>NC_060139.1:909607731-919607731 GCF_021461385.2 Schistocerca piceifrons
GAGAATGAAGACTGTGTAAGGCAGCACGTCTGTCAAAAAACACCATTGTGGGCAAGGTGCTGCTTCATGATAATGCAAATCCGTATGTCACAAATGTTGTAATGCAGAAGTTATGCCAACTCAAGTGTAAGACACTGTCCTATAGTTGTGGTTTCTCCCCATGTGATTTTGACACTTTCAGTCCCTTAAAAAAGGCCTTGAAGGGTCGACAATTCCATCAGACAAGGATGTGCAGCATGCAGTTATGGACTTCTTCATGCAGCAGGATGTGGCATTTTGCTAAACAGATATCTTCAACCTGGTACATTGGTGGGATGATTGCCTCAGTGCTCAAAGAAATTTTATCTGGTTGGGGCTGAGTCAGGACATAACTTGTCTTGATGTGGTAGACGTCCAACATTGTATCTGCTGATAGCACATATGTGATTCCTCTGTGGTGAATTTCAAGAGTGGGACACATTACTACTACCAGTATGTCACTGTTGCAATGTTGTTGCTCCAATCTCTCTCTGAAAAGGAACATGTTGACTGGCAGTAGTGGTATTCTGCCTTATCTCTTCGATACTCCCACTGTGTGCATCACATGTATTGCAAGCATCTGCAACTGTTGCATGGACTGTGCAAAATTTCTGCTGCTACTGTGATAGACTAATGTTTTGTCATGAACACAAGCAGTACAGGAGGCATCATGGCAGTAGTAGTATACTCTTCTCTGATGTTCAGATCAGAAAGATACAGCATGCCATGTTGGGAAGGTGAATGAACGTATGTCAGTTACTTGGTTTTGCTATACATATGATGTGAATGCTGTTGCCTTCTGATATGGGTTTTTTGATCAAGCAATTTTGAGGACTTGCTTAAGTGACAGATTGTCAAATTTGATCACTTCAGCACACTTATGCAGATCAAGTACATCATACATTGCACAGCCTGATGCTGCTCACATAAGGGTCTGTGCACCGTAAGTGAAACATCAATTTTGACTCACATGTTTCAGTTTGTTAAATCACTGCCCAGAAGATTGGCATTGTTGTTTCTTGAAACCAAAGAAAGGAAAACAACAATCCTGTGAAAATGATAGGTTGCTACTCACCGTAAAGATGACACACTGAACTACAGACAGGCACAACAAAAAGACTGCTACACTTTTATCTTCTGGCCCTAGCATTCTTCTGAAAAGAAACACACACAAATTCACACAAGCAAGCACACCTGACACATACATGACTGCTATCTCTGGCAGCTCTGGTCGGAAGTAGCGGTCATGTGTGCATGAGATGTGCTTGGGTTAATGTGTGTGTGTGTGTGTGTGTGTGTGTGTGTGTGTGTGTGTGTGTGTTTACTTACCTCGATCTTTTCATTGTGCCTGCCTGCATCTCAATGTGACAGCTTAATGGTGAGTAGCAGTTTATCTGTTTCATAATATTGTTGATCCTCCAACCTGGACTTTCCAATGTTGGAAATGAAAACACTTAGACACTACAACCACTCACAATTCACAGTACTAGACTAACATCAGAGCTTGTGCATCACACCAGATCAGAAACTATCAATGGTTCAATGGTGGCAATTAGTGCCTGAGACACACACTGTTGTGAGGTGCTGACATAACTGTATGGCAACCTCTCTCCATTCCATATGATCATGCTCAGATAAGGAGAATGAAATCACAGCCAATGGGCAAGGTGCCTGTGGTACATGTTGTGGTGAAAGTTTTTTGATAAGTTATTTTTGCTGATGTTGCAGCTGATGCTAATGCTGCTGTTTTGTTGCTGGTCATTGAATTTCAGAATGAAGTTTTAATTATCTGATTTGATTTCTTTATTATTAATAATAATTTACATTTTGTGGACTTTATCACTCAAAAAATAGATTAAGTAACAGCTTAATATTAGTTGCTTACACCATAATTGACAATTTTCTATTACATTTGTTTTTTAGTCCTAGATGACTGTTATTTCTACATATATTATAATAGAGAGCTTCATAAATTAAATAACTTTTTTTTATTTTAGGCACTCCATTACCATATTAAAATTTTTATTTTGTCTGTAATTTTTTAGTTTTGTTGTGGAAGACCAGAGCATACCTATGTCAATGTATATATACTCTGCTGGGTTTTAACTTTAGCTGTTTTCAGTTTCATAATCAAACATTAAACAATTTTTAACATAGTAGTATATATATATATATATATATATATATATATATATATATATATATATACAAAGATGATGTGACTTACCATACGAAAGTGCTGGCAGGTCGATAGAAAAACAAACAAACACATACATACACACAAAATTCTAGCTTTTGCAACCAATGGTTGCTTCGTCAGGAAAGAGGGAAGGAGAGGGAAAGATGAAAGGATGTGGGTTTTAAGGGAGAGGGTAAGGAGTCATTCCAATCCCGGGAGCGGAAAGACTTACCTTAGGGGGAAAAAAGGACAGGTATACACTCGCACACACACACATATCCATCCGCACACACACACACACACACACACACACACACACACACACACACACACATATATATATATATATATATATATATATATATATATATATATATATATCAATATAATGGAAGGAAACATTCCACGTGGGAAAAATTATATATAAATACAAAGATGAGGTGACTTACCGAACAAAAACGCTGGCAGGTCGATAGACACACAAACAAACACAAACATACACACAAAATTCAAGCTTTCGCAACAAATTGTTGCCTCATCAGGAAAGAGGGAAGGAGAGGGGAAGACGGAAGGAAGTGGGTTTTAAAGGAGAGGGTAAGGAGTCATTCCAATCCCGGGAGCGGAAAGACTTACCTTAGGGGGAAAAAAGGACAGGTATACACTCGCACACACGCACATATCCATCCACACATACAGACACAAGCAGACATATTTAAAGACCAAATATGTCTGCTTGTGTCTGTATGTGTGGATGGATATGTGCGTGTGTGCGAGTGTATACCTGTCCTTTTTTCCCCCTAAGGTAAGTCTTTCCGCTCCCGGGATTGGAATGACTCCTTACCCTCTCCTTTAAAACCCACTTCCTTCCGTCTTCCCCTCTCCTTCCCTCTTTCCTGATGAGGCAACAATTTGTTGCGAAAGCTTGAATTTTGTGTGTATGTTTGTGTTTGTTTGTGTGTCTATCGACCTGCCAGCGTTTTTGTTCGGTAAGTCACCTCATCTTTGTATTTATATATATATATATATATATATATATATATATATATATATATATATATATACAAAGATGATGTGACTTACCAAATGAAAGTGCTGCTGGGCGACAGACTCACAAACAAACACAAACATACACACAAAATTCAAGCTTTCGCAACAAACTGTTGCCTCATCAGGAAAGAGGGAAGGAGAGGGAAAGACGAAAGGATGTGGGTTTTAAGAGAGAGGGTAAGGAGTCATTCCAATCCCGGGAGCGGAAAGACTTACCTTAGGGGGAAAAAAGGACGGGTATACACTCGCACACACACACATATCCATCCACACATATATATATATATATATATATATGGTGTCTGTATATGTGTGGATGGATATGTGTGTGTGTGTGTGTGTGCGAGTGTATACCCGTCCTTTTCTCCCCCTAAGGTAAGTCTTTCCGCACCTGGGTTTGGAATGACGCCTTACCCTCTCCCTTAAAACCCACTTCCTTTTGTCTTTCCCTCTCCTTCCCTCTTTCCTGATGAGGCAACAGTTTGTTGCGAAAGCTTGAATTTTGTGTGTATGTATGTGTCTGTGTTTCTATCGACCTGCCAGCGCTTTCGTATGGTAAGTCACATCATCTTTGTTTTTAAATACATTTTTCCCGCGTGGAATGTTTCCCTCTATTATATATATATATATATATATATATATATATATATATATATATATATATATATATATATATATATATCTAAAAAGAAAGATGATGAAACTTACCAAACAAAAGCGCTGGCAGGTCGACAGACACACAAACAAACACAAACATACACACAAAATTCTAGCTTTCGCAACCAATGGTTGCCTCGTCAGGAAAGAGGGAAGGAGAAGGAAAGACAAAAGGATATGGGTTTTAAGGGAGAGGGTAAGGAGTCATTCCAATCCCGGGAGCAGAAAGACTTACCTTAGGGGGAAAAAAGGACAGGTATACACTCGCACACACACACATATCCATCCACACATACCCAGACACAAGCAGACATCATTTTTTTTTTTTTTTTTTTTTTTTTTTTTTTTTTTTTTTTTTACAAATGTCTGCTTGTGTCTGTGTATGTGTGGATGGATATGTGTGTGTGTATACCTGTCCTTTTTTCCCCCTAAGGTAAGTCTTTCCGCTCCCGGGATTGGAATGACTCCTTACCCTCTCCCTTAAAACCCATATCCTTTTGTCTTTCCTTCTCCTTCCCTCTTTCCTGACGAGGCAACCATTGGTTGCGAAAGCTAGAATTTTGTGTGTATGTTTGTGTTTGTTTGTGTGTCTGTCGACCTGCCAGCGCTTTTGTTTGGTAAGTTTCATCATTTTTCTTTTTAGATATATTTTTCCCACGTGGAATGTTTCCCTCTATTATATATATATATATATATATATATATATATATATATATATATATATATATATATATATATATATATATATATATATACACACACAGGGTGGTCCATTGATCGTGACTGGGTCAAACATCTCAAGAAATAAGCATCAAATGAAAAAACTACAAAGAACGAAACTTGTCTAGCTTCAAGGGGGAAACCAGATGGCGCTATGGTTGGCCCACTAGATGGAACTGCCATAGGTCAAATGGATATCAACTGTGTTTTTTTTAATTGGAACCCCTATTTTTTATTACATATTCATGTAGTATGTAAAGAAATATAAATGTTTTAGTTGGACCATTTTTATCACTTTCTGATAGATGGCACTGTAATAGTCACAAACGTATGGCTCACAATTTTAGATGAACAGTTGGTAAAAGGTAGGTTTTTAAATTAAAATACAGAACATAGTTACGTTTGAACATTTTATTTCGGTTGTTCCAATGTGATACATGTACCTTTGTGAACTTATCATTTCTGAAAATGCATGCTATTACAGTGTGATTATCTATAAATACCACATTAATGCTATAAATGCTCAAAATGATGTCCGTCAACCTCAATGCATTTGGCAATACGTGTAATGACATTCCTCTCAACAGCGAGTAGTTTACCTTCTGTAATGTTCGCACATCCATTGACAATGCACTGACGCATGTTGTCAGGTGTTGTCAGTGGATCATAATAGCAAATATCCTTCAACTTTCCCCACAGAAAGAAATCCGGGGACATCAGATCCGGTGAACATGTGGGCTATGGTATGGTGCTTCGACGACCAGTCCACCTGTCATGAAATTTGCTATTCAATACTGTTTCAACTGCACGCGAGCTATGTGCTAGACATCAATCATCTTGGAAGTACATCGCCATTTTGTCATGCAGTGAAACATCTTGTAGTAACATTGGTAGAACATTACATAGGAAATCAGCACACATTGCACCATTTAGATTGCCATCGATAAAATAGGGGCCAATTATCCTTCCTCCCATAATGCCACACCATACATTAACCCACCAAGGTCACTGATGTTCCACTTGTCACAGCCATAATGGATTTTCCGTTGCCCAATAGTGCATATTATGCCGGTTTACGTTACCGCTGTTGGTGAATGACGCTTCATTGTTACATACGAGAATGCATGCAAAAAAACCTGTAATCATCCTGTAATTTCTCTTGTGTCCAGTGGCAGAACTGTACATGATGTTCAAAGTCATCACAATGCAATTCCTGGTGCATAGAAATATGGTACAGTTGCAATCGATGTTGATGTAGCGTTCTCAACACCGACGTTTTTGAGATTCCCGATTCTTGCGCAATTTGTCTGCTACTGATCTGCAGATTAGCCACAACAGCAGCTGAAACACCTATTTGGGCATCATCATTTGTTGCAGGTCATAGTTGATGTGCCACATGTGGCTAAACATTTCCTGTTCCCTTAAATAACGTAACTATCCAACGAACGGTCCAGACACTTGGACGATGTCGTCCAGGATATCAAGCAGTATACATAGCACATGCCCGTTGGGCATTTTGATCACAATAGCCATACATCAACACGATATCAACCTTTTCCACAATTTTAACACGGGTAATGTATCACAAAGCAAATACCGCCCACACTGGCACAATGTTTCGTGATACCACATACTCATACATTTGTGACTATTACAGTGCCATCTATCACAAAGGAAAAAAAGTGGTCCAACTAAAAAATTCATATTTCTTTACATACTACACGAATATGTAACAAAAAATGGGGGTTGGTATTTTAAAAACGCAGTTGATATCCGTTTGCAAATGATTGAAGCGATTTCACAGCTCTACAATAACTTTATTATTTGAGATATTTTCACAATGCTTTGCACACACATACAAAAACTCAAAAAGTTTTTTTAGGCATTCACAAATGTTCAATATGTGCCCCTTTAGTGATTCGGCAGACATCAAGCCGATAATCAAGTTCCTCCCACACTCGACGCAGCATGTCCCCATCAATGAGTTCGAAAGCATTGTTGATGTGAGCTCGCAGTTCTGGCACGTTTCTTGGTAGAGGAGGTTTAAACACTGAATCTTTCATAAACCCCACAGAAAGAAATTGCATGGGGTTAAGTTGGGAGAGTGTGGAGGCCATGACATGAATTGCTGATCATGATCCCCACCACGACCGTTCCATCGGTTTTCCAATCTCCTGTTTAAAAAATGCCGAACATCATGATGGAAGTGCGGAGGAGCACCATCCTGTGGTACGTTTAGCTCCCTGCTTGCTTTATTCGTCGACTTCCTTGGGCTACGCGTGAAACTTGCCCGCACACGTTCAACCGTTTCTTCGCTCACTGCAGGCTGACCCGTTGATTTCCCCTTACAGGGGCATCCAGAAGCTTTAAACTGCGCATACCATCACCGAATGGAGTTAGCAGTTGGTGGATCTTTCTTCAACTTCATCCTGAAGTGTCATTGCACTGTTATGACAGACTGATGTGAGTGCATTTCAAGCACGACATACGCTTTCTCGGCTCCTGTCGCCATTTTGTCTCACTGCGCTCTCGAGCGCTCTGGTGGCAGAAACCTGAAGTGTGACTTCAGCCGAACAAAACTTTATGAGTTTTTCTACATATCTGCAGTGTGTCGTGACCATATGTCAATGAATGGAGCTACAGTGATTTTATGAAATCGCTTCAATCATTTGTAATAGCCCTGTATATAATAGAGGGAAACATTCCACGTGGGAAAAATATATCTAAAAACAAAGATGATGTGACTTACCAAATAAAAGTGCTGGGATGTCGATAGACACACAAACAAAGACAAATATACACACAAAATTCAAGCTTTCGCAATCAACGGCTGCTTCATCAGGGAAGAGGGAAGGAGAGGGAAAGACGAAAGGATGTGGGTTTTAAGGGAGAGGGTAAGGAGTCATTCCAATCCCGGGAGCAGAAAGACTTACCTTAGGGGGGAAAAAAGGACAGGTATACACTCGCACACACACCCATATCCAACCGCACATACACAGACACAAGCAGACATTTGTAAACGCAAAGAGTTTGGGCACAGATCTGCCCAATATATATTGATTGGAATGACTCCTTACCCTCTCCCTTAAAACCCACATCCTTTCGTCTTTCCCTCTTTCCTGATGAGGCAACAGTTTGTTGCGAAAGCTTGAATTTTGTGTATATGTTTGTGTTTGTTTGTGTGTCTATCGACGTGCCAGTGCTTTCGTTTGGTAAGTCACATCATCTTTGTTTTTTTTATATATATATATATATCTAAAAAGAAAGATGATGAAACTTACCAAACAAAAGCGCTGGCAGGTCGATAGACACACAAACAAACACAAACATACACACAAAATTCTAGCTTTCGCAACCAATGGCTGCCTCGTGAGGAAAGAGGGAAGGAGAAGGAAAGACAAAAGGATATGGGTTTTAAGGGAGAGGGTAAGGAGTCATTCCAATCCCGGGAGCGGAAAGACTTACCTTAGGGGGAAAAAAGGACAGGTATACACACACACATATCCATCCACACATACAGACACAAGCAGGGATTGGAATGACTCCTTACCCTCTCCCTTAAAACCCACTTCCTTTCGTCTTCCCCTCTCCTTCCCTCTTTCCTGATGAGGCAACAGTTTGTTGCGAAAGCTTGAATTCTGTGTGTATGTTTGTGTTTCCCGGGAGAGGAAAGACTTACCTTAGGGGGAAAAAAGGTCCTTTTTTCCCCCTAAGGTAAGTCTTTCCGCTCCCGGGATTGGAATGACTCTTTACCCTCTCCCTTAAAACACACATCCTTTCGTCTTTCCCTCTCCTTCCCTCTTTCCTGATGAGGCAACAGTTTGTTGCGAAAGCTTGAGTTTTGTGTGTATGTTTGTGTTTGTTTGTGTGTCTGTCGACCTGCCAGCACTTTCATTTGGTAAGTCACATCATCTTTGTTTTTAGATATATATTTCCTATGTGGAATGTTTCCCTCTATTATAACTATATATATATATATAAAAACAAAGTTGATGAGACTGATCAAACAAAAGCGCTGGCAGGTCGATAGACACACAAACATACACACAAAATTCTAGCTTTCGCAACCAACGGTTGCTTCATCAGGAAAGAGGGAAGGAGAGGGAAAGACGAAAGGATGTGGGTTTAAAGGAGAGGGTAAGGAGTCAGTCCAATCCCGGGAGCAGAAAGACCTGTCCTTTTTCCCCCCTAAGGTAAGACTTTCTGCTTCCGGGATTGGAATGACTGCTTACCCTCTCCCTTAAAACTCACATCCTTTCGTCTTTCCCTCTCCTTCCCTCTTTCCTGATGAAGCAACCTTGGGTTGCGAAAACTTGAAATTTGTGTGTGTGTTTGCGTTTTTTATTCTGTCTATCTACCAGCGCTTTCTCATTTAGTAAGTTACAGCATCTTTGTTTTTTATATATATATTTCCCACGTGGAATGTTTCAAGTAAAAGTAAAGTTGTCATCAATCCAAACTTTATTTTGAACAGCACAGTGCTTTACTTTCCTTGGTCCTGTTGGAGGTGGTATGCCATTGCCTTCCTCCAACCTTCAAACTGACTTTTCCTACCAGTTATAGTGTGATCTACAGTTTAATGTGGATTTTGAGACATCGTGCAACTTGGTATCTTTCACATAACACTCTGAAAAAAATATTCATGGGGGACAGTTAAGATTTCCAGCATTTTAAAAATTTAAGGCAGTGAACCATGCTGCCACTCTTGGTTATTAGACATATTGCTCTTTTCTGTAGTTTGATTATGCTTGGACATTTTTCCTATTCGCTCCACAAGAAATTATGCCATACCTAATCATGCAATGAATGTAAGCAAAATATACAGACCTGATACACAAAATATCCCTATTGACATAAGAATTCAGAGGGCACAGCATGCTGTAGAGACTATTTTACTAAGTTGTGGTCCTAAGTATATTTATATGCTCTTCCCACTGAAACTGGTAGTCAGCATGTACTGTAAGAAATTTTATGGTTTTCACACATTGTAATGATTCATTCTTTATTTTAAGATTATTATAATCTGGTTTTTTATATACATATGGAAATTCATTGAGCTTATTTTCTTTATATTAAGTGTGACTTTATTGTTTGCTGCTCACTTATATACATTCCTAAGTGTTTCATCAGCTTTCTCTCTTAGTAATTCTGATGACTTGTCAGTGATCAGTACATTGGAGTCATTTGCAGACAATAATATTTTTGTCCCTGTTTGATGCTTTGTGAGAGATCATTAATGTATATTAGGAATAGTACTGGACCTAGCACACTACCATGGAGTACACCTATGTTCATATGTTTAGGGTCAGAAGTGTTCTTTTCACTATAGTTAAAGCTACTTGATGTATGTGTAATTTCAGCCAACTGTCCTCTGTTTTGTAGATATGACTGCAACCACTTGTTTACCACCATCCTTATTCCCAGTTTATCTAACATTTTTAACAGTCTCTGGTGGTCCGCAGTATCAAATGCTTTAGTTATGTTGAGGAAGACATCAGCTGCATAGTTCCCTTTATCAAGTGCTTCTATGTCATGTTTGTGAAATACACTGTTGCTAGATTCAGGAATATTCAGTATCAGTTTGGTTGTGGCCTCTTCCAAACAAAAGTATGATTATGTGGAATAGCAATAAAAATTTGTGACTGAATTGAGGATTTCTTGGTAGGCAGCATGCAGCATATTGGCTGAAGAGCCATCAACAGAAGTAGGATTAACTTCAATCATGCTTCAGGGAAGTCTGTTAAGACCCATACTGTTCGTGTTGTATATTATTGATCTGGCAGGCAATATTATTGGCAACCTCACACTTTTCGTAGATAATTCAGTTATCCATCATGAAGAACTGTCTGTAAAAAGCTGCAGAAATACTCAATGAATATAGATAAGATTTAAAAGTTGTGCAAAAATTGGCAGTTTATGACTTTAACATAACACATTATAGGGTTATGAAACAGAATGGTCATATAGACTCAGTCATAGATAAGGCAGGTGACAGACTTCAGTTCATTGGCATAATGCTGGGAAATTGTAAATTACTTGCGCATCCCATCTTAGGAAATTGTTCAAGTGCGTAGTATCAAATTGGACCAACGGGATATTGAACAAAGTAGGTTTGCACAAATGGTCATAAGTCTGCTTGAATCATGGGAGAGCATCACAGAAATGTTTAAAAACTACAGTTGGTAGACGCTTGAAGATAGATACAAATAATTCCAAGAAATCCTGGTTTCAAAACTTCGAGAACCAGTATTAAGTGAAGAATCTGGAACATTTTTCAGTGCCCGACATATCGCTCCCATGAGACAAAATTATACTAATTAGACCACACACAGAGTTGTTTAAAGATTCATTCTTCCCACACTCCTTGCATGATAGGAACGAAAATAAACCATAATAAGCAGTAACACGCTAATCTTGCACTTCAAAATGGTTTACAGTGTATGTATGTAGGTACAGAAAAAGTAATTTTGGAATGAACAATTTTTTTCAGTTTTCATCCAAGTCCAAGACAGCAGAGATTTTACCTAAAAGCTGAAGATAGATGAAGATAATAAATGTAACATACTGTAGTCTGTCAGTAAGCTTGAGAGCATGGGCATTTGTGTAGCGAGGGAGGGGTGGGGGGGGGGGGGGGGGGGGGGGGCACTACCCTATGACACAAAGGGCTTACAGACAGTGGCTATGAACAGGCATTGATTGAAGTCAATGGGGAGTCTCCTGCTTACTAGAGAGTTGCTCTGACCACTAAACAATCCAGACACAGTGGTCATCACAACCGCATGGACTGCTCTAGTATGCCTCGTGCCAGACCTAAATTCTCAACTTACCCACACACTACAAATTTACTGCCCCTTGCCCATCATTCTCATTACTTGCAGTGTTTTGCTGATTTCCATAAGAGTTTGAGCCTGGTGAGCACTGCATTGAAGAGATCATTGACCTCTTGCCTTATTTATATGTATGTGGTGTCTGTTCTTTCGGACATGTCCGGAAGAACAGACACCATTTTGATCCAGAAACCATTATGAATTAAGGCACAAAGAAATTGTAGACATTGGTTGTGAGTGTGCATTGACTGAAATCAATGGGGAAAGTTGAAAATTTGTGCCAGACCGGGCTTCAAACTGGGGACTCCTGCTTACTAGACAACTGCTCTGACCACTAAGTGATCAAGACACAGAGGTCATCGCAAATGCACAGGGTATCCTAGCATGCTTCCATCAGACTAAAATTCTCAACTTATCCACACACTACTTATTTAGTGCACCTTGCCCATTATCCTCATAATTCACAGCATTTTGCTGATTGCGCATCCGCACCAAAGAGATCATTGACTACCTCACTTTATTAAATGTATGTGGTGTCTGTTCTTTCAGACATGTCAGTTGTGATGACCACTGTGTGCAGATGGCTTAGTGGTCAGAGCAACTGCCTGGTAAGCAGGAGCCCCAATCCAGCACAAATTTTCAACTTGTGTCCCTTTGGGCATTGATTTCAGCTAATGTTGGTAATATCTTTGTGTCATAATTCATAGTGGTGGCTAGATCAAAATGGTGTCATGTCCAAAATAACAGACACCACATACATAAGATTAAGAATCTGTCTGCCATCTGGTACTGCAGTGTACAAGTGATGATCTGTGTAAATTTTAGTGATGTTCATTTCTTCTGTTTGTTATATTAGTAACTAGTTTCTGCATTGCATATAGTGTTAACCCATTTAGTGGAAAATAAACACTTTCATGCTTGTCTGAATATTGAATTGATCCTCATTTAAAAGGCATACTATGATAGGGCCGGTATAGCATTGTGGGATAGATAACCTGTAGTTGCTCATTGTGACATAGTTGTGTAGACTGAGGGGAGTCTCATCTGCTTGCTCTTCAGTTTACCCACAGACTAATCCATTCAGTATTCAGATTTGATGAAAACAGAAAAACAGACAATAAATACAATTTTGAATGAGTACCTTCACCGAGCTCAGTGGAAGTTTGAGTCAGAGAGATATTAGTTATTCTGGAAACCAATACAGCAAACAAGTCTCAGCACAATGATGAGAGCTCTGAGAACTAGCTGCACAAAGATTAAAAATGGTGGATGTGTTGTTTCTTCTGTCTCGTGAGGAGATAATGCTGACCATATGATAATTGCACAATAGTGGCATGGTCTAGCTGTAAAGTCCCCCCTTATTTTTGATAATGTTAGAGACATTTACAGTTTTATTGAATTTTAGTTACATGTCTGATATGTTGGAAAATTTGGAAAATACTCCTAAGAGCAGAGATTTGTAACCAAGAAAAAGTTATTTAACTTGCTGTTTGCATCAGCATCTGGGCACCATCTCTAGTTCATGACCTTAATGAAAGTAAAAATAATTAATCTTATATTGATTTTATAAAAAAATGTGAATGAGATCATATTTTATATTTTGTAGTGACATTTATAGCAAGACTAATTTCCGTAGCATAACCCAGTAATTCGTAAAAATGTCGATATATACTCGGCTAACTTAAAGTAAGGCAGAGCTTTGCCAGACTACTACAACATTGTGTATATTTCCAAAAACATGAGTCAGATACTACTTATCCAAAAATAGGTGCAACTGTAGCTGAAACTAAGGTGGTATCATAAGTTTCTGTTATCTGAAGAAGTTACATAATAACTTAGTTTATTGTACAACCTTTATTCACGTTGAGAAGGAAGTCATGTTACAAACATGGAACATGTGCTGTAGCTCAAAACTGGAAAAGGGTATCTCATATTCCACAGAGGGCAGTGGTATAGTTGAATTAGACGTAACTGCCATGTTGGGAGAAATCTCTGATGTCCTTACAGTGAAAGGAATAGTTCAGCTTGTCAGATGACTATGGCGATGTTTCATGTGTCATTAGAATGGTAGTTGAGTGCAGATAAGCAGAACACACAATATTTGTTCATTTGATCATGGCCAGATAGTTGTTGAGTGATGCATGGAACACCATGTCTGTGACATTATGCAAACCAGTATATTTCACATGCCACACTGTCTAGGTCATAATGTGAATCACTTGACTCTACAGACTCAATTGCTGTCCATATCATGTGAAAGCCAGGGGTCACCACCAATGGTAGCAGATGTGTAGCACATAGAGGGGCCACACGAGCAGTTCATTGGTGAACATCAACAGCTGGTGGGCAGCCATACCATGCAGAACTGACCCTTCACTGTGGGAAGCAAAAGCAGTAAACCCCATGTGTACCTCTGCTCACTATCTATTAAAGGACAGAGATTAGAATGGGCACTGTGACATCACAAATGGACACATCATCTATAAAAAGTCATCTAGATTGCTACTTTGGTATGTGCTGATGGCATGGTATAAGTACATTAAAAGAAAATGCAGCATCCGAGTTCATCACAATAACATGAGACATCTGGTACATCAAAATGATGTTGAGGCATTGGCCATTATCTGTTACCAGTAAACAATACAGGAACATATTAAGGTTATCAGTTATGGATGTTTAAGAACCTGTGATTTTTCCTGAATACAGATACAGATAATTTTTTGAAATTTATTCCATAAACTTGTTTTTGGACCTTTTTAGGCTAATCTTCAGATGGGGTACAGGAAGCAATGTAACTGTTTCATAGTGTACTGGGTGTGTGACAAGATGATAGAAAATGCTTTAATGTATTATCATGAGTAATGTTTATATGATGATTTGCATCCAAATACAGGAATTTGTTGGTCAGTAATATGTATTCATTTGTAAACCTTACGCACCCTTGGGAGTACAATGTACCACCATATCACCCTTATTTTGTGTCAAAAGTGTTTGATGAACACACTGTGAATGTGATGGTATTTGTACATTGCTCTCTCTCCCCAAATTCACCTGATACCAATTGTATTCAGCACATCAGAGATGCTACTGTGCAAGTTGTGTGTACCTTTGTGCTCACCTCTGACCAGTCTTCGTGAATCATAGAGTATAGTACTAGAATGAAATTAAGATAGAGAAAGCACATGTAGTTACTAAGCAGAAAATGTTGTAGGCAAAAACAAACATTAATATATTTGTGTCTACGTTGGCAGTTCTGACGCTTTCTTGGACGACAAGAGACAGTGCTGTGTTGGGTTGCATAACTCACATGTCTCTTCCAGTTGACTCATACGTTGTGCGTGCAGCTGATCCTCTTCTTTGGGTCATCAGCTACGTTGCTCTCACCGTTTAATTTATTCTGTAGACTGTATCAGGTTAAAGGGAATAATATTAACCCACTCTCTATTCTTGAAATAAATCGTGTACTCGTAGAATCTTGTCAGTTCAACAACAATATATTTTCAACTCTTATCGCAAAGTAACAATTATTCTTTACAAACTCTAGCAAGCCAACTGGTTCCAAGATAAATGTCAGAATCGACTAAACACTCATACAATTACATACGTTCTGCCTCATGCAGAGCCAAGACATGAAGTAAGAGTCTCTATACAATACACGCTTCATCTTTCTCTGTAACAATCCTCATGACACCACAGACCATGGAGCATTATAAAAACACTCTTTGACTTTTTGATATAAATTCCGAGGCACTGCTGGTAACCCCTTGTCGGGGCCACTCTAACCACTTGTTGAGGCTGCTCATCTGCAGCAGCTCCTGGCTTCTCGTGACAGCTGTCCTTCCTACTCACACAGATATATGTGGTGCAGTAAAAATGCTCTCTCACCCTTGGCATTAAAATATCAGGTGTTCAAGATGGTGGAGAACCAAGTGTTTCTAGAATTTACCACGAAATTCTTGCAGCACTACATATGCCTCCCCTTAGCTCGAACATGCAATATTTTACAGATATTCATCATGTACCTTAATATTTATCACAACACTAATTTATATTGCAATCACTATGCAATATATATCTTTTAGTCCTTGTGTACTTATACCTAGATTTCCCTTCTTTGTTTTTGTTCCTTTTGCCAATAATTATCTGAGCATTTAACCCGATGTTGGAGTAAGTACTTTTAAATCTAGGAATCGGGCGGACAACATTTTTGATTCCCAATCACAAACTCCAGGTGGTATAGACTTTTAATCACTCCTCCTTTAGTATAATTCTCCAGACTATCTTTTCTTTAGTATTTAAGAGTCTCATTTCCTACAGTAACTTGTCGTCTGGAGGAAACTCTGGAGAAAAAAATGAATGTGTTCTTTCCGACACTCATAACTCCTAACAACGCTGTCGATGTAAAGAATCCAACCTTACCAGAATAATCTCAGAATAATCTCTATAAAATTGTGTGACTTCTGTGATGATACTGTCCTTCCCTTTAGGCACAGTACCTATGCTTTACCTCCAGGTTGCTCCTATGGATGCACTACCTCCTTCCGCTTTGGTAGGTATGCCCCTTTCTTATTCCGATATTCTATGGTATAGGTCAATCTCCTTTTTTGTGCCCCTGCCCACACAGTACACTTCAGCCTCTCTTGGTTCTGCCTATCTGCCCTTTTCTTCATTCAAAAAAAGCTGGGTGCACCCCCCCCCCCCCCCCCCCCCCCCCCCCCCGCCCTTATCCTTTGTAAGTAGGCCCCATGGTTCATTGCCCTAGTATACATGTATACTGTCGCTAAATATTACCTGGCAAAATTCAATTCTACTTCACACTTCTCTCTTACTTCTTGGTTCCTTATTTGATCCTCTAGAGTCCTCCACTACTTTTCAACTTCTACACTTTCAGTAGACCTCATATTTTTATATAATTCACTATATAATATCTTTTTTTATTCTAGACTTGTCCCACTATCCTACAAATCATCAGAACAAATATTTAACTGATATTCCTAAATAATTATCACCATTAGTTCCTCCCTGGCTTATGCTCATTAGTTCTTCATTTCTCACACTTCCTTGTATGATATAGAACTGTCTCTGTTCTTATACCTATGTATAAACATATAAAAAGCAACAAAAGAAAAGAAAAAAAGGAACGATGCAGAACTGTCATATATCAACCATACAATGTGTGCATATACCCAGATGAACAAATGTCTTTATTCCCCTCCATCCCTTGGCGGTTCTGACATTGCTTTAGGTTTCTAACCTGTAAATTTCATGTTTGTGTCTAAGTGTAATCTTGTGTGTTCGTGCAGCCTGATTCTTTGGCCTACTTATTTGACATAAGTTGAAGGTTATAGAAAACCATGAAGAATGAGAAGGACTTCAGCGACAGAAGTATATGCATATGGAAAGAGGGAAAGGTAGACTGGTACTCGGATGAGAAGTAAGAAAGGAAAAAAATAGAGATGGTTGCTAAGATCGAAGGAGAAAAAGAAGAAAGCCCCAAAGACAGGAAAACCCTTCCCACCCCCCTTCCCCAGGATCCCTACTTCACCAGTACTTGAGTGACAAGCTGGAGCAGGTATGGTGTTAAGCGTCTCCTGCAGAACTGACATTCTCACCTTCACCTTTGACACCCCCGATGAAAAATCTTAGCAACACCTATGGAATGGCAAATGGTGAAGAATCGGTCACACTTTGTCATCTGAAAGGTGAGATGTGTGTGTAGTGTTAGTCACGTCTTTAGTTACACTATCCACCCCTATCAAGATTAATACAAACCCTCCCATCAAAGATGTGAAGGGAATTCGGTGTAGGAAAATTAATCTGGGAGTAACACTGCAAACAACTCAGGAACCAACAGTCATTACTCTGCCCATTAACACAGAATGTTAATGTCCCTAGGGAACAGATGTGACTCTGCCTGGATCCCATGGATCTGACCTTAACCTCACTCGATTGCTTATGGATTAATACTTCTCGTTAAATTTTATGTGAAAGTCTCCCCACAGCAAAACAATTACCATTTTACTAGAAATCATGACAATAAGTAAAGTTATTCTATGTTCTAATCTGTCCTGGACAAGTTTGAATTCTTTCCATGAGTCATCAACATTTCTCTTAGTGTCATCAAGCTCATAGGATAGCTTTGTAGACATGTTGTTAGAGTTTACTTTCATGGCAACTTTTGTATCTATTATCTCCTCTACCTGTTCCTCCAGACCACTATATTTATAGTGTCTGAAGTTGCTATTTTTCCTTAAAATTTCTTTCCATATCATCAACCAGAGTGTTGACGCCTGCAATTTGCAATTGGACAATAGGGATCAGCTTATCCTGTTTTTCCATCCTATCTCTTGAAGTATGCAGCCTTTGTTTTACCGTGTCAAATGTAACATTACACACACTCAGAAATGATCCAAATTTTTCACTAAATTCAGACTCTATATTGTTACACTTGTCTTCAATGTCAAATTCTAATTCCTGAGTCAACTTCTGAAACTGGTCATCCTGCTTTTGGCTCAGGTCAGTAAACATTTGATTCATCTGCACAGTTAAGGAATTACTTAATTCATTCTTTAAATCTAATCATAACTTCTCCACTTTCTCATTTAATACATCAAACTTAGAATCTAAAGCTTCACCCTGTGCTTCTAAATTTTCACTTAAAGTAGTACTTATTTCATTTCTCAGAGAGGCAATTTGAGCAGTTGAAGTTACACTCTGTGCTTCTAACTTTTCACTTAAAGTAGCACTCTGTGCTTCTAACTTAGCATCTAATCTAGTTAGAGCTTCACTCTGTGCTTTAATTAAATTTACTAATTCAGACAACTCAGGTCCTTCTTTACAATTTTCATAGCCATGGCTGGTTCTGATGTCTCTCCAACTGGTTGTATACTGTCCATGCTTCTATAGACTAATTTCAATTATACCAATTACACAGTAAAAGTTCACCCAACAGCATTTTGTAACACTCTTTACTAGAGTAATAAAGTTTTTATTTCATGCTTACCTGGCATAGAATTCTAGGCTGCATTGAATCAGCGCTGGTGAACAGCACAGGTGCCGGCAGCATTGAATGTTGGTTACGGCATCGGTGAGTGACCGCGAAGTCAGCAACGGTGAACGGCAGCCGTTGCAGTCAGCAACGGTGGCAGGTTACTGTGTCAGCATCATTGCCTGGTTACTGCGTCGATGTCAGTTGGTTACTGTGTGTGTGAGAATTGCTTCCTCCCCACACCCTAATCTTCTTCCCTCCATTCTTTTGACATTATTACCTTATTCCGTCTTATATTGTGTTGCATTCTTCCTTTGGTTCAGTAGACACAACACAATTACTTGAAACAGTTTCTCAGTCTTGTTACACCTGGTTGGTATGGCAACTCAAATATCATCTTCCTGTTTCTGGCTTACAATTTCCCTTTTTCTTTGAGTCCTGTCATGGTTGCCACATTCTAACGCTTTCTTGGACAACCAGAGACAGTGCTGTGTTGGGTTGCATGACTCACATGTCTCTTCCAGTTGACTCATACATTGTGTGTGCAGCCGATCCTCTTCTTTGGGTCATCAGCTACGTTGCTCTCACCGTTTAATTTATTCTGTAGACTACATCAGGTTAAAGGGAATAATATTAACCAACTCTCTGTTCTTTAAATAAATCATGTACTCATAGAATCTTGTCAGTTCAACAACAATTTATTTTCAACTCTCATCCTAATGTAACAATTATTCTGTACAAACTCCAGTAAGCCAACTGGTTCCAAGATAAATGTCAGAACCAACTAAACACTCATCCAATTACATACATTCTGCCTCATGCAGAGCCAAGACATGAAGTAAGAGTCTCTATACAATACACGCTTCATCTTTCTCTGTAACAATCCTCACGACACCACAAACCACAGAGCATTATACAAACACTATTTGACTTTTTTATATAAATTCCAAGGTAACCATTTGTCAGGGCCACTCTAACCACTTGTTGGGGTCGCTCGTCTGGCGCAGCTCCTGGCTTCTCATGACAGCTGTCCTTCCTACACACACAAATATGTGTGGTGCAGTAAAAAGGCTCTCTCACCCTCATCATTAAAATATCAGGTGCTTGAGACAGTGGAGAACCAAGTGTTTCTAGAATTTATCCTGAAATTCTTGAAGCACTACACAGTTTCCAGAATGAGACTTCCACTCCGCAGCGAACTGTGTACTGATATGAAACTTTCTGGCAGATTAAAAATGTGTGCCAGACCAAGACCCAAACTCGGGACCTTTGCCTTTCGCGTGCAAGTGCTCTACCAACTGAGCTGCCCAAGCACGACTCATGCCCCATCCTCACAGCTTTACTTCTGCCAGTACCTACACAGTTGCTTCTCACAAAAAAATTTTCTGTCTTCTGTGGATTAGATCTAATTTTGTGTAAAACTCTCAGAGCATATCTGGAAGGGATGTGGAGAAGACTTGCAAGCTTTTTCATAAGAATTCCAAGCACTGATTCAGAACCTGTGACATATGAGAGTTTATAAAAAAATATTTGACCATTATGTATTAGAAGCACATACCAAGTAACTGTGTTTAATACATCTGCAGACTTCTGACCATGCTGTTGTCTTTGCTTGCATGAAGAAATTAAGAGACAATACAAACCTTGTAGAGTAAATATGTTTCACAGCAATGCCACAGTGGGCAGATACTCATTTTCATGACTGTAATAATTTATTGATCAATATAACTTGAAAACTTCTGTGTGGTGCTCTTTATTATCCCAACCAAATAAATTTTGTAAATTCATCAATGAATGAAGTAGTTGTATTTGATACTGCCCATGAAATAACAGTTTTTATTCATAATTCAGATGGTAGCAACAACAACAGTAATTACAGATTATGAGATGACTGTTTTGAAGTTGGAGTACATAATGCCATTGTACTGAATATTACAATTCTCGCATGGCATCCTTGATTATTAATAGAAATTTGATGAATGTATATGCCAAATTCTTATAATTCTACATCCACATCTATACTCTGCAAACCTCAGTGAGGTGCACAGCAGAGGGTGCAACCTATTGTACCAGTTATTAGGTTCCTTCCTGTTCCATTCACATATGGAGTGTGGGAAGAATGATTGTTTGAATGCCTCCATGCATGCAGTAATTTTTCTAATCTTATTTTCATAATCTCTTTGTGAGCATACGTAGGGGGCTGTAGTATATTCCTCGAGTAGTCATTTAAAGCCGGTTCTTGAAACCTTGTTAATAGTCTCTCTCGGGATGGTTTACATCTGTCTTCATGAGTCTTTCAGGTCAGTTCCTTCAGTATATCTGTGACACCCTCCCATGGATAAAACAAACATGTGATAAGTCATGCTGCCCTTCTCTGTATACGTTCAATACCGTTTTAGTCCTATATGTTACAGGCTCCACACACTTGAGCAGAGTTATAAAAATGCTTGCACGGTGATTTGTAAGCAGTCTCCTTTGTAGATTGATTGCACTTCACTGAAGTCTACCACCTGCTTTACCCATGTAATCGTTCCATTTCACATCCCTAACATAGTGCTACACTCAGATATTTGTATGAGTTGGCTAATTCTAACAGTGACTCATTGATATTATAGGCATAGGATGCTACATTCTTTTCATTTTGTGAAGGGCAAAATTTTACATTTCTGAACATTTAAAGCAAATTGCCAATCTCTGCACCACTTTGAAAGCTTATCAATATCTGACTGAATATTTATGCACCTTCTTTCAAACAGTATATCATTATATATAACTGCATCATCCACAAAAAGCCTGATTTTACTATTAACATTGTCTGAAAGGTCATTAATATACAACATGAACACAAGGATCCCAACACACTTTCCTGGAGGACACCCAAAGTTACTTCTACATCTGACGGTGACTCTCCATCCATGATAATATGTTGCGTCCATCCTACCAAGAAGTCCTCAGTCCAGTCACAAATTTCACTTGATATCCCATATGATTGTACTTTTGACTATAAGCTTAAGTGTGGTACTGAGTCAAATGCTTTTTGGAAATCAAGAAATACAGCATCTATCTGATTGCCTTTATCCAAAGCTTTCAATATGTCATATGAGAAAAGTGCGAGTTGGATTCCAAGTGATCGATGTTTTCAGAATTCATGCTGGTTGGCATTGAGGAGGTCATTCTGTTCAAGATACCTCAGTATGGATGAGCTCGGAATATATTCTAAGGTTCTACAACAAATGGATATCAAGAATATTGGACATTAGTTTTGTGGATCACTTCTGCTACACTTCTTGTAGATGGATTTTCCAAGAACTGGACATGGTTTTTTGTTCAAGGGATAGCTTACAGTTAGAAGAGAGGATAGCTCAGCCACAAATTCATTTATAATCTGACAGGGATTCTATTGGACCCAGGAGCTTTGTTCAGCATTAATGATTTCAGCTGTTTTCAACACCACTGCACTAATACTAATTCAAATACTGATACTAAATCAGTAATATATGCTTTTTTTAAATTATTGGTGTATAGCTTACTGTATCTATTAACAGTTAAAATGCAATTTTTCACCTTTGGTTTGCGTGCCATACTGTCTTGGGCCCATATTTAGCAATGTGTAAATCTAGTGCTCACATTAAAGTATTTTTTAATAATATCTTTGGATGTTCCATAATAGAAGTAACTAAGCCAAGCATTATAAGTCTCAGAAAGTTGAAGTTATATACTTTGGTCATTGCCAGTTTCTTGATAAATTAATGAGTCAGGAAAACAGGATAACTGGAAATGACAGCACCCAAACTAGCTAAGCACTGATTACAATGTAAAAATTCAGCCACTTAAAACGATAGTAATGATGTTTTTATGAACCAACCCAGTTCACTCAAGGAGCATCATCAATGGCATAACATTGGAGCAAGTTTCACATTTCCAATATGGTGGATGTAATAGGACCTAAGAAGAATACAAAGATGACAAGACTGACACCTACTAGAGGATATGCTGCAGTCATATCATCTCCTCCCCATTCTCATATTCCAGCCTCTTTGTTTGCTGCCCTGTGATAATACACCCATCAATTTTTCCCTGCTCCTCTCCTGTTTACTTCTTTTCCCCCACCTCCCTGCCCCTGTGGCCCTGTGGGGCAGGAAGGTGGGGAAAAAGGGAGCGAAAAGAAGAGGAGCAGGGAAAGGTGAACAGGTGTGTTGGCACAGGGTGGCAAGCAGAGTGGCTGGGAGACACGGCACCTGTTGGCATTCTAGTCCCTGCACATGCCAGACAGCATTCCTCTGCCCCCCTCCCCTTCCCTACATTACTATCTCTTCCACTTCTGTGCCCCCAACAGACTGCTGCTGCCAATCCATATTACAGTTGCATTTTGGCCTGAGCTGCCGGAGTTGGCAGTCAAGTGTGTGTGATGGGTGCTTCCTTGTGTGTATGAGTGGTGTGTGTTTCTCTGTTTCTCTTTCGCTGACGAAGGCTGTGGCCAAAAGCTTTGTGTAAGTGTGTTTAAATTGTGCCTGTCTGCAATTTAATGTGTCTGCTTTATGCTAAGTAGCACTCTATATTTTCCTACATTATTAAACAATTACAAATATTTTAAATAAAGTTCCTCAGATGGTAAAAAATGACAGTGGAACAAATGAAATTAAAAAAATGACTCCATAAGAAAAGAAAAAGCATGGCAGAGGAAGAAAAAAGTACAGCGCAATGTTATCCATTCAGTGTTGCTGTAGTGCTGATTTTATAAACTAAATAGTACATCATAAACCTACAGAAACAAAATTTGTGGAAATACTGAGAAGCAACTCATGAAATTGGAATGTGCTGTGCCAGCCTAAACTGGGAAATAATAACAATAAGAAGAAGAAGTCTGTTTTGTATTAGTTTCAGCCTGTGAAATAAATGGCAGTATATTAAGGTTTATGTTATTCTCTTTGCTTGTTTTTTGAAATGTTTACTAGTGTTATAATATTGCATTGAGGATGTCTATCTCAGTGACCACATAATATTTCTTCTCATGCTGATTTTCGCATTTAGAAATGTGCTTACAATCTCTTTTATGATCACCTTGACACCAAAACCAAATACAGTTAGCAAGGAAGCGGTAAAATTATTACATATGTCCAATAGAGTTTGGGGCAACTTTTCATTCACTTCAGCATTTTTTCATCTTATCCATTTTTCCTGTTTCCTGTCATTCTCCAGATGAATTTTTCAAAAATCCATGAAAAAACATCCAACTTTGCTTATATAGTTGTGTACCAGTCATAGATGTTCAAATTACTTTTTATCTGTCGGCTAGTAAAGAGGTGCTCCTCTTGTATCTCAGATTTATGGTAATCAAAAGTCTGTATTGTCATCACTTACAGTTTAGTCTGTTCTTTCTAAAATTTCCACTATAGTGTCATCATATTTGCAATAATTTTACTATAATGGCATTGCTACCGTGTTATTTCCACATTTCTCTATGTAAAGCAAAAGAGAGAGAGAGAGAGGGAGGGAGAAAGAGAGAGAGAGAGAGAGAGAGCAAGTACCTTCATTACTTTCAGTTCTTTATTATACTATCATTCTCCACTGTGACCAGAATTATGTGTCACAATATTACTGAAGTAAATTTGAATCAGCTTTATCATATGATTTGTTGCTATTGGTAATACTGGCAAACTATCAAAGCTCATAAATAATGGATACATTCTTTACCAAAGTAAATTTTCATAATGTTTTTTATGACTGTACCACATTTCTATAATGAGTTGATCAAATGAAGATCTTTTTACAAATATATGTGGTATCAAAACATCATCAGGGTGTAATACCTATATTGTTTTGCAGGACAATAGGTCATGCAGACAGATGGGAAAAATGTATCTATCCTGGCATGAGGGCCAGTATCATTGGCACACTACTTGCTTCTCAAGATCACATGGATAAAAGAAGAAATTCATTTGAGCTATTTGGAGCTGATTTCATGGTAACAGAAGATTTCTGTCCATGGTTAATAGAGATAAATTCGTGCCCATGCATGGCACCTACAACAAGTGTTACTGCTAGAATGTGTTCACAATGTTTGGAAGATGTAATTAAAGGTAAGCATAATTTGACTACCATTGTTTCTGTTGCTGATTAATCCAGTATAACATAAAATCATCTTAATGTTGTTTGAACTGCACATCAAAATAGATTAGAGGTGTTGATTTCTGTAATTTCAAATACATTAAGAAGATAGTCATTTATTTTTATCCACACAATATCTGCAGGAAGGATGTGGAGTAGTACCAGGTGGTTATAATCAAACTTTCCCTACTTAACATATTGTAACACAGAAACTAATTACTATATGAGTACCAAACTTCGTAGCATTAATGTCAATGATATGAGGAAGAGAAATAACGTGCAATCATTTCAACTGAAACACTTTTTAATTGCTGCTACAGTATATCATACTACTATATAGTGATACCATTACTGCTACAAAAGGGGCTCAATATGGCACCCATCTGGGTCCAGAATAGTCTGAAAGCACAGGATTGCATTCTGCACAGCAGAACGAAGCCTGTACATATGCTGGCTACCTCTCTTGATATGCTGCACTTCAGATCAGCACATGTGTGAATGTTCCCCTGGTAAACCCTGTCTTTCAGGTATACCCACAATCAGTAATCACAGAGAGTGAGATCAGGTGATTGTGCCAGCCAAGCATTTGGAAATAATTGGCTGCTAATTCAGTCATTTCCAAATGGGTTTTGAAGGAGCAGGTGACTTCATGAGTGATGTCCGGTGGGGCCCCATCTTGCATAAAAACTGTTGAGTTCAATGTGTCTCTCTCCTATAGGGCAGGTATGACATGTTGGCAATGCATTTCATAGTAATACTGTCCAGTCACACTACACATCTTTGGTCCTTGAGTGCCAACCTGTTCCAATAAGAACGGGCCAATGATGAATGTAGACATGAAGTCACACCATATAGTGACACATTCACCATACATAGGAATTTCATGCACAGTGACTGGAGGTGAAGATCCCCACACTCAGCAGTTCTATGTGTTCACCTCACCCATCAGAGAAAAATGAGCTCTGTCTGTCCATAGGATAGCTCAGGGCCAGCCCTCATTAACTTTAATCCTTGCGAGAAAGAGAGAGCGAAATCAATGCATCATTGTGCATCCTGTGTGGCAAGTTGCTGTACAATAAGGATCTTGTATGGATACCATTTGAGAATGGTTGGAAGCACCTTCCGTACAGTGGATCACGGGATGTTCAACTGTCATGACACAGCACGCGTGCTGCCTAACACTTGGGAATTGCTTGCAGTATTATCTGCTGTAGCAACAGTGATTTCATCAACCACCTGTGGTGCAAGCAGTCATCAGCATCTTCCTGGAGTGATGCCCAGTTCCCCAATTGATTGAAAAATTTTCATCATGCTCCGCACAGCAAATAGAGAAAGAGGACCCTCCATAGTCCTTTCAGCCGGCAATATTCTCAAAGTGCAGCTGCAGCATTACTGTTGTTTTGATAATAGAGCTCCACCAATAATGCCCTGCTCCTTTTGTCCCAGCTCATATTGACAAGTCAACACGTGCACAGCATTTGGTCAGTTGTGCAAAACTATGAATCATGATGACTGATCACAGCACCTGGTGGTGGCCATAGTTGGAAGTGGACAGTGGTGCTATGACATGGAAATCATGCACCCCATACTCTGGACATTAATGCTACCAAGTTTGGTACTCGTACAGTAATTAGTTTCCACAACTGCTGTTGTTGTTGTTGTGGTCTTCAGTCCTGAGACTGGTTTGATGCAGCTCTCCATGCTACTCTATCCTGTGCAAGCTTTTTCATCTCCCAGTACCTACTGCAACCTACATCCTTCTGAATCTGCTTAGTGTATTCATCTCTTGGTCTCCCTCTACGATTTTTACCCTCCACACTGCCCTCCAATACTAAATTGGTGATCCCTTGATGCCTCAGAACATGTCCTACCAACCGATCCCTTCTTCTAGTCAAATTGTGCCACAAACTTCTCTTCTCCTCAATCCTATTCAATACTTCCTCATTAGTTATGTGATCTACCCATCTAATCTTCAGCATTCTTCTGTAGCACCACATTTCGAAAGCTTCTATTCTGTTCTTGTCCAAACTATTTATCGTCCATGTTTCACTTCCATACATGGCTACACTCCATACAAATACTTTCAGAAACGACTTCCTGACACTTAATTCTGTACTCGATGTTAACATATTTCTCTTCTTCAGAAATGCTTTCCTTGCCATTGCCAGTCTACATTTTATATCCTCTCTACTTTGACCATCATCAGTTATTTTGCTCCCCAAATAGCAAAACTCCTTTACCAGTTTAAGTGTCTCATTTCCTAATCTAATTCCCTCAGCATCACCCTACTTAATTCGACTACATTCCATTATCTTCGTTTTGCTTTTGTTGATGTTCATCATATATCATCCTTTCAAGACACTATCCATTCCATTCAACTGCTCTTCCAAGTCCTTTGCCGTCTCTGACAGAATTACAATATCATCGGCGAACCTCAAAGTTTTTATTTCTTCTCCATGGATTTTATTTCCTACTCCGAATTTTTCTTTTGTTTCCTTTACTACTTGCGCAATATACAGATTGAATAACATCGGGGAGAGGCTACAATCCTGTCTCACTCCCTTCCCAACCACTGCTTCCCTTTCATGTCCCTCGGCTCTTATAGCTGCCATCTGCTTTCTGTACAAATTGTAAATAGCCTTTCATTCCCTGTATTTTCCCTGTGCCACCTTCAGAATTTGAAAGACAGTATTCCAGTCAACATTGTCAAAAGCTTTCTCTAAGTCTACAAATGCTAGAAACGTAGGTTTGCCTTTCCTTAATCTAGCTTCTAAGATAAGTCATAGGGTCAGTATTTCCACAATTATAACATGTTAAATAGGGAAAGTTTAATTATAACCACCTGGTACTATTGTATAGAATGGCTTCATGTTCAAATCAGTTTATAATGTTTTGTGTATTTGTGCTGCCACAGCTGTTAACCCTTTAAGGTAATCACCACTTCAGCTTCTGTTAAAAATGCTTTAAATACAGAGCATCCATTATGTTTTAGAAAGTTAGTATGTATATTAAGTGACTCTTTTTTTTTTTTTTTGGGGGGGGGTGGGGGTGGGGGGGGGGGGGGGAGCTTCAGAGGGAGCATTAGGCAAGATTGGACTGGCAAAGGAAAATGGTAGAAGGTGAATGGGCAGCTTTGAGAAATGAAATACTGAAGACAGTAGAGGATCATGTACGTAAAAAGACAAGGCATTGTAGAGACCCTTGAATAACACAGGAGATGTTGAATTTAATTAATGGAAGGAGCAAATGTAAAAAAAGGAAGGTTGAAGGAAATACAGACTTCTGAAACATGACATTGACAGGAAATGCAAAATGGCTACACAGGAATGGTTAGAGACAGCTGCAAGGCTGGAGGAACATGCAAAGCTGGGAGAAAGATAAGATCTGCCTATGGGAAACTGAAGAGGTCTCTGGAGATAACAGCAGTGGCTGCATGAATATCAAGATCTCAAATGGCAAACCATTGCTGGGCAAAGAAACAAAAGCAGAAAAGTGAAAGGAATTTATATAGAGTCTTTATAGTGGAACAAACTTGAGGACATAGAAATAGGAGAGGAAGAAGGAGAAGATGGGATAGGAGATATGATAATATAAGAAGAATTTGACAGAGCACTGAAAGACCTAAATCATAACAAGGCCCCTGGAATATATGACATTCTCTCAGAATAACTGTGATCTTTAAGAGAACCAGCTATGACAAAATTATTTGACGTAGTAGGCAAGATGTATGAGACAGAGAAAATACCATCAGACTTCAAGAAAGAATGTAATAATTACAAAGATACTGACAGATGGAATACTGTCAGATCATCAGGAAAATAAGTTATGATTCCAAAATTTACAGAAGAAGGAAAAAAATTGGTAGAAATCCCAACGAAGATCAGTTTGGATTCCAAAGAAATGTAGGAATATATGAGGCAACGCTGACATTACGTCTTATCGTAGATGATACGTTGGAGAAAGAGTAACCTACATTTGTTGATTTAGGGAAACATTTAGACAAAGCAAGTCTTTGAAATCTTGAAGGTAACATGGATAAAATACAGGGAGCAGAAGGTTATATACAAGTTGTACAGAAACCAGACTACAGTTGTAAGGGTCAAAGGACATGAAAGGCAAGCAGTAATTGAGAAAAGAGTGAGAGGGTTGTAAACTATCTCTCATGTTTTCCGTACCATGAGCAAGCAATAAAAGAAACTGAGGAGTAATTTGGAAAAGGAATGAAAGTTCGCATAGAAAAAACACAAATCTGAGCTTTGCTGATAACACTGTAATTCTTGCCAGGATGGGGAAGGCCTTGGGAGAGCAATTGAATGGAACAGATAGTGTATGAAAAAATGGTTATGAGATGATCACCAACCAAAGTTAAATTAAATTAAATAACTGTAAGGCATTTTTTTGGTAGGGGAACCCCATCTGTGGATGCGCGTCAGTGATGATGAAATGGTGCTATGAACAGCACGACGCCCAGTCCCTGAGCAGATAAACTCCTCAACCCAGCTGTGAATCGAAAACAAGGGTAATAGAATGTAGTCAAATCTGGCAGTGCTGAGTGAATTAAATCAGGAAATTAGACATTATGATTAGGTGATGAGTTTTGCTACTTGGAGAGCAAAACAACTGATAATGGCTGAAGTAGAAAGGATACAAAATGCAGACTAGCAGTAGTAAGAAAAGTGAAGTGTGTCTCAAAAAGAGAAGTTTATTAACATTTAATGAAAATTAAGTGTTAGGAAGTCTTTTCTGGAGGTATATCCGAGTGTAGCCTTGTATGGAAGTGCAATGCGACTGATAAGGATCCAAACAAGAGAATAAAAGCTTCTGAAATGTGGTGTTACTGAAGAATCCTGAAAATTAGATGGGTGGATCAAATAATTGAGGAGGAGATACTGACAGAAATTGAGGAAAAATGAAAGAAAAAAAGCTTGACTAAGAGAAGGGATTGTTTGATAGGAGACCTCCTGAGGCATCCAAAGAATAGTCAATATAGTAGTGGAGGGAAGTGTGAGCTGGGTAGAAGTTGTAGAGGGAGACCTAGGCATGAATACAGTAAGCAGGTTCAAATGAATGTAGGTTGCAGTAGTTTATATATAATCATAGACCACTACACATGAAACAGAAGAGCCACAAAGCAGGGGACAGGCACATAGAATGGAAGATAAATTTCTTAGCTTTCATACAAAGTCTGAGCACACAAACAAATATACACAGAGCCACAAGGAGTTCCTTGCAGGGTGGGGGAGTGGCTGTGTAAGTAAAATACAATATTCTGTTTGAGTCCATAGATGTATCTTTGGTACTGCACTGAACAGATATTTGAATGTTGTGCAGTGTCAGTTGAATTTAGTGAAACTAAACTTCTAATTGTTGTTGTTTATAGGTCTCCTAACTCTAAAAATGGTTCAAATGGCTCAGAGCACTATGGGACTCAACTGCTGTGGTCATAAGTCCCCTAGAACTTAGAACTACTTGAACCTAACTAACCTAAGGACATCACACACATCCATGCCCGAGGCAGGATTCGAACCTGCGACCGTAGCGGTCGTGCGGTTCCAGACTGTAGCGCCTTTAACCGCTCGGCCACTTCGGCCGGCCTCCTAACTCTAACTTCAGAGCAATTCTCTTCAAGCTTGAGAGGGTTCTTGACTCACTTTTTGTAGGAAGTGCCAGAAATTAGTTATCTATGGTGACTTCAATATAAATTTTGCGTCTGATGGTGCGAGAGAAAGGATGTTGGCAGATTTCATACATTCATATGATCTGATGCAGACAGTGTTTTTTCCAAAGAGGGTGCAGGGGAACAGTAGCACAGCCATAGACAATATTTTTATTCATTCTTCATTACTAGATGGGCATGCTGCACAAATTTTAACACTAAAAGGCTTTAATACTCAAACAAATGCCACATTTAATTACAAACTATGTAGGAAAGTTGATCCAGCAGCAGTAGAGAGTTTTTTAAACCTTGTCCAGGAACGAGAGTGGCAAGATGTTTATAGTGCCGATAATGTAGATGATAAATATAATGCTTTCCTTAACACATTTCTCATGCTCTTTGAGAGTTGCTTTGTATTAGAACATTCTAAATGTGGTACTAGCAGTAATAGGCAGCCCAGGTGGCTGACTAATGGGATAAGGATATGTGGGTTAGATTAGATTAGATTAGATTAATTATTCATTCCATAGACCCATAACAGAGGGAATTCTCCTGGGTGTGGAACATGTCAGATAAACACATTACAAAAATGTAATTAGAAAAATTTGAGTTTCATTAATTTTAATGAGCCTCAGTTGATAAACAGTAAAATTATGTACATGAATTAAATTTAAACTTCTAATATTTACAGGTTTAATACTTACATCTGCTTTCATTAAATCCATCATTCAAACAATTGTTAGTTTCTTGGCTATTACAACCAACTATTGTCAAAAATTAAAGTAAATTATTCATTTCAGTGATCCTCAGTTAAGAACAGTCAGATTATGTACGAGATTTAAAATAAAACTTCCACTGTTTACAGACTTAAGACTTACATCTGCTTTCCATACATCCATCATTCACACAGTAGGCAGTTACTTGGCTGTTACAACCAAGTATTGTCAAAAATTAAAGTATGATAAATTTTCATTAAAATGGTCTACTGCACTTGTTGAGAAACTCATGGATGGAATAGAAGGAATTGGCCACCAAAAATTCTTTTAAATTATATTTAAATTGTGCCTTGTCTGAAACTAAACTCTTAATGGTTGCTGGTAACTTATTGAAAATATGTGTTGCTGAACACTGGACTCCTTTCTGGGCAAGAGTAAGTGATTTAAATCTTTATGTATATTGTTCTTATTCCTAGTATTGATACTGTGTACTAAGCAGTTAGTTGGAAAAAGAGATGTATTCAAAATATCCACGGGTATGCTGCCGGTCTATAGTGTCCAACGGGCACAATATTTCGGCGATCATACATGTCGCCATCACCAGGTGAACTGACGGACTGAGCTCCTGTGAACGTGCTGGCATGGAGATCCGTATGCTATGGCTGCTCAGAGGGAACTGGGTTCGGTCGCGGCGGCGGCCGATTTAAATACCCTCCGCCCGTGGCGCACTCCCTCCGCCATCCGCACCCCGCGCCACGGTCGCGCGGTGGAACAGATTGCGACGCCATCTGAGATGATGTCGGTGTGATGGCTCTGTCCGCCGTGGCCGTCACAACTATACATTTGCTCGTTTTACTCTTGATTAACCCGATCGCTGGTTCCCAAGCCTTGCTAAGATTATAGCCACAGTCACGGTTTATGAGGTCATCATTGGTGTGAATTTCGATGGCCTCTCTAACAACGCTGTCCCAGTATCTCGACGTCTGTACCAGAATCCTCGTGCGGTCATACTCCATGGCGTGATTTTCCGACAAACAATGTTCAGCGACCGCCGACTTGCTCGGATACATCAGTCGAGTGTGCCTCTGGTGTTCACGGCATCGATCCTCGACGGTACGCATCGTCTGACCAATATACGACTTGCCACATTGACACGGAATCAGGTACATGCCGGCCTTCCTCAAACCCAGGTCATCTTTGGCGCTCCCCACCAGTGCACGAGTTTTATTTGGAGGACAAAACACAGTTCCCACCCGGTGTTTCTTCAGAATGTGGGCAATTTTCCCCGAGAGTGCGCCTGTGTATGGAATAAGTGCAGTGCCTACCTCCTCCCTCGTGACTTCATCCATCTCAACAGGTTGTGGTGCAGTGGTTGGGTGGAGAGCTCATTGAATCTGCCACTCTGAGTACCCATTTTTTCGAAATACAGTTCTCAGATGTTCCAATTCCTGGGGTAGACACTCTGTGTCAGAGATAGTGCGCGCCCTCTGTACTAGAGTTTTGAGTACCCCATTCCTCTGTGAAGGGTGGTGGCAGCTGTCTGCGTGCAAATACAGATCAGTGTGCATAGTCTTCCGATACATCCCATGACCTAGGGTGCCGTCAGCCCTTCTCTTGACCAAGACGTCAAGGAAAGGTAATTTACCCACCGTTTCAGTCTCCGTAGTGAATTTGATGTTGGGGTGTATAGAGTTTAGATGTGTAAGGAAGTCAAGGAGTTTATCCATACCATGTGGCCAGATGACGAATGTGTCGTCCACGTAATGGAAAAAGCAAGTAGGTTTCCATACGGATGACGACAGGGCTTCCTCCTCGAAGTTTTCCATGTACAAATTCGCTACCACCGGTGAGAGTGGGCTACCCATGGCGACTCCCTCCGTTTGTTCGTAGTATTCTCCATTAAAAAGAAAATACGTGGAAGTCAAGACATGCCTAAAAAGTTCAGTGGTCTTCTCGTCAAACTTTTGACAAATCAATTCTAGTGACTCTCGCAGGGGTACCCTCGTAAACAAGGAAACAACGTCAAAACTCACCAATATATCTGACTCATCCAACCTGAAGCTATCAAGACATTTAACAAAATCCACGGAATTACGGATGTGATGAGGGCATTTACCCACATAAGGACTTAATATTCCCATCAGGTATTTGGCCAACAAATATGTAGGTGCCCTGATGTTGCTGACAATGGGGCGTAATGGTACCCCCTCTTTGTGAACCTTCGGGAGTCCATATAGTCCAGGCGGTACCGGACCTTGGGGTAACAATTTCTTAGCGTCACCCTCCGGTAAATCTGCGTCCTTGAGAAGCGCCCTCATCTTGTTCTCCACCTTCTTTGTAGGGTCAACGCTGATCTTCCGGTAGGAATCGTCATTTAGCAGGCTCTGCATCTTATCAGTGTAGTCCTTATGGGAGACAACAACTGTAGCATTGCCTTTGTCAGCCGGTAAGACTACAATTTCAGAGCACTCCCTCAGATCACGAATGGCCGCCCTCTCTTTACTGCTGATATTTGACTTCATCGGCTTGGATTTCGTCAACACACGACAAGTTTCACAACGTATTTCCTCGGCTGATTCTGGCGGAAGTTGAGCTGCAACCTGTTCAACAGCACTAATAATTTCTGCGACCGGAGTGAACTTGGGGGTGGGAGCGAAGTTGAGACCTTTCTGCAAAACCGAGACTGCATCATCACTCAACACAATGCCACTCAAATTGATGACAGTCTTGTACGGAACCTGCAGAGATGGTTTGTCAAGGAGCCGTGAGAACTTAGCTGTTTGACATCCCGTAGCCTTCTTATGGGCGGAATCAGCTGACACCCAGGTGACACCATCAATCCAATCCCAGGAACAAGAAGTGAACTTACTAGCCAGTTGCAAATGTAGTTTGAGTAATTCCTGTGAGATAAACTCAAGGCTCCGGCGGGTGAATTGCACGGCGGAGGGAGCGCGCCGCGGGCGGAGGGTATTTAAATCCAAGAACATCATGTTGAAACCTATTCAAAGAATTGGGCATATTAACCACAGCTTCTCAGTATATTTATTCCTGAATGAAGTTTTTGTAAATAATACATCTCTTGTGATTCTTGCGTTTCTCCTGGCGTATTTGATAATCAAAATATCCACGGGTATGCTGCCGGTCTAAAGTGTCCAACGGGCACAATATTTCGGCGATCATACATGTCGCCATCATCAGGTGAACTGATGGACTGAGCTCCTGTGAACGTGCCAGCACGGAGATCCGTTTGCTATGGCTGCTCAGAGGGATCTCCGTGCTGGCACGTTCACAGGAGCTCAGTCCATCAGTTCACCTGATGATGGCGACATGTATGATCGCCGAAATATTGTGCCCGTTGGACACTTTAGACCGGCAGCATACCCGTGGATATTTTGATTATCAAATACGCCAGGAGAAATGCAAGAATCACAAGAGATGTATTATTTACAAAAACTTCATTCAGGAATAAATATACTGAGAAGCTGTGGTTAATATGCCCAATTCTTTGAATAGGTTTCAACATGATGTTCTTGGATTTACACTACTCATTACTCTTATTATACACTTCTGTACTCTAAAAAATTTTTCTGTGTTTATGGAGTTATCCCAAAATATGATACCATATGACATAATGGAGTGAAAATAAGCAAAATATGCCAGTTTTTTTTATATTTGTATCTCCTATGTCTGACATCATTTGCATTGCAAACACAGACTTTTTTTAGGCACTTTAGCAGGTTGTTAGTATGTTGCTCCCAACTGAATGTATTATCAAGTTGTAATCCCAAGAATTTTGCACTCTCAACTTCTCCTGGATAGAACAAAGTGGCAATTATATCAAAATGTTAGATGTAGTCACAATCAGGCTACAGTAGCCCATTACAAACAGTATTGTAAGGTGCTTAAAATGTTATTAGAGTATGTGGTATGCAAATAGAATAGCTAATTCACAGGATAAAATTAAAACCATATGGCCAGTTGTGAAGAAAGTGTCTGGTCAGCAGCACAAGGTTGACAATATAAAGTCAGTTCACAGTAAAAATATTTCTGTTACTGATAAAACAGACATATGTACAGTATTTAACAATCATTTTCTGAGCATTGCTGGTGAATTAAATAAAAATTTAGTTTCTATAGGGAATCATATAACTTTCTTGGCAAATGCCTTTCCAAGATTGATGTCTGAAATACTTCTCTGTGATACAGACAAGAGGGAGATTGAGTCAATAATTAAATCACTGAAGACTAAGGACTCTCATGGTTATTATGGGGCACCTAGCAGAATATTAAAGTACTGTACTGCACATATTAGCCCTGTATTTAGCCATATTTGTAGTTTTTCCTTTAGGAATGGTCAGTTTCCTGAGTGATTAAAGTACTCAGTAGTAAACCTGCTTTATAAAAATGGAGAAAGGGATAATGTAGATAATTTTAGACCTCTTTCTATGCCATCAGTGTTTGCTAAAGTTATTGAAAAGGCTGTTTATGTAAGGATAATTGATCATTTTATGTCACCAATTTGCTCTCAAATGTACAGTTCAGCTTTAGAAGTCATTTGACAACTGAAAATGCTATATTCTCTTCTCTCTGTGAGGTACTGGATGGGTTAAATAAAAGATTTCGAATGCTAGGCATATTTTTGATTTAACTAAGGCATTTGATTGTGTTGATCACAAAATATTGCTCCAGATATTGGACCATTCCAGAATATGGGGAGTAGATCACAAATGTTTCACCTCGTACTTTAGCAACAGACAGCCAAAGGTCATTATTCACAATGTTAAGAATGGCTGTGATGTGGGGTCTGAGTGGGGGTACAGTCAAGTGGTGGGGTGCCCCAGGGATCAGTGTTGGGGCCACTCCTGTTCCTTATTTATATAAATAATATGCCCTCTAGTATTATGGGAACTCTAAAATATTTCTGTCTGCTGATGACACTAGCTTGGTAGTAAAGGATGCTGTGTACAACATTGGCTCAGTTTCAAATAGTGCAGTGCATGACCTAAGTTCATAGCTTGTAGAAAATAAACTAATGCTAAATCACAGTAAGACTTTTATTTATTTATTTATTTATTTATTCCATGTGATCTGATGGTACACAGTGTGTTGCAGATGTCGGAAAATATCATTTAACATTGTTAACATATATTAACATAGGCCTATAGTATCCTAATGTATTATATTGCTCAATGTTTTCAATTTAACACAAACAGCAAGATTACTGTTCTAAGTATTCATTTACAGAGTAAAAACAGTGACACAACAAATATGACTTCACGGCTTTGCTAAATGTTATGTTGTCTTTGATGGACTTAATAGTAGTGGGAAGATTGTTGAACAGTTGGAGGCCCATGTGGAAAGCTCTATTTTTACACAGTTGAGTGTTTGTACATATAACATGCAGGTTTGCATTTTTCCTGGTGTTGTGTTCATGTATTTTATTATTTTTTACAACTGTGGGGTCAGTTGGAACTATGTGGTTTCTGAAAAATTTTAGAGTCTCAAGAATGTAGAGGCAAGGCAGTGTAAGGATTTCCAACTTTCTGAAGATGGGTTTGCAGGAGTCTTCTGGATTCTGAATGTGCTCAGAGCTGTTGGAGAATTTCCCCAGAATATTACACCGTATTTTAGGTGGGCTTGTATGTAAGTGTAGTGCACACAGTTTTTACAGTTTCTCACACACAATGTAACAAAACCTGATATTTTAATTTCACAGAATGGGCATTTGATTAGCGAAACTGAACAGTTAAAATTTCTAGGTGCTCAGATAGATAGTAAGCTGTCGTGGAAAGCCCACTTTCAGGATCTTGTTCAAAGACTTAATGCTGTAATTTTTACTATTTGAACGGTATCTGAAGTGAGTCATCATTCGACATGACAATTAGTGTACTTTGCTTATTTTCATTCGTTTATGTCATATGGTAATATATGTTGCGGTAACTTTTCCCATTCTAAAAGGATATTTTTGCCTCAGAAATGGGCAGTTCGGGTGATAAGTGGTGTAAGTTCACAAACCTCTTGCCAACCCCTGCTCACAGGTCTGGGTATTTTGACATTGGCCTCTCAACATATATATTCCTTACTGTCATTTCTTGTTAATAATATTAGCTTATTCCCAAGAATAAGCAGCTTTCACTCTGTTAATACTTGGCAGAAATCAAACATGCATTTGGATCGGACTTCCTTAACTCTTGTGCAGAAAGTTGTGAAGTATACTGCTGCATCCATTTTCAATAAGCTACCACTTGAATTCAAAAATCTTAGCAGCAATCTACATGCTTTCAGACCAGTCTGAAGAGTTTCTTCATGGGTCACTCCTTCTATTCTGTCAAGGAGTTCCTTGAAAAATTAAGCTGATTCTTGTTGCATTGTTGATTGCATTTACTTAAATGTATGGACTGACTTTTTTCAAGTTCATAAACATTTATTTTTATCTGTTATTACTTTTATGTTCTAATTTCATGTACTGACATGTTCCACAACTTTGTAGATTTGCTCCTCAATTTGGTCCTAGGGAACTTGATGTGTAAATAAAAATAAAAAAAGTAAAAAAAATTCAGTTTACTTAAATCTGTTCACGTCATATTTAACATATAGACATTTAGCACTGTTGGGAATAGAGATTTCATGAGTATTGGCTACATAGAGGTTATTACAAATGCTCAGCAGATGTCCTGGAGTTATACTACTGTACTTAAAATGTTTCCCATTTTCATTATCTTTTTGATCATGTGCTACTATCAGATATGAAAGTTAAAAAAGAAATTGTAAAACTTATTTGTGCATCCATGTCTTCAAATCATTGTGATATTTTTTTTGTACAACTGAAATTTAAATACTGATAGTGAATTAACAGCAATAGTAATGCAGATTATCACAATGGAAAATCTGCCCCTTGTATGTTTCTGAAGTATGAGACAAAACATTACAACCACATACTTAATAGCTTGTTTGTACATCTTTGGAACAAAATACATCACTGATTCTGCGTATCAGGGAACTGACAGTTTGGTGGTAGGTTTGTGGAGATATGTGGCATCAAATGTCTAACACAGGTAATGTAATTTGTGTACACGGTAATTATGCCCGATAGTGACCCAGATGAGTTCCATAGGATTTACATCAGGTGAATTTGGTTACTGAGACATCAATGTGAGATCATTATAATTCTCCTCAAACCGCTGTAGCATGATTCCAACTCTGAAACACAGACAATTACACTGATGAAAGATGACATTGCTGTTGGGGAAGACATCAAGCGTGAAGGGACTCAGGTGATTTGCAGCTGTCAGTTGTCTTCTATTACAACCACAGGTCCCATGCAAGCACAGAAGAATGTCTTCCACAGCATAACGCTGCTCCCACCAGCCTGTGTCTGTGGCATGCTGCACGTTTCAAGCTACTGTTCACCTCAATTATGGCATTTGTGTAGACGATCATCATCCTAGTGTAGCAAAAATGTGATTCACCCGAAGATCTGACATGTTTCCATTGATCAAAAGTCAAATACCAATAGTCCCATGCCCACTGCAGTCATAATTGATGATGTCATTGGATAAACATGTGACTGTGTAGGAATGGTCTGCTAAGGAGCTCCATGTTCAATAACACGTGATGAGCAGTGCGCTCAGAAACACTTGTGCATGCACCACCATTGTGCTCTTTTGGCAGAGATGCCACAGATCACCGTTTATCATACTTTACAGAGTGGACAAGCCTCCAAACCCCACATTCTCTGAAGAGTCATAGATGTCTAACCATTTAGTGCTTAGTGGTAGTTTTACTGTGTTTCTAGCTCTTTCAGTAGATGCTCACGTGAACATTTGACCAGCTTTGCCATTTTCAAGATACTCAGTCACAGGCTCTGTATAATAAAAATGTACCCTTTGTCAAAGTCACTAATCTCAACGGATTTTACCATTTGCAGCCTATATCTTCACTAGTGTGACCCCCCATCTGTGTCAGCTCCACTTACATGCTTTTGTTATCATGTCATGTGCCTGCAACACCACCTGGCGACATCCAGCATTGGGATGGGCAGTGGTCTTAACGTTTTAATGTATCAGTGTATGCACATCTTAAGCAATAAAATTTCACAAACATTCCTTAGCAACTATGAAAATATAATATAATTGGATAGACTAAAAAAAATTCACTCCACAAGTGGCAACAGAAGAAAACTCATATAAAGGTTAAAGAACTGTGCAAGCTTTTGAAGCCAATGGCTCCATCTTCTGGCAGAAGGCTTGAAGGGAAAAGAAGAGGGTTGAAGGGAAAGAACTGGTGAGATTTAAGAAATGAGGAGAGTTCAGAAAAGTTGCCCAGAAAACCTCGGGTCAGGATAGACACTGAATGAATGAAAAGGAAGCTTTTCCCTTCTCATCCTTTTTGTTATGTCTCACCTGCTCTGAACTTCCATATTGTGATTTGTATCAACAATTATTTCTCCAGGGCAGGTTGGTAGCACGTTGCTATCAATCAGCATGTTTTTCCTTTAGATGTATTGGCTTCTGAAAGTCTGCAGAGGCCTTTCTTCCTTTAGTCTTGGGGCCAATCCCTGCCCAGAAGACAACAGGGGCAGCATTTACATCAGTGCTTACTTGCTTCAACATAGGCTCCACATTGAGCTTATGTAGTGTTTACTCAATGTAGGTCCACCATAAGCTACCCTGCCTGGCCCCCTAATCCTGCCACCTCAGTCCAAACCTATGTATTCAGATCTCCCATTATTTGTAGCTAACCCCCAGATTTGAGGACCATCAGCTATCAAACACCTGTGATCCAACTGGTAGCTAATACTTGCTCCAGATTCCCTTTGCTTTCAGTAAGCATTCAAAACTGTTTGGCAACAAAATCTATGTTATTAGGTGTTGAATTCAGAATAAAATAATTGCAAGATTTCATTGCATACATTAGGTTGCACAATTTCTCTTTTTATTTATTTATTTTGTGTTCTGTAGATCCTTGTTGTCAACAGATCACATGATATGGAACAAGACTCTTTCAACAGGATGTATCTCACCTCATTTATTTTATGTATGTGAGCATGTGCAAAGAAGATAAATTCATATAGTGTCATGTTGTGATATACATTACTGAGTATAAAATGAGACTTTTCCATCCTGCTAAAATATGTCAGTAGTTGTGAGGATTTTGGGTTCCCCCAATAGATTGTGTATAAAGTCAGTTACCAGTCTCTGATTCTGGTTAAAGAACTGATTTCATGTAGGTCCTTATGTATTCAGAAGCAGTTGGTTAGATAGTACTGTTAATAATGGACTGTAACACCTGAAAATAAAATTAAAATATTATTAATATTGTGACCTAAATCTCCTCATGTAAGTTGAAAACAAAACATCCAGCACATTTATATAAACATTAGATCTAATAAGATGCACCTAAGATTAGCTGTACATTACTGTCCATAACATGCTTGGTAAGATGTTACTTAAGTATAAATCTTTTTCTTGAAAATCTGTATAGTTCATAGATGACTGTTATCATGGTACTAACACTGTTTCATAGCGTAATATAAAATTTGGCATTCTTTCACTATCCAAATTACATTTCAGACAGTAATGGCATATTGTTTTGCTTCTTTGCAGAGTTTGTATTTTGTTCCTGTATGATCTACTTCTTTTTTTGTATGTTGCAGTTGTTGTAGACAGAAGACAGGATAAGAGAGCTGACACAGGAATGTTTGAATGTATTTACAAGCAACGCGTGTCACCTGCTCCTCCATATTTGGGAATGACTCTTGCTGTACGAGGAAATAAATGCAATCTCAAAGGTATCAAGCCAAGCCTAAGCATTCGGACACGAAAAATTGAAACAGGTACAACTATAAACAGTGATAAAAGATCAGAAACAAAGAAAATTTGTGTGGAAAATCACTCTAGTTTCACAACTGAAAGGGCAAAGATTAATGAAACAAAACCAAAGATTCCAACAGATATTCTTGGTCCAGTTGTCATAGATTTTATTGAAGATTTGGCCAAGCAGCTTAGTAAAGAAACAAACTCTATGGATGCAGAAGATGTGGCTGACACACAAAAACTGACAAGTGATGTGAACTGTGCAGGAGAGGCAGAAACAGAAGAGGTTACAAACTGGAAAGATGAGTTGTTTCCGAACAACATGCTTAGAAGAAGTAATAAAGTTAATACCAAGAAGATAAATTCTCAGAGGAAAGCTAAAATAAATGGTGGTGGAAAAGAAAAGTTGCAAGAACATGTCGCAGGTGATGCAAAACGCATTAACTTAAATGCGACCGCATTTAATTGTGATACTACTAGCACAGACTCTGGAATTTCTGAAGATCATTCATCAAAAAATAAGAAACTGAAGCATAATGGAAGTGATAGTATAAAGTCAATGGAACTTTTTGGTGGATGGCGCAAGAAATTAGATGAGACAAAAAGCAACTGTCAGAGTATTTTGGATAGCTTAAAAACAAGTGGAGATTCTGGCAGTCTCTCAAATATAACTTCTTTTGATAAAAATATTAGATGGGCAGCAGAACTATCCATTCAGACAACTGTAAGAGAGTTTGTGAAACAGTTGACCCAGTCTATCTCAGACAAGAATCCCACCCAGAAACATAAATTACTAGCTGATCCATTCTCACCTCTTGGTAGAGGATTAGGTAAACTTAAACTGAGTGATGACAGCCGAGTAAGACAGTGCTATTTAAATATACTGCTGAACAATGACCAACTTTCAAAGTTTAAAAGATCACACGAAATTTTTAATCCACAGTATCTGGATCATAAATTCCCCATGTTACGTGAATTATCTAATGATACACCAGAAAAAAATGCTATGCATAACTTTAAAGGAGTTCTACCTAATATTAAACACAGAAAGAAATTTTCAACTAATGATGATGGTAATGAGGCGCAGAAACGACAAAACCTATGTGCACTCGGAATGAGTTTGAAGACTATCAGAAGTGGGCTGGGCCATCAGGAGCACTTGTTAATGCCTCTTGGTCTAAAGAAGTACACAAGTCAGAATGAATCCTTTCACAAAGCTTTGTTAGCAAAGTGATGGAAATGTTCATCAGCATAATGAACAGTCGAATTTAAAAGTGTCCCCTGCAGTTAATGAATAAGTATTAAATGTGGTATATAACTTCGCAGTTTGTAAACATCATATGAGATTTGGGTCTGACATTTTAAATTAGTTGTAAATTGTATTCATTTTTCTTATAATTAAGTAATAAAAATCAGCCTGTTGCCATCTGAATATTCTCTGCAGAGCGCGAGTATATTGTAGTGACTATATGGTAGCTCTCTGGGGCTCTTTGACTTGTGGACTTTTCACCTCTTGCTTTATTATTTTGAAAAACTTTCTATTGGTTAATATTTAATACCTCATGTGTATGATGTTGATTTCATAATCTTAACATCAAAATTTATTGCGCTGAGAGATTTGACAAGAAGATTAAGGCAGGAGCCACAAGCAAGAAAGCTAGTTCTATCAGACAGGTTTCTTTTCATTTTCCCCTGCTTAAAAGATATTCAGCGAGATATAAATTGCCAACAGTACTGAATGCATGTCTGTTGACTACTGTGCCAACTTAGGCTTTCCCAGTGTAATAAATTTTGCTCAGGATCTTGGGTATTGCATTAGATGATGTCCCCAATACCTTGCTAGCGTCATCATTCTGCACAATTTACAGGACCTGGTTCAGTGTGTTGCTGAATCACAAAATGCAAAGTGAAAAATGTCCCATAGGAATGATCCATTATTGTTTCAAAAGAGTGGATTCCTCTCGTGCTGCTATGTTCAGCCATCAGAATAAAGTTCATTGAAAATGATATAATGAGACTGAATGGACATAAAATTTAGTGGAGTTCATATATGCTAAAAATGACAGAAAAATGAATTCTCAGATGTTCTAATACTTAGGGGAACTTTGTCTGATTGAGCATTTCATAACCATTTTGATTCAATTTCGAAAGGAGTCTGTTATATTTCTAAACCCTTTAGATGGAATTGAATTAAATATGTTCTTGTGATCATCAGCATCATCTGCCCTTCAAAGTACTCTAAAATTTTAATTCATTCTCTCTGCCCATTATGTCAAATATTAGTTATGGCCAATATCAGTATATGCAAATATATGTAATTTTCACCCCAAAAACCATTACACATTCTGTAGTACAGCAATTGTCTCTATACTCTCTATCTTTAAATTTATTTCTGACAAGGAGACTACATGGCAATTGGATTGTTGTCATTTTTTTATATCCATGGTATGTGACATTCAGGATTCAAATCTCAACCTACCAAAGTAGATGCTGCAACTCTCAAAAATTTGCAATAAAATCAGCTTTGAAGTTTTCCCAGCATCTTTAATTCGCTAAACAAAGCAAAGTTTTCAGTGGACCAAGTGCTCTATAGTACAGTGTTCACCTGCCACATGGGTGGCCCTGTTTTATTTTTGGCCAAAGCAAAATTTTGAAACAAAATTACATGTTAAGCATAAAATAAGTGTAAAGGACAGAAACCTGAAAGAGAAAAAAGTCAGTAGCAGGTTTGAGCTTGTTTTGAGCACTATTTTTTTCCTATTCAGTTTGAATACTTACATCTTTTAAATATAAAATTCATCAAATACATGCTAACTATCACATATCTAATTGTCATTTTTATTTAAAAAAATGCACAGCTTATTTCTAACTTCACATCCCACACAAAATTCCAGTTTTCATTGCAAGCATAAATTCATACTTACTCATTTTGTATATAAGATTGTTAATAAAGAGTGTTTAAATTAAAATGTCATTACCAATTCGCTATTTTTCCATCTTTGTGTGTCTTTATAGATATCCTCAGAGAACATGCACATTTGTTTAAAAATTTCTATCTGCCAGGAATCAAAACTAGACAGTGCAGGTGGGAGGCGAACATTGTACCACAAAGCCATGTGGCCCACCAAAAAAATTGCCTAGGTTTAGCAAATTAAAGATGTTCAGAAAACTTCAATGTCAATTTTCTTGAGAATTTTTGAGAGTACATTGAACTGTTTGGGAAGAGTCATATTTAAGTTCTGAACATCACATACTGTAAATATAAAAAATTACAAAAATCGAGTTGCGAGTTTGGTCTCCTTGTGAGACATATTATTAGTTTGTTCTCATGTCAGGTTTATATTTCAAGAACACTTAAGTCTGCTTCTTTGGTCAATTATTTAATTCACGGTTAACAAATTATATGACTGTGCTCTCCCCATGTGAGCTATTTGCTGTGAATGTTAATCACCTTGTCTTGGACATGCTCCACTGCAATAATCTCTGTACTTTTTATTCACAATTTTTGCAATATGTTGGTGCAGTGGTCAAGTGGTCAAGGCACTGGAGATTGGGGTTCCAATTCAAATCTGCCCAACCAAATATAGATTATTTGTTATTCTTATGAATTGATTGAGGTGAAATTAAGGATGATTTGTTTCATAAGGAGAATCTGAATCTGTGATCCATCTATAATGACTTCAGGCATTGAAGCCTAATGTTTTTCCCTTTTGTCAAGGTGACTCAGGGCATTAAGATAGAGCACATTATGACAAAACAGTTGGCCTCTAGAATTCAAAAAAATAGTGCAATAGGAATATTTCATATAGATATTCCTGCTCTTCATAAAAGATCAGTGATATAACAGAGATCTGCTGAGTACTATTATGACACCTTCCTGTTATTTTTTTATTTGATTCTCCAGGAGCAATGTCTTTCATAAAAAATTACTCTGGTCAAATATGTTTTCATTCTCCACACCAGTCGACAAAACATAATAACTTCTAATGCTACAATTTCAAAAGTTCTAAATCAGATTAACAAGTTGAAATTGTGATAAAAAATGTGTGGCTCTGGATTAAGGAAAAAGGGGGAGGCAGAGAAGGAAAGGGATGCGGGATATTTGTCACAATAATGATTTATTGTGTTTGTTAAAATAATCTAATCTTTATAAAATGGAAGTCTCACAATTCATTGCCTGTATGTCAAAAATATGTTCTACTTGTAGCCAGCTCTTCAATAATAATCTGTAACTAGACCAGAGAATTCGTATGGGGGGGGATTGTTTAACTGCAGTGGATAAGTTGACTAAATTGATTATTAAACAGAGTACTTGGCATTTTCCTCAACTTATTAATTCTGAGAGTAATTTATACTGTGTGGAAGGCTTCTTTTTATGCCGGTGCTAAATTTATGATTTTATTTCATTCTTGAGTCATTTGTTGGTGATCCAAATAGTCTCATTCAGGCAATTTGTACTTTTGAATAACTTACGTTATAAGGGGCTCTTGAGACTACTAGCACTTTCATTGAGAGAAACTCATATCAAATCAATGCTGAATGCTTATTAGCTAAGAAAAGCATTATAACATAAAATTCTTTTCCTTTCCAAAATGAACATAAAATATGAATACTAATAATATCTGTGATTTAGGAGGAACATCTACTTCCACCCACTGAAATGCAAACATCTGGAGCAAAGTTGACAGACATATAAATTTAAGACTGCAGTTGAATCTTTAACTTACGGAATTTTTAAAGTTCTTTAGTGGAGGAAATATAAATTAAGGGAAAGAAAGGGTGCAATACAAATAATGGAAGAAGCAACAGTAACCACTCAACCACTCACTATACAAAGCTACTCACTTCGACAGTGTAGCTACATGCATGTATGTGTGTGTGTGTGTGTGTGTGTGTGTGTGTGTGTGTGTGTGTGTGTGTGTGTCTGCTTACCACTCAGTGCATTAATACTTATATGGTGAAAAGCTCCTATACTCCCTCTGTTATCTGTATTCCACCCAGGACTTTCCAGTATCATATTGAAAAGGAAGATCAAGATGCACAGATCCTGAAGGGAAGAAAAACAACTCTCTCCTAAACACACAAGAGGGAAGGTGGAACTTACGTACATGTGATCTGTTGTAAATACTACTTCATTTGCCTTTCCAATACTACTTACTGAAGTTCCACATTATTCAAAACTTGCATGATCATGGGAAAGGCAACATGTGAAAGCACGCGTGTTATCTGTCAACTGACCCGTAATTTATTCCTACAGCTTATATTAGTATTACTATTACCAAGCTACCAGCTAGAATTAATGGTCAAACTTTCAGTATGTAAAATTCATCTTTATCTTTCAGTTTGTATGTCTGTCAGCCACGCCCCACTTTCTTAGTTTTGAAAGATGGTAAAATATATACATTATGGTTTATTTTTATTACAATAATGGAAATTTTAAGATGGAAACAACATGCAAGAAATGAGAACAGGCAACTACTCACTGTCAGATGAGTGACAGATGGCACATAAGCACATTCAGAGCTAAGACAGTCTCACTAACCTATTACAGCATTTTTCTCCCTCTAGTTGTAGCATTCACACCCTGTGGGAGGCTGTGACTGTGGGGATGTCAGTGCTAAAGCTGTATGAAGAACTTAATTTCTTCTTAGTTTTTTGTAGCTTTAAACTTGCCTTTGTGGCACCAATCATTCTTCTGCAAGTCATTTTTGTTTATCTGTGGGTGGTAAACATGAATTAAAAGGTAGACTAGTAATATATTCAATTGCTGCATTGGTCATTGGACATTGTTGCATAACAGGTCAAGCAAATAGTTTGCACAGAATCTTTGTTTACATTTTATGATCTTGTATTTGAGTCTCCATTTTATTACTTTCTCCCTCAGTGCAACATAATTTATGAAACAAACCCATATTTGTGCATGCATAAGAATCTTCCAACTCTTTATTTGTGAGTCCCTCAACTTCACCAGAAATAATTCAGCACATCTTTCTTCATCAGGAACTGTTGAAAAGTAATTGATTTTACTTGCTTGTCTGCTGGTTTTGTGTAATAAGGTCAAATATATATACTTTCTCATGTTTCAGGCTGTTGTGAATTGTTCCCACTGTTGTTGCTATTTATGCAATGGATAACATGTATTTTTATTCTTGAGTCGCAATTACTATTTCATAGAAGAAAGTTTGATTTTCTCACCCTGAGACTGTTCCTCTCCTTTTAATATGATAACAAATATCAGATGAATGTTTTCAAATATTTTGCTTTCTCTTATTATAAATACTGCAGATGCCCTTAAAGACAAATTAATTTTGTCACAATTAAAAAGCTATATAAAATAATAAAAGGAAAATGATAAGAGGAAGTTATTCACAAGTGAGAGTTGTGAAACCCTGTAATTGAGGGAAGAATTCAATCAAAACTGAAAAATTAGACAAAGACAGTCTGCCGTGTCAGTCGTTCTGCCTCCTTATAATTTTACAGTTTTCCCAAGTGAATTTTTCTTTTGGTATGAAGAACTTGATCACTATTAAAACAACGTTAATAATTATAACAAAATTAGTTACTCAGGACCTACATTTACATTTACGTACGTACTCTACAAGCTGCTCTACAGTGTGTGATGGAGGGTACCCTGTACCACCACTAACCATTTCCTTTCCTGTTCCAGTTGCAAATAGAGTGAGGGAGAACCATGTGTCTATACACCTCTGTACTAGCCCTAATTTCTGTTATCTTGTTTTGTAGTTCTTATGGGAAATGTACATTGGCAGCAGTAGAATCATTCTCCACTCAGCTTCATGTGCTGGTTCTGTAAATTTTCTCAGTAGTGTTCCTTGAAAAGAAAGTTGCTTGTCCTCCAGGGATTCCCACTTGAGTTCACAAAGCATGTTGTTTGAACCTGCTGCTAATAAATCTAGCAGCCTGCATCTGAATCCCTTCAGTGTCTTCCTTTAATCTGACCTGGCGTGGATCCAAACACTCAAGGATTACTCAAGAACAGGTCAAACTAGTGTCTTATATGTGGTCTTCTTTACAGATGAATCACACTTTCCTAAAATTCTCCAAACAGACTGAAGTTGACTATTCACCTTGCCTACTACAATCCTTACATGCTCGTTCCATTTCATATCATTTTGCAACATTACATCTAGATACTTAATCGGTGTGACTGCATCAAGTACTACACTACTAATGATGTATGTAAACATTTCAGGATTGTTTTTCCTACTCATTTGCATTAACTTACTTATTTCTATATTTAGAGATAGCTGCCATTCATCACACCAACTAGAAATTTTGTCAACGTCATTTCATATCCTCCAACTGTTACTCGACGATGACACCTAACCATACACCACAGCATCATCAGCAAACAGCCACAAACTGCTTCTCAACCTGCCTTCCAAATCATTTATGTATATATAAAATAACAGCAGTCCTATTACACTTCCCTGGGGCCACACTGATGATACCCTTGTGCGTGATGAACACTGACCATCGAGAGTAACTTACTGCGTTCTATTAGTTAACAAATCTTCGAGTCATACACATATCTGTGACATATTCCATATGCTCGTACCTTTGTTGACATTCGGTATTGGGGCATCATGTCAAATGCCTTTTGGAAACCTGGGAATGTTGAATCTGCCTGTTGCCCTTCATCCATAGATTGCAGGATATTGGTAAGAGAAAAGGGCAAGCTGAGATTCGCACAAGTGACACTTTCTAAAACAATGCAGATTTGTGGACAGAAGCTTTTCTGCCTTGAAGGAATTTATTATATTCAAACTGAGGATATGTTCAAGAATTCTGCAGAAAACTGATGTTAAGGGTGTTGGTCTGTAATTTTCTTATACACAACAGTCCCATGAATTTTTTTCTATTCGCTTCTGACTTGCGATAGGCAGCTAAGTATGGAGCCAATGTCATAGAGTACTGTTTGTAAAACCAAATTGGGATTCCATTTGGACCTGCCAACTTATTTGCTTTCAACTCTGAATTGTTTCTCTGCACCAGAGATTCTTATTACTACCACAACTAATATTTATTTATTTTGTTGAGCAGTTATTTCCTGGTACCTTCTGATATGTACAGCAGCTCTGTGTAGCAGATCCCCACACCACCAAGGAGTTAAGTGGTCTGGAGATAGTCATGTTTGACTGAAATAGGTCAAAATCAATAAATATTAATTTAAATCTAGTCTGACTGTTTTTGTTATACAGTTTAACAAATTCACTGATGTTCCAGTTTGACATCAAAAATTAATACCTTCATAACTGTCAGTATGGCTACATTTTTTTTTTTTTTTTTTTTTTTTTTTTTTTTTTTTTTTTTTTTTTTTTTTTTTTTTTTTTTTTTTTTTTTTACACTCACACAGTAAGAGGTCCCCAACAGACAAAAGTGTCTTTACAATTATGCAGAATTTAATAGAGGATTGTCACAGGCTTTAATTCCTCTATATTAGTGGTCTGCAATCTTTTAGCAGTCAAGGGCCACATAGTGTCAAAAATTAAGTAAAGGCCCACTTCTTAACAATTTTATGAACTTATATCTATATGAGTAATATTAAAAATGCAAATATTTACATTATTATTCATGCAAGTCAAACCAAAATTTAATGTAATTTTTTAGGCTGTATTTGACTGGCTATTTCTATCATAGAAAGTCACAGAATGGCACTCTAATGCTTATTTGTGAGGCAAGAACACTTTTTATTTCTTCTATAATTGAGAAAAAAGTTTTCCTCATATAAGTAAGTGATGCAAAAAAAATTGTAATTAATTGCTCAGCAAACCTTTTGAATTCTTCAAAATTAGATGGCAGACGAGATCATTGATTTCATACAAAGAGCTTTTTAGAGCACCATTAGACTAAACTTCAATAAGACTCATTTGTAAATTACTTGGTGATTCCTCATCAAAGGGTTGGCAAAAGTCTTCAGTTTACCAGAAACTTCCTTGAAATCACAAAATCTCTCATTGAACAGATTTTGTAGCTGTATTAAAATACATTTGTCTGTGTCAGCTTAGTTTTAATTCTACCCATCAGGCTCCTGTTTCGCCCACTCATGTTTCTGCCTCCAGCAGTTGTAATGCTCACCAATTTTAGCCATGGTAATTGTATTGATACTAATGCGGGTAGCAGTTGTTGAAATAAATCTTTCCCATAGTCATTCCTTTCAAGCTGTATAATTATAAAGGCTTCACAAAAGATCAATTCCATGAACAAATATTAGTATCCATGCAGTAACATCATCACTTTCATTGATAGCTAAGGAGAACCATTCAAATGATCACCTGCAAAATTCTGACAAAATGTTCAGTATCCTAAGAGCACATTCTGGCCAATAGATAAGTATCTTTGTCTTCCCTCTCCCCCCCCCCCCCCTTGCCTCCTGCCCTCCCTCTCTCTCTTTTTTTCCATGCCTCCTCACCTATAACCAAAGTACACTGTTTTACTAGTCCCTTATCAGTACACAGCCAGGCTTTACAAGTATTTTGGCTATCCTTAACCTCAGACATACACTTGACTCATTATTTTGAACTTGAACATTAAAAAAGCGTGCTGTTTGTTCTTTGCTGACAGATGGAATGTGTTAATTTTATTTTTCTGTAAATCACTTGTAAGTACATTCATATTTTGGTCTATGCTTGCTATCATAATGGCATTTGAGAGTATATTCTTTTTGAACAGCAGTAATGTGTGAACATATTAAGCATAGGGGCTTTGCTTTACAGTCAATAAAAAAAATTATAAATCTGTCCACACATTATAAACCACACTACTTTCTTCTAGCAATTTCCTTTAAAAAATAATTAAAAAAGTGATCAGTGAAAGTTATTAATCCCACTACAGGGAGAAAATGTTGCAACAACAGAAGAATATTGTATTGCATACATGCTATTTATCTTTGTGAAATCAGCCATGTCAGATAAAAAATTTCTCATACTTGCCAAAATCAAATCAAAATAGTTGTCAGTTTCATCAACACCATGAGTGCACAATAAGTTGTTTCGTTTGATTGGCCGGCACTAGTGTTGCAATGCGTGGCGATTATTGTCATGGCAGTGTTTTGTTTGTTCACGATTGTCACTCAGATTCCAATTTTGGCACAAAATCTAAACAATTCCAAATGATAATAACTTAATGTACAAAAGAATCATTGGCCACAAGGGGAAGGAGTATGGGCCTCTGCTTGCTGACCAATGCTCTGCATATTTCATCAATCTGCACTTTGTAGTACTGCTTATCATTGTTCTCTTAATCATATGTCTTTCCAACTTTCTTGTGAGTGCATTTCATATCAGTGCCTGCATTCATATTCTGTACAATTGATAGTTACACAGAAAACATAAAATCCGTAAAAAATGTATACATTTGTACCACCAAATTTGAGTTACTTTTAGTTAATGTGTTATATTACTGCATGTAGACCTATTATTATTCACATATTACATTTACAGAAATGAATGGGTGTTTTTTTGGTGTCCAAAACAAGAAAAAGCACTGTGGCTCTTTTTACATACAGCTGCTCATGCTATTTATTTTCTTATATCAGCTGGTATAATTTTCACATGTTTTATGAATAATGAGGACAATATGTCATTACCATCTGTCACACTGATTTTTATCCAGTGTAAGCCTCAGCATTTGTCCATTACTTTTACACATATTTCACTACCATTTGAATTCTACTCACTGGTTCTCAGTTTCTCATTTAATGGTATTCTAAATGCTTGTATATTTTCATACACCTTTCCCTGCAACTTTTTTTTTTTAATTGTTACTACTGGGAGAAATAGGAGTTACAAATGGGAAATGGGAGCAAGGCTCAACTTTACGGAGAAGGAATGATGGATGTATGATGTATTATAAAAACCAAAACACACAGACAAGACAGGGAGTGAGAAGAGAGAGACCAAAGCAAAGATCTTAGTATGTTCAGCTGGTGCAGAAAATTTTATTTTTATGTCAGCCTATGAACCCTTCATATAAAAGTATTCTTATAGTGTCCTTTGACAAACAGAAGTAGTTTCATCTTAATACAAGCATGAAGCAAAACACCAACCATCTAATTTTGTATAGCTACAAAATAAAAATAATAAAAACTTACATAAAATCCACCTATTATATAAGTTTGCTAATTTTACATAAAATCCACCTATTATATAAGTTTGCTAATTCAAATAGATTAAGAACAGTACAGTGCAAACAACATATTTTTTTTTTCATAACACACTTTCACAATCTATGCTCTTACCAGCTCAGCTATTGAGGTAGCACTTGACAATTTGCAAGTCAGTTTAACTTATTACGATAAGTTTTGGGCCTGTTCTCTGAAAACTGTAAACAGATCATATGTATTCAATAATCATGGTAATATACAGTGCTTGATATTTTATATATAGTAATAAGGTATGTTAATAGTAGCTATTGTTCATACAGACAGAAGATACAAAACAAAATGTTGAAAATTTACTTAACATAAAATGAAAGGAATATAACTGAAGTCCTGAGTGATGAATTTTCAGTTTAAATTACTACAGTTGTTACTGGCTGCCTTGGATGAGCTTGAAATTTGCTAACTACAACTACTCCTATTTTTACTGTACTATTCTACCTTGCCCCCAATGATATGTGCTTGCCTCATCAATACTCAAGTTTTTGCATACCCATGTGGGTGGCTGTTGCATTTATGTATATAGTTTATCTTAATTACCTTTTAGTCATGTCTATCATTCTTCCCTGTGGAGGTAATACTTCTTATTATTCTAATACTTTGCTCTTTGTATTATTATTCTTCTACTTTGCTCTTTGGATCTATAGAAATTAATCTGATATTCAGAGTGTCCTCCTGATCTTAAAGCTTATATAATGTGATTGGATGGATAAAAAGACCTGGTCACCTAGCAGTGGCATGAGAACACACACACACACACACACACACACACACACACACACAAAGGTTTAATTTATGCAAGCTTTTGGAGCCAATGGCTCCTCCTTTTGGCAGAAGAATTGAAGGGGAAGGAAGAGGAGCAAAGTAAAAGGAATGGAGAGGTTTAAGAAAAGGGGTACAGTTTGTAAAAGTCACCCAAAACCCCGGGTCAGGGGAGACTTACCAGATGGGATTATTTTCATTGTTATGTGATCTTAAAGGCTGATAGTCAAGAAATTGATTCCTCACAACTAAATTAACTGTAGACCATAAATTTGTATCTTTTACAATTGTTTGCAAATCACAATCTAATTATCTGCATTCCCTCTGAAACTGGGAACGATTGGAAAGCAACATGATCAGTGAAACCTTCACATTCACTGTTTGGTGTGTTACTACACTCCACTTGATGTGTACATATGGAATATTGGCCGTGACCTGTTAATAGATTCACCTCACCTCAAGTAGTGTCTATTTCAAGTATACTGAGCCTGTTTTTAATGCTTGGAAATATGCTCTATACTTGATTTGCACTGTTTCTAGTGTCTCAGTCACACTGTAACTCTGATTAACTTTTCATGGTTGGGCTTCACAATCATGTAGAACTTTTCAAAAGAAATAATTTTTACTGCTGACTGTAGAAAATATTTGTTTCCACAACTGCAGTTTTGCCCTTAAGGCATTGTCAAGTGATACATTACAAATTACTGCTTCAGCACTTGTCAAACTTTAAAAAATTCTTGAACATGTGCACATGTCACCACTGTGTCTAAGCCTTTTAACAGTGTTAACATATTTAACACAAATCCCACTAAATTACTGATCTTATACAATGTTTACACATGAACTGAGGTAGTTAGTACATAGACCTTAAGGCTGAAATTGTAATTATGGAAATAAATATTTCCTACAGTCAGTGGCAAATGTGATGTCTCTTAAAAAGGCTGCCAGTTATTTAACATGAGCTCCTGTAATGTTGTATAGTCAAATCCTTTGTGATTATCTTGCTTTTCCCCCAAGCCATTGGATGGTATGTAAACTAAAATAACAGATAAAATTTTTGTACCGACATTGCGGGACCCAGAGATCTCAGAGGCATGTCGGCATCACAGACCACCGAAGATTGTTAAATGCATTTGCACTGTCAATCGTGAGTGCAGTTGAATAGTTCAGAGTCAAACTTTCTACAATCCGAAGAACTCTAATCACTAAATCATGTATAGACTTACCTTTTCTGAATATGTATTGGCACTGGTTCAACCTCAAGATCTTTATGTGTTTTTGCAACCAGTCACAAAGCAGGCACTCTTGTACCTTAACCGAGATGTCTAATGAGCAAATGGGTCTGTAACTTTTCAGTACTGTAGAGTGTTTATCCTTTCCTATTTTTAATCACTACTGCCCAAGCTGTTTTCCAAACCACCAGGATCCCACCAATCTGAAGGAACTTGTTCAGTAACACTGTCAAATAAGACATTATAAGTGGACCTATAATCTGCATGTCAGGGTAGACACTGTTCAGACCTGATACCTTTCCAGTTTTCCCCTTAATCTCCCCCATCAATAATGCATATGGTCTTTCCTATAAGTCAGATTTCAATCGCAAAGATGCTTCTCCCAGTGTATTCTTTTGGTTTCCTGAAACAATGTTTTGTAGAAGATATTAACTACCTCATATTCATGGAGCCCCACAGTATGCTCTGACTGGCCCAAAGTGAACTGATAAGCTCTTCGCCTTGATTGAAATTTCTCAGCTCCATGAGATTGTGGCCAACTTATCTTTTTCTTGGTGATATAAATGTGCTTTGCCATTTTAAGAGTTAGTAGCTGTGACTTCTAGCTCACTTGGGCTGGTAGTAATTCCACTGGAAAAGGAACAGTGTGGGCAATGAAGCCATCCCGATCTGTTTTCTTTTTAAGCCAATAATACTTCCATCTATTGTCTTCCTCTATCGTTGCTACTCCCCCTCAGATAAAAACTGCATTATGGTCACTGGCTGTCATGTAATAGAGCACTTCACAGCTGTCAATCTTATCCCTTGTCACCCAGTTTGTTAAAGTGCCATCTGTATTAGTGGCCTCACCTTCTTGCTCCTGATATGTACTCCACAGACCTTTTAGATCTAAAACAATGAAATCCGGTTCCTTTATTGCACACTGTAGTCTCTCACCAAATTTGTCAGATTTCCAGCAGTCGCATTTGCATCCATTGCCACAAGGAGACACATGCCTTGTCCATAGGCTGCTACCCTAATATTATCTATAAAAGGTCCAAAACAGTGTGAATATTGCATGTTTATGGTTATTACAATCCAGTTTATCTGCACATCCTTTACTGTTACTATGACCATATGCTTGTCACATAGTTGTGCCAACTTAGTCACAGTGAACTTCCTGTGTGTAATGACAACAGCACACATCACTTCATTGCCAATATTTGTTAACATATCCAAAGGAAAATATTTAGCCTATTTTTTCTACAGTATGGCTCTCATAGGCTATAGCTAACCCAGGTCATTGATTCATTCATAGCCAGTTTACTTTTCACAGCATTAATCTGTAGCGTCTTCATCCTTTTAGGTGTATCAAGAATGAACATGGCAATTTAGGGAGGAGAGGGATGAGTCGAAGTATAACTGTCCATCTGTGTTAACAAAATTTCTGAGTATCAGTCTGAGGCTGTCACACGTAACAAAATGAGTAGATAAAAGAGAAAAGATAGCCGATGCTTTTCACAGGACACATAGCCATCTCAAGGCAAGCTAAACTAAGGCACTAGAACACTGTAATGAAAACAGTGTGTCTGTACACTAATGAATGCCTTCGAATGACTGGAAGTCTGGACTAAGAGTAGCCAAGAAATTTAAGAGAAAGATCCTCCCCAAGAGAATGAGTACAAAGATTGTGGATGGACAATATAGACTACAACTAGCAAACAAATGTAGCAATAAATTGAGAGATTAATCAAGTCAAACAGACTAAAATTGTATAGACATCAATGTAGGATGGACAAGAAAAGACTGACAAAATAGATTTTTGACATTCTTGACAGCAGACCTAAAGCTTCAAACAAACTATTCTTCATGGAGGTCAGAATTGATCTTGAATGGCCTGGATTAAATTGAGTAAACATTTCAGACCACAAATTATAGGTCATTGATCAACATATTTAAAGTGGGTATGATTAGAAGAAAGAAGACAGGCTGCCAGAGAAAGAACGCAACATTTTTGGGCTCGAAATAAAGATTACAGTAATATTTAATTGTCATCAAACAAGACATCTAATGGTCATTACTGATAAAAAATAAATAGTTAATTTGATTTTAATTTTTTACTGTTGTAAAGAAACTGCAGTTTCACTCATTTGAATCTCATGCCATGAGTCATTAATAAGAACACAAAACACATTTATCTTAGAGAAATGGTAATGTACCAAATGCTTTACTGGTGTGGTAATATCAACATTAATTACATCAAAAAGAAAATTTTCTCTCAAGAAAACCAAAAAAACGTGGGCCAAGATTACTGGCCAGTACTTTTAATTTCATGATATCAAGCTTCACATCTAGTTAAACAAGAGTCCATTGGGTGAATTTCCTCATCAAAATTCCATTTCTAACATTTCTTATTCCCATAAAACATGTGATCTTCAATAATATAGTAGCATTTGCTAGAATGATGTACATATTTTGCCTAAATTTATTTAGGTACTAGAAATGAAAACTTTCAGTCACAAAGTACAGCATTGTGAGAATCAGAGAAAGAAATGCAGACTGGAGAAAAAATGCCAACAAATAAGTAAAATGGCCAGACAAATAGAGTTATGTGGTATAAAAACATGCCTAAACTAATAATAAAACAAGATTATTGGTTCCAGAATGAATATTTCATTCTGCAATGGAATGGGTGCTGTTATGAAACTTCTTAGCAGGTTAAAAAAATGTTTTGACTGGGACTCTAATGCAGGATCTTATCATTCATGGGCGTTACAAGTTTCTGAATATGTTTCAGTATCCTAGTGTATTAGTACCCTAAATGTGTTTGTTTGGCGTGTGATATATCCATGTCCCACAGATAACTAAGCTCTCATTTGCTGTTGAAGAATTACTAATGTCATGTTATGCACGCATTGACATCATTCTTATTACTATAAATTACAGATCTAAAATTATATTAGTTGTAGAGTGTTTGCAAGACTTTCTGTTGTAACAAATATAAACATTTGGCTAGTTTTTTCTGCTTATGTATTCTGGTTGTGCTAAGATTTTCATACAAAGAGACAATTTACTGAATTCATTTTCCTATCATCTGATTGTCCAAACAATTCTTAATGTGATTTACAACAATGGACAAGAAAATTTACTTAACTGTATAATTCATTGTCTTTCTACTGTTGATTCAAACACTGCCAAAGCTATGTAATGTTGTGATATAGACTTAATTAATGTAATTTAATTTGTGTAACAAATACTGCCAGTTATTGGGAACACAAAATCGTTGTTAAGTTTTTGTTATCTATACATTACATATTTATAACATGTACACGGGATATAAATAAAAAATACTTTCATGTTACTGTTCATTGGTGCTCATTTATTAGCATGACCTAGACCCTTATGATATCTATTATTTTGAAAGCAGTTTCATTACTTCATATCAAAAGAGACTGGAGGCCACACCAGTTTCAATATTAACTTCACACAAATTTAGTAGATCAGCACTACTTATAATTTGTTGTTAGTATGCTTTACAGAAGTAACTTGCAGTGTCTGCTTCTGGCTGTTAATGTATAACTCATTCCACAGCCATGAAGATTCTGTTTCATGATTGAATTTATGGAACACAATGTGTGAATGAATGATTTCAGTTTTTATCCTGGAAAAAGCACATAAATAGTTGCTAGCATCCTCCCTACACAATGAATGGTCATCATTTAGATCCAATATGTTGGACATAGAAGAATTATGAGGAAAGTTCAAACTGATTGTAAATTGCACTCTGGAGAAGTTTGTACCAACTAAGTGAATTAAGGATGAATAAGACCAACCTTGGCTTCATAAAAAAATTTGGTAAAAGTCAGAGAAAACAGACTTGTTTCACACTAGATAATAAATAAACAGAAATGTTGACAGGCAAAAACTAGTATAAATTCATACATCTATAAAAACCACTGAAGCAAGAACCACAGCCTACAACAAATTCCACAATTATTCATTAGTAAAAGATGATGGAGAAACCTAAAAAATTGTGCTCCCACATAAAGTTGCTAAGTAGGTCAAAAGTTTCTATTCAGTTACTTATCAACCAGAGTTGTGTGGCAATAGAAGACAGCAAAAGGAAATGTTTTCAGTTTAAAAAGTCATTCACACAGGAGGACTGTAAAGACATATCATCATTGCACTGCCACACAAATCCTCACATGAAGGACATAGAAGTAAGCATTCCTGGCAGTGAAAAGCAATTGAAAGAGATGAAAACAAATGTCACCAGGACCGGATGGAATGTCAGTTCAGTGTTACACTGACTACTCATCAGCATCTCGATTGTGCATTGCGATCCAAAATAATTTACTCACTGTACCTAGATATCATAATATTTTTGTAAACTACTCCATAGCATTTGCAGCAAATCAATCATCATTGTAAATCATCATAAAACTACATTAAATGAAATCAAAGAGTCTCTTGCTCTACCTTTTATCTAGCATTTTCATAACACCATATATTCAACTACACAGTGCAAAATAGTTTTTAGTATAAGATTCCACTTGTTTCTCAGCATAAGTCATAAATGACTCATGAGAATAAAGTATTCAATGTGCTTCCCTCAACAGCAATCAAATTACAAAGTTGTAATAACCAGTTCAGTAGAAAATGGTAAAGATACAAATATGTACAAAAATGCTAAAGTGTCATGTCGTATGACAAGGATTCTCTCGTTAGGGTATTCTACAGGGGTGAACAAAAATATGGAAACACCACAAATGTTACCATGCCTAATACAGTGTAGGAAACCCATTGGTGTAAAAAACAGCTTCCAGTCATCTCGAAATGCATACATACTGGTCCTGTATGGATTTCAAGGCAATCTTACACATTCTTTCTGCAAAATATTGGCAAGTTTAGGTAACAATGATTGAGGTAGATAATGATCATGCACCCTTCTCTCCAAAATAGACCATCAGTGCTCACTAATATTGAGATCTGGTGACTGTGGCAAACAGGAGAGGTGCAAGAATTAATCCTCAATGCCCACAAAACCAGTCCTGGATGATGCAAGTTATGTGAACAAGGGCACTGATATTTTGGAGCACATTGGGGAACATAAATTGTATCATAAGATGAACCTGATCAGTCAAAATGGTCACATAAACCTTGGCAGTAACACGACCTTGCAGAATAACCATGGACCCCATGAAATACCAAGATGTGGCTGTTCAAATCATCACAAAACCCCCGCCATGTTTAACTCTTGAGATGTATACTCAGCCAGAGCTGGAAACAGTGTGTCCGCAGCTCGTGGTCGTGCGGTAGCGTTCTCACTTCCCACGCCCGGGTTCCCGGGTTCAATTCCCGGCGGGGTCAGGGATTTTCTCTGCCTCGTGATGACTGGGTGTTGTGTGCTGTCCTTAGGTTAGTTAGGTTTAAGTAGTTCTAAGTTCTAGGGGACTGATGACCATAGAAGTTAAGTCCCATAGTGCTCAGAGCCATTTGGAAACAGTGTGAAACAAGAGTGACCTGACCAAATGACATTCTTCCATTGCTAAAAGTCCAGCAGCTCATCCTGCAATTCCCTGCTTATCGAGCTCTCTTCGTGTTGATTTGGTGCTGACAGTGCCCAGATCTGCAGTGCCTTTTGCAGCTGTTGTACTATCATTATTTGCTACAGTCCTCTTCAACAACTCTCTGTCACAGTCACTCAAAACACATTTTTGTTGGTGTTGTGACTTCACAGGTCATCTTTCCCTGTATGTGATATAGACTTTCAGTATTGTGCCTCTTGAAACACCAAACACTTCAGCTAGCCACCATAAGAGCACCAACAATTTGCCCACATTTAGCTTCACTTAGCTCTGACATAATGCACTCACAACTACACAGAACACTATTCTGATCATGGATGACACATGCTACATATTTTGGGCATTGCCAGTCATGGTCAAATACAACAGTACAAACTGCAGGCTTAGCTGACATCTGTACTTATGTTCGTGCATGCATTTCTCACAGTGTTTCCATATTTATCCTCAGTCCCTGTTTGTCTAACCAAACAGCAACAGAGTGTGTAAACTGCAGAATAGTCATAAATCAAGAATAATTTGTCTACTCAAGCAGCAAATGAATTCATGTCTCCTATAAGACAACAGAAATGACATCACAATAGATGCAGTGAGGTAGGTAGATCAGTGTTTTGTAAGCTTACTTCATCATACATAGCAATGTTTAACTTTTTGACTGGTAATAACTTTTACTTGAGATTTCAAACAATGGAAACTCCTGGTAAGAATATTAACAGTGTAGGAAAAGACAGATTGCTACTTACCGTAAAGAAGACACGTCAAGTTGCAGACAGGCACAATTAAAAGACACTCACATATAGCTTTTGGCCACAGCATTCATCAGTAAAACACACACACACACACACACACACACACACACACACACACAATATCAAGCACACCACACACACAAGACTGCTAACTCCAGCATTCCGGTCCGAGATGCTGGAGTTGGCAGTTGTGTGTGTGTGGGAGTTGTGCTTGCTTGTGGTGTGTGTGTGTGTGTGTGTGTGTGTGTGTAAAGCATTTGAAGACAGAACTGGAAATAAAATACTACATAGCTAGGTACCATGTGTTTGCCCCACACATAACATACAAAGAATTATTGTCCACATGAAGGTTACAAATTTTGGTAAAATGGAATAGAAAAAATAGATACATTTGGTTAATTTGTCATTATTACACTTTACATAGTTGAGCTTAGTTGACTACATTTGCTGCCTGCTTATTTGGTTTTAATTGCATTGCATGTCTAACTTCAAACAACTTCCTTGAATTTTGATACATTAGTCTGTAAGCATTAGAATCAAGAGTTTCTAATATTTCAAATGGTCCCTTGTAAAATTCAAAGAATTTCTTAATTTCACCATACATAGCCCTACAGTTTTCTTTAGTTTTTCAAGAACAAGATCATCTACTTTAAATTGTTACTTTCAACCTCTTATTATGTCTCTGTTTCCTGGTGTTATATTGCTGGCTATTCCTTAGTTTTCCTGACTATTTCTTCCCTTTCCTTAGCAATAAGACTCTTGCATGCTGGATGTTCTCTTAACTTGTTAATAATACTGACAAATATCTTATCATACAAGATTTCATAATATGAAAAACCAGTTGATGGATGCTGCAAACTGTTAAAAATGTCCTCAAAGTAACTCACACATTCAATGTAATTAGAGTGAGCTCTATTAAATAAATAAATAAATATTGCAATAACTCCTAGAGAGGCTCCCTATCTCCATAATATATCTTTGATGAGTTGCTAGAAAGGTGTTATACTGGATTTATATTTTCTTCCTCTATGAAATTTTTCCAAGTTTGGGAAATGAACTGAACTTCATTCTCAGAAAGAACAGTCTTTGGGATACCAACATTCTGAAAATAGTCTCTTTTGATTTTCAATATTGTGTTGTTACTGGTAGCCTTGTTTAACCGATATAATTTTATGACTTTGAAAAATAGATCCACCACAACTAAAATATAACTGAAACTCTCATCTGTCATTGGAAATTGTCCGAACGAGTCAACTCCCACCAGATCCATATCTCTCTCCTTTTTTCGCCCTTTTTTCCCAGAATTATGTTTTGCATATATTCCCTGTGTGTCTTGTTCTTCCTGACTCTCCTGATAAGGCTGTAAAAAATATATGCTCCTGATTTTTTAATACACTTTAGGACTCCACAATGTCCAAAACTTTCATGTACACCTGGTGCCTTATGGAAATGTCAATAAACTGTTCTGGGCAACATAATTTGGAATTGTCACTGTCTGGACTGTTTCCCCTAAATAACGTTCCTTTGTAAACTTTGTAAAATTGCTCAATTTTTTCCTTTCCTTTCTTACCCAAATAACTTTTTACAAGTCTCTAATTTTGATCATGACTTTGGTTCCTCAGTCTTTCATTAGATGTATTCCTGATTTCTTTTTCATTCTTAATTCTCATCATATACATAATTTTTAAATCACTTTCACAATATCCACTTCCATCTTCATATTCACCCCCCAGTTGTAGTCTAGATAAAGCATCTGAAATGAAGTTTTCGTTCCCTTTGATGTATTTAACTGTATAGTCAAACTGCTGTAACAACAGTGCCCATCTTGTGATTCTGCTATGATGCAGTTTACATTCCTGTTGGTAACTTAAATAAAGCTTTATATCATAATTATAATAATTTTGGAAGCCAGTAATTAATTTTTGAATTTAGTAAAAACTCAGTGAATAGCCAAGTGTTGGGAACAATTATTTTTTCCCCTTTTTATGATGCCTTTTATAGTAGCTTCTTGTTTTTTTCATCTTTAATAATAATAATAATAATCTTATTGTCATTCAGTGATTACATCAATTGACAACATCGCACATATTATACAATACAATTGATAATTTAAAAGAAACAACAGTATTGTCATTAGTGTTACAATATTATATTACAGTGCAAATATTTATTTATGTCATAGAATGGGTGGGTAACTAGCCAGTCATACAGTATTTGTTTGAATACTTGTACAGGTAATTCTTTTACAGATTGTGGAATCTTATTAAATAATTTGTGCCCCATGAGTTCATAACTGTTCAGCGATGTTGACAGTCTGTGGTATGGGGTATAAATGCATCTGTTCCCTCTTGTACTGTAACAATGTACATTTTTTATGCATATTCTTCTGATAACTTCTTTTTTGTGTAAATTAAAACATAGTTTATCTGCAATTTTATTAAAGTCATTTTCTTTTATTCAGAGAACAGTGGTTTACAGTGTGCCTTATAAGAGGAACCAGTAATTACCCTAATAGCTTTTTTCTGCATTGTTAAAGAGGTCATGCACACAACTAGAGTTTCCCAATTAAATAATATCATATGTTAGTACGCTTTGGTAGAAAGAAAAATAGGATGCTATTACATACTTTTTGGGTACACAATCCGTATGTCACCTTAACAGATAAATTACTCTTGACAGCTTACCACTAATGTATTGTACATGTTGATCCCAAAATAATGTATCACCTAGCTATACCCCCAAGAACTTAACACGATCATGTGACAGAAGTTTGTCTTTCAGACTAAAAATGATGTGCTGCATTTTGTTGTCATTCAATAAGAAGCCATTTGCTTTAAACCAGTTGAAAGTTTGGTCCATTGTCTTTGCAACACAACTTTTAAGGCTGCTGAGATCACTATAACACTTCTGCTTATAGAACTGTACTAGACTTTATAAATGATGGCAGATCATTGATCATTATTAGGAACAAAAAAAAAAGGACCCTATACGGATCCTTGGGGAACATCTACCTTAAGGATACAGGGCACTTATAAATGGTGGAAAAATAGAAATTTTTTGTAGCTTTATTTAATTCTATAGTCTTTCCTGGTTACATTGATACATGCATTATAGGGTTTCAAATGAAAAATGACCTATATATACCAAATTTTAAAGTAATGGTAATGTATGCCACCACACACCCTTTATTTCTGTAACAGAAGCCAGTATTATTTCGAAAAGAACTGTGAACATTCTGTTTCCAGCAATTATACATATGATACATTGTATATGTTGGTAACAGTGCAGGTTTCTAGTGTCTGTAAATGATTATCTTTGCTAGTATTTACTTTTGCTTTGCTGAAGCAGTTTGTTCACATGTTACTGAATTTTTTTCACCCAAGTGCTACATACATTTGTGGACATATCTGTCCTTTACTGTGCAATAAATACAAACTCTGCCATGCATCAAGAAATTCAATAAAAGGGAATTCCATGGTAACCAGTTCACAAACAAAGCAAGCCACACTGTTGAAAGTAACCTATGCATCAGTTCTTCAGGGAAGAAACTCCCACGTGGCACACCTCCTGGTGATTCAAATTTTTGTGTTAACAATGATGCTGTTTGTAGTGGATTTGTTGTTATTGATGTAGGCATCTTATCTTCTTTGATAAAGTAAGTGGCAAAATGTAACCAATGTGATCCTGTAGTCTGTCTGGAAATAACAGAGCAACAAATTAGCAGGAAGGGTTTAGCATCAAAATTACTTGTTCTGTGTAGATCCTGCATTAAATCTACCTCAAAAATGACTTTGAACATTGTGCATAATTCATATGATGTGAATTTGAAGTTAGTGTATGCAATGCTTGCATTAGGAAAAGAAAAAAAGGCTGCTCAAACATTTTGTGGTTTGATGGACCATCCCAGTAGGTTCAGCAAGTACATAAAAATACTGTTAGGTGAATTGATGGCTGTGTCTAAAGCATCTATGAAATGTGCAGTAGAAGAAACTGTAAATATAAGTGGAACCAGGGACATTTTTGTTGCACTTGATGGTACATGGCAATGCCAAGGACATCATTTCTTGAATGGTGTTGTAAGTGCTACTTTTCTGGAGAATGGAAAAGTTGTTGATGTTGAATGCTTATGTAAGTACTGCCACACCTCCCATGGTAACACTGAAGGACATATTAAACATCAGTGTTCTAAGAATTCTGATGGTTTCAGTGTAGGTATGGAGTGTGATGGAGCTCTAAAAATATTTCAGATGTCGGTGCCCGTTTATAACATTAGATATACGAAGTACGTAGGTGATGGCGATTCTAAAGCTTTCAATAAAATTAATGAGTTCAATGTTTATGGTGATACCTTGGTAACAAAACTGGAGTGTTGTGGACATGTGCAAAAGAGGGTGGATGCTAGATTGAGGAAGCCATGAAGAGAAATGAAAGGGAAGTTGCTATCTGATGGAAAATCTCTGTCTGGCTGAGGCAGATTGACAGAAACTGAAATAGATCTTCTTCAGAGTTATTATGGACTGGGCATTAGATGAACTGCACCTCTGAATGATATTACAGCAATGAGAAAAGCTGTATGGGCCACCTAATTTCATAAGTTGTCCACAGATGACCACCCTGTTCACGGACTTTGCCCTAAAGGAGCAGATTCTGTTATGAATGAAATAAAACCAATTTTTAGAGACCTGGGTGACCCTTTTTTGCTTAGTAAATGTCTCATAGGGGCACTCAGAATACAAATAAAAGTTTCAACCATTGCATATGGGAAAGGTTACCCAATAATGTTTTTGTAGGACTAAATACATTAAAAGTTGGTGTACTAGATGCAGTGATATGTTTCAATGATGGAATGATAGGAAGGTTGGAAGTCCTGAGAAATTTAGGCATAAAATGTGTCTCTAATATGGAAGATTAACTGCTTGTGTGTGGCAGACAATGGGTGCTTGAAGCTGAAAGATTCGCTCTTCAAGTTACCAAAGAAGCAAGAAGTGCTAAAAGGAATACCAAGAGGAAGCTTGAAGATGAAGAAATGCTGCAGGATGAAGACTATGCTTCAGGAATGAGTGATTTCCAAGAATGATTGCCTATTGAAGTTGCGGGGTGCAAACAATACATATCGAACGTGCAATTGTAAATCGATCATGCGACTCTGGTGGCGGGCGTTGTCAGTATGTTTACGGTGGTCACTGCAGCAATGACAAAAGAAGAGCATTACAGAAATACTTGTAATTACAAAGGAGACAACTTACCTTACTCATCGTCGGTGTTGTCATCATGTGAAAGTTCATGTGATGTGTACACTACAGGAACAATTCCCTTTTTGCCATAGCCTGGGTAAACTCTGCCCTTATCACGCAAAATTATGGGTACAGTGTCACTTGCATTAACTTTTCCCTGCAAATGTAACTTATGGAAATAGAGGTACTGAAACAAGTATAGTTTGTCTCTTTGTCATGGACACCCTTCTCTTTTAATGGAAGACCACAGATTTCCATAGCCGCTTGATGTTCTGCATGTGCACACTGGGGTTATCCGAAGACACAAACTCTATAGAGTGGTTGACAAACTCATGGTCAAATCCTTCTGCTTTGAGTGTCTTGCAGGACTGTAATGACTTTACTACCAGACAGTTTGAAGTGCTTTATCAGATGCACTAAAGTGACCTTGTCTGTGGACAACACTGTGACAACAAAATACTATCGGGACTCTTGTTCTATTCCACCGAATACCCAAATATGATCAGTTTCACTCTCTGAAGGTCGTCCTCTCTGCTTCTTCCTTCTTGCTATGTGAGATTCATCCACTTCAACAACTTTACTCAGTCCACCAATAGTTACACTGTCATTCGTCACTACCACATAAGACACTTCTCTGCAAAACCCGAAATAGTCACACACGGTAGTAGCAGATAAGTCAGTTTCTGATGCTGTTACTTGCAAGGTGCAGTCTTGAATCCAGCAAGATAGAAGAATTACGCTGGTCTGGATGGATTATTTGGAAGAGTCAAACCATGTATACTTCCTGATACTCGTTTGTTTTCAACACTGTTCTCAATGAAATTGTAATGGTATTTCAGCATCAAAACTCTTCTTACAAAGTTTTACACACTTCCCACCACCACAGTCTATGTGGTCCCTCCTTTCCTCGTTCAGTAGTACTCCATATTTGCGACAAAATGTGAAAGAAATTTCTATGCTGGATAAGCATGGAATTAGATTTTTCCATGTGAGAGAATCCACTGCAGAAATGTCAAGAACACCAGACATCCCACTCATTACCAACATAAATCGTCTGGGTTCCCCTAGTGACTCACAAATAATTCATGGAGGTATGTAACTTAGAGCAACTAAGGGAATGATGGAAAACAGATAAAAATGACCATCACAAATAATTGATCATAATGCCCACCACCAGTCGCCTGATCGATTTACAATTGCAAGTTCAATATTTATCGTTTGGACCCTGCAACTATGATAGGCAATCATTCTTGGAAATTACCCAGGAATGTTCTGAGGCACAGCTTAATTGGACTCATTCACAATTTCCTACAAGTTGTATTTTTCAGAATTCAGGTACAAATATTTCCTAAGTTTATAAAACATTGTCCTAATTTTTTTTTCTGTAACTTGCAATAGTCCATACTTATGTAGTAGACCTAAGCTTTATTGCAGAATTAACTAAATTATAGAAAAATAACATTTTTATTAGGAATAAAATTATAAAAATTAAAATGTAAGATGTGATATTTTTTATCCTTGTAATATACATAATAGGTGGAATTAAATAAGTCTAGTACCTCAGCCATCATGTCATGCTTATCTGGTAAAAATTTAGTCTCTTCCAAATGTACAACATTGGATTAAATGGTACCTCAATTTGAGGAAGCATTTTGGCCAAAACTTGCATCAATTTCTTTGTAATTTTTTAATAACCCTAAGCAGGTTCAAAAATATTCAAAATACTTCTAATTTGTTTAGAAAGTGTGCTGCACTACCTGATATCAACAAAATATCTGTAAAACTTATACATTATAAACAATGCCTGAAAGAAATAGGTGTTTTAAAATTTACATAATATTGAGCGGGTAAAGTACCCTGTATCCTTAACTGTCCTATTCTTGACATTTCCTTGCCAACACAAACAAGTAGCCTATGGTTCTGTAGATACCATTTTAATAGTTTAAGGCTGTTACCTTCAATACCACACATTCAATTTTTTTCAGAAGTGGTGTGTGCTCCACACAGTCAAAAGCTTTACTCAGATCACAAAAAGTGGCTTGAGAAAAGCCTTTATCCTCAAGCACTTGAAGTATATATTTGACTACAGAGTCTATAGTATCAACAGTTGACAAATTTTTCCTAAAACCATACTGTGATTCACTAATTATTCCTAGATTTTCAAAGTAAACATTTAATTGTTCATAAGTTACACATTCCAATACTTTCAAAAAGCTGGGACTACAGAAATTAGCCTTTAACTTGAAGGTTGTGCCAGTATCTTCTTTTTTATGTATTGGAACTACCTAGACACTTTTAGCTCATCAGGAAAATATCCCTCAGCTATGCATTTGTTTATACAATATGTTAAGGGATACCCAATACAATTTATTACTTTCTTTAGTACATTACAAGATATGCCATATATATCTACACTGTCAGATTGTTTTAGCTGTTTTACTATTCTTAGGATGAGACTAGGAAAGACCTCAGAGAAGGCAGACATGTGTATTAGTCAGTGGTTTAAAAACAGTTTTTGCAAGAATATCTTATGAACTAATATAAGGTTTGATAACAGAATTTCCTACTTCCTCAACTGATTTAATAGAATAGTCATTGAATTTTTGTTGACATATATTAATTTTCTTGTTTCTTTCATTTTTAGCAATACTATTTATTAGTTTTAATGCAGCTTTGTACTTGATGGAGTTCTCAGTACTGCTGAAATTGTATGCTTTTTAGACTTCCACAATGGCTTTTTGATACTCATTCCTAAATTTAAGATAGACTGATGTGGCATGGCCAGTCTTCAGACTTTTATATACATTGTGCAACAGCATTACTTGGTTTGTAACAATACGAGAGAAGGAAAGTTGCTACTCACCATATAGCGGAGATGCGATAGGCACAATAAAAAGATTCACACAATCATAGCTTTCGGCCATTAAGGCCTTTGTCGGCAGTAGACACACTACTATTTGTTATATTATAGTTATCAAGTTTTATAGTTATCAAGTTTCACCCTAGTAGCCCAATGTTCACTCAAACAAAAAAATTCAAATTTATTATCTAGGCCAAAAGCATTCACAAAAAATTCTTTAGCTTTTATTCCTTGAATGTTCTGGTACCAAATTCTAATCTCAAAATTGTTATTCCCATGAGACTGAACCTCTTGGTGAGAAGCTATAGTGTCTTTTACACTACTTGTCTTATGGCCTTCTTTATCTTGCTGCATTCCACTAAAAAATAATTTAGATGGAGAGGAGGCACTGTTTTCTGCTTACCCGTAACACTTTACACTGCTTCTTCAACTGCAGCTCTCTTCCCTCCTCCTGATGGTACTGCAGTTACTATTGCTGGTGAAAATTTTTTATGGGTTTTGATGGTTCTGCTACAGCTTCTTTATTTTTTAATACTGCTACTGGTAATGCCATTGGTGACAGTAATGCTTCACATGCTGGTGTTAGTCCATTCTTCTTTTCATTTGCCATTGGCAGTGAACCTATTGCAAGTAGTGCAATTTTTTCATTGGTGTCCACTCCTACAGTTTCTATGATCTGGAGAATTTCTTTGGCCAGCACTTCCTTGCCTAGCTGATTTCTGTGCAGTCCATGTCTGGTAAAACACTCTCTGACACAACTGGTTGCTGCAATGAAAGTTGTGTGCACAAAACTGCTACAAATATTCTTGGACTTTCAGTTTGTTGTGGTGGTTTCTTTATTTACACAGGAGTTTTCAGTTAGGTCATGTCTGTGTGGAATGCTTTATGACAGATACCTAGGCTTGTGAACTTTTTCCTAGCATTTCTTTCAGTGCTTTTACTGAAAGGCTAGTCTGGTTTTTGTACACATCATTTCCTCCTCCAATTATGACACAGTTCACATCAATTTTACTGTGGTTTCACTGATTTCTGTGCAGTCCATGTCTGGTAAAACACTCTCTGACACAACTGGTTGCTGCAATGAAAGTTGTGTGCACAAAACTGTTACAAATCTTCCTGAATTTTCTGTTTGTTGTGACAATTTCTTTATTTACACAAGAGTTTTCAGTTAAGTCATGTCTGTGTGGAATGTTTGTGACAAATACCTTGGCATGTGAAATTTTTCCTAGCGTTTCTTTCGGTGCTTTTACTGCATGGCTACTCTGGTTTTTGTACACATCATTTCCTCCTCCAATTATGACACAGTTCACATCAATTTTACTGTGGTTTCACATTTCTTTAACACTTCTCATAAAGGAGCGCCAGGCTTCAAAATTCCAGTGACTTCATATTCTGACTGGACATCAGACATGATTATAGCTAGTCCCTTACCATAACTTGTTGATAATATGTATATTTTTTCTTTTTTCTTCGCTGTTTGCTGATTTTCTGTCTTCTGTTCAATATTTTCACATGTTGCACTAACACAATTTTTAAATTTAATGGTACATGGCAGTAATGAGTATTATCTGGCACTTTTTTGGTTAATAGTTGCTTCTGAGCAATTTTCCACAACACTGAAATTTTCTTTCCAAGGTTTTGTAAACTTATCATAATAGACAGTGTCTGATATTCTCAATTTGTGATGGTATGATATACATGAATTGCATTAATCAAAGTCAAAACTGATAAATCAAGATCCCAAGCATGGCATCAGTCAGTAGGACTGTTGTTATTTTTACTCATGAAGTTACTGTATTGCATGTGTATTCAACATTGTGCTATCACATTTTTCTTAACAAATTTTCAAGAGTTATTTGTTGAACTAACTGAACATGTTTAAAATGGCTCTGAGTGGACAGTCACTGTTTGATTTTAAGAAATAGACTTGCATGGGTAGCTATGACTGGAAATTTATGATGGAAACATGTCTAATATATGAGTGATTATGGTAAACAATTGCTGGCACTGACAAAGGTCTGAAGAACATACAGAAAGCATTACCAATGTCCAAAATACTGTAAATTCACTTGTACATCCAAAAATTTGTGTAGCAACAACTGCTTTAGAAGCATGGCGAAATTTACAATTTTAACCTTTACCTAAAACATCAAGAAGAAGAGCTAAAGATCTACTTGACATTGTTTGGGGACCAATAGAAGGTCTTCATGGTGAAGAGCATGTTATTTTCCCACTTTTAGGAACAATGTGTTGAGAAAATAATGTGGTCATTTACTAAAATCAACAAAAGAAATTTGTGATAATTTCAATGAGTTCAAAGCATGAGTAGAAAATGTAACTGTTAAGCAACTGAAATACTTTGAGCAGATAATTAAAAAAGAGTTTGTCAGTCAGTGTATAAAGTCAGTCTTACAGAGGAAGGGAATTGAAGATGAAACAACAATTCCTTGCATACCAAAACAAAATGGAGTTGTGGATTGCCGGAATCGGATGATCATTGAAAAAGCTGAAGCTTTTAATACAGCATATTACCTGAAGAATTGGTCTCTGTTCAAAGTGTTACTTATGAAGAATTATGGGGTGGTCTTCAAATAAATCTGAGTCACTTATGAATCTTTGGGTGTCAAGCATTTGTACGTGTACCACAAGAAAAATGGACAAAGTTAGAAGAAAAATCCAAAGAACTTCTCTTTTTGAATATTGTGAAAATTCTAAAGTGTACTGTCTCATTGGTCCAAATTCACCAAAAACAACTGAGAAGGCTTGTGATGCCCAGTCCATTGAAAATTCAAAGTTCAGTTGTGGAAATAATACCACAAACAGGAATCTGACTGATGCTAATGGCACAGACAACACTCAGCCAGTGGCAGCACATAACATCATTGGAGAAGCAATGGATTCTACTCTATCTGCTGATGTTCATAGAAAGGCAGTTTATCTTGAATTGACACAAGTGACACTGAGCAGACAGTGAATGGCAATGTACACAGGGACACTGATTTATAAGATTCAGATGATGAGCAATTAGAAACTCATCATGTGACAGAAAGCTGATTCTCAAATATTTTAATAGTGGTTTTTCTTGTTTTACTAGTATTTCTGAACCAAATTCATATAAAGATGCAATGAGTCATAATGATTGTGAAAACTGGAAAGAAACCTAGAATGATTACTTGAAAATGAGACTTGGACTTTGATCAATTTACCACCAGGCAGAAAGGCAGTCAATGCAAAATGGGTGTTCAAAGTCAAAGAAATGTCAGATAGTGAATTTTGTAACAAAATCATGATTTCAGGAGTGGACTGTGATGAAACGTTCTCATTTGTTGTTCATTATTCTTCAGTTCATACAATGTTAGCTTTAACAGCTCAATTTTATCTTGGCATTGAAAACATGGATGTCTGAAGCACGTTCATGTATAGTGATCTCAATGGATACACGTACATTTGTCAACCTGAAGACCATATGGAGGAGGAGGAGAAGAAGATTTGCAAGCTGAAGGAGACCATTTATGGTCAAAAACAGCTATCATGTGTTTGCTATAAAAAAGTTAGAATTGGTCCTTGCCCTTACTGCTAAATTGAGAAGCAAAATATACTCCTTCTAGCCATCTGTATAGACAACTTGATCATCTCCTCAAATAGAAGTACTAATTGAAGAACTAATGAATCAATTTGAGATGATAGATACTGGTGAACTCAGTTGGTGGCTTGGCATGAGAATAAAACAAAACAGAAAACAAGGAATGATTAGCATCAGTCAGTGCAGATCCAGCAAACATACTCAAGATTTTTGGTATGGAAGTTTGCAATTTGGTTGCACATCTTCTTGGACCTAGTTTTAAGCTGCAAAAATGTGAAGAAAAGTTGACAAGGAACTATGCAACACCGAAGATATGTCTCTGTCAGTCAAAATTCCCTCCTCAGTAATGCTGTGTCCAAGAAATTTTAATTCTCATACAACAAACTTGCATTTTTCCAATTTTAATGACATACCCCCCTCCTTAATTTTTTACCTACTTCCTGTAAAAACTCCAAACAGTCTTACCAACTTTTCCATGTAGTCAGAATATCATCAACATAAATGGTCAGCTTTGCTAACAATTGCTTCGATAGCACAAAATCTAAGGCATGTATAAATTCTGCAACAGACACATTTGAATCAAAATGTACACCACAGTATTGATAATACCTGCCACCATACAGGAAAGCAATGTATGTTCTGGATTCAGGTTCAAGTGGTATCTGATGAAACCTGGAATAAGATTGAGACTGGACATGATTGTAACTTGATAATGGAGATTCTGGAAAATTTGGCGTGAAACAGACATCCCAGACAATATTTTAAGGAAAAAACTTATTTTTTTTAATGTTCAAATTTGTGTTGTAATTCATCTGTATTTTCAGGATGGTCTGTTTCAATAAATTTATTCAAATGTTTCAAATCTAGCACAATTCTTACCCCTCTAACTGTTTTGGACACTGCAGCAAGCGGATTACTGTACTCACTAACGCTCTCAATGTTTCCCCAGCTCTCCACCTTTCGCAGTTCTCTCTCTATAACATCTCTCTGTGAAACAGGTACACCATGGGTCTTAAGGGGGTAGTCCTTTTTGAATACATGAAAGATAAGTTATTTCTGTGATTAATTTTAACCAGTAAAATAAAAAGTAAACCTACATGTAATGCTACAATTTAATTCGTTACACTTTTATCTTTAAAAAAACATTTTTGTGTTCGCATCTGCTGCTCACTGTAACTACTGCTCTAGGCGACAGGATCACCTATAGCTAGAACAGTGACTCTCATTGGGAATTCCCGAAAACCTCCTATTGGACCTGTAACAAAATAATTTTGTATAATATAATGGAAGGAAACATTCCACGTGGGAAAAATTATATATAAAAACAAAGATGAGGTGACTTACCGAACAAAAGCGCTGGCAGGTCGATAGACACACAAACAAACACAAACATACACACAAAATTCAAGCTTTCGCAACAAACTGTTGCCTCATCAGGAAAGAGGGAAGGAGAGGGGAAGACGAAAGGAAGTGGGTTTTAAGGGAGAGGGTAAGGAGTCATTCCAATCCCGGGAGCGGAAAGACTTACCTTAGGGGGAAAAAAAGGACAGGTATACACTCGCACACACACACATATCCATCCACACATACAGACACAAGCAGACATATTTAAATATGTCTGCTTGTGTCTGTATGTGTGGATGGATATGTGCGTGTGTGCGAGTGTATACCAGTCCTTTTTTTCCCCCTAAGGTAAGTCTTTCCGCTCCCGGGATTGGAATGACTCCTTACCCTCTCCCTTAAAACCCACTTCCTTTCGTCTTCCCCTCTCCTTCCCTCTTTCCTGATGAGGCAACAGTTTGTTGCGAAAGCTTGAATTTTGTGTGTATGTTTGTGTTTGTTTGTGTGTCTATCGACCTGCCAGCGCTTTTGTTCGGTAAGTCACCTCATCTTTAATTTTGTATAATCATTTTCAGTGTATATTCTGTCAGCATACATAGGATAATTGAAAAGTATTAAGTTCTATGAAAATGGTGATGTGTTTAAATAAGTATCATTTTCTTCACCCACAAAAATTGAGATAAAAGCATGCACCAAAAATAGACTTTCAAAGATACCACAAAATCCCTATGCACACTAATAGAAAATTAATTGTAGAATTCTGCCATCAAACTCAGATCAAAATTGTATGTGGCATTCTCAAGTTATATTTCCCACCAATTTTAAACATACAGATTCAAGAAAAATGTGTTTAAGGTCTGGAGTTACATTTTTTGTAGTTACTACCTATAATCACCTTGTAACTTGATAATGGAGATTCTGGAAAATTTGGCATGAAACAGACATCCCAGACAATATTTTAAGGAAAAAACTGATTTTTTTTAAATTTTAAAATAAAGGTTCATGTGATTTTAGCTTTTGTTCCTACTGGTAATTCTTAACTCAGCTGGGCTTCTCACCAAAGGCTTCCCAATACTCCCACAACAATTCCCTGAAATTCTGTTTTTTATTCTGGTTTAATTTCCATGGTTTATCTAGTTTGACTTCCACCAAACTACAGTAGAAACAAATCCTACTTGCTTTTACAATCCAATCTGTGCTTAAAAAAATATTCTCACTCTGGAATGATAATATATTCCTGAACAAATGTTATATAGCTCATTTTAAAAGAAAGGAATTTTTATTACTTTTCAACCTTTCTATATCTCCTAGTAGCTTCCTATAATAGGTAATTCAACAAAGTTTGAACTGTGTTTAATTCTGTCCCTCACTTTTTCAGAGATTCCACAGACTGGATCACCAGTCAGTGAAACAGGTACACCCCCCACCCCCAGTTATCAGTTTGAATAGATCCCATGCATTTCACAATCACTACTATTTCAATTACATATAAAAGATCTTACTCAGTTTCCTTGAATCTCATAATCTTTACCTCATCTCTGTTTATGAGTGCTCCCAGTTTTGGTTGCATGGCACTCACAGGCATACCAGATTCCCTTAAATTATCTAAATCACTTTTTGTCTCTCTCTGCCATCTCCCTCTGTCACTGTGGATGCATACTTCTTGTGTAACTTAACCTTAAATTTATTGTTACTGTTGCCATAATGTAATGACATCAAGTTACGTCAATATTTCATCATTTATGCGTTGTAAATATTCCTTTTCACCCTTTCAAGTATCCACTGCTTTACTGATATCAACCAGCAATCTCTGGTTCTCATGTGTTTCCCTATCAATGTCCTGACCCCCCTGTTATATTAGTTTCTGTTCTCAAAATTACCTTCCTCTAATGCTTCTGTTTTAACCTCAAATAAATCATACCACCCAATTCCTCACAAAAATCAGTTTTACTTCCTATTCTTTATGAAAAATCTTTAACAACATTGTCACTACATTTTCCACTGCTGTCTGACACAACTTCTTCACTAATCTCACTATAATAATCTAAACTAGCCTCTTCAATCTTCCCATTACAACTAGCTGAAATTATTTCTTCCCCCCTAAGCATATGATTGTCAGTCTCACCAGCCTCAACATCAGAAACTACAGGTTCACTTTTTACTTCACCCACCTCATTATTTATCAGGCTATGCATGCCACAGTGATCAACATTATTATCTGGTATCTTTTCTCCAATGTAAACTCCATAACCTGATTCACAGTAAAAAATTGTTAGAGTTTGTGCACCCAGTTCTACTTCATCATTGTGAGTAATTTTAATTTCTCTTGTCACCAAAGACATCAGTATTCATTGTTTGCTAAATTCCATATCAAAATATATCCCATTCATCTGATATGCTCTCCTATTTTATAATCTATAGGATTTTGAGTTTCTCCTCTCCCGATATTCTTTCTGTAATTATTAGTCCAATTTTTGTTATATCTACACATCCCAAACTGATACGATTCCAACAGGATGATCCTCAGTTCTCCTGAACATTTCTCCTATTATCTTGTTTTCTGTTATCAGGTGATCTATTATACCCTCCCTATTATCTATTCCTATTATCAAGTTCTCTGTTCCCACTCGTATTTCTGTCATGCCACAGAAATTCTTTCCCATTACCTCCTTCCTGATAAACATTTCTAAAATTACCTAATCTTTCCTCCCATGGCTTCTGCCAGCATAATTTTCATTCCAGTGTCAATGCTGAACACCACTCTATCCACTTTGACTACAATTGTTTGTGTCATTCCTCTCTAGTATGCTACCTAGTTTGTCTACATATTTTAGAAACTGTTCAGTGGAATCGTCATTCCTAAAAACAAAAGCCCACTGTACTTTACTAAGTAATCTCCTTAACACATCTACTTGTGTAAGTTCATCAAAAGGTCTATCTAAATGGATTAAACTTCTTAACTGCTTTTCACAAAATCCTTTCATATGTCTATTTCCTTCCCTATATTGTGGCAATTTAAAAACTCACTTTTAAGCCTAGCTTTTTGAGACTCTGACCAGAATTTATTCAGAAAACCTTTTTCAAAATCACTGCGAGTCATTGCCTGTGAATGTGTTAGCTTGCCCATGAAAGTGCCTCCCTATTAATTTTTATTTATACAAATTTGATTCTAAACATGTCGGTCATACCAGCAAGAAAATGATGATGACAATATTATTCAAAATCATCATGATGGTGTTTATCACCTCCAGAAAGCATTTTATGGGCACATTGGCCCACATACAGGTACCACTACAATTACTAGCAAATTTTTTGTAACAAAATCCTTTTCTAATTCGGAAACTTTTCTACTACATTTCCTATGTTGCTATTTCACATTGCTAGTTACAAGTTTTTCCACATCTATGATCTTCGGAAACTAATTAGAGAGAACTATTTTTCTGTTTTCAGTTCCAAATTTTTAAGTATCTTTTCAAAATTTTGTCTATTCTGACGTCATTCAGACCTTAAAATGTGACACTCTTGTTTTATTACATTGTACAGGATTTCAAAGTTATTTGTGATTTTTCTAAACTATGTCTGTGAAATTTGATTCAATCTCAGTAACTTCAGTATCCATTGAATTAACCCAAGCACCAATTTGCTTGTGCTGTGACTCGACAACCAGTTTAAATTTGGTAAGATCTCCTTTCATACCTATGCTATTATGTAAAATCTCATTCATTAGCTCTTTTAATTCGTTGTTTGTCACATCAGATGTACTGCCCAAATCTTAATTCTCTATTCGGTTCCCTTTTTGATTTTTCTAAACTTTTATTTAGTTTACTTTTTGACACTTTAATTCCAACACCAAAACTATTATTTCATTCATCTTCTGATGCTTCAGTACTACCTGTCAAGCCATTATTTAAATCCTTTAAACCTTTACTCCATTTACTGAAATTTTTGTCCATGTATCTCACAAACTCTTCAAGTAAACCGTTGTTTAAGCCTGGGGATGGTCCATTGTTGAATCGTAGGAATGGGCTACAATTATTGCTTGCATGCTTGCCTAGAGCTGCCTCACCAAAACTTGGTCAAGTTCTACGTTATTGTCTAAAACTGGTTCTTGGTTACCTGTCTCGTCTTCGTTTCCCAGTCTGAACAATGCTAACAAAAAGTATTTCATAGGACTTAAGCACTGTCTTCACAGAAAATTTTTTTAAAAAAATATAGAGTACATGTTGTCCATGATGATGAGGTCCTGCACCAATTTTTTCAGTTACACTTTATTTGGTTTCTCATTCTTCCATGTGTTCAATCTCTTAGCCAATGATGCAATTCTTGATGTCTATAATCTCCCACAATTATTAAGATTTTCATTCCAAATTTTTGTGATGAGAGTAGATCTGAAACTGAAAAGTAGTTAGAATTTCAGTTTTGATGTTTTCAGCAGATTCCAACTCAACTCCACCCCAATCCAAAATGTGCCTAGGATAAACACATTTTATTTAACTTGTATTTTACTGATCCTTCCATGATGGGTGCAACATAGTACACGGGTAGCTTTATATTCTTCAATGTAATTTTGCCTAGAATTCCTCCCCTGTGTCAAAACATGGCACAGTTATTCAAAATAAAGTACTCAATACATTCAATTTTAAATTAATTACTATATTCATGTCCAAGATTAATACAGTGTGTGACTTCAAAACTGCACCAGAGAGCATTCAGGGTTGAAAAGAAAGCCAATGTGCAATCAGTATATCTGCCATGGGGCCTCATCCGAGATGTGGCTATCAAGCATGCAGGGTGCAGTCGTCTACAGGCTGTGGCTCCTGTCAGCACCAACAATGTCTGTTGCATGATTTCTGAGTGCATCGTCAATTCATATCGGCAGCTCGCTAAGGTGGTGAAGGCTTCTGGCCATGCGCACAGGGTGCAAGCAGAGCTTGCAATTTGCAGCATTGTTCCCAGAGCTGATTGGAGTTCTTTGGTTTGGAGCCGAGTGGAGGGTCTCAATTAAAGGACTCAGTGACTCTGTGACTGTCATAGCAGCAGACTTCTAGACCTGCGTTATCTGTTGGGGATTTGTAGGATTTCCCTTGATAGGTCAGAGGCGAACTGCATGAAGGAAGCAGCTACTTGGATATCAGAGAACTTGTGGAGTGCACATGAGGCTTTTTTAGGGTAGGTGGCAGTTTGAGGTGCTCTGATGAACATTTACCAGTCAATATAGAGCAAGGGAAGTTAGACTGCATTCAGAGTAAAGGCACTTCAACTGTCAAAATTTTAGCAGCAAACTGTTGAAGTGTTCATAACTAAGTCCCCAAATTTACTGCTCTCAAGGAAAGTTATTCTTGGGACCAAGAGTTGGCTGAAACTCAAAGTAGAAAGCTCTGAGATATTTGGCAAGTCACAGAACATATATCGGAAAGACTGATTAGAAGCCGTAGCAGGGAGAGCATTCACTGCACCTGACAAAGATATTGTCTCCGTTAACGTTGAAGTTGAGTGTGACAGAAGAGATATCTCATTGCATATAACAGATGTATGTGAAGCCAAGTTAATTGTTGGATGTTTTTACCAGCCACTTGATTCTGCCATGACAGTTCTAGAATCATTCAAAGATAACCTATGGTCAGTAACTTGTAAATATCTAGATCATGCAATACTAGTTGTAGGCGACTTTAACCCACTAAATATAGACTGGGATGTCTATGGATTCATTACGGAGGGTACAAACAGATGGTCATGTGAAATACTCTTGAACATGTTTTTCTGAAAACTGTCTTCAGCAACTAGGTTGGCAGCCCAAATGCAGTGGAAATATCTTAGACATTATAACTACAAACAGGCTGCATCTTATCGACAATGTCAGTATAGAAAAGGGGATTAGCAATCATGAAGTCATTATAGCAACTATAGTTATGAAAGTTAATAAATCAATCAAGAAGGCTAAGAGAGTGTTTCTGCTAGATAGAGCAGATAAGCAGTTGTTAGTGTCTCACTTAGACAGTGAGCTGACATCACTTAGTTCCAGTAAGATGGATGTAGAGGGATTATGGGCAAAGTTCAAGCTGATTGGAAATTGTAGTCTGAAGAGTTATTTGTCTAGAATGTGGATAAAGGATGGAGAAGACTCACCATGGTTTAATTATGCGATTTGGAAGATGCTGAGGAAGCACAGGATGTTGCACTGTCGATTCAAAAGAGAACACACAAATGATGACAAGCAAAGTTTAGTAGAGATTCAGGTGTCTGTGAAAAGATTTATGCATGAAGCACGTAAGTTCAACAACTACTACCATCATACCTTAGAAAAACATCTGGCAGAGAACCTGTGAAAATTCTGGTCCTATGAAAAATCTAAGCAGGTCTAAGGCTTCCATTCAGTCTCTTATTGACTAGTTTGGTGTGGCAGTTGAAGATAGCAAAATGAAAGCTGAAGTTTTAAATTTCATGTTCAAGAAATTGTTCATACAAACATACTGTCATTTGACCATTGGACAGACTCCCGTATCAGCAACATAGTAATAAGCATCCCTGGTGTAGAGAAACAACTGAAAGATTTGAAAGCAAGTAAGTCATCAGGTCTATATGGAATTCCAGTTCAGTTTTACAAAGAATAATCTATACCACTGTCCCATTACCTAGCTTGCATTTCTTGTGAATCTCCCAACTAGCACAAAGTCCCAAGTGAATGGAAAAAGTGCAGGTGACTCCTGTATATCAGAAAGGTAAAAAAACAGACCTGCAAAATTACAAATCAATATCACTAACTTTGGTTTGTTGCAGAATCCTTGAAAATATTCTCACATCAAATATAGTAAATTTTCTTGTGACTGAGAAGCTTATGTTCATAAATCAGCATGGTTTTAGAAAGCATAGCTCATGTGAAACTCAGCTTGCCCTTTCCTTACATGATATACTGCAAACTATAGATGAAGAGCAACAAGCAGATTCCATATTTCTAGATTTCCAGAAAGCATTTCACACAGTACGCCATTGCAGCCCCTTAACAAAGGTATGAGCGTATGGAATAAGTTCACAGATATGTGAGCAGCTTGAAGACCTCTTAAGTAATGGAACCCAATATGTCATCCTCGATGACAAGTGTTCATCACAGACAAGGGTGTTGTCAGGAGTGCCCCAGGGAAATGTGATAGGACTGCTGTTTTTCTCTGTATACATATATGACTTGGCGTACAGGGTGTGCAACAATCTGCAGTTGTTTGCTGATGAAGCTGTGGTGTACATTAAGGTGTTGAAGTTGAGTGACTGTAAGGAGATACAAGATGACTTACACAATATTTCTAGTTGGTGTGATGACTTGCAGCTAGCTCTAAATGTGGAAAAATGTAAGTTAATGTAGATAAGTAGTAAAAACAAACCTCTGATGTTTGGCTACAGCTTTAGTAGTGTTTTGCTCGACACAGTCTTATCGTTTAAACACCTGGGCATAACGCTGCAAAGTGATATGAAATCAAATGAGCATGTGAGGACTGTGGTGAGGCAGGCAAATGATTTACTTCGGTTTCTTAGGAGAATTTTAGGAAAGTGTAGTTCAACTGTAAATGAGACAGCATACAGGACTCTGCTGCAACCTATTCTTGAATACTGTTCGAGTGTTTTGGATGTGTACCATATCTGCATGGAGGAAAACATTGAAGCAATTCAGAGGCGAACAGCTGGACCTGTTACTGGTAGGTTTGAACAACACAGAAGTGTTATGGAGATACTTCAGGAACTCAAATGGGAATTGCTGGAAGGAAGGTGATGTTCCTTTTGAAAAACACTTTTGAGAAAATTTAGAGAACAAGGGTTTGAAGTTGACTTCCAAATGATTCTACTGTCAGCAGCATACATTGCATGTAAGGAACACAAAGATAAGGTACAAGAAATTAGGACTCATATGGAGGACTATAGATAGTCATTTTTTCCCTTGCTGTATTTGTGTATAAAACCTGAAAGGAAATGACTAGTAGTAGTACACGTTACTCTCTTCCATGCACCATAATGTGGCTCATGGAGTATCTACATAGATGTAGATGTAGAAACTGACTATGAATTCATATTGCCCCTGTGAGTGCTGTAGCTGCAGTGTACATATTATTATTCACCAACAATTAACATTTACACAGTATTGTTACATACATGTTTTTTATGAAATTATAATCAAAGTTTTGTTCATTTGCTGCACTCAGTGATCAAAGAAACATTTACATATTCCTAAGCTCTAACATGGTAATAACTTTACAAATCCATTAACGCTGTGGCACATAAATACATCAAAGTAATTACATTAACTGTGTTCTGTATTAAACATTGTTTTGCTATAACATTACATAGATTTAAAAGAAGCTAATTTGTTTTCATCACTACCAGGTAAAATACTTTACACAGGGTTAAATGTTTTTACTTTGGTAGATGATGAAATCTAAATGCTGTAGTTTATTGACATTCTCACAATAGTCGCAAGTTTTGAAACTGAATAACTGCACTAATAAATTAATATTACAATTGAAATCAATAAAAAAATACACTGCACTGTAAATGGCCACATCTGATACCAGTGTAAAAGGGCTATGTTAGGAAACACGGGGCTCAACTGCATGTCGCCAGATTCAAACGTGGGTTCTCTGCTAGGTGTGAGGAAGAAGATGGTGAGGGTGTGTCCACAGATAGCTCCTGGTCATAGGATAACTGCATTTATTGATCAACTGCAGTACATTGATTGTGGGCCCTCCAGGGGAAGTTTGCTTCCACTCAACTCGAATCTCTTGCCTAAACAGCAGTGCTCCAACCTTGCGGCGACACACTGCAGCAGCTGGAACCAAACAGCAGGTCACTCAGATCTGTCTCAGTGGACATTCCCAATGGTGACTGTCTGGTGTTGGTGGGCCAGGGCCCTGGCTCCTGCTCCGGTCACAGCGTTTGTGGCAGTAGAGTCCCAGGATGATGGTGACAGTGGGTTGCCACAAAACACCACAAGCGATGACTCCAACGACAGACAACTGCCTGTTGATGGTGTCCGATGATAGTTATGGTGTATGACGATAGTTACGGCACCCAATGATAGTTACAGCTGTGGTGTCACTCTGGTGCCTCCTAGGCAGTGACCTGCATTATGATGATTACTATTACAATGATTTCAATGGCACTGATAACTCCAAACATATGACAGCACTAAGTGACACAGGCTCTGTGACACTCCAACACCTCACAATGGATGATGTTGACGAGCTGGCTGCTGGTCCTTAAGTACAGATTTCTGTCATGATGTCTGCTGTTCTTCTTCCCCAGTAGTTTGGTGGAATATTCTGGTGTTGCTCAGCTGATTACCGCCCTCAATGTTGACACCATGGAGTGCGGTGAGCTGGCCATTGACACAGCATTCTTCTTTGTGTTGCTGAACTTGGCACTCCATTGACCCAGTTACAGCACAATATCATAGTACTGAACTGCGCAACTGAATATAACACACATACAACTTCTGGCTCCCAATAGTCCTTCACATTTTAGCTAACTTTATTGCATCATCATTATTCATTTTTCTACCCTCTACGGAAAGAATGCCTCCCAGTATTCTGCCTCTACATCTGTTCACACCAAACTCTATTACATTGTTTTCAACCTTCTACCAATACTGAACTTCTACCATATTTATACAGTTCTTTCCTTTGAAAATATGTATTGTGGTTTGTCCCTTCTAATTACAATACAGTTCTCCATCTTATACGCAATTGTTCCTTATGGTCCTTTGAGTACACTTAGTTGTTGTCTTCCTGACTGTTCAGCCATTACACTGCCTTGTCAGGGGGCATGCCATTCTGACTGGTTGGAACCTGTAAGCTGAAGGTTGGGAGGGGTGCAATTTGAGCAACTCTTCTCTTGACCAAGAAATACTTAACTCCAATCACCACAAGAAATACACAAGCAGCTGATGGTGAGGAAGCAATGCTGCTGCTTACTTCTGTACCTTTTCATGTACTCTAAGAGACATTCCATAGTAACACGACCTCGTTGGGTCGCAATCATCTGATCCAGAGAAGTGAGCATGTCGTCGTCAGTGGTGTCGTTAAGAAACAAAAGGTGCTTGGGGTGCAAAACTCAGGAAGGTGGTCAGGTACATGAATTAAGGGATGGACCATACTGATAGCTACGGTTCCATTTATCATAGCTGGTAGATGAAAAGAAAATCCTAACGTCAGTCCCACATTCCTGCTCTAGGTATTAGCATATACTGATCATTTGCCATATCACCGTTTCCTTCACTTTGGTTTTACCTTTTTTCTCCTCCTCATCTGCCGTTCCTTTCCCCCTTCTATAAAACCTGGGGTCACATGAGGCAAACTGTCTGTATATCCCTTAAATGGCCAAATTCAGTGTACATGGACTATCAAAGTGCAGGTTGGGAGCTGCAGTTTAATGTTAAGCGGTTACATCATCTCTATTACCTTATACGGCCCATTATGCCCTGACACGAACTTCTTCATTTTCCCCTTTGGTACATAAGGATTTGTTAACATAACCCACTGACCCATGTGGTACTTAGGCAACACTGCTATCACATCATGCGCACTTTCATATTTCTCTAAAGCTTTTGTATTCATTTTTTGTACTTGTCTCCAGATAAGTTTCTCTCTTCTAGCAAAATCCTTCACTGATGAGATGTCTCCTTGTGGCAGGGCTTTGCAAAACTCAAAGGGCAATGGCATCTTGTGCCCAAAAATTACTTCATATGAGGTAACCCTGTGCTGTGGTGAACTTTTGAGTTATATGCAGTGACAACATAAGCCAATAGGATGACCCAATTGCTATGCTGGGATTTTATGTAAAAAAAAAAAACTCAACATTTTTGAAATTGTCCTGTGAACTTGGTTGTGTGCAACCATTAGCTTGACGATGTAGAGTGCTTGTCTGTAATTTTTTAGTGTGCAGCAGAATGCATAGGCATTAAGTCTGACATAAAATTTGCTCTGTGAACCATGATTATGGTTTCAGATGTCACAGACTGAACTATCCACTGGCTGACTAGTGCCTGAGCCATTGTCATGGCTTGCTGGTCCAATAAAGGTGCCACAGAAACCTGCTGAGAAATAATGGTTGATATGTAATGACTCCCTGCTGATGTTTGTGGTAGGGGTCCTGTGATGTCCAGTCCTACCATTTGCAAGGGCTTATCAGCTTCCGGTAACCCCTTCAGTTTAATCTTCTGGTGGTTAAGCTCTGCTCTTTGAGCACACAGAACACAAATTTTCACGTAACAGTCCGTGTCCTGCCTAGGTGTCATTCACCAATAATCCTAAGCCACCCTTCTCTCCACTGCTCTTTGACCTGAATGTCCCACTAAAATTGACTAATACACTTGCCACAACACTTTGTGATACAAGCTGCAGAACTGCTGCTGTTTAGCAAATTGCTGACAGTCCAGGTCAGCACTTTGTGCTGCCCTCCAGTCACTTACATGTGCATTCCATAGCACCACATGTGCATTCCATAGCACTTACCTTATGGCTGACTCCATCCATGTTAGAGTGCAGTCTTCCTGGCCAATGTACTACCTTGTAATCAAACTCACTTAGTTGCAAGACCTATATTGACAATCTACTCATTGGATCTTCAAGTCCTAAAAGCCGATTCCAAATATCAATGTGAGCCAGAATGAGATTTTCACTCTGTAGAAGAGTGTATGCTGATATGAAACTTCCTGGCAGATTAAAACTGTGTGCCGGACCGAGACTCAAACTCGGGACCTTTCCCTTTCGCGGGCAAGTGCTCTACCAAGTGTGCTACCCAAGCACGACTCACACGCCATCCTACCTTCCAAAGTTAACAGAAGCTCTCCTGTAGGAGAGCTTCTGTTAACTTTGGAAGGTAGGAGACAAGGTACTGGCAGAATTAATGCTGTGAGGATGGGGCGTGAGTCGTTCTTGGGTAGCGCACTTGGTAGAGCACTTGCCCGCGAAAGGCAAAGGTCCCGAGTTCGAGTCTCGGTCCGGCACACAGTTTTAATCTGCCAGGAAGTTTCATCAATGTGAGCATTTCCTTCTCCATAGTGGAATAATTTCATTCAGCATTACTGAGCTGCATTGAAGCATACATAGTAGGATGCTCCTGTGATCTACTTCCTGACTCAAAATAACTCCTAGCGCAAACTCACTCAAATCACAAGAAAGAAAAAATTGTTTTTCAAAATGTTGATATGCCAAGGTAGGACTAGATGTCAACAGATCTTCTAAGTTCTGGAACGCTGCCTCACATTCAGCTGTCCAATGAAACTTCACTCCTTTCCATAGCAATTGCATGAGAGGTTGTCCAATTTCTGCAAATTTCAAAACATACGTACAACAAAAATTTGCGAGCCCCAAATAAAATGGCTATTCCTTTACCTTGTCAGATGTTGGAAAATTTTGAACGGCCTCAACTAGCTTTGAATCAGCACAATTTCCATCCTGCCCTATAAAATGATCCAAATACCAAAGTTCTTGCAATACAAAATGACATTTCTCTAAACTCAACATTAACGTGGTGCACGCAGACAATCAAACACTTCGCACAGTTGCTTCAAATGTTCAGGAATATTCTTCGAATACACAGTTATGTCATGTAGGTATACCATGCACTGTTTTGATTTTAATCTGTATAACACACTGTCTAACAAATGCTGAAAGGTTGTCAGAGTGTTTTTAAGTCCAAAAGGCATGTAGAAAAATTGAAGGCACCCAATTGGTATTGAGAACTTAGTTTATGGTTGGTCCTCCAGTGTTACTTACAACTGGTGGTAACCACTATGCAAATCCAGTGTTGTGAAGTACTGACACTGACTCAAGTTGTCCAATATCTCTGTTATATTAGGCATAGGATATACATCCGATACTGTTTTCTGGTTGAGGAAATTGTAGTCACAACAGTAACGACATGCTTTGCCACCATCAGGTGACTTTCTGCGTACAATTACAATGGGAGCAGACCAGGGACTGTAACTAGGTTCTATGATGCCATCTCTAAGCTGCTGATCTATAAACTCTACCATAATCAGCTGTGGATGCCTTGGAACTCAGTACAGTCGTTTGTAGATGGGTACTTCACTACCAGTAGGAATTTGGTGCTGATCAAGTGGTGTTGCAGGTAATGGGCTTGATGGATTAAATAATTCCACGTACTCACTCCACAGTCTTTCCATTAATGCTCTATCCTGTGCTTCCACATGTGCTCCCTTACTCCTTAATGTTGACCAGTCAACAGACTCTCCCAGAATTTTGTAGTTTGCTGTAAAATCATGGTCTAGAACATCCTCATTTAACACTTTTAAATTCGTAACTAGGGTCCCCTGCGACAACTTTACTTACCCAGGGTCAAAATTATCAATACTGACAGCCACTATCCTCATGCTGTCTACCTCCTGAGTGTAGGACATGTTATGTCATATATAACACCGGACTACATCTAATACTTCATTATCCACCAAAGGTTCAATGACACACAATGAGTTCTGTGGCATGTCAGCACCAACATCCGTCCAGCCTATGTTTCCTATACCTTGCAGTTTGTGATCCTGCTAATTGACTTTAAGGTACCTGGTATGCAGTTTAATTGGTTTCCCCAGACCATGGGATGGACATTGCAACACTGAAGGTATTCTGGCTGCAGAGCCTAGCTGAAATAAAGTTCCATCCAGTTCTACTGTATGCCACTCCAGGTCAATTATGGTGTGATGTGCAACCAGGAAATCAGGTCCAAAAATCACGTCATACCTACTGCTAACCATGAGAAGAACTTCTGCATCCCCTAGGAAGTTAAACTCCCCCACTTGGAATTTCTACACTCCAGCACCAAGGGACTTTGCACATCCCCCACCTGTACCACATAATATCACATGTTGTGCACTTAATTTGTTTGCCCTGAATACTCGCTTACTTGCAACTGATACGTGAGAACCAGTATCCAACAACATTTTACGTAATTTATCCTCCACATAGCCGGTCAGAAAAAAGTCTGCCACTACTTTCTTACATGTGCTAACTCGTACTGGGAGTGTGGCACAGTGGACACTCTGCCCCTGTGCTGTTTAATTGCTGCCCATAAGATCTACCCTACAACTGAAACTTTTGTTGTTACCAATTCCTTTTATGATATTGCCAATCGGAGTGACCAAATTTCCTACAATACCTACAATGTAGCTGTCTGTAATCTCTTTGTACATGACCATTTCGTTCCCACTGAAAACAATGTATGTCCATACTAAACACTGTCCAACATTCATGTGACCTAGCCAATGATTCAATTTCCTCTAATAATAGTGCTTCACTCAATCACTTAGGAAATTCCAAATGAACCTTTTTTGACTTTTTTTGTTGTAACACTCTCAAAATTGTGTCATCTGCTTCCAGCAAAATTACCAAGTTAACCCTATCATCAAGCATGAGCTCATAGGTACCTAAATAGATTTTACAAATACGGTCAGTGAAACTTTCAATTGATTCACTCTACTTACAGAAACTGCTAGTAAGTTGTTCCCTTGAATATCTTGCAGTGTCCTTCTTCCAGTCTCTCTCTATTATCCCTTCCTGAAAATCCTCAGATTCTGGTTGCACATAATGTGTGCTCTAGAATCTCCCATTAACTTCAATCTAGTAACACATAATAAATGCTCCTTACTCAGCAGGTGTAGCCAAACCATCAAAAATGATAAAAACATCTTCCTTCTGTTTCCCAGAAAACAGGATAACCAGTTCCACACATGTGCCATCAAGGGTGGGTGGGTTGGGATGTGATTGCTCCCTCTCTGTTGCTCTGAGCTCATTTACTCCTATCTGTAATTTACCTACCTGACCCTTAAGTTAGTCGATAACCTTAGCTGCTGGAAGTTACTTTGCCGTGTGGGATTAGCCGAGCGGTCTAAGGCGCTGCAGTCATGGACTGTACGACTGGTCCTGGCAGAGGTTCAAGTCCTCCCTCGGGCAGGGGTGTGTGTGTTTGTCCTTAGGATAATTTAGGTTAAGGGGGGTAGGACGTCAAACGGGCCGACTTGGAACAAGAGAGGCATCACAGGACATTTTAATTTCCACTGTCTATACTTTTACAAATAAATTCATAAAACTTTGTCAGCATGACCAGGAAGGATTCAGAATTTACACTCACAGCAGTGGAAGTTCGAAAACATAACAGAATAAATTTTTTTTACATGTGAAATTTCATCATTTTTTTTACTTACTAATGGCAGCATTTGTTGCTATAGGTACACTTTTCTTCATAAGTAAGAGAGATTCTTCGATGAATTTTGCACAGCATACCAACCATACTCAAAGGTGTATGAAACTTTAGAATTTTACAAATCTATTAAAAACTGTGGTAAAAATTGAGGTAATTAACTAGAAAATCTGTGTTTTTTCTAAACATGAAGTTTAAAATATAACAGCTCATTCGTTTTTTCATAAATTAAATAAATTCTAGAGTTTCATACACCTGCAAGTATGGTTTGTATGCTATGCAAAATTCATTGAAGAATATCTCTAACTTATGAAGAAAAGTGAACCTATAGCAACAAATGCAGCCATTAGTAAGTGAAAGAATGACGTAATTTCACACGTAAAAAAAAAATTATTTTCTTATGCTTTCAATCTTCCACTGCAATGAGTGTGAATCCTGAATCCTTCCTGGTGATGCTGACAAAGTTTTATGAATTTATTTGTAAAAGTATAGACAGTGGAAATTGAAATATCCTGTGCTGCCTCTCCTGCTCCAAGTCGGCCCGTTTGATGTCCTACCCCCCTTAAGTAGTGTGGAAGCTTAGGGACTGATGACCTTAGCAGTTAAGTCCCATAAGATTTCACACACATTTGAACATTTTGAAGTTCCTTTGCTATGACTATAATTTAATCAAGAGAAAAGATAAAAGATACCCAAAGAATTAAAAAAGAAAGATTCAGGCAAGAGACAGGAAAAGGGATAACCCAACAGGCTTAAAACCAAAATACCTTAAATTGGCACTTACTTCCTTTGTTGCTTGTCCCACCATTGCTGTACCTGCTCCAGACTGTTAACTCTTAACTCCATGAGATCCATCCTCCATGATGCTCAGCAGTCTTCCTGATACCAGTGGAAATGGCCACATCCAGCACCAGTGTAAACAGGCCATGTTAACAGACACAGGACTCCACTACCTGTTGTCAGATTTGAAAGTGGCTTCTCTGCTGGGTGTGAGGAAGAGGATGGTGAGGGTGTGTCCATGGGTGGCTTCTGACAACAAGACAACAACATTTATTGATCAACTGCAATACATTGGTTGTGGGCCATCTGAGCGAGGTTTGTTTCCACTCGTAATATTCTTGGTGGCAACAGAGGTGACTGGCAGACATTCACACATGTGCCTGCTGCTGCTGCGATGGTGTTACTCGAATCTGCTGCCTCAACAGCAGTGCTCTAACCTTGCAGGGATGTACTGCAGCAGCTGTAACCACAAACCATGGACCTCTGTTGTGCTGGCAGCTGGGGAGGGGGGGGGGGGGGGGGGGGAGGCATGGCAGCAGTACAGGTTAGTGCCCTGTCTCAGCACACATCCCTGGCAGCAGCTGTCTGGTGTCGGCGAGTCAGGGTCCCCGGCTCCTGCCCAGGTCATGGCACTTGTGGCAGCAGCATCCCAGGATGGTGGCGAATGTGTGTTACCACAAAGCACCCCAAGCAATGACTCCCATGACAGGCAACTGGTTTTTGATGGTGTTTGATGATAGTTATGGTGTCTGATGATAGTTATGACAGTGGCATCACTCTGATAATTCCTAGGCAATGACTTGCATTACAGCAGTGACTATTATGATTGTGATGACAGTGGTGACTCCGCACTGGTGACAGTGCTAAGTGACGCAGGCTCTGTGTCATTCCAACATTTCACAATGGACAATGTTGACAAGCTGGCTGCCAGTCCTTAAATACCGCTTTCTGCTACTGATGTCTGCTGTTCTTCTACCCCTGTAGGTCGGTGGAATATTCTGGCGTTGCTCAGCTGGTGATGTTGCCAGGTTGTGTCATATGCTTTTCGTAAATCAAAAAAGATGGCAACCAGGTGTTAGCACCTGGAAAAGGCTGTTCAGATGGCAGATATGAGGGACACAAGATTACCAGTGGTAGAGCAACCCTGGCAGAAGCTGCCCTGACATGAAGCCAGTAGGTCATGTAACTGCAGGAGCCAACCCAATCCAACTGCCAACACACCATACATTCCAGCAGCTTACAAAGAATGTTGGTGAGCCTGATGGGCTGATAGCTATCAACACCAAGCGAGTTTTTACCAGGTTGGAGCACCGGAATGATGGTGCTCTCCCAGCATTGCAATGGAAAGATGCCATCGCATCAGATCTAGTTGAAGATGATGAGAAGGTGTCACTTGTATAGAGATGAGAGATGTTTAATCATCTGACTATGGATCTGATCATGGTACCCAAAAACACGTTTGATCTTTGTCCAGACTTGGGAAGGTGACATATGGCACCCAATGGCCGAAACATATCCCTCCCAGCACTCCTGCTTCTGTCGTTTGACAAGTTGGCGAATGCGGGCATGGAGCCACTTAAAGGCTATGAGGTGCTCCAGGGAAGGGTGCCGATTATGCTGCTGTAGAGCTTGCCAATGCTCCTTAATTGCTTCACTGAGTTCTGGTGACCACCAAGGGGCTGCCTTTTGCCAGGGGCACCCTAAAGAGCAAGGCATTGCATTTTCTGTTGCAGAAACAATTGTAGTCAGCCCTGCAGCCAGGCGACTAGCGCGAGTTTTGGTGTTCTCGTAAAGATAAGTTATTTTAGATTATAAAACATATAGATTAGTACTGATTACGTGGTAAATAAGTGTATTAGTGTGCCGTTTAAGTGTACCATTAAAGGTTTCACTTTTCTTTACGTAATATAGCAGAAAACGCGAAAAGACCGTACAGTCGTATTTTTTGTTTACGTTCTGCTGCAGCAAATCTATAGAATTTCGCTTAGTTGTTCCTTGCTCTCTCCAGCAATTTAACTTAGCTTACCTCTTCATTATTTAACTAGCATTTCCGGAAAGTAGCGTAAAGTTTAACTTGTTGTTTCAGAAACTTTGCACTTTTGTTTTTGTTTACACACAGTTGCGTATAGGCCAAATTTGTGTAACCATATTTTCGTGTTTATCTGTAATTTAACTGACTTATTCTTAATCAACTATTACGTTTATCATGAGTGAAAAGTGCTTGACTTGCCGTAGAATTGTTAGGTCGGGGCTTTGGTGTGATGGGTGCTGTAGTTTTTTCCATGTGGGTGACTGTAGTGGCGTGGGAATAGGGGAAGTAAATGAGACTCATCAGTGGTTTTGTAGGATTTGTAGTAGAGATAGGAAGATACTGGAACAGGAGGGGAAAATTGCTGCCCTTCAGGCTGAATTAGACAAGGCCAGGGGAGATCTTGACAGGTTAAGGAGGGAGAAGGGTAAAGAGAGGTGGGAAGTGGCAACAGGCAACAGGAGGAACAGGCCTAGAACTTTGTCTGACAGCTTTATGGTGAATGTGGAAAATAGATTTGACCTGTTGCTTCAGTTAGAAGCTGGTGAGCCTCAAGCAGTTGCAGGTGTAGACAGGGCACAACAAACTTTCAGCAGCAGATTGAAAAGTAAGAATGTAGGGAAATCAGAAAAGAGAAAGAAAGTGTTGTTGTTAGGTAGTTCCCATGGAAGAGGTGTTGGCCAACTCTTGCAGGATGAACTAGGATCAGAATACCAGGTCACCAATTTTTTTAAACCTAGTGCTGGTCTGGAGCAGGTGACAGAGGATTTAGGATCACTTTGCAAAGATTTCACTAAGGAAGACACCGTGGTTATAGTGGGTGGGGCAGGTAACAGTATTGACAGAAATCCTGGGTACAGTATAGAGTGTGACCTGGCGAAGATTGCATCAGCATCGAAGCATACTAGTGTTGAGTTTGTATCTGTTCTTGGGCGCCATGACCGACCTCATTTGAACTCTTCCGTCAAGAGAGTTAATTTGGAGCTGGAACGGCTGCTCATGTCGGGTGTGGGGTCACACATTGGTGTGGTTCATGTTGATTCTCTCAGTAGGTGGGATTATACTAGGCATGGCCTTCACCTCAACAGGAAGGGGAAGGGTAAATTGGCTGGGGAAATAGCAGGAAAGTTAAAGGGGGGAGGCACTGTCATGAGTGGTAAAATACCAGTGGTTATAGGATTCAGAAAAGACCCTTTTTTAGGGTAGGGAGGACAGAAAGAAAGCAAATTTTAAGAGAGGTTAGAACTGAGACAAACCTTCAGTTTGAAAAAGAAATCAAAAAACATAATTCCAGCTTATTACATCAGCATAAACAGCCATTGGTTAAGAATTTTCAACTGTCAGCAGATATTTTAACTCCACCCAATTTTAACTCAGACAATGTGAAATGTCAGCTATCTTTATTGCATCAAAATATTCGAGGACTGAGAAATAAAATTAATGAATTAACTATATGCATAGATGAATTAGAGTCTTCAAACCCAGCTGACATAATCTGCCTCTCTGAACATCATGTGACCACTGGTATAGAACTTTTAAGTGTTACAGGGTTTAGGTTAGCATCTCACTTTTGTAGATCAGAAATGGAGAAAGGAGGAGTTGCCACATTCATCAGGAACTGTCATAAATTTAAGAACATAGACATTCATAAATTTTGCCTAGAACAGCATATGGAAGCATGTGCAACAGAATTAGATTTTCACAAAAAATCTTTCATAATATTAAGTGTATATCGAGCACCTGCAGGTAACTTTAATCTGTTTGTAAACCACCTTGAAGCTGTACTGGCCCATTTAATAACCAAAAACAAAGAAATAGTGGTTGCTGGTGATTTCAATGTAGATTTCCTTAAAGACTCTCCGAATAAGAACTTATTTGAGTTAGTAACACTATCATTCAACTTAATTCCCACAGTAAAGTTCCCCACTAGGATAGCCACTTGCTCACAAACAGCCATTGATAATATCTTTATAGAAAAGTCCAATGAACAAAATTATATTACAAAACCAATAGCCAATGGCCTCTCAGACCATGACATGCAGTTCCTTCTGTTAAATGTTAATACTGAACAGGATATAAAATCTGTTAAATCTGAGCTCAAGAGGGTAATCAGTAAGCCAAAAATTGATTATTTTAGGACACTCCTCAGCGACATTCACTGGACTGATGTTTACAGTGCTCATGGCATGAATGAAAAATATAACATTTTTGCTAATAAAGTGCTTACCTTATTTGAACACTGCTTTCCCCCAAAACTTACCAAGGTTAGAGGAAAATCTACAAAGAAGCCATGGATTACTCGAGGAATAAGGGTATCTTGTAAAACAAAAAGAAAACTGTATCTGTCAATCCGAAACATTTCCAATGTTGATGCTATAGCACATTATAAGAAATACTGCAAAATATTAAAGACTGTAATATGGATGTCAAAGCAAATATATTACAAGGAAAAGATAGTCATATCAGATAACAAAATAAAGACAATATGGGATATAGTGAAGGAGGAGACCGGTAGGACCAGACATGAAGAGGAACAAATAGCATTAAGAGTAAATGATACATTGGTGACAGATGTGTATAGTGTTGCAGAACTTTTTAACAAACATTTTATAACTGTTACTGAAAAGATGGGGTTGTCAGGTTCGGTAGATGCTGCTATGGATTACCTTAGACCAGACATTTCAAGTAATTTCCATAATATGAATTTGACCCTCACTACCCCAACAGAAATAATGTCCATCATAAAATCTTTAAAATCAAAAACATCTAGTGGGTATGATGAAATATCAACAAAGTTAATTAAAGAATGTGATTCTGAGCTAAGTAACATATTAAGCTATCTGTGTAACCAGTCGTTTATCAGTGGAATATTTCCTGAATGGCTGAAATATGCTGAAGTTAAGCCACTGTTTAAGAAGGGAGATAAAGAAATAGCATCAAATTTCCGTCCAATTTCACTGTTACCAGCATTCTCAAAAATTTTCGAAAAAGTAATGTACTGTCGTCTTTATAACCATCTTATCTCAAATAACATACTGTCAAAGTCACAGTTTGGATTTCTAAAAGGTTCTGATATTGAGAAGGCTATCTTCACTTACAGTGAAAATGTGCTTAATTCATTAGACAAAAAATTGCAGGCAACTGGTATATTTTGTGATCTATCAAAGGCATTTGACTGTGTAAATCACAATATCCTTTTAAGTAAACTAGAATATTATAGTGTAACAGGAAATGCTGCAAAATGGTTCAAATCTTATATCTCTGGCAGGAAACAAAGGGTGTTATTAGGAAAGAGCTTGATACATGTCTATCAGGCATCATCCAACTGGGAACTAATTACATGTGGGGTCCCACAAGGTTCCATTTTGGGGCCCTTACTTTTTCTTGTGTATATCAATGACCTTTCATCAGTAACATTACCAGATGCCAAGTTTGTTTTGTTTGCCGATGATACAAACATTGCAATAAATAGCAAATCAAGTGTACTCTTAGAAAGATCAGCCAATAAAATATTTGTGGACATTAATCACTGGTTCCTAGCCAATTCTTTGTCACTAAACTTTGAAAAAACACACTACATGCAGTTCAGAACTTGTAAGGGGTGTCCCAAGAGTATATGTCTAACATATGATGACAAGAAGATAGAAGAAGTGGACAGTGTTAAATTCTTGGGATTACAGCTTGATAATAAATTCAATTGGGAGGAGCACACCACAGAACTGCTGAAGCGTCTTAACAAATCTCTGTTTGCAATGCGAATTTTGTCAGACGTAGGGGATATAAAAATGAAAAAGCTGGCATACTATGCTTACTTTCATTCCATAATGTCATATGGGATTATTTTTTGGGGTAATTCATCAAGCCAAGCTAAAGTTTTCCGGGCACAAAAACGTGCAGTAAGAATTATATGTTGTGTGAACTCAAGAACATCCTGCAGAAGCCTGTTTAGGGAACTAGGGATACTAACTACAGCTTCCCAGTATATTTATTCCTTAATGAAATTTGTCATTAAAAATATATCACTTTTTCAAACCAACAGCTCAATTCATGGAATCAATACTAGAAATAAGAATAATCTTCACAAGAATTTAAAGTCACTTAGTCTTGTACAAAAAGGTGTGCATTATTCAGGAACACACATTTTCAATAACTTGCCAGCAGCCATAAAAAGCTTAACAACCAATGAAATTCAGTTTAAGAGAAGCCTAAAGGATTTATTGGTGGCCAACTCCTTCTACTCCATTGATGAATTTCTTAGTAAAACCAACTGATTTGTATATAAGTACAACATAACTTCTGCACAATTTCAGTGCAGTAATGTGTTCACTGAAAATTTGTGTGTGTGTGTGTGTGTGTGTGTGTGTGTGTGTGTGTGTGTGTGTGTGTGTGTGTGTGTAAGTATAATCTAACTTCTGCACCATTTCAGTGCAGTAATGTGTTCATTGTAAATAAGTATTACAGTAGTTGTATTACATGTTTATTACCTTATAAATAAATAAAAAACGTTTTTTATTTTAAATTCAGTGCATTAGTATTTGTAAAATGACTCTTATTGTTCATTAAAAATGACGATCATTCCACTTGGGACCTGTGGAATGGTACATTAGTTTATTTGTTTTAGTTGTAAATATTTGTCATGTATTGTTGTTTTTCTGACATGTTCCACATCCAGGAGGACCTCCTCACTACGGATCAATTGGAATGAAAGTAAATCTAATCTAATCTAATCTAAGCTGAACCATCACATCGATATTACCATGTGGGGGAGATTCAGTCGTGACAGCAGAGGTGAAAGTTTCCCAGTCCGTCTTGTTTAAAACCCATCTGGGCAGGCATCCCTGGTCCTGATGACGGCGCAGTGGTCACTACCACACAGGTCATCATGTGCTCTCCAGTGGATAGATGGGAGAAGTACTGGGCTGCAAATTGATAAATCAATGACTGAGTAACTACCATGAGCCACACTGAAATGTGTGGCAACCAAAGTATTTAAGAGGTAGATGTCGAACTGAGACAGTAAAGTTTTGACATCTCCACCTCGGCCAGTAAGCACAGTGCCAGCCCACAAGGGGTTATGGGCATTAAACTCTGCTAAAAGTAGGAAAGTTTTAGGGAGTTTGTCAATGAGTGTAGTTAATAATACAGTCAGGGATATTGCACCATCTGGAGGAAGATATACATTGCCAGGGGCGACAACTTATAAAAAATATTAAATATTTCAAGGGAGGGGGGGGGCAAACTGGGGGTCTTGCCCTAGGAAATTTACTAAATTTTAGATGAAAAATAGTGAGTTTTAAAGTTTTTTTAGGAATTTTAGAGTCATATGATCAACATTAGAACCCTGAAAACTGGACTCTTGATACTGGACACTTCGAGAAATTGAACAAGCTAAACACATTTCTTGGCTTTGAAGAGAGAAACAAAACATAAACACAAGCGGTATTTTCATTTAAAAAATTCATTTAGTTTACAGTAATAATCATGCTTATAGACTATTATGGAGCAGTGAATATATATCTCTGAAATGACTAAAGTTATATTTAAATAAATCCTGAAGTATCATTAAAAGAATAAAACATAACATATTGCTGTCACAAAATAACAGCACTTTGATTAATAAGTGAAATAGCTAACTTAAGCTTACTTTGAATAAGGCTCTGGATTCATTACATAAAATGGTATCTCAAAGGTAATGTTTTAATACAGTTGATAAAGTTAATACAGTATGCCTAATACTTTCAGTCAAAAAGTATGTACATAACGGGGTTTCATTGGGTTTTACACCCTAAAAATATTTAAGAATTTGAAAATAACTAATACAGTACTATAGTAATATATTCATACAGTAATAAAAATGTACAAATTTTTGGAAACTGAAAATTTAACATTATGTTTGTATGTAATTCTCTATTTTATAAATATTTTTAATATTGTTCTAAATGCTATTATTAGAGCTAGAGTGTCTTTAGAAAGATGCAAATGTTGACCATCTGACTGGATCACTGAACATGAAGCCATTGATAACTGGTCAGATATCAGATTCATCCAAAACATCTCGGTGGGCATGAAGAAGAGCCAATTTGTTCAATCGCTTCTGTCCCATTGTTGATCGGAGGACATCTAAGGGTGCTAAATGACTGTTCTGCTGTTGTTGTTGTGATTGGAACTACTTGGAGAAGCTTAATGCACTTCACTACTTCACATAACATTTCCCCAACTGCAGGCTCTTGTGTAATGTACTTTCTTACATCACACATGTTTTATAAGACCAGTTGCTTTTTATTAGTGATATCGGCTAACATATTCAAGTGTAAGTGCAGTCTCTCAAAGTATAAGTCATTTTTGAATAACTCAGTTAATTTTTCCAAATTTGTTTTACCACTGTTTACTAAACACAAGCCCTCTTGTTCAACTGCAGTGACCTGTGTGGGTCCAGTTGAAGCAAACTGGTCAGCAATGCAAGATTGCACCATTTCACAAACTTCAATGTAAATAGCTTTGTAGTATTACTTTGGGGTTTTGAAAGTGTGTGGTGAGCTGGATTCATTGTTTCATACTTCTTTGGTACACTTCAATTCCGAAGAAATGAAGGATCATCAAGTTGTGAAGGTTTTCATTTTAAACACAATTCCCAAAAGTGTTCAAAACTATCATGCCTTCCATTCAATACACAAATCAAGCCCTCATATATTTTTTCCAGATCAGCAACACTTAGATGAGGGCATTGAATTTTTTCATTGACATCCACTACTGGGTTCATTGCATGGCAATAAAGACGTAAAAAGAAATAAGTCTTGAACTGTAACATTGACACTAGGTAGCCTGCATATTTGTAACCTGCCTCTGTTTTGTCCTCTACAGAAACTGTTCAAAAAACTCTAGAAGTTCTTCAAAGCTTTTCAATTTCTCAAGATATTAGAAGCTCGCAATGTCCTTTGAGTCAGACAAAGGGGTTGTAGACCAGCTTGGTTGTTGGTGCTCTCATGGTGTATGCTTCTGAAAAGTCCTATCCTTTTGTTGGATTCCCTTACGTTGTTTATTAAGTCCTTGGCTAAAGCCATAATATCCCTCATAGACGTAAGATGGCAGAGACTGTCTACAACTGCCAAGTCGAAACTGTGAGTAGTGCAGTGCACATAAGTGCTTTTGGTTGTATATTCAAAACTAACTTTTTTAGTCCTTTGAACTTACCTCTCATATTCAAGGCACCATCATATCACTGTCCTCTTAAGTTATCCATTGACAAATCAAGACAAGCAAAACCATCTTTTAAAATGCTAAACAGAGTTTGTGATTCAATGTTGGGGGTCTCGTATAAGCCAATAAAGTCTTCAAGGAATCACCGACAGTACCAATACAAAATGATACTTGTTCGTGAATTGAAGAATCACTTGTTTCATCAACGATAACAGAAAAATGTTCAGTCTCCTTGATTGAAGCCAATACCTTTCTCAACACAGGCTTTTTTAGTAGATCAATGACCTCGTTTTGAGTATTGTGGGACGTTCACTTATACCCCCAATGCCCTAACCAATTTTAAAACTCAGGTATGTCATTTTTTAGGAGTTCCAACAACTGTAAAAGTTTGAGTTTACATCTTCATGCCCTCTAATTGCGAGTCCTTTTTGGCATAGAAATTGCACGGTAGGAAAAATTGTCTCAAGAGGTAAACGGCCTTTCTTCATATCACTATCTAACTGTTCATTCAATTGGGAGGCCACACTTTGGTTAGTGATGAAATGTAGTTTGAGAACATCTTCTCTATGCATTAACGTATTTTCATTTAGACAGAATTTTTCCAAAGCCTTTTTCCAGTTAGAAAACCCTATGGAACTAAATGTATTCTATTTTTTTGAGGAAAACTGTAATATATTTTTAGCATGTGTCTCTTTGCAGGTTCTGCAAAAAACTTTTTCGGTAGATGCTTGATATTCTAGCCATGTATATTTGATCAACCAAGACTTCTGAAATGGTCTTCCCTTACCAGATTGTCTATGTTTCAGGTGTGAACTGTTGTCATCTGAAGACAACACAGAAATAGTTGGAGGTTGACTTGCAGTATCGTCAGCTTCCAAGTGCGCATTTTTGGTAACAAATTTATCTATTGCAAACTTAATTCAAAATACTCTAAGAGACTAAAGTAAACAAATAAAATATAGTCATATAAAATAGTCCACTAGACACTAAAGTTGGAATACTAAACATGTCTGCATCATGAGCTGAATGCGACAGTAGGGTGAGCTTTATATAGCCACAGCATCGTAATGTCTTGAAGCATCCAGGTGACGCGAGGCAGAGGGTTCCAAGCACTTCTGCTCCATTCCTTTTGATGTCACTGCAGCTTCAGCACTGGCCCTCCGGTGCCAGACTTTACCTGAAGGTTCGCACACCGGGACAAATTCTAAGTGTGCCCATAGCACCGTAACACTATCATGATTCACACCACTCGTTTTCAGTTAACCTACTTACTACCATTATAATTATTATAATTGTTATTCAATCTGTATATTGAGCATGCAGTGAAGGAAACAAAACAAAAATTCAGAGTAGGTATTAAAATCCTTGGAGAAGAAATAAAAATTTTGAGGTTTGCCGATGACATTGTAATTCTGTCAGAGACAGCAAAGGACCTACAAGAGCAGCTGAACAGAATGGACATTGTCTTGAAAGGAGAATATAAGATGAACATCAACAAAAGCAAAATGAGGATAATGGAATGTAGTCGAATTAAGTCGGGTGATGCTGAGGGTATTAGATTAGGAAATGAGACGCTTAAAGTAGTAAATGAGTTTTGCTATTTGGGGAGCAAAATATCTGATGATGGTCAAAGTAGAGAGGATATAAAATGTAGACTGGCAATGGCAAGGAAAGCGTTTCTGAAGAAGAGAAATTTGTTAACCTCGGGTATAGATTTAAATGTCAGGAAGTCGCTCCTGAAAGTATTTGTATGGAGTGTAGCCATGTATGGAAGTGAAACATGGACAGTAAATAGTTTGGACAAGAAGAGAATAGAAGCTTTTGAAATGTGGTGCTACAGAAGAATGCTGAAGATTAGATGGGTAGATCACATAACTAATGAGGAAGTATTGAATAGGATTGGGGAGAAGAGAAGTTTGTGGCACAACTTGACCAGAAGAAGGACCTGGTTGGTAGGACATGTTCTGAGGCATCAAGGGATCACCAATTTAGTATTGGAGGGCAGCGTGGAGGGTAAAAATCGTAGGGGGAGGCCAAGAGACGAATACACTAAGCAGATTCAGAAGGATGTAGGTTGCAGTAGGTACTGGGAGATGAAGAAGCTTGCACAGGATAGAGTAACATGGAGAGCTGCATCAAACCAGTCTCAGGACTGAAGACCACAACAACAACAATTATTTGTTTTAACTCTTTACTGAATGTATTTTAAAAGGTAACTATCATCAAGCAAGGAAAATAAAAAATTCCAGTATAGTTTTGTGATTTTACAGAGCATAATATAACTAATAATTTTCTTATATATAAAAACAAAGATGGGGTGACTTACCGAACAAAAGCGCTGGCAGGTCGATAGACACACAAACAAACACAAACATACACACAAAATTCAAGCTTTCGCAACAAACTGTTGCCTCATCAGGAAAGAGGGAAGGAGAGGGGAAGACGAAAGGAAGTGGGTTTTAAGGGAGAGGGTAAGGAGTCATTCCAATCCCGGGAGCGGAAAGACTTACCTTAGGGGGAAAAAAGGACAGGTATACACTCGCACACACGCACATATCCATCCACACATACAGACACAAGCAGACATATTTAAAGACAAAGAGTTTGGGCAGAGATGTCAGTCGAGATAGAAGTGTTGAGGCAAAGAAGTTGTTGAAAGACAGGTGAGGTATGAGTGGCGGCAACTTGAAATTAGCGGAGATTGAGGCCTGGCGGATGACGAGAAGAGAGGATATACTGAAGGGCAAGTTCCCATCTCCGGAGTTCGGATAGGTTGGTGTTGGTGGGAAGTATCCAGATAACCCGGACGGTGTAACACTGTGCCAAGATGTGCTGGCTGTGCACCAAGGCATGTTTAGCCACAGGGTGATCCTCATTACCAACAAACACTGTCTGCCTGTGTCCATTCATGCGAATGGACAGTTTGTTGCTGGTCATTCCCACATAGAATGCATCACAGTGTAGGCAGGTCAGTTGGTAAATCACGTGGGTGCTTTCACACGTGGCTCTGCCTCTGATCATGTACACCTTCTGGGTTACAGGACTGGAGTAGGTGGTGGTGGGAGGGTGCATGGGACAGGTTTTGCATCGGGGGCGGTTACAAGGATAGGAGCCAGAGGGTAGGGAAGGTGGTTTGGGGATTTCGTAGGGATGAACTAACAGGTTACGAAGGTTAGGTGGACGGCGGAAAGACACTCTTTCTTTTCTTAAGTTATTGAGAGTTATTGAGGGAGGCAGCTCTGCCCCCCCCCCCCCCCAAACTTATTTTGAGGGGGCTCAGGCCCTCTCAGGCCCCATGGAGTCGGTGCCTGTGTACATGGCAGACAGTTATTTCCTGCGTCATCCTTATTCTGACAGCCACAGCTTCAGGGGGGGTTGGATGGTGCACAGGTTCACTACGGATGAGTTTAGAACATAAACACAAACTCCACCTGACACTCAATTATAGTCAATACGGTTCCTGTGGTATCCCTTATAGCTGTGGAGGGCATTGGTCCACATTGCCGGGAACCACGTTTCCTGGAGGGTAATGCAAAAGCAGGGTAAAGCTTAACAGTTGCCGTAGATCATCAGCCAGGTGGTGGAAAAAACTGCCACAGTTCCACTGGAGGATGACATCTCATGAGACTGGGAAGGCATGGAACATTCAATGAGGCAGTTTATGCCTCAGGGTCACCTGCTGCCACCAACGTTTTGCCTGAGCAGTCTATATCCATTGTGTCTGAAGGTCCAGCGAGATATAGGTCCTCAGCAGATGCCAGAATCTCCACCTCATCCACAGATGCAGAGCTTGTAGGTAGCGGTGGTGTGGGTGCCACCACAATTCCCTTGGTCTTGGGGACTTTCACCTTGCTTTTCTCTTGCTGCTCCTTGGGTTTCACTGGCTGGGAGGACTTCACTGATACAGTCTCCAAGAGTGAGGATGAGGGTTGGTTGGGTTGTTTGGGGGAAGAGACCAAACAGCGAGGTCATCGGTCTCATCGGATTAGGGAAGGATGGGGAAGGAAGTTGGCCATGCCCTTTCAAAGGAACCATCCCAGCATTTGCCTGGAGCGATTTAGGGAAATCACGGAAAACCTAAATCAGGATGGCCAGACGTGGGATTGAACGTCGTCCTCCCGAATGCGAGGCCAGTGTGCTACCACTGCGCTACCGAGTGAGGATGAGTGTGAAACCCTATGACCAGCTGCTTTTGGGCTCTTCAGCCACTGGTGAGTGTCATCTTTCCCACTAGCAGAAATCTGGGAAGGGAGTGACCCAAGGTACCCCTTCCTAGTGAGAGGAGCCGAAGAATACTTACACTTCTCCGGGTCAGAAGTGGAGACTGATATCCCCAATGGCTGGGGAGAGAGGGGGGGGGCAGTTTTGATCCCAAATTAAGTGGTGCAGGAGCAACAGGGAAGGAAGTGCCCCCATCATCAAGGGGGTAGGTGAAGTCTTCAGGTCCTGAGAGGTGAAAGGAATGCGAGGAAATGATGGGGCAACAACTGTTCTTGTAGCGGCAGCATAAGAGGAGGTCATAGCCACAGGATGTAGGTGCTCAAATTTCCTCTTAGCCTCAGTGTAGGTCAGTCGGTCCAGGGTCTTATATTCCATGATTTTCCTCTCTTTCTGTTAAATCCTGCATTCTGGTGACCAAAGTGAATGATGCTTTCCGCAGTTGACACAGATGGGAGGCGGTGCACGTGGAATATTGGGATGTGATGGACATCCACAATCTTGACATGTGACACTGAAAGTACAGCGGGGAGACATATGGCTGAACTTCCAGCACTTAAAGCAGTGCATCGGGAGAGGGATATATGGCTTCACATCACAGAGGTAGACCATCACCTAGACCTTCTCAGGCAATGCATCACCCTCAAGGGCCAAGATGAGGGCACCGGTGGCAACCTGATAATCCCTCGGACCCCGATGAATGCACCAGACATAATAAACACCTCACTGCTCTAAATTGGTGCGCAGCTAGTCATCAGACTGCGAAAGAAGGTCCCTGTAGAATATAATACCCTGGACCATATTTAAGCTCTTATGGGGTGTGATGATAAATTGGTGTGCAACTAGTCATCAGACTGCAAAAGAAGGTCCCTGTAGAATATAATACCCTGGACCATATTTAAGCTCTTATGGGGTGTGATGGTAATAGAAACATCCCCCAACTTGTCACAAGCGAGTAATGCCCGTGACTGGGCAGAGGATGCTGTTTTTATCAAGACTGACCCAGAGCGCATTTTGGACAAGCTCTCCACCTCCCCAAACTTGTCCTCCAAGTGCTCCACAAAAAACTGAGGTTTCATGGACATGAAACATTCCGCATCAACTCTCATACATAGAAGGTACCAGGGCAAATAAGCTATTATGCTATTTTCCACCTTTAAGGGATCAAGTTTTCAAATCTTATCTGGTGTGCAGTCTCCAACAATCAGTTTTTCTTTCTCATCCTGTCCAGTAATTCTCCCCTGAACTGGGATTCTGGGAGACTTTTCTGAACTCTCCCAATTTCCTATACCTCAACAGTCCTTTTCCTTCACCCCTCTTCCTGCCATTTCAACTGTTCTGCCAGGAGGAGGATCCACTGGTTCCATAAATATGCAAATTTCAATATATTTATATAAGTGCTCACCTCTGTCTTACTTTGACACTCATTGGGTAAGTCCTCTTTACACTGTACTAGTTTGGAGAAACCTTTGTGAATGGGAACAGCAATTTCTTGCCTCTACACCACCTTTTACAGGAACATACTTCTTAGTTACCTTTCAATTTAAGATGCCAGAGTCCCTTTGCATATCCACCTTCCCTAACAATATGATTCAGGTCATTCTTTTTGTAGATTCACCAACCCTGGGCATAGGCCATCCCTTCCATGAGCCAACCCTTTACTCTCCAGCACAGTCATTATATCAGGTACAATGCATCACAAACACTCACCAATACGCGAAGCATTCTATCCTTTTTCCTTATTTGTTTGAATGAAGACATTGTTCCTTAAACTTTTGACTCTTCCTTATCACTACGCTCTTTCATTCCCATGCTCTTCCAAATTTATACTCAGTGCCAATACTTCATTTCATTTTGTATCCAAGTATTGGTATTAAATAGTTTATTAGTTATGTTACCATATTTCAGATCACTAATCATTTTAGTATCATGAGGTAATGTCCTCCTACGTGCCACCTTAAAATATTGTTGTGCATATTTTAGATATTTTAAATTTTGCTAGCATGAACATATTACCAATTTTTAACAACCTTAAGTAGCATACAAGTATGAAGTTGTTGCTTCTCTTAATCTCTCTTCCTTTCACATTCATATCTTGTTTTATTTTGATCATTTTGGTGGCAAAAAATTGATAATTGATGTGATAAGCTATTTCAATTCACTTACATGTTAGCACATCACAACCTCCTTTAGGAAATGGTTTCCCTTCCTCTTCCCCCCATTCAACTGGTACCGCTACCACTATTTTTAATCAATAATAGACGCACTCTCTCTCTCTCTCTCTCTGGCAGTTTCACTTTTGTTTTACTTTAAACATATGGTCTGTTGCACAAAGCCAACAACTCTGTTTACCAACACACCAATCAGTGAATTTCAGTCTCATATATTCATCTGCATATTCATTACAAGTTAAGTGTTTATTATTACACTCTAATAAGCTTACTGTGATACCTAAATTCTCTCTTAAAGGCTTCATTGAACTAACATAATGTATTAAAGTTTTTCTGGTATTTGGAATTCCATTCTAATTCTTCCCAAAACTTTTGAAATTATTTTCGGTTTTTTTTCTATGTCGCCCATGGAATTAGGTGTACATTCACATCTACATCTACAGCTACATCTACACACATACTCCATGAAGGATTCTCTGCACCACTACTAGCCATTTCCTTTCCTGTTCCATTCACAAATAGAGGGAGGCTAAAACGACCCTCTGTACATGCCTCCACATGAGCCCTAATTTCTCATGTCTTATCTTCATGGTTTTTACACAAAGTGTATATTGGTGTCAGTATGCAGTCAGCCTCAATTGCCGGTTCTCTAATTTTCCTCAATAGTGTTCTTCGAAAACAATGCTGTCTTTTGTAATATAATGGGTTGAAAATGTTTTTGTGTGGTGAAGCTTAGGATGTGTATCATTGCATAACACAAGAAATATAATATGTCATGTCATATTATGGATACCCTGCACCAAATAAATGATACGTAACTTGTGTGATCTGGAGTGCTGCTTCTTAATGCTGCTGTAGGTTCATCTTGATGTTACTGCATCGCCACATGGGAGTCATGCAATGGTAGAAATAATTCCAGCAATTCGTGTTCACAATGAGTTTTATTTGGACGCTGGACGTTCAGCAGCAAACCGCATGCATAAAATTGACTTAACACTGTCTCATGACTCACATAAGACTAACTTCAGACTGACCTCTAACTGGCCTCTCGTGGCATACAAATCACCTCTATTTATATGATTTTAAACAATTACTGTCATTGTTACATATCAGATTTTTAGATTTATTAAATTAAAATTTTTACATGCATCTTCCCAAATAACATAGAAATTTACATGAATTAAAAGTGAACAATTTTGTACAAAGACAGGAAAGAATATGTTTGTATCGAGATTATAAATTACATGTTTTATCATTGCAACTACATATTTCATTAATTTGCATATATCATTTTACTTACTTAAAGAATGATCACCCTATCATTTACAGGTGAACAGAGCAATTAGTTTTATAGAATGAAAGGCCTAGATTCAACTGATTCAATTTTGTACAAGTAAAACTTTAAATTCGTAAATTGTTGTAATAACAATTCCATTAACCAACACCAATTAAAATATGAGCGTGCTTAATTCTGACTGAAAAATCATCATGTAATATTTATATTGGGCATTCAAATAACTTTTTAGCTTGGAAACACAAAAGTAGCAGTCTCTTGATGACTAGGAATATTGGAACTTTAATCATTAATTATTCCATAATTACAATAGCAAAATTTTTCCAACCATGTGCATGAAGTTTGTATTATGGACAAATTGTGATAGTACATTAACTTTTAATCCAACATTTTTCCTACATTCTGCATACTGGTGAGGCCCAACATAAACATTTTCAAAACAATAGCTTAAATTAGTGCAAATTAATAATTTGCTGCAAAAAAAATCTTTGATGTATTCGAATCCTGATAACCAGAAAAGACAAAATCAAAGCAGCAGTTTAAATCGGTGTAAATCACTGATATTACACATGTGCCCTCTTTGGGAGAGTGGGTATGAGACTGGAAAAGGATACAGGATCCCAAAAGGATTGTGGTATTACACTTTCGTCCAGGGATTCCTAATTGATTTCCCAAAACATCTCCATAATATTTGGGTTGTTCGAACCTAGAGATAACAATCCTAGTAACCTGCCTCTGAATTACTTTGACATCTTCCTTTAATCTAATCTGGTGTGAATCCCAAACACGGAAGCAGTACTCAAGAATGTGTCACACTACTGTCATATATGTGGTCTTATTTACAGATGAACCACTTTTACCCAACATTCTCCCAATAAACCAAAATCAATCATTCACCTTTTCTATCTCAGTCCTCAAATGCTCATTCCACTTCAAATCACTTTTCAATGTTACACCCAGCCATTTAAATGACATGCTTTATTCAAACATTAAAGGTTTGCTTTTCCTACTCATCTGCATTAACTTACATTTTAAGCTAGATGCTATTCATCACACCAACTAAAAGTTTTGTCTAGTCGTCTTGTAACCTCCTACAGTCACTCAATGATGACACCTTCCCATACACCATCGCATCATCAGCAAACAACTGCAGATTCCTGCCCTCCCCATCTGTCAGGTCATTTAAGTATATAGAGAGAATGAGAGCGGTTCTATTATACTTCCTTGGGGCACTCCTGATGATAGCCTTGCTCTGATGAACACTCTGTATCGAGGACAACATACAGGGTTCTATTACTTAAGAAGTCTTTGAGCTAGTCTTGTATCTGGGAACCTATTCCATATGCTCATAGTTTCATTAACAATCTGAAGTAGGGCACTGCACCAAATGCTTTTTGGAAATTTAGAAATATGGAATATGCCTGTTGCTCTTCATCTATAGTTCACAGTATATCATGTGAGAAAAAGGCGAGCTGAGATTTAGATGAGTGCTGCTTTCTAAAAATACACTGATTTGTGGATAGAAGCTTCTCAGTCTCAATGAAATTTATTATATTCAAACACAGAATATGTTCAAGAATTCTGCAACAAACTGATGTTAAGGATATTGGTCTGTAATTTTCCAGGTCCATGTAACAGTGGCAGATTCCTCTCTCTCTCTCTCTCTCTCTCTCTCTCTCTCTCTCTCTCTCTCTCTCTCTCTCTCTCTCGTTTCTAACCAAGAAATTTTAGCATCTTGTGTATTAATGTTAGAATTTATTTTGTTAATTCTTTTTTCATTGTTTCTAAACCAGAAATATTTGTATCTTGTATATTAATGCTGGAAATTAATTCTGTTTTAGTGGTTTTAATCTGTCAGACAATCCTCCGTCTCTGCAAGTAAGGCCATTAGTTCCATTCCATTTTTTGCTTGGCCACAAGCTCAGAACATTAACTAAAATAAATATTTAGAACTACAGATATTTCAATACTATCAATTTGTATTAACCTCTCTACCCAATTTAACTTTTTGGGAGTGTAAACATAATGAAGCACACTAAATTTCAGTTCTGGGCTGAGGGCAGCTCAATGGATGACGAAAACAGCTCACTGCAATGTGGTGCTGGAATCAGCACATGCTTAACCAATGCAGTGTATCAATGAGCTGCACTGCAGCTGGCGTTTTGAGGCAAGCCACCATTGTGTTGATCATTGGCTGCTGTAGTAGTGTCATGGGCCACTGTGTGAGTTATAGCCCTCAGACCCGAGACACGAAATCTTCTTGCTCAAACAACGAAATCATCTTGTATTTCTATGTCTAATTTGACTTAAAAACAGTAGTATGTACCTTTACTGTATGAGCTGCTATGGACAACAAAGTATAATCCCGAAGTTTCCGTGTTTGTTCAGTTTTCTTAAATTCTTCTTTTATGTAGTATCTGAAGTTTCTTTTTTCCTTAAAGTTCAGTTTCTTATGCTACATTACAGACATTTATACTCCTTTATTGGTTGTTGATGATATCAGTTGTCCTTGGCAACAACAGTTTTTCCCAAATTATTCTGACAACATTTGCATAAAATCTTATTCTCTCTTTCTTTAGCACTGTTAACCTGCTTCCTTCATCTAGATTGCCATAATGAAATGCAACATAACCTGTTTTTGGTACATTATCAATGTTACATTTCCTACGTGTGCAATCTGTAACCATCTGATGTTTCATATCCGTAGATTATTTAATAAAAATATATCCTGGTTGCCTTACTTAATGTTTGCTGAGATGGCCCTGCTATTCATTTCCACTCAATCGTATTACAGCAGTCTTCCCTGGACTTAACAGGTGCAGACTCTATGGGGCCTGAAGGACCCTGCACCCCACCAATAATCTAAGAAAATTATTAGTTATATTATACTTTGTAAAATCACAAAATTATGGTGGCATTTTTTCTTTTCCTTGTTTGACGATAGTTACCTTTTGAAATATATTCAGCAATGAGTTAAAGCAAATAAGTACCACGGTAGTGAGTAGGTTAACTGAAAACAAGTGGTGTGACTCATGATAGTGCTAAAGGCCCACTTACAATTTGTCTTGGTGTATGAATCTTCAGGTAAAGTCTGGCGCTGGCAGGCAAACATTGCGGCCACAGTGACATCAAAAGGACTGGAGCAGCAGTACCTGGAAGTCTCCACCTTGCATCGCATTCATGCTTCGAGACATTACGATGCCACATCTATATAAAGCCCACCCTGCTGTCGCAGTCATTCAGTGAGGATAGTTTCATTTAGTGCATGATGCAGACATGTTTAGTATTCCAACTTTAGTGTCTAGTGGACTATTATATATGACAATATTATATTTGTTAACTTTAGTCTCTTAGTGTACTGTGAATTAAGTTTGCAATGGATAAATTTGTTACCAAAATTGAGCACTTGAAAGTTTATGATACTGTAAGTCAACTATTATTGTGCCATCAATTGTTTCGCCATCTTCAGGCGAGAACTGTTCACAGCCGAAACATGGACAATCCAGTAAGGGAAGATCATTTCAGAAGTCTTGGTTGATCAAATATACATGTCTCGAGTATGAAGCATCTACCAAAAAAGTTTTTTAGAAAACCTGCAGAGAGGCACATGCTAAAAATATATTACAATTTTCCTCAAAAGAAGAAGATGCATTTATTTCTGTAGGGTTTGCTGCCTGGAAAATGGCTTTGGAAAAATTCTGTCTAAATGAAAACACATTAATGCATAAAGAAGGTGTTCTGAAACTACATTCTATCACTAACCAAAGTGTGGCCTCCCAATTGAATGAACAGTTAGATAGTGATATGAAGAAAGGCCGTTTACCTCTTGAGAAAATTTTTTACTACTGTGCAATTTCTATGCCAACAAGGACTCGCAATTAGAGGGCATGAAGATGTAAACTCAAACTTTCTCAATTGTTGGAATTCTGAAAGAATGACACACCTGAGTTTTAAGATTGGTTAGGGCATTGGGGGTATAAGTGGACATCCCACAATATTCAAAACGAGATCATTGATCTTCTAGAAAAGTCTGCGTTGAGAAAGGTATTAGCTTCAGTCAAGAGGACTGAACATTTTTCTGTTATTGTTGACGAAAAAAGTGATTCTTCAATTCACGAACAAGTCTCATTTTGTATTCGTACTGTCGGTGATTCCTTGAAGACTTTATTGGCTTATGCGAGACCCCCAACATTGAATCACAAACTCTGTTTAGCATTTTAAAAGATGGTTTTGCTTGTCTTGATTTGTCAATGGATAACGTAAGAGGACAGTGATATGATGGTGCCTTGAATATGAGAGGTAAGTTCAAAGGACTAAAAAAGTTAGTTTTGAATATACAACCAAAAGCACTTATGTGCACTGCACTACTCACAGTTTCGACTTGACAGTTGTAGACAGTCTCTGCCATCTTACGTCTATGAGGGATATTATGGCTTTAGCCAAGGACTTAATAAACAACGTAAGGGAATCCAACAAAAGGATAGGACTTTTCAGAAGCATACACCATGAGAGCACCAACAACCAAGCTGGTCTACAACCCCTTTGTCTGACTCAAAGGACATTGCGAGCTTCTAATATCTTGAGAAATTGAAAAGCTTTGAAGAACTTCTAGAGTTTTTTGAACAGTTTCTGTAGAGGACAAAACAGAGGCATGTTACAAATATGCAGGCTACCTAGTGTCAATGTTACAGTTCAAGACTTATTTCTTTTTACATCTTTATTGCCATGCAACGAACCCAGTAGTGGATGTCAATGAAAAAATTCAATGCCCTCATCTAAGTGTTGCTGATCTGGAAAAAACATATGAGGGCTTCATTTGTGTATTGAATGGAAGGCATGATAGTTTTGAACACTTTTGGGAATTGTGTTTAAAATGAAAACCTTCACAACTTGATGATCCTTCGTCTCTTCGGAATTGAAGTGTACCAAAGAAGTATGAAACAATGAATCCAGCTCACCACACACTTTCAAAACCCCAAAGTAATACTACAAAGCTATTTACATTGAAGTTTGTGAAATGGTGCAATCTTGCATTGCTTACCAGTTTGCTTCAACTGGACCCACACAGGTCACTGCAGTTGAACAAGAGGGCTTGTGTTTAGTAAACAGTGGTAAAACAAATTTGGAAAAATTAACTGAGTTATTCAAAAATGACTTATACTTTGAGAGACTGCACTTACACTTGAATGTGTTAGCCGATATCACTAATAAAAAGCAACTGGTCTTATAAAACATGTGCGATGTAAGAAAGTACATTACACAAGAGCCTGCAGTTGGGGAAATGTTATGTGAAGTAGTGAAGTGCATTAAGCTTCTCCAAGTAGTTCCAATCACAACAACAACAGCAGAACAGTCATTTAGCACCCTTAGATGTCCTCTGATCAACAATGGGACAGAAGCGATTGAACAAATTGGCTCTTCTTCATGCCCACCGAGATGTTTTGGATGCATTTGATATGCGGCCAGTCATCAACGACTTCATATTCAGTAATCCCGTCAGACGGTCAACATGTGCACCTTTCTAAAGACACTCTAGCCCTAATAATACCATTTAGAGCAATATTAAAAATCTTTATAAAATAGAGAATTAAATACAAAGATAATGTTAAATGTTAGAGAAGGAAAGTTGCTACTCACCATACAGCGGAGATGCTGAGTCATGATGGGCACAACAAAAACATTCACACAATTACAGCTTTTGGCCATTAAGGCCTTTGTCAGAAGTCAACACACACACACTCATGCAAACGCAACTTGCACACACGTCTGCAGTCTCACAGAACTGAAACCACACTGCGAACAGCACCTCCAGTGCATGATGGGAGTGGCGACTTGGTGGGGGTTAGGAGGAGGCTGGGGAAGGGAGGGGGAGGGATAGTATGGTGGGAGTGGTGGATAGTGAAGTGTTGTAGTTTAGACGGAGGGCAAGAAAGAAGGTGCAGAGGGGGAAGTGGGTAAGTAGTGGAAGGGAGAGAAATAAAAAGAAATTAAAAGACTGGGTGTGGCGGTGAAATGATGGCTGTGTAGTGCTGGAATGGGAACAGGGAAGGGGCTGGATGGGTGAGGACAGTGACTCACGAAGGTTTCTCTTCTTTCCGCTACTTACACCCTTCCCCCTCCGCACCTTCTCTCCTGCCCTCTGTCTAAACTGCAACACTTCACTGCCCGCCACTCCCACCATACTATCCCTCCCCCTCACCACCCCGGCCTCCTCCTTACCCCCACCCAGTCGCCATTCCCATCATCCAGCATTCCCAGAACCAATCACAGTCCTCTGGTTTGGAGCCGAGTGGAAGGCTTAAACCAGAGGCTCAGATGATTCTGCAGAGACATGGGGTGCAAATTTCTCGACCTCTGCTATCGGGTGGAGAAATGTAGGGTCCCTCTGAATAGGTCAGGTGTGCACTACAAGCAGGAAGTGGCTACAAGGGTAGCGGAGTACGTGTGGAGTGCACATGTGGGTTTTTTAGGGTTAGAGAATTCCCTCCCTAGGTGCGACAAGACGCCTCCTGAGACACAACAAGGTGGTAGCAGCAGGCAAAACACAACAGGGAATGACAATATTAATGTGGTAATAGTAAACTGCAGGAACATCTATAGAAAGGTCCCAGAACTGCTCTCATTAATAAATGGTCACAATGCCCACATAGTACTAGGGACGGAAAGTTGGCTGATACCAGATATAAACAGTAATGAAATTCTAAACTCAGATTGGAATGTCTACCGCAGAGACAGGCTGGACAGTGAAGGGGGAGGCGTGTTTATAGTGATAAAAAGTGCAATAGTATCAAAGGAAATAGACGGAGATCTGAAATGTGAATTAATTTGTGTGAAGGTCACAGTTAAAGCAGGCTCAAACGTGGTAATTGGATGTCTATGTCTCTATAGGCCCCCTGGCTCAGCAGCTGTTGTGGCAGAACAACTGAATGAAAATTTGGAAAATATTTCAAGTACATTTCCTGACCATGTTATAGTTTTGGGAGGAGATTTTAATTTACCAGATATAGACTGGGAGAATCAAACATTTAGAATGGGTGGCAGGGACAAAGAATCCAGTGAAATTTTTTAAGTGCATTATCTGAAAAGTACCTTCAGCAGTTAAACAGAGAACCAACTCGTGGTGATAACACATTAGACCTTCTGGTGACAGATCCGAACTATTTGAAACAGTTAATGCAGAACAGGGAATCAGCGATCATAAAGCAGCTACAGCATTGGTGATTTCAGCCATAAATAGAAATATTAAAAAAGGTAGGAAGATTTTTCTGTTTAGCAAAAGTGACACAAAGCATATTTCAGAGTACTTGACAGCTCAACACAAAAGTTTTATCTCAAGTACAGATAGGGTTGAGGATCAGTGGACAAAGTTCAAAACGATTGTACAATTTGCATTAGATGAGTATGTGCCAGTCAGGATCGTAAGAGACGGAAAAGAGCCACCATGGTACAACAACCGAGTTAGAAAACTGTTACGGAAGCAAAGGGAACTTCACAGCAAACATAAACATAGCCAAAGTCTTGCAGACAAACAAAAATTACATGAAGCGAAATGTAGTGTGAGAAGGGCTATGCAAAAGGCGTTCAACAAATTCAAAAGTAAATTCTGGCCTTCTGTCCAAGCGGTAGGTGGATCAAAACAAAATGTCCAGACACTCTGTGACCAAAATGGTACTGAAACAGAGGATGACAGACTAAAGGCCGACATACTAAATGTCTTTTTCCAAAGCTGTTTCACAGAGGAAGACTGCACTGTAGTTCCTTCTCTAGATTGTCGTACAGATGACAAAATGGTAGATATCGAAATAGATGACAGAGGGATAAAAAAACAATTAAAATCGCTCAAAAGAGGAAAGGCCGCTGGACCTGATGGGATACCAGTTTAATTTTACACAGAATACATGAACGAACTTGCCCGTCTTCTTGCAACGGTATACCATAGGTCTCTAGAAGAGCATAGCGTTCCAAAAGATTGGAAAAGGGTGCAGGTCATCCCCGTTTTCAAGAAGGGACATCGAACAGATGTGCAGAACTATAGAGCTATCGATCAGTTGTAGAATTTTGGAACACGTATTATGTTGAGTATAATGACTTTTCTGGAGACTAGAAATCTACTCTGTAGGAATCAGCATGTGTTTAGAAAAATACGATTGTGTGAAACACAGCTCGCGCTATTCATCCACAAGACTCCGAGGGCCGTACACACGGGTTCCCAGGTAGATGCCGTGTTTCTTGACTTCCGTAAGGTGTTTGATACAGTTCCCCACAGTCGTTTAATGAACAAAGTAAGAGCATATGGACTAACAGACCAATTATGTGATTGAAGAGTTCCTAGATAACAGAATGCAGCATGTCATTCTCAATGGAGAGTGATTTCAGGTGTGCCGCAGGGGAGTGTTGTAAGACCATGACTATTCACAATATATATAAATAACCTTGTGGATAATATTGGAAGTTCACTGAGGCTTTTTGCGAATGATGCTGTAGTATATCGAGAGATTGTAACAACGGAAAATTGTACTGGAATGCAAGAGGATATGCAACAAATTGACACATGGTGCAGGGAATGGCAATTGAACCTCAATGTACACAAGTGTAATGTGCTACGATTACATAAAAAGAAAGATCCTTTATCATTTAACTACAATATAGCAGGTCAGCAACTGGAAGCAGTTAATTCCATAAATTATCTGGGAGTAGGCATTAGGAGTGATTTAAAATGGAATAACCTTATAAAATTAATCGTCGGTAAAGCAGATGCCATGACTGAGATTCATTGGAAGAATCCTAAGGAAATGCAGTCAGAAAACAAAGGAAGTAGGTTACAGTACACTTGGTCACCCACTGCTTGAATACTGCTCACCAGTGTGAGATCCATACCAGATAGGGTTGATAGAAGAGATAGAGAAGATCCAATGGAAAGCGCGCTTCGTTACAGGATCATTTAGTGATCACGAAAGCATTACGGAGATGATAGATAAATTCCAGTGGAAGACTATGCAAGAGAGACGCCCAGTACCTCGGTACAGGCCTTTGTTGAAGTTTCAAGAACATACCTTCACCGAGGAATCAAGCAGTATATTGCTCCCTCCTACGTATATCTCGCGAAGAGACCATGAGGCTAAAATCAGAGAAATTAGAGCCCACACAGAGGCATACCGACAATCTTTCTTTCCATGAACAATATGAGACTAGAATAGAAGGGAGAACCGACAGAGGTACCGCCACACACTGTCAGGTGGCTTGCGGAGTACGGATGTAGATGCACTAGTGCTGCTGCTCGCTGTGTGGTTTCACTTCTCTGAGAGTGCAGGCATGTGTGCAAGTTGCGTTTGCGTTTGCGTGCGTGCGTGCGTGTGTGTGTGTTTGTTTTGTTGTGCCTATCGCGACTCCACATCTCCGCTATATGGTGAGTAGCAACTTTTCTCCTCTGGTATTGTCACATTCTATCCTGGATTTTCCATTGTTTGATTTAATGTTAAATTTTCAGTTTCAAAAAATTAGTACTAGTTCAGTACTTATTACTTTATTAATATAATACTGTATTAGTTATTTTCAAATACTTAAATATGTTTAGGGTGTAAAACCCAATAAAACCCATTATGAACATACTTTTTGACTGAAAGTTTTAGGCATACTGTATTAACTTTATTATTTGTATAAAAGCATTACCTTTGAGATATTGTTTTATTTAATGAATCCTGAGCCTTATTCAAAGTAAGCTTAAATTAGCTATTTCACTTATTAATCAAAGTGCTATTTTTGTGCGACAGCAATATTTTATGTTTTATTCTTTTAATGATAGTTTAGGATTTATTTAAATATAATTTCAGTCTTTTCAGAGCTATATATTCTCTGCTCTGTAATAGTCTATAAGCATGATTATTACTGTAAATTAAGTTAGGTTTTTACGACAATACCATGTGTGTTTATGTTTTGTTTCTTTTTTCAAAGCCAAGAAATGTGTCAGTCTTGTCGAGTTTCCCATGGTATCGAATTACGGACAGTCAAGTTTTCAGGGTTCTAATGTTGATCATATGACTCTAAAATGCTTAAAGAGAATTTAAAATTCACAATTTTTCATCTACAATTTAGAAAATTTCCCAGAGCAAGATACCCCCGTATGCCCGCCTCCATCCCCCCACCCCCCCCCCCCACTACTTTTTATCAGTTTTATAAGTCGGTGCCCCTGCTGGACTTCATCTCCTTGTGTGTGGATGGGAGCTGAGAGAGAGCATTAACTGTCTTCCATGCTACTTGAATGATATCAATGACTGAGCTTTAAACCTGTTGTATTCATAGTCTCTCTTACTAAAACAATCTCAGATACAAAGTGGATTGACAGATCATCTTGCAAAAGCAAGACAAGAAGCCAATGACAAGAAGCCAATGACAAGAAGCCAATTAGAAAGTAATTTGTCACAGCATACACTGTATACATTGCTTTGCTCTCTTTTTCTCCTTGTCTTCCTAATACCTTCAAACTAAGGCACCAAGGAACAAGCAGCCACACTCAGGAAATGGAGAAGCTTGCTGATAATCTCCCATTGTTGACATGACAGGTTCAAGATGTTCTCCCATTTGCATATATCATAACAATATCTTCCACAGTGGGATGTCTTGACACTTACTTACTTACTTACTACTAAATGTCATGAACCTCTTTCACTGTCTCAGAAGTCTGGAAGTGAAACATGCCAACCTAAAAATTTGATGTCACACTTCATTTCAGTGACAACCTGTGTTACCTGGATCTCTTAGCCCAACACCAACTTCTCCAGTTTACACGGATGAAAATTATTCTTGCAACACATTATTGAATCCTATAATCCTCCTGGCCTCAATCTTTGCTAGCTCCAATCTGACACCCATCCAAGACCTCATGGCCTTAATTTCACACCTCCCATACTTACATCATCCTCTTCATATTCTCCCCTTCCTCTGTTCTATCTCCCTCTCCTAAGCTACTTTTCCCTTTCCTTTTGGACTACACACAACTCCCCTGCCTATGGCCATTACAAGCTCACTGGTTCCACGTTCCTATCCTGTGTGCCTGCTACCTGGGCTCTCAGCTGTCTTTTTCCAAATGTCCCTCCCACTCAGCCTTCTTTCTTCCCTCACTCACTATTGTTTGAAACAACCTGTCATCCCATAAGAGCCGCAGTGCTGGTACAATGCCATCGGCGAGGACAGTTTAGCTAAGCAGGTGCGTGCATGCATGCATGTATGTGTGTGTATGTGTATGTGTAGCCTATTAGCCATGAAGAAAGATTCAGCTAAAAGCTATCAACATTCTCAGTCTTCTTCATGGCCTGTTAATAGTCCAACACCTCAACTATATGGCAAGTTGTTACTTTTGCTCATTGATTATTTATGTTTCACCACAGATTTTCCATTAACATATTTGTCACATTTTTTGTGTGATGGGTGGAATACTCTTATTTTCAAGTCATTTTGAAACTTCTCTTCTTTCCATCAGTTTAATTAGTGCCTCTCATGTACTTTAAAATGCCTGCTGGAAGATTTCTCATGGAATTTAGGCAAGAAATTTCTTCCTGTATTTTGCTTTAAAAAATTCTGTATTGGTCAGTGTTGTCCATTAAGTTTTTTGAAGCTGCTGAAATTATCTGCTTATTCATTTCTATAGGTTTATTTCATCAACAGTACTCATCCTATAATTTTGTGTTGGAGTACATCCAAAGCTGCTTTCACAGCTAGCAACCTCCCGAGTTCCGGTTGAAGAGTAGTCTTCAGGCCTGTCACTTAGCTGGTATGATATTCCACAAACTTGAATTTTGTACACTATCTAATAATACATAGCTGTCAGCTTGACAAATTCCTTCCAGAATTCAAATAACATGGCATCAACTTGGGGGAAGTTATTTGCTAACTTCTGGTCCTGATGGACAAATAGTGTGGACCGAGTTGCATCCAATTGCTGTTTGATGGTCTGTCGTTCCTCACCTGCCATATTTTGCCAGATTTAGCCCCATTTGACTGTTTCCTATTGCTGCCAATGGAAAAAACACTAAAAAGGAAGTATTATATCCTGAGGAGACAGTAAAAGTAGCTTCATAAAGGGCACTGGACAATATCAAAGTTGAAGTGTTCCAGAAATGCTTCAAACAGAGGGGAAAAAAGACTTGATAAGGGTATTGCACCTAGGGGAGAGCACTTTAAAGGTGACTGAAGGAATTTTGTAAATAGGTTCATGAATAAATTGTTTATAACAAAAACACGTTTCCCCCAATTTTATGGAGCATGGCAAGAATGATTATTTAAATGCCTTCATGCTAATTACGCTAATTTTGTCCTCACGGTCCCTACAGGAGTGATATGTAGGAGGTTGTTGTATATTCCTAGCATCATTATTTACAGCTAGTTCCTGAGACTTTGTCAGTAGGCTTTTTTGGGATAGTTTGTGTCTGTCTTGAAGAGTCTGCCAGTTCAGTTTCTTCATTATCCTACTCTCCCATGAGTCAACTAATCTGTCACTATTTGTGCTTCATGGGTAGCACACTGGACTCACATTCGGGAGGACAATGGTTCAATCCCACGTCCGGCCATCCTGATTTAGGTTTTCCGTGATTTCCCTAAATCACTCCCGGCAAATGCCGGGATGGTTCCTTTGAAAGGGCGTGGTCAACTTCCTTCCCTGTCCTTCCCTAATCCGATGAGACCGATGACCTCACAGTTTGGTCTCTTCCCTCAAACAACCCAACCTAACCCTACTTGTGCTTCACTTCTCTGTACACTTTCAATATTCCCTGTTAGTCCTTCATGGTATGGGTCTCACACACTTTTGCAATATTCTAGAACGCATCACACAAGTCATTTGTAAGGAATCTTCTTTGCAGACTGATTGCATTTCTCCAGTATTTTACCAAAAAACAGAAGTCTGCTACCTGCTACACCCGCAACTGAGCCTGTGTGAGCATCCATTTCATATCCCTACAAAGTGTTACATTAAGGTATTTGTACGAGTTGGTCAATTCCAACAGTGACTATTGATATTATAGTAATGGGATCCTATGTTTCTTCGCCTTGTGAAGTGCACAGTTTTACATTTCTGAACATTTAGGGCAAGTTGCCAATCTCTACACCATGTTGAAATCTTATCAAGATTTGACTGAATCTTTATGCAGCTTCCTTCAGACAGGGCTTCATTATAGATAAATGCATCAGCTGCAAAAAGCCTAAGGTTACTATTAATATTGTCTGCAAGGTCATTAATATACAACATTAACAGCAATGGTCCCAACCCACCAGGTTAGCCAAGAGTGCTAATGCGCTGCTTTTCCGCGCCGGCCCCAGATTGAATCCACCCGGCAGATTACCGGTGAAGGCCAGTGTGCCAGCCAGCCTGGGTGTGGTTTTTAGGCAGTTTTCCACGTCCCACTAGGTGAATACTGGGTTGGTCCCTACGTCCCGCCTCAGTTACACAACTTGCAGACATCTGAACACGTTCACACTATTCTATGGATTACACTAGATACAGACAGCTGGGGTACACTAATTCCATCCCAGGGGGTACAGGGTGGGAACAGGAAGGGCATCCAGCCATTCCTTAAATTAACCTTGCCAAATCCAACCCTAAGCATACCAACCCTACAAAAGCGCGGGACAAAGGCACAAGCAAAAGAAGATTAACAGCAAGGGCCCCCACACACTTCCCTGAAGCACACTTGAAGTTACTTCTACATCTCTCAATGACTCATGATCCAAGATAACATGCTGCTTCTTCCTTACCAAAAAATCTTCAGTCCTGTCACAAATTTCACTTGAAACCACGTACTATCATACTTTGGATAATAAGTGTAGATGCGGTACTGAGTCAAATACTTTTCAGAAAACCCGAAATACTCGATCTATTTACTGCTTTGATCCAAAGTGTTCAGTTTCTCAATTGTGAAAAGTTCAAGTTGAGGTTCACTTGAGCAATGTTTTTGGTATCCACATTGGCTGGCATCACAGAGGTTATTCTGTCAGGGATACCTCATTATCTTTGAGCTGAGAATATGTACTAAGATTCTTCAACCAATCGGTGTCATGGATACTGGATGGTAGCTTTGGGGGTTGCATCTCGTACCAATTTTGTAGATAGGTGTGACCTGCATTTTCTTTCGACTACTTGGCATGACTTTTTGTTTGATGGATCTACAACAGATTATCTACATCTGCATCTACATCTACAGCTATACTCTGCAAACGAACCAGTTATTAGGGTTTCTTCCCATTCTCTTCACGTATGAAGCACAGGAAGAATGGTTGATCGAATGCCTTTGTGCATGCAGTAATTATTTGAATCTTATCCTCATGATCCCTATGTGAGTGATACATAGGTGGCAGTAGCATATTCCTGGAGTCATCATTTAAAGCCAGTTCTTGGAACTTTGTTAATGGACTTTCTCGGGATAGTTTACATCTACCTTCATGAGTCTTCCAGTTCAGTTCCTTCAGTGTCTCTGTGACACTCTCCCATATGATCACAGAACAAGTTTATTGCAGTATTCGCAAATTTTTGACATTTTGCAATATACCACAATACAAATAGGTACTGATACAATCACTGAAAGATTACACAGAAGTAACATGAACAGTAAAATATGCAAATCTAGAACTTTAAATTGGCACACAAATCTTGTACACGTGGTCTCACACAAAGCAAAATTCCAAATTTGGCTTTTATATGTAAATAAATGTGAGTATTACATAGTTAAAAGAGGGTCTAACACAACACAAATTCACTATAGCACGTGATAAGGATTTTCATCTGTTCTCATACCTTTACGCACTACCCCATAGAAACATACAAGTGCCCCCCCCCCCCCCCCCAATTCAATTATTTAGCTGCATCACATTAGTACCTGTCTTATTTTGCTTATGTGGCATATCTTTATCCCGTATGACTTTCCTGAAAATTATTGTAATGGGATGCAGAAAAAGGTTCAAATGGCTCTGAGCACTATGGGACTAAACATCTGAGGTCATCAGTCCCCTTATGACACATGAAATGCTGTTTGTAGAATCCTTCAATATTCAGACAGATAAAAAGCTACAACAGGGTCCAAAAGTCACACACCCAAAAGCTCACTTCATGGACATAAAGGGTGTTAGTACAAAAGTTAGATGAGGAGCAAAGGTTAGTCATCTCTTCTTCTCTTGCCTCCAAGTTCTTTCCCAAATCATATTTTAGCTCTTTTTTGTGGGCCTGTTGTTTTGAAGCTACCACAACATGTCATCCTGGCCCCTGTACAGATATTATTAAGGGATTCTTTCACTTGGACAAGAAGCTGTAATTGGTAGACTATTATTATTATTATTATTATTATTATTATTATTATTATTATTTGTCCCTCCTCATTTTACGAATCACAGCTCTTAACAATGGCCCAAAATTCAACTGCACAAGATATAGGCCAGATGTGGGTTGAACAGGTGTACAACTGATATACAGAAAATAATTACAGCTTTATTCCCATGAATACATACATTTCAAATGAAAGAAAAGTAGCTCAAGTTGAAAGTATATCAATCTTTAATACGTTCAGCTGCACTGTATGGTGCTGAATGCTTCAACAAAAGAACTGGAACAACAAGCTGCTGTCATCAAAATGAAGATGATCAGGTGGACATCTAGATTAACACTGCATGATCACATCACAAATGATGGAAGTTCATAAGTTATACAGAGTAATACCAATAGTAGGTAAGATGAAAGAAAGCTGTCTATGGCATTACAGCTATGTTCTTTGAGCATACAAAACAATAGTGACAAATACTGGTTTCTGTCTTAGAGTAAGTGGTAAACAGCCAGCAGGATGACCTAAGCAGTGATAGTTTGACAGCCTACATGAAGATCTCAGGCCTGCACCCTGATCAGGCACAAGAGCAGACAAAAAGGTGGCAGTCACAACAGTTGACATCAGCAGCATTCAGGAAGAGGAAGAGGAATAAGAAGAAGAAGAAGAAGAAGAAGAAGAAGAAGAAGATAGTTCCTAAGAACTACATCTCCACTGCTGAGGAGAAGAATATGATGGTTCTTAAGAACTCCATCTCCACTGCTTAGTCACATTTTCGTATTACTGGTATGTGTAAGTATTGACGCTTTTGCTTAGTTACCTGTATCACAGCAAAACCAAATATTCAATAACTGCATGATGTCAGAAAAGTCATCTGCAGAAGGTTGGGTATCAGAAGTATCAAATGATGTGCATGACTTAAACCCGAATGATGATCAGGGTGTTTTTATTAATTTTCTGGTTAGCTTGCTAATTCATTTGTTAACATATTGTCCAGCATTGATGTTGTTGCTAATTGTACCAAATCATTTCTCACATCCTTTGTACTTCCATGCCAGAAGATTTTATGACATTTTCACAGCAGTTTAGTTCCAGTCCATTTACATATGGGTCAACATACAGACAAACTACTCTAGAAACAAATGCAGCCAGCACATATAAACTGCTTACTAAAGAAATATAATCAGTAAGACAGAATAGTACTGAGGTTTACACTAAAAGCAGTTTAAGGTGAACTGTGATTTACAAAATTTGATTCAAACAATAAAAATAATTTCCATATAGATTTTGTACTTTCACCTGGAGTTCATGTTCTGTTTTCTACTTCAAACTTTCAATAGCAAATACTATAAGACAAAAATTAAGAAATTAGGCATTTGTACCAACTTACCTGATTTTCTGCTGTTTCTACAAATTTATCTGATTATCTAAATCCAGCATTTGAAAATTTGTATTAGCGGTATATATAAATATTCTTATTAGTTTCTGTTCCAGTGATCCATGTCATGAATATCTATGACTCAACATATTTTCTATACAGTTAGTAGCAGTTTATTCTTTTCATAATACTGTTATCAATAAATACTAGGCATTCATGGCTCCACACAGTGTAGCTATAGGATCAATTGACACATTTAAGCAAGCTGTACTTTGAGTACCTGGTTTATGTGCAGGTGAACTATACCAGTCACACATAACATGGCCTGTACATCTCATAGTGGTATGCCAAAACCTTTGGGATTTAGGATACTGCAGAGGATTGGGAATGTAAGGCTGAACTTTCATTAAAATGTAATGATTTTCATAATATTGTTAACTCCCAGCATACCATTCCACAGTGGTTACTGAAACATACCCAAAGTTTAAGGTGCCACGTTATCTTGTGGCACTTAGCAGTGCCCTGCTCAGAAACTTACGTTCACTCTGTCCATACCCAATCTTGACTGATTGTGTCCCTGAGGAAAGTATACAGGACAGTCAGAGATTAGATTTGCAGTACTGAAACAAAAACAGTACTTCAATGTCTCATGGCCCATGTCCTCAAAGTACATGCTCACAATAGATTTTAGCCCCTATGGGGAAGTGGTGGGGAGGGGGGAGGTAGGAGGAGGGGTGGCTGTCACAGGGGGATTGTGGCACAGTGAAAGAAGGAATTCCACAATGGCTCTAGGGTCCCATGCTGGAGAGTTCCACGCTTGCTATACACCAACCCATGAGAAATGAGCATGAGCTCGCTGGAGGAGTAATCTGGTTTTTGTAGTGTTGCAACGCACCATCAGAAATCAAATCTTACACTTGCAGCAAAGTGGAGTGTTTGCTTCTTTTAATTCTTTGAAATTAACTATTTACAGAGTGCACAAAAAAACATTATCCTTATAAACTGCGTAATTTTTTTTTATCAGATACTTCTTCCTCAATAATCTTTTGACCACAGGAAGACTAAAAACAGGAACGTGTGTAATGAAGGTAAAAGCTTATCTGCAATAACAGTGTAGTACAGTCTGCAGTGTTTCCAATGGTGACCAGGACAGTGCAGCTTAAGTATACTGTACAGTCATAAAACAAGCATTTAAGGCTCATTTCAAGCTCAGACAACATGTGTATTGTAAATTTATGGATTGTAAGCACATTAAGCTACCCATCAAACTGATGTACACCACAATGACATTATTCAAACATTCAACCACTACAACGAGAAATGAATATTTGCATCATGATAGCTGGCTGCAGTCAACAACACTAGCTGATGATCACCACCTGCAAATTGTAGCTTGTCAGTGCCCTAAGGAGAATTCACCAGGACCTGCACTGCCTTTTTGGAGACAGCTGGCTAGGCTGTGTCAACAAAGATGGTACTCAACTATCCCCACATGGTTCCAGAATGACATTCGGTAAACGTCCCCCAGGCTGTAGCTAAGCCATGTCTCCACAATACCCTTTCTTCCAAGAGTGCTGGTTCTGCAAGGTTCGCAGGAGAGCTCCTGTTACGTTTGGAAAGTAGGAGATGAAGTACTGGTGGAAGTAAAGTTGTGAAAACCGGGTGTGAGTCGTGTTTGGGTAGCTCAGATGGTAAAGCACTTGCCCGCGAAAGGCAATGGTCCCGTGTTCCGAGTCTCAGTCCGGCACACAGTTTTAATCTGCTAGGAAATTTCTTATCCCCACATGATCCATCAGGCCATTAGACAGCATCACAAACATCACTACAAATCTTCCCTTTGCTGCCCCAATGGAACACCTCCAATGGAACCTAGATCAATTGCATCACAATCTCTTCACCCAAGAATGTAGTATCTGTGTGATGCCTGCTGATCATCATCGAAGAGCTGCAGACAGGCGGAACAAAAAGACTACTATACATTTAAGCTTTCAACTAAAAGGCCTTCTTCTAAGTAGAAAACACACACATTCACGCAATCACAACTCGCACACATTGTCCACTGTCTCTGGGCACTGAGGCTGCACTGAAACAACTGCCTCCTTGGGAGAAGTGCTCCGCGGGCAGTGCAGTAACAAGGTGGCTTGGGTGGGAAGGGGGAGGGTTAGCACAGTAGGGGTGGGGGAAGGTATAGTGTTGTTTGTGGGAGCAAGCAAGGACATGCTGGGGACAGAGTAGGGCTGCAAGATGCAACTGGTAGGTTTGATGGGGGAAATAAGTGAAGGGGAGGGGGGGGAGGGGGAGTGGAAAGGGAGAGGGGGGGCAAAAAGACTAGTGGATGCTCTGGTGGAATAGAAAGCTGTGTAGTGCTGGAATGGAAGCACTGAAGGGGGGTGAAGGACAGGCACTAGCATAGGTAGAGGCCAGGGGATTCAGGAACATGGCATATATTGAATGGGGAGTTTCCATCTGTACAGTTGAGAAAAGCTGGTATTAGTAGGAAGGATCCAGATGGTGCAGGTTATGAAGCCATCATTGAAGTGAAGCACATTTTGTTGGTCAGCATATTCAGCAACTGGGTAGCCACAGTTTGTTGGTGACCACTCATGTGGACAGACAGCCTGTTTGTTGTCATGTCCACATAGAAAGCAGCACAGTGGTTGCAGCTCAATTTGTAGAGCACATGATTGCTTTCACAGGTAGCCCTGTGTTTCATTGGATAGGTAATGTCTGTGACTGAACTGGAGTAGATGGTAATGGAAGGATGTATGGAACAGGTCTTGCATCTGGATCTGTTGCAGGGATATGAGCCATGATGCAAGGGTTTGGGAGTAGGGGAGGACTAAGGATGGACAAGGATGCTGCGTAGGTTCTGTGGGTGGCAGAATTCCACTGTGGGAGGGGTGTGGAGAATAGTTGGTAAGATATTCCTCATTTTAGGACATGAAGAGAGGTAGTTGAAACCTTGGCATAGAATGTGATTTATCTGTTCCAGTCCTGGGAGATGGTGAGTCACAACGATCGTGCACCCTTGTAGCCAGATGGTGGGAATTTGGGAGATGATAGGCAACTGTATGAACAAGGCACAGGACAACTTTTTAAGCCAGCGGCTGATTCACTCAATATACTGCAATTACCATAAAAACTTTATATACTGACACCTCATGTTCGTCTAATAAATTACCAGCAAGTAGTGTCATCAGCAAAGATGGTGAATTTACAATATTCTGTACAAACTGTATAGCATTAATAAAAATTAATGAAAAGAACTGAGCTCTAAGGCCTGCCACATGTGATGATACCCCAGCCCGATGCTGCTGACATACCTTCTCCGCTAGCCAGTACAACATCCTGCTTTCTTTTGTAAATGTAAAAACCAAGGTCACTTTGATGCTGCAGCACTTATATCTGGATACCTCCCTTTGTGTAAAAATATTTGGTGACTGATACAGTCAAACACTTTTTAATGGACTCCAAAACATTGGCAGCAAATGCAAATATTGCATCTTCTGCTGCCAACCCTTTCTACAATCCAAACTGACATTTGTTGATGGACAATACGGCCACTAAGGTGCTTAACAATCTTGGCATGCACTGGTTTCTCTAAAACCTTGGAAAACTTGCACACAGTGCTTTTACAATTGCTTATTTGAGCCTTTCCAGAACTGTTAGTTTTTAAATGATGCATCAAAATTGTTGGAAATGATTATCCTTACATAGCTGTGACAGAGTTTTAAAAACTTACTAGATAAGATGTAACTGCAGAGTGACTATTGTACTTTGCAAAGTACTCTAGAGTGTTGAAAATTCATGGCTTCATCTACGGAGCCTCATGATCTTATTGTTCTGTTACTGTTTTCGCTGAATATATCAGAAACTGTTTTTTGATAACTAACAAGATTATACTCACTTTTTATTAAGATAGTTTCTCTACAAACTGCACTTTTTACTGTTTCCTTCATGAAATTCGATATAGTTTTTAATTGATTGTATTTCTGTCTTCAAGAATATGTTCTTTGATGACTGTACGGTCTTGTTAAAAACATTATTGTGCAATAACAAGCTGTAATTGATGATTGAAGTTTTCCATAGTTTGTCTGGTTTGAATCCTCTAGTTCTTCCAAAGGAAATTTACCTTTCTCTCTAGATTTACTTTATTTACGGTGAGAATAGTCCATTACATTAAGAAAGACTACATAGAATATTTTTGTCAGTTAAATTATTATATCTAATCTTGTCTATAATTATGGTATGAATTATAGTACTCCTCTGATTGTTATCCTAGTTGGAGCATCTTCCACTTGTATTAAGTCTTAAGAGCATATCAGATGGTCAGGATCTGTTCAATTTATATTATCTGTTAAGAAGTTCACATTTAAGTCACCCGTTACAATGAATGAATTAGTTTTTCTACACAGATGCGATAAGAGTGATTCATTGTGTCTTAGAGAACATACAGATTTCCAGCACGTGCCCAGCAAATTGACAGCACAATAACTGTTTCACTACCTGCTGTTAACTCAATGCCACAGATCTCAAAGTGCTGTCCAGCACAGTGGTTGCTTAAAATCTTGATATCAATATACTATATACTCTGCAGATCCCTGTGAAGTGTATGGCAGACCAATAATCATTGTGCAACAGTATCTATTATTATAGCTTATAAATAAATTTTGTTTAACAGATACCAAAATGGTTTGTAAATATGAAGCTTGCAGTATCTAATGTAATGGATGAAGAAACAACCTTTTTTAAGATAGTGGCTTTTCTGCAATTTTCCTTTGTTAAGTTTACCTTGCATTAACACAAACAGGACAGAGTAGAAATATGCAAATAGGATATTATGATCTTCATTTTAAATGTGTAAATAGAAATAGTACATAGCAGGTTAGTACTTTGCTATTTTTAACGCACTGCACAAAACTAATTTGTGACAACTGATTTTTTGTTAATAAATACTTTGACTGGTTACATGCTCCTTATGATAATCCTTCTACAGAGCATGATGAATAAATGCAAAAAATTACATTAATGAATTTTATTTCTAATTTTGTCACAATTCTGGTTCCAAAATTAATCCTATTCCCATTATACCATTTTCTGCTGCTGCTGATATTATCCTACAAGTGTCTGGCCCAAAATTCTTCACTTCTTTTCTACTATATTATAATAATTAAATGTTTAGTTGGTAACACAATTCCAATTAAGTGTTCCCAACTGCTTGTTAAGAAATCTCTTCAATTGAAGTGTTCTAGCAGCAAAAATAATTTCACAATTACAAAGTTTTATTTTTTTCTTTATGTAATAATACACTTTATATTCAAACACTTGGCTGTTTACATAGAGCATTTAAGAATTAATGATTTAACATCCTGGAACATAGCAGTAGCGCAATTGGTAATACTGTTTCCAGCCTGATTAATGTTCTCATTGCACTCACACAGAAAATATCTGTTTCCCAAGTACAGGGTGACAATTATTGAACTATATATAAAAAAACATAAATTAGTTACAAACTACGGCGTGCACACACTTTATTCAACATGTATAGGTCACTACAGATATTCGGATTTAGGTTATGACATATTCGATATGCCTGCCATCATTGGCGATGATGTGGCAGAGATGAATAGCGAAATTCTGCATGACCCGTTGAAGTGTTGGAACATCAAAGCTGTCGATGACCTGAATGGCTCCTGAATGGCTCTTTTCAGCTCAGCAATGGTTTTGGGGTTATTGCTGTACACCTTGTCTTTAATACAGCCCCACAAAAAGCAGTAGCATGTGTTTAGATCCGGAGAATATGGTGGCCAATCAAGGCCCATGCCAGTGTACTCTGGGTAGCTCAGACCCAGAAGGCGGTCCCCAGAGTGCTCCTCCAGAACACCAAACACTCCCCTGCTTCAAAGGGGTGAGCTCCGTCTGGCATGAACCACATCTAGTTGAAATCAGGGTCACTTTGGACAATGTGGATGAAATCATCTTCCAAAACATTCACGTACTGTTCGGTTGTCACTGTGTCATCAAGGGATATTGAACAGATTATTCCGTGACTGGAAATTGCACACCACACAGTCACCCGTTGAGGCTGAAGAAACTTATTGATAATTGTAATCCTGTAAATTATAATACAAGTACATTAACCACGAAAAATGCCGAAATGGTACCAATTTTTTGCAATAAGTTCACATTTATCTATCATGCTAAACCCACAGAGCTTAGCTGGCACAGTACGTTGTTGCTGTTTGAATGGTGGGTGGAATCAACAACACTGGCTTGATTTCATGCTCTCTCAGTATCCCACCACTGTGGACAAAGCAATATGCTTTATAACATCCCTGTGAACAAGATAACGGTTATCCCATGCTGCCACACATTGGATGGTCCAGTACCCAATTATATGTAGTCCAGCAACCATTTGTCACTGCATACTTTCTTCACTCCACTGTTTCCAAATGTGTATTACTTGTAATAGCATACACCATACAAGTTGGAATATCACACTTCAGTAAATTCATTTTCAAGACATCAATCGCATGCCCCATTCAAAGTTCTTCATTTTACAAATCTCCCGTGCAGACACCTCTTCAGCTGGTCCTATTTTTGACAAATAAATGTAAGAAAATGGGGTTCGCATAAACATTTCTAACGTCAAAAGAGTAACTGTATTCATATACAAAGCAAGACAGAAAAATTATTTCAAACATTCAGCAAGAACATTCTTGTGGATATCTTTTGGGATAAGAATGCTTCTGCAACATGAGAACATGGCTTGACAAACAGAAGGCACACTGTTTTGCTGATGGGAAAGGAAAACTGGGACATCATTACAACATATGTCTCTACCACTATCATTATTTAAACTTAAACATATTAAACTTGAGTGTAGTGAATAAATTTATTTTGTATTGGTATGTAGAGCCTTTCTGATGTCTGCACTTGATTAACTACTTACAATCTTAGAGATTGGTATAAGGTGGCAGGGAACTTCGTATTTACACAAACTTTTCACCATTGGAAGGACAAATAACTGGAATGTAAATAACATCCAGGTAGCAAAACTTTTCTTTGCTTTGTTCTTCTAACCATATATTCAGTCATATATATCTCTCTCTCTCTCTCTCTCTCTCTCTCTCTCTCTCTCTCTCTGTGTGTGTGTGTGTGTGTGTGTGTGTGTGTGTGTGTGTGTGTGTGTGTGTGTGATATATATTCCTGTTCACTTGCTTTCTGAACATATTACATTCGCACTGAAGCCATTTTATGGAAACTAAATTGTGACAGGTCCACTTATTTCTGTTTTGAAATACATTAATTTCCACAACATAAGCATATTAATGTTTATGTAAAGGAGTAATTCCAATTTTAAACATGAAAGATGTTAACAAACCATTTATTTTCAACAGGCATAGCATACTTTATTTACTGAAGTATAAATTGAAGTATAAATACTTATTATTATGAAACAAAACAATTACTTCACAGTCAATAAAAATCTCTTCAGTGCACTTCATGAGACATAGTCTCAGGTAACTCAGCCTTGCAGTCAGCAGGATTTGGCCTTGCTTCATATGTACATATTGTTACTCCATGCCTGTGTGCTTCTGAATACTCTCCTCTTAGTCCAATATAGTATATTTTTGTGGTTTCACTTCCAAAATTCTTTGGGAAATGTAGAGTTAAATGATGAACAGAAGAGAACTTCACGACTCTGAAAGTCACAAAAAAAAACCAGATTAAAACTAATAAAAGCTCTTATGATTATTAGAGTATTGTCAGACCTGAATATGGATTTCAATCACTTTCTTTTATTTTATGCTTGCCTTAAGAGCATAGCACAACTCATCAAGTTGCTACAAAGAATAAATTTCACTTAACAAGTAACTTGCTCACATAATAATCCAGTTTTACAATCTTGATAGTTGCATTTGCATTATTCACTAGTTTTAAAAATACAAGATCTATGTCAAATTAGTCATTTCATTTACTGTATGAAACGCTTCCACAAAGTTCCAGCTTATCTGCTGTTGAAGCAAGGTAAGTTAAAATAAAAAATAAATAAAAAATAAAAAAAACAGAAACAAATATGGATGACTAAATTACATGCTGATATTGAAAGAAATTTTGTTTCTGTGATGAAATTAAAATGTTAGTTACTATTTAAACTCTGTACTCTGATTTCAAAATGCGGTCTAGCAGATATTACACTTTTACATCACTGTTGACAAACTGTGCTTTGCAGCACCAGACCTGAAGATGATTTAGAGCAAAAATTGAACGCAGTAATTGGTAATACAAAGCTGTGATGTAGATGGTGTCTATTTGTTATAACAAAAGACACAAGGTTCCCAACAAAAGGCATAAAAATTATGAGACAGAAACTTGTTCATTTTGTATTAACCTAGTACTAAAGAAATTACGTGCAAATTGAATTCGCAACAGCAAAATCACGTAAATAACAAAAGTATGTTATTATACACAGGTTTCATATCACTGGGTGGACAGCACTAGAGTGAAAAACATTCTAAAAGGAAGACTGTCTGCAAACAGACTTCTAAAGTTAGATACGCATGTAGTGTGTTCACAATGGCAGGCTATGTGTAAGTCTGAGGCATACAATGCCCCATACCACAAACCACAAATAAAGTAAAAAATATCAAAACAGCAGAAAGCACTACAAAAACAAGAACAGGATGAAATTCACAAATGGCACCTAATATGAGCTAAAACCACAAAGACTGCACAAAAAAAAGAGTAGAAACAGGTACAAACATAGACATTTCATTAAAAATCTAAATATAATTAAAAACATTACAACAGTGGATGCAGTAAGAGTCTTCTCAGACAGCAACTAAACAATCTTCGCATGTATTAATATGTCAAATGGAACAACTGAAAGTCAGAAACTGAGGAATGATCATGTACAGCACATGCATTCCAAATGTTCGCAGACATCAAAGCAACTGAGATGGCTTATGGTCTCCAAGCCACTCTGTTCTTAACAGTTTCTTGAGTCACTGTATTTGTCGACGACAAAACATCTCTGCTGAAGGTGGCTAATGGGAAATATGTAAAACCTACAGGAAGATGTACCATTCGTGTGGGTACAAATGGCCATACACAGCCCTTAGAATTCATTGCCTTACAAGAGTGTAGTCATGATGTCATTCTCGGATGGGACTTTTTGAAAGCTTCTCAAGCAATTTTAGACTGTGGTCGCTCGAAGATTATGCTAGACGAGATGAGATACTGTGGACAGGAAGATGCTCATCCAAGTGCGTGGAGACTATGTGTGCTGGATGAAGTTATCATTTCTGCAGTCAGTGCTAGAAAGGTAACTGTCATGTAGTGGAATGTACGAGAAGCATACCACTGAAGAATAACTTGATCATCCCAGCCTCTGGCGTCTCGTTTAAGAACAGATTCGGTGAATTGTGGATTGTTAACTGTCACCAAGAACTGCAGATCCTTCCAAGACGCATGTTCGTAGCAAAAGCTGAGCTGTTAACTGCAGAACAGCAGAGTGTCATAGAAACCTCCCATGCCAAGTCTGTGGGCGAAATTAGAGCTACCACTGCGAGTCAAGATCTTCTAGCTTGACTATCACCAGATATCACTAAGGAACAACAGAAGAAGCTACCTGCCGTTCTTCAAGAGTTCTCCAAATGCTTCAATCCACAGGTGAAGAGCAAATTAGACAAATTGACAGTGAAGCACCAGATTAGCACTAGAGACCATCAACCAATAAGCCAGAGAGCATACCATGTGTCAGCAACGGAACATCGAATAATTCACGTTGAGGTAGAGAAAATGATGAAGAATGACATCATTCAGCCTTCGCAAGAGCCCATGGTCATCACCAGTGGTCCTCGTCATCAGGAAGAAGGATGGCAGTTGGCACTTTTGTGTTGATTACAGGAAGCTTAATAAGATAACTAAAAGGGACGCTTACCCTCTTCCACAAATTGACAATACTCTAGATTGTCTGAAGGGGGCTAAGTTTTTCTCAACCAGAGACCTTTACTCGGGATACTGGCAAATCAAAGTAGATGAGGCTGATCATAAGAAAACTGCATTCATCACCCCTGGGGGCCTGTATGAGTTTAAGATAATGCCATTTGGTTTGTGTAATGCACCAGTAACTTTTGAATGGATGATGAATTATCTTCTAAGGCACCTGAAGGGTACAATGTGTCTGTTATTTAGATGGCATAGTGTTCTCAGAGATATTTGATGAACATATAAAAAACTGAGGGCTAATGAAATATGATTTCATCAGCAGTATACATCAGGAAAGCCTACATTCAAAGACTGAGAGCTGTTCTTAAGTGTCTCCAACAAGGTAGTCTGAAACTTAATCCAAAAAAGTGTGTCTGAAGCAAAAGCAATCAAAATACTTGGACACCTTGTGTCAAACAAAGGTGTGAGGCCAGACCCAGTCAGAAGCTTCCTCCGATTCTGTTCTTACTACCGTTGTTTTATCAAATACTTTTGCATCAAAGCCAGGCCACTCCAAGAGCTGTTAAAAGCTTATGCTAAATTTATCTGGGCTCAACAAAATTCTTTCAATGTGCTCTGAAGAGCTCTGACGACTGACCCTGTACTTGGTCTGTACGATGAGAGATCACCTACAGAACTACACACAGATGCCAACGGGTATGGGATCAGTGCTGTTTTGGTGCAAATTTCGGATGGAGAAGAGAACGTTGGGAGCTCTGATGACTGACCCTGCACTTGGTCTGTATGATGAGAGATCACCTACAGAACTACACACAGATGCCAGCGGGTATGGCATTGGTGCTGTTCTGGTGCAAATTTCGGATGGAGAAGAGAAGGTTATAGCCTATGCTTCTAGGACACTTACAAAAGCCAAGAGCAACTACTCAACTACAGAAAGAGAATGTCTTAATGTGATCTGGGCCATGTGCAAATTTCGACAGTATCTCGATGGAAGGCCATTCACAGTTGTTACAGACAATCATTCACTTTGTTGGTTGACAGGTCTTAAGGATCCAACAGGAGACTCGCCAGGTAGGCAATACATCTTCAAGAGCATGACATTACCATAGTGTACAAAAGTGGAAGAAAACACCAAGATGCTGACTGTCTCTCAAGAAACCCTGTGCAAGACCATCAAGACTTTGATGAAGATAGTGACTATCTCTTTGAACTTCAGGATCTCTCTGCTGAGCAGAAGGATGCCAAGATATCTCAAATTATGCTTGCCTTAAATTGGTCAGAGGATGTGAAAGGACAATTTAAAGTAGTTAATGGATTACTTTGCAACAAGAACTTTGATTCATTTGGAAAGAAGTGGCTACCAGTGATTCCTAAACACATGCGCTTAGATGTTCTACAGAAATTCCATGACATACCTGAGGCTGGACATTTAGGATTTATTAAGACATACAATAGAATTTGCAAGAGGTTTTTCTGGCCAGGTTTATTTAGGAGTGTCCATCACTATGTGTTGCACTGTCTAGAGTGCCAGGGGAGAAAGGCAGTTCCTCAGAAACCACCTGGCCGACTCATACCAATTCCACCAGCTGAAACGCCTTTCCAGCGTGTTGGGATTGACCTCCTCGGACGAGTTACAACATCTGCTAGTGGTAACAGATGGATTATTGTTTGCACTGACCATCTGACATGCTTTGCCATTACAAAAGCCTTGAAAACAGCTGAAGCATCCGAGGTGGCCAAATTCATCGTGGAAGACATTGTATTAAAACACTGTGCCCCAAGGTTATTAATTATGGATTGAGGGAACTTTTTCAATCGAATCTTGTGACAAAGATAAACTGTCGGTGCAACATTACCCATCACATGACGACTGCCTACCATCTGCAAACTAACGGGCTTACTGAATGCCTTAATAAGACCTTGGCCGACATGCTATCAATGTTCATCAATGTTGAGCAGAGCAGCTGGAATGAGGTGCTATCTTTCCTGATGTTTACCTACAACATCACCAAACAAGACACCACAGGATTTACGCCATTTTTCCTGGTGCATGGGTGTGAGGCGACTACGACAATGGACACTGTGTTTCTGTTACATCCTGATGATGTGGACTACATCAGCCAGGTGTTAACCAGAGCTGAGGAAGCTTAGCAGTTAGCTTGACTCCGCACGCTGCAGGCTCAAGAAAACGATCGCCGAAGGTGTGATGTGAGCCACTGCCCTGTTGTCTACCAGCCTGGTGACCTCATCTGGATCTTGACTCTTGTTCAGAAGGTTGGTCTCTCTGAGAAGCTCCTCAGGCACTACTTTGGACCTTATAAGGTTGTAAGACATTGTTGTCTGATATTACTTGTGAAGTTGAAGATTTAGACCCCAACACAAGATGACGAAAGATCAGAGATATGGTCCACATCCTTCGAATGAAGCCCTATAAGGATCCTGCAACCCAGGGTAAATTCGAAGCTCCAGCGACAGACAACAAGTGGAAAGGTGACCAAGAGCGTAGCGGCAAAAGAAGTTCTAAAAAGATCACCGCTAGGGTGAGAATCAGTCATCAGGAGTCAGAGTATGCAGGACCAATGACTCGTTCCTGAACTAAGACGATGTAACATCGAGCCACTGTTCTCTTAAGGAGGGAAAAAGTCACAGAAGAAGCTGAGTATCATCGTGGTGTAGTGGTTATTATACCGAACTGTTGCATGGAGGGTCATGAGTTCAAAACTCACCTGGACTGTACAATTTTAATTTCCAGTACATTCTAGAAGTATCCATAAATGTCAAGAATCATTGTATTGGAATGTTCTGTAGCTGTATATATACTGTGTGTGTTCTTGCCGGAGGCAGTTTGCTCTGCACTCTTGTATGTGCAAGTGCTGAAAAAACCTTCGTTAAGTGAAGTTAGTATTCGTCATTTGTCTAATTACACCTTCTTCTACATGGCAATATTATCTGACATTATGATATGTAGTTCAATACCACAAAAAATGAAGCAATCAAAAATCATAGCAATACTCAAGCCCAGCAAGGCTCTGACTAGCTTAAGAACTATTGCTCAATTGCACTACGGAGAACAATTTGTAAGTTCCTTAAAATACAATCGGTTTAGTCTTTCAAAAACTTCCTACTGAGCAAGTTGGATTCCGACCAGGATGGAACTGATCAAATCTTATCTTTAACAACATTTATTGAAGCAGGATACCAAATGAAGCATTTTGGGATCACGTTAGATAGGACACTTTCTTATAAGGAGCATTTAACTCAACATCAGTTGCTTTCGTTGATCTAAGTGCAGCATATGAGACAGTTTGGAGGCATGGATTGCTTTATAAATTATCACAACTTGTCCGATACAGACGGACAACAAAACTAATTGATAACATGTTAACTGGAAGGACATTTACATTAACTACAGGAAGACACACTAGCTGTCCAAAAGTATTGAATAATGGCTTACCACAGATACCAGTCCTGGCTCCTCTGTTGTTAAATTTATATGTATCAATATTCCTCCAAAATGGTCGAGACAGTTTGGCTCTATGGATGACTTAGCCTTAGCCATACAACACAGGCCTTTGAAACAACTGAAGAAATCCTAACTTCTGATCTAGACACTTTAGGCCAATATTTCCATAAATGGAGGTTACAACCAAACTCAAATAAAACAGAAGTTGCCTGTTTTAATCTGTCCAACAGTTTGGCACACAGAGCTCTTGATTTCTATTTTCAGGGGAAGAAACTTCATCACGACATGCTCCCAAAATATTTTGGGACCACGTTAGTTGGGACACTTTCTTTTAATGAACATCTGCTAACCTCAGAAGCAGAAAAACACTCTCCATAAACTCTGTGGCATTAGTTGTTGATCGTCAGCAAACACTCTCCAAGTATCGGCACTCAAATTGGTATGAGGGTTGAAACTTAAATAGTGACAACTATTTATTCATAATCGATACAAAAGAGTCACATGTTTGAACCTGTTACTGTCCTTCAAAGTAGTCACCAGCATTGTGTAGAACCTGTTGCCAGCAATGTGGAAGGCATAGTATACCGTTAGCGGAGCCTGTTCTGCTGACGGTGTGAATGGAGCGGTCTACTGCCTGTCAAATCACTGGAACAGTTCTGAAGTGAATGCCACAAAGTGGTTCCTTCATCTTCAGAATCAAATGCACAGTATTAGTGATCTTTTTTGGAGCATCACCTGCAACCAGCTTTGCGAAAGAAGCGGTGACACTTTCTGTGCAACCTACCCATCATTCTGCACGACAATGCGCAGGTGCACACAGCGCAAGCTATGGCTGCTCTGTTTGGTTGATGGGACTGGGAAGTACTGTACCATCCACCATACTCCCCAGAATTAAGTCCTTGTGACTTAGATTTGATTCTGATGATGAAGGAACCACTTCATGCCATTCACTTCAGAACTGTTCCAGCGATTCGACAGGCAGTAGACTGCTCCATTCGCACCATCAACAGAACAGGCTCTGCTAACAGTAAACTACGCCTTCCACATCGCCGCCAACGGGTTCTACACAACACTGGTGACTACTTTGAAGGACAGTAACAGGTGCAAACATGTAACTCTTTTGTATCAGTTGTGAATAAATAGTTGTCACTATTTAAGTTCCAACCCTCGTATAATCAACAGTAGAGTAGTTTGCACTGGTCTGGCTTAATAGCCCATACGTAAAAAAGGTAGGTGTGCAAATCAACTAGGCCATGAGTATTGTTAGTAGGTCAGTACAATCTGCTCCAACATAATGGTTACCGATCTTAAGACACATTCCATCTCCTGATGTCAAATGGAAGAGTATGCTACTGCGTGAATACCAAAAGACTGCTAATAACACTGACCTCCATACACTGAACAATGTGTTCCCGCATAGTGAAAAAGACTACGATCAAGACATCCCACTCTTATCACAGCCACGACGCTCACGGAAACTGAATTCAATACCATCAATGAATAAAAATTCTGCTGGCAACATAACTGTCCTCTACACTGTCTGAAACTGCCATGCATCTGGAAGAAACCCCTGGTTTTGACCAGCCTTGGACAACTTTGGATTACCCTGAACTGCATCTGAACAGGCCATGGAATATGTGCAGACACACTCTAAAAGTGGGGGAAATCTTTATCACCATCATTTCACGGCGGTGTGGAATAACAGACAACTGCTCATGTCGTACCAACATGTCCCATCCATGCCTACAAGGGTCCTTTTGAAGATTTCCTGCCAGCAATGAGTAGTGTGATAAAATACATAGAAGACCTTGATATCCATATACAGCTGTTGTTATTTGTGCTATTTTATGCTGGAGAGCTGTGTTTAAATGTTGATATGGAGTAGTTTTGTAATCTTTGTATATGTATTACCATGTGATAAATAATAAGTAATAAATTGGATGAGATAATGACTCAGATGGCAGAAAAACCTGAAGAAGACAAGATGAAAGCAATGGTGTTCATGGATGACTTCATGATCAGGGAAGACAGGGAGGAGGAGATTCAGGAACAGCTGGATTATGAGGAAGAAAGTATGAGACAAATGGTTCAAATGGCTCTGAGCACTATGGGACTTAACTTCTGAGGTCATCAGTCCCCTAGAACTTAGAACTACTTAAACCTAACTAACCTAAGGACATCACACACATCCATGCCCGAGGCAGGATTCGAACCTGCGACCATAGCGGTCGCGCGGTTCCAGACTGTAGTGCCTAGAACCGCTCGCCCAAAACTATGAGACAAAATGGAATGAAATTTAATGTAAACAAATGTGTGGTCATGGTTACAACTAGAAAGAAAGATAGACCAACTAGTGCAGTAAGGACTGGAGGTGAAAAATTGAGAAAGGTAGAAAGCACCAAGTACTTGGGAAACATGACAGAGGAAATGAGAAGAAATGAGAAAGAGATAAGTGAATGTAGCAGGTGGGCAGAAGCATTCCTACTCAGCATCAGGAGCCTGGTTTGGAACAAAGATGTCCCACAAAAAGCCAAAGAAGTAATATATGGAAGTTTTTAAATCCCAATACAAACCTATGCATCTAAAACTACATCCCAACACTGCCCTCTGCATCCAAAACATGGGTAATGAAAAAGAAAGAGATGTAAGCAGAATTACAGGCATAATTAAGATAGGAATGAGAAAGAGAGAGAAATTAAGGTATGAAAGGGTAAGGGGAATGGTGAAAGAGGAACCCTTACAGAACGGGACACAAACATCACTACTAAGATGGTATATGCACTTAAAGAGAATTGAAAACAAGAGGACTCCCAAGAAGATATGTGAAATGGAGATGTGAAGGAAATGACCATGAGGAAGACCAAGGGATAAATACAGTGCAATAACAGGACTAGACAGCGAGGCTTATGTTTCTAACAGACCTAGCCTGGGGCTGGAAACAATTCAAGATGATGATCATTCCTCCGCATGTAATTTTATAAGAAAATAAAAAGATATTCTGCTGTTGCAAAGAGGATGAATATTTTTGTATTTTGTATGGAGAAAATTAATAATTCAACCAACAAATGCACTACAAATTAATATATAATGATGTTTAGAGCAAAAACGAAATCTACTGTCCACTAAATTAATTTACTTTCCCAAGTAAGAGCTAAAAATGCATTAAACATATTTTCTTACTTAATTGAGTATTCTAACGTTCCGTTCTGGTCTGGATGAAGTTCAAATTCTTGATCAGGCTCTGCACTAACATCATCAAATGACATATTTGGACGATTCTTGTATCTGCAAAATAACAAAAACATGCACTGTACCATGTATTGCTAAATTGTCATATGAAGCGTACAAAAAGTATACAAATAATAGCAAAATAAACAGAAAATATTTATAAAACCTAAACTGTGGTTACAACATACAGCATCCTTTTTTAAAAAGGGGGGGGGGGGGATGCACAAAAGAGATGAGATCATTAAGTGCCTATATCTTAGCTTGAACTGGATTGTTTTTCAGGAAAAGCACTATGTTGTTCTTGAAGTTAATCAACCACATAAAGACATAAGTGGCATAATGAATTATGACAGTGAACTTAAAATGCTTGTTAAAGGCTAACAAAGTAGAAAGGTAAAATTAAAGTTACAAAGTTCATCCTTTCTTATGAGGCCATTCAGTATGAATTTCAAGGATAACCGGCATCCATGCTCAAAAATTAAATCTCTTTCACCATGTTGCTACAGCAAGTAAAGCATTCTACAAGCTGTACAGTTATCAATTGAAGAGAGAAAAGTCTGAAAATGAGTCCATAATCATATTTTTGATACTTTATTTTACAGGTCCATCTTGATCACACGAACTTTTACACTTTACTATTACCGGCTTGGGCTACTGCCATCTTCAGATCTGTTACAAACAAAAACAGTGTGTAACCAACTAAGTTCAGTTTGCTGATGCTACATCTGTAAAAGTCCTGGTGCTACATAAGAAAGATAAAAAGCGTTTACATGATTAACAGACATCTATACCAGACATATATACCATAAAATATTCTGATGTATAAATGTCAAACTAAACATGTAGGTACATAGTAAGTGCTAGTGATGCTCAGAATGTGTCTAGTATTTATACAAGGAAACTGAGGCCAGCAGAGGGCACTATAGTTAGGGTACATGATTAACCAGTATCGCAAATGTAACGGTTAAAATGCAATATGCTTAGTCATTAATTAAAATTACTTCACATGGCAAAATGAGTGTCTGGCAATAAAAGATGTACTGACATACTATACAAGAAATTGGATTCATGCTTAAAATCCACCTAAAAAGTGCAAATATTAATAATGTGTGCCTTTCAAGGTAAAACATACAATTGTATAAAAGCCAGTATAAAATGTGTAAGATTAAAAACATCTATACAATAAAATCTTCCGCCTGACAGATCAATTACTGTAAATGTAGTTGTACAGTAATTAACAAATGGTAAGGTAATTAACCTGTACGGGATCTACTAAAAACTTCAATAGCTAGATGACAAATGTACATTTAAGTCTAAGGGGTTAAAAAAATTAACATTGTGTTAGAAAGCAATGCACCATCAGTGATTCAAAACAGTTAGATAAAAAGCAATGTGGGATTGTTTAAAAGATGATTATGGTTGAAAAGACTGCCGAACACACAATCTAGTGTGTTCCTTCATTAACAGGTGTGGTGTACTTTGTACTCCATATCAATTTGTCACTTATCCATCACTTCAATAGAGGTGTACTTACAAATACCTCATTTATTAGTATGATGATATTATTTCAAGTTGCTTAATCAACAATCTTTGCTACATATGGCATGCTTATAACAGAATTACATAATGGGATCCTTAATACATAAGTCTGTCAACTGTATGAGATAAAGTATTTTGGTTTTATATTTATAATTAGATGGTTTCTTTAGTTAAGATCACAATATCTAACTTTTTTATAATAAACAAAAATGTTTTTATAATGTTTTTTTCTTGTGACATTGAAGATTTTCTTCCATTTACTCTGTCTATTTGTGAATCATGGCCACTATAGACAATGCTTTCTTCTTCTTCATCAGAACTGCTTTCATTCCCTTCTGAATGCTCTGCTTCAGCATTGGGATTCGTATTGTATAGTTCATAAAGTTTGTCAGTTGTCATGTTTTTATGCGATTTGAACAAGAAAAACATATTTTGTACTTTACAGACAATGTGAAATAAAACCAGATGCAAGACAGTAGCTATGTTAGTGAAAGTAGAAAAACTAAACAGAGGAAATTCCACTTCAGCAACCAGATTTTTTACGTGAAATGAGACACACTCACTTTTAAACTTCTCACAGATGCACTACAGGTGTTTGAGAATGCACACAACCTATCAGCACAACAGCCGAAACACTAATGAAGGAATAGCTGTTTGTCCAGACCCGACAAAGGATGTAAGCTCACAAAAATTGAACTTAGTTTTCATATGGCATACTTTATATGCCAGCATGCCCATACCGTCGTCTCCTCATGACAAGATGGATGAGAGGAAGTTACCCTAGCCATATAGAGGGATTTAATCTCCCCGAGGGAAGATGCCCATCGTTCGTGCCAGTATGATAGAACATTGCTATGTATAACAACACTGAAAACATTCAACAAAACAGAATAGCTAAAATGCCTGGGTAGTAGAGTTGCAGCCTTCGCAGCAACATCAGCAGTCTTATTCCTCAAAATGTCCCTTCTCCCTGTTACATGATTTTTGGTGTTCCTTTTTCTGCCTGCAATGATTGAATTTCTGTGACCTTGGGCTGTTAGAAATAATTAAAAATTTTACATGAAAGTACCTTTGTAAGAATGAACTGCTTTTGTTTCAAAGGAACTTATTTTCCCTTTTTCTGTTGTCAGAGAATGGCAACAGGGTTTTGTCATTGCATCTTTACTGTGTGATAGCTCATTCTACTTTTAAATGTGCCAATTTCCTGTTCAATACCTTTTCTGTCTACATCTACACCTATAATCTGCAAACCACAGTGAAGTGCTCGCCTATAGGTTCTTCCCATTGTATCAGTTATCAGAGCTTTTTCCCACTCCATGCATATATGAATTGTGGGAAGAATGATTGATTATACCCCTATGTGTGCATTGTAATTAGTCTAATCTTGTCATCATGATCCCAATAGGAAGGTTGTACTATATTTCTAGACTCTTCAGTTAAAGTTGATTCGAGGAACGTTCTGAGACAGCTTTCAAGGTATATTTTACATCTGTCTTCAAGAATATACCAGTTCAGTTCTTCCAACATCTCTGTGACACTATCCCACAAGGTCAAACAAATCTGTGACCATTTGTGCTACCTACTTTGTATACATTCAATACTCTCTGTTAGTCCTATTTGGTACGGATCATGCACACCTGAGCAATATTCTAGGAGTGGTCACACAAGTGATTTGTAAGCACTCTCCTTTGTTAACTGATTGCACTGTGATATTTTACCAATAACCTGAAGTATGTCACCTGCTGTACCTACAACTGAAGCTATGTGACTATTCCATTTCATATCCCTGCAAATTGTTATAACTAGTATTTGTACGAGATGATCAAGCATTCAAATCATAGGATAGTATGTTTTCTTCAGCTCATGCAGTGCAATATTTAACTTTCTGACATTCAAAGTTAGCTGGCAGCCTTTGCACCACTTTGAAGTCTTGACAAGATCAGACTGAATATTTGTGCAGCTTCCCTGCCCCCCCCCCCCCCCTCCTCCCCAAACAGTACTTCATGACATATAACTTTATCAACTATGCAAAGCCTATGGTTACTATCAATATTGTATGCAAGGTCATTAATATAAAACAAGAACAGCAAGCATCTCATCACATTTCATTTGGGCACACCTGAAGTTTCTTCTGCAATTATCGATGACACACTATCCAAAATGACATTCTATTATTCCACCAAGAAATCCTCAATCCAGACACAAATTTTGCTTGGTATCTCATATGATCATATTTTCGACAACAAGCTTCGGCATGGTGTGTGAAATGCCTTTAGGAACTCAACAAACACTGCATCTACCTGACTCTCATCCCCCATGGTTTTCAGAAAGTCGGGGGAGAAAGAATGAGTGGGTTTCAGCATGATCTGTTTTTTTCAGAATGGATGCTGGTTGGCATGGAAGAAGTCATTCTGCTGCGATAATTCACTACATTTGAGCTCAGAATACATGCTGCGATCCTACAGCAAATGGATGTCAGGTATACTGGACAGTTGTTTTGTGGCTTAGTTGTGCTGCCCTACTAGTAGATGGGTGTAACTGTTTGCTTTCCTTCAACCTCTGGGAACATTTTTTGTTCACAGGATCTTCAGTATATTATGGTTAAAAGATGGGCTAACTTTGTTATAGAATCTGATAGGGATTCCATTAGGCCTCTATGTAGAGAGTAACAACTACTAACCTGTTTCACACTGGTGTTACAGCACTGTACATATTACTATGTGATGCCTCCATACGTAACTCATTCTTGTCATCTACCTTTTTTAAAGATGACTACAGTATCTTTGTACTTCTTTCGTAATCACACTTCAGTTTGACAAAAAAATTATGCACACAATTTTTTTCACATATCTATTTTAGATCTTTCAACCCATATCTTCATGTCAAACATGCTATCTCACTAAAATTACTCTTCCCAATTTTTCTTCTGTAGAATAATTTCTTTAAAGGCATTATTTACCTCCTCATTCCCCCTCAAATAAAGCCTTTTTCTGTGTGGAACTTGTCTTTCTATTGCTGTTCTGTGTTGCTGAAATGAAACTAATCATGGATTAAAATAGAAAACGCACAAGTTTTTCAAAGCTAATTATCAGGTGCATTAGCACAAAACCTTACACAAGCCACAATTTACGTGAACATGCTGCATGTATCAACTTGTCTTTTACAGAGGCTGGCTCTGTCTTTAGATTCAGACCACATGCAGAATCCAGACAAATTTATTCTTATTCCTATTGTAAGTCCCCAATTGGCATCTCATTCAATTGCTTTTTACGCAGGATGTTGCAAAGGAAAGGAGTATATTAGGGTTTAACATCCTGTCGACTTTGAGGTCATCAGAGACAGCATAAGCTCAGAATATTTCAATGATGGAGAAGGAAATTGGCCATGCACTTTTAAAGGAACCATCTGAGCATTTGCATGGAGTGATTTAGAGGAAACACAGAAAACCTAAATCTGGGGTGACCTGACACGAGTTTGAGCCATTGTCCTCTCAGCACTGCGAAGATTTCCTCCCATTGTAGTTAGTTAATCATGTAGAAACAGCAGGTACAAATTTCTCTGCAAACGTGGATGACTTACATTATATGCCACAACTTTAAGGCCCACCATATTCTATGGGAATTTCCAAACAGAGATGCTACTGGAACTAATTCATAACTGTTATATAGGACAAACTGATTAGTAACAACGAGACTTCAGAATGCACAGATCATGTGTCGAACAAATCTTTAATCTGAAACTGGTAACTGTGTATAAAAAACAGAGGAGCAAGAATTTCGTACTCACATTTGTAGAATTCAAGAAAGTCTGTGATTTAGTAGATAGATAACACTATCCCAAAGTTTGGAGGAGAGAAAATCCAGTGAACTAATTAAACAAACTTTAAGCAATACAACATCCAAAGTAAAGAGGAAAGACTTCAGAAACCATAGACCTTGAAGATCAAAACTGGAGTCAGGCGGGGAGACGTACTCTAGCTTTTGCTATTTAACTGTATATTTGATAAGGTGAACAGGGAATGGTCAATGGTGAGAAGAAATCCAAGGATTGATGGAACAAGAATCAGGTGAAAGGAAAAAAAGGAATAAGGTTGATTGTCTGGCATTCGCAAACAATACTGTTACACTGTCTGAATCATTCGATGCAAGGAGGGAAAAAAGATTAGAACTCTACGTGCCATCAACAGTGAGACAAGCTGAAGCATACCTATCAATATCTATTGAGAAAACATTGTATATGACAAACATTAAAGCAGCTCCTAGGCGGATAACAATAGAAGGAGGGAAAATTCAAAAGGTGAAGAGATTTAAATACTTGGAAGAATGGGTAAAAAGTGGTCTAGCATAAAAACAAGCAATGAAAGTGTGAATAAATAAAATGATTTTAGCACACAAACTAACTAAGAACATCTACAATATGAATAACATTTGAGTCAATGTAAATTGAGACTTGCCAGACAGTAATCTGTCCTGAAGCCTCATACATGACATAAAGTCTGAATCTGGTAAGAACATGCGTATTTAAGAGGCTAGAACCATGGAATGAAGGATACCCAGGATAACATAGATTCATCCAAGAACAGGAGATGCTCAATATAGAATGCAAGTGAACCGAGAACTGTATACCTAGATTGAGAGAATCTTGGATATCATCGTAAAAAGAAGCAGCATGTTGTTTAGACACATTCTAAGGACTGATCAGGGAAGGCTGACACATCAAATAATACAGTTTCTTGTAAACAGGAGAACCAAAGTATGTTGGATCTGTGAGATTAAAAGGCATCTGGAAGAAAAGCGAAAACAGGTAACAAATATTTACAACATGGTGATTTTCATAAAAAAATTAGGCTTTGACAGTTTTCCAGAACAGAATTAGACCCAGGGCAACATTATCATGTACAGAAGAGCACAGAATGTTGCAGAATATGAGAATGAAGGAATATTGGGCAAGGATAAAGACCAGAAGAAATGAAGCTAACATGAATTAATAAGGTCCTCAGACAGCTAAAATGAAAGGAGGAGGATTATAATATGGTTATAATTAATAATGGCTAACCAACGGTGATCCCTCCTGCAGGCAGAAGACCAACAGAATTCAATCTCATATTCATGTTACAAGATATTAAAAATGTGGCAAAATGAAAAGTAAAGTTCTACTTCTCAAAATCAGATCACTATACTCAAACATTGAAGTTACAAGTGAGGCAACATTATTCCATAAATATTATAGCAACAGCAGTTGGAAAACTGGAAATACGAGGCGTGTTATTTAAGTAAGTACCATTTTGCCACACCGCGGCCGCTGCACTATGGTCGGTGTTCTGCGCATGCACACTGTGTACCTACATCTGTTGTCTACACACTAACGCCATTACAGTTTGATTCTTCCTTGTTTACGTTGTGTACTGAGTGTTTAAGATGCCTCCGATAATCGTGAGGCCCACCGACTGTGAAGTACGGGCTGTTATAAGATTTCTTAGTGCTAAAGGCCTAAAAGCGATCAATATTCATCGTGAGATGTGTGCAGTTTACGGTGAAAACGTTATGACTGATGGAATAGTAAAAAAGTGGGTGAGAGCATTTAAAGATGGCCGCACAACTTCGTAACAACGGAGTGGTCGTCCTTTGGTCGTTAATGAAAGTTTGGTGCAGAAAGTGGACAATAAGGTGAGAGAAAACGGACACTTTATGATTTCCTCCTTGCGGGATGACTTTCCTAATATTTCTCATAGTGTTTTGTAGGCATTGAGACCAAGCAGTTGAATTACCGAAAATTAGTCGCATGTTGGGTACCGAAAATGTTGACTGATGTGCACAAAACCAAATGTTCAGACATTGCATTGACTTTCCTAGAGTGGTACCACAACGACGGTGATGATTTCTTAAGCCAAATTGTTACGGGCGATGAAACATGGGTGGCCTACGTCACACCAGAATCAAAGCAACAGTCCATGGAATGGTGGCATTCAGATTCACCCAGAAAAGTGAAGTTTAAGCAAACAATTTCTGCCTAGAAGATCATGTGCACAGTTTTTTGGGACAGAAAAGGAGTATAGCTTGTGGAATTTCTGCCTCGTAATGAGACAATCAATGCAGCAGCTTACTGTAAGACACTGCACAATCTACACTGTTCAATTCAGAACAAAAGACGTGGCAAGTTGAGCAATGGCATCATTTTGCTGCAAGACCATGCCCATCCGCATGTGGCAAATCAGACCAAAGATCTCATCATATCTTTTCGATGAGAAACTCTAGATCATCCTCTGTACAGCCCCGATTTTGCGCCCAGTGACTACAATCTGTTCCTGCACTTGAAGAAACACCTGGGCGGTCAGTTTCTTCAAGACGATGACGAAGTCAAAACAGTGATGATGCAGTGGTTAACAAGTTAGGCGGCAGACTTCTATGAGAAGGGTATTCAAAAACTGGTACAACGTTATGACAAGTGCCTCAATATTGACGGAAAGTATGTGGAAAAGTAGATTAAGGTACAGGCTTTCATGTAAAAATAAAATTATTGAGACATCTTAGCATATCTTTTTTTTAATTTCGAAACAGTACTTACTTAAAAAACACACCTCGTATTATACTAACAGCAGTTGGAAAGTGTTTGGGAGAGATACATTAACATTATGCTAAGTTAAAAAGAATCTGAAGATTGTTTTAAACACTACAGTACGTTACTAGGCATGGCCCTGTTTCAGATGTTATGTCCTTATCTTGCTTCTAACTTTGAACCGACTTAACCAGCCAGTTATAGGATAGCCTACAATTTGACATGGACTCTGAGCCAGTGCACAAATTGCCATTTTTCACATCAACAAACATTGCCAGAGGTGAAAGAAGTGCTAAGTGAAGGATAAAAATCCTAGGGTTAACTGAGGATCGAACCCAAGACCTTTGGATTTTTAATCTGTACCTTATCACTGAGCCAATGAGCCACATGTTATGTTAGAAAGAGAAAAAGCTGTTTATCTGATAGTCTCTAGTCAGGAATGCTATAAAGAACTACTCACTGCAACTAACAATGCTGTACACAACTCTACAAAGACAGATAATAGTAATCACAGACAGAAAACAGGGAATACTCTGAGGGGCCCTACAGCTCAAAGATAGTAGCATCACAAAGATTACATTAAGGTCCTATAAAAACCAACAAATCTGAGAAAATTATCCACTATACAAAGAGAAAAATGAAGGCTAAGTCAGCTATTAGAGAAGCATAAACAAGATCTGTGGGTTACTTGCAGCAACAGTAACATTTTGAAAGTGTGGAAAAATTAAAAGTGTTACAAAAGTGCTGGCAAGAAGATAATCCTGATTCAGAGAGAGAGGATGTTTAGACGAAATATTAGATGGAATAGTTTCTCCTCCTCTAGAAAGAGGTCCCATTACACATTTGACATGACAAGAACATTGGATCCACTTCCCAGTTGCGTGAAAAAAGTTAGAGAAGCCACAAATGCTATACACAACAGTAGCACCTGGTTTTGATGAAATCCACTACTCGTTCATAAATTTGAAACCACAAATAACACTGCCAATCCTGAAAACTGGAAAGGATCCAAGTAATACCTCCAAACAGAGACCCACTGCTTTCTCACCATGTACTGGCAATACTCTGGAGAGAATGATCAAATTGGTGGACAGAATTAAATAGATTATTCCCCAGAACACAATTTTCATTTTAAAGAGGGAAAATTGTTTCAGACAGTTTAACATTATCCTCCTCAGACAAAACGGCAGAGATGACAAAAGAAAACAAAGAGACTCTATTGTTCTCTGATACCAATGGGGCCTACGATCATGTACAGGTTCCAATCTTGTGACAAAAATTCAGATTATTAGGTCTTCCAGAGATATTTCATTTGTAGAATAAATTTGTATCTCATAAACTGTAAACTGTTTGTTAAATGCAAGCAATGACAATCAGGATTGAGATTAGGAACATGGGACTGCCCGAAGGGGCCACACTAAGTCTATTAAATTTACATAGGAGGCATAGAGATGTTAGTTCTGCCATCACCACATACGGGAGCCAAGTTTCTAGGTTGCAATGTTGTATTTAACCATGAACAGCGATGTCCTCAATATGTTGCAAGCATCAGTCATGGTGAGAATAGTGTTCTGTGTAGTTGCAAATGCATTATTTCGGAGCTATGTGAAGTCGAATAAGGGTTAACTGTTCGTGCTTGTATGGTGGATGCTTCTATAACAAAGCTCCAAGAGGCACCATATCAAAGACTTATATCAGATACAGAGAAAGTAGACAAACATTATCTCCCAAGTCACAACATGGAGAAAAGTATCTGTTGACTTATCATGACAGACAGTAATGGAAGAGGATTGTGGCAGAAAATAAGAAGACAACAGTTGCCGAAGTCACTACAGAACTGAACATTGCACGCACAAAACCTGCCAGCACCAAATCAAATCAACACAAAGGGAACTCTATAAGCAGGGAATTCAAGGGTGAGCTGGAATTCCAAACCCACGCATCAGTGATGCAAATGCTCATAACAGGAAAATGTGGTGCTAAAATCATAAAATCTGAGCTATGTGGGACAATGGAAAAATGTCATTTGGATAGGTGAGCCTTGTTTCACACTATTTCCCTGTCCTCTCTCCCCAACAGAGGGGGAGAGACCAGGGTATGGGTAGGGGACAGTGAAATGCTGCTTGTGGGAGCATAGAGTAATATGGTGGGGAGAGAGTAGGACAGCTAGGTGTAGACAGAAGGCAGAGGGTGGGGGCAGTCAAATTATACTGTGGATGCATTGGTGGAATAGAAGGCTGTGTAGTGCTGCACTGGGAGCAGGGAACAGGATAGCTGGGTGATGGACAGGGACGAGCGTAGGTTGAGGCCAAGGGGTTATGGGAACATAAGATATACTGCAGGGAGAGTTCCCACCTGCGCAACTCAGAAAAGCTGGTGTTGTTAGAGAGGATCCAGATGGTGCAGGCTGTGAAACAGTCACTGAAGGGAAGAATGTTGTGCTGCACAGTGTGCTCGGCAACTGAGTGGTCGAGCTGTTTCTTGGCCACAGTTTGTAGTCGGCCATTTGTGCAGACAGGCAGTTCATTGGCTGTCTACATCTACATCTACATCCATACTCCGCAAGCAACCTGACGGTGTGTGGCGGAGGGTACCTTGAGTACCTCTATCGGTTCTCCCTTCTATTCCATTCTCGTATTGTTCGTGGAAAGAAGGATTGTCGGTATGCCTCTGTGTGGGCTCTAATCTCTCTGATTTTATCCTCATGGTCTCTTCGCGAGATATACGTAGGAGGGAGCAATATACTGCTTGACTCTTCGGTGAAGGTATGTTCTCGAAACTTTGACAAAAGCCCGTACCGAGCTACTGAGCGTCTCTCCTGCAGAGTCTTCCACTGGAGTTTATCTATCATCTCCGTAACGCTTTCGCGATTATTAAATGATCCTGTAATGAAGCGCGCTGCTCTCCGTTGGATCTTCTCTATATCTTCTATCAACCCTATCTGGTACGGATCCCACACTGCTGAACAGTATTCAAGCAGTGGGCGAACAAGCGTACTGTAACCTGCTTCCTTTGTTTTAGGATTGCATTTCCTTAGGATTCTTCCAATGAATCTTAGTCTGGCATCTGCTTCACCGACGATCAACATTATATGATCATTCCATTTTAAATCATTCCTAATGCGTACTCCCAGATAATTTATGGTATTAACTGGTTCCAGTTGCTGACCTGCTATTTTGTAGCTAAATGATAAAGGATCTATCTTTCTGTGTATTCGCAGCACATTACACTTGTCTACATTGAGATTCAATTGCCATTCCCTGCACTATGCGTCAATTCGCTGCAGATCCTCCTGCATTTCAGTACAATTTTCCATTGTTACAACCTCTCGATACACCACAGCATCATCCGCAAAAAGCTTCGGTGAACTTCCGATGTCATCCACAAGGTCATTTATGTATATTGTGAATAGCAACGGTCCTATGACACTCCCCTGCGGCACACCTGAAATCACTCTTACTTCGGAAGACTTCTCTCCATTGAGAATGACATGCTGCGTCCTGTTATCTAGGAACTCCTCAATCCAATCACACAATTGGTCTGATAGTCCATATGCTCTTACTTTGTTCATTAAACGACTGTGAGGAACTGTATCGAACGCCTTGCGGAAGTCAAGAAACACGGCATCTACCTGTGAACCCGTATCTATGGCCCTCTGAGTCTCTTGGACGAATAGCGCGAGCTGGGTTTCACATGACCGTCTTTTTCAAAACCCATGCTGATTCCTACAGAGTAGATTTCTAGTCTCCAGAAAAGTCATTATACTCGAACACAATACGTGTTCCAAAATTCTACAACTGATCGACGTTAGAGATATAGGCCTATAGTTCTGCACGTCTGCTCGACGTCCCTTCTTGAAAACGGGGATGACCTGTGCCCTTTTCCAATCCTTTGGAACACTACGCTCTTCTAGAGACCTACGGTACACCGCTGCAAGAAGGGGGGCAAGTTCCTTCGCGTACTCTGTGTAAAATTGAACTGGTATCCCATCAGGTCCAGAGGCCTTTCCTCTTTTGAGCAATTTTAATTGTTTCTCTATCCCTCTGTCGTCTATTTCGATATCTACCATTTTGTCATCTGTGCGACAATCTAGAGAAGGAACTACAGTGCAATCTTCCTCTGTGAAACAACTTTGGAAAAAGACATTTAGTATTTCGGCCTTTAGTCTGTCATCCTCTGTTTCAGTACCATTTTGGTCACAGAGTGTCTGGACATTTTGTTTTGATCCACCTACCGCTTTGACAGAAGACCAAAATTTCTTAGGATTTTCTGCCAAGTCAGTACATAGAACTTTACTTTCGAATTCATTGAACGCCTCTCGCATAGCCCTCCTCACACTACATTTCGCTTCGCGTAATTTTTGTTTGTCTGCAAAGGCTTTGGCTATGTTTATGTTTGCTGTTAAGTTCCCTTTGCTTCCGCAGCAGTTTTATAACTCGGTTGTTGTACCACGGTGGCTCTTTTCCATCTCTTACGATCTTGCTTGGCACATACTCATCTAACGCATTATGTACGACTGTTTTGAACTTTGTCCACTGATCCTCAACACTATCTGTACATGAGACAAAACTTTTGTGTTGAGCCAACAGGTACTCTGAAATCTGCTTTTTGTCACTTTTTCTAACCAGAAAAATCTTCCTACCCTTTTTAATATTCCTATTTACGGCTGAAATCATCGATGCCGTAACCGCTTTATGATCGCTGATTCCCTGTTCTGCGTTAACTTTTTCAAATAGTTCAGGTCTGTTTGTCACCAGAAGGTCTAATATGTTATCGCCACGAGTCGGTTCTCTGTTTAACTGCTCAAGGTAGTTTTCAGATAAAGCACTTAAAAAAATTTCACTGGATTCTTTGTCCCTGCCACTCGTTATGAACGTCTGAGTCTCCCAGTCTATATCCGGCAAATTAAAATCTCCACCCAGAACTATAACATGGTGGGGAAATCTACTCGAAATATTTTCCAAATTATCCTTCAGGTGCTCAGCCACAACAGCTGCTGGGCCAGGGGGCCTATAGAGACATCCAATTACCATGTCTGAGCCTGTTTTAACCGTGACCTTCACCCAAATCATTTCACATTTCGGATCTCCGTCAATTTCCTTCGATACTATTGCACTTCTTATTGCTATAAACACGCCTCCCCCTTCACTGTCCAGCCTGTCTCTGCGGTATACATTCCAATCTGAGTTTAGGATTTCATTACTATTTACATCTGGTTTCAGCCAACTTTCTGTCCCTAGTACTATATGGGCGTTGTGACCATTTATTAATGAGAGCAGTTCTGGGACCTTTCTGTAGACGCTCCTGCAGTTTACTATTAGCACATTAATATTGTTATTCCCTGTTGCATTTTGCCTACTCCTACCTTGCTGCGTCTCAGGAGGCGTCTTGTCGGGCCTAGGGAGGGGATTCTCTAACCTAAAAAACCCCCATGTGCACTCCACACGTACTCCGCTACCCTTGTAGCCGCTTCCGGCGTGTAGTGCACGCCTGACCTATTCAGGGGGACCCTACATTTCTCCACCCGATAGTGGAGGTCGAGAAATTTGCACCCCAGATCTCCGCAGAATCGTCTGAGCCTCTGGTTTAAGCCTTCCACTCGGCTCCAAACCAGAGGACCGCGATCGGTTCTGGGAACGATACTACAAATAGTTAGCTCTGATTTCAGCCCACGAGCGAGGCTTTCCGCCTTCACCAATTCCGCCAACCGCCTGTACGAACTGAGGATGACCTCTGAACCCAGACGGCAGGAGTCATTGGTGCCGACATGAGCAACAATTTGCAGTCGGGTGCACCCAGTGCTCTCTATCGCCGCCGGCAGAGCCTCCTCCACATCTCGGATGAGACACCCTGGCAAGCAGACAGAGTGAACACTGGCCTTCTTCCCCGACCTTCCCGCTATTTCCCTAAGGGGCTCCATCACCCGCCTAACGTTGGAGCTCCCAATAACTAATAAACCCCTTCCCCCCGTGTGCCTGCTCGGACCTTGCTGAAGGAGCAGCCACATGTCCACTCACAGGCAGAGCGGGCGATGCCACACGGCCAGCCTCCACATTGACCCTGCGCCGCGAACGCCGCTGAACCCGCCACTCCCCTTGGGGAAAGGGTGGCCCAACCACGCCCAGTACACGCAAAGATGTCTCGACAGCAGGGACAGTGGGTGAAGCATGTAACACCTGGGGTGTAACTTGCGACGCACCAGACTCCCCACTGCTACTACACTCCGAGGCAGCAGCCTGAAGACGGCTGACCACGGCCATCAACACGCTCAGCTGTTCGCGAACAGTGGCGAGCTCCTCCTGCGTCCGTACACAGCAGTCACACATCCTATCCATCCTAAGGAATCAATTTACTGAAGAGAGTTAATCAACCTTTAACTAGACTGCTAATTCACTAAAGGCGGCTGTTTATTAACTAAACTGTGGTTGCTAGGCACTACTTGTAGAAAACAATGAAAATAGCACTACCTGTCTCTGGACTGTATTGAAAACAAACACTAGAACTACTGGCACTATGGCTGACTAAAGGGACTCTCTCTGACTGTATTCAAAACAAACACGAAATCTATGGAACACTATTAATAGCACCCGACAATTAAAGGTTCCTAAAAGCAAATACACACGGAAGAAGAAGTGACAAGTAAGAAAAATACAGTTAATACTTAAATTAAGGTAGCTCGCTGCACAGCAGACGTGAAGCAGACGGCAGTTACGACGACACTGACTCTACTGGCACTATGGCTGACTAAAGGGACTCTCTCTGACTGTATTCAAAACAAACACAAAATCTATGGAACACTATTAATAGCACCCGACAATTAAAGCTTCCTAAAAGCAAATACACACGGAAGAAGAAGTGACAAGTAAGAAAAATACAGTTAATACTTAAATTAAGGTAGCTCGCTGCACAGCAGACGTGAAGCAGACGGCAGTTACGACGACACACATTGAACGCAGCACAGTGGTTGCAGCTTACCTTGTAATCACATGACTGCATTCGCAGGTGATAGGGATAGGTGCTTCTTGTGACCAGACTGGAGTGGGTGGTGCTTGGAGGTTGTATGGATCAGGTCTTGCATCTAGGTACATTACAGGGATATGAACCATGAGACATGGGGTTGGGAGCAGGGGTTATGTACACTACTGGCCATTAAAATTGCTACACCACGAATATGACGTGCTACAGACGTGAAATTTAACCGACAGGAAGAAGATGCTGTGATATGCAAATGATTAGCTTTACAGAGCATTCACACAAGGTTGGCACCGATGGCGACACCTACAACGTGCTGACATGAGGGAAGTTTCCAACCGATTTCTCATATACAAACAGCAGTTGACCGGCGTTGCCTGGTGAAACATTGTTGTGATGCCTCGTGTACGGAGGAGAAATGCATGCCATCATTTTTCCGACTTTGATAAAGGTCGGATTGTAGCCTATTGCGATTGTGGTTTATCGTATCGCGACATTGCTACTCGCGTTGGTCGAGATCCAATGACTGTTAGCAGAATATGGAATCGGTGGGTTCAGGAGTGTAATACGGAACTTTGTGCTGGATCCCAATGGCCTCATATCGCTAGCAGTCGAGATGACAGGCATCTTATCCGCCTGGCTGTAACGGATCGTGCAGCCACGTCTCGATCCCTGAGTCAACAGATAGGGACGTTTGCAAGACAACAACCATCTGCACGAACAGTTCAACAACATTTGCAGCAGCATGGCCTCAGCTTGGAGACCATGGCTGCAGTTACCCTTGACGCTGCATCACAGACAGGAGTGCCTGCGATGGTGTACTCAACAACGAACCTGGGTGCACGACTGGCAAAACGTCATTTTTTAGGATGAATCCATGTCCTGTTTACAGCATCATGATGGTTGCATCTATGTTTGGTGACATCACCATGAACGCACATTGTAAGTGTGTATTCGTCATCGCCATACTGGCGTATCACCCGGCGCGATGGTATGGGGTGCCATTGGTTACACGTCTCGGTCACCTCTTGTTCGCACTGACGGCACTTTGAACAGTGGACGTCATTTCAGATGTGTTACAACCCGTGGCTCTACCCTTCATTCGATCGCTGCAAAACCGTGCCTACAGCAGGATAATGCACAACGGCATGTTGCAGATCCTGTACAGGCCTTTCTGGATACAGAAAAAGTTCGACTGCTGCCCTGGCCAGCACATTCTCCAGATCTCTCTCCAATTGAAAACATCTGGTCAATGGTGGCCGAGCAACTGGCTCGTCACAATACACTAGTCACTACTCTTGATGAACTGTGGTATTGTGTTGAAGCTGCATGGGTAGCTGTACCTGTACATGCCATCCAAGCTCTGTTTGACTCAATGCCCAGGCGTACCAAGGCCGTTATTATGGCCAGAGGTGGTTGTTCGGGGTACTGATTTCTCAGGATCTATGCACCCAAATTGCGTGACAATGTAATCACATGTCAGTTCTAGTATAATATATTTGTCCAATGAATACCCGTTTATCATCTGCATTTCTTCTTGGTGTAGCAATTTTAATGGCCAGTAGTGTAGGATTGGCCAAGGATATTGTGAAGATTTGGTAAGTGGCGAATACCACAGTGGAAGGGATGGGAAGGATAGTCAGTAGAACATTCCTTACTTCAGGGCACAACAAGAAGTAGTCAAAATCCTGGCGGAGAATGTGATTCAGTTGCTCCAGTTCTGGGTGGTACTGAGTCACGAAAGCAATGTTCCTTTGTGGTCAGATGGTGGAACTTAGGGAGGTGGTGGGTGACTGGAGAGATAAGGCACATGAGGTCTGTTTCTGTACAAGGTTGGGAGGATAGTTTCAGTCTGTGAAGGCCTCAGTGAGACACTTCGTATATTTCAAGAGGGACTGCTCACCACATGCAATGGCCATGGGTCGCTAGGTTGTATGGAAGAGACTTCTTGGCATGGAATGAGTGGAAGCTGTCGAAGTGGAGGTATTGATCCAGGTTGGTAGGTTTGCTATGGACAGAGGTACTGATGTAGCCATCTTTGAGGTGGATATCAACATTGAGGAAGATGGTTTGTTGGGCTGGGAGGGAGGAAGAAGAAAAGAAAAAAGAAAAAGAAAACAAGTGAAGTGAATTGGGGAGAAGGTGTTGAGGTTCCAGAGAAACCCACATTTCTCCAGAACCTCAACACCTTCTCCCCAATTCGCTCAACATCGATCCAGAACACGAAGGTGTCCTAAATGAATCTGTGAAGGTTTTGGGATCTGGGTTGTTAGGAAGGATTCCTCTAGATGGCCAATGAATAGATTGGCACAGGATAGTGCCATATGGGTGCCTGCTGTCATACCATGGATCTGTTTGTATACACTGACTTCTAATGCGAAGTAATTGTGGGTGAATGTACAGTTGGTCATAGTGACCAAGAACGAGGTTGTACTGTCGGGCATTGGGAAGGTAGTATTCAATACTGGCAAGGCCAAAGGCATTAGGGATGTTAGTATGAAGGGAGGTAGCATCAATAGTGATGAGCAGGGCACATGTGTTAAAGGAAGTGGAAATGTTGAGAGTTGGTGGAGTAAACTGGCTGGTGTCTTTTATATAGCAGGGTAGACTGAAGGTAAGAGGCTAAAGGTGTTGGTCTATGAGAACAGGTATTCTCTCAGTGGGTCCACAGTAACCAGTCACAATGGGGAAGCATGTATAAGGCAGGAGTGTGGGGACTGGTAGGTGCAAGGGTAGGGAGGGAGGGAGGGAGGGAGACTCAGTGAAGAGATTCAGAGTGGGCTTAAGGATTTTAGGAGAGACTGGAGATCCTGTCGAATATCTGGAATGGGGTCACTGAGGCAGGGTTTGTAGGTGGACAAATCTAACAGCTGGTGGAGTCCTTCCACCAAGTAATCCTTGTGTTTCAAAACCACAGTGGTAGAGCCTTTGTCTGCAGATAGGATTATAAGTCAGGATCAGTTTTTAGGTGGTGAACTGCAGTTTTTTCTGTAGATGTAAGGTTAGCTTGCATGCTGAAGGATTTGGGGAATGATGGAGACGTAAGGTTTGAAGTCAAGAAATTCCAGAATGTTAACAAGGGGTGATTTGGGGGCAGTGGGGATGGATTACAATTGGGTGGAGGAGTGAAATGAGCCAGGCAGGTTAAGTAGAATATTATTATAACATGAATAAAGTGTCTTGTAAACTTAATTACACTATAGGAAGAGTCAGTGCGGTGGCTAATTTTTAAATCTGCATATTGTGGACTCTTTACAGAGAGTGCTGTTCTACGGCTGCTGACAATTGTTTTTTAAATTTTATTTCTAGTATTATACTGGTGCTAATCAGAATATATGTTCGGGTGCAGTCTCTTCACAAGCAAAATGGCTTTTACCATGTATATGTTTAGCATGGTCAGACACAAATTTTTGGAAACAAGGTATGGCACGATTTCTTATACCACATTTACCCAAAAATAACTACACTTTTCAATCCCAATTTCATAATTGAAAAGTTAGGGTGTGGCTTATATCCACTGCTTTGTCTTGTTACAAAGAATTGCTGTATAAAAATTAAGCTCATTTGCAACAGTGCAAATAGTGTCTGCAGCCAAAACTAGTGAAGAAGCACTTAATTGCATAACAGTGAGAACTTTTACCAGTGTTTTATTGGCATTACCATTTTGTAGGCCTATCAGTATTGTTTTGTTAGCTTATAATTCAGTTTTAGTTGAATACTGGTAAGAAAGCCTGATTTATGACATTATGAGTGATCAATTAGAATAAAAAGCATTATCAAGCCATAGAATTCAGTGTAGTTACAATGCAAGCTTCAAACTTACAGTTGTGCGTTATGCCAAAACTACAACCAACAGAGAGGCCAGAAGAAATTATGGACTGGATGAATCTATTTACAATGTTGGGATGCTTCAGAAGAAAAATGAAAGAAAGCAGTTTCAATGAGAAAATCATTCAGGCGACTGTAATGTGGCAAGTGTCAGGAACTTGAAGCTAAGGTTCTTTCATGCACTTAAGATAAGCAGGAAAATAGGATGCCTATCTTGCGAGAAATTATCCAACTCAAGGCCTTGGAAATCACAAGAGTCTTAAACATGTCCCAATGAAATTATCGTGACAGTACTGGTTGGTGTCATTGGTTTATGTATAGAAATGGCCTTGCTCTCTGATGAAGTACTTCATCAGCACAGAGAATACTAGCAGATTTCAAGGAGAAGCTAGTCAACATCGAGTGTCATCCAGTTGCAAAAGTGTCTCTCATACCCTTTTCATCAGATTGAGAATGCTGATGAAATGCCAATATCTTCTGACATGCCAAGCAATGTGATCGTAGACATGAAAGGGACAAAAAGTATCTCATTAAGAGGAATGGGGGGAAAAACAGAATAATTGTGATGTTAGTGGTTACAGCTGATGGCGAAAGTTACCCCCTTATATCATTCTGAAGAGAAAAACCAAGCCCAAAAGAGAAAAACCATGCCCAATGAGAACTTTCCTATGGGCTTCGTGATTCGGTGACAAGAGAAGGGCTGGATGAGAATGGAACTGATGGAGGACTGGTTGTCTACTGTTTGGAATCAGAGACCTGAGGCACTACTTGCTAAGAGAGGCATGCTAATTTTGGATGCTTTGAAGGGACATCTAACTGCTGAAGTAAAAGACTGCTGCACAAAGGACAGATCTTGTACCGGAGGAATGGCTTCAAAACTAGAGGTACTACATGTGGCCATAAACAAACCCTTAAAGGACAATCTTCCACAGTTGTACTCAGATGGACACCTGGAAAATGACCATGCCCTCACACAGTCTGACAACATTAAGAAGCTACCAGCCACACTTTCGTGCGAGATGGTCCTCAATATCATCAGACTCCATCATCAGGGGGTTCAAGAATACTGCATACTGCATGCGCTGGCTGTCAGTGGTAAGAGAATGAAGAAAATGACAGGAGTGAGAGTGAGAATGATGAACTGAATATTGATACTGATAGTAATGAGAGCAAATAAGACAAAATACATTGCCAATGTATTGCACCAAATCTCTGAACAAACGTTTATGGAATATACCTACGTCTTACATATAAGTATGAACAAATTTTTGGTGACTTTCCTCCTCTCAATCAGTGTGCGGCTTATTTTCATGCAAAACCTCTTTTTTATTTCCTCCTAAAAATTTAGGGATGCAGCTTATATGAGGTGATGACTTATTTTTGGGCGACTATGTATTTAGCTCTACATGTGAGGCTTATAGACCTTTTTCTGTGGCTAATTAGATCTGCTTTGTTTGCTGCACCCAAATTGCTAATCCATAGTTCAAGTGTGAGGATAATAAAGCATGGTGTGCAGTCATGAAGACAACTGCGTCTTTGCAAAACTAGCTAATCATATTGATTGCAAATATATTCTTAGTTAAACTACATTGAAGAGAGTCAACATATGGGCCACATTTCAGATTGCTTTCAATGGTTAAACCAAGGAATTTTACACTAAATTCTTTTCATATCATTTCATCGCCTATATGTGGTTTAATTTCATCACTGAATCTAAGTGTTGTTGAACTCCATAAGATATGTCTTACTGGTGGTAATGTTTATAAAAATAGGAAGAGAGTAGATTGTTATTCACCACACAGAGGAGGCATTGCAATGCAGACAGGCACAATGAAAAGCCTACTAAACATTTAAGCTTTCAGACAAAACATCCTTCTTCCGAAATAGAAAATAGAAAACAAACACACACACACACACACACACATTCATGTGAGCACAACTCTCCAACTACAGCAGACTGTGCCTGTGTCGGACTTGCGCAGCAATCTGGGTGGTTGGTCGATGGTAAGGGGGAGGCATGGGGGTCATCAGTGGGAGGGACAGCACTTCAGGGGTGAGGGAAGATGTTCATCAGGGTTGCTAGTCAAACTTGGAGGGTGGAAGAAAAAAGGGGGGAGGGGGGGTGTCCCCCCCTGAGAATTCCTGGTATGGGGAGGAAGCTGGCGTCATAAAAAGCTCCTGATAAGTTAATGGTGAGTGGGGGGGTGGGGGGGGAGGAGCATACCTCAATAATGACTTCTCTTTCCTCTCAGCTGGGATAGACTAGCTGCAAACAGTATTTACCAACGGTATTTAAACATTAATAATTTATGTGGAACAATATTCATATAACTAACACACTTTTTTTATAAAGTATTTTAAAATGTGTGATTTATAAAACTCAATAAAATTACATTTCAATGCTAGGTTAAGAACATATAATTCCCTGAGATTTTAAGAAATTCCTGAAATTCTTAAAATTCCTCAAGTTTTCCCAGGTATTCCCAAGTTTTTGCAGAAGAATCACCACATGTTCTGCTTTTGTGTGAAGGTGCAAAAACATAGTGGGGACATAATGGACTGCTAGGTGCACAGTTGAGAGGCTATGAGTCAAAGAGGGGGTGGGGAGGGGTGGAGAAGGATGGGGGGAGGGAGAGGAGAGATGGAAAGAAAGGGAAAAGACTGTAAACGTGTTGGGGGAATGTGTAGTGATAGAGTGGAAGCAGGTAACGTGATATATATGTACGGGAAAGACAGGGAGTAGTGAAGTTTGAGGCCAAGGGGATTATGGGAACAAAAATTTTGTTGTAGGTAGAGTTCCCACCTGTGTAATTCAGAAAAGGTGGTGGTGATAGGAAGGATCTAGATGGCGCAGGCTGTAAAGCAATTACTGAAGTTCTTAGTTCGGTGATTTTGGGAGAGGGGCCTAAACAGTGAGGTCATCAGTCCCATTGGATTAGGGAAGTATGGGGAAGGAAGTCGGCCATACCCTTTCAAATGAACCATCCCGGCACTGGGCTGAAACGATTTAGGGAAATCACGGACAGCCTAAATCAGGACAGCCAGATATGGGTTTTACCCGACGTCCTCACAAACGCGAGTGCAAAGTGTGCTAACCACTGCACCAACTCACTCAGTAACCACTCAAGTGAAGCACATCGTCAGCATGTTCAGCCACTGGGTGGTCCAGCTGTCTCTTGGCCACAGTTTGACAGTGATCATTCATGCAAACAGACAACTTGTTAGTTGTCATGTCCACATAGAAAGCAGTACAGTGGTTGCCATTTAGTTTGTAGATCACACAACTGCTTTTGCAGGCAGCCCTGTGGTAGGTGCCTGGAGAGACAAATCACAGCAAATCTGTTTCTGAACAAGGTCTCTGAAGTATAATTTCAGTATGTGAAGGCCTTGGTGAGACCCTTGGCTTATTTGGAAGGGGACTGCTCTTCACTATAGATGCAATGACCACAGTTGACTAGGATCTATGGAAGGAACTTCTTGGTATGGGACTGGTAGTAGCTGTCAAATTGGAGGTACTGCTGATAGTTGGTAGGTTTGATGAGGATGGAGATACTGATTTAGTATGTGGATCAAGATACTGATTTAGCCATCTCTGAGGCTTGTTGGGTTGAGGAGAATAAGGTAAAGCAACTTGAGAAGAAGCTATTGAGATACTGGAGGAATGGACCTTCAGTCCATATCACAAAGATGAATCTGAACTAGGTGAGGGGTTTAGGATTCTGGTGGTTAGAAAGGACTCCTCTTGATGGTCCATGAAAGGTTGGCAAAGGATGGTGCCAGGTAGGTGCACACTGCTGCACCACAGACATTTCTGTAGGTGGTGGATTCAAAGGAGAAGTAATTGTGGATGGTGACCTGGAACGCAGTTGTAGGTTTGGAGTCAGTTGGGGAAGGAGGAAAGGGAAGGAAGAGAGAAGGAACAGAGAGAAGGAGAGAAGACTATATAGACACAATAATACCTTCACTTTGACAGCTAGTACCCATTCCACACCACGAAGTCCCTTGCTTACAACCCAGCCACCTGTGGTCAACACACCAGTAATGAGGAGAAGTTCCTCTCCAAGCATGAAAAGAGTCTCACTGAGGTCTTCACAGGTTGAATTACACTCCCAACCTCGTACAGAAAAGGATTTCTCGTGCCTTTCCTTTCCAGTCACCCACCACCTCCCGAAGTCCCAACATCTGACCACAAAGGAGCATTTCCCTCATGACTCAATACCACTCAGAACTGGGGCAAGTGAATCACATTGTCTACCAGGGTCTTGACTAGCTAACATTGTGCCCTGAAATGAGGTATATCATACCCATTATCCTCTCCACCCCTCCCACAGTGGTATTCTGCCACCCCAAACTGTAGCCAGGAGACAGCTGGACCACCCAGTGCTGAACATGTTGATGATGTGCTTCACTGCAGTGACTGCTTCACAGCCTGTGCCATCTGGATCCTTCCTTACCACCATCAGCTTTTCTGATTTTCACAGATAGGAACTCTCTCTACAACATATTCTTAGTTCTCTTAGTTCCCTTGGCCTCAACCTTCCCTAGTCCCTGGGTTTCCCTTATGTATCCATCCCCTTCCTTGCTTCCACTCCAGCACTACACATTCCACCAGCATATATCCAGTCCTTTCCCCTTCTCTATGCCTCTCCTCTCCCCTCTCCCATTTGCCTCTCCCCCCTCTTCCCAAATTGTTGCCTCCCTGCTCTGCAACTAGCAGCCTAACCTGTCCTCACCATGTCCCTGCTCATTCCCACATGCAGAACTACACCTTCCCCTCAGCACTACCCTGCAATCCCTTCCAATTTCCACCCCATGCTACCTCCCTACCCTCCCCAAACCACTCCACATTGCTGCGCATGTCCGACACATACACAGTCTGCAGTCAGGCCCCCATGGCTGCAGACAGTAGCAATGTGTGTGTAAGATGTGACTGCTTGAGCGCGTACGTACGTATGCGCGCGTGTGTGTGTGTGTGTGTGTGTGTGTGTGTGTGTGTGTGTGTGTGTGTGTTCTAGTTCAGAAGAAAGACTCTTTTTTCCTGAAAACTTAAATGTTTAGCAGCCTCTTTGTTGTGCCTGTCTGCAACTCAATGTGTGCTCTATGTGGTGAGCAGCAGTCTATACTGTCATATTCATCCTGGACTTTCCACTATTTAGTGCTTACTTTTAGGTGCCTTTCATTGAAGTACTGCACAATTTCATTGGTCACATTATTACTGTGAGCATTTAGTTCATTAAATGATTCCTTTTTACACATGATTGATATTTCATCTGCTTACAGAACTACTCTGTAACTTAAAGAGCAATATTTAATGTCATTTACATAAATCAAAAACAAAAAATCATCCAATACTGAGCCCTGTGGTGCCCCATATTTAATATCAATGTTTTCAGAGTTGTGAACACTACTTTCAGTTTTAAGCAGTACAAAGTGTTTTTGGTCACTGAATTAATTAGGTCATAAGCTGTGCCTCTTATACCAGTATTCCATAGTTTATCCAATAGGATAGTAATGTTCATGTAGTCAAAAGATTTCCCAAGTTTTAGGTATATAAATGTAACATGAATTTTGTTCTTGATGCCACTAATATTTCTTCAGTTAACTGAGTTGCTGCTATGATAGTTGATTTACATTTTTTAAATCCCTTTTGATTTTCAAACATTAGATTGAGTTTGTAGAGAAACTTTATAATTCTATTATTTATGACTTTTTCTACTATTTTGGAAGAGACAGGATATATTGAGACTGGTCTGTAGTTTTCTATTTTGTATTCATCATCTTTTCTAAAGATTGTTCTTACATGGGCTACTTTTAGTCTGTCTGGGAAGGTACCTCATTCTGTTGTATTATTTATTATTGAAGACAGAGACACAGACACACTATGTGTATACACTTTTAATACACTAAAATTGAGGCCATCATGCCCTGCAGAACTGCTGGCTTTTACAGAGCCAAAGATATTCATTATACCTTTGCAGTTTGTGGAGGGTTAGATATATGCTATGCAAAGATATATTGCCTTTAAAATTTTACTGCAGGGTTTTTTTGTCACTGACAGCTTTCCCCACCGAAGGAAAGTATTCACTGCAGATGCTTGCAATTTCAAGTTGGTCTTTAATGTACATCTCATTGTGGTTAATATTAAAAGATTTGTCTCTGCATGTTCTAAAACTGTCACTTCCCGGACACCAGCAGCAACACTGTGTGAAGCTTGACACTTGTTTGCAACATAATTGCTCCTGGTCTGTAATAACAAATTTTTATAGCACTCCTTAAAAGTTTGAAGGCTTCCTTAAACTCGAGATTTCGTACAACAATTGCACTACAGAGTAACTAATGTCCCCCTCACTTCAATGGCACTATTATTAATCCAAATAGTTTTGTTTATATTTTTTGCATGTTTAACTTTTGTACCTAAAACTGGGCATGTGCCATCAAAACAGTAGTAGCGGTAGGCAGCAAAGCTGTTGTACAAAATTTATCATTGTCAAACCATGGTGCGTGTGCTAATATAGTTTGTTGTTGTTATCATTATGCATAAAAATATCAGGAAAATAAAAAAAAGTGGAAGAGTTTTGAAGCTTTCAATAGCAATAGTTAGTGAGAAATTTGGCTTTTGTCTGCCTGGTCACTATATAACCACTTGGACAGATAATCTTACAGTAAGTTGTTACAAATTAGATGTATATTCACGTAGATCCAAAATGGATATAAAGAGGTAGTTGTCATTTTCAGAAAAAATTACAAAGAAATTGGGCATGTGCAAATAAGACTTGCACACTGTCGGTTCCGTACAAACTTAATTATGTATATAGATAGTTCATCCATCCCAGGAATCCATACTCTTGGCCCTTTTTGCGTGTTATCAGTGTTGATACTGGCAAGATACAGGTCCCGGGAAGTCCACGACTGTCCCAAAATTTCTACAGTAGTTCCTGAGACTAACTCACAAGGGGAGGCCGCCAATTGTGAAATTCAGATTCGATTCATACTGCGCATAATAAAAGCTAATGGCCAGAGGTGTAATGTGGCAAAGCACCAAGATGCACTTCTCAGCCATTGTCGAGAAAATCGACAGTTAAAAGAAACCGTTGCGGTGAAATACTCTCTACGATTAATAATTTTCTACAGCGTCGTGGCGCAGCGGTAAGTGCTCGGGTTCGTAATTCGAAGGTCGCCGGATCGAATCTTGCGCCATGCAACCCTTTTTTTTAGTATTTGTTTTTTGTAATTCAAATTTATATATATATATATATATATAAACAAAGATGAGGTGACTTACCGAACGAAAGCGCTGGCAGGTCGATAGACACACAAACAAACACAAACATACACACAGAATTCAAGCTTTCGCAACAAACTGTTGCCTCATCAGGAAAGAGGGAAGGAGAGGGGAAGACGAAAGGAAGTGGGTTTTAAGGGACACATATCCATCCACACATACAGACACAAGCCATTAAACCTGTGGGAAGCGGCTAAAAATTATAAGTGATGTGGGAAAAACGGAAATGGAAATAAAGCGAAAGTTATTAGAACTGGCCGAAATGGTTGTTTAAAAGGTGAAAGGAGCTGTTTGTGAACTAGAAACGGTGGATATTATAGCGGCGGTAGTGCTGAAAGCGGCAAAAATAAATTTTTTTGGTTATGGTTTGGAAGTGGGTTACGTATTATTTAGTATATATATATATATAAAAACAAAGATGGGGTGACTTACCGAACAAAAGCGCTGGCAGGTCGATAGACACACAAACAAACACAAACATACACACAAAATTCAAGCTTTCGCAACAAACTGTTGCCTCATCAGGAAAGAGGGAAGGAGAGGGGAAGACGAAAGGAAGTGGGTTTTAAGGGAGAGGGTAAGGAGTCATTCCAATCCCGGGAGCGGAAAGACTTACCTTAGGGGGAAAAAAGGACAGGTATACACTCGCACACACGCACATATCCATCCACACATACAGACACAAGCAGACATATTTAAATATGTCTGCTTGTGTCTGTATGTGTGGATGGATATGTGCGTGTGTGCGAGTGTATACCTGTCCTTTTTTCCCCCTAAGGTAAGTCTTTCCGCTCCCGGGATTGGAATGACTCCTTACCCTCTCCCTTAAAACCCACTTCCTTTCGTCTTCCCCTCTCCTTCCCTCTTTCCTGATGAGGCAACAGTTTGTTGCGAAAGCTTGAATTTTGTGTGTATGTTTGTGTTTGTTTGTGTGTCTATCGACCTGCCAGCGCTTTTGTTCGGTAAGTCACCCCATCTTTGTTTTTATATATAATTTTTCCCACGTGGAATGTTTCCTTCCATTATATTGATATCATTAGTATATATATAGGTGGGATAAAATAGTATAGCAGATTACGGTAAAAAGGAGAAGGTGAATACAAAGTGAAACTACTGGCAAAAACAGAAAGAGGAAAATAAGACGACAGAAAAGATTTCGAAATGCAACAGTGACAATAACAAACGTAATTGTTGGATTCAAATTAATGATATCAATATAATAGAAGGAAACATTCCACGTGGGAAAAATTATATATAAAAACAAAGATGAGGTGACTTACCGAACGAAAGCGCTGCTCTGCTCCGATGATGAGATGAAAGGTGAGATTCCGCTGTTCCTGAAGGACTTGGTTGTGAGCTGGTATGACGTGGGAATTGAAAAACTGCACAATATCTTCAAAAATGCATCAACCAAGATGGTGCCTATGTGGAAATAAAAAGCATTTTCAACCCTTGAAATAGGTAACTATTATACGGAGGGCTATCTTTTGAGAGGCCAGACAAACGTGTGGTTCCTGAAGAGGGGCAGCAGCCTTTTCAGTAGTTGCAAGGGCAACAGTCTGGATGATGACAGATCTGGCCTTGTAACATTAACCAAAACGGCCTTGCTGTGCTGGTACTGCGAACGGCTGAAAGCAAGGGGAAACTACAGCTGTAATTTTCCCCAAGGGCATGCAGCTTTACTGTGTGGTTAAACAATGATGGCGTCCTCTTGGGTAAAATATTCCAGAGGTACAATAGTCCCCCATTCAGATCTCTGGGCTTGTGTCTGTATATGTGAGGATGGATATGTGTGTGTGTGTGTGTGTATACCCGTCCTTTTTTCCCCCTAAGGTAAGTCTTTCCACTCCCGGGATTGGAATGACTCCTTACCCTCTCCCTTAAAACCCACATCTTTCGTCTTTCCCTCTCCTTCCCTCTTTCCTGATGAGGCAACAGTTTGTTGCGAAAGCTTGAATTTTGTGTGTATGTTTGTGTGTCTGTCTACCTGCCAGCACTTTCATTTGGTAAGTCACATCATCTTTGTTTTTAGATACATTTTTCCTACGTGGAATGTTTCCCTCTATTATATATATATATATATAAAAACAAAGATGAGGTGACTTACCAAACGAAAGTGCTGGCAGGTCGATAGACACACAAACAAACACAAACATACACACAAAATTCAAGCTTTCGCAACAAACTGTTGCCTCATCAGGAAAGAGGGAAGGAGAGGGAAAGACGAAAGATGTGGGTTTTAAGGGAGAGGGTAAGGAGTCATTCCAATCCCGGGAGTGGAAAGACTTACCTTAGGGGGAAAAAAGGACGGGTATACACACAAACACATATCCATCCTCACATATACAGACACAAGCCCAGAGATCCGAATGGGGGACTATTGTACCTCTGGAATATTTTACCCAAGAGGACGCCATCATTGTTTAACCACACAGTAAAGCTGCATGCCCTTGGGGAAAATTACAGCTGTAGTTTCCCCTTGCTTTCAGCCGTTCGCAGTACCAGCACAGCAAGGCCGTTTTGGTTAATGTTACAAGGCCAGATCTGTCATCATCCAGACTGTTGCCCTTGCAACTACTGAAAAGGCTGCTGCCCCTCTTCAGGAACCACACGTTTGTCTGGCCTCTCAAAAGATAGCCCTCCGTATAATAGTTACCTATTTCAAGGGTTGAAAATGCTTTTTATTTCCACATAGGCACCATCTTGGTTGATGCATTTTTGAAGATATTGTGCAGTTTTTCAATTCCCACGTCATACCAGCTCACAACCAAGTCCTTCAGGAACAGCGGAATCTCACCTTTCATCTCATCATCGGAGCAGAGCCAGAATCCATTTAAATCTTACTTCAACTCAGGGAACAGCTGGTAGTTTCTCAGTGTCAAGTCAGGAGTCTATGGCGAGGGAGTGACAACGTTCCAACCAATGTTTTGATGGAGATCGACAGTTTAACGGGCAACATGTGGGCATATGTTGTTGTGGAGAATGCTTACGCAAGGGCTAACTAACCATTGAACTAACTAATTGCAAACTAACCATTGAACTAACTAATTGCAAACTAACCATTGAACAAACTAATTGCAAACTAACCATTGAACTAACTAATTGCAAACTAACCAACCACTGATCAATCAGTCCACAGGTGTTCTGCCAGTTCATAATGTCCAACGGGCACAATATTTCAGCAATGAGACATGTCACCTTCATCAAGTGTGCTGATGAACCGAACTCCTGAGGGCACACAGCCGTCTAATATCCCCTGTCCCCATCAGCCACTCTGTCCAAGGTCTGTGCTCACACGTCAGCAGATGTGGAGACACTAGCATCAGCATCTGTGAAGGCATAAATGTAAGTTCTCTGTCCGCCCTATTCGCCAGATCATTTTGTTTGCTGAGAGTCTTCTTAATCAAACTTAGTCCTGCCAGCAGATATTAGTCAGCCACACACCCTCAGTAACTCAGTTTGCCAGCATGCCAGGCAATGGCAACATGACCGATCATCAATATATTTGCCTGTTGGACACTATGAACCGGCAGTAGACTCGTGAGCTATTCAATCAAAAAATATGCCAAAGAAACTGAAGAATCTAACCAACCACTGAATTTACTATGCAGACTAAGGGTTCTAAAACTGTAAGAGAAAAAATAGTGGGGTATGCTATACTATGACCTAAAACCCATCATAAAGAACAGTATAAACATCTCCACTAAGCTACAATATGTACTACCAAAGCTCCAGTCACAATTAAAGCATTGCAGTGTACAAAAGATAGCTATGTGTCAGAGATTATTATTTCATTGCCAGACAAAGCCTACTGAAACATTTCACATTCACAATTGAAACATTTCTACAGACACACAATAAATATTGCCCACAAGGGAGAGAATGTTGGAGGAGAGGTAAAGTGTAGACTTCCTGTGTGCAAAAGCTCACTAGAATACAGAATTGATAACATTATTAAACAAGCTGCCATTATTGGTATTATTACTCACATTTCACACATGATAACATGACAATAATAGAAAAAAAGCCATAACAAAATGGAAAGATAAATGAACAATAACAACTAAAGAGTTGTATGGACACATTCAACCTAATGTTACAAGAATCCCATGGTTCCACAATGTTCTGGGGATTGTGGGCACAAAACACAGACACATTTAAACTGTATAAAATGGTTGTAAGAATAAAAATTAGAAGCAGTAGTCAGAGTCACTGTAGAGAATTATCTAAAAAACTGGGTATCCTTACTGCACCAAGTGAGTACATCTATCAGTCTATTGTGCTTATCCATTACTAAGTATTTCACTAATAGATCTATATATAATTATGGGACAAGAGCCATTTTGGACTTACATTTACCCAGGAAAAACAAATAAAAAACTCAAAACAGCAAAACTCAAAAATAATAAATTGCCCAAGCAGATGAAAAAGATCACCAAAAAAATCAGTTTGAAAAGGGTAATATTCTTCATAAGTAATGCATATCACATATTTAAAGATTACCTGAAGCACTCAGAATAGTGATTAATAACAAAAGAGCATAACTACAACAGCCAGTCACATTACAATACATGATAACAATGTAATTCTTTTGCAAGAAAATCATGTGCCAAGATCAATCATGCAAGACAGTTATGTCTTGTCATTCTCCTGAGCTCAACATCTCACTCATTATACAGGGACACTGAATCAGTTTTTCATGCGGACACAGAAGAGTACATGAAGTCGTGGATGGGTCACAGTTGCATGTTAACATTCAGTTTTTCAGTTTTCTGAGCAAACTGAAGTCAGTGCAAGGGACTTAGCAGCATGTTCATGGTCCAGAAGTCACCAGCAAGTGTTCTTCATGTGAGGAATAATGAAATGCAAAACTATTTTTCTTACTACAAGTTTCTGTAGCAAACTGTTTGTAAATCAAAAGAACACTGTATAATAAGAGCCAACCGAATGAGACAGTGCAGTTGTTAAAGAGACTGACCGACCTCATATTTGGGAGGGCAGAATTTGCTCTGTCTGGTCATGCTGATTTAGGTTTTACAAAGTTTTCCTAAATCATTTCAGGCAAATGTCAAGATGGTTTCTTCATCAAGGTCACTGCCAGCTTCCTGTCTTATCATAAAAGCACACCGATGTATCCAGTGTGGATGTATATTTTGAGCTATTTATTTTCATTGAATGATGATGACAAATCCTGTATCATTGTGAGATGATCCCTGGATCAATAAATACATAAACAGCAGGAAGATTATAACATCAATAATCAGTATGCAAGTCAATCATGGCGCTTTCCCATTTCACCTTAATTCACTGAAAATAAATGACACCAGTTTCTGTGACAGCAAAAATAGTCATTTGGAGATTTAAATCAAATTTTCTGCATTAATCGACTGTTTCATTAGTCCTCAGTGGAATGTTTTATACATAACAAAGGAAAAAACACACACCACAGGTGTAATATTCTACAGTATTCATTATTTTACAAACTGGTTTTCAGCTGTTACTTCACTCTCAGGTACAAACATAAATGTGTGTGACTATGAAATTTTTGTGCGTTTAAAGATTTTAAAATAATTCACCTAGATAACATCTAAGTTGGTTGCCAAAGATAACATTGTTAATGTCTGATTTAGGATGAAAATGAGAGGGAATTACTATAGTGAAAATGTAATGTGGAACTATTTGGCTTAGATAAAATCTGTGACACATTAAATAATTAACTGCATGATAAATTACATACAGTAAATTCTGGTGACATGTTAAAATAATCTTGTTCTTAAAATGTCCAATATTACAAACAGGTAAAATATTACATGTGAGACTGAACAGATAATTGAAACAGCTGTAATTATACAAAGTAAAATTTTGTAATAGGTAAGAGGAACAACAGCAACTGAAGAAAAAGAGGTCATGTGAGAAGCACAATACATACATAGTGTTCTGAATGGAATTATTAGCAGTATCAGAACACCACTTAATCATTCAGTTCAAAGCTTGAGCAAGTGGACACATATACTGTGCTGTAGTATGCTGGACAGCATCATCCTTGTGTGACTGTAGAAGGAAGAAGTATACAGGACAGAGAAAATTTCTATTTGGACTTACAAATTGCAGCTTGCTGTAAATGTAGAAAAATCTAAGTTAATGCAAATGAGTAGGAAAAACAATACTATAATGTCTTAATACAATATTAGCAGTGTTCTGCACAACAGTCACATCAATGAAATATGTATGCATAACTTGAATGAGAATGAGCACAACAGGACAGTGGTAGGGAATGTGAATAGCCAACTTTGGTTTATTACAAAATTTTTAGGAAAGTATACTCATCTACAAAAGAGGCCAAATACAAAGCACTTGAGCAACCCATTCTTGAGTACTGCTCAAATGTTTGGAACCCTCACCAGGTTGGATTGAAGGAAGACATCGAAACAACTCCGAAGCATGCTGCTAAATCTGTTATCAGCAGAGTCAAACAACACATAAGTGTTGCGGGTTGCAGAGATACTTCATGAACTCAAATGGGCAACTTTCTTTTTACAAAACACAATTGCGAAAGTTTAGAGAACAGACATTTGCAGATCGCTGCATGAAAATTCAATTGCTACCAATGTACATTCCACTTAAGGGGATACAGAATCACCTATCCCCGCAATGTTAATATATGCCTACTATAGGGAACATTTTCTCACAAACTACTGGAGACAGAGAGGTAAAAATTTTACTGTATGTGCATTCATATGTTACAACAATACTGAAACAACAGTTTATTGTCAAAGTATTTTCTTACAGAGATATTGTACATTTATTTTTAAGTAAATTTTTTCCATCGCTTTTTACTAGACTATCACCCCTAAGTCTTTTGTAAATCAAGTAATTAAAAAATCGTTGTTTCCGTATGTAATAGGGACCTATGTCACTACGTCATAAAAATTTCAGACTTCTAGGTTGACCAGTACCTGAGATAATGTTCCTAGATGAAGTAAAAAGTAAACTTACGGGAAACGGAGAAAGAAGATTAAAACATTCCTGATCCGTAGCTAATACCCCCTTCACAGTCTTCATAATCATCTTCAAGTCTTCTTTTGGCACCCCTCTGCACCTGTCTTGCTTTTTTCACTAATGTCTTGATTATATTATCAGCATGCCTTAGTCTGTGCTGATCTAAAAAGAACATAGCACGTACTGTACGGGAACCAACACACATACCCAACTTTTGAAGGACCTGGCATTTAGTTATATTTCCAAGATTGAAGGTTGCCACAGCATCATACACACCAAAATGTAGTGTATTAATTCCGACAAACACTGTTTTTGGGAGACGATGCCATATCACACTATTCAAGCACTCGTTGGGGTTCTGCGTTTTTCCGTGAAGACATTTCATCAGAAGACTTCTGTCAGCCAGATCTCTGAAAATGGGCTTTATTTCTGCCATGATGGCTGATGGTAGACTGTGGTGGTGAATGTATTTCTCTCCTGTTGTTAGTCCCCTATTGTATTTACACCAGCTGTTTTCACCTTTGGGGCACAAACCATGTTGTGGATGCTCATCCGTGGATGCGGTGTGGAAATATAAAGCCCATATAGCTCTCCTCATTTCTTCAAGATTGCCTGTATTTTGCCTGATTGCAAGGCCATAGCAGTTCTGAATGTGGTCTATTATGGAATCAGTCAATCTTCCTCTGCCATCCAAGGTTTTCCCATCATCTAGTTTTTTCCCTTTCATAACTGATTTTAACCTTCTCAGCCTGGCACCCATTCTCTTCTGCACATGTCCTATACATTCAAGTTTGCTTATATTTACACTGTTCCCATATGGTTTGCTTTCCAAAACTTCTTTGAATGCTTTAGAGTCACCATCTCCCAGATATTTGACATAGCGAACATTATACCACTGTGAAGAGCGATGAAAAATTTTCTTCACCCCAGCAACCTCCATGCCACCACTACTACCATAGTAATTAGCAATACAGTCATCACTGTGTTCATTTTTCAGCCTGCCTGTGCACCTACAGTATTTAGACATTATTGCAACATCAATAACCTTGCCAGTATCAACACTAGTTGCTGTTACAACACCATTGTTGGAGGTGTGGCCCCTTTTCTGCCACGTGCCATCAAACGCCACTGTGAGGTCCCGACTGCCGTCATTTTCTTCCACTGCTTCTTCCACAGCAACCTGCATTGACTTCTGTGCTACATCTTCAACTGCAGATCCTAGTACATAATTGTAAGCTTCAAACTTTGAAGGTGCACTTGGAAGATTTCGAACACCACATAGCATATCACCAGCTGCTTTGCCCTTACCAATTGCTCGCAATCCATAAACTAACCTAATATTTACACTATAAAGTTCAGTTTTCTTGTATCCATTATTTACAGTTACTGAAACCGAACTTGGAAACTTACAGCTGTATTTACAAACACTGCATATTAAATTAAACTGGGCAGCCAGGCTAACATGGGATTCTACTTTCAGAGAAACGTTTCCATGACATTTTTTGCAGCACAAACTGTTTTCAAGAGCTTCACACAATATATTCGTATCAATGAGTTCAAAAACTTCATTCCCTCTATCAAGTAAATTATATTTCTCTTCCAAATCTCTTAGTTTTTTATGAGAAGCACTGTTTTCATTTGGTGTAAGTTCGTTCGGCAAATCAGTAATAAGTGGATTCACATTTTCCAACAGTGATGATGATGAACTGCTTTGCTTTGCTAATGAATCATTATTTCTTTTCTTTTGCCAGTTCACACGCTTTTTAAATACTTTTGCTTTAGCTCTAGGCATTTTCACTGCGAAAAATGAAGCACTAAATACGAAATAACAACAACTACTTTCTTATATCACACTGTTTACAAAAGAGTCCCGCCACAAAGTCAAAGAGTAACTTGAGGAAACCAGAGAGAAACATTTTCGGGCAACTAGTGTATAAATAGTCGCTGGAAACCGGGATATTTGAATTCATGTCACTTTAAAGGTACTGCCAAAAAGTTCATGGTCAGCCACGAGAGACGTGTATAACTAAAGCGCAATACCCGATCTCACAAATATATAAAAATAAAATAGTTATAATTGTAGTAGAGCTATGTATGATACGTCATTTTAAAGAGGAAACATGGCAGAATATAATACGCCAATAAAAAAAAATTCGATTTTTTAACCCAAAATCCGATTCCGTATCCCCTTAAGGATCATAAAGACAAAATAAGATGAATTAGAGTTTCAATAGAGCCATATAGACAGTTGTTTTCCATCACTCTATTAGATGGTGGAATATGAAATGGAATGACTAGTAGTGCTAAATGGTGCCTCTGCCATAGTCATATAGTGGCTTGCAGAGTAAGTATGTAGATGTAGATATGTTTATTAACTTCCATTATTTTCAGTTAGTTCATTTTCCTCCAATTTTTGATATTATGTAAGATTTTGTGTTGCATCGTGTAACTTTGAAACATATTTTATACACACAACACTACCGGAAACTTCTTACCCAATAGTAAAGACAACTCTTTTGCTTTGGAAAACAGAAGAAAACCTCCATACACTTCTACATAAGTTTCCCAGTCATACTATAATCATTGGTGGAGACTTTAATCATCCAACAATTAATTGGGAAAATTACAGTTTTGTTAGTGGTGGGCATGATAAGACATTCTGTGGAATTTTACTAAATGCTTTGTCTGAAAACTACCTAGAACAAATAGTTAGGAACCCCACACATAATGGAAATACACTGAATCTAATGGCATCAAGTAGACCTGACCTCTTTGAGGTTATTCACATTGAAACTGGTATCAGTGACCATGACACAGTTGTGGCAGCAATGATTGCCAGAGTACAAAGGACAACTAAAACAAGCAGAAAGATAAATGTGTCCAGTAAACATGATAAACATCAGTAGTTATATCTCAATGATGAACTTGAAACTTTCAGCACAGGGCAGGAGCATATAAAGAAACAATGGCTCAAGTTTAAAAGAATAGTTGACCACGAATTTAACAGATATGTACCCAGTAGAATAGTTCATAATGTGAGGGAACCTCCATGGTTTACAGTTACTGTAAAGAGGCTTCTAAAGAAACAGAAATTACTGCATAATAGGTGTAAAAGAAAGTGTAGGTCTATAGATGGAGAGATACTGAATGAAATGCATTTGGCTGTCAAGAAAGCAATGTGTTACAATGCCTTCAATGACTACCACAGAATGACATTTCACAAAATCCAAAGAAATTCTAGTCATATGTAAAAGCTGTTAGTGGCACCAAAGTTAGTGTCCAGTGCTAGTGAATAAGAGAGGAATTAAAATTGAGGATAGCAAAGCAAAAGCTGAAATGCTTAACTCCATTTTCAAATGTTTCTTTACAAAGGGAAACCCACGAGAATTGCCCCAATCCAATCCTCGTATCACTGAAAGGATGAATGAAGTTAAGTATTAGTGGCAGTTATGTTGAGAAACAGTTAAAATCATTAGCATTGAACAGAGTTCTATGCACTGATGGCGTCCCCGTCAGATTCTATACTGAATTTGCAGCTGAGTTAGCCCCTCATCTAACTATAATCTATTGTACATCCCTTGAACAAAGAACCATGCCCAGTTCTTGGAAAAACTCAGTACCACACCTACATTTATTGCCAAAGTACAATCATATGGGGTATCAAGAGAAATCTGTGACTGGATTGGGGGCTTGTTGGTAGGGAGGCCACAGCATTTTATCTTGGATGGAGAGTGATTTTCAGATATAGAAGCAACTTTGGGTGTGCCCCAGGGAAGAGTGTTGGGACACTTGCTGTTCATTTTGTATGTTAATGATCTTGCAGACAGTATTAATAATAAAATCAGGCTTTCTGCAGATGAAGCAGTTATCTATAATGAAGTACTGTCTGAGAGAAGCTGCATAAATATTCAGTCAGATCTTGATAAGGTTTCAACATGGTGCACAGATTGGCAACTTGTAAAATTTTGCCCTTCACAAAGTGAGAAAACATAGTATGCTATGACTATAACATCAATGAGTCACTGCTGGAATTGGCCAACTCATACACACACCTGAGTGTAACTCTTCATAGGGAAATGAAATGGATTACTCACAAAGGTTCATCATGGGCAAAGCAGGTGGTAGACTTTGGTTTATTGGTAGAATACTGGAGAAGAGCAATCAATCTACAAAATAGATTGCTTTGAAATCACTTCAATCTGTGGGAGAGTGTCACAGAGTCAATGAAGGAACTGAATTGGCAGACTCTTGAAGACAGATGTAAACTATTCCGAGAAATTCTGGTACTCAGGTTTCAACAACTGGCTTTAAGTGATCACTCCAGGAATATACAACAACCCCCTATTCATCGATCAAATAGGGATCATGAGGATAAGATTAGAATGATTACAACATCCACAGAGGCATTCAAACAGTCATTCTTCCCACAGTCCATACATGAATGGAACAGGAAGAAACCCTAATAACTGGTACAGTGGGACATACCCTCTGCCATGCACGTCATGGTGGTTTGCAGAGTATAAATGTAGATGTAGAAGAATTGTAATAGTGGCAAATTCTATATAGGCCAGTCTGGTAGGGCAATACCCACCTATTTGAAGGATTGCCATAATAGCTGGAGACGTGAAAAAAGAGACTCTATTTTTGCAAAACACCTGATTAAGGAAGGCCACAATTAAAAGGTGCATTATGAAGTCTTACATTCATGAATGCAGGAAGATGAACTACCTTGAAATAATAGAAATTAATAAACATATGTCCACTTGCCCAAGCTTAGTACTGAATAGTTACACACAGTTTCCCTACTCATCAATTACAACGGCAGATACTGCTAATAATTTCATCCAAACCATTTTGTAACTTAAACCATCCTACTCATGTTGTTGTTGTTGTTGTTGTTGTTGTTGTTGTGGTCTTCAGTCCTGAGACTGGTTTGATGCAGCTCTCCATGCTACTCTATCCTGTGCAAGCTTTTTCATCTCCCAGTACCTACTGCAACCTACATCCTTCTGAATCTGCTTAGTGTATTCATCTCTTGGTCTCCCTCTACGATTTTTACCCTCCACGCTGCCCTCCAATACTAAATTGGTGATCCCTTGATGCCTCAGAACATGTCCTACCAACCGATCCCTTCTTCTAGTCAAGTTGTGCCACAAACTTCTCTTCTCCCCAATCCTATTCAATACTTCCTCATTAGTTATGTGATCTACCCATCTAATCTTCAGCATTCTTCTGTAGCACCACATTTCGACAGCTTCTATTCTCTTCTTGTCCAAACTATTTATCGTCCATGTTTCACTTCCATACATGGCTACACTCCATACAAATACTTTCAGAAATTACTTCCTGACACTTAAATCTATACTCAATGTTAACAAATTTCTCTTCTTCAGAAACACTTTCCTTGCCATTGCCAGTCTAGATTTTATATCCTCTCTACTTCGACCATCATCAGTTTTTTGCTCCCCAAATAGCAAAACTCCTTTACTACTTTAAGTGTCTCATTTCCTAATCTAATTCCCTCAGCATCACCCTACTTAATTCGACTACATTCCATTATCCTTGTTTTGCTTTTGTTGATGTTCATCTTATATCCTCCTTTCAAGACACTGTCCATTCCATTCAACTGCTCTTCCAAGTCCTCTGCTGTCTCTGACAGAATTACAATGTCATCGGCGAACCTCAAAGTTTTTATTTCTTCTCCATGAATTTTAATACCTATTCCGAATTTTTCTTTTGTTTCCTTTACTGCTTGCTCAATATACAGATTGAACAACATCGGGGAGAGGCCACAACCCTGTATTACTCCCTTTCCAACCACTGCTTCCCTTTCATGTCCCTCGACATTTATAACTGCCATCTGGTTTCTGTACAAATTGTGAATAGCCTTTCGCTCCCTGTATTTTATTCCTGCCACCTTTAGAATTCGAAAGAGAGTATTCTAGTCAACATTGTCAAAAGCTTTCTCTAAGTCTACAAATGCTAGAAATGTAGGTTTGCCTTTCCTTAACCTTTCTTCTAAGATAAGTCGTAAGGTCAGTATTGCCTCACGTGTTCCAGTGTTGCTACGGAATCCAAACTGATCTTCCCCGAGGTCGGCTTCTACTAGTTTTTCCATTCGTCTGTAAAGAATTCGTGTTAGTATTTTGCAGCTGTGACTTATTAAACTGATAGTTCGGTAATTTTCACATCTGTCAACACCTGCTTTCTTTGGGATTGGAATTATTATATTCTTCTTGAAGTCTGAGGGTACTTCGCCTGTTTCATACATCTTGCTCACCAGATGGTAGAGTTTTGTCAGGACTGGCTCTCCCAAGGCTGTCAGTAGTTCCAATGGAATATTGTCTACTCCTGGGGCCTTGTTTCGACTCAGGTCTTTCAGTGCTCTGTCAAACTCTTCATGCAGTATCATATCTCCCATTTCATCTTCATCTACATCCTCTTCCATTTCCATAATATTGTCCTCAAGTACATCGCCCTTGTATAGACCCTATCTATACTCCTTCCACCTTTCTGCTTTCCCTTCTTTGCTTAGAACTGGGTTTCCATCTGAGCTCTTGATATTCGTACAAGTCGTTCTCTTATCTCCAAAGGTCTCTTTAATTTTCCTGTAGGCAGTATCTATCTTATCCCTAGTGAGATAGGCCTCTACATCCTTACATTTGTCCTCTAGCCATCCCTGCTTAGCCATTTTGCACTTCCTGTCGATCTCATTTTTGAGACGTTTGTATTCCTTTTTGCCTGCTTCATTTACTGCATTTTTATATTTTCTCCTTTCATCAATTAAATTCAATATTTCTTCTGTTACCCAAGGATTTCTACTAGCCCTCGTCTTTTTACCTACTTGATCCTCTGCTACCTTCGCTACTTCATCCCTCAAAGCTACCCATTCTTCTTCTACTGTATTTATTTCCCCCATTCCTGTCAATTGCTCCCTTATGCTCTCCCTGAATCTCTGTACAACCTCTGGTTCTTTTAGTTTATCCAGGTCCCATCTCCTTAAATTCCCACCCCTTTTGCAGTTTCTTCAGTTTTAATCTACAGGTCATAACCAATAGATTGTGGTCAGAGTCCACATCTGCCCCTGGAAATGTCTTACAATTTAAAACCTGGTTCCTAAATCTCTGTCTTACCATTATATAATCTATCTGATACCTTTTAGTATCTCCAGGGTTCTTCCATGTATACAACCTTCTTTCATGATTCTTAAACCAAGTGTTAGCTATGATTATGTTGTGCTCTGTGCAAAATTCTACCAGGCGGATTCCTCTTTCATTTCTGTCCCCCAATCCATATTCACCTACTATGTTTCCTTCTCTCCCTTTTCCTACTCTCGAATTCCAGTCACCCATGACTATTAAATTTTCGTCCCCCTTCACAATCTGAATAATTTCTTTTATTTCATCATACATTTCTTCAATTTCTTCGTCATCTGCAGAGCTAGTTGGCATATAAACTTGTACCACGGTAGTACTCGTATGCCACATTTTTCCTTTATTTCAATTACTGCAGTTTCAGATGCCCTGTTAAGAAATTTTGTTTTGTACAATTACAGTTGTTTCACTAAGCTGCTTAGTCTCTCTTGTAGCATTTTACCTGTTTGTAATACAGACCTGCTAAGGACAATATTACCTTGTTCAGTTAACTCCTTGACTATGCCACTGAAGAACATGCCTGTACTGTTCCCCTTATTTTTCTCCTCAGAACATTTGTTGTAATGTGTCGTGTAGTTCGTTATTGAATCTCTTTTTACCTGATGATGACATGACGGCTGATAAGTGATTTGTAAAATAATACAGTTTGTTAAATATTGTAGAATGTTACACCAGTATAGTGTGTTTTCTCATTCATAACAGATTATTCTTTTGCATTAATAAGAAACTGCGTACAGAGAAAATAACCTATAAAAATTGTATATATTGTTCCCCATAGGTGTAAAGTGAGTTCCAGAACAATCCAGATCAAAGGTCTAGATGACTATTTTATTATTCCTACTACAGATCTGACAAAAAGTTAATGTTTCTTCTGTCCTTTTTCGAAGAGATTGCTATTTAATTGCCAAAAATGAATTCATCTCCCTTGATTATCACCACCTCTAGTTCCATGCACTACCTGTCAGACGATACTACAAGACCACTGCATACTGTGGACTAAGAAGACAGCAAAACCAAACAATCAACACTGGTTCCAGAATGAAATTCTCACTCTGCAGTGGAGTGTGTGCTGATATTAAACTTTGTGGAAGACTGAAAATTTGTGCCAGACCACGACTCAAAGTCAGAACCATTGCCTTTCATGGGCAAGTGCTCTACCGACTGAGCTACCCAAGCACAGCCCCCGACCTGTCCTCACAGCTTTACATCCACCAGTCCTGAGTTAAGAGTCTCAATTTGGCATACAGTTTTAATCTGCCACAAAGTTTCTAATCAACACTTGCGTTCATACTGTATGCTCATATCAAAGCACAGTTATACAGTTTCATTGATCAGACTTTTTGCTTCAGTTGGGGTGATGTGTTAATTCACACATAGTATTCAATACCATTTTTTTAACTGTTGCAGTTATCTTTGATTGTACTTAATTAAGTGTCAAAGTGAGGTTGTCAGCACTACTGCTGGTTAACTGAGCAACATAGACTTTACTATGTGTGTGTGTCTCTTTGTGTCTTAGTTTTTCAACATGTGATTTACAAATCTGAAATAAAACATAAGATACAGACAAGTGTAGTCTCTTCTTTCAGCCTAAAACTATCATAAATATTACATTAATAACAAATAGTTTGTTGTATTAAAAAAATCACAAATATCTTACATTCTCAGTCGTGAAGGATGCATGTCTTGTTCTCCTCCAATAACAATCACTCCCTTCAGTTTTACATTTCCTGTAAACCTGCAAAAAAAAAAAAAATAAATAAATAAATAAATTTGCTATTAACTATGCAGATCTCATGCATATCAACAACTGCAAAACATATTTGTTGGAAATTAATTATAAAACACAATACAAGCACAATTCAGTATTGCATAGAGTTTACCACACCAGCAGAAATAACGCATGTGGGCAAATCAACATATGAAGAAGAATATTCTAATTCTCAGGTGTATATACTGATAAGACCCTTAAATGAAAGTCATTGTAACAGTTCTTCTGAAAAGTCTAAGCTCAGCAATTTTTGTGTTTCAGATAATATCAGATTGTGGAGACAAAAATGTCAATATAATTACTCAGTTTTCTCATTTTGATTCACTAAATTTTTATGGCAATACATTCTGGTGTAAGTCATCACTGAGGGAGAAAGTGTGTTTCACAGAAGTGTAATGCAAATACTACATGGTGTCCACTCTACAGCCCCTTGTAGACAGATCTTTAACAATTCCGCATTTTGTTGTCGACAATCAATTACAATTTGAAAACAAGAGTAATGTTCAGAAACATAACATGAAAACATGATATTTACTATCCATTACTCAGCCTTAGTGTCAAACAGAAAGGCATGAGGCATTCAGCCATAAAAACCTTCAACCACTTACCCAGTGGTGTAAGGAATTTAATACAGACTACAATTAACTTCAAAGGCAAACTGGAATCATATCTGTTTGACACCTCCTTCAACTCCACACAAGAATTTATGAATTTTTAGTAGTAGTAGTAGTAGTAGTAGTAGTACATGTTTTTCAGCTAAAATCTTTTACATACCTGAAACTGGACTCAATACCATTTATGTCAACAGCATAATTTCAACTGCGGATTGCAAAAGAATGTGCAGTTTATGTACATTTTACTCAACGCAACCATTTCAGTCTGACACTTCCATGTTAACAATACCATTAGGTACTGATTGTGTTTCATTTGCATATAAGTCACAGGACTCCTGACACAGCAGGTACCATCATTCACATACAAAGCCATCAAAATGTATCACAAACACAGAAGCAATAGGCATAGTAACAGTCACATGTAACTCAAGATTCCCAGTGACATTTAAATTATTTGAAGGAACAGACACCACGCAGATCCAGCAGCTGTGAGTCACTATATGTAAATAGGGGATCACAGCAATCAGCTGCAGCGGATCATTAAGCGGAATCAGTGGTGATGAGTGGAAATGTATACTGGACCAGGGTTCAAACCTGAGACCTCCTGCTTACTAGGCAGGTGTGGTAACCATTGTGCCATCACAGAGACAGCATTATTTCAACTGCACGGACTATCTCGGTATGCCTCATGGCCAATCCACACTCTCATCGAGCGCCACCTATCTGTTGTCCCAGTGCATTATGCTCCTGTTTGCTACTTAGAGATTCCCACAGGGGGTCAGACGGATTTGTGCATTCGCACTGAAGAAAGTGGATTCACTGCCCAGCTAAGCTTATCAACTATTTTGATGCACAGTGCCCGTTCATTCGAAAGAAGAGACACCACGCAGATCCAGCAGCTGTGTAACACTACATGTAAACTGAACGGGGAACACTGCTATCAGGGACTTCAGATAGGTGGCACTTGATGGGAGTGTTGAGTGGCCATGAGGCATACTGAGATAGTCCATGCAGTTGTGATAACCCTGCCTCTTTGATGGTGCAGTGGTTACCACAACTGCCTAGTAAGCAGGAGATCCCTGGTTCGAATCCTAGTCCAGTACACATTTTTGCTCATTGTCGCTGATTCTGCTTAATGTCCCGCTGCAATTTTAATAAAGAGAACCAGCACCAATTAAAACTTGAAAATGTTCAACAAGCAGTACTGCAAAATTGTTCCTTGTGGTACCAAAAGGCAAAAACCACATGCTATGCACAAAAAATTCAAAATTCCAATAACAAGACATTAATGATTCGTAGAATTTTTAAACAGGAAACAAATACTCAACACGGCAAATTATATTCAACTCCCAGATGACAGTAACAGCAAGACAGATGATATTAAATTCATTCCAAAAATTCCTCCTAAACATTACTGTAAACACAGATCCAGTTTTTGTCTACACCACCACCACACATCAGTTTAGCCAAATCTCTAGCACATGAGATCTCAGAAATTGTAACAACACTAAAAAGAAGTAACTTTTTCGGCTATCATAGTATTTCAACAAAGGTACTAAAATCTTGTGAAAACCTGATACCACAACAGTTGAGTTACGTTTGAAACTAGTCAAAGTGTATTTCCTGAAAGACTGAAGTATGTAAAAGTAACACCAGTTTATAAAAGCAGAACTGAGAGAATGATCTCTAAATATAGTGTCATATCCTTCCTTTCCACATTCTCAAAATTTCTGAGAACATAGACTACAACAGAATATTGACCCAGCTTTCCTAGAATAATTTTCAAACATCTCAGTTGGCCTCCATAAAGGCTTCTTTAAGGAGAAAACAATACTGCAGTCTTAGTGTAGCTATGGGTAGTGATAATGTCAGGTAGTAGCATAACAACTTGGCTGACTTGAAGGATAATGACTGCAAGAGAATGTGGCTGCAACCTTGAAACTAGTATCAAAAAAATAAATAAAACCAATAAATAATAAAAAACAAAAGATAGCTGTGGAAACACTAATTCCACAAAGATATATATCCTACAAACATTTCTCTTAAAAATAAACAAGAACAATTACCCTGCTGTCATTTTCTGCAATTGTGCCACGGCCTTTGTCTAGATCATAAAATTCCACTACGGAAACTAGACTGTATAGCGATAAAGCCATTCCATTTGCAAGGATGAAGGCTTATCTTAACAACAGGAAATAAAGTGTCACATTAGCATTTGACGTAAGAGGAATAAGACAAAACTAAACTCAGAGTGGGCACATATTAAGGTCCAGGGTTTTCCTCACTAGTGTTTCTGATCTCATATATAAATGACGTATTCAAGATCCTGGAGGAGTCTTTCAAAAACTGAAAGTTTGCTGATGTCACGAGTATATTGCATAACTGATGACATGTTGTAGAAATTAGGATCGATTTTGTTATAATACATAAACAAACACCGTCTGGATGACTTCTTTTATTACCAAACACTGGTTTCAATCTGGGCTACAGAACATTGTCATGTCTAGTTGGAATAGTAAAAGAGAGGCAACAATAATAAAAAATGTGAAAGTTTATGATGTAATCACATCCATCAGAAACTGAACAATTAACAAGAAAATATTATAAGAACCAACATGTACCTGATGCCGCCTAGTGCAGTTTGTCAACTAATGTAAAATACAAAGGATGTGGGTGGGGCAAAAAGTTTTAATAGTCATGTGACATGCACATATGTCATAGGCTCGTACATTAAAACAGCTTCAAAAGGATTTCTCCATCACAAAATAAAATAGATAATGAAATTAAGAATTAAAAGACACTATTATTTATGGTGGTATGTGTGGGTTCTTATAATATTTTGTTGTTTATTGTGCAATCTCTGGGTGTAATGGTTGCTAATACTACACTTTTGCAATTTTTTTTAAATTTATTTATTTTTTTTAATTTCTTTTGTTCTTGTTCCTGCTAGACCTGAAGATTATTTGCAGCACAGGTTGAAATCAGCAGTCGGTAATAAAAGAAGTCATCCAGATGTGTTTGTTTATTTATTATAACAAGTTTATTGATAAGAGGTCCAAACAGATCCGTGCCAGACTAAGCAGAATAGTGGAACCAAGTTAAGGCAGATTCAAACCAGAGAGCTTAATTTTTCATGTGCCAAACCTCATATTATGCAATTCAAAGAAAATCAAAATTACTTACGGGGACCAGTAGTGAAGACTGAGGGGCATACACTGGATGAGCTGCAGCATGTGAAATTCTGGGTGCCCTGATGGATAATGAACTGCCATGGGATCGGCACTTGCATAAACTAACCAAAAAGCTCAGTTCTGTCCTCTTTGCACTTAGAAACCTATATCACTGTGTTGACAGTTAAGACAGGATTGCTAGCACACTTGCAGTCAGTACTGTCCTACGGCATAATCTGGGGTAATACAGCCAAGATAAAAAGTATATATTTATTTTATAGAAGTGTGCAACAAGAATATTGTATACAATCAATAACCAAACATCTTGCAGAAGCCTCTTCATGTATCTATGAATTCTTGGACTTAACTGTCATACGTAATGACTCCCTAAAAATATCTGTGATTAATAAGAAAAGTGAATTTAGGATGAACTCTGCAATTCACAATCACAATATGACAGGTAAAAGTAATTTTCTTACAGACCTTGTATCACAGCCTAGGATTCAAAATGGTTTTATACTCAGTTGGGAAATTGAAAATTTCCAAGGAAACAAAAAACAAAGTAAAAGAATACCTGAGTTTCTACTGCTCGTACAGTTTATCTACATCAACAAGACCACTCTGCAATTCACTCTGAAGTGCCTGATAGACGGTTCATCAAACATTTTCGCTTTAATTGTCTACTGTTCCACTCTTGGGCAGAATGCAGGGAAAATATAGATTTATATCTCTCCATGTGACCTTTGATTTCTCTTAGGTGGGCACCAACAAAATGTATTCACTGCAGGAGGAAAAAAGCTGGAGATTGAAATAATGTGAAAAGATGTCACCGCACTGAAAAATGCCTTCGTTTTAATGACAGTCGCCCCAACTTGCATATCATATTTGTGACACTCTCCCCTATATTTCACAACAGTACAAAATGAGTTGTTCTCTAAATTGTTTCAATGTGCCCCATCAGCCCTATCTGGTAAGGAACCCACACCACATAACAACACTACAGCAGAGGACACACAAGCTTAGTGTAGGATGTCTCTTTAGTGGATTTGTTGCAGCTTATAAGTGTTCTGCCAATAAAATGCAGTCTTTGGTTCAACTACATCACAACATTATCTATGTGATCATTCTAATTTAAGTTGTTTATAATCGTTATTCCTAGGTATTTAGTTGAATTGACAGCCCTTACATTTGTGAGATTATTATGTGACAGATCATTAGATTAATTGTTGGGTTCAAATTAATGAGATGAATATAATAGAGGGAAACATTCCACGTGGGAAAAATATATCTAAAAAGAAAGTACCAAACGAAAGGGCTGGCATGTTGATAGACACACAAACATACATACAAAATTCAAGCTTTCGCAACCAATGGTTGCTTCATCAGGAAAGAGGGAAGGAGAGGGAAAGACAAAAGGATGTGGGTTTTAAGGGAGAGAGTAAGGAGTCATTCCAATCCCGGATATGTGTGTGTGTGTGTGCGCGCGAGTGCATACCTGCCCTTTTTTCCCCCTAAGGTAAGTCTTTCCGCTCCCGGGATTGGAATGACTCCTTACCCTCTCCCTTAAAACCCACATCCTTTCGTCTTTCCCTCTCCTTCCCTCTTTCCTGATGAAGCAACCGTTGGTTGAGAAAGCTTGAATTTTGTGTGTATGTTTGTGTTTGTTTGTGTGTCTATCAACATGCCAGCACTTTCGTTTGGTAAGTTGCATCATCTTTCTTTTTAGATAGATCATTAGATTACTTGGACTCAGGGATGTAGAATCTGCAAAACTCTCATGTCTGTATCGAACACTATCTAGACTACATCAACTGCTAATGGTCTGTGTAAAGTATACATTTTGTTGGAAGTAGTTGTTGTTGTGGTCTTCAGTCCTTAGACTGGTTTGATGCAGCTCTCCATGCTACTCTATCCTGTGCAAGCTTTTTCATCTCCCAGTACCTACTGCAACCTACATCCTTCTGAATCTGCTTAGTGTATTCATCTCTTGGTCTCCCTCTACGATTTTTACCCTCCACGCTGCCCTCCAATACTAAACTGGTGATCCCTTGATGCCTCAGAACATGTCCTACCAACCGATCCCTTCTTCTGGTCAAGTTGTGCCACAAACTTCTCTTCTCCCCAATCCTATTCAATACTTCCTCATTAGTTATGTGATCTACCCATCTAATCTTCAGCATTCTTCTGTAGCACCACATTTCGAAAGCTTCTATTCTCTTCTTGTCCAAACTATTTATCGTCCATGTTTCACTTCCATACATGGCTACACTCCATACGAATACTTTCAGAAATGACTTCCTGACACTTAAATCAATACTGGATGTTAACAACTTTCTCTTCTTCAGAAACACTTTCCTTGCCATTGCCAGCCTACATTTTATATCCTCTCTACTTCGACCATCATCAGTTATTTTGCTCCCCAAATAGCAAAACTCCTTTACTACTTTAAGTGCCTCATTTCCTAATCTAATTCCCTCAGCATCACCCGACTTAATTAGACTACATTCCATTATCCTTGTTTTGCTTTTGTTGATGTTCATCTTATATCCTCCTTTCAAGACACTGTCCATTCCATTCAACTGCTCTTCCAAGTCCTTTGCTGTCTCTGACAGAATTACAATGTCATCGGCGAACCTCAAAGTTTTTATTTCTTCTCCATGAATTTTAATACCTACTCCGAATTTTTCTTTTGTTTCCTTTACTGCTTGCTCAATATACAGATTGAACAATATCGGGGAGAGGCTACAACCCTGTATTACTCCCTTTCCAACCACTGCTTCCCTTTCATGTCCCTCGACTCTTATAACTGCCATCTGGTTTCTGTACAAATTGTAAATAGCCTTTCGCTCCCTGTATTTTACCCCTGCCACCTTTAGAATTTGAAAGAGAGTATTCCAGTCAACATTGTCAAAAGCTTTCTCTAAGTCTACAAATGCTAGAAACGTAGGTTTGCCTTTCCTTAATCTTTCTTCTAAGATAAGTCGTAAGGTCAGTATTGCCTCACGTATTCCAGTGTTTCTACGGAATCCAAACTGATCTTCCCCGAGGCTGGCTTCTACTAGTTTTTCCATTCGTCTGTAAAGAATTCGTGTTAGTATTTTGCAGCTGTGACTTATTAAGCTGATAGTTGGTAATTTTCACATCTGTCAACACCTGCTTTCTTTGGGATTGGAATTATTATATTCTTCTTGAAGTCTGAGGGCATTTCGCCTGTTTCATACATCTTGCTCACCAGATGGTAGAGTTTTGTCAGGACTGGCTCTCCCAAGGCCGTTAGTAGTTCCAATGGAATATTGTCTACTCCGGGGGCTTGTTTCGACTCAGGTCTTTCAGTGCTCTGTCAAACTCTTCACGCAGTATCATATCTCCCATTTCACCTTCATCTACATCCTCTTCCATTTCCATAATATTGTCCTCAAGTACATCGCCCTTGTATAGACCCTCTATATACTCCTTCCACCTTTCTGCTTTCCCTTCTTTGCTTAGAACTGGGTTTCCATCTGAGCTCTTGATATTCATACAAGTCATTCTCTTATCTCCAAAGGTCTCTTTAATTTTCCTGTAGGCGGTATCTATCTTACCCCTAGTGAGATAGGCCTCTACATCCTTACATTTGTCCTCTAGCCATCCCTGCTTAGCCATTTTGCACTTCCTGTCGATCTCATTTTTGAGACGTTTGTATTCCTTTTTGCCTGTTTCACTTACTGCATTTTTATATTTTCTCCTTTCATCAATTAAATTCAATATTTCTTCTGTTACCCAAGGATTTCTACTAGCCCTCATCTTTTTACCTACTTGATCCTCTGCTGCCTTCACTACTTCATCCCTCAAAGCTACCCATTCTTCTTCTACTGTATTTATTTCCCCCATTCCTGTCAATTGCTCCCTTATGCTCTCCCTGAATCTCTGTACAACCTCTGGTTCTTTTAGTTTATCCAGGTCCCATCTCCTTAAATTCCCACCTTTTTGCAGTTTCTTCAGTTTTAATCTACAGGTCATAACCAATAGATTGTGGTCAGAGTCCACATCTGCCCCTGGAAATGTCTTACAATTTAAAACCTGGTTCCTAAATCTCTGTCTTACCATTATATAATCTATCTGATACCTTTTAGTATCTCCAGGGTTCTTCCATGTATACAACCTTCTTTCATGATTCTTAAACCAAGTGTTAGCTATGATTATGTTGTGCTCTGTGCAAAATTCGACCAGGCGGCTTCCTCTTTCATTTCTGTCCCCCAATCCATATTCACCTACTATGTTTTCTTCTCTCCCATTTCCTACACTCGAATTCCAGTCACCCATGACTATTAAATTTTCGTCTCCCTTCACAATCTGAATAATTTCTTTTATTTCATCATACATTTCTTCAATTTCTTCGTCATCTGCAGAGCTAGTTGGCATATAAACTTGTACTACTGTAGTAGGCGTGGGCTTCGTATCTATCTTGGCCACAATAATGCGTTCACTATGCTGTTTGTAGTAGCTTACTCGCATTCCTATTTTCCTATTCATTATTAAACCTACTCCTGCACTACCCCTATTTGATTTTGTATTTATAACCCTGTACTCACCTGACCAGAAGTCTTGTTCCTCCTGCCACCGAACTTCACTAATTCCCACTATATCTAACTTCAACCTATCCATTTCCCTTTTTAAATTTTCTAACCTACCTGCCCGATTAAGGGATCTGACATTCCACACTCCGATCCGTAGAACGCCAGTTTTCTTTCTCCTGATAACGACATCCTCTAGAGTAGTCCCCGCCCGGAGATCCGAATGGGGGACTATTTTACCTCCGGAATATTTTACCCAAGAGGACGCCATCATCATGTAATCATACAGTAAAGCTGCATGCCCTCGGGAAAAATTACGGCTGTAGTTTCCCCTTACTTTCAGCCGTTCGCAGTACCAGCACAGCAAGGCCGCTTTGGTTATTGTTACAAGGCCAGATCAGTCAATCATCCAGACTGTTGCCCTTGCAACTATTGAAAAGGCTGCTGCCCCTCTTCAGGAACCACACGTTTGTCTGGCCTCTCAACAGATACCCCTCCGTTGTGGTTGCACCTACGGTACGGCTATCTGTATCGCTGAGGCACGCAAGCCTCCCCACCAACAGCAAGGTCCATGGTTCATGGATAAAAAGAGTCACAGAGTAACATAAGAAAAGGAGCAGTGGCTTTTTCCAAAGCAGCTGTTTTCTTCCATGATATAAATATATAAAGTAATCCAGAAGTAAATCCCATATTTGTCAATGTGAGCAGATTACACTAGTCATAGTTTGTTGCTATATAATTCACAAGTAGTCAATAGTGGCTGCTTCCGCATGTTAGCCAAGGGACTTCCCATGTTGGTAACACTGATTCCTGTCCTATCAATGACATTAAGCAATAGTGGGACTGGCAGATACTTCAATGGGTGACCATCTGAGGGAAACTGGATGCTGTTGGTTTTAATAACATGCAAGTTGCTGAAGTGGCATCCAATTAGAAGACTTGCACTAAATCGTGCTGCCGCATGACCTTTTCCTTCTGCATCATGAACTTGACCACTCCTCATCTCTGAAGGCTGTCCTTCCTGACAGGATTTATGGAACAAGATGTGTGAATGAATGAATGAATGAATGAAACGAACAGGACATTTTTTTCCAATTAAACAAACATTAACACACAAGACTGAAAGCCTATCAATTTTTGTAGCTAATATGAAATGAAGAGTTCTCATTAAAAAGTGTGTAGTTAATCACATAGAAGAGGCACATAAAAGAAAGTAATGGCATCTATCATTCTCACTATGCTCAAAAACTAACAACAAAAATTGCCAATGAAAGAAATCTGAGATGCAATAATGTTAGTAAGGTAGATGATCTATCACTAGAACAGACGGACTACATAGATTTGTGTGGATTGTGCTGCTTTCATATTTGCTGTTTTCTTTTCCAATATAATGTGGCATTCCTCTAAGTCGATGCCGCTCAGTAACTCAGGTGAAATGCTTGATCTGAAAATTCAGGCCAATTACTTTTTCAGCATAACGTTTCCATAAAACCTAAAAATGAAACTGGCCTTAAAAAACTACAGTGGAAGTAAAAGAGACAAAGAATAAAACTGTTTCTAATACCATTTCTGAGATTTTGTTGAGGAATCTGTTGCAAAGTACACAAACAAAAATCAATAGCCATCAAAAACTGGATAATACAATATTGCCCAGAACAGTAGCAAACAAAAGCTCTTCAGTAGTTTATTCTTTGTTTGTTGCAAACTTGCTTTAATGTTGTATATCTTTTACACAATGAGCACATAGATCAGACTGATAAAACATCGTGGAAGATTAACAGATATGCAGTAAAATATGAGCCTAAGCATAACATTGTGTGACAAATTACAGACTTGAATTATTTTCCTAATACAATTTTTTGGCAGAATAGATAACCAAATGGAAATTATTATTGTTTGTTGGCTACTTTCCCTAGCAGGTGATTCATAACTACACCTGCCCCTTTCCACATTACATTAGCTGTCCTCCTCCAATCCCAAGTGGAGTTGTCTCTGGGATGTGTTAAGAAATCAAAGATGTACATTTAATTTAATTTAAGTGCAGTAACATTACATTACGATATTGCAGTGATAATCCTAAATATACATTAACTTAAAACATTAAATTTAAGTGTTTCAGTTAAAATAGGCATAGGAGGTTTCTAAACAAAATTCCCTAATCCAGTCAAACTTCACTACATTACCTATGCAATGTTCAATAATAATGTTCTGGCAGATCATTGAATAGATGTGTACTCATATATCTGACTACTTTCTGTACTAATGGTAATGCCCTGAGGTCTTTGCACAGGCTTGTTTTTGTCCTAATGTTACATTAATGCTTTCCACTATATTTGTGAGAAGAGAGTTATTAGTAATGATAAAGGACATTAATGAATACTTGTACTGTGAAGTAGATGTCAAAATGTCCAGTTCTTTTGAAGATGTCTATGTATTATGTTTTTAAATTGACACTTGATTTAATTCTTCCAATAGACTGCTGTGTTCTGAAAATTGTGTCCCAATAACTTGAATTTCCCCAGAAAATGATTCCTTAACTCATTAGGGGTGAATGGAAGTACGTAAATTAAACTAGTTTCTTCACTTTTAATTCTCTATAGCACAAATTATGCATACTGTAAACACAGTTGAACCAAGATGCTTTATTTATTCTAGGCAGGGACATACGTGAATGCAACCAAAATTGTGAAAAATGTTTGAATCTTCATTTACTACATGGTACTGAAATTTCAGTTCCTGAATATTACGTTCCAATTACAATCCTAAGTATGATAAAAAATAGTAATTAAAGAAGCCTATCTGGGGACACACCCCTATGCTTTTCTGTATTTCTTTATATTATTTATTCCTGAGGCATTTTCTTCCAGTTTTATGCAGTAATAATGTGGGGAATATTTCAGCAGTTCGCAGATCCACAACATCCATGGAAAAACTCAAAATGAAAGTTACAACTCTCTGATAGGAAAACTATGCCCCAAGGCAATATTCGTTTTCGCAACTGCTGATGAAGTTTCAGCATATGATGCTTGTTTAGTATATAATTGTGCTAATCTTGGCAGACTAAGGACTCTACAGAGGCCAAAATTTGATACATGAGCTTTCACACTGTCAGTTTTGGAGGAAAGCAATAACAGGAGAACTGATGCAGCTGACATTATTATTACTCAATTTGAAAATCAGGTTAACCTAAGAGGGCAAGCAAAGAACACAATGCTTGAGGATGAAGAGGAGACTGCATATGGTTTGCACTAGTTCACCCAAATAATGTAAGACCCAATACAAACACTGTCAAATCTTTGATTCAGATTTCCCATAACTTTCATTTTGGCAACTTTATGTACTTTTTCTCACAAACCACTGATATTATAGAACTTAAGTTTGGCATACAATTAGTCTACACTATAGTGAAACATTTTGTGAGTGTAATTTTGATTTATAACAATAGTAAGGCATTTAGGTATGAGAAAAGCCATAAGATTTGTTTTTTTTTTTTCCACACAAATTTGAAGAGCTACAAAAATCTAACAAAAGAAGATACCAATATTCTGTTCCACAAATGTTTGTAATAATGATATATCAATCTCTGTAGAAAAATACATTAATTTTGTTCAGACAGATTTTTCAAAAAAGAAACATTTCTATTCAACCAGTTGAAAAACTTTCAATTGTTTATAATTAAAAACTTATACCTTCAATAAGCATGAAAATGTATGTGTGTATCTACTTAACATTCCTTAACAACTGTGCCAAATCTAGTTGCACTGCCTTGAAAAACTTTGGATTGTATTGCAACTGCACATACATCCCCTTAACACTTTCTACTTTTTGATTTTAATTATCTGACAAACTTATTTTTATAGTTTTTGCAGTCCTGTGAGAAGTACTGAACTGTTTACATGGAATCTTGTCAAAATTCAATGATAATCCAATTGTCTTGAACCATCTGTTGATGTTTTCAAATATTTAATTAGCTGTCTTTTCAGTAAGAGTGCTGGTACTACACTCCTGGAAATTGAAATAAGAACACCGTGAATTCATTGTCCCAGGAAGGGGAAACTTTATTGACACATTCCTGGGGTCAGATACATCACATGATCACACTGACAGAACCACAGGCACATAGACACAGGCAACAGAGCGTGCACAATGTCGGCACTAGTACAGTGCATATCCACCTTTCGCAGCAATGCAGGCTGCTATTCTTCCATGGAGACGATCGTAGAGATGCTGGATGTAGTCCTGTGGAACGGCTTGCCATGCCATTTCCACCTGGCGCCTCAGTTGGACCAGCGTTCGTGCTGGACGTGCAGACCGCGTGAGACGACGCTTCATCCAGTCCCAAACATGCTCAATGGGGGACAGATCCGGAGATCTTGCTGGCCAGGGTAGTTGACTTACACCTTCTAGAGCACGTTGGGTGGCACGGGATAAATGCGGACGTGCATTGTCCTGTTGGAACAGCAAGTTCCCTTGCCGGTCTAGGAATGGTAGAACGATGGGTTCGATGACGGTTTGGATGTACCGTGCACTATTCAGTGTCCCCTCGACGATCACCAGTGGTGTACGGCCAGTGTAGGAGATCGCTCCCCACACCATGATGCCGGGTGTTGGCCCTGTGTGCCTCGGTTGTATGCAGTCCTGATTGTGGCGCTCACCTGCACGGCGCCAAACACGCATACGACCATCATTGGCACCAAGGCAGAAGCGACTCTCATCGCTGAAGACGACACGTCTCCATTCGTCCCTCCATTCACACCTGTCGCGACACCACTGGAGGCGGGCTGCACGATGTTGGGGCGTGAGCGGAAGACGGCCTAACGGTGTGCGGGACCGTAGCCCAGCTTCATGGAGACGGTTGCGAATGGTCCTCGCCGATACCCCAGGAGCAACAGTGTCCCTAATTTGCTGGGAAATGGCGGTGCGGTCCCCTACGGCACTGCGTAGGATCCTACGGTCTTGGCGTGCATCCGTGCGTCGCTGCGGTCCGGTCCCAGGTCGACGGGCACGTGCACCTTCCGCCGACCACTGGCGACAACATCGATGTACTGTGGAGACCTCACGCCCCACGTGTTGAGCAATTCGGCGGTACGTCCACCCGGCCTCCCGCATGCCCACTATACGCCCTCGCTCAAAGTCCGTCAACTGCACATACGGTTCACGTCCACGCTGTCGCGGCATGCTACCAGTGTTAAAGACTGCGATGGAGCTCCGTATGCCACGGCAAACTGGCTGACACTGACGGCGGCGGTGCACAAATGCTGCGCAGCTAGCGCCATTTGACGGCCAACACCACGGTTCCTTGTGTGTCCGCTGTGCTGTGCGTGTGATCATTGCTTGTACAGCCCTCTCGCAGTGTCCGGAGCAAGTATGGTGGGTCTGACACACCGGTGTCAATGTGTTCTTTTTTCCATTTCCAGGAGTGTATTTTCTATTCCTAGACTTGTGTCACCTCAAAAATTGCAAAATTTGCATATTCTGAAACTGTAAGTGGAAGATCATTTAAGTACATCACAAGCAACAAAGGATCCAAAACCTATCATTGCGGTACACCATGTCTGATTGCTTCAAATTTTGAGTGCCTATCATTATGTGATTGATAAAAAATTTCCTGCACTGCATAATTCAATCATGATTCACTTTCTTACACAATATATCTTCTTCAGACTTGAGGAAGTTATACTGAATATACTTCAGGTGAAGCATCTCAAGCATAACTTAACAGAAATACCCTAACACCAGGAAAAATTTTATTTTTCTGAAAAACATGGTTTTGCACTTTGCTATCAACAGTTCATTATTTTCAGGTGTGCATTTGCTTACTTCATATAATACATTAATTAACAGATAGCATCCTGGGTCAGGAGGAATATTCAATACTAATCATTGGCTTTGACCACTAACATAATGTTAATTGATGCTGTGACATCATCTTTTGTCACACATTTTCACAGCTTGATTGTTTGTTGGTGAAGCCAATGAATGTGAAAGCAACAAACATCACTGTGGTGATAGACTGATCTATAACTTAGCCTCTTTGAAAAATAGCCACTGATATCATGTTATAGTCACCATGTTGTTTACATCTGTTGCATGTTTCCTACATCACTGGTCAAAGCCAACAACTAGTACTGAATACTGCTCTTTATCCTGCATTTTTGGGGGTAACTCCAACCTGACTCTGCTATATGTGATGACAAAAATTAAAAACAAATTAAATTTTAACTGTATTCATGACACAAATGCTGCACTCTAAGTGAAAAATATTTACTTTTTATTAATCAAAACAAAATAAACTCCATGGAGGGCACGGCCTACATTAACTAAACTTTGAAGACTGAATTTTGCGTACTTACGGAATTTTGAACAGCAATTCTTCGTCAACATCACTTTCAACATACTGAGGGGAAAAAAGAGAAATATTATTAGTGTGGAAAAATTAGGGATGTGGTTTTTACTTTGCTGTGTGTGTGTGTGTGTGTGTGTGTGTGTGTGTGTGTGTGTGTGTGTGTGTGTGTGTGTGTGTGTGTGTGTGTGTGTAAAAAATTAAATATTAGCTATATTTGTGACAAAAAAGGCATCTACTTATGAAGTGCAAAACAGCAAGATTGTCACATGCAAATTTAAAAACTGCTTGAAATATCTGTTTTCCATTCCTCATTATTCTGACAAAAAAGTTTATTAATTCTGAAACAGATTCAACAGTACTTTTAAATGAGTGACTACACTGTAGTTAATAATGTTTCAGAAGAAGGTATCAGATGCCAATCTTTTGTCACATATACTCTTATAGTGTAGCTGTGAGAATGATGTGCACAGTAAGCAATCTGAAAATTTTACTATTTACATATACATTGATATGTAGACTAACAGTGATCACATCACGAAATGTAAATATTGTGTTTCCCATGATACAAGACATAAACGAAAGTTTCATAAAGACTACATGAAGCTCAGTTAACTGTGCCACAACATTTGTACTAAGTTTTTAACACAGTAATAGAAAATATAACATAACATTGACAACTTAAAGATATTTAAAAATAGAGCATTCATATATCAAAATAATAACTGTTTAGGTTCAAACAGTTGCGCATAGAAAGCAGCCAAGGTAAAACAAACAGGCGCGGACAGCAGCTACATCACTAAAAATTGTACAGAGAATAAGCACACTTTCATAAATATGTGCCTGTTTTTATTAAAAATGCATATTGTAATATAAAAATTGCAAATGAAGATTTCACCCACCTATAACAACCTGAAACAACTCAGCAGTAGCCTTCTCTACATATTTATTTTGCCTGCACTATTATGTGAAATACCAAAGCAAACAACATTTTGTATTAGTTTCCTGAATACTCCGTACAACAACAATCTTTAATCAATGAGAATTAAGCATGGCATGTGGGAGCAGGCTATATTTTGCCATGTACGTAGGAACTATATCACTATATTAGAGGAGGACAGTTGCTACTCACCATATAACGGAGACGCTGAGTCGCAGATACACACAACAGAAAGATTCTCACACTTATAGCTTTCGGTCATTAAGGTCTTTGTCAACGATACATGCAAACCCCTGCGATCAGCATTTCCGCTATATGGTCAGTAGCAACTTCACTTATCTAATATTGTTACAGTCCATCCTGGATTTTCCATTGTTGGAACTAAATCACTGATATAACTTCGTTACCACCAATGTAACAGTAGACAGTACTTCGTTCTGTTCACAGACATTTGTTATAGCAACATCTAATCACATCATTGCAGGTTTGTGATAATGACACTTAATTAGGATACTGGGCAATTTTCACAGAGATCTGCAAATTCTGTGCTTTCACTGCCAAGTTACTTTCTTCCTGATTTACACACTAATGATTGCAACTACGGCAATACCCAAGTGTAAAAAATTATATGCTTACATTAAATACAATTGGTAATAGCTAATGTTTACATAACATCCAATTACAAGTCATGCTCGCACTCAACTGGAGAAAAGGCATACATTTTCTCAGAATTTTCATGAGAATGTGTCATCCCGAACAAAATTTGTAAACATCTGCCTTTTAGTTACAACATGGTAATATCTGCCATGTCTGTTACAACAACCCAACATTTCACAGACACCCTTTCCTATTTCCTTCCTCAACATTTCCCATTTCCCCACTATCTCACTACATGCTTCCCTTATTTTAACAGGAGTTTGGTTTGTCTACTTTGATGCTAATAAAAATGATCCACACAGTGATTTGTTCCTGTTTTTGGGTTCACCTTGCTGTTCTACAACAGCAACTTTTGATACCCCAATGCACACTACCTTCACAATGACCAAGTGATCATGCTGTCTTAAAAGACAATTCAACAATTTCTTACGCCTACTGCTGCACCACACTTGCATCATGCATTTTCACATTACTCCCAACATAAACATTTACCATTAAACTTTCTATCCTCCTAGTACACAAGATATCAAAGAACCGTACACAATTCATACGTTACAGTCCAGGTGCCTCAAAAATAGTATACATTCCCAGTTACAAGCACAGTGTGTATAAAATAGGTGAATCACATCTTTTTCCTGCAGTAAAATTGAGTCAATATCCCTGCTAGCCCTCTAACACACCTGCAACCTAGTAACACTCCATCTACTCACAAAGACAACACTCCCAATTAACAAACTCAACGGAACTTGTACCAGGTTAAGCAAATATACAAAACTTGTTTGTCTTTAACAACTGTTCAGTATTACAGACTAATATCTGTTGGTTTCCCTGTAGTTTCTCAGTGCTAAATTTGACTAATATATTGTAGTAATGCTATCATTCGTCTTAAGAGCACACCTCAAGTTTCTAAATCAGTTAATACTGGATCCCTTCCAAAACCTACCTATTGTGTGCCACCCCCCCCCCCCCCCCCCTCAGATCACCCCTCATTTTACACATTTTCATTCAACTGTTGCTTTTACTTCTCGTATTACAGACACTTTCTTCTCAAATGTGAAGCAGCTACACATCATTCACAGGCACGCAAAAAAAAACCTTACATGTATCACGTCATCCCTTGTGTATGACACGTTTATATCGTACAAGGGTTATTCGGGAAGTAAGGAACAATCGGGCATGAAATGGAAACCACAGCGAAAATCCGATGAAGTTTTGCACAGGTGTGTTGGGTAGTGTCTCTAGTATGCCCATCAATCGCATTACGTCGTTCTTTTTAGTTCTGAGCACACATGGAACACATAAAGATAACTAGAACAATAGTGTCTCCCACCGAGTACGAGGGCCTGGTGAGAAATTTCGCCTGAGTCTATGCAATCAACACTACATAACTGTCATGTGCTTTCTTCTTCAAGACAATTCTCAGCTGCATTCTGCTGGGGCAATTCTCCTGCATAGTTTTCAATTGCAAATGTTTGATTACCCACAATACAAACCATAATTGTCTCCCTCCGAGTTTCATCTCCGCTCACATGAACCGCAGGCTATGAAGACAACATTTCGGCACAGACAATGAGCTGTACGCCAGCGTAGAGAATGGGCAGAAAAGAAAGCACTGGCAGCTGCCTTCTATAACGATGGTATTGGAAAGTCGGTACAACGCAACAACAAACGTCTAAGTCAGATCGGCGACCATGGAGATATGTAGCTGGAAGTTGTAGCTAACTGTTGCAAATAAAACAGTTTTGATTTTCAGGGTGGTTTCCATTTCACAACCTATCATTCCTTACTTTCCAAATAGCCCTCGTAATATGATTCAGTATTGTGCTGTCAGAATGCAAGATAGATCACCTCTACCAACAACATAACTTCAGCTTCCTACTTGCCTCTAAACTACTTCAGCCAACACCGTCCCCCGCATCCTCATATCCCACAATGCACACCTAATCAGAGACGTATGCTGCACTGTCCTCCCTCCTCCTCTACACAATTTACAATTGCTTGTACATGTTACCTTTTGTACCATTAACCTTTTCTTTCAAAGAATCTTACCTCTTTTCCTCATCTTTCTTCTATCCTAATAAGTCAATTGGATGCCTCAGAACTGTGGTAACCTTTCTCCTTGCTATTGATACAACTTTCTTGAAAAAAGTGGTGCCACTATTAAATAAAATTTTCTCGTTTCCTTTTGGCAATATTACATAAGTTAGCCATTAGCTGTTTTTTCCCCCTGCAACATAATTGCTGACTTGAAACTCTTTCCTGGGTATCTAAAAGAATATTACAGGTCAATGTAATACTGAACAACATAAGCAGAATTGGAGGTAGTAATTCATAACTCTTCAGTAGAATGAGAGACAGTAAATAGTTTCGTTACATGATACTACAAGTGATGGGGAAACCTTATACAGCAGTTTTCCTTCATGTATAGATGTTGCAAAGCTCTATCACTCATTAAAATGATGAACATGCTGTTCCTCAATTCACTCTTCAGAAGAGGTGTGCGCACAGAGCAGATAACAAGACAAAACTTCTTGTACTCCAAAGAAGTCACGGTATAATTGACAATAGCTGACTCAATTATTCAAAGCAGCCTCTCCAAGTTAGTTCCACTTTATTCTCAGCAGACCACATTCCACAGAATGGAAAGTAGAAACAATCCTGATACATCATCAGATCATTTTCACTAACTATGAAATAAATATACAACTGATATTGAGATTTTGAGAGATTTATTTGATGCTGATAATGAATCACATGCTAGTCATCATATTTTTAAACACTATGTATGGTTTGCTTCTGTGCTTTTCAATTGGAAAATAATTATCTATCACGTTCAGTATAACAGGTCACAGAAAAATTAACAGCTTGAGAATTTGTAACTCAGCAGAGTTGTCACAATAGGTTCATAAAGTTCCATCAGTAGGTTTAACTGTAATTCAATATCCATACAGTGTAGATGCCAAGATGAATGTTTGTATGGGAGGGTGGGGAGAGACAGATCCTGGTGTACAGAGTGTTTTTAATATTTTTGACGAGCTGTAAGCAGCTATCAAAAAATCCAGTTTCGAGCCTGTAAAAAAACTGCACAGTACCAAATCTGAAATCATTTTCACACTACACTATGTTTTTCCTTCCCCCCGAGAGCTACGGGGGTCGGTACCACAGCCCTCAGGTAATGTGAAGTTACCACTATTAATGTGTAAGCCTTTTCATCATACTGATATTTCATCATACTGGTATAATACTGTGCATCCACTAGGTGTATCCAACAAAGAACTTAAGTTTCTCTTTCCATGACTAGTCCCATGGGACAAGCAAATCTGATGTGTGTTTCACTCAGGCTGTATATAACAAGACTCCAAATATATGAAGATTTTTTTACAAACAAATACAAAATTTTACTTTAAGTGCGCCAATAGATTTATAATACAACTGCATTTATACGTTACTCTTACCCATGAGTTCCGAATAATTTATCTGTACTATTTACTAATTATCTTACTGCAAAATTACCTTTTGACAATGTTAATCGTGCAGCATACTCAGTTCATACTAAGTACAACACAGAAGGAAGACAATTGGTTTAACCAGTGTACTTCAGCACTAAATTTATTAAATACTGCTCAACATTATTTAAAAATGCTTATTTCGGTTGTGGCGCATTGCTAATCTCAACTTCTAAACTCAATCGAAAAACAGCCGCAAGTTAGATTTAACATAAAATAGACATAGGGATCAACAGGAATACGTTCCAAAGTGGTGTGGACTAATGTATTAAACTGACGTATGTCTTCCTTTAACGAAACTGTTACACGGCATCAAATCAAAATACAGACTATGAGTACCGAAAACTTAAGCATTCTATTAATTTTTATCTTTCACGTCATCTTAACGTTCCACACAGCCAGCTGATTAAAGATACCTGTCTAACAAGATTATTGATAGATGGATAAGGATGAAGTCTCACTGGAAGGTTACAACGACCAAACTGTTCACATATGGACATATACATATAGGAAACTTTTTATTGAGAAATCTAGGCACAGCATACAATTCTGATGTGAGAGCGCTTAAAAATAAATATATTTAGCGTCCGCACTTCTTGTACGCTTACGAGTCAATTAGCACGGGAACATTTAAGGCAGCCAAAGTGCACTTTTAGTTGAATTTAACAACATAAATATAAGCACAGCTTCATAAATTTTAATTATATTTCGCGGAGAACGACAACTGATGCAAATTTTATACCTTTTCGTAATCTAGTCTGTCTTCCCAAGCTTTAAACACAGTTTTGCCCGAGCCTTCAACCTTTTCATTCAAGCATTCCAGATTTTCTGTGTCTATTTTAGTGTAAAGACTATACTGCACTCCCATTTCCGGACTATCGTCAATTTCATGATCATGATCGCCACTGCAACTATGCGAATGCCGAGACATCGTGTTTTAGTCGGACCACGCCAGACACCCTGACACTCACAACATCCGCAGCCCTCCACAGCCAATATACACTAAGGTCTATGACAAAGCGCTCTCGAAGAGTCAAACAACCCATACATCTCGATTATCGCCAAGGATGTCATTATACAGACATGTCTGTGATGTATGTGACCAATGTCCTCTGATCCTCTGTGACTGACACTTCGCTGAGAGTTAAAATGTTCAAATGCGTGTGAATAACTAAGGGACCAAAATGCTGAGGACATTGGTCCCTAGACTTACACACTACTTAAACTAACTTACGCTAAGGACAACACACAAACCCATACCCGAGGGAGGACTCAAAACTCTGCGGTAGGGGCCGCACGATTAGTGACATGGCGCCTCTAACAGCGCGGGCACCCCGCGCGGCTCGCATGAGTCCTCAACGTCAATAAAATTATTAAGTATATAACCGCGAAAACGAGATTTATATATATTTTATTAACTCATATCTCTACACAAACAATAACTGTGATAATAATAAAATAAAAGGGTCACTCATTCCTACTGTTTTAAGCATTTGAGATAAAACAAGTTAAAACAACACACCACTGTGTGAAACATGTTACCTCAATACACAGCTGATAAATAAGCCTATAAATTCTTAGAAATTCTATAACCACTAATCATTAAACCACATATAACAGGATTCTTCTAAACGCAAACCTGTTTCGAATTTTTGAGTTTTGGAATATAGGGCATGATCCTATCACCGTCTATTTCCGATACGTACTGGTAGAAGCTTCTCCAGCTAACTCATAACAAACCGAAGCAAACTTCATAGCGGATATTCTTTATCAATTTTGTGTGGTAAATCGCTGAGAAGTGAACCGACGTTTCAAAACATCGACGTTTATTTGTTACCGGTGACGAAAATATGTACATACAAACACATCAGACAATATTTACAAGGCCTATTTACCTCACCCATTACGTTTATTCCTCTACGTAGGAAATAACGGAATAAATAACTAATTTTCTCCTAAAATAAAGCTGACTTTTTCACTCAGAAAAAGATAATTGAACGAAAATTGCTTCATCAATTTACGTCCTTATTTATGAACAGTGCAACCGTCAGCTCTATTTTGTTATTGTAAAACCTAAATCATTTTTCACTTTCATATGTCTTGTCTCACTTATGGAAGATCACTTAGGAAAAAATATCCAAGTTGTCACGGAAGATTTGCAGTTTGACATGAAAACAAAGAAATACGATACACTACAGATTAAGAAGAGGCAAAATCACGAAATCTATTTAACCTATATTACTAAGAGAATATTGAGAACCCCGAACCACTTGTAGGTTGCCTATCTAATACCTCCAACATGCAACAAAAATTTGATTTACAATATTTCATGACATTAATGACCGAATTTAAAAAAAATTGAATTCCTTCATAATCTACTCAATAAGAGATATAATCCTACACTCTAATACAATAAGACGAAAACTACAGTTAGAAACTGTGTGCTTATCTTGAGGGAGCCTAATTGACGGGGCGCTAATACACCGACTGTCTTCATCCAGTATTTTTTGAATCAGAGCACTTAGCGACTTACAATAAAGTTTACACATAATATCAAACCTTTGCAAAACGTTTTCTCCCTGACTTCCCCACAAAATGATGTAAGAAAAAGTTTGTCACTTACTACGTTTTCGCTGTTCCTGCAGTGAAACTTCATTATCAGATATGACGTTTTAATTTATTACTTCATTACTGCTGTCTCTATTTGCGATACGGTTTGCAGACAGTATCCACATATATCACTGAATTTACCTGCAAAATTATATCATTGAGTGAAACATAGTTTAGGAGACATGACGTTATAGACTTTTGATGCGCAAAAAACTAACTTGTGCTTAGAATGAAGCGCAGTAAATCTTCAACATAAGGCATGACGTTTTAATATATCACTACTTTACTACTAACTCTGTTCACAACATATTTTGCATCTTTACTACTAACTCTATTCACAACATATTTTGCAGATAATATTTACACATATCGCTGAATGTACCTGCAAAATTATATCACAGTATGATACATAGTTTAGGAGGGTTGACCTCATAAACATTGAGTTACGTGAAAAAGTTGCTTTTCATTAAAATGGAGCGCCAATTAGCCAGACTATATTCATCCTGTGTTTGATAAAGAGAGCACTTAACGATTTCCAACGAACATTAAGTAAATTTCAAAAAATGTCTAACACAGCAACTCGTTTGTAAAGTAATCAGGCGTTTAAAGATATTATACACATGGAAGTTCGATTCTTTAAAGAATCGGAGTTTACTGATAGACTACTGTAGCAGCAGTGAATGCAGGCAAAATAGGTTAGCAGATGACAACACAGTTCCTCCACAAACGACACAAACCTTGATGTGACGTGATGTGTGAAATTGACAGCCTGCATGAAATTCATAGTGGAATATTTTTATGTGATGTGACAGCAAATGTGATCAGAGCCATGCATCCCACCATATTTACCCGTCTGAGCCTGCCTGTGGCTGACTGCTCCGTTCTGTTGTCCCACAGTGCAGGAATGGAGTGCGCGAGCCACGATGTGCCTTCGCGGGGTCTTTGAGCGCAAGAACCAACAGAGCTTGTGCAACAGGGAGATAGCATTGGGAAGGCGAGAATAAATGACAACACAAGTATGGATTTGCTTTCTGAAGTGTCAGCACTGCTCTGAGAATCATGAAGGTTTAATATGCTAGGAAGAGGGCGTTCTTGATCCTTTGTAAAGAAAATAACTCATAATGCTTTTAAAATTATGATGTAACACAGTAATACATAATACAGCAATGAACATAGTAGAAAAAAACTTTTGTTTGTTTATACAATTCTTGCTTCCCTTTTTACAGTTCTTCATCCACAGTTGTAATATCGTCTAGAAATGTTTCAATCATCAATTTGTAGCCCCTGTTTACTACATTCTTGTTTGTATAATGTTCATGGGTCATTTTCCACAAACAAGATCTTTCACTGTGCAAGTTTATAAGTTCTTCGATATAGGCATTGGTTGACTCCTCCATGTGTTGCTGTCACATGAAATCAACAGAAAAACTTTCTGCAAGTGGTTCTCACAGAAATCCTCCAGATAACCCGTTCTAAAAGATGCAGCTGACGACCTCAAAGTCGTGTCTCCATCAACACACAGGCATAGACTTCAGGTATTCCAGAATCCATTGGAAATATCAGTGCCCTTCGCTAAAATCCGCTTGTGTGTGGCCACTTAATACAGCCCTACTCAGATAGTTCAGCGCAATACACTGAAGCGACCAAGTGTAACCAACTCCCAATTGTTTTGGTTTTCTTGTCAATGCTTTCGGCTATTGTGAGGTCGGACATGGTCTACTAGCCAGAGTAGCACTCGTCCTTGGATATCGAATAAAGAAAATGTTGATATAACATTAGTTAAATGCAGGAGCGTCTATGGCAAGGTCCCAGAATTAATCTCACTTATAAACGATAACAATGCCCACATAGAACTAGGGACAGAAACTGGCTGAAAACAGAGGTTAACAGCAATGAAATTCTAAGCTCAGACTGGAACGTTTATCACAAAGATAGATTGAAGTCAGCTGGTGGAGGTATATTTATATTAATAATTAGTACAGTAATTTGTGTGGACATAAGTGTTAAAGGTGTGTCAAACTTGCTCGTTGGTTCCTTTTGTGGACTCCCTGCCTCAGTAGCAAGAGTAGCGGAACAGTTGAAGGGAAACTTGGAGAACATTTTGTGTAAAATTTCCTGGATATGATCTAGTTCGAGTAGAGATTTTAATGAACATACAAGCTATAGATTGGGGGACTCAAGTTGTTAGGAGGGACAGTAGGGACAGAAAATCAAGTGAAATTGCATTGAATAGTTCATCACAGAACCATCTCATGAAGATAACATCTTAGACCTGCTTGCGACAAACAGACCCGAACTTTTCGACTCAGTGTAGAACAGGGAATCTTGAATTACAGAATCAAATGATATGGTTGTTAACAGGAGTACAAAGAAAGGCAGGAAGATCTTTCTGTTTAGCAAGAGACAGATATCAGATTATCTAACAGGTCATCACGAAAATTTCATCTTCATGACTGACAATGTTGAGTGTCAATGGACAAGGTTCTAGAGCTTCGTACAATATGCTTTAGACAAGAGTATGTCCAAGGCAAAAGTGTGAGGGATGAGGCTGAGAACTGTGATTTGAAAATCGTGTTAGCAAGCTGCTACGAAAGCAAAGAGAACTTTCCTGCTAATTTTAATGTAACCAAATCCTCACAGATAGCATGAGGAGAGCTATGCATGAGGTGTTCAGCAAATAGAAAAGTAAAGTTCTATCTATCAATTTAACACAAAATCCTAAGAAGCTCTGATCTTATGTTATACAATTAAATGGATCGAAGCCATCTGCCCACTCTGTGACCATAACGACACACAAAGAAAGAACTAGAATATGTAAGAACCAGGATATGTAAATGATCTGAGACTCATATTGATAATATCTTTGTAGAGAAATCTAGGGAAAAAAGTCATGTCACAAAACCAATAGTAAATGGGCTACCTGATCATGACAAGCAGCATTTTGTGTTAAATGTTGAAACTTGTCAGGATAAGAACCTATTAAATCTGTGTACAGGAGGGTAATGAATAAGTCAAAAACTGAGAAATTCAGGAAATTGTTCAAAGACATGAACTGGATAGATGTTTACAATACTTCTGACTCAAATTGAAAAAACAAAGTATTCATTAAAAAAGTTACCTCCACTTTTGAAAATTGTTTTCCCCTAAAGGTAACTCAAATCACACAGAAGTTAAGAAATAAATTGCGGATCACACAAGGAATAAATATATCATGTGGGACAAAAAGGAGACTGTGTCTACTATCTGAGAATAGCTCTGAAGTTAGCACTGTAATGCATTACAAATAATACTGCAAAATATTTAAGCAAGTAATCCAGAAATAGAGGTAGTTTTATTATGAGAAAAAGATAATTATATCAGGCAACAAAATAAAAGCTGTATCGGGTATAGTGAAGACAGAGACAGGTAGGGCCAAAAAGGAAGAACAGATAGCTCTAAAAATAAATGAGACTTTGGTAACAAGGGCATGTAGTGTTGCAAACCACTTAAACAAATACTTCAGTTCTGTTACTTACAGCTTGGGGTTATCAGGTTCAGTGATCAGTGCAGTGGAGTATCTGAGACCAGTCTTCAAAAATAAATTCAGTAAAATAGAAATGACACTCACATCTCCCAAAGAAGTAGCATTAATCACAAAATCCTTAAAATCTAATTATTCCAGTGGGTATGGTAGCATACCAATGATGTTAATCAAAGGGTGCTCAAGCAGGTTGAGTTCTGTCTTACGCTATTTGTGCTATCCTTCTCAACAATATTTGAAAAGGTTGTGTTCAAGCGCCTCCTTAAGCATCTGACTGCAAATAATATACTGTCCAAGTCACAGTTTGAATTTCTTAATGGTTGTGATATAGAGAAAGCTATTTACACTTAGAGCGAGAATGTACTTAATTTATTAGATAATAAATTAGAGGCTACAGCCATTTTTATGACCTGTCAAAAGCCTTTGACTGTGTGAACCACAGCATTCTTTTAAGTTAGTTAGAATATTATGGTGTCACTGGCAATGCTGCAAAGTGGTTTGAGACTTACCTATCTAACAGGAAACAAAGGGTGTCATTGCAAAATACCTGTGCAGTAAGCAGTCAGTCTTCATCTGATTGAGAATTAATTACATGTGGTGTTCCTCAAGGTTCCACCTTAGGTCCATTGCTTTTTCTTGTGGGCATTAATGACCTCTTGCTGTTGCAATCCCAGATGCTACATTTGATTTGTTTGCAGATGATACAAACATTGTAACAAGTGACAAGTCAAGTACAAATTTAGAAATAGCTGCTAATCGAATTTTCACTGTCATTAATAAATGATATAAAGCTAGTTCATTGTCATTAAGCTTTGAAAAGACCCTCTATATGCAGTTCATAACCTGTAAGAGACTTCCTTCCAGCATGTGTACAACATATGAAGATATGTAGATCGAAGAGGTTGACAGTGTTAAATATCGGGGATTATGACTCAATAATAAATTCAGTTGGGAAGGGCATATCACAGAATTGCTTAAGCGCCTAAACAAGTCTGTATTTGCAGTGAGAGTGATGTCAGATGTAGGAGATATAAATATAAAAAAACTTGCATACTTTCCTTACTTTCATGCTATGATGTCATACGGGATCATATTCTGGGGTAACACATCGAATTGAGCAAAAGTTTTTATGGTGTAAAAGCCAGTGATAAAATCATTTGTGGTGCAAATTCAAGAACATCATGTAGAAACCTGTTCAAGGAACTTTGTGTTCTAACCACTGCTTCTCAGTACATTCGTTCCTTAATGAACTTTTTTGCAAGTAATGTATCTCTATCTCCAACCAATAGCTCAATACATAGTATCAGTAATAGGAGTAAGAACAGTCTATATAGAGACCTCAGTCCAAAAAGGGGTCCAGTATTGAGGAATACACATTTTCAATAAATTTCCAGCAACCATTAAAAACTTGGTTTCAGACAAAGCAGGGTTTGAACAGAGTCTGAAAGACCTTTTGATAGACAACTCAACCTACTCTATAGATGAATATTTTAACAGAGACTGTAAAGCCAGCTTAACTAAAAATGTCTGTTAAATTTTACTTTTGACAGCACTTGTGTCACAACAGTCAAGATTAGGTACTATGTGTATGATAAATTTATTAATAGTGCATAACAATTTTCCATTCTGACAGTGTGTTAATTCTAAAAATATTAGCTGTTCCAGTTTACTGCATTGCATTCTCCTATTTCGACAATCTCCTGACAGATGAACAAGATAGTAAGTACTATATTCAAATGTTTTATCTTTTTATGTTATACTTTCTGTCATGTTCCACACCCACGAGAATCATCTTTTTTTTGGTCTATGGAACGAAAATCGAATCTAATCTAGTCTAATCCAATCTAACGACACAGGAAAGGCTGAAATACTAAACGTCTTCTTCCAAAATAGTTTGAGAGAGGAAGATCGTGCTGTAGGTGCTCCTTTAAATCGTTGCACAAATAACGAAATGACAGGTATCGAAATAAGTGGCCAAGGGATAGAAAAGCAACTGCAATCACTCAACAGAGGGAAGGTCACTGGACAGAGTAGGCGAAAGAACAACTAGCAGCAGTGCACTGTAGGTCTCACGAGGAGCGAAACGTTCCTAGTGATGAGAATAAAGCACATGTCAAACGTGTTTTCAGCTAAGGGTTGTCGAACAGACACAAAAAAATGTCTGATGTCGGTCTATTGCCGAATTTCGGAAAATGTTTTGTGCTGGCGTATTACGACATTTCTGGAGACTGAAAATCTCCCCTGAAGAAGCCAACAAGGGGTTGTGCGAAACCCAGCTCGCCCTGTTCATCTATGAGATCCAGAAAGCAGTATGTACAGGCACCCAAATAGATGCCATGTTTCTTTACTTCTGGAAGGCTTTCGATACAGTTACAAACTGCCACCTAATGAACAAAATAGGAGGATATGGAATATCTGACAAGCTGTGTGATTGGACTGAGGTGTTTCTAGCCAACAGAACACAGCATGTCATCCTGAATGGAGAGAAGTCTTCAGTCATAAAACTAACTTTGCGTGTGCCCCATGAGAGTGTTATAGGGCCATAGCTTTTCACAACATATTTAAGTTTGCAGTAGATAACGTTTGAAGTTCAGTGAGGCTTTTTGCGGCTGATGCTGTTGCACACAGAGAAGTCGCGATGCTACAAAATTGTAGCGAAATACAGGAATACCTTCTGAGGATCGATGCTTAGAGCTGGGAGTGACTGTTGACCCTCAAAGTAAGCAGTTGTAAGGTATTGCATATACATTGACAGGAAGGCTATTATATGATTATACAATTTCAGAACAATCACTGGAAGTAATTACATCCACAAAATCTCTAGGGGTATGCGCACAGGGTGATTTCAAGTGGAAAGACCACCTAAAATTAATCACGAGTAAGGCAGATACCAAACTGAGTTTAGTTGGAAGAATCTTCAGGAAATATAGTCCAAAACAAAGGAAACAGGTTACAAACATACTTTGTTCGACCAATACTTGAATATTGCTTGTCAGAACTGGACCTGTACCAGGTAGAACAGACACAGGAAAAAAGAAGCATGTTTCGTTATAGGTTCATTTAGTAAGTGCAAAAGCGTCACAGAGATGCTCAGCCAAATCCAGTGATAGGCGCTGCATGAGAGACATTTTGTATCACAGTATGGTGTACTGCTAAAGTTCAAAGAGTGTAGATTCTCAGATAACTCGGCAATGCTCCGTACCGTCTCTGTGAACAAGTGGCTATACTAGAGGGAACAGAAGAAAACACTTGATACTTGAAAATTTCTCGTCAGCCTGGCATCTGTAACACGTAGGATTGATAAAGAAAATACAGAAGATTCAAAGAAGAGTGGTATATTCCATTACAGGGTCATTTAGTAAGCAAAGAAGTGGCAGACACTGCAAGAGAAGAAATCTGCATCGTAGTATGGCTTACTGTTGAAGTTCCTAGAGCATACATTCCCAGAGGAGTCGGCCAATATTCAGCTTCCTCTTGAGTATATCTCAAGGAAGGAGCATCAAAATAAAAGTAGAGAGTTTCGAGTCCACATAGAGATGTAACAGCATTCGTTCCTTCCATGAGTCATACATAACCGGAGCAGAAAAAGGAGGAAGTGACACTTGTAGACAAAATACCCTCTGTGACACACCATAAGGTGGCTTGTGCAGTACAGATGTAGATACAGCCTGGACATGTAATATGACAAATGTCTCCAGTGGTCATATTATGGAAATAGACTGCTGCATATTAAATAACGAGAGGAAAAATACAAGTTAACTTAAGCTGGATTTGTCAGTACATCCTGCAGTTAGACAGCTGGATGACTTTACAATTGCTGGACGTACGCTGGATGAACTACAAAGAGACACTGAGTATCAGAAGAGAAGTTCCTACAGCAACTTCTCGTTAACCCATTTCTCTTTTTCGATTTACATGGGCCTGAGGTAGTGATTATAGTAGTTATATGCTGCCTAAGTAAATATTATAAAAGTTGCAGAGACTGTCTTAAATTTGTGTTCAAGACAATGAATGACGATTGTTGCCAGAAAATACGTGTTAGGAAGACTGTTGTAAATCAGTGCTCAGATGGGGATGTGGTCAGGTATCGTCCTACTAGAAGGATATCAATAGAAGTGAGAAAATAATTTTTGATAGGTCTAGAGTGGCTGGTAGACGTGTGACAAGTCATGCCAGTGGCGGTGTTCCTCCTTGTGGCATAGCAACAATGGACAAAGTACTTTTCACCACACACTGTAAGGTGAAGTGCGAAGTATGCATGAAGATCTAGATTACTATTATTATTACTGTCATTATTGTTATCATTATTATTGTCACATATACATACATATCCAACAGCAAAGGTCCTGTACGTGGGCAGGGAAGGGGAGAAAAGGTTGTTGGATACTGCTTACAACAACGAAAATGTACAGGAGGTCGAGCGGTCAGGACTTGTAAGTGGGCATCCAGGGCTAAAAGGGCGCGCCTACGGAGGAAGTTACCAGATTTAGGGCAGTCTAGGAGGTCGAACAACTAATTGAAATGGGCAACGGAATGGGAGGCGGTTCACGTTAATTGATGTCGGTAGCCAGTCATGGATTGCAGAGCCAGAGGCTCTGTCTCCCAAGCCGGCCGTGTGACCGAGTGGTTCTAGGGGCTTCAGTCCGGAACAACGATGCTGCTCCTGCAGTCGCACGTTCGAATCCTGCTTCTGGCATAGATGTGTGTGATGTCCTTAGGTTTCAGTAGTTCTAAGTCTAGGATACTGATGACCTCAGATGTTAAGTCCCGTAGTGCTTAGACCCATTTGAACCATTTTTTTTCTGTCTGCCAAAAAGATGTCTGTTCTGCTCGAGGTCTGGATCACAAGAGAGCGAGGCGAGGCAATTATGTTCTGCACTGCAGGATCCTCCAGCGTTCACACATGTGACCTGTACCTCAAGCACGCTATTGGCTAAAACCGATGGTGTGAATTCGCTAGCAGTTTCAACAGAGGGCTAAAGGCGTCTCTTGTCAGCAGCTTTAACTGGACAGAACGCCTCGGTTCTGGAAAACAGGCAGCTTCTGTCACAAAGGCACAGTGTAAGTTGTTCTGGGAGAAAACTTATAAAAATTTCACTGAGCCTTTGAAATAAATGATTCCAGTACTAGTACACTGCTGTGACACTTGAATACCTTGTAAAGCTTCTCCTAATAGATCAACTGTAGTAACAACCTTCCAGTATCAACAAAATCCATTGTCCTGAGAAATTTTCAAAGAATGTGTGCATGAGATCTGAAGATATTCAGCACAGCTGCAGGAGAAGGCTTTCAAGCTCTTGCACAGACACTGCTAAAATACAGGAGAACAGTACCCCACTGCAGGTACAAGAGAAGTGCTTCCTCTCCAATCAACAATTTCTCACAATGTAATAAAAGTACTGTATAAGAGCTATTGTTGCCTTCAGTGCAATAACCATTGCCTTAGGACCATTCTACAGTACACCCTTGAGGACAAATAGTTGCAGGTATATTTTCCTAATTTTTGCACATCATTGGAAGCAATGAAAAAGTCATTACTTATTTAAAATGAAGTTGGCCATGTGAAAGATGCACTGTTTCAGTGCAGGCCAATTCACACTTGCCATCACGTTACATCATGTCATCATGTCCAAACATTCCATGTGCTGTGTTGGTAGCTGAGGTGGCCACTAAATGCAATCAGACGTTTACAAAAAGGTAACATATTAATAAGTTTGATTACAATATGTAGATTAAATAACTGAGATATATGTAACTTGGAAGTGCTGTAAGTTTTTCTGTGACGCTAAGTTATATACAGTGAGAATAATGTTCTTGATAGAAACAAAGAGTATTGACTGTTGATACAATACAATAAGACAGAGTAATGCTCGATAACATCTTACTACATCAATGTAATTTCTTCACAGCAGTCTTCTGTAATAAGGTTGGTAAGTTTCTGCAGATTCACTGACTCTAGGGAGAAGCTCTGAGTCGGGCTGCTTACAAAGATGCACCAGGCAGTCAGTGTCATAGGCAGTGAGCGTATGCGAATTTCGCATCCTCTGGTGGCACATCCTCATCAGAGACAGCAAGCGATGGAAGATCAAGCTCTCCAGTGGCATGCTGGTGGGGTGTTTAAAAGTGCCATCTCCTGTGTAGCTGTGAGCATCAAGCCAGGTACAATCGATAAAGCTGACATTGACACGGAATTCCAGACTCCAAAATAGAACACTGTAGTCTCAACTGCCAGCAGACTTCCTGCACTGGTAATACCAGTTCCCATCAGATGAGCAAAGTTCATCCTGTCTGACTTGGCTAGAACTTGGATGGGTGACTGCCCAGTCTGCCAAGTGCTGTTGGCAAATGGGTTGCACTCAGCCCTTATGAGGCAAACAACTGACAAGTACTGGCTCTCTTATCGTAAACTGATGTGCAGCCAGTAGAGTGATATGCCTGTTCTGGTGCGAAGTCTGTGTTACGCTGCTGTTGATACAGTTGGTTGTGGTACAATGTCAGATATTGCCAATCAACCTGCATTCTGACATTCGTCTTGTGAACCACCGAGAACTTATGTCAAAGGCCAGAGGTAGGATGTCCATCTGATGGCACAGATGGGTGCAGCATTGACTCTGCTAGGGACGCAGAAGGTTATATGGCTGATGCAGATTCAATGTCCATGAATGCCGTCACTGCGAATTAGTGACAGGTTGTAACATGCCTCTTCAATGCTTAATATTCAATTACCTGTCTTCAAACCAGACAATGATCATTATTTCGAAGTACACTGCATCGAATCCTGCATCCACATATAAAATTCTAAGTTATTCTGATTATCTCGTTGTGGGTCTCATTGTCTTCTTTAGGCCATTATGCTGGTCTCGGATCCTGTTCCCATATGAAGAAACATTAACTGATAAAAGGGTTTTGATACTCAAGTGACTGCCAAAGATTATTAAGTAAAATAAATTTTCTGAACTTTCATATAATTAGATTCAACAATATTTCACACTCTGAACTAAAAACATAATATAAATCTGTCTTCAGCAGTTCTACAAATGCACACCAGCTTTATTTGCAACAACTTCTCGCCAAGACTATCCACTAACAGCTACACTTCCTCCAAGATTATCAGTTTACCACTATACTTCCGCCAAAACTGTCCATTTAGAACTATACTCGCGCCAACGAAGAAGAATGGAGATATAACACCTAAACCAAAATTTCCCACTCCGAATTCGAAGGAATTTAATTTGGTCACAGCGTCATAATTCCCTCCCATGGTGGTTTTTGGGTCCTTGGTGTCATTCTCCTTCTGCTTGTTGGGTGGACCTGCAGTCGGTCCCAATTATCATTTGCCGCATGTTCGACTAGATTGCCTGCACATGGAAGCCCTGTGAGCAATATGCAACCAGGTGGGCCATTTGACAACCATATGTGACAGTCGGCTTGCCACAAGCCAGTTGTCAGATGCACCTGTGTTTTCACTGGACTCTAAGGATGTTCTGGACGCTCTGTGCCAGTTGCCCTGACATATGTTGCTGTTGTTGTTTGTGGATGGCACCCAGTCGAATTTCAAGTAGACACCAGTGTGACTATCACGAATTTGGATATGCACAGGCTCTTCATCTACATCTATCTACATCTACATTTATACTCAGCAAGCCACCCAACGGTGTGTGGCGGAGGGCACTTTACGTGCCACTGTCATTACCTCCCTTTTCTGTTCCAGTCGCGTATGGTTCGCAGGAAGAACGACTGTTTGAAAGCCTCCGTGCGCGCTCGAATCTCTCTGATTTTACATTCGTGATCTCCTCGGGAGGCATAAGTAGGGGGAATCAATATATTCGATACCTCATCCAGAAACGCACCCTCTCGAAACCTGGTGAGCAAGCTACACCGCGATGCAGAGCGCCTCTCTTGCAGAGTCTGCCACTTGAGTTTGCTAAACATCTCCGTAACGCTATCACCCTTACCAAATAACCCTCTGACGAAACGCGCCGCTCTTCTTTGGATCTTCTCTATCTCCTCCGTCAACCCGATCTGGTACGGATCCCACACTGATGAGCAATACTCAAGTATAGGTCGAACGAGTGTTTTGTAAGCCACCTCCTTTGTTGATGGACTACATTTTCTAAGGACTCTCCCAATGAATCTCAATTTGGTACCCGCCTTAACAACAATTAATTTTATATGATCATTCCACTTCAAATCGTTCCGCACGCATACTCCCAGATATTTTACAGAAGTAACTGCTACCAGTGTTTGTTCCGCTATCATATAATCATACAATAAAGGATCCTTCTTTCTATGTATTCGCAATACATTCCCTGTTGCGTCAGTTACCTTGCTGATATCTAGGTAACAAGCCCTACAAGAAAGGAGCATTTACGAAACCTTCATTTGCTTTTCCAATGGCTCCTGGAGAATGGTCTTCGTTGCAGGCAGGAAAAGTGCAGCTTTTTCTCCCCAGCAGTGCATTTTTGGGTCATGTGCTTAGAAAAGATGGGCCTTTTCGGAATTTGGACCCTTTCTTGCTGTTATAGAGCCCACTCTTGGTGTGCCTGGAATGGCAACATATGCTATGTCAGGTTGTTTCTTATAATAAACAGCACATTACTCTGTAGGGGCAATTCACTGTCTCCGGGCATTATAAGAAAGTGGAATGGCAACTTAGTTTGTTAATGATCAGTTTACTGTTGGTGAAGAATATTTTTGGGCTAGACGCTTTTTCAGTTTTTAGGCTCCAGATAGTTGAAGAAGTGTATTTAAAATGCTTCAATCTGTGCCTTTTCGGAATTTGGACCCTTTCTTGCTGTTATAGAGCCCACTGTTTAAGAATACCTTGGACGGGGCAGAAAGTTGAGAAGAACACGTTTCTACTAAACCATCAGTGGTAACTAAATTTTGTCGCCCCTGCCCTGAGTCAGTGCGCCACCACTTTTGTAGTGATTCAGAAACCTGACAGCACCATGCACCTTCTCAGAAACTGTCAGTGAGCAATGTATTGTGGATTTGTATCCAATTCCGCGACCGATGAAGTTGCTGGAGGACCAGCATTTTTCATAAATCAGTTTGTGTAATGCTTGCGTGCAGTTGCCTTTGGACACAGTTTCTCAGACCTTCTTAGTCTTCAAGACCTCATCTGGGTATTTCCAGTTTAATCGCTTGCTTTTTGGAATCTTGTCTGCTCTGGGAATTCGTCAATTGTACCTGAAGTAGTTGATTAAGGAGAGTCCCTGTTGTGTCAGTTACCTTGCTGATATCTAGGTAACAAGACCTACAAGAAAGGAACATTTACGAAACCTTCATTTGCTTTTCCAATGGCTCCTGGAGAATGGTCTTCGTTGCAGGCAGGAAAAGTGCAGCTTTTTCTCCCCAGCAGTGCCTTTTTCGGTCATGTGCTTAGGAAAGATGGGCTGGTCCCTACAGACACTCCACACATCAAAGCCATTGTCAATCTGCCAGCGCCCAAGAACCAGAAGGAGATCCAGTAATTTTTAGTAATATTTCACATTATGCTCAGTTCATTCAATGGGCTGCACATATCTGTCATCCTCTTTAACAGTGTTGCCAAAAGAGATTTAAGTTGGTCTGTTCTGCAGATTGTCAATGATCTTTTCAGTTTCTCAAGTATTATTTGTGCTCCACTCATTGTCACACTTCTTTTACGCCATGTAAACCTTCAAACCCGGACTGTGATGTTTCCCAGTATGATATTACTGCAGTCCCGCCAGATGAGCAGCCGGAATTATTCACAGATGGAAAAGTATGCGCTACCTATTATTTTCAGGGTTAAAAATTTTCACGTTTTGTTGTATTGAGCCAGGTTCCTCCTCGTCATTGACCATAAGTCACTGGTTGCCTTAATTGGCCCTCATCCCAAGCTGCCCAGTAGGACTGCCCAGCAACTGCAGAGGTGGTTCTCTTTCTCAGTAGCTATTGCTATGACATTCGTTTCTACTCCACCACCCAGCATGTCAATGGTGATGCACTATTGCAGCTACGAGTGGGGCCCAATCTGGTGTTTGATCAGCAGGAAGCTTTTGTGTTTGCAATGGATGCTTTCCTTGCAGCAAACCCTGACGGATTTTCCACTGACAGCATAAGAGGTCGCGATCACCACAACCAGTCACCTGCATTTCTAGAAAATCGTTTTGGTGCGACAAGTGGGTTCTCCAGAGAGCATAACTTCGGGTGTGGATCTGGTTTGGAATACTTCTTTTTTCTCCTGTATGATAGATTCAGTGTTGCCTATGAGGTCCTCATGCTTGCCACAGAGGAACTATAATTTTGAGTGGACGCCGGCCCAGCGTTGGTGTCCTCACATACTCCAGTTACTGCGTGTGTCACATTGCAGTATTATTTGTCTGAAGACACTGGTGCAACGTCATGTCCACTGTCTTAGGCCCAATCGTGAAATAGAACATATAATGCTGGTTTGTGGGCCCTATGCACAGGACCAGACTGCATCCCACAACAGTGTTCTCCTTGGCTAGTTCTGGGACATGCTTGAGACAGGTTGCACTTCAGTATTGTGGGTCAGTGTTTTGGCAGCATGTGGTTGTTGGGGGTCGATGCTTTTTTCAGTTTCCCATACATGCCAAGCCGCCCTCTATGTCATCGACTGCCACTGTCCATGCATTTTCAATTATTTTTGCCTCTCTCAGAAACTCATATTCAATAACAGTAGGCAGTTTGCGTCGAGTTTGAAGATTTTTGCATTTGCAGTAGTATCCGGCATTTGATTATCGCCCTGTTTCACCAGGCTTCATACTTAGAGGTGGAGTACTTCATGCATATGTTCAAGACCTAGATTAAGAAGTCCATGCCTGTCTCTTCCGACAAGGATACACTGTTTGGGCACAGTCATCCAGCTGGAATCATGGGTGGCTGCCAGGTGTCATGATAGGCAGCAATGTTTGGTAGTTGTTAGTGGTGGAAGTTGGTAAGGAGCAACTAAGTCATCAAGCAAATCTGTTGCACCTGTACCCTGCTGGCGCATCAGCATTATGGTCTCCTGGTCAGCTGGGAGCCAGGATTGGTCTCATCGATGTTCCAGGAGGGGGGGGGGGGGGGCTCCCACATCATGCAGCAGTATGCCTCGCCATTCCTGTCACCTCTAAGCTTATGTTGTCCTCCCGTTGCCTGTAGCCTTGGGCTCCAATGAGGCTCATGCCTGCACCTGTTGCTGTGTAACTCAAAGATTTTGATCCACTCTTCTCCACCTCTGCTTTCTCCTCACTTTCACCAGTGGCAGTGGCCTCACATCCACTGCTGCCAGTGAACCCCCTTTTGCCTTAGTCTCCGTGCCCTTCCACACTTCTGGTGGAGCCAGCAGCATCAGCATTACCTCATTCAGTAATCAGTCCACTGCCGTATTCTCCATCTGGTATTTTGGGCCCAAACCTGGCCAGTTTCGGCCCTTCTGTCCTTTTCAATGGGAGGGCTTTAGAACTTCACAAGTAGACATCACAAAGGAGGCAGATGAGCTGGCATGTGTAGCACAGCAGAATAAGAGCAAAAACCTGCCATGAATGGCGCCTGTGACACTTAGTATGAACAGACTTGCTAGCAGAAGGCGTTTACCTGTGGGTGCCAGTAAGCCAGGCAGGACAGTGGTTATGCTTTTCTCAACTACTGTGAACCTCACCTTGCATTTCATGCTGAGTGTTGCTGAGTGCTCAGATGTCAGCTGTCCTTGCTAGCTGTGGGAGGAGTTTATCACCTTGATCATATCTTATTTCCTGTAAACTGAATTGCATGGCACATTTTCATTTCCTCTCAAAGGGTTCTGTTCTCTGGTTATTACCAGGACACCAACAGGCCATGGAGTACCCATGTCGACATTGGAGTGTAACAGCATTGGCATGCCTATACAGATAGTATTGAGATGAAATCCAACTTTTTGCATCAGTAAAAACTTTTTTTGGTTTGTCCAAAATAATCCTATTTTTACTTTTACATTCCATTCCGTGCCTAAAATGATATTGTCACTCAACTCTGGAATCAGAGGACAAACTTAAACAACCATTGTTAATTTTAAATTACAGTAATACTTGTTTTTTTTCTTACTGTTTTGCTATATCTCCCAGTAGTTTCTCTAACTTTTACCCCTATAACAGGTAACGAAATTTGAGCTGTGTTTAACTCTGTCCCTCAGTTTTTCAAAGATGTCACAGATGGAGACTGCCAGTGTCAATTAAACAGTTACCCTCCCAGTTATCAGTCTGAATGAATATATATGGACTCTCTTGGCTTTCACCATCACTTTTGATTTCAGTTTCATAAAGAAGCACTTCCTGTATTATCTGGAGCTCTAAATTCTTTACCTCATATTTGTTTTTAAGAGCTTATTATCTTGGCTGCATGCCAGTCACAGGCATATAAATTCCCCTAGTTGATCTGAATCACTTTTTATGCTCCCCACCAGTCTTGATATGTACCTTCACATACTTTTTGTAATTTAATTAATTTTGCTGCTTCAGTTGTCATTGCTATAACAGTTCCAGGATAATCTCAATATTTCATCATTTATGGATTTTATACATCCCTTTTCATTCTTGAAAGTGTTCACTGCTTTAATGACATCAACCAGTAAAATTTGATACTCAAGTACATTCCTATCATTGTTCTGGCCTACCCTGATAGTTTCATTAGTTTCCATAATTACCTTCCTCTAATGCTTCTGCTTTAACTTCCACATAAATCATACTAACTAATTCCTCACAAACATGTCTCATTTCCTGCCCTATTTTCAAAATCTTCGCCACTGACACAACTACTTCACCAGTCTCACTAGAATCATTTAAAGTGACCTCTTCACTCTTATTATTACAACTCCCCAGTTTCAACATTAGAAGTGACAGGTTCACTCACCACTTACCACACTTTGTTATTCGTTAACATATGTATGCCATATTCATTAAATTTAATGTCAATTACTTCTTCTCCCACCAAAGCTTCATTATCTGAGTCACTGTAAAAATTTGTTAGCATTTCTGCATCCAGTTGCACATCATCATTGTGAATAACTTTAATTTCTTTCTTCCCACACACATAACTTTTTTCCTAGCAAAATATATCATATTTTCCTAGCAATTTATATCCTATTCATGTGGTATTCTCTTCTATATTGCTGTCAGTAGAATCTCGAATTCTTCTCTTCTGCTATTCTTTCTTGTAACTTTTTACCTGTGTTAGTTATTTATACTTACCCCAAACTTACAGTCCCCCTATGGGACAACCTCCAACCACCATGAACATTTCCCACACTCTTGTCTTCTGTTATCAAATGGTCTATTATTCCCTACCCTTCATCTATTCCTGTTATCATGCTCTCTATACACACTCCTATTACTGTCATTCCACTGAAAATATTGTCCCTTACCTCCAACCTGATAAACGTTTCTAAAATTTCCTATTTCCCTTCCCATGGTTTGCCCCATTATAATTTTGGATCCATCCCCAATAATGATGAATTCGACAATCAGTCTGACTTAAAGTGTGTCTTTTATGTCTCTCTAGTGCCCTATCCAGCTTGCCAACATATTTTAGAAACACTTCCTTACACTGATATTCTTAAAGAGAAAATGTTTCACAAACTGACCAAGAACTGGAAACAAAGATTCACCTCAAATTACCTCAAGTGCTAAAAATTTTGATCTTACCATCAAAGATAACATCATCTGCAAAAGAAGAGTGAACATATTCTGGAAAGAGGAGGTATCAGCCACAGGATTAGTAGTGTTTCCTGCGTCAACAGCAACAGCGGTATACAGTTATCCATTACTTCATCTCTAAGCTTGAGCACTTTGCAAATGATATTTAGCCACTTCGTTTCAATTCTTGAGCCCTTTAAGTTGTTAGGATTAGGAAATGTATTTTGCAGCAAGCTAATGACATTTACAGCCACTTTTGACTGTGTTCAGATGTTGGGAGAATCGATCGCGAGTGTGTATTGATGCTAGTCCGATCTTAATGTATTGCTTAATTTATGTGTTGGACTGTGGTGACTGGTGCAACATCTGTTTACACCTGGATTAACACCCAGCTACAAATGTGTAGAATCCTTCAAGTGATTTGTGTCATTATTAACATTGAATTATCCATTCCTAAACAGACTCCTCATGGTATGATTTCACAACTTGCAGCAAATTCATCCCCATTAAAGCTAACTAATCTAAGGACATTGCACACATCCATGCTCGAGGCAGGATTCGAACCTGCGACCATAGCGCTCGCATGGTTCCAGACTGAAGCACCTAGAACCACTCAGCCACACCAGCCGGCACAGACGGACAACCATCTACATTGGATTCCAGGTAGGAGTGCACATAGACACATTTTATGTGAAGTGTGTTGGAATTGCATGCTTCCAATGGCAACCTCAGATGTATGGGCAGTCTAGGACAAATAGACGTCCTAGCACTTGTAACCTCCCCACAAAAATATATAATAAATAGTATGAGTATGATTCTAATTTAGTGTAACCTCCCCACAAAATTCTTTCTCATTTGTAACCTCCCTACAAAATTCTTTCTCATTTAAGCTAAGCTCAAAATCCATTCACATTTAGCATAACCTCAAAACAGAAAAATTCCTTAACCTCTCAACAGTAAAAATTATAATTATGTCGTTCACATTCAGTGTAACATCCCAATAATAAAATAAATTGAGTAACCTGGTAATAAAACAATGTAACTAACCTCTCAATTAAATTGTCACTCACTTATGACTTTTCAATAATTCACTGTGAATTTAACCTGGTAAATTTTGGACGACAGCAGTGCTGCGTCACGGCCCTGAAAGATCATTCCAAATAAAAAAAGGAAAAATTCTTACCTCAGTGAAGTCGCCGGATATATCTGCTCTTACAATAAATTTTTCCGGCACAGCTCTGTGCAATGCTGCCCGACCTATCTGTCATTTATGAAAGGAAGCAACTGATTTTTCTATTGCAATAATCGGGATGATCATGGATGGCAGAAATTAGTAAATTCTTTAAATTGAAATGAATGGTAGTTAAAAGTTACTTTTTATGAGGAAGATTATTATTACGAGAGTTTTAAAACATTTACATGCGATTTGAGATAACATTACTACATTGCGCGAGGCTGCTTTTTACCTTGTACAATAACACTCAGGCTCCGGCATCGCTGCACCGCGACTGGGCCAGCCAACACGATACACCATACCAGACCAGAGCAGACTCCAGACTAGCAACAACTTACTCCTACAGCTACACCATTCCTACTGTAGTCAACGCTGCTCTCTGGTCAGAGACCTTGCATATCGCAGGCAGCGCATGAGCAATACATCGAAATTACATCTGCTCGGACCTCTTACATAACCTTGCACTGGGGGGCAAAAATTTGGCAGCGATGGTGAGTCAATTGGACTTGCCATGAGCAACAAATTTTTCTAAAATCTACTGAACTAAGTTTACAGTCACAGAGTATATACATACACTCCTGGAAATTGAAATAAGAACACCGTGAATTCATTGTCCCAGGAAGGGGAAACTTTATTGACACATTCCTGGGGTCATATACATCACATGATCACACTGACAGAACCACAGGCACATAGACACAGGCAACAGAGCATGCACAATGTCGGCACTAGTACAGTGTATATCCACCTTTCACAGGAATGCAGGCTGCTATTCTCCCATGGAGACGATCGTAGAGATGCTGGATGTAGTGCTGTGGAACGGCTTGCCATGCCATTTCCACCTGGCGCCTCAGTTGGACCAGCGTTCGTGCTTGACGTGCAGACCGCGTGAGACGACGTTTCATCCAGTCCCAAACATGCTCAATGGGGGACAGATCCGGAGATCTTGCTGGCCAGGGTAGTTGACTTACACCTTCTAGAGCACGTTGGGTGGCACGGGATACATGCGGACGTGCATTGTCCTGCTGGAACAGCAAGTTACCTTGCCGGTCTAGGAATGGTAGAACGATGGGTTCGATGACGGTTTGGATGTACCTTGCACTATTCAGTGTCCCCTCGACGATCACCAGTGGTGTACGGCCAGTGTAGGAGATCGCTCCCCACACCATGATGCCGGGTGTTGGCCCTGGGTGCCTCGGTCGTATGCAGTCCTGATTGTGGCGCTCACCTGCACGGTGCCAAACACGCATACGACCATCATTGGCACCAAGGCAGAAGCGACTCTCATCGCTGAAGACCACACGTCTCCATTCGTCCCTCCATTCACACCTGTCGCGACACCACTGGAGGCGGGCTGCACGATGTTGGGGCGTGAGTGGAAGACGGCCTAACGGTGTGCGGGACCGTAGCCCAGCTTCATGGAGACGGTTGCGAATGGTCCTCGCCGATACCCCAGGAGCAACAGTGTCCCTAATTTGCTGGGAAGTGGCGGTGCGGTCCCCTACGGCACTGCGTAGGATCCTACGGTCTTGGCGTGCATCCATGCGTCGCTGCGGTCCGGTCCCAGGTCGACGGGCACGTGCACCTTCCGCCGACCACTGGCGACAACATCGATGTACTGTGGAGACCTCACGCCCCACGTGTTGAGCGATTCGGCGGTACGTCCACCCGGCCTCCCGCATGCCCACTATACACCCTCGCTCAAAGTCCGTCAACTGCACATACGGTTCATGTCCACACTGTCGCGGCATGCTACCAGTGTTAAAGACTGCGATGGAGCTCCGTATGCCACGGCAAACTGGCTGACACTGACGGCGGCGGTGCACAAATGTTGCGCAGCTAGCGCCATTCGACGGCCAACACCGCGGTTCCTGGTGTGTTCGCTGTGCCGTGCGTGTGATCATTGCTTGTACAGCCCTCTCGCAGTGTCCGGAGCAAGTATGTTGGGTCTGACACACCGGTGTCAATGTGTTCTTTTTTCCATTTCCAGGAGTGTATATATATAAGTGCAAAACACGAAATGAAATAGAGTGCACATGCACTGAGTACAGAACATATCAAGCAATGACAAAATGTATACCCAATGAGTACAAAACACATTAACAAATGACATAAAGTGCACACGCACTGTATATATTTTTTTACCATTTTACAAGAACTAGGATATGCAATGAGTACAAAACATATTAATAAATGACATAAAGTGCACACGCACTGCATATTTTTTTTTACCATTTTACAAGAACTAGGATACACAATGAGTACAAAAGATATTAACAAATGACATAAAGTGCCCAAGCACTGTATATGTCTCTACCATTTTACAAGAACTAGGAAACGAAAGGGAAGAATTGCATCATGGTTGTAGCACAGTAGGTTGCACGTAGCTGCACTGAAAGTCCATATCTTTCTACAGAAGCGCAACACCAAGTGAGACAATCTGAAGTTCTCTTCCCTGAAGTATTAATCAGTGTAGCCAAGATACTGAAATGTCGTATTAATATTCAATGTTATCGTTTTAGCAGTACATTAGTTACACCAAGCAGTGGGACCATAATAACATTTCCATTGTTCAAGGTGATGGACAGCATGATGTGGCAACACCACACTCCTGCAGAATTGATACTTTTTCACCAACGTAGAATTAGTGCAAAATCAAATATAGTGCTCCATGATCATGAGGATGGACAGGACAAACGGATATTGCAGCAATTTCTGGTAATTAGGTCAGAAGGTGAAGGACATTAAGTCTTATGCTAGTCATCGTTGAGAATTACATTAGTCTATCAACCGATTTGAGTAATTGTTGGCACTCATTGCCTAGTTACTAAATATTTCTGTACTACGTATGGAGTATTACAGAACATTATTCATAAGTCATCTGATTACACTAAATATTGGCACTCATTGGCCAGTTACAAACCATTTTTATGCATTATTCAGAAGTGATCATTCAAAGCAAGAGTTAATTAATGGCATACCATTTACATAATTCATCTAGTTATAGTAATCATTGGCACTCATTGGCCAGTTACAAACCATTTTTATGCATTGTTCAGAAGTGATCATTCAAAGCAAGAGTTAATTAATGGCATAGCATTAACATAATTCATCTTGTCATAGTAATCATTGGCACTCATTGGCCAGTTACTAAATATTTTTATGCATTATCAGAAGTGGTCATTCAAAGCAAGAGTTAATTAATGGCATAGCATTAACATAATTCATCTAGTTATAGTAATCATTGGCACTCATTGGCCAGTTACTAAACATTTTTATGCATTGTTCAGAAATCATCATTCAAAACAGGAGTTAATGAGTGTAGCATCAAGATACTGGTATTCATATATAATAGCATGTAAGTGACACAAGACAAATTTAAAATATAAGAAACAGTGGCATTCATTGACCAGTTATAAAGTATTCATATAGTTTTATAAAACATTATTCAGTATTATTCAGAAGTCGTCATTCAAAATGAGAGTTAATTATTGGCATAGCATTTATAGAGTATAACAAAAATATTATTTACAGAAATTATTGGCATAGTATTTATGCATTATTACAAAACATCATTCAGTGTTACTCAGAACTCATCATTCAAGTGACATAGGACATATTTAAAATGTAACACACTATAACTATTACTCAAGGTCTGTGGTTAGAAAACATCATTCAGTATTACTCAGAACTCATCATTCAAGTGATATAGAACATATTTAAAATGTAACACACTGTAACTATTACTCAAGGTCTGTGGTTCAATAATACATAGATATAATGGATTCAATACATCTGACAAATCTGCATTATATTTAGTACTATAAATATCTCTTAAACTAGTAGCATTATTTGGGACTGGTAATACATTTTTTTGTGTGGTAGCAATGTGTTGCGTTGGGATCGATAATTAATTGCTGGGGCATGAAAATATTTGCTTTTGACTTATCGCTGCAAATAAGGATTAGTAACGTCATTCGTCATGAGTCAGCTGTAGCAAGGTTATGAAACAAGCATTGCATATGTGATCACATTCATGAATGACACACACAAATGGGTAAAAAAAACTAAAGTACTAGAACAGGTTTAATAACTAACTGCTTATAGCACATTAATTTCATGAATAGCTTCTCCTGGAAAAAATACAAAATGGATTATTACGCTGAAAGAAGAAATGCATATTGTGCTGAAAAGTAGTGAACTTTGAATTAACAGGTAATGAAACGTGTACTCAATATATATGTACTCTAGCTGTCCTTTCCAGAACATTCAGTCATTACACCATGCGATATAAGACATACTGTCAAAACGAACTGCAACAAATACTTAAATAACTACACAGCATTTCTTAACTAGCAGTAAATATATAAACTTCATCATTATTCTCATCTGCAAAGAAAAACTTCATTATTCATATTACCATATTCTTCATATAAATATTCATCGTAATTTATTATCACTTGCAAAAAATAGACATTTCATTATTCATTATTCATATTTCAATTTACTTCATACAACTATTCATAGTATAGAGTTTCTTATTTCTAGCATATTTCATCACTAAAACTAAGATGTGTAGTTCTGTCTGACAGCCTGCATCAATCGCCTCGTATTCTGAAAGAAACAATTAGTTAAGACTGCTATCATACGATGTGTATAGTATATTCTTGTCAATGCTTGTTAATTCTGATCCATACACTCTTCATGACAAGGTATTGCATTTTATTTCGTTCATTCCGAAGGTGAAATTTCCACTTCATAGTAATCCACTGTGGTTTGTTTAATTTATTTCTTTTACACGTTATTGCTTTCTGAAAATGATGAATAAGGATTAATATCTTGCATTTAAATCATATACCCATTAAATAAAAACTTGTTTCTAGAGATATAATTAAGCATACAGCATAGCATGACAGAAAACGTATTATGTCAAAAACATAGAGAGTGCTCAGGTGCAAAAATGTACACACAGTCTCATAATGTAGTAGCAAAAAAAATGTAAAATAGTCACGATGTTGAGATATCATAAGGCAAAATGTCAAAGTCAACTGGTGTTTGTTATATCTTAAAGATTTCGTAGTGCATACAAACAAATCAGGAAAACAATCATACATACACGAAAACTGGAAAATGTGCATGGTCTGATATATAACGACAAGAAAAGCGACCTGCTAACCTTACCTTGCCGAGCACTTGCCAAGAAAAAAATATGATAATCATCAGTAAGTAGTCACATAAATATAATTGCATCATTGGTAATATAAAAATCAGAAAATGGCATTACAGAGTGATAAATCATAAAGTATGTTCATTCAATAAAGGGTTTAATATTGGAGACATGGTGATTGCCTTTACTTTTTCTGGTTCTCAGAGTTTCGACTGTAGTACATTGGGGTGAGGAATGCTGCGAATTCTGTATGGACCTGCATATAGAAGCTCAAATTTACTACATCTACGCTTTCCTCTGTTGGATAAATAATGTGTGCGTACTAATATCTTCTGTCCAACTTGAAAGTCATGGCGTGTAAAAACCTGTTTTTGCTGTCATCTACGGCGCTCTGCGGCACGTTTGATGTTGTTCAGCGCAATGTCAATTATTTCATGATGTCGTAGTCGACGAGATGTAGGAAAGGATACTAATTCTTTAATTTTGTTAGGTGGTTCAACATTTTTCAGTATAACAGTCAGAGATAACATAGTAGATTCATTTGGTATGGAGTTAAATACATCCTGGAATGACAGTATGTGTGTATCCCAATCAATATGTTTTTTCATGGCAGTATATTCTACATAGTTTACCAATTTCTTTCATTAGTCGTTCACAAGGGTTCGAAGAAGCGTGATACCTGGATATATAGATCGGAGAAATGTTTCTTGCTCGTAACATACGTGTCCATATAGCAGATCGAAACTGTGGTCCATTGTCGGAAATTACTTTCAATACATGCCCTACATGAAATAGAAAATGTTTTATAAATGCGTTCGAAACTGATTTAGCAGTAGCTTTGCGTAACGGAGTGAAGGTAACAAATTTCGAAGTGAATTCAACAGCGAAAAAAAGATGTAACAAAAACCTCTATTAGATCTGGGAATCGGACCAAAAATGTCTACAGCGGCCATGTGTCTCAATTTAACAGGTACAATGGGATGTAACGGAGGAATATGTGAAGTCGTGTATGACTTAGCTTTCTGGCAGATTTTACACGACACTAAAACTCGTCGAATACGTTTCTCCATGTTGGCAAAATAACAGTTCTGTCTCAGTATAAGAAAACTTTTCTGGCTCCGTAATGTGCGTAACTTAAATGAGTATACCAAATTAATTTGTTAACAAGTTCGTCAGGAATACATAGTAACCAATTGTTGCTGTCAGGGTGAGAGCAGCGAAACAGAATATTATTGGGTACAGTGCAATAGTTTCTGATGGCAACGTTATTCCTATCTTGCCAAAGGTGTTTGATTTCTTTCCATACGTTGTCTTTTCTCTGCTCTTGTGCTATATCTCGTAATGACGACAAAATGAAATTTTCAAATGCAACTTGTTGAATATACATGACGCTAAAATTTGCTTGGCAGAAGTTGGTTGCGATGTCTTGCTGATTGTTGCTGAGAGAACGGGATAGTGCGTCTACTACAACATTTTGTGTACCGGCAATGTGAACAATTGTAAAATTAAATTCATGTGAATAAGGTTTCCATCTGCTTAATCTGTCATGTGTAAATTTTGCGGAAAGTAAAAACTTATAGATCTATGATCTGTGTAAACGGTCGTATGTCTTCCATAAAGAAAATGCCTAAATCTCGTAAATGCCCGTACAACACATAATGTTTCAAGTTCTGTAACAGAATAATTGCGTTCAGCAGGGGACTGAATGCTAACCTAACCTAACCTAACCTAACCTAACCCTTCAATTAAATTGTCGCTCACTTATGACTTTTCAATAATTCACTGTGAATTTAACCTGGTAAATTTTGGACGACAGCAGTGCTGCGTCATGGCCCTGAAAGATCATTCCGAATAAAAAAAGGAAAAATTCTTACCTCAATGAAGTCGCCGGATATATCTGCTCTTACAATAAATTTTTCCGGCACAGCTCTGTGCAATGCTGCCCAACCTATCTGTCATTTATGAAAGGAAGCAACTGATTTTTCTATTGCAATAATCGGGATGATTATGGATGGCAGAAATTAGTAAATTCTTTAAATTGAAATGAATGTTAGTTAAAAGTTACTTTTTATGAGGAAGATTATTATTACGAGAGTTTTAAAACATTTACATGTGACTTAAGACAACATTACTACATATGCGCGAGGCTGCTTTTTACTTTGTACAACAATACTCAGGCTCCGGCATCGTTGCATCGCGACCGGACCAGCCAACACGATACACCAGACCAAACCAGAGCAGACTCCAGACTAGCAACAACTTACTGCTACAGCTACACCGTTCCTACTGTAGTCAACACTGCTCTCTGGTCAGAGACCTTGCATATCGCAGGCAGCGCATGAGCAATTCATCGAAATTACATCTGCTCGGACCTCTTACACACTCTTACTAATCTAGGGAATACGTGCAATATGACCACTGTCTCTGGCTGCTGGGGCCAGACTGTGTACAGGCAAATGCACCTGATACTAGAAGTAGTTGTTGGGTGATGGACGGAGACAGGGGTGGACAGGAGGGAAGGGGGGAGAAGGTGTAGTACTCTTGCAGGGACATGGTATGGACAGGGTACAGCTACTAGGTGCTTGGGATGTCGGGGAAGGGAGCATAAAAGGAGAGAATTACAGGAAGGTGTATGTGTTGGTGGGATAGAAGGCTGTTAAGTTCTGCAGTGTGAGTAGGGATGGGGATAGATTGGTGAAGGACAGGGTCTAGCAAAGTTGAGGTCAGGAGGGAACATAGAATCAATTACAGAGAGAGTTACCATCTGTGCAGCTTAGAAAATCTGGTATTGATAGGAAGGGTACAGATAGCTTGTTGGCTGTCATGCTCACATAGAAGTCAGCACAGTGGTTGCAGCTTAGTTTGTACACTCATGCTCATAAATTAAGGATAATGCTGATACATGGTGAAACAACGCGGGTTTAAATCTACTCAGGGTATGACCATGCAGTGCACTTAACCTGCAGTCGTCGCACGGTGGCGCTGGCAGCAGTCCACATACACAGAGGTGTGTTGGTGCAAGTCAGAGTACGGGGCACCGAGTAAGTCCTAATGTGACTGTGCGTTGAAAATGAATCAAAGAACACACATTGATGACGTTATGAGGGGTAGAATAAAAGGGCGACTGGAGGCTGGTCAAAAACAGCAGGTCGTAGCATGGGCACTCCGTTGCCACAAAGTGTGATCTCAAGATATGATAATTATTCCAGCAGTACATCACCACAAGAAGACAGATATCTCACCATCAGTACCTGCAGACGGCCAAAGAGTACTGCAGGTAGCCTTGCTCAGGACCTTACCGCAGCCACTGGAACAGTTGTCTCCAGACACACAGTCTACAGACGACTGAACAGACACCGTTTATTCACCCGGAGACCTGAAAGGTGCATTCCATTGACCACTAGTCACAGGAGATCTCGTAAAACCTAGTGTCAAGAGCACAGTACATGTTCATTGGAACAATTGTCCGAGGTTATGTTCACAGACGAGTCCAGGTATAGTCTGAACAGTCATTCTCGCCGAGTTTTCACCTGGCATGAACCAGAAACCAGAAAGGGACCTCATGGAGGTCGTGGTTTAATGGTGTGTGGTGGGATTATGATTGGTGCATGTACAGCCCTGCATGTTTTTGACAGAGGAACTGTAACAGGTCAGGTGTATCAGGACGTCGTTTTGCATCAGTATGTATGCCTTTTCAGGGGTGCAGTGGGCCCCACTGCCCTCCTGATGGATAATAATGCATGGCCCCACGGAGCTGCCAACGTGGAGGAGTACCTTGAAACAGAAGATATCAGGCAAATGGAATTGCCTCCCTGTTTTACAGACCTAAAACCAATCGAACACGTCGACGTATCGCTGCACGTCTTCAAACCCCTACGACACTTCAGGAGCTCCGAAAGGCAGCTGCTCGACCAATTGATCCAGAGTACTCCAACCCGTCGTGCGGCCTGTGTACATGTGCATGGTGATCGTACCCCATATTTATGTCGGGGTACATGAGCAGGAAACAGTGGCTTTTTGTAGCACATGTGTTTTGGGACGGTTTTCTCAACTTATCACCAATACTGTGGACCTACAGATCTGTGCCGTATGTCTCTCCTATGTGCCTATGCTATTAGCGCCAGTTTTGTGTAGTGCCACGTTGTGTGGAACCACCTTCTGCAGTTATCCTTAATTTATGAGCATCAGTGTACATTATATCACTGCTATCACAAGTAGCCCTGACTTTGATGGGGTAGGAGATGCCTGTGACCGGACTGGAGGAGATGATGGTGGGAGGATGTATGGGAAAGCTCTTTCATCTAGGTCTATTGCGGGGATATGGTGAACAATACATAAAAAGTAACAATGACATTGGGTTTCAATTGTCCTGAGACCAATAATCACAAAAAAGCAACAATGAAGTCTACTTTTAATTGTTCTGAAGTTAAAAACAGTATAAGAAACAACAATGACATTGATTTTTCGTTGCTGTTAGACTGGGGCAAGGCTTGTTTGATATGGTGTCCATCACTTCTGCTACTAGTTGATACTGAGAACATATCAGAGTATCTCAGGCGGCACAATGCACAATGCATACTTTCAGTCCAGTTATGTTTGTCATTGGAGCACCGAACATGTATCAGGTAACTCCACACCCAAAACGCACACAAATTAACATCAGATGATCTGTATGACCAGTCTCTACGGAAATGGAGGCTGATAATTCTAGAATTTCCAAAACACCTCTGCAGCAGCTGCTTCACTGGCTGTGTGTGGAGGAGCGCCATCTTGCATAAAAATGATCCCATCCACACATCCATGCTGTGGAGGGATTGAAACGATTTAGGGGTGCAAAACACTCTCTTAACATTTGCCAGTGACAGTATAGATACAGGGTGTCCAGAGAAGGGCTCCCTGATTTCAAAATCAAATATCTCGAAAACAAAGATCGATAGAGGAATGCAGTAAACGGCATGTTTATTGTGAAAGCTGTAAGAAGTTTACACAGCAGTTTGAAATAATAGTTACAAAATCTGCTAACAGATGGCGCTGTACGCTGTACAACTCATATAAGCATACTTAAGTGAAATAATTGTATGAAAACAATCTTTGCAAACAATCACATCACAATGTTTTCAAAATGTTCACCATTGGCACTACAGAGGTGGCGCAAACGAGGACTGAAATTCGCCATCACATTTCGTAGTGTCTCAACTGAAATGGATTCACATGCCATAGAGATCGCCGATTTAAGCTCGTCCAGCGTGGCAGGATGCTTCGGGTAGACCATGTCTTTCACTGTGCCCCACAAAAAAAAGTCACAGGGAGTCAAATCCGGCGAATATGGAGGCCAGTCCATGCCTGCACCAGTAAATTTGGGATATTCCAAAGCAATGACTCGATTCCCGAAGTATTCCTCAGGAAAGCGAAACACTTGTTCGGTCCGATGTGGTCGGGCTCCATCTTGCATAAACCATTCAGTACCTGGTCGATCCTCTAACGCTTGCTGTGTGGCGACAAATTGTTCCAAAATTGTAACATAACGTGCACCAGTTACCGTTTCTCGAATGGAAAAGGGGCCAATAGTGCCTGTGCTGCATACTGCAGCCCGCACAGTAACTTTAGGAGAATACAGGGGTTTCGCTTCACGCCAATATGGCTTTTCAGAACCCCAAAATCGCCAGTTCTGCTTATTCACGTATCCATTCAGGTGGAAGTGTGCTTCATCTGTAAACCAGATGCAGCCAAAATCAAATCCTTCACTATCAATCATTGTGAGCATCTGATTAGCAAAGGCAACCCTTTGTTGCACAGCTAGTACAGGTATGGCCTGGTGCGTTTGAATTTTGAATGGAAACATGTGTAGGCTCTTTCTAAGTATTTTCTGCGTGCTGGAACGCTTCAAACAAGTCTCAGATGCAATTCTACGGACGGATGATGTTGGATTTCGCTGAATAATTCTAGAAACTAAGGCGATATTTTCAGGCGTAACTGCGGTTTGCTTGCGGCCAACATGCCCCACTAGATCATCTGTTACGCTGCCTGTTCGTTGAAATTTTGCGAAGAGCGTACGAACGGTTTTCGCATCGGGTCCTTTTGGAACATTAAATCTTGCTTGAAAACTTCGCCTTGTTGCAGTAGGACTCTCTTCTAACCTGTGGTACTCTAGCACCAGAAAAACGCGCTGTTCAATGGAGTACATGGTTTTAGTCTCTTCCTTCGGACGCTAACCTCCTTTCACGTTTCAATAGTGGAACTGATCGCTGTGGGCTTCGGATCACTATTAATACTAGGCATTACATATGGCGATTACAGCGCCATCAGTTAGCAGCTTTTGTAACTATTATTTCAAACTTCTGTATAAACTTCTTACAGCTTTCACAATAAACATACTGTTTACTGCATTCCTCTATCGATCTTTGTTTTCGATATATTTAATTTTGAAATCAGGGAGTCCTTTTCTGGACACCCTGTAATAGAAATCACAGGAGCCATTCCGTCAAATAAGTAGTGCCCTGCAATAAATTATGGCTTCAACTCATGCCACAAAATTACCTTAGCGAAATGACGTGGTACCGCTCGATAAGCCAATAGATTTTCTATTGCTCATTTTCTTCAGTTCTGTGTATTGATATGCCTTGGAGGAAATGGGCAACGTCTGTAAATAGAATTTCCTATGGACATTCTTTGTTCACTTTCAGAAGAGCAAAATATTCTAGAAAAAGAATTTACCTTACTAGTTGGTCAGCATGAAGCAACTCCTCAATACAAGTAATTTGTATGGATAGCAATGCATGATGTTTTGTATAATTTTATGCACTGTGCTTACAGGCAAGTCAAAGTTTGGGCAACTCCTTGTGCACTGCATGTTGCACCCCACCATCGACCCCTCCATCAAATGTTGTGGCCACATCTTCTAGTGATGTTGGGTCAATGATTTCCTCCCTCTGCGACTTGAAACTTCCAAAGAATGTGTCATTAAAAATTTCATAATTATTTCTATCCAGACCTTTGGCAGACATCGAGTCAATGCGTGTTTTCATACACAGTCTTACGTCGTCGTCATCAGTGACACTGTCCCCAAGGACCAGTCAGCGGAGTGCGTTGCCCACTGCTGCACTGGTGACTCCTGGCATCGTCACGAGTGGCAGCGCCTGCAGGAGGCGAGCTAGACTGCGCCTCATGCTGCTAATCTCCTACCGCCTGCAGCGCCGCATGACCGAGCACGGCGTCGCATTCCCCGGGCTTCGCACATCAGCGCATCTCCACCACGACACGAGTGGGGGGGGCTGAACTACCAGAAAATATATTGGAAGAACCAACAACAAAGAGGAAGATTGCTAAAAACAGCCACCTTCTTCTACCCAGCCACGACCTACAACCCCGAAAACGTCACCCGCTCCAGTCATCCTATTACAGCGACTTGTTTTCCTATAGATACCACATATAGCTACATGAAAAAGAGTTGATGCAGTTTAACTACTAAGCACACTGATAACCTTTAACTCTAAAAGAAATGTTACTAAAACATCACTGTAGGCCCACAACAAAGAATTCAGTTCAAGTTTTTGTCAGTATGTCTTCCTGTTTCAGAAATTTTTATGTCTAAAAGTTTTTTTTAATTCTATTCCTTCATGTCTAATCCTGTTATATCTACTGTCTACAAGTTTTCCTCTTTGGAAAATTTTGTACTCTTGATTTTACTGTAAAAAAGTTATGCTTCATTAGGTAAAACTAGTATAAATACATTTCCTATTTACAGCTCTTAAGAAAAGTTTTAGTCCATGCCAGTCAAACCCTGCATTCACACTTGTTATACAATATAATCCCAGAATAAAGTCTTCATTAAGTTCATCTATAATTAAACATCCATGTATAAAAGTTGCTCATTAAATAATAGATTACTTGGTTTTTACTACTTTGCTATGTCTCCCTTTTGCACCATTTTTTCCTCCAATTACAGGCATCTTAACATAATCTAAATCATATCTCAGTTTTCTACACAATGAGTAGTAAGTGGTCACATTGAGTGCAGTTGGCATGTTTTTTTAAGCACATACTGTTTTACGAACTAATTAAATTAATTATATTACACACATGAATATCTTTTAAATAAAATAATATATTTAGCATAATATAATTAATTAGTAAAAAATTGTGTGCATAAAAAACATGTAAACTGCACTCGCTGACCCACTTAGTACTAAAGTGCGCGTCATTTATGACGGCGGCCGAGTTTAGGTTCCTTCTGCGCATCTAACATCACAAAACACATTCAGCCAATGAACAGAGAACGACGTTGCCAGAGCTCGACTGCAGTGCAGAACGGGCGAGTGTCTTCAGATTTAGAAACGTTCAGTTATAAATAAAGTAATTGAACAAAAGCAGTGTCTTGATAGCAGACTTCCTTTTATAGAAAGTTTGGAAAAAGCATTCTTTATACCAATTGGTTCATATTCTAGTAATTAATTAAACCAAACAAGCAATAAGCCCCCGAATTCAGGCGATAGCAAGGAAAGGTGTTTGTGTCATTCTCACTAACCGCTTTTTCGCAATAAAGAACAGCAGTAATTGTTTATTTCCTATTGTACTTCGACAAAACGTGAGTACCAACAGTGTTTGTCGGTTTTTTGCGTTATGTTTTAAAGTCCTCTGGGTAGTACATCGAGCGCTGAGTTGCGCTAGCGTAATGGTTAAAGTGTATGGCTGCTAAATGAAAGGTTCTGAGTTCAAACCTTGAACAGTGCTTAATATTTTCTTTATTTTAAAAACAATATCGAAGTGTCTTACTTCATGAATTTTATTCGTTTAAATGTAATTTTTTGAAATTTCTAGTGGCAACTAAAATCGACCATACGGAAAGTATACGCTATGGACTTTTACCTCTGCAAACTCTTCAAAATGTCGTGCAATGGTTTACCACATCTAATGCTGCACAATAACTGCGTTGAACATCGAAACAAAATTAAGGCATTTATGGGGGGAAAGTATCAGTCAAGAAGATGTGTAAAAATCAAATTTTTGGGCCAAATAGTTTTCATAAAATCGAATGATAAAGTGTGTCAAAGCAGTCGAAACACCATGTGTCTGCACAGACGAACAGCGCAATGATGACAAAATCGCGCACATCGCGGAATGCGAGGAGCACGTCTTTGTAGCAGCGAAAGGGTTAATGTGGCCATGGTGGCTTTACTTCATAAATTGCGCGCTCCCCCCTAAACATAAGTTTGCGAACTATACTATGGCGCTGCTTCTCTTGGCGCATACAACTGGCAACGCAGCAATCTCCCGCGTCTGGGCGGGCATGCGCGACCCGCATAGATAAAAGAATTGAACTATAATACATCCAAATCCACTTCAATTTTGAATTCTTTAGAATTAAATTTTAAAAAATAATTTGATATTCAAAATTAATCACTAAACTACAATTCAATTTTATGAATTTTTATCATCTCTAATTCAAACAATTATGTGGACCGATTCAGTGGATTTGGAGGTTATTTTTTTCATATCCCAAAAAGTGAAAAAATTATGTATATATCTGAGAAAATATAAAGCAAAAATTCTACAGCTTTAGATCACTATCTCTATCTTAAATTTCTTCATTTCTTACACCTCAGTTTAATATTCCCTCCTTGAAAAATTTGAAAACAACCTGCCACTACTAATTTCAAATAGCTGTATAATAAAATCATTTTAAATTCATTATGCAGTTCCAAGCATATTTTATCTCCATGTGTAGTATTGAAATATTCACAACTGGTGTTTATATAAGAAATTTACGTGTAACTCACTAATATTTTTAACAAATTAATATTGTTAACATTGTTGAACTTATTCAGTATATCTTCCATTTAAACAGAATGAAAATTTATTAATAAAATTTAAAATCTCTATGATACTGTACCATAATTTTTTAGAAGTATTCTTTTCTTATACTGAAAAGATAAGTCTTTCTTAATTGTTTTGTTTATTAATTTTTTTGTATTTATATCTCCATTTACTTGGTTGTATTGTAATTGTACTTTTTTTTAAACTTCATTCCCAATTATACTTAACACAGATTCACCATTCAGTTTTGAATATTCTCATATTTTAAACTGAATCCCTTTATTTTCACCTCAGTATCTTTATCATTTTTCTTACAATAATAACGTTTAGATCCAGTTGGAGCCCAATCTGTAATCAAGTTAATTCCTAATTCATCAGTCTGTTCACCTAGTATACAATCAGTTTCTACAGTATTTTCACCATTATCAGTATATACTATACTGTTTGTATCAAAATACCTAACAGCTTTTCCTAGATTATCCATTTATTAGACAATCTCAGTCTTACATTTGAGCTAGTGAATAGCATGCCAAAAATTGCCATGGCATTGATAAACAGTATTGGGTTCTTTAACAAAGCAATCTACTTTACCTCCAGCTATATTTATTTTTAGCACCCTATTTTTAGCACACAGCAATTCCTGTATTAGGTGAATCTGGAGATCTGTATATAGCCACACAAACTTCAGAAATTGTTAAATAACTGTTTTCTTACTTCTAAACAACTTCTTCATAATATATCTACGTCAGATTTACAGAATTCATTAATTTCTTTTTTCATATTGAACATATAATTTTCTATAATTTTTTGACTTTGGCCTTTGAGAAATAGTTGCTAATATTTCGATTTCATAGCTTCAGCACAATAATATTTGATATCAGGAATTGGTACAACATAATTTTTATTTCCCTGTGTATTCAATAAATAGATGAAGCAAATTTTATTTAGTTCATTCAGATTATATGTTTCTGGAAATTTACTTCGTTTTCTTGTATTAAATTCCCGCTATCTGTCATTTTTATGTGTAATTGTTTTATCTCTGATAACATTAATTTAGTTCCTGTGTAAATAGAATATGATTTTATTGGATTTTCGACACAGTACTTGAGAATGAAAATTGAATCATAATCATTAGCATAATGAGTTATATAGGTATAATTATTATGTTTATTATATATCATCCTGCTACAGATTTCATCATTTTTTTAAAAATTCATCAAGAGTATCTCCAATAAAATTGTAATGTATTATGAGATTTGAATTATGTATTCCTTTTTCTTGTTGAGCTTCATAATCAAACCACATGTATTTTTCAGCATAGGTACAAGGAATTCTCCTTCAGAATCCTTTTCTACAACACTTAAACTGTTTCCCTCTACCTACATTATGAGGCTTCAAACATTCAGAAATATAAGAAATTTTTGATTGTCAATTAAAAATAACAACCATTTTTACTACATTTTTTACTATCTTTGTGTACTCTTCACCAAATTATCTATCACACACATCACCTTTTTGGATTTTGTTTTGTATGTAACATTCATAACTTTCAATTTCTACCTGTAGATTACAGTTTGTACATTTTTCGCATATGTTCTTAAGATCTCAGACAAATCCTTTTGCATTCTTCCCATTTATAAGCTACATCACAAACTTCTTCTGTAGCTTTCATAATCACTCGCTACTTCTCATAAGGTTAAATATTTTTACATTAGCCATTTAAGTAGCTCTGTAAATGTACCCATGGACTTTCGATCCGAAGAGCATTCCCATTCAGGCAAGGGTTCCTAAGGGAAACCATGGAAAACCTGGAACAATGCTAATTTAACCTTATGTTCCACCCAGTAACATACAAATATTAATTAAAATTTAAATAACAGATCTGACATTGTCTTTTTATATGGTGTTCTTGCATTTATGGAGTCGGCTAAATGTGAAGATGTCTTGGTAGCAACGCCAGCATGACGTCTGGTGGAAGTTGCAGGACAGGTGTGTGTAGAGATGGCGAATGACCCTGTTGCTAGTATATGTGGGATGGTAGGGATGTTCAGGAACATAGTTGATCCTTAGGTAGGAGGACGGCTGGACCTCATAGGGCCTCTCATAGGGCAGTGATGTGTGAACATTAACATACACCAGAACAAGTATCAATGCTAACCATTACTGACGGGAAAGTTCTATGAGAGAATGGGTTAGTACATATACTCTTCATTCTCACGCTACTGGTCTGAATTTAGTGATTCGGAAGAAGTAATATAAATTTTATTACTCAATAATGAGGTAATCTTTAGCCACAATTATCGATTCTTTTCTCCTTTATACATTTGTTTATCAATATCACAGTACCATGTCCACACTCATTGTCCTTGGTAAGCTCTAGTGATAATTCTTATATGTGACTTCACCTTTTTCCTCAATGAAGCACAAAATCGTTTTCGAATATGTCGCACGTGAGTATATCCTTGCTTATTAGCACACAAATAACCACTCTTGCGTCTCATCACTAGTTTATTTTTATGACGCTGCACCAGCATGTGTCCATAACTTATTTTGTACCTGGAAACACACAACACTCCACGTGAAGTGTGTTGCTGTTCACGGAATCCATCACTACTCTGTACTTCTATTAGTCTGCGAAATTAGCTTTAACCTTTAAGAATATAATTACGAATTTATCTACTTCCTCCCATTCTACACAAATCCATCCCGTCTTTTCTCTTCATCATTTATCATACTTCAAATACTTCGATTTAATACCAAACACCCCACAACGATCACACATATGCCTCTCAATCTGGTCCAGCATTGTCCTTCCGAATACTTTCGTTGGTATTTTATCTCAATAAAATTTCCTGAAACTCCACCCAGTGAACTGACTTTATTCTTTAAAATAATTAATCAGCAATATTGCTGTGTCATTGCCTTGAATATATATATATATATATATATATATATATATATATATATATATTATATATATATATATATATATATTCCTATGCCTTTAACATGAATGATGATGATCGTATAATCCCTTTATATTTCTGGTCTCAGGATGTTCTAATACATATGTTTCTGGATTTGGTGTCCTAATCACTTCAAATGGCCCTTCGTATATCAATTGCCATTTTTTATTTGTCTTCTTTAGTAGCGACATCCGAATATGTGTACGTAACAACAATAATCTTTCGCCAACACCAGAGGACTGTCTGCGTAATATTCTGTCAAAATCTACCTTCATCTTTGTAGCACTTTCGGTCAGATTTATTAAAACTGTTCTTATCTTATCTTGCCATTCGATTTCTCCTTCTGATGTCTTTGGAATCTTCTCTAACCATACATTTCTTCCTCTTCTCTCGAACCTTAGTTCAGCAAGTGTAAAGTTTGTGGTCATATGAGGCAAATTGTTCATGATTTCCTCAAATGTATCGAGATATTCTATCCGTCTTGTCTGCTTCAAAAGGCAATATGTTCCCATAAATCTATTCAATTTGTGAAAAATTCTCTCGATCAGGCTCGCACCCAGCTTATACCTGAATGTTAATATTTGTGTGATGTTGGCTCGAGCTAAGGCATGCCTCCACCTATATCCAGTGAAATTTGTAGCATTGTCAGATAACACTGTGTTCGGCTTTCCAACATGCAGAATGTAGTAATTGAATAATCGGTTCAGAATTGGCAGTGCTGTAGCACTTTTCTTTGGATAGAATTTGACACATTTTCTAAATATGTACAAGAGAGCTACAATGTATTTACAGCCTCCTCTAGCCCTTAGTAATGGTACAAATACATCCACTGATAAAATAGCTAGGGGCTTTTCCGGAATAATGGAATGTAACAGGCCTTTACTGCCTCTGTTATTTGGTTTTGTTTTCTGACATATTACACATTTTCTCAGTACTTTCCATACTTTTCTACGTAAATCTGGGAAGTAACAGTACATTCTCAATTTGTTCACACATTTTGCAGCACTAAAGTGATGTGAGTATATGTTAGTAGTAACTTCTCCTCATATTCCTCAGATATACATACACACCAATTCTGACTCATATTGCACTGACGATGGAACAGTACATCATTCAATAGTTTATAGTACTGGTTTATTTTATCTTCTTGTGGATCTTCTAATTTCTGTCGAATCTTTATCCACTTTGGATCACTTTGTTGGAGTCTCGTCATATCACCACGTATCTCTAAACAGTATCTTCGGTTTACTTGATCTCTCATCAGTAATATTGGAAATTCATCTTCATTTTCGTCCAAGTCGATGCCCTCTTCTAATTCTTCTGGAAGATGGGATAATGCATCTGCTATTATATTCTCCTTCCCTTGTATGTACACACTACGAAATTGGTACTCTTGAAGAAGAACTGTCCATCTTCTTAATCTTGCATGTAATAGCTTACAAGTTTGTAAAAAGCTAACAGCTTGATGGTCACAATACACAGTGGTTCTTGCTCCATATAAATAATAATTTATCTTTTTGAATGCCCGCACAACTGCAAGAGACTTTTGTTCCATGGTAGTACACGATCTCTCGCAACTTGACAGTATCCTACTAGCGAAAGCTATTGGGTAAAAGGTGGGCTTGTCACCTATTTTTCGAATTTGAAACAAATAAATGCCCAAACCAACACATGAAGCATCTGTCCAAATTCCAAGGACATATCAGGATGATAGAGAATCTATGCATTCTACAAAGCTTGCTTGATTGGTTTGAACGCTTGTTGTGACATTCCTCAGTCCAATGCCAATGTACATAATTCCTTAATAAATTTAGTTGCACTACAGAATTCATCGACTGATCCTCTATGAACCGATGAAAGGTCTCTTTAATTTTCCTGTAAGCAGTATCAATCTTACCCCTAGTGAGATAAGCCTATACATCCTTACATTTGTCCTCTAACCATGCCTGCTTAGCCATTTTGCACTTCCTGTCGATCTCATTTTTGAGACGTTTGTATTACTTTTTGCCTGCTTCATTTACTGCATTTTCTGTTTTCTCCTTTCATCAATTAAATTCAATATTTCTTCTGTTACCCAAGGAGTCCTATTAGCCCTTGTCTTTTTACTTACTTGATCCTCTGCTGCCCTCACTATTTCATCCCTCAGAGCTACCCATTCTTCTTCTGCTGTATTTCTTTCCCCCATTCCTGTCAATTGTTCCCTTATGCACTCCCTGAAACTCTGTATAACCTCTGGTTCTTTCAGTTTATCCAGGTCCCATCTCCGTAAATTCCCACCTTTTTGCAGTTTCTTCAGTTTTAATCTACAGTTCATAACCAATAGGTTGTGGTCAGAGTCCAAATCAGCCCCTGAAAATGTCTTACAATTTAAAACCTGGTTCCTAAATCTCTGTCTTACCATTACATAATCCATCTGAAACCTGTCAGTATCTCCAGGGTTCTTCCATGTATACAGCCATCTTTCATGATACTAGAACCAAGTGTTAGCTATGATTAGTTATGCTCCATGCAAAATTCTACCAGGCGGCTTCCTCTTTCATTTCTTAGCCCCAATCCATATTCACCTACTACGTTTCCTTCTCTCCCTTTTCCTACTACCAAATTCCAGTCACCCATGACTATTAAATTTTCATCTCCCTTCACTACCTGAATAATTTCATTGATTTCATCATACATTTCTTCAATTTCTTCGTCATCTGCAGAGCTAGTTGACATATAAACTTGTGCTACTGTAGTAGGTATGGGCTTCGTATCTATCTTTGCCACAATAATGCGCTCACTATGCTGTTTGTAGTAGCTTACCCGTATTCCTATTTTCCTATTCATTATTAAACCTACTCCTGCATTACCCCTATTTGATTTTGTGTTTATAGCCCTGTGATCACCTGACCAGAAGTCTTGTTCCTCCTGCCACCGAACTTCACTAATTCCCACTATATCTAACTTCAACCTATCCATTTCCCTTTTTAAATATTCTAACCTACCTGCCCAATTAATGGATCAGACATTCCACGCTCCAATCCGTAGAACGCCAGTTTTCTTTTTCCTGATAACGATGTCCTCGTGAGTAGTCCCCACCCAGAGATCCGAATGGGGGACTATTTTACCTCCGGAATACTTTACCCAAGTGGACGCCATCATCATTTAACCATACAGTAAAGCTGCATGCCTTCAGGAAAAATTACAGCTGTAGTTTCCCCTTGCTTTCAGCCGTTCACAGTACCACCACAGCAAGGCTGTTTTGGTTAGTGTTACAAGGCCAGATCAGTCAGTCATCCAGACTGTTGCCCCTGCAACTACTGAAAAGGCTGCTGCCCCTCTTCAGGAATACGTAATGAGTTGGAATCTCAATTATTTTAAATTAGCTCTAGTGTACTCAAAATGTTCATTTTTTTCAACTTAAATTATATTTCATTCTTGTGGGCTCAAAATTGTCCTGGATTTTTATACATAGTAATAAGTGGGTACATTGAATGCACTTGGCATGTTTTATAACGTAATTCAATTAATTTAATTAATTCGTAAAAAGCTTATGCAATAAAAACGTGCCAAGTGCATCCAGTGTACTCGCTATTATTGAGGTAGCAGGATTAAATGGAAAGAAAGATTTTGAGCTAGATATTGTGAGTTACTACAATTCACTAGACTCTGATAGGACTTATTTCATTTTTGTTTTGTTTCAAACAAACCGAAAAAATAATAGTTGATTAATTCTTCGATATATGACCATGTTAAACTTAAGAATATTTATATTAAAAATGGAAGAACTGAAGTATTTCATCAAGAAATGTGGAATTTGGATCTACAAAATAATTATCTGAAGGCATATGGTGCATTTATTGAATTTAACCGAGTTACAGGATTGAAGGACGAAGTAGATATAACTCCATTTAATTTCATAAGGAATTATTATATCTATGTGATTAACATAACTCACAGAAAGAATATTGTTACCAGTCAGAAAACTACTATGAAATTACATGCAACATTCAACTATAAAATACTGGAGGACACAATCGCTTACATAATTATATATGGAAAGGAAAATATCACATTTGATGCACAACACAAAATATTAACCGAGAATTTTTGATCTGAAAAATTAACTATCTAATGATATCCAATTTTATTCATCATCATTTTTCTGTTTAGCTTTTTTTATATTAATCATGTTCGCATTTTCAGTTTTTAAAATCACCAATTATTAGCTGAGAAATAAACAAAAACTGATCTATTTAACTGTCCATGTGGCAGTTGTTGCCTAAACTCTAATCTCTAGCAGTTCTCTCATCTGTGTGAGCTGGACATGGCTGACAAGGATCTCCAGCCACACCTTCTGCTTTGCTCCACCTCCTTATCACCATTCTTTACACAGTAGCTGTGGCTTGTCACACAGTTACATTCGCAGCATTGGCACACAAGGAATTGTTTTAAATTATGATTACCAGATGTTATCTGCGTAGTGAAGTATAATACAAGGTTTTTAAGCATATTTTACCTATTTCATAACTGATATTAATGGTTTACAATTTTAACGATCACTGTTTGAGTTTCGTGCAATTATTTTCTAAATGGTTAAAGTTCATTTTGATAAATTAACACATACCATATATATTTCGACTGGCACAACGTTTGTAAACAATTTTTTCACTTCTTTTTTAATCAAGTTTCACAATTTAAACTGTGAATGTGTGCTATTTAAGTCACTTACTATCGTTTTCAATGTTTGCTGCTTGAGATATGAATGAAATTAAAATTATTTTCGATTTTTGCAGATAGCCCAGTGCCAAGATGAGTGGACTCAAATCATTCCGAGTTTCCTAGTGGTATATCATGGTTTGAACCCTGATTGAATAGTGGGTATTTTTTAAAAATCCTGGGTAGAGATGCTCACGATTTCTTTATATGAGACAGGAGGTTTTGCTGAATAAAAGTGTGATTTGAGTAGTAAATTTTCAACTAAAATTTTTTATTCGTTATGTTAATATTCCTCCTAACAATTCCAACTATTTCGAAGAAGATAGTACTAGAAATGAAAAAGAACTTTAAAAAATAATGATAATGAAATTCGTATCCTGCAATTTGTTTTAAAATTAATTCTAGTGTGCTCAAAATCGATGTGGATTTAGATATATAAATATTAAATGGGTACACTAAGTACAGATGGAATTTTATTGGACATTCTGTTTTGCAAAATTAATTAAATAAATTTTATTTCCATATAAATTAATTTAATTAATTTTATTTTAATTTTTAATTTATTTCATTTGTGAAAATTAAAAGAAAATTAATGTAATTAATTCATACTAGAGCAAAATTAATTGAATTAATTTGTCAAAAAATGGTGTCAATAAAAATATGCCAACTGTGCTCAATGTTCCCACTTACTACTATAATGCATTTGACACACCTCAAATCTAATTACATGCATCTTTCCAAGAAACAATCTATATTTTAATAAATACACTACAAATTTCATCACTTTTTTAGAACTGCCACCTTCATGTAACAAATCATCCTCCATTTCTTTGAAATTATGGCCTCCAGATTTACTATTATTTTTAATATCGTCATCTATATGATACTCTTTCGTTAAATTAACACAAGTATCACCATAATTATCAAACTCACTAAAAATTTTCGTTAATTCAACAATTCTCATCTATTTGATACTGTTCACCACTATGACATATACCTTTCAGTTGTTTTATAAAAGTGTACTTAATTCTAAGTCAATAATTAAAATACAACATTCTATACACATTGGTAATCATTTTACTGAAGTTCTTATCTTTTTTAATATTCTGCCATAAAAAGAAATAATTGACTTTTTCCCATTTTAACAGGCAATCTACCCTCACTGTAATGCCTGGTAACTAAAATATCAGGATTCTCACAGGTCCTGTGATAAGAAATTAAGTTATAGCATTCACTGGTTGTCACAATTTCATTGATATTACTTAAATCTTAAACAGTATCCTTGTGTATTTCCACAATATTTTTAGAATTACTAATATGCTCATCAATTTACAATGCCTCCAGTTCCTCTTTAAACAAATAAAATATTTCACCTTGTCATCATCTATCACCAAGTCATTACAGTGATCATTTTCCCTAATATCACGAACATGATCAGTAACTTCTTTCCTTACTCTTTCAACATTGTTTGTACATCCAGTTACATTTAAATATTCTTCAATTAACACGGTGTTCACATCTTGCTTACGTTGTTCCTTCATCAGCTCTTCAGTTTCTAAATTGTTGTGCAAATCAGTTACTATTTTCTGACAATTGATACGTTTCTGCCCATTCATGAAATGCTGCTAAGGTAATCACTTCCTCATGTTTCTCCCTAATAGATGTGTGTTCATTCTCTCTACCTGCATCATTTAGTTTGATTGCTTGATCCATTTGCTTTTCAACAGACATTACATTGATAGTGTAGTACACACTTCTTCAATAATTACTGATTATGTCCCTGCAAACTTTACATTCTACATTACTATTGTTGTTTCATTTATTACTACGTTCAGTCAACTTGTAGACTATTAATAGAGTGGACATGGTTTGTTACTGTTTGATATGATGAGTGTTATCTTCTTTCCACCTCATTGCCTCCCTGCCACTTTTGTTCCTATTATCAAAACCTCTGTTCCTTTTCCTATCCCAATTATTTCCCTGATGTCCCATTGGATAAAAGTTACTACCATTATAATTATTGTGTTCTCTCTTGAAATGATTAGTTTTTCCCAAAGTTTGGTTTCCTCACCTCTGTGGACAACTGTAGTGGTTGTAACGTAGTTTGTCCATTTTCTCCATAATTCTGTGTCGTCTAGGACACACACTAATTCTCACTGTATCTTGGATGGCAACTGTCTTTTCAAAGAATCTCTTTGTGTTAATAGATGGTTTAAGTGTGCTAACTTCTTTTTTTGATTTTTGGAAATCTGTTTTATGTTATCACATTTCTCCCTATAATATGATCAATTCAGAAATTCACTTTTTGTCACAGACAGCATAGTTTATGACTGGAACTAATATAAGAACCCTTTTTCAAATTATGAGTAAGACATGTCCACAGTAAAATTTTAATTAGCTTGTGACAATGCCTCATCTTCCAAATGTTTTTGACAAACTTAATTTTCATTCTGTCACTCATATTAGGGACATTATTTTCTTTACAGTTTTGTAAAATTTCGACAGCATGTAAACTATTTTCGTCTGTAAAGTTTCTCACTAGAATATTATGCCACATAGAACCAGTTTTGTTGAAAAGATCTAAACTTTCGATACATCATCTTTTTTGCTATTTCACTAGCTACTTTTACTTTTTCATCAAGATTACTGTCTACTGCTAAACTTGTTTCAATACTTGTTTCAACCCTATAAATGCAGGTTTGTACATTCTCATCAACATTTTTAATTCCTATGTAGTCATTTTCATTAGCAATTTTGTTTTTATGCCTATCGGTACCTATTTCCTCTTTCACTTGTTTTATTTCACTACCCAGACTTGATTTTATTTCTCCTATGTTTGTTTGTACATTCAAAATTTCTGTTTCTTCACTCGCAATTTGCTCCCCATATTTGCAAACTTCATTGTGTAATGTTTCTATGTATTGTCTCAGATCTTAAATTATTGTAGAATCTTTGTTTTTTAACATGGTCTGTTCAAACAGTTGTTCTATTGCTTTTAACATTCCTCGTTCTTGAAAGTGGTTGATTAACTGTTTTTGAGAATTCATCATTCCTTTTTTTCATAACTTTTAAAGACTGGTTTACAGACTTGACAGCTGCAGTTTGAGACGATTGTTCCATCATTTGCACCATTCTTTTTATGTCTGAATCCCACCATTCTGCTGATTCAAACACCACATCTCCTTCACCTATTTCATCCAACTCCCACACGTCTACTATTTTTCATTCCCTTCTGCTATAGGTTCTAAAGTCAGCTCTGTAATGGTCATTTCGAAGAAAATTTTTCGTTACATGTAAAATACAATAAAGAAACTATAAGAAAATATCATTTTGTCATTAACTTGTCCATGTGTTGCTGTTGACAATGGCAGTCTTTTTATTGTTCAGTATATGTCTTATATTTGCAGTCAGGCAGCTCAACAATAATATTTCTTCTCAGTTATTCTTGTAATACATACAGCATTTCAGTACATTTATACATTTATATCCCTGCTGATAACCGGCCATTGTGGCTGAGCGGTTTTAGGCACTTCAGTCCGGAACTGCTCTGCTGCTAAGGTCGCACATGCGAATCCTGCCTCAGGCATGGATGTGTGTGCTGTCCTTAGATTAGTTAGGTTTAAGTAGTTCTAAGCCTAGGGGACTGATACCCTCAGATGGTCCCTGTGATATTCGCTATTTTTGACTTCATTAAAACAGCAAATACGAGTAGTTAATACTTTCAGCCAGAAGGCAAATACTTGTTTGTAAATAATGATTAATGTATAATGAGGCGTCGCATAGCGACGGTGGAATTTTCTAGTGATGTAATTTGTCGTCTTTGGGCGGCAATATAAACAGAAAAGTACGGATGGATATGCGATCCTTCACTATTTTGTTCGCTGGAGAACAAATGAAGCCTTGAGCGCTAAGAAGACTTTTACTGTTTTTCTCGAGTAAGGCGGACGCAGATTTGTGGCGGTCTGATCTAATTATTTTTACTAAATAAATAAAAACGTGTTCCGTCTAAGTTTTGAGTGAAGTGTAGGAAGAAGAACTGTTGTAACTTACCGTGACGAAGCACGAGCGACTCAAGAGGACAATGGCTATATAAAAGAGCGCTCAATGGACATGATACGGACATAAAAAATCTACCGTCATTGTAGTACCGTATTAAGCTTAAGGTACGATATATGTTTTAGTTATAATAAATATTTGTTCTGGGAATACTGAATCATTTAGCAGTGCTCATTTCGATTATCTCCTCAGTATTATTTTCATTTTAATTATGCATTTTGCTAATATTACAGACTCCAAGATCAGCAGTCCAATGTGCGTGTTACATTGATAAAAAGAAAACTGTTTTATCGTCTTCTTGCATCAGCTTTAATATTGAATTTCTCTTTTGTGTGATGTTACAGTTGTTTTTGCGCCCTTAAGAACTTTCTGGTCCCTTAGGAAATTTTTTTGTCATAACAATAACTTCACAACCGGGTATGATCGTATCTACGATCCTGAAGTAATTAGAAAGACGATAACGCAACTTCTTAATCAATAGCACGCTAGTTGTGACTGCCTAAAGCCACGCGAAACCGCAAGTAAAAACTATTCACATCTCATAATGCAATATTTTATGACAATGGTCAATCCATGATTCTTACGCCAATTGTGATTGATAAAACAGTTAGTTAAATCTCAATTTCCAACTTTCCATTGAATAGCAACATCACTTCTATTGTGTAACATCACACTTGGCGCCCGAACAGGGACTTGACCAAAAATTAGTTCAAATTCTTGGAAAATTTTCTATGTGCTTGTGTTAATAAATGTTCTGTCGTTTCATGTACACATCGTATCTCTGTGAGAATAACGGTCAATAATGCAGTTTAATTACCGAGAGAAAAGAAAAGAAAAGAGACGTGAATTTGCTGAGACAACATAGCGGTATTCAAGCCATCAAAAAGTAAGTCAGAATTTTGCATACGCAGTGTAGTGCTTCAGTAGCAACGTTGCTTTTCCAAGTCGATCCACATCCGTTCTATCTCCTTCCCGCTATAGAAAATCTGCTTTATTTTATCTTTCAAAGTAAAATTCTTCGTAGTCTGATAATAGAAATTATTTCTCCCCATTGTTAGTATACCTGTATTGCATTTTCAACATGGTGGATATTGTGTGCAATTTGCAGTGAAGAGCATCTTCATTCATTTGTCTGAAACGTTTAGGTTCCATCTTGTCTTCTTGCCAGATAGAATTTCATTTGTTGCTCACGCGAGAGTGGTGCTCTTAGCGGACTCACCACGTCACTGACAAACGACGAAAGCCTTACGTAGCACGTGATTTACTAACGAAAATGGCAGATAGTAAACAGAGACAGGTGACAACAGGAGACGGGAGTGAAGACGTTAATAGTATCCCATACCCTTTACGATCGCGAACGGTAGGTTCCCGTGTGGAAACTGAACTAACCATGTCTGTAACAGGGGAAAGCGACCCTAAAGTCCAAATTCTTCCCGCTGCAGCTACAAATGACCTCGGTGCGTTAATGGAAATGCTGAAACAACAGTTTGACGCAGTAAATGAGACTATAAAAACACAAAATGAGACTGTTAACGCCCGATTAGATGCTGTAAGCGAATCAGTAAAAACACAAAATGAGACTGTTAACGCCCGATTAGATGCTGTAAGCGAATCAGTAAAAACACAAAATGAGACTATAAGAACACAAAATGAGACTGTTAACGCCCGATTAGATGCTGTAAGCGAATTATTAAAAACAGAGCTAGGCACAATCAAAACAGATCTGCATAAAGAAATTACGGCTGAATTAAATACCCATTTGGGTGAGGTGCAAACTAAGATCAGTGATCAAATTCAGAAAATGCAGAAACAGGTGAAAAGTGAAATAGCTGAAGTATCTGGAACATTAAACACAAAAATTCAGGCAGCTACCAAAGAAATAAACTCAGTTAGAAATGCAGTATCTGACATTGAAGGTGTAGTGGAGGATCTGTCGAGGCAGATAGACTCAATCAATATTGAAGAACAGGTTAAGAGCACCGTGAAAGCACACGCGGAGGCATTGTCGGAACACTACGGTGAATGGATAAAGGGTAAAGATATTTTTATCGAAAAGAAGGTCAGGGAGGAGCTTAGGGAGACTGTCAAGGATGTAACTTATGAAATCTTAGCTGCTCCTGGTAAGTCTGGAGACACAGTGGTTTCTGAATTGGGACAGATTCGGAGGACACTTACACGGGATCTTCCCGAGTGGAAGCAGCAAGTAGTGGACGAAGTCAGAATGCTGAGAAACTGGGTAGAAAATCCGCACACGCATACGCAAACTATAGGGAACAACTCTTTAGACGGTGACGAATGTCAGTCAACTCCTTATTGTTCACCGCCTGATTACATGCAAAACAACAGTCCTGTTGAGTCCCGAGTAGGGAAAATAAATGATCCGCCCACAATTGTGAGTTTAATGCAAGAGGAAAGTGTGATTAAGCATCGCACTTTTCCTGTTTTTCATCCGCAGAAGCGAGAAATACACCCCATCGTGTTCCTAAAGAATTTTTCCGGCATATTTCCCAGGAGCTGGACAGACAGACAGCGTATTCAGTTCGTCACTGGCTTTATTTCTGGTGATGCAGCATTATGGGGAACGGAAATGGTAGACACGTGTAGGAATTATGAAGAGTTTGAGAAAATGTTCTTGGCAAAATTTTGGAGTAATGGGGTACAGCAAAGATTAAGGAAGGAGGTGTATGGTGCGGAAATTTTCAATGAGAAGCATGGAAGTCTCCGGCGATACTTTGAGAAGTATCTAGCAAAAATTAAATTCTGGGATTCTCCGATTTCTTCCAAGGACGTAATTATGATTCTCAAAAGCAAACTCCCTGTGTCTATTAGAGAGAAATTAGTAAATGTGTCCGAAGAAGACACGGATGTATTCCTTTCTGTGCTGGATTCCTTAGATTTAATTAGCGAGGATGTGCGCTCCAAGGTTGGCAGCGGCAAATTCTTCCCTGGCAGCCAGCAGAATGCATCGCACGCGGACAACAATGCGCCCAAGGAGAGAGCGAGCTACTGCGACCGCTGTTACCAACCTGCCAGCGGTTATCAAAACGCAAACGGCAATAACTTTAAATGGAAGCAGAAAACCAATTACAGTAATCAGCAGAGATACCACCCAATTTACAACCACCAGGTACAACATCAGTACGGAAACCCACCCTTTAATTCTGCGCCTGAGCAGTATGGAAATTCTCCACAAACTAGTGGTAATTTTTCAAATGGGCCAGTGTACAATCAAAGTTATAGGTCGAAAAATAGCAAGTGGCATGGGCAAGGCGGAGGCCACCCAGCACATCAGAACAACTTTTCACAGAATAGAGGACCGCGGAACAATTTTCAAATGGCACCAAATGCGAACTTTCCTTCACAAGGAAATGGTTTTGCCGGCAACCAAAAGATCGGGCGACATCAGCCTTCTCAAGTATTCCATTCACAAGTGAATGCACCCAGTGGATTTTACCCCTTTACACCGGCATTTGTACCACATAACCAGCACCAATATGAAACGGAACAAACACTTAAGGCCATGAATGACAAACAGGTTAAACATCCTGCGGAAAATTAGAGGCAGCACCTTTCAGCCTCCTAGAGGTCGCTGCCGGTTCCAGTGGGGGTACTAACGAATACTCTGATTCTGAGTATGTTAATGCGATACGGTACGACCATGAGACCGACTTACGAGATGACCTTGCACCTGACCTAGAAGCTCAAGACATTAATGACATTTATGATGAACAGGTCCAGGCTTCGATTAAGATTTCTATTGCCAACATTCCTGTCACAGCCATTGTTGATACAGGAGCAAACATCAATGTGATGTCATCATGTCTCTTCAGACAGGTGTCTTCTGTTTCAAAAGTTTTATCATTGCCGATTCAGGGCTGCTCCATATCGGGAGCGATTGGTCCATTGAAACAGAGAGTTAGTTTACAGACGCAGCTTCAAGACTTAAAGAAATTTTATAATGGTAGTGGTTAAATACTGTCGTGGAAATGAATTCTTGCTTACTGGAAATTTCCTTGTGTGAACTGTTAATGATAAGTATTGTGTTGAACAGTGCACTGACTACATGGTAACGGCTATTACATGTAAACTTTAAGTATTAAATGCTATGTATGAAAAAATTGTTTATAGTGATGGACATGAACCGATATTTCTTCAACAAGCTGAAGCAGGAAACTGGGGTTGCACCAAGAATTTCAATTTAATTTAATTTTAAGTTAGTATTAAAAAAAAAAAAAAAAAAAAATGCTTGCGAGGCGATTGCCCGGAGCTATATAAATATGTAAAGGTGAGAAATGGAGAAGGATGCGTAAATAAGCACTTCTCTCAAGGTACAAGAATATTTATAGATTTATTTTTAGTAATGTAAGTACTTGAAGTTCTGTAGTAAAAGCCCAAATTACCTGCTTAAAAAAAAAGGGTACATGGTCAAACAGTCCAGACAGTGGACAGGAGTAGAAGAAATAGCTTAAAGTTCAGTTAAAGCGTGCTGTTAAATGGAAAAAACAAGTGGTAACCCGCATGTGTTCACGCAAGGAGACAAAAAGCTGTAGTAAACTAAGTTAGGTGAAATACAGTACAAATAGAGGCAAACCATGAAGCATCAATAATGTAGCGTAAGTACTCCACGAGGCCATTAATTGCTATGAAAGTAAACTATTTCCCTGTGATCTGAGCCCAATGTAAAGAGTATATGAGGAATGTTAGCTGACGAATTGATTTCAGTAGAATCAAGTTACTAAATAACCACACAGCAAGCCCCCTGTATCATAAATAAGTCCAAGTAAAGATCTTCAGAAGATCTGTAGTGTAATCTAGCGACCATTCAATACCCTAATTGAAGGCTAATCTAAAGAACAAGCAATGCAGTGATATTTAAACTTAATACTGACTATAACCTGAGTAAGACGTAGAAGTAGCAAAGCATGCTGTAAGGAAGGAGGTTGAAGTTTATATATGTGCCTATGTTTATTAAGATAATTTTATTTACATGCAGATTTTATTGCAAAAATGTCTCCTAAGACACTCCTCTTATGAAATCCATTTTCCTTCTGCCCGTTCCTTTTGATCCTGGTTCATTAACCCAGACCAAGGGTCGACTTGTAAAAGGCACGTGTGCTTCGAAGCAAAGCAGTGCTTATGAGAAATGAGACACGTAGCGTGATGAACTTCGCTAGCTTTGGTAATGTTTGTTATGGACCGGTTGCGTAAACCCAGTGAACTGTCGGTAATTCCATTCATGCAAAAAAAAAAAAAATAGTAGACACGCGTTACCCTATTTTTTTTTTAACAGAGAACGATTGCTGAGTACATGAAGCGAAGAGGGAGACCTATTGTTATCCAGTCTGCCCTCAAATATAAAAACAAATTTGGCAAGCACAAAGGAAAGCACAAAAAAAAAAAAGATTCAGCGTTAAATGTGTACTCGTTAAGTAGTAGATATGCTGCGTGGCAGTAGAAAATGATCTTGGGTGCACTAAAGAATAAATGCAACGAGTGTTGCGAAACCTGTAGTTTTCATAATGAGGAGATGAGCACTTAAAAGAAAGTTAGAAAGAATATTTTTAGGTTCACTAGTGAAAGCAAATCTTGAGATATAAAGAGTCCATTCATAAAGCAGTTGTTCACTGGACTTAACAAAAGGAGTGACCATTAATTGTAAATATTAGCTCGTAAGTGATATTTTGTAAATAGTAGAATATAAGTCTTTCTATACCAGTGGAGGAAACGTGCAAAATTGATTGTTTTGTAAATGAACTCCATCGGCGAAGGAACTAAGCACGAATGCTGTGTGAAGATGCACACTAAAGTGCGACGTGCATAATAAAAATAACTGTTCACTGTATACTAGTGGTAGTGTTGTACTGCAAGTGTAAAAAAGAAGTCAAGGCTACGACAACAGGTGCAACGCAAAGTTCAGTGTTGTTCTAAGTGCAGCGACAGCTAAAACATTCGTCGTCACTTACCTGTGAGCCTCATGGGAAGCAGTTGACAGAGAAGTATGGAGGCAGCTTCAGTGTCTGGCTCCTCCGATGGAAAACGCGCGCGAGGTGTTTGTATCGATGCACTCGTGTGATACGAAGTTCACAAAAAAAAGGAGCACTCGACGACCACCAGCTCTGTTACAGCCTGAGCGCGAACGGATACTGAGTGTTGGAGCTCACGCAACACTGTGCAGCTGCTGTGAGTGGCTGACGTGTGGGTGACGAAACAATCCAAACTTTAAACTGCTAACCGCCATGACTTCCATCGTACATACTGGAGGAAAGACATTTGTACACTTGTGTGACTACATTTTCATATGTAAATTATGCAATTTTCTTGAGTTAAAGTTAAGATGAGTGAGAAGTAGATTGTTAGATTACTCAGACCTTAAAGCCATTAATACCGGCACTCCTGAACACTGCTAAAATGAATTATAATCCTGTCTCTTGATGGACAAAGAAAATGAATGTGCACTATAGGAAGACCCTAAACTCCAGACCAGTCCCGATCCTTAACAAATGTATCCAATAGGTTATAAGTTATACTAATAATTTTCCACTTCTTCTGTTTCATATTGTAAATAAAAACCCGGGAAGCCACTTGAATTCCCGGCACCACAGTGGAAAGGACAGATGTACTGCATGATGAACGCCGTAGACAGCTAACACAGAAAGTGAAAGCATCACGAAGTGTAGTGCTACGTTATTAAACTGTGATTGAACCACAATGAGTCAACAGATGCTCGAACATTGTCCACTCTAGTTTAGTGAAAATAAGCACTCACTGTACTCATGTATTAGTTGTTAAGCTCAAGAGAAAGTAATTTCTGAATTCTATCCCCTGAAGAGCGAAATGAACGTTCACTTATTGTTATAAGCAAATATGGACCAAACTTAAAAATGCACATAAATGTTAGTCTTGGTATTATGGAATGAAGTGACTGATGAACAAAGAATGAAAAACTTTATTTTGGAAAATGATAAATATCTGATATATGTTTATAAATGTGATTTCAATTTATGTACTTTGTACGCCAGTAACATTATGTAAATGTCACACCAAAAATCACGAATATCTCATGAGGACATGAGGATCGAGGTAATCCTTCGGCATTCCCTCTCTCCTCATGGGAGGCAATGTGATATTCGCTATTTTTGACTTCATTAAAACAGCAAATACGAGTAGTTAATACTTTCAGCCAGAAGGCAAATACTTGTTTGTAAATAATGATTAATGTATAATGAGGCGTCGCATTGCGACGGTGGAATTTTCTAGTGATGTAATTTGTCGTCTTTGGGCGGCAATATAAACAGAAAAGTACGGATGGATATGCGATCCTTCACTATTTTGTTCGCTGGAGAACAAATGAAGCCTTGAGCGCTAAGAAGACTTTTACTGTTTTTCTCGAGTAAGGCGGACGCAGATTTGTGGCGGTCTGATCTAATTATTTTTACTAAATAAATAAAAACGTGTTCCGTCTAAGTTTTGAGTGAAGTGTAGGAAGAAGAACTGTTGTAACTTACCGTGACGAAGCACGAGCGACTCAAGAGGACAATGGCTATATAAAAGAGCGCTCAATGGACATGATACGGACATAAAAAATCTACCGTCATTGTAGTACCGTATTAAGCTTAAGGTACGATATATGTTTTAGTTATAATAAATATTTGTTCTGGGAATACTGAATCATTTAGCAGTGCTCATTTCGATTATCTCCTCAGTATTATTTTCATTTTAATTATGCATTTTGCTAATATTACAGACTCCAAGATCAGCAGTCCAATGTGCGTGTTACATTGATAAAAAGAAAACTGTTTTATCGTCTTCTTGCATCAGCTTTAATATTGAATTTCTCTTTTGTGTGATGTTACAGTTGTTTTTGCGCCCTTAAGAACTTTCTGGTCCCTTAGGAAATTTTTTTGTCATAACAATAACTTCACAACCGGGTATGATCGTATCTACGATCCTGAAGTAATTAGAAAGACGATAACGCAACTTCTTAATCAATAGCACGCTAGTTGTGACTGCCTAAAGCCACGCGAAACCGCAAGTAAAAACTATTCACATCTCATAATGCAATATTTTATGACAATGGTCAATCCATGATTCTTACGCCAATTGTGATTGATAAAACAGTTAGTTAAATCTCAATTTCCAACTTTCCATTGAATAGCAACATCACTTCTATTGTGTAACATCACATCCCATAGTGCTCAAATCCATTTGAACCATTTGAACCCTGCTGACGCTCCAGATGAAAACCTGCTTATCTCATTTCTTCTCATTGAAGGTGGCACTTTTTTTATTCAGTTCTCACAATTTTGATCTTTGCATTTGTTTGTGTGACGTATTTTAGCAGAAAAAGAAAAAGGTAGAATTTGTCATGTATTATTTTTGTAATGAGAATTAGTTAATAATTATTACATTACTTCATTTGATTTCTTGATTCAATGTGTTTTTGTTGTTGCTCAGGATCTGGTAATATTCATCTGCTTACAGGAGGCTGTGTTTTCATTTTGAGATCTGTGCTCTGGACTGAAAAATTATACACATCACTAAATGTTTAATTTCCGTACTGAAAGGGCACATACAGTCCCTATGTAATAAAACTTCCCAGAACAACACTGCACATCCAGACCACTATTTTACTGCAGTACACGACAGACGCCAAACTACTACTTTTATAGCATTCAAACAGAACCCACATGCAAAGTGGTCGGTGATGCTCATGTTGCGTTGTCACTCACACATTGCAATAATTGGTACATCGAAAGTTAAATTTATTAGCCAGTAACGCTTTATAATATTTACATTGCATACTTGCTTCAAATTATAATCCAATATTTATTTAAATAGTAACAACAACAAATTTGAAATATTTCAAAGCATACAGCACATAAATTAAATAATTGTCTATCTAAACAAGAACCCTAAAAAGTTTTGGTCATATGTAAAATCGGTAAGCGGATCTAAATCCCCTATTCAGTCACTCGTTGACCACGATGGCACCGAAACAGAGGACGACCGAAGAAAGGCAGAAATACTGAATTCAGTGTTCCGAAACTGTTTCACTGCGGAAAATCGTAACACGGTCCCTGACTTCAGCCGTCGCACGGACGCCAAAATGGAAAATATTGAAATAAACGATATCGGAATTGAAAAACAACTGCTATCACTTAGTAGCGGAAAAGCATCCGGACCAGACGAGATACCCTTAAGATTCTACAGTGATTATGCTAAAGAACTTGCCCCCTTTCTATCAGCAATTTATCGTAGATCGCTGGAAGAACGTAAAGTACCTAGCGACTGGAAGAAAGCGCAGGTCGTTCCCATTTTCAAGAAGGGTCATAAATCAGATGCGAATAATTATAGGCCTATTTCGCTTACGTCAATCTGTTGTAGAATAATGGAACATGTTTTGTGTTCTCGTATTATGACGTTCTTAGATAATACAAATCTCCTTCATCATAACCAACATGGATTCCGCAAACAGAGATCATGTGAAACTCAGCTCGCCCTATTTGTCCAAGAAATTCACAGTGCCGTAGACACTGGCGAGCAGATTGATGCCGTATTCCTGGACTTCAGGAAGGCATTTGATACGGTTCCGCACTTACGTTTAGTGAAAAAAATACGAGCTTACGGAATATCGGACCAGGTTTGTGATTGGATTCAGGATTTCCTAGAAGAAAGAACACAACATGTCATTCTTAACGGTTCAAAATCTGCAGATGTAGAGGTAATTTCGGGAGTACCGCAAGGAAGCGTGATGGGACCTTTATTGTTTACAATATACATAAATGACTTAGTTGACAACATCGGTAGCTCCGTGAGGCTATTTGCAGATGACACGGTTGTCTACAAGAAAGTAGCAACATCAGAAGACTCGTACGTACTCCAGGAAGACCTGCAGAGGATTAATGCATGGTGCGACAGCTGGCAGCTTTCCCTAAACGTAGATAAATGTAATATAATGCGCATACATAGGGGCAGAAATCCATTCCAGTACGATTATGCCATAGGTGGTAAATCATTGGAAGCGGTAACGACCGTAAAATACTTAGGAGTTACTATCCGGAGCGATCTGAAGTGGAATGATCACATAAAACAAATAGTGGGAAAAGCAGGCGCCAGGTTGAGATTCATAGGAAGAATTCTGAGAAAATGTGACTCATCGACGAAAGAAGTAGCTTACAAAACGCTTGTTCGTCCGATTCTTGAGTATTGCTCATCAGTATGGGACCCTTACCAGGTTGGATTAATAGAAGAGATAGACATGATCCAGCGAAAAGCAGCGCGATTCGTCATGGGGACATTTAGTCAGCGCGAGAGCGTTACGGAGATGCTGAACAAGCTCCAGTGGCGGACACTTCAAGAAAGGCGTTACGCAATACGGAGAGGTTTATTATCGAAATTACGAGAGAGCACATTCCGGGAAGAGATGGGCAACATATTACTACCGCCCACATATATCTCGCGTAATGATCACAACGAAAAGATCCGAGAAATTAGAGCAAATACGGAGACTTACAAGCAGTCGTTCTTCCCACGCACAATTCGTGAATGGAACAGGGAAGCGGGGATCAGATAGTGGTACAATAAGTACCCTCCGCCACACACCGCGGGGTGGCTCGCGGAGTGTAGATGTAGATGTAGATGTAGATTTACTGAAACCAAAATTTATGTGGTTTCTGATGCATTTTTGTGTATCAGATAATCTGGTTACCCGAGTGTACTGAGTATTCTGAATATATGCATGTATAAGGTGCTCTACATATTTGTATGTATTGAGAACTGCAACAGTTTGTACTGTATATAACACATGTTCCCATTTTTGGTGAAACTAGAGTCATTGACCAGTCTCTTTACATTCCATATTTCAGGAGACGAATTTCGATTCTCTTCACAGACCTGCACATTCTGAGGCTAAATATGCTGTTCAAATGGCAACAGATAGGTATGTACAGCCATGACTGCCACTTGCAGGTATGAGCTTGCTTAGTGTGTCAAAAGGCACACCATGTGCACAAGCCTGCAAGTACCTTCAACAAACTTACATAACATTTAATGCATATTGATACTGATTTGATAGGTCCCCTAGATCAAGTGAAAGTTTTTCAACTACATTTTTACTGCAATAGACTGTTATCATACTCACTGTCCAGAAGCCATAGGAGAGGTTGGGGTAACCTGAACTCATAGGTTAATTGGACCATTACATTAATTAATAGTTCTGGCGGGAAAATTATTTTTTCATGCCATAAAGTTATTGTCTTAGTTTGGAAGTACTATTTGAACCTGTATAGTTGCTGAATGTTAGCTAAATTCGCGGAACATAATGAGGAGCTTCACAGCAACACCTGCTAGTTTTCCAAGAATTATCATATAACATAATGCAGCATTGTAGGGATGACATATCCTTTGGCTTTTACTTTCTCCAACATCTTGAAACGATTTAGCGTCAGTGGTATTGAACCAGTCAATTCGAACATATTTACTGACCAACATTTTTTTGTCATCAAATGCAATGGACAGACTTCTACCAAATTCGCGGCAAACAGCCGATGAGCCACTGGCAGAAGATGCTGGAAAACCTGCAGGTGATAACATGGCGAATATAGGACATCAGACAAGACCAGCAAACGAAAATTACATATCTGTGCAAGTTTGGACTTATTCTAAGACTGGTGCAAGGAAAACAACAAGATAATTACACTACTGGCCATTAAAATTGCTACACCAAGAAGAAATGCAGATGATAAACGGGTATTCATTGGACAAATATATTATACTAGAACTGACATGTAATTACATTTTCACGCAATTTGGGTTCATAGATCCTGAGAAATCTCTACCAAGAACAACAACCTCTGGCCATAATATTGGCCTTGATATGCCTGCACATTGTGTCAAACAAAGCTTGGATGGCGTGTACGGGTACAGCTGCCCATGCAGCTTCAACACAATACCACAGTTCACCAAGAGTAGTGACTAGCGTATTGTGATGACCTAGTTGCTCACCACATTGGCCAGACATTTTCAATTGGTGAGAGATCTGGGGAACATGCTGGCCAGGGCAGCAGTCGAACATTTTCTGTATGCAGAAAGGCCCGTACAGGACCTGCAACATGAGGTCGTGCATTATCCTTCTGAAATGTAGGGTTTTGCTGGGGTCGAATGAAAGGTAGAGCCATGGGTCTTAACACATCTGAAATGTAACGTCCACTGTTCAAAGTGGCGTCAGTGCGAACAAGAGGTGACTGAGACGTGTAACCAGTGGCACCCAATACCATCACACCGGGTGATACGCCAGTATGGCGATGACGAATACATGCTTCCAATGTGCGTTCACCGCAATGTCGCCAAACTCGGATGTGACCTTCATGATGCTGTAAACAGAACCTGGATTAATCCCAAAAAAAAAAAGTTTTGCCATTCATGCACCCAGGTTCGTCATTGAGCACACCATCGCAGGCGCTCCCATCTGTGATGCAGCTTCAAGGGTAACCGCAGCCATGGTCTCTGAGCTGATAGTCCATGCTGCTGCAAACGTCGCCCAACTGTTCGTGCAGATGGTTGTTTTCTTGCAAACGTCCCCATCTGTTGACTCAGGGATCGAAATGTGGCTGCACGATCCGTTACAGTCATGCAGATAAGATGCCTCTCATCTCAACTGCTAGTGGTACGAGGCTGTTGTGATCCAGCAAGGCGTTCCGTATTACCCTCCTGAACCCACCGATTACATATTCTGCGACAGTCATTGGATCTCGACCAACGCGAGCAGCAATGTCACGATACGATAAACCGCAATCGCGATAGGCTACAATCCGACCTTTGTCAAAGTCGGACACTTGATGGTACGCATTTCTCCTCCTTACACGAGGCATCACAACAACGTTTCACCAGGCAACGATGGTCAACTGCTGTCTGTGTATGAGAAATCGGTTGGAAATTTTCCTCATGTCAGCACGTTGCAGGTGTCGCCATTGGCGACAGCCTTGTGTGAAAGCTCTGAAAAGCTAATCATTTGCATATCACAGCATCTTCTTCCTGTCGGTAAAATCGTCTTTAGCACGTCATCTTCGTGGTGTAGCAATTTTAATAGCCAGTAGTGTAATTTAGAGAGATCTGTTTCAGTTTACTAATATTTAATCAAACCAAGACTGGTTTTGGGATTTTAAAATCCCATCTTCAGGTGTATGAAAGTATAACATACAAAGAAGAGGAGTGAAGAAATATAATGCAACATACATGTAAAAATCAAAAGAGTAGACTGCTGAAACAGGGCGACTTACTTATTATATTCAGTAATACATGACATGGGATCAGACCAGTCAGTGCAAGAGCTTCAATCATTGCATGTAGTTAGAATTAGCAAAAAAAAATTGGGGAGGGGGCACTAATCAAACTGACCTAAAAAGGGAAACACAGAATGATAGCAACGCCTCTAGTGGTATGGAGATGAACTAAAAAAGGGTAAACATTGCGGGTTGCATACCTCCTAGCTAATGCACATTGTAGGTTTTTTTCTTTTAATTTTAATCACAGTAAAAGAATTTAAACACAGCTATAGCACACTGCTATACAGCAGTGACATACCCATTATTCAGGAATACTTGTAGTCCAGTTTAGCTGCAACAATTTTATTTAGCTTTAGTTATTTAAACTACAAGCTTATTTCGACTTGCTGTCAGTTTCAAGTGTTGCATCTGGTTCCTATAACGCACAAAACATCCTGGAGCTTTTATATGTTGATAGAAATCAATATAAGTGTGTCATTTAACAATTCTATTTTTGATGGTTGCGTCTGACAGTCACTGCTCCTATGATGTTTTCTTCAGCAGCAACTGTCAAGTGCAAATGTCAAGAATAGACTTGAAAACTGACACACTTATATTGATTTTTGTCAACATATAGAAACTCCAGGACGTTTTGTGCATTATAATAGCTAGACACAACACTTGAAACTGACAGCAAGTCAGAACAAGCTTGTATTCTATGTAACTATACAAGCTAAATACAAATTGTAGCAGCTAAATTGGACTACAAATATACCTGAACAGGTATATTTGACGTCTTACAAAAAAAACCTATTATTAAGAGAATAATCGGCAGTTAAAGAGGTTCAATTAAGAAATCTTCATCACAGTGTTAATTAATGAAGAGTCCTAAAATTTGTTGCAACTATGTTTCAAGACTGTAATTTCTGAGCAATTGCCCAGGAAATTTGCACTACTGACCATTAATTTCTTAAAAAAATGTTCCTACATCTTACGACTGCACATGCTTCAACACAAAAAAGAAGACATCAGTATTAAGCACCAAAAATAGGAAAGGTGGATAAAAACAGTGACATGAAAACAAAACTTATTTTTTATTTCTCAAGCACACAGTAAAAATTTCACTATTAACAACGGTTTCAGCAGATTCACTAATAATATTAGCAATTTCACAAGGAACGCCTGCCACATGTTTTGGAAGCACACCCCTGTTTAACTTATGCCTAGTTTTATTTATAAAATCTTCTTCGAAAAAATGATCTTCACAAACAAAATAAGTAGCACAGTTCACACCAGGTGGCAGTTTACAAACACTTTTCCACTTCAGAAGCAATTCTTGAGGTTGTTTGCAAACCTGTAGAAATGCTTGTTGCTAACTTTCTCTGTTGAACCCATGTAATATCTAGATGAACAGCTGAGGAATTTACAGGAGTACAGGGTGATTCAAAAAGAATACCACAACTTTAGGAATTTAAAACTCTGCAACGACAAAAGGCAGAGCTAAGCACTATCTGTCGGCGAATTAAGGGAGCTATAAAGTTTCATTTAGTTGTACATTTGTTCGCTTGAGGCGCTGTTGACTAGGCGGCAGCGTCAGTTGATGCTAAGATGGCTATCCAAACTGTTACGCCTGATATGCTACAGAGAGTGTGGAACGAGTTGGAGTATCGGGTTGATATTGCTCGAGTGTCTGGAGGGGGCCATATTGAACATCTCTGAACTTGTTTTTGAGTGAAAAAAAAACCTTTTTAAATACTCTTTGTAATGATGTATAACAGAAGGTTATATTATGTTTCTTTCATTAAATACACATTTTTAAAGTTGTGGTATTCTTTTTGAATCACCCTGTATTTCAACGTCAATGTCAATTTGTTGTGTTGTGTTGAATATTCTGAAAAAACATAAAATTCTTTATTAAATAAATCTACTGCTGACATATCGAAGTTATTTAAATAAACAAACGGAAACCACAATAGAAGAATACGTTTCATTTATAGGCTACAAGATTATTTACTGAAAATTAAATGTCTTACCTTAGGATTAATTACGAACATTTTTTCAGCAGGAAATCTCTTCAGTTCCACAGTGAACTTAATGAAATTTAAAGCAAAAAACCTGTTTACAATGAAGATCAGTAGTATGCACATAAATTAGTATGTAGTACAGTAGTATGTAACTACAAAGACGACTGTAACCGGCTAATTCAGTATGGAGCAAGATGACTGAATATCAACAACCGCCGTTGGACAGCTCTCATTGGTCAATTCCAGCTCCGTTTGACCCCTAGCGTCTCTAGTGGTCTGGGAGAAACTACGTGGCTTGTTACCTCTTCTCCCATTTAGATTTCACCCCCCGTGGAGAGAATATCACGAGAATACAATGCATGCATTATACACAAATGTACATGCACGCAGGTGAAACATACCATTTTCCCATTGGTCTTCCAGTTATGCCTGCTCATTGGTCGCTCTGTTAGAGATAGGACGACTTCGTGGGGATAGTGCACAACCCCGTGTCGTTTCCGTTTTCGCTACCATAACGAAGGATCATAGCAACGTGATTGCATAACATGTTACACCTGACATCTGTTGGCAATTCGAATCTACAGGCATGAGTAGCGGTTTCCTGCCGTTCGATATCAGCACAAATACAAAATCTTGCTCTCCATTTCCTTTTCAGGAAGCGAAAGAAAATAATTGTTTATTGTCAGTAATAAACTCGTACATACCTAAGTAATGCTTCTACAAACCTCATAGTGTACATAATCATTCACAGACTCTAGGGAAATTGAAGTTAAACTCGTAGTATAAATCTATATTACATGCTATAATATATGACCCAACTAATCACTGATGACTGAAGGACAATATCACAAGCAGACTACTCCGAATTTATGGATGGCGTGGATTCTAAGTGAGCCACACTAACATGAGAAACTTCCATTCCGCGAATGCAACATTTCAGAAACGCTTCTATGTAGGCATAGTGATTCCTAGCACTCATTTCATTCCACATAAAACGGCTACATGCCATTGTTTATGTCTGAAAGATATACATAACATCCGATAAGATTGATAACTAAGCAGTACAAGACACTAGACATTTCATGCAACATAAATATAGCAAAATTACACCCAAACAATACTTTATTGAGTCAATAAGTAGCCTTTTTAAATCAATTAAATTTTATGTCATTTAAAATGCTTTTATTCTTTCGATTCGATAACGGATTTACAATAAAATCGTACCTATGAAACGAAACCGGAGAAGTGTAAACAGCTCCACTACATGGCTGTCAGGAGGCACATTGAATGAGACACATCTCACTTGAGCCGGCTAAATGGCAAACCACGTATGTGCTGCTGGTAAGTAAGCCGCAGTTCTCACTGCACCAGTCGGCTACTGGCACTGTATAGAGTGTATCTACACACTATTCCGTGCTGCTGGACACGGAAAACCAAGCCGACCAAGGCAGGGGTGGTTGCAGGGCGTTGTGGCGTTCACATCTGGTGGCAATATTTGACGTTTGTTGTCGTAGCGCCGGCCGGGGTGGCCGAGCGGTTCTAGTCACTACAGTCTGGACTCATGCGACCGCTACGGTCACAGGTTCAAATCCTACTTCGGGCATGGATGTGTGTGCTGTCCTTAGGTTATTTAGGTTTAAGTAGTTCTAAGTTCTAGGGGGACTGATGACCTCAGAAGTTAAGTCCCGTAGTGCTCAGAGCCATTTGAACCATTTTGTTGTCGTAACACTCATTCTGCGTACTTTCGTGAGAAATTACACTTCCTCTTACCTGTTTTCTTCTGGTGAAAGTGGACTTGGTAGAACTAAATACATTAATACGTGATTGACCCACATTATGAAACAAACTCAAGAATGTAATAAGGACTGAATAATTACAAGAAATACTTGGACAGAGGTATTTAATGAATTAAACAATGGCTTTGAAGACATGGGTGAAAACGAAAGAAACGATTGTGGTAAGTATAGTCCTGTATTGATTCTATAAAATACAGTGTATTAAAATTTCCATATTTTCATGCTTTGTTGTCACATTAAATAATAAAATACTGCCATCTAACTGAACCTGCTGTTGTTAAAATTGATTCATCAATATTTTTCAGACGTTATTTGTCGAAATTCCTCCACACACACATTCACTCCTACACTGAGGAGCCAAAGAAACTGGTACACCTGCCTAACATGAGGTATACCCCCCACAAACACGCGTAAGTGCCCAACACGATATGACATAGACTCAATTAACATCTGAAGTAGTGCTGGAGAAAACACTGGCACCGTGAGTCCTGCAGGGCTGTCCATAAATCCGTAAGGGTACGAGGTGGTGGAGATCTCTTACGAGCAGCACGTTGCAAGGCATCACAGATCTGCTCAATAATGTTCATATCTGGGGAGTTTGGTGGTCAGTAGAAGTGTTTAAACTCAGAAGCGTGTTCCTTGAGCCACTCTGTAGCAATTCTGGATGAGTGGGGTGTCGCATTATCCTGCTGGAATTGTCCAGGTCCGTCGGAATGCACAATGGACATGAATGAGTGCATGTGACCAGACAGGATGTTTACGTACGTGTCACCTGTCAGAGTCATATCTAGACATATCAGGGGTCCCATATCACTCCAACCACACATGCCCCACACCATTACAGAGCCTCGCCAGCTTGAACATTCCACTCTGTCATGCAGGGTCGGATTCGTATGGGTGTCTCCATTCCCCATACATGTCCATCCACTCTATAAAATTTGAAACGAAACTAGTCTGACCAGGCAATATGAATACAGTCATCAACAGCCCAATGTCAGTGTTTATGGCTGCAGGCGAGGCGTAAAGCTTTGTGTCGTGCAGTCATCAAGAGTACAAGAGTGGGCGTTCGGCTCCGAAAGCCCTCATCAATGATGTTTCATTGAATGATTCGCATGCTGACACTTGTTGACGGACCAACATTGAAATCTGCAGCAATTTGTGAAAGGGTTGCCCTTCTGTCACACTGAACGATTCTCTTCAGTCATCGTTGGTCCCGTTCTTGCAGGATCTTTTTCCTATCTCAGGGATGTAAGAGATTTTTTTTTTACCAGCTTCCTGATTTTTACAGTACACTCGTGAAATGATCATTCAGGAAAATCCCCACTTCTCTCTACCTTGGAGATGCCGTGACTCATCGTTCATGCGCCAACAATAACACGATGTTCAAACTCACTTAAAACTTGACAACCTGCCATAGTAGCAGCAGTAACCGATCTAACAACTGTGCCAGACGCTTGTTGTCTTATGTGGGCGTCACCAACGACAGCACCGTATTATGCATGCATTTGAATGCTCATGTCTATACCAGTTTCTTTGGTGGTTCAGTGTATTTATACTGTGAAGCCCAGTTACTGTTGTAGTGCTGTTAAGAGCCTCTTTCTTTAACAAAGTTGTATAGAATATCACACGTCTTAGCAATAACAATGGCAAATTCGGGACCCAATGTACAGTCTACATACGTTCGAGCCCTCAAGTGGCGATGGCTACAGATTCTTTTTGCAGTCATAAACTGTTATCCAGCACTTGGTCAGAGAAGGTGTATGTGCACCCAGAATGCTTAATTAAAAACAAAAAAGTATGGTATCTTGGGAATTTTTGTGCCAGGAAGACATTCACTATTATTCGGCAGTGATTTACACAGTAACTTACTTGAGATATTGTCGTTACTATATTTACCGTAACTGCCGAAGCAACGTCGATAAATGGAAGTTGTGAGTCAGCAACAGCCATTAGCACTACAGATGCAAGTCCCTTGGAGTTGTAATACAATGAATTACGCGGATGGAGAATGTGAATATGTTTACTGTGGACAGCTCGAACACAGTGAGGTAAATTAGTTTGTTGTTCAAATTTTTCAGCAATTTCCTTCCAGTGATCTGATGTGGGTACAGGGATAATTCGTGCCATAGAGACTGGAAACAATAAAATACACTTCTAACAATTTTTCCGATACTGGACATATCGAGGTTGTAACTGTAGTGAAGATCTGTGATCGTACGTACAACCGTGAGCCATATATCTGAAACAAACGTTCCAATCAATACGAAGTGAAATTTATCAAACTTAAATATCACAAGTAATAATGAGTAAGTCTCTTCCCAGGGCATGCTGTCATGAAGAAGACGACGAATGTCCCTTACTAATTTCAAAAGAGTGAGAAGAAGCGAAAGTCTGCAAAACAGTCTTCTGGAACCAAGACGAAGCCACCCAGAACTTTAATTTTGGGGCAAACAACTAGAATCTTTGGAAAAACTATGGACTGCCGATCCATTGTCCACAGCTTTACATACGACGCTCTAACGCCTACTGAACATATTGAAAATGACAGTGAAGTAATACATCAACCCACTACAAGCGAAACACTCGAGGAGGAGACTGAAACATTTAAAAAACCAACAACCAAAAACGAAAAAAGGAAACCGGTACCTGTTGAAGTAATTAGTGGTTCGAAACGAAAGCCATATCGGCAGAAGTCGTTTTTCAATGGGGCAATTTCGTCCTTAGACGATTTCGGCTACGATGAATCAGTGGAATTCTAGCTGAAAGTGCAACAAATAGTTTCTGAAATTAAAATGTGCAAAAAACCAGTAAGTGTAAGTGTGGCTGTTTATGCCAACACATTCCATGGATGCAAATCACCCAGAGTAGCCAGCACAGTACCCTACGTCTGGGGTTCCCAAACTATTCCTCTGATGCAACGTTTTGAGACTCCTGGTACTTTGACGGTACACCTTGATTATTTGAAAGGATAATACAATTCTGAAAAATGAGAAAAACATGTTTTATTCGATCAGTACCCGAATTTTACATCATTGCCAATAACAGTGAAATTATAATAATTTTGAAAAATTAGTATCTTCAAAACTTCGAAAAAATAAAACGCAATATTATTAATAGTTTAGTGGGGCACTTATTCACTTCCAGTCGAACACCAGTGTTTTGTGGAGCACAGTTTGGGAAACAGCCCAACAGTCCTGCTAATGAGATTTTGCACATCTCATGTCATTTCAAAACCTCATCACTTGATTCACGGTATTTATAAATTAAATTTTTTTCTTAACCATCATTTTGCATTTGAGATTTTTGCCTATTACAATATAGTATTTTAATATGTAACTCTTTGGTTCTTAAATATCTTTCAAATACATTGCATTATTTAAGTCTGTTGAAACTGGAATAAAAATTACAATAAAATTAAAAATATTTCGTTTCTTTTCACTAGGTTGGATAAATTCTCAGAAGGATATGTTGGAGCATTGTACTGAATGCTTTGCTCTTAGGTGCAGATTGTCGAAAGTTTGCATACTGATCCTAAAATGGTTACAAAATTAACACCATAATTTCTCAAGTCCTAAGAAAACAGAAAGAATGCCCAAACTTCATCTCTTCTCATGTTGATTGGATGAACCCACTGCATCCTATTTCTTCTGGCTTCTCCTAAAGTCCACCTATGCCAGTGATTTGTTGCAACCCATTTGCTTCAAACTTTAGGAATGTCTGTACAAGTATGAATGTCTGACAACATTTAATTGTCGCTGTGGCCTGGAGGACCTGCCAGCACGTACTAGCACGCTGCTTACATGACATCGATGCAGATGTGAAAAGTGTCTACAAGGCAGCTGTGCACCCAACACCACTCTGTGGCGGCCGGACGAGTGTGAAACAAGTCTAAGGTTCTTTTATCACTTTATGGTTTTGACCGTACGGCAAAAAATCGAGCGGTGACGGTCCTTTAGTGGAGTGAAGATGAGCACGGCCACTTCCACATTAGATGGTGATGGCAAAGTGCTGTAATCGTGACATGTAAGAGCTGTCCATTGCCACTGCCATCTCAGCACCCGGGGGCAACTGATAACGTAATGGCGTATGTGACCAAAGAGACTGATGAGCCTAAACATTATTATCAGCTGCTTAACAGTTTGGAGATCTCATTCTTTGGAATGAAATATATGACTGATTCTTCATATCAGAGATCCGACATTTTGCTGGTAGAGTCTGCACAGAATATCATGGACAGTTGATGCACACAGACGGCAGTGATGTGTGGGGAGAGCGGTAGTGGTGGGGGTTTTGGGAAGGCGCTGTAGGGAAAGTGCCATTCTAAACTGAAGCCTACAGTCACATTTTTTGTAAATAGCAAGTGGGACCCCTCCACACCCACACTTGTGTGTTGATCATTCAAAAAGATCTGTTACCTCTGTTTTGGTTAGTATCTAAAAAGATTTCTGCTGAAAATGCAGCATTATTTTCGCCTGACCATTTCTAACTTTCAGAGAAGCACCATGAGTGGCGAATATTGAGTAAAACCTACACATTTCTCAAGTTGCCTCATTAAAAATTGCTTGTTTTACCGAAACACAGTTAAGTTTACACAGTCTCACCTCACTAATATGTAGTGCACATGCAGTTGCAAGACAGTTCTGGAACAGTGGTTTATTAACTTTACTAAGCGACAAAGAGGAAAAGTAAGGTCAGTACCTACTGAAAAAGCACATCCTCGGTACAAAATAAATGTATAATGTCTTCGCTTATGATGTTCCAAAACTCATAGCACTTATAGTTTCACCAGCTATCGATGGCCCTTAAAATTTTTATTCTTTCACCAAAAAAGTCTGTAGTTAGTGGAATAACAAATTAGATAATGAAGGTTTGCGTAATACCCATATGGAAAAATACTTTCCCCTTTCATCAAAATCTCATTTCGATATCTCAAACCATTTATGAAATACGATGAATGTTTTAGATGTTTCACTGTGGCTTTATTGCTGGTGTGGCACTTTCACTATGGCTTTATTGCTGGTGTGGCACGATCACAAATGAGTGTGCTACATCCGATGAATTTTCTCGAGATCAGTGAGGGATAGAGATCTCCACCCAAGTCTAAGGAAAAATTGAATACGTCACCCAAATTTCATATGTAGCAACATGTTATGTAATATGAGCCAAATGCGAAATCATAGCGACAACTAGTGATGATTTAACGAAATGATGGTCATATTATCATGTACTTGGCGTACAAAGCTACAAGCAAAGCAAAAATGTAATCTTTTTACCGAATGGTTTCTGTAAAATTGTTTGGGAAAGATAGCACGGAGTGTGCCTTGATTCTGTCATCGCCAACCAGCCGGAAGGTGGCAGACACTGTCGGCCTCCCCGTGAGATCATTAAATGAACTTGAGCAGTACTTTTTACAAAAACAGGTCACTGCGCATCAGCCATCATGTCCCGCACAGACTCTAGGTTTGTGGAGGTATGTGGCATTAGATGTCTATGCATGGGTCATGTAATTCACATAAATAATGGGCCCCTGATTGGCGTATGCAGTGGTGGCACACAATAACAACCCAATAGGTTCCATGGGATTTACAACAGGTGAATTTGATCCCTGAGATACCAGTGTGAAATTACTATATGCTCCTCAAACCACTGTAGCATTGTTCTGGCTCTAAAGTGGGGACAGTTATACTGCTGAAGTGTGACATCACCATCAGGGAAGACATCAAGCATGAAGGGATGCATGTAGTTTGCAGCTGTCAATGAGCCTTCAATTACTACCACAGGTCCCATGCAAGTACAGGAGAATGCCTCCCATAGTATAATACTTCTACCACCAGCCTGCATCCACAGTGCACTGCATGTTCCGAGCCACCATGCATCTCAATCTGACTGATTTCTTGCAGTATCAATATCAACAGGAAGCAGAAATAACTGAGAGTCTCAATTCACAGGATGGATGAACCATCTAAATACATAAGCAAGTTCCTACAGATCCCTTATAGCACAAGCCCTACTCACACTTTGCCAATTATTTTTTCACTGGTTGTCCAATAGATTTCATTAATACAGGGATCCATTAATAGGTTTCCCTTTCCTACATTTGAACTCGAACTTATTGCATACAGTGCAGCTGCATATTTCAAGAATCATAAAAATATATAAAAACAACATGCTGTGTCTGCATAGGCCACAGAGGATACCAGAAGTCACCTTTCAATCTCAACAATCGATTTATCATATCATGGAAATGACTGGATGGAACAATACATAAAATAAGGGAAAGGGGAGCACTACTATGGACTTTTGGAACCAACATGCAATACAGAATCACAGAATTGGGGAAACTCTACCATCACAAGAATAAAAATAATATTCACACTACAGAAGAAAGCCATTATAATTATAATGAAAAAGAAGCACAAAGAATCTTATAAAATTGTTTCAAAGATCTTAATATTTTTAACTATTCTCACCTCGTAAGTATATTCAAGACCATCGTGACTGCATTATGAGGTCCCACAAAACTGGAGACCAATGAGACAGTTCATCTTCAAACACAAGGAACAGAAAACAAACATACATCTTCATGTATTCTCCGCAAACCACTGTGATGTACACGGCAGAGGATTAAGTTAATGCAAGCACTGCCACGACAACTACAAAACAGACGATGTTCCCTGAGCCCTAATGAAATTTCTGATAGAAGAATAATTCTACAGTATGGCCAATAACATGAGCAGACAGTGAGCAAAAGTCCACTCTGTGTACAATTAATTATCATTAGAAATTAGTGTTAGAAAGTAAGGTAGAATTCGACAACTCATGTAGGCTACAAACAAAGATAATATCATGTCACAAAACTGCAGTTTTTAAACACTGGTACTGTAAATCATTATGTAATGAAAATCATTGTACATTATGTAACATTATGACATTATTTATGTGCTGTGCAAGCTGTTACAAGTATTTACTGTGTAAGCTATTGTATGTACATAGTGTCTAGATTGTGAGAATAATGATGTTTCCTATGTTACAACTAAAAAGTTGTAGAGCAGGTAATTTATAGGACCAATAAAAATCACGACACTCATCTACAGTGCTATAGTGGACTGATGTGTGAAGCATAGAAATATTAACAGAAAACAGTTTGAATGAATACTACGTTCTGTTGCATGTTTCTATGCTCCACACATCAGTCCACTATATGTGAGTAGTTGCCTCAACAACCAACTTTTAATTTTTTGATCATACCAAATGACCACTCTTTGCATGTATTATCAATTTGCCATAGCGATATGATATAACACACATTATCACACCAACCACCCCAGGTAACTGACTTACACTGTCTGGTATCTCCTGAATCTCAGATGCTGAGGGAATTAGGACCATCATAAGGGGAAGAGTGCGAGCTTCCAAAATCTGCTTCCTCCTACAAAAAGGAACTACTCAGGTGTGAATAATGTCAACCTGCATTTGAAAAGGGTTGAGGTTGGGTTGTTTGGGGGAAGAGACCAAACAGCGAGGTCATTGTTCTCATTGGATTAGGGAAGAACGGGGAAGGAAGTCAGTCGTACACTTTCAGAGGAACCATCCCCGGCATTTGCCTGGAGCGATTTAGGGAAATCACAGAAAACCTAAATCAGGGTGGCTGGACACGGGATTGAACCGTCGTCCTCCCGAATGCGAGTCCAGTGTGCTAACCACTGTGCCACCTCTCTTGGTGCATTTGAAAACTTGGAAGCTTAAACAGTTGGCAGACACCTTGGACAAATGTCAAATCCAAATCGTAGCTCTAAGGAAAATGTTTCCAGCATGAAAACCATGTTGATTCACTAAAAGATGGTGTTTATGAAGGTAAAACAGCCTTAGAGGCCAAAGAAAATCTAACAGTACTTGAGTCCACCTTTCTGGCACTAAAAGGACAATTATAATGCCAGTTTTTGATTTTTACTTCAAATAGGAAAGAATCTCAGCACTTACTGTAAAATCAAGCACAAAAAATTGTACTGACCAGCATTCACACCCCATAAAAAGTTATAAGAAAAATGCATATAAAGACAAAGACTTCTGTCTGTTCTTATAGGAGACCACCAGGAAAATCTCAAAACATCATGGCAAAATCTTATTGGCTGATCGTAAGGGTCAAGTGGACAGAATAACATGCCTTCCCACAGCACAATGCAGAACAAATCAAAACAAAGAGGATCTTACAGCTTTTTGTAAAGCCTTTAATTTGAATCTCTTGTTTGTGCACTTTTCAAGACATGCAAATAAAAAGAAAACTTGGAAATCATCAAATACTTTACCAAGTTAATTTCAAATTGGCCATTTTGCAGTCTCAAAGGAAATAATGCCTGAAATCCAAAATGTCAGAGACCAAAAGGGAGTTTTTTGACTCGGATCATTACTCAATACAAATCAAAGTGGGTTATCAGGCCAACATATGTAGAAATAAATACAAAGCTTTCCAAGTTTACACACTTAGTGTCTCAAACTGGACATCAGCATTCTCTTACAGGACATACATAAGCAATATCTGAGATACTGACCATGATAAACATCAGCTCAGATATCGAAACAGTTTCCATGAAAGAATAAAGACAGATGGTGTAAGACAACCTGTAACACAGAGACAGAGGACCAAATAAAAGTGAAAACAGTGGAAGATATGAGACTTTTCTAAAGAGACAGAAAATGAACTTCAAAATAATCTGCAAGGAAAAATTAACTTATGACAAAACGGTTGATATAAATAGAAGGGGAAACTATCTCATTACCAGCCTCCAACAGTCTGTTAATATCGAGCTAATGGAACATTAGATATGAACAGAAGAGAGATTTGGATGAAACTGGCTTACTATTTCCACGACTTTCTCAACTGTGTTCCAACAAAAGAAACTTTGCCTTTAGAGAAACCCGTACCAAATCATGAATCAGAATCCCAAGAATAAAGGAAATAGCAATATTGTCACATCACTTGAAAACACCAAAACCCCTTAAGAAGACTGGATTAGTAATGAGATGTGGAAGTTAGGAGGAATGAATTATTACAGAGGATACAAGTGTTTAATAGAGATAAGAGAAACGAATGATACCACAGAACTGAAAGTTTGCATTCACCCATTAACTGCACAAAAAGCCGATAAGGCAGATGGACCAACTACAGAGGCCTATCTCTTTTGCTGATCACTTATGAAAGATTAGATTTACTTTCATTCCAATTGATCCATTTCAAATCTCTCCTAAACTGTTGGAAACAGCTGACTTGCCATACGACTGGCAGCTAGCAAATAGGATTAAAAAAGGTTCGCTCATGTTCATAACAGATATGAAGGTCAAAGACAATATTAAGTTCAAATGGCTCTGAGCACTATGGGACTCAACTGCTGTGGTCATAAGTCCCCTAGAACTTAGAACTACTTAAACCTAACTAACCTAAGGACATCACACACATCCATGCCCGAGGCAGGATTCGAACCTGCGACCGTCGCGGTCGTGCGGTTCCAGACTGTAGCACCTTTAACCGCTCGGCCACTTCGGCCGGCCAATATTAAGTATTCACCAATGTACCAGCATAGTTGTTGCCTTTGTGGAATTTAAGAAGGCCTATGATGTCAATATGCAGACTGTTTTTGACATGGTAGAAAGGCTCAGAGTGAACAGGAATATAAGGGAATTAATTTTCCAGATTCTTACAAATACACAAGTAAAATTTGTTTGTGGAATCTCTTGAGGCTTTTGAGATACACACAGGTGTTCAACATTGAGTCTTTCCACCCTTACATCCCTGTCATTTGACTTAGTTCTGGGCAAAGTTACAAGAAAATGGCAAAAGGATGCCACAGGTACTAAATATAGGAAATTCTGGATGCCAAATCAATGTTAAATGTTTTGCATTTGCTGGTGATTTAGCAGCTGTCACTAATACTAATAAAGAAACTATATGTGGCACAGAAAAACTATACAAGGTAGTGACAGTGGCAGGCTTCAAGATATCTTATGGGAAAACCTATTATACAGACAATCTACCTCAATGTAGCAGGAAAGTTTCACTAAACATGGAATATGGTACAATTTTACAGGTTTCTTCCTTCAGCTACCTTTTAAATATTTTTATTTTTCTGGGAAACCATAAGTCGCACTCAGTATTTTATTGGCTGGTTTGGTCTTTAATTTAACAAGAGGATCATCAGAAACTCTGGAATTTCCAGTTGAAATATAAAAGAATGGGATGCCACATATTGCAGAAACTGATACCTGTATGTTCTGGAGAACCTGATACTAAGTCACGATATTTACGCAAAGCAGGTAAATGAAACGAGAGCATGCTGTAACCATGCTAAGTGGCTGATTCAACATTGTTTACATTCTTCCAATGAAATAATGATCATCTGTAATTGAAATGTAATGAAAAATAGTTTTTATACAAAATGACATTCAATGAGCATAAACAAATACTTAAACACCCATTTTTAAAATTCTTGCAGTACAAGACGACTTGTTCTTTCCATTTAGTTTAATGAAAACACCTAGGAAATATTTAAGCAACAAAATCTGACCCGTACTTAACACATTATATGTTATTGTGCAACCATAGTTTCTGTGTTTTGGCTATGTTAAATGATTTATTTTGAGCTACTTGTTGTTCTGGAATGTTTATCCTGTTTTTTAATTCAAATTCTGTAATTTATTCTCAAAAAATGTAACTTTCAGTAGAAATTATGAAAATTAACATTTAAAAAAATGTAAATCACTACATTCTGATTGTATTATTATAATCTATAAAAGAAGATGCTGCAATAGCCACAAAAGAGGTCAGTCATTGGTTTATGTTTACAAGATCAGAGTGATGTCATTTGTCATGACAATAACCAATTTTTCAAGAAAATATTTCACTTCGGCTACATCATTTCTATAGAAGATGATTAACTGTGACAAACACAGCCTGAAAATTATGGCAAGTCCAGGATCTAATTTATGCGTGGAGCAGACTGCAGCAAACAGATATTCCCACATCTTCAACATAAAAACTTAAAAGCTGAGTCTAGTTTTACATGATCCATTACAATGGTTACATTTTACAGTTTAAAGTACAGTAGATGCATGATTACATTTTATTAAGTTGTTCACAAAATCATGGTACAGGATACAAGTTACAGGAATTGTTGAAGAAGTCTATAGTTTTTTGTTGTAATGATTTTTTTTAATTTTCAAGCACTGTAAAGTACAGAATATAAATATATTTTCAGTACAATATTGATTGATTGATTTTTATTTGGTCTCATTTGATTACATTTTGTACAAAGTATGTGCTTGTAATATAGCACAAGTCTACTTAAACCTATTTTCTTGCAATATTTAACCTATTTATTACAATTTAATACATCAAAGTGTGAATACTTAAAATAATGTTGCATGCATTTTTCACCCATTTTTTTAGGTCCGGAAAATTATTTTCATACTACATTACACTCATATTTACATATTTCTCTCAGTATTCATGTTCTCAAGTTATTTACATATCACAATATGTTCAATTCGTTACAGTACCTCTATAACGGTAATAGTAGCATTTTTCATCCATTGATACATATACTCCTCTACACTACAAAATTCTTTTTTCTATTACATAATCCTTTGAAAGTTTTTGGAATGTCTTTTTGCTCACATTGTATTGTAAACTCTTCGGAAGGCACATTATGAATTTGACACCTGAGTACTGAGGACCTTTTTCAGCAACTCTCAGTAGATGTTGAATAGTTCTCAGTTGGCCTTAATTTCTTGTTTCGTATGTATGAACGTCTGCATTTCTTTCTAGTACTCAATTTCCTTGTATTAATGATATTATTGTTTTGGAAATGTATAGAGATGGAAATGTCAGTATTTTTAGACTATGAAAAACAGTTCTGCATGAGTCTCTTTGTTTCTTGTTCAAGATGGTCCTAACAGCTTTTATTCTAATGTAAATATTCTTTTTGTATTTTTGCTGCTGGAGTTTCCCCAAACAGTAATTCAGTATTGTAGGTATGGCTTAAATAGAGCATGGTACACTGTACATAGAAGCTCCTTGTTGGCACAGTGTGCAAGCTGTTTCATAACAAATATTGCGGTGCTTAATTTACAGCAAACGTTATCTATATGTTCGACTCCACTGAAGCTTACTATCAACTGTAATAGCCAAACATTTAATAGAGGTAACTTCTTCTAGTCTTGTTTCATCTACAAATACATCTGTGTGTTCCTCCTTTTCTCTATATGTGAACACGATGAACATTGCCTTTTTTAGATTTAAATTTAAGTCATTTTGTATAAGCCACAGTACTATGTTATTTATTGACATAAACAGACTTCTTTCTGGTGTTTCCAGACTTTTTTCATTTATTAGTGTGATGTCATCTGCATGTAGTATTTTTTTTACCTGTCTCACTGACATCAATATTGTTTACAAATAGGTTGAGCAGACAAGGGCCAAGTACATATCATTGAGGCACTCCGTACTTTATATTTCTGATTTCAGATCTGCATCCAGTTTCTGTTTCCACATACTGCTTTCTGTTGCTGACGTATAATTTTATCCACTTGGCTGCATGTCCACGAATACCATAGCTTTCAAGTTTTTCAATAAATTTAGTATGAGTGATTGTGTCAAATGGTTTAGACATATCCAGAAACATAGCACATACAGATTATCCCCCCCCCCACCCCCCTAATGCTAATGCATTTATAACAGATTCTGTAACACTTGAGATGGCGGGTTCTGTAGATTTCCCTTTATGGAAACCATGTTGTCCTGGAATCAGAATAATGTGTTTCTCCAGGAATGTGGTCAACCTACTATGCACGAGCATCTCTAGTATTTTTGAGGAACCAGAGTCTAAAGACACTGGTCTCTAGTTATCTGAATCACTTTTTTCACCTTTCTAAAATATTGGTATTACTTTGCTTACTTTTAATTTAACTGGGAATAGTCCTCCTCTAAATATATTGCAGTATTCAAAAAAGAGGTTTGATTATTTCTTCATTCACATGTTTTATCAAATAATTTTATACTTCATCTACTCGTACAGACTTTCTGGGTTTTTAATTTCTGGATTATTTATATGAGCTCTGTTTTTGTCACTGGTTCCCGGAACATTGAATGGGATGGTTGGCCAAGTGAAGCATGCTTCAGCCACTTATGATTTGTTTCCCCCTCTAATTTTTGTATGGCATCTATAAAGTTGTTGTTTAGTACATTATCAATTTTTGTTCCATCTGTATCTATGTTGTCATCCATTTTCATTGACTTAATAAAATTGCATTTTTTTTACACTTTTTTCGTTATATCTTTCACTGTCAATTATATCCCATGTTGTTTTACTTTTTTATTTGAATTTGCTATGGCTCCTTTTTATTGAAATTGCTTTTGCTTCTCTTATTAATTGCCTGTACTTCTTCTGATACTTTTTGTGTCTCCATACCCCCTGCTTCTCTGAGTTCCTTCAGTCTAGTCCTGAGTTCAATTATTTCTTTCGTAATCCATTTCTTACTGTGACCCTGCTTTTTCTGATAGGCTACTTTGGGGGAGACTGTGTGAAAGTGATGCGTCAGTGTGTTAAGAAATGCATCATACTTCCCATTTGTCCCTTGTGCTTGCATTGTTTCAGCCCATTCTTCTTTCCTCAGTGTTGTTTTAAAAATGTTCATATTCTGTGCATTGATAATCCTGGCTTCTCTCTTATCTTGCATTTCTTTTGTTCTTGAGCTCCTATTTATGTAAACGTGAATTATTAACCTGAGATGGTCAGAAATTTGGGTATATAGAACTTTTGCTTCACGTTTACTATTTTCAATATTTGTAATTATGTTATTAATGATGGTCTGACTATGATCAGTCACTCTTGAAGGTACATCTGTTATTGTTTTCATGTTACACTGTAACAATGTCTCTTTCAATTTTTGTTTTGTTTTTGATTCTTCACCCATATCTATGTTATAGTCTCCACATATTACATCATCTTTAATTTTAATCTTCACTAATAATTTTTCTAGTTTTTTCTGAAATAGTTTCCAAACAGAGGTCGCTACTTTTAATTATACATATATTGCTGAGGAAAAAATACTTATCAGCATAAGAACTGATTGTAAGTAAAGTACCATAATATTCAATATTATTACATTGTCAGCACAATTAAACTGCTGGGAAGTGCATGGCAGAGAGTATGGCACATTGTGACAATTATTAGGGCTTTCTCCCATTCCATTCACATATGGATTGTTTGAAGAATGATTGCTCAACTGCGTGTGTGCATGCTGTAATTAGTCTAATCTTGTCTTTATAATCCCTATGAATGTAATACATACAGGTTGGAATATATTCTTAGATTCATCTACATCTATACTCTGCAGACCACTGTGAGGTGCATGGCAGTGGGTGCATCCCGCCGGACCAGTTATTAGGGCCTTTCCCCATCCAATTCATGTATGGAGTAATTATTCTTATCTTGTTCTCAAGATCCCTATGTGAATGATATTTGGGGGTCTGTAGTATATTTCTACAGTTTCATTTAAAACTGGTTCTTGAATCTTAAAGTTGGTTCTAGAAACTTTCTAAGTAGGTTTTCAGGGGATAGTTCGTGTCTATCTTCATGTGTCTGCCAGTTCACCTCTTTCAGCATCTTCGTGACACTCTCCTGTGGGTCAAATAAACCTGCAACCATTAATGCTTCCCTTTTTTGTATCCACTCAACATCCTGACATTCATATTACACGAGACATAAACTGGTCTCCATAAATTCACCAACAGAAAATAAAAAATAGCCAGAACATTATACTGGTAACAATCTTCTTGAAGGAGTTCTTGTTATTATTAACTAAACAGGATAATTTATAATAGAGTATTCTGCCTATGTGCATCATACTGTCATGGAATTTACTCAGTTACTTGTCACATGAATGTTACCACAAGTATGGGTGTGGTGATTAGGCAGGTCATTTGTTTCAAAGACATGGAGATTATTATTTACAAATGAAACATCCACTATGATGTATATGCATGGAACAGATAAAATTCCTAGGTCTATTGGCAATATAAAACAATGAATGAGGTGTAGGCCCGTGTTGATACTAGGCAGGAGTATGGAAATAGCTATTATGGATGCTATGGTAATAATAAAACAGCCACAGGTAGTTTTGTGAGCACTCTTTCTAATGACATGTATCGAAAATCTCATCATCAGATTCAATGAAGGGAACAGACACCATACAATGTACCCAGTCAACTTAAGTGTGCCGTATTGAATAGGCATTCACACCTACTCAATATAGCACGTGTAAGTTGACTCAGTACATTGTACCAAGTCCCTTCTCTTCATTGAATCTGATGATGATACTTTCAAAACACATCATTATAAAGAGTGGTCACAAAAATACCTGTGGCTATTTTGCTATTGTCATACCATACATAACAGCTATTCCCATACTCCTGTCTATTTCCAGTTCTTTGAAGATTGGCTTGGTAAGTGCACGTGGTGACTGTTGTATCATGGTCAAGAAAATTCCTTTTTGCATAACAAATGTTTACTTGTGTATTGACTGCCTGAAAGGAATGCCATTTGAAATGACTGAGTTAACCAGCACAAAGTAAACAGCTCTAATGGCAGTCCTGTCACACCTCTGAATGAGAATGCTAAAGGCATTGCAGGGGATACTTATTTTACGCAGCAGTTTATCTTGATGAATATTATATTGTAGTGTCAAACAATGGAAAGTCCAGGACAGATAACAACAACATAGAAAGGATAGACTGCTACTTGCCAGAAAGAGGAGAAGTTGTGTTGCAGACAGGCGGAATAGAAAAGAATACTACAAATGTTTAAGCTTTAAAACAAAGGCCTTTCGCATAATCACACAACAATAACTCACACACAAACATGGATACTGTCTCTGGTTGCTAAAGCTTGACTGTGACTGTGTCTAATGTGAGCAGGGAGTGGGTGGGTGGTGCAGAGAAGGAAGTGTCATGCAGCAGGGAGGGGGAGGGATGGATAGGTTTGGGGAAGATGCTAATGCCACCCATGGGAACATACAGGAATGTGATGGAAACAGAAACAGGGCTGCTATGTGCAGCATAAAAGCTGAGGCTGGTGGGAAGAATCCAAATACCACAGGCTGCAAAAAAAAGTCATTAAAGCGAAGCACTTAGTGTAGGGTGGCACATTCAGCAACTGGGTTGCCAGAATTTGGGAGTGGATATTCATGTGGACAGACAGCTTGTTAGCAGTCATGTCCATGTAGAATGTGGCACCAGCTTGTTAGTAGTCATGCCCATGTAGAATGTGGTGCAGTGGTTGCTACGAAGTTTGTGGGTCACATGGCTGCTTTCACAGGTGACCCGGCCATCGATAGCGTAGGAGATGCCACTGAAAGGACTAGAGTAGGTATTAGAGGGAGTATGTATGGAGCAGGTGCTGCATCTAGGTGCATTGCAGATATATGAGGCAAGGTGTGTCAATGGCCGTTCCGAGATGGTTACATCAGTTCCCATTACATTAAGCACCATCAGGTGTGGCCAGCACTTGGATCGATGAGCATCCAGGGATACCACTCACTGTTGACATTTTCTCCTTTGCTCTTACAGTAGAGGTGACAGGAGTTCAATACAAACTTCTCCACAATGTCTCATGAAGTGAGGCCATGTGACAGCATAGATGATGATCCATCAGTCGGATCGGGACGTTAAGTTCAGTGGCCCCATTGGTGCGTTTTGAGAGGAGTAGGCTATGTAGGTATCATGTTTCACCCTCTCCCTTCTCTCATCATCTTCAACATGAACACGACACTACACTACACTACACCACACACGCACACCCGTCACAGTCATCTACATTTAACATGTACACTTACATACATAGCTCTCATACTTCATGAAGGAAAGGTGCCTACAGGCATGAAGGATGGAGGAAAACCTTTCCAATTAAGCAGTTGAATCTGCCCTTTGGGATCACTCAGGCATTCATGCTATACGGCTTTACTTTTACTTAGGTAAGGTGTTATGAGCAGGGGCAGAGTAGGTATAGACAAGGTTACTGCATACTTTTGGTGGGCAGCAGAATACCACTGTGGAGTTTAATATCATAAGCCAGTACAGAAGCCATTCATTGATGTCAATTAAGTCCACTCTCATCAACTGTGCAGAAATACTCCAAGAGAAGACATTTACTACATCAATGAAAATAATCAATTTTTGAAAATATAATGTAACTGGACAGATGAAAAATCTACTCACCAAGTGGGGGCAGGAGAAAACATATATGAAGGTTTTGTATATGTGCAGGCTTTCGAAGTCAGCAGCTCCTCCATCTGGCGGAAACGTTGAAAAGGAAGGAAAAGGGATGAAGGAAAGGGTGGGCAAGCTTATAGAAATAGGGAGAGTTCAGAAAAGTCGCCCAGAACCCCGAGTCAGGGGAGACTTAACAGAAGGGATGAGGAGGAGTGTCTCTCTTCCTTCCCCGTCAACCTTTCTGCCAGGATAAGTAGCCACTGGTTCCAAAAGTTTGCACATTTACTTAATCTTTATAAATGTTTCCTTCTGCATTTACTTGGTGAGTAGATTTTTTTTATCTATCCAGTTACATGATAATAATACAGGAGGTTTGCATCATCAGTGAATAAAACTGTTCCCATTGAGGGTAGATTTTCCAGGAGGTCATTAGTAAAAGAGGAGGAGGAGGAGGCTGGGGCAGTGGTTGAGATCTGTGGGACTCCTTAGTTGACTCATACTATACCTCTATGAGTTGTTCTTCCATCATGTGTTATTTTTTCGATCATCTGTTCCCTATTCGATAGCTAGGCTATAACTGAAACTACTCATTACCGGCTCATCTTTTATGGTAAGGATCCAGTTTGTACAGAAGTTGAGTGTGATTGGCTAGATTAGATGCCTTTCTAACATCAATATCAAGTATAGAAATATAGTGTTTATAATTAGTATTATTATTTCAGGCATACACAATGTTATGAGTAAATGAAAAAGATTTAATTTTCAAAAGTCGAACTGCTATGCGGCTAGTGGGGAGTTAATTATAAAAGATGAGATTACTCGATTATACACATTTTTTCTTTTATGTTGGATACAGTTGGCTCTAAATCACAGCTAATGAGTCTATCCACACAGGATAGACGAGGAGGGCGGTTTGCAGCAGTTACTTTACGCAAGGAAGAATTACAAAATATCTAGTTCGCATAGTCTTTAGTTTCACCAACATACAGGAACGGCTGGTGTTTTTTCAGCCTATGAGTAAAGTTGAAGGTCTTTCAAACGATCTTGCGTTTTCTACAACATCAAAAAATTTGTAGAAGTGCTTATCGTTAATTGCACACAACGTTAATACCATCTAGGGATTCTCTTGCGTCCTCCAATCAAAGAATGGCTTTCTTGCTCTGTTCTAAGTGTGCGTTAGTTGCAAAAGATCATATCATTAAAACAATACATATATGATTTCTTTTAACCAGTAAGCTTCTCCAAAAAACGCGCACTACGCAGCAATACAATTTTTCCATCATTTGCAATCATATCATAGTTCATGTTAGTTGCCACACTGAGCGCTAAGGACATCCAAAGATGGGTTCCAACACAGAGAACATAAATATTTCAGCAAATTTTGGCATTTAAAAATTTTACTTCGTCAGAGAAGTTACGTGAATCAAGAGACGCGCAATTTATGACAGTGCCAATTACTTTGTTTTGACGAAAACACTTAATTAATGCACATGATAGAGGTTAGGGTTAATACGCGAATATCGCGGCAGAGGGACACGTTGTCTTTGTTGTTGTGTAGATTTGTTAGTACTGTTGATACTTCCGCAAATCTGTCATGCTAAACTGTTCTTACATCAAACCAAAATGGCGTTTTTGTTTGTGACAGTATGTTTGGAGAGTGGCAGATAAAGAAATAAACAAACACGCATTTATCAGATGTACAAAACGATTACTTGTTTTAGAATAGTGATTCCGTCTGATTATGTTTAGTGCTGAAAAACTGATTTTGAAGTGTCAGGTTTTTGTTAATATATAAACCTAATGGATTGTTGCACCCACCTGAGGAATGGATCTTTGCGAAGTTAAGTTGACAACAAATATTAAAGAAAACTTGTCAGCATGATGTTAATTCGAATGTGACGAGTTGTGGAAAATAAGTGAGCCGTGTCTGTTCGTCGCTTGCCGCATGTAAACAACGATAGTGACCAAGAACCCAGGTGTTTAACGTGAAGTCGGTTTCTTCATTGGGAAGAAGGAGTAAACCATAATTATGGCCTTCAATGAGGTAAGGATAGCATACGCTTCACAGTGTGTTTTATCGTTAAAAGCAATTAAATATTTTTCAGATGAAAGTGTGTGCATCTCCCCCTGCAGTTTCCTACTCCCTGTGAGAGAAAATTATCCACAGTTGATCGTGTATTATACTCCCTTGCAGCTATTGGCAAACACTGTGTGGCTGTCATTAGATATGACATTTTGTTATTACTGTTGTAATACACAAACTTCACTTAGGTGCGCTTCAGAGGGGCAGAACTGACTTCTACCAGCATTTTTAGTCTCATAATTAACTATTCTTTTAGTCGGTGAATATAAGAGGCAAAGCCATTTCCATTCCCACAGATAACGTAGGATTGGCGGTTAGAGTGTGATATTGGAAACTCGTACCGCCCCCACCCCTCCCTGAAAGATTAGTGTCGATCGAGGTTTAGGTTAGGTTGAAATGTAATTTGGTTGTCATTTTGCGAAGACGACGGATATGAATGACAAAAAAGGCTGCAGTAATAGATTGACCTGTAGCGTAGCCAACTGTTTACGTTAGCACCATATTTAAACGCGCTTAGCCGTATTTTACGCACTTTTCGTCATCAAAACAAATACTGCAAGATAGATTCAGAAAATATGTATTAGGTACATGAACAACGAAAAATGACGATGAGTTCCACTACATAACAATTGTTTTTCTTCAGAAGCATCTGTCGACAATATTGGCCTGTTATATATAACCAACTAGTCTATACTACTTGTTTATGTTGACACAGTTACATCATTCGTTTTGCGGAAGTGGTTTGTCAAGTACAGGCTGTTTTCTTCTAGGGCCTATGTTTTAGTACAGGGTGACCTTGAACTGTTTGCCGTGCAATCGTTAGTTAGATCTACTTAATAATAAGGAAGTACAAAAGAATATTATATTGATTGTCCATTACCAGGATTGCCTGTACCTATGTAAGTAGGTACTGTTTTGTGCATTGAAGATATTAATCCCAGGTGAGGTTGTAACACAGGTGCTCCAATTATGATTTACACTCTCGAGCAAACCTAAAACCAGAGCCAAATCAGATAAATAAAATTTTAAGACAGTAAATTCAAAGTTCCCCCTTGTCCCCATCTAAACTTAAATGGAAAGAAAACAGAACAACTAAACCAATGGCTGAAAAGAGCATAAGCTCTCTCATCAGCTCTCTCTCCCCCTTCAATGGTGAGAATGAAAGACGTACATACATACATCCATTAATCCTTGTTCCATAGATCATAAATACGGCATTTCATAATGACGTGGAACATGAGAAAAAGTACATTGTTCCAGCGTTTGTCCGCCCTGTCTTTTACATTAATTTATGTAGCGAAAGTAAAATTATAGATAATGTCCCATTGTAGATACTCGAGTATCGTATATCTCGTTATCATGATCCCCAAATAATGTAGGCCTGTGCAATGAAACTAGAAAAATTGTTACATATTTTTGTATCATTTGTAAATTTTCTATGCAATCCCTGTGTCAGTAGCCTATTTTGTTGGCCACAGTGCTAAATAAAATACAACACATTGTCTACCCAAAAAATTCAGTCTCTAAATTTACCCATCAGAGTCTAACGAAAACAATGTTTCCTTTCTTCAAAACATTCCCATGTAACTTACATGAACATCTACTTTCCACTTTTGTATGGGCAGTACTGACCTGTTACTATCCTAGCAGTGCCTCTTATTTCGTGTAGCATCTGCTGTCAGATGTAAGTGACAACAATTCCTGAAAGCTTGGAGCATTAATCTACTCTAAAATAGATCACTCTGATGTCTTATTTGAGTTTTCCTTAACACATGTACCCCAGTTTCCCAGAATCCTCCTGTGCCGCATAGCACTACTGGATGTTTAAATAGGATTCTAATTTTACCATCTCCTTTTCTTTATGGGCCTTACCTTGCATTTTTGAAAATTATACTAACTCTGCTATTGGGTGCCTTTCTGTGTATTGTTACAATCATCCAGGAACAATATTTCTCTCTAAACAGCACCAGCTTCAGCGTGCAGTTTCTGTGTGCCTGTTATTTAAATTATGCTTGTACCATGACTATTTAAGCTGAATAATTTATTCTAGAAGCATTTGATGCGTATTAGGCTATCCAATGTCCATCAGGTTATCAGTTTCTCGCACAAATTCCTACAATAATGTAATGATGTTAATTTACTAGTTGGTACAGTTTTTGTCATATGAAACTTCACAGCTGTTCCTATACAATTGTTAGAGGATTGGAGTTGCCTTGACAAGAGACAGTTACAGGGTATGGGGACAGTATTGATTGTAACATTAGGCTACAACAGCTATGATTCAAAATTTTTTAGCTGGTGACTATAACTGGAAGTTGCAGATAGCCAAGGCCTAGTACAAAATAATTATATCACATAATAAGAGTAAGATGGAAGTAACATTGAAAGAACAATAGCATGCATATAGTGTCACTGTTTAACAGATAAAAATGGAAACATTGATCACAAAAAAGTATAATTGCACCATTCTAAGGAAATACGGAAGCGTCCGATCCCACCCGTCTGCTTTGACCCATGACGTCACAAATATGGCGGAAACAAAAACAAACACACACACACTTTCCACAAGAAGCCTAATGACACTAACGGGACAAGCGCGGGAAATGGGGTGTTTTGGGTGGGGGGCAAACTAAATATAAACAAATTTAGACGCCTTGCGTAGCTACAACGTGTAAGTGAAGACATCCATGCATGAATACCCACCCACCTCCCCAGGGGTCGTAACCCCTGCAACCCATAGAAGATATAGATGCTTCAGTAGCTGACTAGTGTTTTTGTCTTTTTAAAAAAAAAAAATCTCACGGGATAGAATGAACAGATCAGAAAGTTAAATATAATAAACTAAAACAGAAATTCAAGGAAACAGATACTTAAAATAAGCAATAAGTGTTTTTAAATTTTAAAAAAATCTCACGAGATAGAACGAACAGATGAGAAAAGTAAATAAAATAAGATAAAACAGAACTGGAGACAGCCACACTCAAACCAAACTCCGCGCCGTCATTACGTCACACACAACACCCTTACGTCACGGGTCAAAGCCGACGTGTGGGATCGGACGCTTCTGTCGACCCCATTCTAAAGCAAAATCTGTAGAGGTATTGAAGTAGATGGGTAGAAAAGTAAGAGAATGCTGCAGTTGTTCTAGTTTATCTTAAATAGATACCCTGTAACAAAAATTATAATTGTTTCATTTCTTTATTTACTTTTGTTTGTCTTCATTTGTCCAAGTATCATCTCACACTGACATAATATTTGTCAAGGTAATACACCAAAAATCAGTTGGTCAAAATGTTCAACATACAGCATACATAACATACTCTATATGAGTATAGTGGTCAGCCATGCCCTTCATTGAGGCACCATCCTGACATTTTCTTTGGCGATCTAGGAAAAACCATGGTAAACCCAAATCGGGATGGCTGGACTGAGCAACTCAGTCCTCCCGAATATGAGGTTAGGGTCAAAACATCTGCACTGCTTCATCGATAAATCCCTATTGCATAATATTCCTTGATTTACAAACAGTTTGTTTTAAGTAACTTGTATTATAAAACATAGTTTCGCTCCTCACTGCTATGTAGCAATACACACACTGGGGACACCCTCGTAAGTCTCCTGGATTGTGAAGATGCTGCTGTGCCCCCTCCACCAACTCCAGACTCCACTCCCACCATGTTCAACTGTGCCCCTTAGTGTACTTGAAAAACTGAGGCTGCAAAGATTGCTATCGTGCATTTTGCATCTTGAGACATGATTTTGTTGTGAAAGCAGTAAACCATGGTCATGTATGAAAATGCAACAAGGTGTTCTAGTTATCCCCTTAGTACCCACAATTCTAACTCCTGTCGTAACCTTAATTGTATGGTATGCATTACTCATGAAGAACGTTTTAGTTACCATTTCAAACAGATGTATTTTAGTAATGTTTTTCATTTCCGTGGCATTTTATCCACTGATATAAAACACTTTATTTTTAATTTTATTTTTAATGTAATTCCATATTGGCCCATGTTCTATGAGTATTTATGGAACTATTTATTAATGTTTTTCATGATATGCTCTACAGATTGGTAGATTTAATCACTTGGTGCATCAGGGAAGATCATTTATTAAAAACTTTTTACAGTGAACCCTACTACTACTTCCAGTAATTTTTCCCACAGCTCTTTTCATCAGTTTAAAAACATTGCCCTTTAAAAAAAAAAAATCCCTGGAAAATAATCCCATGTTTAAGAACCGTGTGCATAGGCATATTATGTCACCACAAGACGTTGGCTGTTACAGACTGATGCTAACACCCTAAGAGCATAACATTCTGATGACATTCTTATCTCTAGTATGCTTGTGTGTTTATTTCATGATAGCTGACAATCAGTGTTCATCCCTAAAAACATTGTGTTTTTTACACAGTCTTTTATACCTAAAAACTTTGTGTTTTTTATATAGTCTATAGGTTTGTGATCTATGCTAAATCTGATAGAATCTCCCTACTATATTCTGAAGTGCATGCTAATTGTGTTCTGTATGTTCAGCCCAAATTTATTATATTCTGCCCACTTGTAAACAGTCTGTGGGCTTCATTTGCTTTGTGTAATAGGAGTTGTGGAGTTTTGCCATGGCTATTATGTTGCTGTCATCAGCAAAACAAACTTCTTCTGCATGTCCTACACTGTTTGGAAAGTGCATTCCATCCCGAGTTTCCAGAGATGGTGGCCTTGTGTGTATGAGGTAAGCTTGTGTGTGTGAATTCATTCACACAGGCAAGCTATGTTAAGAACATAGTTGGACCATATACACTGTCCCAAGGAACACCTGTGTTTATGTGTTTCTTGTCTGACAACTGTTTCACTAAATATTTAGGATCAGCATATGTGTGAGCTATCTCCACCTTTAGCATCCTTTCTAACCACTCAGTCACTATTCCTCTTACAACCAGCACTTCTAGCTTAGTAGTATTTTGTAGTCAACAGTGTCAAGAGCCTTGGACAAGTCTAACACTCATCCCTATCGAGAGCCTCAAGTACCATTTTGATGGACTCTAATGGCTGGTATTGTACTTCTCCCTCTTCAGAAACAAAACTATGCATTGTTAAAAGATTTTGCGTAAAGCTCTAGTAATCCCTAATCTGGAAGTATGCTTTATAATTACAAAACATTTGATTTGCTTTTACAACACATTTAAATTTACATTGAATATCAAAAAAATAATAATAAAGATAAACTTGATAAATTTGCTGTACCTGGGTTACTTGGATTTAGGTAAAAGTGAGGAACAAGAGATTCCTTTGACACATTAATAAATATTATGTAAATATTTACCAGAGATGCTTCTTTAAACCTCTGAGGAAACAATAAAGGTGAGATTGAAAAGTGGATAGGTGGTTGTATCATACTATAAATCACAGAACACCATGACCAATACAAATTACAGTGAAATAAAAACTAGTATTACAGTGGGATGCTAGACAAATATGCTCTTTGTTATGATATTTTTATTGTGTAATCACATTCTCTCAAATAAGAGAAACGTAAATACAAATAAGTTCTAATTTTTTAAATTAATTTATTTAGTTAGACATTCTCCAATACAGAGAGTTCTCTCCCGCATAACAATACACTTGGAGCTTATTACAATGAGTATTTTAGTTTTAGTTTTTTTTATTTATTCATTTGTTCTTAGACCACCCATTACAGCCGTGTTAGACATGTCAAGAGTCATTACAGTACCAGTATATACATATTTAAAACATGTGCTAACATGTACAAAGTAAGATGGGATTAGGCGAGTATAGGGGAAATACTACACAAGTACTAAAAATTCTCTCCTCAAGATATCTCTCCTTTGAAGCCAGATAGTCATCAGTCTTCTTCTTTCTTCTTCTTCTTCCCTCATTATCCCACCCCAGTGTCCTGTTTATTGTTCTTGGTTCCCCACTTCATCTTATATGTCCATACCATTGCAATGTTTGCAATGTTCTTTGATGCTTCATATCATATATTCCATCTTCCACTTTTTAAAATACATATAGAAAAATGATACACACCATAAGATTTACAATGACATTATTGTACCAACAGATATGGACAATACAGTAAATAATTTGTTCTTGTGATATAAAAATGGAGACAGAATAAAGATAAAAAACAGAGATGTTAGTAAACAAGATATTCATTTTTCTTCATCATTGCAGAGTCCATTAATAATGAGCAATCTTCCATTTATAACTGAACACTGATTTAATCTTCCATTTATAACTGGACACTGATTTTAATTCTGTGGCTAGATGCCCTTACTGTAATCTCAGTTCTCAAGTATTCTAATGAAGGAAAGTTGTGTGTACTATTCCTCTTTGAACAGTATAATATTTGTTCCATGTTTCTTTCATGTCTTAATAGTTTCTCTTTTGTTTCTGAGAAAATCAGAATTGGCAACAGAAAATTATGTTTTTTCTCCAGTCATAAATAATCTCAGTAGGCATGCAACATCACTTAAATTGGAAAAAAAACTCGGCCAAAACATTTTTGTGGAATGTGCTTCTACATGGTAATGAATACAGAAAGTATTACGGCAAAACATGTTTAGTTTGTATGTTCAAGAAGGTGCTGAGAAATGAGTTGTGTAGAAAAGAAACCAAATGATGAAGTGCTTAAAATTATATATGAAACAGTGAAATAAATGCTGAAAATTGACACAACTAATTACCCAGTATGTATTTGAAGGCAAATACTTGGAAGGGAAGTGACAGTGAAGAAAACAACCTCGAGTATTGCATATATAGAGAATTATGGACCCTCATGATACGAAATTGTAAAGACAGTTGCTTTTCATGGAGAAGAGACTGGTTGTGCATGACAGGGCATACCATTGTGAGTTTGAGGATGAATTATTGTTACAAATGATAACTGTAAGAGTGAAAATTTGCCTGTTGGCATCTGTCTTTGGTTCTTCGGCTGACATTTGTTGATGCTTTTTCTGACATTTCACCAGCACAAGTGTCTGGCATTGTCAAAGCTTCACCATACATTATTGGTGGTGGACTGGAGCCAACTCACAGCCGCAGATTATGTGCATCTGGTGCGCGAACATCCAAAAGCTTTCCCGTAGTCGTTACTGCAGCGGTTCTCCCCATGCTACCTGCAATGGTCATTTGCTGCAGTACGGGAATCCATCATCCATTCACATAGAGGCTTTCTTTCTTCTTGTTGAAGCTGTTGTCATGTTAGTGTATTTCTATAGCTTCCCTGAACATGCGAGTGTGATCTGGATTTCGGGAAAGCAGATCCATAAGTGAAGCTATTTTCGTTTCTTTCTTTCTTTTTTTCTGACTGGTTTCATGTGGTCACCACTAATTTCTTTCCTATGTCAACCTCTTTATTTCTGAATAGCAGTCGCCATGCCTTAGGAGTACTCCATCAAAGCAGTGACTTAATTACCTGTAGATCAGTTCATTTTGCCCTTCTGCATTCTGTTATAACTCACATTCTACCCTTCTGGGACTATCACATATGTCAATTTTTATGATTCAGAAAAGAATCTTAAAGATAATGAAAAATACACAACTTCACACTACTACAAGACCAGTACTCAAGGCTTTAAATATTTTACCTGTTCCGTATATCTGTATTCTCTAGATAATCTATTGTGTAAAAAAGAATCGGCAAAGCTCCCAATTGAACAGTGACATTCGTTGCCATCTCACTCAAACCCACAGTAACACCCACCTAAAAATCCATAGGCTAACCAAACTTCACAATAGTTTGAGATATATTAGGAGCTTGCTTTATAATAAATATCCAACTTCTGTAACAAGTAAAAGCTCTTCTGTAGGAAAATTGTCACAAATTTACTTCACCAACATAGTTTCTACTCCTTGTATGACTACTTGACGCCGTTTTACATAACTGTGATGCTGTTGTTCTGTCTTACAACATATATTCCTTATTTATTCTTATGATAATATAGTTAAAAAAGCAAATACATATGTAATTGTTGTTGTTGTTGTTGTTGTTGTCTTAAGTCCAGAGACTGGTTTGATGCAGCTTTCCATGCTACTCCATCCTGTGCAAGCTTCTTCATCTCCAAGTAACTACTGTAACATACATCCTTCTGAATCTGCTTAGTGAATTCATCTCTTGATCTCCCTGTACGACTTTACCCTCCACGCTGCCCTCCAATACTCAATTGGTGATCCCTTGATGCCTCAGAACATGTCCTACCAACTGATCCCTTCTTCTAGTCCAGTAGTGCCAAAAATTCCTCTTCTCCCCAATTCTATTTAGTACTTCATCATTCGTTACATGATCTACCCACCTAACCTTCAGCATTCTTCTGTAGCACCACATTTCGGAAGCTTCTATTCTGTACGTGTCTAAACGATTTAATGTCCATGTTTCACTTCCATACATGGCTACACTTCACACAAATACTTTAAGAAAAGACTTCCTGACACTTAAATGTATACTCAGGTTAACAAATTTCTATTTTTCAGAAACACTTACCTTGCCGTAGCCAGTCTACATTTTGTATCCTCTCAACGTCACCATCATCAGTTATTTTGCTCCCCAAATAGCAGAACTCATCTTCTACTTCAAGTGTCTCATTTCCTAATCTTATTCCCTCAGCATCACCTGATTTGATTCGACTACATTTGATTATCCTCGTTTTGCTTTTGTTGATGTTCATCTTTCATCTTCCTTTCAAGTTACTGTCCATTCCGTTCAACTGCTCTCCCAGGTCCTTTGCTGACTCTGATAGAGTTACAATGTCATCAGCAAACCTCAAAGTTTTTGTTTCTTGTCTATGGATTTTAGTTCCTACTCCAGATTTTTCTTTTGTTTCCTTTACTGCTTGCTCAATATACAGATTGAATAACATGGGGAATAGGCTGCAATGCTGTCTCACTCCCTATCCAACAACTGCTTCACATTCATGCCCCTCGACTCTTATAACTGCCATCTGGTTCCTGTACAGATTGTAAACAGCCTTTCGCTCCCTGTATTTTATCCCTGCCACCTTTAGAATTTGAAAGAGAATATTCCAGTCAACATTGTCAAACGCTTTCTCTAAGTCCACAAATGCTAGAAATGTAGGTTTACCTCTCCATAATCTATCTTCTAAGATAAGTCGTAGGGTCAGTATTGTCTCATGTCTTCCAACATTTCTACGGGATCCAAACTGATCTTCCCCGAGCTCGGCTTCTACCAGTTTTTCCATTCGTCTGTAAAGAATTCGCGTTAGTATTTGGCAGCCGTGATTTATGAAACTGACAGTTTGGTAATTTTCACATTTATCAACACTTGCTTTCTTTGGGATTGGAATTATTATATTCTTCTTGAAGTCTGAGGGTATTTTGCCTGTCTCATATGTCTTGCCCTCCCAAGCCTATCAGTAGTTTTAATGGAATGTAGTGTACTCCCAGGACCTTGATTTGACTTAAGTCTTTCAGTGCCCTGTCAATTTCTTTATGCAGTTATCATATCTCCCATTTCATCTTCATCTACGTCCTCTTCCATTTCCATAATATTGCCCTTAAGTACATCGCCCTTGTGTAGACCTTCTATATACTCCTTCCACCTTCCTGCTTTCCCTTCTTTGCTTGGAGCTGGTTTTCCTACTGAGCTCCTGATATTAATGCAAGTGCTTCTCTTTTCTCCAAAGGTATGTTTAATTTTCCTATAGGCAGTATCTATCTTACCCCTAGTGATAAATGCCTATACATCCTTACATTTGTTCTATAGCCATCCCTGCTTAGCCATTTGCACTTTCTATCGATCTCATTTTTGAGGCGTTTGTATTCCTTTTTGCCTGGTTCATTTATTGAATTTTTATATTTTCTCCTTTCATCAATTAAATTCAATAGCTCTTCTAGTACCCAAGGATTTCTGCTAGCCCTTGTCTTTTTACCCACTTGATCGTCTGCTGCCTCCATATTTCATCTCTTGAAGCCACCCATTCTTCTTATACTGGATTTCTTCCCCCATTCTTGTCAATTGTTCCCTAATGCTGTCTCTGAAACTCTCGGAAACCTCTGGTTCTTTCAGTTTATTCACGTCCCATCTCCTTAAATTCAGTTATTAGTGAATGTAAAAATGTATATTCACTTCTGCATCCAGCCTAATTTTATGTATATATTGCAGTACAGATCTGAGACAAAACTAATGTTGTGATCCTATAACACATAATTATTCCACAGTGACCCAAATTGTAATGCATTTTAAATGTTAATATGGTTTACTGGACTAATAAGCTATAAATAACACCAGAATATTTGGATTCAGGAGTGTAAATTTTGCCTAACCTAATATTTGTGTTGGATAGTTCTGATTGTGCCAGTAAATAGGTGGCTAATAGTGGTCTGTGTAAAATGGTTTTTTTTAGTATTAGAGAAAAACAGCAGCTGATTAGTAGAAGAGGAGGATCAGTGTTGATTTTTTCCTCACAAAATAGCTATTTTTCTCCAAAAAGACATATACAAAGTAATCTAGAAATAATTACACCAGGTGAACAAAAAATCTTTTTTGTTAGCTGAATGAATGATGTGGAACCCTACTAATTTGGACTCATATAAAAAAAATTGTTATAGTTTTTTATTAGCTGTTGTTTTGGGGCTCACAATAATATAATATCACCAGAATGCAATATTTAAAAATGTTGTGTGAAGCTATTACAAACTGTCTGAATATTTCCAGAATGAGATTTTCACTCTGCAGCGGAGTGTGCGCTGATATGAAACTTCCAGGCAGATTAAAACTGTGTGCTGGATCGGCACACAGTTTTAATCTGCTAGGAAGTTTCATGTCTGAATATTATTATTTTAAATGAAAATGTGATTTTAAGCAAACTACATTTAACTTAATACAATATGTGCATATGAGAACAAATGAATATATCAAACACAAACATGGGCTCCTGAAGATGGGGTGCTTTCTCTCTGCTTCTCTACTGTGATCTTGTTCTGGGGCATCTTGAAGCGATGTCCAACAGTAGTCTTCAAGCATAGAACAGTTCAGCGGTTCCTGATATCTTCATTCCATTGTGGACGTGTCTTGGTGGAACCATCCACAAAAGCCATCATTAAATGCACCAATCTTCCGGAAGATAAATCTAAAAGTGAGTGGAAAAAGTTCATTGTTAGTAATATGTTGCAGCCAAAGTGATGATACTTGCCCAGCAGGTTGTTCACCAGCTCAGCACAAATTGCAGATCTTCTGTTGCCCAAGACACCATGCACAGCACTTTTAAGTATTTCCCAAGCATGTTTCTCTTTGCTGTGGATGACTAATTTCAAGGCCAGTGAAGATTCTTTCCTTCAATTTCATCTTGCTCAGCTGTGGAAATTTATCTCTCACGTACTTGAAATCATCTCATCCTTGTTCATACCCTTAAAAAGTTCTACATGAGGCCAAGTTTGATGTGTAAAGGTAGCACAGTTAGATCTGTCAACCAGCGGACTGTGCCAGATGGTCTCATAACCAAGTCATAGTGTTTCCCAAGGAAACCAGTTTCTTCTGCTGTAATGTGCAGATCTGCCCAGACTGCACCATTCACATAGAAACAGCAGTATTTTGTGTATTCCAACTGCATGGCCAGCAATATTGTAATCAGCTTGAAATCTCAACATATTTGCCAGTTGTGGTCATTGTACATAATGGGTTTCAGACGTAATTTCATATCTGCACGTTTTTCCTCCAAATGGAGAGCATTGCCTACAGGAATTGAAGGCATACAATTTCCATTAGGCAGTGACAATATAGCTTTTAAACTAAGCTTTGATGTATTGTGGCAGGTGATAACAAATGAATTGAGTTCCAAACAGATGATAAATGACAGATTATTGCATGGGTAAAATGTGAGAATTGAAACATATTTACAGTCAAAATGAACTCTTATCTTTTTTTGTACTACATTGTCTTTGAGATGACTGTGTATCATAGCGCACATACATTTCTGTACGTTGATAGAACCAATCTAACACTTATGACGAAATAGACTGTCAGTGGTAATACAACTCGAGGCATTGTTCAGTAGAAACTCTTTCTTGTAGCACTGTTCATAGATAAAGTTTACTAACATATACAAGAACATTCAGATTAACTTGAAGAGTGTAACTGGTTGTTTCTAACTCTTCTCACGGATACTATTCTCGCTGCTTGCTGTGGTATGTAGCCTAGTGGAGAACTGACCTTGTGTCCATGCATTGGTCTGTTCCAAGACAGGCCACAGACGATGGTGCGGAGAACTTCTGTGGGTGTGTCTAACTACTCCCATCTCGCTGATGTGTCCTGCCGTACTCCGATAGCAAGTAGCACCTTAGTGGTGTCGATAGTAGGTGCCAGTGCTACATCACGTGATGCATTGATAAATAACCTCCATTCTTCTTATCTTTGTACATTCAAAGCTGTCTTCAGACATTCAAGGTGTAGCAGACATTTAGATTATTATCCTTTTTAAAATATTGAATGAAATATTTTTCCTGTCTCCTGTATGTTGACATATTATTGTGTGGTTCTAGAAGATTTCACTGCTTCAGCCTAGAACCTAGGAGCCCAGATTTGTTTTTTGGTAGGTCCATATCTTATATTAAATCATTTAGATTACCTTGAGTTAATGTATGTGGGTCACTTACTGATTCAGCTGCAAAACCAGGATCTTCTAATTTTGAAGCAAAGGGTTTTGGAAGGGGTATTTCCTGCATTTTATTTCATTGATATTTGCCCTCAGACTGTAATCCCCTGGCCGATTCAGTACAGGCACTGATCCCCACATGAAACTAGATGGATAGCTAATGGGATGTTGGGATATACAATGTTCAGCCTCTTCTTTCTTGATATAACATTGTGTGAATAACAGGCACTATGGAAAAATTTTAGTTATCTACAAGATTGATCAGCTCCCTCTATATCACAGGGGTGCCGAAGGGTATTGACTGTCCAGTTTTATCCATGGATCCATGTATATTTGCAAAGAAAGGAATTGTAGCAAAAGTGAGGTGCGCGCCGTTGGTCGTGACCACCTAATTTCACACCAAAATAGTGGTGATAAGCTGCCTTCAGGACTGAAGAAATAAAATGACCCAAAAGAACATTTCTTCTTGTAGAAATAGTAAACAGCCAGTCAGTTGAAAATTGGAAGGTTTATTAAAACCCCTTCACCATGTTTGCTGTGTTTATAAAAAGTCTTCTTCAGAAGGAAATGTAAATAATTTTATTATGTTTTGTGGCAGAGGCAGGCGAAAGGTGTCAATAAGGTATAAAATTTGACATCCATAATAAATTAAAACGTGTACAATATGGTTGTTGTCATTTGGTATTTCCCCATCCCCAATGTACACATAGTAACTCTGCCACTGATTGGATTAGATTAGATTCAGTTTTTGTTCCACAAGGCCCAAAAATGAGATGATTCTTGGGGGCGTGGAACATGTCAGGAAGTATAACATAAAAAACCGAACATTTGAATGTGGTACTCACTTCCTTGATCATTTGTCAGGTGAGTGCCAAGATATAATAAACATGTTACAGCAAACTGGAAATACTAATATTTGCAAAATTAATACCATGTCAGAATGAAACATAGTTATGCACTTTTAATAAACTGACCATACACAAAATACCTGATCTTGACTGTTGTGACCAAGCACTGTCAAATCTGAAATCTAACAGATATTTTTACTTAAACTGGTCTAACATTCCCTGTTAAGATATTCATCCATAGAGTAGAAGGAGTTGCCGCCAAAAAGTCGTCTAACTCTGCTTTGTCTGACACCAAGTTTTTAATGGTTGCTGGCAATTTATTGAAAATGTTTGTTCCTGAATGTTGGACCCCGTTTTGGACCAAGTGAAGTGATTTTGAGTCTTTTTGTATGTTTTCTTATTCTTAGTATCGATACTATGTTGTGAGCTTTTGGTTGGAAATAGACATATTATTTGCAACAAATTTCATTAAGGAATAAATATGCTGAGAAGCTGTAGTGAGAATACCCAGTTCCTTGAAAAAGTTTCTACTTGATGTTTTTCAATTTATATCACAAATGAGACTTATTATGCACTTTTACACTCGAAAATCTTTTGCTCGGTGGACGAGTTACCCCAGAATACAATCCTATGTGACATACTAGCATGAAAGTAAGCAAAGTATGCAATTTCTTGTATGTTTATATCTCCTACATCTGACATCATTCGCCTTGCAAATACCTACTTGTTTAAGCGCTTCAGCAATTCTGTGATGTGCTCTTCCCAACTGAATTTACATTCAAGTTCCAGCAATTTAACACCATCAACCTCTTCTACCTGTGTGTTATACACAGGAAACCTCTTACAGGTTCTGAACTGCATGTGATGGATCTTTTCAAAGTTTAATGACAGAGAATTAGCCTTAAACCATTTATTAATGTCAGTGAAAATAAAATTAGCATCCATTTCTAAATCAGTACTTGACTTGCTAGTTACTGAAGTGTAATCCAGTTGTCTGTATTTCTTCTGAAGAAGATGCTTTTAAAACCATGGTAAATGGGTTTTAATAAACCTCCCAATTTGCAGCTGATTGGCTGTTTACTATTTCTACGAGAAGATTTCATTCTACAGTTGCTGCTCCGGCCATGTTCAAAATTTTAAAAGGACATTTTGTTGTTTCAGTACAAGCAATCTGAAAACAAATAATTAAGTCAAGAAAGGTATATGTAATGAACTAAATAAGGTGTACATTGGTATTTTGACATAGTGTAGTTCCTCATGTTTAAGTATTATAAAAAGTGAGTTATGTACTGTATGTCAGAAATAAGAGCTAATGAGGCATTTTAAATATCAAATTCATTTTTTACAGTGGATTTAGATTTTTATTGTTATATGTGTTATAAGTTTGAGTAGATTCGTGCTAGTCATAATCTGTTGCCAGTACACTTTACAGAAAAGTAGCCAGCAGTGGCTGCTTTGGCCTGTTAATGTATGAATTGACTCATTCTACATCCCTGAAGGCTCTTCTTCATTATGAGACTGACAGAACACAATGTGTGAATGAATGAATGAGTAACTGAATGAGTGAAGTGTTTTGAGTCGTGAAGGCTTATCTTCGGTTGCTTGACCTATACTTTTGTCATTATTTAATACATGGTAGTTCACTTCTATTAGCAACACAGACCTGAAGTGCAGGTAATTTATGTTGTAAAATCATAGATTTTGGACATTACATTGGATTTTCTGTCACTAGTTAACATTTTGAACACTACTAGACTATTATATTTGGAAAAAAAAAAAAAAAAAGGAAAATACTACTCCTGTAACACTATTCAGCTGCTGGTTTTATGTAATACTTCAAGCAGCACATTATCATACCAGTACTGACAGAGTTAAAAACTGTTTAATACAAACATTAGAATTTGCATAATTTACAGCCCTGAATTCAAATGTTCTTATAAGTTATAGAATGAGTAGCTAATAAGGTACTCTATTATTTTGCCTTTGAATGGCTGGGGATTTTCAGTTTAAATCGTGTTATCGTTCAAGACATACCATGATGCCAGTGTATTGCTTGTACGTTGTAGCTACACCTGTATCTACATGCTTACTCTTCAAACCACTCTGAAGTGCATCGCAGAGGGTAGTTTGCTTTGTACTAAATTTGGCCTCCTCCCTGCTCCATTCATGTATAGTGCGAGAGGAGTGACCGCTTAAATAGTTCAGTGCATGTTGTAAATTAGTCTAATCTTGGTTCTGTGGTCTCTACATATAAGGTGGGATATGTTTGGAGAAACGTCCATTGCTGCATAGACACAGCCATTGATTTAGGTAAGAAAGGTGTATAAACAGTGCCCGCACCACTTCCATCTTACCGAAGCAGTGATAATAAAAATATGAGATCGATATAAACAGAAGATAAATTTAAATAACATTTGTCTTCCAACTGAACAACCCAAATTCATGATAGAGAAGTATAGTAAATATTGTAATGTGTAATAGATTCCAACTAAAATAAAGAAGTAAGCATTTTAAATATCAAATTCATTTTTTACAGTGCAGTTAGTTGCCAGTAATATGGCTCTGACCCTTAAAAGTACTGTAGTAGCTGACTTGTAAGTAACTAGCTGTGTGTCTATGTGTTATTCTTATCCAGATTTAATTGCCACTTGGCATAAAAATTAATATTTGTTATTAAACTATGCAAATTTGTATGTCTCTGTTGCAAACAGTATTCTGTATTTTGTGTTTTTTTTTTTTTTTTAATCAAAAGAGTTTTTTTTTCACTTTATCAATAACTATTCATTAGTTTCACTACATACAGTCACCTATATAACTGAGTTATAAGTACTCCTGCAATTGTGAATGGGTCTGTGCTGTTTAAGTATACAAGGGGCATTTGAAAAGTCCGTGCAAAGTGCGAGAGATGGCACCACTGGCACATATTGAGGTCATTTTTAGTTAGTAGCATCTTTGGAAAGAACACATCTGACGTTTCAGGCATATTGGTATATTTCTTTGTGTTTGGCATTCGTGTGAATCAAGTAAGTCGAGTGACTGTCAAAAAATGGACAAAAAAGATTTTCATGTGCTGATTAACCATTACTTTATGAAAGGCAAAATGCCTCAGGAGACTAAAGAGAAGCTTGATAAACATTATGGTGCGTGAGATTGCTAGTGCTGTGGGCATCTCGAATGAACGGGTACATAAAATTTTGTATAAACATTTGGGCATGAGAAAACTATCCACAAGATGGGTTCCGCTTGACCAAAAACGGAATCATGTGAAGTGTTGCAAGGATTGTTTGCAGCTCTTCAGGAAGAACCCGCAGGACTTTAAGCATCGTTTTGTCACTGTGGATGAAACATGGATACGTTACTATACTCCTGAGACCATGCAACAATCTAAACAATGGTTTACCAAGGGAGAATCTGCACCAAAAAAGGCAAAGACCATTCCTTTGGCCGGAAAGGTTATGGCGACTGTCTTTTGGGATTCACAAGGGATAATCCTCATTGACTATCTTTAAAAGGGTAAAACTATTACAGGTGCATATCATTCATTGTTATTGAACCGTTTGAAAACTGAGCTGCAAGAAAAACGCCAGTGATTGGACCGCAAAAAAGTCCTTTTCCATCACGACGATGCACCAGCACACACCTCAGCAGTTTTGGTCTCAAAATTAATAGAAATAGGGTTCCAACTCGTTTCACATGCCCCCTGTTCTCCAGATTTGGCTCCCTCGGACTACTATTTGTTCCTCAATTTGAAGAAATGTCTGGTGGGACAAAGAGTTTATTCAAATGTGGAAGTGATTGCAGCAACTAATAGCTATTTTGCAGACTTGGTCAATTCCTATTATTCAGAAGGGGTCAACAAATTATAACAGTGTTGGATGAAGTGTATAAGTCTAAAAGGAGACTATGTTGAAAAATAAAAAAGGTTTACTCCATACACGTAAGTAGTTTTTATTTTTGCACAGACTTTTCAAATGTCCCTCGTACAGTTCAGTATATTAACATGCTTCAAAGTATCATTTCAAGCTTAGGCTATTTGTGCATTGTCACTTACAACAAAAAGACCTCATAGCATAAGAAGTTACTTTCAGAATTGGCATAGAACACAGCATTGTAATTCAGGCATTCATCCACTGTCATTAGATGCCTTCCGATGAAGACATGCCTCGTTCTGTTTATCTCTGATCAACACCACCAGCTGATGACTACTGTCCCGAGCAGAATGCAACAGAACTGTGCAGTGCATTTTTTCCAGGCAACTGTGTGGGATCCCCCTGTGGGTTCGGGGGTTAGAATAGTCCCGCGGTATTCCTGCCTGTCGTAAGAGGCGACTAAAAGGAGTCTCAAACTTTTCGACCGTTTGTGATGGTCCCCTGTTTGGTTTGACCTCCATCTCTCAAAATTTTTCCGAAGAGCGAGCCGATTGGGGAAGGGTGCCTTACTTGGTGCATTGTGTCCATCTAGCGATCAGACCTATCGCCAGCTTCTTTGTCGTTGCATTGCAGTCCTGCCCGCTCTCCATCTCTTGGGCATGGATACGTTCCTGCGTGCACTTTCCACCTTGCGCTGTGCAGTGCCACTTTCTGCACTGACGGCGACCATGGACCACATGTCACCTAACATCCAGCACGGTAGCCAGTCCGTTGTGGTGGGGCTGCCATGTACCCTGTTGGTTGTAGCCCCTGACAACACAGGGATCGCTCTACTGATGCCTGCGCCGTTAACTCTCCACGTATGCCAAGGAGTAGATGCCCGTCTCCCTGGGGCATGAGGACTCCCGGCAATGGCCATCCTGCCAGATGGCTATTGCTGCGGCTGGGTGGTGCCCGTGGGGAGGGCCCTTGGTCGGAGTAAGTGGCATCAGGGCGGATCACCCGCAATGAAGCGTGGTACATCATCTCCCGCTGGCGGCCAGCCACCAGCAGTCTCTAAGCGTTCTCGGGCTCAATTTAATGCTCAGAAGTACGATCTGAAAACATTCCCCTCTCTGGCCATGCCGTGGGAGGAGCGTAAGCCTCGGGATGGAGGTAACAGTTATTCGCCCCAATTCTTAGTTTGCACAAGAGCTGATGGGGAGTCTTTTCTATCCACAAAGCCTCAGTTCTTCGTCGAGCATTTAGAGGACACGTTTGGGGAGGTGGAGGGCTTGTCCAAAATGCGCTCTGGGTCAGTACTGATACAAACGGCATCCTCCACCCAGTCACGCAGGTTACTTGCTTGTGACAAGTTGGGGGATGTTAACATTACCATTACACCACATAAGAGTTTAAATATGGTCCAGGGTGTTATTTTCCATAGGGACCTACTTTTGCAGTCTGATGATGAGCTGCGCGCCAACTTAGAGCGTAGAGGTGTTCATTTCGTCCGGCGCGTTCATCGGGGTCCGAGGGATAATCAGGTTGCTACCGGTGCCTTCATCTTGGCCTTCGAGGGTGATACATTACCGGAGAAGGTCAAGGTGATGGTCTACCGTTGTGACGTCAAGCCCTATATCCCTCCCCCGATGCGGTGCTTTAAGTGCTGGAAGTTCGACCATATGTCTTCCCGCTGCACTTCCAGCCTCACATGTCGAGATTGCGGACGCCCATCACATCCCAATACTCCATGTTCCCCGCCTCCCATCTGTGTCAACTGCGGAGAGCATCATTCACCTTGCTCGCCAGACTGCAAAGTCTTTCAGAAAGAGCGCAAAATCATGGAATATAAGACCCTGGACCGGCTGACCTATACTGAGGCCAAAAGGAAATATGATCGACTACATCCTGTGCGAATGACGTCTTCTTATGCAGCTGCTACAACGACTGTGCCAGCCCCATCAGTTTCGAGACTTCCAGCCAGATCGATGAGCAGTACAACTACTCCTGCCCCCTTGCCCATGGGGGGATGGGGGGGGGGCCTCTACCCAACCAGTTGCTCCTGCACCACCTACCTCAGGAGCAACATCCTCCCACCCATTGGGGACGTCCGTCCCCACTTCTCAGCCGGAGAAGCGTCTCACTTCTTCAGCTGCTCTCGCCCGTAAGGGTTCCCTTGGGACCCTCCCTTCCCAGGCTTCCACCAACGGGAAGGATGACGCCCGACAGTGGTATAAGTCCCCACCAGTGGCTGGTTGTAGGGCTTCGCGATCCTCCTCCGTCCCGGAGACTGATTCGGTGAGGCCTTCCCAGCCGGTGAAACCCAAGGTTCAGCGAGAGAAGTCCAAGCGCAAGACCTCTAAGGCCAAAGAACTTGCGGTGGCACCGACCCCACCGCACCCTTCGAGGTCTGCATCTGAGGATGAGGTCGAGATTCTGGAGTCCGCTGAGGACCTTGCTCTCGCCGGCCCCTCATATGCCATGGATGTCACTCGCACGGGTACTGAATCGGTGACAGTGAGTGAACAAGTGGCGTAAATTGCCTTCCCAGTCCCTTCACACCTTTCTCAGCCATGGACAATATCATCCTCCAGTGGAACTGCAGCGGTTTCTTCCACCATCTAGCTGAGCTCCGACAACTTATCAGCCTTCACCCTTTCTTCTGCATTGCTCTTGAGGAAACTTGGTTTCCAGCAATGTAAACCCCCGCCCTCCGTGGCTATTGGGGATATTATAAGAACCGGGCAGCTTATGAAAGGGTGTCTGGTGGCGTCTGCCTCTACGTCCTTCACACTCTGCACAGCGAGCCTGTCCCTCTCCAAACACCTTTAGAGGCTGTCGCTGTTCGGGTGTGGATGCCACAGGCTGTTACCGTATGCAGTCTTTACCTTCCACCGGATGGTGATGTCTCGCAGAATATCCTGGCTGTGCTGATAGCCCAATTGCCACCACCTTTCTTGTTACTGGGCGACTTCAACGCCCATAACCCTCTGTGGGGTGGGTCAGTGGCAACAGGTCGAGGCACCACCATTGAGCATTTATTGGCGCAGCTCGATCTTTCCATTTTAAATGACGGTGCCTTCACACACTTCAGTGTGGCACATGGCACATACTCCGCCATTGACCTTTCGATCTGCAGCCCTAGCCTCTTACCGTCTGTCCAATGGAGAGTGCATGACGAGCTATGTGGTAGTGACCACTTTCCGATCTTTCTGTCACTGCCGCAACGTCACTCTTCTGGGCGCCATAGCAGATGGGCTATGAATAAGGCTGACTGGGACTTGTATTCCTCCGCTACCGCTATTGAGCCTCTCTCTAATGATGACATTGATGCAGTGGTTCAGTCGGTCACCACCATCATCGTTACTGCCGCAGAATCTTCAATTCCCCGTTCTTTTGGGTCCCCTCGGAGGAGGACTGTGCCTTGGTGGTCGCCTGAGATCCCTGAGGCGATTAAAGATCGCCGGCGGGCGCTACAGCGTCGCAAGCGATGTCCCTGCATTGAACACCTCATCACCTTCAAACAGCTGCGTGCGCGGGCCCACTGCCTTATCCACCAAAGCAAACAGGAGTGCTGGGAGCGGTATGTGTCCACCATTGGCCTCCATGTCTCTCCATCGCAGGTGTGGGCCAAAATCTGACGTCTCTATGGCTATCGGACCCCTGTCAGCGTCCCTGCGCTCTCACTGAATGGAGCAGTTTGTACAGACTCGGACGAAATTGCCAACAGCTTGGCAGAGCATTTTGCTCTGAGTTCTGCTTCTTCCAATTACCCACTGGCCTTCCGCTCCATTAAAGAGCGGATGGAACGTCGGAGCCTTCCTTTTCGAACCCACCATCCGGAATCCTACAATGTTCCATTCAGTGAGTGGGAATTTCACAGTGCCCTCGCCGCTTGTCCTGATACCGCTCCTGGGCCAGATGGCATCCACTGTCAGATGCTGAAACACCTTTCAGTGTACTGCCAGCAGCGGCTCCTCGACCTTTACAACCGTATTTGGGTCGAGGGTGAGTTTCCATCGCAATGGTGGGAAAGTGTTATCCCCATTCTGAAACCAGGCAAGAACCCTTTGGAGGTGGACAGCTACCATCCCATTAGCCTCACCAACGTTCTTTGCAAGTTGCTCGAACGGATGGTGAGCCGGCGGTTGAACTGGGTACTGGTGTCTCGGGGCCTTCTGGCTCCGTCTCAGGGTGGGTTCCGTAAAGGCCGCTCCGCCGCCGACAATCTGGTGAGCCTGGAGTCGGCCATCCGTACTGCCTTTGCCCGCCGTCACCACCAGGTCGCTGTCTTTTTCGACATGCGGAAGGCGTACGATACAACATGGCATCATCACATCCTTTTTACGCTTCATGGATGGGGTCTTCGGGGCCCTCTGCCGATCTTTATCCGCAATTTTCTGTCGTATCGTACCTTCCGCGTGCAAGTCGCAGCCTCCCATAGTTCCTCCCGAGTCCAGGAGAACGGGGTACCACAGGGATCTGCCCTCAGTGTCTGCCTGTTTTTAATTGCCATAAACGGGCTCGCTGCAGCGGTGGGAAATTCTGTCTCCGCTTCCCTGTATGCTGACGACTTCTGCCTTTATTACAGCTCTACTGGCATTGCAGCTGCTGAACGTCAGCTACAGGGCGCAATCCGCAAGGCGCAGTCTTGGGCTGTAGCTCATGGGTTCCAGTTTTCGGCAGCCAAGACCTGCGTTATGCATTTCTGCCGGCGACGTACTGTCCACCCGGAGCCGCGGCTTTATCTTGACGGCGAACTTCTTTCAGTGGTGGAATCACACAGGTTTTTGGGGGTGGTTTTCGATGCCCGGTTGACTTGGCTGCCTCATATCCGGCAGCTTAAACAGGCGTGTTGGCGGCATCTAAATGCTCTGAGATGCTTGAGCCACACCCGCTGGGGCGTCGACTGATCTACTCTGTTACGGCTCTACCAGGCGTTAATCCAGTCTTGTCTGGATTATGGGAGCCTGGCTTATGGCTCAGCATCCCCATCTGCGCTGTGGGTACTGGACCCAATCCTACACAGCGGAATACGCCTTGCCACTGGTGCTTTCCGGACCAGCCCTGTGGACAGCATACTAGTGGAGGCAGGTGTCCCTCCCCTGCGGTTAGGGCGCCAATGTTTGCTGGCCGCTTATGCTGCCCATGTTTTTAGCTTTCCCGGGCATCCCAACTATCGTCTCCTGTTCCCGCAATCGGTCGTCCATCTGCCAGAACGTCGGCCCCAGTCAGGTTGTACGATCGTGGTCCGCATCAAAGAGCTTCTCTCCGGGCTTAGGGTTTTCACTGTTCCACGTCCTTTCCGGGCCACTTTGCATACACCCCCATGGTGTGTTCCTCGCCCTTGCCTTCGGCTCGACTTGGCACAGGGCCCGAAGGACTCAGTCCCTCCAGAGGCCTTCCGCCGCCACTTTTATTCCATCCTGGCCACGTATCAGGGCTCTGCCATTGTCTACACGGACAGTTCGATGGTTGCTGGTCGTGTCGGTTATGCGCTAACTCTAGGGGACCATTCCGAACAACGTTCCTTGCCGGCTGGCTACAGCGTTTACACTGCTGAGCTGGTCGCTATCCTTCGTGCCCTAGAGTATATCCTCTCCTGCTCAGGTGAGTCCTTCGTTATCTGTAGCGATTCCCTGAGCGGTTTACGAGCTCTTGACCAGTTTTTCCCTCGTTATCGTCTGGTGATGGCTATCCATGAGTCCCTGCATACTCTTGCCCGTTGCGGCCGCTCTGTGGTCTTTGTGTGGACCCCCGGTCATGTTGGTATCCCAGACAATGAACGTGTTGACCACTTGGTGAAAGAGGCCACCAGTAAACCATCTCTGGACGTTGGCCTCCCGGAGACTGATTTGAGGGCAGTCTTGTGCCACAAAGTTTTTGCACTATGGGACGATGAATGGCGCGAACTGACCACACATAATAAACTCTGTGCTGTCAAGGAGACGACAGCTGTGTGCCAGTCATCCCTGTGAGCCACTCGCAGGGACTCTGTAGTCCTATGCCGGCTCCGCATTGGCCACTCCTGGCTGACACACAGTTATTTACTGTGCCGGGAGGACCCTCCTCTATGTTGCTGCGGGGCGGCATTGACAGTGGCCCACATTTTGTTGGCCTGCCCCCTTCTAGCTGTGGTCAGGCAGACATTTGCGCTGCCTGATACGCTCCCTGCCCTTTTAACTGACGACAATGCTATGTCTAGCTTAGTTTTACGTTTTATTCGAGCAGGGGGTTTTTATCATTTAATCTGAGTGTTTGTTTTTATGTTGATTCTGGCTTTTGGCCTCCGATTTTAAACGTGAGTTTTTAATGTGTTTTCGGTGGTTGGCTTTTCCTTTTTTTTCTTTATGGTCGGCCAACCACCGTCACACTCGGTGTGATTTTAATTTGCTTTGTCTGTTCTCTGTCAGAGTATTTCTTGTCCTATGTCGTCTGCCATATTTCCTGTTGTTCGTTTTTTATTCTCTTTGGGTGGTTTTAGTTTTTTGGAAAAAGGGACCGATGACCGTAGTAGTCTGGTCGCTTAACCTCACAAACCAACCAACCAACTGTGTGGGATATGTCAACCTTGACAGTAGACAGCATTCTCTATACTGTCAGTCTGGTCTCTGGGCATCCAATGCAAACAACAGTACAAACCCCAAACCTGTGGTGCATGATTATGGTGGGCAAGGAAACACATGAAACAGACAAATGGCATAGTGTTCCATTCACCATGTACAGAATTTGTCTGGCAGCTGATGATCATTCTAGACAAATGTAAAGGCAGCCAGGTACCAGGCATGTTGTTGTGCAGGTTCAGCCTGAAGATGGGACTGTCAAGTTTTGGGCAGATATCATGTGTGATCGTTCACCCATTGTCACTATCAAAGATAGTTTGACAACTGTGCGGTATTGGTAAGGATCCCCCAGTCTATTGCTCTTTCCTAAAGTGAACGTTTTATATAATTGCGTAGGCTTCCGCGGCCAGAGTCAGTCAACATAAAAGTTTTCTGGTTATGGTACCGTGTCATAATGTATAAAATTATTCGGCCGTGGTTGCAGCGGCCTTCTTCTGGGTCTACTGGTAGATCCAGAAGAAGGCTGCTGCAACCGTGGCAGAAACATTGGCTTTTTTCTTTCAGCAGCAGTAGTTTTATAGATTATGATGCGATACCATACCCAGAAAACTTTTATGTCGAATGAACATTTTGGTGATGTGTTTGCCTTTCAATGCGAGCTTACCATGCCCACCTCAGGAACACCTACCTCCAGGAGGTGAGAGTCTGCTGACATGAACCTGAGGATGCTTGGACTCACTTGAAACTTGCAGTGTGTTGTCACAGTTATTCCCTTCGCAAGCTGGAGGGCTGCCATCGAAGAGTGGGACATGCTTGACCGGCAATATATTGATCACATCGTGGACAAAATGCTAAGGAGGGTCCAAGCCTTTCACACTGCACAGGGTGGAGCAACACTGTATTGAATGATACCCAGCAGCAGACTTTGATTTCGTAGATGTACCCTTTGGAACAGACTCTCCTTATTTTTCTTATTGTTTTGTTTTCATTTCACACTAAAGTTTTTAAATTTTATTTTATTATTTTATTTGGCTTGTTTTTTCAATACTGGCTCCTTTTAAATCTAATCGCACACGTGTTCACAGCTATAAAGCTGGCGCGAAACTTCTTTTGAGTAGTTCAGTGTATATGAAAAGTGTTTGTATGCGGACATTTGAAGAGACTCTTAAAATGCAAAGTAGGCAATGAAAAATAGCAGGCAGCACATTACAGATCATTTAATAAATACATTTTCCACACACCTCCCCGCGGTACCACGGACCTTGTAGTGGTAAGGTGGCTTGTGTATTTCAGTTATACTAACAGCCTTACCATAGGTGTAAAATGATGAGAGAGAGACCAGACTAACATATGCTGCTTTTTCGGTAGATAAAAAGAGCAACAGTCTGCATGACTCACTGATCTGATCTTTCAAAATCGGTCAGTATGACCATGCTGTGTTCGTGTACAAATCTTATACCTAGGTGAATGAGATCTCATTAAACCATACAGTAGAGTTTCATGTCCTCAGAGAATATAACAACTCTTTTCATAGGAATTGCAACTCTCCTGTATGGTTTAATGGTGATGTCATTCCCCTTCATAAATGATTCCAAAAGTAAAATCGTTCTCCATGTGGATCTTTCTATTTGAAGTACTCAGGATGATGCAGTCACTTAAAAAACAAATCTGTCATTCTGCAGATCCGATTGTGGAATGTCAGATCCCTTAATCATGTAAGTAGGTTACAGACATTGAAAGGGAGATGGGTAGGTTTAATGGGGATCAGTGAAATGTGACACCTGAAAGAACAAGACTTCTGGTCAAGTGAACTCAGACTTACCAAGGCAAACCCAATTAGGGCTAATGCAGGAGTAGTATAATAATAAACATAAATGTAAGACTGCAGGTAAACTAGTATAATCAGCATAATGAACAGATTATCACAGTGAAGATGGATATAAAGCCATGTTGCACCATTATAGTGCCAGGATATATCGTACTAGCTCTGCAGATATAACAAGATTGAAAAAGTGCTTGATGAGCTAATATACATTATTCAGTATTATATATTTTGTATATTATTCAGTAAAAAAAATTTAATTCCGGTAAGAACTGGAATTCAGTAGTGGAAAACAAAAGAAAAGGAAAAATAATAGGAAAACGTAGACTGAGGGAAAGGTATGAAAGTGGAAGCCGGTAGGCTAAATTCGGCAAAGACCATAATTTAATCATTGCAAAGAATTGTTTTGACTATCATAAAAGATGGTTGTATATGTAGAAGAGACTATGAGACTCTTGGAGGTTTCAAATGGATTGTACGAGTATATTAGTAAAACACAAATTTAGAAACCAGATTTCAAACTGCAAAACAATTCCAGGAGCAGATGTGGATTTTGACCATAATATATTGCTCATGAAAAGAAAATTTAAGTTGAAGGAATTGCAGAAATGTAGAAAATTATGGAGGTGGGCCTTGATAAACCTGATGTATTCCAGAGTTTCAAATGGAGTATAAGGTCATGGCACACTGAAATAAACGAAGAAACATGGAAGAAAATAAATGAAGAAGCAATGATAAAAGCATGCCAGTTTTGGAAGTTGCTAAATTTCCAAGGTTGGCGACGCATTAACAGATGCTCAAAACTTTATATGGACCTCAAAAAAGCTCTATCCCAAATAGTGGAAAAAAATCCGGAGAGGTTCTTGTCATCTGTAAACTATGTAAATAACAAGATGCAATCATTATCTGTGTTGTGTGACAGTAGTTATAATGTTACTGATAACAGTGCCACTAAAGCGGAGTTACTGAACGCGTTTTTCCTGAAATCCTTAACCAAAGTAGATGCAATAAAAGTTCCTGAATTTGGATCAGCAACAGCTGCCATAAACATGAGTAATTTGGAAGCAAAGCAACAAAAGTCACTAATAAAGGCAAGTCTTCCATTTCAGATTGTTTACTGATAAATTTCTGTTGGAGAATGCTGATGAAATAGTTCCATTTTTAGTAATCACATGAAGGCTGGTTGAAGGCCCAAGTGACACAAACTGCTGCATGTGGTGCCAAGCTGTGAGGGGCACCAGAGATGCCACAACTGTAAAATGATTTCTATACAAGACATGTCATAATTAGTACAGCCACATGGGGCACCAAGCTGAATTGCAAGATTTGTATACAGTGTGTAATTCAATTACTAGTGAAAACTGACATGGGTGAAAGTGTACAAGGGAAAAGGAGCAGAGGGGGCAACAAATGATAGGTCACTTGCTTGGAAAAATGTCCTCGAACTGGTCTTGAATCACATACAGTCACTAGCTCAACAAAAGACCTGTACTTAAAGATTAGAAACTTGCCCAGGTCACACCAATACACAAGTAAGGAAAGAAAAGTAAGCCTCTGAGTTACAGTCTCATATTATTGATGTTGTCTTGTGGTAGACTTTTGGAAGATACACTGTGTTCTACCATTATGAAATACTTAGAAGGGAATGATCTAATGACACATAACCTGTATGGATCCAGAAAATATAATTTTTGTGAAACACAACTGGCTTTTTATTTCCAAAAAGTAATGTGTGCTATCAACAGAATATCTCAAGTTGATTCCATATTTCCAGAAAGCTTGTACTCCATTCCTCACAATTGGTTTCTCATCAGATTGCATGTTTACAGAGTATCATGTTAGCTGTGTGAATGGATTAATATTTCCTGCCAGAAAGGCCACAGTTTGTAATAATTGACAGCAAGTCATCTGATGAAACCTAAGTTACATGAGGTGTTCCCTAACAAAGCATTATAGGCCCTCTCCTGTTCTTGATCTATATGAACAATTAGGAAACAATCTCATCAGCTACCTTAAATTGTTTGCAGAAGGTGTCATCGTTCACTGTCTAATAAAATCGTGAGAAGATTGAAATTAATTGCAAAATGTCTTGGAGAAGACGTTTGCAAGGTATATAAAGTGGCAATTGAACCTGAACAGCAGAAAGTGTGAGTTCTTCACATGAGTATTAAAAATATTCAGTTAATGTAAGTTATATGATAAATAACACAAATTTAATATTTGTCCATTCATCTAAATACATGAGGACTGCAGTTACAAACAACTTAAATTGTAACAGTCATACAGAAAATGTTGTGTGGAAAGTGAACCAAAGAGTGTGTTTAATTGGCAGAATACTGAGAAGATGCAACAAATGTAGTAAAAATATTCTGTACACCATGCTGATCCGTCATGTTGTGGACTGTTGTTGCATGATATGTGATCCCTACTAGGTAGGATTGACAGAGGAAACTGAAAAAGTTCAGATAAGGGCAGATCATTTCGTATTCTCACATAGTCGGGGAGAGTGTGTCACAGATATGATGAGTGAGTTGTGGTGGCAATCATTAAAACATATACTATAGGGGAAAATGACCATCATAATAAAATAAGAGAACTAAGAGCTTGCACTGGAAGATTTTGAAGTTCATTTTTGCTACATTCCATTCGAGACGAGAATGGTCGGAAAATGGTTCTGTGAGCCCTCTGCCAAATACTTAAGTGTGAATTGCAATATAATCATGTAGATGTTCGTGTAGAATAGTTTTCTTTTAGAGATGAACTAGTGAACTCAACAGAAGAATAACTAGGTGCAGTAAGAATCATTGGTTAATGTATGAGATGTTAAATGTCAAACAATGGAAAATCCAGGATGGAATGTAACAATATTATGAAAAGGAAGGTTGCTGTTCTCCATATAGTGGAGATGCTGAAATGTTAAATGTAATTGATAAAAGGAGGAAATACAGAAATGCAACAAATGAAGTAGGCAAAATGGAATACAGAAATCTAAAGGATGAGTTGAAAGATAATGCAAAATCGCAATGCCAGAATGACTAGAGAAAAGCAAAGCTCTAGGAGCATGTGTTATTATGGAGAAGGTAGAAATTAAATAAACCTTTGGAGAAAACATATACAAGTGTATGGTTATCAAAAGCTGAGGTGTCTAGCCAGTACCAAGCAAGGAAAGGAGGTTGAAAGGTGGTTGGGAATATACAGAAACACAATTGAGGGTGTAAGAGGTATAAATGCAGATATTTTTCCTTGTGGTATTTTAATATGAACATATACAGAAACACAGTTGAGGGTGTAAGAGGTATAAACGCAGATATTTTTCCTTGTGGTATTTTAATATGAACACACATCAGTGTGCTGATTGGCTCGGATTACAAAGAAATGGAGAAGGAAATCAGCTGTGTCCTCATCTAAGGAACCATCCCAGCATTTACCTGGAGCGATTTAAGGAAGTCATGGAAAACCTAAATCTGGATGTCTGGATGGAGATTTGAACCATTGTCCCCTTGATCTGTACATTGACAAAGCAGCAAAAGAAATTAAGGAGTGATTTGGAAAGGGAATTAAAGATCATGGAGAAGAAATAAAAACTTTGATGGTTCCCATGACTTTGTGATGCTGGGGGCAGAGATTGCAAAGGAATTTGAAGATCAGCTGAATGGAATGGATAGTGTCTTTGAAAGAGTTTATTAGATGAAAATTAACAAAAATAAACAAGGATAATGGAGTATATCTGAAGCAAATCAGGTGACATAGAGGGAATTTGATTGGAAACTGATACACTAAAGATAGTAGACGAATTATGCTACTTGGGCAGAAAAATAACTGTAAAGGATGGACAAGTGCCAAGAGCTGCATTAAACCGGCCTTCAAACTGAGGCCAACAACTGAGAATGCCATTTTGTTTTTTGCGAATACATACACATAAATACCACTTCTGCCACATTTCTGTTCATAATAAACAATTACTTTAATCTCCACGTGCATCCACATCTTCGGTGCATGCACTTGAGTCATCATGATAAAAAGTTTTTACAGGATGGATACACACACCATGGAAACCATTTGCTTCAGGCTACTCATGGTATGCAGTGATGACTCTTCTGATCATATAATTCGCATGACACACATTAATGTTCATGACCTGCAGGCTCTAGTTTTCTCTCTTTTTCATTAATATGAGATTGTTAACATACTAAGCTCATTTTTAGAGTTATCCTTAAGTATTACATTTCAAAAATGTGCCTTACTTACATGATTTGTAATACAGGCAGCCGTTAACCTGGGAGCTGTGCTGTTCACAGTCTTGATATATGGTCCGTGAGATAAAGAAAACTGCAGAATGACTTTGTAACAAATAGTCAAGATTTTATCACAATAATTCTTTATTTCATCATGATCAATTTGTAGGTCATGTTTTAATGTTTGAAATTAACATATCTCTCACTTAGATAAAATGTTTTGACTCTAAAGTAAAATGCATTACAGTGCATATAAAAGGTCACTTATTTACCACCTCAAGAGTTTGTGTAAACCATCATAATTTAGACTTGAGCATGAACACATCTCATGTGAGAGGTGTCTCTTTCATTATCATAAAAACAGACGTGTTTGAAAATTATATTACACCCTATAATCAGCAGATCAGAATAAGCATTTGTATTTTTTGAACTGTGACTGATTGATGCCTTTCATTTCCAGTCTGACTGAAACAGAAATGGAGCTCTGTACTCATCATAGATCACCCTCATAATGATCGTTTCCTTCTATTGCTTTTCAGACCATGGGGCAGTTACAGATCTTTTCTTTTCAGCTCAGTCTTTTTCAGAGGCATTTTTTGGTTTTGACTTCTTTCCAAGATTCTTTTGAACTGGCATTGATTTCACTATACACTTCATTACTGTTCACAAACTTCTTCTTGGAATCATTTGGTGGTGAAACCTTTGTTCAGTGTTGCTTATCCTAACTGCATTCTCTGGATGTAAACTTCTGAGAGTACTGTTCTGTAGAATCTGTTTCCCTTATTTCTTCTCCTCTTAAATATTCCCATTGTTGTGATCATATTAAAGAGAGAAACATAACTAAATATGCAACAAGTCCGAATACACACAATGAACAGTGTAAAGTGCCTGTGGATGATACGACACATTATAGCACAAAAAGGAAGTGATATTACAGCAACCAGTGTAGCCGATATGTACTATAAATGAAGATAAGTCACTACCTCCTTGAGCAAATAGTTCCCGAGATTTCTTGTTGCAACTGAACAAGTACTCATGGAACCTGTAGAAATTACTTGCACAGTCAATTATTTTAAAATAAATTAAAAATACTTACAGCCACCCAAAATCGACGAAACATTTACCAAATTAAAGTTTCCATAAAAAAATAAAAATCGACATTTAATACGTATGCCAACTTTTGTACTCCCCTTAATAGAGTTTAGACTCAACGATTTTTACTAAGGCGCTGACATACCAAGCCAAGAAATTACAGGATCCCTAAATTCAATAAAATTAAATATGTATTTTATTACTAACTCTGCCAACAAATTATCTGTGTTGTATGTACAGTTTCCCTGCCCTGTTTTTGATCATTTAACAGAAGCTGCTGCAGTGAGCAGAGGAAGCAAGTCCATCCAGCACACATATTGTAGCAGGGAGAGGAGTGGTACTGAGAAGATTAATTTCACTTACCTCACAATGTACAAGCAATACAAATGTGCAATTTGCTTCATACTGAGTAGCTAAGAAAGCAGAAATGATTCACATTTCAGTGCATGTTGTAACCCTCCTTTCCCAATTAGTGACAAGTAAAAGCTTCGTTGCTCATTTTGAAATTAACAAACACATACTAGCAAGGCCATTCACACAAGAATCGAAGGACATAAAAGGGAAGCAGTAGTTGAAAAGTGAGTGAGACAGGGTTGTAGCCTCTCCCCAGTGCTATTCAATCTGCTCTGAGCAAGCAATAAAGGAAACCAAAGAGAAATTTGGAAAGATAATTAAATGTGAGGAAGCAGTCATTCAAACTTTGCAGTTTTGTGACAATATTATAGTTCCTACAGGAATGGCATGGGACTTGGAAGACCAGTTGAATGGAATGGTTAATGTCATGAAAAGAGGCTACAAAATGAAAGTCAACTAAAGTAAAACATGGTTAATGTAATGTAGACGAGTTAAATCAGGTGAGACTCATAGAACTAGATTAGAAATGATACAATAAAAGTGGTCGCTGAGTTTTGCTGTGTGACTAGCAAAATAACTGACTATGGATAAAGCAGAGAATATATAAAATGCAGACTGGCAGTAGCAAGAAAAACGTTTCCGAAAAATAGAAGTTCGTTCCATCGATTACAAACTTAGTGTTAGGGAGTCTTTTCTAAAGGTATTTGTCTGAAGTGTGACCTTGTATGGGAATGAAATGTGGACCTTAAACAGTACAGACAAAGAGATAATGTGGTGCTACAGAAGGATGGTGAAAATTAAATCTCTGTATATAAAACGCCATGTCCTGATTGATTCACTGACTGTCTGACATATTTGTCATTGCCCGGCCCAAACCGCTAAGGATAGAAACTTGAATTTTGGAGAAGGTATGGATCTTATACTGTAGCCATCGTTTAAGAAGGGATTTTACGAAATTCCAACCCAAAAGAGTGAAATAGGCGATGAAAGGAATTTTTTTTAATGTTGCTGTTAACCCTGTGGTGCATGAATTTCACTGCAGTGGACAACCTTTAATGGTCAATTCTCTGGTGTTTTCAGTCAGTCATGAAGCTGAAAATGCATGCAGGAAACAACACCAGTACTGAGTGCCCACTGCAGTGAACTGTGTGCATTTGCAGCCCCAGGACTGATTGAAAATGCCAAAGAAACGAACATTAACAGCTGTCCACTGTAGTGGACGCTATGCGCCACAGGGTTAAGGCAGTTTTGAAACTACACCTACTAAATTGGTATTTGGTTTCTCGGCCAGAAATAAACATGTATTTCAGCAGTTTTGGAAATTTAACCATATGAGGGAGAAATAGTGCGTGAAAGCTTTGTTTGAAAATATATCGTTATTAAAGAACTACTAACGTATTTTTGAAGTTACATCTATGAACATTAGAATATGACTTCTGGGTTACAAATAAAAATTCGTCTTTCAGTGTTTTTTGGAAACTGAACCCCTAAGGTGGTGAAATAGAGGATGAGACTTTTTATGAAAATATTTCATTGTGAAAGCACCTTTAAAGCTAAATGTGTTAAATTTTAATTTTGGCTTCTCAGTCAGAAATTAAAAAAAAAACGTGTTTCACAGTTTTCCGAAATTCTGTCCCTGTGGTGGCGAAACGGGGGATGAAAGTTTTTATGGAAATAATGACATGAAATACAGATGTGACAAATGTATTTGACAATGACGCTTAGTAGAAATTAGCTTATCGCACGATCAAATAAACATCGCATTACAGCCTACTCCGGACCATGTTTACGTTTATTAAGTATCTGGAGGCTGTGGGTCCCCACCTATACAAAATTTTATGGAAATATTTCATCGTGCAAACATTTTTGTAGCTAAATCTATGTATATTTGTGCTTGGCTTCTTTGTTAGAAATAGAACATACGCACGTCACTGTTTATGCAAATTCAACCCCGAAGGGAGTGAAACGTTTTATGAAAATATTTCAGCACGAAACCATTGTTCTTGGCTTGTCAGCTAGAGATGGAAAAATATGTGTTGCACTGTTTTTGGAAATTCAACCTCTAAGGAGGTGAAATAGGGTCAGATTGAGCCACTGACTCATCCTCACCCAGATCAAACCGCTAAGGATAGGAACTTGAAGTTTGGAGAGGGTGGGGATCGTATACTGTAGGCATTGTCTGAAATTCCACTCCTAAGAGGGTGAAATAGGGGGTGAAGGCGTTTTCAAAGTATGTCGGTATGAAGGTAATATTGAAGCTAGAACTACGAAAACTAGTATTTGGTTTCTCTGTCAGAAAATAAAAAATCTGTGATTTAGCATTCTTGGAAATTCAGCCACTAAGGGGGTAAAATAATGGATGAAAATATTTTTACAAATAAATAATCGCTAACTGCTAATGACTTTTTAAGGATACATCTATGACAATTGCTATTTGACTTCTCTGCTAGAAACAAACAAAAAAAAAGTGTTTCAGTATTTCTGGAAATCCAACCCCTAAGGGAGTGCAAAAGGGGAAGAAAATTTTTATGAAAATATTTCGTTACACTAAAAAAAATTTTAAAATTAATTTTATGAATGTTGGTCTTTCACTTCACAGTTAGATGTAAAGAAATATTTGTTACATGAAAATTGCTATGGAAATACCTCCACAAGAACACAAATGGCACGATTCACAAGAACTTTGCACTCCAGCTACCAGAACCGCTTTTTGGTAAGAAGTACATTCGGAAAAGACCTGCTTATATGGCCTTAATTAGCGTGAAAAACTTAGGTGTTGCAGTTTGTGAACAACTTAAAAATAGGTTAAAGAAAACCAATACAATCTGTGCAGACCATGCATTGGGAAATCAAAGAATAGTTATTTAATTAATGGAAGTATGTGTGAGGGCAAAAAATTTTGTAGGCGAAGATCATGGCTTGAATTCAGCAAGCAGGTTCAAATTGATGTTGGGTGCGGTATACCTGCAGATGTGAGAACATTTGCACAAGATAGACTAGCGTGGAAAGCTGCATCAGAGCATTTTTTGAACTTACAACAACTACTACTACTACTGCTGCTACGACTCTATTCTGCTGCTGTTGCTGCTCTTGGCGAATGATTTTTGTTGTTTAGTTGTGGGATCATCTAAGTTATTAGCGGTCTTGCATAATAAGCTACCCAAGCATGTTGAGACTTCTCGTGCTCAGATGTTGTGCCCTTGTACACGCTTGAGACCTGTTAATCCCCTTCTGCCTTGTACACACTTGATACATGTTAATCCCCTTGATATGGGTATTGCATCGCCGAGCAATACTTCAGTGTCACTGCCTGACAAAACGAAACACCCAAAAGACACGGTCGGTTGTCAGTGTAAATTACTACAAGTATGTGTCATCGGCCGGTATGTAAATGATTAAGAGTCGCAATTCTCTGTGACAGGTAGAATGGCCATCAGAGTACATTACTGGTGTTCGTTTATAGCATTGTTACCAGGTCTGGTAAGGTATACAGGGTGTTTCCGTACCAGCGTGCAAAAATTTAACAGGACATACATGGTGCTCCACTGAACAATATGAGGTAGAGAACCTGGGGTCGGAGAAGCCATCTTAAGAAGATAATAGGAATAAAATCACATTGATGTGTACTTTTTATTTACATTAGTTACAGTTAACAGCAAATACCATCACTGATGCAATGAACGTACCATTTGTACTGAATCTTACAAAATGTGCTGAAACTGATGGCTATCAAGCTCAACACAAGCATGACATCCGCGAACAAGTTTCTGACACCCTGACAAGTATCCGGGAGTGTTTCGAATCACATCACAGGCAGCTACAAATCTGGCAACTAATTCAATCTCCATATCCACTTGGGTCTCATACACAAGTGACTTTCGATATCCCTATAGGAAATAATCAAGGGGATTCACGTCAGGTGACCTCGCAAGCCATGGAATGGGACCACCCCTTCCAATCCAGCGACCAGGAAATACAGCATTGAGATGGTGCGTGCACCGTCCTGTTGTATCCACATCCTCATACGAACAGGGAAGGGTACGTTCTCCAGCAACTAAGGCAGAACTCTTTGTACCAACCTCAAGTACAAATGACCATTCAGACGGCCAGGTAGAAGAAATGGCCCAGTGAGATTTTCGCCTGCAATGCCGGCCCAGATACTCACAGCAAAACGTATCTGATGGTGTGACTCGACTATAGCGTGAGGATTTTCCTCATCCAAGAGAAGGCTATGCCTGCTATTCGAAATGCCATCACGAACAAATGAGACCTCGTCAGCAACAACACGATTTGTAGGAAATCTGGTCGATCACTCCATTGTTGGAGCAACCACTGGCGCATTGAGACCCTTGGTGAAAAGTCAATCACGAGCATTACATGGACTCGTTGTGGATGATATGGGTATAGTTGTTGTTCGTGGAGTACTCGCCACGCGCTAACATGTGCAGCGTCCATTTCACGTAGCTACAATATGGAGAGTACTTGTAGTGGGATCCGCTGCGACACGTTCCAGCACTTCCTCTTCAAAATCGGGTTTGTGAGTGGTCCTCCCTCCCTCGTCGATCGAGAGCAATAAACACCCCTCGTCCCGGATGGTGCCTATTAGGAAATCGTTCCCTGTACAGCCTTTCAGCAGCGAAAGAATTTCAACGTACTTCCCCATACACAAGGTGCATTCAGTGAGTTCTGCGAAACCGTTCCGGTACTGCTCCATCGACTTGTGCTGTACGTCTATGTATAGGACTGAGTAATGAATGGGCCTGTCGTTGATTCATAGCACGTTCTGTCATGGGACAATGTAAATAAGATACAATAAAGCCACCTTATTGACAAGTAAAGTAAACAAGACCTGCGTCATGACTTCCTAGTAATCAGGAGCGTCGTCCTTGTTTCATTGCAGGAGGTAAAGAATGCACACGTAAAGAAATAGCACACCGTACATGTTAACTTGTATGCATGTTACGCTGAAGCGCCAGAGAAAGTGGTATAGGCGTGCGTATTCAAATACAGAGATATGTAAACGGGCAGAATACGGCGCTGCGGTCGGAAACGCCTATACAAGACAAGTGTTGTCTGGCGCAGTTGTTAGATCGCTTACTGCTGCTACAATGGCAGGTTATCAAGATTTAAATGAGTTTGAATGTGGTGTTACAGTCGGCGCACGAGCGATGGGACACAGCATTTCCGAGGTAGGGATGAAATGGGATTTTCCCGTACGACCATTTCACGTGTGTACCGTGAATATCAGGAATCCGGTAAAACATCACATATGCGACATCGCTGCTGCCGGAAAAAGATCTGCAAGAACGGGACCAACGACGACTGAAGAGAATAGTTCAGAGTGACATAAATGCAACCCTTCCGCAAATTGCTTCAGGTTTCAGTGCTGGACCATCAACAAGTGTCAGCGTGCGAACCATTCAACGAAGCATCATCGACATGGGCTTTCGGAGCCGAAGGCCCACTCGTGTACCCTTGATGACTGCGCGATACAAAGCTTTCATGTTGCCTGTTCTGAAGAGTCTCGTTTCAAATTGTATCTAGTGGATGGACGTGTACGGCTATGGAGACAACCTCATGAATCCATGGACCCTGCATGTCAGCAGGGGACTGTTCAAGTTGGTGGAGGCTCTGTCATGGTGTGAGGCGTGTGCAGTTGGAGTGATATGAGACCCCATATACGTCTAGATACGACTCTGACAAGTGACACATACGTAAGCATCCTGTCTGATCACCTGCATCCATTAATGTCCATTGTACATTCCGACGGGCTCGGGCAATTCCAGGAGGACAATGCGACAAGCCACACGTCCAGAATTGCTACAGAGTGGCTCCAGGAACACACTTCTAAGTTTAAATACTTCTGCTGGCCACCAAACGCCGCGCGGGATTAGCCGAGCGGTCTGGGGCGCTACAGTCATGGCCTGTGCGGATGGTCCCGGCGGAGTTTCGAGTCCTCTCTCGGGCATGGGTGTGTGTGTTTGTCCTTAGGATAATTTAGGTTCAGTAGTGTGTAAGCTTAGGGACTGATGACCTTAGCAGTTAAGTCCCATAAGATTTCACACACATTTGAACATTTGACCACCAAACACCCCAGACATAAACATTATTGAGTGTATCTGGGATGCCTTGCAACGTGCTGTTCAGAAGAGATTTCCACCCCCTCGTACTCTTAAGGATTTATGGACAGCCGTGCAGGATTCATGGTGTCAATTCCCTCCAGCACTACTTCAGACATTAGTCGAGTCCATACCACGTCGTGTTGCGGCACTTCTGCGTGCTCCCTGGTCCCCACACGATATTAGCCAGGTGTACCAGTTTCTTTGCCTCTTCAGTGTATTTGTAAATAAGCTGGAAAACAGTAATGCTAGACAAAGCGATAGCCAATTTACTTCCGTATCTTCTCAGGCTGGCTTCTCTGACCCCAGGTTCCCTACCTCAAATTGTTCATTGGAGCAGTCTCTGTGCCCTGTTACATTTTTGCACGCTCTTACGGAAAGAACCTGTATAACAGGCGTGCAGTGTCATATGTTGAACGATTACTGTGAAGGACGTGGAGATACTGTGTACTTAAATGAGACAGCATTATCAGCACCTGGCAGATTGTCAAAGGGGACTCATTGTGGATCTCCATCTGACCGACAGGACGAGCCGTGCAATATCCAGATTTGGGGGGCATTTGGATGTGACAGTGGCCCGATGTTGGACTGCATGGGAACGTGAGGGTGGACATGCTCGTCGTTGAGGTTCTGGTCGACCATATTCGACCACCACAGTAAAAGCTCGCCGCACTGTGCACCAAGCCCATCGCAATCCCTTCACATCTGCACCTGCCATCGGAGAACAAGTAATGAATTCCAAGCAACACTCTTGTCATCCCGTACCGTTGGTTAGAGACTAGCAGCGACCGGGCTAGGTAATTTCCGTCTCCTGCGAAGGCTGCCGTTAACATACCAAAAACAGCTTCGTTTGGAGTGGTGCCGTGACGGGGGAAGCATGGTATGCTGACTAATGGTGTTGAATTGCGTTCACTGATGTATCGCGGTTCTGCACTACCCCGCATGTCCGTCGTAGGGGAATATGGCGGCGACCTGGGAAAAGGCCCCATTATTACGACTTTTTGGAAAGGCATAACAGTGTTATTCCTGATGTCATTGTGTGGGGAGCCGTCGGCATGACTTCGCGCCATGGCTGGTACTGATTACGGAAACTTCGACGGCACAACGGTACGTCACGGACATCCTGCGTCCTCATACGTTACTTCTCATGCGATAACATCATGGTGCCAATTTTCAACAGCAAAATTCTCGTCCATGTCTCTGTGAACGGCCTGCGTGATGTTGAGGCACTCCTTGTGTTCAGCAAGACCGCGAGATCTGACCCCGAAAGAACATGTGTGGGACCGGCCCAGACGTGAACTCCGTCCCAGAGCCATTATCCGGGATATCTAGGACTAGTTGCAACAGGTATAGACCAGATTGTCTCAGGAGAGGATACAACGGCCTTCTGACACCTTTCCCAACCGATTCAGTGCGTATGTAGAGGCCAGAGAGGGCGCAGCGTCGTAATGATGTATGGGCTCATACTGCCAGGTTCTTTGTATTTTGTAATCACTGAAATGATATCCCAAAATCTCTCAACCTGTGAAATTTCGTTTCTTCTCTCTACCTCGATCTTCCCTTTTTTGTCAGGTATTGTTCACAGATTCGTCATCCAACACAGTAGACTTCATGATACGTTGTTTAATGCTTTTGCAGTCGAATGTGTTCAGATTTGTTCTTACTTGTCATTATCGTTCTAATGAACGTCAATTACAGCCGCAGTGTTTCAGAAAAAGTGTCCAATCGCAGTTAGCGTTTATCCAACAGTGTAGCGGGTGCGAACCTGCCCTTGCTTCGTTTCTGGTTTCATTGCAGACGGAGGACACTCAGTAACTAAAAGAGGAAAAAATGGTACTGTCGACATAAGTCAATAAATTTTGTAAATGTCGAAGTTTATTATCACTCTGTAAAATTAAATTAAATATTTAGCTACGATGAAAAAGAAATGAAAATGTCTGAATAGACATTGAGTATACTTGTGAATAGTATGCAGAACAAATGCGGAGCGTGCTGCGCCGCTTCCGAAATGTATAACATTTTTTAAATGTTCGTCAACTAGAGGAACTACTTCATTAGAAGCATTCTCTTTTGTTCACAACGCGTCATCGTTGCTGATACTATAAGCATTATGAGAACATATAACATGTTTAATCTTGCGATTACTAGAACTTTAAAAAGGCGTAAGAATGTTTATTGCGTACGTTTGACGCGTTGTGATTGCTGGTTTTCCATTCCGTTGTCGGCAAAGAAATTAGAGTGGAATTTGCAATACACATCCACTGGTCATGCTTCTCGGCTTCGGTAAGCCCGTTTAAACAGTTATATTTTTTTAGTTGATAAACTTTATATTAACGTGGTAAGTAACTGTATTCCTGTTTATAGTCACCTAAACATAAAAAATACGCCCTGTAGCCAATATATATCCGTAAACCTATATCTTGTTGGGCATTGCACATTCCTCACTGACTGCTGGCAGCTAGCAGAAACGCTAAAGACTAAAATATAACATTTGCCAGTTTTTGAGGGCGATTGTTTCAAGTGACATGAGAGCTTTGTTTATGTTCCTTAGAGCCTAAACTTCAAAACCCTTATAGTAGTGAAATAAAGAGACAAAATTGCTTCTGTTGCGGATTATAATAATTGTACTTTTGGAAACTGAAACAGACGGAATTTCTATGGTCCATTCAGAAAGAATATTCAATCATTTTCTTTAATGGCCCGACAAATACCGATAGGATAAAGAAGACCCACAACTTCAGGCAGCCATCAGGGAAAATGGACGTCTTTTGTATTTGTGTTTTAGTCATTCTGCTAGCTAACAAGTATTTTTTGAAAATCCTGAATGTGAGCGTTCTTCGTTGCCAAGAAAAAGTTGTTAAACCAAGTTACTATGGCCTGTTTATTTCCTCTTTGTTTTTAATAAACCTCAGATAAATAAAAATAATCAGTTTGCCAAGAAAGTCAATAAGCCTTTTCTGAGCACTTTAGCGACTTGCTTTTGTTAACACACAGTGCTCGCAATCGGGAGGAGTGGGTTTCGAATCCCCATTCTGCGACCTGGTTTAGGTTTTCCTGAAAAGAACTTTTAAGTATTGCCCGAACAGTTCTTTAGGAAAGCGTGCGGCCGTTATTCGCCTCCATACTTGACCAAAAGAGCAAGTGCTCCGTCACTAGTGATAGCAAAGAGATACTTCACTAAAATTGAGAAATATTTTCTAATTAACTCACTTTCCGTCGTGTAAGTTATTTACGCACGTAAATGATTTCTGGTGTACACGAGCGTCATTACATCTTCATTTTACACAATCTCCAAACTATTTTCCCCGTTCCTTAAGCCGGCACCATAAATCTGATGCATAGTTCCGAGCCTGCTGTAATATGTGCATTAGTTGTAAGCACAGATCTTATCGGTGCTACCGCGCATGCAGAGATTCAGACGAAATTTATTGCTTCTGTAATACCTTCCAATGCAGATGAATCGTAGTCGGCAGTTTGCATGAGGAGGCTCTAAATTAGATGGTGGTGGGATGTTAGAGTAAATTCTCTGACAAACTATTTTTCTAGACAAAAATGTTACTTTTTTTCTACTCGGAAATGTAAGTTGCTTCTCGTGTAGAATCAGAGAAAATGATAATATTTATCACTGTGTGAAATTCCTCCTGTAATCACAAATCAGGTGCGACTTTGTGGCTTCGTTGTTGTCTAGTGGCCGAAACTTTTTTTTGCGTGAACGTAATATACGTCAATACTGTGTTCCTGCAACTTCAGCGTGTCGCATAATTTCTGTAAAGTCAGTTAGCTTTCACGATTACTTCCGAAATGAAAAGGATGGAACAGAAAACCAAAACTAGAGTTGTTTTGGTTTTTACGTCCGTCCAAATTTTGGTAGTTTTGGTTTTCCATTCCACCTTTTCTTCATTTTGGAAATAATCGTAAAAGCTAACTGATTTTACAAAAAGTATGGCACAGTCTAAAGTTATAGGGAGCACAGTATTGCTATATATTCCATTCACGCAAAAAACAAGCGAGCCTAGCAGCGAGAGAAAGTCTGCTTGTTTCGGTCATACCAAAGTCTTAACACACAGTCACGCTCATTTTTGTTTTACAGTGCGACAGCAGAAAGCTACCCTTGCGAATACGATATCGAATGTGTGCGAATAGTATCCCTTATAGTGATTTGTAACATAATTTTTACAATAGGGAGGGTCTATAGTAGCAAAAAAAAAAATCAACGCTAACTAACAAACGATAACACATTTGTTTGTCTTTAGTTTCCTAAGGACCGTGGGAGACACGAAACTGTGCATCACAGGACACCTTATTTACGGTTCTGTTGTAATGTACAGATGTTTACTGAGGAATGTCGTTTTCTTCTAAGAACAAAAAAAGAAAAAAGCCTAGCAAGAAGCAGAAAACCTGACCTTTTTGCAGAAAGACGACGTATATGTACTCACTTTACGTGAAGTTTTCGTTATTACACTTCCAGTCAAATCTGTGAATGAATGAGGAACGTAGGAAACTCGTATAGAATGGAATACCTTCATTATTCCTCGTACCAAATAAGCCACCACAACTGTAGCTGAGGAGAAAATCGTACTGACTTGATAATAAAACGTCAAAAGCAATAAACTTTTTCCGAACACAGAAGAAACCAATTACACAATAGTTGCTACGTCTGAGGCACAAACGGCAAGAATTTTGAACACATTCGCTTGTAAAACAAAAGTAATTATATTTAGAAAAATATTCGTGTATTAGAAAGTCGAATGGAGTGTTAGAATCATTGCAATATTGTCGCATGTCAAACCTATCATAACAAGAACAAACAACAGAAATATATGCCTCCCGTGTGTGAAGTATATGTTTATATTCTCTGTCCTTCAGCGGAGTCATGTTCACCGCAATAAAGGTATTCCGTACGGTCCTCATTTAGGCTGTACGGCGGTTATTCGAAAAGCTCATTTCGGGCGAACATAACATTTGTCATCTATAAAGGCGTTATTAGTTCTTGGACATGTTGTTTCGGCCTTCGTGTCTGTACGGCACTTAAACAAAAGTATTACAATGGCGGGCAACTTAAATTGGAAGGAACACACAGAAAATGTTGTGGGGAAGGCTATCCAAAGACTGCGTTTTATTGGCAGGACACTTAGAAAATGTAACAGGTCTACTAAGGAGACTGCTTACACTACGCTTGTCCATCCTCTTTTGGAATACTGCTGCGCGGTGTGGGATCCTTACCAGATAGGTCTGACGGAGTACATCGAAAAAGTCCAAAGAAAGGCAGCACGTTTTGTATTATCGCGAAATATGGGAGAGAGCGTCACAGAAATGATACAGGATTTGGGCTGGATATCATTAAAAGAAAGGCGTTTTTCGTTGCGACTAAATCTTCTCACCAAATTCCAATCACCAACTTTCTCCTTCGAATGCGAAAATATTTTGTTGACACCGATCTACATAGGGAGGAACGATCACCTAGATAAAATAAGGGAAATCAGAGCACGTACGGAAAGATATAGCTGTTCATTCTTTCCGCGCGCTATACGGGATTGGAATAGTAGAGAATTGTGGAGGCGGTTCGATGAACCCTCTGCCAGGCACTTAAATGTGATTTGCGGAGTATCCATATAGATGTAGATGTAGATGAAAGTCAGAAAAAGTGGAGGATCTTATCCACAGACAATAGAAGGAGATATGAAGAGAACGATGCACTTTTTTCAGCAGTTACTCTCGCAAAAAATGGGTTTATCCCGTTTTAACTTACCAAATATTTGACATTAAATTTTTATTTCGTTAACAGTAAACTTTTGACTTGAGTAACGGGTGATTACGACCTGCAACGAGCCAGTGCAAAGAAGTGCCTGAAATGATCGAAGTGCCGGCCGCGGTAGCCGAGCGGTTCTAGGCGCTTCAGTCCGGAACCGCGTGTTCGAATCCTGCCGCGGGCATGGATGTGTGTGATGTCCTTAGGTTAGTTAGGTTTAAGTAGTTCTAGGGGACTGATGACCTCAGATGTTAAGTCCCATAGTGCTCAGAGCCATTTGAAGCTTTTTTTTCCCGAAATTTACAGTTTCCGTACAATTGCTTCTAAGATCATTGAAGAGCATTGTGGAATGGTCATCACCTTGTCTGATTATTATTATTATTATTAGTCGCAAAGCTTCAAGAGTGGAAGACGCTAAGTAAAGATTGTTCATTTTCTGTTCTCCTGGTTCTTTTTATTTGCCCACCAGTTTTTCATTGTTTGCGAGAATTTAGCTCTCCTTTCTTCGCTCCATTTTGTTCCAGTTCTTCAGGCTTTTGTCTCTGGTTTAACCTCCAATTTTTCTAATTTTATTCTAAAATTTTTCCTTACGTCTATTTCTTCTTTGGTGATTTTGGTTAATTCCAAGTCTTTTTTAACATTTTGAATCAATTCTTCTCCATTAGCTGAGGAATCTACGTATTTTACTCTTCTTTTCGTTAATCTGTGTTCAGGAAGCCTCATTATGATCTTGTGATCTGATCTTTATTAATATTCAAACAGTCGGCTAATTCCCCATTCGCTCTCGCTATTGCCTTGGAATCTGCCAAGGCTACCTTGATAACAGAAATATGTTAGGATGATATACCAAGCTGTTTTAAATCTTCTAACATCTCTTCCCTAATCAGACTATTGAAGTCCACGTAGATATTGTTTAGTTCTATATTATGTTGTCTCATTACGAGTATCAGTTAAGCCTAAAGCCACACTGATAAAAATCCAATACATCTTCCACATATGGGACTCGTCTGTTGTACAGGATTCCGTATAAAACCTTTTATGCCACATTCAACAGCGTGATGCCTCTGTAGTTGTACATTGTTCATTATAAGAAGAAGCCTGATGTAACGTTACACCATGTATTCGTCCACTTTTGCTGGAATCTCATTGGATTTCATTTCGCATGGAGCTCAAGCCAAGCTGCCTCGAGTACAGTCAAGTACCATAATACGGATACGTTTTGTGCTGTGTGTTAACGCGCACAACGAGAGTGTGATAATACAGGACAAATGGCGTATGTAACGTGGACAGGACTGGCTAGCCAGATGGCCCAAGTAACCTACAGTGACGTGAGCAGTTAAGGAGATGAGCTAGGAAATTATATAGCTTCAATGCCATTTAATTTTTAAAGAGAATAAAATAATATTCGGCAAAACTCTACCAGTACCGCACACTTCTAAGGAGACCATGCGGAAAGCATAACATTCTCTCGTTCATAGCTAACATAGTATTATAATTAAAAACAAGAGTGATGAAAATTCCTAACTAAAACACAGGATAATTTCTCTGCGTGAAGTATGTGTGACGCAAAAGCATATTGGAGGGTTTTCACCGCATCGTTAAATATTGAAACCACTTGAAGGTATTACAATCAGTCGCCTGCGTATCTCTCAATTCGTTCCATATACGAATCCGAGAAATACATTTCAGCACTGGAACTGTTATATGCTGCATTGACAACGAATCTGTGAACAGCAGGATCCTCAAAGCCATCCAAGCGCTACATTTTCTTCTCTTATGACGTGCCATTCTGTATCCTGCCAGCGTTCGACTCACGTGTGACAAAGCTTCTTGCGTTGGTTCCAGTGCTTCTGATAGCTAGAAGTCTAGCTATTTCTTGTGACAGATATCTTGACTGGGCTCCATATTAGTTCTGTTGGGTTCTTACGGCAGTGGTTCGGTGGCAACTGTAAAAATGCAGGTTTGAATGATGTAATAATTATTGTTGTCCATGCCTTCACGACACTTGTTATCCTGCCTCGCGTGAGAGCACATCTGTGGTATTAAACTATGGACATAGAACAAATGAAGAGAATTTTATTTCTTATTTTTATTTTAAAATTCTAATTTGTTATGTTTCCTTTTTTAAACAACTTTTATTAACCATCTTTTATAAAATATCGATAATTAAGAATTTATATTCGCAATGAAAACTGGAATTTAGCGTGCAGTTAGAAATAAGGAGACGTGCATTTTTCATTAAAATGATTAGGTATGTGTTAATTAGCATGTATTTGGTGAATTTCAGTTTAAAGCGTGTAGAACACCAAATTCAACGAAAGAAAAAAAAACCGAAGAGAGATTAAACCCACGATCCATGGATTAGTGCTGGAGTACCATTTTACGACGCTACCATTTCAGCTGTGCATCCCGTGTTAAATACTTAATAACTTTAGTAAATACGGTTCCTCGGGAAAGTTCCGTAAACTTGTGAAAAACATTAAGAACAATCTTTTTGTCGCCACCTTCGTAACGATTTTCCGTGCGCTTTTCACTAGGAAGCAGGAAGCAACGTTAGCCATTTTAGCACTACGTATTAACAGCGTGCCAAACGGAGCATAACAGTACAGATTCTGCGACTTTATACGATTTTTAACTAAAAACTACATTGTTAAAATATGATTACGAAAAACATTGATGGCCGTTAATACATTAGAATATCGTACAGTTTCATTTACTTTAACGTAGTAATAAAATATCTAATACGTAAGTAGAGCATACTTCCAAGAACACACCAGCGTACGTGTGTTGCTGCTGCTGACCAACCATAGCGTTTGTGTTTGTTTACATCAGGTTTGTTCTTATGATAAACAAAGTATAGAGCAACATACCTTGCCGCCATTCTTTTTTTTTATGGGCTGATTTACATGTTCAACCCATTCGCCTGGAATTCTCTGTTAATTCTAGACTAAACAGGTAAGTTTTTTATCCGTTTGTGTAAAGTAATGTCTCCCCTCTTTATCAGCTCGGCAATTATTTCATGGTTTCTAGGAGATTTTTGAGAATTCAACACTTTCTGTACTTATACAAGAGTAGGATCTTCATTTTTGGTTGCTGTGGAATATATCCGTTGCTCCCAGTCAGTGCGATCACCCTCCAACATATCTTTAAACTGTTACCGCTATTTGTCATCGCTTTCCCCTTTTATGTCAGCAAGTTTCCTCTTTATCCTTGCAGCCTATTATTTTAGGTCTATACCCTTGTGTCTCTTCATTTAACTTATAAAAAAACCTATTTTTATTCCTATTGCAATGCTCTTTCATATCTTCTATCATACTTTTTAAGGCTTTTGTTTTCTATGTTCTGCCTGTCTTTGCCGCTTGTATCCTCTTTTAGTTGTACGTAGCATGGTTAATTCTCTTATTTCGTGGGAGACGTCTTAAGCTTGCTCCTTTCTTCTGTTGCACCATCTGCCTCAATTCATCATTATGCCACTCCCCATTTCTTGGTCTTGTAGATTACCCTATTACGTCATTTGCTCAGTTGTTATACTGTTCTTAATAAAGTCCCATTCCTTATCTGTGTCAATGTTGTGCGCCAGTACCTGTAATTTCTATTTAATTTTTCTTCGTTCCATTTCAGCATTGTCATAGTTTTCGCTTTATAGTTTTTACGCCATAACAGTCCGTTGCTTCATTTTTTCAGCTACAAGGAATTGCTCCGAGTCTGAACTTGCTCACTGGAACGTGCATACATTTCCAGTGTCTCTTCCCCATACATTTCCAGTGTCACTTCCCCAGTATATGGTCTGTTTCATTTGTATCTTTCGTTCCAGGAATTTTCCAGATCCCTTTTTTAAATATTTTTCTTGGGAAACATGTGCTATCTGCTTTAAGATCATTGGCAGTCGCGAACTAGACAACTGTCAGTCCACGAGTAGGCGTATTTGTTTCCTCATGAAAGCTTTTCTTAGCAGAAAGGGCGTCCAAAGGGTCTTCTTTCCTACGCTTTGCGTTATAATATCCCGGGACTATTTCTGAATCATGTGCAGGTTCCTTACGCAGACTGGTGTAGTTGATAGTCGAATTATCCCCCAGATCACCGTCGGATCCTCTTCTTGGAGTATATATGTTTACAAAAGTCATCGTATTATGGAATCTTCGTTTTATTCTGGATGTGTTCATTGTATCATTGTATGGCGTAAAGGCAAGGATAGATTTGTTCAGCTTTTTTTTTCTTTTTTTTTCGCTACAATGAGCCGAACACCGTGGTCTCATCTTTCCCAGAGTCATGTAATGTAAAATTTTTCCTCTGAATCTCTCTTTTACTCTTGCGTCCTATCTCGTGGAAGGCAACCAGTTCCAACCCGCACTGCTTCCGGTTGCAACGGCGTTGTGTATATCCCACGCTCCAAATTTAAGATTACTGTTCGTATCCTTGTTCCTGAGCTTATTTCGTCTTCGTGAGGACTCTCCGGCTTTCTGTTTTCAAGTTACTCGCAATAATAATTTTTTTTCCAAGGCGGAGGTGTTGGCAATGCGCTCAACCCGCTATTGTTCCGAGGGCCATTTCTCCAGTTGTCGTTAGCCCCGACGACGTTTCCCTCTGGGGTTGGGTACTCAAATGTTCCACGGGGTTGCACAGGCTCTCAGGGTTCGCCAGCTTTGAAGTGAGACACGTGATAGAGCAAGAGAGGCTGTGTGTCTTTATCCTGTCTAAAGTCATGTTGTACGCAACACTACCCCGTCTGAATCCCGATCAGGACTAGGTATGAGTGTATAAATCAAATCGTTGTGTTGTGGCGTGCAGCATTTCCTTGTCCTGTGGTAACATACATGCAGCTACCAGATGAAAGCCAGGCAAGTCGTTTTCCAGTTAACTGAAGTCCATGCAGTTTTGAAAGACATCTGAGAGTGGCAGTTAAACGAGTAGACTTGCAACTCGAAAGTTCTGCTATTTACATAAATGCAGAGTTCTTGAGAACAGTAACTTGTGCACATGAAGTAGTTTAGAAAAGCGAGTTTTAGGATTTATTCATCGTTGAAAATTTCCAGTTTCAGGCGAACTTAAAAAGACGATTGCAGTTTACTGACGGATAATTTACGCGCAGAACGATGAAATCCTTCTGGCGAGAATTCTGGTGCGTAATGGTGTTGATGCTGATGTGCACCCTCGGAGATTCTATTTGACCATCACGAACTTTTAACACCATGTTGAGTGTAATAAGCATTGTATTTCGGTGTAACGTGTCCTACAAACTTGGGTGAGAGGTGGATCTTCACGGATCGTGAAAGATGAAATTTCGTGCGCATACTGCGGGAGCGGCTGTGTCGTACACCGTTGGCCTGTTTGGTAAGAAGTCAGCGTGGATACCGGTGTTCGCAGAATGTTGACTTCACGGACAAAGGTCTGCAGCGATGTTGATGTCCGTGAGTGTATCCACAATAACGATTACATTGTGGGTTAAAGTTGAAGGACTGTGTCCATATTACGATTTTCGTCTATTTTTGCGTTACAAGTGAACGATAATAACCATTATTGTTGTGTAAGTCGTTGTTGTTATCCATTCGGGACGGAAAGCCTCTGTATTGGATTGAATCTGCACTATCCAGGAAACTGTAGATGCATTGTTGAAATCTGCAGGATCTGAAAAAAGCGACGTTGCGATCTTTTTTATTTTTGGCACAATTACACGTACATCCAGCTTCCTCCTTACCAGCTGATGCCTCTGATTCATTCCTGTTTCGTTTACATTAACAGACGCCACTTACGTAATTACCGAAAGCTGCCACAGAGCAAATGGAAGGCCGTTGTAGACATCCAACCAATGGACTCTTCGCTTCATGTTCCTAAGAACGTGTTGCACATACGACATAAATATTGTTCAGCAGAAACTCAGTGATGTTATCTATATTTCTCTTAAAATATTACAAGTGCATAATGCAACTCTTATTACATTGAGAAGAGCACCACGTTAACAAGATTTTACATTACAGTTAATTAACGTACATGCGATAAACGAACTGTATGGCTAACATTTAACAGAATGTAAGATACAACTTGTAACATGACTTCATTTGACGTCCCAGTGTTCAGAAAATTTCACAAAATCCATTTCAGTAGTTATGACAGAAGTTGTAACTTGAAGAACCTATCAAGAATATGACAGACAATGCTGTATTGAAATGTTGCGGTGACTGGCGTCTACAGTGATAGTCTATAAAATTTGATCTACGACATTCTACAGTAGCTTACGAAAATTCAGGTCAGGTGCAGGCCTACGTCGTATCTCCCGCGTACCGTTTACAGTATTTTAATATCCACAGATTCGGATAAAGTATTTGCGGCTACGGATGCAGCTGTGGCACATGCGATACCAATAACATTTTTCTTTTCCGCACTAAACTCTGCATATGGTTATGACGACGTAATTGAATCAAGACAGTAGCCCATCAGCATGGAGAAGAACAGAACCGCACTGCACCGGGACGAGTCGCTGTCGCCCGCTGAGGCGCTCTTGACCCCTGGAGCTAGCGCATTGCAAAGCGAGTGGCCGAGTTTTAAAATGTGGTGTCATTGTGCGGGCTTAAGTTCCCAGCCGCTATTGTGTTGCAGGCAGTCATTAACGGATTTTTCGCTGTCCACAAAACAACACGTGTCGCCTCCCTGCAGTGTGAACCAGTGCAACCTTTAACACAACGTTAGATATTGTAGTATTTCATTCCGTAATTCATCAACGGATTTCTTTATTCCACCAGCAGGGGAAGGTCACGTACCATCAGACAGTGGATTGTATTGGACAAGAGCTGTTTTCTAAGCTTGAACGCTAGTGACAGCACGTGTCGCCTCCCTGCAGTGTGAACCAGTGCAACCTTTAACACCTCTAAGGAATTTCATTTCTTGTGCCTGAATCCGGCTTTCTTGCTTCTTGGTAATCACCCATGTCTCACTTCCATAAAGCAGTGGCCGGCCGGTGTGGCCGACCGGTTCTAGGCGCTTCAGTTCGGAACCGCGTGACCGCTACGGTCTTAGGTTCGAATCCTGCCTCAGGCATGGATGTTGTGATGTCCTTACGTTAGTTAAGTTTAAGTAGTTCTAAGTTCTATGGGACTGATGACCTCAGATGTTAAGTCCCATACTGCCCAGAGCCATTTGAACCATAGAACAGTGTGTGAACTGCAACAGTTTTGTAAAATTCAATTTGAGTGTCTTTCCTGGTTTTGTTTTTTAGGTTCTTGTTTATTGTTCCACATACCCGACTGAATGTACTAAGCTTAATTTCAATATCTCTGCTGTAGCCATATTACATTTCACATCCGAGGTACAACGACGGTTCAATCCCGCGTCCGGCCATCCTGATTTAGGTTTTCCGTGATTTCCCTAAATCACTCCAGGCAAATGCCGGGATGGTTCCTCTGAAAGGGCACGGCCGACTTCCTTCCACATCCTTCCCTAAACCGATGAGACCGATGACCACGCTGTCTGGTCTCCTTCCCCAAACAACAACCAAACATCCGAGGTAACTGAAATGGTTTACTTGCTCTAAAATCTTCTGATGTATCACTGTTTTGGTTCTTTCCCCATGAAGGCCATTGTATTAGTTTCTTTCTTTTGAAATTTCCATGTTACATTTTGCACATCTTTGTTTTAGCAAGTAGATTCCTTTGTGAAGGTCATCTTTCTTATCTGCTAGGATCACTGCATCATCAGCATGTAATAAATTATTTAAAAGAATGTTCCTATCTAGATATATGCCTTTCTGAAATTCTGATTTCCATATATGTATTATTTCATTAATGTAGCTGCTGAACAAAGTTGGAGAGATGCAGCAGCCTTGTTGTACCCCTTTGTTAGTTGGTACCTCATCAGTTGTTTTACCATTGAGATCTAGAGTGATATTTGTGTCTTGATATACACTTTTTATCGCATTTACTAGATGGTTTGCATATCTGTGATTCGTCATTGTTTCCCAATGTTTCCGTCTATTGACATTGTCAAAAGCTTTTTAAAGTCAATAAAAGCAATGTGTGTTTCTTTATTATACTCTCTCCGTTTTTCTATTATTTGCTGTAGAATAAAAACTGTATCTATTGTGGAGCGTCCTTTCCTAAAACCCATTTGTTCCTCGTGCAGTACTGCTTCTGCTATGTTTTTAAGTCTTGTATCTAAAATCTTAGCATAGACATTGTATGCTGATTCCAGTAAACTTATTCCTCTGTAATTACTGCATAGGCTTTTATCTCCTTTTTTAAAAATTGATTACACTCTAGCTGTTTTTCGCTCTTTGGGAATACTCTTCTTCCAACATTCATTGAAGAGATGTAGCACTCGTTGGTGTAGCATCATTCCTCCATATTTTAATAATTCAGCATTAATGCCATCTTTTCGTGTTGCTTTTCTGTTCTTAGGTGATGTTACTGCAGAAGTTAATTCACCTGACTGTATTTCATCTAATCCTTTCTCATCTAATTGTCCGATTTCAGTTTCTTGTGCTGTATGATCATACCACAATTCGCTGTAATGATTTATCCACTGTTCTTCTTCAATACTATTTGTTTGTATCTTCTCTCTTTCTGTTGTGTTTAAGGTTTTTAAAACCTTATATGCCATTTGTTGTCTCCCGTGGATATCATATTCGATGTTAAAAATGAACCTATCCCAGTGTTCTTGGTGTGCTTTCCTTACTACGCATTTAGCGTTATTTCTTTTCTCCTTATAGTATTATTTATTCTTAATAGTGGGGTAGCTTAAGTGTTTTATATATGCATCTTTTCTTTGAGAGCTTTCATTATATCCTCATTCCAAATTTTAGGCCTTTTCTTTTCCATATTATTTTCTTTTTTACTAAGAACTTCTCCTGCTACTCTGCATACCTTATTCTTCAGAGTTTGCCATTCTTCTTCTATATTCTCTTTATTTTGTAAGTTTGCTAGTTCTTCATTTAATCTTCTTTGGTGCAGGTGTCTGACACTGTCCTCTTCAAGCAAGTATACTTTATAAACGCTTTGATCCTGTTGGTTGTTACTTGTTTAGTTATTATCTTCCATTTAGTAAAAACATCAATTCTGGAGATTAGTAAGAAATAATCTAATCGTATATCTTGTCCCCTACAAACTCTTGTTTCCCTTACTTGTCCCACTAGCTTATCATTTACTAAGATGTAGTCAATTATTGATCTAAGGCCTCTGCTGGCCCAAGTGTACTCGTGTATATCCTTTTTCTTAAGAAGTGAATTTGTGATTTTTAAATTGTTGTAAGTGGCAAAATCTCTTAGTAATTTTCCATTTTACTTACCTATTGGTTCTCCAAACGGACCTATAACGTTTGTTACTGGGATATTTCCTATTCTGACATTGAAATCACCCATCATAATAATCTGATCAGTAGCACTGTATTTACTCAGAGTCTTCTGTAGTTCTTCATAGAAGCTTTCAGGCTCATCTTTATTTCCTTCTTCAGGTGCATATACACTTATAAAAGGTGGCGTTACCCCTTATCAGTTTCAGCCTGATTGTAAATATTCTTTCACTTACGTATGTACAATCTTGAATGTCTTTTTCCCATTTTTTATGCATGAGTAGTGCTGCACCTTTACTTGCTCTTTTATGTTGTTCAACGCCACTATAGAATATAATGTAATTCCCTACATATTTATTTCCTCTTAATTTCTTTTTAGTTTCTGTGAGTGCTACAGCATCCTTATTCATTTCGCTTAGTATATTTACTAATTCTACCTCCTTTTGGAAAATTTCCTCTCACATTCCAGGTTGCTACTTTGGTCTATCCATTTATCTATTTTCGTTTGCCATTTTTCGTAACCTTGTCATTTACCTTTGAGACCATCCTGTTTCCGAGGCTCATTTGGGTATGGGGAGTAGTCTGTGTTTTCTGAGAGTTCGTTACCAGCCATCTGCTCAACCCTCTTCTAGGAGGACCAGGATTTTCTTTCAGGGTTATCTCCCTTAGCCGATATGTTCCGGTTATTTAAAGGCGCCGGAAATAAGTTCGCCTTTCAGCCTCTCCCATTGGCTTTGTAGCCTGTATCCACTGTGTGTCACACATTGTCTAGGGGTCTCATGACTCATGCCTTCTAGAATGTGGGAGTAGGTTCAAAAATAGCTCTGAGCACTATGGGCCTTAACATCTGCGGTCATCAGTCCCCTAGAACTTAGAACTACTTAAACCTAACTAACATCACACACATCCATGCCCAAGGCAGGATTCGAACCTGCGACCGTAGCAGTCGCGCGGTTCCGGACTGAGCGCCTAGAACCGCGAGACCACCGCGGCCGGCTGTGGGAGCAGGGTTTGTTGTCAGAGCTGCATTGAAATCCTTAGGTCTGATTGATTTTTCAAATTTCAGTGGACATTTCCCAGAGTTTTGTTCCTGCAAACAAGTATCGGCAGCCTGAGGAGACTCCATGTTCCTTTGCCAACCTTTGATTGTTGGAGAATAGAAAAGAGACATGAAAGACACCCTCAGGCCTCGAAACCTAATACCATTTGGGTCGAAAGAGTAGGAGTTGGTCAAGGGAGGCCGATAGGAAAGAAAACGGAAGAAGCCTGACACAAGTAAGTGGAAGTAATGTCAGACTTAGCTAAGGGCCCATGTGGTTGCCACCCACATACTTTCCAAGACAGGAGCCCTCTGGGTGGACTAATCTTTGTCTGGAATCTCACCAACTGGCCTGTCTGGCATGTGTGACCTTACCAGGAGCACAGCTCCCGCCAGCGTAGCTCAGTGGATCACTGATACACACAAACTTCCCCACCAACGTTAAGGTGGTAGTCCTTGAGGAGACTAAATAAATAAAGAAAAAAGACATAGAGAACAAGAGCACTCACGCGACTTTGAATCCAAACAATAGGTGCATTGCGAAGAGGTAACAAATCAGCTGTTCCTAATAGTGAGCTTTTTATGTGCGTGAACTTCATATTGGAGTATTGTGTTTTGTTCGCAAGTATATCACATTTTATTGTTTTCAAGATACAATTGATATTATTCTCTATATTGTTGGCTCTGCAAATGTCTAGCTCAAGTAATAGCAATATGGGTGCTATACTATTACTGCGGTGCGTACAGGTTGTATCGGGGAAAAAGCAATTTTGGGTTGTACCGGACAAAACAGCATACAACTTTATTTTTTCGATTTTTTTAAAACGGGCTCAGATGCTTATTTCAGGACATAAATTAGATGAAAATAAAGCAAAAGAAGCCGTATAAAGAGCCAGACTTTTTGAAATGACAGCTCGGGAAGCGAGTGATAAATATTCAGTTTCAAGAAATAAACCTACAGCTTCACGGTATACCGAAGAAGTGCGCATGAAACCTCTTATAGGAAATAATAAGCTTTTTTCCCAGAACTTGCAGTGATTAGAAGGAAACAGTGTTGTACGATCGTATTAAAAATGTAGATAGCTAGCTTGTGCCTTTGAGTAACGATGTCTTCTTAAATGTCGTGTACAAATATGCAGACCATCTGAAAGACAAGCATCGGTTCAACGAGACAAAAATGAAAGCTAGTAAAGACTTTTAGTGTAATTTTATGAACAGACATGAAGACAAAGTGTGAGGACAACTGAATCCATAACTTTGCAGCGAGCAGTAGATTTCAGCCAAGGAATAAGTTGACAGATTCTTTGACAAAGTGAGTGAGCTGACGCACAAGTTCTAGTTGATAACCGTTTAAAATCCAATTAAAACTTTTTACTCTTTACAACTTAATGTTCGATACGACACTGCAAAAATTTAAACGCCCAAGATGCTTAGTGTGAAAAAAATATTTAACAGTCAGCGGACATATATTCTTATGACCTTTCATAATTCGCATAAGGAACGTATTATAGTACTGTTTAGAGTGAAGAATGTTCCAATAAAACCTTCAGACAATCGTAGTTTCGATAATGCTTACTCGTACGAAACTACCCGACCTTCCCCTATCCTGTCTACGGCAAGAATTAAACATTTTTTGAAATTTTTCCTTTGGATTTTTTTGTTTGTGAATAGCTGTCATATTTCATTGTCGTTGTCTTTTCATAAAATTCTCATTAGTTTACCACCAATGTGACACGTTAATTGAAAACGAATGTAGATGTATCTCTGTGTGAAATATGCGAGGAGCGTTTTTAAGAAGTACCTTTTTTAAATGTGGCCGCTGCAGCGCTACGGCCAGCAGCCCGCCATTGCACGCCAACATTCACAGCTATTGGCTATCCACGGACGCCATAACGGAAACATTCTTACTTATTTACGTTTGTAAGTATATATTTTTAGAATGCCCCAGTTAATTGAAAGTCCAGCCGAGTGAAAATAGCGCCTTGGTTAGTTTTCTGAGAGGACGTGAAAACAGTTGTAATACATCGCTGGATTGGTGACGTTTACAGAGAAAACGCTAGGATCGATTTAATCGTAAAAAATAGCTTATTTGTTAGTTTATGGAAAAAATGTCGAATCAGAGCATCTACAGCCGTCTAAATTTCCAATTATTTTGTTTTAGCAGCCAGTTTCAGCGCTACATTACGCCATCTTCAGGATCCCTAACCGACGTGCAGGAAAAGTCCCACCTCTGGTCCAGTCAAAATAGGGTCCAGCATTCAGTGACTGGTATCCGTAGTTTTATTTTCTTCTTGACAGTGGATCGATATGTGAAGAAGAACAGTTTTTGACCTATTCAAGATGTACAAAAGTGACATTCGAACACGTTTTCTTGAATAACTCGATAACTGTGGCTCCAGTGAATAGGTATTCTAGTACAAACTTAAATTTCTTACAAAAAAGTCCCGTTCATTTTTTTCTGTAGGACTAATACGAGGTGTGATTGGAAAGTTTTAAGAATGGGCTTGTAATTGTACAGTAGTGTTACTTACATGTTACTGAGATGCATCTCCTTCCTTCAAAGTAGGCCACTTCCGACTGAACACGACGACTCCATCGGTGTTTCCACTTTTGGAAACATTCTTGGAATTTTTTTCTTGAAGTGTGTTAATGACGCTCTCCGTATTTGCCTGGATGTCTTCAATCGAGTCAAATCGCTTCCTTTTCAGTGAAAATTTCAGTTTAGGATAGCCTACAAGTAGAAGTGCGCAGGGGCCAAATCAGGGGTATATGGCCGTTGTGGAAGCACAGGAATTTTGGATTTGGTCAAAAATTCAACGATGGAGAAGGCACGATGAGCCGGAGCATTGTCATGGTGTAGCACCCAACTCCTGTCTTTCCACAGTGCAGGCGTTTTCTTCCGCACCTTTTCGCGCAAACGCTCAAGGACGCATTTTTAGTATTCCTAGTTAATTGTCTGTCCTCCAGGGGTAAATTCATGATGCACAATACCGGTAAAATCGAAAAAAATCACCAACATTGTCTTCATCTTCGACCGGCTTTGCCGTGCTTTTTTCGTTCGTGGTGAACCTGGAGTCTTCCACTGTGAAGACTGCACGTTAGCTTCAGGATCATATCCATATACCTACGATTCGTCACCTGCAATTGTCCTATTTAACAAATCTGGGTCATTTTTAGTCCTATTAATCAGTTCTTGTCACACTTCAAGTCATCATTGTCTCTGGTCACTTGACATTACTTTGAATGAATTTTGCGGACACTCGACGCATGTTCAGATCTTCAGTTAAAACTGACTGAACTACATAGAAACTTAAATTAAATTCATCAGCCATCTCCCGAATTGTAAGTCTACGATCAGAGCGCACTAAGTCGCGAACTTCACAACATTTTCATTCGTTCTTGAGGTGGAAGGACGGCCGGACCGTGGTTCACCTTCAAATGATTCGCAGCCATTTCTAAATGTGTTGAACCAGACAAAAACATTTGACTGGCTCATACAATTATCTCCAAATGCTGTTTTTAATAGTTCGTAAGTCTCAGAAGCTGATTTCCCGGTTTTAAAACAAAATTTCACACAAACTCGTTGCTCCGTTTTTACGTCCATTTTCACGCAGACAGAATCCGGCAACAAGCCCTAACAGACCCGCACTCAACCAGCTGCCACAACGAACTGAATAAAGGAAACGCAGTTTTCTGTCAGAGGGTGTTCAAGGACAAGGCAATGACTCAGTCCCCACCCTCCGTGTACCTGCCCGCCAAACCAGTAAGGTTACAGGTTGCATAAAAACTATCGGCAGGGGCAGCTTTATATCATTTTTATCTTTCGTCTGATAGAGAAAAAGCGGGTGTTTCACCTCACTTGCACCAGTGTGGTGCAAAACACTGCAGTGTTACATCGTGCGGAATAAGGTAAAACTTTTCCGATAGATGGCGGGTACACTACGCAGCAGTGTCACGTATTTTTACGATTTATTTGTGAAAGAAATGTTTACAGTAGGGAGTACTTAACAACTGTGAAGCGCTCCAGTGTATTAACTTGTGAGACAGCTGTACCACAGTTGTCGGATTAGTCTACACTGCGTGTTCCTGGCTTGACACTTGACCGTTTATTTGACTTCGATCCCGAGGGGAAGTGACTGGACGTGGATGTCGCCCCTAACTGCCGGATGGAGCGTTCTGTGCAGCAACCCCTCGGAGAGAGTGCCTCGGGTTGCGTGGCGCACCCCCTTCCCCCTTCACCTCTCCCGCTGCCTACATCCGCTTAATGAGCCGTGCAGACTCCGCCCTGCCCCGCCCACACAGCCTCGGTTGTTTGCAAGGCAGCCCTCTGAGCGCGCCAGGCTGCATCTCTAGCGCACTGCCTCCTCTGCTGCCACCGCTGCTGATGCTGCTGTCTCTCGTCTCATGCGGCTCACTGCTCATCTGCTCTTTCTGCCGCCTTTCCCTGTACCTATATACATATATACTCTGTAAACCACTCTCAAAGTTTGTCCCTTTGCATCAGTTATAAGGCTTTTTCCACGTCCATTCATATATGGAGCACGGGAAGAATGAACATTTAAATGTCTATGTGCGTGCTATAATTACTCTAATCTTGTCCTCATGATCTATGTGAGATCAATAGTAGGGGATGAAAGTGTATTCATAGAGTGATCCTTTAAAGCAGATTCTTGAAACTTCGTATTGTATCTAGGCTTTTTCGGGATACTTTACATCTATATTCAAGTGTGTGCCAGTTCATATCTTTCAGCATCTCTGTGAAAATCTCCCACGGGTCAAAATAAAGCTGTGACAAATCGTGCTGCCCTTCTCCGTATAAGTTCAATATCTTCTGTTAGTCCTTTTTGGTTGAGGCCCCACATACTTGAGCAGTGTTATACGATGGTTCGCACGAATGATTTGTAAGCTATCTCCTTTGTATACTGATTTCATTTTCCCAGTATCCTACCAATAAACTGAAGTCTACTACATGCTTTATTTACGACTGAGCCAATGTCATTGTTCCATCTCATGTCCTTACAAAACATTACACCCAAGTATTTGTACGAGTTTACCGATGCCAGCTGTGACTCACTGATAGGTTGCTAAATTTTTTGGCTTTGTAAACTGCACAGTTTTACTTCGCTGGACATTGAAAACAAGCTGCCAATCTTTGCACCACTTTGAATCTTATCAAGGTGTGACTGAATATTTATGCAGCTTCTTCATTGTAGATAACTACATCATCTGGGAAAAGTCTGAGATTATTAGTATTATCTGCAAGGTCATTAATATTCAATGTGAATGGTACACCAGAAGTTACTTCTACATCTGTCGATGCCTCTCCATCGAAGGCAACTTGCTACGCCCTTCCTACCAAAACATTCTCTATCCAGTCACAAATTTCGCTTGATACCCCATACGATTGTTCTTTTGGCAATAAGCGTATGGGTGGTACTGAGGTAAAAAATGTTCGGAAATAAAGAAGTACTACATCTACCTGACTGCCTTAATCAATGTCTTTCGGTATGATATGTGAAAAAACTTCGACTTGGATTTCGAAAACGTCGAAATCGATGCTGACACGGAGGATGTCATTCTGTTCGATATACATCATGTTTCAGCTTAGAATATGTTCTGAGATCCTAAAATGAATGGATGCCAAGGATATTTGCACGGTAGTTTTGTGGACAACTTCTGCTGCCCTTCTTGTAGATGGAACACCTTTGCTTTATTCCAACCACCGGGCAGTACTCTTTGTTCAAGGGAGCTACGATAGCCGCGCGGGATTAGCCGAGCGGTCTCAGGGGCTCCAGTCATGGACTGTGTGGCTGATCCCGGCGGAGGTTCGAGTCCTCCCTCGGGCATGGGTGTGTGTGTTTGTCCTTAGGATAATTTAGGTTAAGTAGTGTGTAAGCTTAGGGACTGATGACTTTAGCAGTTAAGTCCCACAAGATTTCACGCACTTTTTGTTTTTTGTTTTTTAAGCTACGATAGATATAGAAACGGTGTGGTTACCAGGTATAATTTGTTTTCCTCCTAATTCGTTTGTATGAATAGTTATCAACCCATATCTCAAGCTAGACATAGAAACTCGAAATAAATTGGGCTGGTTTATTCATTATTGTTCCCATTCCCAAAGAATAGACACTGACTAGTATTTTATTGTTATGCTGAAAAAAACATTTTGTTCTTTAAAGGATTAAAGGAGGGACTAGCTCAGCCTCAAGTCGAAAAGGTATTTCAGAGGGCCCTGGGCTTTGTTCAGTTTTAACGAGTTCAGTTCTTTCTCAACGCCACCGATACTGATACCTATTTCAGTCATATTTTCAAAGGTACGAAAATTAAATTGGGGCAGTTGTCCTGGGTTTTCATTTGTAAAGGAGTATTTGAAAACAGCATTTCAGCTTTCTCTTTACTGCCGTCAATTTCAGTTTCTGTCTCATTCGCGAGTGACTGGTCACTAACTTCGGTGCCACTAACAGCCTTTACGTACAACCATAATTTCTCTGCGTTTTGTGAAAGATCTTTTGACAACATTGTGCTACTGTAGGGTCATTGAAGACTTAACGCATTGCTCCCTTGACAGCCAGAGGCATTTTATTCAGTATCTCTCTATCTATAGCCCTGTGGTTTCTAGTAGACCTATTATACAGTAGTTTCTGTTTGTTTAGAAGTTTCTTTACTGTGACTGTATACCATGGAGGGTCCCTGCCATCATGAACTGTTCTACTGGGTACATACCTATCCAGTGCATGCCAACTATTCTTTTAAAATTGAGAAAATGGAGCTCTATTTCTTCTACATGTTCCTGTCCTGAGCTAAAAATTTCCGGTTCCTTGGTGAGATACAACACTACTGCTTCTTTGTCTAGTTTGATGAACATAATAAAGCTTTCTACTTGTTTTAGTTGCCCTTTGTACATTGGTATTCATTGTTACTATAACAGCCTCATGATCACTGATACCAATTTCGATGCCGAAATAGTCAAGATGCTCAGATCTATTTGTTGCCTTTAGATCTAGTGCAGCTCCATCATCAGAGGGGTTCTGAACATACTCTTCTAGATAGTTTTGGGAGAAGGCGTTTGGTAATGTTCCGTAGGATGTTTTGTTCCGCCCACTACTAGCGAAACCGTAATTATCCCATGATTAAAGTCTCCAAATGATTACAGTGTGTTTGGGGAACTTGCGTGCAAGGGAACTGATGTTTTCTCTAAAGTTTTCATTTACATCAGGAAGTGAGTCTGATAGTTGATAGAAGGATGCGGTTATAATTTTATGACCATTCTTGATGCTGAGTCTTGCACTAGCTTACAAGCAGCTTCGATTTCTGTCTCGGTGGATTTCAGTTTCTCGTCTTCTGCGACAAATTCACCACTTTCATTTTCCAACCTATCCTTTCGGTATACACTTAAATTTTCCCCTCTGGTACATCGTTGTGAATGCTTCGTCAGTTAACCTCTAGGATTTTAATAGTCTCGCGTGACGGGGCTTTTCTTTGGATCTTACGCTGATACTTCTGGTTTGTATACAACTATCGTTATCTGGATTGGTTGAGGCTCTCCTAATGTGTAAAAAAAGACACCTTGTGCACCCCACACATTGTCAGCTACCTGGTTAGCAGCCTCTGATGTGTAGTACACAACTGACCTACACTACTGGCCATTAAAATTGCTACACTAAGAAGAAATGCAGATGAGAAACGGGTATTCATTGGACAGATATATTATACTAGAACTGACATGTGATTACATTTTCACGCAATTGGGGTGCATAGATCCTGAGAAATCAGTACCCAGAACAACCACCACTGGCCGTAATAAACGCCTTGATACGCCTGGGCATTGAGTCAAACACAGCTTGGATGGCGTGTACAGGTACAGCTGCCCATGCAGCTTCAACACGATACCACAGTTCATCAACAGTAGTGACTGGCGTATTGTGACGAGCCAGTTGCTCGCACACCATTGACCAGACGTTTTCAATTGGTGAGGGATCTAGAGAATGTGCTGGTCAGGGCAGCAGTCGAACATTTTCTGTATCCATAAACGCCCGTCAGGACCTGCAACATGCGGTCGTGCATTATCCTGCTTGAAATGTAGGGTTTCACACGTATCGAATGAAGGGTAGAGCCACGGGTCGTAACACATCTGAAATGTAACGTCCACTGTTCAAAGTGCCGTCTATGCGAACAAGAGGTAACCGTGACGTGAAACCAATGGCACACCATACCATCACACCGGGTGATACGCCAGTATGGCGATAACGAATACACGCTTCCAATGTGCATTCACCGCGACGTCGCCAAACACGGATGCGACCATCATGATGCTGTAAACATAACCTGGATTCATCCGAAAAAATGACGTTTTGCCATTCGTGCACCCAGGTTCGTCGTTGAGTACACCATCGCAGGCGCTCCTGTCTGTGATGCAGCGTCAAGGGTAACCGCAACCATGGTCTCCGAGCTGATAGTCCATGCTGCTGCAAACGTCGCCCAACTGTTCGTGCAGATGGTTGTTGTCTTGCAAATGTACCCATCTGTTTACTCTGGGATCGAGACGTGGCTGCACGATCCATTACAACCATGCGGATAAGATGCCTGTCATCTCGACTGCTAGTGATACGAGGCCGTTGGGATCCAGTACGGCGTTCCGTATTACCCTCCTGAACCCAACGATTCCATATTCTGCTAACAGTCATTGGATTTCACCAACGCGAGCAGCAATGTTGCGATACGATAAATCGCAATCGCGATAGGCTACAATCCGACCTTTATCGAAGTGGGAAACGTGATGGTACACATTTCTCCTCCTTACACGAGGCATCACAACAACGTTTCACCAGGCAACGGCGGTCAACTGCTGTTTGTGTATGAGAAATCGGGTGGAAAGTTTCCTCATGTCAGCACGTTGTAGGTGTCGCCACCGGCGCCAACCTTGTGTGAATGATCTGAAAGGCTAATCATTTGCATATCACAACATCTTCTTCCTGTCGGTTAAATTTCGCGTCTGTAGCACGTCATCTTCGTGGTGTAGCAATTTTAATGGCCAGTAGTGTATTTAGGGATACCCTAGAGTTCTTAGCCCTGTGGTGCAAATCTAGGAAATCACAGCCTAGCTTGTCACAGAATCTTTGTTGTCTTTAGTTCAAGCGTTCCTCTTGGCCCAGAACCAGAGCGCCACAATCTGTTCTGGGGACAGTGCTGCAGATCGTGAGCTTTGTTGAAACTCAGTGAACAACGCTGGATTCTCAACCTTATCCACTAGTCACTGGAGTGGTTCAAGTATGACCTCGGAGCACAGAGGACAGGGATCGTTAATTCCAGTGTGTGTGCCGCTATCTGCAGTTGGTTACAGTCTGTTCGCTCAGTGGCTGCCGGAATAGCCTAATTCAGCATGCTAAATAGGTTCCCAGACATACACATTAAGTACTCCTGGTGTTCCTTCCACCTCTTGCTGCCATTTCCCTGAAGGATACCATTACTCGTTGTGCGTTTGAACTGCCGATAATTAACGTACCCCTACGCATTTGCGTCTGTTTCCCCTTGACATAGGACACAGCAGGTTTCTCAACAGGGGACGTTAACCACGCTGGCTCAGTCTCGGTTTCAGCATAAGACAGCTCCTCGAACCTGTTTGTTTGATGGATGTAACATACTAAGTTCTCTCTTATCCCTGTGTCCCATATACAGGACGTCTAGACCTACCATAGACATGCCACTCACACTCAAGTGGACAAATAATGATGGGTTATGGTTCAAATGGCTCTGAGCACTATGGGACTGAACATCTGAGGTCATCAGTCCCCTAGAACTTAGAACTACTTAAACCTAACTAACCTAAGGACAGCACACAACACCCAGTCATCACGAGGCAGAGAAAATCCCTGACCCCGCCGGGAATCGAACCCGGGCGCGGGAAGCGAGAACACTACCGCACGATCACGAGCTGCGGACCCCGATGGGTTATGTATTTCCTGCAAAGAGACAGTATTCACAGGAGACGGTAGCACTTGAGCTACCCACTCAGAGCAGCTGCTAATAGTTTTACTGCTTACGTATAGCAGCCAACTCATCCGACGCCTGAGAATAGCAAACACCGTGGGCTTGCGTTATGCTCGATATAATATATTAAAAAACAGTACTTATACAGCCTAGTAAGAAGTGTGTGTGATTAAATATGTAAGTGATTGTGGGATACACAGGGTGCGAAATTTACTACGAAGAGCTGCCATCTTTCGCAGCAACGACGACTCTCATACGGCTGGGCACCGATTCGCACTGAGAGCGGACGCCACATCTCTGTATCAGAGTTCATTGAGCCACTCTCTCGCCAACCCGTGGCGAGATGTTTTCAGTGCGTGGGAGATGGGTGAACATGCTGGCCAATCACTCTCGGCATCGTGGTAGGTAAGGACACCGTAGGCAACGTGCAGTCTTGCGTTATCTTGCTGAAAGATAACGTCACAGAGACCTCAGGATAAGTACCGACCTGAACACGACAGAGATGTAACGGCTGCTGTCCAAATTACCGTCTATTCGAACTAGAGGTGATCGTGGTATGTGCCCAGTGGCACCCCAAATACAATCAAGCCAGATGATATATCCTTGTTGTTGTTGTTGTTGTGGTGGTCTTCAGTCCTGAGACTGGTTTGATGCAGCTCTCCATGCTAATCTATCCTGTGCAAGCTCCTTTATCTCCCAGTACCTACTGCATCCTACATGCTTTTGAATCTGCTTAGTGTAATCGTATCTTGGTCTCCCTCTACGATTTTTACCCTCCACGCTGCCCTCCAACGTTAAATTTGTGATGCCTCAAGACATGTCCTACCAACCGATCCCTTCTTCTTGTCAAGTTGTGCCACAAACTTCTCTCCTCCCCAATCCTATTCAATACCTCCTCATTAGTTACGTGATCTACCCATCTAATCTTCAGCATTCTTCTGTAGCACCGCATTTCGAAAGCTACTATTATCTTCTTGTCCAAACTATTTATTGTCCATGTTTCACTTCATACATGGCTACACTCCATACAAAGACTTTCAGAAACGACTTCCTGACACTTAAATCTATACTCGATGTCAACAAATTTCTCTACCTCAGAAACGCTTTCCTTGCCATTGCCAGTCTGCATTTTATATCCTCTCTACTTCGACCATCATCAGTTATTTTGCTCCCCAAATAGCAAAACTCCTTTACTACTTTAAGTGTCTCATTTCCTAATCTAATTCCCTCAGCATCACCCTACTTAATTCGACTAAATTCCATTATCCTCGTTTTACTTTTGTTGATGTTCATCTTATATCCTCCTTTCAAGACACTATCCATTCCGTTCAACTGCTCTTCCAAGTCCTTTGCAGTCTCTGACACAATTACAATGTCTTCGGCGAACCTCAAAGTTTTTATTTCTTCTCCCTGGATTTTAATACCATCTCCAAATTTTTCTTTTGTTTCCTTTACTGTTTGCTCAATATACAGATTGAATAACATCGGGGACAGGCTACAACCCTGTCTCTCTCCCTTCCCAACCACTGCTTCCCTTTCATGCCCATCGACTCTTTATAACTGCCATCTGGTTTCTGTACAAATTGTAAATAGCCTTTCGATCCCTGTATTTTACCCCAGCCACCTTTAGAATGTGAAAGAGAGTATTCCAGTCAACATTGTCAAAAGCTTTCTCTAAGTCTACAAATGCTAGAAACGTAGGTTTGCCTTTCCTTAATCTTTCTTCTAAGATAAGTCGTAAGGTCAGTATTGCCTCACGTGTTCCAACATTTCTACGGAATCCAAACTGATCTTCGCGGAGGTCGGCTTCTACCAGTTTTTCCATTCGTCTGTAAAGAATTCGCGTTAGTATTTTGCAGCTGTGGCTTATTAAACTGATAGTTCGGTAATTTTCACATCTGTCAACACCTGCTTTCTTTGGGATTGGAATTATTATATTCTTCTCGAAGTCTGAGAGTGTTTCGCCTGTCTCGTACATCTTGCTCACCAGATGGTAAGTTTGGCCAGGACTGGCTCTCCCAAGGCCGTCAGTAGTTCTAATGGAATGTTGTCTACTCCGGGAGCCTTGTTTCGACTCAGGTCTTTCAGTGCTCTGTCAAACTCTTCACGCAGTATCATATCTCCCATTTCATCTTCATCTACATCCTCTTCCATTTCCATAATATTGTCCTCAAGTACATCGCCCTTGTATAGACCCTCTATATACTCCTTCCACCTTTCTGCTTTTCCCTCTTTGCTTAGCTGGGTTTCCATCTGGGCTCTTGATATTCATACAAGTGGCTCTCTTTTCTCCAAAGGTCTCATTAATTTTTCTGTAGGCTGTATCTATCTTACCCCTAGTGAGATAAGCCTCTACATCCTTACATTTGTCCTCTAGCCATGCCTGCTTAGCCATTTTTCACTTCCTGTCGATCTCATTTTTGAGACGTTTATATTCATTTTTTCCTGCTTCATTTACTGCATTTTTGTATTTTCTCCTTTCATCAATTAAATTCAGTATTTCTTCTGTTACCCAAGGATTTCTACTAGCCCTCGTCTTTTTACCTACTTGATCCTCCACTGCCTTCACTACTTCATCCCTCAGAGCTACCCATTCGTCTTCTACTGTATTACTTTCCTCCATTCCTGTCAATTGTTCCCTTATGCTGTCCCTGAGACTCTGTACAACCTCTGTTTTAGTCAGTTTATCCACGTCCCATCTCCTTAAATTCCCACCTTTTTGCAATTTCTTCAGTTTTAATCTACAGTTTATAACCAATAGATTGTGGTCAGAGTCCACAACTGCCCCTGGAAATGTCCTACAATTTAAAACCTGGTTCCTAAATCTCTGTCTTACCATTATATAATCTATCTGATAGCTTTTAGTATCTCCAGGATTCTTCCATGTATACAACCTTCATTTATGATTCTTGAACCAAGTGTTAGCTATGATTAAGTTATGCTCTGTGCAAAATTCTACCAGACGGCTTCCTCTTTCATTTCTTAGCCCCAATCCATATTCACCTACTATGTTTCCTTCTCTCCCTTCTCCTACTGTCGAATTCCAGTCACCCATGACTATTAAATTTTCGCCTCTGTTACGTCGTGAATCACAATAGAGCAGCGATTAGCAGTCTAACAACACTTTATTCCATAGTCACAGAACATACAATATAACAAGTCAAAGATACATTGTCCTAAGAGTAAACAAACAGTCTCTCACTTGCGAGAAGTACATCACTCTGTGACATCCTCCCCACCCTGGTCGACCTCCAAAGGTACGGCCAGCTGCACAGGACGACTAATGATGTGACCTTCTGGTGTCCGGAGTATTATCGTCCTTACCCTGCCGTCTCTTCCTGGTAGTACCTTTTCTATCCTGGCCTTCTTCCACATATGTCGCGGACGAAGGTCCTCTTGGATCAGCACGATGTCGCCAGGGCGAAAGGGGATGACTCGTCCCGATGGGCGTTTAACTTCATGGTAGTTCCGGAGCTCCAATAGGTATTCTTTAACCCAACGGTTCCAAAAACTGTCACAGAGTTGCTGTCTCAGTCGGAATTCCTTTGTTAAATTCGTGCTCGCTGAAGGCTCTGGTCCCGTCGGAATAGTCGTAAGTTTTTCTCCCGTCAGAAAATGGGATGGTGTGAGTGCATCACAATCATCTCCTGGTGTGATGGGCCTGGAGTTCACCGCGGCTTCAATACTGATCAAGGTGGTGTTCAGTTGTTCCTCAGTGAGCTTTGCGGGTCCCAATACCTTCCGTAGGCAACGCTTTATAGTGCCCACCATTCTTTCCCACCATCCTCCCCACCAAGCCGCACGGGAGACAATGAATTTCCAAGTAATACTGTGGTGGGCGAGGAACTGATAAGATTTTGTGGTGGTTAATGCCTTCCAAAGTTGGGCTAGTTCCATATTCGTGGCGTGGAATGTTTTCGCGTTATCTGTATATATCGTGTGGGGTAGTCCACGTCTTCCGGCGAATCGCTGAAGTGCCATAAGAAACTTGTCCGTTGACAAGTCTGTACAGAGTTCGAGGTGGACAGCTCGTGTGGTAGCACATGTGAAAAGAGTGATATATGACTTGTGCGTTTCCTTCCCCACTTTGATGAATAGTGGGCCAGCAAAGTCTATTCCAGTTACAGCAAATGGTTTGGCAGGTGAAACTCGTTCAGGTGGCAGCGGTGCTTCGATCTGTTGCCCTCGTGGATTCTTCAAGATCTTGCATGCGAGGCATGAGTATAGAATTCTTTTGATTGCCTGACGAGCTCTAAGGATCCAAAATTCGGTTCGCAGTTCGGATAGTACAGAACGAACACCAAAGTGATGAAGGCGGATGTGTGTCCCTCGAATAACCAATTGTGTGAAGTGGTGGGAACCGTCAAGGAGTACAGGATGTTTTTGTTCCCTATTTAGGCTAGTGCACTGCAGTCGACCTCCTAGACGTATCAGTCCATCTTCTAGGAAAGGATTGTATCGTGCGATTTTTGACTCTCTTGGCAGTGGTAAGTTATTCTGAAGTGCATGTAATTCGTTGGGGAAGGAATCTCTCTGGCCCACTCGAATCCAATACATTTTGGCAGCTGATAATTCGGTGGCTGTAAGTTCTCCTGAAGATTTATTCTTCTGACGAATGTTGTGTAGGAAACGGAGAGTCCATGCTGTGATACGAATGAGCTTCCAGTACGAGCTGAATTTAAGTAAGTTCAAAAGGCCGGTTGGCGTAGATATCGACAAAACTTGGCTCTGGGTTTTCTTCCTCTTTTCTTCGGGAGGAAGTCGTACCATCGTTGGAGTATCGTTGTTTGGCCAGCATTCAGGAGGGCGTGTAAGCCAAGGCGGCCCATGCCACCAAATATCCAGAGAATTCATTTGGTAGCCGAGGAGTCCACGTGAGAGGTGGTCAGCAGGATTGTCTGGTCCTGGGCAGTGTTTCCATTGCGTGGGAGTCGTGTGTGTTTGTACCTCAGTTACACGATTACAAACGAAGGTCTTCCATCTGTTAGGATCACAGCGAATCCAACTTAGTGTTATTGTAGAATCCGTCCACAGTATCGCACGGGCAATTTTAAAGTCTGTTGCGCGGCAAAAGTAACACAATAGTCTGGTCCCAACTACTGCCGCTAAAAGTTCGAGTCGAGGCAATGTCACCTTCTTAATAGGAGCAAGTCTGTTCTTGCTACAGACTAAATGGGTTACGACGTCATCATCTAAGACAGTACGAATGTACAAAGCTGCTCCATATGCCTTTTCCGAGGCGTCACAGAATACGTGCAGCTGAGAGTCTCTTCCATGAGCTGTAGCTATCCATCTAGGGACACGTATATGTGACAACGAAGGTAAGCTAGATATCCAAGCGCGCCATCGTGCCCTTAAGTCCCAGGGCATAAGTTCATCCCAGCCAATTCCTCGGCACCATGTGTCCTGGAATAGCAATTTCCCAACAAGAGAAACTGGGGAAAACAGTCCGAGTGGGTCGTAGAATTTAGCCGTACATTATAAAAGGAGTCGTTTGGTGGCTGGCTCTTCTGACGACCTTCTAATGATTTCGCTAGGATCGATACAGAAGTAGTCACCTGCGGTGTTCCAGTCTACACCTAAAACTTGAGTCTGGGTGTGGAGTTCTCGCCCTTCTGCCCTCCAGATAGTGTGGAGTTGTTCACAGTTGGTAGCCCATTTTGATAAGGGGAGACTGATCAATTTCATTAGGGTTACAAGTTCATAGTATATGGTTATCACCAAATTATCACCTTCTACTGAGATCACAAAGTCGTCCATGTATGCAGTCTTGTTTATAAGTGGCGCTACGGTGGGAAATGCTGTCATACACTTGTCGGCAAGTTCTCTTAGTGTTGCAGAAAGTAAAAATGGGCTGCAGGTCAGGCCGAATGGGAGTCTGTTAAAACGGTATTCTGTTAGTTCGTCCGTCGTTTGAAGATTTCCTGTTTGATCCTGGCTAATCTTGAACCAGAAAAATCTGGTCAAGTCTTTGTCCTTTTCGCTCAAGGTTAATTGAAGGAAAGCTTGTGTGATGTCCGCGACGATAGCCGTAGAATATAATCTGAAACGCAGTAAAATTTCCAGAATCTCTGGTAATAGGTTCGGTCCTGCTTCTAATACCTCGTTCAGAGAAGGTGCATTGTTTTCGTGAGATGAGGCGTCAAAGACTATTCTCCACTTAGTGGTTCCGTATTTCTCCTTCCTCACTGCATGATGAGGGAGATAAAATAGCTCCTTTCCTGAGAGTGGGGTGGGAGCGACCTCTACGTGCCCCTTCGTAATGTAGTCTAGCATAAGATCGAAATACATTTGCTTAAATGTCTCTTGACGTTGAAATCTTTCCCTGAGGTGCTTGAATCGTTTTTCCGCGATAGGTCTGTTACTCGAAAGCACTTTATGTTGCATTTTGGGAAGTGTAACGACTGCTCGATGATCCTTTATAGAGAAAGATGCTCTAAACTCTTCAAGAAGTCTCGTATCCTTGTTGTTCACAGGTAGATCCTGATCGGCAGTAATCCCTATAGTTTCCAAGTCCCAAAAGCGTCTGAAATCATTGTCAGAGTGCAGAGGAGATCGGTCAGTCTGAGCAAAATTTACCACGGTTGCATGCACACAGGCTTGTGACTTGCTACCACTAAGTATCCAGCCAAACAGAGAAGGAACTAACACTAAGGTTTCAGAGATGCGTATGGGCGAATTGTGCTTCACTATCTTCCAATAAAAATCGCCTCCTACAAGAATCTCCACGGGAAGATCTTCTGTTGAATCGGTTTTCGGATCTGCTAGCGTAATCTTACGGGCATCTGGTAAACTCTTTATATGTTGTGGAACTGAAGGCTGGTGAGAAATAACGTGAGTACTTTCGAAGGCAGTAAGTGGCACTGAAGAATTCTGCCAAAGCCCCTTCATACTAAACTGAACAAGCCTGCGGTGGCGTGGGCGTGTAGGGTTTGATTCAAAGGAACAAACAGTTAGTTCTTGTCGATCTATCGTTTCCAGTTTGAGATCATCAATCAGCGATTTTGCTATGAAGCTGGACTGACTGCCTGCATCCAGTAGACATCGCGTTGTCCTGCTCAATCCTGTAGGTCCTGAGACGCATACTTGGGCTGTCTGAAGGTACGTGTAACCGTGGGGAGCGACAGATACCTTTCCAACGGAAGTAACGTTTGTCTGACCCGCTGGACCCCTAATATCCTTTCGTTCCTCACAAATGGACTTATGATGCAGTCTTTTACAGTTAACACACCGAGCCTTTTCTTTCTTTTTGCAATTTGACACTTTGTGCCCACGTTGAAGACAAAGAAAGCATCTGTTTGCTAGTTTCAGTTTATCTATTCGATCATTAACGCGTACGATCTTCTTACAGTCTTGCGCCCAATGACCGTCAGATTCACAAAAGACGCAGAATGGTTCCTTTACGCTGGTATCCTTCGGAGTCGATCTTTTAGATTTCGCGTGTACGTGAAGTGTGGACGCTGTGGGAAGGTTATTAGAAGTGCTTGAAAATTCACCGCGTATCTTCTGCGTGGTAAGCGCCCCGTCGACTTCCTCGTTCAGAAACTCCATCAGTTGCAAAATGTCCCCTTCGGATATTCCTGTACGCTTGGCGTGAATTATCCAGCGGCGGCATATATCATCCGGAAAAGCGCGTAAAATTTTCGGCGCAAGGACACGGCCGTATCCGTTCACGTCTTCCCCAAGTGCCCGGAGAGCTTGAATACGTCGCTGGCATTCAATGAATGTTGAATTAAGTTCCTCTGGGGTGGACAGCTTAATTGGTTTTATGGCTTCGAGATAATCTAAGTGGGCTTGAATTATTCGATCCTTGTTGCCATAACGCGCTCGGAGAATCCTCTTCGTTTCTGCGTACGTCTCGGCCGTCACCGCAATACCGTCCACTAAATGCTTTGGTTCTCCCGAGAGATAGCCGCGAAGAAAAATGTGTTTATTGATTGTAGTTACCGTCGGATCTTTGTCAACCGACTGCTCAAACTGCTCCCAGAATCGCGCCCATGTCTCAATATCGCCTGAAAAAGGCTCAAGTTTGATCGGCGGAAGTTTTACTGAAGCTGTGGGAACACTCATTGTTACAGATTGTGCCGGCGGATTGTCGGGAATCTTTATGTCTGCTACCGATTTCGCAAGCTGTTTCTCTATTTCGTGAGACAATCGGGAAATTGTGAGTTTCGCGGTTTCTATATAATCTTCGCATTTAGGAACATCTTCTTCGTATTCGCCATCGTCTAACAACTCGTGAATATCCTCATCTAATTTAACGAGGCGGTCCAGAACGCTTCCCAGTCTGTCATTGTAATATTTATAATCCGCGATTTCCGATGTGTCGGGCAACCTTGCAACTTCCGCCACGAGTCGCGTAATGTTTGCTCTTTCTCTCATACGTTTTCTTTTTAGAGAGTGTAATTGCGCTTCTGGTTTGTGGTCTGGCACGTCCATTCCGTCCGATTACTCGAAAGTTTAAAGCAGTGTCGGCTAGCGATCAGCTGGTCCTAGTAAGGCGTTATCTTTGGATCGCTAGTCGAAGTAGTTCAATTGATGGTCGCTAGATGGCAGCACTAGTCATAAACAATCTACAGGCGTAGCGTAGGATCTGATAATTCGTTAAATCGCTAATCGAACAGCTACAATAGCAGTACACAGCGGCATTAATGTAATCAGTTGCCTTTACAAATGGCATTACAAAACATGTTGCGTGATAATTCAATTGAACTTAGCTGTGTATGATGGCGGTTGTCGTCGAAGAGCTTGTTGCGTGGTGTAACAAATCGCTGCAGTAAACCCCGTCGTAGTATTGCCGCGTGACGTGCGTCCAGAATTCCGTGCACTACAACAATCGTGGAATTGTGTCGGGCAAAGTCTTTCCCGGGTTTCGGCACCAAATTGTTACGTCGTGAATCACAATAGAGCAGCGATTAGCAGTCTAACAACACTTTATTCCATAGTCACAGAACATACAATATAACAAGTCAAAGATACATTGTCCTAAGAGTAAACAAACAGTCTCTCACTTGCGAGAAGTACATCACTCTGTGACAGCCTCCCTTCACTACCTGAATAATTTCTTTTATCTCATCATACATTTCTTCAATTTCTTCGTCTTCTGCAGAGCTAGTTGGCATATAAATTTGTACTACTGCAGTAGGCATTGGCTTCGTGTCTATCTTTGCCACTGTAATACGTTCACTATGCTGTTTGTAGTAGCTTACCAGCACTCCTATTTTTTTATTCATTACTAAGCCTACTCCTGCATTACCCCTATTTGATTTTGTATTTATAACCCTGTATTCGCCTGACCAGAAGCCTTGTTCCTCCTGCCACCGAACTTCACTAATTCCCACTATATCTAACTTCAACCTATCCATTTCCCTTTTTAAATTTTCTAACCTCCCTGCCCGATTAAGGGATCTGACATTCCACGCTCCGATCCGTAGAATGCGTTTTCTTTCTCCTGATAACGACGTCCTCTTGAGTAGTCCCCGCTCGGATATCCGAATGGGGGACTATTTTACCTGTGGAATATTTTACCCAAGAAGACGCCATCGTCATTTAACCATACAGTAAAGCTGCATGCCCTCGGGAAAAATTACGGCTGTAGTTTCCCCTTGCTTTCAGCCGTTCGCAGTACCAGCACAGCAAGGCCGTTTTGGTTAGTGTTACAAGGCCAGATCAGTCAATCATCCAGACTGTTGCTCCTGCAACTACTGAAAAGGCTGCTGCCCCTCTTCAGGAACCACACGTTTATCTGGCCTTTCAACAGATACCCCTCCGTTGTGGTTGCACCTACGGTACGGCTATCTTTATCGTTGAGGCACGCAAGCCTCCCCATCAACGGCAAGGTCCATTGTTCATGGGGCGGGGGGGATAGATCCTTATGATGATGATGAATTCAATCTGGCAGCGTTTGTTCCCCTCGGAGTCTTTACACATGGATAAGTCCATTGTGATGCTACGGATAAGTCCATCGAGATGCTATACGCAGAATTTAGACATGTCCGAAAGAACGGGCACCACATATGTAATTTTATAGATACGGTTCCACGGGTATACGACTATTCCAATGCGAATGCATACCATCGTTCGTCTCGTTACAGGAATTCTGTTTGGCTGCAAGCAATGGGTAAACGTCAGTGGTGAGCGGCACTGGGGAATTCGGGTCGGATGTGAAGTGTGTGCGGCTACCATTCTAGAGAAGCGAGCACCCAGGTTCGAGTTCTGCTCCGGCACAAATTCCCAAGTGCAGCTGTTGAATTATTTCAAAGCCCAAAGCAGATATGTCATACCGTTAACGTTAATCTGTTCTCGCCTCGCCTACCCATGTTACCGTAGCGAGTATTGTGCTTTTGTGTCTGTTTTCATTGCATTTCTATCACTCAAATCACACAAAATAGTATCATTACCGGTTTCGGCTTCTTAGTAAGTCATTATCATCATCATAATTAGATGATCTGCTTAAAAAGAAAGAAAAAGGCCTATATGAAAATACTAGGGAACTAATTTACTAATCAAACTGTCTTCTATACACAACTATACCCACTTAAATACTTTACAGAGTAACTCCTCACTGAACAATAATAGTAATAGCTGAAACAGTGAAATAATCATCTCCATTGAGAGATTTTTTTTCATTATTTGAATTTTAGAAGAAAGCAAGAGGTAAAACAAAAAGCTGTGGGTGATGCTATGTAGACGTTTATTCCTGTCGATCTGCTCTTACAACTCTTCTCTTATTTCAGTTTCCTGTAGTTTTTTACCATAAGATGATCTACGTGTGTATCCATACTCCGCAAGCTGCTTAATGATGCATTGCGGAGGTTAATTTTTGTAACATTGCCAATCCCCCCCTTTCCTGTTCCAGTCACGAATAGTGCACGGGAAGAACTGTAGTTGGTAAGCCTCCATGTGAGCTCGAATCTGCGTAATTTTACCTTCACGATCTTTGAAGATATACGTGGGAAGAAGCAGTATATGGATTGAGTTTCCGAGGAACGTGCAACTGCGCTCTCCGAATTGTAACAGCACACCGTGATGTACGAAGCTTCTCTTCTAGCGTCGGCCACTGGAGTTGGATGAACAACTCCATAACGAAACGCGCTACTCCTCTTTGGAAATCTCTGTTTCCTGTATCAGTCGTGTCTGGTACGGATCCAAGACTAACCAGCAGTATTAAAGTCTTGGTCGAATGTTGGTTTTGTAATCTATCTCTTTTGTGGGTGGATTCTTCCAGTGAATCATCCTGGCATCCGCCTTACGTGCGATAGGTTTTATGTGGTCATTCAAATGGATCCGTACTCATAGTCCTAGATATTTTATGGGTGTGACTGCTTCCAGTGATTACTCTACAACCGTGTAATCATATGCTGCCTGACAGAGAAGTGAAGCGCACAGAAGACATGCTCAGATGTCATTGTAACGTCATACACATATACACCATCCGCGGGTACGTAAATGTTTAGGTTTGCAATTCTCTGTGCCAGATGGAGCGGCCCCCACAGTTCATTAATGGAGTTCCTGATTAGTGTTGTAACCAGCCTCTTTTAAAGTATATAAGGGGCAGTGAACAGCGTCAGAAGTTGAGTGATCCCTGTGAAGGACACAGAGACCCTGCATATTCTTATGAGACAGCGTTATCAGCACCTCACAGTTTGAAAGGGGCCTCCTTGTGTGTTTCCGTTTAGCCGGCTAGTCAAATCGTATAAAATTCAAATTTGTGGGTCACAATGACCCGATGTTGGATTGCACTGGAACGTGAGAGAGGCATACTCGTCGTCAAGTTGCCGAAGACCACGTCTGACCAGCATAACGGAGGATGGCCGTATTTTGTACCAAGCACATCATAACCCCTTCACAAGTAACAGACTCCCAGCAATATTCCGTGTTACCCCGTCCCGTTGGCCTGAGGCAAGCACCAGCCAGACCATGGAATTACTACCCCATCCTTACACTGCCTTTATTATCATAACACAAAGGCCGTATTTGGAGTGGTTTCGTGACAGTGAAGCATAGAATGGTGTGACTGGCATCGCGTTGTGTTCAGCAATGAATTACGGTTCTGCACTATTCGCTTAACCATCGTCGGCGAATGTTTTGGATTTGACTTCAGGACACGGCTGGACGGCTGGTAGTGGTTGAGGGAATACTGATGGGAGTACGTCACGGACATACCGCGTCCTCGTGAGTTACCTCTCATGCGACAGTATCGTGGTGCCATTTTAACATGACAATGCTTGTCCACACTTGGCTCGTGTTTCTATGAACTGTCTACGTGATTCCAGAATGAGAAGGTCCAGAAGGTCCCGAGTTCGAGTCTCGGTCGGGCACACAGTTTTAATCTGCCAGGAAGTTTCATGTCTACGTGATGTTGAAGTTTTCCTGTGGACAGCGAGAGCCGTGATAAAAAATGTGGGGCCAGCTAGGTCGTCAAGTCCGTTCCAGTGCGAGTGTCCAGGATATCAAGGACGAATTACAACGGTTGTAAAAGAGCTTGGCCTTGGAGAGGATACGGCGGCTTTAAGAATCAGAGCATGCATCCAGGCCAGAGGTGGTATTACATCCAACTCATACTGGCAAGTTCTTTGTAGATCTGACTTGATATTGTAATCATTGAAACAACGTAACTTACCCTCTCAGTTTGTGGAGTTTCATTTCATTTTCACTGTACGTTATGCGTGTTTCCTTCTATTTGTGCGCAATACGTTACACTGGTTTATGTTGAGTGTCAACTGCCAGCCCCTGGGTTAAGCATCGATCGTCTGCATGTCTTTCTATGTTTAGCTACAGTTTTCTATCGTTGCGACTTCTATAGACATCAGCATCTACCACGAAAACCTCATAGAGCTTCTTACGTTTCATTGGTGGGAAAAGAAATGGTCCTGTAAACTCGTTCTGGAGTAACTTTCACGAGTAAACATTTCTGTCCACCGTATTCTGTTTCGGTAGGAACTTGCAGTCCAACAGCTCAGTCACATAGCGGACCTGATATTACGCACGCTCATATTTTGTTCGTTTACGAATCTGTATCGAACATCTTCTGGAAGACAAGGAAAACGGCTTCACTGTGGGCTCGGGTATCTTCTCCCTTCTGAATCTTTGTCAAGAACATCCTTTTTTCTTCTTCTTAATCTTCTTCTTCTGTGTCTTCGTCTCGCATCGGTGCTGGGTTGGCATGATTATTAACTGATTTGGCATGGTTAATTTAGGGGTAAGTGGGATGCACTTAGAATGCCGCCCCATTACCTCCCGGGTGTAACTGAGACAGGTCTTGGGTACCAGCACGTTAATCACCTAGTGGAATGCGGGAAACCGCCTAAAAACGACATCCAGGTTTGCCGGCACACCGACCCTCGTCGGTAATCCGACGAACGGATTCGATTCGGGTCCGGCGCACCTGGTGTCGTGTATTCTCCGCCCTGTGAATATTCCGCCGTGTGAAATTTCCTCCCAGAAAAGGTAGAGGATGGGTCCACTAATCCCCCGTGTAGTCTCCCCCTTGTGAATTTTCCGTCCTGTGCAGCAGAAAAAAATATTCGACGTGTAGGTAACAAAATAGGAAATTAATACAATTCTGTGTGAGCTCGAAATTGATCACGCCAAATATCGCCAAGTCATTCAATAACTTAATATTTAAATACCTCAAGAGTTTCATCTTTGCATCATTAGTGCGCGTCTTTCTAAAGTGAAAGGGAACTCACAAAAAGCAAGTTTACATTCCAAAGATATGCTTAATTTTAGCTCAGTTTGTGATCATTAGAGATTTAGATTTCGCTCGGATTGTTGGTTACGGGAGAGGTGGGGGTGGTGGTGTGGGGGGGGGGGAGGGGGGGGGAAGCTACTAGGACCTCTTTAAGGAACCTTCACAGCATTTTCTTAAACAAGGAAAACCAAATACAGTAGACTATGGACGGTCAAATGATTGAGCCCTGGTTAGCCACTGCGCTAACCCGCTTGGTACGATAAACAACAAATAGACAGCGGATAGAACAAAATAAGACTTCACAGAGACTTGCGAAAATTTCAGTACATAAAGAAGATTCGGTTCTTTTCCAGCACCAGACAGCAGTGATTGTCAATAGACATATTTTCATAAAGGTGCACTTATCAAATACACGGAAATATTAAGTGGCATTATGTTCACAAATTTATAGTGTAGCTTAATTTTAACCGTTAATTTATAAACACTACTGAGGCATGTGGCTAGTGGCGCTTTGGGTTTAGGTGCGTTAGAAATCACATACCTAAACTTTTAAAAAATGGTTCAAATGGCTCTGAGCACTATGGGACTGAACATCTATGGTCATCAGTCCCCTAGAACTTAGAACTACTTAAACCTAACTAACCTAAGGACATCACACAACACCCAGTAATCACGAGACAGAGAAAATCTCTGACCCCGCCGGGAATCGAACCCGGGAACCTTAAACTTTTAAAAACAATCTGATTCCCATCGCACTTTATCCAGGCTTTGGACTGGCTAAATGGCAAAAGTAATTTTATTGTCATTTAGGCGTGTTTAAAATCACCTTATAAGCTTCGTCCTTTTTTTTATTTTTTTGTATTTTTAAGATTGCTATTTACATTTCATATATTTTTTATTTATATACATATTCTGATACATTATTTAGTCTAGTTTTTGAAGGTAGGAGATAGCCTTCAAGCAAGTCCTTATGTCACCATCCTCCTCGTACTTTTTCAGTATTTCCTCCATCCTTTCATCCCGTTTCATGTACACTGTTTTCTTTCTTTTAGCTTCCATACTCAGTTCTGTTCTCATTAATGCGCACGCTGAATTTTCTGCTTCTGTTTTCATGCAAGTGATTACATCACTAATTTTAGGATTTGGTTTGGAAAGCATATTATTAATTTTGTTATGCCAGCCCTCTACGGAGTTAGTTGTTCGATGGAGCCGTTTGTAGCAGCTCCAATGGCTGATAGGGTTTTCTTCATTTTCCCTCCATCTCTCTAAAAAATAGTTGAGAAAGTCAGAAAGCCTAAGAACATCCGGTGCCTGTGAATGTGTCTCCAGCCAGCCATCACATACATGTTCAGGTCGTAGAAACGCCAGCGCAGCACACATGCGAATTTGTTATCTCACTTCTTCATTTTCTTTATATTCGGGAGTGAGTCCAAGATTCTGTACTTTCTTCCAGAGAGACTTTCTCATGAGGAAGTTGGTGACGTATGTATAATTGCAGAAATCGCTGCTGACTCAAAATCTACAGCCACTCTTGCACGGTTCCATTGTGGAATATTTTCCAGCACATTTCTGAAAAGTCGGATGTATGTCTCTTTCCTTTTATTTGGTAATAATGCTAATGCAACTGGGTAGATATTAGTCTCATTTTTATTACTTCCAAAATCTGCATGAATTGTTTATATCTGTGAAAACTATTTGCTACAGCACTTGAACGTACCATCCGTAAAAACGTCTCGTTTACTTCTTAGAGCCTCTCTCCCTGCTCTTCCACAGAAAACTATTATCCTGTCTCCTGATTTATCGTCGTTTAACAGGAAACTGCTGCCATCATTCATTATTAATAGCTCTCCTTTAAATTCAGTCTCTTCTCTTGTCTCTGGATCCCTCTCACTTCCCTGCGACTTTGCCCTTTGCTTCTATAACGTCCTCTTCGTTGTTCGCTGCTCTGGCATTTCTGTCACAAAGTCGTACCCTCGATTATGCAAGCTACCTAGCTCCTCTGGATAGATTTTGGAAATAAACGTTTTTTCCTCTCGTGCCCTCTTCTTTGCTTGGTTCAGAATCATCTGTACTTCCAACCTTGCGTCATTCGGAGCTCCACATTGATGCTCGTGCGAAAAGAGCACTGTAGAATCCTTGGTTTTAAGCTTTCCTCTGCAATGCTTCTCTTTCTGTTCTGAACAGCGCAAAAATCACAGTCTCATCTTCCTTCGTTTTCTTCAATGTGTAAGAATAACCTTCATAGTGGCCAGTAGGCTTACCACCAATTGTCGTTGAAACTTCCATATCACAACCACTGAGATGGCAGTATCCAAGTGGCATGATGTGAAGTCTACGAAAACTAGAGCGATACTAACAGGTAGATGGGACTGTGCGGGCCGAGTTCGGCCGGGTACAGGGAACAGGTAGAGCAAGGTGATGAGGTCGGTCCAGCTGCAGGTCGGACGCGAAACAATGGACGCAGGTACGAGGCGGAGAGTTGGCAGATTTCTAGTGGGGCGGAAAGTTCGCAGGGCGGAGAATTCATACATTCGGCGCACCTCCCCGCCCGCCGCCACGAAAGCTGCAGATGATGTCTTTCACACCAGATATCATATTTTCGTCAGAAAAGTTATGCATTTCGCGAAGCCATCGTAGTTCTAAAGCGGTTTTAGAAAACTGATGAATGCCAGTCGATCCCCTACTCATCTGACATGTAACGTTTTGCATCTGTTATGATCTCTCAACGTGCCAGTTCTTATTCTGTACGAATTTCGTGGCATGCGCGCGAAGAACAGGTATCACCGGGACGTAACATACGGGCGCTATTTCTCGGAAACGGCGCATCCGATGATTGAGGGGTGAAACGCCATTAAGGCAAACCAGTATCGTGATCAGAATGACGAACCTTATTATGCCTGGAAGCTGCTTTAAAACTGAGAAAACGATCTCTAGAATTATACCTGAGTAAATGGGAAAACATTACTACCGCCGAAAAGTTCTCTCAAAACTAAACAGTTTTTCATCGAAAGAAAACATTCGTTACACGTTTCCTACGCAGACCATGGTTTCAGTCTAGCTTGGAAATCGGGATCTTAAACTTCTAATCGAAGGGTTCAAGGTCGTATGTCATGTTCTCGGCGTCTCTAAAATAGAGGACTTTGTAGCCTTGCCGCTAAAACTCGCAAGACATCCTTTGGCTCATTCTTTCATTTAGATTTTTCTTAAAAAAAGATACACGTTGAAATTCTGCATCTACATGAGTACCACGCAACCCACCTGACGGCGTGTGTCCGAAGTGTACATCTGGTTCCACTATATTTCCCACTCTTGCCTGTTACATTTACGGATAGTACTCGGGAATAATGGCTGTAGATAAATCTTCATTTGGGCTGTAATTCCTCTGATTTTCTTGTCGTGCTCACTTCATGTGACAGATGTGAGAGGAAGTAATACATTGTTCTACTATTCTTAAAACATACGCTCTCTGAATTTGAACAGCAAACCTCCTCGTAATACACAACGCCTCACTTGTAATACTGGCCACTGTATTTTGTTGAACGTTCTCCTTACCTCTCTGGCTCCGACAAAACGATCTCGCGACGAAAGGCGCCGCTCTTCGTTGGCTCTACGCTATCTCAGCTATTAATCCAACTTCGTAAGAGTCCCAGAGTAATGAAAAATACTGAAGAATTGGTCGAAGCAGTATTTTCTAAGTGACGACTTTCGTCGATAAATTACCTTTCCATAAGATCCTCCCAAATGGATATCAGCTTGCATCTACTTTGCATACAATTTTGTTTTATCTTGTTATTCCACTTTAGATCGTTTCAGATGGTTGGTTACTCCTAGGTATTTTAAGGTTGTTGCTATTTTCAGTGAGTTGTCGCCAGTAGTGCTATCGAACAATATGACCACTGTATCCGATTATTGCAGAATTAATAGATGTCATAAAACCTCTCATGTAATATGTTTACATGCTCTCTCGTACATGTAATATGTTTACATGCTCTCTCGTACATGTAATATGTTTACATGCTCTCTCGTATCCGGTTTCCCGTAAACCAGTACAGCTTCTGGTTGGCTATATAAAGGCTCCAGTAGAGATTTTGAAAACGTAGGTTGCCTGCCAGATTTCAGCTCCTGCGATCAATATTCCCTCAATGTAAACGCTCTACTGCATTTTAGGGATGAAGCGGTGTCAAGTTGTGCCGAGCGGGAGTAGCCGAGCGGTCTCAGGCGCTACAGTCATGGACTGTGCGGCTGGTCCCGGCGGAGGTTCGAGTCCTCCCTTGGGCATGGGTGTGTGGGTGTTTTTCCTTAGGATAATTTAAGTTAAGTAGTGTGTAAGCTTAGGGACTGATGACCTTAGCAGTTAAGTCCCATAAGATTTCACACACATTTGAATATATTTTTGCCAAGTTGTTTTTTAAGATGTTGGGTAATGTGGACGAAGTGATTTTGCGTGGAGTGCAAGAAAAAATTATGTATAGTGCTGAGGGAGTTCTTCATTTCATTCATTTAATTTCAGCATATTGTACCCACGAACTGTTACTTCACATTACGAAGAAATACACTCTACGGAAAGAAGGACGCACCACGAAGGAATTACCCGAATGGGCTAGCAATCGGTAGATGTGATGTACATATGCAGACAAACAAATGATTACAATTTCAGGATAATTGGATGATTTATTCAAGTGAAAGAGCTTCACAACTTGAGCTAGTCAATAACGCGTTGGTCGACTCCTGGCACTTATGGAAGAAGTTATTTGGCTTGGCATTGATTGATAGACTTCTTGGATCTACTCCTGACGGATGTCGTGCCAAATTCTGCTCAATTGGCGCTGTAGATCGTCAAAATCACGAGCTGGTTGGAGGGCCTTGCTCATAATGCTCCAAACGTTCTCGGTTGGGCCGGCCGTAGTGGCCGAGCGGTTCTAGGCGCTTCAGTCCGGAACCGCGCGACTGCTACGGTCGCAGGTTCGAATCCTACCTCGGGCATGGATGTGTGTGATGTCCTTAGGTTAGTTAGGTTTAAGTAGTTCTAAGTTCTAGGGGACTGATGACATCAGATGTTAAGTCCCATAGTGCTCATAGCCATTTGAACCATTTGTTCTCGATTGGGGGTAGATCCGGCGATCTTGGTGGTCAATGTATGCAGTTGGTCGAAATTTGTCCCAGGAAGACGCAGGAGTTCCATACGTCACCATAGATGATATCGATGTCTGTGATGGAGGAACATTAGTTGTAGTGACACTGATTCTCATACGTGGTAGATAACTGAGCTTATTTCTTATTAGCCTTTCGGCATTGAGGTGCCGTTCGCATGTTTCACTTAGGGCATAGCGTATATCCCCGTTAAAGTAGTTGTACATTCTGGCCTCGGCGGCTGCTTTGATGACATAATAGTAGCAGGTACATGCATGTTTTAAGATTTTGGTTTCATCAAACATGTTGTGTTGGTGAGGAAATTTGTAGAACTCGCGATATTTAATGTGCCGTCGGTGCTGTGTGCAATGTTCTGAAATAGTATTGCTGTCGCATTCGCTAGGAATTTTAAGAATTTCAGGAACACGGAGACCAAGGGTTTTACTGGGCCACGAAAAGTACGTTCTCACATATCACTGTTCAAAACTGCGCTCGCGTGTGACCACGCGACGGATACGGCGACAGCACGCGGCACGCTTGCCGTTGCGACACGGCCTGCAATCTCCGGCTAAAAAGGGCCCTGGCCGCGCCTCGCTTGCATCACGGCCGGGAGCCGCGGTATTCGCCGGCTGGCAGAACAAGCGGCAGGAAATGATCCCGCGGCTGTAGTCAGCCTCGGAGCTCATTTCCTCTGGGCTTCATTATGAGCAACGACTTAGGTGCCGCCTCAGCGTTATTAATACTGCGTGAGCAAATACGTGGAGCTCGCCGGCTTCGGGTGCGCACGCTTGCACTCGCGTGTCCTTGACCTACAACACCGCGAGAGATGGAGTGAACATACGAGGGGACCTGTGCGTCACTGTTTGCTTCTGTTTAGATACGCCCTGATTTTTGCTCGAGAGAGCTCCACTTGCTATGTCGAGATCCCTACACTGTGTAATGAACTTACCTGAGGCACGAAAATGAAGTCTTTACGCAGCAGTTCATCGGTTGGCCAAAACCCATTGCGGCTCGGTGGCTACTGGGTAAGTGACGAACCACAAGGAGGGTCATAAATGTCCCTAGAAATGGCGAAAGTGGTGGCTAATGTGTATTTTACTCGTACATGTGGTTACATATGATGCTACAGTTGAAATGTACAGGGGGATTCTGCTGCCTCTACCTATGTGTTGTATGCAATCCGCAACAACTTCAAAGCTATGGATGAGACCTCCATTTTCTCTCGCTCGCTACATGCAAACTATTATTCTTCAGAAAAAATGAACAGGACCTATTTGTAGGAAATTTAATGTAGTTAAATTTTGCACTGGGATAAATTTTCGCTGGAGGCCATGGTTTACTAATTATTCAAGAAAAACGTACAAAAATGACCTTCGAACTTGTTTTTGTCGAATAACTCGAAAACCATGGCCTCCAGCGAAAACGTAATCCACTCAAGATTTAACTTCATTAAATTCCTGCAAAAAAGTCCAGCTCATTTTTTTGTAGGTTTAATAGTTTGCAGGTAGTGAGCGAGAGAATATCAAAAACTTTCGCATGGATTTTGAAGGCTTTGTAGGTTGCGTAAAACCCATAGATAGGTGCAGGTGAATCACCCTGTATATTCCACGCCTCCCTTCCATGTCGGTAGACAATGCCAGTTGTTCTAGCGCACTGTAGTGAACGCTTCACAATGTTTCTTCCTCTATTTACGAGAAACTTAAGGTAAATGTAAATTTCCTATGGTATTGTTGGCTAGGATATCCCATGGGATAGGTTTAGCTGCCTGTTGGCGTGTTTCCTCCGGGCACATTGGCCCTTCCCCTTCAGGTATGTGAGATTTGTGTGGTATGTGTATTTTTAGAGAGTAGTTGAGTGTAATGGATGCATGTGTAGTTTGTGTTGTATGACGATGATTACAATGATAATGATGATGAGACAAGAGAGACGGTGAAACCTGGTGCTGGCGCACAGCTCACTCCTCTCGAGCTTAACGCCCCCATCCGACGGACGCATCACCATCAACAGTGGCATATGCCCTCACTTCAGTTTGTTGTTTTTGAGCAAGGACTACCGCGATAATCCAAATTAAACTTTGTTGGCAATTTCTTCGAACTGACAAAGCTTGTACCCCGAAGGAGACAAGGAAACCAACATAAACCTGCTAAGTTCGTGGGTTTGTAATTCATAACTGTGAGCATGACTGTTTTCAGTTTTACGCTAAATGACAAATGCCTATAAACTTTATACATCGTTGGGAATATAATCCCTATTGAAATGGAGTTATCTGCGTTCTGTGCGTTCACTGAAACTGCGCGCAGCGTAGCGAATGGAGCAACTCGTATCCAACAGAATGTCAGTCCGTTCCTCCTTCGTCAGTGAGATTTCAATTGGTTCACCTTCCTGAAAACGAACCACCTCCATCATTCATTTGGAGACTTATGAGCCACCCTGTTCAAGTCCAAAGATACAGGTACAATCTCCAGTCGGTCGTTGGATAATTTTTTGTTGCTTTTCGCTTCTTTCATCTCTGGCGGTGATTTGCTGAAGTGAAAAATGCCCTCCTAACCCTGGCTCGCGGCCAATGTGTGAGGGTAAGTCCCCTTCTGCCTGGTTCAGTCAGTCCAAAGCTAGGTGAAAGCTACTACATAGCTAAATGCACACCGTTATATGGTAAGAAATTGGTTTGGAGCGAAATGAAACCTGTTTGAATAAAATGTCACCAATTAACACCGTATTAGTTATCAACATGAATGTTTCACTTTGCAGCGGAATTTCGAAACTTCGGACCGGGACTCAGCCACGGAACTTAACCGTTTCTCTGCCAGTTCACGTACTGAGTAAACTACGCAGCAAGATTCGCAGCCAGTCTCACAGCTTGAGTTATGTCAGTGCGTTCCTCATACGTTACAAGTGGCAAGGTTCCGGGTCCTATTTACGGTCCGGCACTCAGTTTTAATGTGTCGCGAAGTTTCAAAACTGCACTCGTTCCGCTGTAGATTGAAGGATTCGTTCTGGAAAGGCAGTGACCGAGCGAGGTGGCGCAGTGGTAAGACACTGGACTCGCATCCGCTAGAAGAGCGGTTCAAATGCTCGTTCGGTCATTCAGATTCAGATTTAGATTTTCCGTGATTTCCCGAAATCAATTAAAACGAATGCCGGGTATGGTTCCCCTGAAACGCAATGACCGATTTTCTTCCTCAGTCCGCGTTTTTGCTCAGTCTCCAATGACATCATCGTCGACGGGACGTTGTGGCCTAATATTCGTTCCTTCTTACGTTGTGGCTAAGCCATTTCTGCGCAGTATCACTTCTTCCAAGGGTGCTAGTTCAAAATAGTATGCAACTGATATTCCTTGAAGTGTAGAAAGTGGAATAGGGAGGTTTGCCGGAGCTGAAACTGCGAGAGCGGGTCGTGACTCGTGCTTGCGTAACTCATCAGTCGGTTAGAGCATTGCCCGCTGATGGAATGGCTCCGGGTTTTAGTCCACGTCCTGCACTCAGTATACTTATTATTGCAACCAACAAACCAACCTACATCGTGCAGATTTATCTTTATAATTGATTTTCAATAATGAAGTTACGTTCTAACTGTAGGGGGAACCTCACAACGCTGTTTGGGGTTCCCACTTTTAAATACATATCTTGTTTCTCTTTCAACATTTCACTGAACATTCACAAATATCACCATTATTGCATTTACATAGTTTTGAGTCCAATTACAATTCAGAGTATTTTAACATGAATACATTACTAAATTTCAGAACTCAAGATCTAGAATAGAATTGCCTCACTGTATTTCCAAATATGAACTCACTCCCATTCGTCAGCTGCACTATCTGTTGTTCCAACAAAAGTACATTAACAAGCAGTCCAGAACGTTTCGCGCGGAAAAGAGAGATTTTCTTAGTCAAAGCTCACAACAGTTACGACGAACATTAAGTAATACTAGTTTTACTTGTAAAATTTGTTACTTCAAAGTATCTGACGTGTGCTAAGGACGTTTACATCATTTACTAGTTCTTGAATTTCTAAAAATGGAATAAATATTTCTCCAAAAATGTTTTAATTGCCTAGATCGCCTCCATAAATAAAAATTAAAATATGATGACTTGGCTAGTTGGTCATATCATGCTTATAGTAGATACAGGTTGAACAAAAACAGTCCGTACCATTAATAACCATACCATGCAGCACCTTTCACTTGTATAAGAGGCGAGTTAAGTGAAAAAAAATTAGTTGTAACACCACAATGAAAGTGAGACTGGTTCTACACGATTGATGATAAAATCGTAGTCAAACGTAAAATATAAAAAGGCCGTCGTTACATCACGCAACTTGTCGACAGCAAAATAAAATGTTTGTGTCTCCAGTCGGATTATCTTGACCAATATTCATTCGAAGCTCCAGCATTACTATGAAGAAGATATTTTTATATTTTAACAAATTACGTAAGATCGCTTTCTCCTAACCTGAAAATTTTAGCCATTATATTAGTTATAAATAAAACATATTGCGAATAAATATACAGAAAGACTCTTTAATACATGATAACAAGATAGTAGAACCATCACTGGTTGCCGTTACTTTCATAAAATATCTGGAAGTATGGTACGGAGCGATTTGAAGTGGAACGACCAAGTAAAATTGAGGCATTGAGAACCATAAGGGCCCAAATCACAGGCGTAAAGTTTTGAGAGAAGTGTCCTTGAAAATCAAATTTGTTGACAAATCGCCAGTCTCTTAGGGCAGACTTGTTTTTTTCCCAAGTATCAACATCATGCATTTCCCGCGGAAAATTTATGTACCTACTTTATGTTATGAAATTTTAATTAATGTTAAGGATCATATTAATTATTAATGTTTTTCATAAAATTTTCATATATAGGTTAGCGACAGAAGTGTTTTTTGAAAGTTACAAAGTTTGTTCAGAAATGTTCAAATGTGTGTGAATTCCTAAGGGACCAAACTGCTGAGGTCATCGGTCTCTAGACTTGCACACTACTTAAACTAACTTATGCTAAGAACAACACACACACACACACACACACACACACACACACACACACACACACACACACACGCCTGAGGGAGGAATCGAGCCTCCAGCGGGAGAGGCCGCCCAATCCGTGACATGGCGCCTCGAACCGCACGACCAATCCGCGCGGCAAAGTTTGTAATTAATGGATAACTAGACTCACAAAGTAAAGAAAAGATGTTAAATGTACCGCACACATAATTATGATCTGTTACAATACTTCGCCTTTCTCGTTATTTTCATTAGGTACATACTGTGGCTTGATGATCAGATAAAACTGCCAATACACACCCGGTTACGAAGCGCTGCTACTGCTTACATCATGTAGTTACGAAATTATGTGGTAAACCCTAGATAACAATTGAGCAATGCAGAGCAATAGACGTATGCTTTGTCCTTTGGGCCCAAGTAGAGGTGAATATCGGAGAAATTGGTGAGACAGCTTTTCGTGACTGTTCATGTGTGCAGTGTGGTCCTGCAGAATAGATGAAACTGAATCACCTTATGAATCGAGGATGTCAGGTGCGTGCATGCTTGTTACACTCTCAAAATCAACGACGGTGTGCTTTAGGTCCTCAAATTTATCAGTGTTTCTGTTAATCATTGGTAAGACTGAGATTCATAGGAAGAATCCTCAGAAAATGCAGTCCATCAACAAAGTAAGTACCCTTATAAAACACTCGTTCGACCGCTACTTCAGTATTGCTTGTCAGACTTGGCTGCGTACCGGATAGGATTGATAGAGGAAATAAATAAGATCCAAAGAAGAGTAGCACGTTTCGTCATAGGTTCATTTAGTAAGCGCGATAGCGTGATGCAGATGCTCAGCCAACTCTAGTGACAGACGCTGCAGAGCGTACGTTCCTAGTAGTCAACGAATATATTGCTTCCTCCTGTGTATATCTCACAAAATGACCTCGAAGATAAAATTAGAGAGATTCGAACCCACACAGAGGCTTATCAACAACCGTTCTACCCACGAATCATACGGTACTCGAACGGGAAAATGAGGAAGTGACACTGGTACGCAAACTACCCTCCGCCACACACCAAAAGACCGCTTGCGGAGTATAGAAGTAGATGTACATGTAGAATTAGTAAATGTTACTACTATGAATGTACATCTGCGAATCGGAATACTCTCAGAAGACAATGGCATTCAGGCAGCTAGACCCGATACATTACACGGTGCGCAAACAAGCACCGCATTGAGGTTGTATATTATTCTCCCCTTATCGTTGTTGATGTAATAAACCCGTGTGTGGTGTTTTTTAATTCACAGTAAGCGCTGATGCATGTGAGAAATCTGCCGCTGTGTCACAAAGAGGACAATCGGCCAACCAGTTGCCTGTATATGCTATGTTATTGAGAAAATAATTTCCAGCGCGGCGTAAAACACATCTCTGCGTGTATTGTTAACCAAGCGAGGTGACACACTGGTCATGGCACAGAACATACATTCTGGACGACCTGGTCTCCAGTACCGTCCCGGACATCTAGATCTGGGTTTTCCATGGGTTTGCATCAATTGATAGTTGTATTTTACCGACCATAAGACACACTTTTTTCTTCGAATAATAGCCTCCAAAATTCAGGTGCGCCTTATACTCGAAATTAATATAAAAACGTCCTGTGTTCGATTTAAAATTCCCCCAGTCCTAAAAATGGCCATAAATTCGACGCCGCGGGAAACCTATCTCTATCTGGCAACATGGGATTCAGCTGGCAGCAACAGTGCACCGAGGCGACGAACATGAGTTGCGGGGATCCACAAGCTTGCTGACTGTCTCGCTTCCGCCCCGCCATCGCAAACCGAGAACACTGTCTAGCCTACGATGCGCCATTGCAGTCTACGGTGCCAGTTCGCTTGAACTGAAAGTGATTTGTGTAACAGTACAATATGTTTGTTGTTAGCTATATTTGTAATGCAAAAAATAAAAGATATTCATATGATGCGGGTTATAAATTGAAGTAATATCATGGAAACAGAGCAGTTGAGCGGCATTTCGGCCCTCCACCAGCAAAAAAAAAAAGAAATTCGCGATTGGCGGGCTGGTAAAGAAGGACTTTAAAAAAATCTGAGGTAAACCAATGTGCAAATAGAATACTGAATGCAAAGTGGCCAATACTAGAAGACGACATTGAAATAGATTCAAGGACATTGCAAGCTAGTGCTCCAGTGGAACTTAACAGACTTAAAGTTAGTTGGTGCTACAGATTTATGAAGCGTCATGGACTTAGCATGCGAACCAAAACGAAAATATCTCAGAAAAAGCCGCACGAGTACGAAGAGAAAATACTATCTTTTCATCGCTTTATTATTCAACATCGAAAGAAAACCAGTGTGGAACTAACCCAAATAGCGAATAAAGACGAAAATCCTTTGACATTTGATGTGTCGAGTAACAGAATTGCTACCATGAAAGGTGCTAGAACTGTAACTATAAAAACAAATGGACCTGAAAAAATGCACTACACTGTTGTGCTTTCGTGTTGTGCTGAAGGTACTAAATCCAGTGATCATTTTCAAGCACAGAACAATGCCAAAACCTTCTGAAACACCGCCAGGTGGTGGTGTTCGCGTACATGACGAGGATGGTATGAAATTATGAATTACCAGTTTGTGGGAGAGAAGGAAAGGTGTTTTATTGAGGAAGAGTTCTCTTCTTGTGCTAGATCAGTTTAGAAGCTATTTGAAAAATTCTGTGAAAGATAAATTGAGACAGGAAAATACAGAGGTTGCTGTTATTTCAGGAGGACTTACTTCACAATTGCAACCTCTCGATGTCTCGATAAATAGACCGTTTAAGTGTGTAGGAGAGAGGTATGGAAGAATGGATGGTGGATGAAACCCAACATTAATTCACGCCGAAAGGAGCCTTAAAACGGCTTCCAATCAAACTAGTGGGTCAATGGATAAAACAGTCGTGGTCTAGAGTGAGTGAAGACACTATTGTTAAATCTTTCAAGAAATGAGGCATGAATAACGCTCTCGATGGCAGTGAAGACCATCTTATACATCAAGAGGACAACGATGATGAGGAAGAGAAAGTGGAAGAAAGGAGGAGGAAGAAAAAACTTCAGACGACGATTTCTAGAGATTTTAAAGGTCAGTTCAGTTTCATAAACGAAGAATTTTTTTCTTAGTCTTGCTTTGCAGTCTAATAATAAAAATGGTAAAAATGTCATTTAAAAAAGCTTACTAATTAAGGTGTGTCCTATAGTCCGTAGTGTATTATAGTCCGAAAAATACGGTAAGACGAATGCTGGAGCGGTCCTTTTGAAAAAGGACACGTCTGATTATCTCTCTGTTCTCGTTCGTTCTGCGCTTTATGATCCGCCGTGGCTTCGTACTTGACGCGCCTTCAGCCCTAATCTTACTATTGATGAAAATGGTAGTGTGAGATGAGTTTCTGTACGTCTACGACGCAGAAATATGCCACATGTAATTGCAAATATGTTAGTTGTATTACTATGAAATTTCTGGAAGCTAAACATAGAAATCGTCATAATGTTGAGTGTGTTTTTCTGATCGTATCGTCAATCGCCTACAAGGCTTAGTCAGTCACTTTTGATGGTCGTTCTCTTGGCGATCTGCGTTCAGAATATCGCTTTGGTTGAAGAGAGACGGCTTTGTAGTGCCGTAACAGTGACAGAAATATTATTAGTACGTAGAGAAAAAGCCGTGTTTTTACAAGTGTTTCACATTATTTTGCCTTCATAATGCTGTATCTTTGTTCACTCTTTATACGTTGTAGCTGTGCTGTCTCTGAGTTTACCTTACACGTTCTCTGACTACTCAGACCTTCGGGCTTTGCAAGTTCGTGCCACATGCAACATTGGAAGCACATTTTAAGAAATAGAATAGGTATGTCGCGCGCTGCAAACTTACCTCCCTTATTCAGACTAGTATTTCCATTTATTTCATCGGTTTCCTTTCAGGCTTACGCATTCCAAAACATCACGAATTTCAGCGCAATGGCGGCACTTGAGCAAAACGTACATTTTAATTGTGTTTTTTGTCTTGTAAAATTTAAAGGCGAATGTTTCAGGTTAGGCATTTCCTTGACCGTTATTGATATAGAGTGAAGAGTGAAACAACGAGTTTACTGTACCTGGTCACAAGTTATTTTATGTTCACTACACATTTTAGAGATTTAAACATTTTGGGGGGGGGGGGGGGGCGTGTGTTATGTGCTGAAGTGCTATGGCCTTGATGGCTGGACTTCCTGACTGACAGGTAAATTGGCAATCACTCTTTATTTAAGAATAATAAGGGCTGTGGGCTCGTAGGGGTTCGTGAGCTCTTCTGGGGTGGAGTCGAAGCAATGTGAGGTGTGGATTGATTTCATTTGACTTTCTTCAATCTTTCTTTTATCGTGGCGCCTAGGGGTGACTCGAGATACCCAGATACGGTGCAATTGTGAAGGGGCGACTGCCCCTGTGTAGCCCAAATGTCTTGTCAAAGACCTCAGTGCATCCACTTCGACCAAAAGTTTGCGTGTGTGAGAGATGATAAGTTATTGGACAGTCGGCACGTCGGGTCCCTGTTATTAGTCACGGACCCTGCCCCACCTGGGTACCCAAACGATGAGCCGACGATATCGATTTTTGTAAAACCTGAACTAGTTTGATGTTGGATACACACGCCGTCCCCTAGGCGGAGCACCCATCCAACATGGTCGGAAGAACATGCCTTTGTAGAGGCGGAGTTTTGTACAGACTTTAATATGCTTGCTGGCCAAGAGTGGAAAGATTTGGTGGATCAGTCTAGGGATTTTCTTTCTCCTCTCAGTCAGGTGGAGTTTGAAGAGGAACTTGCTGTCGAAATGCACACCGAGATACTTGACGCGGTTTGTCCAGGTGGTTTCTGTTCCGCTCAACACTAGACTGTCCCTAAGGTGAGGTCTGCGACGTGTAAACATTATGGTCCACGCTTGTTCGACATAGAGTTGAATGAAGTGGTCGGCCGTCCAGTTTGCCAGGAGGTTGAGATGGTGCTGCATTCTGTTGACGGTGGTAACTCGTCGATTACTTGTGAGCAGGGCTGTATCGTGAGCGAATTGCGCAAGCACCAGCTTGGAGAGCACCGGTACATCGTTGACATAAATTGTAAAGACTGTGGAGGACAGCGCTGAGCCTTACGGAATTCGTTGCTGCAAAGCCTTGATGGTAGATCGCTGCCCCCTCAGTCTTGGCAAAAAAGCGACGGTCCATTAGGAAGCTGGAGATAACTGTGACTGGGTAGTCAGGGAAAACGTGGAGATGTATATATACTTTTGTATCCCGCCTGGAAGGCGGCGCGTGGGTCTGCTCCTGAAAACTGAAGGGTAGGCCGAAAGTAGGACGCGAGTAGGAGCAGGTGAGGTAACAATCTCGGTACTGTGAATTTTAAAATTTCCCCGGCGGATTGACTGTTCAAACAAATTTCGGGCTTGCAGCCGGTCGTCGTTCAATACTTCGCACGATATTTCAACTGGACACCTGCCAGTCATCTTCAGGTGAGCCGTCGCAGACTGCGACCGGCTGCAAGCCCGAAATTTGTTTGAACAATCTCGGTACTGATTTTAACATAAAGGTACATCTAATAAAGAATATTAGTCAATGACATACACGTTTGTTAAAGATGAGCATGTATCAAAGCTAGCACATGCCAAATCTGTAGTGGCTCGCCCCGCCCCCCCCCCCCCCCCCCCCCCCCCCCCCCGCCGAAGAGGAAACAATGTTGGTTGGTCGTCAGCTCGCGAACAAATGGGCTGAATCTGGAGCGGCGCTCGTAGAGCTGCACAGCACCGGCTAGAGGGCGCTGTCGTCGGTGTCGTAGTGCCAACCTAAGAACTTTTACGTACACTCTGGCATCGTAGCTATCGATACCACATATACTATACACCGATGCTGTGTTGTTGGCACGGTTGAGGGTTGTAGGCGATGTTTTCTGAGAGCAGCAGCAGTTGAAGCTCGGAAGAGAGGGACAGATGGAAGACAAACTGGTATGGCCATATGACATCATGAGTGATGAGAAGGAATTGCAGACGCTGCAGTAACACCCCCTTCGAAGACTTTGGCCACGGTAGGTAAATGGCTGATGGACCGGTGATTTTCTGGTTGACTTAAATCTTTGCCTGCTTAGACTGCTTAAGTTTAAAACTCCATCATCAGGTGGATTTATGTTGATTACTGCGACATGTAGTGTTGACAACTCGGGGTAACCTGTGCAACTGTCTCCAGTGGTCTGGGCTCTCTTTTTGCCATGTTACATTACGTGCATCATGACGAGCACTTCGTACGTACAGTCCCTCTTCAGTTAACTATTAATTCATTCATTGTCATAGTTTCGCCTTTTTGTGAGCTGTTTTTCAATCAGGAGAACGCTCTGTACAAAGGAAATATAGAGGGTATTGCGCAGAGCGATATGGAGCGTGCCGTTCAAAGCTGTGGCTTCTCGATTTGCGGATGGGAGCGACAGATAAGATAAGCAGAGCGCCGCGGCGGGAGGAGAGTGCGTCACCCAGTCGGGCCTAGCCCTCGTTCAGCGAACCAGCAGCCGTGCCGCGCAACGCGACCAGAAGCCATGGGCGTCGATGAAGCTGTGCGGTCCGCCACTTCGTTCTCCGCGCCCGCCAGCTCTGCTCCCACTCTGTCTTCCAGGAAGGCAGACCCTCGAGCCCTGAAGTATATGACGGCGCCGCCAAGCGGCCACGGCCACAAGGTGTGTGTGTGTGTGTGTGTGTGTGTGTGTGTGTGGGTGGGTGGGTGGGTGGGTGGGTGTGGGTGTGATAAGCAGTGCTACCAGTAGCCATCAACACCTTTACTTAAAAGTCGTAGAACTTGGTTTGTCAAGCACACAGTGGAGCACATTGTAGAGCCAGATGTTGACTGTCTGCGCACGTTATCGATAGATTTCACAATCTAAAAGCTTATCTGTAGGAAAAGTTTGCCGTTTTGCAGGAGTGTCCAACGGGTGATCATCACGCCTTCTAGATTGAAGTGAAAAAAAAATGTCAAAACTCAAAATGACGCCGAGCAGAATATTGTTCTTTACATTTGCGTGCTATCTAGGGAACAGATTTGTGATTACACGCCGTACCACCAACACGTCGTGAGTCATGCCGAAGAAATCTGAGATAGCAAATAAATGGAAAAAAATAGCAGTTAAAAGCGGTGAAATGAGTCAGAACGGTGGTAGTTGCAAACTAAAAGAATGCTTCTATAAAAGTGCTGTTTCATTTATTACGTTGCGAGTTGGGTTGCAACGTAGATTATCATCATAAGCCAACAGCTGACTGCCACAAACAATATTTGTACCATCTGTGTTACACAGATATGCTCCATAAAGTTTAATTAGTTTTCGGTGCACTTATTTACACTCAAGACTTACGTTCCACAGATGGGATACATGATTTCAGTTCGCCTTAAACCGATAACGTTTGCACGCGCTTAACATTCACAACTTTCGTTTTTCCGAATTTCATGTGCGGTGGAAACACTCCACTTATGAAATTACTATTACTACGTTTGCGAAGACTTGACAGTAGTATATGTAAAACCGTCATGTATCACTTTCATTGTAATACAGTCTATGAACAAACTCTTTTTCTATCTTCAGCTCTTGTTGTCCTGTCGTCCCCACTGACGTATAATATTACTGTATGTTGATAACTTTTTCTTTTGGATCGTCTAATTACAACTGAGTGAAACAGTTTTTGAGCCGTACGTGTTGCGCCTCTATTCTTTGGAAAGCATCTTCAGTGGCCTAGAATACGTACGTATTTTTGTTTGTACTATTTAGTTTACATTTGGGGCGGTGTGTATATAGGTTATAGACTTCTGGCAGTTTGCTTTTGTATTGTATTATTACTACATCAAAGAAAAACAAACTGCCAGAATTGTTTATTACTATATATACTTCGTCCCAAATGTAAAGTAAATAATATAATAAAAAATATGGATATATTGCAGACCACTGAAGATGCCTTGCAAAGAAGAAAGTCGAAACGCGTATTGTACAAAAATTGTGTTTCGTTCAGTGGTAATTAGACGATCCAAAAGTAAAAATTATCAACAAACGGTAAACTGTTTTCCCTTTATATCTTTTTGTCAGCATTGTAACTAACTCCAAATAGAACAGCGTTATTTCGTTGTCAGCGTGTGGTTTAGTCAGCCACCAATGCGGGCACATTCTAGGAAATCTTGCCGTACATAGAATCGTGAAAAATTGAAAAACTCGTAACTCCACTTGTAGAAATCATGGATGCAGTGTACCGTTGTGCAGAGAAACCACGTGTTTACATAAGTGAAATAAAGGGTAACAACAATATCAGTTGAGCGAAGGCCTTGCGTGAGAAGGCGACGATTTCGTCCGCCCATTCAAAACGTAAACAGTAAACAAGAGAACCGGAAATGGCATGAAAACAGATATTCATCTTGATAGTGAAATAGCTGTCGTTTTACATGATTAACATAAGAGATACGAAGATGGAAGATTGTTGAGTGAAAAGAAAAACAAATGGTAGACAACAGAAAGAAGGTGAACGCAGCCGGAAATACAAATAGTCATTGACAAAGCTAAATCAAGCACGTTGTAGTATAAATTGGCGTTATCGTGGAAAGTATAAGAGACGCTTGAGCTAACCCTTCGTGATTTTTTTTTCTGCATGTTCCAGTTACATAGTGTAATGGTGATATAGTCCAAGTGCTGCTAACAATAAAAATGAAGGAAAAGCTCTTGCACACATAAAAGTATGTTTCCAGGAGATCAAAATTTGACTATGACACGCTCAGAAAATACACTACAAGTTCTGTATCCTGTCCTCCAAAAAACGCACATGGCAAATGATGTGTTACAAATAGGACTGTGCTGCTGTGTTTCATTAAAAGCGCCATCTTGCCTAGTACATGTCTGTTAATTAAGTCCATGATCGCTTTCGGTGGTTCATTTACAGCTAAGTTAACGGTGGCGACTTTTTTGAAACAGAAGACATACATTTAAGCTCGCCGTGTGGTACATTTGACAGCACAAGGCAGGCGTTCACCTGCCAGTGACATGGATCGCGAATTTCGAAGGTGCAGTATGCTGCTAGCATTTGAAACACAAAACGCGAGGCACACATTTCGATTTAATGACGTACTAGTAACAGTTTGTTTCACACGTTGGTCTGTGCTTATGTATCCACTTCAAGGAGTTGAACAGAAGTACAAAAACACCGCGAAAAGTGCATACTTCAATATAAAAGCAGATGCAAGCCGCTGTTGTATTTGATGACCGCGAACGGCATCTGTGCAATGTCCTCAATACGTTGCAAGTCTCAGTCGTGGTGAGAACAGTGTCCTGTGTTGCGAATGCGTTATGTCGCAGCTAAGTAAATTAGAACTTGGGCAGTTGGTTCTCCTATGGTGAGTGCTTCTGTAACCAAGGTAACCAAAGTGTTCGCTTAAGAGACACTATATCGAAGATTTATACCGCATACAGGAAAAGCGGAAAAAAGCATCATCCGCTAAATCACAACGCGGACGAAATTAAGTCCAAAAATGGTTCAGATGGCTCTAAGCATTGTGGGACTTAACATCTGAGGTCATCAGCCCCCTAGACATGTTGTTGTTGTTGTTGTTGTTGTTTTTCTTGTGGTCTTCAGTCCAGAGACTGGTTTGATGCAGCTCTCCATGCTACTCTATCCTGTGCAAGCTTCTTCATCTCCCAGTACCTACTGCAATCTACATCCTTCTGAATCTGTTTAATGTATTCATCTCTTGGTCCCCCTCTACGGTTTTTACCCTCCACGCTGACCTCCAATACTAAATTGGTGATCCCTTGATGCCTCAGAACATGCCCTACCAACCGATCCCTTCTTCTTGTCAAGTTGTGCCACAAATTTCTCTTCTCTCCAATTCTATTCAATACTTCCTCATTAGTTATGTGATCTACCCATCTAATCTTCAGCATTCTTCTGTAGCACCACATTTCGAAAGCTTCTATTCTCTTCTTGTCTAAACTATTTATCGTCCATGTTTCACTTCCATACATGGCTACACTCCATACAAATACTTTCAGAAACGACTTCCTGACATTTAAATCAATACTGGATGTTAACAAATTCCTCTTCTTCAGAAACGCTTTCCTTGCCATTGTCAGTCTACATTTTATATCCTCTCAATTTCGACCATCATCATTCATTTTGCTCCCCAAATAGCAAAACTCATTTACTACTTTAAGCGTCTCATTTCCTTATCTAATTCCCGCAGCATCACCCAATTTAATGCGACTACATTCCATTATCCTCGTTTTGCTTTTATTGATGTTCATATTGTATCCTCCTCTACTTAAACCTAACTAACCTAAGAACATGACACACATCCATGCCCGAGGCAGGATTCGAACCTGCGCCTAGAACCGGTCGGCCACAGCGGCCGGCCGAAATTAAGTATTCACTGACAGTGACGGACGATCATTGAATAGGATTGTGACGAAAAATAAGAGGACGATAGCAGCAAAAGTCAGTGCAGATCTAAATGTCGCACTCACGAACCCTATCAGCACCAAAACTACACGACGGCAGCTCCAAAAGCAGGGAATTGCGGGGCAAGCTGGAATTCCTGAACAGCTAATCAGTGATGCGAATGTGCATAACAGGAACACGTAGTACCGAAGACATAAAAACCTGGACTATGGAAGAAAATCACTTGGTCGGATGAGTCTGGGGTTGGGTTGTTTTTGGGGAAGGAGACCAGACAGCGAGGTCATCGGTCTCATCGGATTAGGGAAGGATGGGGAAGGAAGTCGGCCGTGCCCTTTCAGAGGAACCATCCCGGCATTTGCCTGGAGTGATTTAGGGAAATCACGGAAAACCTAAATCAGGATGGCCGGACGCGGGATTGAACCGTCGGCCTCGCGAATGCGAGTCCAATGTCTAACCACTGCGCCACCTCGCTCGGTGGATGAGTCTTGCTTCACACTGTTTCCGACTTTTGGCCAAGTTTACGTCCGAACAGTGAAACATACCGGAGGTTTGGTGATGATTTGGGCAGCCATATCACGGTTATTCCATGGGCCCCATGATCACTCTGGAAAGTCGCCAAAGATTATATGATCCTTTTCGCTGATCCAGCCCGTCCCGTGGTACAGTGTTTGTTACACTGTGGTGATGTGTTCCAAGACGACACGGACCCTGTTCGAACAGCTCATGTAGTGCAGGATTGGTTTTGTGGGCACGAGGATGAATGTTCGCATCTCCGCTGGCACCGCAGTCACCAGATCTCAATATTAATGAGCCATTGTGGTATGCTTTGGAAAGAAGGGCGCATGATCGCTACCGACCTCCATCATTGTTACCTGAACTTGTCACAATTTTGCTGGGAGAGTTGTATAAGAAGATTCCCGTGAAAACCATACAGGATATATATTTACGTATTTCAAGACGACTGTAAATTGTTTAATGCGCCAACGGTGCGGTTTCCTACACCATACCATATTAGGCATGGTAATGTCTTGTGTTTGAGATGTTTCCATATTATTGTCCACAACTTGTGTGTAGTTTCGAGGAAATAAAATGACCATCCGTAACCTATTACGTTTACTATTAAATGTTGATTCATTAACTACAGTGAAATGCAGAGAGTTGAGGGAACCATTGTATTAATCACAACAGGTTTCGTGACTGATGTAGGTGAAGTTAGATTGCAAAATGAAAAAAAAAAAATGAAAAAAATACCCAGGCGATGTATGATAAGATACAGTATCAACTAAAAAAGAATCCATTTATTACACCTAGGATTCCAATGCTGTTAGTGTGATATTAATCTGCAGCGAATAATTTAGGCTCCGGATTTGTTTACATGTAAAGAAGTCAGACTTTATTTCGTTATCGCCAGAGGAACCCGACGGGCACTATCCAAGTACCTCCGTTAAGATAAAGGGCGTGCATCATGTTATATAGAACACAAAATATATGCATGAGGGTAGGGACCCACATTGTTGACTGAATTTCAGAAATATCTGCGAATATGAAAATTCTTCATGACCTAGTTGTTCGAAATAAAGGGAACACGCTGACTCTCATCCAGAAGTAAATCATTACAGAGTTCACAGCTATCGTCCTAAATAACATCAAATTAAAAAGGGGGTCAGTTACTACAAATCTAATCAATTTGAAGCGTTGTTGTCACAAGCACAACGATATCGTCATCCTCTCTTACCTGTGGCCGAGCGAGATGGCGCAGTGGTTAGCACACTGGACTCGCATTCGGGAGGACGACGGTTCAATCCCGCGTCTAGCTATCCTCTTCCCCCAAATCAACCCAACCCTTACCTGTGCCGAGCAGCAGTTTTTGTCCTCAACGTTTCGAACCAAAAACAGTTCGTAGATATGATTCTTTCCACCATTAGACTTCGTTAATTTTAAGAAACTGGATACAAATACCATCAATTATTGTTTGGTTTTCCGTCTTGAGTTTACTGTAATTAAAAGAAGAGTATTCTACGCGAAAGGCGTTTAGCTGTTATATATGTAGTGTGTGTGTGTGTGTGTTTAGGTTGGGGGGGGGGGGGGGCAGCGAGAAAAAAACGTGCGTTGGTGGGTGCGTGGATATAAGTATCGGTGTGAGTGAGTGTTGTAACAAGTGAAGATGTCTTTCAGCAGAGAGTGTAGGAGGGGTGAAAAGTTTTAGAAATAGAGCTGAATTGGAAATAACACCAATGCAGCGTAAGAAAAAGAGGTTCTGTAAATGGCGACAAACCGTCAAGAGTGAATGTGCCACAAGTTTAATTCGATCTCGACCGCCACCAACAACGAAGGAAAAGGCAGTGGTTTGTAGAATATGTAACCAACAGCCAGAAACACCTTGAGTGAATTGCATGCCAGCTTTATAAATGAATGCTGCTTCTAATCCATAAATTCAAAATTTTCAAACTTATTAAGTATGCATATTTTCAGAATGAACACAGAAGATTTTTTGTACATAAAAGGCATCGCATGTGGTGTAAAAAATGCTCTTTAATTGGTTTCAGTAAACTCAAGACGGAAAAAACCAATAGTAATTGATTATAACAGGTGCTGCGGAAGATGACCATGCAAACAAACATATTATACAATTATTATCTCTGGAAGAGATTTCTTAACATCAAAACCCTGTATTTTTGAACAAAGAAAGATGTTTAAAAAGCCTTCTTAGATGGAATTTATTTATGGGGACTAGTTTTTGCTGCCTCAAAAATTATGTGGTTAGGTGATACTAAAAGGTTTCAGATAGATTATATAATGGTAAGACAGAGATTTAGGAACCAGGTTTTAAATCGTAAGACATTTCCAGGGGCAGATGTGGACTGGCCACAACCTATTGGTTATGAACTGTAGATTAAAACTGAAGAAACTGCAAAAAGTTGGGAATTTAAGGAGATGGGACCTGGATAAACTGAAAGAACCAGAGGTTGTACAGAATTTCAGGAAGAACGTAAGGGAACAATTGACAGGAATGGGGGAAAGAAATACAGTAGAAGAAGAATGGGTAGCTCTGAGGGATGAAGTAGTGAAGGCAGCAGAGGATCAAGTATGTAAAAAGACGAGGGCTAGTAGAAATCCTTGGGTAACAGAAGAAATATTGAATTTAATTGATGAAAGGAGAAAATATAAAAATGCAGTAAATGAAGCAGGCAAAAAGGAATACAAACGTCTCAAAAATGAGATCGACAGGAAGTGCAAAATGGCTAAGCAGGGATGGCTAGAGGACAAATGTAAGGATGTAGAGGCTTATCTCACTAGGGGTAAGATAGATACAGCCTACAGGAAAATTAAAGAGATCTTTGGAGAAAAGAGAGCCACTTGTATGAATATCAAGAGCTCAGATGGAAACCCAGTTCTAAGCAAAGAAGGGAAAGCAGAAAGGTGGAAGGAGTGTGTAGAGAGTCTATAAAAGGGCAATGTACTTTAGGACAATATTATGGAAATGGAAGAGGATGTAGATGAAGATGAAATGGGAGATACGATACTGCGTGAAGAGTTTGACAGAGCGCTGAAAGACCTGAGTCGAAACAAGGCCCCGAGAGTAGACAACATTCCATTGGAACTACTGACGGCCTTGGGAGAGCCAGTCCTGACCAAACTCGACCATCTGGTGAGCAAGATGTATGAGACAGGCGAAATACCCTCAGACTTCAAGAAGAATATAATAATTACAATCCCAAAGAAAGCAGGCGTTGACAGATGTGAAAATTACCGAACTATCAGTTTAATAAGTCACAGCTACAAATTTCTAACGCGAATTCTTTACAGACGAATGGAAAAACTGGTAGAAGCGGACCTCGACGAAGATCAGTTTGGATTCCGCAGAAATGTTGGAACACGTGAGGCAATACTGACCCTACAACTTATCTTAGAAAATAGATTAAGGAAAGGCAAACCTACATTTCTAGCATTTGTAGACTTAGAGAAAGCTTTTGACAATGTTGACTGGAATACTCTCTTTCAAATTCTAAAGGTGGCTGGGGTAAAATACAGGGAGCGAAAGCCTATTTACAATTTGTACAGAAACCAGATGGCAGTTATAAGAGTCGAGCGGCATGAAAGGGAAGCAGCGGTTGGGAAGGGAGTGAGACAGGGTTGTAGCCTGTCCCCGATGTTATTCAGTCTGCATATTGAGCAAGCAGTAAAGGAAACAAAAGAAAAATTCGGAGTAGATATTAAAGTCCATGGAGAAGAAATAAAAACGTTGAGGTTCGCCGATGACATTGTAATTCTGTCAGAGTCAGCGAAGGACTTGGAAGAACAATTGAACGGAATGGACAGTGTCTTGAAAGGAAGATATAAGATGAACATCAACAAAAGCAAAACGAGGATAATGGAATGCAGTCGAATTAAGTCGTTTGATGCTGAGGGAATTAGATTAGGAAGTGAGACAGTTAAAGTAGTAAAGGAGTTTTGCTATTTGGGGAGCAAAATAACTGATGATGATGATGGTCGAAGTAGAGAGGATATAAAATGTAGACTGGCAATGCAAGAAAAGCGTTTCTGAAGAAGAGGAATTTGTTAACATCGAGTATAGGTTTAAGTGTCAGGAAGTCGTTTCTGAAAGTATTTGTATGGAGTGTAGCCATGTATGGAAGTGAAACATGGACGATAAATAGTTTGGACAAGAAGAGAATAGAAGCTTTTGAAATGTGGTACTACAGAAGAATGCTGAAGATTAGATGGGTAGATCACATAACTAATGAGGAGGTATTGAATAGAGTTGGGGAGAAGAGGAGTTTGTGGCACAACTTGACAAGAAGTACGGACCGGTATGTAGGGCATGTTCTGAGGCACCAAGGGATCACAAATTTAGCATTGGAGGGCAGCGTGGAGGGTAAAAATCGTAGAGGGAGACCAAGAGATGAATACACTAAGCAGATTCAGAAGGATGTAGGTTGCAGTAATTACTGGGAGATGAAGAAGCTTGCACAGGATAGAGTAGCATGGAGAGCTGCATCAAACCAGTCTCAGGACAAAAAAAAAAAAAAAAAAAACCTATGCTGCGAACTTTTCTCAATAAGGAAATTATTATCGTTACCAATGTTTGAACGAAGACATTATCCGCTCTGGGCTGTAAATTTCTTTATTTGTTTGTGCGACCGTCCACTTCGGACATTAGGCCATTCTCAAGTGAAACCATCTATAGAAGCACAGCCGGCTGCAGATGTAAGGAGAAGCCATCAAACTGTGCTAATTCATGAAAAACTAAGAATTTAGAGAAGAGACTGCAACACCAGATGAACAGATGTAACAACTTGACTAATATGTTCACCTGATGTTGCAGTTTCTCTTCTGTGAAGTTTTAAAATTTATTCCATAGACAAGTTGCCTCAAGTGACTTCTCCGTACACTTATAGAGTACTTCACCCTAAGGTTTCATTGAGAATGACCGGAAGGTCAAAACTGGACAGTGGCATATAAAAAAATAAGAAATTTAAGTACTTTCACGTGAACATTTAATCGGGACTGTGGAACCTTGCGTAAAGAAAATACTTGTTACGATTCTTTTCTATAACTAGTGTGGAAAACGAAATTACCTACACATCTCATAAACACTCCACGACTTGAGGATCCATAACGGCAATAAGGTTGCATCTTGTATCTATAAAGCAAAATTATAACCACTTTTTCATTGGGGTTATCAGTAACACAAATGGAAGGCTCTTTTTCAGAGATAAGATTGCTATTGATATGACAACGTAATGGCTCGAATTTAAGTAATGTCTGTTAAAAAAAGTTGTGTTGCTAGTGAAAAATGTGTCACGTCATTATTGTTCCCTCTCCTATATTTTTCTTTAGTAACTGTTACTGTGTCGACTGTGGGGGAATTGCAAATGAATTATTTGTCTCAGTATGCTGCAGTTCGGGTACGTAGGGACTTCAGAAAGAAGTAGGTGACACATTTCGTCTCATCCAATAGTGTCGCGCAACAAGATTGGCGCATGGGCAGAAGAGTGTACAACCCATGTTCCGGGCTTCGTACAGACAGTTCTGCTGCGATACGGATAACAGATGCATCATAGTATGGGAGTGAAATGGCGCGGTAACTAGATACGTACTCCGCACTTGAAGTACGCGGTATAGTACTATTCTTGTGCGCAAAACATCTAAATTTTACAGATTCACTGTAAAATTGTGGCGATATACACACCAAATGTAATGTTGCATCCAACTGAAGTGAAATTTACAGGCTGTTCGTCGAAGGAGGCCCCGATTTCAGAATTAAGTGTATCGAAAACTTAAGATCGATATAAAAGTGCAACAAACTGTATGTTTATTGTGAAAGCTGTAAGAATTTTATAGAGAAGTTTCGGAACAGTTAGGAAGGCAGCTAACAGATGGCGTTGGAATCACAGACTCTACCCTACATTCTTGGCCTCCAAGATCGCCAAACATGACACCATGCGATTTTTTTTTCTAGTGGGTTTGTGTGAAGAAAAGTGTGTTCGTCCGCTCTTTATCTCGTGTCATGGGAGAAGTGGAGAACAGAATAACAGCCTCCATAACTTCTTTAAAAGCAGATACAGTGTTTAAAGCTTATGACGAATTTAGCTATCGTCTAGATGTTATTCGCACTGCTTCTGATAGACACACAGAACATTTTTAATAGAATAGCCCTCATCAGAGGACCAAAAGCCGGCCAAGGATTCCAAGACTGCTATGCACAGCAAATGGCTGAAATTCTTGTAATATATCCCTAAGATCCCGATCTGAAACAACCTTGAAAATTTTCGTGGTATCATCATCCGTTTCCAAGATACAGGTTTAAAGTTACCGTACGTGTATACTCAAAATCCGCTATGAGGCGAAATCTGGGTAATAGGTAACCGTAGCAGATTGCTCAGATTTTAACGTTTTTTGTCTACGTATTTATCTAGAAGAACCAACTCCCCCTTTTCAAAAATCTTTAACTGTTATCGAGGAACTCCTAAGAATTTGGTATTTGGGTACCAAAACCCAGCCACGGATTCCGAGAGTGTTATGCGCAGAAAATGGCTTTAATTTTCACGGCGTATTCCTAAGATCCTGATCTCGAACAACCTTGAAAATTTTCTTCATATCTTAATCCGTTTCCGAGGTATAGAAGATCAAATTTACTCAACTTGTACAAGTAAAATACTCGCTTAAAATCCGGTGTGAGGCGAAAATGTAGTTTATATCGTGACATATCACGGAGAAATATGCTGTAAACCGTCTACTCTTGTTATCTGAGAACCTCATGTTGTAGTAAGGAAACACATGCAAATTTTTTTTGCACGTAAAATCCTGTCCGAGGTGAGGGGAGAGAAGGGGGGGGGGGATAAAGAGAGAGAAAGTGGAAGTACGTGAAAGGTAGTGATAATGAAAGACAAAGTAGATGATAGTGACATTGAGGAAGAGATAGATAGTGACAGTGAGAAGAAACAGCGGCAGTAGTAAGAAAGGAATGAGATAGCAGCAAGAGAGAGACAGTGACAGTGAAAGGAGACTGTGGGAGTAGGACAGAACGAAGGGGGCTTTGTCTGTGACACAAGAGTCAATATCAGAGAGACACAAAGAGATAATGACAATGAGTTGGCCTGAAAGAGTGAGTGAGAATGGGCAACTGGGAGGGGATGGGTGTGAAGATTTACAGCAACGGATTAGTGGGTGTGTGCAAGTTACAGTTTGGGGAGCTTGTGGGAGATTGAGGTTAGTTGCATGTTAAAAAAAAAAAAAAGCATAAATATGTTCGCGTGCCAAAATTTTTGTGAAAGATGCTGAGGAAGGTAAAATGAGGCAACTGCTACCCCACTTTTCAGTCTGTCTTTTAAATAAAGAGGATCATACTTACATTTGTTGTGCTCCGGTAGGAGCATTCTTCCGTTGGTGTGAAGTCGTTGACCATAACCTCTGTTTTCCTATGCAGACACGTTGGTTGTTGTCAGAGTTAGTTCTTCAGAAGTTATTAACATATACTGCAAAAAAGACATAACATGGAAGTACCAACATAACATGGAAGTACCAATATTTAAAGTGGTGTATAATACACAGTTAATGTGTAAAAATCGAGATATTTTTGTAAAAACTGTGGTTGATGTAATGTGGAAATGGCAAGAGTACCACAGCTATATGTAAATACTAAAATTCTTCGTAGTACATGTCACTTAGCATTTGTTTATTCATCATCATTTTATTTGTATTTTATTTAAACAGCGATTTCCAACGTTGAGCACTGAAACATGTAATTGAACCTAAAAAGCCACCTGAAGGGTGCAAAAAACTACCTGAAGATGGCACAAGCCCTAAACCTGTCACACTTTTAAATGAAGCCACCTTCTGTTGTGACTGGTAGCTGTTATTATTCTACACCCTGTTTTATGTATTGATCTTTAGTTTGCGCCATACAGCCAGCTTACTCGTACAGATAGCATATATTTATTGATTCATCACACGTTGCTTATGTAACGATACTTATATACTTTGTTTAAGCGTACAAGCAACTATGTGTGTTTGATGTGGATGTACACTTAAATATCAACATATGTATGCCGCAAGGCACTATACAGTGCGTGGAAAGTACTGTACTTCATACCATCGACAGTATATCTGAAGAGCGCGTTACAATATCTGTGATCATGTGTTGCTGTCAGAGTTATGACACAATTTGGCAAAGGATAACAACGGCTTAAGCGCCGTAGTGGAGACAGCATAAGAAGCTCTATGACAGTTCGCAGCACTGTCGTGAGGATTCAACTGTGACGGTGACGGCTGGAGGCAAAAAAGTAATCGTTTACAGAACTGTGACAACACCGAGGTGTTGCCATAGAGAGGTTTATAAAATCACGTTACATTATTGGTTGAAGCAGGCCCGCGAAGCCTCCGCGTCCTGCCCACTACAAATGTCAGGGCTCAACGTACGCAGACTCAACTACAGGTACAGAGCATCGAGTCAACGGGCGGAGAGGAAGCTGTCGTTTCACAGTAGCCATTTGTCGAGACACGTCTTGCAACCCCGTACGAAAACAGAATTTCTCTCCCGAGAGAATGGACAAAGACCAGTTTTAAGGCGATTCCCTCTTTCTGGTCGTGAGCAACGTATTCATCCATATTCTAAACTTTCCAGAGTCCATGCAAATGCGGAGAAACTTCGAATAATGCGATTATACTGTCATTGCTACGTCCGTAACAGTTCAACAAGGTCGTTAAGTGCTAATGCACAGTTCCTTGTCCTTTGTTACATTGTTCATGTAATTTTTTCCAAAGATTAATATCAACCGATTCTGTCAGTTATGTCAATAAATTTCTGTATCATTCCAAAGTTGTAAAGTCCTTTTTGACTCATCCTGTAGTAAGTACGCTTTCATTTCCAGTACTTTACTGGGTTTTGCAATGAATTCTGCTCGTGATTTTTTCTTAATTTCAGTGTCCACTAAACTCCTGTTAGAGATAACGATGCTATCTGCCAGAAGAGAGAAGCAGTATGATGCACTCGGTATAGGAAATGTAGTGCGGCGAAGGAGCCGCCAGAAGCACAAGCTGAAGCAATTGGGGGAAGGGGGAAGGCTGTGTCAGCAGCGCTGACAAGTCGCCCACTGACTGACGCATGGAATTTAAATCGGCTTTGCGCGGGGGGGAGGAGTCGTTAAGAGGCCATTGGTGAACTACGGAATCTGCGTTTTGCCAGTCACTCAGCCGTCTGTCTGACAGTAAATTCCATCTCCTGCCCCAGCGGACATATCTCCTTTACCTGCCACATCTCTCTCGCCCCACTATTTCCTATTCTCGCTCGAACACCGGTCACAGAAACTTAAATAATTTACTACTTTAGTCATTGTAGTTTATCTGACAGCTGCTTAGTGTCATTTCGCCAGTCGACTCTTACCTGCTTTCAGTTTGACATAGACTGCATTCTGGATTGTACCTGACCCGCGTACACTCTGAGAGTATGAGTGTCACTTGAAAATTATTTCTAATTGTGAATCTAGCGTACAGTGATGCAAACACATTCGAAGGTTGTGAAAGAGGAAAGTTTCTGTCGTCCAACAAAGCATTGTTAGTCGATTCTTAGGCTTTTACATTAGGTACAAGTGTCAAGCTTTTTGCTTTATGTAAGATTTTTCTCAAGTTGAAGTGGCAGTTGCGAATTTTCCAAGCTTTAGCCTTTTATTTCATCCTATTGAATAAATCGAAAGTCGCGCATATTAAACGACGCCATTGCTCATACGCAGTGCAGCGCATACAAACTGAGATAAATTATATAACAAATACATAATTGGCAGGCGAGTCTCTACATGTCTGCGTGGTATTAATGGAAGACTGTCTCCTCGTTGTTAAGTCAAGGTGAATAATCTAGATGATTAATCATGATTAAGTGCGACATCGGTGATAAGTAGTTGGCTACTTGCAGCACAAAACCTTTCGCTTCCTTGTGACGATGATTGACAGATAAAATCCCTAAAGCAGGAAAACCTCTATCGTCTTTACAGTACGTCGTTGAACTGCAAGTCCAACATTTACAATCTTATAAAAATACTTTCTCGGACACTTATGCTCACAAAAAAGTGACTAAAGACCTCTCATTTCACCACCATAGGAGATTAATACAGAGACGAAAATCGACAAATTTGGTAAGATCAAGTTTTCGTTTCTTGTTTCAAAAAACCGTTACAGCATTTTGATGGTACCTATGTATGCTGTCTTTGTTACTAATTAGACCGAGGCATTAAGAAAACATCTTTTATGAACTGAGTGCTTTCTGAACTTACCACTCGCGATATATTGGAAAAGAGCGAACGCAGGCCAACAGTTAGATTCCATAGATCTTTATTTCTGAAAGGTATTCGACACCGTATCAACGTATCCACTGATAAATAAGATACGATATCTTCGCAAATGCACGATTCTCTGGGAAAAAATATTCGACAGATAGGGCTCTCACAGAACGACGAGTATTCATCAATAAACTAAAGAAACATTCTGGAGTGCCAAACAAAAAGGAAAGAAGACTGGGTTTTAAAGTTCTTTCAATGTTGTCGTCACTGGAGACGGAGCACAAACTCGTACTGGACAGTGGACGGGGTAGGAAAAAAAAAGTGGTTTTTTGAAAGATGTTACCTAGGAATTCATCTTACGTTATCTAGGAAATGTCATGAAATGTAAATGTGTGTAGCGTGACTGGGTTTAAAAGCCGCTTCTTCAAAATGTAAGTCCAATGCCTTAGCCACTGTGCACTCACTCGACTGAAGAGTAACATGGGAGTGTGGGTGGATCGCTGTTGTTATCATATGTAATATATCAAAAATCTCTAAAACACTGTGAGCAACGCTTCTGTTGCTTGTTTACAGGTCTTGCCCTCTTTACAGCACAATATCATCGTCGAGCAATAGTAGGATGTGTTGGTTCATCTTCTGCATCTACATCCATAAGCTGCAAATCACTAAGAGATGGCCGGCAGAGTGTACTCTTCATAGTAAACGTATCAGGGTTTCTTGACTGTACCATTGACGTATAGAGTGCGGGAAAAATTATTCCCTGAATGGCACTGTACTCTCTGTAATTAGTGTTACCTATGGGGCTGTAAATATTCCTAGATTCCTCTTTTAATTGTGGTTCTCGGAACACAGTAACATTCCCTTTACGTTGTCCCGTGAGTCAAACATGTGATCAGTCGTGCTTCTCTTCTTTGTACACGTTCACTATTTCCTGTTAGTCCTCTTTCTAATGAGTTTCACACACTATAGGAATAAACTAGGTAGGCGCTTTGTAAGCAGTCTCATTTGTAGACTCATTGCATTTTTCGACTCTCCTACAAATAAACCGAAGTCTTCCACCAGCTGTACTGAAGAGTGTGCCTCTGTGGTCATTCTCTTTCATTTCCAAAAAAATTGTTATACCCGGATATTTGATTCCACTTCTGACTTCTTGATGTTTTAGAAATAGTATGTTATTTTTCTCCGCTATGAAGTACACATTTCACATTTGTGTACATATTTATCAAGTTGCTAATCTTTGTACTACTTCTGTAATCAAGAACTGACTGAATATTCGTGCAGCTTTCTCCGATTGTACTTCGTTACGCATCATCCTCTGTAAGTCTGAGGTCACTACTAATATTGCGGGCGATCATTAATATACAATTTGAAAAGCGAGGCAACCAACACACATTCTGGGAGCACTTCAAAATTTACTTACCTATATGTTATTGATGATGATGATAATAATAATAATAATAATAATAATAATAATTCCATGCTACTCGACGGCCAGGTAAAGGTCTTTCAATTGGACGGCACTTCTGCGACTTGTGTGTCCCTGACCTACACCAGTAATCCGACCGGGGAAAGGATACCTGCGGTTTAAATCGATTCTGAACTATGTGTCGTTTCTAGCGAATGTTCACATCGTTGAGAGGTGAAACCCAGGTTAAAAGCACATTGAAATATTCCGCTCTCCGACTGGGATTCGACCCCGTGACCTTTCAGTTTTCGGGCACGTGCCTTACCACTAAACCAGCAACCCTAACTACATGTGTCGATGGCTCACTATCCCAGATAACGTACTGAATTCTCCGTACCAAGAAATCCTCATCCCTGTCACAAATTTCATTTAGTACCCTATATGATCATAAACCCCTTAATAACGTTGGTGTATACTATTTCAAATACTTCTTGGAAATCAAGAAATACTGCGTCCGTCTGACTGCCTTGAGCTATGTGAGAGAAGCTTGACTTGAGTTTCATGGAACCAATGTTTCTGGGATGCATACTGGTTGGCTCAGTGTTCGAGATACTTCATTACCTACCTACATATCTCAAAGCATGTTCTAAGGTTCTACAAGATTTCATTGATATTGTATTTCGAGGTAGATTTATGTAGTTTGTACGTGATTAATTTATCTTTGTTACAATAACTATAATACTAGTCAAAGGTGATGCTAAATCGCTGGTGCGAATGTATCTCCCGCGCTTATTTTATGTGATTCGATTTTATTCTTTGATTTGGTCGCATTCGTGTCTGGATGTGGCCAGAGAGCTGTACGCAAATTTTTGTTGCTGCAGTAATCGTAAGCATCTAGTCGTACACATGTTAAACGACGGTGAATGGTATTGAATAGCTCCAATATAATTAATAATTCGTCGTTACTTATTTGTAGCGCACCATAGATTATCCATTGTTAATTACAACATGTTCTTTACTAAAACATTCATAATACACTGCTGGAAAAAAAATGCAACGCCCTAAGGGATTGTACTCAGTGGCACCAGAGTAGAGTATGTGTATACTGAGCGGCTGTAGTATTAATGATTCATTTGTCACTGTCGTCGACGATCAGATGGCACTCAGAAGATCTGTCTGTGCATCCTCGAGTTTGCTGGGAGCAACTCTACTGAGATTAGAGGTGAAGAGGTTTTGCAACATTTCTTCTAGGGTACAGCCATGCAGCGCCGACTATTACGTGCTCTTGTTGAGCACCTTCAGCGTTAGAATGGCGTCGCATTGTGTTTCCCATCTATAACGAAATTAATTTCTATGTAACTCATGTTTGCGACTGGGACAATACTGCTTGATCCTCCTCTGTAAAGGAATATTTGAAAAAGGAGTTAAACGTTTCTGGCTCCGCTTTGCTTTCCTCTCTGTTTCGGATTATTTATCGTCCTTGTATCAGGATACCGAAGCGATTTCAACAGTAACTACTTCCTGTCCGTTAAAAATTGGACGGCTAGAGGGGAAAAAATACTTGTATCATCACCGAATGTAAATCACAAACTAGTCAGCTGAATCTGAATTCCTCCTTCCAAAGTCATAAGAAAATAAATCTGACGTAATTTCTGACCGAAGTTTCATAGTTTGCTGACTTTCTACTTCTTAGTTCCACATGAACTTTAGGATTTAGTTTTGATACAAATTGGATGTTTTCCATCATCTCCAGGTTAGCAACGAAATGTCAGAAAGTGTTTAACAAATCAACAGAGGAGGCCCGTGGTCGTGCAGTCTCGCAGCATAGATACATTCGCAGTGCGACATCGTTTCCGCTGACCTAGCGACCTATTGCAACGTTCACCGTTCCCTTATAGTGCTAGTGATATCTAGGAGAGATAATTCGCAGTGAAGACGAAATTTGTAGTTTCTGCGTGGAACGACCTTTCTGAACTAAAAACATGTATTTGATAGATGACACACCATAAATGAAAACAATTCACAATATTTAATTGAAATACGAAGACAATATCGAATGAATTTAGCAGGCTAATTATGTGTCACTCCACGAAGTATCTCGACTGTCACAGGACAGCCAGACGTAATCTACAATGTTGCCAAGTCCCAATCATTCTCGCAGCAGGAAGGAAAACATTTGCACAGCCGATGAGTTTCCTGAGCAGGCTAGCAGTTCAGGAGTAAAGCTTGCGCTTCAAAGGCTTAGCGGAAGCATCTCGCAAATTGGCAGATACCCGAAATACGAAAGGTGCAAGCAAATGTGTGAAATTCAACAGAAACAGTACACATTAAGAGCAGGGGAAATGAAATGAATGGCCTTACTCTTCATAGCTGTCATTATTTTATTTCTGTTTCAGTCTGTGGATTAACAGAATATTCGTATGACAATCATCGAGGCGTAATTGTTCGAAACGACTGGTAAATCAAGCTTATATAGGAAACTAATTTATTGGTCTTTCTAATAAAGTACTCAGTGATAGCCAGTCCTTAAATAAAAAGAAGTTAATTAATTAATGTACAGTTTGTTTACACACAGCGACCCACAGCATCATCTTGGAATACGATGCGACTGCAGAAATGGGCAGCTGGTGCTGAAATCTACTGTAGATCTCTCACATACTGTGTAATCACAGCAATACACGTCCTATACTTAAACTTTTGTATAGACGATTTAATTTCTTCGTATTGGAGCTGATAAGTAAGAGTTACAGTCTCTCACAATATCATGCACCTCTTGCATCCCCAATACTCCGCCCACCGCCTACCTCCACAGTGGATTTCTTATAAATTATGATCCCACACACAGGGACACAGCAAAGTTTTATCTTCTCTCCGCATTCGAAATAAATTTTACAGTCCGTACGGATGTCATATTTCTGTCGTGTCGTTCAAGACGGCCTCTGAACTAGTGTATGATCTACTCATTTTCACCTATGAGATCTGTAGGTACAGTATTGTCGGCTTTTTTATCACCCTGGACTTTTGTCACTGAAAGCACTGCAACTCCCCCATCGCAAATATTATAATTTTTCCGGAAAACCCTCACATTAAGTAGAGAACAGACGACAGATGTACCAACTTATTATTAATGGCAGTATGCAAATGAATACGTCCATCTTGCATACCCTGAGCTCCTAACTCGTTGAATTTACTGAAGCTCTCGCAGGTCGTCCCGTTGTTAAGTGAAATCACATTTCAACTACGAAGAATAAACAACTCGGGAAGAATTTTTCTCCACCAATTTGTTCTTATAAGCCTCTAGATGAAATTTTACAAAGTAATTCGGCATTATCAAAGCAGTAAATTTGCTACTCGCCCAACATTCTGAATCGTGGCTGTCAGGGGACCTATGATTTGTTTTCAGTACAATACGTCATACGTGTAATTATTAGCCAGTAACTCTCGGATTTTGACCCAAAAGCCAGAAGAACGTAGTATTTCAACCTTTTCCTACTTCGTTACAAATTCATCAGAATCCCCGTGGCACGAATTCTTTTCTGCCAATTTCAGTTAATCCGATGACGCCAACATATGAAACAATAGAAAGTCATTCTAGGCTAATCAGTGCCGCGCATTCGAGGCTTTCTGGTGGTTTCAGCGAATTTCCTCGTTACATGGTGGGGTAACATGCTCCGACGTGAATTGCTTTCTCGTTACAGTGGTAAATCATCATAAATGGTTGCAGATTTATGCCTAGAGTGCGGGTTCCTTGTTATCAGCTTTTGCCGCTGGGAGTTCTCCTTTTACTCTGAAAATTAAGTTAACAGCTAAGGTAAAGGAGAATGTTGCGTGAGATGAACATCAAACACATCCACCTTTCCAGTTCGACATAAAAAAAATCGAAAATAAGCGAGTAAGACTTTCTAAGCACGAACAAATAACAACATCAGTAATACTATTATAGTAATAATTAATTAAGTTTGGCATATTCCAACATTCAGTCTACACAAAAACTGCAATACGAAATGAGATTTTCTTTGAGACGGCATTACTGAATTTCATTGTGGTTCTTTCGAGCTGTGTAGGAGAAGGGACAATACAAATTATTTCACACAATCCACTTTTTCAGCGATGCTCCAGCTTGCTGTAAAAGTTGAATTCGCACTAGAAAACAAACACGATGTTACAGAGGTAGTGAAACGCCGATGCGTAGAACATTTCTCAGTGCTATAGTAACAGTTAACGCGGAAAGAATAGCATATTGTTGGCAGGGCGAAAGATAAGAGGAATTGTAGCAATTTATAAGTAAAATGACTTTCTTGCTGTCACAAAATTAAATTTTGTCATTGTCACTTACTACGTTCAGAATGTTGTCACCTTTATGTTCAGAATGTTTCTTCAAAATTACAAGAAAATAGGCAATAAATTTGGAAGGATAGTTCAAGTCTGGTTCCGAAAGTTAGTAGACGATCACGGAGACGCCAAAAAAATCTTGTGATATTTCGAAGTCTCGGCTTTTCCAACAAGAGAAATCTCACTCTAGTGCTGCTATCCAAATCTGTCTAGGTGTATGCTACCAGACATCATACTGTGGGCAAGCTTCATTCAGTGTATATACCGAATACATTACTGACTTCACGTCGATTCTGCTTGATAATTAGAATTGTCTATGTTTATTGCCATAGAAAACATTGTAAAACTAGATAAAGTACCCTGTGAGTTATGTAACAGTGTTGTTTTATGTTTATTTGTGTAGTTGTGTAATGAAGATATAATTGCGTCCTGATAATTGCAAAGTTGAAAGCTCTTACGTAAAATTTTTGGAATGAGCCTTTCTTATGGTAAGGATAGTTTAGCCACATATCTAGGGCTATAAAACGTCTATATCTCCAGCATCTCGGCTTTTGCCAGTTTTTCTAAAAAACAGTTCACGTAAGGTAGAGCTAGTGCTTTGCAAGTGGGCCGCAGACAGAAAGAAATCTGAAAATTGCCTTGTACCACTGTAAAATTTCATAAAGTATGAACTAATAGTGAAACGTAAACACCAAAATGTGAATTACTATAGACACGTTGGTACTCAAGAATTACTGGGGACACATATCCGCTGTCATCTTACTGCAGTGGACAAAAGTTCCTCATTTCGGCATAAGCGGATAGACTTGTAATCCGTCAAATGTCACGATTTTTCGCTTTTTACGACAATATTATCATCAGATGTAAGCTGCCTAATTTTGTTAAAGGCAGATAGAGCTGTAATCCACAGTGGCTTAATTTATTTGATCCTTAAGATAATATAAGTGGTTTTTGAACACTAGTTTTGACGTCTGTATGATAGGACATTAACGCCATCGTGTCTTCAGTCATTGTTTTGTGACAGCGCAACCTCACGTAGAAAGGCCGGCCGCGGTGGTCTAGCGGTTCTAGGCGCTCAGTCCGGAACCGCGCGACTGGTACGGTCGCAGGTTCGAATCCTGCCTCGGGCATGGATGTGTGTGATGTCCTTAGGTTAGTTAGGTTTAAGTAGTTCTAAGTTCTATGGGACTGATGACCACAGCAGTTAAGTCCCATAGTGCTCAGAGCCATTTGAACCATTTTGAACCTCACGTAGAAACGAAAAAAAAATATTCAAATGTCTGTAAAATCTTATGGGACTACAATGCTAAGGTCATCAGTCCCTAAGTTTACACACTACTTAACCTAAATTCTCCTAAGGACAAACATACACACCCATGCCCGAGGGAGGACTCCAACCTCCGCCGGGACCAACCGCACAGTCCATGACTGCACCGCCTTAGACCGCACGGCTAATCCCGCGCGGCTAAAAACGAAAATGAATCAAAATAAAACACCTATTTTTCAAACTACTGGTCATTAAAATTCAGAAATTGAAAAAAATGTATATTGTAATGAACTGGCTGCTCATATAAATACACTCCTGGAAATTGAAATAAGAACACCGTGAATTCATTGTCCCAGGAAGGGGAAACTTTATTGACACATTCCTGGGGTCAGATACATCACATGATCACACTGACAGAACCACAGGCACATAGACACAGGCAACAGAGCATGCACAATGTCGGCACTAGTACAGTGTATATCCACCTTTCGCATCAATGCAGGCTGCTATTCTCCCACGGAGACGATCGTAGAGATGCTGGATGTAGTCCTGTGGAACGGCTTGCCATTCCATTTCCACCTGGCACCCCAGTTGGACCAGCGTTCGTGCTGGACGTGCAGACCGCGTGAGACGACGCTTCATCCAGTCCCAAACATGCTCAATGGGGGACAGATCCGGAGATCTTGCTGGCCAGGGTAGTTGACTTACACCTTCTAGAGCACGTTGGGTGGCTCGGGATACATGCGGACGTGCATTGTCCTGTTGGAACAGCAAGTTCCCTTGCCGGTCTAGGAATGGTAGAACGATGGGTTCGATGACGGTTTGGATGTACCGTGCACTATTCAGTGTCCCCTCGACGATCACCAGTGGTGTACGGCCAGTGTAGGAGATCGCTCCCCACACCATGATGCCGGGTGTTGGCCCTGTGTGCCTCGGTCGTATGCAGTCCTGATTGTGGCGCTCACCTGCACGGCGCCAAACACGCATACGACCATCATTGGCACCAAGGCAGAAGCGACTCTCATCGCTGAAGACGACACGTCTCCATTCGTCCCTCCATTCACGCCTGTCGCGACACCACTGGAGGCGGGCTGCACGATGTTGGGGCGTGAGCGGAAGACGGCCTAACGGTGTGCGGGACCGTAGCCCAGCTTCATGGAGACGGTTGCGAATGGTCCTCGCCGATACCCCAGGAGCAACAGTGTCCCTAATTTGCTGGGAAGTGGCGGTGCGGTCCCCTACGGCACTGCGTAGGATCCTACGGTCTTGGCGTGCATCCGTGCGTCGCTGCGGTCCGGTCCCAGGTCGACGGGCACATGCACCTTCCGCCGACCACTGGCGACAACATCGATGCACTGTGGAGACCTCACGCCCCACGTGTTGAGCAATTCGGCGGTACGTCCACCCGGCCTCCCGCATGCCCACTATACGCCCTCGCTCAAAGTCCGTCAACTGCACGTACGGTTCACGTCCACGCTGTCGCGGCATGCTACCAGTGTTAAAGACTGCGATGGAGCTCCGTATGCCACGGCAAACTGGCTGACACTGACGGCGGCGGTGCACAAATGCTGCGCAGCTAGCGCCATTCGACGGCCAACACCGCGGTTCCTGGTGTGTCCGCTGTGCTGTGCGTGTGATCATTGCTTGTACAGCCCTCTCGCAGTGTCCGGAGCAAGTATGGTGGGTCTGACACACCGGTGTCAATGTGTTCTTTTTTCCATTTCCAAGAGTGTAGCTACTGGTGAATAAAATTCGGAGTAGCTGAAAAGATATTGCAGTAAACTGATCATAAAACTTATCGTAACACACAGAGCCTGAACACTGACTTATTTCATTTGACAGCAGACGATACGATTTAGTCTGCAAATATCTGCAGATTCAACATATAGTATTGTAGTCTTCTTTACGAGATATTGTTATTTGCCAAGACCGCCAGGAACGGTACACCGACTACTGAAGCACAAACGTTTTTACAGTTTCAAAGTCAAAAATTATAGTTTTGAATTTTCGAGTTTGGAATTGTAAATATGATTGTGACGAAGCGTCGTGTTTCAGTAGTCGGTGTGGGCACGGCTTTTTGTTATGTGATCTGAAGATGGCCATGTTACTGGTTGAAACTAAAAATCGATGCATCCTTTCGTGAGATCTTGACAAATAAAAAGCTATCATAAAGAAGACAACAGCACTCGATTTAACATACTTACCACAAACATGAATTCCCCTGTAATTTTAAACGCATTTACAGCACAACAATTGAGATTTACGTTCGCTAAGTGAGATTATTCAGTTTGATACTGTCTTCAAGAGACGTCCTTTGAAATTTGCCTTATGTGGTATTTTGCAAACAGCGATAAAAGACTTATTTCCAGTATGAGAAATATTTATTTGTGTCAATTATTATGAAAAATTATTATTCATGGCATTAAAGGCGTAAATAATCCATTATTTAATGAAAAACCATGTTCTTGGGGTAAATCGTGTGTCTTGGCAGGCTGTTTGAATATTACGATTTTCAGTAATTCGTACTTAATTCAAACTGAAGTGCAGTGTGCACTACTGTTAAAAAAATTGAGAAGTTGGGCAACAATAACGGGGAGCACCTGGATAGTCTACTGTCATTGCATCAGTTCGGCCATAAACACACCACGACTTCGTCAACGCTCGCGACCGCGACCTCGAGCTTGCAAAGTGTCTCCAGAAGGACCAAGGAGCTGTAAGGACAGTAGTTGGCATGTCTGTTTATCTTCCGACTTTGCGCTATTTGTGCGACCCCAATTTTCAGGTAAAAATTAGCTGATCAACAGTATTTGTAGACTTTTTTTACTACTTTTGGACTTGTCTAACATTTCAGGGGTTCAGATCAAGCAGTTTGTCCACATAGAAGTGACAAGCGTTTTTTACATGTCTTCATCAAACCTAAAACGATGAAATATATTCACATATCTGAACATTAATTTGCGTTCAGAGTAATAATTTATGGGAAATGCACAGTCGAATTCCGAAGGGGAGTAGTGGGGGTGCACAGTAATGCGATACCCTGTTGCTCGTATCACCTCCACAACGAAATGACAATCTGCTGTGGATGATATTAAATCGTCTACAGAAAGGCGTAAGCATACAGCGTACTGCTGTGATAAACAAGCATAAGTGTCGGTTGCAACATAAAGTCGCGCAGGAGCCGTACAATCAGGATATGCATACTGAACATTAGCTTCTCATCGCTTTATGCGGTCGCTAACAACGACAAAAATTTGTTTATACGTTAAAAATTTGTTTATGCGTTTCAGGCACAGTCTGCCAACAGAACTTCATATAAAAGGACTTGATACAGAGTGCCATCCCACATCATTTCAGTCTTAACGTTGATGGTGAATTAAGATCGAAGTGACGTGAAACGATCTTACAGTTTGTAATGAAAACAGTCTAACTCTAGATCTTTCAATACAACAGACATTAGATAATAAAATAGACACATTGATGCAGAAAAAGCTATGCATTTGTACGAATGCGAGACTTTTACTCCTTCTCAACATAATCCCCTTCAATATTAATACTTCTCCCAACAAAGAACTATTTCTTTATGTACCTGATGCAAAGAAATCTTTGTTTTGTTATTTGAGTCACTTTCCCACAGATCTTTGTTTCATGCTTTGCCTTTTGGATTCTGGTTCAAAATAGTGAACCGAAGTTCGCCAACGTGAATGGACAAACGTCGCAGTTAGACCATAGGCTCAAAGCGCGGTCCGTCGCGATCACCCGGGCTGACGCTACATCTGTAGAGGAAATAGAGTGCAAAACACCAGTGCAACCAATTCTAGAATGCTGCTCAGCGTTGGGGGCCCTTATGAAGTAGGCGTACCATCAACCAACGAACGAATTCGAAGACACTGCTAGTATCGTAACTGGTCGGCACAGTCCTTACTAAAGTGAACAGAGGCATTTAGCGAAGTGAAAGAGAATCTGTGGAAGAAAGAGAACATTGTTCTTGCGAAACATTGTTGGGTAAATTTAGATGACCTGTATTCGAGTAAGACTGTGTGACAATCCTGCTTCCAGCGTCGTACATCTCGCGTAGGAACCATGAGAGCAAGGTAAGAGAGATAGGGCACATACAGAGGCGTGGTACGAAGCACCCTCCATCACACATTGTACAGTGACTTGCGGAGTATGTGTGTAGGCAGTGTGATATCGACACAATGGTCATATCGTGCGATCCACAAGTAGGATCACATCGCCCCCTAAAACAGTTCTCTGATGGCGAGAATTGCCGCCCGGTAAGGTGAGGAATCGCTGTCTACACTTTCACACTCGGGAGCAAACGGTCGAACGGCCTCACGCGTGACCTTAAAATATGGAAGTCCGTAATTGTGCCTGTCTGGATTCTAGTCCGCCCCACCAGGTGGGCGCAGTGACATGGGAACATTTCATACACAAATGAGGGTTCTCCGTGTTTCACGTTCCCACAAGAATAAACGTCGTTCATTAATCGTGGCATATCATTCGCGATACATCGCTGAAATAAACATAATTCTAGTAAATTTTCCGTTGGTGCTTGACAGAACATGAAAACAACATTAAATAGGGAACGCCTTCCTAATGTTCTGCAAAATTTTGCCGCGATGAACTTCAGTGATTGGTCAGAGATGTCGACTGACAGGTTTGATATGAACCAATTACTGTCTCCAATAACCGCGTTACCAAGTGATGTGTTAAACATAATGTCTGTCATACTAGATGCACTTAACAGTGATGGTTAGTACGCCCGAGTTATCGTCAGTGGTGGCTTGTGGTAGAGTGGCATTCATCTCGAGGATCGATATAACCCTTATTAAGTCCGCCCGGAATAACAGCCGATACGTTGGTTATTTTATTGCGTATGACGCGCTAACATACCTAGAAGGATTTTATTGACACGATCGATATCACATTTCATCACCGATATGGTAAGGTTTTATAAATGAGACACAACACTTTTCCACTTAATAATCATTCACACTTACGGTTTAGTTCTGGTAGTGGGAGATTTGTAATGTCCTTCTGTAATTTTGCCACTTCTCCTGTATAAGTAGTTCTTCTTTAAGGTCGGGAGCAGCTGCCTCGGATAACAGTGCGCGCGCTAATGTGTGAACTACTTTACGTGGCTATAAATATCGTCTGTTTTCATGGAAATAATTGGACAGAGACTCGCACCGGTCGTTGATTGAAAACCGATACGCCCCTTCACTCTTGGCACAGGTGCTTCAAAGCTAGCGCTCTCTCTCTCTCTCTCTCTCTCTCTCTCTCTCTCTCTCTCTCTCTCTCTCACACACACACACACATACACACACACACACACACACACACACACACACACACACACACACACAGCAAATCTCCACCGATGTGACAGGCCACCGGCTCTCTGCTGCTACTCGAGCTGTGAAATCGTTTGATAAGCGATCCAGCACGCATTATTGTGCCTTCCGCAGAGCAGGCCTAGGAGCAGGCCGCGTGTGTAGTGGCAGTCGCTTCGTGAAGGGCACCTCACTTCATGTTGGGGGTGGGGCACGCACCCTGACCTTCTGCTTTAGGAATGTTTCCATAACCTGTGACACTTACATAGTCAGGCGCAGTGCATGTCGTTTCCGATCTTTTAGTATCAGTCTTATATGGTACTGTATTAGAGTTCTGCATAGCTACATTTTTTTCTTTCCTGTCTTGACCATTCGACCTCTTTCGTTCAAACTTTAGGAATTCTCTAACCGATGCTGTCTGGGCAAGACACACACAGTTTGATTTCTGCCACTATTTCTCTCATTCTACTACGAGGGTCACTCCGAAAGAAATGCACACTATTTTTTTTAAAAATCCATCTTTTATTCTACATGTTTGAAAGTTTTACAGTGTGTAGATACATCCTTTAGGAACAATATTTTCATTTCTACACATAATTTCCATCCCTCTCAACTGCCTTAACGCCGTCTTGGAACCAGCGCCTGTATACCCGCACAGTAAAATTCTGGGCTAACCTGTTGGAGCCACTGTTTGGCAGCGTGCACAAGGGAGTCATCATCTTCAAACCTTGTTCCACGAAGAGAGTCTTTCAGTTGCCCAAAGAGATGATAGTCACATGGTTTTTTCACTGACATGTGGCCGTGCATTGTCGTGCAACAGCAAAACATCCTGATTTTGCCGATGTGGTCGAACACGACTCAGTCAAGCTTGAAGTTTCTTCAGTGTCGTCACATATGCACCAGAATTTGTGGTAGTTCCACTTGGCATGATGTCCACAAGAAATAGTCCTTCGGAATCGGAAAACACCGTAGCCATAACATTTCCAGCATAAGGTGTGGTTTTGAATTTTTTCTTGGGTGAATTTGCATGATGCCACTCCATTGATTGCCTCTTCGTCTCTGGTGAAAAATGATGGAGCCATGTTTCATCACCTGTCACAATTCTTCCAAGAAATTCATCTCCACCATTCTCGTGCTGTTCCAAAAGTTCGCTGCATACTGTTTTTCTTGTTTCTTTGTGAGCCACTGTCAACATCCTGGGAACCTACCTGGCACAAATGTTTTTTAACACCAACACTTTCAGGATTCTGCAAACACTTCCTTCCCCTATCCCAACGTAGCGTGACAATTCGTTCACTGTGATGTGTCTGTCAGCAGTCACCAATTCGTTAACACTCTGCACATTGTCTGGAGTGTGTGCAGTACGAGGCCTGCCGCTGCGAGGACAATCCTCAATATTGCCGTGCCCGCTTTCATCACGTAACCTGCTTGCCCATCGACTAACTGTACTGCGATCGACAGCAGCCATCTCCATACACGTTTTTCAACCTCTTGAGGATGTTTCTCACTGTATCGTTTTCACAGCACAGGAATTCTGTGACAGCACGTTGCTTCTGACAAACGTAAAGTGTAGCAGTCATCTTGAAGACATGCTGTGATGGCGCCACTCACGGGAACAGATTGAACTAAATTTGAAAACAAGTGGGAAGGATGTATCTACACACTGTAAAACTTTCACACATGCAGAATGAAAACTGTGTATTTACAAAAATAGTGTGCATTTCTTTTGGAGTGACCCTCGTAATATAGTTAAAATTTCTCTGGTTGTGAGTCACGTTATTGCTGGCTGGCAATATAAACAATTTGTCTTTCGCGGTTGAACCTTTTTCCTAGTAACTTAAAAAAAACCACGAGAAAAACATGTTGAGCGTACGGAGAGAGGATCAGGGATTAACAGCCATCCCAACTCGCTTTGTTCTTGCGGAATTTTCCGGAATTTCCTCCGCTCCTTAACTTCATTGTGATTATATTGAGCTATAACACACTTTTGAGCCTCCAAATGAGTCATGAAAATCATGGAAACTTGTCCGCGATGTGTCAGTTAATTCGCGCCCGAATTATCCTGTAAGCATTAAGTAATTAAGTTGCGAAGCCGCTGCAGGTTTTTAACTAACATTCTAACGGAACGTGGAGATTGCGAAGATACACCCCGATCGTGATGTGTGTTACCCATCTCTCGTGTTCCGCTCGAAGCGAATGTGACGTTTTTTCCTACTTCCCAATTCCCCGTCTTACCGACGTCACTTTCGACAGAGTTAAAACCATTTCTTTCCAAGAAAACAATCATTTTTCTTTTCGTTTTATCCTGAAAATTTTTAGAATTTTCTTCCACGTTCGGAACACATCGTCATATTGGTCAGTTTTACGATCGTACGAGAGATTTCTGACAATGCTAGACAAGGATCCCGTCAGTAGTTACATAGCTCTTGATCTCGCCTCTCAGTGACCATACATTTCGTGGCATGAGCAGTAGGATGGGGGCGACATAACGCATCGCTGTTATTCTTCGTCTTATTCAGTGTCAAATTTGGCTTACTTCGGGATCCCGTCATTAATATTTCTTTTTGAATGACTTTGTAGAAAGTTGATACACTCATATACGGGTCGTCTTTGTCTCTTCTTCTAGCCAGTCATATTGCTACTGTCAGGAAAATAATTTTTATGTTTGTATTTTATCCTCCTCCGATTCCAAGTAATGAACTGCTAGCTACCCATGGCCCTCAGGAATTTCGTGTCGTGCGGTAGGGCGTAGCGTCCGATCTTCACGCGAAGCCGGCAGGGTTGCGACAATTACTATGTGAGAGTAATACTGTACTGACGATGTCTTGTGGTTTCTGGTGTATGACCTCTCATCAGTTACTCATTCAAAAAATCGTCTGTGTAACTATGTCACAGAAGCAAAATAAACGAAGTCAAGATACGACAAAGCTTCAGAAAGTAATTTACACATTATTATGGCAGGCCATGTAGCTCTTACTGAATGCTGCATTACTCATCAAAATGACACAAACACAAGACACTATTTGGTCACCATGTCTATGTAAGTAACGGTTGGAACGTTCTACCAGTCCTTCAGTTCCTCGACGATAGATATCCGTTCGTTCATCACGGAGCCATTCGAGAACCACTGAGTGAACGTAATCGTCGCTGGGGAATGCGTTTCCCCCAGATTTCCTTTCGACTTGCCAAAAGAATGGAAAGGACATGGTGCAAGACCTAAACTTCACTATCACCATCACACACGTCTATGCGGTCTTGGTGAAATTGTTGCCACCATTTCACTCTGGCCCGATGCGACGTGGCATTTGGCCCGTGCACTGTTAGAATTTCAACGTAAATATATGTGGAGTTGGGACGTTTTATCCACAAGAATCGGGCTGTCCCGCGTACTTCCACTTTGGAGGACGTTTCCAGTTGCCATGCCATTTCAGTTGTACACTGTGATGTACCTGTTATCCGTACAGCAGTAGAACAGCGTGTGCAGAAAACACGGAACATACGCACATTGCGCCACTCTTCTTGCCTAATAGTCGTAGCATATAACGACATGTGTTACTTCCTTGCCGAAACCCCTACGCATAAAAAAATCAACAGTTTGAAGTGGATGGCGGGAGATAGACAGCAGCATTCTAAAGAACTGCAGATTGGAAGAAACTCAATCAATTCGCTGATGTCTCTGATTGTTTTAGTGCTATGCCAGGTGCTACAGTTATGCACTGGTGTGCACAAAACTTAAGGGCGAAAGTAACTTTCGCATGATGTCTCACTGCCTAATAACATAGCTCGACGAAACTTGGACCATACATAGAAAGAAATGCTACAGTGTAATACAGAAGGTAACTGGGGGGGGGGGGGGGGGGACGAATTGAGACGAACAGAAACGACCCAAAGACAGTAATTACGCTGAAGTCACCGCGATTTATGACATCTACATCTACATACATATTCCGCAATCCATCATACGGGGCGTGGCGGAGGGTACCTCGTACCACAACTAGCATCTTCTCTCCCTGTTCCACTCCCAAACAGAACGAGGGAAAAATGACAGCCTATATGCCTCTGTACGAGCCCTAATCTCTCTTATCTTATCTTTGTGGTCTTTCCGCGAAATGTGAGTTGGCGGCAGTAAAATTGTACTGCAGTCAGCCTCAAATGCTGTTCTCTAAATTTCCTCAGTAGCGATTTACGAAAAAAAACGCCTCCTTACCTCTAGAGCCTCCCACCCGAGTTCCTGAAGCATTTCCGTAACACTCGCGTGATGATCAAACCTACCAGTAACAAATCTAGCAGCCCGCCACTGAATTGCTTCTATGTTCTCCCTCAATCCGACCTGATAGGGATCCCAAACGCTCGAGCAGTACTCAAGAATAGGTCGTATTAGTGTTTTTTATAAGTAGTCTCCTTTACAGATGAACCACATCTTCCCAAAATTCTACCAATGAACCGAAGACGACTATCCGCCTTCCCCACAACTGCCATTACATGCTTGTCCCACTTCATATCGCTCTGCAATGTTACGCCCAAATATTTAATCGACGTGACTGTGTCAAGCGCTATACTACTAATGGAGTATTCAAACATTACGGGATTCTTTTTCCTATTCATCTGCATTAATTTACATTTATCTATATTTAGAGTTAGCTGCCATTCTTAACACCAATCACAAATCCTGTCCAAGTCATCTTGTATCCTCCTACAGTCACTCAACGACGACACCTTCCCGTACACCACAGCATCATCAGCAAACTGCCGCACATTGCTACCCACCCTATCCAAAAGATCATTTATGTCGATAGAAAACAACAGCGGACCTGCCACACTTCCCTGGGGCACTCCAGATAATACCCTCACCTCCGATGAACACTCACAATCGACGACAACGTACTGGGTTCTATTACTTAAGAAGTCTTCGAGCAACTCACATACTTGGGAACCAGTCCCATATGCTCGCACCTTAGTTAGGATTCTGCAGTGGGGCACCGAGTCAAACGCTTTCCGGAAGTCTAGGAATATGGCATCCCTCTGATACCCATCACCCATGGTTCGCAAGATATCATGTGAAAAAAGGTGCGAGTTGCGTTTCGCAGGAGCGATGCTTTCTAAAGCCGTGCTGATGCATGGACAGCAACTTCTCTGTCTCAAGGAAATTCATTATATTCGAACTGAGAATATGTTCGAGAATCCTGCAGCAAACCGATGCTACGGATATTGGTCAGTAATTTTGAGGATCCGTCCTTCTACCCTTCTTATATACAGGCGTCACCTCCGCTTTTTTTCCAGTCGCTCGGGACTTTACGTTGGGCAAGAGATTCGCGATAAATGCAAGCTAAGTAAAGAGCCAATGCAGTAGAGTACTCTCTGTAAAACCGAATTGGAATCCCATCAGGACCTGGCGATTTATTTATTTTCAACCCATTCAGCTACTTCACAACCCCAGGGATGTCTATCACTATGTCGTCCATACGGGAATCTGTACGAGACTCAAACGGCGGTATGTTTGTACGATCCTCCTGCGTGAAACAGTTCTCAAATGCTATGATGATCTCCAAGACATTACAGAAGGCGGGACATGGTTCTTAATAGATTGTGTGAACACCACTGACAGTAAAACATGCTCTGCAACGTGCTCCCATTCTCACTGTAAGGTTTTAAGGAGTTTTTATGATAGGACGTTCCCTTTCTTCACCAGCGTGGTTGGCAACGGCTCAATGGTCGTTGGAACATTTGCACGTGCTACGGTGCGTCACCCCAAAGCATCCCAAACGTCGCTCGATGGGACTGAAGTCGGGGGCAGGAGGAAGGCAGTCTATTCGCAGAATATCCTCTCGTTCTAAAAGCTGCACTGCCTGCGCTGTTCGATGCGGTCGCACATGGGCATCCCTAAAATGAAGTCAGAGCCAAATGCACCTCTTAAAAGACGCATATGTGTTACAGTTAACGGGTGAACCGTGTTGGAGGTCAGTACATTCATGCAACATTATGCCTCCCCACACCATAACACCTAGACCACCAAAACAATCATGTCCGACAATGTTGTTGGGTGCATTACGTATTCCCATCTCTCATCATGAGAGGTCACGTCCAGAATCACTACTCAGATTGAATCTGCGCTCATCCGAGAAGAGCACACGATCCCACCCCTCGTTGATCCAGTCTCTATGCTCTTAGCACCATCGCAAACGGTGCTGTCGATGTGCGTGTCTATAGAACACAACGCACTGGCCGTCGGGCAAAGAGACCACCCCCATGAAGTCGCCGCGCCACTGTGGAGCGTGAGACTGCGTACCTTGCTATCTTTTTAAATGCGGCTGCATTTGCTCTTTTGCACTGTTACACGATGTAGCGGCCATCAACTGGTGAAGTTGACTATAGTCGACAACCTCCTCTCCTTCAGGCAGCGATGTCTCTGGTTCGGAACGTTCCCCTTGCATCTGAGTTGGGTTGATTTGGGGATGAGACCAAACTGCGAGGTCATCGGTCTCATCGGATTAGGGAAGGATGGGGAAGGAAGACGGCCGTGCCCTTTCAAAGGAACCATCCTAACATTTGCCTGAAGAGATTTAGGGAAATCACGGAAAACCTAAATGAGGATGGCCGGACGCAGCATTGAACCGTCGTCCTCCCGAATGCGAGTCCAGTGTGCTAACCACTGTGCCACCTCGACCGGTCCCTTGCATTTGAATGAAACACTGCTGTGAGCAATACCAAACTCTGTTCTACACTCGTCGCACTTCATCTTTACTCCAGCTTTCCGATGCTTCTTTCCTGTGTGAAGTCATTCATATGTTGTACGCTGACCATGTTGTAATGAACACCACCCCAGTGCACCGTAATTGCCCGCTAATTGACACACATTGTCTTTTCCTGTTCCTTCAACTGCCTTGTTTTGCAATTCTTGCCCCATGTGGCGCTGTAGTTACGCTGACCTCACGCCATGTGACGTCCAGCTTTCTGTACACGACTGTGAGGCCTCCGGCAACATGCTCCCGTACTTTCATTCATGTCCACCGAATAGTTAATATGTTAATTTACTTTATCTAGCTCGTCCTCAAGTTTTGCAGAGCAGTGTATATTACTACTTTAATCTTCCACTATATGCGAGAGTCACTGAGAGACGCGAGAAATGCCTGAGGAGAACTGGCTGTGGCCGCTCGTTAGTTCTCGAGTTAGGTGAAGCTTCTTACGGTCTGTAGCGGTGAGATCTCAGATTGACAGCTTTCTTGCATTGTTCCGTGGCGCTCCGGTTCTAGTCTTGCACGGACGAAACGTTACTCAGCAGTTCTGAGTGAAACGCATTCTTTCCGCTTCAGTTGAGTTTGCCCTGTAACGCAATAGCGTTACTGGTACGGGCGCCAGCTTGTTGCGCCAGCTTATTCCTGTGGGTGGCTTAGGTGAACCAGCTGACATGTGCCAGTATTATGAACTCGCTTTCTGCGGTTTCTCGAAATCGGTTAATGCGAACGCAACCGTGGTCTTGTTCACGATTATTTTGAAATCAACACACTGGTCGACGTGGCTTAATAGTAAGACACTGGAATCGCATTAGGCAGGACGCGGGGTCACCGGCCTTCCAGAGACTGGTTTTGCGTGGTTACCCGAAAACACATAGCGATGTGTCCTTTGGAAAGGAGACAGGAGATTTTCGTCTCTTTCCTTCAGCCCGGCTGTGATCTCTCTAATGACCTAATCATCGATCGGACATTAAACGCTGTCTTTCCTTCGTTAAGGAACAGAAACAAAAAAAAGTAAAAACTCAGAACTTGAAAGGATTTGCTAATGTGAAGAGCTAACTAGTTTTTTTTCGTAGATACGTATTCTCAATGCACACCTATCTGCAAATAGCTTAGAACGCAGACGCTTACATATCACAGGATACGCAGACTGCATGTACAATCATGTGGGAGCATGACATTTGATAGATGTACGTACATGTCATGTTCAACGATTCACAATGAGAATGGGAAGTTGCTTCAGTGCCTATCGACGCTGAGCACCCTTACCCGAGCATCACGCAGAGAAGAGCAATATCCGAAGTATTGAGTGGTCAGCGAATTCGGTGACTATAATCTTACAAGACAAGTACAGACAGTCGGGCTTGCCTCGCTATGTGAGTTACAGATTACTCTCGGGAAATCTGAAGACAGGCAGCAATAGCAATGGTTCAAAATCTTTGTAACAGGCTGCCTGTGTTCAGTTTTTACTTTATCTGAAACAAGAAGTTTCATTGGTTCAGTCACCGCTTAGTGTGTTTGGTGCTCACAAAAGTGTAAATAACCCATGTTTCTTTTTGAATCGTATACTTTCATTCACATTTATTCTTTAATTTTTCAGGAAAACTGTGTCATATTCCGAGACTATCTAAATGTGTTTGAGCAAGGTACTTTGTTTAACAGTGTCGTGGGCGATACTCATAAAATGCGTGTTAGTGACGTCATTCTTTTTGTGTCTCGTTAGAGTGCAGGAAATTGCAGTTAGTCACCACGTTCTCTTTAGAGATATGTTCAAAGGACTTGTTCTATCACACCGTAGGTGCACCAATGTCGCTTCCTGTTAATAGAAAACATTCGTTTCAGAAGGTCAATACTTTGTATGCTTGAATCCTGACGATCACTTTTCTCACGTAGCTGGAAAATTTTCATTCGTTAGACAGCGGTGATCTGGTTATCACATTTCAGCCCATTGTTGTTAGTGAGAAAGATAGTGGCTTTTTTTCCAATTTTATCGGCGCTGTTGTGTGTGAGTTTTATTTATTCGTGTTCTTTTAGGTGTACCTTTGTGTCTTAGAATATACGGCACGGAGTGCAACTACATCTCACTTCTGCAGACAGCGTTGTTGTGTGTTGCGGAAGATAATGCATCACTTCCGTTTCATCTCTTTTCATGTTCCATTCGTGAATGGTGAGGAAAGCACTTGCCGGTAAGTCTCTGTATGGGAATATATCTGATTGCGCGTAGTTTCGTCTGATATACCTAGAAGGAAGTAATATGTTGCATGGCCGCGTGGAATTAACGTTCTCGGATTTTTGGCAGTACTTAAGTTCGGTTTTCACACAGCGGTCAATATTAAGGTTTTTTTGCTGGGTCTTAAAATTAATGAATGTGCGGTATAAATGTGAAGTTGCGTTATGGTTAGTATTGCACATTAGATTGTAAGTCTCCACGGGTGTTACGTATATCGCAGATAAGAATGCAACGGAATTTTCTTTCTTTCAAAAGCTTGTTTAAGCACAGACATGTGTGTTTTTGTTCTTCCTGTCTTGTAATACGTCTAAGTAACTTTCTGCACTCTAAATCATGAAACTTCATGCTGTACAAGCTTCCACTCTGTTGTCCCCTATTGCGAACGTCTGTGAAATATGAGTAGAGAAGCATGTTTGTCTAAGAAGTGAAATACATTTCATTTGTATAAAATCAGTTACAACTATTCTTTTCTGTAAGACAAATAGTCCTGGTCGTGCAGCTTATTGCGCAACGCACAAGTTGACGCCGCGTCCACACCGGACGCGCCGCGCACAGACCCTCAGCGCAGAACGGAGAAGTGTGTTCCTAGGTGCGCAGCAATGTTCTAGTGTACGCGCACACGCCAGTGTAGTAGTAGTAGTAGTATTTGTGTTGTTGTTGTTATTGTTGTTGTTGTTGTTGTTGTTGTAATAATGGTAATTTCATTCATCAGTGGATCACTTTTCCAAGGATATTAGGCATGTCTTAGAATTAAAATTTAAGAACAGTAAAAGTAACATAATTTGTACATACACCCATTTACATACTTACAGATCAAATTTGACAAGACGAAACTGAAAGAAGGAACTAAAAACTGGAAGATGAAACTGAAAATTGCAAGAGTTGCTTTTATTGTGTTTATTATAATCTGAAGATGGACAAACGTAGAAAACATCGTCAGTGGGTGACACCAGGACTGAAAATTCGAAAGATACGTGGAGGAATATAGCCTTTAAGTAATGTATGTATCGGTAGTGATCAGTAGGATATCAGTTATAAGTTTCGCTAACGACATAGTTATCTACAGCGAAAGCGAGGAAGTCTTACAGGCTACTGAGCACAGATTAGATTAGTGAAAACTTACCATCAAGGTTGTGGACCACGAAGTAGGCGAAATGAAGAAATTCTGCTATCATGGAAGCAACATAACAAATGATGGACGAAGCAAGGAAGACATAGAAAGTGGACTATCACAGGCAAAGAAGGCATTCCTGGCTAAAGGAATACTGCCAGTATCAAAATTCAACCTTAATTTCGTGAAGCAATTTCTAAGGATGTATACAGTGTGATCAAAAGTATCTGGACACCTGGCTGAAAATGACTTAAAAGTTCTTGGCGCCCTCCATCGGTAATGCTGGAATTCAATACGGTGTTGGTCCACCCTTAGCCTTCATGACCCACTCTCGCAGGCTTACGTTCAATCAGTTGCTGGAAGGTTTCTTGGGGAGTGGTAGCCTATTCTTCACGGAGTGCTGCACTGAGGAGAGGTATCTAAGCCAGTCGGTGTGACCTTGCACGAAGTCGGCGTTCCAAAACATCCCAAAGGTGTGTTCTATAGGATGCAGATCAGAACTCTGTACAGTCCAGTCCATTACAGGGATGTTATTGTCGCGTAAGCACTCTGCCATAGGCAGTGCATTATGAATAGGTGCTCGATCGTGTTGAAAGATGCAATCGCCATCCCCGAATTGCTCTTCAACAGTGGGAAGCAAGAACGTGCTTAAAACGTCAATGTAGGCCTGTGCTGTGATAGTGCCACGCAAAACAACAATGGGTGCAAGCCCCCTCCATGAAAAACACGATCACTCCGTAACACCACCGCCTGCGAATTCTACTGTTGGCACTACACACTCCGGCAAATGATGTTCACCGGGCATGCGCCATACCCGCACCCTGCCATCGGATCGCCAAATTGTGTACCGTGATTCGTCACTCCACCAACGTTTTTCCACTGTTCAATCGTCCAATGTTTATGCTCCTTACACCAAGCGAGGCGTCGTTTGGCATTTACCGGTGTGATGGGTGGCTTATGAGCAGCCGCTTGACAATGAAATCCAAATTTTCTCACATGCCGCCTAACTGTCATAGTGCTTGCAGTGGATCCTGATGCAATTTGGAATTCCTGTTTGATGGTCTGGAGAGATGTTTGCCTACTATACATTAAGACCCTCTTCAATTGTCAACGGTCTCTTGTCAGTCAACAGACGAGGTTGGCCTGTACGCTTTCGTGCTGTACGTTTGCTTCCACGTTTCCACTTCACTATCACTTCGGGAACAGTAGACCTAGGGATGTTTAGCAGTGTGGAAATCTCGCGTACAGACGTATGACGTAAGTGACACCCAATCACCTCACAACGTTCGAAGTCCGTTAGTTCCGCGGAGCGCCCCATTCTGCTCTCTCATGATATCTAGTGACTACTGAGGTCTCTGATATGGAGTACCTGGCAGTAGGTGGCAGCACAATGCACCTAATATGAAAAATGTATATTTTTGGGGTGTCCGAATACTTTTGAGCACATAGTGTACTTTTGCATCTCATTATTGTATGGGAAGTGAATCATAGACTGTAAGAAAATCGTAAAAAAGAGAATCAAAGCGTTTGTGACGTGGTGCTGTAGAAAGATGTTGAAATTAGGTGAGTTGATAAGATAAGGAATGATGAAGTTGTGCGCAGAATCGGCGAGGAGAGAAAGACGCGGAAAACATGTAGAAGAAGAAAGGACAGGATGATACGACACATGTCCTGACACGTGTTAGAACACAACGGATTAACCTCCGTGTTACTAGAGGGAGCTATAGAGGGTAACGTAGGTGAAGACAGAGATTGGAATAAATCCAACAAAAAATTGTGGAATGGGGTGCAAATGGTGGTCTGGGGTGATACAGAATTGTAAAGAGGAGAGAAATTCATGGCGGGTCGCGTCCAACTAGCCAGAAGTCGGTTGATTCCCAAAAAACTGATGCAAAGTTTGTGCATTTTTATCATATATTGACAGAAGACTTCGAACACTTGATCAGTTTGGTTAAACCACTAATAAAGAAACAAGACACTAATTATGAAAATAATGATCGAAGAACGATTGTTGCATTTACATTATGAAAGACATGTCTCATCATATAGTACTGTCATAAACATGCTAAACTGTTCAAAATGTAAGTTCAAATGTGGAAGTTTTTCACCAGTACAGAAGATGAATATTATGTGCTCAAAAATTTCCTCAAAAATAGAGTTGTAGCTCCGAAACGCGTTCGACAGTAATTAGAAAATAACAATATTATCATTGAAGACGGAATATTATTAATTAATATATCTCTAACCTAGAAGTTACACTCAAGGATAGCCCACGACTTAATGTCGACGAAAAACGTAAGTTACATACTCCTTTTCGGGACACTACCTTCTAGTTTTGGTTCGGTAGCGAGAAGTCTCTTCCAAAGAGAGCGAGCACGAACGAGCAGATGCTATTGATGTACCGACGCTGCGCAAAAGCTGTTCGTAGTTGCGCAGAACGGCGATACAGAAAGCAAAATTTACACCAAATACAGACAGACAATGCAGATCTACACGATAAACAACATAGCTTCCGCTCTTGCTACAGAACGCAGTACTCACTCACAAGCAACCCCTTAAGCGCAAGATCGCAAGTTCAATCTTCAGTAAGGCTCATTTGAAAGCGTTGTGTTAACAAATATGACAGGAAAAATATTAGCTGCTAATGACAAAAGATGAGTGACCAGGACGTGCAGACATCAATCTTCGATGGGATTTAGGTATTACACTTCAATAAATGTACGTCGTCGCCATTGAAATAAACAACTAACTTGCATCATGAACACTGAATGAAAAATGGCGCGCCATACTGATCATAAAGGGTCACATCATCTAGATCGTAGGCGAACTCCTTGGGAGTTGCAAATCACGCAGAACGTTCATCTAGGTATCAATTCCTAAACAATGTATATGGAATCATATTGATGTTACGGGGTGACGAAAACTGATGGAATGTGTTAACCTACAACCAAATGCGAAACAGACTTTCGTGAAGCTTATCGTGAAACTGGCTATTCTTTAAGGCGTAGTTACAGATAGTGCGATAATATGTTATGTAAGCACGGAAAAAAGAAACATCCAGAGTCTGTATTTGTTCATTGGTTCCAGGTAGTATGAATTGCAACACACATACTTTTCAGGAGAGATAGTTCGCTCTAAAAGAGTGTCATTTTTGTACGCAGATCAGAAATCAAGCAAAAGTAAGGTATTTTGACCTGCTAATGACCAAAAGTAGCGATCATACTGTAGTTGTTGTTCTCTTACGCCCATGATTGCTGTGACGTGAATATTACCTAATGCCGCTGCAAGATCACGCTAACTAGAAAGAATCGTAAATCGTAGGGGGCAGAGCACCTCCAACTTCCCGCAGCACAATAAATAACTTTCTAGCCAAACCATCCAGGTTAACATCGGCACAATTATACAAATGCTCTAAGACATTGATGTTAGGCGGCGTAGTTGTATACGAATGCCTGAAGACCTTGGTGTTAGTTGATCTTACATACAAATCTCTTGGTACCTCTAATTTTCAGGGCTCCTTTCGTATGCATTTTGTTATCAAATCCCGATTGATCGGAGTTGAAAACAAATCCGTTACTGAACAATGGGATAAGTTTGTTTATCTCATCTACAAATTTTCGGGCAGATTCCACAGTTTGCTGTGCTTTGTTTGAAATTTTGTCATCTTACGTCCTCCAATTCTGTATAGCAATGTTCGAAGTTATGCAACCATGGGCTGATAGCCTTGAAATCACTGTAATCTATGCCGCGCGCAATTTTATGTGCGTAACATGGTAGGTCACTACCATACACATCCTGTAAATTGTATCGAGTATCCTTGTAACGCGCGAACACCAGTTTCTGTAACAAGTGCGCTTTGACTTCCCTTGGATATCCGTAGTTTTTCTTATCCATATTGCTGCGAACTTATTCGAAATCTGTTAATAATTGTTTTTTAACTATACTGTTGATGATCTATGTACGTAATTATGTTTAGTACCCGCTCCTTGGACAGCAATTGTTCTTTACTACGTTTCACTGTGGGTGGGACTTGTGGCTCCCTGTCCGACAAGGATGATGAACTGCATGGCTCGACACCTGTTTCAGTATCACTTTCACGTTAAGCACGTACCGTCGTCATTGTATTCCTCAAGTTCATTGTCCACACAGTTAAGCGGATACGACGCCACACATTACACTGACTCACACATTCCACTGAAACGTTAATATTTCATTTGCCACTTCTTTCTCACTCTGCGAAATTCCTTGGGTTCTTTTCTGACGAAATGTCAACTTCGGCAACTGTTGTTTGCTTAGTTTATCGTTGCCATTGCTCTGCTTCCCGCTCCCTGTTGCCATTAGCAGCCAATATTGTGGTTGCATGGTAGACAATACGTAGTGTGTGTCATTCTAATTTGAGCATACTCCAGGTGTTGCAAACTGAACTTGTAATTAGGACAAATTTCCTCCGAAGTTTTCACTGTTGAAAGTGCGTGGTGGTGTATACTTAAATAACACGGAAACGGTGTTCAGTAAGGTAGAAGCACATAACTCAGCGTGGTTCTCGTATTCCGTTAACACTGAAATGTGTTACGCCAATAAAGGAATATCTTTGTTTTGACAAGTTCTTATTTTAAGACTTTATGCTGCGTTGGAATACAATGTTACTCAATGATGCGGTGTAACTTGTTCATATGTAGTCGTGGCTGCACATACATTTCTCTTGCTGCCCTAAATTAACTCTACCACGTCAAAAGGAAAATTAAAAGCATAGGTTGTATAGTATGACTTGTTAATTACTGCCATATTTCGACATTATTGTTCTTCGTCAAAGTTCAAAACCGCGTAATTTCGTGTCGCTGTGAGAGAGGATGTTTTTTCTTGTTTTTCCAATTTCGGTTGGAATTAAAATTCACGTCTGCGTGCAGTATACGTCGCCATTCCCCTTGCTATTTCGGCGATACTCGGTGTTTTTCAGTTTTTGGTATTTTCAACAGATGTTAATTTTGCATACTGGTATCGTCACCACAAGGACGTTTGCTGGCTTTAGAGAATATTGCTTGCATAGAAGCCCGCGGTATTGTCTACTGAAGTTTGACAACGTCCCAATTTACCTTTCCCCCTCTCTCACTCAGCGGGAAGGGTATGGCACAGAAATAACAATAATTCCACCCTATTCATTTCTGGGATTCCATTTCTACGCGGCGTAAACAAATAGACGAGCGCTTTGTAATATAGTCACAATCGCTCCAATCGAAACTGATTTTGTTTTCTGTCTGTTAACATTTATTGTTACAAAAATTACATGTTAAATGCGTTTGCTTTTATTAGACGCCCATTTTTTCACAGAAAGATGAAGAAAAATACTGCGTAAAATTTACAGAATATTTTTTGTTCTTATGAGCTGTAGCAGAACAGAAATTGATGTTAACCCACCATGAAAGAAGCACAATGCGAAAAAGAAAGGCCCATCGACGACGGCCCAAGAGCTGCGGTCGCACAAAGATAGCGAAGGAGATCGGCCCCCATCTTTTTTGAAGCAAGGCTCGGGGAATTCTCGTGGAGTGGCTAAATCCCGGTCCTGGGTAAGACCTTTCTATGTACTGCTGAATTGCATCTAATGACGGACGCAGCAGCTACAAACTGAAATCAGTGGCAGCCGCAGAGAGCTTGCAGGGAAGGTAATATATTCCGTGCGGAAACTGATTTGGTGACGGTATCCACCCTAGTCTATTTTGTGTCTGCCTGTGCGTAATCCCCTAATGCAGCCTACATCTGTTTGAACCAGCTTCTTGCAGACAAGTCTTGGCCTCCCTTTACAGTGTTAACCCCCCCTCTCCTTCCCCTATTACCAAATTAACTCTTCCCCCATATCTCAGATTTTGTCTTGCCAGCCTATTCCTTTCACAAGGCCAGTAATGCCATAAAGCTCTTTTCGTCTGGATTCGATGAATTATGTCTTCATCCATCCCATCTTATCTTAAATATTCTTCTGTAACACCAAATTTCAGTGCTTAAAAAATGGTTCAAATGGCTCTGAGCACTATGGGACTTAACATCTATGGTCATCAGTCCCCTAGAACTTAGAAGTACTTAAACCTAACTAACCTAAGGACATCACACAACACCCAGCCATCACGAGGCAGAGAAAATCCCTGACCTCGCCGGGAATCGAACCCGGGAACCCGGGCGTGGGAAGCGAGAACGCTACCGCACGACCACGAGATGCGGGCTTTCAGAACTTATGTTCTCTTCTTGTTTGTACCGTTGCTGTCTATGTACCACTTTTGTACAAGTCTAAACTCCAGACAATACGAATACTTTCAGTAAAGAATTAGTAACATTTAATTTTTTCCAATGTTAACATATTTATGTTTTTCAGAAAAGTTTTTCTCGCTATTGGCGGACCTCCACCCTTAATTATATGGCTACTCAACACCTCGCCTGTTGCTTTAAGTAACTCATGGGATAATTCCCTCAGAAATACTAGATTTATTTTAACTATGAGGGTTGCCCAGAAAGTAATGCACCGCATTCTGTGTCTGAGCCGAAAACAATGCTGCGAATGCGGAGCGTTACATATGTATTACTGGAAGTCTCCGGAGTGAGCGCGCTAAGTTTCCGTCACTTCCGACAAATAGCGTAGCTGCAGCACAGTTTCAGAATGGCGTCTGAAGGTGATATGCGAGGTGATATGCGTTATCAGCAACGTGCCGTCATTGAATTTCTCACTGCAGAGAAAGAAACTATGGGAATATTCACAAACGCTTGTGCAAAATCTGTGGACCATCTGCTGTCGACAGAAGTACAGTGTCGCTGGGCACGGAGGGTGAGGTCATCAGAAAGCGGTTCTGCAGAGTTCCACGATTTTGCAGCGGTCGGGGAGACTATCCACGGCTGTCACACCTTTCATGCTGCAGTGAACTGATGTCACTCGCGAGGACAGACGCATTGCGACTCGGCAGTTGGCGGTGCATCTGTCAACCAGCCAGGGAAGCGTGAATGCAATTATCCGCACTCTCGGATATTCAAAAGTGTGTGCAAGATGGGTCCCGCGGTGTCTAACGATGGATCACAAATCGCACAGAAAAAACGTTTGTCTTGATTTGTTGCAACGTTTTGAAGCTGAGAGGGAGGCCTTCTTATCCCGGATTGTGACAGGTGATGAAACCTGGGTCCACTATTTTCAGCCCGAAACTTCGACAGTCGACAGAATAGTGCCATTCCCATTTCCCATAGAAGAAAAAAATCAAAGCAGCTACTTCCGTGTTCTGGGACTGTGAAGGTGAGATTGTCATTGATGTGATGCCAAGAAGCGGTACCATTAATTAAGAAAAATATGTCAACACATTAACAAAACTCAAGACGCGCTTCCGGCGTCTTCGGCGCTACAGCAACCCAGGAGATGTTTTGCTGCAACACGATAACGCTCAGCCCCACACAAGTCTGAGGACTGCTGAACACATCGCAAAACAGGGTTGGATAGTGTTACCCCAACCCACCCTACAGCCCTGACCTAGCCCCATCGGACTTCCAATTGTTTGGGCCATTAAAGGATGCAATTCGTGGAAGACATTTTGAGGACGACGAGGATGTGAATCACACATTGAAGCACTGGCTATGCCACCAGGACAAGGATTGTTACCGACAGGGCATAAACGCCATGTTTCGCGCTGGAGGAAGGCCGTAGAACGGGATGGAGATTACGTGGAAAAATAGGGTGTGTAGATAAAACACCATTCTTTCGTGTGTGTTATTGTTATTATGTTCAGTAAAGAACTGTTGAAGAAAAAAATGCGGTGCATTACTTTCTGGGCAACCCTCATACAAAGCGACATTTAAAATGACAGTTATTCATTTATGACGTGAGACTCGACGACAATACTAATCATCATTGCTGACTAACCATAAAGAGACGTCATGTAACACATATTTAGCCAGCCATTATCAGTGAGCAAATCTGAACTTTAAATTACACGACTTAAATTTCTGTATTGGACCAGCGCAACTATCCATAAACTATGGTTCCTGTTATCTAATCACGTAAGCTGTTAAATATGGTTTCATTCCCGAGTAACACTCATGAAATGACGTGATGTATGTGTTGGATGGCGATTCGAACACAGCACCTATCAGATTATTATGTAAGCATAGAGTCCATATATCGAGTTTTCTCAGCAGTCGCGAGATGTTTGAAACTGCAGTGACGAGAAAAATGAATAATTTCTGCTTTCCCAGGATTCGAACCAGATCCTATCGCCATTGTTCTCTAGCCAGGAATGAACATTAAATATTGGTTGCTTTCACCAGAAGTGAGATGTGCGCATGTTCGAACTAAAAATGACGTGACGAAGAGTACATTGATAGGGGACTGATGACCTGATATGTTAAGTCCCATAGTGCTCAGAGCCATTCGAACCCTGCACATATCGTTGTTAACTACAAGGAAAGACGTTAACTATAGAATTCTTTTCCACTAATAAATAGGAATGACATGTTTGAACTTTAAACGATGTTACGAAAAGACCTGCGTCTCTCTGGAAGTGGAAGCCGTCACATATCGTTACTGTCAGTGACAGAAGAGACAAAAATCAAAATAAATTTCGATCAACATTTAGGCGTGCTCTTGATAAAGTCTGAAGGACATTATGAAAATTTTTGCGCCGAACCAGGTTTCGAACCCTGACGCGCCTTACGTGGAGAATTTGAGGAGTTTGGAACCTTGAGTAAACAAAGAATTCATGGCACTGTGTGATCACGAAATGATCAAATTCCGAAATATCAGAACCAATATAGTCATCATCTCAAGCTAAAATAAGAGATAGAATACTTGCCCCGAGACCTTACACTGCGTTTGGTTCTTAACTAAAATAAAAATACAGGTGTAAGAAAGGTTACTGGTGGCAGAGTTTCTATATGCTGGCACCCACGCCTCTGTAATGGCCCAACCTAACCTGTACTCGTAGCGAAGGGACATCACATTTAATGTGATGGTGGTGGTGGTGGTGGTGGTTAGTGTTTAACGTCCCGTCGACAACGAGGTCATTAGAGACGGAGCGCAAGGTCGGGTGAGGGAAGGATGGGGAAGGAAATCGGCCGTGCCCTTTCAAAGGAACCATCCCGGCATTTGCCTGAACCGATTTAGGGAAATCACGGAAAACCTAAATCAGGATGGCCGGAGACGGGATTAAACCGTCGTCCTCCCGAATGCGAGTCCAGTGTGCTAACCACTGCGCCACCTCGCTCGGTATGTTTAATGTGAATTTGGAATCACGGTGAAATCGTATGTTCTTCATTTGGCATAATCGGTAGTAAGTGGGATCTACTAGTGCCTATTAAAAAACTTCCCTTGAAGTGGGGTCGGACCCTGACCTTACGTAGTCCAACCTGGTATCAAGCCCCCAGAACACGGAACTGCACCTTTAGCTGAATCATGATTTTGTCGTAGCAGTGGTGCGCCAGACTGGATGAGAATTCTGGCTTCCGGACTCCCTTGAGTGAATTACTTGATTTTGGAATCACTGAAATAATCGATGATGTTCATTTCATTGTCTCTTTTTAAGACGCCATCCATTGTTTTCAGCGTATCTTCAAAGTCATTTGCCGAATTTAATTCACACACGAAACTAAATCACTTCATATATATTTAATTACACTCAGAATGCGCGATTTTCCGGCGTAGACAATCTGTAATGTGGAGAAGTTTTGTATCCTCGTGAGAGGTAGTTAGCAGTTATCGGATATCTAAGGTTGAATTACACTGCTAAACACTTTTTTTGGCTATGGTTTTTAATTGCTTTAGGAATACTTCGTATGCTGAATACGAATATGTCATCTGTTCTGCTACATTGGCTCCCGTTTTGTGGCAATTTAACGTTTATTCTGAATATAAACATACAGCAATATCACGTGTGAGTAGGCTAATTCTGAACACAAGTCACACGATTACTGTCTCAGATAACACAGAAATAACAGATTAAGTACTGTAATTAACTAATTATCTTGCATTACTTCATAAGAGTCAGAACAGTGTCCCTGCATTCCGTGAGACTATAGTAATTACTCCTTCCTGAAACGATGTCTGTCTGATTTTCTTCTGTATTGGTCTTCAAGACTGCTGCGTTGGAGGCACCGACAGTAGTCGGGTATCATGTTGTCCCATCTGCCTTGATAGTTGTCTTCCGTAATCTTAATTTTTTCGTGGAACCTCTCTCCTTGCTGTAATCGCCTAAGCTACCTGGAAATCTTGTGGAGGAAATGTACTTCGGCACTCATATTAACACTCTACTTTTTAAAGGCTGTCAACATGTTCTTCACAATTTCTTTGTAATTGTCTGCTTTATGATTACCTAAGAAGTTTTTTACAACTAAGCTATAAGAACGCCAGGCTGACAGTTCTCAGTCATTCGTGAAATTTGTCACGTTGGAATCATTTGTGAGTTTGCGAATCTGTGGCTCGTTAAATACATCCGAAAAAAAAGTTTTGCGTCACCCTGGTTCTCAGAACTCCTGAAGATAGACGTTGATTGTGGATATTGTATCTCAGGCATAGTCCCTTTGACTATTAGAAGGTCACTAAACCCGCCCAAAGATGTAAAACTATGCATGAGCAGCGCCTATTAACGGAGGGGGTCCAACAGCCTATCAGTTCCAGTCATTCCACCAGGAAGGAGGTACACGGCTCATGTTGTCTGTAGTTCAACCATGCCTATACGGTCAGTACCGCGGTTCGATCGCGTCCGCATTATTACCTTGTGTCAGGATTGGCTCTCAACAAGGGAAGTGTCTCGGAGTGAACCAAAGCGATGTTCAGACATGAAGGAGATACAGAGAGACAGGAACTGTCGATGACATGCCTCGCTCAGGCCGCCCTTTGAAGGACTACTACTGCAGCGGATGACTGCTACCTACGGATTATGGCTCGGTGGAACCCTGATAGCAACGCATGTTGCATAATGCTTTTATTGCAGCCACAGGACGTCGTGTCACGACTCAAACTGTGCGCAATAGGCTCCATGATGCGCTACTTCAATCCCGACGTCCATGGCGAGGTCCATCTTTGCAACCACAACACCATGCAGCGCGGTACAGATGCGCCCAACAACATGCCGAATGGACCACTTAGGATTGGCATCACGTTCTCTTCACCGCTGAGTGTCGCATATGCGTTCAATCAGATAATCGTCTAAGACGTGTTTGGAGGCAACCTGGTCAGGCTGAACGCCTTAGACACACTGTACAGCGAGTGCAGCAAGGTAGAGGTTCCCTGCTGTTTTGGGGAGGCATTATGTGGGCCCGACGTGCGCCACTGGTGGACATGGAAGGCGCTGTAACGGCTGAACGATACGTGAGTGCCATTCTCCGACCGATAGTGCTCCCGTATCGGCAGCATATTGGCGAGGCGTTCGTCTTCATGGACGACAATTCGCGCCCCCATCGTGCGCATCTTGTGAATGACTTCCTTTAGGACAACGACATCGCCAGCATTTTCTCCAGACATGAACCTTATCGAACATGCATGGGATAGATGGAAAAGCGCTGTTTATGGACGACGTGACCCACCAACCATTCTGAGGGATCTACGACGAATCGCCGTTGAGGAGTGGGACAATCTGGACCAACAGTGCCTTAATGAACTTGTGGATAGTATGCCACGACGAATAAAGGCATGTATCAATGCAAGAGGACGTGCTACTGGGTTTTAGAGGGACCCATGTGTACAGCAATCTGGACCACCACCTCTGAAGGTCTCGTTGTTTGGTGGTACAACATGCAATGTGCGGTTTTCATGAGCAATAAAAAGGGTGGAAATGATGTTTATGTTGATTTCTATTCCAATTTTCTGAACAGGTTCCGGAACTCTCGGAACCAATGTGATGTAAAACTTTTTTTGATGTGTATACACAGCTTTCAGTGTTTCAATCTACAAATGTATTTGAAGCAACTGCCTTCTTTGTATATGGCCTTGCTTCATCAGTCCTCGCTTTATGTGCGATGGAGGAAGAATTATTTTCTGTCTTAACCAATGGCTTCCGAATGATGTTGGCTGCAGCTACAGTAAGACTTTCCCTTTAAGGCCATGTCGCTTTGCTCCAGTGATCTTGCTTTACTCTGCTGTTCCATAAGCATATAAAACAAGGGTACTTTGTGTATCCACACTGCTGCTCAAGCAAGATATTTGCCATCTTCAGATCACAACAAATAGACCATTGATGTTCATGATATCGTAATTTTTGCAATATGATTTTGATAGTTTCATATTTCTCTTTCAGTTTTGTTGAGTGGCCAATGGGAACGGATGAAAAGATGTTGCCGTTGTGGAACAAGGCACGCTTCAGACTTCTGGTGGAGCTGTCTATAAAAAGCCACCAGTCTTTTGGTCGATATTCTTGTAACCCCCATCTGAATGAGTAGACCGGGAATGTTATTGTAATGTACTTCGTTTTGGCTGAAGTATTGCAGAAGACCAGCTTCCCTCGTACAGTAATCTGAAATTTTCGATTCTGGACTAAGACAGTTGTTTTCCTTTAGCCTGGATGCCAGAAGTCCTGCTCCATTCTTTGGCAAATAACAGATCTGTTAGTTCCTCTTGAATGAACAATTTAGGTGTAGAAATTTCTCCTTCGTATTCACTTCCGCTGCTGATGCTACTTTTGCATTTCAAATCCCATACTTCTTCAGTTTCTGACGTTACAAGTTCACTTAGTTCAGTAAACACTGGTACAGGAACTTCTTCAATGTGTGACACAAGTCTCCTGGTTGATTCTAAATTTAGATACTCCCATTTACGTTTTTTGAATCGATTGAAACCTTTGACATCTACAACTCGAAAGTAACGGTCATCGTGGCGGTTTTTTGGCTCTCGCCAGACCATTGTCACACTGAAATTTAAAGATTCTCTTTGTCCACTTTACACTGTCGATGACGCTATACACAATTTTTACAAGTATTGTAGTGATCTCATGGCCTATCTTGGTCTCCAAACTGTATCCCAAAATATGCAAGATATACCTTCTTTACAAAGTCTCTGATTTTCCGTCTGTTTCTGTAGGCAGTATTCATCGCAAATGTAACAGAACACATTTGGGTTGTTTATGCATCCTCTTCGTGAAGAACTATTATTTTCCTGAAACAGATAAAATAAAAATGCTCAAAAAATTTCAAAGAATTTAATAGAATATTTAATTGTGAAACATTAAATAGTGTAAAAAGTTTGATGCAAATAAAGATCAACGATACTGACGGAAAATCAGCATCTATGGGAACATTTACCTAAAATCCAAAAACATAACTGCCTTCAAAACTAGAGCTAATTCGTGAAAAGTAAAGCCATGTTTGGATTCAGGGCCTCTGAAATATAATAAATGTGTTCGAATATCTTTTCAATTTTTTTAATAATGCTGTGTTATAATTGTGGTTTGATGGTGATGTGACCTATTTGTCGAGCTGTTGGTAAATGGATAAGCTTGGAATGTTGTACCCCTGTCTGAGACAAAAAATATACAGGGTTTTACAAACTTCTGGTACTAGCAGAGGGGAGCGAGTAGATAATATTTTGAATTGGAAACCATGTTCGGAAACGGTTTTATAATTCCATTCATTAATAACCAAGAAATTGCTTGTGTTGCAGTTGATGGGTTCTCTTCAATGTAATACAATACGGCCTCTTCCAATTCGGCTGTGCAGCGTCTCCATGGAGCATCAGAGTCACACTTACTGACGGTCAAGGTACCTTTTCTCGAAGCCGTTGCATAATTGTGGCGAAAGTGGAATGCGATGGAGTCGGATGTTCAGTAGTACGGTCTTGATAAATGCGACGAGCAGCTGTTCCATTACCGTGAGCTTCCTCATTCAGAAGATTCATGTCGTTGTATTTTGCAACCGTGTATTGAACCATGTTGCTCTAACACTCACAGGCACGTGAATGAGGCTCGAACCTGGTCAGAGAGTTAGGATAGACGTCAAATGACAGCAGCCGATTCGACGTAATCACACCTCAAGATGACTACCCTGCTGCATACCTACCCAGCAAACATCTTGTCAAATGGCTGTAGCACGAAACGGGCACGTTTCCGGACATGGGTCTCCATCCAAAATATTATGAACTCCCACCGCTCTACAAGTCCTAGAAGTTTGTAACTGAAATTTCTGAACACCCTGTATAATTGACACAACTAGGTGTCACGACGTCCGTATCTCTAGCTGTGTGGTGACCCCATACCCCTCCATACCACATCCGAATGACGCCATTGGAAGAGGATGACACGATGGCCAGTCGGCATCGCGTGATCCACTGGGCCTGACCTGGTCTAATAACATTAAAAATATGACAAACATCTAGGGACATTCGTCTAACCTCGCAATTTCTTCTGATGCAAATACAACACCAGTTCTCTCGCACGGCGCAAAAGTAGAGCAAGGATTGGTGCTCGAGGGTGCGCCACCGTACCTAAACTGACTGACGCAGTGCTCACATTCCAGGCGACATAAATGTTAATAGGCGGTCGGTATCTCAGGTTAATATCCTGTTCAGTACCAGACCGCGGGCGCGGGAAGGCATTCACGACGTCCCTAGATGCAAGGAGCCACTGATTTGTGTGGCTGGGGAAATGTAGAAATCGCAACACAAATAAATGAAATATCTATAAAATATAACAACTGAGACGTATTCTGAAATCAAAACAAAACATGGTACTCTTAACCGAGGCCAGCCTCCACTGCCATAAACACAAAACGACGAATAGAATAATCATTGAATTGGAATTACACAAGCTTAACGGAGAACACATCGGAGAGAAATTACTGAGCCGTGGGAACTATATTTAGGCAACAAAATGGCAGGGTGGGGGAGGGTTCGGAGGTGGCAGACCTACAAGAACTTTAGCGCAAGGCTGGCGCTGATGTTCTCCCGTTGTATCGCGAAACACTAACGATCGCCAAACGACCGAAACGGCGACCGAATCCGAGCTTTATTACTAAACTTTGCCCGAAGTAACAAACAGTTGAAATTTACTGCAGCATTGCAGGTGAGTGCCTATAGCAAAGACGTGTTTGCAGGTGAGACGGCAGTTGCTGGTCCTTCCAAGATGATGTTGCAGAATGGCCTGGAGCAGCGGCTGTCAGGGGTTTTGTTAGGTGGCCGGCGCTTCACACTAGTATGCTTATGGCTGAAAAAAAGTAGTAGTGCCAACTTGATAGGTGGTCAAGAGGCTAGCTCCCGCCAGCTAGGCCATCGAACTGGCCGCTTCGTTTTTGCCCCAAAAGTTTCCTAACGTGGGACAGCCTCAGCCGTTGGAACGTTGAGATTTTCCATGTTACTGCGCGTTTCAATACCAACAAGACACCCCTTTAAACTTATCTTTTTAACGGCCGTCGCCATGTTGAACAGAGTATTAATTCCTCTCATACCCCAAATCAGTTTACTTATTTCGGTTCCTCTGTATGGACGGAATAATTATTATAAGGTTTCGTTCCTTTTTGTAATTACTTTGATGCTTTAATTCGCGGCTTAATTTTAGATACTTCGAAATAAAATTGATACCCAAATTACGTACACAGCAGCAGTTTGTTCCTTATCAAAAGATCCCGAAACTGTCACCTGATTTAATATTCATTAATTACTTCCCGACTCATGCTATGTTTTCGGCATTGCACGGCCGCCCTCGTACTCGTCACGGCACGTGGCGTTCTCTGGAGGGTTCCTAACACGATGTGTTACAAAAGGTTAGTATAAAGCAAGTTCAACGTAATTAATAAATGTCCTATAACACACGAAGGATAGAGACGGGTACAAATGTAGACATTGCGCTTGCAATAATGTATGGAAGCAGCCGGAAGACTCGTTCGTCGCACATGACGGGAAATGTTACAGTTAATGGCCATTTCATTGTTACTTTTGAAGTTCGGTTGAACTTGTCATTAAAAGACGGAACTGCTCAGAGCAACTTGGATATAACACTATAAATGCGAATTGGGCGTTCCAACGAGATGATATCCGTCGCCAAAAAATTGCGGGAACATGTTTTAACGTTAACAGAACCCCGTGGCTGCTTGCGAAACAACTCCAAAAAGTACAAGTAGTCATCTACGTCCATCCTATGGAGCGTTAGCTTTGACATATATAAAACACAGAGTCCACGCAAAAACAAGAGCTTATCAAATGTATCTAGGTGCCGTAGAACGAAACAAAAGGCTGCACTTGTGCAGAAGAGAGCAATGAGAAAAGTATGTCGAAAACAAGCTTGAATAAACGTCTTGAGAACACTGTATGAATTTCCAACAGAGATATTAAAAATTCGAGCCGTGATTACCACCCCGAAACGACCTGATGGGAGCATAACAACATGCTGGAAGGTCTCATTAGTATATTACTCCTCCTGACGACGAAGTCGACGACACCAGTCAAAATAGGACACAAGTCGAAGGCGTATGTAACAAATTGTCTTATAATTTCCCGCATGCAACAGGAGGTCGGTAGAGCAATCACATCAATGAAAAACGAAACCTGATTGTACCTGTGCGTATTATTTAAGGAGGCTGCAATAGGAATTGTACAGTTACTGCCAGTGCTCGGTAATGATCCGTTTTAGCATGCACGAGTACCTGTGATATGTAAAACCGCAGATTTTGTTGTCAGAAAGCGATAATAATACGGAACCCTCAAAGCACGTAAAACTTAAACGACTGGGTCATAACTAACTGTGTGGTTTTAATACCTACTAGTGTGAACTACGCAAAGAAAAGTCGTGGGAAATGGAATTAAGAAACGCTAATCCTCGTAAGAAGAAAATACTCACTGGTCGTTATGATTGATATTCAACTGCGTTTACAACCATTGGTATCTGTTGCTCTTCGCCAGATTGCGAGAAATGAGAATTCCATGTTGTCTATCCAGTAACCTGAAGCATCACTACAGTAACAGAGTGGTAGGATGGGTTGCTCTGGGATACTCAAGAGCCAGTGTTGAACAAAAACGAATGCCTCACAAACCCTCAACGTATAGCTGCCAGTACGAGGCATGGCGCTAAAATGCGACATTTCGTTGAAAAGAACCCAACGTCCAATCTACACAAAGGCAGTTTTAAAATATGCGGTGGTAACTAGATATCTAGGCATTACTTAGGGTACAGACTATAATTAAAAGCTCACGACCACGTCGAATGTGTGAAAGGAACCAAAATTATGGTTATCATCGCCACAGTAGCCGATGTGAACAAGATTTCTCGTGGTGTACTACGTCTATACCGTGAGGTAATTCTTACGTCCAGGGGCTTGCTTGGGGCTGCCACTTGTTCTTATAACCTCAGACATGTATGATTCGTGATCGCTGTGTAATTGTACTACAGATCAGTAAACGTAGGGCAATGTGCAGGCTGCGTAGAGGCGAGAGTGAGAATGCGAGCAATCACCGATCCGAAAGTGAGCGACACATGGGTGGCAAGAGATGCGAGTGGAAACAAATATTGGAAAAAGATGCATCAGCTGTACCAAACGTCGTGAGCAGTAACTAGAAGAAACGTTCACAATCATTCAGGGGTATGGTACACTTTATCTTTGGTCATTATACAAATCCACTGTACTTATACAAAATAAATCTACTCGCAAGCACACATGTAGTGATGTCCACGACACCAGAGCACTTGTTTCCTTGCAACGATTGATATAATTGCTGACATGAAAAAGAACTACTTCACGGACAAAAAACTGTACGACACACTGTGCCATAGTGAACAGTGTGAAGTCCTAAGCGTTCTAATAAATAAGCATCAGACTAAGAGATTCAGTTCCGCATGGATTATGGCCCTCAAAGGAGTGATAATGATCAGGTGCCACAGGTTCCCAGGTTGAACTTTAATCCAGAACCGTTAGTTATAATCTGAACTCGCACAGAATGCAGCAATGCAGCACCAAACGTTGATCGTTTCTAAGAAGGTCGACGTACACAAAACGAAGTGCTGAGACCATGAAAGGAAAGTATACAGTCATTTGTTTTCGTTAGGCCAAACTACACTGTTCTGCAAAACTTAAGAACGAAAATAATGATGCATCGCTGCCAAGTAACGTAACTTGTTGAAACTTGGACAGTACATAAAAAGAACTGCTACAGCATAATACAGAAGGTAACCGAAATAAATACACATCGAGACGAACAGAAATGACACTTTTATTCAAAGACAGTAATTACGCTGAACTCACCACGATTCATTTAAATTACACAATGAAACACTCCTTTTCACATCGCATGTTTACCTGTTTTTAAACCACTCTACCTAGATCTCGATAATAGAGTTCAAAGTTAACTAGCGAACTAAGTGGCGCTGTGTTCAACACTCTGGACTGACTCTGGGAAGTAGTGGTGCTTAAATTCCTGTGCGGTCTTCCAAGCAAGAGTTTTGCATAGTTCCCCTAAACGTCCAAGGCAAATGTCGGGATGGTTGCTGTGGAACGGACTCTGCCATTTCGTTCCCCATCCTTGCTCGAGCTGTGTTTTCCTTATCTAATGACTTCGTTATTGACGGTGTGTTCAACCCATATCTTCCATAATGACTGCAGAGCAGTTGTGTTGCAAACGAAATGCAGACGTCACTGACTAAATGGGCTCTTTATTACTGTACGTCTGCCCAGAAGCCACTGATCACAGGTTCGCATGCCCTACATCGCTTAAAGTGGTTCTAACATTGTCTGCCTGGCGAACAGTAATTACTTGAGGACGTTTTGGCGGTAGTGGAATTCGATGTGGAGGCGTGGTTGTCCGAAGCCGTTTCTTATTCTTTTTGCCTTTGACCTTTAGTTTTAGTCATTGGAAACATTGACGAAGACGTTCCTTAAACTTTTAAGACTATGGCATTCTTCCCAAACTGCGCCAGCTGTTTGCAATCGGGTATTCTCTCAATCAACATAGCTCCTCTTCGTGAGACAAATACCATTGCATCGTGTTTGAAGAGAATCTGATGAATTCCCTGGACTGACAAGCTCAAAACTCTCACCTGAATTACGTCCATTATCTTTGGATAAAATGTGTCCCAAAAGCCGACAACTTTTCCGCCATTCATTTCCAATGAATTCTGCCTCAGCGGATAACAGCTTTAAGGACAGGCCTCGTGAGAATTAAAGGGTCTAGTAGTAGCAAAAGAAAGTCCTGCATATTTTTAGTTAATACCAATAGTGTCAATTCTTATTCGATGATGGTTTACGGAAAGCTTGTGGAAATAATAGCCGAAGCTCATTATTACTAACCTCCATCAACGGAAACTAATTTTTGCAGGACGTACCACGAACTGGAGATGACTGGATGCTGAAACTATTGCAATGTTTCCTGCGCATGCACGTACACTACTATTAGAACTAGTCGGAAACAAGTCGTGTTTCGTACTTTGTGTGTTGCAACAAAGAAAGTAATCTTTCTCTCTTGTGTGCAGTTAAGCACATTGTAAGTTTGAGGAAAACTAGAGATTGCTTGTGAAGCCTTTTGTCTGGTTTCTGCGAGAGAAACGGCTCTTTCCCGCGCTGTGGTGCATTATGCGGGAGGCCGTATTCAGCGACCGCATTGTCGAGGCGGAACCAATCGCGTGGCGCTTTTCTGCCGCCATGCTGCACAATAGCTGCCCGCGCAGAATTTCAGCCTCCGCCAGGAGGGACCTGGCACGCTAACCGACAATATTCCGCAGGACGCTGCTCTTTTTCCGCGCCATGATTTTTGCTGGCATTTTCTTGAACAACCTTTGGCTTTTCTTTAAAATGTCGGCATAGTGCAAGTACGTTGGACTGGCAAATACGTTCATTCAGTTTGCCTGACTATAGATGAATAATTTTTAACTAGAAATTGGTTTTAATTAAAAAATGTTAGCTCTGACCTCCACCGCATTATACTGAGATCGAAGACTTTCCATTGCAAACCGTTTCTCATCGTTGAATGATTCTCAGTTCACACAAATCTGCAACATTTAGTAAACTGATAACGCTAGTCCGCATGGTATCAGATAACTGAAATTTAATGTGATTTTAACTCCATTTCTTATCGTGATTCCAGAACGGTTCTTAGTTTTTGTATAACGCGTACAGTTTTTTCGCTGTGAAAGCGGGTGTATTTTACGGACTTGGCTAGGGAAATTTCACTCTACAGATTTGCAAGCCGTTGTGTTGGCGCAACTGGACCAGCTGTTTGTTTCTTTACTTTTTGCTAGCCAAATGAATGCAGTAGTATTTCTTGCACAGCAGTGATTGGTGTGTTTCCTCGTGGGAAGGCAGTTCTTTATACAACTTTTCTTCTAGAGGTGTTCTTTATTTTACTTCTGTGAAATACTTCTCCTATGCGTGATAATCTCGACTCGCAAATGTATGAACAGCCCTGATATTTTCTGTTACATTTGTGGAAACTTCACAGTGCTTAAGCAACGAACGGACACAACAGACTTTGTGAAGAAAGCTTATTGCGCTTATTTTTAAAAAAGTTTGCTGTTATTGTGTTGAGTATTTGAGCTTATGGATTAAGGGAAAGAAATCATGCATGCCATTTGTAATTCCTTTGGTTTGGATGGAGCCGAAAGAGCACCTTAATGACCGTTACTTCTGTTTAGTCAACGTTCGGGGATGCAGTGCGAAAAATAAGAAACACGTCGTGTACCCAAATATTCCTTCTGCCATTAGGCCCTTTCCACATGGAGAGGACCTGCCTGCCCCTCTCCCACCAGTTAGGGGATCAGACTGTTCTGAAAGTGATGCTGCCGAAGGTGGTACTGGTAGTAATGATGATGACTACAAACCTCCACACGACGTTAAACACCACGACAGTTCTCCCAGAGTGAACTTAACGATCTAGTGCGAGGACTGATTTTAGCTAAGGAATCTGCCGAATTGCTAGGGTCTCGGCTAAAAAGTTACAATCATCTGGGACCAGAAACAGTTTTCATGCTACAGACAGAGAGAAAAACAACTATACTTCGTTCATCATAAGAATAAACCTGATGTAAACAAACACAAACGCAATGATTGGTCAGAAGCCATAGCACATATACGACGGTGTTGTTACGCTCTTGGAAGTAGGTTCTACTTAAGTATTGGCTGTATCATTACTAAGTTACGTTAAATGAAACTTTAAGAATTCAAATGTACTGACAGCCATCAACGTTTTTCTTAATCACGCTTTAGCTATGAAGTTTTTGTCTCAAAAATCGTGTACAGTCACAGTCTCTAGAACTGTTGTGCTCTCATTGTCGCACTGTTAATAAGCAGTATGAAAATGGCTGAGTCTGCTTCCTGTTCCTTAGTGAAACAGGCGTGTCGAACACGGTTAAAAAGTGCCGAGAAATAGGCGGTTCTCAATGTTTTAAATAAATGTACAGAAATAATCGGTTTTGAAGTTTTCCGACGGACAATGTTACATGAAGTTGACACATGCGTGCACATTAAATGCATAGCGGAATCTGTAATGTAGTAGATTAATAAAAAGTAGCTGGTTCAAATCTCGCCAGAGTTACTTTTTTCCTCTTTCAATTTGAAATACCTACCCATCCTAATTATAAAATTCATCATTTTTTATGAATAATGCACGTCTTCTTGTTTCTAATATCATATCGCACGCATATTCCTATTTTCATTTCAAATATAAATTCTTAATTATCGATATTTTATGAAAGATGGTTAATAAAGATTGCTTAAATTAAGGAAACACTACAGTCTAATTTTAAGGCAAAAATGAAGAACCAAATACTCTATATTTTGGCTATATGCATTGTTTTATACCACAGATGTACATAGGTGTCGTAGAAACATGAAAAACAATCATTTTCACAGCATCGAGCATACCATACAAATACTACATTTTTATATTTGCCGCTGTACCATAGCAATATGAACCCAACAGAACTGATCTAGAACCGGGTCCGAGAAGTAACAAGACTGTTAAGCTGGCATACGTACTGGAACTAACGCATGCAGCTTTTACCCATGTCACTGCCGAACACTGGCGGGATATAGAACGGTACATCTGAAAAGAAGAGGAAAAAATGTGGCACCTGATTGACTTCGTGGATTCTGTTGTTGATCGACTCGTTATCAATGTAGCAGATAACGGTTCCAGAAGTGGAATGTATTTCCGGATTCGGACAAGGAAGGAGCTAAGAGATTACCAGGCAACTGACTGCAATTAATACCTTCAGTGACTTCAGTATCCAACAGTTCGGAGAAATTCCTGCTGTATGCTTTTGCATCAAACAGAGCTCGCTCAGAAAAATTACCCTGTGTTTAAGTCAGGAATTTTCATCACTCTTGTTTGTAATTAGAATGCTATTCATGTGAGAACGAGAGCATTTTATGCTTTCCATCTGGTCACCTAAGAAGTGCGTGGTAGAGCCCACCTAAGAAGTGCGTGGTAGAGCTGGAGTTTTGCCCAATATTATTTCATTCTCTTTCAAAATTAAATGACATTCGAAGCTATATTGTTTCTTTGTTCGTAACTTTTTTACTTTTGAACTGCAACTGCTCACATCTTTGTAGGTTAGTTGGACCGCTGGCTGCCCAGTGCTGTCCGAGTTTAATACGCCGGTGAAACTGTCGTCCCGCATTATCGCTCAGTCTGTGTGCGTGTAACACAGCATGAAACGTATTCTTATGATCGTACTTGACTGTACTGGTCGCAGCTTGGCTTCCGCTCCACGTGAAACGAAATCCAATGAGATCCAAGCAAACGCGGAAGAATACATGGCGTAATGTTTACATCATTGTGATGAACAGAGTATAGTTCGTCTATTCTCATATAAAAATTCTTTATTGTACTGCAATAATGTTAACAAGTTAATGCAGTTCCGTGAAATTGAACATGATTCTAATCAGTGGAGACTTTTTATGGATTCATCGAAGAGGACCACAAGGGTGTGTTACTTCGTAATGGGAATATTTATGAATCCCGTCCTGTGGCTCATTCAGTTCTAATGGAAGAGCCATTTGATAACCTTGAGGTACGTTTAAGAAGTATTAAATATGAGGCACATGAGTGGTTTATCTCTGGTGATTCCAGAGTTATAGGACTGCTGTTAGGACAAGAGACAGGATATACGAAAATGCCTTGCTTTTTGTGTGAGTGGGACAACCGAGCGAAACAGAGGCATTGCAGTGTGAGAGATTGGCCAGAGCGGAGGCATTTCACTCCTGGAACTAAAAATTCCGACACAGACCGCTTGTGGATCCCAAGAAAGTTTTCCTTCACCACTACAAATCAGATTAGGTTTGATGAAGCAGTTTGTAAATGCTCTAGCACAAGAATGGCCCTGCTTCAATTATCTTTTAATGTAATTCCCCCTCATCACACGAGAAAAGGTAACCGTCGGAATTTTTGTTGGTCCTCAATTTCGTAAATTAATGAGAGATGAAGAATTTTAGAAGACAATGAATGAGAGAGAAAAGAATGCCTGGACTTCCTTCAGATCTGTCACTGAAAATTTTTTAGGAAATATGAAAGATCCAAATTACAAGGATATTGTTGAAACCATATTAGAAAACTTCCAGAAGTCGAACTGCAATAGCAGTGTTAAACTTCACTTTCTGCTCTCCCGTATCGATCATTTTCCAGAAAATCTGAGACATTACGGTGAAGAGCAAGGTGAACATTTCCACCAGGACATTAAGGAGACGGAGAAAAGATACCAGGGAATATGGAATGAAAGTGACTACTGCTGGATGTTAAAAAGAAAGACGGTAAAGGCGGAGAAGACGGCGGGTATGCAAGGAAGTCAAAAAAGAGACAATTTGAAAATTAATGGACATCTTCTCTTTGCACTCTGTTAGCCCAAAAACAAATTTATAAATATTGTGCCTTTTGAATGTCTCAATAATGTTACGCGGGAAAAATTGGCCATTTTGTAACATGTTCGTTTGAAAAAATTAGTTCAATTCTTTGAAATTTAACTTCTTATTTCGTTTAAAAACGTGGCGTGACGGAACAAAACGGAAGTCATTTCTGGAGTCAGCATTAACAAATGATTCAAAAACACCTAATAGTGGCAAATCATCTGAGAAAAGTTCAAAAAATGCAGACTAGTGTAATCGGCTTGTACATTAGAATCAGATTCAGAGCACTAAAGCAAAACATTGCAACAAAAACTGATAGTGTCCTAAAAAATACTTAACAATATTCCACTTAACTATCAGTCCGTGCATACTTTGGTAGCGTACGGGGTGCTTATAACTACAGTTCCTCTACTTGAGAGGGCCCCCATGAAAAACGGGTGATCGTAGAACAGTGAAATTTTGTGGAAACGTTTGTAAGGCCTTGTGGAAGAGAAATAACGAGTAAACAATTGAAAGAAACATATTTTAATTTCCACATGAAAGGGTAGCATTTGTTAATTTCATTCCACGTTTACGTTCCAGGTTACAAACGTTGCTCAATGCTGCGACCATCTGCATCCACGGCAGCCTGTAACAGCACTAGAAATTGCTCTGCTGCTGCCCGAAACAACGGTAGACCATGGAATGTTCAGCTGTCGTGACAGCTCGTGCACTGCTGAAGGTCGCACACAGAGTCGAGAATTCCCAGCCATGGCAACAGTAACTTCTTTAACAACTCGTGGCGCAATTGGCCGTCGGCCTCTCTCAGCACCAATTACCAAACCGCCAGTTAGTGCGAACTTCCGAATTATGATATTCAACCCCGGTGAGGGAAGAGGACCTCTTCGTATCCCTTTAATGCGTCGTTACTCGCGAAGAGCAGAGGCACTATTGTTGTTTGTTTTGATACAACAGCTTTACGAGTAAAGTCATGCTCACCTTGTCAAGACGCTTGTTGACTGCAACTAAAAACCACATTCATGCTTGAATTTCGACCCCATGTCGCCGCATCAGTAGGGTCGCTTAACGACTCGTCATGGCACTAATATTACTGAAAATTCTAACCCGACAGAGGACAGTCTGAACACCATTCCTGTACACACACTGGATCAAGTAACGAAAACTTAATTATAACCACCTTGTAACTGTTTCAGACAACTAGATATTGCAACGGGTGACGTCTTCGACGAGGCCAATATTTCTACAGGTTTAACAGTCAGTTACTTTGAAGGCACAATTGCAACGAGAGAGCGCTTCGTAAGGAAATTAATAGTCTCGGTAGGCAAGACTACGACGACCCGTCTCTGTTTATACACTGAGGTGACAAAAATCATAGGATACCTCCTAATATCGTGCCGGACCTACTTTTGCCCGGCGTGGACGCGGCATGTACTTAACAAGTCGTTGGAAGTCTTCTGCAAAAATATTGAGCTATGGAGCCTTTATACCCGTCCATAATTGCGGAAAAGTCGCCGGTACAGGATTTTGTGTATGAACTGATATCTCGAGTACATGCCATAAATGTTCTATGGGATTCAAGTCGGATGATTTGGGTCGCCAAATCATTCGCCCGAAATGTCCAGAGTGTTTTTCAAACCAATCGCAAACAGTTGTGGCACGGTGTAGTGGCGCATTGTTATCCATAAACGTGAAATCCATGAATTTTCAAACATAGGAATCACACTGCCAACCGATTCGCTGTGTGATTCTCATGTTTCAAAATCATATTCGTTTGCTGAGAGACAGCCTTGTCTGAAACTGTACTAAATACATGAATGGCTGCAAGGAGTCTCCAAGTAGCCGGACATAACCATTTCAGTGATCGGTTCAGTTGGACCAGAGGACTCAGGTCATCCCTTGTAAACACAGCCCACTTAATTACGGAACCACGACCAACTTGCACAGCGCCTTCTTGAAAACTTGATCCATGGCTTCGTAGCATCTGCCCCACACTCGAATCCTGCCATCAGTTCTTGCCATCTGAAATTGGGACTGATCTGACCAGACCACGGTTTTCTAGTCGTCCAGGGTCCAACCGATAAGGTCACGAGCCCAGGAGAGGCGCTGCAGGCGATGTCGTGGTGTTACCAAAGGCACTTGCGTAGGGCATCTGCTGCCATAGCCCATTGACGCCAAATTTCGCCGCACTGTCCTAACGGATACGTTCGTTGTACGTCCTACATTGATTTCTCCGGTTATTCATGCAGCGTTGCGGGTCTGTTAAAATTGACAACTCTACGCAAACCCAGCTGCGCTCGGTCGTTAAGTGGTTGGCCCGTGCGTTGTCCGTAATGTGAGAAATTTGGTATTCTCGGCACACTCTTGACACTGTGGATCTCGGAATACTGAATTCCCTAATTATTTCCGAAATGAAATGTCCCATGCATATAGCTCCAACTATCATTCGCTTTAAAGTCTGCTAATTACCGTCGTGAGGCCGTAATCAAGCCGGATACCTTTTCACACGAATAACCTGAGTACAAATAGCAGCTCCGCCAATGTACTGTCCTTTTATACCTTGTGTGCCCGATACTACTGCCATCTGTATGTGTCCATACCACTATCCCATGACCTTTGTCACCTCAGTATGCATTTTTGTGTATAACTAAACATGCCCAATCAGTACTAAGATACCAGGACTAAAAAAAGCGCAGCGTGTTATTAGTAGATTACATGGATTTTCTGTTTTTCTTCAAACATAACAGACATTGCAGCTCCAATGATCATTGTATGCATTGTTTGCATGCTGTCCTATCGGAAGAAAGTAGGTAGTCCCGATTCGTGTGCTGACCGTTAAGAAATCTCAGGACATAGTGCCTGCATGCGGAAGATACTTTCAACGGAAGTTTTTACGGGAGAAAATCTCCACTGCAGTCTGAGGGTAGCAGGAAATCACTAGAAGGCCGGGACCATTTGCAAACTGCTTGCGGAGCGTGGATGCGTGCTGGCGGACACCGTGGGAGAGCGAAAAGGGAGATCCGCGTCGCCGGACGAGGCGAGGCAAACTGCCTTCGTTACTACCGACTCACGCGGGCGGCAGCGTCACGAGGGGCCACCGCAACTGCCCGCGCCGCTCCATGGCAGACACCCGCCATTACTTGCCCGCGGAATGCGCTGCGTGACATTAGGCAAATGTGTTATTGCGGGTACCACGCGGCAGACACTGGACACGAATGAAGACGTGGTTTCTAGAGCATGGTTTAGCACTCAGAAACAGTCACATGGAACCTAGCGCCAACATGATTCCCGACCGCAGCTCTCCCCAGCGGTTGTTATCAGGCAGATCCGGCATAACAAATATGTAGGTTTCCCAAACGAAAGTGGACACGCACTAAATAACTGCGTTAAAATACGAGCTAACAGAGTTTTCGACCAGATGTGTAACTGGATTCAGGACTTCCTAACAGGTGGAACTCGAAGACGTCGCCCCTTACCGGAACAAAAGCGACGGATGTAGGGGAGTACCCCGAGGGTCTGTGATTGGACCGTTACTATTTACAATATGCAAAGAAAAAAAAAAGAAAAAAATCCAGAAAGCAAGGAGAAAATGAAATGAAACTTCACGAGTCGAGAGGATTTGTAAGATTATTACAGTATTTACGAAATCGAGTGAAATTTACAAATGACTTTGGTAGCATGAGCCCACATATCAGTGTGACGTTGCGCCTCCACTGACTTGGATGCATGCAGTGATTCAATGGAGAAGGCGCTAATCAAGGCGTTGTATCCTCTCCTGAAGCAAGCAACCCCACAACTTTTGTAACTGGTCCTTGATATCCTGGAAAGTGGTCCCATGCATTTCTGTCTGACACAGATCTTCTGAGGATCGTGCCGACGACGGGAGTGCTTCAGTATGACGCAGGCGGCTCATTGAGACAAGTGTCATAGGTGAACGAGCATTGTCCTGTTGAAAAACGGCATCATGATATTAGCGCCTGAGAGGTAACACATGAGGACGCAAGGTGCTCGTGACGCATCGGCGTGCCGTCATACTTCCCTCAGTCACTACCAGCCATATTAAGAGGACCTCGCCGCAGGTCGCCGCCATGCTCGTCGACGATGGTCGTCTGGGGAAGCGCAGAACCGCAGTTCATATCTGTACCCAATGCAACGCCTTAATCAGCGGACCATGTGTCCCGACCACGGCATCACTCCAAACGGAGCCACTTGTATTGGATTGTTATATGCAGCTTACGCATGAGACGATAATTACCTTTTCCGGCTGCTGTAGGTGACCTACTAATGGCGCGGGACGACACAGAATGTTGTAGAGTCCATTAATGGTTCTCGGCTGGCAGGACCAGAAATTCAAGGGGCTACAATGGTCTTCGTGCACAAAACGGCGACCCTCCCTTGTGGTGGTCTGACGTGATCGACGGAACCGTGATGACGAGTATGTCTGTCCGAATGCCCCACGAATCTATATATTACACTATTAGACCAGTTTGCCAAATGGAGACCCACAATGAGGCGTCTTTCAAACTATCTTGCAAACTCACGTCAGTCATTTGCTGATAATGCTGTCTCTCACGATTACGCGGCATCTCTGTGTCCTTCACAGTGATCACTCGACATCTGAAGCTCTTGAGTCCGCTTAATGTACCCTACCAGGCCTGGTTACAATAGTAAACACGGAAAACACTAATGCACTCTGGTGGCTTCTCTGTATGTTACAGAGAATTGCAGCTCTAACCATTTACGTACCCGCCGATGGTATGTATGTATGTGAAGTTACATTGACATCCAGTGATGTTTTCAGGGTCTTCACTTTTTTTTGTAGGCAATGTTCTTAAATTATGTAGTGGATAACGAAGGAAATTCCATGAGGCTGTGTGCAGATGACGGGGTTGTACATTAGAAGATAGCAGTGCGAAGAGACTAGCGAACTCCAGGAAGAGATGCTGGGGATTGATGATTGGTGTCTGAACTGGCAGTTTACTCGCAACGTAAATAATTGTAACGTACTGCGTATAAGTAAACGAAGAAATCCGCTACTGTACAATCACACAGCTGCTGAAAAATCACTAAACACAGTAACCACCAAAAAATACCTCTTAGTAAATGTCCGGAGCGACCTAAAGCAAACGGCCACATGAAACAAGTAGTAGGGAAAGCCTATGACAGGTTGAGAAAAATCTTAAGAAAATGTATTTCAGAAGTGGCTTACAAAACGCTTGTTCAGCCAATTCTTATGAGGATTGCTCATTAATCTGGGGCTCTTACCAGGTTAGAGTAATACAGGGTGTTACATAAAGGTACGGCCAAACTTTCAGGAAACATTCCTAACACACAAAGAAAGAAAATACACTCCTGGAAATGGAAAAAAGAACACATTGACATCGGTGTGTCAGACCCACCATACTTGCTCCGGACACTGCGAGAGGGCTGTACAAGCAATGATCACACGCACGGCACAGCGGACACACCAGGAACCGCGGTGTTGGCCGTCGAATGGCGCTAGCTGCGCAGCATTTGTGCACCGCCGCCGTCAGTGTCAGCCAGTTTGCCGTGGCATACGGAGCTCCATCGCAGTCTTTAACACTGGTAGCATGCCGCGACAGCGTGGACGTGAACCGTATGTGCAGTTGACGGACTTTGAGCGAGGGCGTATAGTGGGCATGCGGGAGGCCGGGTGGACGTACCGCCGAATTGCTCAACACGTGGGGCGTGAGGTCTCCACAGTACATCGATGTTGTCGCCAGTGGTCGGCGGAAGGTGCACGTGCCCGTCGACCTGGGACTGGACCGCAGCGACGCACGGATGCACGCCAAGACCGTAGGATCCTACGCAGTGCCGTAGGGGACCGCACCGCCACTTCCCAGCAAATTAGGGACACTGTTGCTCCTGGGGTATCGGCGAGGACCATTCGCAACCGTCTCCATGAAGCTGGGCTACGGTCCCGCACACCGTTAGGCCGTCTTCCGCTCACGCCCCAACATCGTGCAGCCCGCCTCCAGTGGTGTCGCGACAGGCGTGAATGGAGGGACGAATGGAGACGTGTCGTCTTCAGCGATGAGAGTCGCTTCTGCCTTGGTGCCAATGATGGTCGTATGCGTGTTTGGCGCCGTGCAGGTGAGCGCCACAATCAGGACTGCATACGACCGAGGCACACAGGGCCAACACCTGGCATCATGGTGTGGGGAGCGATCTCCTACACTGGCCGTACACCACTGGTGATCGTCGAGGGGACACTGAATAGTGCACGGTACATCCAAACCGTCATCGAACCCATCGTTCTACCATTCCTAGACCGGCAAGGGAACTTGCTTTTCCAACAGGACCATGCACGTCTGCATGTATCCCGTGCCACCCAACGTGCTCTAGAAGGTGTAAGTCAACTACCCTGGCCAGCAAGATCTCCGGATCTGTCCCCCATTGAGCATGTTTGGGACTGGATGAAGCGTCGTCTCACGCGGTCTGCACGTCCAGCACGAACGCTGGTCCAACTGAGGCGCCAGGTGGAAATGGCATGGCAAGCCGTTCCACAGGACTACATCCAGCATCTGTACGATCGTCTCCATGTGAGAATAGCAGCCTGCATTGCTGCGAAAGGTGGATATACACTGTACTAGTGCCGACATTGTGCATGCTCTGTTGCTTGTGTCTATGTGCCTATGGTTCTGTCAGTGTGATCATGTGATGTATCTGACCCCAGGAATGTGTCAATAAAGTTTCCCCTTCCTGGGACAATGAATTCACGGTGTTCTTATTTCAATTTCCAGGAGTGTATGTTATGTGGACATGTGTCCGGAAACGCTTACTTTCCATGTTAGAGCTCATTTTATTACTTCTCTTCAAATCATATTAATCATGGAATGGAAACACACAGCAACAGAACGTACCAGCGTGACTTCAAACACTTTGTTACAGGAAATGTTCAAAATGTCCTCCGTTAGCGAGGATACATGCATCCACCCTCCGTCGCATGGAATTCCTGATGCGCTGATGCAGCCCTGGCGAATGGCGTATTGTATCACAGCCGTCCACAATACGAGCACGAAGAGTCTCTACATTTGGTACCGGGGTTGCGTAGACAAGAGCTTTCAAATGCCCCCCACAAATGAAAGTCAAGAGGGTTGAGGTCAGGAGAGCGTGGAGGCCATGGAATTGGTCCGCCTCTACCAATCCATTGGTCACCGAATCTGTTGTTGAGAAGCGTACGAACACTTCGACTGAAATGTGCAGGAGCTCCATCGTGCATGAACCACATGTTGTATCGTACTTGTAAAGGCACATGTTCTAGCAGCACAGGTAGAGTATCCCGTATGAAATCATGATAACGTGCTCCATTGAGGGTAGGTGGAAGAACATGGGGCCCAATCAAGTCATCACCAACAATGCCTGCCCAAACGTTCACAGAAAATCTGTGTTGATGACGTGATTGCACAATTGCGTGCGGATTCTCGTCAGCCCACACATGTTGATTGTGAAAATTTACAATTTGATCATGTTGGAATGAAGCCTCATCCGTAAAGAGAACATTTGCACTGAAATGCGGATTGACACATTGTTGGATGAACCATTCGCAGAAGTGTACCCCTGGTTGCCAATCAGCTGCTGATAGTGCCTGCACACGCTGTACATGGTACGGAAACAACTGGTTCCCTCTTAGCACTCTCCATACAGTGATGTGGTGAACGTTACCTTGTACAGCAGCAACTTCTCTGACGCTGACATTAGGGTTGTCGTCAACTGCACGAAGAATTGCCTCGTCCATTGCAGGTGTCCTCGTCGTTCTAGGTCTTCCCCAGTCGCGAGTCATAGGCTGGAATGTTCCGTGCTCCCTAAGACGCCGATCAATTGCTTCGAACGTCTTCCTGTCGGTACACCTTCGTTCTGGAAATCTGTCTCGATAGAAACGTACCGCGCAACGGCTATTGCCCTGAGCTAATCCATACATCAAATGGGCATCTGCCAACTCCACATTTGTAAACATTGCACTGACTGCAAAACCACGTTCGTGATGAACACTAACTAACCTGTTGATGCTACGTACTGATGTGCTTGATGCTAGTACTGTAGAGCAATGAGTCACATGTCAACACAAGCACCGAAGTCAACATTACCTTTCTCCAATTGGGCCAACTGGCGGTGAATCGAGGAAGTACAGTACATACTGGCGAAATTAAATGAGCTCTAACATGGAAATTAAGCGTTTCCGGACACATGTCCACATAACATCTTTTCTTTATTTGTGTGTGAGGAATGTTTCCTGAAAGTTTGGCCATACCTTTTTGTAACACCCTGTATAAGGGATAGCCAAAATCCAGTGGAAAGCGATGCATTCGTCAAAAAAATCATGTAGTCGGCGGGCGGGTATAAGATAGTGGTACAGGAAGTACCCTCCACCATACACTCGAAAGATAACTTCCGTGTGTAGATGTAGATGAAGAACTTCATCAGATATTCTCAAAGATAGTGGAGATAATGAAGGAAAACATTGAGGAGGTATCAATTCGTTCGAAGGACTTAACAGGTTGAAAAGTGATCTTTCATAATATTCGCTTTATTCCCAGATGAAATACTGTTGTTAACACATTTCAACAAGTAAACTAAGTTTCGAACATTGGTGAGTAGTTAATTTTTTTTCCGACCAGGAACTGAACATAGATCCCTTAGATCCCTCATTGAGCAAGTAGTAAGTTATCAATTGCACTATGTGTTCACATAATATAGACGTTATCAAAGAGATTAGTTTTACCTTGTTTGTCTCCATAGTTTTCATTCTCACATAATCAGCGGAGATGCACTCAGATAATGGTTCTGTTAAACATCTGGAGCGGTATGCATTCCCACCTTATACATTTATACCTAAGTATGGTAACATTTTAAACCACCGACCTTCTGTTTCGCAACGTTTATTATAGCGAATCTCACCAAAACAAACTATCAGAGAGGTGTTTTTAGGAACTTTGTATTAAGAACTCGCGAAAGAATGCGAACTGCACTTGGAGCAATAACAACGTTGAAATGGAGAGAAACGTAGGACTGGAGTGTTTTCCCAAAGGGTAACTTAAGTGACACAAACAAAATCTTTATCTCGATCATTTTATTTCCTCTAATGCAAATTATTTACCTAAACATATGCCTGATTGTAATTAACTCCTCTTCCATTTCGACAACTTATTTTCAGATACTAGGGGATCTGAAGTTTTTGTCTATTCAAACTTCTTGCAGCAAGCAAGGTGCGAGCGTGGAACTAACTGAGCATGCCCCATGGTTTGAAATCACTGAGTTCCATCAGTTCGATAAATCCAACTTTCATTTACCTCGGCCGGAATACAGACGTGGCAATAACTCTATCGTGGCACTAGCGCCTTCAACAACCCTAGTCATGTTACACTAGCCAGTCAGGGGCTGAAGAAATTGACAAGACCCGTGATGAGTGCGAAGTCTCACATAACAGTACCAATAGCAATCTCAGTTTTGAGCTGAGAACTTTTAATTCTCATAGCCTGGCGTCAACACACATTGATCACACAACAGCCGATCCTTCAAGTCGCCAGTCAGTAACGCCGTTTTTAACACTTGCGTCAGCCAGTAGGTCTCCAGTAATACATTTCGACGCGAGGATTGTAGCTTCGGACTCTATACGTTGACTTCGGTGCAGATACGTGAGCAGCCATCCACATTTGCTGGGCGTAATGCGATCTAGGAAGATGGTTACCATATGGGTACTAACGGCTCAATGGTTTGAACGCCTAGATTGAACTTCGAGGTCTATCGCTGGTTGGTTCCCTTAATCCCCCACCCCCCTCTAGCCCCGTTCCCACTCACAGATATCATGGTGGAGACAACTTCTGCAGCTACGTATGACAAATAAGTCGCGAGTACTTCAAAGCTTCAGCGACCAGTTAGTGTATTTCGACGTTTGAAAATTCGAATAATATCTCTAGTAGTAACAATAATGTACGTAAGTAAATACGATGATTAGGGGCTCTGTTGGCAGTAACTGGAGTCTTCACATCCTAATGCATTGTTAAAGTCGGGGATCAAATATGATTCTGCAGTAGTAGTCAATTGTGCATTGTGCTGTACCTAATCCGTGGTGTAAGGTTACATGTATCGTTGCTATTTTCACGATTGTCCCAAATCTTAATGTAAGTAGGTGGTCATCATTGTACAGAAACTAAAGAGCGAGCAGTGCTTGTGGTGTTGGAAGAGGTCTTTAGAGGAAGAACCCCTTAGCCGTCGCACAGAAAGGCTCTCTGGCTGTCGGTGGAGAGCGAATTGTGATGATTTACGGAGATTCTGTTGATGTGCGTTTATTGTAGTAGTTATACACTGAGGTGACAAAAGTCTTGGGATACCTCCTAATATCGTGTCGTACCTCATTTGGTCCTGCATAGTGCAGCAACTCAACGTGGCGTGGACTCAGCAAGTCGTTGAAAGTCCCCTGCAGAAGTACTTAGCCTTGCTGTCCGTGTAGCTGTCCATAATTGCGAAGTGTAGCCGGAACGCGATTTTATGCACCAACTGACCTCTAGATTATGACCCATAGATGTTCGATGGGATTCATGTCAGGTGATCTGAGTGGCCAAATCATTCGCCCGAATTCTTTAAACAAATAGCGAACAGTTGCGGCCGGGTGATGTGGCCCATTGGTATCCATAAAATTTAAGTCCACGAATGGCTGCAGTGGTCTCCAGGTAACGGAACATAACCACTTGCAGTCAGTGATCGGTTCAGCTGGACCAGAGGATTCAGTCCATTACATGTAAATGTAGCCCACACCATTATGCAGCCACCGCCAGTTTGCCCAGTGCCTTGTTGACAACTTGCGTCCATGGTTTCATGGTTTGTGCGCCACACACGAATCCATCCATCAGCTCTTACCAACTAAAGTTGGGACTGATCTGACCAGGCCACGATTTTCCAGTCGTGGTCACGAGCCCAGGAGAGACGCTGCAGGCGATGTCGTACTATTAGCAAGCACTCGCGTTGATCGTCTGCTGTTATAGACCATTAACGCCAAATTTCACCGCACTGTCCGAACGGATACGTTCGTTGTACGCCCCACGTTGATTTCTGCGGTAATTTCTAGCACTGTTGCTTATCTGTTATTGAGAAATGTGTCACCACTAATATAAAAGGCGCGCTGCGACAAAATGAGTGAAGATGATGTTTATTCGGTTTTCGAACGATAGTATGGGCAGTCTTGGTGGGCCTCTACAGTGGCCAGAATGATGCTGCCACCATCCTCCCGTCGATAGCTTATATATATATATATATATATATATATATATATATGCCTCTGCAAACAATTCGCAATGGGGCACAATAAGAAAGCATTATTCCTCTTGCTCAGAAAAATGAACAAGAAAACCGTAACGTTTGTGCGTCAGCTGTGGTGCTCCGTTGTGCCATTAATGTGCAAAAATAGCTTGCTCAAAGTGCCTCAGTGACACACATTAAAAGATCAAAATCGTATATTTCTGTCTATAAAGTGTACCATGTTCAGAAGAGTTGTCAATTTTCTGAAATCATGTACGTTTTGGCAGCAGTTAATAGATATTTGTGGTAACAAATCTTAACATTTTTAGATATTAATGACGTGCGTGAATGCCTGTCCACATTTACTAATCTACCAATGGTCAAAATGTAGTAATATCTGCCGGCCGGATTGGCCGAGCGGTTCTGGGCGCTTCAGTCTGGAACCACGCGACCGCTACGGTCGCAGGTTCGAATCCTGCCTCGGGCATGGATGTGTGTGATGTCCTTAGGTTAGTTAGGTTTAAGTAGTTCTAAGTTCTAGGGGACTGATGACCTCAGATGTTAAGACCCATAGTGCTCAGAGCCATTTGAACCATTTTAGTAATATCTACGATGGGTCCTTTAACTCACGTGATCCATAAATATTTACCAGAATAGGTCATTCAGTTATAGATTAACTAAAACTTCCCATCTCATGCAACATTTGATAAACTGTGCTGACCGAATCGGTACTATTGTAATGACGGAGAAAAACTGCTCAGATTAATTAGCGCCCACAGAACTAGGTTTCTAACATGTACAGTGCATTCAGATTCAGCATGCGTAATCTGACTCGCCATGCTATTTACTAAGAATTAAGCTCTTTTTGTTTCGGGTGACAGCGATATTCTTCTCAGCAAAAACATTGTTACTTTCGTTACGGTGCGATATCTTTATCAGCGTATTTGGCGAGCTCTTTCCAGATGGTTTCAGAACGATTCATTATTGATTCGTGCGGTGTTGCCATGCCATATCGTTTTTCGATAACAGAGTGACGCAAGGTTTAGGAATGTTCTTCATCTGCATGTAGAGTTCATCGACCCTTATGCACAGTGTTGCAGCTCGGGGTCCCAATTTTTCCCTAAGACACCTCTAACACTCTTAACGCCATCTTACTTTCATGATTCTTTTTTTATGCTGTCCATTGCCTTCCCAGTAGTTACATATTTCTCCAGTAATGTTTTTACTAGGAATGACTTGAATCATTCACCAGGAATCAAACTCGCAACCCGTACATTACCTAATCCTTTACGTAACTTTTCGCGTGGATTGTTTGAAATGTTGAAGGTATCATCAGCTACTTCCTATTCCGCAGAAAACTGATTGTAGAAGCACTATTGAAGTTCGTATACCGCTAATTGATGTAGAAGTATGCTTCCTAGCGGATGTGCAATAAATGATACCAGGGGCTCATGTCTGCCGAGAACTGATGGGTAACTCCTTGTGTGTGGATCTCTTGTGTTGTGTTCTTTCCTTCGTTTTATTATTTTTATTTCTGTTGCATCAGGACTACCACAACCCTGGCATCTGCTTAATTCTCAGGTAAAATCTGCTAAAAACCTCGGTAAGTGTCTGATTTGCTTCATAGTGTGGAAGCAATCTAGTTTATATTCTTTATGCAGTCATACACGTGAAAGGTCCTCATGATATGCCAGGGAGGGGCAAGTGTGATTGACTCAGAGCATTTCAGCTCTGACATTTATGTACCATCTGTAATTTTTAACTTCTCGGACTTGAGATGCTCACAAATATTTTCTTTCGTTTTGTAACTTTTTTAATCAGTAATAATTTTGTAAGTGTCTTTTCTGAAGCTATGTAATTATGTCTTATGTATGCACTAAATTGTAACGAATATAACTGGGTCATGCGTAGGAAATGTGATATTGTATAAAATAGAGAAGCTGGAAGGAAGTGCCTTCGCTACGGAACGTTTTAGGAGTGAATGTAAAAGATGTGGCGCGAAAAGTCTTTGTGGCGTATACAGACTGTGGCTAGCCTTCGAAGAGTTAGAATCCCTAGTGCTCAGTGAGGCAAGAGTTTCTGGGACAGTGGATTAAATAAGTCTCGGATGTGAATTGTTTTAGTTGTAGTACCATGGCATTTATTAGAGAGCTCTAATACCTGAAATTCCGACGCCAAGACGAAATGTTCAGAGCAAAGTACATTGGGAGCCATGATTGCATCATACAACATTATTCTATAGCCAGAGGTGATGGTCAGTACACCACCCACTTTCAGGCAAAGTTTCGTTTTGTGTATACTTCCATGGGCCAGTATTTATTGAAGCGTTCACATTATAGTAATTGTATACTAGATTAACGCCCGCTGCTTCGCCCTTGTGGATTGTATGGTCTGCACCAAATCGTTTTGTTTTTCTTCAGTCGATTTTTTTTATGTTTTTCTCAAATTGCAACACCTTCTAAACTTTACATGTTAATTGAGGCCTTAGAAGGATGGTCTATTCCGAATGTGCCTCTGACCATAAAGCGATTTTGGTAGCTAGAGTCCAAGGTTGGTGGGCCACGCCTTTTGCGTTGATGTGGCGATATTTCCATAGAAACTTTCGTGCCCTAACACATATTTCTTTATATTTAACCGAGATGTGAAACGCCAGTTTTCATAGATTTACCTTTGAATTTTTTTAAATATAACTAAATATCTTATTAGAAACGTTCATCCCCTGTGTCAACCCAAGGAGGTTTGACTTTTCAAAAACAGTGAAACTCGTTTTTTTTTTCCATTTCTAACCGAGAAGCCAAATACCAGTTTTCATAAATGCAGCTTTAATAACTTTTATTTTTAAAAAACTTTACCCACCGTTTTGCTTCCTTAGTAGCTGAATTTCCAAAAATTCTGAAACACGTATTTTCTGTAATTTCAGACTCAGAAACCAAATACCAATTTTTGTAGTTCTAGCTTCAAAATTGCCTTAATAAAGACATATTATCAAAAACCTTTTCACCCCCTATTTCAGCCCCTTAGGAGTGATATTTGGGACAATCCGTTCTTAAACGGTGCCCATAAGTGTAAGTTCCACACTCTACAAATTTCAAGCTTCTGTCTGTAGCGGTTTGGGCTGGGCCATGATGAGTCAGTCAGTCAGGACATTGCCTTTTTAATACAGGGTGTCCAACTCAAACCTCCCTGATTTCAAAGACCCAGGAAAAAAAGACCACAGTAGATACGTCAGTGAAAAATGCACCATATTGTAGAGCATCTCAAAGAATTTATTTATTTATCATCAATACACCTCTACTTGTGAACCATTTGTAGAGCAAAGAATATCGGGTATATATTCAATTTCTTGGCAAGTTCTTTGTAACATTTCCTCTGTTATTGTTGCAATCGCATTAGTGATACGATGTCGCAACGTAGGAATATCGTCCACTTTAGTCGCATACACGCAGCCTTTCACGAATCCCCACATACGAAATCAAGTGACTTCATGTCGGGTGAACGTGGTGGCCAGGCAATGGGTCCTCAGCATCCGATCCAACGATTGGGAAATTTCCTATGCAGGAACTTGCGAACAGCCGTTGACCAATGCGGCGGAGTTCCATCTTGTTGAAAAATGATGTTGGGTTGCAAATCTTGTATCTAAGGGTACACAAACTGCTCCAACATGTTCAGATAACATTGACCCATTCACTGTTTGTTCCGCAAAGAAGAACGGTCCACCAATCCTGCCGTGCGTTAGCCTGCACCAGATAGTTTAGGGTTATCACTAACATGTTCAATGACAACGTGCGGATTCTGTGAACCCCAAATCCGAACATTATGCCTATTAACCCTTCCTGATAGATGAAAGGTTGCCTCATCTGAGAATAAACATCCTTTCAGGAAGCTGGCATCCATATCAATACGCTGCAGCATATCCGCAGCAAATTGTTGTCGGCGTGGTTTGTCGTTCGGCGCCAGATGTTGCAGAATTTGCACTTTGTAAGCACACAGACGAAGACGCTGGTGAACTAAACGATGCAATGTTGATCGAGGTACATCAAGTTGCCTAGATGCTTGACGAATTGTCTTACGTGGGTTTCTGAGAAACGTTTGTCTGATGTCCTCCACTGTCTCTTCTAAAACTACATAACGTGCAACGCCAGAATGTTCCAGAACACTTCCTGTTGCCAGAAACTTCCTATACCAATCCTTAATTGTTTTCACATCAGGTGGATCACATTCATACACACGACGAAAGTTTCTTTGCACATTATTCGGCGATTTTGTTTCTGCAAACCACACTACTGCTTGCGCGCGCTGCTGTGGAGTCGCCATTTTCACTTCATGCGACCATGCTGCACTCTGGCGACGATACTTGGCATTTCTGACGCGGGAATATAAATTCTTTGAGATGCTCTACTATGTGGTGCAGTGTTCATTGTCGTATCTACTGTTCTTTTTCTCTCCAGGGTCCTTGAAATCAGGGAAGTTCGAGTGGGACTTTCTATAGGAAAGAATATAAAATCACCTAAAATACAGTGATAAGTAAATCAATTCTGGGCCATAAAAGCTTAAAAGAATACAACATTTCAACTTCTGTAACAGGTCTGTAAATGGCGCTTTTGTGTGTTCTTGTGAATATGTTGTTACAGTTAAGTGTTGAAAGCGTTAGTCATAAAGTCAGCTAGTAGACAAAACAGTTGTAGGATCCTCCTGTACGTTGTCAAGTGCATCAATAATTATGCAGTGAAAGTTTGTGTAAAGCAGAGTTGACTATTCTTGAAATTTTTTTGCTCTTGAAATTATGAAGTGCAGTAACTTTCCTAAACTGTAACAGATTCAGCCCCCCCCCCCCCCCCCCCCCACACACACACACAACTCATGAAGTGAAGTGCGCAGTGTTAAGGCTTACAACCAGACAATGTAACTGGTGTCTGTATTAGTTAAAATGATAGCTTGGGAACCATGTTAAATTTTCTGTTTTTCAGTAGTGAAGTTTAAGGCTACCGAAGCTTTACTGCTACCTCATATCCTAACTGTCAGTACTTTTCTCCAGTTAAGTGGCATATTGTAATCAGAGTTATTCTTTAAACATTAATCCAAGTACTGTACGTTAGTGTAAAGTAGTTTGTTGCCATTGTTTTTAAACAGAAAGCCGATCAGTTCGTGACTGGTTACTTTCCCAGTGCAATCTAATGTTTATCGCATGCAATTACCGAATAGAGCCCTTGTTGAAGTAAACATAATTCAGCAGCTAATTTATATTTTTTGCTCTACGTTCGCTTGAAATCACTTTCGCCTAATTAGGCTGTTGACCGTCTTTAAATTTGCGATTTCTGCAGCTGTATGTCTTAGGTCCTATTCCTCCTGGAATAACATTGCATCCTTTCAATAAATAACCCTTCAGGAGACAGAATATAGTCCGATTAGTTTCCATTGTCATACACGATCACAATCAAACATCAAAAAAATGGTTCAAATGACTCTGAGCACTATGGGACTTAAAAACTGTGGTCATCAGTCCCCTAGAACTTAGAACTACTTAAACCTAACTAACCTAAGGACATCACACACATCCATGCCCGAGGCAGGATTCGAACCTGCGACCGCAGCGTCACGCGGTTCCAGACTGAAGCGCCTAGAACCGCACGGCCACACCGGCCGGCGATCAAACATCAAACATTAAATCTTGTCAAAGGGGTAGATAGCATTGTTGGGTGGGATTACTAGTATTAGTAACCCTCTGTGGTGTTACAAAGCGACGAAGGTGACTGGATGTTTACAAGGTGCTGCATATCAAGATCAGAGAAGGTACTGGACGAACGTCCACGTCTCGCACAAGAGTGAGCGGATTTGAAACGAACTTAACAGCGCCAAGTGGTGGATACGGCAGATATACTGTATGTATGTGTTGCCGGGGGTATGCACAAGTTTTTCGGCCCCCCTTTTTCACTGCACGCTGTTGCAGATGCGACGCTACATTTGTCACTACGCTAACGTCAGTTACGATTGCATTGCGGACGGGAACATAGTTGCTCGCGTCATGGTGCTGTGGATGCGAGTTTTCTGGTTAGACAGAGCATGCTTCCGGTGACATCGCAGGGTAGATAATTCCTTTAGGAGAACATGAGTTTCACCCTTGCACTGCCGCATGTTGTAGATGACTACGGTGGAGAGTGGAATATTCGGTTGTGCTCTGTATGATCTGTGGATGTTGCAGACGCTAACACGACGCTGTAAACTCAGTTAATGCAACACAGACCACTTAACATCGCTTAAAGTTTGATACCTTCCCCTCGGGTAATTACCTCAGCTACAGTGGTTGGAGGATAATTATCGGTACGTTTTAGTTGCGCCCCCCCCCTCCCTCCCTACCCCCCCCCCTCTCTCTCTCTCTCTCTCTCTCTCTCTCTCTCTCTCTCTCTCTCTCTCTCTCTCTCACACACACACACACACACACACACTCGCTCCCCCCTCTCCATCTCCCCCACACGCTCCCTCCCTCCCTATCTCTCTCTCTCTCTCTCTCACTCACTCTCTCTCTCTCTCTCTCTCTCTCCCATTCTCTCTCTCTCTCCCACTCTCTCTCTCTCTCTCTCTCTCTCTCCCACCCACACCCTCCCTCCCTCCGCCGCAAAAGAGAAGTTCAAGCACATCAGACTCATCTGGGATGTTACCGAGCACCAGTTTAGCGCTCCCAAAGTAACGTCGATTCTTCTAGAGCCATTGCTTAACCTTTGCATGGACGCATGATGGCCACTACCTTTGGACACCATCAAAGGACTTGTAGAATCCGTACCACCACGAATAACAGCTGATTTGCTTGCCAAAGGTACGTTGTTCTAATTTTCTGGTTCATCACTATGAGTACTGTGTACTTGCGTTCATAGAGACATTCATCGAGAGTGTAGAAGAGATTTGCATTGGCCACTCAGATTTGCTCCACTGAGCTGTCAGCAGCATTTCCCGCATTTCAAGTAAAACTTATTATGCTTGGAAGACAGTTTCGTAGAAATCTTTTTATGTTATACAATCAAAGCAATTTCTCAGGTGGAAAGTATGATGGAAACAGACTGAAAATATTCTGCGTGAAATGAAATAGAAAATTATACATTTGAACGTGATATTTTCAATGAATATTGTAAAATTTCTATCGTATCTCGCGCCATGCTTTTGTTGTTCGTTGCCATTTCTATTGAAATGACAGTAAATACTCCTGACACAGTGAGTGAGGAAGTGAACTGACGAATCAGTTGTGTGTGTGTGTGTGTGTGTGTGTGTGTGTGTGTGTGTGTGTGTGTGTGTGCGCCATTATATGTAATTATCGATAAAGCACATAGTTTTACATTTTTCTCAGCTGTGGGTGTAGGAGTAGGAGTAGTTAAATAGGAGGGGAACAGAAGCTTGTGAAATGTGGTGCTAAAGAAGTATGCAGAAAATTAGATAGGTTGATCCGATACACTAATGGAGTAGTACTGTTTCGAACTGGGGAGAAAATAAATTTATGACGGGCACAACCGGACCGAAAGAAGGGGTCGCTTATAAGACGCATACTGAGACATGGAAGGAGTTCGGTAACGTAGCAAAGCATGGAAGATGGAAATTACAGAGGGAGACCAAATCTCGACTACAGAAAGTAGGTTCCAATGGATGTAGGTTGCAGCAGTTACGTGGAAGTGAAAAGGCATGCACGGGATTGACTTGTGGAGAGCTGTATCAAACCAGTCTTTAGACTGAAGATCACAATAACAAAAAAAAATGGCTCTGAGCACTATGGGACTTAACATCTGTGGTCATCAGTCCCCTAGAACTTACAACTACTTAAACGTAACTAACCTAAGGACATCACACACATCCATGCCCGAGGCAGGATTCGAACCTGCGACCGTAGCAGTCCCGCGGTTCCGGACTGAGCGCCTAGAACCGCTAGACCACCGCAGCCGGCTCACAATAACAATATTTTCACAGTTTTGAATTCTGTGTTGCTCCCTATCCGCGACAAATCACACACCCAACTCGTTCCATTTGTCTGGATTATACCGCAGAGATGACGTATTTCTTGTCACTTGTCGCAGGCAATGTGACGTGTTGGTAAATTAAGAAAGACATCCTTCGTAGCACTATTTCAGGGCTTTCACGATGTGCAATTGATCTGTTGTAGCTGTCTTATTTTAGGAATGTATGACATTATTTGTTTTGAGAACGAGGAATACAGCCAGGAGCCCAATGCAGAGCCATTGAAGGGTTGTCAGTGTTAAATTTCTGTATAAAAAATGTGTATCGGAACCCTGCCAGTTTTCCTCATCATGTGCGCGCGCTTATCGCTTTTGGCTGCAACCGCAAAGGTGCAAGCGCGAGAATCTTGTTGATCCTCGCTGGCAGGAAGTCGCGCAGCACCTCTAAACAGAGGCTATTTGCACCGTGCACATGTCGTTCTTAAAATGAGAGAACGCTCTAAGGTTGGCCAGTCAGTAACATGTCTCTGTGGAGAATCCGTTCATGGAAATGTTTACTATTTTTTGTTGCCCAGTACGCGAGAATACCACCTGCTGACGTATGGAAGAAAACACGGTGCATCACAGGAAGATCAACTGAACTAAGTCTGGTAAGACGCGTAGACGTTACGTCAGTCGTGTCCTAGCGGCCTACTTCGGACTCTTATTTCGCAAATGCTGCAGTCATCTGTGCGTGAACTAATACGATAGCGATTCCGTTCCCGGGTCGAGCCGGCTTCGTCCATTTTAGTTACGAACCTCTATCTACCGCGGTACCTCGGCCGAAAATTACACCAAAGTGCTAGATAACTTGCTCATCCCCGAAATTTAATGCCAGATACTAAGGCGGAGTTAGCCGTGTTCGTCTTCGGTGTTCGCATATCGATATTCGTTTTAAAGCAGCAGCTGACACTCTCAAATTTCCACCCCAAAACCATGCCATGCACCATCTCGAAGACCATGATGTAAGATATTCGCTGCAGTTATGTGACTGATGACCATCATGTAAAATAAGTTTTTTGTTTGGCTGTTTCTGCGCAGTGATGGCTTTGGAAGAGAATTCACTCGTGACGTTCTGCGACAGGCCTACTACGAACCACTCCTGTGTAGAGACCACCAAATATTATTATAAATTTTAGATCCATATTGTTAGCGTAATTGTCGACTTGGACAGCCCGTGCGAGACCGCGAACTGCAAACTCTGCCTATGTGGACGAAAAGGCATTCAAATTCTGCTTGGGTTGTTCATGTTTTCCTGAAACGCACCAGATGCATACCTGGACGATTCTTTGTAAAATGTCATTGCTTTTTCCTTTCTTCATCGTGTTTAAAATTAACTGGCATCACAACCCACCAGTACCAATTTATTTCGAGCAGGTGTAGCAAGTAACTGGATTTGCTGTCTCAGACCATCTTAAAATAGGAGCGACAGTAACTTGTTAGTATGAGACAGACGTTTACTTTTATAGCCGTGGTAGATGTCCTGTCGGAAAAAACGTCGATAGAAATATGAATAGGAAACGGGTGTCGTTGGCACTGCAGTGCTCAAGTCATGGGAGACGGAATGATCGTCACACGCCAGTGACGCTGTAAATAGATACAATGATTTAGACGGCGACCTTTCATTGTTGACCGATAACGAACTCAGAAAAATAAAGTGTAGGATTTGTATTGTGAAGGCAAAGCTGACCTCAACCAAAAGGTTGGGCTGGTCACCGTGGTGCTTTATTGGCATGACGCTGTTGGAGATACTGCTCTTGTCAGTCTCTGACCTTTGAACTGATTCACGTATTCAGTGATAGGGGGACCTATAACTGACAACTTAGCGGTTTTCGCTGTAACACATTATTGCCAGAGGTGAAAGAAGTGACCGAAAATATTTGAAGACGAGCTGGGGATGAACAGCATTCCTCTGTTTTTAGCCTGGCTTCGGGCCACCTAACCACCTGTAGTTTGGATCCGTAACCATGTTTATGGAGTTTGCAAGTTAATATATTTCTAACTGATATTTTATCGATTGTTAAGTAAACATCTTACAGTCATATGTTGTGAATGAAGGTCGTGTAAATAGTTCTACATTTCTTGTATCAACATCATTACGTTATGTGGAGCAAGACTGGAATCTCTTCATTTCTAAATAATGGGTGTATTCTAATAATTCATCATATAAAATCAGTTTTCATTGCTGTGCCGCAGTTAACGATGTTCCTGGCATATAACTGTAATCCGATGCTCGTCAGATAGACGGTTTCTCTCTTTCACTCTTTCTTTTTATTCTTTTTCCTGTTCGTGAAACTCGTTAATGGCTTGTTTATGATTTGCTACCAGGCAACGCGCTGCTGCATGTACCTGCTTCTTTTCTCATCGCCCTAGAAAATGAAATGTCAGGTTCATGGGACTTCGACGTTACTCGATTACTTTAGACTTTTTTGCACGGCTTTCAGATTCGCGATTGCTTTACCTTCGTTCTCAGCAGTACGCATCTGCACTCTGCTACTGTGGTTGACAGTGCAATCTGTATTCATTTTAAAATAAAGAGAACCATTTCTGATTTTTGTTTCTTTATTTGTTGCAGGTAAGCAGGCACCCAGTTACATGTTGGTGGGTGAGTTTAAGATAATCATTTTCCGTTACAAAGACTCGTCGATATTAATGAAGAAACTCCGATGTTATTGTTTGGTGCACGTTGTTTATGATCATTCTTTTACAGTTGCAGTGTTGCCACATGTTAAATATGTTGTACTTCCATTTGTCAATCATATTATTTTGAGCAATTAGTGGTACTAAAAACAAACATAACTGGAAAGCGGATGTATCTTAACCAAGCGCGTGGGCTGGATTTGGGTGGCTAATGTACTGTAGGTTCGATGTTAACACCTCGTAGGAAATCCTACTTCATCTTAACAGCGTTATAATTTACTTGATCTTAGCATATTTATTATTTGTACCAGATTGAATCTTTTGCACACTGAATAAGACCATATATGTTGCACCAGATCTTCGCCATCTTACGTGGAACACTTAACCACGTGAGTCATACAAGCCACCCAACTTCAGGTTTCAATCCCTCTTTCATTCTTTACCAAAAATCACATCACAGCACTAAACCTGTCATCAGTTCTCCAGTTCCACAATAGTGAGTACCATCGAAATAGTGAATTTTCTCCGCCATTATTTGTCCGAGTATGGGAGGGAAGGTGACAAACAAGGAATCCTTTGAGTGTGAAGTCGCAAGTATCTTCAGTAACACTCATTTAAAAGTGTTAACAATTACGAAAGAAAAAATTAACTGCTAATGACTCACCACGTTCACCAGGAGAGCCACAGAAAATGAATGCCCTGGAGGTGCAGCTATCAACCTTCTGTGGGTTGTAGCCATTGTGTTGTTGTTGTGGTCTTCAGTCCTGAGTCTGGTTTGATGCAGCTCTCCATGCTACTCTATCCTGTGCAAGCTTCTTCATCTCCCAGTACTTACTGCAACCTACATCCTTCTGAATCTGCTTAGTGTATTCATCTCTTGGTCTCCCTCTACGATTTTTACCCTCCACGCTGCCCTCCAATGCTAAATTTGTGATCCCGTGGTGCCTCAGAACATGCCCTACCAACCGGTCCCTTCTTCTTGTCAAGTTGTGCCACAAACTCCTCTTGTCCCCTATTCTATTCAATACCTCCTCATTAGTTATGTGATCTACCCATCTAATCTTCAGCATTCTTCTGTAGCACCACATTTCCAAAGCTCCTATTCTGTTCTTGTCCAAACTATTTATCGTCCATGTTTCACTTCCATACATGGCTACACTCCATACAAATACTTTCAGAAACGACTTCCTGACACTTAAATCTATACTCGATGTTAACAAATTTTTCTTCTTCAGAAACGCTTTCCTTGCCATTGCCAGTCTACATTTTATATCCTCTCTACTTCGACCATCATCAGTTATTTTGCTCCCCAAGTAGCAAAACTCCTTTACTACTTTAAGTGTCTCATTTCCTAATCTAATACCCTCAGCATCACCCGACTTAATTCGACTACATTCCATGATCCTTGTTTTGTTTTTGTTGATGTTCATCTTATATCCTCCATTCAATACACTATACATTCCGTTCAACTGCTCTTCCAAGTCCTTTGCTGTGTCTGACAGAATTACAATCTCATCGCCGAACCTCAAAGTTTTTATTTCTTCTCCCTGGATTTTAATACCTACCCCGAACTTTTCTTTTGTTTCCTTTACTGCTTGCTCAATATACAGATTGAATAACATCGGGGATAGGCTACAACCCTGTCTCACTCCCTTCCCAACCACTGCTTCCCTTTCATGCCCCTCTACTCTTATAACTGCTATCTGGTTTCTGTAAAAATTGTAAATAGCCTTTCGCTCGCTGTATTTTACCCCTGCCACCTTCAGAATTTGAAAGAGAGTATTCCAGTCAACATTGTCAAAAGCTTTCTCTAAGTATACAAATGCTAGAAACGTAGGTTTGCCTTTCCTTAATCTAGCTTCTAAGATAAGTCGTAGGGTCAGAATTGCCTCGCGTTTTCCAATATTTCTACGGAATCCAAACTGATCTTGCCCGAGGTCAGCTTCTACTAGTTTTTTCATTGGTGTGTAGAGAATTCGTGTTAGTATTTTGCAGCCGTGACTTATTAAACTGATAGTTCGGTAATTTTCACATCTGTCAACACCTGCTTTCTTTGGGATTGGAATTATTATATTCTTCTTGAAGTCTGAGGGTATTTCGCCTGTCTCGTACATCTTGCTCACCAGATGGTAGAGTTTGGTCAGGACTGGCTCTCCCAAGGCCGTCAGTATTTCTAATGGAATGTTGTCTACTCCTGAGGCCTTGTTTCGACTCAGGTCTTTCAGTGCTCTGTCAAACTCTTCATGCAGTATCGTATCTCCCATTGTAGGCATTACACTTCACAAAATGAACGTCGTCGAAATTCAAACACTCGACTGACTTGCATCAAGAACACCGAATGAAAAATGGCGCGCCAGAGTGATCACAAAGGTTCGTACTATTTAGATCGAAGGGGAACTCCATAGGAATTACCAACCGTGTAGAACGTTCGATTAGGTATCCATTCTTGAAGAATGCATGTAGAATCATATTGGTAAAACGGGGCGATGAGAACTGATGATATGTGATGGCATGCAACCGAATGCGAAACAGTCTGCCGTGGAGCTTATCGTGGAACTGGCTAGTTGCAAATAGTGCGATAATGTGTTTTATGAGCACGGAAAAAAGAAACTTCTAGAGGATGAATTTGTTCAGTGGTTCCAGGTAGTATGAATTGCAATGTCACATACTTTGCAGGAGATACAGTTTGTTCTAAAAGAGTACGATTTTTATATGGAGATCAGGAATCAAGGAAAAGCAAGGTATTTTGATCGACTGTTGGCCAAAAGCAGTGCTCATACCATAAATGTAAATGAATTCCTTACAGGCCGATGGGATATGTTTGCTTATCTCATCTACAAATTCTCGGGCAGATTCCGCAGTTTGCTGCTCATCATCAAGGCGACACTTACTTTGAAATTTCGTTATCATACGTCTTCCAATTCTGTAGCCATGTTCGAAGTTACGCATCCGTTCACTGCTTTCCTTCAAATCACTGTAATCTATGTCGCGCGCAATGTGATGTGCATAACGTAGTAGTTCACTATCATGCACATCATGTAAATTGTATCGAGCATCCTTGAAACATGCAAATACTAGTTTTTGTAACAAGAGTGCCATGTCCTCCCTTGAAATCCCTAGTTTTTCTTATTCACTACACGATCATATTGCTGCGGACTTATTCGAAATCTGTTCATAACCGTTTTCTTTTCTACCATGCTGCGGATGATCATCCATGTACGTAATTATGATTAGTACCCGATCATTGGAGAACGATTGTTCTTTACTACGTTTCAGTGGACGCGGGATTTGCGGCTCGCTCTCCGACAAGAATGATGATCTACATGGATCGACACTTGTTTCAGTATCACTTTCATTTGTTAAGCGACTGATGACGTCAGATTTTAAGTCCCATAGTGCTCAGAGCCACTTGTTAAGCACGCATCGTCGTCATTGTACTCGTCATGTACACTGTCCTCACAGTCGAGCGTATACGACACCACACATTCAGCTTACTGATATTGCAGAAACGCTAATATTTCATTTGCCACTTCTTTCTCACTCTGCGAAATTCCTTGGGTTCCTTTGTGACGAAATTTCAACTTCGGAAACTGTTGTAGATATAATGGAATGTATGCCTTGTTTATTGTTTTAACTGTGTCAACACCATAAGCACTGTAGCACTATTGTGCGTTACTCATCGACTAACCAGTTCAACTACGCATCTTAGCTTCAAGCTATGCTCACCATTGGATACCTTCAGTACTGCCCCCTGTTGCCATTAACAGTCAATATTGTAGTTTCATGGTAGACAGTATGTTGGACAACGAATGCCGTAAACATCATTGGCCTTTTGCGACCTCGCAATCAAGGGGTTCCTTGTGAGTTAAGTCTCTGATCGCCTCTCAGCTACGACAATGTCCTATGTTAAATTCCAAATCTCGCAGCAGTTTCTCATGGAGTAAGGGTGACGCAGTTGATGGTGATCCGTCTGTTGGCTGGCGACTTAAACTCGGAGGTTTGGTACTGTAGGAGTATATTATTTGCTGGCACCATTTTTTACCGTCTGTCCTTTTTATGTACTCATCAGTCAGCCACACTGAGAAGATATGCCACCGAGTGAGGCGGCACAGGTGATAAGACCCTTCAGTCGCGTTCGGGAAGACTGCGATTCAAGCCCCCGTGCAGACATACAGATTCAGATTTTCCACAGCGTCTCAAAATCTTTTAAGGCGAATGCCGGTATAATTTCTTTGAATAGGACATTCGATAGTCTTTGGTTCATTCAACTTGTCAACCTTCAACGCAGCAACTCTTGTTTATCACAGCGCGGTGTACAATGGCATTTTCGTCGAGCTGTGTTATTCAACATCACTGCCACATTGTATTGAGCTCTGATATGGAGCTAGAGGGGCACTTGTATGGATTCAACAGAGGTAGTACATACTTTCTGTCTCGTTAGCTTCGGGCCTTTTGTTGTGCACTATTTTCGATAATTGCTTGTCCAACTTGTCGCTTGTCAGAGTTGTAACTGGCAAGTGTCGGTTGCAGATAAGTGATGGCGTCGACTGTAGTGTAGGGTTTGTATTCTTTTTCTTATTGTTGTTAACTATGATGATGATGGTGGTGGTGGTGGTGGTGGTGGTGATGCGCGGAAGATGAGGAGAAGGAAAGGAGAGGTTAAATCCCGATAGTGACATTTGGCGTACATCTTTCGTTAGCACACGGGGGACAACAAGCTCAGTGATCCATCCAACGGACGGACCACCTTAAACAGGTTGACATGCTCTCATAAGACTATAGAGACATGCGGGATTTTACGGACGATATTGCCGCGCGATCTAGTGGTCAGTAATAAACTGCCATCGCCTGTCTTATCTTTAAGACCAAAAACTGTAGTCCGATTAAAATTATGTACTGCTTGACACTTTGCGCGTTGTAGCCGGTTTCCTTCAATCAGAGCGCTCAACATCGCGCCTGGACCGTTCGCCGAGGTCAGACTGCCACAACTATTAGTTCATTTCCAGTTCCTTTTCTGTCTTGATGTATTTGGATCCCTTATATTTCATATATTATCATTGCGTGAAGCCGAATTTTTGAAGGTTGTCAGTTAATCGTTGCAACTGGGACACCAGAGTCATGATTACAACAGCCTTTGGCAGTGTAATGGAATGGCGTAGAGGTCAGCGTATAAACCTGACGTGTTGAATGTCGAAAGTTCCAATCTCGTCAAATACAGCGTAATTTTTTATTTTTTACATCTAATCAAAAGACTTCGCTTATCACTTTAGTACAGTTAACTAGTTTAAATATAATATTTATATTTCTAATATTTTTCGGTATAATTTACTAATGATAATAACACTTTGACACTTCTTTTATCATCATATTAACTTTTTTATTTGGTTTTAGTTTTTCCTATCACTCTTTCGTTTGGAATCTGCATGTGTCGCATATAATCTGCAACCAAGTGCCAACCAGGACTGCTCATCGGTTGGTAACGCGGCATCCCGTGCTGGTAGTGTGAGGATAGTTCCAGATAGTCAGTGACAGCGAGAGATTATAGTTTGCTTTAAGCGATAAAACTGAAATTTTTCTGTGGAGGATTGCTATGCAAACAAACATATTATGAAATTTTTCTGTCTTAAGTTTGCTCGTAGAACTTATCCTTAAACGCCGTGAACAAAGCGATAGTGATTTTAGTTCTGTCGCAGATTGTTCATCGCCGTTTTCTCCAGTACATTGCACATCAAAAAAGAGGTTGTGATTAGCTTAGGATATGAATTTAAATCCAGGGCTAGAAAACGCTTCGTCGCCGCAGTTTAGTCAGCTATCGACAGAGCATCTACGATTTCCGTCATACATTGCGGCAGCCGCTTCCAACATTGCTCCGCGTTACATTAACAGCATTTGTGAAGTGACCCGAAGTGGTTTTGTGTTGCCTATAACCGAACGGTAACCGGCAGCGGGTGTGGCAACATTATAATGGCAAGTGAAAGAAGTCAACAATCGAGTAATTTTAATCGGACTATGGTGAAGAAAATTTTTTTTGAGCACCTTGATTCAAACTGCTCGTCTCGGAGTCGAACGCCATGTCTCGACCGTACGTTAGCGAAATCTGCCAATAGAGGCGGCTAAAACAAAAAGTGCCTTCCGTAAGCTTTTAAAACCTACATTTGCCTTTTGCGCTACATCTGATGTTCCTAATACATGTGGTACCTAACAAGAGAAGTGAAAGACACAGAAGACAGGGTCGAATGTCAATGTAACCTTCCTACGTGTACACACCCTCGGCGGGTATATAAATTATTAGGGTTGTATTTCTTTGTAACTGGTAGGACGAGTACCAGATTGCATTAGTGTTGCTCATGTTTAATGTTGTTATCAGGCCTTTTAGGGCGTATAAGGGATATGAACAGCATAAGATATTGAGTAATCGCTGTGAAGGATACGAAAATCAGCAAATGACTGGGCTTGAACGAGGCCTTCTTGTGGGTAGCCATTTGGTCGCTTTGTCGAATTGTGCAATATCCAGATCTGTGGGTCATTCGGTCGTGACGGTGGCCCGATGTTGGACAACATTGGAACGTGAGGGTAAGAATTATCATTGTCAGGGTTCCGGTCGACAACATTTGACCACCACAAGAGAAGAGGGCCGTATAGTGCCCCAATCACAGCCCGTCACACCTGCTCATGCACCCGAGAACTAATAATGCGACGATCTGTACCAATCCCTACCACTAGCAGCAGCCGCAAGAGTAATAAATTTCTGTCCTATGCGCAGGCTGCCGTTAACACAAAAGATTGCTTTTGGAGTGATGTCGTGACTGGGAAGCATGGACTGCTGATAGATGGCATTACATTGGATTCAGCAATGAATCGCGGTTCTATGCTGTCCCCATGACCACCGACGACGAGTATCGGAAAATGTCATTTTATTTCAAAATTTTGGAGCAGCACAGTGGTTTTACTTCTGGCATTATGGTGTGTGGAGCCATCAGATGTAACTGCAGCTTACAACTAACTGATTGAGGGAATTATGACGGCACAGCGGTACGTCACGATATCCTGCATCCTCATATGTTACCTCTTGTGCGTCAGTATTGTGGTGCCATTTTTCAACAGATCAACGCTCGCCCACACACAGGACCTGGCTCAATAAACTGCTTGCGTGATGCGGAGGTACCCCTGTGGCCTGCAAGAGTCCCAGATCTGCCCTGATGGGACCAGCTCCGTCGTCAATTTCGTCTCTGTGGCAGTTCCAAGGACCAGTTACAACACTTGTGGACCATCTTGCCTCAGGACAATATGCAATGGCTTTATGACACCTTTTCCCAACCGAAACGGTGCATGCATCCACGCCAGAGAGGGTGCAAGGTTATACTAATAAATGAGCTCATACTGCCAAGTTCTTTGTAAATTTGTCTCCGTTTTGTAATCTGTGTAGTAACATCACATTTCCTTTCAACCTGTGAAGTTTCATTTCGTTTGCCCCTCCCCTTCTGTATGCTTATCATTTTTTGTCAGACAATGTATTCGTTGGTGCATTCAGTGAGGACCTTTACCGAACTTTCATAGTATCGCCCACGGGGAAGACTCTTCAGTCATCGCGTTACCTCCTGTCTGCATGTCAGACAGCCTTATCTGCTGGAAACCGCTGAAAAATGTAAGATGCATCGTTGGTTGGATAACGCCCTGGTATAAATTTGGGCGATCGAAATGATTGACATCAGTTTTATTGCATAAGACGATACGATTTGAGCTATCGTTTCAGACCGAGGCACAAAGAATCCTTGCACGGATACCCTGAAATGAATATTAATGTTACCGATGGACAGTTCTTTTCATCTGTAAAAGCATTTTCACACTCTGTAACTGTGGTGCTAAATAAAGATTGACGCGAAATTTTAACCACAACACATTTCGACCTCCGAGAACTACTACTTCTTTTTTCAGATGCATTTATGCGTCAGTGAGGCTATTATTTTGAAACAATTTCAGGATGCATGGACGGTCCCTTTTAAAGGATACAACCAGTTTCATTCTCCTCCCTTGCCCAGTATGAACTTTACCGCGCGCCTAATGATTTAGACGTCGACGGGGCAGTAAACAGCACGTCGGATGATGCGACGCAACAGTAAAACGTACTTGCAGGCAGCAAGAGCTGTGGTCAGATAAAGTTCCGCTGGTTCAACTTTCAAGGGTTTATTTTGCTTTCCGGTATTTTCCAGAACATCAGATCTTCCGTGCACCGGAGATGAGAGAACTGCATCACGGTCCGGGTTCGTAATTTCGAACACCTACTTTGATAATGTTGACCGGAATACTCTCTTTCAAATTCTGAAGGTGGCAGGGGTAAAATACAAGGAGCGAAAGGCTATGTACAATTTGTACAGAAACCAGATAGCAGTTATAAGAGTCGAGGGGCATGAAAGGGAAGCAGTGGTGGGAAGGGAGTAAGACAGGGTTGTAGCTACTCCCCGATGTTATTCAATCTGTATATTGAGCAAGCAGTAAAGGAAACAAAAGAAAAATTCAGAGTAGGTATTAAAATCCATGGAGAAGAAATAAAAACTTTGAGGTTCGCCGATGACATTGTAATTCTGTCAGAGACAGCAAAGGACTTGGAAGAGCAGTTGAATGGAATGGACAGTGTCTTGAGAGGAGTATATAAGATGAACATCAACAAAAGCAAAACGAGGATAATGGAATGTAGTAGAATTAAGTCGGGTGATGCTGAGGGAATTAGATTAGGAAATGAGACACTTAAAGTAGTAAAGGAGTTTTGCTATTTGGGGAGCAAAATAACTGATGATGGTCGAAGTAGAGAGGATATAAAATGCAGACTGGCAATGGCAAGGAAAGCGTTTCTGAAGAAGAGAAATTTGTTAACATCGAGTATATATTTAAGTGTCAGGAAGTCTTTTCTGAAAGTATTTGTATGGAGTGTAGCCATGTATGGAAGTGAAACATGGACGATAAATAGTTTGGACAAGAACAGAATAGAAGCTTTCGAAATGTGGTGCTACAGAAGAATGCTGAAGATTAGATGGGTAGATCACATAACTAATGAGGAAGTATTGAATAGGATTGGGGAGAAGAGCCGTTTGTAGCACAACTTGACCAGAAGAAGGGATCGGTTGGTAGGGCATGTTCTGAGGCATCAAGGGATCACCAATTTAGTATTGGAGGGCAGCGTCGAGGGTAAAAATCGTAGAGGGAGGCCAAGAGACGAATACACTAAGCAGATTCAGAAGGATGTAGGTTGCAGTAGGTACTGGGAGATGAAGAAGCTTGCACAGGATAGAGTAGCATGGAGAGCTGCATCAAACCAATCTCAGGACTGAAGACCACAACAACAACAACAACAACAACAACAACGACACTTTGATAACGGTCGTTGTCTGTTTTTATTCGTATTTCTTGGTTTCTGCTGCACTAAGCATAATAAACACGTTTTCTCCTCCTGTTCATGCCCTTCCTTTCTCATGTTTTGTGTCGTCATCACTCCGCATGGAAAACGCTTCCGACCATGCATTGCTATGTGATTTTCCATCATCTAGATGTACTCTATTTCTCCTGAAGGTTTGTAATACCCTGTACGTCAGGCACGTCAGGCCATTGCACGTGGCATGGCCCAGTCGCCTTCACATTGACTCCCTCTATTTAATATGATGGAACAACACCTTATGGTTAATTGAGGGCGAATTGCATATCTGGCAACGTTCTTCGTTAACGTTGAAACCATCTCCCACACCTTACCATACTGAATTTCTGAATTTAAGACTGGGGGCAAGAAGGGCGTGTACGATCTTATTGATTAGTAGGCACTGTGGGTGGTTGAGGTGATGTGACTTCTCCATTTTTTAATACTGTCCGTGCCACATGAATTACGGAGGGATATTACTGCAGTCATGCAGTTGATTTCAGTATCTCCTTAACAACTCGCAAGCACTAATGAACGTGGACGTTAGTCTTGTTAATTTTCAGTGACAAGGCACACCAAGGCTTACGAACTCGACTACGAAGTCTTGTAGCATTACGCCTCTGCCGACACAGTACTAGAGCCTGACGGAAATAGTCTAGACTATTAAGGGACTCAAGACGAGCGCAGTTCAAAATACCCGTCCGGCGTCTCCAGAGTAGTTTTTCCGAGGTTTCCGTAAAACAGCTCAGGCCAGTGTCCAAATTGTTCCTTGATGTGGCGACACTAACTACCTCCCTAATCCTTTTTCGTCCCTAATGACCTTGCTGTCAGTGAGGCTTTAACCTGCTCTGCTTTACTATTCTGTACAACACTAGTATATCGTTCGGCAGGCTCCATAAACGTACGTGGAGAATTAACAGTGGCCATAGTGCCACATAATTTTTTAAATTAATATATTGCTGTACGTTTCAAGAATGTTTTACTCATATAAAATTTTTGAAAACATTATCAGCTATCTTTATAATTATAATTATATATATATATATATATATATATATATATATATATATATATATAAAAATCAAAAAACAGTCTTGGTCGCAAATTTCTTTTACCGGAGTGACCGGTTTCAATTCTTAAGGATCATCTTCAGACTCCAGAACGGCAGGTGGACTTCCATGGAGCAACCTGCGCCGACCCACGACTCTGAACTGACTGCTCAGTTCAGCGTCTTGGGTCGGCGCAGCTTGCTCCATGGAAGTCCACCTGCCGTTCTGGAGTCTGAAGATGATACTTAAGGATTGAAACCGGTCACTCCGGTAAAAGAAATTTGCGATCAAGACTGTTTTTTAATTATATATATAAATATTTATTTATTTATTTATTTAATTATAAGTTTTATTCATAGTTGTTTTTTTGTTGTTTGTAGCTGAAAACAAAATATACAGAAATATTCTAACATTAAAAACTGGATAACCTGTGAATTATGTCTAGTGTAATATTGACACAGGGCGAGAAAGTGACGTCGAATAATGTTAGTTGTAGTGCTAATAGTAAAGGACGACGATGTGATACTGGGCTGCATGTCGTTGATTGTGGAACTTCACGATACAGCTTGGTGAACATGCAAAGACACAGGGTGTCTACAAAATATCTTTATATCTTAAGACTTTAATACCTTTAAAACTATACTAGATATTAACTGATGGTTTTCAACATGTCGTACGATAACTCTTAAAGTTTCGTTTCCTCATTCGTACACATCAGTGTGTGCGCGCGCCTTTAGTGGCTCGGATAATGTCTAGTCTGAATTCCGTTTCTCTGCACGGACGATTGAAAATCTCCACGGTGGCATGATCAGATGCATCGCGATTTTGTGCCGTCAAGTCGTGTAGGTCTCTAGCCTCGGTTCGGTACACAAGGTGCTCAACAAAACCACACTGGAAGAAGTGTGGTTGTGTGAGGGCAGGGGATCATGGCGCCCATATTGCCCAGCATATCCACTGCAAACTGTACCTGCGAGGTTCGTCCATAGGCATTAGTGCCTAAAGAAGCTGCACCTTGTAGGTATATAGCAGTATCCTCTTATGCAATACGTTGTGTACTGTTAATCGTCTCATTTGCAACTCTTTGGCCACGTCCGCACCTATTTTGTCGGACTCCCTGCTAACGCCTGCCGTACCTTCTACACGTTGGCGTGTGAAACAGATGTCCTCTTTTGAAGGGGAACACTACCTGTTTTCGTAGATGACGTATGCCAAGCCCGAATAGTTTGTCTGGACGGTGGTTGTCTTCCATACCGTGTTCAATAGTTTCCGTACACTTGGACATCGTACGTCGTCTGTATGAGCCAGGCTGGACACTTGAGCTTTCTCCTGTGGCGTCCACTTATCAGGTTTTCAAGTTCAATTTCGTTTCAAAATTGTCACCTGGAAGATAAAAAATAAAAAAAAACTATATGAATTGTATTATCACATGTTGAAAACCATTTGTATCAAGTATAGTTTTGAAGTCTGCAGCTGTAAAGATAATTTGTGTACACCCTATATTTTATGATTAGTTAGTATGTCGCACAAATTATTTAACATTCCTCTACACTAGTAAGTCTCTAATAAACATCTTTCGCTACTAACGGCCTTATCACATTAGTAACACCAGTTCCCGTAGGATCACCTAAGTTAAGCATCGTTGAGTGCGTTTAGTACTTGGGTGGGTGACCGGGGAAAACAATGTTCCGTTCGTTTTGGGGACACGCAAGTCGCCGTAGTGGCGTCAGTTAAAAGAGTTGCACCAGGCGGTAATGCCGCACGGCACTTTCTTCTCTCTTTTTGGCATTGTTCGAAAGAAATGGTAAACGAAGAATGGTAAGACGATTTGCACCTCTTTACGCGAAGTGTAGGATGGGCAGGAGCCACCTTCCCCTGCGGCTGTTTGCAGCCTGCTCGACGCGGCGCGGCGCTGTGACAGGGAGGCCCGGCAGACGCGTGCCTGCGCGCGCACGGCCGCCTCCGCACGCAGCACGCCGCGCGTGCGCCGCCTGCGTAGGCCGCTGCGTGGCGGACGAGGCCGCGGTCCCGAGATCGATACCTGGCGCACTGCACCAGCCTACGGCGGCGCCCACCCACTGACGAGCTGCCCCCTAAAGATTTCCTGCACCCCTGCTTGCCAGACAGCGGGCTGCTTGCCTCGTAACGAGACTTGAGTAGCGGCCGGCACTACTGTGTACGGTAGAAGCGGTTACGTGACGGAAGATTTGCTAGCTCATTTTGCGATCAGTATGAGCGTGACAACTTAGGCTTCACGACTGTCACACTCAGTACCTTCGCATCTTAAGATGTAGCGTTGCGTGGAAATCAAACTGTTGTATTCTGCTTCATTATTTCAGTGACCATCGCAGATTAATATTATATTGGCAGTTAGCGTTTTCCTTCTGGTTTTGGAAACCATCTAGGAAAAGACAAATGTAAATGAGACATTCGTTGTTGCGTGCCATATACACTGCCTGATCAAAAATGTTCGGACACCTGTCAGTGAAGGTTAATATGGGCTCTGTCCACTCCCCTGCCCTTATAACGGCCTGAACTCTGCTGCGTCACTTTCAGTGAGGTGTCTGAATATTTGCGAAGGAATGGCAGCCCATTCTTCCTTAAGAGCCAAAACCATAGAAGATAGTGATGTCGGACGTTGGCGTCTGGAGCGAAATTGATTCTGTGACTAGTCCTAGGGGTGTACAGTTAGGTTCACGTAAGGACTCTGGATATGCAGGCCTTTTTCGGGAATGTTATTGTCCACAAACCTGTGCCTCACACGTAGAATGAGCGTATGGCATTGGTGGCCGGGAGACCCCTCGCGAGGCGGTTCTTTAACGCCATTACGGCGACTTACGAGTGAATGAGAATGAAATGATGATGAAAGACACACAACACCAAGTCATCTCGTGGCAGAGAAAATCCCTGACCCCGCCGGGAATCGAACCCGGACCCCGTGCGCGGGAAGCGAGAACGCTACCGCAAGGCCACGAGCCGCGGACTGCCTCGCACGTGCTGCTTAATAACAGGGTGCATGGTCATGCTATTACAAAGAATTATCGTCCCCGAACAGTTCCTCTACTCTATGCAGCACACAATGTTGTCGGATGTTTACATATTCACCAGCATTTGGCGTTTTCTTAAGAGCATTAACGTTATCACACCATAACAACGAAAATTATTCCCATACCGTAACACCACCTCCGCAGCACTTCACTGTTGGCAATACATATTGCAGCAGGAAACCTTCTCCAGGCATTCACCGAACCCAAATCCTTCCATCGGAAAGTTACAGGGTATAGCGTGAATCATCCGTTTCTAGTCATTCACTTTCCAGTGGGGGTCACACTGTACACCACCTCAAGCGTCGCTTAGCTTTAACTACGGCAATGTGTGGCTTATGAGGACCTCTTCGACCATTATATCCCATTCTTTTTAACTCCCTACACACCGTCATTCTGCTAGGTGGGCTGCTGGTAGCACTCCGGAACTCACAACTGATTGCTTCGTCTGATTTCATGCTATATTTTACAGCTACCCTTCGCGGTACACGACGATCCCTGTCCGTCAGTACATGAGATCTACCTGTGCTTGGTTTGGCTGTGGTTGTTCCTTCGTGTTACACGTGACAATCACGTCACCAACAGTCGACGTGGGCGGCATTAGAAGAGTGGATTTCTCACTTAGGTGACCTCCTATGACTAGTGCACTGAACTCTCCTGACTGACCCATTCTGCTTATCTTCTGACAATTTAATACTCCCCGCCTCCTTTTATGCTGCCGGGTCCCCCACTCGAGACATCCAACAATGAACTCCGCGTTACATCGGGATGTCTGGATACTTTTGATCGGATAGTCTGTTATACAGTATAGCCGTGCTTTTATGTTCCCAGATTTAACATTTTAACACTGTTTACAGTATTTTTATCGGCCCTTTGAAATTTTCTACGTTTATAATCTTAGTTAAGCTGTTGTATTTAACCACGAAGGGCTTCTTTGCGATGTCCTCCATACGTTGCAAGTGTAAGTCGTGGTCAGAACAGTGTTCTTTGTAGCTGTGAGTGCATTATGTCGGAGCTAAGTGTATTCGAACATGGTGACACAATAAAACTAATTGAAAGAAACTTGCTGACTTACGACAAACTACCTGCAGACAATATTAATGAAACAACTAAAACACTCAAAGCAATCACATCCCAAAATTTAGTTTCAGCTTGGAAAGGAATTTTACTTACAAGAAGATGGGCTTCCAATGGGATCCTTAATATCAGGAACACTGGCAAACATACTCATCAACCACATGGAAAACAAAATCTTTGATAGAGTTATCACAAAGAAAGGATATAAAATTGTTTACTGGTACAGATATGTGGGTGACATAATCTGTATGGTTGATGAACCGACGGAGAAAATTGATGGCTTCATACATACATGAACAACATACACAAAAATATTCAATTAACCATGGGAAAGGAAACACAAAATCAAATACCTTTATTGGATATAACAATAAAGAGATATAACAGTAAACACACGTTTGACATCTTCAGAAAGCCAACAGCCACAGATACAATTATACACGCTTCATCCAGCAACCCGCAAAATCAAAAATTAGCGGCCCTACAACACATGTTACACAGACTAAATAACGTCCCACTCAGCAGGGAAAACTATGAAAAAGAATTACAAACGATACAGTTCATAGCCACAAACAATGGTTGCAACATCCATATAGTACAAAACCTCAACCAAAAAATTAAAACACAACTAAAGAAAAATGAAAACAAGCAGAGAACACAAACACCAAAGAACCCCACATATAATACAGCACACACGGAAACACGAAACAGTAACACTCATGACATGACTAATAGAAAAAATGGTACACTCTTACATACAAACACAAAACAACACACAAGGTAGCAAATATATTAAAGAAACAGGGATTACACATAGCTTGCAGAACAAGAAACACATTACAATTACATTTACAAACAACAGAAAATCTATATAAATACAAAGGAGCACGTATATAACGGCTAGAGTGCCATAAATGTAAATCAGTATATCTGGGGATAACAAGCATGAACTTCAAAACCAGACGTAAAGAACTCATAAAAAGCTGGAAATAGCCATTCTACCTTCGCCGAACACCTAAACATCCAGCATGGAACGTGAGAAGACAGTTACCAAAGGGAATAATCACAAAAAAGCTCCCGACATTGCAAGAATACTTTCACATACAAAGAGTCATTGCTATGGAAAAGAGCGTACTCAGTGACCAATTGCATATAAGCAATAACTCTCTGATCATGCTAGCCACCAAAACAATAACAAAACAGTGATCCTATATGTAACCAGAATAAATGATTAATGAACCTTCCTCCTCCCCTTTTCAGTCTCTCTCTCTCTCTCTCTCTCTCTCTCTCTCTCTCTCTCTCTCTCTCTCTCTCTCTCACACACACACACACACACACACAAAATAAAACTAAATAAAAAAATCACACTGTCAAGAAAGGATGACATATTTACACACACACACACCAAATGAAAAGTATCAAACCACACACACAACACAAACAAAAGAAGACAGATAAATACACAACGACAGTTGGCAACTCTACAGAGCGAAACACACATATGTTGATCACTAAATGGAAAGTGCAGGTGATATGAACGATGTGCTGTATCAAATATGGGTAAAAGAACGCTGGAAATCGACCAACTGGAGCCTGGAAACTAACGAATACATCTCCAGGGCCACACGCATGAGCTAACAGCGCTGTAAATCTTAACACCGAATGATAATTTCACATCACGAAATTTGTGCTAAGAAAGTTGATTGTAACCTAAAAAACAAGAGGAAAACACAAAAAAGGAACATAGCAACATATTGTAACTATCACATAACACGTTTATTATATGTATAAAAAGAAACGTGTTGCAGGCCACTGAAGATGCTTCACAAATAAAAAAAGCGAAACGCGTATGGCAATAAACAAACTGCTTTCAATTAGTTGCATAGACGGAACATAACTCCACGAATGGGGAAATTCAAAAAATGGTTCAAATGGCTCTGAGCACTATGGGACTCAACTGCTGAGGTCATTAGTCCCCTAGAACTTAGAACTAGTTAAACCTAACTAACCTAAGGACATCACAAACATCCATGCCCGAGGCAGGATTCGAACCTGCGACCGTAGCGGTCTTGCGGTTCCAGACTGCAGCGCCTTTAACCGCACGGCCACTTCGGCCGGCTGAATGGGGAAATTGTTGGTGCGCTATGGTAGATGCCTCCTTAATCAAAGGAAGTGTTTGGTGTTGCAACTGGCACCGTATCAAATATTCATACAGGAACAGAGGAAAAACATCATCCGCTAAGCCACAACGCGGACGACAGTGTGTGTTTAGTGTAGTGACGGACAGTCATTGAAGAGGATTCTGACGCAAAAATAAGAAGACGTCCAGCAGAAATGAATGTCGCACTCGCGAACCCTGTTAGGAACAAAAAACATCCATAAGCTGGGGACTGCAGGGCGAGCTAGAATTCGAAAACCACTCATCACAGATGTAAATGCCCGTAACAGGAAAACGTGGAGCCCTAACCATAAAAACTGGACTATGGGGGGAGCAATGGAAGAAATTAGTTTTGTCGTATGAGTCTTGTTTCACACCGTTTCCAACTTCTCGAAGAGTTAACTTCCCAACAGTGATAATGATGATATTTGGTTTTGTTGGGCGCTGAACTGCGCGGTCATCAGCGCTCATACAAAGTCCCAACTTTTCACGCAGCCGGGAATCGAACCTGGGACCCCGTGATCCAGAGACAGCAACACTAGACCACGAGATGCGGACTTCCCATCAGTGAAACATGGCGAGGGTTCGGTGATGATCTGGACAGCCGTATCGCGATATTCCTTGAGCGCCATGTGTGCTTTGCAATGTTACATTACTGCCGAAAATTATGACCATTTTGGCTGATCCGGCCCATCCCAAGGTATAATGTTTGTTCCACAATGGTAATGCTGTGTTCCAAGTCGGCAGGACCCCTGTTCGTACAGGTCGGACAGTCCGGATTGGTTTCGTGAGCACGATGAATTGTCGCTTCTCTCTTGGCCTAAGGACATCACACACATCCATTCCCGAGGCAGGATTCGAACCTGCGACGTAGCGGTCGCGCGGTTCCAGACTGAAGCGCCTAGAACCGCTCGGCCACTCCGGCCGGCGCTATTTTACAGGAAGAGTGGTATAAGATTGCCTTGTAAACCATACTGGACGTGTATTTAGGCATTTCGAGACCACTGGAAGTTGTTTTGAATGCCAACTGTTTTCGTACAACGTATTAGGCATTGAGCCAACATCCTTGCCGCAGATGTAACACCCGTTCTCGTCAGATCACCGATGTTAAGCGCTGCAGGCCTTGGCTAACACGTAGATGGGTTACCTTCCGGGTCTGCCGAGTGCTGTTGGCAAGAGGGGTGCATTCAGCACTTATGAGGCCATTTAAGGAGCTACTTCATTGAGAAGTAGCGGCGCTGGTCACGAAAGCAGAGCGGCCGGGAGAGCGGCGTGCCGACACATGCCCATCCGTATCCGCATTCGGTGATGCATAAGGGCAGAGGATGACACGGCGGCCGATCGGTACCGTTGGGCCTACAAAACCTGTTCGGACGGAGTTTGTTTATTAGGTATGGTAATGTGTGATGTTTCCATATTTTTGTCCACCTTCTGTACGTTCATGAGGCGAACTGTGTAATTGGCACAAAATAATGCTGGCATGGCGTTGGCCTTCAAGTAGTGTTTACAGACGTTAAGCGGTTAACTTTATTGAGCCCCAGAACCCCTAGTCCTGAATCCGTAGAAGTCATTACTTGCTGGAACTATTTGTCGGTAGAGCTTTGTTTCCTTATTTTGCCAACCTAACAATAACTGTACTGGTTGTTGCCATTAAAGGGGGGTAGGACATCAAACGGGCCGACTTGGAGCAGGAGATGCACCACAGGACATTTCAATTTCCACTGTCTATACTTTTACAAATAAATTCATAAAACTTTGTCAGCATGACCAGGAAGGATTCAGAATTGACACTCGTAGGAGTGGAAGTTCTAAAACATAACGAAGTAATTTTTTTTACGTGTGAAATTTCATCATTTTTTTCACTTACTAATGGCATCATTTGTTGCTATAGGTACACTTTTCTTCATAAGTAAGAGAGATTCTTCGATGAATTTCGCACAGCATACAAACCATACTTAAAGGTGTATGAAACTCTAGAATTTTCCAAATCTATTAAAAACTGTGGTAAAAATTGAGGTAATTAACTATAAAATTTGTGTTTTTTCTAAACATGAAGTTTAAAATATAACAGTTCATTCGTTTTTTCGTAAATTAAATAAATTCTAGTTTCATACAACTGTAAGGTATGTATGCTGTGCAAAATTCATCGAAGAATCTCTCTAACTTATGAAGAAAAGTGTACCTATAGCAACAAATGCAGTCATTAGTAAGTGAAAAAAAGATGAAATTTCGCATGTAAAACGTGACGTGCACTGATGGACCGTAGACAGAACGTCTCGCAATGTTGTTTGTTGTTCAGTGATTGTAGTTGATTGCCACGATCGACAGTGGAGAAAATGGAGATAGCTGGTGCGTAGACAGGCCTTGTCTCCTACGAATGCGAAGCTCTGTGGCCTCGTTGGATGACGATTTTAAACATAGGTTTCCACCCGCAGTTTATTTTTCTCCTGTATACCGAAAAAAATTGGGAAAATTTAGAAGGTTCCAGGCGAACAGTAGACTGCAGTTGGAAACCTATGTCCGAAGCTGGCATCCACCGAGGCAACAGTGTGTCGCATTAATAGGAGGCAAGACCTGTGTCAGTAGCAGGCAGCTCCATCTTCTCACGGGCGTTCGTGGCAGTCAGTCGCAATCACTGAAAAACAAACAACTTTGTTAGAAGTTCGGCCACCGTGCAAAATCAAGTTTGCTTCCGAAGGGGCAAGCGACGCCTATAACGTCGATGCTCAGCACCGTCGTTGGATAAGTTTCAGGACATCGGTTAATATCCGCAATTTGTTCCTCTCGACGCCTCTGCAACCCCTCGAAGTTCATCAGTATCGTTTTGTTACATCCTGTATATCATTATGCTGCCACGCACGAGGAGTGGCTGTAAAATACTGGGACTGATGCTGTTAGAGCGTAATTACGCATGCGCCGAAGATGAAAGACCAGTAGCTGTGAAGCGTGAAGTTTTTTCAGTCGATGCGGTATCTCTGGTACGTATAGACAAATCGTTTGTGTAAGTGCTGTTATTTTGTTTTGCCGGAACAATGATGAGAGTAATAACAGAGCAACGAATTGTGAAGTCTAACATCATGCTTAGAAAAACAGCTACTGAAGCCCATCGTCTACTAAAAGAAGTGTTTAGCAAAGAATATTTATGATGTACACGAGTTTTTGAGTGGTTCAAGGTTTTCCAAGATGGCCGAGAAGAAGTTGATGACGACTCGCGCCCGGGAAGCCATTCAACATCAAATGCGGATGTAAATATCGAAAAAATAGCTAACGTAACATGATAACCGTCGGTTGAGTATTCGATCGACTGCTGAAACTGTAGGAACAGACAAAGAATGCAAAAGGCAAATTTCACGTAACCAATTTAAAGCGAGAAAAGTGTGTGCGAAACTGGTGCCGAAAATTCTCACAATCGAACGAAAAGGAGGCTGTGCAAATGTCTGTACTGACACTTTGAGTACACTGAAAATTATTCTAATTCCTTGGAAAGGATGATAACATGTGATGAATCTTCGATTTTCACTTATGATCCAGAAACTAACGGCGAATCCATGCACTGGAAGGGACCAGCTCCACGGTGAGCAAAAAATGCTCAAATGTGCAAATAAACATTCAAAGTGACGATGATGTGTTTTTCGATATTCATGGAGTTGGTATCTTGAATGGTTCATGAGGGTCAAACTATTAATTAGCATTATTACCTTGACATTCTCACCGAACTCAATAAGAAAAAACGACACGAATTGTGGAAGAACAAGTAATGGATTCTGTATCATAACAACGCACAGGCTCATATCGTATTGTCTGTTAAGAGATTTCTAGCGAAGTACCGCATCCCATTAGAAGACCACCCACTTCACTTGCCTGACCTAGCACCGTGTGACTTTTCAACTATTCCCCAATGTCAAATCTGCATTAAAAGAAACAAGATTGGAGTCCGTTGAAGCAGTGATACAAAAAGCGGCACGCGTCATCAAGGAGCTCACAGAGGACGACTTTCAATACTGTTTCCATGAATGGAAAATTTGCATGGAGTGTTGTAGAGATAGGGGAGGGAAGTGTATTGAGGGTGACACAAGCTAGATGTGTGTGTTTTGCAAATGAAATATTTTACAGCAATGGTTCTGTTATTTTATAGCCACATCACATATTTTCATACACGATGACCATCGAAAGCAATTCTCTGGTTGATTTCCCCATTGTATATAATCAGCCAACGTCACTCCCTGTCAACTGCTATCCCATATTTCGAATTTCGTTCTTAAAAAATCATTTTTATTGTAAGAGGCATTAAGTTTTGTCTGAACACTACGTATACCTCTTTCGTACTGTTTAGTGTAATTCATTGTGTAACTGACGTCCATGTAGTGTAATAGTTTTTGGACTTCTGAAAATTTACCAGATTCATCAGTGAATATAATAAAAAATATATATTTCTGTTGCTTGTGTAGACATCAAAACTTTCGGATTTATTTAGGAATTAGAAAACAAATTAGAAATATTCACCAGAAGAAATTGAAACCCGTTCCTTTTTATAATCTTTTCTAGCAAAATAGAAACCACCAATTACTTACTGAAATATCAAACTTAATGTTAAAACAGTGGTTTAAAATTAAAGGCGAATAAATTAATTAATAAAATAGCTTATTGAAGTTTCTAAAGGTCTAGCTGAGTATTCGGCGTTGCTCGGGCATGTGTTTACTCCGGTGTTCTATTAGTCCAGCTCCTCCTCCATCCCCTCTCTGTCCATCTCCTCCACCTCCTCTCGCTGTCCACCACCTCCACTCCGCAATCTTTGTCCACCACGTTCACCCCACACTCCCTCCTGCCCATCTCCTCCCATCCCCTCCACTCCACCCTCACTCTCTGTTCATCTCCTCGTACCCTCTCTCTGTTAATCTGCTCCTTCCCCCGCTCTCTGTCAGTCTGCTCCTCTTCCCTCTGTCCGTCTCCTGCCCCTGTTATTCCATCATCTCCTCTCCCCCTTCTCTTTCTGTTTACCCCTCTCCCTCTCTCTGTCCATCTGCTCGCCCCTCTATTTTTACTCATCTCCTCCTTACGCTTCTCTTTCCATGTTATCACGCTAACCGCAATAGAAAGCTGGTGGTTCCTACACCCATAGTATTTCTTTCCAGATGGTAACTAATATGTGTACCAAATTTGGTTGAAATCGTACCAGGGGTTTAGGATGAGATTTTTACCAATGGCATTGCCTTCATGTGCATATGTCAAATATATTTGATTATAATATGACGTATTTCACACATATTTAACAGGTGCATATTTCAGCTGCATCTCTAGCGAATTTCGTCGTGCAGTTTCGTTGTCTCACAGCTCAGTTTTTATGACGTATTTCCTAAATTATGTGATCTGCAGTAATATAATTTTGCAGATACATTCAGTGATATATTTGGATATTGCATACGAAACGTGTTGCGAATAGTTAGTAAAAAAGATGTAATAAATTTAAATGTCCATTATACGGCAGATTTTTCACTCATTTCATTGTTTATGACGTCTTATCTCCTGAACCATGTGTCGTAAATGATTTATTTTTCTAGGTACATGCAGCGGCGTACGTCTGCGAAATGTGTTGCGAATAGAGTTAGTTGTAATTAAATAATAAATTAAAACGTCATACATGATGCCGCAGTTTCTCACGCATCTCAATATTTGACGTCATAGCTCCGCCACTGTGTGTTGTACAAGAATATATTTTTGTAGATACATTCAGCCACATATATGAAAACTGTCTGCGAAATGTGTTGCGAACAGAGTTAGTAGTAAAGCAGTAATAAATTAAAATGTCGTGCTTCATACTGCAGTTTTACTGCATGAATAGGGTGAATGTATAAATAGCGTAAAGGTATAAACATTATACCTTTAATCATTTTGTAGGGTTATCAGCGAGAAAAAGTTTCGAAAAGATTTTCAATATGTGCAAAGTGTTTTGCAAGTCTCTGCGTGTTCTCATTCTCAAATACTGGCTGACTTAAGTACGGGTCGTGGGCTGCACTACTTTTTCAGTCCCGCCTCTTTGATAGATAGGTCATTCTTAATTCCACAGTGATTATATATATTCCAAAAGAGGGATAGCTTCTTTCAACTGGAATGACGCTTCATTTTCTTGACACGCAGACGGAAATGGACACTGTTACGCCTTAAAACACCAGTCAGATATATATCAAACTTTGTGGAAATATTCGTCACATCGTCCATCGACTCGGATTACTGTAGTTGCGAACTTATTTTCCTGGCCCCCACACAAACCGCAGTCGGTTTTTTCTGCCTCGTCAAGTTGCTTCCTCCAGAGCTTTCAGCCCGTTTCTTCTTCTTCCCTTGTTCCAGATATATGTTTCTTGCCCACCTGGATTCTCCGCCGTATGTCGGGCTCCCTAAAAGACTTCGTCTTTCGGGTTCCGTCCCTGACACTTGACTTAGTCTTGATCATACCTCTCTTCTACAGACGTGGCTGGACCATCTCTATTTCCTTTTGTCAGCCTTCCCCACAGCGTGTGGTTCATTATAGACCTCCTGAGCTCCTTTTTCTTTCTTCTTTGCTGTTCTCCTCCCGCACAAATTGCTCCAAATATCTTCCTACGATTTTACTTTCAAAAACCATTATCTTTCTCTCTGTATACTTACCTGTTCTCCCTATTTCTGCCACATATATTAATATTGGTCTAATAAGAGTTTATATGTCCATATTTTAATTCCTCTAGGAAAAAATTTTGATGAAAGTAATTAGTTGAGTGAATATGACGCAGTGGATGCCGTTTTGATCCTCCCTTCTATTTCTTGTTTCTCATCATTTCTGTTGTTTACTGCCACCCTCAGATACTTAAACTCATCTACTTCTTGAATCATATGGTTATCACTCTGCAGGGTTTCCTGTCTTTTTGTCTTTCAGTTCCTTTTTACCCCAATGAATTTCTTTTTCTCAGCATTTACCTCTAATCAAATTTCCCTAACGTTTTTAAATAGCTTGCTTGCCAGTATTTTCAGGTCTTCTATACTATCAGCGATTAATACATCATCTGCAAAGGCAGGTACACTCATTTTTGTTTTTTGTGCGGATTTTCTCATGTGCTTCGTTTGTTGCATCTATTGGTTCTTGCATTATTACCTTGAACACGAGTGGCTATATTCCATCTCCTTGCCGGACTCGAGCTTTTATGTCAAAAGCCTTGAAATATTGCCTTCCATTTTCACTATCGCTTTCGAGCTTTCCAGTTTTCCTGGTTAACCACTTACACTGAGACTTTTTCTTCCTCGCTAACACTAGATAGAGGATAAGCAGTGTTCCATATCTTTATGTGAACTCTTTGATGGAGTAATTGATAACTGTTATATAAGAACATTTAGCGAAAGGAAGGCTACGAAATTTGCAACAGTAGTCTCTGGAATTTCTCTTCCTCACAGGTCGAAAAATGGGTACATCGTTGTCTTCGTGTGCAAGCTATCGAATATCAAGTGATTTGAGATCTAACTTGGCTACTTAAGAAGTTGACGTATTGCGCCACATAGAGCTGATGAATACAGTAAAGGAATCCGTCAGACCATTAAGATAGCGGCTGTGAACATTAAGACACACGAATGCTTCGGCGCAGATAATGTTTTGGCTTCCGAGATAGGATAAGCAAGATAAGAGAGTATCATGAAAATTAATACTCAGAATAGATAGCAGCTAAGGCCGTCAAGCCACGGCTGTTTTCTGTGAGTTTATAAACAGACTATCCTTGCTTGAAGCATGTTTATTTATTATGACTCACGTCTACCTAACAATTCGTCGCAAATTTCATCAAGTTGCATCACAGCTTCAGAAACGGAAAGAGATCTCGCATGTCTTGACTATATCCTCTTGTATGCTGCATACAACCTTTGTTGCTGCGGCAACCTAAGAGCTTCGTGAAGAATGTACGTTGTTGATTCAGTCTCGTTAAGATCGAGTATCAGTCCCAAAATTTCTGTTATGGTCTTTATGCCCCAGTTCATTCAGGTTTCCTGAGGGTGCATATTTTTAAAAAAAATTTTGTTTTCACTTGTTAATCAGCATTTATCGGTTGACTGACACACAACGAAAGCTTCGTGCAGTAGTAAGTAATAATTAGGGTGTTATTATGTCCTAGAATTTGTGAACGTTGGAGGTGCGATAGAAGAGAACATGACTATTACCGTAGTCTCCCACGTGTCCAGTAACGTTGGGAAGTGGCGAAAAGACTGTACGAAACAAGGTAGCTGCCAGAACACAGCCTTCACGAACTCCTCCTTGCACACAGGATCCGCACCTGATCCGTTTGCTGTGCAAAGAGGAGCTCGTGAAGGCAGTACACTGGTCCCACCAACAAACACACAAGGACAGTCAACAACGGCCTATAAACCAATTCCTTTGGTCTTTACTTCATTCTTCGAAGTACTAGGTGCTCCAGTACTGAAAGTAATATTGCCAATAGCTTTATAAACAGTAGCGCGGGAGCGCCGGCTCCTAAAATGATGCATCTCTGCGAGTCGTTCAGTGCAGTTCCTTGCGAAGCAGCCCGAGCTATATTGACAGCACATCCTTCTTCGGCATATTCTTATCGCACTTCTCACATTTGCTATCGGCGAAACAAACCTGGCAATCTGTCTACATGTCAAGGTTGACGGAAATCTTACACGATCTCGATACCGTACTCAGCTCACGGCGCTGTCTTTAGGACTTAATTTTTATTTGCTGGCAATGTAGCATTCGTAGCACATACACAGGCCACCGTCATAGGATTAAGGACAAAACTGCTATTGCGTGCAAGCTCTTCTCTACCTGCGTGGATAGCCCTGCAAATTAAAGTGCCGCTTCCGCAACGGGGAGGTGCGCAGGCCCTGCATCGAATCCATGTGGCGGGTTATCGACGAAGGTTGGTGCGCTGGCCAGTCTGGATGTACTTTAGGCGGTTTCTCACATCCCGCTGGGTGAATACCGGGCTGGTACCCCCGGTTTGTATGTAAACATAGTGTATTTCATGAGTGCACATCATAATAGTGTAAAATGAATCTATACTTGGTAAAACTGAAATATGGACGTCAAAGTGACCATAAGTGTGTAACTAAGTGGCAAAACTATCATCACTGCATAGCTGTAATAATAGTGCTTCATCTTTATTGCTCTCCAAAAGTACAAACATGTACATGAATGTATAAACACCTGAAGATGGGCGCAGTTCCGAAACCGGTCGTGTGAAAACAAATAACCTTTTATTGTGACTGGTAGCAGATAATTTTCTACACCCAATAAAGGAACAATCACGGAGTTCGACAGCATCCACTATGGATAAAATTCAGAAAATCATATTGTTTTCCCTCGTGGATGGTACATGAATATAATCGATAGAACTATATTATAAAGACAAGACGTTGTTTAACGTTGTTACCAGAAATCTCGAAGTGTTCTTGAGATGCTTACTTCAGATTTTTAAACGATGTTCTGATAGATAGTCTGTCGGACTTAGGCCATATATATTAAACAACCATGTACAAGTTTTCTGTTAAATTGACTGCGCTGTCTGTTTTAATAGAATTCAGGACAGTTGCATTTATGGCTTATTGACTTATGGTTAGAATAGTACTACGGGGTCTGAATTGTCCGAAACGTTGTAATCCTACCCGTTCTCAGAATAAAAGTATGCGAACTAGTGTCACTGAAGCTACTGTTCCCACAGATGCAGCAGCTGGTGAGGTCTCTCTCTCGTAAACCAGTAATCCCAACTGATTCAGCCATTCGTTTTAAGCGGTTTCAGTACCCATTGAAGGTTTCGTTTGCAACAACAATAAAGGAGTCTCAGGGTCAGAGAGGGGATGGAGGAAATGGACATACAGAGACGGAGGGAGGAGATGGACAAAGAGAAGGTGAGGAGGAGGAGGTGGACAAATAGGGGGACGGGAGATGAATAGGGCGTATATCCAATTCCCATACATATTCAGGAAATGCCGAGTTCCCTGGAGTACTATAATTTACTATGTGATTCTTTAGTACGAGCAAGAAGTGATAGGTAGAGGTGAAGGACTACAAAATGACTGTGGACTTTTTGATAAAGACTTGGCGCAACTTCGCTTTAGCGGAATGCCGACGAGAACGAAATCTCGCTTGCGGAATCTGCCAAGTATAATAATTGCCAATTTATGATTTCATTTCGACAGAAATTGGAGTTAATGATCGAACACCTAACCTTCGAATCTGTCGAATATGTCAGGATGTTGCAATTGCACGCTCTGTCGAATATGTCGAGATTTCGCAACTGCACTCGAAAACATGTGAATCGCGAACGTTATTAGACGACGATTTACTTACCACAGGGAAAATATTATTTATAGTTCTTTTCCCGTTGAACGATCCCTGCATTTCATTTAACGAGTATCTAAATTTTTACATTTATGTGGTTCATACAGCTCTGTATTTTTTAAATCGACCTTCCGTCGTTGACGCATTATCGACTGTTCCCAGCTTCTTGTTTTGGGTTAGAATGTATCTGACTGTACAGCACAAGCATCAGAGAATGTCCTGGAACATACACTGATCAGTCAGAACATATGTCCACCGACCTACTATCGATATAAACTTGTCTCGACGATTAGCAGCGTCACATGGCGAGGGAAGACACACGCACGGTGGATGTAGTATCAGTGAGCATGCTGTCCGTTTGTGGAATAGGGAAGGTGCTCGCTCTATCTAAGTTTGACCGCGGGCAGATTTTGATGGCGCAGAGGCGCAGCACTAGCGTTTCGGAAACTGCACGACTTGTCGGGTATTCTAGGAGTTCTGTAGTGAGTGTCTTCAACACATGGCGAAATTAAGATGAACCTGAAACCACGCCCAGACGTCGTGGGGTTGGGCGGCCACCCCTCGGACGTCGTAGGCTGGACAGACTGGTAAAACTGGACTGGCGGTGAATTGTGGCGGACCTAACATAAGACTGTAATACTGGGCGGAGTGCAAGTGTGTCTGAACGCACAGTGCACCGAACACTCTTAACGGCGGGCCTCCGCAGCCGACGACCCATGCATGTGCCAGCGTTAACACCACGACATCGGCAATTACGACTGACATGCGACGACGTGACGTCGCTGTTATCAGTGCCAAAGATGGACATATCGGCTATTAGGTAGAGCGTCATTCCATGTTTTTAGTTTTCCAGAAGGCTTTGGAAAACCTTCCTCACAAGCGACCTGTAACCGAATTGTGTGACTATCGTCTCTGTGATGCGACTGGACTCGTGACTTCCTGTCGGAAAGATGACAGTTCGTAGTAATTGACGGAAAGTCATCAAGAAAACAGAAGTAATATCTGGTGTTCCGCAAGGAATTGTTGTAGATCCTCTGCTGTTCCTGATCTGCAGAAAGTCATAATAGATTGAGTAGACAGTCTAACTAGGATTCTTACGTTATTTGCGGATCATGTTGTCATTTACGGTCTTATACAGTCATCAGATGATTAAAACAAATTGCAAAACGATTTAGGTAAGATAAGTCTATGGTGCGAAAAGTATCAGTTGATTCTAAATAATGAAAAGAGTGAAGTAATCCACAGGGGAGGGGGGGGAGGGGGGGAAATCCGATAAATTTCGGTTACACAATAAATCACATAAATCTTAAGGCTGTAAATTTAACTAAATACTTAGCGTTTGCAATTACGAATAAGAACACATAGGTAATGTTTTGGATAAAGCAAGCCAAAGATTACGATTTATTGGCAAAACCCTGATAAAATGCACAAGTCTACTAAAGAGATTTAGTACAGTGCGCTTGTACATTTTCTTCTGGAATATTGCTGTGCGGCATGGGATCCGCATCAGGTAGGGTCGACGAAGGACATCGAAAAAGTTCAGAGAAGGGCAGCTCTTTTTGTACTATCGCGAAATAAGGGGGAGAGCGCCACGGATATGATACGTGAATTGGGGTGGCAATAATTAAAACACAGTTCGCCGCCTATCCAGTTTTACCAGTCTGCCCAGCCTACGACGTCCGACATTTGTAATCAGGGGTGGCCGCCCAACCCCACGACGTCTGGACGTGGTTTCACCTTGGTTCCGCCAGGTGTTGGAGACACTCACCACAGCACTTCATGAACACCCGACAAGTGCAGATTCGGAAACGCTTGTGCCGAGCCTCCGTGCCATCAAAATCTACCCTCGGTCAAACTCAGGTAGATCGCACGCCATTCTACTCTGATGCTAGAAGCACCGTGCGTGTGTCTGACCAGCAGTCATTCCTCGCCACGTGACACTGCTATCGCCTGGACGAGTTAATGTCTGTAATAGGTCGGTGGTCATAATTGTCAGCGTAGTGAACATAGATTTCGTCTAGCGCGCCGTGCTCCCATTTAGTAAACCCATTTACTTGTGAACGAAGGGAGATATTGCATTTCTTATAAGTTTGAGAGATATTTGCAAATGTTAGTTGCATTCATATGCGCAATGTACGTCCTAAAGAGCATCAAACGCAAAGTTTTGAGGGAGCACGTTTCACGGTGCAAAATGTTATAATTCTTTGCCATTAGTCAATTTTGGTGTGATTCAAAAAATGGTTCAAATGGCTCTGAGCACTATGGGACTTAACTTCTGAGGTCATCAGTCCCCTAGAACTTAGAACTACTTAAACTTAAGTAACCTAAGGACATCACACACATCCATGCCCGAGGCAGGATTCGAACCTGCGACCGTAGCGGTCACGCGGTTCCAGACTGAAGCGCCTAGAGCCGCTCGGCCACTCCGGCCGGCTTGTGTGATTCTACATGACATCAAATGTTTATAGATTTATTTAACGTGTCGTCTTTTTTTTTAAAAAAAAAGAAAAAAATAGTGAGAAACGTTCCGAAACGAAAGACTCGTGCCTAATGCGAAACTGCTGTTTTTAGTTTTTTATAACAAAACTAAAGTATTTTATTCAGTTCTAACTCTTGCTGTGGATGTAATCTTGCTTGAGGTACATAAATCGTTTTCACCCGTGTCGTAATAGATAACTTGTTTCGGATGATCGTTGCCTCCTTGTGTATTGCTTCTATCAGTTGTTTGACCGGCATCCCATGTGGACGGGTCGGCACAGCTCAGCCCAAGTTCAGTCGCCTTGATATCTGTTGCTCGTACAAGTTGCTCGTGTGTGAAAATGGAACTCGAACTTCTTCGGGGCAACTATCTGTTCTGGAAAACTGTGGACAGTCTTGAGATGGAACGGTAGCAGCGCTTGTCTTTCAGCAGGTGATGACAAGCAAAACAGGAATACACTGATGGAACTGTAAATAAGACACGTCGTGGCAGATAGGGTTGGTCCTCAATTGGCAGCGCTGGGGTGTGCAGGTGCGTCCTTGCCAGCCACCGGCCAGTCGCTAAGTGCTGTGCCAAAGTGGCCGCCGCCTAATTGCCGCGTTAAACAGGTTTACCAACCGACTGCTGCTCTTTACTCACCCACTTAGTTCACCTCCTCCCAGCAGCCTCAGAACGACTTGACGCGCCGCCCCGCCCGCTTAAGCACTTTCGTTTTAGTAACGGAAACCTTTCGCAGCAGGCACCGAACTGCTTTTTGCCTTCTTATTTAATTCCATATGTATTATGCGTGGCTAATGAAGAGGGGACATTTGCTGACACTTCTATGCATCTACTGGGATCATTGGAAATTTATCTTTGTGATTTTTATGTGTAAAGTATCATTTGCACTGATTTCCTGTTCTGTTCCGTATGATACTTCGAAGAGCTTAACTCCACATTTTCTGGAAATGAAAGTGTTTTAGAACACATTTAGAAATCCAAAATGAAAACAGTAGTGGCATGTAATTCTTTCCGTCTACAAACAATCCTGTGGGAGGAACATCCGCAACTGTGCATTATGCCAGAGGTTGAAAATACTGCTACAGTTGTAAGGTTCTTTTATTTAATACACTACCGGTTTCGGGCTCTTATACGCCAATCTTCAGGTGTCGTAACTTGGTGCTGGGGCCCCAAGCGCTGCGGTGGACGTGTACAATGTACAAAAATATTATACAATCTATATAAAATTATGTGTTGATGAAGTTGCAGATATTGTTTCGTTGTCTAGAAAAGGTCAGGCAAAGATTTCTGCTCATGCAAAGTGCTCGCGCTCCTGAGACGAAGGAAATATTCCAGAATTTGAATCGAGAACAGCTACCAACATGAGTAAATTACAGGTCCATATCGGTAACGTCGACATGCAGCAGGATTTTAGAACATATATTGTGTTCGAACATCGTGAATTACCTCGAAGGAAACGGTCTATTGACACACAGTCAACATGGGTTTAGAAAACATTGTTCCTGTGAAACACAACTAGCTCTTTCTCATGAAGTGCTGAGTGCTATTAACAAGGTATTTCGGATCGATTCCGTATTCATGGATTTCCGGAAGGCTTTTGACACTGTACCACACAAGCGGCTCGTAGTAAAATTGCGTGCTTATGGAATATCGTCTCAGTTATGTGACTGGATTTGCGATTTCCTGTCAGAGAGGTCGCAGTTCGTAGTAATTGACGGAAGGTCATCGAGTAAAACAGAAGTGATTTCAGGCGTTACCCAAGGTAGTGTTATAGGCCCTTTGCTGTTCCTTATCCATATAAACTATTTGGGAGATAATCTGAGCACCCGTCTTCGGTTGTTTACAGATGACGCTGTCGTTTATCGACTAATAAAGTCATCAGAAGATCAAAACAAACTGCAAAACGATTTAGAAAAAAATATCGGAATGGTGCGAAAAGCGGCAGTTGACCCTAAATGACATAAAGTGTGAGGTCATCCACATGAGTACTAAAAGGAACTCGTTAAACTTAGGTTACGCGATAAATCAGTCTAAACTAAAAGCCGTAAATTCAACTAAATACCTAGGTATTACAATTACGAACAACTTAAATTGGAAGGAACACATAGAAATTGTTGTGGGGAAGGCTAACCAAAGGCTGCGTTTTATTGGCAGGACACTTAGAAAATGTAACAGACCTACTAAGGAGATTGCCTACACTACGCTTGTCTGTCCTCTTTTAGAATACTGCTGCCTGGTGCGGGATCCTTACCAGGTAGGACTGACGGAGTACATCGAAAAAGTTCAAAGAAATGCAGCACGTTTTGTATTATCGCGAAATATGGGAGAGAGTCTCACAGAAATGATACAGGATTTGGGCTGGAAATCATTAAAAGAAAGGCGTTTTTCGTTGCGACGGAATCTTCTCAAGAAATTCCAATCACCAACTTTCTCCTTCGAATGCGAAAATATTTTGTTGACACCGACCTACATAGGGCGGAACGATCACCACGATAAAATAAGGGAAATCAGAGCTCGTACGGAAAGATATAGGTATTCATTCTTTCCGCGCGCTATACGAGATTGAAATAATAGAGAATTGTGAAGGCGGTTCGATGAACCCTCTGCCAGGCACTTAAGAGTGATTTGCAGAGTATCCATGTAGATGCGGATGTAGACCGCTCAACTCTCCTGCTTCCCACACCATTGCGCTATTCCGAGCAGGGGTGAGTGAGACGGCTATATGCCGAAGGCTGAATACGCTTCAAACTTATGAAGGCGTGTAATTCAATAAATACATTACACAATGATAATATACTGAGCGTAACTGTAAAAAGTTTTACATGCATTTATTTGAAGTTGAGTTGTGATGTTCTTAAAGTTATACAAATTTCGAATTTAGGATATGGAATATATGTGTAACTATGGTTGGTGACACAAACACATGGTGTTACGCAGATTGAAGTCTGTTAAACCCAAACGTTGGCGCGACTTTCTCAGTTTCATAAAAAAAAAAAAAAAAAAAAAGTCTGCGCAGTCGAGAATATTGCTCTTGGAGTAATAGTGTATAAGAGTTTTCTAAATTTCTGCACTGGGCAATCCGGTCATTGCTACTCTGTACCTCTATCAGCTCTAATTGGAGGTAATGAGGAGGACATAAGCAGCCAAAAGCGAGGACGGTCTGACAAATAAATCAAAATCGGTCTTCAGCGCGAAAACTCTTGGTTTCTCTTTGAGATGGTATGATGAAATGTTTAGATTTTTGAAACTTTGTCAATCATGTGTGGTCCACAAATGACTGCCTTGGGATCCGAGAAATCTTCTATGTCATGAATCTAAAGCTGGTTTTCCCATAGGATTAATTTTGTTTGATGGCATCGGTCTTGTCTGGCATGATGTAACCAAATGATTCTCCTCTTTTGTTAAAAGATTTAATGAAATTAAATAATTGGTGATGTCGACCATAAAAGATTTTGTCACAGTTCTGTTTACCCTGAACTCTGTTTATTTATTTATTTTTATTTTTTTTTAATGGTCACCTTAGGTTCTGCCAGCATTCACTCTCATTCGCCTGAAGGTAAGTGCATCGTATCATCTTTGTGGCTGGCATTGTAATGATTTACCAGTGAATGTTTTTACAGCTCTTAATAGTGCGATGGCGTATTAAGCTCTGTACGTCCTTCAAACTGTACGAAAAGGAACGCCATTCCAATTCAGCTTTGAATGATGTGGCTTTTCTACTTTTTTTACAAGTGGATAAACACCATAGGATTCCTAATGCAGAACGTAAATCTAACACTGTTAGTATTTGACGAAATTGATATTACAACATTAGCCGCAACCAAGCATTGAAGTAAAGCAATGGCGACAAGTGAAAATTTGTGGTGGACCCGGACTCGAACTCGGATTTCCCGCTGTATTTCGGCTATCCTAGTATGCTTCACATCCAACTCATATCCCAACTCGTCGCATACTACATAAGTAGGTCCCCTGTTCATTACCCTCATTGCTCGCAGCCTCACGCTCATTCCTACAAGAAATCGGACGAAGAGTGAATCTGCACTGAATGATCTCCAGTTGTCGCCTAGGTGCATGTGTTCATATGTGTGTTTCTTTCGGACTAGTTGGGCATTGGGGTTGGACGTGAAACGTGCTCTGATAGCCGAAGCCGGTAAGATGACCGCTCGTGTAAAAAGGAAAATCCAGGTACGAGTCCCGGTCCGGCACAAATCTAACTTTTCACCATTGAATTTATTTCACTTTCCGATTGTAGCTGATGTCGGAATTTCAATTTCGTCATGTATATATACGATTGTGGGATCAGAAGCAAATGATGCCTGTTCTTTCGAACATGTTCGAAAGAACGCACGCTACGCGTATAAATAATTAGTATTGCTAGCAAACTGTGATAACTGACTCCCTCTCTCTAGGGGCGTTCGGCTGCAGCCTTTTTTCCTTTCCTCGTCGCCTCTCAGCTTCGCTCGCCGTTGCGCTCGTAACGCTACAGTCTGTTGCAGGATTCGTAAACTGATAAGTTGCAGGCGCCATGGGTATGACAATTTCTTCTTATTTTGACTATATTCCTATTAAAACAACTTTGTGACTGATATCTCAGTGAGTTGAGTGGATGGCGCTGCTTAGCCAGTCGCAGTTCTTAGTCGAGCGCCGTTTGTGGGAGCTATGGGCACCGAGCGAAGTGATTCGACCCAACGGTAAGGCATTCTTGAGGAAGGCGGTTCGGTCCTCGTTTTCCCTGGTTTCTGTAAATCCCGTAATCAAATGCCAGGATGGTTCCTTTGAAAAAGGAAACAGTCTATTTCATTCCCCAACCCGAGCGTGTTTCACGTCTGTGAATACTTGGTCGAGAAACCATAATCTTCCCGTGCCGCGCGGGGTAGCCGTGCGGTCTATGACGCATTGCACGGTTCGCGCGGCTCCCGCCGTCGGAGGTTCGAGCCATCGCTCGGGCATGGGTGTGTGTGTTGTCCTTAGCGTAAGTTAGTTTAAGTTGCATTAACTAGTGTGTAAGCCTAGGGACCGATGACCGTAGCAGTTTGGTCCCGTAGTACTTAACCACAAATTTCCAAAATTTTCTTAATCTTCCCGTCCTTCTTTTCGTGAGTTACCTATTTCACAAGATGCTTCTTTTGCTTTTGACGTACGGAATTGATTTTTGTCTTTTAACTGTGATTACAGTAACAGGGTTCGTATTAAATGAATAAAACGCACTGAATCGATGGAAAAGAAATCAATGAAGATGCGGCGACATGAAATATCAATGCAGAATGTTCGCATATGTTGGACGTTCAGTATAATGAATTTCGTGACTGCTAATGTGCTAACGTACGAAACTACCACGCATTAGCTGTTAATCGTGCATTTCATAACACGTGCAATAGCTTTCGAGCTTGTACTGTCATTTCTGCACCGTGGGTTTACTATGTCGTGCTTTGTTATTGCTGTTTGCTGTTGAACATTTACATATTCTTATTAATGTGATGTGTTTATCCTAGCGGCAAGGGGCTCCTTATGGTTATAGAGATTTCAGTGTCCACCAGCGCAGGGTTAAAAGCTGCGAAGTTTACTTACCGCCGTGTAGCTGTGTGGAGCAATATGTAAAATACAAATCTCTCTCTAGAAGATTCATCACACGAAGTTTACCGTTCTGACGAAGCAAACGGAACCTCTGCTGCGAATACTGTCAGTAATCACGCTCGTTATCACTGATGACATTTTCGGTTGACTACATGTATTACCAGTAGGAGAGTATAGTGTTCAAAATGGTTCAAATGGCTCTGAGCACTATGGGACTTAACATCTATGGTCATCAGTCTCCTAGAACTTAGAACTACTTAAACCTAACTAACCTAAGGACATCACACAACACCCAGTCATCACGAGGCAGAGAAAATCCCTGACCCCGCCGGGAATCGAACCCGGGAACCCGGGCGTGGGAAGCGAGAACGCTACCGCACGACCACGAGCTGCGGACGAGAGTATAGTGAAATATCTGTTTACGGACGGTAAGGATCTTGACTAAGAACACTCTCTCCGATGCAGCGAATCCTACAACCTATTTTGCAGCTTTAAGAAATACTTACCGGCCGACATAAAACGATACATCCAGTAGTTCCCAAGCTTTATAAGACCATTACCCATCAGTGCAATTAGATATTAGCTATTCCCCCTCCCCTCACCGTCGTCAACATTAACAAGTAACTACATAACGAAAAAGAATTGCCTTTGAATATTTGCGTTTTTAAAATGACGAAAGATAATAATTTAGTTTTTGTAGATTTTGTATTAAACCCCGAACTAAGGAGTCAGTGAGATAATTGGTACTGTTTATTTCTAACGCACTTTTTTTATAAAATAATGAAGCAATTTTCAGTGCATAGCGAGTGCTACCTACTACTGCTCCTGAGAAAAGAAAGCTGATGGTGCACTTACAGGGTGGACACTTACTACAAAACATGCGACGTATGCACCACTCCTCTCCCTAGCGGCAGTTGCCTCACCCACATCCTGAATCCCCGGTTACAATTAGTCACTTAAAATGTGTACACTGTACTTACGCGTACTGTTAATGAGTCACTTGATTGCGGTACTCCTTACTTCTGAACTGGCAGAAATTGGAAGACTTCGGGTTGTCAGTGTTTTGTGCCTGACCACTACCACTAATAATAATAATAATAATAATAATAATAATAATAAAATAATGTGTATGCCCTACTGCAGTGTAGTGGCCATTATGTAGTTACTGTTGTGTTGTGCTGTCCTGTCATTTAATTCGTTTCTTGTTGCGAAGTGATTAAAGAAGCAGTTTCTAGTCTACTGCGGGAATGCCGTACGATTTTAGTAAGATATTTAAGCACATGTGATGTATGCTCAGTTTTACTGTAGGATGGATGGTACAGAGTGCGAAGTATGTCTGTAGTAGGCGCACTGTGAAAAGAAGATAGTGATCATACTTTCGTTTAACAAGCTATAACCTCCACCACATTGTGTCACCCGTTACTGCTGCTGTTTGGAAAAAAATGTAATAATTACTGGCAACTTATGCAATAGTATTAAAGTCCTGCTAAATAGTGATGTTAGTAACGATGCATTAAAAATAATTTAGGTTTGAGACCGCTTTTGTTTTTCCCCTCGAGGTTTTTTAGCCCATTGTTGCCTTCCTTGTCGCTAGAGCCAGCAAGTCAGATTTCAGTCAGCCGAGTAGAGGGAGATCAGTAACCTTCATTTTAATTATCCGCTGGGAATCGTGTTGGTAGAGGAAATTTTCATCGCCAGTATTTGAACGACAAAGAGAGGAGAGTTGGTGGTGGGGGAGGGGGGGGGGAATATATGAAGTTCTCAATCACTAGATATTGCAACACAACCTCGGATTAAATTGCAAATGTCTCTGTAGTGTCTGGGAAAACATCAATTTTGAGAATAAACCGCCCGTTGTATGGAGCGTCTCTCTTGGAGTACTTCCAGAGGACACGCCAGACGCCAGCATACTCTGTAGAAAAGCTGTAGCGGCAAGTGACAGACGTCGGCTAGCAAGTAACTGTAAACGGACTGTAGTCAGTTGTTTTGTTATGAAACAGATTGTTTGAAAGTGCGACCTAGTGACTTAACTGACATATTAGTTTCCTGTATGGAATGAATGGTGTAACTAGACTAAATAATATTAAACTGTTCTTAGTGAAAATCTTACATTGAGAAAAAGTTGGAACTGAATAGGGTAAGACCGCCAAGTCTTGATTTAAGCATTGTACAGAGTCTGTACTACAGACTCAAAATACGTGCAAAAGCAAAAATAATTTTAGTCGTCAATTGGTTCCTGCTTTTAATAAACGCGTGGACTGGCTGCGTGGATGTGAAATAAGAAACGTTTTCTTCTTTTACATGTGTCCGGTAATGAATATTGCGTCCTTGCACCAAAGGTGGAGAGTAAAGACATTAAACACGTAGCTGATAAAGTTAAAAACCATAAATTCAAGTTCTGTGTGAAGTTTTAACTTGCACTAAGGGCACATGACGGAACGCATACTTCGGAGAAAACTGGTATTTTTCTGGGTTTAGTCAATCTGGTGGCAAAACTGGGTTCTTCATTGAAGAAACATATTGAAAAAACCAGTAATCGTGTATTTTTGGAACTCAAAACAATTCAGAACGAGCTGCTGGACTCTATGTAAGCTTTTGTCATCAGCTGATTTCTAAAGAAAAATCGCAGAGAGGTTACGTTGCGGTTGAAGTTGATGAAACGACATTTCATAAACTTCTCAACAAAGACCAAGAGTTTCTCGTTTAGCTGGAATTTTTGCATTGAGGCTACCCTGCGACATTTTGTTTAATAAGCTGAACGTAGAGATGTCGACAGTGTGAAAGCTCTTAAGAACATCTCTAATTTCAGGTCAGCGATAAAAATGCCGAGAAATTCTCGTGATCTCGATCATCATTGGTATAATGGGAATAGAAATAAAGAAAGCGCCGGCCAAAAAAGATTCCCACAAAACTGTTTGCAAAGGAAGTCTGTGACCCTGTTACAGACAACAGTGCCGAGCGTTTCGTATTTAGCAGCTCTATTATTCCACCTCAGTTGGTTTCCAACACACACGCCATTAATCCCTGACAAAGAATTTCAGACCACTGGTAAATTATATGACTTAAACGAAAGTAAACTGCTGTCGGAATTATTGCCATATACAGTAGAAATAATTCCCAAACTGCAAACGTGGGTTTAACAGTTCTGAATTGTATCTACGAGAATAATTTAGAAATTGTTTTCCGGAATCAATATAACGCCTACAAATTATTTGTACAATACCAGTGTCAACAGCGGGAACCCAGCGGTGTTTTCCGCACTGAAAAGAATACTTTCCCTAGAAACACAGTGAAAGAAGAGAGACTGAGTGCGTTAATTATGTGCTCTATTTAAGAACACTTTTGAATGTTAATAATTTTAATGAGCTTGTAATTGATCACTTGGCTGAGAGGATGGAGAGGAGAATGGACTTCGTCTATAACTCTATAAATTAAGGTACAGAACGTCGTTTTAATTTTATTTCTTAAGTTAATTTCTTATATGCAGAAAATATTAAAAACTATATATTTTTGCTTATTTTTTTATATTTTGGCATCAGATTAAAAAGTTCTGTTAGATGAAGGTTTAATTACGTTACTTGCTAATACACTAAATGCTATATTTTCGCAGTTCAAGAAATGTTCTGAAGAGACGAAATGTTGTATGAGGTTGATGGGACAGACGTGCTGCCCCTTTTAATCTACAGCCCAACGGCCGCCTCCATAGGAGGGACATGGCATTAGCACATCGCTCTCCTGACTGTTGTCGGCTTACCACACCTTGGAACCGCTACTTCTGTATCGAGTAGCTCCTTAATAGGCATCTGAAGGCTGAGTGGGCCCAGTTCAAATTGTTCCACTAAGGAAAAATCCCATGGCAGTGCCGGGAATCGAGCCCGGGTCCTCTGCATGGCAGTCAGACGCGCTGATTACTCAACTGCGGAGGCGGACTGTTATAAAGCATAAATAGCCGCAATTATAGGTTACCATTTTAATAGCCATTTTCTGTAGTTCGAAAATCGTATTCTTTTTCTGTGCATTGGATCCTTAAAATATGATTGCAGGGCTAAGGTTTGAGTGCATGCGGGAGTTGCAGTTGCGTATTAGGATTCTTCTGAGGGAATAGTATGCTGATGACACTCTCTTTATTAGTATATTTTTGTGTTCATTGCACTTTAGATTGCTGTCAGCATTCATCCCTAAACATTTTGTGTTTGTTATAAAATTTATGGAGTTACCGTCTACATTTAATGTTAAAGAATTATTTTCTCTGTTGGAGCAGAGATGCAGATTTTGTTACGCATACTGTTTCTTGCTTTATCTTCAGTATGAGAGTAATCCAAGTTGACCAGTCGTAAACATCTTATAGGACTTGATTTGCTTTCTGTGTCAGCAGATTGGCCGTTTCATATGTGATTACGTCATCAGTACAACTAACAGGCAGATTTTTTCCTCAATACCTGTCATTGTATAAAATGTCATTGACGTAGATTAAGAACAATGTAGGTTCTAAAATTCTACACTTAAGATTATTTGGGTCTGATTAGTGTTTCACCAATCCCCTTTTTATTTCTGTCTTCTGTGCGATGTTTTCCAGCGACGATCGAAAATTATCATCGTTGCCCCGTCGTGCAACTAACGTTACTAGCTTTTTAAGTAGCTAGTTTCATTGTCAGCAGTGTCGTGGGACACTGTAGGAAGAAGGGATTTGTTGATAGGACGCACTCGGAGTCATAAAGGAGTGGTTAACTAGTGGTGAAAGGAAAGGAAGGGGAGGAGGAGAAATTGTAGAGGAAGTCCGAGATTCGAATACAGACTGGAGGTTCAAAAGAATTTATTTTGCGATAGTTATGCACAGGCGAATAGACTGGGCAGGGTAGACTAGCGTGGAGAACTGCATCAAACCAATTTTCAGTAATGTAGGATTTAAAACCAACAAACTTCTGTGCACAGGAGCAGAGTACACGTAAGAGAAACCGAAAATGATTGCCCTGCCTGCGGGCTGCGGCGCACGCGCCTCTGGCGGCAGTTGCGCGAGTTATAAATTTTAATACCGCGGCGGGAGCTGGCTTGTGTAACTGGCGCCACCGGGGGGCAACAAATGAAACGATGCGCGGGAGCGCGCAAATGAAACTGCGGGCCACTCCCGCCGGGATACCCTAAGCACCGAGGCGGACTCATGTGGGAGATGTTGGCAGGTCACTGGAACTGCCGGCTCAGAGAGCGGGGTGCGACACTTGAGGATGCGGCTGTGTCATAATAGGTTAGCCAGACTGGGAACGTTTTGCGAAGATTGTGGCTATAGGTTGCAGTGGGCAAGAGAAAGAGTGCTAAACGAGTCTCTAATACGAAAGTGGAAGACGGAAAAGCCGAAAAAAAGGCGGAACAGGAGGAGAGACATATGACCTTCAGGCATAGTTAGCAAATGTGAAAAGTTAAAGGTGGAAGAGGAGGGGGATGTTCATAAGCAAGTGGAGGATAGGCGACAATTTTGTTATCATGGGCTGAATTTACCTGATCGATATGTGATTTGTGGCCTGAAGTATAGAAGGAAGAGGTTCACACGGATGAACTGGAACATGGGGCACAGCAGGAGACAGCTAGAAATCCCAAAAATAAGTGAAGATAAAAGCAGAATAGCGAAAGAGGGGTTCTGTTGTCACGTAGCGGTCACTGGAGCGGGGGGTTGTTTTGCTCATTGTAATTAGGCAGCAGAAAAGTTTCGACTAATTTATAAGAATTTTAGCTATTAAGATCGCCTAATTGCACTTGGAAATGGTGAAAAAATCTTGCTTAAGAGCATAAGAATAGCAACAGGTGTTGTGTTTTATTTGAAGTCCTGTTAAATTATTCTGTAAAGCTAGAAACCACGCATCAGAGCGACCTGCTTTAGAGAGCTGCGAGACCTGATGTTGATGCTGATCTGATGTTTCCATGCAAGATGCTGAAGGAAACGAACACATTCCTCCCTTCCGATATATAGATCAGTCTTATTCACTTTAAACAAGTTTGGAAAAACTATAGAAACCTTACAAATTTTAACTGCAGAATTCCAAAAGAACCACTTTTACCAATCTCGTTATTAAGTTTAACGTGCATTGTGCAGCTACATCTATATGCATACTCCCCAAGCCCCCGTATGGTGCGTGGCTGGGGGTACACTGCACCCTGTACATTGACGAAAATGGAAAATGTTACACTTGGGGCACCATTCCGATGCAGAGTTTGTGGTGTTCGTCACATGATGAGTCTTAAATCATTAAACATCCATTCCACTCGGGACTGATGCTGATCATGATCACTACCGTCAGTATGAGACGTGACTCTACAAACACGATCCCTGAAGTTGAAGAGGTTTGAATCTCGAGACTCATTGCTTCTCCTGATCTACGGTAGATCACGTTCTAGTCTCCTTACCATACCGTTGTCCTGAGTCCACCTCGTCACCACTCGTTGTATAGTCATTGCACTACAATCAATGGCCTGTTTTATCTGTCGGTATGAAGCCCCTATATATCTCATGCCAGTGATTTCCACTATTCTGAAAGTCTGAAAGATGGCGATAAGTTGAAGTAGCACATCCTATCTCCACCTGAAAAGTTCCTGTAACATCAAATGCGCCCAATAGCCTCATGTACTCACAACGTTTCTCTTCTGTATGATCTGTAACTAACTAAATTTAATTAAATGTCATGTGAGTATTGTGAGTAGCGGGTGCTGCTTGTGTCGAGTTGAGCATTATCTTGGCCAAATGCCAGCTGGGATAAATATTGGGCGAGTCGGTGAAGATTTCAAAAGCATATTTGAGACTGACGGCAGCAGCTGGTGTTGCACATCCAGTCGAAAATATTTGAAGGGAAATTAGTGAAGAATCCTAGTTACGGAGTGTATAACGTCCTGTATGTTAAGCCTCAGCTGGAGTCTGTCAGTCATTTTACACGGCCACCGGCTGACGTACGCCACATGTGGAGTCTCAAACTGTCTCAGTATCTCATGTGAAGAGCTCCCTCCTAATGTGACAGTGCGCTGTTTTTGCGCTCTGAAGAATTTTTCGACAGGATTTATATCAACTATACATTATGGCAAACGATACATACGAACAATCTCCTGTGTTTCGGCATCATAAACCTGTTCATACGACGAGTTTTGCACTCTTTGCAACTTCAGAAGGTTTCACTTTTGTGCCAGCTGTAAGTGGTTACTCCAGTTGTTGCTTTTTGCGAATTTCGGCGGAACTTTATGGTTATTCTGTAAACAACTTCGTTAAATTTTTTGATAGTACGTATTCTGTTGCTACATATATCGTATAACACACACACACACACACACACACACACAGCTATGTGGACGCACATGTTCTTGGAAAGACACTCCTTCCAGCTTCCAAGCTCGGTTTTGAGATTCAAGTGCACGTATACCTGCCATTACTATGCGGCAACGAAATATTTAAATATCAGTCTCTGCCTAAAGAGATTATATCTGTCCTGCAGTTGTTAACGCACTCCCTGCGCATCTACTTAAAAAATGTGAAGAGGTCTTAAAACTTACTTTAACGTTTGACGTTTTGATGACTTGATGTCATTAGCAAAGACAGACATAAAAGCAGAGGAAAGCTCTCTCCAGCAGGGTGCTTGGCGAGAGTCGCACACGCCGTAAAAGCCCACAAAACACTACGGCAGCACTAAACTGCCGCGACCGCAGCGGCGTCGTAGTCCGGTGTGATTCTTCGCTGCTGGGCGCAAAAAAACCCACCTCATGGTTTTATATTGTACATTCAGGGATACTTCCATTCATATTGTATTGGATGTCTTTCTGAGACTTTTCGGTTACTTAATTTAATGCTGACATAGTGATGACTTTGGAAATTAGTCGAACGATTCATCATTGACCAATTAAATAGAAGCAATACCGAATAAAAACATTAGTCATGTGTTAAGAGAGTGTCTTAATATAAGGGGCGTTCAAAAAGAAGTGAGCCGGGGGCATAATTACAGAAACCAGTACCTGTATGTTAGAAGTATTGACCCTGACTCTTGAGACAGTTGTCCCACTGTGACACAAGGCGGCGAATGGCTGCCTCATAAAATTCCCGGGCCTGCCATGTTAATCATTTCCGCACGTACAGCTGGACGTCGTCGTCCAAGGTGAATCGTTTGCCCCTCAGAGCCTATTTAAGAGAACCAAAAATGGCCCCCTTCTGATTCACATCGTGCAGCACGGAACAACAGTGAATGCACAGCGTTACTCGCAAACCTCGACCGCCCTTCGCCAAGCGATCAAACGACCAGACAGTCTCACCCGTTGGGTCATTCTGCTCCACGACAATGCAAAGCCTCATACGGCCAACACAGTCGCCGGCACTCCTGCAGAAATTCAAATGGGAAGTTCTCGGCCACCCTCCATATAGACCGGACCTCTCTCCCTGTGATTACGCCATTTTTGGACCCCTTAAAAAGGCTCTGAGGGGCAAACGATTTGCCTTGGACGACGAAGTCCAACTTTACGTGCGGGACTGTTTAACATCGCAGCCCCGGGAATTTTAAGAGACAGCCATTCACCGCTTTGTGTCACAGTGGGACAAGTGTCTCAACAGCAAGGGTCAATACTTCTAACATACAGGTAATGGTTTCTGTAATTATGCCTCCGGCTCGTTTCTTTTGAACGCCCCCTTATATTACTGCAGGCCGTCCAGAGTGTCGTCACTGTGGTTGTAGGATTGATGACCTGAAACTTAACGCGTCGCAGCATAGTTGTCACTGCCGCTCAGTCTCGTTAGTTACAGATCAGAAGTCGAATCCCGGCCCGGGTGTAGGTTTACTCTGTCCGGTGGACACTTCAATTGTTGACGCACTGGGGAGTGAAAATTTTGATCCTGAGTCTAGCAACGGGCTTCATACAGACTTCTTCACCGCGTCTTACCTCTCAGAGATGCTAGTTCTGTCTTACCGTGGAAGTCTTCGTGTAATTACAAACTGAAAGAGAACTGTGGCGCAATTGGTAAAATTTTTTTACCAGAAAACCGAAGAACTCTTTTCGGGTTCCACACCGCCCCAGGATTGTAATTGATAGCGTGGTTTATTAGATAATTTAAGAATTTTCTGCGAGGAAAAGTAAAACAGTTGTTCAGCAGCGTCCAGCATCGACTGAAGTAACAAGCAGTCACATTCCAATATGATGAAGTTATTAGCAGATTGCATGATGTTGGACCGTGAAGCGTGCCGGAGTGAATAAATTAGTAATAGTGCAGCCTTTGAAAGACAAGATTCGGATTTCGAGGCCCATTCTGGCGCAGTATCGTGTCTAGTACGCCATTATTTGTTAGCGAAAGAATAGAGATTCGTTTTCCATAGTCGACAACTGCCTGGCTTGTCGACGGGCACCGTATGAAACAAGAGTAGGATTTTTCGTTCTTTATGCTATGTTAATATAGCTGATACAGCGGCCGTGTTGACGACATAAGCGGGCCATATATTAAGGATTCAGTCGAAAATGTCATTTTCTAGGCTCAGCAGCCAGTTAAGATCAGAAGTTCACAACGGCAGAAAAGCCAGTTAATTAATTTGCCTGACCTTCAGCGCATTTAGTTCCATAGGATCCTTCTTGACAAGTTCCTACTTTGTCAGCATAATACGAGGCTGCCGGTGGGCTTACATTAATATACAGGGTGTACATAAAGTCCGGGAACACTTTGAAATCTTTATTGCACAAGAACCAAGCTTTGTACAGACACCGTACACATGTCATTTTGAAGAGAAACCCTGAAAGATTTTTCATGTATACCGCCACAGCGCAGTTTGGTAATTTGCCGATAGCCAGCGCTAGTCGCAAACATGACGTTCAGGTGCGAAGCGACCTTTCTGTATGTTGGAGTTCGACAAAAACAAGTGTGCTACAGCTGTTCAACGGATATTTAGAACCAAGTACGGTAAGAAGCCACCAACAAGGAAGTCCATGTACCACTGGCACAACAAATTCGTTACGGCAGGGTGCTTGTGCACGGCAAAGAGAAGCGGACGTGCCAGTGTGAGTGAAGTGAATGGGAGCGCGTACGAGAGACATTTGTAAGGAGTCCAAAGAAATCGGTGCGTCGTGCATCCCGTGAACTCGAAATGGTTCCAATGATAGTGTGGAAAGTCCTGCGACAGAAGCTGTCTATGAGACCATTCAAATTGGAGCTGATGCAGAAGCTCAATGACAACGACGACGACGACGACAACAAGACAAGCGGACGTGCTACAGAAGGGGACATGAAATGGCCTCCCCTATCACCAGATCTCACTCCCTGTGACTTTTTTCTGTGGGGACAGCCGCGCGGAGTGGCCACTCCCGTCGGAGATCCGAGTCCTCCTTCGAGCATGGGTGTGTGTGTTGTTCTTACCACAAGTTAGTTTAAGTAGTGTGCAAGTCTAGGGACCGATGACCTCAGCAGTTTGGTCCCTTAGTTATTCACACACAACATCTGTGGGGACACGTTAAAGATTTGATTTATGACCCGCCTCTACCACGTGATGTAGCAGAACTCCGGGAGAGAATACGGGAAGCGACTGCCATAGTCGACGGAGCCATGCTGGGACGGGTATGGCAAGAATTCTATTACCGTATTGACGTCTGCTGGCTCACTCATGGTTCGCATATCGAATGTTGGTAAAAAAACTTTCAGTTTTTCTCTTCAACATGCAGTATGCATGACATCTGTACAATGTTTAGTTCTTGTGCAATAAATAATTGAAAGTGTTCCTGGACTTCATGTACTCCTGTATTTCTAGTTCGCTGAATGAGTGTGCGTTCATCCTTGAAGATTGACATTTCCTCCTGGACACGCTGTATAGCTACTATATGTTCATAAATTATTCTATGAAATAGAAAGCTTTGTCAAGCAGATATGAATTCAGTTTGTGTTGAAATTAATTCTTCGATTACATTTATCATACTAAGGGTGTTTTGACGGCTTAGGAAGCGTGCAGCGTAAGCTCTCCCCTCGCTTCGTCATGGCTAGTGTAAAAGAGCAGGACTCGCAGTGGTTCACATCCCAACGATCTGGTTCCTTTTTAATAGCAATTCTTAGCTGCTTCGACAGATGCTAACGAGAGTATTAACATTTAATGTGAATGATCTTCAGTTACTATATAGGGCGTCCGCAAAGTCTCTCAGTAGCAGCGAGCTCCCCATGTCTCGCCGTGCAGTGCGCGGTAGGTTGGCAGGACGTTGATGACGTTGTATGATCTAGGGGCTGGATTTCACTGCAAGTGGTTGCAGTTATGTTGGGAGACGGAATTTGACGCTATTACAACTAAAACAATGAAATTAATTATATTAATTACAATGATATACACTGTGCTCACCAATATCAAAGTAGGTGCTGAAAATGTTTTCCTCTTCTTTGAAGGCATAGTTCAACACGTTTACATTTATTTGCCATTACGAGTGTTTCACGTGTAATCGAATAAAAATGATCAATTTTCGGTGTCTTCAGTTCATCTATTGTCTTTGGCCTATTTTGATACACAGATGTTTTAGCCGTACCCCAAAGGAAGTAGTCGAGTGGAGACAAATCCGGTGAGGGCCTTGCGTAATTACTCTATCTCCAAAGATTTCATCTAAAGGTCGCAGGGACTGGTGTGCTGAATGAACAGTAGCGTTGTCTTGTTGGAAAAATGCATGATTGGTATCATTTTCATTCAGCAGGGCAATAATGGATAAATTATCTGGAACAATAGACTTCGGAAGCGACGATAGTGTGGATGAAGATCTGACATATAATTCTCGTTCACGTTATGGCAACTCACATTCCTATTTTCTCTACGTACAATTGCCTTTCTCTTATAATATGTCGATTTTCTGATGACTAAATTCGTGAATTTTGGTAATAAATGTAGTCAGATTGGTAAAATCAAACCTTATCGATTAAAAATGTTCTATTTAAAATATCAGCTCCATATCGGTTAACAAATCGATAAAAGCATTTACAATACGCTATTCGTTTCGCATGGTCCATGCACTGTAATTGTTGCACAGCGGTAATTGTATACCACTTCTTTCGTTATGGCCTTATATGCTGTCGTACGATAAACTTTAGCCTCTTTCGATAATCTCCTCACTCATTTTGTTGGACGCTCTCGGCAGTAGTAAGTATTCTCACTACACTCGGCTTACATAAGAGCTAAACGTAACACAGCTAACAGTTTCAACACATACGCAACACTACTACCCTCACCCTACAACTGCAGGTCCACGGAACACGTTTTGGCGAGACTTGAAAGTGCTGCCAACCTTAAGCGCCCCGAAAGGCGAAACATGCGAGTCTCACCGCTGCGGAGAGTATTTTATCTGACAGTCCATTATCGACAGTACCTCCATTGATGTAAAACTGCGTGACTACTAGCTTCTAGTGTAAGGCTGTTAGCTGCCTTTTTAACTTCTTCACCCTCTCGGAAATAATTTCCTCTCCTTACCCTTTTCCGTCGTGGCAAGGAATGAAAAGACTGGTTTGGATTAAAACAGAACCCTGCAAATGTTCGAGTAAATACTCATCCCTGATTCAGTCACCCATTTCGACCATACACTCGTGGTTAAAGTTAAAACCTTGTAACCACGATGAAAATGGTTGTTATTGGGCCAGAGGTTTTGATGTTAGCAAATCTTGCTTGTCCTCTGTGAGCCGGTACTCCGACTCTCAGCTCGTCCTCTAGGAAATGTTCCACGTTTGTCTTTTCGCTTTCCTTTCTCTTGTTAATCGATAGCTAAAACCAATTTCAATAAATACAAATCTGTAGCTCGTTTCAAGCCAGCAACTGAGCAATACGATACTGGGCGACTCAAAAATGGTGATGCACAATTATATTTAACTCGTTCCTAGTTTTTTTCATATCGTGTTATTTAATGGTTTGTAATACACGCGCCAGTATAACGCAGACCCCTGGGAGATTTTAAGTGTTACATCAACAAGCCCTCCACACTGAAGTTGTTTGTGTGTCTAGGTCGTCGAACACGCATACTTGCCATTGCGAACACTTCTCGTTTTTCTACAACTTCCTAGCATTCAGCTTGTAAGATTGTGTATAAAACTGTGCTACCTGTCGTTTTCGCTACTGGATGACAGCACATCCGTTCCGAGTTGCAGCCATTAAAGTGACGAAATGTCTTGCTGCCAGCATTGTGGAAAATGTTTCCCACCCTGGCGCACAATGGGCCCACTTTCGTGCTGGGATCAGCATCTGGCTTCTTGGACAACACTGCCGCCGGTACCTGTAGCTCCGTCCTACTGCACAATTGCTTGCTTCTTGCGAACTCATTGTGGTATTTTTGGAAACCGGAACAGTCGCAGTTTTTTTAATCCTGTCATGTATTACTCATTAAATGATTTATTTGCGAGAAAAGTGATATAATTGTAAGCTGTGGTTTACATTTATTCTACCTTAGAGTCACGGCCTAACACGTAGTTATTTGTGCATCTACTACGGCTTCACAGGCTGTGGGACAGGTGAAGCTACTATGCTTGTATTTCCAGAAAGGTCGTCGTCCTTCATTCACCAATACACTTCGGTTTTTTTCTGGAATATGGAAACGTGAAAAGGGGTTAAGCAATGGAACACTGCATTTGAAGACAAAATGCCGTGTACGGCTGTGAATGTCTTAATTTATTTAATTTTCAGAACCCAATGTAATAAAGATATAAATTTTCAACTCACGTGTACAACTCACAGGCGTTTAAAGGTGGTTTTCCAACAACCGTTGCACTTCGAGCTGGATGCATATTGATTGCACAGTCCAGTCTGTGTATTCAGTTTATACCCACATCAACTGCTACAGCTCAGGAGTTGACAGTGCTGATCCCATCAACAGTCATGACCCTGAATGTCACAGTCTTTAATGATGTGCCCCAAGAACAAGAAATTGAGGGACGTGATGTCCACTGTAGGGGTTCTCCCTCGTTCCGTCCGATTCATTGTCAAGTGCAGAAGTTTCAAGAGCACCCGACACCTGTTTCAGTGACTGCCTGTAAAGGCTGTTCGACTGCTCATAAATGGTAAAGCAAACACAGTGGAACGAGAGCGATCTCAGCAAATGAATTCAACAGCAGTTGAAAATAAAGTGAGGGTTTGAAAGATCATATTCTTTGGTCGGATAAAACCACCGTTGAACGCAACAGAAAACCGCTGTGACTACATGTGCTGAGCTAATGAAAACCCATGCATTGCTAGAGAGAAGTATGTTAGTCTACAAGTGGTATAAATTTTGCGAGATGATTTATCAGGCCATACTTCTTTGAACTGTCACAGATGATGTGACTCTTTCCTTGAAACGTTGTAAATTATCTCTTCTGGAATATAAGGCTTTTTTTAACGGTGAAGATTGTTCCTGCCAATATGATGCGGCGTCACTTCATTTTCGAGTCTATATGAGATCATTTCTCTGTCGCACGTTCCCTGCGAATATGGATAGGACGAGCGGAAAATGATACGAAGTACTCGGCTCGGTCAGCGGATTTAGCACGCAAAGAATTTTGTCTTTCTAAGTTTTCATGATTTGACAGATTTATTTTAATTTTGTGGCTGGATGTCCTGCCATATTCGTCAGTTAACCTGACTGTTTGTGTATCATATTTTATAAGGCGAAGATTCAGGAGTAGCACGGCAGTTGCCTAAAAGAGCGTGGAAAACCGCTTCGGATTCGGTATGGTCCTAGCTCATCTCCCTGTCTCGCATACTATCGCGCTGCACGTTTAGCGAAACAAGCAGGTCAATTTTAATTAAGACAGCGGACGTCCAAAAACGACAACCACTGGAGGGAGCTGATCGAGCAGGCTTGTGATACTGTTCTACCATAAACAGCGCAATTCGTATGACCTTAGTTTTATGTAGAGGAATCTTCTCTTCGTACTTAATACGTTAATATGGGTATCTGCAATTTATCTTCATCGTCTGTCGACAATAATAGCAGACAGAATGGTGTTTACAGTAATAGTTGTTACGTAGCCATTGCTTTAAACAAACCTTTTATGTGCTTCATATGTGTATTAAAAATAATGCCCACTCTTGTTATACTCCTTTACTTTTTTTCTTGGAATAAATCCTGCTGGTATTGAGTCACAATGCTTGTCTGTTTATAAAATGATGTTATGGCTTCTTCCTTGTGCTTTGGGTTACCCTTTTGTTATGGTCTTTCCCAAAATTTTGACCGATTTGTTGACAAATACCTTTAATGTACAGCATACGACATAAATGAATATATAGTTACATATTGCAAATTTGTGCCAGACCGAGACCCGAATGGATTTGCCGCTTATGACAAGCTGTGGCCTAAACCATTAGGCTATGCGAGCGACTCAAACTATCATTGTCACTGATGTTTCTACCTACGACTTCAGAACACTACTACTAGAGGTTCTCCGACGCAGTATGTGAGAATAGCAGCGCTGGGGAAACGGAGTCTGGGGGGCCGTGGCTTACCTTATCACAGGGGACTTGCCTGAATTTCGCTGTCGCTACACATATTCATTACATTACAGATTCAGAACATCTGAACGTTTTACATTGTTTTCATTTCATGTCATGTATATTTAATTAATCCCATATCACATAAATCATTGTACACGTGACATCGGCTCCTGACTGTTCCTCTTCTGCAGAGAAACAATAGATGATTTTTCTATCTGCCTTGATGCGAACACGTCGTTTATTATTCGCAAACAAGTCTCGGCGATAATTCGCTTCGTCAGTGTTGTTTTTTTTTTAATTCTTCTACTTTTTCTATACCTGCATGTCACTACTTCGATGGATTGTTGTACTTTCCTCGCAGAGCATGTCATGTGCTGGCTTTGTTTGCTGTGGCCTTCAGTAAGACAGTATTTATCAGTGACATTCACAGCAACATAAAAGTCGACCAGCAGACAGGCTTGATTAACCGCTCTTTCAAGCAGAAAGGTGATGTTATCATAGCAGTTACCTAGTAAATCGAAGCCAACACCTGACATAGTGCGTGAGGAAAGCACAACAGATTATCAAAGTCATGACATACGTGGAGTAACGAAAGTAAAAGAATAAAAAACCTCCTGTGATGCCGAGCTATCGCTGAAACTAGGTTGAGGATGACAAAGTTTTTTCAGCAAGGCGAATCCATTAATTCCATTATTTCGTCAGATATGCGTTGAAACGCATGGATCCAAAACGTCTGCAAGACTCCATTTTTTTTCATACTCCATTGTATGTGTATTGACCTCTGAGGAACACTTGCAGGTTTAATCTGCAATGCATGGCGTTCTAAACGAAGCTTCCAAGTAACTGTTATAGATTATTTATTATTCTATCTATCATGACATCGAAATTTGTATTAACAGTTGCATGCAAGCAATTTATTTACGACAGTTATTGACTGACAGTATCGACACACTACGGCCATCGTCAAAAATATAAAATGACGACAAGATTTACGTCAGGCTGAGAAGTGACTCGTCAGTGTCTTTAAGCTGATACACACTGAGGAGCCAAAGAAACTGGCATACCTGCCTAGGGCCTCCGCGAGCACGCAGAAGTGCATGGACTCGACTAATGTTTGAAGTATTGCTGGAGGGAATTGACACCATGAATCGCGAAGAGTACGAGGACACGTTTCAAGGCGTCCCACGTACACACAATAATGTTCATGTCTCAGGAGTTTGGTGGCCAGTGGAAGTGTTTAAACTCAGAAGAGCCACTCTGTAGCAATTCTGGACGTGTGGTGTGTCGCATTGTCCTACTGGAATCGCCCAAGTCCGTGGGAATGAACAGTGGACATGAATGGATGCGGGTGATCAGACGGGGTGCTTGCGTAAGCGTCACCTGCCAGAGCAAAACCGACTCTAAGGAAGGCCTCGGCGCTTGTTGGTGACGTCACGTCAACTAGGCACGGCGAACGCCAGGTCTGTTGCAGGCAGAAACACCTGGGCGTGCTTATCACTATAAATCTCTTATTTTTGGACAAAATGTTTGGTATTGTTGTGGATTGTGCAGTTTTATTTAGGTGAAAGATTTTCTTGCTATCGTAAAGCTACAAATGAAGATCATAGTTCTGTATTATTGAATCCTGTCGAAACAAACGTAGATCAATATGAGAAGATGCTTTGCCCCATTGCAAGCTTCGGAAATTTTACATTCAAGTAACTATATTTACTTGATCCATTTTGCTATCGAAACTTACCCCAACCCCGTCACAATGAACTCGTTTCTTTTATTTATTTATTTATTTTCGTCTGACATCGTCACTGGAAATGTGAACTAATTTACATGTGGAAATGTCCAACTGTTGCCAGTCATTAGATTACAGTCGTTTTCAACGAAATGAATTCTAAACAGGAAGCAAAATAGCTTCATATATCGAAAATACTGCTGAGCTTAAACTTTTTTAAACATGCACATTAGAGAAGATAAATATTCCCCTCTTGCGACCGAAAAGAGAAACTTTATAAGATAAAAAATTTTATTTGATAAAACAAGTATCTCTCTTTTGCCTCTTCCTCTGTCCCCCACCCCATCCCCAAACGTGTACAATCGCAAGATATTTCATTAACATTCAGTGCTCCTCACTCCATAGTCAACCAAGATACCTAAAGAAGAGCACCAATATGTTCACAGTTTTTTGTAAAAGCAACCCAGTACAAACGTAACTTCCTCAGATTTACAAATAAGGTAAAGAAGCACGAATTCTGTTGCTGCTGGACCATGAAATAGTTGTTGTATGTCAATCCTTAAAACAGGTGGAAATTTAAGTTCAGGAGTACACTATTTGTTAAGAAGTGTAATGAATTGCACAATTAATTGATTGCAGAAATCTCCCAGAACAGTGTGTGTTGGTCAACTACCGCCAATAGTTTCACATTTTCCTGTGTCAGAGAGGGAGATACCACCATTATGAGTATGCCTGCAACAGACCTGGCGTTCGCTGTGCGTAGCTGACGTGACGTCACGAACAAGTGCCGAGGCATTCCTTTGAGTCGGTGTTGGCCAGAGTCGTGTCTAGACATATCAGGGGTCCCATATCACTCCAACTGCACACGACCCACACTATTACAGAGCCTCCACCAGCTTGAACAGCCCCCTGCTGACACTTAGGGTCCGTGGATTCATGCGGTTATCTCCATACCCGTAAACGTCCTTCCACGCGATACAGTCCGAAATGAGACTCGTCCGACCAGGCAACATGTTTCCAGTCATCAATAGTTCAATGTCAGTGTTGAGTTGACGAGTCCAGGAGAGGCGTAAAGCTTCGTGTCGTGCGCGTAAAGCTTCGTGTCGTGCATTCAAGGGCACACTAGTGGGCCTTCGGCTCCGAAAGCTCATATCAGTGATGTTTCGTTGAATGGTTCGCACGCTGACAGTTGTTGATGGCCCAGGATTGAAATCTACAGCAATTTGCGAAAGGGTTTCACTTCTGTCACGTTGAACGATTCTCGTCAGTCGTCGTTGGTTCCGTCCTTCCAGGATCTTTTTCCGGCAGCAGCGATGTCGGAGATTTGATGTTTTAGCGGATTCCTGATATTTACTGTACACTCGTGAAATGGTCATACGGAAAAAACCCACTTCATCTCTACCTCGGAGATGCTGTGTCCTATCGCCCGTGCGCCGACTATAACACCACGTTCAAACTCACTTAAATCCTGATAACCTGCCATTGTAGCAGCAGTAACCTATCTAACAACTGCGCCAGACACTTACTGACTTATGTAGGCGTTGCCGACCGCAGCGCCGTATGCTGCCCCTTTACATATTTCTGTATCTGAATACCCATGGCTATACCAGTTTCTTTGACGCTTCAGTGTATGTAATAGCAATATTGTGATGTTTGTACTTGTAATAAGACATTTACTGTGTTTATCTTGTTGGTCTTTTATCACTTGGCGATCACCGTAGTCGATCTAATCGGTCGTGAATAAACAAATTCCGTGCAACAGGTACTGTTATGCGTTTATTTAATATTATACTGAATTTAAATTGCGTTAATATACTTCAGTCTATCTAACTGACAGTTGTAACCATATGTAAGGCTTGCAGCTTTGTTATTACACCTTAAGCATTTTTATTTTTTTATTTATTTTTTTTCCGAGACTCGAACTCGGGACCTTTGCCTTTCGCGGGCAAGCGCTCTACCGACCTTTTTTTTTTACTCGAACTCGCGACATCTTATCTATGCTGCACGACACTTACCACTTTTTTTAGCGCCTCAGACAGCTTTTTTTAGTTTTTTCCTTTTTTTAAAAAACTAATTTAGTTTCCCTACCACTTTTTTTGGGCATGTTCTCTACCAACTTTTTTTGCTTTTTTGCTTTTTTTATAAGTGCTCTACAATTTTTTTTAAGAAAACAAATAAAAACCTCTTGGGTATGAAAATAAAAGACGACGTTCTTCATAAAATAACACAATATCCTTTGAAAACGTAAAACATAAAAGGTAGCTATATTTCCGCAACGGCCTTCTTTTGCATTTGTATGTTTTTTGTTAACATAAATGAGTATACAGTCTCACCATCAGTAGCAATTTTTTGGAGCACAAGAGAAAGAAAACAAATAGACTGCAGATAGAGAGCTATGTGTGAAAAGGATAAACATGTGTAAGGAGAAAAAAACTTAGAAGAGGAGGAGAAAAGAGAAGTGATATAAAATAGGAATACTGTCCGCGCCATGCTCCATTTTGGCGCGCCAGCAGAACAAAATGCATTCTATCATTGACCATTGAAGGGGAACGTGGGATCGTCCAGTCTTGGCTGGCACGGTTCGTTGAGATTCCAGCTTAGAGGCGGGTTGGTGAAAATGCTCTGTAAATACACTCCTGGAAATTGAAATAAGAACACCGTGAATTCATTGTCCCAGGAAGGGGAAACTTTATTGACACATTCCTGGGGTCAGATACATCACATGATCACACTGACAGAACCACAGGCACATAGACACAGGCAACAGAGCATGCACAATGTCGGCACTGGTACAGTGTATATCCACCTTTCGCAGCAATGCAGGCTGCTATTCTCCCATGGAGACGATCGTAGAGATGCTGGATGTAGTCCTGTGGAACGGCTTGCCATGCCATTTCCACCTGGCGCCTCAGTTGGACCAGCGTTCGTGCTGGACGTGCAGACCGCGTGAGACGACGCTTCATCCAGTCCCAAACATGCTCAATGGGGGACAGATCCGGAGATCTTGCTGGCCAGGGTAGTTGACTTACACCTTCTAGAGCACGTTGGGTGGCACAGGATACATGCGGACGTGCATTGTCCTGTTGGAACAGCAAGTTCCCTTGCCGGTCTAGGAATGGTAGAACGATGGGTTCGATGACGGTTTGGATGTACCGTGCACTATTCAGTGTCCCCTCGACGATCACCAGTGGTGTACGGCCAGTGTAGGAGATCGCTCCCCACACCATAATGCCGGGTGTTGGCCCTGTGTGCCTCGGTCGTATGCAGTCCTGATTGTGGCGCTCACCTGCACGGCGCCAAACACGCATACGACCATCATTGGCACCAAGGCAGAAGCGACTCTCATCGCTGAAGACGACACGTCTCCATTCGTCCCTCCATTCACGCCTGTCGCGATACCACTGGAGGCGGCCTGCACGATGTTGGGGCGTGAGCGGAAGACTGCCTAACGGTGTGCGGGACCGTAGCCCAGCTTCATGGAGACGGTTGCGAATGGTCCTCGCCGATACCCCAGGAGCAACAGTGTCCCTAATTTGCTGGGAAGTGGCGGTGCGGTCCCCTACGGCACTGCGTAGGATCCTACGGTCTTGGCGTGCATCCGTGCGTCGCTGCGGTCCGGTCCCTGGTCGACGGGCACGTGCACCTTCCGCCGACCACTGGCGACAACATCGATGTACTGTGGAGACCTCACGCCCCACGTGTTGAGCAATTCGGCGGTACGTCCACCCGGCCTCCCGCATGCCCACTATACGCCCTCGCTCAAAGTCCGTCAACTGCACATACGGTTCACGTCCACGCTGTCGCGGCATGCTACCAGTGCTAAAGACTGCGATGGAGCTCCGTATGGCACGGCAAACTGGCTGACACTGACGGCGGCGGTGCACAAATGCTGCGCAGCTAGCGCCATTCGACGGCCAACACCGCGGTTCCTGGTGTGTCCGCTGTGCCGTGCGTGTGATCATTGCTTGTACAGCCCTCTCGCAGTGTCCGGAGCAAGTATGGTGGGTCTGACACACCGGTGTCAATGTGTTCTTTTTTCCATTTCCAGGAGTGTAGTTCGCGAAAGTGGCCCGATAGTGTCGATGCCGGCGAAGGGTGTGGTGATGTACTTGGAGGCGTGTCCAAAGGTCCGCCGGATCGACGATGTCGTCCCGGAAGAGGTAGTTGACAGCCATGCCACTGATCCATGTGATGGCGTGCCACTTAGCCGATGGAAAGTAAGTCTTGTCGGGATATATCATCATAGTGGGAGAAACGTGATGTGGTGGTACTCGGAGGTAGAAAGCCACAATCTTCTGTACGAGAGTCCAGACAGCTGCTGCTGGCCCACACTCAAAACGATGTAAATCTGTATCTTCGACATTGCACTTGAGGCACAGGGGTGAGTCCACCAGTGCGATGCGATGCAGTTTCTGTCTTGTAGTATACTTGCCGTTGACGAGAAGGTACCACATAGAGGTGGTGTCAGTGGTGTGATATGGTTGGTGGATCGTTTTCCAAACTGTAGGCCATGAAACCTGGGGGTGACGTGTTTCGACGGGGTTGCGGGGTGGAGACTTTCGGAGAAGGCGGTAGATGTCGCGGGTGGTCGTCTTCCTGGTCCTGGGGAGCTCGGTGCATATGTAGCTGTACTCCAAAAAGAAACGGCCGATATGTGACATCGGAGGTGGGATGTGTGGCAAAGACGTCGGTGGGCGTCTCGAAACAGGTGCGAGCTCGGTGGTCAACATTCCAGTAAAACTAGCATTTTGGCTTTTCCATAACCGGAGCATAGTATTGGTGTAAAGTGCCGTAGTCCTGGCTCTCACATTAACCAGATCGAGGCCACCATCCCGCTTCGGTAAGGTGAGAGCTTCATACTGGACTTTGAAGATGTGTCCAGAACAAATGAAATAGCTGAATGCCGCCTGTAACCTGGCCGCCATTGTCGCAGCGATGGGCAGAATCTGTGCTATATGGGGTATCCGAGCTGCCAGACGGGTATTGACGAAGGTGACTCTCTGGCACATATTCAGCGGGCGTAGTATGTGATTTTGTATGTTGGCCCGGATGCGTTGCAGCAGCGCCCGAAAATTGATCGCCGAGGTGCGGCGAATGTCTCGCGTGTACACCAATCCGAGACAACGAAGGGTGTCCACCAGTTGAAATGGAACTACGCTGTCTACGGGAAGGCCGCGGCCGATCTCTATGGCGCATGATTTTGCCACGTTCATAGCGCTCCCTGCCCCTGCACTGTAACGGGTAATCCACTGCATCGCAGCTTGTACGTCAGCCGCTGAACGTACGACGAGGGCCAAGTCGTCCGCGTAAGCTCGGCAGCGGAACATATGATCCCGGAGTGGAATACCTGTCAAACGTCGCCGTAATCCGCAAATGAGTGGTTCCATCGCAATGGCATAAAGCACCGTAGACAAAGGGCAACCCTGCCGTACTGAGCGTTCAATCCGTATAGGTTCTGTAAGTCTGCCGTTGACGAGAAGTCTGGACGTTGCTCCACGAAGGAGCCGCATAATCACTTGCGTGAACGTCGGGGGAATTGCCATTCGGTCCATCACTGCGTTGAGGAATGCGTGATTGACGCGGTCAAACGCTTGTTTGTAGTCGATGGAGATTAAAGCGCCTGGCAGTCGCGAGTGTGTTGCCACAGCGATCACATCTCGATATTTACTGAGGGCCGTCTGTATATTACGATCGCCGCCTAAGGATGTTTGTTCGTGGGAAACAATGTCCCGTAAGACACGTTTGAGTCGCACTGCTAGAAGGCGTGTGAAAATCTTGAAGTCCGAATTGAGTAACGTGATCGGCCGATAACTGTCGAGTCGTGTTCCTCCTGCGGGTTTCGGGACTGGCACAAGGAAGCCTTCCATGAACAGTGGTGGCGTGTTCGCCGCGCCGGACAAAAGTTCCCAGTACATGTCCCTCCATCGTGGCATCATCAAATCTTGGAAGGTTCTGTAAAATTCGAGAGGTAAACCATCCGGGCCGGGAGATCGATTCAGAGATCCCTTGTCCACAGCGCCTTGGACGTCGTCGGTGGTCACTTCAGCAGTCAGGAGGGTTGCAGCTGCTGCGTTGAGAGTACCAAGTGTCTCCTGGGCAACCTCAGCAATGGCCTCTGCACCGGCAGGTACTTCTTGATAGAAAAGTCTATAGTGCGTTGTGAATGCATCCGCAATGGTAGCTTGCGAAGTCAGCCGTCGTCCATCAGGTAAGTCTAAAGTTGTCATTAAAGCCTGTCGGCGTCGACGAACATTTTGAACAATATGATGCATAGAAGGTTCTTCACCATTAATCCTGTCTTGGCTGCGGGCTCGTACAATGACTCCCTCTAGACGGCATCTGGTCAAGGATAAAATCTTTGCCTTGATGCGTTGAGCTTCTTTTAGGCGATCCGGGGATGGAGGATGATCCATGAGTTCACGTAGAGCGCTATAGTAGAAATCAGTTGTATGGTGATTCCACCTGGCTTTGGCTCTGCCATAGTGTGTCAGTGTGCGTCGGATGGCCGGTTTGGCGCACAGCAACCACCACTGCAGTGTGGTCTCGTAACGCATAATGCGTTGAACACAGGTGTGCCACGTGTCGGTGACCTGTTGTCGACATTCAGAGTCCCGCAGTAGCGCGACATTGAGTTTCCAAGGTCCTGCACTGCGCCATATAGATTGTCGACGTAGGTTCATGGTACAGATATAGACGTCATGATCCGAAAAGGCAGACGACCAACGTTCCGCGTCGAGGAGAACTGGTTTTAGAGCGTTAGAGATGTATATTCTATCAGGTCGGCTGGCGGAGTGGCTCGTGATGTGTGTATACCCCGGGCGGTCGCCGTGTACCACTCGCCAAGTGTCGAGGAGACGAAGGCGGCGGACGAGGAAGCGAAGTTCGGGACATGTGGTGAAATGGGGGTATTGGTCTGTGCGCTCGAGAACACAGTTGAAATCTCCACCTACGATGAGATGATCGTATCGACCGAGGAATAAAGGCGTGATATCTTCTGCGTAGAACTGGGAGCGATCCCTCCGTTTATCAGTGCCCGATGGGGCGTAGAGATTTATGATTTTGAGTCCTTCAACTGTTATGGCCACCCCTCGCGCTGTTGGGAGGTATGCGACATCGGAAACTGCAATTCTTTCTCGGAGGAGGATGGCTGCGCCTGTGTGTTCCATAGCTGCAGGGGCGGCGTACGTCTCATATCCATAACACCCAGTCCAAGTCGCTGTCCTCAGTTCTTGTAACAGGGCGATGTCGATGTCCGCTGCTCTTAGCGTGTCACGGAGCAGTTGAAGTTTAGCGTGGGAGCCGATATTATTAGTATTGATAGTAGCTATTCGGTACGCCTGATGGGAGATCCGTGCTGCCGATAGGTTCGTAGCTGGTGACGATTGTTGTGGTGGATGCTGGAAGTCCATAGAAGTCGCAGGATTCGCCGTAGAAACTTCTCCCATTTTAGTTTTGGTCTAACGGAGAAACAGATCTCATTTCCGCATCTGATGGAGGTGGGAAATCCGTGACATCCGCCCATGAAAGGTGTCCGACAGGTTTGACATCGGCGAGAGGTGGCAGCGCTGGCCGAGTCGGCTCAATGGCGTCGGTGACAACAGGCGTGCTATGTTCCATGGCTTCTGGGCGCGGGGCTTGCGCACGATCTCTGTTGGCCGGTTCACCGTCTTGTGGATGACGCGTCTCCGTGGCAGAGGAGAAAGTGTTATCGTGTTCTCCGTCGGAGTGATGTGGCATCTCTTCGTCCTGCGGAGGGGGCTCAATGGTCGACTCTGATGTCTTGCGGCGTTTTTTTCGTCGTTTGGGCGACTTCTGCTTTCGGCAATGAGTTTCGGTGTCTGAGGAAGGAAGAGATTCACGTCGTTCCGGTACAAAAGCCGCGGGTGCTATGATGCGGTCTTCATTCTCCAGAACACTCTCATTGGTATCCTTGTGATCTTCTAGCGTGGGTGTGTCCGGCTGTTGGACATGTTCACGGACGGCATCGCCGGTGTCAAGGTGCTGGGACGCCTCCGGGTGTATCGGACCAGAGAGACGCTCGTGAACGGCGCCTTGTGAGGACTGGACGTGCAGTGTCGCCGCATAGGTGACTGGAAGGGTGGTCGTGGTTCTGTCGGTGTTCGTGTCGTCGTGCCTTAGTTGTGTGATGCGGCGTTGCAGGCATTCATTATGGACGTGGCCTTCTTTGCCACAACCGGAACATGTTCGAGGTTGTCCGTCGTAAATTACCACCGCACGGCAGCCGCCGATAGAAATGTACGATGGAACGTGCCGTTTGAGATCGATTCGCACTTGTCTCACACCATTAAGTACCGGATACGTCGTAAACTGTGCCCATGTCTCGGCTACGTGGCTTAGCTCCGCGATGAATTCATCTTCATTCACCTCGAAAGGCAGTTCGAATACACGGATCGTCCGAAGGCCAAGTCCTGCATGGTCGACATCCACAGGCCCGACGTTTCCGTCGGAGTGCCGAAATTTTAGTCCATGTCGCGTCCTTTGAATGATCTCGTTGCAGGCAGCGTCGGAAGTCATCTTAACATAAACGACGCTGCTAATGATCGATAGGTGTATGCCGATGAGTTCGTCACGCGGGATCTTCACGTCTTCGCGTAGGAAGCGTTCGACGGCCAGTGCTTTGGATCGTGCGTATTCGTTTGAGAAGGTGAACTTAAGAGTGTTCTTCCTGTAAGAGTTGGCCATTACAGCTTGTTCGACTGAGAAGCGCTGTGACGAGGAAGTAAACAAAACACTCCGCGCGCGCAGCGGCGTGGACGGCCGAGCGCGGTGCGCACTGCTGCCCTGCCGAACGCAGACTCAAGCATAGAGTATGTACGCACGAACAAATGGTACTATTTAGGGTCAGGATGCAGCCTATTCTCGTTCTTTTGGTGTTATTGGGAGCATATTTTGCAGTTACCATGTATAACGCAGTAGATGTTGTGAGCTGGCTAGCCTACAATTCGTAAGTGCTTTTCATGTTCATTTGTGACGTAGAGTAGTTTAGTTGCTGACCAACCAAAACCGGTTTTATGTCTGTTGCTAGAGATAACTGTGATGTGATAAAATCACACATTATTTGAAAAGCCTTTTTTATGGTGAAGCGTAAGAACAGGTAGATATGAGGTGCAGTGATCTTTACTTTCCAATTACTGTTGACAATAAATTAAAATGAGACAGGGTCACAGTGAGTGTCTTGCGGACACATTAAATGTTTCACCACCTTAGCACCGAGATGAGATAATTTTGATGAAAACTATGGAGAATGAAACTGTCTTGGTGATAGTATCGTACCGACATTTGACATCAGTCTTTTACTTAGGTGAAAGCAGGTCAGCTCGATTTCGTCAGCGCTGAAAAGACACGCGCACATGTTGAAAGAGGGTGCTTAATGGGCTAAACGCATTCATTAACGCTTCCGTCACAATGCAAACGCCTGTGCGCCTAGCTGCCATGCAGAGTTATTGGTATATACACACTGTCCGTCCAGAAAGCTCCGAAACTGATTTTTTCCTGGCGTATAAGCAACGCTAGTTCAATAACTGCGGTGGCAGCTTCAATTAAATGCTGTAAGCAAGAGATGTGAATTCGCTCAATCAGTTGTGTTCAGGTAGTGTTCAGAAGTCTACGTGCAACCGTAGTGTGTCAACGTTGTGTCACAGATGACAGTGGAGCAACATTTCTAAATCAAGTAGTCACGACATTCTACAAAATGTTTTGAAAGAGCGAAAATAGTGCGCAAATTTTGTTCCGCACAGCCTGCCGGGACTTAATTGAAATTCAAAACGCAGACCATTCTTTCCTGGGAAAAATCATCACGGGCGGCCAGATGGTGTTATCAGTACGAACCTGCCACAGAACTACAAAGTGCATAAATTCACATCGACGACATAACACACATTCAAGCCTATCGAGCGAGGTGGAGCAGTGGTTAGCACACTAAACTCGCATTCGGGAGGACGACAGTTCAAATCCACGTCCGGCTCGGGGATGGTTCCTTAGAAAGGGCATGGCCGATATCCTTCCGCATCCTTCCCTAATCTGTGCTTGTGCTCCGTCTCTAATGACCTCGTTGTCGACGGAACATTAAACACAAACCTCCTCCTCCTCCTCCACATTCAAACCAATGTGGCGTGCCTGCCCAACATCCCAAAGATGGACCTTCCTGATAGTTTCGTATGAAGAATTTTGTGCGCCTTGTACTCAAATGGGGAAACACCTGAAGCATAAGCCTGCATTTTAACTTTTCTCTATTATTATTATTGTTATTATTATTACTATTATTATTATTATTATTGGGGGGGTTGGGTTCTTTGGGGAAGGAGACGAGACATCGAGGTCATCGGTCTCATCGGATTAGGGAAGGACGGGGAAGGAAGTCGGCCGTGCCCTTTCAAAGGAACCATCCCGGAATTTGCCTGGAGCGATTTAGGGAAATCACGGAAAACCTAAATCAGGATGGCCGGACGCGGGATTGAACCGTCGTCCTCCAGAATGCGAGTCCAGTGCCTAACCACTGCGCCACCTCGCTCGGTTATTATTATTATTCACGTATGGGCCCAATAGGACCACGCGAGCTACAGTCAATCAGTGTCGCTTTTGATGGTTTGCCTTCCATTGTGTCCAAATTTGTGTCATCCTTTCAGAATGAAGTCTCTTTCTTTCATCAGACCACGATGTTCCAGTCCGTTTTCTAATTTCCCTCCGACCAACTTTCTAATCAAATATCTTTTGTCTGAATGTTTTTCTGTCTGTAACGTCTGCCTGAGTTATACCGGCAGCTTTAAGATCTTCCTTAATCGAAGCGACCCATTTAATTGGCTCAGTTTTGGCCTTATTTCGTTATCGTAGAATTCTACTATTTGTTTTGTCAACCTAGTGGTTGCCATTCTTTTAATGTGCCCATAAAACTTAAAAGGCTTCGTTTTCTCAGCTCACCATGTATGTCTGTGTATTCTTTTATTTCATTATTATTTCTCCATCAGTAATTTTCGGGCCTAATATTTTCCTTATAATCATTCGGTCTTTTTAATTTTCTCAATATCCCTCTTTGCATGTAAGATTAAAGTTTCTGCTCCATAGTGACATTCAGGTTTGATTGCAGTGCTGTAATGCCTAAGTTTACTGAATTTAGAAAGTGATTTTTTTATTATAAATATTTTTTGTTAATCAGAATGCAGTTGCCATTTTTTGACAGCGAACTTCGTTTGCAGCTTTTTCCAGAGCGTTTTCTTATATGATTTCCCCCAAGTACTTAAATTGAGAAACCCTTTTGGTGCTTGTTTGTTGCATGTCGTATCTTCCGTTTTTTCGAACGAAACGTGATGTCCTAATTTTTCCGCAACTTCTTTAAGAATTTAAATTAACTGTTCTTGGGCTCGGTCAAGTAGACATTGCGAGAGAATTTTGTATGTGACCGGAAAGAGACATTTCTCGGTAATTATTAACATCGATTCTATCCTCTCTTTTATGCAATGAATGAAGTAGTGCAGTTTGCGAATCCTCAGGTATTTTCTCAATTTATCAGATATGTCCTATTAGTTGAGTGATCTCTTTTATAGTGTTAGGGCCAGCTTATTTTAGTAGTTCTGCAGTTATACAGTCTTCTCCGGATGCTTTATTGTTTTAAGTCTATTAATTTGTTTAGTTATTTCGATTTCGTCAGGTTCTTTAGAGTTAGGTTTGGTGTTATTAGTTTGCTATGATTGGAATTTATTTGCTGGTTCTGGACAGTTAAATAGTTTTTCAAAATAATTAGGAAGCACGTTACAATTTTCCTGTTTGTTAAGAGTCAAAGTGCCACTTTCATTTTTGAAGCAAAGACTTTGAGGTTGGTAACCGGTGAGCTTTGTTTGGAATGTTTTATAAAAGTTTCTTGCATCGTTCTTTTGCAGGTCTTTTTTGATTTCTAAAAGGTGGGCACTTTCGTAGTTTCTATTAGTCTGTCGGATTAATTTTTCTTTTCTTACATTTAGAAAGGTGTTGTGCGTATTTTCGGTTTTGTTACTATTCCAATTTTTGAATGCCACTTGTCTAGACTCAACAGCCGTTTCACAATCCGCGTTCCACTAAGGGTGTTTTTGTTTCTTTCGAAGCGGAATTAAATTTTGTGCTATTTGATGAACTTTCCTTTTAGGCCTTGCCAATTGTTGGATTGTTTTTTGTCAGGTTCGCTTGTTAGAGTTGGGATTATTTTGGCGGTGTCAAATTTTGGGATAACATTTTTTTGTTTTGACGAGTTTTTGAGGTGGAAGTTTTACCTTTAGTTGCGTTAAATAATCGTGAGAATTAATATTAGCCCCTTTCCTAATTTGGACATTTAAAATTTCTTTGTAGTTAGCGTATGAAATTGGTACATGATCGATTTGAAATTCGCCAATAAATGTATTGGGTTTCCGTCAAGTTTTTGTTTAGAGGGGTTCTTTTTAAAATGTGTTGACATAATTTTAAGGTTAAAATTTTTGCACGTTTCAACAAGTCTTTGGCTTTTTTGGTTTGTCCATTTATGCGCAAGAAATCCACCCACCATTTTCGTATATTTTCTCTCTTTACCTAATTGAGCATTAAAATCACCCATTAAAATTTTAACATGGTTTGAGGGAATTTTCGAGATGATGCTCTTTAACGTTTCCCAAGCTTCATCTACCTCTTCAGGTTTTTTAGTTACCCTCGTTGATTGACATATGCGCATTAATTATACCGGGCGATCAAAAAGTCAGTATAAATTTGAAAACTGAATAAATCACGGAATAATGTAGATAGAGAGGTACAAATTGACACACATGCTTGGAATGACATGGGGTTTCATTAGAACCAAAAAAATACAAACGTTCAAAAAATGTTCGCCAGATGGCGCTTCATCTGATCAGAATAGCAATAATTAGCAGAACAAAGTGAGACAAAGCAAAGATGATGTTCTTTACAGGAAATGCTCAATATGTCCACCATCATTCCTCAACAATAGCTGTAATCGAGGAATAATGTTGTGAACAGCACTGTAAAGCATTTCCGGAGTTATGGTGAGCCATTGGCGTCGGATGTTGTCTTTCAGCATCCCTAGAGATGTCGGTCGATCACGATACACTTGTGACTTCAGGTAACCCCAAAGCCAATAATCGCACGGGGTACCTGGGAGACCAAGCATGACGAAAGTGGCGGCTGAGCACACGATCATCACCAAACGACGCGCGCAAGAGATCTTTCACGCGTCTAGCAATATGGGGTGTTTTTTTGTTCTAATAAAACCCCATGTCATTCCAAGCATGTATGTCAATTTTTACCTCTCTATCTACATTATTCCGTGGTTTATTAAGTTTTCAAATTTATACTGACTTTTTGACCTCCCGGTAGTTTATGCTTTATTTGCGCATTTAATTGTCATTAGTCTGTTATTAATGTGTTTTACCTCCGTTATTCAATTTAAAATACTTTTGGGGAATGCAGACGTAACTCCCAGATATGGTGTATTATTAAGTTTTTTTATCAGTTTTACTTTTAAATTGACGATAATTGCCGAAATCCATTGTGTTATTGTCCGTCATTCGTGTTTCTTGAAGGGCAGAAATTTGAATCTTCTGTTCTTTTAATGTATCTCCCAAATTTACGTGGTTGCAAAAGTGTTTGTATGTTAAATGTTGCAAAAAATGTATTTGTTTCGGTTTTAAGTTGGCCAGAGGACTACGACTTCCTCTGTTGACTCACATAGCATTTTAACCTGGCCGCCCTAGAATCCGATAGGTCAGTTGCGCCCTTAATACTGGCCGTGGCCCAAGGGTAATATTGTGATTATCAAAATGTTGCATGATTATTACATCTGGAATGAGCTGGGGTTGTAGACTCTTTGAGTGAACTAAGCGTATTAAGACTGGAAGGGTTAGTTCCAGAATAAATTTCAGCCGCACCACTGGTAAACAGACGCTGACCACTTTGCCGCGTGCTGGAAGACAGACGCAAAGCGGATTTGATTTTTTCTCTATTTATTGTTAATTCAGTCTCGAAAGTTTTTGGACAGCTCTGAAGTTGTATATGTGACGCACGCAGACAACTTACTTGATTCTAAAAGATATTTGGACATATTTTTATGTTTTGGGATTGTGACCAAATCAGCAATGAACTCAAAATACTAGCTCTGTTTTTTATTCACGTCTTAGATCGAACTAAATCGAAGTTACGACAAATACGAGATACGCCAATGTTTGGATCTGAAGCCAGTCGGTTAGGCCTAGTGCATCTTCAAGACGATGGTGTATTTGTTATTACAGAATACGCATTACGCTACAGGTGGGATACACTGGCAGAATAATGGACTTAAAACTCATGTGTATATTGACTGATTGGGTTCACACTTCAGCGGCAGTGGTTTTGGACTGAGTGTCGCGTTCTGAATTCATTGCATACATATAAATTCGACCAATGGCTTCTGTATGACATCGTCATTACAGTGTAGACTCGTAACCGCGCAGCTGTTCATTCGCAGTTGTTGCTAATTTATTATCTCGCATGATCTTTCTAGCGCTACGTTGCTGTTTTTGTTATTTTGGCAAGAGCTGCAAAATCTTTCGGGACTGTCCTCCACTGACCATACATCTGATAGAGGGAACCACGTAGAAAATGATAAGCCTCGCCGTTATTCGTCCTCTGCTTTGAACTACATACCATGCCCTCGCTTTCTACCACATATTTGGCTGTCGAGCGAATGGCGCGGTAGTAAAGGCAGTGCTCTCAAGGAGCGGGGTTCGAATCGCTTTTCGACCATCCTGATATAAGGTGAATGACGGTATGGTTCCTTTGAAAAGGACATGCCCGATATCTTACCCTACTCTTATTCGATCCGAACCTGTACTCCTTCCTCTACTGATCCCATCGTCGACAGGCTGTTAAACTCTAACCTTCTCTCCATATTTGGTTGATTGACTTATTCTGCCGTCGGAGCTAGCCAGAGGAATGCCTGAGAGCCAAGCCAACGTAGAGGTTTCCAAACGAAATATCAGGTTGGGAGTTGCTTTGCTGTATTCCGAATTGCACTTGCATTTTAGTGTTGTCCTTCCAGGAGACCAAAGCGTGAAGACAGTACTAAGGTTAAATGGATGAGTGTATAGTAGTTATGAGAGGATCAAAAGAGTTGTACAAGACTGAATAGAACGGAGAGCTGCATAAAACTTGTCTTCGCATTGATGTACAACAACAAACTTTGTAGCGATAAATCAGCAAGATTAAGCTGATGTAATTAGAACATTAATTTCTGCCACATGTCACAAAATTATTTATGTACTGGAAAGAGAAATTACAGTAATACATCCAGCTCTGCTGTTGGAGGCCGCTCAGTGTTCATCGTTGCGTGACATCTGCGGTTGTATTGGTTTGTGTCGCTCTCCCGCTGCCCGTGTTGGAGTTACGTGTGGTTTCTCTCGGTTTGGCGCGGCTAGACGAAGAACTGCTCTCCAGGCTGTCGGCGGATTTCGCCGCGGCGCGCTCACCGCACCGGAGGAACTGCGAAAGCGCGAACCGCCGACGGGCCGCAGATGCGTGGCGGAAGGTCGCAGGGCGTTGCGCAACGCGGAGGGAGGTGTCTGCGTCAGTGGCCGGGCTGAAGACCGAGGCTGAGGAATGCGCGCTCGCGGATCCATCCAAGGCTGGCGCTCTCTCTCTCTCTCTCCCCCTCTCCCCCCCCCCTCCCCCTCCCCTCCCTCTCGTGGAACTCGGCGCTGCACGTGTCACGCTTCTCGCGGTGTATCGTGCGTGCGACTGACTGACTTCCTGGAAAAGAAAACATCGCTGCCGTTGTCAGTACGGCAACTCTGCTACTTGTAGACGCTATCATAAACCGATGCCACAGCTCGGCAAGCGGTGCATCACGTGATCCATCTCTAAAAAAACAAACTTCATCTCCACTTTGTATTTTATTTATTTATTTATTACGTTCTGTTGGACCATGCGAACCAAAGTTTCTTGTTCGTGCAGCGACTCAGTATTTAGTTTACAGAATGCTAATTAGAAAGTTTTCTAACAAAAGAACCTAGATAATTAATAAAACGCGAAACATACTGTGAGAATGTACGAATAAATAAAACGATACGTACAAAAACCATCAACTATTGCGAGGAATTCCTGTACAGAAAGAAGCAGTATCACTCAACTAAACCATTCAGCTTAAGATTTGAGGACTTAAAAGTTTGTCTCAATTTTTTCGGTTCTTTGAAAATAAAACCTGCCGAATAAATTGCGTCATTGTTACTAGTGCTTTCTGGACAAGGGTGTATCGTTCTTCCTACTAGAGTTTGCTGAATGAGTGGTTCAATATCTCCTGAAGGAGTCAATATTAACATTAGTTGAAAAAAGGAGTTTACTGTTTGTACTCACACTTTATTTTATTTCACACGGTTCACAGATTTAAGCCTCCAGCATCAGGTGTGTTTATGTGAATTAACACGACACGTAGTCTTATATGCTGTATTTACGACGTTGGGGTAACCTGTGGCAATGTCACCAGTGGTCACTGTTCCTTCTGTCGTGCTACGCCACGTTCATCACCACATGCACTTCGTAAGTACTTAATCTAAAATGTTCGCATTGTAAGTGATTCAGTATGGTCAACAACAAATCCCCTGAGGTTGTATGGGTACAGAGACGGCAGAGTTAGAATTCCGATGCGCAAAATCAGTAGCCCACATTAAGATTACAAAGTAACTCCACAGATCTTCCCGAGCGCCCCTTTTCAGAGAAGTGCAGTTATAGGGTCCACCTGCTATTGATGGACCGTCGCCATTGGGTTAATACTGAAAGCAGATAGTGACAGAGAAGAAGAATCCATAATATTGGTTTTCTTATACAACCTCGGTTATCTTTCGACAGCGCTCATGCATCCAGAGACAACAGTGGAATCATGAAGTACATCCCAGCAGGGGGTCGAAACGACGAGTACTGTAGGAAGTGCTCTACAGAAGCTGCTTCACGTGGCTAGCCTGCTGTTTGTTACATAAGGTGTACCTTTCACGCATGCTTTCATACACACGGTCCGCATATCCCTGTGTGTGCTGAATAATTTCTGCTGCCGCAAGCAGATAGTCTTCCGACTGTACAGGAGTTTCATACACAAGACTCTTCATGTGGCCAAAAAATAAAAAATAAAATATCGAGAAAAGTTAAGTCTGATGACCGTGGTGGCCAAGGAGTAGGTTCATATCGACCTGTCCACATTTTACAGTATGTTTGGTTGAGATGTTCACTGACGCAATGTGCAAAATGCGCGGATGCGTCGTCATATTGCACGGAGTGACAGTGGCAAATCTTCCAATAACTCCACCAGTACCTCCTGCAAGAATGTGGATTTTTGACATCCCAAATGCGACTATTTCGACAGTTCAAAACAGCCTCTCTGATGAAGTGAGCTTGGTCCGTAAAAAAAAGTCGGGCATGTCTATGCAATGACGTAGAAACCACGTAAGCAATAGCGTAAAATGTGCCGGAGCGTTGCATGTTCAGTCTGTCGGTATTGGCGGACTTGCTGATCATGCAAAACATGCCATACACTGGCGTGGGGTACGTCCGTGGCATGGGCAATGTTTCAAGTAATCGTCGTCGGTTCGTCTTCTACGTGACGAAGGACGTCCTCTTCAAAGGCGAGAGCGCGGCGCGTACGAGTATCAGCAGTCAACCCTTCTAGCTGCCAACGTACCAGTTTGTGGCAGCCGTTGTAGTCGGAGGTATTTTGTATGTGATGCGATATGAAAAACGTTCTCGATACCGGGGTTGTGCTGCTCTCCCATTACGTCCAGTTTCGCCGTAAATTATTAACGTATATGTGTAATGTTGAAACACGTATTTCGCCATTCTTTAGTGCCTCGATCGTCCTTACTGCTCAGTGACGGGCTGACAGATGAACAGAACGCTGAAGCAGTATCGTAAACACAGACACGTTATGTCAGAGGGCAGTACGCACACCGTAAAGCAGGAGATTTGAAAGTGATGTGATCTTCAAACTTACTTTATATTCAAACGGTGCGTTTTCGGACAGGTGTTCATTTCACTTGACTTGTATCTGCTAGGTATCCTGCACAACCCTAAAAGCCTGTAACAGAAATTGTAAAATACGCAGTATATTTTAAAAACACAGTAGCTTAATAAGCCAAAGAAAGATCTTATAAATCCATGTTTTCAAAGTGTAAATTTAAATTTGCATGTTAACACGTATGTGCAAGACAATAGTTATCTTTAACGAGTATCGGCTTAGTTTTTGTCATCGTCAGTGAGTTTTTATTTTTGAAAATGTCGAAAAAGAAATGTCTACTGCCAGACTACATTGATTTGTGATCAAAAACTTCGCAAAGCTTTGTCACATATGTTGACATTTCATACAAAACCACAGGAGTACATTCGCAGTTGAAACCAGGAGTAAGTTTTATACTGCTTGAAATCAATTACCGCAACAGTCTGTGGTAACTTTCAAGTGTCTGTCGTCTCTTACTCCTCCATTCAGCCTTGGAGGTCGTCACAGGTAACGTCAGTTTTTCCAACGGCCACCTGCAAAAGCGTTTCTTTTAAGTTTCGCCATACAACTGGGCGGGAAGTTTTCCCCGCTGATTCATAGGCTCCTCCCGCTAGCCGCTTCAACACCCTCCTCCTCTGTCCTTTTTCTCTTCTATCCGAGTTAGGTGGGAGGCAACTGAAGGAAAGGGCTTCCACGATTTTAGTGATAGTCTTACACTCTCTAGCTAAGTGTAAGGGAGACTGTCAGTGGATCCGCAGCCATACGTACAGGACTTCCGATTACTTGCTGCCGACGGCAACGTAGTATCTCTGCTCTAGGAACTCAGGGCATTGTTAGTAATATAGCAGATTATTAATCCTCACTGCTATACGTCCTAACTGTTAGACATCAGAAACGATTGTATAAACATAGAACCACTGACATGATTTTGTGCTGCAAAGTAGTAGCAAAAAGGAAAATTACAGTTTATTGCGCTGTCGACGGCGAATCCATTAGAGAGAGGGACACTGGCTCGGATTCAAGGATGAGAAAGGAAATTGGACCTTTCCTGTTTAGAGATATCAACCTTAGAAATCACCGTTAGCAATTGAGGAAGTCCACGGAGAGCGTTATTTAAGTGTTCAGGCGAGTATTTGAAGAAGCCTCCTCTATGAATGAATGCTTTACGGCGAGTATTTTAAGCGAAGTGACTTAATTACCATAGAGTACATCTTATCAAAATTCCAGAGAGAATAAAAAGTGAATTGTTATCCACAGGACAATTAGCCAGCTTGTAAGGTTTTATACGGTCGCGAAATTATGAGCTAGATAACAATTGAATTTTATTTCGATTTTGCTTCCCTCTCGAGTAATTATAGCTCGGTACCTAAGTGTCCTCCACCCTAGTGCTTCTAGGGTGGAGGTTTTAATGTGTTGCAGGGTTGCTGGCTTCTCCTTTTTTATTCTCATGGTCAGCCAGCCATGGTAATCTGCTTTGTTGTTTTAATCTCTTCATCCCGTTTCTTGCGTTTCTGTGGTTCTCTTGTTCCCTTTTGTCCATTTACATGTTTGTTGCCCTTCATCGTTCTTGTGATTTTTCCTTTCATTCCCTTTTGATTTGTCAGTCTCGTTTGTTTTATTCTCATACTTGTGGTATTGTTTTATTCGGAACAAGGGACTGATGACCTCGTAGTTTGATCCCTTTCCCCTTCTTTTAATCCAAACAACCAACCAACCTAAGTGGATGTCAGACTACAAATCCGAAGGTCCAGATTCAATCCTCGGTCGCTCCTGGGATTTTATTCAGTCATTTATCACTTTTTTCACATCTGAGAATGATATGTTAATGTGAAAAACTATCAGCGTGTACCATGGTTCGGAGCCCACGTCAAACATCATGTCGCGTTATAACTGGCTGGATACGTCAGTTGTGTAAGGTCGGAGAAAGAAAGGGGCATATCTCTTCCAATAGGACCATGCATAGTAAGGAATACGATGTCGAAACTGGTTGATACTAATTAATTCCAAATCATGGTTCAGTGTGTTTTCAGGGCGTTGGCCACGATTGTTTGATATTGGTCCTACACCTTAAAATACGCTATATTTTTAACCAAAAGCAAATAAGTGCTACATTTTCAATACTGGTGTACAACTGATCCTTTTAAAGTGCCATACTTAGAACTTGCGACATTATATGACTAGTTCCAAAACAAGTAACATCGCTATCTTCCGTTTATGCGCATGATTCGGTAGAATTCACGTAAATCATACTATTTTGATCAGCGCCACAGTTGCAGCAACTAACAGCACACTGCACAAAACATAAATTTCCTGTAAATAACCGCGGTCTACCGAGGGTGGGCCTGCGTGTTGTGGCTCGAAACCAGCAGATGGCAGAAGGAAAAGTTTTAAAAACATCACAAAGCGACTGGTCGTAGCTTCTACACAAATAATGTCCGGTGTTTCCAGAGCACGCTATGCGGTACGGACAAATGTAAACGGTGGCTCGGTGACCATCTCACTCGTTTTCAGTAGCGGGAATTCGTATTTGTCGCTGCTTGCACCACTGTACTCTCTTGTTAGTGCTTGCCTGGCTTATAAAAGATTTAACAACAGCACCTCTGTCACGAATGTGTGTATATTCCTGTCTCATCGCGATCATTTGTTTGGCAGTGCGTTCTTTATGTACATGTTAAACTCTGCAGTTATGTTTATGGCAATTAATTTCTTACGGCGACATTCTTCTTTAACACCTCTCACTCGCAACTATCAGTGTATTTAGCCTTTCTTCCACTATTTTGTTTAAAAGATCAGCCGAAAGAAAAGATATGAAAGAGCTACAAAGAAGCGGAAAACAAGCTCCAGAAATTAGATAACTGAAGATGGCCTTTCCTTGTGTTTTCTTAGTTCTCAGTTGCATTAGGGTACATCAAGGTTCGGTCTGTCTGCACGTTTAGAACTGCAGGGTCTGTGAATAATACGTGGAGTCCGTGGTGAACTTTTGAAGTTATTTTTGTTCAAGAAATTAAGTGTTGTTTCTTCCTCCCTTCTTGGTCACGAGTGCCCTTTTTTTGTTTTCTGTGTTACTCTATCAAATATGCTAACTTATATTGTGTTTGTCTTTTGCCTCTACATGAGACACACGAGTAGTACTCCCAAAATCTCCATCACGGTATCCATGTTAATTTCTTCGTGGCTTTACCGAATCGGTGCTAGTATCCGTCACCAGCGTTCGTTGTATCCAAGAACTCTTGCAAATGGCTGTTGAGGACATGACACCTAGCTATTAATCACTGCCTGTCAAACTGTAAACAGCAAGCCAGATATAAGTATTATCTCGCGTTAATAACTTTGTTCGTTTTCTGTTGGATAAACTGCATTTTCGGACGTTCCGGAGTCGTTAGAGCTGTGGAAAGCAAAAATATTTTTATCGAGCTTGGGCAATAAGGGAACAAGACAAATGTTTTATTCGCGTGCAAAGCATGACGCACTGCATTAGCGCTCAGTTTTGCAAGAATTTGGACGCCGCTACACTGTTGCAAGAAGCCGTGGCCCGTTGTGTTGCCTGTTAACCTGCTCACACTCGCATCGCTCCACTGCTCGTGTTTTTGGCATTTCGCACCATGATTGACGAGGACAGGCGTCCGCCACTGGCTTCTGTACGGCATGCGCCACGTCGGAATTTGAGCTGTGATGTTAGTTTAAAGGGCTCTTGTTGCATTCGCCGGACCACGCGTCAGGCGCATATGATCCTAGCAAAACTGTTAGACCCAGCGTCCTAGCCGTGCTTAAGAAGAACGCAGATGTACCCCATCTCTTCCTCTACTTCGACAAAACAACTCTGGCATTGTACAGTCTAAAATATCATCTCATTCAGGAACCAAGAGTTATTCATAGCACTCCTCTCGGTATCTCTTGTGAGAAATCCTCTTCCTCTCCGACAGCATACCAGTATCACTACCCCATCTTCATAGTTTTCCCTCCTGCCCTTTTTCAGGCCGTTCTAGCTCTATATGGATTTTTTGTTTCTCATTCTGTCACAGTTAAACTTTTGCATATCTGCCGTTCAACTGACTTTTCTTTTCCCACTTTTTCTGCCTCTCCTACTTCGTCTTTGCAGTATTTACACGTTTAGCGGTGTCTGCGTCATCATATCTTCCTGGTACCTTCCTCTCCTGAAATGAAGCCGACAATATTCGAGTGCTTGTTAGCGACGTAGTGCCATCAGTTTCCAGTCTGTAGGCATGACCTAAGGCCTCGATATCTGATTCTCTTACTTACCACTGTCACTATTAGTCTTCTATAATTATTAATTAATGGGAGAAAATACAGTTTCGGAAGATATACGTCGCCCCCGTCGCCTTTTGCGTCTTTGAATATTACTTAAAAATTAGTACAACACACTCTAACAAAAACTTTCAGTAGGGTTTCATAAAAAAATGACGCTTTTTGTAGTAAAGTACAGATTTGCAATCCCATACTGAAACCTGTTGCTATTCGGGCCATAAATACGTTTAAGTCCGTGTGTTCGGTAATTTTATCTCATTGATATCAATCAAAAAGTAGAATAAAACTCTGACCAAGATTCGTGTTTGTTTACTCGAGCCATCCTGATTTGGATTTACCATCGTTTTCGAAGTAATTCCAGGCAATTGTTATGGGTCCTTTCAGTAGGTCATGGTCATTACCTTCCCCATTATTGATCTTTGGTGTTTCGCAAAATGAATAGATTGCAATTATTACTAATATTGTCACTGTTATTGTCATTTTGTCATTTTATATTGTAAGGTTTAGATATTTTTTGATTTTTTCTTTAAAAAATCATCTGGTTACATTATGTTCATTTCTGCAATTATATACACGATGTATCAAAAAGAATCATCCGATTTGGCACTCTGTATTTGTGAAACCATTAAATTTTGTTTTTTGATGAACGGTAGATTCAATAATTTTTTTAATTCCTTTTCATAGGTGTCCAATACGCCTCCCGTGAGATGCACGGCATATGTCAATGCGGTATTCAAATTGTTCCCGCACTGCAGCGAGCATGTCTTGAGTTACAGCTTCCACAGCTGCTGTTCAGCGATGTCTCAGTTCATTCATTGTTGTTGGTAACGGAGGCACATAAGCAGGGTCTTTGATAAACCTCCACAAGAAATGGCTCGGAGCACTATGGGACTCAACTGCTGAGGTCATTAGTCCCCTAGAACTCAGAACTAGTTAAACCTAACTAATCTAAGGACATCACACACATCCATGCCCGAGGCAGGATTCGAACCTGCGACCGTAGCGGTCTCGTGGTTCCAGACTGCAGCGCCAGAACCGCGCGGCCACTTCGGCCGGCTCCACAAGAAATAATCGCATATAGTCAGGCCCGGTGGCCTTTGATGCCAGTAATGTAAGGCTGAATAATTTGGTCCAGAGCGACCGGTCCGTCGTTCAGTCATCTTCGATTTAAAAATTCCCGCATTTCCAGATGCCAGTGTGGCGGTGCGCCATTTTGTTGGTAAATGAAGTCGTTCGAATTAGTCTCCAGCTGTGGAAAAAGAAAATTCTCAAGCATATCGAGATATTGCTTCCAGTAAAGTGCTCGGCATAGAGAAATGGACCATATACCTTTTCACGTGAAACTGCACAAAACACATTAAATTTTGAAGAGGCCCTCTCATGTTGTACAACTTCATATGGTTGTTCCGTACCCCTATATTATCACATTATAAGGGTTCACCTTTCCATTTAAATGGAATGTTGCCTCGTCACTAAACACTAAGCTTGGAAGAAAACTGTCATCTTCCGTCTTGCCAAGAACGAAATTACAGAACTCCACACGTTGTTGTTTGTCACCATCACGAACAGCTTGCAGCAGCTGAATTTTGTATGGTTTCATGTGTAAACGTCGAAGCAACACGCGCCAGACGAACATCGGGGGCATATTGAGATGTCGAGCTGCACGGCGAACTGATTTCTGCCGACTCCTTGTGAAATTGTGGCGGATGCGTTCGCCCGGCGATTTGCCTTTACACGAACAACCTGTTTCTCGTAATTGTTCATGCCATCGTCTAATGCTCTGCTGTAGGAGGATCCACACCATACCTAGTACGAAAGTCACGCTGAACAGTTTTTACTGACCCCCATTGCGCAAAACGTAGGACACAAAACGCTTTGTGTTGTCCCGACACCATTTTTATTAGAACTGAAGTGGGCGCACACTGCTGCTACCTAGCGGGAACCATGTAAAACTCGAGAGCTTGCTCTTTCCAACGGTACGTTGTTCAGACACATATCTCAAATAACATAATATGTCTGATTTTTTAAATATCGGGTGATTGTTCTTGATACACCCTATATTCCCCTACCATCTACATAGAGTTCAAGTGAAATAAAAATTAAAAAAAAGTATAATTTTACTTCTAAATGCACTGAAGCGCCAAAGAAACTGATAAAGGCATGCGTATTCAAATACAGAGATAGTTAAACTGGCAGAATACGGTGCTTCGGTCGGCAGCGCCTACATAAGACAAGTGTCTGGCGGAGTTGTTAGATCGGTTACAGCTGCTCCAAGGACAAGTTATCAGGATTTAAGTGGGCTTAAACGTGGTCTTATAGTTGGCGCACGAACGATGGGACACAGCATCTCCGAGGTAGAGATGAATTGGGTTTTTCCCGTACGACCATTTCACGAGTGTATAGTAAATATCAGGAATCCGCTAAAACATCGAATCTCCGACATCGCTGCTGCCGGAAAAAGATCCCGTAAGGACGGAACCAACGACGACTGACGAGAATCGTCCAACGTTACAAAAGTGCAACCCTTTCGCAAATTGCTGCAGATTTCAATGCTGGGCCATAAGCAACTGTGAGCGTGCAAACTATTCAACGAAACATAATAGATATGCGCTTTCGGAGCCGAAGGGCCATTCGTTACCTTTGATGACTGTACGACATAAAGGTTTACGCCTCGCCTGGGCCCGTCAACACCGACATTGAACTGTTGATGACTGGAAATATGTTGCCTGGTCGGACGAGTGTCGTTTCAAATTGTATCGAGCGGATGGACGTGTACGGGTATGGAGATAACCTCATGAATCCATGGACCCTAAGTGTCAATAGGGTACTGTTCAAGCTGGTGAAGGCGTGTGCAGTTGGAGTGATAAGGGACCCCTGATATGTCTTGACACGACTCTGGCAGATGACGCGTACGTAAGCATCCCGTCTGATCACCCGCATCCATTCATGTCCACTGTTCATTCCCACGGACTTGGGCAATTCCAGCAGGACAATGCGACACACCACGCGTCTAGAATTGCTACAGACTGGCTCTAGGAACACTCTTCTGAGTTAATCACTTCCGCTTGCCCTCAAATCAACTTCCCGGACATGAACATTATTCAGTATACCTGGGATGCCTTGAAACGTGTTGTTCAGAAGAGATCTCCATCAGTCGTACTCTTACGGATTCATGGATAGCCCTGCAGGATTCATGGTACTACTTCAGACATTAGTCGAGCCCCTGCCACGTCGTGTTGCGGCACTACTGCGTGCTCTCGGGGACCCTACACGAAATTAGGCAGGTGTAGCAGTTTCTTTGGCTCTTCGGTGTATATTGTAAGCGTTGTGTTTGTTTCCCTATAATAATAATAATAATAATAATAATAATAATAATAATAATAATAACAGTGCAGTAATCTCTTTGTTGCGTAGAACGATAAAATTGAGATCACCTTGTTAGACGGAAGGACGCTTATAAAGGCTGCAGTGTCAGAATGCAAAAAGACATTGTAATATCTGCATCATTGTTTTGAAGCAGCCTCTTCCTGCGGATACACCGTCTCGCATTTCTTACAAAATCGATCATTCGTGTACAGCAGAAAACTGCTCATTTCTTGCATTACTTTCAGATATTACCAACTGAGAACTTTGTAGTGCACATTTGTACTGATTCTGCATATTATTTCTCGATTTCAGTCGTCCTGTTATGAAGTACCAATAAACATGCGTAAAACTCATCGTAAATGCTACAAAGTTGTGGTTGCCCCATATTTTTGTTTTCGAAATATGTGTTGGGGGTGTGGAAGCTCTGATGGTAGGGAAATGTGAAATTAATGGGGCATATGTACGAAGTTTTGTTTGTGACCCTTCAAGACAGTGTGTCGGCCACATCGACTGAGGTAGATGATGAAATTTGATCAGTAGACGTTTGCAGGAGACGTGTTTGTATTGTTCGTTTTAGGATTATTTGGTAAACTTTTGGTGTAATTTGAGGTAAGTAAAGTGTGAGCGTAGTATTCGACTTAAAAGGAAAAAGAAAACTTGTGCGCCCTCGATGTCTGCACATTTGTCGTTGCATAAGCCTTTATGACTACCGTATTTTTGTTTCCGCGTTCCCGCTGACGAATAAATTACGCTCACTGTTGCGATTTTTGTAAAAATAAAGCCGTAAACTCACTCCTGGCGAAGCAATAAGCTTTGATTCGTGTTTCATGTTTGTGAGAACTGTACGCGAGCTATTCTTCTACTTAACGGAAAACTAGGTTCAAGTAGCTTTCACAAACACGCGTGGATATTTCCAGGAACTGTCGTGCAGCGCAGGTGAAGCTTGCGATCAATGCTGAATTATACTGCACAGCTCTCCTCAGTTATTTCTGATACCAGTACGAAGCCTGTAATTTCGGTTTTGTATGAGCGATTGTAATCAAATTGTTAAGCAGAAACATTGTGAGTTATTATTTGGGTTTTTGGTTTCGTATGCCTTTCCTTCATAAAACTGCCTAACCGGAAATTTTCGTGTTTGTTCTAAAAGCCGTCAGTGCTTTCTGAAGTTTGCGTGTCTACTGTTACTCGTCGTCCGAGTGAGGTGGCGCAGTTATTACCGCAGTGAACTCGCATTCGAAGGGACGACGGTTCCAAACCCCGTCCGACCATCCTGATGTAAGTTTTCCATGATGTCCCTAAATCTCTCCAGGCAAATGCTGGGATGGTTTCTTTGAAAAAGACACGGCCGATTTCCTTCCCCATCCTTTCGTAATCTGAGCTTGTACTCAGCCTCTGATGACCTCTCCTTCGACGGGACGTCAAACTCTAATCTTCCTTTCTTCTTGGTCACGTGTTTACCCTGTTTTGTTTTCTACGCTACTCTTTCAAATGTGTTTGTTCATGTTGTTTTTGACAACTACTACCCGTTTATATTCGTTCTGTTTTCTAGATTACGAATCGCATTCACAGGTTGCGTAGTTTCTTTCTGTACTTCAGCAAAACAAGTTTTTTGTTTATTTCATATAGAATATTTGTAAGTGCCAGTGTTGGAAAATTTCCGTGGTTTTCATTCATTTACTTCCTAATCGCCGTTAAATCTTATAAACCACTTAGTTTCCAGGAAGACTAGTTTGTTTAAATGACTGCTCCGCATACGAAGAGTTCAGTTTATCCGACTGGTTTTACTGTCGCATGCTTTAGGTTTGTTAACCAGCATAATATAAATATGTGCACGAGGGTCTTTGCCACCGGTGTATTACTTGTTTTTTGTAATTATGTTAAAAAGACTCCTTCAGTAGGATCACATCAGATCTTATGTACCTCATCGCAGAAATAAATGTTTCACAGAGAAGCACAGATTTTGGCACCATTGTATTATACGTAGTGACGTGGTAACACGATGCGTTTTCTGCGTGCACAAATTTGGTACGCGGATACTACCTGATAAACATGGTTTGCGTCAAATGTAATTACGTATTCCATGGAGTCAAATAGTTTACTTACTACTTCGTAGATTTTATTGCACGGTTTGCTGCACCAGTGCCTGTGACGAGACGACTACAACACCAAGAAAGATACTTTTGATTAAAACAAACGCCATACGACAGATTATGTGCAATTTTGAAACAGAACTGTACGTGATACCTGATGAGAATTAAGTAACGTCTTGAAGCCCTCCTCCCTCCCCCACGGACGTCAGTGTAACGTCGCAACACTGAATGAAGGAACACCTAGATCTATTCCTGAGGAATTCCCTCAACGCTATTCGCATGACAGCCCAAAGCGCATCAGCTGTGATTGCAGCAGGATTATGGAGAAATACCGTCCCACCATATACCTGATTTTGTTTTCGATGACCAGTATGTCAGATGAATCCCCAGGCCCGGAGTATAGGGTGCCCCATTTCCTTCGAAAACGGTGTGGCCACCATTCTTCACGCGTGTCTTGAGCCTGGTCTTGATGAAATTTGGAATCCATAGTCACATAAAGATTGGAAGCCACACCATGGTCTAAAACTGATTGCTCACAGTTTGTAGGATTCGAGATAGCACACTGTTCCAGCGGCGCTTCAAACTGCCACAGTTGGCGTTTGTCCGCTATATAACCCAAGAGGGCAGGCCAGAGTGCTTGATTGCAGGCATTATAGTAGCGCGTAACATTAATACTGCCATCACGGCACAGGTTGACGCAGTAGTAATACATGTAGGTGCTGTTATGTAGGAACTTTCAGTGGTGTTCCCTGTACCTATGTATGACGCATTATGAATTGAAAGCTCTATGGGTTGGTTATAAGTTCGGTAATGCCTTACCATAACACGACGCACAGTTTATATCATTTGCTCACCTTCGATGCTTCACATGCTGGTATCACCATCCGCACTGCAGCAGGTCGAAGCAGAAAATACTAATTATATTTGCAGTTTTGTTTTTATTCATGGGTCGTAATTGCGACCTCCCTAAATGATGTAAAAACTTTATCAAGCGTGTATGTTTCATCTTATGTTTGTAGTATACAGTCAACTACTGGCGTAAGCCGTACATGACAATCATTCCAACCACAAACAAGATACGGGGCTTGATTTAAATTTTCTGCTGACCTTACGTTCCATTATTATAGTGCGCTGTTATGAGCTATTCTTCAAGAAAAGTGAACCTTATTTTTAGACCAAAGCAGTCATTTAGAATATAAGGCAAAATTGGCGATTTGTGCTGTGTTTAGATGAACCTGTTTGATTATAAAATTATTCCCCGACCCAGCGTTCGAAGTTAGCTGCATACGAACTCCAACAGGACCAATCTTCGGATTGATGCCCGCTTTACAACTAGGCTGGTTAAGGAGGGGTGTAGCATTTCGTCCAACCTTTTTGGTTATACGTTGATATATATTGATGAATGGAAAACAAAGTTTCATGCAGGTAGTAGAAAGACACTATTCTGAATTGTGTTAATATGCAGACGATGTCACAATTTTAACAGAGAAAGAGAATGACTTTCAAAAAAGAGTTTATCTCATAAGCAAAATAGGCAACGACTATAGCATTATACCCACAAAGAAGACTAAAACATTCGCTTTTACAGGACGATGCCTCTTGAGAACAAAAGTCGTGGGGAACAATAAGCAGTAGATCAAGTCAGCCAGTTTGATTATCTGGGATGTGATTTCACATACGATTATGAAAAGATATAGACAAGTAAGTAGGAAAGTTTGGAAACATGAGGAAACAATAACAGGTACTTTAGAAACAAGACAAAAATAACACGAATGGAGTTTTATAAAATAATAGCCGTCCTACTGTTATTCCGCGGAAGTGGGGTAATTTACAAACGAGTAGAAAGTAAGGTCCTAGCAGCTGAACTGATATTTCGGCTGTGAAAGGCTGTACCATAGGCGACAGGCTAAAAAAGCAAGGAATTAAATATATTAACATAAGAAACAGAATTGAAGACAGCAGAAGAAAATGGAGTGAACATCTCGGCAGAATGAATAGTGGCAGACTACCTTACATAAACCGAAATTATAGTCTGGTAAGCCAAAGAAGTCTGGGAAGGACAAGGAAGGTGCTGGCACTGCAACAGGCAAAAACCTAATACTGGAATGCCAAAGAACTGCACTTGTCACTCCTGTAGACTTACACATATATGCTGCATACAACTGAATTCACTTGTAGTGAAAGTTAATTTTTTTCCCAACATCATCAGATACTTCCGATACTCTTTCTTACATTTCTTAGAGTTACCATTGGTATCGAAACATAGACACTCCATGATTTGATCACGGTGAGTGATCAGTACTCCCTCTTCCGTTCATTATTTCAACAAACGCATAACTACAGTAGGAGATTGGCTTGTACGAGCCGAAACTCCACTTTGTGACAAGTCAGTTTCCGTAGGCCGATTATGCGCCCCTGTCCAAACTGACTCACAAGCAGTTCGACGTCGGTAAGATATACCACCGCTTGCTTTACATTTAGAGTTAGTTTGACGGCTCTCCGTAAACTGAGCTTTACGTGACACTGTTTTCATCCTTCGAGTTTGCTATAATTCTGACCACTGTTTTTGGGTCTTGAAAGTTTTCGCAAACTTTAACGCATTACAACTCTTCTTTCGATAAATTGTCCCATGTGATGTACGAACAAATTCAAGATTCATTGAATGTTATTGATACCATGCCTTCATCGTAATCATGGCATAAAATACTGCGTTCTAAGAGGGATACAGACGCATACACAAGTAGATGCTTCGGCTTCTACATACGAATCTGTCGTGGCGGTGAGATAGGTGCTTGCATTTAAAGAGTGTATCATGTTTAGCCGCCGGTTATCTGACTCACTACGCTTTTAGGTAATAGTACTCTGTGAGAGCCGGCCGGTGTGGCCGTGCTGTTCTAGGCGCTTCAGTCTGAAACAGCGTGACCGCTACGGTCGCAGGTTGGAATCCTGCCTCGGGCATGGATGTGTGTGATGTCCTTAGGTTAGTTAGGTTTAAGTAGTTCTAAGTTCTAGGGGACTGATGACCACAGATGTTAAGTCCCATAGTGCTCAGAGCCATTTGAACCATTTTGAACTCTGTGAGAGGGGTGGTTGTGGGGTGGTTTGAATTGATTTACTTGAATGGAAATACATGCGTGCAAGCTGATGAAGCGACTAAACACATTGAACACAACTTGCTTCGTGACGGAGCTCAACCGCACTGATCTCACACTACTTCTCTTTGTTTCTTATCTTGAGCTGTCAAAAAAATCAGGGCGTATGTTTTCCTTCTAGCATGCTGCAGCTCATTGGCACTGTGATAATAAAAGTACGAGACGTGTTGTTTGAAAAAAATAATCGTGTCCTGTCATAGCCATAGTGATTATTTTCAAAAATGTATAAATCTCTGACGTGTGAACATTTATAAACAGTTATTGGTACAATTACTACGAGTCTTAACTTTACTACTTTGGCCTCACACTCAAAAAGTTACAGGTCCAGTCCTGTCGCTGAGTGAGAACACTGGTGTTCAGTTAAAAGCTTGAGATGTGCAGCATATCCAAAATGCTTAAAAATAGGTTCTTCAGTTAACTGATTGCTGATATGGTGGAAAAAGCTATTTACCAAATAATATTACAACAAGTCTAAAGGTGATATATGTTGGGTAAAGTGATGGTCAGTCTTGCTACGTCACACAGTGCAGAAATTGTTACTAAATTTGGCATACATACAGCGTATTGTTTCTGATTTTGTTGGTATCATTCGAGCGTTCGGTTTTTGTTTAATCCTCGTCAAAGCGTACGGGTTTCAAAATCTATGCCTCTTTTGGATAGTCTTGTTCTTTGAACATGTAGCATGCAGGATTGTATTGTTGTGTGTGTGTGTGTTTTAGAGAGAGGGGAGGGGGGAGTGAGTGAGTGAGAACGAGTGATAATGAATCCAAAATACAGGATCGTTAATTGTTTCATCAACAAAGTAAGTATAGATTGGTTAACATCATCATCATCATCATCATCATCATCATCATCATAATTACGCGGGGCATTCAGTAAGTAATGCAACATATTTCATTTCTGAAAGAAGTTTGGTTTTATTCGGGATTCCAGGACACCGTGTTATTCCCCATTCTTTTGGCTACAAAACCCTGTTTTTTAAGATAATCGCCTTTCAGTGCGACAGTCTTACACCACCTTACTGGAAGGGCCTGTATACCCGCATGGTACCACTCTCCTACTGGTCGACATCGGAGCCAAAGTCTTGTTGCACCTCCCATCACCCACGTACCACTTCCTGCGGAGTGCATCCTTCATTGGGCGAAACAGATGGAACTCGGAAGATGAGAGATCCGGCACGCAGGAGCTCGGACAGGTTTGTGCGATCTTGTTGCAATGAGACAGACGCCTCGCCAACGACTCAACATGCTTTTGCTCACTGCAAAGTTTCTTTAGACGTTCTGCAAGCGCCTGTGAATATCTGCGATGCTCTGGTTTTCCGCTGAAAGAAACTCAGTGGCAGCACTCTGCTTGGAACGCACCTCCGTTACAGACGCTAGTTTGAAGGCTGCGTATAGCGCCGCCACCTATCGGAACTTCGAAATTATAGAGGATCAAGCGATAGTATTACCCAATGTCCCTCAATCAATTTCGCCTTTTTTTCAGCCGAAAATGGCTGAGAAAAAAGATGTGTCGCATTACTTATTGAACGCCCACGTATATTGGAGTAAGGAATATTCGGTGATCTTTCTGGCTATAAATCCAAACTGATTAAGAAATGTAGTTCAACTAGGAGTTGATTTCTCTTTCGTTCGCAGCATTTTGCTGTGAACTGGATTGTGTGCCCTTCGTCTGACACGTACCGATAGTCTATCGCATTAGATGTACGTATATAACTAACTAACATGCTGATGGTCTCCTTGACATTTGGACGAAGAGGAAAGGTTAGTTTATAAAACTATTGTTATTTTTAAAGGTGGTTTCCTTCCTGTAATAGACACGGAAAGCGTTCAACGTAGCTATTGGCCGGCCAGTTCATGTCTAACGCATACTAGAATGTTTCTTGTAGCAAGAGAGCCATTTTTTTCTCTCCAGCTCTGCAGTGCTGATATCGAATATAAGAGGTGACATACAGTACGCAGCATAAGCTCTGAACGTGAGTAAAGTGCGTACCAAGATGGTAGTTGCTTTACTCCGTGTCACATTCCAAACATAGAAAATAAATAACTGCTGAGCAATAGCTTCAGCAAAAAATTACTAAAGCTGGAAATAGCAAGCTTCCCAAGAGAACTTTTCCCCCTTGTGTATCGCTACTGAAATGATCGAGTAAATCATTTCGCCTTTCGTTAAAAACTGATATGACGTAACATACTGCCCTGTCGTATCCATGTCAAATTGTTGTTGAAAAAAGCAGTACTTAAGAAAAACCTGAAGCTAATAAGAAAAGTACTGCACACGCATGACAGAGCCTTCGTGATTAGTAATTTTACTATTTCCGAATAAATGTATATGTGGCTAAGAATTAACACAATGCAGCAATCGTGGGTCGTGCATCAACTGGTATTAACCCTATGCAGCAATCGTAGGTCGTGCATCAGATGGTGTTTATACTATAACAACATCGTTTTTCTTACATTGTATAATAAAATACGCGACTTGCTTCGCAAACAACCTCTAGCGTGTTAATGATTGCTACTCTCGGATCGTTATTCTGTGCGGTTTCCATTCTATCTGTTGGGAGGCGCTGCGGTCGAGTTTTCCATTATCGCCAGTGATTGATGCTGCGGAATAATATAGGCATCGCTCAGTCTAATGGAGGTTGCGGAATGCTACCGATATGCATACGCACCTGTCAACAGGAGCAAACATAGCTCTGCAGAATAGCGATCGCTTTGCAGAGATATATTGCTAATAAAGCGGCGCTTTTTGCAATAGACTGATAGGATGGGGCTACAAATCCTCCTCCGTCTATCGCGATTTAGGTTTCCCATCGAAAATGTAAAGCACTCCTTCAAATAGACTACACCCCATTTCCTTCTTCCAAACTTGTGCAGTGTTATTCAGGTTCGCTAGTGGTAAGTATATAATGGGGCGTGAAATTAGCCAGCCTTCTAACATTATAAACGTAGATTTCCTGTTTCCTGAAAGACACCTTTCTTTTCGCCAAGAATGTACGTCTCCCTGCAACAGTATTTATTTAAACCACTAATTTCCGGATTGGCTACGAGGCCACTATCGAGTGAATTTGTTCATAAATATGTTCTTATCTTCCAAACAACAATCATGGCATCATAGCGCGCGGCGTGTCATACAACGTTGTACACACGCCAGACCATAAAATCGTAATTACAACACAATTAGTAAACATGAAGCGTGAGGCGATATTTAAAACTTCCCTGGTGTATAGTGTGTTTCAAGAAACTGCATTTTAACTCGGTGCTACGATCTTTCGGCGCATAGTTCTCGCGTGTATACTCGCATGTTCTTAAAATAAATAAATAAATAAATTACTTCGATGAACAGCTGTTAATTATGTTGCCTCACTTCCACATGTGTTTGTATACCAAGCAGGACGTGATGATGAACCTCTGTGATAAATTAAAACTATGGGGCGGAAGTATATTAGAAATCGGAACATTGGATTTTAACGCAAAATCTCTGTCACTTGAGCCATCCGTCTCGCCTCAGTCACCAACACAGAGCTTCAGTGTGCCAGTATGCACTCCAAATTTTGCAAACGACCCATAAACACATTCAAGAAAAACTTCATGAAAACAGTCAGGCAGGCGAAATATAGTCGAACAAAACTGGTTATCGATATGTGATATTGCAATACTAAAACCGTGAATGCCATGCAAACCAGCAACATGTATAGTGAGTGACAAGACTGATATCCACGAAAGTACAGGTGGCAGAAACGCCTTCTGACAGCTCAACTTTACCGTAGTGACAGACAGATAGAGTGTTAGTGTAGTGTTTAAGGCACTACACACGGATTAGGGAGGAGCAGAGTTCACATCTAAATTTAAGTTTACTGTAACTTCCCTACGTTGATGAGGTCTTATATCAACACTTTGTGATCAAAAGTATCCGGACATTCCCAAACATATAAGTTTTTCGTATTAGGTGCATTATGCTGCCACCTACTGCCAGGTATTCCATATCAGCGACCTCAGTAGTCATTAGACATCGTGAGAAAGCAGAATGGGGTGCTCCGCGGAACTCACGGACTTCGAACGTGGTCAGGTGACGGGTGTCACTTGGGTCATACATCTGTACGCGAGATTTCCACACTCGTAAACATCCCTAGGTCCATTGTTTCCGATGTGATAATGAAGTGGAAACGTGAAGGGACACTTACAGCACAAAAGCGGACCGGCCGACCTCGTCTGTTGACTGACAGAGACCGCTGACAATTGAAGAGGGTCGTAATGTATAATAGGCAGACATCTATCCAGATCATCACACAGGAATTCCAAATTGCATCAGGATCCACTGCAAGTACTATGACAGTTAGGCGGGAGGTGACAAAACTTGGCTGCTCATAAGCCACTCGTCACGCCGATAAATGACAAACGACGCCACGCTTTGTGAAGGAGCGTAAACATTGGGTGACTGAACTGTGGAAAAACGTTGTGTGGAGTGACGAATCACGGTAAACAATGTGGCGATCCGATGGCAGGGTGTAGGTACGGCGAATGCCCGGTGAACGTCATCGCCAGCGTGTTTAGTGCCAACAGTAAAATTCGGAGGCGGTAGTGTTATGGTGTGGTCGTGTTTTTCATTGAGGGGACTTGCACCCCTTGTTGTTTTGCGTGGCTCTATCACAGCACAGGCCGACGTTGATATTTTAAACACCTTCTTGCTTCCCACTATTGAAGAGCAATTCGTGGATGGCGATTGCATCTTTCAGCACGATAGAGCACCTGTTCATATTGCACGGCCTGTGGCGGAGTAGTTACACGACAGTAACATCCCTCTAATGGACTGGCCTGCACAGAGTCCTGATCTGAATCTTGTAGAACGCCTTTGGGATGTTTTGGAACGCCGACTTCGTGCTAGGCCTCACCGACCGACATCGATACCTCTCCTCAGTGCAGCACTCCGTGAGGAATGGGCTGCTATTCCCCAAGAAACCTTCCAGCACCTGATTGATCGTATGCCTGCGAGAGTGGAAGCTGTCATCAAGGCTAAGGGTGGGCCAACACCATATTGAATTCCTGCATTACCGATGGAGGGCGCCACGAACTTGTAAGTAATTTTCAGTCAGGCGTCCGGATACTTTTGATCGCATAATGTATATAGTTCCTTTCAGAAGCACAGCGTTGATTTCGTTATTCATTCTTATTCAAACCGAACGTGTACTCCGACTCTAATGACCTGGATGTCGAAGAGACGTTCAACCATAGTCTTCCTCCCAAAGTGACTCATTATTCAGTGTATGCAGTTTCAGCTACAATTTTGAAGTGCAATTATGGTACAGCTGTGTTCTTTAATACGTATCCAATAATCTATTGAGTTTCACTGACGCCAAGTAAAATAGCACCAGACTGCCTAAATGAGAGAACTTCAGTGTTCGCGTGTGAAACAATGAACCGAAACATTGACGTAACGACCGTCTGTCAGTCAAAATTTTTCATAAATTACTCTTTTCCAGAAAATATGTTGTCCATTTAGTTTTTGCTTCTCGTCATCCATAAACAGTGTTGGCGCAGGCAGTGGTTCTTCGGAGCAAACTTTTCTGGCCACATTGTGGAATGGGGCTCGTTAGTACGAGGCTCCTATGTGTTCCCAAATCTACCCGACGTCATCCTTAGTTTCGATCGCAGTGAGCACGCTCGTCATCGAGATTGAACCGTTGATCAATGAAAACGTGACGCGTGGTTGGATGACTGACGTTTCTTGTTACACCAGATCGATCGTCGCGTCTGGACAGAGCACGCACCAGGCCACTGACGCAGTGAGGGCAGCATTTTATGCAATGGGCTCACCTATACTTCCGTGGAATCTGTAATATTAATCGAAGTCACCATGAAAGCTGTGAACTTAGTGAACATTATTGGAAACCTCGTGGATCCTTTCATTCTGTGTGTCTTCCCTGACGGCGATGGTGTTTTCCAACAGGATCTGTCGCTGTCACAAGGCCAGAATCGTGCTCTACCTGAGATGTTCTCGGGTGCCAGCTCCGCGCCCGTAAACCACTGGCGAAAATTTAGATGCGTAACCTGTGCGAAGACATCTGGTGCAATATACCAGGTGATCAAAAAGTCAGTATAAGTTTGAAACCTCAATAAACCACGGAATAATGTAGATAGAGAGGTAAAAATTGACACACATGCTTGGAATGACATGGGGTTTTATTAGAACAAAAAAAAGTTCACAAAATGTCCGACAGATGGCGCTGGACAGCAAAACGTCAGTGACTGCGCATGACAACCGTGTATAAAAGGAGTTGTAATGAGAGAGAGAATCAGATGCGCCAGCAGTCGCAGCATGTTGACGTTACCTGAAAAGGCGCTTTTAGTGAAGCTGTATTATCAGAATGGGGAATGTGCTAGTTCAGCGTTACGATCCTATCGCCATAGGAAGGGGATTCGAACGGGTAAAGGTCCGTTGACAAATGCAGCTGTGGCGAGAATGATATCGAAGTTCGAAGCCACGGGTTGTTTAGACGATGGACCCCGTAGTGGCCGACCGAGCACAAGGCGTAATGCTGCTGAGACAGTTCAGGAAGAATGGAGACTGTAGCGGGTTCGTCTATGCACGGGGTAGTCAGCGCTCGTGCAGTCGCACGTCGTACCGGCATTCCATACACTACTGTTTGGTTGGCACTTAGGCGTACCCTCAGATGCTATCCGTACAAAATCCATCAGCATCATGAACTGTTACCTGGCGATTTAGTGAAGCGGAGGGCATTTTCGGTGTGGGCGTTTCAAAAGATGGCGGAAGATGACGATTGGTTGAGCAACGTGTTGTGGACCGAAGAAGCTCATTTCACGCTCCGAGGGTCTGTCAACGCTCACAGCTGCAGAATTTGGGCTACCGAAAATCCTAGAACTGTCGTGGAAACTCCATTGCACGAGAAAGTCACAGCATGGGTTGGATTTACCACATCTACCGTTATCGGGCCTTTTTTCTTCGAGGAAATGCGTGATTCTGGTTTTGTGACTGCTACCGTGACGGGTGAGAGGTGTGCCGATATGTTACAGAATCGCATCATCCCCAGCCTGGCTGATAAACACCTGCTGGAACGTACGACGTTTATGCAGGATGGCGCTCCACCCCATATTGCTAGACTCGTGAAAGACCTCTTGGCGCGCATCGTTTGGTGGTGATCGTGTGCTCAGCCGCCACTTTCGTCATGCTTGGCCTCCCAGGTCCCCAGACCTCAGTCCGTGCGATTATTGACTTTGGGGTTACCTGAAGTCGCAAGTGTATCGTGATCGACCGACATCTCTAGGGATGCTGAAAGACAACATCCGACGCCAATGGCATACCTTAACTCCGGACATGCTTAGCAGTGCTCTTCACAACATTATTCCTCGACTACAGCTATTGTTGAGGAATGATGGTGGACATATTGAGCATTTCCTGTAAAGAACATCATCTGTACTTTGTCTTACTGTGTTATGCTAATTGTTGCTATTCTGATCAGATGAAGCGCCATCTGTCGGACATTTTCTGAACTTTTGTATTTTTGGGTTCTAATAAAACTCCATGTCATTCCAAGCGTGTGTGTCAATTTGTACCTCTCTATCTACATTATTCCGTGATTTATTCAGGTTTCAAATTTATACTCACTTTTTGATATCTGGTACTTCCCGAAACCTACGAATACTTGACAAACCCATGCAACACAGAACCGCTACTGTGTCGCGTTGCCGAAGTGGACCGCCACTCAGTTAAGCATACAGGCATAATATTTGACTCATCAATGTATTTAATGCGTTAATTTCTGTAATACCTGCATTTATCCTTCACATGCTTCAGTGTTGAACAAGCGAAGTAGCAACAGTATTTCCCAGTAGCAGAGCTCGTACATTCTGGATTGTTGTCCGTTTGAGTTGGGAAGTTTACATGTAGGGATATACTCGCTGCTTCCACCAGAAAAACGGCCACAATCAGCTTATATTGTGCTCTAGAGAAGAGTGCTATATTTACATGAAGCACCGCTGCTTAAGGTATCAGTTACTACGTTTATTAGGGGCTCCTAAATCCAGTTTTCATAAACCTATTTCCCAACACGGCTTCTGGATGGGCCTCTGAATACTTCAGTGTCTGTTCTCCCGCTCTTGACATTCAGTCCCCGCTTAACCGGTTCCTTAATCTGGTCAATGTTTTCAGGTTCTCTCTCTCTCTCTCTCTCTCTCTCTCTCTCTCTGTAGATGTTGCGTGACCGAGCAGGAAGTTACTCATTTCTTTTATTTAATTGAGGAAAACTCATTTTATGTGTGTTAGATGGAAAAGGGGCCATAAGTGAAGACATACTTGCTATATTAGAAAAATCGAACTGATTACCAACAACCCTGTATTCTTATAGCTGACTAATCTGTAAACTGTTGGAGCTGCTGGCAGGCACAGAAATAAAGACTGTTATATATTATAACTTTCGGCCAAAACCTTTTTCAGCAAAGAAAACGAGCGATTAAGGGAAAATCTAAATCTGGATGGCCGGGCGGCGGTTTGAACCGCCACTGTCTTGAATGCGAATACAGTGTCATAACCACTGCGCCACATCGCTCATTTAAGTAATCAGTGACTAGAAACGCGGAGAAGTATGAATGATTCTTTCCTCATTACAGGCCTACAGTACATGGATTGCCACAAACTTCTACAAATGATCACTTAGCATCCTTTTTTCCACTGCGTGCTTAGTTTAGATAAGTTAATAATACAATCTGTAGTACATTAATTTGCATGGATAAGATTTTTTGAGTCATCTCTTCTTGTATTATACCATCCTCCTCCTCCTACTATTACTGCTACTGTTATTAACACCACCACCAACTCTCCCACCAGCACCGTCACCACCACCTACGAGGACACTGACATCCTCAAGGAAATCGTACTTACTATTTATTAAAAACATTACGAATGTACTAATTACCTCACAGTGTAAAACAGCTAACGATCAGAAACCCGATATTTTATCGGGCTGGGAGAATAGATTCAAGCCCAAATATAGGATGTTAATACATTAGCTGTACAAAAGTAACTTTTAGTTTTGGAAGTGGTAAATAACTGACAGAAATGTTTGATTCAGCAATGAAGGTAGTATATTTTCAAGTTTTATTCCCGCCCAACAGTGTTCCCACCAACGTTCCCGCTAGGTGGCATGCGCTAATGAGTTAGTTCTACAGTCGTCATGAAGTAGTATAACGGTGCACAGCGTTTGCAAATCCGCTACTGCAGTTCAGAGATAATTCAGGACTAAATATTGCAAGCCATCACCTCAAAGACAAACTGTTATTAACTGGTACAATCGTTTCACGGCAACTTGCTGTGATAACATAGGACGCCGGGTTAGAGTCGGCCAGCAGTCTGACGCACAGTTGAACAAGTTCGGCAGTCTTACTTTCGTTGTCCGGGTAAATCAACGAAACGTGCCAGTTGGGAATGGAATATGCGTTGTGTTACTTTGTGGAAAGTATTACGGAAACTCCTGTTGTTCAAACTCTGCAGATTGGAACTGTCGCAAGTTTTAAGAGCAAGTGACAAAGAAAAACAGCTCAGTTTTGTGAATAAATGTTTAACACAATTTAGAGTGAAGATGATTTTTTTAAATAAAATTGTGTTCAGAGACGAAGTCACCTTCCACATCTGCGGTAATCTAATGCCTCAATTATAACAGGATACGAAAATTTGGAAATTTGTGGTAAGGTCTTGTGGGACCACACTGCTGAGGTCATCAGTCCCTAAGCCTACACACTACTTAATCTTACTTAAACTAACTTACGCTATGGGCAACACACACACACCCATGCCCGAGGGAAGACTCGAACCTCCGACAGGGTGGGGGGGGGGGGCGCACGGACCGTGACAAGGCGCCTGAGACCGCGCGGCTACCACGCGCGGCAAACAAGAATACGGGCACAGAATTTATTTTCCAGCAAATGATATACCACCGCATTATCATCTCCGTAGGAACGTACCGTCTTGCATTGGACGTGTTGGAACAATATCTTGACCACCGATCACCAGATTGCGCCCATACTGACTTCTGTGTGTGGGGTTGCATTAAAGATAGTGTGTTTGTTCCTCCGCTTCTGGAAAACATCTACGAGCTACGACAACGGATAAGCGAGCAGTTACCACTGTACATGAAGACTTGCTTCACTGGGGATTACAGATTGGGCTTTTGTATTGTTACAAAAGGAAGGCACAGAGGACATTTGTAAATAAAACTTGCAGATTCGCTGCACTCAGTGCTGCATGAAACATTTGTGTAAGTTATTTAGCATTTTCACTATTAAATGTTACTTTTGTGTAACTAATTTGTAAGCAGCTTGTACAAACATGACAACGGAAACCTATTCCCAAAATTCGATTTTCGTCTTCTGCAAGTTGGGCCGCGTGTATACGTGGTGCAAGCGACGCCTGTGGCCTCGGTAGACGTTACGTATAGACACCGTTCTCACCTTTCCCTTCCCCCTTCTCTCACCTACAACTGTCACAAGCGGCTGCAGACACGTATCGCTACCACTGCTGCCCGTGCTAGTGTATCGCAGCCTACCAGAATAAAGACACGAATAGCCACGCTGTTTTCGCCATTCGCGTCCACTGCTGCTGTTTGTCCTTTGTGGGAAAGCATACAAACAACTCGCAGACTGACCGTGCCGGATGTGGGCAGCCTCTATCTCCTACCGCTGGCAGAAGCTAAATAATAAAACTCGTGATTGCCTATCATCGACTTCGTTCTTAACCAAGGAAACGCCTTACTACCTGTCACATATAGCTTACCCAGTGCAGGTTAACATCGTCGTGACTTGTGCTACAATCGTTACTTCATCGATGCTTTTGTGTTCGTGAGACTTACTGTATGCGAAGTTATGTCCGCACTTCTGGCCTACTGTGGTTAACGTTAATGTTCATAGTAGTGTTCTTGCAAGGCAGCTCGAGGGAAACACATCTTTCTGCATTAGTGGGTTGGAGGGAGCTACTGTCTGTTCGTATGAAACGTTTGTATTGGTTTTCATGAATTACGGAAAGTATGAGTAATCAAGTTAAAAGTAGCAATAAATAAAAACTTTCTGATTTGTTTAAGACATTCAATTTTTGTGAGGACGGAAGAGGACTTGGAAGAGCAGTTGTGACGGATTGGAAATTATCCTGAAATGGGGTTATAAGAATGTAAGTATTAGGGATTATTTTCTGAAGGTATTTGTGTGTAAACAGTTTACGCAACAAAGTAATAAGAGGAGCTTTTCAAAAGTGGGCCTACAGATGAATGATCGAAGATTAGAAGGTAGATCGAATAACTAATGAGAAGGTACTCAGTCGAATGGGGGAAAAAAGAAACTAAAAGAAGAGATCAATTAATAGGGCACATTCTAAGCCATCAAGGAATCGTTAATTTGTTCTTGGAGGGATGTAGTTGTAGAGGCCATTGCTTGAATACAGTAAGCAGGTTCAAATGGATGTAGGGTGAAGTAGTTATGCAGAGATGAAGAGACTTGCATAGGATAGGCCGTTATGGAGAGCTACATACAACCAATCTTCGGCTTGAAGACCAAATACAAGAGAAATAACTTACTAGAAAAATGATATCGAATGTCCACATCACTGCATTCACGTACCCTGTAGAAATGATTGTAAAGCTCCTGGTAAAGGCTACATTTAATTTCGCCGAATACATTTAGGGTGCTAGGGTTTCACCTGTGCATGGAGGACGGCAGAATGGTCAGTTATATGCCCTGATGCAATTATAATTTATCTTGTCGTATGAAGTATACATATCACAAGTTATTGACGATCAGTTTAGGATGACAACCCCAACTTTGACACGGAAATTCTACATGAAGTTAACGAAGGTTTCTCGAGGAATATGCACTAGTTTATAGCGTAATTCTGTATCTAAAATGTTAGTAGTCGTAGTACAAAAATAGGGTACAAAATAGCACGTAAGAGAATAGAAAATAATTCTAATCGGCTTATCAGTGCTAAAGGCCTCGTTTGGTGTATGCATCAGCCTTCAGAGATAATCATTGCTGTGCGTGAATATAAGAAGAATTTGTAGGCGACTTGGATGTAATTGTTTATTCAGCGGTAGCATCCACAATTGCTGAGAGATATTTTGGGCACGGGTGCTTCGCCTAAAGGTACCTTCACACTGAAAAACAACTCCAACAAATTCGATTGGCAACTGTTTTCAGCTTGAAATTTGACTTAGTTTTCTACAGTTGTCAACAGTTGTTTGAAGTCGCGAATCTGAACAACTAGTTGAGGTAAGTTTTGTCTTGAGGTTGTAATTATGGTCAGTGAGCAGAAAGACGAGAGTTGTGTGACTTGCGCATGCGCATTTGCCGTGTCGTCTGCTGTATTTCTTTCGACAACGGCAACACACGAGTCGTGCAGATACAAAAGGATAGATTTGTTAAAAGAAGTTTCGAATAACCGCTTGTGGTGTGTGAAAGGAAATGGACAAATATGAAAACACAGTACAATCGTGATAATTGTAAAATGGTCAAAACTAAGTGGGTCTGGGACAACTGAGATCTACGTTCCGAAATGGATAGTTTACGAGCATATGAAGTATTTGGAAGGCGTGAACAAGCCAGGAAGAAAATTATTTACAGTCGTAAGTAAAATTTCATTCACTAGCATAACTGAAGGTGTAAGTCTTTTGGTCGGAAATTTTGTAATTACTACTATATTTTCACCGGTAATTTATATATTTCTCTTGTCATATCATTTTGTCAACATCTGATACAAAGTAGTACAAATGGCAAATCTTCACAGTCTGAATCCATTTCCATTGCTTTGCTGTGACAAAAAAATAAAAACGCCGAACGTGTTTTTACAAGATTTTGAAACTGTCAAAATGGCTCTGAGCACTATGCGACTTAACTTCTGAGGTCATCAGTCGCCTAGAACTTAGAACTAATTAAACTTCACTAACCTAAGGACATCACACACATCCATGCCCGAGGCAGGATTCGAACCTGCGACCGTAGCGGTCACGCGGTTCCAGACTGAAGCGCCTTTAACCGCACGGCCACACCGGCCGGCTTGAAACTGTCGTCAACATTTTTCAACAGTTGTAAGTTTGCCAAACTTAACAACAGATGTATGTTTTTTGAAATTTCGGTGTGAAGGTGCCTAAGTTTTGCGAGTTGTTAATTTTACATTGTTTTTGTGCTTTTGTTAGCGTACTGAACATGAAGGCCCACCTTCAGATTTCTACTACAGTAGGCACTGAAAGGCGGAACAAGACTTTGCACTCGTCCTATTCATTTTCTACCAAAAGGAGAATCCTGAAACGCTACTCAGTGCACAACATGAAATATCTTTCTATACTGAAGCATATAAGAAATATTATGACTCCTATATTTTTATATTTAGGTTTAATCTACAAGATAGTGCAAATTCTTCGTAAAATCTCTGTGAAGAAGTGGTAACTTAAATTACCGTTTGCTAGCATTTTACCAAACTGATTATATAACTAAATTTCTTGTGAAGTTTGAACATTAATGTTGGTAACGCGAGATTTTGGCTCGCCATTCTAAACTTGTTGTCAGTAAATGGCGGTGTGTAAAAATGTATACTACATATTATATTCTGATAACTAGCAGTTGCTCTGTGCCATCACAAACGTTATCATAAAGGAAATAAAATGACCGTATGACATAATTAGCCGGGAGACACCATCTGAGGTTGTTCGGCCGCTTAGTTAAGGCTTTTTATTTGACATCGGGTACTGCTGTGTAGGTGGCATTGGGCTACTCCTAGTGTTGAAATTGGAAACGAACCTTTCAGTAAGCGATTTTTTCCAAATAATACACATATTTCTTCGATCTTCATCGAATACATGCTGTTAATAGGGCTACACAACTTAAGTGTATTTAAAGAACAACAACATGGAAGCACCAAAAGCTGCTGTTATGCACCGAGTACTCGTAAGGAAAACAAGCATCAGCTGATTCAGTCGTCAGTTTTCTGGTATGGTTTTAGCTAGGCAATATGCTGAACACTGCATTACAATGAAGAACTGTCGACAGCGGTGTATGTTGTGATAGGTTTCAAACGGTTTGAAAAAAGTAAACAATGATTTAGGAATGCTGCGCACAGTATGTAAAACTAACGGGTTGTTCTGTAACTACAGTGTATCAGAATACGGGCGAAACCGGTTGTCGTTGTACAGCCAAATGCAACAATATCTGTAATAAAAATAATGCAGTTGTCGCTGATTTATTTACACATGACATCATGTGAGTCTTTCAAAAATAAACAAAAGCGATGGTGTTCTGGCGGCAGGAGAGGTGAATGCTAGAATGGAAAATAATAACATCCCCATGGCAGTAGGATTGTTGAGAGGATCATTCATAAATTCGAATGGGTGCAAATTAAGGAAATTTTGCCCCTTTAACAAACCGAAGACAATAACTGGACTGCTCGAGGATCAAGGTCTGCTATTGATTACGTATCTATAAATGTTAAAGAGAAAATAGTTACACTAGTGAAGGATACCAATGTTTTAAGAGGCAGTGATGGATCTTAAGACCACTATCTGGCGAGATCGGTGTTTGAATTACTGACCCACTGGAGGAAAACAGGAGATAACGAGAAAAAAAATAGGAAAACCTGAGATTAACATAACAGGAGCGTATACGGCTATTGTATCAGAACTGGCTTACACAATAAACAGAGAGACAGAGATTGAAACAGAGTGGAATAACATTAAGCAGCGTACACGTAAAAAAGCAGCTTCAGAACTTCTTGGAACAACAAAAGGAAGACAGTTTTAAGACTAGAAAACATGGTGTTGATTACACAAAAAGAAATCGGCTTGCCGGCCTCGGTGGTCGAGCGGTTCTAGGCGCTTCAGTCCGGAACCGCGCGACTGCTACGGTCGCAGGTTCGAATCCTGCCTTGGGCACGGTTGTGTGTGATGTCCTTAGGTTAGTTAGGTGTAAGTAGTTCTGTCTAGGGGACTGATGACCTCAGATGTTAAGTCCCATAGTGCTCAGAGCCATTTGAACCATTTGAAATCAGCTTACAGTATTTCTTTTCTTTAAAAGCCCAAATAGAAAGATCTGAAATGTGATATGAAGAAAAGCAAGAATATAGCATAACACTGTCGTTTGAAGAGAGAGAGCTGAGACAGATTCATTAAAAATATAGGTAACGGTGTGTTTCGACGACGTCTAAAATTATGAAGTGCGCAGTGGTTAGCACACTGGACTCGCATTCGGGAGGACGGCGGTTCAGTCCCGCGTCCGGCCATCCTGATTCAGACTTTCCGTGATTTATCTAAATCGCTCCAGACAAATGCTAGGATGGTTCCTCTGAAGGGGCACGACCGACTTTCTTCCCCGTCCTTCCCTAATCCGATGAGACCGATGACCTCGCTGTCTGGTCTCCTCCCTCAAAACAACCCAACCCAAAATTATGAAGTACTTGGTAAAAACAGGTCTCAGTAAGTGTTACTGAAGAGAGAACTTTGAAAGACATTACGTAAAGCTAGGTTATAATGAATAAATAGAAGTGGAGTAAGAATTTTTTATAGAACATGTGGGGGTAGGCCCACAGACTATGTCACAATTGAATGATATGACGGATTATAGCACTAAAAAGACTTACCGATTTCTGTAATATTTGTAGTATCAAGGAAGACTACTAGAAACATGACAAATAGAAGAAGTAATACTATCTTTACAAAGATGTCATATAACCAATTACAGAGGTTTAGATGTACTAAACAATAGGTGCACATTATACTAACAAATATAAAGTATTATAGAGATATAGAACAAAACGGAACTTGATGAAGAACAGAATTGTTGTAGTAGGAACGAGAGTATCCGAAACACATTATAAACAATATTAGGAAATTATACAATACCAGAATAGTGATTTACGTCCCAAAATCAAGTGGTGAACAATTAATTACGCCTGAAGGTGTCCAGTAGGCATGTAGCCTTTCACCTACCCTTTTTAAAATACCTATATGTACGTATACACTCAACAAGCTACTTTCAGTGCATTGTGAAATGCAGCTCGTACTAGTAGTAGTGATTTCCTGCACGACTCCATTGAGCGTTGAGCGATAGAAAAAATACCTGCCTATATGGCTCTGTACGCCCCCGAATGTGTGTATTTTATTCTCATGAGTCCTGAGCGAGGCAATACGAGCGTGGAAGCATTTGGTCGTACTGTCTTTCTCGAATACAATTTCACATATTGTACCCAACAGAGTTTGCACTAGCATTTTGTATGCGATTTCCATTTCAGATGTATTCCATTTTACGGAGAACCAATTCAGCAAATCGAAGTCTTCCATTCACCTTCAGTAATACCGATCTGACGTGGTCGTCTCATAGTTAGACGAAGCCTTACGAAGGAGGAAAAGTGATTTAAACAGAAGGGTGTAAGCATAGACGAAGCAGGGTATTATAGGTGCTTATTTTTGTAAACGATCTTTTAATTGTAGACTACGCTGGATACAGGCAGCAGTTTGCTACTCATAAAGTGAATCACATCTACTCTGACAAAATATATTAATCTCGAAAAAACAAAGCTAAAGGAACTACGAGGGTCACTCCAAAAGAAATGCGCACAATTTTTGTAAAAATACAATTTTCATTCTGTATGTGTGAAAGTTTTACAGTGTGTAGATACATCCTTCCCGCTTGTTTTCAAACTTAGTTCAACCTGTTCCCGTGAGTGGCGCCGTCACAGTATGTCTTTAAGATGGCTGCTACACTTGGCGTTCGTCAGAAGCAACGTGCTGTCATAGAATTCCTGTGCTATGAAAACGAGACAGTGGGAAACATCCACAAGAGATTGAAAAAGATGTATGGAGATGCTGCTGTCGATCGCAGTACAGTTAGTGGGTGGGCAAGCAGGTTACGTGATGAAGGCGGGCACGGCAATATTGAGGACTGTCCTCGCAGCGGCAGGCCTCGTACTGCACACACTCCACACTATGTGCAGAGAGTTAACGAATTGGTGACTGCTGACAGACGCATCACAGTAAAGGAAATGTCACGCTACGTTGGGATAGGGGAAGGAAGTGTTTGCAGAATCCTGAAAGTGTTGGCGTTAAAAAAGGTTTGTGTCAGGTGGGTTCCCAGGATGTTGACAGTGGCTCACAAAGAAACAAGAAAAACGGTATGCAGCGAACTTTTGGAACACTACGAGAATGGTGGAGATGAATTTCTTGGAAGAATTGTGACAGGTGATGAAACATGGCTCCATCATTTTTCACCAGAGACGAAGAGGCAATCAATGGAGTGGCATCATGCAAATTACCCAAGAAAAAAAAATTTCAAAACCACACCTTATGCTGGAAAAGTTATGGCTACGGTGTTTTTCGATTCCGAAGGACTCTTTGTTGTGGATATCATGCCAAGTGGAACCACCATAAATTCTTATGCATATGTGACGACACTGAAGAAACTTCAAGCTCGATGTTTTGCTGTTGCACGACAATGCACGGCCACATGTCAGTCAAAAAACCATGGAAGCGATCGCAAAACTCGGATGACACGACACTGAAACACCCGCCTTTCAGTCGTGACCTGGCTCCATGTGACTATCATCTCTTTGGGAAACTGAAAGACTCTCTTCGTGGAACAAAGTTTGAAGATGATGACTCCCTTGTGCACGCTGCCAAACAGTGGCTCCAACAGGTTGGTCCAGAATTTTACCGTGCGGGTATACAGGCGCTGGTTCCAAGATGGCGTAAGGCAGTTGAGAGGGATGGAAATTATGTGGAGAAATGAAAATATTGTTCCTTAAGGATGTATCTACACACTGTAAAACTTTAAAACATGTAGAATAAAAGATGGATTTAAAAATAAATAGCGTGCATTTCTTTTGGAGTGACCCTCGTATTATCCATTCTATCACAAATATCTATTGACATTAATCCCGCGGATTAAGTTCCTCATTTTAGCCTAAATAGACAACGATGTCGGTTGTTGCTATGACCATGATAAACATAAAAAAGTGAATATTTTTGTTATGTATTTCAGCCTCAGGCCACTCAAGTGGCATCGTTACCGATTTAGACTTATTACCAAGTCGTCATCGGATGATTTGAATACGTAACATAGCAACTCCTCAGCTGACGAAGCTCAAAGAGACACTGTGTGCAGAGCAATTACACGGAGTTAACAAGGAAAACAAGAATGGAAGCACAACTAAAATTCTGCAAGGTTTTGACTGTTCACGAATTTCTTTATGGAAACGAAATACGGATAATAACCAAAGAGGACGAATGCCATATGGGGGAAATAGGGATGAAACTCCTTGGATCAATCAAACGATACACGTTTCTGTATGAGGTACGAAACAATGTAGTCAGAGAAGAGTTTAAATTGTTAACGTCTGCGATAAAATAAAATATGGCCAGACAAACAGGAAAGAGCATTCATGTGGGATGATAAATGGCAGGACATCAAACTTAGTAATACAACCCAGTGACTCGAAGTGGTATCGGAAGATGTAGAAAGAGATGGGAATAAGGGCATCTGAAACGAGACATACGATCCAAAATTCCTTGAAAATAAGGAAGAAGAAGAAGTAGAAGAAAGCATCGATCCAATACTCACTCGAAAACAGGAAGAACATGTAGATAGAATCCGCCTGCTTACCTTCAGCGATGGATGAATAAAGCTACTACTACTTATTCCTACAGTGGTGGAGAGTCTAAGGCCGGTTTCTCATGATCGCTGTTTCCGTAATCTATTTCGGTTATACAGGAGAAGGCCCTGTTTGTTCTAGCTAAGTTATTATTAGGGTCTGTTGAACTTCTAAATTGTTCTGCAGTTTTCTAACCAGTTGCTGATAGCTCCGTGAATTATGCCTGAGATCTTTCTTCTAGATATTTGTCACCTCTGCTCCGTCTTTCAGTTTTCAAGGACAAACTTCTGTTGTAAGGTATTACAGGAATTATATACATGCCATTTCTCTTCTAATTATTGGTGACGAAACTGTCATGTAATGAAACTGTAGGTGGTTTCAGTGATTGCACTGTGCCACTTGAAACTGATCCATCATTCTATCACAAAATTGGTCACATTTTTGTCTTTTGGACAAGTACGTCATTCGGCATTATGAAGTAGCCCAGCTAGAGACTTCTGTGGATCAGAGGCCGGGCGGTGTAGAGGCTGGCGATGTAGCAGTGAGGTGTGCCAGCGCTCAGGTTGCATTTGCGGGACGTGGGGACGTGCTCGGAGCCCATCAGCGCTGTCCGGCCGGCTGGTGTCGACAGCGTTACATTCCACTCGGAATGTGTTTCCGTCCAGGCCGGCCTGGGCTGTCAGCCGGCTTTCTCGTGTCGGGAAACTGTTACGAAACGGTACACCTACCGCTTTCGGCGCCCACAGTTTACGCTCTTGGCAGTGCCCGCTCATCAAACTCTGAGCACAGTAGCCCCTAAAATAGCCACCTTGGATTTTATAGCCGTTTATCTATATAGGTAGGCGTCCTCTTAGGTAGCACAGATTTGATATTTCTTCTGTACGTGTCGCAAAGTTTAAGTTGACAGGAGTACTACTGAGCAATAGGTAAAGAGAGTTAACGCGTCAGGATGCGCAGAAACTGAGCTCCATTGTACCCTTGCCAGTTATTATTTTTTTCTTATTATCAAATAGTGTTTTTCCCGTACACATGGCCGGCCGCTGTGGCCGAGCCGTTCTAGGCGCTTCAGTCCGGAACCGCGCTGCTGCTATGGCCGCAGGTTCGAATCCTGCCTCGGGCATGGATGTGTGTGATGTCCGTAGGTTAGTTAGGTTTAAGTAGTTGTAAGTTCTAGGGGACTGATGACCTCATGTGTTAAGTCCCATAGTTCTTAGAGCCATTTGAATCGTACACATGACAACAAACAACAGCGGACAGTCGCATTTTCACCTCAGGTAAGACATTCTGCAGTTTTCAACAGTAAAGCAAGTGTGTGTACTAAAACTTGGAATAATTTTCATAGCCTCAGAAGAAATTATCTGATACGTGTCAACACTTAACAGACTGAGTCTGCCGTAACCACGGAGACATACCCTCTAGTATCTTATAATGCATTTAACTGCGGGCCAAGTTATGTCGCATTTTAGGTAATAGGCAGATTCGTAGTCAACTGAAGAGTCAGATTTGAATAACTTTAAGGGAAAGAGAACCACGCGACACCTCTGCAAAACTATATCGAAGATTTAATTTTTATTCTTGTGTTACCTACTGATAATTCAGTAGGTTAACTTTTTACTGACTGAAAATGTTAAGCAAACAATAATTTTTGATGCGTCGGCAAAAGTGTGCCAAAGATATTTCTCGTAGAATCGGAGGTGTTGCCTTATACTGTATTACAAAACAGCTGTGTGGAGTAACATCTTCGGTTGTTAATGTTAGAAGCAAGCATTGAAATATTTCTTCTTGACATTACTAATATCACGTGGGGCTAGACAGTTAATTTTCATTTAAAAGAGCCACATAAATTTCCATTTAAATGAGCCGCATAATTGGGCTACATGAATGCCGATTTCTGCAAAGGTGGCGGTTCTGTCTCTTTCGATTTTCTAGTACATGTTGCTTTCTGTTTTGGTCTTATTGCATATTTAAAGTGTATCTTCAGATGCTTTAGGTTGTAATGTGCGTTTACTGATTTCCAATACTTAATACAGTACTCTCTTTCACTACATTTTATGTAACATATTGTTGCATTAAAATTTTTGCGAAAATATTCACTATTTTTGTGCAGTTTAGCAGCTATATCCCTCCATGCTTCACCCTTCTTCAAAATGTTAAAATCTCCACTGCCTGTATCGTACTTCGTCAGCTCTCCGATAATTTTTTCTGTTTGCGCAATTTCCACAATGTGGGCTCAGCGCTCACCGATACGACAGATCTGCTTCCCGCCGATGCTGAATCAGCCGACAGTGTGAGAACACAAAAAAAAATGCGCCTTTGGGAGCTCAGCCGCCGACCGCGGCGGAAAATCTGTTATTTTAAGACGGCCTGGCGCCAGCCATCGCGGAGGGCTGGTGGACGCCGACTTAAAGCTGCTCGTTATATAAACGACACGATTTACTAATGAGTATTTCATCGACGCAGCCTGGCCGCCGCGGCTCAGGGTCGCAGGCCGTGACCGCAGACCGCGTTCTTTCTGGCCAGGTCTTCAGTGACCCGCGCGGATGCCAGTATCCGTGCATACCGGCGCACCACAACTCGACAGTTGCCCTACAGCTATCGGTGAGCTTTGGAAGTGCAATGATTGAGACTCTTGGGTATTCAAAAGTATGCGTATGATGGGTTCTACGAATGTTCACAAGAGACCACTAAATTCAGAGCAGTCATTTCATGTGAACTGTTGGAGCAGTTTGAGGCCAATGGAGATGCCTTTCAGTCACGGATCGTAACAGCTGACGAAACTTCGGTGTTTCACTTGAGCCGGAAAAAAAGTACTCACTAGAGTGGCACCATCAGCAATCACAAAAATGAAGAAATTCGAGGGAGCTGCCTCTTCTGCCAAAAGTCGTGATGAGAATCTTTCGAGAATCTGATAGTCTCATTTTCGTGGATGTGTTGCCAACAGGGTCAGCCATTAATTCAGAGCCATATGTAAAGACTATGAACAAACTCAAGAACCGTATCGGACGTGTGTCGATCTGACATGAATGGAAAAGAACTATTGCTCCAAAACGACAGTGCACGTCCACACACAAGTCTCAGAATCCGGTAACACATCGCCAAATTGTGCTGATCATCATTGCCCCATCCATCCGATAGCCCAAGTCTTGCACCCTTCGTCTTTCATCTGTTTGAGCATATTTAGTATTCTGTATGTAGGACACTTTGAAGAGAGAGAGAGAGAGAGAGAGAGAGAGAGAGAGAGAGAGAGAGAGAGAGAGTGTAATTCATGCATTGAAAACAAGGCTACGAGTGCAGGACAAGGGTTTTTCCCAACAGGAAATATATGCTCGTACAAGACGCTAGCTTGACGCCACTTAATTAAATAAACGATTCATAAATAACTAATATTTCCGATAACCAGATACAACTTCTGCAGGTAATGTAACAAGAGTCGATGGCCACTTTTAAACAATGATTCCAGGGCTTTACGTACTCGAGTTGGATGTATGTAGATTGAAATCAGACCATAATACGGGACGGGTTCGCCACCCCGGGAGTACATTTCGCTTGGAGTATGGTCATTTGAGCCCTTAAGGTAAGCTAGAGGCTAGTGGACAACAGGAGTTCCGGTTAACAGTTTAGAATGGATGGAGTAGTTTGACATGGAACAGATTGCTCCAGTGTGTGTGCGTCAGAGGTTTTAATGTGTACGTATGTTGTCAACATCGTGCAATTACGGGAGTCCAGTTGGAACACAGTCTGTATAGTTGATCGTACAACGAAATAAATAATTAATAACGAGAGACCAGATCCTGCAAGCTGAATTCTAGTTGGGGTAACTTGAAAGTAACTTCTATAGAAGGATTTAAGGACACTACATTTGCATTTTCGGGAAAAAGTGTTCTAATTTCATGCCGCAGGAAACGTTTCGGCTCAGGCTGAATTCATTACAGCAGTGAAAAATTTTACATGCATATTATACCCCCAAGCTCGTTATTACCGAGAAATGGAAGAATAATTACTGATTTTGATCCGTTGCGCCTACACTTGAGGAAATAAGCCCTTGTTATCCGGCGCATTCGCCAAGTGGTATAAAGCATATTATCAGATTGTAGTCAGCTTCCGTGCATTTCAAATCGCACTTCTGTCAATAGTTTCTCCTCTTTAGCAAGAGAATGAAAGCTCTTGCGAAATTTATACATTGTTATTTTAAGCAAAACTTAGGAAAAACGTTCAGCTTGCGTGACTTGTATCAATGTGATGTTTCTTTCTTTCGATAACTTTAAAACATAAGTATGAAGTTTTAGGTTAGTCACACACTAAAATTTAGGATAGTCACACACTTTCTGAAACTCCTCAACATGTGTGTCATCGCTGTAGTGCCATAAAAATTCGTGGACTTCTGCATAAGCAGTTGCCAGCCCCCAATATTTCACACAGTGTTATCATACGCAACTTCCAAGAAAAGTGTGTTCATCCTCGTACCTGAATATCTAACATAAAATGCGTGCAGTCAACTGACATTCATTCAGTGAGCTAGATACAAAGCATCTGACTACCGTACCTGCTTTCTATCATGAAAGTAGCCAATGCACTGTCTAGGCTTACCACAACAAAAAGGAAATGAGTCAGTCTTCGAGAAACCGTCTGCGAAGTTCATATAAAATTTATTTTATTTAAAATAGCAGTGTATAATTTTCGTAACTGCATTCATTCTCTTGCCAAAGAGTAAAAATATTGCAAAAAAAAAAAGCATTTCAAACCTACACGCACACGGAAGTTAACTGTTACCTAATGCAGGCCATATACCACTTCACCATTGTGCTAGCTAGCGAGGTCTTTCCTCGTAGTAGTTAGTATACTGGACTCGCATTGGGGCGGATGACGGTTCAAACCCGCATCCGGCTGTCCTGATTTAGGTTTTCCGTGATTTCCCTAAATTGCATAAGGCAAGTGCCGGGATGGTCCTTTGAAAGGGCACGGCTGTTTTCCTTCTCCATCCTTCCATAATACGAGCTTGTGCTCCGTCCCTAATGACCTCCATGTCGACGAGACGTTAAACACTAATCTCCTCTTCCACCTCCTCTGGGCCTTTCCTCTTTAAGTCAAACAGTCAAAATCACTAATTCTTCAATTGCTCGGAAACTAATAGGTTGCTAGGCTGATATGCGTAAACGGAACATCCTTTTTCGAATGTTCTAACGATTGCAGTTGGTGCGAAACTGATCTTGCGATATGACGTTTCACTTCGATATTAAAACTGTGTGTGTTGATCTGAACGTTTCTTCATGATTTAATTGCAAACGGCTGCCCTAATAACAGGCGGAAGCTCGTCTACCTCGATGTCCGCAGAGCCAGGGCCTAGCCTCGTAAAGCGGTGCAGGCACCGTTATAATGCGATGTACGGGAATTCCTTCTTTTGAGGCATGCCCAGTGTGTCTGAGTGGAGGGCCCGTCCGTTAATGATGTTTTTATACGTGCTGGTCGGGAGCGGCAGTGACAAATATAACCCTTTGTGAGCGGTGGGCGAACGGCGTCGCAGGTGATGGCGCGAGGCCAGAGGTCCGGGTTGCGGTGACGCGAAACCGACAGGCCACATTCCCTGTCTGACCGTGTCTTGCCTGGCGTCTGAGCTTGCAGCTTCTCAGAAGAGCTCCTGGTGGGCGAGTACTCTTTCACGAGTCGCTATGCACGACAGTTGTAGCATCTGCAATCTCTTTCAGTGTCGAGAATGAAACAGAGACGCTAATGAGTAACGATCGTCAATATTTTTAGGTATTCACTAACTGTTTGTACCTTTGACTTGTAAGCCGCATGTGCCTAGGCTGGCGATAGTTTTGTAATGCACAGTCGAGAACATCAATAAAGAAAAAAAGAGGGGAAAAAAGGTATGAGGGTAGATGATGTTATTTCGTTGATTACAAAATGGAGTCAAATTTACAAAGAACTTGGCAACACGTGCCGGCTTAATAGTATTATATTGCTCTCCAGTGACCCAGATTAATGCACCGATTCGGTTGGGAAGGGTGACACAAAGTCGTTGCATCATCTCCTATGGCAAATTGGACCGCAACTGACCACAACTGCTGTAACTGGTCATTGATACAGGCACTGGTTCAGAATTGACGTTGGAGTTGGTTCCATGTCTGGATAACTTGATGGCAACTGGAGTACCTCAATATCAGGCAGACAGTTCGTAGAGATATGTGCTGTTGAAAATGGAGCCACAATTCTGTCCTATGAGAGGTAACAAACGAGGACGCAGGATGTCGTGACGTGCCATTGTGCCGTTCAGTCACTACGAGCCATGATCTGATGTCACAACAGATGGCTCCCCACACCATGACGCCAGAAATAACACCATTGTGCCTCTCCAGAACCATGAAGAACATGACGTCTCCCCAGGTCGCCGTCATACTCGCCGACTATCTTCACCGGGGGTAGTGTTGAACCGCGATTCATAGCTGAATACAGTGCGATGCCGTCCATCAGCAGTCCATGCTTCCCAGTCAGGGTACCACTCCAATCGTAGCCGTTTGTGTTGTTATGTTTAGAGACGGCTGCAAGTCTCCAACCAGTGGTGCGAGATGTCTTAGGATGTTGCAGGTTTTATTAGTTACTCTCGGATGGTAAATGCAGGTATGAAGGAATTGCGATGTACTTGGTGCCCAGTACGGGAATCCTCTCTTGTGGCGATAGGATGTGGTCCACCGAAACCTTGACGAGAAATATGCCTGCGCCCACGTTCCCATGCAGTCCAACAAAGGGCCACTGTTACAACCGAATGCAAAGCCCCAAAAATCTGGATATTACACGATTCGACGTACCAGTGAAAACGGAGACCAACAGTAAGCCTCTTGCAAACTTTGTCAGGTGCTGATAACGCTCTCCTGCTCGAGTAGGCAGCATCTCCGTGTCGTTCACTGTGGTCAGTGAACATCTGACGCTATTCACGCCCATTATATACAGGATGGTTATAGTTAAACTTTCGCTACTTGAGCTAGTGAAGACGGGATACTTTTTACAGTAGGGGTGCCCAATACCGTAGAGGGAGGTGGCGCAGTGGTTAGCACGATCATAGAGCGAGGTGGCGCAGTGGTTAACACGCTGGACTCGCATTTGGGAAGGACAACGGTTCAAACCCGCGTCCGGTCATCCTGATTTAGGTTTTCCGTGATTACCCTAAATCGCTTCAGGCCAGTGCCGGGATGAAAGGGCACGGCCGACCTCCTTCCCCATCCTTCCCTAATCCGATGAGACCGATAACCTCACTGTTTGGTCCCCTCACTCAAATCAACCAATGAGACTGTGTGCGGCAGGATTTCCGTTTTTGTAGTATTCGTTTGATGACTACCGTTAGGCGTCAGTAATGCTTCGGCTACGTAGGGCTGAAACACAAGCATCAGTGTGCATTACAGTTGCAGATAGTCAACATGGGTCTGGATAAGGTGAGGAGATACGTTTTCACTTTGCGTTTTTTTAATTATAACATTTTTTGATGAAATGGCGCTTTTTAGCGCTATATGGTACATTTGTATTGTTTTTATTTTACTACAACGTCCCTTTTTTTGTCGTTACAAATCAACAGTTTAGAATAAAAATTAAATTAAACACTAACGGTTTCAATTTTGTTACAAATGCTGTTTATTTTTAAGTAACGTGCAGGAGGACAACTATGTAAATCAAAAATGTTCAGTTGGTTACGCAATTTCTTATATATCCTCACTCAGTTTCTAGACCGTTCAGCGCTTCCATTTCCTAAGGGGCCTAGTAAGACACAGCATGCGCAAAAAAGCGATCGAAATGAGGTAACACCCAATAAGTATGCAACACACCTAACGCACACGTAACGCGGCTAAGATCTTAACTGACAACAACCGTCACCTACACTTAACTTATGATAGTCGGCAGTAGCCTATGGTAGTTCGACAGCTCTACTCGTTTCTCATGGCGGTCCTCTCGAGTAGAGAAAGTTTAATTATAACCACCTTGTACTTTACCACGTCTGGTGTGTGTTCTACCTGTTACAGAGATTAGAAAATCTCATTATTTACATACCCGCCGTTGTTGTGTACGCGTACAAAGCTACATTGACATCTAACCAAATCTAATGGATGCTCCACCTTTTTTTTTTTTCAGGCAGTGTTTGAAAATAATCCGGATGTCCTTAAACTGTAAGGCTAATATTATGCATACAAAGTACTGTAGAGGATCTCAATTTGAGTGTTTTGAGATAAGGAGTGAAAGGTCAGAAATGAGTATTTCAGGCGTCACGAGGCAGATATAGTACAAGATACACAGTTGTGGGAGACTGTGTCTTTCCTTGAGGATGCGGAATCAACACGAATATGACTGTTTCCTGTGGCGTTACGTGACGACATTGGCGTGTGAAATCCCAGTAGAAAATGGAAAGAAACTGGTTGGTAGGGTCCTAGCTGCCTGTACCATTGTATACAGGCATCAGGAGTATTTGAAAAATTGCGTCAAAATTTTACGCACCCTCGTAATTTTGACATTCAGACTCACGGCCTTCATTTTTAATAGTTGCTGTAAGTTGAAATTGTGGCTCTAAGATGTCTGTTGTTTAAACCAATAGAAAACTAAAGATTCATTTCTGAGCATTACTTATTCATCTCAGAGTGCTCATTTAGGATCTCCTAGTATTTGTACACTTAGACGCATTCTGTAGATCCCCGCATACATCGAAATCGTAGACATCGGACACGAACGTATAATAGCTCCTTGCACTCTGTGTTAGGTTTCAGACCATTTGAGTTTAGACGAGGTGTTAAGACCGCTGACATAGTGCTAGAATTATCATCTTGGACTGCTTTACTGTCAATTGAGAAGTAAATCGAAATTTTCCTTCTGTGCGCATTTTGTCCACAATTCACAGTAAAGTGCTTGGCCTTGTTTTAACAATTGCCACTCCAACTCGCTTATCGTATTCATGGCACCGCCCTTCCCCTTTTCGTGATACTACAATACGAGCTGCCCTTCTTTGAAATTTTTCGATGTCCTCTGTCAGTCCTATATAGTTAGGATCCCAAAATGCATAGCAATACTCGAGAAGGACATGGGTAATACAGGCTGTCTCTTTAGTAGACTAATTGCATCTTCTAAGCATTGTGCCAGTAACACACGACTGGTTCGCCTTCCCCACAACATTTTTTATGTGACCGCACCGATTTAAGTAATTCGTAATTTTAATCCCAAGGTATTTAGTTGGATCAAAATCCTTTAAATATGTGTGATTTATCGTGTAACCGAAATCGGTGAATTCCTTTTAGTACTCGTGAATTCCTTTTAGTACTCGTGTGGATGATAGCACTTTTTTTAATTTTTGAGTCAAATGCCGGAACAGATATCTTGTGTAAAACTTTTGCAGATGGTTTTGTTTTTCTGGTGATTTTATTAGACGGTACACGATATCATCTGCAAACAATCTAAGAGCTTTGTTCGCGTTGTCTCATAAATCATTTATATAAATTAGGAACAGAAGGGGATATTGCACCTTCTTGGGGAAGCCCAGACATCACTTCCGTTGTACTCGATGACTTTCCGTTAACTGCTACAAACGGGCAAGTACGAATCCAATCTCACAACTGCTACCACACTCTGTAGGCACGCTGTTTGATTAGAATCCTCTAGTGAGTATCAATGTCAAAAGCCTTCTGGAAATATGGAGTCAAATAGGGGGTCCACGTCGATAGCACTCATTACTTCTTGTGAAAAACGAGCGAGCTGTGTGTCACAATAATTACACTACTGGCCATTAAAATTGCTACACCAAGGAGAAATGCAAATGATAAACGAGTATTCATTGAAAAAATATATTATACTAGAAATGACATGTGATTACATTTTCAAGCAATTTGGGTGCACAGATCCTGAGGAATCAGTACCCAGAACAACCACCTCTGGCCTTAATAACGGCCTTGTTACGCCTGGGCATTGAGTCAAACAGAGGCTGGATGGCGTGTACAGGTACAGCTGCCCATGCAGCTTCAACACGATACCACAGTTCATCAAGAGTAGTGACTGGCGTATTGTGACGAGCCAGATGCTCGGCCACCATTGACCGGACGTTTTCAATTGGTGAGAGATTTGGAGAATGTGCTGGCCAGGGCAGCAGTCGAACATTTTCTGTATCCAGAAAGGCCTGTACAGGACCTGCAACATGCGGTCGTGCATTATCCTGCTGAAATGTAGGGGTTCGCAGGGATCGAATGAAGTGTCGAGCCACGGGTCGTAACACATCTGAAATGTAACGTCCACTGTTCAAAGTGCTGTCAGTGCGAACAAGAGGTGACCGAGATGTCTAACCAATAGCACCCCTACCATCACGCCGGGTGATACGCCAGTATGGCGATGACTAATACACGCTTCCAATGTGCGTTCACCGCGATGTCGCCAAACACGGATACGACCATTATGATGCTGTAAACAGAACCTGGATTCATAAAAAAATGACATTTTGCCATTCGTGCACCCAGGTTCGTCGTTGAGTACACCATCACAGGCTCTCCTGTCTGTGATGCAGCGTCAGGGGTAAGCGCAGCCATGGTCTCCGAGCTGATAGTCGATGCTGCTGCAAACGTCGTCGAACTGTTCGTGCAGATGGTTGTTGTCTTCTGTTGACTCAGTGATTGAGACGTGGCTACACGATCCGTTACAGCCATGCGGATAAGATGCCTGTCATCTCGACTGCTAGTAATACGAGGCCTTTGGGATTCAGCACGGCGTTCCGTATTACCCTCCTGAACCCACCGATTCCATATTCTGCTAACAGTCATTGGATCTCGACCAACGCGAGCAGCAATGTCGCGATACGATAAACCGCAGTCGTGATAGCCTACAATCCGACCTTTATCAAAGTCGGAAACGTGATGGTGCGCATTTCTCCTCCTTACACGAGGCATCACAACAACGTTTCACCAGGCAACGCCGGTGAACTGCTGTTTGTGTATGAGAAATCGGTTGGAAACTTTCCTCATGTCAGCACGTTGTAGGTGTCGCCACCGGCGCGAACCTTGTGTGAATGCTCTGAAAAGCTAATCATTTGCATATCACAGCATCTTATTCCTGTCGGTTAAATTTCGCTTCTGTAGCACGTCATCTTCGTGATGTAGCAATTTTAATGGCCAGTAGTGTATATTTTTTGAGTCCGCCTGCTTAGCTGAGTGGTAACGTGCTTGCTTGCCTACCATGCAGCTGGCCAGGGGTTCGATTCGCAGTCGGGCAAGCAAGTCGCCAAATGTGGCGTCGAGTGAAATAAGACTTCCACTCGACGGCCGAAGTATCCCGGACGGGGCCTCCCGGCCCAAAATGCCACATGATCATCTCATTTTCTGAATCAGCGTTGACCATGTGTCAATTGTCTTTTCTAGGAGGTAATTCATAATGTTTAAACACAGTGTATGCTCCAGACTCCTATTGAAAATCGATTGGGATTTATTGCTCGGGACACACAGTTGTCTGCTTGCCATGTGGCATACGATTACCGACTTTTCCCGGGAATGGGTTTGAAGGTAAAGAGCGCTAAGCCAGTTCATTCAAACATTTTACATTTATTAATCTTTATTGATCCCACAACTAGCTACGTATATGGACCGCTATATAACACTCAAACCGTGAATCAATTCTATTTCACCCCATTGTGAACTGACATGTATCTTACCCGGAATTTTTGATGGTTTTATAATGCCATGCACACAAATGCACCGTGCTGTGTTAGGCAGCTAAATCCGTTCCACCTCCTTAGTAAAGAGACACATTGATGATGATGATAATGATGGTAAGTACTCGAGCAGTATTCAACAAAAACCGCAAAATATTGTAAAATGCAGTTTCCTTTGCAAAGACGCACCATTTTCCCACAATTGCCCCAACAAATGGAAATCTGTTCGTTATCCCTGCAACTGATTTTATGCCTTATTCTGCTTTGTGGCGCTTTGTGGCATTATATTTAGCCGCCATGAAGAACTTAAAGTCTGTCGCCATCATTCTAATAATTTTCTGCCGCCTTTTTCCGTATTCTCATGTCTTTATCCCCTTCAAGACTTACTGGCATTTAGAAAAATAAATAAGAAATTTTGTCGGAGGAATTCTGGATTTTCTATGCTGTACGCATTTCTTGCTTGTAGCAAAGAGCCACATTCATGAAAGATTCTGAGGAAGCTGAAACATCCTTTGTGTAGGTTAATTTACGTTTGCTTTGTGTCACGTCCTGATTATGTTTAGCATTCGATAACGAATCTTCATTACACTTCTGTTTCAGGAAAGCTTTTTTCTCGGTGACTAATTCAGTTTAACATTCGGTGCTTTTTCATTGGAACTATATTGAAACCTAGCCCCATAATCGGTGTACTTCAAGTCCAGCTATCCGTCGTTACAAGAAACAATGGATAGTTTGGCACTTGGATCGCTGTTATTACACTGGAAATAAGAGAATAAGAAGTGGACAGCTGGTTTACCTGCTGTCGGATTATAGCACAAGAATTTCTCGAAACGAGAATAAATCTGTCAGACATCCTAGGTGTCAGTTCCAGTATGTGCATGTTGGGTTGGAGTTTCTAAACATAAGGCCATCTCACGTAAGGGCTGTTCAGTTTTAACGTGGTATCATTTACATTGTTGTGTTGAATGTGGTCCCGTTTGTAGATATTATTTTAATACCGTATGTCTTGAAACGGGCGGTGTAGAGTGAGCGTTAAACAAGAATGAAATTTTTGACGAACTTAATCATCAGTTGTGCCATCGAGTGGTATTTATATAAAATTAAATAATGAAATACTAACAGAGGAAGTAGTACTTAATTTTTTGAAGAATTATTGCTGTTTAACTGTATTACTGTAAGTCTCTGTGGCAGACTGGTCGTAATATTTAATATAGAGATGAATATGTTAAGAAGATGAAACGAATTTCAAATAACACCTTGGTATAGAGTGAAAAAGCACAAATGAATCAAATAAATAGTATTTAGCTCAATACACTGGAAAGTTATACATAAACGACAATTTCCACCGACGGTCCTTTATTGCGGAACCCCTCAATTAAATAAATATTACGTACATTTCGAAAATATGGAGCGATCGTTGGTGTTATTCTGTTGTGTGCTGTATAATCGTATTATTTCAAGACACGGAAGCGCTAAAAAAAAGACAAACAGGATTGTTAGCGTATAACGCCTCACGGATATAACTCAATCAATGTTTCAGCACGGGTGAACATTTCGTGTTATTTTTCGGGCACTGCGATCGCCGTGATGAAAGTCCTGAGAATTTTATGCGTTTGTTGATAATATCGTAGAAATGTAAAAGTGGGGCTCAAGTTAATGCCGCAAAAATAAAGCCGTCCAGGTGTTGACTGGAAACATAACTGAGTCATGTCTTCTGAAGGCACAGCATATGATTTTTACTTTCTCAAATAGAGATATGTTCGTAACGTGAAGAAAAGTCGCATTTTTTCCTGTGACATGGCAGAAGACCGTATACTGCTTCGTTCAAAAAAAGTCCATAAGACCAAAAGTGCTAGTAGTTGTCGGCAGCAGGTACGAGAAGCTGGATTTTTGGAGGCGAGCGAAGGACACTTGTAGTTTCCCGTTCCTCGTAATATGTGTAATCGGAAATAGCATTTGGGTGCAGTTTTTGAATTTTTGTTTTCTGTTACAGGTAAGAGACTGCAGCAACACTAAATCACAGTTTGCTCGTTTGCGGGAGCTGTTAGGCCATTCTGCAGCGGAAAGGGTAAGTGTAAAGTTGAATCTCTGTCGACAGATTAATTGAAACTCTGGTCACACAGCACGGAAATCTTATCTTACCGTAAATAATATCGGCCCACCTTTGTCGTCACTAAACTGAGGAAAACTGAAGCGGACACATGTTCTTCACGCTCATAAAAAGAATCTCCGGTACGCTGCTCACAAAATGAACTCTTAGCAGCTGCAGCGCCCAGAGTTTGTTGAACACGGAGAAACCTAGACGTGTTTGGCTCCTCATTAATTTTTCATGTCTTCATACAACTCCATCGTAAAACCGTGCACCGTCTCGAATCTACTGCAGCTACAGGAAAAACTTCGGCAGGAAAATCACGTATCAGTTTTGCACCCTGATATTCTCACACTAGACATGAGCGACAAATGATGATATATGAAACTACAAAAAATGTAATCTGTGTATAATTAATACTAGTATTTTTCTTCAAAGATTTCTTTCTAATCACGAAACGTTTAGATCACTTTTCCTGTCTTACTTATGTTGTAGTAAATCTAGCCCACTTCTCCACACTGGGTTCGTATTTGAAACTATGCATAATACGTAACTATTTATAGACACCTCTTTGCCTATGAAGCTTACGCGTCCCAGGAAACAAATTTCCTGAAAGAGGCTGCGATCATTGTGATATAAATATGAATAAAGCCGTCTATATCGTGTAATACCTTCCTTTTTGCCTGCGCCATATTCTGAATATGATATCATTTGGTACGCTGTTGGCCATACAAGTTAATAATATAGTGTATTTGGTAATATTTGTCCCTCCAAGCCGCCTACGTGCGCCTGCTGGTGAATAAAGAGTTCACATGTTTGCTTATTAAGAAATTTGACAAGTGACTGTGTGGGCTTGGTGGCTTGTGGGGCGCTTCTGTAACTTTATTAAAAATAAAATATGTTTCTCTAACTTTTTAACGGTCGTTTATGTCGTTATTTCTTTACGTTCACACCCAAAGGATTAACTTTTTTAGTAAATTTCAGCGCCAGTTATCAGAGATCAGTAGCACTATGTCCCAACCGCAGACACTATCGCAGACAAGCATCCTTTTGAATACGTCTGATTTTTTACTGTTATATCAACAGGGCGGCTCGGGAGGTGATAATCGATCAGTATATTTTCGTATTTGCAACGTTCATGATAGGGAAACAAACTTGAGGACGGTATTATAGAAAAAGAAAGTAGGTAAAGATGAAATGGGAGAGATGATACAGCGAGAAGAATTTGACAGAGCACTGAAAGACCAGGTGGAAACAAGGCCCATGAAGTAGATGATATTCTCTCAGAATTATTGAGATTCTTGGAACAGCGAGCCATGAGAAAGCTGTCACACCAGTATATAAGATTTATGAGACAGTAGTAGTACCGTCAGGCAGCAAGGAAAAATGTAACAAATCCAATTACAAAGCAGACAGTTGTTTACAGGTGTAAGTATTACCACACTATCAGTACGGGCACCAATTATATACTGATGAATGGAAGTTCACCTCGGGGAAAATTAGTTTGGGTTCTCGAGAAATGTAGGAACACGCGAGGCAGTACTGACCCCACCACTTATCGTGAAAAACAGGCCGAAGAAAGGCAAACCACTTTTATAGCTTTTGTAGATCTATAAAATGCTTTTGACAGTGTTGACTGGGAGACAGTATGAAACTTTGGAGGCAGCAGCGATAAAATACAGAGATCGAGAGGATGTGTACAACTTGTACTTAAACCAAAGTGCTGTTATGAAGAGTCGAAGGACATGAAAGGGAAGCCGTTGTTGAGAAGGGACTGAGACAGGACTGTAGTCTATAACCAGTGATATTTAATTTCTACGTTGAGCAACCTGTGAAGGAATCCAGATATTTGGCAAGGGAATTAACATACGAGGAAAATAAATAAAAAATTGAAGGTTTTCTAAAGACATTGTAATTCTGTCAGACAGCAAAGTTCTAGAAAGAGGAGTTGAATGGTGTGGAAAGTGTCTTGAGAAGAGGTAAAAGATGAACATCAAGAAAAAAAAAAAAAAAAAAAAAAAAAAAAAAAAAAAAAAAAAAATATGTAGTTTAGTCGCATTAAATCAGGCAGTGCTGATAAAATAGGATGTGAGACGCTAAACGTAACAGAGGAGTTTTGCGATTTGGGCAACAAAATAACTGGTGATGGCCGCAGCAGAGAGGATATAAAATGCAGACTGCAACAGCAAGAAAAGCATTTCTGAATAAGAGAAATTTCGTAACATCGAGTGTAGATTTAAATGTTAGAAAGTATTTCCTGAAGGTATTTTTCTGGAGTGTAGCTACGGATAGAAGTGAAACATGACGATAAACAGTTTAGACAAGAAGAGAATAGAAGCTTTTGAAATGTGGTGTTACAGAAGAATGCTGAAGATTGGATGGGTAGATCACGTAACTAATGAAGTGGTACTGAATCGAATAGGGGAGAAATAAATTTATGGTACAACTTGACTAAAAGAAAGGATCGGTTGGCAGGACATACATTGAGTTATCAAGGGTTGGTCAGCTTGTTGTTGGAAGGAACTGTGTTGGGGGGGGGGGGGTGTAAACATTGCAGTGGGATACCAAGGATTGAACACAGTAAGCATGTTCAGATTGATATCGATTGCAGAAGGTATAAAGAGATGAAGACGCTTCCACGAGATAGAGAAGCGTGGAGATCTGCATCAAACCAGTCTTCGGACTGAACACCAGAACAACACACTTCATCAGCTGATCAGAACTAAGCAGTTGTTAAACAGCTTTCCTTGTCAGTATTAATAAAAACTCTGTCTATGGGTGAGGCACAAGTTTTATAGACAGTAACATTGAACGCTGTTTTACAGTTTCTGAATTTTGATCTGATGGTGATAGTAGCCCAACTACGTAATAAACGAAGAAATATTCTAAACGATTTAGACGACTTTATTAATAAAACATCAAAACGGTTATCATAAAAAGTGTCCTTCCAAATACCGAATGGCGTATTGATTAAACTACTGGACTCGCATTCTAAGGACTCTGGTTCAAATCCCATGCCAGCTTTGGGCTTGACTGAATTTCCGTAAATCGTTTCAGGGGGACACAAGAGTGGTGCTTTCGAAAAGTCCACGGCCGACTTCCTTCCCAAGTCTGATCAATTTGAAACTTGTACGTGGTATATCGTTCCCGAGTCGTCGACGGGACGTTAAACTTTAACGTTTTTCTTCTTGTACAGGAAAAGTAACGTGGGCAATAAGCGCTTTGAGTGAACTTCTTGTGAGTGAAGTTGCGCAGTTATCAGGTGATTGTCATGTACTAAAAGCGCCGTTTGACGACCAAATGGTAAGCTATTCAAGACACGTTGTTTTTCGCAGAAACGGTCCGTGATTGTTTGTGGTCATTTTAGTAGCGTTATGTTCCTAAACAGTCTGACGATCGGGGGTTAGAGCTTACTTGTGCCCATCACGTTGCAGTGGCAGTCACGCCGAGTGGACCAGGAACGGCGTGCGAGCGAAAACCATCGGATAGCAGGTTTACTGCGCGCGTATCGGCTCGTAAATCAGGCGCTTATTGCGGTTCTCCGGGTATGGGTTTTGGCGTTGACGGCTTAAGCCGAGACAGCGGCGCATCCGCGATATTGGGTTTTGGGATGGGGGAGTGGGGGAAGGGATGACCCTAATTTTATTTGTGCCGCCGTGGACCGGTGCGAGCCTTAGGCGCAGAATGCGCATATTGCAGTGGCCGGCTGCCAGGGCCGGGGTTGGCGGTAAGAGTGGCTTCGCATTACAGCGGCACCCAGCCAGCGAGCCGCGTTTATATCTCTAGTCGCACGCGAGAGCTGGGTAGATATCTGTTTCTGGCTGCTCAAAGGATTTCTGAACAAGTATTCGCACATCGCTATCTTGTAATACTGATTTCGGCTAGGTGTGAGAACTACAACAGTGAGCAACGAAATATGCGTCCGACAGATGACGGTAACTATAAAGATTGTTCAAATATCGTGTAAAGATAAAATGACGAATAGGCTGCAAACCCCACAGATTGTATACACCGGTTTCGCTGAGAGAGTCATGTGACACGCCGAACTTTTTCCATTAGCCATTGTGGCAGGAACTTTCTCTCTGCAGCACGATAACTACCTCTAATTCGGTTGCTTATAACTTGCATTACGTCGTTCAAAGTGCGAGTAAGTGGCGTACGCCAGAATTAATTTCATGTACAGATGAGACGCGTGCGACTGAACGGCCGGCATGTAGACTTGCTATGTGTGGGGCCTGGATGTAGATCCCGGCACTACAGGGGACGTTTTTCTTGGCGGGGGGGGGGGGGGGGGGGGGGGGAGAACTTGAACTGATTGCACTCTGACTCGATATGTTAACTGAGATGTTACTTGCAAGAGGAGTAGCTTCTGCTAAGGATCAGGGAACTGGCGACGGCAGGGAGAGCGGTGTGCTGACCTTGGACGTCTCCATATCACATCGAAATGACTCCGTTTTCAGAGTATGGGACGGCTGCCTGCCTTCAGGGTCTGGTCACGAAGTTGCAGAAATTAGACTTGGAATGTGTGGATGTTTGGCAGAGCGGTGTCTGTGGCGGGACGCGCGAGGCGTTCCGCCGGGTGCGCGGAGCGTGGTGTCGTCTTGCGCAGTGCTCTGCTCTTCACGCCTCTTCTCTTCTTCTTTGTGTGATTCTGGCCTTTGCAGAGTCCCGCCCGTGACCGCTGCTCCGGCCAACGGAGCGCCCGCATTTGGTTTCCCTCCCTCCGGGAGGCGCACTTTATCTTACTGCTGGCCTCACCTTGATACTATGGCCGCTCAGCGTTTGTGTTGTGCTCATTTCGAGTGCGCTTTTGTAAAACAGCTATGTTTGATGCAACTGTCCACACTAAACTATCCTATGCAAGCATCTTCATCTCTGCATAACTACTGCAATCTACATCTCTTTGAACGTGGTTACTCTTATGAGCCATTGTCCTCTTCATAGGCGCCCGTCCCATGGGATCAGTGGTAGACCTTTCATTAATTTCAGAACTCTCACGTATGTCTAGAAATGATTGTTTCTGATCATACTAAATCACATATTTAGTATTGCCTAACGGAAGGGTAAACACTGTGGCTTTAGTAATCAGTGCAGTGTTCGGTTGTCAGGTTCAAATGGCTCTGAGCACTATGGGACTCAACTGCTGAGGTCATTAGTCCCCTAGAACTTAGAACTAGTTAAACCTAACTAACCTAAGGACATCACAAACATCCATGCCCGAGGCAGGATTCGAACCTGCGACCGTAGCGGTCTTGCGGTTCCAGACTGCAGCGCCTTTAACCGCACGGCCACTTCGGCCGGCTGTCAGGTTTTTCACGGGAAATAATACAGTTCTTCCTGTCGTGGCGGCAGTTTGTCGTTGTTCTGCAATATTCGAGCATGTGAACCTGTACATAACATTCCCGAAAAAGAGTACTCGGTCTTTCTGTATTGCTTCCTTAATAAACCATAGAAAGGGGCAGCTTCGACACCCAGAACAGCAGAAACATTGTTGAAGCATACTTCCCCGACACCCGTCCACAGTTATAACAGCAACAGCCCTTTCGCCTCCTACAGATCTTAATCCCGACGGTACGCTTGCGTTTGCCCATCCAAGCAAGCCTTGTCTAGACCAGAATCAGATTTACACCGTAGCGTAGATTGATTGCAGTAGAGTGAAAAGAAATACACTCAAGCTATACTGTAGAAGGGGGCCCAAATGTAGAAGAAATACAAATTTCTACACTGGAAGAGAGGAAAAATGGTGAAAAAGGTGTGTGAACTTTTTGAAACAACATATATTGTTTTACACCGGATGGACTGCAAGCCAGTGCAACATCGAGTCATAGGCTTGTGAGTTCTGCAGTCTAGGTGCCACGGGTAAACAATAACGTACCGTATCAGGGAGACGAGATATTTCGATTCAATCCTAGGCTGTCAAAAGTTCGTTCTACCGACCAGTTTGATGGTTGTTTTCGAATCGTTCCTACATCCATATGTAAATAATATAAAAAAAGTGTACTTCGGGTTTGGTAAAAAAATGTGCTTACTTTTAAGGTATAACAACAATGTGTCTTCAAAAACATATTGACTAGGTAACTGTTCAAAAAAATATTCAAATGTGTGTGAATTTCTAAGGGACCAAACTGCTTGGGTCATCAGTCCCTAGACTTATACACTACTTAAACTAACTTATGCTAAGAGCAACACACACCCATGGCCGAGGGAGGACTCGAACCTCCGGCGGGAGGCTGGATAACTGTCAAACGTTTAAGATAACCTAAGCTTTGTGTACTTCCTGTCGAATTTGTTTCCTGTGGCACAACACGTTCGCAAACCCAACAAATCAGTTAAAATGGCTTTATAGGAATCTTGCGCCTTCTTGGGTAAATTTCTGCGGATGCCCATGGTCCCCCTTTACAATTTTTACCGCCCCCACACTTCCCTCCATTACCAGATTGACGAGTCCTTGCTGACTCAGCATGTGTCCTTATCAACCGATCTCCGCCTTTAGTCTGGTTATCATCAGTTTTTTTCTCTACTTAGATTTAGTACCTCCTTATTAGTAATTAGATCTGCCTATCTAATCTTCGTCTTTTCACTGAAGCTCCCATTTCGAAAGATTATTTACTGATCCCTAAACTGCTTGTCGTCCACGTTTCAATTCCGTACAAGGCTGCATTCCAGAAAAAATTCCTAACGTATTGCCTGAGTTATACTTGGCAGACTTTTGTAAATTGACTACGTCAGCTGTGAAATGAATATTTTATTGCATTTAAACTGCAAGTCGTAAGGTTAAAGATTCCAGGATTGCCACAATTACTTCCATGAGCCAATTGTCTTTATTCGCAGGCGGCAAGGGGAAGCGTGTATCCTGTATATTGCACCGTGTACCAGATGTTTGTCGTTTTTGAGTAAAGATAAAGAGTACATCAGCCTGAAGGCTAAGTTTTGTTTCAGCATCTCAGTCCGTTAGGATGTATGGTTCCTATTGGACGTAACATGCCCTTGTCTTCCTGTGATCTTTGAACTTTGTAAGCTTTCGGGTTATTGGTAGACGTACAGATTAAAGTGAACTCCGAACCGCGGTGCAGCTTGACGTCTTGCAGACCTGTGGGCCACACTGAATTAATTTTGTTATTATTACATCGCCAAATTATAACCGCTGACGAAAAAAGCGGTAAGTGACAGAAAAAAATCCTTAAACTAATCCCTGATCAAGGATTTAACTTGCGACCTGTAGTATAGTAGGCTGACAAATCCCACGAAAATTTTTAGAACTGATATCATAACGTTGTATTCACGATTATTGACAGGAAGTGAATGCTCCTTATTTTGTAGAATTAAATTTTTTGTTATTCATTCATCCAAACATGTTTTTGTTGTTCTGTGCCATGTTCAGTATTATTTCATATCCGAAAGTTTAAAAATATATTTGAAAAATAACACTAATTACTTCTCCGAAAGTTAAACAGTGCTCATTTTTTGTTTTACTGTTCTAATGTTGAACATTGCTTTTGACGTAAATTACCATTTCATTCTTCGCTGTAGAACATTGGTGCGTTTTACCCTTGAAGCCGGTCATTGTGTCTAACACGATTAGGTAGCTTGAGGAAACTAATAATCGATTTTTACGGCATGGTGTGCGAGAATTTCTTCAGAATGCTCAGAATTTTGCGATGTTATTGTGTTCATGTGCATGATCGTGTCTTGGAGATATACTCAAAATACTTCCGTGTGGAACGCCATGAGATTAGGAATGGGCCCCATGCTAAGGTTTGCTCCTAAAATTCCTGTTATAGTTCTAAGACGAGCCAAGGACCATATTTCTTTCCTCAATTTACATCTCGCGTGACGACCGTGCAGTAAGATATTGTAGGAATTAGGGTGTATGCTACGGTCTGCCGAACAGTCGCTTCAGCGACGAGTGGAATAGGGAGTGGAAAATAGTACTGGTACACTATATACGTTACACAGTGTGCTGTACCGTGACTTAATGCGAATAGATGTAGTTGTAGGAAAATAAAATATAAAAAAAAAACACGAGCACACTTAGCATTATCATGTTCTGAACTCAGAAGAATTAGTGGGTCTGAATTAATCCCAAAGGCAGAAGATAAAAAGATACCGACTTTATAACATCGTCTTGAGACTTGGACCTCTCCGTCCAAATTCGTGTCGGATCGCTTAATATGCGTCGGACGGGCTAACACGTAGGAAATGGAAGTTGATGAAAAGAAACAGAATAGAAAGACTCAAGACTAAATTTTTATACGTGTTTCCATCCAAAATGCTGCACTGTTGGCTAAAACTCAACAGGAGCCTGTTTGTAGATATAATGATTTCACTGCAGTAAAATTTCATCATCCGGGTCGACTTGCCGCATATTCCCGTGTGGAAAGTTGCAGGCATTGCGAGTTAATATTCATGAGCAACAGCTATTGGTTGATCATTAGTGTTTCTGTTCCATTATCAAATAGACCGCGTGCTGTGCAATGGCAGAATTAAAATTACTACTCCTCTGGGGCCACCAGTGCCAACTGCATTAGCTGAAACCGTCGAGTTCGTCAAATTCATTTAATGTACGTTTCTCAGATCAGCTGTAGCCGCTAGTCGTGGATATTCTGGTAGTGTTACCGTGGGTTTTTGAAATTTTTCAACGCTTGCCCGTTTCAACGCTTATCCGTGTGAAACTTTGACTCATTCTATTTCGTGCCTTATATGCAACTGGGAAGTGCATGTCGACTGAACTACTTCATACTAGTCAAAATATCTGGCGTTGTTCCTGGGCGATTGCATCCCGTCTATGTAGCCGCAGAGGTTACCAGCGCTCCTGTCGTTTGGAACCAGATCCGTATGTTGTGAGTTCGAATCCTGATGGCGCTAGTTGTGTAAGACATTGTCCGTCAAGGGGAGGAGAGTTTTTGGCGTATGCTTCGTGAACACCGGATCTCGCCACAGTGCGCTGGATTTAATCTCAATAATCTGAAACGTCTGCTCAATGTCTCGTAGAGCCTTCTCTATCTGTTGAGTAGAAATCAGTCATTTTTATATTGTTATCAGAAACAGTAATAATGAACATATGAATCGCAAGACAAAGAAATTGCTAAAAATGTCCAACTGAAAGTTTTGCAGCAAACAAGCAACTTCACGGAATGTAAGTGCAGAAATGTGTAAACGCCAAGGGTGACTGCCTACAGAGAGATCAGTCGTTGTTGATTTCATTTACGTAGACAGTGAACATTGCATCGAACATTGAAATCGCGCCAACCCAACATTTTTAGGAATATGTTCTTGAGTAAGTTTCGAACGTTGCTTCAGATTGTTTGCTATGTGTCTTGGAATTATCAACCCTTCACTCCACCGGCTTTTTATGAAGTAATTCATCCGACTTGTTACTCCAGTTACCGTAGTTACTGGTGTGTAAATCTTGTCACCACCGGACCGCTTTGAATGTACAGATCGTTATTGATACCGATTTTGTGATTGTATAGCAAGTACTTTGTAATATCACTGTGGTGCGTGTAGTGATAATCTTTCTTTTTTTGTATTACCCTACATTTTTCTATCGATGGGAGAAACATGCACACACCAGTATCTTTGTTGCTCACACCACGTTCAGTTGATACAGTGAGGAAGGAAGTTGTTGACAAATTCTGAAAGGAGGATATCGTCGTTCTTCATGTTGAATGGCTTAGAATTAAACGGTGTTTAGCATGGGTAACATACGTATGCTGTTTTGTGACCAAAACAAAATGTATCAGCAATTGTTTGACTAAACGTAATAAACTGAGGTAAGTTCTTTATAAAACTAGTGAGATGGGCTACAAAGAATTTCATGTATTTTTAAATAGGTTCTGAAATAGCCGAGGAAATTAATATCTGTCTGAAGTAATAAATACGTTACGTTCCTGAAGGCTGTGCAGAGTCATATACAAACGTTCTGCCCTTGTGATTGGGGGAGGGGAGGGGAGGGGAGGAGAGGAGAGGAGAGAGCGACTCGTCGGTCCATAGAGTGCCGTTTACGAGACTCCTCACTTGTAAGTGAGCCTCGTTGCTAAGACGGTGGCTGCCGTCGAAGTTGTCCGCCAATCTCATGGTACTCGAGTTTTTAAGAGAGCCCATTGTGCGTCGTTGTATGTACTGTTCATTAATGGCACTTTCATCTAAATCAACCTGTACGTCATACGCCATACGGCGCATGGCAGAAGCACACAGTATACCATCAATTTTATGCCACCTTCACGAATGGTACGCGGACTGAAAGGTTGGTCGATATCCCTCTGTATAAGCGCCAATTTCTCTATTTTAGCGTTGTAGTCATTATGCGAGATGTATGTTATTGGAAGCAGTATCTCTCTAGACTTAACCCTTACTTATATTGTGTGTTTCAGGCTCTCGGCGATTTACAAATTCTTCGTCGCGACATCTTCAACTTTTATAGTCCTGTCTTCCTCAGTTGCGTGTAATATTACGGTATATTAATAATTTTTACGTATGGACCGTCTGACAGCAACTGAATATTCAGTTGCTGTCAGACGGTCCATAAGTAAAAATTATTCATCTTTGTCGCGAGTCTACAACTGCAATGTGTTGGTTGTCTGTGCGATACTCTCACGAATCGTGCAGCTTTTCTATCTCTCGCGTTAGTCTTAACTTGATGAGGATTCCTAAGCAATGAACAGTGCTCAATAAATTATCGAACAAAGTTTTTTGTACACAGCATCTTTCCTGCCTGATTTTACACTTAAGATTCTCCCACTAAATCTGAGTCTCTTATCTGCTGCCCCAAGCCTCGTTTACATGATCTTTTCATCTAGCAGACTCAGACTCCTGGGTACTATAAGACTGTGACAGATTCTTGTAACTGATCGCCGGTCATTTAGGCAAACGATGGGGGATCTTTTCGCCTACCTACATGCATTGCACTATATTCATTTGTGTATGGACACAGCTTGCAATCTTTGCACCTGACATTGATCTTATACAAGTCTGTCTGCGTTTCATTAGAAAGTTTCTAATTATGTCACTCCATCGTTCATAGTAGTGTCGTCTACGAGCATCCAAAAGTGAAGGACCCAGAAGACATGGTCAGATATCAGCGTAACTTCGTCTTCATACACCGTACCGGCGGGTATATAAATGGTTACGGAGTTACAATTCTTTGTGACATTTATCGGCCACAAGAGGGCATTAATGTCGTTAAAAAGCCTGCTAGGGCCGTCGACAATGTCAGATGTTGAGTGATCCTGTGAAAGACAGTGGCGTCAGGTACACGTATGATACAGCGTTATCAGCCAATGTCGGAGTTTGGAAGGACTCCATATGGCGAGTTGGTCAAATGGTGGAATATCCAGATTTATAGGGCATTCGGGTGTAACAGTGACACGCTGTTGGACTGCATAGGAACGTGAGGTCAGGAACTCGTCCTCATGGTTCCGGTCGAAGACGTCTGAGGACCACAAGGCAGGATCGCGTATTGTGCACCAAGCACATCGTAACCCCTTCACATCAGCGCTTGCCATATGAGAACAAATACAACATTCCGTGTCATCCTGCGTCATTGATCGGAGCTAGCAGCAGCCGGATTGGGGAATTGCCGTCCCATGCGTAGGCTGCTATTGGCACCAAAACACAAACGGCTGAATTCAGAGTAATGTCATGATGAATGGCGTCGCATTGTGTTCACCGATGAATCCCGTGTTCAGCGATGAATCCCGGTTTTGCAGTACCTCAGATGACCATTGGCGATTATGCCTGCGGCCAGGAGAGAGCTCTCATTCTTCCAATGTTTCGAAGAGGCACTACGGTGTTTCTCCCGGTGTCATTGTGTAGGGAGACATCGGGTATAGCTTCAGCTTACAGCTGTCAGTGATTGAGAGAAGGCTGACGGCATAAAGTTACGTCACGGGCATCCTCCGTCCTCAAGTGCTACTCTCATGCGACAGTATCGCGACGCCGTTTTTCGATAGGGTAATCCTCATCCTCCCATGGAACGTGCCTCTATGAACTATCTACCTGATGTAGCTAGCAAGATCACCATATCTGTCCCTAACAGAACATGTGTGGGACCAGCTCGGATGGTGGCTCTGACCTGTCCTTGATATCAAGGACCATTTACAGCAGTAGTGGGCCAACTTGCCTCATGAGGGAATACAGCGGCTTTATGACGCCCGTCGCAACTGGATCGGTGCGTGCATCCAGGCCAGAGGGGATGTAATGTCTTGCTGACAAGTGTGCTCATACTGCCAAGTTCCTTTTAATTTGCACTCGATACTGTAATCACAGAAATGGCATCACATACCCTCCATCGGATGAATTTTCATTTCGTTTCTTTCTCACTTTATGAGTGCCTCCCCTGTCACGCAGTGAGGATGTACACTTGTGGTAAAAACTTGCGGACGAAGGTACCTTTCGCAGGCCAAGTAACATAGCTCGATGAAACTTGGAGCATACATAGGAAGAACTGCTTCAGCATAATACAGATAGAAGTGAAAGGAATGCGTCATGAGGCGAAGAGAAATGACACTTTTATTCAAAGACAAAAATTACACTGAAGTCACCATGATTCATGATGGTCCCCATAAAATTACAAAAAGCGGGAAATAGTTCGTAATAGGGTCTATGATCACCGCGGACAGCAGTGCTTGCTCTGCAACGTGCACGCATGCTGGCCACAAGGTTTGTAAGGACTTCCAGCGGTAGGGCACTCCATTCTTCCACTAGCTCGGTTTTTAAATAGTGACAGTGAAAGTTACATAGTGCTGTTTTATCGTCTTAGGAAGTCGGAAAATAGATCTTATACGTCGTCTTCCCAGGACTATTCCTATTTTGTTGGTTGTAGCGCCGCAGAAAAAATGGAATGCAGTCGTTGGTTGATCACATATTTTCACTTTTTCTTTTCTAAGAGAACTCTGATTTCATATCACCACAACATTTTAATATATATAATTTATCTGTTTTACAGATTTGTAAATACTTTTTAAAAAATCGAAATTATATATCTACAAGTAGTAAAGGGCATTTCACCCGTTTAATAGAAAGGAAATAAAAGCGCACTGATAAGGCTGAAACTTCAGCAACATATCTCTGGCTAATAGAAGAAAAGAATGTGTTTTGCTCAAGGCGGATCTCCTCCAAAAACAAATTTAGTTGTAATTTCGAGCCCAGGGCCGAAGAGGACATGAAACTGTATTGTCAGCAGCGAGTACTATGAATTAACACGAACGTATAAAATACGAAACAAACAATCTTGATCAACCTCTGCGAGTTTTTGGATAGGGCTCCGACTCACCCTACGTCTCCGAGTCGTCATTCCGGACAGATATGAGCAAGGTTTCGTACTGCGACGGAAGGTTTGTTTTTCATTGCTTACCACAACAGCTATGTTATCGAAGACCACGGCTCTCGTGCCTTTTCGTGTCTGTTTACGTTTGCATTTAGTTTCAGTGTAAACGTTCTCCTTGAACAGGAGGCGCAGATAAAAGTTACCCGTATAAGTATAAAGGAAATACAGTGAAATTACAGAAACGAAGTGGTAATATAGACTTACATGTATTTACAATGAAAAATACAGTAAACAGTACATTTATAGAAGATGTTGAAAGTGGCCACCTGAAACATCGATACACAGCTGTGCACGTCTTAGCATATTCAGATACACTCGGCGTAAAGTTCGGATATGGATGGCGGCAATTCGCGGCTGATGTTGTCTTTCAGTGGCTGTGTCGTGTGTGGATTTATTTCGCAGACTTTGCTCATCAAGAGTCCCTACAGGAAAACAATCACATGCTAGATCCGGCGAACATAGTGGCCATATATGTTTGCTGACAGTTCGTTCCTCAGTGAAGACCTAATGGAATTGTTCCAGGGATACCTTAGGCGTGTCGCATGTTGCCCCATCTTGCTGGAAGAAGCAGTATCGTCTTTCACATTCAGTGAGTTGAACACAAAATGCATCAAAAATTTCCTTATATGCAACCGTGTTGAGGGTCGTGTCAAAAAATATTGGTCCAATGAAGCGAGTTCCTGTTACACCACATCAAACACCGACGTTTTCATCATGGAGTTGTTGCTGACACACAGTGTTAGAGTTCTCTGTTGTCCAGTACCTCGTGTCCTGAGAATTCACATGATCGGAAAGATGAAACCATGCTTCATCACTCATTAAGTAATAGAAAGGCTCTAACAAACTATCGTTGTGTTCTTCAGAAGCCACGTGCAGTAATCTACACATTTTTGACTGTCGTCCTCCAGTAATTGCTGCACAGCCGTCTCACGATATGGCTTCAAATTAACACTATCCAATATCCACTGGTAACTACTCCTACTTATAGGTGCCTGTTGGGCCGATTTGCGTGTTAAACTTCTTTGAGCTCTGAATAATTCTTCGGCGATTGTCTGCAATAACTTCTGGTGTACGAACTGAAGAAACTCTTCGTCCTTTTTCATTTTGAATAGATCCATAGGTGCATCAGTTTTTGTACATACTCTGTGTTGCTCTCTTTGCTGGTAGTTCTCTGTTCAGATACTTGACCCCGAAACTTTCGCGAGTTTCCTCAATCGAACCTGTTTTCACGTATGCTGCCACAATTACAAATCTTTCTCCTATCGAGAAAGTCGTTCTGCAGACCCCAAAAAGAAACGTCTAACTTCACTGATGAAATGAACTAAAATGATGATAGAAGAATGCTATTATTTCAGAAGTCGAAATATTGCATTCACTTTAAAAAGGGAGGCGGGCAAGTTAACTGCGCCACCTTGTACATAAAAAGCCCCGCCGACAGTAAGAGCGTAGCACCTGTTGCATTGCCCTGAGATCACGTCCTCACGTACGACGTACGATGGAAGGAAAGGTGCCCGATTTAGCACAAGTGAATGGAACCGTGCAGTGACGATATTGACAGAAGTTGCCTGCGGTGAGAATAGCGGATGAGACGGAATTGCAGAGGCGCTCGCGATGCTGTGGCCGTCGCCATCGATTCGTCCTCAGACGGCAGGGCAGCCCACCCACACGGTCTCCTCTCTCAAGGATGTCTTGTAATTCGTTCTCAGGTCAAGCATGTAATTGATGTTACGTCATCCGGTTCAGCTGTCAGTTGCAGTAGTTCTCTCGACAAGTTCTCTAGCTGCACCGTCTGTATCGTGTCTCGCAGATTACACTGCTGGAACTTGATCTGCAAGTAATCTTGGATGAATGTGTGTGATATATGGAAAACAGTCATTTGCTGTCCCAAACGCGATATTTTTTGTGGGCAGTCTGCTTTCTGCTGTTACGTGACCGAATTGGCGCTATAATTTTACATTTACATCCACATCCATACTCTGAAAACCATTTTAAAATGCATGGCGCCTGTTAGAATTTATTTTTACCGTTTCATTCGCGTATGGTGCTTGGGAAGAATGACTGCTTCAGTGTGTACTATAGTCAGTCTAATCTTGTTTTTGTAGTCTGTAAGCCGTAAGGGAACGGCACGTAAGGGAGAGGTATATTCCTAGCTTCCTCAGTTTATTGTTGTTCCTGGGAATTTGAAAGCAAGCTTCCGCAGAATAGTAGGCGTATATCGTCAAGCGTCTGTCAATTCGAGTTTTTCAGCATTTCCATGATGCTTCACCGTGAATCAAATAAACGTATGACCATTCAGCTACCCTTCTCTGTATACATTGAATATCCTCTCTTAGTTGTAGCTGATGCTGGTCCCACACACTCCAGTAGAATCATAGGATCGGTCTCACGACTGTTTTTGAAACAATCTGCGTTGTGGACGCATTACATTTTCCCAGTACCCTGTCCATGAACCGAAGTTTGCCACCTGCTAACCTACGATTGAGCTTATGTGATAATTCCATTTTATATCCCTACGAATTGTGCTTTTTCTGATTCCATTAGCGACTCGTTGTTGTTCTCACAGTATACTGGGTTTTTGCGTTTTGTGACTTGCACAATTTCTGAAAATTTACAACGAGCTGCCAAGCTCTTCACCACTGTGAAATATTATTAAAAATCCTACTAAATATCTGTTCAATGTTTTTCAGACAGTACTTCATTATAAGTAACTACAGCATCTGCAAATATCGTTCGCTAGGTCATTAATATACAACATAAACAGCAAGGCTCCCAACACACTCCCCTGGGGCACACCCGAAGTTACGGCTACATCTGTCGATGACTCTCCATGCAAGATAACGTGCTGCGTACTCCCTACCAAAAAATTCTCAGTCCATTCACAAATTTAGCTTGATACCCTGTACGACTGTACTTTTGGTAATAAGGATAGATGTGATATTGAGTCAGATGCGTTTCGGAAATCGAGAAATACTGCATACTGCGCAGTTTCAAAGGAGAAAGTGCGAGTTGGTCTTCACATGCTAAACGTTATTGGAATCAATGCGGTTGGCATGTTGGAGGTCATTCTGTTTGAGGTTCTTATTATATTTGAGCTCAAAATATGTTCTAAAAGTCTAAAACAGTTTTTTGTCAAGGATATTGGAGGTAGCTTTATGGTTCACTTGTGCTACGCTTCTCGTTAGCGCAAAGTTTCTTGTTAGTGAGATCTTCGGTTTTTTATGGTTAAACGAGAGATGAGTCAGCCGAAGATTTTGGAATCTGATAGGGATTCCATCTGACCCCGATGACGTGTTCGATTACGGCAATTTTAACTGTTTCTCAACGCCGCTGGCACTAATATCTATCATTCCACTCTCTGTTTCGCATGTACCTGTAAAAGAATCACGTATCGACAGGGTGCAGATACTGCAAGAGTATAATAGACGGCAATAAGTGGAGACAGGACACACGTCGAAGAACTTAGTACTACGCTGGTATCTAAAATTAAAGCAACAAACCGCTTTTTCCCCGTCCTGTGTCTAATTCACGATATAATCACACATATTGTCAACAGATGTCGATACGATCGTGTTCTGCTCGGAAGCTGACATTCCAGTCAACGGACAACAACGCCAACGATAACGTCAGGGCACCTATCAAACAGGGTTGTGAAACTTCCTGGCAGATTAAAACTGTGTGCCGGACCGAGACTCGAACTGGGACTCGGGTCCCGAGTTCGAGTCTCGGTCCGGCACACAGCTTTAACCTGCCAGGAAGTTTCAAATCAGCGCACACTCCGCTGTAGAGTGAAATTTCATTCTAGAAACAGGGTTGTGTTTGCCGGATAGTCACACATGCACAGTCAATGTGTACACAATCACACACGGTGCAGTATGGCACAGAGGAGACCCCTACCAGACTGTCGTCGGTGGAGGCCATAGGAAGAATGGAAGCAGGAGAGTAGCGAAATGATGTGTCCAGATAGCTTAATGTGAATCGTTCTGTTGTTTCTCGGATGTGGCGACGTTTTATATAAGCGAAACAGTATCCCGAAGACCAGGGCGGGGCCGACCACGTGTGACATCAGAAAGAGGGGACCGTTCTGTGGCTGTAAGGGCACGACGGTACTGCCTTAGTACTGCACGGCAACTAGCATCTGACCTCTCAGCTTCCACTGGACGTGTTGCGTCGAGGCAAACGGTATACAGAAGGCTGCAGCAGAGTGGCCTTTGTTGTCAGAGACGTACTGTATGTTGTACTTCGTACGAGACTTCACAGGAGGGAACGTCTAGAGTGAATTCGTCAACATGCCACTGAACGATGGAACAGTGGGCCAATGATCTTTTCACAGATGAGTCTCGATTTCGTATGGAGAGTGATTCTCGACGGATTCACACCTGGAGGGAATATGGAACACGATTCCGGGACCCAAACATTGTGGAAAGAGACCGATATAAAGGAGGGTCCCTAACGGTGTGGGCTCTTCATGAAATCGTTCGGGTGACTCATAAAAATTTAACTTCTGGCAGGAAACGTGACGAGATCTTGGGACCTCATGTGCGGCTGTTGCGAGATGCTTTGGGCCCAGACTTCGTATTGATGTAAGATAATGCTCGACATCACAGAGCACAGGTGATTGATGTTCTCTCGAAAACTAAAGATGTTGCACGCATGGCGTGGCCTGCTCGCTCTCCCGATTTCAGTCCCATAGAGCATGTCTGGGATTCACTAGGGAGAGGGATTGCATCACGTCGGCTCCACCAACCATTCTCTAAGAGTTGCTGGGAAGAATGGGCGACATTCTCTCTGCCTGGGACTGATGACATCATTCACAGAATGCACTGCCGTTGTCATGCCTGTATTGCTCCCAGGGATGGTCACACTCCATGCTGAGCACATTAAGCAGTTGTCGGAATGTGTGTACAAATCTGTTAAGGTGGCAAAAATTAAGAACATTTTTGTCTACCATTTTGCATGTTGCAGTTGTTTACAGTTTGTTTTCTTTATATTGTTTTTGTTTTACTGTCACCTGTTTTGTGCCAAAATAAGCGCAATCTTGCAAAATTTCCGCATGTTGCTTTAATTTTGGACAGTGGTGTATTTTGCATGTGCCACAACTTGATTTTCCATCGTCGTTTGGATCTTAGAGTATTAAAACTAACTGCAATGCGTTTGCTTGATTCTTGCACTACTTTCTGTGTATTCGTTGCATTTTAGAAAGTGAGAGTGGCGCTCGTCTCGTAAAGGTTGTTCGTAATTTACATACAGTAACTTCTCCTCGGAAAGTAACATGTACAACTAACGAAAAATTTAGTTACGTCTTTACAGTTCTGAGATCTGTAGTGTTTTTAGTGTGGTCGTCACCAGTTCCAAGTGAAATGGAATTGCTTGTCTTCTGACCGCATTTGTATGTAGTAAGTAATGCCTTCTGTTCTTCGTAGGTTGCAGTCTTTCATTTTTAATTGACATTTAGTGCGAAATAAGGACACTGGCTTTGACAGGCTACCTTTGTGGACAGATCAACAGCAGTGTTCACCTACTTGCACATGAAGCAGCGCTCTTTGTCTTATGCTCTCTCTCTCTCTCTCTCTCTCTCTCTCTCTCTCTCTTTGTGTGTGTGGTGTGTGGGCGCGCGCCGCGCGCGCGTGTGTTTCCACATTGCTAGAGCCGCGAATAGCGTTTTGTTCGTCCCCTGACCTTTCCGTGGTCACTGGTGCTTTATCTCCCCCCTACCTCATTAGGACTGACACGATGTGCTCGAGTGAATTTAAGAGGTGAGGGATGTTTTCCGTCCTAGACCCGCCACCTCTTTCAACTGCCCTGTCACAGACTGAAATGACTACGGGGATCGAGTAAGTAATTGGGACGACGAATCGAACTGAACGTGCTTGTAAACTTCGCTATTACTTGAAACTCTGAATCTAATACTAAGTAACTAAGCTCAGTGTAAGCCAATAAGGGAACTATTCCTGTAAGTTTTGCATCGTTGGCTTCCACAATATTTAGCAACGGATCGTATTATCCATACATCACTGTTCAGAAATAACGGCAACGGTTCTGTTGTAATCATGGAGTAAAAGAACTTGAAGACTTGTTTCCATCTAGACAATTACTTGGTTCCATTGGAGGTGGCAAGCTCTTGTCTTTCTTAAGGTCAGAGTCTGTTTATCCCGCCACCAGTTATGGCGGTTCTAAGGTTAAACATGAATCCCGAACCACGGTCCGGCTTGGTATTTTCCAGGCTCATAAAGAAATCCAAATCATGTTCGTTCAGTAAAATAGCGTTCCTTATTTTTAGAAAGTGACCTCTAGTTGAATTTTTATAGATACTTTCTCTAGACCGACATGGTAAATTATTCTGTTGTTTTTACACTAAGTAAATGGTATTTTTACACTACGTAAATAATATTTTTCCACTGTGTGACTCATTACATGCACTCCTTTACACAGCTGGCATGGAAAAATCATGTTGTGTCTATCTGTTACTCAGTTATACGTGAACGATACTCTTCACACGTATTTCTTAGTTGTCGCGTGTGATTATTGCGTTTTATAAAATCCTCTGTGCAATTTCCAAGAGGTTTTCTTGTAAGAATGTGGATAAGGTTGTATCAGAATTTCGATATCATACGGTGCAGACTTTCGCGCCCGACATTTGTGCTTTTGGTGATTTTTAGTGTTCCGGACCTCAATCGGTTAAAACGGAATCCTAATACGTCACTTTGTTGTTTTCTCAGAAATGAGTAGACGTATCAAGTTGAAAATTATGTCCCTCGGTGGTGTAGAAAAGGGAACTTCTAAGTCAGTGCAATCAAAAGTTACAGCTATTTATGTCGTGTTTTGACATTCCCGAACTCGCTCGTTAAAGCCTGTTGCATACTTACCGTTGACGTAGAATTCAGGAATTTGGCAAGAATCAAGGTTTCACGGTACAATTAAAGAAAATTTGTAATTACACCTCACGAAAAAAGTATTTCTTTTATTGTTTGTTATCCGACGTCAAACGTGAAATTAAACATTCTCGAACGTCTTGGAATCCCTGGGACCGATAACAGACAGAAATCTTAAGAGATTCTCGATTCCCGTAATGGATGAACTGTTTGTACACTTAATTATTTTGTACAAATCCTTTAGTGCGCGAGCCCTACTCGCACCTATCCAGTTATTTTTTTAGTGGGTATTGCGCCATGGTCGATGTAAGAAGAAAACGCCGTTATCAGTTATTTATACTAAATAATTACCGCAGTTGGAAACCCTTGTCCTTTGTGTGCGCTGCTACTGGCGAGACCAACCATTGCAAGATCGCCTGTAAGTTTTTAATCTTTTTCACCTTAATTTGATCCAAATAATAAAGAGTAACAGCTGCTCATTCGCATTCAGATAATACGATAGCGTTCCATTATATCTGACAAATGATGTATCACTTATCGCTGTTTACAGGGCGTTGAATCGAAATTCGCGCGAATCATGTGATGTGGTGTGACGCATAGCCTCAAATGCCTTAAGCAGCCGAGAGATAAGTTCCGCATTTAATCGACCAAACTGTGGCGAACGTCATGCTGTTTATAGAGCGCACCAGGCGCCTCGTGACAGAGGTCGCTAAAGGAAAACATCCATAAGAACGATGATGATGATACGGTTTTGTGGGGGCACGATAGCAAGGTCTTTAGCGCCTATGTAATGTGGCTAGTGTTGAAGAAGATAGTACAGTCTCTAAAATGAGAACTGCAAGTAAAAACGTAAACGAAGTTCTGTAAACTACACACACACACACACACACACACACACACACATACACACACACACACACACACACACACACACACACACGCACAATGGTTCAAATGGCTCTGAGCACTATGCGACTTAACTTCTGAGGTCATCAGTCGCCTAGAACTTAGAACTAATTAAACCTAACTAACCTAAGGACATCACACACACACACACACACACACACACACACACACACACACACAAAAGGAACCAATCCGGCATTCGGCTTAAGTGATGTAAGGAACCGTAAATCTTGTTGGCCGGACAGGAATTTGAAACGTCATACTGCCGAATGACAGTCCAGTGGCTAAGCCACAGCGATAGCTCAGTTGGCATCGAACTGCGCACAGAACTCGGACCTGCCAATCGTTATTCCCACGACGTTGCCAGATGCGTTTGCCTATTGTTGCAAGAATTGAACTTGGTCACATGACAAGGTAAAGTCACGACGACAGTAGCAGAAGAGAGAGTAATAAGAGGGAAGGGTGAGAGAACGTCTTTTTCAGCTATTTAATTATTAGAGGTCGACGGGAGGAAAGGGTACAAGGCGGTGGCGAGACGAAATAAAATTAGTGTATTTACTCCAGATTGGAACAAGAAAGTAGTTATGCTTTCTGTCGATGAGACAGTTCTTTCCTTGATACTGTGAACTGCAGTAATCCTGTGGAAACTAGATTTGTTATGATGGCTACAGTCTTATTTCTGATAGGTCAGGAACTTAAATGAAATGTAAATATCAGTTAAGGGCGTACTGTATACCTGTTTTGACGGTTTTCAACAAAATCATTTTGGCGATTAAGACATTTGTCCTAAACGTGCACCAATTTTTCCATTTCTCTCTGCAAACAACGTTCGAGCCATGTCATCATTGTGCCCTGCAATTGTTTTAAGGGACGTGAAACGTCGTCAGCCTAAGCTGGACAGTAGAGTAGGCCACGCATCACTTCCTCTTCGAAACCGAGGTTATTCTATATAAGTTCCTAACATCGAAGAGCTGGCTTGCTGATGCGTTGGCTTGCGGTCGGCCATTGTTGTGCCACAACAATAAAGGACAGCACGCCTCCTCTTTTGTTCTGAGTGGATCAGCGTAGCCTTCGCAATGTTATTTATGCAGTATGCAGCCAAGGTTATTGTCGTCACCAGCTGCGTGAAGTCGTGGCTACTTTAAATGTAGTTTAGTTACAAGTGGAGTGTCAGTACTTACGTGAACGATCAACCGAAGTAACTGTGAAGTTACTCCAAGAATTCAAACAAGACTCTCGCTTTTTTCTCTCTGCTGATGTCGACATTTTGATGGCAGCATATGTACAAATAATTTCTATGGTTACATAACGATCTTCGTCGTTTGTGAGTTGGGAACTGTTCCCAACCGATTCAGTCGAAGGTGACAAATATAACTCAACACTCGCGCTGTGCCGGCGGCCGCTAACCAAATGAATAAATCTACTTCTTATCCACGTAAGACCGTTGGGGCAAAGATTCTTTTCTTTTACAGAAAAACTAATGTTCGCAAGCACCTCCTGAGATTCCCTTTTGACCACTCTCCCGTTGTAACAGCTTTTAAAGAGGAAGTTCAAAGATTAACTAATTTATCGATTTATTATTATTATTATTATTAGTACTGTTGTTGTAGCTTCTTCTTCATGTCTGCTGATCTTATACCTTGAGAATGAGATTCAGAAATTGTAATTCAGTATTTTCGGTGATAGTCGTGGAATGTTTTTAGAGTACTAAAGTAAGCGACACTCCTTTAAACCTCAACAATATGGTAAACAGGAGTTGTAAGTCCTTTTTATTCTGGTTATGGGAGATACAGAGTTGAAAGGTAGCTGCTACGTAAAGTGATCGAATTATAAAAATGTCTGTTTTGTAGTGTGCTTGTTCTTGTAAGAAAATGCGTCTCGTGATTTAATATCTCTCTCTCTCTCTCTCTCTCTCTCTCTCTCTCTCTCTCTGTATCTGTTTTTTTCTGCACTGTCTCCAGTTCTTAACACTCCATATGTCTTTAATACACATCGACTGCAGCATTGCTTTATTTTTGTAGTCAAATTATTTTCATTTCTTCATATCGCCCCTTTAGGAAAGTTATCTGTGGACCTCGTGTTTTAGTATTTTAACTATTCGTATGTTGTGTTCCTGTGGCGCCTGCCGTTGTCTGGTGTACCAAACTGCCTAAAAACAACAATAATTGCTGCAGAAACACTATGGTGGTTGACGAAATTAATCTCGGGTGAACAGCTTGGTATGAGTTTGCATAGGACACACACACTCATACCAGGCTGTTCACCCGAGCTTTATTTCGCCATAAAATACGCCTGGAGAAATTGAAGAATCACTATGGTGGTTAATCAGGCGTTGAGATTTTTTAAAATATTTATGTTTAATTCTGCATATTTGAGGTATACAGAGACAGAACGTGTATGGTAAATATGACACTACCTCGTCGACTCCACCATGCACGATCACTCAGTCATTAGTTGGTTCTCCCACGCCCGGGTTTCCGGGTTCGATTCCCGGCGGGGTCAAGGATTTTCTCTGCCTCGTGATGACTGGTGTTGTGTGCTGTCCTTAGGTTAGTTAGGTTTAAGTAGTTCTAAGTTCTAGGGGACTGATGACCATAGATGTTAAGTCCCATAGTGCTCAGAGCCATTTGAACCATTTGAACCATTAGTTGGTTATCTGGATCACTTTACTCCACATAATTCGACATTGGCTCGCCGCACTGTCTCGTATCCTAGCGCTCTCTACTTTAATCTTTTACGAGCAGATCGAAATACAGTGATAAACTAAAGCATTATGAATACTGTCCTCTGCCACATCGAATACAGCCTCCAGATCGAATGCAGCCTGGTGGCACTGAGGGCACATCAGGCGGTAAGGGAAGTATGTAAGCCAATGTTCTGATCTTATCCCAGTTACCTTCTTTGTCCTCTCCTTTCTTTGTGAGACAGCCGCTTTCTTCTCCATTATCATCATTATTCGTGTCCTACTGTGCTCCTATTTCTCTTCGACTTGCAAACTTTTCCTCAGCGTGGAGGTCGGAGGCTTGCCACCTTTGTGGAAAAAGATAGGCGGCGAGGTGTCGCAGATCTAATGACAGATTACAATGCTGTTGCAGCCATTAGTGTTTCAGAGGACAGTATTCAGCTCAACATTGTTGAACATATAACCCCTATGTGTTTCCACGTTGACGCAATGACACCGTCAACTATGACTGCAAGTGGGCACGGAATCATAGGATTATCAATAATTCTGTATTATTTCACTCCGTAAAACCGTGCGGGAAAAACGAACACCTTATCTTATCATGCGAGCTCTGGTTTCCCTTATTTTATCATGATGATTGTTTCTCCCGATGTAGGTCGGCATCAACAAAATATTTTCGCATTCCGAGGGAAAAAAATGGTGATTGACATTTCGTGATAAGATCCCGCCACAACGAGAAATGCCTTTGTTTTAATGGCGTCCACCCCAAAACCTGTATCATGTTCGTGACACTCTCTCCCATATTTTTCGATCATACAAAACGTGCTGCTCTTCTTTGAACTTTCTCGATGTACTCTGTTAATCCGATCTAGTAAGGATCCCACACCACGCATCACTACTCCAAAAGAGGACGGACAAGCGTAGTGTAGGCAGTCTCTTTAGTAGATGTGTTGTACTAGCTCTGCCAGTAAATCGCAGTCTTTTATTCACTTTCCCCTCAACATTTTCTCAGAATTCTTTCCAGTTTAAGTTGTTCGTAATTGTAATTCCTAGGTATTTAGTGGAATTGACGACCTTTAGATTTGACCGATTTGTCGTGCAACCGAAGTTCAACGGATTCCTTTTAGCACTCGTGTGGATGTCCTCACTCTTTTCATTATTTAGGGTCAATTGCGAAGCCTGATGTGCCCAGCGGCGATGGCGTCTTCCAGAAGGAAAGCTATCTAGACAAGAATCGTGCTGTAGTGTTTCGAGGGTCATTTGTGGTAAACGCACGTTGATGTTTTGGCCAACAAATTCACTCGTTGCAAAACAACTGAGACCTGGTTGGGCGCCAAATCCGCGCCTACAAACGTCCTGTCCGTAATTTAAGGCAGTTGCCTGACGTGTGCAAGACAATTGGTGCTACATACTTCTGGAAATCTAGCAAGGATTTTCGAATCCATTCCACGCAGAATAGCTTCTGTATTGCGTCCTAAAGATACTTCAAGGAAGTCATTTCTTGGCTCATTAGTATATATCTCTCTATGCAGCTAATCCGCGATCTGTACTGGCGACCCAAGGTGGCTATGATAATAACAATATTACCTATTTCTTTGGGTTCACGACTGACGTATAACTTGCAGATAGAGCGCAGTATGACATGCACCTATTATAAGGGATATTCGTAAAAATGCCTCCCGTTTTTCGCGTTTTAACATCAGTGTCTACGTGTTGCTGTTCCAGAGGGTATGTTTTTTTTCTGCAGAGCGTTTCAACTTGATCTGAGGTGTTTTCTCACAGAGAACATCGAATAGTATAATCTACCGGCATTGCATTCAACTGTTCGCTCATTCTTTCCGGAAGGGCGAGCGAGGTGATGTAGTGCTTAGCAGACTGGATTGCGGTTCAAATATCCGCCCGGTCATCCCGAATTTGTTAACGTCATCTGGATGACAGAATGTGTTTCGAATGGCTTGCTAGTGTTGCGTCGTCCGTGTTGCGCACAAGCGTAGTGAACGTTTCCCTCAGTAGTGGAGCGGCAGGTGGAAGCGCCGCTCGCGTGCCTGCGCGGTGACGCGGGTGACGTGGGAGCCCTTCCGGTGTCATTACGGGAGCATTGTCTCGCCACGGGCCACACCTGCCGATCGGCCCAACTGGGTCGCCCTTCCGCTGCCATTTAAGCGCCCTGCCGCCGGCGCGGCACAGCTGCCTGCTCTTTGTGCTGGCCGCTACGTTACTGGCAGCACGGCATTTTTCCCTCTTCTAAAGATAACCTCTGACCTACCGAGGTTTCACCCGCCTGTAATAATAGGCAACCCTATCCAGAAAGCCTCCGTCAGAGAAGTAATGGCGGTGCCACGAGATGCCCCTCATCCTACCCTCCATTCGCTTGTTCGCCAGGGGAAGTTTCCCTGCCGCTGTCGTCGTGGTCCAGGCGATGGGCTGCGCCCGTGATTTCACTACGCTGTGCAGTTACTCCATCGTTGGCGCAGGTAACATCAGATTGGCGAACGCAGATCAGTCCCCAATACGCAACTCTATTTCTAAAAATCGATGTCTACAACAGTACTCCGCAAGCCACCTTATTATGTCTGCCGAAGGATTCTGCGGATGCGCTATTTCTTAGCATTCATGACTTACCAGTCTCATTCGCCAGTTGCGCGCGGGGAGAGCGCCTCATCGAGAGTCCAGACGAGCTCGAACGTCACTGTTTTTTTCCTTTCCGCGAGATGTAAGTGAAAGGAAGTAAGTGTTGCACGACGTTCCGTGTACACCTTTCCATAATACAAATTATCTCGATTGTAATTTATGCCGTTTGAATTTGACAACCATTTTGGTCATATGATATTCACCAAAAAAAAAAGGAAAAAAAAGCCGTGACGAAACGGACCTTTCTTCAATGCACCATTCTGCTTCCTTTTTTATCAGACCCGAAAAAGTTCCCTGACTGACAAGCAGTACTCTATACCGAGACGCATACTCCTCGAACCTAGATCTTTTACCGTAAGCACCGTTTGCAGTCCCATTACCAAAATTAAACGAACAGCAATATTCTTTTGGACGTTTACAATCATTGCATTACGTTCCTACAAGTTGAGAGTCAACGGTGAGTCCGTACATCAATCTTCAAGTCTGTATGTCATCCTGCGTTTCGCTGTAGTCTTCTGGATTTGCAGTCTTCCTGTAGACAACAGCATCTTCTGCTAATAGCCTCAACGAGCTTCGAACGCTGTCTACCAGACCGTTTTCAAATGTGGAAAATAATAGGCGCTCCTCGTTTAAAATCAGGCATTGAATTCCAGGCAAAAGAAAGTCGTGAATCCAGTCGCGTAGCTGGTCTTTCATTACACAAGGTTGTATCATGTTCACTTGGTGACTGTGCGGAACGTGTACATCCGTCCCGTACGTTCAGCCTGAAAACAAACCTTTCAAATTAGACTTTACTGATTGCGATCACATACTTTCACCGTGATTCTGTTCATATTTAACATTTCAAAGATAGAAATTTTGATGCATATAGGACGTTACATGTTGCAAACTGGAGACAGAGTGATCTTTGTGGACATCATGGCAGGTTGTAGATACATGTATGGTAAGCTTACGCTTTGTGGCCTGTTGCCGATCGCTAGATGGTACCTAATAGCACAGTACACAGAGTGATTTTGCAGCTGTTAGTATGTTTTCCAACATTACTTTCTTAAAAGCTTTATAGGCATCAAAAGTGCGTTGTAGCCAATAGATATTACCATGAAAACAAATAAAGGTATTTTGTTATTTGAAACGCCTGTTGTCTTTATTTATTTGTTCGATGATAGTTTTCGCAATAGGTTTTAGGCGACCCATGTGTTTTCCAATACTTATTTACTAGACGTCATGCGGACTATGTAAGTTTCATCGGAAAATGCAGGAAGGCACTAGAAGTGTTTTTACGTGATTCTCAATGTGCTATCTTTCAACTGGTTTGTGTCCTAAATAAACTCGACAGCGCATTTTGTAGCGGCGTATCCTTCGCCATGTCTCTCTCTACAAACTAGGCACCTTAGACGCTGTGCACTTCATTATACATACTCATTTTTGCACGATAACCAACAAGCAACTTGACATTTGGATCTGTTTATCTAACAGCAACTGACACTCAGTCATTAAGGACTGAGTGTCAGTTGCACTTATAGAATAGTTCCAGGTTCTCCAACTATATTTATTGTTGCGTGAGAGGGGAGACTTTATACATATGAAGGCCGAGGCGTTGAGCCGCCTATAGGCACCAGTACGGAAAGGTCAGCGAGCTTCTGTGAACTTGTAGCGCAGTACTACAGCTTTATATAATGAACCCTCTCGCAGTATTTGCTCTACTCGTCTTTAATTCCTTCAGCAGTCTTTCTCGACGTTTCGAAAGTGTGTGCCTGGCGGTAGTGTAATGGAAACCTTATATGATTTGACAAGTATTGGACTTGACTCGTTTTACAAGATATTGAGATGCAGTTATTTCAATCGATAGATCGAGCATGGAACTTACTTATGTATCCTGCGGGTCATGTACAGAGATACATCCGCTTTTGAATTTACTGTATCCAAAATGTCGCCACAACTTACGCGTATTAGCTTTCAGCAAATTTTATGTAATCGAAGACTTGTAAATGTCTAATATTTGTGTCTTATTTCGTGCTTAATTTCGGAATGCGTAAATATAAACGGAAGAGAGAAATATCCAGTTTCCCTTGCAGCCTATTTAGGACACTTGAGTCTTGCGATTAGATACTGCCAGTCCATCATAACATGGGCTCCTTGGCTCACAGTTCAAGCACAGCCTGTCGTTTTATCTATGATTTTCATCTAATCAGTAGATATTGTTGCGCATATCAGGTACCTGGAAATAAGCGAAATGTGTGTTTTACTTTGTTTAGAAGTTGTAGGTGATAAAAAGGAGGAGTTTATTTGTTTACTGAACATTCTTCGACGTTGGACACAATACAAGGGGTGGTTATAAAATAACAGGACTGATGCTGCCACAAGTAAGTACGTATGCGCCAAAGATGAATGACCAAGACTTGTGAAGCGTGAAGCCTTCTCAGTCGAATGCGGCATCTCTGGTATCTATAGACAAACCATTGTGGCCGTAATCTTCGTTTGTGTAAGAGCTGTTATTTTGTTTTGTCAGAAAAATGAAATTAATAGGCCTAATGAGGAACGAATTGTCATGAAGTTTCTTATGAAACTTGGAAAAACTGCATCTGAAAGATATCTTTTACTAAATGAAGTGTATGACGAAACTTTATATCACGTACGCGCGTTTTTTTGTGGTTAAGCCATTTCCAAGATGGCTGAGAAGACTTTGAAGGTGACTCGCGCCCAGGACGCCCTTCAACATCAAAAAAGGATGAAAATGTTGGAAAAAGTAGCTAATGTTATTCGATCTGACCGTCGGTTGAGTTTTTGATCAATTGCTGAAACTGTGGGAACTGACAGAGAATGCGAAAGGTAAATTTCACATAACCAGTTGAACACGCGAAAATTGTGCACGAAACCGGTGCCGAAAATTCTCACAATCTAACAAAAAGAAGCTCGTGAAAATATTTATACTGACACTTTGAATACCACTAAAATGATCATAATTTTTTGGAAAGAGTGATAACATGTGACGAATCTTGGTTTTGCACTTAGGATACAGAAACTAAGCACCAGTCCATGCATTTGAAGGGCCCAACTTAATCGAGAGCGAAAAGAGCTCGAATGAGCAAATCAAGATTCAAAGCGATGATGACTATTTTTCCGACATTCATGAATTAGACACTACCATGTATGAGGGACAACCACAGCCATATGTAAACATCTTGAATAGTAACCTCTTGGCTGCTCTGTCAACAACAGCTGATCGGTTATTATTCAAGATGATCTAACCTGATGATATGCCTTATAGGCTAATAAACTGGTCGTTACATAAATAAATTACTTACAAGCAGTTATCATTCGATTAATGGAATTGTGTATCTTCGCTGGGCTCCTGCAGTTGAAACTATTGATCAGCATTACTACCTTGAGGTCCTTACTCGACCCTGTGAGAAAATGAGAAAAAAAAACCTATCCGAATTGTGAGAGAACAAGTCTTGTGTTAACCATCAAGACAACGTACAGGCTCATACCTCATTATTTGTAAAGAGGTTTGTAGTTAAGTACAGCATCGCAGTGTTAGACCACTCACCCTTATTCGCCTGATCTAACACCATGTGACTTTTATCTATTCCCCAAGGTCAAATCTGTATTAAAAGGGCCAAGATTTCAGTCCATTGAAGCAGTCGAAGGGAAAGCGGACGATGCGCTTACTGACATTTATCTTGATTCGGAACATTGATCAGTCTTGGTCTTGATTAACCAACCTTCAGGCACTCGCCTTTATAGAAAGCATTGTGATATGGGAACTACCACCTCACGGTGGTTCACCTATCGTCTTGGGGATGGACCTTACTGTGTCAAATTTACCTCTTTGTCGCTGTTCGGAATTGCTGTTGGTTTGCCAGGTCCTCAGTAGACGCAATGACCGTCACGTACATAGTCTGCCCATACGCGACGATGTCGTTAAGCAAACAGGTCGTAATGGAATTTGAATGTATATTAAGAGCCGGCACCTATCTTCCTCTGCGCTAAACAGCTTCCGCTGAAGAACATGGATTTAAGCTTAAAGGCTGTAATGGTGTAATTTTTATATTTATGGTAAGGAGTAAGTATATTAAATTTCCGATGTAATATGCTATTGAGTTTCAGCATACTATTAGAGCGCTGCAACTTGTGTAGTTTAGAAGTGTGGAAGAAAAAGTTTTGGATGATAATTTTTGCAGCTGTTCACGACAAAGCACTGCCTGTGAGAGTGGAAACCATTAACAGTTTGTTTCTGTTCGAGGAGGTGACAGGGCCATAGGCTACAAGCACAGTAGTCGCGAGAACCAAACTGGGGGATAAGGTTGAGTGATGGTGGGCCTGCCGGTCGCTGGGATCACCGTTGGCACAAGAGAGCTGTGCGCGGCCTCCGCTCCTAATGATCTTTGCGACGGAACGCGGAACCCCTCCCCGCAACCCTTCTCTCTCTCTCTCTCTCTCTCTCTCTCTCTCTCTCTCTCTCTCTCTCCCCCTCCCTCTCTCCCCGCTCCCTCCCTCCCCCTTCCCCATCTCCCTCCTTCCCGCCCCTTCATCCCTCCAGCCCACCCTCCTCAGGATGTATACACAACGATGCTGCCACTCCTGTCAGATATTCTGTTCGCCTTGTCGGTTGTTTACCGTCATATCGTCCTAGTTTATTGGAAGTTCTGTACAGTTAAATTCGCTGAAGAAACTGAGTGTGCGAAGATGATGAAGACTGAATGGTCGAAAAGATATGGCTGAAAAGCGATTATAAATTCTGAACTTGCAATTGAATGAGCATTTCGTGATTTGTCCCCCACCTAATCAATCCAGTGAATTTAATTTACTTTATTGTGGCAGGGTCAGCTACTGTTCTCCACCAAAACCTAAACTCTGTCCCCATTCTGACGTACCCCGAGCGAGAACCTCTACTCTGGTTGTAGCTTCCGGAAACGATAGGTGTAGACATAAGTGAAAATGAAAGTTGGTTAGGCCAGAAGGCGTGATGATATAAAAATAATATCCCATTTGTGTGAGAGTGAGGAATAAGCTGGCCATGGCCATACTGAAAGAACCATTCCAGTTTTCACGTGAAGCTGGTTTAGGGAACCAATGGAAACCCTAAACTAGAGTGACAGGATGGGGGTTTTATGATGTTCATCCCGGATTAGTCCATGTCAGAGTAGGCGCGCTTCTTCATTCGTTATGACAAACGTCATTGCACCTGAGGAGAGTCTCGGGACACAGAAGCTAGCGCGCTCGATGAAAGCTTGCAGCAGTTCAATCTTGAGCTTGATGGCATTCCTGGGCCTCCGCACTGCCTTGCCAAGATCTGTGGAAAGTATGCGACGCGCAAGAACGACTCGGCCTGCCAGGGACAGGAAGAAAGATGTTTTTGCGCCGCAGGAAATGGAAAGTTTCATTCATCGTGGACGGCGCGGTACCACTTCTCCGCTTCCCTTCCGGCGCAGTTAGAAAGCGACAGGACCAGCCAGACAGACAGCAGCCGCCGGAGCCGAGGAATCTGCCTGCAGCCGCCGCTTCCCGGGGCTCCTTCTGGCGCCTGCTTCCTCATGCACTGCACTGTAGATGCCACGGTGTGGTCAATGTCGTAAAATGCGAATCTAGAATATTAAGTAGTTCGTAGAATTAGAGCGAGCGTTTTACGTCCGTGCATTATGACATGTAAGAGATCGAAAATCTCGTCCGCAGAGATAAAAATGTTTGTTTGTCCAAGTATAGATGAAGTGATCCTCGGCGGCTCGCTTGGTGCGTTCGTAAGATCCAGGAGGCAGCAGACAGTGGTAAACAGGTTGATACCCTATTTATTCTTCATGAATTCGCTCTTGTATTGAACAAGCTTCATGAAGGAATCGAAGAGATCCTAGCCAAAAAAGCTCGTTACGTCTTTCTCAATGGGGAGAAATCATCAAGTAGGGAAGTACCTTCGAGTGCGGCTCAGGAGAGTACTGGAGGACGAGTTACTCACTACATATGTAAATGACCTGGTGGGTAACGTCGAAACGAGGCTTTACAATTGTCTGAGCGGTAAGTTGCGTATGTCGTCCCACAGTAAGACCACTGCACAACAAGAGTGGCGCATGTTGTCGGTTTCTGCTGCGGCAGCATAACAGGTGCCTTACAGTCTCGAGTGAAGTAGCGTCGCAGCTGGAAACGTATCCAAAGTTGAAGTGTATGAGACACTGCGATTCTTATAGACAAAACGCCTAAATCGGACACAGATTCACCGTGAAATTCTGTCGGTGTATGGACCAAATGCAATGTCGCGTCCAGCCGTAGTGAAATGGTGTCAAAAATTTCACCAAGGCCGCACAGATGTGGGTGACGCTGGTCGGGGACGAAGGCCGTCTACATCGACCACAGATCACAGTCGACAAAGTCCAGGCAATCGAGGAACTGATTCGCAGCCATCTCAGATTATTCGACGATGAGGTCGTTCGCACAGTGGTTCGCGAATGGCTCCGTGATAACCATAACAATGTGTAACTTACTTTTTGAAATCCCCTCGTATACAAGGTGAGAAAAATTGTGTCACGAAATTTTGACCCTGGATAGCTCATGTCAGTAGGAACCAAAATAACTAATGTTGGCCGGCCGAAGTGGCCGTGCGATTAAAGGCACTGCAGTCTGGAACCGCAAGACCGCTACGGTCGCAGGTTCGAATCCTGCCTCGGGCATGGATGTTTGTGATGTCCTTAGGTTAGTTAGGTTTAACTAGTTCTAAGTTCTAGGGGACTAATGACCTCAGCAGTTGAGTCCCATAGTGCTCAGAACCAACCACAACCACCAACCAACTAATGTTGTGTAGGTCGGCAACGCACCATTTTTAAACTACGGAAATTTGACGCCACGGGCTCATATTGGCCGTGGGATTGCCCTGTTGCCGTTCGTCGGTTGATGGGCACATACGAACGTCCCTCACCCCGTCACCGCCCCAACGTGATACGCACACGTGTCGAATTGGTGTTGCTGTTTGTCTCTACCTCACGTCAGAGGCATTCACACGTAAGATTCGCTGCGGAGCGCACACGCGTCACGTGCGATTTAGTCATACAGTAAGCATGGCGGCACAGTATTTGTTTGAAGAACAACGAGATATGGTTTTTGTTTATGGACTAACCAGCGGTAATACGAATGAATCTCGTCGGCTGTATGAGGAACGGTCCCAGCAAGACGCCACCCACACCCGCAAACGTTTGCAGAAATTTACAGGCGACTTTGCGAAACAGGCCCGTTAGCCATTTTCAGGGCCGACACAATTTGTAAAAGATATTCTGTACGCGAACTAACAACTGTTGACGGGTTAGTTATCATGAAACTACAGTGGATGTGTCGGGACCCTGGCGGATTCGCTCCGAGAGTGGAAGGCTGGCGCCCTACCACCGACCGTGCGAGCCGCCTTGGATACATCGCGGTCTCCGGCAGGCGAAGCATTCGCGGTCATGCGTTGTCCAGAGTATCCGGCAACAGGGTAATCCCGCAGCCGATCGGAGTACGTTGCGCCAAGTTCCCGTAGTTTAAAAATTGTGCGTTGTCGACCTGCACAACGTTAGTAATTTTGGTTCCTACTGGCATCAGTTAACCAGGGTTAAAATTTCGTGACACACTTTTTCTCCATCCTGTATACTGTATAGGCAAGTCGCAAGACGAGAAAGTGTTAGACAATTGCAAGTGGACCTGCGGAGAATCAACACTTCATGCAGAAATTGGCAACTGACCTTAAACGTAACGAATCTAACGTATTGCGTGAAATCAATCGCAATGCTACATTTTTATTAGATTTAACCATTGACGACGAATCACTGCAAACAGTTACAACTGTAAAAAATCAAGGCATATGCGTCTAGGGTAGTTCAAGGGTAACGTCTACATGAAGATAATTGCAGGAAACAAAGAGCCACTCTGAGATTCCTGGGAATACCCTAAGGAAGTGTGTTACAGAACGTTCATTCGACTAATTCCTGAGTGTTGCTCGTCTGGAAGTGACCCTTACGACGTATGATCAATAAAGAAGATAAAGGAGATCCAAAGAACAGCTGCGCATTTCATCATGGGTTCATTAGACAGCGCGAATTCTTCACGAAAGTGCTAATTTCCAGTGAAGGCGCCGCAAGGCTTATTATTAAAATTCTGAAAGAACACCCACAAAGAAGGGTCAGGCAAGAGTGTAACGTTACTGTCTCGTTCATGTATCATACGAAATAACCTTGAGGGTGAAATGATAAGTGGAGCTTACAAAGAAGGCTAATCAAGTAAAGTTCTTTCCGCACGTCATTTGGTTTGGAGGAAATGGCGGTGAATTGTGTGTGATGTAGGCCTAACTCTCCGCCGCATACATAATGTACGCACTATAATGTAGTTTGCGGAATATAAACACGTAGAAGAATATTTGAAGAAAGAGCACAAACTAAATGCCCCACTGTGAGCCAGTGGAGTCCATTTCTTTCCCTTATGTTGTGAGAACGTTGCGTGTTTACCGCCAGTTAACGTTGACGTAGTATTTTTATTTGGCGCGCACATGCAATTTTCATACTAATTTTTCACGCACTTGTGTTTGTTATTTACTTTATTTGCAGCAGTTTTCAAAGCTTTTCATGACTTTACAGTCAAGCACTTAGGCTCAGCTATCGAAATGAAATACGCCCGCAAGTTAGAACGACTAGCAGTGTGTTTTAGTGGTGGTATAGTATGCGGTCCGCCATAGTTACCGGCGGAAGATGGTAACAAAGTCTCGTATGGTGTGAATTTTGAAGTAGTAGCTGCGGAGCTGTTTAAACGGCGTCAGGATTAATGTGTGGTGCGGAACAGTTAGGAAACACGCAGCCAATCCCGTAACACGAACGGCACGATGCGTCAGTCAGTAATAATCCTCTGAAGGCGTTCCTTCCTGCTCGTCTGCAGCAACGGCCTCGTGAGTCACGACTTGACGAGCGCCAGGAATTGCCGTTGCTAAATCTTCTTTGTCCCGTCCTTGGAGATTATTGCTGCCTGTTCCGTGTTGTCCATTTAATGTATCTTTATATTCGCTTGCTCCGTTCATTTTACCGGTTTAGTTGTTCACACTTCATCCAATAATCAGCAGTTGCTTTTTCTCTTGGTTGTATTTGTCGGTATGAAACTGTTAATAATCGCCGATAACCGAATCTTGTCTTATACTTTTCGTGCAGTTTGTGCGCCACAGTTTCTAAGTACACTACTGGCCATTAAAACTGCTACACCACGAAGATGACGTGCTAAAGACGCCAAATTTAACCGACAGGAAGAAGATGCTGTGATACGCAAACGATTAGCTTTTCAGAGCATTCACACAAGGTTGGCGCCGGTGGCGACACCTACAACGTGCTGACATGAGGAAAGTTTCCAACCGATTTCTCATACACAAACAGCAGTTGACCGGCGTTGCCTGGTGAAACGTCGCTGTGATGCCTCGTGTAAGGAGGAGAAATGCGTACCATCACGTTTCCGACTTTGATAAAAGTCGGATTGTAGCCTATCGCGATTGCGATTTATCGTATGGCGACATTGCTGCTCGCGTTGGTCGAGATCCAATGACTGTTAGCAGAATATGGAATCGGTGGGTTCAGGAGGGTAATAAGGAACGCCGTGCTGGATCGCAACGGCCTCGTATCACTAGCAGTCGAGATGACAGGCATCTTATCCACATGGCTGTAACGGATCGTGCAGCCACATCTCGATCCCTTAGTCAACAGATGTGGACGTTTGTCAGACAATAACCATCTTCACGACCAGTTCGACGACGTTTGCAGCCGCATGGACTATCAGCTCGGAGACCATGGCTGCGGTTACCCTTGACGCTGCATCACAGACAGGAGCGCCTGTGATGGTGTACTCAACGACGAACCTGGGTGCACGAATGGCAAAACGTTTTTTTTTTTTTTTTTTTAGGTTGAATCCAGGTTCTGTTTACAGCAAAATGATGGTCGCATCCGTGTTTGGCGACATCGCGGTGAACGCACATTGGAAGCCTGAATTCCTCATCGACATACTGGCGTATCACGCGGCGTGTTGGTATGGGGTGCCACTGGTTACACGTCCAGTCACCTCTAGTTCGCATTGACGGCACTTTGAACAGTGGACGCTACACTTCAGATGTGTTAGGACCCGTGGCTCTACCCTTCATTCGATTCCTGCGAAACCCTACATTTCAGCGGGATAATGCACGACCGCATGTTGCAGGTCCTGTACGGCCCTTTCTAGATACAGAAAATGTTCGACTGCTGCCCTGGCCAGCACATTCTCCAGATCCCTCACCAACTGAAAACGTCTGGTCAATGGTGGGCGAGCAACTGGCTCGTCACAATACGCCATTCACTACTCTTGATGAACTGTGGTATAGTGTTGAAGCTGCATGGGCAGCTGTGCCTGTACACGCCATCCAAGCTCTGTTTGACTCAATGCCCAGGCGTATCAAGGCCGTTATTACGGCCAGAGGTGGTTGTTCTGGGTACTGATTTCTCAGGATCTATGCACCCAAATCGCGTGAAAATGTAATCACATGTCAGTTCTAGTATAATATGTCCAATGAATACCCGTTTGTCATCTGCATTTCTTCTTCGTGTAGCAGTTTTAATGGCCAGTAGTGTACTTTTCGTGCAGTTTGTGCGTCACAGTTTCTAAGTATTTTAGATGTGAAAACTGGACCGGCTGCAGTATGACTTTGTTTTGTAACATCAAACACTATGCTCACTTCATGTGCCCTTCCAGTTTACCAGTGTTCGAGGGCATGCTGGAAAGCAATGCCTCCGAAGTTTGTATCTCAAAACTCTTAAATCTTTAATCTTCATGTCTACATATTTGCAATTCTCTGTCGCTAGAGGGTTCCGAATTGGAGCATGTAACAAGGCGCTGCGTAACGTAAATACGTTGGTGTGCGTTAAAGATCGTGCCGTAATCGAGTTTCGAATTCGATGAGTTCGTCCACACATTCAGCACCCTCTGTTTCATCATGACAATGCCAAACGACACACGAGCGCTGCGACATCTGCAACAATCCGACGTCCTGGGGTCACTCTCATGGGTTGTTCTTCAAAGAGTACCGACTTGGCCCCCATCCGATTTTCATCAGTTTCAAAAATTTAAAGAAGACCTTCGAGGACTTGTCTTGATAGTGATTAAGCAGTGCAGGCAGAGGTGAGGTTGCTTCGTCAAGATCAAAGTCTCCACTGACGGTATCAATAAACTGGTCTTTCGTTGGCAGAAATGTGTTCCTTGCCAGGGTGAAGATGTTGAGAAATGAATATGACATGAAAAAAAGGAGACGTTGACTGTCAATGAAGATAGTTTTATTTAGCAATATTTAAGGGTGTTCACACAAAAATCGGAGGCGTTGCTTTCCAGCACGCCCTCGTAATTTGTGTGTCTGTGCGTGTGTTTGTTTGTGTTGTAATGAATCTACTTTCGTGGTAGCCAGTAGTTAATTATTCTTGGAAAAGCTAAGACACTGAAATGAATAAAAAACTTTATTGTAATCTTCGCCTACAGTCTTTTCAATAATGTATTTAATCCTCCAATGTAAAAATGGAAGCAAATAATCGTCAGGGCATCAGTTGGTTAGCGAAGGATCTTCATTGTGATATCAGCACTCCAGAAACGCGTGTCTGCCAAGCTTTGACGTAATAAGTTTTTGTTGTAAAATTTAAAAATCCCTTAGACAATGCCAATTATACAGGTACATCTACAAATGCTCATCGATGTTTAATGATAAGGGCCTGATTATAAACCCCCTTAAAAACAGCGAAATGTGTAACCATTTATGATCTAAAACTTATATAAATATAACTTTAAAAGTAAAATTAGACTTTATTTAAAAATATTCTTGATGATTTTTTATGTACCGCATATAATACATAATTCAGTTCTGAAAAAAAAATTTTTTTTTTTGTCCGCAGCTCGTGGTCGTGCGGTAGCGTTCTCGCTTCCCACGCCCGGGTTCGATTCCCGGCGGGGTCAGGGATTTTCTCTGCCTCGTGATGACTGGGTGTTGTGTGATGTCCTTAGGTTAGTTAGGGTTAAGTAGTTAAGTTCTAGGGGACTGATGACCATAGCTGTTAAGTCCCATAGTGCTCAGAGCCATTTGAAAAAAATTTAGTATAGTATTTACTTTTCGAAGCATTTGAAACTGGCTAGCACTTATTTTTGAAAAGTGTCCTGTGTCTGAAAAAAAAAACACGCAGTACATTGTAAACAATAACACCTATCCAAACAATAAAACCATGTTTTTACTACTACACACCATATGTTAAGTATTTCAAATTAGTTAACACCTCCTAACAATCTTCAGTTTCTGTAATGGTGCACTGGATCAGAAGGTGCATTTTCAGTCTTTCTTTTTCAGAGATGAACTGTTATCCGTGAGAATAGTTTTGTTCCTGTGGAAGCTCCTGTCCTCATAACCGGACGTTACAGGAGCACATTTGAAGGCGGCAAGATCACTGCAGGCAAGCTTCGGTCATTGGTTTTGCACATTGTGGAATATGAAGGCTCCCGCTGGAGAACACTTTGCAATATGTTGTTCACTTTGTCAGCCAGATGACCACCAGCTCGACCCAACTCGTTATACACATATTGCACAATATCAAGGGCTTCACAAAGTTAAATACCTGCAGCTTCCAGTCGTCTGATGGCTTTTGATACCACTGAAAAGTTGACTTTCATGTACATCACGTTTCCAGACAAGGTACTTAGAAAGACCCCTATCACAGTTTTGACAGCACTTGATTTATAGCTATCAAGCTCACAATTTTTTGTCTTTATGTTTGTGACGTTGGTGCAGTAATACTCATCAACATTAAGCCAAGAAACCCATTGTGTCAGAACAGGCTGAGGAGGGAGGGGCAGTGGAAGTGTTCCCACAATTTCTGCACCCGCAGTGGAGTTCCACATAGATTTTCTTGCGACAGAAAATTAATTTGTCCACATCAGGATAATTTAATAGCACCTCTTCTGCAACTCTGTCTCACGTATGTGGAAGGTAAGTCACACACCATACTGGGGAACAGAATCTGAAGCCTCGTGGCAGTTTTAGCCACATTTGAAGCACTATCTGTTACAAGCAGGAAAATGTTGTCTGTGTTCACACCATCCTGCCACAGTAGCTTCATAGAATTTTCAAACAAAATAGCAGTTGTCGATTTGTTTACTCTCTCTACAGTTTCGCATGTTAGGAAGAACATTTTTTAGAACACCGACAAATACATTTGCAGCATAACGCCCGCTCAGAACAGTGGTTTCATCTATGGGCACTCGGACCTTTTGACTAGCAAAATTAATTCGTATTTTTTTTTTAGCATCTTCTCGTAGTTCTTTCTCAACATAGATTTATTCGGAACTCTCTGAAGCGTGAATCTACATTTTCTCGGATGGAACACTGCAAGACACCAACATAACGCAAAAGTCCTTGGAGAGTGATTGCCTGGTTGAAGATGAACCTGTCTGCTCCAGTAACGCGTCTGTCTGCAATCATTTTCAGTATTTATCTTCAGGCAACGGCTGTGTTTGACAGTATGACAGTGTTGTTGCAAGTTAAAGCGCTTTTCTGCACGAACTGTAACGTCAAATAGTTAATACCAGGGTTGAATGAAAAATAATGCCTCCACCTTCGGTAATTGGTTTTGGATGGGGATATTTTAATAAATCAAACGCAGAAATAATCCTATGAATGTGATCTGGAATTACCAGTATTCACTTTTCCACATAATCACCAGCCAATTGGATACATTTCTGCCAACGACGAACAAGTTCTCTGAAGCCGTCACGGAAGAAGTCGACACTGTTTCCGCAACTACAGTCTCACAGTTCTCTCAACGTCTTCATCGGAAGCACCACGTTTCGTCTTCTGTCACAATTGAGTGGAGAAAGGCGTCACCTTCATTCTCGTAACGCGAGAGGAGTTCCTGGCAAATTTCAAGTCTGTGCGCTTTAATGGTTCAAATGGCTCTGAGCACTATGGAACTTAACTACTGTGGTCATCAGTCCCCTAGAACTTAGAACTACTTAAACCTAACTAACCTAAGAACATCACACACATCCATGCCCGAGGCAGGATTCGAACCTGCGACCGTAGCAGTGTGCGCTTTAATTTCAGAAGTCAGCGTCTGGGTACCCATCGTAGATCTTCCGATAGTCAAACAAAGCAATAATGTGAACCGCACGTTCTTGTGAAATGCCGATTGTGGTTGTAGTTTTTCTCTGAGTGATACGACGATCGTCCTGAATCAATATGTCAACATTTTGCTTGTGAAACTCGGTTGTTGCTGTCACAGGACGTCCAACTCTTTGTTTTCACGCAGGTCAGATGTTCCCGCCTCAACATCTTTAACTTACTCGCCCAACGACGCACAGTACTCACATCAACACAATCACCATTAACTGCTTTCATTCTCTGATGAATCTCCTTTGGGGTGACAACTTCTGCAGCCAAGAATTCAATGACTGCACGTTGTTTAAATCGCATTGACCGATCGTCTGCGCAGGTTTCCATACTTTACACTGTAACAACACAACCGTTCAATGCTATTGCTTCCCGCCAACTGGAGCTGTAGAGAAGAGGCTACGTAACAAGCCAGTACCTGCCGCAATCCAATGCTGCCAACTGTTGAAGAGTTACGAAGGTGGAGGCATTAGTTTTCAATCAACCCTCGTAAAACAATGTTTCTGTCAGTGCTGAAAACTTTCTCTCCAAGCTCACGAACTAAACTTTGCAACTTCATTGCTGTTTTATTTTCGACATGTTGAACCAGATTTTGTATTCAAAATGAATAATGTGACCCGTTTGCGATATTTATTACGCCGAAAGCCGCCTTTGTTGGCTTCGAGAGCATTTTCTCGACACCACGCAACTGTAACGTCGCATAGTTTATAAAATAATGTTTCTCTGCCAGTGCTGAAAACTCTCTCTTAAAGATCACGAACTAAACTTTGCAACTTCATTCCTGTCGGAGCATTTTATTTTCGGCATGTTGAACCAGATTGAGTTTGTATTCAAAGTGAATAATGTGGCCCCGTCTGCGATGTTTATTACATCGGAAGCTGCCTTTGTTGACTTTGAGAGCGTTTTCTCGACCCCACGCAAAAAGAAGCATAGTAGTTGTGTTTATTTGTAACAATACCTCCTGAAACATTTTTGGTATAAGTTGGCCGAAGTGTGACCAATTATGGCAAAAATTGGGCGAAATATGATCTACTACTAAAAAAGATGTGAAAATGACTGTATGTAAACAATAAAAAACATTTTTCTACACGTCACTGACTGGATCGTGCATAAATTATTGTAAAATTCACCATTAAAGTTCATTAAAAATATGACTTGTCATTAAAATTCAGGCCATATTAATGATTTACGGCATGGGATCACAATTGCTCATTATATTTAATTTGTATCACTTATTTAAGCCGACTAGATGATGATGATGATGATGATGATGATGCTAGTCGTTAAACATAGTAGTATTTCAGCTTCTTCCCATTTTTTTTCAAATTGTATCCAGTAATTTCTACACTAATTCTGCTGAAGTCCATTACATTGAGTAGGGTTACTGAGTGTTTATACTACTTCCACGAGGCAGGCGCTTTGTCATCCTCAGGAACACTATAAAGAATTTCTGCAATATTTGGTACGTGGAGGAGCTTCAAACTTAGCGGCTGTACAATTCTAAAATTCAGTGGTGAAGAAGCTCGACGAATGTTCTACATGATATGACGATGTGTAATCGTTCGGGAACAAAGTGAGTACTCATTCATTTGTTCAACATACAACGTCAACGAAAAAAATAATACGAATTAAAATAGCAGTGGAACGAGAGTACCGTCATTCTGACGCAGAGATACTTGTCATATTGGAAACGGATTTCTGCTTGTAGAGCAGTGTGTGTGTGTGTGTGTGTGTGTGTGTGTGTGTGTGTGTGTGTGTGTGTGTGCGCCTAGAAGGTATGTTCTTTATTCATGCACAGTATTTTGGCCACAGATGTGGTCGTCTGTCTCAATTTTTAGTCTAGAGAGAGAACATCTTACAATAAAATTTTTCGTTGTTCACACTGCTTCTGATCGGAGTTATTTTCGTGCTTTCTAAGATTACCATCAACTTATTCGTCAGAAGATGACTGACGTCGTGTAGCGAAGTTTGCCTCCTTTACAGCGACATTTAAGATTGTCATTGGTCGAGTGATGTCGCATAGAATTTTAGCTGCTGTTGACGGTATGACGTCACCGGATACGCATGCGCAAATGCAGGAATCCTGTAGTGTGGCTGGCATGATGCCTCCCCTCTCCCAGTGAGCCTCTATTGGAGAACGGAGACCAGCCCCCAGAATCACCAGTCTCCTTAGGCGTTATGAAAACGCTCGAACTCAGCTCTTCGCACTACTCTGATTATAATCACCGTATCTGCTCACCTGGACTTTTACTTACTGCCCCTGATGACACATGTTGGTCAGTCCTCGAAGTAATGTGCACGAAGTGGAGTGGTCAAATCGGCTGAGCACCTGAAAGCATAGCTTTTATCGTATCGTCGGATAACCTTGGAAATCACAACTTCTGACGTTGCTTGGTGCTTAAATTTAAACGAATTGTATTTGCTCTTCTAGTGTTGAGGCCAGTGGACCGCGTCGAATAATAGTGCGTCCGACGTTGGGGTCGATATTTTGTTTGCTTTCCAACTTGAAAGGACGTTGTGTTGCGGAGAGCATTCAGCTGAGGGAATAACATAATATAATAGCTTACAGAGTCTATGTCATTGAAGAAGTGCCCTATATAAGATTACACATTGACAAAGCAGAGAGTAGTTTTGAACCCTGTAGTTTACGTATTTAAGTTGGGTGTGTCATACATATCAGTTTACAATTTTGATAAGAGCTGAAACATTGTCAGTCTGTTTGTACACAGAATGACCCAAACTTTGGGGTCAGAATTGTGCAGCCGATAGAAGACCCTTAGCTGAGTATTTTGAGATAAGGATTCAGTGGTTGGAAAAATGAATATTTCAGGCGGTATGAAGGTCTTGAGTGAGCCGTGCATATGAGGCACATGTTCGTGAACAGCCAGAAAAAAGTAGGTGGCTCTTCCTTGCAATGTGATGTGACGTGCGCACGTTGGAGATGTTTATAGTTAATGACTGGTGGTCGAAAATGGAAAATTATCTACTTATTGTAGGAACTTATACAGTCATGCCTCCAGTGTATGGTGCAGCAGATAGTGGTGCCCGTAAAACCGAACAAATGAAAGAAAAATGTTTCGCAACAGGCGTCATCTTAATCGAAAGGAATTCTTTCGCTGTAGCCAGTAACTTTTTAGAAACTGGATCGATAAGCCACAGATATCTGGTCAAGGATCTCGACAGTGAATTGTTCTTACAGAAGAATGCACGGAATAAGGTGTTCGATCACGCCTATGTAGATAATCAACAGGCATCCGTCGATTTGTTCGTGAAGTTCACACTTTGATTATAGTTGTTGTATGGAGGGCACTGTTGGAACAAAAACTGCACCGCTGTCATAAACAAGTGTGCAAGCAAATGATTTTTAATCCGAGGTCAGTTCTGTCAATGGCTAATCCAGAACAGTATTGCACTGCCGAACGAGTCACTGTATTGTTCCCAAGTGAGGCCTATTTCAGCAGTGACGGTGTCTTCAGCTGCTACAAAGCACGTGATCGACTAACAGAACATCGTTGGTTTGTCTACCCCAGTTGCAAGTAACATTATATTAACCGTGTGTGGGTTAAGTCTGTGTGCAAGTGAATAAATGCAAATTTCATTTCGCCAGACTGTTTCGCGTTAATTTATTGATATGTCTTCGGTGCCAGAAATACATACACATTCTCACTTAAGTGCAGCTGAGAAGTACATAGCTCAATATTTGATTTAGAAGTGCTGCATTTAAGTGAGGATGTGTATGTATTTCTGGTCACTGAGGTTGTCTCAGTAAATTAAAGCGAAATGCATCTGACAAGACGAAATGTTCATTTACTCAGTTGCACTGACATAGACTTGAAGTAAAAAATCTTTAATATGATAAGAAGTCCTTGTTTGCTGGCGCCCCGACTGAATGCTAAAGGTTACCTGGCGTTTGTTATAGATGTGCTGTTGTTGGAGAATCTAGTTCTGGTTGTCCAACAGAGGATGTAGTTCTAACATGACGTGATTTAATACCCGTTTATCCGTAGATTTTGTATGGCCTTGTTTGCATATATCGTAGTAAGTTTAATTTTGATATCATAATCTCGTTCAGCGCCGAGTACTTCACAGTTAGATATCCCTGTTTGCATATATCGTAGTTTAATTTTGATATCATAATCCTGTTCAGCACCGAGTACTTCACAGGTTGTTCTCAGACTGAAATGTTCTCTCTTATTAAACTAAAAACTGCGAAGAAAAGAACGCGGTTTAAATGTTGTTAGAAGCTTTTCTACATAAGGCATTCAGTAAAATGAATGTCGTCTTTTGCTCGTAATTTCTTCAACGGCAGTGCCAATGTTGACACACTAGTTCCTGTCAAATCATCGAAATTAACGCATTGGCGGACGTGTCCAGTACTTGGGTGAGTGACCATCTGGGTATGCTGTGTGCTGTTAACAATTTTCCCTTTCCCTTTGTCTTTACGGCAGAGGGAAGAGGAGGGATGATAGTGTAAAGTCCCTGACCACCAGTCTTTGCGCCAATGTCCTATATTAGATTCCAAACCTCTCCGCAATTCTCGTGAAGTGAAGTTAGGACATGCGACACTGTTGATGGGGTGATCCGTCCGTCGGATGAGGACGTAAAGTTTGGCGCCCCCCTTGGTGCTCTTCGAGAGGAGGACGCTATGTGCCTGCACCGCGTTTCACCCTCTCCCTTCTCTCATTATCTCCAACACACACACACACACACACACACACACACACACACACACACACACACACACACGCACTACAGTCTACTATACTTAAAAGATGTTGGCCTACTTCGGTACACAGCTCGTACTTCGCGTTGGAAGGATCTCTGCAGGCACAAAGGATAGGAAAAACCTTCCATTAAGACAGCTGAACATCTACTTCGCAGTCTCCCAGCCATTCATGCTGCAAAACTTTAATTTTTACTCACTTCTTCACAATAGGACACTGATAATGAACTGGGTGCTTGAATTGAAACAATGTGCTAAAGTCGAGTTTGCTGCTTACGACGCAAACATTTCGGATCGGATATTTTCTGTCGAAAAAACCGAATAGGTGAGATTTGCAGTTCCATTCAATTGTATGGAATGTCTCTGCGCAAAACAACTCGATGAGAAAATCGTAAGCGTTTTTGATTTCGAATAGCTGATATTAGTTCCACGACATTTGAGGTAAAACATTTGTTTTGGTTCCGACACGACAACATTTTCAGTACGTAGCGCTCGTCGCCATCGGTGTACATAATGATTAGCGTAATATCAATTATTATTTATAGGATTGGGACCCAAGGGTCCTTATACCCATCTACATGAACATTTCATGTGATTAGCCAAGCGCCGGCAGCGGTGGCCGAGCGGTTCTAGGCGCTTCAGTCTGGAACCGCGCGACCGCTACGGTCGCAGGTTCGAATCCTGCCTCGGTCATGGATGTGTGTGATATTCTCAGGTTAGTTAGGTTTAAGTAGTTCTAAGTTCTAGGGGACTGATGAATTTTGGTGTTACAGCTTTCAGTATGGAACGGGTCTCGTCTGAAACATTTTACAACCTGAAGGATGTTGAGATATGTAGACGCTGCATGATGCCATATGGGGTATGAACACAACGTGACTGCTTGCGTTATAGACTTGTAAAGGCGAAGATTGTTTTTCATATTTAGGGACGACATTCTGTCTAGTAAAGGACGTAAGGCAGCTAATACACTGCTTGAATTGTTTGCTACGTCGGTTATGTGTTTCTTATGGGTAAGACGTTCATCCAGAGAACTCCAAGATGTTTGGCAAAGTGAGTCCAAGGAGTGCTTTAATTGAATAACAGCAGTGGCGTATGTAAATCATGTCTTTTTCTTGCATAGAACTTAGCTTGTCTTTTTCCTACATTTATTTTGAGCCGCTGTTCGGTAAACTACTTTTAAAGCAGTAGCAGAGACCATTAGGGTTTATCCTGAATGTTCAGTATATTGTTGTCGGTGCAATACATCACTGTATCACCAGCGAAGGAAGCGATGTTTACTGAATGTAGTCTGTAATGTTAGATAAGTACATGTTAAACAGTGTAGGTCCCAAAATGGGTGCCGGCCGGGGTGGCCGAGTGGTTCTAGGCGCTACAGTCTGTTACCGCGCGACCGCTACGGTCGCAGGTTCGAATCCTGCCTCGAGCATGGATGTGTGTACTGTCCTTAGGTTAGTTAAGTTTAAGTAGTTCTAAGTTCTAGGGGACTGATGACCTCAGAAGTTAAGTCCCATAGTGCTCAGAGCCATTTGAACCCAAAATGGGACCTTGTGGTTCGCCAGCGCTTATAGGGTAGACATCAGAAGCAGTGTCGCCAGTGAATACAGTAAAACTACAATCTTTAAGACACGAACTAATTAATCTGACAACATACCGTGGAAATTTTATTTTTAACAACTTGTACCGTACATCATTGTGCAATACCTGTGAAAGTTTGAGCAAGGCCCAAGTATTCGACTGTCGTGGAAGCAGAATCATTATTTTAGCCTAGTATTTTAAATTTGCACACAAATATTCGCGACGCTCGAATGAGAACTACCTCGTAGCAGCTGTCTGTCTGCCGTGCGGCATCGGATTGATGCGGCGGAAAGTTGCGTGCGCGGTATCGAGCGAAGCCAGAAAACACGTTGCCGTGCCGCGGCGCGCTGCGTATATAATAAAAACCGCAGGCGGTGTCGCAGCCGCGAGGCCTCTGCGAGGAAGCCAGTGCCGCGGGGAAATTAATAAACGTAATTTGTTCCGTCGGATCCTGTAAGAGACCAATATCATTCACAGTTTAATTAAACCGACTGCTGGAGCTTAAGGACAGTCCGCAGCTACAGATAAAGGGCCAATGCCGACAGACTACGATCCCGCGTCACAAGACAAAGCGATAATCCTCCAGTTTAACATACAAGCGCGCGCATTGTCTCTCTTTGCTTCACGGCCAGATGCGTCTGTCTCTCTCTCTCTCTCTCCCCTCCCTACCCCTACCCCTGTCCCCCACCTCCACAGAAAATTGAAAGCTGTCAAGATTTATTAAGAGAGTGTGACACGGGTGATGCGGTATTTAAAAGAAACAGTTGTGAACTATAACTTTCCTTTTATTATCTGGTCACCGTTGGATAAATACTAGTAGACTCTTAGGTGTTCGTTTAACCGTTGTGAATGATTGGATGACGTATTCTGGGAACAGCTGTGCAAGTATTTGGTGCTTTTGTAGTGCACATCGATTAAGGCAGGCAAAGAAAAAAATTTTACTTTAGTAGTCTCAGATTGTATTAAATTTAACATATATTAAAACTGAGAAGAAATAAAAAAATCCGAATTTTGTTTTGTTTTGGCCAAAAGCTAAGATAACGGCTCGGGCTACATTTGTCACTTGCGATTTTCGCTAAAATATCAAAATTCTATGGAACGGTTCTGGACAATCTGCTTTTCAGGAAATGTGATACAATACGCAAAAAAAAAAAAGATTGGCACTTTTAAAACAAAATTTTTGAATTTAATACAGAAACGTTAAGATGGTTACAGCAGTAGAACAGAGAAACATTTTTCGAAGGTATAATTTTAATGAGAAAATTATCCTTCTAAATAAAAAAAGCAAAGAAGTGTCTTGAACCGATCTATAGATAGTTTGACGAAAATCGCACGTGAAAAATGACTGAGTTGCTGTCTTTGTCGTCATCTACCTCCACGTTAATTTTTTAAATAACACAAAAGATAACAACAAGAGAACAAACTAAAACTGCCTTCTCTGTTTTTGTAAAATTAATGGTGACATAGCGCTCAACGGGCATTTTATTTTCGTAAATAGATCACTCTGAAGAAGCGCATACTCTCAAAAAACAAGTCACTCTTATTGCGGAACAGTTTTTTGAAAACGTGTAATCTGGCGAATTGATACAAGTATACCGTTAACGCACTACTGGAAAGAACTCGTTGCGTCGCATAGAACTAGGCTGCTCCCGGCCCTCTCCAATTTTCGCTTGTAACACTCGTGGGGAGTATCTTAGAGTACGAACGGCGGATTCTTGTGTGTCAACGTTTCAGTCCTTTAGCTGGTCAACAGCGCCTTTCATTCGACGGATCGCTTTCGTTGGCTATCGCCGACAGGCACTTCGTGCATTTTATCTCGGAATGAAGGACGTATTGGACAGCACTTTCCCCTGATGCGTTCTTATCTTTCTCATTATCGTCTAAAATCACAGGTTTTGTTACCTGTGATATTTATGACTGATATCGCACGGCAATCTTGCCCAACCGAGCCAACGACCGTGCCACGTCTTGTTGCGCAGTAATGTTAAACTATGCCGTGGACGTGAATGTGAACACGATGTTTTCCATAAATGTAGGGAAAAATCTCAGAAATAATTATAGTCAGTAGGTGTATCAAGAGCGTAATGTAACGGAACCGAAGAGGAGGACACACGTGAATAAAAGGCGAAAAAACGTCTAACGTGGACCAGTACCTTGCGCTGTGTTGAGTAAGGTTCTCAGGTACCAAAGAAGCCGATAGAGTACGCCCAAATTGGTGAAATTAGCGCTTCCTAATAACGTAATAAAAGTGTTTATTTAAAGGAAAAATGACTTATATTAAGAAAGACAATCTTTTTATAGTATTTGGATTAATTCCAAAGATGAGATTTTACGATCTTTCTCTTTTAAAGAAAGCTTAGCGGAACAGTTCAGCGAATAAGTTAATATCGACAGCTGAGAATCAGTCACAACAATTGGGTGGTTGCAGATGTGGCGTACGTAAATAAAAGAAAAACTTGAGAACTTGGAAGAGCCCAAGTAAGGGTTTCTGTGTATTAACTGAATGTGATAAAGAAAATATTTATGCTGTAAAAAACGATTTCTGTAGTAAAACTGCTTTATTTTGAACTAAACTTCGTCTATTTAGTGTTTTCGTTGGCACAGTGGTTCCACACATGTCGTGCTTGGGAGTGTTCCTCCGCTTCCTTCCTTCCTTCCTCCCCCCTCCCCCTCCTCCTCCTCCTCCTCCTCCTCCACACTTGCTATTCGGCCACCGCTGTTCTCATGTAGATGACTGAAACGTAGTTGAACCTTTCGCTCCGGCTAAGAATGCGTTGTTCGTCAGCATTAAGTCTGCTCTTCTGAACCGACTCGAAGACATTTCACGACTTTGCTTCCTTCGCTTTTTAATGATGTTACAAATTACCACAATAACTGTTTATCGCTCTAATACGCAATTTTCTTATTGCCTGTTGTTTTAGACATAATGTATTGAGCGTTTCATCTTCTTCATAGCGAAGACAGAATCAAAGAAGTTAGGGTTTAACACAAAGTCGACGACGATTTCGTTAGAGACGTAGCACTATCTCAGATTGAGGGAGGAGAATCAGCCTTGTCTTTTCAAATTAACCGTACCTTAAGCGATTTAAGGAAACCACGGAATACTTTATCTGTAAGGTCCTGTGGGGATGTGAACCACCGTCTTGCCGAATGCAAGTCAAGTGATGTATCTGCTGTGTCACCTCTCACGGACTTCCGTGGCGATAATATTACAACTTATAAGAGGGATCGAACTTCAACCTAGTAAGCGTGTCACCAACGCTACCATTGTTCAGGGAGGCGCCGCGCTGTCTGTCCACAATCCTTTCTCATAACTGAGCGTTCCCTTTTGCATGTGTCTGATGATGTATCGGCACGAAGTGTCACTCCCTTAGTCGACTCGTCTCCAGATTCCCTCTTAAACATTTCTTTCTTGGCTGTCAGAAGACGCTTCGCCTGTGCGTATCGGCCTCCCGTTAGCAGCCAACTGCTTGCCGCGCAGGCTATGTGGTAGGCGCCATACGCGCTTCCGCGAGCGCTGTTGCGGAAGACAGCTTCATAATTTGGTTGCGCCACAGTCGCAGCAGGCTCCAAATTTTATTCGGGTAATAATTTCAGCATTTGTCATCATCAGAGGCATCCCGATTTTTCCCATATTTTAGTAGGCAATGGATGTATGTGGTAAGTGTATCATTACATGAGCAGGCGCACTTTTCCAATATACCAGTCACCATAATAGCGTGTCATTTTTCGTGGAAAAAGAGAAAACTCGTTTTGTGATGCACATTTTTGAATACTGGCAAGCTTTGAACATAAGTGGAAGTTAGTCAGTAAACAAAGATATTACTTGTTTTTATGCTGCTAACTGAAGCAGTTAACGAATTGTGTACGAGCTTAGGAAACTGAGTTGTGTAGTCGTCATACTTAATGCTGCAATGACTGAGCACGTGCCGGTAGTTGAGACAGTTTAGTGTTGTTTCTCTAAGATAAGATGTCACATGTTTTTTATCTAACATTCCGCTCTTTACTGATTCCAAAAACCACATTGCCCAGCGCCGAGTTTGCGAAAGGTATCCGTACAAGGAAACACCTTTATCAATGATTTCAAGCCGATTTCTGCTACTGCGTGCCACGCTGTGAGTGATTGTGCAGAATTCTGAGAAATCTTGGTGTTCATTTCATGTGTCACCATTTAGTGTTTGAGCATTATGCAATCGTACCACAAAAACTGTTTATCGGCGTAATACGCATTTTTTTCTTTTATTGCCTGATGTTTCAGACATAATTTATTGAACGTTTCATCTTCACCGCACCGAAGACTGAATCAAAGAATCGGAGTGTAAGTGGCCCGGTGTCTGGTTCAAAATGGTCTCTGATCCTTGTGCAACTAGCGTGAATCATTCAACGTTTTATTTCATCTTTAGAAAGCCAAATCTTGAACACCACGTTCTCGGTATGTCTGCTACATCAAATTAGAAGAGAAGTTCCATCGTTTTCATCACGAACAACTGACGGTCGCCATGCTGCTAGAGATCGTGTCGATGTTTGCGGTACCACATGTTTTCGTCGCCCGTTGGAAAGCAAGCAGACAGGTGAATTTCTCCGTAATCTTCCAATATCGAGACCGCGCATCCATGCTGAACGGAGATTGTAGCTGATGTCCGAGTTGAAGTTACTGTAGTACATTCCGATGTGTACGGTCACTTTGATGCCGTAGTACCATTAGATCTAACAATGGTGCAAGGTTTTTGTTTTATCAAACTTAATATTGTTTTGTATAAACGACTCTGGACGGAAGCAAATTTCAGTTTTGTTTAACTTTCCAACATCACGCAACGTGCAAGACGAGTTTCAAACCTCAGCACATACCACGAACCGAGCTGTCGAAGTAATTCAAAGACTGGACTCCACCGGTACTATTCTGTCCCTGTTTGTTGGATACCATATTTAAATATTCTAGTACCTATTAAGATTACACACTTCTTCTACCATTCCTTAACATTCTGACTGTCAGTGTCAGTGCTTTACTCATTGTCCACCGACATAACTCATGGAACAGTAAGGCAGCCCGTGTTATTTCGCGTACCTGTCGACATTTTTCAATGAAGCTGCAGCATTGTTCTGTTTCTGATCACCTACCGTGCGGCGTCTGTCTCATTGTTCCTTAACCTCTTGCGACTTTTAAACTTCTATTCTATAAGATGTTATGCTGCCATACATAATATACGGCACTTTTTTACATACCACACTTTTATGCAGTCTTGTTTTCAGTGCTGAAGGCAGTTCAGTGTCGGTGAACAACCACAAAATATATGAAATCGGTGTCATCATATCAGCAAACTAACCTACGTATTTCTTCACTTAACTTTACGCATATGTATACTACAGTCTGAACTGTCTAAAACTGAACATGTTCAAAAGGCTCTGAGCACTATTGGACTTAACGTCTGAGGTCATCAGTCCCCTAGAACTTAGAACTACTTAAACCTAACTAAGGACAGCACACACATCCATGCCCGAGCCAGGATTCGAACCTGCGACCGTAGCGGTCGCGCCGTTCCAAACTGTAGCGCCTAGAACCGCTCGGCCACTCCGGCCGGCACTGAACATGTAATTAAAACTTTAGTTACTTGTGTCGGCCACAATACGACTACTTTGTATCCTACGTTCGATAGCTCTCCACTGCAGTAAGACGGAAGTCGTTTTAACTTCGAACTTCGTGCATATTCGTAAACAATTGTGGGTGATCGTCACAATACTGTGTCCACCTATTACTAAATTGCATATATATAACACTATGGCGAGTTTTTATGATAACAGAGATTTGCAGTGAGTTTTGGGTTTCTAAATTGGTAACGTTTCTTAAATGCTGCGTCATTTGCGATCAGCACATGCGTCTTTCAACGTAAATTCCCGCACGGGTAGCTCGTGCTGTGCGCGACTTTTAAATGACCCGCTTGCTTGCGCAGAAGGCGAGCTGAGTCAGTCCAATAGCTATTAATAAAATCCTCGGAAAGAGACGTCGTTTCTGATGGAAAGTCACAGCTGAACTCGCATTAAGAAGAACCGTGGGATATGTTCACCGTCCGGCTATTCAAATGCAGACTTTTCATGGTTGCCGCAAATCCTTTAACCCTTCAGATCCGAAATTTTTCTGGAGGAAACATACTTTGTTCACTTGGCTTCAATTTAAGGACTAAAATAACTAATTATGAAATATTCTCAATTGTAATAAATAGTAAAATGATCATTCAATAATTTCCATGTAAAATAACAACAACAATATTCAATTATATACTGGAATATAGCGAATCATGTATTCTGGTGGTCACGAGTTACTGCGCACTGCCACATTGACTTGCTGATATTTTTATAGTGATGCCCAACGGTTGGCAGCATTTGCGCCTCATGAAAAGGTTGAACATTTACAAGTGTGTAGCTCAGGTTCGCTTAGGGAAGAAATACTTTTGTTGCAGCTAACAGACTAAAAGTTAATGTACACAGTTGTAGCCAGAGGGTCTGAAAGGGTTAAGGAAAACGCCACGACGGTTCCTTCGCAAAGACATGTCTGCATCTTTCCCCACAACACGAGGTTGTGCTCCGTTTCTAATGATAATATCGTCGACTGGAAACACTAATATCGCTTCCTTCTTTCCCTCTTTACATGGCGATCCCAATCAATCATACATACTTACAATGTTGGAGGCGGGCGCAGCGACAAATACACTGAAGTAACAAAAGTCATTGGATAGCGAATAGCACATGCAAAGGTAATGATAGTATCGCGTTCACTGGATGTAAAAGGGCAGTGCATTGGCTGAGCTGTCATTTGTACTCAGGTGATACAGGTGAAAAGATTTCCGACGTGATTATGGCTGCACGTCGGGTTCAACAAACTTTGAACGGGGATGATAGTTGGAGCTAGACGCATGGGACATTCCATTTCCGAAATGGTTAGGAAATTCAGTAGTCCACGATCCACAGTGTCAAAAGCGTGCAGAGTGTCAAGACGGACACCGCAGTGGTTTACGGCCTTCACTTATTGACCGAGAGCAGCGGCGTTTGCGTAGAGTTGTCAGTGGTAGCAGACAAGCAGCGCTGCATTAAATAAACAGTAGAAATAAATCAATGTGGGATGTACGACTAACGTATCAGTTAGGACAGTGCGGCGAAGTTTGGCGTTAATGGGCAATGGCAGCAGGCAATCGATACCAGTAGCTTTGCTAACAGCACTTCATCACCTGCAGCGCCTCTCCTGGGCTCGTGACCATATCTGATGGATCCTAGGCGACTGGAAAACCATGGCCTGGTCAGATGAGTCGCGATTTTAGTTGTTAATAGCTGATGATAGGGTTAGTGTGTGGCGCAGATCCCACGAAGCAGTGGACCCAAGTTATTGAGAAGGCACTGTGGTAGCTGGTGGTGGCTCCATACTTGTGTTTGTGAGCTGTGCTTACATGAATGGACTGGGTTGTCTGGTCCAACTGAACCGGCCACTATCTTGAAATGGTTATGTTCGACTACTTGGAAAACATTTGCAGCCATTAATGGGCTGTATGTTCCCATACAGCGACAGAATTCTTATGGATGACAATGCGCCATGTCACAGGGCCATGGTTGTTCGCGAATGATTTGACCACACAGATCGCGCTATATGAGTTGCATCGAACATTTATGGAACATAATCGACAGGTCAGTTCGTGCACAAAATCCTGTTTTGGCGACACTTTCGCAATTCTGGACGGCTATAGAGGCAGCATGGCGCAATATTTCTGCGGACGACTTCAAAAGACTTCTCGAGTCCGTGCCACGTCGAATTGCTAGCCTACGCCGGGCAAAATGTCCGACATGATAAGGGGAGGCACCCCATGACTTCTGTCACCCCAGTGTACTAATTATTTCGGTTTCACGTTCGGTTCACATTTTTGCTTGTGAGAAGCACAACAGTGCTAGTTTTCTTTCCACCGATGTTGGCGTGTTAGTCATGCTCTGCATGTATTTAGTGCAGTTTTTCCGATTCATAGTGAAAGGTACAGCACTGAACGCACAGTTCCGCTTTTATATATAGTAGAATGTGTTTCAGTTGCTTGTAATTGTATTATAGAATAACAACGCAGGTACTTTCCTGTTTTAAAACAGCTATGAACTGTACATCAGGATGCCACAATCCGAAAATATACGAACAGCGGAAAGTTACCATTGCACTAGTAGCCGTTCAGTGTTAATCGTTCTCAAGTAAATATTTTCTCCTTATGTTATCACGAAGAAAAGAGCAAGAGTAGTTTGTCACTCCGCTGTAACATCAGTTGAATTTTATAATGGCTTTTGTTTTACGGTCGGGACGTTATTGACTTAGAACAACGACATAAGGGTTCACATCCACCCGGAATCATCATAAAATTCTACTTAAAAGGAACATATTAATTTAACGTCCCATAGACACTGAGGTCATTAGGTAGCGCCATAAATTTGGATTAGACAAGATTAGGTAAGGACTCGACTTTGTACTTTTCGGAGGAAGCGGGAATGTACCTTAAAGAAACGGTTTATTTTGAGTGTTCACTTTCAGCCTCTCTTTTTCCTGGTCCTATCTCGGGTCTTCAAAGTATCGGCATGTTAATCTGGTTATCTGGATTCGGCAGTGTTAGTGGTAAAGGGTGGTGGTATGTACTCCCTGTCGCCGCCGCCGCCGCTGCCGCTCTCCTCCCGACGGTATTCCTCTATCCCAACAATCTGCGTGTAGTATTAGCCCTTGTGAACGTTTTCTAAGTGTCTTTGAATCGTGTCCTGCGCGAGACACGTCAAACTATTCGTGACATAGACGATATTGGGAGCAATATTAAGAGCGCACAATAACTTCTTACTTCTTGATGAGGTTGGTAGACGTGCAGGGATCGCTGGAAGTAAGATAAGGACTTGTTTTCGATCAGTTCTAGCCGTAGTTAACTGGCAGTAACCTTCTGGTAACTTTACATGGTATTAATTTATACTTAAAAGCAACAAGGATTCAGTTTCCATTACGAAATGAACTGAAATGGTAGTATGGCATTGATGGGCGGGAGTCCCGACCTTGGGAATTTCGGCCACCGAGTTGCCACATTGGCGTCTTGTGTGTCGATGATGATGATGACTATTATTATTATTATTTTGATGATGATGACAACACAATACCCCGTCACCGAGCAGAGAAAACCTCCGACCCCACCAGGAATTGAACCGTGGCCCCCTGCATGGAAGTCAGTCGCTCTGATCACTCAGCTAAGGGGCCGGGCAGTTTCCCTTTTACAATCACTTAAGCGGTCGTTACCCCCGTGTCCCGCTTCTGATTTCATACAGGTACACAACACAGGCACTTGTATGTTTCTTTCATTTTCTGCCTGCCCTGCGAGCCTAGTCTACGTGTGTAAGGGGGGGTGGGGGCAGCACACACCGTTCAAAGTGGGAAGCTATTGCGCGCGGTTAATATTCGCTTTCGGCTAGCTTCAGTGAGTGCTGCAGTGGTGAATACTGATAATCTGTTTTACGGGAACAAATAATTACCACGTTAACTTCTTGTGTAAAGCGGCAATATTTGGCGCCAGCAGACGCAACAAGTTAAACACAGCGACGGCTCACGTCTCCGACGTGAGAGAAATATGCGTTATATCGCTTTCCCACCAAAAGCTGTTGAGCTGACGGCTTACGTTGTACGTGCTAGCAGTTCGTTCTCAACAAGGAAGTTAGCGGAGCTGTCGCGTTAATATACACAAATACTGGAATACTGGCAAGCGGAAGGTCCATACAACAGTTCGTTAACGCTCATCCCTCAGCGATAGCGACATGCTACAGCGCGTCCAGGAAACTTGGACTGTTAACGAGCTGGTGTGCGACTGCTGGAGCCCCAGCTGACAAAAGTGTGCCTTATTCGTATCCTGAAACAACTTAGAAAATAATGTTCGGAACCTTACGTTGTGCTTCTTAATCTCCATCGACGTACGAGAATGACAAATAGCACATACCTCGTTCCTTCTTTTTTTTTATTTTTTTTATTTTTTTTTAGTAAGGCTGCGACGTAACTTTGTAATGCGAAAGAATTGCTCTCCCACTAAATACCAGTAGCTACTTATAAGCGCCATTAGGCTTCGTTAGTAGACATGGCGAGAGCTACAGGGAGATATTCTACCAAGAACCAACAGATACAGATACTCGTACATCCTTACTGGTGCGGAAGGTGATAAGGACACTCCTCATTATTCGTCATCGCAAGCAAGTGAAGGAACCGAGAGTGAGAATCCACAGGCATTTTAAATATTGACCTTGAGTTCAATATGTATGAAATTGCGAATATTAGAATGTGTTATTTAGCACGATTAGAGAAATTTTCTCCCACGTAGTTGGCCTGATTTTGCAGGTGTATCTTGTTAAAGCGAACCAGGGTATAACTCAGCGAAATCTTCGCGTCATTACATTCGTTCAGTCTGATAAATGTGTAGGAAAATTACAGAACTATGTACCTGGGGGTTCATACGCGATTCTTACATTGTAAGTTTTAAGTGGGCGCAGACAGTAGTTGTACCCAAAGTAACTTTATCCGCAGACACAACACATTCTTAAAAACAAACTGAACACGTAGAAGCGCTGTCGTGTCATGAGTGAAAGTTTCGCTTCGAATTTACAGATTTGTGTTGCAGATAGAGTACCTACCGAATTGCAGTAGCAAACTATAAGCTGAAGATTGTTAAATAAATAAATTGGTCATCTTCGCTTAGGAGACTCATTTTACAGATCTGTAAAAGGAAAAAGTGTGTGAACCTGAAAATAAAGTGTGCAAATGCTATCCGAAATTATTGCATGCGCAGAGAAAACGGCATGTAACATTTTATGGGCAAGTCAGTAAAGAACCTTGTGCGCCCTATGTGATATCCACTTATATGTAAGAAAATGTCTCAATTATTTAACTAATCGATTATTCGTTTTTGTTTTCTTCTGAAATAATTTTTACGTTATACAGGGTGCCCCAAAAGAAAGTTTATATTTGAAGAGCTCTCTGCACATGCGCAACAAACCAGAGAGTGGGAGTCCATCGCTTGCTTGGCCTGTAGGGATTCAGTCGATGTCGAGGCTTCTCGGAAGCGGACTGCGTGTTATGTGTGCAAGAATTTCACAAAAACGGTGATTAGGGGACTGTAGCACGGAGGAAATTTTGCAGTGATTGTGGATTGGATAGTGTAAATGATGTTCGAAGTATTCCCCTTATCTGGAAATGGGTCAGAATGTTTGAGGAGACCCTTTCAGCACTGGCCAAACCGAAATCCGTGCGACTAAGGCCATCAAGAACGGGCGACTCCGTGGAGAGTGTAAATCGATCTGTTCGTTCCGACCATAACCTCTCCATTCGTGATCGTGCAAGCTGTTTAAATGTGAATAGATCGTCAATGCACCGAATTCTGAAAAATGAATCCTTACAAAATCCAATTAGTGCAAGAATTAAAGCCACAGGATGCCAGTCATAGGCTGCAATTCGTCAGTGATGTGACTGAATGCCCTTCACTTAACAGCATCTTGTTTTGTAACGAGGCTAATTCTCACCTGAACGGTCACGTCAGTAAGCAAAATTGCCGCTACTGGATTGCAGCGAATACTAAACGGAAGCGTGAGAAACTCCTTCACTCGCCTAAAGCTACTGTATGGGCTGCGATGTTGGCTCGACGAATAATTGGCCCGTACTTTTCCGAGGACGGGAGCGGTTGTGCAGTTACGATGAATTCGGAACATTGTGTGACGGTGTTAAATAAATTATATTTTGGTAGTTGAATTACAAAACTATCTCGTTTACAACGAAAGAACACGGTTTCAGCAAGACGGAGCCACAACACACACGTCCAATGTGTCTATAATTAGAGTTCGTGAAGTTTTCCCTGGCGAGTTGATCTCCAAGTGGGGTGACGTAAATTGGCCGCCACGCAGTCCAGATTTTTTTCTTATAATGATATGTCAAATCTAAAGCGTATGTCAATAATTCGCCTTGAAAGAAAATATCCATAGGGAAGTGGCAGCCATCCCTGTGTCTACATGGCGAGGCGTCATGCAGAATTTTGTTCATCATTTAAATGAATGCCGTAGGTGTGCTGAATTGCATTTAAATGGCGTTGTTTTTAAGAAATAAATTCCTAAACTGTGTATTTCAATAATAAATAAAGATTTTATCGATAGACTTCAACCTCTGTTTTATTTTGGCACATCAAATATAAACTTTGTTTCGAGGCACCCTGTATTGGCTCATCGTTAAACCGACACGCAAATGAAAGAGGGCAGAGTTCCAGGGTACAAATAAACATAGTAGAGGAAAGGAAATACCATACTGACCTGACTATAGCAGATGTTGAAAGTGACCGCCAGTCAGCTCTTGGCACTTTTGGGCTCTGGTCAGAAAGTTGCTGAAGGCGGGTCGAAGCTGGGTTTCTGAAATTGCTGCAATCTCATCCGAAATGTTCTGCTTCAGTTCTTGAAGACTATGAGGACTTAGACACCATTAAACTTCTCGGCAAACAACGACCACACCTTTCCCATGATTTCCTTGACGCAACTTTCCACAACGAACACTCGCTGCTCCATTGTGAGTACCATCGTCCCCTTTGCACTGCTCCACTCGGACTGACACAGCCCGCAGTACGCTCCGAACCGGTGTGCATCACGTGGCGAGCGTACAAGTGGTGTGCACGTTACGGAGTGTGATTATACGCATACACTCGCGTTCAATCGTACCCGCTCCTCCGGGCCACTTTTATTTGCCTCATCCTGTATACGCCGACGCCACACGATGGCTGAGTGCTGTCGTGATTGAAATCGGATGCGAACCTGAGAGGAATCGCGAATCATTTGTCGTGTGTCAGGAGTGAGGTGCACCTCCGGGCTGTAGCGGGGTTGGTCGCGGGGGCGCTCGTATCATTCTCCATTAGCAGCGTCCCGGACGTTGATGTATGACCGCTCTAAGGGGTGCGCCACGTCGCCGCTGTTATCTGTTAAGCCAGGTGCGCGTGGGAGCGCACGTGGATATGTGACATCGTCGAGAGGATCTTCGCCGTTCTCAGCCTGCGGTTGGAGCCCCTACACCGCACTCACACTTTTGCAGATAGCCGCTATTACATCGCAGGAGATAACAGTGACTTTATTTTATAATTCTACGAACAAAACCTATTCTAGATCACTTCTTTTTTAATTTTTTTTGCCGGTTTCGTTAGAACGTTGCTTCTGGGACGGCGAAATATACCGGTCTCGGATCGAACCCGCTCGGCGCATCAACGACGAGGACCAGTGTACCGGCGGTTTTCCACATCGCACTAGGAGAATACTGGGCTGGAACCACGCTCTGCCTCAGTGCTTGGTTCGAAAATATTCTCACCCTTTCACATGGAGTAACAGAAGACACACACAGATTGGGTACACCAATATCGTCCCCGGTGTGTGTGTGTGTGTGTGGGGGGGGGGGGGGGGAGCGAGCATTCGACAACATAATACATAAGAGAAATATGTAAGTAAATTAACCAGATTAACTAAAACATCGGACGTGCAACCCTTACCCCCCTCCCACGCCGTTAGCTGAGAAATCATTAAAAGCACGGCGATTACACTGTGATCAACAGTATCCGGATATCCCCAAAAACATATGTTTTTCATATTAGATGCATTGTGCTGCCAGGTACGTCATATCAGCGACCTCAGTAGACATTAGACATCGTGAGAGAGCGAACGTGGTCAGGTGACTGGGTGTCACTTGGGTCATACGTCTGTACGCGACATTTCCGCACTCCTAAACATCCGTAAGTCCACTGTTTCCGATGTGATAGTGAAGTGGAAACATGAATGGACACGTACAGCACAAAAGCGTACAGGCCGACCTCGTCTGTGGACTGACAGAGACCGCTGACACTTGAAGAGGGTCGTAATGTATAATAGGCAGACATCTATCCAGACCATCACACAGGATTTCCAAACTGCATCACGATCCACTGCAAGTATTATGACAGGCGGGAGGTGAGAAAACCTGGGTTTCATGGTCGAGCGGCTGCTCATAAGCCACACATGACGCCGGTAAATGCCAAACGACGCCTCGCTTGGTGTAAGGTGTGTAAATATTGGACTACTGAACTGTGGAAAAACGTTGTGTGGAGTGATGAATCACAGTGCACAATGTGGCGATCCGATGGTAGGGTGCGGGTATGGCGAATGCCCGGTGAACCTCATCTGCCATTGCCTGTAGAGCCAACAGTAAAATTCGGAGGCGGTGTTGTGGTGTGGTAGTGTTTTTCATTGAGGGAGCTTGCACCCTTTGTTGTTTTGCGTGGCACTATCACAGCACAAAAAGGCCTACATTGATGTTTTAAGCACCTTCTTGCTTCCCACTGTTGAAGAGCAATTCGGGGATGGTGATTGCATCTTTCAACACGATCGAGCACCTGTTCATAATGCACGGCCTGTGGCGGGGTGGTTACTCGACAATAACATCCCTCTAATGGACTGGCCTGCACAGAGTCCTGACCTGAATCCTATAGAACACCTTTGGGATGTTTTGGGACGCCGACTTCGTGCCAGGCCTCCCCGACCGACACCGATACCTCTCCTCAGTGCAGCACTCCGTGAAGAATGTGCTGCCATTCCTCAAGAAACTTTCCAGCACCTGATTGAACGTATGCCTGCGAGAGTGGAAACTGTCATCAAGGCTAAGGGTGGGCCAACACCATATTGATTTCCCGCATTACCGTTGGAGGTCGCCAATTTTTGTCACATAGTGTATGTGAAGGTCTGTCAGGTATTTGTAGTTATCATCTTTGTAATTCATGTGCGTATGTGGTTCAGGTACATCTGTCACAAAGACAAAAATAGGAGTGAAATGTGCGTAGCAATATAAGGGATGAAGCTACACCATTTTATAGTATCGTAGTTATGTAACAAGGGTTACCTAAGATATCTACATTCACTACAATCATAACCAAACTTCTTAATTTGGTTTTAATAATGGTTGTGATATAATACGATGGAAGACAAAAACTTAAACCAATATAAAATATAGCAGCTAGTCAGATAATTGTCATTGTGCCATGTGCATGGAGGTACACCGTCTGATCAAAAGTATCCCGACACGTAGTAGTGTATAATAATATGGATTGTGCTCTCCCTTCAATTTTATGACGGCTTGAACTCCGCTGGGGTCACATTTAATGAGGTGTCTATATTTCTGTCAGTCCACTCTTTATCAAAAGCCGAAAGCAGAGAAGTTAGTTGAGTTGAAACCTGGGATCTGGAGCGAAGTCGACGTTCAAACTCATCTCAAAGATGTTCCATTGACTTCAGGTCAAGACACTAGGTCGGCCAATCTATTTCAGGAACGTAGCTGTCCACCGCCTATTGTCTCGAAGAGGATGGTTTATGACGGGGTGCACTGTCTTGCTGATTCAATCGGTCATCGTCTCCGAACTGTTCCTCTGCTGTACACAGTATACAGTTCTGTAAAGTGTGTTCATATTCTTCTGTATTTTGCGTTTTCTTAAGCGCAGCAAGGGGACCACACCCTGACTACGAAAAATAACCTCATAACTTAAAACCACCTCCTCTGTACTTCACTATATGTGACAGCAGGTAACGTTCTCCGGCCATTCGTCAAACTCAGTCCCTTCCATCGGATTGCCACAGGGTACAGCTTGATTCATAACCACAGCTATCATACACTGCAGACATCCACCCTGGTGGGCCTTCATTTGCGAGTAACTGAAGAAAAAATAATTCGGAATTTTGTGTGACACTCAATAGCGTTAACAAAGTTATATGACGTAGTCTGGTTGCGTGGTGTAATGGATGGGATAGTAGTTCCACATATAGAGGGAGATGGCTCTGAATTTCGTTATGTACAATACGTTTTTAAAGTTTTAAATCCTTATCGAACATTTTTATTTGATTAATCGATTTGAATGTAATTTTTTATTTCCATTCCTTTGTTATATCATTTTAATCGTAATATCAACTTCATTTGCTCTCGTTCTTCTTCCTCGTATTTATTTCCACATGAGATCTTTCTTGATGTGTTTTTAATTATTTTTGTGTGTTAATTTCGATTTAATTTATTTTGTTTTGTCATCGTGTTTTTTCGTCCAGGTTACTGCGTTATTTCTCATTTTCCTCGAATTTCGTTTTACTTTTAAACACTTCTTTCATTTAAATCTTCATCTACGTTACTTTGTCCATAGTACAATAGGAATTTAGGCTATGTTTTAAATGTTTGTTTGACGCCTACATACGAAAAAAAATTGCACACTTGGCAACGAAAAATACATCTTTCACACCATTGCACAGTCAATGTAAATAGATTACTTCGTGTTTTTTTTTAACTCATAGATCAAAATGTTCAAAAACTTGAATGTTATAATAGGTAAATATAATTAAATTCACATTCAGAAAAATTCCGATTCTTAAAAGAATGATATAAAGAAAAAATGAAACAAATGGTGATTAAAATGACGTGACAAAGCAATAGAAATAAAAAATTACATTTAAAACAATTAACTGAATTAAACGAATGATCATTGTCAACTGGACAACAATTTAAAAATAAAAAAATATACTTTTCCTGAAGAGATTTGAAACTGCAACCTCCTGCATATGAAGCTATTGCCCTATCCACTGCGCCACGCAACCATAGTACCGGTAAGTAATACTATTTTTCAGCGCTGTTGAGCACAACGCAAAATTCCGCGTCAGTTACTCGCAACCGAGGGCCCACCAGGGTGAATGGCTGAAGGGTGTGATACCTGGGGCCGTACCCTACATCACCGTATATTTGGTTTCAAAAGTCGATCCCGCTGCTAGGTACCTCTTCTTGTGGATGGAGCTCAGTCGTTCGTGGTATTATAGCGAAATATTCGACCACTACCTCCTGCATAACGTCATCAATAGCCAGTGTAGAGAGCTGTTGTTATAATTTGCGATAACTTGACGTAAATGTATATTCGAGTTGAACTCACGAGGGCTTAAGTTAGGGAAGTGCAGTAGGTGGTATAGCACTTAGCAGCTCCATGAGTCAAACAAATCAGTAACAGCTTGCACTGTATGTGCTTGAGCATTGTCCTGCAAAATGATGGTCAGGTCTTGCAGAAAGTGTCATCACTTCTGTCTCTATGCTGGTCGTAGGTTGTGTTCCAAAAATGAACAGCATAGAGACAGAAGTGATGACACTTTCTGCGGGACCAGACCATCATTTAGCAGGACAATGCTCAAGCACGTACAGTGCAAGCTGTTACTGATTTGTTTGACTGATGGGGCTGCTAAGTGCTGTACCACCTACTGCACTCCCCTGACTTAAGCCCCCATGAGTTCAACTCGATTTCTAAACTAATGGAAACACTGCACGGCATTCGCTTCAGAACTGCTACAAATTCGTAAGGCAATAGACCGCGCCGCTCGAACTGCCAACACAACTGGCACTGCTAAGAGTATCCTACGATTTCCACATCGCTGGCAGCGGGTTATACGCAATGCTGGTGACTACTTTGAAGATCAGTAAAACTTTGAAGCTCGTTTCTATTTTGTACGAGCTGTAAATAAATAGTTGCCACTGTTAAAGTTCCAACCCTCGTATAAATACAGTAAATCTAAAGCAGCGATAGTCACCCTGGTCCTGCTGCCCACTTGTGGGCGTCCATTTCATTGTGGGCGGTAGGCGATATGTGTTTTGAAAACATTTTAATTGTGTTTTCATAAAATGTTGACAAATTAAAAGTTGTATTATTATTATTATTATTATTATACACGTAGTAGAACCTTTGTGGATCACGTGAAGCTTCTACAGTTCTTCCTGCGGTTTTTCCATGAGACCTTCATTTCCTCGCTCATCGCTTTCTTCCTTTCATCCATGCACTTTGTACCGGTCTTTTTGGCTCTTGTCTCTGGCTGAACTTCCCACTTATCTATTTTGCTTCTGTAGATGTTACGGTCTGCAGTGTCCTGAATGGTGAGTTAAGCAGTAAGGTCTGTTCGTACTTGTTCGGCCCATGTCTTATCTGTAAGATTTTCAGTGGTTAGGAGTGTCTGGCGTATGAGTGCATACTCAGGGAGCCTGTGTACGTGTCCATAAAATTTAAGGCATCTTTTTCTGATGTCAGCGGCAATATTTGAAATTTCCTCTGTAGTTTTGTTGGTTTGCGGTCTATACCCAGCTTCAGTTTTCTGTGGTCCAATGATTTTCCTAATGATCTTCCGTTCTTCTTTTTGTAGAAGCATCTTGTTATGGAGTGACGAGGTTTCTGCTGCGTATTGCACCTCGGGTTTAATGACAGTGCTGTAGTGCCTGATTTTTGCACGCATGGACATGCACTTTTTGTTGTAAAGTTGGTGTGTTCGGCCGTAGGTTCTCTTTAGTTTCTGTGCTCGAGTTTCTTGAGATTTTTTTTCTAGTCCAGTGGGTTACAAAATTTCCCCCAGGTATTTAAACTGTTTTAACCTGCTGTAATTCTGCTTTGTTATGAAGTAAAGTTTCTTCCCTACCTTTTTACTGCTGCTGTGGAACTGGTGGGCGGTTAGAAAATTTCACTTGTGTATGCGTACGTGGAGACAGTGTTTGCGCAGCAATCAAATGGTTCAAATGGCTCTGAGCGCTATGGGACTTAACATCTGAGGTCATCAGTCCCCTAGAACTTAGAACTACTTAAACCTAACTAACCTAAGGACATCACACACACCCATGCCCGAGGCAGGATTCGAACCTGCGACCGTAGCAGTCGCGCGGTTCCGGACTGAAGCGCCTAGAACCGCTCGGCCACCGTGACTGACGCACAGCAATCGCCTACATAGTGTAACTGAGGCGGAATAACGGGAACCAGCCCGCATTCGCCGAGGTAAATGGAAAACCGCTTTAAAAACCATCCACTGGGTGGCCGGCACACCGGACCTCGACATTAATCCGTCGGGCGGATTCGTGCTGGAGACCGGCACGCCTTTCTGCTCGGGAAGCAGCGTGTTAGACCGTGCGGCCAGCCGGGCTAGCTTACAAAGAGTAACTTGCTAGTAAATGTGCCTGCGCTAAAACGGCGCATAACGAGCTCCATTGTCGCGGTTGGTGTGTGGTTCAGTTGTGGCATTCCCAGAAACACTGTCGTTAGTTTTGCACATTGAAGAATATCCAGGGTACCGCTGGTGAACACTCTCGCAATTTGTTGTTTACTGTGTCAGCCACATGAGTAAAAGCCGGCCGGAGTGGCCGTGCGGTTCTAGGCGCTACAGTCTGGAACCGTGTGACCGCTACGGTCGCAGGTTCGAATCCTGCCTCGGGCATGAATGTGATGTCCTTAGGTTAGTTAGGTTTAATTAGTTCTAAGTTCTAGGCGACTGATGGCCTCAGAAGTTAAGTCGCATAGTGCTTAGAGCCATTTGAACCATGAGTAAAAGCTCTACACAACTCATTATGCACTTGTTGTACAGTATCAAGAGCGTCACACAGCTAGATACCAGCAGCTTCCAGTCGTGTGATGGCTTTTGATACCACTGAAAAGTTGACTTTCAGGTACGCCGATTTCCAGACAAAGTAGTATCAGCTCACAAGCTCACAATATACCGTCTTTATTTATGTGTAGTTGGTGCAGTAATATTCACCAGCATTAAGTGAAGAACCCCAATGTCTCAGAACAGACTGAGGGGGAAGGGGCAGTGGAAGTGCTTGTTATTTGAATTTCTGCATCCGTAGTGGAGCTTTCATATAGATTTTCTTGCGACAAGAAATTAATTTGTCCACATCAGGGTAATTTAATCGCATCTCTCTGGAACTCTAGTGACGTACGCCATACTGTGTAGAGAATCTGAAGCTCTTTGGCTGCTTTAGCCATGTATGTCGCACGATGTGTTACTAAAAGCAAAAAGTTGTCTCTGTTCACACCGTCCTGCCACATAGGTTCATAGAGTTGTCAAACAAAATGGCAGTTGTCAGAGTTGTTTCCTCTCTCGAGAGCTTCACATGTCAGGAGGAACATTTCTCCCGACTCGTCAACTGTTACAACTCCAACAACAACATTTGCAACATAACGCCCACACCGAGCGAGATGGCGCAGTGGTTAGCACACTGGACTCGCATTCGGGAGGACGACGGTTCAATCCCGTCTCCAACCATCCTGATTTAGGTTTTCCGTGATTTCCCTAAATCGCTTCAGGCAAATGCCGGGATGGTTCCTTTGAAAGGGCACGGCCGATTTCCTTCCCCATCCTTCCCTCACCCGAGCTTGCGCTCCGTCTCTCATGACCTCGTTGTCGACGGGACGTTAAACACTAAAATCCTCCTCCTCCTAACCCGAGCTTGCGCTCCGTCTCTAATGACCTCGTTGTCGACGGGACGTTAAACACTAACCTCCTCCTCCTCCATAACGCCCACCCACATCGATCGTTTTGTGTATGTACACCCAGCCCTTTTTTTCACCAATACTATTTCGTACTCTATTCTTAAAAAAATCGAGTTAGCCAACATCACTAGCAATTCTTTTTATTACTATGACCAGTTTCGACAGATCTTCGCTGTCATTATCCGATCTTGTAACATTATTAATTGTACATGCTTGTTACAATAGAAGTTGCATAAAACATAACGTGGGTGGGAACATCTGCATGTCACAAATAAAATAACACACAATTAAAACATACAACATGTTGTGCTGATGTCCTAGCATACACCGATCGTTTGACACCACAATGTCGAAATAGTAATAAAAAGAAATACTATCTAACTTGTGTAACGTGATTTTTCAACTTTCAGATTCCCCCCCCCCCCCCCCCCCCAACTGACGCATTGTCAAATATATATAATTCCTATTTTGTTGATCTGCTCCTCGTACCACGGTGCTAAATAGTTCTTTCCCAGTGTAGATTCATCTGAAACTGGATGTGCTGTATACTTCTCAAAGAACTGTCTGCAGCATGGATTCTTCAGCTCTACAATTGGATGTTGCAAGACACTAGCATCTATACACGTCTATGAAGAATGATTGCACTATGGAAGATGGACCTGACTGCTCAATTAACACCGTTTCTCTGCTGTCATTTTCAGCACTTTTCACACTGCTACTACATTTGGTGGTGTTACACCGTTGTTACACATTAAAGCGCATTTCTGCACTAACTTTCACTTCACATAATTTACAAAATAAATATTTCCCCGTCAATGCTGACGAACATCTCTTCAAAATTACCAACAAAACTTCGCAACTTCATTGCTGTTGGAGCACGTTACTTTCGGCATTATGAACCAGATTGAGTTTGTATTCTTACTGAATAGTGTGATTAAGTGTTCCATGTTAATTACGTCGGAAACCGCCCTTTTTGGATTCGAGACCGTTTTGTCGGCCCCGCGCAACAGTGTCTTAGACCAGGGGACCGACAAGTGTGTTATGTTGCTTATCTATTGAACTATAGTCCTGCTAAAGCTTAGCACTAATTGTAATGTTTAATTGTAACAGTACAACCTGAAACATTGTCATGTGAGCAACATTTTCATGTTTTTATCCTCGTGTCCTTAAACACGCCACAAGTATTGGCCGAAGTGTGATCTATTATGGCAGAAGTCGGCCGAAATATGACCTATTATGATGAAAGACGGGCAGGACCAACGAGAATGGCTACTACTGACGTAAAGGCCAATTATTATGTAATCACATGAAGTTCTTAATGTGTTATTTGGACTCCCAAAATTGATGGGTCTTCTTGGGCGCTCCTGTAACGTAGAAACCAAGCTATGGCGTTTCATAAGAGTGATAGTTTTCGGCGGTTTTTATTTTGCGAAGACGAAAGCAGAGCCCCATAGGGACAGGCAGAGTTACATTTGGGGTGTGAAGTAGCGTCAGATTGCTGAAAAAGGTCACTGAAGACTGAATTTTAATCGATGCGTAAATGCCTTTTTGGTGCAACCTTGTGTAATGATTGCTGTTGTCGCAGTTGTGATGGCGCAAGCTAGTCCTGCGATACAGGTAATGCTGGGATCAACGCTTCGCAGTCAGCCACCGGTTAGATGACATAGCTAATAGAGATATGGCCGACGTAATGTATCTGACCAGGTTTGATAAAGTGGAAATAAATTATCTTATCGCCATGGAAATTGAAATGTTTGATTTTGTCTTCCTGTTGTGATTTGAATGCCAAGTTAAACTGTAGGTCGCCTTCAAACAAGTTGTATAAGTCCTTTCTGCTGAAGGAAGGGAAAGGCGAACCACTGTGAATAGGACGATGCACTGTATTTTTTTCAAGCCAACCTTCATTCGGTAAATAGTTTTACTTTTTTTGTGAGTCCTTGGACTATTATTCCGAGCCTTTCCATTCTGAGACTACAGAAATATTCCAAGGAAGTAGTTTTGAATCCGTGAGGAGAGTGATCGCAGTGAATGATATCTGCCTTAGAGTTCGGATATTTTAGTTTATCTGGGTACAGTGAGCACAGGACATAAGTCGTTAATACTGTACTTTTGGGAAACAAATTTTGTCTCGCTGGTGAGAACGGAGCTAGTGACCCTAAACAATTTGACTGGTGTAGGAAGTTGTTGAGGTGCTCGTAGTAAATCTTTACTTCATGGATCGGGGCGTAATTAGTATCTGCAGCTAAATCTCTTCAGCCCGGAAGTATTGTGGTAGATGAGGAGATTGTGACAGTAGTGGTGGTGGCGGCGGCGGCGGGGGAGAAGAATTAATAGAATCGGATGTAGGGCGAAATCGATTGAAGCAACAGGACATAAAACCAAACGGGAACAACAAACGAACACAATAAACAAAATTTAAAATAAACGCTTACCTAAGGAATGTTATAAAAATGGCACCGAACACAGAAAAAAAACAACGCACTATATCTGCTGATAAAATTCGTATCGAATTGCAGGATAAAACATTAAAGAAGATTACTATGGTTACGTGATCTGTTAATAATAATAATAATAATGGATGACTCAACCACTCTGCAACATGCTGAAGTCTCCCTCCCAATGTTTTGTGAAGGAAAGCAGATAACACAAATAGCTTAATATCCCTGACACACTCATTGAAGTTTAAAGTAATGGTCAGACACAGAACAGCCATCGGATGTAGTTAGGCACCAGCGGCTCGTTCAGCTGTGGTCTGAAGAACTCTTTTTGGCTATATAACGTGAGAGAACGCTCGCAGGGTTTTTATCATATCGCATCATAAAGAAATGCTGATTGATGTGTAAAATGTTTACTTTTTGTATGTTGTTGTTGTTGTGGTCTTCAGTCCTGAAACTGGTTTGATGCAGCTCTCCATGCTACTCTATCCTGTGCAAGCTTCTTCATTTCCCAGTACCTACTGCAGCCTACATCCTTCTGAATCTGCTTAGTGTATTCATCTCTTGGTCTCCCTCTACGATTTTTACCCTCCGCGCTGCCCTCCAATACTAAATTGGTGATCCCTCGATGTCTCAGAACATGTCCTACCAACCGATCCCTTCTCTCCAATTCTATTCAATACCTCCTCATTAGTTATATGATCTACCCATCTAATCTTCAGCATTCTTCCGTAGCACCACATTTCGAAAGCTTCTATTCTCTTCTTGTCTAAACTATTTATTGTCCACGTTTCACTTCCATACATGGCTACACTCCATACAAATACTTTCAGAAACGACTTTCTGACATTCAAATCTATACTCGATGTTAACAAATTTTTCTTCTTCAGAAACGCTTTCCTTGCCATTGCCAGTCTACATTTTATATTCTCTCTACTTCGACCGTCATCAGTTATTTTGCTCCCCATATAGCAAAACTCCTTTACTACTTTAAGTGTCTCATTTCCTAATCTAATTCCCTCACCATACTTTTTGTATAATGAATGGAAACTTTAAATGTGGACATATGCAATGAAATGCCTGTAAAACAGAGAAAAGTGCTGATAGTATCTGATTTCAATATTAGTGGGACACGTCATGAACATGTGGGACACGTCACAGGATGTAAGTTAAAGTATGTAGGAATGACACTAAGAAGCGATATATAGTAAAAGGTTCACGTAAAATCAGTATTAGGGATGGCTAATGCACGGCTTAGATTTGTTGGTATGGTTCTGGGGAATTATTGTATGGGTCATCTGCAATGGAAATCGCACGAAAGACTTTATTGTGACTAATTCTAGAGCATAGTTCCAGAGCTTGGAGTCGTTGTTAAGTAGGCACGACAAAAGAAATGGAACATATTCGAGGACGCGCTGTTAGTATTGCAACAGGGTGGTGTAGCCCATACGAAAGGAAACAAAAATTCTGGAGGAACTTGAATGGGGATCCCTGAAAAAAAGACGACGTAGTTCTCGCGAAATCATGTTGGGTAAATTTAGAGAACATAATTTTTAGGAAGACACCGGAGTTCTCTCATTCACTTTTGCCAGTTGTAGTGACTTAAAGCGCAGGCTTTGCAGTTGTGTGAGTCAATGTCTTCAGTGCAATTTTCCACCTCTTTGGAAATTTCCAAACGTATCTGTGTGCGCCTATCTGTCCGTTTGTTCAGGGCAGACAGTTCCAAGGTACCGCAGTCAGAGGGCGTGTGTCTCTGCCTGGAAAGCTCCGGATAAGCAAATACGTTGTACATCTTGCATTTTTTTAAAATGAAGATGATTTTAAGTGTCAAATACCTTGTTTTCTGTATTATCCTTTGAGTGGAAACAAGGGAAGGGCAGTCAGTCCTGAGAGCTTCATTGTACAAACGTTTACAGACCAATGCAGCTTGCTGCAGAAGTCTACAACATATTCGCAGTTCGACTACAATAAATTTCCTACATACCAAAAAGCTTATGTCTACAAATCCGCACGGTTTTAGAAAGCATCGCTCGTGTGAAACTCAGCTTGCCCTTTTCCCACTATGGATGAAAGGAAAGAAGCAGATCCCATATTTTTAGATTTCCGAAAAGCATTTGACACGGTACGTCACTACAGATTGTCACGTAGGTACGAGCACACGGAATAGTTCTCAGATATGTGAGTGGCTCGAAGACTTCTTAAGTTATTGAACCCAGTATGTTATCTTCGACGGCGAGTATTCATTAGAGACGAGGGTATCGTCAGGAGTGCCCCAGGGGGGTGTGATAGGACCGCTATTATTTTCTATATACGTAAATGATCTGGCGGAGAGGGTGAGTCGCAATGTGCGGCTATTTGCTGCTGATGCTGTGGTGCGCGGGAAGGTGTTGAACATGCTTGGCTCTGCGTTGATAGGGGATGACGAGAGAAAATTTTTAGTTGTTGTTATGAATGGTAGTTGGCTCTAATGGTAGAAAATTGTAAGTTAATGCGGATGAGTGGGACAAACAGACCCGTTATGTTCGGACAGAGCATTGGTAGTAGTTTCGTGCTTGACACTGTCACGTCTATAAATGTACTGTCATGTCTGTCAGTGTTTGGGCATAACGCTGGAAAGAAATATGAAAAGGAACGAGCGTGTGAGGATTGTGGCAGGGAAGGCCAATGGTCGACTTCGGTTTATTGGGAAAATTTTAGAAAAATGTCGTTGAACTGTAAATGAAACAGCATGTAGGACGCTAGTGCGACCCGTTGTTAAGCACCGTTCGAATGTTTCCGATGTGCACCAGGTCGGGTTGAAGGAATACGTCGAAGCAGTTCGGAAGGGGCTACTGGTAGGTTCGAACAACACGCAAGAGTTACAGGGATCGTTCGGGAACTCGAATGGGAGTACTTGGAGGAAAAGGCGACATTCTTTTCGAGGAACGCTATTGAGAAAATTTAGAGAACTGGCATTTGAAGCTGAACGATCCTGCTGCCGCCAAAGTAGATTTCGCGTAGGGATGACGAAGCTAAGATAGGAAAAATTAGGCCTCATACGGACATGTATAGAGAGTGTTTTTTTTTTCCCTCCCTCTATTTGCAAGTGGGACAGGAAAGGAAATGGAATAGTAATGGTACAGGGTACCCACCGCCACGCACCATTCAACAGTTTCGAACAAAGGCTGTGCGACTGCTATGCTGCCTTGTTCGAATTTATCGCATAGTGATCGTGATAATGAAATTAGACACATTGAGGCAACTACAGAGGCATATCGATAGTTATTCTCTCTCGCTTAATACGGGCGTGGAATAGGACAGGGAGTCGCTAATATAAGCACGATGTATCCTCTGCCACGCACTCTTCAGTGACTTGCGAAGTATAGATGTAGAGCTCGCAGATTTTTTGAGTGCTTTATTTAATAGAGGCTTTGTGTTCATCTTTCGCGACAGACAGCGGCCGTCGCCCGAGGAGCGAGGCATTGACCTCCGTCGGCATTGTGTGCGTGTGTATGTATGTGTGGGTGCGTGTTTGCGTAAGGGCGAGCGGCGCGGCGCCGTCGCGTCCAGCCAGCATCACGGCGGCGCCGGCGTCCAGTTTTCAGGGTCGTGGGCGTGTCGGGGGAGGACGTGTCTGCCACGTGCTGGTCCAGCGCGCAGGCGCCGGCGCCGGCGCCCGCCACCCCAATCAATACGGGGGCGCGAGAGGCGTCCGCCGCGCCGCTCCGCCGTCTCGCTTGTTGCTAGCCGGTCGGGGGCGCGCCTAGTCGACGTCCGCCAGCGACAGAGCCGGCAAGTAGCGCGGGCGGTCGCGAGAGCCGCACGGGCACGTGTCCGCCAACAGAGCGCCTCTTGGGGCAGGTCCGCCGCGCTGCCAGCGGGCCCAGGTACCGCCGCCTAGCCTCGCTCACTTCTCGCCTCGCCTCCTGATGACACTCGCATGCGCTTCTGCTGACCTTCGCCAGAATAGATCGGCGCCACCCCCTTTGGCTGGCGGCGCGACCAGCGCCCTTTTACTTTCCTCGTCAATAAGCAGGCTCTCTGCTGGTCGCTCTGCTCGCCATTCACTTCCCTCGATCGCATATCGCTGTTTTTCCCCATCTGACGAGAGCGGCAGCGTCGTTTATTCCGATGCTTTACTGCGAGAGGATGGATCCCACTCCCTGGGGTTTGTTTCAAATTTTCCATATGTTAAATGCGATGGTTCAGGTGGTGCTTGATCTCACTCGATTGCGATGCGAATCTTGGCGGCTTAATTTAAATGTCATCTGCTGTTGCCTCAGAATAAGATTCAGTCCAGACTGCCCAGATTTCGCTGTACGTGACTACGACTACGACTGCTTCAATTCAGAAAATGATTTGTGGTTCACTGATTGCTGAGTCGATTCCAATGTCATTGTTTGAACAGAAAATGAGAATGCAGCCAACTGCAACGTTGCGGGTATTTCGTTTCTCGTGACTCACCGTCTTCGATATTTCACTCAGTGTTGTCGATGAAGCAAACTGGCACCTGCTTCTTCGTTTCTACCCAATTTGGCAACTTCGTGCTTACGAGTACACCATCTCTGCAATTTTATTTTTTATTTATTTATTTTTTTATGGTGTGGTGCTATGTACATCATCCGATATCGGATTAATTCGTGTATTTTTTGGCTTGGTTTGTCTGTTTTCACAAATGTTTGCATGTATAACAGTGGATGACGCCACATGGTTAAATTTTGCTTTAAGTATTAGAGTGTAGTCTCCTACTACGTCTATATCCATTCTGTGTAGCGAAGTGTACTCAGTGTACCAATATCATACACAGTCCACCTCCCCCTGCCCCCCCCCCTCGCACCATTTATTTATACTACACGGGAACAAAGACTTCAGTACCCGTCTGTATTATTCCGAAACTCTCTCGTTTTAGGGTCGCGTTCATATATGATGGAGGAAGTAGTGTTTTCCGGGACCAGGCTTGGAAGATGGACTCTGGGAATTTTGAACTAATGCCGTACACGTTTCTTTTTGTCTCTCACACTGAAATTTATTGAGCGTCTCTGTCGTGGCACTCTCAAGCTGGCTATAATCAAATCCGGGGCGAGTAGTGCAACTTTTCATTATTATCGCTCTCTCTCATGAATACATCTTGCTAGGAGTCTCACACTGGGGAACAGTAGTGAAAAGTTGATCGAATAAGGCTTTGTAAGCGACTTCTTTCGCTTGTGAATTGTATTTTCTTAGTATTCTTCCAATAAATCTGGGATTGATACTGGTTCAATTCAGAAAATGATTTGTGATTCACTGATTGCTGAGTCGATTCCAGTGTCATTGTTTGACCAGAAATTGAGAATGCAGCCAACTGCAACATTGCGGGTATTTCGTTTCGCGTGACTCATCCTCTTCGTGCTGCCCAACGAAAATCTCTTCGATCAAAAGTTGTCATATCACATCTCTCAGATATTACTCAGTTCAGAACTGTCTAAATGTAATTATGGTTAACTCCCATATTTTTTGTTAGCGTTATCTGTAAATATGCTTTTACAAGTCGTTGTCACGAATACGGAGTTTGAAAACAGCCGCGACTTTTATTTTGTTTAATCCGTAATAATGACTTAAGCTCGCTGGTCATCGTTGAAGTATACGGCTCGTCTCGTTCTGAAAGAGACGGAATCTGTTACACAAGAAATTGAGCTGCGCTGAAGTCTAACATTGTCTCGCATCCAGGAATCTATTAGAAACCCCGGTTTGTTTCTTCGCTTTCGGCAAACTAAGCAATAACGTGTCGCGAATTGACCTTATTTCTAATTTTAATCTCTATTCTTTTTTTCAACTTCGTTATATATCTGTAACAGTTTCTCACAGTTCGTCATGGTGTCCATCATACACGGCCGGCCATTCATTTTGCAGGGTTATCTTGTTTCAGTAACCTAATCAGCTGACTGCATTTTGTTGCAACATATTATTCAAAACTTGTCGATATCCCCCTTAAATCGTCTACTAGGTGGCGTGTGGATCTTTCTTACGATGGTGCAGTTCTATGCAATGTGAAGTCTCGGTGATACACAATGAAACGCAAAGTAAGTGCTGCTTCGATCGAACCGCCCTCAAGTTCAAGGATTCCGCCGTCAACGTCGGAGGTCGGGACAACTGTTATCGACCAAGCAGCCGGTACTATAAACTGCGCGATCTTTTCGCGCCGGGGCTCCGCAATGTAGGCCTGAGTGTAATAAGGCGTCCGTCCATGACGAGTGCCTCCATCGTTTTAATCCCAATCAAATCCATTAACGTGTGGCACTACTGTCCGAAAAAGGAAGCGTGAAAATTTCCTCAGTGCATACTGAGAACGATGTAACTGTCTTCTACCTATTTCTGTAGTCCTTCCATAGGATGATAACAGTGTTGCGTAGATTGAGGCGTACCGAGGAAAGCGTATTCATTACTGTTACTTATCAAATAGTTTTCTGTCGAAGTTAATGAAGGTAGTGATGTCCTCACCATTGATAAATTTGGTCTCGCGCGAAAGCTTTGGATTTTAATTTATTTTTGAAAATGAAACGTATACGACATTAACAAAACATCAAAATGTTTAAAAAACTGCTTTACGTTTTATCGACGACAAAAACGTCGATAACATCCATATTCATTGAACACGTCGTATAAATTTTGACAGAACTATAAGAAGTTAAAAAAGTCTACGGTTTGAAAAATTTCTGTCTTCTCGACAAACTGAAATTATCACTGAAACCTTTCAGTCGACTAACTTACAACCAAATTTAGTTTTTGGACGTGGACAAATTCGCTGGACTAACAAGTTTCTTGTCTCTTGCCTCTTTACTTTGCAGTGATATTTGAAAATCATGTATGTTCGATACACGATGCTTCGTATGCCATATGACGTTGCAAAATTGAGATACTCTGGCTGTAATCGTATGTCTGTTCGTTAATGAGGGCGGGGCGACTGGCTTTGCTTGTGTACAGTGCGTTGATCCAAAATGCACTGTGCTTGCTGTTCGAAGATTGGAAATGCCTTGGGTAGTCCTTTTTGTCGGCGTTACCTTCCCTTTCACTCTCTCCATTTTATCGACAAAACTTTCAGCGGGCACTGTAACTACAAGTGTAAAACCTCTTCAGGAAGCTAGGAATTAATTAAGTTGTCTAAAAAGAAATGAATGTATGTCTTTTCGTTAATGACGACGGGACGATTGGCTTTGCTTGTGTACAGTCCGTTGATCCGAAATGCACTGTGCTTGCTATTCGGAGATTGGAAATGCCTTGGGTAGTCCTTTTTGTCGGCGTTACCTTCCCTTTCATTCTCTCCATTTTATCGACAAAACTTTAACCGGGGACTGTAACTTCAAGTGTAAAACCTCTTCAGGAAACTAGGAATTAATTAAGTTGTCTAAAAAGAAATGAATGGATCGATGCAATGAAATCAGTGAAGATGTTATGATAATTAATTTACTTGGTGTTGTAGGAGTAGTAGTAAATATTTAGGGATATAAAAGGGACCATCATTCGAAGCAAAATAGTTTAGTAAACGTGGGCTCTAAAATGCAATGTTAAGAGCTGTGAACACTTCTTCCTCTTCGATACTGTAAATAAATCGCTTCTACTGCAAGCCCTCTCTTTTCAATATTTTGAGATTTGGTAATATGGAACAAAAGAAGAAAAAAAGGCCAGTAAACATTTGCTTTAACGAGCATACTAAGGTATGAAAACTTGTTCATCTTCGCTACTGTGAATCACATCTTTTCTGCTGAACAAGATCTCATAGCTCTTAAGGTATGCAATTTAGAGCCCACGTTTACTTGTCTTTTTTGCTTCTGATGCTCGTTCTTGTTATATTCCTGAACATTGACCACTCTTTCTGGGACATCCTATATAATGGCAACTGAAAAATTGTGCCATACCGAGACTAGAACCGGATTTCCTTGTCATCGAGACCAGCCTCCAGGCGTGACTCAAACTGTGTGTGTCACTGATGGCTAAAAATGGCTCTGAGCACTATGGGACTCAACTTCTCAGGTCATTAGTCCCCTAGAACTCAGAACTAGTTAAACCTAACTAACCTAAGGACATCACACACATCCATGCCCGAGGCAGGATTCGAACCTGCGACCGTAGCGGTCTCGCGGTTCCAGACTGCAGCGCCTAGAACCGCACGGCCACTTCGGCCGGCGTGTGTCACTGATGTTCCGGCTTCGGTTTCGGAACATCGACCCCGTTCCCCCCAGTGATGCTGTTCCCATGTACTACGCGGGAGATCATTTGTATTCAGAAATTGTAGATGAAAATAGGGATACTGGAAGTTTGAGATGTTAGTAAAAATGAGGTAAAGTGATATCTGTCGTCCCTATTGAAAACTTTTCTTTACCCTGGCAAGATCATTCTTTCTGGATAGTGCAATTCATGCAGTTTCTGTTCAGTAACTTTAACATGAACAGGATGGGTTCCGGTAATAAAAAACTTCAGAATAAAGTATCTTTTCTAACCTATGTGGTTACGTTTCTCTTTCACACAAGCAGATTTCAGGAATTTGAAAAAGAACTTGCAGAGTGTACTTCTGGCTACCATTACGTCACCCTATTACTTATAATACGTTTGCGAAACGTGGGCGTTTATACTGTTGATAGCTTTGCGAAGACGCTAGGACAGTGGACGATTTTGTCCGCAGATATTGTTTCCGTAGTGTTAGTACTTTCTGATTTTGAAGAGCAAGTGATCTCTTGTCTTACAAATATGTTCTGCCCTTGCCACCATTCGCTCATCACTAGTACTATTTCGATACTGTTTTACAGTAATAACATTCAGTAACAAGTCGTCCTTAAATTAGCCGATATAGTACTCAAGGTAGTTATATATTTTATCTGTAATTATTCTCTGGGACGGAACACTCAACGGCGTTGCAGGCGATGGAATAGTAAACTTCAGAGCCACGGGTTTATGCAGATTCTGAAGGACCAGCAAGATAAATAGCGTAGCGTAAATGAATATTTCCCAGAAGCTGTGCGACGTTCCTCCGCCAAAGCTGCTAAACTTCCACAGTAACTCAGCGTAAACGACATTAACGACCGGCCCTTTAATGTCACGGTCGCTTTGCTGATCGTTAACTGCTTCATTATGCCGCTTAATTGTTTGACCTAATTAGTTAATTAATAAGTTCTTGATTAACGTTGGTGCCGTACCGCAACGAATAAACATTGTGTAAGATGTTTAGGGACGAGGCGTGCGTCACGACTCGAGAGAAGGTGTTTCGTATGGGGTCTCTTTAGATACTGATGGATCTTACGAAAGAATCTTGCGTTATTCAGCAACAAGGCGGTCGCTTTTGTGTGGATTACACTGCACTGTACAATGAAGACAGTGAGAAGGAAGGCAAGTTAGGGTTTAACGCGCTGTCGCGTCGGCGATGAGAGGTTATTAGATACTTCTGAAGTACGGACCACTGTATCGGCTGTGCCTTTTTCAGAACAACGTCCCGGCATTTGCTGGAGTGATTTAGCGGAACTTCGGAAATCCTAAGTCAGGTTCTCCGGACGGGGATTTCAACCGGCACCCTTCCGAATGCGAGTGCAGTATCTTACCATTGTGGTGCATCGCTCGGAGAAGTCATTGTGTGGAGAAAGTGTGTTGGAGGGAGGGAGAGCGAGTGGGAGAAGGAAGTGTGAAATGGATCAATAGAGACGAATCAGTTCCTCAGTTTCAGAAGGATGTAGGAAGGCAGGCCATTTGACTTGTTCGCTTATTAACGCTATAGACCAATTTGCAGGTTTATAAACCTATAAAGTGAGCATAAATCGTTACGAGAAGATGAAGATTGAAACTTCTGAATTTTCATGCTATAGCTGAATATTGAAAATGTGAGGAGAGGAGACATAAAAGTGTTTCCGAAGTACTGTCGATATTTGACATAATGTATTGCCACAAGTATTGAATTCTTCTGTTCAACAGTACCCTTTGCTATCGATTTGAAATGTCAGCACTGTCGCACTTTCCTCTGTTTTCCCACATAAAATGCAGTTATAAATTTTATCACCGAGGATTGTAACTATTATTCTACTCTGCTACCATTTATACTGGGAGAGATTTACAGCTTTAGATTTAACTTGATATTGCTAAATTCACTTGATTTGTTGCGTCTTTTCACATCTCCAGTGCCTCTTGTTGCAGCAAAATTATCTGATCAACTAGTTTATTGCCGTCAATACAGCTCATTAAATAAAATACATTCGGGTTTTGTTACAAAATTTTAACAGTACAGATATCTGGTGAAACCTAAACGTTTTAGATCTTATATTTCTGTTTCTTCTACAGCATTTCCTCACCACAATGATCTCACTTTATGCTTATGTTAAGGACACTTCTGTATGGTCATTTGTAAGTATTGACATCTCTTCGCCAACACGACTTCATTTGGTTGACGTACCACAGTCTTTCTGAAATATGAAACTGATTGCGTCATGCTATTTGTTAACTTCATATTAGAAACCGTGCACGTTACTCTTGTATCGTGACGTCCGGGTGTAGGCGAACAGTGAATTGTACACATTTGGTTCGTGAGGGAAAGTTTCTTATTGACCGATACGGCCTGCCACTTCGGCCACGCCCACTCCATAGGTCGCGCTCTGGATCACACATGCGAGCACTTCACTGGCCACCTCTGCCTCAGTCCACAGCTCGTTTCTGTTTGTTTCCTTTAGCAAACTACAGGCTATCTATTGTCCGCAAGCCAGTGAAAACCAAGTCGAAGTCATGCACAAGTATAATTTTCCTCGTTTGTTTCCCCCCAAATCATTATTTTAAAATCGCTGAAGAACGCATTTTATCACTTTTTCTGATAGCACCACATATGTTAGGCCTTTATTTATGCCAGTTCTCCAGTTTAACTACGTCAGTGTAATATTGTGAAATTGCTATCTACATAACTATTGTAACAGACGCAAGACAGTCGACCCACCACATTTTAGGACCTGCATGTCACTACAAATATGTTCAACGAAGTCGTAAGATACTGGCACGAATTATTTACAGAAGAGTGGAACAACAGATAGAAGCTCTCCTTGGAGATCAGTTTCTGTTCCGGAGAAATATTGGAACACGCGAGGCAATACAGACCCGAGAACTCATCTTGAAAGTGGTCGAAGAAAAGCAAACTTACATTTATTGCATTTGTAGATTTGGAGAAAACTTTTGACTGTGTTGACTGGAATCCACTCTTTGAAATTTTGAAGGCAGTAGGAGTAAAATATTGGGAACGAAAAGTTACTTAAAACTAATACAGAAACCAGAGTGCAATTACAATGAGTCCAAGGGCTTTAAAGGGAAGTAATAGTTGAGAAGGCAGTGAGACAGGGCTGTAATCTATACAAAGTGCTATACAGTATGTACCTTGATAAAACTGTGGAGGAGACCAAGGAACATTTGGATAGGGAATGGTGCGTAAACAGCTATAATATCCTTATTGTATCAGCTGAAGTGGCACTACGTCAGCCATAACGGACTCGCAGGACAGAAATTTGGAAATTTGTGGTAAGTTCGTATGGGACCAAACAGCTGAGGTCATCGGTCCCTGGGCTTACACACGGCTTAATCTAACTTAAACTTACTTACACTAAGGACAACACACACACACACACACACACACACACACACACACACACACACACACACACACACAACCATGCCCGAGGGAGGACTCGAACCACCGATGACGGGAGCCGCGCGAACCGTGGCAAGGCGCGCAGACCGCGCGGCTACACCGCACAGCTAGCAGGACAGAAAAGGAGTAAAAGATTATGTGGATGTCTATGAGTTTCGTGTAGGACGGATAGCTCTGAATACGTCAAGAGACTCGAAAGCTTGCCGTATTTCTGCACAGTCTGTTCTACTTTTCTCTGGCTGTGGGTTTCCAGCAAGTATCCATTAAATTTTGTCCGTCGTTATGTGATCCGTCAACATTTAATGTGACGATGTGCGTATAGTTGGTGTTTGTTGTTTGCTGTCATGAGCGATCGGCGACTGCATATTACGGTTTGTGGCCTGCATTTTTTAATTCATTGGCAGTTCTGATCGCAGCCTCGACCTTCTCATTCGCCGCGCGCTTCGGGGATGTTGTTGTGAACCTGTTGCAGATTAGTAATATCCATTAACAGTTACAGCGGGTGAGCTCCCAACTAGTGTGTGTAGATAATAGTATTCCATAGCACCTTAATGGCAAGCTACAGTTGTAGTGATTCGTTTTTATGATGGCGTTAGTTTTAGTGACTTGTGTTTTTACAGCAAAAGCGTTTTGGTAATCGCATAGTGTTATTTCTGTAATTCCGAGTCATTAATTTCGGACCAGTGTGCGTTTCGAGACCGACTTTTCGCCATTGAGTCGTTGTTGTGTGCCACGTTAACTAGCATTGGTTTTACCTTCACCTCTCGCGCGTACAAGATATCACGGTCGTTACGTTTTGCCGCTCAGCGCGAATTGTGCTTTGTTCTTTTGTGGATGATCACCTTAGTAAACAGAAAAAGTGCGATGAAAACTGCATCATACATGCGACATATATTGTTAGATAAAAGAAAATGATAATCCTTCGGTTGTTCGCTTTTGTGATAGTTTTTCGGTTGTTCGCTTTTGTGCCATCAGTAGAAATTCTAAATTTGTTCGCAGCGCCCTCTGCTTGTAGTTAACAAAGGCCATTGTCAGTGTAGTGTGATTTACACATTATGAGGTAAATTTCTGTTAATCTTACACAGAACGAGATGGTGCAGTGGTCAAATAACTGGACTCGCCTTCGGGAGGACGACGATTCGAATCCCCGACATTCCATCCAGATTTAGGTCTTCCGTGGCCACTCTAAACTGATTAAGACAAATTTCGGAATGATTCCTTTGGGAAGAACACGTCGTATTTCCCTCCCTGACCTTCCCCTGATTCGTCCTTCTTCTTTCTCTAGCGGCAGCGTCGTCGAAGGATTATTAAATAGTAACTTTTCCTTTTCTTATGTTAAAATCAGTAAGTAAGTGACTAAGTACCAAGTGAGGTGTTCGATGATTTAGCCACTGGATTCGCATACAGGAGAACGAAACTCCAACCCTTTTGTAGATGGTAGATTCAGGTTTTCTGCGGATTCTCTCCAAAAGGACATAAGGCGTGCTCCAGTAAAGCAGTTCTTCCTTTTTTTCCAACAGACGGATACTCCTGATCATCCCACCGATCTAGGCTTCCTTCCGTGTATCTGTGCTAACCGACAGTTTTAAACGTTTCCTATATTTCGATGTAGTCGATTTTTCTGAAAGCAAAATAATTCGTTCTTAAGGCAATAGTGCTCTTTCGCTCTTTCATCTGTTTACTCAGTGGAATAGCAACTCGCAAGAATGAAAGAAAAACGTTGATGGATATCGTCACTTGGAGTTGCCCGATGATGTCCCATACGTGCTCGATTGGGAACAGATTCGATGATCGAGAAGGCCGAGGCAACATGTCGACACTCTGTAGAGCATGTTGGGTTACATCAGTATGCGGACGAGAGTTATCCTGTTGGGAAACACCCCCGGGAATGCTGTTCTCGAATGGCAGCACAACAGGTCGAATCACCAGACTGACGTACAAATTTGCGGTCAAGGTGCATAGGATAATCACTAGACTGCGTCTCTCATGCGAAATCGCACCCCTGACCATAACTGCAGGTGTAGCTCAGTGTGTGTAGAAGGCAGACAGATTGATTACAGGCTCAACTGGCGTCCTTCTAACCAACACACGGTCATCACTGGCACAGAGGCAGAACTAGCTTCCATCAGAAAACACAACCGAACTCCACAGTGCCCTCAATGAGCTCTCGCTTGACATCTCTGAAGTTGCAAACGGCGGTGGTTTGGTGCCAAGGCAAAGCACGCTACCGGGCGTCTGGCTCAGAGTTGTCCTTGAAGTAACCGATTTGTAACAGTTGATTGTGTCATTGTGGTATCAACTGATGTTAGAATTGTTGCTGCAGACGCAGTAGGATGCGCCATAGCCATACGTCGAACACGAAGGGCTTCCCTCTCGGTAGTGCCACGTGTCCGTCCGGAGCCCAGTTCTCTTGCGACTGTACTTTCCTGTGATCACCACTAGCAATCATGAACAATGGCGATTTTCCTGCCAAGTCTGTAATATCGCGGAAGGAACACCCAGCATCACGTAATCTATTACATGACTTCGATCAAACTGAGCAAGGTGTCGATAATGACGTCTTTTTCGCCTTAAAGGCATTCTTGACTCATCACGTGCAGTTGAAAGCTAAATAACGCTCACAACCGTTAGAGCGCGTATTTGAAACAAACCTGATTTGTATCCTAATAGTGGCACTATTGGCGACATTGTTGTGCGACTGGTGTTTGAGTAGACGGCATCTTTCAGATGTAGAAACACGGCTACCAACTGTAGTTCATCTCGCACAAATCCTTCTTGGTGTTGGGATTTTTTTTTCAGTCAGTGTATTCTTCTGTTTACTGACCTGTATTAAATTACTGTATTGTTCCTCAGATCTATCGTACTTTTTGTTTTTATTTCCGTTTATGGATTTGCTTCTCAATAGTTTGTTTCATTAACGTTTTTTAGTCTTTGTGCTCTGTGCGCAGTGAAAACTAATATATTCCTTCTTTAAGTAGACTTTCCATCAAAATAACACCTACATCCAACATTTCCTAGTGATGAACAACGAGCACATAAAAAACGACGACTTATTTTAGAAAAAGAGGTAGGATAGCGTAAGGATAGGGATGAAAACTGACTCTTTCCTTTCACAGCACCGACTCCGCCATTCCTCGTATTCGATTTAGGGAAACTTTGAGCAGCTTACATCTGGATCAGAATGGTCAGACAGGCTTTTGTGTTCCCCGCAAATTCCGAACATGAGACCAGCGCCTTGACCTCTATACCACCTTGCTCCATCGATTTGGCGGTAAATTCGTGGCAAACGGAAACAGTGTGCTTTACCAAACGTTTTTAAGCACTTTTCTCTATTTGCCTCTGTGTATAAAGTGTGATCAGCATGGAAATTATTTTATAACGGTGCTTTTATTTATTGTACTACAGTTTTAGACAGATGCACTCAAGTGGTTTTTGGTTTTGTCTTGATCCAGTGTTAAAGCCCGTTTGCGACATTTTGAATTGACAGGCTATTTATGATAGTAACCAGTCATCGAAAGCGTGGAGATGCGTTGCATGTGGAACACTGACATTTAATATGACATAAGTTGAATATGCTCGTCGGACCAGTGGTTCTGAAAGTGACTTACATGCTAGGTATCAATATTTTTAGTGCATTATCTTGTATATGTTTCTCGAAAATGATGTTGATGAAATTTACGCAGAAAAATTTATCCGCTGTATGTAGATATCAGCACAGCAGTATCGGTGTGGCTTATAAACAGAGCATATGAGCGATTCGTAACGTACTTATTAAACAGTCGACGTTTCCTTCGAAAGGGATTAGGGTGAGCAAACACGAACATCGACCGACAGCGACAAACTGTGAGCTCGGGTTGGGTTAAAGCCCTGTTGGATTGTAAAGAACATAACAGTACCTGTACGTACGTTAGTTTCTAGTTTCCTGTCACCTTCATTGACTTGGAAGTATGTGGAAAATTGTCGAGTGGGTTCCCCATGGCAACGCACTACCGTTGAATGTGCGTTAGACTGCTCTCCCAGAGTGTAATAGTTCATTCTCTTTCGTGCAATATAGAAGCTTGTGTTCTGTGGCACTATGTACATGGGGAAGGTCCTTATGAAACACATAGCGAAGCGACATTCCATACATACTAATTTGAACGAAGCAACGAGTGCAGCGAAGACTTCTTGCTGAGTGAAATGCGTCACAGATTGCGAGTTACGCCTCGTTAGTCAGCAGATACGGAGCTTCGTTGGGTTCTGACCATAGGAATAGGTGCGAAAAGTCCGCTTGGATAGTCTACGATTCTCTGCTGGCATTTTATACTTGTCGCATCTCCCTCCACCAGACTTCCGCAGCATTAAGCATTTGCATTTTTGTTTTTGTGGCTGATGGCTACGAATGAATCTTTTGATAATCACGCGTTGTAGTAGGTTTTTCGGCACTCAGTTAATTCGACTTTATAGTTCGAAATTATCAAATTATTTCGTATAGACGAGGTGAATATTATCTGCAGCTCTCTCTTTCTCTATCTCTCCCTCCCTCGCCTCTCTTATCCTCATCCTCCTCCTTATTTTTTTCCCGTTGTACTTGGAATTTCCACTTCAAGTATGGCGTCGTTTTGATTTCAAACCATTGTCTACTACCAAGAGCCCCTGTAGCGGATGTGACTTCGGACATAAAAGGGAAAATGTCAGCGTTGGCTCGTACACACTGCTGTTGTATTATTGTACGGTGCACAGAGCAATTTTTAATGTACGGTAAAATAAACCTCAATCCTTGGTGAATAGTAAAGGTATAATTGTTCCGATAAGCGCGCGTCAGTCTGTCTTTTCTACTACTGCGGCTGTGACGCACACCGGCCAAGGACGACAGGCATTCTTCCCGCCGTGGCTTTGTTCGCCTGCTGCCGGCCTTTCGCAAGCCGCGACATTTTGGCGTGTCTCATATTCTCTGGAGGCCCGCCAGGACACCAGGGGGTCATCCAAACGCGCGCCAATGGACCAGCCTCGTGGCCCATCAATAACTTACGGCGTCTCGACGTCGCCATGCAGGGTGCTGCTATTGTCAGGAAGCTAGTCGGTTTTGCGCTTTGTGGGCTGCAGTGTAATTGCGACAGCAGCAATGAAGCGTATGACTGAAATGAACTTTGTGCCAAAGATGTTGTTCAAATTCCGGCTTCGAGAATTGTGTACTTCGTGTCGTGACGTGAAGTAAATTAGGGCCTCCATGTGCTCTTGGGGGGTCTTCGTGCACGTAGTTTGGATCAGAGTCCGAAAAAGTGTGTGGCTAACAAATTACTGATTAGCAGGCGTTTTTGATGTTTATATTTCCAGTGGTATTCGTCATCCTTCAAAGAACACTCGCATTTCCCTCATCACTTGTGGCGTGGCATTGTCCTGTTGAGATACGGCATGCGGTGCTCCCTGAAAGAGGGGCAATAAGTAGGTCGCTAATACAGCGATGATTAGCGGCTGCTGTGCAGATTGTCCTCAATACATCTGATCAGAAAGCACATGTTGTATCAAATAGCACCCGATACAAGCAAATTTATCTTTTTGTCCGGTTTGCTTCAACATTCTAGTAGACTGGACCGTTCTCACTGAGGCATCACTGTAGGAAACATTGACACATTATTCGGATTCCCTAGCTAGCTAGTGTCCTGCGTTGGTGCAAGGTGTGCCTGCTTGATTTCTTTCCGACACAACTATCTGTTGAGTGATTCCGTATGTTGGAGGCCTGTCACTTGCGTCCCCTCCTTGATGTTCTTTAACGAACGCTTCATAAGACGGCCACGCGGTCTGACTCCGTGTGGTTCGTAATGGAGGACCCTTTTTGACATGGAGATGTCGACGCTTCGGGCGACGTGTCCACCTAAGACATGATTATCTTCATTTGTTGATGAGTGATATCACTCGCGCCCCTTTCCTTAAATGCTCGTTTTTCTTAAGCACCAGACAGTGGTACACATGGACCAGTGCAACATTTCCACTTCCATTCTGTGTAGCATATATTTGTGTTCATCTGCTACTGCCTAGCATTCTGAGTTGTATGAAAGTATCGGGCGGTTGATATGTTTGTAAACTATTTCCTTAAGTGATTGGATATTTTGTTTTTCGAGGACTGGGCGCCATTTCAGTCACCCATCATTAACTCATGCTGAAGCAAGTGGGGACGTCCCGCCATACTGTGCAATATAAGAGCACATAAATTTTAAAATTGTACAGATATTCATGTTTCTTGATACGGATCTTCGAGTTGCTGTTGCTTAAATGATTCTTCCAGCTCAGTGTCCCATTTTTGACATTCAAGCGGATTCAGTCGGTGAGAAATACATCGTCAGCAAGTGACATAGTCCAATGATGAAGTTTCTGGGTACCTGCTGACACCGACAGGAACAAGAGGGGTGAAAGCGCAGATCCATGGCGCATAAGCGGCAGCCTCGTAAGTTTGTGGTTCTCACACAATGGAAGATTCCAGTATGCCATACAGCAGACGGTTTCAAACAGTCAGTGAGTACAGGTCTACGTTCTTTCAATACGTCAGGGTCAAGCAAACAGCGTGGACAAAGCGCCTAATGTGCGTTGTAGTCACACGTACAATATAGCGGTCGTCCGTACTGTGGTTACATCGCGTGATCGTGTCCACTCTTCGCTGAATTCAGTCCTCCTCTGTTCACTGTCCTCCTCTGTCACTATCGTAGCAACATGTCCTACGCTAAATGTAATGTTACGATGGGGCAAACAATTTCCTGGAGACCGATCATTTTGTCCCCTTCCAACAAAGATTCCGATATTGCACCCAGTGTTGTCGACGAAGCAAATTAGCACTTGCTTCTTCCTAATTTGACAACTTCGAGCCTACGAGTACACCATCTCTGCAATTTTATTTTTTATTTACTTATTTTTTATGGTGCGGTGCTACGTACATCTTCCGATATGGGATTAATTCGCGTATTTTTTGCTGGGTTTGTCTGTTTTCACAAACGTTTGCGTGTATGAAAGTGGATGACGCCACGTGGTTTAATTTTGCCTTAAATATTAGAGTGTACTCTCCTACTACGTCTACATCCATTCTATGTAGCGAAGTGTACTCAGTGTACCAGTATCATACACAATCTCGGCCCCCCCTGCCTCCCCCCCTCGCACCATTCATTTATACTATACGGGAACAAAGACTTCAGTACTCTTTTGTATTAGTCCGAAACTCTCTCATTTTAGGGTCCTCTTCATATATGATGGAGGAAGTAGTGTTTTCCGTGACCAGGCTTGGAAGATGGACTCTGGGAATTTTGAACTAATGCCGTACACGTTTCTTTTTGTCTCTCACACTGAAATTTATTGAGCGTCTTTGTCGTGGCACACTCAAGCTGGCTATAAGCAAATCCGGGGCGAACTCTTAGTTAATCTCTCTCTCTCTCTCTCTCTCTCTCTCTCTCTCTCTCTCTCTTGAATACATCTTGCTAAGAGTCTCACACTGGGGAACAGTTCTGTAAGCGACTTCTTTCGCTTGTGAACTATACTTTCTTAGTATTCTTCCAATAAATCTGAGACTGAGACATGCCTTCGCCAGGCAAAATACCGTGTGACTTCAAGAAAAATATAAAAAATTATTTTCCGTAGACAGGTGTGTGTATTACCGGTCCATCAGTTTAATTACTCATGGTTGGAAAATACTAGCTCGAATTGTTTACAGAAGAACGGAAAAACCTTACACAATCCGACCTGAGGGTAGATCAGGTTGGGTTCCCAAGATACGCAGGAACACGCTCGGCAATGCTGACCCCGCCACTTATCTTAAAAGGTAGGTTGAAGAATGGCAAAAAGCATCGTAGCCTGTCCCAGTGTTATTCAATCTGTACATTGAGGACGCCTTAAAGCAAACCAATGAAGAAATTTGGAAAGGTAGTTAAACTTCAGGGAGAAAAAAAAAAAAAAAAAAAAACTTAGCGCTTTGTCGATGTGACTTAAAGGAGCAGTTGGACAGAATGGATAGTTACTTGAAAAGAGATTTTAAGGTGAATATCAACGAAAGAAAAACAAGGGTAATTGAGTAGAACTCTTACAGAATTAGAATAGGAACTGAGAACTGAAAGTACTCGATGAGTTCTGCTACGTGTGCAGTAAAATAACGTAGGATGGCAGAAGTACAGGGGATTTCAAGTGCAGACTGGAAATACCAGGAAAAGCATTTCTGAGGAAGATAGATTTGAAATTACCTGACGTCGTTAGAAGGAGAGCATCCTCTATATCCAAGTAAAAAAGCGTCAAAAATAAATGTTTCATTGTCCGTATCGCAGTTGATACCTATCCTGATTATTAGTTCTAGTAAAGTTATGTTACCAAATTCAGATCATCAGATGCGTGAATTATAAAGCCTCTACGTTTTCAGTGGCCAGATGGCAATGTGCCAGACGTAGATAAATTCACTTTTCTGATGATCTGAAGAGGCAACATAAGATTACTGAAACTGGTAATTGGGATGTGTATCAAATGTGGCCTGAGCAATAAAACTTCTATACCGGAAGCTTTTTTACAAAGACGAATTTGTTAACATGTAATATAAATTTAAGTATTAGGGAACTCTTTTCTGGAGATATTTGTATAGAACGTAATCTTGTACGGAAATGAAACATGGACGATAACCAGCTAGCTCAGAAAAGGAGAGAATAGAAGGGTTTGAAATGTGGTGCTGCAAGATGAATGCTGACGATTAGATGGGTAACTAATGGGGAGGAACTGCGTAGAATTGGGAGAAGGAAACTTACGGTACCATTTGACTAAAGGAAGAGATCGGTTGATAGGATACATTCTGAGACGTCAAGGTCGTCAGTTTTGTATTGCTAAAATTGAAGGGGAAGATAAAGTGTTGAATAGAGAAAGAAAGTGCAAATGGATTTAGGTTGCACTGTAGCCGTTGCAGTAGTGATGCAGAGAGGAAAAATCTCGCACAGGATAGACTGGCATGGAGATCAGCATCAAATCTGTCCTCGGAGTGAATACGACCTCATCAGCTTTTTCAATTTGTGTAAGTGTAGGCTGAGGTGTCAATATTTGTATCAGACACTGATGGTACGTAAGCGTAACAAGATTCTAGAGCTGCCTCCTCTATAGACAGAATTTAGTCGTCTGAGAGTATCCTCAGAGGGCTAGATTTGTTCAGTATTAAATGTCCAGTGCAATCGATAGTCCTCCGCCAGCCGTTGTGGCCGAGCGGTTCTAGGCGCTTCAGTCCTGAACCGCGCTGCTGCTACGATCGCAGGTTCGAATCCTGCCTCGGGGATGGACGTGTGTGATGTCCTTAGGTTGGTTGGGTGTAAGTCTAGGGCACTGATGACCTCAGATTTGAAGTCCCATAGTGGTTAGAGACGTTTGAACCGTTTGATAATCCTCTCGGATCTTCCGTGTGATTGTGTGTTATTTTGTAGGCAACGATGTGGGAATGTATCGCAGGCTTTCTTCAGTCGAGAAACGCGGCATCAACCTGACGACGCAATGTAATCCCTTGTGGATTTCACGAATGAACAGAACAGACTGGGTTTTACAGGGATGATACCTGAAAAAATCGTGTTGATCTCTGCAGGCGATAAGGTCCGTCTCCGGAAAAGTTGCCATACATGGTCACAATATATCTGCCATAGTTCATCAGGAAACTGACAGCGCCGGCCTGAGTGGCCGAGCGGTTGTAGGCGCTACAGTCTGGAACCGCGCGAACGCTACGGTCGCAGGTTCGAATCCTGCCTAGGGCATGGATGTGTGTGATGTCCTTAGGTTAGTTAGGTTTAAGTAGTTCTAAGTTCTAGGGGACTGATGACCTCAGAAGTTAAGTCCCATAGTGCTCAGAGCCATTTGAACCATTTTGAAACTGACAGTGGTCAGTCATTTAAGGCTATATTACTGCACGCCTGTCTTGCAGTCCTTGTTATTGATTGGAACAACCTGCTCCTTTTTCCAGGCACATGACACGCTCCCTTGATGCAGCGCCTTAGGGGAAAGATGCTAGAATAGTGTAGAATAGTGACCAGTTCTGTCGCAGTGCAGTACAGGATGTATTTGGCATCCCACCAGTCATTTCTTTATGTGTCATATTCTGGTCTTTTGCTGTTTCCTTGTTCTAATGAGACGGTGTGTGTGATCTTTCACAGCAGAGTATAGTGTTTGCCCCGGCCTCGCCTGGTCGTTCGTTCCCCTGCAGTCGTCCGTCTCATCGCGTCGCGTGCAGGCAGGCGCTTGTAATTGCCGCTCGGGCTGATTGCGGCAAGCCGTGCCTGCCACGGGCAGCCGCAACCGCCACTGCAGCACAGGGCAGAGCAGGGCTGGCCAGTGTGACACGGACTCTCAGCCCGCTCTCGCGACGGCTCTAGTGCCGTTCACGGCCCCTCACGGAAGGTGACTGCAAACGGGTACCACAACTAAGGGAGGAACATCTGTTTTTCGAAACCTCTGTCGGGCACCCACAGCTCAGGTGATTGTGTTAGCTTACTACACCAGTGTTACGAGCTCTTACCTGGAAAGTAACATCCGTTACGCTGGATGTCAAATACTGGAATAGTAATAAAAAAAACGGTGCATTTTAAAAAATCGTTAAACTACACCTTTAAACTTCCTTCAACGTAATCACCATTGCGATTTAAGCATTTACTAGATTTGTTCACGAGTTGAGAAACTACCGCTGCAGAACTTTATGCCGCCTTAGAGTGCAACTACTCCTTCACAGCGTCTTGAAGTTCTTCCTCGCATCTGAATCATTGGAAGCCAAGCCACTTTCTATGTGCATCCCCGAAGATTAACATGAACATTCTTACAAAGTAAGACGTAGTTTTGACATGCAAATGCCAAAATATCACGATAGACCATTAGAGTTGATGATATGCAACTCGGTCGAACAAATACCTTTCACCTCAGATGGCAAATGCCCGGCCGACACATAGACAAGAGCTGCACAAACGAAGCCACCCTATTACAGGAAAAAAAAATGCTGCTTGCGTCAAGGAACCTAAATGTAGAGACAAAAAAAAAAAAATAATTGAGAGTTGTGTCGGGAGCGTGGACGAATGCTCCATGCGACTTTTCAGATGTGGTGCAGGAGGAGCATCGAAATGATCTCATAGACAGAAAAGCTCAAAGTTCACAAATGAAGGAATTCTTAGTAGAAAAGGTGAAAAAGGGTCTCTGCTGCCAACAGTACAGAAAAAAAGACATCAGTTAATTGGCCACCTCTTACCTACACGATAGTTCTCTGGTTAATGCAGAGGAAGGGGTGATTCAAGACAAGAGAGGAAGAGGAAGGCATAGAGTGCAATATTCCAGTCAGATCAGAGACGCTGTAGGCTTAAGCTAATATGAGGAAGTGAAGAAACTAAGAGGGAACTGAGAGGTGTGGAGAAGAATAATTGCTACATAACTTGGTGAACAGAATGGATATACCTACAATTCGTACACTTAACTCCCTCATTCTTTCCATAAGTAAAGCGATTTTGTGAACATTGATATTCTTTCTCTCTTTTGAAATGGTGGGCTCTTACCCTTATTTTTCCATCCGGTTCATCAGGAAGACTTGCCTAATATACACGAACTATTCAATGCAATGTAATCAAAAAGAAGAATCTTATTGCTGCTGCTCAGCAAACGGTAGGCGTATAATGCGTCTCAATTTTTTCCACCACTGATTTCACCCACTGTTGTTGCAGAATGATAGCATTTTGTTGGACTGACTGCTATTGAATGGATTAAAATACCCCTTATTTCATTACTGCGTAGTTTGGCGATGAAGCCGTTTTCAAATGATTTTATAATGTAACCCATCAGATTGGACATATTAGTGGTTATAGTCCTAGGATTCATAATGTCACACAGTGCTGAAGACATGGGCGTTGGACGGACTTTAAAGTTAAAGACATGACTCAAAGTCTTGAACAGCAGCGATGTAGAATATCACTCGGGAGCGTGTTGGACTATATTTAGCTACTCCTCGCGGCTAGGTGGGTTGCTTTCTGCAGATATCTTCACTCTCCGATTCTGTTGAGAACTTTCTCATTTTTTATGTTATCGTCCATGTTTCAAACGCTTCATTCTCTTTCTTTGATTTTATCACATCTGTGCTCCAGATGAACCTCACAGACATTTCTTCCTCTTGTCAACAGCTATGTTTAATACCAATATAGCAACTTTGGCGATGAGTGCCTTCTTCTTTTGTGCTATTCGGCTTCTTATGTCCTCTTTACTTCACCTGTAATGAGTTATTTTGCCTCCAAGGAAACCCTTCACTTGGTCCACTACGAGGTTCCAGTTGGGAAGTTCGTTTGACATAAATCTCATTTCTGATGTTAGTGCTTTCGTCCTTCTTTAGTTTATTCTCACTCCATATTCTGTGCCCAGTAGACTGTTCGTTCTATTCAATAGATGCTGTAATTCTTCTTCACTTTCACAGAAAATAGGAATGTTATCGTTGAGATCTTTCCATCTTAATTTTAACTATACTTTTGAAAGTTACTGTTGTTTATTTAGCACTTCTCTGTCGGTCTTCCGTTCTCATTTTTCCCTCTTGCATCTCGTACATACTGTACATTGTCGATCTTTCCATTTAGAGTACTCATATTTTTCTGTACAGTCGTACGCTTTTCATAGGTCAACATGCAATTATCTTGATTTTTCGAAACATTTGCTTCCATTATCATGCTCGACGTCAATACCTTCACTCAGGTGCCTTTACCTTCCCAAGTTAAAACTCTCAATTTTCGAAAGAAGTACACAAAATCTCTATTAATTACGTATTCGTGCGCTTGCACACAAATGTTGTGCAAAGTTTTGTTGTGAAAGGTTTTTAACGGACAAGTTTCATGTGTCGTGGGCAAAGTCTTTGACACTCTCCGAATTAGTCCTCCGAGTAGCGGTAAATGCGACGGCAGCAAGATCTGGTTTGCTGGGGGGTAACGGCTCCGTCAAAGGGCGCAACACAAAGGGCCGCAGGGCTCTCGTGCCGGCGCCTTATTTACGCGGCCCTCTGCTCCCTCGCGCGGCGCAGCGTGGCGTGGGGAGCGGCCGTGCATGCAAATGACCCGTCCTAAGGAGCGAGGCCCTTCAGGGGGACCCAACTACCGCTGTAGGGCCGGCGTAAAGGCAGGAAGGCAGGCCGGCCGGCCGCGGCGCGATTGCCTCGTAGCGTGCAGCGTGGCTGCTGGGAGACGAAACAACTGCAGTGCTGAAAGATGAAAGGACGGGGCTTAAGAGCACAAGCAATATGCCACAGGTTGGGTCGCCAAAAAGTCTAGCGGGAGCGCGTTTTCTCACATCAGATGTAGCGGAAGTGTCGTACTGCAGTGTTCTAAAGTACTGCCTTCTTAAAAGCTGCAAGTTGAACTTCAGAAATGGCGACTAATAGAATTCCTCTGGGGCAGCGAATGCTGTACGCACACCTGTACTCAGAAATCGGAAGCTTACGACCAATTCATCTCCGTGTCCGTCTCGAACATGCGTAACAAATATTTGAGTCGGTGGTAAAATGTAGTCTCGCAGTAAACGCCGATTTCACACCCCATAAGCTACTCAGGAGAAAGAAAACTGGCGTTCTACGGATCGGAGCATGGAATGTCAGATCCCTTAATCGGGCAGGTAGGTTAGAAAATTTAAAAAGGGAAATGGATAGGTTGAAGTTAGATATAGTGGGAATTAGTGAAGTTCGGGTGCAGGAGGAACAAGACTTCTGGTCAGGTGACTACAGGGTTATAAACACAAAATCAAATAGGGGTAATGCAGGAGTAGGTTTAATAATGAATAGGAAAATAGGAATGCGGGTAAGCTACTACAAACAGCATAGTGAACGCATTATTGTGGCCAAGATAGATACGAAGCCCACGCCTACTACAGTAGTACAAGTTTATATGCCAACTAGCTCTGCAGATAACGAAGAAATTGAAGAAATGTATGATGAAATAAAAGAAATTATTCAGATTGTGAAGGGAGACGAAAATTTAATAGTCATGGGTGACTGGAATTCGAGTGTAGGAAAAGGGAGAGAAGGAAACATAGTAGGTGAATATGGATTGGGGGACAGAAATGAAAGAGGAAGCCGCCTGGTCGAATTTTGCACCGAGCACAACATAATCATAACTAACACTTGGTTTAAGAATCATGAAAGAAGGTTGTATACATGGAAGAACCCTGGAGATACTAAAAGGTTTCAGATAGATTATATAATGGTAAGACAGAGATTTAGGAACCAGGTTTTAAATTGTAAGACATTTCCAGGGGCAGATGTGGACTCTGACCACAATCTATTGGTTATGACCTGTAGATTAAAACTGAAGAAACTGCAAAAAGGTGGGACTTTAAGGAGATGGGACCTGGATAAACTAAAAGAACCAGAGGTTGTACAGAGATTCAGGGAGAGCATAAGGGAGCAATTGACAGGAATGGGGGAAATAAATACAGTAGAAGAAGAATGGGTAGCTTTGAGGGATGAAGTAGTGAAGGCAGCAGAGGATCAAGTAGGTAAAAAGACGAGGGCTAGTAGAAATCCTTGGGTAACAGAAGAAATATTGAATTTAATTGATGAAAGGAGAAAATATAAAAATGCAGTAAGTGAAACAGGCAAAAAGGAATACAAACGTCTCAAAAATGAGATCGACAGGAAGTGCAAAATGGCTAAGCAGGGATGGCTAGAGGACAAATGTAAGGATGTAGATGCCTATCTCACTAGAGGTAAGATAGATATCGCCTACAGGAAAATTAAAGAGACCTTTGGAGATAAGAGAACGACTTGTATGAATATCAAGAGCTCAGATGGAAACCCAGTTCTAAGCAAAGAAGGGAAAGCAGAAAGGTGGAAGGAGTATATAGCGGGTCTATACAAGGGCGATGTACTTGAGGACAATATTATGGAAATGGAAGAGGATGTAGATGAAGATGAAATGGGAGGTATGATACTGCGTGAAGAGTTTGACAGAGCACTGAAAGACCTGAGTCGAAACAAGGCCCCCGGAGTAGACAATATTCCATTGGAACTACTGACGGCCGTGGGAGAGCCAGTCCTGACAAAACTCTACCATCTGGTGAGCAAGATGTATGAAACAGGCGAAATACCCTCAGACTTCAAGAAGAATATAATAATTCCAATCCCTAAGAAAGCAGGTGTTGACAGATGTGAAAATTACCGAACTATCAGTTTAATAAGTCACAGCTGCAAAATACTAACACGAATTCTTTACAGACGAATGGAAAAACTAGTAGAAGCCAACCTCGGGGAAGATCAGTTTGGATTCCGTAGAAACACTGGAACACGTGAGGCAATACTGACCTTACGACTTATCTTAGAAGAAAGATTAAGGAAAGGCAAACCTACGTTTCTAGCATTTGTAGACTTAGAGAAAGCTTTTGACAATGTTGACTGGAATACTCTCTTTCAAATTCTAAAGGTGGCAGGGGTAAAATACAGGGAGCGAAAGGCTATTTACAATTTGTACAGAAACCAGATGGCAGTTATAAGAGTCGAGGGACATGAAAGGGAAGCAGTGGTTGGGAAGGGAGTAAGACAGGGTTGTAGCCTCTCCCCGATGTTGTTCAATCTGTATATTGAGCAAGCAGTAAAGGAAACAAAAGAAAAATTCGGAGTAAGTATTAAAATTCATGGAGAAGAAATAAAAACTTTGAGGTTCGCCGATGACATTGTAATTCTGTCAGAGACAGCAAAGGACTTGGAACAGCAGTTGAATGGAATGGACAGTGTCTTGAAAGGAGGATATAAGATGAACATCAACAAAAGCAAAACAAGGATAATGGAATGTAGTCTAATTAAGTCGGGTGATGCTGAGGGAATTAGATTAGGAAATGAGGCACTTAAAGTAGTAAAGGAGTTTTGCTATTTGGGGAGCAAAATAACTGATGATGGTCGAAGTAGAGAGGATATAAAATGTAGGCTGGCAATGGCAAGGAAAGCGTTTCTGAAGAAGAGAAATTTGTTAACATCCAGTATTGATTTAAGTGTCAGGAAGTCGTTTCTGAAAGTATTCGTATGGAGTGTAGCCATGTATGGAAGTGAAACATGGACGATAAATAGTTTGGACAAGAAGAGAATAGAAGCTGTCGAAATGTGGTGCTACAGAAGAATGCTGAAGATTAGATGGGTAGATCACATAACTAATGAGGAAGTATTGAATAGAATTGGGGAGAAGAGAAGTTTGTGGCACAATTTGACCAGAAGAAGGGATCGGTTGGTAGGACATGTTCTGAGGCATCAAGGGATCACCAATTTAGTATTGGAGTGCAGCGTGGAGGGTAAAAATCGTAGAGGGAGACCAAGAGATGAATACACTAAGCAGATTCAGAAGGATGTAGGTTGCAGTAGGTACTGGGAGATGAAAAAGCTTGCACAGGATAGAGTAGCATGGGGAGCTGCATCAAACCAGTCTCAGGACTGAAGACCACAACAACAACAACAAGCTACTCAGTGGGTTAAAGTAAAGGAAACTTCCAATCTTAAAGATGTGCCGGAATTAACAAAAACGATGGATGTTAGCAAGAAATGTCTGCGATCGCTTTCCCTAGCACAACTGGAGGCAACTTGCTTACTTGTCCCGCTTGGTTTCTTCTCCGTAGGTTCAAATGGCTCTGAGCACTATGGGACTAAACTTCTGAAGTCATCAGTCCCCTAGAACTTAGAACTACTTAAACCTAACTAACCTAAGGACATCACACACATCCATACCCGAGGCAGGATTCGAACCTGCGACCGTAGCTGTCGCGCGGTTCCAGACTGTAGCGCCTAGAACCCTCGGTCACTCTTGCCGGCCTTCTCCGTAGGTCGCGAGCTCTAACGCTTGTGCCATAAATAGTGCGTAACACTGTGACAAGTGGGTAGGTTTAGACGCTAAGCATAATTAGAATCGTGTCAAGTAATTTTATTTTATTTCACTAATCGCAAAATTAGTAAAACGATTTCTAGAGCCAGTCTATCGTTAATACTTAAAACAAGTTTCCTGGCCATTAATCGTTAGTTCCCGAACACCGCAAAAGTCACAAAAATGCTTCACATGATGTTAGCGTCAAGATGAGAGCGCATAAATATCTTTTTCAAGGTATTATAACAATTACTTCCGTCTTTATGTGGAGTTGCACTTAACACACTAGTTCACGTATTTCCACCTCGAAAACAACCGTAGACTGACTTGAATTGACACAACATCGCACAAGTACGTCATCCGAGGCAATTCCTCAACAAACTGTTCCGTCTTTACATGAGATCACGTTTTACCTCCTCAGAAATACCCGGTTGTAAACTATCTAAGCTGTTTGGTGCTTCTCAGGGCGACTTGTGATTGGTCCATCCTTTCCATCAGTAAGCGCTGCAGTAACTAAGATTTGTAATTGTCATTTCCTGATGAACAGAGTAATAATGAAATTATTATTAATAAGTTTTCCGTGCAAGTAACTTCGTCAGCACGGTTGAAGCTGTATATTAAAATTTAAACAGTAAACTTAAATAATAAAAGATTCTCTACTTGGCGCCAGCATTGTGGGTGAATCCCCATTGTCTCTCTGCTCCAGTAAGATACGGGTCTTGTTCGCCCGCCCATTCTCAGCCTATGTGACCATCTGGCGTGTCGTTCGATGAGTCTGCCTTTTGATCCTACCTACTCGCTAGCCTCCCATAGCAAAATCTTCCTATACATTGCATTAAAACACAGCAACAAAGTTTAATAATGTGAGCAGCGGGGTGGCGTAAACGCCACATATGAACAAAAGCGGAAGACAGTTGCTCTTTTAAGGGAACACTTCTATGGGAGTGGCGCCGTACTGGATATGCCGGGTTCAGGGAGACCAAACACAACTTCATTCATAGTAATAGATGGTTTCAGGAAGCCAGCAACTGTGTCATTCTCCAATGAACAATGAGTGAGAGGTGCTGGTATTAAAACGGCCTCTCTATAGTGGTAGGTGTCCCCAATGAGCTTCGGGCAGATTTCACCATTGACGCTATCGTCAAAGAAGACATCTCTAATGACTCCTTGGTACGTAAACATCTCGGACTGTGAGGCAGAATCTTTTCATCATCATATTCAGCTGCCGCCTTTGGATTCAAATCACGCCAGTGATCTCAATTGTGTTTGTGTACGCGACGATCAGGTTGTGGTCTCATAAGTCCACCCAACGCACAGTACCAACTAAGGGTCGTCTTCCAACTTGGCAGACCCCTCTCTATAAATCTGTGGACGGTGATAACGATCATCGTCTTTCAACGAGCTCAGTTTCGGAAGAATTGATTTCAATTTCCTATCTTCCAGGGGTCGGTGTTATGAAGTTCTGGATACTGTCACTGCTACGGACAGACAGCGTCTTGACTTGGATCTGCGGCGTGAAGATTGTAACGGCTGCTGCAACAGACTGATTTTCGACCGTTCTGACGGATTTTAGTCGCTTTCGACGCGGCATACGCACTACGGTACCATTGCATCAAAGTGCGTTGGTCTTCGGTTCTGATGCACCTGATCCGTATTCAAAACGCATACACCGATGGACTTCTGCATATCGTCGGTTGCTGAATACAGGCGTACGCAACGCATTCGTTGCTCCAGAGTAATCTTACTGTAGTGGCTGCGTCAGAAATTCAACCTGTGACGTTCAGTAAAACAGTATTTTTGAACACTGCAGTGTGACATTTCTGCTATGTGCTACGAGCAAAACCTGTCAAAAAATGCAATTTGTAGCGACTCGGTCAGTAGAAGGCATAGACCGTGTAATAGTTGCTTTCATATCTGATGTGATTAGTAGCACAGTTTCAAGTGTCAGTGCTCACATATAAAGGAGGCAGCGTATAGAACTTTAGCGCGTGCCATTGTCGAATACTTCTCGGGTGTTTGCGATCTCCATCAGGTCGTATTAGAGAAAGTCTTCGAAGCAGTTGAGAGGCGTGTTCCTAGATTGGTTACCGATCAACACGCAACTATTACGCAGAAGCTTCATGAACTGAAATGGGATTTCCTTAAGGGAAGACGACTTTTTTTTCACAACATACAACTGAGAAAATATAGAGTACTGGCATTTGAAGCTGACTGCGGAACGATTCTATTGCTGTCCCGGTACCGATCCTAGATACTGATTCACAGTTAGAGTAACTGTGTGTATTTTTTTCTTCCGTGGCAGAGTACTTTGAGATACCTAAACAGTAAGTATTTTCCCTGAATTTAAAATTGTTGTCATTGTTTATATTAGGTTAGTCGTTCATGTTCACAGTTTTCATGGCAAATGTCAGCTGAAGTAGGAGGGTGGTCGCGAGCACAGTAAATCTCGTTCTCACCGAAGAGCCTAAGCCAAGAAACAGCTGTTAAGACACGGGAGAGACGAAACGAGTCTTAGGCACCGCCGAGTGACACCTTTTCCCGTGTGTGGCAGTAGTATTCGAAATGTACATGCAGGAATTACAAAAAAGCTTTAATACTTAGAGAATAAAAGAAAAATGTCAGTCAGTCATTTACGCCCAAATTGTTTTTTAAAGTATATCTGTAAAGCTAACTGCTTCCGAGTGCCTCTTCTTCATATAGACGAACCCATTTTGGTTTAGTATTGAATTTTTCAGACAGATTGTTCAGCAGATGAACTGTCAGCTCTTGGCGTCTTCAGAGTCATCGCCGTTATTCTAGAAAGCGCCGCTATCGGCGGCAGTCATTGACTGACGATTACAGAGAAAAAGCCGACTGGAGGACTCTGGAAGAACTCATCTCGAACGGATACAGCGACATAGGTGGCGCATTGGTAATACTTTGGGGCTTGCATTCGTGAGGACGGCGTCTGAAATCCCTTCCATACTTCCAGATTTAGGTTTTCCTTTGCTTTCCCAAGATCACGTTAGACAAATGGATTCTTCGAAAGGGCACGACGGATTTTCTTTCCCATTCTTCTACAGTCTGAAATTGTGCTTCGTCAGTGATGTCTTCGTCGTCGACGGAACATTAAAATTTTCGTTCCTTCCTTCTCTAGAACTGAAACCCAGATCGTTAATTGGAAAGTACCAAATCGTATCCAGAAGCTGATACTCCAGCTTCTCTCATAGAATGAAATGTATTATTTTTCTGGGATGTAGACTTTCGTCTGATAGTTCTTTTTATTTCTGAAAACTGGAGTGATACGTAATGCTTCTTGTTTCACATTCATCTCCTACGACTGATTGCATGCGATGGTTATAAGGACATACGAAGAAAAGTTCCAGTTGGACTAGACCTAGTAAAGCACTGTGGTTTTCAGCCAAGTTGTGGATTCGTAATAGCTGTGTTTTTACTGTGTCCTGAGGCGTTGCCTTTGATCCTGGTTGAACTTTATTTTTCTTCTTAACGGATGAAGTGCAGTCTTACCGATTTTACTGCTCTATCGGGAAAAAGATGATACCTGTATGTCTTAGAGTTGCGCGTTCGTACTTTCCCCTCCCTTTTGTTTTCTTGTTTTGAGAAAATGGATGATGCTATAAATCGTAGAGATGTGTAAGTGAAATCCGATAACAACCATCTTACTCGCCTGGTTTGCTTCAGCTTCCGCTGTAGAGAATTTTATGGCTTCTTTGATCGGTAAGTAGTCCAACAAATCATAATGCACTGATATGCCTCGCTATACGTTGCGGCTTTTGTGTGAACGTGGACTTCCTCATACACATTTATAAATTTGAAGTCATTTAAACGCTGCTACAAGATTTACCTCATGATCGTTCTTTCTGGCGCTGACTTGTACATGTGATAAATATCTGTTGGCATACTGGTTCCGAGCCCACATTAATTTGTAGAGCTCCGTCCTCTACAAGTGTTAGGGTTAGTCAATTCATAGTCAGGAGGAAGGGAGAGAGCACATAAAGTACGACTATGCTTAAAAAAAGGCTGTGGTGTTCAGACCTACCTTCGAGAATATTTTTTGCTACATTATAATGTCACACGCCCCCTCATTAATGGTCAGAAAAGGGGGACGAACAAGTCATTGCGATCCACGAGAGTGGAAGAGTGTCGCTTTCCTATACGTTGACTTAGTAAAACAAGGATAAACGTATCAGTTAGGTTCATCTGAAGTTGAATTACTATCCACGTCTTCTATCAGCTCTTAGGTAGCTGTCTTCATGTAAAAATAATTTTTTGTAAATGGAGATATTAGCTTCATGGAAGCTTTTGAAACCGCAGCAGTGCTCTGCCTTGTCATCAGACACTAATAAAAGTGTTAACCATTCGATTATTTGTTAGCCGTGCTCATCTTCTCACACATGGGTTAATGTAAGCTCGGCGTCGCCTGTGGAGTGCTGTATTTGCTATTTAAATGGCAGCCGATGCTTTCCTTTAGCACCCCATTTAATTCTCCTCTCGCCCGTTTGGTGTGTTGAAAGGAGTTCGTCTTATGTAAACATCAGGTCCGCGGTGTGTGTAATTTCTCTGTGGCCATTTTCTTCTTTTCCCCGAAGAGTGGTACAAAAATACATTCGTGTATCATCTCATCTTTTCGCACTTTCAGGCTTGTTGTACGACAGTACGAGACGTCAGTTCTTTCAGAGCGTTAACAGGTGGCGGGAAGCTGAAACTGCAGTAGATAAAGCCCGGAGACTCGTGATGACAGAGACAACGGAGGGGAGCGGGGGCTCGTTAAACTGCCCTGGGAAGGGCGGCGCTGAACTTGGGAAAACATTTTAATGGCCGCCCTCCCGCACGGATAAGCTCCGCGAAAGAATGTGTCGTCTCCGGGGGCCGCTGTAATGGCCCGGACAGCAGAATTAACGACCGGCATTTTGCCTGCGCGGTAAAAGCTCCCGACACCTGCAGCGTGGAGAAGCATGCGTGCGTTTTTGTCTCATTGTGCGATTTTTGTTTCCATAGAAACAGTCCTTCGGTAAGAAATTGTGGCGTAAAGTGGTGGTTATCGATAAGCAGCTCTTTCAAGGCTTAGCGAGAGAGATTTGGAGGCAACACCAAGGAAGAATAACCTAGAATCGCGTACCCTCCATACGCTGGCGCCATTTCCGGGATGATCGAGAGACTGCCACTTAAATATGGTTTGCAATGTACTTCGTTTGCTCCAACGAAAAAATGGCTCTGAGCACTATGGGACTTAACATCTGAGGTCATCAGTCCCCTAGAACTTAGAACTACTTAAACCTAACTAACCTAAGGATATCGCACACATCCATGCCCGAGGCAGGATTCGAACCTACGACCGTAGCGGTCGCGCGGTTCCGGACTGAAGCGCCTAGAACAGCTCCAACGAAATAAAGAAGTCTGGTATGCAGTGTGGAAGATAATGTAGGACTTCCAAAACCATGTATACAGGGTGAAGATTAAAAAAATGATAAATTGCAGGGACGGATTCCTAACTGGAAATAGAGGAAAAAATATCCTATGGACACGTGTCCGGAAGTACATCGTTGCCACGGTAGATGGCGCTAACGAATTAAAGTTCCTCTGACCATGTGTTCCTTGCGTGTTGTAGGCTGGTTGATTGACGCACCGTACTCTAAGCAGCAGAATAGTCCGGTATTCGTGTCGTGAACAAGGCCGAGATGGTGCTTGTGGACGTTCAAGCAAACAGAAACGGTCGCGGGGCAGCACGGGTATTCCATAACAAGAACGCACGCATCACCCAACATTTCAATCCCTTTTTGGGCGTTTGCATGATCATGGACATTTCAGGCAGACGATCGTGCAGGGATGTGGCGGACTGGTTGTACACGAGATTTGGAGGACCGTGTTCTACAGTATATTGAGACGAACCCGAGTGCAAGCTCCAGGCAAGTGGCCCGCGAACATGGCGCAAGCGAAAGTACGGTTATGTGTATCGTGCATGACAAACACTGTTATCCCCATCACGTGCAACGAGTGCAAGGGTTATCAGCAGCGGATTTCCCTCCACGGAAAGGATTTTGCCGAAGGCTTTTGCACCAGACTATCGTAATTATGGGATATCTGTCATCAGTCCTATTTTCCGACGAAGCAAGTTTTACCAGGACATCATCGTAATCGTCATCTGTGGACTACAGACACGGCACGTCGTCAGAGGAACTTTCATTCGTCAGCGCTATCTACAGTGGCAGTGATCCATTTCCGGACACGTATTCCCATGACCTTTTTTCCTCCCTTTCCAATCAGGAATCAGTCCCTGCAGTTTTTCGGTTTCGTTAATGTTCACCCTGTATACCTCATATCATGGGAACATGGCACTTCCTATGTTGGATAGTCTGTTAATAGCTGTAGAATGAATGTGAAAGGCACTCAAGCATTACGCAAGATCTTTTTTTAAGACCTGCTGTGGTTTAATAGGCGTGTTAGGAAACTTACGTAAACAAAGGCAGCTTCATCGCAGATTCAAGATAAATACCTGTTAAACAGAAGCGGAACAAAGCGAAAATGAGCATAAAGAGAGCAATAAGACAAGCGTTAAATGAATTTGAAAGTAAAATTTCGTCAATGAATCTGACTAAAAACCCTACGACTGGCTTTAGTTGTGACTCATTAATCCTGTCGTCCAAGTCATCTACGCTTTTACTTTTCGCGCGACATTCGACGGCAGGTGCCAGTCTACGCCAGACTTAAATTTTGCTTGGACAGGACTACCTACAGGCGATGTATTTCCATTGGGCACTAACGAAAGATGAAGGCAATGATTCAACGCACCTTTTCCATTCATAATTTCCAAGCGACATTATCATTACTTGCAGGTTCACGTTCTCTGAACGGTTTGCTCTGATATCTTTTCATGTCATTGCATTTTCATCGAACCCATCGATCCATCCATTTCGTTAATCAGTGCATTTAATTCCTTTCCAATGTAAGCGTTGTAGTAGGTTAATTCGAGATGTTCTGTGGACTCCGTTCTCGCAGCAGTGTTATACCCACATACCCGTGGGAAAACCTCTAGGAATAGTGATCGGAAAAGATAGGTAGAAAAATAGTTAAAACTTTTCAAAACGTAACAGTTGCGAGGCATTGCTGCCTGATGGAAAAATACGAGCACACGTAATATCAGACCAGGTGTGTGTTTGGGTTGAAATGCTTCCATCAAACAAAACCAACATGTCATTCTCAACGGAGAAAAATCTCCAGACGTAAAAGTAATTTTGGGCGTACCGCAAGCGACTGTTATAGGACCATTATGCTAAATGATGTAATGAATAACGTCGGAAATTCCATAAAACCTTTTGGGGATGATGCTGTGTATCCACAGAAGTCGCTACGCAAGGAAATTATTGTAGCGAATTGCAGGAAGACCTACAGGGAATCCACGCTTGGTTCAGGGATTGGCAATTGGCTCTCAAAAATATAGCGTATTGCGCGTAAATCGTCAGAAAGATCCATTATTGTATGATTACACGATCTCAGTACATTCACTAGGAACAGTCACTCCCACAAAATAACTAGGAGTATGCGTACGGAACGATTTATAGTGGAAAGTCCCAGGTAAGGCTTATGTCAGACTGAATTTCATTGAAAGAATCCTCAGAAAATCTCCACCCACAAAGGAGGTAGCTTACAAATCTCTCCTTGGACCAATACTTGAATACTGCTCGTCAGTATGGGATCCATACGAAGTAGTATTGATAGAGGAAATTACCCAAAGGAAAGCATCGAAAGCGGTACGCTGAGCCAAATCCAGTGATAGGCGCTGCAAGAGAGGCGCTTTGCATCGTGGTGTGGTTTACTGTTAAAGTTCGGAGAGCTTACATTCGTAGAAGAATAAATCCATGTACTGCCTCCTGCTATGTATATCTAACGGGAAGACCGTGAAGGTAAAATTAGAGAGATTGAAGCTCAAACGGAGGCATACCATCAATAGTCTTTCCTGCGAACCATTCGCGAGTGGAAGAGTAAGAGGAGTAGTGTAGTGGTACGCAGAATACCCACCGCTGTATGTCGTAAGGTCGCTTGCGGAGTATAAATGCAGATGTACAAAGTTATTCTATAGGAAGAATGAGTCACAAGTGTTACTTTACTTGATGATAAAGGAGAAGGAGAAATTTTAAATTCGGCACAATGTGTTTCTGGTCCTTAGCTCCATACACAAGTTGCATAAAAGTTGTGTGTATCTTGTTTTTTTGAGTTCGTTCATAATGCGTCGCTCGAGGACTGACAAGGCACTCCGAAACGCATTACCGTAAATAACGATAGTGGGAATCAGTGAGCTCTATCGGTTTTTTATTCTCTCGCATTGTGAGTTAAAATAAATAAACACGCATATGACTTACGGCCAACAAAGTGTTTACATTTGAAGTAAGTATCGTGTGGCGTTTGCTCATATCCAACACATTAGAAACAGCACTCCATGTAATACATCTCAGTATAACAACATATTGCATCATCATCATCATCATCATCATCTTGAACGGTTTTCAGCGCCAGGCTGAGTCTGTTGGGAACATAAGTCTCGCCATCTAGTCCTCTTTTCCGGCCATCTTTTCTATGTTCACCCTGGTCCACTACTCACCTCTTCGTTTTTTCTCTTTATTTTCTCAGCGCACTCTTCCACACCATTCAGCCATCTATCCGTTGGTCTTCCTCTTCGTCGTTTCCTTCGCATCTCCAGTTAGTGTACTTCTTGGGCACTCACACGAGTATCTACAGATAAGGAGGAGATTAGTGTCTAACGTCCCGTCGACAACGAGGTCATTCGAGACGGAGCACAAGGTCGGATTAGGGAAGGATGGGGAAGGAAATCGGCCGTGTCCTTTCAAAGTAACCATCCCGGCATTTGCCTGAACTGATCTAGGGAAATCACGGAAAACCTAAATCAGCATGGCCGGACGCGGGTTTCAACCGTCATCCTCCCAAATGTGAGTCCAGTGTGCTAACCACTGTGCCACCTCGCTCGGTAGTGTCTACAGAACTAAAGCGTTAAATCTAAGTTTTCACCGATACTGTTAGGCCACCTACCTCTGTTTCAAGCTTTCGCCGCCTCCTTGGAATACCAATAATAGACTGCATGCATCTTGTTATCAGAGTTACTTGTGTGTGAAATAAAGAAAAATATGATAAGCCGTGTACTGGTAGAAATTTCCAGCCATCGAAACAAGTAAATACAGTTAACTTCCTCATAATCGCCTGTGAGTTACGCCAGTGCAGCACACAAAGTTACACGAAGTGTATTGCGATGTAACAAAGCATATCGTAGCTACAAATTTAATTTTGATTGATCGAGTTGAAAAAGCTCCGTTTTTAATGTGTTTTTCATTCGGTTCTTGTAAATGTCACAATAAAAGTGATCGCGCTATAAAACTTTCCGTATTTAAAATCCTTTTTCCTTCTGTTCTGGAACTTTCTTCGCTTGTGAACTGCAAGCTCGTTATAAATTCCACTCGACGCGTGAGTAGAGCTTTAAATTATGCACAGATGTACACCACTAACTTTCCTCCATTAGCCCAACTTCGTGCCCGAGTGAACCAGCTGCCGGAGAACAGATCGCGTGCGGAACTTCGGCAGTTCCGTTTTTCTGTAATGCCGTCGCTTTAATTTGGACTAGTCGTGTATTACTCATCTGAGATTAATAACGAGAGCATCACTATTGGTACCAGTGCTCCAGTTCTTGAATCCATGTTGCTTGACATGTAAGCAACACAGAACATAATTCACTGTTGCAGGTGTCTAGAATTGCCTGTCTACGTCATTACTGCTTTAGGAAATAAGGAAAAGAGTCTGTTCGTTGTGTCGACGATGGATTGATCAGTGGCAGGATGTAAGCTCGGTTTGGGCATTTGAGGAGAAAGGGACCAGCCATGTCCTTCTATATCTGCATGACTACTCAGCAGTTCGTGCGTATGTATTCGGCAGACGGTTCATACGACGACTTTCAAACTATTTCTCGACTGTTTTACTCTCCAGTAGCAGCAGGGAAAAATGAACTTCGAAATCTTTATGTGCGAGCTGTGATTTCTCTTGATTTATTACAAAGGTTATTTCTCTCTGTGTAATTGAGAGTCAACAAAATATTCTGGTATATGGAGGGGAAAGTTGATCGAAATTTCGTGGAAATATTTCGATATTTCGCCAGAACCAAAACCCCTTTGTTTTAGTGATTGCCTCCCGAACTCGCATATCGTATCCGTGACAATCTCTCCGCTATTTCGGGGTAATACTTGAAGTTTTTGTATGTTCTCAGTTAATCCTATCAGGTAAGGAACCCGTGCCGCGCACCAATACGCGGGAAGGGGAGGAACAAGTATAGTGTAGGCGGTCTCTTTAGAAGATTTGTTGCATCTGCTAAGTTTCAGTATATCCCTTGTGGATGTTGAATTAAGACTGTGAATTAAATTGGCAATTTATTACCAGATAAGTCGCCGATCGTCTAAGCATTCGCCAGTAAAACGCGGTATTTGGTTCAAATTAGTGTGATTTAACGCAGTTATTTTAGTTGACATGTGGCTGACATCACGATTTTTATTGCTGAGGTTCAGTTACTACTTTTCCAGCCATGCAGATATAATCCCTAATTGTTTTGTAATTCGTTTCAATCGTCAGATGACTATAGTAGGTGGTAAGCGACGGTATCATATGCAAACATTCTAACATGGGTACTCAAACTGACTCCTAAATCGTTTACACTGATGAGTGCTGCAGAAGACCTCTTCCGCTACCTTGGGGAACCGCAGATATAACACCAGTTACATTTGATGACTTCCCGTGAATTACTACGAACTGTGATCTTTCTGAGACGAAATCCCCAATCCAGTCGCACTGTTGAGACGGTACACTATCTGATTAGAAGCCGCTTATGAGGCACGGTATCAAAACCCTTCTGAAAATGTAGAAGTACGGACACGGCTTGAGAGCCCCTGTCGATAGCACACATTACTTATTGTGAATAAAGAGGCAGTTGTGTATCGCAAGAACGGTGTTTCCCAAATCTGTGCTGGTTGTGTCAATACACAGTTTCCCAGAGACCCGCCCGGATAGCCGCGCTTCCTGGATTTGGGGAGCGCACCGTTCCCGGATCGAATCCGTCCGGCGGATTAAGGCATGGGATTGTCAGGCTGATACCCACGTACCGCCTCAGTTACACTTTTCTCAAACATTTCGAAAACATTCGTACACTTCCACACACAGGATGGTACTAAACGCGGACAGATGGGGTACCCATATTCCGTCCGGGAGTAATGGCAGCTTTAGTTTCTTAGTAAGGCGCAGCTGGAAACAACAGACCAAAAGTGGTATTTTATGTGCTGTGTTAAAATATAATGAAGTTTTGCAACAAATTTTACAGCTAGGTTCGGTTGAGTAAATCACTTGACAGCTGTCATTGTTCTTACGTTTTAGCTAGAGAAGCTAAAAGCAATTAAAGATCAAAAATTGTAGTAGAACATGCACTGTAGTAGAATGTGCACTGATATGAAACTTCTAGGAGATTAAAACTGTGTGCCGGATCAAGACTTGAATTCAGGACCTTCGTCTTTCGTGGGCAAATGTTCTGCCGACAGAGCTACTCAAAGAGAACTCACGACCCGTCCTCACAGCTTTATTTCCATCAGTACCTCGTCTCCTACCTTTCCGACTGCAGAGAAGTTGTCCTGCGAATCTTGAAAGACTAGTACTCCTGGAAGAAAGGATATTGCAGAGACTTGGCTTAGCTCGAGCGTGGGCTATGTTATCAGAACAAAATGTACACTCTGCGACGGAGTGTGCGCTGATATTAAACTTCCTGGCGGATTAAAACCATGTGCCGATCCGACACACACTTTTAATCTGCCAGGAAGTTTCAAAAATTACAGTAAATTGTATCGTCATAAAAGAAACTATGCGAACAGGGGCGGATTAACCTGTTTCAAGAGGCCTGAGCGATCTGTAATTCCGTTAATCGGCTAAGAAACATTATCTGATAAATGGAGCATGCTGTAGGTGATTCATATTTATTTCACAACCATTATGTCGCGCCACGATGACGCAAACTGAACGTTTGTGAAATTTCCTGACTTTTTCAGTGGTATGGCGGATCGGGACTCGAACTCAGAACTGTGCCTTTGGAAGGCAATTCCTTCACCACTGAACTATCCAAACAAGACTCAAAACCTGCCGGTACCTCACTCCTGTTTTCGCAACTCCACCAGGTGTGTCGTATGCGGTTAGGTGGACATTCCATAAAGTAAAGACATGACGGCGTAGGAGAGAGATAATGGCATAATCAGTTTTTTTGCTAAGCCGATGATAGTGTTAATGAAGTCAGAGGTCCGTGAGAGCTGACAGAAGGAACTTCCTTTCGCTAAACAGATTAGGATATTGCACTAGCAGTTGAAAGAGCGACTTCCAAGTTGCTGCGATTAGCCGGCATATTGATTGTTGTTTGCGTCTTGAAGTTGTGTAAGGTTGTCTTAGGTGTCTGGAAAAAACAAACAAAAAGAAGAAGAAACATGGAAGCGGGCGAGAGGGGCGTTGGAAAATGAAACATACAGTGCTCTTACGTTCCATAATAGAGTGCATTTAACAGTCATCTGAATTGGCAACCGTATTTGTAAAATATCTCGAAATAAAGTTTGTATATTTTCGTACGTTCCAATAGCACATAGCGGACATTTTCAGAACGTTGTGTTATGAGTTATATGTATCTTACGGGAACTTTTTATAGCATTCTCAGCAGACGAAGTAGTAAGCATATTTACGACAAAGAAAAGATTCTACTTTCACGTATGGCATGTAAGATGAAGAAAGAGGTGAGACCAGTGAGACTGGTACAATAACATCCCGATTATGCACCAAAGATGAACTCCAAAACACAGAACTAACCGCTTTATTCAGTTTCTCATACTTTGTCGCATATACTGCCACTAGCGCATCTGTTCCGAATGCCAGTATCCGCTATGACCTCTGTTCTCACAATATTATCGTTACGTCTGCTTGACCCCGTCGCAGCATTAGTTCGAAGCGAAGGCCTCAATACTGACGAAGGTTCTGTGGGTCGAAACTACCTTCACGGTGAAGGACACTAGACTTATGAAAATTTTATTCGCTCTGTGCTCGGGCAAAGCATTGTTTTCAGAGTATTTGTCCCTTCGACTGTGGGCAAGTGTGGAAACTTTGAAACGAATACTTATTTATGTGTACCTACGGTCCCAATATTATCTTATCACCCGCCTCCGTAGCTGAGGTTGCTGTGCGGGTGTGTTCGACTCTGAGGTAAGCCGTTTCGATTCCTGGTGGTTATTGACATGTTCACTACCAGTATTTGGCCGACAAGAGGAGGGGGGAGTAGGCAGCGTAAATTTCCTGATCGCCAATCTTTGCGCCAATGTCCTGGATTAAATTCCAATTAAAGTGAGAAGGTAATCCGTTCGTCGGATCTCTGCCTCCGCTTTGGTGCTATTTGAGAGGAATGGCACGGCACCGGGTTTCACCCTCACCCTTCTACCACCCTCATCGTACAACACAAAGCTAACACTACACTATACACGCGTCCATTACACTCACCTACACTCTACAAATAAACATACGGCTTAACTCTCACGTGTCCGCAGGGAAAATGCACAGTGTGCGCGGAGGAAGAACACCCTTTCCGAGAGGCGGCTGAACCCACACTGTGGAATATCACAGTTAACAATGCCTTACGGCATTTACATTATCGTGTCTATTTCTTTGTACATTTAACTGCGATGATTCAAGATTTACATACGTATTTTAGTTCCCAGAGTGAAGGAAACGCGCCGTTCCATCCGTGGAGCGAAATAACGTGGAGAGTGATGAAAAGTTCCGTATGTTGCACCAATGAAACGACATCAACAACATCAAACAGGTCCAGCGCGCCCAATGTATTTTTGCTCCGTAATTTTTTTCTCACATCTCCAAAATGGTTGTATCACTGAATGTCTCGTATAGATTATACTAATATGTCGCAAAAAGTACCATAGTACCAAATTTAAAAGAAAGCTGACTTGTATTTTTTCAGAATATATCATTAAGGGACGTTCAGTAGACTAAGCAGGTAGGGCTTTTGCAACAAAGTGGCATATATTTGAACTATTTTTTTCACATTAAAGTTAACATAGTTCTTGCCGATTCCAAAGTTAGGTGGAAGACTCGTGTGTATGTATGTGTGCGTGTGTTGGGACAGGGAGGGGGGGGGGGGGACGAGAGAGAGAGTGTGTTTGTTTTCTGGAAATCTTGGTACGCACATCTACTGTATGAAAACTTATAGTGCAGGTGTAAAACCCCGACAGAATCCAGAACAGTGGAAATAATTGGGAAAGTGTAACATATAAAAGAATTGGGAACAGCGATATTATGTCGAATCCATATGTTTCGTAGTCGATACGTTCTTTCAGACGATTCCTGGAAATATTTAAACCCAATTTCAGTTAAATAGCGTTCCATAGTTCTGCAAATTTTTAAAAGCACTAAACGTGCAATAAGTCAATTTTCTGCGTCCTGTTGTGGGAAACTACGAGCAATAAGTAAGCAGGAAATCATAAAGAGAGAGGAAAGGGTAATCTGCTATTAATACACTATGACGTACATACATCACACAGATTTTTCAGTGTAGTCTCCAAAAATTCCGTAAGCTGATATGTGAATGTTCCACTAATTTACGATTTACTTATTCACAATACTTGTGGTTGACTATTATTTCTATCTGTTCGTGGCTGGCAACTTATGGTCCATGGTAATGTTCTGTCAGTTAACTGAACAACTGAAAACTTCTTTCGTCGGAACTAGTGCTTAAAATTTGTATATTTACATGAATGAGAATAACATTTTTCGTTAAACTACCGCATTGTCCTGGATTCCGCCAAGGACGGATATGACGTTAATTTGACGGTTATCCAGTAAAAATTTTGCAATGAACCCTACTTAGTTTTGGGGTTCGTCAGTGGTACCAGACCTTGGAGGTGCAGCGAATCAGCGTAGTTTACATTGACGAACCGAAGAAGGAGGAAAAAATTCTTTCAACTATGAAACGTATTATGCTTGGTGCACCATTCTGTGCGGTGCAATACAGTAATTCGAAAAATAAGTTTGTTCAGAAGGTAACATCAGAGGTATATTATTTCTTACTATCGAAACTCTGGAAGGTTTGTTGTAAGTTGTCTAGGAATGCTAGAAAATCTCTTTCTGTCGTGTAACTGAGTTTAGTAATAGTTCAAAAGTGTCTGCGTCGCATTTGAGACTTAAAAAATTTTCAGAAAAAAAAAAAACGCGAAGATTGTAGAACCCGTGGAATGCAATGCGTCTCTGTTTGCTGAACAGTTGTCCCGCTAATCCTGCGAACAGGATATTTCCGTTGTAATAAGATTCTAAGCCCAAGTTATTGGTGGTGGTGGTGGTGGTGGTGGTAAGTTCCTGTGGGACCAAACTGCTGAGGTCATCTTTCTCTAGGCTTACGCACTACTTAATGTAACTTAAACTAACTTACGCTAAGGAGAACACAAACCCACCCATGCCCGAGGGAGGACTCGAACTTCCGATGGCGGGAGCCGCGCGAACCGTGGCAAGCGCCCCAAACTGCGAGGCTACCCCCGCGCGGCTGAGCGCAAGTGAATGTGGTTGTATCGTCGTCACGAATTAACAGTAGTAATTATTGTTAATTTAATGATAATTTGAGAAAACTGAATTCTTATGTTCACAGACAGAAATCGAGAACCTGAATGCAACATACGGTAAAATCAACAGGGTCCCTACGCTAAATACCTCGGAGAATTCATCGAACCGACAGGCCGTGACAAAAGATCTCACAGCTAAATCGTCTCTAAAAAGTCAAAAAAGAATTAGGATTAGTCCAAAACCTCTACAACAAAAAAATCAATGTCAAGACAGACCAAAATTCGTCTCGCAGTCATAAAGTCAAAAGTCGTCTATGCAAGAGAAACACTGAGAGTTGAAGAAATCAAAAAAGAAGAGCGAAAGTTCGTTAGGAAAATTGTTAGAACAGGTCATAGCCGTGAGGGTTACAGGCTAGAATCAAGCAAAACAATAGAAATGTTTTGAAACGTCGAAACTGACATATAGAAAAGGCGAATGTAATTCTTTGGTCATCTCAACAGAATCTCACAAAAACAGCTGAAAAGCAGCGCGGTGTGGCCGAGCGGTTTGAGGCGTCCTGTCACAGACTGCGCGGCCCCTCCCGCCGGAGGTTCGAGTCCTCCGTCGGGCTTGGGTGTGTGTGTTGTTCTTAGCATTGGTTAGTTTAAGTAGTGTGTAAGTCTAGGGACCGGTGAGCTAAGCAGTTTGATCCCTTACGAATTCACACACATTTGAAACCGAAAAAAAAAGAGATAGTGGATGATGTAACATCACATACGAACTCACCATCTTAGTTGAACGAAATCCGGAAGGGAACTCAAAAAAGCAAACTTAAGACCAACCGACATTTTACAAAGAGACATCTTCAGACACAAGTAGATAAATGGGCAGCTGTTAAGTCTACCACAACACTATTGCACCTGGCAGTGAGAGCGCTTCGGGCGGCTTTCCCTCCGTTTTTATCGTGATATCGCTGAAGCGCTTGACAGTATATGCACAGCTGATCTGAAAGCATTGGCAGTACGATGCGTTTTCTATTTCACCACCGTAACTGCTTCCGATAACGGCCGCGGGAGACCAAGTGCAACAATATCGTGCTTGTGTAGTACATCAGACCAACCAAAACAGAAACTATACAGACCAAAGTGGTCAGAACAACGTAAACAAGCCATCTCGGAAAAAATGAAAGCCTATTGTAACGCCGGTCGGTGTGGCCGTGCGGTTCTAGGCGCTTCAGTCTGGAACCGCGTGACCGCTACGGTCGCAGGTTCGAATCCTGCCTCGGGCATGGATGTGTGTCATGTCCTTAGATTAGTTACGTTTAAGTAGTTCTAAGTTCTAGGGGACTGATGACCACAGACGTTAAGTCCCATAGTGCTCAGAGCCAGAGCCTATTGGAACAACAAGAGGAACCTAAAAAGGGTTGTTTGAGTTATTTGCTTAACGTTTTCCATTTATCGGGAGAATTCGCTAATAATAATAATAAAGAAGATAGGTGGATGCGTTTCATTGTGGCTATATCACTCAATATATAGTAGTCCCGGTTCTTTGAAAGGGAAGTTGCTAGAAGTCGCACTGATGTACACGTCCATAATTACCTAAATTCAGTCTTTTTTCCGATACTTGTGAACTGTAAATGCTCTTCGACAGTGAAGGCTCATTGGTTATCTGCTTCGGTTGTTCTTCAAGTATCTTGTATTCCATAGCAAGCATGTGGTGAAGTGGCCTTTGCTCGATAGGGACTGTCAGAACACGTGTGTTCTCTGGCTTCGTTGCTGTTCGATTGTATTCAGATGTCACGCTTCAGATGTACGACACGTATTTTATATACCAATGCCATAATCACACGAATCGATGTGTTGCCGTTATGGTTTGTTCGCTGAAGTTTACTTTGGGTAGAGGTCATATTGTTATCCTTGTACATGCGCAGAGACCGAATTCTCATACTGCTCTAAATGGCACAGTTGAAAGTGCTCCGTTTCGTCACCAGCATTACTTGTGCTTCACATCTGACGTTCGCTTCCAGTTGACTCGTCATTTCATGTTAGTTGCCGCTGCTACGGAGACGTTTGTGTTGTTCGCATGCGATCCTCCCTGTCTTACGTGAAAGCATGTCACCTTCCTGAATTCTGATAGTACGGTCTGAGTGTAGGAAGTGGATCGTAGCGCTAGAGCTGTAGCGAAGCAGGTGGAGATTTGCAGTGAGCGCGGGCTGTTGGGTAGGGCAACGGCAGTCGGGAAGGCAGCAGGTGGTCGGTCCGCGGTGGGCAGCCGGCGAGGCCGCGGGGGCAGGGGGCGCGCGCGGTCGTGCAGGCGGCGTCTGGCGGCGCTGCTGCTCGCCCTCAGGAACATGGTCCTGCACACGGACAAGCCGCAGCAGCGCGGGCTCGGCGCCACCGCCACTGCCGGCGCCAACGCCAACAACAACAACCCGGCCGCGGCCGTCACCGCCTCCGCTCTGGTGAGTATCGCTTCAGCACTGCCAGACCGCGAACGCGGCTCGAACTGTTTGAACAGTTGACGATGCAGTCCGGACAATCAGCGCACACTTCGCTGCAGAGTGAAAATCTAATTCTGGAAACATCCCCCAGGCTGTGGCTAAGTCATGTCTCTGCAATATCCTTTCTTTCAGGAGTGCTAGTTCTGCAAGGTTCGCAGGAGAGCTTCTGTAAAGTTTGGAAGGTAGGAGACGAGATACTGGCAGAAGTAAAGCTGTGAGTACGGGACGTGAGTCGTGCTTGGGTAGCTCGGATGGGAACCGACACGGTAGCTCAGCGTGTTCGGTGAGAGGGCTCATTGGCCTCTGTAATTAAAAAAAAAAAAAAAAACCTGAATAAAGGATCAACAATCAACTTGAACGGATGTCTTGTGACGTCCGCCTAGACCAAACGCAACGAACTATATCGAACAAAATGAAAAAAAAAGATGGTAGAGCATTTGCCCGTGAAAGGCAAAGGTCCCGATTTCGAGTCTCGATCCAGCACACAGTTTTAATCTGTCAGGAAGTTTCATGCAGCGCACACTCCGCTGCAGAGTGAAAATCTCATTCTGGAATCTCTGGTTCTGTTCGATCTTCTGATCGGCCTGCTATCTAGTGACACTGTTTGGTTCTACCACCGCGACATTTCTTAGCGTTGTTAATGCACTATGGATTTTAATAATAAAAGTAACGGAAACATGGATTGAAATATCATCTATGATCCACGTAATACTTATTAACAGTGACAATTAATAGGTAAGTAAAAAAATATTTCAATCACGATACTCATAAATTCTCGAACTTTCGCACGTCCTTGTGATGTAATGACATCTGCTGGTGCCATCTCTAAGATGGATCTTGCCACGGTAATTCATTCACGCGATAAAAATTAGCCATTTTGTTACGATATACCGGGTGATCAAAAAGTCAGTATAAATTTGAAAACTGAATAAATCACGGAATAATGTAGATAAGAGTTACAAATTGACACACATGCTTGGAATGACATGGGGTTTTATGAGAACCAAAAACTACAAAAGTTCAAAAAATGTCCGACAGACGGCGCTTCATCTGATCAGAATAGCAATAATTAGCATAACAAAGTAAGATAAAGCAAAGATGATGTTCTTTACAGGAAATGCTCAATATGTCCACCATCATTCCTCAACAATAGCTGTAGTCGAGGAATAATGTTGTGAACAGCACTGTAAAGCATGTCCGGAGTTATGGTGAGCCATTGGCGTCGGATGTTGTCTTTCAGCATACCTAGATATGTCGGTCGATCACGATACACTTGTGACTTCAGGTAATCCCAAGGCCAATAATCGCACGGACTGAGGTCTGGGGACCTGGGAGGCCAAGCATGACGAAAGTGGCGGCTGAGCACACGATCATCACCAAACGACGCGCGCAAGAGATCTTTCACACGCCTAGCAATATGGAGTGGAGCGCCATCCTGCATAAACATCGTACGTTCCAGCAGGTGTTTATCAGCCAGGCTGGGGATGATGCCATTCTGTAACATATCGGCGTACCTCTCACCCGTCACGGTAGCAGTTTTGCTGTCGGGTGCCATCTGTCGGATATTTTGTGAACTTTGTTTTTTTTTTGTTTTTTTGCTAAAAAAACCATGTCATTCCAAGCATTTGTGTCAATTTTTACCTCTCTATCTACATTATTCCGTGGTTTATTAAGTTTTCAAATTTATACTGACTTTTTGATCACCCGGTACTTCGTTCGTTCGGCACTTGATTTTGATTAATTTTCTGGATTGTTTCATCTGAATGTTGCCGTCTTGTGTCAAAATTAGCATTTTGTTAACTGTTGTATGTGCTATTTTAATACGTGAACAGGGACAGAGTTGTCATTTGTGACCTACTTGCACCATCATTACGGCCTCTCATAAACAAAACAAATATTGTCTTGGGTTTAGTCAAGTTATATTTTTTGAAGACAACATTTTCGCTCTTTTTTTTACCTGTACTTAAAAATCACATTTTTTTCGTATCCACACATACCGATAACATACAAGTCCTCGTAAATTTGTTCAGTCACTGTAAGAGTTTGTGCAGTAGCAGGGTGTAAAGCTATTTCGTGCAGTGTTTCACCAGCGTGTCAGATTTTAAACAGAGCCATAACGTAGCGTAGGCCTAGTTCGTAGTTTCTTGCGTAAGGGAGGATATTAGTGTTTAACTTCCCGTCGACAACGAGGTCGTTAGAGACGGAGGACAAGGTCCATTTAGGAAAGGATGGAGAAGGAAATCGGCCGTGCCCCTTAAAAGGAGACATCCTGGCATTCACCTTAAGCGGTTTTGGGAAATGACGGAAAACCTAAATCTGGATGGCCAGACGCGATGCCAAGCGATGTCTTCGGATGTTTTGGACATGAAACCTTTAGCAGCAAGGTTTGTTCAAACATTGATGAATTTCAACCAAAAAGAACATCACGTGGACATCGCTCAGGAAATGCTGAATGAAGTCGACAACGATCCAGAACTTCTGAAGAAAGTTATAATAGGTGACAAAACGTGGGTGTACGCGTATGATGTCGAAATAAAGGCCCATTATTCCCAGTGGAAACTGCTTGGAGAGCCAAGACCGAAAAAAAACTCGACAAGTTCGATCACATGTGAAGACTCTTCTCACTGTTTTCTTCGATTACAGTGGGATAGTGCATCTTAAGGTCGTATAGTCATAAGGAATACTGCCTGGAAGTTATGCGCAGTTTCCGTGAAGCAGAGCGAAGAAAACGACCTTGATTGTGGTAAAACCACTCTTGGTAACTGCATCACGATGCTGCTCCCGCTCAAATCTCAATGCTTCTTTGTGATTTTTTGCTAAAAACAAAATCGTTATTATCAGCCACAAAAATCGCCGAACATGGGCTCCTGCTACTTCACCCTATTCCCGAGGCTGAAGAGAATCATGAAATGATGTCGTTTTGCCACCATTGATGAGATTAAAACAATAGCTGAAGGAGCTGAGCCCCATAGCGAAAAGTAAGGTCCAGAAATGCTTCCAAGATCGGAAAAATTGCTCGCAAAAGTGTGTTATATGTGAGGGGGATTACTTTGAAGGGGACGAAGTTGATGATGAATAAATAAAGATTCTTTCAGAAAACAAAAATTCTCATTACTTTTGGATCACTTCTGATACATGTGTAACAATGAAGCCTCGCACACTGCGGGAGTGAAGCCGTAACCACGCCGCAAGAACGCGGCGTGAGATATGTGCTCGCCTACCATCTGTGCTTGACAGCGATCTCGCCGGTCTCCGCGAAACGGCAGCAGTTGTGAGGGAATGGGGCACTGCGTATGTGTTCACAACAGTTAACGTCAGTCACGGATGCAGACAGTTTAGATGTAGAATTGTTTTTCGAACAGGAGTATACTCTGAAATATGGAACACATCTCGCAAGCAGTACGTTGATAAGGATGAAAAAGAGAACCGCGTGGTTTCATGTGTTTGAAAAGTTATGTGATGGTACTACAGCGAAGCCGGATCAGGAGGTAAATGATGTGGGTATCACTGTTAAACTGTTTTGTGGCGTTTTTTCTCGAACATGACCATTAAAAGTTTTAAACAGCCCTATCCATCAAATGCTTTGCTTTGCTTTGCTTGAATGGAGAAACCTCCTGTCTATAACATCAACAAATTTCCGTTTTTCACAAATGTTTTTACTGCTGTTGTCAATCAGCATTTTACATCTTTCCTGCTCCTGTCATGAGTTATTTTGCTGCCCAAATAGCAGACCTCATTTACTACTTTTAGTGTCTCATTTCATAATCTAATTTCATCAGTCTGACCTGATTTACTAGTCAGTTCATTTTTAGTTGTACTTAGGAAATGCTGTGCATTTCATAATTAAAGTGAAGACTTCAAACAGTAGGAGACGAAACAACAGGGAAGATGGTTGCAAGAATTCTCACTAATTAAAACTGAGACAGGGTTAGGATTGTAACTACTCCAACACTAACGATAAACGACTTGTGTCAGTGTAATTGCATTTAGAAAGATTCCGAGATATTGCCACCGGCAACAGTAAATAAGTCGTGCAAAACTGATCCTTGCAACGCCCACAGAAACCTACACTGAGGAACACCGGGAAAAAAATTAGAAGCTACGTATATCAAAAGTTAGATCATAATCAAAATACTTCAAGTTTTCGAAGAAATAAATGTTTATTTGTGATAGTTAAAATTTGTCACGTCATTCTTGTGCTAGCGAAGACTCAGCGAGCTCACAATTAGCTAGAAAATTGCCTCACGAAAATTGGCATAAGACTGAGACTGATCAGAATTCCACGCGCGCACATCGAAAACACACTTGGCAGTTGTTTAAATATTTCCGCACGTATCGATCATCTCTGCAACAACAGAAACCGGAAACACGCCTTTTCTTGTCTCGCCGGAAGCAAAAATCGTGTTACCAGAACTCGGCTATCTATGTGGCCAGACCAAAAAAGGGAAGAGAAGCCTGCCCTAATCAAAATTTGGAACAGAAGACTACTCCTCCGAAACGTCGTCTTAACAAGCTCTGACATATGTTCAGGTTACATTATTTATCTTTTCAGAACGGAAACAGGAACTAGTTTATCAGATTTATCTGAACGATATGCCAAGGATATGGGACCGTCGTTGTGCAGTTTGGCAAATAACTCCCTGGGTCTTATGTGAAGGAGAAGAAGAGACTTGTGAGCTCATTTGAGGGCAGCTGATTCTGGCAGTGAATGGTTGCTGTAGCACTCTCGTGATCTCGTGAGCCGCCCCAGCTTGCGATGATTCTATCGCTGGAGGAAAGAGAGTGGAAACGGGAGGGCCACCTCGTTCGATATCTCGTCGCGCACAAGCGCCGTGGCTCGCCGGCAGCTACTTCGGCCCGCGACTCCAGCGCTTTGCTCGCTGTCGGCGCCTTTGTCCGCGCTCCCCGTAGGCGGTATCGGACAGCCGTCACCGCGGCTACCTGACGGCAGGGGCGCGCCTCATACAGTGCGGCCGCAGCCGGCGTCTGTCGCGCCCTTTGTGCCGCTCTCTCCTGCTCCGAGAACAAAGACCAAGGCATCTTCTTCCCCACTCGGAATCTGGCGCCTCGTAATTCACTTTGATTTCTGCGTCGTCACGCGGTGAATGACCTCCAGATTTTTCATCTTCTCTCCCGGCCCTCGAGGAACGGGTGGACTCTTTTTGCTTCAAAGTTTTCTTCTTTCGTTCATTGTAGCTACAATGTACCAACAAAATACCTTGCTTTTCTTAGTCTTGATATCGTTAGAAAATATTGATTTACATGTAAATACGTAAAACTGAAACCAGTCATTTTTTTGAATAGTTATGTATTATTCCATGAATCGGTTTTCGAACCTTTTCAGGTTCATCTTCATATGGTTTTCTAGAAGTTACATCACTATTTCTAGCATAATGCTGGATGCTGGCTTGCGACAGTAGGGCGGCTTTTTTCTGTTAGTGTCCATTTGTCTGCTTTCATTTTGATGGCCAGTTGGTACATCACTTGATACACTGTTACACAATCTGTCCACATTTGCACTGTAATAGCGGAACTTTGCCAGCATCCAGCATGTGCTACACAATAGTTAAAATTTGTCACGTCAACCCTGGGTACGTAGCATGGTGTTTACTTTCTTCCACACGCGTATTCGCTTAAGTGTATACTGTTCAAATGGCTCTGAGAACTATGGGACTTAACATCTGAGGTCATCAGTCCCCTAGAACTTAGAACTATTTAAACCTAACTAACCTAAGGACATCACACTCGTCCATGCCCGAGGCAGGATTCGAACCTGCAACCGTGGCGTTCGCTCAGTTCCGGACTGAAGCGCCTAGAACCGCACGGCCACCGCGGCCGTCGTTTACTGTTACTGCGCTGTTCTGTACGTACAAATGATGTGGTACATCTACATTTTCTCTCTTCCCCCAATTGTTAGCAATGGAACCCTACTACTTGACAAGTGAAATCGCATATATGTTATTACTCCACAAGTGAAGTGGCGAATATCATGTGCTACCATGGATTAGCAAATGGACGTAGCCTGCGAGCCTGTACCTCGTACGCTGAAAAATATCCACAGTGCAGAGTGCCCTCTGATAAGCTGTTCGGCAGACTTTTCCAGCGTTTGAGGGATACAGGTACCCTTGGACCTCGGAGGACTGACCAGTGGAAGGCCCCACACAATCCGCATGCCTGACTTGGAGGAGCATGTGCCACGTTCAATGGAAGAAAACTCTGGGACCAGCGTGCGACGATTAGCAGCAGCAGGACGCGTGTCTATCACTCTCTTATCTGGGGCGGGTTCTTCATGAACAATTGCTGTACCCTTATCATCTACAGCGCGTTCAGGCCCGAAGACCACAGGACGGTGGTTCTGTCAATGGCTGTTGCAGAACTGTGCCGCAGATCCACTGTTCACATCCAAGATTTTATTTACCGATGAGGCAGGGTTCACAAGAGATGATGATGATGATGTGAATTTCCATAACCAACGTGTGTGATGGGCAGATGTAAATCCCCAAGAAATTCAGGAAAGGAGGCATCAACAACGATTCTCACTCAACATATCGGCAGTCGTACTTGACAATAGACTGACAGGGCCATACAAAGGTTAACTGGGGCGCATTATCTGGACTTTCTCGTTGATATATTGCCTGCCTCGCTCGAGGCTGTGTCATTGCAGCAACGAATTCAAATGTGGTTCATGCATGATGGCGCTCCAGCACACTTTCTTCATGATGTACGCGAACATCTGACACAGAGTTTAGGACCACTGGATTGGTCCCCAGACCTCAATCCCATAGAGTTTTGGTTATTAGGCCACTTGACGGAATTGGTTTACGTCATGCCAGTCAACGATGTGCGGACACTACAGGTCTTCAGTTCGTGCCAGCAGTACACCATCAACCGGGTATACTTCAAAGAGTGCGTTATTCCTTAAGTCGTAAGGTAGAGGGGTACATCGTCATGAATGGAAGCAACGTTGAACACTTTCTGTAAACACATGTTTATTATAGAAAGTATGCGTTTCCGGACCAATGTTTATGGGACTTACTTTTCTTGTTTCAGTGAGTACTACGCCTCTCAAAGTATTAGATACTTTCATTGAGGCTGCTCGTCTTGTGATACTCGGGTATTTTCATCAGTATCCCAAACCTAGTCGTAACACTACAATGAAAGCGTATAGGATAAACTGCTACATAGCGTAGCACAGCGGGAAGACGGGCAGGCAAGCAAGACTCGTGTAGCCTACTTGGGTTAGGCATAACTTGCTTGGATGGGAGTAAAGCAGCCTGCCTGTCTGGGAACAGGGAAGCATTGGCAAGTTAAAAGGGGAATGTGTACACCTCCGCTTGAGACTGCGCTGTGACTTTGGAACGGCACCTGTGCCGGCGCAGGCCGTCACGTGCCCGCCCAGCAGTTGTGCTCCGTTCTAACAACGGGCCGGTCCCCAGAGACATTGCGGTGGCGGCGGCGTCTGTGGCAGGGCTGATTACAATTAGCAGCCTCAGCCGGAGCCCCTGGCTCTGGCTCTGCCGCGGCTCTCATTATTGGGAGTGTCTTGCTGCGGCCAGCATCTGCCCGAGTCGGCGGGAGGCCTGGCTTCATTAGCCGCCGGTTCTCATTAGGCGGCGAGTAATTGCGCGTTATGGGGCGGCCGCGCCACACACATGTGGCCCGCGCTTCCATTCGTCGCGGACCGGTACCCCGAATTGGCCGTTCTCCATCGACGGTATTTACGACCCTGTTTAGAATTCTTGTGGTTCGCTATCCTAGCATTCCTGGTCTCCCCGATATCCTTTTGTGTGGAGAAAGACGTCGACCAAGCACGCGGGGGAGGGAGGGGGGGTTCCGTCGAATGCAGTAGCGGACTCATACACTGAGGTGACAAGTCATGGTATAGCGGTATGCACATATACAGATGGCGGTAGTGTCACGCACGGAAGGTATAAAAGGACAGTGCACTGGTGGAGCTGATTCATGTGACGGAAATTAACAGTCTTTGAACGCGGATGGTAGTTGGAGCTAGACGCATGGGACATTCCATTTCCGACCTGGTTAGGGAATTCAGTATTGGGGTTGGGTTGGGTTGGGTTGTTTGCGATGTCATTGGTCTCATCGGATTAGGGAAGGAAGTCGACCGTGCCCTTTCAAAGGAACCATCCCGGCATTTGCCTGGAGCGATTTAGGGAAATTACGGAAAACCTAAATCAGGATGGCCGGATGCGGGATTGAACCGTCGTCCTCCCGAATGCGAGTCCAGTGTGCTAACCACTGCGCCACCTCGCTCGGTGAATTCCACGAGCCACAGTGTCAAGAGTGTGCCGAGAATACCACATTCCAGCCATTAACTCTCAACACGGACAACGCAGTGGCTTACGGCCTTCACTTAATGACCGAGAGCAGCAGTGTTTGCGTAGAGTGACCCTAGATGACCGGAAAACCGTGGCCTGGTAGGCGAGCCCCGCTTTCACTTCGTAAGGAATGCTGATGATTGGGTTCAAATGTGACGCGAACTTTTACAAAGCCATGGACACAAGTTGTCAGTAAGGTACTGTGAAAGCTGGTGATGGTTCCATAACGTAAGGATGGATTGAGCCCTCTGGTCCAACTGAACCGATCATTGATATGGCTATGTTTGGTTACTTGGAGACCATTGCAGCCTTTCATGGATTTCATGTTCCCTAACCTGGATTGAATTTTTATGGATGAGAATGCGCCGTGTGACTGGGTCACCCAGACCGCCCGAACATTTATGGGATACAGTCGTGTGATCAATATGTGTACACAATCGTGCACCGACAATTATGGACAGCTATAGAGGCAGCATGGCACAATATTTCTGCATATTCTTCCAACGAATTGTTGAGTCCGTGCCACGTCCTGTTGTCCAGTTGCTGCATTATACCGGGAAGAAGGCTGTCATCTTATTAGTAAGTGTTCCATCACTTTTATAACCTCATTGTAGATTTTGAAGAAGCAACTAACATTAGTAAAGCTTGCAATCTTTTTAATCTAATATATTTGTTTGCAAGTCCAACCCGCAGAAACTGTTTTAATGAATTGCTATTGATTTTTCTGTACCCAGCTTACTGAAATTAAAGAATGTTCTGATGCGTTTCACTTTTATTTATAAAGGATCTTCTGTGGCCAATCTTGGAAATATGGGTGCATTTATGGTATTTATACATCACTGTATTTCCTTATAAAACTAGCATACAATTTACTCCGTGTTTTACCGCTTCTGGACATATTCTACAAACCACTGAATTTTTGGTCGTTTTTAGCGGACGTTGAGGTCGAAACAAACTTGATTGCACATTCATTTTTGACAATTTGTCGCTTTGTGTATGTGCAGCCAAGTTTCTTTTTACATAACCTCCGCTAGCAACGAAGAAGAAATTAGTGGCTTGTTGAATATGTAAACAGGACGTAAAAATAACTTGAGCAAATGATACACCTGTATGTCGTGACCCAGCACAGGTCCGTTCCCCGGGTTGCACGAAGACGTGGCCTGCGTAGTGCAGTCAGGACGTTGACGACAATATTCTTGTCGTCGGGTGAGGTCTGCAAAGTTACCTGTAACAGAGTGATAAGGAGAAAGTCTCCTAGGACGCTTAGAACAGTAGCTTTTGAAACTTGCAGGATAAGTTATGAATCGTAAGAAGTGAATAAACGTGCACAGACTTCAGGATTCAGTTTTAAATAATTTATTTGCCCAATTGTTTAACATTATTACGATAGATATCTTTCAGTGGCTGTGTATCTTTGAAAATCAATGAGCGCATCCTACCACTTTGAGTTATGCCTTTCCAGTAACTTGTGGTTCCTTAGCTGTATCGTGCTCTGTCAGAGACGAGCGCTTTGATAATAACTCATTCGACTACACACAAGCAAATACCTTAACCACAATAGGAGAAAAATGCAAATTTGTTCCTCTTTATATGCTAATAGACTGAAAATACTACTCGTTGCTACTACAGACAAGCTCGGTAGTGCTTGTTCTTCTCTAAGAGGCAGAAAACTCAAGAATGTTAACATTGCTGGATACGTATTGGAAATTCAGTTTTCCTCCCTCGAATGGGTAAGACTTCTTGTCGTCTGTAACAACGTAAGAGGCCCGTCTTACTGTCGGGCTTCCATTATGCGTCGTGAGAACTGAGACAGAACTACGTTTGTGAGTCGTCTCCTGGTTTCAAGAAATGGCGGACTCTCCCTTCCACAGTAGGCAAGGGAATGCTTCCTTTATCCCTTGTGCGCTGTTTGATGTGTGGTTTACCGTATGATTTATGAAGAAGAGATCGCCCGGAAGTAGCTGTTTCATCAGATGCCATCTGGTGTTCTGGATAACATCAAGAAAAGAGAGCCGCCAACAGAAGCGATCGGAAGTACGTTACCTTCGTATACGCCGTCCGTGTTCGTTTTATAGCGCTTCCTTTCTGGGTCAGGGCACTTCCTGTTCTTCCCATTCCTCGAGGAATAATAATAGCTTCCCGTTTTACTGGCCTGACCTTTGATAGTCCATAAAAACCAGTAAGGCTTGTGAAAGAGATTGTGGTGGCTTCGCCAACCCGCCGCCCAGCCGTTTATTCATCACCAGTGCAGTCCGCCTCAACTTCCGTGTTTTAGTTCTCACTGTGCACCCTCGCCTGTCATACCTCATCATCCCACTTCAACATCTTCTTCCGCTTCAGTATACGTCCTGAAAATTGCAAGCGCAAACGATTATGTTGGACGTCTGCTGCTAATCATGCTGCACATTTAAAGTCTCCGGGGTTTGTATTTTCTTGTAGGACATCTGCATATTTGTGGACCCGTTTATCGAAGTTGTACAGCAGCTACAGCGGGAATGTAGAAGTAACTCCAGAAAGAACCGATCAAGGTGACAGTGACAAATAGTGACCGACGGTGTGCATCTACGCTCATGTAGGTCTTACGTAATTTGCCCTGCACGACAATTTAGTGGAGAATTGGATTCAGCGGGGTTGCAGAAATATAAAAACGGTACAGTTTCGTTTCGAATTTGTGTTATAGGATGCTTTCCCCAAGTTGTTGAGCAGTGTACATCATCAGGCGAAATGTTTGTTTGGCAGTGAGAACAGCACTCTGTCGTGATTGGTTCAAAATGTGACATAGGGAGCCATTTTCATTCCCAGCGCACGCAGCAAATGAAGCACTAACTACAAGCTTCCATAGTGACTATTATTCTCCCTTGTGTAAGAGTAATCGTTAAGTCTTGGAAATGCCATGTAGAAAACATTTTATCAGCAAGGAAGCAAAACAAAAGACGCAGCGTCTCGCGTAGTGTGTACATCTCCTCGTACTTCAATGGTTCGAGATGTCTTAACAACGCTTTTGCATGCAAATGTGCAAATGCTTTGTTGAAAGGTCAATAGTTCTAATTTTTGTGTGGGGGAAACATAATAGGTCCTGCTAATGAGGGTTCAAAATACATAAAAAGATTGAATCAACAGCACTATCAGACGGTTCGCTGACGGTGCTATTGTCTATAGAAAAGTACCGTCATCGGCCGGCCATAAGGAAATACAGAAAGAAAAGGCAAAATTTCCATTTGTTGCAATGGTTAACAACTTCCTTTAAATGTTGGTAAATGCGAGACAGTGCCTGCAGCAGAGAGAAGGAACTCAATTGCATTCGATTAAAGCGGAGCGTTTGGAGCACGTATATTGTCTAATTAAATACCTAGGTGTCTCACCAACAAGCGTTAGTATCAGTATTATGGAAGGCGAATGGTGGACATAGATTTTTTGTTGGGAGGTTTCTGGGAAAACGCAATGCATCTGTAAAGGACATTGCATACGAGGCGCTAGTACGACCAGTTCAGAGTACAGTTCCAGTGTTTGGACTCTTCATGAAGCGGTCATGACAGGAGACGTCTAAAGAATCCTGACTCCCAGATACGATCATTAAAAAATCGATATAGTCCATACGAAAGTGTAACGTAAGGGCGTGGAGAAAGTTGTGAAATCGTAATCCTTTGGAAGAAAGACGGCGTAGTTGACCCTGCTGCATATATTTAGAGCACCTGTATTCGAACAAGACTATGCCAACACCGTACACGTCTCGTGTCGGTATCTTGATACTACGAATGGAGAGATTAGTGTGCATACAGAGGCGTGTAGACAACAATTCTTCCTCACTCCATACACGGAAAGAAATAGGTCAGACTGACAATCGCTAATATTAGTACGCTGTACCCTATTCTATGCAGTCAGGGCTTACACAGTATATTATATGTACAGTGTAGAATGGATAACAGAGGAATGACAGAATTGTGTTATAGTAGAACAACTGGAAGAAAACAGACAGGGAATAACAAAAAGATGATAAAGACGAGAATATTTTTACAAAAATGTGAACTAGAGGTTGAAGAATAATTCTACGCTGCAGGGCAAAATGGTGACACGCTATTAATAGAGATGGAACTATGTGACTGTAACGCCATAAAAGAGAGGAAAAAAAGAGTATAAAATAAACTCTGTGTTTGAAGAAGATCAGTAAGATGGTACACGAGCTGGGGCGGATTGTGCTTCAACATAACCGATGAAATTACCTAAACCATAACTTAGTCACATTTGCATTTAAACTCGTTGTGTTGCTCTCTAACGATGGTTGAAAATCGCTGTCGTAAATAACACTGTCACTGCGCTAACATTTTTTTGCCGATTACATTGCGCGTGATGATACATGTACACTATTTATTATCAGTGTTGTTACACTCACACTGCACTAGCATTATTTTCCCCATTATATTGCACGTGGTGATACATGTAAACTATTTATTGTTAGTGTTGTTACACTCACACTGCACTAGCATTATTTTCCCCATTATATTGCACGTGGTGATACATGTACACTATTCATTGTTAGTGTTGTTACACTCAAACTGCACTAGCATTATTTTCCCCATTATATTGCACGTGGTGATTCATGTATACTATTTAGTGTTGGTGTTGTTACCTTTCAATATGTAAACGAAAATGGTCTTCATGACACATTGTCGTCAAGTCAAGTTCATTCTAAAGACATTTCTGTTTCCTGTACTCTGCAAACTGCAAAGCAATGCGTTTTTCGAAGACTTTGTTTTGTAAATGTTGATTTCATTTGTGATGTTTAGTGAGGATGTTTCTCTTCCAGTTTCATAATGCTTCATGAAGATACATCTAATACTGCATGTCAGCCAGAATTCCCATGCGTACAGGAAAACTCATTTCGCGATCATGACAGAAAATAAGGAAATCAGGAAAAAGCAAAGAAAGATTGCGCTGAAGATATCAAGAAACAATTGTAAAAATATTTAAGTTAATAGGTAAACAGAGTTAGAAAAATTAGGTGAAATGGAAAAATAAGATCAGTGTTTCATGAACACGTCGATAGTTTGAATCCTAGTCGACCGACAAGAAAACTTATTCAACATTTTGAAAAATTAAAGGAATCTAAGTGGCTTCGAAAAATGCAGAAGACCTAGAAGAGATAGACATAAAGAAGCAAGAAATCGAAGACTGAACAAGATATAGAAACAAAGGTAAGAAACAGAATGATTTCCTAAACAAAAGAGCTTGAAGAAGGCAGTAGACCAAATGAATAACGTAAATCGAACTTAGCGACTTAAACTTTGCCGTTAACTGTCCTTAACCGAAAGAATAAAAATACATTTTGTATGTCTTTTTTTTGGAGGTGTGATCTATATGGCAGTTTCTTGGTCATCTTGTCTGATTTTGTAAAGTGTGCTACTGTGCATTCGCTTCTACTTTCCAGCACGTTTTTTAGCAGTGTGAAAGTCGTCTGGAGACCGTTAGTCTTTTCATTACCTCGCAGTTTTAATCGCAATGTGAGAAATTGTCTGTTGTTGTCCACAGAGCTGGGAGATGGCTCATACATTTCTGCGTATCATTAAGTTCAAGAAATGAAAGTACACTGTCGTGGTTGATAAAACCAGTATCTTGAGTAACAGGAAGACATGACCAAGTGAAAACAGTTAGAAATTGTTAACGTAGATTAAGTTTAGCTTGTGTACTTGATAGACGGATTTTAAAAGAAATGAGGTTTTCTTTTCCACTATTACCTTCCAACCGTTTCCACTGGGTAACATACCTGTAGTAAAAAAAAAAAATATTTGAACGGATGTTGGCGTCATTATGTCGTAATATGAGACTTTACAGCTTGTCAGACAGGTTGAACTGGAAAGTAATGACAGAGGAAGTGAACAGGACACAGATGCTGTCCCATCTAGCTGATAAGGAGTAAGTTCTACCAATATGGCAACAAAACATACACATACCGTGGACGAAACCACAATTTAAGGACTTAAGAAACACTGCAGAATAAGAGATTGCCTTCAGTGCTCGGTAAGAAGCAGTATTGATAAGTAATATGTTTATTATTCCGTCTTGCGTTCGTGCGATATTTCGAAATTGGCGCGATAACCGTGTTTAACAAACTCCAGGGCCCTCCCTAACTACCGGCAAAGTAATGCCAGACGAGTTATAGGCAGCGGTGAGTGTGTTTTAGTAAACATCGGAGCAGAAAGAATGCAGAGACCGAAATCAGACGCTGTAATCATACAACGAATTTGTACTCTGTATTACTTGGTGCAGTTGGCTCGTACAGCAGGTTACTCTGGGTGTGACACTTTCAGAAATCATGCAAGGATTTAACGTATACCAATGAGGAGACGTGCTGATTACAGGATATCTTTTTGTTGTTTGTATTTCTTCAGTGCGGCCACTATTCTCACGTTGAATAAAAAACATAATTATGGATATTTTAGATTTATGAAGCGTAAAGTAGACTTCGTATATTGTGGTAAATCAACCGCTGTCATTTGTTTTCTTGTGAAATATAAAACGTTCCTACAAAGGAGTGAGTTTAATAGTGGTTTAAAATAAATTTTGGGCAATTTCGATTTTTCCACCGTGTTCTTTCCTTCTCCTCCTCCTGCTCCTCCTCCTCCTCCTTTTATGCATGTCCTAGGGATTTCCTTTTACGCTCTTTTAGTTGAAATTATTAGTCTCTCCACCTTTTCTTAGGTCTTCCTAGAGATCTTCTGCTGACTGGGGAATAAAACATCATTAATTTTATTTTGGTATTCTGTCGTCTTCCATTCTAGTGACATGGTCCTTCCAGTTGTTCCTATATTCTTTAATCTGTTCATTTAAGCTTGTCACTCCCAGTTCTTCTCTGACGTCAGCATTCCTCCATAAGTAAATTTACATCGTTTTGTATTACATACCAAGCGTAGCTGACGAGATTTTCCAGCGCGGAAACACCACCAGTAGAGGCCTATTAAAGGCACCTGTTCATCTAGGGCCTTTCAACCTTTTGTTGTCGCGGCGCGAGCACCAGGTTAGTGGATGAATGGGGTGGAGGCTCGAGAACAATGCTTCCTCCCCTCCCCGCACATCCACACCCCTCGCTTGCAGCGGGCCGAATGGCAGGACAGTGGCTCGTTATATACATACAGGGCCGCCGCATTAATGGACGCGCCGATGATACACGGCGGCGCAGGGGTAGGGGCCCGGCTTGTGCAGACGCCACCGCGCAGTCGCTATATTCTTAAGAGCTCACACCAGCGTGTGCATGAAGCACACAAGGCGCCGCATAACTTTATTGTCTTAACAAAAGGACAACAAGCAATGTGTATAATGCTGATTTTGATTGATTTCGTCAAAAACTACCAACAAATGTTGCACCCAGTGTTGAAAAGTATGTCTGCTTTTAAGACTCCTACGGTCGCAGGTTCGAATCCTGCCTCGGGCATGGATGTGTGTGATGTCCTTAGGTTAGTTAGGTTTAATTAGTTCTAAGTTCTAGGGGACTGCTGACCATAGATGTTAAGTCCCATAGTGCTCAGAGCCATTTTTTAAGACTCCCTCATCGTGAACACCCAGTCAATGAGTGGAATCGCCCACTAGTGTTAAGTATTTCGGACCGTGCTGTCCAGAGTGCTTTAAAGTGGAGCCCTGGAAATCTCAAGGCCATTTGCGTAAATAGGGTATGGCGGCTGGGGCACGTGGCCTAGGCGCCTATTTCCGCATTGATGCAGAACTGGCGACAAAAATGAGGAATGGGGTGTAAAAAAGGGGAAGAACTATGAAGAGACGCGTTCGTCTTTTGCGTTGGAGGCGCTCTAGTTACATATACCTGTATATTTCATCTACCTCTATACTCCGAAACGCACCTCATGGCTTGTGGTGGAACATACTTTTATTCTAATGTCACATATTCTTTCCTGTTCCAGTTGCGAATGGCGCGCACGAAGATCGGTGCTTGCTAAGCCGTAGTGTAACGTAGATTCTCTCACCATGGTGTTTTCGCGAGATAACACTTGGAGTGTAAGCACTGTATGTGTTGACTCTTCAAGGAACGTTCGCTCACGGAATGTTAACAGTTAACCACTGCATTGATGTACATCGCCTCTCTGGTAATGTCTGCAACTGGAGTTGGACGAGCATTTTGGTGCAACTTCCTCGCTTGCTAAAGGAATCCGTGACGAAACGCGTTGCTGTTCTTTGGATAACTAAATTTGTAACCTTTCCTCCTTCCATTCTGATTTTCCTTGTCGTATTTATCCCTCGCGCGTCGCTGAGAGGACTTTCTCCGCATGGTTGCGTGATGATTTACTATCGTCGAATTGCGATTAGTAGTTAAAAATAGAAAAGTGTTAATTTTATGGTAAGATGGTTCACATTTGTTAACTTATATTTCAGTTTGTTAATTAATATGGATTTTACATAAAAGTAAGAAGAAAGTTGCTTCCATCAAGATTCGAACAAATGACTTTACAGTTAACTATTCTTATACGTTTAAACTTAGCTACCGGCAACTGTCTTACTAAGCTTAAAATGTTTTATAATTAACTGTTGTCGGAAATCATGTAATTTTCAAAAGCGTTCATTTTTCACAATTGCGTCATACGGCTGTAAGAAATTTATGCCCGAGTTCTGACCTTCGAATCCTAAGAGTATGAAAAAAGTCAAAGAGAGCCACCCTTGTTGGCTTAGACACGATTTCCCTCTGCGGTCATAGATTGGAAATACATCACTTACACTCCTAGCCAGTGGGAGGGTAGTTTTAGATGACCAGAGAACAGGCGATGTATTTCGCGCGCCAAAATCGATTTATTAAATTTTTGTATAAAAAAAATCTATTTTAATACTTCTTGGAATGAATGTTGTGATGATTGGATGCTTTAAAGCGTAGATCGAGTCCTGGACTGGGTAGGAAGGTGATAATTTGATTGTGAGTTGTCGAAACCATTACGAGAAGAAACTCCACAACATTACCATAAGTTGGGAATGTGGATCTCACGGGAGGCGTGCCAGAGATAAGTCCCTGCAGTCGCACTATCCTCTGCGTCCTCGGTGGCTCAAATGGTTAGAGCGTCTGCCATGTGAGTAGGAGATCCAGGATTCGAGTCCCGGTCGGGACACACATTTTCAACTGTCCCCGTTAACGTATATCAACGCCTGTATGCAGCTAAGGGTATTCGTTTCATTGTACTGATTTAATTGCAATTTCATTCTAACGAACTGCAGGATCTCTCGGACAAAAAAAATGGTTCAAATGGCTCTGAGCACTATGGGACTCAACTGCTGAGGTCATTAGTCCCCTAGAACTTAGAACTAGTTAAACCTAACTAACCTAAGGACATCACAAACATCCATGCCCGAGGCAGGATTCGAACCTGCGACCGTAGCGGTCTTGCGGTTTCTCTCGGACATGTCCGAGAGAACAGTCATATAAATCGGAAATAATTGTTAAGGAAAAAAAAAAAATTCGATACGTTGCGCCGTATCCGATTTATTCTGCACTGCAGTTAGCCAGTCAGGTCGTTGCGCGCACAAATTCTAGCGGTCCGCTAAAGACGGCGTCACTATAGGTATTCTTCGTTTTGTTTCCAAAAACGAACAAAAAAGACAGATAAAAATTTTATGTGGGACGGTGGTGAGGGTCGAACCTGAGCCAAAGGCTGAGCACTCTCGTGCGCTGTCATCTACGCTATGAAAACAGCTGACATTGATTGTATTTCGCAGTCTTCTTGATTTTGCTCGGAAAGGCACAACGTATCGAATTTTTTTCTTAACGGTTATTTCTCACCCCAGCCTGCACTTCATCACCCTTGCAAATTTTTCAGACTGTTTCTGACCACCCTGTATGTATAATCTGATCGATTCACTAAATGTTAATGCTGAAGTAGTGTCTGAGCAATACCTGCCGCAGAAGTCACAATCATAAATGGCAGCTTGTATATTTTCTAATAGCGTGTAGAACGAAAATGACAACAGTAATGTTTGAATTACTCGTGCAAACATCTCAGGACTCGTAACTCGATCGGCAGTCAGAAATACTGAAATCTAGTAAAAATGACTAAAAATAAAATACCCTTCCGACGAGCGGGTCGCCGGACCAATCGTCCTGCGTACACCGCTAACCTGAGATAAGACTCTCACCATCTTTTTCAAGGAATGGGATTTTTGCACATTACAGCAGTGGGGGAGGGGGGGGGGGGGGGAGAGAAGTTGGGACGATCAACGTTGACAGAGAAGATCTACCAAGACTATCAAAATTTAAGTATTTGGGTTCTACAATATCTAGCGAAGACCAGGTTACGGACGAGGTCAACGCAAGGACGAAGGCAGCCTGGACGAAGGCGTCATCTGCGATTGTCCGATTAAGGACCATCTGATGTCAAATATCTATCGGACTGTCATCCGTTCTGTAGCTCTTTACGGCACCGGGTCTTGGATAGCTGCAGGAGAGGCAGAACGACGATTGGGGGGAGGGGGGGGGGATCATGGAGATTAAGATATTTAAGATGGACAAGTGGCATCACTCTACCGGACCACGTTTCGAACGTCACTATCACTATTAGGAAACGTTGCGGGGTCGAACCGGTTCAGAAGAAAATGTGGGGAAGCCACCTGCAATGGTTTGGACGTGGGCTGCGCGCGAAAAGCGATGCCATTTCAAAGGTAGTATACACGGTGGAGGTCATGGGAAAGAGATCCAAGGGACGACCAAGACAGCGCTGGGCTGACAATCTGCACAACGACCTGAAGGCTGCAAATCTTCGTCCAGACACGGCCCACGAGCGAACAAAATGGAGACAGCGAATCCAATCAGCATACCCTGCCACCAGGCGGGCCAAGACAGGAGGGGGGACCTCCGCGATGTCTTTCCAATATACGTCGTCAAGAAGCGCGGTATTCTGCGGAATACTTGCGTAAAGTGCAAGGCTACTACAGAATAGGACACCACAGAAGCGTCAGTATACTTTGGATGCCGCGCCTGCAGAAAAATGGCAGGGTGCTGACGCGGGGAAGCGTTTCCGGCGAGTAATCGCTGTTTCGCGACGGACGAACGAGCTGTAGGCAGCGCGGTTGGCGGCACTGCCGTGGCTGCATTGGCGGCGCCGGAAACGCTTAGGCCGTTATCGCTGCGTAGCGCTGATAAACGGCGTTATGACGGCGCATGGAGCCGGCCGATACGCGGGCCCCGGGCACACAACACACCTGCAGGCTGCGCCCACAATGCACCTCTCACCGCCCGCACACAGGAAAACAGTGTCTGTGAACCTCTGGGAGACTGCCACCTTCTATACCGTGAATTGCTTTAACAAGTACAAGTCACTTTTTATACTTACGACAAAATGCGTTTCCGGTTTTCACCCATTTTCAGTTGGCGTAATACGGTTATTACTCGACAGAGCGAACCGTAGACGACGTTGTAGTTGAAACTAACTTAGTGGTCCCTCTGGGTAGGGTGTGGTGTGGGTTTGAGAGGCAGGTGTCATATCCTGGAGCCATTGACCATGGTGGATCTTCGTTTGCGCGTAATCGACAAAACAGAATTACAGAAATCCCATAAGGGTCTCATTGAGTCTAAAATAGCGCTCATTCGGAACTGGCACTGTAGCCTAGTGGTTAAGCTAGTTAACTGATACGCTCCAGGTTCAATGTTCGAAACCTATCAGTTGCATTCAGCTTTTCTTCACATATTTATTTAAACCTCTGAGATTGTTATATTTATTTAATTAATTGGTTGAGATATATTTTTTTTCTTTTCTTATCCTTTGCTGTATCATTTTGATCACTGTATTAACGTTTTATTTGCTCTCTTTCATATTTCCTTTTATTTTGTTCTCATTTGCAGTTTTTGCGCATGTATATTTTGTTATGTATTTATTTCGATTTAATTTCTTCCTTTTCGTAATTTTATATTTTCGTCCATATTATTACACAGACGATGCGAAAGAAGGCCTGAATACGTGTAACGTTGCTTATCTACAAATTGATGATTTGCGTGGTAGGCCTCGGCGGCCAATGTTATCTTAAGTACAATTTCATTCAGATATTTCAGCCCGTGATCATGTGTTCTGAAGACCAACGTCCCGGACATTTTTATACACGGCCTTCATAGGATAGTTTATTTACTCTGTAAATGTTAGTTAGATATAATTTACGTTTATTGGAAATTTGTGGTAAGTTCCTGTGGGACCAAACTGCTGAGGTCATCGGTCCCTAGGCTTACACACTACTTAATCTAACTTTAACTTACGATAAGGACAACACATACACACACATGCCCGAGGAAGGACTCGAACCTTCAACGGGGGGAGCCGCGCGAGCCGTGGCAAGGCGCCCCAGACCACGCTCCTACGTTATTTAAACACAGCTCACACCATTATAGATCCACTACCAGCTTGCACTGTGCCTTGTTTACGGATTGGGTCCATTGCTTCGTGGTGTCTGTGCTACACTCGAACGCTACTATTAGCTCTTACCAACTGAACTCTGGACTCATCCGACCAGGCCACGGTTTTCCAGTCGTCTAGTGTCCAACCGATTGGGTCAAGAGCCCAAGAGAGAAGCTGCAGGCGATCGAGTGCTATTATCAAAGGCACTCGCGTCGGTCGTCTGCTGCCATAGCCCATTAACGTCAAATTTCACCACATTGTCCTAACGGATACGTTAGTCGTACGTACCATATTGAATTCTTCGGTTGTTCCGCGCAGTGTTGGTTGTCTGTTAACACTTACAATGTCGCTGTTCTCGGTTTTTAATGAAGGCCGTCGGCCACTGCGTTGTCCGTGGTGAGAGGTACTGCCGGAAATTTGTGGCCCTCTGCACGTTTTTGACACTGTGGATCTCGGAACATGAGTTCCCTACGATTGCTTAAATGGAATGTTCCATGCGTCTAGTTCCAACTACCATTCGGTTTTAAAAATTTATTAATTCCCATCTGCGGCCCTAATCATATTGGAAACCTTTTCACATGAATCACTTCTGTGCAAATGGTAGCTCCGCCATTGCACTGCCCTTTTACACCTTTTGTGCTTGATACTACCGCCATCTGTATATATGAATATCGCTGTACCATGACTTTTGTCATCCCAGTGTGCAGTACGTTTATAGGGTGGTCAGAAACAGTCATAAATCTTAGAAAGGCTTTGCAGGGTAGGTTGTGCTGAGAAATAATTGTTAACAACAAAATTTGATGGTTGCGCTGTTTCCGAGTTAGTTAGCATTGAAGCTAGCCAATCAGCCCATTTCGCGCGCAGATTTAAGTTGCCCCTCAGATACACTGTGTCAGTTGTTCGTATAGTGTAGATCAGGGGTTCCCAACAAAATTTTCTCGAGGCCCCCCTCATCGAGCATGATTTGTACCTTGTCATATCACAGTTTCAAGTACCTAAAAAAGCCAAATTAAGAGTCTTTTTATAAGTTTTCTATTTTTGGCACTTAGAAAAAACATTGACATATTGATTATTGAAAAATATTGAACAACCAAAACAAAAAATATGTTATTATACGAAATATATTTAATAAGTTTTTAATTCTAATAGCATCTTGCGGACCCCTCTGGCATAGCTCGCGGACCCCTGGGGGTCCGCGGACCACCTGTTGGGAACCACTGGTGTAGATGATAGTGCACGAAACTGCTCAGCCTTTGGCTCGGTTTTGATCGTTACTACCGTCCCATGTCCAGCTTTTGTATCGTTCTCTTGTTTGGTTTTAGGAAACCAAACGAAGAACGTGTTTGGTGACACCGTATGGCGCGAAAAACACATAAGGCACTGATTTACAGAAAAATGGTAAACTGTGCGCTGGAAGGATGCCTCTTTCGTTCGTCACACGTTATGGGTAAAGGAAAATTAGGAAATTTGTGGTAAGTTCTTATGGGACCAAACTGCTGAGTCATCGATCCCTAAGCTTAGACACCACTTAATGTAACTTACACTAAGAACAATACACACCCATGCACGAGGGAGTACTCGAACCTCCGACGCGGGAAGCCTTAGGCCGCGCGGCTATAGGTAAAGGAACTCGGCCGCTGTTTTTCTTGGAATACTTTCCGCTGCCTAGCATGAATACTCTGTGCTGTTAAAGCGTCCGCGCTGACATACCCAGCCGGCGGTGACGCAGGCGTATTCAGAGTCGTACGCCGCGCTAGTCAGCACCCGCGACTGCGAGCCCGTGTTTGTTGGCCGGCTCGTCTTTCGCGGCTGTCGCACGCTTTAGCCTGCGCCGGCACGCTTTCCCTGTCTGTGGGCGCGGCCGGCGCGCTGCCATTGTCTTTACCCTACTGTCCTGTGCCATCCTCATTCCCGCCCCGCCCCGCTGCCGCACGTCTATTATTAGCGACTGCTGCCATCTGTTGCGCTTTGACAACAGAGCCCGCAGACGCGTCTGCGCCAGTTTTCTCTCTCCGCTATCGTTTCTGCATGGACGTGAAACGGAAATAATGGTACCGATTCCACTGGCGATCCCGCTTTTGGCCTGTACGTTAGCACTGAATCTTCTTTTCTCGACAGTTTAATTTCGATATGATTATAAATCATTATCGAACGACTTCTGATGCGGGGATTTCTCCGTGGAGAATGTCTTTTAGTTGTCGGGCTAAATTTACTAAGGTGTTTCGTGGTTTTCCGTAATTTATTCCTGATAAATGTCGAAGGTCACATGGTGAAGAATGTTCAAAGCTTCCGGTATTCGGTGCAGAAAGAAGAGAAGTTACAGACGGACAAGGGCATAATAGACAGGTTGCAAAAGTCGGGCCGGCCTGAGTGGCCGAGCGGTTCTAGGCGCTACAGTCTGGAACCGCGCGACCGCTACGGTCGCAGGTTCGAATCCTGCCTTGGGCATTGATGTGTGTGCTGTCCTTAGGTTAGTTAGGTTTAAGTAGTTGTAAGTTCTAGGGGACTGATTACCTCAGCAGTTGAGTCCTATAGTGCTCAGAGCCATTTGAACCTTTTTTTTTTTTTTTTTGCAAAAGTCGCAGAACCTTAGATATGTTACAAGAACTATCTATAGAAAGCTATAAATATTTTTGCGGAACGTAAAATACCTACGTTATATTGCGACAATCAAAAAACCGCATTATATGCAGCCTAAAGAACTACCGTGGACAAGACAGCCTGTGACCGACTGAAGGATGAGGAGGGAGGAATAAAAACTTTTGACATACATTTGTCACACGAAAAAAGAGCTGAAGTGATAATATTTTCATATTTTTTGTACACAGTCATGTAATAATGTTTAAATGACACTTCCGACATTCGACTGTGCAACTTCTTTATTCTGTGTTAATATCATGATTTCAGCCTTAAGCCATTATCAAGTACAATAATGTTGGGTATAATTAGTCTTCGTTAAGCGAAGTCATCTTCAAGATCCGTTGAACAGGCGTCCCGCGCGTAGATAAGTTCAAAATCAGTAAAAAACCAAAAAACAGTTGAGCCACAGGATGAACATCGATACAGTAGTGAACATGTAAATTAAGCCTTAAGGCTGAAAATATGATAGTAATATAAAATAAAGAAGTTGTACAGTCAAATGGCGGAAATATCATTCAAATAAGAAGTGTCGATACATGGAATGTTTCCGTCGCTGTATTTTTAATATTTATTTAATTATTATGCCTTGATGGTGAAGTATTACACTTCGCACAGTTTTTAGTGCCAAGTTGACTGCGTCTGGCTCGGAGATGACGAAATGTAGATTTAGAATTCTTGTAAAAGTCAATGCAGTCCGGCGGATGTACAACCAGTTGTGGAACTGAGAAATTAAAGAGCCCATTAAAACAATGGTATCCTCGAGATGTTGAAGCTATTTCATACATAGAGCATGTTACACTGACAGAGATAGTATCTACCCTGAAACAATTCCAGACCCATGTCCAGCGTCGAATCGCTTGAATTTTCACGCGTCTTCGGAGAGCAACGAACAAAGGCTCTTAGTTCGCTGCAGACTTACCTGGAGTTCAAACTTTTGAATCCTGCTTGAAAGGCGGCGCGTGGGTCTGCTCCTGAAAACTGAAGGGTAGGCCGAATGTAGGAAGTAAGTAGCAGCAGGAAAGATGAAATGCTTCGGTACTGCGTTTAAATTTTAAATCACCTTTACTATAGGAAGAATTAGGATTACATTAGGCTTACGTAACTTCGGCTGAGATGTGCACGTAGGTGCGAAGCCGTACATCAATCAAACATCGGCTAGAAGGTACAAAGGCAAAATCTGTAGTGGCTCGCCCACTGTGAAAGAGAAACAATGTTGCTTGGTCGTCTACTCGGAATCAAAATGGGCTGAATCTGGAGCGGCGCTCGTAGAGTTGTACAGCACCGGCTAGAGGGCGCTGTCGTCGATGTCTGTGTCGTAGTGCCAATCTAAGAACTTGCACGTACGCCGTGGCATCGTAGCTATCGATACCACACAAACCTCCGTCTGGACAATATGATTTACTTTCTCTGTGTATCTCAGAATCGTTTAAGGCGATTACTGTTATGAAATTACACCTCTAACGGTTACTTTTAGCCTTAGTTTTTTTCCAGAAGCGTTTCGGATAACTATCTTCATTGGCGTATTTGCCAGTGAAAATGAAGACGTCATTCTTGGGTTGACATCGAGGTTATTAGCGATTGAGTACAAGCTCGGATGATGTCAACGGATAACTATCTTCATTGCCGTATTTGCCAGTCAAAATGAAGACGTCATTCTTGGGTTGACATCGAGGTCATTAGAGATTGAGTACAAGCTCGGATGATGTCAAGGAATTTAAGCAGTACCTTGTCAGTGTGGTGTGGCATACATAGGACAGACCACACGCACTGTGCAAGAGTGCTGCACTGAACATCGACGTAACACTCGCCTTTTGCAGCCAAGCAAATCCGCTATTGCAGTACACTGTTTTTCCACTGGACGTTCAGTGGCGTGTGATAGAACTGTTATTCTGGCAACAGCAACATTTTTGTGAGACTCGTCTGTTTGGGACTCTATTATTAAAGAATCCATGGAAATAATCCTGACGGAAAATTTGATGAACCGCGATAACGGCGACCGGTTGGACAGTACGTGGAACCCATCATCATCATCATCATCACCTTCTTCTTCTTGATTTGCTCTAATCGAAGACGATAAGAGTGCGCCAAGTTCCGCGCTGCCACAAGCGATGGCGCTGCCGCCGGGAAGTGTGGCCCGTCTGTCAACTTGATTTTGACGTATGCGCGGAATACTAGCAGCGCGCTATAAACTGAGAAACGGAGAAAGTCTTCGTCAGTCTTCGATAGCTTATCGGAAGATGACTGCCAGATCCCCAGTCGAAATATCGTTGGATGGATTAAACAACGACCACCCGCAAGCCAGAAATTTGTTTAAACATAGTAAGTAACGTTCCGAGAAGTAGTAAAGAAATCTGCATGAAATTATGACGTGTAGAGTTTCACAATTAATATTTCTGATGAAAACTTTCTCTTCAAAAAGAGCTCCACTCGCCTGAAGTAACTATCGGGCGACTGCATAATTTAAATCGTTCATAATAAAGAATGGTTGGAGGTCAACTTCCGTATGTATATAAAGGGAGCACTTATCAGTGATTGATCGTAGTTGGCCTGTTCGACCGTTGCTATTCTTACAATTTTTTTTGTGTGTGGTTTTAGGGCGCACAACTACAGTGGTCATTAGCGCCTAGACTAAATTATGAATACACTGCGAGGCACAATGTTAAAACAGCAACTAAAAAGGAAAACACTATAAAAGGCACATTAACAGGCAAGGGATTAAAAGAAAACAACATAATCAAATGTCCTTAGACAGGTTTGTCAAGTGGATAAAACGAAGAACGCGAGCAGCTGCTCCTGGGTCATCCGCTGAAATTTCATCCAGAGTACATGGCAGGCCAAGATCAATGCGCAGTGCATTAAAATTCGGACAGGATGTTAAAATGTGGCGTACCGTCAGCAATTGCCCACATGGGCAGAACGGCGCCGGCGCAGCCGTCAGCAGATGGCGGTGGCTGAACCGGCAGTGTCCAATCCGTAACCGGGCGAAAACGACCTCCTCCCACCGAGAGGGGCGTGAAGAGGTCGTCCAAGCCGTGGGGAGAGGTTTCAAGGCCCGAAGCTTGTTTTCAATAAGTGTACACCAATCGGCATGCCACAGCGATAAAATGCGCTGACAAATGACCCTGCTAAAATCAGATGAAGGCACACAAGAAGCTGTCCGAGGCTGGAGGACCGCAGCCTTTGCCGCCGCATCTGCAGCTTCGTTCCCAGGGACACCGACATGGCCAGGAACCCACATAAAATGTATTCGTGAGGGAGAACAGTAAACTGCTTATCACTTACATTCGCTTGATCGTGTCCCCCTAATCTGGCATAGTCGTTAAGCGGTTTTTTGCTTTTTTTCGTATTCTGTACGGTATTGATGCTTTTTATTTATTATTTATCTCAATATCGATGTTGAAAATGCCCTACCGGATTACATACTGTTAAGCTTGTGAATATACTACCATCTTGTAGCTTGCCGCGTCTAATTGCAGCAGTGTTGAGAATTCGACGGTCTTCTCGGTACTGTAGCCCTTTTAGATTTCCGGACTTGGAAAGAAATTTTGAAAAAATGTGTAAGAAATTCCACCTTATGCAAGGCGCTGTATTTATTGTGCTTAAAAGAAACTGGCGTGAAAAAAATTTATAGGTTGCTTGGACTTATCTAGCATTGGTGTTAGCCACTCAGGTTGTCGCGTGCACAAATTCAAGCAGCCTACCAGGACGAGTGTCGTCTAGCTTGTTCTTCGTTTGGTTTCCTCAAACCGAACAGATGTAGCTGTTGCTCACCTAGCTTAAAATTATCGCTTCCGAAACAGGCAAATTTTAGCTTGTAATGAACATTTGAACAAGTCGTAACTCACGCTACCACAGATCTCTGAGCGTCACCACATTTTAGCACGTGCAACTGCTTGAATTTGCGCGCGGAACGACCTGAGTGGCTAGTGCTAAATAGCTCGGAAACGGTCCAAAGTATCGTTTTTTTTTTTCTTAAGAGTTATTTCTCATCACAAACTCCCCTGCAACACCCTGACAAGATTTTCAAGACTGTTTCTGAGGGCCCTATATATACGAGTGCCATGTAGTGCGAGTGCTGTGGTTGGCAGGATTTAGCGTCGACCACCGCTGCAGCGGTGCATTTCTGCCGAGCGGCGTTCGCCGGCCGTATGTCAGGGGTCGCGAACGTTCGCGTGTGGGCGCTGTTTTATCGGGCGTCCATCCGCCAGCAGAGGGCCAAATATAGCCGGCGGGCAAGGAGAGGTGAGGTGGCCCACCGCGGCGGGTCTTGCCAGAGGCAGAGGCACAGCCCAGAGCCCGGTGATCGATCGCGCCCCTAGCGATGGCACTGCCACTGCGAGCCGTCAGCTTCCACCAGCGGCCGTGTGCGCGTGTCTGTACTTCCAAATAGATAAATAGATAAGTTTTTATGCCACGATAGGTACTTAAAAGTCGCGAACCTTGACCGCAGTTCGGCCGTCACCTCGCTTTTCGAATATGTTTCCTCTTAAGCAAATTCTCTCTGTTGGTGTTCACTTACGTTAAGACAAGAAACCCTTGTTTATTTATAATGACCTGTACTGAAATAGTTACATGATTACATGAATCCATTTGTTAGTTTATGTCATATTAACTTAACATTGTATTTCATGCAGTGGGATGAAAAATTCTCTAGTACGTAAATAGGACAGTGGGAAAAGTACAAGTTGCTGCGTTAAGCACACAGTATTGTAGGCACAAACGGAAGGGGCGAGTAGAGGACAATGAAACAAGCAAATAGTGCTAATAACATAGATCCAGATACGACGTACGCACAAGTGCAGTCATGCCAATGTTACGACGTTGTTAATGTACGTTCGGAGGATGTTACCTGTGGTGAAAGGATGCGTATGTGGTACGTGCATGATAGTGCACCGGCACACTTTCATGTTGGGGAATACGCAGCACTCATCTTCGACAACAAGCGTCTCGGTCGTAGGTCCGTTGAACGTTTTGCATTTTTATCTTTGGGGATACTTAAAAGAATTGGTGTACTTCGTATAGCGTCGGTGAACTGTGGGGACGGCCTCTAGATCGTTGTCATTGTATTCTGAACACGCGTTGGTATTTTGAAAATTTACAGGCATTGAAGACAAGACATGCTGAAGCACTCCGTCACGTGAATAGTGGACATGTGGAACGCTTGTTGTAATGTGTTTGCCCTCAGTGAATATCTACAGTTTGGATCCTCAAGGCTCTGTTAGAAGGTGTTTATGTACTCGGTCGTAATTTTCGTATCGGAGGAACCATTAAATCCCGGAATTAAATTTAGTGGCATTACTCGCTTGTTTCATTGCCCCCTTTCGTTTGTACCTATAATAAATTAACTGCAACCACTTGCAATAACAAAATGACTGTATCTCAAGAAACAGTATATCCGACTTTCAAGTGCAGTTACTATGTACACTCCTGGAAATGGAAAAAGGAACACATTGACACCGGTGTGTCAGACCCACCATACTTGCTCCGGACACTGCGAGAGGGCTGTACAAGCAATGATCACACGCACGGCACAGCGGACACACCAGGAACCGCGGTGTTGGCCGTCGAATGGCGCTAGCTGCGCAGCATTTGTGCACCGCCGCCGTCAGTGTCAGCCAGTTTGCCGTGGCATACGGAGCTCCATCGCAGTCTTTAACACTGGTAGCATGCCGCGACAGCGTGGACGTGAACCGTATGTGCAGTTGACGGACTTTGAGCGAGGGCGTATAGTGGGCATGCGGGAGGCCGGGTGGACGTACCGCCGAATTGCTCAACACGTGGGGCATGAGGTCTCCACAGTACATCGACGTTGTCGCCAGTGGTCGGCGGAAGGTGCACGTGCCCGTCGACCTGGGACCGGACCGCAGCGACGCACGGATGCACGCCAAGACCGTAGGATCCTACGCAGTGCCGTAGGGGACCGCACCGCCACTTCCCAGCAAATTAGGGACACTGTTGCTCCTGGGGTATCGGCGAGGACCATTCGCAACCGTCTCCATGAAGCTGGGCTACGGTCCCGCACACCGTTAGGCCGTCTTCCGCTCACGCCCCAACATCGTGCAGCCCACCTCCAGTGGTGTCGCGACAGGCGTGAATGGAGGGAAGAATGGAGACGTGTCGTCTTCAGCGATGAGAGTCGCTTCTGCCTTGGTGCCAATGATGGTCGTATGCGTGTTTGGCGCCGTGCAGGTGAGCGCCACAATCAGGACTGCATACGACCGAGGCACACAGGGCCAACACCCGGCATCATGGTGTGGGGAGCGATCTCCTACACTGGCCGTACACCACTGGTGATCGTCGAGGGGACACTGAATAGTGCACGGTACATCCAAACCGTCATCGAACCCATCGTTCTACCATTCCTAGACCGGCAAGGGAACTTGCTGTTCCAACAGGACAATGCACGTCCACATGTATCCCGTGCCACCCAACGTGCTCTAGAAGGTGTAAGTCAACTACCCTGGCCAGCAAGATCTCCGGATCTGTCCCCCATTGAGCATGTTTGGGACTGGATGAAGCGTCGTCTCACGCGGTCTGCACGTCCAGCACGAACGCTGGTCCAACTGAGGCGCCAGGTGGAAATGGCATGGCAAGCCGTTCCACAGGACTACATCCAGCATCTCTACGATCGTCTCCATGAGAGAATAGCAGCCTGCATTGCTGCGAAAGGTGGATATACACCGTACTAGTGCCGACATTGTGCATGCTCTGTTGTCTGTGTCTATGTGCCTGTGGTTCTGCCAGTGTGATCATGTGATGTATCTGACCCCAGGAATGTGTCAATAAAGTTTCCCCTTCCTGGGACAATGAATTCACGGTGTTCTTATTTCAATTTCCAGGAGTGTATTTCAATATTCATGTCTCTCTTAATATTTACGACCTCATCAGTTAAATCATGTGTCTCAATTTTCGAACCTAGAAAGTCTAAACAAACTAAGATGAAAAATAGAAAACAGAAAAGATATTATGGAAAAACAGAAAAAATGAACTGTAAGAATAGTAAGAATACGGAATTAATTCATTGATATAACAAAATCAAGAAATAATGCAATCAGTTTACATCTGTAATATGTTACCATATTTTCGTAAACAAAGTATTGAAAATCTAAAAAAAAAAAAAAAAAAAAAAAAGGTCGCGTTATCTGCATCTCTATTACATAGAGGTGCCAACATCATGGTAGATACGTACACAAGATATAAAAGGGTAGTGCATTGGCAGAGCTGTCATTTGTGATCAGGTGATTCATGTACAAAGATTTCCGACATGGTTATGGTCGCACGATGGGAATTAACAGACTCCGAATGCGGAATGGTAGTTGGAGCTAAAGGCGCAGCACATTCCACTTCGGAAATCGTAATCGAATTCAATATTCCGAGATCCACAGTGTCAAGAGTACACCGAGAAAACCAAATTTCGGGCATTACCACTCATCACGGACAACGGAGTGACGAGTGGCCTTCTCTTAACGACCGACAGGAGCCGCGTTCCCGTAGAGTTGTCAGTGCTAACAGACAAGCAACACTGCGTGAAATAACCGCAGAAATTAATGTGGGGCGTACAACGAACGCATCCGGTAGGACAGTGCGGCGGAACTTGGTGTTAATGGGCTCTGGCAGCAGACGACTGACGCGAGAGCCTTTTCTATCAGCACGACATCGCTTGCAGCGTCTCTTGGGGGCTCGTGACCATATCGGTTGAACCCTAAGCGACTGGAAAACCGTTGCCTGGCCAGAAGAGTCCTGATTTCAGTTGGTACGAACTAAAGTTAGGGTTCGAGTGTGGAGCAGACCCCACGAAGCCATGAGCCGAAGTTGTCAATAAGGCACTGTGCAAGCTTGTGGTGGCTCCGTAATGGTGTTTGTGTACATGGAATGGACTGCATCCTCCTGTCCAGCTGAACCGATTATTGACTGTAAATGGTTATGTTCGGCTACTTAGAGACAATTTGCAGCCATTCCTGGACTTCATGTTCCCAAACAACATGTCACCGGGCCACAATTTTTCGCAGTTGGTTTGAAGGACATTCTGGACAATTCGAGGGAATAATTGGCCACCCAGATTGCATGACATGAATTCCATCGACCATTTATGGGACTTAATCGAGGGCTCAGTTCGTGCCCAAAATCTTGCACCGGCAACACTTCCGCAATTATGGACGGCTTTATAGGCAGCATGGCTCAGTAATTCTGCAGGGAATTCCAGTGGCTTGTTGGCTCCATGCTACGTGGAACTGCTGCACTAGGCAGGCCAAAAGGAGGTCCGACATGTTATGAGAATGTATCCCATGACTTTTGTCACCTCAGTGTAAGTAACGTTTCGTAAAAACACGTGTCGTTATTACCCCGTGGCGCGCCAGGCTTTGAAGTACGCCATTATTTCGCATTTCCATCGTAGTAGAATGAATACATAAGCGTCCGTACCATGTTTGCAACGTTCTCGGTGTCCACACGTATCTGAACGATTAGTGTGTAACGCCTGCGTGGTTCCCACGCCTTAGTTACGTGCATGGACCGCAACATTACATACGAGGTGCATTCAAGTTCTAAGGCCTCCGACTTTTTTTCTGATTAACTACTCACCCGAAATCGATGAAACTGGCGTTACTTCTCGACGTAATCGCCCTGCAGACGTACACATTTTTCACAACGCTGACGCCATGATTCCATGGCAGCGGCGAAGGCTTCTTTAGGAGTCTGTTTTGACCACTGGAAAATCGCTGAGGCAATAGCAGCACGGCTGGTGAATGTGCGGCCACGGAGAGTGTCTTTCATTGTTGGAAAAAGCCAAAAGTCACTAGGAGCCAGGTCAGGTGAGTAGGGAGCATGAGGAATCACTTCAAAGTTGTTATCACGAAGAAACTGTTGCGTAACGTTAGCTCGATGTGCGGGTGCGTTGGCTTGGTGAAACAGCACACGCGCAGCCCTTCCCGGACGTTTTTGTTGCAGTGCAGGAAGGAATTTGTTCTTCAAAACATTTTCGTAGGATGCACCTGTTACCGTAGTGCCCTTTGGAACGCAATGGGTAAGGATTACGCCCTCGCTGTCCCAGAACATGGACACCATCATTTTTTCAGCACTGGCGGTTACCCGAAATTTTTTTGGTGGCGGTGAATCTGTGTGCTTCGATTGAGCTGACTGGCGCTTTGTTTCTGGATTGAAAAATGGCATCCACGTCTCATCCATTGTCACAACCGACGAAAAGAAAGTCCCATTCATGCTGTCGTTGTGCGTCAACATTGCTTGGCAATATGCCACACGGGCAGCCATGTGGTCGTCCGTCAGCATTCGTGGCACCCACCTGGATGACACTTTTCGCATTTTCAGGTCGTCATGCAGGATTGTGTGCACAGAACCCACAGAAATGCCAACTCTGGAGGTGATCTGTTCAACAGTCATTCGGCGATCCCCCAAAACAATTCTCTCCACTTTCTCGATCATGTCGTCAGACCGGCTTGTGCGAGCCCGAGGTGGTTTCGGTTTGTTGTCACACGATGTTCTGCTTTCATTAAACTGTCGCACCCACGAACGCACTTTCGACACATCCATAACTCCATCACCACATGTCTCCTTCAACTGTCGATGAATTTCAATTGGTTTCACACCACGCAAATTCAGAAAACGAATGATTGCACGCTGTTCAAGTAAGGAAAACGTCGCCATTTTAAGTATTGAAAACAGTTCTCATTCTCGCCGCTGGCGGTAAAATTCCATCTGCCGTACGGTGCTGCCGTCTCTGGGACGTATTGACAATCAACGCAGCCTCATTTTAAAACAATGCGCATGTTTCTATCTCTTTCCAGTCCGGAGAAAAAAAATCGGAGGCCTTAGAACTTGAATGCACCTCGTAGTTAACAGAATATGAGCATCCAGAATAGCTGAATAGATACTGGACTTTATGGAAAGCTTCCTAGCAGACAGAACTAGGTACATGGTTCTGAATGGGGATATATGTTTACAGTAGTTGGCGTTTGGCGTGCCTCGCAATGCTGATAGTACCACGCATGAAATAGGTCGCTTACAAAATCCTCGCCCAGTCAAAACTTGAGTACAGTTCGTCAGTTTGGAAACTTATGAATTTAAGTTAACGGAAGAGAGAGAGAGAGAGCTGCACGATTCGTCGCGGATTTGTTTAGTCGGCTTGTGTCACGGAAGTAACAAGGTACTGGACGCAAGGGACCTCCATCACAGAGGTAGTGCGTGAACTGGGCTTTCCTCGTCCCTCCCTGTGCTCGCAACTTTACAAGAGAGACGGTGTGCATCACAGAGAGCCCAGCTAGCGCGAACCCCGGTTCCGAAATGAGTCACAAAAATTACTTCCTCCACCATACATCTCGCGCAGTGATAAAAGAATCTGAAGCGTACCGACCACCTACCTTTCCTCGTATCACCTATGAAGAGAATAGCAGGCGGAGGGGGAGGGGGGGGAGGGGGATGATACTGCTGGCGTACATACGGTCCGCTCGTAGAGCTAAGATATTGACGTAGATCTTTCAGCAGCTGGTACTGTTGAGGCGATATGATTTTCTAGTTGACGTCGCTCTGAACACTCAACGGCCATTGTTCTTTGGCAATGTTTAAACGAAATTATTATTTAAAAAATCTCTCGCTCTACGCCTATGTAAGTAGTTCAGTAAATACTAATAAAAATGTGTATGGTTTTAAAATTATTTTCAAGTGATTAATTTCAAGTTTCTCAGGTGCTCTGTTCTAACGTTTATCAGATTGACATTCGCTTGCTGTTTAACATATCCAAATTGTATCTGGCCGGCCGGTGTGGCCGAGCCGTTCAAGGCGCTTCAGTCTGGAACCGAGCGACCGCTACGGTCCCATAGTGCTCAGAGCCATTTGAACCAAATTGTATCTTTCGATAACCATTATTGCCGATATCGCTATCTTTTTTATAATTTCCAATAAATTTCATGTATTTCATGACTATAAACTCCAGATATTTCATACCAAATAAGAAACACTATGGGAGAGGAGAACAACAGACCTCTAGGCCTTAGGAATAAGGAAGTTGATTTATTTCATGCATCCGACGTTCCGTGTGGTGCTACTGTTTATGTGCTGTATAAGTGTTTTTATATTTTATTTTTATTCACGATCAATGTCACTAATACTTGCTGATGTAACTGAATTATATATGAGAGAGAGGATGGTTCGGCGGCACAGTGGAGCACACAAGGTGGAGAAGAGGCGTGTTAACTCGCGGCAAAGTGGTGGGTGCTCGACGCACGCCACGCTCTTATCACCGGGCTCTCCTCGTGTCACAATGTAATGGCTGCTTGTTCAGTACTTAAAAAAAAAAGACTAAATTAAATTCCGTCCGAACAGGCCATGAAGGTCCAACGTAAACTAAATTCCGTCCGAACAGGCCATAAAGGTCCAACGGTACTGCCCGGCCGCCGTATCATCCTCAGCCCACAGGCGTCACTGGATGTAGATATGGAGGGGCATGTGGTCAGCGCACAGTTCTCCCGGCTGTATGTCAGTTTACGAGACCAGAGCCGCTACTCAAGTAGCTCCTCGTACGTGGATTCGGGGAAAATTGTCACAACGTGAATCGCCTGCCGTGTACAGCAGAGTATTGACGACAGGAGTCACTGTCAATCTTGCGCAGTCCAATGATGAAATTTTTAAAAATATAGTAGTGTTTTATTTTTCTTGTTTTTAGTGTGCTGTATCCTAATGTAACAAAAACACGTCATCACCCAGCTTGTTTTACGCATATGACGTTTAAAGATTTGTTATTTAGTTATGCGATTTACTTTTTGTTACGTTTATGGTGAGTTTTTGATAAAAAACTCAGAGAAACTTTATAGATTTCACAAAGAAAGTAATCTTCCCATACAGTGAAAATGAAGTTCGTGATAAGCCTTGAGTACAGAATAAGGGGCATATTGTGTGTGTCTGTTGAACATATCAGAAAACGGTCAAAAAGAAAAGCGCAGCTATAAATTTAGTGTTTTGGTGTTGTAGAGAATGTTTCATTTATCTCTGCTACATGTTTTCTTACCCATCCGAAGCGAAATTGAAAGAAAACGTGTTTGTTGGACCTGACATTTGGAAAATGACCGTCGGTGACGGGAAGCCTTCTGTATGATTCGAGGTGGTTCTTATTGACTTTTTAGGCAACAAAAAGAGTCCATATTATATTTATGTTGTCGCCAATAAGCTGGAAAATGTTCAGAAAATGTTTGATGAGAATGAAGTTTCACTTTTTGAACAGTCTCCTTGAGTTTTTCCCTCCAAATTTGGGTGATATGTGTGAGGAAGAAGAAGAGCGCTTTCGTAATGGAGAAACGTTATCGGGGCCGCTGAGACACCAGTATAACGGAGAGTACTTTTGATCACTTCGTGATATGTCTCTTCTAAATTTACAACGAGGTCACATTGTGACAGAACTGTACGTGATAGGCAAAAAAACCTAAGATCAGATATGCATTCATTGGCCAAAAATGAGTCTAGGGATCAGGAAGACCGGAGGAACATCGCTACTGGATGTTCGAATCATCTGAAAATGTAGTCCTGTCACACGACCCTACTGCTATTAAGCACACAGGGAACGCCACTGAATAAGATGTGCTGTACTCCAGTTGGATATAAAGATGTGCAGTGGCTCTTTATACTGTTGCCTGTGGAAGCATTCTACTTTGCATGTTGATGTTGCCGAAAAATTATTTTCGTTGAACGAAAGTGTTATAATTTCTTGATAACTTTTTTTTATTCCAGCCTTGCATCCGTAATAGTGTAAGTAGGTGGTGTCTGGTTTCAGTAGGTGTTAAGCATCTTCACGTCTTTGCTCTCCAATATGCCAACGTAATTTAACTGCATATTAAAAATTTGTTAGCGCTGCCACTGTTGGGCACAGATGTATGAAGATAGTAGTCATTAATTGAAACGGACTACGTTATTGTATTCCGCGTCAAAGATAGGAACAGAGGACCTCTCAAGACGAACAAAGGACATCTCAACGATTCTTTGATCGCTCCTATGCTCCACAGTGAGGATGTCACGCTTCATGTGTTAAAAACAGACCCAGAAATTTCGCGAGGAGATAGGAAGGTTATTGCTGTCAGGTTCCAGAGAACTGAACAAGACACGAAAGGAGTCCTCACTCAGCGAGAATTGGTGCAGCAGGGAGCGTGCGTACGCAGCAATTTCTGGAAGGCAGAAACCGGCTTTGCTCTTCCGTTCTCTCTTCGTCTAGCGCTGGGCCCTTGTTATCAGCAGGAAGTCCACCGTTACGTCAGGGGAGGCGACGCCAAACTCTTTCCTTCTCCGTCCCCTCCTCTCGCGCGTGGCCTTTCGCAGCTCGGCAACTTTTAGTCACTTGGTAGTGTATTTTCCTCCCTTAAAGGGTTCGTTACAGATTATCTTCTCTGGGCCCTCGGATAACTTTTTGAAATCTGTTCTGCAAGGAAACGAGTCTTGACGCCGCCTCTTTACATGCAGATTCCCTGTTTATCTGAGCTCCCACAGCCGGAACAGACCTTGAGGTCTACCATCGTCGTTTCCATCAATTCAGCGTGCGGAACTCTCCCTCTCTCCCTCTTCTCTCTCTTTCTGTGTGTGTGTGTGTGTGTGTGTGTGTGTGTGTGTGTGTGTGTGTGTTGGGGGGCGGGGGGAGAGATAGCAGAGCGCGGCACCTGCAGCTGCTTCTGTGGGAATTCAATTTCCACGACTCCCGCAGCGGATAATAGCGGCCACTCTAATGAAATTCCTGCTGTGGGGCGAGGCCGCTGCCGCGGCGGCAGACGGCAAACTTGCTGTGCCGAGCGGCCAGCTTGCCTGCGCGCCCTCGCCTTGATCTTCGAGGCGGCTTCTGACCACTACACGGCCAACTCTTGCCAGCGTTCCGCTGCCCCTATCATTTGCTCCTCGTGCTTCTGTTGGGTTTGCTGCCCGTGCTTTGCGGATCTCCTGTTGGTTTTGCTCCTTGTGCCCCCCCCCCCCCCAACCATCACGTTGAACCAGTGAAAAAGAGGCCATTACCTGATCAAGATCTAATAGTGCGGTACCTGTCCCATTTTCCGAATGCGGTAAGTGTAGGTGAATGCGAATCAGTAAGCGCCCGTGTGTGTGTGTCAGATGTCATTGCTTACACAAGTTGGCGTTACAATCGTTTGGCGCCATCTGTTAGCCGATAATAAAAGTAACAGGACACTGATTCATTTGTCGCTTCCGAGTTGACAGCCGATTTAGTTAGTTGTACTTCTTAGTTTTCGCGGAGATAAAGCAAACTGGAGTATCGTTCAGTGATTGGCCGTTTGCTTTTGGCTGGGTAAACATTCAGCGAGATTAAAGGGAAAATAGGACGCTGTTTATGGTAATCTTTCAGAGTCAGTGACAACAGTGAGATATTGTTTCAACGAATTTAAACATGGTGGTGTATCCATTTTAGATGGGGGAAGCAGAGGACATCCGGTAGTAGGCAAATCCAGTAATTAGGACAGCAGGCGTTATAGTTCTGACTTGTTAAAGCCTGTGGCTGGCCCTGTCTTTGAGGTCTCCTTGACGTTATTTCCCAACAACATAAAGGCAAAATCATACGTTACCCGTGTAGTCCTGACCTCTCTCTCTTTACAAGGAGAGTATTTGCAAAAAGAATTACTGTAGAGAATGGCTTAAAGTTGTGTATCATCGTCGGAGGAACTCCAGTGCTTTACAAATGCAAACTGTTAACAATGAGGAACTTCTTTACGCTTCGGGGAATTTAAAACTCGATCGTGGAAGGCGGGAATTTAATTTCATATGTCAAGGTCTTGCTCTCTTTCAGAATGGGGCACGATTCCTCGTAGGTATATTGTGCTCGGTAACTGACTTAAGTAACTTGAAGCTCCTGTAACAATCTAATATCGTAAATAAAATTTTGAATATCAATAACGTTAATATCTCCATCGTAATAATATCGGCGAAGGCTGTCGGCCATTCTGTACTATTCCTTTGATGTGACGTCACTTTCGATTTTTGTAGTTCTCCCTCATTCGGGTTTTACAGATTGTAGGTAGATAGTGGCTAATGATTGGTAAATATATCGAGTGTGGGATTTTAAATAAATGTAACAAGGAAACCTACTGAACGCTACGCGGTGTCCGAAAACTAAAGGCTGAGATACAAAAAGAAACAAATTGGAAATTAGACGTTCAAGTTCAGTCGGCTCGTATAGACGGCCACATACAGCAGGCATCTTCGAAGCATCTACAGAAGGTATCTTTACATAAATTCTCAAATTCCTCTATTTGCAAAGGCTTCCCTTTACTTTCGCTTCCTCTCTAATAACCTCCCCTCTTTGTGGATCTGCAACGGAGAAAAGTAGTTTTCTGTGTGAACGTGTTCATCTCACGTCAGGCGTAGTCAATTTTGTTTCGTTGCACCCAAGTGGCCCGGTTGGCGACGTGTCACTTCTCCGACATTTCTGGCAGATGTCCGAACCTTCCCCTGAGGAAGATATCCGACTACTTGATAGAGTTCCACCCACGGGAAATCTTGTAAGGGAGTGAACGGCGTATTTGAAAGCTTTAGTTTGTACCCAGACTAGATGTTCGATATACTGTCGGCTGCGTTACCCCGGACTGCTATCGCATACGCCATAACTGGATGCAGTAGCGTCTTACCAGGCACCTCAAAGGCCTGTGGGATTATTGGTGTCGGGTTAACTGGTGCCTACCTGGCGTAGCCCACCAGTAGTCTTTGCCGTGTTCCTTGTAGGTGCAAGGCGATAGTGACAGGCAGGTATTATGCCATGCTGGCACTTAGCACGCGTTAACTCCCACCTCCCCCGCGCCCCAACATCTGGTGGTTATCAAAATATGATTTTGTTCGCTCTCTATGTATGCCTAAATCATAATTTTCGCGCTTGATGGGTTTTTAGCTCTTTCAGGAGCTATGGGCTCAATTATTCTTCCTATATAAATATGTCTGGATGACATTAATGTCTAATAATAATGATAATAATGTCGTAATAATAATAACAGTAATTTCTAACAAATATTCTGCAGTATGGTAATACAGTCTTCCGACTGAAGATGACAAGAACAACAACAATCCGTCAATTTTTATTCATCGTATTTATTAGAATGCTCTTTTCTAAATTAAGTAACGCGTTTTTATGGTACTGTTACCATGTCACAGTAATATACTGCACTTGATAACAACGGTACGTTGATTGTATGGTGCGGCCCTCCAACGCACGACATAGGTGTATACGCGGACCAAAATGTATAGAAATTAGTACGCGGACGCACTCTCACACAGACTACTGGCGTGCAGTCAGCAACAAGTTAACAATGCCAACTAGGCTTAGCTACATCGGAACGACAGTGTGGTCACACGCAGAGCAGACCGTTGCGGCCATATCTGTGATTTTATAGCTCTAGCATGCGCTGGTGGAAAGTCGGTAACTGTATCTCGTTGTTAATTTTAGAAGGTTGAGTAGTTTAAATACCTGGTGATTTACAACGTTGATAACTAGTGCGAGATTAAACAATGGGTAGTGGTAGCCAATAGAGCTTATTTTACGCTAACATTCTTCTAGATTCATATCTGACAATCCTAAATTAATAATCTATAAAACCTTTAAAAGACTAGTGCTCACATATGCCCTAGAAACTTGGTCATTAATAGTAAGCAATACCAGCGTCCTGGATGAGTTTTGAGAGGCAAGTACTGCGTATAATAATTGACTGCTGCTGCCAATGAGGATGGTGGAGATGGTATGACAATGACTTTATATCATATATAAAGAGCGACCTATCAGAAAAATAGTGAAGTGAGCAAGACTGAGATGGTCTGAAAATATGACACGGTTGGTTAATAGAGAGGTGCCAAAAGAGATACTGTCCAGAAAGGTAAAGACGCTGCGGCCAACCGAGAACCGGGTGGTCAGACAGTGTCGAAGGAGACCTGCGAAGGATAGGATAAGGGAATTGGAAAGCAGTACCACGTAATCGGGGACACCCTGCGGAGAATCGTTGACGAGGCAAAGGTCAACAGTGGACTGTAGATCCACACGAGAAGAAGATGCGTGCTTGACGGAGTGGCATTTCCCAGTTAGAGAAGAACACTTACGCCCAAATGGCAAATAGTCTCGTGTATTGCCCCGCGGACAGCACCACAAGGACAATAGGCCGTCCGTGTGGAGTAATAAATCCAGACACACCTTTAAGATCATCGACGTTTGTACGAAACTGGAACATTTACGGCAAACAGGTATGACATCGACGACCAACGCAACGTCAGAACAGCAACATATGAGAAGGAATTACTGAAAATCACCATCGATGCGCCGTGAAATGGCACACGTGGAACTCAGATGGGGTGTTTCTCGCCACGTATACATAATGTAGAGAGATGGTGCAGAGTTGAGAAACGGTAATAGTCCTCTTATTCTTGTCCTATGTAACGACCTCGTTGTCGAAAGTATTCGACAATGGAATTTACGACCTTCTTTCAAGTGAGTGCTAACTAGGCTCCTGCTTGAATTGTGTTTAAATTCCTGATACACTAGCGTCTTGTGGAGGTGTTTTGGATATAGGCAAGTTGCAGCTACGTGCTTTATGGTAATAGCGGCAGAATGGGTTGTGTTGATGCAGAGAATGGCGGGGCGTGAGCACCGAGAGGCGGGGACCGCAAATCAGGAGCGCGCAGTGACCGAGTGGCCGCTTTGTTCCGCCAGGCCCTGGCGGCCGCCTGTGGAGGGAAGGAAGCGGCGGATCGCCGTCTGGTACACACGGCTCCTCTTGCCAACCAGCCGCCACCAATCAGGTTTACATAGTTTTTTTTAATGGAATTGTCTTTTAGGTTTACCATGTGTTCACCACATAAACTAAAATCCGTCCGAAAAGACCTCGGAAGGTCCAACGGTATCGACCGTCCATCGTGTCTCCTCAGCTGATAGGTGTCAGTGGAGGCACACCCCTATCCCGGCCGTTGTCAGTTTTTGCACTCGGAGCCGCTACTTCTCAATCAGATACCTCCTCAATTGGTCTCACAAGGGCTGACTGCACCCCACTTGCCAGCAGCTCTCGACAGACCGGACGGTATCTCATCAAACTGCTAGACAAGCCCGACGTCGCTTAACTTCGGTGATCTGACGGGAAACTATGTGACCACTGCGGAAAGGCCTTTGGCTATATCCACCTCATACTTGCATAAAATATACAGGTACTGACAGAAAATTTGTCTTATAATGTTTGTTGGTAGACAAAATTTACATAGTTTCAGATAAACCAATGTCGCATAATCGTGGTAAATCATACGTTTAAGAACACTTACGTGCAGTCCATTGTCAGTGATGTTTTAGTCTTCGGTGTGAATATCTGCGTCATCAGTGAATCTGTATATCGCGTGGAAAAGTGTGTGATCCGGTCTTGCTAACAAAGCCGCCACACAGGTTGCCAACGGATGACCAAGCTTCACAAGTTCTTGTAAAATGATTATAGTACTTTCATCAAGACTGGGACAGCCAAAGAAAAAGTGCTCTGCGTCCTCTTCTCCACAAGAGTAGAAAGACGTCTCTACGATGTGCAGCCTGTGAAGGTATTTACGGAAACAACTGTGTCTGTTGCACAGGCGCGGTGCATAAGCATCAGAATTGCATGAGATTTCGTGAAATAGGAGACCGACAGGTGAACTGTTGTGTACTCTGTGCCTTTGTGTCGTGTTGTTTCCTCCAATCCCCGTTGTCAGTCTTCTTCAACGATGCCTCCAAGTAGGACGTATCAGTACTCCTTACTTGGGACTGCAGTTCAGGTGGTATGACGCTGTTAATTCCCTTGTCTTCATGCGCCAAATAAAATAGTATAACAACATGAAGAACTCTTAGGCATAATTTCATCCAGTAGACGAATGTTTAATACTTTCTGTGAAACTGCAGTGGTTGCTACGTCTTTACTATAAAAACAGCCTCATTCGCGTTTTATATTGATGTTATTAGCGCTTTCGACCAGTAGAAAAGGACTGAATTGTTCAACACCATCGATTCAAGCTGCATCCCGTACTTCGATGTCAACAGTTTATTCGGGTTCGCCATGCAACAGTTTCTGCTTATTAGAGAATTTCGGTGGCTGACTCGCGCTGGTATCGACGGAATGGATTTTTCAACTGCAGCAGATGATTCTGGTGTCGGATATGTCTTAGAGTTATGCTTGGCGTATCAAAATAATTTGCTTCACGAACGCAGCTATTTGTTATTGTATCCAGACCAACAAGTTCCGCGATATGGTTCCCATCCCTAGCTGATGACAAACATGCTATCCTGAGAGGTGCAGTGTGCGGGCGAAAGGGCTCTCATTGTTGATGATTATGTGACGTGTCTTTATGGCATTGCAGATATGTTTTACGTGTGATGCGCCAAGTTAATTTTCAGTCAGGAGGATACTGTAGCCCAGCTGAAAATTGGTGTTTCTCATCATGATAGTAAACAGTTCATTTGTTGTGGCGAAATTGAAATCCTGCCGTGCTCTTACCGTTCAGTGGTTTCAAAATTTTCGGAGTGGCCATATGGGCACAAGTGATGCTGAACGTTCTGGGCGCCCTGTGGAGGTTACGACTCCAGAAATCATTGATAAAATCCTTGATATGGTGGTGGATGACAGAAGAGTTAAGGTGCGTGAGATTGCTAGTGCTGTGTGCATCTCGAATGAACGGGTACATAATATTTTGCATAAAAATTTGGACATGAGAAAGCTATCCGCAAGATGGGTTCCGCGATTGCTCACGCTTGACCAAAAACGGAATCGTGTGAAGTGTTGCAAGGATGGTTTGCAGCTGTTCAGGAAGAATCCGTAGGACTTTAAGCGTCGTTTCGTCACTGTGGATGAAACATGGATACATTACTATACTCCTGAGGCCAAACAACAATCTAAACAATGGGTTACCAAGGGAGAATCTGCACCAAAAAAGGCGAAGACCATTCCTTCGGCCGTAAAGGTTGTGGCGACTGTCTTTTGGGATTCGCAAGTGATAATACTCATCAACTATCTGGAAAAGGGTAAAACTATTACAGGTAAATATTATTCGTCGTTATTGGACCTTTTGAAAACCGAGCTGCAAGAAAAACGCAGGCGATTGGACCGCAAAAAAAGTCCTTTTCCATCACGACAATGCAGCAGCACACACCTCAGCTGCTGTGGTCACAAAATTAATGGAAATAGGATTCCAACTCGTTTCACATCCCCCCTATTCTCCAGACTTGGGCTCCCTCGGACTACTATTTGTTCCCCAGTTTGAAGAAATGGCTGGCAGGACAAAGATTTTATTCAAACGAGGAGGTGATTGCAGCAACTAATAGGTATTTTGCAGATTTGGACAATTCCTATTATTCGGGAGGACTCAACAAATTAGAACAGCGTTGGACGAAGTGTATAAGTGTAAAAGGAGACTATGTCGAAAAATAAAAAAAGGGTTACCCCAAACACGAAAGTAGTTTTTATTTTTGCACAGACTTTTCAAACGCCCCTCGTAGTCCTGTATACGGGCACATAGCCCACCAGCAACACAGTTTTTATGGACTGGCGAATTGCGGGCGTGTCGCCGCTGTGTCATCTAGAAACGAACACAACTGTCCTCATGGCAACTGCAACAACGTGAGGCTTCCGGGCGTCGCTTCATTTGAGAATCAAACACAACAGTCCAGGGCAACAGCAGCAGTGGGTTGTCGTCATAAGAAACTATGGCAGCCGCCGCTGCGGCGAGCGGAGCCCGCGTCACCTATAGGTGTGTTTTCGTTGCCAGTAGGAGGCGGTGCAATCACACCACGACATGCTTTCACCTGGTCAAGCGCCCAAGAGTAGGCCTGCCATATTCCATCGCCGCTGCAGTATGTCGACGCACAGCCACAGTCAATCAGTTCGGTCTTTGCCATAGAACCAGCACCAGCAACAGTAGTTCGGTCCCTGCCACAGAGTTAGATTCTGTAGCTGAACCGAGATGCAGTCCAGCCGCCGATCCAGAACCACGTCGCCTGCGCCGTCCTCCAGAGCAGCCAGCCGATTTATTACGACCCTTCACTTCGCTGACCATTGACCTCTCTCCCACAGTTTACAACTGTCTATATGGAAAAAGACGAAAAAAGCACCGCACACAACTCGTTACTCTGTGGATATCAAACCACATGTCTACCCTTATAGACCCTTGGACTCACGACAGCAAAAAAATCACGTCTGCACTTGTGCGACATTTACACAACCTGCTCACACTTGTCTATAGCTTCCCAGCTCGCCTTAGTTCCCAACATATTCTAGACAGAAAGGGAAAGAGTGCGGACACAAAACCAGGAAAAACGGAAACAAGGACCTCACGAGCAATTTCAGTAAGCAGGTGCTGCTACTTATTCCATTGCCAATAATCGTAGCAACTGTGCCAGTCCCACTGCTGTGACCAAAATGAAGCGGTGCAGCAAGATGTACGGTCGCATATGGTGCCAAAATGTACAGGCCGAAGATGCAAAGACCGCTACAGATGGGCGAAAGAGTCGTTCTTCGAGTGTCAGGATCGTCGCATGTATGCCAGAGTGTGGTGCGTCAAGGGGCAGTGACCGCTACGTTGGGATGGAAGAGTTGTTCTTGTTGTTAGGGCCGTCTGCCCGTCGTGGGACCGATGGGTTGGGAAGGGCTACGGGAGTCCGTCGGAATTGAAGGTGCCTACAGCAAAATAGATGGGTTGCATATAAACTCTTTGTTACCCCAACTAGCTACGGCATTTACATGTGCGCGCTCTCATCCGGTGGCGCGGTCCGACGTCGACCCTAGGCGTCGAAATATCTCGAAAATGACAGTTATTGCCCCAGCATCCAGGTCTTGACGATAACTTTTCTTCACGTTGACCTAATGTGTGACACTTCAGCAAGTCGGCTCTGCAGGATGCTTTTAGTCAGAAGAAATGCAGAAAAGCTCAGAACCAGATGTAGAAAGCGATGCAGAAGAAGACGTAATACGAGTGTTTAAAAAACTGTATCCTGGCGCCAATGTATGCAGCTACAAGCGCTCTTAAGTATAAATGAGTGCTTAGAGCTCCAAGGGTTCTGCAGTACCCAAGACGTCAGGTAGAGTTATACCCTTCCTCATTCCAGCCTTCGCAGGTCTCTTAGCAGTGGGTTCTCTGGCTGATGGTGCTGCAGCCATTGCCAGGACAGTCATATAGGTTTGAAAACTTTTCCAGGTCACCCAACTATCCATTGTCTACTGATTTGCAAGACAACTATGCAAAAGACGTATGTGGATTATCATAAATGAGATCTTATTTATAGATTTTTGTCAGGTAAGGTGTTCTTGCAAAGCATTGGGTACTTGGGTGATTTGGAAAAGGAGCCAAAACTAGGCAGATGAAAGTATAGTAACCCTCATTTCGTACCTATTTGATGTAGGAAATAACACACGATTTGCGATAATCTGTATATATTTTATCCACACTTCAGCAATGGTACGTAGCACTCAATACATCAACAAAAAAAGAACCATTGGTTCATTTTTCACAGTATTTCCTGAATAACTGTTTCTGTTATGCACTAAATTTTGCATGTATTTCCCTCAAACTGAAGGGAGCGTCACAAAACTTGGGTAGTTCATCTATAAATTTAGCGTGTATGGACTCCATAACTGTAGGAGTCGACTTCGGCACTGCATTGATACATCAGCTAAAGCACTGTTCTAAATCATCTACATGTACTCTACACACACAGAGATAGTGCATAACGTCATTGTATACAGCTCGAACACACGTTAGCCATCGCCACTCTCTCTGACATAAGAGATATCACCATCCTTAATTCAAATAAGTTCGCTACAGTAGGGTGTTGGAAATAAATGGAAAAGTCTCGAGATTTCACCCTGAGCACTGCGGCATTGTACATTAATGTGGTAGATAGCACCTGACGAGCACAGTAAGGGAGACAGAGATGGGTTATACTAACTCGTCATCTGAGCATTGATGTAGGGTAATCCTCGCATTCAAGCTCGGTAAACCACACTTTACCACTCTTCGTTGCATTTTTGACCTCTGTCACAACACGCCAGTCACTATCTGCTGCTTCTATACCTATATTCAGACACTTTGATCCACTAACTTTAAATTATGCATGTGATAGTGCACAGGGAGCAGTCGGTATCTTCCTATCCACCACATCTACACTCTGTCCTTGCAGTTCTACACTCACCTCACATTCCTCGGATGATGGGTATGTCAGAGCCCAATACTGATCTGCGCCATGCTGCATGAGACCCCCAGTACACTTCTGCGAGTCATGGACAGGCTGGGTGTCTTTATCGATGAGCGAAACAGGCAATAGCAGATCATTGCCCTGCTCCAAGATGCTGACAAGGTACGCTGCAGGATTCCACATGTTGGCAGTTGCTGCAGATCCGGGCACACTGGATGCCGCTTACAATCCTGACAAACTGGAGGTCACCTCTGCAGGTCCAGATATGCTGGAGACCGCTGAACAAAGAAGAAGAAGAACTGTTGCATGTGGGACAAAGAATGGAGCTAGATATAGAAGAAGCAATAGCAATAGCAGAGAGTTGTAATTAGTACTTACCTCTTCTGCTTCCTTCTTTTTTGCTTGGGGGGGGGGGGGGGGGCGGCGCTAGATGATCTCGGCTGCTGCTGCCGACGCCTCATGATCCTTCCACTGACTGGTTCCGGGGAGCTGCTACACTCACCTCACATTCCTGACGTCACGATCACCTGATCGGATGCAGCGTTACCGTCAGTTTCTATGTTCGTGGTTGACGCCAGTTGAGTTTCCTGTGAATATTTCTACCTGTGATAATGTTTTTAACTACCCATTTTTTCGCGATATGGGAGACGTACCATCAGTTTCACTGTGTGGTTAAAGCAGGACATCTTCCAAAAAATTTTGTAGCGTTTTCCGTCGGGATAGCACCAGTTGTGGTGCTGTGTATTGAGTTATTTGGTTGATGATCTGCAATTAGGATACAGACGACTATTTCCGCCAAAAATTTGAATTTCGAGCGGTATTGCGGACTATATCACACACCTAGGCTGTAGGATAATTGTCAGTTCTGTTCCCAGCCAAAATTTTGAATTTACCACCAATTTTAACCCCAAAAATGATGAAATAAATAAAATTTCCCAACAGTATAATGCCCAAAAAGAAGAAAATAAACTACTCTGAGTCCTTTGCACCAACAGCTCAGATCACTCCGAGCGATTTTGCCTGCCAAATTCCAATTGAGGGAGGAAGAGGGAAGTGTGGGGGGGGGGGGGGATGAGGGGGCAGGAAGGGGAAAACCCATGATGATGTCATCAGTACGATGTTGCCACATCTACACCAGGAGTATAATTGGGGGAGGGTCCACCATCTTGAATAAATTGAAACTGTCCTAGAACTCCCTTTACCTCACTAATTACGAAAAATGTAAATCATTAATTTAATGCCAGATCTACTGCTTTACTGTGAAGAGTTCTAAATAATGTAGCAATAATTTGTTTCTAACCATCTGTAAAGTTATTTTGTGGACAAACATAGGTCACCATCTGCAGTTCATTATTAAATGAATTTGGTTCTTCCTAGCGACTGTATATATGGCTGAATGCGAATTTCTTAACACAAACTTAATTTGTAATCTATAAACACGACCCAGGCATGAAGTATGGAAAATTTTTAAGTTTTACTACGTTATACGTTATACGTTTTTCAGAGGATATAAAATGTAGGCTGGCAATGGCAAGGAAAGCGTTTCTGAAGAAGAGAAATTTGTTAACATCCAGTATTGATTTAAGTGTCAGGAAGTCATTTCTGAAAGTATTTGTATGGAGTGTAGCCATGTATGGAAGTGAAACATGGACGATAAATAGTTTGGACAAGAAGAGAATAGAAGCTTTCGAAATGTGGTGCTACAGAAGAATGCTGAAGATTAGATGGGTAGATCACATAAGTAATGAGGAAGTATTGAATAGGATTGGGGAGAAGAGAAGTTTGTGGCACAACTTGACCAGAAGAAGGGATCGGTTGGTAGGACATGTTCTGAGGCATCAAGGGATCACCAATTTAGTATTGGAGGGCAGCATGGAGGGTAAAAATCGTAGAGGGAGACCAAGAGATGAATACACTAAGCAGATTCAGAAGGATGTAGGTTGCAGTGGGTACTGGGAGATGAAAAAGCTTGCACAGGATAGAGTAGCATGGAGAGCTGCATCAAACCAGCCTCAGGACTGAAGACCACAACAACAACAACAACATACGTTTTTCCGTCGTTAATCGGCGCTTTTGCTTTAAATCCTTTGAAAGATGAAACACAAAGACCTCGCTTTTTAAGAAGCAATGAATGAGCGTGCCGTTCTGGTAATTTCCGCAAATAAATATCTGTCTTTTCCTCATAATAAATTCATTCGATTTAATAACATTAAGCTGTCTACATGAATGAACATAGAATCTTGAGATGAATTTTAAGATACCCATAGGATCAACGGTTTGTATTTTCTTAAGAACCATCCCATTTTACAGGGTTATATCTTTTTTATAGACGCATATACGATGTTGGAGTATTTTTAAAATTTACTTTTAGCTTCAACGCTTTTTTCACATATTTCAATGTGACCTCCACGAGACACACGATAAACATCTAGCGAGTAGTAACATTCGTCTCATGCGGTCCTGACATGTCTGCGTTCATAAATTTTGACAACATAGTCCACGGAAAGCAGCGACCTGATTCTATATTTAGAAATGAACAGTCGGTTTCGGCTTATCTACAAGCCATCTTCAGAGATTTTTGCCCTGCAAGGGTAGGAACAGCAAAGTTACAAACTTTACTATTGCATATGGCCTTAAATAAGATAACAGAAAAGCTGTAGTAAAAATTACAGACAGTATTATTGTACATGGCATTAAAAACAGGCCAAGTAAACTTCTAGTTTGAATGCGGAAATTAATGTACGGCAAGCGTCTTATCTTCATTCAAGTAGAATAAATAGTCTTTTGGAATCGCATGTTATCTTACTGAAACATGCTGTGCATTAATCTTCAGCATTGTGATTGAAATATACTGTACTCTACTATTTCGTTATAGCACTGCCTGTACCGGAGATAGTTAAAATTGTTGTTGCTGTGTCAACGGTCGGGATGGCGCAATAATTTCTATTCCACAAGACTCTGGTAACGGAATGGACTTACGTTTATACGTTTTGGGTGTGCTGACGTTGATCTGCTTGCTACTGAATTTTTTTGGTTTTGAGTAATTAATTTTCAGTATTTGGCGTGTACAGTGTCTGAATACATGCTTTAATAATTTTGTTCTGAATCATTAATTATTGTTTGCACGTTTGATGTTGATGTAGACACTGCTAGGTACGGAGTCGTGGGACGAGGACGTTTGGGTTGCGGAAGCGTGAGTATTGCGCGATAGCGCCGCGCCGCGCCTGTACCGGCTGCCAGCTAACGAGCTTTCTGTGTCGTGTTGCAGGTGAGTACCGCCGCCGATACGAGCTTGGCCCCGCCCCGCAGCGCCGCCGGACACAGCACAGGTAGGTGGGTGGGTGGGTGGAGGTGAGGTGGCGAGCTGGGCGCCGGCTATCTGCTGAGGTGAAAGCTCGCCGCCGCCTTCCGTTTTTCCGCCGTCCGCCGCCTCCCTCGGGGCGAATGACCGCCGCTCAAAAACACCTGCCGCCGCCGCGGCCTGCCGTTTTTCGCAGCGGCTGCCTACCTGTTGGTCGCTTTATCACTGGCGCTCCAGTTTTCCTAGAGACAGTGAGCTAGCTGTCCGCTTCCGGGAAGGGTCAACAATTTTCCTCAAAGGAACAGTCGTCGTGATCGTCACCAACTTACCGGATCGTCACCAACTTACCGGAAGATTTTTAGCGATCGGTATTATTGACGGGCTTCCATTGTTTCCACCTCAGCTAGAGAAAGAGAGGTTTGACAATTCCTTTACGAAGTTCTCGGGGTATTAAGTCTGCCTCTTTAGTTGAGTTATCACAACTCCCTGTACTACTCAAGCGCGGATTTATGATTTTTTTTGCTGGAGGGGGGGGGGGGGGGGGGGAGCTACACGGTGTCATGACCCCTTCTCCGAAAATAAAGCAAAAACACTGCATTAAGCATTGATGTAAGCAAATTATCATGGCAGTATTAAAACAAAACTGTTATGAAAGCCATATGCATCTGTGGCATATTACATGCAGGCTGAAGGCAATAAAGTTTTGATAAAATAGAGAAAAGGTACAGAAAACTCCGTGGCGCAAGGCCGTGACCCGACTGTAGGTAGGGTACGGACTTTCTTCGCTGTGGCACGAGGAATGGGGAAAGATGGCTCCAGGCCGCCTTTTACCGCCGGGAAAGATCATCGGGAATAATTTGATACCAGGCTGAATAGGCCTGGGACCGGCCTGGAGGGACTGGAACGATAAAAATTCCCTACCCCTATTCAGGGTTGAACCGGGCACCTGGATGGCCGGCATCCAGCTCTCTACCCGCTGGACCAGCACGGCCACTTTGTTATAATTCATGAAACAGATCTTTTTATATAACGAAGCAGGATCGGCACATAGCCGCTCCTAAACCTCAAGGTTGTAAAGAAAGTGAAATAATATCGCTATAGCGGTCGTCACGAAAATAGGCATCTCACCGTCTTACAGCATTTAGTGATAATTTCAGATGTTAGTAAAAATTCCGAAAGAAATATTATACATCTTTATTTGTTGTCTGGAGTATGACTGCGTACTTTCCAAACGAAAATTCTTGCCAGATTCTACGAAATAAATAAATAAATAAAAACTACCGTTACAAAAAATTTGAAAAATATTTTTCTACTTCAGTCTGTAGAAGAAAACAGAACCACTGACATATTTGACCTGAAAATAATATTTGAACATCCTGAAAGTTTATAGACGCACGTGATACATATTTTATCGTGAAGGCATAAAAGCATTTCGACATAAAAAATGAAATACCATAAGAGTTGTGCATCTGGCCCGCCTAGGTAACGAGAAATGTCGTCGCTGATGAATTTACATTCTGTTAAAAACTTGCAAGAAAGTTGTTAGGAAAACAATGACATTAATTTTGATAACATCTGAGACAGCATTATGGTGTCGTGCCACGTGTAGACTCTATTTTATTTACAAGAGTCACCGCGCGGGACAGCGCGCGAGTATTTGTGTGCCAACGCCAGGAAATTTTGAAAATTTGTGGTAAGTTTCTATGAGACCGAACTCCTGAGGTTTTCGGTCCGTAGGCGCACACTCTACTTAATCTAACTTAAACTAACTTAGCCTAAGGACAACACACACACACACACACACACACACACACACGCCCTAGGGAGGACTCGAACCTCCGACGGAGAGAGCCGCGCGAACCGTGACAAGGCGGCTAGACCGCGCGGCTACTCCGCGACACCGCCTGCATTTTAGTTCCTGGATAGGACCGAGAATATTCTCTTCCTCTTACTGATCCTTCACCACTGCAACCATCACCCACATCGTCGTCATACGCTATACAAAGGCAACTGTAGCTACTTTCAGGCCAATATTTCCGTTGAAATGGATCAGAATTTGTTTTGGAGTGTGTGGTTTTGTGAAACCCAAGTTTTGTCGAAGTATACAAGACTGTTGTCTTCAGCACGCAGTAAGTGCATTTTACACAAAACTTCGTACTTGCTGTTGCAATGCCACCGCATGCCATTAAAGAATTTGGCCCATAATTATACTTTCTGACTCAAAAACAGAGTGATCGGAGTAGGCAAAGAACGGATGTCTCTGAGTCAGAATAATAATTTTTTTTTTTTTTACGTAGGTCAATCTGATATGGAATACAGTCGATTAGGGAATCCTGTAAGGTTTTGTTGTCGTTTATAAAATTGAGCAAAATTTATCATTATCCTTGGCTTCTTCAGTGTTGGTCAGATCAGTAAAAAGATCTTAAGTACGTTCGAAAAGACCATTTGAGATTGCTTTCATGTGTCTTTTCGCCCTTTACGCACACCAACTAGCCCTACATATGGGTTCTTGTTCCTGCATTTTGCTCACTACAAAACACATGTCAGTGCACCGTCCCATGGAAGACTGAAACCACACGTGAACACACAACATTGCACGGAAGCACAGAACATTCACCTGACGCTAACCTAATACACTGGTAACAGTGAGGCGGGCGAATCACTGCGCTTAGCACCAGCGGACTGCAAGAGAGCGGATGTGACCTTGAGGTGTCTAATTTCGTGACTGCCACTCTAGCCGTTATTCGGTGAGTTTCTCGTACTGCATATACCTTGTCAATATCGTGACGACTGGACATCTGTAACTTAATTTTTTTAAAAGGAAACTGTCAACCTTCAAAGAAGACCGTCGGTGTTGTTCAAAAATTTCGACAATTCTGAACAATTTCGAAACTCGATTAAAATGTAAGTCGCGGGGTCTTCCACTGTCGTCACAATTTTGCAATATACCAAATTCTTCACATAGCAGCGCAGGCAGTAATCTGCAGGTGTCTGTGTACATCCAACAGGTCGTTGTCCTTTTGATGTTGCGTTCACCACCAATTGTTGCATCCAGTAAGCTAAGGGAGAAATGCGTGTGAATTTAGACTTCCTCTGTGTTTACTGCTGATGAAAAGTTCAAGGGATTTCAGCCGAGAGACAGTGTTATACTCGATAAGTGTGACATTCGCCGAAAGGTCGTACTTTGAAAAACTCTAAGGCGTTTGATCAATGCTCGCTTGATGTAACCTCGATCGATGCTTTCCACTACATGTGGCCATTCTCAGTGCTTAGCTCCTGCTCTGAGGCACGTGAAGTTTAAGTCAGATCCATTGTAGCTGAGTCGGTCACTAATTTTGTGATGAAACACACACACACACACACACACACACACACTTGCCAGTGTCTCTGTAGCCCCACCTCCCAGATTCTTACTTTGTGTCTGTTCATTTTTCCACTTAAATGGAGTGTATCTCTACACTGGACAGTAAACGTGAAAGAAACATTTTTAGCCTTCGTTTTCTTGCCTAGTTTCCAGTACGCTTATCATTTAAGATGTATTGGCCTGCAATATAATGAATATGTCGAGACTACTGAAAATTTGTGCTACACGAATTTCGAACCCAGTTTTCCGGATAATCGGGAGCTGTGACAACGAAAGTTCAAGTCGCGACTGGTCGCATTCTCAGATAGCCAAATCGTAAGGTCGTCTGTTTGCGAAAAGCAGAAAATCCAGTTTGGAGTGGCAGTTGAGCACAAATTTTTCGGTTGTGGCTAGTCGTTATCTTCAGATTCTGTTTAGTTATATGTTTGACTGTGTGCGTATAGGTCGACTAAAAATGATCTTTTGATCGAAAACCGTCTCGACACTAAAAATAATTTCCTTGCAGCAGCTTTTTGATGGTTAATAGCGTTCGTGAGATACATTTATAAAAGGTACAATCTCTTGTCAGTTTCTATCTCAATTGACTTCTTTCGCTTCGGGTTTTTGAGTAAAGCACACGTGCACCGCTTTGATCACCCTCCTCTCTCTCTCTCTCTCTCTCTCTCTCTCTCTCTCTGTCTGTGTGTGTGTGTGTGTGTGTGTGTGTGTGTGTGTGTGTGTGTGTGTGTGCGTGTGTGTGTGAGAGAGAGAGAGAGAGAGAGAGAGAGACTATGCGCACGCGCGCTCTTCGATTGTATTTTCGATTCGATTCCGGAGAATCGTGCCAAGCTATTACGCCTTGCCTTCAGAAGCCGGCGCCGACATGCGTGCGCCCGCTTAACATTATCGTAATTACAAGGCGCGGCGCGCTTTGCCTCCAGGTAGACGGAACTCAGCTCCAAGGTCGGGCTTGTTAGGAGCGCCGTGTGTTGATCTGGTCTGGTCTTCCGCCGGAACGAAACGGCGTGGCGCGGCAGAGGCGGATAAAATCTGGAGCGCCGTAACGACGGGCGCGCCGCAGTGTAGTGCCACAGCCGTCACGGACCATCGCGCGGCTGCCGTTGCTTCCAGCGACACTGCCACGCCACCAAGCATGTCAGCACGCGCCGCGTCCTCCGCGTTTGGCGAGCGCCACAAATTGGAAATTTGTAGCCGGCCGCTGTGGCCGAGCGGTTCTAGGCGCTTCAGTCCGGAACCGCGCTGCTGCTACAGTCGCAGGTTCGAATCCTGCCTCGGGCATGGATGTGTGTGGTGTCCTTAGGTTCGTTAGGTTTAAGTAGTTCTAAGTTCTAGGGGACTGATAACCTCAGATGTTAAGTCCCATAGTGCTTAGAGCCATTTGAACCATTTGGAAATTTTTCGTAAGTTCCTATAGGACCAAACTGCTGAGATCATCGGTCCCTAGGCTTACACATAGTAAACTTACTCAAGGGACAACACACACACCCATGCCCGAGGAAGGGTTCGAATCTCTGATGGGGGAAGCCACGCGAACCGTGGCAGGGCGCCCAAGACCGCGCCGCTGTCTACATCTACCTCTACATCCATATTCCGCAAGCCACCCGACGGTGTTTGGCGGAGGGTACTTTGAGTACCTCTTTCGGTTCTCCCTTCTATTCCAGTCTCGTATTGTTCATGGAAAGAAAGATTGTCGGTATGCCTCTATGTGGGCTCTGATCTCTCTGATTTTATCCTCATGGTCTCTTTGCGAGATATACGTAGGAGGGAGCAATATACTGCTTGACTCCTCGGTGAAGGTATGTTCTCGAAACTTCAACAAAAGCCCGTACCGAGCTACTGAGCGTCTCTCCTGCAGAGTCTTCCACTGGAGCTTATCTATCATATGCGTAACGCTTTCGCGATCACTAAATGATCCTGTAACGAAGCACGCTGCTCTCCGTTGAATCTTCTCTATCTCTTCTATCAACCCTATCTGGTACGGACCCCACACTGGTGAGCAGTATTCAAGCAGTGGGCGAAAAAGTGTACTGTAACCTACTTCCTTTGTTTTCGGATTGCATTTCCTTAGGATTCTTCCAATGAATGTCAGTCTGGCATCTAATTTACCGACGATCAACTTTATATGATCATTCCATTTTAAATTACTCCTAATGCCTACTCCCAGATAATTTATGGAATTAACTGCTTCCAGTTGCTGACCTGCTGTATTGTAGCTAAATGATAAAGGATCTTTCTTTCTATGTATTCGCAGCACATTACACTTGTCTTCATTGAGATTCAATTGCCATTCCCTGCACCATGTGTCAATTCGTTGTAGATCCTCCTCAGTACAATTTTCCATTGTTACTAGGTACACCACAGCATCATCCGCAAAAAGCCTCAGTGAACTTCCGATGTCATCCACAAGGCCATTTATGTGTATTGTGAATAGCAACGGTCCTACGACACTCCCCTGCGGCACACCTGAAATCACTCTTACTTCGGAAGATTTCTCTCCATTGAGAGTGACATCCTGCGTCCCGCGCGATACGACAAATATTTTGGCAGCTTCTGCCTGCGCGCGAGCAAAGGGCCGCCTCAATGGCGACCCGCTTACCAATTCTGCGCGCCGGACAACCCATTCTGGACTTTCCGCATTCTGCCACCCTATCGAATAACGGTTGCGTTTATAAACACTCGCGATGTTAAACGCAGTTGACTATATTCAGATATGTCGAAGTACCAGTCCGAAACGAAATTCCTGTTAGGTTTTACTTTACAGATTTAACCTATTTCCTGGCCCAGGTTCATTGAGAATCATATGATATTGCAGTGCCGGTGTTGTTAAGAAGAATGATGCAAGGTTCTTTCGGGCCCGCATGCATATCTGAAGGAACAGTCACTGCGCCGACTATAGTCATTATGAAATACACGAAATCTATCCGTTCACGACTCACGGCCAGCCCCAAACACCTATGTGTCGTCGTTCCTGCGTTACAACTTGTACAGACATTATGTAATTCCCGTACAGGGAAGGACATATTAACTGAAAATTTTAATTGAAAGTCGCTACTTGGTATCCGCGGGTCACACTTGCATGCCGAAGGAACAGACATTGCAGAGACCACAGACGTTCTGAAATACGGGCAATGACAGTTCCACGTTCAAGGTCACTGAGGTCTCCTGACCGACCCATTCTGCTTCTCTATAACCACAGCACTCTCAGCCTCCTTTTATATGGCGCGTACGCCTCTCGTGACATCTAGTGGTCAATTAAGCATTACTCAAGGGTTGCAGGTACTTCTGATAGGACATTGTAAGTAAAAATTCTACTATCTTTCTATCGACCCTATGAACTCCCCCGAATCCGTATATCACAATGACCTACCACTGCTCTACATCGATAGGTGGCTGAGCGAAAGATTTTCGATGAAATAAATGAAAGATATTGGCATCTGCGAATACGAACAACCGTCAGCTGTATAAGGGAATTAAGACAAATGAAAATTTGTGCGGGACCGGGACTCGAAGCCAGATTTCCCCCTTTACGCGCGCATCACATTAACCACTTTGGCTATCCATATGCAACTCAAGGCCACATCCAAACTTCCATATATCTTCGTTCCTGCGTCACAACCTGTACTCGCACACACATTATATAATTCACGTAGCGGGGAGGACGTTTTAATTGAAAGTCGCTGCCTGGTTTCAGCGGATAACTACGATATTGCAGTGTCTGTGTTGTTAAGAAGAATGCTGCAATCTGTAACAGATCCATCGAGGACATTTGAATCTCTCTAAAGCGGCCTAGGTCGACTGTTGGTGAAGTCTCTGTGAAGTCGAAACGTGAATGAACAACCACAGCTAAACCGGGACCGTGTAAACCTCAAATACTGATGGTTGCTGTCCGTCGAGCGTTGCCGAGGGTGGTTGTAAAAATTACAGGAGCACAGTGGAAGGAATTATTTCCGAGTTCAAACAGCTACCAGCAGTCCAGCTGACACAGTGACTGTGCATAGGGAGTTAAAAAGAAATGGGTACAGTGGTCGAGCAGCTCCTCATAAGCCAAACATCAGTGCTACGCGACGCTCGAGGTGGTGCATAGAGCGTCTCCATTGGACGGTGGAGGACTGAAAACGAGTGATTCGTAGTGATGAATCATGCTGTACCCTGTGGTAACCCGATAGACGGTTTTATATTTGGCGAATGCGTGGAGAACTTTACCTGCATTCATATGTTGTGCCAACAGTGCAGTACGGAGGAGGCGGTGTTACCGTATCGGTGGGTCTTTCGTGGTTAGAGTGCTATCCCCTCATTGTGCTTAAGAAAACATTACACACGGTGGGATGTAAACACATTTTACACTGTAAAATTTACAGCACTGTGTACTGCTTACGGTAGAGGAACAACTCGGAAACGATGATTGTATCACGCACCCTGTCATAAAGCTGCATTAATGAGGCAGTAGTCTGTGGACAATGTGTCGTTCTCGTCGTCGTCTTCATCTTCAGTCCGTAGACTGGTTCGATGCAACTCTCAACGCTACTCTATCCTGTGCCAGCCTCTTCATCTCCAAATAACTAATGCAAGCTACGTCCTTTTGAACCTGCTTACTGTATCCATCTCTTGGTGGTCTTCGTCTACATCTTTTACTTCCCCTCCCACCACATTTCAATCCACTGCTAATGTACTGAACCCTGTATGTTTCAGAATGTGTCCTATCAACAGATCCACCGAGCGAGGTGGTACAGTGGTTACCACTCTGGACTCGCATCCGAGAGGACGACGGTTCAAATCCGCGTCCGGCCATCCTGATTTAGCTCTTCCGTAAGTTCGCTAAAGGGCTTTAGGCAAATGCCAGGATGGTTCCTTTGAAAGGGCACGGCCGACTTCCTTTCCCATCCTTCCCTAATCCGATGTGACCGATGACCTAGCTGTTTGCCTCCCTCCCACAAATCAACGAATCAACCGATCCCTTCTTTTAGCCAACTTACGCTACAGACTCCTTGTCTCCCCGATTGTACTCAGTATCATTATTTATATGATCTACCCATGTAATCTACAGCGTTCTTCTGTAGCGCTGTATTTGAAAGGCTTCTGTTCTGTTTGTTACTGAACTGTTAATCGTCCACTTTACACTTCTATGCAGCGCTGTTCTCCAGACAAATAATTCCAGAAAAGACTTCCTAACACTTAAATCTATAGTTGGTGTTAGCAAATTTCTGTTCTTCGGAAACGCTTATCCAGCCATTTTCCAGTCTACGTTTTATGTGCAGTCAGTTTCGGCCATCATGTTGTTTTACTGCCAAAATATCTGCCCATCATAGCTGAGAAGTCGGCGGGCCCGAGTTCGATTCCCGGACGGGTCGGAGATTTTCTCCGCTCGGGGAGGGACTGGATGTTGTTTTGTTCTATTACTTTTAGTGTGTCGTTTCCTAACCTAATTGTCTCAGCATCGCCTGATTTAATTCGACTACATTCCATTACCCTTATTTTCGTTTTGGTAATGTTCATCTTATACCCACCTTTCAAGAAACTGTCCATTCCGTTTAACTGCTCTTCCAAGTCATCGGCAAACAGCAAACCTTTTATGAACTTCAATTCGTTCTCCAAAGCTTTCTTTAATTTCGTTTACTGCTTGCTGAATGTACCGTATGGCTTCTGTACAAGTGGTAATTAACCTTTCGCTCCATATATTTTGCCCCTTCTACCTTCAGCATTTTAAAGTGTGTGTCCAGTCAGTATTGTCAAAATATCTTTCTAAATTTATAAATGGTTCAAACGTAAATTTGCCTTTTATCGATGTCTTCCAGTGTCCCCATATTTCTCCGGAATCCGAAATGATATTCCCCAAGATCGGCCTCTACAAGTTTTTCCAAGGACAGTAACATTCCTGAATCGAGCTGGCATGCCCCGAGTTCCGAAATTGAATGAGGTAGAACGGCGACTTCACCCCAGACTCCAGCGGCCTGCATCATTACCTTCTCTGGTTTCGCCTCTTACGGAGGAATGGGCTGCCATTGCTCCACAAACATTCAGTTATTTCATTGAAAAGTTGTCCAGAAGAGTTCGAGTCGTCATGAAGGCAGAGGGTGGGCAGTAAGTGGCCGTATACTTTTGATCAGATAGTGTCTATTTTAAATGTTTACAGCTGAATTTAGGAGAATAGTCACATGGAAACTAAGTGGTTCGAAAATTGCAACAAATTGTAGAAATTACAAGCTGTGTGTACCAGAGAGTACTTTTCAACCGCTTGCGTGAGAGCGTGCTGACGTGGACGGGCCTGTGATCAGGCCGGCAACACTGCAGCCAGGTAAAGTTGCATGTACACAGCCTGACCTATTTGCTGTCAACAATTCCAACATGGTTCGTAAAACCACAGATAGAACTGGCAAACCATGGAAGATGACTAAGACAAGACAGAAGTGAGAAGACTGTTCATCATTTAAAAAAATAAAAACTGATTTTCCGACCGTAAAAAATAAAACAGCATTTCCCACTTCTACACGCTCGTGTAGCCATGGTTTGCAGGCCAGTGTTGGCAGTAGTAGTTTATAGTAAAATACTGATAACTGTGACTGCACACTTCGGTTTGATGTTGTGTAAATTATGATGTTATTAAAGTTTGGTGAATTCTTTGCAATTGTAGCTCGTAAGTGAATTGTCCGTAAACGTATTTCTTAAATGTCTTGGTAGGAACGTCGTAGTTTGATTATGAGTTTGTGAAGCTAACGAATGTTATTAGAATCCTTACACACACACACACACACACACACACACACACACACACACACACACACACACACAAAACAGTTCCATAGTTACATCATCTACGTTCTTAGGCTAATCTCTGCTTTCCCACTTTTGTCTTTATTTTTCAGCTTTGTAATATGATTGAAGGCGTTAATAACATGAATATCCGCGACCAGAACCCGCTGTTCCCGTGGAGGAGATGATAGTACTCTACTGATTTTTCTTTATAATAATTGTTTCATGCTGGTAATGATCTCAACCATTGTTCGGTTTTGAGGCTCATATCTTCGCCATGTTGAGGACATCATTTGTCTATCGGCGCGGTATCGCGTTATTAATCCCTATTGACCGATTGATGGGCGGTAGGAACTTTAGCAAATGCCATCAAACGTAAGATTCTAGGAAATTCGGGACTACGGTTAAAGAAACTTCATCGACATGATGGTGAATTAAACACGTTCCACCAGTGTCCCCCGTCACGCCGGTGGCAGCGCAGTGCTAGCCAGCTGCATCCCATCCTTCTATCGGCGGATCGTTTCGTTAGTGTCGTGATGCAGCCGATTGGACAGAACACAGCTACGTTCCGCACAGTTGGTCCATCATCAGATTTTCGCTCTAGCGGCACAGTTACCTGTTCTGCGCAGTGGCTGTCGATGAGAAGTCGCCTGCACAGGATCGTATTTCAAGTTCGCTGAGCTGTAACAAGATCACCGTCTTGTTCAGCATTCGCATTGTTCTGTTGCAGTGCTCGCCAATTCTGTGAGATCGGGTGGTAAATATGTGCTCGATCTCAGCTGGAAAAATTCAGGTGTTACCGATGTTTGTTACTTATCGTCATACAGAATGGATTTTAGATTTTCTTTCAGACATGAGACGGGAATGTGAGAATCATAGTAGTTCATCTGGAGCAGAAATTTATGTATAATCTTTATTGTGAATATAAATTGACAATTCATAAATTCAAGTTCAACACGACGTGATGCATCGCGCTACTGAATATACATCGTTACAACCTCGGATTAGCTTTTGTAGCTTCGACTTTTGACCGCTGAGCAGAAATTTAAGACGCTCGCAGATGAAAACGTAAGTGACACAGAATCGCCAGTAATGGCTATGAGCCTGTCGTGGTACTGTTAGAGAAATATGCAAATGATGAAAGCGATATCGAAGCATGATTGTGTACCGTTTATGACACTGTTCCTGTTCATTTGTCTGTTATGTTCTTAACTATTTTCATTTGTTATCACTGCATTCTGTCGTGTGGTTCAAATGGTTCAAATGGCTCTGAGGTCATCAATCAGTCCCCTAGAACTTAGAACTACTTAAACCCAACTAACCTAAGGACATCACACACATCCATGCCCGAGGCAGGATTCGAACCTGCGACCGTAGCGGTCTCGAGGTTCCAGACTGACGCGCCTAGAACCGCTCGGCGACACTGGTCGGCCTCTGTCGTGTATACACGGCGCTTACTTCACGTGAAACGACAGTACACTGTCACAAATTCACTTAGGAGTGTTGAGTAGAGGTAACGAAAACATAATCGCGCAATGTGAAAAGTATTATCTACCTCACCTTTCATTAATTTGCATCTCTAGACGCTCTCCCTAATCACCTGATTTTCTCAAGATTTATGCCATCCTCAAGTGAGCTGGGCTAGAATTGTAGGACTTCTTCTCTCTGTAAGCAAATTTCAGTGATGGAGTGAGGCATCCTCTGGCCATTATAATTGCTACACCACGAAGATGACGGGCGTACAGACGCGAAATTTAACCGACAGGAAGAAGATGTTGTGATATGCAAATGATTAACTTTTCAGAGCATTCACACAAGGTTGGCGCCGGTGGCGACACCTACAACGTGCTGACATGAGGAAACTTTCCAACCGATTTCTCATACACAAACAGCAGTTGACCGGCGTTGCCTAGTGAAACGTTGTTGTGATGCCTCGTGTAAGGAGGAGAAATGCGTACCATCACGTTTCCGACTTTGACAAAGGTCGGATTGTAGCCTATCACGATTGCGGTTTATCGTATCGCGACATTGCTACTCGCGTTGGTCGAGATCCAATGACTGTTAGCAGAATATGGAATCGGTGGGTTCAGGAGGGTAATACGGAACGCCGTGCTGGATCCCAACGGCCTCGTATCACTAGCAGTCGAGATGACAGGCATCTTATCCGCATGGCTGTAACGAATCGTGCAGCCACGTCTCGATCCCTGAGTCAACAGATGGGGACGTTTGCAAGACAACAACCATCTTCACGAACAGTTCGACGACGTTTGCAGCCGCATGGACTATCAGCTCGGAGACCATGGCTGCGGTTACCCTTGACGCTGCATCATACGAGGTGCATTCAAGTTCTAAGGCCTCCGACTTTTTTTCTAATTAACTACTCACCCGAAATCGATGAAACTGGCGTTACTTCTCGACGTAATCGCCTTGCAGACGTACACATTTTTCACAACGCTGACACCATGATTCTATGGCAACGGCGAAGGCTTCTTTAGGAGTCTGTTTTGACCACTGGAAAATCGCTGAGGCAATAGCAGCACAGCTGGTGAATGTGCGGCCACGGAGAGTGTCTTTCATTGTTGGAAAAAGCCAAAAGTCACTAGGAGCCAGGTCAGGTGAGTAGGGAACATGAGGAATCACTTCAAAGTTGTTATCACGAAGAAACTGTTGCGTAACGTTAGCTCGATGTGCGGGTGCGTTGTCTTGGTGAAACAGCACATGCGCAGCCCTTCCCGGACGTTTTTATTGCAGTGCAGGAAGGAATTTGTTCTTCAAAACATTTTCGTAGGATGCACCTGTTAGCGTAGTGCCCTTTGGAACGCAATGGGTAAGGATTACGCCCTCGCTGTCCCAGAACATGGACACCATCATTTTTTCAGCACTGGCGGTTACCCGAAATTTTTTTGGTGGTGGTGAATCTGTGTGCTTCCATTGAGCTGCCTGGCGCTTTGTTTATGGATTGAAAAATGGCATCCACGTCTCATGCATTGTCACAACCGACGAAAAGAAAGTCCCATTCATGCTGTCGTTGCGCGTCAACATTGCTTGGCAACATACCACACGGGCAGCCATGTGGTCCTCCGTCAGCATTCGTGGCACCCATCTGGATGACAGTTTTCGCATTTTCAGGTCGTCATGCAGGATTGTGTGCACAGAACCCACAGAAATGCCAACTCTGGAGGCGATCTGTTCAACAGTCATTCGGCGATCCCCCAAAACAATTCTCTCCACTTTCTCGATCATGTCGTCAGACCAGCTTGTGCGAGCCCGAGGTTGTTTCGGTTTGTTGTCACACGATGTTCTGCCTTCATTAAACTGTCGCACCCACGAACGCACTTTCGACACATCCATAACTCCATCACCACATGTCTCCTTCAACTGTCAATGTATTTCAATTGGTTTCACACCACGCAACTTCAGAAAACGAATGATTGCACGCTGTTCAAGTAAGGAAAACGTCGCCATTTTAAGTATTGAAAACAGTTCTCATTCTCGCCGCTGGCGGTAAAATTCCATCTGCCGTACGGTGCTGCCATCTCTGGGACGTATTGACAATGAACATGGCCTCATTTTAAAACAATGCGCATGTTTCTATCTCTTTCCAGCCAGGAGAAAAAAAATCGGAGGCCTTAGAACTTGAATGCACCTCGTAGACAGGAGCGCCTGCGATGGTGTACTCAACGACGAACCTGGGTGCACGAATGGCAAAACGTCATTTTTTTTCGGATGAATCCAGGTTCTGTTTACAGCATCATGATGGTTGCATCCGTGTTTGGCGACATCGCGGTGAACGCACATCGGAAGTGTGTATTCGTCATCGCCATACTGGCGTATCACCCAGCGGGATTGTGTGGGGTGCCATTGGTTACACGTCTCGTTCACCTCTTGTTCGCATTGACGGCATTTTGAACAGTGGACGTTACATTTCAGATGTGTTACGACCCGTGGCTCTACCCTTCATTCGATCCCTGCGAAACCCTACATTTCAGGAGGATAATGCCCGACTGCATGTTGCGGGTCCTGTACGGGCCTTTCTGGACACAGAAAATGTTCGACTGTTGCCCTGGGCAGCAAATTCTCCAGATCTCTCACCAACTGAAAACGTCTGGTCAATGGTGGCCGAGCAACTGGCTCGTCACAATACGCCAGTCACTACTCTTGATGAAGTGTGGTATCGTGTTGAAGCTGCATGGGCAGCTGTACCTGTACACGCCATCCAAGCTCTGTTTGACTCAATGCCCAGGTGCATCAAGGCCGTTACTACGGCCAGAGGTGGTTGTTCTGGGTAATGATTTCTCAGGATCTATGCACCCAAATTACGTGAAAATGTAATCACATGTCATTTCTAGTATAATATATTTGTCCAATGAATACCCGTTTGTCATCTGCATTTCTTCTTGGTGTAGCAATTTTAATGGCCGGTATTGTACTGTATGTGGCCAGAAAATGTGCTGTGGTGGCAGATGTCAGCGTCACACTTCGAGCATTTTTTTATTTTTTCGCGAAATAATTGGTTACTTTGCGGCATTTGTGTGAATGAACTCGCGTACAGCAGCTGCAGCCCCAGCACTATCCTTCCCAGTAGCTATGAGGACGGTGACAACCGTCTGTAGATACTTCTTTTTGTTGGTGCACACGTAGCTATCCATCGCATGAGCATGTGACATGTTGTGTACGAGCCAGTAATTCCGCACCCGGCCAGTGACATGGGGATCCCTCAATCCCAGACTTATTTTAATGGAAGTATGGTTATAGGCTGTACTTTTGTGGGAAGTCAAGTGGCATGTAACCTCGTTCAGGGGGTAATGGTGTCAGAAAGGATGAGAACCACCGGATAAAAGGCTATTGAATGCGTATTTTTGCGTGGTTCAGCACTTATCCGTCAGACACATGTATGCCATTTGTAAATGCTCGAGTCAAGTGTAGAACGCCAGTAGGTCGAATGTCAGCGCAGCCTCCTGTCCTCAGCAGCGGAGGCACCCAGAGCGAAGTGCGGTGCAGTGCGCTGGGCTGGCGACCTGTTGCGGGCGATAGCAGCCGCATTGTTTGTTCCCGTCCCCTCGTGCAGCGCCGACCGTGCCGGCCGGGGCCACCGTCAAGGTTATCGCGGGTTCCCACTCTGCCGGCGCTATTCATTTAGCCGCTCTACAAGTGGCAAAGAGAAAAGAGTATTCAGTTGTGAAGCACATTTACTATTTATTATACATATAGAAAAAAGACCACGGTAGAACAAAAAATATTGAGATACGAGCTAAGCACAAGAGGCGCGATGGGAGGGTAGAGTGGACGATGTGTTATGTATACCGTAAAGGGCTCCGTGTGGCACTCCAAAATTACTAATCACTGCACAATCCTTTAGAAACAGTTGTATTGGTGGAATGAAGACTATGTAGATCACGTTGCAACCTTCGTTAGATCTCGTCTGTGTAATAAGAAGTACAGGACTGTAAAAATAGATCGGGCTGGGTCTGAACGAAGCTGATTGTGAGAGTAATAGGCACTTGTAACTCTCATTGCGTCTGTCAAGTGGGTTTTAAAACGTTGAAAAGATTTCTCGTGACCCGATAACGCCAGACTATCGGCATAAAGGAAACTACTTATTTATGAATTTCCAACATAACGCAGGACCGAAGACCATCAGCTTGACTTACATTTTTTTTTCTCAGTTTGATACAGATACGTTCAAAAGTTTTTATTTGTGCTGATGATAATGGACAGTATAGTCCGAAACTAGTTACCGCAAATAAAAATTTTTGAATGCAGCTATGACTCAAACTGGACTGTTAAAAAGACATAAAATAATTAGCAGCCTACTTGTATTCGCCAGAAATGGTTGATCATTGGTATGGACGTTGAATATAAGTGGTGGAAGGACATTTCCTTCTTATTAATGAAGGAGATAAATTTCCTGAGTGAGTCGCTTGCCAAATGTCTTTATTGAAAACGTCGTTTCGGCTATTAACATCATCAGATCAAAGCTTAGAATTTGTCAAACAAAGTTCGGTGTCCGTATCAATAGGCTTAGGTTTTATTTATTCAATAGGCTGAACTTTGTTTTACAAGTTCTGATCTGATGATGCCAGTAATCGAAACGACGTAACAAATAAAGAGATATATTGAGCGATCTAGACCGCTTTATTCACAAAATTCACTTGATTCTTAGAGACAAAAATAGACATGTTGGGAGGAAGTAGGTGACGTTACAGAGCAGCGCCGAGATGGCTTGTAGTGGTGTATACATTTTTACCGAAATGCTCAAAGATGAGTTGCACCAATTGCAAACGAGTGTGGGCCTAGATCCTGGCGGTGGTGAGAATAAGATATTAAAGCTTACGAAGCTGTACGAAATCTCTTTTGAAATGAAAAAAAAAACAATAACCAAAATAAAAGGCAGTCGGTTCAAAAGTTAATATCTCTGCTCACTTGTGCAATCACTACCTGCTGCTGAGTAACATATCAGTGTCTTATTGCTGCAGTCCGTTCACTGTCACGTTCTTGGATCTTCCCTGGCACGCTGCCCACTACGTGGTCGAGGCGTCACTTCTCTAACCTCTGCTGCTCTTCGACGGCGAAACTCCAGAAGTCATCCAATCCAGGAAAGCGTTCCTGCTGGAGGAGAGGACGCGGAGTCGTCATCTGTTAGTCTTCTTGAAAGATGAAACCATGGTGGAAATGTGTAGTAACGATCGAACGATAGATTGGAAAATCTTCCTTTCACTTGACTCCGCCACTTCCCTGTTGAACCCGTGGATGTGCGTGCACGCTCTTCATGTGCATTGGTATCTGGCCGCCGCCACGCTCCCTTGCGACTGTCATCGGGCGTCAGGGAAAACTTAGCTCTCGCCGCTGAGTAGAACCCGACGCCAGTGACGTTGGTTCCATTCCAGGTAAGAGGGGTTCGTAATGCATGCTTGGAGGCCAGATTAGTCACCTGGAGACCGGTGTATACTCTCGGGGTCAGCACTGCTCTCCCAGTTGCTTGTAAGCGCGAGATTCATCAGTGTTCTTCTCGGAGTACCCTGATATCCATTTCGATGTGCATAATTTTGTACAGTATAGTGAAATTTTATTACTAAATTTTTTTGTTATGAAATTATATCTATTTACTTAACAATGCGAATCATGACGGCAAAAATCTGTGCCAGACTATGTCCAGGCACTTGTTTGCAATTCATTATTATCTGCAAGTTTGTTTCATAGAATAACATCAGTAACTTGATCGTTGGCTCAATACTTGAGCCCTGAAACATATTTAAACTGCAACGTCAATTTGTGATAATAAATGAAAATTAAAAGCCTGTTCTCATTTGGCAGCTTGATCAAACCCATTGTTCTGTATTTAAAAGTTTATGATGTCTCTCTATCGAGTGAACGCTGCTGCTGAGAGAGAGGAATTTTGTGTTTTAAGGAAGTTACTTATATGTTCATCCCCGCATGCAAGCAGACATAGACTGCAGACTTGCGTATATAGCAAAAGAAATGAAGTCGTAAGAAAAATTCAGACCTCAAGCTTGTGTTTCAAATATTTATTCAATTTTTATTGGTCGTGCAGCGACATTAAAAACACCACAGTATCAGTTCATAAGAGGGTGATGTTGACCGCGGACGCTCACAGCGACACAGACCACCTGTTTTTTCTGTGTTTCACGATAGCATGTGGAATGATCGAATGACGTCGCTTTGATTCACGGCAGTTCGACGTCAACTTCCCATGCAGACAACTCATCTTTTAGTAGAGTGACTCTGCGCGCATGGTCTAATCTTGATACTACCTTTAGCGGCAGATAGAACATTTTTGTTTTAAGTCAGATGTTCAGAAGAAGAATAAGAGTTATTAAATGCAAATTATTTATGGAAAATTTCGTTTGTGAGTATGTCTAGTGCGTAAATGGTATACCTTTCGTATGTCGTGTATTTGTAGTATTTGTCTTAAATTAAATGAAAAAAGTGTGATTGTGTACTGACCGCTCTAGTGCTGTTTATCATAGTAGCAGGACGCTGCATTTAATGTTCACAGGATTCTGTTTCTCGCATATTTACGATTCCCTCCAGAGTACAGAGTGCAATTGAAGAAGTCCGTGTTAAAAAATAAAAATGTTGTCATACCTGTTACGCAGTTGCAGAGAAGCGTGACACGACCTTGTCTCGAGGAATGCTGTTGTTTTGGATTACAAGCGACAGTCACCACAGTTACGTAACACAGTGTTTGAGAGTTGTGACTAGCGTGAGTGTGGAGCTCAGGCAAATAGTAAACAGACTCAATAGCTTCCAGTGAATGAGATCTGTTTGTTCGCGGCGTACACGCTGTTGTGTTGGGTACAGTCTGGAAATAAGTGGTGTGGTCGGATGCAGGTAAATACAGCGATGGCGCTTTTTTTTAATCATCATTCATGAAATGAGCGCTTGCCAAAAGAAAAGTTGGCGGAATCAGAACGATGCGTAATGACTAGGTGCAAAGATCGACGTACCAGTTTGGCCATCAAGGTTGTGCATAACCGCTTATGGATTCATTTCTTTGCAGAAGTGCGTATTTTTATATCGAACATTGTGACATACCTAGAACGAAAGAAACTGCCCTTGGAAATCAGCACGGATTCCGAAAACATCGACCATGTGAGAGTCGACTAACACTCTTGACAATTTCAAAAAGCATTTGATTCAGTGTTCTGTTGACGCGTACTAAAGCAAATATGTTTCTGTGCAATATGTAACCAGGTTTGCGATTGGATCGAAAATTTCCGGTCAGGCAACACACACAACCTTACTGTGAATGGAGCGTAATCTACAGGTGCTGATTAATATATGATGTGCTGTAGGAGAGTGCAATAAGGCCGTTGTTGTTCATGTCACAAAGAAATTGCTTAACAGATTTTACAATCTGAAGCTTTTCACAAACGACTGAAATATCTACGAAGAAATTATTTTCTATTAAAATTGTAGCAATTCTTCTTCTTCTGCTTTTACGGCCTCATTGGACCACTTCATTCAATCATTTCTGGTCCTCTTCTTTGGTATTTTCCCCTTCCGAGTGGCCCAGTATCTCTTCATTCGTTCCGATGCTTTTCGTCGTTCCTCATCTGTAAATACCCTTTTCATTGTATGTCGTTTGTCAATTTTTGGTTTAAATCTTATTTCTGTGTCCCTCAACTTCTTTAAATTTGGCGTTTTGTTCTGCAAATCATCCAGAGTTATTTCCAGTTCTTCCATATCCTCTCTTATTCCCTTAAGCCATCCTCCTTGTTGTTTCAAATTCCAGAGTTTCTCAATCATTTTCCTTGATAATCTGGTTTCTGGTGTCCTCAGAATGTGACCACAAAGAGATATCCTTTTCTTTCGTATAGTATCGGTGATGGGCTCCAGTTCTCTGTATACCACTTCATTTGGAACTATCCGCCATTGCCCAGCTTTTTGATATTTCTTATTTATGCATGTTCTAGCAATTCTTCTCTCTACTTTTAAAATTTTGTCAATTCTGTTTTCTGGGTGACTTTAAAAAGAGTTTCACTTCCGTATGTAACCTCTGGTTGAACCACCGTCATGGTAATTGTAGCAATATACAGTTAGATCTCGACAAAATATCGGGCTGGTCCAAACACCGGCAACTAACAAGTGCAAAGTTGTGCACTTCACGAAACGTAAAAGCGTGACGCCGTCGAGTACCAGATCAATGACATAACCAGAGCTATTCACGTCATACAAATATTTGCAAGTAACAGTGTTTAGAGATACGAAGAGGAGCAACCTCATAGAATCACAGTCACTTACAGATGAAGCCAACAGCAGGCTACGATTCACTGATCAGATACTAGGAGATTGCAGGTTACGTACCAAAGAGAGTTTTTATAAACTACTGGTGCGGAACTACATGAATATTCCTCAAGTGTATGGGACACACAACAGACTGGACTAATATGGAATATCGGTTGTTACCGTAGTAGGGCGGTGCGGATTATAATCCGGTAACGAATGAACATTTACTGCATAGAATTGAGAGAAAAGAAATTTGTGGCTTAACTTGAGTACAAGAAGAGATATGTTGACAGGTCACTTCCAGAGACGTTAAGAAATAGTTAAGTGGTGATAGAGAAAGTCTGCGGGTTGAAAATGGTAGTTACAACAAGAATGGACTACAGTAAGGTGTTTCAGATGTAGGTCGCAGTGGTTATTTAGACATTGCACAGGAGAGATGCTTCATACCAATCTTCGGAATGAAAACTACAACAGTTTTCGTAAGTATGCTTATTTCTTCCTTCACGATGTAGGTTTCATAGTGTCAGAGTTATGAAACTAATAGGTCGTATCACTGGACAGAGGATATTATTGTAGCCCTCGGTTGTACTACTTTCTTTTCGCCGGTGTACCCCGGTTCTCAATCTGTAGAGTAATCTCGAAGTAATCTGGAAATAACGCCTCAGTTGGCAGACGATTATGTACTCCCGCGGAAACCAATAACGCATTTTTTGGTATATTTCTTAGTTATGTATAAATACTTCTGAAGTCGTTTATGACATCGTATGTGTTTGGGTAAATTAGTGACTGTTCGAACATGAAAATAAAGCTTGTAATTTTCGCTCATTTGATTTAGCGACTTCCGCGTGTATCCTATAATATTTAACTACCAATACGTTGTGCTACCGTCATATGAAGGATTATAGCTTTGTGGTCAGTTGTAGAGGTTTCTTCCAACCTGTAATCTTTCACGATGCTCTTACGTTTCCTAAATGTCTTGGTTTCTTTGTAACACGGATAAGTTGTTTCGTTACAATCACGTGTTAGTTGTAGTTCATTGTTCTCAGTAACATGGAGTTACATATACCTTCTTGTAATCAGTCGTATGTGCTGTTATGAATTCAGGTTTTTTTTTTCACTGCTGCTGTTCTACACTTTTAAAAACTTGTTTTCGGTTATCTGATGATGGATATGAAGGTTGTACTTTCTTCATACAACTCAAATCAGTAACATAGGTGTACATTAGCTTGTAACTTTGTGTCATTCAAGAAAGTATGATAACCAGTGGATGCCGCAGATTTAGCAGTATTGGCGTGTGAAAGATTACGGCCAGCAAGTGTGTTCTCATACGTACGTCATTGACTACTTGAATTACGTTGTGATCTATAGTTGGAAATTGTTTTTCTGAAGATTGAATTACGGGGAGACCTTGCCGAGGGACTGCGCTAATTTCCTCTGTCCAGTGACATTAAAATAACGATGTAGAGGTAGAGCTGTCAGATTTCCGCACTCACGCAGCGAACTCGCCATCTTCCGGTTGTTGTTCTTTGGTCTTCTGTCTGGGGATTGTCTTGATACAACAGTACACGTTTATCTGCCATGTTCAAGTCTCTTCACTTCCCCATAACGACGGCAATCTACATCAATTTGTAGCTACTTACTGTAGTCCATTCTGGGTCTCACTCTACCAGTTTTTGCCCCGCACACCTATTTCTACTATTACTAAAGTAACTATTTGTTGAGCACTCAGAATGCGTGTTGTCAACATGTATCTTCCTGTACTTAAATTATGCCATAAATCTCTCTTCTGCTCAATTCGATTCCGTACCTCTCCATTGGTTATCCTACTTACCCCATTTGATCTTCAGCATTCCTTTGCAGCACCACATTTCAAAAGATTTTATTTCCTCTTGTCTATTTACAGTTTTATAAAAGGCTACATTCCAGATAAATATCTTGCGATAAGACTCACGAACACTTAAATTTATATTCGACGTTAACAAACTTCTCTCATGTAGAAACACTTCGGCAAACTTAAAGAGTTTGTTTCTTCTCCAAGAACAATTCCTTTTCGAAATTTCTCCTTTATATTTGCCAGTTTACGTTTTGGAAATCCCCCTGTACGTTGTGACACTCTCTCGTCGCTGAATTCACTTCCCCAGACAAGGATTGATAGAGGTAACTTGCTCTGATTTCACAAAAAGATCCAGGCGCCAACCTCCATTACTGGGGAGGTTGCCTAAACGAGATCTCAACAACTCACATTAGGCCATCTGCCAAACAAGTCGGGCACTCTTCCTCTCCTGTCAAGAGAATAGAAGGGCTCCGCTTAATTATTTTACGAGCTTCCGAGGGTTAGTCAACAGTTGGGGGCGTCGATCGCTCCTGCCGCCCATTTTTTTTTCTTCCTCCCTGTGCAGTGGGTGGGCCGCAAGAAAAGTGAAAGAGGCGACTGGCAGAACTTTATTCTGCCGTCGGAGACCGCAGGGAGTTGGGAAGACTCCGGGAAGACTCTATTTATTCGCTCCCGTCCATCCGTCCGTCCGTGCATTGACGTTTACATTTTTCCTCCACTGTGCCGCGGCGACGACGAAGACGACAGAGAAGGAAGATAATGAAGAATAGCAGAGAGTATGGGGCGAAAATTCCGCGGCCGAGCTAAAAGCGGAGGATGGGGTTGGCGCTCCGTGATTATCTCCGCGCATAACGCTGGCAGGCCAGCCGACAGGACGAATTCTGTCGACGCGAAAAGTAATTCCGCCGAAATATCGACCCCCCATCCCTTGCTGCCACCGTTCCCATCAGCCCCCTACCACTAACCGTAGCGCCGCTCCCCACCAACCCTTCATACTGTCGGCGCAAATGAGGAATGAAATGACGGTCGCTGGTAGGGGGAGGGGGGCGCTCGCCCTGCCGCGACTCCTACACCCGCTGCTCCTTGCCGCAGTAGGCGCGCGGCTTCGCCGATATCGCTCCTCGAACGTCGTTTCGCGATTCGTTCTGCGTACATTATTGTCTCCTCCGGAATCGTTATTATTCCGCTGAATACAATACGACTCACCAGCTGCCTCCTCTCACACGTCCTGTTGAGGTAGCACAGAACGCGTATAGCGAGTCCACTTACGAGTTGGCACACCTGCCGCTTATGAAAGCTACGCCGTTCGACCAAATTTTTTTTTCTTTTGTTCCGCGTTCTGCAATGCGCGCTCAACCTTCATTACTCCGGATGCAGCAATGAGCAGAAATGTGCCACAATGAGCGGTGATGTCTCTAGCATAACGTCTGCGCTGATCCAGTATGCGCCGTAGCGAGCAATTAATGTGAATACGTGAACAGCGAGATCTGAGGGGACATCTCGTAGCGAATATTTCATATGGATACGTGAAGGGCTAGGTCTGACGTGCCATCTCGCCCTCATCCAACCTCGTCGATTTGTCGCTTGCACAAAATTGTAGTTCAGTAATTTACATAGATTCACTGGACTATGATTTTATCAAGAACCAGTCGTTACTTTGCTAGGATGTACAGAGACACAAGAAAAATACAAAAACACAAGAACCACCTTTACAGAAAAGAATAACGATTCCAATTAGACAAGTTGTGGGCTTTAGTGCTAAATAAAGCAAGCAGCGCCTCTTCTCCTCTACTACAACCTCTATAGCACGCGCCAGCGCGACTCCACGATGTCAAGAGGGATCTGATGACGTCACTGCCAGATCGCTGCGTCGATACGTATAAGCAGTTCGGCTTTCCGTTTTTAAGTGCGAAACTGCTATCTGAGTCCCTAAAGACTCTGTGAATGTATCCTGCATTAGGAGACGAAACGTCAATCACATAAATTTGCCGTGGGCCACGGCCTGTTGCCCAGGAACTAAAATTGACAAGATTGCCGTTCAGTAAATTTAGGGAGAAGTATTTCAAATAAAATGCGTAGAAATTTTATTATTCCCATTGTATATTTCACGTTAGCACTTTAAAGGTTAGGATATAATCGATTTTTACGGAAGGAAGGCAGCCATTTTCGTGCTTCGACTTCATTTGCGAATGGGACGTCGTGGGAATCGACTGCTTAACGTCGAGACGGATGACAGTTTTGCATTGAACCAGGGGGGGGGGGGGGGAGGAGGAGGGCAAAACAGTCGTCTGCTTATCCAATAAACCAATGATTCCTACTCCTTCCGAATGGAAGTACAGCGTCTTATGCAGTGCATCACTTTACGACAGCTTTGCTAGCCCTGTTACGTTTTGAATGCGGTGATTACATATTTTTTTCTGATAATCACCGCTTGGCAGTATCCTAAAGTGTGTTTGAATAAGAGTGATGTTTAGTTGTTTCCCAGTAGAAATGCTCCGATAAAGCATCGTTGTATGAGTTGGTATACTTTCTGGGATGAACAGTTACAGTTACCACGTTTACACATGACACAAATTGCGGAAGACGAAGTCGTGTTTACATGTTAGACATGAATCAGTTTTCTATCCCGTTCAGTTGCCGTTTTTTTCCCGCGAGTGGCGACTGCCGTCAGCTGTCCCGATTTCGTCAGCACGATGTAGTGAGATTATAAATATTGAGATTTTAATTAAAAAGAGTGTGCGCTTTAAATGTCGATGTTAGTGATCTCTAAATGAGGAAGTGGAGATTGTTTAAGAACAGTTATCTTAAAAGGTTACCTAGCCCAATTGATGCTTGCGAAACTTTTATTTCACACATTAGTCAACCAGCGTAGTGGCAAGTAGTGCGAAGTGATTCCTGGTGGAATATTGTGGTGCTCCAACATTTTAGGAGACTTGGAATGGCTAGACAACTTCCAAATGAGAAAAGACACATTTCTATTCCAGTATTATTGGTATTAGCGATATTTTGTTACCAATCATTGACTGAAAGCGTTTGCCGCCAAAAGCGAGAGTGGGTAGGTTGAATTATAAGTTAGCCAGCTGCGAAGGATATAGAGTATTGTGCGAAGCAGTTTGATTTTGCTAACTCAGCAAATAGATCAGCAACTATTTATCCTCTCCTACCTTGTAAAACTAAACTTTTCGTCTCCAAAATAAAGGAAATGTCCCGGACAATACTTCATCTTTATCTTCACTCTACACGAAATTGCTTCATCTGCAGTAACTAAACTCATGTTCAGAAATAACAGAACACTTTGAACAACTAGATATAGGAGGTTCATATTCACAGGATATGTTCTGCGGAAATGATTAGCTTTTCAGTCACCTCGGTACAGCATGTGTCCTGTTGCCTAGTAAGCACGGGGACCGCCGTGAGCCGTAATGACTTGTTCCACGCGTGGTGGCGTCCATGCCTGTAAGGCGCGAATGACGTCTTATGGTATAGCCATCCGTGCTGCATTCGCCTGGTTCTGAAGTTCACTTGTTGTGCTTGGCACCGGGTCACGGCGTTGCACCCGTCGTTGCGCCATATCTCACACATTCTCTATTGGCGACAAGTCTGTTAATCTGACGGGCTAAGGTATAAGGCTGACAACCTGTTAAACCATGAAGGCACGCGTTCGAGCAACATGTGGTCGCGCATTGTCTTGCTGAAAAATGGCATCTAGGGTGTTGTGCAGGAAAGGGTATGGTTGCGGGTCGCAGGATGACATTCACTTAGGTCACACTGGTCACATTGCCCTAAAAACGCACCAGCTATGATTTTTGGTTGTACCCAATAGCAGTCCACACCATAAGGCTTTGAGTTGGCACTGTATGTCTAGTGCGAATGTAGACACTGCGATGCCGCTCGTCCTGTCTGTGGTGAACCAAAATGCGGCCATCATTTTCAAACAAAAGCAACCTGGATTCGTCCGAAAACACCTTCTGATGCCAGTCCCAAGTGACGTCGTTCCATACACTATTGCGGTCTATCATGTTTCTGCAGCTTCGTCAAAGGTAGATCGAAAAGTGGACGACGCGCACGTAACCCATGCCGTAATAAACGGCGACGGGCTGTCACCCTTGATAGTGTACGATGTGTTCCACTGTTGCGTCGGAGCCGAGATGGACGCAGATCTATCCTGCAGTGGCATTCGGATGCGGTGTCAGTCTTCTCATGGGGGAGGGGGGGATTAGTGCTGCGACCTGGCCCTGCACACACCCGTTGCACTGCCGGAACACTTAGTCCCACACGAGCAGCAATTTCCCGGATGGATGCATCACATTGTCTCATGCCAATAATGCGCCCTCTTTCAAACTCACTGATTTGACGGTACGTTTCGCGCATACGTTTGTGATGCATTCGGCGCTTCTGCTCAAGTCACAGTGATCCATTACCTTCGGTTTATAGCGACACTGAGAGCCGCTGGCACATTTTACCGGTAGATGGTGCTGCGCCGCGTTATCGATGTTGACCTTGAACCCGAGGACCGTCATGTTTCAAATGCTAATCATTTACGCCGGACTTACTAATGTACATGTCGTGTGAATATGAACGTGCTATCTCTAGTCAAGGTCCCCCCGCCCCCCCGAACATAAGTGCACATTTTAAAAAGCGAGTGGTGACGTGACAACCCAGTGACGAATACAAGGCCGTAGAATGTTTGGATACATATATGTTCTAGAGGCTAATGCCTTGCGATGCAGCCAGTATCTTCAGTCGTTGGTTGTTCGTTTCAGTTCCATTTCTTTGTCACATCCTATCCTCTCCTCGATGTCTTCCAAGTACTTCTTTCTAGGTCGTCTTTTTCATTTCTTTGCGAGCTGTTTCCTTCAAGAATGTTGTGTCTGATTATGTTAAATAATCCCATTCTCCTTAAAGACTTCCAGGTTTTTTTTTTTCGTCCAGCTGCTTCTTGTCTTTTCCGTTACATCCACATTTTGTTTACATAGAGTGAAAACCGATTGTGGGTGCTGAAATCGAAGAGTAACACCCGTTTTTCCAAAACCGGTATTGTTTACGTGACGATTGTAACACACGCTTTCAAAATTATATTTTCATTGATGTATCAGTTATACAAGTATTCGTCATTTTCCGTAAAAATTGTAGTTCTATCCTCTTTGATAACTTACCGATCTGGTACTTATCTGGTTGTATGTTGGGTTCTTTGTCTTCTTCGGGCTGTAACTGTTTTTTCGAGTTGTTCCTGTACAAATCTGGGACCTTGCAAAATCATAATAGCTCAATGGGTGAATTTACTTTTGCTGTTAAATAATTAAAGGTAATTAATTTTACTTCCTACATTTCTTTAACACTCAAACAGCTGGTTCACAGTAATCATAACTTTCACAGTAATATAATTTCCATCTAGTCACAGGAGCTATAAAATTCCATCTTGGTGCTACGACTGCACAAACATGTCTTGACTCTTTTCGTCTCTTCCTTCTAAGCGAGAGGGATCACAGAGGTTACAATAGTAGGCACTGAATCTAACCATTTACAATGCTGGCAACGAAACTATTTGTATTGAAGTTACACATTCTGTTCGTAAATATAACAAATTTAAGGAAATTCTATGTTGTAAATAACTTTATAAAATTTAAGTATTTAGATTTCTTGTTAATTAACTTCAAAATTTTTATTTTCTCATCGAATGCAGTAGTTTCAAATGTATATCGTTCGCATATATTCGATTTACGCAAGTTTCGAAGGCTTCTTAATATCCATTAGGCCACAAGAACCAGAAGCGGTATTGGGAATTTAGTTCACGTGAAACCTTGTGTGGGATCCCACTTAATGTGTGTGTGTGTGTGTGTGTGTGTGTGTGTGAGAGAGAGAGAGAGAGAGAGAGAGAGAGAGAGAGAGCAGGGCTTAAGTTGGAAAATCCTAGAGCAGGGCTTAAGTTGGAAGACCCTTTGGGGCGGTTGGGTGGCTCTGGCGAGCAGCTGCCGGCTCTGTTTCTGCTTAGGCAGTCGGCGCGCGCTGCGTAACGGTGGGCAGCGCGTGATGGCCCGCCTAACTGTAGCGCTCTGTAAGGGCGCTCGCTGCTTGGTGTTCGCCTCGCCTACTACCCAGTCGGCAGTCGTCGCTCTGCTGCTTCAGTCGGGGCCCATCTGGGCTCCAGAATACACGGGGTCTCTGGTTGATCTCCTTCCTCTCGTTACAGTTTAACGTTGCATGTAACTCTGTGTGCTCCTTCTCCGTATATTGTATTCGGTGCAGAAGTCTTTGCTAGACACGTTCTAGTCGGGATGGGAATGCCCTTACCTTCCTTTCAGAGCTTTTGACCAATTACACAGGCTTTGGTGGTAGTATTGTACGACGTGCATAGTGTTTTCCGGCTTTGGGGGATAGCAGAGAACGACGTGTAAGGTGCCTTTACGAATCATATCCTAGCATATACGAAACCGTGGATCTCAGGATACGGCTTGTCACTTTGGTGGTGGCTAAACAGTTTAGCCACCATCAACCCAGGGAGCACTTCGTAAAAAAGTGTGGGTGCGACCGTCTCAGAATCTATCCTTTTTGCCTGTTTATTCATTGCTTGATGAACCGTTCCACCTTATAAAATATGATAAAAATTAAATCATTTTACAGATGATCAGTTTCCTCACTCAGAAACGTCAAGATCTTTTTGTTTTAAAAAAACTGAATTTTACTTCTTATGATAGTATTCTGTCAGCGTTTCTGCATTGTCCGTTGCTAGCAGTAGATCCGTCATGTCGCGTGACACACTATTTCTAACCCAGTTTAAAATATGATACATAGCATTTTTTTCGCACACACAGAGCATCTGCATCTTCTAGTATACCACATTTAACATAATTGTCTTTGGATCTACCCACTTCAGTCCACAGTCTGTTAAAGGTTCTCCAACTATACTCATGTCCTGGAGCGATTTCTGTAGTAGCTTTAAAGCACTTGCTCGTGTTACACAAAGCTGCTTTCCATTCGTCATTAAGAGCCTTCCTATGATGACTGTGCAATCTCTTGCTCACTGTGCATAAAGCTCTTTCTTAATCGAGCACTTTATAAATTCAGTATTAGTATAGACTTTTTTCTCTTCTGATGTTCGGTGGAGCAATTCCCATCATGAGATAAAGTTTTTCAAGTTTGGTAGGTTTCAGGCAGCCCGTGATGATCCCACAAGTGTTGTTGGGTAAGATGACAGCATTCTTGGAATGGATGAAGAGAGCTCAGACTAGGCAAATTACGGAGTATAACAGTGCAAGAGCTTGAGTTCGCATGGTTGTGAGGCTTGCTCGCCAAGAGGAACTGACGGTAGTTTCTCGTGTAGACGTTCTGTTTCAAGTTTTTAAGTCTCTAAGATGAGGGATCTATGAAGGGTGATACCTGCCTATGTTGGTAACCTGTTTTTTATGGCGTGTATGCGTTTAAGGCGGTGTCTGATTTCCTTCTTATTACCTATAGACTCAGCACATTAGCGGGATACTAGATTACAGCTTCCCCAGGAAAGATGTCGCCAGTTTCAGCTTTAGCGTCTTCTAGGCCAAGATGCATGTTCTGTTATAAGAGGACAACTCGCATTCCGCATTGAGGTCCAGTTTCTGTAACCGCCCCGTAGTTTCCATTAATGATACATTAGTACCTCCCACCTCTGCTTGACTACAGATTCGAAGATACATTTCCCAAGAAAACAAAATGGTGCTAGTCCAACACATACACGTGCTACTTTCCAGTAGATAACTCCATTCGGTTGATGTCTCATTTTTAGTGTCTGCAGAAGCGTCATACGAACTTCCTCCTGATTATTGGTATTCTCATCTTTCGAATTCTGCTCCATAATAACGTGACAACGTTCGTCCCGTTACTGCGTAATGTTTTCGCAATTCATCTTTCAGTTATGAATTACGGGAATTCATGTAGTTAAGAAACCCAACGAGCTGACTAGGCGTCCTAAATCTCAGAAAACGGCTCCGAGGCTATTATTACAGCTGGTTACGGACCGACATTAGGACTCGATACCCCACAGTGTATACAGCAAGCGCATTTATCGGGATCAGGGATTTTCAATTCTCAAGAGTATTTCTTGTTATGTTGATACCGGATGATCAGTGAAGACTTAATTACGAAAATGAAACTTCAATCTGCTTCTGGTTACATAAACAGTAGTTCTTTGAAAAATTTCGAGACCGGTGTCAAGAACACAGCCATGATGGTTCAAGCGGAGGAGGTCTTCATCAGTCGTGAGTCGAATGAAATGAGTTATCAGTGTATTGTACATTTGCACATTTTCCATGACTTTTAAGAAACCATATACTCTTATTTGATGGCGTTGCATCAAGTCGCTTTGCTTCTACAGTCTCTGAAATATGTTCGAAACTATTTTGCTCAAAATTCTAAGATGCTGTGTACTTCGTTTCATGGAAATCGTGAATGAACCCTTCCGCTGTCCTGTATCTTGTGTCCAATTCTTCACGAACTTATGCAGTTGAATAAAGATTTTTCAGGTGGCCTAGTGTGAATTTTTTGCCAGAATGTTAGCGATGTTGTATCTGGAAGGACAGGTGCATTTTATAATGATATGGGCAATAGCAAAACCAGCTGTTTTAGGCACGAGTGTATTTTACTGTAACTGCTTAAAAACGATAACTGTTTCATTCCTGCATAAAATGATGACTGTTTTCGCGTTAGTCATTTAAAATATTGCTTTTAGACTTTTGAAAGTATTTCATGATCTACAAGATCGTTTGCTTGTCAGTTGTGTTGCTTGGTTCAGTGCCCCCTTGTCATTCTATACAGAATCTCTATCCTAAGAGACGTCTCACGTATTTTCCTCTGCTGTTTTGGCATACCCTTGCAATTTAGTTTTTGCAATGTGTATGTGGACTCAGCTCAAACAAATGTATCCACTTGTTCCGTGCGGCACCCTTCGTCAACAGAAAACGTCGGTTCGTTTCTCGTTACAAACAAGATTTTTTAAAGCGAAATTCCATATGCGCATACGATAGATCTGTGCCAAATTAGTCTAGTGCGATTCTTGATTTATCGACCCGTTTTAACGTAAAAAAAAGAAAAAAAGGCGACTGGAAATGGCATTGCAGAACAGATAACACCAATCTTCATTTCGATACAGCGACAGAGTGTGGCGTGAGAGCCTCTCTTTGCGGTTTTTTTTGCCGCAGTTGCTGATTCTGGTCGCCTTTTCCCTCAATTTCGGCTTGTGACTTGGATTTTTTTCAGCGCCATCGTAAACTGGCGCTACATCACTGTAACTCATTTTCCAAGATATTTCTGATCATTTAAGAAAAGTATTCTGTTCAGTTTTAAAAATCATACTCTATTTATATGGCAGTGTAGCGTATTAACCATTAAGAAAAATTACTGCCCCAATGCATACTCTCATTTGCCGGTAACCTCGTTTCAGTATCGTGAAACTATCGCGCAATGGAACTAGCATACGTCATCTGCGACTGACACCCTAGAGGTATCGGTGAACACTGCAGTTTGTGGAAGTCTAGAGGAGACTTTTATTCGGTAGTGACTGTCAAATAGTTGACGGTTTAAAATTCCTGTAGACCATTTGGCTTTCCACTAAACTGGTTATCGTGGCATTCAGGCAAGGTCGCAGCGACGCTGTTTCCGTGTCGTCGAACTTTCCGTCTGTGCTCGTCATTTCGAAACCTTTGCCGTTCCAATCCACTTCTCCCATTGCCTCTTAGTTACAAATGTGTTTTGTGTGTTTCTATATACATGAGTTCAGCTGATGGAACGTAGCTCAGGACAGCAGGTTGGTAAGTTGGTGTCGCCCGTCCCCTAGTGTTCAAATTCTTTCTACGTAAATGTTGAAAGACGAGGGGGGTTAAACGCCTCAAGTTGGCAGCGCCGAGTGCGGTAGGAGCGCCCATAATTTATCTCGGGCCGCCCCACTTCCAGCCTGGAACCTGGGGCTAATGTACGCTAGGCCGCGTCGTAAGTTGTGCCGATATGGGCTCCTGTCCGCTCCCTCCGTTCTTGGAACCAGGCCACCGGGCCGCCGCCCAAACTCTTCTGTCCATCTTCGCGCCTCTTGTGAGCATTTAGTGGCATCGCAAATACATCATGCTCCATGTCAGCTCGGCGTGTCGCTGCCGACAAGGCAATTTTTATTGCTCTACCGTTTCTCTGGCTTTAATTTCAGTTTCCATTTTTTAAACGAAAAAATAAGGCACTTCCTGAAAAATATCTACCCAGGGAGATGTCGTGAGGTGGGAGCCCTACGGTGTTAAAGGCGCTAACGTAATTTTGGTGTATTCATTTATACACTCACCAGCGAGTACATTATGACCGCCTACCTAATAGCCGATACGTTCACATTTGGCACGGATAACAACGGCGACGCGTCGTGGCATGGAAGCAATGAGGCCTCGGTAGGTCGCTTGAGGGACTTGGCACTACATCTGCACTCACAAGTCACCTAATTCCCATGAATTCCGGAGAAGTGGGCGATGAGTTCTGACGCCACATTCAGTTCATCCTAGATGTGTTCGATCGGGTTCAGATCTGGAGAGTTGGGAAGCCAGCACATCAAGTGGAACTCGCCACTATGTTCCTCGAACCTTTCCATCACACTCCTGGCCTTTTGAAATTGCGCATTATCGTGTTGAAAAATGCCACTGTCGTAGGGAAACATGATCTTCATGAAGGAGTGTACGTGGTCTGCAACCATTGTGCGATACTCCTTGGCCGTCATGGTGCCTTACACGAACTCCACTGGACCCATGGATGCCCACGTTAAAGTTCTCCCGAGGATAATGGAGCCGCCACCGCCTTGTCTCCGTCCCACAGCACAGGTGTCAAGGAGCTCTTTACCTAGAAGACAACGGATTCGCGCCCTTCCGTCGGCATGATGAAAAGGGTACCGGATTTCATCAGACCATGCAACGTTCTGCCACTGAGCCAGCGTCCAGTGCCGAGCGTCACGTGTCCATTTCAGTCGCAGTTGCCGATGTCGTGGTGTTAACATTGGCACATGCATGGTCGTCGGCTGCGGAGGCCTATCGTCAGGAGTGTTCGGTGCATGTGTGTTCAGACACACTTGTATTCTGCCCGATACATGATATTAGTGCCGCAACTGTCCTCCGCGTGTTCTGTTTTTACCAGTGTCCCCAGCCTACGACATCCGACATCTGTAATGAGGGGTGGCCGGCCAACGCCACGTCGTCTTGACGTGGTTTTACCTTGGTTTCGCTGCGTGTTGAAGACACCACAGCACTCCTCGAACATCCGACAAGTCGTGCAGTGCCCGAAATACCCCTGCCGAGCTTCTGGGCGATCACAATCTGTCATCGGTGGAACTCACATAGACTGCGCGTCTTCCCCATTCTACACACGGACAGCACGCTCACTGATACTACATGCACCGTGCTTATGTCTGACTAGCAGTCATTCCGCGGCAGGTGACGCTGCTGTCGCCTGGACGGTTTTATATCGATAGTAGGCCGGAGATCATAATGTTCTGGCCGATGTATGCACAGTGTGCGTGACTTGGTGGCTTCGCGGTGTGAGACGCAGACCACAAACTCAGAGGTTCAGGCTTCAGTAGCCACTCGGACCAGCGATTTGACCTGTCACTAACCATATCATTTAGCTCTGGCAGTGATTTGTATAGCGTATGTAAGAAGTGCCATGTTGGATCAATGTTAAGAGTCCACGTTAAGTATAAGATTCCCGTATAATTCACCGCATAAGTTTAGCTCATTGGTCGGAGGAAGGATAGGTGCACTGTGCCACCTACAGTCAAACAATGCCTATTGCAGCCCTGTGGTGCTTCGGATTGAGTGTGTTAAATCATGTAAACCACTCTCGAATGAAAACGAGTGTCACCGATCAGTAGTGAATTGAATGAAACCTTGAAAAATACCCGTTAAGGTTTAGTTCTTACAGACGCAGTGCAACATTTTTTTCCGTGGAAGCAAATACCGAGAGATCGAAGTGAATGGGAAACTTAATGATAAAGCTGATCTGTTGTCCTTTAACAGAGTATTTTATTTGATAATTTACAGCCGATGCGTACCATCTTCAGAACTCCAACTGGTAAGGCCTTCATTGTGAAATCAACAAACCAGAAAGGGATATCACATACCTGTGAATCTTGCTGATCTATATCACATGCGACATGGCAGTGATAAATCTGTTGTGCATACACTTCAACGTGGCAGTTTTAGGCGGGTCATGTTTTTGATAATCGTGGCGTAGGATACTGCTGAGAGTCGGGCAAGAAGAACAACCGCTTTTACGGCAATGCCAACTTCAGCAACAACGCTTTAGCAGTTACCGAATGCTGTTTGTACTTCGCTTGGCTTTGTATTGTGCGTAGTTCATTGTATTCTTGTCTTATTTTCAAAGGATTGGAGAGACTAATCATGCTCCACAACATGGTTCGAGTACAACCCTAACAACACCATAAGGGATCGGAGATCCATATGACCATTATATGAGTTCTGAGTTTCCAGGAGCACAGAGCACGGACATAGGCTGTTTGACTGCGAGGAGGTGGGGCTTTTCCCAATCTGCTCCTCGCCTCTCGGAAAGTGGAAATTCTTGTTAGTTTACGATCGCCGCTGATTACCTTGTTATATGTCCGCACTCTACCACATGTTGTTTACCCTTATATATTTCTTTGAAGTTGTTTACCAGAACTATATGTTTATTTGTGATTGTCCGACTGACTTAAATGCTTGATAAATAAAGTGCCGTGAGTGACTGCAGGATAAAAGTATTGAGAGCTCCAGTTCGTCTTGTTTGTTACGCGTCTTATAAAGTATTTCTTTGCCGCAAATGTGTCTCTAGACTTTAAGAAGTCAGCAATGTGTTCGCAGTTAATTCTAGGTATACTATTTTGTCCGATTATGTTACGTGAGAACTTGAAACTGTGAACGGCGTCGGCATTCGAGCAAGGATTTTTTTTAGTTTTTCCGTGAAGCGTGTTTCGATGGCGTAACTGGTAGCGCACTGCCCGTGAAAGTCGCGTACCGGGGTTGAATCCGTGTACTACTCACACATCTTTGTTCCTTTGTTCACTCGAACAAATCGGAGCGTTTGCAATCGTCATGTAACGTTTCCAAAGCGCACCGCATTCACGCTCACTGCAGTTCCGCACAAACTCACATTAGGGTCGAAATCTGACACGCAATAGAAGCTCGGAAACCTGACACTCGGTCGAAGCGCGGAACGTCTTCACCCACTGTACAGTGAGTGGTATAGGTTTCTTCGTACCAATGTTAGCGAGTTTGTGTCTTATTCGATCCGCGTCGAAAATCGTTCGTATATTGTTACCTAATTTCAAACGCTCAAGCGTAGTTACAGCGTCGCTACAGTGTACGATCTCTTGAGTCTTCACAGCTCTCCCACAGTTACCAAAGGCTTGAAAATCGTTCAGCGAGGAGAAAAAAACAAAGAATAGATAAAAAGGACTATCTTCGTTGAGACCACGAAATCTACAGGAATACATGTGAAAACTGTGTCTTTCTCACCAGACCAGGGAAGGATTCACGACGTAGCTGAGAAATATACTTTTGTGCTGTTCTTGAGCGATAAGACGCATTGCTGTTCTAGAATGAACTAATCATGTCCAGTAATGTTCTTTTTGCTCAACAATTAATGGATTCCTGATCGGAGCGGAAGTTTACTTACGTGACGGGCCTCCGAAATCTCATTTGGAAAACATTTGTGGAAATTTCCACTGATTTGACCTTCTGACTGCGGTAATAAACACTAATACGTTTCCACACTGTGCGTTGCACAGAATGTTTGAAGTCGTTCTCCCATTAACCAGAGATGACACTATTAAGGCGACAGGCGCACGAGACACTTACGCTATTGAGCTGAGACACTAGACTCGCATTCGGGACAGCGGGTCAAATCCCCATACAGCCAGCCACACTTTTGTCTTAATCGATTTTATGAAATCATATAAAACTAATGTCGGGATGGTTTCTTTCAAAATGCACATCCGATTTTCTTCCTAATCCTTTCCCAATCCAAGTTTATGGTCCGTCTGTTATGACCTCGTACGACAGTCAATTAAATGCAAAATGAAAATGCTGTAATAGCACTTCATGCGTCTGAAAACTTTTCACCTGATCTCTGTCTGTATCTCTTCGTGTCAAAGTACCTCTTGCACCCAACGTCCCTAATTATTGAGTGTGCTTATTCCAGTCCCTGTCTATTCCTACATTTTTTTATCTCTCCGGCTCACTCTGTTACCGTGTAAATTATTCCCTGATCGCTTTACATATGTGCTGTTACCATCGCCTTTCAGCTAGTTAGTTTTTCAACGTATTTCTTTCCTCGTCGATTTTGCAGAAAAACTTCACTTTTCTTACCTTGGTAAGAAAGTTTACAGGATCCTTCTGTAATACTGCATCTCAAACACGTAGATGCTCTTCTTTCCGGTTTTCCCACAGTTCACGATTAAATTCCATGCTGTGCTTCGTATGTATGTGATACTAGTAAACTTATTATTCTCAATGCTCAGTAGATCGTTCATTCCATTCAACGGGTCTCGTAATTTTTTACTTTCGCAGAAGATAGCTATGTTACAACATAATTCTTTCACCTTAAATCAGAATCCCCCTTCTGATAAGGATCGTTTGTGCGCTATTCGCTATTCACTGTTCACCGTTCACTCAACCGACACATCGTTGTACGCCTTATCCCCCCACTCTGTGTTGTCGCCCTGCTAACGGCTGCTCTTCTGACTCGGCTTCACACGGACCGTGCATTCGAACGCTGAGCTTCGAGAGTGTCGAGTTTCTGACCTCATAGCGTGTGGAAAAAGCACGTTGGGGAGTCTTTCCGATAGTGCAGAGCAATATCTGGCATGTTACATATTTTGAACGTGCGGTTAAACATAGACCAGTGAGATGGAAGAACGCTACGTACATCACATGACTCCAGCTGTCTTCAGTACCTTGCCACGAGACGCCCTTTTGGCTTTCAGTTGAAGGCTATATATGTATAAGCCATTTCTAAACACCAGCAAATTCTATTTTATATATTGTAAAGATTCTGCTACTGAATATGGAAAGTGATGAAGTAAGAATGACCTTAGGGGTTTACAGAAAAGAGAATAATGAATTAATTTTTATCTTATATGTTGAACTATTGTAAAAGTGTGTCGCACTATGGAACTTTTGTAAGCCGTTTTCCTTATTGACTAGACATAGTACTTTCCTTTTTGCCTTACAACATGTTCATGGATATTGAAGTTTTTATTTGTGCACACTACAGACAGGACAACATGACTAGCCACCGGAGGATATGTGCATTTTAAAAAAGTAACGTAGGAATTCGTAAACATTATGATATGCGACCCAGATACAGCCGACAACTGCCGCTGGAGCGCGCTGTGATCGCGTATACTACGTTTAAGTACACGTCGCATCGTTCACGTTCAACTGTTCGCAATCCATCTACGCTTGAGCCTTTCACTGCAGCATGAGAGGCAGTCTTTCACTACGATAGGGTGTTAGACGGGAGGCATTACGAACGGTACCTCACTCATAAGCCCGCTTCCAGCCAGCGACTGATGATGGCGCTGTAAGCTGACACGTAGGATGCAACGTTATTCCTAGTTTGTGATGCTGCTCTGTAGAAAGCTGCTATTCGGAATCAGGACAAAGAGCACCGCCGTTAATCACCTGTAAACAACTGACACATTAGGTCATGTGTCGATGAGCCTAGACCACAACAGGCCTTTGCTGAAATCTAGATAATTATACAAATTGTGCTCGTAGGCATCTTGTTGGCGTAGATTTATTTTTTATTGTCACACATCTCAGCCTTTCCGGATTTTAAAGACAATATTATAATTCGAGGTATAGTTGCTCTTGTGACACGTAAAGGATATTACAACACAAAGGTCGTTCTGTATTTTATCAAATGACGGTTTCTCTTTATGTTTCTTTTTTTTCAGTGCTGGGCATGCCCGTTTTCAAGAAAGGCCATCAAACAGATGTGCACGATTAGAGGCCTGTATCGCTGACGTCGTTCTGTTGTAAATTTATGTAACGTGTTTTACGTTCACGCACTGTGATGTTCTTGGAGGACGAAAATCCCATTTTTAAAAAACAACATTCGAGACTCAACTCGCTCTCTTCATCCGTGATACACGGAGCACCGTAGACAGAAGCGCTCAGGTTGATTCCGTGTTCCTTGATTTCCGGAAGGGATTCAATACTATTGCGCACTATCACTTAATGAACAAAATACGAGCTTAACGAGTATCGGACCATGGATACATGACTTTCTTGCAGACAGTACCCGGCATATCCTTAACGGAACATAATCGACAGGTTATTCGGTCGCAACTTTTTACAGTTTACATTAATTATCTATGGTTAACATTTGAGGCTGCGTGATTATATTCGCGGGCGATACTCTTGTCTGTAGGAAGCTGGCAACACTAGAAGACTGTTGTAGCGACATGCAGGAGGACTTGTAGGGGATCGACGATCAGTGCAGGGACTGGCAGTTGGCCTGAACGTAAACAAATGTGACGTATTTCGTATAAAAAAGTGAACAGAGCCACTACACTTTGCTACACTGTTCGTGAAAGATCACTGGAAACAGTAAATACCGTAAACAGTCAAATACATATTGACAGCATGTTACACTCGAGTCAGACCTTTCATTGCGGTAGACCGTTGACAGCTCGAGCTGTCGGATCTTGTAAATAATAGCTTATTTAACAACTGCAAATAAATACTGACATGATAAAATGAAAATAACGCCACTACATAAACATGAGCTTATTGAAGTTACTTTGTCTACTCACATGAGAAATGGACAAGATGTACTGGGAAGTATAGTCTTGTCTGTAAACTGAAAAGCAAGCAGCACTAAAAATAAATAGTGACATGATAAAATGAAAATAACGCCACTACGTAAACACTAGCTAGAACGCTACAGGTACTGTACAGGATGACAATCAGTTTCCCTCTAGTGCTGTAGAACACTGTGCAAACATTTTGGTAGATTCTGGCAGTAGTGTATCGAAAGCAGCTGCCGCCAGAGCAGAGCGCCGCCCACTCGCTGGAGGGAGGTCACGGCCGCCCCCGCAGAGTTGTCAACTGCGCTGCCATCGCAGTCGCAGCCGGAGACATCGCTGACAGTTGGCATTCGAGTGACGACACGTTCGGTCCTGCTCTTCGCGCTGTCAGCAATGCCGGACGTCTATTGTCTCGCATGAGAGGCAACTGGACGCCTCCACCAAAATGTTCCTGATGTGCTACGGCCGTGGGCCATAACAAAGAAGTTAATAAACAAAACTATTGTCGTGTTGATGTCTCATTTCACTGTCCACGGGTGACAGTCAAAGGGTCATCTAACATGCCCATATGCGTTTCTTGCCTTGTATTACGAGTATTAGTAATTCATATCTGTATTCCATGTAGTGTAAACGCATTTTGTGGAAGAAAAAACGGCTCTGGGCCTGTCTGCACGCTTTGTCGCCAGTGACTGATAAAGGCAAACTGCGGAAGGGTCAATATAACTTTGTGAGACACTCTGTAGTTGTTATGTTAACTTTCAGCCTGCAGTTGCATAAGCAAAGAAACTTTACCTAGGTTTCGGCTATAATAATGAAATGTCACAATATAAAATTAACACATGCCAGATATTGGCCTTGTCAATCTTGAAATGTTAGTACTACAATACATAGTCATAATACTGCGTCACTGCCGGCCGGAGTGGCCGTGCGGTTCTAGGCGCTACAGTCTGGAGCCGAGCGACCGCTACGGTCGCAAGTTCGAATCCTGCCTCGGGCATGGATGTGTGTGATGTCCCTATGTTAGTTAGGTTTAATTAGTTCTAAATTCTAAGCGACTGATGACCTCAGAAGTTAAGTCGCATAGTGCTCTGAGCCATTTGAACCATTTGAACTGCGTCACTTGTACTAATGTTTTGCCGATAGGCCACACAAACAGCCCAGACAGGTGGGCTGCAGGCGCTGAGTCGTAACTGGGCGCCGCGGGCAGTGACGCAGCGAGCTCAGCTGGTGGTCGCGCTCATGCGCGTGCAGAGTAATACTGACTTAAAACCAGAAAACGTTAACTGAGATTATTATGGAAAATAGTTTATTACAATAATTCGGACTATTAATGGCATTAAAACCCTAAGTTACTGAAATTACCGTTCCTTAAAAGGTAAAAGACATATAAAAAGTGTACTGTACAAAAGTATGAATAAACATTATTTGATAACATTATTTGTTACAGCAGCTAAAAATGTTACTGGCAAATAAACCATAATAACTGAAGTTACAGTTCTACGAGAGGCAAATGACATTACATAGCGTAAAGGAACCTTTCAATAACAAAAGATGCTAAGTTAAGGTCAACAGTGCCTGAAATTGTGGAACTTAGCTAAGAATTAACGCCTGTGAATGATAATAAGGACAATTGTCACATACGGTTTAGCGGTTAGATATACAGTATGTGATCAGCAATTGATACATAAGAAAACCAGTAGGCTGTATGTCATAGCCAGCTACTAACGTAGGTAGAAGATCATACAAAGTAATGGATTTATCGGACAATAGGTGCGTGCAACGCCACAAAATATTATGAAGACATTATAGGCAACGGAGTATATTTGCAAATTTTATTAAGCTCTTAAATATGAATACGTCATTTGGTGTACAACAAATTTTGAAACAGCATTGAACATAGGTTAGTGTATTAAATGTGCGGTGTATAATCGGGAAATTCCCGAAGCTACTAATAAGAACAAAAAGTCTGTATGTCGTAGCCAGAGCTCTTAAACCAAGAAGCTAAAGTTTGACAAGGCCAATATCTAGCATGTTTTAATTTTATATTGTGACATTTCTGTAGAAGGCTACATTATTATAGCCGAAACCTAGGTAAAGTTTCTTTGCTTTTGCAACTGTAGCCTGAAAGTTAACATAATTACATTTTACAGTTGCTGACTCTGCTACACGATGCTAAAAATACTCTGTAGTTGCTTTTTGCGACCTAGTGCGGTAGGTAAAATAGGGAATTACGTGCTCTCCTCATTTTGCAGGCCTATGAAGGAGGTTAGTGCATGGCCACAATACGACCATCTACCTTTCCGCACACTTCTAACCTCCACTCTGCCTTTCCACTGTGTTACACCCACACAATACAGTTTATTATTTAATACGGTTCTATTGAAGTTTGATGTTGTACAAACATTTAATATTTGTTATTAACCCAATACATTTCACAATTACTATTAACATGATTTTTAATAATTTTCTGTTCTTCCGTGTACTGCAACGTGGAAACTATCAGTCTCAGAAAATAAGGTGCAGGACTTTTTTGTAGGAAATTCAGTGTAGTTTCATTTTGTGCTAGGAAATATTTTCGATAGAAGCCGCGGCTTTAGAGTTACTCAAGAAAAATATAAAAAAAACCTTTGAACTACCATTAACCCCCATGTTCACACCTCACTGGTCAGGATTTTTAGTAAGTTATTCATTCACTCTACCCTACCACGGCACAAAAATTTGCTACTATACGAATTTTCCCCTGGTTTTTCTTCATTGACTGAATTAAAGTAGGGTTAACAGATTCAACGAACAGCGTTGCAGTTCGTTACAGGATCATTTTGTCTGCGGGAGAACGTTTTGTGGATGCCCAACAAAGAGCGTTGTGCATCACGAGTAGGTTTCTATTGAAATTACGAGAGCTCACGAGGCATCATGAGAATTCCTCCTACTTACGCCTCACGAAGTGATCGCGAAGAGAAAATTATTGCCATACCGACAATTATTTTTCCCACAAGTTATTCAGGAATTAGACAGGAAATGAGTGAGAATGGGGGAGGGAGGGGGGGGGGGGCGGAGCCAAAAGTACCCTACGATACACCTGTGATGTGGCTTGCGGAGTGTAGATGCGGATTTATCGCGTTACCAGCTGCATTAGTCCGGGAACCGTGCATCCGCTCACCAGTTCTGCTTAGGCCAGCTGCCCATCCCTTTCGTACATTCCGGCTGGCATGCGGCGTGCTCGCTGCCTGCTGCAGTAGCACCTGTAAAACCAGAAGGAGCGCGTCAGGCATACTGTAAGTTAACAGCATTCACTTACCATCTGTAGTATGTGGTTTATAGTCTGTTCAGATTACTTTAGGACTGACATTTCGGCAGTAGCACATGAAGGCGAGGAGCAGAGCTGCCCTTACATTTCATCGAACTCGCTCAAACAGGCAAACTATTCTCTTCATAAATATGGAACTTGGATCAATGTGGCCAAGAAGACCTCCAATATGTTTCACCTAAGCTTCATTTACGGAAACACATTATTAGGACATTATACGGACAGTTTGCTAAAACGCATTTTCTGTCGACGTTACCGAGGTTTCGATACGCCGGGAACATTTTTGTTATTGAAGATAGGTGAACACATCAAGCGATGAAGTCTTAGGAGTACATAAAATTTTCGTCTACTCCAAACCGAAACTTTGTCAGCGTATTTTAACACGAGATGATTTCAGTTAAATATGACGCGTTGTTGTCCGTTCGTGCGTCAAGTTCAAAGCGAACATCCATATGGTTTTGTTACAAGAAACGGATTGATAATTTATAATTAACCTGTTATTAATTTTTGTGATCTGTCTACTTAAACGGAAAACATTACTTCATTATTGCAGCAGTTATGTTGCAAACAGTTATACTTATTTTGTGTGATATGGACTGAATTCCTGAGGCAAACTTCATTCGGAGTTGGTTGCTGGTAACGTCTTCTTATTAAAAGCTCAGCACTTAGGAAAATATACTTTTGTTAGGTATGTACTTACCGTTGTAAATTGCACACTTCAAACACGCGGATGAATTCAACTATTCTTCATTTCTGTGGTGGCCAAGAGAAAGCTCCATTGACATCGCTTTCGTCGCTCTGACGTGCTTGAAGCGTCACTTTACCTGTCACTGTTGTTACGTAACGAAGTGAAAAAAAAAGAAAAAAAACTGTGTTTGGCTGCCTTGAAAGAGATCTAAGTCCTTGAGGGCGACCAATAACTGTGTTGGATTTTCCTTTCTGTGATAATGATCATAAATATGACGAGAACCGCATCCTTAGCAAGTGATTCTGTAGTGATAATTCGCTTATCCATAGAACGTTTTTTTCCTAAAGAATTTCAAGCATCGACGTTTTTGAAATTTCCTTTGATTTCTCGAACATTTCCATGCCAATTTTCACAATCGTTTCAGAGTTGAAGTATTTCTAACTATTACATTGTTAAAAGAGAGAATCGGGCGACCATTAAATTTTTCATTCTCTAAGTAGGCCCTTAACACACAAACCATTTCTCTCGACTGATCTCTTACGGCATTCCCCCGACGAGGAGGACGACGCAGATCATTTTCACTCATAACTTTCGACGAACTTTCTATTTACATTTTTCAATTCCACACTACAAATAACTTTAACGACAAATAAAATTAAAACTCCTGCAGGAGTGAAAACAACAAACAAAATCACAACGTGAGACGAACACGAAGGACAGCAAGCTGCTTTAGAATTCAGCACAATGTGGGGCGGGAAGTGTTGTGCCCCCTCCCCCTCTTCTCAATTACTTCCATCATAGGTGTCAGTGCTAAAGTAGTTTTGACTAGACTGTAGTCATTGCTTGGTGTGCTCGTGGCGCCACGTGTGAGGCACGTGGAGAGCGCAGCGTGGGCTAGCGGGAGCACGGAGCTGCTGGCCAGCGGTATCTGCCGGAACAGATTGCATTCTTCCAGAAAGCGAACGGAGCGCGCAGGCGCACTCCGCCATCCGAGACGATGTGTGCCGGCCTGCCGTTTCCCGATCACGCCCTGTAGACGCGGTGCTAGCCAGTTGGAAACGCCACATTCCGCGTTGCGCTTGCGAGACTTCCTTTCCGCAGTTTTGGATGGCGGAAAGACTGCCGTTTTTGCGCATTGTGGATTCAGTCTCGCCTCGTTCCTAGTGCCAGACGCCAACACAGCAGCGTTGCACGAATCATGCCACTGACTTTATCGAGATACAAGAGACTCGTCACAGCTTAAGGACACAGTTCGAAGTCAGAAAAGTTCGCACACTGCAATCTGATTTGAATAGTTGATATGTGACCTTCAAGATCGAAAGTTTCGACGTTGTCACGAAAAGTGCTGTCGCCTGTCAGCTGCCAGAGTGCTTCACACTCTGCAGTGATAGAAAAACAGCTTTCATGTCTCCGTGCTACAGAATCTGAAATTCACGTATGGCGTAGGTGTCTGTAGTGTCTCCAAACACATCGAAAATTTGTTCTCAATTTTTATTACGGCCGAATCTTTATATGTTTATTTTATTTTACATGCGGAATTTTCTGGTCGACGTACAACTTCAACCTCACAAAGTCATAATGAAGTAACAAGGTAAATTCTAGCAAATTTAACTTGATTTCCCCTAGATCCTTGCGTGTATGAAAGTTAATGCTAGACTCAATAGTAGGCTGCCGTAACTGTTCACCCCTATCCGCGCAGGGGGCTTTCGTGATTCGTCAGTCAAGCCCGCCAATCAATCGTAACATTAAACCAATTCTTTTATTTATCTTTGCAGGTCAATTTTGACTAAATTAAGTTGTACTTATATAGATATCATTGTGGACAAAATGCTCAACATTGTCATAATAGCTTCTTAATCATTTAAACATTAAATATCAGTACTAGATGTTTTTAATCTTGGCGTCAAATGCAGTAACTGATATCCTGCTGTCTGTCGACGCTTCAGGACAAGGAAGCATACCCGCACGGTTTTTTCCACGCTTCCTGTTCATATGCCACGGCACTTATGGAGTGCGTAACCTCTCGTACGTACCGGTTCGCATAGCTACAGCAGCGTAAGCATTTGATACGAGATAATAAATCATGGTCCGTAATGTAGCATAAACGCCATACTTGGGAAAATAGTGTTTTTTCCTACTTTGTTATTATTTAACATGTAACAAGTATGAAATTCCCCTTCAAAAATTATGCTAAAATTCTCGTATGATATAGATCTATACAACGTTTTCACTTGTGTCAAATCAGTATTATTAATTTTAATGAGGATTGGAGTTAAGTTTTTTTAATAAACAATTTTTTTCTCCCGGGAAAGTTTTCTGTTTGAGAAGAGTGCTTGCGCACCGTAGTGGCAACACGATGGTAGCCGACCATAGCAGACTTCCATTGGTGAATTGCTGGCGGGAGCAGTCCAGCACGCTATCTGTCGAATGCCTACTGACTTAGATCAGAGTATAATACACCATGATAAAGAGTTCCTTACCAACGCCTACAACTCTCGTTTATTTATGAAGTCTCGTACATAATCTCTCAGGAGTATTATAGTGTCATTTATTTTAGTCAAAGAGGCTTAACATAAGTTAAATGTGAAAAACAATGTAAAACAATTTCCTAGTTTTGCACCGAACCGAAGATAACTGCGCAACGGAATTAAATTAGATCATTTGTAGTGACTGCCTAAAAATATCTTAAAGCACGTGGTACAAGCTAACAGGAAGAAGGAGAAATACGAAAGTTCCTGTAATCCGTTCAACTCCTGTGGAAGGAAGTTTCAAAAACAAGGTTTAACAGACATTACAGGGGTATTGGGTGTTTTACTGTTTTATTATAGTGTCTCCGTTGATTGAAATGGCGTTAGGTATGTATATTTCGTTTTTATCGGCTGATACACAGTGCTGTACCGATGGGAGGCAGGAGAGTTGTAGGCGACATAACCTGTTCCCGGAATGCAATGCTTTCAGATGCGGAACAGTGTGTCAGCAGCACAGTGGCTGCGGCTTTGTGTGTGCACGCGCGTGCTTCCGGGAAGGGGCAGGGGGGACGCCGCAGAGCCGGTTTCAGGCGAGCGCGGGTTGACCTCGGGCGGGTGACGGCGGGTTCACGCTGCGCCATCTGGCCCGTGACGTGACGTGACGTGACGCGATGGGGTGGGACGGGAGCCGCCCTGATTTATAGACACCTTGTTTGCTGCTGCCGGGCCGGGCGGGGCGCCTCGCCAGCCGTGAAGCTCAGCACGTCGCTACACATGGCTGCACGCCGTCTGCAAGCTCTTGTCTCTTCAGGTGATGCACAGGGGTCTACACGAGACAGACACGTGCAGTGGGGCGTAGCTTGGTACTTCAGGTCGCGGATCATTTCAGAGCATGATCACCTGCATAAATAATACCGGATATTCTCAACGTGTTCCCAAACGTGGACCAGTTCTGTCCGAGAGGAGCAGGACAAGTAGATGTAGTCGAACACAGTTTTGCTGGTTTTTGTATTCAAGCTTTCAAGAGCACATGCAATGGGGCGTAGCTTTGAACTACCGGTTGCGGATCACTTCAGAGCGTGATCACCCGAATAAAGAATATCGGATATTCTCAACGTATACCCAAACGTGGACCAATTCGGTGCAAGAGGAGCACGTGAGGAGATGTGGTACTGGAATACAACTATGCTGCTTTTTGTATGTGAGCTGCCAGGAGCTATTAGAAACGTAGCGTTTTAGGAACGCTACTGAAAGTTCCTTTCGTCCATGCATCGGAACTTCTGTGGCGTCGCGTGATATCATACTCGCGGTCAGAATACACGCACGTTAGGCGATGTACGGCATGCGAGACAAATGACACAACGTGCTGCCACCACAGATTTAATCGTAAACGTTTATTGCAGGACGCGGATGAATCCTCGCCGCTGTTTTTATACAAAATAAGTATAAATAAGCATATCCAGCCGCACTTTGACAAGCGGGACAAGGTTAGCCTTCTCACTGCTCGAAAGTCAAAAATACTATGATAATAAAACCACAAGCAGAAAGAGTCCGGGATCGGACCAATGAACTGTAATATATTTGCTGCTGATACACGATCTTCTTACATTAATGTGACCACGGCCTATATTCGACGTTAGTATGCAATAACCCCTCAAAAGGGGAGGTGGCAGCCCTATCTGCGGAGGGTATATAAAGCATTTCCGGGGCTCGTCGAAAACTAAGCAGTCGTCTTCGTAATACGTAAATCTGAGCGATTTATCTGATGTCCATAAGGGCAAGATGGTTGGCTTTGTCGCCAAGGGTGTAAGCATTTCCGAAACGACCAAATCAGTAAACTGTTCGTATGCCGTTAAAGTATACGTCTATGACAAAATGACGGTAACCAAAACCGGCGCCGAGGCAACTGTTGCGAGAGAGCGCTGCAATAGCATATCCCGTTAAAGAGCACATTACATGCAATCGTTTCTGAGAGCTCTCCAATCTTGTTGCAAATAATTAGAGTTGCAGTTGTCTGTGGTAAGTAAAACGGTCACCAGGGTGCATTAGTTCTGGTCGTGTTTAGTGTTGTTACCAGGCCTGGTAGGATATAATGGGCGTGAACAGCATAAGATGTTGAGTGATCACTGCGAAGGACAGAGATATGCCTCCTACACGTGTGAGACAACATTATCAGCACCTGGCAGAGTTTGAAAAGGACTTAATTGTGGGTCTCCACTTGGCCTGCTGATCGAATCGTGCCATATCCGAGTTTGTGGGGCATTCAGATGTAGCAGTGGCCCGATTTTGGACTGCATGGGAACGTGAAGGTTGGCATACTCGTTGTCAAGACTCCAGTTGATCCCCATATTGTGCACATCTGCGGTATCAGAGCACAAGTAATGGACTCCTTGAAACATACTGTGTTATGCCGCACCGTTCGTCGGAACTAGCAGCAGCCGCACTTTGGAATTGCGTCGCATTGTGTTCAGTGATGAATCAGGATTTTGCAGTACCCCAGATGACCGTCGTCGGGGAATATAGCGACAGCCTGAAGAGAGGTCACTTTCTTCCAATATTATAGAGAGATACAGCGGTGTTACTGCTGGCGTCATGGTTTGAGGATCCATCGGGTATGACTTCACGTCACTACAGGTAGTGATTGAATGAACTCGCCACAGCACAACAGTACGTCATGGACATCTTTCGTTCTCGTGCGTAACCCCTCTTGCGACAATATCTTCGTGCCATTTTTCAACAGGACAATGCTCGTCCGCACATGGCCCGTGTCTGTATGAACTGACTGCTTGGTATTGAAGAACTCGCGTGGCCAGAAAGCTCTCCAGATCTCTGTGCCCGATAGAACAGCTGTGTGACCAGCTCGCAGCTCAGACGTCAACCCTGCCCCAGTGCCAGTCTCCAGGATGTGAAGGAACATGACAGCTGTTGAGAACCAGGTTGCCTCAGGAGAGGATACATTGGCCTTGTGACACTCATCCCAACCCAACCAGTGCATTCATCCAGGCCAGAGAAGGTACAACTTTCCTCTAATAACTGAGCTCATGCTGGTGATTTGTTTAAAATTTGAATCGATTTTACAGTCACGGAAATAAGATCACAAAACCTCTCAACCTGAGAAGTTCTTTTTCGTTTCCTTTCCCCCCCGCTAGCTGCTTAACTTTTTTTGTCAGACAGTGTATTTCAGGCGACACATGTTGCTTTGCATTCTTGAGCCGTTGCAGCCCTTCGAATGTGTCGACGAACCAAGGGCGTGTTAGCACTTGCTAACAGCTCAAGTTATTCATAAAACCTTTTACCTGTTTCCAAAACGAATCTTCCACGCTGCAGCGGAGTGTGTTGCTTTGAATCAGCTGTGGGTGCGGGCAGTGAGGCGTGACCGGATAGCTTAGTCGTTAAGGGCATAATCAACAATTGACAAGGTTCTGGTTTCGAATGCCGCTTCGGCAAACAGTTTTAATTTGTCTTGAAGACAGATTTAAGTATTTGTATGGCGTCCCCTCACTCACTGTAACTGTTCGCCTGGTTTTGGAACTGCGTTTTTCTCCAAAGTGCTGTTCCGGTACGAAACGTTTGTGCCCTTGTTCTTTGCGTTTTTGTGGAGTCGGCGCAGTGTCGCGAGTCCAAAGGCTGAAAGCCAGGCTCTCCTAGTGAGCTAAATAATGCTGTATGTTGCACCGTTGACGATTTAAGAGAACATTTACGAGGAATCCAGCTCAATTATTTCCACTACTAATGAATACTTTTAAAACACTTGGCAATGGTCCCAGCCTAGCTTTGACTCTAGAGGCAACGTTAAAATAATGTTATATAACCCCTGCCGTACACAAATACAGGTCCACAGCTCGTGGTCGTGCGGTAGTGTTCTCGCTTCCCACGCCCGGGTTCCCGGGTTCGATTTCCGGCGGGGTCAGGGATTTTCTCTGCCTCGTGATGACTGGGTGTTGTGTGATGTCCTTAGGTTAGTTAGGTTTAAGTAGTTCTAAGTTCTAGGGGACTGATGACCATAGATGTTAAGTCCCATAGTGCTCAGAGCCATTTGAACCATTTTGAACAAATACAGGGTAATTATGAAATCCATGAAACATCTTAAAAATCATCGTAAGTAAATGGCGAAAGATAACAATGTTAACAAATGATACAGTACGTGAAAGACAAAATCTCAAAAAAATTTAAGTGTTGCTCCAGCGAGCTAGTCTTGGCAGGGGAGCCACCGACCGTAGTTGCTGAAAATGACGGCGAATCAAACAGCGAAAGCATTTTGTGTGCTAGAATTTGCCCGTTGCCAGTCAGTAGTGTGTGTGGAAAGAGTTTTATACGGCAAGTTTTACTATACACCACCTGTTTACCAGATGGTAGTTGAGTAATACAAGAAACTCGAGGCGGACGGTTGTTTGTGCGATGCAAAACGTTCCGGAAGATCAGGCATGTCAGAACAGATAGTGGACCGTGTAAGTAATGTGATTTTGCCGAAGTCTCACAAAGTCTACCTGTAGAGCTACAACACCATCATTGTGGGAAATCTTTCGTAAGCGAGTGAGAGTGAAGCAGTAAAAATTGCATCTTCTACGAGTCATAAGTCATGACGAACCCACTTCTCAACTTTCTTGAAAGGTCAACTGATAGAAATGGGTGACCTATTAGATATGTCCCATTTGACGAAGGTTGGACACAGAGCATTTATAAACGTTGTAAGAAAAAGGAAAAAAAAAACTAAACTTTGAGAGTATCTTTTTAACACACTGTATCATTTGTTACATTTTGAAATGTTTCATGGTCTTTATAATTACTCTGTGTATTCGATTCCATAATTTGACCTATGAACTGGAAAACTCGCATCTCCGATTGATTCCTTGCAACTTCGGAAGGAATTTCCATAAAGAGAAAACAGAGTAACTCTTCAGAGCTAAGTAGGGCAAGAGTCATACCAAAATCCAAACACGTTTTGTTTCCACTGAACGAAATGCGAATTATTCGCTTTGTTTAAAACTAGTCAAGCCCCTATATTCCGTGAACACCGTTACGACCTAAACGGTAATCTTACGATCAAATGTAAGACCTCCGGTCAACAGTCATACGTGTGCGCGTGCACTGGACCACAATACTCCTCTACAATAATCAGAAAAAATAGAAAAACAGATCAAAACACGACTCTTGCGCACAATTCTTATAAGCTTTCCGTAATTGAAGAATAACTTTGTGGATCTCTAACTTTCCATTTCACAAAGAATCTGCATCCAGAAGGTCCAAGACTCTTCTCTTTAACCAGGAAGTACTACCAGCCCAACTCCCAGACTTTGCGAGCTCCAAGCAACTCCCAAACATTTAAACGTTGGGGCTTCAGCATTAGCCATGAGTACAGTGCAATTGACTTTCGACTGCAGCGCGGTCATTCTCATTGTCGATCCCATTTCTACCGACAACAACAATTCTCCGTTAAGTGTTGTCGCTTGGGGGGACTTCCCACATTATTATTTCCCACTAACAAGGGAACATTCCCAGGTGCAAATAAACGATGTTGATGAAACTTGGCGGTTACGTGGAGTCAAAATAATGCAGTATGTACTTTTCCTTTTTTGTCCAATTTCACATTTAAGGGGTGAAACACACCTCGAAAGATAATTTGGCATATTAGCTTTAGAGGGAAAACCTTCGAAACCATCTTATTAAACATATATTTTTATAGTTCTAAAAAAAACTTACAAGGGGAGGCCGCCAATTGTGAAATTCAGATTCGATTCATACTGCACATAATAATAGCTCAAGGCCAGAGGTGTAATGTGGCAAAGCACCAAGATGCACTTCTCAGCCGTTGTCGAGAAAATCGACAGTTAAAAGAATCCGTTGCGGTGAAATACTCTCTACGATTAGTAATTTTCTACAGCGTGGTGGTGCAGCGGTAAGCGCTCGGGTTCGTAATCCGAAAGACGCCGGATCGAATCTCGCTCCATGCAACTTTTTTTTAGTATTTGTTTTTTGTAATTCATATATATATAATTCCCGGCAATCAGTTGCAACAATTATGCATATAATAAGTTGTTGAAAGTCGTTTGTCGTGGAAAAACTGGCGACTTCGAACATCATTATGTTTTCCGCAAACAAAGTTGTATTTCACAAATGTTATTAATTGTCTTCATAATGTTAACCACGTATAGATAATGGAAGACGTAGAAACGAATACGTATAGCGTAAGTCAAACGTTCGAATTAGAATAGAGACCCCACGAACACAAACTTGCTGTGGCAGGTATGAAATATAAACTCCGTTACTCGCTCGTTACACTTGAAGGACAGATGTTGAATGGGCCGAAACGAGCCGCCCCATAACAGCGTAGTTGCCTGCTAACTTCGAAAGAAGGTAGCTGCGGTCCCTAGCGCAACTTATAACATCGTCGAAAATCAGTGCGGACGGGACAGCTTTGGTACACCCTGTTAAACAAACGGAAAAATGGAGGCGGTACAATTGGAGAGCGATCCGCCTTCACCAACATGCATCAGCAATTCATTAATAGTTATATATATTTGAATTGCAAAAAAACTAATAATAAAAAAATATTGCATGGCGCGAGATTCGATCCGGCGACCTTCGGATTACGAACCCCAGCGCTTACCGCTGCGCTATGACGCTGTAGAAAATCATTAATCGTAGAGAGTATTTCACCGCAACGGTTTCTTTTAACTGTCGATTTTCTCGACAACGGCGGAGAAGTGCATCTTGGTGCTTTGCCACATTACACCTCTGGCCATGAGCTTTTATTATGCGCAGTATGAATCGAATCTGAATTTCACAATTGGCGGCATCCCCTTGTTAGAGATTTTCGACCGAGAATTCGAGAAGCTCTTTTTGAAGCCCCAAATGTTCTTGCGACGGCATCAAAATCTGGTAAACTAAAGTCTCACCAGGTCAGAATAAATTCGACAGAACTTTTCTTTCTCAGTGCTTAAGGAAAATCTAAATTGTTGTTGGATTCGTAGGGTGGCCAATGCGAATTAACCGTACTGAGCGTCGTACCTGAAGTCAAAGAACTTGTTCATTGGTGATCCCAAAAGCCTCAACAGGACAGATACGGCCGTTCGACGCATATGGCTTTCGATGTCGGAAGAACTTTGTGTGATGTTCAGATGCGTTTCTGCTGAACGGTTATGACTTCGATTTACACTTTAGAAACAATATTATCAAGCTGCAGTCAGTAGTGCGGTATCAGTTCTCTTCGTTGTGGTTTTCCAGTTTACTGAAATATGCCTGATACAAATCAGCATGTAGAGGATCTCCTACCACAATATGTGATTCCTGCTGAATTTTATTTTAAATTGTGTTGCCCGTTATGTATATTATGTGAAGGAATTTCATTCATTTTATGTGCTCAGTGTAAAAACAGTTTTAAGCACTTCTTTACAGATGATCATTATTGTAATTATTTTGTGTCATAATAATGAGTTGTTATTTTCGATTAACAAAATACACATATGTGAAATGGCAAACTTAAAAACAAAAAATAAACAAAAATGTAAACTGGAAAATAACAGTTTTAACATATAACAAAAATAATAAAGCAAATAATTGGAATAATAATGAACGTTTAGATATTGCAATTTGGGATGTTGAAAATAATCAGATAGCACGTTGCGTACAGCGTATTTTCCCAAAATGGTGTTTCTGAAACCACTACACATGGATGGATGTGGCGACAAAGCTTCTTTAATTTATGTTATAACAAAAGTTTTCATTTTTCAAAATTAATCGATAGTGTTGGAGTATTTTTTAAGATTTCAATTTATTACAAAAGTTGATTACACAGTGTTCCAGAACGTTAATTACATTTCAGCTTTTATATGAAACACATTTTTTAAATATCGTGATTTCGAAGAAATTCTATCTAATCCTAATATGTCAAATTGCCTTTCGTGTTGTTTTACCTCGTAAAAGTGAAATTGGTCAAAGAAGAAAAAATGTATATTGGGTTATTTTGACCTGTTTACATACCCGCCAAGTTTCATCAAGATCGTTTATTTACACCTGGGAATGTTCCCTTCTAAGTGTTATTGAAAGAATATCCTGTATATGGAGTGCTCCAGTGTTTCTATGTACACATTTGATAAGGCACATCTTATTGTACAACCTTGAGCTGCACTTGAAATGCATTTATGTGCCGGATTAGTATTCAAACATATAGTCCATCATCTGTGACATCTTATACAGAGGATAAACAAACAAGTGTTTGCATATAGATATCGACAGCACATTATCAATTAGTATGCACTTATGTAAAAACAAAATATTGCATGCATACTGTTCGCATCTACAGCAAACGAAATGCCTGTCGATCGTAAAATGATTATGATGGTTAAAAGTTATATCCATCTCGAAACATAGAATCCCGCGAATATTTAAAATCTAATAAGAGTGCTGTACTTAAAAATGCCTACATGATCACGATAAGGTCTATCGCCTGTTTCACCTCTACGTCACACAGCTCGTCGTATGTACATATTAGAACTGTGAAAAGATGGACGCCACACTTCCTGGCCGTATCGTTAATTATGAAAAGGGTAAGTAAACTAACAGATATGTTCGATACAGCGCTGAATGCAGTATATTTAAAGTTTTACTCCCGCCTAACACAGTTCCCGACGTTTCTGCTAGGTGGCATGCGCGAATGAGTTATTCCAACAGTCATAATGGAGACGCATAAGGGTGCAGAGCGCGCGCAATGTTGTTTATGGTTTCATGAATCCAAATCCGCTACTACGGTTCAGAGATAACTCGTAACTAAATATCGCAAGCCACCACTTCAGAGTCAAACTATTATTAATTGGCCCAATCGTTTCACCGAAACTGGCTGTGTATCAAATGGGGTGCTGTGTCATGGTAGCCAGTTGTATTTGTTATGTAATGAACCAACGGTTCAGTCTCTTCAGTGCAAGACGTAGCGCAGTATCCAAATCGCATAACTTCATAACTGAAGCATGCCTTAGATAAACACAGTTGTCACCCGATTTTACATATAATGCACAGTCATCATACACTGTTGTAATAGAAAGTGTCATAATATGGGTTACTTACTTTTCTGTTTCCTCATGTTATGCATGGCCGTGTTGGATTGCGACTGCTGTTGATGCTTCATGGTTCTTCTTTTTCTGCTGCTGCTGACTGACTGAGAAAGACTAAGGTCCCAGAGCTGCCCAGCTGGCTCTATATCCCCGCCAATGACGTCACCAGATACTGCCATCCTACTGGCTGAAATCTAACATGTGACTGGATTAAGGGTTCCTATTGGTTCCCGCCATTTTCCCCCCAACATCTTGGATTACGTCACAGAACAGATGACACTGCTCTCCGGTGGTGGTACTGTGTACTAGGGCCAGACCCCCTGGTGAACACACAGTTTCCCGCCATCTTGGTTAACGGTACTTGCGTCATCGGCTGATGTCATGGCCGCCATCTTGGATTACGTTGTGTATGAGAGTGCCCTCTGGTGGTGGTACTGTGGTCTAGGTCAGTTGGAGTCTGGACCTCATGGTCAACACACTGGATGGCTGTACTGCATCAAATTGTTTAAATAAATAGTGCATGCAAAATAATAAAGACTTATGTCTAGCACAGGTTGAGTCCTCTCCCTGCGATTTCCTAGGATGAGGTGGCAGTCGGGTGACTTAGGTTAGTGGAGGTGGTCTAAGTGCCCTTTCTTTCCTGCCATTTTCTTAGGTTGGTAGAGGTAGCCCAAGTGACCTTTCTTTAGCATCAAAAAACTAACTTCCCAGCAGTTCCTGGGATGAGGTGGTGGCTGGGTGACTTAGGTTAGTGGAGGTAGTCCAAGTGACCTATCTTCCTGTGATTTTCTTAGGTTAGTAGAGATAACCATGGTGTGATGCATTATCCTTATGGAATTCGAACTTCCCATCATTCCTGTGGAAGGGGAGGGGGTTAGGGTAGTGGAGGTCGCACAATTGACCTATCTTCCCACCTGAATCCGCCATCTTGGATGGCGTCATGCGCTGTTGCCAAGTCTACACGCCGCCATCTTGGATGACGTCATCGCCGCCATCTTGGAGACATCTTTAAATGCGAACATTTTTAGGTTAGGCTTTACCGTTACTGTTACTGACATTAAATGAAACAACAAATTCACTGTTACCAGTCACCTTTTTATTTATTTCCACGACGCATTTCGAAGGTTTAAACCTCCATCATCGGGTGGATTTACATTAGTAAGTATTACATTTGTGTGTGTGTTGTGTTACGATTTTTGGAGGAACTTGTAAATCCACCCGATGATGGAGGTTTAATTCTTCGAAACGCGTCGTGGAAATAAATAGAACGGTGACTGGTAACAGTGAACTTGTTATTTCATTTAATTGGATACATCTGCCAAAAATGCAGTGTGTTCCAGAACCATCGTTGTTCCAATACTAACAGCAGGCGCGTCAACCTATCGGCTGAGGGTAAAATGAAAGTAAAATCGCCGGCCCTATTAAATTGCAAAACGACGAACTAGTGCTACGAACACACATGTGACCTCATGGTGTGTTAAGGCAGCAGTCGGGAGCGTTTAGAGCGAGCGTTTGCGGACAGTCAGGCGGCTCGCACACCCCAGCTCCCCAGCAACGAGGAAGTGCGGAGGAGTGGAGCGGGGCGTGACGGGGCGGCTGTTGCCGTGGCGTGGCCCAAATGAAATTTCCCGTGCGACGCGTGACACAGCCGCAATGCAGGGGACCCCACGACTGCGGCCGCGCCAGCCAGCTCCACTCTGCGCCGCATCCCACAGTATCGTTGCTGTCGTAAACCCAAAAATTCACTGCCTTTCTGTGTGATGACTATAAAAGTACCCAGGGGTCATGGGAGACGGCAAATGTACCAATTTAAGATGGGGGACACGGGTCCAGAAACGACCGAATCTCAAGTAACGAAGCCGAACGTGTTGTGGCCTAATTGGGAAAATTCGAACACGAGGAACTGTGAATTAATATTTGTGCTATCTAATAACTAATTCATCACGTACACCAACTCATACCAGAGTCGCCCAGAAAGTAATACCCCAATGCCCCCGCCACCCCCACCCCAAACCTCCGTCAGCCGACAACAGTGTTGGGTATACGGAACGTTGTTCAGACTGTAAATTTTAAGTTGACAAACCACAATAACTCGGAAAATAAGCTTCACACGAAAAAATGTGTAGAATTCAAAGTTGATTATATTCGAGGGCTACATCTGCTGGTGCTAAAATTAGCCCGCCACTCCCTGGGGGTGGGGCAGGAGGCAACTTTAAAATTTCAGATGGGAACCCCCCTTTTTTATTGCGGAATCAGATTGTACATAAAAAACTACGCATATTTTGTCTTAAACATTTGTTTTGATTCTTGGTTGTTGGCGCTGTAATTGAAGAAAATCCATGTTCTCATTTTTGCGTGGAAAATGGTTACGGATAAATAAAAAATACTCATTTACTTCGTAAATTTTGATTCGGTAAAACTAAAACACTCCCTCTCTCCCCATAGGGTGGTGTTTGAGAGAGAGGAATTACAGTTTTATATACGTTGATCCAAATACTGTATTAATTTTTTCCGCAGATTCGGATAAGTTTTGTTTGTTTCGTGGTCATGAGGCCACACAACTTTTAATTGTCAAACAAATCATCTGACTAGCAAACTAACTAACCAGACATCCTACTTACTGACGAGTGAATTCAGTTTATATTTATCTGTAACCATTTTCCACGCAAAAATGAGAACATGGATTTTCTTGAATTACAGAGCCAACTACCCTGAATCAAAACAAATGTTTAAGACAAAATGTACTTAATTTTTTATGTAGAATCTGATTCTGCAATAAAAAATGCGGGTTCCCATTTGAAATTTTAAGGCTGCCTCGCGCCCCACCCCCAGGGGGTGGCGGGCTAAGTTTAGCACCAGCAGATGTCCCCCTCGAATATAATCAACTTTGGATTCTACACATTTTTTCGTGTGAAGCTTGTTTTTCGAGTTATTCTGGTTTGTCAAATTAAAATTTACACCTTTTATATCGTGCGTCTCCCCTCAGAGTCGTGAGGCGCATTTTCTCTGGTGTTTCGGCAGATATTTGTAGTTTCGTTTTGTACTGTGTAGCTGAAGTCAGTCCAAACTGTTACTGCTTATCACGTCTTTCATGCTATGCCCAGTTTCACCAGAAAGCGTCGGTTTGTTTCCCATTGCACACAAAATTATTTTTAAATCGGACTTTTAACTTTCAGTTTTTTTTAATGTTGTGCCAGCATGTTACTTCGAGAAATCCCGGCAGGGGTGCCACCGACCGTAGCTGCTGAAAACGGCGATGCACCAGGCAGCGAAGGATTTTCTGTACTAGAATATCCCCGACGTCACTCTGCAGTGTGGGCGCAAAGAGGCTTGTGTGGCAAGTTTCACAACACACTTCCAGATTACCATTCGATAGACAGCTCCGAGTGAACCCTAGTCCGATACTTGTTTTATCGATATATACTAACAGGAATTGTAAAGCACGAAGAATAAACAGTAATCCAGCAGCGACTGGGTAGCGCTGCTTGCTTGACGGTAGCAGTCAGTCGTGGCCAGGGTGGTGCTGTCGCTGCTTGAGTACAGGTTGTTCTTCGCGTTTTACTGTCCCTATTACATATCGATAAAACAAATAACGCACTAGACTAATCTGGGACCGCTCTATCGAATGGGCACGTAAAATTCCACTTTAAAAATCATTTTGTTCGTAAACGGAAACAAACCGACGCTTTCCGTCGCATGAAAGACGTGATGAGCACTATTTTTTGGGCTGGCTCCAGCTACATAACGCAAAACCGAAAGTGCAAATGTCTGCTAAACACAGGAGAAAATGTGCCTGACGATTCTTAGGAGAGAGACCCTCTATGTATTATTCGAAGTTTCATGAATGCGCGTGCAGTATTTCCGTTTCCTCCGAAATATAGCGTAGCTGCAGCAATGTTTCAAAATGACGTCTGTAAGTGATATGCGCTACAAGCTGCATGTCGTCACTGAATTTCTCACTGCGGAGATGGGAGCAGTGGGGAATATTCGCAAAAAGTTTGTGTGAAGTCTATGTAGCATCTCCTGTCGACAGATGTACAGTTGGTTGCTGGGCACAGAGGGTGAGGCCATCAGAAGACGGTGCAGTGGAGCTCCGTGGTCTACAGGGAGCTGGGAGACAGTCCGCGGCTGTCACCCCTGACGTGTTGCGTCGTGCTGGTGTACACATTCGCGAGGATCGCCTCTTTACAGCTCGTTAGTTGGCGATGCTGCTGTCAATGGGCAAAGGAAGTGTGGATGCAGTTATTCAAAGGAAGTATGAATGCAGTTATTCGCGCTCTTGGATTGTCAAAAACGTATATATAAGATGCACTCCGCACCGTCCTACGGTGGAACATAAATCTCACCATTTTGACGCCGAAAGAAAAAGACATTCGATAGAGTGGCGTCATTCTCACTCCACACCACAGAAGAAAATAATTCAGAGCAACTGCTTTCTCCGGTAAGATCGTAATGCTTGTGTTTTGGAACTGTGAGTGTGCGATTCTGTCGATGTGATCCAAGAGGCAGTAATTTCAGTTAGGAGGCACACGTGAACACATTAACCACGGACAGTGCTACCATATCCATCCTGCAGCCCTGACTTAGCTTCCTAGGACTTTGGAACACTGAAGGGTAGCATAAAAACGTCTGGTACTGTTAAATCAGGCGAGCGAGGCAGCTATTTGACACAAGCGTATTTGAATGAGAATATACTGAATTATGCGAGGCACGGACGTTGTTCAGCGTTTGGGCACGTTGTCATAACGAACGACGAAGAGTTGCCTTGAACTACTGCGCACACATTCTATGTTCTACGGAGTTCGGTCGGTTTTCCCAGGGCATGGTCACATACGATTCGATCCACTGGCAGTTGCACGAACGTTTCTTACCCAATTAAATATTTTTCCACGAGCAGGAATTGGACATGGCACCTGAATCTTGAAATGTTTGCGAAAGGCACGTTGCACGTGCGGGACAGATTCGCCGTAACCAAAATAGCACTCAACCACAAACGCACGATGTTGCTTACTGATCTGTATATCGGATGAAACTTGACACTGCGCTCTACTAATAGAGAGCGTCCCGTCGCTGTGTCTTGTTTTTTAGCGCGCGTTATTCAAATCTGAACTCGCCAAAACATTGTGTAACACATACCGGAACTTTGTGCTTTCTCTTATGGGTGGTTTTAAACGTCTGTAATGCGAATAGCGTTACTTGCGTAGCATCGAACGCTATGAAAATGAAGGTCTGGGATGGATTGTTTCATATAGTGACGAACTCCACAGAGCATTCAGAAGCTGCAAACGAGATCTCCTTGAGACTGTACAGGTCGTAGGCAGTATACTTTGTTATAGACAAGTGATTAATACAAATCGCTCCTTTGAAAGCTCACCGCTTTGGAGCGATATAGATGGTGTAGAAATGCTACTAGCCGGTCGTGTGACAGTCCACTACTGACGTAAGTTATGGGTGTGAAGTAGTGTAAGTGCCAGCTGGATGTGTGGAATCAGTTCAGAGAGTTGGTTCGACATGGAGACATTGCGTGACGTGACGCACCCTCGACCGCACCGTTAGTGAAGTTGTCCCCTTCGTTGGCGTTGCAACGCGATCCGTCGAACTTGTTTGAAAGGAATGTTACGCCATTCACACCCGTGTAATACGGTATGAGTATAGTGGTCGTCAAAAGATGCTAACCGATAGGGAGTGGAGACGAGGGTGCGCCTTGCCAGCGACATTAGATTTTGGACCCAGTGGATGTAGTTACGGACGTACAACATTAAAGTCTATCACAATGCACAGCGCTCGAAGAAGACATGTATTGGCACTGAACGACATGGAAAAGAAATCTACAATTTTAATTAGAGCTGCATACCTGGAAATTTGCTTCATTATGACTACGTTGTCCGCCCCCGGTAGCTGAGTGGTCAGCGCGACAGAATGTCAATCCTAAGGGCCCGGGTTCGATTCCCGACTGGGTCGGAGATTTTCTCCACTCAGGGACTGGGTGTTGTGTTGTCCTAATCATCATCATTTCATCCCCATCGACGCGCAAGTCGACGAAGTGGCGTCAAATCGAAAGACTTGCACCCGGCGAACGGTCTAGACGACGGGAGGCCCTAGTCACACGACATTTTTTTCTTCTTTATGAGTACGTTTTAGTTGGTGTGGAGCAGATCTTCCAACGGAAAAAATTATTGGCTGTCTCCTGTCTTAGTGGTATATTTTATTAACAGTTATACATTTCGAAGCACAACTTCTGCCCGTATTCAGCTACCAAAGAATCTTCTTTATGATATCAACGCGACAGAAACGTGTACCTTTGGGAGATTGTAGTGCGTTTTTCATTGAAATTCGCGAAGTAGTGTTAGAACATATTCAAAATTATGATAGCTATTTGCAGATTTTGTTGAAATTCTAATGTGCTATGAATGTTCCTGGATGTAAGAAAACTGTTTTATAATATTAAAATGCTAATAATTTTGTGGAAAAAAGTGCTCACATGGGAAGAATGTGCTATGTGACACCAGGGGAGATGGCGAAGTGGTGAGACACTGGACTCGCATATGGGTAATCCGAACACTCGGATTTAGGTTCAAGGTAAATGTCGCGATGGTTCCTTTGCAAAGGACAAGACCGATTTCCTCATGTATACTTTCACAATTCTAGCTTATGCTCCGCTAGTAATGATATCGTCTTCGACGGGACATTAAAGCCTAATCTCCCTTCCTTCTTCGCCTGCTAGAACAACTTAACAACTGGTCGTCAACGGGATATCAAAAACTACGGAATGTTGAGGCAAAATCATTAATGGGTGTCAGTTTTGTTCTCAGTGAAAAAAATCTGTGCGAAAATTCCTCTAAATCCGTGACCCACAATAGCCATCCACATCTTCGGAAATATTGCTTGTAACGGAAATAGGTTTAATAATAATAGTATCACGGAGTTCTTATGGTGTACGATATAGGTGGCTGTTTCGTTGCGTACTTTGCGATGATTCGCCATCCGTCTTCATTTGGGAACGTCAGTGTTCGCCACGGAACTAGTTTTAAAATTGACTTTCCTGTGGACGTAAAGCTTACAGCCAGGCGACACGCATTTTAACCGACGTATTGAGGTATCTGGAACGTATCACTAGAATACAGAGCTACTTAACACGACAAAATCAAATGTAAAAAAAGTATTGCGCAATCATCGATTTTTATTATAATTATTTTGGTACTTGTTCATCTTAGTTTAACTCTGTACGGAGGAGTTGTGTAGGTCCCGTTGTCGTATATCACTAACACGTGATTTCATGGTCTTAAGCTGCATGCGGGGGCAGCCGAAAAAAAAAAACATGGCTGAGGTCTTCTTCGGAGTCGCAGGTATCGTGGGGAAATGGGACTGTACTGAGTCGATATGCTGACAGAACCTACAATGATTAAATCACATTGTGACACTTCTCTGTTTCTGCTGCAGTTGATTTTTTTTTCCACTCCAGGGATGTTTTGGTGGATTAGGGACCACAGATGCATAATCTCATCCCTTACTTTCAGGACAGACGCGCCCTTATTAATAATTTAGGAAGTCGCCCGATTCTGGCTTGAAGTTACTATATTGCTTCTAAGAAGCGGTACGCAAGATAATTGCTTCTGTTGTTACTGTAATAATTAATAGTTTCGGCATCGACCGCCAGTCTGATAGTATTATAATCGAGCTCTCCGAGTTTCCTTTTTCATAAGTGAATCCCTCCAGTAGCGCTGAGACTTCAGTTGTGGGGATGAATGCTATTGCTGGAAGTTTAAATCTGCCTCGTCATTGTGTCACACTATCGACATAATGCGCTACTTATCCCAGCAGACTTCTCCGAACCGTAACTATAAATCGATCTTGTGGGAAATTATTCGGATATATTTTCTGCAAGGTTCTTCTCATTTATTTATTTATTTATAGACGGTCGGGGTATGTGTACGAAGTTTAGCTCTGCTGTGGTACTTAAGTACGGGATTTCGAATCAGCGCGGACTGTGGAAAAGCTGCAGAGCTTCTCTGCAACTGCAGGAGGTCGTTCTGTACAACCGATATAGAGGGAAATTTCCTGTTAATGCAAAACCTGTCAAGGTAACACTTCTTCTTGAGTTGTTGGATCTTTGCTGATACGGTGCCTTGTGTAAAAATGGAGCCGTTTTAGCAGTAACCAGTAACCCCCTTAATTCCTCATTCTTTAAATACTCTAGGTCCCATGTTTAAACCAGATTAGTTTACAAATAAGCTGCTGTGTTAAATATTTGACGTTGGCATGTAAAATCCTCATGGTTAAAGACGCAAAACTATTTATATCGATTTAATTACTTTGGAATATTCACCCGTAGCCTAATGAGACAAAATCAGAACAGGAAAAAATTTGGAAAACGTTTGTGAAATTACGTTTAAAGTTTGTTGGAAATCGCGTAGTGCTCTCATTCTCAGTACTGTACTAATATAGACTGGGTAATTCGCGGGCTGTAATTTACGCTGCCTCAAGACACATACACAGTTTTAATACTTGACTTATTCAGTTGAACGTTTCACGTAAGCTTATACGTCTGAATTAGTAGGTTACAACAACATTTTAAATTTTTAAATTCGGTTAATATTACATGAAATACTGAAAAACAAACTTTTCTTGCCCTTGGAAGCCGTTAGATAGGCAAGTTGCGGCTGGGACGGGTAACCGGTTTACCTGTTTAATAGCATAGATTTGTCGCCGACTCAGTAGTAATTTTCGCCATTATTGTTTGAGCTTCTGCTATATGTTGACAGAGAGGTTGGATGTGTGTATTGCGGGAGGGTGTAGCGGCAGGCGCTTCGTTGCAGCGGCCACATGCAGCCGCAGGCCTCGTCTGGCGGCCACCTGTTGCCGCGGGCGAAACAGCGTTGCGTAACCGCGACCAGCTGGCTCACTCACTCACCACCTCACCTCGCCTGCTCACTCACTCACACCTCCTGCGCTCCCCTCCTTCCTCACTAGCCCCTGTGTTTCCGCTACTATTCCGCACGAACAATTGACATTATTCATGGATTCGGTGGCGAACGCCTCATAGTGCCGCCAAGTATTCCGTGTAACATGATTGTATACCTCGCAGCATTGTTAACAGCAGTCCCGGATTTAGGGGGGAGGGGCAGACCGGGGTATCTGCTCCGAGCGGCAATTTCAGGGGGCGCCAAATTTATGTTCTTGAAGAAAAAAACCTTGTTTCACAAAGCGGCTAACATCCATCTCATGTTGGTCAATCGATTATTCGTGTGATTTTGAAACGCAATCCAGTATATTTTCGAACATTTTTGAACACATTCTAAGTTGATTTTTGAACGAATCATAAGTTAATTTTTGAATGCGTTCATAGTGTACGTGATATCTCTGCCAGGGGAATCTTCGTCGCATCTAGAAATAAAATTCTTTCCTGCAGACAAAAGGGGACGGGGCTATACGAGCTGAGCCGAATAAACCCGAACGGATGAATACCAATCGCTGTTTGTTTATGTGGTTGATTGGGTGTGCGAACGATAAGCGTTGTTATAATTATTAGCGAAATCCAAAGATTCACACTACCAGAGTGGAAATAAACGACTAACAGGAAAAAAGGTAAGCAGCCGCTTAATTCTTTCTCGGAATGACGCGGAAAACGCGGTGTACTAATAACGTAATGACGCCTAACAGGAGAATAAACGCGGGGTAACTGAACCAGTGATTCTGGCTGGGTTAGTGATGCTAACCGGAGAATAAGTTTTGACAATGGATGGATGGATTGTTTGGGGGGAAGAGACCAAACAGCGAGGTCATCGGTCTCATCGGATTATTGAAGGACGGGGAAGGAAGTCGGCCGTGCCCTTTTTAAAGAAACCATCGTGGCATTTGCGTGGAGCTATTTAGGGAAATCACGGAAAACCTAAATCAGGATGGCCGGACGCGGGATTGAATCGTCGTCCTCCAGAATGCGAGTCCAGTGCGCCAACCACTGTGACACCTCGCTCGGGTTTTGACAATGGCAGGAATAGTTACAGAATTAGTGATGACAAGATTGATTGGTAGAACGAGGATGGAGAAGAAACGGGGACATCACTCAGATTATATGGAAGCATATAACGATTCCAAATTTATATAAAAATTTCTTGTTACTACTTTTATATCTCATGCTTGAGAAACCGGAACGTATGAAATGTGAAACAATTTCCCAACATATAACTTTTTGCTTACAGTAGGTCTAGTAGGCATTTGATATTGGTACTTTGTGAATTATATACTATCGTGTTATTTATGTAAATGAGGTACATTAAAATGGCCATTTGTGCCGAAACAATCTCGCTTATTTCGTGCGTGTTACAATTGGTGCAACATTAGGAAGACCTATTTCGTTTTATCTAAGAGACAGTGACAAAATCGACGCAATCAAATCGAGAAACCACGCCAGTTTTTGATACTATTCGTACTATCAGTTTCTTCGGTATTAGGCAAGGACATTTTGATTTTTCATGTAGCAAAACGTTTGACGAACTTGGATGAGGTAATAGATTCTTTCGCAGAAAGGAAAGCACGACGTGTAAAGCTGTAGCAAGATTAGATAGAAAAAAAATGCTGGGACCTAAGATTGAAGAAATGTGTACTGTCTTGCTTGTCTCTTGTCTTTACTGGTTTTATGTTTCCTATATTTAATTTAATGTCACAAAAAAGAGAAAGTTGTTAGCCAATAGACGTTAAAGAGTGCAAATTTCTGAAGAGTTCCTATTCTTCCTGTCAGAAATAATCCCATCCAGCATTAAGTGTGAGATTTTTTTAAGGGGTGTAGGATGTCAAACCGACCGACTGGGAGGAGGAGAGGCACTGCAGGACATTCTAATTTCCACTGTCGTGAATATAGGTTTGATGGCTTCCATTACAAAATATACACGTCAGAATTTCACAGAGGGAAATACAGCGACGTGCGGTAGAAGAATGCTGTGTGAGAGGCGTGGCACTGCACTTTGACACACCTAAGACCAAATAACATGTCTTACATTTCTGCGGACATATATGTTTTATATATCAAACTCTACAGAAAGATGTGCGCTACAAAATAAACACGTTTTCGAAAAATCGATTCTTGTTTTTAATTTTTAACGTCCTATCTCAAACGCTCGAGGAGCTGGGGAGGGGGGGGCTATCAGGCTTTTGTCCCGGTTCGGAAATATCGTAGATCCAGGGATGGTTAACAGTGAAACAGTCGCTGCACTCCTCTGTATGCACCATACAGTTGATCGCCACAGCAATTTAGCAACTTTTCATCAGTCGACTGCGAGAAACGAGGCCATATGGAATCCATGCGAGGGACTGCCTTATAGGTGGGTTTCCCTTGTTTCAGAATTCTAAGCCAAAGTTGAAAGTTGTTTATCTCTGCTTTGGCTTCCTGTGAGACCCAGAATAATTTTACATTTAACATATTTTCAGGAGGAATATACTCCAGATTTAGTTTTTTGTGATTGTTTTTTTAGCATTTTATGTTGTCACCACAATTTTAATTTTTGTGGCAGGTTCGAGTTGATGCACATATGTTGCCGTAGTTATTTGAAGAGCAGGAGGCTTGCACAAATAGACTGGTGAGGAGAGCTGCATCAAGCCAGTCTTCGAAATGAAGGCTACAACAATAACAACTACTTATTGTTTTGTAAATTGAAGGTGGACAGGGAGAAATGAAAGGAAAGAGAAGGAATTAATGATGTCAGCTGCATCGGGACCTAGGCGGAATCAGCGGCGACGAGTAAAAATGTGTGCCGGAACGGAGCTCGAACCCAGGGTCTCGTGTTGCCACCGGGACACAGTGCTTATCGAACTGCGTGGACCATCTCGGCACGCTCCCCGGCTGACCCACACTCCTACCTAGCGCCACGTATCCGCAGTCCCCGTCCGTATCGTCCGTCTACATCTGCATCGATATGGATACTCTGCAAATCACACTTAAGTACCTGGCAGAGGGTTCAATGATCGTTTCTCCCTTTGTTCGCCGGCGTCAACAAAATATTTTCTCACTCTGAGGAGAAAGTTGGTGATTGAAAGTTCGTGACAAGATTCTGCCGCAACGAAAATCGCCTTTGTTTTAATGATGTCGACCCCAAACCCTGAATCACGTCAGTGACTTTCTCTCCCCTGTTTCGCGATAGTACAAAGTGTGCTGCTCTTCTCTGAACTTTCTCTATGTACCCCGTTAATCATATCTGGTAAGGATCCCAGACCGCGCAGCAGTATTCTAAAAGAGGATGGACAAGCATAGTGTAGGCAGTCTCTTTAGTAGAGTTGTTGCATTTTCTAAGTGTTCTGCCACTAATATGCAGTTTCTGGTTTGCATTCCCCACAACATTTTTTGTGTGTCCTTTCCAATTTAAGTTGTTCGTAATTGTAATTCCTAGCTATTTATAGCTTTGCTGCCTCTGGATCACGGGGTCGCTGGTTCGATTACCGGCCGGCTTGGGGATTTTTTTCTGCCCGGGGACTGGATGTTTGTGTTGTCATCATCATCATCATCATCATCATCATCATCATCATTCGTGACAATAGGTAGATGGGATTGTGTAAAAAATTAGACTGTGTCAAAAGTGGGACTTCGTACGGGCGCTGATGACCGCGCAGTTAAGCGCCCCCACAAATCAAACATCATCATCATCCTAGGTATTTAGTTGAATTTACGGCCTTAGATTTGACTGATTGATTCGTGTAACCGAAGTTTAAGGGATTCCTTTTAGCATTCATGTGGATCACCTCACAATTTTCATTATTTATGATCAATTGCAAATTTTCGCACCATTTGTATACTTTTTCTAAATCGTTTTGCAATTTGTTTTCATCTTCTGACCAGTTTACTAGACGATAAACGACAGAATCATTTGCAAACAACCTAAAACGGCTGCTCAGATTGTTTCCTAAATCATTTATACAGATAAGGAACAGCAGAGGGCTTATAGCATTACCTTGGGGAACGCCAGAAATCACTTATGTTTTACTCGGTGACTTTCCGTCAGTTACTACGAACTGTGATCTCCCTGACAGGTTATCACAAATCTCAAATAAGCACGCAATTTCACTACAAGCCGCTTGTGTGGCACAGTGTCAAAAGGCTTCCAGAAATCCAGAAATACGGAATCTATTTGAAATACCTTGTCACTCAACATTTTCTGTGAGTAAAGAGCTAGTTGTGTTTCATCAGAACGATGTTTTCTAAATCAGTGTTGACTGTGTGTCAATAGACCTTTCTCCTCCATGGTCGCTAATAAGAAAAAAAAAACAACAACGTTGACGGATGGTAACAAGCGGACGCCCATGGTTCTTCACTCGGTTTCCCCGACCACGACTTCACATTTGGCCGCTCTTGCTCGTTTACTGTATTTAGCGCAGAACTGCGTACGATTTTGAAACCACTGGAGCAGATGTGTTACCAGGCAAAATGTTTTTCATCTGCTCTAATTCTCATTTTGCTTTATACCGGGGCATGTGGGAATCTGGAGAAATCAGCAAACAGACCAAGCAGCCATGAAGGCCTATATAGGACACGTAAGAAAACGTGCCATTGCCCATCTCGTTATTGACACACAAAAGTGTGGTGTCACCGCCAGACACCACACTTGCTAGGTGGTAGCTTTTAAATCGGCCGCGGTCCGTTAGTATTCATCGGACCCGCGTGTCGCCACTATCAGTAATTGCAGACCGAGCGCCGCCACACGGCAGGTCTAGAGAGACTTCCTAGCACTCGTCCCAGTGGTACAACCGATTTTGCTAGCGATGTTTCACTGACAAAATACGCTCTCATTTGCCGAGACGATAGTTAGCATAGCCTTCAGCTACGTCATTTGCTACGACCTAGCAAGACGCCATTACCAGTTACTATTGATACTGAATCATGTACCGTCAAGAGCGACGTTCACCATTAATGGATTAAAGTTAAGTATTCCACCAGCTACGTCCATTTTTTCTAAATTCTAATTTCCTTGTCCTGTTCCAGACCTCACGACAGCCTGCGTGAGCTAAAACGCGTGCCTTTCGGCTTCCTCTAGTAACATGGTGTTGGCTCTCTTGCCAACCAAAACAAGAGGTATGCTACTGTGAGAGGAGGAGTGGCTGGGAATGGGAAACAGCGAGCTGCAATTGATGAAGGCAACTATCCGACCGTGGCGCACGTGGATGAAATCATCCTGACCCGACTCCATTGTCCATTAGCACACTCTAGCGAGGTAACTCCCCCAGCCCGTTTTTCCTGTGACATACAAATCATTGTATGCCACGTTTGTTCGTAGTGCATTTTATACACTCCTGGAAATTGAAATAAGAACACCGTGAATTCATTGTCCCAGGAAGGGGAAACTTTATTGACACATTCCTGGGGTCAGATACATCACATGATCACACTGACAGAACCACAGGCACATAGACACAGGCAACAGAGCATGCACAATGTCGGCACTAGTACAGTGTATATCCACCTTTCGCAGCAATGCAGGCTGCTATTCTCTCATGGAGACGATCGTAGAGATGCTGGATGTAGTCCTGTGCAACGGCTTGCCATGCCATTTCCACCTGGCGCCTCAGTTGGACCAGCGTTCGTGCTGGACGTGCAGACCGCGTGAGACGACGCTTCATCCAGCCCCAAACATGCTCAATGGGGGACAGATCCGGAGATCTGGCTGGCCAGGGTAGTTGACTTACACCTTCTAGAGCACGTTGGGTGGCACGGGATACATGCGGACGTGCATTGTCCTGTTGGAACAGCAAGTTCCCTTGCCGGTCTAGGAATGGTAGAACGATGGGTTCGATGACGGTTTGGATGTACCGTGCACTATTCAGTGTCCCCTCGACGATCACCAGTGGTGTACGGCCAGTGTAGGAGATCGCTCCCCACACCATGATGCCGGGTGTTGGCCCTGTGTGCCTCGGTCGTATGCAGTCCTGATTGTGGCGCTCACCTGCACGGCGCCAAACACGCATACGACCATCATTGGCACCAAGGCAGAAGCGACTCTCATCGCTGAAGACGACACGTCTCCATTCGTCCCTCCATTCACGCCTGTCGCGACACCACTGGAGGCGGGCTGCACGATGTTGGGGCGTGAGCGGAAGACGGCCTAACGGTGTGCGGGACCGTAGCCCAGCTTCATGGAGACGGTTGCGAATGGTCCTCGCCGATACCCCAGGAGCAACAGTGTCCCTAATTTGCTGGGAAGTGGCGGTGCGGTCCCCTACGGCACTGCGTAGGATCCTACGGTCTTGGCGTGCATCCGTGCGTCGCTGCGGTCCGGTCCCAGATCGACGGGCACGTGCACCTTCCGCCGACCACTGGCGACAACATCGATGTACTGTGGAGACCTCACGCCCCACGTGTTGAGCAATTCGGCGGTACGTCCACCCGGCCTCCCGCATGCCCACTATACGCCCTCGCTCAAAGTCCGTCAACTGCACATACGGTTCACGTCCACGCTGTCGCGGCATGCTACCAGTGTTAAAGACTGCGATGGAGCTCCGTATGCCACGGCAAACTGGCTGACACTGACGGCGGCGGTGCACAAATGCTGCGCAGCTAGCGCCATTCGACGGCCAACACCGCGGTTCCTGGTGTGTCCGCTGTGCCGTGCGTGTGATCATTGCTTGTACAGCCCTCTCGCAGTGTCCGGAGCAAGTATGGTGGGTCTGACACACCGGTGTCAATGTGTTCTTTTTTCCATTTCCAGGAGTGTATTTTGATGAGACGGCTGAAGCAAATGTATGAGGGGGCCTACCCTCCGTTTTACCTGACAACGAGATGAGTGTGGTAAAACTTATGAAACTCTGTTTGTCTGGAAACCAGCCTAAGATTATAGGCTGCAGGCTGTAATACGTTACAGAGTATCTGACAAGTCATTTTCTTCGTCCAGCGATCAAATACTCAGTTATCATCGTAATCATTATCATTATCATCATCAATCTGCACGAATAGTTTCTTTCGCTACCTACTGTGCTTCAGAGTATTTCATCGGAAAAGAGAAAGCTTGAAGGACTCTAACAAATTTAATGCCAAAAGTCGTCTTCTTTCTGGCTGGCGAGAAAAATGTTGAATGCCACAAAAGTTTATTCCGTCTCCTACATGGATTTGCGATACAATCAATGATTTGCGATACAATCAATGATTTGCGATACAATCAATGTTTCGTATTTTGTGATTGTGAAACTAAGCCTTGTTCGTTTGCTTTGTCGGGTGTTTACCCTGCCTAATAAGATCGTCGGGCCCTTAGTCTCATCAGAACACATACTGATACTTTATTAGATGCAAATGCATGTTTCTACATAGCAGGTAATGGCTACACACGTTTGAAATAGTATTATGTAATTCTAACTAATTTGCTTAAGCAGATGGCAGAAGAAAAAGGAATCTTACGACAAAAACGAAGCGGCTGAGGGAGAAGCGGGACCAATGAGAGATACAGAAAAATAGACATTAAGTAAATACATATTGTCTAAGGTTTCAGTTCCCGATATTGTGACTATATAGCCGACTATGCAGCACTAGCGCTCGGCGAGGTAGCCATTTTGAAACCTGTAGGAGGAAGAACAGGTTCACCAAAAGCTTTCGGTTGGAAAGGGAAGGAAGGGAAGACGCACCGTTACCGATTGTCTGATATTACGGCAATTTATTTTGGGTCATCAGGCTCGGTATGAATTCTCCCGTGCCAGTTTCTTCTTCTCAGAGTAGCACTTTCACCCATCGTCCTAAATTGTTTGTTGGTTACATTCCAATATCTGTCTCCACCTATAGTTTTTCCTTCTACTGCTTCCTCAAGTACCATGGACATTATTCCATGATGACTTAATACATGTCCTATCATTCTGTCCCTTCTTGTTTTTCACAGGTTCTGTCTTTGCCGATTCTGCGGTGAGCTACTGCATTTCTTATCTTACCAGTCCACCTGATGTTCTGCAGTCTTCTACAGCACAACATCTCAAACGCTTCGATTCTCTTCTGTTCCGGTTTTCCCACAGTCCATAATTCGCTTCCGTGCAATGCTATGATCCACATGCAATACCCTAAATTACATTCTAAACTTTTCCCCTGTGTAACCGAGCGAGGGAGCGCAATAGTTAAGACTCTGAACTCGTACTGTTTAGGCCGACAGCTAAAAGAAACTTTCGGCCATTGATATTACATGCTCTCACGTGATTTCCTTAAATCGCTTAAGGCTAATGCCCTAGCAGTTCCTTTGAAAGGGCACGACCGATTTGGTCTTCCACCCTTTGCTGTATTCCAGCTTGTGCTCCATCTCTAGCGACCTCGTCGTTGAATGGTTGTTAAACCGCAATGTCCTTTCCTTCCTTTCCAACCTGACTGACTTACTCAGCCAGTTATAGGGGGAACTACGGTGTAACGTTACCACTAAACACGATGCAGAATTACATTTTTCATATTAATAAACAAAATACTAGAGGTAAAAGAAGCGATAAATGACAGAAGTAATCCTTAGGGTCGACTGCAGATTCAATAGCAGACCTTTCTATGTGGAGACTGACTTTTTGCCACAAACCACACAGTGGCATCATACCTGTAACCACGGACGCCGTGTCGTCCTTACAATAGTATCGAAAGAAAAGTATCTTCTTCTTCCTCTACATCTACATCTACATTTATACTCCGCAAGTCACCCAACGGTGTGTAGCGGAGGGCACTTTACGTTTACCGTTTCTGCTACGGGGTCGGCATTGTTATATGGATTTTGGCAGTGTTCGTCGGAATTGGTGGCCCGATGCCCTTCCTTCGTAATGCCACCACTCCTCAGGGGACGATATTCTTGTACCACATTCGTCTGCATTGAGAATGAATTTGAGTTAAACAGTGAGAGCGCTTTCTAAACGTTTGCGTAGCGTCTCTCTGAAGCGGGACGTGGGTACTAGCGTGATATTCACCTAGTTGGATGGGGGATGTGTTATGGTCTTCAGTCCTGACTGGTTTGATGCAGCTCTCCATGCTACTCTATCCTGCGCAAGCTTCTTCATCTCCCAGTACCTACTGCAGCCTACATCCTTCTGAATCTGCTTAGTGTATTCATCTCTTGGTCTCCCTCTACGATTTTTACCCTCCACGCTGCCCTCCAGTACCAAATTGGTGATCCCTTGATGCCTCAGAACATGTCCTACCAACCGATCCCTTCTTCTAGTCATGTTGTGCCACAAACTCATCTTCCCCAATTCTGTTCAATACCTCCTCATTAGTTATGTGATCTACCCATCTAATCTTCAGCATTCTTCTGTAGCACCACATTTCGAAAACTTCTATTCTCTTCTTGTCTAAACTATTTATCGTCCATGCTTCACTTCCATACATGGCTACACTCCATACAAATACTTTCAGAAACGACTTCCTGACACTTAAATCTATACTTGATGTTAACAAATTTCTCTTCTTCAGAAACACTTTCCTTGCCATTGCTAGTCTACATTTTATATCCTCTCTACTTCGGCCATCATCAGTTATTTTGCTCCCCAAATAGCAAAACTCCTTTACTACATTAAGTGTCTCATTTCCTAATCTAATTCCCTCAGCATCACCCGACTTAATTCGACTACATTCCATTATCCTCGTTTTGCTTTTGTTGATGTTCATCTTATACCCTCCTTTCAAGATACTGTCCATTCCGTTCAACTGCTCTTCCAAGTCCTTGTCTGTCTCTGACAGAATTACAATGTCATCGGCGAAACTCAAAGTTTTTATTTCTTCTCCATGGATTTTAATACCTACTCCGAATTTTTCTTTTGTTTCCTTTACTGCTTGCTCAATATACAGATTGAATAGCATCGGGGAGAGGCTACAACCCTGTCTCACTCCCTTCCCAACCACTGCTTCCCTTTCATGCCCCTCGACTTTTATAACTGCCATCTGGTTTCTGTACAGATTGTAAATAGCTTTACGCTCCCTGTATTTTACCCCTGCCACCTTCAGAATTTGAAAGAGAGTATTCCAGTCAACATTATCAAACGCTTTCTCTAAGTCTACAAATGCTAGAAATGTAGGTTTGCCTTTCCTTAATCTAGCTTCTAAGATAAGTCGTAGGGTCAGTATTGCCTCACGTGTTCCAACATTTCTACGGAATCCAAACTGATCTTCCCCGACGCCAGCTTCTACCAGTTTTTCCATTCGTCTGTAAAGAATTCGTGTTAGTATTTTGCAGCTGTGACTTATTAAACTGATAGTTCGGTAATTTTCACATCTGTCAACACCTGCTTTCTTTGGGATTGGAATTACTACATTCTTCTTGGGGGATAAACAGCCCAAAAACCACATCCAGGCAGGCTGGTTCACCAGCCCTCGTCGTTAATGGGCGAGACGGATTCGATCCGGGGAAGGTACACTTCCCAAAATTAACGCTCTTAGCTATCCGACCGGCTCTATCGTAAAAAAGTATAGGCTTCATAAATCGATACTTCGAGGTATCGATACTTATCTTTGATAGAAAGATTAGGTACATACAGACATTTTTCCACCACTGGCCCGTTATTTGGAAAGCAGTATAAAATGTGCCCGTTTACAATAGAAGGGCATAACACGAACTGAAAAAAACAATGACTTTGCAATCTGTAAAAGTATTTAAAGTGAAATCTCACCCAAATCCATCATAGTAGACCACCTTGCTAAGATATGATTTCCGACGAGAGCTTTTTAATTGCCATAATTTATAAAACTCGATTATCTAAAAACTATTTTTTATCTATCAGCAGTAGCTGGGACAATACACTGGATTGGTCAAATTATTATGTTGATAGTGAGAATTTTTTCATATTGTGAGGAAAGCTGAAGGCGTTATTGCTGTTGACATCGAGGAAGACAAGGCACTTGTCACAACTTAAGTAGGCACTTCGGATCATAGGCGATCCTGCAGCCGCGCATAGACATTTGTGCCAGGAAATCCCCAGTAGAGAATTCGGCGGGTGGAGTACCCCACGCGTCCCGCCTAGTGTCTGCTACCCAAGTCTTGAGGCTGTGTGAAAGCTTTCTGCCGGCCGCTGTGGCCGAGCGGTTCTAGGCGCTTCAGTCCGGAACCGAGCTGCTGCTACGTCGCATATTCGAATCCTGCCTCGGGCATAGATGTGTGTGATGTCCTTAGGTTAGTTAGGTTTAAGTAGTTCTAAGTCTAGGGGACTGATGACCTCAGATGTTAAGTCCCGTAGTGTTTAGAGCCATTTGAATCATTTTTTTAAAGCTTTCTGCCGACACTGGACAGTAAACTAAAATAATGCCGGTGAGTCACTCCCATATATCAGAACTTTCACCCTCCTTGCAAAAGTGCCCACTTTTATTTATGAAATAAATATCTGAACTGATACATAACCGTGAAGCTATATGCATCGGTCATGTCACACATGTTTGAAATATTCCCCGAAGACTTCAAATCTTTTAAACAGCTTTTACACTCATTTCATTACTATCTAGTTTATCGAAATAAGGGAAGTTTCAGTTTTAGTAGTGTCATTCTGTCTTTTCATATAGTAATTCTTGTATTTGAACCGTTTTAAACAACATTACGAAGAGAAACAAGTAATTCGAATTACGGAAACAATGGGGTTCCAAGTGAAAGAACTGGGAACGAAACACTGCCAAGATTAGTGTAGCGTCGCATGTGTCCTCGTACAATCTCTCGGTCGTTCCGCTGTTGACCTGTTGGTGCTCGCGCGTTCGCTTGTTGAATATGCTGGAACTGAGTCATACAGCCAAACCTTTGGGTAAATAATGAAAATTAAATTAATAGTTTCGAAGAAATTCGATACGATACCTGCTGTATGAGTAAAAGAATCTGTTGAGAGGTATCAAGTAAAGAAATATCGGTATCGGGATCGAAATACCGGTTACCCGGAAGTGAAGATACTTTTCCGTTTCCTATCTGTGAGGAATAACACGCAGTCGCTGTTGAAATTGCGTGTTATCGTTAAGCGTGTTCTCGGGGTGCTAATATCGCAGTACGACGTGTACTTTCGTCCACTGCCGTGGTGATTTCGTCTCTGGTGACTGGCGAGGCACCGGGAAACGCCGGCCCACAGCCGTTTTACGTTTATGGTGGGGCGCTATATCTTTAGAATGGAAATGAGACCTGCCCGCATATGTTCAAAGGTCTCCGACCCCCAGTGCTTACAGTACAATAGGCTGTGTGCCACGCACACCCGCGCGCGCGCGCGCGCACACACACACACACACACACACACACACACACACACACACACACACACAGGGCCAGCGCGGCGGTCGGTAAGACCCATTGGTGCCGACTTGGAAGTGTCAGCAGCAGTCGGTGGCGCCGCACGGCGTGGGCTAGATTGATAAGCTGGGCAGGCAGGCGGCTATCGCCAGCAGCCGCTGTCTCGGCCGTTTTGCTGTCACCTTTCCTTCCCTGAACTCAGCTCAACTCTGCCCATTATCAGGTAGGCGTTTCCTGGAACGGCTTTCACCCGTTTCCTGTGGCCATATTGCTGCAGAACTCCAACGGGGGCTGATAGCAGCACGTAGCCGTAAAAAGTTCTCGAATGTTTCTGTCGCGAATAGTAAAACAGTCTCGGCTGTCGTTCTTCTACAGAGAAAAGATTTTTTTTTCAGCTGCCTCTTGACGACCAGCGGCGTGAGAACACATCTCCCCTTTTAGATAGACAGAATTTCTGTGCAACTTCCTCAAAAATAATGCATTGCCACTCTGTGAACAAAATTTTTATTTCGTAAATTTATTGCAAAAACAAGAGTAGAAATCGTTGTTTTTTGATGGTAGCGATACCATACAGCTCTCCGTCATTGCAAGGAAGATGTTATCAAAGTCGTGTTACTGCTACTGAAAAGAATACGCGGAAGATGGCAGTGTGATGCAGTGGGACGAAAAGATTTTTGGCCTCCCGAAACCCATCGTTTGTCGTGCTGTTCATACGGGGTGTAAAAAAACTACCTACACAAGGTGTTGGACTGTTTAGAGGAGGAAAAAAGAAACAATTTTTTCAGATATAAATATCACATGTGCACCGTTTCTCCACTCGGGTTACTTAAAGCTTTGGACGCTATTGATCTCCAGTGACGGTGTTCAAACTGTCGTGTGAAGAATATTGTTTTACAAATGTTGTTGAAAGTGCCGTACATTTACAATAATGCGCAACTCGCATCTGCGTGCTAATAATTATGTAACACGCTCAGAACAACCATGTGTTTTACGAATAATGGCTGCAGCTTCAGACAAACGGCAACCGCTAATTCGGCGGAATGGCTATCGGTGTCCCACACCCCTAACGCTTCTCGCCCCCACCCCTGCTGCAAAAAGAACTCAGCAGGAGTCAGATCGGGAAAACGTGGTGGGCCCGGTAAGCGACCCATCCTTCCCAATCCAACAACTGGGGAAAACATTGTCTAAATGTTATCTGTCATCAGCGGAAAAATGTGGTAGGACGCCGTCATGCACGAACCATAACGGTTTCTTGACTGCTAGCTGGACTTTCTCCAATATTTCGGGCCTACTTCACATAGAAAGATACGGTAATTTCCTCCACCGAACGTGTTAGGCAGGGAATACTGCCCAGTCGGATGGTCGTGAACAACACTTGCGCACATATTTATGGTAAATCCCTGTTGATAGTAAAACACACGAGTTCCCTAAAGATTTTCGAACTCACAGACATGGCTTCCGTGGCTGTTGAATATGCCTTCCCTTGTAAAGGCAACGTAAACAAAATATATATTTGGAAGTCAGGTTTGTTTACAATTTGGTATAGATACCATTGGCAGAATTCCACACGTTGGGAAAAATCATCAGCTGATAGGTCTTGTAACATCTGATATTTTAATATACGCATGCCCGTGTGATGCAGGAAGTTCCACACATTGGTATTGGATGTACTTAGTTCTTTGGCTATGGTTCGTGTGTTCGTGCTGTAACACAGCTTCCTCAAACTGGACTGCTCGCACACTGCTAGGTGTATCAGTCTCCCGTCAGATCCTGTTTCACGAGGAGGCCATTAAACGTTTGAAAGGTGACATCATTTGGTAACCTTTCACCTCGAAACAATTCTGGATACAGTCTTCTCAAATAACTACAAATTCGTATACGTAGTTTTTTTTTACATCCTGTGTAAGAGTTTAGATCTAAGCTGTAAAGGATATGGGAAAGACCGTACACATCGATCAGATTGTAATACAGTGTTGCGAGGCATGTGACCACGAAATAGAAAACCTACTAAAATCGGTCAGCATTGGAAAGATACATAGACCGAATGACGTAACCATGAGACTCTACAGAGATAATGGGAAAGGACTTGCTCCCTTTCTAGCAATTTATCTAGGTTGCTGGAGTAACGCAGAGTACTAAACGATTGGAAAAAGGGTCTGGTCATTTCCGTTTTCAAGATGGGTCGTTAGACATAACTGTAGGCCTGTATCGCTGAGGGCAATCTGTGGTAGAAGTATGCTCGATGTTTTATACCGACACATTACGACGTTTTTGGAGAACGAGAATTTCTTCTGTAAAAATCAGCACGGATTCTGTAAAAAGATATGTTGTGAAAAAGAGCTCGCTCTGTTCAGTGAAATGGAGAGCGCGATAGACAACGACGCCCACTTTGATGCCGTGTTCTTCGACTTCCGAAAGCCTTTAGACATACTTCCTCATTGTCTTGTAATGAACGAAACGCGAACTTCCCGATTATCGGACTAGATTTCTGACTGGATTTACGAATTACTGCCAGGTGAAACTCAACGCGTCATTCTTAACGGGACGAAATTGGTGAATGTAAAGGTGATTCCAGGAATACTCAAAGATGCGCTATAATAACGCTACTGTTTACCGCATATAAATATTTATTAAAAAGTACAGGGTGTACATAAATATTACTTATTGCACAAGAACTAAACATTGTACACATGTCATACATATCGCATTTTGAAGAGAAGCTCTGAAAGTTTTCTTTTGCAAACATTCGATACGCGAAGCATGAGTTCCCGGCAGACGTCAATACGGTAATCGAATTCTTGCCATACCTGTCTCAGCATGGCATCGTCGACTGTAGCAATCGCTTCCCGTATTCTCTCCCGGAGCTCTGCTGCATCACGTGGTAGAGGCGGTACATACACCAGATCTTTAATGTGTCCCCACAGAAAAAAGTCACGCTGAGTGAGATATGGTGATCGGGGAGGCCATTTCATGGCCAGCTGTCCCCTTCTGTAGGGCGGCCGATCCATCGATGCGGCAGCTTCGTGTTCAGGTACCCACGAGCTTCACGATGAAAATGGGGTGGAGTCCCATCCTGCTGAAAGATGAACGGAGAGTCCGATTGCATTTGAGGCATCAGCCATTGCTGCAACACGTCCAAGTAGGAGTATCCTAATGAATGTCTCTCGTACGCGTTCCACATTCTCTTCACCCACATTGGGACGTCCGCTTCTCTTTGCCGGCCACAAGTACCCCGCCGTAACGAATTTTTTGTGCCAGTGGTACATGGCCTTCCTTGTTGGTGGCTTCTTACCGCACTTCGTTCTAGACATCCGTTGAACAGCTGTAGCACACTTGTTTTGGTCGAAATCCAACACACAGAAAGCTCCGCGCCATGTGTGCGACTAGCTCTGACTATCGGCAAATTCACAAACTACGCTGTGGCAGTATACATGAAAGAAAAAAATAACTTTCAGGGTTTCTCTTCAAAATGACATGTATGACATCTGTACAGTGTTTGGTTCTTGTGCAACAAACAATTGAATGTGTTCCCGGACTTTATGTATGCCCTGTATGAGTTATCTAGTGGGTAAGTCGGAAACTCCAAGAGACGGATCACAGACAAAGCTATTGTCTATAAAAAGATTGCAACGCTAGAAGACGATAATGAAATGCAAGAAAGACTGCGGAGGATCTTGAACGTAAATAAATGTAACGTATTGAGCATAAACAGGCGATAAGATCCATTACTGTTTGATTACGAACGCAATGAACATTTAAAACTAATTTTAGAAAAAGCAGATCCAATCTTAGATTAATTGGAAGAATCGTAAGCAAATGTAATTCATCCACGAGAGGTGTGCCTTGCAAAATACTTATTCGACCGATTCTTGAGTGTATTCATCAGTCTGAGGCCTTTAGCAGGTTGGATTAACAGGGGGAGGGGGGGAGAGAAAGATCCAATTAAGAACTATACGACTGACCATGGGATCGTTTAGTAAGCGTGAGAAGTGTTATGCAGATGTTCAACAAACTTCATTGGCAGATGCTACAAGACAGGCGTTGTGCAACATCGATAGAATTATTGCTGAAATTGCGATACCATCCCATGAAGAGTAGGGAAACATATTATTTCCCTCGAAATAGCCACGACGAGAAAAGAACACGAATTACAGCTCTTGTTTGTCGATGGTCTTTCTTTCCATGCTCTATTCGCAAGTAGAACAGGGAAACCGGGAGGGGATAATGGGACCAGAAGTACCCTTAATGTCCTTGGCGTATAGGACTTCTGTAGTCAACAATTGGAAATGCAAGCGTTAGTGCAAGTTTCTTTTTCATTCCAAGTGCTGAACATTTTATATTTTTGTAGTGCTGAATCTTCTTCCAAGTTGTAGCTTTGTGTGCGGCCCAATTTACAAGATGCAAATGGCTCTGAGCACTATGGGACTTAACATATGAGGTCATCAGTCCCCTAGAACTTAGAACCACTTAAACCTTACTAACCTAAAGACATCACACACATCCATGTCCGAGGCAGGATTCGAACCTGCGACCGGAGGGGTCGCGCGGTTCCAAACTGAAGCGCCTAGAACCGCTCGGCCACACCGGCCGGCCTAATTTACACTGCGCCTAATATTATTCCTCGAGTGTCCTCAGGGAAATAGAATTGTTTGTCCATTAAGGAGAGATAACGCATGCTTACTAGAAACACGGACTTCAACTTTTCTACATCGTCATATGCATCGTATTACAAGGAAAAACCAGCTTCAGTTTTTTTCCTTCTGTGAGTTATCTGGAAGGGAGGAGGTGGGGGTGGGGGTGGGGGGGTTGAGGGACGGGTGTGTCGTGGTGGCGCATAATTGGGGCGGATAAGGGGACCGTTGCTGCCCAAGGTCCGTAATAAATTATAAATGGAAGTGTGATCCAGTTAATAGAGTAATCTATTACGAGGATTAGATGCTCATTAATTTCGGACCCAAAGCTAACATCCCCCGCATCTGACAAAATATTTCGGCACTATGTCGACGGGATTTGGGGGCCATAACCAATTCACAAGGCACAAGAACTCAGCAGTTAAGTGCACCAAGTTCTTTAAGGTCCTTAAAATAGACCAAGAAGTAACAGAAATGCAGACAGTTTTCAGCAGAGAGGTAACTGGGAATCATTTCGTAATATCATCCCCCGACTCAGGTAGACCTGCACTCCTTCTGCTCTTGGCCTTTTAAGTGTCACTGTACAGATTTATCAGATATTTTTAAGGGAAAAATACACAGTTAAAAGAATTGTTGAGAAACGCAATCGTAAGCAAGGAGATGTTATGTTTTGTCGGGTTAAGTGCGTGAACGGGGAATAGAATGTAGGAAAGAGATGTTGGGAGAGGAAAGGTGTGAGCGTGGGACGTGAACCATGCTTCGATAGCTCAGCCGCTAAGATCGTTTCACCCCAATGGACAAGGCCTTGGTTCGAATCTTGCTCAAGTACGCAATTTTAATCTGTCAGTAAACTTCAGTTCCCTGTGGGCTTTGAACTCAAGACGTGAGGTGCTTCCGTACGTCGCAAGTCTAGACATACCGGTACCGTAATGTCAGGAAGTATTGTAATACATACTATCCTTTCTAATGAGCAAAAATCTTTCTTTTGGCACGATACTTGACCAAAATTACCGATCCGTAATTTTTTTATAGTAAATACTGTATTTACTAGGCGATAATAAAATATTTGAAAGCTCAGTACTGTGTTACGAGAGAGAAGACTTTTGCTTTGAACAGCCCCTCGCCATTTTATAGGAAGCGCGCCGGGGGAAACTACGCCGGGATTTCTCTTGCACAGCATTTCGGCGACCCAGCGTTAGGTAAGTTCAAAGTATTTCATCGTTACGTAACACGTTTCTCGCTGCAAAGCCGTAACTCGCTGCCATGGCTCGGCAAGTTCTCCGCCGTTGCGCCCGGCTGCGTAATTCGTAATTGTCAGACCAGACTGCTGTGGAAAGCGCTTTGCTGTGTCATAAGAAATCCGTGTGGCTTTTGTGCGTTCGTGTTATCATGAAAAACTTGATTCTCTGTGTCTCTACACGATTACCCAGTCAGTTAATATCGACAGAGATAATTAGTTAATCGCTTAGTCTATGTTAAAATTGTAACACATAAGACAGTATTTTTTTCTTATTTAAAATGTATTAATTTCCGATTATTGTGATTAATCGAAAACATTATAACCATAGTGTTCACGTAAATGTCAGCTGATAGCTGGTAGACAGGTTTAACCGATGATCACAGGCACATACTGTGCAGTGATTAAGTACGGGGTGCTTGATGTTTGTCGGTATCTCTATCCCGATTTTTGAAGGCGCAGTTAACGGTATTGAAAACAATTCCTTTACCATTGAAAAATCCATTTAGTGTGTGTTCTAATGGAGAATATGAAGGTCATGTTGATGTATCAGAAAGACCGTGGGGAAATGCGAAGGGAAACTCTATCCAGCAGAAGTGGTGTCGAATAAAGATTTTAAATGTCATTCAGTCACTCCTTCATGACAGTTATGTCGAAATACAAAATATTTCGTGTTACTTCCCCAATACGAGGTCCTAGATTCTCGATAAATATTGTGTTTCTGGACGGGAATATATAACGTACGTGTGCAGTTGTGACACAAGGACGACGACATGTGGAAATTGGGTCTGACTGTGATTCGTGCACGGATAGGCGAAGCGGTTAAGGCGACCGTTCGTGTAAAGCGGGAAATCCGGGTTGGCGTTCCCGTCCAGCACAGATTTTCTCTGTCGTTATTCCAATATACAGCCAATAGTGGTTCATACTCGCAGTTGCGAATACATTTCCTAAAAATACTGGTAGTGACAGAGAAGTTCAACAAAGAAAGCAGCGGCCAGTGTCTTACGGTGCGTCAAACGCGTACTGCAAGTTCAGCTTGTGGAACGAGGTGCAAGAATGAGTACCGAAGTGTTAACAAAAAAAAACGTTTAAAAAAAGCTAAGAGGCACAGTCCAAGACGAATGACGAGGCGCTTTGTGTCCTTTTCTATCTCTCGTAATTACAGTGAAATCAGGAAACGTCGAAGTTTTTATTTCTTGTTCCTGAACTTTAGTTCCCAATCCAAATTTGTTTGTGGTTTCGTCCACAGCTTGATCATCGTGCATGTTGAATTATTTGGGATGGCTACGTCTACATGATAACTCTGCAGTTCACTATTAAGTGCCTGGCAATGGATTCATTCAACCAACTTTAAGCGACTTCTCTACCGTTTCACTCTGGGAACAACGCGCGGGAAAAACGAGCATTTAAACTTTTCCGTGCGAGCTCTGATTTCTCGTATTTCAGTATGATATTATCATTTCTCTCTATGTACCTAGACACCAACAAAATATTTTCACACTCTGAGGAGAAAGTTGAAATTTTTCGAGAAGGTCCTGTCACAACGAAAAACGCCTTTGTTTTAACGATTGCCACCCCCAATTCGTATATCATACCCGTGACACTCTCTCCCCTATTTCGCGAAAATACAAAACGAGATGCCCTTCGTTGAACTTTTTCGATGTCTGCCGTCAAGCCTATCTGTTACGGATCCCACGCCGCATTGTAGTACTCCGGGAGAGGACGGACAAGCGTGGTGTAGACAGTCTCCTTAGTGGACCTGTTGCATTTTCTACGTGTTCTCCCAATACATCTTAGTGTTTGGTTTGCTTTGTCCAAAACATTATCTTTGTAGTCCGTCCAATTTAAGTTATTCATAATTGTAATCCCTTAGTATTCGTTTGAATTTACTGCCTTCAGATTTGTGTGATTTATCATGTAACCGAAGTTTAGCGAATTTCTTTTATTTCTCATGTGAATGAGTTTAGACATTTCATTATTTAGAGCCAGTTTTCCCTTTTCGCGCATTACAGATATTTAGTCTAAATCATTTTGCAGTTCATTTTTGTCACCTGATGACTTCACAAGACGATAAATGTCAGCATCATCTGCAAACAATCTTATGGGACTGCTCATATTATCTCTTGAACCGGTTATGTAGATCAGGGACAGCAGAGGACCTATAACACTACTTTGGGGAACTTCTGATATTACTTATTTTTTACTCGTTGACTTCCCGCCAGTTATTGCGCATTGTAACCTTTGACAGGAAATCACGAACTCAGTCTTACATTCAGACGATACTCCATAAGCACGGAATTTGACTAGAAGTCGTGTGTGAGGAACGGTGTAAAAAGCCGTTTGGAAAAACTTGGAATCAATTTTACAACCCCTCTCAGAAGCTCACATATTACTTCGTGAGAGTACACAGCTAATTACGTACATTTCACAACAATGATATTTTTCTGAATCGTGTTGGCTATTTGTCAATAAATCATTTTCTTCGAGATAATACATAATGTTCGAACACAGTATATGTACAAAAAGCCTATCGCAAATCGATATTTGTGATACAGGTGTGTAACTCAGCGGATTTCTCTGTTTCCTTTCTTTGGTAGTGGTGTGACTTATGCAACTTTCCAGTCTTTGGGTACGGATTTTTGTACGAGCAAGCGGTTGTATATGACTGCTAACTGTAGAGCTATCGTATCAGGATACTCTGAAAGGAACCTGACTGGTATACAGTCAGCACCAGCGGCTTGGTTCTTTTAATTGCTTTAAAATGCTTCGCTATACTGAGGATTTCTACGTCTAAGTTACTCATGTTGGCAGTTGTTCGTGATTTGAATTCTGGAATATTTTCTTTATCTTCTTTTGTGAAGGAATTTCGGAAAACCATGTTTAGTAACTTTGGTTTAGTGGGAGTGTCATCAGTAATATCACCATTGTTATTGCGCGGTGAAGGTATTGACTACGTCGTGCCCCTGGCGTACTATACATACGACCAGAATCTCTTTGTGTTTTCTGCCAGATTTCGAGAATGTCGGAAAATATTAAAAGCTCTCGCACTGAAGTATGGGCTAAATTACGAACTTATGTAAAACTATGTCAGTCTTTGGGTTTTTCGTTCTTTTAAATTTGGCAATTTCGTTGCTTCTGCAACAGTATTCTGACATGTTTTGTGTACCATCGGGGATGAGTACCACCTCTTATTAATTTATTTGGCATATGTCTTTCAATTCCCGTCGAGACGGTTTCTTTGAATTATAGTCACGTTTGGTCTACGCTTGCACAGTCAGATGGAAGGAGAGAAGACTGTCACTTAGGAAGGCGTCAGGCAAATTTTTATATCTTTTTTTAAATAGACGTATTTTTCTTTCCTTTCTTGTCCTTGGACTCTTATCAGTGCAGTCTGGTGCCTACAACTTGTAGATAACTTTTAGCTGATGGTATCTTATCCCTGATATCTCAGCAGTTTCGTAGAATGAGTTATCATTTCCCCAGTAACCGAATCGAATCGGCGTCGTATGTGCGTGGAATTTGATCAAGTGGGACATGGAGAAGTGCAGTCACGTCGACGGCGTAGGCTGTCGGCGCGAGGCGACGCTTATCGCGCTGTGAGCAGCTGTTGGCAGCCCGCGGGCACGGCAGGCAGGTAGCGCGGCAGGTAGCGCCGTGGCCGCCAGAGGGCAGTGGCGGCGCCGTCACGTCATGGCTGGTGCTGACCCACAGCTGGGCCGCCAGCAGCCAGCCAGTCAGCGGCGCGCCGTGTCTGCAGGTAGCGTGGTGCGCGGTCGCGGCTGTGGGCTTGCGCGTGCCCTCAGTGTGTACGTGTTTGTTCTTCTGTGAATCTGACGCAGTGTTTCGAGAATGTAATTCTCCAGGCGGACCAGGCAGTTTCTTTCGTAGGTCTCCACACCGAAACTAACAACTGCGTGAAATGACGGTGATTCTGCTGTAGAAGTGCTCTCCATATGTACTTCACCACAAAGTATTCAGCTACAGAAGCAGTCCAACACTGTAACAGTATCGCCTGAATGTGGTCAATAGATCCAATGTGCTAAGGTTTGCGAGGTTATTACTGGTGCCGATTACGCAGCTGTGTACAAGGAACCTATTATCCGTTCCGTCAACGTTTATACTGCAGGATTAACAAAGGAAAATACCTGTAAACAGAAATAGGAAGACTGTAGGCCCTTTGGAGCTGACCACTCAGTGGAGGCCAGGCGTGGTAGTGTGTGGTGTGGACGAGAGTGATGGTCGCGTCACAACAATGAGGGGCACGTCGGAGTCTAACGGCAGCAGCAACGGAGTGTCGAGCCGGCAGCAGCAGTGGAGCCCGTCCGGCGGCGGCGGAGGCGGCAACCTGCGCTTCTGGCAGTCTCAGCACGCGCATGCCCCGCCGCTGCCGCCCCCCAACAGGAACGGCGCCGGCGCCGGAGGCGGACCTTTGGTGAGCGACACCCACACAGCGTGCTCTGGTCAGGGCGCCTTGAATCTACTTCTGTGCTCCGCAAGCCATTGTACGATGTCTGACGGAGGGTGTATATTATACGAGGGTCATAATCCCCCTCCCACCCACCCCCTGCCACCTCTCTCCCCAACTGATTCCATACACGGATATTGCGCGGGAAGAAAGACTCGGTACATCTGCGCAAGTAAGTGAGGCTGTCATCAGCCCCAAGGTTGGTTCCAAACCGCAGTGATGCACAAGACTTGGTCTACATCTACAGCTATACTCCGCATGCCACCTTTCGACCTATGGCGGAGGGTGCTTTGGGTATGTCAGGTCCCCCTTTTCCTTTTCCAGTCGCGACTGGTTCTCGGGAAGTGACTGTTGATGAGCCTAAGTATGAACTCGAAGCGCTTCAGCTTCATGGACACTCCGCAATGCACACAAAGAAGGAAGCAATATACATAGTGTTCGGAAATTTCCGTTACATACTTGTAGAGGGGAGTGAGTATATAATAGGCTATTTTGAATAGGAACCCATGTCCAGAACGTCATCCAACGACGCTGCAGAGTGTCAAACTTTTAAGCCCCGTAACCTTTAAATGTATGTATATACAAGATAATTTCCTGATGATGTTACAAACTGTCTAGGATGGTGGAGAAAGCTGACTGTATCAATTTGAGGTAAGGATCCCTGTACCGGAAACGAACGCTTCAACAGTTATCATCGAAAGCTATTCTGATATCTTTGATAGTGGAATAAATGTACCGGTAATGTTGCTAAGATTTTACGGTAGGCAGTTTTCAGAGCTGTTAGTATGGACCAAAATAAGAGAAAAGTCTAGTATACATGGGCTTAGAATTCATACTCAAAGAGCTATGCGCATTTTTTCAATGAACGAGATGTGTTTCACAGTAGCGAAGAGGAATAAGTGTTCGTCGCTCCTCATGTATGCATCTTAGAACCCATGGTTACTGCACATATTTTCCTTGTTTCGGTCCATACTATCACCTCTGAAAATTCCTTACCCAATCTTGCCAACATCAGTATCAGTACATGTATTCCACTGTCAGAGGTATCAGAACGGTTTTTTCTTCTAAATTTCGACTCGTTAGTTTCCGGTACATGTATCCTGACTTCAGATTGATACATTTATCCTTCTCCATCATCCTAGATAGTTGGTAACGTCACCACGGAATAACCCAAATCGCCGGCGCCTATAACTTCGTTAGTTTACATTTCTCGCCATGGTACCCTGTTCAAAATATTATGTACTCAATCCCCTCCACAACTCCTCTAGTTTGTAATCCGGAATTTACGAACACCCTGTATATTGACTGACTCTAGGAACGAACGTTCTCAATACGCGGTCGGTAGACCACACCCCCATCCTACAAAAAATCCGAGCTTGTGTACCATCTCTAATGACGTCACTGGCGACAGAATTTTAATTTTCCATCTGTCCTTCACACCGTCATAAGAACGCCTCTCTTGCAGCGCCTGCCACTGGAATTGACTGAGCATCTCCGCGACGCCCTTTCGCCCTTACTAAATGAACCTGTAACGAAACGCGCTGCTCTTCTTCGGATATTCTCTATTTCCTCCATCAATCTTATTTTGTATCGACGCCAGTCGGACTAGCAGTATTAAAGTTTTTGATCGAAAAAGGGTTTTTAAGCTAGCTCCTTTGTGGAAGGAATACATTTTCTGAAGATTCTTCCAGTGAATCTGTCTTGCATCTGCCTTGCCAGCGCTTAGTTTTATGGGATGGTTCCACTTTAAATCGTTCCCTACGCATATTCCTAAATATTTTATGAAAGTAACTGTTCCCAGTGATTGCTCTGCAGTGTTGTGTAATCATAGTCACCAGTTTTTTATCTGTTACGCAGTACGTTACATTTGCGTATGTCGAGGGTAAGCTGCCAATCCCTCCACCAGCTGTCGATCCACTGCAGGTCTTCCTGCATTTCGCTGCAGTTTTCTAGTGTTGTGACTTCTATACAACAGTAATATCCGCGAAAAGCCTCGTGGAACTTCTGACATTATCTAGAAGTTCATTTATATACATAATGTGAGCTTTCAACGGATTTCACCAGCCAGTTACAATGGGCCAATAGCAGAAAGTGAACCCTGAACCGCGGTGGTTCTTGTCGTCCCCAGAAGTGAAAGATATGACGACAAATATAGGACCGTCAGGTATCGAACGTCGGATCTGTAGATTTCTAGTCCGGTATTTTCACACTGAGCTACGGAACCACAAATATGGGTTCAAATTTATCCAATTGTAGCGTCTTGATCTTAACGCGAGATACACGTTCGTTGAATTAATACGGCCCTTGAATCGTTTCGGAACTTCAGCCATCGTAAGTTTGCCACTACAAGCTTTCCGCAGTGCATACCATCCCTCTTATAACGTCGCCCACTGCAGTTAGTTAAACATTTCCGTCGTACGTCACGGTCACGCTCACTAAACAAACATGGAACAAATCGTTCAGCATTACTTCTTTCTCCGGACCGAGATTATTCTCACGGACTCGATTTATAAGCGACCCCTTTCGTGCCTGAATTACACATATTCAGAATTGTTCCAATAAATCCGATTGTGGCATTTGCCTTCCTTCCTCAGGCTTAGATTTATGAAATCATTTAGTCTTAAATCGTTCCGATCAGAATCTCGTACATACTTGAAGATTGTGACTAGCTCCGGTGATCGCCGATCGCGTCCAATGACAACGGGCCTTTTCGTCCAATTACGCTCTTCACATTGCAAGTCTTCATGTTTACAGGCAACGACAATGTACACTTGCCCTCTTCTTTTCGTCTGCTAATTGCCATTCTTGACAGTCTATACCTCTACCAGTCTGAAAGCAACTTGATGTTCTATCGAAAGATGAACTACATGTTACACGCCGATACAAGTGTTTGTGCCTCGCTTAGTGCATACCTATATTTGAATCCGTTTATCTTGTACCTGGATATGTGAAAGTTAACGACCATCGCAATCCTATATTTGAATCCGTTTATCTTGTACCTGGATATGTGAAAGTTAACGACCATCGCAACCAGTTGCTCAACGAGACTAAGACTGCCCGTGTAGTGAAAACACTCTTCTGAGGATTATCAGCCACCACAACCGTCCTGGAATGTCCCCCATTTGTGTTCCTGCCACTTTGTATGGATCTTCGATACGACGTAGTTCGGAAACTAAGTCTTTCTTACTGTCTATTCATCGGACTTCATGTGCGTATGTGCCCTCGAAAGACCCCATAAATTTCCTCATTTAATTACAGTGAGCTTATGTTGCGTTTAATGCTTCTCAGTGAAACTGCTTTCTTTGGTTTAGTGCGCTGGTTGTTAAAAGTGGATACTACTGCGTTAGTTGTAATGTGACACTTTTGCTAAGGCATAATCTTTTTGCTGGATATTCAGTCACGGAAGACGTGGAGAAAAATGTCTCCCTTCCATCTGAAGAAGTGCTAGGAGTCATGTTCTTTTAAGGCTTGTCGAATCCAGTGGAATATACCTGTATACCTCTCATTGGACTGTTCGGCTGGCAGACAATATTCTTATAGCACTTCTTTGTACATACTTCTGAAAATGGAATTTAATCTTATCACGCGAGTATTTTCCGATAGTTAAGAGAACTCGATAACGCCAAGAGCGTTTAATTACTTTTGAGATCGTCTGGAAATTTACTGAAAACGGCAAATGTGATTGGGTACTTTGTATGTTTCACTCGTTAGAGGGAGCGTAGTTTCAATGCTTCTGCTGTCATCCTGAAGAAGACTCCACGTCTGGCATCTTTTACCTTCCTGGTCAGTGGAGGTATGGCATAGATAAGTATGCACGGACGTGAAGGGCCGGTAAGAGTCCATTATGTAGTGCACGGTGAGGTGTGAAGGAAGGCAGTTCCAGCAGATGCCACACAGAAGCTAGCAGAGTTAGCTAAGTGCATCCATCAACACTGGAAAATATTCGTACTGCTTGTTTCTGCCATCTCCTCACCATCGTCCCAGGTGTAAGCTTCACTACTGTTCAACGCCAGTTGGTCTTAAATAATGAAGAAAGATGTGTGTTACCAGTTTACCGACCTATGATAAGGGATTCTTCCACATAACCGACAATACCCTATTGTTGCTCGGTATTGTGTGTCTGATGGTGTAAGCGTTAACGGATTCTTAAACAGTTGCATTCTGAAATCAACAGTATACTCTTTTCCGTCTTCGGACCGTAAAGCCCGCTCAGCTTCTGCAGGTCTTCAACTTTTTATCCAGAAATATTCAGAATTTTCAGCTGACAGATTCGTCTGTATGTAATTTCGTTCACATTTCCGTAAAGAAAATAACTGGAGAGAACAGCATATATGTGTTTAGGAGGGCCGTAAGCTGTTTGACTCTGCAGGAATGCAGTTAGTCCTTCGTGCAACAAGATGGATTGACCTCGGACGTATTTGGTCAGCCAGTTGCGTATACGTTTTGCAGTGTTCGTGTGGACTCTCTGCTAACGATTCAAACTGTTCGGTCTAAAACCCATTAAACTCAAGAGGATAAGAAAGAATGTTTGAGTTAATGATATTATCTGTTAGTCGAGTTTTTGTACTCTTGTCTAATTTGGTTAAACTTTGCTTGATTGTTTCTGATCTTGCAATATTATGTTTGTCACCATATTAATTACAAGTCGCCCAAACATTTTGGTTTTCATTGCCTTCGGTGGGATGAAAGTCAAATTTTCTTCGATATCATTAGGATATACCAGGACAGGGATAGGTGCAACTATCGTCCGTGCCCTGTTCGAAGAGTGTCTCGTAGCTGAGCCCCGGAGTAATTTTCAGAAATCACTGGAAGCGTAAATCGGTATGAAAAGATGAGTATTCGAACTCTTCTCCTCCCGAAAATGAGCTAAATATCGTGGCCACCTAAACATCTCCAGCGTTTTGCAAGCCTTACACCTGTCGAGTTTTATAGTTTTCTAGACCTTGTTTTGTAATTATTGTTGCTGAAGATCTCCCTGTACCTTATCATTTGCCCTGTAGGACATTACACTGTATTACCACCCTGCAGGGAGCCATATGAGTATCGGGAGCTGCCCATTTCTTCCAAAAAACGTCAAAGTATTATGCCACTCGGCCGTGCCTTACTGTCAATTCAAGGATCTGCTGATGGCAGTTAGGGGTAGTTTTATTTTTCACCGACGAAACTCAAGGTCGTAGGTGGTGTTGCGGGCTGTAGCTACTGTCTGCGGCCAGGAATATTCCACAACACAGTTCGCACGCGGAAAATGAGTCAAATTGACGGTGATCTACTGTCTGGGGTAACACGCTGCGCCATTCCGTGCTGAAGAAAGATGATGTAATAAAAGCATTTGATAGTTACCTCAGTCATTGTTGATTTATTGATGAGCTGATTTTCGTTTTCTAGCCTCTAAACCTGAACAACAGTAAACATAAAGTTAAAGATATAATAAGAGATACTGGCGACAGAGGAGGGATCACACCCACTCAAGGCAACTTGAGCGCATGGCACATCACAGCAGCAGTACATCCAGGCCTGTTTTTAAGTGCAATCATCTCACTTGTTGGATGCTGCCGTGTGCGTCTGAAGAGCGTACGAGATCAACAGAAAAATAAGCCTTAACCTGCAGAATGAACGAGATAATCTCTTACTGCAACCCAGTCCCTTCCAATTTAATCTTCTGAACAAAGTCCTTGTTTGTTCCCATATAGGGATTATCATATATTCCTGGAGTCATCATTTAAAGCCAGTTCTTGAAATTTCGTTAGCAGACTTTCTACGGGTAATTTGCGTTTATCTTCAAGTCTCTGCCAGTGTCAGACAAACCTGTGACCATTCGTGCTGCCCTTCTGTGCCCTGCCAGTCCTATTTGGTATGGGTCCCACACACTTGAACAGTCTCCCAGGATGGGTTTCCCGAAAGATTTATAAGCAATCTCCTTTATAGACTGATTGCATTTCGCTAGTATTGCACCAATAAGCTGAAGTCTGCTGCCTGCTTTACCCACGGCTGAGCGTATGTGACCGTTCCACTTAATGTCGCTATTAAGTGTCACACCCAGGTATTAGCTAATTGTTAACAGAAGGGCTAACTTAGCTGCGAATTGGGCATAGAATCTAATAGGGATTGAATGTATGGAATCTATACCACAGGAAATAAAAGCACAAGAGTTTCCATAGATCACAGAATCAGCAACGATAATGAGACAAACATAAGACTGAAAATGAGTATGAGTATGAGGATCCAACGACACTTTTCAGTTAGTGAAGTCACAATGTTTACGTAACAACATGAAACGGCAAGGGTCCATTAAAAATACAATAGTGGTTCATACTACGCACACTCTCCATGCATCACATCACACAGCGCTGAAGAGACGCCAAATATGCACGCACTTCACCTTACGTATGTGCATTTCCTGCAATCAAATTCGTTTCTTTCGCCTTATAATTACCTTGGTCTCGAGTATGTGTGCATTAAGCACGCGGGAAACGACTGATAAATACAGAAAGGAAGCGTTCAATTTGGCACTTCCAAATAACACTCTTAATGTTCCGAGGTTGCTTGACACACACACACACACACACACACACACACACACACACACACACCCCACACACAAACAAGGATGTGGACAAAGAAAGTGCGTGGTGCAACTGGAATAGAACATTTTTCTTCAAAATTATGTTATTTTCTGTTGTCTCTGGTTCCAGTTGAACATAATTTTTATGTATCTATATGCAAAATTTGACCCCGAATTACGCGAATTCGACTTTTATGGTTATCACTCTGTCGCACCAATTGCTTAAGTCCGGAGTATTGTTTAATTTATAAATCCAGAGATCTGAATTTCAATCCTCGATTGATCCTAAATTTCTTAAATGTCAGTCTATCGCATCTTCCATTTCTGACAATAGCTTGTTAATAAGAAATAACAGCGAGGTGCATCATGGTTCGGAGTCGACGTTAAACTGTAGCTCCCCTAATAATCGTTTGAGTAAATCAGTTCAGTTCGGAAGCCGGCGAGAGCATACCACTTGCAATAAGACCATGCTTAGTTCAGCAGTGTGGCGATGAAACCAGCGTCCGGCTCGATGACGACTTACATTTCCGTATTAGTAAGTCACAGAGCAATATTTTTAACAAGGTTTCAAAAATTATACGTGTTCAGACAACAGGTTTCGACCGAGATTTTTCGGGAAGTTTCTCTTGCTTGTCACATTTATGCCGTAACTGGAATCACGTTTCAGATATTTCCAGTTAGGTACGCCTTTGCCCCACTCCCAGACTGATGACATTTGACCGAAAAGAACGAAGTTAGGCAACAGCCAGCCTGACAGTCCTGTCCTCATAAAAAGAAAAAGAACCCATGCACATTATAAAAAAGTGTGTGTACCATATGTCCTCCTGAACTCCTGGATCGATTTCAGCCAATCTTGGTACATATATCCCTTACTGTCAGACAACTGTCGCTGTGGGGATATGATCCAGTTCAAGAGATATGACGTCATAAACATTGAGATCCGTGAAAAAATGACGCATTATGCATGAAGTTCTAATACATTTGTTATTTATTACTAAGACACTCCTACAGTCGAGGCAACTTGAGGATATCCCTGACTCCTGGCAGCGTTTTTAACAGTTTTCAGCTGCGAAGCGGAACCAGCTGTAGCCGAAAACAGTAGTCGTCTACAGAGATCGAAGAGGCGTCGCTTTAGAGACGTTGTAGACACGCGAAGCAGCTACGCCCAGCTACTTGGACATGTAACTGGAAATATTGTTTATAATCAGGTTCTGAATTAAACAGGCATTGCGTTTCTACGTTTATGCGAATTTTTTGTACGACTGTTTCATAATTTCAAAAGTGTTTTCTCGACTTCATAGAAATGAAGTTTTTTTGTTGCACTATATCTACAGTTAATTATTTTCGTTTCTAATAGAAAATTAGCAGTATAAATTCCAGGGCAGTGCTGGTTTTGTCAGCTAGTATTTTTAAAAAAAGTGAACTCCTTAAGAAGAGAGCAGCTCTGATAACTGCCCTAAAAGTAACGTGTAATTCAAGGCGGAATTTAAAGTGAAAGGTATGGTATTAGGATTTTTATTTTACTATTGTAAAATCATCGTAGTTAAAGTGGCAGGTTAGTGACAGAAACAGTTGGTCTGATGCAGACGCCAGTAAGCACAATGGCGTTTATACACAGAACGGACCCGAGCGGAGACGGTGACGAGTGTGGGACAGGCGGAGTTTGTGTGTGCTCTGCGGCCGACCAGCCTTGCCGCACGGCGTCCTCGTTGGCCGTGGGCGCATGCCAGCACGATGTGGCACGCATTTCCTTAGGCGACCGTTGCGAGGCCCTGGGCTCTGGTGTCCAGGCCGGCGGCCCCGTGTGGCGTGAGACGGGCCAACGTCCCAACGTCGCTCCGACTTGCCATACGACGACAACCTGGCTACCAGAGGCTTTATAATTCTGCGCTGCTTTCCAGATGATGCCGCGACCTCGTGATGAAACGGACGAGAGATGCCGAATAGGCTTACGCACGCAACGTGTTTGCCTTGCAGTGTAGTGTTCTGTGTCATATAAACGAACTAAGGAAGATACGTAACCTTCAGTGATGTTTATCTCTTTATCTCGCTTTTATTTTCGATGTCTTTGAGTTCAGTGTGTGTGTATGGTGGTTGTTTTTTTTCCAAAGGCAAAGGAAATTTTTCTGTGGCTAAACGTTTTCTATCGAAATATACTGTAGTGTTTCGCGACTGGTGTTTCTAACAAACAAAAATTCACAGCAAATGAAAAGTATAAAAATGAAAGCTCTTGGTGTATGACTGCGAACTGCATGTGAACGCTTGCCTGTCGTGGACAGTGTTCCTCATCCGTCCCTGAAGGATCAAGCCAGTGAATACACAGGCAGACGTAGTCCCACGAGTTACAGCAAAGCACGCTGAAGTTGGCTCAATGAAAGAGTCACCTAATTTACGGTAGTGTGGAATTTCATTCAGACCTTCATGCAGCCATCTCGATTTCCTTATATCATCATACCTAGGCGCCAGGATGTGACCGCCTTCATGGAAGATCTCTTTCCTCATTCTGGTCTAAGATTATTCGCCGAACTGTCCCAGTGAGCGACGGTAGATCCTCATGATCGGAAACATTACAAGTACCCGTTAACAAAAAGTGTAAAATCTAATAAAGTAGAGACAGTGTGTGAATGTAGACTTCCCCGGCGCTTACGAAAAGCTGTCGGGCTTCCAGCCTGGTGGCAGCGTTGAGATAACCGCGACATTCCGAAGAGTACCATATTATCATCTTCTGACGAAGTGCTGAAGTATACAGGGACATCCACAATATGTCTTCACTTCGCGACATCTTGATGGTACTATGACACTCGTCGAAACATCGTGGTATCTCAACTATACCACCTACATGGGAACTCGAGAGCTTACCATCGTAAGTACAGCGCGAGATGCTGATGGTGTATAACACTCTTCTAAACGTCGCGGTATCTTAATAATACCACCTATGTGGAAACTCGAGGGCTTCTGATCATAAGTACAAAGAATATTTATAAACAATCTGCCGGTAGATCGGAATAACGTACTGCGACTAGTATGGAAATTTCATTAATTCTCTGGTTAGCTCACCTCACACGAAGGCATCTTTCCGTGCGACATAGCATACTTAGGACTAGAGTAGCAAAAACTACCGTAAGCTATCGTAAGTACGCGTAGACTACGGTAGTTTTCCTGGTAGCTTTTGTCTCTTCTAACCGTGTTGCTTATATGTTAGGTATGTCGCATACCTGTTGGGCGCTACCTCATTTCGATCGCTTTGTTTGCGTGTGCGATCTTTGTTTTACTGGGTTCCCCAAGAAACCGGAAGTGGTGAATCGTCTAGAAACTGAGTGCTACGTAACATTTCCTTTCTACGTAGCTGTCCTCCTGTCTCTTAACTAAAATACAGTATTTATAGCAAAATTGAAATTGTTAATGTTCATTCGGTTCCTTTCGAAAATTATTGGTTTGCAACGTGGAGAGGTACTGCAGAAAAAAAAATAAAAAGGATACACCTTTATCGTATAGCGGTAGAAAATGCACTTTCCTAAAAAAAAAAAAAAAAAAAAAAAAACAAAAGAGAGAGAAAGAGAGAGAGAGAGATAAAGGAAAATCGCTTTAATTTTTAGTTGAGCATATACAAAACATATTTCTGTTATTCCTAAACAACTTTCGCACGTATCAGTTATAACAAGAAACTCTTGCCTTTGTTCATGATGAATAACGTTGTATTGTGTACAAAATAACAATAATTATACAGAATTTTTTGTGTTTGTGCATGTAAACTATACTTGCATCAAAAGTAATTGTTTTGGTTACATAAAAACGCAGAAGTTTCTTGATCAACTAATTTATTTATTTATAAAATGAAATTAGTATTTTGTAAGGATGTAAAATAAGCAGTGGACTAACACTGAACGATATGCGGCTTTAATTATGTCAAAAATGTAAGCAAATAAAAAAACAAAGATAAGTAATTGGTTCCAGTTCCTCTCTTATACATTCATGTTTTCTCCCCTACCAATGCTACCAAAACTATCGAATTGAGGGTTTGGTAGTGCGCAACTCTACGTGGCACTAACCTTAATGCGCTTCCTTGTATCCAGCAACTGAGTATTTGTACATTCCATACAAATCTCCAGAGTACGCCCATAGAACAACATCGTCGATGAAACCATAACACCGCTGATTTCTCTTCGCCTCAGATGTGAATTCGGTTTCCTTTTTAGAGAATGAATTTCTGCCTTTTTAACACACTTGGAGTTCCCAAATGAGAGGCTGTGTGTAACTGCAGGGTGCAATCAGTGCAATAATGTAAGTCGTTGTGCCATCCCAGTCCACCACGAAACACGGTTACATATACGTGTTTATTTAAATAGGCACTTTTTCTTTACGCCGTCTATTATTAAATTGGCTGTAGCATAGTTCGATCTTCATGATCTGAGTGTCATTTCTACCTCACTGGAAATCATTATTTGTCTTTCACAAGACAGTATCCAGAATTTGGTGGCGAGTGCATTTTACTCCGGTATCGGTTGCCATCTTTCCTGTTGCATTCGTTGGCGGTTCGTGAGAATAATCACTCGTGTGAATCACTCTCAATTCCTCTAAAATTTATAGTAGTCGTCATTGTATGATTTACATGCGTTAAGTGCTGTTACTTCAGTCCATTGAGAAATTGAGTTTTTCAGAAGTGGAGTAATCTTCTCAGGGGTCTTCAGCGCATTTGGTTAAGCATTTACCGGTAGCGTTGAGGAAACCGTGGGCTGTCGCTCCGGCTGGAAAACGCCTCTCCCTTTGGAATCTTCTCCGTCTCCTGTTTAAAGCTATGTAGCGGAGCACTGAACAAGTGAGTGTAACGGATGACAGCTCTGCCTCGTGTATATTTCGTACAAGAGCATTACTTTCCATGTTTCCCATCGAATGTCTGCCTAGCATCTGCCTCTTTCACAGCTGTAGCTCGGCGAGTGTTCATTCCACGTTGCTACGAAGGATATCACTAAGTACTTCATTCATTTCACTGACTCTTTTTCACTGCGTTTGATGGACTGGATCGTCTCGCCCGAATGTTATGGGGAATCTGCTGTGCTGTGCTGGACTCTGTCTATGCTCGCTGTGCCGACACACTGGTTTAATGCTGCCGGAAATAGAACGGAATAGCCGCGCCGATTGTAAATTGCTTTCGACCCAACGCGTCGGATATTTCGTTAGGGCGAGGCAGGTGGCAAGTGGAAGCAGTCTTCTGTTTGCTATCACATGCAGTTGAGACCAGAGAACGATTTAATGAAAATAAGTCGATGCTACTGAAAAGTCAATGTTAATGCAGACGTTCCGAGGGAATACTACGTGCTGTATATAGCGCTCATTGCATTTATGACTTAGTAAAGATATTGAGTTGTTCCACAGAAGCAGCTTGTGAAACAAATTGTAGGAAACCATTTACCGTCTTATTAACGCCTCAGTTGTGCAGCACAGTCGCGTTAGCACACACTAAAACTATTTGCCGCCAGAAGTCAGCGAAATAAAACTGAAGCTAGAATTTGTCACTAGTTACACTTAATGGTTGATTATCGAAGCTGGAACATTACTTGTTAGAGGAAGATGCAGACTAATGTATTGTGCAGTAGCAGGTAGTGACGGAGAGCCGAACGAAATACAAAGAAAAGTTTGTGCAAAAGCCATGAACCAACATTTTACTACTTCGTAATGGATCTTAGGAACAAAAGCAAAAAAGGTAGATGGTGGAATATTATTCATAAGAGAGTCTTTCATACTAATGTGGTGTGCAGCAGCATGCAGAGTCCGTAGAGCCGAACGAAATTACAGAAAAATGTTTCTCAACAGGCGTTGATCTACCGCTGTAGACAGAAAATTACGAGATACGCGGTCGCTTGAGTTAGAAAGAGATGACATTCACAGTAGTACTGAATAAATACTTGATGACGATTACTGCTGTCGTGGGAATTTCTTCTAGTGCGTGTCATGGATCCCATTGCCGCGATAGCGAAAGTTCCGTTCTTGGCTCCACGTCGCGATGCAAGTGCTGGCTATTCAGTGGAGCCAATAAGCTGTCGTATTTACTTTCCTCGCCTTAGGCTCATATTCAGCGCGTAAAGCCTTCAAACCGACTGTTTTTGAAAATTATTTACAAAATTAACTAAAATTAAAGTACTCATGCTATCCTGGCCGCATAGTCGTATCGTTTGGAAGAATCTGCAGCCATACAAGTGTAATATTCTTCTTGTTTTCGTTGTGCATTACGCATTTTATTTAGTGTATAGAGACGTGAGTACAACGTCGAAGACTTGAGTAGGCGCAGTGGTTAGCACACTGGACTCGCATTCGGGAGGACGACGGTTCAATCCCGTCTCCGGCCATCCTGATTTAGGTTTTCCGTGATTCCCTAAATCGTTTCAGGCGAATGCCGAGATGGTTCCTTTGAAAGGGCACGGCCGATTTCCTTCCCAATCCTTCCCTAACCCGAGCTTGCGCTCCGTCTCTAATGACCTCGTTGTCGACGGGACGTTAAACACTAACCACCACCACCACTTGAGTAGGATTGATCTAGTTAGCATCAAGAGAATGCCATACAACTTTGAATCGAACTACACGCTAGAACCTTATGAATGCCTGCTGCTGCTCCCTGGCAGCGCTTGTGGCATGGCGAAATGTATTACACACTCCATTTTGTGGCTTGATTACCAGTCATATTTCATTTCAAATAGTAAAAATGATACCGAAAAGGCATTAGACGTATATTTTTATTCCAGTTATTTTACTTTCTCGGTTTTGTCAAGAACAGGCACTCTCTTCCATAAAAACAAGCCGCTTCATTTATGGGAATTCCGGTAATTTTTTGTGGCAACTCTAGGGGAAAGTAACGTTTTGTTTTGTTTTCTCGTAGGTGGTGTATCCGTGACAAGGTCGAATGTAATTGAAGTTTCCAGATCAACTTGCTGTACTTAATGTGATGGTAGCAGAGTGTATTCGGGATCTGAACTGATGGGAACGCCTCATATAGAAGGGATGGGGTGGAGGAATAGAAACAATTTCGTACAAAATAAAACTCGTAAGTATCGAAAAAAGGTGTTCATTAACCACCAAACATAGTAACTCTACCACTTTATAACAGGTGCCTTCTGAGAGAATATAATTTGACATTTAGTCTTACAGTTTTGTTGTCAGGCAGGTAATATTAAAAAAAATGGTTCAAATGGCTGTGAGCACTATGGGACTTAACATCTGTGGTCATCAGTCCCATAGAACTTAGAACTACTTAAACGTAACTAACCTAAGGACATCACACACATCCATGCCCGAGGCAGGATTCCAACCTGCGACCGTAGCAGTCGCGCGGTTCCGGACTGAGCGTCTAGAACCGCTAGACCACCGCGGCCGCCAGGTAATATTCAAATAGATGGTATCTTCCTTATATTTACATTTTTGGTAGTCTTCAGCATTGACTGGTAATGTGAGGAAAAAAGCGGTCTGAATTGATGGTACACCGATATTGGAGTTTGTAGAACCCAGAATTACCTGGCATTTTCAGTTGCGAAATAGCCACTACTGCGAATGAACCGATTCTGCAATAAAAGTAGTGATTCTGTTGAGAACAACACCCACTGAAATCGTACAAGGGAGAGAGACTTCTCCCAAATGCGAATCATGGTTTAGGCTGTGTAAGGTGTGGTTGGTTACACCACAATTTTCGATGACGCATATGTTCACATTGAAAGCAACATGACTATTAAGTTAAATGAACTCATTTTTGGTGATTGTGAGCATTTAATGGTTCCGGCAGTGTCCGCAGAGGGTCCCATGTGACCTCCGCAATAGTGTGGTTTGAACATTCCCGAACATTTATAGTTTGCGTAGCAGACAATCTCATTTTACTTTACATTGTAGACAAAAAGCCTGTTCCCGCTCCATCTAGACAGCTATTTAAAATTTTCGTTATCTTCCGCCGTCTCATCCCCCTTCTAGGCCGCTCTTGTGTTGGTATCACGAGTTTCTCTCTATTTTTTTTACAAATTGCTTCTTTTCTTGCTTGGTCTATTTGCGTTAGATGTGTTCGCATTTCTCTTCCTGGAAAGCTTGTGAATAATATTAAAGTCCCTTGTACACAAGAGTAAGACTTAAAGTTGTGTGTGTCGCCGTGAAGCCTCTTGCCTTGCCCGTTTTGTTCCAGTTTCCTTGTCTAGGCGAGTTGCTTTCAGCTGCGTAGTCTCAACTACCTACTTAAAAGAAGTCGAAGAAAGGAAGATAGGAAGACACTCTATCCTCGAGTTCTCTAATTACGTTGGGATCGAAGAGAACTAGAGATGGTGCAGAGGGACTTACAGGATATACTAAATAAGGGAACCGCCTCAAAGTAAATGTAAACAGAGATCGAGTCGAGACAGTGGAGAAGGCCCCACTCCTACTCCCTGGATCTCTTGGTTCACGGGTTCTTCGTTATATTCTTGCCACTTCACTGTCCGGTTGGACCCTACATCTGGCACCTAGAGGACGCACTCTGTAGATGTCAAGATCCTCCTCCAGTACGTAACATGCATCGGTATGTGGTAGAATTGGAACAGTGCTTTTTTGCGCCAAAATTGACTGTCCACCACATGTAACCACATGTATTACTGTGCCCAGCCATTGTAGTTGTTGCGTGCTTGCCGGAAAATAGCAGTTCACTCTTGGCTAGCCGTAGAGGAGATGCTTGGGGCGGTGCCCGCTAGAGTAGAGGACGTTCTGCAGTCGGTGAGCGTCGAGAGGCGCGGCGGGCTGCGTATAGCGTATTTAAATGGGGCCGCTGGCGGCGCGGCGAGGCGCCGTTACTTGTCGCGTCGCAGCCGTGGAATGCACTCCGCCAGGAGGAAGCGGCTTTCCTCACCGCCCGCCACCGTCCTCGACCTGTTTGCGCCGCCAGCTGCTGAGCTATGCTGTGCTGGGCCTGGCCGCCTCACGCACCTAGTCTCCAAACACCTTTGTTTCCATTTCCTCCCCGAAGTTGACTGCCAACTGCAGAAGGTTGTTGACACTCTACGCCACATATAAAGGATCATGCAAGTATGTATGTGTGTCCAGATTCTCCTCCAAACTCCTGGATCGATTTCAGCCAAATTAGGTGCATAAACGCTATACTTCACGAGTATCAGCACTGTGGGGTCCCTAGCTCTAATGAGCGGAAATATGGTGAACGCGTGTCCTCTCAGCCCCTGACGTATAGGTTGCCTGGCACTATGGTGTGTGTTGTAGTTGTCCTGCCTTATCGACCTGCTTTGCCAGACAGTCTGCATGTCAGGACAAAGAAAGTATTTTGAAGCGCCCCCCCCCCCTCCCCGCTCCCTCTCCACCAATGTGTAGGATGCTCCTCACAACAGGTATGTTATGCGGGAGCTATATCAGCGGAGGAAGGAGGAGGAGGAGGAGAAGAAGATTGATACAGAAACGGTTGAGGTGAGGAGAACAGGGAGAGATTGTGGAGGAGAAAATTGATTTAGAGAGGGTCATAGGAGATGAATAGGGAGTGGTGGGGAGGAGATAGTGGATAGGGAGAGGGGGCAGCAGGAGATGGATAGGAAGATGGGGATGGGAGGAGGCGGATAGGAAGAGGGAAGGAGATGGGCTGACAGGGGGCAAGTAGGAGATGTATAGAGAAAGAGCGATGAAGAGTATGATCAAGAAGGGCCACGTGGCGGAAAAACCGTCCCACATGTGTTACCTGAGTTTAATACCAGGCGAATTTGGTTGCTAAACCACTGTAGCATGACTGTGGCTTTGTGACACGGATGGTGCTCTTGCTGGAAGATGCCACCACTGTCAGGGAAGAAATCAAGCCTGAAGAGTTGCAGATCGTCCGCAATTATGTTCAGATAGTCCGTAGCTATCATGATGCCTTCGATTACTACCACTGGTCCATGGAAGCGCAGGTGTATGTACGTCATAGTGTAATACTGCCCCCACTGGACTGGTTCTGAGGACAGTGCATGTTTCAGGCAGCCGTTCACCTGGATGACGATGCATCAAGAAACAGCAACCGACCTGGTGTAACAAGAAACGAGATTCGTCCGACCATGCAAGTCGTTTCCATTGATACACGGTCCGAACTCGATGATCCTGTCCCCACTGCAGTCGTAACTAACAATGTTCTTAGGTCAATGCCGCCAGTTCTACCTTAGAGATCGGAACATTTGGTGATTAGGCGTTACGTTAAATTGTTTCAGAGTTGTGACGTATGTTACCCATGCCAATATGAATGGGAGCAATTATTTTCTGGGAGTTGCGAGATGGCCACAGTCGATTGGCTTCATTAGGGGAAAGGATTTCGTTCCCCAAATCCGAGCTTAGAGTGAGCCTTGGGTAAATTTTCACTACATCAAATATTCATAGGTTTTTCCAGTGACGCCATGGAAGCTTTCGTAGCTGCTACTTTGCGGTATTCTGATGCGAGTTGTTTCTGCCGTCAGACAGCACTGAATAGAAGATTGTTGCTAGCTGTAGAGGAGTTCAAATGGTTCAAATGGCTCTGACCACTCTGGGACTCAACTGCTGAGGTCATTAGTCCCCTAGAACTTAGAACTAGTTAAACCTAACTAACCTAAGGACATCACAAACATCCATGCCCAAGGCAGGATTCGAACCTGCGACCGTAGCGGTCTTGCGGTTCCAGACTGCAGCGCCTTTAACTGCACGGCCACTTCGGCCGGCTGTAGAGGAGTCTGGACCATTGAAGGAGCACGTGTGCGAGATACAAGCCAATCATTCTGCAGCATATGCGTTTACATCTGAGCTGCTCTGTTGGGCTATGCAGTTGTACTTACACTGAAGTGCTCTCCGTGTCCATTTGACGAGTTACTATGTATCGTATTCAAACGCGTGTTTGCTGTACTAGGTAGGTTTGAATTATTTATCGTCACCTGGTTTATTTTTAAGGAGCTGACCTGATGATGGCGACTTTCTAAGAAGTCGAAACGAGTGATAACATGCGTATGATCTGACGCTCGAAAAGTAGAATAAAATTTTGTTTACTAGGCGGTTACTGTGTCTCCTTAGACAGTATCCTATCACTGTGTAGGTAATGAGGCTTATGCTGAACATACGAAATATGTTCAAATACCCTCAAAGAAAGGCACATTTGAGTCATGCCAATCAACATACGTCGACATTCGTTCCTTCCACTGCTCCACTGATTTTAGCATGGCATTTTTCGTGAGAGTCCGCAGGAGCTCCGCCTGTTATGCCTTCTGCGACAGTCAATAACATATAGATCCGTGGAGCAGATTAGTTGGTCAATCTCGTTGAAACATGTGACATTGAAGTACACAGTCGGAGGGTCGACAATAATGTCACAAAAATTACGCCACCACAAGTACAGAACGGTGGAAAAAAATGTGGGAACACCAAAAAGTCATTACTACGCCTAACACGATGTAGAAAGTCCTTTAGTTTTCAAAACTAGTTCCAATCGTCTCGGGAGGGATAAATACAGCTCCTGTATAGTTTTGAAGGGGTCGTATACCATTATTCCTGCAAAATAGTGGCAAGTCCAGGTAACTATGATGGAGGTGGATAGCGATAACGCAATCTTCTCTCCAAATTAGGCCACACAGACTCAATAATGTTTAGATCTGGTGACTGTAGTGATTAGGGGAGGTGCGACAGTTCACCATCGTGCTCGGAAAACCACTCGTGGACGATGCGAGCTGTGTGAACAGAGGCGCTGTCGTCTTACAACACAGCATTGCCATTGGAGAACAAACCATGTACCGTGGGATGGACCTGATCAGCCAAAATGGTCACGTAAACCTTGGCAGTAATGCAATGTTGCAGAAAAGCCATGAGGCCCACAGACTACGACGGTGCGGCTGCCCAAATCATCATCTAACCCCCGCCATATTCCAGTCGGGGACGTAAACTTCGGCAGAAGTTGGAAACAGTGTGCAACAGACTCATCTAAGTGACTTTCTTCCACTGCTGCATAGTCCAGGTTTTATGGTTTCGGCATCTCGTCTTCCTGTTAAGAACATTTACATCAGCGATGCGTGGTTTTGGAATTGCAGCTCACCCTGCAATTCCCTGCTTCTGATGCTCCCTTAGATATGGTTCGTGTGTGCGACATTCACTTCTGCAGTGACTTTTGCAGCTGTCGTCCCCTGTTTTTCGTCACAATCCTGTTCAATGACCGTCTGTCGCGATCACTCAAGACACGATTTCCTTGGCGTTGTGACTTAGCGGATATGATTTTCCGCTTTCCCCGTCATGCAGTATAAATCTTCGATATGATGCCTCTCTAAACAACAAACACTTCGGCTACTGCACTGGCCGCTTCCCGCTTCTCCTTGTTGACGGCGACAAATAGCCGATTCCGCGAGGTTATTCCATTACATTCACGCAGCCACTGTTTGGCGTGATGATATTAGTTGCGTCGAGTTACACGTGAAAGTATTCATAGCAATGGGGAGTTAGCAACAGCCAAGAATAATAATGATTCGTTGCGGAGGCATAAAAAATATTCTGAAGTTGTTAATGTGTGCGACACTACTTGCTGTTAATCGTAGCATGTCATAACCCCTAGGCTTCGCCGGCATAAACTTTCGCTCTACGGGAAAAGCCACCAGTACGCCACACCTACGTAACTAAAGAAATTTATAGGGAACATGAGCTGACCGCCGGCCGCGGTGGCCGTGCGGTTCTAGGCACTTCAGTCCGGAACCGCGTGACTGCTACGGCCGCAGGTTCGAATCCTGCCTCGGGCATGGATGTGTGTGTTGTCCTTAGGTTAGTTAGATTTAAGTAGTTCTAAGTTCTAGGGGACTGATGACCTCAGATGTTGAGTCCCATAGTGCTCAGAGCCATATGCTGACCTTCTGCTGAAAATATTACTTTATGCTTTCAAATGGGTCATTAATCCATTAATTTATCGTATAGGTTCGTTCAGATATATATATATATATATATATATATATATATATATATATCTCGATTGCAACAGGCGAATCAGGATGGACATAAAAGTTAACACACAAAAGAGAAGGTTTATAATAATCTCTGACACTACTCTCGACGTTCTGTGATACTGATGTCACAGTCATACGACATTTCTTAGCACAACACTACACTGTATTTCATTACTGACACTTGCAGCGTGCTGAGGACGTGGCGCAAGTGCTGATCGATCGCGGTCAAATACAACAGCGCAACCTGTTGGCTTGGGGGGAATCTGCATTTGTGTTCAAGGATCCATTTCTCGCGGTGTTTCCACATGTCTGTCCAATTCCTTAGTTACTTAATAATGCGAATGGTCTCGTTTCTTTTGTACCGACGTAAAACCAGGGATGTCTGTTGCGAATCCCACAAACCTTGCTTTCACTACTTAGAAAAATGAGCGCTTTAGCGCTTTTATACTTTTTATGAATACGACTTCTTGGAACAGTGGTTGGTACACATGATTCACCTCTTACACATTAAGGTAAAAATTTTAGTGGCGTTTGTTTCTGTGAAACGCCTGCTTGCCGTCTCGTAGACTCACAACGGACCAGAATGCCGCGCTGTCGTCGAGGCTGAGGTAGTGTTAAGTGTTACAGCGGCGAGTAATATTTTCTTGGCCAGCAGGAAGTGTTGCTGGACAGAGAATGTGGGCGTTTGTATCGTGCTTGTGTCCTGGCCGGGGTATAGCGGCAGTAGCCGTCCATGGTGGTGTGCGGTACTGTGCCTTGCTGGGCTGCGCTACGCCGGCGGTTTTTATTGCCACACAGGCTGCCTGCTAGTCTTTGTGTTTCGCCACCGCCCGACGGCGAAATTGCCGGCAAGGAAAAAATTGTTTTCGCGCGCAGGCTTTCTCGACGTGACTGAGCTTTTAACTCAGTTTCAATGAAGAACACCGACTATGGTCATCTTACATAGAAGACGACAAAAACCTGCACACTGCGTCGTAGCTAGCACACGCATCACCGAATCCGAGCTTGGGTTCCGTTTCCGTTTCTAACTACCTCGTCGGCGACTGATGTTAAACCGTAACTTGAAACTTAACAACAACTACTACTTATGCGCCACGACGCACGCCGAGTGTTGACCATCCCGTTTCCAATAAAGATCGTCCGACGAAATCGTGTAGCGTCGGTAGAGATCTCTATGGACTGCTACGTGTGCTGACCCTGTAATCACGTGGCAAGTACTTCAGCCAACCCGAGTTAAAACTGCTTAGTGATTACATAATCAGGGAACGAGTGTTCCGTATATCTGTGATGTATCTCCACGCGCGGCTGTCGGTTCAGTTTCCTACAAATCTGGTAGCGGAATGTAGTGTAGGAGACAGGTGTTGCAAAGTGTTCGCAGCGTTCAGCGCCATCCTTTCATCCTGTTTAAACTAGGTAAGGCTTTGACAACAGGGGCACCTGCTGCGCCGTAATTGCCTTGTCAAAAACAGCTTCTCATGTTAACTGGTACGTGGGATTCAATATGTCAGTAGCGCTTAGTGCGAATCGTGTCAGTAACAGGCAAGAATCGAAGAACCGCGTGAATGGCAAGGAGAGGTGCTACAGCCAGGGGAGCCGTTACTCTCCCGGAGCTTTCATTGTCTTCAGCGCCATCGAATTTGCAAGAAATTACAACCGTGATTTTATAGTATGACTATCGCCTTATATGACTTCCTCGGTTTGAAGAATTTTTTACTTAAGTTCCCACTTACCTTGGCATTATGCCGTTAAGTTCTTCATGGTTTTAGCGCATGCGTGGATGTCTAAGAACTCTAGTGTCACCGCGTCAGAGACGAATATTTCTTTAACACAGTTGGCAGTCTCGTCATGTACAGTAATTTGATTGTAAAAATAGTTTATCATCAGTATCTGTAGGGCTAGAAATGCAAGTAACTCTCAATTTTAGCGGATTTCCATTAGAGGACAGTTACCAAACCTATGTTTTAGTTAATATACAGGAACAACTCGCGACCCACGTTCACAGCTTCCCTTCTGCCAGTACCTCGCTCCTAGTTTCCAAACTTCACACAAGCTTACTTGCATGTTCTCTCTCTCTCATCAATGAAACATAGTGGCGAAAAACCGTTAAAAAGCTGCGAGAAACAGACTGTGATTAATGAGTTCGAAAAGTTTGTTTTTCTAAAAACCCATCGCTACCTCAGAAATACAGAGCTTAATGTTAAGTAATTTCATTGTTCTTACAGATTATGCGAAATGTAATTTGGTAATTTGAAGTTAAATCGTTTTTAGAATCACATCTACATCAACCGGTAAGGATGTGTGCGAGCTACGAGGTTGTATCACAGACGCGCTGTAGCCCTAATAGGTCAATCGTAAATCCACGACTGTAATCATCAGGGCGTGATTTACGTTGTGCGGAACGGCAACTTCGATGGGGTAACAACAAACGTGGGAGAATACATAGCGCAGTTCTTCCTTGCAAGTTAAACCTGGCATGAACAGTGTATGGCTTGCCGTTGGCGTGCTACGCGCTGTTGAAGCAGCAGCGGCTAGCGCCAGCCGCCGGCCAAGGGCAGTGCGGAATTCCATGGCCGACCGCCAGCTGTCGCCGTGTCGCGCCCTCACGTGCAGTCCGTGCCGCGCACGCTCCCTGCCTGTCACCGGCTGCGGTTGACGGGGACTCAGGAGAAAGGAGCTGTCGCCTCACACCAGCTGTCCAGAGCAGGGAAACTGCCCGCCTTATTCAGTTGAGCGGGCTCCCAGCTGAACGTCAACATTAACGACACCACGTTAGGTCGGTATTACACTATCAAATTTCTTTGTCAAAGATTTGATGAAATATTCGTCAAATTTACTTGACAAAGATCTTTGACGTGGCGCTAAAAAGGGGTATTGCACTGTCATCATATTTTTCGTCAAAGTTCAAGATGGCTGACAACAACAAATTGTTATTAACCGCAGCAGTTGTATGTGCCACAATTGCACTGTGTGCACATGCGGAAGAGAAGCTGGGGGGAAAAGGGAAACGTACCTGGGTGAAGCCGTGGGTTTTACACGAGACGGTAAAAGCATTCAACAAAACTTATGTGAGCTTGTACTGGAGGACGTCAAGTCGTCCATAAATTACTTAAGAATGTATGAGCATACATTTAAGTATGTGCTCAGTGAAGTGTATCCTCATATCACAAAGGACAATACTCACTTAAGAACTTCTATATCTGCCGGCCCGGGTGGCGAGCGGTTCTAGGCGCTACAGTCTGGAACCGAGCGACCGCTACGGTCGCAGCTTCGAATCTTGCCTCGGGCATGGATGTGTGTGATGTCCGTAGGTTAGTTAGGTTTAATTAGTTCTAAGTTCTAGGCAACTGATGACCTCAGAAGTTAAGTCGCATAGTGCTCAGAGCCAAGCCTCCAATCTTCTTAATCTATTTTTGTATTCAGGGTGCCACACGTTGTAAAGCGCTTCATCAGCTTCATACATCTCTGTTAATTTTGTAGTTGTCGATGCACACCAATTGTATTTGCCGGCAATGCTTATAAAAACACTACAGATCACAGAAAGCTGCAGAGATGCTAGTGCTCCTCGTGGTAACATGTCACATTGCAGTGAACAGAACACAAACGACTTTTATGATTAAATCTACAGCGAGGTCCTAGATTTGATGAAATTTATTTGACGACAGACGAGATTTGACAAATTGCCCTATTACGCCATCAGACTTCTTTGACAAAAATATTTGACATATCAACTTTGACAAAGAACTTTGATAGCGTAATACCGGCCTTAAGAAGAACCATTGGCAAAACCGCAATCCAACTCTTTGCGGTCTTTCGTCCGGTTATATTGAGGGAGCTATCGCCTGGACAAGTAGCATCAAGATGAAAGTCTTAGGACAGCAAGACACAAAGAATCAGGTCACATAAGCAAGCAGATCCCGAGATCTGGGGCCAAGTTTTAATGTCGGAGATTATCGTGATCATAATTTACAAAGTAACCCTAGTACAGCACTGCGCTGAAACTAGCCACTCAGACGTCATCACCAATGTCACAGTGTCTCTCAGTTGTTCTGGGCAAGTAAGCCAAATTACGTTCCACGATTTTGGGTGTGCATATTGATGATCGCATGAACTGGAAGAAGCATATTAATGAAATGCTCAAACAATTTAGCTACAGTTACATTGTAGATATCTTTTCAAGAAGTTAGGCATTTTAACTACACCTTCACTATATTCACTAATAAAGTTCGTCATAAATAATCCATCGTAATTTCAGGAGAATAGCGATATTTATACCTATAAAACTAGAAAAAAATGACTTATGTTATCCATTACGAGATCAAAGCTGTCAGTGGCTCCGAAAGTAGTCGTATTGTTGAGGGCAATATTTCTTGCTGCATATTGACTCAAACCTTCAGTAAGCTGATCTCTGAAGGCACCATCGTTCTCAAGCCTAGACGGATCAAGCAATAAAGACCGACCAGCAGTGTTTGCGCCTTTCACCGATGTGAAAGGACGAACTCTTCCAACTCCTTGGACGGCACACAGTGCTTATGTGGGATGCCTGAAGATTCGTCATCAGATTGGAAACTTTATAAATAGTCAGTGTCTTCTGCCTGGTAACCATTTTCAGAGTCGGTACCACCAGCAAAAATCACTAGATTCACGGTTTAACTGTTGCTAAAATACGTTTCCTCTGCGTACAAATATTCACAGTGAAACAGTTCAGACACTGATATAGAAAGTTATTAAATGTAAAGTTGTTCGCCTCGAAGGAATGAAACTAAATGGCCGCAGACTTTCGAGCGTCCAAACGCTACTCGATTTCACGCAGCCCTGAATTTACGTTCGTAGGAGCTGTACCTTCGTATCATACAGTACATATTGAATTAAAAGAGCATGGACAGGGTGTCCGTATTGTTAAACTTAGTATCCGAAAGCCACGGGAAATGTTATGCCATTTGAAGTGCTGTATATGACGCACAGATGTGGCTAAATGATTCGGCGCATGGCGCTAAATAGACACTATATTTGAATAGTCTGTTACAGATATATGTTTAATGAACATGGCAGCACCTCGCAAGTTAATCGACTGTGAACGTGGATTAATAATCAGTTTAAGACGCTTGGGTCATAGTATATCCGAAGACGCAAAAGACTTTGTTTTCGAGGTCAACAGTGACAAGGACGGATCTTCGGCATCGCAGACTCAGGATTTCCACACGCTTAAACCTCCACATCACTAATGTTTGACGTACAGACGTGACGTCATCTCACAGGGCCATATGGTCTACTGCAAGTCAGATGGCCGCCAATTTGAAAGTGGGGCGGTCCGGAAGCCGTTTCTACCAGGCTGTACGGAGATCAACGCACCGCGGAGACTTCAGCAGTTGGCGACTGACTGGTGTCCCTTTGGCGTCCCATGATATTCGTACACCCCGTGTTCTGTTCCAGTTTAAGAGAGAGGACTAGTTAACTTAGACTAGAAAATACTGTTGAATACTGATAGAAGTTAACATATTCATCCTATCATTTCCCTCGTACCTCTCATACTGCCACACTGAGCGATCCAGCCGATCTTAGAAGGGAGATGTCCCCAGCGGTGGGATCGACGATTGAAACCAAATATACGGTGATGTAGGTAAAGAGTCCAAGTATCACACCCCGCATCCGTTCACCCTGCTGATTCCTCGTTTGCAATTAATTGACGAAAAAGAATTTCGAAATTTTGCGTGAAGCGTAATAACGTTAAAAAAGCCGTAATACGTAGACTGTTTGCGTGGTGTAGTGGATAGGATAATAGCGTCACACGCAGGCGGTTATGGGTTCGAATATCGTCAGGTGCAGTAAAGTTTTTTTACTTTTAAATCTTTACTGAAATGATTTTGATCATTATTTTTATTCAATTAATTGGTTTAAATTTAATTTTTGATTTCTATTTTGTTGTCACATCATTTTACTCACCCTATGTACTTTCCATTTGTTTCATTTCCTCTTTATGTCATTCTTTTTCCAATCGGAATTTTTGTGGATATGAATTTAATTATATTTATCTGTTACAATAATCAATTATTTGCAAAATCCGATCTACGATTTAAAACACACAAGACGAAATAATATATTAGAATTGACTGTACAGTGGTGTGAAAAATGTATGTTTCGGTCCAGATGTACAATATTTTGCACGATAATTGTCATACAAACATTATTTTAAAACGCAATCCATATACCAGTTGTGCTGTGGACAAAATAACGCAGATGAAGATTTAAAAGAAACAAGTTTTATAAGTAAAACGAAATTAAAGCAAAATGAGAAATAGGTATAATGAACGCAACAATGTGGACGAAAAAACAGGATGATAAAAGAAATTAAATCGAAATTAAGACACAAAATTAATCAGAAATACAACGAAAAAGTGGAAGAAGAGCGATAGGAGGAAAAATACGAACAAATGAAGAAGTTGATATGTGATTGAAGTTACGTGACGAAGGAATAGAAATAAAAAATTACATTTAAATCAATTAATTGAATAAAAATGGTGAGCAGTCATTTCGATAATGATTTAAGGGTAAATAATTCGAACCCACAACTTCCTATATTGAAGCTGTTATCTTATCCATTACACCACGCATAAACGCTATACACTGTGTGATCAGAAGTATCCGGACACCTGGCTGAAAATGACTTAAAAGATCGTGGCGCCTGCCATCGGTAATGTTGGAATTCAATATGGTGTTGGCCCACCCTTAGTCTTGATGACAGGTTCCACTCTCGCAGGCATATGTTCGATAAGGTGCTGGAAGGTTTCTTGGGGAATGGCAGCCTATTCTTCACGGAGTGCTGCATTGAGGAGAGGTATCGATGTCGATTGGGGAGGCCTGGCACGGAATCGGTTTTCCAAAACATTCCAAACGTGTTGTATAGGATTTAGGTCAGGACTCTGTGCAGGCCAGTCGATTACAGGGATATTATTATCGTGTAATCACTCCGCCCCAGTCCTTGCATTATGAACAGGTGCTCGATCGTGTTGAAAGATGCAATCGCCATCCCCGAATTGCTCTTCAACAGTGGGAAGCAAGAAGGTGCTTGAAACATCAATGTAGGCCTGTGGTGTGATGATGCCTCGCAAAAGAACAAGGGGTGCAAGCCCCCTCCATGAAAAACACGACCACACCATAGCACCACCACCCCTGAATTTTGCTGTTGGCACTACACACGTTGGCAGATGACGTTCACCGGGCATTCGCCATATCCACATCATGCCATCGGATCGCCACATTGTGTACCGTGATTCGTCACTCCACACAACGTTATTCCACTGTTCAGTCGTCCAATATTTATGCTCCTTACACCAAGCGAGGCGTTGTTTGTCGTTTACCGGCGTGGTGTGGCTTATGAGCAGCCACTCGACCATGAAATCCAAGTTTTCTCACCTCCCGCCTAACTGTCGTACTTGCAGTGGATCCTGAAGCAGTTTGAAATTCCGGTGTGATGGTCTGGATAGATGTCTGCCTATTACACATTATGACCCTCTTCAACTGTCGGAGGTCTGTCAGTCAACAGACGAGGTCGACCAGTACTCTTTTGTGCTGTACGTGTCCCTTCACGTTTCCACTTCACTTCCACATCGGAAACAGTGGACCTAGGGATGTTTAGGAGTGTGGAAATCTCGCGTAGAGACGTATAACACAAGTGGCACCCAATCACCTGACCACGTTCGAAGTCCGTGAGTTCGGCGGAGCGCGCCATTCTGCTCTCTCACGATGTCTAATGACTATTGAGGTCGCTGATACGGAGTACCTGGTAGTAGGTGGCAGCATAATGCACGTAATATGATAAACGTATGTTCTTGGGGGTGTCCGGACGCTCTTAATCACATAGTGCGTATCGCAAGTTTTTTTAATGCTATTGAGCATTACGCGAAATTCCAAAACTTCTTTTCGTCAATTACTCGCGAACCATGGCCCAGCAAGGTGAAAGGCTGCAGTGTGTCATAACTGGGATCTTTACCTACATAACCGTATAAATGGTTCCTGTTTTGTGATCCCCAATGGCTGTACTCTTAGCGTGCTATTCTCCTGCAGCGTATGCATGTAACTCGCTTCATCACTTCAAGCAGTGAAGTTACGACTTCGAAATCCCCTCGTCCGTGGAGTGATAAGAGACAGTTTTCGAAGGTATAAGCACCAATCAACTGTGAAATTTTTGAAAGAACTTAACACCAGTTCCACCCCAATCCAGTGTTTTGCTCCGTCCTGTAATGATCTCGTCGTAGACATGACATTAACCCTAACCGTCACACCTTCCTTCGTTTCTATCTTGTTACCATACCTATAAAGTATAAAAATAAGTCTTGAGATGGAGGCTCTACCATCTTTCACAATGGAAAAGTACTAAAGTATACGCGTTTGATGATCGGAATTATTGTACAAGAATCTTAGAAAAGCGGTAAAGATAAAAATGTTATTTGTCTCATTTGTAAGGTTCTTGTACAGTAATTCTTATGATAAAGGCTTATTCCTTCGAAATGCGTCAATTTAAGTGCTTTTGCATCTTGAAGCACGGTTGCGCCTGCTCTTTAACATATATTTTAACAACCAATACCTCCTATCCTTATGGATAAAATCAACGCATAAAGAATGCTCCCCTTGTCCGTTAATAATATTTTTTTTCGCCCAAATATTATATTTAGGAGTGAAGGCAATGTTTTTCTGTTCAAATGACTTTTTACAGAGTTGTTTTTTGACTCAATACTAAAAATGTCTTAACGTATATTTCTATACAGCCTGTACGTGGATCACATTTCATTTTAGTATAAATATGCCAGAGATTGTTTTGTTGCTGCATCGTATAAACAAAGCAGGGAAGCCATAAACCGTCAATGTTGTTATACAGTTGCTCAGAGCTTGTAAATGAGATATTAATGCGTGTAAACATTTGCGAACGGTAACACTGTCTGAACTCTGTGGCGCGAAGAAAACAAATACATAATAAATAAAATAAAAATAGGCACATCGAACCATTTTCATGTTTCGATATTATAGCACTGTGAAGCCTTGGAAGGCAGAGACCCAGGAAAATAAAAATTTTTGGTGCGTGTAGTCTGCAGGTTCCGTAGTGGCTGACTCTGATATTATTTAACCATGAATTCCTCGTGTGTAACGAATCCACAGTGATTGAGTGTTGTGAGTTACACGCAACGCTGTAATTGTTCGATTTCCATTTTATAACTGCAATGTCTTTTATCTCACGAAACATTAGAAAAGATAGAACGTCATTACATTTCCTATGACATAATGTATTCAAAGCATAAGGCGCCAAAGAAAAACTTAGTTCTTCTTCTAATGTACAGCAGTGAGTGGATGTCTTGCGTGATAGGAGTCTAGGAAATGAAAATAATATTTTTTCAAAAAACACGCGTCGCTGATATGTTACTAGAATTGTCGTCAGTATCTATGCGTTGGACATGTTTTGTTTCCTGGTAACACTAACGTACTTGCAGGAGGAACGAACAGTAGTTGTAGAGTATACCTTAAGCGTAGTTCGCAGGTTTGTCTTAAGTGATATCTCGCTCGTATTCCACTTACAGCCAAAGTCGCGTAAGAGCGACAAATCAGAAACACTTTGAAATACGTGTGCGTGCTGAAGGTCGGTGTGAAAGCCTATATTGTCCACTATACAGAGCCAAAATGGCAACGTTTCTCCGGGGGTACCGTGTGAACGGCTGGCTACTTTCTTCCTTTTTTTTATTGCGCCATTTGAGTTATAACGCGGATATCCTCCAGGAAGGCAGACAACAGCATGGCGTCGAGTGTCCTTCCGCGTTACAGGTGGAAGTCCAATTGAAACGTGATGGCTACCGGGGGGTGGGGAAGGGGAAGCGCCACACCGCAGTTCCGCTGGAGTGGTGGGGAAGTTACATTCTCCCTCCTCTTTCTGTTGCAGCGCAGCCGTTTCTGTCGTTTTGTTTCTCGCGGGGGTTAGCATACGCTTTACAGGCTTTCTGTAGCAGTAAAGTGTGGTGTTTCGCGGAAAGAACGTTTTCCTGCCAGTGATTCTCATTTGTGTTGACGAAGCATTTCCGTAATATAGCGTGTTGATTGAACTTGTTACACACTTTCCGAAGACTGCGTACAATAAGTTGAACATTCTTGCTATATTCATCACTTAGTCTTCCTCTCATCTAATCTTCAGCATTTTCTGTAGCACAACGTCTCAAAGGCTTATGTTCTCTTCTTGTCTGAACTGCAGGCTACGCTCCATACGATTACTTTCAGGGAAGACTTGCTAAAACTTAAATCTATATTCGATTTTAACAAATTTATCTTGCTGCGAAACGCTTTTCTTACCATTGCCAGCCTGCGATTTAGATCGTCTCTCTTCGGCCATCATTAGTAATTTTACTGCCCAATTAACAGAACTAATCTACTACTTTCAGTGCCGCATTTCCTAACCTAATTCCATCTGAATCAGCTGATTTAATTCGATTGCATTCCATTATCTTTGTTTTGCTTTTGTTGATGTTCATCTTACATCATCCTTTCAAGACACTATTCATTCTGTGCGGCTGCACTTCCAAGAACTTTGCTGTCTGTGATAGAATTACAGCGTCGTTGGCAAACCTCAACGTTGTTTTAGCCTCCCTGAACATTAATTATTTCTCCAGACGTTTCTTATATTTCCTTTACTGCTTGCTCAGTGTTCAGAATGAATAACGTCGAAGGTAGACTTCAACCCAGTTTCACTCCCACCTCAACTGCTGCCTCCCTTTCATGGTCTTCGACTCTTACAACCGCCGTCTGGCTTCTGTGCAAGATGTAACTAACCTTTCGCTACCTGTATTTTACTCCTTCAATCTTCAGAATTTTAAAGTGTGCGTTCCAACCATCATTGTCAAAACTTCTAAGTCTACAAATGCTATGTTCGGAGGTTTGCCTTTCTTTAACCTCTCTTCTAAGAGAAGTTGTCGGATCAGTATTGCCTCAGGTTTTTCGGAACCAAAAATGACCTTTCCTACCAGTTTTTATCAGTTTCTCCTTTCGTCTGAAAGCAATTTGTGTCAGTATTTTTCGATTATGACTTGTTAAACTGATAATTCGGTTACATTCATATCTGTCAGCACCTGTTCTCTTCAGAATTGAAATTGTTACGTTAATCTGGAAGTCTGGGGTATTCCATGGGTCTCATGCTTAGTGCACACAAGACAGAATAATTTTGTCATGGCTGGATCTCCCAAGGATATCAGTAGTTCTGAGGGAATGTCGTCCACTCCGGGAGCTCTGTCAAATTCTTTCGCACAGTATCCTTCTCACGTCACTTCATCTACTTTCTCTTCCCTTTCTATAACATTGCCTTAAAGTTCGTTTCCCTTCTATAGCTCCTCTGTATATTCGTTCCACGTTTCAACTTCCCCTTCTTCGCCTAGTACTGGTTTTGCATCTGAGCTCTTAATATTCATACAGCTGCTTCTATTTTCTCCAAAAGCCTCTTTAATTTTCGTATAGGCGGTATCCATTTTTGCCCTTGTGATACACGCTTCTATCCATCGAACCTATCGGTAAGAAATGTTGGAGCACGTTTCTGAATTACTTCGCTGTCTTCCTTTAATCCGGCCTCGTGGCAGTCTCAAACAGTCGAGCAGTACTCATGAATGGATCGCACAAGTGTTCTCTACGCGGTCTTCTTCATTGATGACCTGCGCTTTCTTGGAATGCTTCCAGTAAGCCGAAGTCGACCATTCAGCTTCCTACAACCTGCCTTATGTTCTTTTTCCATTTCATCTTGCTTTACATCACTACGCTTAGATATTTAATCCACTCGATAAGCTAGAATGTGAAATACTAGAATAATATTTACGTATTATTTAGAGTAGATTGGCGAATTACATATTAATCAGTTAATGTCTCAAGAAATTAGCTGTAATGAAACCGCCTGTCAGACATTTATTTTGAATTTTTGAACTTGAATTGTGGCATGTTACATTTTATAAGCCATAATCTCTATAGCTCTTGCAGCAATTGGGTATAACGTAGCAATGTTCACTCTACGATAGTATTTCGTTCGATACTACGTTGCCAAATTCCCACCACAGCGTTAGAATAGGAGTAATTACTCACGAAAAGCTGACCGTGACCCGTCCATCATTCTGCTATTATTAGGCTGAGTGTCGTTGTAGTTACGCCACATGCAAGTAAATATGTTTGCGAAAAAGGAGCTGCTCGAAACGGCACACTTTTCAAGAAACGAGTGTTCAGTTCAATTCTTTGGCACTCCGCCTAATGATCATTGCAGATATTGGCATCATTAAGTTATTTTTGGCTTGATTGGATGCACGAAAAAATTACTAGATGAATTACTGTATTGAAATTTATGTGAATAAATTTTCATCTGGAGTCCAGTTTCTATATTCATATTTTTCTACCTACGTGTGTCATGTGGCAGACTATGATGTAGTTCTAAGGGCAGTTATCTTGAAGACGAGTCGTAACTCATTTTATTCAGATACCAGTCAAAAATAAACATTGCATTTAGAAACAAGCCAGGAGCCTGAATTCGTTCTCGGATCAAGTGGACTGCACGAAATGGCAAATGGAATAAGGCATAAGACAAGCCTTCTTTAAGTGATGCGATGTTTGATCAATATCGTCTACTACGAAAAAAAGTCCACTGTCATTTCATTTAAGCAGAATGGCCGTAGCTAAATGCGTTATTAAAAAGTTAAATATTTTGGGCTACACAGTAAGTTATTCTGTAAAGCAAACAGTATGTCGAAGTGTAAACCTCGATATCAAGTCGCAAAACCATTGTTGTTACGTGCTATGTACATTTTATTTCTAAATAAAAAATGTGGCTACGCGTTTCGCGCCTTATCTCATCATCAGTTGATCATTCAGAAAACGTGTTTCATTGTCTTGCTAAGCTTAATCTAAACTGCGTGACGTTAAGGATGCACAATTTTTGTGGAATGTTGCTGATATCTTCCTGAATATTTCTCGCCTAATGAATGAAGGCTGTGAACAATGCTACTGCCTAATAAAAATTTACATTTGTAAAATTCATACCTCTTGGCTGCGATTTTCGTTTTGCGTTTTGTAACTTCACTTACGCACTGTCGTTGCATGGTTGTAGTCAGACCCGTTAAGTTCTTTCTGGTGAGGCATATATTGATGCAGACGCTTGTAGTTTTGATTACAGCACTTTACAGATGCGGCGTCAGCACATTCGAGCCAATGAATAGTAAGCGTGGTGCACAAAGGGGTTGGTCTTCGGATGCCGATCACTTTCACACTGACATACAATTTACTTTTATATCAATAATTGGAAATGTTTTCAAATTGTGAAAGACGTATTTAATAGATGGGGAAACATTAAAACTAAAACTGTATTTTATTGAGATTGACCATCAATGTGATGGAATCGTCATGTAGTTAAACGTTTGTGCAATGAAAAGATTACTTTTGCTATTTACAAGAACATATCGTACACAAACAAGTTCTAAAAGTTTCCAATACTTAAACTATTTTATTGAATATGAACGTGTGATGTTTAAGTGCCAAAATGTCAGCAGATTTTATTAATAAAGTCAAGAAAATATAACACACGGTTCCTACGAGAAATGGGTCTCATTTCGCACGAATTGCATACCGTGATGTAGACAAGATGCATCGTGCAATAGCTGTAGCCATCTAACGGTTGTTTTCTGCAGATGAACGTGGGGAGGGAGCCCTTTTGTGTGCGAAGGCGACCTTCTGGCAGGGCGTGTCCCGCCGGTTATTGGCTTGGCCAGCTGCCCGCCGCAGCACACGGAAAAACTAAACCTTGCCGCCGCTTGCTGAAGGCAATGCGCACCTTACGGGGGCGAGCTATCGCCAGCCGTGTTAATCGCACTCCTCTAACGTGTTTCCAATATAAGGAACGGCTGACGACGCAGCCTCATGAAGGCAGCCGTTGGTACTGCTTTGTCAGGGTGTCAGTCGACACGTGGCGCGGTGACAACCCTTGTGTCACGTCACGTTACGATAGTCGACTGGATCCTGAAGTATTATTTCGCACACACTGCTTTGAAGACTCAACGGGTCTTGACTCGGGTCTTTCATGGTCAACGAGTGTGCAAGTGGGAGAAAGTGAATTAACATTGATTTGCTCGCGGTACCGAACTGCGAAATTACTTCTGATGCGTAACGTCACATCGGTCTGGTGACTTAACCTGTGCAGCGTCACTTACTTAATTTAAAGTGAACGTGTTTCATTTTGTGTGCTGGCTGATCTGCCCAATGTGTGCTCCAGCGGTGAGACGAGACTGGTTACGTGTTCTGTTGTAGGCTCTCTTTTATATCCGGTATTGCTCGGTAAGGGAGTTTCATTTTTTGTGCTTATGTCCAAGAAGTGACTTTAGGTAGTCATAATAAATTTGCGAAGATCCAAGTTCAGATATAAATCTGGTCGTCGTTCATAAGAGTATGCCTGGTGTTAAATAAACTACGCAGTCAGATAATGTTTTCAACAAAGACACTGGAGATTTCGTGTCCAGTAAATATTTAAATGCCTCATTACCTACAGCACATTTCATTTTGACAAAAAACTGAATGTATATTTTGTAGAACACACTTTTTTAGTTGCTCGTTAAAGAGCACTCTGTGAATGATGACAGATGTCGACGCGGAGAGTGTTTCACCCGCCAACTTGTGCGTTATTTTTGGAAGTGACACTGCCTACAAAAATTGCAAGTCACTCCAACATTATGGCTCATGCATCCTATTTATGCGGGAAACGTTACCAGCGGAGGAGTACTTACATACGAGTGTACTAACGTCTCATAGTCCCTCAAGTAAAAATGTACTGAAATTTATCGGCAAATTTCGCGCGATACCAAGTTTTGTAGTTGTGCCAATTCATAGTGGCTGTTTTTCCTGAATAAACTTGAATCCTCGCCTTTCTTCTGGTGCAGTTATATTCCGATTTACTCTGCAGAATGTTGTTGTTGATGATGATACCGTGTTAAAATGTCTGTGATTCTACGTGTCTCCTACGTTTAGACACTCAGAGATGCTCGTAGATGGCGTAGTTCCGCTAGGACAACTCACGGTCTAGAGTTAAGCGCACCTTAGGCCCTTTAATGTGACTCAGTAATGGTCAGTCAGCCGCGGAGGAGAACTCAGTTAATACAACTATAACGTTTCCAGAATGAGATTTTCACTCTGCAGCGGAGTGTGCGCTGATATGAAACTTCCTGGCAGATTAAAACTGGGTGCCGGACCGAGACTCGATCTCGGGACCTTTGCCTTTCGCGGGTAAGTGCTCTACGAGACGAGGTACTGGCAGAAGTAAAGCTGTTAGGACGGGGCGTGAGTCGTGCTTGGGTGGCTCAGTTAGTAGAGCACTTGCCCGCGAAAGGCAAAGGTCCCGAGTTCGAGTCTCGGTCCGGCACACAGTTTTAATCTGCCAGGAAGTTTCATATCATTCTGGAAACGTCCCCCAGGCTGTGGCTAAGCCATGTCTCCGCAATATCCTTTCTTTCAGGGGTGCTAGTTCTGCAAGATTCGCAGGAGAGCTTCTGTAAAGTTTGGAAGGTAGGAGACGAGGTACTGGCAGAAGTAAAGCTGTGACGACGGGGCGTGAGTCGTGCTTGGGTAGCTTAGTTGGTAGAGCACTTGCCCGCGAAAGGCGAAGGTCCCGAATTCGAGTCTCGGTCCGCAACGCAGTTTTAATCTGCCAGGAAGTTTCAACTATAACGTTAATTGAGGGATCGCTAATCCTGTCTCTAAGTACAACAGCTGCTTTTACGGATGAGGTTTCTGTAGACAAGTAAAGATATTATTAAGGGACACAAAAGCGCTATAAAACTGTTCATGTTTATACCAGGACCGAAAAGGATTCATTTCTGTGATCGAATATGTGATTGTAACACAGTTTTTTTTAAGAAATATTCTATTTGCATTTCTTTCACAGCTGTAGTAAAAAACTATAGATCTATCACTAATCTTGCATTTAGTAGATATATTGATACCCAAACACACACAGGCACACTGCCTAATAAGTTTGATAGGTACATATATAGTACATTACGGAAAGCTGAATGGCGGATACTATTTTCTGTGTCGTGTCTGTTCCCTTTCATGTGAAGTAGACACATCACTGCATTGTTCTCCTGTGGTTTATGTTCTTCCGCTGTAATTCTCTAAACAGTTTTCGAAGTTCGATTGGCATCTTTTTTCACCGCGTGAAATCATTGCTGTTGAAACAAAATCATCGCCTGAGTGCTGTCCTTTTTTCATACGTCGTATGACTTTATGCACATCATTTGGCATTACTTCTAGATTTCCGTTGTATTAAACATCTAGATATGTATTCTGCAAGCCACTATACAGCTGATGGAAGAGGGAATTACGTACTAACATTAGCGAATTCAAGTCATCTTCTGTTCACTCACTGAGTGAAGGAAGGGAGTTGGCTGAAACCTTTCTCTGTACGCGCCCTTCGTTGTTTTTTCTTCCTCATATGTTCCCTACGCGTGATACACAATGATGACAGTACTTTTATCGCTCAGTCTTCATCGAATAGCTCTTTTTAAAATTTACCCTTCATAGTTTCGTTTGAACAACATGTCTGAAATAACCTTCATTTGTTTTACTGCAATTTCAGTTACAGCGAGGTGGTGCAATGTCCCCACACTGAACTCGGATTCCAGAGGACAACTGTTCAAAACCGCGTTCCAGCATCATGATGTGGGTTTCCTGTGATTTCCCTAAATCGCTCCAGACAAATGCTAGGATGGTTCCTTCCTCATCCTTGAAACCATCCGAACGTGTGCTCCGTTTCTAACGATGTCCACGTTGGCGGGACTTTAAATCCTGATTTCTCCTTTTGCAGTTTCAGGTGTAAGTTTGATTCCTAAACTGGCTGAATTTGTAATCTTTATTTGTATTACTTCAGTGTCGAATCACCAAGCAGCTGAAACTACACTAACACGAACAACAGGCTTTATTTCCTATTTCTTCTATTCCAGTTTAAGTTCCACAAGAGTCTCTGTCACACTTAAGGGTTGGCTATACCGACCTGTGACGATTCTAACGGCGCTCTCTGATTTCGTTCGATGCGGGTGTCGTGTTTAAATGAAAGACTCCAAACGTTGGAGGATTATTTCAGAGTTGATCACAGTAAAGTGTTTTGTGCGGTATCCTTCATAGGAGCATTGCACTTGCCACAACCGCTCCATTCGCTTCCCTACCACTCATTTTACACTTTCCTCCTATGTAATATGTTTTCTAGATATTACCCATGCGTACTTAAATGGAGTGATGTGACATACTCAAGTCGTTCACGACGAATGTTGTAATGGGTTACTGTCGGTTTCCTTGCCATTCTTATCTTAGCTAACCACATTTAAAACATCCCTTACGAGACATGGAAATTTCGTCCAACTATTTTTGCCTTTCCTTACGGTTCTTTGCTACAGACAACAGCATCCTCAGTTCCCATGTGGAGATAACGTAGTCGTATCCGTCATACGAAACGATCTACAGACCATCTTTTCTGCTTTTAACGACGCACTGTTTCAGCGTAAACGCCCAACCAGTCGCTTTTATAGTTACCATTCATCGTTTTCAGGCGTGTTTCGCAGAGCGTCATCCTCAGTGGCAGTTTTAGTCTCTGTTGTTCTAGAAAATTGCCACTGAAGATCAACATGTAGCTCTGCGAAACGATCCCGGAAACAAATCTTTATAAAAGCGACTGGAAGAGCGTTTATGTCGAAACGGCATGTCGTTAAAAAGCAGACAAGGTGGTCAGTTTTCACTGCCAATTGCAAGCAGCTGTACGCGCGGTGAGTGCAGCGTCCTGGTACTGAATGTGTCAGTGGCTGCAGAGCAGTGGGGAAGAGTTCAGCTCAGAAAACGCAAGTGCAGAAGTCCGTGTGACGAGTCATTTTTTAAAGGACGCGAAGTGTTGCCCAGCTGTGGGGCTGAACTGGGCCGTGGCGGCTCGGAAAGCTCTCGCGTTGTAGTGTAGTGTGTGGCAGCGATACAGGCGTGGGCGGCGGCGGCGGCGGCGGCGGCGGCGGCAAGAGCCGGCATTCAGGACGCAGAAAGGTCAGCGCCACAGCACAGCTCAGGCACACAGGCCGGCTGGCTTTCGCTTTCTCGCACGACCGCTTGCTGCTCGGCCGCAGTTACAGCACCGCGCAAGTAACGCCGGTCGCCGGCCAGCCTTCTCTCCTGTGGTCGCTGCCTGCCGCCAGTACTAGGGTGACCGACGCTCCCGACTTCCCGGGATCTCCCGTCTTATAACAACATTTTCTTAATCCTCCCTGCTCCCTTATTGACCTCTTGCTTCTCCCTTATGTTTTGTCAGTGATCACTGTTTTAAATATTAATCCCGTGAAGTACTGTCGATAGTTCAAGCTCCCTGACTGGCAGATCTCGAAAAGTTTTCGTATAATAGTCGATACTATACTCGACGAGGCCCGTTTTCAGTTCGTGCTTCTACGGAAAAGACGATTTGGCTTAAACGAATACGTGGAGAGGAGAAAGATTATCATAGCCTAGAGGGGTCCTGTGTGGACAGGGGAATCTTTCGTTGTTTCTCGTACAGTACTTGCAACTCATAGAGGTGCTCGCCTCGTACCGATCAGCAACTGTGGTACAACAAAGTACAAGGAGCTGGGTAAGAGGGTTATAGACACGTTCATATTTACGTACTCTCGTTGTGTTATTTATTTTTCAGTTGACTCGCACAACACGAGAACATTGGGCAACGCTTCGAAAGAGTTCTTGCTGTTATGAACAACAAGTGGACTATTTAGAGAAACAGACTGATTAAGTCAGAGCTTATGATTGAAATCACTGTTGATTATAATTTCAAAGACTATTTTAAATTTGCGTAGTAAGATAAAAGTTGGCAGAGTTCTACAGCTTCTGTCAGGGCACACCTGACATTCGTGTGCAAATTTGTTAAATTTTATTGTGGTTATATTTGTGTATATTTGTATATTATATACGATGAAAAAATAATTTTTTTTGTTTGAATTAGAGAATTAGATTAAATTCACTTTTCTTTGCCGAATTCAAAAAATGAGGGCATACTCTTAGTTGTGGAACATGTCAGAAAACGTAATACAACAAATACATTTAGGGGTATGAGAATTTGAGAACACTGGCATCAAAGCTTCTTCGTATTGTGTGTGGTATCCATGTTAGCTATGCAGCCCATTAGGTATCAGTGTAAAGGGGACGCACGGACTCCGTTTACGGATAGTTCAGTATGCTGAGCAGGACGGCAAAGTGATGGTTTTTCTGGACGGAACGCTGTCAGTAAATTCAAAATTTGTGAGCTGCGGGGCGACAAAGACCATGCATCCACCTCAAATTGATGACTAATGGTATTCGTAACTAATTGTTATGCCAACACGTAATGCCTGATGTGTAAAAAAGGAGCTTCCGGTACTGTGGCCTTCCAGGAGGTTTTTTTTTATTTAGGCGTCTTAAAGCGTCTGTTTAACGCTCTTTTTCGTCAGAGGTACCGTTACGACTTACCGTCCTGTACCGTCACCAGTCAAGCGCTGCCAATGCACTATCTGGCGAAGCATTGATGCCATCCGTTTTCATACTTCCACGCTCCAGAGCACACAAACTGTGTATTTTTATATAGAAGTTCCATGTGACCAGTAGATAAATGAACGGTTAAGACTACAAAAATATGGTGTACACGCCGTCTCAACAGTTCCCTCTGTAGTGGGGCCGAAAAGGTCAGAGATACGTCAAGAGCTTTCTTAGATCTCACGTATTCTGACTGTATTATTCGAATAAATGCAGAGGACGCTTTTGACGAGCAGAAATGTAAGATAAGGAGAGCGTGTTATTACTCCACTCTAAAAATGCAAAGGGATCTGCCTATCTCGAATATTTCATTACAGTGCCCTCAAGCATAAGAATAAATTGGCACTTTCCCAACTATCTATGTGCGCATGTGCATCCAAAATTCGTTTGTGGAATAAAATTCACAACGAGAAACCGTACTGAGTTGAAGGCAATACAGAAGTGACCATAACAAAAGTCTAGCATAATCGAAGGAAGGTGAAGGCCGATGAACGAATACCGACCGAGTAGCATCCAACCTCTGTTTCATATAATTGAAGCTTCAGTATACTAGGAACTATTTCACCCCCACAGTCCGTTCTTCCTTTTGAAATTTCGCTGCGCAGACATAATTAGTCAAAATGTAAAATTTCTCTCTCCGTTGTGAGTGACAGCCAATATCCTGTTGCTAGGTGCAATTACATTGTTTGGGCGTGTACTGTTTGTGTTTTATGTGTCTGTCAAAGGAATCTCAATCAGGTATTTGCCTTTTTTTGTGAATGAGATCGTGTCGTTTCCTTTGAAGTTACGAGCAAATAATTAGTCGCCTGTAGGTGTACCAGCAACTGTGGAAAGCGTGATAGCATCAAGTTTATACGGTCAGATTCTCTCGCAAAGGCTTATAGAAGTACAGGCGATATGCCAGCCGGTTACCGCGTAGACCGAAACTGCAAGCGAAAACTGCGGATATTTCTTCAGAAGTATGAAGTAAAAGAATTGTTAATATATCTCTGCAACTAATTGACAATCGAACAACTTGGCAAAAGAGGAACATCATTATACGCTTCTTTGTGTACATTCTGTGCTTTAGGAATCCAGTGAGTCGTTTTCATTACAGAATACTTAACGTATATAAGTCTTACAACGTCGTACTATTACAGTTCACTGCAACAGTGCAATAATTTAAGGTATTCATTCATTGCCGTATCTCGTGTTTCTCCCCTTCTCTGAATTGAAAGTTAGAGTAATGAAAAAGGGGTTAGATCCTCGAAAGGGAGATTTGATTTAATCTGTTCAAGTGTTTGTACCAAATAACAGCTTTCGGCATCGTTTGCCATGACTGTTACAGAGTTGTACTAGGTGGTTCGTTAAAGTCGATGATTAAATGAATAATTTCACGAAGTGATGATCTTCTAAAAGCCTGCTGTGAACCAAAGTTCATCTCGCTAATTTCTCATACACAGTCGGATTTCAACATCCATAACTGTTCATCTAAAAGTAGCAAAAGGGTTTTGCTGTTGGAGCAACAAAAGAAGTGTCGACGGCAGATACATAAACTGTGCACACAGCCAAGAACAAGAAAAGCGTTACTGAAAAAGATGAATATGTCAACATCCAATACAAATTTAAATGATAGAAAAGCTTTTGTCTTTGCCTGATATGGGAGCGGCCAAGGGCCTTGCCGCAGTGGTAACACCGGTTCCCGCCAGATCACCAAAGTTAAGCGCTGTCGGGTTGGGCTAGCACGTGGACGGGTGACCGTCCGGTCTGCCGAGCGCTGTTGGCAAGCGGGGTGCACTCAGCCCTTGTGAGACAAACGAAGGAGCTACTTGATTGAGAAATAGCGGCTCCGCTCTCGTAAACTGACATACGGTCGGGAGAGCGGTGTGCTGACATGCTCCTTCATATCCGCATCCAGTAACGCCTGTGGGCTGAGGATGAAACGGCGGCCAGTTCGGACGGGGTTTGCTTTAGTTTGATATGGAAGCGATACGTTTTCGAGCTAATCATTCCACCTAAGAATGTCACATTTGTAATCTTTTTTTTATTTTATATTTTTTATCGAATCGATTGGAAGCTCATTTGACTCGCAATTCCTACTGCCAAACTCATGCAATGAGAAATGTAATGACACTTCTATTTCGATTGGAAATGCGGACGGACGCGTTGTAAATAATTTACAAACATCATCTTTGTATTAGCAAGTAATTGTAAAAATATTTACGAATAATAAAAATGGTGGGTCCAAAATTTTAGTACTGGTGTGGGGTATGTCACTTACTTCACAACAACGTGATTGGAAACCAAATCTGTTTAGAAACCTGTTCAAAGAAGAACAAACAAAGTCGTAAGAAACATTTAAAGTCATGAAACGTCATTAGTACCGTAAAAAGATGAGCTGATGAGGAAAGGAATCGCAAGGGATGACCAAGTATGTCATACAGGCTGCAGATTGTGAGTGATGTGTGATGTGCTACGTATGGGGAAATGTGGGCAGATGAGCGGAACGGCGTAGTGCCGCAAACTAACTTACTGGTTGAACACACAAGAGGAAGGGGCACAGATTGAAACATCACTGGCCACCCGTTGCCCAGCAGGTGACATGAGGCTCTTAGAATGTGTAACGTGGTACACCAACCTGCAGCGAGCTCAGTAGCTTTCAGGGTCAAACTTTTGCAGAAACTGAGTCTGCAATGCGCGCCACTTGTTGAAAACTGAAAGGGTTCATTTATTAATCAGTGGACAACTCAAAACGTTTTGACACATAATAAAATAGTAAGCTTCCAATTTCCTTACAGCATTAAGGGTTAGTCTCTTATCCTCTCGCATAGACGTGAGCCCAAAGCGCCGCTTCCGGGACGGGTACATGCGCCGAACCCAGACAGAATCCGTCCGACAGATTAACGACGATGGCCGGTGTGTTGGCCAGCCTGGATGTGGTTTTTAGGCGTTTTCCTCAAATACCACTAGGTGAACAAAGGGTTGGTATCCATTTCTCGTCTCAGTTAGATGGTTTGCAAACATTTAGAAAACTTGTAATCACTTCCACGTAAATCACACTGCACGCAGACAGTTTAGGTACACATATTCGATCACGAGGGATAACAGGTGGCGACAGGAATGGTATCCGGCCAGCCCTTAAACTGAAACCGTAAATAACCATGCCGACCCTGCACTGATTATTGACAAAGGCACAAGAAAAAGAAGATTAAGAGAGAGTCTTTCCCAAACGACGTTTCGAGGAGTATGTGCCATTTGCTGTCAACAGCTCCTGATGTAACTTCTTCGTGTTTATGCGCCAATACTGTCAGCGTTTCTGGAGCTGAAAACCTCTTTCTCTGATCGCGTTTTCGCTGTAATGAACTAGAGGACGACGATGTAGTTGGCTAGAACAAGAGTTCCCTTTATAGAGTTATTATGTAGCATCTGCAGTGTTAAGTCCAAATATTGTCGCTGTCGGACAGATTGCTTCTTGATACAGATCATCTTTTTGTATACATTTTTTACACTTGTGCGATAACGACATGTGCTGCCCGTCTTATTGGATACAGATTGCATATGGATCGTTTTTGCCAAAATAATAACGCATCCTAGAATCTGAAGTCTGCCTGATTCCTCTGCGCGTCATGATCTCTGACCTGTAGAAAGATATTAGAGCATTTTATACCATGCTGTACTCGAGGGACAGTTTGCCTTTCGGCTAAAGAGTGAGCGGACTTCTAAACACAAAGAAGCGTTGGGACTTGGTTGCTGTGTGCGTAATGGATAATACTGAATGGAGGCAGCAATTCCTTGCTGTGGCTGTAGGTGATACCTTACGTCGTTTCCTCTGGCGGTAACGGTGTATTCTACAATGGCTGATGGGCTTCCATTGTTCTCTTCGCATAGAATTGTGGTTAATCCCTTTAGTTTGACAAATCAAGTGGACATTGTTAGGATAGGAAGGAGGAAGACCCAAAAGCACTTGTAAGTCTCAGTTATGGTTTCTGCGAAATGTGAACCGACTTTAATTGAATTCTCAATGCGTCCTCGGTCCATAGCAATTGCGTCACAGTAAATCATTCCGCGTAGACACGATACTGCAAGCGAAAACTGCTGATATTTCTTCAAAAGAGTGAAGCAAAAGAGTTGTTAACATAACTCTCCTCCTATTTCACATCTTTATTGATTGCGTCACTACACACACTACGTTTTCATGAGTTCTATGAGCGCAGAACACTCAGCAGTCGAAGCCTTTCTTTCTGGTTATAGTGTTGTGCAGGTCATTGTGGTGCATACTTCATTTTTCCGTAGATTGTTGCATCTTCAAGTCTAAAACTATGGAAAGATTTCTCGGATAGCGCTGATAGTTTCGTCAGAGATAATTGTTTTTCAGTATTATTCTATTCAACAGCGAAAGCTAAAAACCAATGAAGTATGGAAGTTATGTGAAACAGTTAAAAGAGGTTTTAGGACTGCAACATCCAGTATACTCGTTTACTCAGAGCGCTTACTAGATAGAGCTCTTCACTCAGTTCTGAAGGCCAGGACCTGCCAGTGACTGGATGGGTTGGGAATGTCAGTGATTATGCTCTGTACACAGTGCTTCTGCATTGGGATCATGCACATCTTGACGCTTGTAGAGTATCACCGAGCGAGTTGGCGCAACAGAGGTTGTGACACTGGACTCTCATTTGGGAGGACTAGGGTTCACATTCTCATCCGCCTTTACAGATTTAGGTTTTCTGTGGCTTCCTTGTATCACTTAAGGTGAATACCGGGTTGTTTCTATTGCAAGAGGGCACGACTGATTCTGCCACAATCCGAGCTGATACTACATCCAATCTTCCTATCTTCATTATTTCATAAGGTGTTATAGAGAGGATAACCGCGTACATAGAGGTTTTGTCTGGTGAACGTAAACTTGCTCGTTTTGTTTAATATATTTTTGTTCTCATAATTTAAAAGGAGTGAGGGTTGATATCCTGTGTGTTATGTTGACTTTCTTTCAGAGTAAACAGTGAAACATAGAACCAAGAATTAGTTTCTTGGTTCTTATGCTTGAGAGCACTGTAATGAAATATTCGAGATAGGCAGATCCCTTTGCATTTTTAGAGTGGAGTAATAACACGCTCTCCTTATCTTACATTTCTGCTCGTCAAAAGCGTCCTCTGCATTTATTCGAATAATACAGTCAGAATACGTGAGATCTAAGAAAGCTCTTGACGTATCTCTGACCTTTTCGGCCCCACTACAGAGGGAACTGTTGAGATGGCGTGTACACCATATTTTTGTAGTCTTAACCGTTCATTTATCTACTGGTCACATGGAACCTATATATAAAAATACACAGTTTGTGTGCTCTGGAGCGTGGAAGTATGAAAACGGATGGCATCAATGCTTCGCCAGATAGTGTATTGGCAGCGCTTGACTGGTGACGGTACAGGACGGTAAGTCGTAACGGTACCTCTGACGAAAAAAAGCGTTAAACAGACGCTTTAAGACGCCTAAATAAAAAACCTCCTGGAAGGCCACAGTACCGGAAGCCTGAAAAATTGTACGTCTTTCTGTATCTCAACGACAGCAAGCCTTATGCTAAAGTGTCTTTTATTGGAACGTTACAAAAGGCTACGTAAAATAATATGTGCAAAACTTGCAAGATTAAAACTGTCTGGCGGACCGGGAGTCGAGCCTGGGACCTTAGCCTCTCGGGGCGAGTACTGTACCGACTGAGCTATCGACATGTGGCACTCGACCGGCTTCCACAGCTTTACTCGTACTTTTTTACTTTAGTTTTTCATGTCCAGAGCTGGCAGTTTTTCTGTCCAATACTGGGCTAAGTCTAAAGCCTCCGGTTTGTCTCGCCAGAGGTCGTCTAGCAAGCAATGTGCAGGATAATTTCAGCATGTTAGAAGATGTTTCATGTTTTATATTTCTCCACAGTCGCACTTAACTGTCATCGGATTCTAATAGGCTCCGTTATAGAACCTGATGACAGCTTTACACTGAAGTGATGAAAGTCAGAGAATAGCCATATGCATATGCACAGATGGCGGTAGTATCGCGTACACAAGATAAAAAAGAGCATTTCGTGGGTGAAGCTGTCATTTGTACTCAGGTGATTCATGTGAAAAGGTTTACGGCGATTCATGTGAAAAGGTTTACGGCGTGATTAAGACAGCAAAATGTGGTTAACAGACTTTTAGCGCGGAATAGTAGCTGAAGGTAGTCGCATAGGACATTTAATTTCGGAAATCGTTAGGGATTTCAGTATTCAGGAATCAACAGTGTTAAGAGTGTGAGAGAATACCACAGTTCAGGCATTACCTCTGAACACGGACAACACCTTGGCCGACGGCCTTCACGTAACGACCAAGAGGAGCAACGTTTACATAGAATTGTCAGTGGAAATACACAAGTAACACTGCGTGAAAGAACCGCAGAAATCAATGTGGGACGTACAAGGAACGTATCCATTAGGACAGTGCGGCGAATATGGCGTTAATGGGGTACGGCAGCAGAGGACCGACACGAGTGCCTTTACTAACACCAGCTGCAATGCCTCTCCTGAGCTCATGGCCATATTGGTTGGACCCTAGATGACTGGAAAACCGCGACCCTCTCAAATGAGGCCAGATTTTCGTTGGTAAGAGCTGATGGTAGGGTTCGAGTGTGGTGCAGACCCCACGAAACCATAGACCCAAGTTGTCAGCAAGGCAATGTGGAAGCTGGTGGTGGCTCCATAATGGTGTGGGCTGTGTTTAAAAGGGATGGTCTGGGCCCTCTGGTCCAACTGAACCGACCATTGACTGGAAATGGTTATGTTCGGCTACTTGGACACCATTTATTCACAAACATCGGTGGAATTTGTATGGATGGCAATGCGCTATGTCAGCGGGCCACAATTGTTCGAATTTGGTTTGAAGATCATTCTGGACAATTCGAGCGAATGATTTGCCCTCCCAGATCGCCCGAGACGAATCGCGTCGAAAATTATTGGAAATAGTCGAGAGGTCAGTTCGTGCTCAAAATCCTGCGCCGGCAACACTTCCGCAATTATGGACAGCTATAGAGGAAGCATGGCTCTGTATTTCTCGAGGGAAACTGGAGAGACATGGCGTAGCCAGAGGCTGGGGATTGTTTCCAGAATGTAAATTCGTTCTAGGAACATTTCCAAAATACATTCTTTCATCATCATTCTCAACTCAAGCATTCAGTAACGTCACTACGAAAAAATCCACTTTATTATCTGCTTTTAGTTCACGCGTATATATTGTTACAGGATAATTCGTCCGACACAGTATCGTCACTGGTGTAAAAAACGAGACCACATCTCACTGTACGCGCACTGTACAAAGAATAATCAGTACATAGACTTTGAATTGCGTATTTCCAGTGCAGTCGTGCTGGCTTCTGATTAGTTTGCAGCTATTGTTTGAAAAGCCGTCGCTGGCGGCGTTATCATTGCACGTCATTGTCCCGCGACACACCACTGGCACGCGGAGGCCTGCCGCCATTATGTGTGCGCGCCACGGCTGCTGTTTAGCTTCTCTCCGACCCGCAGGCAGCGGCAGCTTGCAGTGGCAGTGGCGCGAGCTCGGCCGATTAGCTCGCGCTGTGTGTCAGGACGAGCGTTCCGTCCAATTTCACGGCCCGCTGCCGTGGGACAATGCGGGGAGTGGGATGCGACGGCAGGCTCTGACATTGTCACCGCCCGCGGCCGGTGCACTCGTCTGGCTGCGCCGGCCCGCTGTCGCATCGGCGCCGCCCCTCGTGCATCTCCCGTATCGATGGAGGAAGGGACCAGGCCATTCCGCGCTTCCACGTGCCCGTGTTCTTTTGTTCACCAGTGAAGCGGCCCATACCTGCGCCTCCCCCCTTAAAACGATATTTGCCGATTTTTTTTACACACATTTACAAACTTAATGATTTTGTAAGTTAGCTTAATAAAAATTGAATCATTATTGCTTCCGTAATTTTACTAAACAACCACAGGAAGCTTATTAACTTTTAATTTAACCAGCAAATCGTACCATCTGAAATTTTGGTGACAGCAAAATTTCGTATCCCGTCCAACTTCGGTGCTGGCTTCCACCACAAGCGCGTCTCGCTCTAGTATTCACTCGTCAGAAATCGACAAAAATCTTTGGTCAGATGGCTTTGCATCAGCGCCCTCTTGCTGACCTTTAAGATCCTAAAATAACACCATACCGAAGTATTACGTTGATGTATAACTTCGTAGCGTTTTTTATTTCTATGTTGGCATTCCGATTGCTAAGGATTTATTTATTGCTTGTCATTCTTTATTTGTAGTTCACTTTTGCTGTTTGAGTTTACATATTGTCCTTTGGAGATAGCGAGTGGAGGTGTGGACGCTTTAAAAATGGCTCAAATGGCTCTGAACACCATGGGACTTAACATCTGAGGTCATCAGTCCCTAGAACTACTTAAACCTAACTAAGGACGTCACACACATGCATCCCCGAGGCAGGATTGGAACCTGCGACCGTAGCGGTCGCGCGGTGTCAGACTGAAGCGTCTACAACCGCTCGGCCACCACGGCCGGCGGACGCTAGAAAAGGGAGTGCCAAGTGGAGAAATAGTAACGTTTCCGACGTATTCTTCTGTTTGAGTTCAGTACGTGAACAGCATCGGAGGGAGCTAGAAACATGTACTCCGCGAATAGGGGTAATGCCATTGGCTACAGTACGGCAAGAAAATTGATTTCTAGTTTTAAAGAGGATCGCTTTGACACCAGTGACTCTCCACATGAAGGATGACCTTCGGGGCTTGATTAAGATCATTAAAACTCATTCAGCCAAGCGGTCTGTGTCAGTGTACTCGAAAACTGGCAGATTTGATGAACTGTGATCATTTCACCATATTCGACATTTCCATGCAGTGAGGGACGTTCAAAAATCGAGTGTATCTGTACCGCATTCTCCATCTCAAAAATAAAAAATAAAAAAAAAATCAGCGGGTGACCATATGTGCATCTCCGCTTGCTCGTCATCAGTTGACTCGTTAACAGCACCGACCATTCCTATCCTGAATCATTACTGGTGACGAGAAATGATGTGTTTGTGCTAACATAAGGAAAAGAAAGGAATGGTTGAGCTCAAACAAACCAGCAACTCCCCTTACAAAGGCTTGAGCGCATCCACAAAAGATAATGTTATGCATCTGGTGGAACAGCGACTGTGTGGCGTACTACGAATTGCTTCGCCGAGATGTGTAACGATCACTGCTGACATTTGTTGTCAATTATTGAAACGTCTTGCAGACGCAATTTAAGAGTGATGACCAGGAAGACTGCCTGAAATGTTGCTACTGCACGATTGTAGCATTCTGCCAGACTGTCAGGAAACACTATACAGGAGTTTGGCTGGGAGGTCATTCCGCACTCTCCTTATTCACCCGATCTTGCGCCCTCAGATTTTCACGTTTTTCCGCTCTAAATCGGACAAAGGCACTTCCTTTCCAGATGAAAGTGCGCTCCGAACAACGCTTGAAGAGTTCTTCGCCTCAAAACCACATGATTTCTATAGTCGCAGAATCTGAAGGTTACTCCAGCGTTGTAAGGCTGTTGTAAATAGTGATGGGGAATATATTATTGATGATTAAAGTCTCTGTTGTGTGTATCTGTCAAACTTAGGGAAAAACGCTACGAACTTATGGACCAACCTAACAGCTGGCAAGAACTCCATTGTTGGAGATGTTCGAGCTGTGTAGGCGGCAGCTGTGTGACCCCACCTCACTCTGCCACGTAAGCGATAGACGTCCACTCGGTAGTAGTCGTTACTCTATGATGCTACTTGCGCGAAATGACACTGTGCCAGAAGCTTGCCTTCTTGTCGCAGGCAGGAAATAGGAATGGATAAGAGAACTCATGTTCCTCTCGTCGCTAATATTAAACTTTTTTTACCCCTTCTGTGCCTTCGCCCGTGGTAGCGGCCTATTTCGCCAATCCCTGGTACGTCCTTACACAGGAATAAAGGCTACGATGTCATTAGAGACGGAGCACAAACTCGTATTGGGGAAGGATAGCGAAGGAAATAGCCCGTGCCCTTCCGCAACCATCCTGCATTTGATTTTATCAATAAAGGGAAATAACGGAAAACCTGTATCAGTATGGGGAGGCAGGGACTTGAACCACCGCCTTACAGAAAATCGAGTCGAGTGTCTGACTACTGCCGTAGCCGCCTCGCTCGCTGCTCTACTGTATCGTTTCTGCATTCCGCCCTGTCTACTCTCAACCATTACCGCCGTCGGGATTCCGTGTTCATTTGACGTCCAAGTTACGAACATTTGACACTCCAATAAGTGTGTTGAAGTTAGTTGGGCTTTTCAAATTTATAAGATAGACCTGTTAATCAATGTACAGCCCCGTTAATCAAGGAAAGTGGAAAGGCGAGAAAAAATGTTGAATGCCACAAAAGTTTATCCAGTTTCCTATATGGATTTGCGATACAATCAATGTTCTGTATTTTGTGATTGTGAAACTATGCCGTGTTGGTTTACTTTGTCGCCGGTAGCTGTGGCCGTCTACGGTCGCAGGTTCGAATTCTGCCCCGGACATGGATGTGTGTGATGTCCTTAGGTTAGTTAGGTTTAAGTGGTTCTAAATTCTAGGGGACTGATGACCTCAGATGTTAAGTCCCATAGCGCTCAGAGCCATTTGAACCATTTTTGAAAGTGGAAAAAAAACATTCCGGCGTAATGACCGATTATGGACGGTCAAAACGATTAGTGTCAAAGTAATACAGATGTTAAATGATGCTAAACTGTCTTGAAATGAAGAACTAACGATCGGAAATGAATGAATAGTGTTTTATTGATATAAATAAACAGCCTCCGCAGACGAATGGGTAGTATTTATGCCTTCGGTGTAAAAGGGCCGGGGTTCGATTGACATTACCTACTTCGGGTTTTATTAAGGTAGGGAGGTCCGAACGGGACTAGAGCTTCTGTGAAGTTTGGAAGGCAAGAGACGAGGTACTGGCAGAAGTAAAACCGTAAAGACGTTGCGTGAGGCGTGCTTGGGTAGCTCAGACGGTAAAACACTTGCCCGTGAAAGGCAAGGTCACGAGTTCGAGTGTCGGTCCGGCACACAGTTTTAATCTGTCAGGAAGTTTCATATCAGCGCACACTCCGCTGCAGAGCGAAAATCTTTTTTTTTAAGCTTCCATCTGTTTGAGACGATACATGCGCTACTTTTCAAGTTATGGGTGAGTTGGAAGCAGAAATTCAACAAATTTTTCGGTCTAAAATTAATTTATGAAATTTTATGTTTGCTTACGAAATTACAACATAGGTGTGTATTGAGTGGAGCGCTACACTTCAGTCTCATTTAAAGATACGGCGAAATCTGTCATGCTAAACTGTTCTTACATCAAACCAAAATGGCGTTTTTGTTTGTGACAGTATGTTTGGAGAGTGGCAGATAAAGAAATAAACAAACACGCATTTATCAGATGTACAAAACGATTACTTGTTTTAGAATAGTGATTCCGTCTGATTATGTTTAGTGCTGAAAAACTGATTTTGCAGTGTCAGGTTTTTGTTAATATATAAACCTAATGGATTGTTGCACCCACCTGAGGAATGGATCTTTGCGAAGTTAAGTTGACAACAAATATTAAAGAAAGATACGGCGTCGATGGACTCAAGAGCTGATACTCTCCTTCGGTAACAAGTCAGGTGTACCAGTAATAGTCTCTTAGGGGTGCTGATAGAAATACGAAACGAATGGAGTAGCTGTATGTGTTACGAAACACGGCCGAGTCGGAGTACACGTAAGAAGCGATTTTATGGTGCGGTATAAACGATATTGTCCTTCTTTGCTATCGCTGATGGGATGGGAGCGATGAGCTGATGTGCAGGCGGTGGAGGCGAGGCTCCCGGACCTATGTTAGAGGTGCGGTGGACAGGCAGCCTTTTTGCGGCGGTGAATCAGCGCCGGGAGGAAGCCCGCCGACCGCTGGCCACGGCTCGGCTCGGCTCGCCTCACCTTGCCTTTTCACTGTGCGATGCGATGCGGCGCGGACACGCCCAGCGCTGCGCGGGCACCGCCAAGGACGCCGGGCAGGGGCAGCCCCGCTCTGCACGCTTTTCTCCTCTACTTCTCGCACTGGGTGCCCGTGTACATCGAAATCTTTCGTAACGTATTGTAGTGGGTACTTTTCACGGCCGCCTGTTGCATTGCGCTTTGCTGCGCTCTTCTTTGAGCGCCAATTATGTAGTGTCGCTCTACATCCACATTACGCACGTACACTAGATACTACAGTGAATTGCGTATTAGGCCTTCTTCCCTTTCCATTTACATGTGAAGGGCAATAAGAGCGATTGCTTAAATATTTCTGTGCGCGCGGTAGTCTAACTTACAGAAACGTATTCACAGTTGCGAATGTGAATGACCATCGACTGTAGACGACAGTGATAATTTGTGTCGCACCGGGATTCGAATCCGGATGTTCCGTTTTACGCGAGCACTCACCTTAAGCGCTTCGGCTATCCGTGCGCGAATCACGGTCAGACCAAACTTCATATCTCGTGGTTCACGGTTCACAAGCTTCATCCGTCCGGGAACACTTACTGAGAGGTGACAAAAGTCGTGAGATACCGATATGCACATGTACAGTTGGCGGTAGTATCGCATATACAAGGTGTAAAAGGACAGTGAATTGGAAGAGCTGTCATTTGTACTCAGGTGGTTCATGTGAAAAGGTATCCGACGTGATTGTGGCCGCACGATGGGAATTAATAGACTTTGAACGCAGAATGATAGTTGGAGCAAGACGGATGGGTCATTCCATTACCGAAATTGTTAGGGAATATTCCGAGATTCCAGAGTGTGGAATATCAAAATTTCAGGCGTTACCTCTCACCATGGACAACGCATTGGCCGACGGCATTTCAAGCATTACCTCTCAACACGGACGGCCTTCTCTTAACGACCGAGAGAAGCGGCGTTTGCGTTGATTGGCCGTGCTGAAACAGAAGCAAGCTGCGTGAAAAAACCACAGGAATCAATGTGGGACGTATAACGAACATATCCGTTAGGACAGTGTGGTGAAATGTGGCGTTAATGGGCTTTGGCAGCAGATGACTGACGCGAGTGCCTTTGCTGACAGCACATCATCTGCAGCGCTTCTCCTAGGCTCATGACCATCTCGATTGGACCCTAGACGACTGAAAAACCGTGGTCTGGTCAGATAAGTCACGATTTCAGTTGGTTTCGAGTGTGGCGCAGACCCCACGAAGCCATGAACCCAAGTTGTCAATAAGGCACTGTGCAAGCATGTGATGGCTCCACAATGAAGTGGGCTGTGTTAGCATGGAACTGTGGAACTGAACCCATCCTAAACTGGAAATAGTTATTTTCGGCTAATTGGAGACTATTTTCAACCATTAAAGGGCATCACGTTTCTAAACAACGATGGAATTTTTATGGATAAAAATGCGCCAAGCCACTGGACCACAGTTGTTCGCGACTGATTTCGCCGCCCAGATCGCCCAACATGAATCTCATCCAATCCTGCACCGGCAACACTTTCGCAGTTATGGACGGCTATAGAGGCAGCATGGCTCAGTATTTCTACGGTGCCTTTGTTATTTCTTAAACGTTCGAAGTAGGGTTTTACGAAATAATTTGCGTTTGTTTTCAGTCTTCTATCACTTCTGATTTTCATCATCTCCTCGACGTTTCTTGTGGATCAATGAAGTCTGTTACAATTTGTATTGCCGATCTCTATATACATTCAGTAACCCCCTATGGAGCTACTTGCTGTGGCCCCCACACACTACAGAAGTATTCTGCCATCGATTCCACGAGTGTTTCGTAAGTAATTTCCTTTGTAGAATGATTGTATTTTCTCTGGATCCTCCCAGTGAACCGAACTCCATCAGCAGCGTTACGTATGACTGAGCCTATATCGTAATTAGATTTCATATCCCCACAAATTTCTACACCCCGGTATTTCTGTAAATTGACACGTTCCAGTCGTGATTATTGAAATTATTCCTAAACAAAAGAAGCCTGAAGGTAAACCAATCTCCTCCTCCTTCCTCCTCCTCCTCCTCCCGTTTCTTCTATGGGGTCGGCATTCTTATATAGGTTGAGGCAGTGTTAGTGACAATGTTGCTGATATTTGTATTATGGACTTTAGGCCATGGTCCAAATATCAGCAGTGTGGCAAATACCGGCCGTGAAAGCCTGCATTCTAGGACTGGTGTTTGTGGCAGTAGGTGGTAAGATGCCCCCCCCCCCCCCCCTGGCTGCCCCACTTCCACCGAGGCGGAATCTGTGTTCCCCATCCGTCTGCATTGCGAATAAATCTGTATTCAAGTGTGAGAACTGTTTCTGAATGTTTGCGTAGCGTATATCTGAGGCAGGACGTGGGTACCAGCTCCGTATTTACCTAAATGGATGTGCGAAACCACCTAAACAGGCTCATCGGCTCACAAGCTCTCGTCGTCAGCCCGCGCGACGGTGTCGATCTGGGTTAGGCCTCACCGTATTTCGACAGCGGCTCTTCAGTGAACTCGGCTACCCGGCTGGTCACTGGTAACGATCAGATTTATATAGCGGTCGATATGTTTAGATGAAATAAAAGTTGTTAATAGGAAATAACTTACATTAAAACAAACAAATTCGTTGGGAATCCGTATTTTCTGTGAAAAAGAGAGATTAAATATTTTCCTTCTACATCTCTGAGAGCAGCTTGCTCTCGGCAGAAGATTGTATGTTTAGTATTCCATGCGCGCCGTTGAATGAAGTCGCATGTGGTGGTATGCTGTACACGCTACAGATGTTCCTCTAGGTTGCAGCCGCTGGCCCTGGTAGAAAGCGAATGCTCTCCCCTCATTGTATCGTCAGCTACCATTGTGTGCCTCGCCGAGGTTGTAAATGCATTAGCTATTTGTACTTGGCTGCTGGCCAGTTGACGTCGCTCTGCGCCGGCGAGGACCGTCAGTAGGCGAAGATCAATTCTGACCTGGCGTCTAGCACGCGACAAAAGATTTCGAAGACCAACGATGGGTTACATCAGGACAGATGTCTGACTTCTTATTTGCGCAGTCCTTTTTTGACAGTTTAGTGTTCTCTCTAATATACCTTACGGGACACAAGCTTCTTTTCATTTTTGTGCTGTTGGTCAGAAATAATACGTTATTCTATCGGTGGCGGAAATTTATGATCGTTCAAAATTCTCTCATCTTCCCAGTTTATTATCGATTCACTTCCGTTCCCCGCAGTTTCTTAAATTTCAACAGGTTGTCGAAAAACCACTGCAGGCGGTTGCTACCCGTTTTCAGGCGTAATATCTCCTCACACCGAACACGGGCTGCCCATGACGTGGTTTCGGGCGTGACAGTATTGTAGGGGCTATGTAACTGACGAAACAGCGGGGTGATTTATTTAATTGCGCCCCACACCATCGAAACAATGAAAAGAATTAAATGAACAGTTATGTGGCCTAAGATGAAAAACCGCACCCCGTGTCGTGAAATCTCTTGACTCAGACAGCAATTGCAGTGGAACGAGGAATGCTGCAGATGTTTTCAATTGTACCCTGTCCCAGAAGGTCAAGGGATTCGGCAGGAATGGAAAAAGGAGCATTGGCAGACTACGACTTTATTGCTGCCTTGTCGAGGAATTTATGGGGATGTATTTATGATTGCCTTGCTAAAAGCAGAACTCAGTCAGCAAGACAGGCACCACAGTATAAAATACCATTTTACGAAAGTTGCAACAATCAGAAGAAAGGACGCGGATGAACTCCCACGTTTGGGGAATGTGTACTAGAGTGTACCAGTAATAAGTCAGTACTGCAAAGGCGTGGCGTTCGCGATGGGCTGAGACAGCCTCCTCTTTTGTGCTCGGAATAGTGGAGCGCCAAACTCGTAGTGAAGAGGCGTCAAACAAAGTGGGTCCGCACAAGTCAGTGGTCGAGACATCAGTGTACGAGTGAGAAACGGGCAGAATGACAGCTCTTCGGGAAGTTGTTTCCATACTGTGACATTTCTACTGGTACAGACAATGTTGCTAATATAGTAGGGTCCAGAAGGTAGAAAAGGGTTAATCTGCGATGAAGAGACCGGGGCCGAGCAATATCTGCAAACTGCTCAGTCTCCCATGGGCACATTATCTCCGTCCCTGGTGTGCTGACACTTGCTTCAGCGTAACCGCATGTCGTATATACTACAATGGTGACCGCCTTGCGATCACTGCAGCTACGTATGTATTGGGGACAGCCTGAACACAAGGAATGCTGTTTTAAAGAGTCCGAGTGTCCACCTCAACTTCCGTGAACTCCACATGCCGTATTTTAGGGAGAATGAGCAAGCTCACTTTGATTCCATTTTACGACATTTTTACGTCGTGGTTAAGTTACAGAGCGGTTCAGTCTATACTACAGTCCCGTATAGACCACGTATAATTCTTTAATGTGAATCATTTTTACGTTTTCTTGCAGCTGATGTGTTCTTTTCAGTCGTATGTATCTGTCTTGGTGTTGTACTCTCGTCAAACATCAGTATATATGCTTCGACACAGGTAGATGTGATCTCCACGGCTGTGAATCTGGACGGGCGAGGACGTGGAATTCTGTGACATTCCGTAGTCTAGTGCCTTGCGAGTCCGACAAGGGGATAACGTATTGCCTTAGATGGCTTTCCTTCTTGTGGAAGATACTACACATTCGCCATTTCAGGAACATGAACATGCTTACGGTTCTACCTCTTCTTAGAGAAATAAGCTTTGCGTATGATGTAAGTTTTTTCTGCTTTCGATGAGAGTTATATTTGTAACTAAATGTTGCTCGGAAATATGAAATAGTTGTTCTTAAAGCATTTCCCAGGATAGTAGCGTTCTTTTACCGACGTCGTCGCTACGTGGTTAAAAATAGCTAACCGGTCTTATACCCAAAGTATGCCTTGTACATATAAATGCTTTTATAGGCCTGGTCGTCATAGCTTTATTTCAAGGAATATGCAGTTATCTTCTGTGAAACTTGTGGCACAGCAGCTTGTAGGAGAACGTACAGCTTAACATGGAATTCGAACCGTTGTGCAACTTGGAATTTTTTACATACGCAGAGCAGTATCAGTCACGAAAGATGTGTTGAAGACTACGTGCAGACCGACTTCGTAACTTGTGTATTTGTAGTGCGTTAATCACTCAACCGTCAAACCGCACAGTTTATCTACATTCACAGCGTTTCCGAACTGAAGCCTAGAGCAAAAACAACGAAAATAAATTGTTATTAACAACGAAAATGCTCGACCTTAGACACAGTAATATGGTATTTTTTCATACATACTCCCGACTGTTACAGAATGAGTGAGTGACAAGCTACGTTTAGCATTATTTGTTGAAGAGAAGTCGTTCGTCCATTTACAAACATACTGATTCACGTAAATAATGCACATTGCCTATTAATAACGTGTGTTTCTAAGATCATAACACTGAAGCGTTATGATTAACTTTCGAGAAGATTTTGCATGCTTCATAAATAACGTCGACAACTACAACTAAGTATTTCACTTCTGGGAGAAAATGTTAGAAGAAAGGCCATTAAGAATACCATCTAACTAAGGTGAGTAGGGAATTTAATTATTTTTGTGACAGAAACAAATAAAATTATTCTCTCTCGTTCTCTTTTTAGTTATTACCCACAATGTACCGGTAACGGAACCAGAAGAAAGTAGTTGCATGTGTATCAATTGTGTAAGACATGGAGCACTAGTTCAAGAGCAGAAATAGTGGGATGGTATACGGCTGCACCACGGTGAAGGGACCATTCAGAAAATTTCCTGAAATATCCATTTTCATTTTGCCCACTTTTTTCCATTTTTCTTTCGTAGTACGGTGTCGTTCCATACTAGTGTAGTGTAGAGATAGACGGCACAATCAATATTCATAGGTGTGATACGTTTTAAAATAATAAGTGGCAGCGTGCTTATCATACTGTGGTCTATAGCTGTCTCAGAGACAGCAACTGGGTATAGTCCCAGAATTGGAGAAAATAATGTTCTGGTGTACACTTGAATGTCGTAAGTTTTCTTCCTCGATTTTCGTCTTCTGACAACTACGTGATATTTTTAATGTTGAGACGCATCCATTTAACGCGAAAGCCCAATAAGCTAAAACGATATTTTGATAGATGGCGACCCCCATCATTCGATGACTGCTAAAGTAGGCCTTTGCGTACCTCTGAGAATAATATCAGCTAACTGGTTGGTGGTGGTACATCTCGGTAATAGTACGGGTCATTAGCTAAGTTTTCGAATCGAGTAAATCAGTTATCACGAAGGGCACGTGTGTACGGGAGCACAGCAGCGGTGTGTTGTGCCTGGGAGGAGACGTGAACGGACTCGTGAATTAGGTGTTGTACGCTGATCTTTACACAGGCGCCCTGGAGTTGAGCAACAGTTGCCTCATCCTATCCCGCAGCCCACTGCAAACACGACCGTACTGAACCGTGGAGCGGGAGGGGGAGTGGCTGACGCAGGATCCGCCTGATGCTGGAGTGGCGTGTTTGCTGACGGCGTCGCCGTTTCCAGAGGCTGTAGGCTGCTCCTCTCGGCATGCTGACGTCAGCCCGCAGCAGATCTTCGGCAGCGCTGACGCTGCCCCGCCGAGGCCGTTTTCCTCACGCAGAACAGACGTCACGATGGTCGAGTTCATTCCGTTCCTGTCGCGTTAGATGCACCTAATTTACGACTCGCTAACGTTGATCATTACTTCCTTTGCGTTACTTTCTGTCAGACAGTTGCGGGCTCGTGGAACACATAGAGTAGTTTGTTAATTGCATTCCACTATTTTGTTCTACACGAATTCAACAGCTTGATACACTAAAGGATTTAGTCAGTAAATCCCCCCCCCCCCCCCCCCACCACCACCACCATGCTTACCATAACACCACCTCCTTCCTATTGCACTGTGTACACTACACATGATGGCAATTAAAGTTCTGCGGGCATTCGCCAAACCAGATGCTCCTATCGGATTACCACAGGCTGTAGCGAAATTCATCACTTCAGATCACTCGTTTCCAGTCAACCACTGTTCAGTGGCATCACTCTTTACGCCACCTCAAGTGTCACTTACACTAAGGTTACTAAGGTCATGGGATACCTATTAATATCGTATCGGACCTCCTTTTGTCCGGAGTAGTGCAGCAACTCTTCGTGCTGTGCACTCGACAAGTCGTTGGAAGTCCCTTGCAGAAATATTGAGCCATGCTATCTCTACATCCGTCCAAAATTGCGAAAATGTTGCCGGTGCAGGATGTTGCGCACAAATTGACCTCTCAGTTATGTCCCATAAATATCCGACAGGATTCATGTCCAGCAATCTGGGTGGCCAAATAATTCGCTTGAATTGCCCAGAATGTTCTGCTAACCAATTGCGAACAATTGTGGGCCAATAACACGATATCGTTGTTCCGGAATATGAAGTCCAGGAATGGCTGCAAATGGTCTCCAAGTAGCCGAACATAACAATTTCCAGTCAGTGATCGATACAGCTGGGCCAGAGGACTCAGTCCATTCCATGTAACGTAAACAAAGTCCACACCATTGTGGAACCAACACCAACTTGCACAGTGCCGTGCTGAGGACTTGAGTCATGGCTTCGTGGAGTCTGCGCCATACTGAACTCTTAGCAACTGAAATCGGCACTCATTTGCCAGGTCACGATTTTCCAGTCGGCTAGGCTCCAACCGACGTAGTCACGAGCCCAGGAGAGGCGCTGCAGGTGCGCTTGTGTTGGCCGTCTGCTGCCATAGCCCATTAACGCCAAATTTCGGCGCACTGTCCTAACGGATACGTTCGTCGTACGTCCCACAGTGTGGTCTGCCGTTATTTCACGCAGTGTTACTTGTCTGTCAGCACTGACAACTACGCAAACCCCGCTGTTCTCGGTCGTTAAGTGAAGGCCGTCGGCCACTGCGTTGTCCTTGGTGAGAGGCAGTGCCTGAAATTTGGTATTCTCGGCACACTTGATACTGTGAATCTCGCAATATTCAGTTCGCTAGCGATTTCCGAAATGGTATTTTCCATGTGTGTAGCTCCAACTAGCATTCCACGTTCAGTTGTGCGGCCATAATCACGTCGGAAACCATTTCACATAAATCACCTGAGTGCAAATGACAGCTCCGCCAATGCACTGCCCTTTCATACCGTGTGTACGCGATACTACCGCCATTTGTGTACTCGAATGTGCACATAGCTATCCCACGATTTTTGTCGCCTCAGTGTGGTACCTACTACAGTAATGTTTGGCTTATGAGGAGCTGCTCGAGACCATTGTATCCTATTCTTTGTAACTCTTCACGCAATCATTTTGGCAACTGGTCTGCTGGAAGCACTTTGGAACTCATGAGCGATTCCTTCCGCTGATATCACGCGATTTTTGCATCGCCTCTAGTCGACTTGGGGAGCTTTAAAAAGGTTGAATGTCCGTGATGGGTTTGTTACTCAAGTGACATCAAATGATTTGACCGTGTTCGAAGTCACTGAGCTTGCCGGGGCGACTCAATCCGATGATAATGATTCTGCACTGTATCACTATATACTCGCAGCCGCTTATTATTGTTGGCGTGTCCGTCTCACATGAAATCTAATGGTCATGTCCTCATTAGATAGGGTGTCCTGCTACTTTTGATCAGATAGTGTATATGTAATCCCAAGAGGTCATCTTATTATCTTCAGCAAATAAATAAACTAGTAAAGGTAAAAAATGACAGCGTTACGTGACTAACTTGAGATATTTAGACGCATCCGTGGTTTTCTTTTAAATATTTAATGCTTCTGACTGCTTGACATTCTCGTCATTTCGAGCGAATACAGGCGTTTGTGTAACTTGTAAGGATTTGAGAAACCTGTTACACTTGTAAAAGAGTGTAACACATCTCGTGATTTTTAGATTAGTTATTCACCAACTCCGGTGGGTGAAGTACTCTTATCAGTGGCGCTTTGCTAGCCTTTAAGATTCATTTTTTCACTCACGAAGCGAGTAAAAGGAATAAATACTTTTCTCTGAATGGGCGTGGTAAACACTGTGGCTATCAAATAATAACGAGACGAAACAAATCACAGCCGGTCATTTTTACAATATACTTATTTTGGAATTTAAACACTTTGAGATAGATCTAACCGAGACAACTCTGTCATTTGAATTCAGAAGTAACTGTAATCAGACACTTTGTCTTTCCACTGCGCGTTTCTGATGATTACAGCTCCATCACCAGGTGGGTTTGTGTAAAACTGACGTAACATTGATGAATTACACATAATGTTTTCAGGACGGCCTGTGCCACCGTCTTTTAGTGGTAACAAGTTGGTTTTTCGCATCGTGTTGGCACTGCACTCGTCGCTGTCCCAGAACACAATCTCTGTTTATGTGAATGAATGAAAGGTGAAGTGCGAAATATAAATCGGAACTGGTAGTGCAGCGTTTCACCAGTGAAAGTCAACGTGTATGTTGCGCAAAAAATCATACATACAAACCATGTATTTTACGAAGACTGTTCGGAAAGTAATTAACGATCGGTCTCAAAATGGAAATCACAGTGAAAATCAAAACTGTTTTATTTGCAACAGTTAGCTACACCTTCCAGCTACATCTCCACATAGTCGCCGCTCCGACTTTGATATCTGTCATTGCGTTGTACCAACTTACCAATATCCTCGTCATAGAAGGCAGCCGTCTGTGCGTTCCGACAATTTTCTACATTGGACTGTAGCTCGTTGTCTGTGCCATAATGTTGTCTTCATAGCCAGGGGTTCATTTGAGCAGACATGAACATCAGAGGGAGCCAGGTCGGTGCTGTATGGTGGGTGATGAAACACTTCCCATCGAAAACGCTGCAGGAGCCTAATTTCCCCTGCAGTCTGCGGCCGAGAACTCACGAAGAAGGAACTGCATGACAGTTATGTTATGTGGGTTTGCATGAAACAAGGCGAAATCTCTCGCCAGGCACCCATACTTGGCGGGAGGTACTGTTTTCTAGGCATCTTCATGCTCTCCCTGTTCGCTCAGAACAGAGAAGAGCGACGTGACGCTACCTACGGGCATACCGAAGACACTGTCTAACACATCTGTGCAAAACTTCATCGGATATTCACTGTGGTTCCCATTTTGCGAGCAATAGTTCCTTATTTTCCGAATAGCCCTCATGTGTTAATTTTAAATAAGTCCACCTGATAGGTATTCAGCGAGAGAATGCTGTCGGTGACATTAATTCGGCTTGCCGAACAAAATTTTTGAGTGCATGAGGGTAGTACGTGACGTGTAGCTGAAGTGAGTGCTAGCAGCTCGCCGCGTATCGCGTCGCTCCACCTTGCCCCAAGTACTGCCAGGTGTTACATTGTAAGATAGCTCCTGCAGCAGCGAGGGGCCGGAAGCGGCGACAGCGGGCTCCGCTCGTTACGTCTTGCCTCCCAGCTGTAATCCCGGAAGTGAAAGTCGCGTCTACGGCGGGCCAGCGTAATACCCGGTTTCATAACCGGCCGCTGCAAGTGGCTGTCATCTATTGACGAGCGTCTCACCGTGAGACCGCAACTGCGACCAATTCCAGAATGTGGTTCCAGCGCTTGGAATCCTTATCAGGTAGGCGTTATAGTCCACATGAAGGTGTCACAGAAGTGCTCGAGTAGCACAAGTAAAAGTCATTGGAAGAAAGACCAGATAATTCTCGCTAGACTCTGTCGGATAAATTTAGAGAACGTCCATTTCAAGAAGACTGTACGTCCTTTACGCTGTCATCTTTTACGTCTAGGGATCGTGAGAAAAAGGCAAGAGAGATTAGGGGGTGTGAAGAGTTGTATACGAGTAGACAGTCTGTTTTCCTTGGCTCAGTACATGAATGGAATAAAAATAAAAACATAATTGTGGGACGATGTACCCTCTGGCTTGTACTGTACAGTGGCTTGTGGAGTATTTACGTGGTTGTACATATTCAAAAGGTGTCGCATCTTGACGTTTTTCTAGTCCTTCGCGTTCTTCCACGTTCGTTCCCTTACTTCTTCTTCTTGCTTATTGCTTTATTTTAATCTACAGTCCAAACATAGATTCTTACATTGATCCTGTCCATTGTAGACGTTGTTGAACGCTGCAACTATGCTGTAAATTAATGATAATTATAGCAAAAGCAACAACGAATTTCGTATTTTATTTCGTGGAATTTGGTATAATCGTCATGTTGACGTTTATAGGCGGTTACAGCGCAATATTCATACAGATATTATGCAGAAAATTGCGGTCATGAAGAAACAATAAATTTAGATGGAGTCGGATACTGAAGTTGTATCAGAGGTGTGCTTAGTACTTAAATCTAGAAACTATAATAATGTGTGAAACGTTTTTAGTAGAATATTTGAAGTTCAGTTCGTATCAAAGCTCACAAGTTTATGTATTTTTATGAAGAGAATAGGAGCTTTTGAGATGCGGTTTTACAGAAGAATGCTGAGCATTATAGGTGTGGATGAAATAACTAATGGGGAAGTTGTTGAAAGGAACTGGGGAAAAAAGAAATTCCTGGCACAATCTGACTGAGTGACTGAGGTGTGTGTGTGTGGGGGGGGGGGGGGGGGGGTAAATTCGTAGAAGAAGAGCGAGACGTGTAATACAGTAATCAGATTCAAATGGAGTGGGACTTGCACAGGACAGACTAGCATGAAGAGTTGCATGAAACGGCATGATATGCGTAGTAGACCGGACTGCTGTCACATATATAGAATATGTGGAAAAGAACATGAAAAACGCATTACTGGCCGTCAGAATAGTGCTGTTATCTAGGAGGAGACGGGCGACAGTGAGTACTGGATAACAGGTTTGTTTAGTCGAGACTTTGTCAGCAGAACATCGAAAAAGTTGAATGGAGGGCAGCTAGTTTTTTATTATCGCGAAATAAGAGAGAGAGTGTCACAAATTTGATAAGTGACTTGGAGTGACAAGCATTGCAACATAGGCGTGTTACATTGCAACGAGGTCTATGTATTTTGGAAATTTCGATCACCAACTTTCTCCTCGGGATGCCAAAACAGGTCTGTGACTCACATCTACTTAGGGAGACGTGACCATAGTGATATCCGGAACCGCGAGACTGCTACGGTCGCAGGTTCGAATCCTGCCTCGGCCATGGATGTGTGTGATGTCCTTAGGTTAGTTAGGTTTAAGTAGTTCTAAGTTCTAGGGGACTGATGACCTCAGATGTTAAGTCCAATAGTGCTCAGAGCCATTTGAATCATTTTTTGAACCATCGTGATAAAATACGAGAAATCAGTAAAATACGAGAAATCGGAGCACGATGGGAAAGATTGAGATGTTGATTTTTCGGGAGTGGAACAGTCGAGAAATAAGTCTGAAAGTAGATCTCTGCGCCTTCTGAGTGTGCATTGTTCAGTAATCGTGTAGATGCAGATAGGAAAAAACGGAAACATTATGGGTTTGCGAGTTGTAATTTGGGCGAGGTAAATGCTATACAGGTAGCCTTGCGATAGGTCGATGGAAACGGAGGACGATCGTAGAATTTGTGGCGCGATATAAACGAGTGTTTGACAGCTGAAAGGCAGCAGCTGCGAGGTTGGCGCTGCTCGAAGCAACTGCTGCGCCGCGGCTGGTGGGTCGCCTCGCCGCTCGCTGCAGCTAGGCCGTCCACTGCCGGCTGTCCCGTTAGCCCTGCGCGCCGCGGCACGCTGCCAGCCGCCAACCAGCCACCACAAGCTGCCGCCGTTCTCTCGTGTCTGCTGAGCACGGCTACGGACCTCACCTGGCGTCCAAGCCTGCCAAAACCCCGAGGAGGCGCGGAGCTCTAGTCGACTTCATTTTAACTTTTCCTAGCTCCATCTAATCAAGTCGTTGCGTGAACAAAACGGTTCTTCGTCTTCTTCCTCCTATGTGTCTCTACAGTTCATAGTGAACCTTGGCTTCTTAAGTTATTCTCCGCCTGTCATCACGATCCAACGCTCGAACTTTCCATATACCCTACATCTCGTTTTCTGTGGGTAGCCTACTCTAACTATCCATCTGGTTCTCGGTCGACCACGTCCTTTTCGATCCTCTGGATTTCCATGTAATATCCTTTTATCTACTTAAGTATCACTTGTGCGTGCCTTGTGCCGTGTCCATCTCAATCAGTCTGATTTTGCTATTTTTGTAACTAGTGGATCTTTACGTATAGTTTTCATCTAGTGATTATGCCTCCTCTACCATCTTCCTCTTTCACACGTTGGCCCAACGATTCTTCGAAGTACTTTTTTCTCGAAGGAATCAAGCATTCCAGCCTCTTTTAATGTAAATGACTAAGTTTCCAAGCCATATATAATTACTGGTCTTACAGATTCAGATGACAAAACTCATGGGATACCTCCTAATAACGTGTCGACCCCCTTTTGCCCAGCTTAATGCAGCAACTCGACGTGACATGAACTCAACAAATCCCGCGCAGAAATACTGATCGATGCCAAGGTTGCTTAATTGCGAAAGTGTTGCTGCTGCAGGATTTTGTGCACGATTTGACCTCTCGATAATGCCCATAAATGTTCGATGGGATTCATGTCGGGCAATTTGGATGGCCGAATGATTGACTCGAATTGTCCTGAATGTTCTTCAACCCAATTGCGAACAATTGTGGCCTGATGACATGACATTGTTGTTTGGGGACATGAAGTCCAAGAATGGCTGTAAACGGTCTCCAAGTAGGCGAACATAACCATTTCCATCCAGTGATCGATTCAATTGGACTAGAGGCCCTAGTCCATTCCATGCAGCCTAAACAAAGCTCACAACAATATGGATCCACCACCAGCTAGCACAGTGCCTTGTTGACAACTTCGGTCCATGATTCCGTTGAGCTGCTGTCAGTTCTTACCAACTGAAATTGGAACTCATCGGAACAGGCCTAGGTTTTCCAGTCGTCTGGGGTCCAACCGATATGGTCAGGAGCCCAAGAGAGGCACTACAGGCAATGTCGTACTACTAGCAAAGGCACCCAGGTCGGTCGTCTGCTGCCATAGCCCATTAACGCCACATTTCGCCACACTGTCCAAACGGATGCATTCCTTGTAGGCCGCACATTGATTTCTGCGATTATTTCACGCAATGTTGCTTGTCTGTTTCGATTGGCAACTCTACTAAAACGCCGCTGCTCTCGGTCGTTACACTAAGTCCATCGGCCACTGCGTTGTTCGTGGTGATGGGTAATGCCTGAAATTTGGTATTTTCGGCACGCTCTTGGCACTGTGGATCTCGGATATTGATGGTTCAAATGCCTCTGAGCAGTAAGGGACTTAACATCTTGAGGTCATCAGTCCCCTACAACTTAGACCTACTTAAACCTAACTAACCATCCATGCCCGAGGCAGGATTCGAACCTGCGACCGTAGCAGTCGCGCGGTTCCAGACTGAAGCGCCTAGAACCGCTCGTCCACAGCGGCCGGCTCGGATATTGATTCCCTAACTATATCCAAAAAGGGATGTCCCATGCGCCTAGCTCCAACTTCCATTCCGCGTTCAAAGTCTGTTGATTCCCGTCGTGTGGCCATAATCACATCGGGTATATTTTTACATGAATCACCCGAGCAAAAATTACAGCGCCCCCAATGCACTGTTCTTTTATACCTTGTGTACGCGATACTGTCGCCCTCTGTATATGTGTATGTCGTTATCCCATGACTTTTGTGATCTCAGTGTGTTTTATAAATCGTTTATTTGGTGATTCGAATCAAGCCTTGAGGAAAATAGTTACTTTAATTCGAAGAAGGATCTGTTCACTGCTATTAATCTGTTTTTAATTTGATTAGAGCTGTCATTTGACTGGGTGACTGTAGATCCTAGATATTTAAGCTGATAAACTCTCTCAGAAGTATATATGCCCAGAGGGCATGTTCTCTTAACTTGCTTTCCCACCAGCATATATTTTGGTTTCTACTAGTTTATATTCAACCTCATATTCTACTGGCTTGTTCAAGTTCCATGAATGGTTTGTTCATTGCCTTCAGAGTTCGCGGAATTGTCTGCGTCATCGTCGTAAGCAAGTATCTGCACTTGCTCGTCTCTGATGCATTTGAATTAAATGGCGGGATGACAGTTCAATTCTCCGTCTTCATATCAAAGTGTGACATAATAACGTTTGTTATGTAGAACACAAATTTCATTGCCATTGTTAGGGTAACCGCGCGCGATGAATGTTAGCACTGTACTTAAAGTTGGTACTGTCATCCCCATAATTGACAATATTGCATTGTAGTTGAAGTTGCAGTAGGATGTGTTACCTGAAAAGGCAGACCGAGCTCGATCGTGTGTACGACCCAGACAGAGAGAGAGAGAGAGAGAGAGAGAGAGAGACACTTGTGTGTGTGTGTGTGTGTGTGTGTGTGTGTGTGTGTGTGTGTGCGCGCACATACACTCCTTTGTTGTTAAGAGTAGGGCGCTGTGAGCAGCTACTAATACAAATAATCTCTGCCCAATTGCCGAAGACTAGCTGTAGCCTACTTTTTCTGCTGCTGACTATAATTTGGTGGCAGATTTCGTGCAGCTAATCTGTATTGTGAAGTCAGCTCCTTAGTCCGTTGTGAAAGTGCTGACGTCGATTAATCCGCAATTCTACCATGATGGGTCTTCGCTTGCATCGTAACTCTTATATCTCACAGCTCTGTCATCTGTCGACGCATTTATTGTCCAGTAATCAAGATGCGCTATTATCTTCCACCTTTAATTCAACGTAATAACACAAAATCCAGAAGACGTAATTGTTAATCATTGAAAGTGAAGCACTCACCGTCCTGTTATGGCGAACAATTGTGTACAAGTTTCTAAATAAGATCCTTCAGTTATCTGTCTGGACTATGTAGCAACCTTTGTCGATAGTTACAACACTTTTCTTGCTAAATGCTGCTTATTGAATACATGATAAAGATAGAACAATGAAATGTCGCCTGGTAGTGTTATTTGACCAGAATACTGTATATAGTTAATTGCTTCACCAGCACTGATTCTCTGTGTGATGTGCAAATGCTCATTTAATGTAGAGAGACAAATTCAGTTTAGATGCTTAACAGTCACTTTTTTCGTAAAAGTTCAGTTTCGTAATTGTTGTATAAATTCGTTCTTGATCATCCCTCTGTTACAAAAACTTCTAAAACGGAATCGCTGTGACCTGTTTCTTACTTTCCATGTTGACCTCTGTACGACAGTTCTAGAGAAACAACTGCTTCGTTTTATTTATAGCTCGTCTAAATTAAGCGTTTTACATTTGTTTTTCTCTCTCTAGTGAAAACATTTTAATCCCGTTCAGCAGCCTTTATTGTGTCCCTGCTCCATATTTCACATACAATCATCTTATAAAGTGTAAATATCTTTGAGGCATATTAGTTTAATCGAACTCACTATCGTAGTTTCAACATTTAAAATAATATAAAAAATAGCTGCACCGGAGAAGGGAAACTGCTTTGATCGAGTGTTCTCTCCTAAAATAGGGAGCTGTCCATCATTTCTTTCAGTAAGAAGCATCACCATCTACAGCAGTGCGAGCGGGTTCGCATTGAGACAGCTGTTTCTTTGCCGCATTTGTAGTTGATGCTACAGAGAGAGGTTTACATGAAAATTCGAGGTACTTCAGTACGATAGCTCAGAAGTGACGGTAACTGGGCGATACTGTCGCGTTACCGCCGGATCGTGGCCGGTATCGGCCGTAAATGGAGGGTGTGAGAAGGCTTCTAGCTCATCGCCACTCGCGAAGCCTCTCAGGCTGCGACCCGCTGATGGCGAAGTAAAGCAATTGGCGGTTGCGCTGCGCCTCGCTCCGCACCCAACTGCGCCAGCGAGGAAATCGGAAACCCATCGCGCTTTCCGCGCCTCTTCAGCCCAGGCTGGAAATTGCCCCCATGCCGTCCTCACCTCTTCCAAGTCGATCGCCCCGCCCCGCTCGGTGAATCGCCTGCGATCGACCTCGAGTAAGACCTGCGCTCAACTTCTGGAAACCGCGTGCGTTTGGTTTCAGCACCATAGGTTCTGGTTCTGTTGGGTGTGGATGCGGTCGTATTCAGTCACTCATAAGGAGACAAAACAGTTAACTTACGACAGAGATATCGACTAGGATTGTCAGTCAGAGATGCTAGAAGTGTCCGAGTCGACAGCATGCGATCCTTCCGTGCGCGGCATTCGCACACGATCAGGCGTTCATATGGCTTTTCTGGGTAACGGCGTTAAGTGCCAGAGCGCGACACCTACTCTCCAGTATTGGATGAAACGACGAGTATACGTCACGTGCCATTCAATATTTGCTACGTGCCAGTGTCATACTGTAGACGTTGCTCTTTGACCATTCTACGTTTGGCAGACGACAAATTGTGCTTCGCACTGCGTTCTGATTCGCATGTTATTGCCTTTAGCGAGTACACAGTTCGTTCCCGCAACCACCTGAGCCGGTCACGAGCTCGCTGGTAGCTAAAAGCGAGCTCCGAACTTCCCTGTTTGTCCACAGTTCCGCCGCTACCTTCAGTCATCTGTATACTCGTAGCCACACTACTGCAGTTTCCGACCACTTCCATGCGATACCATCTTGTCAGGTAGTATATTTTTCACATTCGCTAGTCATTGCCAGAGATGAAAGAAGCGACAAGGGCTAGAAAAACGTCCTACGACTGACAGGGCATCGAACTCTTCAATCTGACACTTAACCACTCAACCACAGACAATTACGTATAGTCAGTTGTAGTGACTTGCCAAAAAAAAGGAAAAAAAAACTTGTGTAGCTTTTCGAAACGTTAAACGATAGTGAGTATTGTGATATAGCTGAATCACTGCAGGTAGAGAGAGAGAGAGAGAGAGAGAGAGAGAGAGAGAGAGAGAGAGAGAGAGAGATGTTTCAGTTGCGGCTACACCACATGTTAATATTAATGCATCAGAAGCGATTTTTCTTTGACTGTTGGTTGTCGTTTTCCAGTTAAAGATACGTTTCTGTTTTCAAGAACGACACCATGTACTGAATTTGAAACGTAGCAGGTATCCTCACCTGATTTATTGTTTACCCTATGTGAAGTAATTTTTGTATACATCAATCGAAGTGCTTGACAGACAACGGACTTTCTCGTATAACACTTTCAGCAATTTGGAAACACACAAAAAACTGGAAAAGTATCCGCGTTTCCTGATGAATGTTGGGCCTGTTTTTTCGGTAGAAATTTGTAATGTGTTACTGATGAAACACAGCAGCCAGACACCCATTATATCGATGGGGTGACTAACATATCGTTGGGCACTGAAGATGTCTCACTATCGGTACTGACAAGTATCGCGTCGCGTCTGAGACTTTCATCATCATCATTTAAGACTGATTATGCCTTTCAGCGTTCAGTCTGGAGCGTAGTCCCCCTTACAAAATTCCTCCATGATCCCCTATTCAGTGCTAACATTGGTGCCTCTTCTGACGTTAAGCCTATTACTTCAAAATCATTCTTAACCGAGTCCAGGTACCTTCTCCTTGGTCTACCCTGACTCCTCCTACCCTCTACTGCTGAACCCATGGGTCTCTTGGGTAACCTTGCTTCTCCCATGCGTGTAACATGACCCCACCATCTAAGCCTGTTTGCCCTGACTGCTACATCTATAGTGTTCATTCCCAGTTTTTCTTTGATTTCCTCATTGTGGACACCCTCCTGCCATTGTTCCCATCTACTAGTACCTGCAATCATCCTAGCTACTTTCATATCCGTAACCTCAACCTTGTTGATAAGGTAACCTGAATCCACCCAGCTTTCGCTCCCATACAACAAAGTTGGTCGAAAGATTGAACGGTGCACAGATAACTTATTCTTGGTACTGACTTCCTTCTTTCAGAAGAGAGTAGATCGTAGCTGAGCGCTGACTGCATTAGCTTTGCTACACCTCGCTTCCAGTTCTTTCGCTATGTTGCCATCCTGTGAGAATATGCATCCTAAGTACTTGAAACCGTCCACCTGTTCTAACTTTGGTCCTCCTATTTGGCACTCAATCCGTTTATATTTCCTTCCCACTGACATTTCTTTCGTTTTGGAGATGCTAATCTTCATACCATAGTCCTTACATTTCTGATCTAGCTCTGAAATATTACGTTGCAAACTTTCAATCGAATCTACCATCACGACTAAGTCATCCGCATATGCAAGACTGCTTATTTTGTGTTCACATATCTTAATCTCACCCAGCCAGTCTATTGTTTTCAACATATGATCCATAAATAATATGAACAACAGTGGAGACAGGTTGCAGCCTTGTCTTACCCCTGAAACTACTCTGAACCATGAACTCAATTTACCGTCAACTCTAACTGCTGCCTGACTATCCATGTAAAGACCTTTAATTGCTTGCAAAAGTTTGCCTCCACCCTTATCCTCCTACATATGGACCTGACCTCCTGCACTTTCGGCCTCACAATACCAATTTCACTGCAGATTAAATAGTGATCAGTGTCATCAAAGAATTCCCTGAATACACGTGTGTCCCTCACAGCCTTCCTGAATTCCTGATCTGTTATTAAATAGTCAATGACAGATCTGGTTCCCCTGCCTTCCCAAGTATACCGGTGAATGTTCTTATGTTTAAAAAAGGAGTTTGTGATTACTAAGCCCATACTGGCACAGAAATCCAAGAGTTGTTTCCCGTTCCTATTGGCCTCCATATCCTCTCCAAATTTACCCATAACCTTTTCATACACTTCTGTTTGATTTCCAATCCTGGCATTAAAATCACCCATGAGCAGAACACTGTCCTTGTCCTTTACTCTAACAACTACATCACTGAGTGCGTCATAAACACTACCCATCTTATCTTGATCTGTCCCTTCACAATGCGAATATACTGACACAATCCTAATTTTCTTGCTAGACACTGTCAAATCTATCCACATCAGTCGTTCGTTTACATACCTTATTGCAACTACGCTGGGTTCCATTTCTTTCCTGATGTAAAGCCCTACACCTCAGTGTGCTATTCCTGCTTTGACTCCTGACAGGTAGACCTTGTATTCTCCCACTACTTCTTCTTTCTCAGCCTTTACCCGAGTGTCACTAATAGCTTAAACGTCCAACCCCATCTTACTTGCAGCCTCTGCCAGCTCTACCTTCTGAGACTTCCAGAGAAGATAAAATGCTTTGATCTACTGTCGTCCGTGGAGATATACAAGGGAACTTCTTCCAGTTCAGAAGTAAAGCACCTCTCCTCAAAAGTATTTTTCGTTACTGCTTCTTTAATGTAGGTTAGCCGCATTGCAGGTATCCATCACCTCTTCAGTAAGAGTAAGGCGCATCACCGCCTACCGCTGTGTATAATCGTAGTACGTGGAGAATGATTCCGTGTTACGGCACAGTCTCTACTTATTCACAGTGACCCCGAGCAGCAGTATATTCGCCTAGCTGCTTAGGACTCCGTGATCGACACAGGACAGACTGTGATGAAAAACGACCACTGTGTTCTGTTGTGGTCTGATGCACTGTAGTAGAGGCTGTAGTGGGCCCGGTTAGCGGTTGCGGTGCGATCGAATCGTGCGTGCCGCTTGAAACGAGGACGCACCGCTTAACGCCACACGGCACACATCCTCTCAATTCATTTTCAGCCTTACTACAAGCATGTCGTGGGACAAGGCTACATAAACAATTGTCGATAAAAAGCGGACGATATTTTCGTGGTTAGGGTTTATTATTTCGATTCAGTAAGACGTCCCGCCGATATCGGGATCATTAGAGATATAGAAAAAGCTCCAGGTGAGAAAGGAAATCACCTGTAGTGTTGCTCAATGAGCCATCCTAGCGCTTTCCCAAAGTGATGTAGGGAAACTAAGGACGACGTAAATCAGGATGACCAGGCGGAAACACCGCTTCTTCCAAACGCGAGTCCAGCTATCAAGAACTTACCCAATTTAGACACTCGTTCGGTTGTAGCTCTGTAGACGCATGTAGCCCTAAAGGTCGATACAGCGGCTGATCTATGACAGAAGTTACAAAAACAGGCAAAAATATTGCTATCGGTACTGCTCAGCAATAGCCACATTTCATAATTATACGTTGAATTTTGACCATTCGTGTAAAGAAAAGTAGAAAAACTCTTGGAAATGTACGAATACATTTCGCAAGACACGTGGGACCAACAGCTTCTGCGACAAAGCTTGTACAACTCGTGGCGTTGGATTAAACAGCCATTAAATTTCTGGAAAACTGTGCTTCAGTCAGATTCTCCCCATTTTTATGCACGTGTATACCGCTATATGATACCTTGACCGACGAAACCCGTTACATGTTCAGCGAATATGTCGGCAGTGGTATATAAGGGAAGTCTGTTGCACTGCATAACGATCCTCGACGTTCCTTACAACTTGAAAGAGAGAATTCGCATTTAGTTGGAATTTTTAATATTATATTTTGCTGACATGTAGTTACTAAAACAGATTGTGTTTTTAAGATGTTAAATGGTACATATACGTAATATGAAGCTTAATATTAACAAAGTTTATCAGTGTGGCAGGTTTAAATAGCGGTAAACTTAAAAACTTATTAAGAATTGGAAAGGCTTATAATTAAAAACATATATATTAAGAAAATAGCAAACTAGAAAGATAGTTCAGATTCAGATGGCTCTGAGCACTATGGGACTCAACTTCTGAGGTCATTAGTCCCCTAGAACTTAGAACTAGTTAAACCTAACTAACCTAAGGACATCACAAACATTCATGCCCGAGGCAGGATTCGAACCTGCGACCGTAGCGGTCTTGCGGTTCCAGACTGCAGCGCCTTTAACCGCACGGCCACTTCGGCCGGCCCAAGAGAAGGTACCCGAGAGGCTCTCTATCCTGGACAGCCATCGCCCGATCTAGTACTGCCCTCCGTCCGAGGACGAAGACCTCAGCAATATTTTGAGCCTCTCGCCCTCAGATGACGTGATCCTACATCAAAGCTAGGTTACTCTACACGGCAGCGTGTGCTGTCCTTTATTTCTACATTTCTTACAATCTAATTCCTGTCATTAAAATTTATCCGTTGTTCTATGTTCCTACCTTTACTTGTGCAAGTACTCTTCATGGATGCTCTACATATTGTGCCGCACAGTAGTTGAGATCGGTCCACAAGGTCTCGCCTCTAAGTGATTGTGATATGTCGCCATGTGAGTGCGATAGGTCGTATTTCGCGCATGCAGTGGCCATACTGTAGAAGTACGTGTTCTGGGGTGAATCTCTCTCCACACCACAATCTGCCTCCTGACCGAGGTTGACACGCAGCAAATGAATGACGCATGATCCTTCACCGGTGAAGAAATGAAGCCCGGACTAGGATTGACATTTTTCATTCGTAATCGCTCTTTGATGCTGGGAAAGAATGCTTATACCCTTCGGGACTTTTTGCATTTTTCCCACTCCCTCTCCCAAGAATTCACTCTTTAGGTTTGAGGTACAGCTCCTCGAATCGGTCGCAGAAATGGTTCCTCTGTGGCGTGTGCATTTTTCCTGGAGTTTCTGCCTCTATAAGTAAAACCCGCGGACCGGCAGGTGTATGGTAAATGATAACCAGTGACACCCTTGAGCATCGAACTCCGCGTTCGGCCGATGCGGCGCGCAATATTTCAGTGTAGAGGTTGTATTTCACCGTCCTAGTGTCTCACTGGTGCTCTACCTCCACTGGATACCCGATTCCCTGCCAGACGGCACGCCACTGTGTGCCGAAGAGTCCAGTGGTACAGACGCATCGTTGGCGCCACGTCAGCAATGTGCCGCACTGTGGAATACGTGTGCGTCGCAGCAGACGTGAGGAGGCACATCGCCAGAATATTAGATGGTGATGCGAACAACAGTCGATATGAACGCGCAGTCTCTGACGACTGTTTGGATAACGCGTCAGTCAGTCAAGATTTGCTGACTTCGCATTTCAAGGCCAGCTACAACGCTGACAGTACATTCAGATGTCTCTGGTCCATTTTGCCCACAGTGACACTGTTGTTGTAACACATCACCCCGTAGCAAGTGTAATTCCGGATGTGGCAAACCGCGTTAATCGAGTTACACATGGACCCGCGTTGAAGCCCGTGATTTGAGCATAGGGCGGCGAGTAGCGTCGGCTGTGCGTAGTGAAATGTTAAGCCGCTTCCTAGTAAGCGCCAGAAGCGGTCGGCGATCGACAGCGAGCGATGTCTGTATACGCGACACTCCAGCAAGAGGCGGCAAAACCGGGCGATATGCTCGGGTGTCCTGCATGCGAGTGACGGAATTTTAATATAAAGGCGTAATTTCTCACTAGGAGTATCGTTTGCTTACAACGTTCGTTATTTTACGTTACGACAGAAATCTCGACCTTCACAGAAATGCGGTTCTTGTCAATTTCATCGGAAGTTTCTTTCTTATATTATGCAGGTAAGGTGGTGTCCGTTGCATCTCATCGTAAACATACTTCTGATTCGTATAAAAATAAAGCAAAATGAATAAAAAATAAAGCCAAATGGACAAAACACTTTCTCAGTTATGACGTTATTTCAGTAAATAACGTCGTTTATGGGATTTACCATTTAGTTACTACATACAATTAAAGTGCGAATCCAGCCAAGACATGTAAGTTTATATATACTAAGAACAGATACCATCAGTGACCATGCAGCTCGCTAGAATGAAATTACAACGAAATGAACACCCTTAACTGCTTACAGGCGTTGACATACGTCAACGGGGACAGATAAAAATGTGCGCCTCGACCGGGACTCGAACCCGGGATCTCCTGCTTACATGGCAGACGCTCTATCCATCTGAGCCACCGAGGACACAAAGGATAGAGCGACTGCAGGGATTTATCTTTGGCACGCCTCCCGCGAAACCCACATTCTCAACGTACTGTCCCGCACTACATTCGTAGTGCCCCCGCCCATTATACTCATTACTCGCGGGGCGTTGCCGATTCCCGTAATGGTTCGGGCACTGTTTGTGCATTCGCACAGAAGAAGAAGATGGTCAAGTGGCCGGTGAGCCTTAACTATATATATGTCCGAAAGAACAGATACCATCTTAGTATGCCACTTGGCCATCTTCTTCTGTGGGAATGCACAAACAGTGCCCGAACTCTTACGGGAGTTGGCAACGCCCCACGAGTAATGAGTATAATGGGCGGGGGCACTACGAATGTAGTGCGGGACAATACGTTGAGAATGTGGGTTTCGCGGGAGGCGTGCCAGAGATAAATCCCTGCAGTCGCGCTATCCTCTGTGTCCTCGGTGGCTCAGATGGATAGAGCGTCTGCCATGTAAGCAGGAGATCCCGGGTTCGAGTCCCGGTCGGGGCACACATTTTCATCTGTCCCCGTTGACGTATGTCAACGCCTGTAAGCAGTTAAGGGTGTTCATTTCATTGTAATTACATGTGAGTTCCTCACTTTCTATTTTATTTCGGCCGACATTATTTCTATCCGACCACGTTTCTGCCTGTTTTTCGCATATTAATTACGATAAAATCACTTGCTGACGCAGCAGGTCGTGGACTGAATCAAGCAGTAACAGAGCTTTCGTCCCATCGTAAAGAGCTGGGTTTCTGGGTTTACGCTGAAATGAGGACGCGTGAAAGACGATTTAAAGTAGCGGCTTTAGGAAACTCGAAAGTTAGTCCTGTCGGACTGTTTAATGAGAGGCTGGTAAGGTAGTTTCATTGAAATGTTGCCCATGAGATAATGACTATATAACTGTGTGTGTGTGTGTGTGTGTGTGTGTGTGTGTGTGTGTGTGTGTGTCCACGGTGACGTCAGTCGGGGTACTGTAATCGGCCGTCTGCGTCTATGTGTTTGCTTGAGGCATTACGCTCTTTGCTCTCACAACATAATTTCATATGCCTTTTCGGCTAATTGCCTTTGCGAAACTAATTTGTAGCGCGCTGTGAATGGGCAAACTTTGAACGCGGTTCTGCTTACTGGTTTGTTCCGCCATCCCGGACGTACGGCTGGTCACAGCCTTCATTTAAAAGTAAAATGAAAACACGCGTTGTGATAGAGTATGCTCTAAACTTGATTTAGTGAATGTTTCCAGTTGTATTTGATGGAATCATAAGCCAACAATTCGCAGAGAAAGTAAAAACAATAGTTAAGCAAAGTAGGTGAATTCCGCTAGCAATTGTTACGAATGACACTACTTTTTCATATTCCTCCTAGTTAGGAAATTGTTTAGAAGTCAGCAAGAAAGGCAGGAAGATTAGAGCCCCGTCACGTTGCGCACACACACAAACTGGCCGCCTCTGCATCTCAGAGACTTTCAAAGGCATTTATGAACATGGCTTCAACTAAACAAAACGTGTTGGTCGCAGTCATTGTTATTTTTTCTTTCGTCACCAGTTTTGTGTAAATAGGTTTTTCACTTTGTTCTATCTTGGTACTCCTTACTTTTTATTTCCTATAAACAAAGTTCAGTGACTTGCTTAGTGGTGGTGTTTCATTTAGGAGTTCCATTCTTGGGAAACACACTATCTCAGAAACAAAAGACATTACTAACTGCATTTATGATGAGCAGACAGGAAGAAGAACGAACTGGCAGACCTAAAATCTGCGGAGGCGACTGGCACACGCGCTCCGGCCTGGATACCTGCATGAGTAGAACAATCTAATTTATATTTTTTCCGGTCTCCTGTACAGTCGGCTAAACCTATCGTCCCTTACGCAGTCAGTGGAGACGAAGAAGAGGAGCACGATTTTGGCAAGAATAGGGCAGAAAATCGGCCGCAGCCTTTTCAAACATCCTGATCTAGAGGACCTATGAATAACCGGAAAAGCTGGCCGGGGTGGCCAAGCGGTTCTAGGCGCTATAGTCTGGAACCGCGCGACCGCCACGGTCGCAGGTTTGAATCTTGCCTCGGGCATGGATGTGTGTGATGTTCTTAGGTTAGTTAGGGTTAAGTAGTTCTAAGCTCTAGGGGACTGATGATATTAGAAGTTAAGTCCCATAGTGCTCAGAGCCATTTGAACCAATAACCAAATAATGAATGGCGGAGCAGTATTTGAACCGTTTTCCTCCAGAACATTAGAGATAAATGTCGTTACTGCGTGGAACATATTAGTAACGTGCTTTAAAATGAATTGTAGCAGAATTTCATATGAAAATTGTTGTAGCTTGAAACTTATTGTGGACTAGAAAACAGGCGGTTACAGTAACGAGAATACTCGGTTGTTTGCAGATAGACTTCGGGCTCGGCTTTGTACGTTATCTACCGCTGCGCAGCGTGTGTTTTGAGATAACCTGAGTGGCAGGGCAAGTAGAATTGGGGGACGAGCCCACGGCGCAGCTGCTGGCTCTGCTCCGGTGATTCAGCAGAGAGGCACCCGGGACACACCTTGGCGGCGATGTCGCGTTTGGTCAAACCTTCCACGTTGGGCGCTCTGACTCACCTGACCGCCAGGTCACACTCGCACTGCGTGGGCGGTTGGTCGCGAAAGCAGGCTACTGCGCTAGACTTCAGCAAAGCCATGAGCACCATTCGCGGATTCAGGTGGAGGGGTGGGGGGGTAAAAAATGCCCCAAAGATCATTTGAATACAGTGTTTGTTTATTTACATACATCATTGTCCAAGATTTTCTTTTCTTCCTCCCTTCCTCCACCTCACGTCTCGTTCCAATCTGCAGTTGCAGAACTCTACAAACATCAGTAGCCTTCGAACTCCCGCTCGAACGAGCTCGAGATTTCGCGATAAGCCCCTGAGCTCGATTACAGTATTGAGTGTTGCTACAACAAGCGCACCACATTTGACTCATCGCGTCGTGAGAGCAAGCGATGGCGCAAAACTAAAAGACTGCCACAAGAAAAAATTGTAGCTCTGCTTGAAGTTTGACAGTTTGGTTTAGTGAAACACCGCTGGAAATGGCAATGGTATAAATTCTACCGCCGTACAAACTATTGGTGTCTTTGAACTAATTTCAATTAAAAGGAATCATATAATAATTACGGATACCATATATAAACATTTATGTTGATTTTTCTATGTAAAGCAAACAGTCAAAGCCAAAGTATTCTTTCGAAGCTGTTACTCGATTCTGAACCCAATACTGTGTTTTATTTAGTTATTGGAAACCATAATAATTTACCGAGTAGCTACTCTACATTTCGATCCCTTTTCACATATTATAATAACGTGTGAAAATGTTAATCAGCTTCAAAAGAAGATACTAACATTCACATGAAACAAGATAGAAAACTAATTGGGAACTGAATGGGTAATAAACGAAATAAATCGTATTAAATTGACTGTAATTGCAATCGCGAGAATAAAGGCCAGGTCTCTACAGAGATAGTACCAACAGACGTCACTAGATCAGAAGACGAGCAAAAACGGGACAATTAGATTAAATCGTGATGTGATTCTTTATTTATGTATCAGTGACTGTGTTCACATCTGACCTGCACACTATGAGATATTGAGGTACATGTTTCAAGGTTATTTTTATTATTAATATCGCAATGACAAGTCATGGAGATAGTGTAACATAAGTCGCTAGATCGTTCGGCGATCAAAAGCTAGAGCGAAGCCCGAGCATTCTAGAGCTGTGGCGTCAACTGCATGAACTTTCGAACGGTGACCAAGCACAGCACCTCCTATAAAGTAGAATCTAACCATAGAGAACTAATCGCATGAATTCGATTGTTGAGCCTGGACGGCCGTTAGACGACAGCTGTACAAACCAAGCGCACTGTTGCCACATGAGCTATGTTAGCCATCGACGTCTGTTCAGGTAGTAGTTGGGTTTTTATTATGCAACTTAGACGAAATGACAATGTGACGATAGCGTGAGTTTAACCCTTAACTCAGGAGGTTATTCTGTAATCTATATTACGATGCGAGGTCACTATCAACTAATCCTTGTTGATTTTACTGTACTAATCAAAGCCTGCAGGCCTTCAAAATTTTGTGACACATCAGATGCTTTCGTGTGGTTTTTTTAAGTAATACACAAAAACGAATTGTTAACGGTACTGAATTTTACTTTCTGTTGAATTATAGTATCTCTGAAGCATGCTAATTTTCACATAAAACAAAATGCCAGGGTTTAAACTTGCACATAAAAATTGCCGTCATAGATACAAAAAGAAAATCTGCAAAACTGAAATGCAACGACGGGATCTACATTTTTTTATCACCACTCAGAACGCATTTGATTTTACTAATACTTTAAGTATTTTAGTTTAGAAACAGAAAGTTCCACATCACACATGTGAAGATCCTCTTCTGAATGATCATCTTGTTAGCTAGCAGACATGGGATCACTGGCTATTGTAAAATAGTCGTCTTCTTCGTCTATTTCTTGATTTTCCTCCATCCACCGACAAACAATTTTATAAAGCTTCCTTGCAGATTGAAACTGTGTGCCGGACCGAGACTCGAACTCGGGACCTTTGCCTTTCACGGGCAAGTGCTCTACCATCTGAGCTACCCAAGCACGACTCACGACCCGTCAATTCTGCCAGTACCTCGTCATCTCATTCTGGAAACATCCCCAGGCTGTGGCTAAGCCATGTCTCCGCAATATCCTTTCTTCCAGGAGTGCTGGTTCTGCAAGGTTCGCAGAAGAGCTTGAGTGAAGTTTGGAAGGTAGGAGACGAGGTACTGGCAGAATTGAAACCGTGAGGACGGGTCGTGAGTCGTGCTTGGGTAGCTCAGATGATAGAGCACTTGCCCGCGAAAGCCAAAGGTCCCGAGTTCGAGTCTCGGTCTGGCAGACAGTTTTAATCTGCCAGGAAGTTTCGTACCAGAGCACACTCCGCTGCAGAGTGAAAATCTGAATCTGGAATTTCATAAAACGTAGTATCGTTAAAACTGACAGGTTCCTGCGAACATATTTTGTAGTATACTGAAGAAAACAGGTACGTATTTCACGAGGCGCGGTCTAGGAGACCCAGCATGTATCAGTAACATGTGTCAACTATAAACAACGAAAGCAATAATGCAGCCGACAGCAAAAAATTGTAGTTCGCCTGAACTGATCTTCGAGAGCTAGTTCGAAAGTTTTCGCATTCTGAGAGACCACCTCTTGAGTTAAGTGTTACGAATCGCGAGTCGAGGAAATGGCTTCTTGTAGGATACGAGCGCTAGCAGAACTCACGCAACTGTGTCGGTTAATTCTTAAACCGCCTTTCTTCCTTTTTGTTTGCACCCTTGCGGGGGCCTATCTTGCCACCCCCTGGGCACGGCCGTGGTTGCCCGGCGCACAGTGGAGCAGCTCCTGTAGGAAGCGGCGGCCGGTGGCAGGTGTCCACGGCGTGGGGTTCCTATTCCGGTTCCCAGCGCCGCGCTCTCGCAGTGAGACCGTTCCCACAGACCTCAATGGGTGCACGATTAATGGCCCGCCCTGCCGCACCCCTCCTTACTGGAAGCCAGGGGAGGCTGCAAAAAGACGCCGCCACCCCCTTGGCGGCCGCGCCAACTCACCGGCTTCAAACCGTTCCCGGCGCGTCCGGTTTTTGCCCTCTGGCGGCGCATTGCGGCCGCAGATCGCCTCTTCTGGGTCTTCCTTCTTCTCCTCTTCCTCCCACAGTCCACTTTTGCTTTCCCCCTCGCCTGATATCGCGCTGCCAGGTGCGTCCACCCCTGATCACTCACCTATGCGGTGTAATCGTGTCTCAGTTGTGAAAAAGAAAAGTTGCATACAAATCCCGCCTTATCCGTGACATCATTAATTTGTCTTTCCTGTAGTAGAGGAGAGTTATTCACCCAACATGATCAGTTCCCTGCAGAAGTTTTTTTACAATATACGTAAAAAATCACTTACGTAAAATACAAAGAAAAGTAAAAGAAATTGTCTCAATGTTTTAAATATTTGGCAACGGCATTGCCGCAAATGTAACACCGGTTACCGTCTGATCACCGTAGTTGAGTGATGTAGATGGGTGACCATCCGGTCTGACGAGCACTGTTGGCAAGCGGGATGCACTCAGGCCTTGTGAGGATTCATTTGACCATATCACCGTTTTTCAGTCGTCTAGGGTCCAACCGATATGGTCATGAGCCCAGGAGAGGCGCTGCGGACGATGTCGTGCTGTCTGCGAAGCCACTCTTGTGGATCATCTGCTGCCGTAGCTCATTAACGCCAAATGTCGCGGCACTGTCCTAACGGATACGTTCGCCGCACGTCCCACATTGATTTCTTCGGTTATTTCGTGCAGTGTTGATTGTCTGTTAGCACTGAAAAGTCTATGCAAACGCCGCTGCTCTCGGCCGTTATGTGAAGGCCGTAGACCACTGCGTTGTCCGTGGAGAGATGTAATGCGTGAGCCGGCCAGTGTGGCCGAGCGGTTGTAGGCGCTTCAGTCTGGAACCGCGCGACCTCTACGGTCGCAGGTTCGAATCTTGCCTCGGGCATGGATGTGTTTGATGTCCTTAGGTTAGTTAGGTATAAGTAGTTCTAAGTTCTAGGGGACTGATGACCTCAGATGTTAAGTCCCATAGCGCTAAGAGCCATTTGAACCATTTGTAATGCGTGAAATTTGCTATTGCCGGCACTCTCTTGACGCTGTGAATCTCGGAATATTGAATTCCCTAGTTATTTCGGAAACGGAATGTCCCATGCGTCCAGCTCAAACTACCATTCTGTGTTCAAACTCAGTTAATTCTCGTCGTGCGGCCATAATCACTCGGAAACCTTTTCAAGTGATTCACCTGAATACAAATGACGGCTCCGACAATGCACTGTTCTTCTATACTTCGTGTACACGATACTGCCGCCGTCTGTATAAGTGCATGTCAATGTACCTGCGACGGGTTCGTGAGTTTGCCGTTTACGATAATGACATGCCATGAATTTCAGTATGCATTATCGGAAAGAATTTGCCCCAGCCCTCTCCTCTCCAGAGGGAAGAGAAAACGAAGTGGTCTGCATAACTGATGTAGATGGAGACCTTTCGGCCTAGACTTAAGAGGACAGATGTGGCGAATTTGCTGAATTGGAACAAGGTTGCATTTTCGAAGAGTTATTATCGCTTGAGGAGCCCGCCAGGATAGCCGAGAGCGCTAACGCGCTGCTTCCTGGACTCGGGTAGACACGCAGGCCCCGGATCGAATCCGCCCGGCGGATTAACGACGACGGTCGCTGTGCCGGCCATCCTGGATGTGGTTTTTAGGCGGTTTTCCACATCTTACTAGGTGAACGCCGGGCTGGTCCCCACGTCCCGCCTCACACGACTCGCAGGCATTTGCAACGCATTCACACTATTTCACGATTTACACTGGACGCAGACAGCTGGGGTACACTAATTCCGTCCCGGGAGGTATGAGGTGGCGGCAGGAAGGGCATCCGGCCACCCCTTAAAATTAACCACGCCAAATCCGTACTTAACCCTGCTGACCCTGCACACGATGCGGGATAACGGCAGTAGCGAAAGAAAGAAAGAAAGAAAGAAAGATTATCGCTTGAGGATGTGCGCATGCCTCTGAATCGCGTCGCGACACATGGGTGAGAAATTGAGATGTCTGTGGTGAGTATTGCGATAGCTGAAGTGTGCTGAGTGCGGAACACACCTCCGGTGTGTTCCGGTGTGCTGCTTGCCGGAAGCACCGCTAGCCAGTCTGTGCGCGACGCCGTGTTTTGCGCCAGTATCGCCGCACAGCCCGGTGCAGCCGGTTTGGCGCGGACTCGAGATTTGCCGGTTTGGCGAGTTGTCGGCGGGCAGGCACGCCGTATAGTAGCCCTCCGCGCGGCAGCGCTGGCGTGGCGCGGCGCGTCGTGTAGGCGCGAGACAGGTCTAGGGGCGAGGACTGCCGGGGCACGTGTGCGCAGTAGCGGAGCAGTGTGTCGCTACTGTCTGGGCCGCTACGAGGCAGAGAAATTGTGCAGTTTCTCTCAGGCAAATCCCATGTAACCTATTTCGTCACCAGCCGAAATTCTACTACACTCCACAAGCCATTTTATGCCATGTGGCGGAGGGTACTTATGCCGCAAATACAGGGTGTTACAAAAAGGTACGGCCAAACTTTCAGGAAACATTCCTCACACACAAATAAAGAGAAGATGTTATGTGGACATGTGTCCGGAAACGCTTAATTTCCATGTTAGAGCCTCATTTTAGTTTCGTCAGTATGTACTGTACTTCCTCGATTCACTACCAGTTGGCCCAATTGAAGAAAGGTAATGTTGACTTCGGTGCTTGTGTTGACATGCGACTCATTGCTCTACAGTACTAGCATGAAGCACATCAGTACGTAGTATCAACAGGTTAGTGTTCATCACGAACGTGGTTTTGCAGTCAGTGCAGTGTTCACAAATGCGTAGTTGGCAGATGCCCATTTGATGTATGGATTAGCACGGGGCAATAGCCGTGGCGCGGTACGTTTGTATCGAGACAGATTTCCAGAACGAAGGTGTCCCGACAGGAAGACGTTCGAAGCAATTGATCGGCGTCTTAGGGAGCACGGAACATTCCAGCCTATGACTCGCGACTGGGGAAGACCTAAAACGACGAGGACACCTGCAATGGACGAGGCAATTCTTCGTGCAGTTGACGATAACCCCAATGTCAGCGTCAGAGAAGTTGCTGCTGTACAAGGTAACGTTGACCACGTCACTGTATGGAGAGTGCTACGGGAGAACCAGTTGCTTCCGTACCATGTACAGCGTTTGCAGGCACTATCAGCAGCGGATTGGCCTCCACGGGTACACTTCTGCGAATGGTTCATTCAACAATGTGTCAATCCTCATTTGAGTGCAAATGTTCTCTTTACGGATGAGGCTTCATTCCAACGTGATCAAATTGTAAATTTTCACAATCAACATGTGTGGGCTGACGAGAATCGGAACGCAGTTGTGCAATCACGTCATCAACACAGATTTTCTGTGAACGTTTGGGCAGGCATTGTTGGTGATGACTTGATTGGGCCCCATGTTCTTCCACCTACCCTCAATGGAGCTCGTCATCATGATTTCATACGGGATACTCTACCTGTGCTGCTAGAACATGTGCCTTTACAAGTACGACACAACATGTGGTTCATGCACGATGGAGCTCCTGCACATTTCAATCGAAGTGTTCGTACGCTTCTCAACAACAGATTCGGTGACCGATGGATTGGTAGAGGCGGACCAATTCCATGGCCTCCACGCTCTCCTGACCTCAACCCCCTTGACTTTCATTTATGGGGGCATTTGAAAGCTCTTGTCTACGCAACCCCGGTACCAAACGTAGAGACTCTTCGTGCTCGTATTGTGGACGGCTGTGATACAATACGTCATTCTCCAGGGCTGCATCAGCGCATCAGGGATTTCGTGCGACGGAGGGTGGATGCATGTATCCTCGTTAACGGAGGACATTTTGAACATTTCCTGTAATAAAGTGTTTGAAGTCACGCTGGTACGTTCTGTTGCTGTGTGTTTCCATTTCATGATTAATGTGATCTGAAGAGAAGTAATAAAATGAGCTCTAACATGGAAAGTAAGCGTTTCCGGACACATGTCCACATAACATATTTTCTTTCTTTGTGTGTGAAGAATGTTTCCTGAAAGTTTGGCCGTACCTTTTTGTAACACCCTGTATAAATTCGCCAGTTCCTGCTGCACTCGCAGATGGTGCTGGGGAAGAATTACTGTCGGCAAAGCCATCGGCACACAGGACGAGATGGTTAACATTGATGTGGAGGTCTATGAGTTTTGTGACGTCGCTTCCTGCTATTTTACGGTGAGGAGTCATTTCGTCAAGCGAAGCACAAAAGAAGTGCTGCGATATTTCGGCCACGTGTCACGTAAAGTACAAGGAGTAGGAAGCAAAACGGACCTCACGTCACAAGCAGAAAGCTTGTGGTCCGCAGAAAGCAAGACGGCATATTCTATTTGTTGTGTTCAGTAGAAGTGGGTTTTATTTTATACCATACACCCCATGAATATATGCTGTTTCATATCACCAACATATTGAAAGTCTTCAGAACGAACGAGATTTGTAGGATTCGTTGTACAGAACGACGGGGAAACGTTAAAGAATTTTCGTATTTAATTATTACCGCGTTTTAACTCACGTGCTATCAGAGCAAGCCGTTTTAAGGCAGCGTCACATTGCAGATTCATGAAAAACGTGTCGTTCTTGTCTGGGGATTTGTTATAATTAAATTAAAGTTCATAACACTTCGGTGATTAAAGCCTGTAAGAGTATAATATAAAATACAAAGCTTTTCATCACGAAGCCGCAGCCTTGTGCAGTTTCGTAGAGACACCGCGTTATGGAACGCCTCGATCAATAGAGCGTTCCGTTCTTGTCGTATCTAATCTTTTTTTTCCCAGATTGTGGGAGTTTCTTCCGAAATTAATAGAAATAATTTATCTAATACTTCATGTTATATAAATATAAGTGCGTTCTCTGTAAGGAGTGAGTTTCTTGGATTTGGTGAAATTTTATAAGCTATGTCTTTACTGTCTGGACTTGTTTGTTTCTTTAATGCCTTATTAAATTTTGACGGGTATTGAAGTTTTTATTTGTGCATACCGCAGAGAGAACAACGCAACTAGCGTATGGACAAGAGAGGAAATGTGCATTTTTAATAGAGCCAACGTAGGAATTTCATACACGACGATTTTGTGAACAAACTGTATTGTTTGCGAGCCAGATAAAGCCAACTGTTTCTGGAGACCAGTGAGAGCGCAAAATCACTTAATTTCGCGAGATGTGTGTTTGGATGGAGTCACCTCTCTCTTCTTGGAACGTACGTCTCGGAATGTTAACAGTGAAATTCTGCTTTGTATACCGACACCTGTCCTGTAGCGACTGACGCAGGAGTTCGCCGAGCATCGCCGGAATGCATCTCATCATGAATCGCTCCGCTCTTATTTGGACGTACTCTACTTTTAAAATTAGTCCCACGTAGTAAGGGTCGACGAGCAAAAACCAGAAATCGGGCGAACGAGGGTTTTGGAAGGTTCTGCTTTCGTGGGTGAATTACACTCGCTTAGGATTCTTCCAGTGAATCTCAACCTTCCATCTGCTTTTCCTAAAACGAATTTCATGTGGTCATACTACTTCAAATCGTACCGAACGCCTACTCCTAGACAATTTTCTTCTGTTGATGTTTCCAGAGATTAATCGCTGAGAGTGTAATCGAACAGTGACGAGTTTTTCCGCTTGTTTTAGCATATTGCGTAACATTTATTGATTCATCGTGTAATTTTGTCGTGAACAGTAACGGCCTCACAACACTCCCTTAGCGTTGTCACGATATTACTTTTACATTCAACAGTTTTGCCCCATTAAGAACGATATCTTGAGTTACATCTACTACGAAGTCCTGTATCCAGTTACAAAGCGGGTTTGATATTCCGTAAGCTCGTATTTTGCTCAGTAGGTGCCAATACGAAACTGTATCGAATGCTTTGCGGAAGTCAAGGAGCGCGGTATCAAGTTGGGAGTCGTAAACTATTGACCTTTGGATCTCATGGCCGAGCAGAACGAAATGAGTTTCGCAACTTCAGTGTTTGCGGAAAACATCTCAGTTGCTACTCAGATATTTTCGGTCTCGAGAAAAGTCATAAAACGAATGCATAAAACTTGTTCCATAAACGTAGAACATATTGAGTTCTAGGCCACAGCTTACAGCCAGGCGGCATACATTATTTACTTTATGGCCAAATAAGCTTTTCAGTATCTTTAACCTTTTGACTTTTTATCGGAAAAAGCGTTCATTGTTGCAGACACCGAATGATTATAGCATCACCTAAGACCGGATGGTAGAAAAAGTGTAGTTCCTGGTTCTGGGAACAGTTGTTTGACTTCGTAAATTTGTGGGAATGTCCGTTTTTATGTGTTCGCCATTGAATACGTATCATATGGTTATTTATTCACTGTTGGTACAGAACTCTGAATGAAACATACACAGTAATAGTTTGAGATGTTACTGCATCTAAGGGGCACTTTCACTCAGAAAAAAAAATGGTTCAGATGGATCTGAGCTCTATGGGACTAAACATCTAGCCACTGCGGCCGGCACACTCAGCAGCTTTAATGAAAGTTTGTAACTGTGGCCGAATCGGTACTCAAACACAAACACTTCCTTTTAGTGGTTGTTATCCCGGGTACGATGCACAGGCACTCCTCAAAATCTGGGTATAACAGTTCTATGTGGAATTACGTTTACTTTTGTCAGTTTGGCGCTGCAGGTTAACGCAGTCCATAATAACAAGACCCTTAAAAGGCAAAGGTCCGCACTGAAACGTGTAACAGGTTTGATCATTTGGAAAATTGTTTGCTATTGAGCATTAAATTCTAAGTGAATTTAAAACTATATTCGAAGCATAAAAGAACCTGTCTCTTCTCTTGAAATATATATTCCACTCTAAGATTGTCAACTAATAGCGTGTGCCATGTTTCTTCAGCCCCTTTGTCATTTAAACAGCTGTCCGCGGAGTCAAGCTACACCATGGTGTCGCCGCTCAAATCGGCGCAGTCTAGGATTCAACAAAAATGCTCATTTTAATAATAGCAGAATATAAATTAAAAATGTAAAAATGACTAAGAACAAAACTCAGCAATTTGCGTGCAAGAGGCCAGACCATGAAAGGGATTAGCATACGCGGTAGTTGTATTGCGGCGACGTCAGGTAGCAGCCATTAGGAGAGAATCGTGCGGTATCGACCTGCGTAAGTCTTTTTGACTTTACTGTGTAACTGGGGTGGTTAATGGGAATATTAATACACTGTTCCCTTACCTCGAGACATATTCAATGAACAGAAAACTGTAATGCTTTTTATTTATAGTACTTAATTACATCGGAAGTAAGAGAGTTCATTTACAAAGCTTGTAGAAAGTGCCTTGCAGCATCGGCAATTGACTTTTCTTTGATAATATTGGTTCTTAATCATACACTGGACTTATATTTACTAAATATTAATAGAACACACAAGAATGGGAATTTATTATTTTAAGCCAGTTCACCAATGTTTAACTTGCTGTTTTATAGACATTGCAAATAAAATACAAAGAATTCTCCTTATCCACACATCCTCTATATTTGGTACACAACACCCAGTCTTCTTCAAATGACTGCAAACACGCAATGAACTTTTCAGTCTATTCTGTTGACCAGTTATTTCCAGTAAATTCCAGTTTTCTTCGCCATTTTGTAATTGGCTTTCCATGACCACTCGTGGGGTGTTTATTTTATTTTGGAGCACCCTTAAGTTCAGCTTTCTTCAACTCTTTTCAGACTTCATTTTTTTCTGCTTTTAATCTCTCTCCTCGGTGACCATCTTTTTCTTTTCTACTTTGAAAACTATTTAGCTGCCTCCCTCGGATTCATTTTGTTAGACGTAACACTGCCCACAGCCATTTTCATTCACTCTTCATTCTAATTTCCTCTTAGTTTTTTCTCGTTTTTCGCGATTTCAGTTTGAATAGAAAGAAGAAGAAGAAGAAGAGTATCATTTAAAAATTGAAATTGCTTCTGGCCGACACTGAAAGACAATCGGATGGCCGGTACTGTAAGACAAGTATGCGGTTGGACAGAGTCGTACCGTACCTTCCTTATATAATACAGATAACTGAAATATAGCAACGAAACTAATCGCTTACTTAAAACCGGATACCACAGGCCTCAAAATGTCTTCCATACGCTAAGAGCTACAGCAACACCATCGAACACTCAGAGCAGACAAAGCACTGAAGAGAGGAAGAAGATATCCAATTCCAGTGCACGTGGATACACGAAATTGCTTCTGCTTACTGTACACTTCAGCCATTTGGAGGCGGAAAGAGAGATCCCCTAGTGCTTGTGCTGCACCTGTTCTCCATAGATGAAAATTTAAGAGCCAAACAATAACGCATTCTGATTTTTCTTGTGTGTAATTTTTTTCTCTCTAGAGATCGAAGTTTTTAATGGTTAACACTACTGGAAGAGTGGAAGTAAACTCGTCGCGCACGGAGACTGTCGTTATTAAAGTTTCGGGTATTGAAAAATACTAAAGAAGTCGTACACAGCTTCTGGATGGGAGTAGTCTACTAGGATGAAACCTGTGACGAAGTAGCGGATTAACGTATTTCTTTTCCATTCCTGCCGGCCGGTGTGGCCGTGCGGTTCTAAGCGCGTCAGTTTGGAACCGCGTGATCGCTACGGTCGCAGGTTCGAATCCTGCCTCGGGCATGGATGTGTGTGATGTCCTTAGGTTAGTTAGGTTTAAGTAGTTCTAAGTTCTAGGGGACTGATGACCTCAGTAGTCAAGTCCCATAGTGCTCAGAGCCATTTGAACCATTTTTTTTCATTCCTTCTGTCGCGAAAAAGAGAACTTAAAGTAGCTGCTGATCTCTCTTGGTAAAACACGGTATAATTTTCCGGCTGTATTGACGAGTGGAACAATCGACGTAATCGCATGAGACCTTCGTAGATTACACCTTATCCCGCTCGCCGTATCCCTCTCTCTCACACTCTCTCTGAAGAGAGCTCTTTCAATTTTGTTTATCTCGGCAATCTGAAGAGTTTTATGCGCTATTGTGTTTCGTGATAGATATACGTTTGTATCTGTTGAAAAAAGAGGAATTAATCAGAGCTGTGTCTTGTTCGATCGGTTAGAGAACAACCACCGAAATGGCGCTAGTGGCGTATGTTGGCGGAACACAATGGCCAGTACCGAACAAAGCGCGCAGGCGCTGGCCGCAGTCGCGGCCCCGAGAAAGGGAGGCTCCTAAATTATTCTTTCACTGCAAAGCAGCAGCCAACATTGAAACGTGGAACGACTAGTGGGCAAACAGAAGAGGAAAATAAGAGGAGGCACACCACGGTCACGAGTCGACGTTTCCGGATATTAGCAGCGAGCCTGCTCCAGCTTTTCACGAAATCGAAACAGTACAAAGGAGACAAAAGTAAATAAAAGCACAACATACTCGGAACCAGTGCGTTGCGTATACAATGAAGGAGCTGCATTTTAGCCGTGAAAGCAGCACAGGCAGATTTCTGAGTCGCATGCTGTTCACGGTGTGGAAGACCTGACGGATAACGTCTGTAGCCCCTGAGAGGATATTCGCAGGCAATACAACTGTGTACAACGAGGCGACATAGGTACATCTACATCTACATCGATCTACATCTACATTGATACTCCGCAAGCCACCCAACGGTGTGTGGCGGAGGGCACTCTACGTGCCACTGTCATTAGCTCCCTTTCCTGTTCCAGTCGCGTATGGTTCGCGGGAAGAACGACTGTCTGAAAGCCTCCGTGCGCGCTCTAATCTCTCTAATTTTACATTCGTGATCTCCTCGGGAGGTATAAGTAGGGGGAAGCAATATATTCGATACCTCATCCAGAAACGCACCCTCTCGAAACCTGGCGAGCAAGCTACACCGCGATGCAGAGCGCCTCTCTTGCAGAGTCTGCCACTTGAGTTTATTAAACATCTCCGTAACGCTATCACGGTTACCAAATAACCCTGTGACGAAACGCGCCGCTCTTCTTTGGATCTTCTCTATCTCCTCCGTCAGACCGATCTGGTACGGATCCCACACTGATGAGCAGTACTCAAGTATAGGTCGAACGAGTGTTTTGTAAGCCACCTCCTTTGTTGATGGACTACATTTTCTAAGCACTCTCCCAATGAATCTCAACCTGGTACCCGCCTTACCAACAATTAATTTTATATGATCATTCCACTTCAAATCGTTCCGCACGCATACTCCCAGATATTTTACAGAAGTAACTGCTACCAGTGTTTGTTCCGCTATCATATAATCATACAATAAAGGATCCTTCTTTCTATGTATTCGCAATACATTACATTTGTCTATGTTAAGGGTCAGTTGCCACTCCCTGCACCAAGTGCCTATCCGCTGCAGATCTTCCTGCATTTCGCTACAATTTTCTAATGCTGCAACTTCTCTGTATACTACAGCATCGTCCGCGAAAAGCCGCATGGAACTTCCGACACTGTCTACTAAGTCATTTATATATATTGTGAAAAGCAATGGTCCCATAACACTCCCCTGTGGCACGCCAGAGGTTACTTTAACGTCTGTAGACGTCTCTCCATTGATAACAACATGCTGTGTTCTGTTTGCTAAAAACTCTTCAATCCAGCCACACAGTTGGTCTGATATTCCGTAGGCTCTTACTTTATCAGGCGACAGTGCGGAACTGTATCGAACGCCTTCCGGAAGTCAAGAAAAATAGCATCTACCTGGGAGCCTGTATCTAATATTTTCTGGGTCTCATGAACAAATAAGGCGAGTTGGGTCTCACACGATCGCTGTTTCCTGAATCCATGTTGATTCCTACATAGTAGATTCTGGGTTTCCAGAAATGACATGATACGCGAGCAAAAAACATGTTCTAAAATTCTACAAGAGATCGACGTAAGAGACATAGGTCTATAGTTTTGCGCATCTGCACGACGACCCTTCTTGAAGACTGGGACTATCTGTGCTCTTTTCCAATCATTTGGAACCCTCCGTTCCTCTAGAGACTTGCGGTACACGGCTGTTAAAAGGGGGGCAAGTTCTTTCGCGTACTCTGTGTAGAATCGAATTGGTATCCCGTCAGGTCCAGTGGACTTCCCTCTATTGAGTGATTCCAGTTGCTTTTCTATTCCTTGGACACTTATTTCGATGTCAGGTAGAAACCTGTTGTGAGTCTCGCAGGTAATCATGCCTGTAGCAAGCACTGGCAGCTGACTCTAAATAAGAATAAATGTAGGTTTCCATAAATTACTGCAACCAGTCGTCTTTCGTAATGGTAGAGTGATAGAGATCCGATATTGTTTGACTGCACGGTCACTGGAATCAACCACAAAAGCTAAGCACACTATTTGATCGAAAGTATCCAGACACCACTGTGTAATGCGGAATTGACCATTAGATGAAAGACCTGCGAACGGACACCAAGAAAGGAGGCAGGGAGTATTGTGTTGGTAGGGAAGGCAGTAGCAACCGAATGGATCGGCCAGGAGAGCTCATTGACTTCGAACGTGAGCTTTGCCAATGGATGTCACCTGAGTAACAGATCTGTCGCGGACATTTCAGCCCTTCTAAAGCTGCACAAGTCGACTGTTGGTGATGTTGTGAAATGGAAACGCGAATTACCAAGCACAGCTAAACCAGGACCAAGCAGACGTCATGTAGTGACTGACATGGGTTATCGAGCATAGCGGATAGTGGTTGTAAAAAATCCGACGAAATCAGCGTAAGAAGTCACTTGCGAGTTTCAAAGTGCTGCCGGCAGTCTCACAGTGACTGAGCGCAGGGAGTTAAAAAGAATGTGGTACACTGGTCGAGCTACTCCTACTAAGCCACACATTTCTGTGGGCGGTGCTAAGCGACACTTGAGGTGGTATGAAGAGCGTCGTCACTAGGCAGAGGATGACTGGGAACGAGTGATTTGTAGTGGTGGAAGTTCGGTGGATATGTTTGGGTTTGACGAATGTCTAGAGACCGGTACCTGTCATCATGTGTAGTGCCAGCAGTACATACGAGGTGGTATTCTGGTATAGGAGTGTTCTTCGTGGTTAGGGTGTGGTCACCTTGTTGGGCTAAAGAAAGAGCAAATTGCGGAAGGAATGAACACATTTTAAAGGATTATGTACTGATTACTGCAAAGGAACAGTTTGGAGACGATGATCGTTTATCACCATGACATTGCACTCTGACATAAAGCAGCATCTGTGAGAGAATGATTTGTGAACAGAAAGACTCCTGAAATGGACTGGTCTGCCGAGAGTCCTGGCCAGAACCGAGTGAAGCACCTTTGGGCCGACATCTCCAGCATACAACACCACTATCATCTCTGTTTTTGGCTCTTGAGGAAGAATGGACTGTCGTTGTCCACGGACATTCGGACACCTTATTGAAAGTGTCCACAGCAGAGTTCAAGCCGTCACTGAGGCGATGGGTGGACACATCCACTATTAATCCCTACTAAAAGGTGTCCAGATACTTATGATCAGGTAGCATAACTGGGAGTGCCTGTCTGGAGCGATTTAAAGTAGAACGAGCACATAAATCTTGGTGAGGTAAAGCAGCTGTGAGAGACTGATTTACTGGAAGAATTTAAGTGTAATTCAATACGAAATAAATGGTTACAAAACCTTCGTCCGAGCAGTTCTTGAACAATATTCATATGCCTGCGACTCTCGGCAGTTTGGATTAACAGGAGAGAGAAAATATTAAAAAAGTGCACTTTCCTCTTGGGTTTGTTTATTCAGCCTGAGAATGTCACAGGAATGTGTGAGACGTTACAGAAAGAATTGTACCATGTCAATAAAATTCCGAGTGCCCCGTTGCAGACGAGTCGAGAAACAGACTATTTCACCAAACATGTATCTCGTGTAACAAGCAGCACAGTCTTTCCGCGTGTCATCAGCGATCGGAATAGGGCGGATGAAAATTATGCTCGTACACTACGTATTCTCCCCCACACACTGTACGATTGCTTACGGAATACAGTTGTAAGTATGGGTGCAGCTAGAACTGCCTTATATACCATAGTACCAAAATGCGACTACTTCTGCTGTGTTAAGTCTGTGCGTCTCATGACAATAAACGCAAGACGTCACGAAACATCACCTGTGCTTAATTTTAAAATCTGCCGAGAGCGCTACAGAAACTACGATAGATAACGAGGTACACCCAGAAAGTAAATTCTCATCGTATTTCCTTCCGCGGAAGGGCTACAGTCGCAGTTTTGCGCTTGCGAGGTAGTTGTTTTGGGTCACGGAGGAGAAGACACTACTTTCAGTTCCCTGTGTCCTCTTTATGCTGTATAATGCCTGTCTAGAATGGCGAAGTTGATTGAAAATTTCGTCGCTTGTGAGATTAGATCTGTAATTCGTTTCTTGAATGCGAAGAACACTAAACCAGTCGACATTCGTGTACAGACTTGAGAAGTTTACGGAGAAAATGCGAGAGTGATTCAGCCGTAGAGAGAGGGTCCTACATTTCAGCGAAGGAAATGACCAAATGTATCATGACGAACGAAGTGGGCGTCAATGTTTGGTTAGTGAAGAATTGGTCTGTGCAGAACCGGAAAGGCGAAACGTGGGGAAAATGTAAGTTTGCAGTATCCCAAATTGCTAAAAACTTTCCTCAAACTTCAGAATCTCTTCTTCATGAAACTGTTTCTCAAAAACAGTTTTTCGATAACTGTGTGTTCATTAGGTGCCAAAAACTTACAGTATGTTTAGGTAGTGCACTCGAGCTTTGATACATTACTTTTATCAAACCCTCCTGTAGAAAAGACAGCCAAAGGAATGGAGGCGCACAGCATAACCAGTAAAGGCTAAAGCGATAGACACAACTTTCTTCATGTGCATTTTTTTAGCGCCTGGTGAAACAATCAGATCAGTTGTTGACTGTGAGACGCATATGAAACTGCGTTGCGGAATACATAATAAACGCCGCGGAAAACCCGCAAACGGTATCATGAGTTCACTCGTAACAGTGCCCGACGTCACTGTGAACAAGACCCAATTCTTATCGGGCTTTGGCTGGAGGCAGTTTGATCACTCTTCACACAGCTCTTACCTCATCCGTAGCGACTTCCATCTTTTTCTGCACCTGAATACGTTACTTGGTGATCATAAATTCAACAACGATGACTAGCTCAGGTAATAATTACTATATGGTTGACAACACAGGCAGCAGCGCTCTGTGAAGAAGGTAAACATAGACTTGCGCCGAACGGACTCGGCACGTCATGCATTTGTCAAACATTGAAAGGCTTTGATCATACACTGCCCTCGTTACTGTGCCGATACCGTTGTCGTCATACAGTACGCATAAAAATGTTGGTTATCGTATTTCATGATAGCGTTCTTTTTTCGTTTTTTATCCGCACTCTGGGTGCTTTGCAAGTTTCTCGTTTTCCCCATTATCGCAGATTTTCTTGGATGTTGTTGACACACTATAAAAATTTAATCTTAATTTCTGTTTCATTCTATACCTTTGATTCATTGCTTTAAGATCGTAAGTGTGGAAAATCAAGAACAAGGAAGAGTATTTCTGTAAGTGGAATCTATCCTTCGTGCTGACGCAACCGAACCAGTTCGTGACGTATTGCTTAAAGTACGCAGTAGTGAAGAGATGTTCTTTTCCTTCTACAAAGACAAACTGGTTTACTGTGTGCAGGAAAGACCATTCAGCATTGAAAAGCAAGGGAATTGTGGCTTCTAGTTTACGATGTCAAATGCGAGAAAACTTGCGCACTTACCCACGAGCCTGTGCTGGCGTTAGCACCTCGTTCAAAAACTGCACACCCTGTGTGATATTTGAAGGGATACCGGACGATATATTACTTTTAGCATATGCTACCGAAATGAACAACGTGAAATTGTTTCACAGCGATTTTTCTCGTCATTTAAGAGTTGGCACATAATTCTGAAACGCTCCCTAACGATGCAAGAATCGTCGTTACAGAGGAAAGTAGGGAGATTAGCGTTTAACCTCCCATGGACGACGAGTAGTTAGAGGTAGAATACAAACTCGGATTGGAGAAGGATTTCGGTGGAAGTTGACCATGTCGTTTTCAAAGGAACGGTCGCTACGTATACCTCAAGCGATTTTAGGGAAATCATGACGTTCCTAAATCTGAATGACCGGATGGGGTTCAGAACCAAAATTCTCCCGAATGCAAGTCCAGGATCTCACCACTCGATGAGTCCGTATAGTGAAGAAGGAAAATCTGATGTTTCGAACGTCCGCCGGGACCAGCCGCACAGTCCATTACTGCAGCGCCTTAGACCGCTCGGCTAATTCCGAGCGGCTGATGTTTCTGTTAAGTTGTGCGTTCAGTAGAAAAAGGAAAAAATAATAATTAAAAAAACCCTGTGAAGAAGAGACTTTTCAAATCATATTCACATGAGAAGGGCTGTGAACGTTTGATTTTTAATGTACTGATAACCATATGATGCAGCTTAACGACCAGTATCTCACAAACAAAAGTGTGAGAATACCAACGTATGTTTGCCAGTACAAAACTCTTCACCAGTTAGCAAAATTGGAAGCTTCGTAAACGTTCATAGCATGTCACTCAGATTGTGGCGCGTTGCACATCCGAGATGATATTAACTCGTGCACCGATATTTCAAGTGACAACCTCTCAGCCATTCTCAAGGAGAGTCGGTTGCAAGATTTTTAACGGAGTTTACACCACAGTGTAAAGGTCCATCCCATGGCATGGTTTTTATTCGCCAATGGTGATGCTGTGGCCCGAAACAAGAGGACCCCTGTTTACACTACTCTCGTCATCAAGGAGTGGTTTTTTTGCGCACGAGGATGAACTGCCGCGTCGCCTCTGGGCACCAAAATCACCAGATTTCGATATCGTTGAACCTTCGTGGTCTGCTTTGGAGAGAAGACTGCGTGATCGTTATCCGTCTCCCTCGTCGTCACCTGTACTTGCAACAATGTTACACGACGAATGATACAAAATTCCCTTTAAAACCATACAAATCCAGTATTTACCCATTCCGAGGCGAATGGAAGCTCTATTGTATTCCAAGGAGTTTCCTAACCTATCTCAGGCATGGTAATGCGTTCTGTTTGATGTTTCCATATTTTTGTCTATCCTGTTTTGTCGTACCTAAATGGGTACGCCAGAGGCTCTACAAACGGATACTTTCTACTTCCGGAGGAAACTTTTATGAATTAATGGGCTATATACGGAGACGGGTGAGGGAGACTTGGTCCCGCAGTTGTGACGGAAAAGAGGAATGCCACAGACGGATCATTAGTTTCACGGTCCACAGCTTGTTGTTCCCCAGCTGCAGCCACTCTTCCTCGCATTTATGCATGACCTGGCTCGAAAAAAAGAGAGTTACCAGCATTTAGGAGTATGACACATTGTTCAACTCTTGTCCCATCAACACGCCTCATTGACGGCTACGCCGCGTTCACGATTCGCTCCACCCGCGGGTGCCACGCTACGCAGCTGAATACAGCGTGTTCCCCATGCTGTTAAAGCAGAAGAAGAATATCCTGTACGTTATGTACATGGTTTTTGTTGTTGCTGGAGGTGTTTGTTAAAGGACGTGTAGAGCACCTAGAGAATCATAGATTTTCACATCAGGCTGCGTATCATTTACAGATAACATGTGCACGGATTCAGGTCTCAGCAGAACAGCATTCCGTGGAAATTAACAAAAAAAGCGCATCATCCCTTTCAGGTTGTTGTTAGAAAGTTGCCAGTATCAGTTGCGGTTACGTAATTTGTGCAGTTACTGAGTGATATCAGCGAGGATCTTTTTACGTGTTTCTGATTTGTCTTTAATTTTGTTAATGCTGTCAGAAGCTTCATATTACGAGTTCAGGGAACGAAAGGGAAGTAGGAGTTACGGAACAGAAGAATAGCGAACTTACCGGGTTTTTAACACGAATGAGTATTACAAAATACAGCGTATTAGTAAGAATAATTTAGTCGAGAAGCGGGCAGCCTAGGCTGCAGTGTGCGGGACAGACAGGGCAGGAATACGTTTGGCTTCCGGGATCTCACCGCTGCTGCACAGGTCAGACGGTACTGTGATCTACATTTTGTGACGTTTGCTTTGGACATTGTTTTTTCCGTCGTTAATCTGGCTAGTGATTTCCAGACTACATCTCTACTTTAGGTTGAATTTAGGGCTAGTAATAGCCCATTGATGTGAGGAAATTATTTCTTGATTTCAGCCTTTGGATTCCCGTATAGCGGGTGTTGTAAAGACTTGGAGGACTCGTCACTGTGTAGGCATTTGCCTCACGTGGATTTGTTGACGCAGAGCTTCCAGCGAGGTGACGTAGCTTGTCTGTAGGAGTGAGTGATCCGTTTGCACGTTCCTTTGGGTACGAAATTAACTTATTTAGCCTGGGCGGACTCGTACCAGATGGTGGAGGCGTATTCAGCGTCGGAGTACCAAACTGCCACTGCTCTTCTTTCCTGTATATAAATTTGACCTGATTATTTTCTGGGGGAGATTATTTCTGCCATTGATTTTCATGTTGGTGTTGGCACAGTGCTCCTCATACGCCACGACACTGCCCAGGATAACACCCAATTATGGTGAGATAGGTACAGCGCTCCAGCGGCATTCGTCTCCATGTGACCGGGCATCCGTCTCGGTGCATACCTCTTGCGGAGATGAAAAGCACAAACCTGAGTTTTTGTGCAGTCAGGCTCAAAAGCTGGTTCCGGACGTACAATTGTTAGAGCGTCTCTAGGGCTTTAGTGAGCCTCGGTTCGAGCTCTCACCTGTTGAAACGAGCGCACTTGCGGCCCGCCGCTCGCGCCTCTCGAATGACCGACACCCGCGAAAGGAGGTGGTAATTACAAGAAGAGGCGGGGCCGCGGAAACAGCGGTTTTTGCCGCAACTTTAACTGAAATCGTGACGAGGCCCGCGCGCAAGAAGGAGCGCGCCGAATCGCGGCGCAGCGTGCCGCGCTGGGGTCGGAAGCGCCTCGCCTGCCTAGGCGCTGGTTGGTACTCACGCTGCCAAGAAGATGCCGGCCCTCGGCGGTATGTCGGAGTGCGCGCGACTTTCACACCCACTTCTGTCTGGTTCCTGCGGTCGGCAAGTGCCACACGTTTCTCCGCTCTGCGCCGTTGGCGAAACAAGTCTGTTGCCACTCTGTGAAACCACAATTACATATTTTGAATTTAGTTGCTGAAGGCGGGTGATTCGACAGTAACTTCACATGAACCCTAGAGGTGTACACCAGGGTCGGTCTGACCCTGGAGGTTTTTGTTTGTTGCTGTGCAAGCGCTACCGCACACTCACAACCTGCTGCCACATGTGTAAAGTCAGCGTTGAGTGAGACTTTGCAGAGGACGGACGTTCGAAGTCGTAAGACATTGTTGTTTAATTCATTTGACAAAAATACATTACTGGCCATTAAAATTGCAACACCAAGAAGAAATGCAGATGATAAACGGGTATTCATTGGACAAATATATTATACTAGAACTGACATGTGACTGCATTTTCACGCAATTTGGGTGCATAGATCCTGAGAAATCAGTACCCAGAACAACCACCTCTAGCCGTAATAACGGCCTTGATACTCCTGGGCATTGAGTCAAACAGAGCTTGGATGGCGTGTACAGGTACAGCCGCCCGTGCAGCTTCAACACGATACCACAGTTCATCAAGACTAGTGACTAGCGTAATGTGACGAGCCACCATTGACAAGACGTTTTCATTTGGTGAGAGATCTGGAGAATGTGCTGGCCAGGGCAGCAGTCGAACATTTTTTGTACCCTGAAAGGCCCGTACAGGACCTGCAACATGCCGTCGTGCATTATCCTGCTGAAATGTAGGGTTTCGCAGGGATTGAATGAAGGGTAGGGCCACGGGTCGTAACACATCTGAAATGTAACGTCCACTGTTCAAAGTCCCGTCAATGCGAACAACAGGTGTCCGAGACGTGTAACCAATGGCATCCCATACCATCACGCCAGGTGATATGCCAGTATGGCGATGACGAATACACGCTTCCAATTTGCGTTCACCGCGATGTCGCCAAACACGGATGCGACCATCATGATGCTGTAAACAGAACCTGGATTCATCCGAAAAAATGACGTTTTGCCATTCGTGCACCCAGGTTCGTCGTTGAGTACACCATCGCAGGCGCTCCTGTCTGTGATGCAGCGTCAAGGTTAACCGCAGCCATGGTCTCCGAGCTGATAGTCCATGCGGCTGCAAACGTCGTCGAACTGTTCGGGGAGATGGTTATTGTCTTGCAAACGTCCCCATCTGATGACTCTGGGATCGAGACGTGGCTGCACGATTCGTTACAGCCATGCGGATAAGATGCCTGTTATCTCGACTGCTAGTGATACGAGGCCGTTGGGATCCAGCACGACGTTCCGTGTTACCCTCCTGAGCCCACCGAGTCCATATTCTGTTAACAGTCATTGGATCTCGACCAACGCGAGAAGCAATTTCGCGATACGATAAACCGCAATCGTGATAGGCTCCAACCCGACCTTTATCAAAGTCGGAAACGTATGGTACGCATTTCTCCTCCTTACACGAGGCATCACAACAACGTTTCACCAGGCAACGCCAGTCAACTGCTGTTTGTGTATGAGAAATCGGTTGGAAACTTTCCTCATGTCAGCACGTTGTAGGTGTCGCCACCGGTGCCAGCCTTGTGTGAATGCTCTGAAAAGCTAATCATTTGCATATCACAGCATCTCCTTCCTGTATGTTAAATTTGGCGTCTGTAGCACGTCATCTTCGTGGTGTAGCAATTTTAATGGCCAGTAGTGTAGTTTTTGAAGGGCCATTCTGGTGAGTCTGCCGAATCTTCAGACAGCGATGAAGCAAATACAGTCGTCCACGATAAGAGTGGTCATTGCTGCAACACAGTTGTCCGTAATGGAAGAGGCCAGTCACTTGCCGATAAATTGCAGTTCATATTCGAACAGTGTGGAAATAATGAATGAATGGATTTATGAATAATTGAGAACACCAAAACATATTTGTGTAATATTTTCAGCTCACGGAGTGAATAGCGCCTTCATCTGATTAAGCTGTAAATAATGTCTTTAGATCTGGATCATCTTCAAATTTCCTCATTGAAAAGCTTCCGTGACAGATTTTAATTATTCTCGAGTTTTGGATGCCCTATATTAGTATTGATTGAGGAAGTACGTGGAAGAGGTGAAATAAAACGCGTTTGGGAGATGAGAGTCCAATTTCAGTAAAAGTAGTCTGTATTCATGCAGTTTGACCAGCAAATAATTGAGGGTCAATATGACCCCGATGTACAGTCAGGGTAACTAATTCAGATTTGTACACTACAAGGGTTAGCGTAACGTGTCAGTAAACCATCTCATTCAAGGTAACATATAGAGCAAACAGCAACGTGTCCTAATGTATTCGTCCTTTATATGGTCTTATAAGTAGAGCTTCATGTATTTAATAGTTCGTTCTCGGAATATGAGATGATGCAGCTAAACATAAATGTCCCCTATTTGCAAATACAGAACAATGATGACTTACAATAACGAAAAAAGTAAGAACACGGCTGAAACAAGTGTTAATCAGACACTAATTTAAAGATCCGTAATGATTTTATTCCCTGTGTAACTGGCTGTGGGAAATCAGTTGAAAGGTTGGAGGAAAGCAAGGGTATGTTGTTTCGTTGTGCTATATAGCCAAAAAACTGGTTTGCTTCAGCTGTCCACGATTCTCTCTGCTGTGAAAGTCTCTTGATCCCGGCAAAACTTTTTGTTTATTTAGAGTTATTGGCTTTCGGGTCGTGCTCATTCATCCATCTCGGCAATAGAAAGACGATAAGAGAGCGTATAGGAGGCGATTTTCTTGTCAGTTACGACCATACGAGGGTAAGGACAACGCAGCAGTTCCCGAGCGGAGAAACAGCTACCCGGTAGGTAGTCCACCCCAGGCTCCTTCGGTCAGCACGCTACCGGGCTGAACTCACAGCTATCGCCGCGAACCCCTGCAAAACTAAAGCAACCTATATCCATATAAACCCGATTACAGTAGACGAGACTTGGTCTCCCTCTGCACTTTCAACACCCAGACCTCAATCCATTACCAAATTGAGGTTCGTTCGTGCGTCAGATGCGTCCTATTAACCAAGCCCATGTTTTAGTCAAGATTTGCCATAATCTTTTTTTTCTCAGTTCGGTTCAGTACCTCTTCATTAATTACTCGATCTACCCATCTATTCTGCATTCTTCTGTAGCACCACATTACAAAAGTTGCTGTTCTCTTCTCTCCTGTTCGGTGTATCATCTGCGTTTCACTTCTGTATAAGAATATTCTCCAGACAAATACCTCCAGAAAAAACTTCCTAACACTTAAGCATAGCCGGCCAGGGTGGCCTAGCGGTTCTAGGCGCTACAGTCTGGAACCGAGCGACCGCTGCGGTCGCAGGTTCGAATCCTGCCTCGGGCATGGATGTGTGTGATGTCCTTAGGTTTAAGTGGTTCGAAGTTCTAGGGGACTGATGACCTCAGAAGTTAAGTCCCATAGTGCTTAGAGCCATTTTTGAACTTAAGCATATATTCGTTACTAACAAATTTGTCTTTTCCGAAATTTTATTCTTGCTGTTGCCGGTCTGCATTTTATGCTCTCTATTTCGACTGTCATCAATTTTTTGTTGTTGCTCAAATAACAAACCTTATCTACTACAGAGTGTTAGCATGAGTGTTCTTTTTTTTTAACCGTGAAAATATATGGTGAAGTAGTATCCATCAGTTCTCGTAAAGTTAAATCAAGAAGACGCAGAAATTCAGATTCATGCAAGTCAGCTTCATTTCCCTTCTCTTTTGACTGTTCACTTCTTTAGAGGACTGATTATGCTCGTGAGTGTGAATAGTGACGAATATTTTTACTGCTTGGCCTACATTGTTTCTAAGACCTAATGTCCTCCCAGAAACTTGAGAATAACCATCTGTAAAAATATGGACTGCATCTAAAGGGATACGTGGTTGCTTCAGGCGGCTGCAAATGAGGCACCCCATACCGGTGACTATCATTTCACATCTTCGTTTTTTACTAAGAAAAAAAACTGCCATTGAGTAAAAGTATGCTGTTCCCGGTGGTTACGATATTAGTGAAGGACTGCTAGTTTTGCGAATGCGTCACAAAACCACCTCACACGTTGCAGATAGCTCGATCACACGTTCTGCCCTACAATTAGTATAGCTCCGTTTGGATGTAAACACACATTCCCTGTGGCTCAGAACAGGCAAATAAAGTCCCCACTTTTTATTTGAAGAATTATTGGCTACGTAATTAAAAACTGGTCAGAACAGTGACTGAAAATGTAAAACTCAAGCAACAAATATAAAGATCCGCGGTTCGCTGCCCAGTCGCATTAAAACATTTTTAGTACTACGTATCGCTTCTTTCGTCTCGTGGTAATGATTTGTATATGTAAAAAATGCCAAGTTTCACAGGAAACCACGACAAACTTTAGGTATCCCCGTTACTAGCCGAGTAAGTCAGTTTACAGGTCAGAAAAACGAAAGAGCGTTTCCAATGCACTATGCGAGTGCGTGGTGGTGAGATCAACCTTCAAATGGTTCAAATGGCTCTGAGCATTATGGGACTTAACATCTTAGGTCATCAGTCCCCTAGAAGTTAGAACTATTTAAAACTAACTAACCTAAGGACATCACACACATCCATGCCCGAGGTAGGATTCGAACCTGCGACCGTAGCAGTCCCGCGGTTCCGGACTGCAGCGCCTAGAACCGCACGGCCACCGCGGCCAGCTGATCAACCTTCCAGTTGTAGACACTTTAGCAGGTCTAAACAGGAGGTTGTTGGAACGTCGCAGTAGGTTGACGCAATAAGTCTTCACGAGCACTTCTCTTTGTATCTGTAGTATCCGCATGTGCACTGACCGAGGTGACGCAGCCAAAACACTGCACTCGTGGGCAGGAGGAACGAGTTTCAAACCCCTTCCGCTCATCCCTGTTTAGACTTCCCATTTTAATTTAAAATGAATGCTGGAATGATTCCGTCAACATGTCCACAGTTCACATCCGGGAATGATTGCCTGATATCTACCCCATAGAGATCACTTAGAAAGGCAAGCAGTGACTCACGGAGAGGCGTACAAGCTGTCATCTTTCTCACGCTCCATCTCCGGATGGGAAGAGAAGCAAACAGAATATGATACTAGAAAAAGTACTCTGCCACACACATCACAGTGATTCGCAAGCTATAGCTGTAGATACAGAACGTCGAAGAGAGGGAGAGGTACAGTTAGTGGTAGACTTGAGGCTAGATAAGTTTGAGATTATTGTACATTTCACAGCATTCATATTGGAAATTGGCGAAGAAAATTCCAGTGAAGAAATATTTATTTCTGCAGACGATGAGATTCATACTGCTCCACCTGTGGAACGCAAAAGAACAGCGATTCAGCGGGGCATCGATTCGACAATTCTTTGGTACGTTTACGGGGTACCAGCTGTCTGCACTAGGTCACTCAGTTCCCATAAATTATTGGCCGTTGGTTTGTTGTCAGCGTCCCAGATGTGTTCTGTATGTTTCAGATCAATCTAACTTGGTGGCCAAGACATTCAAGTGAGTTCACTGTCATGCTGCTGAAACCACTGTAGCATGATTCTGGCCTTGTGACACGGACAAGCTCCCTGCTCTTTGAACAGCGCTTCGCCTGGATGACGGGGTATCCGGACACGACCACCAACCTCGTATAATAGGGAACGTGAATGATCTGACCAGACGACACGTTTCCATTGACCCACGATCCGATCTCGATGATCCCTTGCTCTTCGCGCTCATAATTACGGACGCCAAAGTAGGAACTGGTAATGTTTGTCTTTTGCCGACCCTCCTGTTCAATAGCGTGCGCTGAACGGTTTTCTCCGAGACACTTGTGCCTGTACGAGTATTGTAAATCATCGTTAGGCCTGCTACAGATCACTGTCCACCCTGATTTATAGACAGGGCAAGTGCCCGACTTCTCGGACGTATGGTGAAATGTGGACGTTCAACACCCTGTCGCCTAATTGTGGTCTCACGATTCTTCAGCCACTTCGCTAAGATGCTCACGACAGCAGCGTGCGACGAGCCGACCAGCTTCCGACATTTCCATTCACAGGCGCTGCATTATAACAGTCTGCCATTGTCAGTCAGCATGTCAGTGGTTTCCGCTATTTGTAGGTCGTGACGTCGGTAGGATTGACGTCGCTAGAATAATCCCCCTTTACGTGTCTGCTCCACATACATACGTTCCTTACTGCGTCACGTGTCAGCAACGCCACTTGGCGCCATTCAGTCTCGCGGTGCGCAGTTGTCATTATGTTTTGATTCATGCGTGTAATGAAGTTAGTATTCCGTATACTGCGGAAGCCATTAGCTTTAAACGATACGTGTAACTGATTAACATGCTAGCCAGTGGCCAGTACCCAGTTAGTACCTAGCATACAACAAAAAATATTCATACTGTTCGTGTTCGTGACTTCCGTAGTTACTATACACCATTACAATTACTTCATTAATCTGCAACCAAGATCCAACGAGGACAGCTCATCGGTCGGTAACGCAGCAGCTCGTGTAGCTAGTGTGAGGATTGTTTCAGGTACCCAGCGATAGCGAGATATTACAGTTCGCATTTAGCGCTGAAACTGAATTTTTTCTGTATTGATTTTGCTCTTAAAGGTTAGCTTTAATCGCCGTGAAGAAAGCGATCGCGGTTTTACTTCTGCTGCAGATTGCTGACCGCGACCGCCGTTTTCTTGGATACATTGCACATCACGAGGTTGTGATTAGCTCAGGACAAGAGTTTAAATTCAGGGCTACTAAATGTGTCGTCTGCCGCAGTTCAGTCATTGGCCACTCAAAATCAGCAGCCGACCTCGCATTTCTGACATACCTCACGGCAGCCATTTCCAACATTGCTCCACGTTACATATTAACAGCAAATTGTGAAGTGAACCTCCATGTTTGTTTGTCATCTGTAACCGAGCGGTAGCCGGCAGCCGATGCGGCAACACTGTAACAGTAAGTTACAGACTTCAACAATCACGTAATTTTAGCCGAATTCTAGTGGTCGTCTTCAGTCGGGCTTATATCGGTGCTGTGCACGCATCGCCATGAGGTACGGTACAGTCGTAGCTGGTGCCACGCGGCCCTACGCCCTGCACGTGTTCTTGGTGAGTAATCCGGTTACCAGCAATCTTGTTATGGGGGCGGCACTGTCGGCATAATGCTGTTTGTATAATACAATTAGCGGGCCGGCGGCGTGCGTACCGCTATGGTGCGGCGGTGTATTTTCGGTGCAGCCGAGACGACTTGGCGGCGTGAGAGGGGGAAACCCTAGTCGGCGCGCCTGTCGCTTCCGCGTCCCCTCCGAGAGCGGTAGATTGTGCCGCAGCTCCTCGACACAGCGCTGCCAGCGCCAACGTCGTGGTTCGCCTCCTAGGGGGTAATCTACTGTTGTACAGGACACTGTGTCTATCACCTACGACCGGCAGGCTTGTCAACATCCACATTTTTATTCAAGGGCAGTGTTGCCATATTCCCCGATTTTTGTGGGTGTCGTGATCAGTCTCCGTATGTCTTACGCAAAATGTAACGGTCTAGTGAGTAGATCTGTAGTCTACGACCCCGGAAGTCTGCGTTCAATCCCAGTCAGGTACGGAGATTTCTTCTCGCTTGAGGCCGTCCAGGACGGACCAGGTCCACTTGGGCTGCTGTCAGATTGAGTAACGGCGATCTTTCCAGGGGAAGGAGGTCGGCTGGGGCGAGAGACTCATCGCCCATCCCCCTCCTAGTGCCGCGGTGGATAGAAGGGTGTGATGACTGGGTGTTGTGTGATGCCCTTAGGTTAGTTAGGTTTAAGTAGTTCTAAGTTCTAGGGGCTGATGACCATAGATGATAAGTCCCATAGTGCTCAGAGCCATTTGAACCATTTTTTGATAGAAGGGTGCACCCAGTCCGATAGTCCGATCACTGGCTTGCGCCGTAGACTTTACTCTTTCGGCCACAGGTAGGAATTCGAAATGTAGTGCTTAATCACTCCAAAATCGCCCAAGTACATGAAAGTTCCGAAATGAGTTTTTGAACTCGTCTGTGGCGTTAACCGTGAAATAGGAATAAGGTACGCGAGGAGATCGCGATCAGCCGGTGAACTAACAGAACTAGTGAGCGCGTGCCCGAAATGCGCGTTTCAAACTCATTCAGCTGCGCGGTCTCCATTGTTGTATTATTAACACTAAGCCGCTGCTTCCTGAACAGTGTTTCCTGCTCCCTCCTATCTCTCTCTCTCTCTCTCTCTCTCTCTCTCTCTCTCTCTCTCTCTCCCCCCCCCTCCCCCCCCCCCTCGCCCCCTGTGCAGAGGCGAATTTCAGAATTGAGAGCCACACCTCGTTGCCTTATTTCTGATCTTGAAGACAGGCTTGTGCAGAGTGGAAGAAAAAATATAACGACAAACTGGGACAGGTTCTAATGTAGATGGTATCTTGAAGAACAAATTGAGAATAGAACCTGTGTCCGGATACGCCACCAAACGACGCTGCGGTTACGGGGGAAAAGCTTGTTGCTACGGTACCTCTACGGCAATAAACTTCAATTGCAGCGCTGGCGGAACACAGGCCGAACACCTCGCGCTGTCCGTGACAGTGTTCTGAGCGTTAGGTGGTGTCTGATTCGTGCACGCCTCTCACACCACCACCGTAGCGACCGCTAAGAGCGTGACTGCAGGGGCGCCAGCGTTACAACTCACGTTTGCTGCCGAAAGGGTAGCTTAGTGGCAGGCGATGGTCCCTTATAACTCTTGACGCTTTGCTGTGTCGTTTCCGGACACAAGTGTCTGTTCTCACTCAGTTTGTGCCTCAAGACACAGTCTACACTTTAAAAATAGTCCAAATTTTTCGGTACCAAGCTTACTGTTTTCGCATTACCAAAATGCCTTTGTAGGTCTCGCTTATTTTTCCATGCACTTGATCAAGAAGAGTTTGCTTATCATCCGCGAGTCTGTTTTTTACACTTCGAAGGGTAATCAGCATGAAGAAATTATTTTGTTTAAAAAAATAAATAAATAAACACCTCTGTCAACAACCTATACCGCGCGCGCGCGCGCGCGCACACACACACACACACACACACACACACACACACACACCACCTTCCGCCTCCAGCTTTTGAAGGCCGCTTGTTTTCTGCCTTACGGTGACGAGCCGACAGGAACAAATCGGGGTTCTCGCAATTGATTTGGTCAACAAACAAAACGTTCGCCACCCGTCCTACAGTCTTCTCGTAGGAAATTCTACGTACTTGTAAAATACGTTGTGCGTTTGCATCTTACATACTTATAGCGTAAATTGTGTCACACGTATTTAATCACGCATCCTGCACCACAATATTGCGCACTGTCCAGACGTCACCAGCTGTTGTTGCTGATGTGACACTTGTTCATAATGTTCATCTTCCAAAGAAACAGCGGCGATTGAATCAAATGGTTCAAAATGGCTCTGAGCACTATGGGACTTAACAGCTGAGGTCATCAGTCCCCTAGAACTTAGAACTACTTAAACGTAACTAACCTAAGGACATCACACACATCCATGCCCGAGGCAGGATTCGAAGCTGCGACCGTAGCAGTCGCGCGGCGATTGAATCCACCACTCGATTCTTATATCTCGAAAAGCAAGTGCATACAACTCGCAAACCTCCACCTACCTAAAATGCATTCCATTGCCGGTAATTCGTTCAAAAGAAATTGTCGTAACAGAGCCGCATACGACATTTTTACACGCTACGTGAGTACCTTACGAAGCCGGGTGTGCCAATACCAGTACTTCTTGCTGCCGTCGCAGGTAGGCCGTAGCAAATCGGCCACAATGGGCCCCCGCCAAGGACTTATCAAATTCAAATGTAGTGGCAGAAAAAGAAAGGAAAATTAGTAAGTCTTGATTACTAAACGAAATCGCCATGATGTAATTCCAAACCAAATATCACACGAAGAGATCCTGATCTTCGATTTGTAACATTTTGTGAGAGTAACTACTTAACAGGAAGCACCAGGTATATCTGATAGTGTAAGAAGCCCCATCAAGAAACACGTATAGCACATTGATGGCTACTGCACAAACTAGTCTCAAGTGGAACATCACCTACGAAACACACTCTTTTGCCTTTCCGACCCGTAGTGATCTACTACTTGTGCCACCTTTCTTTTTCCCACTGAAATGCACAAACAATATGAGACACAGGCCAGAAGAATGTAGTTCACTATTTCTCTTGTAAGGGAAAAGAGTACAGTTCCTTAGACCTCTCCGAATAAATGTTGACAGGCCTTTCCATTTCGATCTGCTTGCATCACTTGTTCATGTCACACAGCGACATTCCCAGCGAGGGGCAGGTGTGGCAAACCGGCATCCTGCTTCTCCAAACAGATAGATATATCATTCCGAAGAAAGCTAGAGCACGTACGGCGCTACGGTCGCAGGTTCGAGTCCTGCCTCGGGCATGGGTGTGTGTGATGTCCTTAGATTAGTTAGGTTTAAGTAGTTCTAAGTTCTAGGGGACCAATGACCTCAGATGTTGAGTCCCATAGTGCTCAGAGCCATTTGAACCATTTCTCTCTCTCTCTCTCTCTCTCTCTCCCCCCCCCCCCCACCCCCTTCTCAACAATGTGGCAAACGTCCCTGAATTGAACGCTAATCTGCATATACGTTTTTATATTTAGAGTCACCTTCCATTCAATGCCCGTAATTTTGAATCACATTAGGTATTTGTATTTGGCGTGAGTTTTCATGTGGGAGTGTTTCTTGGCACGTAACAGCTACATTTGCAAACTGTAGTAAAATGCTCTAGCCATAGTATGCTAAGTATGTTATTGCTATTGGAATAACACTGGCACCCGCTCTGTTCTTGGAAGTAACAGCAGTCCATTCTTATTTGGACCTGATGTTCTCTCATTATGCAGTACGGCTGCCGTTTGAGGTGTGATACTGTTCGATCTAAATTTTCAGCGTCTTTAATAAGACTATACCGAAAAGTGCTGGTCAGCTCTCTACCTTAATGCTCAGTGACATAGGCTGTTCCAACGGTGCACGAAAAAAGTACTTGGGAAAGCGCCGAATCTAACAGGGAGCGCTTTTTGCACTAAAGATTAACTGTGTTCTCTCGCCCTTTTCTGATTTTCATTATCAGTAGCTCTTACATCTAAATGTCTTTTAATTTCTCCCGCTTTGCTTCGTATCAGAGAAAAATTATTTTTGAACCATTAGCTATTGATTAAGCATCACAATTTCTCGTGTATTTTTGTCTGTTTGTCTTTGGCAGTTTTAAATGTGGCCGTAAAAGACGTTTAAACTTTGTTGTTGATACACCTATATACCCGCGCATCTTCTTCTCTTCCGTTTCAGTATGAACGATGTGATACTAACGGGTCTCTAGTCCCATGAAATATTGTTATTGAACTGGAATTGCTGCATTCCCATCCGAAATGATCTGCTGCAGTTCTTGAAGACTATGATGGTTGTTGCAATACACCTAAATTTTAGGGCCCCCCACACAAAGTATTCGCACACTGATAGATCAGGTGACCAGGGTGGCCAACTAGGGCCGCGACCAGACTGATCTCTGCTAACAACTCTGTCAGACGTGGAGATTGTGTAAATGTGCTCCAAGGTTCGGCCGGCTGTATGGACAGTTGTTCCATCCTGTTGGAAGTAACTGTAGATCTTTTCCTCCCCACAAATTCACTTCCATTCGCATCCACGCGTTCGGGCCACTTTTATGTGCCCCACCCTGTACATGCGAGTTTAAATTTATAAATTCCTCTCGTCTGCTGACAATTCAGGCAGTGTAGTGGACGTTGTGTTATTACGGTAACTCGTTTGTTTGCAAACTGACAAGTACTTATTCTTGGATTCTTTACGATATCTGACTGATGTTTATTTTTATATGGTAGAAGAGCTTTATTATAAGGTATCGCTTCCTATTATCAAGTAGCTCGAATTCGAACCTATCCATGTTCAGGTATCAAGAATCAACTAATTAGGAGGGGGGATGGAGAGGAGGAGGGGGATCCATTACTCCATCTTTAGAGAATGTGGGTAGAGCTCACGTGCCAACTCGGGGACTTCGATCCGGTCAGCAGTCACTCATTTTTTGCTTGACAGCCGTTTAAAGCTATTCGCAACTGCTTCGCGGAATCGCTACCCATGCACATCGGCAGCGCACTGGACTTTGGCGGCTGTGGAAAATCTTCGCCAGACTGCCGGGTGTGCAGTTCACATGCGCTGTTCACGTGTCTATCCACTGCAATGCAAAGAAACGAACATACTAACGGTAACGTTACTCAGTATATAGAAAGAGTGAGCCTTTGGTTATAGACACTGCATTCCTTTCCCCAGGATAGTGCGTTCAAATCTCTGTCTGGGCAGGTGATTAAGAATTCTGTGGTTTATTTAACTCATTTAGACAAAAACCAAGCCAATCCTCTATACTATGTCACCAGTGACTTCCTTCCCCATCCGTATCCAAATACGTACAGTATTTCTTTGTCAGTCGGTCAAATTTATCTCTAATTGTCAGGAATATTCCTTGCAGCGTTGTTCTTGCTGTGAAATCTTGCATTTCCGCATGCCGACAACACAAAACCGTTACACTGTGTGGCGATCGTAAGAGATACATGCGCTTCCATCATTCAGTTTACCTGATGGGACAACTACTAAGGATGTACGAATTTCGTATTTAGCTAACCAACAGAGTAAATAAGGAATCGTAATTTCAGTAACCAAAAAGCGGAGGTCTTTGTATGCAAGATAATTGTCAGAATGCAGAAGATATTTTTCTTTAGTAAAATAAATGCATATCTGGAAAGGACATTGTCAGAACACCTAAAAATAAATTGTGTGCCACAACTTCGTCGCATCGCACTCTTTATATCTTCAGTAGGGTGTGTTATTATTGGAGTAAAAAAGAAAAGGAAATTGTATCGTCGTACATTGCTTATTATTTCTGTCAAGGAATTTTAAGCTTAGTTGTAGCTAATTGCTGGAAGTATCAGGTCGTATCGCCATATATCTCCGTATATTTATGGTTTTGAGCGGGCTATCACCAGCATCCACTGCGTTACCATTGATACACCACTTACATATCTTGACCCATTACTAAAAATACACATTGGATGAAATTATCGTCTCCTCATTGTTGCCATATGTTATTGAATTGCAGTTATTTTGGGATTGTGTTTATCGACTCGTTGGAAAAAGGCAACGCTCTAGCAACTCTTCAGACTTTGTACGTAACAAAATATCGGAAACGCATCGTGATAGGTATATCGTGATAGGTATATGTTCCATTAAAGATTTTTAATGAGGACCTCTATCGTATGCTATCTTGCTTTATGATTTCTGTTTGTAACGGTCTCTTTAATTTCAAATGTGCATTGACAAACTAGCACATTCCATCTAAACTTTCATCAAGAAGAGAACTCAGCTTGGAGGCCTGTAGACATCTGATATTTTACGTAATAACTGGCATCTGTAGACATCTTCTGACTTGTAATAACTGGCATACCACTTAGTTGACGATGTTGCCTACTATTAAAGTTGGGATTGTTAACCCTACCTCTACATGGAGGACCAGTTGTTACAAACTAGCTGGCCGTATTTTATTACTAGTGATATACCTTTCTTGATATGACAGCTTTTCTAATTGCGTTTTTTTTTTCTGTTGCAGAAGGTGGACCCTGAGCTGATATTCACAAAACAGGAACGTATCGGAAAGGGTTCGTTCGGCGAGGTGTTCAAGGGGATTGACAACCGATCCCAGCAAGTTGTCGCTATTAAGATCATCGACCTCGAAGAGGCCGAAGATGAGATCGAGGACATTCAGCAGGAGATCATGGTGCTGTCGCAGTGCGACAGTCCCTTCGTCACCAAGTATTTCGGCTCCTACCTCAAGGTAAGTAAGCTGGTGTGAGTCCGAAGAACATTTAGTTCCCACAGTTAGTCTCTCTGACCTGCGTGGTATAAAACTAATCTGTTTTGTAGATGGCGACCGTAGGTGGAACCGATTACTGTGTCAATGCTGTCTGCATTTTGGTATGAGTTTCAGAACAATGACGTGACCAAATGAGTCCGTGACAACCACTTTCGAAATAAGACTGTGCTACTAACACCAATAATACGCACCAACAATTAGTGATCCACCTCTTTTAACTTGTTCAGCATAGTACTCGTAGTCAGTCTTTCCTGCTTCTCTTTTATAGCAATATACGTTATGCGCCCTTCCCAATCTCAATACATCAGCTATACGGATAAAATAGATGTCTTGTAAGTTGACTCCAGGAATGTCTCTTGTACATTAATATGTTTCTTTTCGAAGCTATCGCGCGTCGTTTTACTCTGGCGTACTGAATAAAAATCTCAGATTTTTATGTTGGCTCTTTGATTTACGTGTATCAAGAAATTTGCATGTTGTCCCACAACGTTAAAAATCGTGTAATAAGCAATATGAGCTGTTGACGTCATTCCGATACCACAGAGAGAATGATGTACTTTTGGTTTCAGAATTAAGAGTGGTTTACGATGCCATCGAAAGCACAGTAGGACATTGCTACGTTAAGTACGTTTTTTTCTGCGTAGTGGCGTATGACATTGCAACCATTAAATTAGTTACACTATAAGTAAATAAATAAATAAATAAATAAACAAACACAACAAATGGCTAAACTTTATTTTTCACCTTCAGGGCGATTCGGAGTCTTCGCTGCATAACTAGGCGACAGTTTTTGCTTTTGCCTCGGCACCATTCATTGTTCCTAGGAAACCAATGGTTTGAGAAATTTCTGCAGTCCTGTGCAAAGGCGTTGCGTATTTCCGACGACAGATTAGCATTTTACAGTTTTGATTTTCAACTTGGCAGCATTGCTACCAAGAAAGCAATGCAGATGCCCAGGAGTGCAGCAAACTCAACACCGTTGTTCTGCTTAGAACAGTGCTGCTCAGTAAACATCCAAAAATCTCATATGCAGATGGAGCAAAGCCTCCGAAGTGCATTGTAGTTTAAACGTACAGTTATGGAAGCAGCCTATAAAACATGTCACAAGTCACACTTGAAGGGTATCTCTGAATAACTGGTGCTAAATCGGGCAATAAGTAATAGTAAAGCTCTGTGCCGTTTCATCGGCCATAAGTATGTGGATTCTTCCCGATATAGCAGTAACATTAAAACTGAGGAATGTTCGCGTGGACGCGCAGTAACACTCGAAGGGGCAGAGCCGTTAAATCGATTCAATACGAAACGGCATAAATTTGCGAGCCTTATCCCTTTTTTGATCGGGCCAGGAGAACTGCCGTACTTTAGTGCGGCTCGTTAAGCCGTACACTGCGGGGTGGTGCTAGAGGGGAAAAAGAACGGCGGCTGCCGTTAGCAGGTGGCCAGTGGTCGGCTGGGACTTCAGAGGGTTGGAGGGAGGGAGGGCAGTCGCGTCGCCCCGGCTCCGTGCCAAGCCAGCCGGTTATTTGCTCGCGCGTTAATTTGCTGCCCGTGTGCAATTAACGTGGCGGCAGCGGCGGCAGCCCAGCGAGGAGCTGCCCTCCCAATTAACTTAACTTACTGTTGTAGCCGTCTTGTCTTTCACGTCTTTACGCCAAAAGCCAAGCCTGTATCAGTCGTCCCGGACTTTCGTCCTCAGGTGAACTATGTCACATGGTTCTTGTATTTCATCACGGTGAGTTCATAGAAATTTCAATGAGCAGTTTTTATAACATGGTCCTCACTAAAGCCGTCGGCACACGGACCGTGCATCCGAACGTTGAGCGTGCCCAGTTTCTGACGTCATTGCGTGGAGTAGCACGTTCGGGAGTCTTTCCGAACGTGCAGAGCAATATCTGGCTGTCAGATATTCTGAGCGTGCGTCTGAGCGTTGACCAATGAGATGGCACAACGCCATCTACGTCATACGCACGCCGTCTCCCTTCGGTACAGAGTTGTAAGGCGCCATATTGGCATTCATTTCAAGCCTATATGTATATATGCCGTTTCTGAGCACCAGCAAATTGAGAATGACTGGAAAACCCGTTGTTAGTTGTGTGATTCGTTCCAATAAAATAATGAGAAACATCACATTCGTGGCAAAAGAATTATTGTAACGAGCGTATTATAAGATTAGGCTATTTGAAGGCAGCGACACAATGAAGATCCACCAAAAAAACATTGTTCTTCGTACAATTTGTTAGAATTAAATTTCAATTAATAACATAATTATCTACGATTCATATTTTTAGCAAGGGGTAACACAATATTTTTAAGACATAGGAGCCTGTTGTTGGTTTAGCGTAATGAGTAGCGTCTCTGTCCAATTATGTCTTTGTTGGGGCGGTGGTTCGCGTCTTAACTCTCCCAACTTTTTTTCCCTAACATTCGCGTTTTTATTTAGTTCTGATACTTTATTATTAGTTTAATATAAGTATATGCTATAATATTTGATGTTATGTAAATATAAGTTTACCTTTTTTTGAGGGTGACTTTGTTCGATTGGCTTAATTACAAGACAGCTTGCGCTACTTGTATAAAGATATTTTGCTCCTTTTTCTTTTACGCTTCGTAATTCACATGTTGCGAAGATTCTGCTACTGGGTAGGAACAGTGATCAAGTAAGACTGACCTTGGGGTTTTACTGAAATGTGGGAATGATCAAATAATGTATCTTATGCGGAGAAGTATTCCAAATTTGTACCGCACTGTTTGTAATGGAACTTTTATAAGCCTGTGTCCTTATTGATTGGACATGGTGCTTTCCTTTTCGTGGACGATGGAGGAAATGTGCTTTTTAATAGAGCTAATGTAGGAATTTTACACGCGCCCGTTGAGTAAGCAGTGTGATTTACGAACTAGAAACATCCCTCAAACTGCCGCTGGAGTGTGATGCGATCGCGTATCCACGTTGGGGCCCACGTACCGTATGCACAAGTCGCATCGTTCCTGAGCGTTCAGCAGCACGTTGAACTTGGCACTCTCAACGTTAACTTTCGACAGCACGGTCCGTGTGCCGACGGCTTTAGCGACTGCTGAGAGATGTCGTGAAAATGGTGTGACGTATCATTTCCGGTCTGCGCCTGTGTCGCTCGCCGAATGGCTATTGTGCCCACCAGAGCCAGTGTCTGGGGGAGGGTGGTGTTCTCCAACTTAGGAGTGATGGACCAGTCGTTCCCTAACCCTCCCAAATGAGTTGTCGCCGCAGTCTGAATGGCTGGCTGAAAGGTTTGCCGCTGTTTTCCGACACCCGTTGTGGTAGAAGTTCTAAAGCAGCAACTTGCAGAATCTTAACTAGCGGGAGCAGGAAATGGCCAGTGACATTGCCTTTGTTTTGGTGCAGATTCTGATTAGCTGAAAGATCTATATGCTAAACACAAGGATGATGTGTGAAGTCAGTAAGAAATGCAAGAAAAATGTTTGTTTCGTGTACAGCTCACCTTACTTCTCGCCGTGTCTCCTTTGAGGGACATACACTTAGCCCAGCGATCCTCCAGCTTTTTCATCCTGCCGGAGAACTATTCATTTGATGAAAATTTCTTCCCAGCGATCCAAAGTTCCAAGTTAGGAAAGAGCAAGAAATCACTTGCGGCTAAGTCTGATGAGTGGGGTGGATGAGGAACCAATTCAAAGCCGGCTTCATGCGCTTTCGCTATTATTATCGCTGATTTGTGGGATGGTGCACTATCCAGTCAACGCAGGTTTCAAGTGATCCAGCAGTGAAGCGTAATAGGGTCCACTTATGGTTCTGCCTTTTTCGAAGTAATCAATGAGGATTATTCCCTGGGAATCCCAAAAAACAGTGGCCATCATCATACCAGCTAACAAAATGGTCTCTGCCTTTTTCGGTGCACCTTCACCAGCCTTTGTTCATTGTTTTGTCTGTCGTTTTGTCTTTGGTGTGTAGTGATTGATCCAAATTTCATCAACACTCATGAATCGGTGCAGAAGTCTTGCGGATTGCAATTAAACATCGCCAGACATTGTGTTGCGATGTTGTGCAGGATGCGCCTTTGCTCGACTGTTTAGCAATCGCGACACCCACCTCACACACAGTTTCTTCATAGCCAATTCTCCGTGAAAGATATTGCGCACTCGCTCAGTTGAGATGTCCACAGTCTCAGAAATCTCACGAATCGGCGCTCTTGCTTTACGATGTGATGGATTTTGTCATTAGTTTCCTTTGTGGTGATTTCAGTTCGACGATTGGAGAGTGTTTCGTCTTCTCTCGTTTAAATTCATTAACCAAAAGTAAATGATCATGGTCTTCAGTGATTGTGCAGAGTCCGTGTGAACTCGATCCCATTCAGTTTTGATTTGTGCGGCAGTCCAGCTCTTCAAATGAGAATGTTAAATAACAGCACGAAACTCGGTTTTCCCCATTTGCAGTCGCAGTCGACACACTGACCAATTCAGACGGCTGTCAGCAGTGCACAGTAAGCTTTAGATTGCTGAAACTCTGTATACTATCCTTGGTATAATCAAGCTAATCAACCATGAAGGCGCAACGAAAGTGTTTCACTCTTTAACTGAAATTTACCAGTCATATCAAGCTACCCTTTCAATTTCATGGATCGGTGTGAACCACACGAAATCAGCAAATCACTCGGCATCGAGGTTAGGAAGGATGTCGTGGACCCTGTGAGCCGGAGATGGATTTTAAAAGAGTTGGTTGTATGAAGCCGAGAGCGAGTGATCTTCAGCGTTCAGTATAGCCGCAGAATGAGTTTTTCACTCTGCAGCAGAGTCTGTACTGATACGAAACTTGCTGGCAGATTAAAACTGTGTGCCGGACCGAGACGAACTCCAGACCTTTGTCTTTTGCATGCAAGTGCTCTACCTAGCTGCCCAGGCACAACTCACGACCGTTCCTCACAGCCTTACCTCCGCCATTGAGCGCTTGACGCGAAAGGCATAGGTCTCGTGTTTGAGTCTCGATTCGACACACAGTTTTAATTGCCAGGAAGTTTCATTAGTATAACTCTATTGCGGTTTTTGAGAGAAAGGGGCGACTTAATGAGCTAACTTTTGCTAGGTGGACATAGATCTCATATTAAACATGGGGACATCAGCTAGCTGGAGCTAGTGATTGATAATAACGAGGCGCATTTGCTCTGTTCTTATAAGAGACTAAAAATTCTGTGTGTTTCAGTGGAAACTTGTGGCGTTTTCGTCTTTGTCTTTGTCTCTCTTAACTTTACACTGTTATCCCGTTTTGTTTACGGAGGAGGTGGTGGTACAATCCGGTCGCAGACAGTGTAGTGACTGCTTGCGTTGCTCGCTTCCAAATCAAATGATCTAATCTGAGAGTCTATTGAAAGCAGTTACATTGTTATAGAGCATTGATGATGTACATGTAGGTGGCGAAAATTTTAACCGTCACACGCAGGTGAAAGCGATGCTGGCTAGCCTTATTTAGCGTTAGAGTGTATAGGATGTAAGGGGTATAAGTGCAAATGTTTTTATATGTGGTACCTTAATACGCACACGCATCGGTGTGTTGATTGTTGTTTCTCTGCGTCGAGCAGTCTTCTTACAAACACACGACAAACTTTACGACGTGATGTTTTTCGCACGGTCATACTGGAGCGGTAAGTGGACTACGGGTGTCAGTATAGATCGACCATTTTGCGTCCACACGTCAACATCTGACCTGCTGCCCAGGGGAAAATAAGCTACCTAAAAACATACGACTTGTAATGTCTATAATTAGTAGTCGGCAAATGATTTAAATACTGATGTAATGTTGTTAGTACATCGTCCTCAGTTACCAGCAGAAATATCTGCACTTAAACCCGTTTGACCCTTTATACGTAGCAGTGTACAGGAATAATCGGGGTTCGCCAAGAAATGTTTCTGAGGAAGCCTATAGAGTAGTACGTCGCGTAATTTGTCTTTGTCACTCGTGTAGCACGGCGGTAAGATTGGGCGGACACTGGCTGCGGTCGGGAGTTGATTTGGATGCATCCTACGTAATCCCCGTGGACAGGACGAATAGGAACAAATCAGCGTCCTGCGTGACTGGCCGTCGTGACTTAGAAAAGAGACACCCAACTACCCAACTGACGGCTGCTGAAAGCATAAAGCTCTCCTCCTACTGCAGTCTTTGTTTGCATTCGCATCACGCTATATGACATTGTCAAGCGGGAGTAAAATTAAGGGAGAAGAGGCGATAGAACAGCTCTGCTTAAATCAGAGTCGACTGCAGGTTCAGTTTAACAAACATATTGTACTCTTTAACACATTTCCAAGAAGATTCATATATTTAATTAATTAGAAAGCAGTGGCTGGCAAAAGTGCTATTATTGTTGGTTATCGACAGTTTGGGGACCAGTAGACAGCCGTCGGTCAGTAAGAGAAGGAACATACACGCACAACGAATTATTGGGACAGTGCTGCAAATATGGTAATTATCAGAAATTCCCGGCAGTCGAGAGAGATTCTGCCCAACGGTGGTAAACGGCAGTAGAAGAGCGGAGTTTACCTTAGCGATGGCATAGAGGCGTCGGTGGCCCAGGGGCGGTCGTAATTGTGAGTTTCCGTCGTACTTCTCTGATGGTCGTGAATTGCGTGCAACGTGAATGTAAACTGTCTTACCCAACGAAATCAGCAGCTTCCCCAGAACACCAGACGACTATAAGCTCCCAAGTAAACCACTGCAACACGGCACCTGAGTTCTAGATTCCTATGTCCTGGACGGTGACTATTAACTGCGGAAGACGCGTGTTGCATGTAGATCATCCAGTAAACTAAAATCCAGTTCAAAATCTCGGCGCTCAGAGAAATCAGTCGACTGTCCAGAGGAGGACTACTTTGTACAGACAATATGAGAAGGCTATGCAGACCCGTTATGTTGCCTGACATCTAAATGTCTTAAGCCACCTCTCCGATGTATCCTTGCGCGAGGCACCGCTCAAGTTCCCAAATCGTGCTCACTTTTAACATCAAACACCATCTTAGTGAAAATTACGAACATCTTAGTGGAATGGAATAACGACCCGCAAAACTGATGGAAAGTTCCCTTTGTACTTACGTGTCATTATTACCTATTTAGTATACCCTCGTATTACACGTAAAATTAATAACAACAATTAAACACTAATTAAGAATTCAATTTTCTAAGTTGTTTCTCGCTTCAAAGAGTTCCTATGCTTTAATTGCACTAATTATTTTCCTGTATACTAGCAATAAAAATGTAAAATCGTCGTGTCTGGCTGTCTGAAAATGTTAATTTCCAAAACTACTTGAATTTTCAGGGGGTTTTCACAGATAACTTGAGCGTAGCTGGGGGACAACGTATAGGCTTCATGTAATCAAAATGGATCACAGAAGAAAGATATCGTAATTTAAAGTTTTTATCTCGTATGAAGAATTTAACGCAACGTAGGGAATACTCTTTGAAAAAGCTGTTTACTTTTTTACTTTTGAACTGCATCATATTTGTGAAGATGCTTTTATTGATTGATGGATTCTACGTAATAAGATTCATCTTAATGAATACAATGCTTATACAGTCCTCGACGACTTTAGTCCAGGCTTCCATTGTTAAATGCGAAAGTAACTCTTATCTGCTACGTTTTCACGACTAAACTGCTGAAACGATTTCGATGGAATTTGGTACGAGGATTGCTTGATCCCTGAGGAAGAACATGGGCTACGTTAGGAAGTTAAAACATAGAAAAAAGACCTCTAAGTGTACGAAGTAGGGGATGGATCATTTTTCGCATCAGGGAATATAATCTATGTTACAAAATTATTGAATTTGTTTCATAATGTCCATGTTTTATGACGTCACATCATGCAATGGGATAATTGAGTGGTGATGAGGGGTGAGGCACATCACTAGCTATGCGTACCAGAACAGGCAGACACGTGAGGGCAGCTGACATTATTTTCACGTATAGTAGCTTAGTTACTCACCATCACTCATCGTAACAAAACTTCGTATGCGAGCGCAGCCGGGGATAACAGCTAAATTATTTAATAAATTCTGCCACCTTAATGAATGTGGTATTACAGTGGTAACATGGGTAAAAGATGTCAATGTATTTGTGTATGTCAATGTTATGTGCTATACCAGATGTGTCACAAAGTTAGGTTGGAGAGAATGGGAGAAAGATGGTACTTCGATTTCACACAGAGGTCTTTTCGGCATTAGCACCATGCTTACCTTGCATTTACGGTGAATCCCCCCCCCCCCCCCCCTCCCCATGTGAAGTTCGAAAAGAATGGAAAAAAAGTGCATGTGATTCCCGTGCGTAAGAATGATAAAAGAAAGGAATTGCAGAATTACTTATCAATATTCTTAGTTTTTGGTGCAGAATTCTTGAGCATATTCTTGCGGAATATGTCTGTAGATGTGTCAACTTGCTTACCGCTCTAAAATAAACGAACTGACTGATGTTGGAAATTTGTGGTAAGTCCTATGGGAGCAAACTGCTGAGGCCATCGGTCCCTAAGCTTACTCACCTCAAACTCTAACTTAAACTAACGACAGCACGCACACCCATGCCCGAGGTAGGACTCGAACCTCCGACGGGGCCAGCCGCGCGAAGCGTGACAAGGCGCCCTAGACCGCACGGCTACCCCACATGGCGATATTGTTTCTTCCTGTAAATGCTGTATGTAGTGCGTTGGTAGGAAACCGGTTAGCGAAATAACAGCCACATTTTTGTACTTCTCATTTATTATTATGAAGTTTTTCCACGAAGAAGCGACGGAGAAATCATGCTGAGAGATAATGCGTTTAACAAATGGGGAAAAACTCATAATATCGAATTACAAGGCCAGGACAAAGCAAGTGAAACGTTCCAAGAAAGCGGCGTGCATCTGTGAAAGAAATCACGTACAGGACGCTAGTGCGACCAATTCTAGGATATTGCTCCAGCATTAGGGGTCCTTATCAAGTAAACAGCACAGCAGACACTGAAACATTCGCTGCTACAATTCTGACAGGTCGGTATAGTTCATACGAAAGTGAAACAATGATGCATTGGGAACGTAAGTGGGAACTGTTGGAAGAAAAGCGACGTTAATCTTGCAGAAACCTGGTGGCCAAATTAGGACAACCGATATTCAAGAAAGCCTATGCGACAATTCTGTTGCCACCATTGTATATCTCCCCTAGAGACCGTATGAAACAAAGAGGGATGCAGTTATCTTCCCACAGCTGAATTCTCGAATAAACCATAAAGTCGCCAATATTTATTTGCAGTGGATGGTGGCTTGCGGTGTGTATTTATAGGTGAAGATTTCTATCCTAACGAGTCCATTGCATGCTTTGTATATACGATTTGTTTTCATGTGTGGCAGCGCACTGGCCTTGTACCCAAAACCAGATAGCACTGCTTTCCTTTACTGTTGTCTATTTCGGGCTGTTCTAATACACGAACGGTAATTCAGGGTTGTGCAAACAAGATACGTGTTTACACTGCGACTGTGGCTGAATCGTCGCTGGGCGGTATTTTTGCGGGCTCGTTTGTCGCAGTAGCTAACCGGAAACTGCGCGAGCTTCCGGCACGGGACGCAGCGCTGCATCGGACCGCGGCGGTGGAGCAGGAAGAGCGAGCGGTTGCGACCGGCTGCAGCCCAAGGCCGCGCCGGCACGCCGTCGCCCACTGCAAGGTCACGCTGTACTGCCTCTGCCGCTGCTGGCTGGCCAGCATCTACAGGGTAAACCAGAGCTTCACCGACAAACTTTCGAGAGGTTCTTCCGGGATACCCTCTGAGTATTGTGGTGTAATGGTCTAATAATGTAATTATGATTTATTCGGTTTGATACCGCACTTATCCTTGTTACTAGGGAAATACCTTCACAGCTGTGATGAAGCCTGGAACATTCAACAACTAAAACGTACGATTCACAACACAGGGTAATACAACGAACCTCTGAAGAAATACGGTACTGTAATGTGGTTGCCGTCGCTGCGGGACCAGCTCAGCAAAGCGTTCATTGTGCCGGTCTTCCATTCCATTCATTGAACCTCCGTGCACGAATACGTACTGGCCAACTCTTCATCAGTAAACCGATCCATACAGCTGTGTATCATGTTTAACGTGCAACACTACCGGAAAAACAAACCCAAGACAGAACCGAGCAGTACTGAATGCAAGCTTGTAGGCGAAGAGTAAAGTGGGTGCTTCTGTTCTCAACAGCAGGTACCGTGAGCAAATGTAAGACACACAACGCATAGTATCGACATTTGGTCTGTTCTGCACTATATTCGGTGCAACACAGATACAAAGCTGATAGGGACAAGAAAGCAAAAGAAATGCAGTAGCCCTATAACCAGCCATGGATCCATTATATCAAAATACTCTGAAGCTATCTCAACAACCTCTGAAAGCTTATCGGTGGAGTTTTGATTCACCTGTATATAGCTATAGCCCTGCCTGCCGCCACGGTTCAGACGGGGATATCGGTGATGGAAGTAGAATGGCAAGAGGTACGTGTGAGATTCTACATAGATTTTGTGAAGGAACTTGCTTTCCTTGTAGTAATAATTTAGCATAGCTCACTGGAGCAGCGAAAGGTACCTAGCAACTGGATAAAGGCGCAATTCGTTCCTATTTTCGAGCGGGTCGTAAGACAAATGGATGTAATTATAGGCCCATATCGCTGACGCCAATCTGTTGCAGAATTGTGGAAAAGTTTTTTATGCTAACGTATTATGACGTTTTTGGACAACGAAAATATCTTCTATAAAACTCTTCATGGATTCCGAAAACAATGACGTAGAGGCTTCAAAACTAGCCCTGCAGATGTATACCATGAAGAGCTGAGTGGCGGGTCCAATACTCAGACCAATGATACCATGCAACAACACTGTGTTCTGATCGACGATTGAAGACTCATGGTCTGGTTGATGAATTTCTCCGTGTCTGACGCACCAACACTTACACGATTATCACAGAAAAGCTCATATAACTCGAACTGTATGAAAGAGGGCGCTGAAAATCCTTGCCTATAAACACGAAGAGCAAAGAATGATAAAGTCACCACTTCCGCGGAGCTTTGTCCCATCATATCAACAAAGCGTACTGCCAAACTGAAATCATTACATAACATCTATGCTGCCATAACTGCTGGATAGGTTGGCGTGAGACTTGCCGAAAACTCTTAAAACTTCCTCTCTCGTCAGGTCAGCGCGTATGCACGTTTGGGGTGTAAACCGATTCAGTTTTGGATTCTGAAGAGACGGAACCGACGCAATGCCACGCATGTCATCACCAGTCCAACTGACAGTAGATGTTGTAGCACAGTCGATGTAGACAGGTGCACACTCATTGCAGTGCTCCATCAGTCAACGCCGTGGACAAAACTGTACAGCTCGCTACAGCCATGCGGACAACGTGGCGACCATTTCATGTCATGGTCGCACTGTCATTGTATACAGCCCTTCTCCTCCACTGGTTCTCCACATGCACTGCTGCTGCTTTTCCATCCCCCGTATAAGCCAATAACCACTGTATGACAAATCCGAAGCTTTCTAAGCCAACCGCATGTGATACTGTGCCCTTTGATGTCGGTAAAGAATAGTGGCACTTGGTGTTTCCACATCATACGGCATTGATACTTGTAGTCTGGTTAAAATTACTTGATACTTGACGTCTGTCACTTGCCGCTACAGTGTTGCCACGTCGGCTGCCGGTACCGCTCGGTTATAGGTGACACTCAAAGATGGCGGTTCACTTCACAAATGCTGTTAATGTGTAACGCGGACCGCCGCGAGGTACACTATGTGATCAAAAGTATCCGGACACATGGCTGAAAATGACTTAAAAGTTCGTGGCGCCCTCCATTGGTAATGCTGGAATTCAATATGGTGTTGGTCCACCCTTAGTCTTGCTGACAGCTTCCAATCTCACAGCCATAAGTTCCATCAGGTGCTGGAAGGTTTCTTGGGGAATGGCAACCCATTCTTCACGGAGTGCTGTACTGAGGAGAGGTATCGATTTCGGTCGGTGAGGCCTGTCATGGAATCGGTGTTCCAAAACATTCCAAACGTGTTCTTTAGGATTCAGGTCAGGACACTGTGCAGGCCAGTCCATTACAGGGATGTTATTGTCGTCTAACCACTCTGCCAGCCCGTGCATTATGAACAGGTGCTCGATCGTGTTGAAATGTGAAATCACCATCCCCGAATTGCTCTTCAACAGTGGGAAACAAGGAGGTTCTTAAATCATCAATGTAGGTCTGTGCTGTGATGGTGCCACGCAAAAGAACAAGGGGTGCAAACCCCCTCCATGAAAAACACGATCACACCATAATACCACCGCCTCCGAATTTTGCTGTTGGCACTACACACGCTGGCAGAAGACGTTCACCGGGCATTCGCCGTATCCACACCCTGCCATCGCATTGCCACATTGTGTACCGTGATTCGTCACTCACGCAACGTTTTTCTACTGTTCAATCGTCCAATGTTTACGCTCCTTACACCAAGCGAGGCGTCGTTAGTCATTTACCGGCGTGATGTGTGGCTTATGAACAGCCGCTCATCCATGGAATCCAAATTTTCTCACCTCCCGCCTAACTGTAATTGTACTTGCAGTGGAACCTGATGCAGTCAGGAATTCCTGTGTGATGATCAGGAGACATGTGTGCCTATTACACATTACGACTCTCTTCAACTGTCGGCGATCTCTGTCAGTCAACAGACGAGGTCGGCCTGTACGCTTTTGTGCTCTACGTGTCTTATCACATTTCCACTTTACTGTCACATCAGAAGCAGTGGACCTAGGGATGTTTAGGAGTGTGGAAATCTCGCGTACAGTCGTATGACACAAGTGACTGACCACATTCGAAGTCAGTGAGTTCCGCGGAGCGCCCCATTCTGCTTTCTCACCATGTCTAATAACTATTGACGTCGCTGATATGGAGTACCTGGCAGTAGGTGGCAGCACAATGCACCTAATATGTAAAACGTATGTTTTGATCACATACACTATGTCGGAAATACAACATGCGCTGTAAAAAAACTTATTTTAAGCGGCCAATGTCTGAACTACGGCAAACGACGCGTTTTGTAGCCCTAAATCTAAACACTTACGTCGTCAGCAACCATAACCTCGTGATGAGCAGTGTAGCCGAGAAAACGGCGAGAGAACTAAAATTACGATCATATTGTTCATGGAGATTAAAGCTACCCTGTGCGAGCAAACTCAAGACAGGAAAAATCAGTTTCAGCGCCAAAAACAAACTGTAATATCAAGCTATCATTGGTACCTGAAAATATCCTCAATTTGGCTACAGGAGATGCCACGTTACCAACCGATGAGCAGTCCTCAGTGGCACTTGGTTGCATATTATAGGCGACACAGGCTGATTCCAGGCGAAAAAAGAATGACAGAAAGAAAAATAAGAGCAAATAAAAAGTGCATACGATGATGAAAATGCGGCAAAGAATTATAAAATATTGGAAAAAATACATCTAAACCAATTAATTGAAGATAAGAAATAAATCAAACTCTTTCATTAAAATTTAGAAATTAAAAAATGCGCTACACATGATGAGATTCGAACCTACAACCTTTTACACACTACAAAGTTCTGTTCCTGTTGATGCTGTCTTCAGCCCAGAGATTGGTTTGGCGCAGCTCTCCATGCTACTCTATCCTGTGCAAGCTTCTTCATCTCCAAGTTAACAACTGTAACCTACATCCTTCTGAATCTGCTTAGTGAATTCATCTCTTGGTCTCCCTCTACGATTTTTACTCTCCACGCTCCCCTCCAATTCTAAATTGGTGATCCCTTGATGCCTCAGAACATGTCCTACCGACCGGTCTCTTATTCTAGTCAAGTTTTGCCACAAGTTCCTGTTATCCCCAATTCTGTTCAATACCTCCTCTTTAGTTAAGATCTACCCATCTAATCTTCAGCATTCTTCTGTAACGCCACATTTCGAATGCTTCTATTCTCTTCTTGTCTAAACTATTTATCGTCCATGTTTCACTTTCCGTTGCCGTGATATATTTATGATTTTTCTGGCCCACTCGCAAGGATGTTACGGTGATGTATTTATGATTGTTGTGGCCCAGTCTCAAGAATGAATTGCAGCCTTAAAAAATTTGGCTGACGCAATGCCGTGCGAAGCTTATCTAATGTAAGATCTGTGTGATTCTGATAACTGTGTGTATGATGCTGAATCGCGCCTTGTGTGTAAGTATCCAGTAGTGTTTGGCGTGTGTATTTCATTTGTGTGTGTGTGTGTGTGTGTGTGTGTGGTTTTTGGTGTGGTTGTCATGTGTTCTGACATACGAAATGATTCGGGCTCCAAACACAACAAGAAAGAATGTCTGATAAGATATTAGAAGTGAACTGACCAATTGTTGATAGTTTGGCAACGCATACGGTTTGGTCGTGACGTTGAGCGTTGATTGGAGGTAACCAGCTCCAGTGTGTTAAGTGTCACCTGTGAAGTAACAGCTAACCTGTTTCATAAGGAATATCCTTGAAAATAGATTTTCTGTTGATTTCCAGGGTAAGAGAAGCAGATGGAGATCACAGAAAAACTGATTATCCCAGGGAAGTGTGCTTGCTCCAGCTTTGTTTAACATCTATATACAAATGATCAACCACTACCTGAAGGAACACAGAGCTTCATCTATGCAGATGATTGTGCTATCACCGTCCAGGCTCGCTACTTTGAAAATGTTGAAGAGAATCTATGCAAAGCATTAAGAGAACTGTCAGCTTACTACAGGGAAAACCAGTTGAGACCAAATCCTGGAAAAACACTGACTTGCGCTTTCCATCACCGCCAGGCAGCCAGAGCCCTCAAAATCACCTCGGAAGAAACATCACTGGAACAATGTACGTATCCCAAATACCTAGGGGTCACCCTCGACCGTGCTTTAACATATAAAAGACACACCAAGCAAAAAGTGGCAGCCAGGAACAATATCATCAGAAAGCTACAGGCACAACGTGGGGAGCACACGCCAACACTGTGAGAACCTCTTCCCTTGCATTGTGTTACTCTGCCGGAGAATACGGAAGCCCAGTGTGGTTCAGTTCTTGCCGTGCCAAAACTGTATGTAGATGTCGCTCTTAATGATACTTGTCGTATCATCACCGGGTGCCTGAAGCCTACTCATCTGGATAAACTGTACAGCCTCGCGGGAATTGCACACCCCGACATCCGCCGAGAGGTAGCAGCAAAAAGTGAGAAGAAAAAAAATCAGAAACTTCTGAAGCTCACCTCCCCCCCCCCCCCCCCCCTATATGGCTATCAACCAGCAAACCCACGACTAAAATCCAGAAAGCTTCAGATATACCGAGGCTCCAGTTGGGGCACCACAGCAATGCCGAATCGAACTATGGCGTGCAAAGCTTACCAGTACTGTTGGGTGGATTACACCAAGCGAAAGACTACCACCCGGCTACACACACAATTGGAGTACATGGAGATCCCTCAACAGACTATGCTCGGGTGTCACGAAATGTAAGAGCAATCTGGCTAAATGGGGTTTCCTAGAGGAGCCTCCTCTCTGTGAGTGTGGAGCAACGCAGACGACTTTCCACCTGCTCCAGTGTACCCAATGTCCAGCCACATGCACAACAAAAGACCTGCTACATGCAACGCCAAATGCAGTAGAGGTCGCTAACTTCTGGACGGCAAAAGTGATTGTCTTGTAAATATATATACGCAAGACATGTAAATATTGTACATTATTTTATGCATCGTAAATGCTTCTGATACGAATAAATAAATAAATTAAATAAAATTTTAATCGGACCGTAGGTGAGCTTGGCTAACACTGGCTGAGCTAGATTAACACTACCCGTTTCGAATGCGCGCTGCCGGCCTGAAGTGTATGCAGTCTGCAATGACTTGGCACGTACCGTCGGAGGCTCGACAAGGCTGTTCGTGAATATAGAGAAGTCGTAACGCTAGAAAATTTTAGCGGATTGTATAGGTCCGATTCTTGGTGCAGGGATTGGCTATTCAACCCTCAACGAATGCAGGGAGATTCGGCTAAGATTTTCGTCCCAAGATATTTCCCGAAACATGTAAAATGTCGTAACCCTGTTATCATCAAAATGAATTGTAAAAAATTCCTCACTAAATGATCTGTAGTTTCTTTTCACAGCTGTATTAATAGCAGAGATGTCGGCAGCAACTTGCCTTTTTCAAGAGGAAGTATAGCAATTTCTGATGCTTGTATCGTAGTTCTAAGAGAGACAAATTCAGTGGCGTTTCATTTTTCACTTTTCAAAATATAATTAGTAGTTTCGGAGTTACGACAATATTTAGAACTTAGGGCCTATATGTTTTGAACATGAAACCACTTACTGTCTAATGCAGCTGAAGCTGGTGTTGTACAGAACTGCAGCGTCAGGCTGCTGAGGCGCTCCAGCTTGACACAAAGCGGAATAGTCCAGAAAAGTTTGATGTAAAAGAAATACAAATAGCACATGCCTGCATATTGTTGAACTGACACAACTACTGGAGGGCAGAGGTGAGGTTCTGTGGGACCAAACTGCTGAGGTCATCGGTAAGGAGGTCAGAGGACTTGGCATATAAGGATGATTCTCCTGTTAACTAAGGTAACAGTTCTGCTCTTCTTCCTGCCAGAGCCTTGAAAGAAAGTGTCAACAAATGAACGGATTTGTAAAACAGGGAATGGAAACATAAAGTTAAATAATAATTTTGTGTCATGATCGTAAAGAGCACGTTTAAAATACAAAATTACATCAGCAACTACAATAAAAAGGGAGTGAAAGAAGAATATTGTAATAAACACACGCTTCAAATTCCGTTCATGTCCTCAAGCTGTTGTGCAGTTCCTACTGTCTACTGCAGCACACGTTTTCAGTCGATGGTGCAAAGAATTCTGGACAGACTGAGGAAATTCCTTTGATATCATTGCATATGCTCCAAAGGAGCGACATTTTAAATCATCTTTGATCGTCAGAAACTGTGCATAGACTTTATATTTGTGTTTACGGCAGGTAAAACAAGTCCAGAGGCGTCATATCGAGCGGACGTGCACGCCATCCGATAACGCCTCAACTTCCTCTCAAGCGACCAGGAAAGAGCTGGGTGAGCGGGTATTCAGCCGGACACCCATCGTGCTGCTACCCTCCATGTATCTACACTTATAGGAAAGCTCGTTCTATCCTTTAAGATTTTTCAGTGAAGCAAGGACCAGTCACATGTTGTTGTTGTTGTCGTCGTCGTCGTCGTCGTCTTCAATCTGAAGACTGGTTGGCCGGCCAGAGTGGCCGAGCGGGTCTAGGCGCTACAATCTGGTTAGTTAGGTTTAAGTAGTTCTAAGTTCTAGGGGACTGATGACCTCAGATGTTAAGTCCCATTGTGCTCAGAGCCATTTGAACCATTTTTTGAAGACTGGTTGATTCAGCTTTCTATGCTACTCTATCCTGTGCAAGCCTCTTCATCTTTAGTAACTCCTGCAGCATACATCCTTCTGAACGTGCTTACTGTGTTCATCTCTTCGCCTCCCCTGTACGATTTTTACCTCCCAATGCTTCCCTCCAGTTCTAAAGTGGTGATCCCTTGATATCTCAGAATTTGTCCTACCAACCGATCCCTTCTTCTAGTCAGGCTGTGCCACAATTTTTTTTTCCTCCTTAGTTCTGTTCGGTTCCTCTTGATTAGTCTAATCAGCATCACCTGATTTAATTCGACTACATTCCATTATCCTTGCTTGTCCTTTGCTGGTGTTCACCTTATATCCCCTTTCAAGACACTGTCCATTCCGTTCAGTTGCTCTTTCAGGGCCTTTGCTGTCTCTGACAGAATTACGATGTCATTGGCAAACGTCAAGGTTTTTACTTCTTCTTCCTGAATTTTAATTCCTATTCAATTTTTTTCTTTTGTTTCCTTTGCTAATTGCTCAATATACAGACTGAATAACATCGGGGGTAGACTGTAACTCTGTCTCACTCCCATCTCAACTGCAGCTTCCATTTCATGCTCTTCGACTCTTATAATTGCCTTCTGGTTTTTGTACATGTTGTAAATAGCATTTCGCTCCCTGTTTTTTTATTTTATTCCTGCGACTTTCAGAATTTCAAAGGGAATATTCCAGTCAACATTGTCAAAAGCTTTCTCTAAGTCTACAAATGGTGTAAACGTATGTTTGCCTTCCCTTAACCTATATTCTAAGATAACCAGTCACTTAGATTCCAGTAACCCGCATCATCGTTCACACTGCACTGCCTCTCATGCTCAGCCAGTGTGGGTTCGTCACCGGCCCAGTAATATTTCTTCCATTCATCGTTCCATGATTTGCAAAGCTAGCTTCATCGGTATAGATAACTCTTTTAAGAAAGATCTTATCGTCTTGTTGTCGTATCAGAATCGAGCAACATCCATGTTCGTTTCTTATACGTATAATTCCAGAGTCCTTGCAGCAGCGATTTTTTGCATATTTGCTGCGTTGTCATTGTTGCTAAAGACCGTATGTCGCGATATCTTGGTGCGTACAGTTAAGCTGTTCCCTTCGCGTTCCTTTTGCAGTCTTCGCAAGGAAGTAGTATATCTTGTTTCTCGTGGTTAGTGAAAGCCATTTACTTTTTCAAACTAACTAGAACTCGACACTCCTGAACGATACAGGCTGAATGAAAGCCCCATGTGCTCTGTGCCCCTTTTTGTACCGATTTCGAGGGGGTGCACTAAACAGTTCCCTGCTCTTTCGATCTGATGTACTTCCTTATTGGATTTGAAATCTCCAACGTCCACATAACACAGCAATCAGTTTCATGTTAATTGCAGATAATTTCTAAGTTTTTAAATATCAAATTGAAGTATGAAATGCCGTTGAATTCGTCTGTTTTAGAGCTACGATACTAGCCGCGCATATTACTGTAGTTGATGCTAACAGCTTTGTAACTAATATAACTATGAAAAGAGACTATACTCGTGTAGTCACGACTTTCTCAAAATTGATCTGGATGAAAACAGAATTAAGGTACCTTAAACGGCTCCGGAAATACGTGAGGTGAACAGCTAAGCTAATCACCCTGTGTACAGGGTCTCCCAAAATAATGTATACACTGTTCGAAACTGAATTTCTCTTTAATTAGAGCAGATAGAGATAACTTTTTGTGGGTAATAATTCAGAAGACGTTGAAGAACTTGGCAATGCTTCCATTTGTTGCAGAACTGGAAATAAATATGGTGTTATCGTTTGAAGAACAGAAGCAAATTCTAAAGTGTTACTGGAAAACAGAGAATGTCGATGAGATTCGACGACGTTGAAGAGACGAATTAAGAACATCACCACCTTCACAGTTAACAATTAAAAGACTCCGAACCGTTTTTGTAGTCGATGCTCTGATGCATGATGTGGAGAAGAGGCGTAGCGGAAGAGAGAGTCGTTCAACAGACAACAAAAGGATTGATGCAGTGTTCAGGCGTACACACGCCCCGAAAAAGTATGTGGGGCATGCTGTCATTAGACTGCGATCAGAAAACCACTGGTCCACAGGATTTCGCGGAATGAGAGATGGAAGCATTAAATTCATCTGCTTCTCCTTGCCCTGAACGAAGATGATTCCGATATTCTAACTGATTTTTGTAACTGGTTAATCAACATGTGCGAAGAAGAGAATGTTTCCAAAATCTAATTCTTTGGCCGGATGAAGCGACTTTTAAACTTAACGAAACAATTAACAGCCTTAATTGTATGTACTGGGCTACTGAAGATCCATACGTAACCAAAGAAACACTTTTCAATCTGCCAGAAGTACCTGTCTGCTGTACTCTGTCGTCTTGCGAGCTAATGATGTCTTACTTCTTCGAAGGGACTGTCACGGGTGATTCTTACCAAAAATATTGCTCTTGATAACTCCAGGCCTCACGGCATTTTTGGCGTGAAGATTGTCACTTTCTCATGATGGGCGGAATCACACTTTCAACTTAATATGAGGGAAGTTGCCAGTCGCATTTTCTCTTCGAGATGAGTAGGACGAAGAGGAAGTGTTATGGAGCATCGATCTCGATCACAGCATTTGACCCCTTTTGACTTTTATTTTTGGGATACTGTCAACAACACAGTGCACGCCGCAAAACTACAGCTATTGTATGGTCAAATAGAGAAAATTGAGCAAGCCTATGATGCTAGTCAATTAGAAACAATACAGTTGGTATATCGCTGTGTTCCAAGTCGTTGTCGACGATGCGTTGCGCTAGGAGGAGGCGACTTTAAGCAGACCCCGTAAGTTAGGCCGTAATGTAGACAACACCAAAAACTTTTCATTTCTGTCTGTTTAAATCAAAGAGGTATCCAGCTTAAGAGAGTGTATACATTATTATGGGACAGCCTGTATACAACGTACTGCGTATAAATAAGTCCCGTTGTTGTTGAATGTACGATTTCCGAACAGTCACTGTAGACAGTCACGTCCATACAATATCTGTGACTACGATTACGGAGCGATTTAAAATGGAACGACCACATAATACTAATCGCAGGTAAGGCAGATGCCAGGCTGAGATTCATAAGGAGAATCCTCAGAAAGTGTAATCGATTACCAAAAAATATAGCTTATAAAACCCTCGTTTAACTCATTTTTGAGCATTGCTCCTCTATTAGGGCTCTTACCATATAAAAATGAAATAAATGTCGTGTGACTAGGGCCTTGCGTAGGGTAGATCGGTCTTTTTTTTTTTTTTTTTTTTTTTTTTTTTTTTTTTTTTTTTTTTTTTTTTAAGTTGACGCCACCTCGGCGATTTGCGTGTCGATCTTACCAGACGGAATTGATAGACGAAAATAGAGCGGACTCAAAGAGGAGCACGCGTTTCGTCATATGTTCGTTTAGTAACTCGAAAACGCCACGAAGATTATCGGCGAATTCCAGTGGTAGACATTGCAAGAGAGGAGTTATACATCGCGGTGTGGTTTAGTGTTGATATTCCGAGAGCGCAGGTTCCCAGAAGAGTCAGTAGTCAAAATATTGCTACTTCGTACATATGTCTCGCAAAGAAGACGGTGAAAAAAATTTAGAGACAGTCCATCTCGTACGGAGTTCACAGCAGTCGTCCTTTCCGTGCATCATTTGCGCCTGGAACAGAAGGGAGAGAGGGAAAGTGAAAGTAGTATTCACCGTAAGGTAGCCCGCGGAGAATAGATGCACATCTGTCAGCTGCCTTAATCACGTATTAAAGGCACACTTTTGTACATGTCCCCAAGTGTGAGTTCATTTTTGGCCTTTCTCTAAGAGAGTTGAAAGTTCAGTATAATTGTAACACTTCTTGTGTGTTTCTTCCTAACGGTTGTTGTCCGGCTATTTCTTCATGAAACATTACGATTTACGAGGTAATTTCAATTCCTTTCCTACTCTGCGGAAATGTGAATTGTACTCTCAGCAAAGAATCAGTTAAGGATCCTTTCGTGGGATGAGATTTCCGAGTAATACTTTAGATATATCCAGATTGTCCAGTGTCAGAAGCGAAGACGTTCGGCAAAAATTGAATGTCTTTTGCATGAATGAGAAGATATCGTTGTTAGGCCTACAGAGAGAACTGGAAACACCACACCGACAGACTGGAGGATAAGAGATGCTCCAAGCAAATCCTGATATACAAGCTTGCCGGTAAGGGGGCTTAAGGAAGCTAGTGGGTAAGGGTGATCAGTAATTGGAATTTCATATGTCCTTGGACAGAGACATTTTGTCTTAGCTCTGCATGGAGGAAGAAGAAAATGGAAGCAATTACCGTATTTCTTTAAAAGTAGGTTCATGCACTTGTTTGTTATTTCGGTAGTTCTTGGAGACATGAATAGCGTGATATAACGCGGGCTGATGTTTGGAGTGAAACGTTTCGTACAAAAATAGCCTGAAAATGTGGTACTCCAGTGAAATCTTAAACTCCAATTATTAACAAACATTATATAAGGATACTCCACACCCCTTTAAGAACTATCGAAATGTGAAACATGTACTTGGTTCGATTAAATGAATGATGGTTGCTTCAATATCTTGGTAGACAAAAAGTTACTGTGTTAACCGTTTATATGTAACGGACACACAGTTCTTCAAATATTACATGTGCTCCAGAAACACCAATTCCATTTTCCTTCATTCGGTAAAGTTACAGAAATCCGTATATAATGACCTCTTGTAGCCTGGAAAAGTCAAGGAAAAATTGTTTTAACAATTGGTACCGTCTCATTGTAAATCAATAAGCGGATGTTACTTATCACAGTAATAGTCGTGTACTTGTATCTTTTGCTGTATCGTTGAAAACTGACGGCACCAGGCTGGAAAGCACAGCTTTCCAACAGCCACATCTATCGTTTCCTTCGCAATTCGAGGTTTAATTCACTTTCTCATCGTGACTTTACCGAGAAACTCATTTCGTTTGCTTTCTGCGTCTTTGATGACCTGCTGCTCAATAACAGCCTTCAGAGTTGTCGAGAACTGCCTTCTCTGATACTTTTTATATTTCCCGTCACACGAAGCTTAACGCTCGAAGTATCGTACCGGTTACTTCAAGGTGGTAAACAAAGCGTGGCGTGTACACTGGCGAACACACAGGCAGTCGTGGAAATTTCCTGCTCAGTTTGCTCTCCAGATACACTAGCCTCATCTATCGATTTTTTTCAGTCAAGTATTCGGTCGTCGTGTACCGAGGCGTTATAAAGTATGGTGCGTTAGTGGAAATCTTAGCGTAGAATCTTTCTGTCTGTCTACTTTCACAGTTTTTGTCCTCTCTATGTAATCTTCGGTGTTACTCAGCAGCTAGATGATTATGCGGGCCCGCCCTCACGGAGTAGTAAACTGTTCACTGGTCATTGGGTCTCATTTCGAAGCGGGGCTCATCATTGAAGACAATTCTACTCCTCTCAATGAGATTCCGAGCCAAAGACGTGTCTGGAGACGCCAACCTGACTGTCGCCTGCCATGCGGCCCGACAACAGGTAGTGACCGGTCTGGGGTGCCATGTCGTCAGCAGCACCCTTACAGCACAGGGCAATGGTGCGTCGACGATGTTTTGCGCCCCGTTTTGTCCCCTTCGTGGCAAGCTATCCTGGGCGTAAATTTGAGCAAGATAACGCCCGCACTCACACGGTGAGAGTTTCTACTGGCTTGTCTTCGTGCTTGCCAAATGGTAGGCTGGGACCACCAACCAGCTCGGGATTTTGGCGATCTAACGCACCAATTGGACAGAATTTAGCGCGACATCCCTCGGGACCAACAACTCTATCAATCAATGCCAAGCCGAATAACTGCTTGCATAATGGCCAGAGGTGAACCAATTTGTGAAGTTCTTTCTCTTGAATAAATCAACTGACTCTTCTGAAATTATAATCATTTTGTTTGTCTGTACATGTAATTCACATCTACCGATTACCGCCTCATTTGGATAATTCCTTCGTCTTGCATCGTTTTTTGTCTTAGATTGAACTTGCAATGACACAGCTTCATACTGGTAATGCATATTAAGCTCTTAAATATAGATACAGAATATTTGATAACATTTGGCACTTTGGAACAAGCGATAACAGAATCCACAGATATGGTCACCCATCTCTTCATTGATTAGGAAAAAACAATGTTAGTGTATGTAACAGAGGGACTCTTGCTAATAATCTTCCATTTACGTAACGGCGTTTTGTAATTAAATGTGTCCATTGTATCTAACTTCGCTCCGACACCAGCTAAAACTTGTAGCTACTCCACGGTCGCTATATTTTATTTGTTGTTGTTGTTGTTGTTGTGGTCTTCAGTCCTGAGACTGGTTTGATGCAGCTCTCCATGCCACTCTATCCTGTGCAAGCTTTTTCATCTCCCAGTACCTACTGCAACCTACATCCTTCTGAATCTGCTTAGTGTATTCATCTCTTGGTCTCCCTCTACGATTTTTACCCTCCACGCTGCCCTCCAATACTAAATTGGTGATCCCTTGATGCCTCAGAACATGTCCTACCAACCGATCCCTTCTTCTGGTCAAGTTGTGCCACAAACTTCTCTTCTCCCCAATCCTATTCAATACTTCCTCATTAGTTATGTGATCTACCCATCTAATCTTCAGCATTCTTCTGTAGCACCACATTTCGAAAGCTTCTATTCTCTTCTTGTCCAAACTATTTATCGTCCATGTTTCACTTCCATACATGGCTACACTCCATACGAATACTTTCAGAAATGACTTCCTGACACTTAAATCAATACTGGATGTTAACAAATTTCTCTTCTTCAGAAACGCTTTCCTTGCCATTGCCAGCCTACATTTTATATCCTCTCTACTTCTACCATCATCAGTTATTTTGCTCCCCAAATAGCAAAACTCCTTTACTACTTATATTTATGGCCAAATAGCTTTGGCCCACTTAGTCCTACGGTTTCTGATAGATAAATATTTTATTTATCTATCAGAAACCGTAGGACTAAGTGGGCCAAAGCTATTTGGCCATGGAACGAATCAGTACATAGCCGGCCGAAGTGGCCGTGCGGTTAAAGGCGCTGCAGTCTGGAACCGCAAGACCGCTACGGTCGCAGGTTCGAATCCTGCCTCGGGCATGGATGTTTGTGATGTCCTTAGGTTAGTTAGGTTTAACTAGTTCTAAGTTCTAGGGGACTAATGACCTCAGCAGTTGAGTCCCATAGTGCTCAGAGCCATTTTCGAATCAGTACATAGTTTACCAAATGCTGATTAGGTAAACATATAAAGTAAACAAAGAATTAATACGATCCAAAAGATTGTGAAAGAGCATACCAGTAAATAATACCTTACAGAGAAAAGATGTCAGCTGTGACTATCTCCCGTGCAGGATAGAGGGAGTGTGCGTCAAGGAAGCCTTTTATCCAGGATTTGAATATTTGGGGTTTATCAGTCAACTTGTTCGGTTCTGTTGGAAGCGTATTGAAAATGAAACCTGCCGAATAGTGAATATCCGCTATCGAAGTGCATGGCGTTTATCCGTATTCACTGAATGAGTGTTGCAATTTCTTCAGAATGAGTCAGTCCTGTCAACAACAAATCGCACTTGGGACAAATGTTCAGAGATTCCAGACACCTGAACAGTGTCATAAACGAAATTCGCGAACTGACGCCGCATTTCAGTCTGACCGCCCGTTTCTGGGCCAAGAATGTTCTTGGTGAGGCCACATAGTTACCCAAAATATAAGAGTATGCGAGATAGTACAGTGAATAAAAGAAAAGTAAACACGTTTTCTTATTAGTGTCAGAGATAGTGAAGATTGTTGTTATCATGAAGATAGCAGCATTCAGTTTCTGGACAAGACCTTGAATGTGGTACTTCCAAGAAAGCGTTCCATCCACCCACAGTTCTAAGAATTTAATAATTCTTTAATTAACAATCAGTTTTTAGTATAACAGGTTTTTACATCAGACTAAGGGGTAAAAAATAATTTCTCGTAGCCATATAAAGATATGCATATGCCTGAAAATTTGTGACTATGGAGTCTTAGTTGCTATGAAAATAATTGAAGGATTTAAAACGAAAAATGTAGGGCGTAAGCATTAAATAATAGTTTTTTATTTAAATAATTTTGATGCTGCATTTAGAAAGTATTGTTAAAGGAACTCACAACTTGTGAATTATCAGTCACATCATTGTCATGTAGTTTAATTGGTACGGATGCAGGCAACAATAGGACCTTACTTGTTAGCTGATATGCTTTCGGAATTGTTCAAAAAATGGTTCAAATGGCTCTGAGCACTATGCGACTTAACTTCAGTGGTCATTAGTCCCCTAGAACTTAGAACTACTTAGACCTAACTAACCTAAGGACATCACACACATCCATGCCCGAGGCAGGATTCGAACCTGCGACCGTAGCGCTCTCGCGGTTCCAGACTGCAGCGCCTAGAACCACACGGCCACTGCGGTCGGCGGGAAGTTTCTACGCGTGTCATTTATTGCCGGCGAAAGATGCGAAATACACACGTTCTTTGCGATGTTTGAAGCGTCGTGCGCATTCGCAGAGTTGACACGAGAAAGGCATGGTGCGCTCCTTACACGTGGAATAGCGGCCCGTGGCCCCGCGGCAGACAACTGCGACCGTCCTTGGCCGCCAAGGCCGCCTCCCCGAAACCGGGACGCGGCTGTCCTCCTGCTGCCATTGTCTGCACCGTTACCCTAGCTGCGCCAACCGACCCGTTACCGAGCCCAATAAAACCGCAAGCTCCAGTGCTCATTGCACGTCTTTACAACTGCGAATTTCACACCATCGTTTATCAGAACTGTAGCACCGAGAAGGATAAATTTCTTAGTCACTTGGCTGCCTCTGAGTTAGTGCTACCATATTTCCAAGTGAAAAAGCCGAAGCGTATTACAATCAATCTTCCTGTGAACTACAAAACTTCTTAACTAACTCTCTCTTGCCTTTGATGTTAGCATAGTATTGAGAACAAGTGAATCTTTATAGTTATAACTGACGATAAACAAATTCTTTACACATGGTACAGAAATTCTATTTCTCACACCAGTCCAGTATATATTAAAAAAATATCCACTCACGTTTCGTCCCTTCTAATAATGAAGTGCTGAGCGCAACAACAGTTGAAAATGCGCTGCTACGTTCCTCTGTAACATAGCAACAACCGAAATTATATGAACTGTTAAGTCTCTCTCTGCAATTGCAGCAGTTGAATTATTAAGTTTCGTCCCATGAAAAAATGAGCTAAGTTTCTTCGATATAAGTCGACTGTGAAGTTGCACTCTCTCATATAGGACCTGTTCTCCTAGATAAATACGCGTTCTCTCCATGGACAACTGTTTGCTTGAACTTGAATTATAGTTATTCTACATGCTCCTGTCCATAGGTAAACATTTCAATTTCCTCCATGCCAGATATATCTCGACTGCCTGTTACCTACACTACTGAAAATGTAAAGAATTTTAGTTGTCATTTGTACGTCAGTAATATTAACTGCATATTTTATTCAACATGTTTGATACTTGTAATGAAATTAAATGAAGTTAGAGATACAAGTACTCATTAAATTTCAGTTTTTTTAATTTGGTTTAACATAGTAAGGTACAAAAGTAAGTGTAAATACGTACGTAATTCTCTAGCAATGTCAGCTACGGGGAAACAGATGCATTGTACATGTTGCGTACTGACACAGAGCACCTATCGAAATTCGTAGCAAAAACTTACCCTGAAGTGTTCTGACATTTAAGCTTAGTAAGCAAATGCCCAGACATTTTCAAAAAATCCCGTATATACGGACAACATTCGACATACTCATATACAATACTCTGGGTTGCTGATCCAGCATACATCATGAGTATGGGTGGTGATGTTACGTCGAACCTCCAAATCCTTTGGACAGTCTTGTCAGAAATTCCAAGCGCAAACACTCTGCCTAAGCGCTGATCTCCGGGGGCTTCTTCCCACAGCAATTCTTACAGGTTCCACATTCTCGGGAGTACGCACTGTCTTTGCTCTGCCACCTCTTTTCCTTGTTGTTTCACTGACGTTTTCAAAGTTTTCGACCCAAGTTTTTATTGAGTTAACCGAAGGCTCCGGCCGATTACTATTAATTTGAAAATGCGCCCGGAAACGACGCTGAGCGGCTACATAGCTACCGCTTTGGTTGAACGCTTTCACTGCAAACGACCGTTGTTGCTTAGTCCACTGCTCCATGGCTACTGAAATGCTTTGTGTTGGGGAACGCAGTGGGACCTTGGTTACTCGCCCCCACTACTTCCAACGCTTCCGCGCACTAATAAGTAGTGCAAGTTTGACTACCGCACCCTGTATCAAGCCACAGTGGCAGAAAAAAAAGCTGCGGCACCATTCACTAGCGTAAGACAAAAATACGTTTCAAAACCGTGAAAGAATCTCTAGAAGTGAATCAAGCTGAAGGTTCCCTTGCGTTATTTTTTCCAACCATTGTGGGGTCGTGTCATATTATCCCTGAAGTGAGAAAGTTCTCAGACAGTGATGTTGCCAGGAAACTTCAAATACATGGAACTAAGTGTATACAGTTACGAAACTTGTACTAAGGTCCTGTTTTGTGGAAAACCTGCGGCAAGCTATCGGGACAGCATGTACAGCGTTCCAACAGATGAATCGACAGACATCAGTGTGAAATTTTTTAGGAATAACAGTAATTATTACAGTACTGCAACCAATGCGATCATTTCAACATTTCTTACTTAAATTAGGCGACATCGAGCATTGTAATGCTATAAGACAGGCGCTTCAAGAATAGCAAATTAGATCTAAACAAGCTGCAGGGTATAGGCACAGACAATGCGGTGTTATCAGTGGTGTCCATCATATTTTGAAAAGAGACATCCCCATTCGATTCTTATGCTGTGTGGTTGCCTAGTGTACCATGGGCGAATGTGGACATCAACAGACTTTTTAGCCAGATGAAAATTATTAAAACTAAAATGAGAAACAGAATGAAACCCGAGGTAGTGAATTCTCTCTTGTCAGTTCGAGCAGGAATGACAAGGAAGAAACAATGTTGCCAGTTATGAACTGCCGTAAGAACTGCTGAGGCGGATTGGAACTGTTAAGCTTATAAAGCATTTGAATTTACTTCATCCATTACAACCTCTATCTTTGATGTGGAATCTTCTGTCGAGGATAACGTTGATGATAACTAGCTGTTCATTTTCTTGTACATGAATTCGCCATAACACAATTCATGATACTTTTCTAGCCTTAAACACAAAGGATAACTTTAATTTGTTAATTGGCCGACACTCGAAGAAAGATTGCTTACATCTCATAGAAGCTTTCAGAACCGCTTTCAAAGGTAGAAAACACGAAGTTACTTCAGGCACCCCATGTAGGCATAAAACCTGAAAAATAACAGTGTACGAGCATCATTCTTCCCACACCCCATCCGTAAATGTAATAACAAGAAACCGTGACGTACTGTAGAATAAACATACACTGTACCATGCACCTTGCAGTGCTTTGCGAAACATAAAGGTTGTTCCATAAAGAACGCAACCTTTAAAAGGTCCGACATTTCTAGTCTAATAAGTTGGAAGGGCTGAACGTTGCACGATTTTCATCTATTTTCTTTGTAGTTAGTAATGATGCGCGTAGCGACAGAACAGCGTTGTTGTCGTAGTGTAAACTTATTGCAAATGTTCAAATGTTTTTGAATTCCCAAGGGACCAAACTGCTGACGTCATCTGTCCCTAGACTCAGACACTACTTAAACTAACTTACGCTAAGGACAAAACAAACCCACACACACACACACACACACACACACACACACACACACACACACACAACTATGCCCGAGGGCGGACTCGAACCTCCGACGGGAGGGGCCGCGGAATTCGTGACATGGCGCCTCTAACCGCGGGGCAAACTTATTACAGATGTGATGAATGTTGTGCAGATTCCTTGGAATGTTTTCTTAACCTCATCCCCAGAATAAATAGACTGTGATGAAACTGCTAAATTTGATAAAAACGTTTCAGTTGTGCGCATTAAACCGACGGGGCGTCCTGATGTTAGTCGTTCTGAGGAAGACATAGACAACGTGTTAATGTTACGGTACGCTTGGTGAAAACTGTTCACTGACGTTCTCGCAATAGGTTGTATATTACTAAACATCTAACTCTGGTCATGGTTCACGATCCCGGTTGCAGATTGCCTATCTAACGGTTTCCAGTGCCAGCAAAAATTTAATTTTCAGTATGTCATGCAATTACTGAGAGACTTTACAAATTTAAAATGCTAAAGTGGTATCAACGTATGTTAAAAGTTAACATTGTAAGACAGATATTACATTTAGAAACTGTATGTGTGTCCTGAAGCAGCGTTACTTACGGCGCGCAATACCCGGACTTTATTCATCCAGTGTTTGAGAATGAGGGCACTTACTGACTAACAACGAATTTTAAACTTAATTTCAAACCTTGTCTATACTTTTTCTCGCTTACATGGTTAACGTCAAATATGTGACACATTATTTCATGTGTAAAGTAATTAGACGTATGAAGCTGTCTTATACATGGGAGCTCGATTTTCCAGACTGTTGGGTTTACTGGTATTCCCAGAACCTGCATGCAACGAATTCTAATAGATGTGCACCTGTAGGCCTGTAGAATCCAACTGATACAAGAACTGAAGGGGAACGACCACGAAAAGCGCCGAGCACTTGCCGATTATGTGATTGCGAAACAATTATTGTGTTGAATGCCTTCCTGAACAAGCAGACTTGCAGAATCTGGGACACAGAAACCCTCGATTAATTATTGAGACGCCATTACATCCACAACGGGTGATTGTAAGGTGTGTCATTTAGGCTGAGGGCGTGATTAGGCTCTAGTACTTCGAAAATATCGTCGAGCAGGCATTAACAGTGGACGGCGAAGGCTGCCACAATATGGTAAGGAAGTTTTTGTAGTCTGAGCTGTATCATGTGAATGCTGAAGAGATTTAGTTTCGACAAGATGGCGCTATATGTCCCACATAAATTGTAACAGTAGACTTGTTCGAGAGAAGTTCCTTGGCTGGGTTATTTCTTGCAACGGTGACGTGGATTGGCCACCCAGATCTTTTGATTCGACACCAGGTGATTTCTTTCTGTGCGGGCATTTGAAATCTCGTGTGGTCCCAACAAACCGCGATCACTACGGGAACTCAAGGCCGAGATTGAGCGAGTATTTCAGAACTAGAAGTGTAAGTTTGCCGAAAAGTCGTGGAAAGAACGAAAGTGTGTGCATAGAGTCGTGGAGGGCATTCGGGTAATATCATATTTGATACATAATCACATCCAGCCAGTGCAATAATATGTAAATTTCTTAATTTCATCGATAAATTTTTATGTTGTTATGAACATAAAAGTTCATTTCTTTATGGAACCCGCTTTAGATGTAGACTTTGTACTCGCCGATGAGCCTCGCTTCATTTGGGGATAGTGATGCCTGGCTAAACATCTCTGTACCAAATCGCCGGCGCCCATAGCGGTAACCACTAAATGAGCCAGCTGTAGATCGCGAAGTGGTTCCTGGCACGCTGCTTTGTCTCTCTTATATTGAAAATGGTATTCCGTCGCTCGGCCACTTGATCATGACGCGTATAGAGCCTAAGTAGCATTTTTCGGCCTAGACCTGCGTTCGAAAATGTTAAGTTGTGCAACATGTTCGAAAACCTCAGAAAAGTGTATACGCTATGTAGAAAGACCAATATGACCAAGAACGAACAGGGGAGAAGAAAAATGGAAGATCAAGAACAAAGCTCAGAGGAGGGATTAAAATTCAGGAGGAAAGGATAGCAGAAAGAAGATGCACTGTTGGCATTGCTGTTCTGCGTGAAATTGAGGAAGAATTGCAGGGGCTGTTGAATGGGGTGATTTTTCTACTGAACTTATAATATGGATTGAGAGAAAACAAAGCAAAGCCGAAATGTTAAGTAGCAGCGTAAATGAGATCAGCGACAAACTCAGCATAACAATTTGGGGACCGTGTCGTAGGCGAACTGAACGAATTCGTCTACCGTAAAAACAAAGTGACGCGGATGGACAAGGAGGGTGCAAGACGCGTATAGCGCAAAGATGGCATACCTAGCCAAAGACAGATTCAACTTGTGAAAGAAATTTCTGAGCTGTTCCTCTGAAGCAGTTGTGATAAAATCGAAAGAGAAAGTAATCGGTGCATTTGAGATGTGACCCGATAAGACACGAATTTGCAGAATCAGCGAGGAAAGGAGAAGGGACAGGATGGTAGAACGTGTGGTAAGACATAATGGAATAATTTTCATGGTACTAGAGAGAGCCTTAGAGGACAAAGGTTGTAGAGGAAAACAGCGACTGGAATGTATACGACAAATAATTCAGGATATTGGGTGTAAGCGCTACTTCGAGATGAAGAGATTGACTCAGGATATGAAATAGTGGCAGGCACCAACAAAACCGTCAGAAGATGGTAGTCCCCCACCCTCCCTCCTCCTCCTCCTCCTCCTCCTCCGCAACAACAACAACAACAACAACAATAGCAGCGACAACAACAACAACAAAAGAGGCAGTGTACCCTTTTAATTTCTTTCATTTACTTCTGTCCCACGAGATTTTTTAAATAATTTTTTGTACGGCGGGGTGATGGTTGTCAGCACTGAGTGCGGCGGTATATGTGTGTCCACTGGTTCTTGCTTCTGTGGCGGCTGGGTGCGAGGGCGTAGGATTGGGCAACATGAGTTGGCCGCACAACCACTGTGCATGTCGCCACAGCTGTGCCACACCGTTCTCTCTCCACAGTGAGCGTTGCGAAACGGGCGGTGGGCGAGGGGTGCCACGCCGTGGATCCGCAGTCAGCTTGCTGGCCAAAAGCCATTTCGCTACGCTTCGACGCTAAATGGTAACACGTTGGACACGCGCTCGTTAGAAGCAGACTTCAAGTATCTGTTTACTCTTACTGATCTGTGAGTTCTCGCTATCCCCTTAATAGACTCTGCTTCCGATTTGTCATGAAGAAGGGGAAAAAAGTTTCAAGTGACTTTACGCTCCTGTGTCTCTGTACACTGATGAAACCAGAACAACAGTAGTCCGCCTCGGTAGCTGCGGGGTCAGCGCGCCAAATTACTAACGGAAGGGGCCCGGGATCAATTTCCGGCCGGGTCGGAGATTTTCTGTGGTCGGGGACTGGGTACTATGTTCGTCCTTACATTTGTATCGTCCTTACTGACACGAAAGTCGCCTCAAACACGGAAGTCGCCTCAAACACACTGTCATATCTGACGAACCGAAAGTCAAAAAAATTGGGGAAAAATTGAGAACAATATGATCACTACCCACCGCGAGATTCGTTGGTGCCTGTTGACATTGCAGGCACGTGACGTGCTAAGGAAAGAATATAAGCAGAGCAGAGACGAATGGGTTATCACTCAAGCAATGATACGGCCCGAATATGGCGAAACCAGTGTTCTAAGCGAATCTGACAAAGGGCAGATTGTTTTCGTTCGTCTTCTGGGAACGAGCATTACGGAAATAGCGAAGATCATTGGCTGTTCGCCTGCTACTGTCCTTGTCATCTATGAAAAGTGGTGGAAGGACCGTGAAACCACGTGTAAGCAACAAGACGTCCACACCTCATCGCACAACATGAGGGTCGGAGGCTTACCCGCCCTGTACCGCAGATCTGACGTCAGTGTACGACACTGGTGCAGGCTCAACTGTTTCGGAGCACCCTGTTCAGCGCACGTTGTTGAACATGGGACTCTGCTGCAGTCGATCCCTGCGTGTTCCCATGTTGATCCAATGACATCGTCAGTTACGAGTGGGCACGAGGTGATCGATATTGGATCTTGGATCATTGGAAACATGTCACCTGGTCACCTAATGCACCGTGCCACGGACGCAGGCCTGTCGCGGTAGTATTGTATTATGCCATGGGGTTCCATGGCATTTGTAACGGTAGTCGAAGGCACCATGACAATTGTGGGCAGTGGGAACTATATTGAAGACTACCTGCATCCCTTCAAGCTCGATGTCTACCCCGACGGCTATGGCGTCTTCCAGCAGAATAAATGTCTGTGTTGGATGGCTAGAATCGTGCTACAGAGATTGGAAGACCATGTTACTGAACTCTCGTCGATGTCTTGACCACCAAATTCGCCCGATCTGGGACGTTATCGGGCGCCAGCTTCTTGTCCGAAAACTACCAGCCCATAATTTACAGCAATTGCGTGACTTGTGCCTAGACATCTGGTGCCTCATACCTCCAGAAACCAACCAAGGACTCGTCGAATCCACGACACGCAAATCACTACGGTCTTGCGTTCCAAAGGTGAAGGAATACGCTATTAAGCAGTTGGTCATAGTGTTTTCGTTCATCAGTGTATTTTTTTAATTTTATTGGGTTTCGGGACGTGCCTATATAGCCATCTTAGCAGTGGAATGTCATTTATGACGATAAGAATGTAAGAGCAACACAACATCCTGTCCCAGAGCGGAGAAAATCTGCTACCCTGCCGGCAATCGAACCTGGGTCCCTACGATTAGCAATCCATCGCACTCACCGCGCATACTACTGATACGAACATTCATCAGTGTGTGTGACACACTACTGCATAAGTGAGGGTGCCGTCAGTAGTTAATTCAACAACTAACAACAGCTTTGCCGCCTTGCGCCAGTGTGAAAGTTCAGGCAGCTTTAAAATCTATCTATGTTTCTCTCGTGTGATGTTCTAGTTAGCGAATGCCATATTTAATAAATATTGAAGTTTTGGCTTCTTGGAGTAGATGGGTACCCGGTCGCAGTAAAACTGGTAGCGCTATGCAGTATGGGATCCAGTTTTTTGGGGAAATGGGCTTTGTTAGGAAATCTACATCACAGTAAAAACGAATGTGTGGTGGCATCTTTCTTTCTTAAAAGTGTGTTTGGTGATAGATAGCGGATCGAAGGAATGTGGTCACGACACATGACAGAACAAACGAAATCGTTAGGAAAAGAAGTCAGTAAAGCTCCCCTCAACTCTGTTTGGTCCTTCGCTTTTTGGACCTACTGACTTAGCCAACTACAGGGGCACCTATAGTTTTACGTGAACACCTAACCGCGGTGCAGCTTGCCATCTTCCACTTCAACAAATTACTGCCTGAGGTGAAAGCAATAAATGACGGTAAAAATTCTAGGGCAGGCTGGGGATCGAGCTCCGGCCAGAACGTCACCCCTTAAAGTGGCGTGGCATTCATCTTTAAAGAAGTGGAATTAACTAGAAGACTTGTGCTGCACAAGTGCTTACATGTTTCTGAAATTGTGAGAAACAGTAGCATTAGTAGTCTTTTTCTGTTGTCTCAATCATTGCAGAAACGATACTAATTGTGTTTAACGCGCATGGAGTTACCTTCCCCAAGTGCTGAATAAGGGTTATAACAACAGTAGAGAAGGGCGATACTTAGAGCTATTAACCATTGAGGTCACTTATTACCTACCGTATCCACTAAATTCTATTCGTTTCATCAAGTTTGTGCCCAGCATTTTGCTTAACAACGGCCGTTATATAAAACTGGATACGCTTGATTGATTTGTAGGTACCTTCTTTCTCCAATTTTTACCGCTATGTTGGTTTTGCCATTTAGAGAACCCTATTTAGAGCTGGATCGAGGATTTTGCTCATTCTACCGTAGACGCTGTCTTGGTTTTGGAAAGGCTCGTTTTTCTTTCAAATCTCTGCTCTTTCGTCCGAAAGTTTCACCTTGCGATCACCATTGACATTACTGTGGAGGGTACGTGTCGAACATCAGAAGACAAAAATCATTTTCAGCTCTTAAGGTAATCTGAGCTTTGGCCACTACGTCCACTACGAAGAACCACTCATTTCCATTTTAAAGAATAAATTGGATTTTTCCCTCTTAATTAGAATTAGCGGAAAAGAAATATAGAACCCTGGTGGTTTCAACGATGGACCCCCACACCCTCCCTACCTCCAGTAACTGTTGTTACTATTAACATTCAGATGAAACTGTGTGATTCCAGAGGCCTTTTCAAGTCTCAAACATCTGTGATGTGCATGTGCAGACCGAAGCGACGGATGAAAATTTGTACCAAGGCCGGGTTTCAGACTGTTCTGCAGCAACATAAGCGCCCTGAGGCTCTGGGAGGAGCACTAAAATGGAGATCAAGGCGAACCCCGGCCTTGGTACAAAAAATTTCATTCGTCCCTTCAGTCTGCATACATACATCATTGACATTTCTAATACTGAGCGTGCCGAAGGAAGTTCCTACCTTAAACCTAAATGATGAAGTCCACACGGGGATTTGACCCCCTCCTTTCAGTGCGACAGCTCTCTCCGTTTTTATTCTGGAGTAGGTGGTGTTCAATGTGGTTCTGCTAGATCGATTTAGGTTTTCCGTGTTTTCTTTAAATGTCACTGTGGTTGCTTATAGCGGCCGTAGCTGCGGTGTTAATGGTATGAACAATCCCTAACCATTTTGCGGGACTCCTCTCAGTAATCTCCATGGTTCAAATGGCTCTGAGCACTATGGGACTTAACATCTGATGTTATCAGTCCCCTAGAACTTAGAACTACTAAAACCTAACTAACCTAAGGACATCACACACATCCGTGCCCGAAGCAGGATTCGAACCTGCGACCCTAGCGATCGCGCGGTTCCAGACTGAAGCGCCTAGAACCGCTCGGTCGCAACGGCCGGCCAATCTCCATGTTAGTGCTTCTGCCAGAGCCTCAAAGCGCCTTATGTTGCTGCATAGCAGATTAGTCCCTCATAGCCCTGTAACTATCTAAATATGTACCGTTCTTCTTATAAGTCTGTAATTTTTATGAATCGCTGTCAGGACCGGTTTAAGACACAGACGACTGAAGCATTCGCTTGCGGCAAGAAGCTGAGAGGGGCGCCAGAGGCACTCGTAGTGCGAAGTTTGTACACAGGGTGTATCGTAATTGGTAACGAAAACAGCCCATTTCCGCACTAGATTTAGATTTACTGTTAAAGGTCTTACTAAGAACCCAAAGAACGGTAACTAATCGGCGAGGGAGGAAAAGGAACGGTAACTAATCAGTGAGGGAGGAAAGGAAAGGGGGACGGCCAAATGACATAGCACTTTTGTGGAAGAATGTTCTTGAACTCGCCCCGATTGCTTTTCAGTTTTATCGAAGATGGAACGACAGAGAAATGTGTATTGGAAATGGAACACTTTACCGGCTAATATCTCCTCCTCCAGCGCAAATATTTTACTTGTAAATGGGTAATGCGCCACTTTGTCGAAGTGGGAAGGATTTCTTATGGGACAGGGAGTATCGGCAGGAAAACAGAATAAAAAGGATTCTATATTTTACAACTTGTCCAATGCCAGCGCAGTCTCACAACCGTGTGCCAGGCACATTTATTGGTTTTGCCACTGAAATAATAAACATTTTAAATGAACTGTACTTTAGCGGGAGAAACCGCCTGAACAGCAGATGCAAAGTGTCTGGTGTTTCCAGAATAAAATACACTCCTGGAAATGGAAAAAAGAACACATTGACACCGGTGTGTCAGACCCACCATACTTGCTCCGGACACTGCGAGAGGGCTGTACAAGCAATGATCACACGCACGGCACAGCGGACACACCAGGAACCGCGGTGTTGGCCGTCGAATGGCGCTAGCTGCGCAGCATTTGTGCACCGCCGCCGTCAGTGTCAGCCAGTTTGCCGTGGCATACGGAGCTCCATCGCAGTCTTTGACACTGGTAGCACGCCGCGACAGCGTGGACGTGAACCGTATGTGCAGTTGACGGACTTTGAGCGAGGGCGTATAGTGGGCATGCGGGAGGCCGGGTGGACGTACGGCCGAATTGCTCAACACGTGGGGCGTGAGGTCTCCACAGTACATCGATGTTGTCGCCAGTGGTCGGCGGAAGGTGCACGTGCCCGTCGACCTGGGACCGGACCGCAGCGACGCACGGATGCACGCCAAGACCGTAGGATCCTACGCAGTGCCGTAGGGGACCGCACCGCCACTTCCCAGCAAATTAGGGACACTGTTGCTCCTGGGGTATCGGCGAGGACCATTCGCAACCGTCTCCATGAAGCTGGGCTACGGTCCCGCACACCGTTAGGCCGTCTTCCGCTCACGCCCCAACATCGTGCAGCCCGCCTCCAGTGGTGTCGCGACAGGCGTGAATGGAGGGACGAATGGAGACGTGTCGTCTTCAGCGATGAGAGTCGCTTCTGCCTTGGTGCCAATGATGGTCGTATGCGTCTTTGGCGCCGTGCAGGTGAGCGCCACAATCAGGACTGCATACGACCGAGGCACACACGGCCCACACCCGGCATCATGGTGTGGGGAGCGATCTCCTACACTGGCCGTACACCACTGGTGATCGTCGAGGGGACACTGAATAGTGCACGGTACATCCAAACGGTCATCCAACCCATTGTTCTACCATTCCTAGACCGGCAAGGGAACTTGCTGTTCCAACAGGACAATGCACGTCCGCATGTATCCCGTGCCACCCAACGTGCTCTAGAAGGTGTAAGTCAACTACCCTGGCCAGCAAGATCTCCGGATCTGTCCCCCATTGAGCATGTTTGGGACTGGATGAAGCGTCGTCTCACGCGGTCTGCACGTCCAGCACGAACGCTGGTCCAACTGAGGCGCCAGGTGGAAATGGCATGGCAAGCCGTTCCACAGGACTACATCCAGCATCTCTACGATCGTCTCCATGGAAGAATAGCAGCCTGCATTGCTGCGAAAGGTGGATATACATTGTACTAGTGCCGACATTGTGCATGCTCTGTTGCCTGTGTCTATGTGCCTGTGATTCTGTCAGTGTGATCATGTGATGTATCTGACCCCAGGAATGTGTCAATAAAGTTTCCCCTTCCTGGGACAATGAATTCACGGTGTTCTTATTTCAGTTTCCAGGAGTGTACATGTATCATCCAACACCAAAGTGACACAGCAGGAAAACAACGATCCTACAGTTGCTAGAGGGGAAAATACCCATTCTCTCCACATTGGGTATAGAAACCAACAAAATTGTTTGAGATCATTTTCAGCTGTCTGTATTCTGCTGTGTTATAGTGTACTGAGACTCGTAACTGAACGCTAATCATCAGTATTGAAAGTGGGTTGCTTCGTTATTGATATTAAAACGTGATAAGTGACTGCTTCCACTCATTTCAAGTACACCACGTTTTCATAGATCTTGAGATTTTTACGAAACTTCCCACGTTTCATGCTCGCCTAACTTTTTTTTCTCATTTCTAATGATTGACATGACGCCTTTCAGCAACAAACTGCAATCGTCAGGTGTAGGCAGATTATTTTCGAAACCCGTCGTTTCCGGCTAGTTACTGGAAATTAAAGGCTGGTCAGGTGCGAATGGGACTCGCGCTCTGAGTGTTTCCTTTATAGACATTTCATCCATTTCCGGAATCGAGAATCTCCACGAGTTTTGCCTGTTATCGATACCGATACTGGCAAGATATCGGTCCCGGGAATTTCAATACTTTCAGAATGTTTTAATTATGACAAAAAATATTTCTTGTGTGATATAATTACAAATTAACAATTTTATGATTTTTTTTTCTTTACTTGTTCTGTGGAAAACCGGTGTTCAACATCCTTCGTTTTTTGAAGCTGTTTCGCCATTCATTATGTTGAGAGTAAACATTAAAACCACTACGTGGTGTAAAGGAACGTGAAGAAATTTCCAAAGTGATACGTTACGGCTGTAGTTTTTAGAGAATTCTAAATAGCTTGGAGAAGATAGCTAGCAAAGCTTTTTGGGTAATGAGTGCAACTATTTTTTCTTTCTGTACATGATCTGCTGTATGTCGTTGGTGCAAACAACTGCTACAGAGGTACTTAATATTGCCACCGCATAGAGGCAATCTCTTTCCCCTTCTTCAGTGCTTGGCTATAATCTAAAGGGATACCAACATATTTTTGTACGCTGTGAATGAAACTTTTATTTATTTATTTATTTTATTTTATTATTTTTTTTAGAACAACTTGAAAGTTGCAGTTAAGCGCTTAATTCTACGATTCACTCTTACTAGGACACCGTATTGCAGTTTAGCGTTTCACACGCTTAGGCTGTGTGAAGTCCTGAGTGACTGAATAGGCATTGCCTGGTTTCAGACATTAGGCCGTAAAACTGTATTCGTCAAGCGTTGTACGGTCTTGGGACATAGCTACGACTGAAATTAACTTACAGGCTCTTCGCTCCAGGCAAAAAAAACCATTCATATTACGTATTATTTAATTATGGCGAACGTATTACCCCATTTCTGCTAAGCAGCAAAGATTGTGAATATGTTCATACGATCGAAAAAGGATGATTACACACATCACGGTCCTTAATCGAGTAATTTGCACATCCATTGCAGTAGAAACACCTGCAGAAGTGAGTATTAATTAAGGGTATAACAGACATGAAAAACATCATTTTATTCTGCGTCGTGAAATCATACTGTACAAGTCTTGGCGCAACAAGGAAGTCAATGGAAGCGAAAGTTCCTAGCGCGTTGATCACTTTTCTCACGTTATGTAAGGAGAGCGAGATGTGTGTGTGGGGGGGGGGGGGGGGGGGGGAGCGGAGCGGGTATGTTACGGTACCGATGTCTGAATCGGCCTTACAACTGAAAGATGCTGTTGGTTTTTAGGTAACAAGAGTTTATACGCTACCCTATCACTATTTTTTTCTCGTCAGTTTACATACGAACTAGGTGGCACACACAGATAGGTACGTTGCGAAGTGTTTTCTTTTCCTTCTCTCGTAGCTGCTGTACGTCGTGAACTGGCTGCATATATGTTATAGTATGCACTAGACTATCGTCCTCACGGTCTTCATTTCATTGGTATATTGACGGCTAAATAGATTGTAAGCCTCGTTTACGATATAATTGAACTTTTTCTTTACCCATTCTTTGCATTTAATTAATTTAGTGTATAAAATCAACTGTTTGGTTGCCGTCTTCCCATACTTAACGGATAGTCACCTTCAAGCTTGCATAATAGAGGTTTCAAGAGCTATGGAAATTGTCCACAGATCATTCTACATTCCTGCCTTTTGCACTTGTCTGAAACAGATCATTTTTGCTAACACTAAATGTAATTGTCACTGTTTTATACATAATTATTTCAGATTAATGATGGCCCAAGAATGCACTGTTAAAGCAGACAGTTTCTATAGTAAAGTGCACTAAATTCCCATCTTTGACATGACCTATATTTTAAAGATGCCACTGTCAGTGAACATTCAGCATTAGTTTCCCTAATATGGGATGATTACATGAAAGCACTGTTGTGGGAAGAATCAAAACAATTACATATTTTGGAGTGTTTTAAAATGAAATGACTAAATAAATGTAGGTCTAATTGTCAGAAATGCAGGAGCCTGAGGTTCATTGGAAGAATCCTAAGGATTTGCAATTAACTACCAACAAAGGAAGTTGCATACAAAACCCACATTCGGTTTATGCTTGAGCAGTGTTTATGAGACCGATAGTTTTATCAGGTACATTTAAAAGATGAGGTAGACAAGATATAAAGAAGAGCAGCACTTTTCGCCACAGAATTGTTTAAAAAGGGTCAGAGTTTCATGGAAGTTTTCACCCAAATGCAGTGCTACAAGAGAGGCATTGATGTGTTAGGGAGAGTTTAACCATTGAAGTTCCAAGAGTGTACATACCAAAGAGGTTTGAGTAATATGTTACTTCTCACATACTCTCCTACTCCCACATTCATCTTGCGAGGTGAAGGTGATGCTAAATTTGGAGAAATTCAAGATTATGGGGAGGCTTAGCAAAGTTGCTGTTGCTGCCTGTTGTTCATGGATGAAGCAGGAAAGGCTGGTAATGAATGTGGTGTGCGAAGTATCCTCTTCTCCTCTCTGTAAGATGCCTTGTGGAGTACATATGTAATTGTAGCATGTGAAATCATCTGTGTTTGGAACAGTGAATAGTGCTGTGATGCGTAACCCTAGTTTGAGTTTTAGACTGATGTTACCCACTACATTAGCAGCAATATTGCAACTGGAGATGTTTGTTATAACATTTCCAGGATAAAGATAACAGTGACATACATCAGCATTATTGAAAGCACTCATTTTATCACCCTGTAGCAGCCTGGTATTGTAACTGTAATATTAGTCAATAGGAAAGAGATTCAGAGACAAGCAGAGCTAAAAGAAAATGCCAGCCTGCTTTGAGTTTAGAAGTGAAATGTTCTGTTTTGGAATGTGGTCCTCATCATATGTGCTGATGTAGATGACTCCTGGCACATTTGTAATTATATGAAATTCTTCAGATTACGAATTACTTAGAACAGGAGATACATTTTCATTTTATTTCTGTCTCTTCCATTAAGTGTTTAAGAGGAGATAACAGACAATGAAATCATTGTAGGTCACCACAGGGTATTTTAATGAAAGTACATGTATGGTTTTACTTGATATTGCTGGAAATGCTATCCTGACATGCACATGGTGTGAATTATAAAAATATAGATACATGATATCGTCTTATTTAAACCCAATCACCAATAAGAAGTCTGAAATTAATTTTTTTTTTCATACTTATGTATCACTTTACAGTTTCATGCAACTTTTTTTTCACTCATTACATACTAGTCATTACTTTGACAGTATAAGAACTAAAAAGAAAAAAAATTGGCTAGTGCAAGTTTTGCAGTTATTAGCTAGAGTGTATGTTTGTTCAAAATCAAGCACATGCCCACTTTAAGTACTTATAAAATGCTAGCACGACTGTTGTAATCACATCTAATATTCAGTATAGTTTAGTGTTGCTGTCATAAGTGGTTTGTTAACTTTGAGGTGGTAAAAAAGTGAACATTGCAATTCACTCAACAAGTAAATATCTTAGCTGCTGCAAGCTCATATATTTTTAACAACATTATAAAAACATATATTTTGTGGTTTGCTATGCCGGCACACATTATGATAACTAATAGTAACCATTTTTAGCCTTTGATTTCTAAATTAAGTCTTTACAGTTACTATTAGTGCAATATTGCCTTAAGATACTATTGTTGTTGTTTGTGCAGGGAACAAAACTATGGATTATTATGGAGTATCTTGGGGGTGGCTCTGCCTTGGACCTAATGAAGGCAGGCAGTTTTGAAGAGATGCATATTGCTATTATCCTACGTGAAGTGCTCAAGGGTCTTGACTACCTCCACAGTGAGCGGAAGCTTCATAGGGACATAAAAGGTATGCTTTCTCAGTTAAATATAATGAAGGTAGCAACAGAGTCTGTCATTAAAAATACTACTACTACTACTACTACTACTACTATTACTAACAGTTGTACAATAAGTTCAACCATTCCTTCCTACCTTCTGTTATAAATTTGTTACATGTAGGCCCTACCACTTGCAAATTTCTTTATAAATGCAAGAATGAAACTGATTTAAGATGCAGAAAGCTGTACACATTTTGCAGAAAAAGGGGGGGGGGGGGAGGACCACTCTCTGTGTTTAAGAGGGAATGGGGCATTGTGATTTGTAACATTTGCTGTTCACTTTGTCTAACACTCTAAGTCAAAATTAGATATAATATAATACCAATATCAAATACACATTAAGAATAAACTGACTTTGTATACAGAAATGACACGAGACACAGATTTAGTAATAGAAAACTAATTGGGCAGACAGTTGTTACTATATTGTTCACATTATTTGCAGCTGCAAATGTTTTACTGAGTGAGATGGGTGATGTGAAACTCGCAGACTTTGGTGTTGCTGGTCAGCTGACTAATACCACAAGCAAGAGGAACACATTTGTCGGAACACCATTTTGGATGGCACCGGAAGTTATAAAACAGTCTGCATATGACTCAAAGGTAAATTTTAGTGTTTTTGGTCTTCATAAAACACAGTTAGTTTATTTATAGTTTCTTATTTCAAGAGCACAATTATATGTTAAATGCAATAACAATGGGGCTATCATTGATGAACAGAACAGAGCTCTTAAGAAAGGAAGGAAACAAAAACCCATTTGAACTTAGGTACATTTGAGAATAAGAATTTAAGCTAACATTCCTTGGAGCACATCCATTCATGACTGATTGTTAATCTTGGGTATGGTGACCAATACAGATTTGACTAATTATGACGTCATTACTGCCAGTTAACAATTATCCTAGGAATATTCAAAGTATTTTATGAACAGTCTTTTACCACAACTTTTCTGGCAGTCCATGTAATCAATTCTATTCATCTATAGAGTGTTTTGTTAGTATTTTGAGGATCATAGGCATATCAAAAATTGAAACACACATTGTTAATATCCCACAATAATATATATTTTATATTTAGTTGTGAACTGACTTTCAACTTTTTAGGCCATCATCAAACAACTTAAGAGTGAACAGATTGTCCACACATCAGTGAGAGCTTATAGCTGTACAGAGATTGTTATTTCTAAATAAATGTGACCATTTTACAACTATGTAACTATACAAATAACACAAGCATGTTGACGTACACAAAGAAGATAGGAGCAAATAAACCTGACTTTACATCATGCCCAAAGGTTAAAAGTACACAGGTATGAAGGTCAAAACAGTACACCACATAAGTACTGACACAGACTACTATGTTATATGGACAAAAATAACTGGTGTTTTAATAGTATAACTATCCCCTGCTCCCCACACGATATTCCATTGACTCCTTCCCCGTTTCTGCTCCTCCCCCCCCCCCCCCCCGCCCCCCCCCCTCGGTCTTTTTTTACCTGTTCATCACATTCACCAGTCATATTTGCCCATCTGACATAGTAGCCTGTGACAGTATTCGCTTGGTGTACTGATTTGGGCTTATAAATACTTATATTTTTAATATTCGAGTACAGTGTAATATAAGGTTTCCTTGTTCATCCTTTTCGCGTATTTCAGTATGCTTTTGTTTTTTGTGTAAATATGAAGTTGTAAAATAGTTACATACCTTTCAAAATGACAATCTTTGTATAGCTATTAGTTCTCACTGATTTTGTGTGGACAGTCTGTTCAGTTTCAAGTTGTCTGATGACAGCCTAGAAAGCCAGTTTTCAAGTTGTGGATCATTAATTAATGTTGTTTGTGTCATAAGCAAGCTGAGAGCCACACCTCAAATGTGGATTTGCAGCATTGGCATAATCCAAATAGAACTTATTCAAAATAAATCTTGGCAAAACAACAGTTCATGAAAGTCCATGTTGTGACTGCTCAAGTCATAGATGTTAAATAAACAATGGAAACAGCCTCTCAACATCTAATGGAGGCATATAGTGGATAGTTACATAAACAAGAAGTTCAGCATGCAGCAGCATCTTCTGCATGTGGCTAGCTACTGCTCAGTGCCTCTGCTATGCAATGAATGGTTGTCTTTACTCATTCTTATATTTTTCTCCAACAATCTCAATTAAAGGTGATGTGTCTGAATTGCAATACTGGCTGTTCCTTCTGTGATTTGAGCAAGTCATTAGTAATTCTTTGTGGACAATGTACTGTAAATAAGAGTGTGAAAAGCATTTGACAACTAATGGATACCTATTGCTTGTAGGCTGATATCTGGTCATTGGGCATTACTGCAATTGAGCTTGCTAAAGGGGAACCACCAAACTCTGAACTACATCCAATGAGAGTGTTGTTTCTGATACCCAAAAACAACCCACCACAGCTCACAGGGAACTACACCAAGCAGTTCAAGGAATTTGTAGAGGCATGCCTTAACAAAGATCCAGAAAATGTAAGTATTCCTTAACATCCATATTTATTTGTAAAGCATAGTACAATTTTGTGACTCATATTTCTGAAAGTTGGTTTGACTAACTGACTCAGTTATGCATGAATGAAAAATGTAAAAAAAACCTTGACATAATGAATTATTATTTCTGTGATATGTGCCTTAAAACTGTATTATAGGGAGATATCGTTGAAATACTGTTTGGAAATGCCTTGGTTGTAAGGAATTTAAAGTAATTAACAGTGTAAGAAATTCTGTGAAAATGATCTTTGAAGATAGACATTCCTTGGTAATGCACCATTTGTTGGGAGAGCCCTGCAACATTGCTTTAAAAGAAAAAGGAGAGCAATAAAGCCTCTTGTTGAAAAATGTGTCTCGTCCACTTTTAGTTTCCTCTGTTTTCACCTCTCTCAGGCTGTCATATAACAAAACTGTGAATATGCATATCTAAATATACGAGGTCTGTTCAAAAAATTCCAGGATATTCGTAACCGCAGTGGTGTGTTGTAGCAAAATCCTGTTGGGATCCTTGCACACGGCTGTGTTTAATGTGTAACTGCCAGAAGTTTCATTGTTGTATGTCTGTGTCGTGCAGTTTGAGAATTTATAGATGACCGAGTTAGAGGAGCAATGCGTCTGCATTAAATTTTGCATGAAACTCAAGAAAACCTTTACAGAGACACACCAAATGATGCAGTAAGCTTAAGCTATACTCGATTTTACGAGTGGTTCACATGGTTTAAAAATAGCCAAATGGAAGTTAAAGATGACCCTTGTTCAGGATGCCCTTCGATGCCTACTGATGGCACTCATGTCAGTAACATCAGTGAAATTGTGTGTCCTAATTGAGGAGTGACTGTTTGAGAGATTGCAGAAGAATGTAACATTTCAGATGGATCGTCATGAAGTCCTGACACAGCATCTTGGAATGGATTGTGTTACTGCCAAGTTCATCCCATGGGTCATGAGTCAAGACCAGAAAGATCTTCGCCTCACAATCTGAATCTGTAAAGAGTTTTTGGATTGCACAAATAAGAACAAGATGTTCCTCAAGAGAATCATAACTGGTGGTGAGACGTGGGTCTACTGTTCTGATGTTGACATAAAGGTTCAGTCTTCACAGTGGGCGGGAAAGGATCTCAAAGACCAAAAAAAGCTCGTCAGGTCAGATGTCAAAGACATGCTAATAGTTTTGTTTGTCTTTGAAGGATTAGTTCATCATGAATTCGGGCCACAGGGACAGACTGTTAATCGATGATACTATCAAGATAAGTTGTGATGCCTGTGAGCAAATGTGAGAAGGAAATGGCCTGAAGTGTGGCAAAACAATTCATGGCTCTCGCATCACGATAGCGCACCCACCCATTTATCCCTAATAGTGTCTGATTACTGCACAAAAAATGAAATCACTGTGCTGCCTCATCCTCTGTACCATCCAGACCTAGCCCCTGCAGATTGTCTTTTTTTATTTTCAAAGTTGAAAACCCCATTGAAAGGACAAAGATTTGCAATGATAGACAAAATAAAAGAAAATTCACAGATGTCACTTTGCGCGATCCACCAAGAGGCATAACAGGAATGCTTCTGGAATTGGAAGTGGTGTTGGGAACAGTGTATCAATGAAAGTACTTCAAAGGAGACGATGCACATTAAGCAAAAGGTAAGTGTAGAAAAATTTTGTGGACAAAGTTCTGAAATTTTTTGAGCAGACCTCATATATATCATTCACTGCATTTTTAGTGTTATTTATGTTGTTCTACTTCCCTTCCTGATCCTTTTCCCCCTTCCATCTCCTCCCATATGCTCGAAACAGTGAATTGACTGTATCATACTTATCATAAAACTCACTCACAGATACAATGTATCTCGAGAGTCATACTGAAATAATACGGTTTTGAAAAATTATAATGAATGTGATGTCATTTCTCTCAAGTCTGGTCATTTTCCCACGTAGCCTTTAATTTGTTGTAGTTTTCTTTAAGTATTGTAACATACATACGAAAGTCTGAGCTTATATGAATAACAACATTTTTTAAATTTTTTTATAGAGGCCAACAGCAAAGGAGCTACTCAAATTCCCATTTATAAGGAAAGCTAAAAAGAACTCTTATCTTATTGACCTGATTGATCGCTACAAAAAATGGAAGTCCCAGAGAAGTGAAGAGAGTGAGACTGAATCAGAAAATTCAGATTCGTAAGTAACATTGCCATGTACAGTGCTTTTGCTTTCATGTTGTGTGATTTCTTTCTTCTACAGTTTGGATCTGCTGTTTAATGTATGAGTACTTACAACTTATGTTGGTTCAAGAGATTATATGATGAACATAACTAAAAGTAAGTTCAGAGTAATGGAATATAGTCAAACTACATCAAATGAAGCTAAGAGTGCTAGATTTTGAAATACAACATTTCTTGTAGTAGATTAGTTTTGTTGTTTGGGTAAAAATATAACTGACAACAGCAAGAATAAAGAGAATGCAATATGCTGGCTAGCAACAGAGAGAAAAGTGTTCTAGAATAAGAGAAATTTGTAAATATCAAATGTAAATTTAAGTGTTAGGATTACTTTTACGAAGGTATATATATCTGGAGAGTATATTTGTATGGAAGTGATTCATGGTCAACAAGCAGTGCAGACAGGAAGAGAATAGAAGCTTTTGAAAATGTGGCACTACAGAAGAGCGCTGAAGATAAGATGAGTAAATGGGGTAGTTAACGAAGAGTTACTGAATAAAATTGGGGAGACAATAAATTATGGAACAACTTGACTAAAATAAGCGATCAAGTGATAAGACACATCCCGAGGATCAAGAAATAGTTACTGCACGAAGAGAAGGGTTGCCATGAAAAGAGGATGACAAGTTTTATGACGAACCTAATGTATTGAGGAGCTGTTTGAAGTCATGTTGGACATTTGTGAATGGGTCATAGTGGTAATATATCTAAGTGGATATGTCAGAAAAATGATGGAAATCTGCAGCCACATGGTCAGTGCAAAATTCATGGCCACTATATTGGAGATTTTGTCAGCAGGAAGAGTGATAGGGTTGGGACTAGTTTTCAGGTTGAGGATAGCTGCCCTTTCCATAGCTGTGATGTTGAACTTAACGGTAATGGATTATGGGAAGGAAAGTGAAGCCAGGTTGGAGGTAGGAAACTTCTGAATTGTTACCATGGTTTGATAGGGTAGAATGGTATTAGCATCGGGTTTGGAAAAAGGATGTAACTGTTAAAGACAAGATTCAGTGTACTTGGGATGGCTACAGCCAGATGAGTGGGTGGTGGAAAAATGCTTACACTGAAAAGGGATAGGTGAAGAAAAGCTCCTTATGGTTAAACCTGTGCCTGAGGCTTCTGCAGGTGCCCAGTTTTTAGAAGATAGGAGTATGGCAGTGTTTTAATTCTGGAAAATGTTGCTCATGTGAAACTTAGCTTTTTCTTTTCTCACAAGATATGCTGCAAACTATGTATAAAAGGCAAGAGGCAGATTCCATATTCCTATATTTCAGAGAACGTTTGACACAGTGGCCCACTGCAGGCTGTTAACGAAGATCAAAGCATTCAGAATAGATTCCCAGATATCTGAGTGGCTTGAAGACTTCTTACGTAATAGAGCCCAGTACGTTGTCCTCAATAGCAAGTATTTATCAGAGACAAGCCTGAGTGCCCCAGGGAAGTGTGATAGAAACACTCTTAGTCTCTATATAAATAAGTGATCTGATGGACAAGGTGACCACGTCTGCAACTGTTTGTCACTGACTCTGTGGTGTACGGGAAGTTGTCATAGTTCAAGACTGTAGGAGGGTATTACTTAAACAAAATTTCTAGTTGCTTTGTAAATGGCAGCTTCCTCTAAATGTAGAGAAATGTAAGTTAATGCAGATTAGTAAGAAAAACAGCCCCATAATGTTCAAATACAACAGCGTTGGTAGTGTGCTACTTGGCACAGTCACATCGATCTAGGTGCGCTACAAAGCAATTTGAAATTGAACAAGAATGTAAGGGCAATAGTAGGGACGATGAATGGTTGACTTCAGTTTATTGAGAGATTTTTAGGTAAGTGAAGCTTATCTTTAAAGCAGACTGTGTATAGGATACTAGTGTGACTCATTCTTGAGCAGTGTTTGAGTGTTTCGGATCCCCACTAGGTAGGATTAAAGGAAGACATAAAGCAATTCAGAGGAGCCACTAGATTTGTTACCAGTAGGTTTGATTAATAGATAAGTATTACAGAGATTCTTCGAGAACTGAAATGGGAATCCAGGGGGAGTTTGGCAAGTAGCTGATCTTCTCACAAAACACTATTGAGAAAATTTAGGGAACCGGCATTTGAAGCTTATTGAAGGAACTACTGCTGCCAATGAGCATTCTGTGTAAGGACCATGAGGATAAGATAAGAGATATTAGGGCTCACATGGAGGCAGATACAGTCGTTTTTAGTCGCTATTTTTGTGATTCGAACAGGAAAGAAAATGATTAGTAGTGACACAAGATACCCTCTGCCAAACACCAAACAGTGACTTGCAGAGTATGTATGTATGTAGATGTACAAAGAATGTTCAGTGGTAGCGTGTTTTATTGTGCTGAAAACAGTTTTTTCAACCAAGCTGCCCACGTGTGTTTGAAGCCAAACACACTAGTATGCATCCCCCACCCCCATAACTCCCCCTCCTATTGAGTAAAGTCCTTCATTGATATCTGGTGAATCCTAATTTCTTTGGTGTAAGTCAGTAGTAATATGTTGGAAAAACACTGCAAACCTCATATACACTCCTGGAAATTGAAATAAGAACACCGTGAATTCATTGTCCCAGCAAGGGGAAACTTTATTGACACATTCCTGGGGTCAGATACATCACATGATCACACTGACAGAACCACAGGCACATAGACACAGGCAACAGAGCATGCACAATGTCGGCACTAGTACAGTGTATATCCACCTTTCGCAGCAATGCAGGCTGCTATTCTCCCATGGAGACGATCGTAGAGATGCTGGATGTAGCCCTGTGGAACGGCTTGCCATGCCATTTCCACCTGGCACCTCAGTTGGACCAGCGTTCGTGCTGGACGTGCAGACCGCGTGAGACGACGCTTCATCCAGTCCCAAACATGCTCAATGGGGGACAGATCCGGAGATCTTGCTGGCCAGGGTAGTTGACTTACACCTTCTAGAGCACGTTGGGTGGCACGGGATACATGCGGACGTGCATTGTCCTGTTGGAACAGCAAGTTCCCTTGCCGGTCTAGGAATGATAGAACGATGGGTTCGATGACGGTTTGGATGTACCGTGCACTATTCAGTGTCCCCTCGACGATCACCAGTGGTGTACGGACAGTGTAGGAGATCGCTCCCCACACCATGATGCCGGGTGTTGGCCCTGTGTGCCTCGGTCGTATGCAGTCCTGATTGTGGCGCTCACCTGCACGGCGCCAAACACGCATACGACCATCATTGGCACCAAGGCAGAAGCGACTCTCATCGCTGAAGACGACATGTCTCCATTCGTCCCTCCATTCACGCCTGTCGCGACACCACTGGAGGCGGGCTGCATGATGTTGGGGCGTGAGGGGAAGACGGCCTAACGGTGTGCGGGACCGTAGCCCAGCTTCATGGAGACGGTTGCGAATGGTCCTCGCCGATACCCCAGGAGCAACAGTGTCCCTAATTTGCTGGGAAGTGGCGGTGCGGTCCCCTACAGCACTGCGTAGGATCCTACGGTCTTGGCGTGCATCCGTGCGTCGCTGCGGTCCGGTCCCAGGTCGACGGGCACGTGCACCTTCCGCCGACCACTGGCGACAACATCGATGTACTGTGGAGACCTCACACCCCACGTGTTGAGCAATTCAGCGGTACGTCCACCCGGCCTCCCGCATGCCCACTATACGCCCTCGCTCAAAGTCCGTCAACTGCACATACGGTTCACGTCCACGCTGTCGCGGCATGCTACCAGTGTTAAAGACTGCGATGGAGCTCCGTATGCCACGGCAAACTGGCTGACACTGATGGCGGCGGTGCACAAATGCTGCGCAGCTAGCGCCATTCGACGGCCAACACCGCGGTTCCTGGTGTGTCCGCTGTGCCGTGCGTGTGATCATTGCTTGTACAGCCCTCTCGCAGTGTCCGGAGCAAGTATGGTGGGTCTGACACACCGGTGTCAATGTGTTCTTTTTTCCATTTCCAGGAGTGTATAACTGAAAGTGCCCCACCCCTGACAAACTAAAAACTGATCTTCGTGTTACAACTTGTTTCACTATGCAGTACTGTTAATAATACACAGTTTGGGTATTTTAGACCATAAAATTATAGTGATATGACCTTGAGCAGCATCTGTTCAGGCTCTATTCATGTGACTGTATTTCACAGACTACGTATCCGTCCTGTGTATATATGTTCACTACATTGGATACTCTGTTTAAGGTAATGTTTGTTTTATATTGTGTTCTTGTTCATTACCAGTTTGTTTGATTTTCAAAATAGGGAGGAATCGAAACAGGACAGTGACCTCGATGAGCCATGGATCATGACTGTCAAAGGACCACATTCCATTAAACCTCCTGCTGATGAACCGGCAAATCACAAGATTCCTCAGAAAGTGCAGAATGGTTCAGGACCACCACTGACGAAATCACCTCCTAAGGATTCAAATCTCAATCATTATCGGACTGATAAAGCTGCACCAGTAAGTATTGTGCATTTGTTACACAATGTGTTATTACAACTTAATAAACTAGTGATTGTTTTTGCACCTAGTTTGTGACCTAAGTTGTTGTTTACTTTTTAAATGCATCCTCCTGTAGACTTTTGAGTTTATCTTTGCATATTAGAGTGTAACATATGGTTGCTGTTCTTGAGATTGATTACTTTTATGGTTCTGTGGTTCTGCTAAGCAGAGGCATGAGACAGTGAAGTATGACTTCTTCTTCTTCTTCTTCTTCTTCTTCTTCTTCTTCTTTTTCTTCTGCAGTGTGGCAGGTGCTGGAAGAGAGCTTCAGTCTGTCCAAACTACTAAATTATATAAACTGTTTTTCAATAACTCTTCTTTATTGCCCCAGTAACACTTTTCGTGTATGTCTCAAATTACAACAATGGGTGAACAGATCTCTCTTACCTCGTAGCTCATCGCAGATTACAAGGTATAATCATGTACTACCCATAAATTATATTGCAGGACAGCATATAACCAACTGAAAGTTCTCATGATGTAACTTCATTTGTTCCTTCATTTGCATTTGTGCCAACGCATATATTCACATACCCCTGATTTGCATTATAGGGCAGCACATAACTAAAGTACTCATAATGAAACCTTATTTGTTCCTTCTTGCCAGCCCCCCTGTACCCCTTGATCTCCATGGCACCACCAAGCCATGATGCCAGAGCATAAGTGGGCCTCGGCAGCAGGTGGAGACTTATATACCTCACCACACCTTGCCAATGTGCTAATATAACTCCCTTTTTCTTTCATCAGCCTAGGGGATGAAAGTGGAACATGTTTAACTACAATATGGAATGAATAATAGTATAAAAGATCACAAGTATATGTCATCTTCTAGTCTCATTCCTGAAGTGAAAGTTATTCACTATTATTCGATAGTTTTAGGTAATGTATGTTGATGTTGAAAACTGTTACTGTATTATATTTAGAGTTCATCTATTTCTCTGCCTCAGTTAATGATATTTGCTGTTTTTTGTCCTTAAACCTTGCTTTATGTTCTTCGTTATTTAAATGAGTACATCAATAGTAAAATATTGAAATATGTTGCAGTCACGGCCACATTCCGCTGCTCCAGCTGTACCAGTAGACAACCGGAAGGACAGGGACAGCAAAGATTTGCATAGTCGAGACAAGAGAAGCTCCAAGGAAGCTAGTCCTCTCGACCATCGGGGAGACCACGCAACAGATAGCAGTACGCCTGACAAGAAGGCTGTCCGCAGGGTGGAGGTGGAACCACGACCACGGGATGTCAACACTAATGCCAATAGTAACAGTAACAGTAACACAAGCAGTAGTGGTGGCAGCAAGGCGGGCCACCCACACCCTCGATCTCCATGCCTCTCCGGTGTTATCTACCCTCTCATTTCAGAGGTACAGCTTATTGAGATTCACATATATTATTTTTAATGAGCAAATGAAGTAGAGGTCAGACTTCTGTTGCATTGTTGATTTAAAACTTTTGTCGTGGACATATTTTGGTCATTGTTTTTTTTTTACCTTTGATTATAATGTTGAAATGGAAATAATGTCAAATATGTTTATAATTGTTATTATAAAGTGTAAATGATACTCTGTGCTTTGGCACTAAGGGTGATGCTCCAGCTCCTGCTCTGCCATTTTAAGCTCGCAGATGACACCACTGCGCATTCGGCGACAGATACACAGGTGCTAGAGACATTGATCGGCAGAAAAGAAGTACATTCTGCATGAATTATGCCTGTGACTGTGTAATAGATCCACTCTGGGGTATCAGAGCACCACTCTGAGTTGCTTTGTTACAGCATCTTTGTAAGTTTGTGACAGAAAGCATCAGATTTCATGACTTATCCAAGCTGAAGCTGCTATCGCTATGAAATAAATTCGTTGCTAAGTGAATTTCAATTGCCTCTTTCACCATCAAATCCTAGAAAGGTGATGTATACGCTAAAATTTTGATGTTTTTCTGCAACATAAACTGACCAACATTAAGGTGTGGTCTACAACAGTTGATTTATTGCATTTACTCGATTATAAGACGAGATTGTCTCCCAAATACATCATTCGAGAACTAAGAGTTCGTCGTATCATCACATATTAAACTATTACAGCTGGGGTCAACAAGTTTACGTTGTTTAATAGATTGATGTATGTGTCATCTTACATTTGCTGATAAAACTTGGGATATTGAGGTCATATGCATATTTATTTTGAAGAATTCGGGAAGATAGGTAGTGCAAACGGACCCGTCGTACCAACAGATGTCACTAGATCACAGAACGAGCAAAAGTTTGAGAATTCTGCTGAATTGTGAGTGCGCTCTTTTATTTATATATTAGTTAGTGGTGTTATATATGGCCTGCAACCTAGAAAATATTGCCGTCTGTGTTTCACAGTTCCTTGGCACAGCACTGCAGGAAGTTGGAGGGGGAACAGTGACACCGGCATGGCCAAGAACTAGGATGAGTGTGGGGAGGGAAGTAGTGAATGGACTGCAAATTCTGACATGCTGTCAGCCATGGGAACCTGTACCACTGCAGTTTGCCTCAGTCCATATGAATTGACTTTAAAATTTGACAAAGGCACAACAATAGTACACATTTCTGCAAAAGATAGTAAAAGTCTAGATGAGGCCAGTGGCCAACTTACATGTTTTCTGTAACAGTACTGACAATGCTCAATCTGAGGTTAACGGGAATGAAAGGAGGTGTGTCAGCTACTGGTTCTGTGCAGCCAATGAGACAGCGACAGGCAGACTGTATGTTTGGAAGCAAGAAACATTGCAACATTCTGACATCAGTATGAAAGCAAAATCTGATATGTATTCAGCAAAAACAGTTGCGTCCTCAGGTTCCATTGTAACCACAATGCTGAGATATTGTAATGTTTTCAGAAGAAACTGAGAAATGTGTGTGTCAATGAAGATATAATTTTCACAACTGTTCTATTAGGATAATTGTGATGTTTAAAACTAATGTTATGCAACCAACAGGTTTAGTCGGGGGGGGGGGGGGGGGGGGGGGGAGTGAAGATAAAGATTAGTGTAAACCATTTCATTTTATTTTATTTCTTCTTGTATGATCAAAATAATTTAGGCAATCAATAAATTTCCTAAGTTTAATATAGGTATAATTCTAATGCTTTAGGCAAATACTTATGTCAGTAAAATGGTTTGTAATTTTGATTAGTCAGAACATCTTAAAAATAAATTTTTCTCAAGGTCATCTTATGCTTATGTAAATGCAGTACTTGGCTGTAAGAAGCAGGTGAACCTGCAGTGCAGCTCACTGACACATCAATATCCCAGCACGGATCTGCTGTGCAGTCATTGATATAATTAATGAACATTGTACTTCTTTGCTGCCACTCAGTGTCTCTAGCACCTTTGTATCTGTAGCAGCACATGCACTGACGAGGTTGATGACTTTAAGAGGATGGAATGAGTGCTGTAGTCTGTCTTTCAGCGCACTCTGAAGATGGCTGAACAATATACAGCTTAAATATAATGAAGTGAAATTTATGTGGCTACATGCCAAAATTTAATGGACCATCATATACCTTTAAATGTTTGTGAAATGAACTAGACATTTGTTTTTGCTCTTTTGGCTTTAGTCTAAATTTAACCTATTTGACAACTCCTCACTTTGTGTTTTAACCCAGTTGCTACCATTGTGCATTGGTTCATGAACATAGATACTTTCTCTTCAGTCTGCTTCAGCTGGTCGTCCTCAACACGGTGTGCCACCTTCCTAGAGGTGGACCTCCTACTCCTCTCTGATGGCTCCATCCACACCTCTGTCCACATTAAACCCACCAACCATCAACATTGCCAGCATTTTGACAGCTCTCATCCGTTTCACACCAAAAAATCCTTCCCATACAGGTTGGCTACCTGGGGACGGCATATCTGCAATGACAAGAACTCCCTTGCCCTGTATGTGGAGGGTCGCACCAAGGCCTTCACAGACAGGCACTATCGCCAGACATAGTCTGCAAACAGATCTCCCATGCTATTTCCCCCCCACACCCCCAATCCTCACACCACTCCCAAGAGCCAGTCACAAAGGAGTGCCTCTTACGTCACCCAAAAGCACTCTGGTCTGGAACAACTGAACCACATCCTTCGCCCAGGCTTTGATTACCTATCATCATCCCTGAAATGAGTGACATCCTACCTGAGATCATTCCCACCTCTGCTAAAGTCGTGTTCTGTCACTTTCCCAACCTCCACAACATCCCAGTCCATCCTTATGCCACTCCCAATGCCAACCCCTTGCCTCAACGATCGTACTCCTGTGGAAGACCCAAGTGCAAGACCCACCCAATCCACCCACCCACCACTTCATATTCCACTGGTGTTACAGGTTTATCATACCCCATCAGGGGCCAGGCTACCTGTGAAAGCAACCATGTCATTTGCCAGCTCTGCTGCAATCATTACACAGCTTTTTATTTTGGTATGACTACTAACCAGCTGTCCACCAAGATGAACGGCAACCCCCAAACTGAGGCCAAGAGCGAGGTGGATCACCCTATGACACAACATGCAGCTGAACATAACATGCTTGGTTTCAGTGGCTGCTTCACAACCCAAGCCATCTGGATCCTTCCCTCCACCACCAGCTTTTCTGAACTATTCAGATGGGACTTACCCTTACAGTGCCTTTTCTGATCCATACCTGTCTCAGCCTCAACGAACATTAACATCCTGTCGCCAGACTCTCTAACCATCACCTCCTCCCCATTCCCATATCATACACTCTTTTTTTTTGCCACCCTCTGCCAATATACTTGCCCATGTTTCCTTCCTCCTCTCCTGTTTTGCTCTGTATTCCCCACCTCCCAGCCCGACAACCTGCTGACACTGCACCTATTGGCATTCTAGAGCCTGCACACTCCGCCAGACAGCACTTCTCCTGCTCCCATCTGTACACTGCTATCCCTTCCCCTTCCCCACTCCCTTCAAATGGCTGCTACCATTCCATGTGATAGTTGCATTCTTGTCCGAGCTGCCAGAGTTGGCACTTCCGTGCGTGAGTTGTGCTTGCTTGTGTGCTTCTCTCTTTCCGATGAAGGCTGTGGCTGAAAGCTTAAGTGTAAGTGTCTTTTAATTGTGTCTGTCTTCTCCTAAGTTGCTGATATTCCTAGATGGAATTTCCATTGTTTGATTATACCATTCTTCTACTATTAATGTTGCAGAGCATTTGAATTGCCCCATTGATATCTGTGTGAAATGACTGTTTCGATGTAGTATGTTAATAAATACTTAGCTGATGTTTTCCTGTAGTTCACTGTTTTTAATTTTCTTTCCATGCTTCAAATTTTCTTTCCATGCTTCAAATTTTGCTTGTCCACTAATCACTGGCCTTTATGTTTCTTTTTATTATATGAAATAATTTCACTTTTTAACATGAGGTAACGAATTCACAGCTGTAGTGAAAGTGTGCTACACATTTGCTGTTTATTGGCACTTGTTTAAATGTTGATTATATTTCTGTTAAAACTGTCTGTAAGTTGAATAGATAGAGGTCATTAAGCTGTCACCATTGTTTCAGTTACAAAGACGACATCATTATAATTCTCGTGGGCCTGAGTCACCACACAAGGCAGATGCAATAGAAGAACTTAAAAATGCTTTTGAACTGGCAGAAAGAGCTAGTCCAGGAATAAGTGATCTTTTCATTCGAGAAATGGTCCAGAAACTTCTCCCAACAGTTACGGAAACCAGGATAAAAAGTGTAATGGATAAGATCACAAGGTATTTACCACTCTTTAATAGTACCAGATAGTTTTATATGAAAATAAATTGTTTTGTTATTTGTAGTGTACATTTATGTTTAAGAAATATTTTCTAATTTAGGGGTGAGTCACATGTAGTCACATTTTAGTCCAGGCTGCATTGTCCACCAAGTTTCCAGTGAGTAGATTCCATCCCTGATGTATTCAAGTAGATCTGCAGCCTACAAACTGTTAATGCCATAATCTGTTGATTAAGCTTAAAATTTTTTCCAGCTACAAATTTCTTTGTATATATGGGTTGAAGGCAGGTGCAGGATACTATTTGTTTATCTGTTTTTCATTTCTCATTCCAGGGCTCTTCTCTCATATATTTTTATTTTGGCTCAAAATACTTCCATTGTATTTGTCAGTTAGTATTTAATTCTTTAATAGGAAAACATTACAACGACTTCCTTATATATACAGCGAGAAACCATGTGTAATATTTCTGGCATATGTCATGAAATTCGCCTTTTTTGGGCACAGTGATTTCACCCACTTAACTCTTGCTTTATATCTGGTGTGAAGAGGGAGCCTGCATTTCATAAGCAGCAACAGATAGGTGCACAAAATCAGTTGCATATTTTTGATGGTCCAGATGTTTATTGAGAAACTAATTTTTCCATTAGCTTTTGATCGAAAATCAGCAGATGAAGTAGCCTTCATAGATGCTGTGGTATTTGAAAAACTGAGGCATTTGAAGTTTGAATTGCTACAAGGCAAGGATCTTTCTTAAAAGTAGTTCTTGTCGTGGCACGTGAATATGCTTTTTGGTATCCGTGTGCTTGTGTGTGATAATGTGTGTGTTATTGCTGGAAAAATAGCTGGTGCCGAATAGCTAGTGTGATTGTATTTTCTGTTACGTGTTACTGTGCTCCACACATCAACCCGCTATAGGTGAGTGGTTGTCTTTCCCTTATTTCACGTATTGCTCCATCCAGTAGTTTCTGTTCCTGTTATACTTTTGAATGAGAGATGTACAAAAAGCCATGTATGTGTTACAAAAAGTCATGAAAATGAATGCCTGCATATGCAAGTGTATATATTGGAAAACACACCTATACAAACTTTTGAAGCTAAACACAGCAAGTGTACCTGCTGGATTCTATCCACTACACAATAATATTACAAAATAAGTAATATTATATTGTTTATAGACTCATTGCCATTGCAACACCCATAACTCAGTTCTTTTATAAAAATAGCATGCATAAATGGACTAGAAGAAAGCCACAGGTAACACCACATTTCTATTGCATAGCTTAGAATAGGGACAGGAAAATTTGGTATAAAAATAATGTGAAAAATAATGTGAAAAATAATGTGAAATAGGCACTTTTTAGAAACATAACACAAAAACAGTAATTTCTCCCAAAATGTAATGAAATTTGGCATTTACCTCATTCTAATGTCAAAATGTCATGAATTAGAGGACAGTGATTTACTCACATTATTAACTGAATATTACTGAATGTTGAAATTCGATTTTGATTTGTTTTCATAAAGATGAGGGTCACATATAATCTTAAAATGACGGAGATGGCCATCAAAAGCTCGAGGAATTTATTCGAATTGACGTGGCTGGAAAACCGAGAACGTTTTATTCATGTATGCAGTTGCAAAAGTCTCTGAGGACACTTAAAATGATAATTTATTTCCTGCTTATGTAGCTGTGCTTCTAGATGTTGTGTCAAATGAAAACACACTACTTCCAATGAAGTCTGTTCCAAGAACAGTTCTTATCACCATGTATAACTACTACCTCTGTTCCAAGTTAGAAGAATTTGAGAGATTGTATCATTAATCAGAGACAAGTAATTTTTGGTGATGAAATCAGCAAGTTTTTGGGAAATATGGAAGGGAAAATACTTCACTCGCAGGGGAAGGGCGTACTGAAACACCCTTGTGTGCACCTTGAAACTAGGCTGAGTAATATAATGGTCACAGGTCTTTGCAAGACATTGGTCACAGTCCTAGGTTCCTGTTTCAAACACATGATTAGAATGATGAAACTGTATTAATACTGATGACAAAGCCCAAATTTAGAATGGCAAGTGTCAGCCATGTAGATATTTTGAAAGGATACAAATAGATCTTCACAATTTAATGGAAAATCAGTTTTCCATGCCAGCTGCAATTGAGGATATTGTCAAATGTCTCGTGTTTTAAAGAAGGCAGTTCATCACCAGTCTTCAAATATAGATTGTGGGTGGCTGCTTTGACACTAGAGTTAAGTGTTGATGGATTAGTGATACAATGTCCCAGAAGAGAACTTTGAAGTTATCACAATGCTTTCTTTTGAAAACTTTCAACAGTGCATGGTTGTAGAATCACTTTTTCTGTAATTGATTCAGTTAATCAGTTTAACGCAAATGTTTTCAGTTGTTTATATGTTTAAAAAAAACTGTGATATCACTAAATGGAAAGTAGTTAATATCAAACGATGGAAAATCCAGGATGGAATGTAACGATATTATGAGAAGGAAAGTTGCTGCTCACCCTATAGCGGAGATGCTGAGTCACAGATAGGTACAACAAAAAGATTTTCACACTTAAAAGCTTTCGGCCAATGGCCTTTGTCAACAATAGACGCACATACGGACACACACACTCACACAAACGCAACTCACACTCACGACTGCGGTCTCGGGCAACTGAAACCACACTGTGAGCAGCAGCAGCAGCAGCAGTGTATTATAGGAGTGGCGACTGGGTGGGGGAAGGAGGAGCCTGGGGCAGGGAGGGGGAGGGATGTATGGTGGGGATGGCAGACAGTGAAGTGCTGCAGGTTGGGCAGCGGGGAGGGGAGAGGTGGGGAGGGGTGGGGGAAGTAGCAGAGAAGGAGAGAAATAGAGAGAAATAAATAAATAATAATAACAAAGGTTGAGGTCAGGAGGGTTACGGGAATGTAGGATGTATTGCAGGGAAAGTTCCCATCTGCGCGATTCAGAAAAGCTGGTGTTGGTGGGAAGGATCCATATGGCACAGGTTGTGAAGCAGTCATTGAAATGAAGGAGATTGTTTGGTAGTGTGTTCAGCAACAGTGTGGTCTACTTGTTTCTTGGCCGCAGTTTGTCGGTGGCCATTCATGTGGACAGACAGCTTGTCAGCTTGTTGGTTTTCATGCCTACATAGAATGCAGCACAGTGGTTGCAGCTTAGCTTGTAGACCACATGACTGGTTTCACTGTGAATAGAAAGAATAGAAAAAGTACCAATATAATAGTGTTTGTCATAATTAAATTTTATTTTTTGAGGAGAATCAGTTACTGTTTTAATTATTGGAGCATTTACTTTTTCATGTTCAGGAGTCAAACTGTGTAAAATGAATGTAGGATGTATCTTTCTCTTGGGTAAGATGTTTGGATAATATTACCAATCACTTATTTTTTAAGTTGATTCCTTTTTTACTAGTCTAGTCCTGGGCTGATTTTAATCTTTGATTGCTTAAAACACATGATACAGCCTTCATAATCAAAAATTTTGTTGCCAGATCATTTAGTAGGTGTTCTACAGATATAAAAATTCTGTTTGATTAGTGCACTTCTTACTATATGACCATTTATTTGCACACAAATAAACCAACACAGCTTTGCAAAAGCATCACACAGTGTGGTATTGTACTCAGTGACACCAACACTAGTGGCTGAAAGTCACTGCTAAACTCATCTCTGGGTGATCAACTGATGGCTATAAAGTTAACGGATCTTTCAGCATACTCCATATCATACATTACATGTTAGCTGAACAAATCAGAATTCTAAATTGTTTGTGTTGGGCACAGACAATCTTTATTAATAGATGCATTTTTCTTATTGGATAGAAAACTTTAAAAGCATTTGGAGCAGGTACATGAGAGTTTCACGTTTAGATAGTTAAATAAGAACTACAGATTTATATCACTAGATTTCAGGCATAGAGAGCTGTATTTCCTGTGTCAAGTTCATGTTCCTGTAGTAAAGTATTACATAAATCAAAGTATCATCTACGTTAAAATACTAGATGAATTGTGCTTTTTTTGATCGAGTGTTGATGCTTGTGACCGGTGCTATTTTACATTTCCCACACAGTTTGGACTTTTACACCCATGTTACTGTCTGTTTTCCATTGATTCTGTCTTACGATGATAACTTAAAATTTTAGCTAATGGCATATTTTAGAACTCCAAGAATACTTTCATATGATCGAGCTAGACCAAAAGGGCCTCACGTGACTAGTGCAACTATCATATTGTTGTATTTATTGGTTTTGTAGATGACTCCAGTGAGTTTACAATGGTTCATCAAGTGAATAGATATCTCATGTTACACCCTCTCCTCTGATGTGACAAAACAAGACATCATAACCACTTGTTAGAGGTCTCTCTCTCCCTCTCTCTCTCTCTCTCTCTCTCTCTCTCTCTCTCTCTCTCTCTCTCTCTCTCTCTCTCTCTCACACACACACACACACACACACACACACACACACACACACAAAGAGGACAGAGTGAGTGAGTGAGTGAGTGAGAGAGAGAGAGAGAGAGAGAGAGAGAGAGAGAGAGAGAGAGAGAGAGAACATTGATGACTTGATGTTATCATGCATAGAAACAGCCATTGTGCAGTGGTGCAGAAACACATTGTTGTGGTGGAACAGATACCCAAGCAGATGTATCTTCAGTCATTTTTTTAACTTTTACCTGAGAGATTAAGAAGTCATTTATTCAGAGATAAATTATTGTTGGTAGTGTTCTACTGTCTTAAAATGTGACTTACAGCAATACTTCCTCCTGCAGCAGGGGACAGCCACATCACACATCTTACCCTCTTCTTGATTTAGTACAGTCAGGGATGATTCATGAGCGTGAGTCACTTCATGTAGCTCAAGTTGATACAGCTATGTTAAATCAATGTTTGTGAGGTTGACTGTTGTTTGTTAAATAAAGCACACCCCACTCAAAAGAAATCCAAACAATTGGACTAAGTTAGACACTGTTGTATCTGTTGGATACATGTATTTCTTGAGTGAAGACTCCTGAATGAATCATCTTGCAGGTGAAAGCGGATCCAATCTTAATAGTGAAGTGTCTGTGCTGCTATGCGTGGCAAACATTGTTACAGTATCCCAAAGCAGAAAGCACTGGTTATTAGAATATGTCATTGGGCACCAAGTCAGACTTTAATCTCCAGGATTTTTTTAAATTTCTGAATCTGTTATACTAATGACAGATTGAAGCCACGAAAAGTGTAATCACCAACTGTAAAATGCAGTAACTTCAGAAACCAAATTGTGTTCATATCCAATTTGAAATCACAGAAACGTGTTGCAAGAAAAAGCTCGGGTTTCAGTTTGATGACTATTGGTGATGGGTAGCTTAGGGCCAATATGATTTTGGTCCTTTCTTTGCTTCCCCTCATATGTCTTGGTGGTTTTTATGTAGTGTCTGTGTAACACACTCTGGAATTTCTGCTTGCTGGAAGGTCGTGACATCATGAAGTCCCATGTATAACAGTTTATATTATTAAATAATCTAGTCTTCAGTCTGAAAGAGAGAATATACTTGTACAGTACCAAAGAGAGAATATGATTGTGGAGGGAAACAATTTTGGTCCCTGTCCTTAAACCAAGGAAAGACAGAACATGCTCCGGTGGAAGCAATGCCACCATTAACAACCTTATCTTTTAAGAGAACTGTACAACAAGTATTCCTACAAAATGATGTGGCATTTGATTTTAGTATGTATAAAGCTTGCAACTCTACTTGCAGGCACAGTACACTTGTACAGCTCCATCAATGGAACTTTCATGGTTGGCTGCCTATATTCATATAGTCCACGCTGTTAATGAATTTTTAGGTGCTCTGTTGGTGAAGTTACATCATAAAGATTTGAACTGGTGAATGATGTCCCACAAAGAATGTTCTTTTGGGTAATAACAGTCCTGAAGTTTTAAACATAATTTCTTCTACAGATTGAGGTGTTACATATGAAGTGAGGATTGTGCAGTGTAGAAATGTTGGCATAGTAGCTCTCAGTCACTAAGTCATTCATCATAAATATCCAATTTCAGTTATGAATGCCACATCGTGTCGAACGTAAGGGCACAACTATGAACACTGAGGAAGACGTTATCTTTTTCATAGTGTTCTTTATGAATTTGCATTGGTTTTTACGTGTTCATTTTATTTTCTTTGGCAGTTCCAGACACTCATTATATTTTGAATGTAATGTAAATTATGATTTGTTAGTATAATTTATTGTTGTGGTATTATACTGCTAATGGAGCACATTCATTGAAATTTACGGGCAGTTATCAGCAATTTATAAAGGAGATTGGCCAGAGTAACTGATAATTCTAGTTTTATGATTTGACAGTAAGAGGAAAAGTAGCAGGAGGTGGGAGGCATTCTCTTCCTTATTTTCTCATTTCTTAATCTTTGCAGGTTTGTTGTTAACTTTGAAAAAATATTGTAGTGCACCAGCAAAAATACACACTGCTAGTAAATATTTGACACTTTTGGCCATATTATGTCTCTTTGGGTGAAGTTTTTTTTAATGAATTTTATATCCTTTCTATAGCTCCAACCTCCCTCCTGCACAATTCAGTATATTTTATTTTGTCAGTAATGTAACATGAGGTCTTTTCTTCCTGTTGCAGGGACTCCACATAAACGTGTTGGCTGCCTGATAAGCTGCACATTGCAGCAGTTCATCCAACTCAGGTCCTCAAAATGGTTTTTACTACAAATACCATTGAATCTTGTATAAAGAAACGTTCCTTAATATCAGTTACATGTTTCAAAATATGGAATTTATTTATGATGAATAGACAGACAAATAAATATTTATATTTTGACTTTATATTAAAATTAAACCTATTAATTTGTGCTTGATCCAAATGCAAACATCGAAATATCAAAATTTAGAATTTATGTAGTAATTTGAAAAATTATTCTGAAATTGCATTTATTTCGGTGATCACCCAAATAAGTTTTCCTGTCAAAGCAAAACATTCTATTCAGTAGTAGATTTGAATGTGACTAAGAAGCTAAGAATATAGAAGCACCGAGTTGCCGTGGTCATGTCCAGTTTTGTGCTTCTGTCTATAATTTTTTATATCATATGTTTGATTAACTTTCTTGCTGCTTTAAAAAAATGCAGGAGTGAGTTAAAAGCAGATATATCTGACTTCTTTCAGTGTTTGAGAGCAAAGACATTTATTTTTGATACTGGCTCAACATGCATTAACACTGTGTTCATTTTGTGTGCTTCACATGTTTTTGGATGCAAAAACTTTGTAAATATTGGTATGTAGTGAGATACATATGAGACAAGTATATTTTTCACATATTGAAAAATAAGAGTTTTGAATCAGAGTGATTGGCAGGTTTTTCTTCTTTGCATATTTGACATTCATTCTTGTGAAAGCATGTAATATGACCAACACAGACATTTAAAAATGTTCAGTCTGCAGCAGAATGTCATTAATATTCATACATTATATTCAGAATATTTACAGTGAGAGTTGAACAAGAGAATACAGCCATGTTTATATAATTTTGAGATTCTCAGAGCTTTGGACATCTAAAATGAGTGTAATGGATGTGTAACTTGGTAGTATGCAGAATAATAGAAAGTCGTAATGCATATTACATGATGTTATATATGTATAGTGTATTTTATGAATTAATGAAAGTAAAAGAATAAGAATTTGAAGTGTTCATGTTATTGCTAGAATGTCAAAACCAAAAAACTTAAGAATAAAGGTCAATAATTGAGCCAAGCTACCATTAGTTGAAGTAATATTCAGGTTGAGGTGGGCATAAAACTACTGACAATCCACTCTCAGGAATTTGAAAACTGAGATGCTCTTCTCAGGAGAGAAATCAGAAAATGTGACAGAGCAAAAAGAACAAGGGTGGCTTGCTTAACTGTGTTGTGTATGCTTGATTTATCACTCTTTGTGTCATCTTGTGTCTTTTGTTCTCTTCATCTTCTGAGAAAGGGTGCCTCAATTTCAAAAGCAGTGTAAGTAGTTAGTGTTCCTGCCATCAACACATTATTATAAGTGATAAGTCCAGTTTACATTTATTTGAGGATAATTTAGTGTGAAATACTAAGAAATGGCTGAGCTGTTCATCAGAACCTAATTTTTTAATTAATGCAGTGGTAAAACATATCATAGTGAGACAATAGAATGAGTAGACAGGTGATTTTTGAAGCTGGGAAAGAAGAGAACTCCTCAAAATTGTAGAATGCCACTTCTGTGCACCACAGCTTATCCAGCTAGAAACTGATAGTAATGATTTCTAAATACAGTTTCTTATCTTTAGCAGTTTTCTTAAATAATGTTGTCTTCCTGTTTTCTGTTTACAAACCAACAATTTTTGGTAAAGGAGAGTGTGGGAAACATAGGGTTGGATTGTTCAAGTAGATGAGGAAAGACTAATTCACAACTCACAGATGAAGTTTTGATTGAGAAATAACAAACACTAAGGGACTTGTTGGTTTGTTAGCTGGATGGTTCTTCTTTGAGTAATGAGAGCAACTTTAGTGTGAATGTGAATGCTTTTTCCCCCATTGCAGAGTGGCTGCAGAAGTGAGCATGTCTGTGTAAATCTGTTGCATAAGAAACGGAAGAAAATTAATAATTTAAGCAATGTTGATTGTTCTTTGCTCGGAACTTCATCTGTAATTTCAGAAACCTATGTATTGTGCAGTATTATGTCTCTGTAAAGACTTTATGGTAACTTGTGTCCACATTTTAAAACTATGTATGTTAGTTACGAGCGAGACCAATTGCAGAACGCATTTGTACCTCCTCGGGTATTGCTCACATCATTTTAAGTAAAAATTACTCGCAATTTTGTGTGTGTTATTATGTACAGTAAATATTTTTATTAGACTACTTTAAATTTCCGGAAAGTTTTGTTTCGAATTTGGTATTTCGATGTTTTCTTGTTCCAACTGTACTAAATTCTATTTGTAAGTATTTTCTATTTGCCAGTAGTGGAAAAAAATCTTGGAACTAGGGAAGGTATTGTAGACTTGATTAACTATATATGGGAAACCAGTCATACAATGTCACTGAATTTCGGAGGGTGCCTCATAAGCTCATGCCCACTCTTTACAGAAAATATAGTTAATTTTTTGCCACACTCAGTTTCTTTACTTTTTTTGTAACAGTCAGTTTTCTGTGTGTGTTTAGAGTAGAGAGAGAGAGAGAGAGAGAGAGAGAGAGAGAGAGAGAGAGAGAGAGAGAGAGAGAGAGACCTTTCTTCCATGTATTAATGTAAATATGTAAATGTAGGTTCAGACTATTAGGGAGACTTGTCCATATTTTTTTTCTTATCACAAAACTGTATTTTTTTAGGTGATGTAAATATAATCTAGAGAAATCACCAGATGTTTGTTTAGTATGACCACAGACTGAGTGCTGATCATCTTGATGTGGAAATGTGGGAACTAGATCATTGTTTTGATAATATAGATTTCTGCTTAAGAGAGTCTTGCTGATTCGTGTCACTACACATATTCAGTTAGTTATTAGTCTGCAGACTAATGGGAGATTCTTGAGAAATGTGATTTACTATCAGATAATAATTTTGTTTTCATTTTACGGAAAAGAGGATTGTTGTTATATGTCTATTCATACTTACGTGATACATTAGAGTTCTGTTAGTGTAGTTTCCCCTGTACTATTACACAGAATACTGTTATGTTTTATGTGTAAAAAAAGTCTGTGTGTTTACACGGCATGTAAATGATTAAAATAGCATAAATTGGAGAGTACAAACATGTTACTGACAGTTATTCCACAAGTCAACTCTTCATAGCCAGTGTGTGTGTGTGTGTGTGTGTGTGTGTGTGTGTGTGTGTGTGTGTGTGAGTAAGAGAGAGAGAGAGAGAGAGAGAGAGAGAGAGAGAGAGAGTTTGAACAGCTCTGTCTGAATGCTTGTATGAATCTTAAACAGCAAATTAAAGGTAGTGGCTCTCTTTATCAGTGCATATGCTAAAGACCAACTCTGCATTGCTTGATATGGACCACTTTCCAGTATTATTGAAGAAGGAACATGTGATAGTTGATTATAAGCCACATTCTGCCCTTGGAAAGTGCCAATGAGTGATTCCATGCATGTGTGTACAATGTGAATCATGCAGCTGTTGACACTGAAATGTAATTTTGTAAATACGTAATTATAATGTTGATTATTTTATTGTGTATGCAGTTTGTGAAAAAAACAGTATAATGCAGTGAATAATGGTGATTGTTCTTTATGTACACGAAGGAATTATGCAATTTCTGTGATAAAAGTGCAAGTTTACAAACTTATGTAATGTCCTGTGGCCCCCCTGAGAGTAACATCTTAATATTTTCCTTTAACATGTACATACATTAAAGCTGAACTTGACACACTGTACTAAAACATATGCTGTATTGTTGTCAAGTTTGCACTTAACTGAAAAATATTCAGTCAATCGTTTTAAAATACAAATTATGATTTTTCTTCAAGGCAGATGCTTTAATATTAAATGTTAAACTTGTACACTAATTATTGTTGAAGATTAATTGTTTATGTTTCTCTCCATAGGAGAAGTTCAGACATGGATAGAAACTTGTAGCATTTGTCATGATTGTGGATTTTAACATCTGTAAAGTTCATTACTGGGTGATTTCTGTACACTAAGGTGAATATGTAATGCAAAGTAATCTTGAAAACAAGATCTGGTTGTACAGAAACATAAATAAAAATAATAAATTATGTGTATGACCAACATGTGTAGCATTTATTCATTTTGTGTAATGCTTTGTGCAGCCTAGTGGTTACACAGGTGCCAGGCTACAAGTCCTAAGGTTTTTGATTCCATCCTCAGTCTTTCCCAGGGTATGTTGTCAGTTATTGTGTCTTTCCTCTCTGGCATTTATTGTATATGTGAAAAATACTGAGTTGCCCTATAGTTTTGAATCAAAATTTAAATGTAGACCACCTTTAATCGGATGGGTAAGCAAGTTCAGAGGTTGGAAGAAGGCAAGGGCATGCCATGTCCATCAGCACCACGCCTACTAAAATGTTGTGGTATTCAAACCAACATTAGGTGCAGAATACATTTAAAGAAAATGGTATGGAAGGATGAGAGAAATGTAAAAGTACTTACTGTCTTATAGAAAAATGAGACTACTAAACACAATATTTTTAAAAATATTAGAACCATCACTCAGCAATCACATTGACAGGGACAGCATAATCCTATGCATCATCCATTCCATCCATTTTTCCCATGTATGTTGTTAGGGCATTTGTGGGAATTTTTGTGTGTTTGTGGCCTTTTTTGCATATTTTTATGTAATTGTGTGTATTTTTGCTTATCTATAAATAGTTTTACATGTTTTTTTCTGTTATTCAGTTCCCCTCACAACCTCCAACACATTCATTTGCTCATTTTCTTTGTCATTTAAAATTTCCCCTATGCCATCCCTGCCACAGTGAACTGCTGTTCCATCCTGTTCCATCTTTCTGTATCAGTTCAGAAAAGTATCCCTGTCCCTGGCTAAAACCCAGTCCCACACCCTGTTCGTTAAATGATATCTAAACCATCGAATACCCCCTCCCCCAATGGCCTCACCATAAAAATTCCTTTCTGTGGATTCCACTCCTCCTTTCACAATAACCTTAATCTTTCCAGATACTACCAGTCCCTGCCTCTCACAAGTCTGGTACTGCAAACACACATCTTCATGATGCAGGCATCCCCAGAACCAATTCTGATCCCTTTGCAGATACTGCTAGTGTGCAACATGCATCACATCTCAGAAATGGAATCCCTTGCACTCCAGCATCTGGAAGAGCAATCACTAACCTACCCATTCCCCCAGAGTTCCTTCCTGTCAATTCCTCATAGCACCTAGACCCTGCGTAGCTGACTTTTCAACTTGCCACATCTCCCAAAACTCCCTGCCAATACTCCACTATATTCAGAGCTGAAACAATCACAGAATTCTGTTGTTAACCTTTCCACCAAAATCCTCAGCCCTACAGAAGTTTGTCCTATGTCAGGCCTCACTTTCAGCCCTACAGCCAAATCTAACCATGTTGAACTTCTAAATGATTAATGGAAAATCTCATATAAGATGTGAAACAAATACTAACAAAGAGATAGAGGGGCTGGTCAGTACTTACCTCAGCTCAGTACAGCCGATAGATACACATAAAACAGAACTGAAAATTTACATTCCTAGCTTTCAGAACTTTGTTCCTTCATCAGGGAGGAGAGAGGGGAAAAAAGGGAAGAAGGGAAAGTGGATTCAGTTACTCACAACCCAGGTTATGAAGCAACAGGGAAAGGTAAACAGGGAGGGTAGCAAGGATGGAGGCATGGTTGTCAGAGGGAAGCCAAAGATATTCTACTGTAAGTACTGTGCCAGCTTCAAACCAAAGAGGATGCATACAGAAGTAAAGAGGTATATAGTATAAAGATAAACACAACTATGTAGGATGAAAAGATGCGTGAATGGCTAATTCACTCTTCAGTCTTCTCCTCTTTCCCTTTCCTCTTTAGCCATTCACGCATCTTTTCATCCTACATAGTTGTGTTTATCTTTATACTATATACCTCTTTACTTCTGTATGCATCCTCTTTGGTTTGAAGCTGGCACAGTACTTACAGTAGAATATCTTTGGCTTCCCTCTGACAACCATGCCTCCATCCTTGCTACCCTTCCTGTTTACCTTTCCCTGTTGCTTCATAACCTGGGTTGTGAGTAACTGAATCCACTTTCCCTTCTTCCCTTTTTTCCCCTCTCTCCTCCCTGATGAAGGAACAAAGTTCCGAAAGCTAGGAATGTAAATTTTCAGTTCTGTTTTATGTGTATCTATCGGCTGTACTGAGCTGAGGTAAGTACTGACCAGCCCCTCTATCTCCATGTTGAACTTCTCAAAGACTTACTCTCCTTCTCCCAATCCCTGCTATGGAAACACTTCTTTGCCACCAATCCCTCCAGCCAAAGACATCCTAATCCCAACATTGAACCCTGCTTCTCCCAGTTCATACCATTATCCAACTTTGAGCTTTCCCTCCTCCCACCTAGCAATCCCCTGATAACCTTCCATGAAATCCTTACTCCATCTTGGCCTGACCATCCTTCCACAGGTCCCATCCTGAGAACACCAACCTTATGGCAGAAAAAAGGACAACCATACACAACCTCAAAACAAATCTTGACCTAATCGTCCTATCTGCAGACAAAGGTTCCACCACTGTCGTGAATCACATTAACCACATGGTGGAAGCCTCTGCCAATTGTCCATCTATAAACTCTGCCAGAGTGATCCCATCCCAGAAAACCAACATAATCTCCAATGCCTGCTTAAAGCCTTAGCTCCTTTCTAAAACCTCTCCCGTGAATCTATTTCTAACCTCACCTTTCTGACACCCTGTACACTCACCACCTACAGGGCGTCCGACTAAAGACACTTGAGAGGGGTCCGCGGGTCATGCAGCACATTTGCCAGATGTTGCTGCTGCGTCTGCTGGTTTTTACTAAGTGTAGTTCTTGGACACAATACTTTTTGCGTGTCCCCTACATTGTGTGACTGAGTGTACTGTTGTTTTGAGTTTTTTTTGTCAAGTTTCACCACTTCAGAGATCGTCAGTAGACGTACTATTGCAACTGCTCTGAGTCAGCCGCTTTCCCTGCTTGTATGTCATTGGGCCTGATCCTCGGACAAAAACACCATGCATGTGTATTCTATACTGTGTGACTGAGTATTTGGGTGTTTGCTTTTGAGTTTCCTGTTGAGTTTCCATTGGGTATGGAAGTTTTTCTTGTGTTGAACTATGTAAAAACAGAATCATATGTGGAATGTCAGCTTGAATCCATGTGAAAATTTCCCAGTCTACATGTTCCCAATGATTCAAAAATATGCAGATTAGGGAAAAAATCTCAGAAGGTCTGGATCTGTGTTGCAGAAATGAAGGCCCAGAAAACCTAGTGTCTTAACCAAATATAAATTAGACGAGAGAGGGGATGCCTTTAAAAGAAGTTCGAGAAAATCTTTACACCATTTGGGGCACTTCAGATTGGTGTGCCAAGAGCGTCTGCTGACAGAGCTGTGCACAAACTGAAACTGAAACCATACAGAATAATGGTAGTGCGTCATCTGAGGAACTCGGATACTGTTGCTTGGTGTCATTATTGTAACTGGCTGTCACAGGCTCTTTATGATGGGGAAGATGATCCTGAGATACTTTCTTTCTGACAAAGCATGGCTACATTTATCAGGGTACATAAATTATTAGAGCAATGGATACTGGAGCTCCGGAAATCCTCATGAATTACATCAACAACCTCTGCATGATGTGGATGCAGGAGTGTTTTATGCAGTTAAGCAATACAAACTGTTTTTGATGATAGGATGGTTGACTTACCTACCCGTTCTCCAGATCTAAATCCATGGGATTCTTATAATTGGTGAATGTTAAAAGACAAGGTGTAAGCAACCAGTATCCACATGCTCGAAGAGTTGAAAGACAGGGTTTGGCTAGTCATTTCCCAGACTTTGGCGGCCGAAATTCATCAAGTGTTTGCTGATGTGTTCAGGAGATGTTGGGCTGCTCTTACCACACAGGGACATCATTTTGAGTAACTGCTGTAAATAAAGGTAAGCTTAAGTTTGATGATCGGATGGCAATATTGTTTATGCTTAACACAGGGAAGTGTGCTTGCAGCCGACTACTGTCAGATTATTGCCTGAGAGTTGGGTGTGGCAGCTGCCAATGGATGTGGATGTGGTGGAGGCCATGCAGCTTGACTCACAGACCCTTCCTGGGCATCTTTCACAAGACAACCTGTATGTGCTCCCCAAAATCCACAAATCCAACAATCCTGGACACCCCACTGTAACTGGTTATTGTGCCCCAGCTGAAAGAATTTCGGCCCTCATTGAGCAATACCTCCAACCAGTAGCCTATAATCTAGCCTCCCACACCATAGGTAACTAACCACTTCCTTCAGCGACTCTCCACTAACCCCACCCCTTTATATCTTGGATTCCTACTCGTCACTGTTGGCACCACTTCCCTATACACCAACATCCCTCATGCCCATGTTCTTGCTGCTATTGAACACTACCTCTCTCGCCATCCTTCACACTCTAAACCATTACCTCAATCATAATAAACCTCACTTACTTTATCCTGACACACAGATACTTCTCCTTTGATGGAAAATTATACAAACAAATCTGTGGCACAGCCACAGCCAACTGCATGGAACTCTCCTATGCCAGCCTGTTTATGGGCCATCTAGAGGAAACCTTCCTAGTCTGCCAAACCCTTAGACTGGTTCAGGTTCATTGGTGACCTTTTTATGATCTGGACTCAGGCCCAGGACACATCCTGATTCCTTCACAACTTCAACACCTTCTCTCAAAAACTGCTTCACCTGGTCCTCCTCAGCCACTCTTGCCACCTTTCTGGATATTGACCTCCTCCTGTTAGATGGCTCCATCCACATTTCTGTCCACATTAAACCTGCCAACCACCAACAGTATCTGCACTTCAACAGTTGCCATCCCTTCCACACCAAAAAATCCCCCTGCATAGTGTGACCATGGCCACCTGAGGACGTCATACGAGGAGTTACAAAACTCCCTTGCTCAGTATGCTGAAGGTGTCACAAAGGCCTTCACAGACAAGCACTATGTCACAGACCTAATCTACAAACAGATTTCCTGTGCTGTATCCCTACACGCCCTAATCCTCCCACTGTTCCCAAGAACCAGCTTCAAAGGAGTGCCCCATTCATCACCTAATACCAGTCTGGACTTGAACAACTGAACTGCATCCTTTGTCAGGGCTTTGCTTATCTACGATAATATCCTGAAATGAGGGACATCTACCCAAGATCCTTCTCACACCTCCTAAAGTGGTATTCTGTCACCACACAAACTCCAAAACATCATAGCCATTCCTATGCGACTCCCAATCCAAACCCCTTGCCACAGGGATCATATTCCCATGGAAGACTTGGGTGCAAGACTTGCCCAATTTACCCACTCAGCACTTCGTATTCCAGTCCCGTCAGAGGCTTATCATAGCCCATAAGGGCTTGGCTGCCTGTGAAAGCAACAATGACATATACCAGCTCTGCTGCAATGATTGCTTAGCATTTTATATTGGCATGACTACCAACCAGCTGTCCACCAGATGAGTAGCCACTTCCAAACTGTGGACAACAGCAAAGTGGACCACTCTGTGCAAAAACATGCAACTGAACATAACGTGCTTGATTTCAATGATGCTACACAACCCAGGCCATCTGGATCCTCTCCTCCACCACCAGTTTTTCTGAAATTTGCTACTGACATTATCCTGGCCTCAACCTATGGTAACCTACTGTACCCACACGCTCCGCCCAACAGTTTCCAAACTCTGTGCCCTATCACCAACTCTGAATTCACATCGTCTCAACCTCATTGTGCGCTGCTGTCTGCCAATGCATGCACCAGTCTTTTCCCCTTCTCTTCTCCACTTTTTTTCCTGCTCCCCATTTCCCTCACACTCCCCCACGGCCTCTCGAAGCTGCCCCTGGCAACCTTGTCCTGCCACCTATTCCTCGCACACTCCGCCAGACAGTGCTGACTCCTCTTGCCTCACCGATATCCCTGCTATCCCTCCCCATTCCCCAACCCAATTAGGATTGCTCCTTCTGCTTGACACAGTACTGTTGCATTCTGGCCGGAGATATCAGTCGTGTGTGGGTATGCTTGCTTGTGTGAATTTTTTTTTTTTTTTCTGAAGAAGGCTATGGCTGAAAGGTAAATGTGTAACAGTCTTTTCATTGGGTCTGTCTGCAACTCACTGTGTCACGTTTATGGTGAGAAGCAATCTCTCTTGTTCATAATATTGTTGAAACTTTAAAAAAATTGTGGAAATAAAAGTTAGTTAACAGATGAAGAAAAGTTCTTTAATGTCATGCAGGAGTTGGCAAAGACAGCAAGCCAATTTAGCAAGTACTGGAGGTTTTTGTTGAGATATTTCTGTTAAAAAGTTAAAAACAAAACTGTAAAGGGAGAGAAAGCTATGGACATAGGGAAAATATTTTTTAAGACGGTGAGTATTTCCAAGTCCTTTTAAAGGCCTGAAAGTATGTTTTTGATTGGAATCGAGCTAATGTAGTTTTAGGAATGAGACCAGAGTTTACAGGAGGGAGGGAGAAAGGCCAGAAGTCATAAAACTCTTCAGCTCTATGTTATACAATACCATGGTACACTGAATCCTTTATGTACAGCTAAATCATCATGGTAGTTGTGTCAGTGTGAAAGTATAACATTGGTTCAGTTATGAGCATCTTCCAAACATTGAGGCTTTTGTAAGTGACACTGAAAAAAATTGTCATAAAATTTGTGAAAAGGGAAAAAATATTAGCTGTTTGGGAAGGGAGGAGAAATGAGTGTTTTTGAACTTAAACACTTGCAAGTTATGGGGAAAAAGATGAAAGGTTTTTATGACTGCATGCTTCATTCCCTTCTGTGATAGTAGAATATCCGTGGAGATTGTTTTCTTGCATGTTGTGACTGATTGTTGGCAACACCTTCATAAGAGAATTAATGCAGTGTGAAAATAAAGATGAGGTGACTTACCGAACAAAAGCGCTGGCAGGTCGATAGACACAATCCTGCCAGCGCTTTTGTTCGGTAAGTCACCTCATCTTTATTTTTATATATAATTTTTCCCACGTGGAATGTTTCCTTCCATTATATTGATAACATTAATTTGAATCCAACAATTACGTTTGTTATTGTCACTGTTGCATTTCGAAATCTTTTCTGTCGTCTTATTTTCCTCTTTCTGTTTTTAATTGTGTGTCTATCGACCTGCCAGCGCTTTTGTTCGGTAAGTCACCTCATCTTTATTTTTATATATAATTTTTCCCACGTGGAATGTTTCCTTCCATTATATTAATGCAGTGTGAGTTAGTCATTTCTCTCTGCAACCTAAAGAGCTGTCTCCAACAGATCATGGAATAGATACCATATAGAATTATTCTTGTTTTTGGCATGAAGGCATAAGTATGTTGTTGCCCACAGTGGGAAAGTACTTAAATGTAGCTGTTTGATAACACAAGTTCAAATCATTGTGTTTACCAAACAGTTTTGTAAAATAAATTTTGTTTGTTGATTTTTATTGTGTTTACTAAACAGTTTTGTAAAATAAATTTTGTTTGTTGATTTTTCCACGAGTTATTGTTAAGGAGGAACTAAGGTTTTACTGCAGTAAAGAAGTGTATTTGATGTGTTTTACCCATGTTTAGTGAATGTCCACTTGCAGATGACCAGTTTATAACATCCAAGTAAGTGCTGTGTACCTTTTGTAGCACTGAGAATAATGCTTGCATTTTCAGCAAAAAGAGCTGCTTCAGTTACTATACATGTATGGAGTATTACCACAGCACCCTTGCTCTACCCAAAAAGACCAGTAATAAATTTAGCCGTGTACTTCTAAACAACTTCAACATCTTCCTGTGATCTGATAAAGGGGAATTGTGAACACTCTAGTACTACTCAAGAATGGCTACATACAATTTCTGGTGGGTTAAAGGGCAGGGCAGAGGGAACAACTATCAAACACTGGATGAGTATAGTGTGGGTAATTTGTATCCCATTTTAAGCAGAAGCTAGTTTTCGCATATCTAAATGTCTGATGTCATAACTCCTGAACTGTATGTGCCATACAGTGATGTAATTTTTGCAGAGACATACAGTTGTAGATGTGCATATTGACTGCAAACTGTGTTGTGAATAGAGTTGATAGTAAAAAAGTAATAAATCAAGACATTATGCTTGATGCTGAAGATGTACTGCATGAACAGTGAAAATGTAGTAAGTGATATACTTTTTTCCTTTAATCATGTCATGGGGAATCTCAGCAAGGAAATGTTTTGCAAAGACTTGAAATTATGTATATATTTAGTTGGAAGTTGTCAGGTGCACTCAGTCTCAAATAATGGATGGGTGAAGTGCGGGTATTTGTGTGCCATGAGATATGCTGCCCCACGACACCTGCACTGTTTCTAACTGTAATACTTGCCTTGAAGTGTTCAAGTTTTAACATAAGGTTATATCTCTTGAGTAGATTATGACAGCATTTTAAATTTATAAATTATGCTTGTAATTACACAAAGTATCAAAAATTTTTTGCTCCTTGTAGTCATTAGGTAGGCAGCCTGCAATTGCAAAGGTTTCGGGTTCCGGGGTGCTCACTTAGTAGTATAGATCACTTTGATTAATTCTGTTGACGTTTCATGGAGATATACATAATTACCATTTTTACAGCTGGCCTGGAGTAAACAGATTTAAATGCAAAACATTTGTGATATTAGTTCTACAGATGCTCTTTAGGTTCCAGACTGGATGAACATATTGAGGATTTAGAGTCTCCAATGAGCGACACATCACAGGTTGAAGATGATCAGGTCAGCTGCTCTTCAGCTTCATTACCTGCAGATTTCTGGAAGTGGCAGTAATCAACGGGAGTCTTTTGAAGGTGGCAAAGATGCCAATGTTTGTGACACAGATAAAGCAGATGAAGGGAATAAAGATCCCTGAATGACAAGTAAAATTAGGTGACTATGTTAAACAAGTTCAGTGTGTGAGATGGATGTTCTGTCATGACTTATGAATTTCAAGGTTGTGGGAGCAGCCACTACAATTAAGAAAGAATTTAATAATGCTGAGCAAGCCCCTTGTTTCAATAACTCTTTAAACATGTGTACTTCTACGTGTTCTGATGTGCAATTTGTGCAAAACTCAATTAGGACCATTACAGAAGTTGTTTCTTTTTTGACAACTTTACCAAAAAGAAATACTATACTTATAAAGCATGTAGGAAACCAACTACTCTCCGTGTGTAAAACAAGGTGGGTGGGAAGGCATCTGTCTGTAGCATCTTTTCTAAAAGAACACTGAAAAAATCGTATCAGGCCTGGTCACATTTTTCAAGTGACATCTCTAGCATAAGAGCTAAGACTCTTTTTTTACATCCTGTCAGTAATAGAGAATTTATAGTAGTTCTTGTGTGCCTTGCTGACATGCTCAGCCAAACATTACCTCTCAGAAGATTTTTCCAAATGGAGACTATTGATGAAACTTCCTGGCAGATAAAACTGTGCTGGACCGAGACTCAGTCTTGGGACATCTGCTGCAGAGTAAAAATCTCATTCTGGAAACATCCCCAAGGCCTTGGCTGAGCCATGTCTCCACAGTATCCTTTCTTCCAGGACTACTAGTTCTGCAAAGTTCGCAGAAGAGCTTCTGTGAAGTTTGGAAGGTAGGAGACGAGGTACCATCTGGATTGAAGCTATGGGGATGGGTTGTGAGTTGTTGTATTTGGGTAGCTCAGTTGGTAGAGCACTTGCCCGTGAAAGGCAAAAGTCCTGAGTTCGAGTCTCGGTATGGCACACAGTTTTAATCTGCCAGGAAGTTTCATATCAGTGCACACTCCACTGCAGAGAGAAAATTTCATTCTGGACACTATTGATGTTAGCAAACCTACTGAGGCCTTGACCAGTACTTTGACAATTTTGAAAGTAAAGTGAGAAATGTCGTCGTAGAATTCAACTTGGTGTACAAGTAAGTCAGAAAACTGGGAGACATTATGGGAAGCATGATTTAGGATGATTGTCCTTATCCTTATTCTTGATGCAATAAAGACCAATCTAGAAAACAGAGTCTCTTAAGATATTCTGAGTCTCTACAATTGCAACACATTTCTAACAAAAATCTATCATCTACAACAAGGTCCATGCAGTCAGTGATTAGGGATGCAGAAACTCTGGATACAAAGTAATTGGGAAGATGAAATTGACTGTATTTGTAATCTGAAGGCAGAGCTCAATCTGTGGGTGGCAGAATGGAGATGGAAGATGCAAACAAAACAATTCTGCCAGGTTATGTAATGGGGTGTTTGCAGTCTTCAATTAGATCTTTAATGCTGTTCCTGTCTTCTCTTCCTGAGCCAACAACAACAGCAGAAAGCTCTAACTTGACACTGAAACTCCTTATGACATTGTTGAGAAACCATTGTGGACAAAATAGCATAAAAGAACTTGCTTCGTTGTATATTCATAGAGATATCACTGTTTACAAAGAAGAAATTACAGACTGGTACACTGAGAAGAATAGAAAAGATAATTTTTCTTAAGTACAGAAAATATACACTGAGGTTACAAAAGTCATGGGATAGTTATATGCACATATACAGATGGCTGTAGTATTGAATACGCAATGTATTAAAAGACAGTGCATTGCTGGAGCTGTCATTTATACTCAGATAAATCATGTGAAAAGGTTTCCAATGTTATGGCTGCACAATAGGAATTAACAGAGTTTGAACAAAGAATGGTAGTTGGAGCTACATGCATGGGACATTCATTTCACAAATTGTTAGGGAAGTAAATATTCTGAGATCCAGAGTGTGAAGAGTGTGTTGGGAATACCAAATTTCAGGCATTACCTCACCACAGATAATGCAGAGGCTGATGGCATTCACTTAATGACCAAGAGCAGTGGTGTCCGTGTAAAGTTATCACGGCTAGCAGACAAGCAACACTGCATAAAATAACTGCAGAAATCAGTGTGGGATGTACTATGAATGTATTAAAGTGTGGCATAATTTGGCATCAATGGGCTATGGCAGCAGACAACCAGTGTGAGTGCCTTTACTAACAGTACATCAACTGCAATGGTGCTCCTGGGCTCACGACCCTATCAGTCGGGCCCTAGACAACTGGAAAACTGTGGCCTGGTGAGATGAGTCTTGATTTCATTTAGTAAGAGCTGATGGTTGGGTTCGAGTATGGTGCATGGCCTATGAATCCATGGACCCAGGTTGTCAACAATGCACTGTGCAAGCTGGTGGTGGGACCATAATGGTGTGGTCTATGTTTACATGGAATGGACTGTATTCTCTGATCAAACTGAACTGATCATCGACTGGAAATGGTTATGTCCAGCTACTTGGAGATCATTTGCAGCAAACAATTATGGAACTGTTATGGATGACAGTGCACCATGTCACCAGACCATAATTGGTTATGCTTGATTTGAAGAACATTCTGGACAGTTCAAGCTAATGATTTGGCCACCCATATCACCCGACATGAGTCCCATCGAACATTTATGAGACATAATCGAGAAGTCAGTTCATGCACGTAGGGGACTTCCAACAACTTGTTGGGACCATGCCACATCGAGCTGCTGCACTACACCAGGCAAAAGGATGTTGGAAACAATTTTAGGAGATATCCCATGATGTATGTCACCTCAGTGTAATGCCCATTGTTCCACTGTGATGTAAAAAGATAGAGGAATTAGCATTCACACACTTAAACTACAGTTTTATAACTTTCACAATTTTATACAGAAACTGGAAAAAGCCAAATCGGGTGCTGATACAGTTGAAGCACAAAAGATATGTACTATATGGGTAGAGAACTAACATTAAAAATGTAAACAGAATAAGTTTTTTGATAACAAGGCCTGTGCCAAATTTTTTAACCACTTAGTTCAAGTAAGCTTTGAGTTAGGTTAGTAGCATTCTGTTTACACTGTAATTTTTTGGAAGTATTAGTCTCAAATACATTGTTTTACTAATATAATTAATATGGGTACTGCATTTTTTCATTTTGTGTTTCTTTCAAAATGAGTATCATCGTAATTGTATTGAAAATAAAAATTATTTGCAGTTATATTAAAGACTTAACAATACTATTTCAAAGATTTAAGTGCATGCTTTTATAAACTGTACTGGCATAAATGTATCTGTCAACAAATTAAAAACAACAATTTTATGAGTATTTTATTCTAATTTCAATTTATTTGCTTTAATTTGCGTAGCATCTCTGTGTTGACAAAAGATTCATAGAGCTCATGGTTGTGTGTTAATAGTTATATAAATGAAGTTATACAAAAAAAGGAATGCTACACATAACAAGAAATTTAAAACATGTTTGTCTAAAATAAAGCATATTTTTGTTCTGCTTTGATATTTTAAAGTATCAAAACAGCTTAAAATAGCAGTTTGTGAAATTTTTCCCCCTTGACTTTCAATAGGAGGGACCCTGGATCTTCTCTCTCTTCCAACCAACCACCCCCACCCACAAAATTTCATTAATCCACTGCTGCTTCCCACACACAGTACAAATCACCTTTCCACCATTCAGTCTACTGAAAGATTACTCAGCTATCTAGTGTAGCCAGATAACTTGTGACTATCATACATAGTCCATTTAAAACAAATCTCCTCTTCAGCATGTGACACTAATATTAACAACAACTAAAAATATACATATAAACACTATACTCTCTAAAGCTTACAGTACAAAAATCAAGAAGTGAAAGCAGTCCTATTCCTAAAACTATGTGCTTCTAAGCAACTCCAAGCACTGTACTTAATAGAAAGGAAAACAGGCCTTTCGATCAAAGTTGTGCTCGAGCAGCGGAGGCGCGGGCATCACTGGTGAAGCATGCTACATGTGCTTGACCAGAAGAAGAGCTGTGAAGCTGTGCTTGGACTGTGGTGTGACACTAAGCAAATTGTCATGCATCATTATTATGACACAGCAAAGTTGTCTTGTCCTCGTGTCACAGAATGGGCAGAAACGGGCAGAAGAAGAAGGCAGACGCAGAGAAGAAGACTTCGACTGCTCAACCCAGCAGGAATGTGGAATGGAAATGCGAAGAACGTCATACACCTGTCCCCCTCTGTATATTCAGTGCAGTAAAGGGTTGTGGACAGAGCAGCCAACTGCTGCAGGGAAGAAGTAGGCATAGAGTCCCTGGACTCAGATGCCATTGTCCAGCTGCAGGCAGCAAGTGTGGCCAACCACTGTGCACTGAAGAGCGCTGTGGCCATCCACATTGTTAATCCACCTACTGCGGAGAAGATGATCATGCCGGAACAGCGTGAGAAGCAATCCAAGGCCCTGATCAGGGGGGGCTGCCTTTGATAAGAAGACAGTCCAAGAGGGGCTGTCACATGCCGAATTTTGGAGTGCAACTACTAAGCTGCACAACTGGAGGAAGAGGCTGCTGCTGTACATCGTCGTAGTGGGAACTGCGATGGATGGCAGCTACATCATTGGGTTAAGGAAACTCTTAGGCTTTCCTGTGACCACCAAAGGTCTTCCCCTAGGCATGGACCCTAAGCCACAGTGCTTCTCGTGCCTGCTGTGGGACAAATGTAGCAAACTGGCGTGGCTGCCCGGCTTTCGCCAGTGATGGCCACACTGGAGACAAGGTGCGAACCAAGAAGACACGACGATAGCACCGTAAGTGCCGCTGAACAAAGGCACAACTGAAAGGAGAGAAGACAGCTCCCACTGCCCAAGGGCGGCCAGAATATTGCACCAATGAGAGTGGCATGGGGGACCGGCCACCGGTGGTAGCACAGCAGGCACCGCTAGTGCACGCCATGCTGGCAGCCGCAGTGGAGGAAGTAATTGTGGCCATCAAAGCCACCATGGACGCAGACAGGGCAGCTGTTAAGGCCATCCTGACTGCAGATACAGAGGAGGCACGCAGCCAACTGCGGCAATTGCACTCGCAGATGGGGCACGGCATCTGTGCGGACGCCTTAGGCGAAGAGAAGATGCCTGCCGCCACTCCCCTTATGGAGCAGCCAGTGGAAGGAAACACCGAAGAAGAAGACAGAAGCCACCAAAACAATGCCATAGTCCATCGGTTCTGAGCAGCTCTGCATCAACGAGTGGGCTACCAGAGTGATCAGGACGCTCAAGGGCATGGGCTATATCGTCTGCTACACAGGGAAGACTCAACTGCAGCCCTCATTGAGCCTGTCAGCGCAGCCAATGAATGAGGAACGTTGCCGCTACATGACCACACATCTACGACCACTTGGCTTCGTCGCTCGCCCACCAGACATCGATGGGCAACCTGGGCCTTCCCCAGCACCAAGTCACCATTGACACGGTGCCGCAGGGGTCTCTCTCAGCCCCAACTGCAGCACACTGGTCTGCATCACTGTCATGGACTGATCTCTTATGATGGACATGTGGCATGACATGGTATCCGTTTGCATGATACCCACTTCTAACTCAACCCATCCTTGCGTGACCTATCGCAGTCAGCAAGACATCCACTACTGCTCTTACTACCCGACCTAACTATCACAGAGGTTTTTTCCCCATGGCTCTTGCCTTGGTACTTTTTTCCCTCTCTCCTTCAAACAGCTACCCTTTGTTTGTCTTTTGACCCAATCTATCTCTAGATGAGCATGTATAAATGGTTAATCTTAACCAGATATATGCAAATATTGCAGTACCCACATCCTGCAACATGTCATTTTATTGATAACTCATCCTTATGCAGAGGTGCCAGTAGTCCTTTTGAGTTGGCCATCATGCTGGTGTGGGTGTGGAGGGGCTCCACCTAAAAAAAAAAATTAAAAAAAAATGCAATAATGCATACCTCAAAACATCTGTCAATGAATAGCTAAGACACTATAACACAGTAGTCTGACTATCACTCCTCTATGTATCACAGTGCCTAATCAAGGAGACCAAATAAGAGTCCTCAAATCACAAGAAAGGGAATTCCTATGAAAGATAGTGGCACCAAGTTCAAAGAGAACCTCACAGATACCATCAGAAGAAGATAACTAGCCTTTTCTAGTCACCTGTGCAGAATAGATCCCCACAGACTGTCCTATAAGATCTTTGAAGTAGCCAATATGGGTGTTGTTGTTGTGGTGGTGGTGTTCAGTCCTAAGGGTGGTTTGATGCAGCACACCAAGTTACTGTATCCTGTGCAAGCCTCTTCATCTCCAAATAACTACTGCAACCTACATGCTTCTGCATCTGGATACTGTATTCCATCTATGATTTTCAACCCCCACAATTCCCTTCAATATTAAATTGGTGATCCCTTGATGTCTCAGAATGTGTACCTTTCAACCAGTCCCTTCTTTTGGTCAAGTTGTGCCACGAGTTTCTTGTCTCCCAATTCTATTCAATACCTACTCATTAGTTACATACTCTATCTATCTAATCTTCAACATTCTTTATAGCACCCCATTCCAAATGCTTCTATTTTCTTTTTGTCTAAACTGTTTATCATTCATGTTTCACTTCTGTACATGGCTACACTCCAGACAAATACTTCCAGAAAAGATTTCCTGATATTTAAATCTATATTGGATGTGAACAAATTTCTCTTCTTCAGAAATTCTTTTCTTGCCGTTCTCGGTCTACATTTTACATCCTCCCTTCTTCACCCACCATCAGTTAATTTACTGCCCATCTAGCAAAACTCATCAACTACCTTAAATATCTAGTTTCCTACTCCAAATATTTCTTTGATTCCCTTAACAGCTTGTTCAATGTACAGACTGAATAACATCGGGGATAAGCTACAACCCTGTATCCTCATGCCCCTTGACTCTTATAACTGCCATCTGGTTTCTGTACAAATTGTAAATAGCCCTTCACTCCTTTTGTTTTACTCCTGTTACTTTCAGAATTTCAAAGATAGTAGTCCAGCCAATGTTGTTAAAAGCTTTCTCAAAGTCTACAAATGCTATAAATGTAGGATCGCCTTTCCTTAACTTATCTTCCGAAATGACTCATAGGATCAGTATGTCCTTGCATCTTCCTACATTTCATCAGAATCCAAACTGGTCTTCCCCAAGGCCAGCTTCTACTAGTTTTTCCATTCTTCCATAAATATTCATGTTAGTATTTTGTAACCATGTTTTATTGAACTGATAGTTCAGTAATTTTCACACCTGTCAGCTTCTGCTTTCTTTGGAATTGAAATGATTACATTCTTCTTAAAGTCTGAGGGTATTTTACCTGTCTCGTACACCTTGCACATCATATGGAAGAGTTTTCTTGTGGCTGGCTCTCCCAAGGCTATCAATAGTTATGACAGAATATCATCTCCTCAGGGAGCCTTGTTTCAACTTAGATCTTTCAGAGCTCTGTCAAATTCTTCTTGAAGTATCGTATCTCCCATTTCATTTTCATCTACATCTACTTCCTATTCTATAACCTTATCTTCTAGTTTATCTCCCTTGTATAACCTTGTATATACTCCTTGCACTTTTCAGCTTTCCCTTCTTTTGTTAGTGCTGGTTTCCCATCTGAGCTCTTGATATTCATGTAGCTGCTCCTCTTTTTGCAAAGGACTCTTTAATTTTCTTCTAGGCAGTATCTACCTTTCCCCTAAAGAAATATGCTTCTAAATTCTTTCATTTGTCCTCTAGCCATTCCTGCTTCGCACTTCCTGTCAATCTCAATTTTTAAACATTTGTATTCCCTTTTGCCTGCTTCATTTGGTGCATTTTTATGTTTTCTCCTTTAATAAATTAAATTCGATATCTCTTGTGTTCTTCAGAGATTTCTACTAGGCCTTGTCTGTTTACCTATTTAATCCTCAGCTGCCTTCACTATTTTATCTCTTAAAGCTACTCATTTGTCCTCTACTGTATTCCTTTCCCCTGTTCTACTCAACTGTTGTCTAATGCTTCCTCCAAAACTCTCAACAGCCTCTGGTTATTTTGACTTATCCAGGTCTCATCTCCTTAATTTCCTAACTTTTCCAAATTTTCCACTTTTAATCTACAGTACATAGCCAACAAATTCTGCTCAGAGTCCACGTCTGCCCTTGGAAGGTCTTACAATTTAAAATCTAGTTCCTAAATCTCTGTCTTACCATTATATAATCAGTCTGAAATCTTCTGATGTGTCCAGGTCTCTTCCATGTGCACAACCTTCTTTCATGATTCTTAAACCGTGTTAGTGGTGATTAAATTGTGCTCTGTACAAAATTCTACCAGCAGGCTTCCTCTCTCATTGGTTTCCCCAAGTCCATATTCACCTACTATTTTTCCTTCCTTTCCTTTCCATACTACAGAGTTCCAGTCCCCCATCACAATTAAATTTTCATCTTTTTTAACTATCTGAATAGTTTCTTTTATCTTGTGATATGTTTCTTAAATCTCTTGATCATCAGTGGAGCTAGTTGGCATGTAAACTTATAGTACTGCGGTAGGTGGGGGCTTGGTATTTATCTTGGCTATGATAATGTGTTCACTATGCTGTTCATAGCAGTTTACCCTCATTCTTATTTTCTTATTCATCATTAAGCCCACCCCTGCATTGCCCCTATTTGATTTTGTATTTATAGCCCTGTATTCACTTGACCAGAAGTCCTGTTCCTCCTGTCACCGAACTTCAGTAATTCCACTATATCAAACTTCAACCTATCCATTCCCCTTTTTAAATTTTCTAACCTACCTGCCTGATTAAGGGCTCTAATGTTTCTCTGTTCAACCCATAGGATCCCAGTTTTCTTTCTCCTGATAACGACGTCCTTCTGGGTAGTACCCACCCAAAGATCTGAATGGGGGACTATTTTACCTGTGGAATATTTTACCCAAGAGGATGCCATCATCATTTAACCATATAGCAGAGTATAGTATAGTAGAGCTGCGTGCCCTTGGGAAAAATTATGGCTGTAGTTTCCCTTTGCTTTCAGCCATTCGCAATACCAACACAGCAAGGCCGTTTTGGTTGATGTTGCAAGGTCAGTTCAGTTAATCCTCCTGACTGTTGCCCTGCAACTGCTGAGAAGGCTGCTGCCCCTCTTCAGGAACCACACGTTTGTGTCAATAGATTGTTGTTGCACTTACAGTACCGCTATCTGTATTGCTAGGTACGCAAGCCACCTCACTGTTAGCAAGGTCCATTTGGGTGGGGGGGGGGGGGGGGGGGGGGAGGGGGGGAAGAACTTCATACTAGGCAAGACATAATAAATAACAAGGGTTACTGCCATTGAACTATTGAAACAAGACCCTTCCTTGTAGATGTTAATCATAACAAGTCCAGGAAATGGACCAATGAATATAAGACAAAGTTCAGCAGGAAAATGAAGGAATACTGGGCTAACAGAAAATCTCAAAGTACTAACAGAAAAACAGCTATGTAACTGCACCAAGAACACCAGAAAAGGCAGATGACGACAGTACAGTAAAAATGAAGAAAATGGTCTACAGTTGGTCCCAATAAGTAAAAAAAGTAATGTTACAACTGTACAGCAAACTTATTAAAATTTTTGTTTGTATTCTCTTACAGCCAATGCTATTATAATGATGATTAATGATGCAGTGAAATCAGATAAACAGTTTACGACTTGTCACTATTTCCACTTACCATTGCACACATTTTGTTGTTAAAGACAGGAATTTTTGAGTTGACTAAAAAGAAGTATAGGAGTTTGTATCTCTTGTAGTTCTTCTATGATAATAATGAATTTATTAAAACTAGTAGGGAACACTTCAGTTTTGTCAAGTCATGTAAAAGAGTATTTACTCAAAAAAAAAAAAAAAAAAAAAGTTCAGGCATGCAGTAGTGGTTCTGAAGCTTCTTGAACTTTGCCGGTTATCATACTGGTGCCACACTGATAGTGAATTCTCTGTTTTTATTTTCGATACTTGTGGAGGCCACTGCCATTCTTCATTCCACACTTTCTGTGCTGAAGTTTTAACTCTTTATAGGAAATTGGTAGCTGAGATTCCTCAGTGGCTATTTTATACATTCAGAACGGTTTCCTTACCAAAAACACCCAATAAAATAAACAAAATTGTAAATTTTTTTTGTTCTTTTATAGATGCAATCAGATTCTTATGACACGTTGATTGTGTCTATAAACAAACAAACAATTTTTACAAAATAATCAATCACTCACTCCATGGACAAAATGTCATTTTTTCAAAAAAAAAAAAAAAAAAGTGTAAAGCACCAATTACAAAATTATTTAAGCACTGTTAAAACTGTCTGAACTCTCTTGGAACAGTCTATATGCCAGGAAAGTTTTAAATTTTGCATTGACTTATTCCTGCTTCTGGAGATTGCCACCCATAGAATCTAATCACCCATCAGTTAGATCTCTGTCAAAAATCTGACAAGACTGAAGAATCTGCTGGAGGTTTCATTCCTTATGCATTTGTGTTGCTCTGCATTACTATGAGGTGCTACCCTTTCAAAATATCCAAAAATTTCATTGTACCAGTCAAACCAGTAGCAGTATAACATTCTGCCACTAGATGACTTGAGGTACACGTCTTAGCTACTGCAGGACAAAGTTGCATCATCTTTGGCACTTGCAGCTGTGAGTTGTAGTGGTGCATGTCAGGACATGTTCCAATGCTTCTGCAAATTGTAAAATGGATAACATGAAGAAGCAATGGATTTGCATCAAATTCTGTTTCAAGTTGAAGAAAACTGCAGCTGAAACACACCACATGATGGCAGAGGCATTTGGTGAGAGTGTACAGACTCAAGCAAGAACATTTGAGTGGTTCAAGTGCTTCAAGTAAGACTGAGAATCTGTGGAAGATGACAAATGTCCTGGTTGACCAGCAACATGCACAACATCGGAAATGATCATGAAAGTACATGATGTGATTCATGGAGACTGAAGACAGACAATTGACAAAGTTTGTAACACACTTGGGCTGTCATCCTATGTTACATGTCAATGAATTCCAGTTGATGAACTGAACTTGAGACGAATTGCAGGGAAGTTTGTTCCCCATCTTCTCAGCATCGACCAATGAAACCTTAGGATTCATATGTGCACTGAGCTGCAACAAAAAGATTGAGAGTGTCCAAAATTTTTATCCAGAGTCATAACAGGTGATGAATCTTGGTTCTACAGTTGAGCCTGAAACAAAGCAGCACTCATCTCAATGAAAAATGCCATCTTCTCCAAGGTTGAAAAAAGATCAAAAAGTTCACAGTAACATGCAGTCAGTGCCAATCATTTTCTTTTTGACATTCAGAGAATAGTGCTCAAGGACTTTGCTCCACATAGTCAAACTGTCAACAGGCAGTTTTACTGTGAGATTTTGAGGCAGCTGAGGGAAAACATTCAGTGCAAACTGCCAGATTGATGGCAAAAGAAAGACTGGCTGGCACACTACGATGATGCACCCGCTCACAGTTCACCGATTGTGAAGGAATACCTGGTCAAAAACAACATGGTGACAGTCCACCCCTTCCCTGCTTGCCAGACATAGCTCCATGCGACCCCTAACTGTTCCCAAAGATGAAAATTTTGTTGAAAAGGTGATGTTTTGACTCTATTGAAGACATCCAAGTGGAACTGCAATGGGTCCTGAACACCCTTCACACTGCAGATCTCCCGGAGTGCTTCAAAAAATGGGAACAATGCTGGGATTGTTGTGTACATGCCTCAGGTGATTACTTTGAAGGTGACAGAGGACATTAGGATGTAAGAACAGTTTTCTGATATTTACAATGAAATTCTCAGATATTTTGGGCAGCACCTCATGTAATGGACCTTCTCAGCTATCTGCACTACGTTACTTACCATTCATTGAGACATCCCTCATGTAAATTCCAGGGTTTCATTGAACCCCAATTTTCATCCAGTCTCTTTACAGTTTGACTTGATAATAATTAGCTAAGTTCATAGTCACTTTTCAGAGCAGCAAGGTTATGAACTAACACTGTATTTATGAAAGTGACAAACTTGCCAGTGAATGAATTTACATTTTGAATAGAGAAGCATGTGAGATGCAAGGATGAAGCAAAAGTGATTACATTTGTGAATCAGTGGAAACACAAAGCAGAACCAAATGTAGATTGTAAAGCACCAGGCTTGATAGACAGTTGTTCTGATGACACTGCACAAATAGCCCCATGTGGTGCACTATAACTAGTTTTGCCAGTGTGAGCCAGTATTCATTTAGGGTGCTGAGCTGTTGGCCATACCAATGTAACTTGCTCCAGTCAAGCTGGCAGGCCTGTTAGTAACTCTACAGGATAGCAATAACACCTCTGTCATGCTGTCTGAATTTGGATGCACACCTGGTGGAGAGGCTAAAACCACAACTGTCCTCTCTCACCCTCACTCCAACTTCATATAGTCACTACTCCTATACTAAATAAATCACTTATATGTTACTTTTATTATATGCTTTCTCACTATTCCATTTCCATATTCATTCTGCATTCTTATATTTCCACTATGTGCCTCATCTTACTACCCTTTTACACTAGCTCACTTTTGAGATTCTATGTTCACAATTGAACTTAACCACCCATTCAAATGTCTTGGGTATTATACACCCACATAACCTTTTTGGTTGTTGGCTTTGTCATCACTATAGTGTGATAGTGTGCATCATTTGAAAGGCACCTGTCAACACAGCAGAGAAAGAGAGAGAGAGAGAGAGAGAGAGAGAGAGAGAGAGAGGAGATAGTGAAGTGTGCAGAGGATGAGATTATTTTACACGTGGTGGCAAAGACACTTTCCACATTGCCAAATGTTGCAAAATGTTGCTGCAAACAACAATTAATAAACTGTTATGCCACTGAAGTGTGGCCATGCTGCTGACTGGAGGAAATAAATTATCCCCATCCAACATTATTCACAGCAAGGCATCCAGGGAAAGATATACCTCTGCTTGGATGCTAGAAGTTGTTGGAGCCAGGTGCACTGAACACTTCAGACCTGAGCTGTCTTCTGATGAGATGTGGACTATAATGCCTTTGGAAGAGGAATGGTTATTATTACAAAAGACCCTTTATTTAGTGGAAAAAAACTTCTTGACTATCTTTATGTTTCTAACTATGAGTTTTATTACCATTTACCAACACCAAGCTATTTACATTGGAGACCACAGGCTCTCTTTGAGATGATATTTTGTTATGGTTCTCTCTCTTCTTGGTTAACTGGCCTAGAATGTCATTCTCAAATGCTGACATACTTACCTGACTTACCTGTTGTTGTGGCCACTACACATATATCATCGGAGGCTCACCTTCTCTTTTATATCCTGCTACCTTTTAAGGTGCAACATATACACCCCACTCTTTTTTTTTATAATACTGTCAGTTAAGGTGGTTAATGGCAGTCTCTTCTGTCTCCTTCTTTAAAGAATCAACCTGACTAGCTTTCTGAATATTCTACGTAACAATAGATAAGCCATATGCCTCTGGCTCTATCCAGTGGGCTGTGTAGATCCACAGCCATCAAATACCGCAAAATGTGATATTATTGAGTGTAATTTGATGTGTGCCAATGGCATAACAGTTTTTAACTTTTGGCAGCAATTGGAGGTTTTTAGGACATTCTTAGCCACCAAGAAGATTCTTTCATAGTAACAGTATTTTTGGATGTGCACATAAAGTCTTATGGTGAAAGTGGACATATCACACATTAATGTAACATGTAAACACCTTTGTACTCTGATCATGTAAATATAGTGAGCCATGTGATGAATCGTCCTATTGCACCAGAATTTTGTGCTCGCTTATCTTTAAATAGAGGCGTCCACAGGTAAGCCCATTCTCTTGCAGACAGTCCAGTGAGGAGGCATGTCGTGCCTAGCTGTAAAACCCATAGGGCATGTGGAGCACCTTGTGGTTTGGGGTTGGCAGCTGTGCTTTTGAGAATGGGCATGTGGGCCATATTCTGCTGTAGCTAATGGTATTGTGGGAAGAAGGGCCTTTTCTGCCACAGCCTAAGAATTGAATCACAAATTGTTGAAACCAAATAAGTCAATATTTTCAGTTTTCATTTTTTCACTGAATAGTACATTTAAGATTATAGCCTATGTCTGGAACCGCGTGACCGCTATGGTCGCAGGTTCAAATCCTGCCTCGGGCAGGATGTGATGTCCTTAGGTTAGTTAGGTTTAAGTAGTTATAAGTGTAGGGGACTGATGACCTCAGATGTTAAGTTCCGTAGTGCTTTGAGCCATTTGAACCATTTAGTATAGCCTATTGTTTGGTGTTGAAATGGAACAAGTCATTATCCTATAAACTGTAGTAAAGGTGGTGCACTTTACACTGTTTGTTGTTGAAACCAAATAAGTCATTGACTTATTTCTTTTCAACACATGCTGCTCATTCCCACGCAGAATATGTTTTCCTCCAATATTACACATTGTTGACGAAATTGTCCACTTCCTTTGTTGTGGCACTAACAGTCACTGTAAATGTTCACTGAGTGGCAGTTGGTTGTGGTACTATGGCTCCAAAAAGGAAGAATAGTAGTGCAGATTATGATAGAAATAAGGTAAAGACATCTTGTACCAAAGGACTGCCTTATCGAAATTACAGAGGATTTTATGTTCCAGGAAAACCAGTTAGAGAATCTTGCAGGTAACTATCACTCTTTCTTTGAACAACCATTGGAAACTGTATAGATGTAAATAATATCAATATTACCAGCAATACTAATCTTACATTAATTTCCTTTCAGCTGCAGAATGAAATGTTATGACATCATTGATGTAATTTAATGTAATAATATGTTGCCAAGATTTCTTGATCTTCCTACCAAAGATGCCCAGGACTTAGATCTGCAGTGCCTTATTGAAGCAAAGGAAGTAAAGCAGAGGTGTCCTCAGAAATCTGATCCAGAATGTTGTGAAAACTGTAGCAATGCAATGTTTCTTTATCATATAATGCTTGGAAGTGAAAGGAAACTGGTTTGCAAGAAACTTTCCTGAATATACATGCAGTGATGAATTCGCGTGAGGTTCAAATCTGTCTATGATGGATTAGTAAGACATACATTTCACTTAAGAAAAAGACATGAGCCCATCATTGCAGGATTAATAGACAGCATTCCAACAGCCTACCCAATGTACCAAGTACCTATTTCCAGAATGAAGATGGAAGATGTGAAGAAAGTCATTGAATATGTGCCTGCTGCAAAGAGATGGTGGTGCTTTCTTGGCCAGTGGTTGATTAAAATTATAGCTAATGTACAGTTAATCATTATTGCTGTTACAATAATTTGTTTTGTTCTATTTTGTCAGACCATGCTAATATATTATGAAGTGTTGATACGATTAAATCCTAAAAAAGCAAAAATATGTTTGTAAATTGCTGAAAGCAAATTAGTTAAGAAACTTTGAAATCATTAAATATCAAAATGATGCACTCTAAGTTGATTATTTCTCTCTCAATAAAAGCAGAATGAAGTCACTTTCAGTTCTCAAAAATTCCAGTAATGTAACAGTAACACATATGGCAATATTCAGTTTTTTGTTTCTCCTGGAAAGTGTAAAAAAATGATTTATTTGGTTTCAACAATTGACGATTCAATTGGTTCTGCAATCTGCTGTGTGTGCTGGAGTTCTACTCTACATGCCACTATGGGACTGCAAGCTGCATGTTCGTATGTCTCTTCATTAACACCCCGTGAGGATCTTTGGAGTGGTTGCTTATATTTAGCAGCACAGTGGTTATGTTCTAACTGCAGTTACAACATGTTATACCAGATGAGTGCCTCACAAGTTGCACTAGCTTGGATAAAGCGTTTAATTAGGCGGACCTCTGAGAGAAATCAATACCTGCTAATTAGCAACTTGCTATTTAAATAATTTGATTTGTTTGAGAATGTTCAGCCTCCCATGGTGAAACTTCCTTCTAATTACATGCTTGCTGTTCATTGGATGGATACTCTGGTGAGATGAATGGACAAGGACATACAATCTTACATGCAGTAAATTTTGCCATTGTGACCAGTGTATAGTTTTGGTGTGAATTTTAATGCTGCACCTGTGTTCTTATGGCCATCAGTGTGGAGTTGGCCCAGTTTAGGCTCTCTTAAGCATTAACGAGATTGCTTATTATCTTACATGCAGTAAATTTTGCCATTGTGACCAGTGTATAGTTTTGGTGTGAATTTTAATGCTGCACCTGTGTTCTTATAGCCACCAGTGTGGAGTTGGCCCAGTCTAGGCTCTCTTAAACATTAACGAGATTGCTTATTTAAGACCAGTTGTGTGGGCCTTGCTCCAAAAATTTTATACTTCTCGTAAATGAAGCAGAATTGTATTAACTTATTGTCGCTCTCTGTTACATCACCTGGTACCATGAACATTTTTTACTTTTCCTTTCTTACAGTGTAAAACAGAGTGGTACCGGAGGAAGGGGTACAGCTAATCCCTAAATTTAATCCCCAGAGTCTGAGGTTCAGCTGTTTGTTGACATGCTACAGTGTGTGTATTAATTTTATTATGTTTGTAATAAGAGCCTTGTGTATGTTTTAGAAGTAGTTAATTTAGGGTACGTGGCTTTGTGCTTGTGGAATGTCATGGGTTCTGCTGCCCACTGTGAACCACATATAATACTGGAAGGTTGCTCCAAATATATTGTAAAAGTTTCACCTTCAAATTTCTTATTACAGTTGCTGTACTTGTCTTTTCTGAAAACATTTTTTAAATTGATTTACATGTGCCCAGTTAAGGTTCAGTTGGGTGTTACAATGAGTTTGTGTAAATTTTTTCAGACACTGCTGAAAGATTTTAAGAGTTGTTTGATTTTATTTAAAGGCTATAACATTAAGATTATGTACTGGTATGAAGTCAGAGCTCTGCCCTCATGTTGTGCTTGTGGAGAAGCCATCCACTTATAATGATTCAGATCATTTGGTCTCATTTAGTCAGCAGTATAGAAAGAATAATGCAAGCTGACATGAGATGAGGGTGAGAAGAGAACTCTCTTAGGCTGAGTGATGCTTCTGCTCCCAGGAATGTTCCCCTTTGCAGTGTCAGCCACTTTAAGGAACGTTGTTATCACTGTGGATAGCCAGGCCACCTTGCTCCTGATCATCAAGTTGGTAGAAAAAACGAGCAGCTGATGGCAAGAGAACTGCAGGCAAAAATCATGAACCAGTTTGCACATTACTAGACTCAGGGAGTAGTATTTCACTATTATATCACGAATGGTACATTAGGTCCGATCAGTTTGTAAATTTCCTAAATTACAAACTGTCATAAGGACTTGCATTGCTGCTAATGGTCAACAGTTAGTTTTGAGAGGGTGGTTGAATGCCCTTTGTAGAACTAGAGAGTTTCCTTGACCCTTGTAGATGTTATAGTGAAGAGGTGAGTACTGCTGTTTTGTTATGTTGTGATTTTGTGAAAAAGACTGGTTAATTCTGGACTATTCACATGAGGTTTTGTATTTTAAGTTTTGCCCTTCAATAAAGTTCCATTTTCATTGGCATGCTAATTTTTTGGGCATGTCTTCTGTATTGGGTATTCACAGTGGCTTCGGTGTGGACCTCTTGTCCAGGGAAGAAGCTCAAGAGTTACTCTACTTGTTGAAACAGTTTTTGGGGGTGCCACCAATAAAATAGAATATCACATCCACTTGTTGGATGAACTGGGAGTTAGACAATCACCTTACAGACTGTCACTCCCAAAAATGAAGGTGTTGAGGGAGATAATTGGGAACATGTTGTGTGAGGACATCATCTGCCCTTCTACTTCCCATTATGCCTTTCCTATACTTTTGGTTGCAAAAAATAATGGAGGTGGGTTGAGGCCTGTAGTTGATTGTAGGTCTTCGAATTGTAAGGTAGTTTTGGAGTCCATACCTCACCTGACTTACCAATTGTTTTACTAGTTTTGCTGGAGCTCAGCATTTTATTGTACTGGACTTGAATCAAGCTTATTACCAGATGCCCCTGGCAGAGGAATCTGAGGTGGCCACAGCATTTACCATGCATTGGAACTTACATGAGTTTAACAGTGTGCCTTTTCAGTTGTCAACTGGAACTGTCATTTTATTTAGGCTTCTCGATTCAGTGTTGTGTGATATTGAGTTCCAGTTCATGTATAATTGTAAATTAAAGGGGGATGACTACTATCAGCTGTAGTGGGACATTAAGTCGAATCAGTGACAATGCACTGAAAGAATTGACAACAGTTTATGTATGGTTACGAACACAAATACATCAAACCTATCACTCCCACAAGGCACAGCCTCATCAAAGTCACCCTCAGTGCTAGACGTGAGGGTTTGTGTGTTCCATCAAAACTGATGTCATTGCTGGCAGTAACTGGCAGGATAACCAAAGCTGAATAGGCCTTGACAGAGGAGCCTCATATGAATTGTGTCTCAGGTGGGGTAGGGAGGGAGTGGGGGTTGGGGGACTCTACAGGTATAGGTATAGTAAATCCCAGGTATAGTAAATCCCAAGGGAAAATCTTGGTTCTCCTGGATGGGGGTTGGCTCTAGAACTAACAACCCCCATCTTACAATGGAATTGTTGCACATATCTCACATCGGCCTCAGAAGGATACAGGCTACATGTTGATGACCTGATGAGGAAAAAGGTTAATGAGAAGGAAAATGGATATCATGATAGCCATAAGGAATGTGAGAACACTCGAGAGACCTGGCAAATTGCTAGAAATTAGGGAAGAAATAGACAAGTATAGAGGGAAGGTAGTGACATTACAAGAAATACGAATGAAAGGACAAGAATAATAGCACTGGGGAGCATACAGGTCATCTTGATACCAACTGTCTTATACATAGTCCAATGAAGGGAAATATAATTTGTTTCAAAGCAAGCAGTGATAGGTTGTCTTCCTTGAGATATAGGGCAAGATTTCTTAAATTACAATGATGTGTGCCTATTTCCCTATGGAGGATGCAGATGAAGAAGAGAAGGATTCATTTGATTCCAAACTAGAGGAGGAAATCTGAAAAGTTCAGAGGCCTGATGTGAAAATGATCCTTGGGGATCTGAATGCAAAAATAGGGAAAGAAGAAGGGTAAGGAAAAATAATAGGAAAAGAAAAACTGCATGAAGACAGTAATGATAAAGAACTAAGGCTGATAGACTTCACCAGTGGGGAGGAGATGATAATAAAAATTACACAGTACCCAAGGAAAGATATTAAGAAATGCACTTGGGCATCACCAGATTGACTTACAAGATACGAAACAGACCACTTAACTATAGATCAGCAGCACACATCTGACATCCTGGAAGTTAGTAGCTGTTGAGAGGTGGACAGAGACACAGATTATTGCTTAGAGCAAATCAGATACATAAACAGAACTGGCAAGAAGTAAACAGTAAAGGGGGTGGGGGGGGGGTGGGGTGGGGGGGAAGCACTCCATCTTCAGGCCACGAGTGGCCTACCAGGACCATCCAACTGCCGTGTCATCTTCAGTCTTCAGAGGAGGAGGGGTGTGGGGTCAACACACCGCTCTCCTGATCATTGTGATGGTATTCTTGACCGAAGCCACTTCTATTCAGCCGAGTAGCTCCTCAATCGGCATCACGAGGCTGAGTGCACCCCGAAAAATGGCAACAGCACATGGTGGCCTGGATGGTCACCCATCCAAGTGCAGGCCACGACTGACAGCGCTTGACTTCAGTGATCTCACGGGAACCGGTGTATCCACTGCGGCCCTGAGGGAAAAATCAAAACATAATATGCAGTAGAAGTCAAATAGTCTGGTGTGTTTGGAACTGGCCTGTGCCGGATTACCAAAAATTTCAGACTATCATGCTGTTCCTCTTATTACTGGTACAGGCTAAGTTGTACAGCAAAAACAGCTGTAATATTGTGTTTTGGAGTAAAATGTTGATTGGGAGAATCATTAGGTTCATGACTTTAGCTCAAGATTAGGCTCATACCAAATATTTGTTTAACACTTTTGACTTAAAAAAATCTTGAACATATTTTTGTTTTTGAGATTGTTGTTGCTTGGCATCATAGTTATGTCTAGTGATATGTAAATAAATAAGTTCAGAGACATTATAGTTAGTGTTACATTCAGCAAAAGTGATGAATTTATTTAGGGAGTCACAGCTTCTGCCCAGATATCATCTCCTTTTCTTCTGTTTCCTCATCTGAGTCATTCTCTGTAATATTGTGTATAGGCTGAGGGTTTACTACACTTTAGATAATGCCCTCATTGTTTATCACCTGCTCAATATGTTCCTCTTCAGGTATGTTATCCAAGGGATTGTTGTTGGTTACACTTCTAACAGCATCCAAAACTTCAGACACTGGTTTAGTATGTTCTTCCTTCTTGATAGTCTGTGGTGATGAAGCAAATGAATCAAATGTAGCATCTGCACTTGGCCAAAATTTTCTCCAGTACTGCTGTAAAGTAACTTTTTGTATTTGACTGAAGACAGCGTGACAGCATAGAGGCTTCTGGTACATTAAACATTTTTGAAAGTAAGTTACATCACTCTCAGTGTTTAATAGGCCATGAATGAAAGAGCTCCTATATGAACATTTGAAGTTCAGGAGTACCCTCCATTGGTTGAATCAGTGATATAACAGTAGGTGGGAACAGTGTAGCAAATATGGTTCCAGAAACTAACTCAGCTACTACTAGATGTGCTTTGCAGTTGTCCAAAATAAGAATGGCTTTGCTCTCTTCTGGCAGACTGAAGTTTTTGAAGCTTTCTTTGATTTGTGGCAGAAAATGATGAAAAAAACCTGTTTTTGAAATTGGAGCAGTCATCCGTGCATTTAATTGAGTGTCATAATGAACAGGCAAGTTTTTAACATTTTTAAATGCATAAGGTTTTCCAGATTTATCAATTACAAAAGGAGTTTTTTGGTGGCTGCCAGACACATTAACACATAGCAATCTTTTATTTTTAATGACCCTTTAGCTGCCTTTTCCCCTTACCCAGCTAGTGTAGATGCTGTTAAGCACCAACATAGTAGGGCTGTTTCATCAGTATTGAACTTCTGATCCACTGTTAGATTATTATCTATGATCGTTACTTCAAACTCGTCTTTGAATTTTTCTGCTGGGTCTTGATTTGCTGAAAATGTTTTTCCAGTTAGATCAAGTCTTCAAATTTCATTCTGAAACTTAAAGTTTCAGTGCCAGCGAACAGAAAAAATACATTCACTGTCTGCAACATGTAAATCTTGTCCAAATTTCTTTGACTCTCCAATATGCATTGGCCCCATTACCAGCTTTCCTTTGGAGCATACTTCACTGAAACGTTTATACAGTATGCTATCTACTTGAAACTAACTGGCAGATTAAAACTGTGTGCCGAACGAGACTCGAACTCGGGACCTTTGCCTTTCTCGGGCAAGTGCTCTACCAACTGAGCTATCCAAGCACGACTCACGCCCCGTCCTCACAGCTTTACTTCTGCCAGTACCTCGTCTCCTACCTTCCAAACTTTACACAAGCTCTCCTGCGAACCTTGCAGAACTAGCACTCCTGAAAGAAAGGATATTGTGGAGACATGGCTTAGCCACAGCCTGGGGGATGTTTCCAGAATGAGATTTTCACTCTGCAGCAGAGTGTGAGCTGATATGAAACTAACTGGCAGATTAAAACTGTGTGCCGGACCGAGACTTGAACTGGGAACCTTTGCCTTTCGTGGGCAAGTGCTCTACCAACTGAGCTACCCAAGCACTTGCCCGTGAAAGGCAAAGGTCCCGAGTTCAAGTCTCGGTCCGGCACACAGTTTTAATCTGCCAGTTAGTTTCATATCAGCTCACACTCTGCTGCAGAGTGAAAGTCTCATTCTGGATGCTATCTACTTGTTCCAGTTTTTTTGTCTGGAAGCCAGTTTTCCAGCTGTTACTGATTGTGAAGCAAATTTATGAAGTTCACCATTTTGTTTTTTTTATGTCACAAATGGTTGATGAGTCAATATTAAATTCATTCATCAACATATTTCTATTCTCACCTTTCTCCAGGCATTTGATGATTTCCAGTTTCTGGTTGATGGTCAGAGTTATGTGCATAGGTTTCTCTCCTGATTTAGAACTTGAAGAAGGTTTTGATGTTGAGAAAATTGTCACTTCTTAAATTTCAATAAAACTTCCACAGGTCACTTTGATGTTTACATTCTCCACTGTAATGTGGATCTTAGTTCATAAGAAAAAATGGCAAATCCACTCACAATCAAAAAAATGAACTGAATCTGCATATGGTGACAGTGAAAATCAGCTGAATAAAGTCTGCACACTTCTAATTGATTCTGAACAATGCCAATTGCATGTAACAGTAGCAGATACACAGTGGACACTTCCGACTGGTTCCAAACCTGGCATTGTGCCGGACCATCAGGTGTTCCAGACTGTTGGATGCTAGGCGAATATAAGTCTATTGCAGAAACTCCCAAAATTAAAGAAAAGCAGGAAGAATACAAGAAGAAATTAGAAGAAATTTCTAAGATACTAAAAGACACAGGGAAGGAAGGAGATTTGGAAACTAAATGGGAGATACCAAACACAGCAATCAGTGTAGCTTCAAGGAGAGTAGAACACAAGAGAATAGTTAAATGGTTTGGCGAGGAGTGTTCACTAGTAATCCAAGACAGAATTGAAGTGAGCCAAAGAATGTTGTAAAGAAAATGAGATTCCCATTGGAAAAGTATAGACAGAAGAGGAAACGAGTGCATAAGTTGTGCAGGATGAAGAAGAGGCAGTATGAAAAGAGTAAGAGAGAGCAGTTGGACAAAACGAGGGACAACAATGAGACGCAAAAGTTCTATGAAAGATGTAGAGGCCTGAAGGGAAGATGATAAGTGAGAGCAATCTTCTGTAAGGATGATTATGGAAACCTAATCTATATGCTGTATAACAATAAGTTGTTTAACATTGTTACCAAAAATCGTAAGGTCTTGACTAATTTACTTCATAGTTTTACTTGACGTTCCAATAAACACTTATAGATAGACTGACTCACAAGGAAGGTCACTTTTTATAAATATTTAGTGGAGATTGGCTGAACTACAATGAATTAAAGTCCACCGCCACTGTGGAAACAATGGCATTGTCTCTAATGGTACAGGTGCTGCAGAAACTCCATACAACAGCAAAGCTTGAGCAGAATCCGAGTTGGTCCTGGAGATAGAGCAGTAAAATGTGTGCCTGTTAACCAAAAACTCACAGGATTGAATCCCCATTGGACTACAGATTTTTCAGTATCTTTTAACCTAGGATATGCCTCTCAATGATGGATAGAAGCAGAATGTGTGAATTGGTGTATCTTTCATTTGTTAGAAGCCGAAGGTGGTTCATATTCTGTGGTAAACTGTAGGTGTCATTTTCAAGAGTACAGTTGTAGACAGGCTGAATGGTCTCATGGCAAAGTGCTTGCTTTGCAATGAAACATCGTGGAAACGAATCCTGGTTTGGCCATGAATTTCTTTGTCTTCCTTTTTTAACCTGAAATTGTGTCTCATTGATATGGAGATTTGCCTTTTCCCAGCTGGATAACTGGCTAGGGAGATACAATTCACCAAAGTGACATCCAACTGAAACATGCCAGAACACTGAGCTACATGAAAGACTCTATACATATACGCATACAGTCTCCTTCTTTACAAGTTATAAGTTAAAGTGCCTGCCACCCTTTTCTGTTTACATATGGAAGCTAATTGCAGGAACTACCATAGGGATCTTGATAAGGTTTTCACTAATAGATATATTGATTCATGAGGAAGGTTCATGTATGTAATTTATGAACATTTTGTGCAAATTTGCTGAACTATGATGAATTACAGTCCCTCACCACATTTTTCTATCTGTATGTGAAAGCTACTCTTGTGAACTACTGTACAGATTTTCATATTCACAGCCCACTGGCATGACTACCCTGTTGTCAAATGACTAGCCTCATAGCCTTTGACATAAGGCTTACATTGTTAGTGGCATATGATCGGTCAGTCTGCTTACACCTGTAAGCACTGCAGTACACCAGCAAATGGTGTGTGTTGCTTAAATGATTTAATTTATATGAAAGTCATGATATTTAGTTATCTAAAATTGTTCTCTGATTCTTAAGTTGGGGTTGGGTTGTTTGGGAGAGGAGACCAGACAGTGAGGTCATCGGTCTCATCAAATTAGGGAAGGGTGGGGAAGGAAGTCGGCTGTGCCCTTTCAAAGGAACCATCCCAGCATTTGCCTGGAATGATTTATGGAAATCACGGAAAACCTAAATCAGGTTGGCTGGATGCGAGATTGAACCGTCGTCCTCCCGAATGCGAGTCCAGTGTGCTAACCACTGCGCCACCTCACTCGGTCTCTGATTCTTAATCGTAATTCTATGCAGTGCCCCTCAAACAAAATTAGCACTATGCCAGACAAATCATTCACCTGTAGATACTTTGTGCTACCCATGTGAAGTCAGAGCATGTTGCTAGCACATACGGGGGCAAACCGGAAAGTAAGTTCTGATCGATTGTGAAATGGAACAGCTGTGAAAATCCAATGAAGGTTGGTACAGATGTGTTGGGCAGTGTTTCTAGTATGCCTGTTGATCATATCAAGTCGCTCTTTTCAGTTCTGAGTGCACAGTAAACACGTAAAGCAGCCTAGAAAATAGTGTCTCCCGCCAAGTATGAGGGCCTGGTGTGAAATTTCACCTGAGGCTGTGCAGCCCATATAACATAACTGTCAAGCACTTCCTTCTTCAAGACAATTCTCAGCTGCTGCATTTTTGAAGGGAAATGTTTGATCACCCACAATACAGCCCATAATTGGCTCTCTCTGAGTTTCACCTCTGCTCACATGAAACATTGGCTACGAAGACAATATTTTGGCACAGACAACAAGCTGTAGACCAGCGTAGAGAATTACTGGAAAGGGATGATTGTGATGAGGGTACTAGAAAATTGGTACAACACTGTGACAAATGTCTAAGTCAGAGCGGTAACTATGCAGATAAGTAACTGGAGTTGTAGCTAACTGTTGCAAATAAAACATTTTTAATTTTCACAGTGGTTTCCATTTTGCAGCTGATCAGAGCTTACTTTCTGAATACCCCTTGTATATAGTGTAAAAAGGGGAAGCCTTGTTAGCAAAAATCTTGTAAAAATTCTTTGCAAATTTACTTCAAATTATTCAATTACTCTCTAATAAGGGGAAACATTGTCATCAAAAATCTAGGAAAGACCTTGACTGATTTAGTTAAGATTTCTACACAATACTCTAATAAATTGTTAAGAAAAAAATGCTATGTTGCACTATTTCCAAGTTATTTAGCAATGAAGCAATGAAGTTAGTCAATCAAGTTGTCACAAGTGCAAATTCAAGCAGCCTGCCAGAGGCGGTGTCAACAAATGTATTCTTCTTCTTGGTTCCTGAAACTGAACAAACACAGCTTTTGTCCACCTAGCTTAGATTTAACACCAAAAAGGGCACATTTTAACTGGAAATGAGCATTTCAGCAAGGGTTCCTCATAGACCCACAGATGTCTGTGCATTACTGCCTTTTAGTGCATGCATGCACTTGAATTTGAATGTGCAATAACCTGATTGGGTAACTTCAATGCTAAATCACTCAGAAATGGTGCAAAGTACCAAATTTTTTCTTAACAATTATTTCTCAGCACAGTCTCTCCTGCAACAGCTTCACAAGCTTATCAGACTGTTTCTGACCACACTGTGTTATAGGGTAATATTGTTGGCAAAAATCTCGAAAAGTTCTTGACCAACTTATTTCAGATTTGCACACGATACTCTGATAAACATTTGGACAGACATAGGCTATATATATCATCAGCAAAAATCTCAAAAGTTACTGACTGATTTCCTTCAAATTTTTACACATTGCCCTGATGCATGTCCACCTGCTTAGCTGAGTGGTTATGTGCTTGTCTACCATGCAGCAGGCCCATGTTCAATTCCCAGCCGCATTGGAGGCTTTCTCTGCTTGTGGACTGGGTGTCGTGCCCCTGGGGGAAGTATGATAGGCCCACTATTATTCTCTGTATATGTCAATGATCTGACAGACAGGGTGAGCAGCAAACTGTGGCTGTTTGTTGCTGATGCTGTGGTGTTTGGGAAGGCATTGTTGTTGGGTGACTGTGGGAATATGCAAGATGACTTACGCAAAATTTCTAGTTGCTTTGATCACTGGCAGCTTGCTCTAAATGTAGAAAAATGTAAGTTAATGCACTTCAGTAGGAAGAACAAATCCATAATGTTTGAATACAGGATTAGCAGTGTGCTGCTTGACACAGTCATGTTGATTAAACAGTAAAGGAAGACACTGAAGCAATTCAGAGGTGGGCTATTAGATTTGTTACTGGTAGGTTTGATCAACATACACGTTTTACAGAGACGCTTCAGGGATTCAAATGGGAATACCTGCAGGAAAGGTAACATTGTTTCAAGGAACACTATTGAGAAAATTTAGAGAACTTGGATTTGAAGATGATTGCAGAAGGATTTTACTCCCACCAACAAATATTTCACATAAGGACCACGAAGATAAGAGAAATTAGGGCTCCTATAGAGGCATATAGACAGTTGTTTTTCCCTTCCTTTACTTGTGGATGGAAAGGGACATGACTGGTGTTGATATAAGGTGTCCTCTGCCACACACCACATGGTAGCTTGTGGAGGAAGTATGTAGATGTAGATGGAGGTGAAACTTGAAACAATGTTAGCAAAATTCTCAAAAAGTTGTTGAGTGATTTACGCAAAATTTTTACTTGATATTCTAATAAAAATTCAAGCTGATATAGGCTATTGTACACAATTCACACCAAGTGAGGCAAGTTGTTCTCCTCGACCAGGACATAACTGCCTGTCTGGGGCTTCATGCTCCTTCTGATTTCGATTTACTGCATTGCTGGAGTTGATGGATGTATGCAGTGGACCACCTCCTCCAAAAGGACTGATGCAGCTGCTGTACAAGTTGCCACCTGTGCAACCTGTTGGCAGGAATCTCAAGGATGGAGGGTTTGGGATGGGCATAAAGTGGCTGTCCAATGAGGAAATGCCCAGGAGTGAGAACAGATGGAGAATCTATGTCATCAGAGAGAGCACACAACGGCCTCAAATTTAGGCATGCTTATATCTGAGTTAATACCATAGTTAGTTCTTTGAAAGTCAGTACTGTATTGCCAATGACACATTTGAGATTTGACTTCATACATTTGACTTCTGCTTTCCACAGTCCACCAAAGTGAGGGGCACGAGATGGAGTAAATTTCCAATTGATACCCTCTGAGGTCAAAAAGTTCACCCCACCTTCAACTGTGGCATCATCGCACAAAAAACATTTAAGTTCATTGGGTGCACCTACAAAGGTTTTCCTCTTCTCGAAATCAATCTCCAGAGGGCAGCCAGAAATGACTGGTTACCAAGTCGCTAACTAACTCTAGATGGATGGCTTTGGTTGCCATTCAAATGAATAAGGCAATGTAGCCCTCAGTAGTAACCTTCCACTGTCTTCCACCATGCTTCACAGTAACAGGGCCTGCACTATCCACTCCACAGTGCTGGAAAGGATGAGACTGGTTTACTCTAGATGCTGGTACTTGACTACAGTCTGTGACTTGAATCTAAAGCACTTCAAACATTTCTCAATAACTTCTTTGACGATATTGCACCCAATGGAAATCCAAAATCTCCTACACAACATGTTCCAGCAAAAGTTGTGACCCAGCATGCAACAGATTTTCATGTTCATAGATGACGAGAATTTTTCTCAGGTGATGTTTAGGAGGTATGATAATCAGATGTTGCTCATGACATGTTATGTCAACATTCATTAACCTCCCTTCCACTCGCAGAATACCTTCTGCATCAACAAACGGATGCAAATCTTGTAATTTGCTGTTATGTGGTGTAGAAGAATTGACCATTAACAAAGTGATCTCACGACCATACTTGCCATGCTGAACCATGCCAAAGGCCTTTTTGATGGCGTTTTGTCATTCTTGTGGGGTAAGGGGACCAGTTATCCTGTATGCTTGCCACGCGCTATTGTTGTTAGCAAACCTCCAATGCATAAGCCAAAACCCTGTAGGTTTTCTTGAATGAGGAGTATTACACAGCAATTCATCATCAAGCTTAATAATGGAAGCCACAGATACTTGCACACACATTCTTTCAAATGCGTCTTCTACCACAAGTGAAGGACAAGAAGTGCTGTAGCCCAGGTCATAGTTGGATAGCCATGAAGTGCCAGACCACCACTGCACAAGTGACCTCAAATGTGCTGGATTAATGCCACATGGTAAGTGATCAGCAAGATTGTCTTCTGATTTGACATGTCTTCTGTTGGGAATTGCACTCATGTCCTGAATTTCAGAGACTCCGTTGGCAACAAAATTTTTACAGTAACTAGGACTGTATTGCAGCCAGCAGAGAACTATTGTGGAATCTGCCCACAGGTGGATATCACTGTTGTTTACAAAGTCCAAGGCATTGGCCACCTTATGAGTGAGTTGAGCAAGAAGCAGAGCACCACATATTTCCAGTCATGGAAGAGATTGCAGTTTGATAGGAGCTACATGACATTTTGCTCCAGCCAATGAAACTAAAACCTTGTTGTTGGAAAGAACACATTTGATGTATACAGAAGCATCATATGCCAACTGTGAAGCATCACAAAAATCATGAATTTCAAGTTTAACTCATTGAGCACAGGGAACAATCTTCCTTCCAATCAAACTACCATTTAGGGAAGGTAGTTGCATGTAGAGGACATTCCATTCATCATTTAGGTTGGATGGGAGAACTTCATCCCAATCAAGGGTTAGTTGCCACAAGCACTGCAAGAATAGCTTGCATCTTATGACTCATGGACGCAGAAGCCCTAGTGGGTCTAAAATAGATGCTGTTGTAGACAGAACATTACACTTGGTAATCTTTGAGCACCGATGACACTTCAGCTGCACGTGGAACTGGAATGCACCAGAGCCAGGGTGCCATAATATTCCTAACATTTTTATGGTTTCTTCACCAGTAAGCTTACAAGGCAAAGGGGTTTTTCTGTTCTGCAGTGGTATTTTTTCCATAACCTTGTGACCATTAAAACACCATTTCCTCAGTGGAAACTCCACCAGAAGCAAGTAGTTGAGTCAGCTGGGTTTGTAGTTCCTGAGCTTCAGCTTCTGTAGCTGACTCATCTAAGAAGTCATCCACATATAAGCTAGACAACAGTGCTTGTGATGCCACTGCAAACCTGTTTTGATTTTCTATGGCCAACTGTTGGAGACACCTAGTCACAAGAAAAGCAGCAGGAGCAGTTCCATAAGTGACTGTAGGCAATATGTATGCTTGCATTGGTCCAGACAGTGATATCTGCCAGAGAATTCTCTGGAAGTTCCTATCATAAGGAAAGAGAGACACTTGGCAATACATTTTTGTTATGTCAGTGTCAGAGTCACATTAAAGGATCAAAATTTTATAATAATGGAAAATAAATCTGGCTGGATGATGGGACCAGCCATCAATATACTATTGAGAGACACTCCATTAGAAGTGGCAGCAGAGCCATCAAACATTACCCTCAACTTATTAGTGGAGCTGCATTCCTTGAAGACAGCATGGTGTGGAAGGTAAAGGCTTGGACCAACAATATCCTGAGAATTAGAGACCTCCATGTGTCCTAGTTCAATATACTCATGCATGAATGCAGCATATTCCCCCCCTCAAGTTCAGTGGCCTCTTAAATCTCCTCTCAAGGTGCTCCAGCCTCCAAGGGTCCTGTTCTCACGATTCAACTAAGGGTTTACAGTCAGGTTTCACTGGCAGTCAAATCACAAATCCTCCATCTTCATCTCGAGCTGTGTGGTGCTGAAAGTGAGTCTCACACATTTTATCCGGCTTACTCATGATTTTGTGATATAAATAAAATAGAAAGAAACATTCCACATGGGAAAAATATATTTAAAACAAAGATTCCATGACTTACCAAACAGGAAAGCGCTGGTAGATAGACACAATAAACACACAAACACACACACAAAATTTCAAGCTTTCGCAACCAACGGTTGTTTTGTCAGGAAAGAGGGAAGGAGAGGGAAAAATGAAAGCATGTGGGTTTTAAGGGAGAGGGTAAGGAGTCATTCCAATCCCGGGAGTGGAAAGACTTACCTTAGGGGGAATCAACTGTTGTCTATCTACCAGCACTTTCCCGTTTGGTAAGTCATGGAATCTTTGTTTTTAATATATTACTCATGATTTTGGTAGACAATTCCTCTATCTCCCAAAACTCTTGCTGTTTGGCATCTAAATTTTCACCTCTAACAAAGCACGAGGTCACTGTAGAATGAGGCATGTTGCATGAAGCTGAAGGAATCCTACCCAACAAAATCCACCTGAATTTAGTTTCGATCAGTGATGGATGATTTGGTTTCTCCAGCCTTTCCCTGCAAACAATATTGAAGAAAACTTCAGCACCAAGAATTAAATCTACTGTGGCAAGCTTGCTGAACTCAGGATCAGCAAGTAGTAGCTCAAGGTGGACATTCCAACTTGTTATTTCTATATAGCTCACTGGTAGGTCACTGGTGACATTTTCAACAATTGCACAGGTGGTTCTGTTATGAAAGTCACCAAGTCTAGATTACAGGTATAAGACACTGAGACTGCAAACGCATTCTTTTTGTCATTCACAGGAAATGCTGTTTATTTATTTTCGGTTTTAATTTATCTGCCACACTCCTAGATATAAAGGACAGCTGGCTCACACTATCTAGTAGCCCCTTACAAGACCACTGCCTACTCATGCTGTCTTTAATGTTGACAACAGTAGTTACCAACAAAGCATTACAATTTGTGTTACATCTCCCATTTGTAGCCTGATGGACCAAGGAGTGTTCTCCAGATTCACCATTCTGTCTATCCCTTGAATCAGCTGATTTGTGGAGCAGTACATTGTGCCTTCCCTTACAGGTATTACAAGGAGAAACCTTGAATTTACTCGAGAAGTGACCAGGGCACATGCACAAAAAACAAAGCTTATTTCATGTTACAAATACCCGTCACTCTTCGATATTTAGTGCTTGAAACTGCTTGCATTTTCTGATAGCATGAGGTTCATTGCAAAATTGACATGTCCCTTCAGCATCAGCATTAGCCAGATGAGCCTTCCTCAAAGGCTTAGTTTGATTTAGAGTTACTGGAATTTTCTTGTGGATCCCTGAATCTGATCACTCAAGAGCCTGACATTTTTTTTCCAAAAAATCTATCAGTTGATTCAATGTGGTGATGTGGACCCAGACATTTTTACCTTCCACTCAGTATGTGGGTTGCAAAACAGCCAAAATTGCTTCAGAAAGAATCACTTCATGAAGTGGGACATCAGGCTTAACAGCTTCTAAGGCCTTCAAATGGCTATACATGTGATTAATTGCCTATAATTGGTTGCCATGCCATGGGAGGCTGTAAGCAGAGCTAACAAAGACTTTGAATGTCTGGCTGCAATTATTTTTGGATTATCACACCTCTGCATGGGAAGTCGTCAAGCAACTGATAGATTTCTTGATGTTACAGGTATATGCTACAAAAGGTTCCTTGCTTCACTTCGCAAAAAGGTGTTCAGGTCTCATAATGAGACTTAACAAGGCATCTCTGCAGGATGACCACTTAAGATAGCCCCTTCAAAATTTGGCAAATTAATGGCAGGTAGTTTTAAAGTACTGGCACTGCTTGTTGGATTCAGTTCCATAGGCTGTAACTTAGTGTACCTCTTGATTAAACCCTTGAAAGTCATTTCAATCATGTCCCATGAATCCCTGAGTTCTTCCCTATTCTTGCTGTGATTCATCTTCAATTTCCAGCCAACCTTGACATGATTCAAAGTCAGTCTGAATCCATGTCAGTCTGCTTAGTTTTGCATCTAGTATTTTAATGCTAGCACCATCTACATTCTGGAAAAAGGTCCTATGCATGCTAGAGTGGCCTTTGCAGCCCCTCTCTGTTTGACTAATTTTGTTCTCTCACAGGAATCCATTTTGGGAATGGGCAGATGATGACAGAAAGCCAACAGTTGCACTTACCTGGTTGTAGTGGCAATACAGAACAGTATGAACTGAAACAGCAGCGGCATCATGGGTGCTGGCAGCTGGCATGTCAGGGGCTGCAGACTCCGATGGCATGAAGTTTCAGCAAGAGCAGGAGGTGACATCACAGATGATAATGGCACCATCCGAGCCTGTACTTCTCGTGTGTAAAGCTCAAAATATGTTAAACGTCAGTGAAAAATGTCACTGGTCACTGATGCTTAGGCTGCTGTTATAGAAGTTCCAAACATACCTCAGAACACTCGAGAGCACTTGCTGACAAAACCGGGTTGTTTGCATCTCATAAATGGTTATCATCTTGTGATATTTTATGCAATCACAAATACTGCAACAAACACACATGCAAATCTGCGTGCTGACTGTATCGGGTCCAGAGGACCAAAAAATGTACACAATTCACTTGCAGGCCTCTGGTCCTGTGTTAGTACATTTAAGTTTTGAGCATGTAATGTGAGAATACTCACTTTCCTCCCCTTGTTTCCACTCACAGTAATTAGATGGAAGACAGTCTTTTTGATACACAAAAATTTTATTCTGTTTTACTTTACAGGTGCTTTTCAGCATATCTAACAAGTGCACAAGGTGTCTGCAAACTGTGGCCCTTGGCTGGACGAGACATATGTATGCTCACTGCAGATCCCTGGATTACCTGCTGGCCACTTACAACAGCTGACTAGCTTACCTGCTTGCACGAAGTACCTGGGAAGTCTACTTCCACACAAACAGTTACAATGTTTCCCGAAATGGAAACCTGACCTGCCCAGTTTTCAAGCTGCCACTAGATGGCTCTTACAGTGGCAAGTGAGTTATGGAAATCAACAGCTATATATTTTTAAAAAATGGTGTAAGGTTTTCTATTAAAACTGACTGTGAAAAGAAAATGCTTTTCTGTGAAAACGTGCTGTTTAATTTTGTTTCTCACAGTAGTTATGACTATGACAGTGGGGCATTTAAACCATTACAAAATTGTTTCTCACTCTTATATTCTTTGCCCTTATGTACAATATTTTAAACAAAAATTCTATAAACAACAATGTGCTATTTTGCATTCTTTCTCACAGTTGGTTTTAACAGAAAAGTTGTATTTATGGTTTATCAACTGATGATTAGCATATTACTGCAGATTCTGAATCATAATCCTACCTGTTCACAGATTAAAACTATTCAAAATACTGTCTTTGAACCTACTGTCCTCATAGATGCAGTAGATGGAGAGGTCTCTCTCATAGCCTGTATACCAACTATCCCAACCAATTTGCTCACTCATTTTGAGTGACTTTAATTCTCAATCAAGGCTGTGTTTTCAATAGCAGTAAATGGGGCACAAGGTCAGAGAGAGAGAGGAAGGGGGGGGGGGGGGAAGAAGATGGACAGAGAGGGGAGGGAGGAAAAGATCATAGAGAGGGGAAAGGAGGAGATGGACAGAGAGAGGTGGGAGTAGGAGATTAGGACGTTTATCCAATTACAATACAATTTAGCAGTTGCAAAGCATTGCTGGATTCACTAGTTGGAGATAAAATCAAAGCACTGGAAAGATGGCAAGACTAGGCTACTTTACTGAGTTATTTACTTATAGCTGATTGTGTGTGCTGCTTAGAAAGACATAACAGAGAACAGTATTTACACAAGCTTTCAAGCTCTTGCCCTTTCTCTAGAAAAAGCACACACATTCATACCCATAACCACACATACTCCTGAATGTATGCACAAGAATAATGAATATTTTCTATTTATCAACTGAATTGTTTGCCTGAACAATGTTGCAACTGGCATTTTTGTTGAAAATGAGTTAGAGGTGAAATTGTGTTGTATCTGAAACCCTGCTTCTGCTTGTTGCATTGTTTCTACTGCATGTTATTTTTAGGACTCTTGACAAACCACAAAATTCCTTGCTGCAGTGAATAGCTTTGTAAATGGAAGCATCATGGGAGACACACTGAATGTGTGGTAACAAGCAGATGGAAAAATGTCCTTGAATAAAGGAAAGAAATGTAAAGTTAATCTTTGTGAGTGGAAGGACAATAAATGCAAATTACTGAGGGACAGTGAAAGCTACTATATATCATTGAGAAATGTTCCTGTACCTGGAAAATTGCAGCTGATGGGGTGAGTGAAACAATGCTGTAACCACTACTCATAATGAAAAAATATTGCTCGTAATTTGTGTAGCAAAGACATTGTATATGTTAAATATTTCCTTAGTCATAACACAGTAGTGTTACACTCAGCCAAAACTGGAATATTTTCATTTGAATGTAAGACTAAATAACACAGATTTTGTGAGAGGTATTGAGCATATTAGGAACAGAATTTTGTTTTTCTTTTTTTCTGGGAAAGAATTTGCCACTATCAGTTTTAATGTGGAGACTTGTCAGCAAAGTATAAGGTGCAGCTCTTTTGGAGATTTTACGCATGTAATTATGACAAGCAGTTTGCTTTTCCAGTGCATTAAGAAGGCTGATTTGAACAGATGCACAACAGGAGTGTGCTTCATCACCATTGTTCACTTACACAGAGGGCAATAGTACTTCTGTGCTTACAAAAATTTCTTTCTTAGGAACTATGCTAGACACAGCTATGTGTTTTGTTGCAAATGGTAGCTTAACTCGTAAAGTTTTTTATGGCTACTCTTCCGCATGTGCTCCATTTGTTGCTTGTAGAATGTCTAGGAAATACTCAATTTCTTTCCATGTCTTTGTCTACATCTCTTCTGTCATCATTTCTACAACACATTTTATCCATTCTGTTTTGTGCACCAGGAACTGCTGAACTGAACTCTTTATCCCTAATCTAAAAACACAAAGAAAGGTTTAGAGGGGTTATGTCCAGTGAATGTATCAGTCACAATGGATCCTCTCCACCAAAGTATATATTAACAGCATTATTAGACCACTTCCATTTAAGGCAAGTGACTACTACTAACTCAGAAGTCATGTCAAAATGATGTGCTGCTCAATGTGGCAATCATATTTAACTGTTTTGTATTATAACTTGCAGTACGCCATTTCGAGACAGTGACACATTGAAGATTTATCAAAATGATGCATTATTGATATAACCCTTAAATCTTGGCATTTGCCTGGAGTGATTTAGGGAAATCATGGCAAACCTAAATCTGGATTGCCGGACGCAGGTTTGAACCATTGTCTTTCTGAATGTGGTCCAGTGTGCTAACCTCTGTGCCATCTCACTTGGCTGTAAATTGAAGCAAGTGAAACAAGCTATGCTTAGCATGTGTGATGGGAATATTAGATCATGTAGTGCTACCCATACTTAATAAGAGCTCAATAACACACTTAGAAATGGGTTGAACAGTGTTATTAATGTGAAATTACATAAGAGAAAGAATCAGTTGTTATATGCACCTTGTCAATATATAACAAAAAAAAAGGGCAGACTAAACATAAAGTAAATGAGTTACAATGCCAAAGGCTTAGTATTAAACATTAAAACAGTTCTCCAAGTGGTAGCAATTTATTTGTCACCACACAGCCACTCAACTTGCACCACAGCTACATACCTGGATGGCACAAACAGAGCTAACACACATAACCACGGCAATCAATGTGTGTAGTGGTCATTACAGGAGCCCTGTTGGTGAAAGCAGTGTGTGGAGTGTTTTGTCTGAACCAGGCTAGGAAGTGGACATGTCACCTGGAGCGGGTGGTGCACTTAGATTCTACAGCGATTTGTTGCGGCGGTGGGGCTGGAAGTCGGGATGACGCATGTGCTTGGTGTACAGCTCTTGGCCACAAGGTGGGTGGTGCCCCCTTGAAAATGTATGTGGGCTATGTGGGCTTTACTCTGCTAAGATACACAGTGGCCTGTTTTCCATTTACTCTGATGACCACCGTGTGTGTGTCTCCCTGCAGGATGCGGTGGGGTCCAGTGTAGGGTGGTTGTAGTGGTGGCTTGATGCAGTCTGTATGTAATATGACATGTGAACAGCCATTGAGCTCATTGTGCACAGAAGTTACTGGACAACTATGCATGGAGGTCTTTCTAGGTCTGATGTGGTTACATGTTCCCATAACTTGCAAGGGAACTCTGGTTGATCATCCATTTCTGACAGTATGCTGGCATCAAATTACTTCTCTGGCAGGTGCAAAGTCTTGGAATAAACAAATTCTGCTGCTGAGGACTCTATATCTGGTCTGTATGTGGTTCATAGGCCCAGCATGACTATGGGCAGTGAAGATGGCTAAGACATCTCATGGCACATTAGTACAACCTTCAATGTCTGATGCCAACATTCACCATTCCATTGCTGGTCAGGTGGTAACTGGTTATCTCATGATGGACATAGCCACAGAACTTCACCAACTGCGTGAACAAGTCTGACTCAAACTGTCGGCCTCTGTTAGTAGTGATACAGAATGGACAGCCGAACCTCACCAGCCAGGTCGATGTGAAATTGGTGTGTGATGAAGCAAGCTGGGATATTTTTTACTTCCCCTCTTGTTTTGCCTTATGCCCTCTTAAAATTCATTTTTTCACTTTTAACTAATTACCATTAACATATGTGGGTATAATCTGCATTTTTATAAAAGAGAAAGGTTGGCCTTCATTTTTAAAGAATATACCACCAGATCTAATTTTGTGCTTAGTTTTATGCACGTAATTGATTTTATAATTTATTTCAACGATTCATAGTTAGTATCTTTTGCTATAGGGTGAATTGTTTCGTAACTTAAATTCTCTTGTTGACTTATAAACAAATATAAATTCTGTACTAATTGTAACATTTGGAGGAACAACTAATAGTATTTTTAAAGGATATATTTGGCTCTATTCAAAAACATGTTAGCAAAGCCAGCCCTTAATTAATTCCAAAGTAATAACACTTTTGTCAAAAGCCTTGTTTGTGTAACGATATTTGTTAATTTCATGATTTAAACAAATAATTTGGCCTAATCTTGTAGTAAAAGAAACTGTTAAAAAGAACCAATTTTTTAATGTATTCTGTTAATTTAATGAGTTAAGTTTCAATGGTAATTTCTGTAAAATAAATTTCGAACAATGTGTAGTTTTGCTACCTGTTATTGTGAGGATATACAAGGGCCCGATTTTTGGGCCTGGGACAGTCAGTCCATGGCCAAGTTTCAGACAAGAACTTGTACTGGTTAGATCAACAACAATGCATCCATGAAATAAGTGTAACACAATTAGGCCATGTGTTAAGACAATGGCAGTGTCTTTTCAATACATATCTCAATTTATTTGAAAGACTGTGCATAGTGTGGTTAGGTTTTTACTGCTTGTAGATGTTCAGCAGTAAACTATTGTAGCAGTATGTAGATGTTTGCCTGCAATCTATTAATGAGGCTTATCGAAAGTTAAACAATAGTGCACTGGCCATACAACTGTGTAATATTGGTGGCCAGGGGGGTTGTGAATAGAGAAAGTAAAGGCCTGTGAAATGCAACAGTGCATCTGTCGGCTACATCATTTACGGTAGACAGTACAGCACTTCCACCCCCTATTTTTTCAGCCAGTACGTTGACACCAAGGACAATCAATGAAGAAATAAAGAGGGCGAACGTCACAGGTGGCTAGTGTTTCTGCGGAGCTGTTGTCTGTCAGTACTGCCTCAGGCCATCATGTACATCTATTAATCATTGTGAATATATGACAATGACTGTCCGACAGAGGAAGTGGTCCCACTACATCAAGATGAAAATTGGCAAAGCGTGAAGAAGCATCCGGGAACTCTCTGATTGGGGAAAGAACGTAGTGGGTGATTTTGCAAAGTTGGCAATGCTGGCAAGTTCTTGTCCACTCGTGGCAGTCTCTTCTTGTCCTTGGTCACATCAAGCGCTGAGATACTAGCTTGAATGTTGACCAGAATCCAGGATGACAAAGATTATGTAAGATCTTGAACACTGTCCTACAAAATGCAATGGCATGATCTGCCATGTGACATCTCACAATACAATTTCATGCCCTCACTGGGCATGTCAACTAGCTAATGAATTCCAGTTGGCTGTACTGCCACAGGTAGCAGATCTTGCTGTCTTTCTTGAAAATGTATGTTAAGGTCTTGTAGTTGGTGTATATCATAAATTCTCTTGCCTTGAACTGCAATCAGAAGTATTTGATTACTCGATATATGGCTAAAAGTTCCCAATCAAATGTGGTTCTATTTCCTAGGGAGGTGATAGCTTGCACAAAAAATAAGCCAGCAGCTGCCACATGTTGTTCACCCATTGTTGGAGGGCTGTACCAATGGCTAATTGAGTGACATCCACCACTAATACCAATGGAGCTTCAAGCCTGGGGCGCACCAGCAGTGCTGCTTGCACTAGGCCCTTATTGATTGCTTCAGAATGCACTTTCATCTCCTCAGTCCACTGCACATGAGAACAGTTCTTAACCTTGAGACCAGCCAGTACTGCAGTCAGTGGCAGCAGTAAAAACTGAGCATTCCTAAGTATTAACATATTTCTTGTATTGTAGGCAGCTTAGGTAGCTGCAATATGGCTTCAACCTTCTCAGCGAGTGGTAATGAGCCTGCTGAAGACATTTGATGACCTAGTAATTCAACTTCAGGTTACCCAAATACATATTTTGTCATGTTTTACACCATGCCATACTTTTCAAAATGCTTAAAAACTTCTCTTAGGTGCCAGTTATGTTGATCCCTGGATGATGAATACACTAACATGTCATTCAAATAGGAAAAACAAAAGGTCAGCCTATGCAAGACAGAGTCAATGAATTGCTGCCAAGTTTGTCCAGCATTACTTAGGCTGAAGGTCATAAACTTGCTCTCATACAATCCAAATGGCATAATAACCACAATCATCAGAATGCCCTCTTTTATCACAGGAGACTGGGTATACACCTTTCCACAGTCTATAACACTGAATATAGTGCCTCTGTGTAGCGTATGGTTATATTCTCTTAATAGTGGCACCAGGTAGCGATCAGACAGAGTTCATGAATTGAGCATTCTTTAATCACCACAAAGAGTCCAAGCTCCTCACCTGGGCTGCTGGAAGGTCAAGTGATACCTTCTCACAACATTGCATCAATTTCCACTTTAGCAATGATGAGGCATCCTAGAGCCAATCTTCTCAGCCCTTAAGACACAAGTGGCCCATATGTGGTTTTTATATGGTGGAATGTATCATGCAAAACTTGCTGTGGCATGTCTGGAGGTTGAGAACTCATGCAGCAATGTGTGGTACTCCTTGTCCAAAGCCTGTGTGACACTGATGCCATACGTTCTGGCATCACAATGGTACCCAGTGGACATGAGCATGGTAACATTGTCCACTAGGTGAGCATTTGCTATGTCCAGCACTAGCTGATAGTGAGCTAGGAAATCAACACCCACGACTGCTTCAGCCACATTGGCTGCAGTGAACTCTAGTGAATTGACAGCAGAGTCCCACATTCAACTCTTCACGCTGCATGCCATATGTCACAATTGCTGAATTATTTGTGGTGGGCAAGCTAAGTAACAGTGCAGTTACACTCTGGGCTGGATAGTAAGGTCAGACTCTGTGTCTATTTTGGTGTGATACTATGTTGGTAATAAAAACTTAACAGTAAGTAGTTGGTCAGTCGGTGGTGCCTGTGACCAACTATCATTTGCATTTGGGCAGGTGCAGGGGCTAGTGTGCTTCTTAGCCTGCTCTCCAAATCTTCTGTGGTACCAGAAAGTTGATGGACCAGTGTCTGATATGGACTGAGTTGAGGAACGGCTCCTAAATCGCTTGTGGCTACATCCTCTGTAGTGACTAGGAACCCCTTGCAACATTGGTGTGCCAGTCTGTGCGCTCAATGCATCAACTTTGGAGGACAGAGCATCATAATTTGTATATGAGATGAGAAAGTTCATGGCCACACCACTACCAGACATTGTCAGACACTAATCTGTCTGTTGTTTCAGAGTAATGGCTTCTTGGATGCGGAGACACCTGTGACATGATGACTGCCTTTACCTGTGGTGGCAGATGGCTGCTCCATAGAGTGCAGAGGTGACTGTCAGGCAATGTTCTGATGCCCAACTTGCTGTGGAGGTGACGCAGGTACTGGGCAGGTTTTCTGTTACCTATGTGTTCCTGAGTCAGTGCTTGTCTGATACTGTTTTCCTGTGACACTGCAACTGTGTGAAAAAGCTTAGTCTTTAATCTTTTGTGGGTGTTCTCTGCTGGTGGAGCCATGATTACATCCTGAACTTCAGAAGTGTAGCATTAATTGAGCTGACTCATTATCAATGCAAATTTAGTCGCATCCACTGTAATTCCTGCATAGCAAAAGCTGGCCTCAACCTGGGCAAACCAGAGAACTGGGTAATGCAGCAAAAACAATGAGAGGTGAATGGCCAGTCATGATATTGCAGGCAGTTCCATTCTGTAGTCAATATTATTGTGGGACCAGTCTTCTAAGAACTGATCATGTCAAGGTCACAGCTGATGATAATATTAGATCATGTAGTGGTACCGACACTTAAGTGCTCAATCATACACTGAGAACAGGCTTGAGCATTTTTATTGATGTGAAATTACAGAAGGGAATGAATCAATTGTTATAGGTGACTTGTCAATAAATAGCAAGAAAAAAGAACAGAATAAACATAAAGTAAAAGAGTTACAACTTCAAGGAGTAAGTAATAAATGTAAACACAGTGCTCCAAGTGATGGATACAAACTTAGCAGTTGACACTATTCATTTGTCACTGCACAGTCACTCAACTCATGCCATAACTGTAACTCTGGATAGTAAGGACAGAGCTAACACATGCAACCATGGCAGTTGACGTGTGTAATGGTGACTACATATGCAAAGGTCACACGTGAAACCACAGCAGTTGACGTGTGAAATGGTGACTACATATGCAAAGGTCATGAAGACACGGATACTTCACATGTTACAGGCATCTCCAGCTGATATAATTCTGCCACTAATGTCATGTCTGAAATTGATATATTTGTCTGGAAACGTTTTTCCCAAGAACTGACCAACAAATAACCCAGTGTGGTGGTGCACCATCTTGTTGAAACAGTACCTGTCATTGAAATTCCTGTAACTGAGCTGTGACAAAAAGTATAGGCATATTTTCAGAAGTGATTTTAAATTAAAATTATGGTGCCAAGGTTATATGCATGTACATATTGTGACAAACTTTTTACGTGTATTGTTAGTGTAGATTCCGTCAAAGGAATTTAAAAAACACAAACAGAGAGCCCAATGGGTTGCCAAGAACAATGGATTCCTCGTCTGCTAGATGGAACTAGAGGATTTCAGGGATCTTTGCACACTAAACCAAGATTTGCATTGAAGATCATTCAAAATAACAACCTATGTCTTTCTACAAATTTCAGCACTCTGTTTATACATCGATGTCACATTTCCTGACACTTGAGCATAACAAGCCATATTAAAATGTCACGTTTTTGAGAGATGTATGATCAGTACTCAAATTTCATCTGATGACTCTATGTCACTAAGGGGAAACGAAGAAAATGTGCAACCGACAGTTTGTTAAAACTGCCAAGATATACTGGGAAAATCGATCAACCACCAGCCAAATTTCAATTTTCTCTATTTGTATGATAAATTTTGCCAACCAAAGGTGTCAAGAAAGTAAAACCTATCTGACATGTGCCAGTAGATCCCAACTGAAAAACAGAATTTGTATCAGCAACTACCAAGTGAACACCATTAGTAGATTTGCTGCGATATGCAAATGATTAGCTTTTCAGAGCATTCACACAAGGTTGGCGCTGGTGGTAACACCTATAACGTGCTGACATGAGGAAAGTTTCCAACCGATTTCTCATACACAAACAGCAGTTGACTGGCATTGCCTGGTGAAACGTTGTTGTGATCCCTCGTGTAAGGAGGAGAAACGCATACCATCATGTTTCCGACTTTGATAAAGGTTGGATTGTAGCCTATTGTGATTGTGGTTTATTGTATCGCAACATTGCTGCTCATGTTGGTCAAGATCCAATGACTATTAGCAAAATATGGAATCGGTGGGTTCAGGAGGGTAATACGGAATGTTGTGCTGGATCCCGACGGCCTCATATCACTAGCAGTTGAGATGACAGGCATCTTATCCGCATGACTGTAACAGATCATGCAGCCACGTCTCGAGCCCTGAGTCAACAGATGGGGACATTTGCAAGACAACAACCATCTGCACGAATAGTTCGACGACGTTTGCAGCAGCATGGACTATCAGCTCGGAGACTATGGCTGTGGTTACCCTTGACGCTGCATCACAAACAGGAGCGCCTGCGATGGTGTACTCAATGACAAACCTGGGTGCACAAATGGCAAAACGTAATTTTTTTTCAGATGAATCCAGGTTCTGTTTACAGCATCACGATGGTCGCATCTGTGTTTGGTGACATTGCAGTGAACGCACATTGGAAGCGTGTATTCATCATCGCCATACTGGCGTATCACCCGGCGTGATGGTATGGGGTGCCATTGGTTACACGTCTTGGTCACCTCTTGTTCACATTGACGACACTTTGAACAGTGGACGTTACATTTCAGATGTGTTACAACCCGTGGCTCTATCCTTCATTCAATCCCTGCGAAACCCTACATTTCAGCAGGATCATGCACGACCGCATGTTGCAGGTCCTGTACGGACCTTTCTGGATACAGAAAATGTTCAACTGCTGCCCTGGCCAGCACATTCTCCAGATCTCTGACCAATTGAAAACATCTGGTCAATGGTGGCCGAGCAACTGGCTCGTCACAATACGCCAGTCACTACTCTTGATGAACTGTGGTATCGTGTTGAAGCTGGATGGGCAGCTGTACCTGTACATGCCATCCAAGCTCTGTTTTATTCAATGCTCAGGTGTATCGAGGCCGTTATTACAATGAGAGGTGGTTGTTCTTGGTACTGATTTCTCAGGATCTATGCACCCAAATTGCGTGAAAATGTAATCACATGTCAGTTCTAGTATAATATATTTATCCAACAATGAATACCCATTTATCATCTGCATTTCTTCTTGGTGTAGCAATTTTAATGGCCAGTTGTGTAGAAAGATGTATCCTGGCTGAGAGACTCTTGCCATTTCAGTTAATATCACATGTATCAAAAATGTATTGTTCTGTCACATAATTTAAGACACATATGTAGTGCTGCTGTGTTACACTGTCCTTTAACAATTCAGATTGTATGTTTGATATGAACATTATTACAGTAAGGGATATGATACGTAATGGTCTAGAAAAGTTTAAAATGTTTGTTATGAATGAAGAAGGCAATTGCCTAAACTTGATTGCGTAGGAAACGTTCGATCATGTACTATTGTAATACACGGCTGGTTTTTGCTGGTGTACTCTGATGAAGTGGCATTTGGCTTCTCCACTTTACTTAGTTGCTTTCATGAAGATTCTCTGTCAAAATTATGTGCATTTCTTGATATGCACCCTTTCCTTTGGAACACTAAACTCAGATGGCATATCTTGTTATTTGTACTCTCATTGTGAGATGTGAATTAGTGTCCTGAACATGCTGTCACATTGTGATCAGTAACAGCATCTGTAGGTATGCATTGGTTGATGTGGACACCATGTCTGGGCGATTCTGTTCTTGTTTGGAGATATATATCAAGGGAAGAGAGACAACCTTTCTCAGTATACATGGTAAGATTAGTACTGGGTTAAAGAGAACTAAGCTGATTAAAGATTAAAAATGACTTTTAACCTATTCCAAAATAAATTGCTTCATTACTTTCTAATATTTATTCATTTATCAGCCCCCTCTCCCTCTGCCTTCATAAAGCCACACAGCTTGGCAGTTATCAAGGTGATGTCATAATAAAAATGACAAAAAACACAAAATGTGCAAGAAACATATTGTATTGTTGTGTAAGGGAAGTTCACTAAGTTATTACTTGTTGAAGTGCTTTGTACTTGATTCTCTCCAGGTACACAAATAATCCCAGTCTCTGAAGCAATGAGAAGTGCATTTTGACTCAGTAAACTCACAATAAACTAATAATAGACAGGAATGCCCTTTTTGATACAGTGAATCACATTGTACATCCTATAGATAAATGGCAGTTACACAGAATTGAAAGAAGCAGACAGCAGGTTAGCACTGTTTGGAAGTAGCCTGGAATGGATTCTGCAAAAGAAAGTAACTGCTGTACTATAACTAAAGACAGCCAGTTCATGTCTCAGAAGTATCTTGTTGAATAGTATATACCTCTATACAAATATTCAGTGGTGTGCACAAGTGACTGTCAAAACTGGTAAAAATCTCCAATCTGTTAATTTTAACAATAAGCAGTAGTGACAATCTAATTACTGTAGTCATCAGACCAATTATCAAGTGCCTAATGCTTAAAAGAATAGTTTATCAAGAACTGGATAGATACGTATGTGGTAGAACAGTTCATGATGAAAGGAACCTTCCCTGGTATGGCAGTGAAACTTCTAAAGGAATCATGTGTACTGCATAATAGTTGGAAAATAAAGCATTGGGCTACATGTAGAGAGATACCAAATGAAATGTTGGCTGTCAAAAGGGTAATGTGTGAAGCCTTCAATGGCTAAATGAAAAATCTCTCACAAAATCCAAAGAAATTCTGGTCATGTGTAAAAGACATCATGGGCACCAAAGTTAAATGTTTAGTTTAATGTATGTAAGGAATGGAAGTTCATTTAATCAGACATTGACCTCTTCATTTTATGTTGCAGTACAGCCTTGACAAGTTCAATTTATCATTTTTTTATGTAAAATCCAGACAAGCCACAATCAATTAATTGTCGAAGCAGAGTGTGTATACAAGACAACTGTGTGTGTGATCCTAAGACCAGCTATTATAAGGGGTAGTCAAATATAAATGAAACAGATGGATGAAAGTAAGTAGACTGTTTATTATTTCAAAAGTAATCTCTGTAACCATTAATACATTTATCCCACAGTGAGACAAAGCAGTCAATGTCGTCATGGAAAAATGTTTGCGGATGCCTACAGAGCCATGATTGTACCCCAACAAGCACCTCTTCATCCAAAGAAAATCAACAACCACTAATGTCTTTCCTCAGGGCTGCAAAAATATGGAAATCACTTAGGAAGAGAATGGCATTGTATGGAGGCTTCCCATCTAAACTACTGCAGTGTAGTGAAACCAGTCACCCACCCTTACACATCCTTCATATTGTCCTGATGTCTTCCCCTGTTATTTCCATATTTCTTCTGCCCTGAAGAAAGACATCCATGGCTGTTGACTTGCTTTGAATGAAGAAGAGCATGTCTGGGTACATTCATGGTTCCACAGACTACCACAAACATTTTTCCATGAGGGCACTGACCATCTAATCTCATAGTGGCATCAATGTATCAGCAGTTATGATGATTACTTTTGAAATATTAAAAAGTTTACTTACTTTTTTCACCTGTCAAATTTTCATTTGATTGCTCCTTATAGGAAGGTTTATCAATTTTCCTAATTACAATAAAAACTAAAATGTTTTGAGTAATTAAATAATTCTATAAAGTCAGTTTATATTAAGTCAAATTATTATGAAAATCTTTCTGACTGTCTTTGTATGTAAGTTAAACAATGGATAGTCCAGGAAAGAATAACGACAATATTATGGATAGGGCAGATTGGTACTCAACATATAATGGAGCTGCTGAGTCGCATACAGACACAACAAAAAGTCTGCTAAGCAAGTAAGCTTTCAGCTGAAAGGCCTTCTTCTTAATCAGACAACACACACACACACACACACACACACACCACACACCACACACACACACACACACACACACACACACACACACACACACACACACACACACGTCACACACATATGACCACTATATCTGGCTACTGTGACCAACCAGAGACTGTGGTATGAGGGTGTTTGAGTTGTGTTTGTGTGAATGTATGTGTGTCTGTTGTCTGATTCAGAAGAACTACTTTTGACCAAAAGCTTACTTGTTTAGCAGTCTTTTTGTTGTGCCTGTCTGCAACTCAACATCTCCATTACTTGGTTTGTATATAAGTTATATATCTTTGAATTGATTATGTCAACAGTTATGATGAGAGTTGTAAGAAAAAACTATGTTTCCCTTCCTGCTCTTGAAAAATGTTAAAAAATCCAAAAAACTTAGTGTTTCAGTGTTTCAGAGTATATTGCAATTACAGCTCAAATCCTTGTCAATTCACTAGTTGAAAACAGTGAGAGTAGGAGTGTTAGAAATGGTGAAGTTCAGCTGGGATTGTATACACTTTTTGCATATTAATGTCGTATTTTTATGAAAAGGATAGATTTCTACTCATCACATAGAGGAGGCACTGAGTGACAGATGGGCACAATTAAAAAAAAAGCTAAACATTTAAGTTTTCAGACAAAAAAGCACTTTTTCTAAATCACCCCCCCCCCCCCCCCCCCCACACACACACTATTTTCCACCCTGGGATTTCCATACAGAATTTTTAATGGTTTTCAGATAAATTAATACATTATCTTGCCACAAAGGTGTTTTGGAGTGCAAGATACTGAAAATAACAGCATACAATATGGATGTCACATTGTTTTGACTAAGTGTTGTGTGTTTGGGCCTCTAATGTTTGTATCAGAAAGAACTGAGTTTGCCGATATATAGACAGTTAATAGTGGTTTGTGTAAAAAGAAAATGCTTTGTTTGAATGTTGGGTAACAACAGCTAAGTAGTATAGAAAGATGATCAATGCTTGTTTTCAAAGCAGTTGTTTTTTTGCGTACATTCATGTGTGAAGTACACTAGCAGCAATTGCCTTGATTATCAGTTTGAGTAGTATAATATACAACAACAGGGGTAACTTCTGCGTGCTCTAATGTATAACTTGTCTTGTTCCATATCTCTGAAGGATCTCTTTCTAAATGGTATTGCTGGAACGTCATGGGCAATGACTGGAGTGTTTAACGGCTCATGAGAAATCAGAAAAATAAGTGCTGGAACTTTATTCTATGTCTTATACTGTGTCATGTGAAAATGAAGGCAAGTTGCATTTTTTAAATTTCTGTCTGTTAATGTATTCACATATTATAAAAACAAATTCTGAACTAGGATAAAAAATAATGGGGAGGGATAATTTTGGATTGAATTGAAGGGGAATGGAATATTTGCTGAGGGACATACAGTAATTAATTGTGTTAAGAGAAAATAATAACAAAATTGGTAAGTTACAAGACAGGCTGAAAAATGTATGGATTAGTCAAGTATTGGAAATAAAATATGAATTGTGTAGTCAGTTATAAGACGTGAATAATAACATATGAAAAGTTTGTGACATTTATAATGAAAAATGGGAATAATTTCCTTTAACAAATTTATCTAGTCTTTTAGTCTTAGCACTACTGAACATCCAAATATTTCATGCTATGAAGAATCTTACCTCAGTGAGACAAGAGGTAAAGCTTTAATTAATTCCCATGTAAGTCCAATTACTTTCACACAGAATTCCCCCCACCCCTCACAGCAACAAGGTTCATGGGATCGCTCTCCTTCTCGAAGAAGAAACTATTAGTTCTGACATCTAGGCTGGTGTACTGATAATTGTATAGTTTTCTTATGAGAGAACATATTTAACATGTCAGTTACATTCTTTGGCATATAAGAACACAATTTACAGGTTATTTGCTTGGTAGCATTCTACCATGTAATGAGACGTTAGAAAGTGGCACTGGAACAAGAATCCTAAGTCATATAAAATGAACATTCACTAAAGAAATGCACAAGTACATTTTTGTAGAACAGTTACAATGTTTTACCTAGAATAAAAAATCAGATAAACCAAAAGGTACATGTAGTACTAAAAATAAGTTAAATGGAGGATAACAGACAACAACCCACCTGTGAGGCAAACTACAAGTAAACAACATTACATGACAAAGAAACCAAAACATGATGAGCTTTTAAAATAATGATTTTTTTGTGCTTACCTGCATGAATGCACCATGACCTTGTGCTTTAAGTCTGAGGTTGCATAACATTCCAATTAAGCATATACAGAAATAAAAGTCACTACAAAAGTGATAACATTTATTACTTTCATTTCAGAAATTCATCATAAACAAATAATGTAAAATATAAAATCAGGAACTACAGTCTTGATTTCATCAGTCTTTGTCATCTTCCTTTACAGTCTTTGTGGAAATTTATGTCAGAAAATTCATCAATGGAAAATCCAGGATGGAACATAACAATACTATGAAAAGGAAAGTTGCTATTCACCAAATAGCAGAGATGCTGAGTTGCAGATAGGCACAACAAAAAGACTGCACAAATAAGCTTTTGGCCAGCAAGGCTTTCATCAAAAATACATGTGTGTGTGTGTGTGTGTGTGTGTGTGTGTGTGTGTGTGTGTGTGTGTGTGTGAGAGAGAGAGAGAGAGAGAGAGATCTATTTTTGATGAAGGCCTTGAAGGTTTTGCTGGTCAAAAGCTTATTTGTGAAAGTCTTTTTGTTGTGCCCATCTGCAACTCAGCATCTCCACTATATGGTGAGTAGCAACTTTCCTTTTCATAATATTGTTATAAGCCTTATTAATGTAGTAAATGGCATACTTTTGTCTAGACAAACCAAGGAAATAAAGTATAAATGTCCTCTTTCTTTAAATTGGAGTGAGTCAGCCGAAAAATCTGGACATCTAGAATAGAAGCTGTGACAGTGTGTCATAGCATTGCCAAGAAGTATAAAAAGTTGCATGTTTCTGTTTCTCAATAAAGACAGTTTAAGATGGCGCCGATAGGAAAGTGTAGTGACGCTTCTCTCTCGTTAAAAAGGCAAAAAATGAACAGTTCTTCGTGTAGAGAATGTAAAAAGCGTGTGATGAAGGGTATTCTGTGTATCAAATGCAACTTCTGGTTACACGAAAAGTGCGCGAAAGTAAATCTAAAGTTCGTCAGCGATGATTTTCCGTGGACATGTCACGGTTGTTTACGTGACGAAACGGCCGATCTTGTAAGTGCAGTTGATACAAAAAACGAAATTATAAAGTTACTACGAAGTGACATTGAGGCATTAAAAACCGAACTTTCAACCATCAAGAAAGAAAACGATACATTAATACAAGAAAAGAAGTCCTGTGTGTGTAAAAGCCATCAAACGGAAAATCAAGAAGATCGCGAAAATACGAATGACCGATCGTACTTTAAAAACAACATTTCAAGTGTTCCCGTTGATGTCTCGGTAAACTCAGTAAGCCAAAAACCGGAAGATAAATATAAATGGAAGGTGGTGACATACAGCAAAAGGAAAAACAAGGCGACAGATACGCAACAAAAGGAAAATGACTTTTTAATAATTGGCGATTCGCTGCTGAAGAATATCGCTGTCCCCAATTGCAAGATCGATGTACGACCTGGCATTAGAACGCATCAACTCGGTAAACATTTTAAAAATATGGTAAATGCAAGACAAGATACTACAGAACCAGATTCTGAAACCAGACATAACTATAATGGGGTGTTTATACATGTTGGGACGAATTCGTTAAGGAGCAACAGTGAGGAAGAAATGGCAAGCGAAACAAGAAACATGATCCGTACTGCAAGAAATATGTATGCAGGATCTCGTCTGATACTTAGCGGAATCATAAACAGAAGGTCGGTGAGTGAAAAATATATCGCCAAAATAAACTGTGCTCTTAAAGAACAATGTGATCGTCTTGGGGCAATTTTTATAGACCCAAACAAATTCCTATGTAAAAACTCACTAGCGAAGGATGGCTTGCATTTAAATAGACTGGGGTCTGTAACGTTCAGCAGAATGTTTGCAGATGTCTGCAAAATCATTAGATGCAAGGGAAACTAATATGGCCTGAAGGGGATGAAAAATCATACACTCCAGCTGGAAAAGAAAAATATAAGCACCATACAAAAAAAGACGATGCTAAAGAATTTGCCCCAGAATACAGCTCACAACATGTAAACCAACAAAATAAAAATTACATAAAAGTACTTCATCAAAATATTCAATACTTTGGTAACAAAAAATTAGAAGCAGAAGTACTCCTGAGTGAAGTAAGACCAGACATATTATGCATAAGTGAACATGGACTAACTGAAAGTAAAATACATAATGTGGCAGTAAAGGACTACAAACTAGCTAGTTACTTCTGCAGATCTAAATATAAGGGTGGTGGCGTTTGTATATATATTAAAACAGGTACTCTTTCAAAGAATGTAAACAGTGAAGCTGCTACATTTCCCATAGCTAGAGAAAAAGACTTTGAAGTTACTGGTATAGTGGCAGAAGATTTTAGAGTGTTTTGTGTGTACAGGTCACCATGTGGCAATATTAGCATCTTTCTAAAAAAAGTTGCTAGCTTATTGAGAATGAATATGAAGAGAAATCTTATTATATGTGGAGACTTCAACATTGACATGGGAAAAGACACAAAAATAAGACAGGATTTTGAAGAATTGTTAATACAGCATAACATGAAAGTGACAATAACTGCACCAACAAGAGTGACTTCACAAAGTGAGACAATTATTGACAACATAATTACTAATATGTGTAACTATGAGTCACATGTAGTTCAGACAGAAATATCTGATCATCATGGACAACTAATCAGCTTTTGCAGAAGTAATGACACAGTATCAGAACCAAAACAACCAACCAAAGAAATTAGGATCATCAGTGAACAAAATATCAACATCTTTAGAACAATGTTAAGTAAGGAAACCTGGAATGAAATCCTACAGGCCCAGAGTGTAAATGAAAAATATGATGCATTTATTTCAACAATTAAGTACCATTTTAACGTAGCATTTCCCAAAGTAAAGAGACAAGAAAGGCATCAAGATCAAACACAGTGGATTACGAGTGAAATACTAGAACAGCGAAGGAAGCTTCAGGATGTGAGACGGATGGGCGAAGCTGAAAACTATAAAGTGTTAAAAAAGAAGTATAGAAAAACAATAAGAGAAGCGAAAGCAAGAGCAATTGACACCACTATAGCAAACTCAAAAAACAAGGCAAAGGCAGCTTGGAAGGCAATCAATGCTGAAAGAAAGGAAAAAGATGGGTCAAACAAAGAAGAAGGTATTAGGTCAATTAAAGTAGACAACACAGTGGTCACAGATGGTATGGAAATAGCAAACATACTGAATAATAACTATATCAGTGTAGTAGAAAACCTAAAATTGGAAAGAAATAGTCAAAAACAGAAGGGTATTAAGGTACCAAGAAGATCATGCAGTACTATGTTCTTAAGACCAGTCACGGAAGATGAATTGCGGAAAACTATACAGAAACTGAAGTCCAAGAAATCAGCTGGTGATGATGAAATATCAAATCATGTAATAAAGCTGGTATGTGAGGAGATAATAACACCACTGCTGAACATAGCAAACTGTTCTTTCAGAGATGCAATTTTTCCAGAAAAACTGAAGATAACGAAGGTAGTGCCAGTGTACAAGAAAGGGTGTAAGGATGATCCCAACAACTACAGACCAGTTTCACTGATATCAGGTTTCTCAAAAATCCTAGAAATGCTTATGTATACCAGATTAGTTAACTATTTGGACAAACATAACATTCTCATGACCTCACAACATGGTTTCAGAAAGGGTAAATCTACAGAATCAGCAATTGTCAGTCTAACAGAATACATTTTACAGTCCTTAGATGAGAAAAAGGTTGTCTCTGCAATGTTTCTGGATCTTTCAAAGGCATTTGACACCATTGACCATGAAATGCTGATACAAAAATTAAGCAACTATGGCATTCGGGGGCAACCAGGTGAATGGATAAAATCATACTTGTGCAACCGCAAGCAGTATGTATCATTAGGAAACTCATACCAATCAGAAACCCAATCCATCAAATATGGAGTGCCGCAGGGTTCGGTAATGGGGCCATTGTTATTTAATGTATTTGTTAATGATATAGGTGTTGAGGAGGAAGAAAAGAAAATATTGTATGCTGATGACATGACAATACTAAATAGTGACCAAAATATGGAACAGCTTGAGAGAAGAGCATACATATCTGCAAATGTCACAGCTCAATGGCTGTTGGAAAATGAACTGGTTATAAATCTAAAAAAGACTATGTATGCAGTGTTTAAAAACAAGGAAAAGGCTGTAGACATGGATTTAGAGGTTGACGGAACAAGGCTGGAAGAAGTAGAATCTGCTAGATTCTTAGGTATTCTTGTGGATAATGAACTGAAATGGAAAAAACATATTAATAATGTCTGTAAGAAACTGAGCTCTGTCATATTCTTAATGATGCAGCTATCACAGTATTCAGACAAGAACCTTCTGTGTACAGTGTATCATGGACTTTTCGAACCATACTTACAGTATGGAGTGACGGTGTGGGGAAACTCAAACAAACAAGAGACAAAACGAGTTTTCACATTACAAAAAAAAGCAATTAGGACCATTTTAAGAAGAAAGACCTCTGAAACATGCAGAAACTGTTTCAAGAATTTAGGTATCTTAACTTTTTCATCATTATATATATACAAAACAATAATGTACATCACAAAAGGTAGTGAGGACTGGATTACAAATGCTAGTGTACACACCCACAATACAAGAAAGAAGAATGAAGTACGGAGCATACCCCACCGACTGGCAATGCTAGAAAAAGGACCCCAGTACTCTGGTATCAGACTACTAAGAAGTCTGCCCAAAACCTTGCAAGATAGTGTACTTCACAATGAATTTACAAAGAAACTTAAAGACTATCTCATTGAAAAAGAGTTTTACAGTGTTGCAGAATACTTATGCCATTAAATTTGTATATATTGTTACTCATTATCAGTGATGTAAAAATGTAAGCTAAAGGTGTAGAAAAATAATTGATAAAGAATTTTAATACTTTGACATGTCCTATATTACACGTACATTTACTGTACATGATGTAATCTTACAGGATCAAATAAAATTCAATTCAATTCAATTCAATTCAATTCAATTCACAATGTGTACACTTTTGTTTGCAGATTTCTTATGAGTGGGTAGTATTATAGTTCAGCGATGACAAACACTACATGAAAAACTGTGACCATCTTTGGATTACACGTGGAAGACAGCTCTATTCATTTCTTCATATCTATAGTTATCACAGCTGCAGTACACCTTTCATAAATTAATAATTACTGAAGATCACCTTCTTGGTGAAGACAGATTTCTCTCTCTTTTCTTTATTTTGTTTTTGGTCAGATAAACTGCTGCAAGTGAGCAGAGTCACAGAAAGTAACACAGATGTGATTGATAGGATGATGCCTGGTCCAGCCATTCCCTGGCACTGAGAATTACTCGGCTATGCAAAAATTGTACAGCCAGATCAGTATGCAATGTGCTAGATATACAGCTGACATTTGCATCACACATTATGTGGCTGGTTAGCTGCTGATGTGGTATCTCATATTGTTAAAACTTGTTATTAATGAGCTAATTTTATGTCTCTTTTGCTGAGCAATATATGTCTGCACATGAAATAGGAATTTTATTTTAATCAGTACCACATAGCATCACTATCTGTTTGTTACAACTTGGAAGAAACAGACAAATATTTAAATGTGTAGCCATCAGTAGATATCTGAAGCCTCAGCACTGTTCATTCTTTACAAGGTATGAAAGAAGGTATGCTGATATGGATCATTAATTGATCATCCTCTTTGTATTTAGAGGCACTGATTTCACATACAATGACTTTACAATGAGGTTCAGTCAGTGGAACAGAAATTTTGACACAGGTGCTTTTGGCACACACACACACACGCAAAACACTTTTGGAGATGCAGCATTGTGGCAGATGATTACTCGCAGAAGTAGTAGGTGCGGCTGTGGCGGCACCAGTCGCACAACAGCCGCTCGTGCAGCCAATGGCATCGACACTTGTGTGCTAGGGGCCTGCGTACGGTGTGGAAGCCACGGCCACAGCACAGCATGGCGCAGTTGTCGGCATCCGAGCAGCGGCGCCCATGCGTCCAGCTGCACAATGGCGGTGTCTCATCCAGGTACAACAGCTGCAGCTGCCTGCCAGACCAGCCTGTCAGCACAGTTTGTAACACACTAACATTGTTGTGTACTACAGGAGAATATGGCATACACAAATAATATAGAACATGATACATTGGTGTGTTTTATATTCATAATTTATTTTTTAATTCCTATAATTCCTTTTAGTTTTGCATTGATACTTTTCAATTTTTGATTACTTCTGTGTAAATATTCTTTCATTTATACTCATTATTCAGTAAGTGGAGAAGTTAATAAAGATGATCAATAGTAAGCATACAAAAAGAAGTGTATTTTTAACATCACTTAATAATTTTTAAGATCATTTAATTATTTTCTTAAAAGGACATTGTTGAGAATATTTATTACCACCAATATAAATACAATGTACTTATATCTTTACTCTGTTAACACATTTATGGCATAGAACTGGCTGACTGCAGTATACACATGTACACTCGTTGTTGAGAAACTAATGCACATTGCTGACATGTATAAATATACTACATTCCAACAGACCTACCTCCATACATTTTTATTGCAATAAAATTACATTTGACAAGTCTCGAAGTTTTACAGACTTAACCTTGCTCCAAGATTTGGTAAAAGTATCTGCTACATTGTTTTCTGGATTTATTTTACATATGGGTTTAACTCCGCTCATATAACAGTCATTTACAAAATGGTTGTGTATCTTAATATACTTTGAATTTTTAGTAAAGTTACCGTATCTGGCAATACTGACTTCATGTACTGCCTTCATATACTTCTAGCAGGTTCATCACACTTTGCATCAAAAAGATTCAAAATATCCAGAATTAACCTAATCTCAGTGACAGCTTCTGACAATGTTACATACTCAGTAAAACGTAACAGTTTCTTAGATTTGCAAAATATTGCATTTCTAAATGATCTAGTTACATAAGCTGATCTAGATTTACAATCTACTCAATCACCTGCCTAATCCACATCTACAAAACAATTTAAGAGATCACTATTTTCTGTCTTTCTATATTTTAACTTCAAACTTTTGTTTGATATAAATATTTCAGTACCTACAAAGCAAACTTAAAGTGAGTATCATTCTAACAATTAACACTTAAATCTATATTCAGTGTTAACAAACTTTTCTTCAGAAATGTGTTTTTTGCCATCCTCTCTTCTTTGACCACCATAAATTATTTTACTACCCAAATAGCAAAACTCATCTACTACTTTAAGTGTCTTATTTCCTTATCTAATTTCCTAAACGTCACATCATATAATTCAACTACATCCCATTATCCTTGTTTTGCTTTTGTTGACTTTCATCTCATGTCCCTCTTTCAAGCACTGTCCATTACGTTCAACTGCTCTTCCAAGTCCTTTGCTGTCTCTTGACAGAATTGCAATATCATCGGCAAACCCCAACATTTTTATTTCTTCTCCCTAAACTTCAATTCCTACTCCAAATATTTCTTTGTTTTCCTTTACTGCTTGCTCAGTGTACAGATTGAATAAAATCGGGGACAGACTATAACCCTGTCTCATTCCCATCTCAATCATTGCTTCCTCTTTATGTCTCTTGATTCTTATAACTGCAATCTGATTTCTACAAGTCCATGCAGCCTCCCACATTTGCTACTTTTTTTGCATCCATGCTTCAGAAGCCTAGTCCGAAAGCTGATGCCTTTACGCAAATGGAGGTGGCAAATGTTGGCGCTGACGTCTGCACATGTCAGTGCACTTGCAAGGCAGCAAGTGTTCCAACACCTGTAGCCCCCCCCCCCCACAACAGCAGACGTAGGTACAGAGACCAACTTGGGGGAGCCCCAGGCACCTCCAACACCTGAGGCTGTTCAAAAGCCCAGCACGGCCATTACCACTCCTACTCCAGCCCCAGAAAAGACCACAAAAAGCTACGGTAAAGCAACAAGAGCAGGTAAATTCAAGTGGTAAACAATCTGACCATGTCAATGTGACTCTACATGATGTTTCATCTGACCCTTCCTCAGAGCTGATGGAGCATGAGGTATGTGTGGGGCAGACATCTCACCCCACGACAGAAACTCCACCCACTGCAGTTTCCCTGCCCCAGCGGAGAGACAGGATGAAGGTGCTATGCCAGTGATAGATGAATCCCATGTTGTTGCTGCGGTCTTCAGTCCAGAGACTGGTTTGATTCAGCTCTCCATGCTACTCTATCCTGTGCAAGCTTCTTCATCTCCCAGTACCTACTGCAACCTACATCCTTCTGAATCTATTTAGTGTATTCATCTCTTGGTCTCCCTCTGCAATTTTTACCCTCCACACTGCCCTCCAATACTAAATTGGTGATTCCTTGATACCTCAGAATATGCCCTACCAACCGATCCCTTCTTCTAGTCAAATTTTGCGACAAATTTCTCTTCTCTCCAATTCTATTCAATAGCTCCTCATTAGTTATGTGATCTACCCATCTAATCTTCAGCATTCTTCTGTAGCACCACATTTTGAAAGCTTTTATTCTCTTCTTGTCCAAACTATTTATCGTCCATGTTTCACTTCCATACATGGCAGCTACACTCCATACAAATACTTTCAGAAATGACTTCCTGACACTTAAATCTATACTCGATGTTAACAAATTTCTCTTCTTCAGAAACGCTTTCCTTGCCATTGCCAGTCTACATTTTATATCCTCCCTACTTCGACCATCGTCAGTTATTTTGCTCCCCAAATAGCAAAACTCATTTACTACTTTAAGCATCTCATTTCCTAATCTAATTCCCTCAGCGTCACCTGATTTAATCCGACTATATTCCATTATTCTCGTTTTGCTTTTGTTGATGTTCATCTTATATCCTCCTTTCAAGACCATGTCCATTCCGTTCAGTTGCTCTTCCAGGTCCTTTGCTGTCTCTGACAGAATTACAATGTCATCGGCGAACCTCAAAGTTTTTGTTCCTTCTCCATGGATTTTAATTCATACTCCAAATTTTTCTTTTGTTTCCTTTACTGTTTGCTCAATATACAGACTGAATAACATTGGGGAGAGGCTACAACCCTGTCTCACTCCCTTCCCAACTACTGCTTCCCTTTTATGCCCCTCGACCCTTATAACTGCCATCTGGTTCCTGTACAAATTGTAAATAGCCTTTCACACCCTTTATTTTACCCCTGCCACCTTCAGAATTTGAAAGAAAGTATTCCAGTCAACATTGTTAAAAGCTTTCTCTAAGTCTACAAATGGTATAAATGTAGGTTTGCCTTTCCTTAATCTATTTTCTAAGGTAAGTTGTAGGGTCAGTATTGCCTCACGTGTTCCAACATTTCTATGGAATCCAAACTGATCCTCCCTGAGGTCAGCTTCTACCAGTTTTTCCATTTGTCTGTAAAGAATTCGTGTTAGTATTTTGCAGCAGTGGCTTATTAAACTGATAGTTTGGTAATTTTCACATCTGTCAACACCTGCTTTCTTTGGGATTGGAATTATTATATTCTTCTTGAAGTCTGAGGATATTTCGCCTGTCTCATACATCTTGCTCACCAAATGGTAGAGTTTTGTCAGGACTGGCTCTCCCAAGGCCATCAGTAGTTCTAATGGAATGTTGGCTACTCCCGGGGCCTTGTTTCGACTCAGGTCTTTCAGTGCTTTGTCAAACTCTTCACGCAGTATCATATCTCCTATTTCATCTTTATCTACATTCTCTACCATTTCTATAATATTGTCCTCAAGAACATCGCCCTTGTATAGACCCTCTATATACTTCTTCCACCTTTCTGCTTTCCCTTCTTTGCTCTCCCATTGATCTCTTGCTTTTCTCTTCAGCCCTTGCTCACATGGCTCAACGGGAAGTTGTTGCTGACTTGCATGGCAGTGATCACTTCCCAGTTTGGATCCACTTGCCAGATAGGGTGGAACCCAAAAGGGTGCTCCATAGGGCAGATTGGATGCTAGCCCAGTTTGAACATTGTGCTAATGTTGAGATATGGGTGGATCATATTACCAATATCCCTTCCACAATCCACAGGACAACAGAAGAGGCTACCTGTCCCTTGGTGGAGTGATGAATGCCATCTGCAATAAGGACTAGACCTACAGCTCTGTGCAGATTCATGCGTTGGCCAACTGTGGAAAATCTTGCAGCCTTTTGGGGGGTGAGGGCAAAGTGTCGCCAGATTATTCAAGTCAGGAATAAGTGATCATGGCAGCAGTTCCTGAACACCATTAATCATCCCATTCTGTTGTATGGGAGATCCTCAGGAGAATTTATGGGAAAGTAGGGAGGAGCCCCATGGCTGCTGTAATGGGGAACGGCACTCTCCAAACGAATCTGTGAGACATCGTCCAGGTGATGGCAGCCTATTTTGCCACAGTCACTGCAACCACCAATTAGGATCCAGGTTTTCAGCAGGCAAAGAGTGGTTGCTGAGCAGAGCCATTTGGACTTCCGGTCCACCTCTGATGAAGATTACAGTTGCCCATTTTCTACGTGGGAGCTGGATTCTGCATTGTCTGCAGCTAGTGACGCATCCCCCAGTCGTGACAGAATCCATTATAGTATGCTGCGGCACCTCACAAGACGAAACAATGATATCGTCCTTGCACTTTTTAATGTCATTTTGGCATCAGGTCACTTTCCCGACTCATGGCGTGAGGCCATTTTGATTCCTCTTTTAAAACCTGGGAAAGACCGAAAATGCCCAAGTAGTTATTGTAGTGCTTACCTCCCTAGCTGCATGGGAAAAACCTTGGAGCAGATGGTCAACCGCCACCTTGTCTGAGTCTTAGAATCCAGGCAACTCCTTAGCATGGGTTCAGGAGATATCGCTCCACCTTTGATAACCTGGCCTCCTGGAGGCAGCAATATAACAGGCTTTGCACACTGGCATCATCTTTCAAGTATATTTTTTGACATCAAGGAGGCCTACGATAGTACTTAGAGGAATCTTATCCTTGAACAGCTTCATAAATGGGATTTTTGTGGTTGTCTTCCCATTTTTATTTGGTCCTTTCTCTCACCACGGTATTTTTGATACCGAGTCGGTGACGTCCTGTCTGATCACTTTGAGCAGGAGAATGGTGTCCCTCAATGTAGTGTTTTAAGTGTAACTGTCTTTGCTGTAGCTATTAATAGCATTACATCAGTAGTGCAAAGTCCTGTCCAGTGTTCTTTGTGGATGACTTCTCAGTGTTTTGCTCTTCTTCCAGCCTTGCAACGACAACACATCAGTTGCAACTAACTCTTCGACATTTGGATGGATGGGCACAGAATAGTGGTTTTAAGTTTTCAACCAAGAAGTCTATGTGTGTTCTTTTTAGCCATTCTCATTCCATTTTAAACTTTTCTGAGTTGAGGGTGAGGGCCACTGTTCTTAATTTTAAAGACACAATGAGGTTTCTGAGCCTCATATTTGACTGCAGTTATATGGTTGCCACATCTTAAGGACCTGAGGAAACAGTTGCTTAAGGCCCTCAGTATTTTAAAATGTCTTAACCACAGTACATGGGGAGCTGACAGGACTTGTCTGCTTTGGTTTTACAGGGTATTTGTGCGACCTTGGCTCAATTATGGGTGCACGGTGTATGGGTCTTATTTATAGATGTTGGACATGGTGCACCATGAAGGGATTCAGTTGGCCACTGGGGCATTCAGAACAAAGCCCATGCCAAGTCTCTGTGCAGAGGCTGGGTGCTAGGTCATGTAGGGATATGGGGCAATGAGTAGGCCAATTGGGCTGCCCAGGAGGCCTGCAGAGGCCAGAATGTGGCACAGTGTCCTATTCCCTTGCAGGCTGTTATTTCTGCACTACACAGGAACTGCATGCAGTTGTGGGATGAGGAATGGCTGGCAGTGATGGCCAATAAGCTGCAGTTGGTGAAGCCAACAACCCAGCTGTAGTGTTCCTCATGCCAGTTGCTCAGGTAGGATGAAGTGACTCACATGCATCTTTGAATTGGGCACTGCCCTCTCACACATAGCTTTTTACTATGGAAAGAGGATCCTCTGTTTTGTGATGCTTGTGGCATGTACATCTTTATCTGCCATATTTTAATGGAGTGCATTTTATACCATGATGCAAGGGCAGAAACAAATATTGGTGGGGATATGCCCTCTATTTTAGCTGACGCCCTCTATTTTAGCTGATGTGTCTGGACTCTGGCCTAAAGTTTTAGGCTACAGGTTTTAATGTGTTGCAGAGTGGCTGGTTCCTCTTTTTCTTCTTGAAGGCAGGCAGCCACATCCATCTGTTATATTGTTTTAACTCCTTATACCACTCTCTTCCTGTGTCATTAATGTTTTACTACTGATGCAGCACTTCATTCCATGCTTCTGTGTGGGTACAACCATTGTTTTCCAGCTTTTGTTACCTGTTTTGTGTATTTTACTGAAACTCATCACAAACTGTTTCCACATGGGCGCTAAAGACCTTGCTGTCCTGTGTCCATACAAACATTTTCATCCATCGTTACTTCTCCCCTAATGATGCATGCTTCTAAATCTTTCAATTGTCCTCTAGTCATTCCTGCTTAACCATTTTGCACTCCCTGTCACTCTAATTTTTTAGATGTTTGGCTTCCCTTTCACCTGCTTCGTTTGGTGCATTTTTATATTTTCTCCTTTCATCATTTAAATTAAACATCTCCTGTGTTATCCCAGGATTTCTACAAGACCTTATCTTTTTATCTATTTGATTCTCTGCTGCCTTCACTGCTTCATCTCTTAAAGCTATCCATTCATCTTCTACTGTATTCCTTTCCCCTGTTCTAGTCAACCATTGTCTAATGCTCCCTCTGAAACTCTCAACAACCTCTGGTTCTTTCAGCTTATCCAGGTCCCAACTCCTTAATTTCCTACCTTTTTCCAATTTCTTCACTTTTAATCTACTGTACATAACCAACAAATTGTGGCCAAAGTTCATATCTGCCACTGGAAATGTCTTACAATTTAAAATCTGGTTCCTAAATCTCTGCCTTATAATTATATAATCAATCTGAAACCTTCCGGTGTCTACAGGTCTCTTCCACTTGTACAACCTTCTTTTGTGATTCTCAAACCAAGCGTTATTGGTGACTAAATTATGCTCCATACAAAATGCTGCCAGGTGGCTTCCTCTTTCACTCCTTTCATATTTACATCTTTTAAAACCTAGACTTTTTAAAAGCTCATCAAAACAATCATACCAAGCTCTAAGACTTTCTTTGAAACCATGTAATGCCTTAAATATCTTACAAACAGTGCCTGTTTTGTTCTCGTATCCCGGAGGTTGCTTTACATAAATTTCTGAGAAAATTTTAGCATTTAGAAATGCAATCTGTACATACATTTGTGCTACAATTAAGCACTTTTGATAACAGTGTGACAACAAAAATTTCAGTGTTTGTGTTATAGCAACTGGTGAATAAATATCATCCACAATTTCTCTTTATTGAAAGCCCCTTACAAATAATCTTGCTTTACAAGTGTCTGAAGCTTTTGCACTCAGAATCACTGAAATGTTCACTCACCAAATTAGAGTCCTAAAACTTCAATACGCATGATGCTTGCTTCCACAATATCAACAAGTGTGGTAATGATAACTTTATTGCTCATCAGTACTCTGTATCCAACTTCACTGTAGCCTGTTAAAATTCAAATATCTGCTTTGGAATCCATTTTTTACTTTCTCTGTTGTTCTGGTGCATGTACAAAAACCTAATTCCATACAATTTTAAAGGTTTAACTTTAGGTTTCTTCCTAAACAATATCAGATATGGAGTTTTCCTTTCAATAGTGCTAATTAAAGTTCTGTTTTTAAGATAAGCAGCTGCACAAACTACTTGTCCTATTACTATTACTTCAGATAACAGGCATCATGACATATCCATGATCAATATACCCATGATCAACATGTTTTATCTTTCAGATGTTCCATACAATCCATGTACATAAGGAGGACACCCATTTAAAATGATTCTTTCAATGGCAAATTCAGGATACAATGTAACAGTATTATAAAAAGGATAGTTGCTACACACCATATAGCGGAGATGCTGAGTTGCAGATAGGCACAACAAAAAGACTGTCACAAATAAAGCTTTTGACAATGAAGGCCTTCGTCAACAATAGACGTAGACATGCACATACACACACACACACACACACACACACACACACACACAGATGTGTGTGCACAAGCTCAAACACAACTCACACACACAACTACAGTCTCAGCTCAGGCAACTGAAACCAGTGTGGTTTCAGTTGCCTGAGACTGCAGGTGTGTGTGTGTGTGTGTGTGTGTGTGTGTGTGTGTGTGTGTCTATTGCTGACGAAGGCCTTAATGGCCGAAAGCTTTATTTGTGACAATCTTTTTGTTGTGCTTATCTGCAACTCAGCATCTCCGCTATATGGTGCATAGCAACTATCCTTTTCATAGTATTGTAAAATGATTCTTTCTGCCTTATAAGCTGATAAATATCTGAATTTAAATATTTCTTCCATTCATTACTTCTGAATTTCTTAGTAGTTTTACCATTTAAATATTCAGTTTTATTAACATATTCCACAAAACAATCATCAACAAAAGTGAGGTAGTATCTTTCTGCATAAGAACCGTGAGCTGAGCCAGGTCCATTTTGGAAGGCAAATTGGGCAATTCATTTTCGATACAAACTTTACACTTTGTAAAGTCTCATTCTAAATTTATTGGCAGTCCATCTGCTAACTGATGTTTACACAACATATTCAAATTGTTAAAATTTAAATGTCCAAGAGTATGATGCCATTTCTCTTATGACATACTATCCTTACTGCTCATACTATTTACATTAATCTCTCTTCAATAAAATCTGTGCATCATTTTGTTCAGCTCATCTTCTTTCAAAGCAATTGCAAGTAATTTACAGTCTCACCCAAAAAATTTTGAGCTGTTGCCTGTAGCTAACAATTTTATGTTTTTTTATCACTTTAAAAAAGTCAGTCAAGTTTCTCTCCATGTCTGTGTAATATACACATGTCATTTCAGTTGAAATCATTTCATAATAAACTGGAAAATAACCATTATATTCCCAATTTTTGTAGTTTGCAAAACTTTACCATCTGCAATTTTTGCATTCACAGGCTCTTTGGTCAGTGGTTGAGCTCCTATGAGAAAAGCATATCTGATACTTACAGTCTGCTGTATGCCATTGTATTGTGTACATGGATCTTGTTGTATCTCCATGTTAAGCAATAAAGTGTGTGTGAATTCCAGCCATTTACTCTCTGCATTTCACTACAAGGATTCTGACCAGGAATTCTCCAGTAGTGACCCTACAGCAAACAGCACCTGGTACAACTTAATCAGTGCACTTCTCCTCATAGCCTTCACTTAAACAACGGAGCCATCACATAACTGTGACTCTCATGAATAGCAGGTACGCTAGTATAACGTAATCAGTGCACTTCTCCTCATTGTCTTCACTTAAACAATGGAGCCATCACATAACTGTGACTCTCATGAATAACAGGCACAAGAAACTGATTGTCATGATCCTTTGTGTAATGTTTCTCATTAACCAGATCAGCCTTCAGTACATGTGAAACGTGCAAGTGATATGCTGTTGTTCCATACTATGGACTACAACAATGATGCACATGTGCAATGGCTTCCAACATCCTCATTGATTTTTGTGATGACTTCAATGCTCTCTCACAGCAACAAGTCAATATTCCACCAACTATTCCAGGTCTCCATAGCAGCAACTCACGTGATTTTACCTGTACTTCTGAGTTGAGTGCAACACAGCTAGATTCCTTCTTAACATCAAGCAGTGCTCAGCCAGCAGAGCCATATGAGAAGATTCTTAGGTTTCCATCTGCAGTGCGCATGGTCCCATGGGTTTCATCTGCAACTGTCTCCCTCCCCCTGCCCCCCTCTCAGACCATGCAAACCTGCACATCAACAACAAAAATTTTTATGGATCATGTATACAACAAAGTTTTCATCCTCAACTATCAACATTCTAACCAAAATGCATGGCAATGAGTTTCACAACTACTGACTTCATCCTACAAAGCCCCAGCATCTTTGATGACACTTCCATGTATAACACCCCATTGAGAGAAATAAGGGAGCGTGCCCACATCATCGGTGATGTTAGACTAGCACCTCTGGCTGATGGCAACTTTGACACTGCCAAAAAGGTACTGCTCCACCAGCTGAAAAAGACACCAGAGCAACAGTAGCAACAGGTCATTTATGAGGACACGCTGGGCAACAGAACACCATCTCAGCTTTGCAGACATCTCCATACATCTGTCACCCTGTCTCTCAAACGAGACATTTTGCTTTGGATGATATAGGTTCCTCAAACTGCTGCCACAAATACAGATGGCAATGATCTCACACAAACAAGAGATGATGGAATGCTGATTTGCTCTAACTGACAGCCTTTTTTCTGTCATGCAGCAACAACAGTACATAAATGTACTAGACAACAATGACCACTATTAGTATATTCCTAGCCTGCCATGCTGCCAGCAGCTGGTAGTAACCAATATGAACTCAGTGACTCCATACACTCATGAGAGTGACACCACTAAACTACACCAATGGAGCTGGGCACCTTTGGCCAGATAGCCCACCATGCCCTTGACAAAAAATAATATTCTGCACACAGGGAAGCTGCCACAACCACAGCTGTGTTGGTTCCACACTCGCGTTAGTGACTAGGCATGCAACTGCTCCACACCATGTCATCACCCAAACACTAGACACAATCCAGTTCACAGCAAGCAATTATAATGATACAGCCTTTCCCAAGATTATAATGAAGTGACTGATACCCCCTTTTTATATGCACCTGGGTAGTTATCGGACAACACTGTGCTTCCTAAGGTCTTGTATGTGTATCTTTATAGGTATTGACCTATCCAATTTGCTAAAACACTGAATATTTTTGTGAAAAGATATAGAATATTCTGGAAGGACGCATATTGTCGTAATTGTCAATAGATTGTTGTCATTAACAAAATTATGTACAAATGCTAAATCAAATATCTAATTGAGAAATTGAAGTAATAAATACATAGCAACAAATGTTAAGAGGCTGTGGAAATGTTGGCATAAATAACTAATGCCTCTAATTACCACAACTGCACTTGATGAATGAGTTAACACAGAAAACCTCATTATCTTGAGAAACAGCTTAAAAGTTATTACCAAGCAATGTATTTTCATTTGTTACCTATTTTTATGCCCTCCTCAGTAATTAATATTCTTTGTAATTACATTTCTAATTAACCCTCCAATTGTTTACATCACACAGCTTATCGATTTCCAGAATTTGAGGCCTTATTTGTGCATTTTATGTATGTAATTGGATAAAGCATGAGTTCTGTACTGCCACTGAATGTTAGCAACCAAATCCAAACTGTAAAAAGTAATGTAACTAAAATAATACAAGTGACATTATTGTAATTAAAGTTCAGATTCATTTTCTTGTGGAAAACCACCGATATTACTACAAAAAATTATGTCATCTGATATTGTATTTTATACCTTATTTGGCTGTAACATCAGTTTCTTTACATTTTGTAAATTTCAATTGTAACATCAAAATTGTACAAAATCAATAATAATGGGTCATTTTGAAACTGATTGTTAAAATTTTATATAAAGCAATGCTGCAAGAAAGTCAGTCAGTGAGTGTTTTGTTTACGTGTGGAGTGCGTAGTTTGGTTGTCAATAAATTTTGTGAAGCTTGAAATTTTTGTTTTCAATCATTAATGAATCCCAAGCAAACAAAATTTAAGTTACATGTTAACAATCTGAGGGGAATGTTACTTTTGGTGGAGTTGAGCTGGGATTGACGTTTGAAATGTGGAACTATGTTTAACAAGTGACTGTTCCAGGTGAATGTAAGATGACTGCCAAGCAAAACACGTTTTGAAAAATTTGTTAAGGACGCACAGAATGAATGGATGTTACTACATGGGAATAGTTGGTGTGGATAAAAAGGACCAAATTCTCAGACAGTATTGTCAACCATCAGATGAGTAACAGTTTTTTTTAATAGTTCTGTGACAGTGACAACCATTCATGTGGGAAGTTTTTAATTTCGCAATTTACTACGGGTGCAATGAAAATATAAAAATGAGTGAGGAAAAACCTGTAGGCTGTGAATCTGTAGAAAACACTTTGGGCCTAGGATCAAGTATCAGTGAACTATTGTCCAGCAATAATCCAAGGGTAGATCAAAGTTTTGGTGGAGACGGTTCCAGTGAGAATTTTGCCATGAGTACTCCAATTACACAGGGGAAATTAGGCCTAGGTAATTTATTAATGTTCTTAATGCAGCATATGAAAGAAACGAAAGGACAGATGGGACAGATTAGGCAGGATATTGGTCAGCAAGGTCGACAGTTGAGTTAGCAAAATCAACAGTTAAGACAGGAATTAAGTGAACAAATGGCGGAATTAAAGAATACTGTTACTGAAAATACCAGTCAGATAAGGGAAATCCAGGAGAGTTTGGCAACACTAAAAATTACTGTTGAGACAGGACAGGGTGAACTCAATACTTGTGTAGGGGCAGTGGAGGAATGGGTTGATGTATTAGAAACTAATTTCACACAAGAGTTGTCCAAAAATGAGGAGAGATTTGAAGAACTAGACAAACATGTAGAAGCAGAAAATTCTAAACTTAACATAGAGGTTGTTCAGAATAGGAGAATCTTAGAAGAAAAAAAGTAGAAGCTTACAAAAGGAACTCTGAGCTAAAACTTACAGACATTTACAATCAAATAAATAATGTAGAACTGAAGTGTGATGAAAAAATAGATTTGTGTAACAATAATGTAGTAAAATTAAGTAAGAAATTTGTAGAATTACAAGAGGGTGTAGCTCAAAGAAATTTTGCCAGCATTATTAATTGTGTATGGGGTGGTGTATCTTTAAAATGCTTTCCAAGAAATGGGAAATTGCATCCCGTTGATTTTTTACAGCAGTGTCAAGATAATTTTAGTAATGACATGACAGAAAATGTTAAGATTAAATTTGTTAAGTGATTTTTGGGTGGTGAAGCAATCTCATGGGCCAATTGGAATGTAAATTCTACCATGTCATGTGATGAATCTGAAAGAAAGTTGTTAAATAAATTTTGGTCAGAATATGAGCAACCTAGGATTAAAAGTAAGTTTTTAAATGGTCAAAGGAAAGTTGCTACTCACCATATAGGGGAGATGCTGAGCTGCGACAGGCACAATAAAAAGTTCACACAATCATAGCTTTCAGCCATTAAGGCCTTTGTCAGCAGTAGACACACATAAACACACGCACACAAACACACACATGCAAGCGCAACTTGCACACACCTCTGCAGTCTGAGAGAGCTGAAACTACACTGCCATCAGCATCACCAGTGCACGATGGGAGTGGCAACTGGGTGGTGGTAAGGAGGAGAGTGGGGCGGGGAGGCTGAGGGATAGTATGGTGGGAGTGGCGGACAGTGATATGGTGAGTATCAACTTTCCTTCCCTCGTATTGTTACATTCCATCCTGGATTTTCCATTGTTTGATTTTTGAATGGTCATATGTATAGGGAAGGTGATGGTAGCTTGAAGTGTTTTTGTGAAAACCAATTGCCGAAATTAGTACGCTTAGACAAAAATTTTGATGAACTAATACAAATAGATGCCTTAAAAAGGAGATTACCAAAAAGAGTACAGTGGGAGTTGATTTATGGACCAGACGACTCTGTAGATCAGTTCTTGAGATATGTAGATAAGTTGGATAGAGCCTTTGAGAGAAACGAGAGGTTAAATAATGGCTGATTTGGCAATCAACCATCTGGGGGGTGGAATCAAAGCAGGAACCGAGGCAGGAGTGATAAGAAAATCAGAATGATAATGTTGTTGTTGTTGTGGTCTTCAGCCCTGAGACTGGTTTGATGCAGCTCTCCATGCTACCCTATCCTGTGCAAGTTTCTTCATCTCCCAGTACCTACTGCAACCTACATCCTTCTGAATCTGCTTAGTGTATTCATCTCTTGGTCTCCCTCTATGATTTTTACCCTCCACGCTGCCCTCCAATGCTAAATTTGTGATCCCTTGATGCCTCAGAACATGTCCTACCAACCGGTCCCTTCTTCTCGTCAAGTTGTGCCACAAACTCCTCTTCTCCCCAATTCTATTCAATAACTCCTCATTAGTTATGTGATCTATCCATCTAATCTTCAGCATTCTTCTGTAGCACCACATTTTGAAAGCTTCTATTCTCTCCCTGTCCAAACTATTTATCATCCATGTTTCACTTCCATACATGGCTACACTCCATACAGATACTTTCAGAAACGACTTCCTGACACTTAAATCTATACTCGATGTTAACAAGTTTCTCTTCTTCAGAAACACTTTCCTTGCCATTGCCAGTCTACATTTGATATCTTCTCTACTTCGACCATCATCAGTTATTTTGCTCCCCAAATAGCAAAACTCCTTTACTACTTTAAGTGTCTCATTTCCTAATCTAATTCCCTCAGCATCACCCAACTTAATTCGACTACATTCTATTATCCTCATTTTGCTTTTGTTGATGTTCATCTTATATCCTCCTTTCAAGACAATGTCCATTCCGTTCAACTGCTCTTCCAAGCCCTTTGCTGTCTCTGACAGAATTACAATGTCATCGGCGAACCTCAAAGTTTTTATTTCTTCTCCATGGATTTTAATACCTACTCTGGATTTTTCTTTTGTTTCCTTTACTGCTTGCTCAATATACAGATTGAATAACATCAGGGAGAGGCTACAACACTGTCTCACTCCCTTCCCAACCACTGCTTCCCTTTCATGTCCCTCGACTCTTATAACTGCCATCTGGTTTCTGTACAAATTGTAAATAGCCTTTCGCTCCCTGCATTTTACCCCTGCCACCTTTAGAATTTGGAAGAGAGTTTTCCAGTCAACATTGTCAAAAGCTTTCTCTAAGTCTACAAATGCTAGAAACGTAGGTTTGCCTTTCTTTAATCCTCCTTCTAAGATAAGTCGTAAGGTCAGTATTGCCTCACGTGTTCCAATATTTCTACGGAATCCAAACTGATCTTCCCTGAGGTCCGCTTCTACCAGTTTTTCCATTCATCTGTACAGAATTCACGTTAGTATTTTGCAGCTGTGACTTATTAAACTGATAGTTCAGTAATTTTCACATCTGTCAACACCTGCTTTCTTTGGGATTGGAATTATTATGATAATAGTGGTTACAATAGGAGTGATAATAGATGGATCAACCATAGTAATGGGAGTGGGAACAGAGGATATGACAACAGGGAGAGACCTTGAGAGAATAGTAACAGACAATTAGATAATCACCAATCAAGACAAGGCAATTTAAACTGACGGACACCTCATTGGGAGCCTGTCAGTATGGGGTGAGAAATAATACCTAAATCAGGCTGGACACCACCGGCCTAGAGACATAAAAAATAATTACATAAGACAGAGTAATTGAAGATATTGGTGTGGAAATGACAGAACTAATGTAAGAAGAGCACATCACATTAGAAAATTACAGTTTGACAGGAAATTCTGGAAAACTATGAATGAAAGTGTTGAAGATAGAAGTAATAGCATCTGTAAGAATGTTGAAGAGGTTCTGTTAGAGGAGGAAACTATCTCAATTCTATATAATCAGTGTGGTGAAGAAGTTTGCAAAGAAGATGTTGGTTCTGATAATAATCTTGTTGAGTTTGGATTAAGTAAATTAATGGTGGATGAATCTATCCCTGTTAAGCACTTAAGGGATGATACTTGTACTAGTGTACTTATCAACAATTCTGGTGATCATTATGAAGATGTTGTAGAAGTGTCTAGTACTGGAAATGATAGCACGTGTGGTAATATTGATAGTGAAAGTGTCAGTAGAAATTATGAATGAGATGAAGAATTAGATGGCATGGTGTATATGGAGGTTAAAGAAGATTTAATTAATGGTGAAGATAATGATGTAAGTAGTATTTGTGAAGAATATGAGAACCAGATTGTGCCAATGGAAACTAGAAAGGTATCATCAGATAGGGAACATGTGGACAGCCATTATGATTAGGTGTGATGATAGAAACTTTATGGAATACTTACAAGGCTTATAGTGACAATGACAGAGTAAAAAGGGTCATCAAGATTATTTGTCAAGAACTGCATTCCAACTGGGAAGGTATAACTAATCAGCAGGCTTACAGTGAGATCAGTTCTGGGAGAAATAGACAGTGTGTAACAGAGGGACATGACAGCAAGCAATCATCTGATGTAGCTCTGAGTAAAATACAGACAAGTAAGAGAAATTGTGCAGACAAAACTCATGTAAACGACTTGGACTTTAGAGACATTGAGGATGATTTGTTGCATGAAGATGAAGAAAGCAGGAAGGAAAAAGCTTTAGGTTGCCTGTATATACGTATAAAAGTTGCAAATTATGAGGGAATTTGCCTCTTAGACACAGGTAGTCTTGTTTGTGCCATTTCTGATAAATTTAGAGACCAGATAAAACATAGTGCTGACTTTGAAGAATATCCTGTTATTGGAAGCAAAATTAAGGGAGCAACTGGTAGGCACAGCAGAGTTGTAAACAGACAAGCCTTAATATTTTTTACCATTAATGATGTACAGTATAACCAAGGATGTTTTGTAGTCCCTGACCTCAATGAAAATATTTTGTTCAGAATGAATTGGATATAAGGAGTAAATGCAGATTTTGACTGGAATAACAAAAAGTTAAAGCTTACCAACCCTAAGACAGATGTAACACATGTGATTGAACTAATCATCCAAAAATGCCTAGAGAACAATTGTCAGATTATAAGAGAGATTTGAGTAAATGAAAAGATCGACTTTAATAAGGAAGACAATGAAGAATAATGCAGTGAAGACAAGTATGCTGAATTAGTGGCCGCCAAACTAAAGGAAGCTGAGAGTCTAAATAAGGAACAGACAGATCAATTAGGTAGTTTGTTGTGGGAATACAAAGACGTTTTTAGTGAGAAACCTGGAAAAGTGAGAAACTATGAATGTAGTCTTAATCTAAAACCTCACTAACCATTTTTCATCAAACCATATGGAGTACCCATCTGAAAAAGAAAAGCTGTGGAGAAAGAACTACAAAAGGTGGAAGACTGGGAAATAATGGAAAGGTGCAATAGTGCATACAATAACTGGTTGGTGGTAGTTTCCAAACGTGATGGTAAAGTAAGATATGTGCTCAATTCAGGACATTTAAACAAATACCTCGAGAGGGAAACTGATCACCGTGAGAACATAGACAAGTTATTACATAAGTTTGAACATATGAAGTACATCTCTAGTTTAGACTTAATAGCAGATTTCCGTCACGTACCATTGGAGATTCAGTCCAGGAAATAAACCGCATTTTTGTATGGAGGAAGATGTTATTGCTATTGTGTTGCACCATTTGGCCTTAATGTATCAGCTGCAGGGTTTATCCGAGATTTTGATTTTGTTCTAGGAAAAGAACTGTTAAGCAAAGTAGTCCTTTATGTTGATGACATACTGGTAACAGGAAAGAGTTGGGGACAACATTTATGTTTGATGGGTGAAGTGTGTTACAGATTGAGACAGGGAGGCATGTCATTAAAACTACAGAGGTGCAAGTTTGGGGTTAAACAACTCAAATTTTTAGGCAATACCATCTCAGAAGAAGGAATCTCACCTGATGAAGGAAAACTTGAAGCTAATGCAAAATTTCCTGTGCCTGAGACTAAGAAACAATTTAAATCATTCTATGGAACTTGTGGCTACTACTGTAAGTTTGTCAGCAATCAAGCTTTAAATGTACCATGTTTGAATAACTTGTTGAAGAAGAACACCATCTGGGTATGGGACAAGGATTGTCAGGAGGCATTTGACAACATCAAGAAACAGATGTGCAAGTGTAAAATGCTATACAGACCTGACCTTACATAGCCATTTTGCATTATGACTGACAGCAGTGATTACGGACTGGGAGATCATTTGTTCCAAGAAAAGATTGTAAATGGTGTGATAGAGCACAGATCAATAGCTTTTGACAGTAGAACTTTGCAAAAACGATAGAAGTCATATACTGTCACTGAAAAAGAGTTGTTAGCAGTCTATTGGGCTTTCACCAAATTCAAGAATTACTTATTAGGACATCAAGTAGTAGTATACACAGACCATAAGGCTTTAATCTATATACAAGAGTGTACTTTGCATCACAGCAGGATAACCAGATGGGCACTATTCCTCCAGCAGTTCAACTATACAGTAAAGTATATAAAAGGTGAAGAAAATCTAATTGCTGATGATCTATCAAGATTGCCAATGGGAAGACAAGGTGAAAAAAAAACAACAAAAAACAGTGATGAGTGTGAAAGAGAATTTCAGATTATGTATTTAAAAGGGGTGAAAGATGAGAATGAAATCAGGAAATTTTGTAATGACATCCATAAATATCAGATCCATGATTCCAACTAGAAGTTAGTTAAAAGTTACCTGGGTAAGAGAGGATACAAGAAAGTAGAGCAGTATTATAAAGTCCATGAGGGTATACTTTTCAGATGATACAGTGCAGGCAGCGATGCTTGGAGATTGGGTTGGCCAGAGCAGTATATTGAAGTATTGATAAAGAATGTACTTGTGAGTGTCAGACATTGTGGGACACAGAAATGTATCCAAAAGATCCAAGAAAATGTATAATTTTACAACATTGCCAGGAGAGTGAGGAAGCAATTATCTACATGTGGCAGGTGTCAGAGGGTAAAAGTTAGTAATCAAACCTGCAAAGGATATATGCAAAACAACTTGCCAAAAGAACAACTACAACTTGTAGCAGTTGATCTTTATGAATCATTGCCTACAGCTAAAGGAGAATTTTGTTACATATTTGTCATGGTGGATCTTTTTCAAAATTCATTACTATATCCGTTAAAGAAAGCAACAAGTAAGACCACCATTTTGAAAATTAGAAGAGACTATTTCACAAAGATAGGAAAACCAAAGAGCATACTTTCTGACAATGGAGCACAATTTACTTCTAAACTTTGGACAACATTTGTTGAGGATGAGAACATAAACCATATTCTGATATCTGCTTATCACCCATCAAGCAATCCAGATGCACATTACATGAGAGAAATATGGAGATTATTTAGAACTTATTGAAACAAATGTCATGTAAGTTGGATAGAGTATGTAGACAGCTTTGAAGATATACTGAACACCTTACAGCATTCGTCTACTGGATTTTGCCCATATGAAATAATGTATCAAAAGAAATTATCGAATCTGATCAATGAATTAATTGAATTCCCAGTGTGTAAAGTTATGTGTCTTCAGGAAAGGGAAGAAATAGTCAGAAAAGTAATGGAACAACAGGGGAAACTGAGGAAAAACAAACATGATAAGAAGTTGAGACCTACAAATTTTAAAATCGATGATCTGGTCTTGGTGAAAACACATGAAAAATCCAAGGCTATAAGCAATGAATTAAAGACATTCTGTGACATCTATATTGGTCCATTCAAAATTTGGTCTATGCCACACCAAATGCATACAGGTTAGTGTATCCAAAGCCTGGAGGGTTATTTGGTTTATGTAACATAACTGAACTGAAACCTTACAAGCAAGTGGCAAACACCAAGAAAAAATAAGATGATGTAAAAGTCCTCAGCAGGACACCACATCTTTGTGTCAAGTGTGTGGTGAGCACTAGGTCTCCGAGCTATGTAGCATTCTATTTTCTTCTTTTTGTTTTCTGGTGCTACATCTTTTACTCATCTTTAAACCTGTAATGAAGTTATTTCTTGCTGTAAATACTATCCAGTCTCTGTAGTATAAGTTTTCTGTATGTAATATGAATTTTGAGTGACATTATTTGAGGAATAATTTGAAAATGTGAACTGTATACTAAATCTGACTTTCCTACAGCAGTGATTGACCAATTTTTGTAGTTGTACTCTGTAGAGCATGTACTTGATTTGTGGGTGCTTCTTTGAGAATTACAGACATCATCATGTTCTTATGAGATGTACATATGGACTATGCTAAGATGTACATGTGCTACTAAATGGACAAGTTGCACTGTGACAAAAGACATTTTATGAAAAGTTTATCATTACAAGATGGTGTAATGAGGAACAGGGTGATAGTTTATGTTTGATTTGATAAAGAGTTAAATGAGATCTGGGGGACCAAATATACTGTATAGTGGAATATACAGAATATTAATCAAAAAGAAAGGATCCATATATAATTTATTTTTGTTCATTGGCTCTGTATATAGCTAAATCTTTATAGTTTAGATATGATTATCTTTGTGTGATTTTGTTTATAAATATGCTAATAGAATAGGATAATATGTGAATGATTTTGACATATTTATACCTGATGTGACCTTAATTGTAACCTGCACGAGTACTTTGAGTAATGAGTTCATCCTTGTTCCTATCTATCCAACATCCTTACCTGACCTGGACGTAAAAAATTAAAAAACTGTAAAACTAATAGTGGACTGTGCTATTGCAGTGTAGAGACTGCTCAAAAAAGAGGGGTTGCAGACACAAGATGGACAGCGCAAAAGGACTGATGATTATGAGCTGTCAATACCTTAAGATGTGCAATGTGAAACAGAGACTGGAGTGACAGCTAAGAAAAAAAAAGTTTTTTTGATTGTGTGTAGGTATTTGGCAGCCATTCATACAAGTAATACTTGTAAGAGTGGCTGCAAGGGGGGGGGGGGGGGGGAGTGCATAATGATACAGCCTTCAATTGTCAATAGATTGTTGTCATTAACAAAATTATGTGCAAATGCTATATCAGACATCAACTGAGAAACCGAAGTAATAAATATATAGCAACAAATGTTAAGAGGCTGTGGAAATGTTGGCATAAATAACTAACGCCTTTAATTATCACAACTTGCCTTGATGAATGAGTTAACACAGAAAACAGCTTAAATGTTATTACCAAGTGATGTATTTTCATTTGTTATCTATTTTTACGTCCTCCTCAGTAATTAATATTCTTTGTAATTACATTTCTAATTAACGCTCCAATTGTTTACATCACATAACTTTTCAATTTCCAGAATTTGAGGCCTTATTTGTGCATTTTATGTATGTAATTGGATAAAGTGCGAGTTCTGTACTGCCATTGAATGTTAGTAACCAAATCAAAATTGTAATTAGTTATGTAACTAAAATAATAAAGAGACATTATTGTAATTAAAGTTCAGATTCATTTTCTTGTGGAAAACCACAGGTATTGCTACAAAAAATTATGTCATTCAATATTGTATTTTTAATCTTATTCGGCTGTAACATAAGTTTTTTTGTAAATTTTAATTGTAACATCAAAATTGTACAAAATTAATAATAATGGGTCATTTTGAGATTTATTGTTAAAATTTTATATAAAGCGATGCTGGAAGAAAGTCAGTCTCAGCGAGTGTTTTGTTTACGTGTGGAGTGTGTAGTTTGTCAATAAATTTTGTGAAGCTTGAAACTTTTGTTTTCAATCATCAATGAATCCCAGGCAAACAAAATTTAAGTTTCATGTTAACAATCTGAGGAGAACATTACACAATGATGCCACCTACAGTTAAAACACAGGAGCTAAACTAATTTTGTCCAAGTCCTATGTGACAGTGGTAGATTTTACATGCTAGATCACTCATCAAATCAATACTTTCTGATTGGTACTGGCTTGGAAGTGAACAAAATCCCCAGGGAGAATTCAACAACAGAGCTTACTATACTGACTGTCCAACTATGTGCTGCAAACTATTCTCTTATCGGACTTTATGGAGCAGTCATACACATCAGAGACCTTGGCCTGCATGACAAATTTCCATGACCGTTTTTGGTCACTAATATCCAACAATCTGTCTTGGGCATTATTTCCTCCATCACTTTCATCTCTCCCCAGATCTGACTTGAGGAGTCCTTATGCAGATTGATAGTGGAGATTGTGCACCTGACATCATCAATAGTTTGCCTCTGTATAAACAGTCACCTTCAGAGAAAATTGGCCTGCTAGCATTTTCTCACATGACACACACAAATGAGACATCAACCACTATGGCATTAACAGTGGGCACACATGTAAATCCAAGACAGAAAGCAACACCTGTTCCACCACAGACACAGGACAGTATGATGAATTTTTCTCACAGTGCACATGCATCCTCTGTGTGTGACCCTCCTGCCCCTTGGGATTTGCATGTGAGATTTCAACAGGTAACTGGCTACAATCTGTGTAATTACAATGCTGTTGCATGTCTACTGATACTTTTAGTAACAATCAACAGTATTGTTTAAGACACAAATTTTGCAAAATTACAATAGAAAATTAATTTAGGTATATTATTTCCTCATGGGTATGTATAGGCAGTTTGTGAAGTAAACAATTTGGAAGCGTTAAAGAAGACAACATACAGAAATTAACAATGTGAGCTATGTTTGATTAATTTATAAGCAAAATATACATTTTGTTGTTTTCCTAACATAAGCTGGAGTTACAAATTAAATATGCCTTCGTTTAATAGTAGCCACATAGTTCAAAATAATTTCTAGGGCTACAAATCTGTTTATGTTTACATTTATAACAAAGGACTGCATAATTTCTCTTTAACTACAAACAATGTTGCAAGTATTTTCATTGCTGATCTATTATACAGTAAACTTTGATGAAATAGTGCATACAACATGAACAGAATATGAGGCAAATATAAATTCTAGTGAACATTGATAGTCATTAAAGAATTTAGCTAATTACTGGCTTCAGTGTTAATAAAAAATATTCCTGCCAGTTACAGAGTCTGGATTTTAAGTATACTTGAATCCCATGTAGTTATGAGCTTTCTATTTGGCTTCTAACCAGAACTTCCTTATTAACTGCTGTGTAATTCACATAGTAATTAGTATCAAACTGCAATATTTGAATGTTTGACAATAGTTTATATGTGTATCTGAGGCTCAAATTACAGTTTTGAGGATGTTCTGTAACAAGGGCTGGTCAATATTTCTTCCTCCAGCAGCTTCAGTACAGCCATCTAAACCATAACAGTTTATTGTACAATCTTCGTCATTTTTAAAAAAATATTTTATCTGTGTTAGTTGGAAAGTAATGGATCACCTACCTTGCCTATATTAACACTTGTAGCAGTAATAACACCATTTAGCGACATGTGGCCTCCCTTCTGCCAGCTCCCATCAAAAGCTATGGACAAGTACCTGTCATTACTTTCATCAACAGGTTCCTTAACAGTGCCTTTCATATGTTCTTGTGCTAAATCTTTAGCAGAAGGCCCTATCTTTAGCAGAAGAGCCTATTTCAAGGGCATATTTATCAAATTTTGAGCATGGACTTAAGGGGCTCATCACGGCACACAACTTTACTCCTGTGCCTTGCCCTTACATATGCACCATAACCCATAAATCAATGTAATATTTACACAATAATTATGTCATATAGTTTAACTGTACCTGCAGTACCATCCAGCTGTGAGGAATTGGGGGAAAACTAACTTCCATTTACAATATTTATGTATCAATTCTAACTCACAAGCAAGTCCTACATATTTGTTTGTTTCCAATGAAACACTGTGTTTACCATACTGTTTGCAGCATACATAGTTTTCCAAACTATCTGATAACAGAAATACATTAATGATCATATATTTTTGTAGTACCAATGCTCAGTTTTTTGTATTGTTCTTCAGAAGCTCAAGTCACCTTTCTGGAGCACTTTCAGGTGTAGCAATAGTGTCATAACTCAACACTTCACTCTGTAGAGGTTATATATTACTATGACATCATGGAGCAGATAATGGGTTAGAACAATTCTGAGTACCCTTTAGCTACTTGCACCACTCTTTTGAAATCCCTTGAAACTAGGTCCTGGCATGCTGAAGGGATAAAATAATGCAGACTCCATAATAAAACTTTATGAGAGACTGTCCATATTCTAGCCTTGAAGTTTATATTGGGAACGCCTGTCACAATGGTCATGGGAAGTTAAGAAGACAGAACAGGTGATATGTATAATGAATGACATTATGATGTTTTCATTTTAATCACAGGAGATACATTAAGTATTTAATGTAATGCTGACCTAAACTTACTAGATGCTAGAGAGCAATCAAACTGAATTTTTAGAGAACAAAATTTTGCAGGGGTAAGTACACATAAACACATAATAAGTAATTTAACACTTGGGCTACACTATAGGCCAGTCTGTCACCAAAACTTATATTTAATTCTCTCATATGTTGGCTTCACCAACTCACCAACTTCACCAACTCACAACCAGATTGATATCTTCTATCCTATGTTAGGCTTTGGACTACACTATATATCGATCTGTCACCACAACTTAGATTTAATATTTGCATTCGTTGGCTTTGCCTAACATAACCAAATTGTCACCTTCCAATCAACCTAGACTTTGTGGTACACTACAGATCATTCTGTCACAACAACTTAAATTTTTAAATTCATATTGATATTTATATCTAAAAACAAAGGTGATGTGACTTACCAAATGAAAGCGCTGGCATGACGTGCCAGCGCTTTCGTTTGGTAAGTCACATCACCTTTGTTTTTAGATATATTTTTCCCACGTGGAATGTTTCCCTCTATTATATTCATATTGATATTTAAGTAGAGAATTATGGAGAACTACAACAGCAAAACAATGATGCCTTTCATTTGCACATAACATTATTAATTTTTGAGTTATGAGTGTTTTTTTCTCCGTTATGTGTGAGATGAAAGCTGATACCATTAACACAAGCCAAATGCTTTGATAGTGTTAACATAAGTTGAATGTATTCAGATCATCATGATATCAGGGGAGAGAATTTCAACTAACACCACCCAGACATACCACCCACTATGCCCAGTATGTTAGTGAAACTTCTCACAAAATTATAAGAAACTGAAACTGGCTCTGTCACAGACGAAACCAAAAGCTGGCTGATTGAAAATGGCTATAGATGAAGCAACATTGGTCACTTTTCTGGCATCATTCAATATGATTGCAGAGAGCAATACTGAATGCATAAAACTGGGTCAACTGTATATCAATAATGACAGTTTTTTCCACACACAAATGGCAAACTTACAAAAACCAAATGTTACGACATCCCACTGATGACAATTCAGTTTGCAGAATGGGTTACACAGACACTGGATGAAAATGATTGTTTCTCCTGTGACCTACTCTTTTTGGATGAAACTAATTTCTGTATGAAGGGGTGGGGTAAATAAACAGAATCACAGACACTCTTCACATGTCAATCTTCAGTGGATGGATACATCAAAGACAGTTGGCACAATGATCTGAAATATGGAGTTCTTATATTAGTGGACCGTTCCATTCAGGGTACACTAACAGCAGACCATTATCTATAGCTGCTAGATGAAGATTGGGCTGCGAGCTTTTTTCAGCACAATGGGGCCCAACATAATAATGAGCCAGCTGTCTGGATAATCTAAATATCTTGTTTCTCTGAAGATAGCTAGGTCATAGTGGTCTGGTGGAGTTGTCACCACATTCCTTCACTTTAAGACCACTAGATTTCTGTCTGTGGGAGCTTGTGAAGGAAATTATTTGTGCAGTGAAGATCAGAGTCCTGGCACATTCCAGGGAGTGGATTGTTGATGAATGTGTCTGCATCCCGGTAAATAAGTTGGTTAAAGGCCATGAGGACTGGATGAAGCAAATAAAAATAACCTTACAATAAGTTGGACAACTTGACAAGCACATCCTGTTTGTCCACTGGGACAACTTGTAGCCCTTTTTTCCATATTTTTGAAAATACTCATCACACAATATACTACACAGGTATCATAATAATTTTAAGTTATTGTTACTGAGTGGTTGGGAAAGTAAAAATGTGTATTAGTTTCAGTTTTAATACATGTCCAAAGTTATGCAATCATTCAGATTAACTATAGAGCAGTCTTAAAAGCATGTTATTTTCTCTATATTTAACAATCTGGGTACCTACCAAAAACAAATCCAATGTTAATAAGAAGTCAAAACAAACAGAGTTAGTTCAGTATTGCAGATTTACTTCAAAGTATCAAGATATTTGTATCAACCTGGCACTGAAAACTATCATATTAATGGAGTATAAATATAGAAAAAACACATTTATTACTGTTAATTCTTAATAATATAATTACAAATAAAAATGTGCAAATTTTCCTATAAACATAACAACACACTTTCTCTAATACTGTAGAGGACAGAGATTCCTTTAAAATCTTCATTAACATGCACAGGAGTTCATCACTAATATGAAGAGTGCACCTTTTTATTTACAATATCCTCGCAGTAATAAATTTCAGCCTCCATTTCTGGCCACACCCAATGTTTTTCTTTCTTAATCATGCAAGTCATTCAGAATATTACCGAGCTGCCTTGTACCTATACTGCACTGACTTTTCCAGAACAACATTTACCCTCATATTCCAAAATGACAATCATTTACATGAAAGTTCTCTTCAAATATAAATAGTTTACTGAACATATTAGTTAATAATAACTCTTTTAGAACCTTGTCCTCTCCCAATGACAGGTTTACAAGTTTCATTTGAACATGCATATTGCTGTTTACATCTAATTCAGCTACATCACTGAAACTTGCTGGAGCATCTGTAGGCACAATAAATTTAAACAAAGTTCTAAGCGTTGCAGCATGAGTCCTTACACCTCCTTTCATTTTCAGTCCTGATTGTGGTTGTGTTATACCGAGTTCAATGAACCATCAGTTCATTCTCTTCTTTCACATTTTGTGTTTGTCTCCATTTTTGGATGTCACTACTTAGTTCCTAATTCTCATAAAATTCTCTACCATCTTCTGCAGATAAACTCGTATGTGATTCACTCTCTTCTCCTCTCACTTTTATGTTTGTCTCCATTTTTGAGTATTACTACTTAGTTCCCTGTTCTCATAAAATTCCCTGACATCTTCTTCAGATACACTCATACTTGGTTCTACAAGCAACTTACACTGTTTGGCAACCTTCGTATTCAGAGCTGACTGTCGTACTGTCTTAGAAATTTCTAGGATTCAGTTTCAATACTCCTCATCACAGAAGACTCATTTCTTGCATAATCAGGGAGTCATTGTAAGACTATCACAGTTCACAAGATATAGTTAACATTTCTCAAACAGAATGAAATTTTCACTCTGCAGTGGAGTGTGCACTGATATGAAACTTCCTGGTAGATTTAAACTGTGTGCTGAACCGAGGCTTGAACGCAAGACCTTTGCCTTTCACAGACAATTGCTCTACCAAGTGAGCTACCCAAGCATGACTCATGATGTGTCCTCACAGATTTACTTCCACCAGTACCTCATTTCCTACCTTCCAAACTTCGTGGAAGCTCTCCTGAGAACCTTGTAAGACTATCACTCCTGGAAGAAAGGATATTATTGAGACATGGCTTAACCACAACCTGAGGAATGTTTTCAGGATGAAATTTTCCATCTGCATTCTGGAAACATCCACCAGCATGTGGCTAAGGCATGTCTCCACAATATCCTTTCTTCTAGGAGTGTTAGTCTTGCAAGGTTCACAGAAGAGCTTCTGTGAGGTACGGAAGGTAGGAGACGAGGTGCTGGTGGAGTTAAGCTGTGAGAATGGGTCATGAGTCATGGTTGGGTAGCTCAGTCAGTGGAGCATTTGCCCATGAAAGGCAAAGGTCCCAAATTTGAGTCTCAGTCTGGCACACAGTTTTAATCTGTCAGGAAGTTTCATTTCTCGAACATTTTTACTAGATTTGTAGGAGCTATTTGTTCACTTAACTAGAGGGCCTTTGTCAGTAGGCCACTAAATATACCCTTTGGAAGACACTGTTTCTTCTTTCCTTCTGGAGTCTTCCTCCAATGAGAAAGAATATCTCTCCATTAGAGAAGAAAATATACCACATCTAAAGGCTGCAGAAGATGATTAGCATTCGATGGCAGGCAAATGAACTTAGTACTATTTTGCTCAACCAGAGCCAAATTTTTTGTTGAGATGTAAGATTATCACCAATAATTACTCTCCATCCATCATTCTTTAAGATGAAGGGGAGGCAGGGAGCTTGAAACCAATCATTGAATACACACTGTTCCATCTATCCACTGCCAGATGAATTCATTCATGTTCCAGAAGGTGAAATATAAATCCAGTCAGCCTGTTTCTGCTTGTATTTGAAACTAAGACATGGAGGAAGGAATTCTCCTGCTTCATTGCCACAGAACATGACAGTAAACTGTGATTTGTAGGTGTTTTCAATTATCTTAGCATGTTGAAATATGTTACTGTTATGTTATGTGTTATGTCCTAGCCAGTAATGCCAACCGAGCCCACTGCCAAAAGGTTGGCAGCATCAAAGTCCGGACGCCGTCCGCATAAGCAGCGCCAGCGAGACAGCAAATCGCCGCAAGTCTGCGCGCGCCACCGCTGGCTTCTGGGTTCTTAAGCGCTGGAGTCGCGAGCGCTAGGACAGTTCTGTATTCGCCGCTCAGTTGTATACTCGCCACCGAATTGTGTACTTGCTAGTCAGTTGTGTGTTCATCGCAGCAGAGTTGTTGGTTGTTGTCAGCCGACGCTGACCTAGCCGCTCCGACTCGAACTAGACAGATTTCTGTAGACACCGAGTTCACTACTGTGTTTCTGTATCTTCAGTAATAAAGATAAGTACTGACTTTTATTTAATCAGAGTGTTTGGGGTTTCACCTTTCTGTTTACTGTTCCACCGGACCGGTCGGCCCGCTATTAAAAGTGTGGCGGTGACTTCGTAAGCCATTTCTACAGCCAAGTGTTTGTCGCTACAAACACCGCCACAAAATTATGAAATCCACTTTTTTTTAAAAAACTGAAAACATTTTCAGCAGTTACACCTCCAACTTCATCATTGTATTTTTCAACAAAAGTGTTCATTAAATTATCACTTACAGCAGCAAGTTCCTAGAAATACTAGAGAGACACAGTTCTGCCCTGTGTCTCTCTAAAACTACCTTTCTCCCATCTTATGCAGGCATTTTATCTGCAAAGCTATCTACTTGCCTTTTACTGAAGTCAAGATACAGTTGATTTTGGAAGACCCAAGTCAATGATAGTAATACAGTGTTCTATTTGGTAATCGCAGTGGGCCTTCAAACTTTACAGCTGTGCTTGTTTTTCAATTTGTTTGTAATGGTTTGTCTTTCAATGTAGTATTTTTTTGCAGCTTCACTCTGAGCAATTTGTCCAGCATTAATTTCATATAATGTTTTTCACAGGGTTTTATTCCAATAATGGGGCTTTGCACTGTATTTCTGAGAACCTGGTTTGGAAGTTTTCTTCCGTAGAAGAAAAACATAGTAAGCTTACTGTACTATTTCACTTCATGGACAAATGGAGGCTTCAAGTGAACACTGAAGATTATATATTACTGATGTACAGTAATGTTTGAATAACTTAGAACTGAATGACATAAGAAGTTATGTAATTGTCTGCAGCAAGTTTCTTTATTAACTGGAATATGAATTTCTGAATCTGTATTCAAATAAGTACCCATATTGGCAGGCTCAACCATAAAAAAACAGGTGATTCATGCTATACTAAGATATTTTCTCAATATCAGTGTTAAAGTTTGTTAATTTATTATTGTAGTTTCAATTTCAGATAATGGAGAGACTGAAAGAATGAATGATGTGATGAAGGAAATTATTCAGATAGTTAAAGGAAGAAAAGGAAAAATAGTAGGAGAACATGGATGGGGGGAGAGGAGAGGAGGGAGATTAGGGGAGAGGGTAGTAAAAGAAGAGAAAGTTGCCTGGTAGAATTTTGATGGCAGAAGAAAATATGAAAATGCTGAAAATGAAGAGAGAAAAGGGAATACAGACATCTGAAAAACGACTTGGCAAGAAGAAAAAATTGGCTAAGCAGGATTGACTGGAGGAATACTGATCTCTGAAAAATGACTTGGCAAGAAGAACAAATTGGCTAAGCAGGATTGGCTGGAGGACTAGTGCAAGGCTATTAAAGCATATGCAGCTAGGGGATATACATAGAGAATCTATATATGGGAAGCAAACTTGAGGATGGTATTGTAGAAAGCAGCTGAATAAAGATGGAAAAAAAGCAGAGTAGACTGAAAAGTGTAAGAAGAAAGAAAGATAATGGTTATGTTGAAGTATATTTCTGTTCATTTCAATGTACATGTGTGTGTTTCAGTACTATGCCATAGTTGTCGACACTAGAAACACACTACTGAATGGTAAACGCTTTATTAGTGCCCATCTTTATACAAAGATCATGGTGGATAACAACAACAACAACACAAAAACATGGCAGACAAGGGCACTCACTGCAAAATAATCAAAGGAGTTAGCCCTTACAGAGGTGGTAGTTGAATGCCACTGTAGAGTCCCTCCTGGTAGTATGGAGCCCAGCAGAGATTGTGGACAAGCTCCCAATGTGATAAGAGCTGGTGTGACCAGCTGTGGTGTAGCTGTCATGGGAGGGAAGGTGAGGCTGGACTGCTTCTCTGTGAGAAAGAAGGAGATGAAGAAAGCAAGTAATTTTGGTGCCAAAAAGAGAGGCAGAGGAGACTAACAGCATGGGATGAAGGATGTGAGGGGAGGGGGAGAGGGTTGAGGATGTGGAGAGAAGAAGGATGGCAATGGTAAGCTACCTGTAGGAGTCTATGAGGCAGTAATGTTGGCCTCATCTGTGGGAGGAGGTAGTGATTCAGATTCAGATTCTTTATTAGTCATTCAGCATCATTGTTACATGCAATAGACTTCGTCAGTTCGCTTGACCTATTAATTTTACAAAAAAAAAAAAAAAAAAAAAAAAAAAAAAAAAAAAAAAAAAAAAAAAAAAAATAAAAATTTACATATTTAAGTTGATATTGGGCATTTCTAAAAATTCTTCTAATGAATAGAATGGATTAGTTAACAAGAAGTTATGAACATTGTCTTTAAATAATTTGTCAGGCTTGATTGACCCATTTTTAGACAATTTGTTATATATTTTAATTGCCATATACTTATGACTATTGTTAGTTTTAGCTGATCTATTTTGTGGCAACAGCAGAGAAGTACATGTTCTTGTATAGTAGCCATGTCTTTCATTTGTTACACTTAAATTAGGTAGTTCAGCTAGTATGTAGTTAACACTGTCAAGAATACATAAATTAATTACTGTTAAAATTCTATATTTAGTGAACAATGGTTTACAATGTGTTCTATTATCTACCTTAGCCATTACTCTGATTGCTTTCTTCTGGATCACCATAATTTCATTTATTTTTCTGCTGTTTCCCCAGAGTATTAACCCATACCTTAAAACAGATTGAAAAAAGGCAAAGTACGCTGTCCTTACGTACTCAAATGTCACACAACACATCAGTCTCTTCAACAAATATATAACTCTTGACAACCTAACCACTATGTGATCAACATGAGAGTTCCATGTTAGACTGTTGTCAAGTACAATACCTAAAAACTTTGCCTTTTGTTTTTCTATTTTTGTAGTCTTTGATAGACTAAACCACATATTCTGGGTCTTTTCCTCATTTAATAGCAGACCATTGGCATTAAACCATGATGTTGCATTTTCTTTTGCCAATTTCATATCACTTACAAGGTTATCAAGTACATGGTTTACAGATAGAAAAGTTGTGTCATCTGCATACATATATGTCTTTACATCTATGTTTCCTGGTAAGTCATTTATGTGTACAAGGAAAAGAAGTGGTCCCAATTTAGATCCCTGTGGCACTCCATGTTGAACCTCGAGTATGTTTGACAGATGACTTCCTGAACTCACCACCTGGTTCCTTTTATTGAGGTATGATTTGATGAGTTTTAAACTTTTATCACATATTCCATAGTACTCAAGTTTAGAGAGCAGAAGTGAGTGGTTTGAGAAGAGTAATGTGGGTAGTGTTGGGGTCATCAAAGGAGTGGGGAGGAGTATAGAGAATGAAGAGGACATCATTGTGGATCTGGATCAAAAGATATTTGGGAGTGAATGGCGAGACACCAATGGAGATCACTGTGACACTCAGTGGTGCTGGTGAAAGATGAGTCGTTAGAATGAGCACAAAAGAACCATTTGTTCCGAACACAACACTAAGGGAATCACTGTAGCACTGAAAGGGAGGGGGAGAGGTCAGAAGAAGATGCAAGAATCAGTGCACTTTGATCTAACAATGTGTTGTAACACTCAAATGGAGTGGGTTCATTGGATGACGGGTTATGCATGGCGGTGTCTTCAATTGCCTAGGATTGTTTTAACCTGTGCATGGATACAATTTATGGCTTACTGTTGAGGAGGGTAACAAAGGTGTTTGTTAGAGCATGATAGTATCTCATGAGGGCCCAAATAAGAGAGCTGCAAAGCCGAGTGAACAGAGTCATCACAGAGCATGACTTAGCTGCAAATGGTGAGGTCACTGTGAAAGAAGGTATGCGGTGCTGTGTGGGTATGGGGCACACAGATGAGTGAGATATGTGAGTGGATGTGCTTCACTACTGCAGGTAGACCAGAGGGGAGAAGAAGATTGGAGTCCTCGGCATACTCTTTGAGAAGGATCAAAAGTTTGCCATACTGTATCTCAGCTAAAGATGACTAAGGATCTTGTTTAAAGGTGGTACATATGCCCAAGAGGACCAATGGCAACAATTCCTACCAACCATTAGTGCGACACATAGACTACAGAGCTTAGCAAAAAGGATCAACTTGAATTGCCGATGCTGATCTGTGGTGATTGAAGATGGGCAGCCAAAATGAGCGAGCCAGGTGTAAACAAAGGCATGGGCTACTGAGTTGGCTGATATGTCAGCAGAGGGGATAGCCTTCACCCACCTACTAGTCTGGTCAATCATAGAAAGAATGTGTTTGAAATCTTCTGAGGGAGGTTGGGGATTAATTATGTCGAGATGTACGCTGCAAAAACGTCCTTTTGGGATGTCAAAACATCGAAGAAGAGGTAGCGAATCTTGACTGACTTTGCTACTTTGGCAGCGAATGCACCCACGTGCCCAAGCGCGGCAGTCACGTTTGATGTTCGGCGAAACAAAAGCATTCAGTAAGCAGGCGTATGGTGACGTTAATGTTGGGTGGGCCAGGTCGTGAATGGTATTGAAGACTGCGTCGTAGGGCAGAAGAAACTACAGGACATAGTGTGCAGGTAGAAGAGTCAAACAACACTGGAGTAAGCTGATTCAGGCAGACATATACACTGATCATCCAAAACATTATGACCACTGCCATCCCGACATTGGATGCCACCCGGTGGTGTTGGGAGCACATGACGTGGTAACAAAAGTATGTAAGCAGAGCAGTCGTGGATGGGGGACCATCCTAGTGAAATATGGGCTGTAGATCGGGAAATCCATTGAGATAAGAGATTTTGACGAAGGACAGATTATTATTACGCAGAGCCTTTGAACGAGTATCTCGAAAACGGCGAAGCTGGTCGAATGTTCAACATGCTGCTGTCACGAGCATTTATGGAAAGAGGTAGAAGAACACTGAAACGACCACTAGGAACTAAATTGTTGGTTGTCGACGACTCTTCACAGAGACTGGGGTTCGGAAGCTTGTCTGTTCTGTAAAGTAGGATAGACAGTGATTTGCGGCATCTCTGCCAAAAGAGCACAATGCTGGTGAATGCACAAGTGTTTTGCAGCACACAGTTCATCATACACTGTTGAACACGGAGCTTCACAGCAGGCTAGCCCTACGTGTTCACATATTGACCCAACGACTATTGTCAATTATGACTGCATTGGGCATGGGACATCAGGATTCGACTGACGACCAATGGAAACCTGTAGGCTCTTCGGCTGAATCACATTTTTGCTACACTAGATCTATGGTTGTCTCCACAAACGCTGTTATCAAGGTGTAGAGTGCCACAGACGGAGTCTGGTGGGAGCAGTATTACACTATAGGAGACACTCTCTTGCGCTTGCATGGGACCTATGGTAGTAATCGAAGGAACGCTGACAGCTGCATCCCTTAATGCTTGATGTCTTCCCCGATGGTCGAGGTCATCTTCAGTAGTATAACTGTCCATGTCTCGAAGCCAGAACCGCGCTACAATGGTCTGAGGGGCATTATACTTAACTCACCGTTGATGTCTCGGCGACCAAATTCGCCTGACGTAAATCCTATGGAACCCATCTGGGTCGGTATTGGGCGCCATCACTGCACACGCAGATCAGAGGCCCATTATTTGTGCAAAGTACATGACCTATTCATGGGTGTCTAATGCCACATACCTACACAAACCTACCAACAAACTGTCAGATCCCTGATACCCAGAATCATTGATTTATTTCGTTTCAAAGGCAGACAGACAAGTTATTAAACAGGTGGTCATAATGTTTTGGCTCAGTAGTGTAGACGAGTCATGTAACCAATTCCGTACATCAGGGTCTTGTTGCTGCAAGTGAGCCAGCCCAAACAGATGAAGGGGCCAAGTAACGGAGTGAATTCTCAACATGTAGTCCACGACGACATTTTCAGGACGTTTGATGTAACGGACATCTGTAGTGTACTGAGAAATGAAGTCCATATGTTGAAAATGACGAGGGAGAATGTCGGTAGCAGGGTTATTTAGTGCCTCCGCAAGGGGGCAGTGGTCCATAAAGATGGTAACCTCACGACCTTCAGTGTCTTCTCAGAAGCATTTCACTGCCTCGTAAATGGTGTATCACTCTCTGTCAAAAGCAGACCATTTGCTTTGGGAGGAAGACGCTTTCTTGGAGAAGAAGTGAAGAGGCTGTGAGATGTCATCTATATGTTCCTGAAGAATGGCGCCAATAGAGGAGTCACTAGCATCCGTGGTAATAGAGATGCACACATCGGCATTGGAGTGCATGATTGTGATAGCATTGGAGAGTACGACCTTGAGATTTCCAAAAGTTTGTAACATTGCGTCAGAACAGTTCACTCTTCGTGATCTGGAAGTGTGCTTGCCTGCTAAAGCGTCCATGGGAAAAGCTTGAAGTGAGGCGGCCTGCAAAGATCACCTGTGAAGATCATGTTAGGTCCCAGGTAGCAGCAGGTCAGAGGTGAAGGCGACATGATTGGAAGTCAGGTGAATGCCCTTGGTGATAACTTCATGACCAAGGAAGGTGATGCTATGCAGAGAAGTTGAGTTTTATCATGATTAATTTCGCAAGGACTTGTAAAACATGCAGTAGGTGGTTCTCATGTACATTATTGGAAGAGGAAAAGATAAGGATGTCAGGCCAGATAGGCATAGCAGAATAACAGCGGGAAAAGTATTGAATTAATAAAGCTCTGATAAGTTGGATGGCCTTTTTCAATCTGTAGGGTACGAAACAATATTTGGTTGGGCTGAATTATGTAATGACTGTCATTTTCGGGATCTCATCAGCTTGCATAGGGATTTGATAGCCTTGTGGCAGAGTATGACGTTAAACACAAGTGCACTATGCAGCTGTTTTGCAAAGCCTTGGATGTGCGGGATGGTACTGGGCATGCCTTCAGTTTGCAGTAGTCTCTGCACAACCTGTAAGTACCATCTGTTTTAGGGACCAGGCGGATAGGTGAAGACAAATACTAGAAGAGAAGTGGACTATACCCACGTCTAACAGTTACGCACAGCGGCCTTAACTTGGCACAGTTTGTTAGCTGTCAGTCACCTTGCCTTTGAACTGACAGGAGAGCCTTCAGTGGTCATTAACCTATGACAAGTACTGTTTGAAATCGCCCTGAGGTGTGAAGAGGGATGAGGACATAACATGCAACACTGATACAATAAAAGTCACTGACCTGTCGAGTCTGCAGAATGGCAGCTTTTGTGTCATCGGACAAAGCTGCAGCAGGTGGTATCAGAATGTAAAGAGCACCAACCACATAAAGTGCACATGTCAGGTTGTCGGAAGCATCCCTGATCAGCTGAAGAGCATGTTGTTGCCAGCATGAAGGACCTCAGTGTCACAATTTTGGACTAAGACACGACGAGGGAGGTGGCGAGTTGAGGTGTCAGATGTATAGACTTGGACGATGGGTGGACAAGCGTGTTGCAGTGAGACATGGGGAGCTAAGAAATCTGCGTACGCTTGTGCCAGGAGTATGATGCAACAGTGCAACAGACTGGATGTTCTATGAGAAGCCAAATAGCTTAAATTAGGCACTTCTGAGGACAGGAGTCTTGAAGTCTGCCATGTGTAAGGTCCATAGGAACTGCAGATTGGGGGTGAGCTGAAATTGTGGCACACCTCCACAGTGGACTTTGATATCTGAATTATTAGGTGCACAGAATGCTTAGATGAAAGCAGGATGGCCAATGGAGTGAGAGCTGTTGGGATAATGCTTGCATCCACTCTGGTGTCAATCAGGAAGCATGTATTGGTTAAACTGTTGAGCACTTAGAGGCATCCAGATGCAAGGTGATCATTGTATGAAGACTGATATTGAAGGCGGTGCCCTGGAGAAGAAGTGTGGGACGTGGCGCCTGCTGCACATGGAGGGTTGCAGTTATGAGCGGCATCCCTGAATTTCAAGTGCAACCAACACCGCGGGTAAGCAGAGTTGAGAGCAGGATGTAAAGTCCTGACATCTGCCACCACACTGCACTGGAAGCCATTGTGAGTAGAAGGTGAGGAGTAGGTGACAGGAAATGTGAGATGTGCGGCTGGTCTGCATGTAGGTAGCTGCATTGCCCCATCATGTGAAGTGCGAGATCCCACATAACCCACTCTGGGTGGGTGAGGAGGAGAGGTAGGCATTTCCAAAGCATGACTGCCAACATAGGAAGTAGAATCCCTTCTTATAGTCATGACAAACTAGATGCACACTATCCACATGTCGAAGTGTATGTTTCAGGGTTCTGCAGACAAAGGTAAGAACTACAGGTGGATGTCGTATGGAATCCTGATGATCCAAATGGGCCACCAGACTGTGTCTGACAGGGTATTAGGTCAAATGGCTCTGAGCACTATGGACCTTAACTTCTGAGGTCATCAGTCCCCTAGAACTTAGAACTACTTGAACCTAACTAACCTAAGGACATCACACACATCCATGCCCGAGGCAGGATTCGAACCTGCAACCGTAGCGATCGCGCGGTTCCAGACCGTAGTGCTTAGAACCGCTCGGCCAACCCGGCCGGCTGACAGGGTATTAAGATTGACAATAGCACATAGATGATGCCAGAGTTGTGAGGGTGTCCTGTCACCAATTTGTTCCACATGAAGTATAGTAGTAGTAGTAGCTTTATTCATCTGTAGATCTCATTTTATAAGGATATAGAACATGTCAAAGTATTTACAAATTCAGATCAATTTAAAATAAGCTAATTCATATACACATATATTTACAGACTTCTAGGCAGAGATTAGATTTACTCCTGGTATACAATAAATTTGTACAAATAACTTATTAAATAATGTAATGCCACATTATTCACACCTATCTCACTATCAGTCACTGCACACACTATACACACATTGTTTCATAACTCTTCACTCCCCCCCCCCCCCCCCCCCCCCCCCACACACACACACACCCAAACTGGTGATCTCTGGGCCATTTCCTGTACCACAACTTCCCATTTGCTATCCTAAAAAACTGAGTCAGCATCCCTCCATAATGTGTGAGATGTTGAGCTCAGAAGAGGAAGAGGTGTTAGTATTGTGCCATGCATAGCTTGGGGGTAAGTATTTCTAGACAGTAAAAAAAAATAAGGAAGAAAACATAAAGTGAAGGAGTTATGTGGAACGTTGGATATTTTATAATCATTAATTGTTATTATTATTTATTTGTATGACATTTTTTATCAAACACCTACTCTGTTTTAGCTACATAATCCTTCAATGTATAAAATGCATTGCATAACAGGTACTTTTTAGCTGCCTTTTTAAATAAGTGTATTTTTGCAATTTCTTTAATCTCTTTTGGTAATTTATTGTGGCAGTTTTATTCCTTGGTAGAAAATGGTGTTTTGAGTTTTATGTTTATTTTTTCTTGTTAAATGTAAGTTGAGCTATCTCTAGTTGCATGGTCATGGACAGAGCTGTTTGTGCAGTAATTACCAATTTTATTTTTGATGTGTACAACTGACTGGTAAATGTATTCACATGGAGCAGTTAAAATCCCTTGTGTTCTGAACAGATCTTTACAATGAGCTCGACTAGTATTTGTTCCCCAAAAAAGAATGCCATAACTAAGAATTGAGTGTACATATGAATAATATGTAACTAAAAGACACTGCATGTTGCACACTGATGGTAGGATTCTAAGGGCATAACATGGTGATGACATTCTGTTTGCAAGTACCTTTGTGTGTTCACACCACTTCAACTGAGAATCAATATTCATTCCTAGAAATTTTGCATTTGTTACACAGTCTATAGAGGTGACATCTACATTTAATTTAACATTGCCATTTTTCCTCTTCAAACTGAAATTCATGGCATTAGTTTTCATTATGTTCAATGTCACTTTATTACTTACTGAGAAATCATAAACTTCCTTGAGAGTTTCATTTGCTTTCTCAGCAAGGAGTTCTCTTGTTTTCTCAGTGACTATAATATTGCTGTCATCAGCAAAGAGGATTTTTTCACTATGAGTAACACTACTGGGAAAGTCATTGATGTATATCAGGAACAGTATTGGTCTTAATATGCTATCTTTCGGAACATCTATATTAATGTATTTTGGTTCTGATAAGTATTTTACTAAATGTTTAGATCTATTTGAAGTATGTGTTATCTCTACTCTTTGTACCCTATCTGTTAGGTATGATCGAAACCAGTCATTAGCTTCCGCTCTTATTCCTAATGCTTCTAATTTATTTAATAGAATCTTATGGTCAACTGTATCAAACACCTTAGAAAGATCCAAAAATATGCCTGTGACACACTCATCTTTATCAAGAGCATCAAGTACAACTTTTGTGAATTCTACTATGGTTGACTCCATATTTTTGCCAATTTGGAAACCAAACTGTGATTTGCTTAAAAGATTGTATTTATTCAGGTAATTCATTAATCTGTCTTTCATAATTGCTTCTATTAATTTTGAAAACAATGACAGCAGGGTAATGGGCCGGTAATTTTCTATGTCTTCTGCATTACCTTTCTTAAGCAAAGGTACAACTCTTGCCTGTTTTAACTGCTCTGGAAATGTCCCTGATGTGAAGGATTCATTTGTTATATTTGTTAAGGGGCCTTGTATAATCCCTATACATTGTTTCAGTACACACAATGGTACTTCATCTAAGCCTACTGACTTTTTATTTTTTAGTTTTTGAATTGTTTTACTGACTTCATTCTCTGTGGTTGGAAGTAACATCATTTTATTTACTGCAACATTATTTACAGGTGTTATATTTGTTTGGGAGAATTTTTGCTGTAACTTCTCTGCAATACTTGGAAAATGCTTGTTTACATAGTTTGCTAAGTGCTGTGGATCATTTATTACTTTATCCCTCTCCCTTAGCAGTATGTTATTCTGCGTTTTGCCAGCCGGAGTGGCCGTGCTGTTCTAGGCGCTACAGTCTGGAGTCGAGCGACTGCTACGGTTGCAGGTTTGAATCCTGCCTCGAGTATGGATGTGTGTGATGTCCTGAGGTTAGTTAGGTTTAATTAGTTCCAAGTTCTAGGTGACTGATGACCTCAGAAGTTAAGTCACATAGTGCTCAGAGCCATTCTGCGTTTGTTTGCCTCTCCCCATTTCCTTTTCTATAGCATCCCAGACTGCTTCGTGTTTATTCTCTGGATTGTGTATTATTTTGTCATTAAATGACTTTTTTGTCATGAAGTGCTTCCTCCAGTGAATGAGAAAGATTTCCTTTTCTACAGCATCCCAGACTGCTTTGTGTTTATTCTCTGGATTGTGTATTATTTTGTCATTAAATGACTTTTTTGTCATGAAGTGCTTCCTCCAGTGAATGAGAAAGATGCTCAAAAACAATCTGCCTCACACTGAGGTATCTGAGGGGAGGGGGTGGAGTCAGGATTATATTGCTGATAAGTTAAAGGTCAAAGTGTAAGTGTCCGAGTGTAAGTGTCCAATGAGGCATACAAATTGTGAATTGTCATCACTGGTGATGCTGCTACTTTCAGAATAGAGTGCCCCAGGTTGAATCATATGAAGGGGCTATCCTTGTTCAGGGGAAGCAGCTTAGGAAAGTGGCTGGGGGGGGGGGGGGGGAGGGGGGGGTTGTAGCCTGATCCAGCACTGGAACATAAAATTGTGTACTAGGTGAGGGCAGTATGCTCGAGTGAGCAAGGGCTGTGTGCGACAACAGTATAATGCCCAATGTTTGGCTGTAATGGGTGGGGGGATGAGGGGGGAGGGGGCATTTTGGGCCGTCACACATGACAGCAGATGCAGTCGACATGGGCACAAATGTGGATGCTGCAGAAGACAAGATTGGCACAGGAGGAATGGCTGTGATTGTTATATCTTGAAAGAGTCCGGAATGCTCAAACTGAGTGGATGGGACAGCACTGCCCGAAAGCTGAAAAAATGACACAGGTTTGGAGGGGTAGATGCTTGCATACTGATGCCAGGATCCTGTTCAATCACCACTTCGTCAGTCTGAGCATTCATTGCACTGTGACCTGAAGTATCTGAAATAGTTGCTGTCAGTGGTGGAACCCAACCTGGGTATGTGAAGTTGGCGTGAGGGGCTGTGAGTGCATAATGGAAAGCAGTGTTCGTCATAGTTGCAGCAACACTCTGTAATGTGCTCGAATATGGAGATTGGCACATGACATCTGACGTATCATACTTCGAGGAAGCACTGATTGTGGGAAACACTGTTCACAACAAACAGTGATGATCACTGTAGAGTCAGCGTAACACAGAAATGCACAATAACAGGTTCACCAATGTGGGTACCCCAATACTATGCCACAGCCAGAAGTACTAGAGACATAGGATTGAATGATAAGTACTTCATTAATAGTGTCTTTACGCAAAGATTGCAGCAGATAACAAGAATGACACAAAAATATTGCTGACAGGAGTGTCCACTGCAAAACAAATGGAAGAAGTTAGTCCTCACAGAGGTGGTGGTTGAAATGTACTGAGTATGTGCAATTATAATAATCCTCAAACTTGTCATGTTAATGTATTTGTGTATTTATAATAATTTTGGGGGCTTATTCATGTTACCGGCTATGTTGGATGCAACTGTTTTGGAGGTCAGTAAACATCATTATATATATTAGACTTAAGTGAACATGTTGTGTGATAAATTTGCACAGCTGGTATAGGTATATTAGAAGCTTTGTTGGTACAATGTAATAAGTCAAACGTGAGTCAAATGAACTGCTATGCATAATGGTATGTGCATATTGGGTACATCTGAGGAAGTTGAGGCTGACTTGTCTCTATAAATATATGTGTAGAGGCATATAGGAAAGAATTAACTTGCTTGTTGTGAGGTGGTAATAAGATAACTGAGGGAAGGAACATTGATGGGTAAGTAGATGCATGTGAACGTTTAATGATATTAATAGGTTTATTTGCCACTTATGATTGAATTCATTGTTCATGGAAATGGCAGAAAGGAGTAGGCTGTAAGATACTTCTGAGTATTAATTTTGTGTACAGAATGGTATACAAATTTTTAGGAATATTTGTGGTTTACTTTATGTACTTGAATAAATATAATTGTACGGATTCTTAAATATAGGAATCTACATCTGAGAATTAATTTTCTTGGCACAGGAGGTGGAAATATCTGTATGAGTTACTGATTTGGTAACATTTTGGGAGGATTAGATGGGATGACATAGGATATGTTTAATCATGACATGTTTGCATTTGATATGTGTGTTTTTGTTTCACTTGTATAAGCCACATTTGAGAACTGATAATAGTGGACACAGGGTGTTCCAGAGATGATTTTGACAGCCTGACTGCTGGGAGCCATAGGTCTGCATTTCCAGGAAATATTTTACTTATATTTGTTTGTATTTGATATATGGTTTGGCTGATGATGAGTGTACATGACTGCTGGTGTGCTGACAGACTTTGGTGACTCAGGAGTTTGATGACTGTAATTGATGGATGCCAAAGAGCACTGATGTTCTCATTATGTGTCACTGTCAAGTAACATAGCTCGTTGAAACTTGGACCATACATATGAGGGGCAATTAAAATGTTTCCGTTTGAGGAACCACTCTCTGTCTTCCAGGCATCCCTAAACCGGGACGGGGAGGAGAGGGGAGGGGACAGAAAGTAGGAGCCGTTGTCAGTACCTGCATTCTGCTCTAACTCAAGTCTACTCTGGGTCTTGGGAGCCATTGGCGACACATGCGCATACACATACATACAGAAAACAGAGTAAACGTACTGCAACTGTAGGATATGTGGTTGGAGGTGACTGGATGCATTTGAGTACAGTGCTATGCTATACCATCCGACCGAAAAAATGGTGCATTTGCGCTAGGTGTTGACAACTGTACTACATTTACAAGCAATTTTAGAATTAGTGGCGAGAAGTAATGTTAAGATCGCATAAAAACGCATAAAATCGATAAAATTACGAAAGATGACGGAAGATACGTATAAATTGGTGGAAACATACACCAAAATGCGGGAGAAATTGAGGAAGTACTTGCCTGTCTTCTGCTTGGCGCGGGAAAATTCTTGTACATGGAAACGAGTTCAAAAATGGTTCAAATGGCTCTAAACACTATGGGACTTAACATCTGAGATCATCAGTCCCCTAACTAACCTAAGGACATCACACACATCCATTCCCGAGGCAGGATTCGAACCTGCGACCGTAGCGGTCGCGCGGTTCCAGACTGAAGCGCCTAGAACCGCTCGGTCACAGAGGCTGGCTTGGAAACGAGTACGTAGCCATAAGAAGCATACGAGAAAAAGTTGACATGGAAGTACTGGGAACCAGGGAAACAGTCATCTTTTGTCGACAGAGATAAGACTGTTGGAATAGAATGTTTTAACGTGGATTATCGCCAAATGTAGAGTAATAAATTTATATATGTCGGATCATACGCCCACGTGGAGCCTCAAGTTACCGGCACCAACCTTATAGATTTTTATAAAGTGTCCTTAGCGTTGTAATACCAGCTTGGAGTGCAATATACAACTACAGAATGGACCGCGTGTTTGACACTGTTTAGGTGTTTTAAAGCCTAAAAAACAGTATTTAAAACGTGCTTCACTGTATTCTCCACCAATCAAAACCTTGCGGTGCCAGCTAACAAATACATCACAAACAGTTGCTGTACAGCCTTTTTAACAACAGTCTACTGTACGTCTACTGAAGTGATAGTGATATATGCAAGTTGACTGCTGTTTTTGATGCTTTCCTGGAAAAGACACTCTAAACTGAGTTGCATCTGCGTTAAAGGATGACAGAGAGTGGATGGAGTGATCGGTTGAGATGGGGTTGTAACGAGGTATGATTTAATGGTAGACTGACGATGCATTCAAGAGACATGGAGATGTCGCTGTAAGCAATCTATCGCGCATTTAACAATTTTTTCCGTTGTTCTCTCGGGGCGTATCAGTTGAGTCGCATAACCTCTATTCGAATCATATACAATCGAGTCTTCTGTATTTAACTTGGAGCACTATCTACCTGAGATCGTTAAAAGCAAACCTCTCCATACCACAGTCATCAAAGGACTTCCAACTCATGTGTGATGAAGCAGGCCCATCTATGGAAACCTGTTTCAGTACCCTCCTCTAGACGAACGAAGATTTATTGAACATGCTCTATTCCCCTGCTGCATCTTGTGCATAAATCGAGTATTCAATTTCATATAGGTATAAAGCAACTGTTACTATACTTTTCATGTTCCTTCAATCCAAAATGCATGCATGTGGATCATCGGTGAGAGGTCAAGTCTGAGGACTTTTTAGTAGGCTGGTGTATAAGATACTGAAATATTCTCGTAGAAAATCAAACAGCACATGGCTAAGTGAGCAATATGACCGTATACATATGGAAAGGTGTGGAAAAATATAAAAATGTCGTAAAATCGGTCAAATTCGAGGAAAAATTTGAATAATCACGAAAAATTGATGTGCTATACGTAAAAATTGAAGGAAATGCGATGAAATATGTAAAATCGCGAAAACGTAGTAAAATTAAAGGAACTGACTGAGAATAAATAAAATTAGACAAAAGTACCATGAGATGATTACTGACTATAATTAACAAAATTGCGTGTTCTGGAGAGTGAGAGTAGACTGATGCTACATATACACACCTTAATAGTGGAAAGACGAGGCATTCTAGAGACGTGGCGTCAAGATGAACCGGAAATATTATCCTGCACATGAGCAATACAACCTAACACCGGACCATGGCTTCTGTGTGCAAGACGAAGCTACCAACGGCGGTGATGTGCTGTGATAACACTGTTATTTCTTCTGGCTACTGATTGTGGTTTTTATTTCCTCGCAAGATGTCACTGTTTCTTCGTATGCATTTTCGGCTGCCAACGATCATTTTACATGACTGTTGTGAGCGTATCATAATTTCCGTAATTGGGCTTGAACGTTGTAAACAGCAGGTGTCATAAACCTCTGGAACTCTGTGTAGTGTTTGTGGTACAAAGAATCGATGTTTTCTTTGATGTGCAGAGTAGTTTGCCACCATAGTTTATCGTAGAGAAACTTACAGGGAGAATGTATGTCATGTGCTGGAAATATATTTCTCACACTGGAATACTGACAGCGTTGGATTCCACACAACTAAAAGGTCGGAAACCACCTGGCTTTAACATTAAGCGTGCTTTAAGCGCAGAAACATGTAGCCTTAGAATGCATGTGTCTATGTTCCACAATCATTTCTCTCTTACCAATACATTCTTGGTACTGACCCCAGACACTAGAACAATACTTTAGAACTGATAACGCAGTTGATTTACGTAAAATGCTTCAACGTCCGTCCGTCTGGAGCTCCATCATGCATAAACCACACGTTTCCTCTTCATAAGCGTCTGTTATATCATCACAACACTCTCATATCTACTCTATACCGATAAGGGTAGCAAACCTCCTGGGCATGCGCGCATCTGGAGAGATCTTGTGCATTTGAATGGGCGCCATGAGTAAGACTAGTGCAGAGAAGTCTTCGCTGAACATGAGTTATGAACTCGGCTCGCTCTATTCCTTCACGAGACGTCGAGTGTAGACTCCTACATCTGGTCAGCTGCAAGTTAAACTGGTGACAGTGTTGCAGGGAGATCTTTCAATCTCTAACTTTATCCTAAGAATGCCAAAATGATCTATGACTTCCATCTACACAGGGAAAGATGGGCAATCGTAATCGCTAATTACGCACTACGATCAAGGTGCTATAAATATGTGGATCGATGTAGGATGCTGTCTGGTATACTTTGTTCGATAATTAACCATGAATGGAGGTACGGCACAGTCAGGTTCAAATGGCTCTGAGCACTATGGGACTTAACATCTGAGGTCATCAGTCCCCTAGAACTTAGAACTACTTAAACTCAACTAACCTAAGGACATCACACACATTCATGCCCGAGGCAGGATTCAAACCTGCGACCGTAGCAGCGGCGCGGTTCCAGACTGAAGCGCCTAGAACCACTTGGCCTCACCGGCCGGCTGCACAGTCAACTATCGAAATTCTCAATCAACTATATGGCACTCGCAAATTAGTGGAGGGGTGGTTTAGCGGTGATACAAAAATTCGGAAGCATGCTGTCGTGTCACTGGTCGGTGTTGAAATTACGGAAAAAATGGTAAAATTGCTAAAACTGATCGCACTATCAGCTGAGGTGTTTATTGCAGTCCATTGTCCCATATCGACGGTATTTTTTTTTGCTGCCCATCCATCCACTGGTACGTTATTGATTACCACATAATGATTTACTGATGATACTTGTTTGAGATGGAGAGAGAGTCTTTGTGGAAGCAGAACTTTCTGGGGATGGCCTGCGTGAAACAGTGATTACATACATGACTGCAATATGAGGAATCAATCGAAACAGAACTCTGTGACCTCTGCTACCACATCACTGTGAAATGTGAGTTTAAATGTAGGGGTCATCAATTATCAGGTAGCTGTTGGGAGATGCTTCACAATGCCACAAAATTATTCCAGTTTCCATATGTAGCGATGTCTTCCACTTTTGTGTCAATAAGAAACACAGCCCCTGTCTTTTGTTTCAATCAAACTGAGCGTTGTGAGAGCAGCAGCAGTCTAATTTACACTGTGTGAAGTCTAGCTTTTTGTGGAAGCTAATGGATCGAGACATGTTAATGACAGTTTGGCACGTGACACAGACTTCGAAGTCGTGGTGGAAAAACAAAATGTATGGCAGTGTACAAAGCTGCAGTCAAACACTGCTTGAATGTGTTACAGCAGAAAAAAAACGATGTATCAAACAACAACACAGGGACCCCCTCTTGTGACTGATAGTCTGTGGGATATGATTCTCCTACAGTACGGGTGATGAAACTTTACATTGGTCTGTCAAAGCGACTTCGATCACTGGCCACTGCTCCAATGGACCAATACATGTGTATTTTATGGGATCGCCACATATGGTCAATGTCAACACGGAGATAGTATTTGTTTTCGATATACCAGAAGAGAGAGATATGGTAAAACCTTATCGAGTCTCTAACGGGTGACATCAGTGGAGTTTTCATAATTTGTAGTTTTTCTTTGTTGGATGGTACACAATAACGAGGATAGAGAGAATGTTTGGGTGAAAAACATGAATGCACTCTGGGAAACATAGCTTTCCTTCGGATGGCAGTACCTGTACCTAGTTTGGAGATGCACCGCAATGCAGTAGCAAAACCCTTGTCCTTCTTCCAGTTTCCGTAATTGCTCATACTGTCTTTTCTGCTGCCTTGTGTGGCAGGAGAAAGCTTCGTTTGGCAATAGCCTTACACACTGTACACTGTTGGCAGAGCTACAACAAAATGTTCCCATTCCCACCGAGTTGTCAAAACATGGTCCTGTCGCATTAATTTAGCTCACCCTGTTTCTCCAAGGGATGCAGAAGGTCTTAGATGTAGCGCTCTATGATATCCCTTCAGTTCTGACTTAAATTGGAACGATTATATGGACAAAGCTGCAGGGAGCACAGGTGAGAGAATGAGGAACAATTACAAGATGCAGGGCGACTGTCTAAAAAGCCACGCTGCAGTTTTGCTGTGTGGAGTCCTTAGCAGATATGTTTGAAACAGGTGACTCGTTTTGACATATGAGAGTGACACGGATATGATTCTCCAGTGGCTGCAATCATTAAAATTCATCTACATAGGGTCTAACGCAAGTGTGTGGTTGAATGGATAGACTTGATTCCATATCACAGACAGCATTTCTCCCCTATAAGGATTCCCATTTAAGCTATCCCGTGAGTGTACTCCGACTGGTGGAAAAAATTACTTGCTGTGCAAAATGACTCTCTAGATCAATTTAATTAGCATATCAATTTGACATCAATGACATGCTGCCTGGCGGGTGGAAGCAATGTTTAGGCTACTATAAATATGATTCAGGAGTGGGAGTGGTAATCAGGCAGTTTTTCGTTGCGGCGATATCTTTTAACGAAATTTCAATCTTCCATCTACACAGGGAGAGATGACCATCGTAATAAAATCAGACGTATTGCCGAATTTATAAAGTGATATGTAGTATAAACCTGATATTTACAATTTATTTATGCTGTTACCTTAAGAGACTATGTATGTGTCGAAGCATTTGGTTACTTTAAGAGAGTTCTCAAGTGAGGACGCATCCTCTGACAGAGGCACTCTGTCATGAGCCAAAATGAATTAAATATTCTGGTCCTGTGATGCAGGACTTAACAGATGTTAAGTTGATTAGAACATCTGATGAGAGTATGCTTAGATGAAACATGGCCTTTGCCATACTGTTAGAGGAGTTTCACAACAAGTAACAATATCTTAGCGATGTGAAATGCGTGTATGCCCCAATTTCTTCTGTGTTCATCAATAACATGTATAAAAGGGAAAAATCTATATTTCATTTGGGAAATTCGAGATGTTTGGCCAACAGCATCACTGTCTCAGATAGGGTAAAGTGGATGTCTTAAATTGGGGGGGGGGGGGGGGGAACTCTATGTCAGGGTGGAATTTGTTAGAACTACTGTATACATCCAGGCTGCAGCTGTTTGTTCCGCAGTGCACAGCGGCTGGCGGCGTTTATTTTACTGTGTGCCATGGCTATCAGCAGAAGTGGTAATGAGGCTTTGGCGACCAGAAGTTGTGGATTAGCTCAGCCTGCGACAGGCGGTTAGGTGTAAGGAATATGCCGACCTGTCTGATTTTGCCCATGGCAGTGAGGGCTGGTGAAATAGTGTGTTGGGTGATTGGTGACAGAAGCAGACGTGTGCGAGAAGATTCAATACGATGGGTGTTTGCGCTGGATGTATTGATAACATCCGAATTCCTACCAACCCAATCATCCCCGGATGCCCTCCACAGCTGAGGGTGGTGTACTCCGGCATACATGCGTGTCCATGATTACGGTTGTGGCCATAAAGAGATTGACGCACTGCATGTGGATCTCAGGACATTAGCGTGTGGGACATGCAAGGGTTTCAGCGATGTCCAACATCTAGGCACGACAACTACTGCTACAGACCGGATCGTGGTTTACATGTTTCATGTTTATTGCTTCTCAATATCACACAGTGCTATTTGTTGTTGTTGTTACCATCCTATCATACAGTAGGCCCTTCCTCCTTCCAAATGTAGCAGAGAGAACCAATTTGTGACATCAAATTTCCGATTGATGAATTTATTCTTTCCAATAGTTGTATTGTGAGCATGCACCTGTCCAGTTTCACCCACAAATTGTTTAAGGACATAGCAGCAACTGAGCCGAAATTTAAAATTTTCAGCTACCCCAACATAATGGACTTCCTACCAAATGACCTAACTGTGTCAGGATCCACTTATGGTGGGCAAGGGAAAACAAATCCTGTAGGGTTTGGAAACTGGGTGGTTGCAGGATCGAATTCTGCCAAATATTCCAATCCTCTTATCCACCAATAGGAAGCAAGGAAAAACACACAAAAGGTACTGACTTAATTAATTAGTCAGCCAATCTATGTATTTTGACAGGAATTTCTCAGGTATCAATATCAAAGGGTTGCCGCCATCTGAGGCTTTTGTTTTGGGATTAGTGCAGTACTTCACGTAGATGTGGAGCAGCCGACAGCTGACAGCAGTGCAGCCAGCCTGCTAGTGTTTCTAAGTCTCTCCGGCGCGCCCCGACTCGGGGCAACCTGAGCGGTTGGTCAGATGTGAGACAGTTTTTCAGATATGTTTGAGCGAGCTGTGTCAGTGTAATTACGTGTTTCCTTACACAATTTGAACGAAAAAGCGCTACAATAGTTCAAATATTCCAGACGCAGCGATCAATTTCCAGACAAATTCTTTAAATAAATTATTTTCCACACACTTCCTTGCATTTCATAAATGGTTTAAATAAACAATATTCCATACACTGCAGTCAATTTCCTGGCATTTTTTTAAATAAATGAATAAACTATATTCCAAACACTGCCTTGTATCCAAAACACTGTTTAAATAAATAACATTCCCTACACTGCAATCGATTACCTACCAAATGGCCAATCAACCTACTCTTCTTTTCGTCAATTTCCAAGTGCGGGAGGGAGGGGGAAGGCTGGGGGGGGGACTTCGCAGAGGGGGAGGGTTAATTAATTGAATGATTTAATTAATGAATCCATCAAATTGATATGGAAAGCCTGCTTTTGTCGGCGGGAGGAGTTCCCAAAGGGGTGGGGGAGGAGGAGAGGGAGGAGGAGGGGGAGGAGTAGGAGGGTGTGGGAGGAGGGGGCAGGTGGCATGGAAAACCACTTAACCAAACAATAGATTAAGGATTATCCCAAGGGGGTCAAAATCCACAGAGCAGAACAATAGGTTAAGGACCTGTCAGTCAAAAGAGAACAACAGGTTTCCCCCTGAATCTATACTTGTCCCTGAATGTATGCAGCCTGCACTAACAAAGTGACCTGATTGTGCCATTGCCCCATCACTGACGTTATGTCCCACTTCATAGTAACTGTGGCAGTTAGTTCTATTACTTATTGTCAATGATTTCCCACTTCCATACTTTTTAATTTTTTTTCTTGAGGAAGCTATTTGCCTAGCCTCATCTAATGAAGGATGTGACTGTGTACATTTACTTGATTTTCTTTGATGCCACTTCATCCTCTTTCCTTTCCTCACCAATGTACACAGGGTGAACATTAACAAAACTGACAAAGGAAATGGAAGAAAAAACGTCCTATGAACATACGCCTGGACAAACACAAACACAATCTCAATCTCTTCCCAACATGAATACCGGACCATTCTGCAGTGTACAGTACCCTGTCAGTCACGTGGCCTGTAACACACAAGGAACACACGGCACATGGTCAGGGGAACTTTCAGAGTCATCTACGATGACAACCTTGCATTTCTGGACACATGTTCATAGACCTTTTTTCCTCCATTTACATTCAGGAATTCGTCCCTGCAGTTTGTCGGTTTTATTGACGTTCATCCTGTATGCATGTCTGTAAGAGGGAAGATACAAATGTTTGGAACTCCCTCCTTTGTAGACAGTGAGTGTCCTTCGTTAATGGGGTGTAGTACCAACTTAACTATAATATTTAGACTCGTTGGGAGGAACCAGAGACACAGCTGAAGCAGGAAGTGCATGTTCTGCGCTGGTGCAGAACGCAGGTATTGGCAACACTTCAACTTTCTCTCCCCTCCATGCCCCGTTTAGGGACGCCTGGGAGACAAAGTGTGGTCCCTCAAACGGAAAATTTTTGATCGCCTCTCATATGTACGGTCCAAGTTTCATCGAGCTATGTTACTCGGCAGTGACCACATCATGAGACATAGCGAATATCCGTCTGCAAAGAAAGCGTGTGATACATATTTATTAAATGAAATTAATTACAATGGCAGTGTTAAGCTATTGCTCAGTGCCTTTTTCCAACAACAAATTAATATATGGAGCTGTGTTATGGGAAAAATCCGATGAAAGAAAAGGCAATGAGAAACATTCGTGGTGTCACAACAGTCTTTCTAAAAGTAAAAGTACCAACAGTTACGTTCCTCTTCATTCTAATCTAGCTTGGTGCACACAAAGGAAAACAAAAGTATCGTGCTACGGTCTGTTCATCACCATGACGCATCATAGAGAGCAGATGGATTAAAGAACTGCCAGACAGAAAAATCAACACACACACACACACACACACACACACACACACACACAAACCACCAACAACACAAGGATTTACAATTATTTAACATTACCTACATGCCCACGCTCCACAACTGAAGTAACAAGTGGGCCTTTGTTTACCGTCGCTTTTTATGGTTCCATAAATCAGTCGGTAAAAAAGGAACACTTACAGGATCACTTTGCCAATAAATTCTTTTTTCCTAGCCAGGAAATCAAATATATATGAAATCTATCGAAAGACGCAAAGCAAATTCGTTAAGTTTTTAATACATAAAGTGAAATCAGTAAATCCGTTAATGCTAGCCAAGTAAATTCAGTGTTAGTTTGTGTTTATAAAGATAATATAGCGGCGCTTAGTTCTGTCATTGCCGTAAACTTCCGAGAATGCTTTTGTCACTGAGGTCAATAAACTAACGGCGCCAGGTATTGGTTCTTTGGTGTACTCGCCGTCACTAAGATCAACATTAGAGCTTCTAAACTGAACAGACTCCTAAATCTTTAAATTACGATATCTTTATTCAGGGGTTTTTACAGTTTTATTATTTACATAGGTGCAAAATATTTGCTATGTCATTTAGTTCTTTCAGAAAAACCAAGCGCAAATGCCTTCGAGAAAAGGCATTTTATTCAACAGAAGAATTGTGCACCAAGTGATGCTTTGATATTCAAAGACTTACAAATATTCAGCACATTCCTATGGAAGTGGATTGTATAAAATTAAGAAAAATCTTTTTATCACTATTGTAATAAACTGAACTAATATTTCACATGTTGTAGCTCCACTCCACCATCTCCTAAAGCAATCAGAGAACCCACAGTTATACGGGACGATTGTAGTTTTGTAGCTTATAAGAACACTCACACATTTCCGGTACATTCTACAAATGTTCAATGTGTGCGTTCTTGGTCACCCAGCACGTCTTCAAACTCTAATCCAGTTTCGTCCATTCGTTCACCTGCACAGTTTCGTCAATGCCCGTCGGAGCAGTAGTAATGCGTTCCTGCAATTCTCGCAGTGTTGTTGGCACTGGGTTTATATAAGTTTTGTCCTTAACATAACCCCACGGGGAAAAATCTGGCGTGTGATCTGGCGATCTGTAGGGGGGGGGGGGGGGGGATGGCAACAGAGGCACATCACCCAGACCAGCCCGCCCTACCCAGCGATGTGGCAGCTCTGTGTACAGAAAGGTGCCGCCAATTGTGCTCTAATGAAGGGCAGCCCCAGCCTTTTCGAAGACGAAAGACGGGGAATCGGCAGTCAGTTGCCGCAACAACTGCAATTGCAACATATTCAGGTATACGGAATCTGCCGACAAAGAATTTAGAGGTTTAGTTGACAATGGAAGAGCAAAACATCGCAACGATCGACAGACGCAGTTCAGTGTTCAGAACATCAAGAATTCTGTGTACAGAAAGGTGCCGCCAATTGTGCTCTAATGAAGGGCAGCCCCAGCCTTTTCAAAGACGAAAGACGGGGAATCGGCAGTCAGTTGCCGCAACAACTGCAATTGCAACATATTCAGGTATACGGAATCTGCCAGCGTTTGCTTGATGAAGAACAAGGGGACTTACACCTTTGTGTTGGAATGGCACTGAACACGTTTACTTTCGGCGAATCCCTTTCCAACTACACATGGACTATAATACCACAGACAAAGAATTTAGAGGTTTAGTTGACAATGGAAGAGCAAAACATCGCAACGATCGACAGACGCAGTTCAGTGTTCAGAACATCAAGAATTATTTCGAACCAAATTTGCAGGGATGCAACACTTGAAGAAATGCACGATTTATTCCACTGTCAGTTGCAACAGTTTTCTATGAAACTGAACGAAAAGTATGGAGACTTATATATTGCTGCAAAGTATTTTGGTTAAATCAAGGGGCATGCCTTGGGCGATTTTTTGATTTAAAACTCGCTATTACTGAATTTATGAAGGATAAAGAAGTGCAGAAACGAAAATCCGAACTTCCAGAATGGATTGCAGACCTCGCATTTTAAGTGGACTTGACTGCACACGGCTCACAATAAAACACTGCAATGCGAGAAGCAACTTATTTTGATTTGATGGGGATACATTTAAAAAGAAAATCACATTATAGAAGAGACAAATTCTGACAAAAACAGTCCAGTTCCTTAAGCTCACAAGTGTTAAAAAAATGCGAGGGTTGAAGAATTGTGGCCAAGAAAGAATTAAAACAAGGATAGTTTTCTAAACGTTTTGAGGACATTGTAAGCCAGAAAACAGAAATGTTGTATTCGAGATCGTTCGCCGTTTCAGTTGAAAGTGCTCGTGTGCACATGCAGATGCAACTTATTGGCCTGCAAGGTAATTCCCGTTTTAATACCAATCCAGCAGGTCAACATTCCTTTTCTCAGGTAGAGTTTCCACGTCTCCTTATGCGCTTCTAAAAGTTCTACAATACATCGATCAAAATATTTGTGTGAAAGACGTTCTTCCGATTATGAAACTAAACAAGTCACCATTACGTGGGAACTAGAGTGCGAAAATCTATGAAATTCTCTGCGTATGTCCGTATGCCGACAGTTCGTACCAGATAAAATTATGTCTTCAGCATGCCAAAAATAATTAAATAATATTGAAAATTTGTTTTGTTTGTGAGCTGTGTTGTTCAGAAGTGTGAAATATAAGATCACCTCCTAGGCAGAGCGATTGCAGTGCGTTTTAAATGTTGCGCACTCACCGTTTCCCACTGCCCCCCCTCTAAGTGCTCAGACAGCGTGGCGTGGCGGTAGGGGAAGTGTGCAGTGAGCTTGACACGGGAATGTTCTAATAAGGCATATCGAAATCTACCCTGAAATTTTTTTACACAGGAAGAAGACAAAGAAATGCACTGCCATAATTTTAGCTGCTAAGAGGCACTGCAAATATTTTGTTTAAAAATGTTACACATATTTTTCCGCGCGAGACTCGGCGAATCACTCACGCAGCGCCGCGTGGTGGAATTTTCCAGTGTTCACAGACACCAATTTTAAGCACCTAAAGCCTGGTTTACAATGGAGCGAATGGAAGCGAACACGTGTGAATGAGTATTTGCAGGAAATTCACTACCATTGGTTGTATATCGGTAGAATCGTTTATACTAGAGGGAACGGAAGAGAACACGAGATAGCGAACATCGTTTATGAACGCTGTGTTATTAGTTTTTAGTTTTTGGAGCTAATATTCGGCATACAGACTACAACTCTATTTTGTTAGAGCCACAATGCGAAACTTTGCTATTTAGTGAGGATTATTTTGCATGGCGAGCGCACTGTTCTTGATGGAGTATGCAAAATGGCGCAGGGAAGGAAGAATTTAAGTGTCTCAATTTGTATGGAAGCCTGATATGCGTGGAGACCGTGCACTTTATATGGAATTGCGTCTCCCATCTCTCCTTAGCGCTGGTCCAAAATTTTCCTTGTATGTCGGCTGCCATTTTTCCCTAGCTTCTCATTACCATTGAGGGGAAATTTATAAACAGAACACTGATTACCGACGTCGAGCATCATCTCAAGAGGTGACACAGCTAGCATTTCCACTGGGCGTGTGAAGTCTAATGGTCATTTTTTTTTTAACCAAAAATGGTCTAGTGACAAAGCACGCTTCGTGATCCAGAGAGCGTGGGATCAAAGCCCGTTCAGAACACAACTTTTTCAGTATGATTTTTAACCGTGTATTCACTTCTCACAGATGTTGGAAAGGTCACGAAAGACATGTCGTTCGGATTCCAATCTAAACTGCAGGGCTCCATTTTCCGATTAGGTAACTGGCGAAGCCTAGGGGCACGTAAGTAGCTGCAGTGACGTCCAGTTGAAAGACCTGCAAGAGGCCTACCGGGTACACCAGACAGAATTCTCTTTTGCTCGTGCTTGTTAGCTTGCTTGCCCCGGTGGAAACCTTGCTTAAACTATACAAACATTCTTTTGAATAACTTCATATCGACAGTTCAATTCTTGCACACGTTGTTCTGATAAAAGTGACTAGCAGAGAAGATAAAATCAGGGCATGTTTGATGTCAGAGACGACTTCCATCAATGAGGACTTGTAATTTGTTGAAATGAAATGTGTCTTGCAGTTCTACATTTTATAACATTTCCTGTAGGCTGTTTCTTATAATAATGTTTGAGTGTTGTACGAGTTTATTTGACTATCCGTGAAACAGTTCTTTGTTTATTCCCTGTAGTCGTCACAAAAATGGGAAGTGTCTATTGAATGACAAAAAAAGAAAAACATTTTTCTTGCATCAGGCGCACTGGACAATGGAAAAGTTGGTGCAGTCAGGCACTTCGCAGTAATCACTAGTTTTATTTAGAAACAACCGGGATGGAGACAGAAATGGTACCGGCCGTCGTGCTGCATATTGCGCTGCATGATCAAATTCGTAAAGCGTGGCGAAGAAAACTGTAACGCACAAATGACTGGAGCTTAAGAATACTGTTCCCCTCATAAACTTGCAATGACAGAGAGGTATCGGAAATTATGTTGTCTGATAATTTCCTGAAAAATGCTTTCCACTATCGAAAAAATTCTTTACTGAGAGGTTGAATTGCACTAGTTGTTCCAGGCGGAATCCACATTACATCTACAGATTTTTCGTCGTCCTCCACAAGAACAGAGGCGTCGTTATGTCCAGACCATGAATCGAACAAAAGCAATGAATTAGTTTCTGCAGCTGGTAGGAATACGTTTCGAACGAAATGTTGAAAATTATTCTTTCTCATTTTTCCAGATTTTGATACGTCTATTACAAGATTTTTGCAACCAAACAGACCATTTTTTTCCCTAGTTTGCCTTGCGGTTCTTGAAGACAGATCTACAGCTGGGGAAATAGTAAACCACTCATACTTAATCACTGGCGTTATCGTATGTGAATGTGTCATTGCATTCATTGATTGGGCAACCGACTCCGTATTTTTTTCACCCCGAAATGGTAAAGTGTGGTGTGCACGCAATACTTTCACGAAACCTTACTGATCAGCGTTATAAACAGCAGTTGCGGGTATAACAGCAAGTTTTGTCTTTACGTCAGCTATGAATTCCTCTATAGCATTGTCTATCACAGGCAGCTGCTCTACATGTTTACGTGATAAACTTGGTAATTTTGTGACTTCCGCCGGCCGTTGTGGCCGAGCGGTTCTAGGCTCTTCAGTCCGGAACCGCGCTGCTGCTACGGTCTCAGGTTCGATTTCTGCCTCGGACATGGATGTGTGTGATGTCCATAGGTTGGTTAAGTTTAAGTAGTTCTAAGTCTAGGGGACTGATGACCTCGGATATTAACTCCCATAGTGCTTAGAGACATCTGAACCATTTTTGTGACTTCCTATTCGGTAAGATTTCTTAAACCTGCGTAGCTAGATTGAGGAAGCCTGGAAATTAGCAGTGTTCATGGCAGATGCAATTCGGAGGGCTCAGTCTAGTAGATCTCCATCGGTAACGGTGCGTAGCCTCTCACGAGCAGTTCTAAATCTTTCGAACAGTTTTTATTCAGATGGTTTTGGGTTTCCGTTTGGTTTATATTCCTTACTTCTTTTAATTTAATCTTCCTTTTGTACCGTTCACGCTCCCATTTTACGAAACGAAAACGCCTTTGCACACTGCGTAACTTCAAACGTTTTTTCCCTCCTTCCTTTAGCCACTATTTTACTGCCTTTTCTTTGTCGCTGAAAGATGCTGCGTACGTGTTTTTATTAGGATTGGGAGGTATTCTTCTTCAGAACTGTTACTGGCACAACTGACGTCGTCCGAACCACAATTCATGGAATCGTCACAATTATTTCATATTTCTTCTAACGTATCCACAATTTCAAACGAAAAGTCTATATCATTCGAATGAATGTCAAGGAAATCAGCTGACAAATTACATATATGTACGTCCTCAGGAGAAGTAGGTGATTTCGGCTGGAAACCACGTTATTCATGAATGAGATTTTCACTCTGCAGCGGAGTGTGCGCTGATATGAAACTTCCTGGCAGATTAAAACTGTGTGCCCGACCGAGACTCGAACTCGGGAACTTTGCCTTCGCGGGCAAGTGCCCCACCATCTGAGCTACCGAAGCACGACTCACGCCCGCTCCTCACAGCTTTACTTCTGCCAGTATCTCGTCTCCTGCCTTCCAAACTTTACAGAAGCTCTCCTGCGAACCTTGCAGAACTAGCACTCCTGAAAGTGCTCGGTCGGGCACACAGTTTTAATCTGCCAGGAAGTTTCACGTTATTCATATTCCATCTCTGCTAAGCTGAGAACGTTATTGGATTCCACATTACTGTGAAACTGGAAGAAAGAAAAGGTACTATTGGCAGGCATGCCTTACTAAAGCACAATAAATATTAATTCAGCTTTATCTGTATTGTCAATACTTACCTTTACTGCAAAAAGCAGTGCCTAGTTGCGCATGCGCAGTTGCTACAGCAACGGCAGGGGCGTACATCTTTACCGCCGCCTGGCGCGCTACGAATTTGGCAATTTTCAGCCTTTTATTTTTTTAAAAATATTTTCAATGCCTCTTAGAAGGTAAAATTTTGACAGTGCATTTCTTTCGTTGTCTTCTTCCTGTGCAAAAAATTTCAGCGCAGATTTCGACATGTCTTATTGGACCATTCCCTTGAGAGAACTAGAGTAAACGTGCCAGGACACGGCCTGTGAGTCGAAATCTTGGCCAATCTGTGCTGTATGTTAAGGCATACCTTTTAATTCAGAGCATATCTGGAGTTACCTTTATGGGTAAACCGTTTTCAAAACCCATTTAGGATCTTACAAGTTGATAGGTGGCAACAGTGTTGCAAACCGTAAGAGTTGTCCACTGAATGCAGCAAGTATGGCTGTGCCAGTGGCGGTAGGGTAGGTGTGGCGAAGCGAGGCGGCTCACCGAGTGTCCTGTGGGCGCGTCGCAGGTCGCGGTGCGAGTTGGGGACGAGCAGCAGCCGGGCCGACAGGTAGCGGCGGCGCAGCTCGTCCGCGGTGCGCTGGAAGGGCGCCAGCCGCCGCCAGCACGTCTTGGCCGCGCAGGACCCCGACACGCCGTGGCAGCGGCACGTCTCCTCCAGCTGCTCCTCCACCACCTGCAGGAGAACGCGCACCTGACGTCAACTCGTGCAGCTATCAACGAGGTCCAGTGGTGGCTGTAATTATTGTATGACAGCGAAACTTGATATACACGCTAATGGAAAAAAAATAGTTCCAATTTTCGCCACCAGGAGCAAATCTGGCGCTGTTCTCTCTTTATACGACGGTACGACAACCGCACTAGCATTTGACAAACCATAACGTGAGTGAACAGCTATGGAGAAGAGAGACTGTGTTCTGTTATTGAAACTGTTTTATGTGAATGGCAGCAATTATAGTGTTGCAATGAGGTGAGAGAGCATAGCCGACTGAATAGTCTGGGGAGAGCCCCGATGCCATTAAAGAGTTTAATGAAGAAGATAACGAAATTCGAAAAGACGGCGTGGCGTTCGCTGTGTTATTCAGTGGTTTGGTATTTAACTAATTTGTAAATGAAAATGATAATCTTATTTCATTGCAGTGAGTAATTACTAAATATTTTTTTCTCTCGGCTAAAGATTTGGTCAAGTTGCTAAAGAACTCCAAGTTAACGTTGTGTTAAAGTGTTTTCTGTAAGTTGTGTGTCACTAAATCACAGTTCTTACAACAGATTCTATACAACTATGGATTATGATGGAAACAGTTATCTTCGGCAAAATGATCATTAAAACCACCGAATATCAGCCGCGCACAACACTGACGTATGTTACCTGAAACAATATTCTTCGCAACTCGTGCGTAATTAATTTCTGCTCCATACATCAGCAAGAAAATTTGTTATATGGATCGTGCTATGAGTACTGTTTGTAAAGAACCAACCTGATTCGAATTATTTTCATTAAAATGAGTTCGGGACCACCGGTGCACATTTATTTTTACACATTTTTATTACCTTCGGCATTTATGTCTGCAGAGTTGCGTAATTTGAATTTGCCGCTGAGATAATTGTTAAGATGGCAGCAGACAATTGATAGAGACTTTCTATTGTTAGAGCAAATTTCCTTTTAACAGGATAAGTATTTGAAATGCTTATTAAACTTTACTTTCATATTGTGCACTACTTAGACTAATTTTCAACGAGCAAACCTTTGATACTTTTGTAAGAAACACAGATAAAAACGCGATACAAATCGCTATCATCAATGGCTGCGCTCCTTGCAGCGTAAAGAAATAATTAACACAGATAATGCTTATTGAGAGTGGAATTAAAGCTACAAATAATTATTCACTCATATTTATAATAATAATGAACTCTGTTCTCAAGTAATAATTAACAAATAATTACAATTTCTTAACAGACTTCAGTTTGATATGCGTTTTGCGTCCGCAACCTACAAAAGCCAACCAACAAAATGTAAAAACAAAGGAAGACAAACGCAGATCATAAAAGGAATTTACAATTATCATTGTCTTTGTATGATACACATCGATATGTCCAATTACATCATAAAATATTAAATAAATAATTAATATTTATCATCGTTTTATTTCACTGTTTTTTCATATGTCGGATAGATTATGTTTATAACTGTTAGAGGCATAATTTCCTCTCGTCGCACTGTAGGTAACATTTATCTCGTGGATGTTACAACTGGTGAACTTGGTGTGGCACCTGGAAGAGGACGGCGTCCTATCCCAATGGAACTTATTGACGATTTGCTGTTGCTGTAACTGACCATGCAGCAGGTGCTCCAGGTAGTGCCAGTGCTAATGCAGTGTCACGAAAATTGTCCATCCCATTGTCCACAGTAAGGAAACTTTTCCATTATATTTTACACTGGTGACCGTACAAGATCCAGACAGTGCAGGAATTGAAACCTCTTGATCCGCAGCAACGTTCTGAATTTGCTCTTAGGTTCCTGACATGGATCAAAGTTGATGACATGTGGCCGAGAAATATTCTATGGAGTGATGAGACATATTTTACACTACAAGGTGCAGTGGATACACAGAACTGCCAAATTTGGGATACTGTTAAACCGTGGGTCGTGCATCAAGAGCCATTGCACTCGTCATACGTAACTATGTGGTCTGAATTCACAAGCACTCTTATTCTCGCACCATTCCTCTTTGAAGAGAATGCACTCAGACGGCCTGTCAGGTGTATCGTGACGTCTGCACACCATCGAGATCACCTACTATAGAATGTAAGTCTTGCTTTGGAAGAGCGCAGCTGTGTGGAAACTACAGTTTCCACGCAAGATGGGGCAACATATCACATCACTCGCCCAGTGAAAGACATAAAGATCTACTTAATGCAATCTTCCAAGAAAATATTATCTCCATACGTTTTCCAGATGTATGGCCTGTAAGATCACCCGGTATGAATTCATGTGACTTTCGGCTGTGAGGATATCTAAAAGAACGTGTTTACCAGAGACACGTTAGGTCTCTAACCGATCTGAAGACCAGTGTACACAAACACGTTGTCCAGATTCCACCGGAACTGGTGCGAGCAACTGTTGATCTCATTATATGTATGCAGAATCTCGTCAATGGCTCCACGCCCATACTGGACGAACTGTTTAAGTGGAGTTTTATAATCAACTCAACATTGTGCCTTCCTCACTTGTTTGACCTTTTCTGCCCACGTCCTGTTCATAATCCGTTACGTATGGGAACATTTCTATACTTCTTTCTTGCATTCACAGCGCCAGATCTGCACTTGGTGGCCAAAATTGGAACTAACTTTTACCAGCATAAATCGGTTCCACATTAACGCATTAGAATATCTACAAGTTTCGCTGCCATAAGATAATTGTAGCCAACACTGGACTTCTATGGATATCTCCACTTTAATTACAAGCACCTGGTACACCTACATAGCTGAGCCCCTTCGTTCGATATGAGGAGCACCTTCCCCTGTCTTTCGTGACTTGTGGTGTCAGGAAAAGAAGGACGTATAATTCTGTCATTAATATTCGCTCAGGTATTTCTTTTAACCATTTCCGATGCTGGGTTAGTGAATACATTATAAGTTTATTGTTTAGTTAGTGTAACCAAATTTTGGCAAGGAGAGATATTACGTAATTTGCTTAGGTGGATAAACACCAATACTACAGGATAACAGCGACATATCTACAGACAAGGTTCCAGAAGGAATGGTCAGTACTCAGGGATGTGAAAGGAATGCTCATTTGAAACAAAAGAACTTCATATGGACATATTTATGCTCTATTCCGAATGGTTACTAAGATAGAACTCGTTTAATGTATATTTGATTTTTGGCTAGTGGCGTGTATGTATGTGTCTTACCCATCCTACTTCTTTGACGTTTTATTCTAGCTAAACATACCTCGTTGCATTCAGTTTCTTTTCTCGTGACGTCTTCCTGTCATACGAATAGAAGTGGACCCAAAATTGAACCCTGTGGGATTCTCTTTGTGATGTGTCCCAAGTCACTAAAATTCTCGACCTTTTGGATACTGTTTGACGTACTCATTACAACTTATTGTATTCTGTTTGTCAATAATATGATTCAGACCAGTTGCGTGTGAATCCTCCAGTTCCATAAATAACTATGTGTATTAAATGTATTCTATCTCAGAAACCATTCGTAACAGGGCACATGTCTATATGAATTTTTTTTGCTTCAAATGAGCGATCCTGTAATACTCCTGAATATTGACATTCTCCTAGGACACCCCTCCTAGGACACAGCTTTGATTCTTCCTCAGTCATAAGCAACCAAGTCACATATGTTGGCTGCTGTGAGACTTTCGATTTTGACCACAACAGTGGTTGGCATCCACTACTGGTATGGGGTGAAAGGAAATGGGTAACAAATGAAACATTGGAAATTGTAATAACATTTACTGAATGGTTGTCTAATATTCCCTACCTTTTATTACATTCAAAAACTAGAATATAGACTCAATCAACGAAACACACTCATTTACAGAGCTGTACCTTCTAACAATTAAGCAATACGCAATAATTCATACAACGACTACATGCTCCAGATGTGGAAGGAAACGTTGAAGTACAAGAGTCTGAGCAGGTTTTCAATTATACTGTGAGAGTCGGACAAATGACTCGCTGTGGTAGTACATGGACATGGATAATGACAAGGTTACTGCATAGACAGTAGCTTCGCTGGTTCAACATTATGGCAGGTAGCCCATACGCAAATTCGAATATAAGTTACTATAGAACTTAGAATCACACTGGGACTCTTATAAGAGACAGTCTGTGTGGATTTTCCGACAAAGGAACACCCCACAATCTATATAGTAACAGCAATCAGCATATATTCGACGTTACCTATAGAGAAAGACAGGGCATCGTGAAACCACTCATTTCATGTTGAGTGCGTCTAACTGAGTCTCCCAAAACAAAGTTCATCACACGAAAGAAAAACACGAAATCAATCAATTACACCAGTAATTTACAAGAGAATGCCAAGCAAATCACCTCGCATGTCGTATACAAAGGAAAGAAGACCCTGTAAAAACATTTACTCGTATTTGGTGTGGAGTGCATCAACGTGTAGCTACGACGCATGGCTCAATACACTAAGAAAATAGCCACAGTTTACTACGTATTCCCAGAAAGACATATACACATATACACATTACGTAGAACACTACTGTATCATTCACTGCATCTGTAAGCGATTAGTTTACGTCAGAATCCCTGACTGCATCCAGTGGTCAGTGAAACGAAATCATCTACGGGATTATCTGAACTACTCACGGCAAACTTTCTAGAACACTGAATTAACATGAAAACTGTATAAGTTAGGTGCACATTCCTAAGATTTAAGTTGTAATTGCCGAGATACTCAACCAACACATAGCCTGAACGGCCCTTTCACTATCAGCGACCAAAACGATTCGAACATTGATCTTTTATAAATTACTTAATAATTGTTGTTTACCTGAAAAATTTAAGTCTCTTCTTTATCTACGATAATGATCGAAGCAGAAGAAATGAACTAAAATGTGTGCTGCGGCCGAGACTCGAACCTCCATGCCCGAGGCAGGATTCGAACCTGCGACCGTAGCAGTCACGCGGTTCCAGACTGAAGCGCCTAGAACCGCTCAGCCACACCGACCGGCCAATCATTAAATTACTTTAAGTAGAAATCCCACTTGATTCCGCAACCAAACAATACCTTGAGTCACCCGCAGAAGACGTTACCAGCTGCTACAGGATCCTCACACAATCCGTCTTCCTTGTGTCCGCCGCATCCCTCTGTCGACAGACAACGTTGGCCGTCTGCTAGCGCCTCATTCCTGACTGTTCCCGTTTCTGCCCGCGGGAGGCATACAGCTGACAGTTACTGCCGACCCTGGCTCCAAAATCTACCACAACTTCTCTGGTCAGCGATTGTGTGTGCAAACACAGAACCAGACATACACAGCTACGTTAATGTAGGTTGATTCTTACAAAGAAGAAGACAGCAAACAGCCACTATTAATACTGCTATTTATTTAATTAAATAGCGCCGTAACCGGTGTCGAACTGACAAGTTCATCATCAGACGGCTGTTCACATGATTTGCAAAATACACTTTACATAATCGTCAGTTTTCGAGTTTATGGTTATGCAGGTTTGCAGTTGAGGCAATGGAAGGAGGTTTTGTATCTTACAGCTTACGTGCTGTGAATTTAAGCTATTTGAAAGCACCGGCACATTGAGGATCTTTCGAAGAAACGTGGTTTTGGTACGATTTGTTGCTTTAAAAAGACGAGAAACGACTTACTGATGGTTAAAGCCTTATCCTACTTATTGCTTTTCGTATTATGAATTGCGTGATATGAACATATGTCGTTTCAAGGTAACAGCGCATTGAAACTTGTTAAAAAGGTTTCGTCATGGTATGATCTGTTAAGTATAATTAAATCTCAATTAATAATGTGTCATTCAGAGCAGCGTATCATCAAAGACGAAGAGTTGAGAAACAAATGTCAGCTGTGGTGTAGTGGATTAAGGCTTGGGCTGTGAACTGTTCATTGTTTGCTTACTTAATGTTTTATGAAGGACTTGCTGAGTACCAGGCGTTACCCAGATGTGTTTTTATTCCAATCTTCTATTAATCCATCATGCTGTTCCCCTGCGCTCTGTCCATCTCCTCCTTCACCCCGTCTCTGTCACTCTTCTACTCCGTCTCTTCCCCCACCTCCTCCTCCCCCCCCCCCCCCCCGCGACTCTCTGGCCATCTCCTTCTGCGTCACTCTCTGTTCATCACCCCCGCCCCCCCCTATCTCTGTCCATATCTACCTCTACCTTTTCTCTGTACATCTCCTCCTCTCTCTCCACGTTCCCCTCCCCCTCTCTGCCTATCACCTGCTCCTCCATCTGTGTGTCCATCTTCTGCTTACTCCTCGCTGTCTGACCATCTCACCCTTTTATCTCCACGTTAACAGGCCCACCCCAATAGGAGGCTGGTTGTTGTTACTCAGTTACTCACAGAGTATTTCTATCCAGGTCGTAACTAATATGTGTACCAAATCTGGTTGAAATCGTTCCAGGGGTTTCGGATGAGCTTTTTACTCCTGGCTTTATCCGCGCACGTACATGTCAGATATATTTCACATATATTTAACGTATTTCACACGTGTTTGTGCACTATTTCATCTGTATCTCTTCCGAATTTCACCCTGGACTTTCATTTTCACGTAACTCGATGTTTATGACGTCGTATTTCCTGAACTACGTGCTATACGATGATATAATTGGGCAGATACATCCAGTGCTTCCTGTCTGCGAAATGTGTTGTGAATAGAAATAGTAGTAACGAAGTAATAAATTAAAACGTCATGCGTCATGTGGCAGCTTTTCACTGATCTCAACGTTTGTTGCGTCATATCTCCTGAACTATGCGTCGTACAATGATGTAATTTTTCTGGTACATTCAGCAGTGTATGTGAATACCGTCTAAAATGTGTCGCGAAAACAGTTAATAGTAAAGAAGTAATACGCTAAAACGTCATGCTTCACGCGGCAGATTTACTGTATGAACAGAAAAACTGTAGTAAGCTATGAACTTTTTTTCCGTTCATTATTACTTTATGGGTCATCAGAGAGAAAAATTTTCTTGAAAGTTTGAAGTTAGGTGGAAAGTTTGTTGCAAGTCTCTAAGAGCTCTTGTTCTCAAATACTGGATGACTAAAATATGGGTATTCGGACGTCGTGAGATACATTGCTTTTTCACCTCCACCCGCAACACTTTGGTGAGTAGGTGGATCTTTCGTCCACGCCCTTACTAAGCAAAGAGAAAGACGAATGGTGGAAGGAGTATATAGAGGGACTATACAATGGAAAGAACTTGAAGGCAGTATCATAGATGAAGAGGACACAGTTGCAGATGAAACAGGAGACACGATACTGCGATAAGAATTTGACAGAATGCTAAAAATATAAGTCGAAATATAACCGCTAGAGTATACGACATCCTCTCAGAACCGCTGATATCCTTGAGAGAGGCAGCCATGAGAAAACTGTGCCACATGGTGTGCACGATGTATGAGACAGGAGGTGACATACCTTCACACTTCAAAAAGGACGGTAGCCGAGCGGTTCTAGGCGCTACAGTCTGGAACCACGCGACCGCTACCGTCGCAGGTTCGAATCCTGCCTCGGGCATGGATGTGTGTGATGTTAGGTTAGTTAGGTTTAAGTAGTTCTAGGGGACTGATGACCTCAGAAGTTAAATCCCATAGCTCTCAGAGCCATTTGAAGCAAAAAGGACGCAGTAATTCCAATTGCAAAGAAAGCAGTAGCTGACTGGTGAGAAAATTACCGAACTATCTGTTTCATAAGACATGGCTGAAAAATACAAGCCGGATTACAGAGAAATGGAAAAACTGGTGGAAGCTATCGTTGGGGGAAGATCAGTTTCGATTTCGGAGAAACGTAGATAGCCGTGAGGCAATATTGACCCTACGACTTCTGTTAGAAGATGGGTTACGGAAAGGGAAGCCTACGCTTATAGCATTTGTAGGCATAGAGAAAGCTTTTGACAATGCTGAATTGAATGGAACCTTCTAAATTCCGAAAGTAGTGGTTTTGAAACAGAGGAAGCGAAAGGCTATTTACAGCTTGTACAGAAACAAGACAGTAGAATCTATGGGCATGCAAGGAAAGCAGTGGTCGAGAAGGAAATGAGACGGGGTTGTAGCCTGTCCCTGATGTTATTCAATAAGTAAATTGAGCAAGCAGTAATGGAAATCAAAGAAAAATTTGGAGAAGGAGTTAAAGTTCAAGCAGAATAAATAAAAGCTTTGAGGTTTTCCCATGACGCTGTAATTCTGTCAGGGACAGCAAAAGACATGGAGGAGCAACTGAACTGTACGGACAGTTTCTTGAAGTGAGGATATAAGATGAACGTCAACAAAAGCAAAACAAGTATAATGAAATGTAGTCGAATCAAATAAGGCAACGTTGATGAAATCAGATTAGGAAACGAGGAACTAAATGTAGAACATAAATTTTGCTATTTGGGCAACAAAATAACTGATGATGGGCGACGTAGAGAGGACATAAAATGTAGACTGACTGGCAATGGCAAGAAAAGCGTTTCTGAAGAACGGCAATTTTTTAACGTCGAATACAGAGTTAAGCGTTAGGAGGCCCTTTGTGAAGGTATTTTGTCTCTAGTGTAGTCTTGTATGGAAGTGAAGCGTGGACAATAAACAGACAAGAAGAGAATAGAAGCTTTTGAAATGTGATTCTACAGAAGAATGCTGAAGATTAGATGTGTAGATCACGTAACTAATGAGGAGGCACTGATAAACTGGGGAGACAAGAAATTTGCGGCACAATCTGAGTAGAAGTGCTCAGTTGATAGGACGCATTCTGATACGTTAAGGGATCACTGATTTAGTATGGGAGGGAAGTGTGGGGGGTAAAAGTCGTAGAGTGAGACCAAGAGATGGATACAGTAAGGTGGTTCAAAATGATGTAGATTGTAGTAATTATTCGGATATGAAGAGGCTTGCACTGGATAGAGTAGCAAGGAGCTACATTAAACCAACAAGACCGCAACAACAGCAACAACAATTCCTTGTTCAGTTCACCGACGTCCTCAAAGTTTTATTAGCGACTTTCTCCGTTCATCTTCGACGCTCACTGAGAGATCTAACGGCTGATAGTCTTGCTTCACGGCGAGAAACATGTCCCGTGTGAGAACTGCTTAAGTGATCCATTTCGCGCATGTATTACGCTTGTTTAGCATTCGCGTACTCCATCTATGTCTGGCCTCACTTCCCACTCACCCCTTCCCCTCCCTCCCCCTTTCCTGACATGCCTTTGTCTCGATTTATGTGGCCATTCCAGCATACATCACTTCGCCCCGGACAGATACTTCCGGATACTTGAAGCTTGTGGTTGATTCCTGTGGCTCATCGCCCATCACTTAGTCAAACAAAACCAGTTTCTTTCGCCTTGTCACGAGCGTTACATTATGTTTGTTTATGCTGAGAGTCAGCTGCCAATCTTTTCCCCAGCCAACAATCCTCGATCGCCTTGCATTCGCCCTCGTCCTCTACCGAACACTTTTCACTACATCTGCGTCACTTAGCTGCTCAAGCTATTTAAGCACTCGCGCATGCTTTCGTAATCCAACAATAAATTGTATTGTAAATTATAATAATCGTTCTAATTACAACACAATACCCAAGGCTTCGCCGACCGCTGTGGCCGAGCGGTTCTAGGCGCTTCAGTCTGGAGTCGCGCCGCTGCTACGGTCGCAGGTTCGAATCCTGCCTCGGGCATGGATGTGTATGATGTCCTTAGGTTAGTCAGGTTTAAGTAGTTCTAAGTCTAGGGGACTGATGACCTCAGCAGCCTTCGTTTTATATTCCTTCAAAAACCGCCGGACTTTGTACGGATAATCGACAACCCGGATAACCCACACTTGGGTACGGCATCTCTTGTACACCATTTTCGTATCCATGCGACAGTCCAACGTACCACATGCTCTGCACTCTTCTCAGGTGGAGCATTTTGGAAATTTTATTCACACTGGATCTTATGGAACTCTGTGGCTGTTAAGAACTGTTAGTGATGAACGGAACTAGTCGCAAAATTTTTTAAAGAGCTTTGTTTTATGCCATTATCGGTTTTGAACTCTCATGCCTACCTTGAGATAGCTAACTTTTCCAATTTCAGTAACGTATCGGTCAGCAGCGTACGTCCGCTCCTGTAATACAGCACGTTTTTTTTAAAAAAAAGTATCATGTATTCCTTCAGCAGGCAGTATTGGTCAAAACTAGAAAAGTTCCTCTAAGCATACTAACGGAAACCAACACCAGTTGAGATACTGGACAATATGTCTGTGGGTTACGTAAAAGTAGATACTATAGGGAGTGTTGCGGGTCGTTACTATTGATCCTGACACATACTACCCTCCCCCCCCCCCCCCCCCCCTTTCTCCGCAGTGAATCACGCTCTCCTTCACATAAACCCGGCTCCATTCGGATTGCGTCACATGCATTGGCCACACGCTCCTGTGGTGTCTGCATACTGTCGAGCGTTTCGGTACACATTCAAGCCTTTAAATGTTTCAATAGCTAGAAATCCAACGGATTTAGGTTCGGTGAACGGGTAAACGACGCCAACGGAAAATAGGGTCGTGCCTTGTCGTTGTCTTTCTGTATGAGTAACGTTCTCCAATAGCGCTGGTAATTCATCGCGCTGTTCATTTGTTTGGTAAATTGTATGGCCATATGAATCTTTCACTAATAATTCCTACCTATACGTTGATACTGAAACGATACTGATGTCTCGCCTCCATGATTGCTCGAGGACTCCCATCTGCACACACGTGCGCATTGTGACAAATTATTATGCCGTCTCTCTGAATCCAGCCTTATCTATCAATAAATTGCACTCTGTGAACTGCTGATCTTCTGCTATATGTTGTAGAACTCACCGACAGAACTATAATCGGGCATGGTGATCTGCAGGGCTAGGTCTTACACGGGTTGCATATTATAGGGATCAAAGAACTGCTAGTGCAGAAGTGAACACGCAAGAGTATGGGTGATATACGCAGCAGCTCCAGTTCTTCGCACACTTGTTTCAGGATCATGGTCTACATGTCGCAGTACCTGCTCCTGCATCTCCAGCGTGCGAATGGCGCGAGAACTACCGTGATCCGTTGTCCTTGCTGCGAATGATGCAGTCCCTATAAGTCGCTGGAATGGCCTGCTGAACATTCTTGCAGATGAAGTGCCGCGTCGTCGGAGTCCTTCGGTATACAGCTGGCGGACCTGGCGGTTGCTGCCATCAGGTAATCCATAACAGAATATCATGTCTGCCATTTCCCTCGTGAAATTGCAGGCCTCCATTGCGCTGTTTATAGTACAGTTTGTTCACACTGCACGGAAACATTGACCTTGCTCTGCTAACACAGTGCATGGGGAACACAACCCAAATTGATTAAAGAATCAGATCGTTCCACTGCTATGACTGATATCAGTGCCACCACCAGTGTTCTGCAAATTACAATCATACGCAATGAACTGTAATAGTAGGACGGCCTGGACCACCGAATACTACACGCTAAACATAGAAGTAAAATGATCCAATTCTCAAAAGGTACTGGTTTCCGGACATATAACTGTAGGAATTTTTCTTCTACTTTTGACTAATATCACCTCCTACTGAAAATGTGATACGTTTTGTAAACATCCTTTATGTTCCAATGGACAGCTTTTGTTGCTCCCACCCTTATGCCTTTCCAGGAAGATCCAGAAATTGATGTAGCCCATAGCATGACAAAAATAGTTATTTCTCATGTCTTTTGCAGTCTCAGACGTATGTTTACTAGTTAATGTTTTTGTCCAAAAACAACGAAACGCCGCCCACTGGAACGAGTTGCAGGAACGGGTAGCATGCTGCTGATAACACATTACTGTAATCGGAAGCGTTCGACAATGTAAAATGGTGCAAGATATTGGAAATAAAAGTTCAAATGGTTCAAATTGCTCTGAGCACTATGGGACTTAACTTCTGAGATCATCAGTCCCCTAGAAATTAGAACTACTTAAACCTAACTAACCTAAGGACATCACACATACATGCCCGAGGCAGGATTCGAACCTGCGACCGTAGCAGCCGCGTGGTTCCGGACTGAAGCGCCTAGAACCGCTCGGCCACATCGGTCGGCGGACTTCAGGAAATAACGGTTATGGAACTGTAGAGTGCGACAAGCGACATTGATACTGGCAAGAGACCGGCCCCGCCGCGCTGGGTAGCCGAGCTGTCTCAGGAGCCTTGTCACGGTCCGCGCGGCTCCCCCCGTCGGAGGTTAGAGTCCTCCCTCGGGCATGGATGTGTGTGTTGTCCTTAGCTTAAGCACGTTTAAGTTAGATTAAGTAGTGTGTAAGGTAAAAATTAAATAATAGAAGACTAGAGATGCCTGTAGTGGTAGAGTAATTATAAGTACTTACCTGTAGTGTAGAAACAATAGCTGCAAAAATGTATGGTATGAAATTAGGACCCACTAATGTATTCAGGTAGTGGGTTAATATGTATAAGTACAATAACTGAATAAAGAATAATTTTTTTTTAAAAAAGTAGTGTGTAAGCTTAGGGACCGATGACCTAAGCAGTTTGGTCCCATAAGACCTTACCACAAGAGACCGGCGCCAGGAACTCCAGGACTTTCGAGAATGTTACAGTTTTAATTTTGAACTCGGATAATGAATCAACGAAATATTTTTTCGCATGATATAATTAAAAATTAAAATTTTTCTGGGCTTTCCCTTACTTGTACTGTGAAACGTTGCTTCTTGTCGAATTTAATGATTCTACGTCAACGAGTACCCTAGAGGTGTTAATGAGACAGTTTGCGAGTATCAAAATATGTAACTTAAATGAAAGTATCTTTTAACTGCATTAACGTAGAGGGTTAAATTTTTTACATTGCCAACGGACCAAAGACCTTAGTATGTGACATAAATTTTAACTTGATACATTTACCCATTCCTGAGAAGATGGGTTTTTAACAGTCGGACAGACAGACAGATGGACAGACAACAAAGTGATCCTATATGGGTTCTGTTTTTATCGACTGAGGTACGAAAAACTAAAAAGAAAAAAAAGAAAGAATGGAATAGTTAGCCATCTGAAGACGGGCATGATAGCCCAAAACTGGTAATGGATTAAAATCATGCTATTTAAAGTATTTGTTTTGCGGTTGTGTTCTTCACCAACAATATACTTAAGTCTCAATTATTGTTCCGTCTCAGTTGCACACTTTTAATTAGATTACGTGTTTCGATCACACTGGACCATCTTCAGGTCTAAGTAGTTGGGTCGGATCTGAAGATGATCCAGAGTGATCAAACATGTAATCTAATTAAAAGTGTGTAACTGAGACGGAACAATGAATGAAAATTATCTTATGTATCAATACAATTGCTGAATCTCTCAAGACGATTAGGTCGCCTATAGTGAAGTATTTCAGCCTTCATTTTACCATCGTCCGTTTCCTGCTGAAAATCTGCTAAATGTTTCTGATGATTCAGGAGAATCTGCGTGACGGGCGCGAACGGCAGAAAGAGTCGAACAGACTGGGAGGTAGGGAGTATGCTTCTCGACGGGGGAGACAGGCAAATGGCAGAGCACCGCCGCATTAGCACGCCAGCTGAGGCCGGGGCTGGAGGGTGAGGGTGGCGGAGGCGTGGGCGGCTCTGGGGTGGCGCCCGCCGCGTGGGAACGGAATGCGCCCGCAATGAACACTGGAAGCGTTTTATTAGGACGCGCCGTTCGCGCCCGCCCAGATAAGATCGGCGCGGAGACAATGGCCGGCGCGCGCTGATGGATTCCGTACGACGCGGCCCGCCGACGGCCAAATTAGCCGCCATTAGATGGACGCATGCCAGCGAGGGCGCAGGGGGCGGGAACCCCGAGGCGCGAGCCTGCCGGCTCTCTTCCGCGTTCACACGGCCGCGGCAGCTACAGCTCGTCTCGCGTGGTTGCCACCGAACCTTTGTTTACATAGTGTTCTCTGTACTACCTGGTGTAAGGAGGGCCAATGCCCGTGGGCAGAATCGTGATTTTTTTTCCGTGCTGACCATTACGTCACTGTCGACTGCAAGCTGTTAACCAAGGTACCAACCTTCGACCATAGATACTAGTAGACTGGCCTTGCTGTGCAGAAGCAATGTTTTTGGTGTGGCTCCAACATAAACCACGTGACTGTTGGCAAAAAGTGGCGGGATTTCAAATCAGCGGTCTGCCATCTTATGTTTGTATCGGATTTTACCCACATTTCTCAATTGACTGCCAAACGCTTCCACCAAAAATACTTTTTAATTTGCGAAAAATTATGTCAGAACTACATTTGACCTGGATTTGTTCACAGTACAATTTATAAAATCTAACAAATACATCGAACGCCCTTCTGGTGGGCAGTGGGACGAAATTACTATAAAATATCGTTAAAATGTCGTTAAAATTCTTTTAAACAGTAAGAGTGGGCTCGTGTCAAAACTTTAAACATTGGATTCGCCCCGTTTTGAGCTATACTCTCTTATAAAAGAAAATGGGATACGGGAATTATCTCAACCATAGGTGCCAAAATTGTCGACTTTAGGAGCAGGTCCATTTTAGAGTATCAATTTTAGGTGCACCTCAAAGGTTCAGTTCCTACTATTTTCACAAAAGTTTAAACTATCAGTTTAAAAAAAATGAAATTTTAGATGAAAGGTGAGACTTTGAAGTTTCAGAAAATAATTTTGGAGCCTACATTTATTTAATAGTATTAGAAGGTAAAAAAAATTCTCTTCATGTGTCGACTATAGGTGCTCTTACCGTATTATAGTCTCACTTGTATATACAAAAAGGCGCGTATGTGCAGACGGCTTAAAGTTTTTCCGTTTCAGGGCCTGTATCCAAAGCTGCCTTCGGTTTTCATCCTTAGGGAACCTATGAGTTGGAACGAGAAAAAGTTATACTTACTTCTGTAACCGAATTATCACAGATAATTTCCAAAATGTAATATGAGTCTGACTTTACAGGCATCACTTTCAACACTCTAATTTACGTGATACTCTATTTCAAGTGTAAAAAACATATAAAAGTCACTTCAGCAGATTTCAATAAACGCATCTACACTATCATAGAAACACTTACACGTGAAATGTAATGCCATTTCCCCCGACAAAACGCTGAGTACGGCCATAAGCGCAACACGAAACAACCATGTTTTGCCAACATTTACGTGACTTTAGCCCAGAGATGTTGGAGCCACGAAAATGACGTCAGCGCCAGTCTATTATATTTATGGTCGAAGGTACCAACATATGGAATAAGTTCACAGATATGTGAGAGGCTCAAGGCCTTTTTAGATAATAGAACCCAGCACGTTGCCTTCGACGGCGAATTTTCATCAGAGACAAGGGAATCGTCAGGAGTGTCCCAGGGAAGTGTTGGGTTGTTGGTTGCGTTGTTTTTGAGGGAGGAGACCAGACAGCGAGGTCATCGGTCTCATCGGATGAGGGAAGGAAGAGGAAGGAAGTCGGCCGCGCCCTTTCAAAGGAACCATCCCGGCATTTGCCTGGAGCGATTTAGGGAAATCACGGAAAACCTAAATCAGGATGGCCGGACGCGGGATTGAAGCGTCGTCCTCCCGAAAGCGAGTCGAGTGTGCCAGATACGGCGCCACCTCGCTCGGTGAAGTGTCATGGGACCTCTGTTGTTCTCTATAAACGTAAGTGGTTTGGCGGACTGCGTGGGCGGCGGCGTGCAGTTGTTTGCTGATGATGCCGTTGTGTAGGATAAGGCGTCGAAGTTGAGTGACTGTAGGAAGATACAAGACGACTTGGACAAAATTTCCAGTTGGTGTGGTGAATGGCAGCTAGGCCTAAATGTGGAAAAATGTTATTTAATGCGGATGAGTAGGAAGAGCAAACCTGTAATGTTCGGATCTAGTATTACTAATGTCCAGTTTGACACAGTCAAGTCGTTTAAAGGTCTGGGCGTAACGTTGCAAAGCGATATGAGGGGGAATGAGCAAGTGACAACTGTCGTAAAGAAGGCAAATGGTCGACTTCTGTTTAATGGGAGAATTTTAGAAAAGACTGTTTCACCTCTAAAGGAAACAGCTTACAGGACCCTCGTGCGACCTATTCTTGAGGACTGCTGAAGTGTTCGGAATCCGTACCACCTCGGATTGAAGGAAGACATCGAAGCAATGAAGAGGCGGGCAGCTAGATTTGTTACCCGTAGGTTCGAACAAAACGTAAGTATTATGTAGATGCTTCGGGGGAGGGAAGGTGGCTTCCTTTTCAGATGTAGGCCATCCGAACTCCCCCTCATCGATTTGATTAATATTGAGAAGATGCGTCGGTCACGACTATGACTTCAACATACCTAAAGAGGAAATCTAGTTCGAAAATTTTACATTTAGTTACACGCACTGACAGAAGGAGTTGTGCGACATAAACGAAAGTTGGTAGGCGTGTTTCTACAACTGAAGTATGATATTTATTCAAATTTCCAGTCTGGAACCGCTTGACCGCTACGGTCGCAGGTTCGAATCCTGCCTCGGGCATGGATGTATGTGATGTCCTTAGGTCGGTTATGTTTAAGTAGTTCTAAGTTCTAGGGGACTGATGACCTCTGAAGTTCAGTCCCATAGTGCTCAGAGCCATTTGAACCATTTTTGGTTAACAGCCGCTCACATACCGCTGTTGTAAACCAACATGCTCTGCAGAGTGTCAACGCGCTGCTTTGGCCTGGTCGATCACCAAATGTGTCTGCATCGAACACGTTTGGGATATCATCGGGCGACAACTACATCGTCATCCAGAAACAACATTACTCGTCTGTCTATTGACTGACTAAGTGCAACATGCATGGAACACCATCCCACAAACTGACATCTGGCACTTGCATAACACAATACATTCACGTTTGCATGCCTGCATTCGACATTCCGTAGGTTACGCCGGTTATTAACAATCTGCCGTCCGTACGTCTCGTACAGATTTATTCGCTTGGCGCCGGCAACGCTAATTTGGATTACTTGGCTTGTCTCCTGCCGCTTGTCACCTTTCCGTTGATGAAAAGCTTCAAACACATGGACTTTTGCGCGGTTTAATTTTTCCGGAAATCCTCTATTTTGCCGTATCGTTCCACAAACTCAAATTTTATTTTCAAGTAACTTCTCTGCAAGTCCTACACTGTTATAATAATTATCCATGTAGAGGTGATGCCATTTTCCATAAGAAGGTGGCAGTAGTTCCATCACTGTTTTTGCTAAAGGTTGTCCTGCGCCGGAATATATCTTGAATGAGGAAATGTATCCCGTACTCGAATCACACAGCATCCGAATGAGAATGAAATATTTCGTAATTTTCGACGGATTGTAAACTTTAAAATTTAACTGTCCACGCTACGGTATCATTCCTTCATGAATTGAGATGTTTTTGACTTAGGTTAAACGTTTCTTTTTTAACTTATTGAAAAAATAATCAATTACGAACTGCACTTTGAAAAACCGGTCGGTATTATCCGGTTTATTGTTCTTGTCGGAAAAATGTAAAAATGATAATATTTGTCTTCATCGGTTGCGGGACATCGCCTTGCGAAATATCGGTGTGTCTATCAATGGATTCGTTGACCAGTAATCATCGATCCTTGCTTTTTTCACAATTCTCATACGGATAGGAAGCCCAAACCATTTTCTAAGTTCGGGTCCCGTAACGTCGACAAATTTGGAATTTTTTAAATCCACTTTCCTTCTATTGCAATTTTGAGTGTAATACTTGTTGGTTTCGTTGCTAATATATTCAAATAGATCGTTCCTAATATATAATTCTACGGTATTCACTACCCTCTGTGTATCTTTGGGTAACACGTGTAGACCCGGAGATCCTTCAAATTTATTATTGGTCCTCAGTAAATCATAGTCTGTTTTCTTCGTATGATTCATCCGAATCAATTGGCAACTGTAGCGTTCACCGAATTCTTTTTGGACGTATTTCACTATCTTCCGACGATTCTGCTTCACTTTCATTTTTTTGATATCCAATGTCTTCGTCCCATTCGGCCAAGTCGTCCGGAACGTCAGACAACACGTCCGCGCATTCATCGTAAATAATCGTAATGTCTCTTTCGTCAGCCACGATGAAAGGGCACAAGTACTTATAAAAACAAAAACTTGTTGACGTGTGTAACTTATTGTTACGTAAACAAAACAAGAACAGAATGATAAAGATGCTAATGTGCTGTCACCGGCCACTGAGCGATACTATGCTCACGACACCACTGTGGTGTCGCTGGCCGTTGACCGCTATTTCGCGCACGACACCACTGTGGTGTCGCCGCACAGCAAAGTGTTAATATATCATCATTTCACATTTGCAATGGCTTATCTCGAGCTTACAGTAGCTTGTGATCTTGCAATATTAATCACTTAAATATGTTACCTAGTGATATCTGTCCCCGAAATTTCAATACTCTACATTAATTATTTTTTTATGTTGCGATTTTTTTCCGGCAATGTATTTTGTATAGTTGCTTATATTCAAAAAGTCCGCAGCCAGTGTGCCTTTGGCAGTGGTGCGACGAGCACTTCTCGTTTGCGTCTCTCCTGTTGTACTGCTTGCGAGCGAGCGCGCGTTTGTTTACTTGTTTTCGTGTCCGAATTCATCGACCATCATGGCGTTTTGCTGTCGCCAAGTCATGATTGAATTAACTTTTCCACTGGATCATAAACGACCAAAAGCATATGAGGTAGAACGATTTATACGGGACGAAATGCGTATCCCGCCGCAGTATTTTCTCGGAATTCATTTTTCTATCCTTAGTACGACTGTGTACATCAAGCTGGCGAGTGAAGTGCTGTGCGTCGACGTTGTGCGGCGCCATGATACCGATCTCAGGTTCCAATATTCCGATCACGCTGGGTTTCGCCTCCGACCGCTGAGGGTTTTCGAACTCCCCTTTGAGGTGCCGTCGGACGTTCTGGTGGCCGCTTTTGAAACTTACTACAACATCCTCAGTCACGTAGCTGAAACAAGGAAGACGTCCGTAACCTATCGTGTCCCCATCGGTGTTCATCAGATAAAAATCGAAATGAGGAATCATGTGCCACCTTAATTGGTTACTGCCGGCTGCGGGGCTGTCGTCATGTACCATGACCAGCTGCGCACTTGTTCAGGTTGTGCCCAGGAAGGCCATGTCCGTTCTGAAAATTTGTACGTTAATCTGGTGATTCGACCTGTTCAGCTGCCATTCATTAACAGCATTCCAAGGGGTGTTCTCCAGCACGAAGACTGGTTCAGACGCCGATCGGAGACTTGGCTCTCCCTGTGCCGCTCACTGTGTTACCTCTATAGTACGCGTACTCGCCGAGGCTGCCTGCGGCGCCCACTCTGAATCGGTCGACTCCTCTCGACGACGCTATGGACGTTTTGTCTGTATTTCTGCCACAGGCAGTACCAACGGACGATGGTCGTCAGCAGACGCAAGCCGTCTGTCCCGATCCCATGGTTGTTGATCAGGGAGCTGTGCCGACTTCTGCTTTGCTGCCGTCTGGCCGCATGTTGGACGACATGGAACGACATGTTAGGAAGCAACGATCACCGAGGAAGCGGAAGAGACGGTACCGTACCCCTTCTGGTAACTGCCTCCATAGATGTGCGCAAAGGATGACGACCCTTCTATGTCTTTATTCCATGAAATGCTGTATGCTGTGGACGCTGCTTCAAGAGGTGCATGTTGCAACCATTTGTGCTCCCCTTTCTTCATGGCACACGTCTACCATGTTTCCCCTACTGGTAGTGGGGTGGCGATCGTCTTACGTGATGGTACCCTCACTGATACAGTTGCCTATCTCCCTGATCCCAGAGGTACGGTTATCATATTTAGTGGCGTCAGGATCACCAACGTCTGTGTGCCAACAGGTTTGGGTCTCTGCCGCGATCGTTTCACTTTCTTCTCCGAGGCGGCCATACCTCTCTTCCTGGGTCGGAGGAATGCATTAATCGTGGGACGCCACTTCATGTCCACACAGGGCAACTGTCACATCACTCTGTGTGCGTGGCGAAGGCGGCGGTTGTCAGGCAACTCAGCCTTATGGACTCTTGGGAGTATGTCCATGGTGATCGTCTGGGGCTTCCACTTTTCACTAGCCATTCTTGCAGTCGTCTCGATCGTGTTTATATCTCCCGCAGTATTGTCGGTGGGGTGCAGGCTGTTGAAGTCCTGTTCGTTGGATTCTCTGATCATGACGCATATATATGTGCCGTCAATCTCTGCCACCAAAGAGTGTAGCGCGGTCGGGGTGCATGCTTTTTCAGTGTGCCTATTGCAAAACAAACTTGTATTACATTCCAAAGCGGTGCTCGGTCATCACACAATTTCGTAGCGTACCACACAATCTGTTTTAGAATAACACGGGAATGAAACTTTAAAAAAAAAGGATACCGGACGCGAGTTTCGATCCTCCGACCTCGAACTTGTGAAACTAAGTGCTTACTCGCTTGGCTGCGAAATCCTTGTATACACACATCAAAAAAAGTTTTGCATCACCCCGGTTCTCAGAACTCCTGAAGATAGACTTTGACTATGGATATTGTATCACAGACACAATCCCTTTTGCTGTTCAGAGATGCCACTAAACCCACCAATAGATATAAACAACCATGCATGAGCAGCGCCTATTAGACGGAGGGGGTCCGACAGCCGATTAGTTCCAGTCATTCCACCAGGAAGGAGGCAAATGGCTCGTGTTGTTTCTAGTTCAACCACGCCTAGATGGTCGGTACCGCGGTTCGATCGCATCCGCATTGTTACTTTGTGCCAGGAAGGGTTCTCAACAAGGGAAGTGTCTAGGCGTCTCGGAGTGAACCAAAGCGATGTTGTTCGAACATGTAGGAGATACAGAGAGACAGGAATTGTCGATGACATGCCTCCCTCAGGCCGCCCAAGGGGCTACTACTGCAGTGGATGTCTACTACCTATGGATTATGGCTCGGAGGAACCATGACAGCAACGCCACCATGTTGAATAATGCTTTTCGTGCAGCCACAGGACGTCGTGTTACGACTCAAACTGTGCGCAGTAGTCTGCATGATGCGCAACTTCACTCTCGACGTCCATGGCGAGATCCATCTTTGCAACCATGGCACCATGCAGTGTGGTACAGATGGGCCCAACAACATGCCGAATGGACCGCTCGGGATTGGCCTCACGTTCTCTTCACCGATGAGTGCCGCATATGCCCTCAACCAGACATTTGTTGGAGACGTGTTTGGAGGCAACCCGGTGACACTGAACGCCTTAGACACTGTCCAGCGAGTGCATCAGGGTGGAGGTTTTCCTGCTGTTTTGGGGTGGCATTATGTGGGGACGACGTACGCCGCTGGTGGTCGTGGAAGGAGCCGTAACGGCTGTACCTATACGCGAATGACATCCTCCGACCGACAGTGCAACCACTTCGGCAGCATATTCGTGAGACATTCGTCTTCATGGATGACAATTCGCGCCCGCATCGTGCATATCTTGTGAATAACTTCCTTTAGGATAACGATATAGCTCGACTAGAGTGACCAGCATGTTCTCCAGACATAAAGCCTATCGATCATTCCCGGTATAGATGGAAAAGCGCTGTTCATGGACAACGTGATCTACCAACCACTCTGAGGGACCTACGCTGAATCGCCGTTGAGTAGTGGGACAATGTGGACCAACAGTGCCTTGATGTGGATAGTATGCCATGATGAATACAGGTATGCATCAATGTAAGAGGACGTGCTACCGGGTATTAAGGTACCGGTGTGTACAGCAATCTGGACCACCACTTCTGAAGGTCTCACTGTATGGTGGTACAACATGCAATGTGTGGTTTTCAGGAGCATTAAAAAGGGCAGAAATGATGTTTATGTTGATATCTATTCCAATTTTCTGTACAGGTTCCGGAGCTCTGGGAGCTGAGGTGGTGCAGGACTTTTTTTGATGTTTGTACTAGCGACCGTACGAAGTATGTGCGCCGGCGTAAAATGTTCGGACTCGATTTTCTCGAAAACAACTGCGAGCTGCTTCTTGCCCTGCACAGCCTGCCAATAAGAATAAGTTCGGTGAGGGGGCTTCGTACTGTCCACTTGTTAGCACAGTTCGCCCGCCCTCTTACGTGTCGAAGCGAGGAAGTTTTGTCTTGTTGCTGTTTGTTTTTATGTTCTAAGGTGTTGGTTCGTTCTGTTTAACATTAATAATGCCAAACTGGACTTCGACTGTACCTGAACAATATATTCAGAAAACTAATCATAAGTTTCCCAATGATCCATAAACATATGGTTAGTAGGTTCTGCTTCGTAGGCGAAGTGATGTAATTACCGTTAAAAATGGTATATCTGTAGCGTAACATTAAAGAGGGCGCTTGTTTACGAACTCTCCAGACTCTATTCTTGTCACTTCTACAAGCGTAGATCTTAAAGTTGAATGCATTGCTTACGCAGCACGTTACTAAAGCCATTTCTGCTGCCGTTCCATAGTCTAGTCAACATGACTTGTATCACAAAGAAATGATAGTCGGAAAGCTCGTGAAACTTGTAAACGTGCGCTTTACACACTAAGTTCGCTGTCACCGAAGAAGAAAAAAGTGGACCAAAGTACAGCAACAGGAAAAAGAGTTTATCAAGGATGAAACTTGAGAAAGGAATAACGCTACTGACAAAGAATAAGCGTTTAATAATAGGAAAGAATACACTGAGAACAGAAGGCAAATTACTGCCTTGTGCATTCTACAGACTTTAGTATTGCGCCAGACAAAAAACACTTGTCGCCTCTGTGATGAGTTCTTAGAGGACTTCGAGCTGATACTATAACACACACAAAATATCAGATCACTTCATAACTTGAACATGATGAAATACTTAACTTCGTAACATTCCACGTCCACAGGAATATCTTGTATATTTATTATTGTCACTTAACACTAACGTATCACTTGATACAGTCTCTTCTCTCAAAGTACAATTGACTATAAACCTTGCTACATACGTCTATCTAACACAGCTCTTACGCTGCTGGCTCGGTAAAGAGACGATGCTGTCGTCTTCGGCAAAGACTATGCGGCAGCGGTGGTACATGGAACTCTTGAGGGTTGCCTACACTTGCGTCTCCCATTCGTCGCTGCGTCTGGCACGAGGCCCACGAGAAAGACAGGGCGTTGCACGTACGTCACAGCACGTGACACTGCAGGTCTTAGGAGCTCCGGCAGCCGTCTCAAGAGGGGAGCGAGTAACTGTTTCAGACGAGTTTAAATGCATGCAAGTTCTCGATAGCACACGACAAAATTAAGACCTTTATTCGGTACCTTTTCAATTGAATATTGATTTCCTGTGGGCCCTGCGCTGAGGCGAGCGTTCCCGAAGTGTGGCGGGCAAGCCTACTAGTGTGACGTCAGAATTTCGTTGCAGGGCCCGTATACCTTGATGGTCCCGGTCTGGCAGTGACTGTGCTTACTCGTTCCGTCGGAACTTCGTTCTTTGGATGACACCACTCAAAATACTACAGATTTTGCAAGAAGTCTTTACAGACTTAACAAATATCTCGTCAGATGGAAGAAGAGAACCCGTAGGAGTTGGGAAGTTGTAAGCATAAACCTTGCTTTTACACTCTTTGCACAGAAAAACTTATATTTATATAAGTAACATCGTAATCATTACCATGATTTTCAACTTTAAAAATATGGATATATTATTGTTTACGGTTTCATGCTGGGATTTTGGTTAATATATGTCGATAAATCTTAGGCTTCTGTATAATTATGAGTGTGTAAAGTAATTGGAATTACGTTGTTTTCTTGTTACTTCTTATCTCCAAGAAAAAGATGTTAAACACTATTGCCGATTTCAACACACAAAATGCGTTTACTGCACTGAAAATATTGTTATTGTTGCGTGTGCAGTACTACTGAAAATGAAAGGCGGGGGGTTAAGTAGAAGTTAAGTTACAGAAAATATTGAGGAATAACATACACGGGGTGGTCCACTGATAGTGACCGGGCCAAATATCTCACGAAATAAGCATCAAACGAAAAAACTACAAAGAACCAAACTCGTCTAGCTTGAAGGGTAAAACCAGATGGCGCTATGGTTGGCCTGGTAGATGGCGCTGCCATGGGTCAAACGGATATCAACTGCGTTTTTTTAAATAGGAACCCCCATTTTTATTACATTTTCGTGTAGTACGTAAAGAAATATGAATGTTTTAGTTGGACCACTTTTTCGCTTTGTGATAGAAGGCGTTGTAATAGTCAAAAACGTATAAGTACGTGGTATCACGTAACATTCCGCCAGTGAGGACGGTATTTTGTTCGTGATACATTACCGGTGTTAAAATGGACCATTTACCAATTGCGGAAAAGGTCGATATCGTGTTGATGTATGGCTATTGTGATCAAAATACCGAACGGGCGTGTGCTACGTATGCTGCTCGGTATCCCGGACGACATCATCTAAGTGTCCGGACCGTTCGCCGGATAGTTACGTTATTTAAAGAAACAAGAAGTGTTCAGCCACATGTGAAACCTCAACCACGACCTGCAACAAGTGCTGATACCCAAGTAGGTGTTTTAGCTGCTGTCGCGGCTAATCCGCACATCAGTAGCAGACAAATTGTGCGAGAATCGGGAATCTCAAAACCGTCGGTGTTGAGAATGCTACATCAACATCGATTGCACCCGTACCATATTTCTATGCACCAGGAATTGCACGTCGCCGACTTTGAACGCGTGTACAGTTCTGCCACTGGGCACAACAGAAATTACGGGACGATGACAGATTTTTTGCACATGTTCTGTTTAGCGACGAAGCGTCATTCACCAACAGCGGTAACGTAAACCGGCATAATATGCACTACTGGGCAACGGAAAATCCACGATGGTTGCCACAAGTGGAACATCAGCGACCTTGGCGGGTTCATGTATGATACAGCATTATAGGAGGAAGGATAATTGGCCCCCATTTTATCGATGGCAATCTAAATGGTGCAACGTATGCTGATTTCCTACGTAATGTTCTGCCGATGTTACTACAAGATGTTTCACTGCATCACTGAATGGCGATGTACATCCAACATGATGGATGTCCGGCACATAGCTCGCGTGCGGTTGAAGCGGTATTGAATAGCATATTTCATGACGGGTGGATTAGCCGTCGAAGCACCATACCATGGCCCGCACGTTCACCGGATCTGACGTCCCAGGATTTCTTTCTGCGGGGAAAGTTGAAGGATATTTGCTAGCGTGATCCACCGACAACGCCTGACAACATGCGTCAGCGCATTGTCAATGCATGTGCCAACATTACGGAAGGCGAACTACTCGCTGTTGAGAGGAATGTCGTTACACGTATTGCCAAATGCATTGAGCTTGACGGACCTCATTTTGAGCATTTATTGTATTGATGTGGTATTTGCAGTTAATCACGCTGTAACAGCATGCGTTCTCAGAAATGGTTAGTTCACAAAGGTACATGAATCACATTTGAACAACCGAAATAAAATGTTCAAACGTACCTATGTTCTGTATGTTAATTTAAAAAACGTACTTGTTACCAACTGTTCGTCTAAAATTGTAAGCCATATATGACTACTACAGCGCCATCTATCACAAAGCGAAAAATGTGGTCCAACTAAAACATTCATATTTTTTTACGTACTACACGAATATGTAACAAAAATGGGGGTTCCTATTTAAAAAAACGCAGTTGATGTCCGTTTGACCTATGGCAGTGCCATCTAGCGGGCCAACCATAGCGCCATTTGGTTTCCCCCTTCAAGCTAGACAAGTTTCGTTCTTTGTAGTTTTTTCCTTTGATGCTTATTTCGTGAGATATTTGGCCCGATCACGATCAATGGAGCACCCTGTATATATGTCAAGAGCAGTCGCAGCCTACACTTTCACAAAAAGGTAGGCGACATATCAGTTTCGTGTCCGTTGGAAGTACATTCACTTAGTGTGTATGTTTGCTTCTCTCGTACTCATAATTAACTAAAGTGCTTTTTAGATTTCGTACGCGAATGAATCAAAGAGCACTAAGGCGGGAAATGTTATATTGCCAGTAAACCATCGCAAATTTTACTACACCAAATTTTATTCAAGGGAAATCATAATTTATAGGTTGTGTACTAGTTAATTGCAATTATTAGATATCCAGTGGTGTGTCACATACAAAATAAGCACAAAATGTGCTGTTTTATAGCCCATAATGACAATTTTTACAACTTAAAATGTTATTAGAAAAGAAGTTATAATTTATCTCATGCACTAGTTACAAATTATTATAATTACTAGCTTAGAGCCCGTTGCTTCGCTCGCGTAGACTGTAGGCCTGCAGAGATTGTTTTTGTTTTTATTTCATCGAATTTTGATGATGTTCAGAAACTGCAACACCTTTAAACTTTATCACGCTAATTAATGCCGTATAAGTATGGTCTTTCCCGAATGTACTTCCGATCAAAAAGCGATTCTGATAGCTGGAATCCAAAGTTTTTGTTAATCATTCTTTCTGTGTTCTTGTGGAAATATTTCCATAGCAACTTTCATCTCTTAACAAAAATTTCTTTATATCTTACCTAGAAGTGAAATACCAATTTGCATGAATTTTGCTTTAAATTTTTTGATGTAACGAAACAATTTTTTAAAAATTTTCATCCCTTATTGCGTTCCTCAAGTGTTGCAATTCCAGAAACAGTGAAACTCGAATTTTTTTTTTCCAACCGAGACGTCAAATACCAATTGTCATAGATGTAGCTTTAAAGGTTCGTTAGTAATTATTTATTTAAAAACAGCTCTCATCTACTATTTTACCCCCTTAGTAGTTGAATTTCCATGAATGCTGAAACACGTATTTTTTATTTTTCTAGTTCTAGCTTCAAAATTCCCAAAAAACCTTTTATCCCCTATTTCGAACCCTTTGGTGTGGAATTATTGACAATCCTTTCTTAAACAATGCCTACACTATAAGATTCATGCTTACAAAATGTTGTTGTCATTCTTAGCTTGTCGAAGGACAAAATGAGCATACTTTTCTCGCTGAAGTGGATGTTGTTTTCACTGAATTCTCCGTTGTCTGTGTCTTTATCAGCTTCTTCAGGCAAATCACGCAGTATGTTAGCGTCATAATCAAACTCAGCGCCACCCACATCATGCTAATTTCAATAGCAAAAGAAGTCATTAGCACTGAAGAGAGTGAATGTGCTATAAACTAATACTCTTTTAACTGTGACTGATTCATATTTCACGTAAGATGCCACACAAAGATAATACCTAAGCGACAGAAAACGGGCAAACCATTACTAAATATTCTTAATATTTACGACAAGAGCACCAGTTTCAGCAAACTGCTGGAGTCAGGCAATAAATAATTCAGCCACTTTTAAGAACAATGTTTGCCGTGAAGATACTCAAGAGCACGTGTCGCTCATGTGTCAAGACTGGCGAGAACCAAGAAGAGATAACACCTGCAATCGTAAATTTCACGAGGGTTTAGCAATCTAGGGTTAAGCAGGAAGTGTCACACCAGAAAATGAGAAGACGCCTCGTCCTGCAAAGTGTCACACCAGAAAGTGACAAGGCGCCTCGCGCTGCTAACGCATCGCTAACAGTGGCGTCAAGCAGAAACGCGCTATCTTTCCAGAAACCAATGGCCCAACCTTCTACGTAGTGGTCTCGGTCTGATCCAGCCGTTTATGCGTGTCAGACATAGAGTATGAGCATCTATGCAGTAAGCTTAGCGTGCTGGGCATGAAGCCAACATCGAATCGGGATTGCCATGTTGACTTCAGTGTAATATTGTGTGTGAGAGCGTGCGTACAAGTTTTCAGGACTTTCTTTACGTTTCTGTCCATAGTTCCCATTTTAGTAATTTTACGATCTTCTTTCCTACTCGTCTCATTACACTTCCTGTTGTACGCCCTCAAAATCTCATCACCACCATTGTCATCACTGTTATTTTCTATTTTGCAGAAACTTTAAATACACATACAAGCGGCGTTTGAAAAGTCCGTGCAATAATAAAAACTACTTACGTGTCTGGGGTAAACCTTTTACATTTTTTGGCATAGTCTCCTTTTAGACTTATATACTTCGTCCAACGCTGTTCTAATTTGTTAATCCCTTCCGAATAATAGGAATTGTCCAAGGCTGCAAAATAGCTATTAGTTGCTGCAATCACCTCCTCGTTTGAATAAAATCTTTGTCACGCCAGGCATTTCTTCAAATTGGGGAACAAATAGTAGTCCGAGAGAGCCAAGTCTGGAGAATATGGGGGGGGGGGGGATGTGAAACGAGCTGGAATCCTATTTCCATTAATTTTAAGACCACAACTGCTGAGGTGTGTGCTGGTGCATTGTCGCGACGGAAGAGGACTTTCTTGCGGTCCAGTCGCCGGCGTTTTTCTTGCAGCTCGGTTTTCAGACGGTCCAATAACGATGAATAATGTGCACCTGTAATGGTTTTACCCTTTTCCAGATAGTCGATGAGGATTATCCCTTGCGAATCCCAAAAGACTGTCGCCATAACCTTTCCGGCCGAAGGAGTGGTCTTCGCCTTTTTTGGTGCAGATTTTCCCTTGATAACCCATTGTTTAGATTGTTCTTTGGTATCAGGAATATAATAATGTATCCATGTTTCATCCACAGTGACGAAACGACGCTTAAAGTCATGTGGATTCTTCCTGAACAGCTGCAAACCATCCTCGCAACATTTCACACGATTCCGTTTTTGATCAAGCGTGAGCAATCGCGGAACCCACCTTGCGGGTAGCTTTCTCATGTCCAAATGTTGATGCAAAATATTATGTACCGTTTCATTATAGATGCCCACACCACTAGCAATCTCACGCACCTTAACTCTTCTGTCATCCATCACTATATCATGGATTTTGTCAATGATTTCTGGAGTCGTAACCTCCACAGGGCGTCCAGAACGTTCAGCATCACTTGTGCCCATATGGCCACTCCGAAAATTTTGTAACCACTTAGAAACTGTTCTAATCGGAGGTGCAGAGTCACCGTAATGTTTAGCAAGCTTCTCTTTAGTCTCCTGAGGCGTTTTGCCTTTCACAAAGTGATATTTAATCACCATACGCAATTCTTTTTCGGCCATTTTTTGACAATCACTCGACTTCCAAGATTCACACGAATGCCAAACACAAAGAAATAGACCAATATGGCTGAAACTTGGTGTGCGTTCTTTCCAAAGACGCTACTAAGTATACATGACCTCGATACGCGCCAGTGGTGCCATCTCTCGGACTTGGCGTGGACTTTTCGAACGCCCCTCGTATTTGCTCTGGATTTCATATTTTTTTTACAGCAACATCAACGGTAAATAATTGTCGCTGCTACGGACGAAAGTAGTAGTAGTGAAAAGTCCCTTTTTGTGAGCGTCTCGGAGCTACCTTGGCGTCGTCGCTCTGGGCGACGTGTGGCGTGCGAGACCAACTACGCGGCGTACTGCTCTGCGGATTTTATATGAAACGTTTATTGGCTGACTCGGATTAATTCTTCTGTGTCGATGCATGCGTAATATCAGTCTAAACAACGGTCGCCAGACAGCCTTCGCCCCGTAAGGCAGGCTATAAACTTCCTACCACTCCAAAGTCAATAAGTAAGATCCTTGTGCCAATTGAAACACTTTCAGAAAGAATCCGTGGTCCGACCACTGCTTTTTATTTATTTTTTATTTACACGTCAAGTTCCTCAGGACCAAATTGAGGAGCAAATCTCCAAGGTCATGGAACGTGTCAGTACATGAATTTACAACATAAAAGTGATAACAAATAAGAGAAACAGATAAAAATAAACGTTTATGAACCCGTAAAAAGTCAGTCCATAAGTTTAAGTAAACACAGTCAACAATACAATAAGAATCAGTTTATTTTTCAAGGAACTCCTCGACAGAAAAGAAGGAGTGACCCATGATGAAACTCTTCAGTTTCGATTTTAAAGCGCGTGGATTACTGCTAATATTTTTCAATTCGAGTGGTAGCTTATTGAAAATGGATGCAGCAGTATACTGCACACCATTCTGCACAGGAGTTAAGGAAGTCCGATCCAAATGCAGGTTTGATTTCTGCCGAGTATTAACCGAGTGAAAGCTGCTTATTCTTGGGAATAAGCTGGTATTGTTAACAAGAAATGGCAGTATGGAATATATATGTTGAGAGGCCAATGTCGAAATACCCAGACTCGTGAAAAGGGATCGACAAGAGGTTCGTGAACTTTCATCACTTATTGTCCGAATCGCCCGTTTCTGAGCCAAACATATCCGTTTAGAATGGGAAGAGTTACCCAAAAATATAATACCATACGACATTAGCAAGGTAGACTAATTTTCGTGTCGAACGATCACTCACCTCTGATACGATTCGAATAGTAAAAATGGCAGTATTAAGTCTTTGAACAAGATCCTGAACGTGGGCTTTATACGACAGCTTACTATATATCTCAACACCTAGAAATTTCAGCTGTTCAGTTGCACTAATCATATGCCCGTTCTGTGAAATTAATACGTCAGGTTTTATTGAATTGCGTAAAAACTGTGTCTTACTGTGATTTAGCGTTAGTTTATTTTCTACAATCCATGAACTTAGGTCATGAACTGCACTATTTGGAACCGTGCCAATGTTGCACACAACGTCCTTTACTACCAGGCTAGTGTCATCAGCAAACAGAAATATTTTAGAGTTACTTGTAATACTAGAGGGCATATCATTTATATAAATAAGGAACAGGAGTGGACCCGACACTAATCCCTGGGGCACACTCCACTTGACAGTACCCCACTCAGACCTCACATCACAGCCGTTATCAACATTGTGAATAATGACCTTTTGCTGCCTGTTGCTAAAGTAAGAGGTGAACCAATTGTGAGCTACTCCCCCTGTTCCATAATGATCCAACTTCTGGAACAATATTTTGTGATCAACACAATCAAATGTCTTAGTTAAATCAAAAAATATGCCAAGCGTTCGAAACCTTTTGTTTAACCCATCCAGTACCTCACAGAGGAAAGAGAATTTAGCATTTTCAATTGTTCAACGATTTCTAAAGCCGAACTGGACATTTTACAGCAAATCGTGTGATATAAAATGATCGATTACCCTTAAATACACAGCCTTTTCAATAACTTTTGCAAACACTGATGACATATAAATAGGTCTAAAATTATCTACATCATCCCTTTCTCCCTTTTTATAAAGTGGCTTTACTACTGAGTACTTTAATCGCTCTGGAATATCACCTGCGTTGGACATCGGGCGATCCCTTTCTCCGCTTTTATGAAATGGCTTTACTACTGAGTACTTTAATCGCTCTGGAATATCACCTGCGTTGGACATCAAGCGAAAGCAAAGATGGATGCTTAACATTTGTAAGCAGTCGAGAGTCGCAGTTTCAAGCTTGGCAACGGCCCATAGAGCCACATAGCGGTAAGCGGCACATTTGCATAGAAAACAGGAATGATTTAACACGAAATCCACGACCCCGCTCAAGAACGCACTTTCGGGGTCTCCGAATATTCCATACTGCGAGAAATAACTCGACTGATCCTGAAGTATTACATTCTCCCGACTTCTGGGATGCTCTGCGGCACTAGTAATAGTCCCAGAGAGCACACTATTAGTCCACTTCGCGAGCTTCCGAAACGCTCCACGAAATGACTCAGTATTTAGGCCTTCCAACCAGTAAGAATCAGGAATAGAATATATGCATTTTCATTGGTCATTTTCTATCCTCACCAATAGAGCTCCGCTGAGGTAGTGCTTCCTGTCGGGACATTTAGAACTTTTCTCCGCAAAGGATTTCGAAAACTACTGGTCCCCATGGGAAATCACAAACCTAAAAGCCAGGAGGACTGGCGAAAGACGGCCCTCACTCCCAGGCTGGAGAACACCTTCTCCCGATACTAGTTCTGCCCGTCACAACAGCCACTGAAACTAGTAAATTAGGCGCAGTCCGGAAATGACATGTTGCAGTACGTCAAAAATGGAAAATTTACTTTTCATAGCTCGCTACAACCAATGTCTAATTGTAGCTGTCACATGGTAAAAAGTGCTTTATGTGTTGAAAAACATCAAGGCACAGTGTATAACAGAGCTGAAATCATTGGGCTAATTTACGTGACCGTATGGCCACAAATTTACAAATGTTAGATCAATTCGGTAGTGTGGGAGTGCACTGCTAGTCAGTCCACTGATTTTTCTCGTATACACATTTCGAGCCAATGACGTCGACTATGGAAATACGTAAGGATGAATGAAGATTAAACACATGGTACCAAAAAGCAAAAACGGATGACTTTCGTTTCTAAAAATATTTCAAAATCAGGTAAATTGCTAATTTTAGTGTTTTTTCTAGATGAAAAGCCAATGTTTTTCGGGATATTTCCACTTGGGCATACTAGGAAGCCATTTCACAATTCCGCCGGATCATAATTTACTAAAACGGAAACTCGACTGTACGATAAACCTAAAAAAACAGCGGTAGCTATTCTTTACTCTTCTGTGACAAAAAGAGCGACATTTGAGCTGTGACACTTGTTGCAAACAAGCGAAGTTTGCTTGCATTTGCCTCTGCAAAGCCTTCAGCCAGTTTCATTCCAGAAAGCGAACACAGTTTGTTTGGATGTTTATGAAACTTGTGTACACAATCTGCGGTACTTTTGAGCGTGATCTGTTATACTAGCCACCAATTGGACTTCAAAGCCTGCCGGGTACTTACGACGAAATCTTGCGGCTTACCAGTCACTTAACTTTGGAGGCATTGTGTATTGATACCAAAAATTCTACTTTGTGCATATGAATTCTTGCTCCATAGATATTTCTACTCTATGTTGACAGCCAAAGATCCTTGTACTTAATTTCATACATAATCTCAAGATGGCGGTCACACTGCGTCATTAGAAAGAAAAAGAAAGTGCTTTCTGATTCTTCTCCCACTTAAGTCTGCTACGTAAGATGTTCCACATAACTACATATGGACAAAAATGAACTGTTTGAAAACTAGTGCAAAAACCCTTGACAGTTCTGCTGTAATGTTTCAGTACCCTAGTTTCATCCAGACAATGACACACTGAGCAGAAACTTGAGTCTGGTTCATTTCACATTCCGTTCTCACTTAAAACAACATTATGTCATGCAACAGATATCGATAAATTAGGTACTACATAATCAAACTTTTAAGAAAGTGTAATTCGTAAATTCAAGTGTTGTAAACATTCCATGTACCTATTTGGTTAGACCTGCTAATAAACTAAGAAATTAGTCGTTAAACATAAGCTGATATTGAAATATTAAAAGGAACTTCTGATTCTAAAATGCAATAAATTTTTACGTGTTACATCTGTGACAACAAGAGCCGACAAGTGCGAGAATTATCGCACAAGCAGCTTAACAGCTCGTGCACCCAAGTTGCTGACAAGAATAATATACAGCAGAACAGAAAAGAAAATTGAGGATCTGTTAGATGACGATCTGTTTGGCCTTATTAAAGATTAAAGCACCAGAGAGGCAGTTCTGACACTGTGGTTCAATATGGAAGCAAGATTGAAGAAAAGTCAAGATACGTTCATAGGATTTGTCGAACAGGAAAAAAGCGTTCGACAATGTAAAATGTTAGCAATTTTGAGAGAAATAGAGGTAAGCTGCAAGGAAGGATAAGTAATACACAATATGTACTAGAACCAAGAGGGAACAATCAGAATGGAAGACCGAGAAGGGCGAAGTGCTCGAATGAAAGTGGGTGTAAGACAGGGATGTAGTCTTTCGCCCGTACTATTCAATCTATACATTTAAGAAGCAATGATGGAAATAATAGTAAGGTTCAAGAGTGGGATTACAATTCAATGTGAAAGGATATCAATGATAAGATTGGCTGATGAGATTGTTATCCTAAGTGAAAGTGAAAACGAATTAGAGGATCTTTGTATGGAATGAACAGTATAATGAGTACGGAATATGGATTCAGAGTAAATTGGAAAAATGGTGAAAGTAATGAGAAGTAGCAGAAATGACAAGAGCCTGAAACTTAAAATCAGAATTGGTGATCACGCAGGAGACGAAGTTAAGGAATTCTGCTACCTGGGCAGCATAATAACCCATGACGAAAGAAGCGAGGAGGACATAAAAAGCAGACTATCACTGGCAAAGTGGGCATTCCTGGCCAAGAAAGTCTACAACTATCAAAATATTAGATCTTAATTTGAGGAGGAAATTTTTGAGAATGTACATTTCGAGCACAGCGTTGTGTGGTGAAACATGGACTGTGGGAAAATCGAAACAGAAGAGAATCGTAGATGTGGTGCTACAGAAGAATGTTGAAAATTAAGTGAACTGACAAGATAAGGAATGAGAAGGTTCTCAGCAGAATCGGCGAGAAAGGAACATTTTGATAACACTGACAAGTTTATGGGACAGTATGATAGGACATGTGTCAAAGTATCAGGGAATAATTTCCACTGTAATAGACGGAACAGTAGAGGGTAAAAAGTGTAGAGGAAGAAAGAGATTCGAATACATCCAGCAAATGATTGAGATGTATTGATGTGATTCTTCAGTTTCTGCCGGCGTATTTGTTGTTGGAACAGTCCACGGGTATACTGCCGGATCATAGTGTCCAACGGGCACAATATTTCGGCGATCAGATATGTCGCCATCGTCAGGTGCGCTGACGAACTGAGCTCCTGAGGGCAGGCGTCCGATTTAAATCCCCTCCCCCCGCGGGCCGCTGTCTTCGCCGTCCGCGCCCGTGCGCCGGCGGTCGCGAAGACGTGGGCGTTGGAATCCATCTCAGCAAGGCTTGGGATCCTGCACTGAATGTAATTAAGAAGACTCTCAGCAAGAAGTACGAAATGGCGACCAGGGCGGACGTAGCAAGCACATCGACGCTTCCTCTGATTCCGACGCCCACGTCTTCGCGACCGCCGGCGCGCGGGGGCGGACGAGCGAAGACAGCGGCTCGCGGGGGGAGGGGATTTAAATCGGACGCCCGCCGTCAGGAGCTCAGTTCGTCAGCGCACCTGACGATGGTGACATGTCTGATCGCCGTAATATTGTGCCTGTTGGACTCTATGAACCGGCAGTATACCCGTGGACTGTTCGAGCGATTGAGGTGTAGGTTGTAATTTTTGCTCTGAGGTGAAAAGGTTGGTACAGGAGAGGAATTCGTGGTGGACCTCATCAAACTACTCAGAAGACTGATGATTAAAGAAGAAAAGGGGGCTTGGTGCCTACTGCTTGACGCGTTTCGATATAATCTTCAGATAATACACTGTTAACTGGAGCTACATGCGAGAAACATGGAGTCACATAACTTAGACACATGCCAAGATGACATAGTTGTTATCTTGGCACTTGTTTAAATTACCTGACATTATGTTTCTCGCATGTAGTCCTTGTTAACACTTCATTATCTGACGATGATTATATCGAAACGCATCTTTCAACAAATCAGCCACCGCAAAACCTGTGACTTCTGCATATTTTTGTAGTGTCTATATTAGTACCGTTCCAACGTTTAAAAATACTGAAAATGGCCGCATACTTCTTATATGACTTTACGTCACAGTTAATTTTTTATTAAGTTGTACGCACTATGTTTTGCTCCACTACCTAATAACTGTAAATCAGCGTCGTTTTATTGAGTGTGTATTGTTGACAAAATCTATGTTCTTGTTTTGTATGTTCTACGAAGGTATGGGACGTTAGCTTCCCCGTGTAATAAATGTCAATATAATTCCAGGGTTACACTTATTACCCAAATCTCAACGTCTTATACTAGAAGTAAAAATATGTTCCCCATTCCTGTTGCTTTTTAGACGGAAAGAGTTATATCTGCCATTCTGTTTGACCCGCTAGCGTATGTGTGAAGCAGCATCAGGGTAACAGGTCCTTATATGTGATTGTTTCCCTGTACCTTTGCTTTGTATTCCCTTCAACGTGGTAGCTTGACGATGATCAATTATGCAAGATTACGGCTGGAAGAGATTGTTTGGTAGCTCTCTTCGATTGATAGGGCCCAATGTTGTTCAGATTGCTGATTAACCGCAAAATTCAACAATAGTCAATTTTCCTAGGAGCTGTTCTTGCTAGGAATTGGTTGATTTAAAGGGGGGGGGGGGGAAGGGACCCTGCTAGGAGTCATTTACGAATTAAGGCTTAAATAAAATCAATAGTCAGCTTCCCATTTTGTCTATTATGTGCTGTATCCATGCAGTAACAATTTTCGTACATCACTTTCTGCATTTATTTTTCTATTTGTTCTATATTTACATTGTTTATGCTGGTGATCGCAAAACACTCGTTCTCGAGCTGCCAATAGACATTTTCAGTAGATCGCGGTAAAGGTCAGGCTAACCAGTATTGCTCCATTCTTTTCATACCGTGCACATGACAACTGCTTATTTTTCCCGAGCAAATCCATTGTCAATCAAGAATGCTACGTCGTCAGCCTCATAGTTGATTGTATACGTGTGAGGTTTTTCAAATGTGTGCTGATCAGCCAGAACATTATGACCACCGATCTACTGTCGATGTAAACCCGTCCAGACGAGAGCAGCGTCACCTGGCGAGGAATGACTACTAGTCAGACACACGGATGGTGCATGTAGTATCGGTGAACGTGCAGTCCGTGTGTAGTATGGAGAAGGCGAGCGATGTATCTAAGTTTGACCGAGGGCAGATTGTGATGGCCCGGAGGAAACTGCACGGCTTTTCGGGTGTTCGAGGAGTGCTGAGGTGAGTGTCATCAACACGTGGCGAAACCAAGGTGAAATAACGTCCAGACGTAGGGTTGGGCGGCCACACCTCGTTACAGATGTAGGAAGTAGTAGGCTGGGCGGACTTCTAAAATAGGACAGGCAGCGAACTGTGGAGTAACTAACATCCGACTTTAATGCTGGGCAGGGTACAAGTGAGTCTGAGCACACAGTGCACCAAACACTCCTAACGATGGGCCTCCGCAGCCGACGATACATGTTAACATCACGACATCGGCAACTACTTCTGAAACGGACACGTGACCACCGGCACTGGACGTTGGCGCAGTTTCAGAGCATTGCATGGTCTGATGAATCCTTCTTCATCATGCCGATGGAGGGCGCGAAATGTCGTTTTCAAGGGGAACAGCTCCTTGACGTCTGTACTTTGGCACGGAGACAAGCTGGCGGCGGCTCCATTGCGCTCTGGGGAACATTCATGGCCGGCCGGAGTGGCCGAGCGGTTCTAGGCGCTTCAGTCTGGAACCGCGCGACAACTACGGTTGCAGGTTCGAATCCTGCCTCGGTCATGGGTGTGTGTGATGTCCTTAGGTTAGGTAGGTTTAAATAGTTCTAAGTTCTAGGGGACTGATGACCTCAGCTGTTAAGTTCCATAGTGCTCAGAGCCATTTGAACCATATGAACATTCATGTCGGCGTCATGAGTCCACTGGAGCTCATGCAAAGCACTATGACGGCCAAGGCGTATCGTACACTGGGTGCACACCGCGTACACCTTTTCATGATGATTATGTTTCTCGACGGCAGTGGCAGTTTTCAACAAGATAATGCGACATGTCACGAGGCCAGGAGTTTGATGGAGTGGACCGAGGAACCCAGTGGCGAGTTCCAGTTCATGTGCTGGCCCCCAACTCACCAGATTTGAACAAGGTCGAACACATCTGGGATGTGATAGAACGTGGCGTCAGAGCTCATCGCCCCCCTCCCCTGAATTTACGGGAGATAGGTGGCTTGTGTGGTGCCAGCTCCCTCCAGCGACCTACAAAGGTTTCATTGCTTCCAAGCCAAGACGCGTCGCCGCTGTTAACCTTGCCAAAGATGGACATACCGTCTATTAGATAGCTGGTCACAACGCTCTGGCTGATCAGCGCATATCAGACATTTGCTAGCGTGGATAGTTTGATTTACTCACTGGTACTGAACTACACTACTGGCCATACCATCACGCCGGGTGATACGCCATTATGGCGATGATAAATACACGCTTCCAATGTGCTTTCACCGCGATGTCACCAAACACGGATGCGACCATCATAATGCTGTAAACAGAACCTGGATTCATCCGAAAAAATGACGTTTCGCCATTCGTGCACCCAGGTTGGTCGTTGAGTACATCATTACACATTCTGTCTGTGATGCAGCGTCAAGGGTACAAGGGTAACCGCAGCCATGATCTCCGACCTGATAGTCCATGCTGCTGCAAACGCCGACGAACTGTTCGTGCAAATGGTTGTTGTCTTGCAAACGTCCCCATCTGTTGACTCAGGGATCGAGACGTGGGTGCACGATCCGTTACAGCCATGCGGATAAGATGCCTGTCATCTCGACCGCTAGTGATACGAGGCCGTTGGGATCCAGCACGGCGTTCCGTATTACCCTCCTGAATGTACCGATTCCACATTCTGCTAATAGTCATTGGATCTCGACCAACGCGAGCAGCAATGTCGCGATACGATAAATCGCAATCGCGATAGGCTACAATCTGAACTTTATCAAAGTCGGAAACGTGATGGTACGCATTTCTCCTCCTCACACGAGGCATCACAACAACGTTTCACCAGGCAACGCCGGTGAACTGCTGTTTGTGTATGAGAAATCGATTGGAAACTTTCCTGATGTCAGCACTTTCTAGGTGTCGCCACCGGCGCCAACCTTGTGTGAATGCTCTGAAAAGCTAATAATTTGCATATCACAGCATCTTCTTCCTGTCGGTTAAATTTCTCGTCTGTAGCACGTCATCTTCGTGGAGTAGCAATTTTAATGGCCAGTAGTGTAGTTCTAATGATAGCGTGTTCGAGCAAAGAGCAAAGAGCAGAAAGTCTTGTCACTTTCATTCGGAACGTGAAATCGATTACTTCTTTATCCTGGTAAAGGACAAATGTGCGTGTTTACTGTGCCATGCAAGTGTATCAGTTGGGAAGATAGGGAACGTCGAACGTCACTTGAGAACCGTTCACTCAGAGATTGAAAAGGATTACCCACTGGATTCCGCTCTCAGGAAAGAAAAATCTACATTTAATGCTGAACAATCAAGTTTTTTAAGAAAGACAGACAAGAATAAAGTAGCAACTGCGGCGTCAAACACTGCTGTGCAGACTAAGAAACCGTACGAAGATGGTGAATTAATCGAAACTGCGTTTTCTGAAGCTGCAGATTCATTATATGGTAATACAAAAATAAAACTGAGATAATGTCTCCTATTAAATATGTACAGCTTTCTGCAAACACAGTAATGAAGAGAATTGAAGTTATATAAGTTCCGACGTTACTTCGCAACTTAAAACTGACTTTGACTGCTGGAACTGTCTTTCGATACAACTTAGCGAATCGACTGATATGTAATGGGTAAAAGAATTGAAGGGTCACATTTTTGAAACTCGTCATTTGTCCTTATTCAGACGCAGAAGTCCGAAATTTGGTTCTAAGGTGTGTACAAATTTCCTCTACAATGGTGCAAAAGCGTGGTGGCCTGCGACGTCAGCCCCACGCTGGGCGACGCTTCAAACAGAAAGATTTCGACAAAAGCGAGAAAAGATCACAACTCAGATCTGAAGTTCATGTTAAATGTAAGGTGGATTAATGATGTCACAATGGTAACAAAGTTCACGCCAGTTCTGCCCAATGCCACCATCGGATACACCGCCGCTGGGAACTGACACGAAAAGGCCTCAGGAGGTGGCATACAAGGCATCAACGGAACCACCTCTTCCCTTGGGGCGTATATGTACACGCATTTTGCGGTCGAAAACAACAGACTACAGTGCGATGTGCCACAGAACGGCTTTCTTAGTAATCTTTGACACTATTGACATCGTCTGGACGATTTCACCCTACTCTAAGGACATTCTGAGGCTCAGTCCAACTGAACACGTTATGATGACTTTGGCGCGAAGTGCGTCCGAAATTTTTGCTCTGGTATACAGCGTGGAGCCACTAGGGCGTACCGAGCGAGGTGGCGCAGTGGTTAGACACTGGACTCGCATTCGGGAGGACGACGGTTCAATCCCGCGTCCGGCCATCCTGATTTAGGTTTTCCGTGATTTCCCTAAATCGCTCCAGGCAAATGCTGGGATGGTTCCTTTCAAAGAGCACGGCCGACTTCCTTCCCCGTCCTTCCCTAATCCGATGAGACCGATGACCTCGCTGTCTGGTCTTCTTCCCCGAAACAACCAACCAACCACTAGGGCGTTCTACAAAATTTGACGTGATCCCAAGCAGCACAAAGGGCGACTGGGGGCGTAGTTTGGATGGATGTTTGCATTAATGTCCAGTTTCCTACGATCTTTGGCAAAGACCATACAGTCTATTACCTTCATGTATATCCATAGATGGCAATACTGGTTACTGTAACCAATATTAAAGATTTGCCTTTTTTATTCCATTGTTACATTATTACAGATGTGTATAAAGTGTCTGACAACAAATACCGATGTATTTCAACTTACTTATTGAAGTTTTTTGAGTCGATGTATTTACATAGGTTACCATCATAATCTCTTTTCATTGGTGCCACCTGTGATTATGTATTTACAACTCATAACGTCTTGTACTGTTAAGCAGTTGATGAGTATGGGTTCAGATATACATTCATTTTAGCTCCACTGAGCTTCTCCACAGACCAATGATGGGTATAAATGTTTTGTATTTTATTGTAATCGATATTGTCTGTTATATGTCTGTAATACTCCCTCTAAGAACGTCTATGTTAAATTTTCAGAGATGAATGATAGTCCGAACATGATCTATATAGTCTGAAAACGGTCACCATTAATAAAACATCTTTTCTTTTGCATGAACTATTATTTTATCGAAGTTCAATTTAGATTCCTGTTATTCCAAATACTTATAAAAAGGACTGATGGCCTTTGTAGTCTGGTCCCTTCACCCCCCAAAAGCCATCCAACCAACTTATAAAAATCATTAAGTATGTATCTGTACCGAGAGAACCCTCAAATGATTCCGAGGCACCTGTGAGCGGGCAACCCCTCGACGCCCTTCGGCGGAGTCGCGCTACGCTGGGAGTGTCGAAGTGGTTGCCTACCTGCAGGCACCTGCGAATCAGTCAAGGGTTGTCTCTGCACTGGTGCCTGGCGTCTTAGAGGGACTCTTTGCCATTTCATTCACGTACTTGTCAATGTCTCAGAACCCCTCCACTCCTCGTCCCATGATCACACCACAAGAGGGCGCGAAACAGGAGGGTTGAAAAAGTGTAAAAGCCTATTGCTACTTCGGATCACATTCCGATTTCGTAGAACTGTTCTGAACGGTTCTTAGTGGACCTAATGCCAACACCAGAGCAAAAATAAAAGTACGTGCTACTGTCCAAAGGAATCAGGTGACGTTCTGTGCTGCTGTAGCCTCACGATGTCCTTAGAGAAGGATGGAATCGTCGGAACGATGTCAGCGGTGTCAAGAGTCCCATAATACCCCGCCATGGCTTCATACTAGCTGGGTGTGTGGCTTTGACCTTTTTCTTCGGAGGAGAGGCGGTGTGACTCTACTCCGTGGAGTGCTGTTTTGTTTCCGGTTTGAAATGATGAAATGTCTCATCGTCTGTGACGATGTTCAACAAAAAATTGTGACGAGCAGCCTCGCAACGCGGAAGCAATTCGGCACAGATGGACCTACGTTGTTCTTTACGGTCTTCTGACAGGTGACGAGGAACTCAGCAGGCACACACCTTAGAGCACCCCAATTGGTGGACGAGTGTGTCAGCACTACCAACAGAGACACCCAGCTGTCCAGCGAGGTGTTTGCTGTGATCAGTCTATCACCTGAAATGAGAGTGTCCGCCTTTCCAAAAACTCCAGGAGTCACAGCTGTGTGCGGCCGGCCGGCATTCGGGAGATCGGGCAGATTTGCGCGACCTTGTTGCTTCGCTCAACGATTCGCCGTACTTTTTTCATTGCCAGGTCTCCGTAAACATTCTGCAAGCACATGTGGTATCTGCGGTGCTTTAGTTTTCATCCACAAGAAACTTAATGACAGCTCTCAGCCGGCCGGGGTGGCCGAGCGGTTCTAGGCGCTACAGTCTGGAACCGCGCGACGGCTACGGTCGCAGGTTCGAGTCCTGCCTCGGGCGTGGATGTGTGTGATGCCTTTAGGTTAGTTAGGTTTAAGTAGTTGTAAGTTCTTGGGGACTGATGATCTCAGATGTTAAGTCCCATAGTGCTCAGAGCCATTTGAACCATTTGACAGCTCTCAGCTTGGACGCACCTCCGTTCCAGACCCCAGTTTGAAAGCCACGTGGACTGAAGCGAGAACACTCCACGATGTTCCGTAACAAATTTCAAATTTTTTTCTATGGCTGTTGCCGAGAAAAAAATGTGTTCTATTACTTTTGAAAGTCACTCGTAAAATATTAAATTGCCGGAATCCGTCGTGTTTGCCACCTGATACCGAGAATAAACAAAAAATTGTATGACTATGGATATCTACAATACAAAGTTTGTGATCATAACGGTAGAATTGTAAGTTTACTTACATTTGAAGGGTCTACGGGAAAAGGGGTAAGTCAGTTCATCTTCATTTTTCAGGAAAGAAGATTTTAACACCAAACCTTCTGTACGAAGTGCAGTTTTAGCCAATCTTCTTGAAATTTATGTTTAGCGTAACAATACTTATAGTCGTTAGAGGTTTTGTGTAAACGTACTGTAACAAACTAAAGAAAATACTGTATCGAATAGCTTCAATTTTTTTGTAGGTAAAAAGGGGGTAAGTCATTATAAAAGGGGGAATCTCGCCAATTCGTTAACTTCGTTAAACCTAGTACAATTAGAACTAACTACCAGTATTATTTAACATGTCATTAAAAATGTGACAAATGAATGTGCAAAAATTTATTAGTTACGAAAAAACCATAAAAGTCATAAGATAGAAAATTATAGACTAGAATTAATTCTTTATAATCAGAATAAAAGTTTGTAGGCCCAAACAACTACTTTGTAAACTACGTTCGCTCATTGTTTACTCATTTCCGCTCTGGGTCTACTTCTTAGCACTTTCACTTATTGGTTTTGGAAAAACAGTGTCATCTTGGTGACACAGTTTCCTGTTACGCTTTTGCCCTTTTTTCAGTTTTGGCTGCTGGGGAAAAACTGCCTAGCCTCTTCTCCGCAAAACATTTTTAACCGTTGTAGGTCTGCATACTTGTCATAAGTGCATCTACAACTAAAACACCTTCTTGTAGGTTTTTTAAAAAGTAAATATAGGTGTAGTTGTTTACAAAATTTAAAATAAAAACTGTTTGAAGTAATTAATCCAATAAAGTGATGATAAAAATACGGATGAAACAAAAAACACTCACCCTCATATGCATAGTCAGGTAGAAAGAACTCTCGTTGAGGCTGAGGTTGTTCTGTTGGAACCGTAAGTGGCTTGTTCATAACATGGCTATCCCAATGGTCATGTAATGTACTTCTGTATTCCAAGAATCGGGGATACTCTTTTGCAGTTACTAATTCTTTTACTAGTCTAGAAGGAAATGGGCATTTCTCGAAATATAACTGATCGAAGTGTGTAGAACAATCACTTACAAACTCCCTGTCTATTTCAACAACATTAAAAGGTGAGGGTTTTGCTCTTGCACTCTCTATTTCTTCTATGCAGTCTTTGGGTATTTCGACCAATTTCTTTTGGTTGAAACTAGCCATGTTACAATCACATTCGAGATACGAGTGGCCACGGATTGGATTGGAAAAGTCATTTTCACATGCTCAGATCTATTGGCGTGATGAACGATGTAATGCAGCAGGCTGAAAATAGTCTAATTCTTTTTCTGCCCCCCCCCCCCCCCCCACCCACAAGAGTCTGAAAATACATCTAATTTTCTAACAGATGGATCAAGAATTGTCGTCACAAAAAGGAAGAGACCTCGTCAGACCCTTAGTAGGCTACTGTTTCATCATACACGAAGAAATATGATTAATAGATTGACAGTGTATGCATATTTAACATACACAACGTTAACTGTCTCTTGTAGTACATGTCGTTAGTTGTGAAGTTAGGGATACGTATGTTCTTCTGGAAATCCATAGTAATACTTTCACATTCTTTTGATGCTCTGCTGTTTGCTTTAGAACTTCTTTTACGAATATAAAACATGTCAGATTTTAATAAGTGAAATTTTTTCACCATTTACGGTTGATTGATTTTTTTTCTGCACTCGCCCTTTCTGAGCTATTTTCCGGGTACGATTTCAAAGCATGTTCAACACCTCGAATTTCGGCAGCATTCCTATCACAGTAACTACAAGTGTCCATTCTAGCGTACCCGAAACCGACGTTAAATTCTGTATTGAAAACAAGTCTCTATTTTTCATCCGACACAGATTGAGTAGGGTATGATTTCTGAAATAATTCATACATCTTACTGACGTTTGGATCTGGCGGGAGATACACTTTCTTAGAGGTTTTCAAGCTCTAATGGCTTCGTTTACCCTTAAACGAAGTAATGTGTTGGCGAACTGCGTCAACTACCCCCGTTGTCACACGATGTTTCCGATTAGAGTGTTGGTCTCGACCATCCTTAGGACTCACACCTTTTTTCAGATAACGTTGTATTACTTCTAATTTTTTTTTAGATTTCCATGAAAAGATCTAAAAGCTTTAGGATAAGCATTTACTTCAGCGACAGAATTCTCCCTCTACACTCTTACACGATGTGAATAACTGTGTCACGAAATTTAGCTTAATTTTCTGGTTGCCTAGGACTCCTTTGCGTTCAACTATTTACATTAATTAGGCCTGATAAGTAAGCTTTCTGTTCATTCACAGTCATTTTGTTATAATTAGATACAATATACCCACGTTCTCTGTTAGTGGTACTCTGAAAACATTTCAATTTGGAACATTTACAATCTGGCCCTAATGAATGGGTGGATGGTGAAAGTTTTTTTCTCACTTCGGAAAGTCGACCAGTTCTCTTCCTTTTCTTCATTGAATGTGACATATGGCTGAATGTGATACTTTCTTCGTCTTCATTTTCCATGTTTACTTCCACAATTCATTTAAAACGAACTAAACAATTCACACAACACACAAAGCACTAACTTAACCTCTCAAACAGCACATACTCAACACTTGATAATCATAGATAATGGAAATGGAAATGCCGTGTGACTAGGACCTCCCGTCAGGTAGACCGGTCGCCTGGTGCTTGTCTTTCGAGTTGACGCCACTTCGGCGACTTGCGTGTCCATGGGGATGAAATGATGATTATAACAACACAAGACCCAGTCCCTGAGCGGAGAAAATTTCCGACGCAGCCGGGAATCAAACCCGGGCCATTAGGTATGACATTCCGTCGCTCTGACCACTCAGCTACCAGGGGCGGACATCATACACAATGGAATGTAAACAACAACTGCGATCAGTGCTACCAACCGACTACCTCCTTTCTTACTAGTTTCACATTGCCTTACTTCCTATTTCCGGTGGACGCTATATTTTTAAACCACTGTAACTTTGAGACTATCCCCCTTCTTTCCACGAAACAAAAACTGATAAAAGCAGCTTTTTGAAAGCTTTCTGAAACTGTAATACCCTAAAATTTCTTTTTTTTGACTTAACCCCTTTTTCCCGTGGACTCTTCATTTCTAAACCTCAATATCAAATGACACGTATGTCAATTATAAATTATCGATGATATCAAAATCGATCTTCATCTAGAAAACAAGCAACCCCACAGCACTTACTGCTCATTTAAGAAAATCCAAGCATTTTATTCCGGACATCGCAAAAAAATCACCATTCTATACAAAGCAGAAAATGTTAGGTTATTGAATATCCTAGAAGACGTTTAGATATTCTCTCATATGATAAAACACCTTGGGAACATCCTTAATGAATATATATAGTTTCGAATGTACAGATGTATGTACAGAACTTAACCGTGTTTCAACCGAGTAGGTACTGATTACAGTTTCCTCCGTCTCCAGTATGTAAAACTGACTGATTTGACACGATATTTTAGTTCATCATTACATCTAAATCCGAGCTGACAAGCTCGTTATACGATAGATACAAATCATGTATTATGGCCATCTTACTCAGTATGTTATTCGTGACAGTTAACATCAGTTTTTATCTCCTTGTATATACTAGGGTTGATTGAAGAGTAATGCCTCCACGTTCGTAACTCTTCAGCAGTTGGCAGCATTGGTATGCATCAGGTACTGGCTTGTATCGTAGTCCCTTCTCTACAGCTCCAGTTGGCGGGAAGCCTTAGTATTGAACGCTTGTGTTGTTACAGCGTAAAGTATGGAATCCTGCGCAGACGGTCGGTCAATGCGAATGAAGAAACGTGTAATCATTGAATTCTTGACAGCAGAATGTGTCATCGCAAAGGAGATTCATCAGAGAATGAAAGCAGTTTATGGTAATTGTGTTGATGTGAGTACTGTGCGTCATTGGGCGGGTAAGTTTAAAGATGTTGAGGCGGGAACATCTGACCTGCGTGACAAACAAAGAGTTGGACGTCCTGTGACAGCATCCACCGAGTTTCACAAGCAAAACGTTGACAGATTGATTCAGGACGATCGTCGTATCACTTAGAGAGAAACTGCAAGCACAATCGGCATTTCACAAGAACGTGCGGGTCACATTATGGCTTTGCCACCACAGCAGAACCTCAGAGAGTGAATCTCACCACCGTACGGCATCCTCCATACAGTCCAGATGTAGCACCGTCTGACTTCCATCTGTTCCCGATAATAAAAGACGATCTGCAGGGACATCATTATGCTTCTGATGAAGACGTTGAGAGAACTGTGAGATTGTGGTTGCGGAAACAGAGTGTCGACTTCTTCCTTGGCAGAAATGTATCCAATTGGGTGGTGATTATGTGGAAAAGAGAATATTGGTAGTTAAAGATCACATTCGAAGGATTATTTCTGCGTTTGATTTATTAAAATATTCCCATCCAAACCCAATTAACGAAGGTGGAGGCATTACTTTTCATTCAACCCTCGTATTTTGCAGTTGTGTACTTTGTATATTGTACCTTTGCACTATAATTGTCCGAGCATCATATTTACACTACTGGCCATTAAAATTGCTACACCACTAAGATGGCGTGCTAGAGACGCGAATTTTAACCGACAGGAAGAAGATGCTGTGATATGCAAATGATTAGCTTTTCAGAGCATTCACACAAGGTTGGCGCCGGTGGCGACACGTACAACGTACTGACATGAGGAAAGTTTCCAACCGATTTCTCATACACAAACAGCAGTTGACCGACGTTGTCTGGTGAAACGTTGTTGTGATGCCTCGTGTAAGGAGGAGAATTGCATACCATTACGTTTCCGACTAGGATAAATGTCGGATTGTAGCCTATCGCGATTGCGGTTTGTCGTATCGCCACATTGCTGCTCGCGTTGGTCGAGATCCAATGACTATCAGCAGAATGTGGAATCGGTACATTCAGGAGGGTAATACGGAACGCCGTGCTGGATCCCAACGGCCTCGTATCACTAGCAGTCGAGATGACAGACATCTTATCCGCATGGCTGTAACAGATCGTGCAGCCACGTCTCGATCCCTGAGTCAACAGATGGGGACGTTTGCAAGACAACAACCATCTGCACGAACAGTTCGACGACGTTTGCAACAGCATGGACTATCAGCTCGGAGACCATGGCTGCGACTACCCTTGACGCTGCATCACAGACAGGAGCGCCTGTGATGGTGTACTCAACGACGAACCTGGGTGCACGAATGGCAAAACGTCATTTTTTCGGATGAATCCAGGTTCTATTTACAGCATCATGATGGTCGCATCCGTGTTTGGCGACATCGCGGTGAACGCACATTTGCAGCGTGTTATCGTCATAGCCATACTGGCGTATCAACCGGCGTGATGGTATGGGGTGCCATTGCTTACGCGTCTCGGTTACCTCTTGTTCGCATTGACGGTACTTTGACCAGTGGACGTTACATTTCAGATGTGTTATGACCCGTGGCTCTACCCTTCATTCGATCCCTGCGAAACCCCACATTTCAGCAGAATAATGCACGTCAGCATGTTGCAGGTCCTGTACGGGCCTTTCTGGATACAGAAAATGTTCCACTGCTGCCCTGGCGAGCACATTCTCCAGATCTCTCACCAACTGAAAACGTCTGGTCAATGGTGGCCGAGCAACTGGCACGTCACAATACGCCAGTCACGACTCGTGATGAGCTGTGGTATCGTGTTGAAGCTGCATGGGCAGCTGTACCTGTACACGCTATCCAAGCCCTGTTTGACTCAATGCCCAGGCGTATCAAGGCCGTTATTACGGCCAGAGGTGGTTGTTCTGGGTACTGATTTCTCAGGATCTATACACCCAAACAGCGTGAAAGTGTCAGTTCTAGTATAATATATTTGTCCAATGAATACCCGTTTATCATCTACATTTCTTCTTGGTGTAGCAATTTTAATGGCCAGTAGTGTAATATACAGGGTGTACGTGCTAAGAGTCGTCAAGTGCATTTTCTGTGATGTTATTAGATACCAGCAAATTCGTTTTTACTAGGTGTGGCTGGGGTCAGTTCAAATACCGCTCATCGAGTATTTCATGCGACGACTAGTGCCGACACAAAACGTCGGTTTGTTTCCCATTGCAAAACAAAATCATTTTTAAGCAGTATTTTACGTACCACCCCGACACTTCTAGTATAGTTTGTAACGGGTAACAAGTCGACGCATGCTGTTGACTATGGGCGTCGCACGAAATACGTGTTAAGCACTATTTGTCTGGGCTGACTTCAGCCACACATTGCGAAAACTAAATTGAAAATAACTGCCCAAACGCCAGAGAAAATGCACCTGATGGCTCTTAGGAGCATGTCAAAGATGTGTTTAAATATGGTGAACAACATGGATAACTAGACAGATACAAAGAATCTTTGGCCTATTTGTCAGTTCCATGTTTACGCTGTATGACAGCTGTGTCCAGTGTGACCCAGAAATGTCACCATTTAATAGTTGACAGCTGTAAAGCACACACACGTCGACCTGTGTACCGTGAGGTAGGACGGGATTTATATCTAAGAAATGATAATTAATCGAAACCCTCAGCTGCCGACAGGTGTTGTTGATATACCTCAAATGGGACAGCTGAAAATGTGTGCCCCTATCGGGACTCGAACCCGGGATCTCCTGCTTACGTGGCAGACGCTCTATCCATCTGAACCACCGGGGGCACAGAGGACAGCGCGACTGCAGGGAATATCTTGCGCACGCCTCCCGCGAGACCCACATTCTCACCTTGTATGTCCGCAACACACTCATTACTCGTGGAAGACATTCTTACCAAGTCCCGTAAGAGTTCGGGGAATATATGTGCATCCCCACAGAAGAAGTAGGTCATGGCCGGTATTGCCAGAACTATATACTTATATGGATATGGTGTCCGAAAGAACAGACACCATTGAAGCCCTGCAGCCGCCTAGAATGAAATTAGAATTATATGTTAATACCTCCAGCTGCTGACCGGGGTTGATAAATATCAACGGGGACAGGTGAAAATTTGTGCCCCGACCGGGACTCGAACCCGGGATCTCCTGCTTAGAGAGCAAACGCTCTATCCATCTGAGCCACCGGAGGCACAGAGGACAGCGCCACTGCAGGGAATATCTCGCGGAAGCCTCCCGCGAGGCCCACATTCTCACCTTATATGTCCGCACACTACATTCGTAGTGTCCCACTCCAACACACTCATTACTCGTGGATGACATTCTTTCCAAAGAACAGACTCCATATCCATATAAGTATATAGTTCTGGTAATACCAGCCATGACCTTCTTCTTCTGTGTGGATGCACACTTATTCCCCGAACTCTTACGGGACTAGGTAAGAATGTCTTCCACGAGTAATGAGTGTGTTGGAGTGGGACACTGCGAATGTAGTGTGTGGACATACGAAGTGAGAATGTGGGTCTTGCGGGTGGCGTGCGCGAGATACTCCCTGCAGTCACGCTGTTCCCTGTGCCCTCGGTGGTTCAGATGGATAGAGCGTCTGCCCTCTAAGCAGGAGATCCCGGGTTCGAGTCCCAGTCAGGGCACACATTTTCGCCTGTCCCCGTTGATATTTATCAACGCCCGTCAGCAGCTGGAGGTATTAATATAATTCTGATTACATTCGTAATGTTCCTAAAGGATATCCCATTTATTGAGAATCTGGATCTCACGGGAAGCGTGCAAGGGATAAGTCCCTACAGTGGCGCTATACTGTGTGCCCTCGGTGGCTGAGATGGATAGAGCGTCGGCCAGGTAAGCAGAAGATCCCGGATTCGAGTCCTGGTCGGGACACACATTTTCAGCTGTCCCATTTCAGGTATATCAACAACACCTGTCAGCAGCTGAGGATTTCGATTAATTATCATTTCTTTCTAGTGAAGCTGCATAGTCATCATTGGTATCTGTTCTTTCGGAACAGTTACTATCTTCATATAGTTAAAGGCTATCCGGCCATTGACATTCTTCTGTGAGAAAGCTCCACTTTGCTCGAACTCTTACGGGAATCGCCACCTTAGTTGGCGCGAGTAATGAGTGAATGGGCAAATATCCTTTAGGAGCATTACGAATGTAGGTTGTGGAAGTTGGGAATGTGGGTCTCACGGGAAGTGTGCAAGGAATAAGTCCCTGCAGTCTTACTATCGTCAGTGGCTCAGCTGGACAGAGCATCTGCTATGTAGGCAGGAGAACCCGGGTTCTTTTGGTGAAGAATTCACATTTTTCGTACGGTAGTCTTCTCCTTACGTCCTACTTGCTTCATCCGTCACGCGGAATTTCGCTTCAGACATAGCAGAATTCCTTCGTTCTCCCCAAATTTCGCTAATTTCATTTCTACTTCTTTTCAATGCTTTCGTCTTTCTTGTAGTTTGCTCTCAATTGACAGTCTGTGATCATTCCATTCAACATGTCTATTAGTTTCTCACTTTCACAGAGGTTGGCAACGTGATCTACGATACTCATCGTTGATAACCGTTTCAGGCTTAGTTTCAGATGCCTGCGTGCCGGTTAATAAGGCCTCTCCGGACGTCAAACAGTGTCGCTTCCGACTGGCCGATCGCCTTTGTGATGTCAGCCGTGGGGAGGAGGGCGAGCCGACTTGCGGGTCGCCGTGTGCCGTCGTGAAATATCGGGCGCTACCTGATGATAGCGGCAGGGGTTACGGCCGGAATGTTCCCACGCGCTGCCCTCTCTGCTACCGACGCGGCGTCCACCTCTGTCGCATTCCCTGCACCCAGCCAGCTTGTCTGAGGCCTCGCCAGTGCTGCCACCACACACTAACAAAAGGAAGACCTATTGTTTCACTTCATCTCCCGTCTGGCCCGACTACCCAGTATTCCACATGATCTCCCAACTGTAAAAACTTCAAAGGTATCAATATTTTTCTTGTTGGCTGCCCCGCACGTGGAAAATCTAAAGATAATTTCGTCATATCGTTCTTGACAGAGCTCGACGTCACGTATATCCCGTCCAGCAAGGCTCTGACGCCACGTCATGCAGTCACCGATATTCCTTTGTCAATTACTTATTCTGATCGTCGGATTTGTTGCCTATCTTTATTTGCGTGGTCAGGTGCCCATAGTTGCTGTATAACTAATTGAGATACGTTAAATATGACATTGCAACTACTAATTATTCGCATTTATTTTGTAAAAGATAAATTAAAACAGTTATCTGTTTCAGAGAAGTCCAATAAAGAAAAAATTACTACTTTTTCAGACCTTGAACGGAGAGATCTCATCATATATCAAATAAATTCACAAAGTTACTCACTCAGTTTACAACTATCCGATGAAAATGAGGCATTTCCTGGAGGATAACGTACATCTGCTCCATCACAAAGTATTCTGAAGTTCCATTGCACTGTTACCAGTTTTTCTGTCCGTATTGGAGTAAACTTGTTTCGGACTTCCGTATGAATCCAGTCATAAGCGGACTAGATGCGTTGTGTCACAGCTGGGTTGCACATTTAAAATCCTGGGTGCTATAGTGGACAAAGGTTGCTTAGCGCACAGCTTCATTTTCCGCTAGATTGACACGCGTTGTTGGAACCAGCCCAGATGGTTCAAATTGTTCAAATGGCTCTGAGCACTATGGGACTTAACTTTTGAGGTCATCAGTCCCCTAGAACTTAGAACTACTTAAACCTAACTAACCTAAGGACATCAGACACATACATGCCCGACGCACGATTCGAGCCTGCGACCGTAGCGGTCGCGCGGTTCCAGACTGTTGCACCTAGAACCGCTCGGCCACCCCGGCCGGGAACCAGCCCAGAGACAATATTTCAAAGAAAAAAAACTGACATCAGTCCCACATTCTACTATATTTACCGCAATAGTTCCGGAACCAAGATGAAGCATATTACCCATTTGCAGTAAGAGCCCCTCCCTTATACCGTGGATCCAGAAGGTTTGCCACTGCATGGGCCGTATTGTACGTTCTAACACATGAAAGGGAAGCAGTGGCTGGGAAAGGAGTGAGACAGGGGTGTAGCCTTTCCCCGATGTTATTCAATCTGTATCTTGAGCAAACAGTAAAGGAAACGAAAGAAAAATTCGGAGTAGGAATTAAAATCCATGTAGAACAAATAAAAACTTTGAGGTTCGCCGATGACATTGTAATTCTGTCAGAGACAGCAAAGGACCACCTACAAGAGCAGCTGAACGGAATGGACATTGTCTTGAAAGGAGAATATAAGATGAACATCAACAAAAGCAAAACGAGAATAATGGTATGTAGTCGAAATAAATCGGGCGATGCTGAGGGGATTAGGAAATGAGACGCTTAAAGTAGTAAATGGGTTTTGCTATTTGGGGAGCAAAGTAACTGATGATGGTCGAAGTAGAGAGGATATAAAATGTAGACTGGCAATGGCAAGGAAAGCGTTTCTGAAGAAGAGAAATTTGTTAGTATCGGGTATAGATTTAAGTGTCAGGAAGTCGTTCCTGAAAGTATTTGTATGGAGTGTAGCCATGTATGGAAGTGAAACGTGGACGATAAATAGTTTAGAGAATAGAAGCTTTCGAAATGTGGTGCTACAGAAGGATGCTGAAGATTAGATTGGTAGATCACATAACTAATGAGGAGGTATTCAGTAGAATTAGGGAGAAGAGAAATTTGTGGAACAACTTGACTAAAAGAAGGGATCGGTTGGTAGAACATACACTGAGGCATTAATGGATCACCAGTTTAGTATTGGAGCGCGGCGTGGAGGGTAAAAATCGTAGAGGGAGACCAAGAGATGAATACACTAAACAGATTCAGAAGGATGTAGGCTGCAGTAGGTACTGGGAGATGAAGAAGCTTGCACAGGATAGAGTAGCATGGAGAGCTGCATCAAACCAGTCTCTGGACTGAAGACGGCAACAACAACAACAACAACAACAACAACAACAACACGTTGTCTGCAGCCAGGCTCATCAGGCGTCGGCCCGCATCTCGTGGTCGTGCGGTAGCGTTCTCGCTTCCCACGCCCGGGTTCCCGGGTTCGATTCCCGGCGGGGTCAGGGATTTTCTCTGCCTCGTGATGGCTGGGTGTTGTGTGCTGTCCTTAGGTTAGTTAGGTTTAAGTAGTTCTAAGTTCTAGGCGACTGATGACCTCAGCAGTTGAGTCGCATAGTGCTCAGAGCCATTTGAACCATCAGGCGTCGGCACGTGCACACGGTAGTTCTCGGGAGGCCACAGCCAGAGAAAGAGCCCCGTATAATTTATAATCAATACATGTCATTGCAGATTCTTAATTCCTGGCTCACTGGTCAGTTTATTATTGTGCCATCAATTTTATTTTGAAGTTACGTAAACTTTAAATACATAGCAAGCCATTATTTAAAATTCAGCATGGAAAGACTGTACAGAAAGATTCCTGACATGGTGAAGAACAGTATTCCTGAATCTAATTTCGAATTTGGTCATTTTGAGAGGATTATTTGCTCAAGATAGTGACAACCTTTAAATTCAGTAAAAAATTTGAATTTGCTTTTCTTCTTCCTGGAGTAGGCGCAGTAATACAAAGGTAGTTGGAGGCAAGGCAGCATGTAAAACGCCTGTGCACAGAAGAGGCTGTCGGTTATTTAAATACTGGTAAGCAGTTTTTGGCCACCAATCTTCCCGACCGTTGATACTGGCGCTCTTTTTCGAAGTCGCAAACTCAGTGAAGTGTGCCCACTCCTAGGTCACAGAGCTAAAGAGAGCATCTGCCCCAGCACCAGCACCAGGTTGCTAGCATTTCTTCATACTAATGGCAGCAGCGAGACGACTCTAACGCAACGCTCTATGCTCTTGCCACTTGCTGCCTTGATTCAGGTTACAGTTTGCCTGTTCATTACCTTGAGCAGAAGGCAGTTATGTCGCTGCCGTGTAGGCGTCATCATTTTCGTTTAGTGTCAGCAACTACACCGCACACTGTCGTGACATGATACCCTCCGTCACGGGATAAACATTCATCTCAACCTCCTGCAACCGCCTATCCCCTCTTTGTTGATCACTGTCCCTTGGGACCAAATCTCCAGCGCCTTAGTAATGCAGGTGTCATTCAGTCCTGATAATTTGGTACACTGATGCCTGCATTCACTGATAGCTATTCCTGTGTGTAGGTTGTACACCGTCCAGTCACATTAATGTGACCAGCTGTCACTCCCACCCCCAACCGCCGCCCCCGCCCATGAACATGGACCCTGCCGTCAGTGGGGTGGCTTGCGAGCATCAGCGATACAGATAATCGTACCGTAGGTACAACCACAACGGAGGGGTATCTGTTGAAAGGGCACACAAACGTGTGGTTCCAGAAGAGGGGCGGCAGCCTTTCCAGTGCTTGCAGAGACAGCAGTCTGGATGATTCACATACACTATCTGATCAAATGTATCCGGACACCCTTCCCCCCCCCCCCGAAAAAGTATATTTTTCATATTACGTGCACTGTGCTGCCACCTACCTCCAGGTATGCCATATCAACTGCTTCAGTAGTCATTAGACATCGTGAGAGAGCAGAATGGGACGCTCCGCGGAACTCAAGGGGCTTCGAACGTGGTCAGGTGATTGGGTGTCACTTGTGTCATACGTCTGTACGCGATATTTACGCACTCCTAAACATCCCTAGGTCCACTGTTTTCGATGTGATAGTGAAGTGGAAACGTGAAGGGACACGTACAGCACAAAAGCGTAGAGGCCGACTTCGTCTGTTGACTGACAGAGACCGCCGACAGTTGAAGAGGGTCGTAATGTGTACTAGGCAGACATCTATCCCGTCTATCACACAGGAATTCCAAACTGCATCAGGATCCAGTGCAAGTACTATGACAGTTAGGCGAGAGGTGAGCCTTGCTTGGTGTAAGGAGCGTAAACATTGGACGGTTGAACAGGATAAAAACGTTGTGTGGAGTGACGAATCACGGTACACAATGTGGCGATCCGATGGCAGGGTGTGGGTATGGCGAATACCCAGTGAACGTCATCTGACAACGTGTGTAGTGCCAACAGTAAAATTCGGAGGCGTTGGTGTTACGGTGTGGTCGTGTTTTTCATGGAGGGGGCTTGCACCTCTTGTTGTTTTGCGTGGCACTATCACAGCACGGGCCTACATTGATGTTATAAGCACCTAGTTGCTTCCCACTGTTGAAGAGCAATTCGGGGATGGCGATTGCATCTTCCAACACGATCGAGCACCTGTTCATAATGCATGGCCTGTGGCGGAGTGGTCACACGACGGTAACATCCCTGTAACGCACTGGCCTGCACAGAGGTCTGACATGAATCCTATAGAACACCTTTGGGATGTTTTGGAACGCCGACTTCATGCCAGGCCTCACCGACCGACATCGATACTTCTCCTCAGTTCAGCACTCCGTGAAGAAAGGGCTGCCATTCCCCCAAGAAACCTTGTAGCACCTGATTGAACGTATGCCTGCGAGAGTGGAAGCTGTCATCAAGGCTTATTGTGGGCCAACACCAAACTGAATTCAGCATTACCGACGGAGGGCGCCACGAACTTGTAAGTCATTTTCAGCCAGATGTCCGGATACTTTTGATCATAAAGTGTATCTGGCCTTGTGACATAGACCAACACGGCAATGCCGTGCTGATATTGCGAACGGCTGAAAGCAAGGGGAAACAACAGCCATAATTCTTCCCGACGACATGCAGATCTACTGTATAGTTTAATGATGATGGCGTCTTCATTTGCAAAATACTCCGGAGGTAAAATAGTCCCCCATTCGGATATCCGAACTAGGACTACTCAGCAGGATAGGGGAAAACACAACTGGCTTTCTACGGATCGGAGCGGGAATGTTAGATCCCTTAATCGGGCAGCTAGGTAAGAAAATTTAAAAAGGGAAATGGATAGGTTAAAGTCAGATTTAGTGGAAATTAGTGAAGTTCGTTGGCAGGAGGAACAGGATTTCTGGTCGGGTGAATACAGGGATATAAACAAAAAGTCAAATAGGAGTAATACTGGAGTGGGTTTAATAATGAATAAGAAAATGAGAATGCGGGTAAGCTACTGTGAACAGCATAGTGAACGCATTATCGTAGCCAAGATAGACACGAAGCCCAAGCCTACCACAATAGTATAAGTTTACATGCCAAATAGCTCCGCAGAGGACGAAGAGAGTGAAGAAATGTACGATGAGATAAAGGAAATTATTCAGAGAGTTAAGGGAGACGAAAATTTAATTGTGATATGAGATTCTAATTAGATAGTAGGAAAAGGAAGATAAGGAAAAATAGCAGGTGAATACGAACTGGGGGAAAGGAATGAAAGAGGAAGTCGCCTGGTAGAATTGTAAACAGAGCATAATTTAATCTTCGCTAAGGCATGGTTTAAGGATCATAAAAGAAGACTGCATACGTGGAAGCGCCCTGGAAGGTTTCAGGTTCATTATATAATGGTTAGACAGATATTTGGGAACCAGATTTTAAGTTTTAAACATTTCCATGGGCAGATGTTGACTCTGACCACAATTTATTGCTTATGAATTGTAGATTAAAACTGAATAAATTGGAAAAAGGTACTAAATTAAGGAGATCGGACCAGCATAAGTTGAGAGTTTCAGTGGGAGCATTAGGCAACGGTTGACTAGAATAGAGGAAAGCAATAGAGTAGAAGACGAATGGGTAGCTTTAAGAGATGAAATAGTGAAGGCGGCAGAGGATCAAAAAGATAAAAAGACAAGGCCTAGCAGAAATCGTTGGACAGCAAAGGAAATGTTGAATTTAAATGATGAAAGGAGAAATTTAAAAAATGCATCAAATAAATCAGGCGAAAGGGAATAGAAATGTTTAAGATATGAGACTGACAGGAAGTGCTTAACTGCTAAGCAGCAGTGGTCAGAGAACAAATGTAATGATTGAGAAGCATATTTCATTAGGTGAAAGATAGATACAGGAAAAGTTAAAGAGGTCCTTGGAAAAAAGAAAAGCAGTTGTATGAATATCAAGAGCTCAGATCGTAAACCACTCTTAAGAAAAGAAGGGAAAGCTGAAAGATGGAAGGAGTATGTAGAGTCTATGCAAGGGAGATGAACTTGATAGCAATATTATAGAAATGGAAGAGGACGTAGATGATGATGAGACGAGAGCTATAATACTGCGAGGAGAATTTGACAAATCTCTGAAAGATACAGGACGAAACAATGCTTGGGGGTTTAGACGATGTTCCCTTAGAACTACAGACAGTCTTGGGAGAGCCAGTGACGAGAAAACGCTCCCATCCAGTGTGCAAGATGTATGAGACTGACGAAATAACCTCATACTTCAAGAAGAATGTAGTAACTCCAATTCCAAAGAAAGCAGTTGCTGACAAGTATGAAAATCACTGACCTCTCAGTTTACTAAGCCATGCTGCAAAATACTAACACGAATTCTTTACAGTAGAATAGAAAGACTGGCAGAATCCGACCTCAGGGAAGATCAGTTTGGATTCCCTAGAACTGTAGGAACACGCGAGGCATTACTGACCCTACGACTTAGGCAAACCTACACTTATAGCACTTGTAGACTTAGAGAAAGCTTTCGACAATGGCCGGCCGGAGTGGCCGAACGGTTCTAGGCGCTTCAGTCCGGAACCGCGCGACCGCTACGGTCGCAGGTTCGAATCCTACCTCGGGAAGGATGTCCTTAGGTTAGTTAGGTTTAAGTACTTCTAAGGTCTAGGGGACTGATAACCTCAGATGTTATGTCCCATAGTGCTCAGAGCCATTTTTGACAATGTCGAGTGGAATATTCTCTCTGACATTCTGAAGATAGTAGGGGTAAAATGCAGAGATTGAAACGCTATTTGTAGCTTGTACAGAAACAATACGGCAGTTATAAGAGAGGAGAGGGGGGGGGGGGAGCAAATGAAAGAGAGGGAAAGAGAGGCAGTGATTGAAAAGGGAAAGAGACAAAGTTGTAGCCTATCCCTGATGTTATTCAATATGTACACTGAACAAGCAGCAAAGGAAACCAAAGATAAATTTGGGATAGTAACTAAAGTTCAGGGAGAAGAAATAAAAACTTTGAGATTTGCCAATGACATTGCAATTCTGTCAGAGAGCAAAGGAGTTGGAAGGGCAGTTGAATGGAATGGACAGTGTCTTGAAAGGTGTATATAAAATGAACGTCAACAAACGCAAAATAAGGATAATGGAATGCAGTCAAATTAAATCAGGTGAAGCTAAGGGAATCAGATTAGGAAACGAGACACTAAAAGAATAATACTGAATAGAATTGGTGAGACAAGGAATTTGTGGCACAACTTGAGCAAAAGAAGGGATCGGTTGATAGGACACATGCTGGGATATCAAGGGACCACCAATTTCGTATTGGACGGAAGTGTGGGGGTTAAAAATCGTAGAGGGAGACCGAGAGGTGAATACAGTAAGCAGACTCAGGAAGAGGTAGGTTACATTAGCTGTTCAGAGGTGACGAGGCTCGAAGAGGATAGAGCAGCACGGAGAGCCGCAGCAAACCAGTCTTCAGATTGAAGACCGCAAAAAACAACAACAATAACCTGTAAAAAGCCTGACTAACCATCTTTTGAAGCGCATACCGCAGAAAGACGAAAAGTGTGAGGTCATCCACATGAGTGCAAAAAGGAACGCGTTAAACTTCGGTTATACGACAAATCAGTCTAATCTTGAAAGGGTACAGTACCGCCCAACATTGAAAATAGGTACGAAATTCTTGTCAGAACAACACATTTTTTGTGTAAAAGTAACTCAATTTCAATTAATACAGCGAAGCCGGATACCAGTGTGGGAAAGAATGACAATTTATTTATTTAATTGATCACATGTGCACTCCCTCAAAATAAATCCCTACATCCAGTTTGGTGAGATCTGTGAAAGGAATGAATGTATGGTCGTCTGCTAACCACAGATAGTGAATCGGAATATATGATCATCTTTGAGTCGATCCTTTGGCTACCTTTGGTGAGACCAAAGAGATGGAAGTTACCAGAGCTTTGAGCGTCTGAAATGTGGCTGACCAATAAGGTAGCAAGGTGCTTCTCCCACTTCGAGAGAGGTGGGAGAGAATCAGAATACGGCCATGTTTCAGCACTCTGCCGCTGAACCTTCTGCTGTAAAGACCTGTTTTTTTTGTTGTGCTCCGGAATGAAAGAGTGGAGGCATGGTATGGATGTGGAATATTTAAGAGTAGTTAGAATTAATAATTTCTCTTTCACAGGACCTTTTGTGGGGAAAATTACAAAGTGAGGCAGGTAAATTTAAGGGGATTGTAGTAAACCAACGGTCACAAAGAGCCCACGTGTAGATATAAGTTGAGATACTTCCGTGAGCTTAAGCTGAAATATTTAAGAATTAATAGCGTGTGTACAATAAGCTGGAATATTTAAGAATTAATAGCGTGTGTACAATAAGCTGAAATATTTAAGAAATAGCGTGTGTATCATAAGTTGAAGTATTTAAGAAATATCATTCCGTGTGACGCTGAATTTAAACTCTGAGAGAGAATCAAGGTGAGTCGGCCGTTTTTCCAGCAACGCCACATGGCTTGCATTGCACAGGAAGACGTGCGTTTATCTCCAGAGTTCACATTAGGGAAGTAGAAATTACAAAGTGGGGCAGTGTCGTGTGAAACTGGGATAAATATTGATTGAAGTGGGAAAGCGGAAAGTGATGAAGTTGTAACCGTTCTTTGTGTAATATTTCATATTGTTGTGTTGTGTATGTCTTGTAATTTGGGTATGTGTGTTTTGCATGGGAGTAGCAAGGTAGTTTCGAAAGATTTGTGGGTATGCCTGTTCCTTCTGTATCGCTCGATCTGGAGGAAAGTTTCGTGAGGATTATTGTGAGAGGCGAAGTGTGAGGAATAATAAAAGATCCACCATCCGATCCAGGGAGTGCACTGTTGCGGTAAATAGATTACGAGACCATAGTATAGAGATTCACTAACGTAAAGCCATGCCCACTGGGCGGAATTTCTCATGTGATTTTGTTGTAGGTTGTAGAATTTGTGTGTTAAGGAATAAATCAAATAGTGAAAAGAAAGAGATTGGTGGCCTTCTTCATTAAATTGTATGTTATCGTAATGTCCCGAATTTATATAAAAGCCGTTAAATCAAAGACAAAAGGTAAATGTGGTATTGCCAGAGCGTAGTGTACAGTCAGAGTTCTATAAATCACTGATAGTCAGATGCGTGTTTCCGTTGCGTATTATTCATACAGGAGGATAATTTGTAACTAAATAGTAAGATACGAGAATTCATGTTGCTCGATAAATTAAGGAAGATTCCACTCGCTTGGCAAACCACTCATCTTGCAGGCCTGACTGCTTGATGCCACAGTATGAGAAAGGCAAGTGGGTGCCTCTCATAATTTCGACCCTGCCAGGATCCCGTTTTTTGCCACGATAATTTTGTTACCAGGATATTTAATTTGTTGCCAGGATTCCGTTTTTTGCCACGATAATTTTGTTACCAGGATATTTAATTTGTTGCCAGGATTCCTTTGCCAGGATCGTTTTTGTTAGGATATTTTGTTGTTAGGGTTTGCTGTTAAGATTTTTTTTATGGAATGTATTGTGATAGCGCTAAGAAGTAAAATTTTTTCTGTTTGCAAATTCTTTCTGGATTGGTGAGGATCTTTTATTTTATTTTATGTAATTAATTGCTATATCGCACAAGGCTGGAAGATCGTTTCATAATTTTTTTTGCGTAATGTCCGTAGTAACTAGGTCGCAGTCGAAAAGTGTAGCCACCATGGAGAATAGCGATTCTGGGGTGGACGTAGCAGTGCAGCAGGAAGTAGCTGTTGACCATGGGTTAATGAGCGAGAAAGACAAACGCTCCGAAGGGGCTGTATTGTTCAGTGGACCGCTGCAAGGGGAACCTTTATGCGGCGGGCTTTGTCCACAAACGCGGGCTTTTCCCGACGACGCGGGCGAGCCGAGACTAGGCCAGGTGTGCGGTGAAAGTGCAGCTACCCTTAGCGAAGCTACGGTTTCTCAGGCGAACGAGGTGAGCGCGTCGAAAGTAGGAAATAACGATGTGATACTGCAGTTTTTACAAGCGATGAGTAGGGAGACTAAGGAAAGATTTGAAGCAACTAACGAAAGATTAGAAGCAATCAATAGAGATAATAAGGAGAGAGATAGGGAGAATAAGGAGAGAGATAGGGAGGCTAAGGAGAGATTGGAAGCAATGGATAGGGAGACTAAGGAGAGATTGGAAGCAAATAAGGAAAGATTGGAGGCAATTGATAAGGGAAATAAAGAGGCAATGAGGAAGCTACACACAGTTATCAATGAGCGTCTGTCTGCAGTTAATAATCGGTTAGATGAGGGGGAGAAGAATCTGGATGCGGTGCAGCAAGAATGTGATGCTGTGAAAGAAAAGGCCAATAATTTGGAGGTACGAATAAGTGCAATAGAAAGGGATATTACAGAACATAGGGGCGTGTGGCCGGATGAGCGAATCAAAGAGATAGTGGAGGACTTACTGGCAGATAAACAAGGGGCATTAGACAGCGTGGAAGCTCAAGTCACACGGCAGGAAATGGCGCTAAATAAACACAGGGATGAAGTTGCGGAGGTAGTGGTCAGAATGAATACGATTAGCGCAGATGTAGAAAAGATCAGTATAAGAGGCGAAACAGGCTCTGACAGTACGCAGCGAGAGGTTTATGCCGACCAGGAGGAGATACAATCACTATTACAGTTTAAAGAGGCACAATTAGAAACAAATAGGAAACATAGGGAAGAACTAGCACAGTTGCAATTAGCGTGCAGAAGCGAAGGTGAAACACCACCAGGTAGACTGCGTAGGGAGAGTGAGATAAATTCAAAAATCGAAAATAGGCAGAAAGAGGATGACGAACTCAGAGAGTTAGAAGAACGGTTGTGTCGGATAAAACAGGTGGCAAACCCAACTGGGTATAGCCCAAGGTCGGAAAACATAAATGCGGAAGAAGAATGTAGGAGACACTTCGTGTCGGTACAAACGTACACTTGTTTTCCGGATCCTGATAATTACCAACATCCATGCCTGTGGCTGTCTCAATTTCAAGATTCATTACCTTCATCGTGGGGACCGCTCCTAAAAATGAAGTTTGTGTGTAACCATTTGAGGGACGAGGCTAGAGCGAAAATGCAGGAAGTTATTAAAGACTGTAGTAGCTACAAGATGTTTTGTGACAAATTTTTAAATGAATTCTGGTCGAAAAGTAAGCAGGACCAGGTTAAGCAAAGCATATTGATGATGCCAAATTGTAACGAAGGTGGTATAAGAGATCCAGTGTCGTGTTATCAGGAAATGCTGAGACGAAACAGGTATTTGGATGTGCCATACGAAACTGGGGAGCTCATTAGGATCTGTATAACGAAGTTGCCAGTGAGATTGCGCAGAGATATAGTGATAGCAGGCAGAGGCTTGAACGATTCTGCGTCATTTCAGCACTTATTACAGGAACTGGGTAACGAGAGCAACATTGTGAACGGCGACATGACTCTTAGGTCAGACAGAGTTGAGGATAGGAACGGCAGAAACTATCAGAATGACAGGAGAGCATGGAATCCTGGTATTTCTTTCTTGTCGTAATAGATTGATGGATAGGAGAAACAAATCCAACATATCAGCCCTTAGCATCTTGCCTTAAAACACATGCAGCTGGCACTGAAAATTGTCTATGTAGCGGACATACTCTACTGATATGTAGGAGTGCAAATACCATACTTCTGATCAGAGAATAAAACACCAGTAATGGAATCTGTTAGGCTGGTCTCTCAGAGCAAAATTTGCGAATTTTTATTTCGAACAGTAATGTAAAAAGGACTGTTCCCTCAAAGAAACCAGTTGCAAAAAAATGTTACGTAATAATGCCAATAAGTCCAGTTTAATTAGTGCGATTGGACTATTGCAGGTACTTAACACGTAATGCAAAGAGTCAACATTGTGATCGAAGTTTTTAAATTAGATGCCATCTGATGTCATTGTCGTGGTGACAGTTATAATGAAGTGCTGTGTATGGTTGTTCGGAATCTGGTGTTCGGGAAAGAGGCCACTAGCACCAAAGTTTCTAACACTTGGGCTGTCCCATCTCTCCCAGCTTGTATATTCTCTGCACACATTTAATTTTCATGTAAGCTTAGATTCCTAACTAGCAAATTCTTTATAGTGGACCATTCAGAGCGAGGCGGATTGTCCATGAAAATGCTGTACTGATTGAGACGATCAAGGGAAAAACAATCGCGTGGGCTTCATCACATTTCAAACATCAAATTGTGGAAAAGTTAAGGATAGATCCAAAGTAGGCAATATATGGTAGATAGTCAGTGTATTTATTTGTGGTGTGTAACGTTGTGCAGAGTCAAATCGAACATAAGAATTTTCAGGCGGGATGTCAGGAAGTATGACGGAATAGACTGGTCAGATGAGTCATGAACAGGAGTCGACAGAGTGGTGTATGTACGTATTTTTTGTCGTATGAATAAGGATCAAGCAGAAACGACGTGATGATTTATGAGTGAATAAAGATGGTAGATAGAGAAGCGACGTGATAAATAGTAGTGGATAAAGGTGATAGGTAAGGGAAGAAGCGACGTGAAGCAGTGTGATTAATAAATAGAGATTCGACGTGATGAAATAGTGGTAAATAAAGGTGAGTAGAACTGAATAATGTGGAGATGTCTTAGATGTATGTTACAGAGAGACCTGTGTATGCTGCAATAGAGATTGATGCGAATGGCGAAGGAAGACCAGGAAATGATGGAGTAATGGACGGACGGAGAGCCGAAATACGAATGAAGAGATGAGGACAACTGCACAATGTGAAAGGACATAAAGGGAGTATGAGATCCAGATGGTGAACGTTGTGGAACACTGACGTAAGATGTAATATAAGTGTAAGATCTAATTCTTAGCATAACATTTGCGATTTGGCAAAAATAATATTTTTTGTTGTCATTGTTGTTGATGCCTGGTACCAGTATAACTAATCAAAACGGTACCAAGAAAGAGTACAGTTATTTTGCAGGTTGATTAATTTGTGTGTTTTTTGTTCTTAGATGAAATGTCGCAATTCTAAGTTGGTGTTTAGCAGAATGATTAATGGGTAAAGCGAATGCGGAGGTAAGCCGATGGAGAGAGGTGCCAGAGTGAAAGGACGAATTCGGAGACTGGAATGCTATCTCTGAAACAGCTTCATGTGTTATGTGGTTGAGTATAAGGGAGCTAAGGTATGGTATGTTGTCGTGAGTGTGGTGGTGTTAAGGTTAGCCGACTTCTAGACCTATTCTGTTAGTGTATCTATGGATTGAATGAGAGGGAAAATGTGATGTCTGGTGAGTGAGAGTCGTAGTGTAGTGTGATCAATGCGCACACTCCTGTAAAGGGGATGCTACCGTTCTGTAACTACAACATTATTATGTATTGTTTGATTAGGATGAACCTCGATGGCAGGTCAGGATCTGACATCATGTGGATGGTTCATACATGTCCTAGAAATGTTGTTATATATAATAAAAAGGTAAAATATATAGAAAGATACTAATTTCAGTCTGTCACAAGCACAAAGGTGCATTGTATGTTGTAGATTTAGAGTCACCAGTTTCTAAAATGTTTATTGTCTTAGGATGTTAAAGTAGTTTAATATTTAATAACCTGTGTTAGGTAATTGTGAGCTGCATAGATTATTTCTTATTTTTTTGTTAGAACACTTTCAAGTGGTATTAATTTCAATCTGTCACAAGCACAAAGGTGCATTGTATGTTATAGATTTAGAGTCACCAGTTTCTAAAATGTTTATTATGTTAGGAGGTTAAAGTAGTTTAATATTTAATAACCTGTGGTAGGTAATTGTGAGCTGTATAGATTATTTATTTTTTTGTTAGAACACTTTCAAGTGGTATTAATTTCAATCTGTCACAAGCACAAAGGTGCATTGTATGTTGTAGATTTAGAGTCATCAGTTTCTAAAAATGTTTGTTGTGTTAGGATGTTAAAGTAGTTTAATATTTAATAACCTGTGGTAGGTAATTGTGAGCTGTGTAGATTATTTCTTATTTTTTTTGTTAGAACACTTTCAAGGGGTATTAATTTCAGTCTGTCACGAGCACAAAAGTTCATTGTATATTGTAGTTTTAGGATAAAGTTTCTAATACTTTCACTGTGATAGGACGTTAGAGTAGCCTACTATTTGATATTGTAATTATGAGCTGTATAGATTGTTTATTATTCCTTTTTTTTTTTTTTTTTTACACTTTCATGTTTTGTATGAGGGACGACAGGTACAATGAATAGCACGAGTATGGGCTGTCTATAGAAAAGAGATAAATGTTGATGTTGTATGAGTAGAAAACTAGGGTGTATAATTTTAATGTAAGAATTTCCTTTTGTCTGTATTGTTGCGAGATGCACGGAAGGCTAACTGATTGGGTGTCGTAACGCCCATGCCGCTAGCGGGCCGAGCTGACGATGCCATGGCGACAGGCGACAGAGCCGCGGCACTCCCCACTCCACTGTCGGACGGGGTACACTCCACGCGCCCGCTACAGCAGGTCAACGGCCTGGGGCGACACGCACGTACCACTGGCCATTCATGAGTTCCGCCACCCTTACGACTGGGGAAGGTATCCCGCGGAGGCAACAGCGGGTGGTTTCTTCTGCTCAACGGCGCGCGCAGCGGCGCTACTGCAGAATGGACGAGGCGCGGCAGAGCCCGGCGAGCAGTTTTTTTACCAGCAGCTAATAACTAGTACTGGACTGTGGAGCCGTGAAACAAGATGACTGCGACTTTCCATAATGTGGAAAGTGAAGGACTGGTGATTCCACGTTGTGAGTGGTGGAAAAGATTTTGTCTTTAGCAGACAGGACGATCGTTTTTTGTCTTGACCACTGAATGGTGGGATCCATAAACTTTTGGCAGTGACTTGTTAAGTGTGCTTTGTGAATTGCACGTGGGACACTTGGTATACTTAGAGGACAGTTGTCGTTTGGTGAACAATTATTGTATGAAGGCAAGAAACTAGAGTGGGACATTGACATTTGCGTCTGTAGTAGGAGACATTTCTTGAACTGGTGCGGGAATAAGTGCTGTTTGTTGAAACTTACGACTTTTAATTACACCATGAACTGAAAGGACAGAACCGTGGGTAATAGTAGTTGTAGGGCCATTTTTTTGGACGAACAGATTCGTGTGGATGGTACTCTGACAGTGACTATGACATTTGTGTTTAATGTGAGATACAGTTTACTGTCCAGTGCGTGTTCAAAATGCCGATTTGAGTGACTCAAAGACTTTCGTCCGGGTAACCATGGGAGAGCTTTGACACCGAGACAGTGGTTCTAGGAAAACTATCAGCAACTTTTTGACCCCAAGAAAATCACAGAATGAAAGGTTTCCGTGTGACTCGCAAGATAGGGAATAATGTATTTGTAATTGTGTAAATGTTTTTTTTATGTGTTTCATTCCTGGAGGGACAGCAAGTGTAATTGTATTTCATCAACATTTGTGTTTAGAATAGTTAGTGTTTGTTTTTTGTCTGTTCTGGGTTATCAAGTTCACGTAGCATGTTTATTAGAATATTTGGTACAATTATAAGCCAGTGGCGTAATACTAACGTAGCGGTTCATGTAGCATTGATCAGTAAGATTGTCACAGGGGACAAGAGTTTGCATTGCACAACAAATATCGGAATTAACTGATGTATTTTGATGTCGTCCATAGTAATAATCTTGTTGGTGTTTTGAATGAAGCCACTTATTTTTATTATCACAGTGGTGACATTTCACATTAAAGTGTAACGAAGGCTAGTCGAAATGCAAGTTCTTGTCGTCTATATATGTGACAACAGAGAAAGTATTTTTCTTTGTCTTAGAATTAGTGAAATTTGGATTACTCATAAAAATAACGAAGATCCCAGTAACTAAAGCAAAATTTTATCTCAAGATTATTTTTTCATTTCTATGATGTGATGTTTTATTTGTCATGTAGATTGTTGTAAATTAGTATGTGTACGTTACTCCGGATTGTGGAGAGTACAATAATGCAACAACTGCCAATTTGGTAAAGTAACAACATTTGGTCGTCAATTTGAGGTCACCAGGGGCTAAGGTCTCCTCCTGGTTATTTTGATGACTTGCTACGTTTGTTCGAATACAGTTTTCTTAAAAAAATGTTCGGAACTACCCTCGCATTGCAAGGATAGTACCGTGCCATTTTTTTCTGCATGGGTAGCCGGTGGTGAAAGGGTACAGTACCGCCCAACATTGAAAATAGGTACGAAATTCTTGTCAGAACAACACATTTTTTGTGTAAAAGTAACTCAATTTCAATTAATACAGCGAAGCCGGATACCAGTGTGGGAAAGAATGACAATTTATTTATTTAATTGATCACATGTGCACTCCCTCAAAATAAATCCCTACATCCAGTTTGGTGAGATCTGTGAAAGGAATGAATGTATGGTCGTCTGCTAACCACAGATAGTGAATCGGAATATATGATCATCTTTGAGTCGATCCTTTGGCTACCTTTGGTGAGACCAAAGAGATGGAAGTTACCAGAGCTTTGAGCGTCTGAAATGTGGCTGACCAATAAGGTAGCAAGGTGCTTCTCCCACTTCGAGAGAGGTGGGAGAGAATCAGAATACGGCCATGTTTCAGCACTCTGCCGCTGAACCTTCTGCTGTAAAGACCTGTTTTTTTTGTTGTGCTCCGGAATGAAAGAGTGGAGGCATGGTATGGATGTGGAATATTTAAGAGTAGTTAGAATTAATAATTTCTCTTTCACAGGACCTTTTGTGGGGAAAATTACAAAGTGAGGCAGGTAAATTTAAGGGGATTGTAGTAAACCAACGGTCACAAAGAGCCCACGTGTAGATATAAGTTGAGATACTTCCGTGAGCTTAAGCTGAAATATTTAAGAATTAATAGCGTGTGTACAATAAGCTGGAATATTTAAGAATTAATAGCGTGTGTACAATAAGCTGAAATATTTAAGAAATAGCGTGTGTATCATAAGTTGAAGTATTTAAGAAATATCATTCCGTGTGACGCTGAATTTAAACTCTGAGAGAGAATCAAGGTGAGTCGGCCGTTTTTCCAGCAACGCCACATGGCTTGCATTGCACAGGAAGACGTGCGTTTATCTCCAGAGTTCACATTAGGGAAGTAGAAATTACAAAGTGGGGCAGTGTCGTGTGAAACTGGGATAAATATTGATTGAAGTGGGAAAGCGGAAAGTGATGAAGTTGTAACCGTTCTTTGTGTAATATTTCATATTGTTGTGTTGTGTATGTCTTGTAATTTGGGTATGTGTGTTTTGCATGGGAGTAGCAAGGTAGTTTCGAAAGATTTGTGGGTATGCCTGTTCCTTCTGTATCGCTCGATCTGGAGGAAAGTTTCGTGAGGATTATTGTGAGAGGCGAAGTGTGAGGAATAATAAAAGATCCACCATCCGATCCAGGGAGTGCACTGTTGCGGTAAATAGATTACGAGACCATAGTATAGAGATTCACTAACGTAAAGCCATGCCCACTGGGCGGAATTTCTCATGTGATTTTGTTGTAGGTTGTAGAATTTGTGTGTTAAGGAATAAATCAAATAGTGAAAAGAAAGAGATTGGTGGCCTTCTTCATTAAATTGTATGTTATCGTAATGTCCCGAATTTATATAAAAGCCGTTAAATCAAAGACAAAAGGTAAATGTGGTATTGCCAGAGCGTAGTGTACAGTCAGAGTTCTATAAATCACTGATAGTCAGATGCGTGTTTCCGTTGCGTATTATTCATACAGGAGGATAATTTGTAACTAAATAGTAAGATACGAGAATTCATGTTGCTCGATAAATTAAGGAAGATTCCACTCGCTTGGCAAACCACTCATCTTGCAGGCCTGACTGCTTGATGCCACAGTATGAGAAAGGCAAGTGGGTGCCTCTCAATCTAAAAGCCGTAAATTCAACACAATACCTAGGAATTACAATTACGAACAATTTAAATTGGAAGGAACACATAGAAAATGTTGTGGGGAAGGCTAACTAAAGACTGTGTTTCATTGGCAGGACACTTAGAAAATGTAACAGACCTACTAAGGAGACTGCCTACACTACGCTTGTCCGTCCCTTTTAGAATACTGTTGCGCGGTGTGGGATCCTTACCAGATAGGACTGACGGAGTACATCGAAAAAGTTCAAAGAAAGGCAGCACATTTTGTATTATCGCGAAATATGGGAGAGAGTGTCACAGAAATGACACAGGATTTGGCTGAAAATCATTAAAAGAATGGCGTTTTTCGTTGCGACGGAATCTTCTCACGAAATTCCGATCACCAACTTTCTTCTCCGAATGCGAAAATATTTTGTTGACACCGACCTACATAGGGAGGAACGATCACCACGATAAAATAAGGGAAATCAGAGCTCGTACGGAAAGATATTGGTGTTCATTCTTTCCGCGCGCTATACGAGATTGAAATAACAGAGAATTGTGAAGGAGGTTCGATGAACCCTCTGCCAGGCACTTAAATGTGATTTGCAGAGTATCCATATAGATGTAGATGTAGACCTACAAGGACATAGTCAAACTGTTCTGGAGGGCACCGGCAGGAAAGTGGAGCAATGACGACTGCAGTGCTATGGCCAACTGCACTAAGCGTGTGCTGTTGCCTGAAGAGGACTAAAAATAATATTGTATTCATTAATGTTAGCACTAACCATGTTTACATATCCTATAAACTGACCATCGTTCCCATGATCTCGATAAGAGAAACGTTCAAATGATCTATGGAGCCGGCCGCTGTGACCGAGCGGTTCTGGGCGCTTCAATCCGGAACCGGGCGACTGTTACGGTCCTAGTTTCGAATCCTGCCTCGGACATGTATGTGTGTGATGTCCTTAGGTTAGTTAGGTTGAAGTAGTTCTAAGTTCTAGGGGACCGATGACCTCAGATGTTAAGTCCCATAGTGCTCAGCGCCATTTAAACCATTTGATCTGTGGAGCATGTAACTAACTAACTGACCAACTAACTAGGTTTATCGGTTGAGAGTCCATGACGTGAACGGACCGATCGTGGTGGTTCCACAGATTCTCGACTGGATTTAAACCCATGGACTTTGGTGGCACGGGAGTACGGTAAACTCCTCGTGGTGCTTTCTGAACCGTTCCCGCACACTGTCAGCTGTGTGACGTGTTGCAGTGTCCTGCTGGTAGATGCCATCCTGCCGAGGAAAAACAAACTGCATATAAAAATGGTTCTGAGCACTATGGGACTTAACATCTGAGGTCATCAGTCCCCTAGAACTTAGAACTACCTAAACCTAACTAACCTAAGGACATCACACACATCCATGCCCGAGGCAGGATTCGAACCTGCGACCGTAGCGGTCGCGCGGTTCCAGACTGAAGCGCCTTGAACCGCTCGGCCACATCGGCCGGCAAACTGCATATAGGGGTGAACATTGTCCCCCATGATGGATGCATGCTTATGTTGATCCATTGTGCCTTCGAGAATGACGAGATCACCCAGGGAATGCCACGAAAGCATTCGTCAGATCATAACGCTGTTGCAGCGTGTTTGATTTCAGATTTTCACGCCGTACACGTCAACGGCCATCTGTCCGATGGAGCATAAAACGTGATTCATCTTAAAAGTCCACATGTCGCCAGTCGGTGGATGTCCATTTGCCGTACTGGCATGCAAATTAAAATCTTCGTCGCCGATGAACGGCAGTCATCGTCGGTGCACGAAGCGGGCGCCTGCTGCTGAGGCCCACACGCAGCAATGTTCGCTGAACTGTCGCTATCCCCTTGGCTTTCTGGGCGGTCAGTAACTCAACTGCCTGACGTCTTTTCGCCTGTACACATCTCCACAGTCGTCATTCACCCCTGCCTACCTCACCCGCGGTGCACCACAGTTAACTCGGCGCCGGTTTTGGATGGCGGCATTTTGCCCTGCACGGTATACTTTGACAACAGCGGCATGCAAACAATTTACAGACTTAGTCGTTCCCGAAATGCTTCCACACTTGGCCCGAGAGCCAACGATCATGCCTTTTTCGATGTCAGATAAACCACTGCTTCGTACGGCGTGAAACGTCTGAGCCGTGCACGGCTCGAGTTTATCCCTTTTATTGTTTGTCATGTTCTATTACGGTACTGCCGCCTGGCGTCACTAACTTCCCGCCTTATTTGCCCTTGAGCAGCAGCAGCAGCGCGTATCGATAAGTGCACTGTCATACCATCTCTGGAGCAACCGATAGTATTTCTGAGTCGTCGTGTGTTTGGCAGTCAGTTCGGGACGGACCAGCAGTGCAGTCGGGACGCAGCAGCATTGAAGTTGGGGACGGAGCGCCGGTGTGCTGCGGACATCCAGTGCCGGGCGACCGCTGACGACACACATGAAATGTCCAACTTAGGGAGATTGGAACAGGACGATCGTTTGTTGGTCGTTCGGTTGGTCTTCTCATCGGCCGACGTACATTTGGTCCTTTCACCGTTTCCGGGCCTGGGAGTTGGTCGGTTGGTGTGGAGCAGCGAGGAATCTCCACGGCGCGTAGTTTGGCCAGGCCCACTAGCGGCCTCTATGTGGTATCAGAGTGTGTGGTGCTGTTCCCATTGCTACGAGGTTTGTGGCTCACCGATCCTAGACATGAAAGTTGAGTTTTGACTTAATCTACCAGCAAGTCACTACTGTTCACATTGTGTCGTTTGGAGTTTGTTGTTGGCTGTTGGGATGTTCCCGCAAGCAACAATGTGTGTTTTCAAGTTGGTAAATTTTAGTCACCCTCCGGTGGAGTTTAACTGTACTAGGTTATTTTAATTGAAGTGCACTAGCGGAATCTTCTGCCTTGTGGCCGCTAACGTTCCGGTTACCTGCCCTGGCCGTTGACGTAAATTCAGGCAGTGTACTTTCCTCATCGTGTTGTCGCTGTCCAGCACGGTGTGTTGTTTGACAGCTCTATGTATAACTGGTTGTGGGCGCCAATACCTTCTAAATTGTTCCATTGAACTCCGTGTTGTGTGCTGGTCGGGTGGAGCAGATGTTATCTTGTCGGTGGGTCCGTTGACTGTCTGTCAGTTGGGTTGTCGTCGGATCGACAATGGTTGGGCCGACTGCCTGTCTCACCTAAGCGAGCGTTAGTATTAGAATTGCTGGTTGACCCTAGGAACTTCTGAGCGCCCTTGGGTGTACTGCCTTTTCTTGTTTGTTCTTATTGTTTGTACTTGTGTGGCTTCTAGCCGATTTTTAGATTAAGGTTGTTTCGCTCTTAAGGTGTCAGATGGTTTGGGCCTTCAGCCTAATTTAAGAACTGTTTTACGTAAAGCCTTTGGCATTTTTAAAGTTAATGTTATTGAGTCTTAAGTGTTGGGCCTTCAGCCGATTTTGAATTTAAGTTGTTTGCTCTTAAAGTGTCAGATTCTCTGGGCCTTCAGCCTCGTTAAGGAAGATAAGGCTTTTCCTTTTAAATTTCTGATTTTGGTTGAGCTTTAAGTTATTGGCTTTCAGTCGTTTTAAAATTAAAGTGCTCTTGCCCTTAAGGCAAGAGATTGTACGGCGCATTCAGCCGCTAATTAAGTTTCAAAACTGAAGCTGTGTGTTTTTTTAATTTTTCTTGGCTCTTGTAATGTTTGATCAAATAAAAGGTTGTATGTTCGAGTGTAACTGACAGTCGCTTATTTTGTCTCCTTTCCACAACTTAAACTACCTGTCTTGTCCTGCGGGTTTAGCAGGGCGTCTCAACGTCTGAAAGCAAACTCGATGCAACAACGCTATATTCTGGGGAATGATTTCGTGGCATTCCCTGGGTGATGTCGTCGTTCTGGAAGGCACAACGGATCAACACAAACGTGCATCTATTCTTGAGAACCATGTCCACCCTTATACGCAGTTTGTTTTTCCTCGGCGCGATGGTGTGTACCAGCAGGACAATACAATATGTCACACAGCTCACAGTGTACGGGCGTGGTTTACGAGTTTACAGTAAGCCCGTGGTCATGAGACTTCCCTGTGAATGGTTATTACGCGTTGACGTGGTCACGTTTGTGTGACTGGACCGAGTGTTAACTCTTCAGTTGAGGCTGGTTTGGACTGCATGTTTATTAATTCTGGTTGAATACATACGACAGCATTAGTGTTGAATTTCCTGACCAACTTCCTCGGTCTGCTAATTCATTGGGATACCCTGTCAGTAGAAGCGAAACTGATTGCCTTCCGAGACTGAACTACACTCCTGGAAATGGAAAAAGGAACACATTGACACCGGTGTGTCAGACCCACCATACTTGCTCCGGACACTGTGAGAGGGCTGTACAAGCAATGATCACACGCACGGCACAGCGGACACACCAGGAACCGCGGTGTTGGCCGTCGAATGGCGCTAGCTGCGCAGCATTTGTGCACCGCCGCCGTCAGTGTCAGCCAGTTTGCCGTGGCATACGGAGCTCCATCGCAGTCTTTAACACTGGTAGCATGCCGCGACAGCGTGGACGTGAACCGTATGTGCAGTTGACGGACTTTGAGCGAGGGCGTATAGTGGGCATGCGGGAGGCCGGGTGGACGTACCGCCGAATTGCTCAACACGTGGGGCGTGAGGTCTCCACAGTACATCGATGTTGTCGCCAGTGGTCGGCGGAAGGTGCACGTGCCCGTCGACCTGGGACCGGACCGCAGCGACGCACGGATGCGCGCCAAGACCGTAGGATCCTACGCAGTGCCGTAGGGGACCGCACCGCCACTTCCCAGCAAATTAGGGACACTGTTGCTCCTGGGGTATCGGCGAGGACCATTCGCAACCGTCTCCATGAAGCTGGGCTACGGTCCCGCACACCGTTAGGCCGTCTTCCGCTCACGCCCCAACATCGTGCAGCCCGCCTCCAGTGGTGTCGCGACAGGCGTGAATGGAGGGACGGATGGAGACGTGTCGTCTTCAGCGATGAGAGTCGCTTCTGCCTTGGTGCCAATGATGGTCGTATGCGTGTTTGGCGCCGTGCAGGTGAGCGCCACAATCAGGACTGCATACGACCGAGGCACACAGGGCCAACACCCGGCATCAAGGTGTGGGGAGCGATCTCCTACACTGGCCGTACACCACTGGTGATCGTCGAGCGGACACTGAATAGTGCACGGTACATCCAAACCGTCATCGAACCCATCGTTCTACCATTCCTAGACCGGCAAGGGAACTTGCTGTTCCAACAGGACAATGCACGTCCGCATGTATCCCGTGCCACCCAACGTGCTCTAGAAGGTGTAAGTCAACTACCCTGGCCAGCAAGATCTCCGGATCTGTCCCCCATTGAGCATGTTTGGGACTGGATGAAGCGTCGTCTCACGCGGTCTGCACGTCCAGCACGAACGCTGGTCCAGTTGAGGCGCAAGGTGGAAATGGCATGGCAAGCCGTTCCACAGGACTACATCCAGCATCTCTACGATCGTCTCCATGGGAGAATAGCAGCCTGCATTGCTGCGAAAGGTGGATATACACTGTACTAGTGCCGACATTGTGCATGCTCTGTTGCCTGTGTCTATGTGCCTGTGGTTCTGTCAGTGTGATCATGTGATGTATCTGACCCCAGGAATGTGTCAATAAAGTTTCCCCTTCCTGGGACAATGAATTCACGGTGTTCTTATTTCAATTTCCAGGAGTGTATATTGCAGTTAAATCCCTGCAGCCTTCAAATTTCTGTTGCAAAAGGCCGAGTCAGTTCCTACGGCTTGGAATTTCTGCGGGAGCAGGTTACAACAGGCTGCCCGGTGTTTTAGACAAGCAATGGGTGTTGAACAAGATTCATTGCAGGTATGTAACTGATTGGTCTTATGCAGAAATTTTGCGCTCTCGGAAGTGCCTCCTAATTAGTTAACATGACAGGAGAAAGCTCACGAACTTCCGAAAAAATGGTACTGTCTGCATCTGTTCTTGTTACAGCGTCATGCACTGGTTTCAATAATCACAAAGCCTCTTCCAGCTTTCTGCCACGTCTCATCCTCTAGCACGGCAGTCTGCGGAGTATTTTCTAACTACATATTAGGAAAAATGAAAATCTACATTGACCGCAGTCGCGGATTGAAATGAATTCAATGGGGAAAAGCGAAAGTTTATGCCGGAGCAGGATTCGAACCCGAATTTCCCACTTTACGCTAGCGCTCTCCTTAATCGATTCGGCTATCCGAACACGCCTCCCGTTCATTCCACATTTCCGAAAATTGTCGCACACTACTTACGTAGCACCTCCTCACACATACAGAAAAAACTGTTTGCAGTAAAGCTTTCCAGTCCATTAACAAGTTATCAAACATATTGCTATAGCCGCCCAACGTATTCGAAATGAATGTTTCAGTGTGACAGAGTGATGCACCGTATTTCTCTTTCCTTTTAGCCTCCACTATTATACTCGGAACATGGCTGTACTCTAAAGGTTTAATTATCTTATTGGCTATACTGTTAAGGCCATGAAGAACTTGTAAGGCATGACGTCTTTTATTGGTAGGTCGAGGCAGCGTGCTACACAGCCTACTTTGGCGATATATGAATATCGTTGATGTGAAATATTGTCTGCTGCCAGAATATTTCGAGCATTGTCATAAAAGAAGCGAATGTATCATTGCCTACCTCACTCAGAACAGCGGTGACAGTATCCACAAAATATTTTGCGATTTCCTTTTCCTCTCCAGGACGAATTCTCTTGTGAAATGCGGGTTCCGGAGTGTTTATTATGAAATAAACCAAACTGTGGTCCACAACATCCGTCCAGTCATCCACAAATAATGCAAACGAATGTGTATTCTGAATCTTCTGCATAACAGCTGCCTGCACACGTTGGTACTCAGTGTCTAGCAGTCTTCCTCTAACTGCATCACACTTTGGTGGCTAACAGTTAGGTCGTATCTTCTAGAAGTAATCTCTCCATAAATTTGGATTCTATCAGTGAAGGTTGTACACCTGTTGTAGACACCGCTCTTGCAATACTTTCGTTAACTTGTTCGACAGTGACAGTAATAGATCGAAAGGAAGACGTTAGAGTGGGTAGGAGGGGGGAAGAGTACATTAGTTAATTAAGATGCCTCTGCAGATCATGACGTGCTCGCTAACGTAGGAGCTGTAGGGACAACGCTGCTCCTTTCAACTTCTATTGGCGACTGTCTCTGTTTCTTTCTTGTCGTAAGTTTGATAAAACCATGAGTTTAATAGATTATGGACGTACCTGATATTCCTTGAGATGCTGGAGCAGCTGCCACGCCAGAGCATAATGATAGAGCGTGTCGCAATGTTTACATCTGGTTTCTGTTTTTCCATCCACATTTCGTGTTTCATACTGATCCCATACAATGTGACGAGGCCGCATTGATGCTGCATACTTGATACCCAGGAAGGCCACAGACGTTCCACAGATTTATATCGCTACAGAATGAGTAAACAAGTACAGCTTTGGATCTAATGTTCTGCCTCCAGTACCTTCTATTTCTCACACTTTCTGTAACGAGTATTTCTCCGTCTGCAGCACTTTAGGCAACTAAACAACTCTGTTATAACACCGTTTCAAGCCACGCCTGTGATAGTTAAACCACTCAATACACATTTTCGTATCTTCAGTCCTACTCTATACACGGACACCTAGTACTGCAGTAAAGTAAGGAGACGCATTATGCAGAGCCGTGGAAGAGAATAGCACTATCAAAAGACAGGCTAATCAATATTTCAGTCCACCGTCAATGCACCATGAAAGGAGTGTGGTGTTCGACATTATCTGAATGAAAAGGCATTGAATAAAAGGCTAGAAACAAAGAAACGAAATGGGAATTTTCATTTGTATTTGCTTTATATTGTACATACATCTTGTCATTTTTTGTAGTGTATTTTTGGAATGGATGGTTAAAAGTCAATGCTGTTGTGTGCAGGCAGAAGTTGTTTGCGACATGAAGGGATGCAGCGCTGACACTAACTCATGGCACCAAGATATTCACTATCAGCATGCTTCAGTCTCGAGACAAGAAGCGCTCCATTTTATTTGTTTGTTACACGAGAGATTTAGAGGTAGGTGATACAAGTGCCAATACTTTCCAATTTACATACGTGAAGGATTTTCGTTCCCGTGTACATTTGTTGAAAGGTGATGTCACGTACTTACTCGTAGCGGCTATACCTATTATTAGTCTTTAAAAAAAGCGACACGTTGTCTGCGTAGAAGTGGTGTAGGGTGAAGAGGCATCATAAAGCAGTCACTTAGACGCTACCTATGCAATTACAATTACATCGATTCCAACCACAACACAAAATGAGAGGATTAGTCAGCTTGTTATCACATATTTCTCTTCTACATTTGCATAATTCCTGTTACATTAAGGTTACTTATTTATTGATTACTGCGTTTGGTAGACATAACACACTAATTAGGGGTGCAGGTAATCCAGATCTTTGAGAATCACACGCCGAGGGAGACGCATCATTATATTGCAGAATTCTGTTGCACATTTGCCGCTTAGTTGATAAAATTATGTTTTGTGTACACAACGCTGGCTATTAAAATTGCACCATGGAGGTTGGATGCAAGAAACGTCAAATGGCATAAAGTGTACTACATGGATGGATATGTAAATGACTACCATTTAATCACAAGTGCTCAAACTATGTGAGAATAGCGGCCTCTATATTCTGTATATAAGGGGAGTTTCTTATTCATAGACCACATTTGAATGTTGGTTGTTTGTGAAAAGAGCTCGTCGTATCTCCTGTAAAAAAGTGGAACTGCTACCAACACGTGTCAGAGTACAACAGCAGACACCCTGACTTTCAAGATTCACAGAACCAAATTACACACATCGAAAAAAGTTTTGCATCAACTCGGTTCCGAGAGTTCCGGAACCTGTACAGAAAATTGGAATAGAGATCAACATAAACATCATTTCCGCCCTTTTTATTACTCATGAAAACCACACATTGTATGTTGTATTACCATACAGCGAGACCTTCAGAGGTGGTGGTCCAGATTGCTGTAAACACCGGTACCTCTAATACCCAGTAGCACGTCCTCTTGTATTGATGCATGCCTGTATTCGTCGTGGAATACTATCCACAAGTTCATCCAGGCACTGTTGGTCCAGATTGTCCCACTCCTCAACGGCGATTCGCCGTAGATCCCTCAGAGTGGTTGTGGGCCACGTCGTTCATGAACAGCTCTTTTCAATCTATCCCAGGCATGTTGGATAGTGTTGATGTCAGGGAACATGCTGGCCACTCTAGTCGCGCGATGTCGTTATCCTGAAGGAAGACATTTACAAGATGTGCACGGTGGGGGCGCGAATTGTCGTCCATGAAGACGAATGCCTCGCCAATATGCTGCCGATATGGTTTCAGTCGGAGGATGGCATTCACGTATCGTACAGTCGTTACGGCGCCTTCCATGACCGCCAGCGGCGTACGTCGGCCCCACATTATGCCACTCCAAAGCAGCAGGGAACCTCCAACTTGCTGCACTTGCTGGACAGTAAGGCGTTGCCTCCAAACACGTCTCCGACGATTGTGTGGCTGAAGGCATGTGCGACACCCGTCGGTGAAGAGAACGTGATGCCAATCCTGAGCGGTTCATTCGGCATGTTGTTGGGCCCATCTGTACCGCGTTGCATTGTGTCGTGGTTGCAAAGATGAACCTCGCCATGGACGTCGGGAGTGAAGTTGCGCATCATGCAGCCTACTGCGCACAGTTTGAGTCGTAACACGACGTCCTGTGGCTGCACGAGAAGCATTATTCAACATGGTGGCATTGCTGTCAGGGTTCCTCCGATCCCTAATCCGTAGGTAGCGGTCATCCACTGCAGTAGTAGCCCTTGGGCGCCCTGAGTGAGGTATGTCATCGACAGTGCCTGTCTCGCTGTGCTTCCTCCATGTCCGAACAACATCGCTTTGGTTCACTCCGAAACTCCTGGACTCTTCCCTTGTTGAGAGCTCTTCCTGGCACAAAGTAACGATGCGGACGCGATCGAACCGCGGTATTGAAACCGCGGTATTGACCGTCTAGGCATGGTTGAACTACAGACAACACGAGCCGTGTACCTCCTTCCTGTTGGAATGACTGGAACTGATCAGCTGTCGGACCCCTCCGTCTAATAGGCGCTGCTCATACATGGTTGTTTACATCTTTGAGTGGGTTTAGTGACATATCTGAACAGTCAAAGGGACTGTGTCTGTGATAGAATATCCACGGTCAACGTCTATCTTCAGGAGTTCTGGCAACCGGGGTGATGCAAAACCTTTTTTTGATGTGTGTATTAAATTAAACAGACAAATAAAAGAAAAATTATTCCGAGCACCGTTCGTTGCTTTTCGCGAAATGTGATAAGTTGTTGAATACTCAAAACAATCATCAGTATTCTCCTCTTGATTCAAATTTTTTTGTATGATATTGTAATCGAGGATCATACAAGTATTTGGGCATTACCAACAGTCAGTGCTTAAAGGTGAAAACTGACCTGGAGAACTCTGTTTATCGTGTTACGTGGCCCATTTTCAAGGGCCACATAGAGATAACGGCATATTATGTAAATGCAAGAAACCGATCAGCTACTTTCTATTTTTACTGTAAACTGCGAATGAATTGTTAAGTTCCAAGTTTTCTCCTTACAGGCCTATGACGTCGCAAGTTTTTTGTGGCTCCTTCAGATCTTAATCTTTCAAAGCAAATGAAGCATTGCACTTCACTGATATCGCATTTCGTAAAATACTTCAAGACTAAGGATGGTGTCATTCCTTAATGCAACTAATCTCCGACGACAACAGCGAGATTTTATCATAGAGACGACATACGGCTAGTCTCGCACACCGCATGTGCGTGTGTACCATCCAGTAGTCCACGCAACATGGTGAAAGGTACGTTATTATCTCAGAATTGTTGTACCAGTTCTTATGCCACGTGCTTCTTGCTCGTTTCTGTCAGCATAGACATTAAAATAGCACAGGTCGCTTTTCCTATTTTCTATAATAACGGAATATTTCAAAGCAATGGAAATTTTACGAGTAGTAGTTACACACTCTTTAAAACAGCTTTATTTAAAGATCACCAATTTTAGCATAGCTGCTATGGCTAATAGGTATTTTAGCTTTTAATTAGTAAAAATAAAAAAAACACCTGCAATACCCAAGACCGAACAAATACGGAAAAACACCGGTTGTTTGGAACTAAAGTACCGGGATCGGTTTTAAATGACGCGATTTTCCCACCCATGATGCGTAGAAACGGTTGAATATTATATCTCACTTGGCCGCAGTTCGTTGGTTTCCTCTACATCATGTCCTTCCCTTTGTTTAATCAATGTAGAAACAGTATCCAGGCATCTAATAAATATTCTGTAAATCGTCGGAATGCGAGTTTAGTAAACTTTATTTCTTCTCGTTTTCCAGCTACGAGGGCTATTCAGAAAGTAGCGAACGTTTCCGTCTGACGCCGCTAGGCGCGCGCCAATAGCATGTATTTTGGTACGCGCGTGCTCGGCAGCTCAGTCGGCATCCATCTGTGCCAGCGGGAACGTCTCTGCGCGTCTGGTTTTTCCGATATTCGAATTTGAGATGTGCGCTGCAATTGAAAATCCCACCAGTTGTGAAGTGCGCTCTGTGATACGGTTTTTGTTTGGCAAAAAACCTAAAACCTATAGAAATCTATCGTGAAGTGTACGGAAACAATGTAATGAGTGAATGTTCCGTCCGGAAATGGTGCATTACTGGGTAGAATCGTAACCGGTGACGGGACTTGGGTGAAACACGTCAATTGCGAGACAAAATTATAGTCCATGGAGTGGGGGCAAACAAGGTCCCCCCCCCCCCCCAAAAACCAAGAAAATGTTTGCAAACCTTGTCAGCAAGGAAGTTGATGGCGAGACTGTTTTGGGACAGGAAAGGTGTTCTACTTATTGATTTTCTCGAACGTGGAGCAACCATAAATTCTGCCCGGTACTGTCAAACTTTGCACAGCCTTAGAAGAGCAGTTCAAAACAAACGCCAAGGAAAGGTGACGTCCAAAATTTTGTTTTTGCACGACAATGCCCGACCTCACACGGCAAACCGCACTAAAGAACTCCTTAATTCATTCAAATGGGAAATTTTCCCTCATCCGCCCTACAGCGGCGATCTTGCACCAAGCGACTTCCACTCGTTTCCCAAGATTCAGAACTGGCTTGCAGCGCAGCGGTTTGATGACGACGCGGAACTCCAGGCAGGCGTGAGTCACTGGCTGAAGGCGGCAGAATTTTACGACGAAGGTATTTTAAATCTTGTCCACCGCTATAAGTGCCTTAATGTGTTTGGCAACTATGTAGAAAAGTAGTATGTCAGTCGCTCTTTCAGATGTATATAATAAAATGTATTTCTTGTACTTTTTTTAATGCCAACACGTTCCCTTCTTTCTGAATAGCCCTCGTATAATGGAAGCGGATAATTGTAATATTACAGGGTCTGTGTTATTCCGAATTACGAAGCAATATTACTTCGGACAAGCATGCATATCCGAAGGAAGGGCGCCTGGCGACTGCAATCGTTATGAAATGCATGAACTGTATTCGCGGTTGGGGATACAGACAACCGTGAGATGCGTAGTGGAGGGACGATAATGAAAGTTAGTGCCAGACGTGGTCTCGAACCTGGATTTCCCGCTAATCACAAGCGGTTGCCATACTCTTTGCTTTCTGACGACGACGACTCACTGCTAGATCCAAACTTTCATATGTCGTCAACCATGTGTCTACGACCTGTACTCGTACATCCATATGTATATTGCCGTCCAAAGGAGACAGTATACTTGAAAGTCGTTTGTCCGGTGTAGGCGGATAAATACAGTACTGCAGTGCCTGTGTTATTCCCAATCACGAGAAATGTTCCTTCAGACGTGCACGCGTGTCCGAAGGAACAGGCACTGCGGTGTCTACAATCGTTATGAAATACATGAAATGTATTCGCAGTTGCGAATATATACAACCATCGGTTGTATAATAAAATGACAACAATGAAAATTTGTGCCAGACCGGGCATCGCACACGGACTTCACACTTATATCAATGGATTTCTCCATTTACAGCCGCTATCTTCGGTAGGGCGATCCCCTGTCCGTGACTTCGTCGCTTACGTACTTTTGTTACCGCGTCACGCGCCCGCAACGCCACCAGGCGGCTTCCAGCGTTGCGTCGGGCGTTGGTCATAATGTTATGGTTTATCAGTGTCTCGTATGTCCGAAAGAACATTGCATCGAAATTCGGAATAACGGTGGCACTTCTATATCGTACACTACTGGCCATTATAATTGCTACACCAAGACGAAATGCAGATGATAAACGGGTATTCATTATACAAATATATTATACTAGAACTGACATGTGATTACATTTACACGCAATTTGGGTGCATAGATCCAGAGAAATCAGTACCCAGAACAACAACTTATGGCCGTAATAACGGCCTTAATATGCCTGGGCATTGAGTCAAGCAGAGCTTGGACGGCGTGTGCAGGTACAGCTCCCAATGCAGCTTCAACACGATACCACACTTCATCAGGAGTAGTGACTGGCGTATAGTGACGAGCCAGTTGCTCGGTCACCATTGACCAGACGTTTTCAATTGGTGAGAGATCTGGGGAATGTGCTGGCCAGGGCATCAGTCGAACATTTTCTGTATCCAGAATGGCTCGTACAGGACCTGCAACATGCGGTCGTGCATTATCCTGCTGAAATGTGGGGTTTCGCAGGGATCGAATGAAGGGTAAAGACACGGCTCGTAACACATCTGATATATAACGTCCACTGTTCAAAGTGCCTTCAGTGCGAACAAGAGGTGACCAATGGTACCCCATACCATCACGCCGGGTGATACGCCAGTATGGTAATGACAAATACACGCTTCCAATGTGCGTTCACCGCGATGTCGCCAAACACGTATGCGACCATCATGATGTAAACAGAACCTGGATTCATCCCAAAAAAGACGTTTTGCCATTCGTTCACCCAGGTTCATCGTTGAGTGCACCATCGCAGGCGCTCCTGTCTGTGATGCAGCGTCAAGGGTAACCGCAGCCATGGTCTCCGAGCTGATAGTCCATGCTGCTGCAAACGTCGTCGAACTGTTCGTGCAGATGGTTGTTGTCTTGCATACGTCCCCATCTGTTGACTCAGGGATCGAGACGTGGCTGCACGATCCGTTACAGCCATACGGATAAGATGCCTGTCATCTCGATTGCTAGTGATACGAGGCCGTTGGGATCCGGCATGGTGTTCCGTTTTACCCTCCTGAACCCACGATTCCATATTCTGCTAACAGTCATTGGATCTCGGCCTACGCGAGCAGCAATGTCGCGATACGATAAAACGCAATAGCGATAGGCTACAATCCTACCTTTATCAAAGTCGGAAACGTGACAGTACGCATTTCTCCTCCTTACACGAGGCATCACAACAACGTTTCACCAGGCAATGCCGGTCAACTGCTGTTTGTGTATGAGAAATCGGTTGGAAACCTTCCTCATGTCAGCACGTTGTATGTGTCACCACCGGCGCCAACCTTGTGTGAATTCTCTGAAATGCTAATCATTTGCATGTCACAGCATCTTCTTCCTGTCGCTTAAATTTCGCGTCTGTAGCACGTCATTTTCGTGGTGTAGCAATTTTAAGGCCAGTAGTGTATTTATCAGGCGACACTGGTCGAGCAACTTTCAAGTAAAATGTCCTCCCTGTACGGAATGTAAATAATGGATGTTCTACTACAGGTTTTAGACACATGGTTGACGACATATGGAAGTTTGGATCTGGCCGTGAATCATGCTGGAATAGCCAAATGGTCGCCGTCACAGTGGCCCAGCGTGTTCGGTCAGAGGGCTGATTGCTCTCTGTAATAAAAAAAGTGAGCAAAAGAATCGACAGTTAACTTGAACGGATGCCATCTGACGTCCGCCCAGACCAAATGCAAAGAACAGTGTAAAACAAGTTGAAGTGAAATAAAAAAAAATAAATAAACAATAATATTGTAAGGTGACCGCTCGCGATAAGCGGGAGATCCAGGTTCGAGTGCCTGTACAGTACAAATTTTCACTGTCGTCATTCCATTGATGATTCTCTATAATCGCAACTGCGAATACATTTTACATACATTTAAAAATGGCTGCAGTCGCCGCAGTGCCTCTTCCTTCGAACATATGAGATGCCATCCAAAATTTTCGGGACTGGTGCTGCCATCTGTTGAAAACCATACCTTTGGATTAATGGTCACCATCACTCTCGAAGTAGTTCCCATCCGCAAATACACGCCGGTCCCAGCCCTTCTGCCACTGGTCAAACGTTTTCTGGAAGTCCTGTTCTTTGAGGGTGTTTATCACCACCAGCGATGCTTCTTGAATCCTCTCTAGAATGCCGAATCGAAGGCCTTTCAACTTGAGGTCCAGTTTTGGGAACAGCACGAATAGCGCCAAATCTGGTTAGTACAGAGGATGGGGTACAACTGCCATGTTGTGTTTTTGCCAAAAAAGATCCTGGTGAGCAGGGACGTGTGACAGGGCGCTTTGTCGTGATGCAGCAGCCAGTTCCCTTGACGCCAAAGTTCGGGCTGTCGTCACCGCACATTTTCACAGAGCCGTAGCAAAACGTCACAGTAGTACGCGGAATCCACTGTTTGGTTGGGTGGGACGAACTCTTCGTGCACGATTCCCTTCGTGTCAAAGAAAACGGTGATCATGCTCTTCACATTGCTCATCACCTGTCTCACTTTTTTGGATCTTGGAGAGCCTGTGCTCTTCCACTGGGACGATTGTTGCTTTGTCTCTGGGCGATAACAGTAAATACAGCTCTCGTCGCCAGTGATAACCCGTGACGAGATGGTTGGATCATCAGATGCAGCCTGACGAAGGTCCGTGCACACTTCAACATGCTGTGCCTTCTGATCGGCAATGAACATACTTGGCACAAATTTTGCAGCGACACAATGCATGCCCAATTCATCAGTCAACATTCATTGACATGTCCCATAACCAATACCCTCTTCATCCACAAGGTCTTGAATGGTTCGACATCGATCCGCACACATCAGTTGTTGAAGTTTGGCAACAATGCTCTGTCCCCCAAACACTTGTTGAATCATTGAAAGGGCCTCCGTATCACTTTTCCCCAGATTCGCACAAAATTTGATACACACGCGCTGTTCTGTTCGCGGATCCATCGTAAAATCGCCACACACCAAACACAGAGTATTACGGAAAACACTGTAGACATGCAACACGTCCTCCCAGCTGAATGCCACTCCCCACACTGACTCATCAGATATGCAGCTCTCGCCACCTAGCGGTGCAAAGATCTACTACTCCTACTTTACAGATGGCAGCACCAGTCCCGAAAATTTTGGATTCCACCTTCGTACGTGTGCACCGATGAGTCAAAACATTATGACCACCTGCGTGATACTTTGTATGTCCGTCTTTGGAAGGAAATACATTGCTGGTGCTACGTATAAGGAATCCGACAGTTTGTTGGTAGGTTTGTGGACATATGTGGCATTAAAAGTTTAAGTACAGGTCATGTAATTCCGATAAATAACGGGCCGCTGATTTGTGTACGCCGTGATGACGCCCGATGGCGACCAAGATGGGTTCATAGGATTTACATTAGGCGAATTGGGTCGCAGAGACATCAACGTGAGTTCACTATAATGCTCCTGAAACCACTGCAGCACGGTTCTGGCTTCGAGATACTGGCAATTATGCTGCTGAAATATGACATAAATCATGAATGATACAGGTGGTTCGCAGCTGTCAGTGTGTCTTCCACTGCTACCACCGGTCCCACGCAAGCGCAGGAGAGTGTCTCCCATACCATAATACTGCTTCCACCAGCCTACATCCGTGGCGAACTGCACGTTTCGAACCGCCGTTCACCTCGATCACGGCGTCTGTGAAAATTACCATCGACGTAATGTACCAAAAATGTAATTCATCCGCAGAGCCAACAAGTTTTCATTGATCGATGTTCGATTCCTGATGGTCCCGCGCCTACTACAATCGTAATTGACGGTATCGTTGGGTTAACATGTGAAAACATAGGGATGGCCTGCAGCGAGCTCCATGTTCAGCAATGTACGATGAACGATGTGCTCCGGAAGACTAATGTATTCACCAGCATTGTGGTCCTTCGGCTGAGATGCCACAGATCACCATCTGTTTTGTCTTACAGAGCAGAAAAGCCTCCAAAGTCCACGATCTGCGAAGAGTCGTGGACGTCCAAACATTTAGCGCCTTGTGGTAGTTTCACTGTCCTTCTACCTCTTTCCGTAGATGCTCACGATAGAAGCACGTGAACATCCGACCAGTTCGCCGTTCTGAAGACACTCGTTCACAGGATCTGCATAATAATAATCTGCCAAAGTCGCTTACCTCAATGGATTTTCCCATTTGCAGCCCATATCTTCTTTAGGGTGCCCGCAGCGCCACCAAGCGGCGTCCAGCGTCTCGATGAGCACTGGTCATAATGTTTTGGCTTATCAGTTTATGCCCGAAGGAACATTGCATTGTAATTCGGAATAACACGGGTACTACAATATCGTACTTATCCGCCGACACTGGGAAAGCGACTCTCAAGTAAAATGTCAGTACTGTACAGGAATATACATAATGGATGTACGAGTACAGGTTGTAGACGCATGGTTGACGACGTATGGAAGTTTGGGTCTGGGAGCGAGTCGTGCTTGGATAGCTCAAAGGGTAAGGCGACCGCTCGCTATAAGCGAGACATTCGGGTTCGAGTCCCGGTCCGGCACCAATTTTCATTGTCGTCCCTCCATTACGCAGGCTGATCGTTGTCTATATCCGCAACTGCGAGTACAATTCATTTATTTCATAACGACTGTTTCTGCAGTGCCTGTTCCTTCCGTCATGCGTGGATGTTCAAAATGGTTCAAATGGCTCTGAGCACTATGGGACTTAACATCTGAGGTCATCAGTCCCCTAGACTTAGAACTACTAAACCTAACCAACCTAAGGACTTCAAAACGCATCCATGCCCGAGGCAGGATCCGAACCTGCGACCGTAGCAGCAGCGCGGTTCCGGACTGAAGCGCTGACAACGGCCGGCTGCCTGGATGTCCGAAAGAACATAGCATCGTATTTCAAAATAACACAGGTCCTTCTTCTTCTTCTTGCGTTACGACCTCTGCAGGACTACGGGTAGACCCTTCGTGGAATGCATTTTTCTCTTCTTCTCCCAGAACCTTTTCATTCTTTCTCTTCTTCTCTCCCGCTCTTCTTCCGAAATCTTCGGTTTCCGTTTCTCCTGTCGGCTCCACTGGTGACAATCTTTTGCTGTATTCTTCTCTGTCATTGATCTCCGGCATATTGGTCGGTGTACATTTGTTCCTCCAATTTTCCTTTCCTTCGACCTTGATCCCCAATTCCAACCATTCCTTCCGAATTTGAAAAATATTTAAAAATCTGCCAACCGGTTGTCACCCTGATGAAGTCACCATTAGAGGTGACGAAACCTGGTCAAGGATATAGAAAACCTATGCAACCGGTTGGCAGATTTTTACATTTTTTTCAAATTTGTGTATAGGGTTGCTGCAAACGTACAGCCATGTTCAAAGTTGTTGTCCTTCCGAAGTTCAACAACCCACTTGGTTCCTGTCTTTCCCCTTGTCCTCCCTGTTGGTTCCCACACTCTCTTCGTCATTCTGTCCACACTCATCCTAACTACATGTCCGGCAAACCTTGCCCTTTTGAGTCTGATTTACCCGGATATTGTTCTCATGTTCCGGTACAATTCTTCCCTAGGTCTTCGCATCCACCTCTTTTGGGATCTAGTATTTTTCTCAGGATTTTTCTCTCTTCTTTCTCTAGTTGTTCTGCCCCATTTCTTCCTAGCATCATCGTCTCAGCAGCATATAATACTGCATTCCTCACCGTTGCCTTGTAGCGGCTTATCTTTGTGGATATATTCTTTTTATTTTATATCCCTCTCGTCATGCAGAAGGCTGACCTCATCTTCTTTATCCCATCTGTTATTCCCTCCTTGCTCCTGTTCCTTCCTGTTATAAATTCTCCCAGCTATTTAAATTTATCCACCACCTGCATAGTGCCGTCCTGTGTTTCCCAGTCTGAGTTGTATTTAATGTGTCTTGTTATAGGCGATCCTCAGTCCCACCTTTCTGGCTACCTTACTTAAGTAGTCGAGCTGTGTCTTTGCGTCTTCTTCCGTCTCAATTACTACTGCTATGTCATCTGCAAAGCCTAGGCAGTCCACTTGAGCCCTGTCATCCTTTTTGTCCTACAGTATTGTATTGCATTTGCCAATGCTCCGTAGTATCACCTTCTCGCGCGCCTGGCAGCACCACTAGTATGTCTTTTGCCCACGTCGTGTCCGTGTCACGCCACCGGCACACGGTACGCCAGACGTCGCTGCGCGCTTAAGGAACGTGTATCTACATCTACATCCATACTCCGCAAGCGACCTGACGGTGTGTGGCGGAGGGTACATTGAGTACCTCTATCCGTTCTCCCTAGTATTCCAGTCTAATATTGTTCGTAGAAAGAAAGATTGTCGGTATGCCTCTGTGTGGGCTCTAATCTCTCTGATTTTATCCTCACGGTCTCTTCGCGAGATATACGTAGGAAGGAGCAATATACTGCTTGACTCCTCGGAGAAGGTATGTTCTCGAAACTTCAACAAAAGCCCGTACCGAGTTACTGAGCGTCGCTCTTGCAGAGTCTTCCAGTGGAGTTGAGCTATCATCTCTGTAACGCTTTCGGGATTACTAAATGATCCCGCAACGAAGCGCGCTGCTCTCCGCTGGATCTTCTCTATCTCTTCTATCAACCCTCTCTGGTACGGATCCCACACTGGTGAGCAGTATTCAAGCAGTGGGCGAACAAGTGTACTGTAACCTACTTCCTTTGTTTTCGGACTTCATTTCCTTAGGATTCTTCCAATGGATCTCAGTCTGGCATCTGCTTTACCGACGATCAACTTTATATGAACATTCCATTTTAAATCACTCCTAATGCGTACTTCCAGATAATTTATGGAATTAACTGCTTCCAGTTGTTGACCTGCTATATTGTAGCTAAATGATAAGGGATCTTTCTTTCTATGTATTCGCAGCTCACTACACTTGTCTATATTGAGATTCAATTGCCATTCCCTGCACCATGCGTCAATTCGCTGCAGATCCTCCTGCATTTCAGTACAATTTTCCATTGTTACAACCTCTCGATATACCACAGTATCATCCGCAAAAAGCCTCAGTGAGCTTCCGATGTCATCCACAAGGTCATTTATGTATATTGTGAATAGCAACGGTCTTACGATACTCTCCTGCGGGTACACCTGAAATCACTCAGAAGACTTCTCTCCATTGAGAATAACATGCTGCGCGTTCTGTTATCTAGGAACTCTTCAATCCAATCACAGAATTGGTCTGACAGTCCACATGCTCTTACTTTGTTCATTAAACGACTGTGGGGAACTGTAACAAACGCCTTGCGGTTGTCAAGAAACACGGCATCTACCTGGGAACCCGCGTCTATGGCCCTCTGAGTCACGTGGACGAATAGCGAGAGCTGGGTTTCACACGATCGTCTTTTTCGAAACCCATGCTGATTCCTACAAAGTAGATTTCTAGTCTCCAGAAAAGTGATTATGCTCGAACGTAATACGTGTTCCGAAATTCTGCAACTTATCGACGTTAGATATATAGGTCTATAGTTCGCACATCTGTTCGACGACCCTTCTTGAAAATATGGATGACCTGAGACCTTTTCCCATCTTTTGAACCGCTACGCTCTTCTAGAGACCTACGGTACACCGTTGCAAGAAGGGGGCAAGTTCCTTCGCGTACTCTGTGTGAAATCGAACTGGTATCCCATCAGGTCCAGTGGCCTTTCCTCTTTTGAGCGATTTTAATTGGTTTTCTATCGCTCTGTCATGTATTTCGATATCTACCATTATGTCATCTGTGCGACAATCTAGAGAAGGAACTACCATGCAGTGTTCCTCTGTGAAACAGCTTTGGAAAAAGACATTTAGCATTTCGGCCTTTAGTCTGTCATCCTCTGTTTCAGTACCATTTTGGTCACAGAGTATCTGGACATTTTGATTTGATCCATCTACAGCTTTGATATAAGACCAAAATTTCTTAGGATTTTCTGCCAAGTCAGTACACAGAACTTTACTTTCGAATTCATTGAACGCCACTCGCATAGCCCTCCTCACACTACATTTCGATCCGTGTAATTTTTGTTTGTCTGCAAGACTTTGGCTATGTTTATGTTTCCTGTGAAGTTCCCTTTGCTTCCGTAGCAGTTTTCTAACTCGGTTGTTGTACCACGGTGGCTCTTTTCCATCTCTTACGATCTTGCTTGGCATATACTCATCTAATGCAAATTGTACGATGGTTTTGAACTTTGTCCACTGATTCTCAACACTATCTGCACTTGAGACAGAACTTTTGTGTTGAGCCGTCAAGTACTCTGAAATCTGATTTTTGTCACTTTTGCTAAACGGAAAAATCTTGCAACCTTTTTTAATATTTCTATTTACGGCTGAAATAATCGATGCAGTAACCGCTTTATGACCGCTGATTCCCTGTTCTGCGTTAACTGTTTCAAATAGTTCGGGTCTGTTTGTCACCACAAGGTGTAATATGTTATCGCCACGAGTCGGTTCTCTGTTTAACTGCTTAAGGTAGTTTTCAGATAATGCACTTAAAAAAATTTCACTGGATACTTTGTCCCTGCCACCCGTTATAAACATGTGAGTTTCCCAACGTAAGGGCATCACACACATCCGAACTGAAGCGCCTACAACCGCTCGGCCACAACGGCCGGCTGCATGGATGTCCGAAGAAACATAGCATCGTATTTCAAAATAACACAGGTCCTACAATATTGTACCGCATTTGCCAATACTCCGTAGTATCACCTTCTCGCGCCTCCTAGCAACACCACTTCGATGTGTTTTGCCCACGTCGTGTCCGTGTCACGCCACCGGCACACGGTACGCCAGACGTCGCTGCGCGCTTGACCCTCTCATGGATAAAATTCATTTTTTACAGATTTTTAACATATTAAGGTGATAACAGTTTCTTTTCAGTCCCATTGTTATATTTTCACCACCAAAATATTTTTAAGTTCTCCATTTTTTCACAAGAGGAAGTGAGACACACATGTCCCGTGAACCAACGCAAGATACCTTTTCTGCTGACTGACTGATTTTGTAATTTTATTTTTTTAGCTACAAACAGGATTTTGCAGAGAATAAAATAACTACAAATTATACATGCATGTAAACTTTTTCTTTGTGTAGAGCCAGTGTAAAAAACATTCATTACATTTCAGTTTTCATGATACATGATCAATACTTACAAATCTTTACATGCCATGAAACTTGGAAAAACATGGTGTGGCACAGAGTGGTACACCACAAGCAGTGCAAACAACTTTTGTTCTCTTCTGTTTAGAGTTTGTGCTGCAGAATCTGCATCGCTTCCTAGTGCCACTGTCTGTCGGTACATGTTTGCCTACGTTCACGAGCCGGACGTCATCTGGCACACCAGAGACTCTTCTCTTTGCTGGGAAGAAAGTGGGCATTGATCCCCTCTTTTTCCTGGATGAATACCCATTGATCAGTTGTCTTGCTAATATTTACAAATAATGTCTGCTGGGACACATGTGTCCCACCAATTTTATTTCGATTATAAGATAGTACAGTCGCTGAGAAGTACATTCCACACTGTATTTGTACTAAAAAATGATTATTAAGTTAATAATAAGATGAATTACTTACTTCAGACATCGCTGGAAAGTGAGAAATGATGAAAACTGAAGAATGACACAAATAAGTCGCGTTGCAGCGGCCATATACATATACACGCCAGTCAACAAAAGTAGTCACGGCTTCTCTATTGCCTTTGCAGGGCAGTCCCGATTTTTCTCTTAGGTTCAGTACAGTCGTCCTTAGATGGCAGCACCGTGCAGAGCTGGGTAACATATATCCCGACACTCGAACTGGCGCTCAAAGTTAGTGGGACATATAAGACCCTTCAACCACGAAAGGGTTAAGGAAAGTGTAAATGACCAGTTAGGGCAGGGGGCGGCCTACCTGCATGCCGACGGCGAGGTTGTGCCGCAGCACGGTCTCGCGGGCGTCTGCGGGCTCGGCGGCGGCGCCCGCCGGCAGCAGGAAGCGCCTGGCGAGGCGGCGGCCGGCGGCGGCGACGGCGCCCTCTGGGCAGGCGCCGGACTCGCGCAGCAGGCGACGGCTGTCGGCCGTCGCGGGGCAGCCGCAGCGCCTCAGCTGGCCGCGCGCGCACGCCCGGGACACGGCGTCCGCCAGCGCCGCCCCAGACACCGCCTGCAGCGCCGCCGTCTCGCGGAACTCTGCGGCCCAACAGCGCGTCCCTCCTGAGGCAGCATCTCGACAATTCCACACAAGGGAACCCCTACCGCCAAAGAGGTTTCTAAAGACGGCGCACATGCTCGGAACGTGGAACGACGGGAAAGGAAATCGGCCGTGCCCTTTCAAAGGAACCATTCCGGTATCTTTTAGGGAAATTACGAAAACGCCGTCTCAAAAATGAGATCAACAGGAAGTGCAAAATGGTTAAGCAGGGATGGCTAGAGGACAAATATAAGGATGTAGAGGCACATATCACTAGAGGTAAGATAGATACTGCCTACAGCGGACGTCACATGACATCCGGGGTAAAGTTCGTTTGTTGATCCTTCCACTCAGTTTTTATTCTAGAGGCCGACCAGCTCTCTGACCGAACACGCTGAGCTACCGTGCCGGCGGGCTGTGTTTTTTGTAGTTTTTTTTGTAGTTTACTGGTGTGGTCCTCGTGGGATCCCAAGCACGGACCCCACGGGGGTACCCGGCATGCTCCACATGCCAGGGGAGGGGTGGAGGCCAAGGGCCAGGGAGTCTGAAAATTCCAGCGCCGGCCGGGAATTGGACCCCGACCCGGCTGGGGCGATTCGCCTCAGCCGAGGCGCTGGAACGTTCCAGACTGTAACCGCTAGACCACCGAGGACCCCAACCCATCTGAGCCACCGAGGACACAGAGGATAGTGCGACTGCAGGGACTTATCTCTGGCACGCCTCCCGCGACACCCACATTCTCAACGTATTGTCCCGCACTACATTCGTGGTGCCCCCGCCCATTATACTCGTTACTCGCGGCGCGTTGCCGATTTCCGAAAGAATTCAGCCACTTGTTGTGCATCCGCACAGAAGAAGAAGATGGTCAAGTGGCCGGTGAGCCTTAACTATTTATATACTAAGATGGTATCTGTTCTTTCGGACATAAGGCGTGCCAGAGATAAGTCCCTGCAGTCGCTACATCCTCTGAGTCCTCGGTGGCTCAGATGGATAGAGCGTCTGCCATGTAAGCAGGAGATGCCGGGTTCGAGTCCCGGTCGGGCACACATTTTCATCTGTCCCCGTTGACATACAGGGAGCGAAAGGCTATTTACAATTTGTATAGAAACCAGATGGCAGTTATAAAAAAGTGGAAATGTCGTGTGGCTAGGGCCTCCCGTCGGGTAGACCGTTCGCCTGGTGCAGTTCTTTCGATTTGACGTCACTTCGGCGACCTGCGCGTCGATGGGGATGAAATGATGATGATTAGGACAACACAACACCCGGTCCCTGAGCGGAGAAAATCTCCGACGCAGCCGGGAATCGAACCCGGGCCCTTAGGATTGACAGTCTGTCACGCTGACCACTCAGCTACCGGGGCGTACATGGCAGTTATAAGAGTCGAGGGGCACGAAAGGGAAGCACTGGTTGGGAAGGGAGTGAGACATGGTTGTATCCTATCCCCGATGTTATTCAATCTGTATATTGAGCAAGCAGTAAAGAGAACAAAAGAAAAATTCGGAGTACGAATTAATATCCATGAAGAAGAAATAAAAACTTTGAGGTTCGCCGATGACATTGTAATTCTCTCAGAGACAGCAAAGGACCTGGAAGAGAAGCTGAACGGAATGGACAGTGTCTTGAAAGGAGGATATAAGATGAACATCAACAAAAGCAAAACGAGGATAATGGAATGTAGTCGAATTAAATCGGGTGATGCTGAGGGAATTAGATTAAGAAATGAGACGCTTAAAGTAGTAAAGGAGTTTTGCTATTTGGGGAGCTAAATAACTGATGATGGTCGAAGTAGAGAGGATATAAAATGTGGACTGGCAATGGCAAGGAGAGCGTTTCTGAAGAAGAGAAATTTGTTAACATCGAGTATAGATTTAAGTGTCAGGAAGCCGTTTCTGAAAGTATTTGTATGTATGGAGTGTAGCCATGTATGGAAGTGAAACATGGACGATAAATCGTTTGGACAAGAAGAGAATAGGAGCTTTCGAAATGTGGTGCTACAGAAGAATGCTGAAGATTAGAGTGGTAGATCACATAACTAATGAGGCGGTATTGAATAGAATTGGAGAGAAGAGAAATTTGTGGGACAACTTGACTAGAAGAAGGGATCGGTTGGTAGGGCATATTCTGAGGCATCGAGGGATCACCAATTTACTATTGGAGGGCAGCGTAGAGGGTAAAAATCGTAGAGGGAGACCAAGAGATGAATACACTAAACAGATTCAGAAGGATGTAGGTTGCTGTAGTTATTCAGAGATGAAGAGGCTTGCACAGGATAGAGTAGCATGGAGAGCTACATCTAACCAGTCTCTGGACTGAAGACCACAACAACAACAACAACGAAAAATCTATGCCTGGAAGGCCGGCAGGAATTTGAACCGTCGTCCTCTCGAATTCCAGTCCAATGTGCTAACCACTGCGCTGCCTTTCTCGGAGGCATTTTACACTGGTAATCGAAACGCCGTCGGTTACGGGTCCAGTCCTAGTCATTGTGTTAATTTTTGAATAAAAATCATCAGTAGTGGTATCCGAAGTCTTCATGGGTAAGGGCCACAGTCTTCTTAACGGCCTTGTCAGAGAGGGCGGGAGGGCACACTGAAGTGAGTTTGTGACGTTTGTACGGGCACTTATGACGAGATGAGATGTGTTGATATTTCTACAGATGATAAGACACTTCAGGTAGTGGACCTCGGAAAAGGCTGATCCAGAAGTAGAATACATCGACCTGTCCATTGCTGCCTGCGCCTTACAATTGAGAAAAGTGACTTTTTGCACTAACTCCCAAACCTCCAGATGTCAGACGCCAGATGCTGATATCGGTCCCAATGACTGAATCAATAGAGTATCGACGAAATCACCGATTTAGTCCGTGCTACATGCTGTCGTCCAGTAGAGCATGCGTAAACTGTACTTAAAAGTAACGCGAGAACTATGGAGCACAGGAAAATCGCATCTGTGAATAATTATGTTGATCTCCCGTTGGTGAGTTGGTAGATCGCAAGTTCATCATACCATAGGTCACGCGCTCAAACCCCGCTGATAACAACTTTTTTTTTAACTGGTTACAGGTGAAACTGTTATATGGGAGAATATTTTCCTGATATATAAAGGAAATTTTCGGAGTTTGTAACAATGTTCTTTTGGCAGTCTGCTTTCGCTTCGTTAGTTGAAAGCAGCAAACCTATAGAGTACGTTTGTATGGATAGGTGTGGTGTTCCGACGGACATTCTGTCGAACAAACAGTTTGGACAGGTGTTCATTCTTCACGCCAATCTTAAAAGATCTTTAGAGGGAACATAGAACACTGTTCCCGCTGTCTACGTTTTGCTACACAACAAAAAGCCAGAAATATACAATCTTTTTATTTGTTTATTAAAACCAACTTCTTCGGAAGGAATCGTGCGTCTCTCATCATGAAAATTGGTACTTGTCCAGTCAGCTAGAAGTTTGTTTATTAAAACAGAGGTTAGAGGTTGCAATTATTTTAAGCAATGCTTGAGCGAACACGTTTAGCATTGTGGCTTAGTACCTGTCTATAAAGAAAACAAAGCAATACACTGTATCAATGTGCTCAGCTCTGGCATATGTCCCCCTGGGAATGTTGGATGATGGTTGGTTGGCTGTCGATTCAGGAGAGCTCGTCTGAAAACCAAAAGCTTCAGGACTTTTACGACTCTTTCTAGACCAGTGGCACGATAACAAGCATACGCCAAGAGATATGTCGAATTGCAGTGGCAGCCGCCATAGCACTAACAACGTCTCTGAAGACATTAATATCAAAAGTTCATCCAAATGTTTACGCATTTGTAAAAAATCTACGAGAAGGCACCGAGTACCATGGTAACCAGTTAACCAGTTTGAACGATTAATTTTAAATTTCGATAGGAAAAGAAAAAGGAGTCAGAAATTAAGACTAACGAAACTGCTGCGAAGGCTTTAAAAAGAATTCAAATTGACAGCAGCTACGGACTATTCTCACTTGAGCGGCCTACACACAGAAATGGCAGCGAAGAAGAAAACGACACAACAATTGTAAATTGTAGAACTATTGACGAGCGGTTTAGTGCACGTCATACTTGTTGGCAATGCTATAAATAAATTTAATTCGAGACGAAATTAGACTACCTCTTCGTGGTTTTCTGTGGAAGCGTCACACACTCTCTAAATGTCTCACGCTTTTTGTAAAATACTCGCTAATGAAGACCGACAACATTACATCAAAGGCATTGCATCTTTTAGGGAATCAGCCGGCCGTAGTGGCCGAGCGGTTCTAGGCGTTTCAGTCCGCTGCTGCTATGGTCGCAGGTTCGAATCCTGCCTCGGGCATGGATGTGTGTGATATCCTTAGGTTAGTTAGGTTTAAGCTAAGTTCTAGGAGACTGATGACCTCAGATGTTAAGTCCCATTTGAACCACTTTAGGGAATCATTGCGGCGTGTTCCTCGAGAGATTCTTAGAATCAAAATCTGTATGAGCGGACACCGAATGGAAAAGGCGCTTAAGTGTCACTCTGGACAAGCGTTCCAACCCCGACTGTGGCGTAGGGTATCTTGTTGCCCTTTGAGTAGGAAGTAGTAGACCTACCCGGTCAGGCTAAATAAGTAATAAATAGCAATAAATAAATAAGAGACTTGACCTTAAGTAGTATATTGTAATTTTTAATTGAAACTACGTTTTGAAGATTCTACAGTCATTGAGGATTAATGCACTCAGAGCTGTTTCGACAGGAATCTTCACCTATACTTTTTTAAAAAAAAAAAAAAAATAAATAAAAAATAAAAATAAAAAAAAAAACTAACTTTCAACTTAGTGAAATGGGAACCCATATCAATCCTTGTCATCTGATCTTTTAACTGTTACTGGAAAGCAGCTATTTCGTTAACTAGCTCCGCTGTATCAGCATGTGTGCTACATTTGCCACCAAAATCAGTATACCTGATTCCTCCACCGTCGCGTCTGACTCCAGTCCGCAGTCGGCAAAAATCTGAAGCTTTCCGTCAAATAACTATTTCCTTTAGCACCTGCTTGCCCATCTTTGAGACCATACAGTACGGTAGCGAAGTAGCAGCAAGAAGATTGTTCAACGTGAGGAATCTGTGTAGGAGGCAGCTGTATGATTCAGGTGCAGTGTTAGCATCTAAACCACGTTAGCGATAGACGTCTATTCGATAATAGTCGTCCTTTATGATGCTACGTGGGTGAAATAACACTGTGCCAATAGTGTGCGTTTAGAGAAGTGGATAGCAAATAGGAACACCCGGGGTAAGGAGTGCTTATGCAACTCTTCATGTTAGTTTTTAAGCCCCTCATTATTTCTCGCTTTTTTTCGGTCAGTTTTTGCGCACCCTCTGTACCCATGCTCTTGTGTGTGTGTGTGTGTGTGTGTGTGTGTGTGTGTGTGTGAGAGAGAGAGAGAGGGAGAGAAAGAGAGAGAGACTGGAATACTAGTATACGTTAACGTCATGTTGGCAGTGCAATCTTTCTGCAAAGACAAGACAGAAAATACAAAGCCACTACCGCGCCTGGAAATAGATTTTGATGTCATGCCACTGTGGTTTCATTGTTGCCGGAATTAATTGCCGTCACTGAACGTATTGTAATGTTTTGTTTCTGAGGCTTGTGGGAATTAATTTAGTGACCGCGGTCAGCTTTTCGTAAACGTTCCCAGCCTAGTAGCGATGCAGTTTAATGTTTTGTTCGTAATAGAGTCCGCTCTATTAGCTGAATGGTCAGCGCGTTGGAATGCCATGCACGGGGACCCGGGTTCGATTCACGGCTGGGGAGGTGGATTTTCTCCCCTCAGGGACTGGGTGTCGTGCTGTCCTCATCATCATTTCATCCCTATTGTCGACACGCAGGTCGCCCAATGTGGCGCCGCAATCAATAAGACCTGCACTTGGCAGGCGAACTTCCCGACTGGGAACTCGCGGCCACTGACGCCACCAACCTATTTATTTCGTAATACGGGGCTCGAGGTTTTACCTTAAGCTGTGCTATAGGAGACTTCCTGCCCTTACTGCTAACTGAGCTTGAGACATGGAGTGAAGTCAGTGGTTTCCTGTAAATGCCATCGTGTGAGCTGTATTTACTAGAAGGTCGGCCTATAGGCAGCAGTTAGCAGAGATTAGAGATTACTTGTAGATGGGGTAGGGACATATTTAAAAACCTACATCCTTATGATTCAAGTTTAATACGAGTAGTGCAAAAGACTTAACATGAACTTGAGAAAAACTAAGTTACGTAATTACTTGTTTGTTTGTTTACAGGTACACAATAAAATCCCGCGCCACAGAACCTTAGAACACCACTAGGAGACACAAAACAAAATTTCATTTCAAGAACGGCGACGAGGTGTTTTTCGAGTCGGACTGCTTCCTGAACAGTGAAAATGTTCTTTTCTACATCCCAAGTTTCAGGCAAGTAATTTGTCGTTGGGAAAACTGTGTCCTATTGAAGGCTGAGTCTGTAGAAAAAGACCAGCACCAGTACCAAGATTCATGCTCACATCTTCCTTCTTTCGAGGTGTCCGCAGTCCGTGGACTAGTGGCTAGCGTTACTGCCTGTAGATCACGTGGCCGAGCGGTTCTAGGCGCTTCAGTCTGGAATCGCGCGACCGCTATGGTCGCAGGTTCGAATCCTGCCTCGGGCATGGATGTGTGTGATGTCCTTTGGTAAGTTAGGTTTAAGTAGTTCTAAGTTCGAGGGGACTGATGACCTCCGATGTTAAGTCCCATAGTGCTCAGACCCATTTTTGTGGATCACAGGGTCCCGGGTTCGGTTCAGGGCTGGGTCGGGGATTTTCTCCACCTGGGGACTGCGTGTTTGCGTTGTCCTCATCATTTTATCATAATTCTGGAACGTGGCGAGACCTGACAGTGAAAAGATTGGGACTTTGTGCGGCCGCTGATACCGGCATAGTTGAGCACCCCTCCAACCAAATATCATCATCTTCTCTTCAGGTGATAATCATTTATTCGCAAAATATGTATCAAGTGTTTTCAGATCTTCGCTCACGACGCTCTCCACCATCTGGACGGTGACTTCCGTAAAGTGGCGGCAGAGTCATCAGCTTTGAGTGTCACCTCCCCCCGCCTCCCAGTTTGTCCTATCCTTTTTAAGAGGGTGAGCATCGCGGCCGACAAAATAGCTTGTAGCTGTCGGCAGAGCGGCTCTGCGCCTAGTGCCGTTGGAGTAAGGTACTGAAAACTGCTGTTAGATAACTAAGTAGTGATAATGAAGAGGGAGTTTAACGTAGAAGCGGGGGAATTCAGACACTAACCTTCACATTCAAATATTAGGCCTATGTGGAAATGTACTGGTGAACAGGGGTGGAGATACATGGATAAGAACAGCTGTATATCTAAGTTTTAAAAATAGGAATTGATCATTCTTTGTCTAGGCCTGTGGTAAACCGCACATATAAATCATTTTCAGCTCAAAAGATAAGTATTAAATTGACTGAAGGATGCAGGCCCTACTAACCAATGATGCAAACAAATTATACAGCGCCGGTCGCTGTGGCCGAGCGTTTGGCGCTTCAGTCTGGAAGAGCGCGACCGCTACGGTCGCAGGTTCTAATCCTGCCTCGGGCATGGATGTGTGTGATGTCCTTGGGTTAGTTAGGTTTAAGTAGTTCTGAGTTCTAGGGAACTGATGACCTCAGATGTTAAATCCCATAGTGCTCAGAGCCATTTGAACCAAATCATACAGCGTGTCCCAGAAGGGGTGGTCAATAACCAGAGAAATGACAGGAGCGCTCATTTATGGCAGAGAACTTCCTATGGACATGAGCTTTGTTTGACGTCGTTTCTGTTACAGAACAGATTTAATGTACTTGTTGATTTGCGCAGTCATTGTAGAAGAGCGAAAGACGGGACAGAATTACTCGCATGTTTTTGGAAATTCGTATGTTCAACAGCTTGAGGACGTTCTTTTATGGTTCGCGGACTGCAGTGTACTTCCGGAATGGCGGAGCCCCTCTACATTTGACCAGCCGTTTGAGGGAACATCTCAACCGGACGTACCGTAATCGCTGGACTGCTCGTAGTAATACAATTAACTGGCTGCCAACATCGCCTGACCTTGCACCATTAGAGTTTTATTTATGGGGTAGGGTTGCATAAGGTCTGACGTGTACAAAAGAAAGATGAATACGGGAGATGAAGTACGTGGTAGCATACTGAACGTTACTGCCCTCAACTGGAAACGTGCAAAGGCACTCAGCCAAGCGACACAATGTGTCCTCCCAAAAGTGGACAAATGCACTGAAGGTGACGATGGAATATTAGAACATTTATTGTGAACGGTACAACGATTGTAATGTGACGTGTATGATAATGCTTCGAAATGAATGTGTTAAAATATGTACGTATTTTTCAACTGATACTTTGTAAAACGCATGTTGTTATATTTACTAACTGTTCTACATGTGTAAACGTAAAAATGTATTGAATTTTTTATTTAACAAAGAAATTCCCCAAACAGCTGTCAAACTGAGAATTTATTTTATTTTATTTTCGCTATCAGTTCCGGCAATTCAGTATGCCATCTTCAGGTCCCCTATGCACTTCTCAAAAACGATCGATATTTGCATACTGAGGCCAAATGTTTCTGGATCAACAGAGATGCATTGAATTATACAGAAAATAAATAACAATCTAAATTAAACGTGTTCCATCCCGGAAACCATTCAGATAAGGACTGTGCTGGCGTAAGTTGTCGCAAGCACACCAGGCGGCAAATAGGCTGCGAGAAGATCGATAATAGACACGAGAGCAGGTGGGCCTATCAGGAGAGAGGCCAACGACAGACTCGCGACTAACACGCCGCCAACGCCTTCTCGACTGCCAGTATTTACATCGCCATCGCGGACCTGACTCAGCGAGTCGAGTCATCAGTCGCAGCTAGCGGCAGTTGCAGTCGCAGTCGCAGTTAGCTAAGCTTCTAGCTCAGAGACAGGCAGCATCTAGCGATCACAGTAGTGTATATATCGGCACTTGTACTTTCCCAGCAGTGAGGCCAACGTGGACATTACAGAAGAGCTTGTACCACAACACTTGGACTGTCTTAAGTAACTTCTTGTTCTTATGAATAGAGAACCCTGTTAATACATGCGAGCAGTTTGTGTTAAAGAAGAGGATACCGGCTACCAAAGAGCAACCTCTGCTTGCTTCCCCTAGTACAAACCTACAGTGACAGCGAGACGACACAAAAAGGACATATGGCTCAAATGGTTCAAATGGCTTTGAGCACTATGGGACTTAACATGTGAGGTTTTTATTTAACAATGTACTGCACTGTAGTTTCTTCACTAGATTGTCGCACAGATGACAAAATGGTAGATATTGAAATAGATGACAGAGGGATAGAAAAACAATTAAAATCGCTCAAAAGAGGGAAGGTCGCTGGACCTGATGGAATACCAGTTAGATTTTACACAGAGTATGCGAAGAACCTTGCCCCCCTTCTTGCAGCGGTACCTTAGGTCTCTAGAAGAGCGTAGCTTTCCAAAGGATTGGTAAAGGGCACAGGTCATCCCCGTTTTCAAGAAGGGACGTCGAACGGATGTGCAGAACAATAGACCTATATCTCTAACGTCGATCAGTTGTAGAATTTTGGAACATGTACTATGTTCGAGTATAATGACTTTAATGACTTTTCTGGAGATTAGAAATCTACTCTGTAGGAATCAGCATGGGTTTCGAAAAAGAGGATCGTGTGACCCAGCTCGTGCTATTCGTCCACGAGACTCAGAGGGCCATAGACACGGGTTCCCAGGTAGATGCCGTGTTTCTTGACCTCCGCAAGGCGTTGACACACTTCCTCATAGTCGTTTAATGAACAAAGTAAGAGCATATGGACTGTCAGACCAATTGTGTGGTTGGATTGAAGAGTTCCTAGAAGACAGAACGCAGCATGTCATTCTCAATGGAGAGAAGCCTTCCGAAGTAAGAGTGATTTCAGGTGTGCCGCAGGGGAGTGTCGTAAGACCGTTGCTATTCACAATATACATTGATGACCTTGTGGTTAACATCTGAAGTTCACAGAGGCTTTTTGCGGATGACGCTGTAGTATATCGAGAGGTTGTAACAATGTAAAACTACTGAAATTCAGGAGGATCTGCAACGAATTGACGCATGGTGCAGGAAATGGCAATTGAATCTCAATGTAGACAAGTGTAATGTGCTGCGAATACCTAGAAAGAAAGATCCTTTATCATTTAGCTTCAATATAGGAGGCCAGAAACTGGTAGCAGTTAATTCCATAAATTATCTTGGAGTAGGCATTAGGAGTGATTTAAAATGGAATTACCATATAAAATTAATCGTCGGTAAAGCAGACGCCAGACTGAGATTCATTGGAAGAATCCTAAGGAAATGCAATCCGAAAACAAAGGAAGTAGGTTAAAGTACACTTGATCGCCCACTGCTTGAGTACTGCTCACCGGTGTGGGGTCCGTATCAGATAGGGTTGATAGAAGAGACAGAGAAGATCCAACGGAGAGCAGCGCGCTTCGTTACAGGATCACTTAGTATCGCGAATGCGTTACGGAGATGATAGATAAACTCCAGTGGAAGACTCTGTTAGAGAGACGCTCAGTAGCTCGGTACGGGCTTTTGTTGAAGTTTCGAGAACATACCTTCACCGAGGAGTCAAGCAGTATATCGCTCCGTCCTACGTATATCTCGGGAAGAGACCGTGGGGATAAAATCATGGAGATTAGAGCCCACACAGAAGCATACCGACAATCTTCCTTTCCACGAACGATACAAGACTGGAATAGAATGGAGGACCGATAGAGGTACTCAGACTAACCTCCGCCACACACCGTCGTGTGGCTTGCGGAGTATGGATGTAGATGGAGGTGTAGATGTAGAGGAGGTCATCAGTCCCCTAGAATTTAGAACTACTTAAACGTAACTAACCTAAGGACATCACACACATCCATGCCCGAGACAGGATTCGAACCTACGACCTTAGCGGTCGCGCGGTTCCAGACTGAAGCGCCTCGAACCGCTCTGTCACAGCTGCCGGCGGACATATGGCCATATGAAGCTCTTTGCTTCTTTCTCCTGGGACGTCCTGTGTTAAATGTTTTAATACAATAATGGCTCTGAGTACTATGAGACTTAACATCGGAGGTCATCAGTCCCCTAGAACTTAGAACTGCTTAAACCTAACTATCCTAAGGACATCACACACATCCATGCCCGAGGCAAGATTCGAACCTGCGACCATAGCAGTCGCTCGGCTCCGGACTGAAGCGCCTAGAACCGTACGGCCACTGCGGTCGGTAATACAATAATAATATAGTCGGTGTACTGTGTTTATTATTATTAAAATCTGTGACACACGTAGCTGGTTAAAAGTGAGGGTGACGGCAAGTTATATTTGGAAGGGGGAGGGATAAGTACCGAACTGTGACAGTCCAGTCCCCCCCCCCCCCCCCCCCCTCTTCAGAACCGAAAGCAACATCTCAGACCTGCGACGCTGTGTGCTATTTACAAAGGGCAGTTATGGGAAACTTGAGGATTGGTGTACTGACCAGGTAAACGTCAAGGAGTTCGTGAGAGCTGGTTCTCTCTGGTGAAGCATCAAACCACACAGGCGCGCTGCTCTTTCTTTAGATGGTGATCAGCTTTTTTTAGCAGTTAACTTTATTTTAGGATTTGTCCCGAGATGCACGACGTGTACGTACGCTTGGCGAAGACGGACTGTCCGGCTATGGTGAGGGAGCAGTTCCAGCGGTCGTATCGGAAGGCGGCGCGGCAGCCGTCGACCGCTCGGCCGCGGGCCTCCAGCAGCACGGCGGGCAGCGCCGGCTCGCGGCGGCACAGCGAGGCCTGCCGGCGCGTCGCGGGCGGCGCCGGCCAGGGGCAGCGCCCGCGGGCGGCGGGGGCGGCGTCCACCTGCTGCTGCTGCTGCTGCCGGCCGCTCAGCATCGCCCGCACCGTGCGCGCCGTCGCAGACCTCCTGCCGGCACGCGTCGCTGCGCTTTCGTAACGAGCTGACAACTGGCCTCAGCCTCTTTGGACAGAACTTAATGTTAGGAAATGGGTGGCTATCACATTGTTCTTGTCAGGCAATGCAGAACTGGATACCTAGACAATCTCTACTTCATATCATAATGAAACTCGTCATTGTGTCACACTCATTTCATTGTGGAATATAGACTACCATTCTAATGTAGAACAAGATCCAACAGTATACAGGGTGAAAAGTATTTAAACCGACAAACTCTGCGAGGTTGTAGGGGACATTAAAACAAATATTTCTCCCTAATGTCATTTTTTCCTATGAGGAGTATTTAAACCGGTAGACAATTTCTATGGTGACAAGTTAATTAAACCAACAAAAAAGCCCAGGGGGGACATATCTGGGGATCGAACACGGCACGGTACAGGACCACCTCTGCCAATCCACGTTTCTGGGAACCGTCGGTCCAGGAATCGACGCACACGGCGACTGAAATGTGCCGGCGCCCCGTTATGTCGGAACCACATGCGTTGTCCTGTAGGGAGCAGGACGTTTTCCAGCAATTCCAGCAATGCTCTGGCGAGAAAATTGTAATAGTGCCTGCCATTTAATGGCCTAGGTAGCAGATACGGCCCAATTAAACAGTCCCAACCAACACCGCCCCACACATTAACGAAGAACCGTACTTGATGAGCGCTAGTAACTGTGGCATGTGGGTTATCCTCAGTCCAAACATGCTAATTGTGCATGTTGAAGACTCCATCACGCCCGAACGTTGCTTCATCGGTAAACAACACAGAGGATGGAAATGTAGGATGCATTTCACAGTGTCCCAGGTACCACTGGGTGGATAATCAACTGGTTCCAGGTTGTGGACACGCTGTAAGTGAGATGGCCGTAACACTTGCTCTCGAAGGACTGTTCTTTGCACGAGTGCTGATTGAAGGATCTCGCTCCACATGCTGCAAGACAGCTTCCTCAAATTGCAGCGTTCTTACCGTGCGACGGCATCCCTCTCCAGGTAATCTGCTAAATGACTCGGTCTCACGCAGACGTTGGTTCACAGCAGCAAAGGTCGTATGATGCGGGATACGGCGATTAGGATATTGTTGTTGATAAACCCGCTGCGCAGCTCGTCCGTTGTGGTGCGCTACGTAATACGCACCAAGCATGTCAGTGTACTCACTCCAGGTGTATCGCTCCATTGGTAGACAGAGTCAATGCACTACTACACTGGTGGACAGCAGTTATCTACAACTGAAGAGCGTAAAACGCCCTCAAACAAGTGAAGATCGTAATACGGCCTCTAACAAGTGAAGAGCGTAATACGGCCTCCACCGGTTCAAATAATGCTCATAGGAAAAGATGACTTTAAGGAAAAATTTTTTTTTTGATGTCCCCTAAAACCTCTCAGAGTTTGTCGGTTTAAATACTTTTCACTCTGTATGCATCAAATATCTGTAATTTCTAACTGCTGTTGCACATCTACATCTATACTCAAGAGTCAAAGAAACTGGTACACCTGCATAATATCGTTTAGGGCCCACGCAGAAGTGCCGCAACGCATCGTACCATGAATTCGACTAATGTCTGAAGTAATGCTGGAGGAAACTGAAACCAAGAATCCTACAAGGCTGTCCGTAAATCCGTAAGAGTGCGAGGGAGTGGAGATCTTTTCTGAACAGTACGTTGCGAAGCATCCCAGATATGTTCAAAAATGTTTATCTCTGGTGAGTTTGGTGGTCAGCGGAAGTGTTTAAATTCAGAAGAGTGTTCCTGGAACCACACTGTGGCAAATCTGGACGTGTGCGGTGTCGCATTGTTGCCGGCCGAAGTGGCCGTGCGGTTAAAGGCGCTGCAGTCTGGAACCGCAAGACCGCTACGGTCGCAGGTTCGAATCCTGCCTCGGGCATGGATGTTTGTGATGTCCTTAGGTTAGTTAGGTTTAACTAGTTCTAAGTTCTAGGGGACTAATGACCTCAGCAGTTGAGTCCCATAGTGCTCAGAGCCATTTGAACCATTTTTTGTCGCATTGTCCTGTTGGAATTGCCCAAGTCCGTCGGAATGCACAATGGACATGAATGGATGCAGGTGATCAGACAGGATACTTACGTATGTGTCACCTGTCAGAGTCGTATCTAGACGTATCAGTGGTCTCGTATCACTCCAACTGCACACGACCCTCACCATTACAGAGCCTCCACCAGCTTGAACAGTCCCCTGCTGACATGCAGGGTCCATGGGTTCATGAGATTGTCTCCATACCCGTACACTTCCATCTGCTCGATACAATTTCAAACGAGACTCGTCCGACCAGGCAACATGTTCCCAGTCATCAACAGTCCAATGTCGGTGAAGAAGGGCCCAGGCGAAGTGTAAAAATTTGAGTCGTGCAGTCATCAAGAGTACACGAGTGGGCCTTCGGTTCCGAAAGCCTATATCTACATCTACATCTACATACATACTCCGCAATCTACCATACGGTGCGTGACGGAGGGTACCTCGTACCACAACTAGCATCTTCTCTCCCTGTTCCACTCCCAAACAGAACGAGGGAAAAATGACTGCTTATATGCCTCTGTACGAGCCCTATTCTCTCTTATCTTATCTTTGTGGTCTTTCCGCGAAATGTAAGTTGGCGGCAGTAAAATTGTACTGCAGTCAGCCTCAAATGCTGGTTCTCTAAATTTCCTCAGTAGCGATTCACGAAAAGAACGCCTCCTTTCCTCTAGAGACTCCCACCCGAGTTCCTGAAGCATTTCCGTAATACTCGCGTGATGATCAAACCTACCAGTAACAAATCTAGCAGCCCGCCTCTGAATCGATGATGTTTCGTTGAATGTTCGCACGTTGACACTTGTTGATGGCTCAGCATTAAAATCTGCAGCAATTTGCGTCAGAATTGCACTTCTGTTAAGTTGAACGATTCTCTTCTGTCTTCGTTGGCCTCGTTCTTGCAGGATATTTTTCCGGCCTCAGCGATGTCGTAGATTTGATGTTCTACCGGATTCCTGATTCCACGGTACACTCGTGAAATGGTGGTACTGGAAAATCCCCACTTCACCGCTACCTTGGAGATGCTGTGTCCCATCGCTCGGGCGCCGACTACAACACCACGTTCAAACTCACTTAAATCTTGATAGCCTGTCATTGTAGCAGCAGTCACCGATCTAACGAGTGCGCCAGACACTTGTTGTCTTATATAGGCGTATTCTGCCTGTTTGCATATCTCTGCATTTGAATACGCAGGCCTATACCAGTTTCACTGGCACTTCAGTTCAAATGGTTCAAATGGCTCTGAGCACTATGGGACTTAACATCTGTGATCATCAGTTCCCTAGAACTTAGAACTAATTAAATCTAACTAACCTAAGGACATCACACACATCCATGCCCGAGGCAGGATTCGAACCTGCGACCGTAGCGGTCACGCGGTTCCAAACTGAAGCGCCTAGAACCGCACGGCCACACCGGCCGGCGGCGCTTCAGTGTATATATACATAACTACTCTACAGTTTCCACTTTAGTGACTGGTAGAGGATCATAGAGTCATTTTCAGACTATTTATCGATCGTTCGATACTGGAATATCACGTGGGGAAACGATCATCTAAAGCTTTCCGCTTGAGCTCTGGGTTAGACTGATGAGCCAAAACGAGCCAAAACATTATGGGCACCTCCTTAATAACCCGTTTCTTCGTCTTTGGAACGAAATACAATACATCTGTGTTTCTGTGTGTGAGGGTTCCGACAGCTCGTTGGTAGGTTTGTGGAGGTTGTGGCATTAGATGTCTATCGCAGGTCATGTAATTCACACAACTAACGACCGGCCGATTTGCGTACGCGGTGATGGCGCCCACCAGTGACCAACGTTTCGAGCCGCCGTTCACCCTGTTGACGGTGTTTGTGGAGACGCTCACCATCGTAGTGTAGCGAAAATGCTTTTCACCCGTAAAGCCGACACGTTTCTGTTGATAGACTGTCCAATACCGATGGTCCTGTGGCCACTGAAATCGTAATTGACGTTGTCGCTGGGTTAACATGTGAACACGTAGAGAGGGTCTGTAGCGGAGCTCCATGTACAACAATGTACGACAAACGGTTCCTCCGAAACACTTGTGCGTGCACCTGTATAGTGCTTTTTGGCAGAGATGCCACAGATCACCGTCTATCCTATTTCACACAGCAGACAAGCTCCCGAGACCCACGTTCTGTGAAGAATCGTGGACGTCCAACCATTTAGCGCCTGGTGATAGTTTCACTGTTCATCTACCTCTTTCCATAGATGCTCACGGCAGTAGCACGTTAACATCCGACGAGGCTCTGCATAATAACACTCTGCCATTTATCAAAGTTTCTTACCTAATTAAACCTAACTAACACACATCCATGCCCGAGGCAGGATTTCCGTAGATACTCACGGCAGTAGCACGTTAACATCCAACGAGGCTCTGCATAATAACAATCTGCCATTTATCAAAGTTTCTTACCTCAATGGATTTTCACATTTGCAACACATATCGTCGCTAAGCTGATCCCGTTGGTGACTGCTCCGCTTACATACTTTTGTTACTGCATCACGTGTCTTCAGTGCCTCCATGCTGCATCCAACGTCATGGCGGGCAGTGGTCACAAAGTTTTGGATTAGCAATGTATCTTATTTGATGAGGATGATCAGTTATCGCTATGCAGTTGGGGATTAACGTTTTCACTTTCAGCCGACATACTTTGCGACTGAAATTGCGTGATCCCTACGCAACGAAAAACGCCTTTGTTTCATTGACTGCCACCCCAGCTCGCATTTTATATCCTTGAATCATGAGAATATAAAACGAGCAGCATTCCCTTGACGTTTTTTCGCTATCTTCCGTCAATCCTGTCCGGTAAGGATCCCGTGCTGTACAGAAATACTCCGGAAGAGGACAGACGAGCGCAGTGTAGGATGTCTGATTAATAAGTTCACGGGACCAAAATTTCGTCACCCCTATAGAAATTCATTACAAGCATCAAGTAATACTGTGTAATTCCGTCCCTGGACTTGGTAACCACCTGAATTCGGTTAGGAAGTGAGTCCACAAGGCTGTACAGGTACGTCGCATCCAGGTTAAGCCACTCGCTGAGGATCTGATCGCGCAGTTCTACTAAACTGCGGAGATGCTGATGTTGGCGTTGTACCTGCTGTTACAACATTTTCCATAGATTTTCTATGGGGTTATTTTTTAGGACAGTCGAGTTGTGATAGGGTGGGGGCAGTGTTTACAAAACCAGGCACATATTTTTGCAGCCCATTGAACTTTGCTATTGTCGTCTTTATGTGCCTGTGTGAGCAATGTCCTCTATCATGGTGACCGACTCCACACAATTGCACACAATTCCCGTCGCAATCTTCTCATGCTAACAGTTTAGAATGGACGTTCATTCACTAACTGCAGCAATTCACGTCGTGTTTGGAAGCAATTTTGATTCACAGGTCGTGAACCGCGGTTCCGGTCGCTCACAGTCAGGTTCTTTTTCCTGTCGCAATTCTGACGTACTGTTTCGCGACCACGCATGTTACACTACTGCCTGTAGACACGTTGAACAGTGCGCGCGAAATGCTAACAAATCCAACAACTTTACACAATGTATGGCCATGGGCACGCCCAAACACGATTTCCCTTTTTTGCCACTATGTAACGTCCTTACGTTTTTTAGTCACATGTACGTACCACGTCCGCTTGAAACGTAAATATCTCACAGATTTCTACTTTCTTACGGTGATCCAGGGACAGTGCGCCAAGGGTTAAGCACATGACTCGATCGCTGCACCATCTGTAAAGGCTTAACGATTCATTTGTGCGTGCGCACTTGGGTGATTAATTGTTTGTCCAGTGAGGTTATATTTGTCACACTTTCTGAGAATTCTGCCAATAAAATGCAATGTTTGGTTCGCCTTCCCTACAGCATTGTTTACGAGATCATTCCAACGTGAGTCGTTCATATTGTAATCCCTAGATATACAGTTATATTGACAGTCTTTAAATTTAACAGATTTCTTTTAGTATTCATGTCGATGACCACACACTTTTTGTTGTTTGAGTTAATTGCCACTTTTCATACCATACAGATACGTAGTCTACATCATTTCGCAGTTGCTTTTGATCTTGAGATGAGATTATGTTCTGTAAACGACAAGGGTAATCTGCAAACAATGTAAGAGGTCTGGTCAGGTTCTCTCCTAAATCCTTTGTACAGGGCTGTAACACATTAATGATTCATTTAAGGTCAGAATTATACCACTAGCCGCGCGGGATTAGCCGAGCGGTCTCAGGCGCTACAGTCATGGACTGTGCGGCTGGTCCCGGCGGAGGTTCGGGTCCTCCCTCGGGCATGGGTGTGTGTGTTTGTCCTTTGGATAATTTAGGTTAAGTAGTGTGTAAGCTTAGAGACTGATGACCTTAGCAGTTAAGTCCCATAAGATTTCACACACATTTGAACATTATACAACAACATTGATTGTTTTCCAATAATTTAACAGTAACTGTCCTGTAAATAAAACTTTCTGGTTGCATGGATCACTACATGTGCTTTTTTCAAAAGAGACAACATTTTTCCAAATTTAAAAGCCACTTGATTCTGTATATTCTTGTAATTATCTTTCTTCATAACCGCGTTTGCTTGGCCCTTTATATTCAGCTTTCTGCATTATTCACATATTATGTACTGATTACAGAATTATAGTATACTTAAAAAAAAGAATAATTAAAGCAAAACAATGTTGCAATAGTTGTTCACATTGCTGCTTGAAACAGGAGCAACTTATTTTCAGTTATCTGTATGGTTACTAGTTCAATTTTTTAATTTCTTACGTGTTTGAGTTTTTACTAAGCACATTCTTTCGTTTTAATATCAGTGTAGTGTAAAATACCGCCGACTTTAACGATGCTTGTATCGACCCTCGTATCCTACAGGCTTTTGTCTGTCTTGGTTAGAACAGACCAGTATCGGTTAGAGCGTAAGTGGGAGAGCACCTTGCTTTCCTGCTCTTGACAAGCCGAGTACACCGTTCGTTTGTTATATATTTTTACGAGCTTCAAACAGAAGTGCCTTTTGTACTGTTATCTAGTTCCCTTACTAAATTTCTTGCGTTTTTGTGTGCTTATCAGGCACACTTTAGCTTTCTAATAGCTGTGTAGTGCACAGCTTTGCTGTTTTTGGTACGGATAGGGACTGTGATTGCTTTGTTCACATGCGACATGAGGTAGTTACAGTTATTTCACAACAGGGTAATTTACATTGTGTTACTTAAGTGCTGTTTTATTATCATTTAACCGGTTCATATGTTTAATTTCATTACTAATTGTGTCGTGAGCTTTAATTTTCAGTATTTCTAACAGGGAAGACGCAAAACATTGATGAGCCACCGATCCGCCATTGGCGTTGTCTTATTACTAGTTGACAATGTCCATTATTATTAATTATATGTGCGGAACCTGCAGTCATTCAGAAAAGAAGCCCCAGCTTTTGAGATCAGTCATGAAGCATAGAACGAGTACCAAATCGCGATATGCAAATTACATTTTCTAAAGTTCAATGGATCCGTGTCTTCTGTTACGCCACTCCAAACACCTATCTGGAATCACAATCTTCACTCTGGAAACATTTTAAAACATTTGATTTACGGAGGTGGAAGCACCACCTTAACAGGATCCGGGGAACGTCCAGCACTAGAGATGGGCAAACTCGTTCATCCTTGGGAACTAGTTCACTGGTGATCGCTCTTTTTCGGGAACCGTTCATTTTTACTCGTTCACCGTTCATTTGTGCTTGGTATATGGTTCTTATCAAAAATTGAAAATTAGTAGCATAGGTGACTGAAGATAGAAGGCGCCAAGAGGGGGAACTTGCCTCCCCCCTGGAGTACAGAGTTTTTATTCATTACAGAATTCTCACACACTTGTTATTTTCGTGATTCTGCAGAACCTCTCGGTTAACCAACTGTGGCGTTATGTGGCTGATCGTGGTGAAATGATATAAGGTGGCGCACGAAAAACCGGCCCCGAGTACAGGCTGTTCGGCAATTACTCACGATTTGTCGACCGCTGCCGTCAGAATGTATGAACATGTAATAATTAGGCAGTGAAGAAATAACCAATAAGCTAATGCAAACAACAACTTCGAAACAATAATGACGATTGGTGGGCGACAATGAGCAGTCGAGTACTCGGGTCCTATTTTTCGTGCCCCACCCTGTACCACTGAAATAAAATTGTAGAAGTTATCACTCACTCTTTACAAAATGTGACACCAGACACACAATTACGAAGCGCGAGCTTCATTCGGTTGTTAAGTCGGTCTGCTTTCCATAAAAATGTACATGCTCTCTTACCTTGAGTTAAAAAAAAAAGGACAGAAAATGGCCACTCGTGTGTGCCTTGCCGGCTTCCTTTGCATGTGTAATAACAAAAAAAAAAAAAAAAAAAAAATGCCTTTTTACTAGAATTTCTTCTGCAGTATATCGAAATAGTGAAGTAAGCTGATATGCCGTTTTGTTACCTAAAAAGATGTATGTATTACATACCACGTAATTTTTACGTAATTTACGTAAGTATAAAATACATTTATGGACGCTGAATAGAATACGAAAAGAACCAGAAGTTCAGAGTTCAAAAAAGGTTTGAAACAGATCTAGAATAGGTGTGTGCAGCGAACGAAACGATACTGAACTAAACTATGAGCAGTCGGCAGTGGCGACGCGAAGGAGAACGAGTCCGCCCGAGCGAGACCGAGACCGAGACAGATGGGAACGGGACCGAGGCTGGAACGAGACCGGCCGACGTGCCGTTGCGGGAACGAGACCGCACGTTTCCCGTTCCCGGGAACTATAAGTAGATACCCGCGACAGAAGGTATCGAAGATCCTGAGCGAAATGCGGTCGCTCAGTCTGTTCCAGATATAGCTTTCCGGCCCGCGAAGTTTGGGCATTCACAGAGCGTGGGATTACATATAGTTGGAACTCCAAAGTTAGAAGCCTAATGTGGCCCATTAGGGATACAGCTGCCAAGGAGGGGAAGGAATCCAGTATGTACTCTGTGTCCATACCAGAAAGAGTCATTCCAGATGCGGAAAGGCTGCTTCCGGATACCACGAAGAGCGCAGGGTGGAGCCAACTGCAGGTGGTGACTCATATCGGTAATAACGACGCGTGTTGTTTCGGATCCACTCCGGTTTCGGATGGCTAATTGAAGTGATAAGGACTACCACTCTTGCTTACGAGATGAAGGCGGAGCTCACAATCTCTAGCATCGTTGACAGAACCGACTGTGGTCCTCTCGTACAGCGCAGAGTGGAAGATCTGATTCTCAGTCAGCCGGTTCTGCAACCGTATAGGCTACAGATCAGATTTCTCGAATTCCACCGTAGGGTGGTAAGTTCAAAAAATGGTTCAAATGGCTCTGAGCACTATGGGACTCAACTGCTGAGGTCATTGGTCCCCTAGAACTTAGAACTAGTTAAACCTAACTAACCTAAGGACATCACAAACATCCATGCCCGAGGCAGGATTCGAACCTGCGACCGTAGCGGTCTTGCGGTACCAGACTGCAGCGCCTTTAACCGCACGGCCACTTCGGCCGGCAGGGTGGTAAGTTTCTGGATTCCGCTTGATAACTCAGAAGTCCTGTACAAACGGGAAGCGACTACGCGGGTCGAGGGGCTATGTGGAGAGGACTGGGCGGTTTCTTAGGTAAGAGCGTCTCGAGAAACCACAGAATGGGCGTCTGTCTGAAAGGGTGCAGGGAAAATACAGGAAGGCAGACCTATCAACAATCGGTGTTGTAGTTGTGAACTATCATACCTTTGTTTGGAACAGCGCTGCCGCTACTGTCGCAGGTTCGAATCCTGCCTCGGGCATGGCTGTGTGTGATGTCCTTAGGTTAGTTAGGTTTAAATAGTTCTAAGTCTAGGGGACTGATGACATCAGATATAAATCCCATAGTGCTCAGAGCCATTTGAATTTTGAACTGACTACAGAAATGCGTGGTTTGCTAGGAGCTGTCGACCATTGTAACCCATTCTTTTTAACCACTTACGCGCAGTCACTGTGGTAGTTGGACTGCTGATAGCACTTTGGAACTCACGACTGAATCCTTACGCCGATTTCATGCGACTTCTTGCAGCCATCCCCCGCAATGTTCGACGGTTGCTGTGCATCAGTACATTACGTCTGCCTGCTCTCGGCTTAGCTGTTATTGTTCCGTCGCGTTTCCACTCCACAGTCACATCACCAACTGTCGGCTTGGGCATCTTTAGATGGGTTCATATGTCCAAACATGTTCAAATGTGTGTGAAATCTTATGGGACTTAACTGCTAAGGTCATCAGCCCCTAAGCTTACACACTACTTAACCTAAATTATCCTAAGGACAAACTCATACACCCATGCCCGAGGGAGGACTCGAACCTCCGCCGGGACCAGCCGGTTCAGATGTCCCTGATGGATTTGTTACTCAGGTGACATACAATAACTAGTCTCCCGACCGATCCACACGGCAGGCACCTTTTTCTCTGCTGACAGCACAATACTCCCCGTCTCTCGTGAGGTCTAGTGGTCGATTCCGCATTACGTACAGTCGTCCGGATACTTTTAATCAGATGGTAACAGACACTGAACCATGAGTCATCTATTGACGAATTAGCTTAGGAATTTCTTCCATCGAGAACACGTCTCATTGGGCTGCACGGTAAGATATTTGTGAGGTGAATGTCCTGCTCGGTATCCGGGTTTGTTTCGCACGACGGTGTGAAACAAGTTATCAGTGTTTGCAGTGGAGGCCAGGCCCGGAAGTTTGAGCAGCGGACGGCGTCGCGAGGCGTGTTCCAGGGACGACCTCCTCGCTCGTCTCGTGCTCAAAGGAGTGCTGCCCCGTCTCAGCAACGGCGGTCGTTATAAGAGCTTTGTGACGTCCACCTTGGTAGCTGCGTGGTCAGTGCGGCGGATTGCCAAGCAAAGGGAGTAGGATTCGAATCCCGGCCGCATCGGAGTTTTAGTCTAAAAATACTTACTGCAGCTCGGGGATCAGAAGGTGAGATACGGAGTTTTGAGGCCAACGCCAGAGAGAAAAAAAGGCATGCAAGTACAGCCGGCAGTCGCATTTGATGCGGCGCTGAGTGAATGTCAAATTGCGAAGAAATGAACTGCACGTTATCCACGGAGCTTCCGTTGCATCACGCTAAATGCTACACTCATGCTCATAAATTAAGGATAATTTCAGAATGTGGTACCACAAAACGTGGCACTGCACAAAACTGGCGCTAATAGCATAGGCATATAGGGAACACACACGACACAGATCTGTAAGTCCACGGTATTGGTGATAAGTTGAGAAAACCGTCCCGAAACACATGTGGTACAAAACGCCACTGTTGCCCACATCAGTATGGGATATGATCACCATGCACACGTAGACAGGCCGCACAACGGGTTGGCATACTCTGGATCAGGTGGTCGAGCAGCTGCTGGGGTACAGCCTCCCATTCTCGTACTAGTGCCTGTCGGAGCTCCTGAAGTGTCCTAGGGGTTTCAAGACGTGCAGCGATACGTCGATCAAGAGCATCCCAGTCATGCTCAATGGGGTTTAGGTCTGGAGAACAGGCAGGCCACTCCATTCACCCGATATCTTCTGTTTCAAGGTACTCCTCCACGATGGCAGCTCCTTGGGGCCGTGCGCTATCATTCATCAGGAAGAAGGTGGGGCCCACTACACCCCTGAAAAGGCGGACATACTGGTGCAAAATGACGTCCCGATACACCTGACCTGTTACAGTTCCTCTGTCAAAGATGTGTAGGGGTGTACGTGCACCAATCATAACCCCACCCCACAACATCGAACCACGACCTCCATACAGGTCCCTTTCAAGGACATTAAGGGATTGGTATCTGGTTCCTGGTTCACGCCAGATGAAAACCCGGCGAGAATCACTGTTCAGAATATACCTGGACTCGTCCGTGAACATAACCTGGAACCACTGTTCCAGTGACCATGTACTTTGTTCTTGACACCAGGCTTTACGGCTCTCCTGTGACCAGGGGTCAGTGGAATGCACCGGGCGAATAAACCGTGTCTCTCCAGTCGTCTGTAGACTGTAAGTCTGGAGACAACTGTTGCAGTGGCTGCAGTAAGGTCTCGAGCAAGGCCACCTGCAGTACTCCGTGGCCGTCTGCGGGCACTGATGGTAAGATATCGGTCTTCTTGTGGTGTTGTACACTGTGGACGTCCCGTACTGTAGCGCCTAGACACGTTTCCTGTCTTCTGGAATCGTTGCCATAATCTTGAGATCACACTTCGTGGCACACAGAGGGCGTGTGTTACGACCTGCTGTGTTTGACCAGCCTCCAGTCGCCCTAGTATTCTACCCATCATAACGTCATCAATATGTGTTCTTTGAGCCATTTTCAACACACAGTCACCATTAGCACGTCTAAAAACGTCTGCACATTATTCTCTGCACCGTACTCTGACATGCACCAACACACCTCTGCGTATGTGAACTGCTGCCAGCGCCATCGTGCGACGACCGCAGGTCAAATGCACCGCATGGTCATACCCCGATATAATTTAAACCATCAAACCGCCCATCAGAGCGTTGTTTTAGCATGTACCAGCATTATCCTTAATTTATGAGCATGAGTGTAGTTTACATGACGACAGTAGGTTGCGAAACTAAGTTAGGAACTGTTCTACCGCGCGCTACCAAGCGCGACTGGGCAAGCGCGGCACGTAATTGGTCAAGTCGCAGTCGAAACTACACAGTTTCATCTTTTCCAAGCCGGCCAATGTGGCCGGGCGGTTCTAGGCGCTTCAGTCTGGAAACGCGCGGCCGCTACGGTCGCAAGTTCGAATCCTGCCTCGGGCATGGATGTTTGTGATGTCCTTAGGTTAGTTAGGTTTAAGAAGTTCTGAGTTCTAGGGGACCACAGATGTTAAGTCCCATAGTGCTCAGAGCCATTTGAACCATTTGATTCTTTTTATAGTGATTGTGCACAGGAGCAGAAGCTGCGAAAATTTGGTAAGTTGAATTCTTTATTCAGTATGCACTTATCTGATGTCACAGCAGTGCGTCACATTTACAAAGTGGTTCAAATGGCTCTGAGCACTATGGGACTTAACATCTGAGGTCATCAGTCCCCTAGACTTAGAACTACTTAAACCTAACTAACCTAACGACATCACACACATCCATGCCCGAGGCAGGATTCGAACCTCCGACCGTAGCGGTCGCGCTGTTCCAGACTGAAGCGCCTAGAGCTGCTCGGCCACACCGGCCGGCGTCACATTTACAGATCGTAATCACGGAATTACAAACAATAAATTGGAATATACGAGGGGTGTTCGACAAGTAATGCAACACATTTTTTTCTCCGCCAATTTCGGCCGAATAATACGGAATTTTTTGTGGGTCACTGTAAAATATTCGCTCTTCAGCCCATATAGTTTCATGAATTTCAGACAGCTGGCAGCGCTATGCGCAGTCCTTAAACTAGCGTCCCTAACGGACGTGCGTTCCAAGCGGAGAGATGTAGTCGAGTTTTTTTTGGTTGGAAACCAGATCATAGCAAATATTCAAAGGCGGAGACCTGGCAGTGAACAAAAGCACGATGAGGAGTTGGGCGAGGCGTCTGTCACCGTTGCAAGAAGGTCGCGCAAACCTGTTCGATCTCCCGTGTGCCGACCGGCCGCACACAACTGTGACTGCTGCAATGTTAGGAAGTGCGGAGGTGATCGACGGATCACAGTCAAATTCCTCGCTGTTCAGGTGGACGCCTGAGTTGGTAGTGCTGACACCGTCGTCCACAATTTGTCGTAGTGGGAGTTGTGTGCCCCATAGGTTCCTTGCCGCCTAGCAGAAGAATATAAAGATCAACCAAGGTCCATCTGTGCGGAATTGCTTGCGCGCTACGAGGCAGATCGTGACAATTTTTTGTCGAACATCGTCACAGACGATGAAACATTGGTTCATCACTCCCAACCAGAAAGAAAACGGCAAGCCATTGAGTGGCGCCGTACCACCCCTCCCCCAAAGAAAACTGTTAAAGCTCTACCCTCAGCCGATAAAGTCGTGGCGACGGGCTTCTGGGACTCTGGGAGCTGTTATTCTGTTTGATGTTCTCCCTAATTGCGAAACGATCAACTCTGAAGTGTACTGTGCTGGCCTCAGGAAACTGAAGGAACAACTTCACTGTGTTAGTCACCATAAAAATCGTTCAAAATGGTTCAAATGGCTCTAAGCACCGTGGGACTTAACGTCTGAGGTCATCAGTCCCCTAAACGTTGAACTACTTAACCCTAAGTAACCTAAGGACGTAGCACACATCCATGCCAGAGGCAGGATTCGAACTTGCGACAGTACCAGCAGCGCGGTTCCGGACTGAAGCGACACAAAAATGCAAACGAACTTTTCATTCTCCATGACAAAACCGCACATAAATCTGCGCACCCAAGAGGAGCTCACAAAACTTCATTGCATTGTTTTTTGTCATCTGCACTAGGCCTTTGTAGCCAAAAGAGTGGGGAATAACATGGGGTATTGAAATCATGAATAAAACTGACCTGCTTAAAAAAAAAGTGTTGCATTACTTACTGAATGCAGTTCGAATTTGGCCATTGTTGATTTTGCAATGCGAAAACGAATCCCCTCTTCGAAAAAAATAACGAAATAAAAAGAAAAAGGTGTTCGTTTGGTAGACAGTGCTCCACGCATTATAGTTTGCTTCTTCCTTATCTCATCATTAACTCTATTAAGAACAAATGTGAACTATTCTGATGACATTCTCAAATGGTTGAAATAATTTCTTGAATCTCCTACAGTAATCCCTTTCAAAGCAAGGTCGCTGAGCAATCGAGCTGACGTCCTTCTTTTTATCCAATCACAAATCCAAATCTCTCTCTTATTTCTTTTGTTATGCAGCAAATTCATCCAGGTAAGGATTAACCCCGTTACTTCTTGTGCTTTGGACAAAACTTTCATTTCAGACACGACTCTGGGAAACACAAATCAATGAAACTTAAATGCACACTGATGTCACTGTGTATACAGTCGTATACCACACCAATTTCTCGAAGCTGGTTTCGTAAAACGAGTATAATACAAGTATCTCCCATATCTGCTGCCAGAATCCTCGAACTATTGGTGTGCGAGACAAATTACGCTACGTGTAAGATTAAGCAAAAAACGGATCCAGTTCAGACACCGCCACTGCTACACTATTAAAGAAGTCTTGTTAATGCGATCTGGTGTTTTCCCTCTGTATTTCTAATTTGTACAATTTTCTAGTGTTCTCCCGTTAAGCTTGGGCCAAGCCTCTCCAAAAAACCTTGTTTCTACCGTTTCGTCGATGAGCCGTTCCTCATTTCGCCATATGGACGGGAAAGCTTAGGGGACTTTCTCGATTACATGAACCCGCTTCACCTCAACGTATGGTTTATTATTGAGACGGAACAGGATGTTTCCCTACCGTTTATTGACGTCCAGGCGAAGTGGAAACTAAATGGCATGCTGGGACCCAGTGTGTGCGATAAGCCTACATACGCTGATCTGTACGTACTTGCCTCCAGTAGTCACCACAACTCCCGGCGTGAAGGCGTTTCACCCACGCTTGATCACAGGGCGCGATCCGTCTTCGATTAAGACAGTTTTGCAACTGAGCCGAAGCACCTGGAGAAAACATTCTGAAGGACTGGGCACAGCAACAAGCAGAAAAGGTGTGCGTTTAGATGGATTGTACTTAGACGACAGCAAGAAGAAAAAGAGGAGCACAAATCACGTTAGTGCACTTCATTTGTCGGCCACAGCCGCAGAAAAGTCAGCGGAATCTTGGAGCAACACGTTGTCAAATTGTACTTAGCATGCCTTGACAGTGTTAGGTTCAACGAAGGTGATGTAGGCCATCACAAAGCAGGGGTTTACAAAATTCCCTACTAATGCAGCAAGGTAAACAGTGGGGAAATTGTACGCATAGTGGGAAAGCGGTGCCGTGGACATAAACACCACATTGAGCACCAAACCACCGAGCGAGGTGTGCAGTGGTTAGCGCACTGGACTCGCATTCGGGAGGACAACGGTTCAAACACACGTCCGTCCATCCTGATTTAGGTTTTGCGTGATCTCCCTAAATCAGTTCAGGCAAATGTCGGGACTGATCCTGTGAAAGGGCACGGTCGACTTCCTTTCTCATTTTTCATTAATCCGATGGGATCTATAACCTCGCTGTTTGGTCCCCTCCCGCAAATCAACCAACCAAACAAGCAACAAATCAGCCGTGGCTGACCATAGTATACATCTAGCCATATCAGGCAGTCTTCTTTCATCTGGGATTGCCTGGAAAAAGAAGAGATTGAAGTTAGGGTCCAAGACGGTCTAATTACCAAAGATAGCGACCTACAACCTAGTCAAGTGTGGAGCCTTGCACTGAGCCGAGAAGAAGAAAGGTGGTGCTGTAGAGTGAGGTCCACACCCAGTGATGATAGCACTGAGACTCGGGACCACAGTTCGCAGACTGCTGTCACCACAATACACACCACCGACCACCCACCGCGACTGTTCGTACAGTGACAGAACTGGATGACGGAAGGGTTATCGGCCAACATATATGGCACTTGACCAGTCTTATTCATGAACGCGGGCCTCACTTGATCTGTGAGACAGAGTAAAACTGTCACTACTCCAAGACGATAAATAAAATGTCCTCAGCAATCCAACTGCATTTAGAGAGACTCCGACTACTGGACTAGAAGACGTTGGGCACTCGCCTGAATAAATGGAAAATCGTTAAACAGAATTCCACGGCCACGCATGCGAAAGCGCTTATGAATTTTTCTGCGCTTTCCGCCATGGAAACATAACTTTTTATTTTCAGCACTTGCTAGGAAACACATCAGTTTGTGAAGAAGTCACTATATAGCCCACAAGCCAGTGTAGCAGGATTCCATTGCAACCCAGAGAAAGACCAACCCGTCGACTACTGTCTGGACTAAGATTGCTGAAGTATTTAAAGAAATTGGCAATCTGATACATCGATATTAAAAATGTATAATTGTCCGACATCGATATATCGACCAAAACTATGGCTACTTCGAAGGTGAAGGTATCGACATAACGGCCTATAAACGTATCAGGTGCATATCGTAAATATACTGCCAATTTTAGAGTTTTTTATTTAAGTATTGATTTATTATCAGATATTCTGCACATCAGCAAGCTAGCAGCCTGCCTATCATCCTTAGAGCAAGAATTGAAAGGAAATCACTCAATACGAAAATTTTTAATTTAATAATGGGACTTCTTGCAGGTAAAAACTTATTTTCCATTACTATTTTGGTCGACTTTTGTGTTGTTAGTTAACAACTGTGTACATGGTGCATTCTCATGCAATATTTCATTCCAGTTAAGTTCTCGTCCCTTATTTTCTTAACTTGTCATTGGCTACATGTCAAAATAAACCTTTTTTCATGCTGATGTAGGAAATTGCCTGGTGAAGCTCAACGTTCCAGTTTCTGTTTGTAGCGCCGAGCGCCAATTACGTCAGCATTTCCCCTCACATGTCTCCTCCAGCCGCAGAGATCAGTCTTGTCAAATAGATTTTTGTTCACCATTTCCAGCAACTGTTTTTGAACAATGCCGAAGTGAAAAAATAGCATACTAGTTGCGTTAAAAGTTGTTTTTTACACAACTGGTGTGCAGTATCTTCACATCGGAAATATTGTTGTTCCATTCACACCGCCACACCCCAGTGCAATCGGACTACTTCTTTCGTGCCACCTACACTTGCTTCATGCAAAGAGAAAGACTGGACGTTATGAAAGCTCAAGAAGTAGTAACACTCCTTCACAAAGTGAAAGTAAAATTATGTGCTACTATAGTTACAAAGGAACAGTTTCAAATATTTACCGAAAATTGCAAAAAAATGTAATATAAAATAAAAATATCGGCACTCGATAACGCCATTTTATATTGACATATCAGGGAAGCAGATATCGCCAATATATATCGATATTTTCTATGGGATATCTTATCAGCGGCCCTAGTCTGGAAACAGCCCAAGTACCCCAGATGTTGTCTCTTGCGTCCCAATACTGAGGTGACAAAAGTCATAGGATAGCGATATCCGCATATCCAGATGGTGATAGTATCGCGAATACAAGGTACAAAAGGCCAGCACATTGTCAGAGTTGTTATGTGCACTCACATAATTCACGTGAAAAGGTTCCCGACATGATTATGGGCGTACGACGTGAAGTAGCAGACTTTGAAACTTTGAACTCAGAATGGTACCTGGGCAGCTCGTGGTCGTGCGGTAGCGTTCTCGCTTTCCACGCCCGGGTTCCCGGGTTCGATTCCCGGCGGGGTCAGGGATTTTCTCTGCCTCGTGATGACTGGGTGTTGTGTGATGTCCTTAGGTTAGTTAGGTTTAAGTAGTTCTAAGTTCTAGGGGACTGATTACCATAGATGTTAAGTCCCATAGTGCTCAGAGCCATTTGAACCATTGGTACCTGGAGCTAGGCGCATAGGTCACCCCATTTTAGAAATATTTAAGGAATTCAGTATTCCAAGATCCACAGGGTCAAAAGTGTGCCGTGAACACCAAATTTCAGACCTTACCTCTCACCACAAACAACTCAGTGGCCGACGGCCTTCACTTAATGACCGAGAGCAGCGACGTTTGCGTAGAATTGTATTTGATAATAGACAAGCAACTCTGCGTGAATTTACCGCAGAAATCAATGTGGGACGTACGACGAGCCCATCCGTTACGACAGTGCGGCGAAATTTGACATTAACAGAATATGGCAGCAGACAATCGAGGCGAGTGCCTTTGCTAACGGCACGACATCGCCAGCAGCGCTTCTCCTGGGCTCATGACCATATCGGTTCCGCCCTAGACGACTGAGAAACTATAATCTGATCAGATGAGTCCCAGATTCAGTTGGTAAGACCTGATGGTAGGGTTCGAATTTGGTGCAGACCTCACGAAGCCATGGACACATTTTGGCAACAAGACGCTATGGAAGCTGGTGGTGGCCCTATAATGCTGTGTTTACATGGAATGGACTGTGTCCTCTGGTCCAACTCAACCTATCAATGACTGGAAATGGTTATTTTCGACTACTTGGAGACCATTAGCAGCCATTCATGGATTTCATGTTCCCAAACAACGATGGAGTTTTTGTGGATGATAATGCGCCATGTAACCGGGCCACAATTGTTCACGATTCGTTTGAAGAACATTCTGTGCAATTCAAGCGTTTGACACGAATCCTCTCGAACATTGTGGGACGTAATCGAGAGGTCAGTTCGTGCAGAAAATCCCGCACCTCCAACACTTTCGCAATTATGGGGGGCCATAGAGGCAGCATGGCTCAATATTTCTGCAGGAGACTTTTAACGACCTGTTGAGTCCATGCCACGTCGCGGCGCCGGACTAAAATGGGAAAAAGCAAGTCCGACACGATATTAAGAGGTATTCCATGGCTTTTGTCACCTTAGTGTAAAACCAAGATGACGTCCACCACAGCGCGGCCAGCGGTGACGTGCAGCCGCAAAATTGGATGTTTCTTAAACATAATGAACTGGCGTACCCGAACCGAGAAAACTATTATTTTTTTAAACTGAAAGATCAACGGCATCTTGTGCCGAAAAATTCCTGTATAAGTATAGATGCGTAAGTCTTAAGATAGGAGCGGGGATTTATCCTCTTTCCGTCACTAGAGGACGGCCTCCGTCCACTCAGCCTGCTATCAAATGAGTATCGGAGATATCTGCCGGAGGTGTAAAAAGTGACCGGGCCGATGGGACCGCCAACCTCCCCCTCCTACTGCCTCAGCGAAGAAAGGCTACTCTCTGTACTCGGTCAGGTCAGTAACACTAATATAGAGGTTGTAGACTGAACTAAATACCAACGGATTACAAAAAAAAAATGGTTCAAATGGCTCTGAGCACTATGGGACTCAACTGCTGAGGTCATCAGTCCCCTAGAACTTAGAACTACACTCCTGGAAATTGAAATAAGAACACCGTGAATTCATTGTCCCAGGAAGGGGAAACTTTATTGACACATTCCTGGGGTCAGATACATCACACGATCACACTGAAAGAACCACAGGCACATAGACACAGGCAACAGAGCATGCACAATGTCGGCACTAGTACAGTGTATATCCACCTTTCGCAGCAATGCAGGCTGCTATTCTCCCATGGAGACGATCGTAGAGATGCTGGATGTAGTCCTGTGGAACGGCTTGCCATGCCATTTCCACCTGGCGCCTCAGTTGGACCAGCGTTCGTGCTGGACGTGCAGACCACGTGAGACGACGCTTCATCCAGTCCCAAACATGCTCAATGGGGGACAGATCCGGAGATCTTGCTGGCCAGGGTAGTTGACTTACACCTTCTAGAGCACGTTGGGTGGCACGTGATACATGCGGACGTGCATTGTCCTGTTGGAACAGCAAGTTCCCTTGCCGGTCTAGGAATGGTAGAACGATGGGTTCGATGACGGTTTGGATGTACCGTGCACTATTCAGTGTCCCCTCGACGATCACCAGTGGTGTACGGCCAGTGTAGGAGATCGCTCCCCACACCATGATGCCGGGTGTTGGCCCTGTGTGCCTCGGTCGTATGCAGTCCTGATTGTGGCGCTCACCTGCACGGCGCCAAACACGCATACGACCATCATTGGCACCAAGGCAGAAGCGACTCTCATCGCTGAAGACGACACGTCTCCATTCGTCCCTCCAATCACGCCTGTCGCGACACCACTGGAGGCGGGCTGCACGATGTTGGGGCGTGAGCGGAAGACGGCCTAACGGTGTGCGGGACCGTAGCCCAGCTTCATGGAGACGGTTGCGAATGGTCCTCGCCGATACCCCAGGAGCAACAGTGTCCCTAATTTGCTGGGAAGTGGCGGTGCGGTCCCCTACGGCACTGCGTAGGATCCTACGGTCTTGGCGTGCATCCGTGCGTCGCTGCGGTCCGGTCCCAGGTCGACGGGCACGTGCACCTTCCGCCGACCACTGGCGACAACATCGATGTACTGTGGAGACCTCACGCCCCACGTGTTGAGCAATTCGGCGGTACGTCCACCCGGCCTCCCGCATGCCCACTATACGCCCTCGCTCAAAGTCCGTCAACTGCACATACGGTTCACGTCCACGCTGTCGCGGCATGCTACCAGTGTTAAAGACTGCGATGGAGCTCCGTATGCCACGGCAAACTGGCTGACACTGACGGCGGCGGTGCACAAATGCTGCGCAGCTAGCGCCATTCGACGGCCAACACCGCGGTTCCTGGTGTGTCCGCTGTGCCGTGCGTGTGATCATTGCTTGTACAGCCCTCTCGCAGTGTCCGGAGCAAGTATGGTGGGTCTGACACACCGGTGTCAATGTGTTCTTTTTTCCATTTCCAGGAGTGTAGTTAAACCTAACTAACCCTTAGGACATCACAAACATCCATGCCCGAGGCAGGATTCGAACCTGCGACCGTAGCGGTCCTACAGTTCCAGACTGCAGCGCCTTTAACCGCACGGCCACTTCGGCCGGCTTACGGATTACAATTACAAACAACTTAAATTGCAACTATCAGATTCGAACCAAAGACTGCAATTTAGTGGCAGAACTCTTAGAAGATGCAAAAGGTCGACTAAAGAGACTGCCTACACTATGCTTGTCCGTCCTGTTCTGGAGTATTCCTGCTCTCAATGGATCCTTACCAGATATGATTGGCAGAGGACATCGAAAAAGTGTAGACAAGTGCAGTTCGATCTGTATTATCGCGGTTTGGTGGAGGGAGTGTCAAGGATATGATAAGCGAGTTGGGTTGGCCACCACTGAAACAAGGCGTTTTTCCTTTCAGTGAGATCTTTTCACGAAATTTCAATTAACATCTTCCTCTCCTCCTGTGAAAATACTGTGTTACCTAGTACCTACGCAAGGATAAACGACTATCATAATAAGACAGATCATAACTTGCACGGAGAGATTTAGGTGTTCGTTTTTCTCATGTGGTATTCAAGAATCGAGGTCGAGGAGTAGTCAGTATCGCAACAGTCTGGAACCGCGCACCGCTACGGTCGCAGGTTCGAATCCTGCCTCGGGCATGGATGTGTGTGATGTCCTTAGGTTAGTTAGGTTTAAGTAGTTCTAAGTCTAGGGGACTGATGACCTCAGAAGTTAAGTCCCATAGTACTCAGAGCCATTTAAACCAAACACTTGAAGCGTCAGTAGACCTGTTGATGAATGCTGCTGTGCAGACAACCAACGAGGCCAACATCTACACACTCTCCGCATCCTCTTCCTAAGTAATTTTATCAGATTTTCTCTTCCAGACAATGAAGACATCTACCCTTCCTACCAGCTACCACTTTTTTCCTAGTTCATAATAAAATTTATGTAATTCAGAATAACAATAGACAGACTTCTCCACAGTTCCCATTCTCTTTCTTGAAGAGCATAAAAATTTATTGCAAGAAGCTAGTTACGAACTCATGCACTTTGCACAGTAACTTCACCGTAATCTGATCGAAACTTTAGACCACATGACCAACGCCAGAGTAAGCCAGGGCTTTCCTCTTGTCATATATATATGAAAACATTCGAAAGCGCTCCTCGGTTTGTCAGAAATTATTAGGGAAAAATATTTACTCGTTGAAAAAGCTATTTACTCTTTGAATTTTTGTGAGAATGCTTTTATTGGTTGATATGTGATATGCGATACGATTCGAAGTAATGAATACAGTGTTTATACAATCTTCAGTCGATACTTCCCACACTATTTGTTCATAATGTACAAGTTTTAAAATGTGAAGCTATTCAAATAGCAGGATACATAGGCACGCGCACCTGCACGTGCCCCTCTGTACACACTGCTCGTCGGTGACGCCGCGCGCCCCGTTTCGTTTGGACAGCTTGGGAGGCCGGAGAGCGGTGCGCACATCCTGAGCTGTGCTTACCCGAACAAAATGGTTCAAATGGCTCTGAGCACTACGGGACTCAACTGCTGCGGTCATTAGTTCCCTAGAACTTAGAACTAGTTAAACCTAACTAACCTAAGAACATCACAAACATCCATGCCCGAGGCAGGATTCGAACCTGCGACCGTAGCGGTCTTGCGGTTCCGGACTGCAGCGCCTTTAGCCGCACGGCCACTTCGGCCGGCTTACCCGAACAGGCAGACACGTGACGGAAGATGATGTTATTGCACGTACAGTAGATTACTCTTTTACCATCACTCATCATAACAAAACTACTGATATACGAGCGCATCCATGGGTAACAGCTAGTTTCATTTTGGCCTGGTCCCAAAAACGATCATGCTTCATGAGCTTTGATATTAATTTCTTCCCAAACGCAATCACAGTGACCTAAACCCTTTCACAATGATTACTTTGGAGCGATCTCCAGCTAGCGTTCCGAGGCTAGCCGAAATCTATGGGTCGCGGTTGATATAAGTTCGTAGACTTCCACAGACGATGTCATTTCGCATAAAACAATTTCGGCTACTGAGCCATATCATTATAAACTACTGAAGCAACTAAATTGCTGACGTAGTTCTCTTCAGGGCGGTTCACTCTAGCATCTTGTCCTTCCGAACTGTCTATCTTGCACTGACTTACAAGTATACGGCGCTTTATTACCTTTTAGATTGAGGACGCAGGCAGCTCTAAACACAAGCTGCATGCTCCACACAGACTAGCGTTGGAAAAATCAACAACAAAAGATTAATTCTTGTGCTCACTAAAATAAACGCTAGCACGAGAATTGAAGCAACCACATACGTGACAAAAAGGAAGAATTATTAGGCTCCAACGTTGTGTAGACGAGGATGTCGACAGCACAAGTTGAAAAAAAGGAAGTATTAAGAAAAAAGTCGGACGTATCGTTTTCTAAGGAACTATCATTGCATAGTGATGGGGAGAACACGGTAAGTGCCATAAACCGATTTCCCAGATATTTCCGTCGGGGAGAGGTGAAAATAAGCGGACACATGTCTCCGCTTATCCGTGCACATTCGACCGTTTCTGAAAAACCGACGTTCAGAGTTTTTGAGTTAATTTTTCCATGTTTTAGCCAGTAGACAATCCAATCGAAGCGGTGGCATGTTGATTAACATCTCGGTTTCACACTTTTGCGGCCCCTGTTCTAAATTAGATTTTTATTTTTAATTTTTTCTCATTTATCTATCGATGTAGGTAGAAGATTACTTCACGAATTTATTGCAATGCATACTGAAATAACGTTATCCTTATTCGTTTACAAATTTCATTTCTAGTGAGTGATTTAAAAATAGGAAAAAAGAGAGAAAATAAAACAATAAATTAAAGGAAAAATTATTTGAAAATTTTTTCGGCGAAATTCCTGTAGTGTCTTGGCTCACAATCAACTGAAAGCGCCAGTTTCCGGAAAAGTGATCCGTTATGCGTGGTTTGCCCCGAAATTATTGTCAACTCGTGAAATCTCCAGCAGTATTAACGACGCTTCTTTCCCGAGTGAGATTCATACGAAAAAATGTCGCTGTGGCAAACCCGTCTTCGTGCGATATTCGGAATTTCTATGTTTCGAATGTTTGTACGATCGGTATCATCCATGTACCAAATCTTCCTAAAGAATAAACATAAGAAGAAAATATAAGATTTAAGAACTGATATAAGCATGAAAAATAAGAATATGGGATTTTTAAGAGACGATAACCTCTGAAAACACCGTACGGACATATATTATACAATGAATTTATGACATATGTTGTGAAACTCAGTTTAATTTTAAAATTAATATAACGCCCTTGTATCCCCTAACCAGTTAAGACACATTGGTTTACTAACCTTCTACAGACACGGGTATGTAAATGAAAAAAATAAAATAAAATAGATAAAAACAATAAACGGGTTTCGAACACGCGACGTAAAAGTTGGAGGCCGCGACGGTAACCACTACGCCAAAAGCGGCACTGAAATTCTACTGCGCTAGAACGTATCTAAGTTACACCTAAAACCTTAACGGTAGTTTTCTCAGAAACTGTCGAGTATCTACGGATAAGGTAAAACACTTCTTCGTTTATTTTGACTCCTCTTGCATTGAGCGAAGTTTCTGGGAAATCAGGTTATGGCACTTGCCTTTTTTTCCTCGTGAGTATCGTCACAGATATTCGACTGGCTTTAAGATTCACATAATGGAACCCAACACATTATAGACCTACTCTACGGCGAACGTTCAACAGAAACGAAAGAAATATTTCGTGTGCCCAAGAATTTTCTCATAACGTAAACCGTTTATCAGGTGGAACCAACAGCAGCATCAAATTGTTCGATGACGATTCTGGTCTTTGTAGGAAACGATCACAAGAAAGTGCAGAAAGACTTGGAAAAAATTTTCTCTCGCGCTAGTGAGAGGCAGCTCTCTTTAAATCTTGATAAATGGTGGGTGATGCCTTTAATAAACAGAAAGCAGACGACAATATGTGATTACAAATTTTGCGATGAACACCTTAAGCACGTCACATCATACAAATATTTAAGCGTAACAGCAAGAAGCGGACTGAAATGGAACGAACACGTAAAATCTGTATTAGGAGAGCCGAGTGGAAGCCTTGGATAATAGTGTTTTAAAGGATTTTCCTCTTCTTTTACCACATACCTTTTCCTCATGTTTCACCATTTTCAGTGGGTTCGCTTTTTTCTGTTTTAAAGGCACATGTTGCTGTTGATGTAGTTGCCCGTCACCTGTACTACAGCTAATATATCGATACACTTCGTGACCTGCAATTTGTGCAGCTTCCATCTTGTCAAAACTCTGCGAAAATGTGCTCGCTAATCCACATATAACATTGCAGACAAAACTGTGAGACTAGCGAGAGTCCGCGTATACCAGCTGCTAGCGAAGAAGAAACCACAGTACCCTGCCAAACTCAAACACCTCAATATTAGGAGGATGAGAGTAAGAAAAAACAAGTTTTATCGAAAGATTTTCGAACAGTTTGTTTCAGCCTGATCACGAAAATCTTTCTCACGATACAGAAAAAACTTCGGACGAAGAGGTGCTCACCTAGGTTCAATCATTATTCCGCAGACAACCTTAAACATTTTTCCATGCTGGCATCTCACAGTGGGATAGATGTATTAAAAGTTATGGCGATTACTTCTGAAATAATAAACAATTTACTTATTTTTTCCCCATCCGTCTCGTTTTCATTTGACTGCCCCTTAGCCGGCCAGGGTGGCCGAGCGGTTCTAGGCGCTACAGTCTGGAACCGCGCGACCGCTACGGTCGCAGGTTCGAATCCTGCCTCGGGCATGGATGTGTGTGATGTCCGTAGGTTAGTTAGGTTTAAGTAGTTCTAAGTTCTAGGGGACTGATGAGCATAGATGGTAAGTCCCATAGTGCTCAGAGCCATTTGAACAGCCCCTTACAGTTTCTCCGGGTCAATGAAATACACTTATTTTCTCGAACAAACTAGCGCTGGACACACGTGAACGACACAAACGGAATGAAAGCCCCGTTTGGCGTCCAACGCAACGTGTTTCCTTATTTGGGTATGAAATCGGAAACTTCCGTATAAGACAGCACTCGGTTTAACGTACAAAACAGATAAATCCAAAGTTTTAAACAGTGTAATTACTATGAAACTGATAATCTGATTTTTGAAGTGTGACTATCACTGAAAATCTCTCTTTTAGAACTACGAAAGTAGCAGCACAAATTTCTATAGTTCTATTCGAAAAAGAGAAGGTGATATCGATTGCAACTAATACAGCTAGGAAAAGGGACAAGACGTCGTTTAGTGACAGACTTCTTACAATAAATCTGAGTGAGAACAGTATTACTGTATCTTAAACAATCCCGAAAATATCCAAGGTGAACATCTTAGCCGAATCACTCTGTCTATACAGACTGAACTAGAACTCCACCGTTATACTTCCAAAGGTTCTTCAGGGATACATTCTGAATATTTTGTTATCAGGGACACACGAGCTCAAATGTTCAAATGTGTGTGAAATCTTGTGGGACTTAACTGCTAAGGTCATCAGTCCCTAAGCTTACACACTACTGAACCTAAATTATCCTAAGGACAAACACACACACCCATGCCCGAGGGAGGACTCGAACCTCCGCCGGGGCCAGACGCACAAACACGAGCTCTGGCGGCTCGTTAAAGAGTAATAATGTAAAGAGGATTTATTCAGTTTCTTACCTCGGTTATCCTTGTTTCTGAGAAAATGCGTTCACAACTATGAATGAGGCTTTAATGGAAATTTGGGAAATTGGGGTAAGGTCTTATGGGACCAGACTGCTGAGGTCATCGGTCCCTAAGCTCACGCACTACTTAATTAACTTAAAATAACTTACGCTAAGGATACACCCATGCCCGAGGGAGCCGAGGGAGGACTCGAACCTCCGCCGGGGAGGGGGGCGGGGGGGGGGGGGGGGGTCGAGCCGCGTGGACCGTGACAAGGCGCCAAAACGTACACAAAAGCACAGAATTTGGTTTCTCGATGTATGTATTAAGGCTACAGCGTACTGCGCTACTTTGCGTCGTTGTGCCCGTCCGCCACTGCATTTAGTGGACCCATACAGGAGGTGCATACACCGAGCGAGGCGGCGCGTTGGATAGCACACTGGACTCGCATTCGGGAGGACGACGATTCAAATCCGCATCCGACCATCCTGATTTAGGTATTCCGTGATTTCCCTAAATCGCTTCAGGCAAATGCCGGGATGGTTCCTTTGAAACGGCACGGCCGATTTCCCTCCCCATCCTTCCCTCATCCGATGGGACCGCTGACCTCACTGTTTGGTCCCCTCCTCCCAAACCAATCAACCATCCTGATTCTGGTTTTCTACCATTTCCCTAAATCGCTTCAGGAAAATGCCGGAATGATCCCTGTGGAAGAGCGCGGTCGACTTCCTTCCCCATCCTTCCCTAATCGAAGGGGACCGATGACTTCGCTGTTTAGTCATCTGCCCGAATCAACCAACCAAGATGGTGCATATCTGCCAACCCCTCATCAGTACTTCTGTGTATCACTGCAACGCAGAACTGACACTGCCGGAAGTAAAACCCTATACAGAAGCGAACTCTACTGAATGCAGACTTCAGGGCAATGAGTTAAAGAGGACATTACTACTGTGAACAACGGGTACCAAGAGCGAATGGAAACAAGACAGACACACAGCGCATAGTATCGACATTTGCAGTGTTGTGCACTGTTTGCACGGCATTGAAGCTACAACGCTAACTGGGACAAGAAACTAAACGAAGTGCTATAACTACGGGGGCCTGCTGAAAATAATGCCTCCGAATTTTTTATGTGTAAACTATTAAAGCTTTTTACATAAAACATATTTTATAAACGTTCTTAATATTTATTCTTCCTGGCTACATATTTGCAGCCATGTGCCGCTAGAGAGCTCCGAACTGTAGCATGTGAAATGGTGGAGTGTAACGTCGCTACGACGGTGCATGAGAAGCACTGTGCTGCAATCGAATTCGTCCACACATGGGGCGCCCTCCCCTTGAGCAAGGCAATGTCGGACCAGACACGGTAACAGTCCGACGCCCTGGGGTCATTGTTATCGGTCATCTTCCGTACAGTCCCGACTTGGCCCCACTCTATTTTCTTCTGCTTCCAAAACTTAAAGAACACCTGCGAGGACTTCACTCTGATAGTGATGAACGGTGCAAAGAGAGGTGATGTTGTGACTCCGTCGCGGAGTGGCCGCGCGGTTTGAGACGCCATGTCACGGATTGCGCGGCCTCTCCCGCCGGAGGTTCGAGTCCTCCCTCGGGCATGGATGTGTGTGCTCTTACTAGCATAAGTTAGATTAAGTAGTATGTAAGTCTAGGGACCGATGACCTCAGCAGTTTGGTCCCGTAGGAATTCAAACACACACACACACACACACACACACACACACACACACTCTGTGAATCCGACAACAAAGTCAAACATTCTAGAGTGACGGTATCTCTCGTTGGTCACTAGAGTGATTATGTTGAGAAGTAAATATGTGGATTTACGAAGATCCGTTACATACCCACTTACTTTTACACAATCTGATGATGCCACAAAAGACTGAAACGCTTCATTGATATAAATAATATCGCAACCAAGGCTGTTTTTATTTTGAAATGATGTAGGATGAAATAATGCTTGTTTTATTTAACAGCTTTGAGAGGTTCCACATAAAACAATTCGGAGGTATTAGCTTTCAGAACGCTCTCGTATGAAATGAGGTACCGGAGGCCGTGGATGCCTTGTACCAAAATACTGTTGAGTGTATACTTGAACGACCTCCGAAAGTTTTTCAGTGGAATTCTGGTTCACGCTGTCTAGTGCCATAATGAGCAGCTGCCTTCGGATAATTGTTGTCACATGTGAACGACAGAAGTATCCGCAATGATACTTCAGTGGGTTTCCTACAGGATACATTGCAAGCAACAGAACGTTCCCGGTAATTTGTGCCAGTCTGTAGTCAGTCATAACATTTCCCAGACATTGTTCCCTTCCCAACAACTCCGCAAATTTCTTACTCCGTAACCCATAGCAGTATGCCATGAAAGAGGCCTAGGACCTAAGTAAGCTGTGTAGAAGGGGAGAGGGAGCGAAGCATATCCCCTTCCACCCACTGCCCCCTCTTCGTATGCCCCGAGGCTGATTGCGTCATCTGTCCTCGACGCTTGTAGGTGACGTTTCCGCTGAGAAGCGCATCCGGTCTCGCTGACCATGTTGCCTAGTTGCGTCCGTTTGTCTTTTCATACAGTACAGAAATCAACGAGGAAAATAACTCTGACAACAGACAGCAGTCGTCACGAAACTTGTGTGCGCGCACGTGGACGTCATCCATCAAATCAAGAAATGTGAACTAGAGTGACTCTGAACGCTGCTTCCTTCATACAACACGAACGGCGATAGACAGCCAATGACAGACTGGTGGCAGCTGGAACTCATAGGAAGCCTGGTCCGTAAACACACTAAATGTAATTGTCGTGTAACTAGGGCTTCCCGTCGGGTAGCCCGTTCGCCAGGTGCAAGTCTTTCGATTTTAAGCCACTTCGGCGACTTGTGCGTCGATGGGGATGAAATGATGATGATAAGGACAAAACAACATCCAACCTTGAGCGGAGAAGATCTCCGACCCAGCCGGGAATCGAACCCGGGCCCTTAGGATTGACGTTCTGTCGCGCAGCCCACTCAGCTACCGGGGGCGTACGGTAAATACATTGAGGTACCAAAAGTCATGGGATACCTCCTAACATCGTTTCGGACCTCTTGCCGAGCGCACAGTAGCAGCTCGATGTGACACGAACTCAACAAGTTGTTGGAAGTTCCCTACAGAAATAGTCAGCCATGCTTGTTCGAAAGACGTCCATAACTGCGAAAATGTTGCTGGTGCAGATTTTGCGCACAAACTGACCTCTCGTTTATGTCCCGCAAAGGTTCGATGGGATTCATGTCGGCCGACCTGGGTGGACAGATCATCCGTTCAAGTTGTCCAGAATTTTCTTCAAATCGCGAAAAATTGTGGTCCAGTCACATGGCGCATTGTCGTTCATGAAAATTCCATCTTTTTTGTTCAGGAACCTGAAGTCCATGAATGGCTGCAAATGGTCTCCAAGAAGCCGAACATAACCATAACCATCTCCAGTCAATCATCTGTTGAGTTGGGCCAGAAGACCCATCCATTCCGAGCAAACACAGCTGACACAATTATGGAGCCACCACCAGCTTGCACAGCGCCTTGTTGCCAACTTGAGTCGATGGCTTCGTAAGGTCTGCCCCACATTCGAACCCTACCGTCAGGTCTCACGAACTAAAATCGGGACTCATATGAGCAGGCCACAGTTTTCCAGTCGTCTATGGTCCAACCGATATGGTTACGAGCCCAGAAGAAACGCTGCAGGCCATGTGCCGTTAGCAGAGGCACTCACCTCGATCGTCTACTGCCACAGCCCATTAACTCAAATTTCGCTGAAATATCCTAACGGATACGCTCATCGTACGTCCCACATTGATTTCTGCGGTTATTTCATCCAGTGTTGCTTGTCTGATAATTCTACACAAACGTCGCTGCTCTCGTTCATTAAGTGTTGTCCATGGTGAGAGGTAATGCCAGAAATGTAGTATTTTTGGCATACTCTTGACAGTGTGTGTTGTGGATTGGCAAGACAGCCAACCCACTATGAGAGCAAGCCGAAAGGCACGCGTTTTAGCTCACGCAGGCTGGCGTGAGGTCTGGAACAGGTCAAGGAAATGAGACTAACAAAAAACGTACGTAGCTGCTGGAATACTTAACTTTAATCCATAATTTGTGAACATCGCACTTGACGGTACATGTTTTACAGCATCAATAGTAACTGGTAATGGCGCCTTGCTAGGTCGTAGCAAATGACGTAGCTGAAGGCTATGCTAACTATCGTCTCGGCAAATGAGAGCGTATTTTGTCAGTGAACCATCGCTAGCAAAGTCGGCTGTACAACTGGGGCGAGTCCTAGGGAGTCTCTCTAGACTAGACCTGCCGTGTGGCGGCGCTCGGTCTGCAATCACTGATAGTGGCGACACGCGGGTCCGACGTATACTACCGGACCGTGGCCGATTTAAAGGCTACCACCTAGCAAGTGTGGTGTCTGTCGGTGACACCACAGTGTGTATCTCGGAATATTGAATTCCCTAACGATGTCCTAAATGAAATGCCTCGTGCTTCTAGCTCCGACTACCATTTCGCGTTCAAAGCCTGTTAATCCCTGTCGTCCGGTCGTAATCACGTAGGAAACCTTTTCGCATGAATCAACTGAGTAAAAATGACAGCTCCGCTAATACACTGCCTTTTTACACCTTGTGTACGCGATGCATCCCTCATCTGTATATGTGTATATCGCTATCCCATGACGTTCGTCACCTCTGTATATCTGCCCTTCTGTAGTTCACAAACTGGATATCAACAATTTTTAACTACTAGCTTGTCGTACACTAGAACCAGTTGTGTTTTACGGGCCTATTCTTCAAAGCTCCTGCACAAGGAAACTTTGGAAAGAGTTTTTAAAACACGACTAGGATGTTGGCTGGAACACAGCTACTTACTGCTTAGCACCCAAAATAACTCCAGAAAGGAAAGCGCGTATCTTCATCTACAAAAATACTCCTCACTTCACTAGGCAGTACACGGTGGAGGGTAACAATACTGTCGTTTTCCTGTTCTATTCCATTCGCATATTGATCGGGGGAAAAATTAATTTCTATGTATGCCTCTGTTCTCGCCCGACTTTCTCTTAATTTATCCCTACGAATACGACGACCGCAGCACAGCGTTGGCACATCCTTCCTCAAATATAGTTCCTCTACATTTAGCCGACACAGTTTCGCGAAAAGTACGTCGTCTTTTTTCGAAGGATTCCAATTTAAATACCCCGAGAATTTCTGTTATGTTTTCGGTTAGTCTATACCTTTCTGTTACCACACTAGCGGTGAGTCTTTGAATTCATTCGATGATTGTTGTCATGCCTAAGTAATAAACATCTTAAACAATTAGAGAGTACTCTAGAATTTATCGCAACTTGCGTCTTGTATGCAGTTTCCTTTGTAGATGGTCCACACTTTGCCAGAAAGCTTCGAATGAAACCGTTTCCCGTTCTTCTGCCCTAAAGCTGATTTGACGTTTTCATCCCATTGCACATTGCTTCTCAAATTTACCTCTAAATACTTACATGATGTAACATGCTCAAGATGTTACCACTAATGGGATATTATGGGGTTCTTCCTCTTTGTCATAGGTTTTACCCTGAATTTATCTGCATTTAAAGGTATCTTCTATTCGTTACGTCGCTCGAAAATTGCGCAGACGCCCGAGTCTTCGCAGCGATTATCTTTTCTAGTAGTCGTAAGTGCGTGTCGCATGAAGTGCAATGTAGTTGTCCACTTAATCGCTCTAAACTGCGTAAGCGTTTACATCCCGTTGTGGCAAGCTAAAGAAATAAAAAGACAGTTAGTGCTGCGCATTTGCGAAAGATGTCGACAAATGTTATGAGCGTAAACCAGATGTTCCGTGCAGAAGATAATTAACTACGATTAGCTCTTCTATGGCGCTATGATGAGGATTCGGGCCCTTTCATTGTTAACCTTTTCATGGTTAAAATTTGTTTTGAACATATTTGAAAAATAAAACATCAAAAACTGTCTTTTTTCGTGATAAGTAATACACTTTCACTACCTAAAATTTTAAGATGACCGATTTTCAAAATCCTTGAAGTCGGACACATTGTGTCCCACGAACCTAACTAGATCCATGTTTTCATGTGAACCTACGATTTTCAGAGTTAAATTTTTAACTTTAGAATGATTTGCTCAGAACGACAATTAAGGAAAAAGGTATAACAAACCAGTACCAAAACGTATTTATTCTCATCACCATGAAAAACATGAAATATCGCCCACAAGTTTTCAACATAACGTTAAACGATGGATTTGGCATACCATATACGAACATCTTCTACATTCTATAAAATTTTCTGGGGCGTCTACGCCCCGCTACATACAAATTATGTACTAACCAGCAGAATTACTGAGGTGTGTAGTAATGGCTCAAAAAATTGTTTTGGCGTATAGGAAAACGCAGTTAGTTGTTTCACACTCTCTTGGAATGGAGAAAATGGTGACTTGATCTGATTTTCGTGAAACAGACACATTGTGCCACTTATAGACACACACCGTCTCCTTTTGATCGCTCAGAGGCTTCTACATATCTAGCCCGCTATCCGTAGTGTTATTCTTCATGTATCGGAAGCATCTTACTACATCGTTACACTAGGCAGATAAGAGACGTAGATGTCCAACGCCCACAACTGCGTATTACTTTAGTGGGACACATGCATCTAATCAACCACGGAAGGATTAAAAGACTTCTACGGAAGTGCGAAGATAGTCTCGTGCGGCTAACTGGCCGCCATTCCATGACTGCCCTTGAGTCCTTTTTGCATATGTAGAAAAGTGAGGCGATGACAATGGAATCCTTACATGGTCAAACCTGCGATTCTGTCATCATTGATTAAGTTTTCTGTGATTTTAACACACCTCACTAAACATAATTCGAGCCGCAGCGTCAGTTCCGCGCTAATAGTTTCCTGTGCTAAACAGTTTTTTGCAGCCCATGCCAATGACGATAGACTGGATGTCGTTAAATACACTATTGCATGACTCAAACAGCTTAAGTAGCCTGGAAATTCTAACATATAACTATGAAAGGTAGTAACATTTTTAATTCCATAGAATGATATACGATTTACACTGACTTCTTTTAAATGGTTTCAGAACAATAGGAGAAAAATGTTATACACAATAATGTACTCGTAATTTGGTAAAACGTAACTACACTGGACAAAAAATTAATCATTCCAAGTAAACAATGGTCTTATGCCGTGTAATGCCAGCATTAATCGCCTCAGTCCGGTGACTAAAAGAGTCCACAAGTTTCTTCAGGTATGACATACTCACAAGGGTACCACGCGGCAATCGGATTGTTGCAATTCTCAAATATCAGTCAACAAAAGCAGTTCGATGCAACACTCAAAAATTCACAAGAAAATAGACTTTGAAGTTTTCCAACTTGTTTAATACGCTAAAATAATGCACATTTTACTTTAAGCAGTGTGCCTCTGTGGTACAGTGCTCGCCTCGAATGTGGAGGCCAGGGTTCGGTTCCCTATGGAACGAAATTTTAAAACAAAGGTCCGTGTCCTACGAGCATTCTCGTAAAGGGTAGAATACACAAAGAAAGAAAAAAAAATCGGTATCGCTAGAGAGTGGTAAACGACGGATCGAATCTCGTTTCAGTTTTGTTGGTTTCTTTTCTTCAGTTCGAATACCTACGTCATTTAAATATAAAATTAATCAAATATATGGTAGTTAACACATCTGCCATTTTTATGAAAAATGCACGTCTTTTTGTTTCTTACTAGCTGACATACTCGGCATTGCCCGGATTTTCATTTGGACAGTTCTCTGTTAGAAACAAAACCTTATATGCACTCTTGAAATAGTCTCCTTATGAGATGATCCCTAACAGGTTCTGTATGCTGGGCGCAACTGCTTCGTCTGCCTGCGACGCTATGTTGTAAACGTCCCTGTGGCAACCCTCTCCGTAGCTCTATATATGGCTATTGTTTTCGCCTAAATCTATTTGTGCTACGCAGTTGAACGCTGTCAAAAGCACTGCCAGGCGTCGGGGATTTCCATCAGCTGACTCTATTGTAGGAGTGCCTCAGTAGTACAGAATAACTGCATTAAACCTTCGTGTATAACGCGACATTTTTTCACGCAGCTCACTGTTGAAATGGAAATGAGCGTTTGGCGTCATTGGCCGGGAGGCCCCTTACGGGGCAGGTCCGGCCGCCTTGGTGCAGGTCTTATTACAATCGACCCCACATTGGGCGATCTGTGCGCCGGATGGGGATGAAATGATGATTAGGACAACACAACACCCAGTCCAACCGGGAATCGAACCCGGGCCCCTTAGGACGGCAGTCTGTCACGCTGACCTTTCAGCTATCGGGGTGGACAGCTCAGTGTTTATGAGGTCATATCTCTTGTTAATCGCCCTTTAATACTCTCATAATGTGAAAATTCAATCATACCTATTGAATTACGTTAGTACAATGATATATTTGTGTTGCTACATTCACCGGCATATGTGGATTTCGTCAGCGAAATAAGTTGCGGATAAAGTTAGCAGCAAAGTAGCAAATGTCACGCATGACGCGGCAGTTTTTCACGCATCTCAGTGTTTAGGACGTCATGTCTCCTGATCTATGGTTCATAGAATGACGTAATTCTGTTGTTACACTCAGCGGCATATGTGGATACTGTCTGCGAAATATGTTCGGAATTGAGTTAGTAGCAAAGAAGTAACAAATCTGAACGTCATGCGCAATACGGCTGGTTGTCACGCATTTCAGTGTTTATGACGTCATACCTCCTGAAATATATGTGGTACCATATGATAATTATGTAGCTGCATTTAGCGGCATTTGAAATTTATTGCGATTAGAGTTAGTAGTACAGAACTAATAAATTTACATGTCATCCACAATGCGACATTTTTTCACTCATCTCATTGTTTATGGTGTCATGTCTCCTGAAATATGATAGGTAGGTGGCTCTTACTACCACAACGATTGTGTATGCAAACATACAAGCATTCGTTTTTGTAATATGTATGGATTACATACCGTACACAAAAATCCAGTTTTCATTGCTACCGTAAATTCTTACTTATCGATATTTTATAAAGAATCGCTGATCATCACCATTGTATACAGTTTTGGTTTAGACGTCCTTAGATGTTCGAATTTCAAGTAGATTTCAGCTGATCTTTCCATCTCTTCTTAAAACAACCAACATTCCTTTTCCCTTGAAGTGTATATTTGTATATTATTTTAGGTATTCGTTCTTCTGGCATCCTTTGAATGTGTTCTTGCCATTTCTTCTGTGCTCATCTATTTTGTGAGGTACGCTTTTGACGCCCAGTTCATTCCTTATTTCAGTACTTTTTATCCAGTGTATGAGTTTGTAACCGGCCAGAGCTCTAAGGGGTCTCAGCTCGGCTACGTCAGACTTCCCCCTCTGACTGCCGGTTAGATTCCAAGTCTGTAACCCATACATTAGAACTGTTACTGCCATCCCATTAAATTTTAGTAATGTCTCTTTTCTAACTTTTTTGAGGAGAGCGCGATTTATTGTCCCTACCAATTGCTGAAATTTTTGCACTTTGTGTTCTTGATCTTTGTGTGTGATATATGAGACCTCAGATCACAAGTATTTGAAAGTATCTATTTGGTTTATCAGCTTATGATCAATTATTATTTTTCTCTTAAATGCTATTTACCACTGAATGTCATGATCTTAGTTTTTCTTTTACCTATTGTCGTATTATAATCATTTGCCACCTTGTGCAGGAACCGAATTGCTCTCTGTAATTTAACTGCAAGTCCGCTAAGATTATTCGCTCATTTGCAAACAGGAATGTATTTAGAATTTTATTATTGAGCTTAAAATGGTGCACTACTTAACTCTGCCATGTCCCTATGACATCGTTTAAGTATATATTAAATAACGTGGGTGATGGACACCCTTATCTCACTGCTTGACAGATGTTTCTTGCAAATTGACTTCCTATCCGTACCTCGATTTTGTTGTGTATACATATACTTTAAATACGCTTATTAGATGCTGGGGTATACCATCCTTTTCTAAAATTTCCCGTAATGTAACTCTGTTAACTTTATGAAAAGCTTTCTTATAGTCAATAAAGGTAGTTTTTTGGTGTGATTATTTTGGTTCAAATGGCTCTGAGCACTATGGGACTGTGGTCACCAGTTCCCTAGAACATAGAACTGCTTAAACCTAACTAACCTAAGGACATCACAAACATTCATGCCCGAGGCAGGATTCGAACCTGCGAACGTAGCGGTCGCGCGGTTCCAGACTGTAGCGCTTAGAACCGCTCGGCCACTCCGGCTGGCTGCCCATTGAAGAAATGTAGCTTTATTTGCTGCTCTGAACAATGTCCTTATACAAGGTTCGCGACTTCAGATGTCCACTACATGCCATTGCCTTTGCAATTTTCGCTCGGAAATTGGTTGAGATGGACCTGCAATAACCGACAGCAGCAATGGTTAACGGGGTTGGATCTAATGGTCATTGGAAAGGTGTGGCACTAGTCCTCCGTCCCTGTCGATTAGGATCTACATCTACAACTTGTACATCTATACCTCGCAAGCCACTTTACGGCATGTTCGGAGAGTACTTTGTGTTCCTCTTTCACTTGCCGTCTTCCCTATATGAATCACGAATGGTCCGCGGGATGAAAGATTGTTGGCTAGCCTCTACGTTAGATTCAGTCTTACAGATTTGGCCTTTATAATCTTTCCGCGAGGTACATGCGGGAGGGAGCTAGTCATAGTGTTTCAGAATTCCTGTTATTATAGGTGTTACAGAGGGGACTCAGTACACCAGTATTTGAACGATGGAAGGCTGTACAATTTCACAGAGGTCGATGCCTCGTGTCCCGTGATGTGTTGTGTGACGTCATGTCTTGTGTCATCAGCGAACAACCCAATGAATTGAAGAACATGTACATCAGTTGTCACTGAGTGCTCAAGGGAGACGGTGATCTACGGAATGGCGTAGTACATGTTTTCCGTGTGCACCGGCATGCTGCTCGTCTACAGTGAAAGTGAAAGTGGACGAAATGGTTGATTAGCACAACGCTTGCATCAAGAACGATTTCCGGAGTCGTGCCCGTCCAACATGTGCCATTTTTGCAGGATTGGAACAACGGCTTCGGGAAACCGGCACCTTCAAGGCTAATGGGATCTACTATGGACGCAGCTGGATGCGGTGCTCTGTTTACATGTAAGACGAAGTCTTCGAACTGGTAGACTAGAACACGTCGACAAGTACCCGCTACATCGCAGGTTCCGTTGATGTACCCAGAGCAGCAAACAGTGAGTTCTCTGTGGACAGCAACTTCACCCATACCACCTCCAGAAGGTGCAGACACTGGGTCCAACTGACTCTGCGCCACGTGCCGACTACTTGGCATAGGTCTTATACAGTTCTGTCCACGTTCCACAGTTTCCTCGGATCTTTCTTTCCATTTCGTTTCATAAACTAAGTTCTGCTCAGCAGTCATAACAGGCACATTCTTGATGAGGAAATGCCTCTAGCCAGATGGATTTCAACATTGCCTAGATATTTACTTATTTATTTATTTATCCTGTCAAAAGCACAAAAACATAAAAAATATGTGATGACATAATTTTACACAAAAGAAGACCAAAAATTGGACACTTCAGTGCATTTGGTGTAGCTCTCATAAGGTCTTGCATGGTGCAGGTGGTTGGTGATGAGGAACACCGAAGGAAATGGCTGTTAGTCTGCTCAACGCCATACTGGCAAAGAACTGAGTCCACAGAGAAACCCTAAGTCCTCGGATTGGTCTTGCATCTCGTTGTGTTTGATCGTAATCTATTGAAAGACCTCCATATTGACCACTTCTCCGAATGTCCAGGCGAAAGTTCTTCCTTTGGAGCCATCCATTCTCCCAAATACCTACATTTCTCCCGCCATCGCGAGATCCTTGCCGCATGTGGATTCTCGATGAGCGCCTCAGTAGTTATCAAGAAGCTCTTTCTTGATTTCAGCCTAGGATGTGCGGGCTGACGACCATATAGTGGATGGGGTTCCTTCGTTGTGGCCTTACTTTTCTCATATCTCGCAGCTACCTCACGTCTGATTTCAGGAGGAGCTATGCGAGCGAAGCAATTGAGTTTGTCCACAGGAGTAGGTCTTAAGCGACCCGTGATAATCCGGCAAGACTCAGAGCCACATCTACGTTCCTGGCATGACTGGACTTGTACCATATCGAATATGCATATTTAGCTGCGGAATAACATAGAGCAAGCGCTCTTGAGCGCGCAGTGCATGGATTAGCACCCCATGATGTACCTGTCAATTTTCGCACTATGTTATTTCGGGCTGCCACTTCCTGTTTGGTGTTTAGGCAATGCTTTGCATATGTTAGAGCGCAATCCAGAGTTACTCTAAGATATTTGGAAGTAGGAACTATTTGCCTGTTGATTCTTCAGGTGGAAGCGCAGGTCCGAGTCTTGGCAGGATTAGGTTTCAAGTAATTCCCACGATAGTAAACAGTGAATTCTTCCAATGATTTTGATATCGTATCTCCTACAGTCTCAAAACAGTCAGTCTGAGACATTGCTTAGGTAGTAATGTGTGGGCTGGTATTATCCTTTGCTTGGTTTTCCTGGAAGACGCAGTGCTGCAGCATTTCGAGGATGTGTCATTGCATACCGTCGGACGATGTGGTTTCAGCATGGTGGCACGCCAGCCCCTTTTCACGCGACTTTCGACTGCAACTTCACCAGACATTCGGATACAGGTGAACAGGTTGCGATGGACCAGTTCCCTGGCCAGCACGATCGCCCGATTTAACACCTCTGGTCTTTCTGCTGTAGGACTACATGAACGGTATTGTTTGAGACCTCTGTGGAGTCACGGGACGACCTCCTTGCCCTTGCAATGACTGGAGGGGAGGTCATTCGGGTTACTCCAGGACGACGAGTATGTGAACACTGTATGCATGTACACTTTGTGCAACGAAACTCGTGGTCGCCACTTCGAGCATATGTTGTAGTTTACACAGGTACGAGATGGTTGATGCATGCGTAGCGTATCGTTTGAAATTCTTTGTCAGTTCTTACGCTGTGTTACATGGCTGCAAGTGGGGCACTGTTCCTAGTACACACGTGAACATTTCCCATTCATAAACCAACAAATCTGGCAACTCTATACATGGTATAATCATGGGCACGTCCAAACACGATTGCTCCTTTGCGCTGTTGCAGACCAGTCTTACTGCGCTAATCCGATGCAACTGACTGTCACATACATATCACTTCACAACCATGTCGGTATTGGAGGGTTACATGCGCTGCGTGGCAGCAGTTATACGCCGTCTGCACCACTCCAAAGCGACTTGCGTGTTCTTGTAACGGGGTGGCTAATATTCTGCTTGGTGTCCTTAAATGCACATGGACAAACACATTCCGTCTTCCCTATTCCCAGATTTCAGCCAGGTGTCTGATGAACATTCACACAATCGACTGACAATTAAAACATGATGATACAGAGTACGTTTTGAAATACATGATGGATATAATTAAACTTACTTACGGGAGCCCCCGTGAGAAACAAGTGATCGTAAGACAATGAAACTTTATGTAAACAGTTGTAAGGACATGCAGAAGAGAAATAACGAATAAACCACTGAAAGAAACACATTTTAATTTCCACATAAGAGGATAACATTTGTTAACTGTGTACCCTTTTCACGCTCTAGATTACAAATATTGCTCAGTGTGACCACCATCTGCATCCACTACAACCTGGAACTGCGCTGGAGATTTCTCTATTGCTTCCCGAAACACTGGCGGATCAGGGAACGTGGGACCGCCGTGACACAGCTCGTGCACAGTCTGAAGATCGCACATTGCGTCCTGCATTCTCAGCCATGGCATCACTAACTTCTTCGATTATTTGTGGCGCAATTGGCCATTGCCCTCTTCCAGGAACATTTTCCAGATCGTCAGTTAATTCGAACTTCCGAATCGTGTTCTTCAACATGGTTGCGGAAAGATGATTGTTTTACTGTGCCCATACTTTCAAAGAGAAGCAGCACAGTTACTGTTGTGTTGATAAAACAGCTTCATGAGCAAACCCCTGCTCATCTGCAACTGACATGCACACTGACGCTTGTGTTTCAACACTACGTCGCTATACCATCACCGGCGCCTAATGTCAACTCATGACTCTGAAGCCACCCATTCACAGGCAGGCCATTCGGCCAACCCCGCTTCCGAGCAGGTTCGCCCCGACATTTTCGCCTCTGTAGTTCACGACATTATGTTGCACTAATGGCCATTAAAATTGCTACACCAAGAAGAAATGCAGATGATACACGGGCATTCATTGGACAAATATATTATACTAGAACTGATATGTGATTACATTTTCACGCAATTTGGGTGCATAGATCCTGAGAAATCAGTATCCAGAACAACCACCTCTAGCCGTAATAACGGCCTTGATACGCCTGGGCATTGAATCAAACAGAGCTTGGGTGGCGTGTACATGCAGCTTCAACACGATACCACTGTTCATCAAGAGTAGTGACTGCCGTATTGTGACGAGCCAGTTGCTCGGTGAGAGATCTGGAGAATGTGCTGGCCAGGGCAGCAGTCGAACATTTTCTGTATCCAGAAAGGCCCGTACAGGACCTGCAACATGCGGTCGTGCATTATCCTGCTGAAATGTAGGGTTTCGCAGGGATCGAATGAAGGGTAGAGCCACGGGTCGTAACACATCTGAAATGCAACGTACACTGTTCAAAGTGCCGTCATTGCGAACAAGAGGTGACCGAGACGTGTAACCAATGGCACCCCATACCATCACGCCGGGTGACACGCCAATATGGCAATGACGAATATACGCTTACAATGTGCCTTCACCGCGATGTCGCCAAACACGGATGCGACCATCATGATGCTGTAAACAGAACCTGGATTCATCCGCAAAAATGACGTTTTGCCATTCGTGCACCCAGGTTCGTCGTTGAGTACACCATCGCAGGCGCTCCCGTCTGTGGTGCAGCGTCAAGGGTAACCGCAGCCATGGTTTCCGAGCTGATAGTCCATGCTGCTGCAAACGTCGTCGAACTGTTCGTGCAGATGGTTGTTGTCTTGCAAACGTCCCCATCTGTTGATTCAGGGACCGAGACGTGGCTGCACGATCCGTTACAGCCATGCGGATAAGATGCCTGTCATCTCGATTGCTAGCGATGCGAGGCCGTTGGGATCCAGCACGGCGTTCCATATTACCCTCCCGAACCCACGATTCCATATTCTGCTAAGCAATGCCGCGATACGATAAACCGGAATCGCGATAGGCTACAATCCGACCTTTATCAAAGTCGGAAACGTGGTGGTACGCATTTCTCCTCCTTACACGAGGCATCACAACAACGTTACACTAGACAACGCCGGTCATCTGCTGTTTGTGTATGAGAAATCGGTTGGAAACTTTCCTCATGTCAGCACGTTGTAGGTGTCGCCAACGGCGGCAACCTTGTGTGAATCCTCTGAAATGCTAATCATTTGCATATTACAGCATGTTCTTCCTGTCGGTTAAATTTCGCGTCTGTAGCACGTCATCTTCGTGGTGTAGCAATTTTAATGGGCAGTAGTGTAGTTAGCCCAAGAGTCAAGGTGCATCGGTTCCACTCTTCTGTCCACAGCTCGTGGCCTAGTGGCTAGCGTTGTTGCCTATGGATCACGGGGTCCCTGGTTCCATTCCCGGCCGGGTTGCGGATTTTCTCTGCCCGGGGACTGGGTGTCTGTGTTGTCATCATTTCATCATTATCATTCGATACGGTGGGTAGATAAAACTGTGTAAAAATTGGACTATTTAAAAATCTGAACTTTGTACGGGCGCTGATGACCGCGTAGTTGAGCGCCCCACGAACCAAACATCATCCACTCTTCTGTTTTGGCTTGGTGAGAACTGCCATGCGACAGGTCACAGTGTGCCCACACAGTCAGACTGGTCGGCGTCCCACTCATTGGGGACGGGAGGGGACTCATCGTCCTGTGTACGGACAGCTTACCACTAAATAGTAACAACGCAAATCCTGCAACGCACAGCCAGAAAATTATTCCTACAATACGGTAAATAGTGTTCATTCTACACTGGCTCAAATATCGAAAGTTTAATTGTGACCACCCTGTACGTAACTGACTGAACCCTATATATTTCGCTGAGGAGTCATGTTAACAAGAAGCGAAACTAACATCAGGTGTATCCCTAGGCACAGTGATTGGACAAAAAATTGGGAACCCAGTGAGAAATGGATGCTTGAACATGAGTACAGGTGGCATCCAAGACTGCAGGTTGCGCTACTGTATTCGACCACGAACGGCACGGGTGCAGCGTCCTCAATACGTTGCAAGTCTCATCGTAGTCAGAACAGTGTTCTGTGTGGTTGTGAGTGCCTTTATGTCGGAGATAAGTGAATACGAACGTGGACAAATCGTTGGAGATCGTATGGTTTGTGCTTCCATAACCAAGAGAGCTGAAGTGTTTGGTGTTTCAGGAGGCACACTGTCGAAGATTTATACCGCACGCAGGGAAAGCAGAAGCATCATCCACTAAGTATAACGCGGTCAAAAATTTGTGTTGAATGAATAAGATTTTGATGAGAACTAAACCGACGACAACTGCAAAAGACACTGCCGAACCGAATGTCGCAGTTGCGAACCCTGTCAGCACCAAAACAAGACGAAGGGAGTTCCATAAGCAGGGAATTACCGGGTGAGTTGGAATTCCAAAACCACTCCTAAATAATGCAAATGCCCGTAACACGATGCTGAAGCCATAACACCTGCGCTGCGGTGCAACGAAAGAATGTTATTTGCTCGAATGAGTCTTGCGTTGTGCTGTTGCCAACTTCTGGGCGAGTTTACTTCCCAACACTGATACAATGCGGGGGTTCGCTGACGATTTAGAAAGACGAATTTTGGTATTCCATGGACCCCGCGGTTACCCTCCATGACTGCATTACTGCCATGGGTTATTTGACAATTTTGGCTGATCATGTTGTAATGGTTTTATTTACGTGACCATTACGGCACTCCAACCCCAGTTATCGATACCAGTAATATCGCACTACTTTTCTGCGAAGTAAAGGACATATTTTTGTGACAATATTCACATTTGGTTTTATTAATGTATAGGTACTCCGATGTATCGATATATTACAGTGATATGGTTCTTGTGTGTATTCATTTCTGTGAGACTGTCATAATCTTTGACTTACTTGTAACCGTTTAGGCGGGAATGGGCACAAAGCAGTCTTTGTTTCACTTTGCAGAAGTTAAGTTGTTATTTCGCTTTGTAAAGAACAGTCAAGTGTTGTGTTTGGTTAAAGTGGAAATTAAATATACGAAGTTTGATACAAAACTGTTTTCTTGAAGATGTGACAGTTAAGAAGAAGTATATGTGAATTTGCAAGAAGTTTAATAAAAATGTGGATCGTGAGCACCAAATCAAAAATTATTTCTACCACACCATTGTTCTGACCTGGGATTGTTTGATCATTAAGAGTTTCCTGAGGGACGCATTTGTTAGGTCTTCAAATATTGCTAAGATACGGATCTGGACCTTCTAGCAGTCGAAGTGGAATCACCCTGGAATCAACAAGATGAGCCATGACAACTTCGACGAAATCTACGTGGGAATCCATTCAAGATAGTGCCAAAATTAATTACTTTTTTATAGTGACTTCATTATTTCCATTCTGGCGATACCATCCACAGTCAATAATTTTGTTTTTGCCCGATAAGGCGAACATATGCTGCGTGAGCAACGTTATTAATCTGATTTCTAACCTACTTTGCAAGTGGTGGTATTGTTAGAATGTCCATGTCATAGCACAATGTTCAGTCCCTAATCGTGATGCTGTGCCCCAACACGGCAGGGTCCCTGTTCACAGAACTCACATCATTCGGGACTGGTTTTGTGAGCACGAGGGTGAAGATATCAATATTATTCAGTCTTTTTTGGCTACTTTGGAGAAAAGTGTGAGTGTATGCTATCCAGCTCCATCATCCTCACCTAAAATTTCAGCTATTTTGCGGTAAGTATGGTATACGACTCCCTTGAAAACCATACAGGTGCTGTAGTCGTCCATTGCGAGACTACTGGAAGCTGTTTTGAATGTGAGCGTGTTCCCGAAACTGTATTCGGCACGGTAGCGTGTTGTGTTTTTGGTGTTTCCGTATTTCTGCCCAATTGCTGTAGAGTATTAGGACCGATGATATTTCAAAACGCATCAGCCTTTTTTAGATGGTCAGGGGCACCGATAGATTGTTCCCTCATGATGCTGTAGTCTACAGGAAAGTTCCATTACTAAATGATTGTAGCAGAACAAGGAAAAGCAAGATACCATAGAGAACATTTTCATTAGAAACTGTAATTAATAGCTGCAAATATGCGTAAATGCGTGATAAAGAGAACAAGCAACTGGAACGTGTCACGTCTTTAACCATGTAGTGGTAGTATCAAAAAAGACGTAAAACTACTGAAACTTGTAAAGGTCTCACGTAACGAGAGAATTCCGAAGAAGTGCGGTCCGTTTGAAAAAGGAATCTCGTAGAAGATGCAAGTGCTACCAACTGTAAACCCCAGTTGCAGAGTTCACGTTTCTTATCAAGTTGTTAAGAAACTTATGCGAATTTATCAGGTCGGTATAGATCATTCGGAAGTGTAACATACTCGGTGAACTTAACACATTAAAGACTGAGTGTTTTTGTTCTAACTTACTGTAGTGGTCGGGTATTGCGCACTACCTGATTTGCATGCAGCCCGCACAACGTAGCTGTCTTCCAGGTTCTCTAATCTCCTTCGGTACAGTCAACTAACTATTCAAAACGGAATTTTTACGGCTCGCTGTACGGTTTTTACATGTAACCATAAATAAATTTACATCTCATCAACTTTGTATCGTTTTTATTTTAAACTTTCAGTGCCTGAACGTAAAAGTTTTTGCACATTATGAAACTATAATTTTTAATGCAAGCAGAAAAGTACCACTTTTTCTAAACAAATCATGATGTAACAGTAAACTACACGTAAAAATAATCATCATAATCCATCATGATGGTGAGCACAAAACAATACACATATTTTTTTAGTGTCCAGTAGTTGATCTGATCCTTTGTTAGAAAATTTGCTATTGTTGCTGCACATGTAGCACTGCATTGAGACACAAGACAATTTGCAAATTTTTTCTCTGAGAGCTTTGATTTGGTTTTTCGAGGAGACCTTATCCTTTATAGTTTCTACTGTATCATGTATTGTATTAGAGGCTATGTAGGGTGATTGTGCTACCCTTACCTATGTCACTTTATGCAACCCGTAATGTTACATCTGTCCTTCAAAAACTACGCACGCTACCCGAGAACTATTAGTCCTAAAAAATTGAACAGGGCATATTTGTAGGAAATTTAATGTGTATTGTGTTTATGGGTTACGGGTGCTCTACGCCGAGGCTATCAGTGCGAAATTTAATGTAGTTAAATTTTGTACTGGGATACGTTTTCGCTAGAGGCCATAGTTTTCGAGTTACTCGAGAAAAACGCACTCCTACTCCTACACTCAGGATTTCTAGTAGGTTGTTCGTAGGACTCCCTCCTACCACTGTACAAAAATTTGCAACTGCACGAATTATTTCCTATATTTCCCATTTTTGGTCGTCATTGACTGCCTTATTACGTCACCAGCTTAGCCGAGCGCTTAAATATTGTAAAATTGACGTTTGTGTGAATTTTACCTAACAACTTTGTGACTTTTAACTGCTTAAAATAAACAATTACATCGCTGTATTCGCCAGGTCTTCTGACTACGAAACTACTGTGCTTGTGACGATTAAGTTTGGATCCAATTATCCACGTAATTAGTTTTAGTGTTAAGTTTGCAAAAGACGTTTTTCTTGCGCTACCCTCACGGGCCCGTTCAAATTAATAACGTTAACGAATTAACTGGCGATGCTGATGACGTAATAGCCCAGTCCATACAGACCAAAAAATGTCGAATATCTGCCATGGTTCGTGTACTCGGAAAGCAGGGAGTAACCGAACAACATACTATAAACCCGGAAGTTCACTTTTGTACGTTTTTCTTGAGTAACTCGAAAACCGTGGCCTCCAGTGAAAATGTATCCCAGTACAAAATTTAAGTGCTACAAATTTCCTACAGAAAGGTCTTGTTCATTTTTTTCTGTAGGGCTAATGGTTTGCTCGTAGCGAGTGAGAGAATGTGAAAATTTCGCGTACAGTTTTTGGAGGACAGATATAACATGGCGGCTTGCATAAAACATCAGTAGGGTCAGTTGAATCAATCTGTACATAAAGAAAGGTTCCTTGTACTTTTTAATGTATGGTACTGCGTAAAACATTTCTCGCTATCAAGCCTTGTTTTAGTTTTATTTACGTAGCAGCACAAACTCTGTAGGCTCTGGTAGGATAATCTTTTTCCATTGTTTGAAATGCACACAGGTTGACGCTACTTCATGTCACCCGACAGTATTCCAGGTGGATCTTTACATGGTGTTCTCCATGCTCCACTAGGGGATGGTCTGGGCATATCTCTCATTGGGTCTGGCGATCCTACATTATCATCGTAGGTAATCCAGTATTTCACCACCGAAAGGAGAAAATGCTTTTTCTCTGGGTTCAGAGCACTTTAAATTCTGAACGATAGTCAACAGGTTATTAGATAACGGATGATTTTTTTGTCCGGTTCATGGATTGCCTTAGAACAGGATGATAGGAAAGATAATGATCCACACCATCAACTCCTTTTATGTGGCCACCGTATTGATTTATGAGTACACGCACAAGATTCAGCATATCCTCTCCAGTTTCTCTATTTTTCTGTCCTGTATTTGAAACAGAAGCGTCACGAACTCTTGATATCATTCTTGTGTTCCGTACGAAGAGAAGAATGTCACCTTTTCTACGGAAAACTATGTCACCTTTCTTCATTCTTGATGCTTTGGCTTTCAGAGTTGGGAGTAAATCTCAGTTCACCCCAACAGTACCACAGAATCTGGTTTTGTTTTTCAGTAGTTACTCTGTAGTAGAGGTGCTATTATAGTAATTATCGTGTTCGATACGGTGCCACATACCAATATAAGGGCCAAGAACTGAGACCAGATCATTCCAGTTTCTTCCCTTCACTAGTGTAATTTTCCAAATTGCAGATATAGCCTGTGTCACTCCCGCACATCCTAATAGGTAACCTCTTATATTGTAACCTCTCCAGAGTTGTACGTTCGAAACATCAGGCATCCGTTATCTCCTCGTCAAAAGACAAGTGTTGCTTTGGTTTGTAAAGCGTCTTGAGTTTACTGACGAAATGATCGAGCACATGTTGAATTTTGAAGTCTCCGAGACCTATTGTTCAGTTTGTGTTGTCATTAAAGAGCCAGAACGTCCAAATCTATTGTGACTCATGGTCTGAGAAAATATTAGGGTAGGTATTAGAGGATCTGTTTACCATTACTCTTTCCATCTATGTTTCCGTGTTTGTCCTATTAGAACTAGCCCAACGAATTTCTTCATGTGTCTGTGAGCAACAGGAGACCACATGAGTGCTTTAAGCGACGTTTTACGTGTCACTGAGGTTTGATCATGATTGGTGCACAACTCCTAGCAAAACAATTCGAGCAAGCCGCCACCATACATCAGAATAATCACAGAGGCTACAGAGTCACGTTGTACTGGAACCCCAGGACGACTTTCAAACGACTGCAAGGGTGGCTGAATGTGAGTTTCACAGCTATACTTGTTATCATTATGACAAAACGAATCATTCACACCAACATAATGTTATTCATCGTCATTGTCGTAATCACGTGACACTGACCCCTCACGATCCTTTACAGGCCTAAAAATCTGTCACTGAATTCGACCTCATACTCAAGAATGCACTGCTTCATACGGTAATCCAGATCTAGGAACATCTAACTACCCGTTGGAAAAATCTCTGAAAGTTTTTCGGGGTCATTCATGTCCTTTTGTTTTCCGAATAGTGCCATCTCTAGAAACCGGAAGGAAATGGTAACCATTTGAATTATCAAAATACGTTCCCAGTGCTACATAAGCAAAGATCAACAAAGGAAATCACGTTTTCTACTTTGTCTACGAGTTTATACATGTAACTAGACGACGTCTATAGGCAGAATGTAGTAAACACGAACTATCTCGTGATCCGTCCGTGACAGATGGCCAACGAAAGACGAGTAAACTAGAGGTTCATTCCTAATGTGTTAAGTGGGAAAGTTTATAAGAAAATCAGTGATGTCTTCGAGAGCCCTACTGAGTAAGAGAATCGGTGTTCGAAGAAGACGGTCCTGAAATCCTATTTGTCTGTATAGCACAAAAGGACTTCAGAAAGTAAGTTACAGAAAATTGTGACAGGCCAAGTGACTCTTACTGAACGCTGCACTACACTTCAGAGTGATACAGATACATGCCATATTTTTCAACAAAGTCTCCAAGTCACTGTAAACAACGGTGGGAAGTTCTACCAAGCTTTCAGTTCCTCAACGATACGTCCTCTTCGTTGGAAAATCTCTTTCCCTCCATATGTGCTTTCATCTTTACAAAAAGATGGAAATCGCATAGTGCAAGATGTGGACTGTACGACGAATTCTTCCAAACGTCCCACTGAAAACGTTGAAGCAAAACCTGTATTGTGCGCGGCGTGTGGGATGTTGAATTCTCGTGCAGAAGAACAATGTCGTTGCCTAATCTTCCACGCCTCTTGTACTTAATGGCGTTGCGCAGCGATGACAGTTTTTCACAGTTCGAATTAGCATTAATGGTAGTGCCCTTTGTCATAAAATCTGTGTGCACAACTCATTCACAGTCAAAGAAATGGTGGCCATGACCTTCCCTGCTGATGGCGTAACTTTACATTTCTTCCATGGAGGTCAGAAGGTGTGTGTCCACTGCATAGGCCGCAGGTACCATTCGTTGCAAGTATGAAACGATAAACCAATGTCTCATTGCTCGTAATGACGTGGCTTAGGAAATCAATGCCTTCCACACAGCACGTCGTGGAATCGTATGACGATGTTCCATAAAGAAGTTTCGGCCAGGTGACGCTGCACTCAAAAGAAATCCTCAGACGCCAAAAACTTTGCGCCTTTGCGTGCGGGTGACAGTGATCGCGGAATCCAGGATGAGCACAATATCCGATACTGCAGACGATTTCGGACGATGGAAGGGCACTGCCTGTTGAGTTGCGCACAGAGACAGGTGACACCAAAAGGGAAGAGGAACAGAGATCTCTAAAAATAAATGAGACATTGGTAACAAGTGAATGTAGTGTAGCAAACGTTTTGAAGAGGTACTTTGTTTCTGTTACTGAAAGCTTGGGGTTATCAGGTTCAGTAAACAGTGCAATGGAATACCTGAGACCTGTCTTTACAAATGACTTCTGTAAAATCGAAATGACACTCATATCTCCCAAAGAAGCAGCATCCATCACAAAATTCTTAAAATCAAAGTATTGTATTGGTTATGATAGCATATCAAATAAGTTAATCAGAGAGCGCTCCGGTGAGTTGAGTCCTATCTTAAGTTGGAACAAAGTAGAGGCTACTGGCATTTTCTGTGAACTGTGAGAGCCTTTGACCGTGTGAATCACAGCATTCTACTAAGTAAATTAGAGTATTATGGTGTCACCGGAAGTGCTGCGAAATGGTTCGAGTCCTACCCCACTAATAGGAAACAAAGGGTGTCGTTGCGAAATACCTATAAAGTAAGCAATCAGTCTTTATCTAATTGGGAATTAATTGTGGTGCTCCTGAAGGTCCCATCTAGGGTCCGTTGCTTTTTATTGTGTTCATTTATGACCTCTTGGCTGTTATACTGCCAGATACTATGTTTGTTTTGTCTGCAGGTGATACAAACATTGAAATAAATATCAAGTCAAGCACAGATTTAGAAATGGCTGCTAATCAAATTTTCACTGACATAATAAATGGTTTAAAGTTAATTCAATGTCATTAAACTTCGAAAGACCCACTATATGCTGTTCAGAATCTGTAAGAGATTTCCTTCGAGCATGTGTGTAACATATGAAGACATGCAGATAGAACCGGTTGACAGTGGTAAATTTCTGAGATTACAACCCGATGTTAATCTCATTTGGGAAGGGCATACCACAGAATTGCTGAAGGGCCTGAACGAGTCGGTATTTGGAATGCGAGTGATGTCAGCTGTATGAAATATGAATATAAAGAAACTTGCTTACTTTGCTTACTTTCATTCTATGAAGTCACACGGGGCCATTTTCTGGGGTAACTTATCAAACTGAGCAACAGTTTTTAGGATGCAAAAGGGTGTGACACGATTCATTTGTGTTGTAAATTCAAGAACAGCAGGTGGAAACCTATTCAAGGTACTGGGTATCCTAAACAATGTTTCTCAGTATATTTATTCCTTAATGAAATTTGTTTGAAATAACATGGCTCTATTTACAACCAACAAAAAAAATGGCTCTGAGCACTATGGGACTCAACTGCTGTGGTCATAAGTCCCCTAGAACTTAGAACTACTTAAACCTAACTAACCTAAGGACAGCACACAACACCCAGCCATCACGAGGCAGAGAAAATCCCTGACCCCGCCGGGAATCGAACCCGGGAACCCGGGCGTGGGAAGCGAGAACGCTACCGCACGACCACGAGATGCGGGCTACAACCAACAGCTCAAAACATAGTATCAATACTAGGAATAAGAGCAATCTACATAAGACCTAAAATCACTTACATTGGTCCAAAAGGGGTCCAAAACTCAGAAATACATATTTTCAATAAATTTGCCAGAAACCACTAAAAATTGGTCTCAAATTAAGCACAGTTTAAAAAGAGTTTAAAAAACTTTTTGATAGGCAAATCCTTCTACTCTATAGATGAATATCTTAACAGGGACTGTTAGACCAAATTAAGTAAAAACATCAACTAGATTTCAGTTTTGGCCAGCACTTGCCACAACAGTCCAGATTATATATTATTTTGCGTATGATAAATTTATTAATACTGCATAACTATGTTTTATTCTGACACTGTATTAAATCTGTAAATATTAGCAGTTCCGGTTTACTGAAATGTATTCACATATTTTGACAATTTCCTGACAGATTATCAAGGAACTGAGTGTTATATTCAAATGTTCTGTTTTTTGTGTTATGCTGGCTGGCATGTTCGACACCCTTGAGACTCTCCTCATTTTTGGGTCTATGGAACGAAGACTGAATCTTATCTAATTTAATCTAATCTAATCTGCTGAGCAATGTACGCAGTAATCATTCTGCCATTGCTGCGAAACAGCTCCTCGATTGCCTGGAAATAGTCGTGTGTTGATGTCGATGGCCTCTTTTTCCCAACCAACACCACTCACGTATGTGTGCCCTTGATCAAATTGTTGGCACCATTTCACAACGGCTGAACGCGATATTGCGTTTGGGCATATACTGCCAGAATTTCCGGCGAATCTGTATGCAATATAGCTTTGCCCACAAGAATCGTCCTGTCCAGCGTTCTTCAGCTTGTAGAGGACGTTTCCGAATGCCGCGCATTTCAGTCGCGCCCTTCTTGTACCTGTTTTCCGTTACCGGAGCAGAACTGTCTCCGCAGAAACCCCGAAACATGTACTCTTTTCAGACAATTCGCCACTCTTGTTACGCAGTGTTCTTAGGATGGGACGCCATATTTTATTTCTGAAGTCTCTATGCATATCTCGCGTAGAGACTATGAGAGTAAGCCGGCCGATGTGGCCGAGCAGTTCTAGGCGCTTCAGTCTCGAACTGCGCAACTGCTACGGTCGCAGGTTCGAATCCTGCCTCGGGCATGGGTGTGTGTGCTGTCCTAGGTTAGTTAGGTTTAAGTAGTTCTAAGTTCTAGGGCACTGATGACCTCAGATGTTGAGTCCCATAGCGCTCAGAGCCACTTGAACCAGGAGAGTAAGACGGGTTATGCAGTACAGGCGCAGACAGTCAGTCATTTACCCTTGTTCCATACGCAAATCCAATAGGACAGAATATCGCCGTGCATTTCACAGTGGTTTGCGGAACGTGTATTTTACCTTTGAGATATGCGTCACCAGGCCGAAACTTCTTTTTGGATCATCGTCAAACGATTCCACGACATACTGTACTGTGGTCAGATATCCTGCAGAAATTTCCATCTGCCAACTCCGCTACAGTTAAGTTAAAAATCGTATACAAAAAAAGCAGGTAATACTAACTTGTGTCCAGTATGTACAAGGTCAAACAGTTTGTCTCCTAGAACATAGCACAGCTTTTTTTGACATTTGGGGATACACGGGCGCCATCCTCCGGTACGTGGCGGTACTAGGTAACATTTAGCAGAACTAAACCCACATCATCCACGTAGTCGACAACTATTTGTAGCGTGTTAATAGGGATGGTCTTAGTTTTGGCACTCGAAAACTTCATTTGGTGATTACGGTGGTCTGTCACTTAGAAGCATGGACGAGTCGGCAAGAAGTTAAAATTAAATCGGAGGGCTCAGGATCAGAGCCAGATTTCTACACAAACGCAGGCCTTTATATAATGGATCTGAGCACTATGGGACTCAGTCCCTTAGAACTTAGAACTACTTAAACGTAACTAACCTAAGGACATCACACACATCCATGCCCGAGGCAGGATTCGAACCTGCGACCATAGCGGTCGCGCGGCTCCAGACTGGAGCGCCTAGAACCGCTCGGCCACTCCGGCCGGCGGCAGGTCTTTATATCTACATTTGCATCTACAACTATATTCCGTAAGCTACTCTGAAGTGTGTGGCGGAGAGTACTTATAGTTCTATCATGCGTTCCAAACACGAACGACATGTTGATTAAACTCCTGTCATTAACCCTTTAACTGCTCTGGACGTGTTAACGCGCGCGCCTTTGTACCTGTCCCTGTGTGCTCTGAACGTGTTTACGCGTCACCAGTCCTACTACGCGTAGACACGTTCCGAGTACCAGGTAGGAGGACTGTTGGCGCCCGTAAACACGTTCAGAGCACACAAGGACAGGTACAAAGGCGGGCGCGTTAACACGTGCAGAGCAGTTAAAGGGTTAAACCTTCTTATGAGCTCTAATTTCATTGACTTTCTCGTAGCGGTCATTTCGCCGGATGTGTGTGGTGACAAGTTGTAAGGTTACCCATCCTTGAAATGTTCACTTTTAGATATTTCAACAGTAAAATTTTCAATGATACACTTCTCCCCTCGTGTAACGCCTACCATTGGAGTTTGTTGAGTACCTCCATAAAGCTCTCGTCCTTACTAAATGGTCCAGTAACGAAACGCGACACTCTTTCTCCAATCTTCTATACCTTTTCTATTAATCCAACAACAGCATTATTCATTAATTGGTCGAACAAGAGTTTTGTAAGCCGCTTCTTTCGTAAATAATTACATTCTCAAGGCAATCTTTCATTGAATCTCAGTCTGGCATCTGCTTCTCCTACCATTAGTTTTACGTGATCGTTCAAGTTTAAGCCGCTCTGGGCGGTTATTTCTAGGGATTTTGCGATTGTTGCTGTTTCCCGTGACTTATGGCCAATAGTGCACTGTAGAGTCATATTAATGTGCAACCTGTTACACGCCGGGATAACAGTCATTTACAGCGCGAGATGTGCAGGCAGAGAGTGAGTGAGGTTCTGGAAAGTACAGATTTGCAGAACTATAGACCAATATCTCCAACGTCGATCAGTTGTAGAATTTTGGAACACGTATTATGTTGAGTATAATGACTTTTCTGGAGACTAGAAATCTACTCTGTAGGAATCAGCATAGGTTTCGAAAAAGACGGTCGTGTGTAACCCAGCTCGCGCTATTCGTCCACGAGACTCAGAGGGCCATAGACACGGGTTCGATACAGTCCCCCACAGTCGTTTAATGAACAAAGCAAGAGCATACGGACTATCAGATCAATTGTGTGATTGGATTGAAGAGTTCCTAGATAACAGAACACAGCATGTCATTCTCATTGGAGAGAAGTCTTCCGAAGTAAGAGTGATTTCAGGTGTGCAGCAGGGGAGTGTCGTAGGATTCACATTATACATAAATGACCTTGTGGATGACATCGGAAGTTCACTGAGGCTTTTTGCAGAGGATGCTGTGGTGTATCGAGAGGTTGTAACAATGGAAAATAGTACTGAAATGCAGGAGGATCTGCAGTGAATTGACGCATGGTGCAGGGAATGGCAATTGAATCTCAATGTAGACAAGCGTAATGTGCTGCGAATACGTAGAAAGATAGATCCCTTATCATTAAGCTACAAAATAGCAGGTCAGCAACTGGAAGCAGTTAATTCCATAAATTATCTGGGAGTACGCATTAGGAGTGATTTAAAATGGAATGAATCCTAAGGAAATGCAGTCCGAAAACTAAGGAAGTAGGTTACAGTACACTTGTTCGCCCACTGCTTGAATACTGCTCAGCAGTGTGGGATCCGTACCATATAGGGTTGATAGAAGAGATAGAGAAGATCCAACGGAGAGCAGCGCGCTTCGTTACAGGATCATTTAGTAATCGCGAAAGCGTTTCAGAGATGACAAATAAACTCCAGTGGAAGGCTCTGCAAGAGAGACGCTCAGTAGCTAGGTACGGGCTTTTGTTGATGCTTCGGGAACATACCTTCACCGAGGAGTCAAGCAGTATATTGCTCCCTCCTACGTATATCTCACGAAGAGACCATGAGGATCAAATCAGAGAGATCAGAGCCCACAGAGAGGCACACCGAGAATCTTTCTTTCCACGAACAATACGAGACGGGAATAGAAGGGAGAACCGATAGAAGTACTCAAGGTACCCTCCGCCTCACACCGTCAGGTGGCTTGCGGAGTATGGATGTAGATGTAGACAGGGATCTGGAGACATGCCGATTCCAGTGCCGTGGCCAGCTGCGCGAGGCTTCTCGGTTGAGAATCCATAGAGCGAAGATTCCAATCGAAGTGATCCCACAGGTTTTCAATTGGGTTTCAATCGGAATAGTTTAATGGCCAGGGGAGTACCATAAAGTCATCCTGGTGCTCTTTGAACCACGCACGTACACTGCAAGAGGCGACACGTTGTATTGTCCTCCTGGCAGATGCCATCGTAGCGAGGAAGAGCAAAGTGCATGTAGAAGCGGAAGTGATCTGCAATGATAGATGCATACGTTGTACCTTCCAGAATGACGAGATCGTCCAGAGAATAGATTCCATTCTGGTCCATTCCGACGACAGTGCAGTGTCTTTGCTTTCAGATTTTTCACGCCCTACATGCCAAGGGCCGCCTGTCCGATGGAGCGAAAACATGATTCATCTGAAATGGTCACCTGTCGGCACTCAGTGGACGTCCAGTTACGGCACCGTCGTGCAAATTCCAGCCTTCGTCGCCGATGAACAGTGTTTAGCGTGGTTGCATGAACCATGCGCCTGACGCAAAGGCCCATACGCAGCAACGTTCGCTGAACAGAGGCTGAGGTGCCACTGTTGGCACTACTTGGCTCATCCGGGAGATCAGCTGCTCAATAGTCACATGTCTGTTCACCCGCACACGCCTCCACAGTTGTCGTCCTCTCTTGCCATTTATGGCCTGTTGTCCACCACAGTTGCCCCAGCGCCAGTTGTGGATAGCGCCATTTTGTCGTACACGGCGACATGTGAACTGTTTACAAACTTAGCCGATTCGGAAATGCTTTCACCCTTAGTCCGAAAGCCAATGATCATACCCTATTAGGTGTCAAATAAATCATTCCGTTTACGCATTACGACAACGACTGCCCTGTTTTTCTGCAACGCCCCGACACGCTTTACATACCCTCCACTGCTAGTGCTGCCACCTGCCGGCTGTGAATGGTTATTGCATACTGACGTCGAACACATGCGGTGGGGACACCATGTGAGTGTAGGCCTATACGTAGTGCAAACAGTAATAGCCCTACAACACATTCCTGCGTTATTCCCGAAATTACCTTCACATCTCGCCATTTCGTCCGTTAAGACCAGCGTGTGAGTTCTGTTTGCTAGAATTCCTGAATTCATTCATTAACGTGGTCTGATATTTTGTTCGTATTTTGCTCATAGTTTGTTCATATATGTAAACGACAGTCGAACTGTATCAAATGTTTTCCGGAAGTCAAGATACAAGATATCAACGTGGGCGCCGATGTCTTTCTTTTTCCATGCCTTCCATGGACGAGCAGAATTAGCTGAGTTTGACAAGATGTCTGTCTATTTCTATAGCGGAGACTTTCGTTCTCCATCATCTTCAGATGAGAGCCACAACAGATTGACACCAGCGACCTAGGCCTACAATTATGTGCATCTCTCCAACGACTCTACGTGAAAACGTGCACTCTTTTCCAGTTGCTAGGTATCGTTCTTCGTTACAGTGACCTGCGATAAGCTACTGTTATTAGAGGATTCAGTATTTTCGCATAATGTTTGTAGAGTTTGACAGAAATCTCATCCAGTCCAGATTCATTTTCACTACCGAGCGATTTTCGTTGATTTTCTATTCTGCAAATACTTAGAAATCATGCATATGTCATTCACTGAAACAACCCTCTGCTTTGGCCCTACCAGATTTTTGTTAATTCAACTGCAATGAACGTGAAAATATTTATGTGGGACCTACGGTCATTAGCTTTAAATTAAGATTTCTAAGACACGCTAACGTAAGTGATAGAAACCAATCTTCAAAAATGGTTCAAATGGCTCTGAGCACTATGGGACTCAACTGCTGAGGTCATAAGTCCCCTAGAACTTAGAACTACTTACACCTAACTAACCTAAGGACAACACACACATCCATGCCCGAGGCAGGATTCGAACCTGTGACCGTAGCGGTCGCGCGGTTCCAGACTTTAGCGCCAGAACCGCTCGGCCACCAGCGGCCGGCACCAATCTTCATTTAGAAATATGTGGGCTGTGACGTATATAGCACTATGTGAGTTCTTCACTTGGCAGAGTAAGCTGGATCTATCGATATATTAGGAGGTGGAGATTTGTATTAAAGTGATTTAATACCCAGGTTGTATTTCCAACGAACAGACTGAGCTGCGAAATAAGTTAATTTAAAATTTCTGGAACATTTTATTTAGGAGATCTCTGTTTAGAGTTGCATCGGTACAAAGGCTGAATATCAGACGAGGGATCTGCTGTTTAATGTAATCTCGATGTTATAGCGTAAGTCACCGATGTCAGGCTATTATTCTGGCGCTGCAATACGAAGGCTATTCGGAGAATAAGGTCCGATAGTTTTCGAAATGGAAAACGCAGTGAAAATCTGAAATGTTTTAATTTACAACAATTTGCTACACTTCGCATCTATTTCTCTACGTAGTCGCCGCTCCGACTTATACATCTTTCTAAGCGTTGTATTAATTTTCCAAAATATTCGTCATAGAAGGCATCCGCCTTGATAGCCCGCGTTTTCATGTGAGCAGAGATGACCATCAGAGGGAGCTAAGTCTGGGATTCATCGTGAATGATCAAACACTTCCCATCGAAAACGTTGCAGGAGCGTCCTCATTGCCCTTGCAGAATTGTCATGACGAAGGAAATGGATGACGGATAAGTTATGTGGGGTTGCATGAAATCAGGCGCAACCTCGCAGTGGGCACCCATACTTGGCAGCAGACACTATTGTTCTCTATGTGCTTACTATGTGCTCATAACTGAAACGAGCGACATGATGCAATCGACAGGTCGACAGGCATACTAAAGACATGCTTACTTTCCGAACAGAAGTCGTACTTCTGTCTACCAAAAGCATACTTAATCAACAGCGTAAAATTGTAAAATCGAATGTCACAGACATCACTGTCGACACTGTAATTTAGTTTTCGATCTCGTCTGTACGTACAATCCTAGGCATAACACCAGGCTGCCAGCCAGCCTCCAGACACAGACTCCGAGCCGTTCACTCAAGGCGCCAGTAGAACCATCTGCACGATCTGCCAATATCGTAGGAACTATTACAGTGCAGTATGTAAAGGTAAACGTTGCGCAAGGTAGCCACGAAGTTGCGAGTTCGAATCTACTCTTTTCTTTATTTCTGAAACTGCATTTCAGCCGTCTGCTAAAGATATCAATCCCTTGGAACCTCAAAGATAATTTGCTTCACTTTCTAACTCACTAGCTATAGCATAAACTTCCAGAAACCCTTCCAAGAAGGAGCGCGCGACTGTGTCAAGGTCATAACAGTTTATGCTCGAGTTTCACGCCTACAGCAGCGCTATGTACCGGCCACACGCTAGTTACTGTCTGACGTCATGCGCCGTCCCACCAGATGAACACAACGCAATACTCCTCGGGTGTGTTTCTACTCTCGCACTGGTAAACATAAAAGTGTTGATTAGTACAGTTAGATTATCCACATGAAACAAGTATGAGAAACTGAGTGAACACTGTGCAGTACACAACATGCTTAGGTTGCTACGAGTGTATTTATCAATTATCATTTTATTATTTTTATGTTATAGTATTTATTTTGCAATTACGTATTGCTATTTTTTCATGGTTGATACATATGAACGTTGCTTAGGCGTTATAAAATACACCTGCCAATGGAAAAAGGTGTAACAAAATGGTTCAAATGACTCTGAGCACTATGGGACTAAACATCTGTGGTCATCAGTCCCCTAGAACTTAGAACTACTTAAACCTAACTAACCTAAGGACATTACACACATCCATGCCCGAGGCAGGATTCGAACCTGCGACCGTAGCAGTCGCGCGGTTCCGGACTGAGCGCCTAGAGCCGCTAGACCACCGCGGCCGGCAAAGGTGTAACATTTAGAATATATTATCTGCTTTGGTTTTCACAGACTGAAGGGAGCGGAGGCACCTCAGAACATATGAATTGTGTGTGGGCAGAGTGCATTTTGGCAAGTCATGTCAGAAAAGTATTATCTTGTTTCGAGAAAGATCGTTCTGGCATGAATTACTTTCCACATTCAAGAAGTCCCGATAATTGACATATGTAAGCAACTACGACCGTTTAACTTTCGTGCGATGTTTGCGCTCAGTAGGCAGTCCCAGAAGTCGTCTGTAGTATACTGGATGCTGCAATTAAAAGATACAAAAATCAAAGAGGTGACTATTCCTGATGCTGATTGAGCATTCCAATGCAATACTGTTATTGGTAACGAGTTACGATGCCACTGTGTTAACTTCTTAAGAAGAAATTATTGGCTGAGCCCTAACAGAAGACATATACTTGAGCAAATGGCAGTATCAACATAAGATTTAGCATCTGGTGGCTCAAAAACGGTGTTGTACACTGCGCACACCGAAGCTGGCATTTGTTGTCAACAACCGAGAAATCGTTCGGTCGCAGTGCACGAAAGACGACCAACAAAGTTGTATAAATTATTGCTAGTACGGGAGAAAGCACTGTGGTGATTTCGCAAAAAAGTTTGTTGAGGAAGTCATCCCTCACGAATTCATTTTTCTTATCTTGTGCCCTCAGACGTTTATCTTTCCCGCTCCTTACAGAGCATGCTGCATAAAAATTCCGTTCAGGGTAAAAACACTCTTCTAACGTGGTTTAGTGGCTTCCTTCGCTCAGAATCAGTAAATTTCTTAAAGGCATGGAATCCGTAAACAACATGACCATTGTCAGACTATTTTAAATAATGTGTTAGAATACATTGCTGATGATATATTTCTGCCTTATGTTCACTGCTGTGTTTAATAAACGAAAAAGACGAAGCCTGATTTGAAGAATGACTGCAACTGGGGATCATATCGATTAGAGTGAAAGTCCACGTCAGTTATAAATAATGTATATTCCGAGAGATATAGCTCCATCATTGGGTGCCACACAACGGTTTGTTAACTCCTGGGTGTGAGACGGGCATACCACTTAATCGCAAAATATCCTACTCCCACCTGTGCGGCATTAGGGAGCACCGGAGCAACGAAAGGGGAGCCTGCCACAGCAGTACTGGTGTGGTAGGCACTCGTCTCCACCGCTGACTGCGCGTGAAGACCTAACTTCCTCCCGGTGCACCTAGCAATTTTTCCTTCTTGGGAGGTCTGGAACGGGGTCCACCCAGTCCCATGATGCCAAACAGCTACTAGAATCAGAAGGAGCGGCTCCAAGGTGTGGAAGGCCGACAACGGGTGGGAGAGCGGTGTTCTGACACCATGAATGACGCCTCATGGTAGAGGGTGATACGATGGCCGCTCGGCATCGCTCGGTCCTCTGGCCCTGATCGTGCAGTCAAATTTCCTTATTTCTATTTAGAGGAACAGAATGTAGTATGTCTGATTTTCATCCTTGAGAATGACGAAATCAGACAGGCCGCTGCCGCCTAATGAACAAAGTGCTATCGTCCAGAATATGTTATTGAACTGACGAGTTCCAGCAAACAGAAATGGCGCGTTGTACTCAAAATACAGAAAACTTCAGACGTAAAAGTGACTTCGGGCGTGCCTCAGTCACCTAGTGAATAAGATTGGAAGCTCTATTGGGCATTTCGCGGATGATACTGCTGTATAGAGAGAAGAACCCGCCAGATAGCCGAGAGTGCTAACGCGCTGCTTCCTGGACTCGGGTAGGAGCGCCGGCCCCGGATCGAATCCGACCGGTGGATTAACGGCGACGGCCGGTGCACCGGCCAGCCTGGATGTGGTTTTTAGGCGGTTTTCCACATCCTACTAGGTGAATACCGGGCTGGTCCCCACGTCCCGCCTCAGTTACACGACTCGCAGACATTTGAAACACATTCACACTCTTTCACGATATACATTAGACGCAGACAGCTGGGGTACACTAATTCCGTCCTGGGGGGTATGGAGTGGCGGCAAGAAGGACATCCGGCCACCCCTTAAAATTAACCATGCCAAATCCATACTTAACCCCGCCGACCCTGCGCACAATGCGGGATAAAGGCAGTAGCAAAAGAAAGAAAGACTGCTGTAGAAGTCGCAACGATAGAAAAATGCAGCGAAATTCTGGAAGGCCTGTAGGGAATCGACACTTGGTGCAGGGATTGGCAATTGTCACTCGATAGAAACAGATGTAACGTACACAAAGGTGAAAAAAGACGTAGTACACTTCCCAACATCGTGTCGGATATGCGTTTGCCCGATGTAGTGCAGCAACTCGACGTGGCATCGACTCCACAAGTCGTTGGAAGTCCCCTGCAGAAATATTGAGCCATGCTGCCTCTGTAGCTGTCCATAATTGCGAAGGTGTTGCCGGTGCAGGATACTGTGCACGAACTGCCCTCTCGATTATGTACCATTCAGGTTCGATGGGATTCATCTGGGAGGTCAAATCATTCGTTCCAATCGTGCAGATTGTTCTTCAAACCTATCGCGAACAACTGCGGCCTGGGTCTTTGCGCGTTGTCATCCATAAAAATCCCATCGTTGTTTAGGTTCAAATGGTTTAAATGGCTCTGAACATTATGGGACTTAACATCTGAGGACATCAGTCCCCTAGAACTTAGAACTACTTAAACCTAACTAACCTAAGGACATCACACACACCCGTGCCCGAGGCAGGATTCGAACCTGCCACCGCAGCAGTCGCGCGGTTCCGGACTGAAGCGCCTAGAACCGCTCGGCCACCATGGCTGGCCGTTGTTTAGGAACATGAAATTAGTGAACTGCTGCAAATGATCTCTGTGCAGCCGAAAATACTCAGGATCTAGTCAGTTCTATGTAACTGCACAGCGTCTTGTTGACAACTAGGGACCATGCGCTACACTCGAAGCCTACCTTCAGATCTTATCATCTGAAACCGGACCGGGTTTCATATGACCAGCCCACAATTTTAGAGTCGTCTAGGGTCCTATAAAATGGTTCAAATCGCTCTGAGCACAATGGGACTTAACTTCTGTGGTCATCAGTCCCCTAGAACTTAGAACTACTTAAACCTAACTAACCTAAGGATATCACACACATCCATGCCCACGGCAGGATTCGAGCCTGCAACCGTAGCCGTCGCGCATTGCAGACTGTAGCGCCTAGAACCGCTCGGCCACTCCGGCCGGCTCTAGGGTCCTACCGACGCGGTTACGAGCCCAGGAGAATCTCTGCAGACGACGCCGTGCTGTTAGCGAAGACACTCTCGTCAGTTGTCTGCTGCCATAGGCCATTAATGCCAGATTTCGTCGCACTGTCTTGACGGATACGTTACACACTGATTTCTGCAGTTACTTCACGCAGTGTTTCCTGTCTGTTAGCACTGACAACTCTACGCGAACGACTGTGCTCTCGGTCGTTAGGTGAAGGCCGTCGGCCACAGCCGCGATCAGAGGTAATGCCTGAAATTTGGTGTTCTCGGCACGCTTTTGACGCTGTGGATGCCGGAATACCGAATTCCCTAAAGATTTACGGAGTGGAATGTCCCACGCGTCTAGCTCCAACTACTGTTCCCCGTTCAAAGTCTGTTAATTCCGATTGTGTGGCCATAATTGCGTCGCAAATCGTTTCACATGAACCACCTGAGTACAAATGACAGCTCCGCCAATACACTGTGCTTTTGTACCTTGTGTACGTGATACTACTGCCATCTTTATATGAGTATATCATTGTATTGCTTCCCTCTACGTATATCTCGCTGAAAGACCGTGAAGATTAGGAATCTACGAGCTCCCGTGGAAGCTTACCAGCAATCTTTCTTTCCGCAAACAATTTGTGAGTGGAAAGACGTTTTGTAGACATGCAGATGCTTACTATATACACCAGGGCCGGCCAAACGCTGCACAGTGTGCAGACGTGCGGAAGTGCTGCACATGTGCGCACGTGTGCGACAGCGAGCGACAGCGACATCTGTTATTATACATGTGTCCTAAATGAACGGCGGTGGCTTCACTTCCCTGTTTATGTGGTACAAGCAAGAGCGCAACATACCCAGTCTCGTTTGCCCCTGGTAACCGTAACCTTAACAGAGAAGTACTGAGAAATGGCAGGTACTGTGAAGAAGCAAAGGACGGGAGATCTATGTTCTCAGTCGTTTAAAAATGACTGGGAACTGCAATTCTTTTTTGTAGCCGTTGGTGAAAACTCACAGTGTTTGCTATGCCGCCGAATATTAGGCGGCCAGCGTAAGTTTTCAATTGAAAGACACTACAATACATATCACAAAGACGAGTGTAGTGTACTCAAGAGTGAAGAACGGCAAGCAAAATTAAATGTCCTTAAGAAAATGGATGAGACACATCAGTTCGATTATCATTTCTCATGACCACTGATAAACGTGTTTGGATTTATTCCTTTCATAATTAAAAATTATTGTTTACTAATTGTGCATTAGTGCCTCATTCTGCTCCATGTTACATTATTATCAGGAAAGTTAGTCATTAAACCGATTGTTCCAATGTATACTTACATTTACGGTTTTTTTTAATGTGTGAAGGGCTACGCTCAGCTGAAGTCGATAAAACGTAACATTCATCTAATTGTCGGTTATTATGCAGATTTCAGACGGAGTTGATGAAAGATGTAGCAATAATGGTATTGAAATAACAGGTGATCATCGAGAGGTCTGCGGTTATCATTGTGTTCAGCGGTCAGTGAGACAGAAATTATGTGGGTGTAACTGAGGGCACCGAGAATTAGTTATAGGAAACCTTGCATTAGTTTAATATTATTTGAAATCATGAATAAGGTTCGTTGGAAGTCGCTAAGTGCTCTCTTTCTTAAATACTAGATCAAAAACATTACTCGTATTTACGTGCCGTCAGTCAAGCTGCCTTAATAAAAACCCACGGTTGTTAACTGTATTACTTGTCTTACTGGGTTAAACTGTTAACATAAAAGTAGACGTCTCAATGAGTAGACTGTGACAGTATTTTAAATGTTTAATACGCGAAATACCTTCCCATGGTCGGCTTGCAAGCTGTGGAAAGAGCAGTAAAATGCCCCGGTACAGAGTATCCCAGCAAGTGGATAAAGCGACATCTGTGCGTAGAAACCTGCACTACATGAACGCTGGCGGCTGCGGCGTGCACGCTGTGACCCGGAAGTTGCACATGTGCAGGAGCACCGCACGCGTGCAGAATTTCTGGCCGGCCCTGATAAACATGAATAATTTGTCGAAAGATATATGAGGCCGTTCCTGGATGACGTCATGTGTAGGCAAATTATAACGCCAAATAATTGTTGTGGAATGTAGCAAGACCTATAGAGGATCGAAGTTCGGTTCGCACACTGGCAGTTGCCAGTCTTCTTTAGGCCTAATAATGGAAACGTGATGCGTATAGAATGGCGGATAGGCCAGTTTTTGTCCGATTAAGCGATTGCCACAAGCACTGCAAAGAGTTGCGTCAGACTCATTCATTGCAAGAAGAACCCAAAATCAGTGGACCTCGCTCACGAAAAAGATTTAGCTCATAAACCTTGTTACACCGATCACTGAGCATTAATCGTGAAAGTCAACAATCTCATTCATCAAATAGGATTAATAGAGGATCAGAGGAGATCCAAGGAAGACCGGCACGTCTCGTAAGGCGTTCCTTCTGTAAGCGTGAGCGCGTCTCATGTAAGTCCAACGGCAGACGCTACAAGAGAGGCGCCGTGCATCACGTACAAGTTTACTGTTACAATTTCTAGAGAGTACGTTCCAGAACGAGTGAGGCAACAGATTATTCCCTCCCAACGAAAGGTCAGAGAAGCTGGAGTTGATACGTAGAGCCGACCGGGGTGGCCGAGCGGTTCTAGGCGCTACAGTCTGGAACCGCGTGACCGCTACGGTCGCAGGTTCGAATCCTGCCTCGGGCATGGATGTGTGTGATGTCCTTAGGTTAGTTAGGTTTAAGTAGTTCTAAGTTCTAGGGGACTGATGACCTCAGAAGTTAAGTCCCATAGTGCTCAGACCCATTTGAACGAAGTGCTTAGTACCGAAATCTGGAACGACACAGTAGAGGAAGTAGTGACAGAATCGTCCCATCTGGGAAGTAAGATTATACGGGATTGCCGAAGCAAGAAAGATATCAGGGGCTGATTCGCACAGACGAAATAAGAGCGGGAACTGTATTATAGAGTACTCAATTGTACGGACGTGAAACGTGGGCCATTGAAAATCCAGAGAATAAATTGCAAGGATGTGAAATGTGGGGTTGTCGAAGAATGTTATGAAAAGGAGAAAGATGAAGTATGAAATGAAAAGTAATAAAGAGAGTGGCTGAGTATGAAAGACTTTTTTTATACCATTACAAGCTTCTGTTAAATAATACTTTATTCTGTGGCGATCAGCTGCGACAGACATAACGTCATCACCAAGCAGATTTTAGAGGTCAGAATGCTACAGACAACGTGTACCAATTGTGCTGGTCGATGTCATGCCTCACTCTAGGTCCACTTCATTAAAGTACGTATTATTTAATAGCAGCTGTCTTTGGTAAAAAGCGTATCTGTGGAGTACAGTTTATAGGAGATATTTTTAGTAGAAATGAAATGATCAGAACATTGTAGGAAAAAATGAGCGATAGGTATGTCTGTGAAACGCAGTTTATAGGAGATTTCACTTAGGAATGAAATAATTAGAACAAACTAGGAAAAGATGAAAGTTGAAACAAAATAAAGAAAGCAAGAACGCCCTGCGCCACGCACCGTGTGGTAGCGTGTGGAGTGTTGACGTAGACGTAGACGCACCTCCATATATCGTCAATACATTGACCAACTCGACAACCACAATCTATGCCAGGAGGAGCTGAAGTATGACGTTTGTTTCACAAGTTAGCTGAACTATAGTATGTTTCGGAAGTATTCCTGCTGTTTCTGAAATCTGCATGTTCTACACGAATAATAATAGAAACTTGGGGTGAAATTTACCTTACTGTAGGCACTATGAGGATTTGAAGAATTTATTTAAAAAGTGCATCCACCTACACAAGGGTATACTCGTGTTTATTACGCACATATATACACAGACTCTGAGTACTTTCTATAAATACACGACTGGCCATTAACATTGCTACACCACGAAGATGAAGTGCTACAAAGACGAAATCTAACCGACAGGAGGAAGCCGCTGTGATATGCAAATGATTAGTTTTTGAGAGCATTCACACAAGGTTGGCACCGGTGGCGACACCTTCAACGTGCTGACATGAGGAAAGTTTCCAACCGATTTCTCATACACAATCAGCAATTGACCGGCGTTGCCTGGTGAAACGTTTGTTGTGATGCCTCGTGTAAGGACGAGAAATGGTACCATCACGTTTCCGACTTTGATAAAGGTCGGATTGTAGCCTATCACGATTCCGGTTTATCGTATCGTGACATTGCTGCTCGCGTTGGTCGAGATACAATGACTGTTAGCAGAATGTGGAATCGGTGGGTTCAGGAGGGTAATACGGAACGCCGTGCTGGATCCCAACGGCCTCGTATCACTAGCAGTCGAGATGACAAGCATCCTAATGGCATGGCTGTAACGGATCGTGCAGCCACGTCTCGATCCCTGAGTCAACAGATGGGGACGTTTGCAAGACAACAACCATCTGCACGAATAGTTCGACGACGTTTGCAGCAGCATGGACTATCAGCTCGGAGACCATAGCTGCGGTTACCCTTGACGCATCACAGACAGGAGCGCCTGCGATGGTGTACTCAATGACGAACCTGGGTGCACGAATGGCAAAACGTCATTTTTCGGATGAATCCAGGTTCTGTTTACAGAATCATGATGGTCGCATCCGTGTTTGGCGACATCGCGGTGAACGCACATTGGAAGCGTGTATTCGTCATCACCATACTGGCGTATCATCCGGCGTGATGGTATGGGGTGCCATTGGTTACACGTCTCGGTCACCTCTTGTTCGCATTGACGGCACTTTGAAGAGTGGACGTTACATTTCAGATGTGTTACGACCCTTGGCTCTACCCTTCATTCTATCCCTGCGAAACCCTACATTTCAGCAGGATAACGCACGGTCGCATGTTGCAGATCCTGTACGGGCCTTTCTGGATACAGAAAATATTCGACTGCTGCCTGTGCAGCACATTCTCCAGATCTCTCACCAATTGAAAACGTCTGGTCAATGGTGGCCGAGCAACTGGCACGTCAAAATACGCCAGTCACTACTCTTGGTGAACTGTGGTATTGTGTTGAAGCTGGATGGGCAGCTGTGCCTGTATACGCCATCCAAGCTCTGTTTGACTCAATGCCCAGGCGTATCAAGGCCGTTATTACGGCCAGAGGTGGTTGTTCTGTGTACTGATTTCTCAGGATCTATGCACCCAAATTGCGTGAAACTGTAATCACATGTCAGTTCTAGTATAATATATTTGTCCAATGAATACCCATTTATCATCTGCATTTCTTCTTGGTGTAGCAATTTTAATGGCCAGTAGTGTACATTTAGCATCAAACTTTCTTCTACGTTTCACAGATATTCAATGTCCCCTTCACCAGATGCACGAAAAACCTTCAGATAACAGTCGAACTGAGTCGGAATTGGGCAACTGGCCTAATCTACATGTACGAGAGTTTCCAGAAAAGTGATGTCTCCAAATCTTTTATGCGAAAACTGTTAAAGTATTTTAAATAAAAGAAATTTTGTTAACAGTCTACATCTTTATTGTTCATGTCTAAGTATTTATTTCTAAAAATAATCACGCTGACGACGAACACATTTCTTCCAACGAGAGACCAATTTGTTATATGCCGTCACTGTAGAATGTTTTTCGTTTTTTAACAGAACCACAGTGTCACCTCCGTTTGCAGCGCTTCATCACTGTAAAAGTGAAGTCCTCAAATGTATTCTTTAGGTTTTGGAAACAGATGGAAATCGGATGTTACCAAATCGGAAATGTATGGAGGATGATCGGTGACATCGAAACCAAGGCGTCGGATTGTTGCAGAAGTCGCGGCGCTCGTGTGTGGTCTGGCATTGTCGTGCCGAAGGATGGAGTGCTGCACGTGTGGACCAACTCTTCCAACTCCTGCTTTCAGGTTTTTGACGGTCTCACAGCACACCCACTTAGTTACGTTACACACAGCCATGTTAAACGCTACAACTCGGAGCCTTCTAGTGCCTGAGGCTTGCAACTTGCGTCAGCGAAGCGAAGAAGTCGACCGAGTAATATGTATGATATTTAATACCTCAATCGATATTGAGGTCAGGATAAAACAATTAGGAGGCATCACTTTTCAGCACGCCCTGATTCATTTACATCTATATGTACATGCCTACAGCCGGCCGCGGTGGTCGTCCGGTTCTAGGCGCTCCAGTCCGGAGCCGCGCTGCTGCTACGGTCGCAGGTTCGAATCCTGCCTCGGGCATGGATGTGTGTGATGTCCTTAGGTTAGTTAGGTTTAATTAGTTCTAAGTTCTAGGGGACTGATGACCACAGCAGTTGAGTCCCATAGTGCTCAGAGCCATTTGTACATGCCTGCTCTCCGATTCACTCTGAAGTGTTTGTCATAGAAGCGCTTTCAGACTATTTTTCTACCGTTCCATTATCGAATAGCACTTGGGAAAGAGGAACGTACAAATCTTCCCGTGCGAGCTCATATTTGCCTTATTTTACTACGATGATCATTTTTCCCTAAGTAGGTGGGAATAAAATACTTTTGCATTCTTAGGACAAAGATGGTGATCGGAATTTCGCCAAAAGATCTCGTCGCAATGAAAAACACATTTGTTTTAATGATTTCCACCCCAAATCGCGTATTACTTCCGTGACACTGTCACAGTTAACACAAAACTAGCTGCACTTTTTAATCCTTCTTAGAAATTTTTCGATGTATTCCGTCAGTTCTATTCGGTAAGGATTGTTGCGCACAAATACTCCAGAAGAGAATGGGCAAGGTTAATGTAAGCAGTATCTTCAGCAGACCTGCATCTTCTAAGAGTTTTCCTAATATCATGCAGTCTTTGGATCACCTTTCCCAAAGCGTCTTCAGTGTGGTGGTTCCAATTTAAGTTGTTGTAATTCTAATCCCTATGTATTTAACTGAATTGGCGCCCTTAAATTTGTGTTATTTAATGTGTAACTGAAACTTAACGGTTTCGTTTTAGTATTTATTTAGATGAATTTAATGCATTTAACTCTTTAGAGTCGACAGTCTCTTTTGACACCATATCTTGCCTAATTCAGGTTGCAATTGTTTTCACCTTCTAATGATTTCACTAGGCAGTAAAACGCAGCATCATATGCAAACAATCTAAGAGGGCTGTTCATGTTATACCCTGAAATATTTATAAATATTATGAAAAGCAGAAGGCCTATGACAGCTTCCTAGGGATCGTTAGACATCTTGTTTTATTCGATGACTTTCCGTCAGTCACGACGAACTGTGACCTTTCCGACAGGAAATCAAAGGAAAACGTTAAGCACCCTATACTACACGTAGTATACACGTAGTTACAAAATCATCACTGAGCAGTCGTCTATACAGAGTGAATCACCTAAAACTTGTAACCCAAATTTGGGGAGCTGGAAAGTTCTGTCGATGTGTGGTTTTCACAGACTGGATTGGTAGGCAGGGGCTCGTATAGTTAGCCAATCAACAAATTGTGATAATACTTAGAAAGAATATTTTTTGCGCCAACATACGCTTTTTTAAATAGAACAGTGCCTACTGACATTAAGTAACTAAAAATGGGGTAAATAAGCGCGTCAGTGGTGTTTGTTGCAGGATACTACCGAGAGTCGTTTACGAGATGTCTTATTTTGAAATTTCGCATACCGACACTTTTACAGTACCCGTTGTAATACACACTAAAGAACAACACAATTGCATACACTAGGTATGTGGATTCTTACCAGTAACGAGACAACTAACAGTCACAGGCTGTGTCCAAAATGAACTCCTGCAGCGGCAGTGCACGCATCCAGCCTGGTATGGAACTACTGCTGCACTTGTGCTAGCATTTCAGCGGAGATGTCCTACCTAGCTGCAGTAAACCATTGTTGCATATCATCGAATGTAGTTTGTATGTCCGCGTAGAAAGCATTTTTCAGATTTTCCCCACAGAAAAAAGTCTACAGGCGTCAAATTCGGGGAACGGGACGGCCAAGATACAGTTCCACTTCGTCCAGTCCGACGATATGGAAACAATTCGTGAAGCCATTGTGTAGTACTTCGTGCACTATGGGCTGGACAGCCAACATGTTGGTACCACAGATTTCACCTAGTCTGGAGAGGTACGTCTTCTAACATCCGTGGAAGGATATCTGTTAAGGGTCTGCGATACTTGTGTGCGATCAGTGTTCCGTCTATGAAAAACGGGCCACTGAGTTGATGGTTCACTATCCCACACTACACGTTTACACTCCATGGATGCTGACGTAGCACCTCACAAAGCCAACCGGGATTGTCAACAGAAAAGTAGTGTATGTTTCGGCCGTTTAACTGGCCGTTATTGGTAAATGTGGCTTCGTCACTAAACAAGACGCATGATACATCTAGAGTACTCCGTATTAATGCCCGTATATGGAAGTTAGCACGATTCTCATAATCGTTAACCTGCAGCTTTTTATGGGCAGAGATGTGACAGGGATGGAACCTATATCGATGGAGAATGCTTAGGATACTTGCCTGCCTCATGCCATTTCCTTATGCAATTGCGTTGAAGCTAACGTGCGGATCAATTGCAACAGCAGGATGAACATTAATTTTCCCCTCTTCTGTTGTCACTTGTTTCCTTCTGTTACGTTGTCTAAGTGTTACACTACCACTTCCACGTAACTGGTTGAAGACGTTGATAAGATGGTTGACGTCTAGTTGCGATATCTTGCCGAATACGCCGTACAAGAACGAACTACTTGCTTGCTACACTCTTCATACACCATGGGGATGTTGGCTTTTTCTGCATTGATAAATCCCGTCGTCCAGTCAAGACCTACTGCCTAGACTGTCACACACGAACTGACTAGCAAGTCGCAATACACACAAGGAGCGGATAAGCACACTGCAAGCAAACTTTACAACATTGTACCTAGCAATATACAGGTTGAATGGTGGAAACAAATATGGAAACTTCTCAAAATACGATATCTTGTAAACGAATCGCACTATAATCCTGTAATAGCCGGCCGCTGTGGCCGAGCGGTTCTAGGCGCTTCAGTTCGGAACCGCGCTGCTGCTACGATCGCAGGTTCGACTGTTGCCTCGGGCATGGATGTGTGTGATGTCCTTAGGTTGGTTAGGTTCAAGTAGTTCTAAGTCTAGGGGACTGATGACCTCAGATATTAAGTCCCATAGTGGTTAGAGCCATTTGAACCATTTTGTAACAAACACCACTCGCATTTGGAGTTATACTGCTTTTACCAGGTGTACCGGTATGAAATGAGCGTTAAGATACAAATGTGTCGGTAGGGAACATTTGTTGTGAACGAGCTTTAATTTTTTTTGGTTGGTATGACATATGTCAAAGATCTTTAGTATACATCAAGTCACGGAACAAACAACATCGTGCTAACAATGTCGAATTTTGTACCAGAAAGTGATGATTTGCAGAAAGCATTAATTTTTTGTTTTCATTTGAAAAAAAGTGCTGCAGAGTCGCATCGAATGCTTGTCGAGGCATATGGTGATCATGCTCTATCAGAAGCAATATGCAAAAGATGGTTTCAACGGTTCAGAATTAATGATTTTGATGTAAGAAATGAAGAACGTGGAAGACCACCAAAAAAGTTTGAAGACGCCGAATTGCAAGCGATACTGGATGAAGATGATACTTTGAGTCAGAAGCAAACGGCAGCAATGCTAAATGTTGTACAACAAATAATTTCTAACCATTTTAAAACTATGGGAAAGATCCAAAAGTGTGGAAAATGGGTGCCACATGAATTGAATGAAAGACAGATGGAAAACCGAAAAATCATTTGTCAAATTTTGCTTCAAAGACATGAAAGAAAATCAATTTTGCATCGAATGAAAAATGGATTTATTTTAAGAATCCTAAACGGGAAAAATCATGGGTTAATCCGGGACGACCATCAACATCGACTGCAAAACCAGATCGATTCGGCAAGAAGACAATGCTCTGTGTTTGGTGGGATCAGAAAGGTGCGATGTATCATGAGCTTCTAAAACCCGGTGATACTGTGAATACTAATCGCTACAGACAACAAATGATCAATTTGAACTATGCATTGATCGAGAATGGGTCAGAAGACATGGCAAAGTAATTTTGTTTACACGACAATGCACCTGTACACAATGCAAAACTGGTTCAGGATACAATCAAAACACTTGGCTGGGAGCTGCTACTCCACCCGCCGTATTCACCAGACTTTGGCCCCTACCGACTACCATTTGTTTTCATCAGTGAGACACGCATTGGCTGAGGAACACTTCGATTCCTACGAAGAAGTTGAAAATTGGGTGTCTGATTGGTTTGCTTCAAAAGACGAACATTTCTATTGGCGTGGTGTCCACAAATTGCCATAAATGTGGTCGAAATATATAGAAAGCAATGGTCAGTAGTTTGAATAAAATGTTTTTACTTTTCAATTCAAAATTAGTGTTTCATTTTCACAAAAAAAACGCTCATTTCATACCGGTACACCTGGTAGTTTGTTAATGTCAATAACCAATGTTCCCTTTAAAAAAGTATGTGTTTGCATAAAAAGTACACTCTCTATTATTACAATCTGTTTATTGGATAAGAGAACGAGCCTCTGACTACCAACGCAATGGAAGCTGCACATCAATAACACTTTCGATTTCCGCAGTATTTGAGGTGCATGTGTTAGGTGATTCACTCTGTGTATTGGCCCTCACTGTCAGTAACTAAGTAACACGCCAGGAGAAGGACAAGTGCGACACTGGAGGGAGTGCGGACCAGTGGGGTGACTGACCTGGCGCAGAGGGCGGTGGCGATGGCGGAGCAGCAGAGCAGCGCAGCGACCAGCGGCCTGGGAGGCGCCATGTCGAGTCCCGGCTGGCCCACTCTGACACGCACGCTCGGACACGCAGACACGCGCCGCCTCCGCCTCCGCCTCCAGCGCACCTCGGCGTCGCGGCTGTCCCCGGCGCACTGCGGCTGCTGGCTTTGCGCAACGTTCTGACCGCCTCAGAGGAGCTGTCAGCAGCCGCCCCCCGCCCCCGCTGCCGACGGACACGCCGCCCCGCCGCCCCCCGCCGTCTGCTGCGTCGGCTCACCGCCCCCGCCTCCAGCTGCTCACCTTTAGTAACTCGCTGTGTCACAAAGGAAGACAGACACCCACTGAGCCCCCACCTTTACCTTCAATAACGTAATGCCAGTCATAGCATCATCATTATTGACATAGATGAGATATCAGTCCTAAATATAGGAAAGTTGCACAAGTCACACCAATGCACAAGAAAGGAAATATAAGTAATCCCGGTTCTTGGCGCCTCAGTCTGAAACCGCGCGACCGCTACGGTCGCAGGTTCGAATCCTGCCTGGGGCATGATGTGTGTGATGTCCTTAGGTTAATTAGGTTTAAGTAGTTCTAAGTTCTAGGAGACTGATGACGTCAAAGGTTAAGTTCCATAGTGCTCAGAGCCATTTGAACCATTAGAAGTAATCCGCTGATTTAGAGCTCCACATTATTGACACCAATTTGTAGTACGAATTTGGAACGTTTGCTGTGCTCCAACGTTATGAATTACCTCGAAGGAAACAATTTACTGACTCGTAGCCAACACCGGCAAGGAAAACGTCGTTCTTTATTTGTACAAAGATGGTTCAAATGGCTCTGAGCGCTATGGGACTTAACCTCTGAGGTCATCAGTCCCCTAGAACTTAGAACTACGTAAACTTAATTAACCTGAGGACATCACACACATCCATGCCCGAGGAACGATTCGAACTTACGACCGTAGCAGTCGCCCGGTTCCAGACTGAAGCGCATAGAACCGCTCGGCCACCGCGGCCGGCTTTGCACAAAGTAATAAGTGCTATCGACAGGAGATCTCAAGTTGACTCCCTATTAAAAGATCTCCAAAAAGGTTTTTTTTTTTTATTTTGCTCTTCCCACAAGTGGCTTCTAATCAGATCGTGTGCCTGTGCAGTATCCTCTCAGTTGTACGAATGGTTTCGTAATTTCCGGGTAGAGAGGTCAGAGTTTGTCACAGAGTAAACTAGAAGTTTATCAGTGCATGGTGTCTGTTCTTTCAGACATGTCCGCAAGAACAGAAACCACACATTCATAAAATTGATTCGCCTCGACGATTCAAGAGGACGGCGGTTCAAACCCGCGACCGGCCATCGTGATTTAGGTTTTCCGTGATTTCCCTAAATCGCTTCAGGCAATTGCAGAGATGGTTCCTTTGAAAGGGGAGGGCCGATTTCCTTTTCCATTCTTCCCTAATCCGAGGGGACCGATGAGCTCGCTGTTTGGTCCCCGCCTCTAAATCAAACAACCAAAATCAAGCAACTCTCCTCGACGGGCTATGAATCCACAACCTTCAGTGCTGATGCGCATTTACGTTCGACCTCCAGTGGGCATTTAAAAAATTAGCAAGCGTGGAGGACACGGACGAGAACTAGAGGTAGGTGGCGCTAAATGGGAATGTGAGTCGGCCAAGGAGCATGCCGAGATGATGCGCGCATTTGCGATAAACACTGTATCTGGGTGACGGAGGGGTTAACGGCACGGCCGTGTAAGCACGAGTTCCGATTCGGCTCTCATTTTCACTCGTCGTCGCTGTTTCGGCATACAGTCCCGAAGTAGCTGATATCAGTTTCTTCCCTTCCCTTCCCTTCCCTTCCCTTCCCTTCCCTTCCCTTCCCTTCCCTTCCCTTCCCTTCCCTTGCCTTTCTCTTCCCCCCACCATCAGTTTACACAATACGTTTCACAGTTCCAGATTCTGCATGGTGTCTGTTCTTTTGGAGATATTCGATATGTGTGAGCAGTTGCTTTACCCTTATCACTCCCACCTGTGTAAGTTCTCCGACCACAAGACCAGCATGCCAAGTAAAAGTTCCGCCAATGCATTGTGAAATAGAGTGCTGAAGCTCTCAGATGAGGCAGGATGAGACAAGATTCACGCAAAGTGGGGTAAAAATTACAATAATCACGAATGGACAGGGGTGATGTCTCGAGAGATCACAGAAGCAAGGTAAATGACATCATGGTCGCCTTTTGGCAGTAAAACCAGTAATTTGTAAAATCCACTATTTCAGTTTCGCCCGTGGGGCAAAAAAAAAACAGGTCGTATACATAGAACGGCGTTCACATCGTGTCATGCATTTGGCAATCATATAATAAAATAAAATTCTAAAAATTGAAATATATTCCTTATATTGCGCTTTAGCATATGTGAAAAACTAAAAATCATCCGACATATATGTATGTAATCGTCACATCCATAACCTGGATCTTTAACAGTAAGAATGCGCCTCTAATCAAGGAGAGTGAGGCTATGTGCATAATGAAAATGATGTAAATTGTACATGCTATTACCGTTGTGAACATCTTTTACATGACAAGCGATGCTTCACTAATCATGTACACTGTCTACGTGACAACTGAGGTATCTGACGAGAAACACACTCGCAAGTCATATTTCTGCCATCGTCAGATGCATTTACCATCACAGTAATTCAATAACAGTTCATAATTAGTGACAATAGTGACCAAAATTGGTATTTTTACGTTATAATACAATCACACGATTTAAGGAGCTTGGATGTCAAAACCACTAGCACACATGCCAGTAATAAATATACTGGGCGTCCCAGGAGAAATTAACAATATTTAGGGATGTGACTGGAACGTAATTAACATTATGAGGTCAAATACTACAACAGAATCAATTAATTTAATGATTTGCAAGTACTTCTGGTATTCACCAGTGGTCGCTCAACTGTGTGGCAGAATCTGAAAAAATAAAATTTGAAATAATACTGATGATAGGATCACTTTCAAATTTCTCGCTGCAATGAAGCAAGAAACAGAAAATTATATGAACTTCAAACGTATTTTATATCTAAACGGTGCATTTACGGAGATGGGTTCCTTATCTACTAAATTTCCTCTTCAACCCACAGAAGCCAGTAACTGAACAACTATCAATGAAAAGTTGTCAAAAGATTTTCGGGAAGAAGACTATTGATACCGACAAAATGTAACTTTCAGCAATCCCGGAGTCAGTTCCTGTTCCAATGACGGTAAGTATTTAGCTTTTTTTACAACTGACTGAAACTCAAAAACAACGAACCACAACAGGTGTAGACTGTTTGCACTTCGTACTGACTCTGGCGCAGCAGGAAAAGAGTCTTGGCCAGTAGCTCTCCATTCACCGCTATAAGGCAGAAAAAGGATGTCAGCAGGGGAGTATGGCCTCCGAATTGGCGCACACCACACCGACGTCATTCGATCATTTATCCGCTATCATGAGACTCAAAGCAGCGAAGATCTGTCTCGTCGTGGTCAGCCGTTGTCGCCGACAGCGGTTCATGATCGTTATCAACAAATCATTGCTCGTAAGTACCTCGAGGCAAATTCGGCAGAGCTGCGCGCTGCCCTTTTGGACACGCCTGGGAAGGCAGTAATGACGCTGGCAGTACGGAGCTACGTGATCATTTGGGTATCTAGCCCTCCATCTTTTCCGACGAGTGCCGTATGGAATCTGATGATGATCGTGGAAGAGTGTGGAGGCAGTCAGAATCCAGTGCCTGTCTCAGACATGCAGCTGCACAAGATCAGCAGGGACGTGAGATAAGTAATGTTTTGGGCCGACTTATTTACTTATGATTTCGCATAAACATCTGGACATATTCACGGTAAATGATAACAGCCAAACAGTTGCAGGATAAAGATTTATTGAAATCATTGACCGCGGTTTAGGTATATCTAAATATACCTTCATCAGAAGCAAAAATACACTAAAATCACATCCTGCAGTGGAGATAAATAAAACAATCGTGCCAATGGCACTACTGACGACGCCTTTGGTACGATTGTTTCATGTATCTCCACTGCAAGATGTGATTTTAGTGTATTTTTGCTTCTGATGAAGGTATATTTAGATATACCGAAACCGCGGTCAATGATTTCAGTAAATCTTTATCCTGTAACTGTTTGGCTGTTATCATTTACCGTGAAGATTTTCAACAGCTGCTACTTCAGCCATGTTTAAAATTTTGAAAACTTAGACATATATTGCACCGCTATAGGGGAAGACTGTAATATACATTATGTTCAGGAACCATGTAGGAACAATAAGACTGTAAAATAAAAAGCAAAGCACTCGGATTAAAAAGAGTGTCTGGAAGGGATGTAGCCTGTCGCACCTACCGTTCAGTCTCTACACCGAAGAAAAACGACGAAAATAAAAGAAAGATTTAAGAATGGGATTAAAATTCAAGATGAAAGGATATCAACGAAGGAAATAAAAGAAATGTTTGACAGTAGGATTAAAATTAAAGGTGAAAGGATATCAGTGATATGATTGGTTGATGATAGTGCTTTCCTTAGTAAAGGTGAAGAAGAATTACAGGATGGGTTGTACGGAATGAACACTCTAATGAGTACGGAATATGGACTGAGAGTAAACTGAAGAAAGAAGTAGCAGAAATGAGAACAGTGAGAACTTTTGGGAATGACGAGGTAGACGAAGTTAAGGAGTTCTGATACTTTGGCACCAAAGTAACCCATAATGGAAGGAGCAAAGACGACACAAAAAGCAGGATAGCACCGGCAAAAAGGGCAGTATTGGCCAGGAGATGTCTACTAGTATCGAACATGGGTCTTAAATGGAGGAAGAAATTTCTGAGACTGTACACTTGGAGTACAGCACCGTATGGTAGTGAAGAATGGACTGTGGGAAGACCGGAACAGAAGAATCGGAGCGTTTGAGATGTGGTGCTACAGAAGAATGTTGAAAAGTAGGTGGACTGATAAGGTAAGAAATGAGGAGGTTCTCAGCAGAATCGACGAGGAAAGGAAAGTATGGAAAACACTAAGAAGGACAGGATGATAGGACTTGTGTTAAGACCTCAGGGAGTAACCTATATGGTACTAGAATCAACTGTAGAGTGTAAAACCTTTAGAAGAAGACAAAGATCCAGCAGATAATAAGACTGAGAACGTACGTTGCAAGTGCCACTCTGAGATGAAAAGGTTGGCACAGAGAGGAATTCGTGGCGAGCCGCAAGAAACCAGCCAGAAGACCAAAAAGCTACAGAATACAGGGTGATTATAATTAAAGTGCAGCTACTCAAGGATGTTCCGTGTGGTCTGTACTTACCGTATGTCAGCGAAGCGTCATAGATATGCTAATGCGTTAAATGTGGATTCAATTTACTCTGCAAAACAAATCATTCCAATTGTGGCCACCAGGTACAAGTCTAGCGCTGTACGCTGTTTGTCTGATGGTATGACATCCACACCGTCATTTGACAAGCCCTGATGTGAGAGATTTCCCCGCGGTCTTTGGTTACCGTCTATGATTAGTAGTCAAAGCAACCTCGGTTCTGTATTCAAAATCCGCCACCGCTTACATTTTGATTAATAATCTGCATTGGCGGCCGAAAACTCCCGGTATAAGAAGTCACCCTCACTCTGCCAAAGGCCTTGTCAAAGAGGGTGGAGGAGCGGAGATATGTTCAGGGCACTCTCTTGGCCTTGGGGTGGGAAACTGCCCCTAAAAGCGGAAGAATCAGCAATGATCAACGGCATGAGGATGCAGAAGGCAATGGAAACTACTGCATTAAAGACACGTAACGTTTATCCGCAGGACATGTGGCCTCTAATTGAAAAGTGTCATGATGATCTCTCCACTGACAAAAGATTCCGGATCTCTAGGAGGGGGCGTCCAAGGGGGAAGTGAGCATAAGAAAAATATTGAGTAATCAACGAAAGGATAACGTTCAACGAGTCAGAGCGTGAAATGTCAGACTGTGGTAGGGAAGCTAGAAAATCTGAAAGCGGAATTGCGAAGGCTCAATCTAGATATAGTAGGGGTCAATGAAGTTAAATGGAAAGAAGACAAGGTTTTCTGGTCAGACGAGTATAGGGTAATATTAGCAGCAATAGAAAATGATATAAGTGGAGTAGGATTTGTTATGAATAGGAAGGTGGGGAAAAGAGTGTGTTACTGTGAACAGTTCAGTGATAGGGTGGTTCTTATCAGAATCGACAGCAAACCAACACCGACAACCATAGCTCAGGTCTACATGCCGACGTCGCAAGCTGAAGATGAAGAGATATAGAAAATATATGAGGATATTGAAAGGGTAATACAGTACGTAAAGGGAGATGAAACTCTAATAGTCATGGGGGGATTGGAATGCAATTGTAGGCGATAGAGCAGAAGAAAAGGTTAAATGAGTGTATAGGCTTGGGACAAGAAATGAGAGAGGAGAAAGACTAAGTTCTGCAATAAATTTTAGCTAGTAATAGCGAATACTCTGTTCATTAATCATAGGAGTAGGAGGTATACTTGGAAAAGGCCGGTTCTAGTTTTATTGTGCCTGCTTCTATTTTTCTCAGATTCTTTGCGAAGGACTAGCCTCTTGTAAGGGCTACCGATGACCTCAGCAGCAGATGATGTTCCTCTGCTTTTTGTTCTTTTTTTGTAGATCTGGGAGAGGTGAGATATTTTGTGGGACACTCTCCTACTACAAGTTCGTTTTGTGGGAGTTGAGGATTCAGGAATGCATAATTTCCATCACTTTATTTTGTTGGGAGCTCTTGAGTTATACGTTCACTCATTTCTTCTTCCTCATTTGTAGTTTCTGATTATGTATTGGATTTAGTCGCCAAGAACTCTGAATTCCGAAATATGTATGGATCCAACTGCCATATTCCAGTTTTGAAGAAGCCACTGACAGCATTTTGTACTGTTGCAGCTCTTCAATATAACACTCCTAACAAGTGAGCAATGTTTTCGCAAGTAATATTTGCTGCCAGGGCTTGTGTGAAGTCATTGGTCAGCTGCTTGATTGTAATAAGCTACAAGTCGCTTAACCAATGCAACGTCTAGTGGCTGTAACCTGTAATGGGATGTGGGGCAAGTAAATCATGATATCACCATTATCTCTAGCTACAGTTATAGTAGACGACAGATATATCACTACAATTGTCAGATTAGTTATTATATCAAATGAACTGTTAAAACATCCATAGTGAACATTATTTTAAAATGTACTGGTACAATATGCAAGAGAAGAGTTGGGCAGTGACGACCCAATACTTTCGTTTTACTGCACAGAAGCTAGGTAGATTTTAAATGTTTCTACGCTATATTGCCAGTGAATAAATATTGTTATGTACTATACAGGAAGATTCAGCTGCGCCTCGCCAAGGATTTTATGCAACCCTCAATACCTTTAAAAACCACGCGCACAATTTTCACATTTTCTAACTCGTTTCGCGCAAACTACACTGAAGCGTCAAAGAAATTGGTACACCTGCCTATTATCGTGTAAGAAGTAGTGCTGGAGGGAACTGACACCATGGATCCTGCATGGCTGTCCATAAATAATGTACGAGGGGGTGGAGATATCATCTGAACAGCTCGTTGCAGGGCATCCCAAGATATGATGAACAATGTTCATGTCTGGGGAGTTTGGTGGCCAGCATAAGTGTTTAAACACAGAAGAATGTTTCCGGAGCCACTCTGTAGCAATTCTAGATGTGGCGCTTGTCGCATTGTCTTGCTGGAATTGCCCAAGTTCCTTGGAATGCACAGTGGTCACGAATGAATGCAGGTGATCGGACAAGATGTTTACGTACGTGTCATCTGTCAGAATCGTATCTGGACATATCAGGCGTCCGATATCACTCCAACTGCACACGCCTCACACCCTTACAGAACCTCCACCAGCTTGAACAGTCCCGTGCGAATATGCGGGGTGTATGGATTCGTGAAGTTTCTCCATAGAAGCACACGTCCGTCCACTCGATACAATTTGACTCGTCTGACCAGGTAACATGTTTCCAGTATCGGTGCTGACAGGTCCAGACCAGGCGTAAAGCTTTGTGTGGTGCAGTCATCAGGGGTACACGAGTGGGCCTTCGGCTCCGAAAGCCCGTATCGACGATGTTTCGTTCAAAGGCTCGCACGCTGACACATGTTGATGGCCCAGCACTGAAATCTGCACCAATTTACGGAAGGGTTGCACTTCGGTCCCGTTGAACGATTCTCTTCGGTGGTCGTTGATCCCGTTCTTACAGGATCTTTTCCCGGCCGCAGCGACTTCGGAGATTTGATGTTTTACCGGATTCCTGATAGTCACGATACACTCGTGAAATGGACGTACGGGAAAATCCCCACTTCATCGCTACTACGGAGATGCTGTGTCCCATCGTTCGAGCGCCGACTATAACACCACGTTCAAACTCATTAAATCCTGATAACCTGCCGTTGTAGCAACAGTAACCTATCTAACAACTGCGCCAGACACTTGTTGGCGGGCAACCTGATAATACGTGTCTACGCTTTTGTTCATAGCTGTTGTTCAATAGCTACGGTAAGCAATGTCCGAAAGAACAGATGCCATCGATCACCATGCAGCTCTCTTAGAATAAAATGATAATTGTATCAAGACCCTAAGCTGTCGACAGTCGTTGATATACATCAACGGGGAGAGTTGAAAATGTGTGCCCCGACCGGGACTCGAACCCGGGATCTCCTGCTTAGATAGCAGACACTCTATCCATCTGAACAGATACCATCTTCATATAGTTAAAGCTAACCGGCCATTGACCTTCTTCTTCTGTGCTGGATGCACACGCATTGCCAGAACTCTTACGGGACTCGGTAAGATTGTCTGCCGCGAGTAATGAGTGTAATGGGCAGGGGCACTACGAATGTAGTGTGTGGACATTAAGTTGGGAATGTGGGCCTCACGGGGAGTGTGCAAGGGATAAATACCTCCAGTCGCACCATCCTCTATGCCCTCGCCGGCTCAGATGGATAGAGCGTCTGCCATGTAAGTAGGAGATATCAGGTTCGAGTCCCGGTTGGGGCACACATTTTCAACTGTCCGCGTTGATGTATATCAACGCCTGGATAGAGCGTCTGCCATGTAAGTAGGAGACCTGAGGTCCGAGTCCCGGTTGGGGTACACATTTTCAACTGTCCCCGTTGATGTATATCAACGCCTGTTGACAGCTTAGGGTTTTGATTTAATTATCACTTGTTGTCTTACATAGGCACTGGCGACTATAGCGCCGTATTGTGCCTGTTTACATATCTCTGTATTTGAATACGCTTGTATATACCAGTTTCTTTGGCGCTTCAGTGTTCTAGGCCTACAGAAAAAATGAACAGGGCATTTTTGTAGCAAAATTGAACGTAGTTACATTTTGTACAATGATGGTTTTCGTTAGAAGCCGCAATTTACGAATTTTTCAGGAAAAACGTACAAAAGTGACCTTCAAACGCTTTTTTCATGAGTAACTCCAGAATTGTGACCTCCATCGAAAACGTAACTCAGTACAAAATTTAACTACATTATATTTCCTACAAAAAGGCCCTGTTCACTGTTTTGTAGGACTAGCAGGTCGCGCGTAGCGAGCGAGGGAATATGAAAATCTTGTGGATGGCTTAAAGGCATTGCGGGCTGCATAAAACCTATCGGCAGGGGCAGATAAATCACCCTATATAAATTATAAATGGACTTTACGTATCTGTAAGAGTACAGATGCTTAGCTTCACAAACAAATATTTACTTCCTCAGAACACAAAATAAACTTGAATCAGTCCATGCCAGAATTATCAATCGTGTATCGAACTGGTCACATACGACAGCTAGGCTCAAACTAATACACGTTCTGTTCAACATGCGGCACCTCCATGCAGACGGTTCCGAGATATTTTGGTGGTATAATTTCAAAGGCGGTCCAGTTTATAAGACTTTCTCCTAGATGAAATAAACATCACAATAAGTAAAAAAATAGAGATGTAAGGGAAGTGACTTTCATCGAAATATATAACAAATGAAAGTTTTATGGATGTTTGGTACGTAGCCTCTCCTCGAAAGTGGAACGGCCTCTAATTGTAGATGTACGGTGTGTCACCGACTCCTCAAAAATTTGTTAAACAGAGTGAAGGGCACTTAGGGAGACAGGAACCGAATGCAACGGCCTGCAGTGTTTACTGACATGCGTGGGACTTGCTGAAAGTGGCAGTGCGTCGTCTTAAGAACCCTACAGGTGGACTGCCTTTCTGTTTCGCAACCTCTGAATGCGCGTTACGTGAGACTGAGAACACAGAGGCACACCTGGAACGCGGCTGCCCCGTGGCGTTGGACGGAGCGAGAAGCAGCGGGCAGGTCAGCCGGCGCGCAGATCCCGCGAGCTGCGACGCTCGTCGCTGCAGCGGCGGTACGCGGTGCGGCCTGCGCACACAAACAGATCGGGCTGCTTGCGCCGAGTCAGCGCCGCCACCTGCAGCCCGCCCACTGCGATCTCGAAAGCTGGGGAACCGAGGTCACCGCTCCTGCTGCAGGCGGGAAGCCGGATAAAACGTGTACGCTTTTGTTTAGTAGCTACGGTAAGCAGTCTCTGAACTGTCGCGTCCTGGCACGGCATCACTGTACGAGAATGAAGTAAGTGCGAACTGCGTAGCGCAATCGGGACGTTAACGACAATGGGTTGGTTATAAATTGCTATCAACCTTTATATCGGAGATGAGAGGGACAGAATCTCCTTGGTTTGAAGCAAATAAGTTTCCTGAAAATAGGTTACAGAATTGCAATAGGCAGAAAAGATTGGTTAGTTTCTATCAAGTTTATTCTCACATATACGTATGTGAGGTGTTGAACCATAAACCCCTTAGTAAGATTCAAGTAATTCGGACTTGCTACTCCAAAGCTAATTGCTGGTACATATAACAAACAAGTACAAAGCAATGTGCCGGGGCGAGTCTCGAACTCGGGACCTTTGGCGCAGCACTTGCCCGAGAAAGGCAAAGGTCCCGAGTTCGAGTCTCGGTCCGGCACACAGTTATAATCTGCCAGGAAGTTTCATATCAGCGCACACTCTGCTGGAGAGTGAAAATCTCATTCTGGAAACATCCCCCAGGCTGTGGCTAAGTCATGTCTCCGCAATATCCTTTCTTTCAGGAGTGCTAGTTCTGCAAGGTTCGCAGGCGAGTTTGTGTAAAGTTTGGAAGGTAGGAGACGAGGTACTTGCAGAAGTAAAGCTGTGAGGACGGGGCGTGAGTCGTGCTTGGGTAGTTCAGTTAGTAGAGCATTTGCTCGCGAAAGGCAAAGGTCCCGAGTTCGAGTCTCGGCCCGGCACACTGTTTTAATCTGCCAGGAAGTTTCATATCAGCGTACACTCTGCTGGAGAGTGAAAATCTCATTCTGGAAACATCCCCCAGGCTGTGGCTAAGTCATGTCTCCGCAATATCCTTTCTTTCAGGAGTGCTAGTTCTGCAAGGTTCGCAGGAGAGCTTCTGTAAAGTTTGGAAGGTAGGAGACGAGGTACTTGCAGAAGTAAAGCTGTGAGGACGGGGCGTGAGTCGGCCCGGCACACTGTTTTAACCTGCCAGGAACTTTCATATCAGCGCACACTCCGCTGCAGAGTGAAAATCTCATTCTAAGTACAAAGCAATCACTTTTTCTTGGTTAGCACTGAAATCTCTCTAAGTAATTGAGACAAAGAATGACAGCCTCTGTTCAGCACTATTCCAATGAAACTCTAAAAATAATACTTGACCTGCAGTTCCTATCACCGTCTTCTCGTAGTTGAAGTCTTTATCAGCTGTATCGGCTGCTGTGGGCCTACTCGGCCCCGCTGGTGTCTCGCTGTGGAATCTCCAAACTGCCGGCACTGGCTCTGAATCTGCATCTGAATCTCTGCTTCTAGCTATTCCGCTGCCTAGCCTTTTATTTCGTTTCTCAGGTACTTGGGTGCACACGAGTTAATTTGTTTCACATGACCCTTTCAAGTGATCGGATTGCACAAGGATGCCTATGGTTCCACACGACACTCTCGTTTCTAATTGGTCGGCTTGGGCAAGAATGCGTTCGGTTCCACTCGACACTTTCGTCTCTAGCTGCACATGAGTCTTTTCTGCACGTCACTGACACTCTTGCTGTATTATCGCCCCAGTGTTTGTGTCTTCCATTGCGCAAGTTTGAATCATGCTGCTTCCTCTGGTAGGAAGTCAAACACTAAGTTATTTGATCAAATAGGCATACTTGGCAGCCTCCACCGCTTATCTTGTCCCTACGTCCTGGTGGACTATTTCTTAATGTCGGCTGGCTGTTTGCCTATGGAGCCAGGACTCTTATTACAGTCACAAAAGCAAGAACAAAAATTAAAATTTTCTGCGGTCACAACTGAACCAAAATAAAAATCAGTCATCAGCTGCACAAAACCTTTTTTAAAATTTCACTTTACAGTTTACAACAGATTAGTTCTCATCGAAAGTTTCAAATGGTTCAAATGGCTCTGAGCACTAAGGGACTTAACTGCTGAGGTCATGAGTCCCCTAGAACTTAGAACTACTTAAACCTAACTAACCTAAGGACGTAATACACATCCATGCCCGAAGCAGGATTTGAACCTGCGACCGTAGCGGTCGGGCGGTTCCAGACTGTAGCGCCTACAACCGCTCGTCCACCCCGGCCGGCTCGAAAGTTTGATACAGGCTGAAATCATAGGTAATCCTTCATCAGACCCGGACCAGACGCTAAAGATGTCGTGCTAAGAATAAACAAAAAATATAAAAAATGAGTTAAGAACAAATGTACCAGCATCATAAAAGTATACCAGGTTTGTTCAAAATGGTTCAAATGGCTCTGAGGACTATGGGACTTAACATCTATTGTCATCAGTCCCCTAGAACTTAGAACTACGTAAACCTAACTAACCTAAGGACATCACACACATCCATGCCCGAGGCAGGATTCGAACCTGCGACCGTAGCGGTCACGCGGTCCCAGACTGAAGCGCCTAGAACCGCACGGCCACAGCGGCCGGGCCCGGTTTGTTAAACATGAATGTAGAGTTGTTGGCCATCGGAAAAACCACATACTTTCGCTACAGAAACAATAAACAGCGTTACTTCGCGAAAAATGCATTATAAAAACGCGATGAATAGCAACAACAGACTGACACATTGCAAATAAGTCACAACCTGTACGGTGAATAGTAACCAACAGGCTGAACTCGTCAGGCTCCTATTCAAAATACTGTGTAGAACCTAACAAAGTCATATAAAATGTTTAACCTAAACATATAAAAGGGGTTATACATTACATCAAATGCTCAACGGCCGATCAGGCATAAAAATAAAATTTCATGTAAATGGAGGCAATTAAAGAATTATATTTTATTAACAGCTGTGGGTTGATGGAGAAGCGGCAATTCGTTGAACTTTTCAGCATCCTGGAGCCGAGGCTGGCAGCCAGACGTGAGTTCTGCGGAAACGCAGAATGAGTCTGCTTCATTCAAGTTACGATGCCAAGGAGTACAGAATGCCGACCCAGAAGCGTAAGACGGGCGCAGCGCGTGTTTATGCTTTGACTTAATATGCTGAACCCTTCCCTGTAACTCATACAACTGGTGATTAAAGTCTAGCGTACAACACTTTACAACTTTTAAAGCGTTAAAATATTAGCTAAATATAGGCATTTTAGCAATTAGCGTGTGAGAGTGAAACACTTTACAAAGTTGTAGCCTGGCGGTACGAATTGAAAACAGAGTTAGTAGAATAAAAGTTCCATGATACAGTAACAGCCACTAGTACATGCTGAATTGATGCAATAAAATATGATCAAAAGTGGCTACTTGGAAATCTGAGTACAAACTACTTGCAAATGTGCTATCTATCAGAACACTGGTTCAACATTAAATATAAAATACGTTAACTTACGTTATTCAGAACAGAAGCTCTACAATGAAAAAATTGTCTCTTCTTTCAGTGCGAGCTGATAATTCAGCAAGACCTTAGAATTAAGTCAGGAATGTTTATATATTTCAAGCTTTTTTAAGAGATTAACTTTGTATCCCCTGTCAACTATATTCAAAATTCACATCTTAAATAAAGAGGGCAGGGGGAAGTCTGTTTTTCAATTTTGAGATGTTCTGGGAAAGTTGACTCATATCAATTTTCACCGTCTTTTTGCATGTGCTCACGAAAACGGGTCTTGCTCTCCCTGTGTCTCCTATACAAAGACTCAGACATGAATTGCATTCAAATGAATTTTAAATGACCCACATTTTAGATATTTGGCACTTGTAGCAGCTTACTGACACCTTGATGCCATAAAATACATCTACACGGGGACAAGTATAGCACTATATGTAATAAAATCGTCGTAGCTTCTGAACGTTTTTTTTTAAAAAAATTCTTTATTTCGTAACATAATAATTATACAAAAATGACCCACCACCTTAGTGATTAGTGGGTCCTATATTTCTAGCTTTACAATAGCAGCTTCTACATTTACTTGACTACAGACAGTACTATGATTATTACTAGGCTGACTAATTCTTATTTAACTAGTGTTAGCATGCTTTCTGGTTACTACGAAAGGTTAGTATTAACTGCCTGCAGCGTTACAGTTATGCCAGTGTTAATATATAAACCTACTTGGGTGCCTCGCTCATAGAGCTAATCCCTATGAGCATGCCCCTGGCACAGGGCAGGCAAGGGGTAATTTATCGCTGCAGGTTCCTAACTTACTATCCTATTCTAATTAACTAAATCTACTTCCTATTCTACGTCATAATCGGTGCGTTGACTAGTTCGGGTTCACCCCAGTCCCCCTGGTCCTGCACGTGGCGGATTCCAACTGTGAAGTCGAGCCTGTTCCCTAATCTTTATATCTAGGGGACAGAGCCCCATTATGATTAACAAGGCTCCTCCTGGGGATGTTCTGTGTGCTCCCACGGACCTTAGTATCATGTTCCTTTGTACTCTCCTCACCGTCACGGCAGGCACCACCCTCGTGAGCCTGTGAGTCCAGACTCCCGAGCCATAACCCACTATTGACGTCAGTATACTGTTGTGATAGAGCTTGATTAAATGAGGCGGGAGGTGGAATCTCTTATGTCCAATGGAAATCAGGTTATTTAGTAGTTGTAGTGCTTTCTGGGTTACGGTTTCTATGTACTTTGCAAAGTTCCACCTTTCATCGATGAAGATTCCCAAGTAGCGCGTTTCTCGTCTCCGAAGAACGGGCGTACCGTCAATTCTCACAGTCGGGCTTCTCATTAACTGTCCTTTGAGTAATAAGTAAGTCGACTTGGTTGGTGAGACTGTCATTTTGGTGTTGCGGCACCATAGTTGTAGTTTATCTATTGCTCTTTCTATTTTTGGTTCTATGTCCTCGCGACTTCGGCCGCCGACCAGCAGGAGGAGGTCGTCAGCGTAGGCTATCACCTCTAGCACCTCTTCGCTCTGTTGCAGACTATCCAGACGAGGCTCCATGTGGATGTCCCAAAAAAAGGGACCCAACACGGAGCCCTGGGGGCAACCCTTGGTGATAGCTTTCCGGACTTTTCCGCTAGGGGATGATAGCCATACCTCCCGATTTTCACAATAGCTCCTCAAACATCCATATAGCAGCCCTGGGCACTCCTTCTCCCAGAGGCAGGAGAAGAGCGAAGGCCACCACAGGTTGTCGAAGGCGCTACTGATATCCACCATGATGCCAACAACATACTTACACGGGGCTGTGCCGCAGACCTCAGCCACCAGGGCATCAGATGCCGATAGCCCCGGCCTAAAACCGAATTGCCTGCCGCTCATCCCCTGCAGCATGCGGTGAGCGGTCAATCTGTCCGCTAATAACTTTTTGAGGAGTTTGCCAAAACCGTCCAGCAGGCAGATGGGCCTGTAGGATTTGGCCTCAGCAGGGTCCCTCTCGGGGCCTTTCTTAATAATTACCACATTTGCGGTTTTCCATATTTTTGGAAATTTGCCTTGTCTGAGACATTCGTTAAAGAGATGTTTAAGTGGCGCAACTAGCTGTGGGGCTAAGAACTGCACCACCTCCGCCACAATGCCGTCTGGCCCGGGGGCTTTTCCTTTCTTTAAGGACTTGATGAGAGCAGTAACTTCCTCCTCAGAGAAGGGGAGGACCGCTTCGTCATTTACATACCTATGAAGGTCTTCATTTCGTAATTGACCCTGCTCTTCAGTGTCGTCAGTCCTGTCGTCGTCAGGCAACAGCGACCGGAGGAGGACCTCGGCAGTTTCCTGCCAGGATTCCGTCATCCCGTCCCCGTGCCTGAGCGTTGATATCATCGTTGGGGAGCGGATCTTCTTCCTCACCAATCTGTATGGCACACCCCAGGGATCGAGGGCCAGCTGATTGGCTACAAAATTTTCCCAACTATTTATTCTGGTCTTCTGTAGCTCTTTTTGAAAGTTGTTTTTTGCCTCCCGGTATAACTGCAGCCATATTTGCTTTTCCCACCAGACGACACTGCGCTGGTAGTGCTTCCTCAGTCTCCTGACAGACTGACGCAGTTCTTGTAGCTCAGCTGACCATGGTGACGGTGTGGCCGCCACGGCCCTCCTCCTGGTTGGTACGGCTGCCTTAATCGCCCTTGTTATTGCACGTACCAGCCCCTCGGCTCTGTCGTCCACGTTAAAGTCCTGTCGTGCGTCCCCTTCTGGTAACGGAGGAATGTCGCCCTCTCTGGCTAGGCGTTCCCAGTCTGTTTTCCTAAAATTTCTTTGTACATCCCACCCCATGGCCCAGCGGCACTCTATATCTCCTACAATAAAGGTGGTTAGATGGTGATCACTAGTGGTGGCATTATCTACCACTCTACACTCTTGGAGCATATTCGCTGCATTTGGCGTGACCAACGTCACGTCAATGTTGGTGCCCTGTCCTCCTCTGGCCACGTAGGTGGGGGGATTGCCTGGTCTGTTTGCCACCACTAGTTGAAGAGCCATTTCATTTCCTCTGCTTTAGCACCATTTTCATCCCTTGTGCCACTGTACCATAGGGGGGATTTGGCGTTTATGTCAGCAGTTACAATGATTTTTCGTCCCCGCAACGCCGTGACCACACTCACTAGATGATCTATGTGTTGTTCAATTCTATCTCCGTACTGAAAGTACATGTTAATGATGATGACAATTCCAGCAGGAGATTGTATCTCCACGACGTTGCAGTGACTATTAGAGTACTGTGACAGAGGTGTTGCACGCAGTGCAGTGTTTGTTATCAGAATGGCCGCTCTGGGGATGTCCCCACTGCTAACAGTTTGCCATGTTGCGGCAGTGAACGCAACTTTTCCAGCCAGAGAGTACGGCTCCTGTAAACAGAGTATGTTCAGTCTCTCCTCCACCACATCCTTTCGGAGCTCCTGCATTACTAGTCGACTGTTATGAGTATTGAGTTGTCCGATTTTTTTTCTGGTCGTCATGGAAAGTAAGTATGTATGTGGTCATGTGGCCAGGTTTTGTTCCAGTCGTATGCTAGTCGTCCGTTTGCTATCACTGATTGATGGTAAATTTCATCCAGGCCAAATTTTTCTCCTCGTCTTTCAAACACTTTTTTGAGTAGGTCCCGCAGTGCTCCGAAGCCAGTGGGGAGGTTCACCGACTTTAATTGTATTCTGTCCACAGCCTCCATCACCTAGAAGGTTACCCTCCGTCCGTACTCATGTCCTACTCAGACCACATGTCGCAAGGCAGTGGTCAGGGTAGTCGGCTGCTCCAGCCTAGCTAGTTGCATGGTGTACTCAAGATTTGGGTACACCCTCACCGGGTCCACGGGTGGCAACCTGACCACCGGGCTGTCTTTGGTGATGGAGTTGGCGGTGGAGCTCGTTATCGTGTTTTCTTGAACAGGTTTTGCAGCTTTATCTGTCGCTACCACAGGATGCTCTTGCCGTTGTGGATTGTTAGTCGGCAGCGTGTCCCGGCCATTGGGAGGAGGGTGCTCTGACCTCTGAGGCGAGCTCGGTTTGAATGCCTATGTCCCTGGTGGGGGACTCCGTTTGTATTGATTTGTCGACTGTTGGTACGTCGGCGCTGATAAGCGACTTCAGGAAATTCCTGACTCTACTTGCTCTCATAGCATCCCTCCTCCTTTTGCTCGGGGATTTATGCTTTGGCATCCTGCTTGGCATGTCGTTTTCACCCATAATCGATGCAGGAAATTAATCTCTGTTCCAGCATCCTGTAGGTAGGGCAGTTTCGTCCTGTGGCTCCACAAGACTTCTTGCCACGACTCTTGCAGTGGATGCAGACACCTGTGGCCTTGCAGTCCTTTCGAGTGTGTCCGTTATCACCGCATTTGGAGCAGGCCGACCCCCTGGTGCAGTGCCTCAGAATGTGGTCCAAGTCGCCGCAATTATGACAACGAGGTACCACGATGTAATCTTTGGTATTTATTGCGTGGAATCCCACGTATAGTCTGCCCAGTGCTGTTATTCGTCTCCACATTGTTGCGGAGACCTCGGCAACATGATGTACGACATCACGATCCCGAGGACCCGTCTTAAATCTCAGTTTGAAGCTGCTTTGAAAATCATTTTCATTCATGTCCTCAAAGTTTTGCTTTCTTATTGCCTCACATAGTTCCTCGTTTGTCATTACTGTAGGAACATCGTACAGTATGACCAAGGGATTCCTCTTTTTTGGCGGTTCGCATTTTACAACCGCGTTCAATTTCGGATTTTCGAGAAGCTTACTTTTATCCTCTTCAGACGCAACTTCTACAATCACCGAGTTGCGGCTTGGTTTAATACGCTTAATCTTTATCTTATCTTTTACAGGGTCAATTGTGGTGGTTAGAAGTTCCTGGATCCTTTTGACGCTCGTGTCTTGTCCAGGCAAGGTCCTAAGAAAGACTGCCGTCTCTTGTTTCTTAGTCACCCTGTCTATTGTCTCTTTCGTGTTGATTTGTCTGGTGGGGGCTTGTGCAGCCACCGCCGCCCAGGTCTTGCTCGATTGTTGTTGCTGTTGTCTCGTACGGGTATTCTCTCTCTCCAGCTCCTCTACACGTCCTTCTAATTTTGTGTGAGCGATTGCCCATGCAGCCAATTCATTTTTTATTTGCAAGATTGCTGCCTGGCTTATCTTTCCATTTTTTATACTTTGCTCCAGGAGCAACGTAATTTTTGCATGCCTCTTCATTACCGAGTACTCCTCCTTAGCCTGTCCCACCTCGTCCTGTGGAGAGGGATCAGGCGCAAAAGAAGTTCTCGAGAGCGCACTAGTATCACTCGTCTCCGGTGTCGCCATTTTGTACGAGTGATAAAAAGAAGTGGGAGCCCGTCTCTTACCCCGGACCGGCTCCTCTGGCATGGGGGAGGACTTCTGCAGCTCGCCCACCGACCTCGCCCCTAGGTCACGGGCACTTCAGAGCTGCTGGGTTCAGCGCACCGTTACCAATGCACTGGTCCCCCTCGGTGACTCCGTCACCGACGATTTCACACGACGCTCCTCGGCAACTGCACCCCGCACTCCGGAGAGGCGGATGCATCTCTCGCCCTTCGCCGCCTACTTGCCCGAGTTTCCACCTCTCGGCCAAGGACCCACTCCTACTCAGGTGGCAGGCCGGTCCCCCAGACTTTCGGCGGTCTGGACCCATCTAACCTGGCCCAGGCAATGTCACCACCTCCTGGGTTTGGCAGAACACGCCCCGGTTACCCAGGGGCGCGGCGAAGCACCCTTGCCGACTCGCGCCGCGATCCCACGCCGACAAACGAGATCGCCGGCATGTAGAGCACCTGCTGGTCTGTGCCCTGCGAACAGAAAGGGACTGGTGTTCGGTCCCTTGACACAGCGCCTCCCCTTGTGCCACGCACCCTTCACTTTCGCATCGGGTTCTGAATGTTTTTTTTTTTAAATCTTTATTAACAAAACCATTGTAATCATACAAGTTAACCCACTTCCTTAATACATTAGTGGGTCATATCAGTTATACATTTATGTTAAGTTTGCAGCTAGTTTTAGTTTTAATAAGTGAGCTACAGTTATTAACAACAATGGGCATTTAATATCTAACATCTACTGTTTATACCTAATTCCTATATCTACTTTAATCTGTATATATTCTGCAGCGTCACATGTGTGCCAGTGAAAAGATATAAACCTACTTGATCTGCCTTGCTCTTCGAGCTAATCCCGAAGAGCATGCCCCTGGCACTGGGCAGGCCTCGATGTTAAATTCGCTGCAGTTCCTATCGTAACTTCCTATAACTAAGTCCTACAAACTAACTTATCCTACGTCTTATTGGGTGTGTGTCACAATCGGTGGTGTTGACCCCTACTCCCCCTAATCCTGCACGTGGCGGATTTCGACTGAGGTGAAGTCGGCCAGTCCACGCACAGGCGGCATGGGAGTAGGGCTCTTGGACGCAATCGGTGGTTATTGTCATTATTATTATTTAATGTATCTCTCTTAAGTATTCAGCTAGGACTTTTCGAGATACCTCGTTAGCCAATGTGTTTAACGTCTGAAAAGTTTCCTCTCGTCTGAGTAGTTGGTATGTGTCATAGTTGGGTAGTCTCTCTCGTAGTGTGTTTGTGATATCATCGAAGAGGGGACATTCGTAAACTACATGCTTGGGTGTACCCTCCGGATTGCCACAGTCAGATGTTGGTGTAGCCCTCTTCCCAAATCGACATAAATATGTCGGATAGGGTCCATGGCCAGTGAGAAAGTAGATCAAACCTCTTGTAGGCTCAAAGTATTTCAGTTCCAGGCGTTCCCTTACATCAGGTATAAACTGGAAAGTTCTGCGTCCAGCCTCTTCAGCTTCCCAGGATTCCTGCCAGAGCTCCTCCCCTCTTTTCCTTATTTCTCTTTTATCCCCCACCCTAATACCCATGATATCTAGGATCTTCTCATAATTTCCCTTTTTTGCCCAATACCAAGCCGCCTGCTCTCTTATCTTTATGTCCAGAGGGTAGAGCCCCATTATAACTAATAGGGCCCCACCTGGAGATGTTCTATAGGCACCCACAGCTCTTAATACCATGCTTCTCTGGACCCTTCTCACTGCCATGGCGGGCACAACCCTCGTGAGCCTGTGTGCCCAGACTCCCGATCCATAGCCCACAACTGAGTTTAGGATACTATTATGATAGAGTCTAATTAGGTGTGGAGGAAGATGGAATATTTTATGGCCTATTGAAATAAGGTTATTTAATATCTGAAGGGCTCTCTGGGTGACAGTGTCAATGTGTTTTCCGAAACTCCACTTCTCATCAATGATAACTCCTAGGTAGCGTGTCTCACGTCGTCGGAGAACTGGTGAACCATCAATTCTGACAGTCGGATTTCTAATAAGATGTCCTTTTAGCAACAGGTAAGTGGATTTGCTGGGCGATATCGTCATTTTAGTTGTGTGGCACCACTGTTGGAGTTTGGCTAAAGCTGTCTCTATTTTCGATTCAATGTCTTCGCGGCTACGGCCACCAACCAACAGGAGGAGGTCATCTGCGTAGGCTATCACCTCTAGCACCTCATCACTTTGTTGTAGTCTATCTAATAAAGGCTCCATATGGATGTCCCAGAAGAGGGGTCCTAAGACGGAACCTTGGGGACATCCTTTGGTAATTATCTTTCCAACTCTTTCGCTAGAGGATGATAGCCAGACCTCCCGATCCTTGCAATAGCTGCTCAGGCAACCATATAGCGGCCCTGGACACTCTTTCTCCCGCAAGCAGGAGAAGAGCGAAGGCCACCACAGGTTGTCGAAGGCGCCACTGATGTCAACCATGATGCCAACCACGTATTTGTGCGGGGTCGAGCCACAGACCTCCGCCGTCAGGGCGATTGCATCAGATGCCGACCACCCCGGCCTGAACCCGAACTGCCTGTCACTCACCTCACACAACACTCGGTGTGCTGTCAATCTGTCAGCCAGCAATTTCTCCAGTATTTTGCCAAATACATCCAGCAAGGAAATCGGCCTGTAAGATTTTACTTCTGCGGGGTCCTTGTCTGGTCCTTTCTTTATAATAACTACATTTGCCGTTTTCCATCTCTTTGGGAATTTTTTCTGTCTAAGGCGTTCATTATACAAATGTGTTAGTGGCGCAGTCAGCTGAGGCGCCAGAAACTGCACCACCTCCGCCACAATGCCGTCTGGCCCAGGTGCTTTTCCTTTTTGCAGTGATCTTATATGGGTTGCTACCTCCTCCTCTGAGAAGGGGTAGACAGCCGTCTCATTAATGTATGCTTCTTGGTCTTCATCTCTGAGTTGCTTCTGCTCCTCTGTCTCCCCATCCGCATTGTCGTCAGGCAACAGGGACCGGAGGAGGACCCCCGCAGTCTCCTGCCAGGACTGCATCATCCTGTCCCCGTACCTGACTGTTGATAGCTCCAGAGGAGATCGGATTTTTTCTCTCACCAGCTTATATGGGAGCCCCCATGGGTCCATGACTAGCTGGTTGAGCACAAAGTTTTCCCAGCTTCTCATCCTGACTTCACGCAGTTCCTTTTGGAATTTCCGCTATTCCTCCCTGTATAGCAACTGCCACCTTTGTCGTTCCTGCCAGACGACACTGCGCTGGCAGTGCCTCGTCAGCCTTCTGACAGATTGACGCAGCTCTCCTAGTTCAGCAGACCATGGTGATGGAGAGGCCGCCATGGCCCTCCTCCTGGTAGGTACAGCTGCCCTCACCGCTCTTGTCACTGCATTCACCAGTTCCTCCGCTCTCTGGTCTACGTCCATGTCCAGATGCATGTCACCTTCCGGTGATGGAGGAATGTCACACTCCCTTGCTGGGCGTTCCCAGTCGGCTCTTCTGTAATTTAGTTGTACTTCCCACCCCGTGGCCCAGCGGCACTCTCTTTCTCCTAAGGTGAAAGTTATTAGATTGTGGTCGCTTGTGGTGGCATTCTCTGTGACTCTCCAGTTTTGAAGATTGTTAGCTGTGTTTGGAGTTACAAGGGTGACATCAATATTTGTGCCCTGTCTTCCTCCTGCAGCGTAGGTAGGAGGATTGCCAGGCCTGTTGGCCACCACAAGTTGTGATGCCATAATAAGTTCCTCGACTTTTTCACCATTAGCATCTCTTGTGCCACTGTACCACAGGGGGGATTTTGCATTAATGTCGGCTGTTATTACAACTTTTCTTCCCCGCAACGCCGTGGTAACTCTCGCTAGGTGGTCTATGTAATGTTCTATGTTATCCCCATACTGAAAATACATGTTTATGAGAGTTATGATTCCCATAGGGGATTGAAGCTCCACGACATTACAGTGGCTAGTTGCGAACTGTGAGAGTGTGGTGACTCTCAGAAGTTTATTTGTGATTATAATCACTGCCTTCGGGTCATCCCCTCCCCTCTGCTGACTATTTGCCAGCTCGCAGCAGCAAAAGCTATTTTCCCAGCCAGGGAGTGTGGCTCCTGTAGACACAGTACATCTAGTCTCCTCTCCTCCACCTCCCTTTGGAGCTCCTGCATTACAAGTCTGCTATTGTGAGTGTTAAGCTGTCCAATAGTTATTTTTGTCATTAGGGGAAGTACGTATGTATTCGGTCATGTGGCCAGGTCTTACTCCAGTCGAATGCAATTCGTCCATGTGCTATTACTGATTGTTGGTAAATGTCGTCAAGATCAAATTTCTCACCTCGTCTTTCGAACACTTTCTTGAGCAGATCTCGCAAGGCTCCGAAGTTGGTGGGGAGATTCACTGATTTTAGCTGGATTCTGTCAACAGCCTCCATAACTGAGAAGGTTATCTTCCTGCCGTCTTCATGTCCTACACGGACCACATGTCGTAAGGCAGTGGTCAGGGTAGCTGGCTGCTCCAGTCTAGATAGTTGCATGGTGTGCTCCAAGTTGGGGTACACCCTAACTGGGTCGACCGGTGGTAGTCTAACTATTGGTGTGCCTTGTCTAGTGGGGCTCATGCTTGAGCTTGTCACTATGTTTTCTTGAATACGTTGTTTGTTTGTATTATTGTCTTTAGAAGTTGCCACAGCTACAGGATACCCTTGCTGTTGTTGGTGTAGTTTCAGCTTTGTTCCCCAGCTTCCAGAGGAGAGAGTTTCAGCCATGAGGGGGAGATTGGTCTGTATACCTATGTCCATTGTTGGAAATTCAGTTTGTATAGCTTTGTCTTTTGTTTCAATTTTAGTGGCGCCCGAAAGCGACCTCAAAAAATCCTTGAATCTATTTGCCCTCATGGCATCCCTCCTCCTTTTGTTCGGGGACTTTCGCTTTGGCATCCTGTTCGGTATGCCGGGCTCAACCATAATCAGTTCTGGAGATTAATCTCTACTCCAACATTCTGTATGTCGGGCAATTCCTGCCGCCGCCTTGCAGTCTTTGCGGCTGTGACCGTTTTCCCCACACTTAGTGCACGCCGGCTCCTTGGTGCACAGCCTTAAGATGTGATCCAAGTCACCACAGTTGTGGCAGCGAGGTACCACGACATAATCCCTTGTGTTGATGGCATGAAAGCCAACATATAGTCTGCCCATTGTTGTTATGTTCTTCCACATTGACGCTGATACTTCGGCGACGTGATGAACAACATCACGACCCCGTGCCCCAGTCTTAAATTTGAACTTAAAGCAGCTCTTAAATTCTTCTTCATTTATTTCATCAAAGTTTTGTTGTCTAATTGTTTCTAGGAGTTCTTCATTTGTCATGGTCGTGGGAACGTCATATAGTATGACGAGAGGATTTCTTTTTCTCGGTGGTTCACGTTTAACCACCGAGTTCAGTTTCTGGTTATTCAACAGTTTGTCTTTGTCTTCCTCGGAGGCAACTTCGACTATAACAGAATTTCTGCTCGGTTTTCCCTTTTTATTCTGATTTTGTCTTTAACGGGGTCTATATTTTTTGTAAATAGTTCTTGTATTTTCTTGACGCTTGTATCCTGCCCAGGCAGTGTCCTTAGGAAGACTGCTGTATCTGTTCTTTTTGTCAGTTTATCAATAGTATCTCTGGTCGTGCTTTGTGGGCGCTTAGTTGGCGCTTGCGCGGCCAAGGCCGCCCACGTCTTTGCCGGTTGCTTCCTTAATCTGTCATTTTCCTTTTCAAGTTCTTCCACTCTACCTTCAAGTTTAGCGTGGGCAATAGCCCATGCTGCCAGCTCATTTCTGATGATGGCAAGTCCAGCTTGGCTTATCTTGCCATTCTTTATTTGTTGCTCCACGAGCGACGTGATTCTGGAATATCTCTGCATTACTGACTCATTCTCTGCCTGTCCCTGCTCGTCCTGGGGAGAGGGATCAGGCGCAGCGGAAGCCCGTTGGGGCGCACACGAATCACTCGTTTTATTTGTAGCCATGATTACAACGAGTGATGAAAAATGTGGGAGCCGTCTCTTGCCCCGGACCGGCTCCTCTGGCATGGAGGGGGGGGGGGGGGGGGGGGACTTCTGCAGCTCGCCCACCGACCTCGCCCCTAGGTCAAGGACACTTCCGAGCTGCCGGGTTCAATGCACCGTTGCCAGTGCACTGGTCCCCCTCGGTAACCCCGTCATAGACGATTTCACGCGACGCTCCTCGGCAACTGCACCCCGCACTCCGGAGAGGCGGATGCACCCCTCGCCCTTCGCCGCCTACTTGCCCGAGTTTCCACCTCTCGGCCAAGGACCCACTCCTACTCAGGAGGCGGGCCGGTCCCCCAGACGTTCGGCGGTCTGGACCCATCTAACCTGGCCCAGGCGATGTCACCACCTCCTGGGTTTGGCAGAACACGTCCCAGTTACCCAGGGGCGCGGCGAAGCGCCCTTGCCGACTCGCGCCGCGATCCCACGCCGACAAACGAGATCGCCGGCATGCAGAGCAGGTGCTGGTCTGTGCCCTGCGAACAGAAGGGACTGGTGTTCGGTCCCTCGACACAGCTCCCCCTGTGCCACGCACTCTTCGCTTTCGCATCGGGTTGGGTCGCAGCTCTCCCTTTTGTCGCAAGGCAGAATGCCGAGCTTAACATCTGGCACCACGGGAAGGCGGAAAGAGCCACTTGGGAAGGAGAGGCTATGAGAGACGCATCACTTCCCCGAGTGAGGACTGCCGTGGCACGCCCATCTGGAAGCGATACGCCCCAGTGCAAGCTTCCGTGCCTTACCGCGCGCCGGCGACGGGCAGGCCCGGGCCGAAACGCGCCGTCAAGCGACTGACCTCACGCCAGACTGAACGGTTTAAAAAAAAAATTTCTTTATTGACACAAGAATACTAATCATACATATTTGGCCCACCTCCTACAATGATTAGTGGGCCATTGTTACATAGAATTAAGTTATTGCGCTTAATATTACAATTATATTAGTGAACTACAGTTTAAGTACTAAAGTATGGTTAGATTCCTACAACAACAATGGGCAGTTTAGTTTTACCTACTTTCTTTAGTTAATTATCTAACCTAGAAATGACTACTAACTGCAGCGACACAGTTGTGCCAGTAAAATACAAACCTACTTAGAGTGGCCAGGCTCCTCGAGCTAATCCCGAGGAGCATGCCCCTGGCACTGGGCCGGCCATGGTTAGTATTCGCTGCAGTTTCCTATGTTAGTGTTCTAAACTAAGTCCTACTACTACTACTAACTTAACCTACGTCATCATTGGTGCTTTAGTCGCAATCGGTGTAATTGACCCCACCCCCCCCTAATCCCGTACGTGGCGGTTTCCAACTGATGGAAGTCGGCCATTCCACGCACAGGCGGTATGTGAATGGGATCAGGTCTTAATCGGTTGGTTTATGAATTTGGTGCCTATTCTTAGTCCCTCAAGTATTCTATTAACACTTTTCGCGATACCTCATCTGCCAGAGCATTCAAAGTATGGAAAGTGTCTTCTTGTCTTAGGAGATTGTATGTCTCGTTGTTTGGAAGTCTGTCTCGGAGTGATGTCGCAACGTCGTTGAAGACAGGGCACTCGAAAACCACATGATCAGAAGTTCCTTCCGCCACGCCACAGTCACACTCGGGGGTTGCCCTTTTCCCAAACCGACATAAGTATGTCGGATAGGGTCCATGACCAGTGAGAAAGTGGATGAGTCCTCGTGCAGGTTCGAAATATTTCATGGCCCCGCGTTCTTTAACGTCGGGTAAGAGCTGGAATGTTCTTCTCCCCGTTTCATCTTCCTCCCAATCCCTCTGCCACAGTTCCTCCCCTCTGTTTCTTATTTCTCTCTTGTCCTCTACTCTTACACCCATGATATCTATTATTTTCTCCCCGTTCCCTTTTTTAGCCCAGTACCAAGCCGCTTGTTCACGTATCTTGATATCTAACGGGCAGAGCCCCATTATGACTAACAGATCTCCCCCTGGTGATGTCTTGTAGGTCCCTACTGATCTTAGAATCATATTTCTTTGGACTCTTCTCACTCTCATGGCGGGCACGACCCGCGTGAGCCTGTGCGCCCAGACTCCTGAGCCGTAACCCACTACTGAGATCATGATACTATTATGATTAGAGTTTGATGAGATGAGGGGGGAGATGAAATCGTTTATATCCAATGGAAATGAGATTGTTTAGTAATTGGAGGGCTCTCTGGGTTACGGTTTCTATGTGTTTTCCAAAGTTCCATTGTAACCTCCCCGCAAAAATTTGATAAATGATAATTGAAAATGGATCCAAGCGTAAACTCCCCACACAAAAAAATTAATGAATGAAAATTGTCCATGAACCACACAATAATGTTAATTGAATAATGAACCATGAACGAAATGTAACCTCCTAACAGAAATAATAATATCTGGTAAATTTTATAAGGACAGCAGCGCTGACCTTCGGCCCTGTATTCTGAATAAAAAAAGCAAAAATTCTTACCTCAGTAAAACTGCAATTATATATCTGCTCTTATTCATCGACACAGCTTCGTGCAATGCTGGCGTATATATATATTTTTGATTCTTGGAAGGAATGCATAGTAAATATTCTTTAATTGAAATGAATGCTTTTTCTTCAAAAGAGTAGAAAAATTCTTTAAATTGAAATGAATGCTTTTCTTTAAAAGAGTTACTTTATAAAAAAATTATTATTGGGGCATTTTTTCTGAACAAATTAAATTACAATTAACATACATTATTAAATATGCACAAGGCTGCTTCTTTACCTTCTACAACAATACTCATCCTCCAGAGTCCTGACCAGAGTCGCGACCACAGCACACAGCCGACGCATGCCGACTCCCTACTACCGTATCCGACTGACTACTACTGCAGACTCGCGCAGACTAGCGACAAGCAACAAATAACGATAAACTACTCTCTGGTCAGAGATTCTGTCATGCCTCGCCCATCGCCGGCGAAGCATACATCTTACACCATCTCTCGTCAATTATGACTCCCAGATATCGCGCCTCCCGTCGCCGAAGAACTGGTGAGCCATCGATTCTGACAGTGGGATTTCTGCTAAGCTGACCTTTTAGCAGTAAGTATGTGGATTTACTCGGAGATATTTTCATTTTCGTGTTTAGGCACCACTGGTGCAGTTTTTCAATGGCCCTTTCGATCTTTGGCTCGATTTCCTCTCGGTTACGACCGCCGACCAGCAGGAGGTCATCTGCGTAGGCTATCACCTCTAGCACTTCTTCACTTTGTTGTAGTCCGTCTAATAATGGTTCCATATGGATATCCCAGAAAAGGGGCCCAGAACAGAGCCTTGGGGACACCCCTTGGTAATTACTTTTCCAACTCTCCCGCTAGGGGACGATAGCCAAACCTCCCTTTCCTTACAATAGCTCCTCAGACACCCATAAAGCGGCCCTGGACACTCTTTCTCCCGTAAACAGGAGAAGAGCGAAGGCCACCACAGGTTGTCAAAGGCGCCACTGATATCCACCATGATGCCGACGACGTACTTATGCGGGGTTGAGCCGCAGACCTCAGCCGCCAGAGCGATAGCATCAGATGCCGACCGCCCCGGCCTGAAGCCAAACTGCCTGCTGCTCATCTCACACAGCACCCGGTGAGCCGTCAATCTGTCAGCCAGCAGTTTCTCCAGAAGCTTCCCGAACAGGTCCAATAGGCAGATTGGCCTGTAAGATTTAACTTCGGCCGGATCTTTTTCTGGTCCTTTTTTAATTATTACCACATTCGCGGTTTTCCACCTCTTGGGAAACCTCCTTTGTCTAAGACACTCGTTGAATAGGTGCGTCAGTGGCGCGGCTAACTGGGGTGCTAGAAATTGCACCACCTCAGCCACAATGCCGTCTGGTCCTGGAGCTTCCCCTCTTTTTAGGGATCTTATTTGTGCAGCCACCTCCTCTTCCGAGAATGGGTAGACTGCCGTGTTGTTGTTGTGATCTACTAGATATGTGTCTCGCAGTTGCTTCTGGCTTTCGGTTTCTCCATCCGCATTGTCGTCAGGCAGCAGGGATTGGAGAAGGATCTCAGCAGTTTCCTGCCAAGATTCCGTCATCCTATCCCCCTGCCTGACTGTTGATAGCTCCAGGGGAGAGCGGATTTTTTTCCCTTACTAATTTATAAGGGAGACCCCACGGATCTAAGGCCAACTGGTTCAGCACGTAGCTTTCCCAGCTACGCATTCTTACTTCGCGTAACTCCTTCTGGAATCTCTGCTTGGCCTCCCTATATCGCAACTGCCATCTTTGCCTTTCCAGCCAGACGACACTGCGCTGGTAGTTCCTCCTTAGCCTTCTGACAGATTGCCGTAATTTCTCTAATTCGGCCGACCATGGTGACGGCGAGGCCGCCACGGCCTTCCTCCTGGTTGGTACAGCGGCCCTCACCGCTCTATGTACTGCACCCACCAGTTCCTCAGCTCTTTCGTCTACGTCTAGCTCCCGATGTACGTCACCTTCCGGTAAGGCAGGAATGTCGCACTCCCTTGCTAGTAGTTCCCAATTCGCTTTGTTATAGTTAAATTGTACTTCCCACCCCATGGTCCAGCGGCACTCTCTTTCACCTAAAGTGAAGGTTATTAAATTGTGGTCACTCGTGGTGGCATTGCTTACGTCTTTCCAACTCTTTATAAGGTTTGCTGCATTATGTGATGTTAGGGTTACATCTATATTCGTGCCTTGTCCTCCTCCTGCTGTATAGGTAGGAGGATTGCCCGGCCTGTTGGCCACCACGAGCTGCGAAGCCATGAGAAAATCTTCCACTTTGTCACCGTTTGTGTCTCTGGTGCCGCTGTACCACAGGGGGGATTTTGCATTAATGTCAGCTGTTATGATTATCTTTCGTCCCCGCAACGCCGCGGTAACTCTTGCCAGGTGTTCTAGGTGTTGTTCAATCTCGTCTCCGTATTGAAAATACATATTTATGAGAATAATTACTCCCATTGGGGACTGAAGCTCCACGACGTTGCAGTGACGAGTTGTAAATTGTGAGAGCGTAGTAGCCCTCAGAAGTTTGTTCGTAACTACTATTGCCGCTCTAGGGTCCTCACCTCTGCTGACAATCTGCCAAGTTGCGGCAGCAAAAGCTCTTTTCCCAGCTTGGAAGTACGTCTCCTGTAGGCAGAGCACGTCCGGTCTCTTCTCCTCCATCTCTTTGCGGAGCTCCTGCATAACAAGTCGGCTGTTGTGCGTATTTGATTGTCCAATTGTTATTTCAGTCGTCATGGGAAGTATGTGTGCATGTGGTCGTCCGGCCAGGTCTTACTCCAGTCAAAAGCAATTCGTCCGTTTGCCAGTACGGCCTGTTCATAAATGTCCTGAAGGTCAAACTTCTCACCACGTCTCTCAAAAACTTTTTTCAGTAGGTCCCGCAAGGCTCCGAAATCAGTGGGGAGATTCACTGACTTGAGCTGTATTCTGTCCACAGCCTCCATTACCGAGAAGGTTACCTTTCTACCCTCTTCGTGTCCTAGAACGTTAGCACGTTAAAATACCACGGTTGGCCGCGGGGCATGATGGGAATTTGTATGTGCATACGCCATTTGTATCTGAAAATATCGCGGCCTACTACGCGAGCAGTAACAGTTCATCTGCGGCTCGAATGGAGTTTGTGACCAAGTTCAGGGTTAAGACAGCCGGTTCAGTGTGCTAACAATCAAGAATTTGAGTCACAAGTTTGAGAGAACTGATAGTGTTCGTGATGACAGTGTTGGCAATGTCGGTCATCTAAAAAGGGTGGAAACGCCTAAAAAGACACACGCTGTGTTTCAAACCAGCCCCAGGAAATCGATTAGACGAGCTGCACAACGGTGGGAAGCATCTGGGAGACACAGCAATAAATTGTTGTTGAAGACCATTAAGGGCCAGGGCCGTGGAACAGCGATTGTGTTCCGCCAACACTATTGTCCACGGAATTGACGAACATAACTTTGATGTGAATATGGTTTGGTTTAGGGGACAAGCCCACTTGGATTTGGGTGAGTTCGTCAGTAAGCAAAATTGGCGCGTTTAGGGGACTGAGAATCTGAATTTCGCAATCGAGAAATCTTTTCACCCTCAACGGGTGACCGTGTGGTGTGCTGTATCATGTCACGAAATAATCGGTGCTATATTCCTTGATGGCACGGTGACTACCGAAAGATACGTGAATGTTATCCAAAGTGACCCTGTTTTCGACAAGATGTGGTTCATGCAAGCATGCAAGGCGGAGCTCGACTCCATCGAAGCAGGACAGTGTTTGATGTGCTGGAGGGACACTTTGGAGACCACATTCTGGCTCTGGGGTACCCAGAGGCCACTGGCATGGGCCTCGATTGGCCGCCATACTGTCCGGATCTGAACACTGCGACTCCCTTTTGTGGGGCTATATTAAAGGCAAGGTGTACAGCAAAACCACTGCTGAGCCGAAAACAGCCATTTAGGAGGTGAACCACAGCATCGATCTTCCGACTCTTCAGCGGGTCATACAGAATTTCGCTGTTCGTCTGCGCCACATGATCTCCAATGATGGCAGGCGTATCGAACATGTCATAGCTAAATACGAATATCTGTAGTGACGTTTACAGGTTGGATAATGTGCAGGTCGTAGTTTGTAAGTAATTTACCTTTTTTTCATATAATTCAACAATTGTCACCCTGTGCGTACTTTCAGTCCTGGTTGCTTTCCACCTATTATTAACTATGGTATTAATGGTTGTTCACTGGGCATTATAATGTGTAATTGCTCACCTCTAAAAATCAAACTGCGACCGAAAGCGAGCTGTTGTGCTTGGTCTGAATTTCCGGGTACCTTTGCTGACGCATTCCGTTACTCTCCAGGACGGTATATATGTACCCCAACTGTCTGCTTGTAGAGTTACTCATGAGAAAGTGAGTCAAGTTTGTTAAATGTTTGCAAACCGTGTAACTTAGGCTACACTTGGCTGCCAGCCCCGTATTCCTCTTGTGAGATGTGGAAACCGCCCAAATGCCGTATACAGGCTGACAGGCAACCCACCATCGTAGTTAATCGACCAGGCGGTTTCGATCCGGGGTCGGAGCACCTCCCCGCCCCGAACCGGCCTTTTAACATGAATTGCTATGTAGCGGGTCGCGCGTGCGAAAATTTCCCTATACGATCGAAAGGAAATTTACCTCGATCTAAAGCAATACTTTCTGGTAAATTTTTAACTTGTAATATAATGTAATGTGAATATACAGACGTACTGCATACGCGTCACATTAACGCTTACGTGTAATATTTTTGCACTGCCTAACCTGACCAGACCTATTTCAACCGATTTTTCTGGAAAACATGAAACAACATTGCACTCAGAATGATGATGATTGGATGCCAGAGTATTGCATGACAAGTCATATCAATATCGATTCAATAAAAAGGCAGGTGCGCATGAACCGTCAAGACCGAAAAAATATGTCACAATTCGTATTTTTTTTTCATGGCAGTGTTTACTTTCTGATCTTAAGACTAAAGGTGTTTGATAAGCTCTTCAACTCCTAATCTCGTTTAATGAGCGAGAAAGTAAATTTTTAATTTATTGTTATCGCAGAAAAATTTAGTGAGTCTGTGTGATTGTAATTATGCGTATTATTTAGTTAACCTCGGTGCTAATTAGGAAGACAGACAGAATTGTGATCAGGTACAACTACAATGTCTCAATTTAACCAACCAATGCACTGTGACTGCCTTTTACATGCTAAAGATTTCGTTGCATTTTGTTGACGTTTTGATTATGGTGGCGACGAACGATGGACGTCTTTAGTGATCCACTGCGGTCCCGTTTGTGTGTCTCCAACTATGTGCGCATACGGCGTACGTTATTACGGCCCGGGATCGTTGCCAAATACCTGGCTCGCTGCTGTCAAGGGAGGTACCTTTTGTCACGAATACTGACCGATTCGCAGTCATTCCAGCTTGCATCTCACCAGTGGCGAACGCTCTGCGTCTCCAGTTTACACTTTTTTCTTGGTATCTAAGGAACTTTCGAAGACCACTAACCCTATCAGTAATACTTTTCAGTTCTTTGCCCTGACGAGTCTCACTGGATACGAATGTAATCGTGATGATGATGAAGTCCCATACCCGCACCGCCGTACTAGGCAAGGTCCTAGTGGAGGTGGTTTGCCATTGCCTTCCTTCGACCGTAATGGGGATGAATGATGATGATGATGAAGACGACACAACAACACCCAGTCATCTCAAGGCAGGAAAAATTCCTGACCCCGCCGGGAATCGAACCCGGGACCCCGTACTCGGGAAGCGAGAACGCTACCGCGAGACCACGAGCAGTAATACGGCAGAAATAAAATTTCAAAGTTAATTGATATAATTAATACAATAGTCATAAAACATTAACACGTGGCAAATAGCTAAATTTTTAAAGAAGCTGTAGTTTCAGCTGCGTTGATTCGTCACAACTAGAGTTGCAAAACTACTGCTATCGTAAGTAAGCGTAGACTATGGTAATTTTTCTAGTAGCTTTGGCGAGTTAAAATCATAACCGCGTTACCTGTATGTCAAGTGTGTTGTATTTCAATCGGGCGTTACTTCAGTTTGGTTGTTTGCGTATGCGATCAGTGTCTTACCAGATTCTCCTAGAAAGCCCGAAGCGGTGAACCGTCTAGAAAGGGCCGCGTAACTTACGGAACATCTTTGTTTGACATATTTATCCTCCTGTCTGTTAATTAAAAATAACAGTATTTATGGCAATACTGAAATTGCTAATGTATAATTCATGTTTTATTCGAGAGTTGTTGATTTGTAATGTGAAACAGATTGATGTCGTAGTAAAAATAAAAAAATCCTGGTTTCTAAAGAAAAGATATAATTAAAAGAAAAAGAAAAACACAAAACAAAAATATATCAAACATCGCTTCAGTACTTCGTCGAACATATATGAAACATGTTTCTGTTTTTCAACAACAGTTTCCGCACTTATCAGTAAAGGCAGAAATACTCTTATAGACAAAATAACAACAATAATTATAAAGTTTTTTTATGTTTGTGCATGTAAACTGTACTTGCATCAGAAGTAACTGCTTCCATAATATAAAGACGCAAAAGTTAATCGATGAACTAATTTTTATTTCTTATAAAATGCAATTGATATTTTGTGAGGATACGCAAGGCGGACTTACACTGATCAATGTGCGGTTCTAATTATGTGAAAAAGGGGAAAAAAAGGAGAAGTCGTCAGCTCCCAGTTTCTCTTCACACATTCATCTATGTTTCGTTCCCTACCAACGCTACAAAAGCTACTGTTAATCCTACCATCTACTACGTCACTTATGTACTATACTGATACCACTACTGGAGGCTCACCTCCAACTGCCCAACGCTACGCACTGTGCACATCCAACTGCCCAACGCTACACAAGCAAATATTCTAACAATCAGTCCAACCAGCCACAGACTACGCACAGCGCAGTCAGCGATTTTCATAAAGAACACTATGTGGCGTTACCAACACAAAAACCTGAACAGCCTACTTACCTACTTGCAATACCTGTGTCCCTCTTCAGCTCCTTCTAGTAACATGGAAGTTATTTTCTAGCTAGTGATTTCCAGACATTTCTCACCTTGTCAGTTCTCGGAGAAACTCCTCATGACTTGTCAGCCGACATAATTTTAATCATCTTTCGGGTTCTCGACAATCCATGACTCTTTTCTGTACAACGCTGTGCTGCAGCCGTAGCTTCTTAGAAGTTGCTTTCTGGAATTAAGACCTATGTTAGATTCTGGCAGACTTTTTTGGCGATGTCTTTGCCTATGCTATTCTGATTTTTATGTCATCTCAGGTAGCAGAATACTTTAACTCTGTCTGTTAGGTGTTTCCCAGTTTCGATGTTACGATTGTTCCCGCATGCATTTCTGCTACTTCTTAGCACTTTATTCTTTGCTTTACTTTCACTCCGTATTCTGACTATTCCATCCAGCAGGTACTGTAGTTCTTCCTCACTTTCACAGATGACAGCAATATAATCTCTGAATATTACTGTTTACATCCTTTCGCCCTGAATTTTAAAACTTCTTCTGTGCTTTTATTTTATTTTCCTCACTGGATCTTCGAAATGCAGGCTAAACAGAATGCCTTACGCCAATTTTAATTGGAGTACTTCTTTCTTAGTCTTTCATTCTTATGTTCCGTCCTGCTTCTTCTATTAGCTAACAGCCGTTTTTCCCTATAACACCTACCTTTTCTGCTGGGAATTTCAAAGATCTGTCATCACTTAACATTGCTCAAAACATTTTCTAAGTTGACATGTCCGTTGAAACCGTCTTTATTTTTCTAGAGTCTTGTTTAAATTATCAAATGCTACATCAGAACTGCCTCTCGGGTGCCAAACTAATTGTCATACCGTGACGTCTCAGTTCGTACAGGATTGAGTCCACATGTGAAGCTACATAAAAAAACATACTCCGCAAGTCACCGCATGGTGCATAGCGGAGGACACCTTGTACCAGTCACTTTCTATCCCTTTCCAGTTGCAAACAGAACGAGGAAAAACGGCTGTCTACATGCCTCCGTACCAGCCATAATTTCCCTTATGGTTCAAATGGCTCTGAGCACTATGGGACTCAACAGCTGAGGTCATCAGTCCCCTAGAACTTAGAACTACTTAAACCTAACTAACCTAAGGACACCACACACATCCATGCCCGAGGCAGGATTCGAACCTGTGACCGTAGCGGAATTTCTCTTATCTTGTTTTCGCGCTACTTAAGCAAAATGTACATTGGTGGTATTAGAATCGTTGTGAAATGAGTAGCAAATGTCATTTCTCTAATATGAAGTCTTCACGGGTTGTCAGCCGAGTAGCATCGTCGTCCTCGTAGCAACGTTTCGGTGGAATGCGTCTCCATCTTCAGGCGAAGTGTCGGGATATCGTCGGTCGCGGTCTTATATCTCTGCTGGACCGCTCTCCGCTTCCCGCGGCCGGCTATTCACGCGCCCACGGAATCGCCCGATGCGCCTGGATCGTCCGGTGGTGGGGAGGACGCGTGCGCAAGGTTCGAGTCCCGGCGTCCGTCTCTGTCTGCTCCGTCCGCGGCCCTTGGTGGAACGGAACGTTCTTCTCTGATTTTCCTGACTGCAGGCTGTGCTGAGATGGTAGCCACTGTCGCGGTTGATTAGGTTGTCGTGCAACCGTATTTCTATGGACTCTTTGATTACTGAGTCCCAAAAACCGTTTGTACTGCATATTTTCTTTGTGTCCTCGAAATCGAAGGAGTGCTTCTCGTCAATACTACGTTCCGCCACAGCAGATTTGTTGGTCTGACCCAAGCGTAAATGCCTAATGTGTTCACTCCGGCGCTGTGAGATGCAACGCTGCGTCTGTCCTGTATATTGCATCCCACATTCGCATCCGATCTTGTACACACCTGGTACCGTCAGACCTAGTGGATCCTTGGTTGAACCGAGAAGGTCTTTGATTTTTCCTGCTGCGCGGAAAACGGTCTTCACTTTATGTTTCTTGAGAATTCTCGCTATCTTGGACGTCGGAGGACCCGCGTATGGCAAGAACGCACAGCCCATTGCTTCATCCGGTCTCTCTTCCCTCTTCTTGTGGTCGGTCTTCACAGCTCTCACTGTATCCATTTTTCTTGAAGGTGTCCTTTAGGTGTTCCAATTCTCCTGGCAAACTTTCCTTATTGCAGATGGACCTGGCCCTGTACACTAAGGTGTTGAGTACAGCATTGCGTTGCGTAGGGTGGTGGCAGCTATTGGCGTTAAGATAGAGGTCAGTGTGTGTTTTCTTTCTATACACTGAGTGTCCCAGCGTGCCGGGAATCGAACCCCGCGCACGCGTCCCTCCCACCACCGGCCGATCCAGGCGCATCGGGCGATTCCGCGGGCGCGTGATTGGCCTGCCGCGGGAAGCGGAGAGCGGTCCAGCATAGATATAAGCCCGCGACCGACGATATCCCGAAGGTAGGGAGTCGAGCTAATCGCTGCATGTAAGCGCTAGCTCTCCAGCATGTACGGACGTGGCGGAAAGGGAGGCAAAGCTGCTGCCCTGCTGCAATTGCTGGGCCTCGTGCTCGGCGCATCAGAAGACGGGGAACGCAAGAAGGCGGCGGAGCGGAAGGAGCAGTGTTATCGCTGCCAAAAACTTGGCCATGTTGCCAAGTACTGCCGTAATGCAGTGGCGTGTTTTCGTTGTGCCCAAGCACACGATTCGCGCCACTGCGCCAAGAAAGACTCCACACACTGCTGCGCCAATTGTGGCGGCCCTCATGCGGCGAATTACCGCGACTGCAGCTACATCAAGAACTGGAGTCGTGATGACAAAGCTAGACGGAGACACAAGATTACCAAGAAGACGGATACAGCCGAGGCCGTTGCGTCCTCGCCACCCCCCGCCTCTGGTGGATCTGTGGTGGCTGATGACGTGGCTGTACCACCGGACGCAGTCAGCGAGGCGTGCGCCAGGGTCCGTGCCGCCGCCGATGAAGAAATTGCTGCCCTCAAAGCCGCAATAGCGGAAGAGAGGGCAACACTCAAAGCCGAACTAGCCGAGGCTCGGCTGCTGGTGCATAGTCTCCGTGACGCATTGGCCAGCCAGCCCCTCCCAGCACAGAAGAAGGATGCCGACACGCAGACTGCCGCCCCCGTGGAACCTGTAGTAATACAGGAAGCCACGAGGGTGGAAACACAAGACGCAGCCGCACAGACAATTGTCGTGGCGAAGAACATGGCAACCCAAGCCATCACGGAGGAGGCTCCTTGCCCCCTCTCCAAGACGCAGTTGCAGAAGGTAGTGTCCATTCACTTGGATACTCTCAGGTCCTACAACGCCCGCCCTCCTCTCACGCCAGCCCAGTGGGAAGCTCTCTTCGTCTCAATAGAACAACAAGAAGACTACGCAAGCCAAGAACAAGGGGCGAGGACCGCTGAAGACGCCGATGCTGCCAACTGGGAGGATGTGATACATCCTAAAGTGTCACAAGCAGACACACACCACAAGAAGAAGAAGAAGGACAAGAAGAGATACCCAGACGCCAGAAGGACCTAGAAGACTCTCCTCCTCACTGTGTCCGGCACCCATCACCATCATCATCATCATCATCATTAAATATCCGTTCTGTCAGTCGCTGACTGACAGTCCCAGGCGTCGACAGGGCCAGTTAAGTAAAGGCCCCTAGCCGATGCATACATGTCAAATTCACGTAACCTACCGCCTGTCTCCGACAGGCAATTCACATGAACCCAAATACGCACAACCGTCCCAGTTATTCCCAAAAGTCCCAGCATACCTCAACCCATCTCAGTGGAGTAAATGTCTAACGACAACAAACTCCCCCTTAACATCCTCAAGAAGAGGAATTCAAGTGCGAAGAGAGGGGCGATATCCCGACACTTCTCCTGAAGATGATGGAGACGCATTCCATCGAAATGTTGCTACAAGACGACGATGCTACTCGGCTGACAACCCGTGAAGACTTCATGTATGAAATTCGCCGAGAAAGCCTGCACTCGCCATTTCTCTAAGATCTCTTAATAGTCTTTGTCGAAAGGAATGTCGTCTTTCCTCCAGGTATTCCCATTTGAGCTTATGAAACATCTACCAACACTCGCGTGTTGATCGACCCTACCAGTAACAAATATAGTACTCCCCTCTGAATCGCTTCAGTGGCTCCCTTTAATACGACGTGATGGGGGTCCCACACACTCTAGTAGTAGTGTTCCATATGCGGCGTCCTTCACAGATGACCCACACTTTTCTAAAATTCTCCCAATGAATCAAAGTCAGTTATTTGCCTTCCCCACTACTGTCCTAACACGCTCGTTCCATATCATACCACTTTGCAATGTTCCACCCAGATAAGTCATCTACGTTACTGTGTCAAACAGGACATTACTAACGGAAGATGACTGCCAACAGCCGTTAAGTAACGTATAAAACGCATATTTGAACCATCAGCTGTTTTTATTTTACCCAAATTCTACCGGTTTCGGTCTTGGACCATCTTCACGGATGAAGGGTTAAAATCGTTTAAGGCACCACATTGCGTTAGTCATTGCTTAAAATGTGTAGTGGATGCCATGAATGTAAACGTATGAGACAGGACTTTAAAAGAAAACATCCGAATTCTAAATGTATACCGCTCCGTAAACATTTAGAATTCGAATACAACATATAAATGGTCCTCTGCTAGACATGTTGGCATCTTTACTCTGACTCGGAAAAAAACTGATTGGCGGCATGTGATTCTGCGTGGTGCTGAGAGATAGGCTCCTAGTTTGCTGCGCCGCTCGCGGTGTCAGTGCAGTGATATGCTCGCAGCAGTCGCATGTATCGAAATCCAGGTCAGTGGATACATCATCCCTCCTTCCCACCTCTTCTGAGACGCCGTATAGGGGCAGTACCGGCCCAACTTATACCTGTTCGTCATGGAGGGAGAAGGGCTGTCCCAGATGCCCATGTATGCACTTAGTCCAGATCTACATATCTGTCCAGTGAGGCAAGGCTCTGAAGGAAAGTTTATTTTTTCAACGATAATCCCGTTCTGTTCCGTAGGTCCTTGAATGTATGAGTTATTATCAGTTACATTTCTTACCCAAGTAAGTTCCAGCTTTACATTCATAATACTTCATTGCATGTCATCGAAATTACCAATTTGCATCTTAAGAGTGTGCAGTAAATCACTTGTACCCTGATCTGTCCTCTCCACTAGTCCTATGAACACCCTGCATTTTCTAAATAATTCGAGTCTAAGGCCAATGCAGTCAATCTCAATTCCGCTCAGTTGGTATCTTAGTTTCCAAAATTTCATATCAAGCTACAGGTAACTCTTACATGGAAGATTTAAAGCATGATGGTGTCGTATAAGGATCCTAATTTCATCATTTCTGTTAAATGTTGTCAAAACATGTTAAAAGTATTCATGATGTATAATTTGAGCATCATATTTGAAGGGAGTTGTTGCACTGAGTGGCATCATTGTGAGGTTTCAGGCCTAGCGATTTAAGGCTCTATTAGTTTTTCCATGTTATCACATTGTGTCTCCGTTGCAAAGTGTAGAGTGATGGCTACATGCTCTGGTTTCCTGGTTTTATACATTTCACCCACCCTGCTGTTTCAGGTTTAAGCGAATCACCATTTCCTCACCATGAAAGTCTACTAGGTGTATGTCTTCAACGACAATAGACAGCTCGAGTTGAGCTGATGTCTCGACGGTCACTGGGAGGAATATGGAGCTGGTGGACGCCTTAGTGATGCTATATCCTGGGCCAACTGCAAGGAAGAATCTGTAGATTGTATGAACCCAGTTTTTGTTACGTTAAGAGTTAGTTGTAGTATTACACTCAGTGGTAATTGTACTGACTGGAAATACATGCAGTGGCTGAGCTGTCTCAAGAAATCTTTCAGAAACCTAGTAATGGCCCTATTGAACTCTTCCAACTAAAATGCATAGTCGCCTTCGTTGTGTTTATATCCAGTTTAAATGAACTGATGTTTCCATGTAGCACAACTGCTTTGCCATATTGTTTTAAAAATGCGTTTATATCATCAATATGTTCCAGGTGTTATTTTCATAAAGACTTCTCCTTCACCATCAACATCTAGAGGTAGTTTATTATTTGCCTTGATTACTTCAGAAATTTTGTTGTACGTCTTCAGTTCCATCAACGCAATACTCCTATCCCCCTTGCTTAAATCAACTGGTGGAAAATATTCCCTGTGTAAAACTGAAAATAGTTCCTTCAGTGTGAGAGTTTATCACATCAGATCTAAACCTTAACTGATTCAGTGATACGCATGATGTCTGTTTTTATGCTGTTTGAGGCATAAATAGTCACATAGGTATGTTTCGAAGTTTTCGTAGTGTCGAAAACTGTGGAACACTCAGTTCTTGGTAAAGTAATGGTGCAGTTTGTTTGGTTGAAACAGGACATGTCATTCCAGTCAGTTTCAACCTACACCACCTAGGGAGTTCTAGGTCTCCTGCAACATAGAAATTCAAAAACTGTTTTCTTTCGATTCCCACAGACTCTCCACTAGCACATGTTTCAAAATAGCTTCACAAAATTTTGGAATGTTGAAATTTTTGAGAAAGTTCATCTGGTTGGTACTTGACAACGGTCTGCTGGATTGTATTACGAGTTTTTTTTATGAACAGTCTAGACTTTCACTGTATTGTTTTAAATATAGTCATTTTCTGATAGCCACAGATTCTATCATTCTGTTGTGTATTTCACCTCATCAGACTGTTACAGACAATGCTGCTGCTGCTCTTCCAGCTAAAAAAAACTGATCCTGAAAAACCCACCAGCACAGGAGCTGCAAATGGGATAATTCCACCAGGTGTCTAAGGTATTGGTAGAATCCTAAGGATTTCTATCAGTCATCTTCTTAATACTCATTTCTGCTTCAGGACACTTTTAGCTGCGGGCATTGCTGATTGGAAGCAGTTTTTTTAAACATCCCACAGGTTTCTTCTTGTTCTTTAGTGTACAACAGGTGGTGCTCGTAACTTGTCGTAAATTTACCACCAAACTTAATTTAAATTTGTTGGAGATTGTTTCATGAACTAGAAATGCTGTAGTGTGCGGTGCTATACTGATGCATTTCGTACTGCCCCATTACCATCTTGAAACACTGGTTATAAAACTAGCCTCCATGATCAGTTTGAAGGTTGTCTGTGCAACGATTTGTTGCCATCTGCAACAATTGTTCAAATACTTACGCAACTTCCTTCCCCAGTTTTGATTTTACTGGCAGTACACAGGAGAAATTGGAATATATATCAATAGTCTTAAGAATGTATTTCAGAGCGTTATTCCTGCCTGAATATTGCTTCATATGTATGAGATCTGCTTGCCATAATTCATCCAAGCTCTACATGGGAATGTTCTGTGTGACGATTTGTGGAGTTCTTGAACTACCGTCTCCATAATTATTTGACGATATGTCACACTCTACACTCAGAATTGATTGCCATGAGTTCATTCATGTTAGCTGTATTCCGCTAGCAGCTGACATTGTTAGCAGTTTTAGCCACTATATTTTCATCATTCCTACAATGGCATGTTTACTGTGACTACTCTTTAACCAATATGTTGAATTAAACAGCATTATTTTCATATTGGATTGCTTGGCCCCACCTGCTTGAACAAACGAAAATGTATTGCATATACTTACACCAATACTTACATGAAAAGTTCCGTTGCTGCTGCTTTGCATTTCGACATGTTCACCCCTTGAGAATTCGCATTTGACTTTGGGGGTGATCTTTATATCCTTTGTTAATGAGTATTATTCATTGCATTGAATGCAACTTTAAAACAAACAAAATTGTAGTTACATTATCATCTTTGCTTTTGTGTATAAAAGAAAAAAATGCATTTGGTTCTACAATCAGTTCATTGCTATCATTCACGCCGTCACCACATATACTGTTGAAAATGAATAAGGTTATGATATTTGATTTTAAACCTGATAAGCACAGAGAGATATTACTAGCAGTTGATGTAGGTGATGGAGACGAATGTGTACTATTAGTTACGAACACTGAGGCATCTTTCAGTACTTTGAAATCTGGCATTAAGTCGCTGCTAAACGAGAACGATGACGGCACGATGTTAGTGTTTTCAAGAAATCTATTAAGTCCAGTCATCCTAGATATTCTGGAACTAGTTGTTCCTGAATATGTTACAATGCTCTGCAGCTTGAGGCCTAGGAACTTGATGAGAAGGAAGAGGAGACTGTTAATGTTTTTATCTGTTTGAGTAGCTTAAATCTAAAAATAAATCTTAAATTTTATTAAAAAGTTACACAATAGTACTGTAACTTGAACAAAATTGACTGTTATTTGTTTTCTACATGACTGATGCCTTTTCTGTGTAATATTTCACACCGATTTCACAAGTTATTTCATATGTTTCAGAGGGATGAGTTTATTTCTAAGTATAACTATTGCGACAGGCATTTTCTTTTGGATGGATAAAGTCAACTTGATGGAACTCCTTCTATTAAACCGCTCTGTGAAGACTGTTAAAGGAAACAAACGAAATAAATGGATCATACGTGTTTTTCTTTCATATAAAAATGCAGCGGTGTCTGTCATAGCTTAAGGAGATATATATCTCTGAAAATTAAAAAAAAAGATTTTGCGGCTTAAAATGTGCTCTTGGATGTCTATTCTTCATCTTAAATTCGCCAAAAACGCTATTGCGAGTTAAAAGACGATCTGTGAAAAAGTGCGTGAGAAGAGCAGTCACAGCAGCCAAAAAATAGTCGACATTGCAGCTAGTGTGGCAGCATGCAAGTTCAACGATGGCACAGAAAGCATTCATTATAAAAGTATTCGAACTTGATATTGGACCAACCTAGAACAACTTCTGTACAAAAGCAGAAGAAAATAATTTCGAGGGAGCAGAGCAGTGGATGATTATAGATGCCAAAGAGGGTTGCGGGATCACCATGGAGGGAAACCTTATTTTGGATTGAAAGGGTTGCTGTATGGTCCAGGGATAGCTGACTAGAGGTATGTTTAATTTAATCACAAAAAGTAATCCAAAATTTTAAATGCGTTGCTCATGAAACCATATTTCTCAGATTGGCAGCAAACATACCTTGAGAGCAGTACATACGAGTTTGATCAGAACTGGATACCATCATTATATGAGGAGTGTGAGAAAAGTAATGGGACTGAGAAAACTGTGAGCGATCTGGCAGGACTGCTTTGTTCTCGTTGTGTGGATTGATGGGTTCATCGCTTACAGATACTCCGAGTTTCGGCTCCATACATCCTTAATGTGATATTTGAGGGTGCCACAGCCTACCGGGGTGGCCGTGCGGTTCTAGGCGCTACAGTCTGGAACCGCGCGACTGCTACGTTCGCAGGTTCGAATCCTGCCTCGGGCATGGATGTGTGTGATGTCCTTAGGTTAGTTAGGTTTAAGTAGCTCTAAGTTCTAGGGGACTGATGACCTCAGAAGCTAAGTCCCATAGTGCTCAGAGCCATTTGAACCATTTTGAGAGTGCCACAGGTGAAGTTGTGTTTTTTTGTGTATTGCAAAACTGGAACAACGTAATTTAGAGTAAAGTAATGCCATCAAGTTTTGTGTTAAACTTGAGGAATCTGTGAGTGTGACATATGAAAAATTGAAACAGGCCTATGGGGAACATGCCCTATTAAGAGCACAAGCTTTTCGCTGGCGCAATTCATGCTTGGTAGGCCGAGAAAATGTTGGGAGTGGATCTCACTCAGGGAGACCTTCAACTTCACGAACTGACAAAAACATCAAACGTATGCATGCTCTTGTGAGAGTGTTCCTTCAGGACACATTGTCAACCAAGTGTTTTACAATGTTAAAGGTCATACAGGTTGAAGCCTTTCATTGCTTCTACAAAGACTGAAAGACTAGGAACAATAAGTCTGCTGGTGTATAGGTGCCGAGGAGAACTACGCTGATGGGGACAATATTGATGTTTGAAAAAAATAATACCTTTGGTAGATTAAAAAAAGTCTCATTACTTTTTTCACACACTTCATACATTGAATTCTCTATCACCATACACGGTGATTTTGTGATGTCTTCAAAGGTGTCTTTTCAGTGCAAGATTTTGTTTTGAGTTTTTGTGTGAAATAAAAATTGTTTCGAAAAGTCACCATTTCATTACAAATTAATATTTTTCGATTATCCTGAATACTGCATTGACTGACTGTTCTGTCGGTTCTTGGTAGAATATTTTGTACATTATGAATGAAAATAACGACTACTCTTGTGTAATAGACTACAGCATTGTAGAATATTACACCAGTATTTTGGGTATATTTTCATTCATAATATCCTAAATGTGATGACAGAAAATGTATTGAAAATTAGTAATACGAAATTATTTTATGACTGATTCAAAAGGAGGGCTTCAGGAATTCCTACCGATGATCGATGTTCCAACTGCAAGGGGTTCTTCCACCTGGTGCAGCTCTTATGGGTGCATCCAATGATGGACACAAAAGTCACGAATATCACCCATTTTTCATGCGTCAAAAGAGCACTATCGGTAATCCCATAACTTGTTGAGGGCTATTCTATTTTAGTGCAAGTACAGTACTCAATGAGCTACAATAATGACATATCTTTACCTAATTTAGATAGCCTATATAACATTCTAGTTGAAATAAAACGCAGTTTTGAAAGATAAACATTGATTTATTTTTTTAAATTGTAGCTTACATTGTAGGCATCCATAGTCTACGTGTAGCTTCTTTGACTAGCAATCAAACTGTCCTTGGTCCCAGGTTTGAACCTTAGCATTCGTTAAATTCTGAATAAAAAATCATCAGCAATGGCAGCCGAAGACTTCATGCGTAAGAAGTTACCCTTATTCTGCGAACGGCCTTGTCAAAGAGGGTGGATGGGCGGACTGAGGTCTGGGTTACTCTCTTGCCCAAGGGATGGGAAACTACCACTAAAGCACGGAAGGATCAGCAATGATCACCGGCATGTGGATGCAGACGGCAATGGGAACCACTCATTAAACACACATAATGTGTATCTGCAGAACAGTTGGCTTATAATTGAAAAAAGTGTCATGATGATCTCTCCACTGGCAATAGATTCTGAACTAGTCTCTCATTCGGATATCTGGGAGGGAACTGCCAAGAGAGAGGTCAACATGAGAAGATTGAATAACCAACGAAAGAATAATATCCTACAAGTCAGGGGGTGGAATATGAGAAGTTTGAACATGGGAGGAACACTAGAAAATCTGAAAAGGGAAATGCTAAGGTTCAGTCTAGATATACCAGGGTCAGTGAAGTGAAACAGATGGATGACAATGATTTCTGATTAGATGAATACAGGATAATATCAACAGCAGCAGTAAATGGCGTAATGGGAGCAATATTCGTTATGAATGAGAAGGTGGGGCAGGGAATGAGTTACTATGAACAGTTCAGCGATTGGGTTATTTTCGTAAGAATCTACAGCGACCCATCACTGGCAACACTAGTACATGTACACATCCTGCAGTCTCAAGCTGAAGAGGAAGAGATACGGAAAGTATATGAGAATATTGAAAAGGCAATTCAGTGTGTATAGGGAAATGAAAATCTAACTCATGGGGAAGTTAAATGCAGTTGTAGAGGAAGAAGTAGTAGAAAATGTTACAGATGAGTATGTTCTCGGTAGTAAATATGAAGGAGGAGAAAGACTAAATGACCCCTGGAATGAATTTCAGCTAGTAATAGCGAACATTCTGTTCAAGAATTACAAGAGGAGGAGGTATACTTTGATAAGGCCGGAGGATACAGGTAGATCTCAGTTAGATTACATCATCGTCAGGAAGAGATTCCGAAGTCAGATGTTGGGTTGTAAGGTGTGACCAGGATCAGACATGGACATAGATCACAATTTAGTAATCATGAAGAGTAGGCTGAAGTTTAAGAGCCTACTCAGGAACAATCAGTCCACATAGAAGTGGGACACGGAAGTAATAAGAAATGAAGAGATGCGCTTGAAGTTCTCCTAAGACTATCGATACTGCGATAATGAATGGCTCAGTAGACTGCTCAGTTGATGAGATGTGGACATCTCTGAGAAGAGTGATCACAGACATTGGTAAGAAAACCGTAGGTACAAGGAATTTAAATACGAAGAAACAATTGGTAACAGAATAAATTCATCTGTTGATTGACGAAAGACGGAAATAACAAAATGTTCAGGGAAATACAGAAATTCAAGTCACTAAGGAATGAAATAAATAGGAAGTGCAGGGAAGCTGAGGCGAAACGGCTGTATGGAAAATGAGAAGCAAACGAAAAAAAGAAATGGTTGTCGGAAGGACTGACTCAGCATGTAGGTAAGGTGAAATTAAAAGCAAGGGGGGGGGGGGCGGGTAACATTAAGAGCGCAATGGAAATTCCTCTGTTAGATGCAGAGGAGAGAGCGAATAAGTGGAAAGAAGGGTACACTGAAGGTGTCTTTGAGGGGGAGGACTTATCTGATGGTATGTTAGAGGAAAAAACAGGTCGATAGGAAAGAGACAGGCGTTACAGTTTTAGAATCACAATTCTAAAAAGGTTAGGAAGACTTAAGATCAAATAAGACAGAAGTGGTAGATAAAATTTGATCGGAATTTCTAAAATCATTGGGAGGAGTGGCAACAAGACAACCATTCACGTTGGTATTTACGTGTAGAACGTATGAGACTGACGATACACCATCAGACTCTCGATAGAACATCATCCACATAATTCCGGAGATTTCAAAGGCCGATATGTGCGAGAATTAGCGCACAGTCAGCTTACCAGCTCATGCAGCCAAGTTGCTGACAAGAACAATATACAGAAGAATGGAAAGAAAACGGAGGATCTGTTAGATAACGATTAGTTTGGTTTTAAGAAAGATAAAAACATCACAGAGGCAGTTTTGACGTTTTGGTTGATATTGGAAGCAAGGCTGCCGAAAAGTTAGGCCACGGTCTTAGGATTTGTCGATCTGGAAGAAGCGTTCGACAATGTAAAGTGGTGTAAGGTGCTTGAAATTCTGAAAAAATGGGAGTGAGGTGTAGAGAAAGACGGGTAATATACAATATGTATAAGAACCTAGAGGGATCAATGAGAATGGAAGGCCAAGAACGATGTGGTCAGATTAAGAAATGTGAAAGGTGAGGCTGCAGTCTTTCTTCCCTACTGTTCAATCTGTTCAATATACACGTCGAAAAAGCAATGACGGATACAAAAGAAAGGTTCAGCAGGGGGATGAAATTTTAAGGTGAAAGGATATCATTGATAAGATTCACTGATGACATTGCTATCCCGAGTGAAAATGAAGATGAATTATCGTTTCTGCGGAATGGACTGAACAATTTAGTGAGTGCAGAGCATGGACAGAGAGGAAGAAAAGCGAAAGTAATGAGAAGTAGAAGGAATGAGGACAGGTAGAAAATTAACATTAGAGTTGATCTTCACGAAGTAGACGAAGTTACGGAATTCTGCTACCGAGGCAGCAAAATAACCCACGGTGCATAGAGCAAGGAGGACATAAAAATCAGACTAGAACTGGAAAGAAATAGCACTCCTGGCTAAGAGAAGGCTACTACTATCAAACATAGGCCTTAATTTTAGGAAGAACGTTTCGAGAATGTACGTTTGGAGCACAAAATCGTATGGTAGTGAAACGTGGACTGTGGAAAAAACGGAATCGCCTCTCTCTATACCGTTCCTGATACAGACGTAGTGCGGATTGTATAAAACGACATGGGTAGAGGTTTCTGAAACAGTCTGTATATACTGCGTACAGAAACACAACACGTAACGAAATCAGTAGCGAAAATGTCTTCTAAAGAGTTTTCATGCGTGAGCTTTGTAAGCGGATACCACATATTTTGGAAAAATCCACGTACATATTCCCACCACCCACACAGTCATTCATAGCATATTGAATGGCAGAGCTACCATACATCAAGTTTCTGAACGATGATTCCTGAATGTGAGTGCACTCTGCAGTGTCATCGCCATAGTACACTCCTGGAAATGGAAAAAAGAACACATTGACACCGGTGTGTCAGACCCACCATACCTGCTCCGGACACTGCGAGAGGGCTGTACAAGCAATGATCACACGCACGGCACAGCGGACACACCAGGAACCGCGGTGTTGGCCGTCGAATGGCGCTAGCTGCGCAGCATTCGTGCACCGCCGCCGTCAGTGTCAGCCAGTTTGCCGTGGCATACGGAGTTCCATCGCAGTCTTTAACACTGGTAGCATGCCGCGACAGCGTGGACGTGAACCGTATGTGCAGTTGACGGACTTTGAGCGAGGGCGTACAGTGGGCATGCGGGAGGCCGGGTGGACGTACCGCCGAATTGCTCAACACGTGGGGCGTGAGGTCTCCACAGTACATCGATGTTGTCGCCAGTGGTCGGCGGAAGGTGCACGTGCCCGTCGACCTGGGACCGGACCGCAGCGACGCACGGATGCACGCCAAGACCGTAGGATCCTACGCAGTGCCGTAGGGGACCGCACCGCCACTTCCCAGCAAATTAGGGACACTGTTGCTCCTGGGGTATCGTCGAGGACCATTCGCAACCGTCTCCATGAAGCTGGGCTATGGTCCCGCACACCGTTAGGCCGTCTTCCGCTCACGCCCCAACATCGTGCAGCCCGCCTCCAGTGGCGTCGCGACAGGCGTGAATGGAGGGACGAATGGAGACGTGTCGTCTTCAGCGATGAGAGTCGCTTCTGCCTTGGTGCCAATGATGGTCGTATGCGTGTTTGGCGCCGTGCAGGTGAGCGCCACAATCAGGACTGCATACGACCGCGGCACACAGGGCCAACACCCGGCATCATGGTGTTGGGAGCGATCTCCTACACTGGCCGTACACCACTGGTGATCGTCGAGGGGACACTGAATAGTGCACGGTACATCCAAACCGTCATCGAACCCATCGTTCTACCATTCCTAGACCGGCAAGGGAACTTGCTGTTCCAACAGGACAATGCACGTCCGCATGTATCCCGTGCCACCCAACGTGCTCTAGAAGGTGTAAGTCAACTACCCTGGCCAGCAAGATCTCCGGATCTGTCCCCCATTGAGCATGTTTGGGACTGGATGAAGCGTCGTCTCACGCGGTCTGCTCGTCCAGCACGAACGCTGGTCCAACTGAGGCGCCAGGTGGAAATGGCATGGCAAGCCGTTCCACAGGACTACATCCAGCATCTCTACGATCGTCTCCATGGGAGAATAGCAGCCTGCATTGCTGCGAAAGGTGGATATACACTGTACTAGTGCCGACATTGTGCATGCTCTGTTGCCTGTGTCTATGTGCCTGTGGTTCTGTCAGTGTGATCATGTGATGTATCTGACCCCAGGAATGTGTCAATAAAGTTTCCCCTTCCTGGGACAATGAACTCACGGTGTTCTTATTTCAATTTCCAGGAGTGTATATTTTAATTGTCCTTGAGCAGTTACCAACATATATTGTGTGGCAGTCCAGTAACACAGTGGGCCATTTGAGCATTCAACAGTGCAGTTATTTTTGAAATATCCTCATAGAAATTCCAGCATCCATAGGATGAAAGCTCCTTAACCTGCATGCCACTGAACTGGGGATTTTCAAACACTATCAGTGTTTTCAACTCTTCACTAGAGGACATGTCCACAGTCACACACTTACTCCCACTCACATTAAGATTGTGCATTACAGAGATAACTCACTTTAATAGGAGAGTTGTGCCACTGTAACTGCCCAAAGAGTGGTGTCGATGTTGGTGAGAGGGAATACTCAAAAGTCCAAGAAGAACGGTTTCTTTACGTCCTGCTGCAATATATCGCGTTTATGATGTACAGCTGCTATTGTGCAGACTCGGAGTCGGACGATAATCAAGATGGTGCTGCTGATGTTGTGACGGAAATCTGAAATCCAATTATCAAATGGTTCAAATGGCTCTAAACACTATGGGACTTAACATCTGAGGTCATCAGTCCCCCAGACTTAGAACTACTTAAACCTAACTAACCTAAGGACATCACACACCCATGCCCGAGACAGGATTCGAACCTGCGACCTCAGCCATTTTCGCGGTTCCGGAATGAAGTGCCTAGAACCGCTCGGCAACAGCGGACGGCTCCAGTAATCACATAGGGCGTTAGTGTGCAGATGTATTGGTGTGGACAATGCAAATTCAAACGGCTGTGTGTCCTGATCCCATGAACTTGTGTGCTGCCAGCACTCCACTGCATCATCAGTGTACAGTGTACTATGGGAGAAATAATACTAAATTAAACACACAAAATGTATAATAATGAGCAATAAGAGAGATGGATGAATTTATAATATTTATTATTCTAGTCCGACTTATTTTTATTTTCTTTTAACTCTGCCAGGGCGATGCTGATGCTTCATGGTGATGACTGAAATACAGAGCATGAGTGACACTATGGAATGAACTAGGCTTATATATGCACAACCACATCCATAAAGAAAATAAGTAGTGGGGGTCAACCTTGAGGGCAGGTCCGCATCTTGGATGCCAGCTTGTTGACCTTAAGGGTTAATTTCACCTGGCTTATGACCTTAAAGCTCTGCCATTTTGTATCTACCATCTTTGATAATGTCATCGTAGTGTTGGCCATAATGGATCGATCTTCTTGGAGAAATCTGGCAACAATGCTGGTTGCACTCATATCCCCAACAAATAGGACAATGCACCTTACACTTTCCCACCATTTTAACAAACTCAATAATCCTAGAACAAAGGGGAAATTGGAGGAGTGATCTTGACATGACCTACACCTTATTAGAGAACTGGCAAAAATTCAGAGTGGGACTGTTCTCTCTTTGATCCACTACTAGCAAGGTCTCCATACCATACCTGCCCAACACATCCATCAACATCTGAACCAACGCCAGCTACTTCTTGTCAACCGGCGTGGCTTCTACCCAAATTTCTTCTCTGATGACCAGCTCCTGTACCTCACTCATCTTCTATCCCACCAGCTCAACAACAATAAATCGGCTTTTTTGTCTTGCTTGACCTAGAAAGAGGCTACGACCACTTGTGGCATTCCAATTCACTATTCAAATCCAGAATATTTTTTTGAATTGTCAGTCTTCCGAAATATTTATTATGATCTGCCACCAACTCCTCTCCTGTGCCAACATTTTCATCTCAGAATAGCACTTGCAACCTATGTTCTGAATTATTTGTCAACCTCTGGCTTCATCTAGAGATTTACCCCCTACACACCCCTCTAGCGCCGTGGAAGTTATTCCCTGACTTTTAACAAACGTCCTGTCATCCTGTCCCTTCTTGTCAGTGTTTTCCATATTTTCCTTCCGCCGCCAATTTGGTAGAGAAATTCCTCATTTATTACTTTAACAATCCACGTAATTTTCAACATTCTTCTATAGCACCACATCTCAAATGCTTGGATTCTCTTCTGATGCGGTTTTCCCTCCGTCCACGTCTCACTACCATACGATGCTGTATTCCAAACGCACATTTTCAGAATTTTCTTCCTCAGATTAAGACCTATGATTGATACTATGGCCAGGAATGCCCTTTTTGCCAGCAGCAGTCTGCTTTTGATGTTATCCTTCCTTCGTCCTTCATGGGTTATTTTTCTGCCTAGATAGCAAAATTCCTTAACTCTCTCGTCGCCAAGACCTTAGATTCTAAGGACCGCGCCCTTTCAAACCCGTCAAGCATATAGACCAGCGTATTTTGCTGATTAAAAAGCGCTGCGCGTTGTTTTCGCGCCTCTGACTATCGATATCGATTTTTATAGTACTATTTATGAATTGACGCATAGATGGCGTGAATTTACGTCTTTTTTAGTGTATTTCGTCCTTTATGAGTGATTGTGTTCGCCTACCGATAGAGCACATTATTGGTATTCTGTGTAAGAGAAATGGCGCGCCGTGGTTTATCTGATGAAGAAATTTCCGATTTGCTGAGTTCTGGCGAGATTGTCGATGTTATAGGTAGTGAATATGATTTGGACGACACAGGACTGAAGTATAACGTGTTCAGGCACAGAACTTTTTTTCATTTGCTCATTCTGGGGGGAGTATCGAATGCATTTTGGTTACACAGTTCATTTCAGACCAAGAAACTGACAGTAACTGATTTCATTGCCTATCTTGCCAAAAGCGCCAAATAACAAAAACGTATATGTAGTCTGAGTGACACAGAGACATTTCCTGCAACATTTACCACGCACAGCACAACTTTAACCGACCAACACTTGCAGACAGTGAGATCCGCGCCCATGTTCATCCGTCCTATCAGCTGTAGCTCTTCCCGACCTATCCCACTACTTTCCTTCTATTTTCTCCTACCTAACATACCCCGTATTTCTCTACCCCCTTCCCTGAACTATATAGAACATATTTTCTCCTCCACAAACCTTTTTCTCCCAGTGCAGGTCTTTCAGTTTTTAAGAAAAAGTCCAGTGCCGTTTCTTAGAAGAATGTCACCTTTCTGCAATGTGGATTAAACTTATATACTTCTGGTTTTTTTAGTCCTTTGATTTTAATATGAAAAACGGACAAGTGTGAGAAGGACTCGCACAAACCTAATTGTGTGTAAAGACAATTCGACTACAGGTTTTGTTGACTGACTTTGTGAGTGTGAAAATATATAACATAAATGACCGTATATTTTGACTGCATAGACTTAGAAGCTTAAATTTTAACATTGCCAAGGGACTGTAGACTTTGGTAATTGACATAAATTTTAACTTAATATCTCTAACAATTCCCGAGAAAAAGAGGTCTTCACAGACGAACAGATGGACAACGAAGCGATCCTATAAGGACTCCTTTATTACCGATTGAGGTACAGTAAGCTAAAAAAGATATTAGTTTTAATTGTTTTTAAGTAAACGCCAACAAAATTCATAATTTTCATAATTTTTAAAATCATCTGTATAATTTTCACCTTTTAGTAATATTTGTTTTTTTTATATTTGTTGGTGCTAATTTGCCACGCATTATAGATAAATCATTAGAATCTCCCATAAACAAATAAAATACTGTACTAGGTTCAACCAAGCAATATGTCTTGGAGGGCATTTTTCTCCTCAGTCTGTGACCTTTACTTGAAATCGGCATATATGTTTCTATATTCAAACGCGCTGGTGCTATATGAGAAGTGATAAAACTCTTATTAGAAATTAGTTCGAATACAACACGAGTTTGTTAACACTATTTCCTGCTGTGTGTGATGAAACTGTCACATTTTAAGTGGAGCCATAGTCTTTTGTTGTGGCTAGTTCTCAGTTTCTCACGTAACACATGAACTACCGAACGCGAGTGTAACGTTTGCCCAGCCCTGCCTCCTTGCCCGTCTCTGTAGGCGGCAGAGTTCTTTTCTGAGCGAATGTTTCTGTTCGCGTGACTGTGGAACCAAAAACAGCCGAGTGGCGCAGGTGTGCCGCGGGTATATTTATAACTCCATAGAGTGCAGCACGGCCGTCAGCTCGCGGTTCTTCTGCGAAAGCAAACGGCGGGCACCTGGCAGCAGGCTTCGCAGCCCGCCTTTGTGTCCGCCTGCCTCGTCCGTGGCGCCTCTGCAAACTGGGTGCCGGGCTTAACAGCGGTGGTAGTTATGCGTAGCGGCCCTTCTGCTCAGGTGCATTTGCCCCGATACCAGCTGAGGCGTTGGAGGTACTAATTGGTGTACTGCTTTTTGATTTGCAAGTCAGAGAAATAGGTAAATTACTTGGTCCTCTCGACGATAGAAGCCGGCCGAAGTGGCCGTGCGGTTAAAGGCGCTGCAGTCTGGAACCGCAAGACCGCTACGGTCGCAGGTTCGAATCCTGCCTCGGGCATGGATGTTTGTGATGTCCTTAGGTTAGTTAGGTTTAACTAGTTCTAAGTTCTAGGGGACTAATGACCTCAGCAGTTGAGTCCCATAGTGCTCAGAGCCATTTGAACCATTTTCCTCTCGACGATAATTCTATCTCCATCAGAGAACATATTGTGCATTCATGGCAAGAGAGATGGGATTCTACTGCCACTGGAAGGCGGACATATTGCTTCCTCCCAAATGTCACGGAGATTCTCCAATTGGTAAACATCATCTGACGTGACGTGGTCCATGTGAGGCGCCAAAGAAACTGATGTAGGCATACGTATTCCAATACAGAGACATGTAAACAGGCACAATATAGCGCTGCGATCGGAAACGCCTATATAAGACAAAAAGTGTGTGACGTAGTTGTTAGATCGGTTACTGCTGCTACAGTGGCAATGAAGTGGGGATTTTCCCTCGCGACCATTTCACGAGTGTGCAGTGAATATCAAGACTCTGGTAAAACATCAAATCTGCGAGATCGCTGCGACCGGAAAAAGATCCTGCAAGAACGGGACCGACGACGATTGGAGAGAATCGTTCAACGTGACACAAGTGCAACCCTTCAGCAAATTGCTGCAGATTTCAGTATTGGGCCACCAACAGGTGTCAGCGTGCGAATCACTCAACAAAACACCATGATATGGGCTTTCGGAGACGAATGCCCACTCGTGTACCCTTGATGACTGCACGACACAAAGTTTCACGCCTCGCCTGGGCCCGTCAACACCTACATTGGACTGCTAATGAATGGAAAGACGTTGCATGGTCGGACGAGTCTCGCTTCAAATTGTATCGAGTGGATGGACATGGACGGGTTTGGAGACAACTTCATGAATCCACAGACCCTGTATGTCAGCAGGGGAGTGTTCAAGTTGGTGGAGGCTCTGTAATGATGTGGGGCGTGTGAAATTGAAGTGATAAGGGACCCCTCATATGTCTAGACACGACTCTGACAGGTGACACGTACGTAAACATCCTGTCTGATCACCTACATCCGACGGACTTGGAAAATTCCAGCAGGACAATGCGACATCTCACATTCCCAGAAATGCTACAGAGAGGAACACTAGTCTGAGTTTAAACACTTCCGCTGGTCACCAAACTACCCAAACATGAACATTATTGAGCATATCTGTGATCCCTTGCAAACATGCTGCTCAGAAGAGAGCTCCACCCCCTTGTACTTTTACGGATTTATGGACAGCCTTGCAGGATTCATGGTGTAATTTCCCTCCAACACTACTTCAGACATTAGTCGAGTCCATGCCACGTCATGTTGTGTCACTTCTGCGTGCTCGCGGCGGCCCTAAATGATAATGAGCAGGTGTACCACTTTCTTCGACTATTCAGTGTATGTTGCACACAGCAGTGATTGCATATCCATGGCTATATCTGGCCATGTCTTCGTGGGTGAGCCGTGGTAAAAAAATTGTTGCTTTGAAGAACGCGCCGCAGCGCGTTGTGTGAAGCAGTCGCCCTCTGTTTCTGGCGGTGGCGCCGCTGTGGTAATCGCAGCTTTGGTATTTCCCTCTGGTTGGAAAGCGGAAAGGTTGCCTGTTCACGTGCATTTAAGGGGCGCTATCAGCTCGGCAAGGCCGACTTTGACCTGTGGAAAACCTCCCGTATCCTGATGTTCTCCAAACGCTACAAGCCTCCATCTGATGCCTCTTCCTATCGTCCTATCTCACATCGGTGTTCAGCAAGCTCTTGGAATCCATCCTTATCCGGCACATCCATCACCACCTCCACCAAAACCACCTCCTCCCCGACACCCAATGTGGCTTTCGACCTTCTTTCTCTGCCGATGACCAAGTCCTCCGCCTCACTCATCTCCCTCCAGCTTAACTCCTGTCGCTCCGCCATTTTTGTCTCCCTCGACCTCGAAAAGGCCTACGACCGTGTCTGGCATCCCGGTCTCCTGTTTAAACTCCAAACCTATGCCCTTCCTGTCAACTACATCTGTCTGATGGCCTCCTTCCTCTCCCGCCGCCCCTCCTATGTTACCATCCTTAATGCCAATTCCCACACCTTCTACCCCTATGCAGGTGTGCCCCAGGGCTCTGTCCTCTCCCCTCTCCTCTATCTCCTGTACACGGCAGATATGCCCCAACACCTCCCCCCCCCCTCCAGTACACCTCTTGCAATATGGCGATAACACCGCATTCCCGCCCTCGCTCCTACCCTCCAATGGTCCCAAAGCCTTCTCCAGAATCACCTTGACCTTTTTTCCGCATGGTGTAACCAGTGGCTCCTGAAAATCAATCCTTGCAAGACCCAGGCAATCAGCGTGGGTCGTACAACTCGCTCCTTCCAGCTCCTGGATTTCTCCCTTACCATTTGCGCCCGTCCTGTCTGCCTCTCCCCCACTCTCACCTACCTTGGCCTCACCATTGACCGTCACCTCACCTGGATCCCTTATCTCCGCTCCATCCAATCCAAAGCCCAAAACCACCTCCGACCCCTCAAACTCCTCTCTGGCCGGACATGGGGGTTGCAACCCTCTACCATCCTCCACACCTACAAATCCTTAATCCGTCCCATCCTCTGTTAAGCCAGTCCCGCCCGGATATCTGCCCCCCCCCCCCCCAAATTCTATACGTCCCTCCAGATCCTTGAGCGTCATGCACTCCGCCTTGTCTTCCGTATACGCCTCCTGTCCCCCACGCGGGTCCTCTATGACCTCTTTCCTTTCCCCCATCTGTTCCTATTCTCCGAACATATCCGCATACTCTACACCTCCCGCCAGCCCGCCCCCTTCGGGGGGTAATCGAAATGAAATTCAATAAAGAAAAAAAAAAAAAAAAACTCGGCAAGGGATCAGTCGGAGTGAGGCTAGTTCAGTGTCGCGTCACCAGTTGCTGGTCTGTCTCTCGTTTGCATTTGTATGGCAGTTAGTGTCTGTCTGTCGTCAGAGTGCTAGTATGTCTGTCGTTTGGATCAAACTTTAAAGCCAGAAAATGAGTCTTGCCACTCCGCCAGTAACAGAACTCAGCTAGTGGTCGCCCGCTCGGGGCTGAGTTCCTGCATCTGAGTCTGCGTGTTAGGCCGCCAGTCTGCTCGAGACGCTCGGGCAACGGTCATTGGCGGTTGGATCGGTCGGTTCGTCGGTCGCGCAATGAGACACAAGATGACTTGTCCGCGTTGAGCGTCGGCGCATCTGATGTCCCCACGTGAGTCCAGTGGGCAGCGCCGTGTAGAAAGGGGTAGTGACTTCGCGGTTCACAAGAGAGCAACAGGAGCGAAACCACGACATCGGTCTGGCCGGGACGAGCTGCTACGCCGGGAGACGGGAGATCGGCGCGCCTTCCTGCGTCCGTTGAAGCGGCTGACGGGGAACGGTTCGGGAGAGCGTTGGGCGTGCTGCGCCAGGTCTTCGCCAGAAATCGCAGTTTATTAGAAGTTAAGTGACTGGAGATATGTTGTTTCATTTACTTGTTAAATTCTACTTGTTTTCTTGGTGAGGTCACCAGCCGCTTTATTTTGGGGTCTTCCCACCATTCTTCTCCGTTTGCCCACCCGCGGGAAGGTGGTTATTTGTGAATTGGGTGGTCCGTTTTTCCCGTGTGGAATTGGGGAGGTTTAGAGCAATCTGCGGTTCGGGTTGTTTAGTAAACCCCCTCCCCCCCTGCCAATCTGCCATACGTTAATACCTGCCTCTGTCATGTTTGTCGGATTCGGTGTTAACGAATTTATTGCTTAAAGGCCGAATTCTTGAAATATGTATTTATCTTGCCTATCATCTTGCGAGGTGGTATATGTATGTGTAATGTAGAGCATGTTGTACATTTTACGTAAGTCTGCATTTTATGGGTTTTATTTAAATAGTCATTTTAGATCATAAGGTTGCCACCCTTCCACCGTAAGAGTCCTTAAAAAAGAAAAAAACAAATTGCACTTTCGGTGGCAAATAATTTGAATGTTGTACCATTTCCATTCCTCTTACGGGGTGCATAGTTTACGTGTTTGTGTGAGTTGTTAAAAATTTTTATTTTAAAGTAATCTGGTGTGTTGCAGATTTGCACCAGTGTACTCTTTCAGAGGTTGTTGTGAGCGGTCATGACTACGGCCGTGTTGAAAGGGAGCAGGCAAGCTTCTCAGCCCGAAGACTCATACTGCTAATATTGTTCTTATACCTCTAAATAAAATTGTAACGATATTCCGAGGGTGCTTTTCTACTTATAATTGTAAATCTGTTTTTAAAAGGCTTTTAGGAATAAAATTCATATTTGTTAAAAGTAATTTCATTGTCATTAGTTGCTCCCTGGCAACTACTTCCACGCTCACCTAGTGTGATTAAATGTGTTAATGTTCTTGATGAATCGCTAGTAAATAAAGTAAATTCTTTAAGAAAAGATTTTGAAAGTAAATTTACGGTTCAGGGGCTATTCAGTTTCAGACATCTTGATGGTACAGAGAAGACAGCAGCTTCAGGACTCCTGCGAGGGGTTGCGAAATGACGTTAAATTTGGATTCTTGAACGAAATAGCTTAACTCTTCTTACAGTCAGCCAAAAGAGAGTATTGTGAACAACTGGTGCTTAGTCAGGGAAGAAGTAAATGGCGTTCTGTGAGGGAAGGGAACGGTTCGGTACCACAAAGAAAATGAAGGGAAATAGGTTTTAAGCAACCCGTTAGCTTTCTAAAACGGAGACTGAATCTTGATCGCAGCCGACGGCCCATGCATGTGCCAATGTTAACACCACGACATCGTCGACTACGACTGAAATGGGCACGGGACCACCGCCATTGGACGTTGGAGCTGTGGCAGAGCGTTGCGTGGTCTTCTTCACCATGCCGACAGGAGGGCGTGAATCCTTCGTCTTCCATGGGGACAGCTCATCGACACCTCTACTGCGGGACGTAGACAAGATGGTAGTGGTTTCATTATGCTCTGGAGAACATTCACGCTGGCATCCAAGGGTCCAGTGCAGTTCGTCAAGGCACCATGACGGCCGAGGAATATGTACATTGGTTGTAGACCACGTAAACCTCTTCATGACGATTGTTTCCCGACGATAGTGTCATTTTTCAACAAGATAACGCGTCATGCCACAAGGTCAGGAGTGTGATGGAGCGGCGAGTTCCAATTGATGTGCTAGCTCTCCCAACTCATCAGATCTGAACCCGAGCGAAAGCATCTGGTATGTGATTGAACGTGGTGTCTAAGCTCGTCTTACTCCTCCCTGGAGTTGGGTGACTTGTATGAGCAGATATGGTGTCAACTCCCTCCAGCGACGTTCCAAAGCCTCATTCCTTCCATGCCACGACGCGTCGCCGCTTTTTTTCGTGCCAGAGAGGGACATACCGGCTATTAGGTAGTTGATTATAATGTTCTGGCCGATCAGTGTACAACTAACATTTCGTGTTAAACTCAGTTATCCCTTTAACAGGATTGTATATTCTTTGAATTTATAGCAAATTAACTCTATTTTAGAGTTTGTTAGCGATCATAACCTCAAAAGCGTTTCAGGGAAACAATAAATAGGATACTAAGTTTTTCTGTTGTAATAGATATCTCGTTTCTGCTGTTAATGGCTTTAGTTTTCAAAGACTACGGGCAATACTTGTAGTATACCAGACACATAAATTTAAAGAGAATCAAAGGTACCTCGAGTACTGTCCACCCCTTTGCAGGCAGTCTCCTCTAAAGAAAGTTCAGAATTTATCACTACTCGTCAGTGACTACCAGAGAAGTCTGACAAGATAACCGTTGCTCAGAGAGTTTCGACGAAGCTTAGAGTTTGCAGCATTGTCCCCAGAACTGACCATGACTCCCTGGTTCTAAGTGTGGGGTTTCCACCAGAGACTTCGAAAGTTCTCTGACAAACTAGGCTGCAGCTTCATAGACTTGCACTATAGGGTTCAGAACTGTAGCGTTCCCATAAATGAGTCAGGTATGCACTACACATTAAAGCCTGCTACTAAGATGTGTGTGGGGTGCACACAAAGGTTTTTTAGATGTGACCACTTTCGATTCAGTTGAGATAACGACAGCTGTAGGAGACTCGGAAGTACCAATGTAAGAATCAAAGAAATGCCACCAACAGGCGAGAGTAATAAAATCTAGTGCTTTCCTGCCGAAGCATTTGCAACAAAGTGGCAGAATTTGAAGTGCTTCTAAAACCCAGCGGAGTTCACATAATACACTACTGGCCATTAAAATTGCTACACCACGAAGATGACGTGCTACAGACGCGAAATTTAACCGACAGGAAGAAGATGCTGTGATATGGAAATGATTAACTTTTCAGAGCATCCACACAAGGTTGGCGCCGGTAGCGACACCTACAACGTGCTGACATGAGGAAAATTTCAAACCGATTTCTCGTACGCAAACAGCAGTTGACCGGCGTTGCCTGGTGAAACATTGTTGTGATGCCTCGTGTGAGGAGGAGAAATCCGTACCATCCCGTTTCCGACTTTGATAAAGGTCAGATTATAGCCTATCGCGATTGCGGTTTATGGTATCGCGACATTGCTGCTCGCGTTGGTCGAGATCCAATGACTGTTAACAGAATATGGAATCGGTGGGTTCAGGAGGTAATACGGAACGCCGTGCTGGATCCCAACGGCCTCCTATCACTAGCAGTCGAGATGACAGGCATCTTATCCGCATGGCTGTAACGGATCGTGCAGCCACGTCTCGATTCCTGCGTCAACAGCGTTTGCAAGACAACAATCATCTGCACGAACAGTTGGACGACGTTTGCAGCAGCATGAACCATCAGCTCGGAGACCATGGCTGCGGTTACCCTTGACGCTGCATCACAGACAGGAGTGCCTGCGATGGTGTACTCAACGACGAACCTGGTTGCACGAATGGCAAAACGTCATTTTTTTCAGACGAATCCAGGTTCTGTTTACAGCATTATGATGGTCGCATCCGTGTTTGGCGACATCGCGGTGAATGCACATTGGAAGCGTGTATTCGTCATCGCCATACTGGCGTATCACCCGGAGTGATGGTATGAGGTGCCATTGGTTACACGTCTCGGTCACCTCTTGTTCACATTGACGGCACTTTGAACAGTGGACGTTACATTTCAGATGTGTTACGACCCGTAGCTCTACCCTTCATTCGATCCCTGCGAAACCCTACATTTCAGCAGGATAATGCACTACCTCGTGTTGCAGGTCCTGTACGGGCCTTTCTGGATACAGAAAATGTTCGACTGCTGCCCTGGCCAGAACATTCTCCAGATCTCTCACCAATTGGCAACGTCTGGTCAATGGTGGCCGAGCAACTGGCTCGTCGCAATACTCCAGTCACAACTACTGATGAACTGTGGTATCGTGTTGAAGTTGCATGGGCAGCTGTACCTGTACACGCCATCCAAGCTCTGTTTGACTCAATGCCAAGGCGTATCAAGGTCGTTATTACGACCAGAGGTGATTGTTCTGGGTACTGATTTCTCAGGATCTATGCACCCAAATTGCTTGAAAATGTGATCACGTGTCAGTTCTAGTATAATATATTTGTCCAATGAATACCCGTTTATCATTTTCATTTCTTCTTGGTGTAGCAATTTTAATGGTCAGTAGTGTACATGTTACGTAAAACTGGTTACAAATTGAAATTGATAGCAGTGAGATTCTGAGGGCAAATTCAGTGTACGTTGTAAAAATAGGCTTATGTGAAACTGAGGTGCTATATATGTCCTGTAGACAAGAATCTGAAATCCACCGATACAGAAATTGTATTTAATTGCGATATTGTTTGAGGAAGGGTCAATATCAGGGGTAGGCATAAATTTATAATGGGAATAACTACAGTTTTGTTTGTGGTGGATGTGACAAAACATTACTAAATGTATCTAAAGGAACAAATGTGAGAGTGTACAAAAATAATACACTCCTGGAAATTGAAATAAGAACACCGTGAATTCATTGTCCCAGGAAGGGGAAACTTTATTGACACATTCCTGGGGTCAGATACATCACATGATCACACTGACAGAACCACAGGCACATAGACACAGGCAACAGAGCATGCACAATTTCGGCACTAGTACAGTGTATATCCACCTTTCGCAGCAATGCAGGCTGCTATTCTCCCATGGAGACGATCGTAGAGATGCTGGATGTAGTCCTGTGGAACGGCTTGCCATGCCATTTCCACCTGGCGCCTCAGTTGGACCAGCGTTCGTGCTGGACGTGCAGACCGCGTGAGACGACGCTTCATCCAGTCCCAAACATGCTCAATGGGGGACAGATCCGGAGATCTTGCTGGCCAGGGTAGTTGACTTACACCTTCTAGAGCACGTTGGGTGGCACGGGATACATGCGGACGTGCATTGTCCTGTTGGAACAGCAAGTTCCCTTGCCGGTCTAGGAATGGTAGAACGATGGGTTCGATGACGGTTTGGATGTACCGTGCACTATTCAGTGTCCCCTCGACGATCACCAGTGGTGTACGGCCAGTGTAGGAGATCGCTCCCCACACCATGATGCTTGGTGTTGGCCCTGTGTGCCTCGATCGTGTGCAGTCCTGATTGTGGCGCTCACCTGCACGGTGCCAAACACGCATACGACCATCATTGGCACCAAGACAGAAGCGACTCTCATCGCTGAAGACGACACGTCTCCATTCGTCCCTCCATTCACGCCTGTCGCGACACCACTGGAGGCGGGATGCACGATGTTAGGGCGTGAGCGGAAGACGGCCTAACGGTGTGCGGGACCGTAGCCCAGCTTCATGGAGACGGTTGCGAATGGTCCTCGCCGATACCCCAGGAGCAACAGTGTCCCTAATTTGCTGGGAAGTGGCGGTGCGGTCCCCTACGGCACTGCGTAGGATCCTACGGTCTTGGCGTGCATCCGTGCGTCGCTGCGGTCCGGTCCCAGGTCGACGGGCACGTGCACCTTCCGCCGACCACTGGCGACAACATCGATGTACTGTGGAGACCTCACGCCCCACGTGTTGAGCAATTCGGCGGTACGTCCACCCGGCCTCCCGCATGCCCACTATACGCCCTCGTTCAAAGTCCGTCAACTGCAAATACGGTTCACGTCCACGCTGTCGCGGCATGCTACCAGTGTTAAAGACTGCGATGGAGCTCCGTATGCCACGGCAAACTGGCTGACACTGACGGCGGCGGTGCACAAATGCTGCGCAGCTAGCGCCATTTGACGGCCAACACCGCGGTTCCTGGTGTGTCCGCTGTGCCGTGCGTGTGATCATTGCTTGTACAGCCCTCTCGCAGTGTCCGGAGCAAGTATGGTGGGTCTGACACACCGGTGTCAATATGTTCTTTTTTCCATTTCCAGGAGTGTAAGTCTGTCTTTATATAATAGCAACATAGCAATGGATCTTCAAGCCAACGCCGACACGTTATTATCGACGTCTATTTTGTAACATAATGATCTAAAATTACATCTTCATAAAATTAAATTCAATAAATATCCAACGGCATATCGTTGGATATTTATTGAATTTAATTTTATGAAATCTGGGGAAATAAGACTAAAAATATTCAAAGGATATTTTGAGTCATATACGAATATTTTTAGTTTGACACTGAAAATTGTGAGGTCCTGCCCACTCGGCCCGCATAGGGTGCCTAAAGGATGCTGCGTTCTGGAAATACTACACCACAATCCACGCAATTCACATTAATAGTTTTTATTACAATAAAGAAGATTGACAATACTTTACTCTGTATTTATAAGAACGTGACGCAAGCGATGTGCGACATGCAAACTGTCAGTATCTTTCTCTATATACTATGTCCATACAAGCAATGGATATGGATCACTAATAACTGCTATCGTAGCGCTCACTGCTAGGCCGGGTCTAGTACTGTGCCGCCTATCACTAGACTCCTCGGAAGTAGAGAAGCTGAAACTATACTTTGAGAAATGTGTACTTAACTTTGATGACACCTTGTAAGTTTTGGCGAATGGAAACGGTATTCTTAAAGGTTTCCGATAATGAACATGCGCCAACAACCTTTCGAAACGGTAGTCTTACCACATATGAATTTAAGCCTCCTTTCAAACTTGCCTATTTTTTTCCATTCGCTGTTGAAGCAAACTTCATGCCAGACAGAGACTCGGAATCTGGAACCTTTGCCTTTCGTGGGCAAGCTCTTTGCGTACTGAGCTACCCAAGCACGACTCACGACCTGTCCTCACAGTTGCACTTCCGCCAGTACCTCCTATCTTTCAAACTTCGCTGCGCGGGAATAGCCGAGCGGTCTGGGACGCTGCAGTCATGGATTGTGCGGCTGGTCCCGGCGGAGGTTCGAGTCCTCCCTCGGGCATGGGTGTGTGTGCTTGTCCTTAGGATAATTTAGGTTAAGTAGTGTGCAAGCTTAGGCCCTGATGACATCAGTAGTTAAGTCCCATTAGATTTCACACACATTTGAACATTTTTTTCTTTCAAACTTCACAGTAGTTCACCTTCATACCTTGCGAGACTAGCACTTCTGGAAGAAAGGATACTGCGGCTTAACCACAGCCTAGGAGATTGTTTCCATTCTGTAATGGAGTGTGCGTTGACTTGGACCTGCTGGTAGAGTAAAACTGTGTGACGGACCAGGACTGTAACCTTGTACATTTACCTTTCGCAGGCATTTTGGAGCAAACACATTACTTGTTCACCATAAATTATTTCCGTGTCTAGCTAGGCACATAGGCACAGACTGGTGTGCAAAATTTTTTGTGACAATCTGTCTCTAAATGAACTCGTTGTCAGTGGCACACTAAACCCTAATCTTGTATTCCTCTCGCTCCCTTATGCAAGTGGCGGTGCCACCACATTAGGCTGCAGCTTCCTACTAGCATTCACCTCCGCAGGTTTCAGGTTTACCGTCTGTATGAACCGCTTACGTTAACAGCGTCGGCCGAACCGCCAAGATGTTCCAACTTGGGTGCTGACACTCTATCACCGACCTTCATCGTCCATTTCTCACCTATCCTACTACTGCTAACGTCAACGACTGATTTTCGCTGACTCCATCCAAATACTTTCCGCTAGTGCCGTATCTCTTCTTATAGACATCTACATCTATACTACGCGAGCCACCTTACGGTGTGTGGCGGAGGGTACTTATTGTACCACTATCTGATCCCCCCTTCCCTGTTCCATTCACGAATTGTGCGTGGGAAGAACGACTGCTTGTAAGTCTCCGTATTTGCTCTAATTTCTCGGATCTTTTCGTTGTGATCATTACGCGAGATATATGTGGGCGGTAGTAATATGTTGCCCATCTCTTCCCGGAATGTGCTCTCTCGTAATTTCGATAATAAACCTCTCCGTATTGCGTAACGCCTTTCTTGGTGTCCGCCACTGGAGCTTGTTCAGCATCTCCGTAACGCTCTCGCGCTGACTAAATGTCCCCACGACGAATCGCGCTGCTTTTCGCTGGATCATGTATATCTCTTCTATTAATCCAACCTGGTAAGGGTCCCATACTGATGAGCAATACTCAAGAATCGGACGAACAAGCGTTTTGTAAGCTACTTCTTTCGTCGATGAGTCACATTTTCTTAGAATTCTTCCTATGAATCTCAACCTGGCGCCTGCTTTTCCCACTATTTGTTTTATGTGATCATTCCACTTCAGATCGCTCCGGATAGTAACTCCTATGTATTTTACGGTCGTTACCGCTTCCAATGATTTACCACCTATGGCATAATCGTACTGGAATGGATTTCTGCCCCTATGTATGCGCATTATATTACATTTATCTACGTTTAGGGAAAGCTGCCAGCTGTCGCACCATGCATTAATCCTCTGCAGGTCTTCCTGGAGTACGTACGAGTCTTCTGATGTTGCTACTTTCTTGTAGACAACCGTGTCATCTGCAAATAGCCTCACGGAGCTACCGATGTTGTCAACTAAGTCATTTATGTATATTGTAAACAATAAAGGTCCTATCATGCTTCCTTGCGGTACTCCCGAAATTACCTCTACATCTGCAGATTTTGAACCGTTAAGAATGACATGTTGTGTTCTTTCTTCTAGGAAATCCTGAATCCAATCACAAACCTGGTCCGATATTCCGTAAGCTCGTATTTTTTTCACTAAACGTAAGTGCGGAACCGTATCAAATGCCTTCCTGAAGTCCAGGAATACGGCATCAATCTGCTCGCCAGTGTCTACGGCACTGTGAATTTCTTGGGCAAATAGGGCGAGCTGAGTTTCACATGATCTCTGTTTGCGGAATCCATGTTGGTTATGATGAAGGAGATTTGTATTATCTAAGAACGTCATAATACGAGAACACAAAACATGTTCCATTATTCTACAACAGACTGACGTAAGCGAAATAGGCCTATAATTATTCGCATCTGTGATTTATGACCCTTCTTGAAAATGGGAACGACCTGCGCTTTCTTCCAGTCGCTAGGTACTTTACGTTCTTCCAGCGATCTACGATAAATTGCTGATAGAAAGGGGGCAAGTTCTTTAGCATAATCACTGTAGAATCTTAAGGGTATCTCGTCTGGTCCGGATGCTTTTCCGCTACTAAGTGATAGCAGTTGTTTTTCAATTCCGATATCGTTTATTTCAATATTTTCCATTTTGGCGTCCGTGCGACGGCTGAAGTCAGGGACCGTGTTACGATTTTCCGCAGTGAAACAGTTTCGGAACACTGAATTCAGTATTTCTGCCTTTCTTCGGTCGTCCTCTGTTTCGGTGCCACCGTGGTCAACGAGTGACTGAATAGGGGATTTAGATCCGCTTACCGATTTTACATATGACCAAAACTTTTTAGGGTTCTTGTTTAGATTGTTTGCCAATGTTTTATGTTCGAATTCGTTGAATGCTTCTCTCATTGCTCTCTTTACGCTCTTTTTCGCTTCGTTCAGCTTTTCCTTATCAGCTATGATTCGACTACTCTTAAACCTATGATGAAGCTTTCTTTGTTTCCGTAGTACCTTTCGTACATGATTGTTATACCACGGTGGATCTTTCCCCTCGCTTTGGACCTTAGTCGGTACGAACTTATCTAAGGCGTACTGGACGATGTTTCTGAATTTTTTCCATTTTTGTTCCACATCCTCTTCCTCAGAAATGAACGTTTGATGGTGGTCACTCAGATATTCTGCGATTTGTGCCCTATCACTCTTGTTAAGCAAATATATTTTCCTTCCTTTCTTGGCATTTCTTATTACACTTGTAGTCATTGATGCAACCACTGACTTATGATCACTGATACCCTCTTCTATATTCACGGAGTCGAAAAGTTCCGGTCTATTTGTTGCTATGAGGTCTAAAACGTTAGCTTCACGAGTTGGTTCTCTAACTATCTGCTCGAAGTAATTCTCGGACAAGGCAGTCAGGATAATGTCACAAGAGTCTCTGTCCCTGGCTCCAGTTCTGATTGTGTGACTATCCCATTCTATACCTGGTAGATTGAAGTCCCCCCTATTACAATAGTATGGTCACGAAACTTCTTCACGACGTTCTGCAGGTTCTCTCTGAGGCGCTCAACTACTACGGTTGCTGATGCAGGTGGTCTATAGAAGCATCCGACTATCATATCTGACCCACCTTTGATACTTAGCTTAACCCAGATTATTTCACATTCGCATTCGCTAATAACTTCACTGGATATTATTGAATTCTTTACTGCTATAAATACTCCTCAACCATTGGCGTTTATACTATCCTTGCGGTATATATTCCATTCTGTGTCTAGTATTTCGTTACTTTTCACTTCCGGTTTTAACCAACTTTCCGTTCCTAATACTATATGCGCACTATTTCCTTCAATAAGAGATACTAATTCAGGAACCTTGCCCTGGATACTCCTGCAGTTTACCAATATTACGTTAACTTTTCCTGTTTTTGGTCTCTGAGGGCGGACGTTCTTTATCAACGATGATAATGTCCTCTCTGGTAAGCCGTCAGGTATTTTATCGTTTCGCCCAAGGGGGGGGGGGGTCCCTCTAACCTAAAAAAACCCCGTGTGCACGCCACACGTACTCTGCTACCCTAGTAGCTGCTTCCGGTGTGTAGTGCACGCCTGACCTGTCTAGGGGGGGCCCTACAGTTCTCCACCCAATAACGGAGGTCGATGAATTTGCAACCATTATAGTCGCAGAGTCGTCTGAGCCTCTGGTTTAGACCCTCCACACGGCTCCAAACCAGAGGACCGCGATCGACTCTGGGCACTATGCTGCAGATATTAAGCTCAGCTTGCACTCCGCGTGCGATGCTGGTTGTCTGCACCAAATCAGCCAGCCGCCGGAAGGAACCAAGGATGGCCTCAGAACCCAAGCGGCAGGCGTCATTCGTTCCGACATGTGCTACTATCTGCAGCCGGTCACACCCAGTGCGTTCAATAGCTGCCGGAAGGGCCTCCTCCACATTACGGACGAGACCCCCCGGCAAGCACACCGAGTGCACACTGGCATTCTTCCCCGACCTACCCGCTATTTTCCTGAGGGGCTCCATAACCCGCCTAACGTTGGAGCTCCCTATAACTAATAGGCCCGCCCTCTGTAACTGTCGGGACCTTGCCGGAGAATCGGCCACTGGCCCAACAGGCGAGGCATCCTGTGGTGGCTCGGAAACGATGTCATCACCACTAGGAAGCACCCCGTACCTGTTGGAAAGGGGTAAGGCAGCTGCCACGCGGCCAGATCCCACCTTCGCCTTTCGGCCAGGCACGCGCGAGCCCACCACTGTCCGCCATTCACCCTGGAGTGATGGCTGACCGGTAAGATGCTCACTGCCGGAAGACGCAGCGACATCAGGGGTTCCATGTGATTCCAAGGCCACCGAAGTAGGCATAGGTCTCACCACAGTTGCCCCAACGCCACTACGAGCCGACGCCTGCGCCTCGAGCTCGATGAGCCTAACAGACAAAGCCTCCACCTGCCCCCGAAGAGTGGCCAATTCTCCTTGCGTCCGCTCACAACAACCACAGTCCCTACACATGACTATGTTTACCCTACTCTATACGGTGACAAATTCCCAAGATAATCTTCTGATGAGCTACTCTGATAATCAAGAAACACTCACTGAAATACGAGACGCGAAAACTACGCTAGGTTTTCCCAGAAAAACTATTTAAAAGCTAAGCGCAGCAAATAAGTACAAAAACGCTTTATACAAACAGTACTCGCTGGCTGTCACAAGACAACTGCTGATTCAAGTGACTAGTGGCTAACGGCCGCGAAACAAACAAAAGACGGTTTTAGGGCGCTTTCTGTTCTAAACGATCAAGAAAACACTAAGAAATCTAACACGAAAACTACGTAAAGTTTTATCAAGAACTGTTAGTTACTATGCAGAGCAGATAAACACAAATAGAATCCCTTCCTTAGTGGAAGGTCGTAAACAAAATGCAAAATAAACGCTTTATACAAACAGTACTCGCTGCTGCTGGTGCTCTCGCTCTGGCTGTCACAAGACAACTGCTGATTCAAGTGACTAGTGGCTAACGGCCGCGAAACAAACAAAAGACGGTTTTAGGGCGTTTTCTGTTCTAAACGATCAAGAAAACACTAAGAAATCTAACACGAAAACTACGTAAAGTTTTATCAAGAACTGTTAGTTACTATGCAGAGCAGATAAACACAAATAGAATCCCTTCCTTAGTGGAAGGTCGTAAACAAAATGCAAAATAAACGCTTTATACAAACAGTACTCGCTGCTGCTGGTGCTCTCGCTCTGGCTGTCAGAAGACATGCTTGTATTGAGTACAAGTTAAGATTATTCGGTTCGTTATTGCAATTGAAGTTGTAAGATGGCAAGAACTATGCCCCTTACATGAAGCCATAATCGATTTGGGTCGAGGAGGAGAAGTCACATTAGGAGAGGGTGACAAAATCCATCTTCGTTTCGATGAACAGGCAATCCCAGGGCAGGTACAAAAGAGCTGTCTCAGACTACAATTTCCAAACCAGGAGGAGTCAACAGGTGAAGCCGACGGTGGACAGAGCAATCGAGATAGTACTTCGAAACAAGCACATTTAGTAGAAATACATAAGGAAATAAAAGGTCATAAGAGACGCAGACAAAGAAGGGTTAGACAATGTGCTGAGAAGGAATATTGAAATTTTTCTCCCCAAGACGGGCTCCATAGAGGGCTATCAATATAAATTTGACGTAAGGAGGCACAAACCGTTTCGAGTATCGCCGTACCCGATTCCGTGGGCGTACGGAGATCGTGTTTTTATCGAACTCCAGCGGATGCAGAGGGAGGATGTGATAGAGCCAGCAAAGTCACAATACAACAGTCCCCTCAGGATCGTAGACAAAAGGAACGGGGAAATTCGACTTGTGTTAGATTCCCGGCAGATCAATACGATCATAATTCCGGAAACCGACAGACCCGAGAGGCTCGATGAGTTGCTGCAGAGATTCCATGGAGTTTCGGTGTTTTCCTCTCTGGATTTGAAATCCAGCTTCTGGCAAATCGAGTTGGATCCAGAATGTAGAAGATACACGGCGCTCATCGCATTTGGTACATGCTATCAATTTAAGAGACTCCCCTTTGGCCTGAATATTTCCTCTGCAGCATTTATAAGAGGATTAGGAACAATTTTGGATGAGGGGTTAAGGGAGAGAATAACATGTTACGTTGATGATATCCTCATTGCGGAAAAGACATGGGAATCTCACAACAATCTTCTGGGAGAAGTGATCTCCAAATTAAGAAAACATGGGGTGACGGTTTGGAGGAAGACAAGTACATTTTTTGGGTCATCTCATCTCAGGGGAAGGAATTATGCCAGACCCAGAGCAGATGAGGGAAATCGCAGAATTTGCATCGCCTACCACAAGGAAACAGCTGAGAGGCTTTCTCGGTGTCGTGAATTTTTACTAAAAATTCATGTATATAGAGGCATTGGCGACACCACGACTGTGTCAATTAACCGGAAAGAATGCGGCGTGGGTATGGGACAATGATGCAGAAAGCGAATTCAGTATGATAAAATCAGCTCTGGTAAAAGCTCCGATTCTGTCACATCCTGATCTGGCGCATGACTTCTGTATGGCCACGGATAGCGTGAAAACAGGGCTAGGCGTAATGGTCTTCCAAGAATATGATGAAGGTGGAGTAAAGATACACAAAACAATCGCATTCGGGAGTCGGATGCTGAGTAAAAGCGAAAGGAACTACTCAGTAACCGAACTAGAGGCCCTCCCGATAGTGTGGGGGTTCCAGAAGTTCAAGTACTTTTTATTCGGACGTAAGACACATGTCTATACCGATCATAGAGCTCTGGAGTTCTTACTTACGGCCAAATTAACGCATGGGACGTTTGCGAGATGGGTATCTGTCCTCCAGGAATTCAATTTCACTATAGTATACGTACCGGGACCCACAAATGTAATAGCGGATGCGCTATCTCGTTCCCCTCTGGGGATAAGCGATTATCAGGCTGACGAATTGGAAAAAGAAAATTTCTCCTTGTTCTATCTACGGAAAGTGGCATTTGAAAATTATATCACAGTGACAATGCGTGATATTGGGCGAGAACAAGACAAAGATCCTGTGCTGAGAGGAATAAAAGAAAAGTGGAAAGATAGAATGCGAGCCAGGCTTAGGCAGCATTATCTGTTAAGAAAGGGGGTCCTGTTTTACAGAAGAAATCCGTGTGAGACGTTGTGGGTTGTGTGTGTGCGCCAGAGGAAGTAATAAACAAAGTCACCTGGTATACACATCTCAGTTACGCTCACTTCTGACCCAGGAAGTGCTTCTTGAAACTAAAAAGCGTCTGTCACTTCAAAAACATGGAGAGACGAATACGCAACGTTCTCGCGGTATGTAAGAAGTGTCAGAAGGCGAAAACAAGTACTGTAGCCATGCAGCCTCCTCTGTACCCCATTATTCCGGAGAAATTAAGACAAATAGCGGCGAAGGACTTGATGGGTCCGTTACCAACCACACAAAGGGGTTATAGATACATCATGATGGTCTTAGAATTAACGTCTAAGTACGTCACCCTGGCACCATTGAAAAGAGCAACCGGGACAACGGTGAGCAGGGCGCTACGTAAAGATTTCCTGGCACAGGTAGGGCCAGTAGAGTATATTTTGTCAGAAAATGGGCCACAGTACAGGTCACAGGTATGGAAGAGAACACTTGAAAGTCATGGAATTAAACCAGTTTTCATATCCCGATTCCACCCCAGTTCTAGTCCCTCTGAAAGAACAATGAAGGATTTACGAAACCTTTGCAGATTGTACTGCAGTAAGAAGCACGCCACGTCGGACATCTTCATCAAAGATTTCCAGGAAGTAATTAATGAGATACACCACAGCACCACCCTGTTAGTTCCAATCACGGTACTAAAGAACCGGAACCCGCCGGACAGGCTCCGTCAGTTAGTGGAGTTTCCTCCAAGAACACGCCAGCGACATGGGACCGTCGTGGAGAAAGCCCTACAAAATATCCGACGTGCAGGCGAGAAGCGCAAAGCACGAGCAGATAAAGGGGCGCGAGTACGACACTTTGTGGTTGGGGAAAAGGTACTCATTAAGACACACCGACTGTCAAACAAGCAAAGGAAATTGTGCCACAAATTCTTCGCCGCGTATAGTGGGCCTGTGCGTGTGCGGAGAATAGCGCATGCCAACGCATTGGAAGTAGAATCCATAAAAACAGGAAAATCACCGGGAGTGCATCCGATAGCACATGTAAAGGCATTTGTGGAATGATGAACTGCAGATTTTGTACATGGAATTGTAGCAAATTTAGGCGTAGAATAAGGATTTTTGTTAAAGTGTCTTGTTTGTTTGTGTATATACTGATATTAGTGGTAGAGTGTCTCGTTTATATGTGTCGATATTTTGCGTTTTTACTATTAATAATGATATCTCCCCTCTCGATGTTATGAAAGTAAAGGGCACTAGAGTATTTTGTAAAGACACATGATTAAAGAATGGAAAACAAGGATTTCTGGGCGTACCCCTAGAAAAAGGTAGCTTAGGAACTCTGTAAATTACAGAAAAGTTCTCGTAATTGTATCCCCGTCATTGGAGAACATATTTAAGGTGACCAGTCCCGTAGGTCGTTACGAGGACGCACCGACGCATATCGTATGCCCCTGAATACGTAAGAGGTGGACAGCTATGCGCAGTTGCGTGAATTAGCGCACCCAGTGTATGTTAAAATGAACCGGATGTAATCATCTACAGAGCGAACAGCAGCATTGATACGCCAGAAATACTTGTTGATACCAAGATAGTGTAACAACTGCGTGTGTGAGCAGTGAGCTATATTTGTGTTGTGCCATTATGACATTGCTAATCCGAAACATGTTCACAGGCCTTATAAAACCATTCGTGACAAAAGGAGAAAACGAGAAGAAAATAGTGGAGAGAAGAAGTGTCGCAATAGAACACGATAAAGGACGCTATCCAAACTTCCAACAAAAATCTTGGTAAGACTGACACATGTCTATGTTTGTTGTGTTTTATACATGTTCGCAGGCACAATAAGAGGGTCTGCCACATGGGGAACTCAGAAGAAAAACCAAGATTAGAGATAGAGAGTAGTGAATAGTAGATACGTAGTCGGGTTGGACAACACCGTGTTAGTCGTAGGAATTAGTAGCTAGAAATGGTGATGGGATCCTGTCCAGATAATCTTGATTCCCTATCCCTTGATTGTGTGTGTGTGAATGACTGTGAAGCAAGTTGTCTTGTACATTTTTTATGTTTATGTATAAAAAAAAGGTATGGTACTGATGGTTAAACATCAGCACCTTCCATGTACTAAAATCAGTTATCTTAGTTTGTTAAGGTGGCGTAACTGAGCGAGAGGGAGTTGGTGCTACGACACCACACATGAGCTGACAAGGAACGAGGACGACAGCAATGAGGGGAGCACACAGCTGACGATGATGATGGCATGCAGACCACGCCCTGAATCGACGGGCCGGTGGTCAACTCAGCAGCCAAGGAGAGGTGAGATCCAGCACCTCTGTGTACGACAAAGAGGTCGGTCCTGGTCTCTGTACACAGTGCGGATCGGGGGCAGCAATGCAGAGGTACAAGAAGGTTTCTATATTTGTTGCTCGCCACGTCAGGTGGAGCGACAGCCCAGCTGACCTTTTCTGCCTAATGACACCAACTTTGAGGGCGTGAGCAAAAAATAGGCTCTCGTCTGATCACGGTCCTCCCCTTGCCCTAAAGCGTCTATAGAAGGAGCAATGACCTGTGGCTGAGCTGCGAGAGGTCACCGATCATAGATGCACCGATGGGATCTTGGGCCTGTCGGACAATATGTCAACAACGAGCTCTTAGGTGAGAGCCATCCTGCCTCAAGAAGATGCGGGTGCCTGTGGCGCCATCTCCGTAATCGACGTTGCTCTCTTCTCAGCCGTTAGCCATCCCTCAACTTGCTAGTCAGAACTATTCTCACTTCCGTTCCTACAAGAAACTTGTGCCGTGTGTGTGAGTGTGTCAGTGTGGATACAAATGAATAACATGTGCTTCAACGAATGCACTCATTTGTTCTGTTTATGAATTATGTTAGAAGAAGGTTATGATTTTATAAATGTGCCATTTGTTAAAACGTCATATATTTGTCATGCCACGTCTGTTTGTGTTAGAATAAGATTTCATACTTATACCTTGTTACAAATACACAACAGTGGTTGCTCAATACGCAATCATTCTTGTCATTATATATATATATATATATATATATATATATATATATATATATAAATATATAAAAGTACATGTGTGTGCACAATGCAGACACTGGACTGGGCCAGACCTTGTTGAATTGTGTAAAGATAACACTTACACCATGCACAATATAACTGTCCAGAAAAAAAAGTTTATTTATAAAATGTCAAAGGGGGTTCACATATAATTTAATGAGAGCAACTACTATCAACTTCACAAAATGTTACACGAATATTGTTCATGTATGTTTTTAGTAATTTAAGTCGAGTGGGGATGGATAACTGAGAGTGAATGGACCTTAAGTTATAGTTGCGGATCTTGCCATTCAAACGACAAGCACAGAGGTGCTTAAACATGCGTATTTGCCCTTTGCAACGTGTGTCCTTGTAATATAATTGTAGTTTTCTTTTGAGTACTCTGACCAATAATTGTCTCAGGAATAGGCAGAGATTAAAGTAAAATTAGATTAAATAATGACCACGTCTTTAACAGTAAATACAGTCACTGAAGGCAGATACCCTAAGAATGAGTGGGAGTTTGCATCAGAGAGGAGGCAGTGGTAATCAATCGCCCGTAACTAACCACGCGAATGGATTACAATAACATTATGGAGATATTAATTTTGTACCACAGGTGGTAACACCATAGGAGTCATCACCTGTACTACAAAATTGATTTGAAGAGAGGGGCTATGTAAGGTGGCAAGAACTATGCCCCTTACATGAAGTCATTAAAGATCACCTTACTCACGTTGAGCGAACAGTAGGGCTGAACAAAAAATGACTGACAAGGCACAATGCATCTTGTAGAGGGTGTAGTATGGACATATTGGAATAATTAATGTCAGGTGATGGTTTTAAAGTAATTCACACGACATGAAAACTTTGTGGAAACCAGTCAATTTACTGGACGCTAGTTTACCCCAGGGAAACATTTAGAGTTGACCGTGGCTGGCTAGGGAACGGCGAAGGGAAACCACAACAGGCAGCTCAGGGCGGCTCAAGCTCTGAGAAAGCGGTAACGCGACGCGGCCTCCATCCGCCTTAAGATGAGTGACAGTGATTGGGTTGTTGACCCCGACTCCATGCTGGTGTACCAGGAAAAAGACGGAGAACTTGTATGCCTGTTGATAAATGTCCGTTGTCCCATTTTCTGTGAAACATGCGACAAAGCCGCGCAAGCTATCGTGGAGCGGTCAACAGAGGTCAAAATATGTGTGTTCATGACTATAGCAACTTCACGCTGAATTCACAGTCCACAGAGCCTGAAGTAAATCAGGTGAAGAGCGACAGCATGAAATACGCCGGCCTCTGATGGGAACGTAGGACCAAGGAATTTGAAGTACTCTCCTGGGAGTCAGAATTCCGGAAAACTTGGTGTTTGTGCAGACGCTAACCTTGATGGGTGGCCTGGGGGGAGCTAAATAGAAGTTGAGAGGAAGGGAAATTTTGTGGGAATTTGTTCACTTCCCAGAGCAGGCATTGGTCAGCGCTGGGAAGCGGCGCATAATTAACATGACTTGCGCTACAATTGGCGTAAGTGATTTTGCTGGAAGGGAAACCGAGGCAAAGAGCGGACTGGCAGAAGTCTCAGTAGAGGTCTTCCATTCCCAGCTTGCCTAGAGTGCGGACGTGGCGTTCTCGAGTCAGCTTGCCTGAGAAAGAGTGAGCATCTCTGCAGTTTAGGACTTAACAAAGGGAACGATTGAGCTTGGAGATAGGAAGTTTTGGTTCAGCTATGTACTGAGAAAGATAGCTAGGAGTGAATAGATGAGTGCAGCCTTGCAGCACCACGAGGTCGGCCGACTTCCACACAACAACGCCGCTCCACCACGCTGTATTCGGTGATATTGCGCCCGCTCAGGCCACTGATTAATTTGTTGGATCACGTCGGCAAAGTTTCCACTAGGGTTTCATGGGCCGTGTATTGTAGAGTTCTTCTCGCACTTCGCATTACACCTGGGTCAGTCGATAGGAATTACTTTTGAGTATCGCGCTTTACTCCACACAAACGCAATTTATTACTACTGCCTGATAAAAAATTGGTTCAAATGGCTCTGAGCACTATGGGACTTAACATCTATGGTCATCAGTCCCCTAGAAGTTAGAACTACTTAAACCTAACTAACCTAAGGACAGTACACAACACCCAGTCATCACGAGGCAGAGAAAATCCCTGACCCCGCCGGGAATCGAACCCGGGAACCCGGGCGCGGGAAGCGATAATGCTACCGCACGACCACGAGCTGCGGACGCTGCCTGATAGGAGAGTCTTGTAACGTCGTGATTGAAGGTCTTGAGTTAAAATAAATTTGTGCTAATCAAGAAGTTGAAATCCCAAGTCACTTTCTTAATTAATTTTATGTTCCACATTTGCATCTGGTGTTCAATAGCTGAGTAAAACATGAATGTGCACCCCTTTTTAATTAAAAGTGATCAATTCTGAATAAATTAATGTCAACACTGCCACCGCAGTACAATCAGGAGTCACACGGCCATATTACTTTTTTGCGTTATCCAATATTGCGGCAGTTTGCACTCTCTGTTGATCTGTTAGTCAATTAGTTGGGGTGAACACACGCCAAAACCAGCTAAGTGACGGGTGGGGTGTTACGAAGTACAAGTGTTTGCTGAAGCAAACTAAGTAAATCACCTCCAAAGTTAAATGGCTATTTATAAATTAAGTTAGTAACTATCGAAATATCAGATTTTTTTCTCTAATGATCAGTTTGTCCGTGTGTAGCTGTAGTATGGTTCGAGACTAAAGTGATTCTGCATTATTTTTATAATATATTAAAAAAAACATATACCTATGGTAAATACTGTCTGGGAATGGGATATATTGTTATAGAACACAAGATAAATTGGAAGGATGCAGTTCTTTATTTCCTGAGGATTTCTCCACTTCCCAAATATTATTTCATATTCATCTTGATGCAAAGGCTGCAGAAAAGGTATTGAGGGGTGACCAATATTATGCCTGCTAAAATGCGTTTCAATAAACTGAAAATCGCGCTTTAGTGAATACTTGAACTGAATTGTTAGAAGATTTTCTTTGCTGCTTCTGGTTCTACTAATATTCCTTCATTGTATTTTGTTTCCTTAAGCGTCTTTAGCAACTTTGTCCACTGCTATGGCATCCATACACTACTAATACTGACACGTTCCTTCAACCAGGTCATACGTACATGGAATGTAATAATTTAGAGAAATACTTCAAATATGTATTTGTTCCCCAAGACAAGATTGAAGGAGTTTTCCGTAGTGGAAATGAAAACAGAAAAGTTTCCTTCCTTAAGATGTAAAATACACTATTTTAAAACAGGGCCTGTTTAAAAAAGCGTTAAATATTACTAGAAGTAATCTTAAAAGCATACACATTAGATTATTGCTCTTCTTTCAAAACGAAAAAAATACATACCTCAAGCTTCAATAAGTCAGCAGCAATTCTCCTTTCGTCCACCATTTCACTTGCACTAGTCATATTCCGAATACAGTCCAGGCATTGGCATAGAGCCTACACATATTTTACAATGATATACTGGGAGTGTCTGCATTGCTCATGAACTTTCAGGAAGAGGATTCTCAATACAACATAAATGATTTTGGAGGACCTTTCTACCAGATCTTTATTGTCTAAGATTCGCTTTATTGTTAAGTGATCAAAATTTCTCATAACGTAGAAACAGCACCATAAGTAATCAAAAAAATTTCTGCAGCAAAAAATTTCGTAACTTCTCCAGATACAAAGTGCTGTGCTTATACATTAGTAATGGCGGGGATGGATTGCCAAGGGGGAGGTGACCACGAGAAAAAGACTGAATAACCAACGAAAGGATGACGTTCTGTGTGTCGAGGCGTGGAACGTCAGAAGTTTGAACGTAGCAGGAAAGCTAGAAAATCTGAAAAGAGAAATGCTAAGGCTCAATCTGCATGTAGTGGGGGCCAGTGAAGTGAAATGGAAAGCAGACAACGATTTCTGGTCAGATAAGTATAGGGTAATATCAACAGCAGCAGGAAATGGTATATCGGGAGTAGGAGTCATTATGAAGAGGAAGGTAGGGCAGAGAGTAAGTTACAGAGAACAGTTCAGGGATAGGGTTATTCCCTTCAGAATCGACAGCATACCAACATCGACAACAGTGTTTCAGGTATTCATCCCGAAGTCGCACATATATGAGGATACTGAGCAGATTAACCAGTACTTAAATGAAGATACAAATCTAATAGTCGTGGGGGATTGGAATGCGGTCGTATGGGAAGGGGCAGAAGAAAGGGTTACGGGAGAATTTGGACTTGGTACTAATAATGAGAGAGGAGCAAGACTAATTTAATTTTGCAATAAATTTCGGCGAGTAACAGCATACACTCTGTTCAAGAATAGCAAGAGGAGGAGGTATACTTGGGAAAGGCCGGGAGATTCGGGGAGAGTTCAGTTAGATTACATCATGGTTAGGGAGAGATTCAGAAATCAGACATTGGATTGTAAGGTGCAGATATGGACTCGTACAATTTAGTAATCATAATGAGTAGGCTGAAGTTTAACAGAATAGTCAGGAGGAATCGGTATACAAAAAAGTGGGGTACGGAAGTACTAAGGACTAGAGAGATACGCTTGAAGTTCTCTAAGACTATAGATATACGATAGTGAATAGTTCAGTAGGCAGTCCAGTTGATGAGGTATGTACGTCCCTAAGAAGAACAATCAGAGATATTGGAAAGAAAACAATAGGCAGAAGAAGGTAAATGCAAGGGTAACAGAAGGAATTAATCCATTGATCGATGAAAGAAGGATGTAAAAAGAATCCAGGGAAATTCAAGAACACAGAAATAAAAGTCATTAGTAGTGAAATAAATAGGAAGTGCGGGGAGGCTAAGGCAAAATGGTTGCATGAAATAGTGAAGGAATAGAAAAAGAAATGACTTTGACGCAGCGTATAGAAAAGTCAAAACAGCATTCCGTGAAATTAAAGGCATCGGTTTTAACATTAAGAGTGCAATGGGAATTCCATTGTTAAATCAGGATAAGAGAGCAGACAAGTGGAGAGAGTACAATGAAATCCTCTATGAGGGCAAGACTTTCCTGGTGACACGAAAGAAGAAGAAACAGGAGTCAATATAGAAGAGATAGGAGATCCAGTACTACAATCAGAATTTAAAAGAACTTTGGAAGAATTAAGATCGTAGAAAGCACAAGGGATAAATAACATTCCTTCAGACTTTCTAAAATCATTGGGGGAAGTGGCAACAAAACGACCATTGAACTTGATGTAAAGAATTATGAGTCTGGCGACATGCCATCTGACTTTCGGAAGAACATCGTTCACACGATTCCCAAGATTGAAAGAGCCAACAAGTGCGAGAATTATCGCACAATCAGCTCAAAAGCCGATGCATCAAGCTGCTGACAAGAATATTATACAGAAGAATGGAAAAGTAAACTGAGGATGTTTCAGATGACGATCAATTTGGCTTTAGAAAAAGAAAAGGCAATTCTGATGCTGCAGTTGATAATGGAAGCAAAACTAAAGAAAAATCAATACACGTTCATAGGATTTCTCGACCTAGAAAAAGCGTTTGGCAATGTAAAATGGATCAAGATGTTCGAAATTCCACGAAAAATAGAGATAGGCTATAGAGAAAGACGGGTAATATTCAATATGTACAAGAGCCAAAAGGGAACAATAAGCGTGGAAGACCAAGAACGAAACGCTCGGAGTAAAAGTGTATAAGACAGAGATGTTCAATGTTTAAATCGACGAAGCAATGACGGAAATAAAAGGAAGGTTCAAAAGTGGATTTAAAATTCAAGGTGAAAGACTGTCAATGATTCGATTCGCTAATGACTTTGCTATCCCTAGTGAAAGTGAAGAAGAATTGAAGGTTCTACTGAAAGAAATGAACAGTCTAATGAGTACAGAATATGGATTGAGAGTAAATCGAAGAAACACAAAAGTAATTAGAAGTAGCAGAAATGTGAACAGCGAGAAACTTTCTTCAAAATTGGTGATTGCGAAGTAGATGAATTTAAGCAATTCTGCCACTTAGGCAGCAAAGTAACCCGTGACGGACGGAGCAAGGACATAAAAAACAGACTAGCACTGGCAAAAAGGGCATTCCTAGCCAAGAGAATTCTGCTAGTATCAAACACAGGAAGAAATTTCTGAAAATGTATGATGGGAGCACAACATTGTCTGGTAGCGAAATAGGACAGTTAGAAAACCGGGAAAGAAGCGAATCGAAGCATTTCAGATGTGATGCCGCAGAAGAATACTGAAAACTATGTGGAGTGATAAAGTAAGGAATGAGATGTTTCTCCGGAGTATGGGCGAGGAAAGGAAGTTATGGAAAACACTGATAAGAAGAAGGGACAGGAAGGTAGGATATCTACTAAGAGATCATGGTACTAGAGGGAGCCGTAGAGGGCGGGCCGCATCAAACTAGTGAGAAGGCTGATGACTAAAAGAAAAAAGAGAAAAAAAGAAAAAAAGAGGTCCCTTGCTGACCCTGAAGTGTACTGAAAAGTAGCGGATCGAGTGCGATATAAGCGGAATAAAGACGAGTGGGAAATCTCTCTAGCACGATATGGCCCGCAAAATCGAAAATTTTCTGATGTAAGCGACTGTAGAGCACAGCGTTGGGGCCTGGGAAAGAGAATCTCGGAAACGGGGAAGCTGGTCAGCTGTTTGCATGCTACAGTCGTGAGCATCTATGGGAAGTTGTTGGCGGACGTTCAAACCATCATTCGGAGACGATGTATTGGACATTCACGCCGCACCACAGAACATAGAAGTCCGCGGGTTACCCGCTGTCTGAAGCAGGATAGGGGGCGATATGTGGCAGATCTGACGATAGACTACAGCGCTAGTAGATGGACAAGGATTTCGGAGCACAGAGGTGACAGGAGTGATGTCAGATAAAAGCCCAAAGACTGGCTGTGGATCGAAGCCGAAACCTTTGTACTTATAGTCCGACACTTTACCACTGAGTCATCGAGCCACCCAAGTACAGCTGAACAGGGTGATTCAGCTGCCCCTACTGCTGGCATTTTATGCAACACGCAATGCTGACCTTCATAAACCACAGGCGCGGTTTTTATATTATGAACTCCTACAGGAAAATGGCTGGACCTCTTTGTAGGAAATTTGATGTAACTCAATTTTGTTCTTATGTGCGATTTCGCTGGAGGATACAGCTTTCGGATTATTCAAGAAAAATGTACAAAAGTGACCTTCAATAGCACCTACACACCATGCTCACCCTTCATTTGTCACGATTTCTAGCATGTTGTTGGTGGCACTCTCTCCTACCACTGTACAAAAATTTGCGACTGTACGAACTATTCTAGATATTTGACCTTTCTCAATCTCTATTGTATTATGCCTCCAGCACAGTCCGCTACGTTGTTAACATTATTGATTTAAACCGTGTCCCTGAGGGTTATGAACGAAAGACGACATTACTAAAAGTAACGTTAAAACTAATTGCGTTGACAACTGGATCCAACCTAATCTTTACAGGCACAGTAGATTCGTAATTAGAAGCTCTGACGAATATAACGATGCCAAAGTTTAATAAGTTGTGTTAAATTTCACAAAAATTCTTCGGTAAAATATACGCAAGTGAAGTTTTTGACTAAGCCGGTGGCGTAATGAGGCCTTTCAATGAAACCAAAAAGGGTCGAATGTGGAAAATAATCCGTACAATCACAAATATTTATGCAGTGTTGGGAGGGAGCGCCATGAACAACATACTAGAAATCCTGACCGGTGAGGATTGAATGTATGAATGGGGATGCATTTGAAGGTCACTTGTGTACGTTTTTCTTGAATATCTCGAACCCTATAGACTCTAGAGGAAACATTTACCAGTACAAAAATTAGCTTTACTAAATTTCATACGAAAAAGTACTGTCCATTTCTTCTGTGGGACTAATAGATGGCGCTTATCGAAAGACAGAGTATGAAAATATCGCGCATGGTGAGCCGCGCCGTCTCGTTCGTCTTACAATTGTCCGCCTCGTCATCCCTAGTTAGCAATTTCACGTTATGTTTCGCAGGGGACACTGCGATCGCGTGGGCGTCTGAGGAGGAAGTGGATTAAAGCGGAGTCGCAGGAACGCCGTCGTTTGGACCGAGGCCGTCTGAGGTCTGGGCGGGAAGTGGAAACGTGATCCCGACGTGTCTTGGAGTGAGTATTCCACTGCTACGGGGGCAGGGATTGGTGTGTGTGTGCGCTTCAGCTTACGACTTTCCCTTGGTGGTTGGCTTATTGCTTTTGCCTAGTAATTGTTTCTGGATCGGCAACAAGCAGGTAAACATACGAATGTGGATCCTTAAGAATGTCTGATCGACGCAGAATGTTTATTCTGAGCCATTGGTTTCGTGGAAGCGTCGGCTGATTTCTCCTAGTAGCGGAAACAGCCTTATAGCATTCCCGCTCGTATTTTCCTGCAAACTGGGTGTTTTGACGATCTTAGATGAACACGTTGGTTAATTGCTTCCCACATTTCGGCCTTTGCTCAGCAATGTTCGTGGTTTTCAATTGAGCCTGTGTTTTCTCTGACGTTTTCTTTGATTAGACTGCGCTCTGTACCTGTAATTTTAGTCTGCTTGAGTGTCTTACTGTGGGTTCAGTGAGTGCGTGAGTTGGTACCGGCAAACCGTAGCCCCACTGTGGTGGCTAACTTACTTGTTTTGGTCTTACTGGAGCCAAAAGCCGATCTGGCGCGTTTTGAATAGGACGCCGACCCGGGGCCGCTCCACAGAGCAGCTGTACGGCTCTGGAAGTTTTGTATTTTTAAAGTGCAACCTGTATCTACAGTTTTCTTGTTTGTTATTTTTCGGCTGGAGAGCCGGGATAACTTTAAAAACTCTAGCTTACCTCGAGTAAATTCTAATAGATACACTATGTGATCAAAGGTATCCGGACATGTGGCTGAAAATGAGTTACGAGTTCGTGGCGCCCTATAATATAGTGTTGACCCACCCTTAGCCTTGATGACAGCTTCCACTATTGCAGGAATACGTTCCATCAGGTGCTGTAAGGTTTCTTGGGGAATGGCAGCCCATTCTTCACGGAGTGCTGCACTGAGGAGCGGTATCGATGTCGGTCGGTGAGACCTGGCACGAAATCGGCGATCCAAAACATTCCAAACGTGTTCTTTAGGATTCAGTTCAGGACTCTGTGCAGGCCAGTCCATTACAGGGATGTTATTGTCGTGTAACCAGTCAGCCAGTCCGTTCATTATGAACAGGTGCTTGATCGTGTTGAAAGATGAAATCGCCATCCCCGAATTGCTCTTCAACAGTGGGAAGCAAGGAGGTGCTTAAAACATCAATGTAGGCCTGTGACGTGATAGTGCCACGCAAAACAAGGGGTGCAAGACCCCTCCATGAAAAACACTACCACACCATAACACCACCGCCTCCGAATTTTACTGTTGGCACTGCACACGCTGGCAGATGACGTTCACCAGGCATTCGCCATACCCACACCCCGCCATCGGATCGCCACATTGGGTACCGTGATCCGTCACTCCACACAACGTTTTTCCACTGTTCAATCGTCCAACGGTCACGCTCCTTACACCAAGCGAGGCGTCGTTTGGCGTTACTGGCGTGATGTGTGGATTATGAACAGCCGCTCGACTATGAAATCCAAGTTTTCTCACCATCTGCCTAACTGTCATAGTACTTGCAGTGGATCCTGATACAGTTTGGAATTCCTGTGTCATGGTCTGGATAGATGTCTGCGTATTACACATTACGTCATTACGACAACTGTCAGCGGTCTCTGTCAGTCAAAAGACGAGGTGTTGTACGTGTCCCTTCACGTTTCCACCTTACTATCACATCGGAAACAGTGGACCTAGGGATGTTTAGGAGTGTGAAAAATTTCGTGTACAGATGCATGACACAAGTGACACCCAATCACCTGACCACGTTCGAAGTCCGTGAGTTCAGCGGAGTACCCCCTTCTGCTCTCTCGCTATGTCTAATGACTACTGAGGTCACTGATATGGAGTTCCTGGCAGTAGGTGGCAGCACAAAGCACCTAATATGAAAAACGTATGTTATTGGGAGTGTCCGGATACTTTTGATCACATAGTGTACTTGCTTAAAACTGAACAGAGTGTAACTTGAAAATGAGACCTGTTGCTCTGTGATGATGTGGCATGTACTGAGGCTTTAGAAGTATTCACTTGTTTCCTTAAGCGAATCACAGTAGAGCCTGGGCTCTTAAGTGAACGGCCACTGCTCCGATTAAATCTAAATATTAGAACTGTTGCTCTATTTGTAATTTAACTGTGGCATGCCCTGAGCCTTTAGGAGGTTTTACTTGTTTCTGACGTAGCTCGAGTCAGTTAATCGACCATTGGGTCGAATTTACTTTGAAACCTGAGCTACCATCCTTCTTAAAATATAAATGTCATCAACGTCTAGAATCATTACTTGTCTTAATTTAACCTTGCCGTAATTTGCTATTCCAGCGACCTTCCCCCGTGTAGACCGCAACTTTAAAAGCTTAGTCTGCCTTTTCAAATTTAATTGGCCGCTGTGACGTACCTTTTAAAATATTTCCATTTAAAGCCTGTTGCCGACCGTTGGCCAGGAGTTTGGCATTACTCTAACTGTTCCTTAGTTAAAAAAAACTTTTGTTAAAAGTACGTGTCCTTGAAATTATATTGAATCCGCCATTCGGGCGAATTTAGTTTTAAATCCAAATAATTTTTTTCCTAAATTTTTAGCGGCCCACGGTGTAAGTTACTGTTTCCTTTTAAACCATTTTTTTCGTTTTTATAATCAATCAGCGACCGAGTCGAATTAATGCATAAATCTCAATCTGTCATTTGGTTGTAATTTATTGGGGTACTATGCCGCACTTTTCCATGTATTATTACCTAAAATTTATAGCTAGCTTTAGTAAGAGATTTTGTATTTTTTTGGCTGTTATTTTGTTTAATTTTTTAAAGTAAATGGCCCATGCAGTCGGTCCTGTACCGATTGCCTTGAATCCGGAATTGTCGGCGATAGATAATAGAATGGCCTTCAACCAAACCTTGTAAACTGTAGAGGCTATCTTATGCCAAAAAATTGAGTAACTTCTCACAGGGTCTGCTCCTCTTTTTTCTTAATTTAGAGCCTTTGTTAAGGGACCTTACTTGATGGATTCCTCTTTGAGATTTGTCATTGTTAATTTCTTATATACACATAGTGTTTTAAAATTAGCTAAGTTTTGTGCAGTGGTGAATGATGTATAACTGGTCCTTGGCCCAGCTCTTCCTTGATTTCTCTGGGTTGTTTTCCATAGTGAAGGTAGCGCGATTGGATGTGCCGTTCCACGTGGTTTATGAAGGCCAGGTATGATACTGCGGGTTGCATAAAACGAGAGCGATAGGGACAGCTAGATCACTCTGTACATGAGAATAACGGAAGCAGTCGAAATTTGCGTCGTGGTCGTGTGTAGACTCAATCAGGATGAATGACTGCAGAGAGGCGAAAAAATATCTCTTCGTAAAACAAACGCTGGGTGAAGGACCTGTATCAGCGATTTATCACTACATTTACACTGTCAGACTCAAATACACAAAATAGTGAACGATATTACACCTGCGGTAGTAATCCGAGGTGTCATGACACCTGTGAATTACACGAACAGTACAGCGGACGATGTACATCCCTTCATGCCTGGTGACTCCCCTGCCAACGATGGCACATCTACCTAGATATCTGTTCGTGTCACAAAGGCAGAATTGTGCTGCAGTAGTTTGGGGAGTTAGACAGTGAAGTCATGTTGATATCTCGGCCACGAAATTTGTGTGATATGAACCCGATAGCACACATCTGGAACGCTATTGGGCCCTAACTCCGTTCCTACAAACCACCGGCCTGTACATACGGGAAAGGCATGGCCTGACCTTGGACATCTAGTGCCACATAAGCCCAGGAACGTACTAAGAGTAAGGACTGGACGAATCCCTGCGACGCAGATTCACTACTGTGTTGTTTTCCAAATACGAAGCAACACGCTATCAAGTAGCTGGCAATAGCGTTGGTTCACCGGTGAACGTGCAGTTATGTAATATGAAGTTAGAAACGAGGTTATTGTCGATGTTTGCTAATGGACAGGAATTAGTATAATCTGTTTTATAATATCAAATCGGTAAATTGCTAGTTTTGTAATCATTATACTGAAATTGTAAATGTATATGCAATTACAGGTACAATATTAATCAAAAGACAGGTGTAAAAAACAATCACAAGAAAATTTGTTGTAAAAGAAAGCAAACCAGTCGATTGAAAATTTAACTGTTATGCTAAAATAATTTTGCCAAAAATGGATATATTTTGTAGATCGGTTTCACTGCTAAAATTTGGAATGTACTAGTTTTGTTTTGCACGCCAAAATAGCCGAAGTTCGGGTTTGTGCAGAATATTTCTGAGAGGGGCCTCACACAAAAAACTGTTACAAATGTGAAATTTGTCGAGAGCAAGATTCTGCGAGGGTACTTAACGGAATAAAGAAATGACTTCCGAAACCTTCATTTTGTTTTACAAAATAAGAATGAGAAGCTGATTGTTTGGATTTTAATGGTTCGAAAGTTTGTATTGAACAGTAATGAATAAATTACGTTAATTTAAAAAATGCAACAAGCAAAACCAGATACATTTTCTACTATTATTAAATTGTAATAGCGTTTATGTGATAAAATTTACAAACACTTGTTTTATTACATATATGACTGTACGAGGAAAGAATAGGCTAATTATACTGCTGATAAACCCGAATACGGGATACACTTAAATACTATAATGTTCAGTCACAATTATGTGACCACCTGTCAAAAGACTAAATAACGATCTTTTGGAGCGTGGACAGCTGCGAGACATGCAGGACGTGAGTCAGTGAGGTTCTGCAAGGTACCGGCAGGGATGTGCCCGTGCTGACTCCTGCGCCGTGGCCAGCTACGCAAGGTTTTTCGGTTGAGGATCTGTGGCGCGAGCAGCACTATCGAGGTGACCCCACAGATTCTCGATTGGTTTTAAATCCAGGGAGTTTGGCGGCCAGAGGAGTACACTGAGAGCTGCGTGACACGTTGCATTTTCTTGCTTATAGATGCCATCTTCCGAAGGAAAATAAAAAAAACTACTTGTAGGGGTGGACATAGTCCCCAAGTATAGAGGCGTACTTATGTTAATCCATTGTGCCTTCCAGAGGCAATGCCAAGAAAAGATCCCCCAAATCATAAGGCTGCCTCTGGTTTCACGCCGTACTCGCCACCGGACATCTGTCCGGAGAAGCATAAAACATCACTCATCTGAAAAGGCGCCTCGTCGCCATCTGTGCGATATTAGCGTGAGAATTCCAGCCACCACCCCTGATGAACAGTAGCCAGCGTGCGTGCATGAACCAAGCGCCTGCCGTGGAAGCCCATACGCAGTAACAGTAGCCAAACGTTCGTTGGAGAGCCCCTTGGTTCATTTGGGTGGTCAGTTGCTCACCAGTTGCATGTGTATTAGCCCGCACACACTTGCGTAGCCGACGTTTACCCCTGTCATCTGTGGCCGGTTGTGCACCACAGATGCTTTGGAGCCAGTTCCGGATAGCGCCATTTTGTCCTGCACCGTATACTTTACGCATGGCGGCACGTAAACAGTTTACAGAGTTAGCCTTTCGGAAATGTTTCCACTCTTGGCCCGAAAGACTATGATCATGCCCTTTTGGACGTTAGATACGACAACGACTGCACTCTCTTCTGCGTCCCCCCTCCCCAACACGCTTTACGTACCCTCCACTGCTAGTGCTTCCACCTACCGTCTGTGAGTTGTAACTGCACGCTGATATCGAACATAGCTGGTGGTCTCATTAATGTGACGTTACTGTGTATAACACCAGTGCTTCTTGCGGATGACTGTTACAGGTGCGGGATAGCGTTATTTTTATCATTGACTTCTACAAGGAGGAACAACTATAGGGCCAGACTTATTATCCATCGTAAAACGCTCACGAATTTATAAATATGGTTGTCTGTGATTGTACCGATTGATGCATTTAACCTACTGTGGTGTTAAGTGATCAAAAATCCTGTCGTTTTTACAAACGCTAGATGACTTAGTTTCTTTTGATGCTCGTGATTCAGATGGTAAATTTTGCCGTTTGCATTGGCTCGGTCGCAGTTTTGACGCCTTCCGACAAAAGGGAAACTTCTGCAGAACGTTGCCAAAACAATGTTTCCACCCTTGCTGTTTTTTTTTTCTCTCACATGCCCATATCGGAGTGCAGAAATGGACAAGTCGAATACGTCAGCGCCAGGAGTCGCTCACGTATAAAGCTCCGTTATCGCTCACTGCCGGAACATAGTCATGGTTGTTAAATACCTAGCAGATATGCGTCGCCAGCTTCGGCAATAATTCCCACTCCCTCCGTGCAGAACTACGCATTTCGTCGGTTCACATCGTATTCCTGTAGTGGCTTGTTAAGATCAGTTTTCGTTTTACGTAGTAGAGTGACTCTAGTAGATCCTGAAAAGCCCTTCTATGCTTAGCCTGCACTCACAAATGTATGTTGGAAAAAGCTCATGCTATTTTCTTCTCTGCAAGTTAAAACCAGAGTGTGACACTTTCTCGATCCCTACAATGCGGAAAGTGAAATACGAACTTTCCTACTCAATAAATGTGGCAGCACAACGTATCAAACTCCGGACATGAGAGCCTTCTTGAGTTAATCCTAGATCCACTTCTACGTCATTACTCCGCAAGCCACCTGACAATGCGTGCCGGAGACTACTTTTGGTAAACTAATCCCCTCTTCCCTGTTCTGTTAGCAAATGCCGAGTGGTAAGAATGATTGTCGGTATACCTCTGTATTAGCTTTAATTTCTCGAATTTATTCATCGCACTCATTTCGCGAGATGCATGTGGGGGAAAGTAATGTATTGTCCGAAAGTAATCTCTCAAAATTTCAATACCAAACCTTTCCGTGATGCACAACGCCTCTCATGTAGCGCGGAGTTTGTTGAGAATCTCTGTACAGCTCTCGCGTCGACTAACCGATTTCGTGACGAAATGCGCCGCTCCCCATGGGAACTTCTCTATCTCTTTTATGTCCTACAGGTAGAGTCACAGATTGGTGAACAACAATCAAGAGTCGATCGAACAATTCCCTTGTAGCCCACTTCCTTCGCGAATGAGTTCATTTCCTTCAGATTCTTTGTGTGATTCTCAGTCTGCTATTCCTACTATTTGTTCGAAGTGGTTCTACTTAAGGTCGCTGTGGATAGTTACTTCTACATTTTTTACGGTATATACCGGTCATCAGTACAGTAGTGGATCTCTTTTCCTATGTATCCGTAATATCTTACATTTGTTTACGTTCAGGGTCAACTGCTAGAGACAGAAATTTTACAAAATTTAAAATTATTACAAAATTCGATTATACAATTCTCAAGACAGTTAATTATATATCAACTTCCATATGAGAAACTTTTTTTATATCTCATCGTTTCGAAATTATTTCCTCCAAACCTAATATGCCAAACTACCTTTCTGGGTGTGTTTTACCACTTAAAAGTGAAATCAGGCACAAACAAAAAAACACGTATTGCTTTATTTGGCCCCTCTCTACACACCCGCCCAGTTTCATCAAGATCGTTTTGTGAGACCTGGGATATTCCCTTGTCGGTGCCATCCAAACTGTTTACAATTCTGTAATATCAAAACACGTAGAAAGTAAATCCTTTTGAAACTTCCTGGCAGATTAAAACTGTGTGCTCTACCAACTGAGCTACCCAAGCACGACTCACGCCCCGTTCTCACAGTTTTACTTCTGCCAGTACCTCGTCTCCTACTTTCCAAACTTTACGGAAGCTCTCCTGGTTCCCCGCTAAAGGCAAAGGTCCCGAGTTCGAGTCTCGGTCCGCACACAGGTTTAATCTGCCAGGAAGTTTCATATCAGTGCACACTCCGCTGCAGAGTTAAAATCCTTTTGTTTAAAATTACAAATCAGTGAATTTAAAATAAAGTAATTCTCTAGCATAAAATTATGAAGCCAAATGTAAACAACTACAAAATGACATAAAAAGGGAAATTTCGCTAATCCCAACAAAATTTAACCTTCAAAAAACCGTAAATATTAACTTTATTTTGGTAGTCAAACGTCACTGATAATAAAATCTTGAAAGGGTATTTTAATTTATGAAAAATTATTGAAATATTGTCTGTCATTACGTCATTGTTATAAACAAACAGGCAATATAATATTTATTCAGTACTGTTGATGTTAATTTCGTTTCTGCAGCATTCCAAAGTTAAGAACATTGTTCCATTGCTCTGCTTTTCTAATGGACGAGAGTAACCTAAGTTTGTTCCGTTCGTTTGGGACTATTGTCTGTAAAAGAGATTTATTGTGACGGAAAATAAGACCTTGACGACGCTTAGTACCAACATGTAGTCATGTAGTGTTTGTTGGGGTGTCAAGCCTCACAGAGTGCCTCGGGTCAGTCACGCCGGGAAACCTTGAGGAACCGCGATCCTTGATCCGGCACGCAGTTGGCGTCCCTGGTGGGACAGCTTACCCCGTACCTGCTGGCTTGCTTTGCCCACTGACTGCTGACACAGTGAGAGTGTGTTGAGACGCAGCTGAGCGGTTGGACACAGGGCCGCCACCCACGCTGCCAAAACAAACAGTCGTCCCCCACCCCCGCCGCCGCCGCAGCCACCGGCCGCTGTGACGTAACCGTGGCGCCGGGGCCAGAGCGGCGCGTTTGTTGTTCCTGTCGGCAGCCGCCGTCCAACACTCTGACTTTGAAGAATCGGCTGCACTTGTTCAGTCGACACGCGCTACATGTGCGCAAAGGACGACCGTCGTCGCAAAGACTTCGTCGTGGGCGCGGAACGAATACTGGCGTGAGCTGTGAAATTCACTTACATTTGTGCCTACACATGTACGTGCAAAGCTGTTGACAAGTGACTCACTCTGACAACTGAATTCACGGCGGTAGCATGTCAGACAACTCGATGGCGTCCGTGAAAATGATTAATAACTACATAATACGGCAACGGCGGAACGAATTATTTTCAGTTACAGTGACAGCGTGTGGAAATAAAGGCAAGAGGATTAGAGTTTAACGTCCCGTCAACTACGAGGTCACTAGGGACGCAGCGCAAGCTCTCCGAGGAAGGAAATCGGACGTGTCATTTCCAACTTAACCACGAGGGCGTTTTCCTCAAGCTGTTCAGGGAAACCACGTGAAACCTAAATCTGGTTTGCCGTACGAGGATGTGAACTGTCATCCTACCGAATGTGAATCCAGTGTCTTAAGCACTGCCTTAACCATCTGGCTCGCTATGAGCTTTCAGGTTGGCTACGTTAATGCAATTTCGTAATTTTCGCTTGTCAGTCATGGTTATGAATGTGATGGCTTTAAAGCGCAGTGACGACCTTCATGTGGCCATCATTGGCGAAGTTTTACAGAAGCTCGAAATTTAGCTCGGCCTTCGTTGCGAGGTGCTTTTAGTAGCTTTTACAAGGATCTCTGTCTCAAAATCTGGCAGACAACCCTCAGAGGTTCTGGTCGTATGTGAAGGACACCAGTGGCAAGCAACGATCAATACTTTCATTGCGCGATAGTAACGGTAATGTTACAGCTGACAGTACCACTGAAGTGAAATTACTAAACACGGTTTTCCGAAATCGCTTCACCAAAGACAACGAAGCAGGTGTTCCAGAATTCATATCGAAAACAGCTGCCAACATGAGTAACTTAGAAATACATATCCTTGATTCGGCGAATGAGCTTAAATCAGCAAAGCCTAAGCCTTCAGTCCAGAGTATACACCAGTTAGGCTCCATTCAGAGAGTGCTGATACAATTCCTCCATATTTAGCAAACATATACGACCACTCGCTCGTCAAAGATTCGTACCTAAATACTGGAAAGCTGCACAGGTCACAAAAATCTTCAGTGAAGGAGTGTCAGTACTGTCATTTACAGTAGGATTCTGGAACATCTACAGTGTTCGAACGTTGTGAGCTGCCCCGAAGAAAACGATTTATTGACAGAAAGTCAGCACGGATTTAGAAAGTATCTTTATAAAAGACATCATATTTACGCCAGTGACTGTAACACTTTCTTTATTTCACGATTGAAATTTCGGCCTTAGGCCATTATCAAGTGAAGATGTTACGGCTTTTAGGCCATGTCAACCTAAAATGAGCTGACACATTTACATGTCGTTGTCATTACTATTAAATACATTGGTGACACTGTTACATAGTGCGAGCACACATATCCATATGTCATACAACAACATAGTCTGTAGACACTCATGTTCGTTGGCCCATCACTAGTCATATATGCACTAAATAAAGAAAGTGTTATAGACACTGGCGTAAATATGATGTCTTTTATAAAGTTCTACATGACTGTAAATCCCAGGTATAAAAGTTTAGAAAATATCGTTCTTGTGATACACAACTAGCTCTTTACTCATATGAAGTGCTATCAACAGGGGACTTCAAATTGATTAAATATTTCTAGATTTCCAGGAGGCTTTTGACACAGTTCCTCAGACCGACTTCTAATCAAACTGCATGCCTCGGAGTATCGTTTCAGTTGCGACTGGACTCGTGATAGGATGCCAGAAAGATCACAGTTCGTAGTAATGATAGAAAGTCATCGTGTAAAACGTAAGTGATATACGGCGTTCCCAAGTAAGTGTTATAGACCCTGTGCTACTTCTTATCTGTATAAACGACTTAGGAGACGACGTAAATAGTCCTCTTAGATTGTCTGCCGATGATGCTATCACTTACCATCTAGTAAAGTTATCAGATGCTCAAAAGCAATTGCAAAGTGATTTCGACAAGATATCTGCATTATGCGATTGGTGACAATTAACCTTAAATATTGAAAAGTGTGAAGTCATCCTCATGAGTGATAAAATCAGTCTATTAAAGGTTACACGATAAATGAGAAAATCTAAAGGCAGTAAATTCAACTAAATGCTTAGGTATTATAATTACGAGTAACTTAAACTGGGACGCTCACGTGGATAATGTTGTGGGGAAAGCTAACGAAAGACTGAGCTTTATTGTCAGAACACTTAGAAGATGCAACAGGTCTAATAAAGACACAAAAGACACTGCCTAAACTACGCTTGTTCGTCCTCTGCTAGAGTACTGCTGCGCTGTATGAGGTCCTTTCCAGATAGAATTAACGGGGGACATAGAAGAAGATGAAAGAAGACCAGCTCTTTCTACTATCGCGGTTTAGGGGAGAGAGTTAGGGTGGCAAACATTTAAAAAAGGTGTTTTTAGTTGCAGCAGGATGAAAAAACTAAAAACTAAACTCCGCTCGAGCAGGCCGTGAAGCGCTGACGTTACCGACCGGCCACCGGGTCATCTTCAGCCCACAGGCGTCACTGGATGCGGATATGGAGGGGCATGTGGTCAGCACCCCGCTCTCCTGGCCGTATCTCAGTTTACGAGGCCGGAGCCGCTACTTCTCAATCAAGCAGCTCCTCAGCTTGCCTCTCAAGGGCTGAGGGCACACCGCTTGCCAGCAGCGCTCTACAGACCGGATGGTCACTCATCCAAGTGCTAGTCCAGCCCGACAGCGCTTAACTTTCTCCCCCGAATTTGAAAGTATTTTGTCAGCGCCTATCTACGTAAGTAGAAACGGTAATTGTAATAAAATAAGAGAAATCAGAGCTCGCACTGAACGATTTAAGATTCGTTTTCCCGCGCACTGTTCGAGAATGGAAGGGTAGAGAAATAGCTTGAAGGTGGGTCGATGAATAGCCACTCAGTTGTGAGTTGTCATGTAGATGTAGAAGTACATCCTCATTGCATGCCACCTCACGGTGCTCTGGGGAGGGCACGTGCAGAATGAACAGAGCGGCATCACCTGTTTACATTATGAAATTATTTCTGTGGAGGAACATGTAAACAATCCAGCATTGACATAAACCTTAACGACGTTACACTGTTTTTCCGTTTATCAATGTGTACGCTTAGAAGTTCGAGAGTAAGGCTATCCATGTTGACGACCCCATCGTATTCCGTGTCTCACAGCTGTTTGTTGAACATTTGTTACCCTCTTACGCTAACCAAAGAAATTGGTATCGAAACACAAAGTTCTTTTCGAATGTTCTGTGTGTTCTTAGTTGATTTCTTAGTTGATCAATCTTGGTAAGTGCCTCAGACTGCAGAAAATATGCCAAAAACGGTAGACCGAAGGTTTAGCCTCCTCCCTCAGGACTCTTGCAAGGCATGTGAGTCTGGCATCAGCTTTCTTCACAGATGGACTTGTGTAATCGTTCCACATAAAATCGCTACTTGAATAATATTTGAAAATCGCATGATTTCTAGAATAAATAAACTTCAGTTAATCCAGCTTTGTTATTTATGTGATTCATCATGATCACTGTCAGCATCGCCAAATGTTATAAATTAAAGTCCCCCGCCACATTTTTTGCCTATGTGTGGATCTAATCTCAGGAACTACTGTAGAAATTTTGATATGGTTTTCACTAACTGAAAAATTCTCAAGGAAGCTCTATGTATACGATTTATAAATATTTCTTGCAAATTGGCTGAACTATGATGACTTTGTTGTGCCTCCTGAGTTAATATCCTTTTAGCTAACGTTGTTCTATGAATTTTAATCACATTTCTACTCGGTAGCCCGTCAACAAAAGTACCGCTGCGCCAGGTAAGTCACCCGGCCGTAGATACTTGGCGTTACCTGTACGAAGCCGGGGACGGTCGCTAGTTAGATATAATTTATATGTCTTTCTCATTGAGAACAAAGGCAGGGTAATGCACTTCCTTGAAGAACTGCAGACATACACCCACTTTTTAGCAACTAGAATTAGTTAATAAACAGGATCAGCAAATATGACTTTAAGTGTTCAATCAAAGAAAAGAAAGAGTCCTAGTGCCTTCAGATGGCTCATCGGGTTGGTTGGTTGGTTGTTTGGGGGAAGAGACCAAACAGCGAGGTCATCGGTCTCATCGGATTAGGGAAGGACGGGGAAGGAAGTCGGCCGTGCCCTTTCAGAGGAACCATCCCGGCATTTGCCTAGAGCGATTTGGGGAAATCACGGAAAACCTAAATCAGGATGGCCGGACGTGGGATTGAACCGTCGTTCTCCCGAATGCGAGTCCAGTGTGCTAACCACTGCGCCACCTCGCTCGGTGGCTCATCGGGAACCGTTTTCATTTGCTGCCTACAACTACTTCTTTCTTCCCAATGTGTTAGGGTTGCATCTTAATTGTATCTGTGAGTGTATGTGACTGTAATGATTGTCAGTATAGTGTGCTATTACGCTTGTGCTGTATGAAAATGATGAATGAAGGGAGAGGGTGACAGCTGGTCCCGGCACACAGCTTACTTCTCTCGAATAACATCAAGGGGACCGTCGGGTCAAACGTCTTCATCCGACGGACGAATCACCATCAACACAACGTCACTTGCCCTCACTTCGGCTTAGAGGTGTGGACATCAATCTAAGACACTGGTGCAGAGACTGGTGATCAGGAACTTTATGCCACCACCTCTCAGTCCGTTACCAACGAAATACTGACGTAGAAGTTTTTTTCCACCGTCGGGATTCGCTCTAGCTACCTAAAAGTCGAGCGCCTCGGCGTTTGTTTGTGATTCAAGCGACAGAGGCAGGTAATTACTCACACAAGCTAAACATAATACTGATACCAACGCTGTTTCTAAATTCGCCCAGTCACTTTCATGAAAGCAAATTTAATAAAGATCCCAAACTCTGTAGCAATGCTGAAGAATATGTGGCATTAAAGTCCAGTACCAAAGAAGGCCTGTGCGAACAAACGTAAAAACAGTCGGACTGTATCGGTCGGACAAGTCACGTTTGCCAACTCTGCCCAGAGCTGTATGTAGAAGAACAGAAAAAACAACTGAAGTCATACTGAATAAAGGAACAAAGTCTCATCAACGAGGGCACTGAAGGCATTAGAAATGGCTCTGAGCATTATGCGACTTAACTTCTGAGGTCATCAGTCGCCTAGAACTTAGAACTAATTAAACCTAACTAACCTAAGGACATCACACATATCCATGCCCGAGGCAGGATTCGAACCTGCGACCGTAGCGGTCGCTCGGCTCCAGACTGTAGCGCCCAGAACCGCACGGCCACTCCGGCCGGCGAAGGCATTAGAGGCGGAGCTCAACACAAGTGCCCTCTTCAGAGCGGCTATTGCAGTATTTGTATTATGTGATTTAGGGAAACCACGGAAATAAGGACATGTGGGTGGCTGGACAACGATTAGAGCTCCAGTCCTCTTGAATACAAGTCCAATCTCTTATCACGGCGCCCTGTCGCTCTTTGTTTGATTTCGAGATGATAAAAGATACCACAAACGCAATTCTCAAGTTGCCTTTAGGAATGGAAGACAGACTTATGAAAAATCATTGTACCCTCCTGCATTTTTAGAACAAGAGACACCCTGAGACAGTGTAGTGTGGAGAAAGACGTTCAGAATTCCTTGAAGGTTTGCATTAAAGTCCGAAGGTAGGTGAATAATCTAAGTCATCTACAAAATCCGAGTAGGAGTAATAAAATAAAGCGAAGAAAGACACGTTTATCTTAGTACGAGTGAAGGATAGTTTAACAGATTATCACCACTGTTGTTCAAGTTTTAAGCGAGACAAGCCCCGAGGAAGTGAAACAAAATTTCGAAGAGTGCGAGCGACAGATTCAAATGCTACGTATAGCAGATGACGTACCCCTTTTCACTGGATCTTAAAATTACTTACTTATTATATGGTGTCCGTTAGTTGAGAAAGTAGCTGTAGTAGTGTATACTTCTGCTGCTACTTCCAGTGGCCACTAAATTCTACATGAAAGCTGCCCCCTTTTTTAAAGATAAGCTCCAAAGAAAATATTACGCAATCTGATTCTTCTCAGGTATGGTTCGTCGCAACTACACATACTTAAACTCGACGGAATATTTTTTTAGTGTCTAAAATGTTTCACTATTGATCACTGACTAGCTTTATGTTTACTGAACCCAAGTCCGAAACTCACAAACAACATTTAGTTTTGACCTGACCAGCGGGCTAGCCGGCCGCTGAGACCGAGCGGTTCTACGCGCTTCAGTCCGGAACCGCGCGACTGATACGGTCGCAGGTTAGAATCCTGCCTCGGGAATGGCTGTGTGTGCTGCCCTTACGTTAGTTAGATTTAAGTAGTTCTGAGTTCTAGGGGACTGATGACCTCAGATGTTAAGTCCAATAGTACTCAGAGCCATTTGAGAGCCAGCGGGCTATGTACCCGAGATGGTGTTCCATTCATTCACATCGCACTTCGTTATCGTTAGTAATAATTAGTATTAATGCCACGCAATCACAAGATATTATCAGAATGCTGAACTAGTTGCCCTCCTGAAGATCTGGAGGGAAAAAAATTGACAAAAGGAAAGTTTTGTACGTGTTCAATTACTCTGAGCAGAAGTGCTTCCGACTGAACTATCGATTGAACCAAAACCCCAAGAACATTTATTTAATTACTTCCATGCGAATTATTGGTTCGAGGCTTCACGGCTATCACTACCGCTGTCTTGAAAATTAATGCTTCATTTAACAAAAATGGAGATACTGACAGGTTTCAGATAGATTATATAATGGTAAGACAGAGATTTAGGAACCAGGTTTTAAACTGTAAGACATTTCCAGGGGCAGATGGGACTCTGACCACAATCTATTGGTCATGAACTGTAGATTAAAACTGAAGAAACTGCAAAAAGGTGGGAATTTAAGGAGATGGGACCTGGATAAACTGACTAAACCAGAGGTTGTACAGAGTTTAAGGGAGAGCATAAGGGAACAATTGACAGGAATGGGTGAAACAAATACAGTAAAGAAGAATGGGTAGCCTTGAGGGATGAAGTAGTGAAGGCAGCAGAGGATCAAGTAGGTGAAAAGGCGAAGGCTAGTAGAAATCCTCGGGTAACAGAACAAATATTGAATTTAATTGATGAAAAGCGAAAATATAAAAATGCAATAAATGAAGCAGTCAAAAAACAATACAAACGTCTCAAAAATAAGATCGACAGGAAGTGCAAAATGGCTAAGCAGGGATGGCTAGAGGACAAATTTAAGAATGTAGAGGCTTATCTCACTAGGGGTAAGATACATACTGCCTACAGGAAAATTAAAGAGACCTTTGGAGAAAAGAGAACCACTTGTATGAATATCAAGAGCTCAGATGGAAAAACAGTTCTAAGCAAAGAAGGGAAAGTAGAAAGGTGGAAGGAGTATATAGAGTGTCTAGACAAGGGCGATGTACTTAAGGACAATATTATGGAAATGGAAGTGGATGTAGATGGAGAGGAAATGGGACATATGATACTGCGTGAAGAGTTTGACAGAGCACTGAAAGACCTAAGTCGAAACAAGGTCCCGGGAGTAGACAACATTAAATTAAAACTACTGATTGCCTTGGGAGAGCCATCCCTGACAAAACTCTACCATCTGGTGAGCAAGATGTATGAGACAGGTGAAATACCCTCAGACTTCAAGAAAAATATAATAATTCCAATCCCAAAGAAAGCAGGTGTTGACATATGTGAAAATCTCCGTACTATCAGTTTAATAAGTCACAGCTGCAAAATACCAACGCGAATTCTTTACAGATGAATGGAGAAACTAGTAGAAGCCGACCTCGGAGAAGATCAGTTTGGATTCCATAGAAATAACGGAACACGTGAGGCAATACTGACCCTACGAATTATATTAGAAGCTAGATTAAGGAAAGGCAAACCTACGATTCTAGCATTTGTGGACCTAGGGAAAGCTTTTGACAATGTTCACTGGAATACTCTACAATGTTCATTGGAATACTCTCTTTCAAATTCTGAAGGTGGCAGGGGTAAAATACAGGGAGCGAAAGGCTATTTACAATTTGTACAGAAATCAGATGGCAGTTATAAGAGTCGAGGGACATGAAAGGGAAGCAGTGGTTGAGAAGGGAGTGAGACAGGGTTGTAGCCTCTCCCCGATGTTGTTCAATCTGTATATTGAGCAAGCAGAGAAGGAAACAAAAGAAAAATTCGGATTAGATACTAAAATCCATGGAGAAGAAATATAAACTTTGAGGTTCGCCGATGAGATTGTAATTCTGTCAGAAACAGCAAAGGACTTGGAAGAGCAGTTGAACGAAATGGATAGTGTCTTGAAAGGAGGATATAAGATGAACATCAACAAAAGCAAAACGAGGATAATGGAATGTAATCGAATTAAGTCGGGTGATGCTGAGGGCATTAGATTAGGAAATGAGACACTTATAGTAGTAAAGGAATTTTGGTATTTGGGGAGAAAAATAACTGATGATGGTCGAAGTAGAGGGGATATAAAATGTAGACTGGCAATGGCAGGGAAAGCGTTTCTGAGTAAGAGAAATTTGTTAACATCGAGTATAGATTTAAGTGTCAGGAGGTCGTTTCTGAAAGTATTTGTATGGAGTGCAGCCATGTATGGAAGTGAAACACGGACGATAAATAGTTTGGACAAGAAGAGAATAGAAGCTTTCGAAATGTGGTGCTACAGAAGAATGCTGAAGATTAGATGGGTAAATCACATAACTAATGAGGCAGTATTGAATAGGACTGGGGAGAAGAGAAGTTTGTGGCACAACTTGACTAGAAGAAGGGATCGGTTGGTAGGGCATATTCTGAGGCATCAAGGGATCACCAATTTAGTATTGGGGGGCAGCGTGGAGGGTGATAATCGTAGAGCGAGACCAAGAGATGAATACACTAAACAGATTCAGGAGGATGTAGGTTTTAGTAGGTACTGGGAGATGAAGAAGCTTGCACAGGATAGAGTAGCATGGAGAGCTGCATCAAACCAGTCTCAGGACTGAAGACCACAACAACACAACAAAAATTATAGAAAGGATGAGTTTGGATTAAAGATATGAGATTTAATTTAACTTTATAGTTGTATTATATCATTTCACGAATACAAAGATTTTACACAGAACAAACCGATTGGGGTTGCATTACACATGTGGTGCCCCAGCACAGTCACACGAATATCAGCTCCATAACGTGTACTTGGAAATCATGTAGGATACAAAACCTGTTGAGTGGAATACTGTCTTATTAATCCAGATTGCGAATCAAATATAGCTCACAAACAGAACGGAATCTGCCCCACTTGATCGTAGCTGCGAGTGGTACTCTGCTTTGTATCAAAGTGCCTAAGAAATCTCGTCAATCCAATATGGCTCATCGAGCATTTAGTTGTAGAAAAAGGTTCCCTTTTGGTCCAGAATAGTTGCGTGAGAGGAGCTATTTTCTAATCTCTGATTTTAAATTGTTTGATTGTCTTCACGTTACGTACAAGTTTTTTTAGCTGTGGTTTCCGACCTGTAAGGTGATTTGTAGTACATTGCCTGGACCTAAAACATTGGCGTCTATTATTGAACCTCGACTACTTATAGTCTCCTCGGTATTGATAGGACGACGTGTGTTTCCTTTCATCCTAAATAAATAATTATTCCTGTCGCCTAGATCCAGTTCTCCTACATTCCTTCTCTATTCCCAACCACCTCCGCCGTCCTCCCTCCCTCTCCACTTCGCCTCCCCACCCCCCGTCCCTCCCACGGGTTATTTGGCGGGTTTTGAAAGATAAGTTGTAGGAGGATTTTGGTCCATGAATCCCCTCGTCGGAGGTTCGAGTCCTCCCTTGGGCATGGGTGTGTGTGCCGTCCTTAGCGTAAGTTAGTTTAAGTCAGATTAAGTAGTGTGTAAGCTTAGAGACCGACGTCTTCAGTCGTCTGGTCCCATGAGACCTTACCACAAATTTCCAAAATGGTCCATGAATTTGTCTTTGTCAACTCTGGTCTGGTTTCACTAAGATGCATCATATGCTTTCTATATTCTCCACGTTAATTTGGACTCTTTAAAAATGATAGGGGGCGATTTTTATGTTAACGTGATCTAGTATTACGTAGCAGCATTTTAGATATTATGTTTTCTGGTATTGTTTTACAGTTCTTATAATTTTTTATATTTTTATTGGTTTAATATAATTTGCCATCAAGGACTAGTACTTCAGTTGGGTTCTATAATCTTGTTGTGGATGGAAGCAGGTAGTTCAGTTTCCTTAGCTTTAAGTGATTTTAATTTATCTTACTTCGCATAAGTGTATTGGTTAATATTTTCTGTCTCTTGCACTGGACTGCTATTTAACAGTGATATCCATGTTGTTACTGCGATTCCCAAAGTGCAGTCTACGTGCTCTTTCAATACGGTCTCTACCGCTGGATGTCGAGATCTTCAACTCGCGACAGGGTGGCATGTGCTCGGCTTCACATTACTCAGTGTATGGCTAGCGCTGTATATACAAGTAGTTCTATTTGAAGCATGCCGATATATTTTAGTATGTTGGCGACTCCCGAGAATTTTGCGTCTTTCAATTCTTTGTTTCTCCCGCAGATTTTGACGATGGTGGGTTTCTTCTCTTTTATAATCTACCGACAACGCAAGCTTTTTCTTATTTACAATACTTTCGTTGTGCAGTTATAAGGTGGCTATAATTTCGCACCTTACAAACACTCAACTACCTACTTTGCCGTGATTTAAAACTGGAATTAGGTATCATTCGATAGGTTGTACATCGTATATAGGAATATTTAAAGAAGACTGACATTGTCACGTACACCTTGTAAATAGTTGCTTATGATTACTGCATGAAAGGTGATGGATTGGCTTTACTATCAAAACGGCGAAATGAATGATTGCCTATACTAGCAGAGGTTGGAACGCCAGTGGAAATGAAAAGGCAGGCGTAACTCAGGCCTTGGGTGGAAAAGCCCGCACAGGCGTATTGGTCCTGCTTAACGCAGGAAGTAGCCACGAGGGATGGTCGGGACACCTGAGAGCTGAAGCACAATACAGCGGCGTCCGGCCGGGTTTGTAGCGGGGCCACAAGGATACCGGATAATACTTCGGAAACGCTGAAAATCTTGGACGCAGCAGAGAGGAACGAGGAAGCGTTACCTCGGAAATCACGCAGGATGGGCTATTTCCTAGGATTTTTACTCTGAGAAGCATACCACTGTATGAATTTCTCATTAACGGGGATGGGTATTTCCTCGCAAACTTTCCACGCTGGACGACAAAAGACTAAAATATGGTTGGTCGGCGTTCGGAAGAATCTGTAGAGAGGGAGAATATTTCGCGGTTTCGAGACTATGACTCGTCTTCTGCAGTTACGAGAGAGGGGAGCCGTGTTTTGCTGGGAAGCCAGCGTTGGAGAGAAGGGGGTCTTCCGTTTTGAGCGCCCGTGTTTGACCGTCGCTCAGTATCAGCTTTTGTTGATACAGACGGACTTGCTGTCCTTGCTCTCAGTAGATTTTATAGATAGAATGGTTAGGCACTGTACTGTTGAAAATTTATACGATTCTGGACTTGGCCTCTGGGTAGGGAGTCGTCGTTGAGTACGCAGCGTTCAGTGATTGAGAGCACATGTTCTGCCCATACTCACGTTGAGCCGTTATCTGAACTCCGTCATTGTGGCTGTGAGATCACGTTTCTCGTCTGTAGAACACAGAGAGGAGAAGACAGTATTAGATTATACTAGTCAGAGGACCATATTCTGCCGTCCTAGTGTTTGCGTGAGTTTTTTTTAATATTTTGTGGCTGGAGTCAACCGTCACCACAGACGTGTAGGAGAACCATCACTACGAAGCACCGGACGCAGTACATACGGTGATATTGCTAATTGCTTTGGCTTATTAGGTCTATAAAGCTAAACAGCTGTCGTCATGTAAATTTAATTTCCGCTGAGGTTGCACACCACTGTAGATAATCGTTGAAAGTATTGTCTTCTACTGTTTGGTACGTAGATGATGTCAGTCATCTCGCCTTATTTATATTAAATCTTGTAGCCACAAAAAGGGACATTTTTAGGCAACTGATGAATCATATTAGTTAGGAAATTTATTTGTATTTCTTTATGTCCATTGGACATTGATATGTAAACATTTGTAATATATAAAGCGGTTTTAATCTACAATAAACGTATAAGCGGAAACAGCATTTATCATTTTGTAGTTACCAGTTCCCTTAATCATTTATTTATGTTGTAATTTATATGTTAAAGAGCAAGGAGGAGATAATATCACCATTAAGAGATCTTAAGATCTGCTTCAGGGGATAGTCAGACAGCCAAATGTTCATTTTCGCGTTCAGTAATTTCCGTTGCGCACATTCATTTTACACCCGCCTGGAGCAGCATCTTGGACAATGTTTTGTGCTCATATGTTTTATCTGATCATACGTGGATCGTCATGTGCTGTCTGGGCTCTACTTTTCACTGTGTTTGGAGATGTTTAGCGATCATGCTTGGTTCGGATTGAATGCCGTTTCATTCAAGGTTTCACCGAGGAGTGACACGTTCTTACCCACACTTGTAACTTGGAATTCGTGCCACATGAGGTATTAATTTTGTGTGTACATGGCTTTACTGTCTACTTTGTTCAATAGTATATGTTGACTACCAATGCTTTTATTTATGTAGTTTTATTCTATACTCAGAAATGACCTGAAGACACACCTCCAGGGTATGAAACCTGTCGTCATACACTGAAAATACAATAAACAGCTATTGCAAATTTGGACTTTTACTCAATTTTGATATAGACCATTTTACCATCTCTGATTTTAAATCGTTTGATTGTACTTCACATTATGAAGAAGCGAAGGAATATTCCTGTCTTGGAAGCAGAATTACACAGGATAGTCGGAGCAAAGAAGATACCAGAAGCAGATTGGCACTAGCGAAGACAGGTTTCTTCATTAACAACGCGGCAGAGCCTTGCCCAGATGTTATTGTGGTACCGAGGAAAAAGTTCCTGGTCTACGGCAGTATAAGGGAGGGAAGTGTAAACCTCGGAAATACGGAAAAGAAACTGGAGACATATTAAATGTGATGGTACAGAAGAACGTTAAAGATAAGTGAACTGATGAGCTATGCAATAGAGAGATTTTAAAAAGAATGGCCGAGGAAAGATGTCTGTGGACTACCCTTAACAGGGAGAAGTGACTGCTTAATTTGATATTGGAAGAAAAAGTAGTTGACGTGAAAACGAAGACGCGTCAGTCTACTTATTGCAATGTATCACTGGTGACTTATTATAGGAGAACTATTCTGGTACAGTAATACTCTGCTGCTGTAGGAAACGTATGTTTGTCCCCGTATTTAATAGTTGAACTTGGGCCTTTCGCTGTTGATACTAAGAGCACTACTAAGTCATATATGCATCTCTCTCTCTTTTTCTGTATGTGTGTTCTTTTGTTTTTTTGCTTCTTCAATGTGTTGAAAAATAGTTATTTTGTGCAAGCATCGCTAACCCGGTGTACTACAGGAACACCTGCTTCGACAAGCAGTATAATATTTGCGGCCACTTACCGTTTGTTGCAAGTGCAGTGCTCTTTTGTGGAAATATAGACATGTAAAGTGCTGTAATGTTAGCTTCAGATTCGCATTTTGTTTAATGCTTTTGCACTTTAAATAAGAAGAGTAACTGTTATTCGCCATTTGCGACTGTGTTTTATGTAGTATCTGGAGTTGTAAATATATTGGAATGACTGGAAGAAAATATAGTACTGGATACAAAGAGTTTATATAAAACAGGGCATGTTCACTTTCCATGAAGAGTATGTCAAACATTGGTCCACAAGGGAAAAAAAATAGATTCTCAATGTGCAAAAGAATAATTACAGAGGAACAATGTTCCCAGTGTCACACAACCAACCGTTATAGATATAGCTTTCCATGATTCGTCATTTAACTCGGGAGCAAGGTAAAGTGCATTAAGAACAGTGGACTGTAAAACGATGCAACAGAAATTTTTATTGAAGGAAATTTGAGTTCAGAATGCTAACAGCGCAGAAATGGACATACATAAAATATGAGAAATATAAAAGTAAGTGCTTTACCTGCCTACTGACACCTACTGTAAATGTTGAGTTAACCTAAAAGTACTGATAAGAAACGCAGCACATTTAAACCTAAAGAATCTAAACAAAATATCTAAACCAATAATAATTATAGTAGTCATTACCCTCACAGACCACTGAAAATTATTAAAATTATTGCGTGAAAAATGTTTGACTAAGAAACAAAAACTGTCAGCTTCCAAAGCCGAGTAGTAATTATTCTCGTCTATAAGATGGACAGAATTTGACTATGAACTGAAGAATAGTGACTGTAACTATTAAGAATACATGTTTATTTTGCATTATGCTTCGCATAATTATTTTGGCGTCTTTAGTGGTTTTTCAAAAGACATCATTGTTACAATTGTTTACTTATATGAATATTTTATTTGCAGACGTTTAATTTGGAAATATAAAATTATATAGCAGCACTTTTAGGATAAATTGTCAGTATCATTTGTCAAACGTGTACTGCAGATTGATCATTTAATTTTTACCTCTATTTCCTACATACATACATCCATTAGCTTTCCTGTTTAGCATATCTTTCCGTACTCGAAGTCACGAAATTGCCTTTTACAGAAATTTACACTGTCCTGCAATACACTGTACTCGCTTCTAGGCCAGCTGAGCGATTACTGGAAACTATGATCTTTAATCTTACACTTTATATCACAAGTGTAAGAGTAAAGAGGGAATGTTAATCTGAATAGGGACAGTGTGCTAATGGGGCACTCTCATTATATTCATATATTTACGTACGCATGATGGTTTGTGCGTCTTCTTTGCGATGTATTGTGTATTTATGTTTTGGTCATTGAGCTTGTTTTTCATATGGATTTCTTCATGAAATAGTCCTCCCAGGAAGTAAGCATACCCGATGCCATGACAAAAGCATATTCGAAAGCGCCCATGTCTTGAAAAACTGCGTTACTAGAATACCTTATTTATTCTCGTTTAAATCCATAGCGAAGTGTGACAGATGCAAAGTTCTTATCATTTTGTACCTTAATGTTTTAGCTGCAAATATAGGTTTGACGGAATATCTTTACCGCTTCGAGCGTGAATGACAAACCTTGTGCGTGCGTACTGACACAAAATGCATGATCACTTCAAGATTATAAACCAAAACAATTGGAGGTGTAAGTAAATTTGTAACGTTTTGATATTGTACTTTTTGAAAGTAGGTACTGTATCGAAGTGTACTGAGAGAGACAATCCCAATGTCGATAAAATTACTAGGTACACAGCAATAATTAAAGCTAAAGTAAAGAAGACTGGAAGCTTGTCTGCCAACCAACAGGACGTTAAACGGCTTGTGCCGATGTTATTAACCACAGGGGAATCGATATTGATATTACATGAAACAACACGTGAACGTTTACTTTTCACATAAGGTTAATACATGTTTATGAACAACAACAGGTAGAAGTGAGAGAGCAAATGGGATCGTTAAAGTTTAAAGCCAGTTTTAATCGATAATGTGTTAGGGTGTGAGTACGTAGGTTGTGCTTGATTAAAAAGTTGGATCAGTAACGCGATTGTCAGTTAGCATGAAGAATGTAAAAATATTCATGTGTGAGCAAGGTATGAAAAACTTTTCCGCCTTATATGTGAGATATATTAGACAGGTCAAATACCCTTAGGCTTCAGAAATAATGTAATAATTCCAGTTCCAAAGAAGGCAGGTGTTGACAGGAGTGAATACTAGAGAACCATGATTTTAATAAGTCATGGTCGCAAAATACTTACATGAGTTATTCATAGAGGAATGGAGAAAGTGGTATAAGCCGACCCTATGTCTTGTCTTAGAAGATATCCTAAGAAATACAAATCTACGTTTATAGTGATTGTACATTTAGAAGAAGCTTTGGCCAATAGTTATTGGAATACACTCTTTCAAATTCTTGAGGAAACATGTAAAATAACACAGGAAGCAAAAAGTTATTTGTAACTTGTAGGAAAACTAAACTGTAGTTATAAGAGCCGAAGGGCATGAAAGGAAAGTAGTAGTTCAGAGGATAGTGAGAGAGAGGTTAAGCTTCTCCCGAATGATATTCAGTTGGTGTACTCAGCAGGCAATGAAGGAAACTAAGGCGAAATTTGGAAATGGAATAAAAGTTCAGAGAGAAGAAATGAAAACTTTTCTGTTTGCCGATGACGCTGTAATTGTGCTAGAGATGACAAAGCAGTTGTAACAGCAGTTGAACGGAATGGATAGTGTCTTGGAAAAAGGTTATACGATGAGTATCAACAGAAGTAAAACAAAGATAATGGAATGCAGTCGAATTAAAACAGGTGATGCATTTAGAATTAGATTAGGAAATAGGACACTTAAAGTAGCAGTGGTAACAGAGTTTATAAGATGAAAGTCAACAGAAGTAAAACAAAGTTAATCAATAATAATCAAATTAAATCAGGTGATGCGTTTAGAATTAGATTAGAAAATAGTACACTAAAAGTGGTAGATGTGTTTTGCCATTTGAGTAGTAAAATAACTGGCGATGGCCGAAGCAGAGAGATATAAAATATTGCTTACAAATATTACTCAAAGATTTTCTTCAGATTGGAATATATTAATATCTAATGTGAATTTAAGTGTAAGAAAGCATTTGTCTGGAGTGTAGCCTTGTATAGAAGTGAAGAATGAGCGATGAGAAGTTCAGACAAGAGGAGAAGAGAAGCTTTAAATGTGGTGCTACATATGAATGCCGAAAATCAGAAGGGTAGAGCGTATAACTAACGAGGAGTTACTGAATCGCGCTAGGGAGGAAAAAAAATTGCACAACTTGACTAAAAGAAAGGATCTGTTAACAAGACACATCCTGAGGCAGCAAGGAATCGTCAAGTAGATAATGGAAGTGTGGAAAGGATGAAAACTGCAAAGGGAGATCAAGTGATAAATACAATAAGCATGTTCAAACAGATGTAGGTTGCTGTAGTTATGAACTGAATTCCACAGGATAGACCTCCTGGATACCTGCATCAAACTGATCTTCAGAGTGAAGACCACAATATCAACCAAGACAAGTAAATTAAAGCATGATTAATTTCTAAAATTAATTTCAATGTGAGTAAGTAATCCACATTTCAGATATATTTCGGAAGCCACTTTACTGAGTGTGACCACTATTAACGTATTTCTGTCTTATTCGAATCACGTATTGCGTGAGGGCAAAACGATTGTTTGTAGGCCTGTCTACAGTCCCGAAGGAAACGATGGCGGCAACAAGCCTATTCCTCGAATAACGGTTCTCTAAGTTTACTCAAAAAGATTTCGCGAAAACAATATCGCTTTCTTTCAAGGGTTTCCATTTAAGTGCCTCTAACACAAAGCCAAATATCAACACTGTAATGACTGAAATTTCTTTTGAGAGCCAAATTTATTTAAGTTAAACTGTTCAGGGTGTAAAGTGTAGATATTTTTATATATGAGTCTTTAATATATACGCGCATCAGTGTGTTGGTCGTTTTTTCTGTGCATCGAACTGCTTTCCGACATCACAAACTTACGACCTAATGTTTTCTGCACGTTAATACTGCAGCAATAAATGACTACATCTGTTAGTATGCACGAACATGCGACTTGTAACTGCTATAACTATTAGTCCACAAATGACGTAAATACTGATGTAGTTTTGTTCAGTACGCCGTCTACAGTCACTAACAGAAATATATGCACTTATACCCGTTACATCATGTGTATGTAGGTATACTGCGTTAGGTCCAAATGTGACTTCACAACTCCAGATAAGATTCCCAGTTAGATATAAAACAATGAACGCTTTATTTTAATTAGCATAAAATCGATGATTCAGAACTAAGGTCCACAGATGTAGCAAATAAGATTAGCTGAACACAAATAAATTGAACACAATCACAAAATTCAATAACAACCGGCGTATAGCAAGTCCTTATGACCAGAATCCACTGGAGGCCAAGGTCGGATAGTTGAAGGCTCCGAGACAACTGGCTGCTTGTTGTGGCTGCAGAGACGTAATTCGAAGTCTGTGTGCTCTGTGAGGTGTAGCTCCAGATTTGATTCTGTGATGGAACTGATAGGTTCGGTGCGAACTAAACTGCCTGCTGGTGACCAGGCACCGTCTAAAACACACGCCCGGCGGCAGCTACCTGTTCCGTACTGTTGCCGGAGCTTCGGCAACCCGCCGGTCATGGCTGTATTGCTGGTAGCCGAGTTACAGCAGGCGATAGCAACGGGTGTAGCATATTGTTATTAACTGGCCTACCCTTAAAACTTTCTCAGTTCTGTAGCCTATAGTTTTCTCGTGGGTGGAGATTGTATGTCGCGAAACCAGCATGACTGCTCTTTCCTGTAACAGAAGAGAGAGAAAGAGAGAAAGAGAGAGAGAGAGAGAGAGAAATACAGTTAATCCAGAAAATCGGGTTGCAGATTCATGTCACCGATGAGATAAAGAGTTCATCGGTAGCAAGCACAGACCTATTAGTTGCGTAGTTAAAAAGCTCCCAAATTAAAACAGTCAGTTTGAATATCAAAACCAATTTTCTCTGAACCAACGAACCCCATCTATTTCATGCCTGCATGGCGGACTATCGAGTGCAGGGGGCTAATATTTTTACCCTTTCACCATTCAATTAATATTAAAATAAATCAAGATGGCGAGTTTTCTTAAAGTTGGAACCGTTACTTCCGAACTTAACCAGAGCGCACACCAACGCATAGGAATACTAATCGTCTGGGCGTTCACGGAACTGGTTCCCAAATAGCTCCTGCAAACGATCGAGCTGCATCGCCGGACTGAAGCCACAGGAATCTTTAACGCCTCCACCCTCAGTTATGTTACCTATGGACTCGTCTTTACCTCCCGCAGAAGCGTACTGTTGGGTGCTGCCAGGGCTATCAAAAACTCAGAGAGACGATCTCTGTGTTCCACTCGTAAGCAGTTGGTGGAAAATGTTATATACACTGATCAGCCACAACATTATAACCACTCACCACCGCGACGATGGATGCCGCCTATTGGCCTTGCGGGCACATGACGAGGTAGCAAAAGTATGTAAGCGGAGCAGACACAGGGCTCACCCTAGCCATGATACGAGCTGAAAATGGGGAAATCCACTGAGATAAGGGACTTTGACAAAGGCCATTATTATTATGCAGAGCCTGTGAACGAGTATCTCGAAAACGGCTAAACTGGTCGAAAATTTACTTGGAGCTGTCGTGAGCATCTACGGAAAGAGGTAGGAGGACAGTGAAACTGTCGCAAGGCTCTAAATGGTTGGACGTCCACGACTTTTCACAGAACCTGGGGTTCGGAGGCTTGTCTGTTCTCTAAATTAGGACAGATGGTGACCTGTGGCATCTCTGCCGAAAGAGCACAATGCTGTTGCACGCACAGGTGTTTTATAGCACACCATTCATCGTACATTGCTGAACATGGCCTATGAGTAGACATCTAATGCCATATACCTACACAAACCAACCAGCAAACTGTCGGATCCCTGATACGCAGAATCAATTATGTATTTCGTTCCAATGACGGACAAACAAGCTATTAAGCAGGTGGTCGTAATATTTTGGCTCATCAGTGTACATCACTTTGTGAGTAGCCGCAACACGTAAACTACCATCTTATAGCAGTGCTGAGCCTCCATCACTCTGGGAGCAACATCGTGCACAAACCAGACGGCTGTCGAGTAATGTGATTGGTGATCGGGAGCTTGCAGCAACTACAGTAACCTGCTCTCGTGCAGTGACATTGAATGTTTCACTATGATTCAGCACCGCAAGTCCATCAGCAGTAATGCAGTCAGCTTGAATGTGCTGACGCTGTTTCTGGCACCAAGTCTCGATTCCTCTGGCTTGCTTTTCCGATTCTCAATTTTCAACTCTTGCAGTTAGCTCGTGCTCTCTCTCTAGGGACTGGTTTTGGATTTCGTTGTATTTATTCAACTTCTTGATATGTTTGTAATATGTGATTTTAGATATTATTCCAGGTTCTCATCATCAAGGCGACTTGTCAGTTTGCTCTTATCAAGGTTGATGCTTAAAATGGTTGTTTGCATGAAATTGTAGGCGTTAATAAGGAAAGAACAGTTATCTCTGCTATTCCAGCTAATTTTATGAGTAAAAAATACTGTTTTAGATGTTAAAAATGAACAAATTGCCTTCAGCACGTCTTTCAGAACAGACTATTTGTTCCGTGAGCTGAGCTCATATTTGTTTTTCTCTAATATTTCTGTATGAGAATAAAGACGTTCAAACTTCACGCTGCAAAATTCTTTGTTTTTTAAATCCAACAAATACATTACGAAGTTGCTCATGTCAATATTAAGGGAGGAAAATTTAATTCTGTTACATTAGTATAAAGAGATTTTTTTTAAACATAGGCTAGTGTCGTTTTCTTGTTTCTGATTTCCTGAAACCTGTGAAAAAGGCATCCCTCATATTTAAAAGCGTTGTTTTGAAACAGTAAACGTCAATATCAAAATTATTTATTGGCGATGTTTCATCAGCACTGGATTGTGAATCACAGTTTCTCTTCCGAAATCTTGAGAAGAAAAAGATCATTTGTTCTCGAAAGAAAGAAATTCTTCTAACATCCAAAAACTATGTTCCCTTTCCCCAGAAGTTTACTATTAAGCTAATGAGGCGTAACGCCTACCAAGAAATAAAATTTTTGGATTCACTGATCGCTAATTCTGTACTGAACGCCGTTCTCAAAGAGAAATGATTTAATTTACATTGATAAGGAAGTGAAACATTTCAAAATCTTTCCTCTTGATGATCAACGTACCTTGCCATTCCTCACATCTGCTTACTCACTCTCCATTTCAACCAAAAATTATTTAGACTGAGGGTTTTATCTATAAGGGTTTTATCTATAATAAGGGTTTTATCTATAAAAGATTTTATGATATAATTACCAATTTCATAACTTCGCAAATTTCTTCTTTAAATGTCTGCACACAAAGCACAGCTTGATGAATGATGCAGTGGGATCTAAGTAACTCGTAATTTTTTTTCTTTCAAAACAGCAGCAAACCTTTTCTTATGCCAGTCCTACTTTTAGCCTAAAAATTAAGACAATTTTAAGTTGAATATGATGTTTTTCTGTGCACTAAATTGCAGTATTTGCTATATCCTCCCGACGTGTTTGACCTTTGAGTGGCAATAGTCCTAAAAGTTCTTTTTTAGGACCTGTAGTTGAAATAAATGTCACAAATCTGAAGCTTGCACTGTATCATTCCTCAAAAGACTCGTCAACTGACACTGATAAAGCTGAAACCAGTTTAAGATCTTCGAATTGCTGGTTGACAATATTTGAAGAATTTTGACTGTTCTTTCAGTGTTTTACTAGATAGCGGTATCTTTTAATTGTTTTGAAATATCTGATTTGTTATAAACGAAATGCAGAACATTGTACTTTTCATTCATGAGTATGGTGTCCACCAAGATACGACTGGAAGAATGAGTTAACATAAAATCTGCCTTGTTCTCAAAATACAGACATAGCTCTTCAGACGAATTTCTAAAACAATCTAGTATGTGTTGGGCATCTGTATATGGTTTCCATCTTAGCAAATTATTGACTAACCGAAGAACTTGCTATATGAAGACTGCTGAAGATTGCATCCAGTAACTTGATTTGTTCTGGCTCTTCTGTAGTTCCTCAACTGCTTTTTTCCTTGCATCGCTGACAAAATATTTAGTGCTAAAACACATGTTTGGTTGTAAAGTGTCTCTACAAATTTTGATTTATTGTTACTTGCTAATTTTTATTGCCGAAAAAGACAGGTTGGGAGGCCATTTAAGTTCTGACTAAGCACGGAAGTCTTTGCCCGTTCAACTTTAAATTAACGGTTTTCGCAGTTCATAAATTCATAACCAAAATACCTGTTGGGTTTTCAGATGGTTAGAAAGGTAGTTCATGATTCAAAGGAGTACTTTCGACGCCAGCGCGTGATTAGTGGCCACGCCTAGCAATAAACACTGCACAATGAGGCTAGTATCTGCCTGGCTCACTTAACTTGTGCACGAATCGCGCGCATCTCCACCACGTGTACAAGCGGAATGTAACTTTGTGGCCCCTAAATGTGCAGAACGGCAGTGTGTGGAGGGTGAATGTCACTGGTGAAGGAGTCTTGGGACAAAATGCTTTGCACAGGGGCAATTCAGATCAGAAGGGTGCGGATAGTAACTATAATTCCAGTTTTTCATGTGGGGACACATGCTCAGAAGTAATACGCTGTAACATACAGTACAAAGATAGACATGACTATACACGTTGACATTTTAACTTTCTGGAATCGTTTTCTCGATAAGTCCCACCAGTGCACTCACCTAAGATAAAGACACTCAAACACCAAATGACTATGTAGAAAAAAAAGTAATAGACCAGTAATACCTACAAGTATTTTTATTTGTTGTGACACAAGCTTATATGTCTTTGTCATTCTCGTCGGCTGCTTCACTTACGAACTTCTAGCATGCTGGAGTAAATGCAGGGTGTTAATATGTGTTAATCAATGGTTCAAATGGCTCTGAGCACTATGCGACTTAACTTCTGAGGTCATCAGTCGCCTAGAACTTAGAATTAATTAAACCTAACTAACCTAAGGACATCACACACATCCATGCCCGAGGCAGGATTCGAACCTGCGACCGTAGCAGTCGCTCGGTTCCAGACTGTAGCGCCTAGAACCGTACGGCCACTCCGGCCGGCTGTTAATCAATACAACGTAAAAAAAAGTTGCAAAATGCACTTTTATTTACTTGTTGACTAGTTTTGGGTCGGAACTTATTTTCAGATCATCCAGATAGTCAAAATGGTATTTTCCAAAATATGCTGACATGAGGAAAGTCATCCGATAGCGACATAACATCTACATCTACATCTACATGGATACTCTGCAAAACACATTTAAGTGCCTGGCACAGGGTTTATCGAACCACCTTCACATTTCTCTATTATTTCAATCTCGTATAGCGCGCGGAAAGAATGAACACCTATATCCTTCCGTACTAGATCTGATTTCCCTTATTTTATCGTGGTGATCGTTCCTCCCTATGTAGATCGGTGTCAACAAAATATTTTCGCATTCGGAGGAGAAAGTTGGTGTTGTGGACTGGCAAGACAGCCAATCCACAGTGACGGGTAACCGACAGGCACGCGCTTAAACTCACGCAGGCTGGCGTGAGGTCTGAAACAGGATACGTAATGAATGCTATAAAGAAAAGTACGTAGCTGCTGGAATACTTAACTTTAATCCACAATTGGTGAACATTGGTCTTGTTACTGTACATGCTTCATTAGATACATAGCAAAGGATAAATGGCGCCTTGCTAGGTCGTAGCAATTGACTTATGCGTAATTCTCAGTGAACCTTTCCTAGCAAAGTCGTCTGTACAACTGGGGGGGAGTGCTAGTACGTCTCTCTAGACCCGCCGTGTGGTGGCGCTCGGTCTGCTATCACTGACAGTGGCGACACGCGGGTCCGGCGTATACTAATGGACCGCGGCCGATTTAAAGGCTACCACCTAGCAAGTGTGGTGTCTGGCGGTGACACCACAGTTGGTGATTGGAATTTCGTGAGAAGTTTCCTTGGCAACGAAAAACGCCTTTCTTTTAATGATTTCCAGCTCAAATCCTGTATCATTTCTGTGACACTCTCTCCCATATTTCACGATAATACAAAACGTGCTGCCTTTATTTGAAGTTTTTCGATGTACTCCGTCCGTCCTACCTGGTAAGGATCCCACACCGCGCAGCAGTATTCTAAAAGAGAACGGACAAACGTAGTGTAGGCAGTCTCCTTAGTAGGTCTGTTACATTTTCTAAGTGTTCTGCCAAAAAACGCAGTCTTTGGTTAGCCTTCCCCACAACATTTTCTATGTGTTCCTTCCAGTTTAAGTTGTTCGTAGTTGTAATACCTAGGTATTTAGTTAAATTTACGGCTTTTAGATTAGACTGATTTATCGTGTAATCAAAGTTTAACGAATTCCTTTTAGAACTCATGTGGATGACCTCACACTTTTCGTTATTTAGGGTCAACTGCCACTTTTAGCACCGTTCAGATATTTTTTTCTAAATCGTTTTACAGTTTGTTTTGATCTTCTGATGACTTTATTAGTCGATAAACGACAGCGTCATCCGCAAACAACCGAAGACGGCTGCTCAGATTGTCTCCAAAATCGTTTATATAGATAAGAAACAGCAAAGGGCTTATAACACTACCTTGGGGAACGCCAGAAATCACTTCTGTTTTACTCGATGACTTTCCGTCAATTACTACGAACTGTGACCTCTATGACAGGAAATCACAAATCCAGTCACATAACTGATACGATATTCCAAAAAAATGGTTCAAATGGCTCTGAGCACTATGGGACTCAACTGCTGAGGTCATTAGTCCCCTTTAACTTAGAACTAGTTAAACCTAACTAACCTAAGGACATCACAAACATCCATGCCCGAGGCAGGATTCGAACCTGCGACCGTAGCAGCAGCGCGGCTCCGGACTGGAGCGCCTAGAATCGCACGGCCACCGCCACGATATTCCATAAGCACACAATTTCACTACGAGCCGCTTGCGAGGCACAATGTCAAAAGCCTTCCGGAAATCCGGAATCGGTCTGAAATCCCTTGTCAATAGCACTCAACACTTCATGTGAGTAAAGAGCTAGTTATGTTTCACAGGAACGATGTTTTCTAAACCCATGTTGACTGTGTGTCAATAGACCGATTTTTCTAGGTAATTCATAATGTTTGAACACAATATATGTTCTAAAATCGTGAGGCAATGTGTAGAGCTACGAAAGTCAGTTTTAAATAATCTAATTGCTTCAAGCTTCACTCTGAAGACTACCATTTTAACGCCATGAATAGCTGCTTTCAACTATCACCACAAATGTGACGCATTTCCTTCTACTGTTCTATCTATTTTCAATTACTATTATGACATTCACTGGGCACCTCGTAATTGTGATTGCTTTAATTGCACGATTATTAGCATCTTTCGTCCTGAGTCCCTATCGGATATGCCAAGGTTTAATTACATTTATATTGCCACAGGTTGCCATTTGTTTAGCGCTCAGTTTATTGGAATAAATCAAGTAATTACAATTCGTGTCACATTTAATGGTCATACATTTTCCCGTTCATTATTTTGGAGGTTACCGTTGCTTATTTAATAGACGCCACTCAGGATTCAAGTCACTAAGTACAGCATCAATCCAAGTTTTATATAAGCAAAAACGATCTTCAACACCTTCACAGCACAACAGTCAGAGTACTTTTTATCATTTACTAAAATTATTTACAAAACGAATTTAATGCCCAACACCTCTTGCCAACTTTTATCTTGTCAGACAGACAGTACTACGTGTTACTCCTTAACTGCACAGTACATGACAGACTAAAACTACTCGTTCACTGTTAAGAGATATACAAAGTTCACATGCAACGTTATGCATGTACTGTCGATATCGGCGATGATTCTTAACCAAAGAAATATAGTCAACTAATATTTCATAAAATAAAGCATTTTCATCAGTTTCACCTTTTTGAATAATTATGGAAAACAGTTAAGTTTGATAATAGTACTGAATCGCAAGACTCATAAGCAGTTCATCAGTTTATCTCCACAACTACCCACTTCGTACTTGCAGCCATGTGACTTGCATTATGCGTACGGTGGAGGGCGTGGGGAGGGGGTAGAACGAGCTAAAGTGGTAACTCTTCCGTCCATAGACGGTTTAAATGGTGGACACATGTTTTTCGTAACCGAACTTGTTGAAAAAATCAGATTATATTCGAAAAAGTTCTTCAAATGATTTGAAATGTTGTAGAAATTTGAGGAATGTTTGTTTTGGAAATTTTTGCTGCGTATTGACGACCATAGGCTGGTACACTTGCCAGCCTGACTGTGATTTTTAGGCGGTTTCTTACGACGTTTAGGCAAGTTTTTCCCCAAATTGCACCTAAAAGAATACAGCACACCAACAGTTAAATGGGATGACACACAGAACAAAGTTTACACGATTCACGGACAGAAGGCGCACACGACTTCCCTCCCTTCCGTTACTCTGTTACCTTGGCGAGTATGAAGAAGGGCTCGGATGTAGGAGGTGGGGGGTGGGGGTGGGGGATAATATGGGCTATGACCACAACATTTTAGTAGAGGTGGTCAAATTTTTACTTTCATAAACTTTCATATTTTACGGTCAATTGTCGGAAACAAGTAGCTTGGAAACTTAAGTGTTTCCGAAATGTCTTAGAATTCTTGGAATTCCGCCAATACTCAATGAATGGCAGCACTATTCTTCATTAGTTATTATTCAGAGCCTGCCCTCCGTAAGAAGAAGTAAGATGTCGGCATTTATTCATTAAAAACGAAGTAAGCGAAGAATGTAGTAAGCCCAGTGGTCGTAAGTATGTAACTTACATTTCCGTTCTTGTTAATGGTAAAGATTTTCCTAGCTGATGTTTGCGTTGTGGCCTTACGCTTAATGGGTGTTTCGAAACCGCATTGTGAGTCTTCAAGATAGTGCATTTAGCTATTTTTAAAGTAGGTACTGATGAAGAAAATGTACGTTGTTCCGTCCCGTATAAAGCAAGTAAGATGCCACTTCGTTAAAGGCTTATTCTTTGTGTGCCGGATAAGTTCAAAAGAACCATGAAGCGGAGAATGGAAAACAAAAATTTAACCAAAGGTCGACCAGGCCCAGCAGGTAAGAATAATATCATAAAATAAACAGTGACACGAACTTCGTCGTTACTATACAGTCTGGAATTTTAGTAACAACAAAGTACTAAGTGTAATTCATACTGGAAGCTTCTTCTGGACACCTTGGTGATAGAAATGAAAGCAGAGTTGTGCAATATACGTGGATATCCACCATCGCCAAATCCAAATCAGTTAAGAAAGTAAGAAGACAGGCTATGATTGGTTGAATCTATTCCTGCAAGGACACGCCAATGTTGTTACAAGGAATGCCCACGGTATACCCATTGCAAGAGCGTTGCGAATGTGTCGAGAAAAGGTTGAGATCAATAGTTCCCTCATGTTACATATCCGCCAGGAGAATAAGATGTTACAGAAGGCTGGGAAAATTTATAACATGAACGAGTGTGGGCTTCAGCTGAGCAATGAACCTCGGAACATTACAGCAGTGAATAGTTCCAAAGACGTTCATCGCGTAACGGTAGTGGAAAAAGGCGAAACCATGTCCCTTATTGCTTACTGCAATGCCGAATGGAAATTCCTTCCACGCTACTGCATATTGAAAGTGGAAAGGAAGAAGTCTGAATTTGAAGACGGTATGCCGCCAGGTTCCCACGTCGAAATGAATGATAGGTTCGCGTATGTGATTACGAATGTGTTTATGAACTGGAAGAACGACTACTTCCTTCCTAGGATGGAATCTGGCAAGTATGGCTCATTCTGGATGGGCGCAGGTCACGCTGTACAGAAGTCAATCTTCTTGATTTTTCAGCTGATAATCCGATTATTCTCCCTTGCCTACTTAGCCACACTAAGCAGTACTTTAGTCTGCCTTCACAGTAAAGCGTCTGGCAGAGAGTTCAATGAACCACCTCCAAGCTGTCTCTCTGCCGTTCTACTCTCGAACGGCGCGCGGGAGAAACGAGCACTTAAATGTTTCTGTGCGAGCCCTGATTAATTTTATTTTATCGTGTTGATCATTTCTCCCTGTGTAGGTGGGTGCCAACGAGTGTTTTCGCAATAGGTGGAGAAAACTGGTGATTGAAATTTCATGAGAAGATTGCGTCGCAACGAAAAACGCCTTTGTTTAAATGATTGCGACTCCAATTCACATATTATGTCTGTGGCACTATCTCCCCTATTTCGCGATAATACAAAACAAGCTGCCGTTTTTCGTGCTTTTTCAATGTCATCTGTCAGTCCCACCTGTTGTACATGTTTTCTCCAGTTGTTTTGATATTTCTGAATATAATGTGTAGTGGGTCCCACATTAGGTTCTGTCAACACGTCTTCATTCTTTTTACGATCCTATTTGGTATAAGCAGTTGCGCATCTCAAGAATTTCATTTCCAGGCTATTAGTCTTTTCGCATCTTTTGCCTTCATTGACTAGGCTTCACTGCCACAATATAGCAAATCTCTTGCTAAGGTCGTATAAAGGCGTATCGTTATGTGCTTCCGGACTAGGGGAGGTTCCATTACATTAATTAATAATGCCTGCCATTGTTTTTGTATGACCGGTGGGTTTCTCTGCTAGATCCGTTTCTTCCGCTAAGGATGGTTAATCGTCTAAATACGTGAATCTGTTCACTCGTTCTAGCATTTCAGTTTTCAAAAAACATGTTCAAATGTGTGTGAAATCTTATGGGACTTAACTGTTAAGGTCATCAGTCCCTAAGCTTACACACTACTTAACCTAAATTATCGTAAGGACAAACCCACACACCCATGCTCGAGGGACGACTCGAACATCCGCCAGGACCAGCCGCACAGTGCATGACTGCAGCCCCAAAGACCGCTCGGCTAATCCCGCGAGGCTTTAGTTTTCAAACAGAAGTTACTTGTTAATGGGTATTTTCCACAGAAAGGCATATTTTTTTCGGTTTTGATGTCCATGCTGTATTTCTCTGATGTAATCTGTAAATTGTGTACAGAGCGCTGCAAGTCATCCTCTGAAGATGCTAGAACACCTACGTCATCTGCAAAAAGGAAAACATATAGCTTTGTGTATCTGTTGATTTGAATGCCATTTGTCTCCGCTCTAGGATGATTTTATTCACATAAATAATACACAAGACTGATGAAGGACCGCATCCCTGCCGCACTCCTGTACGTATTCTGTCCCACTCTGATGTTTGTCCTCGAGACAGATTAAGTTTGTTCTGTAAATTTTGTGTGCGTTACGGATAAGTCGCTAAGTAACATGATCGTCTGCCAGAATTTGTAAGGATTTGTTCAAATGTGTTTGAAATCTTATGAGACTTAACTGCTAAGGTCACTAGTCCCTAAACTTACACGCTACTTAACCTAAATTATCCTAAGGTCACACACACACATATACACACACCCATGCCCGAGGGAGGACTCGAACGTCCGGCGGGATCAGCCGCACAATCCATGACTGCAGCGCCTTGTAACGATTTGTTTCAGCTAATTTTTTTTCAAAAGCTTTTTTTTAAAAGTCGATGAAGGCAATGCTTGCTTCTGTAATGAATTTTATATGTTTTTCTATTAGCAATTTAAATTAAATATAACCATCACAGCTTAAACTCCCTTTTCGAAAGCTGTTTTGATCATCACTAATGATGGTTTCATAGAGTCTGTACGATTAATTTTTGTTGATGTTGGCAAAAATGTTTCGTGCCTAGTTCAGTAGCCTTATTCCTCGGTAGTTACTACAGTTTTTCAGGTCTTCCTTTTTGAAGACAGAAATGACGATTCAGTGCAGCACTCAGACCAGAAGGTGACAGCTATCTGTGTCTAAACCGGTTGGCAACTGTAAAGACGAATTTATGCAGTCTTGGCTATTGAATGTTTTTTACGAGGTAAAGCATAGATCGCGCCTTCCAATTTCCGATCAGAGGGAAAATTCAATCGGCTTACTTGCATTTTTAGACAGCTCTAGATTGATTGAATTTTGCCCTGGGACTTTATTATATTTTATATGGTTCAACTGGCTCTAAGCACTATGGGACTTAACATCTGAGGTCATCAGTCCCCGACTTAGAACTACTTAAACCTAACTAACCTTAGAACATCACACACATCCATGCCCGTGGCAGGATTCGAATTTTGCGAGCGTAGCAGCGGCGCGGTTCAGGACTGAAGCGCCTAGAACCGCTCGGCCACATCGGCCGGCTATTTTATTTGGTTTCATACTTCTTTAAGTTTACGCATTTGAACGTTTAATAGATTTCATTGCCATGAGCATCTCTTGTACCGTAAAAGCTAGCGCGACGGCAAGTAATGTTCATGTGAAGTGAGGGGAGAGAGAAGGAGACTAACTACGACCGTCGGCCGCAGGTGGCCGAGCGGCTTTAGGCGCTTCAGTCTGGAACCGCGCGACCGCTACGGTCGCAGGCTCGAATCCTGCCTCGGGCATGGATGTGATGTCCTTAAGCCGTCGGCACACGGACCGTGCTGTCGAACGTTAACGTTGAGAGTGCCAAGTTCAACGTGCTGCCGAACTCGCAGGAGCGATGCGACTTGTGCATACGGTACGTGGGTGCCAACGTGGTATACGCGATCACAACGCTCTCCAGCGGCAGTTGAGGGATGTTTCAAGTTCGTAAATCACTCTGTTTACTCAACGGGCGGCGTAATATTCCCACGTTAGCTCTATTAAAACGCACATTTCCTCCATCGTCCGCGAAAAGGAAAGTACGATGTCCAATCAATAAGGACACAGGTTTATAAAAGGTCCATTATAAACAGTGTGGTACAAATTTGGAATACTTCTCCGCATAAGATAAACATTATTTCATCGTTCCAAAATTTTACTAAAACCCCAAGATCAGTCTTACATGATCACTGTTCCTACCCAGTAGCAGAATCTTTGCAACATGTGAATTACGAAGCGTAAAAGAAAAAGGAGCAAAATATCTTTGTACAAGTAGCGCAAGCTGTCCTGTAGGTTAAGCCAATAGAACAGTCACCCCTCAAAAAAAAGGTGAATTTATATTTGCATAACATCAAATATCATAGGATATACTTGTGTTAAACTAACGTTAGCCGGCCGCGGTGGTCTATCGGTTCTAGGCGCGCAGTCCGGAATCGCGCGACTGCTACGGTCGCAGGTTCGAATCCTGCCTCGGGCATGGATGTGTGTGATGTCCTTAGGTTAGTTAGGTTAAAGTAGTTCTAAGTTCTAGGGGACTGATGACCACAGCAGTTGAGTCCCATTGTGCTCAGAGCCATTTGAAACATTTTAAACTAACGTTAAAGTATCAGAACCTAATAAGAACACGAATGTTAGGAATAAAAATTTGAGAGTGTTCGGACGCGAGCCACTGCACCCAGAAAGATTCGTTAGTGAATAGAGACGCTATCCATTACGCTAAACTACCAAAGAGTTTCGTGTACTTAATCATATTGTATTACCACTTGCTAAAAACGTTAATCGTAGATAATTATCTTATTAATTGAAATTTAAGTATAACAAATTGTATCAAGAACAATGCGTTTTGGGTGGATCATCAGTGTGTCGCTGCCTTGAAATAGCCTACTCTCATAATACGCAAGTTACAATAATTATTTTGCCACGAATATGATGTTTCTCATTATTTTATTGGAACGAATCACACAACTAACAACAGGTTTTCCAGCGATTCTCAACTTGCTGGTGCTCAGAAACAGCATATATACATATAGGCTTGAAATAAACGCCAATATGGCGCCTCACAACTCTGTACTGAAGGGAGACGGCGCGCTTGTGACGTAGGTGGCGTTGTGACATCTCATTGGTCAACGCTCAGACGCACGCTCACAATATCTGACATGCCAGATATTGCTCTGCACGTTCGGAAAGACTCCCGAGCGTGCTATTCCACGGTATGACGTCAGAAACACGGCACGCTCAACGCTCAACGTTCGGATGCACGGTCCGTGTGCCGACGGCTTTAGGTTATTTTGGTTTAAGTAGTCTAGGGGACTCATGACCTCAGGTGTTGATCCCATAGTGCTTAGTGCTCAGAGCCATTTGAACCTAACTACGACTCCCCCCCCCCTCCCCCCGCTCCTATGCAACATCTATATCTATATAGATTTCCGTATGCTTATCTTTACAGCCTACGCTCACGGGAAGTAGCATCTCCATGCACAAAGAACACCGCTCCTGCTGCTACCTGAGCGCAGACGGACAGACTCTCTTCGCATCGCGGTCAAATTTTTACAGTACGGTGCTCGACGCGTAACGCAGGAGGCACTCGAGCAGGAATGAAAGGAGTACGGCGGAGGTGAACACGCAACGCCGCGCGGAGGTTTCCCGAAATATTTGCGGCCGCTTTTCGCGGAGGCGGCGGACGGGCGGACACCTGTTGGAGGCGGTGGGGGCGGTGCGGGCGCGGTTCCCACGTGCTGAGTCACGGCCGGCGAGGTGTGGGAACGCGGTGACACGCGGAATGGCAGCTATGCCCGGCTCCCACGAACAATGCGATGACATCTTGTAATTATACCCGCCGGCCGGAGCGATAGCAAGCCGGGGCCCATGCCCGAGCACGCTCACCGATAGCCGGCCGGCGGCGTTCTTTTTCTGGGCCTGGCCCGCCTTATTGTAATTCCTAGCGGAGTGTCCGCCGTCACGGTCCTAAATAAGCGCCAAGCGCCGCCGGGGCTAACTGGACACCGCCGGCCTTGCCGGATAGCGGGCAGGCCGCTGCCCCGTCGCCAGTTGTGGGGGACGGCCACAAGGCAGGTGCCAACTCCCCTCACACCGATCACCTCTCGGTTTTGTGTACACGCAAAATCATACGAATACTGATCGTTCAGAGCCGACGATTACGTTCTCGGTACAAACGGCTCTGAGCACTATGGGACTCAACTGCTGAGGTCATTAGTCCCCTAGAACTTAGAACTAGTTAAACCTAACTAACCTAAGGACATCACAAACATCCATGCCCGAGGCAGGATTCGAACCTGCGACCGTAGCGGTCTTGCGGTTCCAGACTGCAGCGCCTTTAACCGCACGGCCACTTCGGCCGGCTACGTTCTCGGTGAATTATGTTTTACTGGTATTAGCCCCTAGTTCCTAATGTCTCTTATCCTAATGGTCGAGATATTGTCAAATGCTTGAAATACTCAGGCGACAGTTTCAAACTTAAACAAGCTCAGCAAGCCCACCTCATTCGTCATTTCCACGTTCGGCCAATGTTACCGGTGGCCTTGTTATTTGCCTCGCTCAAGTCCTGTGTTGCGCAAGGTTGTTCCAGTGGAAACTATATGAACAAGTGGCAAGCAGCATGAAAAAAGATAAATAAATGAACAAGAAATTTAAATACAGAGTGTTCCAAACTCGGAGAACGCCTCCATCAGTTGGAACGATGCTCCATTTTTACACTATTGGCCATTAAAATTGCTACACCACGAAGACGACGTGCTACAGACACGAAATTTAACTGACAGGGAGAAGATGTTGTGACATGCAAATGATTATCTTTTCAGAGCATTCACACAAGGTTGGGGCCGGTGGCGACACCTATAAAGTGCTGACATGAGGAAAGTTTCCGGCGTTGCCTGGTGAAACGTTGTTGTGATGCCTCGTGTAAGGAGGAGAAATGCGTACCGTTTCCGACTTTGATAAAGGTCGGATTGTAGCCTATCGCGATTATGGTTTATCGTATCGTGACATTGCTGCTCGCGTTGGTCGAGATCCAATGACTGTTAGCAGAATATGGAATCGGTGGGTTCAGGAGGGTAATACGGAACGCCGTGCTGGATCCCAACGGCCTCGTATCACTAGCAGTCGAGATGACATGCATCTTATCCGCATGGCTGTAACGGATCGTGCAGCCACGTCTCGATCCCTGAGTCAACAGATGGGGACGTTTGCAAGACAATAACCATCTGCACGAACAGTTCGACGACGTTTGCAGCAGCATGGACTATCAGCTCGGAGCCCATGGCTGCGGTTACCCTTGACACTGCATCACAGACAGGAGCGCCTGCAATGGTGTACTCAACGACGAACCTCGGTGCACAAATGGCAAAACGTCATTTTTTCGGATGAATCCAGGTTCTGTTTACAGCATCATGATGGTCGCATCCGTGTTTGGCGACATCGCGGTGAACGCACATTGGAAGCGTGTATTCGTCATCTCCATACTGGCGTATCACCTGGTGTGATGGTATGGGGTGTCATTGGTTACACGTCTCGGTCACCTTGAGCAGTGGACGTTGCATTTCAGATGTGTTACGATCCGTGGCTCTACCCTTCATTCGATCCCTGCGAAACCCTCCATTTCAGGAGGATATTGCACGGACGCATGTTGCAGGTCCTGTATGGGCCTTTCTGGATACAGAAAATGTTCGGTTGCTGCCCTGGCCAGCACAGTCTCCAGATCTCTCACCAATTGAAAACGTCTGGTCAATGGTGGCCGAGCAACTGGCTCGTCACAATACGCCAGTCACTACACTTGATGAACTGTGGTATCGTGTTGAAGCTGCATGGACAGCTGCGCCTGTACACGCCATCCAAGCTCTGTTTGACCCACTGCCCAGGCCTATCAAGGCTGTTATTACTGCCAGAGGTGGTTGTTGTGGGTACTGCTTTCTCAGGATCTATGCACCCGAATTGCGTGAAAATGTAATCACATGTCAGTTCTAGTATAATATATTTGTCCAATGAATACCCGTTTATCATCTGCATTTCTTCTTGGTGTAGCAATTTTAATGGCCAGTTGTGTACATGTTGATTCGCAACGGTTCACGACTGAGTAATCTCCAAATAAGGTAGGGCGGATCGTTTCTTCTTTATTTGCAAGCATATCCGGCGGCAGCTTACTCTTCCATTTGGAGACGCGATTAGACTCTAGTATTACCTCCAGAGGTTGGGTCGTGGGGATGAAGCTCTTTCTAGATTTCAGTCGACAGGCAGTACCTTTATGATCATGATGAAACCGTTGATCTGCTTTGCCCTCTCCGCTTTGGCAGCGACGTCCGCCCCTGGTAGCTGAGTGGTCAGCGCGACGGAATGTCAAACCTAACGGTCCAGGTTCGATTCCCGGCTGGATCGGAGATTTTCTCCACTCAGGGACTGGGTGTTGTGTTGTGTTATCATCATCATTTCATCCCCATCCACACGCAAGTCGCCGAAGTGGCGTCAGATCGAAAGACTTGCACCAGGTGAACGGTATAGCCGACGGGAGGCCCTAGCCACACGGCATTTCCATTTTCATTAGCAGCGACGGCTATTCTGACAGGGAAGAGAGCTGTTCCAGCAAACTAGTAGAGTTTGTCGACTGGAATTAGCTTCACACATTTCGACCAGACTGAAACAGTCTCACTGACTGCAGTGTCAACCTGCTTGGTGTGAGCAGATGCACTCCAGACGGGTGAGGCGTAGGGACTACTCCGTACCTGACAAGCACAAAGCAAGAGCACAAGTTCTCAGGTTGTAAGGACTAGCTTCCTTGGTGGTGGCTGTGAGCATCCTCTAAATGTTGTTCCTTGCACTAACTTTCAGCCTGGTGTTATGGCAACGTATCTTGAAGGGCGCAGAGTAAGAGTAACACCTAGATGTGCAAGTGCAGGACATTACTGAATCGTACACATTACCTTGTGACATTCAGTTCCCGCTGAGATTCTGTATTCCGTAACTGAATTGCGCACACATGGGTCTCATTGGGATTTGGCGTTAGGTGGTTCATCTTATAGTAAAGTCCAAGCGTTAGCATGCCGATCTGTTTGTACACTGGTCAGACAGAACATTATGACCACCTACCTAATAGCTCGTATGTCCATCTTTGGCACGGATAGCAGCGGCGACGCGTAGTAGGTCGCTGGTGGGAGATGGCACCACATCTGGACACACAAGTTATCCAGTTCCCGTAAATTGCATGTTTTCAAACACATCCCAAATGTGGTCGGTCGCGTTCAGATATGGCTAGCTGGGGGGTCATCAATTGGTAATAATCACTGTGTTTCTCCAACCACCCCACCATAACTCTGCCCTTGTGACAAGGAACAATATATTGTCAAAATTCCCACTGCCGTCGGGAAACATGATCGTCATGAAGAGGTGTACGGTACTCCTTGGCCGTCACGGTACCTTGCACGAACTCCATTGGACCCGCGGATGCCCATGTGAATGTTCCCAAGAGCATAATAGAGCCGCCGCCATCTTTGCTCCGTCCCACAAGGAGCTGTTCACCTGGAAGACGACTGATCGTGCCCCCCACCCCATAGACACTATGAAGAAGGTATCCGAATTCATTAGACCATGCAACGCTTTGCCATTGCGTCAACATCCAGCGTCGATGGTCACGTGCCCATTTCAGTCGTACTTGCCGATGTCGTCTTAACATTGGCACATGCATGGATCGTCAGTTGCAGAGGCCTGTCGTTACGAGTGTTCGCTGCACTGTGTGTTTAGACACACTTGTACTCTGCCTAGCATTAAAGTGTGATGTTAATTCCGCGACAGTTCGCCGTCTGTTCTGTTTTACCAGTCCGCCCAGCCTACGTAGGCCGACATCTGTAAGGAGGGGTGGGCCCTCAACCCCGCGACGTCTGGACGTGGTTTCACCTTGATTTCGCCACGTGTTGAAGACATTCACCACAGCACTCCTCGAACACCCGATAAGTCGTGCAGTTTTTGAAAAGCGCGTGCCGAGGCTCTGGGCCATCACAATGTGCCCTCGGTCAAACTCAGATAGATAGCGCGCCTTCCCCATTCTACATACGGACAGCACCCGCACTGATACTACATGCGCCATCCGTGTCTCTGACTAGCAGTTATTCCTCGCCGGATGACGCTCCTACCGCTTGGACGGGTTTATATCGATAGTAGGTCGGTGGTCACAAAGTTCTGGCTGATCAGTGCATGCATCCACGCTAGGTCGGTTCGTCATAAGATGGCGGACGAGTTGGTGCTCTTTGTCTTAATTAGAATCACAATTGTCTAGTTTCTAGAGTTATGTTTGTGCTTTTGAATCTCTATTGTCTCTCTTTACATTCTAGCACAGTACCCATTACCCCTTTCCACCCTCACCCTCCAGTTCCTTAAAGACCCGCACTCCCATGTATGAAACAGCTTCAAATTTCTTATTACTTTACAAATGAGCTAATGTAGTAAGTATTTGTGGTTAAGTGTGTAAAAACTGTGTTGGTCTTATTGGTTTCGTATCATTCACCCATACATTAATGAAATAGCTTAGAAAATGACTGAAATTACGTTTAAAGTTTGTTGGAAGTCGCCAAGTACTCTCATGCTCAAATATTGGATGAATATAGTCTGGTAACTTTGCACACCGGGAGTTACGCTGCTTCAAGACATGACGCAGTTTCTAATTTTGATATTTGTTTCATCGAGTTACACCTGTAACTTAAGGCAGTACCTCTTAAAGAGTAGATTATGACAAAATTAAAAAAAAATTGTTTAAATGGCTCTGAGCACTCTGGGACTTAACATCTGAGGTCATCAGTCCCCTGGAACTTAGAACTACTTAAACCTAAGTAACCTACGGACATCAAACGCATCCATGCCCGACGCAGGATTCGAACCTGTGACCGTAGCGGTCGCACGGTTCCAGACTGAAGCGCCTAGAACCGCTCGGCCACAGCGGCCGGCACAACATTTTAAGTTTTTATTGTCTGTTCGTAATTATAAGCAATATAATTTGTGTTGTTCCTGGTAGCCATTAGACAGGCAGCGTGCAACATTTGGGCCGTACAGCAGTATCGATCCCTGTCTCTTGATAAATCCATAGTATCAGAGCAATTAATTTGGCGGTCCCCTGGTGCCTCTCCGTGATCCGCTACAGCCTATTTATCCGTCTTGCCCAGGAGAGAACTGCTCTTGAGTTCCATAGAGCAGGTGTTAACGCTTGTTTTTTTAAGTTAGTACCTTCAGTAGTTAGCAAGTGCAAGGTCTTTTACACACTCCTACTGTGACATGCGGCGGACGTGCGTCCTTTACAGTGTTAGAATATAAGCGCAGTTTTCTTTTTGGCTTAAACACTGTTTCAATATCGAGTCTTCCTAGTTCTCTGTTGATGCATCCTGTGATAGCTTTTAAGAATGGGAGGAAAACTTTCCGTTTAGTTGCTAGTTTTTCACTAAAGTTCCAAATCTTTTAGGATGTAGTGCCCTATTTATCTCTTTCTCACAGTAGCCCTTTCTTCAGTAAGTAGTTGTTAAACGATCGAACTCTTCCTCCAAGTGTTGTGCACGAGAGTCTGTTAGCCCGGTCCGTCAATGTTTGGATCACTCCTCTTTTCTGCTTGGGATGGCGATCGGAAGTGGGTGTTCTGTGAACTTTCTGCCCTAAACTTGCATCGGGTTTTTTAAGAACTGGTGCATCCAAAAATATAATTTGATATTCTCTCTATTTTTAAATCATGAATTTTATATCAGGATTAATTTCATTTAATAACTTCAAAAATCCTGAGAGTTTTTCCCCCTTGAAACCATATAGCAAAAGTAACAAGAACGTAGAGAAATAGAAGAGGGTTTCTTCTTGGCCATCTCAAGTGCAATCTCTTCAGCTTTTCCATGTAAAAATTCGCAACAACTGCGTTGAACTGTTTCCCCATAGCCATAGAGCAGATTGCTCAGCTTCTTGAAGTCTGAAACTGTTTTTTGAGTTGTTAGAGCCCCTGATGAGGTGATTTTCATGGGTCGTGTTACATCATTTTCATCACATTACGTATCAGCGTGAGTCTGCTGTTATAGACGACGCTGGATATCAAACCACAGGCAATAGAATTCAAGTTCAAGGATATTAGTTAATACCGAATTAATTAATGTAGGCTGTACTACAATCGAGTGGATGATACAGTAAGAATCTTGCGATACCACAGAGTTTCGATGTCTTCGTTAACGTAAAAATAGCTTCGTGTAAATACATTCTCAAAAAAAGTAGTTATTTCATACTTAAATATTCATATTTTATGTATCTGAATTAATGTTAAAGCATTTTGCCTAAAATTAATTTTACTGAATTGTTAAAGATGTACCAGCGATTGTTATTATCAAAGATGTAAACTCTTTGGTATCTCTGTTTTTATTCGTTGTCCTGGCGGAAGCGTAGCTGCAAATAGACAGTCTTGGCGAGAGAGTTGTTGTAAATGAGGCTGGTGTGCTTTTTTTAGAGCTGCTAAAGGCAATTTACTCGTATATTGTGTTACTAGTTCAGAGTGTGAAATAGTGCTGAATATAATTATTTCAAAGTTCAGAAGCTTTATTTCATTCCCTAATCTTTGGAAGCCACGTGGATATCATAATTCTTTCATCAGTTAATATTTCTTCGTATGAGAATAAGATCTGCGACCAGCGTCATGCCCTACAGAAGACAAGATTCCCAACGAGAAACAGTTTAGAATTTCAATTGCGGATGCGCGATTGTATGCAACTTACTTCAAAATAATGATCAGCTTCTGGCCCGAAGACGGATCATTGAATATTAAGCATCGAAGAGGAGCATTACAAGGTATGCCAAAACATTAGTTAAATCAGGCAGCAAACAACACAGGAATATTTAAAGGTAAGAAACAATGTTTCAAGCCAAGTAACACTGTGTGTCATGCATCATAAATGTGCGCTTGTAACATTAGAATCCAATGCAACACGTATTTTTCAGCTATACTTGATTTTTCGAGTTCGTAACTATTCTTTGCAAATACATTTATTAATGAATTTTGCCAGTAATTAGTGACTATGTAAACGCAATCTATTTTGATAGTGTAACTAAGAAGCATTTATGTCAGATCATTTCAGTAAACACGCTGGTCATGTCAGGGAAGTTATTATTGTATAAAGCACAAAGAATATTTTTCATGTAACAATAGCATTGTTGGCGCGAGTGCGCGCAGTTGTAGAGGTGAAGGCTGAGAAGTAGTTGCGAAGCATCTGTGGTATGGAACACACGTATGTGTAGCGCGCAAATGCCAGAGTGTTTTGCGTAGAAAATGTTGTTGTAATATGTGGACAGGCAGTTTATAAGTGGGAGAGCAGGTATGTGGGCGCAGTATATGGTCACAAAACATTTTGGAAGTAAGGAAGAATACTGCGTGGCCCAAATTTATTCAAGCTGCTCACTGATCATTGCTAATAATGGATCTCATAATAGCACTACGTCGCACCGCAAGCAACACACTGCAAAGTAAGACCCAGACGTATTTTGTAGCTGTGTAATAAGCGTGCAAGCGTCTTAACTTTTTGGAAAGAACAAACCTTGTCGAGAGAACGTCTTTGACAGGAGTCATTAACCATCAGCAAGGTCCTATCCTTTCACCATAACTTCCTAGAAAGTCACAAGGAAGCCAAATGTAGTTAAATTTACAGTTGATTTGCGTTCAGTACTTACTGAGCTCAAAAGCAGTAGAAACTTTGAAAGACATTTAACTGAAATTAAGTTTCTATAACAGAAGTATGCTGGCTTTCTCGTAGTCAAAGAAGTTTTAGAATTTTATGTTGTAATTTGTAAATGATATTATGTGCATCGTTTACTTAACATCTGTACTGAATAATAATTGTTGCAATGAATGAAAATTTTTACTGCATGTATTTTAAAAGCAAACAGTTTTTGTCACGATGAAGCGTATTTTCAGACAGCATTGTCGTGAGGTATGTAATGCAGTGCGGTCTCAATAAAGTGTCGCTAGTTATTGTTTATGACTGGTAATCATTAAGGTAACTAACATCATTGCATTACAAATTAATGTCTTTTGTGCTCATGGTACCCGTGTCTTTTTCATGTAAGATAGCGTGAGTGCATTTTGTCAAACTGCTGCTTTGTCTTTGCCCCATGAAATTCGCGTGGTATCAAAGTCATTACAGTCATTTACTCAATTTAACTTTTGCTCGCTTTTGGAGTGGGCTATCGTTTTATTCTGCAATCTGAATTCATTTAAACCAAATTATGGCATTCAAAATTACGGTCAACTACACTGAGATTTTAGTTTATGACCACTTTTTAATTTCGATCTTTGTTGTGCATAGTAATAAACACTCGTGCAATAGCAACCAATTTTCTGTTATCTATATTTTATCGGTAAGCGTTGATCTTCGGATTCGACACTTTGTTTCCACTAACAGCGGAAACTTAGGCACACGTTTGACAAAAAAAAAAAAAAAAAAATACATATACCGCGGAGCATAGGTACTTTATACACTGACAATGAATGGCCAAAAGTAATGGGAAGCCACTGGGTGTGATGTTAGATGTCGGTTGTCGACTGTCGCCCGCTGAAGACTATGCGGTGCACTTTTCCTGGTAGAAGTGGGTTTTCTACGTTCAAGCGATGTAATCCACGGCAGATCCTCCATTCCCTAGTAAGGTTGTACGGAAGCGACGCGACGTCCGAATGTGGTCATCCTGTGCGGAAGGTTACGTGTATGTCTCTGTGCTTCCAAGATGTGCCCTAAACACAGGTGATCTCGGAAACCGGAATTCATGTGTGATCTAAGCCCTATGCGTCTTACACTGATTATCATCTCACGTTCAAAGTCTGTTAACATGCGACGTCCTGCCGCGTTTGCGAAGCACAGGAACGTAACGAAATGCTAAGATGGCATGTCTGTATTTACTCCATACGCTGCACCTAGCTGCATCATTATTGCGCCATGCATGGTAAATCTTCCGATGGGGCAACCTTTCCCGTCACTTGTTAGACTAAGTTTATTTTGATGGTTATTTATTTTAGGGGAAAAGTTAATTTATTTAAGTTTTAAATGACGCCATTTACTCTTCTTGGAAGCAATTCAATGAAATATTTATAAACAGTGATTAGCACCAATGGAACTGGCACCTTGAGAGGGACACCGCTGAAGACGATGTAAAGATTGGACTTCAACATTAACAAACCCGCTGCAATTTCGTTTGCCCCATTACACAGCTGATGACGATGTCGGACGACGTTATCCATCAGGCGCAAATGAGCAACAGGATTTATGCCAAGACTCTGAAAGCAGTTCAAAAACTTTCTGAGTAAAATAATTTTCACTGACTTAAATTAATATGTGCTTTTCGTTATGTAGATCAACAGTACTAAATTCTAGTATCTGTGTTCTCATTGTTAGCCATAATATATCCCTATCACTACTGTTTGCCAACTCTACCTCATTTATTTTGTTTGCCGTTATATGTATCTTCGTGTGGTTTTTGGGGGGCGTCCTCCGGCATATGTGTGTTCAGTAATGTTATTAGAAAATTTTACATATTTAAATATTATGTTTAGTGCGATGTATGCGAGCTGTGGCGTCCACCATTTCGACTCTGCCTCCGACCAGTCAGAATAAAGTACTACATTTTATTTCAAACGACAGATAACAGCGTATACGTATACACTTCGAAAAATGGGTGGCATAAAGCTGTCTTGTAATTTAAACTCATATAGCTTGCCGCAGATTGAGCCACATAGCATTATTACTAGAAAATTGTAACTGTTTTACACGTTTTGACTATGTTTAAGTTGTTTTTCGTATTTGAAGAAATGTATGAGATTTGATGTGACTGTATTCTTTCTTATGTGGAGGATGGTCAGTGACCGAAACCGGTCGTAATAAACAAATGTTACAAGACAGCATTGTGTCATTTATTTTTCCACGAATAAAGTAGGTTATTTCTCTTTGGTGCGACGTCTGAATAAAATGGGAATTGTAAATCAGAGAGCAGTACGATGACAAGAATTCACGTTTACGTTCTGCAACTCTTCATATTGCAACATTTCCGAAGAAGTGAGCTATCGTATTTATTTTTTCAATTATAGTTGGACAAGAATATTATGTTGAAATTATGTTTATTTTTCACACAATCACTTTTATGATAAAGATATAATCGGTTTCGGTCTGTGAAGGCAATTTTCAGGTATTACAATACGAAAAACATACAAAGCCTTAAAATCTTAAAACAAGTAAAAATATATTTTGTTAGATCTGCTTGTGAGTTAGGTATTGTACAATTTTAAAATGCATTGGATCATACCTAAGGGTCATAAGCGCCAATACGTGAGCAAACTTTCATGCATTTTCTAAGTGAACGTAACACGGAAAATACTGACCATAGCCCGAAGGTTTGATCCTCATACATTGTATTTGTACACTGCTTAAGTCACAAGTAGATCTATCAAAAATAATTTTTGCTTGTTTTAACTTTTTCATATAGGCATTATCGTTACCACTTTCCTTAAAATAATTGCCTTTTCCAGGAATATTATCATTTGCTTTACTTATGTTGCAGTTGTGTTTATGGGATCTTGGTAATTTATACTTTTTGTGGCTTTGTTTACCAATTGCGAACGGGACTTTGACAATAACTGTGGTTTCGAAAAGGGGTTTCTCCAGCTCTCAAAGGATTAAAAGTTACTTTTCTACGCGTTTTTGTTAAGAATTTAGTCACATTCGCGGTCAAAATTCGATATTTAATCTCTTCAGAACCGGATTCATCATGTTCTTGTTGTATTCTTCAGTCCTGAGACTGGTTTGATGCAGCTCACCATGCTACTCTATCCTGTGCAAGCTTCTTCATCTCCCAGTACCTACTACAGCCTACATCCTTCTGAATCTGCTTAGTGTATTCATCTCTTGGTCTCCCTCTACGATTTTTACCCTCCACATTGCCCTCCAGTACCAAATTGGTGATCCCTTGATGCCTCAGAACATGTCCTACCAACCGATCCCTTCTTCTAGTCAAGTTGTGCCACAAACTCCTCCCCAATTCTAATCAATACCTCCTCACTAGTAATGTGATCTACCCATCTAATCTTCAGCATTCTTCTGTAGCACCACATTTCGAAAGCTTCTATTCTCTTCTTGTCTAAATTATTTATCGTCCATGTTTCACTTCCATACATGGCTACACTCAATACAAATACTTTCAGAAACGACTTCCTGACACTTAAATCAATACTCGACGTCAACAAATTTCTCTTTTTCAGAAACGCTTTCCTTGCTATTGCCAGTCTACATTTTATATGCTCTCTACTTCCACCATCATCAGTTATTTTGCTCCCCAAATACCAAAACTCCTTTACTTCTTTAAGTGTCTCATTTCCTAATCTAATTCTCTTAGCATCATCCGACTTAATTCGACTACATTCCATTATCCTCGTTTTGCTTTTGTTGCTGTTCATCTTATATCCTCCTTTCAAGACACTGTCCATTCCGTTCAACTGCTCTTCCAAGTCCTTTGCTGTCTCTGACAGAATTACAATGTCATCGGCAAACCTCAAAGTTTTTATTTCTTCTCCATGGATTTTAATACCTAATCCGAACTTTTCTTTTGTTTCCTTTATTACTTGCTCAATATACAGATTGAATAGCATTGGGGATAGGCTACAACCCTGTCTCACTCCCTTCCCAACCACTGCTTCCCTTTCATACCCCTCGACTCTTATAACTGCCATCTGGTTTCTTTACAAATTGTAAATAGCCTTTCGCTCCCTGTATTTTACCCCTGTCACCTTCAGAATTTGAAAGAGAGTATTCCAATCAACATTGTCAAAAGCTTTATCTAAGTCTACAAATGCTAGAAACGTAGGTTTGCCTTTCCTTAATCTTCATTCTAAGATAAGTCTTAGGGTCAGTATTGCCTCACGTGTTCCAACATTTCTACAGAATCCAAACTGATCTGCCCCGAGGTCGGCTTCTATCAGTTTTTCCATTCGTCTGTAAAGAATTCGCGTTAGTATTTTACAGCTGTGACTTATTAAACTGATAGTTCGGTAATTTTCACATCTGTCAACACCTGCCTTCTATTGGATTGGAATTGTTATATTCTTCTTGAAGTCTGAGGGCATTTGGCCTGTCTCATACATCTTGCTCACGAGATGGTAGAGTTTAGTCAGGACTGGCCCTCCCAAGGCTTTCAGTAGTTCTAATGGAATGTTGTCTACTCCCGGGGCCTTGTTTCGGCTTAGGTCTTTCAGTGCTCTGTCAAACTCTCCACGCAGTATCATATCTCCCATTTCATCTTCATCTACATCCTCCTCCATTTCCATAATATTGTCCTAAAGTACATAGCCTTTGTATAGACCCTCTATATACTCCTTCCACCTTTCTGCTTTCCCTTCTTTGCTTAGAACTGGGTTTCCATCAAAGCTCTTGATATTCATGCAAGTGGTTCTCCTTTCTCCAATGGTTTCTTGAATTTTCCTGTAGCCAGTATCTATCTTAGCGCTAGTGAGATAAGCCTCTACATCCTTACATTTGTCCTCTAGCGATCCCTGTTTAGCCATTTTGCACTTCCTGTCGATCTCATTTTTGAGACGTTTATATTCCTTTTTGCCTGTTTCATTTGCTGCATTTTTATAATTTCTCCTTTCATCAATTAAATTCAATATTTCTTCTGTTACCCAAGGGTTGCTACGAGCCCTCGTCTTTTTACCTATTTGATCGTCTGCTGCCTTGACTATTTCATCCCTCAAAGCTACCCATTCTTCTTCTACTGTATTTCTTTCCCCGATTCGTGTCAATTGTTCCCTTATGCTCTCCCTGAAACTCTGTACAACGTCTGGTTCTTTCAGTTTATCCATGTCCCATCTCCTTAAAATCCCACCTTTTTGCAGTTTCTTCAGTTTTAATCTAGAGTTCAGAACCAATAGATTGTGGTCAGAGTCCACATCTGCCCCTGGAAATGTTTTACAATTTAAAATCTGGTTCCTAAATGTCTGTCTTACCATTATATAATCTATCTGATACCTTAGTCTACCCAATTTTTGTTTGAGATGCGCCTAAAATTTAAATTTCGAAAAGTCGCTATAATGATATAATTTTGCTTCCCCGAGGACTAATTTTAGCAGTGCTGCTTCCTTCGTCCTCCCACAACCCGCTGGAGGTTAGTGACGCAGGAGCCTGTTCAGCAGGCACACAGGATACGCGAACGTGAGAGTGGTGCAACAGGTGTCGTCGTTGGCAGAGCAACGCGTCTGCAGTCGTGGGTGAGGACTCGACAAAGGACGCTTGTTTTCTCGAGGGATAACAGAGGAGGGACAGGCGGGCGTAGAGTGTTTGCCGTGGCGCGGCCGCCGCACCTGTGCCCTGTGTCCTGCGTCCTGTCCTGAGCCCTGCAAACAACGGCTCGGGTTACGCCGGAAGGCAAGTAGAGCAGGGCACGGACTGCCTCCGCTGCTGCGGCCACCCCGTCAGATGCGGCGCACCACACAGATGTCAGTCGAGCTCTCAGCCGATATCGTGAGACGCGAGACACTGAAGACCTACCTCGTAGTGATCGCCCGTAGTCAAAGGCTATAGGTTATGGCAGCTACTTACAAGGGAACCTCCCCATCGCACCCCCCTCAGATTTAGTTATAAGTTGGCACAGTGGATAGGCCTTGAAAAACTGAGCACAGATTAATCGAGAAAACAGGAAGAAGTTGTGTGGAACTATTAAAAAAAATAAGCAAAATATACAAACCGAGTAGTCCATGCGCAAGATAGGCAACATAAAGGATGTTATGTGCTCGGGGGCGCCGTGGTCGCCGGCGCAGTAGCTCAACGTGCTCGGTCAGAGGGTTAGCTGCCCTCTGCAATAAAAAACTGAGTGAATGGATCAACGAAGAACTTAAACGGACTTCATAGGACGCCCGCTCCGAACAAATAGAACAAATTATACCGAACGAAATGAGATAAAAAAAGGTCCCGTGGTGAGCGTGAGCAGCTGCGGAACGAGAGGTCCTTGGTTCAAGTCTTCCCTCGAGTGAAAAGTTTATTTTCGCAAAGTTATGATTTGTCCGTTCATTGGCGCCTCTGTTCACTGTAATAAGTTTGATGTCTGTGTTTTGCGACTGCACCGCAAAATCGTGCGATTAGAAGACTAAAGGACGTGCCTCTTCAATGGGAACTGAAAACATTTGATCGCAAGGTCATAGGTCAACCGATTCCTCGACAGGAAAACACGTCTGATATATTCTATACGACACTGGTGACGGCATGTGCGTCACATGACAGGAATATGTTGTCGATCCACCTAACTTGTACACTTGGCGAATGGGTAAAAAGATTCTTCTACCTTGCCCGATTTAGGTTTTCTTGTGGATGTGATAATCACTCCCAAAAAAGTGATGAAAACATAAGAGTTTGTCACATAAAGTGCAACAAATGAATGCAACAGTTTCACAGTCGCACAGTTTTCCCTGTGCTCTGTCAAAATATATGCTTTTAACGTTTTCAAATTTTTCCGTGTGTAGACCGTCAAATCCTGCATATGTCCAAGCAAATCTGAACTTGTCCTGGAATTTTGGAGGACGAAATTGATTACGTGTGAGTGCCTGAACTTTGATAATTGTCTGAAAATAAAAGTTAAATTTTTCACTTGAGGGAAGACTTGAACCACGGATCTCTCGTTCCGCAGCTGCTCACGCTAACCACAGGACCACGGCGCCCCTGAGCTCATAACATCATTTATGTGTCTTGCGCATGGACTACTCAGTTTGTTTATTTTGCTTATTTTTTTCATAGTTCCACACAACTTCTTCCTGTTTTCTCGATTGATCTGTGTTCAGTTTTTCAAGGCCTATCCACTGTGCCAACTTATAACTAAATCTGAGGGGGGTGCGATGGGGAGGTTCCCTTGTTAGTATTAAGACCCGTAAGTACTCCGAGGAAAATGCAACTGACCTGCACATTGTCTTTGGGGAAGTGACTGAGACGGCTGTATCAACACAGAACGCAGCTGTCTCCACACAGTTAACTTGGCACAAGGCGTCCATTAAAAACCCCCCGGCGTCGTGGTCCACGAAGAGGGAGGTAAAGCCTGAATCAATGGCGACTCTTCGTCGACGAGGCGACGATTAGTATGAAGTATCGTGATAGCCCTAGAGGAGGGTGAACACGGAACCATACCAACACACGTGTCAGGCATGCAGTAGCGCAGGTTTAGCAGGGAGGTGGATCAGTCGTGTTTTGTCCCAATAACTTGTACGGATGTCGGACGCTTCTCGTCGTTAGAGAGGCTAATTTGAGGACTTTGTAGTATCAGGATAAGGATTCTCCAACCTTTCCTTCCGTGGATAGTGGACGCTTCCCATCTTTATTGAGGGTAATGTGAGAGCAATGTACATCGAGACCAGATCATCCTACCTAAAGTCCAGTGTATGGTCGACGTCTCTCATCTTTATTGGGGGTAGTTTGAGAGCTATGTATATCGAGACGAGATCATCCTACCTAATGTCCAGTGGATAGTGGACGTCTCTCATCTTTATTGGGGGTAGTTTGAGAGCTATGTATATCGAGACCAGACCATCCTAACTAATGTCCAGTGGATGTAGGACGCTTCTCACCTTTATTGAGGGTAATTTGATAGCTATGTATATCGATACCAGATCACCCCACCTAATGTCCAGTGGATGGTGGAGGTCTCTCATCTTTATTGGGGGATAGTTCGAGAGATGTATTGTATTGGAACAAGATCCTATAACCCTCTTTCCAGTGGATGGTGGACGCCTTTCATCTTTATCGAGGGTAAATTGAGAGCTGTGTATTATCAGGATCAGATCCTGTAACCATTTGTTCAATAGATGGTTGACATCTTTCATCTTCATCGAGGCTAGTCTGAAAGCTATTTAGTATCGGGACAGGGTCCTGCAATACATTTTCTAGTCCTACAATCAACACTGAGGCGATGGGTCAATCTTTCAAGATAATGACGCACGAGCTCACTTCGCGAACACATTTTTCGAGGCTAGAATCAATCGAATGGGATGGTCTCCTCATATGCTGACGTGAAGCCGGCTGGGAATGCTCGGGGCCAGTTGAAACTTGCAGTGAACGATCGCAGGAACCATCCTCGCACTGGATGATGTCAAGAGGGCCGTCACTGAGGAGTCGGAGAGCCGTGTGCAGCATCGTCTTAACCACATTGAGGTCAGCATGCTCAGGAAGATCCAAAGACGTCCCAGTGAACGAAATGGGGCAACTCGATATTGAATGAGACCCAGCACAGGTGATACTAGATTCTGCAGACGCTTCCCGCGCTGGTTGACTACTCGCTTTGTCATAGTCTGCTACTGGAATACACAATTCGAAAAGATGAAGTTAGCAGCGACAAAATAGTGATAGCAAAGTTTGTCCTCATCTCGTACAGAAACCAGACTACAGTTGTACTAAGTCGAAGGAAATGAACAGGAAGCAGTAGTTGAAAAGGGAATGAGTCCGAAGGTACCTGTACACTGAAGGAAAAAGATTAGAAGTTAATGGCAAATCGACTACGAGGTCATTAGGGGCAGTGTAAAAACTTGGATTAATAAAGGATTCGGAACGAAATTGGTTGTGAACTTTTCAAAGCAACCATCCCGACATTTACCTGGAGTTATTTAGGAAAACCGCAGAAAACTTAAATATGGATGGCCAGAGGAGGATTTTAACCAGCCTCCTCCCAAATGCGAGTCTAGTAGGCTAAACAATTTTTTAAAATCTCATTCCGTTCGTTATCGTTCGTTGCATTTGTTCGGGACGGGCGTCCTACGACATCCGTTCAAGTTCATCGTTGATCCATTCACGCTGTTTTTTGTTTATTTTATTACAGAGAGCAGCTAACCCTCTGACTGAACACGATGAGCGGCAGTGCCGGCACACCCCAATGAGCCATCTTGCTGGATCTGTGCGCTGAGAAGACAGCAAAGAAAACCAAGGATAAATTTGGAAAAGGAATTAAACTTTGGGGTCAAGAAATAAAAATTATGAAACTTGCCGATAACTTTAAAATCCCGTCAGAGAGAGCGAAGACTCGCAAGATCTATTGAATGGAATGGATAACGTCTTGTAGAAAGATTATAGAAGGAACATCAATAAAATTGAAACAAGGATAATGGAATTACTAGAGTTGGAAAAGATGATTGTGAGGAAACTAGATTAGAAAATGGGACACTAAAAGTAGGAGATGGGTTTTGCAATTTGGGCAGAAAAATAATTGCTGGTGGCCGATGTAAACAGGATATGAAGGGGACATTGGCTATAGCAAGAAAATCATTTATGAAAAAGAGGAATTTGTTGACATGTTACATAAATTTAAAAGTTAGAAAATTTTTCAGAATATGAAATAAAAGGTATAAGGTTTGCCGGTAAGTCTGTCAGAGACGGCAAACACACGGAAGATCAACTGAATAGAATGGGGAGTGTGCTGAAAACAGATTACAAGAGTAACATCAGGAAAAGTAAAACAAGGATAATGGAATGTACTCGAATTGGACCAGATGATTCTAAGGGAAGTGAGTCACAAAGGGAATCCGTTCTGCTTCCTGTTTGTGGTCGCGCTGGATCTTAACGCTGTCCAGGGCTGCTTGAAGGATGCTGTGTGCACTTAGTTGATATTATGTTCCGATGGTCATTTGCATTGTGTAACCTGTAAAAATCATGGTGAAGTCACCGCAGTGCTACCGCAGCTTGGCGTAATATTCTGTATGCACTGCTGTCAAACCTATAGATTTACCTTCATTCGTGTCCAGGCTTAGAATTTGTTGTTCAAAGAGAGAGATTTCTACCTATGTTCACGGAACAATATCTGTATTTCCATTGTCCATCCGTCAGATTGGAGCTTGGCACTCGTTACCTTCCCACTATTTTGATATTGTCTTTAACATTCTAAAGCGTATGGAGTTTCCTTTTTGTTCTGTTTCTCCTGTTTCGTGGAACTGTATTCCATGTATGGACAAATTTAATTTTTTGTTGCCACTGCAAATTGAGTTAGTGGTCAATAATGAGGAATTAATCTAAAGCACTTTCGATTTATTTTAATTACACAGTCAGTCGTTAGTCTGCAAGATTTTTTTAATTGTTCACATGTGATACTACATTTTTTCGTGTGAGAATGTTTGATCTGCGAACAAGTTATCATTCAAATTCGACCTTTAGTGGCAGTGTTGTTCAAAAAACAGCTGCCGTCAGCAGAAATAGGCCTACCTCGAATTATTTCCTTGCATATTACAATCGATTAGGTAAGTCAGTGTTGGAGAGCCCTCGAGATTTCATGCTATACCAGACTATGTTCCTTTCGTGAATAGGCATTAGGCTTACAATCTGAATTTCATATCCTCATTACACACGATTAACTTATAAGGAAGGTCACCATCACATTCATAGGTAGTGCCAGAAAGTTAGAGGGTTATTATAATGCTATATTCAATCGAACACTCATCAGAGCTCCCTAATATTCTCTCCATTGCGCATTATAAGTATTTGTTACTTCCGAAATGTGAATTAAATATAAGTCAGTTTGCGTTAATAATCCTGTAACAAAGATAATGTTTTCAGGGCATTTTACTCAAGTACCAGAAGTAGGAGAAGGAACAAACGACGTGCAAAATGGTTCAAATGGCTCTGAGCACTTTGGGACTTAACATCTGAGGTCATCAGTCTCCTAGAACTACTTAAACCTAACTAACCTAAGGACATCACACACATCCATGCCCGAGGCAGGATTCGAACCTGCGACGGTAGCTCCAGCGCGGTTCCGGACGGAAGCGCCTAGAACCGCTCAGCCACAGCGGCCGGCAAATGACGTGAAACTAGATACTGGAAGAGCAAAGAATATGTAAGATGTGAAATACAAGTCCTAAGGTCCAGAGATTTAACAGACCTTCTGGCAGGATGTAAGGAAGTTGTTTACCTCTTGGAGGCAATAGCCAACATGCTCTGCACAGAAAATGGATTTAGGAAAAACAGAGCAAAGAATAGAATGATGAAGAATAGCAGAACGTAGAATAATGACTTGTTTAACTTCGTAATTGGGAAGTCTAGGGGACTAATGACCTCAGATGCTAAGTCCCATAGTGCTTAGAGCCATTTCAACCATTTTTGTATTGTTGTTGCAAACGCAAAAGACTGGATTGGAATGTTTCCCCAGTGGCCAGAAGTGTTAACGTGAGTGCTATCTATGTCTGAAAGTGAACACAGGCTACACTCTACATGTTTTTTCTATTACGAAACTTTCTATAAAAGATATTGGGTTGGAGCATAAGTTCGTATCGTTTCTGCGTAAGGTTAATAAACACAACAGGTACACATAACAGGGAATTTAGTCGTCACTAATATATTCTCCTTTACAGTTACAGCAGTCTGCCAACGGGACTGTAGAAATCACGTGGTTTTGAGGTGAAGAACTCGTCGAGTCTCGTTCGGAGCGCACTTTCATCTGGAAGGGAAGTTTCTTGAAGGTTATTCGATAGAGAGCGGAAAAGGTGAAAATCTGAGGTTGCAAGATCAGATGAATAAGGTGAGTGCGGAATGAGTTCCCAACATAAATCTTGTATAGTATTTTTCGTCAGTGTAGAAGAATGCGGGCGGACGTTATCGTGGAGTAGCACCACTTCATGCAGTCTCGCTGGTCGATGTTCTTGGGCTGCATCCGCAAGACGTCTCCGTTGTTGACAACAAATGTCAGCAGTGATGGTTACACCTTCGGGAAGCAATTCGTAGTGCACAACACCGTCGCCGTTACTCTAGATACATAATATTACATTTTATGGATGACACAGATGTTTGTACGGCGTGTTACTGTTTCATTTCTTTATATCAGCATAAAGACACTATTTCTCGTCACCAGTAATGATACAGGATAGGAATGGTCGGTGTTGTTCACGAGCCAGTTGATGACAAGCACGCAGAGATGTACACTACTGGCCATTAAAATTGCTACACCAAGAAGAAATGCAGATGATAAACGGGTATTCATTGGACAAATATATTATACTAGCACTGACATGTGATTACATTTTCACGTAAGTAGGGTGCATAGATCCTGAGAAATCAGTACCCAGAACAACCACCTCTGGCCGTAATAACGGCCTTGGTACGCCTGGGCATTGAGTCAAACAGAGCTTGGATGGCGTGTACAGGTACAGCTGCCCATGCAGCTTCAACACGATACCACAGTTCATCATGAATAGTGCCTGGCGTATAGTGACGAGTCAGTTGCTCGGCCACCATTGACCAGATGTTTTCAGTTGGTGAGAGATCTGGAGAATGTGCTGGCCAGGGCAGCAGTCGAACATTTTCTGTAGCCAGAAAGGCCCGTACAGGCCCGTACAGGACCTGCAACATGCAGTCGTGCACTATCCTGCTGAAATGTAGGGGTTCGCAGGTATCGAATGGAGGTGGAGCCACGGGTCGTAACACATCTGAAATGTAACATCCTCTGTTCAGAATGCCGCCAATGCGAACAAGAGGTGACCGAGACGTGTAACCAATGGCACCCCATACCATCACGCCGGGTGATACGCCAGTATGGCAATGACGAATACATGCTTCCAATGTGCGTTCACCGCGATGTCGGCAAACACGGATGCGACCATCATGATGCTGTAAACAGAACCTGGATTCATCCGAAAAAATGATGTTTTGCCATTCGTGCACCCAGGTTCGTCGTTGAGTACAACATCGCAAGCGCTCCTGTTTGTGATGCAGCGTCAAGGGTAACCGCAGCCATGGTCTCCGAGCTGATAGTCCATGCTGCTGCAAACGTCGTCGAACTGTTCGTGCAGATGGTTGTTGTCTTGCAAACGTCCTCATCTGTTGACTCAGGGATCGAGACGTGGCTGCACGATCCGTTACAGCCATGCGGATAAGATGCCTGTCATCTCGACTGCTAGTGATACGAGGCCGCTGGGATCTACTGATACGAGGCCGTTGGGATCCCGCATGGCGTTCCGTATCACCCTCCTGAAACCACCGATTCCATACTCTGCTAACAGTCATTGGATCAATCCGACCTTTATCAAAGTCGGAAACGTGATGTTACGCATTTCTCCTCCTTACACGAGGCATCACAACAACGATTCACCAGGCAACGCCTGACAATTGCTGTTTGTGTATGAGAAATCGGTTGGAAACTTTCCTCATGTCAGCACGTTGTAGGTGTCGCCACCGGCGCCAACCTTGTATGAATGCCCTGAAAAGCTAATCGTTTGCATCTCATAGCATCTTCTTCCTGTCGGTTAAATTTCGCGTCTGGAGCACGATATCTTCGTGGTTTAGCAATTTTAATGGACAGTAGTGTACTTATGGCCACCCGCTGATTTTTCTGATTTTGGCTCAGAACATTTGATACCCATACACCCGGTTTTTGAATCTTCTATGCAGCGTACAAATGTCAGACGATGGTGGAATGATCATAGTTCATCACATTTGTTAGGTCCTGAGTATGCTGACGTGGATAATTTTGGATTAATACGTTTAAAATATCTCCATCAAATCCCGAACGTCTTGCAGTAAGTGGAGAGTCATTAATGTCAAAATGATCTTACTTAATATGAGAAAACTATTTTCTTGCCGTGTTCTGTTCAACAGCATTATCCCTGTAAATGATTGCTGGCTGCCTCCACTGCTGTCAGTCGAAAATGTTCCGATTTATCCAACGGGCACTCCATTTTCTAGCGTTCATAGCTGCACTCACTATCTCAAAATGACAAAATGACAATAGGTGAACTGAAATAACGAAGTTCGAAGTGGTCTTGAATTTATGTTTGGTAGTATTAACGGTGTGTTTGACATTCAGAACTGTCGTAGTCGAAAATCTGTCCAAGATTTTACTTTTGATATGTCTGCACTTGTCTCAGGCTTTGAATATGTTACAAACTTAAATCTATTTCTTTTACTATATTTACGCCATGGAACTCCGGATGATCGTTCAGGTCTAAGACTAAATGGACCAATTTTATTACTACAGGCAATACGAACTTTCTCCAAAGCACCTTGATCTTCAAATATTTTCTTATTTGCTCTATCATCCAATGTCAAACGTTCAACTCTTACATTAATTCTATATACATACGTGACTACTTTATTAATTATTACTGATGCATACTTGTTAGCAAAAAACTTTACAAAGTACTCCACTAATAGGTAATGCAAAATATATGAAGATGACATATATGGGAAACATATCAGATAGAATGACTAATTTATTCAAAAATTCTGGAATAACAATAGCATTTACAACTGACAATACTTTACAACAAATATTAAGACATACCGTAAGTAAAGATAATGGAAAATCTACCAGATCAGGAGTGTACAACATCCAATGTAGAGACTGTGAGAAAATATATATCGGCTAAACAGTAAGGTACAAAGAACATACGTCAGGTAACTCACGAACAAAGTCTGTATTTGGCCATCATATAGCATTCAATAATCATGCTGAGGGGACAGTACAACAGAATTTACAAGTTCTTCATTATGCAAATAAAGGCTTACTTATGAATATCCTAGAAGAAATCGAGATATATGCTCATTTGAAAACCAAATCATCAATGCTGCTCAATGAACAATTAGATTTTCGCGAAAAATATTACTACGACCTTTTTGACGAAATTTTATAATAAAAGCATCTACTCTTTTGTTTAAAAAAATATAAGACTAGTTATACCCATGGCAAAAGCAATGTATGTAAAATATGCTGCACAACATTAAAAAAAATTATTAAATTGACATTGATTATTATAAAAACTATTAGATCGGTGATTTTAAAAAAAATTAATCAGCTGTCTCATCAATTATTCAGATATACATAATGTGGAACGTACTCTTGGCTGCTACCCTACTGCTATAAAGAATATTGCTATAAAAACTACAGTTAAAATAAGACCATTCTGCAGCATCCAACAAAGATGCAATTGTGATGTAGGCGACTCGGTATAATCGATATATACCACAACGCCAAAGACTTTCACATCTTTGATGTAACTAGCACTGTAATAGTTTTAAGGTTGCCCATAGAGGGCACAACTATTACCCATCGTAGTTCACTGTTTTTATCCAAAATATAAATAAGCTGTAGACATACTGACTATCTGTTAATCAGACATTTAAATGAATTAATTTTATGTTATTAGTGTATTTCCTACTTTTATACTTTGACGATGGCGTCATATTATGAACGCTGATTGGCAGTTGTGAAGTAGTGTGACAGGAAGTAGGCGGAATCTCTGCATATTTAAGCTCGTGCTCAGCACTCATAACCATCAGTTGACTGCGTAGCAGCGAGGAGAGCTCCTCCTACCATCCTAAGGGAGCCATGGGTATAATTAATTTTATTTTTCTTGTTAAATTTTGACATCATTAGACACTTTCATTTTATTTAAAGATTGGTACTAGTATTTCTTAAAATTTATCCACAGGTCTGATGATGGTTTTGTAGAAAGAACAGAAACCGGTTACCTATATCATTAAAACATCCGTGATGTGATCAAGACTGAACTTTAGTCAAAATATAACAGCAATGAGCTACAAGTAAAAAATGGTGATCGATAAATAAACCCATTGCAGAAGGATTACCAACATACAAAGCTAAAACTCTACTAGCTTATGCACCAACCTGATATATACCTACCTATCTCTGGGTTTATGAACTCGCTCATGTTTGTGTCTTGCCGGTAAATATCTTTTTCAGTGATGGTGTGCAACTACGAAACAAATCATCCCTGCCATTCGAATGAAATTACGTAACGAATCTCGATTATGGGATCTATGTGATGAAGTACGTTATTTCAGAGCGTTGGTACTCAATACAACATTGAGAATGTGGACGACATACGTTATTCAATTTAAAACCGAAAATGGGAAGAAAATTCAACTGAGTTAAAGAAGAACTTCTACTGTTGTGTATCTCACATCGTTGTACAATATTTGTAGTGTTCCTCTGCCATGAATTCGCTATTCAAGCTGGCGACAAGTTCAACATCTCCCCTCCTCTTCTGCTGCTGACACGGTTAATGCAGCTATTTTACGCGCGTCCAGTTTCGTGAAGAAACTGTGGTTTGAGAGTCAAATAAAGTCGACAACGGGCGCTGGAGAGCGCTGAGAGCGCAAATCGCGTTACCCAGCTCGTCCCGTGTGATGATCCCGCTGTTTCTCGTGAGGTCGGATGTCGTACGCGCCCACGTCAACGTTAGTTCCATTGTCCCGTGTGAGGTATGCTTTACCAATGTACAGCATCTGACAAGGAACCCCTTGAGTGCGACGTCGGTAGTTCAGTTTTAGAAAGGCTCATTTGGAAGTGTTGTGTTAATAACTACGAAGGTACTCCTAATTTCCAGGGTTCCTTTCATATGCATTTCCTCTTCACATCCCGACTGATCGAAGTTGAATACAAGTACCTCACTGAACGACGGGATAAGTTTGTTTATCCCATCTACAAATTTTCGGGCCGATTTCATTGTTTGCTGTCCATGGTAAAGTTGACACTTTATTTGAAATTACGTCTGCCAATTCTGTTGCACTGTATGAAGTTATGCACCCATTCTCTCTCTCTCTCTATTTCTCTCCTCCCGAACAGGCCATGAAGGCCCAACGGTACCAATGGCCGCCATGTGATCCTCAGCCCATAGGCGTCACTGGACACGGATATGGAGGGGTATGTGGTCACCAGACCGCTCGCCCGGCCGTATGCCAGTTTCCGAGACCAGAGCCGCTACTTCTCAATCAAGTAGCTCCTCAGTTTGCCTCACAAGGGCTGAGTGCACCCTGCTGGCCAACAGCGCTCAGCAGACCGGATGGTCACCCATCCAAGTGCTACCCCAGCCCGACAGCGCTGACCTTCGGTGATCTGACGGGAACCGGTGTTACCACTGCGGCAAGACCGTTGGCAGCCATCCACGGCTTCCCTTGAAATCACTGTAATCTATGTCGCGCGCAATTTGCAATGTGCACAACGTAATATGTCACTATCGCATACATCCTGTAAGTTGTATCGAGCATCCTTTAAACACGCAAACAGCAAATTTTGTAACAAGTGCACCTTGACCTCCCTCGAACATCCGTAGTTTTTCTTATGCACTACACATCGTATTACTGCGGAATTACTGCAATCCTGTTCGTATTTTTTTATTACTATGCTGCGGATAATCTTCCATGTACATAATTGTATTTAGTACCTGCTCCTTGGACAACGATTGTTCTTTACTAAGTTTCACTGGAAACGGGATTTATGGCTTCCTCTCTGGTAAGGATGATGAACTAGATGGCTCGACACCTGTTTCAATATCACTTTCACTTGTTAAGCACGTATAATCATGATTGTACTCCTCGCGTACATTATCCCCGCAGTCCAGCGTATGTGACACCACACTTTCCAGTCACTCATATCGCAGGAACGCTCATATTTCATCTGATACTTCTTTCTCACTCTGCGAAGTTAATTGGTTTCCTTTCTGAGGAAATGTCAACTTCGGCAACGTTTGTTGCAGATATTATGCAATGTTTGCTTTGTTTATTGTTGCCATTACCCTGCTTTGTATCAAGACCACTAGCACTGCAGCACTGCTGTGAGTTACTCGTCGACTAAGCAGTTCAACTACACTCCATAGCCTCATGCTGTGGTCACCATTGGGTATCTCCAGTCGCACAACCTGTTAGCATTAGCAGCCAATATTGTGGTTGCACAGTAGACAATATGTGGGGCGTCGAATGCCGTAAACATCATCGGCCGTTTTCAACCTCGCACTCAAGACGTTCCTTGTGAGACAAACTATGTAACGCATCCCTTCGCAGGTTTGCTCGGAAACGTTTACTGGCGCCGCTGGCTTAGTTTTTAGCATTGCTACACTCCTCAAAATTGTCTGAGTAAGGTAACCAGCCTCGCTCTGACCCACGAGACACGCCTAAAAGTACCACTACACCTATACCACTAATGACAGTCATACGTTAACTGTTCACTTTCAGAAAGATTCCGAGATCCGATCGCAGTGCCAGGGACTGACATGAAAAGATGGGAATTTCCTCGTGGCAGTTCAGTGCTCTTCGAACTTGCGACGTTTCCGTTACTCTTGTAGATAAGACGGTGGCGTAGGGCGTGTCCCAGCGACACGGGAGGGCCGGGAAATTTCTGTGGGTTTTCCCGCGAGCGATGACCACGTGTAGCTCACTGACAGCACGAGATCTTTTCCATCTGTACTTCCCGCTGTCGGCAGTACACGCGCCATCGACAACTGTCAATAGCATTTCTCCAGCTGCTCCAATAAAAACGTCGTTCGCTTAGCTACACAGATTACGAGCAGTGTCAGTTTACAGTTTTAGCAGTGTGGTTTATAGAAATGTAACTTTTTCTGCTTTGCTGCACTTAGCTCATTCTTATTGCTTAGTATATTAGGTGTGTAGATCTAGTCACATGAAGTACTAGTCTGTTCATTTATCAGTTTTCGTCATAATGCATTGGTCCGTAAAATTTCTAATTTTTGAGCTATGGACACCGGTTAGTTATTTAAAATTTCTCTAGTGGCGAAATACAGAATACATCGTAAAAGACTGAGGTTCTGTTATAGCTGATCTTCATAAACCACGCACGAGAGTTTCATATTGTCTCGCTCTCTGCGCACAAACTATTAGTCCTCCAGAAAAAATGAACGGGATCTTTTTGTAGGAAATTTAATATGGTTAAATTTGTACTGGGACGCGTAATAGGCCCTAATTTTCGAGTTATTCAACGAAAATGTACAAAAGTAACCTTCAAACGCAGCTCCACTTCTACACTCAGCTGCCACCTGTCAGGATTTCTACTATGTTGTTCATGGAACTCTCTCCTGCTATCGTACAAATATTTGCGACTCCACGAATTGTTTCCTGCATTCGACCATTTTTGGTTTGCACTGATTGGTACGTCACCGACGTAGTCGAGCACTTAACAACTGTAAAAGTGACATCTGTGTAAATTTCACCTAATAATTTTGTGAAATTTTACAGAGTAAAATAAAAAATTACATCGTTGTATTCATCAAGTCTTCTGGCTACGAAACTAGTGTGCTTGTAACCGTAAAGTTTGGATAGAATTGTCAATGTAATTAGTTTTTGCGTAACGTTAACAAAATTAGTGTTTCTTTCACACCCCGACGGACAATTTTAAATTAATGATGTTGGCAAAATAGTCGACTGTGCTGGTGGTATAATAGCCCAGTCAATGGAGGCCGAAAAACGTTTAACATCGGGAATAGTTCGTGTAGTCGGAAATTTCTGTACAGTGGTAGGAGGGAGTGCTACGAACAACATACTAGAAATCCTGACAGGTGGGGGACGAGTGTGCGTTGGAGGTGCTTTTTAAGGTCGTTTTTGTACGTTTTTCTTGAATAAAACCGTAGCCTCCATTGGAATCGTATCCCAGCACAAAATGTAACTACATTACATTTCCTACAAAAAAGTCCTGCTCATTCGTCTCTGTAGGAGTAATAGCTTGCACGTAGAGGCGAGAGAATACGAACATCTCGAGTGTAGATTGTGAAGTCAGCTATAACGTTATGAGTTGCATAAAACGACAGCGGTAGGAGCAGCTGAATTACCCTGTATATTTCAGCTGAATTAAAATTCTTCTGTAACTCAGGAAGTGATTCAATTATTCGTTCTATAACAGTGAAACATCTGCATGTGGAAGTTGAGATTTATTGTTAAACATTTACTTTAAGTATTACTGAAGATTTGCCTTTGGTGTCATCTTCGGCCAGCGCGTCCTTGTACAGTCGTATGTGAGAGCTCAAGGCGAGTATCTTGAAGAAATTGGTGTAGAGGTACACGATCAGAATGAATTGAGGAGAAAGTGAATAAAACACGTTTCAATAAAAGTCAACACATGAGGAAGTCTTATAATTATTCTTGCACTTAAGGAGATCTGGTGGACATGCAGTATCTGTGTAACATCAGCTATGGCGACGACTAGGGCACTGAATCAAAGAAGCAGGTAAGTTAAAACTAAATGTAATGCCTGTGTTCGAATGTTTTGTAGGAAGTACAGCAAAATTCAATATTAATTCAATAAAAAGCGCATGGGAATTTTAACTTTTATTATTAGACGAGAAAAAGTAAATTGCATGCTACATCATTTGCAAATCATGTCCTTTTTCATTCCTTTTATAATACATGTTCGTTTCCTTCGTCTTCTTCTTCACCTTCTGCTTACTTTCCAGGTATCAGCTAAGGTAAGCTTATTCTGATGTCATCATCTTGTCCTCGATCTGTTTACTAATCCTCTCTCCAAAGACTTATAATGTAACGCTTGCTTTGGGACCCTGGTCTCCGATATAGACAGAGCATGTTACATCCAGTCACTTTTGCTCTGTGCAAATTTATCTGTTACAAATTTCACCCCTAATTGTGCCTTTACTCCGGTTATTGATTTTATTTTCCCTACCACAACCTTTTTCACATCCAAGGAACTATATTTCTGATCTATTTCTTGTTCGAAGCCCAGCATGCTCTGTACAACTTGTGATACTTTTTAAAAACTCATTTGCCTATATTTCCACGCTTCCAACTGTCCCACATATTCTATGGCAGATGTTTCTATTTCTACATCTACCTGGATACTCCGCAAATCACATTTAAGTGCCTAGCAGAGGGTTCATCGAACCACTTTCACAATTCTCTATTATTCCAATCTCGTATAGTGTGCTGCAAGAACGAACACCTATATCGCTGTCCGGAACCGCGCGACTGCTACGGTCGCAGGTTCGAATCCTGCCTCGGGCATGGATGTGTGTGATGTCCTTAGGTTAGTTAGGTTTAAGTAGTTCTAAGTTCTAGGGGACTGATGACCACAGATGTTAAGTCCCTATATGTAAAAAAAAAAAAAAAACACCTATATCGCTCCCTTCGACCTCTGATTTCCCTTATTTTATTGTGGTCATCGTTTCTCCCTATGTAGGTCAGTGTCAACAAAATATTTTTGCATTCGGAGGAGAAAGTTGATGATTGGAATTTTGTGAGAAGATTCTGTTGCAACGAAAAAAGTCTTCATTTAAATGGCGTCCAGCCCAAATCCTGTATCATTTCAGTGACACTCTCTCCCATATTTAGCGATAATACAAAACGTGCTGCCCTTCTTTGCACTTTTTCGATGTTCTCCATCAATCCTATCTGGTAATGATCCCATACTGCGCAGCAGTATTCTAAAAGAGGACAGACAAGTGAAGTGTAGGCAGTCTCCTCTGTAGATCTGCTACATTCTCTAAGTTTCCTACCAATAATACGTCGTCTTTGGTTGGCATTCCCCACAATATTTTCTATGTGTTCCTTCCAGTTTAAGTTACTCATAATTGTAATTCCTAGGTATTTAGTTGAATTTATGGCCTTTAGATTTGACTGATTTATCATGTAACCGAAGTTTAACGGATTCCTTCTAGCACCTATGTGGATGACTTTTCATTATTTAGTATCAACTGCCAATTTCCGCACCATTCTGATATCTTTTCTAAATTGAATTTGTTTTGATCTTCTGATGACTTTATTAGTCGTTAAAGGCTGCTAACATAGTCTTCCAAATCGTTTATATAGATGCTTGCAGGGGACTCTCACTTTTGATACAGTGTCATGCTGCTTAATATTCATAGGAAAGGTGATCTTTATTACTTGGTTGCGATACTTGATACGATCTAACTTCATTCATATGGTGAAACGGTTGGCGTAGTTAACGCTCTTGCTTGTGTGCTCTAGTGAAGGCATAGCGGTAGGCTTTACCTGCATTGGAAGAAAGAGGGTGCTGAATCAACTGACTGCAGTAAAAGCTTACAGTGTCTAAGTGCCGAGGGGAGCTTTTTTCTGTGGAACCTGGTGAAAACATTTGCTGACAGCCAAGTGCCCCTGTCTCATTGGGTAGACACACTGGGTGGTGCCGGTCGGTAGGCGACCACATCCAGGTAGGCTGACTAGCGCCGAGGAGTCGCTGCAGCTATGAGCAGCATTGTAAGATCTGATGGCTGACAATAAAGTGGAATATGGGCCCTTGTCACGTAGAAAGCGGATGAGATGGCTGAGAGTTTCTGCGATTTTTGTGGGATAGGGCAGTGGCGCCCAGGTGTCCAGACTCTGCTGCAAAATATATTTGTGAAGGCACGAGGCTTTTAACGAGTTTATGGCTGTTCATTGGAAAGTTCGAAATGGACACAACAGGGGAGATCACGATCTTTTTATGGAGGGCTGTCGTTCAATCTATGTCATTCTTTTAGCAAAGACATGGTGTAAACACATGGGAAAGAGGGAGCAAAGCTGAATCTTTTTCCTTTTCTCCCAATTAATGTTTAAAGTCGCTGGTTGGTCAAATCTGTGTATGCAGAGCAGGGTTCGGTCTCCCAGCTTCGTATGCCAAGCTCCAGCTCGTGACTGGCTTGTGCTAAAGTGGGTGTAGCCTAAGCATGCTAATGTGCTGTGCTACCAAGCCGTGGAGAAAAGATGTAGAGAAAGAGCAGAGCACTCTTGTACTGGCACTTAGCTAGTAAAAAACGGCAGGTCTTTACCTAGATGGTGAGACTTGTGTCCTTTGCTAGTGTGCCACTTAGAGCCTTTGGTAGTCACCATCTGAACCGTCTTGCATCACGCACACAACGAGTTATGCGTGGGTGTACTTATTTGTTTTGAGTTGGCCGTCTAAATGTTTGACATATTCCATCATGCTTAGTTGCGTCATGCAGTCAAATTGGTTTGTTAGACCAGCGAATGGGCCTGCCTTCACACTGAACTCCACCAGGGTTTCAGAGGCTCATAGGGAAGTATCTGGATTCCGAATGACCGGAATGCAAGACCGTGTACTTGCATATTTCCGGGCGCGAGCCATTAATAACAGATTGCTGCAGTCCATGACTGCAGTTGGCGAGCGCGTACTGCTGTGCCGCCCTAACCTGCAGAAGGTTATGACGTAGGGCTCCAATATATGCTTCTCAGCACCCTGTTCTTTGGAACCGTATTTTTCTTTATGGAATAGTAGAGTATAGATTCTTGGTAATACCGTAGTTTGTGGCGGATTCACATTTATAAAGTTAGATAAAGCGATTAGTTCTGGTTAGTGTGGTGTGTTTATCTCCAGCTGATCACTTTGTTAACCATAGATCGCATATTGCTGAAAGCGTTTCTCAGATAAAAATGTTTGTGTGGCGTTTGTTTAGCCATCTTTTGTCATGTGATGTTAAGAATGAATAAATAAATTGTTATTTAGACCACAACTCCTCCCAGTGTTCTGATTTACATTACCTTTGCCATTTTATTAAATTCTTGGTTGCAGTTGAAAGAGTCGGAAGTTTGCATAGATGAGGAACAGCAAAGGGCCAATAACACTACCTTGGGAATATCTTTCTCCTGTTCGTCGATTATAGTGCAGCCGAGGTAAAAAATATGTGACAACTGGTCCAGTGTTTTACCATTAATATAGATTCCAGATCATACTGTTTCCTTTCCTTGCAAAACCTTAATTTTAGTTGTTGTATTTTTGATTGATATGCAGTGTTCAAAAGATTTAGCCCTCTACAGGTTACTATCTCTTTCGTCATTAGTTGATTGTCAGCACAGAGTAGGGTTCAGATCCTTTTGGCTTCCTTATTTTAGTCGAAAGAAACATTACAATCTTCTAGGTTCTTGTTCAGGTCATCTCTGTCGATGACAAATAACGACTGAGATATACTGAGCTTTGGAATCAGCACATAAATTTCTTCATGATGAGGTCCTTTATAATTATTCATTCTAAGATAAACAGAAAAAAATACACACTATGAAGGAATTATGCAAATCCGTCAAATTGATAATCATACAGTTATTAACGGAAAATGCAAAACTACGTATGACGATGGCGGTCGATGTATGAATGTGTGACGCTGCAGCACAGTTTTACCATGCAGCTGGCAAAGATACTAAACAGCGGACATGTCGGTACAAAGCCATAAAGTCTTCGCGAATTTCGTTCCTTGTAATTAGGTAGACAGTAACTATGCTTCGCAGACAGGTGTGTGAACAAATATACGCGTATGTCATCATTTGAGAGAGGACGTGTAGTTGGGCTCAAACAATCCGGTTTGAGTAATAAGTGAATCGCTCAACATTTGAACAGGAGCGATGCCACTATTCAACAATGTTGACGGAATGGGTGAGCCATGGCCAAACATGGCGTCAAGAAGGAAGCGGTCGACCTAGAGAGTCGATAGAATCGAGCAATCGTCTGAGAGGCACTCAGAGCCCCAGATTCGCCATTCTCAATGACTCGGCATGCAACTGGTGCTCCAGTGATAACAAGGACCATTAATACGAGGCTTACAGAAAGGGGGCTTCGTTCAAGGCGCCCCTTGCGCCGACTATCGTTGACCTCTGTACACCAACAGATTGCACCAATGGTCTGGCGGTAGCATCTTTGATTAGTAATCAAAAGTCCTCGGTCCAGTGCTTGAACCACGAGACTGCTTAAATTTCAAATGAAAATCATCAGCAATGGCGGCCGAACACTTCCAGTGTAAGAAGTCACCCTCGATTTGCCAACGGCATTGCCCAAGAAGGCGAAGGAGCGGACACATCAACCAAAACGGACGAAGTGACGTTCATGTTATACTGTCTCCACATCCAAAATAGAGTTGTAAATCGTAGGCTTCCATCAGAAGACACGATGTATCCTGCGGCGAGGCATGCTGCCGACTATGCACCAGCTACCGGAAATAAAGGATAGAGCTCTATGTCAACAGTTAAGATCATGTACCTCCACTTTATTACATACTACTATATACAGTCATATGGCCAACTATTTTACATTTCATATCAACACCTCTACCACGGACAAAGACACAAATATTATCAATATTACATACTATTATATATATAGCAATGATCAATGCCTGGAGCATGCAGAAGGGAATGGAAATCACTGCATTAAAGATACATAAAGTGTATCCACAGGACATGAGGTCTGTAATTGAAAAGTGTCATGATGATCCTACCATTGGCCAAAAGATTCTGGACTAGTCCACTATTCGGATCTCCGGGAGGGGACAGCGAAGGGTGAGGTGACCATGAGAAAAAAGTTGAATAACCAGCGAAAGGATAACGAATGTTCAAATGTATGTGAAATCTTATGGGACTTAACTGCTAAGGTCATCAGTCCCTAAGCTTACACACTACTTAACCTAAATTATCCTAAGGACAAACACACACACCCATGCCCAAGGGAGGACTCGAACCTCCGCTGGCACCAGCCGCACAGTCCATGACTGCAGCGCCTGAGGCCGCTCGGCTAATCCCTCGCGGCAAAGGATAACGTTCTACAATTTGGAATGCCAATAGTTTGAACGTGGTAGGGAAGCTAGAAAATCTGAAAACAGAAACTCTAAGACTCATTTTAGATATAGTGAGCTTCAGTGAAGTAAAATGGGAACAGAAAAGGATTTCTGGTCAGATGAGTGGACGGTAATATCAACAGCAGCAGAAAATGTTATAACGGGAGTAGGATTCGTCATTAATAGAAAGATAGGGCAGATAATGAGTTACTGTGAACAGTTTAGCAATAGAGTTGTTCTCAACAGAATCGACAGCAAACTAACACGGACAACGATGGTTCAGATATACATGCCGAAGTCGCAATCAGAAGTTGAAGAGACAGTGAAACTATCTGACGATACTAAACAGGTAATTCAGTACGTAAAAAGAGATGAAAAACTAACACTAACAGAGGACTAGAATGCGGTAGTAGGGGAAGGATAGAAGAAGGGTTATGGGAGAATTTGGGCTTGGTACTAGGAATGAGAGTGGAGAAACACTAATTGAGTTCTGCAATAAATTTCAGCTAGTAATAGTGAATACTCTGTTCAAGAGTCACAAGAGGAAGTGGTATACTTGGAAAAGGCCAGGAGATACATGAAGATTATGCTTATCCATTACGGATATTTTAGAACCGTGACTGTATATTAATGTAAATAAATTATACACAACTGCAACCAGTCACTTTTTTCATTAATAATGCTTTATTACATTAACCGGTTTTCGAACCCTTTCAGGTTCATCTTCAGATGATTTCGGGAGAATCCGGGAAGTTACATCATTACTGGTAGTAGCATAATGCTGGGTGCTGGTTCTATGGCAGAAAGATGGGTCACACTTTATTGTATCGCCATGACTATAGATTATCTGTCGATATGGATGTAAATTTAGTTTTTACTTACTGCGACAGTATAGGCGGCTTTTTCCGTATCTGTCTGCCTCCATTTTGATGTCCAGAACACTTTCACACGAACTGTATTAGTTCACACTTTAACAGTGACACTTTACCAGCATCCAGCATGCGCTTTACGACTGTTGCTTATAACAAAGATCTTGACAGAGAGATATGGCATAAGCCTACTTTGTACAGAGATGTAATTTGTTGTTCTTTACATGTGTTAAAGTCGATATAAGGGCAAGTTTTTTCATCAGAATGGTGATAACATGAGAGCACTAGAGAAAATAATAATAAATTACTACAAGAATAAATTTCAGGTGATCTGTTATGTTATTTCTATTTGCATGTTACAGGCAGCTTTTTTTTTTTTTTTTTTTTTTTTTTTTTTTTGGAAGTTATCATGTTTGGCACTAACATGAATCCCAAGGAATAAATAATACAGAGTTATTGTATCTGCAGTGACGTGCAGCTGGCAGCTGTCTGTATGACTAGGACCTGTATATTTAAATTAATAACAAATCTTCAGGTCAACTGTTGGCTTATTTGTTACGTTAACGTGATCTGGAGTATTATCAAGAGCAGATTCTGTTTATTTTAGCTAAAGGTATATGTATAAGAGTTAAAGTGATTGTAATGGATTAAAGCTGTTTGAATGGCTGCACATTTAATATTTTAAAAATCATGAACAAAAATTCTTTAACTGTTGACTTATTGTTATTCTAACATTAGAGTGATTTGGGATATTGGTAAAGGCAGCTTATGTTTGTTCCAGCTAGAATTAATATGTATAAAGTACTGATATGTTAATGTAATAAAGCATTATTAATGAAAAAAGTGACTGGTTGCAGTTGTGTGTAATTTATTTACATGCGATACATGAAGATTTCAGTTAGATTACATCATAGACAGGCAGACATTCCGAAATCAGATATTGGACTTTAAGGCGTACCCATGGGGAGATATAGACCTAGATCACAATTTAGTAATGATGAAGAGCAGGCTGAAGAGACTAGTAAGGAAGAATCAATGCGCAAAAAAATGGGATACTGAATTACCGCGGAGTGAAGAGATAGGCTTGAAGCTCTCTGAGGCTATAGATACTGCGATAATGAATCTCTCAGTAGGCAGTTCAGCTGGCGAGGAATGGACATCTCTAAAAAGTGCAGTCACAGATGTTGGAAATAAAAACATAGGTACAACGATGGTAATTGCGAAGAAAACATGGGTAAAAGAAGAAATACTTCAGTTGATAGGATTTGTCGACCCGGAAAAAGCGTTCTGCAATATCAAGTGGTCCAAGAGATTCGAAATTCTGAGAAAAATAGGGTAAGCTATAGGAAAAGACGGGTAATGTACAATATGTACAAGAAGCAAGAGGTAATAATAAGAGAGGTCACGAAGAACGAAGTGGTCGGATTAAAAAAGGTGTAAGACAGGGATGTAGTCTTTCGCTCCCACTGTTCAATCTATGCGTCGAAGAAGCAATTACGGAAGAAACAAAGGTTCAAGAGTGGAATTAAAATTCAGGGTGAAAGGACATCAATGTTAAGATTCATTTATGATGCTCCTATCCTCAGTGGAAGTGAAGAAGAATTACAGGGTCTGCTGAATGGAATGAACACTCTAATAAACACAGAATATAGACTGAGAGTAAGTCGAAGAGAGAGGAATGTAATGAGAAGTAGCAGAAAAGAGAACAGCGAGAAACTTAACATCTTGATTTGTGATCACGAAATAGAAGAGGTTAAGGAATTCTGCTTCCTAGGCAGCAAAACAACCAATGACGGAAGGAGTAAGGAGGATATCAAAAGCAAAATAGCACTGGCAAACAGGGCGTTCCTGGCCAAGAGAAGTCTACTAGTATCAAACGTTCACAACTTTAGTTGGAAGCATAAGCGGCAAAGACACTCCCACCTGTGGCGAGCTAACATACACTGACAAGCGAAAATATCGGCAAGCCCCTGCACATCAGCAACACTGACTGGATATGCCACTTGCTATCACAGCCGATCAACAGGCTACAGCAGGGAAGCCAACAAGCTCGCACATTAAGGCGCAAACAAACCGCTAACGCTACCTTATGCTGTGGATCCGATGTATGACCTAACAGATGATGAACCCAACTGTTACAGGTATGCTGATGCTGAGTAAGAAACCAACACCTGTACCCAGCTGCAGCCGCCGGCTAACATCACTGCAAAACGTCACAGATATCCGCCTGCATGATAACCACTACTCACAAAACCTACCCTTGTATGACCTGTTACAGACAGCAAGAAAACAGCTGCTGCTCTTACAACCTGATTCAACTACCACGGAGGTTTCTTTTTCCCTTGGCTCTACCTTGGCATCCCCCCCCCCCCTTTTCCCTTCAAACCGCTATCCTTCGTTCAACTTCCGACCCAATCCATTTCCCGATGGGCGCGTATTAATTGTTAATCATAACTAGACGTGCGCAAACATAGCAGTGCCCATATCCTATTAGACCTCACTTAGTGGAAACTAATGTAGAGATGGCAGTAGATCTTTTGTGTTAGCCATTATACCGGTGTGGGAGCAAAAAAGTATCAAACGTAGGCATTAATCTGAGGAAGAAATGTCTGAACATGTACGTTTGTAACACGGTACTGTATGGTAGTGAAACATGGACTTTGGGAAAACCAGAAAAGACGAGAATCGAGGTATTTGATATGTTGTGCGACAGAAGAATATTGAAAATTAGGTGGACTGGTAAGGTAGAGAATGAGAATGTTCTCCGCAGAACGGGCGAGGAAAGGAATATATGGAAAACGCTAACAAGAAGAAGAGACATAATGGTAAGGTATCTGTTCAGACGTCAGAGAATAACTTCCATGGTGCTGGAGGGGGTGTAGAAAGTAGAAACTGTAGAGGAAAACAGAGATTGGAATACACTCAGCAAACAATTGAGGACGTACTGATGATTTTCACGGGTTTGCAGCCGGCTACCATCATCCTGACGACAACACGATATTTCGGCGGACCATCTGGCCGCCATGAGATTGAGTTCCGGCGTGATTGTGCACTCAATCTCACCTGAAGATGGCGGCCAGATGGTCCGCCGAAATATCGTGTTGTCGTCAGGACGATGGAGCCCGACTGCAAACCCGTGAAAATCATCAGTATTTGATTCGCCGGGAAAATCTACGTTATCACAATTGAGGACGTAGGTTGCAAGTGCTACTCTGAGATGAAGGTTGGCACAGGAGAGGAATTCGTGGCGGGACACATCAAACCAGTGAGAAGACTGATGGCTGAAAAAGAAAAGAAAACCGCGTTTTGCAAACAAACTAGTGATACATTTGAAGCTGTGTTATACGTGGGTGTTCCAGTCTTCAAAGAATCGGGAGTTTACTGGTCAGGATATAATGGTAAACTCTAGTATGGTTCCTATGATGACATAAATGAATACTGAAATAGACTTTATGTGTAAGAGAAAAATTGCTGTAAGCTGTCACAGGCAGCACAATTCTATTACTACATACACTTTTATGCTTCATACCAGCCGGCGGTTGTGGCCGAGCGATTCTAGGCGCTTCACTCCGGAAACCGCGCTGCTGCTACGGTCGCAGGTTCGAATCCTGCCTCGGGTATGGATGTGTGTGCTGTCCTTAGGTTTGTTAGGTTTAAGCAGTTCTAAGTCTAGGGGACTGATGACCTCAGATCTTAAGTCCCATAGTGCTTGGAGCCATTTGAACTTCATACCATTCATATACCGCTCCCTTAAATGCGTAGGACGCCAAATGGGCGGACGTGGAGGAGGGAACGCACCACAGGACACTTTAATTTCCACTGTCCACACTTTTACAAATAAATTCATAAATTTTGTCAGCATGACCAGAAAGGATTCAGGATTCACACCCATAGCAGTGGAAGTTCAAAAACATAACAAAATAAATTTTTTTACACGTGAAATTTCATCATTTTATTTAATTTATGAAAACATGAATGAGCTGTTACATTTTAAACTTCGTGCTTAGAAAAAACTGAAATTTTATACATAATTATCTCAAATTTTAGCACAGTTTTTAATAGATTTGGAAAATTCTGGAGTTTCGTACACCTGTAACTATGGATTGTGTGATGTGCAAAATTCACCAGAGAATCTCTCTCACTTATGAAGAAAAGTGTACCTACAGCAACAAATGCAGCCAATAGTAAGTGAAAAAAATGATGAAATTTCACAGATTAGAAAAAATTATTTTGTCATGTTTTTGAACTTCCACTGCTATGAGTGTGAGTACTGAATCCTTCCTGGTCATGCTGACGAAGTTTTATGAATTTATTTGTAAAAGTATAGAGAGTGGAAATTACAATGTCCTGTGGTGCCTCTCCCGCTCAAAGTGGATCCGTTTGACGTCCTACGCCCCCTTAAACCGATGATCAGTGCCATGTCTTTAAATATATTTTGTGCATTCACTATGCGCCACTTTAGAGTGAGTTAATGTTGTGGTGAGTTATGTATATCTACAGTGCTTTTATTTTTGTGAAATTCAGCCAAATGTAGTTCAGCAACAATGTGTAATCATGGCCTGTGACAGCCATGCGTGACTTCTATCAGTTGTTTAGAGAATTAATGTTGAAAACTTTGTAGTTATGTCTTATTTATAAATACTGACGGTGCAAGTGAACTTCGGATCGAAGGCCTGTGTAGTACTTGTGCTGTACTGACGATGGGGGATCAGACTCGTGCATCGACACTAAGCGTGGGTAATGCTGTAAGCGTGAGCTGTGTTTCACGTAGTAGATGTTTTCGAAACAGACGCTGATTTCATTGAGAGGACTATTTTCATCCAGGCAGGTGTTAATTTGCAACTGAGAATGGTCCTATTAGTACCATACAACATAGTCTGGAAATTCACGACCATTACAGTAGCACATTTTAAAAGAAGAAAATAAGTGTGCATAGCGCTTGGGTCTTCAGCTCCAGATGGTTTTGAAAACTCGTGACCTGTATTAAGTAGTCGAAAATCTGCAGTCTGATATCTTGCTAATTATCTAACACCGTAAAAATGATTCAACTAGCGTTGTGTGAAACGGCAAGCTGATCTAGCCTGACCCCGGGCCCCTTTACGTCTATGCTACCTCCAGCATCACGAATACAGTCCGATGCATACAGAATGTCTTTCGTAACAATCGTCAGGCGCTCTTTCTCCGTTGTTCCAGCAAATATTTACAGTTTCGTGTTTTCAATATTCAGCTGGAATCAGCGTCAACGTGAACCGAATATCACGTCCTTCATGCGAGGTCCAGTGTGGAAGGATATCGCCGGTTTGTTTTCATTTACGAACAAAACGGTTTTTAAAGCGGATTCGTTCGTGCCCATTCAATAGAGTGGTTCCAGATTAGTTTAGTGCGTTGTTCGTGTTATCGATGTGAATTAACACGGAAAATAAACTAGTACTCCAACAGCGACACACTGCCCTGGCACAAACTGACTGCTACTGCCAAGCCGCAGCAGCGGCGCTGCTGAGTCGCTGTTGAAGAATTGTTTTTTTATTTTTTTATTTTTAGTGTTCCTGTTAATACACATCGAGAAGACGAATATCGCACTAGAGTAATCTGGGACCGCCCTATCTAATGGATACAAAGATTTCGCTTCATAAATCCTTTTGTTTGGAGCGGGCAACAAACTGGCGATTTTCTTCGACACTGGGAATAGCTAGAGACACGTGATAGGTATTTGTTTGGGACGACTCGAGATATACACAGAAAAAGCGAAATTGCAAATATCTGCCGAAACACCAGAGAAAAAGCCCCTGAAGAGTTTCGGGAGTGACATCTAGTATAATTATATAACTACTACCCGGAGAAATCTCATAAAATATTTTCTGCTACTAACAAGGGAACCTCCCCATCGCAACCCCCTCAGATTTAGTTATAAGCGGACACAGTGGATAGGCCTTGAATAACTGAACACAGATCAATCGAGAAAACAGGAAGAGGTTGTGTGGAACTATGAAAAAAATAAGCAAAATATACAAACTGAGTAGTCCATGCGCAAGATAGGCAACATCAAGGATAATCTGAGCTCAGGATCGCCGTGGTCCCGTTGTTAGCGTGAGCAGCTGCGGAACGAGAGGTCCTTGGTTCAAGTCTTCCCTCGAGTGAAAAGTTTAGTTTTTTATTTTCAGACAATTATTATCTGTCCGTCCTTCCGTCCGACGCGAGGTAACTGCGCCGTAGTATGGGGACGCTACACCTAAACAAACATCGAGACACACGACGTCAGTCGACTACAAAGCACGGAAGAGAGAGTATTCCTGCTAACGAGGCTCCCTGGCTGGCAGTTGACTGTTCACTACTTTGGACGAGAGTGTATTAAATACGTGAGATGTATTCCGAGAGCAATATGAATCCAGCAAATATAGCTTTCCGGTGCGGTCGCAAAATACAGACACTAAACTTATTACAGTGAACAGAGACGTCAATGAACGAACGGACAGATCATAACTTGGCGAAAATAAAGTAAACTTTTCAGTCGATGGAAGACTTGAATCAAGGACCCCTCGTTCCGCAGCTGCTCACGCCAACCACGGGACCACGGCGGTCCTTAGCTCACATTAAACTTGATGTTGCCTAACTTGCGCATGGACTACTCAGTTTGCATATTTTGCTTGTTTTTTTTTTTCATAGTTCCACGCAACTTCTTCCTGTTTTCTCGATTGATCTGTGTTCAGTTTTTCAAGGCCTATCCACTGTACCAACTTATAACTAAATCTGAGGGGGGTGCGATGGGGAGGTTCCCTTGTAAGTAGCTATAAGAAGTTCTCAGATTCGCGGTTCCTCAGTGAACTGCCGTAAGAAATTTATTCTTGTGAGACTCTATGTTTAGGATTTACTTTGTTACAGCCACTCTAAAAATAATTAACTACAGTTTTGAAAGCTGTCTGAGCTATTCGACTGCGTTATCCGAATCCGTGACATCACTGTGGTACCGGCAACGATTTCTAAATTTCTGCTTTCAGGCAGTAAGACTCTTCAGGAGCGACGTTAAGCGTGGAACCGGTTTATCCGAGATTAAACGTGGGAGAATACTGTCTTTCGCCGTAACTTCTCCACTAGTCGGTGGAGAGAGACGTCCACTCGTTCGTATCTTACGCAACTATCACCTTAGTGCTACTGCGCTGTTAAATATTCCTGCAATAAACTTGAGGCGGATCCAATAGGGAACAGAAATCGTAAAATATGGACTTTATTCGCCGCGTCCCCCTTAGCTTACAAGCCAATGCCTGGTCGTCTTACTGAGGGAATGCGAGTCGGGCGGCAAGTAGCAATAAATACTAGTCCGCGGTGGTTACGTGGAAGGTGCAACGTCGGCCCGGCGACAGCTGCCTGTGTCCAGCTCTCTGCTTACACCTCGGCGAGACGTCGCAGAGCATTCTCGCTCCTATCCACAAACATCAACAAAACATCCCGCCACATTGTGGGCGTATTTGGCAGGCAAATTAGCTGCGCTTTCACATGGCTATAAAAATCTTATCGTTCAATAAATTCTATCGAGTGTGGTGCACGAAAAACCAAGAAAACATCACACGCAACACGATACGGTCTATCTCGCCAGTCTCGCACGCAGCTCCGGCCGGTGATGGTGACGTCATAGGGCACGGCAGCGCGCTCACCTGTGCGCGTAGCGGCAGTTGGAACCAGGCTAGCAGCAAGCCGCAGGAGGTGGCCCCAGCTTCGATCTTCTCACCTGGCGTGACGTCAGCCAGCCAGGAGAGGAGTCTGCCTCCGCGCATGCGCAGTACCGGTACCCCATGCCACCTTTGCCCGTCACCTGTTGTCGTCTCTGTATCGCTTACGGAGGTAGCTCAGCGTGTTCGGTCAGGGGGTTACGTGCCTTCTGTAATAAAATAAATAAATAAACTGAGTTAATCGATTCACAACGAACTTAAACGGTTGTCGTACAACGTCCGCTCCGAGCAGATGCAACGAACAAAAGCGAACAAAATGAGATGATAAAAAAAATTGCGTGATAAGTTAACTTGCACAATTTGTAGAATAAATAACTATTTTCCGTCAAATACAGAGGCTTTTCCTTCTGACATCCACTGGTCGCACGCAGCTGCGTGATCAAGTTAGCTACATGTTTTCGAATACATGTTATAAATTGGAGAAGGTCTCAGAACCAAAGGTACCGCTTGCATTCTACTTACTTCAGAGAGCGAAACCCAGTACTTCTATTTGGAAGTGGTTTAGCAGTAAATTGAAAGGAGAACAATATGCTTGTTATCTGTCAAACTGTTATCGGCGACATTCCTTGTATTTTGGTTGTTCAAATGTGTGTGAAATGGGACTTAACTGATAAGGTCATCAGTCCCTAAGCTTACACACTACTTAACCTAAATTATTCTAAGGACAAACACACACACACCCATGCCCGAAGGAAGACTCGAACCTCCGCCGGGACCAGCCACACAGTCCATGACTGCAGCGCCCTAAACCGCTCGGCTAATCCCGCACGGCTGTATTTTGGTGAAATACGGTTTTGTTGTGATTTTAAAACTTGTTGAGTTTGAGAGCCTGCTTCCGCGAAGCTGTTGCTTATTTCCGAAGCGTACCTAACGCCAAACAGTCATCTTTTTCCCAGAACCCAATCAGAATTTCAAATTTAACTTTTTCCAGAATAGTGGTGACGTGTCATAGGAACTCCGGAAGCGCCACAGATAGCAGCTGCAGGCAGTAGAACTTAAAAGAGCCGGGAAGACCACAAATGTCTATTGACAATATGTTAGTCTATGGAAGATTTGTCAGCACGATGAAATGAAAGACGTGATCAATAATATTCGAGTACAGTATTAATCAGATCAATGGAGATTGCTTTCTTTCGAAAGTTCACATCTACGTCGCTTATAAACAGAGACAGTGAGTTTCAGTCAGCAACGTAGTAACCTCTCGCGCGGCTTTATAATAGCTGCGTAGTGTTATTCCATGTAGTTCTTTACATAACGAACTGTCCTATGACAGACTCGTTTTAAAACCTGCTCACGTGTTTTGGAAATTAGACATTAAAGCCATTGTTATTTTCACTAGGCGCATCTGTGTTCCTCTAGCCACCTAGCGGCGTGTCTAAGATTAATTTCCTCTGAGACGTATTCCATTCGTGAACGGTATCTGGTACGTAAGATTTTCGGTACCCTTCTATATGAACAAGAATTTCTTTAATTTTTTATAGTGTGCATTACGCGAGATAATCGTTGTAGTGAGTAACATGTTTCTTCGCTCGTTACGGAACGTCGGCCATTGGAATTTGGCGAATAAAACGCTCCGTGATGCATAACGCTGTCCGAACAAACCCGTTTCGAATCATGCTGATTTTCTTTGAATCTTTTCTGTCTCTTCTGTTAATACAAATCAGTAAGGGTGCCAGATCGTCGATTAGTACTGCAGAATTGATCGAACGAGTGTTCAGTACGAGACCACTTTCGATCGTAAAATGGTTCAAGTGGCTCTGAGCACTATGGGACTTAACATCTGAGGTCATCAGTCCCCTAGGACTTAGAACTACTTAAACCTAACTAACCTAAGGACAGCACACACACCCATGCCCGAGGCAGGATTCGAACCTGCGACCGTAGCGGTCGCGCAGTTCCAGACTGAAGCGCCTAGAGCCGCTCGGCCACAACGGCCGGCTTTCGTTCGCAAATTGCGATTTGTGTTAAAACGACGCCTTGGTGGGTGGAAACACCACGCAAGGTGAAACTGATAGAAACAAAGCCACCAGAGCCGGACAGCCTAACATCACAAAAATTCTTGCTTCAGAATGTACTACAAAAAGATCCAGTTAGCTTGGACACAAACAATAGTTTCATTTCCGTCAGACGGCAACAACCGCTTCCACCATTGACATAATCTACCGCCAGGTTTACTTGTGAATTTGGAGCAGTGGTAGTAAATGTTTCACTGAGTGCTGAAACCACAAAAGAACAGAAAAAGCATCTAATTCGACGAGCAGTCATTTGATATGTTTTGTTACTCCCGCATTGCAACGGCATATTTGCTAAATTAACGACGCTGGAACGAATGTGCGATCCCTGTTCACCCAAGTGATCCAGCGTGCTGCCGCTCAGGTAACGCCGAAATGCTCTCCTGTCAATTTATTGTGATCTTTCAGTCTTTCTCTCTCGCTCGTCTTATTATTTAATTCTTATTTTTTAGCTCTGAATTCCTTTCTATTCAGTTATCTGAACAATGTCTGAAGGATTTGTTCTTGTATTCATGTTTGACGATTTAAACAGTCTTTGCCACCTTCTCAGTGCCATTATTCTCTCTCAGTCGGTGTGTTTAAATTGTCTGTACATTACCAGATAATAGTACAGGGTGATCATAAAGTCTTTTCCTGACTACAAAAATTTATTTCAACTGAACTATGCTAGATATACGAGGGTCACCCCAAAAAAAAATGCACACTATTTTTGTAAAAATACAGTTTTCATTCCGCATATGTGAAAGTTTTACGGTGTGTAGATACATCCTTCCCGCTTGTTTTCAAACTTAGTTCAACCCGTTCCCGTGAGTGGGCTGCTACACTTGACATTCGTCAGAAGCAACGTGCTTTCATAGAATTCCTGTGCTGTGAAAAGGAGACAGTAGGAAACATCCACAAGAGGTTGATAAAGGTGTATGGAGGTGCTGCTGTCGATCGCAGTACAGTTAGTCGGTGGGCAAGCAGGTTACGTGATGAAAGCGGGCACGGCAATATTGAGTATTTTCCTCGCAGCGGCAGGCCTCGTACTGCACACACTCCAGACAATGTGCAGAGAGTTAACGAATTGGTGACTGCTGGCAGACGCATCACAGTGAACGAATTGTCACGCTACGTTGGGATAGGGGAAGGAAGTGTTTGCAGAATACTGAAAGTGTTGGCGTTAAAAAAGGTTTGTGTCAGGTGGGTTCTCAGGATGTTGACAGTGGCTCACAAAGCAACAAGAAAAACGGTATGCAGCGAACTTTTGGAACAGTACGAGAATGGTAGAGATGAATTTCTTGGAGGAATTGTGACAGGTGATGAAACATGGCTCCATCATTTTTCACCAGAGACGACGAGGCTATCAATGGAGTGGCATGATGCAAAGTCACCCAAGAAAAAAAAATTCAAAACCAAATCTTCTGCTGGAAAAGTCATGGCTACGGTGTTTTTCGATTCCTAAGGACTCTTGCTTGTGGACATCATGCCAAGTGGAACCACTATAAATTCTGATGCATATGTGACGACACTGAAGAAACTTCAAGCTCGACTGAGTCGTGTTCGAGCACATCGGCAAAAGCAGGATGTTTTGCTGCTGCACGACAATGCACGGCTACGTGTCAGTCAAAAAACCATGGAAGCGATCATAAAACTTGGATGGACAACACTGAAACGCCCGCCTTACAGTCCTGACCTAGCTCCATGTGACTATCATCTCTTTGGGAAACTGAAAGACTCTCTTCGCGGAACAAGGTTTGAAGATGATGGATGACCCTTTTGTGCACGCTGCCAAGCAGTGGCTCCAACAGTTTGGTCCAGAATTTTACCGTGCGGGTATACAGGCGTTGGTTCCAAGATGCCGTAAGACAGTTGAGAGGGATGGAAATTATGTGGAGAAGTGAAAATATTGTTCCTAAAGGATGTATCTACACAATGTAAAACTTTCAAACATGTAGAATAAGAGATGGATTTAAAAAAAAAAGTGTGCATTTCTTTTGGAGTGACCTTCGTAACTATGAGGTTTGTTGCAAATGATAGCTAAACTCATGAAGTTTTATGATTATGTTTCCACATGTGCTCCGTTTCTTCTACACAGAACACCTAGGCAATACTCAAGGTCTCTCTATGTCTTCGCCAACATCTATTCCGTCATCGCCTCTACAGTATCTCGTACTCATACCGATGGAGTCCGCACTCAGGAATCGGTGAACTGAACACTTTGTCTTAATGTAACCCCACAAAAAAGATGATGCAACTGCTGAACATGGGCCGGCCGCTGTGGCCGAGCGGTTCTAGGCGCTTCAGTCCGGAACCGCGCTGCTGCTACTGTCGCAGGTTCGAATCCTGCCTCGGGCATGGATGTGTGTGATGTCCTTAGGTTAGTTAGGTTTAAGTAGTTCTTAGTCTAGGGGACTGATGACCTCAGATGTTAAGTCCCATAGTGCTTAGGGCTATTTGAACCATTTTTTGCTGAACATGGTGGCCAAGATGTTGGATTGGACGTGTCTTTTACCGATTTATCTTTCCGGAAATGTTTCACCAAAGAACAAACGCTTTGATTGGCGGTGTGCCATCTTGTTGACGCAATACCCATGGTTGAAACTCGTGTAGCTAAGGTTCAACTTGAAGTTGTAGAAGTGTATCCACAAAAACGTAACGAGTTAAGCTAAAAAAAAAAAAAAAGACATTTGTAAATGCGCTATTAATATGCTTTATGAGTTAATCTACCATCAGCAACAAACTGCATAGTTGTCTCTGCCATAGTTTCTTAGAAATAAATTTTCTAATCTGGTAAAACTTTATGCTCACTCTGTAGACCTGTTCTATAAAACAGATTGGGGATAACTTCACTCTGCTAGTAGGAAAAAAATTCTGAATCTTTGATATCATGGTCGTCGTACTGTTTCCAGACAGGTTTCCACCTCCAGAAGAATCCACATGTGGGCAGAGGATGCTTGGGACGCTGTTCTACCTGTATGCAGGGAGAATTTTTATCGATTCTTCCAATAAATTTGAATCTTGCACTTGTCTTTGCCATGGCCAGATTTATGTTGGTGTTCCACCTTAAATCACACCGACAGAGGTACCTAGATACCCGATGGTAGTAACTGGTCGTACACATATTCAGTAATACACAAAAAATGGTTCAAATGGCTCTGAGCGCTATGGGACTTAACTTCTGAGGTCATCAGTCCCCTAGAACTTAGAACTACTTAAACCTAACTAACCTAAGGACATCACACACATCCATACCCGAGGCAGGATTCGAACCTGCGATCGTAGCGGTAGCGCGGTTCCAGACTATAGCGCCTAGAACCGCTCGGCCACTCCGGCCGGCCCAGTCATACACAGAACGCCATTTTCTACCAAGTTTTCAATACTGCACTTTGCTGTTAAATTACGCCTGGATACTTATTGGGGAAACATTTCTCGCATTCCCTTAAACGATTCGGTACTCATTAACTGGCAACTCTTCTGCAGCAAAATGTAGACCAGATTCCTGTTTGACTGCTAGCGACTTCGTGGCATGCTGTAGGAATTCCTAGCAATGCTTTCACCTAATGATGGCACGTCTCACAACTGTGGGACGCCAAGAGGTCGTTGCACATTCCAGTGCCTAATGAAAAACAGCAGAGGAATTTTCTGGAGCTAGGCATGCCGCAGTGAACTCTTTTGGGCTTATTCCTCAGCGTCTGAATAAACGTGGGATGAAGTCATCTCACAGTGATGGGTTGGCTGAAGGTAATGGAAGCTTTCTTCTCATTGGTGCGATACTTTCTAGCCCACAGAAGAGGATTAATAAAAGTAGGCTATAGTTACGCGAGCTTTCTTTCCAGAAACAGTCACGCAACGTACGCAGGTTCATGGTGAAAGACCGATTTGATCTTAATATTTAATTGACGCCAAAGAATATGATAAAACAGCAGTACTAGTGATTATCGATAACTGACTAATGTAACCTTCCTCATTATTTACTCTTGATTTGGATTTGCATACCTTGTAGAAGTGAGAGAATGTTGATATCATTCTGGACATGCAGGGTAGTAAGAGTCGGCTGCCGCCCTTAGAGCCGTTTTACAGAAGGCCTCCCAAGGGAAAGGTGATGATCAGTAAACCACAACCAGCCAGATCTTTGTGAGGGCACCCTGGAGTGCCTAGGACTTCGTGTACACACAAATAAAACCTCCTGTCGCACCAACATTTTACAGCCCTGAGGAGGAAAGTTTTAACAGACAGTAGTATTGTGCACAAAAGTAGAAAGCTTTCAATGCGAACATTTTAGGTTAGGCTTTACCGTGACTGTTATTGACATTAAATTAAACAACAAGTCTACTGTTACCAGTCACTGTTTATTTATCTCCACGACGCCATATTTGTTTGCAAAATATGACAGTATACATATGATGTGTTACGGCAGTGAAAGGAAACTGTGACCATTGGAGACAGTGCCAAAAGTGCCTCCAAAAATCGTCACACAACACACACACACACACACACACACACACACGTCACACTAACAAATGGAAATCCACCTCATGACGGAGGTTTAAACCTTTGAAACGCGTCTCCGGCATAAATAAACAGCGACTAATAACAGTAAACTTGTTGTTTCATTTAAAGTAGAAAGCAGTTTTTCTCTGGACAGCATAGGACACCACAAACAAACATCTCGAAAATGGAAAGGGGACCCGCAGTTTTGGGTCTTTGAAGATGTGAGACACCACTGGACTTTCTCACTCCACAAAAAACAAATGTTTACATGACTTAAAGAATCGCAGGGTTAGGCTCACTTAAATAAATTATATAACAGGTGAGACAGAGTAGCTCGCCTGTGCCAGCAAAGAATGCGTTATTGGTCACAGAAAAAGATAAGAGAGTGAGAGTGAAGCGACTTTTTTCGTGTAAGCTGGTAGGACGAACGTTACTGGTTAACCAAATAGAAGAGAGCCTACAGGTGGGGACTAGAGTGTTGTATGGAGCATTTCTATCAGTCAGCATACAGAAAATCAGGAACCCAGACAATCTGAATTCAGTAATAAACGTAAAACTCAGCAATATGAGGTTTACTTGTAGTAACCATTCAAGCAGAAATCACTTAAAACTTGGAATTCATGTTCCCCTCATCGTCAACTTCAGCTGACACTCTGTCAACGACTTGACTGCCACCGAGTACCACTACTAGAGGTGATGTATCTAGGGCAGGGCTTCCCAACGTGTGGTCTGCGGACCCCTTAGGCGTCCGCCGGCTCTTTCTAGGGGGTCGCGGCCACCTTTCACCAAATCGTGTAAAATAATGAGTAAAATTATTGAATAAAAATGTGAAAATCAAATTCATCACTATTGTTTTTTTCGTGTGAAAAACATTTGTACCTTTACTTCAGGTCGTATCCCCAAGCAGCCTTTGCGGTTCCTAAGTGAGAACGTATACACCGTTTAGTGCCGCAGAATGCGGCTTCTCTGTTCGACTGTTTAGCAACAATACGGGGGTCGTTTGTGCGCTGGCTCACGGCGCTAGATGCGCTGAAACCTTTTACGCATGCGCGGAGCGAGCTTTGTCGACCAACTACAGCGCTCACTGGCCCGTATGCGGCCCCAGGCATCATTAAATGTTAAACTTGCCTTGACAGTGCGCTACCTGTTTCATAAGTCGATTTTCGACCAGTTTATTACATCTAACATGGATCGGTGGCTGAAGTCAGGATCATTGAAGAAGGCTGCAGTTTCTCCATCGCCTTCACAACAAGGGAAGTTTCCAGTTGCAATGAATGAGAAGGGAGGACGACCAAAGGAAGACTTTACATACATTTGAACATTTTTCTTCGGAATTCACGAAAAACCACACACACAGACACACACGACTGCCACGAAACATGCATGCTCCTTACGCAACAGTAGCCAAATAGTGGAAATGAACAGACCATGAGCGACAGCTTGTCAACAGCGAACAGTTTGGACGTGACGTTGATTGCTCTTGCAGGAAGAAAGCTCCATTGTGTGAAATTTCATTTACCCAGTAATTTTAATCAGGCTATAGTGTGTTGAACAAAGGGAGTAAATCCACTAGTAAGTGTCTGGATACAGTGGGAATTCAAATTGGATCGTTAATTTCAAGTTGTTTTCATTCATCTCTAAACCAAAAACTACAGATACTTCGGGGGGGGGGGGGGGGGGGTCATTGGGAACATGGCACCTGCATTAAGAAGCTTTCAGTTCCCATGGGTTTCGCTCTGAAATTTGAAGTTACTGTGCTCTTGATTGACTAGGGGTCCGCCATGGATTTTCGACTGAAGAAGGGGTCCGCCAGCTGAAAAGACTGGGAAGCCCTGATCTAGGGACTTTGAGATTGATCTGCTCTTTGCCATTGGCAAGAATAATTCGTTCCACTAATGACTGATTTTGCAGCCACTTCAACCTCCGCATACAACTCTGTGGTGAGACTGAGCCGCAACCACGATGCGCAGCATAGGGAAACTAAAGTAATTTTATAAAATTTTATGTACGTGGTGCTGTACAGCTTTAATGAATGTTAAGAATTGCATTAAGCAATACACAGCTGTAACAGGATATCTGATTAGAGACAACTGACTTCGGTCTAGGATCAGACCATCACCAGGACCAAAGAACATCTCAACAATGCATTTGTGTAGTTGGCATAACATCAGATATTCATAGTTCCAACACTGATACTGGCTGTAAATTATAACATTCTGCCCATTGTGCCATGAATGGAAGTAAACTGGCTGGTTGCTGTTTTTAATAATCGTGGTAAAAGTTACGTAGTGAACTCCTGGTGCATCAATGTGACACTACAATCAACATTTCACACTCTAGCGAAGAAATGGAAAAGTATTAATCGTTAGGCTAGGTTACTTAGCAGTGAATAAGTAATAAGAAAAAGTAACAAGAAACAGAAACAAAACAACTTGATGCTAAGTATACACTTCACTCTGATTAAAAATACGGAGATTGTCACATAACTCTAGACCTGAATCTGGAAAATGGGTAGAATGTTATGTATTTACAGCCAATATCAATGATAAAACAATACGCATCTGATAGCAGTCACATCAATCACGCTAATGCAATGGCTGAGCTAGGTCTTAGGATGCGACGGTAGCCTCATCCCAGAACGAAACCGATCGTTTCTAATAAAATGTATGGTTACAGCTTGTATTGCATGATGCAGTTTTTAACATTCGTTTTACAGTTTAAGGATGAATAACAAGTACACTGTTTTCGTTCTACTGATTTTTGTTTATTTCAGACTAATTTTCGGCTTGCTAGGCCATCTTCAGGAAAGAACTGAGTAGCGTTTGAAAGGGACACTAGTTCTTAGGTAATCAAACTTTATAAGCGAAGATACAACCCACTTATGTTGAGTTCTGGGCGTCAAACCTGTTTTTTAATGTTACAATTAAATTTTACACAGTGGACAATATTAAGCACAGTAAATAATTAAAGTACACAATATTGCAGGTTAAATGTTTAAAATGCTAGAGTTTGAGAGTTCTTGGCTTTTACCGAGAAACTGTTAAAGTGAGCTGTTCAACAAGTTACCCAAAACATAGCATAGTTAGCAAAAAAAATAAGAGTAGATTTACCAAAGAAAGGCTCATATGTAGATTTTAAAAATCATCAACAAACACAGGAAGTTCCTTTAGTTATTAGATTTTGGAAGTATACTCTGAAAGATGGACAACTGCCGACCAAACCTTGAAGAACTATACGCTATCAAGTATAAAAAACGCGAGCCAAGCGGTTTCTGTTACTATAACAAGTAAATTTATGGCCATTATCAGTCTTTCTAGAGGACTTGTTGCTGTTGTGGTCTTCAGTCCAGAGACTGGTTTGATGAAGCTCTCAACGCTAATCTATCCTGTGCAAACTCCTAGTGCAACCTACATCCTTCTGAATCTGCTTAGTGTATTCATCTTTTAGTCTCCCTCTACGATTTTTACCCTCCACGCTGGCCTCCAATACTAATTTGGTGATCCCTTGATGCCTCAGAACATGTCCTACCAACCGATCCCTTCTTCTGGTCAAGTTGTGCCACAAACTTCTCTTCTCCCCAAGTCTATTCAATACCCCCTCATTAGTTATGTGATCTACCCATCTAATCTTCAGCATAATTCTGTAGCACCACATTTCGAAAGTTTCTATTCTCTTCTTGTCCAAACTATTTATCGTCCACGTTTCACTTCCATACATGGCTACACTCCATACAAATAATTCCAGGAACGACTTCCTGACACTAAAATCTATACTCGATGTTAACAAATTTCCCTTCTTCAGAAACACTTTTCTTGCAATTGCCAGTCTACATTTTATATCCTCTCTACTTCGATCATCATCAGTTATTTTGCTTCCCACATAGCGAAACTCATTTACTACTTTAAGGTGTCTCATTTCCTAATCTAATTAACCTCAGGATGACCCAATTTAATTCGACTACATTCCATTATCCTCGTTTTGCTTTTGTAAATGTTCACCTTATATCCTCCTTTCAAGACACTGTCGATTCCGTTCAACTGCTCTGCCGCGTCCTTTGCTGTCTCTGACTGAATTACAATGTCACCGGCGAACCTCAAAGTTTTTGTTTCTTCTCTATAGATTTTAATTCCTACTACAAGTTTTTCTTTTGTTTCCTTTACTTCTTGCTCAATATACAGATTGAACAACATCGAGGACAAGCTACAACCCCGCTTCCCTTTCGTTCCGCCGGCTGCTGTGACCGAGAGGTTCTAGGCGCTTCAGTCTGGAACCACGCGACCGCTACGGTCGCAGGTTCGAATCCTGCCTCGGGCATGGATGTGTGTGATGTCCTTAGGTTAGTTAGGTTTAAGTAGTTGTAAGTTCTAAGGGACTGATGACCTCAGACGTAAAGTCCCATAGTGCTCAGAGCCATTTCCCTTTCGTTCCCCTCGACTCTTATAGCTGCCATCTGGTTTCTGTGCAAATTGTAAATAGCCTTTCGCTCCCTGTATTTTACCCCCGCCACCTTCAGAATTTTAAAGAGAGTATTCCAGTCAACATTGTCAAAACTTTCTCCAAGTCTAAAAATGCTAGAAACGTAGGTTTGCCTTTCCTTAATCTATCTTCTAAGGTAAGTCGTAGGGTAAGTACTGCCTCACGTGTTCCAACATTTCTGCGTAACCCAAACTGATCATTCCTGACGTCTACCAGTTTTTCCATTCGTCTGTAAAGAATTCGTGTTAGTATTTTGCAGCCGTGACTTACTAAACTGATAGTTCGGTAATATTCACATCTGTCAACACCTACATTCTTTGGGATTGGAATTATTATATTCTTATTGAAGTCTGAGGGTATTTCGCCTGTCTCATAAATCTTGCTCACCAGTTGGTAGAGTTTTGTCAGGACTGGCTCTCCCAAGGCCATCAGTAATTCTAATGGAATGTTGTCTACTACCGGGGCATTGTTTCGACTCAGGTCTTTCAGTGCTCTGTCAAACTCTTCACACAGTATCATATCTCCCATTTCATATTCATCTACATCCTCTTCCATTTCCATAACATTGTCCTCAAGTACATCGCCCTTGTATAGACCCTCTATATACTCCTTCCATCTTTCTGCTTTCCCTTCTTTGCTTAGAACACGGTTTCCATCTGAGCTCGTGATATTCATACAAGTGTTTCTCTTTTCTCCAAAGGTCTCCTTAATTTTCCTGTAGGCAGTATACATCTTACCCCTAGTGATAGATGCCTCTACATCCTTACATTTGTTCTCTAGCCATCCGTGTGTAGCCATTTTGCACTTCCTGCCGATCTCATTTTTGAGACGTTTGTATACCTTTTTCCTGCTTCATTTACTGCATTTTTGCATTTTCTCCTTTCATCAGTTACTTCAATATCTCTTCTATTACCCAAGGATTTCTACTACTTGATCCTCTGCTGCCTTCACTATTTCATCTCTTAAAGTTATACGTTCTTTTCCTACTGTATTTCTTTCACCATTATTGTCATTTGGTCCCAAATGCTCTCCCTGAAACTCTCTATAACCTGTGATTCTGTCATTTTATCCGGGTCCCATCACCTTAAATTCTCAACTTTTTGCAGTTTCTTCAGTTTTAATCTACAGTTCATAACCAATTGATTGTGGTCAGAGTCCACATCTTCCCCTGGTTCCTAAATCTCTGTCTTACCATTATATAATCTACTGAAACCTTCCAGTATCTCCACACCTCTTCCATGTTTACAACCTTCTTTCATGATTCTTGAACCAGGTGTTAGCTATGATTAAGTTATGCTCTATGCAAAATTCTACCAGGCGGCTTCCTCCTTCATTCCTGACCTCCCATTTCATATTCACCTAATACGTTTCCTTCTCTTCCTTTTCCTACTATTGAATTCCAGTCATCCATGACTATTAAATTTTCGTCTCCCTTCGCTATCTGAATAACTTCTTTGATCTCATCATACATTTTATCAATCTCTTCATCATCTGCGGAGCTAGTTGGTATATAAGCTTGTTCTAATGTGGTAGGCACGGGCTTTGTGTCTATTTGGCCACAATAATGCATTCACTATGCTGTTTGTAGTCGCTTGCCGCACTCCTATTTTTTTATACGTTATTGAACCTACTCCTGCATTATCCCTATCTGATTTTGTATTTATAACCCCATATTCACCTGACCAGAAGTCTTATTCCTCCTGCGACCGAACTTCACTAATTCCCACTATATCTAAGTTTAACCTATCCATTTCCCTTTTTAAATTTTCTAACCTACCTGCTCAGTTAAGGGATCTGACATTCCATGCTTGGATCCATAGAATGCCAGTTTTCTTTCTCCTGATAAGGACTAGAAGACTAAATGCTCATAAAACAATTACTGACTGTATGAAAAAAGAAGTTGAAGGAATGAAACCACTTATACCAGAAGAACAATCAGGGCATGCAAGAGCAAAAATTTGTGAACTATGCAGATGTCACTTTCAAAAATTGAACAAAAAAGTCCTTCACATGATCATCTAACTGGAAAATACATTGTCCCTTGTAATTTGCAACTAACACATCCCAGCTTTGTACCTATTTATTTGCATAATTTGTGTGGATACTATTCGCATTTGTTTGTAAAAGAATTTGGTTAAATTAGAAAACAGATAGATTTAATCCCCAACAACGAACAGAAGTATATCAGTTTTGGCAAGAACCCAGAAAATCTGAAGATGAGATTTATTGACACATTTAAGTACATGGCTCCTCACTTGATAAACTATCATCAAATATGAAGAATAAACAAATGGAAAACATTAAAAAGCTTTTTTTCCAGAAGATTTAGTCGATCTAGTGAGCAGAAAAGGTGTTTATCTGTATCGTTATATGGATAGTTAGGAGAAATTTGAACCATCATGATATTTGCAAAAGATGGAACTCTACAAGACACTCAACAATATTGAGATAAACCACAGAGACTAGTTTTAGGCACAATGAAGGATGAACACAATGGAAAAATAATGGAAGAATTCTGTGGTATGAGAGCAAAAACGTATGCCTATAAGGTTGTTCAGAAGGAAGAGAAAAAAATCAAAAGTTGTCAAGAGACATACCATGAAGAAGAGTGTACACATTCAAGACTACAAGGACTGCCTGTTCAAAAATATAGAGTGATGAACCTGATTGGGAGTGAAAAACACACAGCTGAAGTTAATAAGAAAGCATTGATATGGAAGATAGGCGAAATTTAAAAGATTTCTTAGATATTGTTTGCAGCAATGTCCATAATTACTTTTGAATGCATTATGGGAGTGAACAGTAATCATGTGTTACAACTATTGACTGTTAAAAACAGTATCAATCCCAATTTATTTATTATGGTAACTGCTTTCGACCACTACTGTGATCATCTTCAGACCAATGAGTAAGACCCTCCTTCTGCTGGAGAATCACTACTGTGGTTCTCCAGCAGAAGGAGGTTCTTACTCATTGGTCTTAAGATGATCACACTAGTGGTCGAAACCGGTCACCATAATAAATAAATTGTGATCTAGACTGTTTTTATTGGTAAATGTCCATAATATTGATGAAGATACAACTACAGTAGAAAAAATATCTCTAAACCATGAAACCAATGAGTTTAATAAGAAAGTTGATAAGAAAGTTAATACGAGTTAATAAGAAAGCGTTGATACAGAAGATAGATGAAATTTAAAAGATTTCTTAGATATCGTTTGCAGCAATGTCCATAATACTGATGAAGATACTATTACATTACAAAATTAAACCCGTCATCATAAATTATGACCAATGGAATAATATTTTTTTTCATTTAAGTTTGTACCCAAAAATCAGTGCTTCCTAGGGAGAGGGGGTACTGAAATACCATATTTAATATAACACAAAATTTCACTTGTGTCCAACATATTCTTCTTTTCTCAAATAGTTGGAACCAAATATCTCTAAACCATGAAACCAGAGATTAAATTTTATGAAGATTTTCCAGGAGTTAAGCATTTAACTGCTTATGAAAATATAGATTTCAGGTGACTAAACATTTAGCTACCTACAGAAGTTTTTCAACAAATTTACTTTTTTTAGTCTTGCACACTGTGCAAAGACCTTGAGTTATCTGTTTTCCATTTTTATTTATTGTTTGATAAGGCTGATACGTTTCATCAAATCTTTTTCATTTCAAACACCAAATATGATTGTCCTTAAGGAGTGAGTGTAAAGGATGATTATCCATTTATAGGTAATAAAATTTATGACATAAAATTATTAAATTTAAAATATCATTTAACTTGTAATTATCTGAAAACAATTTTAAACCAAATAGACACAAATGACCACATGTAAGTTCATCAAAACTTTAAATTCTTTTTCCATTATAGTATAGCTCACTTCATTGAGAATATTTCTTCCAAATCAATCGAATACAAATTTTCTATCTTTATTTTTTATAGTAATGTATCCAATGAGTGCCTCTGAAGGCATAGATATCTAAATTTAGTATTCCAGATTCAAAAGTTTTTGGTTTCTTCAGTAATTTAATTTATAGTTACTTAATGCAATAGTATACATATGAATCATTTTTTCGAAAATTTCTTTAGTTCTTTACTTTTCTTGTCCATTGCTAAATTAGGTCTTTTCTGTTCTTCCAACTCTTTATCATCCTTCTTTTTATTATAACAGCATTTGCAATTACTACAGATCCACCAGCTAGTGTTAGATATGGTAGTGCAGCCAAAAGTAATGGAAGAAACCTGCCTTCATGTTTCATCAGTCCAGAGCCTTCTTTCGTTTTCATTAGATATTCAACAATTATTTTCACAACTTGAATACCCAATGTAATAAGTAAATTTCCACCAATTTTCTTTCTTTTTTGTTCATCACTTAAAAATTGATTAACACTAAGTAACATTTCATTATTGGCTCCCATATTTACTCCTTCTGGTTTAATTTTGCCACTAGGTAGGAAACTGCATTCAATAGTAAAATTATTCATTGATACAGATAAAAAAATTATAAGGATTAATATTTTTATAGTCCCCAAACATTGTCATTCACACCAAAGCCTGTACCTAATTTTCTCTTTCCATACAGCATTCCTTTAACTGCTGTTGTAGCTAATTTTTCTCCTAACAAAGCAAAACTTGCATGCATTCTCTCTTTTGCAACAAGCTGAATTTCTTTATCTGCTTCATGTCTTTTTTCTAAATCTATATGGTCTGTATAAGCAATATCATGTGTTTTACATTCTTCATCTAATTTATTTATTCCTGGATCACCATGTGCTAATCTTCCTCTAGTTTAGTAAAAGACCTGCAGTACAAGTTCCCTGGAAGATATATCTCTGGCATTGGCAGATTATTTTAAGCCCAGTTTATTATTCCTTTATCATACTTTTCACTTTTCCTAAATCTGTAGGGAATATTATTGAGAAATATGATTAAATGTGGAATTCCTTTTGGATTGTACATTATAAAATCACCAAATTTATTTTTTAACATTTGTACTACACCAACTTTTCCATTATGGTAGTTTTTATTTCCACAGATTACAACTAATCTATCAATTAATTGGTGAACATCATTCATCCAAATATACTGAACTGGTTTTTCTGTACACTTTTTAACTAAGCCTTCAGCAAGCTTTTCATCTACACTTGACTCTAAATCTGATGGTAACTTCAGATCTACAATTTCTTTTACATTTGATTCCTCCACTTGCTTTTATTCCATTTCAATTTTGTCAGTATATAATGCTCCTGATTAAACGATATATCTGCACAATTAGATAAATAATAACTAACAAATTTTTTACCCAAATCAGACATAGTAATACGCTTTTTAGTTAAAAGATTCATTAAACCATCAGTCCCTTTATATGTTTTTTCACCAACATCTAATTTATCTCTATCAAACGTTACTGGTAACCTTCCTATATATTTAAAGGCATCAGCAGGCCTTAATCAAAAAACAGCATCTTCACTATGGTTAATATATTCTAGCATACTTTAACTGATGTTTATTTTCTTAACATCACTGTCCTTTCTTTTATGACATCTCCCTTTTCTTCTTCATATTTTTTCAACGACACCTGTATTTCTGATTCACTTAATGTGTAATCTCTATCATCTTGTTTAACTTGTGGTACGTCATTAAATTCTTCAGTACAATGGTTATAAGGAACCATTTGTTTTTCAATCTCTCTCTTTTCTTCAACTGCTTTCAAAACATTATCACCTAAATCCATGATTCTTTCTTTAACATTTTCGATTTCATCAATAACTGGTTGATCTTCTTTTTATATTTTTACTATTCTGTTCTTGTTTGGTTCTTCGATCTTTTAAATTCCTCTTTTAAATGTTCCTTTATCTTTCAGTTTCATTTAGCTGTCTTCACAAACTCCAGGTTGTATTTTGAAACATTTATTAGAGAAGAAAAAACAATAGTAAAATTATTTTTTAGTTGCTCAGACAATTAACTGGTCAGTCAGTTAGTTGCTCAGACAGTTCGTTGGTCAGCCATTTATTGGTTGTTCAGTTATTTTTGAAATTACAAAATAAATTTTATTCTTAATTACCAATGAACAAAGTTGTTATCAGTTTTACTCATTCCCTATGAATGAGAAGACTAAAAATAATCTAAATCTCCCTAACAAGAACACAGACATTAATATAAATACTGGAAATGGGTGGTTTCATCCTAACCATGCACAACTTTACATGAATTTTAGTATTGTTGATATCGATGGTAATGACTATCGAACCTATGATAGAAAATCCAATAAAAAATAATCGATAATTATGTAGAAAAACTTTTTGAGGTTGTCACAGTTAAATAAGGAAACAATATTTTATCTAGGATTGAGTATCCTTTCATTTCTGCGTCTGATCTTGTTCAACTGACTTGGTTTCTAGCTGATGAGTCCCCTATGGTAGGTCACATTCTTAATAATGGGAAGATAAGAAGTAAGAAAAAGAAGTACTTTATCCATTAGTATTATTCGGTGGATTTTTTTAAAGATTGTAAAGAAGTTATGTGGGAAGGAGAGTTAACTGTAACTTTTCTATCGAGTCCAACTGCAGTAGACGGCAGTTTTCGATGGGATAATAAAAATGGTGCTGGTGTAGCACTAAAAGAAGGTAAAATTCTAGTAGAATCGATGTAAATTCGTGTTCTTGTGATTAGATATGAGCTAGAATATTTACTCAAGCTTCAGCAAGAAAGACGAAAAAACTCGAAGATTACCATATCTTTCTTTTAACAACAAAACATCGAGATTGCTGGATTGGAGGGAAAGAGTATATAACTTAACAGAATCTAATATGCCCTACTCTATTTTTGTTGTTTTTCAGACGAAAAGGAAGAAAAATCAGTTGACTGACTCTTCTTTATTTGACCACATCAAACTATAGAATATCTATATAAAAAACAGTAGAAAGATGTTTATCCTCAAGAAATATGGAATTTAAATTGTCCAAATGACTTTTGAATGCTTATGATGCTTTCCATGATTTTAAGAAAGTCATACAATTGAACAGTAATGTTAGTGTAAGTTCCTTCAGTTTTATTCACAATTATTCTGTTTTTGTTATAAATATGACTCAAGGAATAAATGTTTTAACTACACAAAAACAACAATGAAATTGGTGCCACTTTTAATGACCAGCTTCCAAAAGATACACTTGCCTATATAGTCATTTTTGGCAAGAAAAATTTGGTGTATGATTCTAACTGAAAATTTTTATTAGCCCTTTTTATGATAAACTTCATTTATTTGTATAAGCTTTTTGTATTTTTAAATGACAGTTTATACCAAATTTCGATGGAAATGACTGTTCTGTTTCATGATTGCATGCAGCTGCTAGTTATCAAACTACAATCTTCCTGTTGTGACATTTATCCTTCCAGTGTGGTGTAGTTGTGTTTAAGCACTCAAGAGATTTGTCTCGTTTTTTGTTATGTGCTCTCGTAACTTAGTGGTGGTGTGGAGCCATCACATAATTATCTTCATCATGGAATGCTCGAAATAGTGTTTGAAAATTTTGAAAAATTTGTTGTGTTACAATGCTAAATTTATATATGGTCTTTGAACTGCGCCAGAAACCCCATAAGCACACTAGTCTCTTGGATGCAGCACTCTAACCACAGAGAAAGTCTGAACCCTTTTGGAAGAAGTTATATTATATTTACTTTGAAACTAGACTCTAATTTAACACATTTTCCAATTTTTTTTGCTACTTAGGTTATTTTTAAGGGGTCCGATTTCTGCAATTATTTTTCAAACTGGGTAAGTGTAAAGTCTTTTGCAATAACATTTAATCAAGTTTACTGCGAGTAAAGTGTAATTTGTATAAAAAATTATAAATATTACATGCTTTTAAAACGTAATTTTTTATTATTCGCAGTGCAAGTGCACAAGAAAGATACTCGAACGAACGACTGACAGCCACTTGAAACGGACATTAGTATCCGCTCATCCTCCGAAGGTTCCACTTGACACTTTCATTCTCATTCTCCAGGAGGAGGCAATATATGTGGCATTATTGTGCGGTGTAGGAAAAGGGAGAGAAGGAAATATAGTAGGTGAATATGGATTGGGGGTAAGAAATGAAAGAGGAAGCCGTCTGTTAGAATTTTGCACAGAGCATAACTTAATCACAGCTAACACTTGGTTCAAGAATCATAAAAGAAGGTTGTATACATGGAAGAATCCTGGAGATACTAAAAGGTATCAGATAGATTATATAATGGTAAGACAGAGATTTAGGAACCAGGTTTTAAATTGTAAGACATTTCCAGGGGCAGAAGTGGACTCTGACCACAATCTATTGGTTATGAACTGCAGATTAAAATTGAAGAAACTGCAAAAAGTTGGGAATTTAAGGAGATGGGACCTGGATAAACTGGTAAACCAGATGTTGTGCAAAGTTTCAGGGAGAGCATAAGGGAACAATTGACAGCAGTGGGGGGAAAGAAGTACAGTAGAAGAAGAATGGGTAGCTCTGAGGGATGAAGTAGTGAAGGCAGCAGAGGATCAAGTAGGTAAAAAGACGAGGGTTAGTAGAAATCCTTGGGCAACAGAAGAAATATTGAATTTAATTGATGAAAGGAGGAAACATAAATACGCAGGAAATGAAACAGGCAAAAAGGAATACAAACATCTCAAAAATGAGATCGACAGGAAGTGCAAAATGACTAAGCAGGGATGGCTAGAGGACAAATGTAAGGATGTAGAGGCATCTATCACTAGGGGTAAGATGGGTACTGTCTACAGGAAAATTAAGGAGACCTTTGGAGAAAAGAGAAACACTTGTATGAACATCACGAGCTCAGATGGAAACCCAATCCTAACCAAAGAAGGGAAAGCAGAAAGGTGGAAGGAGTATATAGAGGGTCTATACAAGGGCGATGTACTTGAGGACAATATTATAGAAATGGAAAAGAATGTAGATGAAGATGAAATGGGAGATACGATACTGCGTGAAGAGTTTGACAGAGCACTGAAAGACCTGAACCGAAACAAGGCCCCGGGGGTAGACAACATTCCATTAGAACTACTGACGGCCTTGGGAGAGCCAGTCCTGACAAAACTCTACCATCTGGTGAGCAAGATGTATGAGACAGGCGAAGTACCCTCAGACTTCAAGAAGAATATAATAATTCGAATCCCAAAGAAAGCAGGTGTTGACAGATGTGAATATTACCGAACTACCAGTTTAATAAGTCACAGCTGCAAAATACTAACGCGAATTCTTTACAGACGAATGGAAAAAACTGGTAGAAACCGACCTCGGGGAAGATCAGTTTGGATTCCGTAGAAATATTGGAACACGTGAGGCAATACTGAGCTTACGACTTATCTTAGAAGAAAGATTAAGGAAAGGCAAACCTACGTTTCTAGCATTTGTAGACTTGTAGAAAGCTTTTGACAATGTTGATTGGAATACTCTCTTTCAAATCTAAAGGTGGCAGGGGTAAAATACAGGGAGCGAAAGGCTATTTACAATTTGTACAGAAACCAGATGGAAGTTATAGGAGTCGAGGGGCATGAAATTGATGAAAGGAGGAAACATAAATACGCAGGAAATGAAACAGGCAAAAAGGAATACAAACATCTCAAAAATGAGATCGACAGGAAGTGCAAAATGACTAAGCAGGGATGGCTAGAGGACAAATGTTGCCTCTCCCCAATGTTATTCAATCTGTATATTGAGCAAGCAGTGAAGGAGTAGGCATTAAAATCCATGGAGAAGAAATAAAAACTTTGAGGTTCGCCGATAACATTGTAATTCTGTCAGAGACAGCAGAGGACTTGGAAGAGCAGTTGAACGGAATGGACAGTGCCTTGAAAGGAGGATATAAGATGAACATCAACAAAAGCAAAACGAGGATAATGGAATGTAGTCGAATTAAGTCGGGTGATGCTGAGGGAATTAGATTAGGAAATGAAACACTTAAAGTAATAAAGGAGTTTTGCTATATGGGGAGCAAAATAACTGATGATGGTCGAAGTAGAGAAGATATAAAATGTAGACTGGCAATGGCAAGGAAAGCGTTGCTGAAGAAGAGAAATTTGTTAACATCGAGTATAGATTTAAGTGTCAGGAAGTCGTTTCTGAAAGTATTTGTGTGGAGTGTAGCCATATATGGAAGTGAAACATGGACAATAAATAGTTTGGACAGGAAGAGAATAGAAGCTTTCGAAATGTGGTGCTACAGAAGAATGCTGAAGATTAGATGGGTAGATCACACAACTAATGAGGAGGTATTGAATAGAATTGGGGAGAAGAGGAGTTTGTGGCACAACTTGACGAGAAGAAGTGACCGATTGGTAGGACATGTTCTGAGGCATCAAGGGATCACAAATTTAGCATTGGAGGGCAGCGTGGAGGGTAAAAATTGTAGAGGGAAACCAAGAGATGAATACACTAAGCAGATTCAGAAGGATGTAGGTTGCAGTAGGCACTGGGAGATGAAGAAACTTGCACAGGATAGGGAGCATGGCCGGCCGAAGTGGCCGTGCGGTTAAAGGCGCTGCAGTCTGGAACCGCGAGACCGCTACGGTCGCAGGTTCGAATCCTGCCTCTGGCATGGATGTTTGTGATGTCCTTAGGTTAGTTAGGTTTAACTAGTTCTAAGTTCTAGGGGACTAATGACCTCAGCAGTTGAGTCCCATAGTGCTCAGAGCCATTTGAACCATTTTTTTAAGGAGCGTGGAGAGCTGCATCAAACCAGTCTCAGGACTGAAGACCACAACAACAACAACAGCAACAACATTAAAAGGGATATTTTCTATATTAAAAAGAGCTACAATATCACCTGGTGACGCCATCTGGTACAACTTCATGAAAATGTTTCACAAGGATATCTTCCCATTACAGGATAATCATATCCTTTCAGAACGGGTATTTAGCTTCGGCAGTATACTCTGAGCGGTAAGATAGGCGTACCCAGGAAAGTGGGGTCCCTCAGGGAACTGTCTGAAGCGCTGCAGTTTTAGATATAGCAGTAAACGGAAAAGAGGGTAGAGCCAGGATCCCTGTCCATTGACCGCAGTCGGCGATTTCTCCGTCCTCTGCCCAACTTCTAATCTTGGAATGACATTCCGAAAGCTGCAGTTAACGTTATTAAGTCTGAAATTTTGGACACAAACCATAGGTCTCAATTTTTCCTCACAATCACAGAAATATATGTGCGTTTTTGCGGATACTTGCATGTTTGAGACGTGCTTTATTGGTCAAGGTAGGAGTGGAATGTCTACCGTGACAATGTCAGCTTCCGTGTGACGTAAATTACGGAAAGTGTGAGCTGGTATCGCTCACTAAATTAGTTTTCACGTTGTATTGCAGTATTTCCACAAACCCGTTTTGACACTATGAAACTGCTCTTTAACTGTTTCCAAATAGAATTTCTTCTGTGATGCAAACTTCAGAAACGCAAGGCGCAATAACACTCACTCATGTGATGTATTATGTTACGAAAATGAGGATATTAACATTGAGGAACTTTTCCGGGTGGTCAACGGACGTACTTTAGCCTCTACATAAAGGCTTGCTATTGAAATTGCTTAGAAGGCCTGTGTCTTCTATTCGTATCGTCATGGTGAACTGTGTCTAAGTTCTGTAGGTGATACGGTCGTACAGAATCATACATATTGCAGCTACATTTTCGCCCTGACCGAAAAAAGGCTCTGTAAAATAATAACAGGCAGAACCTGCTCCCATATTTAATTATGCTGTTCGCCTTGTAGATAAAAATGACTGTTAAGCATGGGTTGCAACTGAAAATTATTTTTGTTTTCAACGAAAAAAGATTTCACTTAACTGTTATAGATATCTTCAGTTGTTCACAAAGAGAATTATTACTTAATTAACTATAAATATTTTATTCTTAAAATCGTAGTGTTTCAGGACAGGATTTTCAGGTTAACATAGTACTCACATTAATTACAAATAAATAACGTAGACTGAACACTTCCTTCCATGATCTTACTTTTATGTATGTTCAGCGGAGAAGCTTCTTTGATAATAGTGTTCACTTAACTGCTTGTCATAACCGTACTGTTCACTGCATTGGACCTCGTTACTACGTTAACTAATAGATTGTGGGTAGTGCAAAAGGTGGCAGCAGTGTTCGGTGGTGATAGTGGAGTAATCGTGCGATATATAATTCGCAGAGACAAATTCTACTTTGTGCAAGACATCGTTTTATTTCTTTGTTGTTACCCAGACATGTTTCTGCTCTCTACGTAATATCTTCAGTAGAATTTTTGCTTATTTTCTCTCTCGTGGTACGCTATTAGTTGTGTATGCTGGTTGCTTTAAATTCACCGTACATACTACAGTTGTCATAATTTTTTGATTCTTCTGTCTTGTTTTCCCTGTCTGTGCCTTGCAAAAGTACTTACTTGTTTCGTTGTTTTACCGATTCTTGCTGTGATACAAGCATTTTGTGCAATTTGTCAGGAGAGGACAAGATTTTTGCCACCATTTAACGACACAATTAAGGGAAGTAAGAGCACAGCACAAAAATATCACGACAAGCTGTAGAACGTATGATAGATTTAAAGCTAACACCGTACACAACTAATAGCGTTATTTCCGAAAGAAAATACACAAAAATTCCTCGGATTATAACATATAATGGCTGAAAAATGTCTGGGTAACAACAAAACTATAAAACAGTGTCTTACATAAGGCAGAGTTCCTCTCTAGTTTTTTCAGATTCTAATGAGTTTGTGCGATGCTTTCGCGCAGTTGTGACAGAAAAACTGTTCGTGTACCTGCAGTGTAGTAGTGCTCAAAAATATATTCCACTTTCAGTCACAGTTTGTCAGCTATGTTGAAGAATATTGTTTATTTATTAACTGACATTTCTAGTAATGATAATATTCGACTGCCCCATCATTTAAGGAGCATTTACATTACCTTCAGACCAACAACTGGCTGCCCGGCTAAGATTTCGGCCGTTTGATGCTGCTATCTGGCGGCACGCGCGAGAAGCAGTATCCGTGCTGTGCATTCCGAATACCACCGTCCACACCTTTATAAACACTGCCACGACGTTCGTCCGTTTTCCGTCTCTTTGTGAATCAAGTTGATTAGGTCTTACAGAAACAGACAAAGTGATTCGTGTATTAGAGTAGAGACAGAGTAATACTCCTGGTTTTATCTCTTAGCGTATTCGTAAGACAATTTCCAGACTTTTCCCGTTGATTATTTTTTGGCACTCGTACTTTTAGTAACACGGAGGAATAGCTTCACTTAATACGATGCATAAATGTTCACAGTTCCAACTTGTCTACAAATAATAAATACAAAAGAATATTATAGGTAGAAATATTTCCATTAGAAGTCAAAGTCTATTATCGCTTTCAAGACAATCGGCATTCGAGCCCCCGTCCAGCAATGTAAATTCTGGTTTCCGGTAATTGCTTTAAACTGACTGAGGCAACTGCCGGGTGATGATTTATTCGGAAAAATAAAAAACAAAAAGAAGCACAGCCCACCGTCGCTTTCCTTGTAGGTGTTCCCAAGGATTTGTGCTGGGGTTAGATTCCTGTTTTTCGCGATGGCAGTCGGACTTTGGTGGGAATTAATTAAATATTTACCTCTCATCTCGTCTCATCGATGCACATCCGGTCAGACGAAAAAAAAAAAAAGGAATTGCAAATTCGTTCAGGAAGTTGATTCGTATTGTTGACTATAAACAAGAAAAGCTATTGATACATCACCTGATTTTGATAGTCCGCAGCATATTCACAATGTTAACATACAGCCTAGCGCGACAACAGTTAATTACGTCTGACTTCTGGTATGGTTACGTCTCTTTAAAAATATTATCATGTAGCTGAAGGCCGTTCCAATCATATCTTGGACCGTTATGCACTGCATGAGAGTTATAATAATAGGTGCAAATAGTCGCCTGAGGGTTTTACCGTGTCCAGTTCCATTACAGACCACTGTGAAGCGAACAGCATAATGTATCACTAATCACGGTTTCTTCCAGTCCAATTTGCATGTTCTCCTCTCTCTGCCTCTCTCTCTCTTGGGCTTCCCCCTCCTGTCTTCCCTTATTTAGCTTCCATAGTTCCTGTAGTTAGTCGAAGGTTTCTGTGGCCTCACGATCAGTATCGAGTTTGCTATGGTAACGTAGCTCGAAAGTTCTAGAATACCATCAGTCTTTCAAGACTCTTATTTTTCATGCTACTTTATTCTCCAAAAGTTAGTTGCGAAATTTAGAAGCTGATATAAATAAAAATGTAAACGTGTTTATCAAAATGAGTGGGAGGGTAGGAGAAGGAAAATCATGAAAACCAATATCACCACTCCCGCTTTCCGCCACCCCTTTGGGTCCGCACCTGAGGACATGAAAGAGAAATAGTAACTGAGAAGGAAATGAGACATAGTTGTCTATTCCTAAATTATTCACTCTGTATGTTGACCAGGTAGAAAAAATACAAAGGAGAAATCTAGAAAAGAAAATACATTTCATTGAGAAGAGAAAAACGCTGATTTTGCTGTAATTCTGTCAGACTGTCAGAGACATTAAGGGACTTGGAAGATGGGATGAACAGAATCGATAATGTACTGAAAAAAGTTTACATGGTGAACACCAACGAAACTAAAAGCTTTCTTCCATTGTCAAACTGAGAATTTCTTGATGCCTCAGGATGTGTCCTATCGTCATATCACAGCTTTCGATCACGATCAGCCACAATTTTTTTTTTGTCTGATTCGATTCGGTATGTTCACATACCCATATAATCGGAAGCATCCTTCTCTAGTACCACATTAAAAAATTTCTGTTCTTTTATGATGTCTGCTTATCGTCCACGGTTCACTTCCGGACAAATAACTCCCTGAAAGCTTTCATCATGATTTGATATCAGATGTAAACAAATTCCTCGTCCGCCTCCGGTAGCTGAGTGGTCAGCGCGACGGAATGGTAATCCTAAGAGCCCGGGATCGATTCCTGGCTGGGTCGGGGATTTTCTCTGCTCAAGGACTGGGTGTTGTGTCGTCCTAATAATCATCATTTCATCCTCATCGACGAGCAAGTGGCCGCAGTGGCGTAAAATAAGACTTCCACCCGGCGAACGGTCTACCCGACGGGAGGCCCTAGTCACACGACATGCACATTTAACAAATTCCTCTTTTTCAGAAATTCCTTTCGTACTATAACCAGTCTGCATTTTATATTCTCTCTCCTTTGACCATTATCAATTATTTTGCTACCCAAATAGGAAAACTTTTTACTGCTTTTGGTGTCTCAGTTCCTAGCCTAATTCCCTCAGTATCGCCTGTTTTAATTCGACTACATTTCATTACCCTTGTTTTTCTTATAACCTCTTTTCAAGTCACTATTAATTATGTTCATCTGTCTGTCCAAGTTCTTTGGTCTCTTCGACAGAATTACGATGACATCAGCAAACATCAAAATTTTTACTTCTTGTCCCTAAGCATAAATTCGGTTTTCAAATCGTAGTGGATTTCCGTTACTGCGTAGTCAATGTACGGATTGAATAACATCGGCACCAGCCGTTGTAGCCTAGCGGTTCTAGGCGGTTCAGTCAGAAACCGCGCTGCTGCTACGGTCGCAGGTTCGAATCCTGCCTCGGGCATGGATGTGTGTGATGTCCTTAGGTTAGTTAGGTTTAAGTAGGTCTAAGTCTGGGGGACTGATGACCTCAGATGTTAACTCCCATAGTGCTCAGAGCCATTTGAACCTCCCTCCACGGATTCGCATTTGAGTCATCTCCATAAGACTCACGTGTTGATCGTACCTAGCGGTAACAAATCTACCAGCTCGCATCTGAATTGCTTCGCTGTCTTCCTTTAATCCAACGTAGTGGGGAACCGAAACACTAGAGCAGTGCTCAAGTACCGGTCGCACTAGTGTTCTATATGCAGTCTCTTTTGTAGATGAGCTACACATAACGTTGAAGTGGACCATTTGCCTCCACTACCAGTACCCTTATGTTCTCGTTCACATCATATCGCTTTTTCAGCATCACGCTTAGATGTTTAACCGACGTGACTGTGCCAAGCGGAGCACTAACAATGCTGTACTCGATCATTGTAGGATTGTTTTTCCTTCTCATCTGCATTAACTTACATTTTTCTACATTTAGAGCTAGCTACATTCATCACACCATGTAGAAACTTTATGTAATCCTACAGTCACTCCTCCAGCAGTCAACCAACGATGACACCTTCCCTTACACCACAGTGTCATCAGCAAAGAGCTGCATATTGCTGCTGACCCTGTCCGTCAGATCATTTATTTATACAGAGAATAACACGACAAGATAAATCTCTATTCACAATGAGCGTCCATTCTTTTCTTCCCTGTTTCCTGTCTTTTCCACTATACACTGTCCAGTCACATTGATGTGACCATCTGTCAAAAGCCTGGAAAACCTTTTGCAGCGCGGACTTCTGCGGGACATGCAAGAAGAGAATCAATGAGGTTCTGGAAGATACGGTTAGGGAATTGGACTCCTACTGTCTCCGATGCCGTGGCCAACGCGCCACGTTTCTCATTTAAGGATACGCGGCAGGAACGGCTCAGTCGAGGTGGCCACACAGATTTTCGATTGGGTTTAAATCCGGAAAGTTTGGTGGCCATGGGAATACGGTACACTCCACCCGGTGTTCTTCGAACCACACATAAACACGAGAGCTGTTTGACAGGTTGCATTGTTCTACTTGCAGGTGCATTCGCGCAGAGGAAAAACAAACTGCATGTACAAGGAGTGTCCAGAAAGTAAGTTCCGATAGGTCGCGAAATGGAAACGACAATGAAAATCCGATAAAGCTTCGCACAGATGTGTTGGGCAGTGTCTCTAGTATGACCCTAGATAGCATCACGTCTCTCTTCTCATTTCTGAGCTCACAGAGAGCGTGTAAAGATGTTTAGAAAATAGTGTCTCCTGCCAAGTACGAGGACCTGTTGAGAAATTTCGCCTGAAGCTATGCAGCCAACATTACATATTTATCGTGCTGTTTCTTCTTTAAGAGCATTCTCTGCCGCATTTTGCAGGGGCAATGAAGATGCTCCTGCATCGTTCTCAGTTGGAAATGTTTGATTACTTACAGTACAGCCCCTAATTGTCTCCCTCTGAGTTTCATCACTGCTCACATGAACCACTGGCTATGAACACAACATTTTGGCACAGATAACGAGCTGTAGGTCAGCGTAGAGAGTTGGCGGAAAGCACTGGCGGCTGCGTTCTAGATGACGGTATTGGAAAGTTGGCTCAGCGCTACGACAAATGTCTAAGTCAGAACGGCGACTATATAGATAAGTAGCTGGAAGGTGTCGATAACTATTACAAATAAAACATTTCTGATTTTTAATGTGGTTTCCATTTCGCGGTCAATCGGAACTTACTTTCTGGACAGCCCCCGTAGAGGTGGATATGGTCCCCAAGAATAGACCACAGGTGTGTTGATCCACTGTGCTTTCCAGAATCACGAGATCATCCAGGGCATGCCACGGAAACATTCCCAAGACCACAATGCTCCCTCTTCCGGACTGGAACCGACGATCGTTGCAGGATGTTTGCTTCCAGACGTTTCACGCCGTAAACGCCAACGACCATCTGTACGATGGAGCACAAAACGTTATTCTTCTAAAAAGGCCACCTGCCGCCACCCAGTTTTCGTCTAGTTGTGCTACTGGCGTGTGAATTCCAGGTTTCGTCGCCATTGAACAGCAGTCAGCATGGGTGCATAAACCTGGAGCCTATTTGGAGCCCATACGCAGCAACGTTCCCTGAACAGTTGTTGAGGAACCATTGTTTGTAGCCCCGTGGTTAATGAGACACTGTTGGTAGCCTTTTGGTTAATATGGGCTATCAGTTGCTCAATAGTTGCTCGTCTATGAAGCTGTACATATCTCTCCCCTGTCATCTATGGCCCGTGGTGCACCACAGTTACCTCGGCGCCAGTTTTGTATAGCGCCGTTTCACCGTGCACGGTATACTTTAACACGAACAGTTTACAAACCTAGCCGTTCCGCAAATGTTTCTACCCTTGTCCCGAAAGTCAGTGAACATCGCCTTTTGGACGTCAGCTAAATCACTCCATTTGCACATGATGACAACAACTGCACTGTTCTTCGCATTCCCCCTACACGCTGTACATACCCTCTGTTGCTAGTGCTACTATATGCCCTCTGTGAGTGGTTATTGCATGCTGACGTCGTCCATAGGCTGTGATCACATTAATGTTGAAACGGTACGGTAGTTTCCGCTCCATAAGAAGCAGGTTTCTCTGCTCGCTCGCACCGGGAAATACAAACGGAGGCGGCTCCGCCGCCAATTTTATTGCACGACGCGGCCGGCCGCGGGTGCAACAGAACCCATGTGGACGGGTTGGAAGAAATGTGTCAGGCTTCATAATATATATTTATATGTGTCGTGTATTATGCATTTCTTGTAGGTGAATGTGAATCTGCACATGAACTTTCCTAATGCTCCTCACACCTTTCCATAAAGCGTGGCCAAATCTTAGTTGGGAAGCAGTTCTGTAGAATAGTAGTGTCAACGTCACTCCTGGGCAGGGGATCAGTGAGACAGCACAGGTAGGTAAAAGTCAAAGACGTCGCAGTGTCACAAGATTTGGGGTGGAGGGGTTGGTCACGGCCAAGTGGTTCGACCATCCCCTCCACCAGGGCCCAGGAAGACCTCTGGGTGCCCGCGATATTCTGGGAGTGTTACAGAAGACGGGTAAGTGAGCAGACGTGCCCTCAGAGGGTCTGTCTCAATGTTCACGCGTGGAAGAAAGGTATTTGAATATTTGCACTAATTCTTTTATTTACAGCTTTGGATTGTGTAAGGAAATGAATGTTCTCGTTTAATTTCGGAAATTTGACCCCCTGTGTTAATGTATCTGGTCTCCCAGGTTGCCCGTTATCCTCCTCACATAGTGGATGACCCATGTAAAATATTGGGAGACTTTGGTGGTATACATTTGGCCAACGCAATTCCGTCTTTCCCGTAGAAATGTGCGTGCAGATTAGTATGAAACGTCCCTTTGGAAAAATTAATTAATTACTGTGCTGATAAACCTCTTACGTTACTTGATTTTCAAACAGCTGAGCAGAACTGAACGTACTCAGACATGTCTCTCTTTACTTATTCTGATCAACACTAAACGGACACACAATATTTTTAGCGCCACGCAATCTGACTCTCAATTATCTCTACAAAAGAATGGCCCTGACTGGCAATAACCTATACCTTTCGTGAATCACTTACCTCACAAAAAATCTGCGTTACTCGAACTACTGCAATACAGCGCGTGCCACTACTGCCAGCCAAATAAAAGATTGTAACTACTGAAGTCACTAACTACTGATAGGCATAGTTAGCAAATGAAAGATTTTGATAGAGAACAAACAATGTATTTAATAGTGTTCAAAAGTTATTATATATATATATATATATATATATATATATATATATATATATCAGTTCATGATATCCAGTATTACAAATTTACTCTTTCTGTCGGACACACGTCCAGATCGTCTGCCCTTAAAATTCTGCCATCTCTGTCACCACATCCACCAGTGCTGGCGGCTCACCTTCAACTGCGCAGAGCTACGCGCTGTTCACATCCAACTGCCCAACACTACAATGCAAACCAACCACAGACTGCACACAGCACAGTGAGTGATTTTCATACAGAGCGCTACGTGGTGTTACCAACATAAAAACCTAAACAGCCTTCTTACAAGCATATAATACACCCGAGCTTTAAGTTGTAAAATTGTAATATCTGGAAGCTGGAACAACAGCTGCATTCGCTGTAAAGTCGAGTGATAATGCAACAAGATCCTCCAACACGGCAGTCTCAGGTAGCACCTGAAGAAGGCAACGAGTTACGTGGCCGAAATATTGTGTCAGAGCGACACAAACATCCGGCAGTAGACCCGATTATTCCACATGTCGAGTGATAATGTTTAAAATAAATAGGTAATCAGTTGTCATCAATCTTTAACATACCTCAAAAATCACATAGGAGTCAAGTTAAAGGAAGTCATTTAAAATAAAAGATATAGAATGCAGGGACCCACACATCAGCGTGTGAGCCCTCCAGCCCCTTGACTAGTATCGTACAGAAAGGGCACGCTCTCTAGGTAGCACTATCAAGCTCCCCTCCTCAGTTATCCGTTGCGAAATTTTCATTCAGGGCTTGACGACATCAACTTTCATCTGGTGTCCCTAGGCAAGGAGGTTTGACGGTAACCTTTCAATGTGACTGTGCATTTATCTTTTTGGCATTTGGGGATACTGAGGGTGAGGATGGGGTGCTGCACTTGACCGCACTGTGTCTCAAAAAATGGTTCAAATGGCTCTGAGCACTATGGGACTTAACATCTGATGTCATCACTCCCCTAGAACTTAGAACTACTTAAACCTAACTAACCTAAGGACATCACACACATCCATGCCCGAGGCAGGATTCGAACCTGCTACCGTAGTGGTCGCGCGATGCCAGACTGTAGCGCCTAGAACCGCTCGGCCACACCGGCCGGCACACTGTGTCTCGTCTGTGCAAATTGCTATCGACGGCTGCCCACACACATAGACACACACACCCAGCTGCTGAACCGCCAGCAACCACGCGCTTAATATGCTGGGCCGAATCTGGCGTGTGATGAAATTACGGCCACTAAAGCGATGCTGCGTCGAAAAAGCGCGGCAGTTGGAGGAAGAATGCGGTGCGCTACCGGCTCGTCCGCTCGCAATTGACAGGCACTCCGCAGCGTGCGACTGCCGGCCGCATACAAAGAAGGGCGGCCGCGCCGGCTGCTGTTTTTTTACACGGCTCTCCCTCGCCGGCCGGCCGAGACTCATTTGAGCCTCTGCCGTGAGGCGGCGCGGCGCGCTGATACGCCTCGGCTCCCCCGGCCGTCACTCACTGTTCTTACGGCCGGCCAGCCGCCGTCCTTTTTCTCTCGGCCCGCGTCGTACCGGGGAGACACAGACACACGCAGACTGGCGTGAATGATAAATTCGTCCGCGACGCGCGGAATACACAATACGACCGGCGGGAGCGCCGCTGGCGGTATAAAAGGCACGACGACGCGGAGGCCCACCGAGCAAAACGACTCCCAGAGGTGCGCACGCGCTGCCGAATGCCTGCCTGCACACGCCCGCTGATTGCTCCACTGCGCCGAATCGTCACGTCCCCGATGGCCGCGCGTTCGCCATTTAAGAGGGCCGGTTTCTCCGAAGTAGCGACGTTTCTCGTTACTCGTTTCCTCTCTTCCATTTTTGTCTCCGAAAAGCTCGAAAGTTGCCTGTTACTTTAAAACTTCTAATATTTAATTTCCTACTTCTTACGTATTAATTATTACGTGCAGGATTGGCTATAGATCAGAACTTCGCTCCGTATATTCAATTTAAACTCACCAGCGGGTCCTGTGACGTCATCTCAGAACTCCCTGTCTCTGTACTCTCGGAGACTCGACTCTCCTTCTCCTCCACCACCCATGTTCGTAGTAATAGACGGCAAATCATCGAGTAAAACTGAAGTGACATCAGGTGTTCCCCAGGGAAGCGTCCTGGGTCCTCTGCTGTTCCTGATCTATATAAATGACCTGGGTGACAATCTGAGCAGTTCTCTTAGGTTGTTCGCAGATGATGCTGTAATTCACCGTGTAGTAAGGGCATCCGAAGACCAGTATCAGTTGCAAAGCGATCTAGAAATGATTGCTGTATGGTGTGGCAGGTGGCAGTTGACGCTAAGAAACGGAAAGTGTGAGGTCATCCACATGAGTTCCAAAAGAAATCCGTTGGAATTCGATTACTCGATAAATAGTACAATTCTCAAGGCTGTCAATTCAACTAAGTACCTGGGTGTTAAAATTACGAACAACTTCAATTGGAAAGACCACATAGATAATATTGTGGGGAAGGCGAGCCAAAGGTTGCGTTTCATTGGTAGGACACTTAGAAGATGCAAAAAGTCCACTAAAGAGACAGCTTACACTACACTCGTTCGTCCTCTGTTAGAATATTGCTGCGCGGTGTGGGATACTTACCAGGTGGGATTGACGGAGGACATCGAAAGGGTGCAAAAAAGGGCAGCTCGTTTTGTATTATCACGTAATAGGGGAGAGAGTGTGGCAGATATGATACGCGAGTTGGGATGGAAGTCATTAAAGCAAAGACGTTTTTCGTCGCGGCGAGATCTATTTACGAAATTTCAGTCACCAACTTTCTCTTCCGAATGCGAAAATATTTTGTTGAGCCCAACCTACAAAGGTAGGAATGATCATCAAAATAAAATAAGAGAAATCAGGGCTCGAACAGAAAGGTTTAGGTGTTCGTTTTTCCCGCGCGCTGTTCGGGAGTGGAATGGTAGAGAGATACTATGATTGCGGTTCGATGAACCCTCTGCCAAGCACTTAAATGTGAATTGCAGAGTAATCATGTAGATGTAGATGTAGATGTAGATGAACAGTCGTGGACAAAACGAGCGAGACCTCTCGCCTTTTCGTTATGCTGATCCGCACAGCTTTAAAGTCTGCTACACAGTATAACAGGTATGGCGATGGAGTGCTACCAACGTACTATGCACAGGCGTGAAATTGACAAACTATCCGAACTTTGGCAGACTGTTTTCAGTCATGTGTAAGACTACATTATTGTTAATAAGTGTGTTAAACACAACACGTAAATATAAGAAATAAATGAAAGAAGAAAGCCTAATTAGTATGAACTGTACCAATAAAAATGAATTTCAGCTTATCGAGATAACATAACTGTTTTAGTAAGACAAAGTACCCCAGATCGTTACGAATTAGCGAAATATTATGCGCATTCGGCCGCGAAACGGTCTGTGTCAACGTTCAGACCAGTTATACTGGATTACGGTTGCTGACCTACCATGAACGTGTGCAAATTTAGCAATGCGTGAAGATTCAGTTAAAAATCATTCAGTGCCACACTTAAGCCAATTCAGTTATTGACAGGAGCGGAAAAAGTAGGCAGTAACAAGTATGAAATCCTACAAGAGTTTCATATTGACATTCATATGGCGCCAGTACAGAATAAAGGTAGCAAGAAAACGTATTGAGGGTGCGAGCATTGCTTAAAATTGCTTTACTTATAGCCTATCTGCCTCCATCGAGATTAGAACCGAAAACAAATCAGAACTCCCTTCCAGCAGCAAACACCTCTCACTACGCTAGCAGACAACACAGGCAAACAGTCCTCTATTATTACCCCAGACATGACTAAGCCGGCAATTTTCCAATGAAAATGGCAAATTGATCTGCAGTTGCTGTTGCATAGAGCTTTCTGGACTCAAAAACATGAATTTCCTACCTTTATGTCACTGCTTATGTGACAATGATTCGGGATGTTTATCGAAATGACAAAATACTGTTATTAGCGATTAAATTTAGTAGGATAATTCTGCATTATCCCAGGAAATAAACGGCTACATAGCTGCCAAACATATTCTACAATGTTTCGAATTCTCCATTAGACTCGCCACTGCCAGAAAATGTTCATTAAGCGAAGTGTTTCTTAAGCTAGCAATGGGAATGCTTGCTGCCGCGCAGGATTAGCCGAGCGGTCTCGGGTGCTGCAGTCATAAATTGTCCGGCTGGTCCTGGCGAAAGTTCGAGTGCTCCCTCGGTCATGGGTGTGTGTGTTTGTCATTAGGATAATTTAGGTTAAGTAGTGTGTAAGCCTAGGGACTGATGACCTTAGCAGTTAAGTCCGATAAGATTTCACACACATTTGAACATTTTTTTTTTTTTGGAATGCGCGCGCTTCTAAAACGCGGTGGCATTAATACTGGGATGTGAATTACCACGTGTTTCTTCTTTCATTTATATCTTATATTTACGTGTTGTGTTTAACACACTAATCAGCATTAATATAGTCTTACACATGATTGAAAACAGTCTGAAAGAGTTCGGGTGGTTTGTCAATTTCACGACTGTGCATAGTACGTTGGTATCACTTCGTCGCCTTTCCTGTTATGCTGTGTTGCAGACTTTAAAGCTGTGCGGATCAGCATAACGAAAAGGCGAGAGGTCTCGCTCGTTTTGTCCTCGACTGTACATGATTCATATTAATGTGAGCACTGCCTATGTTCGACGTAAACACGCGTTAACCACTCACAAAGGGCAGAACCAGCAGTGGAGATCATATAAAGCGTGTCTTGCAGTCGTTGTCGTAATGTGGAAACGGAACGACGTTGTAACGGCTCCATGTGAGCCGCTACATGGCTTGACACAATAGTTTTATACTCAGAACATACCTAGGTGCTCTTCCAACACTCTGGCAAGAGCAATACAAGATTTATTATTCGAAATTATGTTACATTATCACTCTTAGTATAGTCTGCAAATGTGAATGGGGGTCGTCTGCTGAAGTATGCGTGGGCTGTTTGCTGTGGGTTCTGTGAATGTGGGGATGCAGTTTAGCCAACCATTGTATTAAGTAGAGTGCGACTGCACTGGACCAGAGAGACATAAGTTCCCCGCGCGTTAGCAAGCCCCGTTAGTTTGGCAAACAGCCGCTATGCAGACTCTCTGAGCCCTTCCGCCCACCATGTATGGACCCCGGACAAGGGGAGACGGTTAGGCATTCCATGCTGAGACTCTGGTGAGTGAAATTGCTTGCTTATGGAATATCGTTTCAGTTATGTGACCGTATTTGCGATTTCCTGTCAGAGAAGTCACAGTTCGTAGTAATTGACGGAAAGTCATCGAGTAAAACAGAAGTGATTTCAGGCGTTCACCAAGGTAGTATTATAGGTCCTTTGCTGTTCCTTATCTATATAAACGATTTGGGAGACAATCTGAGCAGCTGTCTTTGGTTGTTTGCAGGTGACGCTGTCGTTTATCGACTAATAAACTCATCAGAAGATCAAAACAAACTTCAAAACGATTTAGAAAAGATACCTGAATGGTGCGAAGAGTGTGAGGTCATCCACATGAGTGCTAAAAGGAACTCGTTAAACTTCGGTTACACGATAAATCAGTCTAATCTAAAAGCCGTAAATTCACATAAATACCTAGGTATTACAATTACGAACAACTTAAATTGGGAAAAAGACATAGAAAATGTTGTGGGGAAGGCTAACAAAAGGCTGTGTTTTATTGGCAGGACACTTAGAAAATGTAACAGGCCTACTAAGGAGACTGCCTACACTACGCTTGTCCGTCCTCTTTTAGAATACTGCTGCGCAGTGTGGGATCCTTACCAGATAAGACTGACGGAGAACATCGAAAAAGTTCAAAGAAAGGCAGCACCTTTTGTGTTATCTCGAAATATGGGAGAGAGTGTCAAAGAAATGATACAAGATTTGTGCTGGAAATCATTAAAAGAAAGGCGTTTTTCGTTGCGATGGAATCTGCTCACGAAATTCCAATCGCCAGCTTTCCCTCCGAATGCGAAAATATTTTGTTGACATCAAGCTACATAGGGAGGAACAATCACTACGATAAAATACGGGAAATCAGAGCTCGTACGGAAAGATATAGGTGTTCATTCTTTCTGAGCGCTATACGAGATCGGAATAATAGAGAGTTGTGAAGGTGGTTCGATGAACCCTCTGCCGGGCACTTAAATGTGATTTGCAGAGTATTTATGTAGATTTAGATGCAGATGTAGATAGACGCACTGCGCGATGGCTCCTATAGTCATCTTAGTTAGGACATACAGTCAGGTTGCATAAAATTGCGAGCATTCTACGAGTATATAACCGTACCATTAAGTAAAGTGGGTGATCAAGGAGTTATTTTCATGATTTTATTAAATAAAATGTTGTTGTTATATAAAATTCTTTGGCTCACAGCAACGTCTGATTTCCGCTACCATTCCAGTTAAGTTATTCAAACTTTCAACTTAAAGTGAACCAATGATCAGAAGTTTTGTAGTGGTATTTGCTCATGCAGACGGTCGTAGGCGTCTTTCACAAAAGATACAGGTGCCATTTTCAAGTTGAGGATGCCTGCCAAGGCTTTGCGGAAAGCAGGTGTCATGGAATGTCTCTGACGTCCAAAGAGTCATGACAGCTGGCTTTCGGGCCAAAGGTGGAAGCATTTCCGCAGCGGCTAAGTCTGTAAACTGTTCGCGTGGCGCCGTGGTTAAAGTATACCGTGCATGGAGCTATCCAAAACTGGTGCTGAGGCAACTGTGGTGCGTCACAGACCGTAGATGACAGTCCTTAACAACCGCTGATGAGATGAGTACGGATGTACGGACGTGCAGCTGTTGAGCAACTGACCTTCCAGATAAACGCAGGAGCTATCAATGTTCAGCGAACGTTGCTGCCTACGGGCCTCTGCAGCAGACGTCTGGTTGATGCAACTGGACGCCCATTCTGTGGCCTTTTCATATGAGTTACGTTTTATGTTCCATCGGAAAAATCATCGGTGTTGTATATGGATTGAAACGCCTGAAAGCAAATACCCTGCAACAATAATCGGAAGGCTCCAGGCCGGAGGACGGAGCGTTAGGTTCTGCGGAATGTGTTCGTGGCATTTCCTACTGGTCTCGTCATTCTGAACGGCACAATGGATCAACAAAAGTATGCATCTATACTTGGGGACCAGATCCACTCCTGCTTCATAATGGCATGTACCAGTAGGAGCACGGAACGTGTCTCACAACTCGGAATGTACGTGCGTGGTTCGAGGAGCAGCAGGGTGAGTTTACCATACTCCCTGTAACGTTTTACGTTTCTCATCGAGCCATATACGTTATCTCGCATTTCTCGCTGCTTCTCTCACACGAATAATGATAAGAATTCAGAAATTCAGGGTCGCCGCCAGCCCAAGCCCTTCCTAACCGTTTAGAAAAAAACGGAGCTGGAAAATGATTAGTTTAATTACTTTAATAATTTCATTACTAGTATGCAAATTTCTTTAAGCAGCCAGATAAGTAGCACTCCATGTCGTGCATGAAGCAACTTGATTAATTCAGGATTGGAAATCGGAGAAAGGGGTAAGATCAACATCACAGAATTTATCTTTCACGTAGATTATTTATTGTATCTAAGTATTTGGTTGCACATCCTGACTACACATAGCTAGTGCCTGACTAGAAATATTTACGTAAGAATTACTTGAGAATGTAACAGAGCACAATTTAACTACAGCAAGAAGAAACACAGGAAACGGGGGTGGGAGACAATGATACTATCATCTTCTTTGCATTCATACCATAAAAATATCTCAGTGAGATTCGCATTACGATTCTACGCATACACTATTCTGGACAGAGGTTTAACCAATGTACGAGGTTGTGCGATAGTTATTCAACATACTAACTGCGTCTGCTGCTTGCAAACGGCCGAACTAGAGCACGTGATGCATTTCGAATCAAACTGCTGTTCTGCTTTGTAGAATGCACACGAAAGAATAGATATTCTTGCAGAAATTCTAGCTCATTAAACAAGCAAACTGTTAAAATAAAGCCTATTGCGGTGCCGTGGTGGACCAGAAGGGTCATTGATTATGAAACACGTGGCACAAAATCGACACACAAAGAGAAAAGCAACTTCCACAAAATATAAGATTAAAAATCATTAAAATCATACTCGCTTCAACACAGTATTACACTCACGTACGGTTGAAGTGGTCCTAATCAGCTTTTCATAGTCAGATTTACCGTTTGAAATTCTACTTCATCGTTGTTCAAAATGAACAAAGTAACTTCCACACTTTTAACTCAACCACCCAAAAATCGCCTATGTAAAACAATATAACTATGGCACATTGGGAAAAATAACTCACTTCACACGCTTCAGTTAAGCTGAAGTTCTTACGTATTTCAACAGGTAAACATAACGAAGTCCTAACTCAACCTGCTTCCTATCACATGAAACCCCCTTTAAGAGCTACGATCTGTACTCACCAAGCGTTCACTGAAGAGTGCCCCTTTCTCTATTGAAATTACCTAGCTCCCCGTGCAGCGGAAGCTACCAGCGGGGTAGCCGTCCGTCACCAACCTCACACACAAAAACAGCCTTCAACTAAGATGGGTAAACCTCTCTGTTCAGTTGTCGGAAACCTAAGTTGGTCATCCTGTGCTCTCCTTCGAACGAGAAGCAACATCGTCTGCTCCCAGCAGACGATGACCAACTCAGCGTTTCCCTCAAAACAAAACCGAAACCCCACATTAAAACACGCATATAATATTCAATAGACCTTATTTGAGTGCTCATTCTTTCTGGAAGAGTTCATGAACTGAGCTGAAATCAGGTAGTAAAGTGAATAAGTTGTACCGAATTCGACAAGCGTCTTACGAAACGACTTCACAGAGACGTTTCATCCCCTGACCACCAAATTCCCTAGATTTAAACATAATAGAGAATCAGTGAGAGCATTTCGATCGGGCTGTTCGCACTATGGGTCCTCAACCGAGAAACATAGCGGTGCTGGTCACGGCACTGGAGCAGACATGATTCCAGACCCCTGTCGATACCTTCCAGAACATCACTGTCTGTCTTCGTGTACGTCTCGCAGCAGACCGCGCTTCGAAAGGTGGTTATTCAGACTTCTGACACAAATGTGACTGGACAGTATAACTCAAAACGTGTCACTTGAGTATGTTGTTGGGTACAAATGTACTATGAGAACAATGAAAGTAGAGCGAGTAAACGAGTTCTCAAGGAAAACCGAGGACTCACATTTTGCCGCTACAAATTTAATGGTATACGTTCAGTATCCTCTGTCCATCGTATTTCGTGCGGATCCCACACACGAGCAGTATCACAAGGTGGAATGGATAAGTGATTTGCAAGCAATCTCCTTTGTAGACTAACTGCATTTTGCCAGCGTCCTACAAATGAACTGAAGTCTGGGAAATAATTTACTTTCCGGTACAGTTAGGATAATTTCAAAGCAAATGAGGGGTTTCGGCTGGCATCGGCTAGCCTCTGAACAGCATGACAAATAAATTTGAAAAATTAAAAGGGAAATTATACAGATTACATCAGTATTAATATGTAGTAAAATAAAGTGTCGTTTCAGAGAATACACGTCATGGTTCCATCCCACTGTTATCACTGTACATACATGAGGAGTACGTTGATAGGTTTACACCAACTAAATTTTAAAGTTTTCACAGATCTCTTATATTTTCAAATTTAATAATAAGCATCGAACACATGAAAATTGTTGTTGAAAGGCAACACTTGAACATGCTTTGGGATTTATCTTATGATGCACATGACTACGCTTCTGACACGACGAGGTCGCCGAAGTCACTTTTTATTGAAATGCGCCAGTATTCCAGCAGGAGATAAGCTTTTATGTACAAGAGCCCCTTCGTGGATATTCGGTGGCAACGAGGTTTCTGCAGTGGTGGGGTTAAACAACGACACGTACTTCATGTTATCACATCACTTTATTTTACTGTATTTTAGTTTTGACATATTCTGTATAAATTCTTTTATTGGTCCTTTAGACCTGAGGTTCGCCGATGCCGGCTGGAGCTAGTCATTTCGTTTGAAATTAGTGTGGTTTTGGTAGACAGTAAATTCTTCTCAAAACAGTCAGTGACTGTGGGCTCCAGCCCGACTGGAGTGTCGTCGTTCCAGAACCGAAATCTGAGATCTGCCTTGTCTTTGACTGAAACTACGTCATCATTCCATTTAGCAACCCTAGACATTGTTACTCCTAGGCAATTTGTGTGACTTGACTGATTCTAATTGTAGATCTTGTTAATGCAATCATATAAACCAGTGTGCGCACATGAAACCTACCTGATTTCCAAACCAATAAAAAGAACTATGAAACATTGCTTCTTGCAGCATTCAGCATCAAGTAAAGCAACTTAAAAAGTTTTGCGTGAACTTTTCCAAACGTTTCCTTTTATTCCGTTTCAAGTGATAAATAATTACCAAAAATGACTACACCTCAAGACAGTGCCCAACGCGTAGTGAAGAATGCGGGAACGAAATCACTCATTTCTGTCCAAAGAAATTTCCGACGATAATTTCAAAGGAACTCGCCAGATGTTAAGACGATTAATGTTTGGGGTGACATTATGTTAGCCACTGACAGTGTAAACAGACAGCCAGGTTCTGGCACAAAACACACCACTGACGTAAGGGCAGAGGATATCAGAGTGATCTTTCAAAGAAGTCCATTAATGTGATCTTTCAAAGAAGCCCATTAATGTCTGTTCGCTGAGCGTCAGGACAGCTAAGCACCCTCGCTTTACAGATCACAAGGTGCTACATAAACGACTTAGGTTGCACACTTAGAAAGTTCAAATTGTGCTAGCATTGAAGCGAAACTACATGCAGATTCACCACAAATTTTCCCTTGAGATGTTGGACCAGATCGGGAAAGACCAGGTACTGAAAAACATTTAAGACCACGCAAAACAAACGAGGCACCAAGCTCTGAGGGAATACGTACAACATTTTACACTGCGATAGCTCGTCTCCTATTAGATATTTATCGCATATCCTTCTTGCATGTCGCCTGAAATGTGCGCTGGTCAGCCGGCCGCTGTGGCCGAGCGGTTCTAGGCGCTTCAGTCCACAACCACGCTTCTGCTACGGTCGCAGGTTCGAATCCTGCCTCGGGCATGGATGTGTGTGATGTCCTTAGGCCGGTTAGGTTCAAGTAGTTCTAAGTCTAGGGGACTGATGACCTCAGATGTTAAGTCCCATAGTGCTTAGAGCCATTTGAACCATTTTGAACGCTGGTCGCTACTGCTTATGAAAATATTAAAGACGGGTGAAACCAGTCACCGAACAGCTTCAGTGACGTCCGTGTATTTTAGGGGCCTAAAGCATATTTTACGTTCTAGCGTCATGACTTGCTGTGTGAGAAAAGGAACTTCTCTGAAAGAATTAACGTGGCTTAAGGAGAAACTATTCTTGTAAAATGCAATATCTGGGGTATAGTGGATGAGGATGATCAGCTTCATTCCGTCTTTCTGGATTTATCACAGGTGTTGCACACTGTGTCAAACTGCCGACAGACAACCAACACACAGCGTCACCGAGTCTCTTCATAAGTACGTGAGTTCAGCAAAGACGGTTTTACTTATAGAGGACTATACACTATACCGGACGGCGATTCATTAGCAGAAACGTGAATCCCATAGATCGCAATAGGACGACTGTGTATCCAATACACACACAACAATTTATTGCTTTCTGAATCGAAATATTGTCACTACATTGAATTATTGACTGCCGTGCAATGTGGTATGTAACTCGGGCCTACATAACGCACTGTCCAACAAAAAAGTGTAGCAGTAAAAGAGATGGAGGATATGAAATAAAGCTTCACAAGCTGAGAGGGTGTGTGATCTTATTCAATACGTACGTACATGAATACAAATCTAGCGATCACAGGCCCTGCACACCATGTGCTACTTCCACAAACTGTCTCCATTCCCTTCTGTTTTGTGCTCGATTCCTATAGGCGTCTTCAGTTCCCAGGGATACCAGGCCCTTTCCCAGGTCGTCCATCCAGCGTTGCCTTCGTCGTCCTATGGGGAGTCTGGTGTTTGGTCTCCTCTCTAGTGATTTCTTCACCTGTCTTTCTTCCGGGATACGGGCTACATTGCCTGCCCACTGGATTCTTTTGCTCTTCGGATTCTATAGAATTGTTGGTTGTTACATGAAGAGAGTGATTTCCTCATTCTTCCTCCTCTTCCATTCTCTTTTACGTAGGATGGGTCCCCATAGCTTCCTCGTTGCTCTTCCTTCAAATATTAATAATTTTTCCTTTTCTCGTTTTGTCACGCTTCAGGTTTCTGAGCCATCCTTAACTGCTGGGCATATCACTATGTTACATATTCTCATCTTAGTATTCGATAATATTGATTTTTATTTGAGCGTCACCCTGACTACAAAATAGAGTCAGATTACAAAGAACTAGTCAGTATGAGCCAACTTGTTTGTATAACGTTGCACCATCTCTGGTCTGGATGCATACACTGATTCGGTCGGAGGCGTGTCGTGGAACCTGACGCAAGCTGGCCCACATCTGTTGTAACTGCTGCTAGATATCGTGGATTCTGGCACTGGGATGGAGTTGACTTCCAGCTGGAACCACACACATTCAATCGGGGAGAGATGTGAGGGTCTTGCTGTCCACGGGAGTACCCGAACATTAACGTATGCAGTTTAATAGAGATACATGCCTTATGTGGACGAGCATTATCCTGTTGAAAAATGACACCACGATATTGTTGTGTCGAAGATAACACACGAGGACGCTGAATGTCCGTGACGTACCGCTGTGCCAGTCGCTGTTACTACAGAACGTAACATGAAGTCATGCCCTATGGCTTCTCACAACATGAGGTCAGGATCATCGCTGTAGCTCTTCACAACGTTTGAAGAATGGGATCCTCGGCCATAGACGCCCACGATGACCATCTAGCGAAGTGCAGAACCACGATTCGTCGTTGAAATCAGTGTGAAGCTATTAATCAGCAGTCGATGCTTTCTGGTTATGGCTCCACTCCAAATGCAACCGTTTGTATTGTTAACCAGCCTACACATGCCATAGGGTATTGTAACTCTAAAAGTGTACATCCTCACTGACGGTGTGGAAGTGCAGGAAGCTACATTGGTACAGGACGATGCCTTCTGGGTGATTCACTTTTTTGTCAGGCAGTTTACTTCGGTATTCCACCTTCGTTAGATGCGAAGGTGAACTGCTGAAAACACGATTTCTTTATTTATTTAATAGTTAATCATATTCTCCCTAGTGGGTTCTCGCTGCGGGCTGCCAAACTGCCGCTCTACAGCCACTGCATTATAAAAAAATGGCTCTGAGCACTATGGGACTTAACATCTGAGATCATCTGTCCCCTAGTACGTAGGACTACTTAAACCTAACTAACCTAAGGACATCACACACATCCATGCCCGAGGCAGGATTTGAACCTACGACCGTGGCGATCGTGCGGTTCCAGACTGTAGCGCCTAGAACCGCTCGGCCACCCTGGCCGGCGGAACACATCAAATTAGTCCTGAAAGGCGTGCACTGAACCACACCGACTAAGAGGTTCCTGGTGATACTAAGTCTGGACCTAGCCGTAAGAAAGAGAGCTACGCAATAATACCTCAGGAAGGACGAATGTGATGAGGTCAAGTATATACTGGGCACAAAAGCCGCATTGACACATAATGGCAAGATATTTGGGACAAGGGGGAAACACGGAGAAGAACCTACCAGTTCCTTCCTAACAAAAGGAAAGACCAAGGGAGCTATACAATACAGGACACGGTTCACATGATAGCTACTTACTTTTCTTTTGCCTTCGGTGGTGGTGCCTTACAGCGTCAATTTTAAAGACCCGCTGCTTCAAACTATTGCGTACTGGATAAGCGGGCAATGACCTCTAGCGTTAACCAGGAGATCGTCGGCGACGGCCGGGAAAGCGGGCCTTAACGGTGGTGTGTGTGGTGGGCTTTCCTACAAGTGGTATATTTTTTGATTTTTTTTGTTTTTGGTCGATGTACCTTGAAGAATTGCGCAGTTAGATATAGTTGATTACGTTAGATTAGCTTCCGACCGTCGATGTTTGCAAGTTTAGTGATGTGATTTACTGCCGGTGTTAGGTCTTGTTAAGGGAATACGAGTAGGGACTAAGAATTTATCACTTTAGTGATATTTGCGCCCTTTTCCTTGGTTCAAATGGTTTTGAGCACTATGGGACATAAAATCAGAGGTCATCAGCCCCCTAGAACTTAGAACTACTTAAACCTTACTAACCTAAGGACATCACACACATCCATGCCCGAGGCAGGATTCGAACGTGCGACCGTAGCAGTCGCGCGGTTCCAGACTGAAGCGCCAAGAACCGCTCGGCCAACGCGGCCGGCTCCACTTTTCCTTGACAGGCATTCGTTTGAGGTTTGTCAAGCTGTGATGACAGTTGATTTAGCTGTTCATTAGATTTTTCTGTAGTTTGAAGTGCTGCATCAGTTAGCCTGGCACCTAGTAAGTCTGCCAGTGCGTCATCCTTTTACCGTTTACAAGTCCATCGCTGTTAGCCATGTTAGCCATACTCAAGAGAAGCGGGGTTGCGTCCCATATAAGCATATCTGTTGAAAAGGCTTCCTTTGGTTGCAAATATTTCCTTAAATCGTGTGTTAGTAAACAGGGAGCAGATAGGGTGATGTAGCTCCTAGTAATACTGCAGCGCATCTGCAATTGAGTGGGCTTAGTTAACCGAATTTTTCAAGTACGTCGCTAGGTGTTGACGACTATATTTATTATTGTACCGAAAGGTTTTAGTAATTGTTTGTGCTTCAGTGGCTTTCCAAATTATATTTTTCTGTGGGTCACTGGTTTCTGAAATTTGTAAAGTACGGCAGTCAATTGGGTGTCCAGCTGGAGACGAATTCTATGAAGTATTATAGTTGTGATTATTTTTCTCTTTTTAACCTGCCAATGGTTGTTATTGCAGTTCATATTTGAGGCACTAAGACAATTCTGAAATGTTGTGGAGCTAATGCTCGATATATCTTTCATCGATTAAAGTGGTCCACTTGCTGCACTCAGTTGTTGGTCTCCATATGAGGTTATACATCAGCGTACATGAAGTTGACCAGGCTCGCATTTGAAAGTAAGTTGTGAAACACGTATGACGCCTAGCAGATCGATAATTGGTGTATGGCTTAATTGTCCTAGTTGGTTATTGTTATGGTCACTGATTTGTGTGTTGTAATTACAGGACGTTTAAGTATCGCAGAAGGGAGAAATGCTGCCCTCCACTAGTGTATTGCTAGCGGGACCGAGCAGGGGTTTCATTAGATCCGAATTGTAGATTACATTTGAAACCGGTGGTTATATAGTTAAATAAAATAAGAAAAAGGAATTATTATACCGATCGTGACATGCCCCAAGACAGTTACGCCGCACTTAGCAAAATACGGCAAACCTAATAGTCAATAGCGCATTGAACCTCAGCATTTATCGAGGATCGACACATCCACGCTGTCAAAAGGAGGAAGATTAATTCTTTGCGTGTCTGGTTGTGAAGACGCTTAACGCCTTAAAATTGGTATAAAACTGAGAAATCCCTTACAGAATTAGACGCAGGAATAGTTTCAACAGAAGGGTCGAGAGTATTGCTTCCAGATTCCGAAAGGTTCTAAAGCCATTTTTTTACGTGTAGAAGGCGTATTTTTGATCAAGATTGCTGTACGTGGGATTCTCATGTTGGTGGCCATGTATCCACCGCAGTAGTTTCTTAATAATTTTGAAGACAGTCGTGGTGTAGTGACCCCTTTCGGTGCGAGATGCTGAATGTATTCAAGAAAGGACACATTGTGGATATGTAGGAATTTGATTCATTGTATCAGTCAACTAAATACCCAGGGAGGGGCAGGGGAATGCAGCCGCCCTCCACCTCCCATCCCCGGCGCCTCATCAGCCCCCTCCTTGCCTCTTTGCACGTAGAAAATAAATCTTCGCCAACCGGAATAGCCTCCTCTCCCACAAAACAGACAAATGTATCAGTGCAGTATCATTTTGAAGAAAGTGTTATGTGACGGTAAGTGTGCCAACAGACATTTGTCATGAAATGTCAAAACTATTTCGTCATTGGAACTTCATGGCAGATTAAAAGTGTGTGCAGGAGCGGGGCTCGAATCTGGGCGCTTAGCCTTTGGCGGGCAAGTGCTCTACCGACCTACCCATCTATCTTTCTTTCTTTCTTGGATGGCTTAGTCGGTAGAGCAATTGTCCGCCAAAGGCTATGGTCGCACGTTGGTGTCCTGCATCTGCACATGGTTTTAATCGGACAGGAAGTTTTAAACAAGCTAAAACTGGGCTGCAGATTCAAAATTCACTCTGAATTACTTCGTTTAGCACCGCGAAGTAATACGAGGGGTACTCGTGATTTCACCGTCCTTCAACCACCTTCCAAAAATACGACAGTAGCACTCGAACAGCCGACGAGCTTCGCAATTTCCGAGATGCTCGTTCCCGAGCACCATCCCATAACAATCTGCCCATTGTCAGAACCGTCGCTAGAATGATTCCCCATTCATCTCTGCTACGCTTATAAACTTCCTTTGCCGAATCGTGTGATCTTATGCCACCAGACGAAACTTAGTCTCGCGGTGTGCAGTGATCATAAAGTTTGGCTGCTGACTATAATCATCATCTTCCTCATCATCATACCTCCAAGCTTTAGACCTCTTGATCTCTTACGACCTCCTCTCTCCTGTCATCGCTTCATCGGCCGCCCTACCTATCATACACCATTGGGGTGGTAGTGTAACTTGGATCCTAGGATCCTCCTTGAGTTCATTCACTGTAGGTGTTTTATCCAGTTCAAAAATGGTGCAAATGTCTCTGAGCACTATGGGGCTTAACAGCTATGGTCATCAGTCCCCTAGAACTTAGAACTACTTATACCTAACTAACCTAAGGACATCACACAACACCCAGTCATCACGAGGCAGAGAATTTATCCAGTTGTTTTGGTATTTTTGAGTATAATGTATGATGGGTTGCAATTTAAGTTTCTTCAACACATCTTCAGTCCTTTTCTGAACCCCTTTGGTGTAACCAGCTATACGTCTCAAGAATTTCGTTTCACAGGCTGTTAGTGTTACCACCTTTTGCATTTCTGTCCAGGCTTCGCTTCATAGCGCAGCACACGTCTTTCTGAGTTCTTATGAAGGCGTATTCTGGAGTGCATCTGTACTATGTAAGGTTTCATTACACTAAAGCGACTCCCATTATTTTTTGCATATCTGATGGCTTTCTGAGCTAGGGCTACTTTTTCCAGAAAGGATTGTCTATAGCCTAAATACATGAATGATTCCACTCTCCTAAAACTTTATTTTTCAAACAGATCTTACTTTGTACTGCATATTTTCTGAAAACGGTTATAGTTTTCGTTTTCTCGCTGTTGGTTCCCATGGTGTATTTCTCGGATGTAATCTGTAAACTGTGTACAGAACGCTGCAGATTATCCTCTGAAGATAATACAAAAACTAAATCATCTGCAAAAAGTATATCATCTAGCTTTGTGTTTCTGTTGTTTCGAATGAAGGCGTGTGGTATTTGTCACATGATCAAATGAGGTGACAAAAGTCATGAGATGCCTGCTAATATCGTGGCGGACCTCCTTTTGCCCCGCGTAGCGCTGCACGTTTGTAAGAGGTCCATGACTAAGGAATTTGTCGCTAGCGCACTCGAGCAGATGTAATGTCGATGGATTGCTCACGCGCTGCCTGCAATATGCAAGCTATAAGAGAATCTCAGACCAGAGAGCAGTGTTGTCAGCAGTAGGAACTGCGTGTCAGTAGGAGTAAGTAGTTGCTAGCAGTCGTGTGTATCGAGTTGGCTGGGCCAGTCGTGGGGAGCGATGGCGGTGCCTGAGCGTTGTAGTATAAGGTAAAAGCAGCCTCGCGCATATGTACTATTGTTTCTTAATATGTTCTGCACTTATCAATAACGTATACACTCTGTGACTGTAGACTTAGTAACTAAGTAGATTATAGAAAAATTTGTTGCTCATGGCAAGTCCAAATGATTCACCATCACTGCCAAATTTTTGACTCCCCCCCCCACCCCCAGTCGAGGGTTACGTAAGAGGTCCATGATTAAGGAATTTGTTGCTAGCGCACTCGAGCAGATGTAATTTCGATGTATTGCTCTCGCGCTGCCTGCGATATGTAAGCTGTAAGTGTCAGAGCAGAGAGCAGTGTTGTCAACAGTAGGAGTAAGTAGTTGCTAGCAGTCGTGTATATCGAGTTGGCTGGGCCAGTCGTGGGGAGCGATGGCGGTGCCTGAGCGTTGTAGTATAAGGTAAAAGTAGCCTAGCGCATATGTACTATGGTTATTTCAAGTCCTATGTAAATGTTTTTTTTTAAACATCTCTTAATAATAATCTTTCTTATAAAAAATTAACTTTGACAATCATTCATCTCAATTTAAAGAATTTACTAATTTCTCCAATCCATGGTCATCCCGATTATTGTAAAGAAAAATGAGTTGTTTCTTTTTGGACATGACAAATCTATCAGTCAGCATTGCACTGGGGTGTGCCAGAAAAATTTCATATAGGAACAGTTATATACGCCTTATCCGGCGACTCCATTGAGGTAAGGATCTTTCAATTTATTCAGTATGATTTACCAGGGCCATGACGCAGCACTGCTGACGTCCAAATTTACCAGTTTAGATTCACAGTCAGTTAAGTATTGAAAGGTTATAAGTGAGCCACAATATTATTGCGAGGTTAGTCACATTTTTATCAATAGTAGGTTACGAAATTGAACTGTTGGGAGGTTACATTGAATGCGAATGCTATGATTATTTATTTTGTTTTACTGTTGGGAGGTTACAACTTAGCGTGGCATGGACTCAATAAGTTGTTGGAAGTCCCCTGCTGAAATATTGAGTCAAGCTGCCTCTGCAGCCGCGCATAATTGCGAATGTGTTGCCGGTTCACAAACTGACCTCTCGTTTATGTCCCCTAAAGGTTCAATGGGATTCACGTCGGGCGATCTCGGTGGTCAAATCATTCGCTCGAATTGTCCAGAATGTTATTCAAACCAATCACAATGACTTGTGGGCCAGGTGGCATGGCGCATTGTCATCCATAAAAATTCCAAGTAGCCGAACATAAACATTTACATTCAACGATCGGTTTAGTTGGACCAGAGAACCCAGTCCATTCCATGTAAACACAACCCACACCATTATGGAGCTACGGCCAGCTTCCATGGTGCCTAGTTGACAACCTGGGACCGTGGCTTCCTGGGGTATGCCCCACATTCGAACCCTATCATCAACTGACCAAGCCACAGTTTACCAGTCGTCCAGGGTCAAACCGATATGGTCCTGAGCCCACGAAAGGCGCTGCAAGTGATTACATCAGCAGAAGCATTCGCCTCAGTCGTTTGCTGCCTTAACCGCACTGTCCTAACGGATACGTCCGTTGTACGTCCCACATTGAATTCTGCGTTTATTTCACGCAGTTTTTCCTGTTAGCATTGACGACAATGCGCCGAGAATACCAAATTTCAGTCATTACCTCTTACCAGAGACAACGCAGTGGCCAACGGCCTTCACTTAACAACCGAGAACAGCGGCGTTTGCGCAGAGTCGCAGTGCTAACAGGAAACCCTGCGTGAAATAACCGAAGAAATCAATGTGGGACGTACAACGAAAGGTGCGGTTAAGGTAGCAGACGACTGAGGAGAGTGTCTTTGCTGACAGCACGTAACCACTTGCAGCGCCTCTCGTGGGCTCGGGAGCATATCGGTTGGACCCTGGACGACTGGAAAACAGTGGCCTGGTCAGTTGGTAAGAGCTGATGGTAGGGCTCGAGTGTGGGGCATACCCCACGAAGCCACGGACCCAGGTTGTCAATTAGGCACCATGGAAGCTGGTCGTAGATCCATAATGGTGTGGGCTGTGTAATATATTCAGTTGTACCTATGTACCTACCGATACTCTGCGCAAACGCCGCTGTTCTCGGTTGTTAAGTGAAGGCCGTTGGACACTGCGTTGTCTCTGGTAAGAGGTAATGACTGAAATTTGGTATTCTCGGCGCATTGTCGTCATATATATATATATATATATATATATATATATATATATATATATATATATAGTTGTACCTACCGATGTCTCGCTCGCTATCCACAAACTGCAAGTCGAACAGAAAAAATGAGAAGGACCGTTTTTTAGGAAATTTAATGCAGTTAAATTTTGTACTGGGATACATTTTCACTGGAGCCCAAAGTTTATAGTTACTCAAGAAAAGCATTCAACAGAGATCTTGAAATGCAGCTCCATACCCATACTCATCCCATACAAGTCAGAATTTTTAGGATGTTGTTCGCAGAACTACCTCCTACCACTGTACAAAAATTTCCGATTGCACAACCTACTCCCGATGTTCGACCTTTTGTGGTCTCTATTGACTGGGGCATTATGCATCAGTGTAGGCTCCTATTTCGTTGACATTATAAATTTGAAAGTGTTCATGAGAGTAATGTAAGGAAAACGATTTTTGTAAACGTTCTCTAAAACCAATTACGTTGACAATTCGATCCAAACCTAACCCTAACAAGCACGGTAGTCCCGTAGCTGGAAGCTCTGGCGAATACAACGAAGTTATTGTTTATTTTATACTGCTAAAATTCACAAAAGTGTTAAATGAAATTACCACAAACGTAAATTCTACAACTCGAAAGTGATCGATGAAGCTGATGGCGTAATAAACCCAGTCAATGAAAACAAAAAACGTGCAATGTGGTAACTAATTAGTGCAGTCACAAATTTTTGTACAGTTGTAGGTGGAAGTGCCGTGATCAACATACTGACCTAGGGGAGGGGCTCGTGGCCCGGACAAGGGGGGGGGGGGGGGGGGGGAGTGAGTGGTCACTTGCCACATTTGTACGTTTTCCTTGAATAACTCGAGAACTACGCCCTCTGGAGAGAAAGGAACCATGTATAGAATTTAAATAAACTAAATTTCCTGCAAAATATTTCTGTTCATTTTTCTGTAGGACCAGTAGTTTGCACGTAGTGAGCGAGAGAAAATGAAATTCACGCGCGTAGATTTTTATGACCTGATATAACATTATTGCGGGTCGTATAAGACGATATATATATTTTGTATGTTTGGAGGCTTACGTAGTCATTTCTGACCCGATTTTCAAATACTCAACTTGTCGACGTCGAACACTTCACTAATCTCTAACAATGAATTTGTTTCGTGGATAATGGAATGGGAACGTTCATTGTCAACACAATGATTTTCACACGGGTCAGGCTCAGACCGATGAAACCCGTGAATGTATTCCTCGGCAGTTAGTGGCCAATTTCTGTTTACGGCGGATACATTTGTTAGATCATAACAGGCTTAACACGCACTGTTGAAATGAAGATGGTCCGGATCGGTGCGGACAGCTCGAGATCCCTTTGTGCCGGCGGAGGCCCCGACGCCGAGCACAAAAGGACGAGAGGTCGGCCCTCCTTGGAGGGGGAAGAAGGGGGGGTTCGTGATATCTATCTCGCGCTTGCAGGAATCAGCGCGCGCGTCCGGTCCTGCCGCGCCGACAAATTGGGGAGGAGATAGCTCTGCTCCGAACTCGATATCGATATCACCGGCAGATCGATGTCTCACACGGCAGCGAGCGGAGCGCAAACGCATTGAACTGACGGCGCGCTGGCACTAAATTGTTTTCTGGCCGTCGGGTCGCTGCCCCCCTCCCCCTCCCCCTCTCGCCCCTACCGCGCGGCTCCACCTCCCCCGCTGCCAGATTACCATAATCCCCTCTCTCCCGTGAAAGGGAGGCGGCTCGTTCGGCCTCAGAATACCGGGTACTTACCGGACCATGATACAGCTACATGAAAAGGTTGCCATCCCGGAGAGCTGTTCAAAAGCCGAGCCCACTCCATTAGTCGAGTGGCTGGCCCGGGCGCGGAGAGGTGGGAGGGGGCGTTGTGACGTTGTGAGTGTGCAGTGAGGGAGGGGGGAGGACGACGAGTGGAATGGGGGCGGCGGAGGGGGCGGAGGGATCAGAAAGCACCGGAGCGTTTTGTAGGTCCGGGGAACAGGCGCGGCGGTCCTCTCGCCCGAATAACACAATAAGCGGCTTCATTAAGGGACGCCGGCGACACAACGACCCCTCCTCCCAGAGGCCCGCGCGCCTATGACGTGTGCGTGCGTGCGGGAGGAACACACAGGGCGCGCGGAAGGGCTGGCCGCCGGATCGGGCCCCGGGATTATCTCAATAACTTGTTTACCTGCGGCCGTGCCGCCACACAACGCGATGCTCGCTGTTTACGACGGGACCCGGCCTGTGGTGACCGGCCGAGCTGAGACTGCCGCTGGTTTCGCACACAGAGCATACAACGTACCATTTTTGTACAGGCACTTTGAATGTAATGTGCTGCGATTACATATAAAGAAAGATCCTTTATCATTTAGCTACAATATAGCAGGTCAGCAACTGGAAGCAGTTACTTCCATAAATTATCTGGGAGTACGCATTAGGAGTGATTTAAAATGGAATGATCATATAAAGTTGATCGTTGGTAAAGCAGATGCCAGACTAAGATTCATTGGAAGAATCCTAAGGAAATGCAATCCGAAAAAAACAAAGGAAGTAGGTTACAGTACGCTTGTTCGCCCACTGCTTGAATACTGCTCAGGAGTGTGGGATCTGTACCAGATAAGGGTTGATAGAAGAGATAGATAAGATCCAACGGAGAGCAGCGCCCTTCGTTTCAGGATCATTTAGTAATCGCGAAAGCGTTACGGAGATGATAGATGAACTCCAGTGAAAGACTCTGCAAGAGAGACGCTCAGTAGCTCGGTACGGGCTTTTGTTGAAGTTTCATGAACATACCTTCACCGAGGAGTCAAGCAGTATATTGCTCCCTCCTACGTATATCACGCGAAGAGACCATGAGGATAAAATCAGAGAGATTAGAGCTCACACAGAAGCATACCGACAATTCTTGTTTCCACGAACAATACGAGACTGGAATAGAAGGGAGAACCGGTAGAGATACTGAAGGTACCCTCCGCCACACACCGTCAGGTGGCTTGCGGAGTATGGATGTAGATGTAGAATCCTGCTTTTGAAGCTCGCAATTAATGCGATAGTTATAACTGTCTAGAGAAGAGCGCTAAGTGCTAAGTTTTGTGCTACTGGTTGCTGATTATTTTAAAAAACCATGTTTCTCAGCAAAGCCTTGGCGCATCTGTTTGGAAACAGTCAAATTTCCAGAAGGGGGTATGTTGTGAAGAGACACACGCGACTGGCCGAAATACAGAATGCAAGTGGTACGTTCTGACATATCTACAAACGGCTGCTTAATTGCAGACTATGTATCTGGTGTGTCCCCCCTCCATAGCCTTTGTACTTGGAATTGCGAGTGTATTCCGAAGGTTCGTTGCCACACTCGTGGTGTTTTGTTTGTAGGCTTAGACGAGAGTTCGGACGAATCTAGCTAGGTACTGGAATCCATGTTGATCGAGCTTGTTGCCACTGTGGGTATGTTGCGTGTATAGTAGGGTGTACACGGCTTATAAGAAATGGTATATTGACGCAAGATTTACCGTGATTACTTGGCTGTGTTAAACTAACTTGAAATTCTGGACCACGGGCGCCAGGAAGTATTAGTATAATTGTTATAAGTATTTAATTTAAACGAATACCTTGCTGTTGTTACTAATTATATGTTACACTTTGTACAGGGTGATTCAAAAAGAATACCACAACTTTAAAAATGTGTATTTAATGAAAGAAACATAATATAACCTTCTGTTATACATCATTACAAAGAGTATTTAAAAATGTTTTTTTTTCACTCAAAAACAAGTTCAGAGATGTTCAATATGGCCCCCTCCAGACACACGAGCAATATCAACCCGATACTCCAACTCGTTCCACACTCTCTGTAGCATATCAGGCGTAACAGTTTGGATAGCTGCTGTTATTTCTCGTTTCAAATCATCAATGGTGGCTGGGAGAGGTGGCCGAAACACCATATCCTTAACATACCCCCATAAGAAAAAATCGCAGGGGGTAAGATCAGGGCTTCTTGGAGGCCAGTGATGACGTGCTCTATCACGGGCTGCCTGGCGGCCGATCCGTCGCCTCGGGTAGTTGACGTTCAGGTAGTTACTGACAGATAAGTGCCAATGTGGTGGCGCTCCATCCTTCTGAAATATGAATTGTTGTGCTTCTTGTTCGAGCTGAGGAAACAGCCAATTCTCTAACATCTCCAGATACTGTAGTCCAGTTACAGTAGCACCTTCGAAGAAAAAGGGACCAAAAACTTTATTGGCTGAAATGGCGAACAAATGTACAACTAAATGAAACTTTATAGCTCCCTTAATTCGCCGACAGATAGTGCTTAGCTCTGCCTTTTGTCGTTGCAGAGTTTTAAATTCCTAAAGTTGTGGTATTCTTTTTGAATCACCCTGTATAACAAGACACTGTGCTGTGGTTTTGAAAGTTAAGTGGAGCTCCACATGCTAGCTTGTTTATGAAGTGTTATTTTAGGTATTTTATTAACGCACCTGTTTAAATTTATACTCCGAGCTGAGACGGGGTTGTTTAAAGCCATACTATTCTACAAATGCTAGTCATTTTATGGAGTTTTTAAACTCCGTACTGAGAATGTGCTGGTAGAAGCACAGGTGTGAGAGCTTAGCTGGTTTGGGGACAGTCCAAATACTAATGTGGCATATTTTTCCAGATGAGCAGAATTTCCGTTGCACAACAATAACATATGTCTAGTCAAGAAGGACGCTAAGTTTTCTGTACTTGCAACCTGTGGAGGAACGTTCGTTTTGAAGGAGACACAGAACCTACTCATTGCACTGGACGTAAATTGTCAGTTTGTGGTGGCGTAAGATAATTTAAATTCTGATTATCAGAAACTTTAGATGAAAATTTTTAATCAATAGATGTTAAACAGTCTTGCTGCATTTTATTAAACCAGTTATCACTCCCAGCACCGGAGTTGATAAACCGTCGACGGACTGTGCTACGAATTCTTACGCCTATTGAAAGGTTTGCCTCGGTATTCCTTTGAAATATTAAACTCCAGACAAACGTATTTTACGTTTTCAAATACGCTTCGGCTTGACAATGTTTGTTTTGGTAACTATTGCTTTTGACAGTACACAGACGCTGCGCATTAATATAAGCGCATTTATTTCCAAGTCCAGATACCAGCAATATTTTTGTGTCTGTACTGAATCAGGAGACACCACTGGGTGTCGTAGACGGCGCCCTTCCTTTTCGTTGGTAGACGTTCCCCGGCACGTTCAAGAAATCGAACCAACTCACTCCCGAATGGAGAGCGCTCTCATTTGTATATTTAAGCAATTTTTTTAGAGTATAATGGTAAAGTCTGTGGCGATCAACCCATGAACAGGCTTCTGGCATGACCGCAGAGAGCAGCCATTCGTTCGCCGAGGCAGTAGGGGAGGGAGTGGACGAGTTGACAGACTCTGTTTACGTCAGTATCTTTGATCTTGTGATCCTGAAGGCTTTAGCAACCGGTATGTCAGTAACTGACATTTAATTGTAACAAATCATACGAAAAACGAAGCGGTTACGGTATATCTTCAATATACTAGTGTTATAAAACAGCTTTCTTTTATAGCGCTCGAGCTGCTATACGAAAAGCCTTCACAACCAATATTAAAATTACAAGTCGTATGAAACACGAGGACTTTTCGAGAGATCCTCAGTATGCTGGTACCTTGCAACAGCATATATTCATAGGAATATAAGAACAACCAGATACTGTTTTCTAATGCAAACGATGAAATCAAATATGAGGTCTCCTAAGCTCTGCAGTGGCATAGTCAGCGGCCTTGCATTTCGTTGGCGACACTCCTCTCAGCGGATCAAAAATCCGACGTGTCTGTTTTGCCTTTGACGCTTGGAGTATGCGCCTTAACGTGAAACCCAACGTTTTGACGTTACAAAACTCGATCAGCTCTACGTGTACGTGTGAGGGCGGTTGGAGGGTGATGGTGCTCCAACACGTCCCTCAAGTTTGAAGAAGCAGCCTCTCCACGCCCCCTTGCCCCACCCCCTCTCTCTCCAACCACCCACACAGATCTTAATTATCTGCTGCGGGGATGTCATTAGACAGAGATGTCGAATTAAAAAGCCAAAAGATCCTTTGGAAATGTTTTAGATTTTATTTCATTGTTAGACCTGTCAACAATAAAGCAGCCCTTATTCTCACATCGTTTTTTCGCTATGAAACGTCACCAGCCAGAGAAACTTTAGTCACAGCAAAGAACAGCCAGCAGCGCTGGTATAGCACTATCGTGGAAATTAACCTATATCTTGCCCATTGATTCGCGCCATCTAATAATATAACCTGTGTCAAACATGCACTATCGTAAGCAACATATTCTACACTTACCTATAGTCTTTCCGCCCTAAATTAGATGAAAAAGAAGAAGAATGGGCTTAAGAAACAGAAAGGATTTAACGTCAGATCGACGGCTGGGTTATTAAAAACGGAGCATGTGTTTTCATCGGGGAAGGATGTGGAAAGAAATCAGCCACAGGCTTTTCGACTAGACCATCCCAGCAATGTCCGAACACAACTCCTTACACAGCTAGATAAAATTAGCTACAGTATGCGGAGTGACAACACCCAAAGTATATCAAAGGGCACAGTAGTTGTTAAGAGAGCGAAAAAGAACTGTGCCCATTCTCCACATTACACTGTCTGTATAGGTATTAAGTAATAAGGGCAAACATAGAGGAATTTGGCAAAATAATTGAAGTTCAGGGAGAAGAAATTAAAACCTTAAGGTTTGCCGAAGACAGTGTAAGTCTATTAGAGACAGAAAATTACTTGGAAGGTTACATGAACGGATTGGATACTGTCTTTAAAAGAGATTATCAGATGAACATCAACAAAAGTAGAACAAGGGTAAGGGAATGTAGTGCAGTTAAATCAGGTGATGCTGAGAGTTAGATGAGGAACTGAAAGTAGCATGTGAGTTTTGCTATTTGGGGAGTAAATGAGCGTATGATCAGAAGTAGAAGGTATATTAAATGCAGAGTAAATGGGTGAACTAGGCAACTAATGAAAAACTACTGAACTGAAAGCTACGCGCTTCAGTCTGGAACCGCGAGACCGCTACGGTCGCAGGTTCGAATCCTGCCTCGGCCATGGATGTGTGTGATGTCCTTAGGTTAGTTAGGTTTAAGTAGTTCTAAGTTCTAGGGGACTGATGACCTCAGATATTAAGTCCCATAGTGCTCAAAGCCATTTGAACCATTTGAACATAAGGAGGAAAAATGAAAACTGTGGCCACTAGCCAACTCAACATCTCGATATAACTACCGCAGCCTACATCCATCTGAACCTCCTTACTGTAGTCAATCCTTGATACTATAGTGACGCATCGTATGACGATGTACACTTGATAGCACAAAAATTGGCAGGTGGAAATCGCAGCCAGAATTTAAGCCTGGCACAGCACTGACGTGAATGAAATGCAATATCCATATCTTTCTATTTACTTTGGGATCATGCAGATGAGGAATCATTACTTCTAAAATAATAGGAAACTGGTCTTGTCAGTATTACAGGTCTATTCGAAGAAGGCACGAACTATTTTTTAAAAACAGAGTACGCTGTTATTCAGTACACCTGTAGTGCATGTTATATAAGAAGAGGCGTCCAGAAAGTAAGTTCAGATCGATCACAAAACGGAAACCACAGTGAAAATCTGATGAAGCTTTGCACATATGTGTTGGGCAGAGTCTCTAGTACACTCGCTGATCGCGCCACTTTGCACTTCACAGTTCAGAGCACACAGTGACCACGTAAAGACGCCTAGAATGTAGTGTTGCCATCAAATATGGGAGCCTACCGAGAGTTTCGCCTGATTTCATGCAACCCCACATAACGTAACTGTCATGCGTTTCCTTCTTTATGACAATTTTCGGCCACAGACGGCAAGGGCAATGAAGATGCTACTGCAGCGTTTTCAATTGGAAGTGTTCGATCACCCACCATACATCTAGAACGTGGCCCTCTTTCATTTTATTCTCTCGTCATATAAACCGCTGGCTATGAAGGCAACATTTTGACACAGACAACCAGCTGCAAACCGGTGTAGAGAAATGTCGGCAAGTACAGGCGGCTGCCTTCTACAGGGTGTTTCAGAAATGACCGGTATATTTGAAACGACAATAAAAACTAAACGAGCAGCGATAGAAATACACCGTTTGTTGCAATATGCTTGGGACAACAGTACATTTTCAGGCGGACAAACTTTCGAAATTACAGTAGTTACAATTTTCAACAACAGATGGCGCTGCAAGTGATGTGAAAGATGTAGAAGACAAAGCAGTCTGTGGGTGCGCTATTCTGTACGTCGTCTTTCTGCTGTAAGCGTGTGCTGTTCACAACGTGCAAGTGTGCTGTAGACAACATGGTTTATTCCTTAGAACAGAGGATTTTTCTGGTGTTGGAATTCCACCGCCTAGAACACAGTGTTGTTGCAACAAGACGAAGTTTTCAACGGAGGTTTGATGTAACCAAAGGACCGAAAAGCGATACAATAAAGGATCTGTTTGAAAAATTTCAACGGACTGGGAACGTGACGGATGAACGTGCTGGAAAGGTAGGGCGACCGCATATGGCAACCACAGAGGGCAACGCGCAGCTAGTGCAGCAGGTGATCCAACAGCGGCCTCGGGTTTCCGTTCGCCGTGTTGCAGCTGCGGTCCAAATGACGCCAACGTCCACGTATCGTCTCATGCGCCAGAGTTTACACCTCTATCCATACAAAATTCAAATGCGGCAACCCCTCAGCGCCGCTACCATTGCTGCACGAGAGACATTCGCTAACGATATAGTGCACAGGATTGATGACGGCGATATGCATGTGGGCAGCATTTGGTTTACTGACGAAGCTTATTTTTACCTGGACGGCTTCGTCAATAAACAGAACTGGCGCATATGGGGAACCGAAAAGCCCCATGTTGCAGTCCCATCGTCCCTGCATCCTCAAAAAGTACTGGTCTGGGCCGCCATTTCTTCCAAAGGAATCATTGGCCCATTTTTCAGATCCGAAACGATTACTGCATCACGCTATCTGGACATTCTTCGTGAATTTGTGGCGGTACAAACTGCCTTAGACGACACTGCGAACACCTCGTAGTTTATGCAAGATGGTGCCCGGCCACATCGCACGGCCTACGTCTTTAATTTCCTGAATGAATATTTAGATGATCGTGTGATTGCTTTGGGCTATCCGAAACATACAGGAGGCGGCGTGGATTGGCCTCCCTATTCGCCAGACATGAACCCCTGTGACTTCTTTCTGTGGGGACACTTGAAAGACCAGGTGTACCGCCAGAATCCAGAAACAACTGAACAGCTGAAGCAGTACATCTCATCTGCATGTGAAGCCATTCCGCCAGACACGTTGTCAAAGGTTTCGGGTAATTTCATTCAGAGAGTACGCCAAATTATTGCTACGCATGGTGGATATGTGGAAAATATCGTACTATAGAGTTTCCCAGACCGCAGCGCCATCTGTTGTTGAAAATTGTAACTACTGTAATATCGAAAGTTTGTCTGCCTGAAAATGTACTGTTGTCCCAAGCATATTGCAACAAACGGTGTATTTCTATCGCTGCTCGTTTAGTTTTTATTGCCGTTTCAAATATACCGGTCATTTTTGAAACACCCTGTATGAGGAAGGTATTGGAAAGTTTGTGCAACACTACTACAAGTGTCTAAGTGGGAGTGGCGACTCTGTAGAGAACTAACTGGATGGTGTAGGTAACAATTGAAAATAAAATTTTCTGATTTTCAGTGCGGTTTCCGTTTGGCGACCTATCGGAAATTACTTTCTGAACAACCCTCGTAAGTTCGTAAATGCTCCCTATAGTTGTATAAACAAAATTCAGGCTTTATGTGTAAAGTGCCTGATGTTAAAATCCATGTGATTTTTTTTTCGCCATCATGGAAACATTCATCTGGGTCAACAATCTGTTGTCTATAAAGCCCTTCATTGTATATTGTGAAACACACTTCGATTATGTACAGGTAACTGCCCACAGAAGATCGGCGGAGTTTTGGTTATAAATGAATGGAAGTCACGTCTGGTCGAGTGTAAAACTTAAACTTATTATCTCTATTTGACGTGATACGTGAGAATTATTCTCCCGGGTGCATCTATATTACACGGTAATACTCCGACAGTCATGGTGAACGATGTCTGCCAGTGACTGATTCGTTCCATAACAGCCAATGAGAGTACACTAGCAAGGTCAACTACCTGCACCACACCGCTTTCAGTCGAGTCGCATTGTTAATGCTCTAAGTCTCGTCTTCAACAGTCTACTAGTGAGTGTGTCATCGTGCTCGTGCGGGAAGGGAATTTGACAGCGTCGGTGGCCGGGCATCGTTATGGTGTTCGAAGACGCACTGCACGACGATGGATGAAACCTTATCGAAATACTCGATAGTCCGGTAAACCTGTGGCATCTGGGCTTTGGCGTGCAACAACATCTGTCCAGCACAGTGAACTTGTTAACTCATCACTGCAGAATCCTTTTTTAAAAGGGATGCAGCTGAAACATACTAAGCGTTTCCCAAGTCCGTGGATACGGTTCGGCGCAAGATCCTGGAGGCCGGAGCACTTAGCAAATGTGCTGCGAACCAGGTTCTAACGATCAGCATTTTCTGAGGACAATAGCAACCGTTACTGACGGAAGGTGATACTTCCCAACAAATCGGTATTGTCCTCAGCGAATGACGGTCGCGTACGAGCATACAGGCCGCAAGGTACCTGTTTCTACTCCAGATACATCTCTGATCCATCTCGCAGTACCCTTGTGTCAGTGGTAGTTTGGAGCTGGATGTGTTCCCGTAGACTTGAATTGCTTCACAGGACATATGGTCCACTTGATGTTGGCCAGTTTACCCATATTATGTACAGAAATAACACCACTGTTCAGAATGACATGAAATTACAACGAAATACTATCGGAGAAGGGGGAAAACGTATGGCAGAAGAAAAATAACTAGTTACAAAATGTAGCAATAGGTGGCGCTGTAAGCATCATAATTTAGTGGTGGTCGACTGCAAATGACAAATGAATCATACAAGAATGGCTAAGGTGTGCTTTGACGTTAAACAAACTGTACTACTCAGTGCGCACGGGTGTACAGGTGTGATACTGTTAGTTTCGCAAGCCCATCCACCACGGCAATGTCATATCACATCGGATGAGAAAAATCGGTTTTTAATTGACCTGAGACCAAAAACCACATAAAAAGCATCACTCACATCAGTTTTTAACCGTCCTGAGGCCGAAACCCGCAAAAAAGGCATCAATCACATCGATTTTTAATTGTCCTGAAACCAAAAACCGCATAAAAAGTATCAATCAAAATCAAATCGGATAATTAATTTGCGTGCGACTGGCGCAAAAAATGTTTAGTGTACTGTTCACTGTTTTCAGCAACAAGATCAAACCGAGGAACAGCATGTTCCACAACTCATCGAAGTGTTTCCGGGGTCACGTTCAGAAGGCGTGCCTTGAATGCAGCTAAGTTTGCAATCAGAAAACTGGCACAACATTTTTCAGATAGCCCCACAGCCAGAAGTCACACGGAATAAGATCAGGTGATCGGGACAGCCAGGCTGTAGAGAAATGGCGGCTGATAATTCTAGCATTTCCGAAATGGAGTTTCAGCAGCTGCTTAACTGAATTTGCAATGTGGGGATGTGCGCCATCTTGCATAAAAATGATCCCATCCACACATCCACGCTGTTGAGAGCTGGAGTGACGTGGTTGCGCAAAAGACACTCATAGCGCTTACCAGTGACGATACAGGTAACAGGACCGGAAGCACCTGTCTCTTCGAAAAAATATGGCCCTGTGATAAATAATGCTGCAAATCCCGCACCACACAGTAACCTTTTCAGGATGAAGTGGTACGGGTTGATTTGCGTGTGGATTCTCCGTTGCCCATATTCGACAATTCTGTGTGTTGACATATCCTGTCAGATGGGAGTGGGCTTCGTCTGTCTACAAAACCTTCCACGGCCAATCATTGTCCGCTTCCATGCGAGCATGAAATTCTAAAGGCATGTCAACAGGAAGCAACTCGCGCACATGGGTAATTTTGAATGGATAGCAAAGAAGGATGTTTCGTAGGATTTTATGCACCGTGCTCACAGGTATGTCCAATGTTCGGACAATTCTCCGTGCGCTACACGTTTGCTCACTACGACTTGTATTCTCCTGCATTGCTGTGGCCACTGCTTCCACTGACGTCGAATCAATTAGTTTCGCCCCTCTACCAGGTTTCACACCAAAAGAACCGGTCTTTTCGAATTTCCGAATCATTTTCTCCAAACCCACGGCAGTCATCGGACCAACACCTTTCTTCAAACCCTTCAGTGTCCGAAACTTCTGCAGAACAACGTGTGCTCAGTCATCATTCTTGTAATACATCGTTACAAGTAATTATACTGTAGCAACAGCGGTTATTTTGTATTGTTTTATTAGATAAAGTTTCGACGTTCCAATCAGGTCATTTTTCAGGCCTGCCGCATGGGTGACGCCAAGTGCCACTCTTGCAGGACGAAGCAATTACGATTGTATCTGATTTCGTAGGTATTCGAATTTTGCGAGCGTGTGTGCTGTTCACACATGTCACAGCAAGTCACATGCGCATGCGTGAAGAGAACACATGCTCAAGTAGTTCCGATATCTACAGAACCAGATACGATTATTGGTGCATCGTCTTACACATGCACGAGTGGTATTAGGTGTCTTTCATGCGACAGGCCTGAAGATGACGTGACTGGCACGTCGAAACTGATTGCCTAATAATACAATATCAAAATAACCGCTATTAGTACAATATCATTGAACTCCTATTTTGTGTCCTCCAGTGGCGTGATCATATGGGGAATGGGACACTGGTACATGCATGAAAACCTCGGTGGCACCCACCCATCTTAATCAAGAATTTCGAAAATTTACGTTGTACTTTCACCAGTGAAACATTACAAATAACTTGGAAATGACAGTGAAAGAAAAAAAAAAACAACACTGTAGTATTAGATTATAAGTGAACACTAACCGCTCAGCCAACGACGCGAGTTACGTAGCAGTCTTAACTTTTAAAATTAGCGGAAGCGAAAAACTCGCCCGCTACAATTATAATAACTTTTTTTTTTCACAGCTGCCAGACATTGCAGCAGAGCACGTAGTTTTAAGATTTCTATTTTCAATTCAATAGCCGAGATCCAGAGCCACGACCCAGACTACAATGCAAACTCTAAAAGTGGTAAAAAATTCATGGACTGTGCGGCTGATCCCGGCGGAGGTTCGAGACCTCCTTCGGGCATGGGTGTGTGTGTGTGTTTGTCCTTAGGATAATTTAGGTTAAGTAGTGTGTAAGCTTAGGGACTGATGACCTTAGCAGCTAAGTCCCATAAGATTTCACACACATTTGAACATTTTTTTGGTAACAAATAATTCTCTCGCTCTTGTGTGGACAAAATACAAATAATAATTAAAGATCTCCTGCTTGATTAAAAAGCCTAATTAGCCCAGGCAATTATCTGAAAAAAATTATTTCATTTTTTGACGTATATGTCCACGTTCTAAGATCAGTGTGTCTTATAGTTAGTAAAGTGACAAATAATTTTGCTAAAGATTAACATTGATTAAACGGACAATTTCCACAAAAGCAATTTAATGTAACTCTAAATCAAAACCAAATGATCAATTATTATTTTGAGCAAAGCCCACCACGTTATGACAACAATAGTCTATCGCTCCTCCCCCCCCCCCCCCCCCCATGAACCATGGACCTTGCCGCTGGTGGGGAGGCCTGCGTGCCTCAGCGATACAGATGGCCGTACGTAGGTACAACCACAACGGAGGGGTATCTGTTGAGAGGCCAGACAAACGTGTGGTTCATGAAGTGGGGCAGCAGCCTTTTCAGTAGTTGCAGGGGCAACAGTCTGGATGATTGACTGATCTGGCCTTGTAACAATAACCAAAACGGCCTTGCTGTGCTGGTACTGCGAACGGCTGAAAGCAAGGGGAAACTACAGCCGTAATTTTTCCCGAGGGCATGCAGCTTTACTGTATGGTCTAATGATAATGGCGTCCTCTTGAGTGAAATATTCCGGAGGTAAAATAGTCCCCCATTCGGATCTCCGGGCGGGGACTACTCAAGAGGACGTTGTTATCAGGAGAAAGAAAACTGGCGTTCTACGGATCGGAGTGCGGAATGTCAGATCCCTTAATCGAGCAGGTAGGTTAGAAAATTTAAAAAGGGAAATGGATAGGTTAAAGTTAGATATAGTGGCAATTGGTGAAGTTCGGTGGCAGGAGGAACAAGACTTTTGGTCAGGTGAATACAGGGTTATAAATACAAAATCAAATAGGGGTAATGCAGGAGTAGGTTTAATAATGAATAAAAAAATAAGAGTGCTGGTAAGCTACTACAAACAGCATAGTGAACGCATTATTGTGGCCAAGATAGACACGAAGCCCACGCCTACTACAGTAGTACAAGTTTATATGACAACTACCTCAGCAGATGATGAAGAAATTGATGAAATGTATGATGAGATAAAAGAAATTATTCAAATAGTGAAGGGAGACGAAAATTTAATAGTCATGGGTGACTGGAATTCGAGTGTAGGAAAAGGGAGAGAAGGAAACGTAGTAGGTGAATATGGATTGGGGGTAAGAAATGAATGAGGAAGCCGTCTGTTAGAATTTTGCACAGAGCATAACTTAATCATAGCTAACACTTGGTTCAAGAATCATAAAAGAAGGTTGTATACATGGAAGAATCCCGGAGATACTAAAAGGTATCAGATAGATTATATAATGGTAAGACAGAGATTTAGGAACCCGGTTTTAAATTGTAAGACATTTCCAGGGGCAGATGTGGACTCTGACCACAATCTATTGGTTATGAACTGCAGATTAAAGTTGAAGAAACTGCAAAAAGGTGGGAATTTAAGGAGATGGGACCTGGATAAACTGACTAAACCAGAGGTTGTGCAGAGTTTCAGGGAGAGCATAAGGGAACAATTGACAGCAGTGGGGGAAAGAAGTACAGTAGAAGAAGAATGGGTAGCCCTGAGGGATAAAGTAGTGAAGGCAGCAGAGGATCAAGTAGGTAAAACGACGAGGGCTAGTAGAAATCCTTGGGTAACAAACGAAATATTGAATTTAATTGATGAAAGGAGGAAACATAAAAACGTAGTAAATGAAGCAGGCAAAAAGGAATACAAACGTCTCAAAAATGAGATCGACAGGACGTGCAAAATGGCTAAGCAGGGATGGCTAGAGGACAAATGTAAGGATGTAGAGGCTTATCTCACTAGGGGTAAGATAGATACTGCCTACAGGAAAATTAAAGAGACCTTTGGAGAAAAGAGAACCACTTGTACGAATATCAAGTGCTCAGATGGAAACCCAGACCTAACCAAAGAAGGGAAAGCTGATAGGTGGAAGGAGTATATAGAGAGTCTATACAAGGGCGATGTACTTGAGGACAATATTATAGAAATGGAAGAGAATGTAGATGAAGATGAAATGGGAGATACTATACTGCGTGAAGAGTTTGACAGAGCACTGAAAGACCTGAGCCGAAACAAGGCCCCAGGAGTAGACAACATTCCATTAGAACTACTGACGATCTTGGGAGAGCCACTCCTGACAAAACTCTACCATCTGGTGAGCAAGATGTATGAGACAGGCGAAGTACCCTCAGACCTCAAGAAGAATATAATAATTCCAATCCCAAAGAAAGCAGGTGTTGACAGATGTGAAAATTACCGAACTATCATTTTAATACTAACGCGAATTCTTTACAGACGAATGGAAAAACTGGTAGAAGCCGACCTCGGGGAAGATCAGTTTCGATTCCGTAGAAATATTGGAACACGTGAGGCAATACTGACCTTACGACTTATCTTAGAAGAAAGATTAAGGAAAGGCAAACCTACGTTTCTAGCATTTGTAGACTTAGAGAAAACTTTTGACAATGTTGACTAGAATACTCTCTTTTAAATTCTAAAAGTGGCAGGGGTAAAATACAGGGAGCGAAAGGCTATTTACAATTTGTACAGAAACCAGATGACAGTTATAAGAGTCGAGGGGCATGAAAGGGAAGCAGTGGTTGGGAAGGGAGTGAGACGGGGTTGTAGCCTCTCCCCAATGTTATTCAATCTGTATATTGAGCAAGCAGTAAAGGAAACAAAAGAAAAATTCGGAATAGGTATTAAAATCCATGGAGAAGAAATAAAAACTTTCATGTTTGCCGATTACATTGTAATTCTGTCAGAGACAGCAAGGGACTTGGAAGAGCAGTTGAACGGAATGGACAGTGTCTTGAAAGGAGGGTATAAGATGAACATCAACAAACGCAAAACGAGGATAATGGAATTTAGTCGAATAAAGTCGGGTGATGCTGAGGGAATTAGATAAGGAAATGAGACACTTAAAGTAGTAAAGGAGTTTTGCTATTTGTGGAGCAAAATAACTGATGATGGTCGAAGTAGAGAGGATATAAGATGTAGACTGGCAATGGCAAGGAAAACGTTTCTGAAGAAGAGAAATTTGTTAACATCGAGTATAGGTTTAAGTGTCAGGAAGTCATTTCTGAAAGTATTTGTATGGAGTACAGCCATGTATGGAAGTGAAACATGGACAATAAGTAGTTTGGACAGGAAGAGAATAGAAGCTTTCGAAATGTGGTGCTACAGAAGAAGGCTGAGGATTAGATGGGTAGATCACATAACTAATGAGGAGGTATTGAATAGAATTGGGGAGAAGAGGAGTTTGTGGCACAACTTGACGAGAAGAAGGGACCGGTTGGTAGGACATATTCTGAGGCATCAAGGGATCACAAATTTAGCATTGGAGGGCAGCGTGGAGGGTAAAAATCGTAGAGGGAGACCAAGAGATGAATACACTAAGCAGATTCAGAAGTATGTAGGTTGCAGTAGGTACTGGGAGATGAAGAAACTTGCACAGAAACATCGTAGAAACCCTCTGCTTCCGGGTGGCCTACTAGGTGCAGAAACAGCAGTACAGTGGCGAAAGAGCAGCAACGTAGCCTGCCTGCTAGCGCCTGCGACTGGGTTCTGTCTGTACAGGCACATTTTTAAGGTGCTCTACAAAGGCGGGTGGATGGATGGCTCCGAGGGTTTTGGTAGCGGAGGAAGGGGGGGGGGTTAGAAGGACTCTTTGCCGTTTTATTCAAGCATGTGTCAGTGTCGCACCCCCCCCCCCCCCCACTCATGTGATCACCCCACAGAAGGACGATAAATAGGAGGGTTGGAAAAGCATAAGCACACTTAGCTGTTTCGGATCACATTCAAATTTCATCGAATGCCATTGGACCGTCCCTAGTGTTTCGAACCTGTTCACGAGAGAAAAAAACTGCTATCGCACTGCACATCGAAGGGGTCAGATCACGTTTTAATGGAAATGCAGCACCAAAATGTCCTTAGAGAGCAGTTGAAACGTCCGAGGGTGTTTGCAGCGTCACAGGTTGTAAACATATTCCTGTTCCCTATCGCAATGCGAATTGTCGGTTTCGATCCCGAAATGTGTGGGAATCAAGGCCCCAAGTAAAGGGGAGGGGTATCATTGAGGTTATTTATGCCACCATCCTGCGGCCTTTTCTTGGCGACTGTGAGCGGGGATGTGTGTGGAATATTTCCCTCGACCACTCATAAGGAAACCGCGTGATTTCGACGCTGTGCGTGGCGGTTCTAACCTCAATTGCAGAGGCATCAAAAGAAGGGGTGAAATGTGAGAGAGGAGCTGTGATGATCTTCCGTTCCTCTGGCTCGTCCAGGTGGCCTTGGGCAGAACTGAGGTGACGTTTGGTGCGAATGTGACGTCGTAAAACCACCTTACACGTCACATGATCATCTGAGCTGTGACCTTAATTCCACATGTGTCGATAGCGTGCCGTTAGAAGCGTCGTCGAGTTCGACGACGTTTCGAAAAAGTGATCCTTTAATTCTATTATGCAGTGTAATTAAGTGATGTTTTTGTAGGTGCATGGTGCGTAAGTAGCAAATTATTAGCAGTGAGAGAGGGAAATTCAGCGTATTCATTCTTGCCGATCTTTGTGTTAATCGATATCATAGGTCGTTGTCGAGGCATTTTTTTTGTTTCTTCTGACTTAGGTCGTATATGCAATTAAATCTAGTAATTCTCCTTAGAAAATAAAAAGGAAAAAATCCATTTTAATGAGGCAGAACATTGGGATATAATAAGAAATAACATTTAAAGGAACTAGTTTTAAAAGATGTTTTTCTGTAATAACGAAGCGAGAGAACAGTCATTGTATGAAACGAGAGTACACGTAGTATTTATTGCGATACGATAAGCTGACAGACTGTATTTTACCGCTGCTACCTTCGGAATTCCAAAGTGTATATTCCAATCAGTACTGTCAAACGCTTTCTCTAAATTTACAAATTCTCTAAACGTAGCTTTGCGTTTCTTTGACCTATCTTCTAAGATAAGTTGTGGTGTCAGTATTGTCACACGTGTTCCCACATTTCTCCTGAATCGGAACCGGTCTTTCCGAAGATCGGCTTCTACGACATTTTACACTCTTATATAAATAATTCGTGTCGGTATTGTAACTGAATTACGAAACAAATGGTTCAGAAGTATCCACAACTATCGTCACATGCGTTATTTGGAATTCTAATTGTTCTTCCTGAAGTCTGAAGGTATTATGCCTGTCCAACATTTAATCCATGCCGGATAGAACAACTTCCTGACTGTCCCACGGAACTCAATAATTCGGAGGGAATATCTTCGTCTTCAGGGCCCTCGTTTCGACTAAGATCTTTCAGTACTCTATCGAATTCTTCTCGCAATATCGTACGTCCTCTTCGTCTATTTTCTCTCCATTTTCTGTAACATTGGTTTCAAGACGATTTACGTTGTATAGCACCTCTATGTATTCCTTCCATCTTTTAGGTTTCCCTTTTTGCATAGTACTGGTTTTCCGTCTGAACTCTGGTTATCTTTCCTCCGAAGGTATCTTCAAATTTCCTATAGGTGGCGTCTGTCTTTTCCGTAATAATGGATTTTTCTGAATCTTTCCATTTTTTATCTAGTCGTTCCTGTTTTTAAATGTCCACTTACAGTTAATCTCATTTTTTGGAGTCTTGTATATCCCTTTTGCCTGCTTCATTTGCTGCATTTGTATATTTTCTCCCCTTTCATTTGAATCCAATATATTCTCTAACTTTTAGAGTCAGATGTATACAGGTGACAGAGTCGCATGGAGTACTTTGAGATAAGCATCCGATAAACTTTTAATTTTTGTTGACTTACAGCAGCAACTTAACCTCACTGTAATTGCTCGGTATGACGACGGCCATTATCACTGCATGTATTACGATGGCACGTAATATTTTTTACCACTTTCTTAAATATTCGCCTTGTTTCTTGTACAGTGTGGGTGTGAGCAACTACCCTATTAACCAGTTCCTCTTCATTTCGTACTGAGGTGTCAAACTCCAAAAAACTTACGTAGCTCAATAGGACAAACTGTAATGTTAACACATCAGAGGCGACTCGGTATGGTTTCTCAAGGTAGCACCAGCGTCTTCAATGCAGTTAAGCACGCGGTTTACAAATGAGTGCCTCAGAAGTGTTTCCCATTTAAGTACTCGAACCGCTTCAGATACTCATTTGCGACCTTTGGTTTCTTAGACAAGGATATTAACTTCAGGGTCTTCTACCGATTGCATAATTTTAATCTAAGGGTTTGTGTATACTCGCGATCAAATAGAATGGAGACACGGCAGCTTTCCCCACCTTGATAACAGTGGCAACATCTCGTGCTGTGCTCCCCACAGCACAGCAGAAGATTTTGAGGGAGCCAGAGTCGTCCGCTACCGCTCAACCGCAAGTCATCACAGGCGGAGACTGGACGTAACCGTGTCAGCGGCGCCCCCATCTGGCCTCGAAGGCGTCCCAGATGTGATCAGGATGACGGAAGCCCCATTCTGATGGAACTCGGAAACGACGGTGATTGCAGTACCTTGCTAGTGGGAACCTACAGGTTGTTGTACGCAAGCAAGCGGACACAGATGACTGAATAGAAACGTGCTGAAGCCTTATTCAATAGAAACGTTTTGAAACTTTCTTCGGAGCTTCCGTGGCGTCGGGGGAAGCCTCACTCGCGGGCTGCGGGCATTCGCGCACTCTTAGCGCCGTGCAGTGAGAGAAACGAACCACGCAACGTTTGCTCTGTACACTTCCGCCGAAACAAAGTGAAACTTGAGTTTGTTGATGGGCCCAGGTTAAATCTCATTATTGCTTCACGTATACTCTCTAGGTAAGCAACGGTGCCAGCCTAGGTATGACTAGCGAGATAGCCTTTAAATTACCCGACAGAATATTATGACCATCTACCTAATAGCCGGTATGTCCACCGTTGGCACGGGTAACAGCGGCGACGCGTCGTGGCATGGAAGCAATGAGGCCTCGGTAGGTCGCTATAGGGAGTTAGCACCACATCTGCACAAGTGAGTAACATAATTCCTATAAATTCCGGGTTCAGAGGTGCTGAACTCTGGGGCCACGTTCAATCACGTCTCAGATGCGTTCGATGGGGCTCAGATCTGGCGAGATGATAAGGGGGGGGGGGGGGGGCAGCAGATCAACTGGAGCTCGTGACTGTCTTCCTCGAAACACTCCATCACAACCCTGGTTTTGTGATATGGCGCATTATCTTGATGAAACGTGTTACTGCCGTCGATAAACATGATCGCCATGAAGGGGTGTACGTGGGCTGCAACCAGTGTACAGTGCTCCTTGGCTGCCATGTTGCCTTGCACGAGCTTCACTGGATACATGGCTGCCCACGTGAATGTTCTCCAGAGAATAATGAAGCCACCACCAGCTTGTCTCCGTTCCACAGTGCAGGTCTTATCTAGCTGTTTCCCTGGAAGACGACGGATTCGCACCTTCCCATCGGCACGATGAGGAAGATATCGGGATTCATCAGACCATGCAACGCTCTGCCACTGCTCCAACGTCTAGTGTCGATGGTCACGTGCTCATTTCAGTCGCTGTTGCCGACATCGTGGTGTTAACATTGCCACATGCATGGATCGTTAGCTGCCGAGGCGTCCGTCGTTAGCAGTGTTTGGTGTACTGTGTGTTCAGACACACTTGTACTCCATCCAGCATTAAAGTCTGACGTTCGTTACGCCACAGTTCGCCGCCTGTTCTACACTCCTGGAAATGGAAAAAAGAACACATTGACACCGGTGTGTCAGACCCACCATACTTGCTCCGGACATTGCGAGAAGGCTGTACAAGCAATGATCACACGCACGGCACAGCGGACACACCAGGAACCGCGGTGTTGGCCGTCGAATGGCGCTAGCTGCGCAGCATTTGTGCACCGCCGCCGTCAGTGTCAGCCAGTTTGCCGTGGCATACGGAGCTCCATCGCAGTCTTTAACACTGGTAGCATGCCGCGACAGCGTGGACGTGAACCGTATGTGCAGTTGACGGACTTTGAGCGAGGGCGTATAGTGGGCATGCGGGAGGCCGGGTGGACGTACCGCCGAATTGCTCAACACGTGGGGCGTGAGGTCTCCACAGTACATCGATGTTGTCGCCAGTGGTCGGCGGAAGGTGCACGTGCCCGTCGACCTGGGACCGGACCGCAGCGACGCACGGATGCATGCCAAGACCGTAGGATCCTACGCAGCGCCGTAGGGGACGGCACCGCCACTTCCCAGCAAATTAGGGACACTGTTGCTCCTGGGGTATCGGCGAGGACCATTCGCAACCGTCTCCATGAAGCTGGGCTACGGTCCCGCACACCGTTAGGCCGTCTTCCGCTCACGCCCCAACATCGTGCAGCCCGCCTCCAGTGGTGTCGCGATAGGCGTGAATGGAGGGACGAATGGAGACGTGTCGTCTTCAGCGATGAGAGTCGCTTCTGCCTTGGTGCCAATGATGGTCGTATGCGTGTTTGGCGCCGTGCAGGTGAGCGCCACAATCAGGACTGCATACGACCGAGGCACACAGGGCCAACACCCGGCATCATGGTGTGGGGAGCGATCTCCTACACTGGCCGTACACCACTGGTGATCGTCGAGGGGACACTGAATAGTGCACGGTACATCCAAACCGTCATCGAACCCATCGTTCTACCATTCCTAGACCGGCAAGGGAACTTGCTGTTCCAACAGGACAATGCACGTCCGCATGTATCCCGTGCCACCCAACGTGCTCTAGAAGGTGTAAGTCAACTACCCTGGCCAGCAAGATCTCCGGATCTGTCCCCCATTGAGCATGTTTGGGACTGGATGAAGCGTCGTCTCACGCGGTCTGCACGTCCAGCACGAACGCTGGTCCAACTGAGGCGCCAGGTGGAAATGGCATGGCAAGCCGTTCCACAGGACTACATCCAGCATCTCTACGATCGTCTCCATGGGAGAATAGCAGCCTGCATTGCTGCGAAAGGTGGATATACACTGTACTAGTGCCGACATTGTGCATGCTCTGTTGCCTGTGTCTATGTGCCTGTGGTTCTGTCAGTGTGATCATGTGATGTATCTGACCCCAGGAATGTGTCAATAAAGTTTCCCCTTCCTGGGAAAATGAATTCACGGTGTTCTTATTTCAATTTCCAGGAGTGTATTTTACCAGTCTGCCTTGACTACGACGTCAGACGTCTGTAATGAGGGGTGGCCGCCCAACCTCACGGCGCCTGGACGTGATTTCACCATCTGTTAAAGACACTCACTGCAGCACACCTCGAACACCCGACAAATCGTGCAGTTTCGGAAATTCTCGTTCCGAGCCTCCGGACCAACACAATCTGCCCTCAGTCAAACTCAGATAGACCGCGCGCCTTCCTCATTCTACACACGGGCAGCGCACTCACTGGTACTGCATGCACCGTGCATGTGTATGTCTAGCACTCATTACTCGCCAGCTGGCGCTGCCGTCGCCTGGATGGGTTTATACCGACAGTAGGTCGGGGGTAATAAAGTTCTGACTGATCGTTGTACGCTATCTGATCTAAAGAATCCGGAAGCGGGTACATAATGCACAACTGGCCATGAAATGTCACGAGAGGCGAACCCACTAGTACAAAAGGAGGCAGCAGAAATGCGTTACCTGCAGAGACGCAGTAACAGTAGAATGTGTCAGTCAGGAGAGCTCAGTAACTTTGCACGTGGACTAGTCGCTGGATGTCACCTGAGTATCACATCTATCAGGGACATTCCAGCCGTTCTAAAGCTCCCCAAGTCAACTGTTGGTAATGTTTTTTTGAAGTGGAAATGAGAAGAAATAACCATAGCTAAACCAAGAACAGGCAGACCTTGTTTACTGACGGGCAGGGACGGCAGAGCATTGCTGAGGATGGTTGTAAAAATCGCATGAAATCAGCGGAAGGGATCAGTTATCAATTCTAAAGTGCTATCAGCAGTTTAGCACAATTACTGTGCGTATGGACTTCAAAAGAATGGGGTAGAGTGGTTGAGCAGCTCCTCGTAGGCCACGCATTTCTGTAGGCAATGCTAAGCGACGCTTAAGGTGGTGTAAAGAGCGACCACACTAGAGCGATTTTCAGTGAGAAATCGCGCTACATTTCCCGTGGCAAACAGATGGAAGTGTTTGGGTTTGCTGAATACCTGAAGAACATTGCGAGTGTGTAGCCAACAATGAAGTAATGAGGATGTTGTGTTACGCTATGCCAGTGTTGGTCGTAGTTAGGGTGTGATCCCTTTATTGCGCTTAAGAAAATTCTAAATGCACAAGGGGGTTCTGCGTACCGTAGGCGAACAGTTCGGAGAGCATGACTGTTTGCATCAGCTTGACATGCACTGTGTCATAAATCTGCATGTGTGAGGCAGTAGTGGACAGTAGCAATCCTGAAATGGACTGCCCTGTCCAGAGTCCAGACATGAATCCAGTGGCCACCTTTGAGATGTTTGTTTGTCAATCACTCTAATGGATGATTTCCAGGACTTCGGCTGTTCAGTATGAAACGAGAATTATAACAACTTCAGCCGTCACTTGTGCATTTAATTTGTTTTTGCAACCACTTACGGTGTTCCGTTAGACCATCTTCTGGCCCATGACCGAGGAGAACTGGGAGGAATCCAATGTCGTTTACAGTCATAACATGAGCCAATATTATACAACTGGTATTCGTAGATCTTTGGTTCACACGACACTTTATCTTCATACATCAACCGACATCTCAGGAGTCGTGCTTTTTTCCTGAGTACTCGTATAAAGGAGACGCTTTGGATAGAAAATTTATTATTGTGGTTTAGCCAGTCCGTGCTGACTAATGCCTCTTCGTCGAACATTGGTGGAATGAGACGTGCTGTCTTGTCGGTGCTGGAGCTTGTTCGGAATGCAGTTGCTACAGGTTGGAGTATATCAAATGAGGTAATATCTGGCTATGCTTCCACGTGAGATAATATTGCACGAGACGGAATATCGTGCTTAGGAGGGTTTCCAGTTTAACCTTTTTCAATACTGCAACTTTTCTTTTGACTATTACAATATTGTCGGCTTAAGCACTTCATAACATGCATGACCTCAGGAGAACATCACATCACTCTTCAACCTTTTCTTTTTACGGAAGTGTTCACTTCGTGAGCTTTCCGTTTTAAATTAAAATTACAATAATTATTAATAACAGTGGTAATAGATTTAGACATGTTCATAATTTCTAGTTCTGTTCATGTTAGTCGTTAATACACAATTAAAGCAGAACAGTTTCCAAGTTGTTCCATACTGTGCCTTCATTTTTAAGGTTGCTTGAACTATACTTAGATTAATTTGTACTAAAAGAGATGCCAGCACTAAATTAACTATATCTTTATTGTCGTCATGGCCACTTATGTTGCATCTGTTAATGCTCTAAATGAACTGATAAACTATATCGATAGGATATTTAATAAGGAATTTATCATATTTTTAAGGATCATCTCGCGATATTCCGGATCCAGGTATTTTCTGTGTATTCTTCAGAGGTTGATGATGAAATGGCTGGTTCAAATGGCTCTGAGCACTATGGGACTTAACTTCTCAGGTCATCAGTCGCCTAGAACTTAGAACTAATTAAACCTAACTAACCTAAGGACATCACACACATCCATACCCGAGGCAGGATTCGAACCTGCGACCGTAGCGGTCGCTCCTCTCCAGGCTGTAGCGCCTAGAACCGCACGGCCACTCCGGCCGGCCGATGATGAAACAGAACATGTTTATAATCTGTTGGTAGAGTCCTTTATTGGGCACTTTTGTCATTCAGGGAGTTTCCGACGTGGCGTGTGTGGCAAATATCATTACGCCTCGTGTCTATCTTAACTTATAACTGTTGCACGTTTTAATAACTATTTTCTGTGTTATGTTAAAATGGCACAGCAATAAAAGGGTAGGCGTGGGCCGCGGGATATAGAAGATAAAGCAGCAGCAATAAAACATACTATTCAAAACAAGATGCCATTTGCTGCAGCTGCGAAATGATTTAACGTACCAAGAGCCGCTCTGCGTTGTAGGATGATCACAGGCATTTCAGGCAACGACCAAACTGATAAATAAGGGCACATATGTCGACAAAAGCAGGGAGCTCCAATTAGTCCGCCCTCTTTTCCTATTATATTCGAAAGGCAAATATCTGAATCAGCTTGTACATACCTTCGATACCGTGAATGGCCATCAGAGCGATGAAAAGCACTGGGTGTTACGTATACGTCACGAGAGGTGAAGAATCCTAGCTAGTACTGCCTGAAATGTGGTGTTTTTTGTTATAGAGATAAATATCGTGGCTCTCTAGTTGCTCTGGAAAACGGAAAAAAACATTGCATCGCTAGAGGTGTGCACATGACGCAGAAAATGCAATTTATCGTGTGAAAACTGTCCAATCTTACTGAAAGCTTGGAATTCAAATAAATTTCAAGATCATTCTCAATCAGGGAGAAGCTCACATTTATATCAAAACTAAAACTAAATTCAGAATTTAATAATTATTTCTTTAACCAACAGTTAAATTAACCAACGTCACTAACAATTTGATTTATAATTTTAAAAAATTAACATGTTGGATATTACAGTGAAATCTGTTGTCTCCTAATGCGTTGAGACATATTTAAATGACTATAGTTTAGCATTTCAGTATCACAATAAATGAGAAAACATTAAAAAGCTTAAATATTTTTGAGAGAGATCGCAGCCACCGACAAATAATTTTTAAAAATTAAAGCTTTATTTCGGGTCGTTCCAACGATATTATGACGACTAAAGATTTATTATATACTGACATTGGCATCAGAAATACGTCGCATACTCCTACACTGCACGGGAATGAGTATTCAGTTATCACCACTTTCTGAACCAGGTGGATGAGCTACACACATAAAATGCTGATGCGCATGCCGCTGAAGACATAAAAAGTAACCAAGTTGTGTACATGTAAATGTGTTCCAGTGAACAACTATTTGTTTCTGTGTTGCTCAATATGAGTTTCTGAGACGAAGCTCGAAATTCAGAAATGAAAACTTTGCGCACGCATCCTGTAATCGACTGTGTTTCACAAAGACATAACACACCTCGTAACAGCCGCAATGTCAAATAGGTACTCTAAATCATTGTTTTAATTTACGAGCAAATTATCCCTCACGCAAATACGCCATTGACACCCTGAGAGACAAACGATTCCAGTAACTTTAGTTAAGCATAGAATATAAGTGGTAGATGACTCAAGCCAAATACGGAAAGAATACTTTAATTATATGAACAAAATTATTATTTAAAGACTAGGATGGGGAAGGAAAGAAGGAGAGAAGGAGAGTGGGAGGGAGGGAGGGAGGAAGAGAGAGGGAAAGACAGAGAGAGAGAGACAGATAGAGAGAAGAGAGAGACAGGGAGAGAAAAGGGAGAGACAGAGAGAAAGAAGGAAAAGAGAGAGAGAATGAATGAATGAATGAATGAGTGAGAGAGGCAAATAGAGAGAAAGACCGCCAACGCTATGATCGAAAAATCGGGCATTCTTTTATAAATATGTTCAATATAGCTGGCCTGTTCAGTTAAGAATGCACGAACTCGTTTTACAGCATTTGAGACCACGTTGTGGAGCACGTTGGCACACTTGTTAAGGTGCGTCCACACTATACTTTTTTTGTGTCGACTTTGCCCATGCGCAAAAATTTCCAATATTGCAACTACACATGTGCATTTGTGCATGCATAATTTCTTGGAAATGGAGGCCTTGCGTAAGGCGCATTGCTACCCACCTTCGATAGGGATCTTTCCGCAATTTAGCAGATGACATGCAGCTGGACCCATATGTGCTTGATTGTGTACTGTGTTGAGGTTATGCCGGGACAGCGATTTATGTGCAATAATGTGTGTTGACTCCAAAGGAAGCACGCTGAATTTATAGACGGTTACGGACAAAGAAATAAGTAGTGTGGAATGCCGCTTCCCAATATGAGAGTAAAAATTCGTGATGCGTTGCCCTGGGCGTCACGTATTAGTTAAAAGTCCCCGATCATGTTTCTGTAAAGAATAAGATAGCGTAAATTTCGAAGTAGGAAAACTGAGAAGAATAATCGAATAATTTATGAAAAGCTTATATGAAAATTGTGAACAAATATTCATGCTGTGGCGACTTCAAAGCACAACTGAGGAACCTGATGTCTGAACAAAAGAAGTTATGGCGTATGTGTAGTCCCTCAACAAACTACTAAAAACATAAACGAAGCACATTGATTATGCAAAAAATACGAAACTGAAAAACACAACCTCCTTTCTAGTGGATTCTGGCGTCTTATGAAATTCCCAGATTTTTCGCATCTGAGGATGCCATATTTCATGATTAGATACAAATGAGGCATTGAAAGTAAATTAACCTTCACATAACAACTAAGAACTTCTCTTAAGTATTTCTCAGTTTCAGGAATAATCACTTTTACTTTTATTTATTTATTCGTGTTCCGTTGATGCATCATGCAAGAGAGTTGCATGAATATGGAGCGAGTCATATTTATACATAAAGACGGTACTTGTAGATGCTAATAAGTACTAACTGTAATATTATATGGGAACAAAATATGCTAATAATTACAAGTTAGGCATTTTCTACAGTGAAAAAGTTATAAAACAATCAAATAATAAATTACAATAATTCCACATTGCAAGTTAGTAATTTGATAGAACTGAAAAGTTTTGTTCTCGCCAGTTTCTAGCTATCGAATTATTATTGGCAGTGTTATCGCTGCAGTTTCCCAAGCAGAAAGTGTAAAATCTTGTTGTGACCTGCTTCTGAAATTTGCAGACAAAACATTGTCATCACTTTGTATTCCTCGTACCTATATTCAGTACCCACTGCCGCTTTTGCGTTTTCTTTTTCTGTCGCCTTTCATCACAATAAACGCAGCACGAGCTTACAACCACAGATGGGAATTCATAACAGACATCTTGCGCAATGAATCAACGTTGGACACGATAACATGCATTCTTTCCACAAATTTTTGTGCATGCCCTTTTATTCCCTTGCGCCTGCGATTCGCCCGACGAAAGAGGCAATGTGCGCGCGTTCCTGTAGTGCTTTATCAGGACTCACAGCCCCAGCACAACAGCGCTGCATCACTGGTGGCCTATACCACGAGTCGCAGGCGCCACAAAGGCGAACACCGCGACTACGAGGTGCATTCAATTTCTAAGGCCTCCGATTTTTTTCTAATTAACTACTCACCCGAAATCGATAAAACTGGCGTTACTTCTCGACGTAATCGTTCTGCAGACGTACACATTTTTCAGAACGCTGACGCCATGATTCCATGGCAGCGGCGAAGGCTTCTTTAGGACTCTGTTTTGACCACTGGAAAATCGCTGAGGCAATAGCAGCACGGCTGGTGAATGTGCGGCCACGGAGAGTGTCTTTCATTGTTGGAAAAAGCCAAAAGTCACTAGGAGCCAGGTCAGGTAAGTAGGGAGCATGAGAAATCACTTCAAAGTTGTTATCACGAAGAAACTGTTGCGTAACGTTAGCTCGATGTGCGGGTGCGTTGTCTTGGTGAAACAGCACATGCGCAGCCCTTCCCGGACGTTTTTGTTGGAGTGCAGGAAGGAATTTGTTCTTCAAAACATTTTCGTAGGATACACCTGTTACCTTAGTGCCCTTTGGAACGCAATGGGTAAGGATTACGCCCTCGCTGTCCCAGAACATGGACACCATCATTTTTTCAGCACTGGCGGTTACCCGAAATTTTTTTGGTGGCGGTGAATCTGTGTGCTTCCATTGAGCTGACTGGCGCTTTGTTTCTGGATTGAAAAATGGCATCCACGTCTCATCCATTGTCACAACCGACGAAAAGAAAGTCCCATTCATGCTGTCGTTGCGCGTCAACATTGCTTGGCAACATGCCACACGGGCAGCCGTGTGGTTGTCCGTCAGCATTTGTGGCACCCACCTGGATGACACTTTTCGCATTTTCAGGTCGTCATGCAGGATTGTGTGCACAGAACCAACAGAAATGCCAACTCTGGAGGCGATCTGTTCAACAGTCATTCGGCGATCCCCCAAAACAATTCTCTCCACTTTCTCGATCATGTCGTCAGACCGGCTTGTGCAAGCCCGAGGTTGCTTCGGTTTGTTGTCACACGATGTTCTGCCTTCATTAAACTGTCGCACCAACGAACGCACTTTCGACACATCCATAACTCCATCACCACATGTCTCCTTCAACTGTCGATGAATTTCAATTGGTTTCACACCACGTAAATTTAGAAAACGAATGATTGCACGCTGTTCGAGTAAGGAAAACGTCGCCATTTTAAGTATTTAAAACAGTTCTCATTCTCGCCGCTGGTGGTAAAATTCCATCTGCCGTACGGTGCTGCTATCTCTGGGACGTATTGACAATGAACGCTGCCTCATTTTGAAACAATGCGCATGTTTCTATCTCTTTCCAGTCCGGAGAAAAAAAATCGGAGGCCTTAGAACTTGAATGCACCTCGTACATTTGAGAGCGCACGCCTCGCCTCGCACGCCCTCCAAAACGATGCAGGCAACGCGGACCCACGCACTTCCGCAGGATAATGTGCTCAGAAATAGGTCTAACAGTATCCTGGCACCTCAATAGTATTTAGGCTGGTGTGCACCTATGGCTGTTCAATTCTTCACAGACGAACTCTCTGGGCTTTTTACTGACCCCTGCTGAGGTTCCACCGCCAGAAACTCCTCAAATCCTTTTACGACAAGTCGTTCGATACCAGTGTACCTGCCTGAGATATTCGCATCCGACACTATGTGGAACCGCCAGCAGTAATCCTCAAGCTACGCCGCGGTGGCCTCTTCAGTGCAAACCTCAGAGACTTTGGTATTTTGGCCTGACACAGCGTTCGAGCACTTAGAGATCGTCAGTGAACCAGTACTTTGACTCTAATAATTGTTATTTAGTTTTCTGTATCTCACCCACTTCAGACACAGAGGATTAACTGTTAACTATTTCTTGTGTTGTGTAGTTACGCTCCAAAGAAGGAGAATTGAAGTTTATGTATATTTATATAAACCTGCTTTTCATTGTCTACCTGTCGAACCTGGTGTGGACCTCTTCAATTCGCGACTAGGTTTTTTCCTGTAGACGCATTCTGCAGGCTTGCGCAATATTCCAGGTAGATGGTGCGTCTTCGTGTGTTTGCCAAGTTTCTGGAGGACAAACGTTTGCTCTTAGTTACAGTATGTCCACATTTGTGGACGTAATCACTCAAGTCTTACTGCTACTAAAAACATGCAACAAGCTCAGGAGCTTATCTTACAATATATGGTAACGTTTTGCAAATATTGACCCCACAAAGTAATTACTTACACCTCTTGGACGAAGCCTGCGAAGTATCCTGGCCTACAACACGCCACTGGGCCTATTTTGGTGTAATCTCCTTTTGATATTGCCTGCGTACCAGCCATATTCCAGCACTAACTGCAACATCATACATGGGACATTTTGACGATGGAAAATTATTTCGACTATATCACTGTCCTGGAAAACACACACACACACACACACACACACACACACACACACACACACAGATCTGGCAGCCAATTTGGATTTCTTGTTCAGCATGCCCTGGCCAGCTAATCTGAAATGCAATAAGGGAGAATGCTCTTTCTTTGTTCCGCAAGTGGATTATCTAGGATATATATTCAGTACATCACGGATACATCTTGCTACACATTATAACAAGACCAAACAAAACTTATCAGCCTCTGGTGATGTCAAAAACTGTCCTAATGAAGGGCCCTGGAGTGACCTCGTACAGCGCAATGACCTAGCTTTAGCTATATGCCTTGCAAAGACGCTGTGGGTGGGTGGTGTAGCCAGTAATTACTTCATGCATTAATTTTTCTGTAACACATCAACGCCAGCAGTGCTACTTTTATAGGGCAAAATACACAACCTGTGGAAAAATGGACACAAAGATTAAGTGCGCCTATTGTCCATGAAGATAAATTGTGATTAGGCTCAACTGGACTCCAGACAATCTGATTCGGCCGACGTTTACTATGTGTGTGGTCCCAATATCATCCATGTTCTTCAATAGATTATTCACATAGGAAGTGGCCTAAGCGCTGTTCCTGTTATTTCTCATATTGATTCTGTTTCTTCGACCACTACTGTCGACTGAGAGATATTGCTGCATCACCTTGCATACACTACAACTTTCTTTTTAAGCAGATGAAAAGCTATGGTAAAGACACGATCAAGATGAAGGGACAATTCAGTGCTTGAGTTCAGTATCAAGCACTGTCAGCTCGCTTCCTCATAGTCAACAAGATGCGGGCTACGAACATTTCAGATTTGTATCTGTTCAGTATCATTGGTTTAGAAGTCCATGATTCAGTGAATTTACATCCAACAATTCACCCCAAGTTCCTACCAACGAGACCTTTGAACAAAGTATGCCTCAGTTTCAGCCCGCCTGGCTAGCCGCGAGGTCTAACGCGCTACTTCCCGAGCAGGAAGACATGCCGATCCCCGGCACGAATCCGCCCTGCTCATTAGTGTCGAGGTCCGGTGTGCCAGCCTGCCTGTGGATAGTTTTTAAGGCGGTTTTCCATCTGCCTCGGCGAATGCCAGCTGGTTCCCATTATTCCGCCTCAGTTACACTATGTCGGCAACTGCTGCACAAACAATGTCTCCACGTTCGCGTACACCATAATTACTCTACCACGCAAACGTTTGGAGTTACACTTGTCTGGTATGAGACGTTCCCCGGGGGGTCCACTGGGGCCAAACAGCACAATAACCCTGGGTTCGGTGTGGGGCGGCGGTGGGGTGGGCGGACTACTGTGGCCTGTTGTGATGTTGTGGATCACTGAGGGCTATGGCGGGACGAAGCGTCTCCGTTGTTCCAGGTCCTCGGTTTAATACACAATGCCTCAGTTTTCTCACATCCATCAACGAGCATTACTGACTTTCATGCACATGTCTACTGCTTTGTGGGCACTCAGGTTTCTTGATGTTCCATTTTCTCTGTGCGACAAGCTTCATGTCGAGCTACAATGCCTATAGAAAGAAGGTATTCTGTGCCCCTTTTTAAAAACAGTAAGTGAGCCACACCTAGTGTGATAATTGAAAAATTAAATGGGTTATTCAGGATTTGTAGGGATTTCAAGTCAACTATCAGTCCATACCTATTGTGATAATTGAAAAGGCGAATGGATCATTGTCGTTTCGTGGGGATTTTAAATCAGTTATCAATTTTCAGTCCTTCACCGAATCATATCCTATTCATATAGTGGAGGAAATCATGGTGCACCTTGTAGGAAGTAAATTTTTTTGCAAAAAATTGACCTATGGACACTTAGTTGCAACTCCCATGGATGAAGCTTCCATAAGCATCCTAGTCATCAATATACCATTTCATCTTTTTTAGCATAATCGTTTTTGGCGTCGCCAGTGCACCAGCCATATGCCAATTTATTTGGAACACTTCACATGGGTCGTTCTGAGGAAGGCAAATTATTTAGACAATATCATTGTTACTGTCAAAAATGCATAGCAACCAGTTTGGACTCTTTGTTGGCTAACTTGAAAAGCAATAATGGAAAATGCTGTTTCACCATGCCACAAGTTTAATGTCTGGAACATGTTGTCAGCACATCATGATATGCAACACTCCACATAATATCAAGGCCATACAGAACCTACCAGCTGCCAGAGATGCGAAACAACTGTTACATCAAAAGAAACTATTACAGAAAGTACATTCCTCATGCAGCAGCTTTTGCACCGCATTTCTCCCTCACAAGAATGTTAACTGGCAGTGAACCTCCACTAGCGACAAGGTTGTTTGAAACCTCAAACAGGCTGTACTCCACACAGTGTGCCTCATGACATTTGATCTTTCAAAAGCCCCTGAGAGTGCTGACATATGCACCTGACTGCGGCTTTGGGGCCATTATCTCTGACAAAATTCGATAGAATTGAACAACCGATCATATTAGTTTCCAAGATCTTAACAAAGGTACAGCTAAATTACAGGCAAAGCCGAAAACAAACATTAACTATCATTTCTTTACTGAAAAAATTTCACGATTATGTGTACACATGGCGGTTTATCCAGATAAGATTTCAGAAGCCTCTGTTACCATTGTTCACTGCCCATACCAACATTCTGGCAAGGACTGACTGATTCCCGCAGAGATGGGCACTGTTCCTCTCAGAGTATTACTGTGACATTCGCTATTGGCCCACAATGCAACATGCCAATGTTGATATCCTATACATCTTCCAGTGCGATAAGACCCTCCCACGCTCACCTTATGCAGCTGCGAAAGTCTACTTTCATTCTCAGGCTGAAGCCGAGGCAGCAGTGGTCAGCTTATCCATTGATGCCACAGTTATCACCTGCTGGAGTATACCATCCTCCTAGAAGTCATGTGATTGGTGAAAAGTAGTTGGTCATTAGATCACAAGGCTCTTGAATATCCAGACACTCTGGCCTATTGGTACTGTCGCACATTAGAACCTTCAGTTTGCACTAGCAGTACTTTGCAGTTTTTCTGTGAAGAAAAACTGTGGTACATCTGGCACCATTTCACTGTGCTTCCAGTGGACAGGTGGACAGGTTTCTTCTGTGCTTGCATACTACTGCTCCTGTCAACAGGGCCGATGTAGACTGGCTGAGTAATTACATCGTTGGTCACATCAAACCCAGTTGGCTATCACTTACCACAGCGCTCTCCCCTCCCCCACCCAGCATTTGCAGCGTAACCACTACAACCTTCATCATGCATTTTGGACACTAATTTTTTCCCAGATCCCTAAAGAGGGTACCGTCTCACAGCACATTCCCTTTGGGCATCAGCGCCAGAAAAGCATATGAGCAAGGTGCACCGTCACAGTGCGTTAGTTTCCCAGAGAGAAGAATTTTCTGCTCCAGAGTTGGAGCTCTCGACATCCTGGAGCACCAACCATAATTGCTGGCTGCCTCAGCGGCAAGACCCATCGAGCCCGAGACCGCCAGCCATCTGGTGGGCCAGGTGCCCACTTCCATGACATCGACAGCAGCCTCCTGGGTTATCCACTTCCTCAGGGCACCGGGAGCGGTACCACCCACCTTCTGAGATGCTGAGATATGTCCCCATCTCTCTTCTATGGGGGAAGAGGTGCTATGTTGGGACTCATAGCCCTTCAGGATAATGCCACTGGACCAAGGGTGGCCTATGCCAAAAGTCACAGACGTTACAACGGTAAACACTGCCACTGCAGTTCCAGGCACGTGCCTCACTGACAGAGTGCAACGGCTTTGCTACAAGAGGGCGCAGTCACCGTGGACCTACTCGCTTTCACAGCATTACGTGTCCTAAAATAGGTCTCACCATATCCTGGCGCCTCAAAAATATTTAGGCCGGTGCATAGTTAGTGAGTTCTCCATGTAGGAGCTCTCTGGGCTTCATACAGACCGCTGCCAAAGTTCCTCAATCTAATATTAATCTACCTGTTTGTGCTCTTTGCCTTTGATGCTATGTGCAGCTGCCGACAGTCATCCTCGAGCTATGTCTTACCTTGGACTATGTAGTGCAGACTTCCGCGATTTTGGTAATTTGGCCTGATCAGTGTTTGTATAGTGAGACAATCAGTTTTATGTGAGCCTGTTCTTCGACTCAAGTAAATGTGTTTCACTTTCCAGTGGCTGATAGTCAACTGCGCTAGTATGTCTCACACACGTTCAAGACAGAGAATTAATTGTGGACTGTTTCTTGTGCTGTGTAGTTATGCTATCAAGAAGAAGGAGTTTTATACTCATTTCAATAAACTTGCTTTAATATCTTTCTGTAGAACCTGGCGTAGATCACTTCTGTTAATCTCAATTGTTTGTGAATCTTTAGTTCCAGCAGAGTATGTGGCCTGTCTTTGTAGACCTTTCCTTTAAGACAGCCCTATAGGAACAAAACAGAAGTTGGCAGAAGTTAGGGACCATAACCCTTTAGAAATAGTTCAGTCACCAAAAACTTCACTTAAACATGAATTGTTTCTTAGATATATGATTTGTGCCACCATCCTGTTGCAACAAGAAACAATGTTCATCTGACTCGAGAAGCGAAATAAATTGTGTAGTGATGTCTTGGTGCACAACAGTATTCACTGTGGTTTCAAAGAAAATAGGACAAACTATTCGACGATGCGATGCAGCACACCATACTCCAATTTTCTGGCAATGCAAACTGTTCCCTGAGAAACATGTTGATTCTGGATGACCAAATTCTTGTGCTTTGACTATTTTCGTCTCTATTAAGGCACGCTCGGTGACTGATTTCAGTCCGGTCCGATAAGAAATTCGTGAGACGCTAGCATTGTACATCGCCCGGGACGTGTTTTCGAATGTTTCCACCTGCTATCGGCTCGCCTCGGGTATGCAGCTCATAATGTAGACCAGTGAATGCGAATTTATTTAGTGTTACAGGAACAACCCACGCCTATGCGATCTGTCATCGAAAGTACTTTAGCATAAATATTTTAAAAAATTCTTGCTGCTAGTGTTTGTGGATATTAACAGACTAACTTCCAAATGTTAGAATGACATGACAGTGGCCAAAATTCCCGAAGTTTTTCCTAACTGCCTTTTCGACTGGGATTACCTATCTCATTGCCGTATTTTGTTTTTCTATTCTTACTCGTATTAACATTAGTAAATATTTCTTGTCCATACAGAACGTCTGCAACAGTTGAAGCTGAATGTAATTTATAATGAATTAGCTTCAACCAGCTACTTTTACAGGCGTTTATTTTTCTATGACGACATTTAGAGACGCCTGGCATCCTACCTTGAGATGTTTACATTTATGTACGTTATGTGAAAGTTGTTTCTTTACTAATGGTGTCGCAGTATTTTGCAACAGAAACTTTTAAAACAGTTATTGTAAAACGTTGTAAGTAAATAAACAATAACGAATTTGTTCGCGCGGCCATCCTCCGCAGCAAGCACAGAAATATTTGTCTTGTAAATAAAAACCACCTTTTCTTGCTGCAATGGATTTTATCTCTCCGAGACGCGTTTCGCCTTTTTCACTTTAAGGCATAGCGCAGCAAGAAAAGGTGGTTTTTTATTTCTAAGACAAATAAAGACACAATGTTCGCCACTCGTAAATAAATATAAACATCTGGAGATGAGGTGAACGTTAAATGTATGTACTCTCACAAAAGGGTGTTTTGATGCATAACTTGTTGACGTGAAATGTCGGGAAAGGGCTGCCATTCATATCGGTGCGTTACTTCATAAACATTAACGTCACGGACGCTACAGTTCTGACATTCCGCGCTAGGAGCTAGGAGCGTCAAGTGATAAAGTGAGCCGCGAGCTTAAGTACTGGTGTGAATAAAGGTCGCGGTTCACCAAAAGCTGCCCAAGCTTGTATTAAGGTGAACTCGCGTTTCATCAGTGCACAAAACACGGCCCAGTTTACGATTCCATGGATATTAATGAAAGACTGAAACCACGTACAGTAAACCAGTATACTTGACACTTTACTTTATCCAGCGCCTTCAACTCCTGCACACTATGAACATGGAATGCACGAACTTTAAGCTTTTTCATCGCTTTTTGAGCCATAGCATACTATATTTGAGACTGGACAGATAGTCTCTTCCAACATATTGAGCACGAATATATCACCACATCGTTCACTTTAGACAGTTTAGTGTCTGTCAAAATGACCGGTCTCACAGTTCTGTTCTTGTGTGCAACTGATCTACATGTCCGAAAACGAACGATTAACCGCGGTACTGTTGAATTGTTTGCCAAGTACTGCATGGCCGAGCAAGCGAGCACCAAATGCGAGATGGGACGAGCGCAGCCCAACATGATAGGCTTCCCTCACTAGTACATGTGACCGAGTATAAAAGCCATGAACGAATCCCAGTTAATGTCCGCCGCCAATGACGTGTCTATCTGTACGCAACTACTGTGAGCAGACGCTTCTCATTGCTCGGCTGTCTGTAACGGTGTAATGTGAGGAAGCCTGTGCTGTAAGACTCAAGCCATTGCGTAGACCCTGAAAAAATGGAAGTGTCTAAAGAGCGAACTATGGAATATATTTCTTTTGGTTGTAGACGAAAACAGGAAGTCCACTTGGTACGTATCGTGTATAAATTGCTGAAAATTATTGCGTTTCCAGTCGGATCCACTCATTTAAAGAAACACTGTTGAGATACCGACAATAATGAAAAACAGTACAACATAAAAATGTTCTGCAATCTGTGCCAAAGATACGAGGCTTTTTAATGCTGTTTCTGACGAAGGTTTCAAAGACATAGACCAAGAAGTTCTACGTGCACATGATGGAGAAGTCAGCATTTCAGTTGTCATGCTACTTGTTGTGTCTAGACAAGACAGCCTAGACACAATGACAGGAAGCCGAAAGGCACCGCTTAAACTCACGCAGGCTGGCGTGAGGTCTGAAACAGGATACGTAATGAATGCTATAAAGAAAAGTACGTAGCTTCTGGAATACTTAACTTTAATCCACAATTGTAGAACATCTCTCGTTACGGTACATGCTTCATAAAATTAATTATCAATTGAATACGGCGCCTTGCTAGGTCGTAGCAAATGTAGCTGAAGGCTATGCTAACTATCGTCTCGGCAAATGAGAGCGTATCGGTCAGTGAACGATTGCTATGAACGTCGGCTGTACAACTGGGGCGAGTGCCAGGACGTCTCTCTAGACCTGCCGTGTGGTGGCGCTCGGTCTGCAATTACTGACAGTGGCGACACCCGGGTCCGGCGTATACTAACGGACCGCGGCCGATGATTTAAAGGCTACCACCTAGCAAGTGTGGTGTCTGGCGCTGACACCACACTACTATCTCTCCACTATAAACAGAGATATCAAAGAAGAAGTCGATGCAATGTGAAGTAGCATAATGCCTTCTGTTATTAAGTAAGATATTAATAAAACATGTGCTACAACAGTTGTCATTGAACTGAGTTAACAATTAGGTCAAATAAATGACGCGTACACAGACTGATCTGCTGCGAATAATATTTTATTTACAGCTTAGCCCGAGACAGGGGAGTATATATTAAAAAAGAAGTAGAAGAGAGTGTGGCTGATTGGAAAATTTCGCAGGACATGTTACACAATTTTGTTTTTGTCGACGACCAGGGCGCCAACATACTAAGAGCTTTGAAAAATGACAAATGGAATAGCTTCTTTGTGTTGCTCACTGAATTAACGCAACACTTTGCCACACTTAATAAAGACAGATAGGTTATTGTTAAATGATGCTATCGAATATCGCAGCAGCAATAAATACTGGAAAATGCACCGTGCGGTACATCGAGAATATAGGTATCTGCTTATCTTTCCAATGGTCTTGAAACAAGAGGTTAGTAAACACTGAAAGAGCTTGTACACTGTGCTAGAGGCCTCCTGCATTCAGGATAACGAATTGCTCCTTTGGTGACGGAGAAGAATTCCGTTTTCAGGTTACAAGGATATGATAATGAGCTATCCGGAAGAATTGAAACTATTTAAAAAGGGGACAGATGAATTAGAATGGGAACAGGAACCTATAATCTAGTTAGTCCTTCTTTGGTTTGACAACAAATCTGCACCGTCGGTGAAAATAATTATGAGGTAAGTCACTGCAGTTTCAAGTATTGTATCATTATAATCGGTTCTGTATTATTAGTGAACAGTGTCATACTGCCAGATGAAAGTATTATAACTCGTATAATACTTTATCAATGTGAAATAACGTTTTTTATTGGGATCACGCAGTTATGTATCACTTCTCTCTCTCTGTTGATTATTAATATAGAGCCATCTGGTACAGTGTCATCCCCATTGAGAAAGAGAGATAGTTTCAAGAATTGGAAGAACAACGAATTGTCCACAGCAGATGAAGTAGATCACAATATTTTAATGCACATCGGAGAGGATGATGATACCTTAAAGTGGTGGTGCAGAAATGAACAGGATCTACCAAGAAGAGATGTAGCTACAAAATGTTATAGACCTCAGCAAGAAGCTCACCTGATGGACGTTGCATTAGTGAAGCTGGTATGTTACTCGTATTAATAAATGGGCACAGCCAATTAATTCGGAAGGGCCTCAGTGATCTTCTGCTACTGAAAAGTGACTATAAATTTTCTTGAAGTGAAAAAGTTTGAAAAGCTACAGCTGTGAACGTATAATGTTGTGTGTAGAATTTCTTTACAGGGTGTAAAGGTACGGCCAAACTTTCAGGAAACATTCCTCACACACAAATAAAGAAAAGATGTTATGTGGACATGTGTCCGGAAACGCTTAATTTCCATGTTAGAGCTCATTTTAGTTTCGTTCTTCCACCTACGCTCGATGGAGCACGTTATCGTAATTTCATACGGGATACTCTACCTGTGCTGCTGGAACATGTGCCTTTACAAGTACGACACAAAATGTGGTTCATGCACGATGGAGCTCCTGCACATTTCAGTCGAAGTGTTCGTACGCTTCTCAACGACAGATTCGGTGACCGATGGATTGATAGAGGCGGATCAATTCCACGGCCTCCACGCTCTCCTGACCTCAACCCCCTTGACTTTCATTTATGGGGGCATTTGAAAGCTCTTGTCTACGCAACCCCGGTACCAAATGTAGAGACTCTTCGTGCTCGTATTGTGGGCGGCTGTGACACAATACGTCATTCTCCAGGACTGCATCAGCGCATCAGGGATTTCGTGCGACGGAGGGTGGATGCATGTATCGTCGGTAACGGAGGACATTTTGATCATATCCTGTAATAAAGTGTTTGAAGTCACGGTGGTACATTCTGTTGCTGTGTGTTTCCATTCCATGATTAATGTGATCTGAAGAGAAGTAATAAAATGAGCTCTAACATGGAAAGTAAGCGTTTTCGGACACATGTCCACATAACATATTTTCTTTCTTTGTGTGTGAGGAATGTTTCCTGAAAGTTTGGCCGTACCTTTTAGTAACACCCTGTATAAAGACCAGCCTCCTAGGTTTGAAGGGTAATACTTATTTAATGTGTACATATTTTCCTATTAATTACAAGCAGAATAAATCGTTTGTTTTTAAGTGAGAGTTTTTTTTTGTACTTGTACTTAATATCAAATTATGTTCCACGCGGTACGTTAAGTAAGCGTAAGCGTTCTTGGAAACATTACTTTTGTGATGAAAAAAGAGAGGGAGAGAGCGGAAGAAGAAAGAAAGAGAAAGAAGAAGGAACGAGAGAGACAGAGATACACACACACACAATACACAGAGAGAGGGAGAGAGAGAGAGAGAGAGAGAGAGAGAGAGAGAGAGAGAGGCGAGGCGAGACACCAGCGAAGACTGGTCATGCTCTGTTATTCGCATATCCGGAGTCCGTACGACAGACATGGAGCTAATACATGACTGTGCAGAGTCATGTGGAGCCAACCAACAACACATGCATAGGAACGACTGCCAAAATAGAGTTCAACAAAGAAAACTCGTTGCTTTTGGGAAAACGGCATGTTTACCAATCACTGAACTACGAATACCACAGACGTAATTTAGCCTGTACCCTTCACATTGGCGTCGGACTGCTTTGCGAATACCACAGACGCAGTTTAACCTGTACCATTTACATTGGCGTCGCCGTTTGTTGTCAGCAATACCTGTGATACTATCTTGAGGTTGCAGATCGAACGAATTGAGTGCAGCTCCTGTTTACAGACACATAGTTTTTAGCAGAGCAACCCAGATGACGCAGTGATGGGACAGAACGAAGCTGATTAAAGTTAGAGCGCACCCTTCAGAACCTAAAAGCGGAACATACACTCAGGTGACAGAAGTGTGGGATGGCGATAAGCACAAATTCAGTTGCCGTTATTGTGAAGTACACGAGGTATAAAAGGGCAGTGCATTGGCGGAGCTGTCATTTGTACTCAGGTGATTCATGTGAAAAGGTTTCCGACGTGATTATGGGCGCTCGACGTGATTTAAAAGACTTAGAACGCGGAATGGCAATCGTTGCTAGATTCATGGGACATTCCATTTCGGAAATCGTTAGGGAATTCAATATTCCAAGATCCATAGCGTCAAGAGTATGCCAAGAATACCAAATTTCAGGCAATGCCTCTCACCATGGACAACGCAGTGCCCGACGGCCGTCATTTAATGACTAAAAGCAGCGGCGTTTGCATAGAGTCGTCGGTGCCAACAGACAAGTAACACTGCTAGAAATAACCGCAGAAATCAACGTGCGACATATGACGAACGTAGGCGTTAGAGGGCAATGGCAGCAGACGACCGATGAGAGTGCCTTTGCTACTGCAAATAATCGCCTGCAACACCTCTCCTTGGCTCGTTCAAAAAAAATGGTTCAAATGGCTCTGAGCACTATGGGACTTAACATCTGTTGTCATTAGTCCCCTAGAACTTAGAACTACTTAAACCTAATTAACCTAAGGACATCACACACATCTATGCCCGAGGCAGGATTCGAACCTGCGACCGTAGCGGTCACGCGGTTCCAGACTGACGCGCCTAGAACCGCTCGGCCACACCGCCCGGCCCTTGGCTCGTGACCGTATCTGGTTCAAATGGCTCTGTGCACTATGGGACTCAACATCTGAGGTCATCAGTCCCCTAGGACTTAGAACTACTTAAACCTAACTAACCTAAGGACATCACACACACCCATGCCCGAGGCAGGATTTTAACCTGCGACCGCAGCGGCCGCGCGGTTCCAGACTGAAGCGCTTAGAACCGCTCGGCCACACCGGCCGGCCGTGACCGTGTCTCTTTGATCCCAGAAATCTAGAAAACCTTAGATTACTCAGATGAGTCCCGATTCAGTTAGCAAGAGCAGATGGTAGGGTTCGTAGCCATGGACCGAAGTTGTCAACAAGACACTGTCTCAGCTGGTGGTGCTTGCATAATTGTGTGGGCCGTGTTTACATGGAATGGACTAGGTACTCTGGCCCAACTGAACCGATCATTGACTGGAAATGGTTATGTTCGGCTTCTTGGACTTCAGTTATGGGTGACAGTGAACTATGTCACACAACTGGCTTGGTTCAAATGGCTCTGAGCACTATGGGGCTTAACATCAGAGGTCATCAGGTCATCAGTCCCCTAGAACTTAGAACTAATTAAACCTAACTAACCTAAGGACATCACACACATCCATGCCCGAGCCAAGATTCGAACCTGCGACCGTAGCGGTCGCGTGGTTCCAGACTGAAGCGCCTAGAACCACATGGCCACTGCGGCTGGCGTCACAAAATTGTTCGTGATTGGTGTGAGAAACATTCTGGACAGTTCGAACGAATGATTTGGCCAGCCAGATCGCCCGACATGAATCCCATCGAACATTTACGAGACATAATCAAGAGGTCAGTTCGTGTGCAAAATGCTGCACTGGGAACATCTTCGCAATTATAGATGGCTATAGAGACAGCATGGCACAATATTTCCGCAGGGGACTTCCCGCAGCATGCTGAGTCCATGCCTCGTGGGGATGTTACACTATGCCGGGCAAATGGAGATCCGACACGATATTTGGAGGTATCCTATGACCTTTGTAACCTCAGTGTATTTGTTATACCGTTAATTTGGTCAAGGTGAGTGGAAATTAAACACCACTTATTTATAAACCAAGAGTTTCAACAATTTCTCGAAATGTTCTGGTCGTTAGGCTCACAATGCTGTCATAAATAAGCCGCAGATATGTCCGGAGAGTTTGTTGCTCCCAGTGTTCTCGCTGAAACGCAAGCGCAGAGAGCGAATTTCTGGAATACTGCGAGGACAAGCGGCTGCCACAGGCCTGTCTCCCCGGCAGACAATGTGTGGAATTTTCCGCAGCAAGAAGCGGAGGCGGAGGACGGGGCGCACACTTCTTCTGTGACACGGCCACGCCATCTGCCGCCCCCGGCAATTTACGGAGCCGCTGCGGGAGGAAGGCGCCGTGAATGAGGAGCGTCCAGCAGAACTCCATACCGCGCCGCAAGAAACGGGCCTCATCAGGATACCGTACCTCCCCACTGGGAGTGATGGATGCGGCGCGCGCGGCTGACTTTTATTTGCAACTCACGACTGGAACATTCTCTTATTCCGCAGCTCGATAAACCTTCTGCAGGGCAGGAGCTCATTTTACCATACGGTTTTATCTGATAAAATTAGCAACTGCAAGAAATGCAGATGATTAACGGGTATTCATTGGACAAATAAATTATACTGAAACTGACATGTGATTACATTTTCACGCAATTTGGGTGCCTAGATCCTGAGAAATCAGCACCCAGAACAACCACCTCTGGTCGGAATAACGGCATTGATACGCCTGGGTATTGAGTCAAACAGAGCTTGGATGGCGTGTACAGATTCAGCTGCCCATGCAGCTTCAACACGATACCACAGTTCATCAAGGGTAGCGACTGGCGTATTGTGACGAGCCAGTTGCTCGGTCACCGTTGACCAGACGTTTTCAATTGGTGAGAGATCTGGAGAATGTGCTGGCCAGGGCACCAGTCGAACATTTTCTGTATCCAGAAAGACCCGTACAGGACCTGCAACATGCGGCCGTGCATTATCCTGCTGAAATGTAGAGTTTCGCAGCGATCGAATGAAGGGTAGAGCCACGGATCGTAACACATCTGAAATGTAACGTCCACTGTTCAAAGTGCCGTCAATGTGAACAAGAGGTGACCGAGACGTGTAACCAGTGGCACCCCATTCCATCACGCCGGGTGATACGCCAGTAGGGTCTATGGCGATGACGAATACACGCTTCCAATGTGCGTTCACCGTGACGTCGCCAAACACGAATGCGACCATCAAGATGCTGTAAACAGAACCTGGATTCATCCGAACAAATGACGTTTTGCCATTCGTGCACCCAGGTTCGTCATTGAGTACACCATCGCAGGCGCTCCTGTCTGTGATGCTGCGTCAAGGGTAACCGCAGCCATGATCTCCGAGCTGATAGTCCATGCTGCTGCAAACGTCGTCGAACTGTTCATGCAGATGGTTGTTGTCTTGAAAACGTCCCCATCTGTTGATTCAGGGATCGAGACGTGGCTGCACGATCCGTCACAGCCATGCGGATATGATGCCTGTCATCTCGACTGCTAGTGATACGAGGCCATTGGGATCCAGCACTGCGTTCCGTATTACCCTCCTGAACCCACCGATTCCATATTCTGCTAACAGTAATTGGATCTCGACCAACGCGAGCAGCAATGTCGCGATACGATAAACCTCAATCGCGATAGGCTACAATCCGACCTTTATCAAAGTGGGAGACGTTATGGCACGCATTTCTCCTCCTCACCAGAGGCATCACAACAACGTTTCACCAGGCAACGCCGGTCAACTGCTGTTTGTGTATGAGAAATTGGTTGGAAACTTTCCTCCTGTCAACACGTTGTAGGTGTCGCCACCGGCACCAACCTTGTGTGAATGCTCTGTAAAGCTAATCATTTGCATATCACAGCATCTTCTTCCTGTCGTATAAATTTCGCGTCTGTAGCAAGTCATCTTCGTGGTGTAGCTATTTTAATGGCCAGTAGTGTATAAGTGGGAAGTGGAACATACGACTGATATTACTTGTCATTTCATGTAGTAATACTAACAGTCTTTCTGCTCTACTCCCTAAACCATGCACTTGCTTGTGAACTCCTTGTCATTTTCCATGTGGCTGAGATAAGATCCTGCCTTCAGTGTACCTCCAAGTAGAAATGTAACGACCTTGGATAGGTAATAACGTATTACACGATCGAATTGTTTAGTGAAGAACCCGATACACATGCATTTTGACCCTGTCATTTGTCACTTCAGGGTTTTGGCAGAAAAACAGAATTTTGAATAGACAATTACCACTTGGGGTTAATAATATCAGCATGAAATTTCATTCTGAAAATAATTGTCGTAATTGGTGTAACTAATAATGTTATAATAATACGCAAGTAGCAGGTACTTAATTGGATATTTTTTTCCTTTGGTCCATACTATTGCCTCTGAAGAAACCTACCCTGCAGTTAAAGTAACAACAGTGCCGGTACACGCATGCCATTGTCAATTTTCGACTCGGTCCTTTGTGGACCTGTAGGGCCCCTTACCTCAAATTGATACATTTACCTTTCTCCATGCCACTAGCTAAGTAACCGGCGTTTCACAGACATGTATTTATTCGAAATTTGTGTTAGTCCATAGCAACCATGGTCTAGGACACCGCCATTGACTAGCACTTAAAATGTGTAATAATACGGTACCAGCAGCCGTTATTGGCTGTTGCTACAGCTCCCTTTCCACGCTCCTTAGCCCAAGAAGGAGTCACATTTAGTAATCAAAACGTCCTCGGACCCTGACTAGAACCCAGCCACTGTTTAAATTCTGAAAAAATGTAATTAGCAACGACGGCCGGAGGATTCCCCCTCGTTCTGCCAACGGCCTTGTCCCCTTGCAGTGGGAAACTGTCCCCACAGGCGGAAGACTCAGCTGTGATCAACGGCATGAGAGTGCAAAAGGCAATGGAAATCACTGTATTAAAGACAGTTACGGGTATCCACAAGACGTGTGACCTGTAATTGAAAAAGTATCATGATGATCGCACCATTGGCAAAAGGTTCTAGAGTAGTACCCCATGAGAAATAGATTGAGTAACCAATGAAACGGTGAAGTTCTACGAGTCGGGGCGTGGAATGTCAGAAGTCTGAACGTGGTTGGAAAGCTAGAAACCTGGAATGGGAAATGCTAAGGTTCAATCTAGATCTAGTGGGAAGCACTGAAATGGAATAGAAATAAAACAAGTATTTATGATCAGATGAATATAGGATAATATCAACAGCTCCACAAAATGGTATACGTGAGTAGGATTCGTTATTAATAGGAAGGAAGGGCAGAGAGTGGGTTACTGTGAACAGTTCAGTAATAGGGTTTTTCTCAACATAATCGACAGTAAACCAACATCGACAACAATAGTTCACGTATACGTACCGACGTCGCAAGCAGGAAATGAAGAGACAGAGAAAGTAAATGACGGTACTGAACGGGTAATTCAGTTCGTAAAGGGAGATTAATATTTAATAGCCTTGGAGGATTGTACTGTGGTTGTTGAGAAATGAGTGGGAGATAAGGTTACACGAGAATATGGGCTTGGTAGTAGTAACGAGAGAGGGGAAAGAATAATTGAGTTCTGTAATAAATTTCATCTAGTAACAGCGAATACTCTGTTCAAGTAACACAAGATGAGGAGGTATGTTTGGAAAAGGTCGGGAATGAGTGTAAGCTTTCAGTTAGATTACATTATCGTCAGGCAGAGATTCCGGAATCAGATATTGGATTGTAAGACATAGCCAGGAGTAAATATAGACTCAGATCATAATTCGGTAATGGTGAAGACAAGGCTGGAGTTTGACTGCTTAGGAAGAATCAGTGCCCAAAGACGTGGGGTACGAAAATACTACGACATGAAGAGATACGCTTGAAGTTTGGGCTATAGATACTATGACAATGCTCAGTAGACATTTCAGATGAAGAGGAGTAGTCTCTAAAAAGGGCAATCACACAAGTTGGAAAGAAAACCGTAGGTATAAGGAAGGGAACTGCGAAGAAACCATGTGAAACTTCCCCTTAGAACAATTTATACATGACTGTCCTTAAACTGACACACAATATTTTTAGCGCAACGCAATCTGACTTTCAAAACTCCCTACTAAAGAATGGCCCTGACAAACATTAAACTATACCTTTCACAAATCACTTACCTCACAAAAATCTTCGCTGCTCAAGCTACTGCAATACAGCGAGCGCCACTACTGCCAGCTAAATAAAAGATTCAAACTACTGAAGGCACTAACTACTGATAGGGGTAGTTAGCAAATGAAAGATATTAATAGAGAGCAAACAATGTATTTACCTTAATATCATCACAAATCATAATATATATATATCAGTTCATGACAAACTGCAAACCTCCGCCATCTCTCTCCCCACATCCACCACTGCTGGCGGCTCACCTCCAACTGCGCAACGCTACGCGCTGTTCACAGCCAGCTGCCTAACACTACAATGGCGAGTATTACAACAATGCAAAGCAGCCACAGACTGCACACAGCACAGCCAGTGATTGTCATACAGAGGTGGCGTTACCAATAAAAAACCTAAACAGCCTACTTACATAGAGAAAACATAAACAGCCTACTTACATAGAGAAAACATAAACAGCCTGAGAAAACATAAACAGCCTACTTACATAGAGAAAACATAAACAGCCTACTTACACATGTTGTCTATGTCCATCTCATTCTTCCCCCTCTCTGTCTGACCATCTCCTGAAAGTTGCCTACCCTCAATCCCCTAACACTTCTAACAAAATACGATTTTGGAGTTCTTCTGGTTCTAACCCCCCCCCCCCCCCCCAACACCATATCTTTCCAGATAGTAAGCAGTACGTCTATCACATTTGGTTGAAATCGATCAAGGGGTTTAGGAGCTATGCTCGCTCATGCACATGTCACATATGTTTCACACCTATTTAATATTTTTCACACGTATTTGTACATATAATTCTCCTGTATCTTCAGCGAATCTTGCCAAGCAGTTCGTTTTTATGCAGCTCAGTGTTTACGACGTCGAATGTCCTGAACTAGGCGTCGTACAACGACGAATTTTGAGGAAACATTCAGTGATATATAGGCATACTGTCTGTAAAATGTGTCCGAATGCACGAATACAGTTAGTAGCAAATCGGTGAAGCTGTAAAAAGTTAAAAATGTTAAGCCTGATGAACCAGTTTTAGTACATGAGCGGTGAAAATGTAAGCTATAAATTTTTCTCCTTTCACCTTTTTGTGCGGGTTGCCAGAAAAAGTTTCGCAATGTTTGAGTGTATGTGTAAAGTGTGTTGAGGCTCACTAACTGCTCGCATTCTCACGTACCAAGTCTGAGGAGCACATGTGGATCATACATACATACATACACACATACATACGAGGGTTGTCCAGAAAGTAAATCACCGCAGATAGCGTAGCTGCAGGACAGTTTAAAAAATGGCGTCTATAGCTGATGCACGTTACAAGCAACGAGCCGTCATTGAATTTCCCGCTGCAGAGAAAGAAACTGTGAGGAATATCCACAAACGCTTGTGCAATGTCTATGGAGCGTCTGCTATCGACAGAAGTACAGGTCATCAGAAGGCGGTTCGGTGGAGCTCCACGATTTGCAGCGGTCCTGGAGACCATCCACGGCTTTACATGACATGCTGCAGCGAGATGATGCTGTCATTCGTGAGAACAGACGCATGAAAGTTTGCCATTCTTGGAAGACATTTTGAGGATTATGCAGACGTCATTCTCACAGTAAATCACTGATTCCGCCACCAGGACAGGTTTTGGTACTGACAGGGCATACACACCCTTGTTTCCGGCTAGAGGAAGGCCAAAGAACTGGATGGAGAGTACGTGGAAAAATAGGATGTGTAGATAAAACACCATTCTTTTGTGTGTGTAATTCTCATTATGTCCAATAAAGAATTGTTGAAGGAAAAAAATGTGGTGCATTTCTTTCTGGGCAACGCTGTCACAAATATATACACATTTATATATGTATGTTGAAGCAGAGCTCCAGTAACAAGGTTTCAGAGGTAGTAGTGTGTATCACAACACGAATGAGACGGCTAGCAAATATGGATTTAAAAGTGCATATCTTGTGAGCTATGAAGACTTGTTCGTCTTCGTTACTGTGAAATACATCTATTCTTCTGAACAACATCTAAGGTATCCATTTTAGGGTCCATTATTACTGGACTTTTTTCTTTTGTTGGTCCATACTGCCTCCTCCAAAAATACGGAAAGCAGAGATCTTGCAGTAGAGGACATGTGTTTCACAGTATCGAAAACGAACAAATGTTAAAAGATCTTAAGGGCTGCATTTTGCAGCCCATGTTTATTAGACATTTTTGTATTGTTTCAGTCCATACTACCACATTTAAATTTATTTGTGAAGTTCTGGTTAACCATGTGTTTAGGGCAAGAGACAACAACTTTACAATGCATATGGGGTACACAAGATGAAATTAACCGACACATACAGCTGTTTTAAGCACGTATTTTGAGCTTCACGCTTCATTTCACATTCTAATATATTTCTGGTACATGTAGACAAGTGTACATCGCGTTATTGTGCGTATGTGGTACAAAACAGTACAATAGTGTACATGACGACGTCCACAGACAGATGTACATGGTGAAGCCCAGCAGCTGACGCACGAGACTAATGGACGAAAAGATGTACACTAGTGAACTATTTTTGGGCCGCATACGGACAGAATTACGATGTATATCTGTCCACGTGTACCAGCGACGTATTTGAATGTGAAATGAAGCGTGGATCTCATAGGGTGTTTAAAAAAGACCGGTATATTTGAAACGGCAATAAAAACTAAACGAGCAGCGATAGAAATACACCATTTGTTGCAATATGCTTGGGACAACAGTACATTTTCAGGCAGACAAACTTTCGAAATTACAGTAGTTACAATTTTCAACAACAAATGGCGCTGCAAGTGATGTGAAAGATATAGAAGACAACGCAGTCTGTGGGTGCGCCATTCTGTACGTCGTCTTTTTGCTGTAAGCGTGTGCTGTTCACAACGTGCAAGTGTGCTGTAGACAACATGGTTTATTCCTTAGAACAGAGGATTTTTCTGGTGTTGGAATTCCACCGCCTAGAACACACTGTTGTTGCAACAAGACGAAGTTTTCAACGGAGGTTTAATGTAACCAAAGGACCGAAAAGCGATACAATAAAGGATCTGTTTGAAAAATTTCAACGGACTGGGAACGTGACGGATGAACGTGCTGGAAAGGTAGGGCGACCGCGTACGGCAACCACAGAGGGCAACGCGCAGCTAGTGCAGCAGGTGATCCAACAGCGGTCTCGGGTTTCCGTTCGCCGTGTTGCAGCTGTGGTCCAAATGACGCCAACGTCCACGTATCGTCTCATGCGCCAGAGTTTACACCTCTATCCATACAAAATTCAAACGCGGTAACGCCTCAGCGCCACTACCATTGCTGCACGAGAGACATTCGCTAACGATATAGTGCACAGGATTGATGACGGCGATATGCATGTGGGCAGCATTTGGTTTGCTGACGAAGCTTATTTTTACCTGGACGGCTTCGTCAATAAACAGAACTGGAGCATATGGGGAACCGAAAAGCCCCATGTTGCAGTCCCATCGTCCCTGCATCCTCAAAAAGTACTAGTCTGGGCCGCCATTCCTTCCAAAGGAATCATTGGCCCATTTTTCAGATCCGAAACGATTACTGCATCACGCTATCTGGACATTCTTCGTGAATTTGTGGCGGTACAAACTGCCTTAGACGAGACTGCGAACACCTCGTGATTTATGCAAGATGGTTCCCGGCCACATCGCACGGCCGACGTCTTTAATTTCCTGAATGAATATTTCGATGATCGTGTGATTGCTTTGGGCTATCCGAAACATACAGGAGGCGGCGTGGATTGGCCTCCCTATTCGCCAGACATGAACCCCTGTGACTTCTTTCTGTGGGGACACTTGAAAGACCAGGTGTACCGCCAGAATCCAGAAACAATAAACAACTGAAGCAGTACATCTCATCTGCATGTGAAGCCATTCCGCCAGACACGTTGTCAAAGGTTTCGGGTAATTTCATTCGGAGACTACGCCATATTATTGCTACGCATGGTGGATATGTGGAAAATATCGTACTATAGAGTTTCCCAGACCGCAGCGCCATCTGTTGTTGAAAATTGTAACTACTGTAATATCGAAAGTTTGTCTGCCTGAAAATGTACTGTTGTCCCAAGCATATTGCAACAAACGGTGTACTTCTATCGCTGTTCGTTTAGTTTTTATTGCCGTTTCAAATATACCGGTCATTTTTGAAATACCCTGTAAAATATGTGCTTGAAAGTGACAAACGGTTGAAACTGACGAACTGCATGGATAATAAATAGATTACAGCCTACTCGGGCCATGTTTTCAATCTCAAAACACGCTAAAGCTGTGAACCCAGCCAAAAATAAAATTTTTAAAAAATATGCAAAATCTATTTGTTTGCACGGAGATTTGATGACATATTCTCTAATAGAGTCCAATGCCTTAACCTCCGTATTACCACATTCCGTTGTTATTTACTGTTCATTAGTGAAATCAGACGCTAGCTGACTTGCAGAAATGGATACAAGGGCCACAGAAACGAGTTCATTGAGCAGTAGCCGCGAAGGTGGCGAGTGCCGGGCATCTCGGGAGGGCAGCGGCACTGGGAGGTACAAAGCCTCAGCGAGCGGCGGACAGCCACTGAGTGACGCGGGACCAGCAAGTGAATAGCCAGCGGGCGGTGCCGGCGGAGGGGCGGTAGTCTCGTCACTGTCGCCATTGTCACTTAAACGACGCACCTTTTCTCTAAACCGAGACGCTCTGGAAACTGCCAGCAGGGTCCATCAGCTGCTAACAGACGTCAGAGAACGGAGAAGGGTGAGGCGCATGAAACTGACTCACGGAAAGGTTCTCTTCAGAGAGCGGCATGGACCTTATTCCACATACCTATACAGATTGAAACAAAGTTTGTTTCCTTTAGTGTTATTTCCGTCGCCCGTTTGAGAAAGGACTGACCGGCAACGGCACATTACGGCTCTCCAGCCGAGAACATTAATGAAGTACTCGTACTAGTAACGCCCCAAAAATTTATTTTTTTTTTAAAGAATGGAGCTCTCATGTATAAAACAGCCTCAAACGCTTGATTGTTTTATAAATGAACTAATGTATTAAATATTTGGCGTCAAGCATGTAAAATCTCCTCTAGTACGCATTCGACTTGGTGTTCCTAGGCCTGTACTGCAATCTCCATAAATCGTAGTGATTCCTTCAACTCCATTTCAACCACTACAGTTACTGGTGCAACTAGTGACTTCTCAAGATCACCTATTCCAAGAACCTATAAAAGAAACTTCCTGGCAGATTAAAACTGTGTGCCCGACCGAGACTCACACAGTTTTAATCTGCCAGGAAGTTTCATATCAGCGCACACTCCGCTGCAGAGTGAAAATCTCATTCTGGAAACATCCCCCAGGCTGTGGCTAAGCCATGTCTCCGCAATATCCTTTCTTTCAGGTTCGCAGGAGAGCTTCTGTAAAGTTTGGAAGGTAGGAGACGAGATACTGGCAGAAGTAAAGCTGTGGGTACCGGGCGTGAGTCGTGCTTCGGTAGCTCAGTTGGTTTGCCGGCACGGTAGCTCAGCGTTTCGGTCTGAGGGTTAGCTGCCCTCTGTAATAAAAAAAACTGAGTTAATAGATCAACAACGATCTCAAAAGGATGTCTTACAACGTCCGCCCCGATCAGATTCAACGAACAAAAACGAACAAAATGAGATTTAAAAAAAAAAAAAAAAAAAAAAAAAAAAGTTGGTAGAGCACTTGCCCGCGAAGGCAAAGGTCCCGAGTTCGAGTCTCGGTCGGGCACAAAGTTTTAATCTGCCAGGAAGTTTCATATCAGCGCACACTCCGCATGCAGAGTGAAAATCTCATTCTGGAACCAATAAAAGATTATGGTGGCAAACGCGAGAACCTTACTATGTTGGTTTTATTAGTTTCGGATTATTCACCCGTAGAATAACTAAAATTTAGCCGTTTAGTAAGTTTTACGAATAGTTTTTCACGTATCGCAATGTTTATGACGTCATATCGTCTAAACTATGTGTTGTACAATGATATCACGTTTCAGGTACATCATTTGGCATATGTTGTTACTGCCTGCAGAATTTTAAACGAATATTGTAGGTAATAAAGACGTAATAAATTTAAACATCATTTCTGATGATGAAGTTTTACTATATCAGCAACTAAAACGTACTAAGCGATAAACTTGTTTCCTTTCAATATTTTCTGTTGGGTATCAGCGACAAAAAGTTTCGAAAAGAAATAAAATTACTTGTAAAATTTTTTGAAAGTCGCTTAACACTCTTTCTCAAATACTGGACGAATTTCTACATCTACATTAATACTCTGCAAGTCGCACTTAAGTGCCTGCCAGAGCGTTCCAGAAATGGTTCAAATGGCTCTGAGCACTATGGGACTTAACTTCTGAGGTCATCAGTCCCCTAGAACTTAGAACTAGTTAAACCTAACTAACCTAAGGACATCACACACATCCATGCCCGAGGCAGGATTCGAACCTACGACCGTAGCGGTCGCGCGGTTCCAGACTGTAGCGCCCAGAACCGCTCGGCCACCCCGGCCGGCAGCGTTTCAGAGATTATTTCTCTAGCGTTTAACTTTCTAACACCGGTTCTGTACTAGCTCTGATTTCACTTCCTTCATTATGATGGTCATTTCTCCCTATGTAGGCTGACAACAGTAAAATATTTTCACATTAAGAGGAGGAAGCTGGTTTCTCGCCGTAACGAAAAGCGCCGTTGTCTCAATCATGGCCATCCCAACTCTCTTATCATATCCGTGACACCTTCTCCCTTATTTCGCGAATTTTAGGCAGTTTCTTTAATAGACACGTTGCATCTTCTAAGCGTTTGATGAACCAGTAAAACGCAGTCTTTAGTTTTAGCTTTCTTACAACATTATCTAAGTGATTGTTCTAGTTTAAGTTGGTCGTGACTGTAATTCCTAGGCATTTAGTAGACTTCACAGCCTTTAAATTTGTGTGAATTATTGTGTAAATGAAATTTAATGCATTTCTTTTTGTACTCGTGTGAGTGATCTTACACTTCTTCTTATTGAGAGACAATTGCCACTTTTCACACAATCAGATATCTTGTGTATTTCATTTTGTAATTGGTTTTGACCTTCTGTCCACTTTGCTAGACTAAATGACAACATCACCTGGAAACAATCCAAAAAGACAGCTCAGATCGTCTCCTAAATCGATTATGTAGATTAGGAACAGCAGAGGGCCTATGACACTTCCTTGGGGAACGCTGGATATAACTAGTTACGTACTGTGACCTTTCTGACAGGAAATCACGAATGAAGTGATATTCCATGGGTATGCATGAGAAATCACGAATGAAGTGATATTCCATGGGTATGCAGTTTGCTTAGATGTCTCTTGTGAGGTGCGGTATCAAAAGCTTCTGGAAATCTGGAAATATGGAATCAATTTGAGATCCCCTGGCGATATCACCCATTACTTCTTTAGAATGAAGAGCTATTGTGTTTCACGAGAGCAGTATTTTCTAAATCTGTGCTAACTTTGTGTCAATAGACTGTTACCTTCGAGGTAATTCATAATGCTCAAACACAATATATGATACAAAATCCTACTGCAAATCGAAGTTAGTATTTCACTGGAGTACGCCTATTTTCTTTCTTGGGTATTGGTGTGACCTGTGAAACTTTCCAGCCTTTTGGTACAGAGGTTTTGGATGATTTCTATGTACGGGATTATAGTATCAGCATACTCTGAAAGGAACCTAATGCTGTCTGGACGAGAAGACTTGCCTTTATTAAGTGCTTCAAGCTCCTTCGCTACATGGAGGATATTTAATACTACGTTACTCATGATGGCAGTTGTTCTCGGTTAGAATTCTGAAATATTAACTTCGTCTTCTTCGGTGAAGAAATTTCGGAAAACTGTGTTTAATAACCCCACTTTAGTAGTGCTGTCATCGGTAGTAATACCATTGACATCGCCCAGTGAATGTATTTATTGTGTCTTACTGCTGGTGTACTTTACATACGACCAGAACCTCATTGGATTTTCTGTCAGATTTCGAGACAGAAGACTGCAGTGATTTGCATGAAGACCTGTAGAGGACTAATGAATGATGCAGAGACTGGTAGTAGGCCGTAAAAGTAAATAAAAGTAACATATTACGCATGCGCAGGAGAAGAGACCCACTACTGTACGACTGCAATGATGATGGGAAATTTCTGGCAACAGTTTCTACCCTAAAATATTTAGGAGCAAGCACCGCCGCTGTCTTATGTGGAATGACCACGTAAAATAAACAGTAGGAAAGAAGATGCCACACTGAGTTTCGTAGGAAAAAGTCTTAATAAAAAATAACTATTCCACGAAAGAAGTGGCTTACAAAACACTTGTTCGACCGACTCTTGAGTATTGCTCATCACTCTGGGACCCTTACCAGATGGGGTTGATAGAAGAGAGAGGGAAGATTCCACGAAGAGCAGAGTGTTCCGTCAAGAGAGCGTTCAGGTGGCACGAGAGCATTACAGAGATGCTCAACAAACTCCTGTGGCAGACGCTACAAGAGGGCCGTTGTGTATCACAGGCAGGTCCACCATTGAAATTCTCAGAGCGCATTCCGGGAAGAGTCGGGCAACATATTACTTCTTCCCACATACGTCTCGCGAAATGATCACAACGAGAAAATTGGAGAAATTAGAGCTAATGCAGAGGTTCACTGACAATCGTTCTTCCTCTGCGCTGTTCACGAGTGGAACAGGGAAGGGGAGATCATTAAGTGCTACTAGAAGTACCCTCTGCTACGCACAGTCAGTTGGCTTGAGGATTATTGATGAAGATGTGAATATTGACTGTGGAATATGCACATCGTGAATGCCGCTGTCTCAACACCCATACAATGATTCTAACTTCAATACTTGTCTTCGTGTAGTAAATCTTTTACGTAAGATTATGCCCCTTCATGAGTAGTTTATGACAGCATTTAAAATTTTCACGTTCGGCGATAACTTTTATCAAACACTGAAAATTAAATTTTTGTAGTCCCTGGAAGCCCATACACAGACAACCTGAAACGAGAACTGGATGAGTGTTTTAGCTGTTGCAATTATTACTTTATATAAATGTAAAATATGCATATACTCTTAGAATCCCTAAAATGAATTGTTGCACACTGAAGTTTTTAAGTAAAATATTGGTGTTTTTTCCTCCAACACAGGAAATTTACGGTAGTATTTTTGAAAAGTCAGCAGCTCGTGGTCTCGCGGTAGCGTTCTCGCTTTCCGAGCACGAGGTCCCGTGTTAGATTCCCCGTCGGTCAGTGATTTTCACCTGCCCCGAGATGATTTGGAGTTGTTGTGTCGTCTTCATGATCATCATTCATCCCCATTACGGTCGGAGAAACGCAACGGCAAACCATCTCCATTAGAACCTTGCCTAGTACGGCGGTGCGGGCCTCCCGCATCGTTCACCTACCCTCTGTAATTTTTGATAAATGGAGCAGTTCGCTACATTGCTACAGGAAGTGAGCGGTAGGTGAGGAGGGTTGTTGGAGGAAGAGTGTTTTGAAATGGATCTGGGATGTAAAAGTTGGGAAGAGGTCACCAAACTAATCCTTCGGAAATGGAGGAGGGCTTAACTGGGGGGTATCTATGACATGGAGGGGAAGAGGAGTATTCTTTAAACCTGGAAGGATGGCCAGAAATCTGGATGCATTTCGTTGTCACGTTGGAAGAGTTAGTTAAATTATCATTGGGATTGGACACAGAGGCCGGCCGAAGTGGCCGAGCGGTTAAAGGCACTACAGTCTGGAACCGCACGACCGCTGCGGTCGCAGGTTCGAATCCTGCCTCGGGCATGGATGTGTGTGATGCCCTTAGGTTAGTTAGGTTTAAGTACTTCTAAGTTCTAGGGGACTTGTGACCACAGCAGTTGAGTCCCATAGTGCTCAGAGCCAATTTGGACACAGAGAGTGTCATGGGTTACAGTTGTTGATAGGGAGAAGAGGGAGTCATTTGTTGGTACAAGCACCGCAGAGGTGATAATGAGGGACGAAATATTAGGGCGAGCGGTTTCAAATTCGCGGAAAGTGTAGAAAGTGCAAACGTGTTCGATGTGTGTGTGTGTGTGTGTGTGTGTGTGTGTGTGTGTGTGTGTTGGCCGAGCGGTTCTAGGCGCTTCAGTCTGAAACCGCGCGACCGCTACTGTCGCAGGTTCGAATCCTGCCTCGGGCATGGATGTGTGTGATGTCCTTAGGTTAGTTAAGTTTAAGTAGTTCTAAGTTCTAGGGGACTGATGACCTCAGATGTTAAATCCCATAGCGCTCAGAGCCATTTCTTTTGTGTGTGTGTGTGTGTGTGTGTGTGTGTGTGTGTGTGTGTGAGAGAGAGAGAGAGAGAGAGAGAGAGAGAGAGAGAGAGAGAGAGAGAGAGAGATAGAAAGAAAACTAATAAGTTCATAGAGGGACCTGGTGTGGTAAGACTGCAAGATATGGAAGGGAAGGCGGTGTGCATCAAGCTGACATCGGCATAGTCAAGGATTGGTCGGATTACGGCTTTGTAAGTGTGGAGTATGGCAGAGGAATACAGTTCCCATGTTCGCCCGGTTAGTAGTTTCAGTTGTTTTAGTCTTTTATTGTATGGTTAGAAGGTGTTACTTCCAAATAAGTTGACAACCGATGGTTAGTAGAATAGGCAGAAGTCGTGGATCCGGATGCTTCCCATGTTTCGTCCAATAATTATTTTCTGGTTCTTGGAATAGGTGATCTTGATGAGTCACTAGCTGCACCAGGGAGCAAAGTGGTTGAAATGGAACTGAAGGAATCACTATGATCTATGGAGAATGCAGCACAGGTCGAGGAACAAGAAGTGGAAGGCGAACTAGAGGAGAGAGACAAGAGGAAGGAGTTTGAGTAAATCAGCAGTATAGACGATATAAGTACAAGAGTTGAGAAAGGACAGAAGATAAGGAAATAAGAGCTGTTTATTGGTATATGAGAATCGCAGGCGAGGCAACACTAAGCGTCGATGTGATGTTAATGTTTTTTCCTCGTATCACTACACGTAGGCCTCGCAACGAGCAACTACAAGTGGTCATATTGTTATCTACATGTGGCAACTGAGTACTTGTATACGATGGCATATAATACTGCATTACACTCTACAAATACGAGACTAATATTCTCCATCATTAGCGTGCTGAACAGGGCGAAATACCGCTGTAATATTCCTTCCTTTTAGCAGTCTCTTTATATGGCTGTTTCAAATCTGCCCATTAAAATTTATTTGTTTTTCACGTTCATGGACGAGAGCTATCATAGACAGACTTACATCGTCGCGGACAGGAGTCTGAGAACAAAAATATCAACATGGATTAATAATGTGTAGAAGATTATATATCTTCCCTCGCAGGTATGCAACTGTGTAATGTTGTTACTTTAATTTGCTATGTAAGCGGTGCTGATGGACATTAAAAGCGGGTTAAAAGCTGTGAACTGTCTGGGGAAGTTAACCTTGCATTACTGAGAAACTGTTTCACCAGGTATCCAGTCTGGCTTACCAAATTCCAACCAGACTAATATTAATTATAATCTTCTAATAGGCATACGGCAACCGGTGATATATATATATATATATATATATATATATATATATATATATAAAAAGAGAATTTAAATAAAAAGAAATAAATTAGTTTATATTTGGAAATTTATTTTAACATTGATCATTGAAATTTCAGCATATTAAACTAAACTGGTGCCTTATTTAGGATTACGAAAATGTGAGTTTGTAATCTTACGGAACACATCAAATGTGGAGCCAAGATTGGGAGACTGCATACAACACTGCATTCATAAAATAACACACGAACAACGTTGAAACATATGCAAGAGGAAATTAACCACAACCAACCGATTCAATTTTCACCCAAAGAAGTTACGTTCGTAGCACAATCCTCTCCGTCATGTAATTACCACACACTGGTATACTAAATTCATACTAACTCTCTGTGAAATCTTCGCAAAAAGAATAGCTGAGGGCTACTTTGATGATTACACCACATGCTTCACGTGGTCAACTTGCTTTACACAAAGCGTTTAACTCCACAATAATTTTGATAATTAAAATAAATTAGATCAAAAAGTAAAACCTCGAACTGGTTACTAACGTCTTACTATTAACTTGATGGGTCAAACAATTATATAAGCACGTGGTAGTGGTCTCACAAAGTACACCCCACTTGGGTTGAACATAAAGAAAAGTTGCTATATTGAAAAATATTGTCAAGACGAGATGTTATAATATCACGCACACTCGCATTTAAGATTGATGATCTTAGTTAAATTTACTGATCAACACGTGGTTCCACTTTACTCACAAAGTAGTGACAAAGCAACTACTGGAAAATATTCTGAACTTCACACTCGAAATATACTGCGTTGCAATTTAAGATAACATTAGATATTTTAGAGCTAAACCTGAAATAAAAGTGATTAAATTTTCAGTTAGGCTGCACTTAAGAAATCCATTGTCCTACGGACTTAGCAGAGACGCGCTTAGCCGGAGATCTTACCACTTCAGACGCTCGCCACGGACAGACTGCCGTAGTTCCTACCTGAGGGGTGCCTCACCAATACAAACGGAAGTGACCAGAGAGGCAGCTTCCTATACCAACATGACAAGGGACGGGCAGGACCATACTAAGGATAGAAACCTCTTTGCTTTTAGAAAGCGTAGCTACCTGTTCCGACGTTGGTCCTACTGTTCTCTAACAGACAGGCTTGTCTGCTACCCTCAACCATGCAACTAGAAATACATTTGCTCATTCATCCTCTCACACAGAAGGAAGGGGGATGACAGTATCTTATCATATACAGTACATAAAAGAAAGCGGATGTAGGTTCCGTATGAAACTGTGTGACATGAATTACAAATAAACTGTGTTTTAAAGTGTAGTAGTGTGACAGATCGTTCTTGTTTATGTGTAAAAGTAACACGTTCCACTACTCAGTCTCCTCCCAGACAGTCAGAAACGCCACAGTAAATTTAGAAGAGGAATTTATGCCGTAAATGACAACAGATTTAAGAAATTAAACATGAAAGGAATCCAACAGAGACCTTTCAACTGGATAATAATAATTCCGTCTAAATGTTAATATTATACAACTCGCCGTATCAGTAAGCTAGCACATGATGGTGGATTATAGTTTCTGTTGATTAAATTAGTGTTCACGACGGACGATAGGCGGATGCGTGTTATCTGTTTGAATGGGGTACTAGAACTGACTATTACCGTTCATTCCCTCCGTCTTCCGTAAGAGGGAGGCAGAAAAGAAGACCGCACAGATGAATTATTGTTACTAATCGTAAGCTCACTTTTTATTTCGACTTACTGATTTCACTCATAACCACGCTGGAGGCGGAAATTCGAGGCATTATGGCGCCTCTGCCAGCGGGCGGTTTACTAACCACTATCAGCCACTAACTCCATGACTGCCCGAGCTAATAACTACTTTCTACTCATTTGACTGTTAACTTCCTTCGATTTCATTAAAAATAAAGCGTAAAATAAAAATACAAATCATTAAGGGTTGAAGGATCTGCACTCGAGGATACATGGGGAAATGCTAGGCGTTTTGTAGGTTTGCTTTTAGACAAACATATTCAGTGTGATGTAACTGTGGAGAAACGAGTAGCTGTTGGAGTGGATGATAAGAAAAGCAAAGGGGTAGATTGGACAGATTGGGGTCTGAGCAAGATCATAATAAGAAGAGGAAAGGGATGGGCAAGGATGGCGGGGCAAAGAGGGAGGCCTGGCATGGAATGGGATAATGACGGAAGAACAGAATTGATAGCACGAATGAATATTAGTGCTGATATCATTGTTTGGGAGAGTGAGTCGACTGAAGTTTCGTTGGGAAAGGATATCGAATATGAGAGTGTGTGGGTGTAGGATTGGCGGAATGTGCTGGTAGTAGACGCGACAGCGTAGCATGAGTGGAAATTAGAGGAGAAAAATAGATCTGTTGGAGTTAGGTTTGATTTAGAATGAGCCTAGGTGTTCGATATGTGAGCGAGGAGAAATGGTTCAAATGGCTCTGAGCACTATGGGACTTAACATCTATGGTCATCAATCCCCTAGAACTTAGAACTACTTAAACCTAACTAACCTAAGTACAGCACACAACACCCAGCCATCACGAGGCAGAGAAAATCCCTCACCCCGCCGGGAATCGAACCCGGGAACCCGGGCGTGGGAAGCGAGAACGCTACCGCACGACCACGAGATGCGGGCGAGCGAAGAGAGATGAGATGGTAAAGGGTATGTAAGGCGCCAGGTACATGGTATCGGAAGGCTAGGCGGAGTGCAAGAAGTTCAAGGATTTGCCGACCGGCTCTTCAGTCCATCTCACTTAATTATTTTGTACCCAGTACTGGCGCTGAGTAACCTGTAAAGCCCTCATGATACCGAACTGAATAGAAGCGAACGTGCGACAGCAATCGTGAATCCACTCTGGTGTAGACGATAAGCGCGCATGAGGAAACGACATCTAGTGGTGTTCGGTTCTCATTCGCTTGCGTCCGCTTCTGTTAATTTGGTTCTCCATCTTTTAGCGAACCATCAAAGGAAGCTCACGTCCTCTCGATTTCGGTTGCTATTAGTATAGAAATCTTTCATCTGCTATCTTGCCACCTTATGGTGTTGTTGACATGTGTGGCATGAGTTGTGGAGTGGTCCGAAGAGAATGTAATGATCGTAATAGAAAGACATAGGTGCCATACGTATCTCCGGGTTGCAAGAGGTCCACAGTACAAATGCTGAAGGAAAAAAAACTACTATTGGTGGAGAATTGCCGAAATACAAATGCTACTGGGGACGTGAGAAAGAAGATACATTCATTATACTCTTGCATCATGTGTGAATGAAGTGCGTAACCACAAGCTTCATAATTTTTTTTTACTATAAAGTTAAGGCAAGCATACTTCCTTCTTCTTCTACTACTACTACTACTTCTACTTTTATTTGGATTCTGTCTCGCAATTTAAGGGAAATTAATCTATGAAGACTGCCTATTGTTAATAGCTTGAACAGTTCAACTAGTCATGGACTTTGATACTTGTCCTAGAGTAATAAATGGAGGAAGCAAGTAATTTACATAAATTTTGTCTCACTCCTCTCCACCGTGCATGGTACGTTGACTGTTCAGACCAGTTTATAAACTTCATGAAAACTCTGATAATGATATTTTGAATCTAAAAGGACTTGATTCATTTCTCTTTTAGTGGGAAGAACTAGAGGATTCATGAGTGCATAGCGAGGGCCAAAGTTTGGAAAGCAACTCTGAGTGAAAGTGCTAGTTTATTATAATGAGCAACAACCCACATGAAACACATGAACTGAAATCAAACTAATGATAACAACATACAGTCCTTTACTTGCATGATAACCATGGTTAAATAAAGTTGCAGTGTGAATTACTTCAAAGACAAGGGCATAAAAACTGGGAGACCACACAAGGAGGAGAATGATACTGCACAGACGTTACAGTAATCACACGCAACGTAGTGACTGAAAGAGACAGTACTTTCTCCACCACCATTCGGCCACACAGTCGAAAGAGATTGAGCGACAGAGCGACTTAATTCGATATTAGAGGATTCACGCTAAAATTAATAAATTCTGAAACTACCATAATATTTGGAAAACGTTATGCAAATTAGGGTTCATTCTGCATAGAATCACTCATTTTATTCACCAGGAAATCCTGTGATCACGATATCTTTACTTTGTTCATATGTGACGCTCAGGCACAGACAAACAACTTCAAATCAGGGGACCACATTCACGCAAATGCACATAAAGATTACAAGTTGATCGCTGAAGATGATAAGTTTGATTAAGGGGGGTAGGACGTCAAACGGGCCGACTTGGAGCAGGAGAGGCACCACAGGACATTTTAGTTTCTACTGTCTATACTTTTACAAATAAATTCATAAACCTTTGTCAGCATGACCAGCAAGGATTCACACTCATATCAGTGGAAGTGCAAAAACATAACAAAATAATTTTTTTTAGATATAAAATTTCATCATTTTTTTCACTTGCTGTTGGCTGCATTTGTTGCTGTAGGTACATTTTTCTTCACAAGCAAGAGAGATTCTTTGATTAATTTTGCACAGCATACAAACCATACTTACAGGCGTATGAAACTCTAGAATTTTCCAAATCTAATGAAAACTGTGGTAACAATTGAAATAATTAACTACAAAATTCTATTTTTTTCTAAACATAAAGTTTAAAACGTAACAGCTCATTCATTTTTTCATAAATTAAATACATTCTAGAGTTTCAGACACCTGTAAGTATGCAGTTGGTAGAACACTTGCCCGCGAAGGGCAAAGGTCCCGACTTCGAGTCTCGGTCCGGCACACAGTTTTAATCTGCCAGAAAGTTTCATATCAGCGCACACTCCGCTGCAGAGTGAAAATCTCATTCTGTAAACATCCCCCAGGCTGTGGCCAAGCCATGTCTCCGCAATATCCTTTCTTTCAGGAGTGCTAGTTCTGCAAGGTTCGCAAGAGAGCTTCTGTGAAGTTTGGAAGGTAGGGGGCTAGGTACTGGCAGAAGTAAAGCTGTGAGGACGGGGCGTGAGTCGTGCTTGGGTTGGTAGATCACTTGCCCACGAAAGGCAAAGGTCCCGAGTTCGAGTCTCGGTGCGGCACACGGTTTTAATCTGACAGAAAGTTTCACCTGTAAGTATGGTTTGTATACTGTGCTAAATTCATCGAACAGTCTCTCTTACTTATGAAGACAAGTGTATCTATAGCAACAAATGCAGCCAATAGTAAGTGAAAAAGTGATGAAATTTCACATGTAAAAAAAATTATTTTGTTATGTTTTTGAACTTCCGCTGCTACGAGTGTGAACCCTGAATCCTTCCTGGTCATGCTGACAAAGTTTTATGAATTTACTTGTAAAAGTATTGACAGTGGAAACTAAAATGTCCTGTGATGCCTCTCCTGCTCCAAGTCGGTCCGTTTGACGTCCAACCCCCCTTAAGCAGTTGCAAACTCTGCCTGACTTACACTGATCAGCTAGAACATTGTGACCACCCACCCAATAGGTGGCACGGATAAAAGCGACGAAGCGTCGTGGCATGGAAACAATGAGGCCTTGGTAGGTCACTGGAGGGTGTTGGCATCACATCTGCACACACAAGTCACCTAATTCCCGTAAATTCCGTGGAGAGGGTCAGTGAGCTCTGACGCCATGCCCAATCACAAGGAATAGAAAAGCAACTGGAATCACTCAATAGAGGAAAGTCCACTGGACCTGACGGGATACCAATTCGATTCTACACAGAGTACGCGAAAGAACTTGCCCCCCTTCTAACAGCCGTGTACCGCAAGTCTCTAGAGGAACGGAGGGTTCCAAATGATTGGAAAAGAGCACAGGTAGTCCCAGTCTTCAAGAAGGGTCGTCCAGCAGATGCGCAAAACTATAGACCTATATCTCTGACGTCGATCTGTTGTAGAATTTTAGAACATGTTTTTTGCTCGAGTATCATGTCGTTTTTGGAAACCCAGAATCTACTATGTAGGAATCAACATGGATTCCGGAAACAGCGATCGTGTGAGACCCAACTTGCTTTATTTGTTCATGAGACCCAGAAAATATTAGATACAGGCTCCCAGGTAGATGCTATTTTTCTTGACTTCCGGAAGGCGTTCGATACAGTTCCGCACTGTCGCCTGATAAACAAAGTAAGAGCCTACGGAATATCAGACCAGCTGTGTGGCTGGATTGAAGAGTTTTTAGCAAACAGAACACAGCATGTTGTTATCAATGGAGAGACGTCTACAGACGTTAAAGCAACCTCTGGCGTGCCACAGGGGAGTGTTATCGGACCATTGATTTTCACAATATATATAAATGACATAGTAGATAGTGTCGGAAGTTCCATGCGGCTTTTCGCGGATGATGCTGTAGTATACAGAGAAGTTGCAGCATTAGAAAAATGTAGCGGAATGCAGGAAGATCTGCAGCGGATAGGCACTTGGTGCAGGGAGTGGCAACTGTCCCTTAACATAGACAAATGTAATGTATTGCGAATACATAGAAAGAAGGATCCTTTATTGTATGATTATATGATAGCGGAACAAACACTGGTAGCAGTTACTTCTGTAAAATATCTGGGAGTATGCGTGCGGAACGATTTGAAGTGGAATGATCATATAAAATTAATTGTTGGTAAGGCGGGTACCAGGTTGAGATTCATTGGGAGAGTGCTTAGAAAATGTAGTCCATCAACAAAGGAGGTGGCTTACAAAACACTCGTTCGACCTATACTTGAGTATTGCTCATCAGTGTGGGATCCGTACCAGATCGGTTTGACGGAGGAGATAGAGAAGATCCAAAGAAGAGCGGCGCGTTTCGTCACAGGGTTATTTGGTAAGCGTGATAGCGTTACGGAGATGTTTAATAAACTCAAGTGGCAGACTCTGCAAGAGAGGCGCTCTGCATCGCGGTGTAGATTGCTCGCCAGGTTTCGAGAGGGTGCGTTTCTGGATGAGGTATCGAATATATTGCTTCCCCCTACTTATACCTCCCGAGGAGATCACGAATGTAAAATTAGAGAGATTAGAGCGCGCACGGAGGCTTTCAGACAGTCGTTCTTCCCGCGAACCATACGCGACTGGAACAGGAAAGTGAGGTAATGACAGTGGCACGTAAAGTGCCCTCCGCCACACACCGTTGGGTGGCTTGCGGAGTATAAGTGTAGATGTAGATGCAGATGCGTGGGGTTCAGATTTAGCGAACTGGGGGCCAGCACATCAATTGGAACTCGCCACTGTGTTCCTCGAACCATTCCATCACACTCCTGGCCTTGTGACAAAGCACATTATCTTACTGAAAGAAGCCACTGCCGTCGGGAGACATGATCGTCATGAAGGGGTGTACGTGGTCTGCAATCAGTGTACGACTCTCCTCGGTTATCATGGTGCCTTGCACGAGCTACACTGGACCCATGAATGCCCACGTGAATATTCCCCAGAGCGCAATGGAGCCGCCGCCAGCTTGTCACCGTGTCGCAGTGCAGGTGTCAAGGAGTTGTTCCCCAGGAAGACGAGCGATTCGCGTCCTCCCATCAATATGATGAAGAAGTCTAGGGATTCATCAGACCATGCAATTCTCCGCAATTGCGCCAACTTTCAGTGTCGATGGTCACGGTCCCATTTCAGTCACACTTGCCGACATCGTTGTGTTAACATTGGCATATGCATAGGTCATCGGCTAAGAAGGCCCATAATTAGGACACATGTGTACTCCGCCCAGCATTAAAGTGTGACATTAGTTCCGCCACAGTTCACCGCCTGTCCTGTTTTACCGGTCTGCCCTTCCTACGACGTCCGACATCAGGAGTGAGGAATGAAATTACAATGAAATCCAGACCTTTAGCTGCTTACTGGCTTTGATAAATGTCAACGGAGAATGTTGAAAATTTGTGCCCCAACTGGGACTCGAACCCGGGATCTCTTGCTTACATAGCAGACGCTTATCCGACTGAGCCATCGAGGACACATAGGATAGTGCGACTGTAGGGTCTTATCTCTGGCACGCTCCCTGTGAGACCCACACTTCCAACTTTCTGTCCACACACTACATTTGTAGTGCCCCTTTCCACTATACTCATTACTTGTGGCAATTAGTCTACCGATTCCCGTAAGAGTTCGGGCAATGCGAGTGCATCCGCACTGAAGAAGATCATTGGCCGGTAAGCCTTATCTATATGGGGATGGTATCTATTCTTCCGGACATGTACGAAAGAACAGAAAAAAAAAAATGGCTCTGAGCACTATGCGACTTAACTTCTGAGGTCATCAGTCCCCTAGAACTTAGAACTACTTAAACCTGACTAACCTAAGGACATCACAAACATCCATGCCCGAGTCAGGATTCGAACTTGCGACCGTAGTAGTCGCGCGGTTCCGGACTGAAGCGCCTAGAACAGCTCGGCGACCGCGGCCGGCGAACAGATACCATCTTCATATACGAGGGCTATCCACAATGTACATTACGTTTTGGAACTAAAAATAAATAAAGTATTGGAATTTTTTTATTATACACTCCTGGAAATTGAAATAAGAACACCTTGAATTCATTGTCCCAGGAAGGGGAAACTTTATTGACACATTCCTGGGGTCAGATACATCACATGGTCACACTGACAGAACCACAGGCACATAGACACAGGCAACAGAGCATGCACAATGTCGGCACTAGTACAGTGTATATCCACCTTTCGCAGCAATGCAGGCTGCTATTCTCCCATGGAGACGATCGTAGAGATGCTGGATGTAGTCCTGTGGAACGGCTTGCCATGCCATTTCCACCTGGCGCCTCAGTTGGACCAGCGTTCGTGCTGGACGTGCAGACCGCGTGAGACGACGCTTCATCCAGTCCCAAACATGCTCAATGGGGGACAGATCCGGAGATCTTGCTGGCCAGGGTAGTTGACTTACACCTTCTAGAGCACGTTGGGTGGCACGGGATACATGCGGACGTACATTGTCCTGTTGGAACAGCAAGTTCCCTTGTCGGTCTAGGAATGGTAGAACGATGGGTTCGATGACGGTTTGGATGTACCGTGCACTATTCAGTGTCCCCTCGACGATCACCAGTGGCAGATCGCTCCCCACACCATGATGCCGGGTGTTGGCCCTGTGTGCCTCGGTCGTATGCAGTCCTGATTGTGGCGCTCACCTGCACGGCGCCAAACACGCATACGACCATCATTGGCACCAAGGCAGAAGCGACTCTCATCGCTGAAGACGACACGTCTCCATTCGTCCCTCCATTCACGCCTGTCGCGACACCACTGGAGGCGGCCTGCACGATGTTGGGGCGTGAGCGGAAGACGGCCTAACGGTGTGCGGGACCGTAGCCCAGCTTCATGGAGACGGTTGCGAATGGTCCTCGCCGATACCCCAGGAGCAACAGTGTCCCTAATTTGCTGGGAAGTGGCGGTGCGGTCCCCTACGGCACTGCGTAGGACCCTACGGTCTTGGCGTGCATCCGTGCGTCGCTGCGGTCCGGTCCCAGGTCGACGGACACGTGCACCTTCCGCCGACCACTGGCGACAACTTCGATATACTGTGGAGACCTCACGCCCCACGTGTTGAGCAATTCGGCGGTACGTCCACCCGGCCTCCCGCATGCCCACTATACGCCCTCGCTCAAAGTCCGTCAACTGCACATACGGTTCACGTCCACGCTGTCGCGGCATGCTACCAGTGTTAAAGACTGCGATGGAGCTCCGTATGCCACGGCAAACTGGCTGACACTGACGGCGGCGGTGCACAAATGCTGCGCAGCTAGCGCCATTTGACGGCCAACACCGCGGTTCCTGGTGTGTCCGCTGTGCCGTGCGTGTGATCATTGCTTGTACAGCCTCTGGCAGTGTCCGGAGCAAGTATGGTGGGTCTGACACACCGGTGTCAATGTGTTCTTTTTTCCATTTCCAGGAGTGTATACAGGTGAAAGCCACACTTAAATACTACTTTTCTACATAGTTGCCACTTAAATTAAGGCACTTATCGTACCGATGGAAGAGCTTGGAAATTCCTTCGTCGTAAAATTCGGCTGCCTGCGCCTTCAACCAGGTGGCGACTGTCTTTTGCGACAGAAAAGTTGTGATTTTTGTGGACTTCCTGGAAAGAGGCACTACAATAAACTCTCAAAGGTATTGCCAAACTCTGCACAACGTCAGAAGAGCAATACAAAACAAGCGCAGGGGAAAGTTGGGCTCAAAGACCTTGCTGATTCACGACAACGCCCGGGCCCACACGGCAAATGCCACTCGTGAAGTTCTCGAACCTTTTAAGTGGGAGTTGTTTCCTCATCCGCCGTACAGTCCCGACCTGGCACCGAGCGACTTCCACTTATTCCCAGCAATGGAGAAGTGGCTGGCTATGCAGCGTTTTGATGACGGCGCACAGCTTCAAGAAGAGGTAACCACGTGGTTGAAGGCGCAGGCGGCCGAATTTTACGACGAAGGAATTTCCAAGCTCGTCCATCGCTACGATAAGTGCCTTAATTTAATTGGCAACTATGTAGAAAAGTAGTATTTAAATGTGGCTCTCATCTGTATATAATAAAAAAAATTCCAATACTTTATTTATTTTTAATTCCAAAACGTAATGTACTTTGTGGATAGCCCTCGTATATCAGTAGTGAGGGATAGCCGCCTAACCCACTGACGTCGGGACATGCTTTCACCTTGGTTTTGCCACGTGTTGAAGACACTCACCACAGTACTCCTCGAATACCCGACGAGTCGTGCAGTTTGCGAAACGCTCGTGGCGAGCCTCCAGGCTATTAAAATTAGCCCTCGGTCAAACTCTGATCGCGCCCCTTTCCCGTTCTACACAAGGACAACACGCTCACTGATTACTACATGCACCGTGCGTGTGTCTGACTAGCAATCGTTCCTTGCCTGATGACGCTGCTTCGTCTGGACTAGTATATATCGACAGTACGTCGGTGGCCATAACTTTCTGGCTGATCAGTGTAAGCATGAGGTGCATCAGGCGAAATGATCAATCTGCTTACGTTGCAAGCAGATATCACAAACTGTCTGATATACAGGGTGTTACAAAAAGGTACGGCCAAACTTTCAGGAAACATTCCTCACACACAAATAAAAAAAAGATGTTATGTGGACATGTGTTCGGAAACGCTTAATTTCCATGTTAGAGTTCATTTTAGTTTCGTCAGTATGTACTGTACTTCCTCGATTCACCGCCGGTTGGCCCATTTGAAGGAAGGTAATGTTGACTTCGGTGCTTGTGTTGACATGTGACTGATTGCTCTACAGTACTAGCATCAAGCACATCAGTACGTGGCATCAACAGGTTAGTGTTCATCACGAACGTGGTTTTGCAGTCAGTGCAATGTTTACAAATGCGGAGTTGGCAGATGCCCATTTGATGTATGGATTAGCACGGGGCAATAGCCGTGGCGCGGTACGTTTGTATCGAGACAGATTTCCAGAACGAAGGTGTCCCGACAGGAAGACGTTCGAAGCAATTGATCGGCGTCTTAGGGAGCACGGAACATTCCAGCCTATGACTCGTGACTGGGGAAGACCTAGAACGACGAGGACACCTGCAATGGACGAGGCAATTCTTCGTGCAGTTGACGATAACCCTAATATCAGCGTCAGTTGCTGCTGTACAAGGTAACGTTGACCACGTCACTGTATGGAGAGTGCTACGGGAGAACCAGTTGTTTCCGTACCATGTGCAGCGTGTGCAGGCACTATCAGCAGCTGATTGGCCTCCACGGGTACACTTCTGTGAATGGTTCATCCAACAATGTGTCAATCCTCATTTCAGTGCCAATGTTCTCTTTACGGATGAGGCTTCATTCCAACGTGGTCAAATTGTAAATTTTCACAATCAACATGTGTGGGCGTACGAGAATCCGCACGCAATTGTGCAATCACGTCATCAACACAGATTTTCTGCGAACGTTTGGGCAGGCATTGTTGGTGATGTCTTGATTGGGTCACATGTTCTTCCACCTACGCTCAATGGAGCACGTTATCATGATTTCATACGGGATACTCTACCTGTGCTGCTAGAACATGTGCCTTTACAAGTACGACACAACATGTGGTTCATGCACGATGGAGCTCCTGCACATTTCAATCGAAGTGTTCGTACGCTTCTCAACAACAGATTCGGTGACCGATGGATTGGTAGAGGCGGACCAATTCCATGGCCTCCACGCTCTCCAGACCTCAACGCTCTTGACTTTCATTCATGAGGGCATTTGAAAGCTCTTATCTATGCAACCCCGGTACCAAACGTAGAGACTCTTCGTGCTCGTATTGTGGACGTCTGTGATACAATATGCCATTCTCCAGAGCTGCATCAGCGCATCAGGGGTTCCATGCGACGGAGGGTGGATGCATGTGTCCTCGCTAACGGAGGACATTTTGAACATTTCCTGTAACAAAGTGTTTGAAGTCCCGCTGGTACGTTCTGTTGCTGTGCGTTTCCATTCCATGATTAATGTGATTTGAAGAGAAGTAATAAAATGAGCTCTAACATGGAAAGTAAGCGTTTCCGGACACATGTCCACATAACATATTTTCTTTCTTCGTGTGTGAGGAATGTTTCCTGAAAGTTTGGCCGTACCTTTTTGTAACACCCTGTATAGCAGCTATTGAAATAGCAAACTATCAGTAACGTAAATTTATCCGGTTGCTAACAGGCTTTCTTCATGTTGGTCGTCTATAATTAGTGTTCTGCTTTTAATTCTCTCCTCAGTTGTAATGAGAAACCAGCGAAATGCGTCAACCGACATATGTACCAATTTTTGGATTAATGATAAGAAAAGTTGGAGCTGCAGTTGCGTATTTACATACACACTTTAACATATTCACTGAGACATGTAGACTCTTTCTTCATACGCCATTTCACTGACTTCGTCAGAGTTGTATGTATGTGCTGGTTATTAGCGCCAAAAAGATAATAAAGCAGCGTCCATAGGTTGCTTATGTCGTGTGGTGTTCTCTTCTATCCCGTCAACTGTGAACGCTTGTTCACAGATACAGGCGGATGGTAGTGAACACTGTCGGCTTGTGTTCGGTTCCATGGTGTAAAGGGGCTTAAGATTTTGGCTGATATCATAATATGGAATTTTGCGTGTACGAAGTAATCGTACATGCTGTACTTTTACTTTACTCTCTGGCTATGGGAGTCACATTCGAAGTATGACTTTTTACCTGGCCGTTGCAAATATGCCGCATAATGCTTTACCAGCTAGCAAGTGTACAACTTCATTTTACAGTTCGAATTTTATTTTTAATATTTCTCTAAAGTTTGGTTGAATACGCTATGGGAGTGTAAGGAGAAGGTCGCTAACGACGAATAAAATGTGTATGGTCCCCTTACAAATACTATTTCGTATGCCGATTTTTCAAGAAGCCTCGGATAAAATTCATTCACTCAATTGGATCAATCATCATTGGTTGACCATCGAGTCGCCGCTGATCGCAACGTCTGCGATTGGCAGAGACACAGGTACACTGCAAGTGTCGAGCAAGTCATCGACTGCCCCCCCCCCTCCCCCCCACTCCACCGTGTACACATATTCAAGTACGTACTATATCCTTTCCAAGCCTCGTCATCTCCGAGAGACTACTGCAACCAAAATCCCTCTGAATCTGCTTACTGTATTCGTCTCTTGGTCTTCCTCTACTATTTTTATCCCCCACTCTTCCCTCCAGTACTAAATTGGTGATCCCTTGATGCCTCAGAACGTGTCCTACCAACCAATCCCTTCTTTTAGTCAGCTTGCACCATAAATTACTCTTCCCCCAATTCTATTCCTCACTTCCTCAGTTATGTGATTTACCCATCTAATCTTCACATTCTTCTGTAACACCACGTTTCAAAAACTTCTATTCTATTCTTGTCTAAAGTGTTTATCGTCCATATTTCACTTCCTTACATGGCTACACTCCATTCAAATACTTTCAGGAAGGAGTTCCTACATTTAAACCTATACTCGAGGTTAAAAATTTGTCTTCTTCAGAAATCCTTTCTTTGCCATCGCCAGTCTACATTTTATATCCTCTCTACTTCCACCATCGTCAGTTATTTTGCTGCTCCAATAGCAAAACTCATTTACTACTTTAAGTGTCTCATTTCCTAATCTAATCCCCTCAGCATCACCTGATTTAATTCAACTACATTCCATTAGCGTCGTTTTGCTTTTGTTGATGTTCATCTTATATCCTCCTTTCAAGATACTGTCCTTTCTGTTCAAATGCTCTTCCAAGTCCTTAGCTGCCCTGACAGATCTGTAATGTCATCGGAAAATCTCAAAGTTTTAATTTCTTCTCCCTGGACTTCAATTCCTACTCCAAATTTTTCTTATGTTTCCTTTACTTCTTGCTCAATATACAGACTGAATAACATCGGGGGTAGGCAACAACCCTGTCTCACTCCCTTCTCAACCACTGCTTCCCTTCCGTGCCCCTCGACTGCTATATCTGCGATCTGGTTTCTGTAAAAGCTTTAAATAATCTCCCTGTATTTCACCCCTGCCACGTTTAGAATTTGAAAGACAGTATTCCAGGTAACACTGTCAAAAGCTTTCTCTAAGTCTAAAAATGCTGTAAACGTAGATTTACCTTTACTTAGCCTTTCTTCTATGTGAAGTTGTAGGGTCAGTATTGCCTCGCGTGGTGCTACATTCCTCCGGAATGCAAACTGGTGTTCCCCAAGTTTGGCTTCTACCAGTTTTTCCATTCTTCTGTAAAGGATTCGTGTTAGTAATTTGTAGCCGTGACTTATTAAACTGATAGTACGGTAATTTTCACACCTGCCAGCACCTGCATTCTTTCGAATTGAGATTATAATATTCTTCCTGAAGTCTGAGGGTATTTCGCCTGTCTCATACATCCTGCTCACCAGATGAAAGAGTTTTTTCATGTTTAAGGGCACGGAATGAACTGTATTTAAAGAAAAATTAGAACAATACTTATATGTGAAAACGTATACATGATACGCAATGGAAAATGTAAATGAACATCACAACATTGGTAGATGTATGAGACTGAAGCCTTCGGCGACGGAACTGTTGAATACAACAGTCTCAGTGTTCTTGACGCGTCAGTTCAGTGCAAAACCTCGAGTTTTCGACGATTACCACATCGTCTTCGTCAGGGACTATTGACGAAGACGGTGGAGGTAATCGTCGTAAGTTCGAGATTTTACCCTGAACTGACGCGTCAAGATGCCCGAGAATGTTTTAACACAGGGGTAGATGTAGTTCGGCATAACTGTCAAGTTATAATGATTCACTCTGCCCTCCCCCGCGCTCCCGACCTACCCTTAATTCGCGTTCTTAAACACTAGTTTATGCACATACAGAGACAAATGGTTATGACAACAGGAATGTAAGTATATACTACATGTAAGAAAGAAGTATTTTCATTTTGTGTCTTTCTTACTTTATCTTTCTGATTCTACTTGCACTTTTAAAATACAATTTTATTTTACATGTACTAACATAAATTAATTATTTAATAATAAAAATTGGTTCAAATGGGTCTGAGCACTATGGGACTCAACTGCTGAGGTCATTAGTCCCCTAGAACTTAGAACTAGTTAAACCTAACTAACCTAAGGACATCACAAACATCCATGCCCGAGGCAGGATTCGAACCTGCGACCGTAGCGGTCTTGCGGTTCCAGACTGCAGCGCCTTTAACCGCACGGCCACTTCGGCCGGCTATTTAATAATAAAGTGATAATAAATAAATTAATTGGTTGGTACGTAAAGAGTATTTTTCCTAACAGCCAAAAGTTCTAAACTGTAGGAAAAACAGTCTGAAAATTTTGTAAGGTGTTTTTATTTTATTTATTTACATGTCAAGTTCCGTAGGACCAAATTCAGGGTAAATCTCCAAGGTCATGGAACGTGTCAGTACATGAACTTACAACATAAAAGTAATAACAGATAAAAATAAATGTTCATGAACCTGAAAGAAAATCAGTCCATAAGTTTAAGCAAACGCTATCAGCAATACAATGAGAATCAGCTTAATTTTTCAAGGAACTCCTCGACAGAATAGAAGGAGTGACCAATGAGGAAACTCTTCAGTTTCGATTTGAAAGCGCGTGGATTACTGCTAAGATTTTTGAATTCGAGTGGCAGCTTATTGAAATTGGATGCAGCAGTATACTGCACACCTTTTTGCACTAGAGTTAAGGAAGTCCGATCCAAATGGAGGTTTGATTTCTGCCGAGTATAAACCGAGTGAAAGCTGCTTATTGTTGGAAATAAACTAATATTGGTAACAAGAAACGACAATGAGGAATATACATATTGAGAGGCCAATGTCAAAATACCCAGACTCGTGAGCAGAGGTAGACAACAGGTTCGTGAACTCACACCACTTATTGCCCGAACCGCCAGTTTCTGAGCTGGAAACAGTTGTTAAGGAAAAGATTCATATGCTGCACCGCTATAGAGTTATTTAGCATCGAAGTTACCCAATCAGATCGTCGCGCCCACAAATGCAGGCAGCCTACTAGAGACAGAGTCGGCAAACTCATTATCGCTTGGGTTCTTAAAACCGAACAAACTTAGCTCTTGCCCACCTAGTTTAAAACTATTACCTCCGAAAAAGACAAATTTTAATTGATAATGAGCATTTGCACAAGTAGTAACACACGGACACAGTAATGTCCCTGCAGTATCGCATTTTAGCGCGTGCAAGTGCTTGAATTTGCGCGCGCATCGAACTGAGTGGCTCATTTCAATATTAAATAACTCGGGAACAGTGCAACGCATCGAATGTTTTCTTAGCAGTTAATTCTCAGCACAACCTCCCACGCAACAAGCTTTTCAGACTGTTTCTGACCACCCTGGGTAATCATTTTTTCCTTTCCCATGCACTTCACAACGGTTTGGAAGATGTAGATGTAGATATCGTGAGAATTTTCTTGAAATTCGATCTGAATTAGCCTTTGGAGCTATTGTTTGTATGAGTAGATTAGTTGGTTGATTTTGGGGAGGGGACCAAACTGCGAGGTCATCGGACCCATCGGATTAGGGGATGGATGGGGAAGGCAATCGGCCGCGCCCTTTCAAAGGAACCATCCCGGCATTTGGCTGAAGCGGTTTAGGGAAATCACGAAAAACCTAAATGAGGATGGCCGGAACTGTCGTCCTCCCGAATGCGAGTCCAGTGTGCTAACCACTGCTCCACCTCGCTCGGTATATGATTAGATATCGCCCGCAGCTGTCATTTTTCCTTTTTATAATTTTCAAGTATCTCCATAAAAATTCAGCGCATTACGTCACGGCAGTCTCTACACATGTTACATTTCATTGACGTCCACAGCCATTGTGCTTTTTAGGATAAATGTTGCCGTACGAATAGCAAGTTTAATACTGGTGCATGTCAAACATTTAAAATTATCTGTATTTCCACGCACAATAGCAGCCAAGTTATACGTTATGACTGTATAATGGTTAATGTGGACGTAGCCCTACTTAAAATGCTGCTGAAAATAGCATATGCTCTTACATAGAAGTGAAAGGAGGACGGTGGACTCTGCCGATAAGATGAGAATATAAATTTTTCAAATTTGGTGTCGACGGCGAAGTACTGTAGATTAAATGGATAGATCGGATAACTAATATCGAGGGACTGAATCGAATTGGAGAGAAAAGAATTGTGTGACACAACTGAAATAAATGAAGGCGTATGTCGTAAGATACATTTTGAGGCCTTAAGGAGTAATTAATTTGGTAATGAAGGGAAATGTCAAGCGTAAGAATTGTAGAGGGAGATCAACGATTGTGTGCAGAAGTAGGTTCAGTTGGATGTACGTTGCAATAGTTATGCTGAGATGAAGAGGCTTGGACAGTGTAGACTAGTGGGGAAAGCTCCATCAAACTAATCTTCAAACTGAAGAGCACAACAGCAAAAAAATGGTTCAAATGGCTCTGAGCACTATGGGACTCAATATCTAAGATCATCAGTCCGCTAGAACTTAGAACTACTTAAACCTAACTAACCTAAGGACATCACACACATCCAAGCCCGAGGCAGGATTCGAACCTGCGACCGTAGCAGTCACGCGGTTCCAGACTGAAGCGCCTAGAACCGCACGGCCACCGCGGCCGCCTTTTCGGCTAGTGCCCATTATCTTACGATACAAAATATCATCTCAAAAGTGCACTTTCAGCACTTGGAAACATTTAGAAAGATTGTGGAATATAGCTGTGTTCCTGGCTGTGCATTGTAAGAAATGCATTATGAAAGGATTTTGCATCTTAAATTTCCCTATCTCTATAAGCGTCTTTTTAAGGGCGCAAGGATGCCGTTAAAAACCAGCAGCACCCCCGCCCCCCCTTCCCTACCCCAGTACCTCAGTACTGTAGAATCGTCATTTTTTGGGGTGGCGTCACAGTTCGGAAAAGTTATTTCGATGTCTTGAACATATGTGGAACATCAGAGATGTTAAATATGAAACGCCCCATACAACACGGCTTGGACAGATGTCCAGTTCTTAATTGAGGTTAGCTGAAATCCGAGACCATCGGGAGCGAGGCGAGGTCGCTTCCGAGACATGTGCTGGTGGTCCTCTCTTTGCAGCGAGCCGTCGGCCTGAAAACTGCTAACATGTATCCACTGCACGCCAACGACAGGTATCAAGCGGACAAATGGCGAAGCAGGGGGTACGAATAAGTTGTCACTTCGCATCATGTCAGGTGACTTCTTCACTGTAGAGGACAAGCTGTGTTGGTACGCAGCGGCGTGTTCGGAATCGGCGTAATGCCGCCCAGCAAGCGGTGCCGCGTCTCCATTCTGAACGCGTGGCTGGTCGCGCAGAATGCTGGCGCGCGAGGAGGTCTGAAGAGCCCGCCCCGCAGCCGGCCCTTTGAGGGCAGCTGCCCTTTCTGCCCTTTGTACCGTCCGCGGCCGCGGGCCACCGGCGTGGGCTGTCAATGGTCAGCGCAGCCTCCTCAAGGCGAAGCCGATACGATCACCACCAGAGCTAATCCGAGGCGCCTGCAGCAGTACAGACGTACAAATTCTTTTAATGCTTTTTGCTAAGCGATCTGTTCCGAGGACGTTGGGTGTACTGTCGGAAGTAATTCGATTCTCCAGCCAGCTTAAGGCCATGCTGATAGACTGCTGGGTTCAGACTTCTTCGGACTTCAATGAAATACTATACACGCTCTGATCCAAAGTATGCGGACACCCTTACATAACGCAGAATTTACCAGTAGATGTCACGAGAGGCGGACCTGTGGAGCACAATATAAGAGGAGGTGGGGAGTACTGTGTTGTCAACAGAGAAGCAATAACAGAAGAAAACTCAGTGACTTCTAACGTGTAATAGTTATTGGAAGTCACCTGAGTAACAAATACATCAGAGGCATTTCAACCCTTCTAAAACTGCCCAGATTGAAATATATCTACGATATGGCAACGAAGACGGCGCTCCTTACATAATAATAATTCTATGGCAAATTGTTAGGGTTCCATAAAAGTCATCATCACACCACACAAAATAAACTACAGATAATAATAAATGCAAACGATGCGGTGCTCGAGATCTACACACGAGCGTGTTTATTTAAGAAATATTGACAAGGTATCACGGCGAATCCGGCTTTTAAGAATATACGAGAGTTATTCCATAAGCCATGCAACTATAGGATGCCTTACGACAATGCGACAACATGGTAATTCCACTATGTATGTTGAACTGCTAAGGCAGTGTGTATTTGAATGCGTATGATGGTATATACACACATCAAAAAAAGTTTTGCAACACCTCGGTTGCGAGAGTTCCGGAACCTGTACAGAAAATTGGAATAGAGACCAACATAAACATCATTTCATCCCTTTATATTGCTCATGAAAACCACACATTCCATGTTGTACCACCATACAGCAAGACCTTCAGAGGTAGTGGTCCACATTTCTGTACACACCGCTACCTCTAATACCCAGTAGCATGTCCTCTTGCATTGACGCATGCCTGTATTTGTCGTGGCATACTATCTACAAGTACATCAAGACACTATTGGTCCAGATTGTCCCATTCCTCAACAGCGATTCGGCGTAGATCCCTCAGAGTGGTTGGTGGGTCACGTCGTCCATAAACAGCCTTTTTCAACCTATCCCAGGAATGTTCGATAGGGTTCGTCTCTGGAGAACATGCTGGCCACTCTAGTCGAGCGATGTCGTTATCCTGAAGGAAGGCATTGACAAGATGTGGACGTTGGGGGGCACGAATTATTTTCCATGAAGGCGAATGACTCGCCAATATGCTGCCGATATGGTTGCACTATTGGTTGGAGGATGGCATTCACGTGTAGTACAACCGTCACGGCGCCTTCCATGACCACCCAGCGGCGTACGTCGGCCCCACATAATGCAACCGCAAAACATTAGGGAACCTCCACCTTGCTACACTCGTTGACAGTGTGTCTAAGGCGTTCAGCCTGACCAGGTTGCCTCCAAACACTACTCCGACGATTGTTTGGTTGAAGGCTTATGGGACACTCATCGGTGAAGAGAACGTGATGCCAATCCTGAGCGGTCCATTCGGCATGTTTTTTGGCCTGTCTGTATTGCGCTGCATGGTGTCGTGGTTGCAAAGATGGACCTCACCATGGACGTCGGGAGTCAAGTTGTGCATCATGCAGCCTATTGCGCACAGTTTGAGCCGTAACAAGACGTCCGGTGGCTGCACGAAAAGCATTATTCAACATGGTGGCGTTGCTGTCAGGGTTCCTCCGAGACATAATCTACATCTACATTTATACCCTGCAAGCCACCCAGCGGTGTGTGGCGCAGGGCACATTACGTGCCACTGTCATTACCTCCCTTTCCTGTTCCGGTCGCGTATGGTTCGCGGGAAGAACGACTGCCGGAAAGCCTCCGTGCGCGCTCGAATCTCTCTAATTTTACATTCTTGATCTCCTCAGGAGGTGTAAATAGGGGGAAGCAATATATTCGATACCTCATCCAGAAACGCACCCTCTCGAAACCTGGACAGCAAGCTACGCCGCGATGCAGTGCGCCTCTCTTGCAAAGTCTGCCACTTGAGTTTGCTAAACATCTCCGTAACGCTATCACGCTTACCATATAACCCTGTGACGAAACGCGCCGCTCTTGTTTGGATCTTCTCTATCTCTATCTCCTCTCCTCCGTAGGTAGCGGTCATCCATTGCAGTAGTACCCCTTGTGCGGCCTGAGCGAGGTATGTCATCGACTGTTCCTGTCTCTCTGTATCTCCTGCACGTCCGAACAACATCGCTTTGGTTCACTCCGAGACGCCTCGACACTTCCCTTGTCGAGAGCCCTTCCTGGCACAAAGTAACAATGAGGACGCGATCGAACAGCGGTATTGACCGTCTAGGCATGGTTGAACTACAGACAACACGAGCCGTGTACCTCCTTCCTGGTGGAATGACTGGAACTGATCGGCTGTCGGACCCCCTCAGTCTAATAGGCGTTGCTCATGCATGGTTGTTTACATTTTTGGAGGGTTTAGTGACATTTCTGAACAGTCAAAGGGACTGTGTCTGTGATACAATATCCACAGTCAACGTCTATCTTCAGGAGTTCTGGGAACGGGTGTGACGCAAAACTTTTTTTTTGATGTGTGTAGCTCTAGTACAGGTGGTCGCAGCAAAGGGTGAAATGCAGCACACACGATGGAACTCTAAGTTTGTTGTGCACGGGTAGAAATAGAACAAAGGTGAATCAAAATCAACTAATATCCTCCAAAATAGTTCTCCACTGGATCCAGACAGATTTGCCAAAGATGTGGAAGGAGTTGTTGGCCATTAGCATTGCCATAAACGTGTGCCACCCGTCTCCGAAATGCCGTGAGGAGATCTGCCCTGTTTGCAAAGCGCCTCCCACACAATGGTTTCTGCAACTGTGGAATGAGATCTAAGTCGCATCGATTGGGGTCTGGTGAGCGCGTTGGGAGACTGAGGTTTTCCCACCCTCAACGCTGTACACAGTTCTTGATAACGTCTGCTGTGTGGGCTGCGCTACTCAGCAGTACCACATGTTTTCGCCGACACCCACAGCTGTTCGTAAATTTCGCAAGACAATGAGTAGCATTCCCGCTAGCGAGAATGGCAATTTTTACGTATTCTGGCTGTTCCACTCTGCTTACATCCATGCTGTAGCACGGCCAAGCTTACAATGAATATTTCAGGCGCTGGTATCGAGCCATCCTCGTATGTGGTAGCAAATGTCGGTTGATTTCAGTGCAGTTTTCCGCGGACTTTCAAATATAGTTACTGCCGATTACAACAACGCCACATGTTCGCACGATTTACCATAGTTGCCACGGCTTATTGATGGCCCTTGTATAAAGTCTCCATACTCTTAGTTCAGTTCCATTGAAACCTGTTGCAACTGACAATTGAATAATGCGTGCCATTTCAGAAATTTTACTTTTCGTTCCACCAGTTTCTTCACGTGCTGCACAAAATGCTTCTTGATATACAGAACAATGAATCACATCTGCTGAGCGTTGCAAATTTTTGCTGTTTCATAGTCAACTAAGTCCTTAAATTCTTTCTGCGTGATATTGTAATATCGTTTCGCAGTCAATTTACAGTACCCATCACTTATGCGACTGCTTAATATATACTTACAAGGGAACCTCCCCATCGCTCCCCCCTCAGATTTAGTTGTAAGTTGGCACAGGGATAGGTCTTGAAAAACTGAACACAGACCAATCGAGAAAACAGGAAGAAGTTGTGTGGAACAATGAAAAAAATAAGCAAAATATACAAACTGAGTAGTCCATGCGCAAGACAGGCAACATCAAGGAGAGTGTCAGCTTACGAGCGCCGTGGTCCCGTGGTTAGCGTGAGCAGCTGCGGAGCGAGAGGTCCTTGGTTCAAATCTTCTCTCGAGTGAAAAGTTTAATTTTTTATTTTCAGATAATTATCAAAGTTCAGTCACTCACACATGATCAATTTCGCTCTCCAAAATTCCAGGACATGTTCAGATTTGCTTGGACATATACAGGATTTGACGGTCTACGCACGGAAACATTTGAAAACGTAAAAAAAACATATGTTTTGACAGATCACAGGGAAAACTGTGCGACTGTGAAACTGTTGCATTCATTTGTTGCAGTTTATGTGACAAACTCTTATGTTTTCAACATTTTTTTGGGAGTGATTATCACATCCACAAGAAAACCTAAATCGGGCAAGGTAGAAGAATCTTTTTACCCATTCGCCAAGTGTACAAGTTAGGTGGGTCGACAACATATTCCTGCCATGTGACGCACATGCCGTCACCAGTGTCGTATAGAATATATCAGACGTGTTTTCCTATGGAGGAATCGATTGACCTATGACCTTGCGATCAAATGTTTTCGGTTCCCACTGGAGAGGCACGTCATTTCGTCTACTAATCGCACGGTTTTGCGGCGCGGTCGCAAAACACAGACACTAAACTTATTACAGTGAACAGAGACGTCAATGAATGAACGGACAGATCGTAACTTTGCGCAAATAAAGAAAGTAAAATTTTCACTCGAGGGAGGACTCGAATCAAGGACCTCTCGTTCCGCAGTTGCTCACTGTAACCACGGGACCACGGCGCTCATCAGCTAATTTGTCCTTGATGTTGCCTATCTTGCACATGGACTACTCAGTTTGTATAATTTGCTTATTTTTTCGTAGTTCAACACAACTTCTTCCTGTTTTCTCGATTGATCTGTGTTCAGTTTTTCAAGGCCTATCCATTGTGTCAATTTATAACTCAATTTGAGGGGGATGCGATGGGGAGGTTCCCTTGTTAGAATTCTATCCCTGTCGTCTGTCCTTCCCATTCATTTTTATAGGCTTGTGACGATCGATTGCTAGACTGCTTATTTTTGTGCAGACACCCACTGGACCTGTGAACTTCCTGTGTACCACGATCAAACGGCGAAGGGTAAACAGCGCTGACAACATGAAATGAAATGATCGTATGGCATTGTTGGCAGGTTGTCCCATCGGGTTCGGCCGCCAAGTGCAAGTCTTACTTCAGTCGACGCAACATTGGGCGACTTGCGGCCGATGATGAGGATGAAATGATGATGAAGACAACACAACACCCAGTCCACGAGTGGAGAAAATCTCCAAGGCGGCCGCGAATCGAACCCGGGCCCAGTGCATGGGAGGCAAGCACGTTTCCACCCAGCTAAACAGGCGGTCACAGACACCATGATTCTGCCTAACTAAAGAGACCTGTGCCGACCGAAAAATGCCACACCCGAAAACTAAACGAAACACGTTATAAAATGAAACACATGCAGCCATCATTTTGATGATGGGCCTTAACTGACGCTGAGGGGTTGAACTCATGTCGTATACACGATCCGATCAGTGGCTAACATCTGTGAACTGAAAAGTTTTCGATGGTGCCGAGCTACAGTCATGCAGTATTTTTTCAAAAGAACGCACCGCCATTTCATTGTTTATCCCTGTATTTTTCTTCTGTACAATCTAGATTACGGCTTCATGCATTGTCGTGCACAATGTTCTTAGACCATTAACATCATTTTGCTGCATACCGTGCAGGATGAACTGTCTATTTGTCATCCTGCACAGTACACAGCAAAATGATGTTAATGGTCTAGGAACCTTTTACCCGACAACTGCGTGAAAGCTGAAATCTAGGTTGTACAGAAGAAAAATACAGTAATATACAGTCAAATGGCGATGTATTCGTCCAAAAAATCTGTGAACTGGCTTCCGCAGAACAGGGTAGAGCGGGGCTTATTGAATAGTGGCGCTATATGAATAAATGTAAGCTTTTGCGCATGCGCCGTGACAACAGCAAAGAGGAAAAACACGATTGTCTGAGTGATTGTTGTAGTTGGAACTGTTGCCTGTCCAGTGAAAACGTCTGTTTTATTTTCTGACTTCAGAAATTTAGTAAAGATTTATTTAAAGTGTACAAGGTGAGTGGCTCACAACTGGTCATTCCGCGGTTTGTAAAACTGACATGGTATTCGCTAAGGATTTCCTGCAGTTTGTGAGAAGGAAAGCCGTGAAATAAGCCGTGGCATGATACTGGCCCCTTGATACGCCACAATGGTGATTGGTGCTGCCATCGGTTAATGTTTTGGAGAACTACTTCACAGTAGCGTATAAATGTACTTTGGCACTAACTGAATAACTACGAACAGGGCTTTAGGAACAGATAATGGAAAACTGGTTTAATATTAGGTTCCGTGCACCTACAAAATATTTGCTGTTTTGAACTACCATTGCAATTTTTCCTTCATCTTCTTTATATGGCGAGGAACTATAAAAGGAAAGGAGGCAGAATGGAATGGGACGAGAGGGCGCTGAAGGAGGCAGTCGAAGCAGGAATGAAAGAAGCCAGTAACTTATCGAGCGCCATTTAGGGGTTTGTACCGACGTTATCAACAGGAGAAATATAACAATATGGGTATCAGCAACATTTTACAAAAAAAAAATATGTGTGTGATAATCCTACTGAATATACAAATATATTTTGTAAAGATTTGGAAATTTCTCTTGCCAACAGCATAATATATTTGGGAAAAAGAGGATTCGGACTGACACAAAAAAGATGTGCGGATTGCATCCTTCAAACGAGCTGCCAAGAACAACGTCAAACACTCCTGGAAAGACATAGCTGGAAAGGACTGGTGTGTTACATTCTGTAAAACAAACAGTCTTTCCTTAATAAAATCAAGGGGTCTCTCGAAAGCAAGAGCTGCCACCCTAAGCGGATAAACTACGAACAGCACTTAGAACTACAGTAATATCAAAAGTTGAGTCCGCCTTGATGCAAAACGCCTTGTTATTCTTTTATTTCTTTATTATCCCAAACTAGTTTCGGCGACAAATATCACCATCATCAGTGGCGTTTTTTAATCTAAAACATGCAGAAAATGGTATGGTTGTACAAACACAGTATAACATTATTACATTTGTACATACAATAAATAAGGTAGTATAAAAGTATCAATATAAAACTATATTTTGAAAAGACGATTTGCAAATATGTAATAATGTTTTACTGTGTTTGTACAACCATACCATTTTCTGCATGTTTTAGATTAAAAAACCCCATTGATGATGGTGATATTTGTCGCCTAAACTAGTTTGGGATAATAAAGAAATAAACGAATAACAAGGTGTTTTGCATGAAGGCGGACTCAATTTTTGATATTACTGTTTTTCTATGCAAACACGGGCCAAATGGAAGAGTTCCAAGATAATATTATAGCACTTAGAACTTCTTACAGATCTCACCCTGCGTGACAAATTAACTCATACATACACTGATAAGCCAAAACGTTATGACCACTGCCCACTGCGACGTTGGATGCCGCCTCGTGGCATTGCGGGTACGTGACACGGTAAAAAAAAAAAAAAAAAAAAAAAAAAAAGTATGTAAGGGGAGCAGAAACGAACGGTGGATCACCCTAGCGAAGATATGGGCTGCAAAGGGGGAAACCCACTGTGACAGGCGGCTTTGACAAAGGGCAGATTGTTATTACGCAGAGCCCCTGAGCGAGTATCTCGAAAGCGGCAAATCTGATCGAATGTTCAATCACTGCTGAAGTAAGCATCTACGAAAACAGGTAGAAGGTCTGTGAAACCAACACTAGGCAATAAATGGTTGGACGTTTACGACTCTTCACAGAACGTGGGGTTCGCAGGCTTGTTTGCTTGGTGACGTAGGATAGATGGTGATATGTGGCATCTCTGCCAAAAGAGCATAATGCTGATGCATGCATACGTATTTCGGAGCACACAGTTTATCGTACATTGTTGAACATGGAGCTCCGCAGCACGCTATCCCTACGTGTTTATACGTTGACCCAACGACATCGTCCATTAGGACTGCAGTGGACACGGGACCATCGGGATTCGACAGTCGATCAATGGAAATGTGTCGGCTCTTCAGGCGAATTACATTTTTGCTGCACTAGGTCGATTGTCGTCTCCTCAAACTCTGTAATCGAGGTGAAAGGCGACTCGAAACGTGCAGCGTGCCACGGACGCAGGCTGGTGGGAGCAGTATTGTGCTATGGAAGACATTCTCCTGCGCTTGCCTGGGACCTGAGGTACTAACCGAAGACACCCAGACAGATACAAACTACCTGCATCCCTTCATGCTTGATGACTTGGCCGACGGCGATGTCGTCTTTCAGGGTTGGGTTGGGTTGGGTTGTTTGGGGGAAGAGACCAAACAGCGAGGTCATCGGTCTCATCGGATTAGGGAAGGACGGGGAAGGAAGTCGGCCGTGCCCTTTCAAAGGAACCATCCCGGCATTTGCCTGGAGCGATTTAGGGAAATCACGGAAAACCTAAATCAGGATGGCCGGACGCGGGATTGAACCGTCGTCCTCCCGAATGCGAGTCCAGTGTGCTAACCACTGCGCCACCTCGCTCGGTCGTCTTTCAGGAATATCATTGTCCGTGTCTCGGAGCCAGAACCGTGCTACAGTGGTTTAAGGAACATTATGGTGTAACCGCGTTGATGTCTCGGCGACCAAATTCGCTGATATAAATCCTATGGAACCACCTGTGTCGCTATCGGGTGCCATCACTCAGTACGCAAATCAGCAGCCTGTTATTTACGAGAATTACACGACCTGTGCGTAGACATCTAATGCCACATCCCTCCGCAAACTGTCGGATCTTTGATACGCAGAATCAGTGATGTATTTTGTATCAAGGCGGACAAACAAGCTAACAAGCAAGTGGTCATAGTGTTTTGGCTCACCAGTGTATAACACGGATGAAACCGGGTTGCCACTCAACACTAGACCTCCGACGATCATTGCAGAGAAAGGAACAAAAGAGGCGCGTTCTTTAACCAGCGCTGAGAACGTTACGTTTATTGTTTGTTGCAAAGCAGCAGGTGCATATATACCACCACTTCAAGAGTCACCAGAGCTGAGAGTTAACTTGCCCAGTGGGCCCAGTTCATGCATGAGTGACAGTGGATGGATAAATGAGGAAGTATTTCTGAAATGGCTCAAACTTTTTCATGAAAACAAAGTGCCAGGAAAAATACCTCTTATTTTGGATGGGCCTCTGTCACATTCTTCACGATCAGTTCTTGAATTCTTGAAAACTGAGCGTTTTTTCACTGACATGTATGGTGTCCATAAACGCATACTTTCCTAGAAATCGAAGAAATAAACTTTTTAAACCGTAGCTGATGTGCCCATAAAGTAAACACTGTTCAACGAAAGCGCCACTGGTGTAGCGACCAAGGTGTCTGGTTGCGGAGTGGAGAACCCTTTTGCAATTCACAGTTCCATTTTGCTGTAATTTTTTGTATTTTTTTCCATTACAAAATTAGCAGGCATAGAAGGATTAATTAGCCAAGTAGATTAATAGAAATAATTAAAGGGTAGACAAATTAATTTCCCAAACGACTGGGGTTATCCGGCCGCGGTGGCCGTGCGGCTCTAGGCGCTCCAGTCCGGAGCTGCGCTGCTGCTACGGTCGCAGGTTCGAATCCTGCCTCGGGCATGGGTGTGTGTGATGTCCTTAGGTTAGTTAGGTTTAAGTAGTTCTAAGTTCTAGGGGACTGATGACCACAGCAGTTGAGTCCCATAGTGCTCAGAGCCATTTGAACCATTTTTTTGACGGGGGTTAGTAAAGAATTAAAAATATGATCTTGGTCGTTTTACGATATCTCTTTCACACACTGTTACATGTCCTCATTTTACTTCGAACAAGTAGATAGATGGCACTTGTCATACAAAAATTCGCAGCAAATATACTCGCGGCGGCTAGGACACCTAACGAACGCAACTTTCGCGCAACTGCATCGTTCTTTCCGAAGATGCCGAGGAAAAGAAACTTGGTTTATTTTTAAAAATATTTCTTTCTCGGGAATTAATTTTGATGCACACCTCGCATACGATAACATTGTCCGAAATATCGGGCCGCGCGGGGTAGCCGTGCGGTCTTGGGCGCCCAGGCACGGTTCGGGCGGCTCCCTCCGTCGGAGGTTCGAGTCCTCCCTCTGGCACGGGTGTGTGTGTTGTCCTTAGTGTAAGCTAGTTTAAGTTAGATTAAGAAGTGTGTAAGCCTAGGGACTGATGACCTTAGCACTTTGGTCCCATAGGAACTTACCACCACCCCCGAAATATGGGCACTCAATTATGCTACGGATCGTTATTCCGTCTTCTCGGCTGTAAAATTCCCGCTGGGTTTCCAGAAGCGAACAGTAATTTTGAAGTCTCGAACCAAAGTTTTTAACTTGGTGATAAAAATAAACATCACATGGCTAGCACTCACACGTCACTTCCACCGCACAAGTCGGTTGACCTTCGTCATCTACAAACGTGCTATCATACATGACGATGTTAGTTTTTCCACGCTAGGAATCCAATATCTGACAAAACTTGTTATCAGCAAGGTGCGGTTTTAAGATGTTCTCAAGATATGTTCTGTGAATTGAATTCTGTTATTTCTCGGATTTGGAGCAAGTTATGTAAACATTTTCTAGCGAGTCCGTTAAACGACTGACTTCTTATTTCCCTCGAGGACCAAATTAATCATTAGTTTCTTATAAGCAAGGGAAAAATGTAGAACATCAGTTATCCAGACGCTGGGATGGAATATTGTGCTGTGCACGAATGTGTTATTTTAGGTACATTACAACTGCATCAAGGGTTAGTTTTTCTCCCTTGTGCGATAACGTGCATCGAACGCTCTTCTTCGCAGCAATTTTAGTCGGATTTATATTCTCACAACGACGCTTTAAATTTTACTTTTTTGCTAATTCAAGAAGTTTGAGAAATTTATTTGCCCATTCTGTTATGATTCCGTGTTGATTTACTTTTCTTACTAAAATTCCTATCCCTGCTAGTTTCGATGCGGAGAAAATACAAATGAGAAAAAAAGCAGAATGCAACTGGGAATCGAACAAAGGTTCACTGCTTACCATCCGGATGCCTTGGTCGCTACGCCAGCAGCCTTTGCGTTTAACGGTAAATACATACCTTATGGGTAAATAAATCGAGGTAGCTTAAGTTTCTTTCCTCGATTTCTAGGTAAATATTCCTTTGCGGTACCAGATATGTTGATGAAAATGCTCGACTTTAAATTATCCGCTGATTCCGTCAATTCTGAGTCGACTGCGTATCATGAACTTTAGTTGGGAGGGAGGAAGTGCAGAAGGTACAAAATGCCTCAGACTTTTATTTTAGGTCTTACGCAAGCGACCTGCCAAATATGAGCCGAACTGGTTGGTGATGTCTGAGGTCTTCCCCTTGTGCGTGGTTAAAAGCCATGGGAAGGTCTTTCGCTTGTCAGTGTAATGTAATAAAGTATTCGACCTTTTTATTTGAACGCGGACGGACAAGAAAGTCTTCTCGACGGTAGTTGCCTGGGTTTAGTATTAACTCTTCCTCTAGTGGATTCAGAGCTTTAAGCTGCATTATTTGTGACAAAGCAAGGAAATCACGGTACACATTTCTAGCTGCTCGTTACAATCTAAAAGGACACTACACGTGAAGCCGCACGTATTTCTTAGCAGTTTACGATGCGCCTGCTCTCAGGAATGTGTACACTTGTGCAGCTAGGGCGTTCTCTGCCAGCGACTTTCCGCAAAGTCGTTAAAGTTGCGGAGGTCAGAAGTGCGGAGAACACAGTAAGGTAAGGCGCCGGGCCGACCAGTTCATTGATCTGCGACCTTGGGGCAAGCACGAAGTTCAGGATACCGCAGGGCTGACACTCTATAGCAAAAACAGTAGTGACAGCTAGCTGGTGTACGACGCAGCTACCTAGACGTTTACGAACGTAACGTAATTCCTGGACGGTTATTAAAGTATTCTGTCATAGTTATACAGTTCGTTATTTTTCTGCCTAAGGTGTACCACTTCGTCACCAGTGCGAGAATAGGGATGAGGTAATCTAAAGAAGCAAAAGGAGGAACACAGAAAGTATACAGTAAATGACCCCTTACAGCTGGGCTAGACAAACAAGGATCTTCGAATTCAGTTTTTAGCTTTGACACATATTGCAATACTGTCCGGAAACCTAGCAATGGCAACAAGTAAAATTAACATTTTGAAAAGAAGGGCTTCAAATAACTTAGGCAAAACAGAACGCAGATTATGGGAAAATTAAAAGAGTCGATACATTTAAATATTTTGGTGAGAGAATGCAGAAGAATGGCCGTGATGGGGAGTTTAAGGTACTCAGAGCAATGGGCACTGACCTTTCACTTACCTAGAGATACGTACACTAAGAGATCAATATCCTGTCAAGCAAAGCTCCAGCTCTATGTTACAATACTAAAAGCAGAATGTTTATACACAGCCGAGTGCTTGGATTTGACTATAGTAGGAGAAATAGAAAAGCTGGAAAATAAAGAGAGGAAGATCGCAAGAAAAATACTGGGAGCAAGCAAAAAACCAGGATGAATACAGGAACAGAAGTAATGAAGATCTGCACAAGAAAACTCAACAGCTAAATGTCATGATGAGAAATTGCAGTTTGATGTTTTATGGCCATCTGGTTCGAATGAATGAAAATGGATATGCAAGAGAAATGAAAAGTGATCTGTAAGAGATGTAGATAGACAAGACGAGATTATGGACCGAAATATGTTTTGCAAAGTTTTATTCCCTACTGCAGAGAAAACCGAAAAACGAAAACAACGTGTTTAGAAATTCGGAAACAACGTCAATAATAAGTAATAATGAAAAATTATTGGAAAAACCGGAATCTAAATCAGAAGTGGTTATGTACGTGGTCCATAGGCCCAAATCGAGAAGAAGGAAGTATGAAATATCGAAAACAGCTGTGACATTTTAAATGTGAACTCTTTGTGATAGGTGTAGGGTCTACATTTGAATACTAAGAATATCAGCTGAAACAGAAGAATATCTTCATCACTTCATTTATATTTCCACTACACGTTTACGAAAGTTATGTCTGTCGTCAGGTGCAGTTATTTTTAATGAACTTAACAAACAGTTTTGTGTATACGTTTCCGTGATATCGTCTTAATAATACTGTTTTTGAGACAACAGTCTTCCACCAACTTCGCTCACCTCCTTAAAATATACAGGAATTGACGAACGATGCATTTATACTTCTCTAAGTTTCTCGTAAGGATATCGCTGGCGCATTCGCGCACTATGTTCTTTATGTGAGACAGCTTTCCCGGAGTAAAATTACGTTTGGCGGTGCTTTCCGCTGTAAGCTCGAAGGGAACGCGTGGCGTGTTAACATTCGTTTCCAGAGTTCGGTGGGCACCATGCAGCCCAGCATACAGAGTCACAGAGCGTTATGGACTAGCAAGTATCGCTCAGGAAGCTGGTTCACTTTGTTCATTTTGTTGTTTCCAACCAGTCAAATTACAAACCAATTTTTATTCAGTCGGAATTTCTGAAACATGTTAGCTGCACTTTACGTACGCACAATGTAAAACTAATTTGCAGACACCTACTAAAACACTAGACAAAATGCGCCTGTTGTCTCAAAAAAAGAATTATCTGATATGAGTGTTGCTTTAATTTGCCTGCGAACCGGTATAAGGAGAAATCTTAGGATGAACGGTCACAGCTTCCAGAAAGAACTAATGGAGTTCGATGAGTGCAGTAAAAGACATATCAATACACACAGTAGCGTGTTCTGGTTTTTAGCCAAATCAGATCAGTTTGCTTCTCGCCTGACCAGATGAAGCACGGCTCGCACGTGATGTGATTGAATGGTCCTTCACAATACTTTTGGTAGCAGGATGGGCAGAATGAAGAACAAGGAACATGGTAGTTGGTGTGTTTATGCACACTGCATATTGAAACTTCCCGGCATATTAAAACTGGGTGTCGAACTGGGACTCGAACATAGGACCTGGGACTTGGGCAAATACGGAGGACGTTTTCATATTAGCACACACTCCGCTGCAGAGTGGAAGCACATTCTGAATATTGCACATTATCGTGCATCTGGTGATGATTCCCTGGAATAATAACGAGCGTAAAATATCTACGGTTATGTACCTGAAGAGACCAATAGCGAAACGACTTGATAAAGACAGCTGCAGGGAAAGCAGACGCCTCGCTGAAGTTTATTGAATGAAATCTGAGGAAATAAATTCAGTCACGAAATAAGTGCCGTGGCTTATACAAACCTCGCTTGCCTGGTTGCTGAATGTTGATCATCAGCCTGCTGCCCTCATTAGATAACAACTATTGGAGGAGATGGAGAAGTTCCAAAGAAGAGCTGCACCTTCCGTCACGGTTAGTTCAGTAAGCGCGAGAGCCTAGCGACGACGCTCATCACACTGCGGCGGCAGACGCAGTTTTGAAGTTTCCTGGCAAATTAATACTGCTGTTCATGTCGGGGTTCGAACCCGGAATCTCGCTTAGCGCGAGAAAACCGCTTAAAAAAGAAGCGACTCACAACTCGTCTTCGCAATCTTACTTACGCCAGTGCCTCCCTTCTACATTCAAAACTCTTCGACACAATGATCTCTCAAATGTAAGCAGCAATCTGCAGTTGTTTGTTGATGATGCTGCGGTTTATGGGTAGGTGTCGAAGTTGAGTGACTTTAGGAAGATAAAAGATGACTTAGATAAAATTTCTAGTTGGTGTGATTAACGGCAGCTAGCTCTAAATGTATGAAGATGTAAGTTAAGGCGGTTGAGTAGGTAAAACGAATCTGTTACGTTAGGATATAACTTTAGTAGAGTACTGCTTGACGCAGTTACCTCATTTAAATATCTGGGCATATGGTTGAAAAGAGATATGAAATGGAAGAGGCATGTAAGGACTGTGGTAGGGAAGCCGAATGGTCGACTTCGGTTTACTGGGAGAATTTTAGCAAATTGTGATTCATCTGTAAAGGAGACCTCTTATAGGACGCTAGTGCTACCTATACTTGACTACTGCTCGAGTGTTTGGGATTCCCACCAGCTCGTATTAAAGGAAGACATGGCAGCAATTCACAGGTGGGCTGCTAGATTTGTTACCGGTAGGTTCGAAATACACTCAAGCATCACGGAGACGCTGCAGGAACTGAAGTTGGAATCCCTGGAGGGAAGGCGGCGTACTTGTTGAGGAATATTACTGCAAAAATTAAGAGAACCGGCATTTGATGCTGACTGCGGAATGATTCTACTGCTACCAACGTACATTTCGCCAAAGGTCCACGAAGATAAGAGGCATATAGACAATCATTTTTTCGTCGTTCTGTCTGCGAGTGGAACAGAAAAGGAAATGACTAATAGTAGTACCTTCAGCCACGCTCCGTAAGGTAGCTTGTGGTGTACGTATGTAGATTTGATGTAGGGAAGTGAATTTGTATCGTCATCTTTTGTGTATACCGTGGACACTGAAAGTAGCAAACATCGAGGTCCCTCCTCCACACTTCCCCTCAGAATCAAATTAGTGATTAATTGATACCTCTGTATGAATCCTACCAACCTGCTAGTGTAGTTGTACCATAAATTTCTAGTTTTCCGATTCAGTACCTCCTCATTAATTATTATATCTACCTATCTAACCTCAACATTGTTCTGTAGCACCACATTTAAAAAGCTTCTGTTCTATTCTCGTCTTAAGCCCTCAGGGACTCAGCATTAGTTTCCTGGGTATGGACTGGGCGGCCCCGAGGTTCCTGAAATGGCGACTGGTAAGCGCCACCAGTCTTCTGTCACCGTAAGACATAGACATGCTTCAGCGACCAAATTGTAGTGCGGCATTAGAACGTTGTGTGTTGCAGGGAATGGGAATTTTGGCTTGACCACCAGGATCGCGAGATGGTAAAAACAACTGTAAAAATAACCCTCAACCTCAAGGTATGCTATGCACAGATGAGATCCATGGCTATTGAGGTGAAATAGTCGTTAGTGGGCATCCTCTGGGGAAGCTACCGAACCTCAGCTGTATAAGGCTTACCTAGATACATGGGGCTCTGTCTGCGTAGACTTATATGTCTCTTGCTGCTCTTAGGACCGCAATGGAACCGTCGAAGTTCACTCGTCCTCATTCCAGCCGAAAGGGTGGGCCGCTGGTAGATACGAACACCCAGTGAAACAAGAGGGCTCGTGCAGCCAGTCCTCCAGACTGTCTTTTAATCCTCCAGACAGTCTTTTAGTCTCATGTAACATAACACAAGCTGGTGGCCAGAATGTGTTTCTAATAGTTAAAAGGAAAGTGGGGAGCTTTGAAAAAGGTTCACCTTTTTAAATACAAAATGGTTTAATGGCATCTATGGACGCTTAAAATCTGTCAAGTGCTCGAAAAACTGGACCCTGTTGGTAGAAACTTATAATTCACAACAAATGAAGAACATCCAGGAAGTTCAATGCCTTGGAGAGTATGCAATAGAAAGTGAACTGCGCTACACCATGAATTACAGCAAAGGTGTTGTGACTTGCAGGCATCTAGTTGACGTTACCGAGAAGAACTGAAAGCTGAGTAGTCTCAGAAAGGCATCAGTGATATTCAAAACATAATAAAAAGGGTGGATGGCGATCTTGTCAAATCAGATTCGTTTACACTGACTTTCAGCAGCACAAAACTTCCAGAGCACGTTAAGGCCAGTTTACTTTGGTTCAGCATGCAACCTTATTTTTCCAACCCAGTGTTCTGTTTTACGTGCCAGCTCTTTAGGCACAACATCTTAGGTTGTCAAAGAGAACGCACGTGTGGCTAATGTGATGAGGCCGCCCTTGAAGTCTTGGTTATTCTTCTCTTCCAATGTTTGTAAACTGCTACAAGGATCACCCTGCCTGGAGTAGGGATTGCAGTGTTTTCTTCAAAACAACTAAGCCTGTCTTGTATGGTTGGGCCAAAAAGGTCTATAAGGCCATGCAGTCCCTGAAGTTCACTGCTTCCTTTGCATCTGTTCTTAAACAGATAGAAGACTGATGCTACTACACAAATGGGGATTGCTAGTATCAGCAATAAGACCTGCGTTTGCCAGTGTACTTTGCTGCTGCAGTTGCTTCAAAGTCTACACTTTCTCCCATAACAGCAGACAAGGACATAATAGTTCACATCACGGAGCTCCTGTTCCTCAAAAGGTTCAGTCTGGTCCACTGACTGGCTCCGAAGTCCACCCAGGGCAAAAAATCCACCCCTGAGGGAGCCAGAAAGTAAATAGTCTGCTGATATCGATGTCATTCTATCTGAAGTCACTCACTATTCTCTTGTAGAGCTAATGGATCTCGACTCCATAATGGATTATATTAAAACTAATGGACCTTGTTGTTGGACTGGTGCAATCGTCTCGCCCCAAGACTGAGTCTTCATCCATTACATGTCCCCCTCTCCACTGGAAAAGACAGCGTGAAAGTGAAACCCTCATGATAGATAGCTCCCATATTGCAGTGGAAAATTAATGGTTTCAGGGCACATGTGGTCGAACTGAATCAGGTAGCACAGGAACGCCACCTGTGCATCTGTTTACGAGAAACACGTCGTAAAGTCACTCATGCCCCTGTGCTGCAGGGCTATACGCTTCACCAAAAGGATGACCTTACTGGAGACAGAACCAAGGAAGAGGTTGCTGTGTTTGTCAATAGCATGCACCACTCCTCTGCTCTCCCCCTGGCTACTGACCTGCAAGCAGTTGAGGTTGAGATCCAGTTTGCTCACTGTATCTACCTCTGCAAGATGCAGTAGACTCTGAGGCTCTTACAGGTTTTACAGAACAACTTCCCTGACCATTTCTTGTGGGGATCGACCTCTACTTGCCCTTGGCGTTCGGATTTGGAGAGCCTCATGATGTCTTATGAACTGTTCATCCTCAGCATAGGTACTCCCACTAATTTCTGTGCTGCTGCTGGTCGTTCTCAACCATCGACCTCTCTTTCTACTCTCCAGCAACCGCAGACTCTGTTTAGTTGCTAATCAATGACGACCTTCATTCCAGTGACCACTTCCCACTCCGCAATCCATGAATAGAAGCCACCAGCGTGGATGGTCAGCAGGACTAATTGGGTACTGTTTAGCCAGCTGGCTGTGTTTGAAGACAGTGACAGTGTCCAGGAACGGGTGGGCCGCGTTACATGAGTGATTCATCATGCAGCTGACTTGTCGTCTCAACGTCCTCAGATCATCTTAGGAGGCACCCTAACAGGTGAGTCAAACTCAGCAGTCCAGGTCAGGCATACAGCTCTGATGGTTGAAGTACTGCCCAACAGCAGAGAACCTCACAGCCAAGGCTCAACGTGTAATTAAGGAGAGCAGGAAAGGTCATGGCAAACGTATTTGCATTCCATCAACCGTTCCATGTGTTCTCCAAAAGTATGGGAAGCCAACAGGAGAATTTCTGGTAAACACAGTCGTTTACCAACAGCAGTAGTGCTGAAACAGGGGTTTCTCTAAACAATGTCCAGAGAGATCACACAGATGCTGGCAGAGCATTTCACAAAAAGTACTGCCAACGCCAGGCTGTATACAGCCTTTCGCCACTACCCTGCTACTGTAGAGATAGGCAAGTTGGACTTCAGATTCAACAATTCTGAGTCTCACAACCACCCTTTGTCCATGTGGGGGCTGGAATTGGCACTGTGTGAGACATGCGATACTGTGTCTGGTCACGATCAAATCCGGTACCACATGCTTCGACATTTGCTAACAGTATCAAAGGAAATCCTCTAGAATGTTTTAATTTAATGTGGCAGATAGGCCAATTCCTCAACTCATGGAGACAGGCAATTTTGATATCTCTTCTCAAACCAGGAAAGGACCGCAAATGTCCCAGTAGTTACCCGAGTATCGCCTTAACGAGCTGTATGGGGAAGACCTTGGAGCGAATGAATAACCGTAGTCCAGTCTGGTTGTTAGAGATCAGGCTACTCCTTAGGCGCTCTCAGTGTGGATTCCAGAGCTACTTAGCAGGCTTTCCTACGTAAACATCACTGTATCGGCATATTCTTTGATATCACTAAGGCGTACGGTATTGCTTAGAGATACAATATCTCCGCACAACTACATCAATAGGGCTTTGGTAGCCACCTCCCCATCTTTATACCATCTTTCCTGTATCGGCGGCTTTTTAGGTCTCGAGATGGTGACACACTGTCGGATCGTTTTGAGTTGTAAAATGGTGTCCCTGAGGGCAATGTTTTGTGCTACCCTCTCTGCCATTGCCTTAAAGAGTATTACATGTACCGTATGGAGTCCCATACAATTCTCCTTAATTGTGGACGATCTTGCTGTTTTCTGTTACTTCTCCAGTGTGGCAACAGCGACTCGTTAGTTGCAATTTACAGCGCGGAAGTGAGAAGAATGGTCTGCAAAGAAAGGTTTTTGGTTTTCTGCAGATGTGTGTGTATGTTCATTGTAACCGTTCTCGTCGTATTTTTTATTCACCTGATTTGCATATGAATTATACAATTCTATATTTTAAAGACGCAGTGAGATGTCTGGGCCTCGTAGCTACGACACTTGAGAGACCTGAAAGCCAGAACCCAGGAGGTACTGTTTTAGCCACAGGGCTTGGGGAGCAGACATGATAATTCTGCTCCAGTTTTATAGGGCTTTTATGCCTTTGTGGTTAGACTATGAGTGCGTAGTGTACGGGTCAGTGAGGCCTTCCTACCTGAAGATTATGGAAGTTTCCCATCATGAGGGGACTAGGCTGGCCACGGGTGCTTACAGGATCAGCCTTATACTCAGTCTCCATCCGGTGGCAGCTCCTCATGGTGTGTGAGGCATGTAAGTTCCTCGCAGCTCCGACTTGAACTGCATACCATATTGTTGCTTGTCTGCCTCTGGGACGCCTTTTCTTCAATCTTCCATAGGCAACAAGCCTGTTTGGGATTTGTGTGCGGCATGTGCTAGAGTCACTTGGTGTGGAGCACGCTCAACTCCAAATCCACGGTTTTAGCTGCAGAGGCCGAGAGTAATTTTAGATTTGGTGCAGTACAGAAGGGATTTTAATTCCACTCCTGAACTTTTCTTTTATTTCCATCATTGCTTTCTCGATGTGCAGATTGAACAGTAGGGGTGAAAGGCTTACACGCTTTGTAGTACGAGCACTTCGTTCTTGGCTGTCCACTGTTATTAGTCCCTCTTGGCTGTTGTACATATTGTGTATGACCCGTATCTCCCTATAGTTTACCCCAATTTTTTTCATAATTTCGAACATTTTGCACCATCTGGAGTACAGCATTGTATGGTAGTGAAACATGGAGTGTGGGAAAATCGGAACAGAAATACTCTAAGCATCTGAGATGTGGTGCTACAGACGAATGTTGAAAATTAGGTGGACTGATAAGGTAGGGAATGAGGAGGTGCTGTGCAGAATGGAGAGGAACGGAATATGTGGAAAACACTGATAAGGGGAAGGGACAGGATGATAGAACATCTGATAAGACATGAGGGAATAACTTCCATGGTACTAGAGGGAGCTGTAGAGGGCAAAAACTGTAGAGGAAGGAAGTTAGAGACTGGAATACATCCAGCAAATAATTAAATAATTGAAGATGTAGGTTGCAAGTGCTACTCTGAGATGAAGAGGTTAGCACAAGTTAGGAATTCGTGGCGGACCTCATCAAACCAGTCAGAAGACTGACGACAGAAAAAACACACACAGAGGATTGCACTCGTGCATATGTTTTAAATGACTTATTGTTTGACGTTTTAAATGAGCGTCACTACTCAATAGCTGTCTTTAAAGATGAGTCGAAACAGGGGCACTCTGTTGGTTGCTATCTTCTTTTTCCTGATCGTTCCCTCAATTGACACAGAATTATATGCGATCTTGGGGCCACTGTCTGTTCCAATTCTCCGAGTGCCCTTCACTCTCTGCAACGCTTGTGCCTAGCAGATGAAATAGTCCAAAAGAAACAGGACGCCCTCCTCCAACTGCAGCGGCTGGGGAAGGAGATGTCTTTCAGCTGGGTACTAGGGAACGTAGGTATTGCGAGGAACGAAAGGGCGGACGGAGCAGCCAAGAAGTGTAGCCACCCTCAGTTATTTCAGTGTGCCATGCCCCTGCATGCTCCCATCCCGCTGTTGAGGTACAGAGTCATGCTCCGATGGGAAGACGAGTGGCTGGAAGTGACTTATAATAAGCGGCGTCTAGTTAACCTCACTACGCTGCCGTGACGTACTTCCTTTCATCCACGAAGATGGGACGAGGTCCTCCTTACTCGCCTTCGCATAGGCCACAGCCCTATGAGCACGGCTTCTTGCTCTGCCGGGAGGATCCTCCACTGTGGGGTGCTTGTGGCGTACAGATCACTGTGCGCCACATTTTACTGGACTGTTTTTTATTTTCAGGCAAGAGGGCAGCGGCAAATTTACCAACAGATCTGCCCTCTGTTTTACGTGACGTTGAAACGAGTGTGGTGAGAGGTATAAGGTTTTGTGATTTGTGCAACTTTTTTCCTAAAATTTTAGGTAGATGTTCTCAATGTGTTGAAAAGGTGACTGGCTCACCCATTTCTTTTTTTGTAATTGGTTAGCCAGTCACATTTCCCTGTGCCTTTCTTATATCTGTTCTATAGTGTTACTTTTGTTTTAGTCCTAGGTATCGCACCTTTCACATTTATCCATCATCGTAAGGGGTGTGAGGTGGAGTGATTGAGTGGGCCAACGCGAGTGAGGTGGGAGTGAGTGAATGAGTGTCAATTTATAGATTTCTCTGTATGATGAGAATTTCACTACTTTTATCCACATTCGTTGAGCCCCCCTAAGCCTCAAAAACACACACACACACACACACACACACACACACACACACACACACACTCACGCACTCTCTCTCTCTCTCTCTCTCTCTCTCTCTCTCTCTCTCTCTCTTCTCTCTCTCTCTCTCTCTCTCTCACACACACACACACACACACACACACACACACACACACACACGCTCGCGCGCGCGCGCACGTACGCACGCACTCACGCACACATACATTCATACGCACTTGTCTTAATTAATTATCGCCCACGTTTCACTCCTCTAGAATAATATACGCCAGATAAATACCGTCAGGAAAGATTTCCTAAAATTTACTCTTATATTCGATGGTAAACTTCTCATTTCCACAACGCGTTTGTTGTTAGTGCCCGTCATCATTTTATACGTCATCTACTTCGATCAGTTATTTTGTTTCCCAAACAGCAAAACTCATCTACTGCTTTTAGTGTCTCATTTCCTAATCTAATTCCCTCAGCATCGCCTAATTTCATTCAAGACTACATTCCATTATTTTTAAATTATGAATGAAAGCACAGTATTGTGTATTTCTAATCAAAGAAGGTGCAATACTCGTGATTAGCAGTTTGTCAACTGAAGTTAAACACTAAGTAAATATAAAGGGAGCAAACGTGAGAAACGTTAACATGAAACTATGTGTCGAACCAGGACAGACCTTTGCCTTTCGCGGGCATGTGTTCTACCGACTGAGAGCTATAGCCGAGACTGATGAACCCCCCCCCCCCCCAATTCTTGCGCCCCTTATAGCTGCAGTTCCGCTAGTCTCCCACATCCGAGACTAACAATGAAAATCGCAAAAACAGTACCTACATAAGCCGGCCGCGGAAGCCGAGCGGTTCTAGGCGCTTCAGTCCGGAACCGCGCGACTGCTACGGTCGCAGGTTCGAATCCTGCCTCGGGCATGGATGCGTGTGATGTCCTTAGGTTAGTTAGGTTTGAGTAGTTCTAAGTTCTAGGGGACTGATGACCACAGAAGTTAAGTCCCATAGTGCTCAGAGCCATAGTGCTCAGAGCCAGTGCCTACATAACAGTTTAAATTAAACAAACAATCTCAGCATAATAAAATTAATACAAGACAAGAGTGCTGAAGAATAGGTTGAAGAGGTGTTACACATGGAATAGTTACGTTTTTATTTTGTTGATATTTATCTTTCACTATCCTCTTTGTCCCCAAATAACTATTACATCCTACACTATTTGAACCTGCTTACCGTATTCATCCCTTGGCCTCACTCTACAATTCATAACTCCCGTCCCCCTTATTTTCGTCCAGTACCAAACTGACAATTCCTAGATGCCTCAAAATGTATCCTATCAAGCAATGATTTCTGCTAGTCGTGTTGTACAACTGCTAGTTTTCAGATTCCGTACCTTCTCATTACTTATTCGACATCCCAACTAACCTCCAGCATTCTTCTGTAGTGCCACATTTCCATAGTTTCTATTATCTCCTGTCTGAACTTCTTATACACCACGTTCCCTTCAATACAGGTTACACACCAGACAAATACCTTCAGAGAATACTTCCTAACACTAAAATTTATATCCGATGTTACCAAATTCCTCCTCTTGAGAAATGTTTTCCTACCTATAGCCAGTTTACATTGTATGTCTTCTCTGCACCGGCCATCGTCAGTTATTTTATTGCCCAAATAACAAAAACTCATCTACCACTTTAGTGCCTCATTTCCTAAACTAATGCTCTTAGCATCACCTGATTTCATTCGACAACAATTCATTACTCTTCTTTCACTTTTGTTGATGTTCAGCTTATTACCCTTTTCAAGACATTATCGATTTCGCTCAACTTATCTTCCAGCGTACTTAGCTGCCTCTGACAGAATTAATTTATCATCGTAAACCACCATTTTTTATATTTTCTTACTGAACTTTAAGTGCCTTTACAAATGTCTCCTTGGTTTCCTTTAATGCCTACACAACGTACAGATTGAATACCATTGCCCATTTGCTACAACCCTGTCTCACTTCCTTATCAACTGCTGATTCCCTTTCATGTATTTCGACTCTTACAACTGGGGCCTGGCAGGGTCAGTATTGCCACGCGTGGTCCTATATTTCTGCGGAAGCCAAAATGATTTGCCCTGAGGTCGGCGTATACCAGCCTTTCTACTACTCTGTGAATACTGCGTGTTAGTAACAAACTGTTTACTCATTGTTGATAATCTCTCTGAAGTTTGAGGCCACGGTCATATAATTCTGTTTAAATGAAAGTTCCACCATTTGTACAATTGTATATTCTACTGTTCAATCATGATATTGGCCTTTGGCCGTTTTGAAGTACCATAATGTTAAGAACGATCAGACTTCTGTGAACGTAGTCATCCTCGAAATACGAGGGTTGGAACTTAAATAATGACAACTATTTATTCACAACCGATACAAAAGAGTTACATGTTTGCTCTTGTTACTGTTCTTCAAAGTAGTCGCCAGCGTTGTGTAGAACCCGTTGCCAGTGATGTGGAAGGCGTAGTATACCGTTAGCAGAACCTGTTCTGTTGAATTTCTGGAACAGTTCTGAAGCGAATGCCACGAAGTGGTTCCTTCATCTTCGGAATCAAATCAAAGTCACAGGGACTTAAGTTCGGGGAGTATGGTGGACGGTACAGTACTTCCCAGTCATATCGACCGAACAGAGCAGCCGCAGCTTGCGCTGTATGCGCCCGCCCATTGTCGTGCAAAACGGTGGGTGGGTTGCGCATAGGTGGTCGCAGGTGGTGCTCCAAAAACGAACAGTAATACCGTGCATTGACGGCCTGCCGTGGAGGAACGTAATGTGTTAGGATAACACCATCACAGTCGTACACGAGAATCACCTTAACTTTACACTGCTCCATTTGCACCATCAAGAAAAAAATTGCTCAGATGGCTCTGAGCACTATGGGACTTAACATCTGAAGTCAACAGTCTCCTAGAACATAGCACTACTTAAACCAAACTAACCGAAGGGCATCACACACATCCATGCCCGAGGCAGGATTCGAACCTGCGACTGTAGCAGTCACGTGGTTCCGGACTGAAGCGCCTAGAACCGCTTGGCCACACCGGCCGGCTGCACCATCAACAGAACAGGCTCTGCTAACGGTATACTACGCCTTCCACATCGCTGGCAACGGGTTCTACACAACGCTGGTGACTACTTTAAAAGACAGTAACAGATGCAAACATGTAATTCCTTTTTATCGGTTGTCGCTGTGGACGAGCGGTCCTAGGCGCTTCAGTCCAGAACCGTGCTGCTGCTACGGTCGCAGGTTCGAATCCTGCCTCGGGCATGGATGTGTGTGATGTCCTTAGGTTAGGCAGGTTTAAGTAGTTCTAAGTTCTAGGGGACTGATGACCTCAGATGTTAAGTCCCACAGTGCTTAGAGCCATTTGAACCATTTTGTATCGGTTGTGTGTAAATATCTGCCACTATTTAAGTTCCAACCCCCGTATATTGCATTTGGTTATATAATCCAGGTGTCACAGCATATAAATCAGAACATGTTCACAATGTGTCTGGCAGAAGTAGAACAAAAATGTCTGACATGTATTGAGTAATTGTGCTATAAAATGATCACCAAAAACAGTCATTATATGCGCAGATACCATTATCTAAAATCCCACTGTCAACTTCTCTCCAGGCTGTCATGTGCCTGTTGTAAAACGTATAGGAATTGTGGGTCTACCTTGACTCAGTCATTTAACATACTACAGCGAAACGACCTATGCAACTGCAAGGGACTCCTGCGGAGTACAAAAGATGTACATCACAACGAAAAGTTTCAATTTAGATTAGGGAGTCTTGTAGTGATCACTCACATTTCTCCGCTCTGCTCGAAGCTGCGAAGTAATGCACATCTTTCTGTACAATGGTAAAGAAAGTATTATCCAAGTCCAAAGTGCTTTTGTTTTCAGAGTTCACTGGTGGAATTATATTGTTCCTTTTGATAGATCCATTATTATTAAACACAATGTCATTCAAGGAAATTAACTACAGAGATGGCATGTTACGTTTTTCGACCCGCTTGAACAATGACAAACTTTTACTGAACTGGAATATTTTTTATGCGTACCTAGAGATGCACCAAAATATAATACCGCAGTAAACAATACTTATTTATAAACGAAAAGCACAATATTGTATGTATTCTGTAGGATTATCGTACTTATTTAACCGCTTTTCGGCTTGCAAGATGTCATCAGACTTGTCGAAAAACGGTTAACTAAACAAATTAATCCTGTACTTTTTCATTTACATCGGTGTTGTTGCTCCAAGAAGCAACGAGAGAATGAGTTAAAGCAGTAACCCTGTATTGTTCATAGTTATTATTTTTAAAGCACTATTAGTTGTACACTTCGCAAATTATAATACTTGTAGTGTTTGTGTCACCAGGACTCAGACGTGCTGAAGTCTTGGTATTGCTTATCGTAGATCAAAGGCACATTAATTCTTTTAAAAGCAGGTTGAGCACATCACACTTCCGTGAATTCTTTTCATCGACAGACGTGTAAGCTTTTGTCGAAGTTCTCATACTCGTAAGAAGCACGGAATTCTGTTTCTGAATTTACTCGAGAAAATATCTACTCCGACCTACTTAGCACAATGGACGTAACTACACTCGTTAGCCACGGAACAATGTGCAAAGTCTTATTTCAATATTTTCATTTTTATTTTATACAGTTACTATAAAACATTTTAGGAAAAGTCAAAGTCTTTCCTTCGAAAAGGCAGCAGGCAGTTTGCTACTTGCCCTTGTGAGGTAGGGAGTTCCATGTCGACAGGATGTTCTACTGTTACCAATCAACTTAACTGGCCCTCCTTCTATGTCTAATGGTATGTCGGTACGCATGCGACAGGGACCATTTCTACACCCAACGGAAGGATTGGTTTACTGTAACTATCTTACAATCCACGGTCAAAGTTTAAATATTACGCACTTACTCCGGCTTAGGCTAACGGAGGGAGGCGATTGGTTCTTTTGGGTTTGATGTGTTCATATGAGTTGGTTTTTTGCATTACATGTGGTGTACGGTGAGTCTTAAGGGCCTTATGGAGGCACCATTTAATTCATGGACGGTTCATGAGGAAACCTGAAAAAAACCGTTTTTCATCATATTTTCTTCGTCAGCAGCAGATATCAAAATGATTAAGCGCAGCAAACTACTCAAATTTTAAAGGTCTGTTATCTAGGCATTTGTCTGGAAGTACCATCTTCTCGTTTTTAAAAATATTCATCCATTATCGAGAAACACCTCAAAAACATGCTTTTAGATGCCAAAACCGAGCCGCAGATTCCAAGAAGGCTATGCACAGCAAATGGGTGAAATTTTTACGATAATTCCTTAAGATCACGATCTCGAACAACCTTGAAAATTTTCTATATCTTTATTCGTTTCCGAGATACAGTGGTTGAAAGATTCCCTACTTGTACACGTAAAATACGCACATGTAATCCAGTGTGAGGCGAAAACGTAGTTTATAAAGTGATGTAGCACAGAAAAATTTGCTGTAATGGGTAACCGTTATCATCTGGAAACCCCATGTTGTAGTACTGAAGCATATCGCAGTGCATGCAAAATTTTTGTGCACGTAAAATCCGATCTGAGGTGTAAAATTAGTTTTACGTTATTCCGCATAACTAAACTATCAAAATTTTACTAATCCATGAAGTTCTTTTCATATGACTGACATGGCCTGCTGTAGCAGGGAAAAGAAGGAAATCAGCAGAAAAACAGACGAATATGCTCCTGTTTAAATGACTCTGGCTGAAAGGTGTGGTAGCAGCTGCCTCATTCTTCCTTCCTCAGCAACTTTGAAAATTTTCCCAAAAATTATGGCATGCGAACATATTCGGGCTTTTATATTCTGTGAGACAATGAGATAGCGCCAGTGGGAAAGTGGCGGAAAAGTAATAAATAATGGGAGACAGTAGACAGTGGTTGTCATGTAGAAAGAGCGAAGGAGACAACAGGAGTGTTAGATAAAGAGGGGGAAACAGTGGCAGTGGAACATAGTTGTCAGTGCTGTGGAAAGAGTGAAATAGACAATGCCAGTGGTAGAGGAATAAAGAGAAACAGAGAGTGGAAGTGAGTGAGAGCCAGTGATAATGAGAGACAGCGTCTGTGGCAAAGACAGCGATGAAGAGAGACAAAGTGGCTATGGCGTGCGTACTGTAAGACCTTCGGAACACACACCATCAAATTATTTGACTTGTCGCTCTAACGAAGTAGGCGAGTGTCAGCAATATCTCTCATGGTCTTATCGTGGCGTGTTTATCTTCTGCCGTTAGGTCAGACGATAGAAATGCCACTTGCACGCTAAGAGTAGCAGATTGACGGTGACCAACTTTAAACAGAACTTGATTAATTTTCACACACATTTATTAAAATAATAAAAAGCATAGACATAACGTAACTTGGTTCTGGATGCTGTTTACAACTGACAATCTGAAGTTCCTTTGGTCTTGGTACATTAATCTTATTCTCACATATCTCTGATATTTGACAAAGTGTCTATACATTTCTCTTCATTGCTATGTACAGGAATATGATAATCTTATTAGGCGCAGACTGAAACTTGACTATAGACTGGTACAGACTAATGCAGACTGGTACAGACTAATGCAGACTGGTGCAGACAAATGCAGACTGACTAATCGGAGGTCTGTACACTCGTTATAATACCTCGCGCGTTCAGGTATCACTACGCGAGTGTGATCCACGAGAAGAAAAGGTTATATGTTAGCAGCAATCTCATTTGCTGCGTTACATATTAATACGTGGATCGGCGGAAGCAGAATTTGGTCCGTCCCTAAGGCAGCGCCATCTCGTAGTGCGGAGCCGGACGAGCGCTGCGCCTGTGCTGTTGAGCTTAGCGGGGTGCGCTCTATTGGGAAAGTTGTGTACGCGCTGACCACGCGGAACTATCTACACAACAGTGGCAGTGAGAAGAGGCATCAGCAGTGGGAAGGAATGAATGAGATGGCAGCAGTAAGACAGAGCAAGATTCAAAAATTGCTCTGAGCACTATCGGACTTAAAATCTGAGGTCATCAGTCCCCTAGAACTTCGAACTACTTAAACCTAAGAACATCACACACATCCATGCCCGAGGCAGGATTCGAACCTGAGACCGTAGCGGTTGCGCGGTTCCAGACTGTAGCGCCTAGAACCGCTCGACCAGCCCGGCCGGCACAGAGTAAGAGGGAGACAGTGACAGTGAGAAGAGGCAGCAGTAGTACGACAGAATGAAGGCGACTGTGGCTGTGACACAGAAGCCGATGACAGAGAGACGCAAAGTGATAAAGACAATGAGTTGGCTGAATAAGTGAGCGAGAAAGGGCAACTGGTAGTGGATGAGTGTGAGCGACTTACAGCGATGGACTAGTGGGAGTGTGTGACGTACAGTCAGGGGAAATTGTGTGACTTTGAGGTGAGTAGCCAGCCGGAGTGGCCGTGCAGCTCTAGGCGCTACAATCTGGAGCCAGGCGACCGCTACGGTCACAGGTTCGAATCCTGCCTCGGGCATGGATGTGTGTGATGTCCTTAGGTTAGTTAGGTTTAATTAGTTCTAAGTTCTAGGCGACTGATGACCTCAGAAGTTAAGTCGCATAGTGCTCAGAGCCATTTGAGCCATTTGAGGTGAGTAGCATACTAACAAGAGCGCGAATATGTTCGTATGCCAAACTTTTTGAGGTATATACAATGAGGAAGCTGCTACCGCACTTTTCAGGAGTTTTTTAAACAGAAGCATGTCGGCCTTTTGTTCTCTGATATCAGCATTTTTCCGCTGGTTTACAAGTACACCTACAAACGACTACAGAGTGAATGACAAAGCGTCCTTCCACTGTCCCACAAATTACGCTTTCTTCCCGTTTCAGTGGCGTGTTGAAGTGAGGAAAGGACAACTGCTAGGTTCCTCGCTTAATACGATCATTGGAAGCTTCCCGTAACTAGTGTCAGTATACGGCATCTTAAGTAGCAGAAATTATTGTCTCACTCTCGGGTAAAACTGTAGGAAGGCGGCGACCGTTAGGCTGGGTGGAGGCCTGGAAACTCTTGTGTGACAGACACTTTGTTTACAGCATTTGAGAGCGGACAGCGGCACACCGCCGCCGCCCCGGGCAGCCGTTTCGGCTCTCGCCCGGAGTGTCAGCAGGTGGCCCACCTAGCGGAGAGCGGAGAATCCGGCCGCCGCCGCAGATGGGTGCGCTCCTGCGTGGGTGGCGCCCGCGCCCGCGCCCTGCGTCCTGCACATACCTGCGCCGCGCCATTGTGCCGGCCACTCCATTAGCGGCGGCGGTGTGCGGGGGCGTGGCCCTAATGACCGCCACCGCCACCCAGGGCGCCATGTCACCGCCTCCGCCGCGCATTGTTCTCACCCCGGGCCGGCCGCCACAAAGGGAGCGTGTCCACACGTGCTGGCCGGCCCACAAAGGCCTGCGGCCGGCACCACCAGTCCCGGAAAACAGTTTCACGAATCTGTGCAGAACGAAGAAACTACCACCGTTTATGTTTTTCGTTGATTCGTAGTCGCTAAAAAAAATCGAAACACCAAAAAATAATTAACGCAGAGTAATGAAATTTCGGGAATACATTTGTCCACGTAATATATTTAACTGATTAATACTGTAAGTTCACACGTTAATGTAAGCGCGAGACGAGCCATTGAAAACGTGAAATGCCGGTACGTTAATAACTGATGTAACCACCAAATGCCGGCCGCGGTGGCTCAGCGGTTCTAGGCGCTTCAGTTCGGAACCGCGAGACTGCTACGGTCGCAGGTTCGAATCCTGCCTCGGGCATGGATGTGTGTGATGGCCTTAGGTTAGTTATGTTTATGTAGTTCTAAGTTCTAGGGGAATGATGACCTTAAATGTCATGTCCCATAGTTCTCAGAGCCATTTGAACCTAACCGCCAAGCGTGCAAACATGCATGCCTTGAAATTTCCTGGAAGATTAAAACTGTGTGCTGGACCGAGACTCGAACTCGGGACACACTCAGCGCACACTCCGCTGTAGAGTGAAAATTTTAATCTAGAAACATCCCCCAGGCTGTGGCTAAGCCATGTCTCCGCAATATCCTTTCTTCCACAGTGCTAGTTCTGTAAGGTTCTCAGGAGTGGTTCTGTGAAGTTTGGAAGGTAGGAGACGAGGTACTGGTGGAATTAAAGCTTTGAGGACGGGGCGTGAGTCGTGCTTGGGTAGCTCAGTTGGTAGAGCACTTTCCCGCGAAAGGCACAGGTCCCGAGTTCGAGTTTCGGTCCGGCACACAGTTTTAATCTTCCAGGAAGTTTCATATCAGCGCACACTCCGCTGCAGAGTGAAAATTTCATTCTAGAAACATCCCCCAGGCTGTGGCTAAGCCATGTCTCCGCAATATCCTTTCTTCCACAGTGCTAGTTCTGTAAGGTTCTCAGGAGTGCTTCTGTGAAGTTTGGAAGGTAGGAGACGAGGTACTGGTGGAATTAAAGCTGTGAGGACGGGGCGTGAGTCCTGCTTGTGTAGCTCAGTTGGTAGAGCACTTGCCCGAAAAAGGCAAAGGTCCCGAATTCGAGTCTTGGTCAATCACACAGTTTTAATCTTCCAGGAAGTTTCATATCAGCGCACACACCGCTGTAGAGTGAAAATTTCATTCTATGCCTGCCTTGTGTTGTACGGGTACCAGATGTCAATTTGTGTGATGGAGTTCCATGCCTGTTGCACTTGATCGATCAATACAGTGGCGGTTAATCCTCGTTGTGGATGACGCTGGATTTGTCGTCCGATGGTATGCCAGCTCGACTAGAGACAGGTCTGGTAGTCGAGGAGGCCAAGGCAACATGTCGACACTCTGTGCAGCTGGTCGGGTTACAACAGTTGTATGCGAGCGATCGTTAGCCTGTTGGAAAACACGGCCTGGAGTGCTGTTCACGAATGGCAGCACAGCAGGTCCAGTCACCAGATCGATGTATAAATTTGCAGCCGACGTGGCTGTTTTACGAAGTTGCACTCCAGACCAATCTCCAGTTGTAGGTCAGTGTGTCTAGCACGCAGACAGATTGATTGCAGGCTCTCAAGTGTCGTCCTCCTAACAAACACACGGTCATCAGAAAACACAAAGACCTCTACTGTGCCTTCCAATGAGCCCTCACTTGACACCACTGAAGGGGGCTTGGAGTCAGTGGAATACACGCTATAGGGCGTCTGGCTCGGAGCTGTCATCGGAGTAACCGATTTTTAACAGTTCGTTGTGTCACTGTGGTGACAACTGCTGCTCAAATTGCTGTTGCAGATGCAGTAGGATGCTCCAGAGCCGTACGTCGAACACGGCGGTCTTCCCTCTCGGCAGTGGCACGTGGCTCTCCGGAGCCAGTTCTTCTTGTGACAGAACATTCTCGTGACCATCGCTGCCAGCAGTCATGTACAGTGGCTACGTTCCTGCCAAGTCTTTCTGCAGTATCGCAGAAGGAACATCCAAATTCTCGTAGCACTATTACAAGACCTAGTTCAAACTCAGTGAGGTGCTGATAATGGCTGCTGCAGATGCACTACGGCGTGCCAGAGCAATACGCCGAACACGATGGTCTTTCTTCTGTTAAGCGCCACGTGACCGTCCGGAGTCCGTTCTTCTTATGACCATAGCTTCCGGTGACCAAAGCTACCAATAACGACATACAGTGGTTAAATTCCAGCCAAGACTTTCTGCAGTTTCAAGGAAAATCATCAGCTTCTAATGGTTCTATTATACGACCTCGTTAAAACACAGGGAGGTATTGGTAAATGGTTCAAATGGCTCTGAGCACTATGCGACTTAACTTCTGAGGTCATCAGTCGCCTAGAACTTAGAACTAATGAAACCTAACTAACCCACGGACATCACACATCCATGCCCGAGGCAGGATTCGAACCTGCGACCGTAGCGGTCACGCGGTTCCAGACTGAAGCGCCTTTAACCGCACGGCCACACAGGCCGGCGGTAAATGGTTCAAATGGCTCTAAGCACTCTGGGACTTAACATCTGAGGTCATCAGTCCCCTAGAACATAGAACTACTTAAACCTAACTAACCGAAGGACATCATACACATCCATGCCCGAAGTAGGATTCAACATGCGACCACAAGAGCAGCGCGTTTCCGAACTGCAGAGCCTAGAACCGCTCGGCCACAGTGGCCGGTAGGTGTTGATAAAAGCGTCTTTGTCGCCTTACAACCATTCTTGACTAACATCAGCTCACCAACTCCAATCTCAAAGGTAACTAACGCTCACGGCCATTGCAGCACGTATTTAAAGCAAAGCTGATTTCCACTGTTGTAGTGGCGCTACTAGCGCCACTCTTACGCAATTGGTGCAAAATTGGAACAGATATCATCCTTCAGATGTACAAGCACGCCTGTCAATTATCGTTTATGTCGCACAAGTCTTCTTGGAGCTGTGATTTTTTGCGTCTGTGTATGATACACTACTGGGCATTAAAATTGCTACACCACGAAGATGACGTGCTACAGGAAGAAGATGCTGTGATATGCAAATGATTAGCTTTTCAGAGCATTCACACAAGGTTGGCGTCGGTGGCGACACCTAAAACGTGCTGACATGAGGAAATGTTCCAACCGACTTCTCATACACAAACAGCACTTGACCGGCGTTGCCTGGTGAAACGTTGTTTTGATGCCTCGTGTAAGGAGGAGAAATGCGTACCATCACGTTTCCGACTTTGATAAAGATCAGATTGTAGCCTATCGCGATTGCGGTTTATCGTATCGCGACATTGCTGCTCGCGTTGGTCGAGATCCAATGAGTGTTAGCAGAATATGGAATCGGTGGGTTCAGGAGGGTAATACAGAAAGCCGTGCTGGATCGCAACGGCCTCGTATGACTAGTAGTTGAGATGGCAGGCAACTTATCCTCGTGGCTGTAACGGATCGTACAGCCACGTCTTGATCACTGATTCAACAGATGGGGACGTTTGCAAGACAATAACCATCTCCACGAACAGTTCGACGACGTTTTCAGCAGCATGGACTATCAGCTCGGAGACCATGGCTGCGGTTACCCTTGACACTGCATCACAGACAGGAGCGCCTACGTTGGTGTACTCAATGACGAACCTGGATGCAGGAATGGCAAAACGTCATTTTTTTCGGAAGAATCCAGATTCTGCTTACAGCATCATGATGGTCACATCCGTATTTGGCGACATCGCGGTGAACGCACATTGGAAGCGTGTATTCGTCATCGCCATACTGGGGTATCACCCGGCGTGATGGTACGGGGTGCCATTGGTTACACGTCTCGGTCACCTCTTGTTCGCATTGACGGCACTTTGAACAGTGGACGTTACATTTCAGATGTGTTACGACCCGTGGCTCCACCCTTCATTCGATCCCTGCGAAACCCTACATTTCAGCAGGATAATGCACGACCACATGTTGCAGGTCCTGTACGGGTCTTTCTGGATACAGAAAATGTTCGACTGCTGCCCTGGCCAGCACATTCTGCAGATCTCTCACCAATTGAAAACGTCTGGTCAATGGCGGCCGAGAAACTGGCTCTTCACAATACGCCAGTCACTACTCTTGATGAACTGTGGTATCGTGTTGAAGCTACATGGGCAGCTCTGTGTGACTCAATGCCCAAGCGTATCAAGGTCGTTATTACGTCCAGAGGTGGTTGTTCTGGGTAGTGATATCTCAGGATCTATTCACCCAAACTGCGTGAAAATATAATCACATGTCAGTTCTAGTATAATATATTTGTCCAATGAATAGTCGTTTATCATCTACATTTCTTCTTCGTGTAGCAATTTTAATGGGCAGTATTGTATTATTAATGTCTTCTAAAAAATGTGGTCTGTCTTTATAAATAAAAAAAAGGCTATTTGTTTTAGCACCGTATGTGTTTTGCCTCTTCTCACTTTTGAACCCTCCTAAATGGCCTCTACACGATCTGATCAGAAGTATCCGAAAACCCCTGTGTAAGGCTGAACTGACCACAAGATATCATTACAGGCGTAACTGCTAGTATAAATGCTCGCAAGGAGTTTGTGTTGTGAGTAGAGACAGAATAATAGCGCAACGGGTCTGTCGGGAGACTTCAGTGCCGTGGAACCTTGAGGGACGTCTCGACCATTCTAAAGCTGCCCAGGTCGACTGTCGACTATATGACTGTGAACTAAAAACGCGAAGGGACAACCACAAGTCACACCTAAACCAACCAGACAGACCTCTTGTACTGACAAAAAGGAACCATCGAGTACTGCAGGGAATGGTTATAGAACACGCATGAAATCAGCGTAAGGAGTCTCTCGTGAATTCCAAAGTACGGTCGTAAGAATGGCTATCACAATGACTGTGCGCAAGGAATTAAAAAGAATGGTGTTGTAAGTAGGCTGTTTAGATTTTCTTATTGGTAATGCCACGTAGCGCTCTGTATGAAAATCACTGGCTGTGCTGTGTGCAGTCTGTGGCTAGTTTGCATTGTTGTCTGCCATTGTAGTGTTAGGCAGCTGGATGTTAACAGTGCGTTGCGTTGCGCAGTTGGAGGTGAGCCGCCAGCAGTGGTGGACGTGGGGAGAGAAATGGCGGAGTTTTGGAATTTGTAAGACTGGATGTCATGAACTGCTATATATATTATGACTATTAAGGTAAATACATCATTTGTTCTCTATCAAAATCTTTCATTTGCTAACTATGCCTATCAGTAGTTAGTGCCTTCCGTAGTTTGAATCTTTTATTTAGCTGGCAGTAGTGGCGCTCGCTGTATTGCAGTAGTTCGAGTAACCAAGATTTTTGAGAGGTAAGCGATTTGTGAAACGCTTAGGTTAATGTTAGTCAGGGCCATTTTTTTGTAGGGATTTTTGAAAGTCAGATTGCGTTGCGATAAAAACATTGTGTGTCAGATTAAGCACAGTCATGTATAATTGTTCAAAAGGGGACGTTTCAGTGTACAATGGTCGAGACGAGACGTTAAACCATAATCTCCCATCAAATGGTAGAGTAGCGCCTCACAAGCCACACATTCCTGCCGTCAACGCTAAGCGATGCTTGAAATGGCGTAAAGAGCGACAGTGGATGAGTGTAAACGAGTGATTGAGCGTGATGAATCACACTACATCAGTGGTTCCCAATCTTTCTTGGACCGTTACCCCTAAGTGCAGTTAGACATTAGCTAGTACCCCCTCTCCTTCCCCCCCCCCCCCCCCCCCACGTGCCATGGCGTCTGTTGCCACCCCCTTCCCCACAATGTCACCAACTGCAGCACCTAACTAAACTACAGAATGAATGACTTTTGTTGGAATACTTTTATTTTTAAAATGATGAAAGATATGAAAGATGAATGATATTTTGTGTGATTGTGTATCTTAGAATGAATGATGAAGCAATTTGTGGAGCATCGCAAGTGCTACACGCAACTCCTTGTCAAATAAAAAAGGTAAAAATCCACAGTGAGGGTAGACGCTTGCTCCAAAACTTATTTGCGCTGCATGACTCCTCTCCATTGCTACACTTGCTTCATCTGCCCACTACAACCCCCATTTAAAACCACACAAGTTCAGATGTGTGCACTGTACTTACAGTTAGCGAATCACTTGATTCCAGAATGAGATTTTCACTCTGCAGCGGAGTGTGCGCTGATGTGGAACTTCCTGGCAGATTAAAACTGTGTGCCGGACCCAGACTCGAACTCGGGACCTTTGCCTTTCACAGGCAAGTGCTCTACCATCTGAGCTACCCGATGACGACTCACGACCCGTCCTCACAGCTTCAATTCTGTCAGTACCTCGTCTGCTACCTTCCATACTTCACAGAAGCTCTCCTGAGAAACTTGCAGAACTAACACTTCTGGAAGAAAGGATGTTGCGGAGACATGGCTTAGCCACAGCTGGAAGATGTTTCCAGAATGAGATTTTCACTCTGCAGCGGAGTGTGCGCTGATATGAAACTCCCTGGCAAATTAAAACTGTGTGCTGGACCGAGACTCGAAGGAAGTTTGGAAGGTAGGAGACAAAGTACTGGCAGAATTGAAGCTGAGAGGACGGGTCGTGAGTCGTGCTCGGGTAGCTCAGATGGTAGAGCACCTGCCCGTGAAAGGCAAAGGTCACGAGTTCGAGTCTCGGTCCGGCACACAGTTTTAATCTGCCAGGAAGTTTCAATCACTTAGACTCCTTACTTCTGAATGACACAAACTGGACTACTTCAGGCTGTTACTGCTTTGTGTCTATCTAGCCTAACAATAATAATAATAATAATAATAATAATACTGTGTACAGCCATATATAGTTACTGCTGTGTCGTGTTGTCAATTCATTCATTTATCTGTTTCGAAGCGAGTAATGAAACAATTACCGGACGACTGCTGGTACTATCTACACCTGGGAGAAGACATTTTTTCGAGATATTTAGCTTATTTATGTATATGTCTCACTTTTATCACGGGAAACGAACGGGAAAAAGCACAACATATATGTGTAGTGGGTGGACTATGTGAGGAATCCGTAACCTTCACCGGATTAATGTTATTAATTGAGAAAAAGTAATTATTGATAACTTATATAATAAATATTACAGTTTTACAGAATTATGACAATAGAAATGATCTTTCGAAAAAATTTAGCGTTTAGTTTGTACGCCTCAGAGAATTTCATTTTACCTCTAAGGGGTAATTACCCCCAGGTTGGGAACCACTGCACTGTTAATTCAATAGAACGTTTGGGTTGGATAAGCGCCTGGAGAACGTTGCTCGCCATCATGTGTTGTGGAATCAGTGAAGCGCGGAAGAGATGGTGTTACGATGTGGGGATATTTTTCCTGCGTAATGTGTAGTCCGTTTATTGAGTTTAACAAAACGCTAAACGCGGAGAAACATGAACACTCTTTACTGGTTTAACGAAACGCTAAAAGCGGAAGGATATGAACACTCTTTACTGCATGGTGTACTGCGTACGGTAGAGGAACAGGTCGGAGATGAGGGTATTCGAGGAAAGCGTGGGCGGTGAAAATTGCAGAGGGAGACCAAGACTTGAATACAGGAGGCAGGTTCGGATGTATGCTGCGGCAGTTATGAGGAAATGGAGAGGCTAGCATGAAGAGCTGCATTAAAGCAGTCGTCAGGGTGAAGATCGTAACAATAATACAGTTTCCCTGAATATTAACTAATTGCGATATCGAAATTTAGATTATATGACTACCTCCCTTTAATTATTATTAATTAACTGATAGTCTACTCTTGTTTAAGAGAAAGATCTCGTTATTTGTGGTGCTATAGTGGGGGGGTTAGTGGTTAATAGTGATTGGATGATTTGAACGTGTCACGATCACATCGCAAGGTTGTATTTGAAGATACGTCACACAGCTGACTGGGGATTCCCAGACTGGCTGGCTGACTTCCAAGGCCTCTGCACTAAACTTTGTAGTACGACGACAACGTTATTTTGCAATTTTCCTGATATTGGAACGTTGTGCATTTCCTAGATAACTGTCTGCTTTTTATAAATGCGGCGAATTGTTAATTGTTAAACGAGTTGGTGGGTCACGTGCAAATCGATCCAGAAACATTCGACGGACTACAGTCGGCCAACTGTACATTTCTTTCCAGCTTGTTGCAATTTTTCTTTCATCCAACGAGCATCGATCGGCGATTATGAATCGCCAAAAAAAAAAAAAAAAAAAAAAAATTTGAGAGTAGGACTCGCGCTCTGAGGGTTCCGAAGTAACTTAATTACGCAAACAGCTAACAGTGATAATTTGGTGCGTTTCAGTGGTTTGGTGCAAGTCATTCTATTGGACGCCACTTTGGTGACTTTCGAGTCTGTAAACTACGCCAGTTATATGACATGGGTATGGGGAGTTTAACGTGAAATCCAAACGTCGGAGAGAAGTGAAGGCTGGGTCCGGCTGAGATTCGAACCCGTGATCTCGCGTTTTCCAGCCTGGTGATTTATCCAAAGACCACCAGGTCTGACATGTACGTAGACAATTCATCTATGAATTTTCATGAGTGATTTTTCGAATATCAAATATATGATAAGGATGGCCGTATATTTTCATTTCACTGTCTTAGAAGCTTAAATTAATTACACTGCCAAGAGACTTTATACCTTAGTGTTTGACATAAATTTCTATATGATACCCTATCCGTTCCTGAGAAAATGAGGTCTTCACAAACGGACAGACAGACTGACGAGAAAGCGATCCTACATGGGTGCCGTTTCTACCGTCTGAGGTACGGAACCGTAAAAACGGTTTAATTGTGCTAAAGTAGAATGTGGTGTATGTTTGATGTATTTTAAGTGAAAAACAGTTCGATTATGTAAAAGAGTCAGATCTGTTCTTGTGCTGGGCGGCCCGCTTAGCCGATCGTTTCTTCCCTAAATCGACATGTTGTACGTGTCACTCTCGGCTGTGTACATCATAATGAGCGTGCTTTAGTACACGTAGGTGCTGCCCGTATCTTATAAGACATTTGACAATCGGATGTTATATCCAGACGCTTCTTATCCTTATTTAATGCCCTCCGGCTGCAATTGACGAATGAAGTTTATACTACTACATTTTCACATAATCTGGTGATGCCTTACAAGGGCGAAACGCGTAATTGTTATTAATACAAATAGTTTTGCATCCGAGACTGTTGCCATTCAAAATATGCGTAACCGTTGCTGCATCAGACCGACAAAAATGGAGTGGAAGCAATACGATTGGTGTATGTGTAATACGAGTGGCCTTCAGTAAATAATGCAACATATTTTTTTCTAAAGAAATCTATTCAGGATTCATATACGTTTATTATTGCCCACACTTTTGGCTACATCATCGTATTTTTCAACAAATCCTCCGTTCAGTGCGATGGGATTACGCTACCTTACTGGGAGGGCCTGCACGCCAGTATCGTAGCACTCTAATGGTCGACGTCGCTGCATCAATAACCTCCCCATCATCTAGGGGTACTGCTTCCCGCGGAGTGCATCCTTCATTGGTCCAAACAGATGAAAGTCGGAAGGTGCGAGACACGGTCTGTAGGGTGGATGAGGAAGAACAGTCCAATGAAGTTTTGTTATCTCGGGTGCGCAGACTTGTGTGAGGCCTTGCGTTGACATGGAGAAGAAGTTAGTTTGCATTTTCATGGCGACGAACATGTTGAAGTCTTTCTTCAATTTTCAACATTGCAGGATTAATAGCAGCCTGCGGCCGTCCGGCATGCGGGAGATCGGATAGGTTTGCGCGGTCTTGTTCCGATGATGAAGACGCCTCGTCCAACGACTCACCGAGCTCTTGTTCACTGCCAGGTCTCCGTAGACATTTTTCAAGTATCTATTAATATTTGCGGTGCTCTGGTTTCCCGCCGAAAGAAACTCATGACAGTTCTCTGCTTGGAACGCACCTCCGCTACAGACGTCATTCTGAAGACTACGTATAACGCCGCCACCAATCGGAACTTCATGAAACCTCAGACGCTGAAGCAGGAGTACTGCACGATGTCCCTGAAAAAAGTCCGCATTTTTTCAACCAAAACTATCCGAGAAAAAATTTGTTGCATTATTTACTGAACGTTCCTCATAGATACACTAAGGTGACAGAAGTAACGAGTTACGTCTTAATATCGTGTCGGACTCCTGCGCGGCGTAGTGCAGTAACTCAACGTGGCATGGACTCAACAAGTCGTTGGAAGTTCTCTGCAGAAATACCGAGCCACGTTGCTTCTATAGCCGTCCATAACTGCGAAAGTATTTTGTACACGGACTGACCCTCGATTATGTCCAATTAATACTCGATGGGATTCATGTCGGGCGATAAGGGTGGCCAAAGCATTCGCTCAAATTGTCCAGAATGTACTCCAAACAATATCACGAACGATTGTGGCCCAGTGGCATGGCACATTGTTGTCCATAAAAATTCCAACGTTGTTTGGGAACATGAAGTCCATGAATGGTCTCCAAGTAGCCGAACACAATCATTTCCAGTCAATGATCGGCTGAGTTGGACCATGGAACCCAGTCCATTCCATGTGGACACAGCCCACCCCAGTACGGAGCTACCACCAGCGTGGATAGTGCTTTGTTGACAACTTGGGTGCGTGGCTCCGAGGGACCTGCGCCACACTCCAACCTTAATCGGCAGCTCTTACCAACTGAAATCGTAACTCACCTGACGAGCCACGGTTTTTCAGTCTTCTAGCGCCCAACCGATCTGATCATGAGCCCAGGAGAGTGGCGGCGGACGAGGTCCTGCTGCTAACAAAGGCACTCAAGTCGGTCATCTGATGCCGTAGTCCATTAACGCCAAATTTCGCCGCACTTTCCTACCGGATACGATCGTCGTATGTCTCACTTTGATTTCTGTGGTTGTTTCACGTAGTGATGCTCGTCTGTTAGCATTTCTTTGCAAACGCCGCCGCTGTTTGTCATTAAGTAAAGAACGTCGACCACTGTGTAGTCCGTAGTGATAGTTAATGCCTGAAATGTGGTTTTCTCGGCAGACTCTTGACACTGTTGACCTCGGAATATTGACTTCCCTAATAATTCCAATCTCAAAGAAAGCAGGTGTTGACAGATGTGAAAATTACCGAACTATCAGTTTAATAAGTCACAGCTGCAAAATACTAACGCGAATTCTTTACAGACGAATGGAGAAACTGGTAGAAAGTCGACCTCGGGGAAGATCAGCTTGGGTTCCGTAGAAATGTTGGAACACGTGAGGCAATACTGACCTTACGACTTATCTTAGAAGAAAGATTAAGGAAAGGCAAACCTACGATTCTAGCATTTGTAGACTTAGAGAAAGCTTTTGGTAATGTTGATTGGAATACTCTCTTTCAAATTCTAAAGGTGGCAGGGGTAAATTACAGAGAACGAAAGGCTATTTACAATTTGTACAGAAACCAGATGGCAGTTATGATGGTCGAGGGGCACGAAAGGAAAGCAGTGGTTGGGAAGGGAGTGAGACAGGGTTGTAGCTTATCCCCGATGTTATTCTATCTGTATATTGAGCAATCAGTAAAGGAAAGAAAAGAAAAATTCGGAGTAGGTATTAAAATCCATGGAGAAGAAATGAATACTTTAAGGTTCGCCGATGACTTTGTAATTCTGTCAGAGACAGCAAAGGACTTGGATGAGTAGTTGAACGGAATGGACAGTGTCTTGAAAGGAGGATATAAGATAAACATCAACAAAAGCAAAACGAGGATAATGGAATGTAGTCGAATTAAGTCGGGTGATGCTGAGGAAATTAGATTAGGAAATGAGACACTTAAAGTAGTAAAGGAGTTTTGCTATTTGGGGAGCAAAATAACTGATGATGGTCGAAGTAAAGAGGATATAAAATGTAGACTGGCAATGGAAAGGAAAGCGTTTCTGAAGAGGAGAAATTTGTTACCATCGAGTATAGATTTAAGTGTCAGGAAGTCGTTTCTGAAAGTATTTGTATGGAAGTGAAACATGGGCGATAAAATAGTTTGGACAAGAAGAGAATAGAAGCTTTCGAAATGTGGTGCTACAGAAGAATGCTGAAGACTAGATGGGTAGATGACATAACTAATGAGGAGGTATTGAACAGAACTGGGGAGAAGAGGAGTTTGTGGCACAACTTGACAAGAAGAAGGGACCGTTTGGTAGGACATGTTCTGAGGCATCAAGGGATCACAAATTTAGCATTGGAGGACAGCGTGGAGGCTAAAAATCGTAGAGGAAGACCAAGAGATGAATACACTAAGCACATTCAGAAGGATGTAGGTTGCAGTAAGTACTGGGAGATGAAGAAGCTTGCACAGGATAGAGTAGAATGGAGAGCTGCATCAAACCAGTCTCAGGACTGAAGACCACAACAACAACAACGATTTCCGAAGTGGAATGTCTCGTGCGTCTACTCCAACTACCATTCTGCGTTCAAACTCTGTTAGTTCCCGTTGTGCGGTCATAACCACGTCGGACGTTCTCCCACATGAATCTGATGAGTACAAATGATGGTTCCCTTTTATGCCTGTGCCTTGTGTACGCGATTATACTGCATCTTTATGTGAGCATTTCTCTATCCCATGACTTCTGTCACCACAGTGTGTATACCTGTCCCATTTGTATGGTAACAAAATTCTGAACCACCCTTTACATAGCGCCGAGGGCTAGTTTCGAGTCGCGCTATGTCACCCTGCATACGATGAGGAGTGGGCACATTGGATGCGCCTGCCTGAACTTACCACGGCTGATGCCAGCAGCTTGGAATGAGGGACGATAGCTGACATGACGCGCAACCTCCTGCAGGTTGTCGGCTGTCAGAGAGTAGCGACTGCTAATGAAGACTGCGCTGCGCCCGGCCAGGCAGAAGCGGCCACCTTTATGGGAAGGGGGGGAGGGGGGGGGAGTCGGCGTTACGGACTGACCTCCCAGGAAGCGCCGGCCATCATGGCGGCGAGACGTGACTAAACGAAATATCGGTAATGGTGTCGGCGGCGCGTTATTAGGCGGGTCGGCTATTATTTCTTGTTAGGAGCACGCACGGGCCGCGGGGCGCGGCACGACGCACGCGCGTGGGCGGCCAGGAAGCTGGGAGCTGCGCACGGTGGTTCCCCGACGTCTCCAGCACCGCCCGTTCCCAGGGTACTTCTCTACCAGCTGTCGTACCACTTAAACCAAAACCTACTGGCCTCTGTGTCAGAGTCCGCCAACGCATGTTAATGCGTTAGCACTAAACAGCAAGGAAGCATGGAAGATTAGGCGTTTATGCTCAATCGAAAAATGGTTCAAATGGCTATGAGCACGCGAAAGAACTTGCCCCCCTTCTAATAGCCGTATACGGAAAGTCTATAGAGGAACGGTAGGCTCCAAATGATTGGAAAACAGCACAGGTAGTCCCAGTTTTCAAGAAGCTTTGCTCGCATATCATGTCATTTCTGGAAACCCAGAAACTACTCTGTAGGAATCAGCACTGATTCCGGAAACAGCGATCGTGTGAGACCCAACTCGCTTTATTTGTTCATGGGACCCAGAAAGTGTTAGATACAGGCTCCCAGGTAGATGCGATTTTTTCTCGACTTCCGGAAGGCGTTCGACACAGTTCCGCACTGTCGCCTGGTAAACAAAGTAAGAGCCTATGGAATATCAGACCAGCTGTGTGGCTGGATTGAAGAGTTTTTAGCAAACAGAACACAGCATGTTGTTTTCGATGGAGAGACGTCTACAGACGTTAAAGTAGCCTCTGGCGTGCCACAGGGGAGTGTTATGGGACCATTGCTTTTCACAATATATATAAATGACATAGTAGACAGTGTCGGAACTCCTATGCGGTTTTTCGCGGATGATGCTGTAGTATACAGAGAAGTTGCAGCATTAGAAAATTGAAACAAAATTCAGGAAGATCTGCAGCGGGTAGGCACTTTGTACAGAGAATGGCACTGACCCTTAACATAGACAAATGTAATGTATTGCAAATACATAGAAAGAAGGAAACTTCATTATATGATTATACGATAGCGGAACAAACACTGGTAGCAGTTACTTCTGTAAAATATCTGGGAGTATGCGTACGGAACGATTTGAAGTGGAATGATCATATAAAATTAATTGTTGGTAAGGCGGGTGCGAGGTTGAGATACATTGGGAGAGTCCTTAGAAAATGTAGTCCATCAGCAAAGGAGGTGGCTTACAAAACACTCGTTCGACCTATACCTGAGTATTGCTCATCAATGTGCGATCCGTACCAGGTCGGGTTGACAGAGGAGATAGAGAAGATCCAAAGAAGAGCGGCGCGTTTCGTCACAGGGTTGTTTGGTAAGCGTGGTAGCGTTACGGAGATGTTTATCAAACTCAAGTGGCAGACTCTTCAAGAGAGGCGCTCTGCATCGCGGTGTAGCTTGCTGTCCAGGTTTCGAGAGGGTGGGCTTCTGGATGAGGTATCGAATATATTGCTTCCCCCTACTTATACCTCCCGAAGAGATCACGAATGTAAAATTAGAGAGATTCGAGCGCGCACGGAGGCTTTCCGGCAGTCGTACTTCTCGCGAACCATACGCGACTGGAACAGGAAAGGGCGGTAATGCAGTGGCACTTAAAGTGCCCTCCGCCACACACCGTTGGGTGGGTTGCGGAGTATAAATGTAGATGTAGATGTATGGGAATTAACATCTGAGGTCATCAGTCCCCTAGAACTTAGAACTACTTAAACCTAACTAATCTAAGGACATCAGACATATGCATGGCCGAGGCAGGAGTCGAACCTGCGACCGTAGTGGTCGGGTGGTTCCAGACTGAAGCGCCTACAGCGTCTCGGCCACAGCGGCCGGCATGCGCAATCGAAGACGAAGTCGCTAGACATGGAGCAAAGCTCCTAAAACTAACTAGCACTGTTCAGGCTTCCTCAGAAAGATGTCTGCAGTCAGGATCGTGAGAAGTCTTTCCGCTGTAATGTGTACTTAATGTGGCATTAAATAGCAAATATCTGTGATGGAGATAATTAAATCTGGTCAGTGATAGCACTGCATGATTGAAGTTTTGCCGGTTAAAGGACACACCACAGAAACCATAGCAAGATTTTAATCTCATCGTCTAGTTGTACTATGGTATGCAGAAGGTAAATTATAGGCATTGCAAATGCCTGTAAAGAAGAACCTATAATTTACCAGATATTGTTTGTACTATGGTATGCAGAAGGTAAATTATAGGCATTGCAAATGCCTGTAAAGAATAACCTATAATTTACCTTCTGCATACCATAGTACAAACAATATCTTGGGGGGAACGCAGAGGTTTCGCTTCACACAGTTGGCTATTCACAGAATTAAAAAATTCCCAGTTTTATTTATTCATGAGTCACAAAAGCGTGCCTCATCTGTGAACCAGATGGAGCCAACATCTTCCGTTATCAATCATTGTAAGAAGTTGGTTCACAGAACTACCCTTTGTCGCACAGAGGTTATGGCTATGACATAGTGATCTTGGATTTTGAATGGAAACATGTGTTGACCGTTTCTCAGTATTGGATTTTTGGTGACTAGATTGCGACCACACTTTCGAATAATTCTTCCCAGGTTGCGCAACAGCCAACATCTTATTTAAAAAAAAAATGTAAGTGATTGACAAAGAAGTGCCCATGGGGGCCCCAGTTCCAGTAAGCCTAAAGGACACACAAATGCATTCTTCCTGAATGAAGATCCACAAGAGGAATTAGAAGTCACTGAGGTTAATAGTTTGTACGTTGTGGTGAAGTGTCCAGTCGGACATCTGTCGCTGAAGGCACTTGATTGACCCAAACACAAGGAACTGTGAATGCTGTGAAGAGCAGATCCCGTTGTGGCTTCACGAGTAGAACTGCTAACAGCTGGGCGACGTCTAAAGTATTAGGCTGGTTCATATGTTCGTTGGATTTCGCCGTAAGTTCGGTAAATAGGAAAGATACACATAATAGAGACCGTAGTCATCGATAATATATTCTCCTTCATTATTTACAAACGTCTACCAACGGTGGGATAACTTTTCGATTCCACGAGTGTAGAAATCACGTGGTTTTGAGGCGAAGAACTCATAGAGTCATGTTCGGAGCGCGTTTTCATCCGGAAACGAAGTTTCCTTAAGGCTGCTCGACAGAGAGCAACTCTGAGGGCGCAACATCAGGTGAATAAGTTGAGCGCGTAATGACTCCCCAACCCACTCCTGTATAGTGTTTTTCGTCAGTCCTGCAGAATGCGAGCAGGCGTTATCGTGCAGCAGCATCACTCCACGCAGTCTTCCCATTGTTATTCTTGGAATGCGCCCGCAAGATATCTTTGTTGTTGACAATAAAAGCCAACAGTGATGGCTAGACCTCGGGGAAGCAATTCGTAGTGCACCACAAAGTCGCTCTTTCACCACATTATCTTTTGTAGATGCGCGCAGGTCTTTCTACGGGGAGTTGCTGCTTTGTTTGGGCTTAATCATTCCTTTCTTTTCCTTGTGTGAGCATAAAGACACCATTTCTCGTCACCACTAAAGATAGTTGATAGGAACGGTGCGCGTTGTTCACGAGACAATTGATGAGAAGCAAGTATAGATTCACATACGGCTACGCGCTAATTTCTGTGATTTTGACTTAGAGCGTGTGGTACAGATACACCCGATTTCTGAATCTTTGCCATTGCATGTAAATGTTGCACTATGGTGGAATGATCACAGTTCATCACATTTGCCAGTTCTGGAGCGCACTGACATGGATCATTGTGGGTTAATGCGTTTAAACGCGCTTCATCAAACACCGAAGGCCTTCCTGAACGTGGAGAGTCACTAATATCAAACCGATCCTCCTTAAAACGAGAAAACAATTTTCCAGCCTTGTTCCGTCTAGTGGCGTTATCCCCATATCCGGCCCAAATATTTCTGGCTGCCTCCGCCCCTGTCACCCCTCTATTGAACTCAAAAGAAGAATATGTTGCAAATGTTCCGATTTCTGCACTTGTAACTCCATATTCTAGGGACCATAGTACCACTATTTTCAAATGACAATATGTAAACTCAGATAGCAACTGTGAGCTACCAATAAAAAAATGGAAATCGATAAATAAACCCATAGCAACCGAAATGCAAAACAAAAACTTGTGCACTAAACTTATACATGTCCCGCTGGCGCATACGTCCTCCACGCTTGGCAGACATGCGATCCGTCTGGGTAAGACAGGACCACGAATACAGCACTGATGACGGCGATCCGAGCGCCACCGGTGGCGGTAGTAGTGGCGCTCGTTTCTACTGAGACCGTTATAAGCTAACTCGTAATGTCTTTGACTGGTCAGTGTGGATATACCGATCATTGTATTTATTTACATTCAATGAATGGCGGCCAATATTGTGATCAATAAGATGCGCCTACCGATCCGTGTGCATATTTCGGCTGCGCTGCCGATGACCTGGGCACACAGCATCTCGCTTTCTCTAAGAGAATGATGGTGTAGCTTATTATTTATCGTGTCAGAAGCAAACTAAAAAAAAAAAACAATATTAGACACATTACTACATACATTATGGTTTATAAATTAAACTAGTCAAGAATGAAATAAATGATTAGACACAGATTGTGTTGTCAAACATAAGGTGATTTTAATCTATACAGTGGATGCCCAAAACTTTGCAACGTCCAGTGCACTTTGTGTAGCGTTTACGAGATCCTCCATGGTGCACACAGTTGGAGGTAATGTGCATTGTAGTAGATGTCTTGATGTCTGCACGGCAGCTCCGCAGTCACACTGCAGAGAGTCCACCTGGAAGCCCCACCTCTCCAGATTACTCTTGGATCTTGTGACAGAAGAACGCAGGCGGTTGAGTGATTTCCATGTGGACCATTTCTCTGTGTGGCCTGGGGGAAGAACTTCTTGCGGGATCAGCCACTCCTCCAGATGCTGGCATCTGACTTGCCATCTCTTCTCCCGGTGTTGATGTGGGGTGTCAGCGAGTGGTTCTGTACTGTGAAGGAAGCTCTTTCTAGACACAAGTCTTTGCTGTGCCGGTTGGTGGCCATGTAGTGGGTGGGCTTCGGATGTTAATGCCTTCATTTCACTCCGTGCTGCTGTATCTCTTCGGATGTCCGGGGGGGCTATGCCGGATAAGCAGTACAGTTTTTCCACAGGTGTGGCTCTTAGACAACCCGTAGTGATACGATATGTCTCATTCAGAGCAACATCAACTTTCTTTGTATGTGTAGATCTGCACCATACTGGGCAAGCGTACTCAGTTGCAGAGTAGGAGAGGGCTAATGCGGATGTGCGCACTGTGTCTGGCTGTGCTCCCCATGTTGTTCCAGTCAGCTTCCTAACCACATTGTTCCTGGCAGCCACTTTTTGCTTTGTTTTTAAGCAGTGTTCCTTATAGGTAAGAGCACGGTCCAGAGTGACTCCGAGGTATTTTGGAGTCTTGCAGTGTTCTAAAGAGGTTCCTTCCCAATCTATCTGCAAGGTTCTACAAGCCTGTCTGTTTCGGAGGTGGAAAGCACAGGTCTGGGTCTTAGAAGGATTTGGTTTCAACTGATTGTCCCTGTAATAGGCAGTTAATTCTTTCAGAGCATCAGTTAGCTTCCGCTCCACCCTCTCAAAGCTGTGATCTTGTGCTGTGATTGCTCGGTCATCTGCATATATGAAGCTTTGTGTTCCTTCTGGTAACGGCTGGTCGTTAGTGTATATATTGAAGAGGGTAGGTGCCAGTACGCTGCCCTGAGGCAACCCATTTTTCTGCTGCCCCCATCTGCTTCTTTGTCCTTGATATTCTACAAAATATCTTCGGTTCTGCAGAAGATTTCTAATTAGACAGGTTAGTTTGTAGTCCTTGGTGAGGTTGTATAGCTTCAGCAACAAGAGTCTGTGGTTGGCAGTGTCGTAGGCGGCTGAAAGATCTATAAACAACGCTCCTGTTATCTGCCGCCTTTGGAAGCCGTCCTCTATATGCTGTGTCAAATTCAACACCTGTGCTGTGCAGCTCTTCCCTTGTCTGAATCCTGCCTGTTGAGGGATCAGTAATGGTTCTATCATATCTGTAATTCTTTGGAGGATCAACCATTCAAATACCTTATACAGTTGGCATAGGAGGGAGATTGGCCTATAGCTTTTGGGGTCATCCCGGTCTTTCCCTGGTTTATGTATAGCTATAATTTTTGCTTTCCGCCAAGATTTTGGTATCTTGCCGCTCGTGACACAATTATTCATTAGCTCGAGTAGCCAGCACTTTGCGCCTGGACCAAAGTTCTTGATCTGTTCACTTCTTATGTCATCTACCTCTGTTGCTTTTCCGACTTTGCACTTATTTAGATCTGAGTCGAGCTCATTCAAACTGAATGGTCGAGACAGAATGTTTCCCTCTTGTTCGGGCTCCCTTTCCAGGGTTCGTCTCCCGATTTCACTGGTATGTTCAGGTTTACCATTTTTCAAAAGCTGGTGTGCGATCTGGTCTGTCTTCACATTTGTATGCGTATTGGGTTGGGAAGGATCATTGTTAAGGTGTCGTAACAATCTCCAGGCCTTTTGACTACTTCTACTCATCTCACATTCTGTCATCAGTTTAATCCACTGTTCTCTCTTCGCCCCAGAGATTGAGGAGAGAGTATTTTGCGCAGCCAGATAAGTTTCCTCGCTATAAGGGTTTTCTTCATATAGTCGATAGTATCCGTCCAGCAGAGCAGCTGTTTCAGGTGTCACACCCTGCAGATACATTGTCCTACACCCTCTTGGAATTGATGCCCGGGAGCAATGTTTGACAGTTTGAACAAAGCTGTCATGCTCTTCAGGAATAGGTCGCACAGACTTAATCTCCTTGTCCAGCATCTTAGCAAATTTTTTCCAATCATCTTTCTTGAAATTGTATCTCCGTTTGAAATTCACCTCCTGTGGCCTTATTGCTAGAAGAACTTGACACAGTAGTGGCCTGTGTTGCGTCTTTGGTTTGGGCGAGCAAACTGATTTGGAGCAAAGATGAGTGATGTCTTCACTCACAAAGAGGAGGTCAGGGTTAAATCCACCTTACCACCTGCCACTGTTGAAGGAAGAGGGTAGCTTGCCGTCATGTATAAGAGACAACTGTCAGGATTCAGCCCAGGAGAGGACTGCCTCCCCATTTTCGGCCTCTTCAGAGTATCCCCACAAATGACTATGGCTGTTAAAGTCACCGATTACTACAGACGTCTTGCTGTTATGGAAGTTCCTGGGTGGTGTGAAGGAAAATGCAGCCGAAGGGGGCTTATACACAGAGGCAACCACGCAGTTACTCAGCTCCACTGAGATGACTTCGATGTTATTGTCTACGGTGCAGTGAGCACTGATTATCTGAAGCCCTGGTCTTACAAATACAGCACTTCCATACTGAGAGTGCGGTGTTTCTGCAGCTAGTTTCATGCCCGGTATTTTTGGTCGTCTCTGTCGCTCATCTCTATGCGTCTCTCGTATACACAGGACGTCGCATTTTTTGTCACGGCATAGGTTGGATAAGAGATGTTCTTTGGCTGATGATATGCCTTCAATATTTATAGATATGATAGTTAAAGTTGGCTCTGAGAAGGACCGTTTATTTACTCGCATGTTTGTTTGCTTCTGGTGTGAGAGAATCAGCCGTCTAGGTATACGTAGACGCCCAGGGGACGCCCGGATGTGTAAGGCTTAGTTGTCAGGACACACCCTTCGTGGAGGCTTCTCTCATGTCCCCCATGGAGTAGCTGTCTGAATGTCGGACGAAGATCCTGCACTATTCATGCTGGAACGCTTCAAATTCGTCTCTGCTGCAATTTTATGGACGGACTTACTCAGATGTTCAGAAAACGTGACGATATGTTCAGGAGTAACTACAGTTACCCTGCGACCAATATTCTGCACTATACTGTCAGCCACGATGCCTGTATGTTGGAATTTGGCGGAGAACTTATGAATAGTATTCGTAGCGCTTCCTTCTGAAACGTTTAATCGTGTTTGAAAGTTACGTGTTGTTAAGGTACCTGTGGTATTCCAGTAGCAGAAACAGACATTGTTCAATCGAATAAAAGATTTCAACTTTTTCCTCCGGTAAGGTAACCATTTTTTACGTTTCAGCGATAGAGCTGAGCGTTCTGACTTCAGAGTACCATTTGTAGGCACTAAGTAGTGCGATAACGTGCGATCACATGTTAGCAGCTTCTGTAACTACTACTTCGAAAACTTATGTATAAAATTCTCACATCTTTTACAATAAACGTAGCCTTTGTTGCATTCTTCTATCGCTCCTTGTTTTCTTGTCATTTAATATTAAAGTCAGCGAGTTCTTTTCTGGACACACTTTACTATCCAATCGCCTGCGTACATATCCCACACTTGATTTTCATTACTAGCATTATTTAATTTAAAGATGTGCAACTTTCCTCTAGGCTCCTGAAAACATTTTTGCTGACTTGAAAGCTCCACGCCTGGCACCTCTTTCAGTTTCTAATGTCCTTCTATCCTGCTGGTGTTTAATGCAAAATGAAGCTCTGCTGATAAATACGAGTATCTTTCAGAATGCTAACATACGCTGAATCAATGCCATGTTTCTCAAGGATAGCCGGTATGGATTTTATTTACTCGTAAGTTTACTTATTGTTAGATACATCAAACTTATGCCAAATCAATACAGCTGGAGTAGACGACATTTCATCAGAATTACTAAGATCCTAACATGGGAAACTCCCCATCGCTCCCCCTTAGATTTACCCATAAGATGGCCCGGCTGATAGTGTGTCAGAATACAGATCGAGCACGAAGACAGGAAGAAGTTGTCTTGAATTGTGGAAAAAGATGCAAAATAAAAACAGTGAACGGACCTAGCTCAAGGTGTCCACCATCGAACGTATTTGCAAGAAGTACTGCGTCGTGGTTTTCTGGTCCCGGTGTTGGACTGCGAACGGGGAGCTCCATATTTAAATCTTTCTCGTGCCAAAAATTTTTTCCCAGGAAATTATGAACTGTCCGTCCGATCGCTGACATGTCTGTTGGCTGTATTTACATTTGTATCTATGTCGTGGTGTAGCGTCCATTTGCAACAGCGAGGTGTAAAGAACAGACCTCCAGACGTGAGAACCTCCTATTTGTTCTACACAAGTACCTCAAGTTATTACTCTTGCGTACCGTTCTGGAAGTTATGACACTTGAATTCCTTTGTTATAACGTAGTTCACACGCGTTTATTTGTTCTTTTCATTTCTGCGAGAGATGTGTCTGGCATCTCGCCTGTTCTCACTATTCATCACATTTAGTTGCGACGGCAATATATTCTAATCACATGACTGATATTCTATAACCAATGTATAGTATGACAATAGCCAAGACTACAGAAGTAGAACAGACACGTCTAAGACCGGACGGGTCGGTTCCCAGAACTCCTGAAGATAGACGTTGACTGTGGATATTGTATCAGAGACACAGCCCCTTTGACTGCTCAGAGACGTCACTAAACCCGCCCAAAGATGTAGACAACTATGTATGAGCAGCGCCTATTAGGCGGAGGGGGTCCGACAGCCGATCAGTTCCAGTCATTCTACCAGGAAGGAGGTACACTGCTCGCGTTGTCTGTAGTTCAACCAAACCTAGACGGTCATTGTGCCAGAAAGGGCTCTCAACAAGGGAAGTGTCCAGGCGTCTCGAAGTGAACGAAAGCAATGTTGTTCGGACATGAAGGACATACAGAGAGACAGGAACTGTCGATGACATGCCTCGCTCTACTGCAGTGGATGACCACTACCTACGGATTATGGCTCGGAGGGACCCTGACAGCAATGCCACCATGCTGAATAATGCTTTTCGTGCAGTCATGGGACGTCGTGCTACGACTCAAACTCTGCGCAATAGGCTGCATAATGAGCAACTTCACTCACGACGTCCATGGCGAGGTCCATCTTTGCAAACACGACACCACGCAGCCCGGTACAGGTGGGCCCAACAACATGGCGAACGGACTGCTCAGGACTGGCATCATGTTCTCTTCAGCGATGAGTATTGCATATGCCTTCTACCAGACAATCGTCGGAGACGTGTTTGTAGGCAACCCAGTCAGGTTGAACGCCTTAGACACACTGTCCAGCGAGTGCAGCGTGGTGGAAGTTCCCTGTTGTTTTGGGGTGGCATTATATGGGGCCGACGTACGCCGTTGGTGGCCATGGAAGGCGCCGTAACGGCTGTGCGATACGTGAATGCCTTCCTCCGACCCATAGTGCAACCATATCGGCAGCATATTGGCATGGCATTCGTCTTCATGGGCGACAATTCGCGCCTCCATCGTGCACGTCTTGTGAGTGACTTCCTTCAGGATAACGACATCGCTCGACTAGAGTGGCCAGCATGTTCTTCAGAGATGAACCCTATCGAATATGCCTGGCCGGCCGGGATGGCCAAGCGGTTAAAGGCGCTGCAGTCTAGAACCGCGCGACCGCTACGATCGCAGGTTCGTATCCTGCCTCGGGCATGGATGTGTGTGATGTCCTTAGGTTAGTTAGGTTTAAGTAGTTTTGAGTTCTAGGGGACTGCTGTCCTTGGAAGTTAAGTCCCATAGTGCTCAGAGCCATTTGATGTCCATAGGTTAGTTAGGTTTAAGTAGTTCTGAGTTCTAGGGGACTGCTGTCCTTGGAAGTTAAGTCCCATAGTGCTCAGAGCCATTTGAACCATTTGAATATGCCTGGGATAAATTGAAAAGGGCTGTTTATGTGACCCACCAAGCACTCTGAGGGATCCACGTCGAATCGCCGTTGAGGAGTAGGACAATATGGACTAACAGTGCCTTGATGAACTTGTGGATAGTATACCACCACGAATACAGGCATCCATCAGTGCAAGAGGACGTGCTACTGGGTATTAGAGGTACCGGTGTGTATAGCAAACTGGAAAAAAATGGTTCAAATGGCTCTGAGCACTATGGGACCTAACGTCTGAGGTCATCAGTCCCCTAGAACTTAGAACTACTTAAACCTAACTAACCTAAGGACATCACACACATCCATGCCCGAGGCAGGATTCGAACCTGCGACCGTAGCGGTAGCGCGATTCCAGACTATAGTGCCTAGAACTGGTCGGGCACCGGCCGGCACCAAACTGGACTACCAGACTACCATCTGTAAAGGTATGGTGGTACAATATGTGACTTGTGGTTTCCAAGAGCAATAAAAAGGGCGGAAATGATGTTTATGTTGATCTCTATTTCAATTTTCTGCTCGGGTCCCGAAACCCTTGGAACCGGGGTGATGAAAACTTTTTTTGATGTTTGTGTATATAAATGGGATACGAGAGAGATTTGAACTCGCATGTCCTGCTTTGCAGTCCAACACTGTGACCACACTGTGAGACATGTTTGTATCCTATTCCTGAAGTTATTGTCTGTACATTGAAGAAGCACTACAGAAAACCAGTGATAAATTTGGAAAGGTAACTACTGTTTTAGCAATACAAACAAAAAGTTTAAGATTTGACGTTGTCAAAGTAATTTTGTCAGACATGGTAAAAGATTTAGCACATCATATATACGGAATTTCTAGTGACTTGAATAGAGATTGTAAGACGAACAGCAACAATAGTTAAGCAACGGCAGTGGAATCTGCTACTGTGCACGAATATGTTCGTTGTGATCAGTGATGGAGTAAGTGAGCTGTTGTACATGCGACAATATCAGCTGCCCTATGTCTCTGCCTGTTTAGGTAAGCGCAGAACAGTATAGCGCCGCTGCCGAGTGCTGTGTGTGGAGGAGCGTGGGTAGGAGCGAGCATCTATGCATCGTGCTAATGAACTAACTGTATGTCATACAACGGGCACATAATGCAATAAATTTAATAATTATTAGCATGTTTTATGTTAAACGATATAAAAGAAAGATGTTGCACCCCCTATCTCACACTCTTAAGGGTCCTTTTTTCCCCTAAAGTAATCTATGTTCTTGGTCATTGTTGAAGCTATCTCCACAACAAATTTCAGCGAAAGCGGTTAAGCAGTTTAGCAGTATAGTCGCATATACACTACTGGCCATTAAAATTGCTACACCACTAAGATGACGTGCTACAGACGCGAAATTTAACCGACAGGAAGAAGATGCAGTGATATGCAAATGATTAGCTTTACAGAGCATTCACACAACGTTGGCGCCGGTGGCGACACCTACAACGTGCTGACATGAGGAACGTGTCCAACCGATTTCTCATACACAAACAGCAGTTGATCGGCGTTGCCTGGTGAAACGTTGTTGTGATGCCTTGTCTAAGGAGTAGAAATGCGTACCATCACGTATCCGACTTTGATAAAGGTCGGATTGTAGCATATCGCGATTGCGGTTTATCGTATCGCGACATTGCTGCTCGCGTTGGTCGAAATCCAATGACTGTTAGCAGAATATGGAATCTGTGGGTTCAGGAGGGTAATACGGAACGCCGTGCTGGATCCCAACGGCCTCGTATCACTAGCAGTCGAGATGACAGGCAACTTATCTGCATGGCTGTAACGGATCGTGCAGCCACGTCTCGATCCCTGAGTCAACAGATGGGGACGTTTGCAAGACAACAACCATCTGCACGGACAGTTCGACGACGTTTGCAGCAGCATGGACTATCAGCGCGGAGACCATGGCTGCGGTTACCCTTGACGCTGCATCACAGACAGGAGCGCCTGCGATGGCATACGCAACGACGAACCCGGGTACACGAATGTCAAAACGTCATTTTTTCGGATGAATCCAGGTTCTGCTTACAGCATCATGATGGTCGCATCCGTGTTTGGCGACATCGCGGTCAACGCACGTTGGAAGCGTGTATTCGTCATCGCCATACTCGCGTATCACCCGGCGTGATGGTATGGGGTGTGCCATTGGTTACACGTCTCAGTCGCCTCTTGTTCGCACTGAACAATGGACGTTACATTTCAGATGTGTTACCACCTGTAGCTCTACCCTTCATTCGATCCCTGCGAAACCCTACATTTCAGCAGGATAATGCACGACCGCATGTTGCAAGTCCTGTACGGGCCTTTCTGGATACAGAAAATGTTCGACTGCTGCCCTGGCCAGCATATTCTCCAGGTCTCTCAGCAATTGAAAACGTCTGGTCAATGGTGGCCGAGCAACTGGCTCGTCACAATACTCCAGTAACTACTCTTGATGAACTGTGGTATCGTGTTGAAGCTGCATGGGCAGCTGTACCTGTACACGCCATCCAAGTTCTGTTTGACTCAATGCCCAGGCGTATCATGGCCGTTATTACGGTCAGAGGTAGTTGTTGTGGGTACTCATTTCTCGGGATCTATGCAACCAAATTGCGTGAAAATGTATTAACATGTCAGTTCTAGTATAATATATTTGTCCAATGAATACCCGTTTATCATCTGCATTTCTTCTTTTAATGGCCAGTAGTGTATACAACAAATCTCGATGACTGTAGTAGCATTGTTATCTTTGATTGGAAGTGTAATTTCTGTTCGTCCCACTGTTTTTTTCTTTATTTTCTGCACTATACTTTAATAATTCTCTCTATGTATGGTTCAAGTTTCATAGAGCTATGTTACTTGGCGGTGACACATAATGGTAGTTTCGTCCTTATGTTTTGTGACAAAGAGTACCCCCCAAATAAATGCCACAGTGGTTAACACAGTGCACTCATTTTCGGGGAAGCCCTACAGACTCTGTAACGCCCTATTTATTTACGATAGCATATGTTTGAGGAAAACCTCTACTACATGCAAGGCGAGCCAAAAAAGTTCAAATCAAAGTGTGTACTCTACAGTGATCCACTGCAAGTGAATATGATTTAAGTCGGTCATCAGAGAGAGTACGCTTCCCATTGTTACCACAGATTGCACGTAACTGTAGTACTGTAGTAGCCACATCAAAGTGAAACGCTGATATTATGAAAATGTCCACCAACCTCGCCTCCTCAAGTGTTTTTCTGGGTCCTGCATGGAGTTAACATGTAGGTCGTTAGTCACTCTTGCTGTGAGACTGTAACGGAACTACTCACTAACTAGCTAAGGCTCGCTGCTACTAAAACGGAAATCCTGAAGTTTCTTGGGGTGTCATTGGTTTCTAATTTCATGTTCACCAATTTAAGCCGAAATCTGATCACAGAAATTGCATGGTTGCAAACGTACTCTACAAAAGCCACAAAATAAGTAACTAACCATTCATATTATTCGCACACATATAATTCTCGCACATTAATCAACGTTGTAGAAGTTGAAACTTCCTGGCAGATTAAAACTGTGTGCCCGACCGAGACTCGAACTCGGGACCTTTGCCTTTCGCGGGTAAGTGCTCTACCATCTGAGCTACCGAAACACGACTCACGCCCGGTCCTCACAGCTTTACTTCTGCCAGTACCTCGTATCCTACCTTCCAAACTTTACAGAAGTTCTCCTGCGAAACTTGCAGAACTAGCACTCCTGAAAGAAAGGATACTGCAGAGACATGGCTTAGCCACAGCCTGGGGGATGTTTCCAGAATGAGATTTTCACTCTGAGTGAGTCGTGCTTCGGTAGCTCAGATGGTAGAGCACTTGCCCGCGAAAGGCAAAGGTCCCGAGTTCGAATCTCGGTCGGGCACACAGTTTTAATCTGCCAGGAAGTTTCATATCAGCGCACACTCCGCTGCAGAGTGAAAATCTCATTCTATTGTAGAAGTTATTATACACATTTCATACATCAAATCAAATTCAACATTATAAGCTCCTCCTTAGGGCCTGTGCAGTTTGGTCTCCCTACTACGATTGAACTGGTTAGCAGGAGTCGGATTGCTTGATGGTCATTTGACACGAAGCCGATGACTCGCTAAGTGATTCGGTTCTACCACGTTATTCCAATATTCTCCGAAAATTTATACTAAACTGAAGTTTTGACTGTGTGATGATAGCTTAGGGTATTGTGATTTTTTCCGCTACTGACATCCTGTAGCAGGGGCTGCAGCCTGGCAGAAACTCGGCGTATCAGAATATTTATCAACTAGTTGAAGGCTTTACACTTCCGTTTCGTCAGTATTGGGTGTTGTTGAATACTGCAACTCAGTCGTAAACAAGGGGTCATTCAGGCAGCCAGAACAGCCAGGCGGTAATTATCGTCGTTAAATGTTTATTCTACCTTGAGCTAGGTCCCAAGACATTGTTGATTCGTTCGCATTTGCACAAATCTTACTTCGCGAGCTGTTTCGTTACTCGAGATGTGCGGAGGAAAGATGTTGAATTTATAGAGTTACCACTAGAATACGCACACAAATTTCAATAAATTACTTGTTGCAGAATTTAAAAATGTTTTTGACGTTTTTTCTTCAATGGCAAAGCACTATGTAAAGATCTGTTATTCACCAACTTGGATACACTGCGTCCACAATGCACCTAGTTTACTAACAGTTGAATACCTGGTTCAGCGTTAAGCATTTTTAGGTGTGGGGTATAATACTACACGGATTTTCATCTACAGTCAATGAATTATCGAAATATAACTCAGATTACTGAGACAAAAGCTGTTGTATATAGTAAAGAGTAATTCCATTTAATTTTATGACGACGATTGAGTGAGTGGGCTTTGTATGGATAGTACGTCACGCTAGGGTTGAAGTTATCTTTAAAAGTAGCCAAAACTCAGGTCATCAGCAGTTTTTACTTCTTACGACAGATGTAGGCGTAGTATTTCATTTGATAGGATTATTTTAAACGCGGATAAAGGTTTAAATTAGGAGGGGAGTTCAAAAAGTACGCTACACATTATTGCAACAGGCCAAGTAATTTTTAATGAATGCAGCACTACAAATCAAACTGACTCACATACATGACAATATTATTCAACTTAGTCATCAAGTGTCTGTAAACAATGATCTGAACATTGTACCAATCGTTCAGTTCCTCGATGGTAGAGATCCGCTCCCTGGTCAAACAGCCATTCGAAGATCGCTGTGTTACAAGCCCCCGAGCTCAAACCTTCTAATATGTGAGAGAGACCGAGGGGGTATGGTTTGGGAGAGACGGGTGACTCACGCTGAAGCGTGCAGAGACACGCCGGCTAGTGAATCAATGACGTTATTGCATCGAAAGTCACAGCGGGCCTTCCACAGATGTCGGAGATGGTACCTTGTGGCGTGTGTGCATGGGTCAGCGCCAAATACAAGGTGCATTCAAGTTCTAAGGCCTCCGATTTTTTTTTCTAATTAACTTTTCACCCGAAATCGATGAAACTGTCGTTATTTCTCGACGTAATCGCCCTGCAGACGTACACATTTTTCACAACGCTGACGCCATGATTCCATGGCAGCGGCGAAGGCTTCTTTAAGAGTCTGTTTTGACCACTGGAAAATTGCTGAGGCAATAGCAGCACGGCTGGTGAATGTGCGGCCACGGAGAGTGCCTTTCATTGTTGGAAAAAGCCAAAAGTCACTAGGAGCCAGGTCAGGTGAGTAGGGAGAATGAGGAATTACTTCAAAGTTGTTATCACGAAGAAACTGTTGCGTAACGTTAGCTCGATGTGCGGGTGCGTTGTCTTGGTGAAACAGCACACGTGCAGCCCTTCTCGGACAGTTTTTGTTGCAGTGCAGGAAGGAATTTGTTCTTCAAAACATTTTCGTAGGATGCACCTGTTACCGTAGTGCCCTTTGGAACGCAATGGGTAAGGACTACGCCCTCGCTGTCCCAGAACATGGACACCATCATTTTTTCAGCACTGGCGGTTACCCGAAATTTTTTTGGTGGCAGTGAATCTGTGTGCTTCCATTGAGCTGACTGGCGCTTTGTTTCTGGATTGAAAAATGGCATCCACGTCTAATCCATTGTCACAACCGACGAAAAGGAAGTCCCATTCGTGCTGTAGTTGCGCGTCAACATTGCTTGGCAACATGCCACACGGGCAGCCGTGTGGTCGTCCGTAAGCATTCGTGACATCCACCTGGACGACACTTTTCGCATTTTCAGGTCGTCATGCAGGATTGTGTGCACAGAACCCACAGAAATGCCAACTCTGGAGGCGATCTGTTCAACAGTCATTCGGCGATCCCCCAAAACAGTTCTCTCCACTTTCTCGATTGTGTCGTCAGACCGGCTTGTGTGAGCACGAGGTTGTTTTGGTTTGTTGTCACACGATGTTCTGCCTTCATTAAACTGTCGCACCCACGAACGCACTTTCGACACATCCATAACTCCATCACCACATGTCTCCTTCAACTGTCGATGAATTTCAATTGGTTTCACACCACGCAAATTCAGAAAACGAATGATTGCACGCTGTTCAAGTAAGGAAAACGTCGCCATTTTAAGTATTTAAAACAGTTCTCATTCTCACCGCTGGCGGTAAAATTCCATCTGCCATACGGTGCTGCCATCTCTGGGACGTATTGACAATGATCGCGGCCTCATTTTAAAACAATGCGCATGTTTCTATCTATTTACAGTCCGGAGAAAAAAAATCGGAGGCCTTAGAACTTGAATGCATCTCGTAGAATGCCGGAATCTGCTGCGCCCGCGTGTGGTCGCCCAGCGCTACAGACGCAGCGTTCCTACTCACGCCAAGGCTAAGTGGCAGCCGCACGTGTTGGTTGCGCCGGAAGCCCGGGACACAGGTGACTGCTCCCTAAAGCGCAACTCGTGGACCTGTGTAGAGCGCCGAAGGGAAACAACCGACCACCACCATTGTAGTGAGCCTTAGCAGCACCGGCGGCCTGCCCAGGGCAGCTCGGTCAGTGACCGCAGACAGCTCTGCACCCGATGGCCACGAGTTCTCACCCTGCTCCCCCCCCCCCCCCCCCCCCCAAACGACAGTCTGCAGTCCGCTGGGCGATGTCATCCAGAAAGCAAAGGCCAACAGCCCTCTCGCTCCTCTCGGCGGTGCAGCTCCAAGGTGCGCCCGCCCCGCCACACCAGTGGCGCCTTCGTGCAGCGGAGGTTGGTGATAGTTTCAGCGGACCGGTTGGCCCCCGATATCCATCACCAGAAGGTCGTCGTGGTTGGCCTGCAACTTAAACAATCGTCATTCAATGTGGTTCTAGACATGTACAAAATGGAGATACGACTCCCCCCCCCCCCACACACACACACATTTGAGCCTCTGGGCTCGCTTATTTATATGTCTTTTCCCTACGCCTGTGACGTCGTTCCTTTGGCGTCACATAAAAAGGACTTGCAATACGGCAGCCGAACTCCCCCCGAATGGGGCCTCCCGGCCAACAATGCCATACGATCATTTTTTTTTTTGAGTGGTTAAGTGTAGTGCTCTTTAATAATTACAGTGTCAGCTTTCTTCAGCCTGCCTCGGCCCCTAAACAAAGATCACTAGGCGCTGTTGTAACTGCAACGTATCGGTTCTTCACAGCACATGAGTACCCTGCGCTGACCTGATCGCTTCACACTTATATACATTGCCCGCCCTGACCGTGTCTTCTGACTTGCGAGTTATGTCGTAAACCTGACGTCGTAAATCTGCCTTGCAGAATCGTATGGTAAATATCAACATTGCCTGCGCCTGCTATTCGATGTGACAATCGGTCCCTTAAGGGGAGCCGGAGGTGGTCAAATCCAAAACAATTACGGTTTTTTTTTTTTGCTACCGAAAATTAATTGGAACATTCCTCTTTAATGTAAATTTTGAATTATTGTTCTACTCGCTCTGGAAGTGGAGTTATTACCATTTTCCTCCACGCCTGCAGAGGAAATGGGCGGGCGCTGAATGCATCTAACAGCCTCTCGTGACTTCCTGGCGAACTGCTTGGCATTTTCTCGGCCTGTTACGCATACAGCGCCTTATGTTACGCATACAGCGAGTGTGCAAGGGTTGGCTACATTGTTTTTTGTGACAAATGAAGCGCTAAGAGCGCGGAACATCGTCTCTTTGCTGTTTACCGTTTCGAATTAGTTCAGTGTTGCGCCTGTTGTTGGTAGTATTTTACTTCTTGTGTAAAGAGTTGTTCTGGTTACGATGCCACGTTTTAGTAACCGTGTATATAAGAAGAGGAAGAACGTAGGTAAAAGAAAATTAACACTAATATCAAGTTGCGATACTACAATTACTGAAACAGTGCGTTCTTCTGCTAAGCAACACATGGCCGGCCATAGCCCTGTGACATCTTCTAGCAAGAAGCTGACTGGTGGACGTGACAGATTTCGTGAATATGTTAGTGACAGTGATGATATTTTTTATGACTTAGCACAGCCCGAATTGTTACACAAATGTCTACACGGAAAGACGCAGAATCCTAAAGAGATCGTAAAAAATTTTATTTGGAAAGTGATTCCTAAAAGGGTGTTTGTAAGCATAAAAACACTGCACTTTGGCATTTATGATGCAATAGCAACCTACAACCAAGGGAACAGTGTGAAGTTCTGAAGGCATTAGGATTTACAGCTGGGGTGAACACTGTACGAGCACTAAGAAATATTGACAGAGAAAGGATAAGAGGAGCAGAAAGAAGAGAAAGGCATATGAAGTATGATGGAACAACAGGCCAGGAAAGAAGACAGAAGAGGAAGCTTTTGGAGGATGAAGAAGAAGACCCTGATAATCCATCCTATAGTGCAGGAATGTATTGAGAAACTTTGATAGCCATTTCCCGTAAATTAGAATTTTTCGAATATAAGGAACATTTTCTCAAAATCCACTCAACCTAGAGAGATGAAATTTTTATACAGCACTCCTAGTGGTCAAACTTACATTGTAACACAGCCATTTGGCAATGTGTTCAGTAGTTTCATTTCAGTTTAATTATAAAGCAATTATTTGTAAAAAAAATTGGGTCATTAATAAAAAAAATAATTGGAAGGAAACTACAAAAGATACTCCAAAATCCCTCTGTCATAACTGCAATACTAAACCACTCTATATGTAAAAAAAAAAAAAAAAAAAAAAAAAAAAAATCAAATTTTTCTATTTGGTAGTTTATTCATAAATGTTCCTCAAACTTAGTGATTTTAACATGGGCAGCATAGGCGCCTCCGACTCCACTTAACTACTACATTCAAGCCATAGCTGTGCGAAACTTACAAGAATTTCCCAAATCCACGCCTGTACTTATTCATGGCGCAGCAGCCGGGTAAGTCACCGTTGGAAAATCTCTTTCTCCCCAGATATCTTTGAGATTGCCGAAAAGATGGAAATTGCATGGTGCAAGCTCTGGACTTCCACAGCATCACCCACGTCTATATGGTCTCAGTTGAATTGTTGGCACCATTTCCCTACGGCTGTATACGACTTGACATTCGGCCCACATACCACCAGTATTGGACTGTGAATCTGTAATTTAGACGTTTTGCCCACAAGAATCGTAGTGCCCTGCGTTCTTCAGCTTTAGACTACGTTACCAGTTGCCGCACCATTTTACTCACACACTGTGAAGCACCTTTCACCTGTACCGCGGCAGAAATGTTTCTGAATGAAACTCGGAACATACACTCTCTTGCTCTCTCGTTCCGAGTTGGTCTTAGCGTGGAACGACGTGTGCAACTTACTTTCTGAAGTGGCTTTGTACATACGCACTTTCGTTGAAAGTTCGATTATACAATATAAGACAAATCAGTATGGCCACATGGTTACTGTCGTTAGCTGCATGGAGAAAGTTACTGTATCCATGTGTGCCAGTATATGTTGCTACACAGTGTTGCTCGGAAAGTACTTTTCGTTCAAGCAAACCTTTAAGCGAAGGTTTGTGTTGAAATGGAAAAGGAAGTACCTTTTTTATAGGATGAAAAATGATATCAGATTATCAATATTGTCTTACATGCTTTCCTGTTTCCGACGCTACATACCATTTCGATGCCTAGTGACAGAAATAGTTATCCAGCCCGGATCATCTGGCTACAGGTTCATTATGACATGATACGTAACAGCATTTTACCCATAATTTTCAGTCGCTTAGGCTGTCTGAATTTCTGTCTGAGATTAGAACATCTTGGAGTAATCATCTTCCGTAGTTTGGCCATCGCGAAGGGAGTAGGTGGTCTTCCACAAGGCAGCGCGGACTGCCGTTCCGAAACAGTTCTAACAATTTATCAGTCCTTCGACAATATTTTGGTTGGCCTGTTTGACAAATAGTTTTCCCTGACGTCAGTTGAAAAAGTTTTAGGTATGTGTTATAATGGTAATCAGACCTCCTCCGAAGCGACAGTACGGAGCTGTGTGCTCAGTGGAGGGACAAAGCTAACCAGTCTGCGTCAGTCATACCTGGACAAAGGGTCTGATAATAGTTTTTTGGACTTTCTCCCACCTCAAGAGATCTAGAAGACGGCTATGGAACCGCTTGAAAGGTACAGGACAGATTCTGGCGTCTTGTGGAACGAGGAACGTAGATCGTCACCTAATTACTTTTCTTGAGATTAAAGTCGTAATTTACAGCAGATATTCTCATGAATGATACCGAAAATTGATGAAAAGAGCATAGAAAGCGAGGAAGAGAGAAGACGTAAAAAGCAGACACGGAAAGAAAAAAGAAGAGAGAGAGGGAATGGAGAAAAGAAGGGGCAGACAGAGGGGAAATAAAAGAAGAGAAAGAAAGAAGCAAGAAAATCTTATAGAAGGAAAAGAAACGAGATAAAAATAGGAAGGAAAGAGACGAAAAGTACAGTACGGATGGAGGAAACAGTTATTTAGCCAAGACTGGTTTCATTTTCTAGTTTTGTTGATGCAGGATGCAAATTACATTCGTCTGGCTGACCCCTCATTTCTTGGCGATGTGTCTCTTACCACTGGGCGGTTTCGTTAGTGTCATAGCCAGAACAACTTGTTCGTGAACTCTGTCATTTGCAGTCTTCTTACTTGTCCTCTTTATGACACTCAAGCAGCCTGTCCTCACTACCCTCGTATTAATTCATGCAACTGCCTGGCGCATCGGACATTGGAGATCCGGACAGACAGCCCTATACCACTGTACTGTTTTTATGGGATATCATTTACATTCACTATGTAATAGAATTATATCCAACTTCTCCTCAGTGGTGTACATGTCTGCACGCAACGGATGTTGAAGCAGAAATGAGCAGCCTAACTCCATTTTCTACTAATGTTAAACCCTTGAGGTCTTTGAAGAGGTTGTTTTTGGTCTCAGTGTTGTATTCTGCTTTTCACTACTTATCTGTGAAGTCCCAAGCCTGTTGCACTTGGTCGGTCGATATAGTTACGCTTGAGAGGCACCCACATGCCTTGCTCATACTGTGGCATCAAGCAGTCAGACCTGCAAGATGAGTGGTCTGCCAAGCGAGTGGATTCATTCTTATTTATCGAGTAATATGAACTCTCGTACTCTCAATTAAGTTACAAATTATCCTCCTGTATGAATAATACGCAACGGAAACGCACATCAGTAATTTACAGAACCCTGACTGTTCACTACGCACTGGCAATACCACATTTTCTTTTTGTCTTTTATTTAACGGCTTTTATCAACACGTGGCCACCGCACTGAATATGAATGGCGCACACATTATAAATTCGGGACATCATGACAACATACAATTCGAAGGAAAAGTCCATCAATCTTTTTCTTTTCACTATCTTATTTATTCCGATAAATTCTATAACCTAAACACACAAATTCTATAACCTACAACAATAACACATGAGAAATTCCGCCCCAGTGGGCTTGGCTTTACATTGGTGATTCTCTACCTTATGGTCTCGTAATTATTTAACGCTACAGTGCACTTTCTGGATAGGATGGTGGATCTTTTATTATATCTCACACTTCGACCTCACAATCATCATCACGAAACTTTCCTCCAGATCTAGCGGTACAGAAGGAACAAGCATAACCCACTAATCTTTTGAAACTACCTTGCTACTCTCCCATGCAAACCACACATACCCAAATTACATGACATATACCACACTACAACATGGAATACAATACAATAAATAGTCACAACACTACCACTTTCAGCTTTCCCACTTCAATTAGTATTTATCCCAGTTTCACACGACACTGCCCCACTTCGTAATTCTACTTTCCTACTATGAACTCTGGAGATATAAGCACGTCTTCCTGTGCAATGCAAGCCATGTGGCGTTGCTGGATAGACGGCTGACTCACCTTGCTTCTCTCTCAGAGTATTATACACTCCTGGAAATTGAAATAAGAACACCGTGAATTCATTGTCCTAGGAAGGGGAAACTTTATTGACACATTCCTGGGGTCAGATACATCACATGATCACACTGACAGACCCACAGGCACATAGACACAGGCAACAGAGCATGCACAATGTCGGCACTAGTACAGTGTATATCCACCTTTCGCAGCAATGCAGGCTACTATTCTCCCATGGAGACGATCTTAGAGATGCTGGATGTAGTCCTGTGGAACGGCTTGCCATGCCATTTCCACCTGGCGCCTCAGTTGGACCAGCGTTCGTGCTGGACGTGCAGACCGCGTGAGACGACGCTTCATCCAGTCCCAAACATGCTCAATGGGGGACAGATCCGGAGATCTTGCTGGCCAGGGTAGTTGACTTACACCTTCTAGAGCACGTTGGGTGGCACGGGATACATGCGGACGTGCATTGTCCTGTTGGAACAGCAAGTTCCCTTGCCGGTCTAGGAATGGTAGAACGATGGGTTCGATGACGGTTTGGATGTACCGTGCACTATTCAGTGTCCCCTCGACGATCACCAGTGGTGTACGGCCAGTGTAGGAGATCGCTCCCCACACCATGATGCCGGGTGTTGGCCCTGTGTGCCTCGGTCGTATGCAGTCCTGATTGTGGCGCTCACCTGCACGGCGCCAAACACGCATACGACCATCATTGGCACCAAGGCAGAAGCGACTCTCATCGCTGAAGACGACACGTCTCCATTCGTCCCTCCATTCACGCCTGTCGCGACACCACTGGAGGCGGGCTGCACGATGTTGGGGCGTGAGCGGAAGACGGCCTAACGGTGTGCGGGACCGTAGCCCAGCTTCATGGAGACGGTTGCGAATGGTCCTCGCCGATACCCCAGGAGCAACAGTGTCCCTAATTTGCTGGGAAGTGGCGGTGCGGTCCCCTACGGCACTGCGCAGGATCCTACAGTCTTGGCGTGCATCCGTGCGTCGCTGCGGTCCGGTCCCAGGTCGACGGGCACGTGCACCTTCCGCCGACCACTGGCGACAACATCGATGTACTGTGGAGACCTCACGCCCCACGTGTTGAGCAATTCGGCGGTACGTCCACCCGGCCTCCCGCATGCCCACTATACGCCCTCGCTCAAAGTCCGTCAACTGCACATACGGTTCACGTCCACGCTGTCGCGGCATGCTACCAGTGTTAAAGACTGCGATGGAACTCCGTATGCCACGGCAAACTGGCTGACACTGACAGCGGCGGTGCACAAATGCTGCGCAGCTAGCGCCATTCGACGGCCAACACCGCGGTTCCTGGTGTGTCCGCTGTGTCGTGCGTGTGATCATTGCTTGTGCAGCCCTCTCGCAGTGTCCGGAGCAAGTATGGTGGGTCTGACACACCGGTGTCAATGTGTTCTTTTTTCCATTTCCAGGAGTGTAGTTTGAATCAAGCGTCACACGGAAACATATCTCGCAAAGTAATATTAAGAACATATTCATCACACACACGAGTCCTCAACTGATACCATGGACGAATACTTCTCTCTATCCTTTGTCTCATGCACAGATTGAGACTCACACAGTACTCAGCACGTGGAAGTACTCGTCTCTAATTTCAAGTCCTGCACACGCCATTTCTTAAATATTTCAACATATAGTACACACGCTAGTAATTCAGCTTAACTTAAGCACACGGAAGTATTTCAACTTATTGCTACACGTGGTTTCATTGTGACCGTTGGTCACTTCCGAAGATTACTACGATCCCATTAATATTACCTGCCTGACATTTAATTCTCCCCACAAAAGTTCCTGAAATAGAGAAATTATTATTTCAAACTACTCTTAAATATTCCACATGCATACCATGTCTCCACTCTTTTGTCTTTAATCTTTATGGAGCACAAATACAACAGGTCTTAACAGCACAAGATCCAGCGGCAGAGTGCTGAAACGTGGCCGTTCTTCAGGTCCTCTCACACGTCTGTCGAAGTGGGGGAGCACCTTGCTACCGTATTGGTCAGCCACATTTCAGGCGCTCAAACTCAGGTAAATTTCATCTCTTTGATCCCACCAAAGGTGGCCAAAGGATCGTCTCAAAGATGATCATATATTCACATTCACTATCTACGGTTAGCAGACGACCATACATTCATTCATTTCACAGATCTCACCAAACTGGATGTAGGGATTTATTTTGAGGGAGTGCACATGTGATCAATTAAATAAATAAATTGTCATTCTTTCCCACACTGGTATCCGGCTTCGCTGTATTAATTGAAATTAAGTTAGTTTTACAAAAAAATGTGTTGTTCTGACAAAAATAATGACGTATGTTGTACCTGTTTTCAGTTTCGGGCGGCACTGTACCCTTTCACGCTTAATGCTGTCTGTGAATGACGTTCGGGTTGTCGATCGATGATGTGCCATAACTGTTCGAATGGACACACTCAGGTCATCGAATAGGCCAAGGCAGAATGTCGACACTACGTGGAGCATGGTGGGCTACAGCAGTGGTATATGGGTGAGCGTTATCCTGTTGGAAAATACTCTCTGAAATGTTGTTCTTGAAAGGCAGCGCATCAGGTCGATCCAACAGACTGACGTACTAATCTGCATTTTAGGGTGCGTGGGATAACCACGAGAATTCTCCTACCTATCATACGAAATCGCACCCCAGACTATAACTCCACGAGTAGGTCCAGCTTGTCTGCCATGTAGACAGGTCGGTTGCAGGCCCTCAACTGGCCTCCTTTTAACCGACACATGGTCATCACTGGCACCTAGGCAGAACCACCTTTCATCATAAAACACTACAGATTTCCACCCTACCCTCCGATGAGCTTTGGCTTGACAGCAGTGAAGTCGCCAATGGCGATGGTTTGGGGTTAGTGGGATGCACGCTGCAGGGCGTCTGGCTCGGAGCTATCCTTGAAGTAATACATTTGTAACACTCTGTTGTTTCACTGTATGCCAACTGTTACTCGAATTGCTGCTGCAGAACAGTATGATGCGCCAGAGCCCCAAGCCGAACACGATACTCTTCTCCCTTGGTTGTGCCACGTAGCCGTCCGGAACCCGGTCTTCTGGTAACCGTAGATTCTTGTGACCACCGCTGCCAGCAATCACGTACAGCGGCTACATTCCAGCCAAGTCTTTCTGCAGTATCACGGAAGGGACATCCAGCTTCCGTAGCCCTATTACATGACCTCGTCCAAACTCAGTGAGTTGTTTAGCATGGGTGTCTGCCCTAAAAGCATTCTTGATAACATCAATTCACCAAGTCCAGTCTCAAAGATAACTAACGCCCACGACCGTTACAGCGTGTATTTAAAAGCAAACCTGATTTGCATCCTCACAGTGACGCTACTAGCGGTACTCTTATGCAACTGGCCCGAAATTTGAATAGACATCATCTTTCAGATGTAGAGACACGTCTACCAACTTTAGTTTATGTCGCACAACTGCTTCTTGGTGCATCGTTTTTCTTTCCATTAGTGCATGTACTCCAGATACAACAGACGGCCCAAAATCGAACCTTGAGGTACACTATATGTGACTGCTTCAAATTCAGGGTGGCTATCATTCTGTGGCTTTCCTGGGTGTTGACATTGCCGGTTTGGATGCTGTATATGTATTCACGAGTACACCATATATGAAGGCTGTAATTTTTGCGGAAAAGGAGCACACAGATTTAGATTGCAACTCATGAGAGCGTACGGGAGAACTGAGGACATCAACAACAAGAACTGCACGTCCATACAGAAATAGGCGGGACACTTGAATACGGTGATCAGGCCTGAAGTTCTGTAAGCAAGCGAAACTTGAATTCTCATCAGAAAAGGCGTTCTGGAAATATCCTGAAGGGAGAACGAAGAAGTACGAGGAAAAATTTTGGCTCATAAAAAACAAGGGATGGATACAGACTGAAATTCCTTAAAACAATAGAGAAATTTTCAAACCTAGTAGCGGACACTACAAAAAGGAAGACTGAAATTTTATGGGCGTATCTAGAGATTCCGAATAAAATTATGTATCTCCTATGGGTTGTCATATGCATTTTCTCTGGTTTCTGCAGATACTTGCATCTTTTTTCTTGCAAAGTGTAAATCGAGTCAGCACAAATAAATACCGTTCCTCAGGTCTTTCATGTGACACCCAGTGCCAACAGAAAGCGTCGGGATGTTTCCCATTAACAGGAAAATGATATCTCAAGCAGAATTTTACGTGTCCATTCGATTGAACGGTTCCAAATTAGTCTGTTGCGATATTCGTTTTATCTATATGTATTAACACTGACAGTAAAAGAGGAGGAATAACAGGTACTCCAGCATCGACGGCACTCCCCCTCACCCCCGCTGAATGCTACGGTATTGCCACGCAGCAGCGCTGCTCATTAACTGATACTCCTGTATGAAACTCGCTGGCAGATTAAAACTGTGTGCCGGACGGAGACTCGAACTCGGGACCTTTGCCTTTCGCGGGCAAGCGCTCTACCATCTGATCTACCCAAACACGACTCTCGCCTCGTCCTCACAGTTTTATTTCTGCCAGTATCTCGTCTCCTACCTTCCAAGCTTTACAGAAGCTCTCCTGCGGACCTTGCAGAACTAGCACTCCTGAAAGAAAGGATATAGCGGAGACATGGCTTAGCCACAGCTGTGAGGACGGGACGTGAGTCGTGCTTGGGTAGCTCAGATGGTAGAGCACTTGCCCGCGAAAGGCAAAGGTCCCGAGTTCGAGTCTCGGTCCGGTACATAGATTTAATCTGCCAGCAAGTTTCATATCAGCGCACACTCCGCTGCAGAGTGAAAATCTCATTCTGAAAACATCCCTCAGACTGTGGCTAAGCCATGTCTAAGCGATGTTTCTTTCAGGAATGCTAGTTCTGAAAGGTTCGCAGGAGAGCTTCTGTAAAGTTTGGAAGGTAGGAGACGAGGTACTGCCAAAGTAAAGCTGTGAGGACGGGGCGTGAGTCGTGCTTGGGTTGCTCAGCAAGTTTCATTTCAGCGCACACTCCGCTGCAGAGTGAAAATCTCATTCTGATACTCTTGTACTGGCTTTTCGTCGTGTTTTAATATCACTGTTAATATATATCGACAACACAAATATCACACTAAACTAATCTGGGCCGCTAAGGTGAATAAAAAGTGAACTATACTCCACCCGAAGGGGCCATGAAGGCCCAACGGTACCGACCGTCCGCCGTGTCATCCACCGTTAAAAGGCGTCAGTGGATGCGGATATGGAGGAGCAAGTGGTCAGCACACCGCTCTCACTGCTGTATGTCAGTTTACGCGACCGGGGCCTCTACTTCTCAATCGAGTAGCTCCTCAGTTTGCCTCACAAGGGCTGAGTGCATCCCGCGTGGCAATAGCGCTCGGCAGACCAGATGGTCACCTATTCAAGTGTAGCCCATAGCCCAGCCCGACAGCGCTTAACTTCGGTGATCTGACGGAAACGGGTGTTACCACGGCGGCCATGCCGTTGGCGCTCAGTGAAATGGGCACGTAAAATTCAGATTTAAAAAGATTTTGTTTATAACGGGAAACGAACTGACAGTTACTGATGGTTGATGGCACTGGGCCGGCTGGGGTGGCCGAGCGGTTCTAGGCGCTACAGTCTGGAACCGCGCGACCGCTGCGGTCGCAGCTTCGAATCCTGCCTCGGGCATGGATGTGTGTGATGTCCTTAGGTTAGTTAGGTTTAAGTAGTTCTAAGTTCTAGGGGACTGATGACCTCAGAAGTTAAGTCCCATAGAACCATTTGTACTATTTGAACTGATGGCACTGGGCGTCACGTGAAAGACTTGTAAGCAGCATTTGTTTGGGTTGATTCAATCACACATTACAAGAAAGAAATTGCAAATATTTGCCTCAACACCAGAGAAAATGCGCCTCACGGCTCTTAGGAGGCACAGTCTGTATAGGAAAATTGAAGAATATACCACGGATCCAACAAGTTAAATTGGACGTCGCGAGTACCCAGACAGAAGCAACCTGGAAGTAGATGAAAGGGCACTGTTCAGTCAAAAATTGAATTGTCATGTAGTACAACCAGAGAATAAGATTCTGAAAAAAGGTAAACATTTCTTCCATTCCATCATTGCCGCTAATACAACAACCTATGTAACATTTGAGATAAAAGCCGGCCGCTGTGACCGAGCTGTTCTGGGCGCTTCAGTCCGGAGCCGTGCTCTGCTGCTACGGTCGCAGGTTCGAATCCTGCTTCGGGCATGGATGTATGCGATGTCCTTAGTTTGGTTAGGTTTAAGTAGTTCTAAGTCTATGGACTGATGACCTCAGATGCTAAGTCCCATAGTGCTTAGAGCCATTTGAAACATTTGAGATAAAAATATGGTCTAGGTTGCGAAGGTTTTTATTTTCAAATTTGAATGATGCTTTTCGCCTATGGTGGGCATCTTCAGATTATAGAAATTGGTTACGGCGCACGGCGTACATAAAATGACTACACAATCGCTTTTTCCCAATATATTTGCATCGTGTAATCATTTTATGGATGGCGTGCCCTGTGTCCAGTTCCCATAATCTGAAGAGGCCCACCACAGGCGAAACGCGTCGTTAAAATTTGAAAACAAAAGCTTCCGCAATCAAAACTGTATTTTTATCTCAAAGGGAAAAAAAGCACGTACTGGGAAAATGGGAGCCATACGGAACATCAGGGAATCGAATCTGTAAGATGCAGTGAAATGGAAAGGAGAAACATGGAAAAAAGTAAGACGTTTATTACTTCAGGAGTATTCGCCATAAATGTTAATACATTTATGTCACTGTGAGAGAATACGGCCAATACCTTCATGGACGTTTGCGGTTGTCTGTGGAACCATGATTGTACCCGGGGGTCCATCGCTTCGTCCGATGCAAATCGACCACCATGAATGTCCTTCTTCAGGGCCTCAATTAAATGAAAATCGCATTGGGAGTGATCGGGACTCTATGGATGATGTGTAAGGGTTTCCCAGCGCAACCTGCAGCGTAATCCAAACGCCCAGGAATGTTAACGGACGGCAGAATTCCGTTGCAGGGTAATCTCTGCCCACATATTGCCAATGTTGTTTCAAATACACTTCAGAGGTGTCGCGGGGAAGCGCTCACACATCCTCCATGCAGTCCTGATCACTGCCCATATGATTTCTGTATTTTTGGAGCCCTGAAGAAAGATACCTGCCAATTGATTACCTTCGGACGAAGAGATGCATGCTTAGATGAAATCAGGATTCCGTGGGCAAATGCAAACATTCTTTCCTTATGGAACTGACTTATGTATCAGTGGGATAAATAAGTTAACACGTATGATGAATACTTTTGAAATAATATTTTGCTTACTTATTTTCTTTCCATTTGTCTCGTTTTTATTTGAATGCATTTTATAAAAGCCTTGCGTGACGCAACAGAGCTCATATGCAACTGTATGTATGGGTTGGTATCTCCCTCGTATGATGGTGGCAGGTGTTGCAGAGAACCTAGAGGATGAAGATGAGGTAGAATCAGTTGCACTCTCGTCTAACGCGTCATTTGGTGTAATTCTGTGTGTTTTGAAGCTCCCGTCGACTGTCTCCGTAAGCGTCTGCTTTTGTACGTGTAGGCGCGGAACACTCTGGAATTCGGTGGTCCTCATTCGGCTCGGACTAGTCTGCCGACCCAGCTCCTTCAGTTAGCGGTACGTCTTTTTCTCGCTGATTTGTAAGGCCCTCCCCAGAGCAGCATTCCGGCGCTGCGAGGGGCGTGGCCGACCGGCGAGGTGGCATTGTCTGTCGCCGTTAAACGACTCGCTCAGCTAACAGACCGCAGGTGCCGGCTCGCCGCCACAATGGGCTGGCCGGCCTGACGAAACGCAGATTTATCGCGAGTCGCTCCCCGCGGACGCCGGCTACCTGTCACGCCCCCGCGAGGTAGGCGGCGGCGGTTCCCACGCGCCTCCGAAATGCAGCGTGAAGCGGAAGCTGCGACCGGCACAAAGGCCGCACGCGAGCCGCCCGCCGTTTGTCTTGCGCCGCTCAAAACGGCAAAGTACAGCCCGCTCGTCAGCGACAAAGCGACCTCGGACCCACAGCGTGTCATCCGCGGACCACACCGCCGCTGCTTCTCACAGAAAGCAGTACTACAGCTACATCCATACTCTGCAGACCAGTCTGAAGTGCACAGCAGAGAGTACCTTACATTGTACCAGTTATTTAGGTTCCTTCCCCTTACATTCGCTTATAGACTGTTTAAACGCCTCTGTGGGTGCTCTAATTAATCCAATCTGGTCCTCGCATTCCGAACAGGAGCGATAGGTAGAGGTTTGTAATTCACGGCGCAAAAAAGCATATCTTTTTCGAAACCATGTAATTGTCTCCCATTGTCACACATAAGTTCGAAATTAGGCTCAAAGGTGCCTACACCCTTCCTCTGCAACGTTGCAAAACCACTGCTCCTTGCGATGTCACCCTCGAACTCGGCGACGCATTAATATGCAAGGTGTCGACACATGCGTGCTGAAGGCTACAGGTCAGAAGTTCATGTGAAGTGTAAGGTGGGTTTATTACAGCACACTGGCACCAGATTTCACCAAAATTCTGCCCAATGCCATCCTAGACGTATCGCTCGATGGGATATCTAGGTTGCCACAGTCCGTCTTTCCCGCATTTCACCCTTTCTTTTGACACCTTTGTGGCGGAGGTCAGAATCGAGACATCTAGCGTTGAAATCGCGCGGTTTTCTTATGGGTCTCTAAGAAAAACATTTCAGATACACCGACACTCTGAATCGACACGTAAAGCCCTCAGCACATGACATAGACGGCGTCAATGAAACCAAGGCAACTCCACCTAAGTTGTGTCGAAGAACCAACCTTCTAGGTGGGTCAACCATGGCTGTGAGTCGTCGTTGATCCATAGTGGACCGTGGGACAACGGGTGGCATGCATTTCTTGATGCAATAATTTACTAACAGCATTGCATACGGCTGTTGGTAAATTATTGCATCAAGAAATAGCTGTGAGTAGTCATCTTCGATATTAATAACCGCTTCAGCTGTATTCAGGCCTCTATTGTTCACACCTCTATTATTGGATCACTATCGGTTCCGCGGCACTAAAAGCCACATCTTCACGTGAACATATGACTGAAACATGAGTTAGCTTTCCCGTTCTAATGTTTTAGGCATACGTTCACCTGAAGATGTGACTTTCAGTGCCACGAAACCGTTAATGATCGAATAATAAAGGACCAAATACAGCTGACGCGGTTATTAATACCCAAGATGTGTTGCAGAGGTTGCGTGCCCTCAGGCATCACTCATCTGAAAGTTGTCATTTTCTCTCATAAGTACACTTTTAACGTGCTCAACAGAGATGTGTGGGTTTCACCGAAGGTGTCGCCGAACTGACGGGTCTTAGAGGAAGCCTATGGCGTGTTTTTTTTTTCATGCAAATGCCAATGCTGCACCCCTCCGTGATCACGCCATAGAAGAGCACGAAACAGGAAGGCTGAAAAAGGGTTAACACCCTTTGCTGCATCGGATCACGTTCAATTTCCTGGAATCCTTTTGAACTGTCCCTAGCGGTTCCACCATTTATACCAGGTCAAAAATAGTGGTCGCACTACATTCCAAAGTGGACAGATCATGGTCAGTAGGCTTGCAGCCCCTCAGCGTCTTTCGGGTAGGCTGAATCGTCCGGGAAGTGACAGCGGTGTTGAAAGTTGTCAAGAATGTCTTGACGCTCATCGTGAAACGTCCCCTTTGGGAAATTATAAATGACAGTGCTGGTAAACCTCTTACGCTGAGCAAAACTGAACGTACTCAGACATTTCTCTCTTTACTTATTCTGATCAACACTAAACTGACACACAATATTGTTAGCGCACCGCAATCTGACTTTCAATAATCCCTACAAAAGAATGGCCCTGACTAACAATGACCTATACCTTTCATGAATCGCTTACCTCACAAAAACTCTTCGTTACTCGAACTACTGCAATACAGCGAGCGCCACTACTGCCAGCTAAATAAAAGATTCTAACTACTCAAGGCACTAACTACTGATAGACATAGTTACCAAATAAAAGATTTTGATAGAGAACAATCAATGCATTTACCTTAATAGTTTTCAAAAGTCATATATCATTTCATTACATCCTGTCTTACAAATCTCGTTATTCTGACGGGCAGACGTCCAGAACGACCGCTCTCAAAATTCTGCCATCTCTCTCCCCACATCCTCCACTGCTGGCAGCTCACCTCCAACTGCTCAACGCTACGTGCTGTTCACATCCAACTGCCCAACACGACAATAGCAAATATTCCAACAATGCAAACCAGCCACAGACTTCACACAGCACTGTCAGTGATTTTCATACAGAGCGCTACGTGGTGTTCCCAACATAAAAACCTAAACAACCTACTTACAATAGCACTACGGACTGTTGTTTTCGACTGCAAAATGTATAGGAATTAATCGCCCAAAGGAACGGGTGGTTTAATTGGCCACCTCGTGTGTGCTTTTCGTGTCGATTCTGAGCGTCGGTGTTTTCCTTCACAACCCATAAGAAAACAGTGTCATTTCAACGCCACGTGTCACGGTTCTGACCTCAGAAGCAGAGGGGAAAAAAAGAGGAAAAAAAAGGTGAAATGTCATTAAGAAGGGTTTTACAATCTTCTAATCGTGTGACACGTCCGCGATGGCGTTGGGCAGAATTGTGGTGAAATTTGGTACCGATACGACGTCGTTAACCGACTTTGCACCCGCTACGGACCTTTGAGCTGTGTTCTCTTTTTCGCGCGTGTCGACCGCTTGCTGTTTAAAGAGTCGTCGAACCCAATGGTGAAATCACAGGGTAACAAACTTTTGCACCGTTATAGAGGAAGTTTGTTGCCACCATTGAGCCGAATTTCAAACTTAGCTGTCTCAACTGGGAGACGGTTTCAACAAATTTATGATTTTTTTACAGTGCATAGTCGCAAATTCGTCACTCAAGCTTGTATTGGTTGACTTTTTTTTCTTATAGGCTTACGCGGGATAGTTTGCGTCATATTTAAGCCTCTGTCGGTTCAGTATCTCCAATTTATCTCTGCCAAGGGTGAAACAAACCTCTGGCCATTCGTGCTGCCTTCCCTTCTTTACGTCCACTATGCCCTGTTAGTCCTATTTCCTAGTTTAGTACAATATTCTAGGGCGGATCGCACGAGTGTCTTCTAAACAATCTACTTTCTGCATTTATTGCATTTCCCTAATATTCTACCCATGAACCGTAGAGTGGCTGGCATCTGATTTATCTACGACGAAGCCTACATTTCACACCTACGTATTTGTATGAGCTGACTGATTCCAGCTGTGACTCGATGACAGTGCAGCCAGAGATCACTATATTTTTTCGTTATATGAAGTGCACAATTTTACACTTCTAAACATTTAATACAAGTTTTTCATCAAAAATCACAAGATGACTGGAAAAGGCCGGGAGATATGGGAAGATTTCAGTTAGATTACGTCATGGTTAGGCAGAGATTCTGAAATAAGCTACTGGACTGTAAGGCCTACCCAAGATACACATATCACAGTTTAGTAGTAGTGACGAAGAGTAGGCTGAAGTTCAAGAGACGAGTCAGGAAGAGTCAATGGACAAAGAAGAGGAACGTGGAAATACTAAGGAATGATGAGATGCGGTTAAAGTTCTCTGCGGCTATAGATACTACGATAACGAATAGTTCAGGAGGCAGTTCAGGTGAAGACCAATGGACATCTCTGAAAAGTCCGACCACAGAATTTCGAAAGAAAAACATAGGTACAAAGAAGGTAACCGGGAAGAAACCATGGGTAGCAGAAGAAATACATCAGTTGATTGATGAAAGAAGGAAGCACAAAAATGTTCTTTGAAATTTAGGAATACAAGTCACTTACGAATGAAATAAATCACAGGTGCAGGGAAGCTAAGGCGAAATGGGTGCATGAAAAATGAGAAGAAATAAGAAAAAAAATGTTTGTCGGAAGGATTAATCAGCAAATAGAAAAGTCGAAACAGCCTTCGGTGAAATTAAAAGCAAAGGTGGCAACGTTAAGAGAGCAATGGGAATTCCAGAGCTGGTAGATGGAACGAGTACAGTAAAGACCGCTTTGAGATGGAATTCTTGTCTGATGACGTGACAGGAGAAGAAGCATGAGTCGGTATAGAGGAGATACGGGATCTAGTACTAGAATCAGAATTTAAAAGAGCTTTTGGAAGCCTTAACATCGAATAAGGCAGAAGGGGTAGATAGCAATCCATCAGAATTTCTAAAATCACAGGGGAAGTGGCAACAAAACGACTATTCACATTGGTGTGTAGAAAGTATGTGACTAGTGATATACTATCTGACTTTCGGAAAATATCATCCACACAATTCCGAAGACTGCAAGAGCCCACAAGTGCGATGTTGTCCCACAATCAGCTTTACACCTCATGCATCCCAGTTGTTAAGAAGAGTAATATACAGAAGAATGGAAAAAATTGAGGCTGTACTAGAGGAGGATCAGTTTGGCATAAGGAAAGGCAGAGGCACAAGAAAGGAAATTCTGATGTTACGTTTTATAATGGAAGCAAGACTAAAGAAAAATCAAGACACGTTCACAGGATTTGTCGACCTGGAAAAAGCTTTCGACAGTGTATAACATGGCAACATGTTCAGAATTTTGAGGAAAATAGGGGTAAGCTGTAGTGAAAGATGGGTAACAACAATATGTATGAGAGCCAAGACGGACCAATAAGGGTGGAAGACAAGAACGAAGTGCTCGTCTTAAAAAGTTTATAAGACAAGGATGTAGTCTCCCGTCGCTACTGTTAAATGTATACATCGAAAAAGAAATCATGGAAATTAAAGAAATTTAAACTGTGGAATTAAAATTCAAGGTGAAAGGATATTAATCATAAGATTTGCTGATGACATTGTTATCCCCTGTGAAAGTGAAGAAGAATTGCAGGATCTACTAATGGAAGGAACAGTGTAATGAATACACAATATGGATTGAGGGTAAATTCAAGGAGGACGAAAGTAATGAGAAGTAGCACAGCGAGAAACTTAACGTCGGGACTGACGCTTACGAAGTAAATGAAGTTAGGGAATTCTGTAGCCTAGACAGCAAAATAATTCATGAGGGACGGAGCAAGAAGGACACAAAAAGTAGACTATCACTGACAAAAAGGGCATTCACAACCAAGAGAAATCTATTGGTATCAAACATAAGCCTTAATTTGAGGAAGGAAATTATGAGAATGTGCTTTTGGTGCACAGCACTGTATGGTTGTGAAACATGGACTGTAGGAAATCCAGAAAAGAAGAGAATCGAAGCATTTGAGGTGTGATGCTATGGAAGAGTGTTGAAATTCGGTGCACTGATAAAGTAAGGAATGCCGCGCGGGATTAGCAGAGCGGTCTGGGCGCTGCAGTCATGGACTGTGCTGTTGGTCCTGGCTGAGGTTCGAGTCCTCCCTCGGGCATGGGTATGTGTGTTTGTCCTTAGGATAATTTAGGTTAAGTAGTGTGTAAGCTTAGGGACTGATGACCTTAGCAGTTAAGTCCCATAAGATTTCACAAACATTTGAACAAAGTAAGGAATAAGAAAGTTCTCTGGAGAATCGAAGAGGAATGGAATGTGTGGAAAATACTGACAAGAAGAAGGGACAAGGTGGTAGGGTGTCTTTTAAATCATCACGGAGTGACTACCATTTTACTTGAGGGAACTGTAGAAGGTGAAACCTGTAGAAGAAATCAGAGATTGGAATACATCTAGCAAATAACTGAAGAGTAGGTTGCAAGTGCTATCTTGAGATGAAGAGGTTGGCACAGGAGAGTAATTCGTGGCGGACCACATCAAACCAGTCAGAAGTCTGATGACACACGCACACGCACACGCACACACACACACACACACACACACACACACACACACACACGCACATACACAGACACACAAATCTTACAAGTATCCAACTAATTCTTGTTTTGGGATAGTACCTTATACTAACTGCATCTTCGAAAAGCCTGAGGTTACTATTAGTATTGTCTACAAGGTCATTAATACACAATGTTAACAGCAAAGTGCACATCTCAAGTTACTAATACACCTGTCGATCATGCTTCATTCAAGATCATGTGTTTCATCCACCCTACCTATAATTCCTGAGTCCTGTCAGAAAGTTTACAGTATACCCCTTACGATCGTACTTTGGATAATAATGACTGTTTTGGTCCGTAGATTTTAGGTTGTCGTATGAGAAAACTGCGAGTTAAGTTTCACATGATCGATGTTTTCCGAATCCGTGCTGATTAGCGTCGAGGAGATGTTTCCGTTCAAGATATATCTCATAACTTTTAAGCTCAGAATACGTACTAAAATACTACAAGTAAATGTCAAGGTAGAGGACGATAGTTTTGTGGATCACTTCTGCTACACTTCTTGTAGAAGGACCTGACCTGTGGATTTCTTCCGACTGCTGAGAACGAATTTGTTAGGTAGGTAAGTCATAGTCGAAGGAAAACCGCCATTTGTAAAATAAAATAGTACTAGCAAGTCCTTGAAATAGAGACAGAATTGACCGAAAGTATCAAGGAAAGAGATGTGATCACGAAACATTCTGCGAAAATAAAAAAAAAGAGCACGCACCTTGAAGTAATTACCTGAATGGAACGGAAGTTAGTAGATGGGATGAAAAGGTGTTGTTGTTGTGGACTTCAGTCCTGAGACTGGTTTGATGCAGCTCCCCATGCTACTCTATCCTATCTTCATCTACCAGTACCTACTGCAACTTACATCCTTCTGAATCTGCTTAGTGTATTCATCTCATGGTCTCCTACGATTTTTACCCTGCATGATGCCCTCCAATACTAAACTGGTGATCCCTTGATGCCTCAGAACATGTCCTACCAACCGATCCCTTCTTCTAGTCAAGTTGTGCCACAAACTCCTCTTCTCCCCAATTCTATTCAATACCTACTCATCTACCCATCTAATCTTCAGCATTCTTCTGTAGCACCACATTTCGAAAGCTTCTATTCTCTTCTTGTCCAAACTATTTATCGTCCATGTTTCACTTCCATACATGGCTACACTCTATACAAATACTTTCAGAAACGACTTCCTGACACTTAAATCTAAACTCGATGTTAACAAATTTCTCTTCTTCAGAAACGCTTTCCTTGCCATTGCCAGTCTACATTTTATATCCTCTCTACTTCGACCATCATCAGTTATTTTGCTCCCCAAATAGCAAAACTCCTTTACTACTTTAAGTGTCTCATTTCCTAATCTAATTCCCTCAGCATCACCCTACTTAATTCGACTACATTCCATTATCCTCGTTTTGCTTTTGTTGATGTTCATCTTATATCCTCCTTTCAAGACACTGTTAATTCCGTTCAACTGCTCTTCCAAGGCCTTCGCTATCTCTGACAGAATTACAATGTCATCGGCGAACCTCAAAGTTTTTATTTCTTCTCCATGGATTTTAATACCTACTCCGAATTTTTCTTTTGTTTCCTTTACTGCTAGCTCAGTATACAGATTGAATAACATCGGGGAGAGGCTACAACCCTGTCTCACTCCCTTCCCAACCACTGCTTCCATTTCATGTCCCTCGACTCTTATAACTACCATTTGGTTTCTGTATGAATTGTAAATAGCCTTTCGCTCCCTGTATTTTACCACTGTCACCCTCAGAATTTGAAAGAGAGTATTCCAGTCAACATTGTCAAAAGCTTTCTCTAAGTCTACAAATGCTAGAAACGTAGGTTTGCCTTTCCTTAATCTAGCTTCTAATTGTGCTGATTCCTCTATTCTTCATTTGTTCGTATTCCTAAATAGTATTGTTTTAGTTTTCTCTTTATTGTAAGCTAATCTAACCTAACCTAACTAGCCTACTGATTCTTAGCCAATGGGTGATGGAGTCGAGTATCATTTTGCTTTTCGTTATGGTGTCATACCATTTTGTGTCAACTCTTATGCTGGTGGTATCACTCGAAAAAAAAAAAGAAAAAAGAAAAGAAAAAAAAAGTTTCAGAGATAAGTTATTTATATACAAGATGAACATTAATAGAACTGTCAAACTGCAGGGACGGTCTCCTGACTGCTGGAAATGAAGGGAAAACTTCCAAGAACACGAGTGCGGAAATGGACGGTGTGTGTGTAACAACAGGAGATCGTCCCGGAACACGTTACAGAGATGCATCGCATCCACGTGACAACAGAGGTTCAAAGTGGCCTCCAGGGATCGAAGGTGACTGGTATAGCAGCGTTTGTCATGCAGGATACAGACAATCGTACTTGGTGTACACCATGCGGCCGGTCAAATTGCCTGCAGCTTGTGCTACGGTTCGTCTCAATATCCCTTAGGACCAGGTCTTCCAAATCTGGTGTACGTGCAGTCTGCCGCCTCCCTGCACCTTCATGTATCTGAAAGCACCCATGATCACACAAAAGCCCAAATGGGGCCTGAAATGTCGTGTGATGTCGTTGGTGTCCGAGCGGGTAGTTGCTTTGGTACAGCCGTGCTGCCTCGTGACCGTTTCCGTCTGCTTCGCCTTCGCAAATACCATCTCGGCTTGATCCTGACATGAATGCCGGACCATTCTGCCACTTATAGTACACTGAGTCAATCACACAGTCTGCAACACACCGTGGCAACGATGCATTTCAGGACACATGTTCATAGGATCTTTTTTCCTCCCTGCAGTTTGTTGGTTTTATTAATTTTCACCCTGTATATCAGAAACAACAGCGGTCCTAATATGTAGCCTTTTGGTACACTCTGATTTATTTGTTCAAACTGTGATAAATATTTCTTTCATTCGAATTGAATTTCTACTGCTTGTTACCTATTTTGCAGGTAAGGTGTAATATATGAAAAGTTGTTCCTCTAATCCTGTAGTGATCAAGTTTCCCCATTAAAATACCATGGTCAAGTAGTTCAAAAGCTTTTGATAAGTCACAAAATGCACCAAGAGGATTTTGACCTTAGTCTAAATCCTATGAGTTATATTTATTCACTCAAATGATGCCGAAACTGTTGATTTTCGTTTTTAGAATCAAAATTACCTGCCATTTATGATGCCATTTATTTCCAAATATGACATAAATCTAATATATAATATTTTTAAAATAAATTTTGAGAAAATGGGCTGTAGGCTATTTTCACTGTATTTGGAAAAGTACCTCGTCAGACATAAATTAAACAGGAGGCAATACAGTTAGACCATTTCATTTCTCATTAACATTGAAATTTTACCTGAAAGGCCGTTTATGTCAGCGGAGCTTTTATCTTAAAATTTCTTTATCAGTTTCATTATCTTTTGCTCTGTTGTAGGACGTAAATACCATCAGTTAGTGTTGGAGCCTTGCTTACTTTTAGGCAGCTGTAGGACTTGCGGGGGATCAATTGTATTATTCTGTATAAGTCTTTGCCATACGTTATTCTACTGTTTACTTTGAGCTTTGGGCGTTTGCTATTATTGCCTGAGAAATTTATTGTTTTTTATAGGTTTTATAGGTTGCATTCCACATGCTCCAGAGTCTGTTCAGTGACTGAATAATTATGTTTCCCACAGCAATTTTGTGTAGCTTTAAGGGTCTTACAGCAAGTCTTTTTTTTAGACTCTACAATATTCGTGAAAATCGTCAGGTCTCTGTGGATCTTTGTTAGTATATAATGGTGTTTTAGTTTTTTACAGGATACAAGCAAACTTTTCGTCGACCATGGCACATGCCTTCCCTTTCTCTTCACTGTCCTTCTGTTACTCGGTAGGCACCCTTCTATAGCTTTTAAGTAAATATCTACTAAAATGTTATCTTTATTTTTTATATTATCATATAGGTACAGTTCTGGGCAATTTTCATTTTCCAATTTTTTCTTTAGAAACTCTTCGTTGTGGATGTTAATATCTCTGCAAGAGAAACAGTAGTGAGTATTTATCTTCGCAGTATCATTTGTAATTAATGTCTGTGAATTGAGGTCAGACAGACTAATTTCATTTATTCAGCATCTATTCTTATTGGATTCGGCATTTGAAATTATAAAACCAATGGCAGATTGAGTATTCTCGCTTATTGTGGTAACACTATTATCAGTGTAATGAAAATCATATGTTTCAAAAAGAGTGTCAAACTCTGCTTTTGGTCTTGTGTCTGATAAAGAGTTAATATTTACGCTCCCACATGAAAATTAATTTACTTTTGTAGAAGTGTGGCAGTGCCCTAACTATGATCTGTATAAATCTCTTAAAATCACCACTTGGCGCACTGTATGGAGACATATAAACTATGTTTTGCAGCACAATTTTTGTACCACTGAATTCACAATGCTTTTCTACAGATTATTCATCCACTGGAACTACTGTTACTGGGACGTTTATGCTTTCCTTTATAAATATGCAACTGCCTCCGTTACTAAATTTTTTCCTGCAGAAGTGTAATAGTAAATTATAATTATCTAGCTTTATATAGTTAATTTCATTTTCTTTTAGCCAGTGCTCTATTATACATGGAACTATGAGTCTTAATCCAGTGTTGACGGTATTTATGGCTACCTGTTTCAGCTTTTATTTTACTCATGCCAGCACCATGCAGGCTTTTCCACTGGACTGCTGGTCAACGTCTGCTGTCGATTTGTATTGTTTGTTAACTGGGGGCCTAGAAACGACGGAGAGGCTCCGTCCCCGCCGCAGCCGCAGTGGTCCACAACCGCACGATGACTGCTGCAGTTTCACCCCTCCGCTGCCCCACACCGAACCACACTTTCAGGGTTATTGTGCGGTTTGGGCCCCGGTGGACCCCAGGGAACGTCTCACACCAGATGAGTGTAACCCCTGTGTTTCGTGGTACAGTAATGGCGGTGTACGCGTACGTGGAGAACTTGTGCCGGCCTCTGTGACCGAGCAATTCTAGACGCTTCAGTCCGGAACCGCGCTGCTGCAACGATCGCAGGTTCGAATCCTGCCGCGGGTATGGATGTGTGTGATGTTCTTAGGTTAGATAGATAGGTTTAAGTTGTTCTAAGCCTAGGGGACTGATGACCTCAGATGTTTAGTCCCATATTGCTTAGAGGCATTTGAACGTGGAGAACTTGTTTGCGTAGCATTCGCCGACATAGTGTAGCTCAGGTGGTATAAGGGGAACCAGCATTCGACGAGGCAGATGGAAAACCGCCTAAAAACCATCCACAGACTGGCCGGCTCACCAGACCTCGACGCAAGTCCGCCGGGCGGATTCGTGCCGGGGACCAGGCGCTCCTTCCCAATCCGGAAAGCCATGGTTAGACCGCACGGCTAACCGGGCGGACCTGCTGTCGGTTAATGTATGGGCATGCCTGAGTTTAGTGTTTCTGACAGCTTCACTCACTTTACTTCGCATATGTTTGTAAGCAACGTGATTTTCAGATGTAGGGCGTAATTAAGTGAATAGCTGCGAAAAGCTATCACAACGGAACAGTCAGGGAGAGCTCTGCGGCAGTAGGCTGCGGCCTGGGAGGTTCTGTTGCGCCACACGCCTGTGTTTCAGCTCCTTCTCCTTGGCGAGAGATTTTTACAGCATTCGACAGATAGTTTCGGCCCTCTCAGACACAACGCCCCGCGAGCGAAGCTGGCAGAAAAGTGCGCTCGTTCCCTTACCCGTAAAGTGGACATAATTTCGTGGATCCGACGTAAAACGGCTTAATGTGGCAGAAATACGCGGCGCCCTCCGCCCAAGTGGAACTGATTAGGCGATAAATCGCGGCGGGGAAGTCTGCGCGGCAGATGTGCGGCCGTGTCCCGGCGGCAAGCAGGTCGACGGGAGCCGTCCATTAGCGGCCGCCTGACGTTTATAACTCGGCGCCGCCCGTCGCAGCCCGGCCGTAACTCGCGGCCAAGTTTTCCGCCGACTCCGCGCGGAATCGCCGAAGCCGAGCTGGCCGATCCCGTGCCTGCACGCGCTGCTTCGGCGTCACCACAGCCTCCCGACCCGGAGCAGGTAGGTGTGACGAAACGGGCGCGCGCTCCTCTGTGTTGCGTATGCGAACAATAGCCGCGCTCTCCTATCAGCGTGCGCGAATAAAAAGTGGGCCAGGGCGGCGTGCGATGGGCGACGAGCGAGCGCATAACGTGCCTAAGCAGGCGGCGCGAATCCTGCCGGCGGGCTTCGACGTTTATGGATTCAACAAAAGTGCGTCATCGTCTTTACGACTCGAGATCTTTTTATCCTTTTTATTTTGTCGGCCGTCGCAGTAAGAACGAAATTAAACATCGCCGTGGTGAAATCCTCGTGCACTCGAGAGTTTTTCTAAAGTCGCAGACGTTCCGGACGACCCCGTCTCGATTTGTAAACAACAGTTAAAATGGAATATATATATATAGGGTGGTGTTGCTACAGTGCTTAACAATTGTTAAGGAACAGAGAAAGGAATAATAAGATGGACGACAAAAAACAAAGTTCACACGAAATAGAGGTGGAATGATATATTTATTATGAAAAATGGGACAGAATTGACCATATTTGATCCAGAATAACAATCATGAATAACATATCAGACTCCCGACATAAAGGCCCTTGAAACTTCCTGGCAGATTAAAACTGTGTGCCGGACCGAGACTCGAACTTGGGACCTTTGCCTTCGCGGGCAAGTGCTCTACCAACTTATTTTTAATTTTTTTTAATCTCATTTTGTTCGTTTTCGTTCGTTGCATCTGCTCGGGGCGGACGTCGCAAGACACCCGGTTCAGTTCGTCCTTGATCCATTAACTCTGTTTTTTTTTATTATAGAGGCCAGCAAATCCTCTTGCCGAACACGCTGAGCTACCGTGCCGGCTAACTGAGCTACTCAAGCACGACTCACGCCCCGTCCTCACAGCTTTAATTCCACCAGTACCTCGTCTCCTACCTTCCAAACTTCACAGAAGCTCTCCCGCGAACCTTGCAGAACTAGCACTCCTGGAAGAAAGGATACTGCGGAGACATGGCTTAGCCACAGCCTGGGGGGTGTTTCTAGAATGAAATTTTCACTCTACAGCGGAGTGTGCGCTGATATGAAACTTCCTGGCAGATTAAAACTGTGTGATTGACCAAGACTCGAACTCGGGACCTTTTGCCATTTGCGGGCAAGTATTCTAGCAACTGAGCCACCCAAGCACGACTTACACCCCGTCCTCACAGCTTCAGTTCTGCCAGTACCTCGTGTCCTACCTTCCAAACTCCCTTCGAGTCTCGGTCCGGCACACAGTTTTAATCTCCCAGGAAGTTTCATATCAGCGTACACTCCTCTGTAGAGTGAAAATTTCATTCTATAAAGGCCCTTGTCGGAATCTCAGTAAGGGATATACCCACCCCAGGTACTAATGCATATTTTCCACCTGTTATTTGCCTTGCTACCAAACTGTTCAGCAGTCCGTGGGGGAATATTGTCCCACTCCTCTCTAGTCGGTGTTCGGTTCCTGCACAGTTCGGTGAGGTGGTGTTCGTTGAGAAACACGTCTACCAAGATCATCCCAGGTACTCTCTATAGGCTTTGAATTTAATTATAAGAGTCCAGATCGCAAGACACGTTTACTAAAAGATGATCGGTTTCGACCAACATATGACCATCTTCAGACCTGCAACAGTAATATACATCAAGATAAAAATTAGAGGGATTCATTAAAAGCCAAAGCTAAAATTAGCTATAAAATTACAAAATGTAGAAATACCCACATTGATGGAAATGGTTGTGCATGGAGCAGAAACCACTCAATGACGATAGTCAACTGCTGGAGAGAGCAGTAGAGTTATTTCTGAAATACTGGAGGCTCCATCTACATCTGACAACATGATGCCTGCATTAACCAATCAAGCATAAATAGAGAAAACTGTGTACAAAAAGATGTACTCATAAGTGAACAGAACGTCAAAATTACATAGACTAATTTTATAATAAAGAAGACACAGCTTGTTAATACAGCTATTGTCCAATAAATACACTAAGAACTTTAAAAACGAAAAAAATAACCATCATATTTCTTATGTATAGGATTCCCTCTAGGGGCATGCTGGAAAATAAATACGCTGTTGGTTTCGATGGAGATGGTGGACGTCGTACAAAGATGTAGCAGCAGAGCTATTTCAAGAGAGATGGCAGTTAATATCGATAGGTGATGCCCAGCAGACGACCTTCCATACGTACAAGAAGTGGCTAGTTACTATGGAGATGGAAGACGCTGATCTTGGGTGGTTTCCACTGAAGTAGCCACAAATATCGATAAAATGAAGTAAATAACGCTCCATAGATACAGTCACAGGACAGAAATAAGCAGTAGCTGTCAATGTACGTTTCGATCTATAGTAATAGTTGTAGATGGTAATATGCTAGCAAACAGTAACTTAAGTTGGTCTGAGAGGCTAGCAGTACCAAAGAAAAATACGTGACTATGTTTCTAAAATAAATTTGGGAAAATGAATATTGCTGGAAAGTAATAAATTAAAAAGATTTCATGAAGAACAAATCTAAATTAAAATTGCTCTTCTATGACTGACCTAATGTGCCAGTTTTTGCAAACGTAATAAAGTTATACAAATATGTAAGAAAAAAAATGAAATTATAAAAGGCACATGAGCCATTATAATTAAATAAAATAACAAAGAAACACAGTTGTGGAGGTCAGAATAAGAAGACTCTGGAGGATCTAAAATAGATTAGCACAGATATAAAATCAGGACATCAGAGTATGCATTCTATACCAGATCGTCAGAAAACTCAAAACATGCTTGTCTTTGAAATATAGTTACTCGTTTATAACAGATGAGGATTTGTTTTTGGTAATGTATTTTCAGGAATCATTTAAACTCTATAGGGTTATGGTCTGGAGATTACTCAGGCTATTCCACACGTTCAGTATCTTCACCTTCGAGTGTGGTTCAAATGGTTCAAATGGCTCTGAGCACTATGGGACTTAACATCTCTGGTCATCAGTCCCCTAGAACTTAGAACTACTTAAACCTAACTAACCTAAGGACAGCACACACATCCATGCCCGAGGCAGGATTCGAACCTGCGACCGTAGCAGTCGCGCGGTTCGGGACTGAGCGCCTGAACCGCTAGACCACCGCGGCCGGCCTTCGAGTGTGTCCGACACCTCAGCGCACCCGTGTGGGCGGGCATTTCGTCCATACAGAAAGTTGGCAACTATCGCACCTATAAAGAGATGGAAATGATCCAGAATAATCTCCCTGTAATATTGCCGTGCTGTAACGGTACCTCGTGCAAAGATGTGCAGCAGTGTTTGGCCATTATGCATAATGCCTGCCCACATCATAACGCCAAGGCCATACCGATGACGTTTGTGAACGTTTTGTGGTGTGTAACCTGTTTTCCTCTCTGTTCACGGTAACTGGTGGTCAGAATTATTTGCCAAAGTGAAGCGAGACTTGCGGAGAACATCATTCTGGACCACAGTTGCTGACCGCATCCAACATTCTCCTTACACCAACGAGTTCTTTCTAGAAAATGACGTTGTAGATGTTGGGATGCATTTAACAGGTTTCCAATGATACAAAACAGACTGAATTAATCACCATAAAATGGTTTTGGCAAAGACAAGTGTACCGGTAGCGGTTGCAAGGTCTGCAGCGATCTGCCTAGGAGAGAGACGTATGTTTATTTTCGCCACTAGGGCAATCCTCGTCGGTATGGTGGTTCGTCTATGACCCTCGGCATGCTTTCACGTACCATTTCCAGTTTCAGCCTTTCTTAACTGCAGGATGACACTTTTAGACACACCCATTACTGTGGCTACAGTAGTAACACTTTGAGTGGCATCGAGCCGTCCAACTGTTCGCCCACGGTAGTAAGCATTCAAATGACGTCTTGCAGACATGTTGCCGGACCACACAGAATGCCACACTAAGCGGTTACACAACAAACTTCGTCGAGCACCGTACTGCATAAACTGTTGAATGCATAGTGTGGGTTTGTGCTCAGGCTTCGCTGCAGTTAACATGTCTCGCCCTCTACATTTCCTTTTATTATCATTGGCTGCTCAGTAGCAATTGGCAGTTTTTCCTTTGCAAGTGTCAGTTGTTCCTCAGCAATTGTTAAGCTGTGTAAATGGGGACGATCTGCAGAAAACGAACCGTATGATGATATGGAGCAAATCAGGCTTTATGGAAAGGCATTCCAAGGGAAGTATTTGACGGCGAAGAGAAAAGATCTTAGACACTGTACGTTTCAGTGATTGAAAGCACGCATAAGAACACAGCTTTCAAATCTGAATATTCTGTCTCCACAAAGGTTTTATCTCCACACTCAATAGGCGGGAGCACATCATGTACTAGCCACATTACCCTTCTTGCCACCAAAGTACGTATTCCAGCACGGAAGGTAATGACACCCATAGTAAGTGCAGCATTGTGGATGGATGACTCGTCCCATGTGGCTGTCGCCAGCAACCCCCTCTCACATACTGAGATTGGACCGGTGCTCATGATTCGCTGCCACCGAACCATGACGATTCTCTGTAGCCCACAAGCGGATGTTGTGAAAGTAAACGATACCACCCGTCGTAAATGTAGCCCCGTCTGTGAATAGGCTTGATGACAGAAGTCCCAGCGCCCTGATGGCCTGTGCGAATGACCGGCGACAAAACAATCGCTGCAATGGGAAGGCTGTAGGTAATAACGCCTGCAAGTGTTTCAAGTGATGCGGATGGTGACAGCACTCATGAAGAATGTTCCACACGGTCGTATGGCTTACCCCATGGTAGCAAGCCACGTGCCTGATGATGCCAGAGTCACTTTCAATGTATTTTATCTCCACTTTCAAGTGCGTCATCTCCTTTGGAACACATTTACAGCTACTTGTCCATACGACACTTTTTGCTCTTTATCCTCTCAAGGATCGTTTCTTGCAGTTTGCCTTGATTTGTGTGTGTGTGTATTGTGTATTAAACCGGGGACCTAGGAACGACAGAGAGGCTTCGTCCCGCCATAGCCCTCAGTGGTTCACAAGCCCACAACAAGCCACAGCAGTTCACCCACCCTACCGCCGCCCCACACCGAATCTAGGGTTATTGTGCGGTTCGGCCCCCAGTGGACCCCCCCCCCCCCCGGGGAACATCTCATATACCAGACGAGTGCAACCCCAAATGTCTGCATGGTAGAGTAAATATGATGTAGGTGTACATGGAGACAGTGTTTGCGCAGCAATCCCCGACATAGTGTAACTGAGGCGGAATCAGGGGAACCAGCCCACACTCGCCGAGACAGATGGAAAACCACCTTAAAAACCATCAACAGGCTGGCCGGCACACCGGACCTCGACACTAATCAGCCGGGCGGATTCCTGCCGGGGACCGGCACGCTTTCCCGCTCGGGAAGCAGCGCGTTAGACTGCGCGGCTAGCCAGGCGGACTATACATATGTACTCACGCTTATGTCCTCGATGGATTGGTTCCCCCACAAAAGTGGCTGCGAACTTGAGTGAGTGTGACACATTACTCTTGTTGGATACTCTTTAACTTTTGTGCCAGGTAAACTCAGAGGTAGATTGAAGTGTGATACCGTAGATAGTTTGAATGCAAGGTGGGAAAGGAACAAAGAAGGAAGATTAGGGCAGTATGCGCTGATCTGAAATTTCCTGGCAGATTAAAACTGTATGCCAAACGAGGACTCGCCGGCAAGTACTCTATCGCCTATCCAGTCAATATTGACGACTCGCTCTCACAGCTCCACCTCCGCCAATACGTCTTCCTCCACCTTCTAAACTTCACATTTTGGAAACAATCCCATAAGAGGTGGCTAAGCCATTTCTCCGCCGTATAATTTCTTCCAGGAGTGCTGGACCGCCTTCTGTGAGGTTTGGAAGGTTCGAGAAGGGTTATTGAAGGGAGTGAAGCTGTGAGTGGGGGTGGCTCGTCAGTTTTGCTTGGATAACTCAGTCGGTAGAGCAGTTTGCCACAAAGATCCAGGTTTGATTCCTGCTCCAGTACGGATTTTTAATTTGCTGGAAAGTTTCAAGGAAGATTAGGGTTTACGGCGGTGCTGACGAAGAGGTAATTGGGGAACACGCTCGGACTGGGGAAGGATGTGTAGTGAAACGGGCCATGTTCTATTCAAAGGAACCATCCCAGCAATTGGCTTCAAGTAGTTTTAGGAAACCAAACTTAACCCAAATCTGGATAGCCGGATGGAGATTTAAACTATCCTCTTTCCCAATGTGAATTCAATGTGCCACCTCCCTCTCGGTTACACTATAGTGGGTAATTTATTTTGCCTGTTACTTGTTACCAGGTATCTGGCACCAGCACCTCTCTTACTTCTCATCAGTCATCCTTACAGAATTAACATTGCAACATGCATAGTGCAGCAGCTCTATCTAACAATACATCCACATCTGCATCTACATGAAACTTTTTAAATTCACTTTAAGAGCCTGGCAGAGGGTTCATCGAAGCACCTTTAAGCTACTTCTCTACCGTTCCAGTCTCGAACAGCACGCGGGAGAAACGAACACTTAAATCTTTCCGTGTGAGCTCTCATTTCTCTTATTTTATTATGATGGGCATTTTTCCCTGTGTAGATGGGGGCCAATGAAATATTTTCACACTTTGAGGAGAAAGTTGGTGATTTAAATTTCATGAGAAGGTCCTGACGCAGCGAAAGTTTGTTTGAATGACTGCCACCTAATTCATCTACCATATCCGTAACACTCTTCCCCTTATTTCACTATAATACAGAACAAGCCGCCCTTCTTTGAACTTTTTCAGTACCCTCTGTCGATTCAATCTGTCCCCTACTGCACAGCAGTACTCCAGCAGAGAACAGACATGTGTAGTGTAGCCAGTCTCTGAAATAGACTTGTTGCATCTTCTAAGTGTTCTGCCAATAAATCACAGGTTTTTTTGCCGACAACATTATCTATGTGATTCTTCCAGTTTAAGTTATTCGTAACTGTAATCACTACGTATGTAGCTGAGTTTACGGCCTTTAGATTTGCGTGACTTATTGTGTAACTAAAACTTAGGGGATTTCTTTCAGTACTGATGTGGATGCCTTTACACTTTTCACTAATTAGAGGGAATTGTCACTTTTTGCACCATACAGATATCTTGTCTAAATCATTTTACAATTCTTTTTGATTATCTGATGATTTTACAAGACGGAAAATGACAGCACCATCTGAAAACAATCTAAGAGGGCTACGCTGATGATCTTATAAATTGTTTATGTAGATCAAGAACAACAGAGGGCCTATAACAGTTTCTTGGGGAACGTCAGATATTACTTCTGTTTTACTCGATGACTCTCCGTCAGTTATTACGAACTGTAACCTTGACAAGAAATCACGAATCCCGTAACACAACTGAGACGATAATCCATAGCCACGCAATTTAATTAGATGTCGCTTGTCAGGAAAGGTGTCAAAAGCCTTCTGGAAATCTAAAAATATTGGATTCAATTTTAATTTCCTTGTCAATAGCACTCATTACTTCGTGAGAATAAAGAGCTAGTTGTATTTCACAAGAACTATATTTTCTGATCCGTTTTGGCTATTTGTCAACAAAAAGTTTTCTTCGCACAGTACATGTCGCAAAGCCTACTGCAAATCGACGTTAGTGATATAGGTCTGTAATTCATCGGATTACTCCTATGCGCTTTCCTGGGTATTGGCGTGACTTGTGCAAATTTACAGTCTTAAGGTACCGATATTTCTATGAGCGAACGGTTATATATGATTGCCAAGTATGGATCTATTGTATCAGCATGGTTTGAAAGGAACCTGACAGGTGTTTTAAGCTGCTTCGCTACAAGAGGATATCTACTTTTAAGTTACTCATGTTGGCAGTCGTTCTTGATTCGAATTCTGGAATATTTAGTTCGTTCAAAATGGCTCTGAGCACTATGCGACTTAACTTCTGAGGTCATCAGTCACCTAGAACTTAGAACTAATTAAACCTAACTAATGTAACGACATCACACACATCCATGCCCGAGGCAGGATTCGAACCTGCGACCGTAGCGGTCGCTCGGCTCCAGACTGTAGCGTCTAGAACCGCACGGCCACTCCGGCCGGCATGTAGTTCATCCTCTGTTGTGAAAAATTTCAGAAAAACCGTGTTTAGTAACTCTGCTTTAGTTGGACTGTCATCAATAACACCACCATTATTATCGCACAGTGAAGGTGGTTATTGCGTCTTGTCACTGGTGTACTTTACTTAAGACCAGAGTCTTTTTCAGTTTTCTGCCCGATTTCGAGACAGAGTTTCGTTATGGAATCTAATAAAAGCATCTCGTATAGAAGTTCGCGCTCCAGATTTCGAGCTTTTGTAAAACTTCGCCTATCTTAAGGATTTCGCGTTGTTTTAGGTTTCGTATGCAGTGTTGTGACCTTTTTAATATACCATGAGGGAGCAGTACCATCTCTTATTAATTTATTTGGCATATATTTCTCAATTCCTGTCGATACTATTTCTTTGAATTTAAACCAAATTTGGTCTAAGCTTACATACTAAGATTAAAAGGAGTGGAGACTCTCTCTTAGGAATGTGTCAAGCGAATTTTTATCTGCTCTTTTAGATAGATGATTTTGCGTTTATTTTTGGTCAGTCTGGACGCTACGGTATTCAATCTAGCTATAACAATCTTGTGATCACTAATTCCTGTATCTGTCAAGACGCTCCGTAAAAGACAAGGACTATATGTTGCTAAGAGGTCAAATATATCTTCGCAACCATTCGTTCTTTGAATGGACTCCTGAACTAATTGTTCAAAATAATTTTCTAAGAAGGCACTCAGTAGCATATCGGACACGTACTATGTCTACCACCGACTTTAAACATGCATTTTCGCCAACGTATCGGGGGTAAATCTAAGTCATCACAAACTATATTTGTGTGAGTGGGGTACGTGCCTGTATTTGAAATAACACTCAAGTTTTCTTTCAACTGTTCAGTAACTGTGTGATATGAGTCGGCGGGTTGGTAAAACGAGATAACTATTAATTTATTCCAGTTGTCAAGTATAAACTCCATCAGCACTGACACACAGAAGCTATCTCTACTTCAACTTCACTACGAGGTAAACTAACTTTGATGGCAATAATCACTCCATCACAAACTGTATTTAATGTATTCTACCTGGACATGATTAGGTCCTTTGCTAAAATTTCGGCTGAACTTATTTTCGGCTTCAACCAGATTTCCGTACCTGTATCGATTTGAGATTTAATGGTTTCTATTAGGGCTTGGAGGTCTGGTTCTTTGCCAACATAGCGACGGAAGTTTACAACTACACCACTGATTGTTCCTACGTCAACCCCCCTCCTGTGTTCGTCATGCACCCTCTGAAACTGGAGCCCTTTCTGAACTTTCCCGAAACCCTCTAACCTAAAGGACCGCCCATTCCTTTCCACACAACCTCCACTATCCGTGTAGGTGTTTCATGTGTGTAGCTGACCCCTGAGCTATCTAGCGGAACCTAGAAACCCAACCCCCCAATGGCGCAAGTCGAGGAATCTACAACCCACACAGTCGTAGAACCGTCCATCTAAACCTCTGATTCAAACTCTCCACTCGGCTATGTACCGAAGCACCACAGTAAGTTCTGTCGACTATGCTACAAATGGTGAGTTCTGCCTTCGTCTCGCAAGCAAGACTGACATTACTTACTACTTCAGCTAACCGCCAAAAATCAGAGAGAACACACATCATTAGTACCAACATGAGCCACTACCTGCAGTTGGCTGCACCCGGTGCTCTGCATGGCATCCGAAAACATCTGTGACGTCTCGGCATGAACTCAGAATGCGCACTGGATTCCTTCCCGTCCTTCACGGTCATTAAGGAACACCATTACGTGCCTAACGTTGGAGGTCCCAACTACCAGTAATCCCATACTCTATGAATGTCCAGACCTTGTGCGCCAAGAGGATTCCTCTGGAACAGCGTGAGCGACTTCATATGGCTCACGGACTACGTCAGCAACAGATAACGACCAAAACCTGTCTGTTATACAAAATGGGGAGGCTCTCCGATGGACCCCTCGGAAATTCTTTTGTTGCCGGCCACACCTTGGAACGACTATTCACTCAACCATCGGTGAGGGATCACCCTCAGTACAGGCAGCAGCCGGCACAGCCACAGTAGTGGGGTTGGGTTGTTTGGGGGAGGAGACCGAACAGCGAAGTCATCACTCTCATTGGATTAGGGAAGGACGGGGAGGGAAGTCGGCGGTGCCCTTCCAAAGGAACCAACCGGGCATTTGCCTTGAGTGATCTAGGGAAACCTAAATCAGGATGGCTGGACGCGGGATTGAACCGTTGTCCTCCCGAATGCGAGTCCAGTGTGCCCACAGTAGTGGACTGATTGGGGGACACACGGGTCGTGCTGGCCATCCCTCGGATTGCCCCGTCCTGCCCCCACAGTGAAGCCCTTTACTATACCTAATACTAGCTATAGTAATAAATAAATGGTATCTATTACATGCCAGTCTTACTAAGTAAATTTGCTCAACATAACTATCCTGTCGAAATGGAGTAGTAAATACTAACAAAAGTGCACGACAGCTCTATGCAGGGGGTTCCAGAAATATTGCGACAAACTCTGAGGGATTGTAGACCATGAGTTGAGGAACAAATCGATGATAGGAACCTCTGTTTGGAAACGTCATCAAACGACACTACATACCGTCGAAGTTATAGGCGCCAGTGCCTGCAACTAGGCCACCCCTATAGCAGCAAATGTGACTTTGTACATTGATGGACCGTAGGCTGAACGTGTCGTAATATTCTTATTCAGTGATCGCAACTGATTGCCACCATGGCCAGTGTACAAAAAAAAAAAGAGCTAAATGCTGTGTAGACAGGTCTTGTATCCTATGAATGCAATGGTCTGCTGGCTTGGTGGATGACGATTTCGGACACGGGTTTCCATCTGCAGTTTATTTTTCTCCTGTAACCCGAAAAGATTGGAGATTTTAGAGGGTTTCAGGAGAAAGATAAACTATGGGTGAGAACCCATTTCCGAAACAGTCATCCACTGAAGCAAGAAAGCATCGCAGTCATAGGAGATAAGCCCTTTCTAGCTAGCTCCACCGTCTCCACTGGTGATCGAGGCAATCAGTCTTGATAACTGAATACCAAACAACACTGCGAGACGTTCTGACTACGATCCGAGAGGGTACAGAGTCACGTTTGCTGCCGAAGGAGCACCCTAACGGCAGGCGGCAGCGTCTACAACTTCGACGCTCTGTAGTGTCGTTGGATAACGTTTCCGGACATGGGCTCCTACCCTTCATTTGTTCTTCAAGATACCCTCTACAACGCCTCGAAGTTTGTCGCAACATTTCTGGGACGCAATGTAGAAGGAATGACCTTGGCTCATATGGGGAAAGAAGATATAACAGGGTAAAGTAGTCAGCTGATGACAGGAAGAAACCACCAAAATAGTAAATGATGGGCATAAGTGGCATAGAGTTGAAAATGTTGTTGCTGTTGAGGTCTTCAGTCCATAGACTGGTTTGATGCAGCTCTCCATGCTACTCTATCCTGTGCAAGCTTCTTCATCTCGCAGTACCTACTGCAACCTACATCCTTCTGAATCTGTTTAGTATATTCATCTCTTGGTCTCCCTCTACGATTTTTACCCTCTGCGCTGCCCTCAAATACTAAATTGGTGACCCCTTGATGCCTCAGAATATGTCCTACCAACCGATCCCTTCTTCTAGTCAAGGTGTGGCACAAATTTTTCTTCTCTCCAATTCTATTCAATACCTCCGCATTAGTTATGTGATCTACCCATCTAACTTTCAGCATTCTTCTGTAGTACCACATTTCCAAAGCTTCTATTCTCTTCTTGTCTAAACTATTTATCGTCCATGTTTCACTTCGATACATGGCTACACTCGATACAAATACTTTCAGAAACGATTTCCTGACACTTAAATCTATACTCGATGTTAACAAATTTCTCTTCTTCAGAAACGCTTTCCTTGCCATTGCCAGTCTACATTTTATATCCTCTCTACTTCGACCATCATCAGTTATTTTGCTCCCCAGATAGCAAAACTCCTTTACTACTTTAAATGCCTCATTTCCTCATGGACAGACGGACACAAGTAGATATGAGAAAAAAGCTAAACTGTTGATAATAGGAATATCTTTAATTTTATTTTGAAAGCAACGTGGTTTTGGATACCTGCACATCACTGGCTTTTTTTTTTTTTTTTTTTTTTTTTTTTTTTTTTTTTTTTTTCTTTTTTTTTTTTTTTTTTTTTTTTTGCAGGTTGCATGTCTGAAACGGGAAAGAGATAGCGAAAGATTTAGTAATGAGATTAGCACAACTAGTATGTCGACGTATTAAATCTGGTTTTGCAGTTACTGAATTATTCCTTCAGGGAAGTCATCGTCCTGCACACGCTGTCTGTATTTTTGAAATAAATGTTTAATTTGATGCCTTTGAGCTAATAGCTAATTTGTGCCCCTTGGACATTTTTAAACTACCGATGACGACCTACGTGCATGCGCAGCCACTGCCGACAGGACCAATACCAACACGGCAGTTCGCATCATGGCAACTGCCTCGGGAACTGACCAGTTGCAGGTTCTATGAAGAGATGTCTCCCATCGTACCGCAACTGCTTACGCGCAGGAGCTGCCAGAGAAGCGCCCATCATGCACATTCACAGGAAACAAAATTCAATGATGATAGGTATTTGATGTTCATGGAGATGCACTTCGTATACTATTGACAAAAAACCGATGAAGAAAATAAACCATATCTAAATTACATCGGCTATTCGGTCGATACGATTCTAATTAAGCAAAGGGGGAACTAAAGTGACAGACAATGGAGTGGTTCACACATGGCTTACGTAAGCATTACTACCTAGTTCGAATCGTCTTGAATTTTCGGTGTTTGCGTCTCATTGAACTGCGATACAGTGGTATAGATTCGCAAAGACTATCTACTAGAGTAGTTTTATTTTACGTCAAAATACAGTGTCCGTCCAAAAAGTTCCGAAACTGATTTTATTCCTGGTGTATAACCGACATCAGGGTAGTAATGACGGTGGCAGTTTGAACCAATAACTGCAAACAACAGATGTGTCGGCCTAGTCGACCGGTCATTTGCGAGCAGGCATTGTTAGGCAGCGGACCTGTGGCCACAGTTTTTTAACGTTGTTGTGTCACAAATCGCAATAGGGCAACATCTCTCAAGCAAGTGTCGAAGACATTCTCTGAGAAAATGACAAAGTGCAGTATTCACATGAAGGACTTCTCATAGAAGGACTTTCACATTGACATATGGATGTTATGTGCATTGCGCTCAGGTGCAGGGAGAGTACGTAGAACTCTTGAGGCAATAAAACTACCATCGTAACTTTTCTCTATATTTAATAATCCCCCATCGAAACTTTTTGGACTGACTGGGTATTTTTCTAAATTTATCAAATGCATGTAGGCAATGGAGATGTTTCCTGCGTTTGCTTCCACAGTTTAAGTGCTCATTGAAGATTACGAAGAGATCTTTTACCGTCTTTTGATAGAGTAACTGGGTACAGTCAATGAATATACGAGAAACTCTTTCACGAAAACGTTCACATATCACCTTGCGGTGCCACACGTGACAACCTAACATTTCTTAGGGCTTAGCCTATCGCTGAAATGTTTTGCTCTACCTGATACTAAACATACCTGATATTGCGGAAGTAGTGCTGGCGGTTAGATACAGCTGTATATCGTCAGCATAGAACTGACAGTTACTAGTACCCATTAGGAGAACGTCTAGGGAGAATGAGAACCATGTGCAATCCGTGGGTACGCCGAAGGGCTACATTAACACCTGAAATAAGACACGCCAGGAACGGATCGCTGCCCGCAAAAGATTGCTGCAGCCCAGCTTGTTCGATCGTATCTAATTCCTTCGACGACTGCCAGAGAGTTAAAACGAGCAGACTTGTTGGTGGTGTTCCAGTGAAGATCACACTCTGTAGCGTTATCGGTTGAACTGACCATGCTTTGGTTCTGACCTGAGGAATCAGGATCTGCAATGATTCTGTGGTAATGTAAGTCGTGACTTTCCATCAGAGGACAGAAATGCGAAGGAGGTGCATAAAAAGTACAATGGGATGTTACACATCAGGGCATCGTGCAGCGGAATTAACGTATGGCAACGAAATCTTACGCGATGACAGAGTTATATTAAAGATTGACGGACATCTTGCCGCGTCCGTTCAGGGTAAAACCTCGAACTTTCGGCTCCATCGACTGCGTCAGGAGCAACTGACTGTCAAAACTGCTGCTATGGTGGCCTTATACTTCCCACAGAAGGCTTCCGATTAGTCGGTAATTACGTAATGCTGTCGCAGATGGTCTCAACGTCTGCGCTAGTGACACCAACGCGTCCGCCTTACGTAAACTTTGTGACGAATATGTCTGGCTTTTCTCTGCCCCGAAAGCTCGCCCCAAGCACCGCTAAGATTATATCCGCTGTCACGATTGAAGATCTTCTAACACATTCTTATTTCTACAGCCTCTTTAATTACTAATTTCCAGCACGTTTGCTTGTGAGGCTGTGCTCAGCAACTGCCAATTTTACCAGTTTTCGATTTTTAAGATGCCGCTGATGTTCTTCACAGCGACCGGAAGCGGTGCCGGTGGATTGTTTCCGCATTCACAAGGGACGTTGTAAATCCCAGTTATTCTGAGACTGTCATTAATAGGGCTTAGCATCACCTTGACCTTGTCAGGAGGTCGGAAAATAGATCTTATACCTCGTCTTCCTAGGACTCTGCCTATTTTGCTGGATGCAGCAGCGCAGAAAGAAATGGATGCAATCACGGTGTCTCATCACGTGAATGTTCTACGTTTTCACTTTTACTTTTCTTGGAGAATGTTGACTTTATACTACGTGACCCATAGCTGTACTTTCGGAACACGCACTTCAGACGACTAGTTCCAGAATTCAAGTGGTACTTCCGCAGCTCGTGGTCGTGCGGTAGCGTTCTCGCTTCCCGCGCCCGGGTTCCCGGGTTCGATTCCCGGCGGGGTCAGGGATTTTCTCTGCCTCGTGATGACTTGGTGTTGTGTGATGTCCTTAGGTTAGTTAGCTTTAAGTAGTTCTATGTTCTAGGGGACTGATGACCATAGATGTTAAGTCCCATAGTGCTCAGAGCCATTTTCAAGTGGTACTCGTCAGAAACTGTTTTTGCTCCGTCTACCAGTGTATTTAAAACTGCTCTCTTCTGGACTGGACTGGATGCAAGCACACTGATTTAGGTCTTAGTGTTTTCACCATCCAATCAGCCATAGAAGCGTTCGAAAATAAAGTGCTGCACGAAACATACAGAGCTGGCGTAATATTCCGTAGTGATGGATCATGATAAGACTATACAGTTCACTGCCACAGCTCTTCAGCCTTATGAACGGTGGCGCTACACACTTCATTGTAGAGATCGTCCCAGAAAGAAAAATCCGGAGGATTAAGATCAGGTAATGTAGGAGACCACGGTAGGGGCCCTGTACGACCTGTATTGGTGGGTCAGTTGTCGCGATACACAAGCAGCAAAGTGTGCATGGTCCCCATCATGGTTGTTCCACATTTCACAAGCATGGGCCATAAGTGAAATCGACAAGTTTATGCCTCAGTTATCCCATTTCAAAAGGACCGTTTCTGCGTCCTATCGTGTAGTTTCGGCCAAGGGACGGTACAAAAGTTTCCGTCTGAGGGCGTTGCTGCAGCGTATATGCAACGTAGCGCGATTCCGATGCGGGTATATAAACACTGTCACGCAGCAGGGAATTAGTGTCGCATTGGAGTCAGTATGACGTGTGTGCGGTAAATTAGGTAACGAGGACTACGTCAACGTTATTACCAAATGCCTCCGAACAGGACCAACAAGCTGTTATTCTTTTCTTGGCAGCCGAATGGAAAACACTGGTAACGTCCATGGAAGAACGTAGAATATGTGTGGTACAGCTTGTCTGCCGAAAACCACCGTTGCGCAATGATTCGTGACGTTCTGTGCCGGTCGCAATCCAACACAAGACGCCGGTCGCACTTCCTCATATCACAAATGTAGTAACGCGGAAGTTACGGCAACTCACTTGGGAGACAGTCGAGCATCCGGTCTATGGTCTTGGTCTCTTCCCATGCGATCATGACACCTGCGGTTCCTTAAAAAAGGCCTTGTAGGGTCGACGATTTCTGGCGGACGAGGATGTGGAACAGACAATTACGGACTTCTTCACGCAGCGGAACCCGATGATTTACCAAATGGGTGACTGCCTCAATGCTCACGCTGATTTTACCTGAGCCGATTCTGGACTGTACAACCTTCAAACGAATATATATATATATATATATATATATATATATATATATATATATATATATATATATATATATATGGCGTGCCTCTGGAAGAATAGACAATATTCTGGGGTATGAAAGGAAAAAACTCTGGTAGACATGTGCTCTAAAATGCATATCTCAAGAGCTATGAGTTCTTACTTCTTCATCTTCGATACTCTGGAACAAATCTCTTTCATAGCGAGGTTTCTGCGCTGGCCCCTGTGGCCGAGCGGTTCTAGGCGCTTCAGTCTGGAACCGCGCTGCTTGTACGGTCGCAGGTTCGAATCCTGTCTCGAGCATGGATGTGTGTGATGTGTTTAGGTTAGTTAGGTTTAAGTAGTTCTAGGGGACTGATGACCTCAGATGTTAAGTCCCATAGTGCTTAGAGCCATTTGAACCTCTGGCATCAATCATCTCATATATCATCAGCCCCCTAGAACTTAGAACTACTTAAACCTAACTAACCTAGTGATACTAGGGCAAAGGGACACTATCGCGACATAAGTCAAACATTTTTGCCGGCCGCTTAGACCGAGCGGTTCTAGGCGCTTCAGTCTGGAACCGCGCTGCTGCTACGGTCGCAGATTCGAATCCTGCCTCTGGCATGGATGTGTGATGTCCTTAGTTAGGCTTAAGTAATTCTAAGTCTAGGGTACTGATGACCTCAGATGTTAAGTCCCATAGTGCTTAGAGCCATTTGTACCATTTTTGTTGTCCACATTTTGGAAGGAGATCAGGCTGCAACTACACGTGTTACAAGTATTACTGCATGTTGCACATTCGATTTCGACAATTTTCGTCTCGTCTCCAGATATACCTATGCGCAGTTTCCATTTATTGACATGGAATGTACCAGATGGTTGTGATCAAAGTAATGCTGCTCGTGCAGATCCAGTGTGGGCTCTAATTGTCGGATGGTAGTGAAGGCTGTAATTATCGTATGGTAGCGAAACTCGATAGATATTCCAATGCATTACTGCGGAACTGATTTACGCTGGAAAACAAATTAGTTCAGATTGTGTCATCCGGTACAAATCTGGCGCTGTACACGAAACAGTGTATAACATCCACCTGTCGTTTGACAAGCCATAACGTGAGTGAACATTACGGATTTGGAGAAGAGAGACCATGCACTGTCAGTGAAACCTGCATTGAGGAAGCATCGCCGACTTAAAGGTCTGAGAAAAGTCCCGATGTCATTAAATGGTTTAAAGAAGATGATAATGAAATTCTGAAACACGGGTGAGCTTGGTGTGGCACCCACAGGAGGACAGAGTCCTGTTCCGGGAAGTTATTGACGATGATGATGATGTTTGGTTTGTGGGGCGCCGGCCGACGTGGCCGTGCGGTTAAAGGCGCTGCAGTCTGGAACCGCAAGACCGCAACTGTCGCAGGTTCGAATCCTGCCTCGGGCATGGATGTTTGTGATGTCCTTAGGTTAGTTAGGTTTAACTAGTTCTAAGTTCTAGGGGACTAATAACCTCAGCAGTTGAGTCCCATCGTGCTCAGAGCCATTTGAACCATTTTTGTTTGTTTGTGGGGCGCTCAACTGCGCTGTTATCAGCGCCCGTACAAATTCCCAATCTTTGCTCAGTCCAATCTCGCCGCTTACATGAGTGATGATGAAATGATGAGGGCAACACAAACACCCAGTCATCTCGAGGCAGGTGAAAATCCCTGACCCCTCCAGGAATCGAACCCGGGTCCCCATGCTCGGGATGCGACCACGAGCTGCGGACAGTTATTGACGAGGCCGCTGTTGCTGTAACGAGCCATGCAGCACATACCCCGTGTAGTGGTAGTGCTCGAGTACTGTCACGAGAACTGTCCATCCCATGGTCAACAGCACGGATAGTTCTGTCGTATATTTTAGACTGGTACTCGTACGAGAACCATATGGTGCAGCAAGTGAAACCTATGATCCGCAGCAACGTCCTGAATTTGCTTTACGGTTTCTGGCACGGATCGAAGCTGACGTGTGGCCGGGCAATATTCTATGGAGTGACGAGACAAATTTTGTGCTACAAGGTGCAGTGAAGACACAGAACTGCCTAATTTGGGGTACCGTTAAACCGCACGTTGTGCACAAAGAGCCATTGAACTTGCCATATGTGAGTATGTGGTGTGGATTCACAAGGATTTTTATTCTCAGTCCGTTCTGGTTTGAAAAGAATACACCCAGGAGGATTGTCAGGTCTACCGTGACGTATTTACGCTATCGAGACTTCCCTGCACAGCACGTGATTCTTGCTTTGGATGAACGCAACCGTTTGGAAACAACTTTTCTCCTGCAAGGTGGGGCAACATCTCACATCGCTGGCCAGTGAAGGATCTCCTTAATGCAACCTTCTACGAACTAGTTATGTCCAGAGGGCTTCCAGATGAATGGCCTGGAAGATTACCTGATCTGAATCCACGTGTCTTTGACTCTGAGGATATCTAAAAGTACGCTTTTACCAGGGACACGTTTGGTCTCTACCCGACCTGAACGCCAGCATACAGTAACACATTTCTGACAAGGGAACCTCACCATCGCACCCCCCTCAGATTTAGTTATAAGTTGGCACAGTGGATAGGCCTTGAAAAACTGAACACAGATCAATCGGGAAAACAGGAAGACGTTGTGTGGAACTATGAAAAAAATAAGCAAAATATACAAACTGAGCAGTCCATGCGCAAGATAGGCAACACAGAGGAGAAGATAATGTCAGGAGCGCCGTGGTCCCGTGGTTAGCGTGAGCAGTTGCGGAACGAGAGGTCCTTGATTCAAGTCTCCCCTCGAGTGAAAAGATTAATTTTTTATTTTCCGACAATTATTATAAGTCCGTCTTTTGGGAGTGATTATCACGTCCACAAGAAAACCTAAATCGGGCAAGGTAGAAGAATATTTTTACCCATTCGCCAAGTGTACAAGTTAGGTGGGTCGACACAATATCCCTGTCATGTGACGCACATGCCGTCACCAGTGTCGTATAGAATATATCAGATGTGTTTTCCAGTGGAGGAATAGGTTGACCTATGACCCTGCGATCAAATGTCTTCAGTTCCCATTGGAGAGGCACGTCCTTTCGTTTACTAATCGCACGATTTTGCGGTGCGGTCGCAAAACACAGACACTAAACTTATTACAGTGAACAGAGACGTCAATGAACGAACGGACAGATCATAACTTTGCGAAAAAACTCGAGGGGAGACTTGAAACAAGGACCTCTCGTTCCGCAACTGCTCACGCTAACCACGGGACCACGGCGCTCCTGACATCATCTTCTCCTTTATGTTGCCTATCTTGCGCGTGGACTACTCAGTTTGTATATTTTGCTTATTTTTTTCATAGTTCCACACAACTTCTTCCTGTTTTCTCGATTGATCTGTGTTCAGTTTTTCAAGGCCTATCCACTGTGCCAACTTATAACTGAATCTGAGGGGTGTGTGATGAGGAGGTTCCCTTGTGAGACTCCACCGACGCTGCTTCAAGCAAATGAATAGAAAAATCAACATTAAGCCTTTCTTACTTGTTTGACCTTTTCTGCCCAAGTCCCATTTCTAATTCATTACATACGGAAATATTTCTACGCGTCTTTTGTACCTTCAGAGCGCCAGATTTGCACATGGTGGCCAAAATCGGAACTAATTTTTTCCGGCGTAAATAGGTTCCGCCTTATGCATTACAATACCGACCAAGTTTCGTTGCCATCCGATAATTACAGCCCCCAATACACCTCTGTGAGTAGTTGCACTTCAGTTATAACCACGCGGTATTACTGAGGAAGTTGAACTATTGTAGAATAAGAGGACTATCTCATAACTGATTCCCCTGATACTTTAAGAACAGACAGCGAAAGGTCGTTCTTCACAGTACTGAGAAAGGCCGTGAAGTGGAGACTGATTGGGGAGTATATAGATATATATACGTAGCTTCTAATAAAATAGGTGATTCTGTAATATATCTGTTTGCTGATGATGATAGCTTGGTAGTAAAGGATGTTGCACACATACACAATGTATCACCCATAGTGCAGTTGAAGACATAAGTTCATGGCTTCTAGAAAATAAATTGACTTTAAATTGGCGCGAATCTCTACGGTCATGGAACGAGTCAGTACATGAAAAAGTCAATTACAGATAAAATAAAATTTTCACGAAGCGAAAGCAACACTCAATGTTTATAGTTACAACGCACAATTAAACAAGTGACATTTTGATTACCCAGAATGGGCACAAGATTAGTGAGCCTGAACAGCCCAAATTCCGACGTGTTCAGATAGATAGTAAACTGTCACGCGAAGACCACCTTCATGATGCTCTTTAAAAATTGAATGCTGCCATATTTATGATTACAATAGTATCAGCAAAAAGTGAGCCTCCAACACGAAAATAAGTGTACTTTACCTATTTTCATTTGGCTTACGACAGACGATGTTATATGGTGGGGTAACTCTTTCCACTCACAAAGAGTATTTTTGATCCAGGAACGTGCAGTTGGAGTAATTTGTGGCATAAGTTCGGTTATCTCTTGTCGATCCTTATTCAGGAGTCTGGAAATTCAGACATTTGCCTCTCAATATAAATTTTCATTAACGTCGTTTGTTGTTAACAATATCAGCTTATTTCCAAGAATTAGCAGCTTTCATTCAGTTAATATTGGGCAGAAAGCCATTTCGCATTTATACTGCACCTTCTTGACTCTTGTGCAAACAAGCATCCAGTATTCTGCTACATCCATTTTCAATACGTTACCACAACCATTAAAATTGTTAGCAGTAATCCACGCGCTTTAAGGTCCAAACTGAAGAATTTTCTTCTATTCTGTTAGGGAGTTACGTGTAAAAAATTAGACAAATTCCTGTCTTATATTGTTGATTATGCTAGTATATAAGCAGCAGCTTGTTGTCTGCATACGATTCGTGTAAATTTTATTTAATCTATTATTGATTTTTCCGATGTTAGTGTCATATGCTTACTCGTCCTATGATCATGGAGATTTGCATGGTCCATGGAACTAGAGAAGAAAAATAAAAATAAATAAATGAAACTCATGATAACTGCAATGTGATAAGCCCAAACTATGAGGCAGGTAACGCCCACGTCCTCCCTCTCCCCCCTCCCCCTACAAAAAAATGGGTGCTGCTTCGCATTGATAATTTGCGATATTGTGTATCGCGAAGGAAAATAACACCTTGTAGCTCTCTACATGGGTGCACGTTTCCAATTGTCTTTTGAAGGTTCGATAGAACGACGTAATAGCGTTGAGTGTTGATTGTGGTCTCACCGGTATTCGTTGCAGCATCAAACCTCTGCACATGGAAGAATAATACTCAATCTTGCTAGTGATAGCAGATGACTGGGCCTTCTTTGAATTTGTTTTTGTACAGGTTTCGCCTTGAGTGAAACAACTTTTTCTTCCCTTCTATTCAGATAGGTTTGGCTGAAGTTACAGCATCATCAGTGTTTTTTTATTTTCTCTCTTGTTAGCACTACTTCTAAAATAAAAAACACTGATCAAGCTGTAGCTTCAACGAAACCTGTCTGGGTGCAATAGAAGAAAAAAATTATCTTTCGTCAACGCTGAATCCCACCAAAAATAAATTTATTTGTAAGCAAACTTTGACACAAGGGGGAATTTCACCTGGATTGAAGGTGTTCTTTGTCCTGGCTGACAACTGATGCGTCCATTCCGACTTTTTGTTCCCTGAAACTGAAACTTCCTGGCATATTAAAACTGTGTGCCCGACCGAGACTCGAACTCGGGACGTTTGCCTTTCGCGGGCAAGTGCTCTACCAACTGAGCTACCGAAGCACGAGTCACGCCCGGTACTCACAGCTTTACTTCTGCCAGTATCTCGTCTCTTTTTGTTCGCTGTTGGAGACGCTAATACCGCCATAATACACTCTACGAATGCTCTCCTGCCCACCTGACAATTGATCACGTGCCACAGGCACATTCCCAGGTGTGAGTCTCTCTGCCAGCAGCGAAAATGTCGGAATAAGCCTGCAGGGAATGCACCTTCTAATAATGCCGTTCTCTGTACTACTCGTACTACGTGTACACCGATTCCACACTGATGTCCACTCCGATTGGCACTGCACGACATTGTTTCGGCGTCGACTACGGGCTCTTGTACATTCTCTATAGTCCTTGGCGATGTATCGCTACGGGTGAAATATTTGTAGACTTTTGTAATAGCTATATTACTTTTGCACTAGCCTGTGTAATACAAAAATCTTGATCACTCAATTCAACGTAGGCGGACGACGTTAGTAAAGATGCTGATCATTACTGATGAGTGTGACTGGAAACGCTAGTAGATGCAAGAGGCTAGAGCAGTGGTCGTTAAATTGCGGCCACCGTGCAACATACGACCCGAATCAAATATCTTCAAACGGCTCTGAGAACTATGGGACTTAACATCTGTGGTCATCAGTCCCTTAGGACTTAGAACTACTTAAACCTAACTAACCTAAGGACATCACACACATCCATGCCCGAGGCAGGGTTCGAACCTGCGACCGTAGCAGTCGCGCGGATCCGGACTGAGCGCCTAGAACCCCTAGACCACCGCGGCCGGCCAATCAAATATATCTGCGGCCCGCGATTCTCACTCGTGTCTTTTAATAGTATGAATCTTGCACGACTCCAAAAACATTAACTAACGTTAAGAGCTTATTAAGAGTTTGATTTTCCTGATCAGTAACAAACAGGAATACTTTCGCAGAAGTAATATTTTACGATATGCTTAATATTAATTGACGTTGGTAAATCCGACCGTGAACTGAGAAAAATTGGCCACGTACCTCAGGGTCAAAGGGGTAAGTAGTGCGGCCACTGCTAGTTTAGATGATATGAGAGGGGAATGTTTTATTGTTTGTCTTCCAGTACTGACAACTCAGGGGCGTGCGCGACTCGTACCTGTCACATGCTACGGATTAAATTTCCGACAGAAGCATCACTGTTCGTTATTGAGAATGTCATCTTCAAATGCGGTTTCGTGCCATATTTGTGTCAAAGAACATGAAATGAAATTAAGGTTGCTGCAATACAACCCAACGAAAAAAATTAATCTTGTAGTTGGAGAAGTTTTGTTTTGCTCAGATCGCACGAAACACATAGATGAACGACTACTTTCGGTAAATTTTAATCCTATCTCCAGGTCTTTAAGACTGCAATTAAAGTTTGCCGAAACTAGTCGTCGACATACGTATTTCATGCGACCTGGGCGAAATAAAATTCCTCCAACCAGAATGTTATATTTTTCATAATAAAAGATCGCTCGCCTACCGATGATGCGTGGTAACCACACCACAATTAGTAGAAGAAAAATGTCATTCACAACATTTCAGTTAATTACCCGCTGAGACAGACAACACAGCAAGATTACGTCAAGCAATTGCAGTGTGACAGCTTTGGAGTCGCTGAGAGTGAAAGCAATCTGAAACAGAGAACTGTCGACACGAAGTGTTCTGACTTTCAACAATCAGTACTTGGGGGCCAGAGGCCAGATCACCGTGCCCTTACCATAGCCAGTCTACTGCTGGCTCAAAACGTACTAATTTATGTAGGTTACCAACTAATGATAAGATCGGTACAAATGCGGCCTAAGGGGTCAAATGGTTCAAATGGCTCTGAGCACTATGGGACTTAACTGCTGAGGTCATCAGTCTCCTAGAACTTAGAACTACTTAAACCTAACTAACCTAACGACATCACACACATCCATGCCCGAGGCAGGATTCGCACCTGCGACCGTAGCGGCTACGCGGTTCCAGACTGTAGCGCCTAGAACCGCTCGGCCATTCCGGCCGGTTGGCCTAAGGGACCGCCCCACAATGTCAGCGTTGGCTCTTGAGCAAATAAGTTTGACGACCACAGGTCTAGAGGTTGTCTTTATCCAGTTGTGGTTTTGAATGTATGATCCTATGGAACGGGAACAGTAAAAGGGATATCGTACAGTAACGTCCCGTCTGAATGGGACTCACGGGAACGAAATGGAGCCAGTCGGAGTGGCACTCGGGGTAACGGTGTCCTGGGAGTGAACTGTGTGCAGGTATTCTACCCAGAACTGGACGTGGCCTTCGCAGCTAATCCGCTTACGGCGAACAGTGCTGTTGTGTCCGGAGACGGCTTCCACGAGTTCCTCTGTTAGGCAGCGAGCCTTTTAGGCCCGTTCCGCCACCCAGGAGCGTGTGAATAAGCCACGCGAGCGCACCGTTGGGTTTTGTTCCTGACGCGGCTACTGAATTTATAAACACAACAGTCGAGGGAGATATGGCGAAGACATATATTTGGCCGTACACCTCATTAGTTCACACTACTTTGTACAAGGAAATCTGTCCCAGTTTATCTGAAGAAACTAATACGGCCACGGTTAACTACACTACTGGCCATTAAAATTGCTACACCAATAAGAAATGCAGATGATAAACGGGTATTCATTCGACAAATATATTATACTAGAACTGACATGTCATTATATTTTCACGCAATTTGGGTGCATAGATCCTGAGAAAACAGTACCCAGAAGAACCACCTCTGGCCATAACAACGGCCTTAATACGCCTGGGCATTGAGTCAAACAGGGCTTGGATGGCGCCTACAGGTACAGCTACCCATGCAGCTCCAACACGGTACCACAGTTCATCAAGAGTAGTGACTGGTGTATTGTGACGAGCCAGTTGATCGGCCACCATTGACCAGATGTTTTCAGTTGGTGACAGATCTGGAGAATGTGCTGGTCAGGGCAGCAGTCGAACATTTTCTGTATCCAGAAAGGCCATTACAGGACCTGCAACATGCGGTCGTGCATTATCCTGCTGAAATGTAGCGTTTCGCAGGGATCGAATAAAGGGTAGAGCCACGGTTCGTAACACATCTGAAATGTAACGTCCACTGCTCAAAGTGTCGTCAACGCGAACAAGAGGTAACCGAGACGTGTAACCAATGGCACCCCATACCATCAGCCGGGTGATACGCCATTATGGTGATGGCGAATGCACGCTTCTAATGCGAGTTCACCACGATGTCGCCAAACACGGATCCGACCATCATGATGCTGTAAACAGAACCTGGATTCATCCGAAAAAATGACGTTTTGCCATTTGTGCACCCAGGTTCGTCGTTGAGTACATTATCTAGCAGCTCCTGTCTGTCATGCAGCGTCAAGGGTAACCGCAGCCATGGTCTCCGAGCTGATAGTCCATGCTGCTGCAAACGTCGTCGAACTGTTCGTGCAGATGGTTGTTATCTTGCAAACGTCCCCATCAGTTGAGTCAGGGATCGAGACGTGGCTGCACGATCCGTTACAGCCATGCGGATAACATGCCTGTCATCTCGACTGCTAGTGATACGAGGCCGTTGGGATCCATCACGGCGTTCCGTATTACCCTCCTGAACCCACCGATTCCATGTTCTGCTAACAGTCATTGGATCTCGACCAACTCGAGCAGCAATGTCGCGATACGATAAACCGCAATCGCGTTAGGCTACAATCCGACCTTTATCATAGTCGGAAACGTGATGGTACGCCTGCTTACACGAGGCATCACAACAACGTTTCACCAGGCAACGCCGGTCAACTGCTGTTTGTGTATGGAAACTTTCCTCATGTCAGCACGTTGTAGGTGTCGCCACCGGCACCAACCTTCTGTGAATGCTCTGAAAAGCTAATCATTTGCATATCACAGCATCTTCTTCCTGTCGGTTAAATTTCGCGTGTGTAGCACGTCATCTTCGTGGTGTAGCAGTTTTAATGGCCAGTAGTGTACATTCGTTCTCAAGCCTAGAGAATGTGTATATCAAGCTACTCAGTCGTAGATTTGCAATCAGCTCATCTGAAATAAACTCTGATGTCTTCACCATAGAAGTACCTACTGTGATGAAGAAAAGAGACAACTATTAAACGATATATTGAAAGAGAGGTTGAGACGATATCTCTATTAAATGAAAAAGAAAGATCAAACAGATGACAGGAGGACATGGAAGGCCTGTAACGTGGTGAGGAATTCTACCGAAATGAGGTCTAAAATAAAACTGACGTGTGTGTAAGAACTTGATGACACACTAATACGGTCAGAATGTGACCGATCTAAATGTGCTCAGTTCAAACAAGACGTCGAGTACCTTCTGAGTTATTGAAACCTCTGTGAGCTGTTGAAACTAGAAGGTTATGAAACGTGGACACACACACGACACACACACACATACACACGGGAAGATGGACAAAATAGATTAATAATAGTACAAATCTCCAAGTTGCGGCTAAGGCTGACGAGAGGTAATACTCTTGTTCATTTTGAACTCCACAGTTGATTGATACTGAACTTAATGATTTATGAGAAAGACCACAGCTGCACCAATACACATTTATTGTGTCACGGCCGGTTTAGTTCGTCAGAACTTCATCATGTTGGCTACTTGTGACTAGTATATACAGCAAGCCGTGTCGCAAGCACATACTGTTCGCGACGCTTCTGCCAGGCGGTCAGCAGGTTGTTTATATGGTCAACATTTCCAGATTTTGCCTCTAACTTTACGTAAGACAACTAGACCACTTATATCACGATACTAAGATAACTCGGCAACTTTACGTTATTCTATCGAACGAAATGTGTATTACAACAGCTGTGACAGTTCTTACAAATCATTAATGTCACTTCTCGGGAGGTTTTCCATTGGTTGTCAGGTAACAGCGAAGCTCTTTACTCCATCAGCAGTTTTCTCGTTATTGGCTGAAATAGCAGCGATTCCGTAATGGGGCGAATCTCAAACATCCCACACTATATCTTAGAGTACAGAATGGAAAAAGAAAATCCTATGAAGTATGTGACAACGTCTGATTTACAGAAAAATATTATCACCACATAACCGAAAAAGGCATGTGACATAACTAGTTCTAGAAATCACGCCTGTGAACAGCTGACCAGAATAATACATGTAAGAAAGGTCGAGAAGTACTGGGCGGAGATAATTTTGATTTTAGGAAGGGAAAAAGTACAAGAGGAGCAATTGTGAATCTACGTTTAGTAACTGGAGGCAAATCGAAGAAAAATCAGGATAACTACGTAATATTCATCTACGTCTAAAACTACATGTCTACTTTTCAAATTGCACTTAAGTGCCTGACTGAGGGTTCATCGTGACACTTTCACATTAACTCTCTGTCGTTAGGCTCTCGAATAGCACATCGAAGAAACGAGAACTTAAATCTTACCGTGCAAGCTCTGATTTCTCTTATTTTATTACGACAGTCGTTTCTCTCTATGTAGGTGGGAGTCAGCAGAATATTTGAACCTGGAACTCCTTTCTGAGCCGTTAAAGCCTCTTACGATGTCTCCAGCACTGCAAGAAGAAACATTATGCAGATAATTATGTCTTGTATCACAGTCTCTTGCCCGTTCAACTAATATCATCAATACCGAAAAAGCCTTTATTTTAACCCGACTCACCTATCATATCCGTGATAGTCTCTCTCCTATTCCGCGATAATAAGAAACGAGCTGCGCTTCTTTCAACTTTTTTCGGTGACTTCCGTCAACCCTATGTGGGAAGGATCCACAGCGGCGCTTCAGAAGAAGAAGAACAGACAAGTGTAGGCAGTCTATTGATTGGATTTGTTACATCTTCTAAGAATTCTGTCAATAAAACGCCATCTTTAATTCACTTCCCCACAATATTTCCTGTGTGATGATTCAAATTTAAGTTGTTCGCAGATCAGTTATTGATTGAGTGTTCCATCGATTCTTGATAGAAAATTTTGTACATTATGAATGGAAACACACAAAACACTGGTGTAATATTTTACAGTATTTATTATTTATTTCATGTGCCTATCTTTGTACCTGGTGATGGCGTAGCAACCGAAAACCGGTTTGTAAAATAAATAATAAATATTACAAAATATTACAACAACGGTGTGCGAGCTTTCATTCACAATCAATTATTAAGGTTCTCGTGGTCACTTCTTGAGAAATTCCCTGTTGCCTTCCGCCTCGGGTTCTCCGGCCGATGCTTGTTTGACGATTTTTCTGAGGTTTCAGTAGCAGGAGTGGCTGTCATTGTCAAAGCCTCACTCTCCACTGCTGCTGGTGGACTGTTCATAATTAATTCCCAGTTATGTAGTTGAATCGACAATCTTTAAATTTGTTGTGATTAATCGCGTAGTCGAAATTTAACGGATTCCTTTTAATAAGCAGCCGGCCGGAGTGGCCGTGCGGTTCTAGGCGCTACAGTCTGGAACCGAGCGACCGCTACGGCCGCAGGTTCGAATCCTGCCTCGGGCATGGACGTGCGTGATGTCCTTAGGTTAGTTAGGTTTAATTAGTTCTAAGTTCTAGGCGACTGATGACCTCAGACGTTAAGTCGCATAGTGCTCAGAGCCATTTGCACCAACCTTTTAATAAGCATGTTAAAAGCCTCACACTTTTTATTGGTTATAGTCAACTGCAACTTTTCGCACCACAGAGATATCTTATCTAAATCTTTTACAGTTGCTATTGATCTTCTGATGGCGTTACTAGATAGTAAACGGCAGCATCATCTACAGGCAGTCTAAGAAGGCAACTCAGATTATCTCGTAAATCATTTATATAGATTAGGAACAGCTGAGAGCATATAACACTGCCTTGAGGAACTTGTGTCTTCCTCGATGACTTTCCCTCAGTTACTACAAAGTATGTCTTTTCTGAGAGGAAATGAGGAACTCCTGCCGCACAACTGAAACGATATTTAATAGACGAGCAATATGATTAGAGAATAAGATATCCACTCTGCAGCGGAGTGTGCGCGCTGATATGAAACTTCCTGGCAGATTAAAACTGTGTGCCGGGTTGAGACTCGAAATCGGGACCTTTGCCTTTCGCGGGCAAGTGCTCTAACAACTGAGCTACCCAAGCACGACTCACGCCCCGTCCTCACAGCTTTACTTCCACCAGTACCTTGTCTCCTGCCTCCTGTTTTAATCTGCCAGGAAGTTTCAATATGATTAGAAGTCGCCTGTGAGTAACAGTGTCGAAAGCCTCCTGGAACTTTGTAGTATGGAATCAACTTGAGATGCTCTGCCGATAGTACTCATTACTTCGTGTGAAAAAGAGCCAGTTGGACTGCACGGGAAAGACGTTTTCTAAATACGGGCTGACTACGTGTCAATAGATCGGTTTTGGAGCTAAAGAACGCTTACAACAATTTAAGGTGTTAAAATGTGTCGGCCGCCCGTAGAAGATTAGGGTTGAAGTGTAGAGATAAATTAGTAATCTAAAACCTACCCCAAACAGAAATGAGAGTAATAAAAGTGAAAGATGAAGGAATACAAGTTGGTGTTAGGAAAGCTGCAGCTAAACACACCACCGTACTCCATGTAAAACGAAGAAACAATTGAGGAAGTGAGAGATAATTTCGTAAGAGGATTAATAATGCGAAGGAATAGATATAAGAGATGGGGTTCGCACGCGATGTTAAGGAAGGCTCAGAAGAGCTACTGAAAAGCGTGAACGGCATGATTAGAACAGAATATGGTTCAACGATAAACAAAGCAAAGAGGAAAGTGATGCTGAATAGTAGAACGAAGAACGACGGTTTACTCAACATCATCCTTGGGAACGCCACAGTTGCAGAAGAACAGAGTTCTCCAACCTAGAAAGCAGGGTCACACATGACGCCGGAGCAAGAGAGATATCAGAAGCAGATATGACAGGCGAAGAAAGCATTCTTCAGTGATGGAGCTATACCGACGATGCAAAAACTTTTTTAATGAAAGTTTTTATTTTTGTGATTTTTTTTCTGCTGAGTTCTAATGTGATGAAAAAAGCTATCGATCACCACATTTTTTTCCGGTTAACACACAATGTTTAAATGATACATTTATAGTGATTTTTACTACATTTTTCATATATTATTTCAACTAATAGTATGAACTGTGAACTCTTCCCTTGCAGATACGTTAAATTTGAGTCGTACGTGTACGTGCAGAATGTAGGTGAATGTAAAGCGTGCGTGTACAGCTTAGGCTGAAGTTATTCTTGTGTGATGATGGCGAGAGAAGAGAGCATTGTGCCGGTACGCAGCTTACTCCTCTCGAATAGCATCAAGCAGACCACCGGAGTTAACGTGAGATTCTATAGGGTATCCGGGAAGCAGGGACGAATGTTAAAGTGCTATAGAACATAAAAAATTTATCGAAAATGTAATTAATTTTTAGAGACACATTAAGTAACTTCTCTCATTTATGTACGAAAATTTCTATCCTCCATACGACCACACAAGGCCACGCAGCAACGAGCAATGCCTCCATGCTGCGTTCACAAGCATCTGGTGGAATGCCGTTAATAACCCTCTTAATTTCATTCCTCAATTGGTGTATTGTTTGTGGTTTGTTCACGTACACTTCTGGTTTCACAAATCCCCCCCCCCCCCCCAAAAAATGAGCGTTACAGGGCGTAAGATCGCATGATCTGACAGGCCATTCCTGGTTGCCACGTAAAGAGATAATTTTTTGAGGAAACTTTTCAGTCAGCAGAGCAATCGTTTCAGGGTATATGTGACATGTCGCAACATCTTACTGAAACCAAAAATAGTCATTTTCATCAATCAGATAGCATGTTTCCAGTAACGGTGGCCGTTCACAGTGACGGCAGCTTCCTCAACATCTTCATAAAAGTACAGCGCGATCACTTCTCCTGCGCAGGACCCGCACTACAGAGTCCGTCGTTGTGGATGCATCTCATCTTCCACAGTCACTCGCAGGTTTTTGTTACCCCAAATTCCGCAATTCTGCTTATTGACTTACCCACGGAGGTGGAAGTGAGCCTCGTCTGAGCCAATTATTTTTTGTGAAGTTCTCGTTCTCCACTAGTCGAGTCAAGACCCGTTGAGTGAATCTGAATCGAAGAGTCTTCCCATGGTCTGCAGGCTTAAACTTTTGTGTAAGTTGAATCCTGTACGCATGCATTATCAGATCTTTTGAAAGGATTTCATGCAGTGAACTTGGTGATAAATTCAACTGTTGAGCTCGTCGGCGAACCGATTTTCTGGGGGTTATGGTCACACTGCCATGCATGACAGAATTGTTTTCTTGTGTTCGAACAGAATGCGGTCCTCCTGTTTTCTTAACATTTGAAACAGAACCTGTAGTCCCAAACTACCGGAAGAACTTCCGAACTGATGATTTGGTTGGACCAGCCTCACGTCCGGGTGTCACACGCAATTCACGGACGGTTGCCGTGAGACTTTCACTGTTTTTGTAATAACTTTTTATCACTTGGATGTGTTGCTCAGCTGTCATCTGCTCCATGACGAAAATAAGCATCAAAAGACAATGCTCACGACACAAAAGCTACTCGTAAGGACCACAGATGACAAATATGAAAAGACCACGGGTGCCAACCTTCATATGACAAAATGGAGCAAAATTCACCCGTTAAATTGCAGTGCTGGTGTTGTTCTAAAGTACTTCAGACATGTTGTCATCTGAAGACTCGCATGCTTGCATGTCTGAAGGAATAGCCACGGCAGCGATCGACAGCCGTATGAAATACGAGACTCATATTCGCATTTGCGATTATGCCTGGACTTTGTCTGCACTATGCATTGCCGACAATGAAAATTTGTGCCGGGCAGGGATTGCAGCCCGGATAATCGTTCCAGAGTTCGTTTTACGATATACACGGTGTTACAAAAAGGTACGGCCAAACTTTCAGGAAACATTCCTCACACACAAAGAAAGAAAATATGTTATGTGGACATGTGTCCGGAAACGCTTACTTTCAATGTTAGAGCTCATTTTATTACTTCTCTTCAAACCACATTAATTATGGAATGGAAACACACAGCAACAGAACGTACCAGCGTGACTTCAAACACTTTGTTACAGGAAATGTTCAAAGTGTCCTCCGTTAGCGAGGATACATGCAACCACCCTCCGTCGCATGGAATCCCTGATGCACTGATGCAGCCGTGGAGAATGGCGTATTGTATCACAGCCGTCCACAATACGAGCACCAAGACTCTCTACATTTGGTACCGGGGTTGCGTAGACAAGAGCTTTCAAATGCCCCCATCAATGAAAGTCAAGATGATTGAGGTCAGGAGAGCGTGGAGGCCATGGAATTGGTCCGCCTCTACCAATCCATCGGTCACCGAATCTGTTGTTGAGAAGCGTACGAACACTTCGACTGAAATGTGCAGGAGCTCCATCGTGCATGAACCACATGTTGTGTCGTACTTGTAAAGGTACATGGCCGGCCGGTGTGGCCGTGCGGTTCTAGGCGCTTCAGTCTGGGACCGCGTGACCGCTACGGTCGTAGGTTCGAATCCTGCCTCGGGCATGGATGTGTGTGATCTTCTTAGGTTAGTTAGGTTTAAGTAGTTCTAAGTTTTAGGGGACTGATGACCACAGATGTTAAGTCCCATGGTGCTCAGAGCCATTTCAACCATTTTTTTAGGCACATGTTCTAGCAGCACAGGTAGAGTATCCCGTATGAAATCATGATAACGTGCTCCATTGAGCATAAGTGGAAGAACATGGGACCCAATCAAGACATCACCAACAATGCCTGCCCAAACGTTCACAGAAAATCTGTGTTGATGACGTGATTGCACAATTGCGTGCGGATTCTCGTCAGCCCACGCATGTTGATTGTGAAAATTTACAATTTGATCACGTTGGAATGAAGCCTCATCCGTAAAGAGAACATTTGCACTGAAATGAGGATTGACACATTGTTGGATGAACCATTCGCAGAAGTGTACCCGTGGATGCCAATCAGCTGCTGATAGTGCCTGCAAACGCTGTACATGGTACGGAAACAACTGGTTCTCCCGTAGCACTCTCCATACAGTAAAGTGGTCAATGTTACCTTGTACAGCAGCAACTTCTCTGACGCTGACATTAGGGTTATCGTCAACTGCACGAAGAATTGCCTCGTCCATTGCAGGTGTCCTCGTCGTTCTAGGTCTTCCCCAGTCGCGAGTCACAGACTGGAATGTTCCGTGCTCCCTAAGACGCCGATCAATTGCGTCGAACGTCTTCCTGTCGGGACACCTTCGTTCTGGAAATCTGTCTCGATACAAACGTACCGCGCCACGGCTATTGCCCCGTGCTAATCCATACATCAAATGGGCATCTGCCAACTCCGCATTTGTAAACATTGTACTGACTGCAAAACCACGTTCGTGATGAACACTAACCTGTTGATGCTACGTACTGATGTGCTTGATGCTAGTACTGTAGAGCAATGGGTCGGATGTCAACACACACAACGACGTCAACATTACCTTCCTTCAATTGGGCCAACTGGCGGTGAATCAAGGAAGTACAGTACATACTGACGCAACTAAAATGAGCTCTAACATGGAAATTAAGCGTTTCCGGACACATGTCCACATAACATCTTCTGTTTATATGTGTGTGAGGAATGTTACCTGAAAGTTTGGCCGTACCTTTTTGTAACACCCTGGAGAGTGAAGACACAAAGATCCCGCCTTCGTTGACGAGATCGCTGATACGGGGCTGTGCATGATCAGTTAGTTCTAATCCTAGTGGTGGATGAAATGTTCACTGCAAGGAGAGCGGAGGTGGTCACGTAAAGTTCTCGACAGTCGGTCTCTGCGCCAGTGCCTTGGATTTAATTCCAAACCTCTCTGCATTTGCGAACACGGCTGAACTCTGGCTGCATGACTGGTGATAGTGAAAATTAGTGCCAGGGCGGGACTCTAATCTAAATCTTCCACTCGACGCAAGCGGTCGCCTTGACCGCCTCGGCCCCTCAAGCACGATCCCCGGACCGACCCAGACTTCCATATGTAACCACTTTCACCTACATTGGATATTCGCACAGCTACTACTAGTCCCGTACAGGAAGAAACGTATGATGGAAATCGAAGGCCAGTTAATAGGCAATACTAAATTGCAGCGCCGCGTGGGATTATCAGTGTCCTCTAGCTCTCTTAAGCCAAGGGCTTAGTCTTTTTTTCAGTATTTTATAAAATTAAAGATAGTAATTTTAACTTTCCCGTGTGTTTGTCCTTAGGATAATTCAGATTAAGCAGTGTGTAAGCTTACGGACTGATGACGTTAGCAGTTGAGTCCCATAAGATTTCACACACATTTGAACATTTGAACTTCCCCGTGAGGATCATACAAAAGACTTTTGTAAGCTTTATACAGAAACTAATTATGTTTACAATTGGGAACAAACTCAATCCTTAAAAGAACAGTAGCTCGCAATAATAAGCTCAGCTGTTGTTGCTGTTGTTGCGATCTTCAGTCCAGTGACTGGTTTGATGCAGCTCTCCATGCTACTCTATCCCGTGCAACCTTCTTCATCTCCCAGTACTTACTGCAACCTACATCCTTCAGAATCTGTTTAGTGTATTCATCTCTTGGTCTCCCTCTACGGTTTTTACCCTCCACTCTGCCCTCCAATACTAAATTTGTGATCCCTTGATGCCTCAGAAGCTATCCTACCAACTGGTCAATTCTTCTTGTCAAGTTGTGCCACAAACTCCTCTTCTCACCAATTCTATTCAGTAGTTATGTGATCTACCCATCTAATCTACAGCATTCTTTTGTAGTTCCACATTTCGAAAGCTTCTATTCTCTTCTTGTCCAAACTATTTATCGTCCACGTTTCACTTCCATACATGGCTACACTCCATACAAATACTTTCAGAAACGACTTCCTGACACTTAAATCTATACTCAATGTTAACAAATTTCTCTTCTTCAGAAACGCTTTCCTTGCCATTGCCAGTCTACATTTTATATCCTCTCTACTTCAACCGTCATCAGTTATTTTGCTCCCCAAATAGCAAAACTCCTTTATTACTTTAAGTGTTTCATTTCCTAATCTAATTCCCTCAGCATCACCCGACTTAATTCGACTACATTCCATTGTCCTCGCTTTGCTTTTGTTGATGTTCATCTTATATCCTCCTTTCAAGATACTATCCATTCCGTTCAACTTATAAAATAAATAAAATAAAAATAAAAAATGTTATTTTAAATATGTTAATTATTCTATCTGTATGATGGTGATTATGATTGCAATTGTATTTGCTTATCTGGAACGTGGACGTTTAATTATTCAATATCAGACGCTTGACAATGGCTTTTTCGTAAAGGCAATGTTACTCGTAGTTGACCGTGAAATAAAACTGAATAATCGGACTTCGTAATTAAATCGTTTCCAAAGACTGCTGCGGTAGGTGCGGACTCATAATCTAAATCTCAATATTACAATAATTTGCCAGCCATGCCAATACGTCGTACAGAGGTGATTGTCTACTAAACATAAAAAAGTTACACAGTTGGTTAAATCAGATATATTCAATGAATAAGCCTACAGTTCATAATCCTACTTACTTTTATAAATATAAATTCTTTACAGAATCGAGTGCCTAGTGTGGTTGCAACTCGCAGTATTCTTCTATAACATGAAATATGGCGGTGTGCCAGACAATAAAATAAAATACGTGCTTCTCGCACCACCTCAACCAGAGCTCTCTTTTTTAATCAAACATAAGAGTAACGTAATTGTGCTTTTGTTTTATCTGCGACACAGCGCTGCAGTTGTGTGCCATAGGCTTTATTTATTTGTCACTGATCATTTATTTAATTAGTATTTCGCGTTTCCGTGGAAACTCACGCTCGGCATGCAAATGTGCCTTTATATTGCCCCCTGAATTGCGAGGCGAAAGGACACACCTGCAGGCGAGCAATTCACCTAAAGGCACAAGAAAATCTAAGTTATCTACAACTATTTACATGACTTACATTACACATTATACACATTATATACAAAATTTGAATGACGCGGGTGCGCCGTAAAAGTTCTTATGTTGGCAGATAGAGTGCGCGCATGCGCAGAAGCGTCTGTGTAACTGCGGCACTGCCGTTATATCGTACAGTTAGATCACGCGGCACAGTATTGCAGATCATATTGTTCGTGTGCGCGCGTTTTCAGTCGTTGCACAAAGAAAATATTCAACCAAGATTACATATGAAGACTACATTCTATGACAGGTAACTTAGTTTTAAATTTACAATATTTGTTATAACACAATACAACTTAGATTGTTGAATGTTCTTAGTTACATAGTATTGTTTTGAAATACTTCAAAGAAAAATGTCCGTATTTTTCAGGTGCGTTGACCTATACACATCGTGTCGTTATTACAGTTCATATTCATCCGCTGCACAATAATTTTTTACAGGTTAGTATCGTCGTGGTAAAGTTTTTTGATCACAGTAACATCGTTGTATAACAACGTGATTAATACATAAGCGTGTCCATTTCTCATTTCCATTATAGTCGTAGTGATGCAGTTCGTTGTAACTAAAAGCATTGCTTATTACAGATCAGACGTGACCCGTCGAGTAATTGGTCCACGTGCAGTTCGTTTTTTACATTCCGTGGAAGCTTGGTTGCAGAACCTTGGACGGCACACAGCTGGCGTCGATCCTTGGACAGTCCAGGTAAGAGTGTCCGTCACATTTCGAGAACATTTCATTCCCTGAAGTTCCAACCAAAATTCTTCCACCCGTCGTGTTGTTTTCTGGACAGGCACTTTGTGTCCATTTAATCCTGTTAACATCTTGAAGTTAGGTACTGTAGTAATGTCACTAGACGATGCACGAATTATGCACTTCACATTTTCAGTTTTTTGCTGAATATAGCTCACCTAAATGTTCGTAGTTATTAATCAAAGAAATCGTTCATCGCGTTTACATAGATACGCTGCATAATGAATGGCATTAACCATTTCTTTCACATAGGTTTCTGCGTAGTTGCAGAGTTAGTAATGTTCGTTAATGTCCGTGAACAGAGGTTCACTATGCAATGTCTTTTTGGCACTCGTTTTGTTCAAATTTTTACATAGTAACAGTTACACTATACATCAGTTAAAAAAATAAGTAATTATACATACACACGTCACATACTTTCTTAGCATAAACATAATATAGTTGCACATAAACATGTTTACATCATCATTACATCGCTATAGGTTATTACATTGTGTCACATTTGATTACATGAATTGCAGATATTTACATCCTCTTTAGCGGTTTTGCTGGGATATTATCGATATTTTTTTGTGATGTCATCTGAAATTAAGATAGGTTAGACACAACATTCATTACATCAGTAGGCAAGACCAGGCGTTTTCACTACTCAATAAATATTCAAAATAGTAAGAGAGAGAAAATGTTCGATTCCTCGCGATTTGTGCGTGTGTGTAGAGTGTCTGTGTGGCCTTGACTACTGATAGATGCTTTTCGTGTTGAGAGATGTGCGTCTAATCTATTTCTCAAAGTAAAAGATCGCTTCACAGATGACGTCTGTCAGTTCGTCAGGTGTCACACCAAGTCAGTGGTACCTTCAGTAACAAATGTTCCGTGAAAAATTAATATGTCATCCACTGCTACGTAATCATAAATTTTACTTTAATATTCCGTCTTTCAGGTGGAGGCGCGCGCTGAAAGAAGAGTTCTTCTGTCTTCAACTGCGTCACTGGAACCGCTGAAATGAAAATTTCTATACTACTTATTATCTGTGTTGTAACAACAGAGTTTTTCGAGTTGCTTAGCAGTATTTTGATGGGTATGACTTTGACATTATTCAGCATGAAATGCTCTAAGATCTCGGTGTGCGTATAGCCCAATAATTTTGTTAGTTCTAGGATGTTGTAACAGATACGCACCAGGATGCGGTATGTTAACAATTATATAAGGTCCTTCATATAGCAGACGCCACTTAGCGTTGCGTCGTTTGAGTGCTACAGATTTATGATGAGTACGAAGTAGTACAAGCATTCCTACCTCGAATTTTTGTTTTCTTTTTATTATGTTTCTGTGATGTTTGTTTCGTATTTGTGCGTGATGTGTCAATGTAGTCAATACTTCTTTTATTTTCTGTTCAGGTGTGATTTCCTTGTCTGACAACTTAGGTAATGGTTCTATCCACTGATCGTTCTGTTTGCAATTGACCATGATCTCGTTAGGTGTGTAATTCGTATCGTAAATATTTAAGTTATTGTGTACGTCTTCGAAAAGACTCAGGTAGGACACCCAATTAGTATGTTTTGATGAAATATAGGTCCTCATGAAACGGTTTAATTCTCGGAAAAGTCTCTCAGTCGCGTTACATTGTGGACTAAACCTCGAAATAAATATACTTTTAATGTTATTGTCCTTCAAGAAATTTCTCCATTTGTACCCAGAGTAGTATGCTGCATTATCTGATAGAATTGCTTTAGGTTTTCCCACGTGCGTCAGGTAATCACTTGAGAATCTTCGTATTATAGCATTTGCAGTGGCGGATTTTAAAGCATAAAGTTTTACATGTTTAGAAAATATATCGTAAAAAGCTAAGACATATTTGACGCCTCCAGAGCTTGCTGGATGCGGTCCACTGATGTCAGTACACAGAATTTCCAGGGGTTTACTAGGTAAAATAGAATGTAAATCTGTTTTTGTGGATAAATTCTGAGGTTTTGATTTTTGACATATGACACATGTTTTCAGTTCCCTGTAAATTTTTCTTCTCATATTGCTAAAATAACAGTATGTACTGAGCTTTGCCAAACACTTTTTCGTCCCATAATGACCCCAAACTAAGTGTGTGTGCCAAATTAGATTACGTTCAGACTCTTTGGGAATGCATACACACCAGTTAGTAGCATTTGGATGTCGGCGGTAAAATAACACATCATTGTGTAACTTGTAATACTTAGTCAAAGGATGATTGTGTTTTTCTACCAGTAATGTTATTATCTTATACCAGTGAGGATCAGATTTTTGTAATTCAGCCATGTTTCTGCACATATCAATATAATATTGGTAATACTGCTTGTCTTGCATTAAGAGAATCCTGTAGTCATTTATATTTTCTAAGTCACTGTTGGTATCATTCATACCTTGTGGAAGTCTAGACAAAGTGTCTGCAATGGTGTTGTCCTTACCTCTTATGTACTTAATTTCAAAAGAGTAGTTCTGAAGTGTAACTGCCCATCGTGATAGTCTAGGATGTACAAGTTTATAAGTTAACAAAAATGTCAGGGCCTGGTGATCGGTGTAAATTACTGTATGTTTTCCAAATAAATAATAATTGAATTTCTTGAATGCCCATACTATGGAAAGTGTTTCTAACTCAGTAGTGGAGTATGTACGCTCACATTCAGTTAGAGTACGACTTGCAAACCCAATAATTCTTATCTGTTCCTCCTCTTTATTCTTTACAACTTGAAATAAGCAACAGCCCAAGCCAGTACGTGAAGCGTCACAAGTCATACAAAAATCTAAATTGAAATCTGGATGGCTCAATATGTTAGCATTCACTAAAGCATGTTTAATTGTATTAAAGTCATTCTGGCACTGTTCCGACCAGATCCAAACTTGATTCTTTCTGAGTAGATTTAGCAGATGTTTACTGTTCAAAAGTGGTTGTGGCAAAAAACGTCTGAAAAATGAACATAGCCCAAGGAATGATTTTAACTGCTTTTTAGTTCGAGGGCTAGGAAAGTTTCTGATAGCATCTAATTTACTGGGATCCGGACGTATGCCCTGTGAATTAATGATATGTCCTAAATACTTTATCTCACTGCAACCAAACTTTGATTTTCTTAGGTTGGCTGTGACTCCAGCTTGTGCAAATTTTTTCTAAAATTCTTTGAAGTGTGTCAACGTGTTCATTCCAAGATTGTGTAGCTATCAGTATATCATCTACATAGTGTGTGACTGTCTCAACTAAATCGTCGCCAAGCACGGTATCCAGGGCTGTAATGAATACCCCAGAACTGAGATTCAGTCCGAAGGGTAGAACACAAAACTGATAGGTTCGCCCCCCGAACATAAATGCAGTATATTTCCGAGAATCAGGAGTGATACCCACCTGCCAAAACGAATTAGCGAGATCTATTGTGGAAAAATATTTTGCATCTAGAAATTTCTGTAATTGCTCTTCTAAATTTTCAGGTTTTGTGTGAACCGGTAAAATTATTTCATTAATAGCTCGTGCGTCTAACACTAACCTAATGCTTCCATTTGATTTTTTGACAACAAGTAGAGGACTACAATAAGGTGAGGTGGATGGTTCAATGACCTTCCAGTCTAACATTTGTTTTAATTCTTGCCACACAGCAGGTCGTTGAGATAACGGTACGTTATATGTCTTATGGTAGAAGATCTTGTGAGGCGTAACTTCAATCTTGTACACATACGTGTTGATAACACCTAATCGTTTGGTAAAAACTTGTAAATATTTGGATAACACTTCCTGTAGTTTTATACGTTCATGTACACTGAGAGCTGTAGCTTCACTTATCTTATGATCAAGCAATGTTTTCAAGTCCATTAGCTCTGTGTCAGATGAGTGTGTTTGCATGTCTTGAATGTCTTTGTCAAGTACTAACTGAACCTTGTACCCTGTACAGTGTTTGTCATGTTTTAGAGTTCTCCTGTCCAAATCAATAATAATTACACTGCCTTTATCATTTAAAATACATTTACCTTTGGAGAAGTCTATAATGCAGTCCTTCTCGCTCATAATATCTATTCCTAATATGCAATTTGTCACAAGGTTTTGTACAACCAGGAATGGCCATTGTACGGTTCCATTACCTATTTTAACGTTTACAAAAACTTGCTTCGTAACCCTACATGACTTATTACCTAGTGCAGTAGTTATTTTACAGTTTTGGGCAGGAAACTCAGGCACAGGTTCCAATTCACACATCTTTTTATAGAAATTAAAAGACAAAACGCTCACAGCTGCACCTGTATCTAGGATAATAGTAGTTGGAATCCCACCTACTACACCAGTAGTAGATGCTAAAACAATTTCATTTGTGTTTAAACGACATTGTGTACTGTCTTGTAAAAGTTCATCTGATATATTGTTATTGTGGTTGTATCTTATAAATAAAACAGGTAGTTTTTGTTTAGAATTACTCGGCATATCATTATTCTGTTGTTCAAGTGTGGTGTCAAATAACTGATTAACATTGAAGTCGCCCCCCAAGAATTCTTCAGCCACGACCTGGGGCAAAGTAGTGACTGTTTCTAGTTTGTTGGATTAGCATTTGTACTAGGTACTGACACAGATTGAGGTTGTGCATCAGGTGTCATTTCTATTATATTCACATTCGGATATTGCCTATTATGATCTCCAAACTTTTGCGGTTGTTGTTGCTGTTGCGCATTATAACTTACCTGTCGGTCGTAAGGTATGCTCCAATTTTGTCCTGGTGGCTGCTGTGGTAAAGCAGAGTTTGAATAAAAGTACTGATCGTTACGAGTCCAACCTTGATGCTGTCTTGGCTCGTAGTTATTATTATTTCTATTTCTGTTTGTGTTTTTGTTATTACCTTTGTATCCGTTGTTACCGTTGTAGTTATTACCGCGGTGCCTTTTGTATGGATTGCCGCATGAAATGTTATTACTGTTGTAACTATTGTTTGTATTGGAATACGCGTGTTGATTTTGATTTCCGTACTGAGACGGCATGTGAGTTTGCTGTTTTTGTTGTACCGCGTATCCAACTGTGGGCGCGCCAGAATTGTGTTGGCAAGCCTGCATGTTTTGCATACCACTAGTGTAAACATTGTGGCTGCTGTTTTGCCGCGCGAAGCGCTGATCTTCAAGTAACATGTCAACCGAATCTAAAGCTGTTAAAAAATAATCTGAATCGTCATCCGGGATATGTAGGAGTTTTTCTTTAATGTTGAAAGGCAATTTGGCCTTCAACGCACGGAGTATATCACGCGTTGCGACTGGTTCGTCTAAAAAGTGTCCCATGTTCAAGTATTTTTCAAAATATCTGCGTAAGTTACCATTTTTACTGTTAAAAGTTTCAGGTTCTAAAATTTGTCTTCTGAGTCGCTCCTGGACGGATTGCGACCAGAATTTGTTCAGAAAAGCACGCTCAAACTCACTGTACGTGGTACATACGTCAGCTTGACTGTATGCCCAGACAGCTGCATCGCCTTGGATGTAACCAACAATATATGAAATCTTTTTCCGGTCACTCCAAGTGCGTGGAAATACGTTACTAAAAGATTTAAGAAAAATCACCGGATGAATGGTTCGTTTTTCTGGGATAAAAATCTGAAATTGCCTGTGTTTCATTAAGCTTTCATCTTCCTTCGCATTGTGATATGGATTTATTCCACTGTAATTACTGGTATGTTCAGCTGGCGAGTAATTACAATAATGTTGCTGTGGTTTACCATGATAATAGCTTGTGTTTGTGTTTCCACATCGTGGTATGTGTTGTAGTCGTGGTGTGTTTTGTTCTTGTGTATTTGTCGTGTGCGGAATGTGTGTATCATACTCGAATGTATATTGGTTTCTGAACTGTACATTTTGACTGATATTTTCGTTACATTCAGACTGTAGTGGATCGGTGAATTGTCTCATGGGTGCAGTGACGGATTGTACTGCGTCACTGATCAGCTGTTTGTTATTAGTAATGTATTGCGCTACGGAGTCGTGCACAATTGTTGGTAAATTTTCACGTAAGCATCTATCAAAATGTTTGTCTTTGTTCTCAACCCAATCATGAAATTCTTTATTAATATTTTGAAAATGAGCTGTGGCATCTGATTGTAAGATGTCAGTCAGGTGTTGTTCAACATTGTCAAATTTATTCTGTACGTCAATAATTCGTTTTTCAAGATTGTCATGTACTGAAGGATATGTTTGAATTTGTTCAGTAAGAACTTCACACGTGACATTAAGGTTTTTTACTTGTGTCTGTAAAAGTGCTACGTCAGTTGTAGTCTTTTCTTGTCTCGTATTGAGCTGGGAAAATTTAGTACTGAGTTCGGTCATCTGTTTGGTCAGTGTGGCGTCTATAAGTTCCACACGCTTACATAAAGTGTCATTACCTATCTTGATTGCTATGAGATCAGATTTGATTTCGTCATTTTGTGTTTTTAACTGTTCATTTTGTGTCTCTAATTGTGCCTTTAAGGTTGCCATGTTTTCGGCGTTCTGTTTCCTTATGGTTGCCATATTTTCTGCGTTTTGTTTCATTAGCATTTGTAACATGTCGGCAATGTTTACCGTTTGCAAGGTCTCTGCCCCCGCCGCGTCATTAGACGTGACGTCATGCATTAACATGGGCTCTGATTGAGATTTTGAAATTTTTGTAGTGGACGGCCTATCGTCAAAATTTTCGTCAACACTTGCGTCAATGTTTGATGAATCGTCACTACCGGTTGCTGTCGTAAAGTCATTTTCTAACACTTGTCTCACGTCCGAGTCGGATTGCGTCTGAATAGTACGTCCTTGCTGTTCCATTTTTGCGTATTGTTTTCTAGTTATTACCATGCCACACGTGATATATGTTTCAAGAAAATTTTTGACACTGATTTTAAAATAAAATGTAGTTGAGCATGAATCGCTCGTAGCAACAATGGCTGTCTGTTAATTTAAAAATATAAACTGAATTTGAGATTATTGGTAATGGCTGCTGGCCATGTTACATGATATCGTACAGAAGTCGGCCATATTGTACACTCGTGTATTGGTATTGTTGCATACGTTATTGTTTAGGGAAAAGTACTGAGAATGAAATTTATCACTGAAACTGTTATGCAGAAAAGAAACACTACAGAATTTACTGAAAAGCTAATACACTGAATTATACGTCTGGTCAAGCCTACCAATGCAAAGATGCTGCGTCTTACCTTATTTTGCTAGAAGTTTCATTGCGTCTTCCCGCAAAATTTCAGAATTGGAAAATATCTTCAGATTTTGTTATCTCTCATACATTGACGTCCAGGTCCAGAAAGTTGATTTTTTACATGAAACAAAGAGAACAATGTAACAAATGACAAAATAACAAGTCCGACACGCAGTCGCCAATATAAAATAAATAAAATAAATAAAAAAATTGTATTGTTATTTAAATATTAATTATTCTATCTGTATGATGGTGATTGTGATTGCAATTGTATTTGCTTATCTGGAACGTGGACGTTTAATTATTCAATATCAGACGCTTGACAATGGCTTTTTCGTAAAGGCAATGTTACTCGTAGTTGACCGTGAAATAAAACTGAATAATCGGACTTCGTAATTAAATCGTTTCCAAAGACTGCTGCGGTAGGTGCGGACTCATAATCTAAATCTCAATATTACAATAATTTGCCAGCCATGCCAATACGTCGTACAGAGGTGATTGTCTACTAAACATAAAAAAGTTACACAGTTAGTTAAATCAGATATATTCAATGAATAAGCCTACAGTTCATAATCCTACTTACTTTTATAAATATAAATTCTTTACAGAATCGAGTGCCTAGTGTGGTTGCAACTCGCAGTATTCTTCTATAACATGAAATATGGCGGTGTGCCAGACAATAAAATAAAATACGTGCTTCTCGCACCACCTCAACCAGAGCTCTCTTTTTTAATCAAACATAAGAGTAACGTAATTGTGCTTTTGTTTTATCTGCGACACAGCGCTGCAGTTGTGTGCCATAGGCTTTATTTATTTGTCACTGATCATTTATTTAATTAGTATTTCGCGTTTCCGCGGAAACTCACGCTCGGCATGCAAATGTGCCTTTATAAACTGCTCTTCCAAGTCCTTTGCTGTCTCTGACAGAATTACAATGTCATCGGCGAACCTCAAAGTCTTTATTTCTTCTCCATGAATTTTAATACCTATTCCAAATTTTTCTTTTGTTTCCTTTACTGCTTGCTCGATATACAGATTGAATAACACCGGGGACAGGCTACAACCCTGTCTCACTCCCTTCCCAACCGCTGCTTCCCTTTCATGCCCCTCGACTCTTATAACTGCCATCTGGTTTCTGTACAAATTGTAAATAGCCTTTCGATCCCTGTATTTTACCCCTGCTACCTTTAGAATTTGAAAGAGTGTATTCCAGTCAACATTGTCAAAAGCTTTCTCTAAGTCTACAAATGCTAGAAACGTAGATTTGCCCTTCCTTAATCTAGCTTCTAAGGTAAGTCGTAGGGTCAGTATTGCCTCACGTGTTCCAACATTTCTACGAAATTCAAACTGATCTTCCCCGAGGTCGGCTTCTACTAGTTTTTCCATTCGTCTGTAAAGAATTCGCGTTAGTATTTTGAAGCTGTGACTTATTAAACTGATAGTTCGGTAATTTTCAAATCTGTCAACACCTGCTTTCTTTGGGATTGGAATTACAATATTCTTCTTGAAGTCTGAGGGTATTTCGCCTGTTTCATACATCTTGCTCACCAGATGGTAGAGTTTTGTCAGGACTGGCTCTCTCAAGGCTGTCAGTAGTTCTAATGGAACGTTGTCTACACTCGGGGCCTTATTTCGACTTAGGTCTTTCAGTGATCTATCGAATTCTACACGCAGTATCAAATCTCCCATTTCATCTTCATCTACATCCTCTTCCATTTCCATAATATTGTCCTCAAGAACATCGCCCTTGTATAGTCCCTCTGTATACTCCTTCCACCTTTCTGCTTTCCCTTCTTTGCTTAGAACTGGGTTTCAATCTGAGCCCTTGATATTCATACAAGTGGTTCTCTTTTCTCCAAAGGTCTCTTTAATTTTCCTGTGGGCAGTATCTATCTTACCACTAGTGAGGTAAGCCTCTACATCCTTACATTTGTCCTCTAGCCACCCCTGCTTAGCCATTTTGCACTTCCTGTCGATCTCATTTTTGAGACGTTTGTATTCCTTTTTGCCTGCTTCATTTCCTGAATTTTTATATTTTCTCCTTTCATCAATTAAATTCAATATTTCTTCTGTTACCCAAGGATTTCTACTAGCCCTCGTCTTTTTACCTACTTGATCCTCTGCTGCCTTCACTACGTCATCCCTCAGAGCTACCCATTCGTCTACTACTGTATTTCGTTCCCCCATTCCTGTCAATTGTTCCCTTATGATGTCCCTGAAACTCTGTACAACCTTTGATTTAGTCAGTTTATCCAGGTCCCATCTCCTTAAATTCCCAACTTTTTGCAATTTCTTCAGTCTTAATCTACAGTTCATAACCAATAGATTGTGGTCAGAGTCCGCATCTGCCCCTGGAAATGACTTACAGTTTAAAACCTGGTTCCGAAATCTCTGTCTTACCATTATATAATCTATCTGATACCTTTTAGTATCTCCAGGATTCTTCCATGTATACAACCTTCTTTTATGATTCTTGAACCAAGTGTTAACTATGATTAAGTTACGCTCTGTGCAAAATTCTGCCAGACGGGCTTCCTCTTTCATTTCTTAGCCCCAATCCCCTACTATGTTTCCTTCTCTCCCTTTTCGTACTGTCGAATTCCAGTCACCCATGAGTATTAAATTTTTGTCTCCCTTCACTACCTAAATAATTTCTTTTATCTCATCATACATTTCTTCAATTTCTTCGTCATCTGCAGTGCTAGTTGGCATATAAACTTGTACTACTGTAGTATGCGTGGGCTTCGTGTCTATCTTGGCCACTATAATACGTTCACTAAGCTGTTCGTAGTAGCTTACCCGCTCTCCTGTTTTTTTTATTCATTATTAAGCCTAGTCCTGCATTACCCCTATTTGATTTTGTATTTATAACCCTGTATTCACCTGACCAGAAGTCTTGTTCCTCCTGCCGCCGAACTTCACTAATTCCCACTATATCTAACTTTAACCTATCCATTTCCCTTTTTAAATTTTCTGACCTACCTGCCCGATTAAGGGATCTGACGTTCCACGCTCCGATCCGTAGAACGCCAGTTTTCTTTCTCCTGATAACGACGTTCCCTTATGATGTCCCTGAAACTCTGTACAACCTGTGGTTTAGTCAGTTTATCCAGGTCCCATCTCCTTAAATTCCCACCTTTTTGCAATTTCTTCAATCTACAGTTCATAACCATGTTCATGTAGTCCCCGCCCGGAGATCCGAATGGGGGACTATTTTACCTCCGGAATATTTTACCCAAGAGGACGCCATCATCATTTAACCATACAGTAAAGCTGCATGCCCTCGGGAAAAATTACGACTGTTGTTTCCCCTTGCTTTCAGCCGTTCGCAGTACCACAACAGCAAGGCTGTTTTGGTTAGTGTTACAAGGCCAGATCAGTCAATCATCCAGACTGTTGCCCCTGCAACTACTGAAAAGGCTCCTGCCCCTCTTCAGGAACCACACGTTTGTCTGGCCTCTCAACAGATACCCCTCCGCTGTGGTTGCACCTACGGTACGGCTATCTGTATCGCTGAGGCACGCAAGCCTCCCCACCAACGGCAAGGTCCATGGTTCATTGGGGGAGGAAATGTAACGGATTGGGCGTATATTGGAAGAGAGACTCGTTGGTGTATGATTATACGATGCAGAACGGTCACTGGAAGCAATCGCATTCATTCAATATCTAGGAGTATGCGATCGGAGCGATTTAAAGTAACCTCATAAAACTAACTGCAGGTAAGACAGATGCCGGAATGAGATTCGTTGCAATGATACTCACGAGGCGTAGTCCAACCTCATGGGAGGTAGCTGACACAAGCCTCGTTCGACCGGTACTGAATATTGCTCGGCGGTCTGGGATCCGTAACAGGTAGGAGTGATACAGGAAATATAAAAGATCCAAAGAGTGCGTCAATGCGATGCTGAGCCAACCCCAGAGACAGACAGTTCGTGAGAGGTGTTTTCCACTACAGTGTCGTTTACTGATAAAAGTTTCCTAGCGCGTGCGTTCCTAGAAGAGTCAACCAATAAATTGCTTTCCCCTACGCTGTTGATGTTTCATTTTTTTTTTTTTTTTACGGGAGACTGGTTTGATGCAGCATTTCACGCTAGTTTGCTTGTTCATCGCACAGTAAGTACAGTAGACTACACTCATTGGAACCTACTTACCGTATTATTCCTTGGTCTCCCTCTACAATTGTTATCCTGCATTTCCCTCCATCACGAAACTGACGATTCCGTGATTCCTCGGGAAGTGTTCTATCGACTGATACCTACTTTTATGCAAGCTGTGCCGTAAGTTGCTCTTTTTACCCAGTTAGATTCAGTACACCGTCAGCTAATCGCTCTACAAAGCCTATCTACAGTATTCTTTTGTAACATCACATTGCACGAACTTCTACGTTCTTCTTGTCTGAACTGCTTTTCTTTCAAGAGTTTCACTTCTGCATAAGGCTACACACCAGGAAAATAAATTTAGAAACCACTTCCTAAAACTTAGATAAATATTAAACGATAGCAATTTTCAGATATTTTTCATATATAGTTTCCATGGTTATGTCCACCTGAATTTTATACGCTCTCTACTTCGATTTTTTTTTCTGCAGTAATATAGAGCTCTATTACGTTTTGTGTCTCATTTCCTAATAAGAGTCCATTGGAAACACTTGATTCTATAGCACTCCATTAACATGGTTTTTCTTCTATTGATGGTAAACTCGGATCCTTTTTCAAGACACTATCCATTCCGTTCAAATGCTGTTCGTTTTACTGTCTCCGGCAAGATGACATGTCATCTTCATTTTTTGTAACTACAGTATTGTTTGTGTACAAGCTACTAAATAATCTTTCCCTCCTTGTATTTGATGTCTGCTACCTTCAGAATTTCAAAGAGTGTTTTCCAGTCAATAGCATATAAAGCTTATTCTAAATCTGTGTTGTTGTGGTCTTCAGTCCAAAGACTGGTTTCATACAGCTCTACGTGCTACTCTATTCTGTGCAAGCCTCTTCATCTCCGAGTAACCACTGCAACCTGCATCCTTCAGAATCTGCTTAGTGTATTCATCTCTTGGACTCCCTCTACCATTTTTACTTTACACGTTTCAGTCTAGTACTACATTGGTGATCCCTAGACGCCTCAGAATGTGTCCTACCAACCTATCTCTTCTAGTCAAGTTGTGCCACAAATTCCTCCTCTTCCCAATTCTACTCAGTACCTCCACATTAGTTACGTGAACTACCCATCTGAACTTCAGCGTTCTTCTGTAGTATCACATTTCGAAAGCTACAATTCTCTTCTTGTCTAAACTATTTATCATCCATGTTTCACTTCCATACACTGCTACACTCCATACAAATACTTTGAGAAAAGACTTCCTGACACATAATCTGTACTCAATGTTAACAAATATCTCTTCTTCAGAAACGCTTTCCTTGCCATTGCCAGTCTACATTTTATACCCTCTCTGGTTCGACCATCCTTAGTTACTTTGCTGCCCAAATAACAAAATTTATATACTGCTTTAAGTGTCTCTTTCCCTAATTTAATTCCCTCAGGATCGCCTGATTTAATTCGACTACATTCCATTATCCTCGTCTTGCTTTTGTTGATGTTCGTCTTATATCCTCCTTTCAAGACACTGTCCATTCCGTTCAACTGTTCTTTCAAGTACTTTGCTGTCTCTGACAGAATTGCAATGTCATAGGCAAACCTCAAAGTTTTTATTTCTTCTCCTTGGATTTTAATTCCTACTCCAAAATTTTCTTTGTTATCCTTTACTGCTTGTTCAATGTACAGATTGTCTTCTAAATCTAGAAATAACATAAACGTAGGTTTTTTTGCTATCTTTAACCTGTTTCCTATGATAAGTGATGGAAGCAGAGAGCCAGTATTGCCTCACGTGTTTCTACATATCTCCGGAACCCAAACTTATCTTCCCTGATGTTGGTTTTCAGCAGTTTTTCCATTCTTTTGTAAGTAATTCGTATAAATATTTTTAACCAGGACTAGGTAAACTGGTAATTCCTTAATATTCTCACCTGTCAGAGCGTGCCTTGCTTGCAATTCGAATTACTACATTCTTCTTAAAGTCTGAGGATATTTCGGCTATGTCTTACGCACTGGGTGGGATGCTCCTGTCGTGCCTAGCTCTCCCGTCAATAATTCTGAGGGAATGTCGTCTAATCCTGGCACCGTGCTGTATATAATATTCTCGGCCTTCTTGTAGCAACTGTTCAGGGTAAGACTCGAGCTTTCGACGATTACGTCCATCGACTTCATCAGGAGCAGCTGACTGTTAAAACTGCTGCTGCAGTAGTCTATATACCCCATAGATGACTTCTAATTGATGGGCAGTTACGTAATGCCGTCGCACATGGTGTGAACGTCTGTGCTGGTGGCACCACCGCCCTCGTAGTAGCGTGTACAATGCGACAAATCTCTGAATCGAGCGCATGCTTCCATCCACAGGTTCCATGCTCCTGGCACCACGTTTCTGAATAGGTCTTGCAGTGTTCTGTCAGTTTTTCCCCGCAATATCTTGTCACCCCGTTACTGACCACCAGCATCGCGCCTACCATCCAGCAGCCTGCATTTTACGGTAATTGCATGCCTGCGCGTACACATCCGTAAACGTACCATGGACCTGTCGAATCCATGCCATTCAGAGTCGCTTCTGTATCGCGTTCCAAAGATGGACCAAAAAGCCATTAAGGGGACCACACCGTGGTTCAGATAGAAAAAAAATCGTTTTTTGGTTTTCGTCATATTTCGATAGATTAAGGTTTTATTTAAGTGCTCTGAAAAGGATTTTGCTGAAGAAGAAAGTTTCTTCGAACATTTAAAGAGCATTTTCCTACCATGTGTGTTCATGTGTCACGCCCACTTTTCTGTCACCCACTTTTCTACATATATTTTAGATCTTCATATCCCCTACATTGCACGTTAGGGATTTTTTTACTCCCCAGTGTGTTGGCTATCCTTGGAATGCAACGGTCGGTATTCTTTTGTTTCTGCTGTTTGTAAACAACGCGCTTTCAAACATGCGGTTAGCTTTGTTCAAGTGTAATTATGAGTAGTTGTTATACTTACGTTTGCAATGCTTGTTTACAAATGTACTCACCTCTTTCACAGCTATTTATGTAGAAGCTCCTGCAAGTTAAGCCTATACCTAACTTCCTCTACTGATGGTGAGCCATGTCATGGATTGTGTCCTTTAGGAGAAAATTCGTGGTGCAAATACAATAGGGCTCAAGTAACTGGAGAGTCTTATTCTCACCAGCATTCTCTTCCTGCTGCTGTTATTACAGCAATTAAACTTATTTTCAGAGACTTGGCTCATATTGACCTTCTAAGGAAATGTCTGCATGGGCAGACACAGAACCCAAACGAATGTTTCAACAGCATAATTTGGAACCACCTTCCTAAAACTGTATTTGTAGGTATGCATACAATGAAACTAGGAGTTCATGATGCTGTTATTACATTCAGTTGAGGTAATATTGGAAAGTGTTGGGTACTGAAAAATGATGTGAAATGAAGTCCCATTCTTCTTTACAGAGCGTAGGGGAACGACTGAAAAAGCTGGGAATTAATCCTGGTGAAAATATGATCAGTGGGCTGCAACATTGCGATAAGACAGGTCTGCATCTAACATGGCCAAGAAAGCAACACAAACATCCACGAAGGTGAAAAAGAAACTGGAAGACCTGCTAGAGGCCAAACAAGGGCCATCATACGCAGCAGGACTGTTTTAATTAACTGTAAGTAACAAATTTCAAAAGTTTTTTCTTTAAAGTCAATTTCCCCCAAACTAAAAGTTTCAGTACATATGCCCCATTATATCAGAAACTATCATAGATAAAGGAATGAAATTTTCAGAGACTCTGCATAACATAAAACGCCACCTCTGGTACTACATTCATTAATATTCCCCCATTAGGAAGTTCACAAAAAAAAATTCTGCAGAAAAAACTTAATATTTTTTGTTAATAAATGTAATAAAGTATTTCTTAGAAACAAAGAAATGGATAAAGTAGATTTTAGTACGGGTGACTCTATTAGCATCATGTAACATACAGTAAAAATATTAAGGTCCTGCATCAAAAAGTTTTTTCAGAAATGGGTCAAATACTTGCCTGAATTAACATGGGTTAGATAGGCAGGGTGTGATCCCCTTAAGGAGGAGACCAGCCAGAACATTATGACTACTGGCCTGCTGTTGATATGAACCCTCCAGGCATTAGCAACGTCACCTGCCGAGAAATGACTGCTAGCCAGACATATGCACGGTGCACATAGTATGAGTGAGCGTGCTGTCCGTGGCTAGAATGGGGAAGGCGCGCGATCTATCAGAGTTTGACCGAAGACTGTAATGGCCCGGAGGCTCGGCAGGAGCATTTCGTAAACTTCATGAATTGTCGAGTGTTCGAGGAGTGCTGCGGTGTCTTCAACACGTGGCGAAACTAAGATGAAACCACGTCCAGAGGTGTTGGGGTTGGGCGGACACCCCTCATTACAGATGCCAGACGTCGTAGGCTGGCCAGACTGGTAAAACAGAACAGGCGGTGAACTGCTAACGTCAGACTTTAATGCTGGGCGGGGTACAAGTGTGTCTGAACACACAGTGCACTGAACACTCCTAATGATGGACCTCCACTGGCGACGACCACTGCATGTGCCAGTGTTAACCTCAACGACATCGGGAACTACGACTGAAATGGGCACATGATCATCGGCACTGGACATCGGCGCAGTGGCGGAGCATTGCGTGATCTGATGAATCTCGACACCTTCTTCATCATGCTGATGGGAGGACGCGAATCCGTCGTCTTCCAGGGCAACAGCTCCTTAACACATATACTGTGGGACGGAAACAAGGTCGTGGCGACTCCATTATCCTCAGGGAAATTTTCACGTGGGCATCCATGGGTCCAGTGTAGCTCGTGCAAGAGACGATGACGGCCAAGGAGTATTGTACATGCTTGCAGATCATGTGCATCCCTTCATGACGACCCTGCTCGCTGACGGTAGTCGCATTTATCAGGAAGATAATTCGCCATGGCAAAAGCCTAGGAGTGTGATGAAGTGGTTAGAGGAACACAGTGCCGAGTTCGAGTCAGTACACCGGGAGGGCATTAAGGTCTTCAACCAGGGAAGGAGTAGGCGATCTCCCTGGCTACTACAAAGGCCGAGATTACTTCTTGATCTGGCTGCTTACAAGAAGTATTGTACCTCGGACCACCTTTTTAAAGTTAAATTTACTGAGATTTTAGACCGCCATACAGATTTTATTACTGTTTACACGGATGGGTCTAAACAGGGGGATTTTATAGGCTGCTCTGCTGTGTTTCCCGATACAGTCCGTAGGATAGGGCTCCCAGAGCAGTTCTCAGTTTACTATGCAGAACTGTTTACCATTCTGAAAGCCTTAGAGCATATGCGACCACATCATGGCAAGAAATTCATCATCTGCTCAGATTCCCAAAGTGCTCTACACGCTCTTGAACAGATGTACCCAGCAGACCGGATGGTGCAAGAAGTGAAGGACGCACTCCTGCTCTTGCAAAAGCAGGGTAAGGATGTAATCTTCTGCTGGGTTCCAGGGCACATAGGAATTCCTGGAAATGAACTTGCAGACGCGGCTGCCAAGGAGGCTTGCTCCAGCCCACCTCCTGCTTGCTGTTCCGTCCCCCTGCAGGCAATAACATCATTCGTGACTCGGAAGATCATGCGTTGGTGGCAGGCTCAGTGGCTGGAAGTGAGGGATAATAAGTTGCGAGCGGTGAAGGATTCTGTCCGACCGTGGCTTACCTCCTTCCGACCACGACGAGCTGAGGAAGTAGCCCTTACACGGCTTAGAATAGGACATTGTCCGTTGACACATGGTTTTCTGTTACGTCGTGAGGAGCCACCAACGTGCCAGACATGTGGGACACAGCTGTCTATACGACATATTTTAACTGAGTGTGTTTTATATGAGGGTTTGAGGGAAGATTTAAGTTTCCCACCAGACCTGCACTCTATTTTAACTAATAATGAGGCGAGTGTGGCTAGAGTTTTACGTTTTTGTGTGATGTCTGGACTTCTTCCCAAAATATTGGGATTGAGATCTTAACGTGTTGTAAAATGGTTTCGTCACCCATTATTTGTGAGTGGTCACCCAGCCAAAGTTAATTATTTTTACCTGTTTTGTACTGGTATTTTATTTTTAGTTTTATATACCTGTTTTGATGTGCTGTGTCCAATCTTGAAATTTGAGCATTTACAATTCTCGCAAAGATCGGCTCTGAATTGATCCTTGTTTAAAAGATCTTGGCTGCGCTCGTCAACATTTATTTTGGGAACGGGCGCTGATAACCTCGTTGTTGTGCGCCCTAAAACACTAATCATCATCATCATCCAGTTGATCTGCTGGCCCCCGCAACTCGCCAGATCTGACCCCGATAGAACACATCTCGGTCGTGATTGAACGTAACGTCAGAGCTCATCGCCCTAGAATTAGGTGACTTGTGTGTGCAGATGTGGTGCCAAGCCCCTCCAGCGACCTACCAAGGGCTCGCTGCTTCCGCTGCCAAAGGTTGACATACAGGCTATTAGGTAGGTGTTCATAATGCCCCAACTGATCAGTGTATATGTAAACGTCCATGTATTGTTTTGAGCTTATGCCTTACTTGAAACAGCCTGTGCTAACCGTGCTCGAAATAAGTTACATTCCCTCCTCTTCTACCTTCCGTCACTTTTTTGTCTTGACAGTTGCTTCGAACTGGAATTGCGCCTACTGTATTTTCCTCTTTCCCAGAGGCGGACAACGCGACGTACGTCGCAAATTCCGTGGGGGCGGCTCTGCTGCTGCACAAAGGCGCAGTGGCCGGCGGAATACCGCGATGCGAGTGCAGCTAGCGGTACGCATGCGCGAGATGCGCCCGCCTCTGCCGGCCGCGGCTCGACTTGCCTTTCGCAGACGGCGGGCTAATCGCTCTGGACTGCCCGCGCGCTCTTCCCAGGCCCGCGGATTCCTGCGGGCATTTCGTGGAGGCGGCCACCCCGGCCGAGGTTACTGACTTTTCCCCCGTTTCAGGCCGCGCACATTTCGAGCACGGCAAAAACTGGGCGGGAAGCGACCGCGGCCGCGACCGCCGTCTGGACCCAGCTGCCCGCGTAATTGGATTTGTTGCACAGCGGAGATGCATTGCCGGGGCTCGTTCGCCCCACGTGCAGCAGCAGCGTCTTACTTCCGCGTTGTGTACTTCGGCTGCCGTGGAAATTTTCGGTTGCGTCTGCGAAGAAATGTAACGACAGTTACGCCAGACTGCCGCACGATGTACATCACTGTCACATGCCAATAGCTGCAAGGCAGGGTTGAGAATTTCCTTCTCAGGAAGCTGGCACATTTTACTCGATTTGGATAAGTGAGACAGCAACTGAAACATCCAAGTAGCTGGCATGCGACACACCCAATACCACATTCAGAAATGCGTTTATACACGATGTCTCTCCTAAGAGTTGTCAAGTGTGTTTTCTCTGGTGATTCAGCAGATGCTTGCAGTTTCGCACTGTGTGGCTGGAGTCTGCCCAAACAAATAGTGCTCATCGCATCTTTCACGCGGTGCCCAGTGTCGACAGAAAGCGTCTGTTTGTCTCTCGTTACAAACAAAATGAGTTTTAAAGCGGAGTTTTACACCCCCGTGAGACAGAGCAGTGCCAGATTAGTTTAGCACGATATTGGTTTTATCGATATGTATTGACAGGAATAGTAAAACTCGAAGAACAACCAGTATTCTAGCAACATGCTGGCCCACGCTGACTGCTACCCTCATGGACTACGCTAATGAATCGCTGCTGGTCTGCTGTCTATTCTTCGTGTTTCCCTGTCCCTGCTAACCCACATCAATAAAACGAACATCGATCTACAGTCTTTTGGGCACGCGCTGTCAAATTGGCACATAAAATTCCAATTTAAAAATAATCTTATTTGTAATGCGAAACCAACTGACGCTTGCTGTTGACGGTAGACATCGCATGAAAGACGTGACAAGCAGTAATTATTTAGGCTGACTGTAGCTACACAGTGCAAAGGCGAAAATGCAGATATCTGTAGATTCACTGGACAACACACACCTGTGTACTTGATCTCTTAAATGTCAGAGAGAGAGAGAGAGAGAGAGAGAGAGAGAGTGAGTGAGTGGTTAGACGTTTTAATCATCCAGTTCAAAATGGTTCAAATGGCTCTGAGCACTATGGGACTCAACTGCTGAGGTCATTAGTCCCCTAGAACTTAGAACTAGTTAAACCTAACTAACCTAAGGACATCACAAACATCCATGCCCGAGGCAGGATTCGAACCTGCGACCGGAGCGGTCTTGCGGTTCCAGACTGCAGCGCCTTTAACCGCACGGCCACTTCGGCCGGCTAATCACCCAGTCGCGAACCCATTATTTCACTTCTACATCTACATCTGCATTCGTCTACGAAGGTCAGTCGAAAAGTAATACCTACTATTTTTAAAAATTGTTATTTTACAAGGAAATAAATGCCATTTACATGTGGTAACAACTACTTTATTTGCGATTGATTTATCACTTTTCAGTATAATCAACATATTTATCCACATTTTTTCCACCTTGAAACAAGAGCGTGTACACCTGTGCTGTAAAAATCATGGACCTACTTCCCCAGCTGCTGGCGCACGGAATTTTTCACGGTCTCGGCATCCTCATAATGGTATCCTCGATGAACTTCTTTGAGTGGTGCAAACAGATGAAAGTCTGATGGTGCAATGCTAGGACTGTATGGTGGACAGGGCAAGACTTCCCAGTCAGTTTCTGCAATTTCACCAGCGGTGAAGTGACTGGTGTGCGGTCTTGCATCCTGGCACAGAAGAAGCACGTTCTCCGTAACGTTTGAGCAGCGAGCTCTCTGAAGGAGTTCTTTCAGCTTCTTGAAGGTTGTCACGTACTGTACAGACTTTATTGTGCTCCCTGTCTCCAAAAAAATCAACCACAATCACACTCTCTGTAGCCGAAAAGACTGTCGTCATAGCTTTTCCAGCAGAACGCACTGTCGTGAATTTCTGTTTATGTTGTGTGATGCCTTTCCACCACCCGCCTCTTACGTTTAGTTTAACAAATAAAAAAAAAAAAACACGTCACATCTCCAGTCAGAGTTCTCCATAAAGACGTCTCCCCCTCCACATAGCAACAGGCAGATTAGATGCAATTACTTTCGCTCCGTCTTTAGTTTGGTCAGTCAACAAAGGCAGATGCTGGAGTAGCTCAGGATTTCAAAAACTGGCAGCACACTGCTTTTAGCAATCGATAACTGGCAACACGATTCATCTGTTGTTTCCCAACAGTCGCCATGCATGATTTGGTCGACCGCTGGTTGTCGTGTGGAGTCACTGTAGTAGCTAGCGGCTAGGAATTCAGTCACATGAAACTGCCATATGGACACGTCAATACAGTGTTATTAATTTAATGAAGGACAAAAAATTGGAAGAATTACTTTCTGAATTGCCCTCCTAGAGAAGGGTGCGTAACTGCGAACACTTAAGGGCAGGTTTGCTATCTTTTGCTTCAAAAAATCGATTTTTTTAAAATTGCATTTTTCGATCCATAAAAGTGTTTGGAATTCACACCTGAAACAGTATTTCCGAATACGGAACGGAAATGTTTGTTATTCGCGGTTGAAAAAAAAAATGCACCTGCCTGAAATCGGCCTTTCTCACGCACCAGTTTCTTTGTTTCTTTTTTTTTTTCTTTCGGAGGACGAGTTATTGTACCGGTGCTTGGGAGGAAACACACAAGATTCAAATGAAAGTTTGAACGCGTGTTTATAGAAGTTAGCCCCCAAGCATTTGCATTCTGGTGCGAAGACTGTGGAGATTGCGAATTTCCTGGCAGTGAGCAGCTTCTACGAACGGGATTCAGCAATTCTAAATACCATGACAACGATGGACGTCGCCCTGGGACTCTATTCGGACAACCAGCCGATAACCGCTTGTCAGCGGCCATACGAGCAGCGCAGGATGGCTCAGATCGAGCAGAACGTCCTCTATGAGGAAGAGGAAGGACTATTTTATGGACCCGGAATATCAGATTGAACGTACGCTGCATAATATTGCATTTATATGTAGTCAAAACTTCGAACGCATTTTACTCGAAATGACGTTTTTTTATCGCGCTGCATGGTAACTTCACACCTACTGAACCGATTGGCATGATTCTTTGTTTCCGACGAAGCGAACTAATTTGTCTAGGAGTTGTACCACTTTTATTCCGATCCATCAACTACAAATATTTTTACTTGGCCGACGAAGTCGAAAAATCGATGAAAAAAACGCTATTTTTTCAAATGGCCGCCATTTTGTTTCCTATGGTCCAAATAACTTAAGCAAGGTACAACTCCTAAAGAATCTTATATACTTCGCTAACGTCAAGTCATTTTGATTCCAGAGGAGCCGGCTGATCTGTGACATACCGCGCTTGGAAGTCTACATCGAAATTTTGTTTCGGTCCAACGGCACTTCCGCCGTTTTTCTTCGACATTTCCGGTCGAAAAAATTCCAGTTTGTAGAGGAAATATCAATAAATATTTTGTCCAAATTTGACATTGATATCTAAAACACATCCCGAGAAAAAAATTCTTAAAGAACATGCTTTTTTCGGGTCAAAGATAGTAAATCCCCACTTAACGGAGAACTGAAATTGAACAAAACCAGATAAAGTTAGGAATACTATTTATTACTGAAACTTTACTTAAACGAATCAGTCTTAAGTTCGATTAATCAACGTAGATAAATATTCACTACTGAATCAAATATTTTTAAAAAAGGAAGAAGATAAACATCTTGGTGTCCGGGATTACTCCACAAGGCGTGGAGTACTTACGGACTGTGTGTGGGGTAGTCATGGATATAGTCCAATCATCACATAAGTCACAGATAAATCCTACTCATGTACTTTCATCACTCGTGCGCGTTTCGTGGTCCCATAAATTACATTTGTAGCGTTTTATCTTTACTTCAGTGGATGTCCATACTTTTCTTCACAAATTAGGCAATAATACTCAGTCTCCATTGCAGCTCTTTCACTTACGTTTTTCTTCTTGCGTGGTATGGTTTTTTCTTGAATCTTCATCTTAATGTCATCATCTGCAAATGGTTGAAGGTTCTTCACACCTTTCTTAACTTTAGTGGAATGTACAGTCTTTTCCTTTTCTTTTAACTGCTTCATTTGTTTTTTCTTTCTCCTTTTAGACCTATAATATCTTTCATAGGTGAAATAGTTATTTAGCTGAATGTCATTTTCTGACATTTTCTTTGCGTTGCGGATGTGGTGGTTTGGGGACGTTAGGCCTAGTAGCGAAATATTAAGATGCCTTTCCTTAAATCGTAGAACCAGTCTTTTCTTGCTATTTGGGATGTTTTGTCAGAATTATCCTTTAAATTTTTTACTTCGGCAAACTTGAAAGTTATTTTCCGCACCATCTTTAAAGTTAACCAACAAAATAATTTACTGCATTTTAAGACAGATCCTTCTAACTGCCTTTCTTGTTCTTCGGAAAATACCGCCTTACGTCCGGGTTTTGATTGCCGTATAACTTTTTTCTTGGGATTGTAGTGTATAGTACTTTTTGGGGATAAGTAGCAGCTGCTTCTCCTACTGAACGTGTTTTGTTCATCACATCCTTAATGGTTTTCTCTAAATAAGTCGTCTAATTTGTGTTTGACCTCCGTTCTCCTTTGGTAATTTTGAGGCATCTGAAACACATGTGATCAATTGTGTACGGATAATTATGGGCAGTCGGCATTACCCCACACAAAATATCCGACATTACCCAGCACATACGGTAACGCGAAACAATGTTTTTATTTGATGTTAGTAAAAGCTTTGTTTAATTTAACCCAATATGGATAAAGTAACGTCGTTTCATTAGACGTTAGTTCGTAAAAATTATGCCGCGTTTCTGTGTTATACCTAAAATAATATCGTGTAGGGTCCCCGCGAACACACAGAAGTGCCACAACACGACGTGGCATGGACTCGGCTAATGTCTGAAGTAGTGCTGAAGGGAACTGACATCATGAATGCTTCAGGGCTATACATAAATCCGTAAGAGTACGAGGGGGTGGAGATCTCTTCTGAACATCACGTTGCAAGGCATCCCAGGTATGCTCAATAATGTTTATGTCTGGGGAGTTTGGTGGCCAGAGGAAGTGTTTAAACTCAGAAGAGTGTTCCTGGAGCCACTATGTAGCAATTCTGGACGTGCTGGGTGTAGCACTGTTCTGCTGGAATTGTTCAAGTTCATTGGAATGCACAATGGACATGGACGTGTCACCTGTCAGAGTCGTATCTAGACGTATCAGGGGTCCCATATCACTCCAACTGCACATGCCCCACACCATTACAGAGCCTCCACCAGCTTGAACAGACCATGGATTCATGAGTTTGTCTCCATACCCGTACACGTCCAGCCGCTCAATACAATTTGAAACGAGACTCGACTGACCAGGCAACATGTTTCCAGACATCAACAGTCCATTGTCGGTGTTGATAGACCCAGGGCGAGGCGTAATACTTTTTGTCGTGCAGTCATCAGGGGTACACGAGTGAGCCTTTGGCTCCGAAAGCCCATATCGATGATGTTTCGTTTAATGGCTTGTACGCTGACACTCGTTGATGACCCAGCATTGAAATCTGCAGCAATTTGCGGAAGGGCTGGACTTCTGTTACGTTGAACGATTCTCTTCAGTCGTCGTTGGTCCCGCTCTTGCAAGATCTTTTTCCGGCCGCAGTGATGTCGGAAATTTGATGTTTTACATGATTCCTGATATTCACGGTACACTCGTGAAATGGTCGTACGGGAAAATCCCCACTTTATCGCTACCTCGGAGATGTTGTTTACCATCGCTGGTGCGCCGACTACAACACCACGTTCAAACTCACTTAAATCTTGATAACCTGGCATTGTGGCAGCAGTAACCGATCTAACAACTGCACCAGACGCTTGTTGTCTTGTATAGGCGTTGTCGACCGCAGCTCCGTATTCTGCCTGTTTACATATCTCTGTATTTGAATACGCATGCCTATACATGTCCGCCGTTATCCCACGTCCGTGACTCCCCAACTCCCCTTTCATATGAGGGCGTACTAAAACTTAATGCCTCCGAATTTTTATGTGAAAACCCTTAAGCCTTTTTAAACAAAACAAACCTTATTAACATTCTACGTCTTTAGCCTTTAGTCTACATATATATTTCGCAACACACTCATCCTGGTGACGAGCATTTTTTTGAAGCAGAAGGTTTAAGTTTCTTGATGGAGCCACACCCTCACTACTACTTGCACCACTATCAAAGTCAAGCCCTAGAAGGCGTTCTTTATGTTTTGGAAACACATGAAAATCGGTTGGGTCCAAGTCGGTGTTGTGTGGAGGATGATCGATAACTGAAACGACGTCGCAGCGCTAGTGTGTGGTCTGGCATTATCCTGCTGGCGGAGAAGTTGCTCCATATGTGAACGAAATCTTGGAATTCGAAACTCGATTAGAGTACGCTGTTTCTTACGCACAAACGCAGATCCGTTGCACAATATGGAGCCGTCTAGTACCAGAAATACGATGGTGGCAGCAGGCCTGTCGCACAGGTTTTTCAAACACAGTTTTTTCAAATGTACCAACAATGTTTATTAAAGGAACACACTGTAAGTTCCCCAGTCACTTATGTTACACTTTCGTATGGGACTTATCGACCAGTTGGATTCATTAGGTGACTTGTCAAGCCTGCTTGATAAAGAGTCTTGAACAACGGAACAATATTCTGGTATCGGTCGCAGTATGTGACTTTCTTTTTTAAGATGCATCACACTTTGTCATAATCCATTTATGTCTTCCTTTCGCCTTGTATAATACTGTTCGTGATCGTCTCATTTCACATCACTTCTTACTGTTATCCCAAATACTTACAAAATGTGATGTGCTCAAGATGTTTATCATTAATTTTGTAATGTAGTATTACCGTGTTCCTTTTCCTTCTTACAGAATTTATCTTACATTTATCCACATTTAAAGAGAGCTGCCATTCAATACATCAATTTTTTCCATATGTCCAAATGTGTGTGAGCTCCTAAGGGACCAAACTGCTGAAGTCATCGGTCCCTAGACTTACACACTACTTAAACTAACTTAAACTACCGTATGTTAAGAACAACGCTCACACCCATGCCCGAGGGAGGACTCGAACCTCCAGCGGGAGGGACCGCGCAGTCCGTGACATGGCGCTTCAAACCACGTGGCCACTCCACGCGGCGACTTTTTCTACATCTACATCTACATGACTACTCTGCAATTCACATTTAAGTGCTTGGCAGAGGGGTCGCCGAACCACAATCATACTATCTCTCTACCATTCCACTCCCGAACAGCGCGCGGGAAAAACGAACACTTAAACCTTTCTGTTCGAGCTCTGATTTCTCTTATTTTATTTTGATGATCATTCCTGCCTATGTAGGTTGGGCTCAACAAAATATTTTCGCATTCAGAAGAGACAGTTGGTGACTGAAATTTCGTAAATAGATCTCGCCGCGACGAAAAACGTCTTTGCTGTAATGACTTCCATCCCAATTCGCGTATCATATCTGCTACACTCTCTCCCCTACTACGTGACAATACAAAACGAGCTGCCCTTTTTTTCACCCTTTCGATGTCCTCCGTCAAACCCACCTGGTAAGGATCCCACACCGCGCAGCAATATTCTAACAGAGGACGAACGAGTGTAGTGTAAGCTGTCTCTTTAGTGAACTTGTTGCATCTTCTAAGTGTCCTGCCAATGAAACGCAACCTTTGGCTCGCCTTCCCCACAATATTATCTGTGTGGTCTTTCCAACAGAAGTTGTTCGTAATTTTAACACCCAGGTACTTAGTCGAATTGACAGCCTTGAGAATTGTACTATTTATCGAGTAATCGAATTCCAACGGATTTCTTTTGGAACTTACGTGAATCACCTCACACTTTTCGTTATTTAGCGTCAACTGCCGCCTGCCACACCATACAGCAATCTTTTCTAAATCGCTTTGCAACTGATACTGGTCTTCGGATGACCTTACTAGACGGTAAATTACAGCATCATCTGCGAACAACCTAAGAGAACTGCTCAGATTGTCACCCAGGTCATTAATATAGATCAGGAACAGCAGAGGTCCCAGGACGCTTCCCTGGGGAACACCTATTATCACTTCAGTTTTACTCGATGATTTGCCGTCTATTACTACGAACTGCGACCTTCCTGACAGGAAATCACGAATCCAGTCGCACAACTGAGACGATACCCCATAGGCCCGCAGCTTGATTAGAAGTCGCTTGTGAGGAACGGTGTCAAAAGCTTTCCGGAAATCTAGAAATACGGAATCAACTTGAGATCCCCTGTCGATAGCGGCCATTACTTCGTGCGAATAAAGAGCTAGCTGCGTTGCATAAGAACGATGTTTTCTGAAACCATGCTGATTACGTATCAACAGATCGTTCCCTTGGAGGTGATTCATAATGGCTCTGACCACTATGGGACTCAACTTCTGAGGTCATTAGTCCCCTAGAACTTAGAACTAGTTAAACCTAACTAACCTAAGGACATCACAAACATCCATGCCCGAGGCAGGATTCGAACCTGCGACCGTAGCGGTCTTGCGGTTCCAGACTGCAGCGCCTTTAACCGCACGGCCACTTCGGCCGGCGATTCATAATGTTTGAATACAGTATATGCTCCAAAATCCTACTGCAAACCGACGCCAATGATATAGGTCTGTAGTTCGATGGATTACTCCTACTACCCTTCTTAAACACTGGTGCGACCTGCGCAATTTTCCAATCTGTAGGTACAGATCTATCGGTGAGCGAGCGGTTGTATATGAGTGCTAAGTAGGGAGCTATTGTATCAGCGTAATCTGAAAGGAACCTAATCAGTATACAATCTGGACCTGAAGACTTGCCCGTATCAAGCGATTTGAGTTGCTTCGCAACCCCTAAGGTATCTACTTCTAAGAAACTCATGCTAGCAGCTGTTCGTGTTCCAAACTCTGGAATATTCCATTCATCTTCCCTGGTGAAGGAATTTCGGAAAACTGCGTTCAATAACTCCGCTTTAGCAGCACAGTCGTAGGTAACAGTACCATCGGCAGCGAAGGTTTTCCAAGTCTTTCGTTAGTTTCATACGATCGTGTTATAAAATATCACTTTATTTCGAGGAATTTCTACGTGTTTCCCATATCTTTGACTGTTGGTCGAGTTATATTCGAGAGACGCTCCCGCACGTAATTCAGACATCGCTGTAATCATTCTCGTACTCGCTGATTATTAGAAAATATTATAAAAGTCATAGTGCCATTTTGTGTCTCACTCCTGCTTTATTGTTCACTTTTGAAAAAGTCACTTCTGCGACAGATTTTTCTTAGGTCTTACTGCAGCATTAGAACTTATTGGATCGATCAGATAACATATACCTTGAGAATTATTTCAAGACAAAAGTTTAATTTATCTTTGATATGTGGCTGATGTACCTATTCAGAATGCATTCTAAGCTGACGTAATTTTACTGTGGATAAAGCCACTGATAATTACTATTAATCGTACGTGTGAAGTATCTACTTATCCTCATCACTGAATTAATTAAGAGAGAAAAAGGATAATCCAAAGAACGTGTCTAACTTTAGTTTCCTGTGCAGCTTGTGATCTTATCTGGAAGGAAAGAATACCATAGTCGCTATTCAGACTAATTTTTATTATTATGATACACGGACTTGTTACACGTGTCAAATATAATCGTTCAGATTATTGAAATTAAAGACAACAATAAAGAAAATCTTTCCCAATGTCAACTGTCGTCAGATAAGACGAGTGTTATGTCGTACTGAATACTAACACTAGCATACAAAGCACTGTTTGCGCTACTCCAGTGGTAGTTGAAATTTTATAGTAGTGACTGACGACAGTACTTTAGTGTACACAATAGCATTGTCAGCGAAAATCTTATCGTGCTACTGATACTGTCTGATAAATTATTTGTGTATGTTAAGAACATAAACGGGCCCGTTATGCTTCCTCGGAGTACACTTTGTGTTTCTCTAGAACATTAGCCGTCCAACATAACGTATTGAGTTCTTTTACTCGAATATTCATTAACCCAAGCAGTTGCGAAGATACGCCCTACGATCGTCTATTGATTAGTTGTCTACGACATGGCACAGCGCCGAGCATCCAAGGAAATCTAGGAAGAAGAAATCTGACTGTTCATCTGCATCTATTTTTTGTAAGGTGCTCTTTATCAATCAAGGAAGCATTGTTTCATACGAATGAGTTTTTCTCAGTTCTTACTACTACTGTGAGAGAAGTCTAATTTCCTTCCGGAACGCCACGAGGTTCGAGCTAAGAAAGTGTTCCGCGACCTTGCGGCAGACGGATCTCAGCGATATTGTTCTGCAATTCCGTACATCCGATATTTTACCGTTTTTGCAAGTAGTTCTGACCTGCTCAGTTTTCCAGACTATCAGGACCAATCACAATGTAAGAGGCTCTCGATAAATATGAGCTAGGAAAGGAACTAACTGTAAGACGCATTCGTTGTAAAATCTAGTAGGAGTTCCGTTACAGACTTCTACCTAGGCATGAAATTATATGTTTAAGTTTGCAAACTTGTGTGAGTGTCAATCAAAGAAAGATATAGTTGTGCATTAGCTCACAGCCGGCCGAAGTGGCCGTGCGGTTCTAGGCGCTGCAGTCTGGAACCGCGAGACCGCTACGGTCGCAGGTTCGAATCCTGCCTCGGGCATGGATGTGTGTGATGTTCTTAGGTTAGTTAGGTTTAACTAGTTCTAAGTTCTAGGGGACTAATGACCTCAGAAGTTGAGTCCCATAGTGCTCAGAGCCATTTGAACCATTAGCTCACATAATTTCCCTCTTTTTGACGCTTATAGATTTTAAATATTCAGCCGCCATCTTCAGGTTCAACTGATGTAACTTTCCATTCGTGCAATGAAATGTCTTCAAAAGTTTGGTACTGTGGTTATCGGCATAAGTGTCGTCACGATTTGTTCCATTTGGTATACTCTTCGTATGCACTGTGGCATTTATTAAGGTGCACCACTTACAGCGTCACTGGACGACAGTAGTGAAGCTCATTCTCTCAGAATGATGGTGTTTTCCCCCTTAAATGTTGTTGGATATGCAAATACACTGATGAGCCAAAACATTATGACCACTTGATCAGAAGTTTGTCTGTCCGTCTTTGGAACGAAATACATCACAGATTCTGTGTATCAGGGATCCAATAGCTTGATGGTAGGTTTGCGGCTTTAGATGTTTACGCACAGATCATGTAATTCTCGTAAATAACGGGGAGCTGATTTGCGTACGCGACCGATAGCGACCCAGACAGGTTCCATAGGATTTACATCAGGCGAATTTGGTCTACGAGACATCAACATAGGTTCACTATAATGTCCCTTAAACCACTGTAGCACCGTTCTAGCTCCGAGACACGGACAATTATACTGGTGAAAGATGACATCGCCGTCGCGGAAGACATCAAGCATGGAGGGATACGCGTGGTGTGCAGCCTTCAATGTGTCTTCGGTTACTACCACACGTCTCATGTATGCGCAGGAAATGTCTCCTATATCATAATACTGCTCCCATCAGCCTGCGTCCATGCAACTGCACGTTTCAAACTTCCGTTCACATCGACGACGGCGTTTGTGGAGACGGTCATGGACATAGTGTAGCAAAAACGTGATTCACCCGGACAGTAGACACGTTCCCATTGACAGTCGAATCCCGATGGTTCCACGCCCATTGCAATCGTAATTGACGAGGTCGTTGAGTCAACATGCGAAGACATGTGGGTAGTCTCTTGCGCAGCTCCATGTTCAACACTGCGCGATGAACTGTGTGCTCCGAAACACTTTTGCGTGCACCAACACTGTGCTCTTTCGGCAGATCTGCACGGATCACCATCTGTCCTACTTTACAGAGCAGTCAGCTTCCGAATCCCACGATCTATGGAGAATCTTGGACGTCCAACCATTAGCGCCTAGTGATGGTTTCACTGTTCATCTACCTCTTCCCATAGATGCCCACTACAGTAGTACGTGAACATTCGACTAGCTTCACCGTTTTTGAGATACTCATTCACAGGCACTGCGTAGCAATAATCTGTCCTTCGTCAAAGTTGCTTATCTCAATGGATTTCCCCATTTGCAGCCCGTATGTTAGCTAGGGTGATCCCCCGTTCGTGTCTGCTCCGCTTAAATACTTCTGTTAGTGCGTCACGTGCTCGATGTAACGAAGAAGTTGAAATTAACTTAATAAAGGCAAGGCCTCGGCTCCAGATTGTATACCATTCACGTTCCTTTCAGGGCATGATGATACAATAGCTGCATTCTTAGCAACCATATACAACCATTACTTGTTGAAAGATCCGTACCTAAAGACTGGAAATTTGCGCAAGTCATACCAATTCCTTAGAAAGTAAATAGGAGTAATTCGCTGAATTACAGATCCATATTACTAATGTTGATTTGCAGTAGCATTTTGGAACATATACTCTGTTCGAACATTGTGAATTAACTCGAATAAAACGATTTATTGACAAATAGTCAGCACCGATTCAGAAAATATCGGCCTTGTGAAACACAACTAACCATCTTTTCTTACGAATTAATGAGTGCTATCGACGGGGAAATCAAATTAGTTCTGCATTCTTAGATTTCGAGAAAGCTTCTGGCACCACTCCTCACAAGCGACTTTTAATGAAATTGCGTGCCTATGGAGTATTGCCTCACGTGTGCGACTGGATTCCTCAGTTTCTTTCAGAGAGATCACAGGTCTTGAAATTACGTCTTTAATTATTTTTATCATTTTAACACTGACCTACAGAATTTTCCCTGACAAAGGCAACTCAAACTTATCCTATTCACTTATTACCCACGATATGGAAGCTCATCCCAATCTGACTGCTATGCAGTGACAACATGATTACCAATAATTAACACAAAAGAATGTGCAAGAAATCCTAACAATAACCCATACTTTTTCAAAAGTCACTTACCTCATAGAAAATCTTCGTAATATGAACTGCAGCAATTACAGCAAGCAGCAACTACAGACAGCTAAATAAAAGGATTCTGATTACTATAGACTCTTACTACTAGGAGGCATATGGTTAGCAAACGAAAGATTTGTTGAAGAGCAAACAATGTATTTAGAAAATTTTACCTTATTCATGTGACATCCAGTTCCAAAAATTATATAGTTGTCAATAATTCCATTGCCCAAATATTACCAATCAAACATTCATCATCCTACATTTCCTTGCATCTCACTTTACAATGCGTGTCCTACCAACTCAGAGTTTCCATTAAGAAAAACATATCCATACACTTCTCTATCCACTCGCTAACTGCTAGTCCGTCCATTCACAGAATCTCTTGCCGAGGGCGCAGAGCGCCGTCAGCGATATTAACATAGTGTATAGCGCTGCCAACCTACAAACAGGCTACTTACAGAAACTTCCTGGCAGATTTAAACTGTGAAGTTTGGAAGGTAGGAGGAGAGGTACTGGCGGAAGTACAGCAGTGAGCAGTGCGGACAGATCCTGAGTCGTGCTTGGGTAGCTCAGATGGTGGGAGGAAGGCCCGCTCATGTTAGTTAAGATCATAAAATGTCTAGGTGTTACGTTCCACACGGATGTGCAGCGGACAGCACCGGATAACTACCGATGCATAATGAAGCTGATGCGGACAATGGTGCTGCTGCAGAAATTAAGAGCGTTGGATATGATTCAGAGGGTGACCTATGTTAACGTATACCTAGCACCGAGACTCACTCACGTAGCGTATGTCCTGCCTTTAACGCGCACAATGGCATCACGGATACAAGCAACTTTCGGAACCTGCGTGAGTGTGGGACCTGTTTAAGATCCAATACACAACGCTTACGCTACGACCTGGAGAGGGTGGACTTGGTCTAGTGAACGTATATGAAAAGGCACAGGCGTTATTCGCCAGTACGATTTTACTACAATGGCGCGGTCAATTTCGCAATATCTCGGGTGCGTTTGCCGATGTATTAGCGCCCACTTCAATGCTGCCTCCAGTCAATGGGGGTCATATTTCACCGAAGATGTCACATTTCAAGTCTTTTTTTTTTGGAGCTTAGCTATGTCAGAGAATCCTTCCGAACAACACGACTACCGACGACGCGAGATGTATACCAACTCTTACTGAGCCGGTGCCCCAGGAATACCCTGGAAAAGAAGTACCCTGGCAAGAACTGGCGACAGATATGGCGCATTATACGGAACGTTTACCTCCCAACGTCGGAACGCTCAACATGGTAAGTGGTGGTAAATAGGAAGTTCGCAACGAATCAACGGCGGCACGCGATTCATTTGGCAGACACTCCACTATGTTTAGGCTGCGCGACAGTGGACACTCACGAACATCGTTTAGCATGTAGTGGGACGGCTCTGGTGTGGCACTTGGCACAACAGATATTGGCGTTCCTGTTACGCTCCGCCCCTCACACAATTTCATCAGACACACTTTTTTTCCCCCCCAAGAATATTTTCCGGTCCAAAAAACCAATGCAGTGACAAGGATACGGGGAATAGTTGTGGGCTACGTCTATAACAAATCGGAAAAGGACATAAAGGATTTTTGGCATTTTCCCCTGGATGGACACACGAAGCTGCAACAGCATAAGAAATATAGGCAAGACTTCGCTAATTACTTGCGACTTACATTTACCGACCCACCGGCCAGATGGGGTGTGACGGGTGAGGGATAAGATAGACGAAGAAGCCGAGATAGACATCGATCACACTTACGGACCCTTAATTAATTTCGAGAAGACGACCCAGGCTTACACCAACGTCTGGAGAACGAGTCGATAGATGGCTCTCTTGATCTTCAAACTTCGGGTCGTGAGCAGGTGTTGCCCCCGACACGAATTTCATTTCATTGCTACAGGACCATGTTTCATTTGTATTTGTGCTATCAGCGATGTCTTCATGTCTTTGATTTGGACATTTTCAGTTTTATTCATTTCGTTACTTAATTAATTTTCTAATTAGTCACTATTTGTCAACATTTGGACATTGCAGACACTATTTATGCGGTAGTACAACAAAATGTATGTCAGCAAAGGTTGTAAGTCTAAAATGAAAAAAAAGGATGGTAGAGCACTTGCCCGCGAAAGACGAAGGGCCCGAGCTCGAGTCTCTGTCCGGCACACAGTTTCAATCTTCCAGGAAGTTTTTTACCTGCGCACACTTCGCTGCAGAGTGAAAATCTCATTTAGGCTACCTACAGTCTTAGTAACTGACGGAAAGTCATCGAGTAAAACAGATGTAACATATGGAGTTCCCATGAAGTGTTGCAGGCTCTCTGCTGTTCTAGATCTACATGAACGACGTCTGAGCAGTCCTCTTAGATTGTTTGCGGATGATGCAGTCATTTACCGTCTTCTAAAACGATCAGATGATCAAAACAAATTGCAAAATGATTTGGGGAGGATGTATGTATGGTATGGTGAAAAAAGTGGCAATCGGAAAGTGTGAAGCCACCCACATCAGTACTACAAGAAATCAGCTATATTTAGGTTCACGATAAATCACAAATCTAAAGGACGTAAATTCAATTACATACTTAGGAATTACAAGAACGAATAACTTAAACTCGGACAATTATATAGAAAATTTTCTGGGGAAACCAAACTAAAGACTGCGATTTATTGGCAGTAAACTTAGAAAGCGCAACTAATCTACTAAAGAGACTAACTACACTACGCTTGTCCGTGCTCTTCTGCAGTAATGCTGTGCGGTGTCGAATCCACATCAGATGGGACTGACAGGGGAAATTGAACAAGTTCAAAGAAAGGCAGCTCCTTTTTACTATCACGAAATTGGAGAGAGCGTGTCGCGGATATCGTACATCAATTGGGGAGTAGTTATTAAATAACATAGTTTTCACTGCGACAGAATCTTCTCGCGAAATTTCTATCACCAACTTGCTCCTCCGACTGTGAGAAGATTTTGTTGGTTCCCACCTGCACAGGAAGAAATAATCATCGTAATAAACTGCGAGAAGTCAAGAGCACGCATGGCGTTCGAGAGTGGATCCGTAGAGAACTAGCTTAACCGTGTGTGCAAATTTAAGTGCAGTGTCGTAATAAATGCGGGTGAAAAACGCTGGAAATCGGCCATCTGGAGACTGGAGACTGAGTAAACACATCTCCAGGACCACAAACACAGCCTAGCACCGTTGGAAATCGAAGAAACACCAAAACGTAATTTAATGTCACGAAACTTGTGCTGAAAAAGTTGTTTATAACCTTAAAAACATGAGAAAAACATCACAAAACGTAACATAATAGTATACTTGTAATTACTACATAATGCATTTATTACATACACAAAAACAAACACGTATTACAGGCCACAGAAGAAGCGAAAATCTTACGGCAGAAAACAAATTGCCTTTCAAGAATTTTAGAACAACTGAGGAACGACGGAAAACGTAAAGAATGACTATATTTCATAATGTGGGAAATACTCGTAGTATATGTTCCAAAATTCTATACATACCGATGTTGTTAGAATAAGTCTATAATTATTGAACGGTTTTTAACATGGCTGTCAATCAGCGACTGTTGTATAATACAAAATTTTGAAAAACACAGCCCTCAGTTGCGAACACAATTAATTTGTAACCTAGGTTTCGGTGTCACAAGGGACACCTTCTTCGGACAAAATCAAAACTAAATGCTACAGCATAACGTACCAAAAAATACGAAAGCTGAGGTCATACCTGACAGTGTCAGATAGTCAGAATTAAAATAGAATGCAACAGAGGTGCAAGCCATGTGTCCTCTGCTACAGTCAACACAAAACTGAAACATCATGTGACTTGTGCGCCACCGCAACTTCAAGACAATACCACCATCTAGTGGTTAATTGGTAAAACTAGCTATTTTGTAAGCATCTCTCGTACCTGAAGAGAGAAATAAACAAATACCTGAACGGTGTACATGAAGTTATTAGAATAGCGGGATACTGCATGATATAAAATACAACTAATGAATGACTGGCTGCAGTAGCCGTCTGCAGAAAACTGGTGTCTGCAAGATTTCATGTGACACTTGCGGTGCCTGCTATATTGGTCAGACAGGACGTGCCTTTTCAATTCGCTGTAAAGAACATTTTCTGAGGCAAAACGGTTCGTGTGCCCCTAATTCTTCTTTTGCAGATGACCTGTTAATCACAGGGCACTCTCCTAATGGAGTTGAGGAATTGGAAATTTTGCATATTGGAAAAAAGGGCGTAAACTTGATATCTGGGAGGAGTTGGAAATTTTCAAGCATTTACTTTCGAATGACGGACTTTTTCTCAACGAGTAGGTGCAGTAGCACGGAAGAAGTTATTTCAATGATACAAAGCCGCTGCTTGACGAGATCTAACACTTTGATGTACCAACTACTTCTTGCAGATTCAGAGATACCTTTTCTTTCTACTTTTTACGGCTCATATACGTAAATTAAAAAAAAAAACCTTTTTTGTTTTTATAACGTAGTTATTATAGCAAGCAGTAATATCGTTCAATGGATTATGTCGAATATGTCTTCTTTATGCAATCTGGAATTTTTGTACTACAGCCAGTCATTCATTAGTTGTATTTTATATCATGCAGTATCTCGCTATTGTAGTTATTTCATGTACACCGTTCAGGTGTTTGTTTATTTCTCTCTGCAGTTACGAGAGATACTTACAAAATAGCTTGTTTTATCAATTAACCACTAGATGGCGGTATTGTCCTGAAATTGCGGTGGCGCACAAGTAACATGATGTTTCAGTTTTGTGTTGACTGTAGCAGAGGACACATGGCAGCCCCTAGTGGCTTGCACCTCTGTTGCATTTTCTTTTAATTCCGACTATCTGACGGTGTCAGGTATGACCGCAACTTTCGTATTTTTTGGTACGTTATGTTGTAACATTTAGTTTTGATTTTGTCCGAAGAAGGTGTCCCTTGTGACACCGAAACCTAGGTTACAAATTAATTGTGTTCGCGACTGAGGGCTGTGTTTTTCAAAATTTTGTATTATTGAACGGATTACTTCTGCTTCCTTCGTAGTGTATTAGTGTGATCCGTGCAACTTCCCAGTCTTTTGGTTCGAATCTTTTGTCGGACGAGCGGTTGTATATTATTACAATAAATTGAGCTGTTCATCAGCTTACTATGAAACAAACCTAACTGGTATACAAGCTGAATTGGAAGACTTGTTTTTATTAAGTCGCTTAAGTTGCTTCGCTAGGACCGATACGCTAGAGAATCTCAGTTTTTATGAGCAGCCTTCGCAGAAAGGATAATGCAGATGGTGCACTGGTCGTGTATAGCCAGGGCGTCTGGTCTATGCTGGGGCCACAGCTCGGGATGGCTGGTCGCGGACCGGCGGCAGCGGCGGGTTGCGGCAGGTAATGCAGCGATTGCACGCCATTCGCCGTGGCCATCCGTCATCGCGGCCGCCACTTAGCCACTGCCCCCGTGTTGAGCACTTCCCCACAGGCATTGTGACATCGACTACACGTGTCCGAGTGACGGCACGCGAGGCCACTCACAAACAACCATCAATCACCATCAAAGCCACTTTCTCAGCTCGCTGTCTCGCGAAGGAAACCACACGTGTTTGGCGCCGTATGGACAACTTGACTGATGCTCCTGTCCCAAGTGCGAACAGCTATGTCCCTACCGCACGAGCTCCTGCACTTTTCCGAATGTAACTTATTTCCAGTCTTTCTGATTTTCATTTTTTTCGCTACAAACATAATAATGCCTTTTTTTTGTTTTACGAGGAAAATCCGCTTTAGAGAGATTTTTAAGTCGTCTTTTGACTGCTTTGATGCTGTTCTGCCACACTCTCCAGGGGCGGTAAACTACACGGGATAGTCACATTAATGTGATCACCGACTATGTTTGACGTCAACGTGCAGCTGTTGACCGCCCAGATGAACGAAGGGACGACCAACAGTATCTCCTCAATACAGGGGCAGCTCCTCTATAGGTTTGGAGGTTTGCGCTACCCCCAAGGAATAATTTTGTTCAACTGTGTTTGCCTTCTGAGCTTTCTGTAGTAGTGGAGAAGTAGCGCGCCGTTTATCTCTTTTGAAATTTGAAATGCCCTGGCTCCAAACGCAGAACGCAGCGGAGTTGGACGGAATGTGCCGACGGCGACAGCGAGTTACACTGTGGCTGTAAACGCAGGCTTGAGTGTCTCAGAGGGTTTGCGGGGTGCGGGGGCAACGCATGGCATCACTGTACTCGTATGCAGGCCTTGTGTGTATAAACCCCTCACCCAGGCCACCCTGCCAGCCGCAGGAAGAGGGCCCGAACTCTTCCGAAGGGAAACGGAACTATCGGATCTTCGAACAAAGCGGGATTCTCGCGTCACCTTACCAATTCAGGTGTAACTGAGAGCGAACTAACTATTTCCTGTGCCTTGTGTTGGTTATTTTAGCGAGTGCTACAGTGAATTTTGAGGCTCAAGTGACAAGTGAATACGTGAAATAATGAATAAGGTAATTTCATTGCTCCCTGACCCCTTCAGTTCACGGAAGTTTGAAGAAAAATTAGAAATAAAGAGGCTAGGTAGGCCGACTCCTGCTTTAACAATTTCGCAGACCGTTAAAACAAAAAGTCGCCAATTCAGTAGGAAATTTTACTCTGAATTGTACAATAAGCGTGAATGGCTATGTGGTTGTGACATGAAAAATGCCTTATTTTGTTTTCCTTGTTTATTATTTGGAGTGGATCTTTCATCGTCTAAACATGGAGTCCGTGACATTCAACACCCCCATGACAAAATTAGAAAACACGAACTTTCTTCAGTCCACTAGGCAATATAAATATAGCTACCCAATTAGACAGTGTGTACAGAAGGCCCGTGGGATTACACAACCAAAAAGTTACCAACAATAAGTACGTATTGAATCTAATTATTAACTGTATTCGTTTCTGCGGTGCGTTGGAACTTGCCCTTAGAGGACATGATGAGACTGAATCATCTTCCAGTCCTGGTGTTTTTTGTTCCTTAATTAATTTTAGTGCAGACTTAGACTCGGTATTAAAATCGTATTTGGAGAAAGCTACAGTTTTCAAAGGAACCTCATAACCCATCCAGAATGAACTCCTCCGGTGCATGCTTCGAGTCTGCCAAGAGGAAATTGGAAAGGAAATTAAGGATGCTGAGTTGAGAGATTCTGGGACTTCATAGCAAAAAATGGTTCAAATGGCTCTGAGCACTATGGGACTTAACATCTATGGTCATCAGTCCCCGCTTCATAGCACCAGAAAAGCATGATGCCCAGTCTTTGGCAAGTCCATCATCGAACAGATAAATAATCATTTGGGGAATTGTTCACATAAGCTAATAGCGCAAACATATGGTGGTGCAGCAGTCATGAGCGGTTCGTCACGTGGGCAGGGTTTTGTTAAGGAAAAGTTTCATAGCGCTTCATATATTCATTGCTATGCCCACCAGTTGAGTCTCATTATGCTTACAGCCGCATCCATTAATAAAAATGTGCGAATATTCTTCACTAAACTTCAGGGACTTTGCAGCTTCTTTTCAGAATCTCCTAAAAGAACAGCAGTTCTCGACGAAATAGTACGAAAACGACTGCCACGTTCAGTGCCTACTCGTTGGAATTTTCAGTCAAGGAGCGTCAATACCGTTTTCGAATATAGGGAAGATATTATCATGTGCATGAATAATATGAGCCATGGAGGAAAACTGTATAATGAAAACACGATCCTGCAAGCCTGTGGCTTAGTAACAATTTTGGAGGATGAAAAGTTCATTTTTTGGCTTTCATTTTTTCATAAAATCATCATCCATGTGGATATTTTGTATAACCAGCTACAAAAAAGGCATATTGACCCAATTTACGCACACAATCAGCTGACAGCTTTTGAGCGTGAAATTGCGATCATTAGGGAAGGAGTGAGAGAAAATTCAACAGGTTTACACGAGTACCATAAAAGAGGGAGAACTGAATTTGGTGCAGCGATGTGTAATCTACTGCGGGAGGCAAAAGAAGTATGTGATGTCGTAAGTTATGAGGCAAAAGAAAGATTCAAGTTCACTGGACACGCAGTTGCAGCCTCTCTCTTTCTACCAGTGAAATTCGCTACTTACTCTTCCAGTTATCCAGAAACTTATTTCAGAGCTGCTATTGAATGCTACTCTTTTTTGGAAGCAAAGAAACTTCGAACAGAACTCTCTGTTATTTATGGAAGACGTTTTGAATATGGAGCTTTGAGCTTTCTGGATTACATAACAGACAATAATCTTTGTGATACACTGAGTGAATCTGTGAAGCTCCTCAAAGCGCAAAGCAATAATTACAATTCCAATGACCACATCAGAAGCAGAACGTTGTTTTTCTTCGCTGCAACGCATCAAAACCTTCTTGCGGAATACTATGGACCAACAAAGACTATCAGCACTCACGAGGTATCTATTGAACGAGACCTCGTTTTATGAATCGCAGACTTCAATCAAAGGGTGATTGAAAGATTTACAGATATGAAGGACAGATGAATGGAGTTCCTGTAAGAGTGATCACCACCACATCGAAATACAGAGATATAATCGAACGGCGTTAACATCAGTCCTGCTGAAAAAGGTTAGTAAGGCATTCCTACCACTTTCTGAGTACATAGAGCTGCAGTTGATTTTAATTCCTTTTATTCTGCAAAAGTAACACTTTTTCTGTGTACATATTTTGGTTTTATTATGAGTAGATGCAGGAGTGACACGAGCGAGCGGTCTGTTTATATCAGGCAGTACAAAAACATTGAGCAGTAAAGTGCACGACCATCTTCTTTGGTCACGAGCCGCCACTGCCTCAATGACAGTTCAGCGAACACTGCTGCGTATGGGTGTCCGCAGCAGGCGGCTTGTATCATGTAGCCACGCTGACTGCTGTTCATCGGCGACGAAAGCTGGAATTTGCACTCCAGTGCCGCAACTGGAAGTTCACTAAGAGGCGACAGGTGGTCGTTTCAGATGAATCACATGTTATGCTCCATCGGCGTGAAATGTCTGAAAGGAAACACACTGCAACAATCGTCGGAAGGGTCCAGACCAGAGAAGGGAGCGTTATAGTCTGGAGAACGATTATCTGGCATTCCCTGTGTGATCCTCTCATTCTGGAAGGCACAATGGATCAATACAAGTGTGCACGTATCCTAGGACACTATGTCAAGCTTTCCTCGGCGCGATGGAACCTACCAGAAGGACAATACGACGTGTCACACTACTCGCAACATACATGCGTGGTTCGAAGGGAACCAGGAAGAGTTCATCATACTCCCCTGGCCACCAAACTCCATAGATTTACACCCAGTCGAGACTCTCTGGAATCATCTCGATCCAGCTGATTGCGCCATGGACCCTTAACCAAGAAACCCAGAGATGCAGGCCCAGATAGTGAAGTTGGTGTGACTCATATCTCTGTCGCTACCTTCCAGAATCTCACTGACTCTGTTTCTGCGCGTCTCGTTGCGATCCGCGTATCGAAGGGTTGTTATTCAGGCTTTTGACATGGCCACATTTACGTGACTGTACACTGTATTATCGCCAGGTCATAATTAGATTAATAAAGTGTTTATGGTTAGCAGTTAAATAATATTGATTATATTTTTGATTCTTATTTTATGTGTATTGTGAGGGCGAACGAGAGATGCCGAACAGACAGCAATGAGATCACGATATTCGGATATGGTTAGCACCAAAACGACACGAAGAGAGCTCGTGAAGAAGGGAACTGCAGTAAATGAAACCTAAAAATGTTCGCATTTAAAGGGAACTGCAGGGTGAGCTGGAATTCCAAAACCACTCATCCGTGATGCCAGTGCCGGTAACAGGAAAAAGTAATGTCGAAGTCATAAAACCCGAATTGTGGAGCAATGCAAGAAAGTAATTTGGTCGCATGAGTCTTGTTTCACACTGTTTCAGAATTTTTGCCTTGTTTACGTCCCAAGAGTGAAACATGGCGGGGGTTCGGTGATGATTTGGGAATCCCTATCGTAATATTCCATGTGCCCCATGATTACTCTGTAAGATCACATTACTGCCAAGAATTATTTGCTTGATCAGGTTCATTCCACAGTACAATGTTTGTTCCCTAATGGTGATTCTGTGTTCCGAGACGACAGAGCATCTTTCCACAAAGCTCGCGCCATCTAGATTTGGTTTTGTGAGCACAGTGATGAAATATCACAACTCTCCTGTCCACCACAGACACCAGATCTCAATATTATCGAGCCTTTGTGAGGCACTTCGGAGAGAAGTGTGCGCGATCGCTCTCCACCTGCGCCATCATACTTGAACTTTCCACTGTTTTACAGGAAGAGTGGTACAAGATTTTCATGCAAATCATACAGGACCTGTATTTATCCATTACAAGTCGTTTTGTATGCCAACGATTTTCCTACACCGTATTAGGCAAGGCTGCGTTTCTGGTGTTTCTTATTTCTGTCCTCCCCCTGTACGTGATCAAAATGCTCACCCCTGATCTTGTATTGAGGTACTATCGGGTTCTTCCTATTTGTTATAGACATTTTCTAACATTTAGCTGAACCGCGCTGCTGCTTCGATCGCAGGTTCGAATCCTGCCTCGGGCATGGATGTGTGTGATGTCCTTAGGTTAGTTAGGTTTAATTAGTTCTAAGTCTAGGGGACTGATGACCTCAGATGTTAAATCCATAGTGCTTGGAGCCATCTTTTAACATTTACCTACGTCTAACGTTTACCTATTTGTTTGATATACGTATTTTCTAACATTTACATACAGGTAAGGAGAGATTCCATTCAATACACTATGTGAAAATTTTGCTCGTCTTTCTGCAGTATCTCACAATCGTCCAGCAGCAATACTTTCCTGTACACAACTCGACAGTCAGCGACCAATAACGTAGCTGATCCTCTCTAACAAATCGTCTTTGTGTATTAGGAACATAAAAGAGCTATTAAGCTTCATTGGGAAATACGTTTCTGCAGGAATGTGGTATCCAGTTGTAGCACACAAGCAATGACCAATGATCAGATACTGTAGAGCTGCAGCACTGCTGGGCTGCTGATTGCAACGTTCCCAGACATTTTATATGGGTCGTAAATTTAGACTACATGGTGCAGACGAATAACTGCTGATATCGACTGTTTTCTAACTATTCGCCGTCATGTGGTAAAGACTTTTTCAATTTTCCTGCGACCTGTTTCTTGGGTGTCCCACGAAAAGGTCTATGAAAATACTGACCTGTACCGCCACCATGACTACAGTCCCTGTGTTTACTTCTCTGTTTTCTTAGCTGCTATCTTGGTCTCTGAGTTACTTTAACAAGTGACGTGACTTCGAGTACACACTAGAGGGCATTGCTTAGCAGCTATACGGTGATACCTACACATTTTAGTATTTTCAGCATTTAATGCAGTTATTTGCTAGTTATATATCACGCTATGCCATCACATATATAAAAATAACAATTTTATTTTGTTCTTTTGTTTATCGGCCGAGAACTATTAATAACGAAGTCTGTGTAACTCGTAGCTGTGCCACTAGATAGCACTTCATCTTCTTTCTGTCTGTAAGCTCACTAATTTTAACAACAAAGAGACTACTGGTCTGATGATTTGTAACTATTTAACTATTTCTATATTTGTACACAGTTTGCTATAACGTATTTTGTAAATTCCGTATAACATATATATCTCACATTTTGTAAAGCGTTTACGATTGACTGAGGCGGTCGTAATCCGTTTTCTGCGCCAAATTTACACAGTTCAACCCGTGGCTCTGCAGCCATCAGTCAGCAGTTGACGGTCATATTGCCGTGTGAGCATCCGAGGAGCCTCTAGCAGCAGTAAAATGGGAGGAGAAGGAGATTATTGTTTAACATACCGCCGACAACGAGGTAATTAGAGACGGAGCACAAGCTTGGATTAGGCAAGGATTGCGAAGGATAACGGTCATGCCTTTTTAAAGGAACCATCCCAGCATTTGCCTGAAGCGATTTAGTGACATAATGGAAAACCTAAATCAAAATGGCCGGACGCGGCTCTGAACCGTCGTCCTTCCGAATACGAGGCCAGTGTGCTAACCACTGCGACACCTCTCCCGATCAGCCAGACGGATAAATGCCAGCCAGATGGATAAATGCTATATCGCTAAATTATTCTTTTCCCTGACGCCACACTCACGAAATCTTCTGTAACTCTGCTATTCTCGTTCTTACATTGCTAATTTTCAGAAGATGACTTACACCTGAATTCGAAACTGGTCGTTATTAAAGAATTGCGATCTAGAGCGTTGTTTTCGATCAGTTTTCTATGGGACTAAGATAAGATGATTTAACACGCTAGTCGAAGTGCGGTAGGGTGTTAGACTGTTCGTCAGATCAGGAGTGATGTACACACTGCTATGAACAAGTCTGATGTGATCTTAGGCGACGGGAGTCTCCATAGCATGCTCATCACGATGACGTGGAAGGAAAGGCAACACTTGGTCACAGAGAATATTTAAATTAACATTCACGTTCATGTTTGAACGGACGATTTGGATGGGATTCGGTTAATGAAAAGGGGACATACAATACAAGGTTTATTTCCCCAAAACAATTAATTAATTGTAATGAATTACACTATGGTTTACAAATTACAGTGACACAAACAATCAAACTGCTTACAATATGTGTTTGTGTTGTCCTCATCATTTCATCATCATCCAGGAAAGTGGCGAAATTGGACTGAGCAAAGATTGGATAATTGTACGGGCGCTGATAACCACGCAGTTGAGCGCCCCACAAACCAAAACATCATCATCATCATCATCATGCTTACAATATGAGGTCATAAAAATATGAAATGTGAACAGAGAAACTTATTTGTGTCGTTTGAATCACTGCAAACAAACTTGACAAATTGATACTTTAACAAATAATCGTTGAGCATTAAACTACATGCTTCCACCTAATACAGTTAAATTTTTAAATGTGAAGCACAAATGTATAATTTACAATTAAATTTTCAGTTGAAGTTACTCCTTCCTATACCTTCTTTAAAAGAGTGATAAAATTTTCAACAGGTATCTCAGCTAAAAATGCTCTAAAATCCTTAACACAACAACACGTACATAAGTAAGTATATGTACGACAAGGCCCAACACTAACAGCGCAAACACATACAAACTTTCGCCAACATGGGCCGCTTGCCGGTCAAAACATGTTACGACTACAGCAGCGGGCAAACTTACATAGGTAATTATACAGGCCACCTTGCAATCTTGCCAAAATCAGTTTACACGAAGGAGGAAGGAGGGGGGAAGGGGTAAACACAATAAATACCATACGCAAGTGCACTTGCAAAACCTACTACTAAAAATACAGTATAGAAAGCTCTCAATTAATGACAAATCCGGGATAAGCCCGGCAATATTGCACCTGAGCGCTAGTAGCCAAAATAAGGTTGACAGATACCAAGATCTGACATCATCTTAGGGCTAACTGGCACAACAAATAAATAAGAGTAAAAGAACAAGCAAATGCCAATGCTCAAGAATTTAAATAGGATTAAGTACACACGAGGCTACAATCAGTTGCTAGCACCTTAGACATCGTCTTAGGCTTAACTGACACTACAAATAAAGGTAAAAGGACAGACAAATGACAATGCCCAGCAATTTAAATAAAATAAGTAAGCACAAGGCTAAAAGCAATTGCTAGCAACTTAACAAGCACACATAAAAATATGAGACTGCTGCCACATCACAAACGGAACAGGCGCGCGCGCAGTCCCCAGAAAGCCAGAAAACCAACAACACACACTCCAGCAACCGAGCCAGCCTGACCACAGTAATTTCAACTCAGAATCAGGGCGCGTGATCACACCGGGTCCACGCAAAACACACGCTGCTAAATAATTCCCACCAACAGATACGGCCGCCCCCCGGGCGGGAAAACAGGAACGACGACCGGGTACACACCAGCAGAAAACTCGACACCCAGACTCCGGCTAAAACGGAAGCACGCAGAAAATATGATCAAGCTGAAGTAAGGTGAAACGAACCCCGCCACACAGACCGGACAGAGCAAACACACACCAAAACTGCCCTGCAGTCCTTACAACCGCCGGGTGCGGAAACCCAAGCGATATCGTGGCACCCTTTTCAGAGGCTGAGAACCTCGAGCGATCTCGTGCGGGTATCCATCATTTGTCCACTACACCACATCATCAACACGGCACACTGCCCAATGCCCAAATCAACGAGACCACATCTCCGTGCCGGGGCGGAAGGCAAAATACCGCAGCTCGGTGACTCATCGAAGAACCCAGTTACACTTCTACAGTCCGATACTGTCCAATTTCTGAGTAGTATGGCCCATTAAGGTTCACGTTCTGCTGTGAGCACAGGCTTTTTGCGAGGTACGACTATAAATGCCCATAGCATGGAGCTCCAGTCGCGGTGTAACTGTTCGAGATAGAAATTTTGTCCATATGGGATGGCATTATGAGAACGGCGAATGTTGACGAACGCAAATAGTTTCTGCGTTAGTCGTTTATTTTGCCACTACGCGTTTTGATGGTTCACACGATCATCTGCGGGTGGAGAATTGTTTACTTCGTGGCCAGTGTTGGTGAAGAGTACAGACCTCTTTTCACAGTCGCAGACCAAGGCAGTGTAGGTTATTTTGCGTCTTTTGAGGGCCGGCAGTGATGTAAAAGATCTGCATACTGTTGCCTGACGTACGCAATGTATGTCTTCTCCGATGCACAAACGTACTGTGCACTGCAGAGGACATATGTCAGGCAACAGTATACAGACCTTTTACAACCCTATCGTCCCTCAAAAGAAGCAAAATAACCTACACTAATTTGATCTGCGCCCGTGAAAAGACGTCTGTACTCTTCTCCAACACCAGCCGCGTAAATAAATAATTCTCCACCTGAAGATGATGGTGTCAACCATCGAAACGCTTAGTGGTAAGATAATTAAGTGACTGACACATAAACTGTTTTATTTGTATTGGTTGAGATGGGCTTGGATTTATCGAGACGAGCAGTTTCTGTCGAGTTCGAAACCGACTGTCATAGACAAGGCGTGACACCGCTGTCCAGACCCTATCGGATGCACTCACGCTGTGCTGTATAGCTGCGAGTGTTTGCACCGTTCCTTGCAGACACCTTAGAAAGTCTGCAACAAACGGGAGACTTTTATTTACAGTGTGGTCATGGGCGTTTCCAACCACCATAGCTGCTTTCTGGCACTGAATCATGTTCCCTCGTCGAACCATCTTATTGCTCTGATTCCATGGGACCACCCGGCATACAGGCACTATTTTATGGCACATGGGCACCCCTTTACTTTCGTTAGTGGTGGAGGGCCACACGGCCGTCTTCTACCAGTTATGTAACACGTATATCGCTCCAGATGACAACTGTAGTCTTTTAATGAGACGATTAGTATGTTGTCTGGTGAGCTTTTTACTTATCATGGAGTAAAAATCGTGGAGTGAGGAAACTGAAGAAGAAAAACCTCAGAGGACCAACGGGATGCAATGTTAAACGGTTAATAGAGGAACCTAAGTGACTGGAAGGGCATAGGAGGAAGAGAAAAGTAATAAAAAGCCTTGTTACTCAAAAGAGGTACAAATATTAGGAAAAATGGGAAGAAATATGTCACTAAATGGATAATAGACGATCAAACAAAGCTTAGAAAGCTTTCAAATATTTTCTTAGGTCTACAACTTTGCATCCTCCGTTTTGCAATTAATGGCAGTAGCGGCAGGCGGTGGTACAGGTGGTAGGTCCTTAGCGTCATACAATAAGCTTAGGCATTCATAAATATATTGTGATTGCATCATAAAGTTATTCTCTACTAAATATCTCCAATTACGAGTCCATTTCTCGTCATTTGCGGGAAGTTTCAACTATCTGCTTTAATGAGAAGAAATCTGCGGCTGAGGCTCATTGAATGCTGGATAAGACCTATGGTGAGGCAACTGTTAGTGAAACAACGTGCAAAGAATGGTTTCGACGCTTCAAGAACAGTGATTTTGACGAAGACCGGGATGGCGGTGGAAGACGAAGGTTTTCGAAGCTACTGTAACCGACGGAAACAATCACAGGAGATCGTCATCGAAAGAAACTGATGCCTTTGAGCCGAGCATTGAAAGACAAGCGGCCGCAATTCAACGATAGACATGAAAGGTTATTTTGTAGCGCGACAATGCTCGCAAAACACGTCAAACTATTTTTGGAAACGTTGAAATGGTAAGTCCTATCCCATTCATCTTATTCTCCAGATATTGCTCGCTCTGATTACTATCATTTTCGATCACAATCATACGGTCTGGCTGACCAGCACTCCGAGTTACAGGAACAAGTCAGTGCAAAACTGGATCGATTCATAAGCCTCCTCAACAGACGTCCAGTTCTTTCATCGCCGGATTCGCGTACTGCCCGAAAGGTGGGAGAAAGTGGTGGTTAGTAGTGGTCCATACTGCGAATCAAAAAAATTTTGTATGTTTTTCACAATAAAGTCTCGAACTTCGGGAAGGAACGGTGGAAGAAAATTGAATGAAGAAAAAAATACCTATATGAAACTATGTTTTATGGTAATTTTTTTTTTAATCAGCCCGAGCTTCAGGAGGCTGTCAGTGTGGAACGATTTGATAGTACCTGCACCGTCACACACACATAGGAATTCTGTAAAGCGGCTCTGCGGTTGACGGTGCAGGGCTCTGGGAAGGAAGCTGCGAGACGCGCCGCCCTGGTGTACTGTGTGGCAGCTGTGACCGTTCAGCTGTTCCCCTCGCCGCGCCGGCGCGTTTCGTCACGGTGGCTTTACACCCTGCCAGACCCGCCTACCTACCAGTCCGGGTTGACCCCGTCCGCGCACCTGGAACTCGAAGGTGAGGCTCGGCCGTCCTCTGCAGGAATGTTGACAACTGTCGGGGGAGCGGCAGCACGTACAGTAGGTCTTCATCCCGGCCTGCCGACAAACCGAGCCAGCGCCCGCCTGGGTGGCCGGCGTACAGCCGCGTCCAAGAGACGCCAACGTACGCGTGTACTGCAAGCAGCCAGTAGCCGCTAGCACTTACGCCTGTCTTACACGAGTTAGCTTGTAAATTAACGGCCAAGCACATCTCCAGTCGTTCAACGTCGTCAATGATCAATTGACTGTGCCCAGTATGGAGTTCTAAAGGGTCCTTATATGTTCAACAATACGACCAAACCGTCGATATATTGATCGTATTATGGCGCGTATTGATGCATCGTGAAATTAGTAGTCTTAACGAACAGTATTGATGTCCCAAAAATATCCTCAGTACTATCAATGTGTATTCAGTGTCTGAGATCGAGCATTGATGGTTTGACAATATTCGCTATTACTATTCAGATGTTGACAGAGCTTCATGAACCAGCCACACGGCTTATGTGTGTACAGTTTATGCTTCCAGGTCGTCTGTGAGCATAACACCCCTCAAATTCAATTTTTTACGTAATCTTCTAAAACGCAACATTGGGGTAGTCAATAGAAGAATTACTACGACTTCGCTTTCTTTATTAATTTGAAAAATATAATGGTGATTGTCTTGTGCAGTGAGTGCAAAATACATGTCAGCTCCACAAAACAGTTTTAACAACTGTATGATTACCATTTTGGGGTAGTCAATAGAAGAATAACTCCGACATTGCTTTCTTTATTCATTTGAAAAATATACTGGTGTTAGTCTTATGCAGTGAGTGAAAAATACATGTCAGCCACACCACATTATCACAAAAGGTAAAAAAAAAACCTATTTTACCTTAATTACCAAACTATATCGTTGCACGATAGATATAATTACTTCACATGTTTCAATAAGTTTTTCTAATTGTGTTTGGTTGTTTTACAGCACTGAGCTTCTACCATTCGCAAGGCCCGCTTGTCGCCAGAAATCTTAGTTTCATCTAATCTCTCATCGACTGCGATTGACTCTCCCATTAAGTGTTTTGCCTGTCTATTTTATGTCATATCAACATTAGTAATTTGTCATAAGATGCTGGAGTCATCCAAAAATACTTTATGATATTCGGCTCCGTGGCTACAATCTTATACAATAAATTACTTACAATAAATTGCTTACAAACGCAAGCTGCACAGAGTCAGTCAAGCTGTGAGAAATGAAAAACACAGACATGCCCACACATTAACCGACAACAGAAATAGACCAGCTGCCCTATGGAAAAGCCGTCCCGTGTGGCCGAGCGGTTCTAAGAGCTTCAGTCTGTAACCGCGCGACCGCTAGGGTGCAGCTCGAATCCTGCCTCGGGCATGGATGTGTGTGATGTCCTTAGGTTAGTTAGGTGTAAGTAGTTCTAAGTTCTAGGGGACTAATGACCTCAGATGTTAAGTCCCATAGTGCTCAGAGCCATTTGAACCATTCCTTTGGAAAAACCTGTGTGGTATTGTTAATAGGCATAGTAAAAGCTGCAGCTGATCACATTGTCCCACCCTATAAATTGAGTCTGTACTTCACATTACCTACAGTGACAACTGAACCAGAAACAAAACAGAGACTCATTGATTACTTCATGGGGGCAAACGCTTTAGCCAAGAAAAATTCTGTCTAAGGCATTTTACTTGCAACACCGTCAAAAAGCCACCATGCTTGTCAGTTCAGTATCTATAGGACACGATGGCGTCACAGTCCAAATGATGAAGCTTATTATTAACCTACTTCTGCCCACTATATCAGATATATTCAACCACACTTTAACCATAAGTGTTTCCCTTGAGACCTGGAAACAGGGTCTAGTTAAACCATTGCCTAAGAAGGACGCTGTCACAGCACTCTACGATAACCGACCAATTTGGATTCTTCCTGCACTGCCTAAGGCTTTAGAGAATATAGTCCACGACTAGCTGACATTCTACCTAACAACAGACAACTTATTTATTACACTAATACCAGTCAGGCTTCCGTAAACGACGCAGCAAAAAAATGTTTCAAATGGCTCTGAGCACTATGGGACTTAACTTCTGAGGTCAGCAGTCCCCTAGAACTCAGAACTACTTAAACCTAACTAACCTAAGGACATCACAAACATCCATGCCCGATGCAGGATTCGAACCTGCGGCGTAGCGGTCACGCGGTTCCAGACTGCAGAAACGTCGCAGCACTTATTCCTTAATGAAGGTAACAGATGACCTGAAGCTTGCTATGGGTGCAGGAGTGGCAACTATCATGTGTTTCTTAGAATTCAGCAAAGCCTTGGACACTGCCGACTACGACATTTTGCTTTCCAAAATTAACAGCCTAAATTTCTCGCCAAGTCCAGTGCAACGGTTTAGCTGATACCTGACGTCTCGCCAGCAATGCGTCATCTCCAGTATCATAAGCGGGCGCAGTGAAGACAGGTAGTATCAGGAGTCCCCCAGGCGTCCATTGTACGTAAATAATGTGTTATCAGTCTTTTTTTATTGCAAATCCTACATGTACGCTGATAACCTCAAATTGTATCTAAGCGCAAAACCTATTAGCCTGAAGACATGTATCGAGAATCTCAGTACCTACCAGGATGCGCTATCAAAATGGGCACAGGATAAGGGGTTAAAGCTCAACCCATCAAAACCCAAGTGGTACTGGTTGGTCATTAGCCCGAAATATGGGAAAGCCTACCATCTCTAATCCTAAATGGGACACACGTCAAGTGCTCTCCTTCAGCAAAGAGTCTAGGGGCAGTAATATATGAAAGTCGAAATAGGACTGAGCACATAACTGCAATGTGGAATCGGCATCTCTCGATGCCTTACAAAATTATAAAAGCTCTTCCCTCTTGACCTGAAAAATAAAGCTGTAGAAGAAATTCCAGTTACTGATTGCAGCCATTTTATCCTGAAAGACTATGCTCAAGGCAGCTCAGGGCGCCCGGAATTGGTTATGAATGCCTGTTCGTTGTATACGTGATGGTCGACTCTTTGATCACATTTTGCCATCGTATGCACTACTATCCCGGCTGCGTGCACTACTGCTGAAATTTCCATTCCCTCTGTCTTCTTTACATTCTTATCAATGCACACTGTCTCTCGTATCTCACCGCGTCCAACGCTCTTGTCGAGCAACACAACAGAAACGCCCGCTCCCAACAGAGTAAAATCCTTTCTGTTCCACTCCACTGTCCACCCGTCTTCTTGAAGTCATTCGCAGTAGCAGGATCCTGCACTGGAACAGTTTCACGCATTATATCAGAAAAATGAATGACATCTCCGGCTTCAGAAGCAGTTAATAACATATTGACTAAAGTAACAGCAAGGATTAACGTTGTCTCCGTACGCACCGTTGTCTCTGTTACCCTTGTACATCCCTCTTTCCAACTGATCTTCCTAATTTCCCAGCGTTCTTAGCCGATGTAGTCTACCTAAATTTCATTTTCCAGAACTCCCTACATCAGAGGGGATTGGGTTGTTTGGGTGAAGAGACCAAACTCCGAGGTCATCGGTCTCATCGGATTGGGGATGGACGGAGAAGAAAGTCGGCCGTGCCCTTTCAAAGAACCCATCCGGGATTTTGCTTGAAGCTATTTAGGGAAATCATGGAAAAACTAAATGAGGATGGCCGGACGGGGGATTAAACGTCGTCCCCCCCATGCGAGTCCAGTGTGCTAACCACTGCACCACCTCGCTCGGTCCCTATACCAGAAATAACTATTTTGAAGACCTAAATGGCTCTAAGCACTATGGGACTTAACATCTGAGGTCATCAGTCCTCTAGACTTATAACTACTTAAGCCTAACTAAACTAAGGACATCAGACACATCCACACCCGAGGCAGGATTCGAACCTGCGACCGTAGCAGCAGCGCGGTTCCGGACTGAAGCGCCTAGAACCGCTCGGCCACAGCGGCCGGCTTTGTAGACCTATAAATTCATCTTATATATGTCATTATCATTATCTTTAAAAGTGTCACAATTATTATTATTGTTACTATTTCACTGTTAGTGGCAGCAGCTGCAGTAATACACGTAATGCCAGTATTAACTTTGTTCGTTCATAGAATGAGATTTGCACTCTGCAGCGGAGTGTGCGCTGATATGAAACTTCCTGGCACATTAAAACTGTGTGCTTTCAGGAGTGCTAGTTCTGCAAGGTTCGCAGGAGAGCTTCTGTAAAGTTTGGAAGGTAGGAGACGAGGTACTGGCAGAAGTAAAGCTGTGAGTACCGGGCGTGAGTCGTGCTTCGGTAGCTGAGTTGGTAGAGCACTTGCCCGCGAAAGGCAAAGGTCCCGAGTTCGAGTCTCGGTCGGGCACACAGTTTTAATCTGCCAGGAAGTTTTGTTCGTTCATAGTTAGTATAATTTACTGACGCTACCACTTCAGACACTCAAAATATTTTAATGGTAGTTTTCTTATTAAAACTGTTATTTCTTAGGTAACTATGATGTAAAGAATGTACTGTATGTGTTTTACCCCTGCTACCTTCAGAATTTCAAACAGAGTTACGCCAGTCCTCAATGTCAAAAGCTTTCTCTAAGCCTACAAACACTAAAGCTCTTAGGGTACACATTTAAGAGCCCATGTTTACTGCACATGTTTTATTGTTTTGGACCATACTGCCATCTCTGAAAATTGCCTACCATACAGTCTTAGCAACTACCAGTACCGGTATATGTATTCCACAATTAGAGATATCAGAAAAATTTTTGCTTGTTACTTCCGATTCTACCGTTTCTGGACAAGGTTTCCTTACAACAAATTGACACATTTACCCTTCTCCATCATCTTTGACAGTTTGTAACAATACCAGCGAATCTCCTTCTTAATATTTTCAAGAGAAAATAATTACACATGTGTTTCAAATGTAAGGACGACTCTTTTCCTCTTCTATGACTCTTGCGAAGAACATACGCGATGAATTTTGCTTTGATCGTTATCACTGCCTGTTCTTACATTGTTTTACGATATTTCGAATTTTTGGTGAAAAGGATGATCCTTCATAACCTCAATTTCGCCGTTAAGTGCCAAATTGCACAGCATACGGCCCTCACAACAAACACAAATTTTTAACTGATGTGTTAATGAAAACGGCCATTTGTAACAGGCGAGACCCAGTACACAAAGAAAACTTCAGGAGCGCTGTAGAAAACATTCTTGCCACCAGTTGTCCACTGAGACAAAGAACGTCTGTGAACATCACATCTCCATAGACACATCGTTGCGTGTGGGCCAGAAATTTGTGCAAATACGAGATGTGGGCGAAACTAGAAGCTAAATTCTGAAGTCTGAAAAAAATTTCTAACATCTGTGGGCGCTGATCACATCAGCGCAGATAGATCGTAGCACGTAGAGTGGAAACCACTAAAAACCTGGCGTTCGAAACGTGTCTGAGTCGGCTGTTTGTCCGGTCTTCCGTTTCTCGTCTTCACGTGTACACCGATTTCTAAAACGGCTGATATTCGTCAAAATTTCTGAGAGTTCATTGCTGAGTTTATCGAATATATAGAAGTTCACACATGTTTTTGGAAAGCTAAGAGGAAAGAAAACAACGATCGAAACAAAAACAAAAAAAAAGAAAGCGTTTCTAAAAGGCTGTCACAGTTTGATGGTCACTTTTATAATTTATTAGAACATGTGGAATTTAAAACGCAAGTGTACATGTTTTATACTAAACATGTCATGATTCATTTAGTACATAACTGGGATACCTCACTTACCTTCATGAAATGTTTCTTCAGAGAAGTGTATACAGGGTTTTGAATGTTTCAGGTACAGTCGAGAGGGTCAAGTAAAGGACAATGAAACAAGCTAATAATCCTAAGGTCCGAAAACCAGTGGAACGTATAAGAGCAGTCATAAAAATATTACATCACTGTTGATGTCTACGGCTACGTTTATGTCGCTCAGTGGACGTGCTTGTACATTGCAGTAAGAAATTCTAAATGTTTACAACTTCTTTCCGTCGGCTGGTACCGTAATCTCTATTTGAGCCGCCAAGGTGGCAATACCTCTTTTCTCATGGAAAATGAGTTACAAGCGTCAATATGTATTTGTATCTCTCTGTGTCCATTCGCAAATAATTTCATCAGTCATCAGGTTCGACCTGTGATCCGCGAAATAAATTAACATGTGAGAACTACCGTTGCTTAAGGATCGTAAATCGTCCTTTCCGCCTCTGATCTGCAGAGTATCTAACAACGAAGCAGCTTAGAAGCTCTCAGGTGATACCGCCAGCGCAAGCCGGCCGGGGTGGCCGAGCGGTTCTAGGCGCTACATTCTGGAACCGCGCGACTTCTACAGTCGCAGGTTCGAATTCTGCCTCGGGCATGGATGTGTGTGATGTCCTTAGGTTGGTTAGGTTTAAGTAGTTCTAAGTTCTAGGGGACTGATGACCTCAGAAGTTAAGTCCCATAGTGCTCAGAGCCATTTGAACCATTTTGAACCAAGAGCGCACTCTGCAGGCGATTCACAATTTTGTACCGCTATCCCCGTTGGTTCCTGTATAGAATATACTAGTGAATTAGCTGTGTTCTTGACTATAATGTGCTCCAGACCTTTCCACCAGATCAGCGCTTCTACAGGTTGGAAATGATCACCAGTCACATCCGCAAAAGAAGGCAACGGAATTGACCCATAGAACTGTTTTATCGCTTACTTCTCAGAATGATAAAGGAGGTTCTTTGCTATCGATAAGACCAACAGAGCTTCTACAGGTGAAGCAATAAATGAAATATTCAGAAGTATTGTTCACTGGTGGTCGGCTAATACACTTGAAGAAATAAAATAATAAAATAAATGCAAAAAAAGAGTTAGTGAGTTCCGTTCAATGCAAGATATAGCGCATTGAATAACAACACAACAGGAGAACAAGAAAATGTAGAAGCCTTATTGTTAAAAATTCACGGAAGCACATATTGATCAGAACTTGAATAAGAAATCAGATAGGACAGACTTTCTCTCATTCCTGAGTTCAGCAACAATTCGTTTGTGTGCAATTGTTGGTTTTGTTGATTAAAGAATTGCAAAAATAGCTTGCTTAGCATGCTTCCATTCACTGATATAAGGAACAATTTCCTGGAGCAGTTTCATACATAGACATAAAGTATTAATAGCACAGAAGCGTGCTGTATGGATATACTGGTGTCCGCACTCCTACATCTACATCTACATACATACTCCGCAGTCCACCATACGGTGCGTGGTGGAGGGTACCTCGTATCACAACTAGCATCTTCTCTCCCTGTTCCACTCCCAAACAGAACGACGGAAAAATGACTTTGATTTGATTCCGAAGATGGAGGAACCACTCTGTGGCATTCGCTTCAGAACTGTTCCAGAGATTCGACAGGCAGTATACCGCTACATTCACACCATCAACAGAACAGGTTCTGCTAACGGTATACTACGCCTTCCACATTTCTGGCAACGTGTTCTGCACAACTCTGGTGACTACTTTGAAAGACAGTAACAGGTGAAAACATGTAACTCTTTCGTATCGGGTGTGAATAAATAGTTGCCACTATTTCAGTTCCAACCCTCGTACACTATATCAGGAAGAATGTTGGGGAAGAAACATATTTTGTATGAAAATAATACCAGCGTCGTAAATACAATGCTAGGAACAAAAATACTTTCCACTCTCTCCAACTTAACGTTATACTTGAAGAGAATGAACCTAAGTATGCTGCTGCAGAGATATGGTGTTGCTGCTACGTCCAGTTTGTGGATGTCAGGATGGTAGCAGGTGGGCATCCGGGATGTTATTCCTACACGTAAAATGATAAATGCAAGGACTGAAGGAAAAAACGGGTTCTATTCCCAAGAACTGCCACTAAGGGATAAAATGTTCACGAAAACTCGCTAGGGCCGCGGAGTGAACCGCACATCGTACGGAAAGAGCATGTAGACCTCAATAGGAAGGACAGCTGGCCAGGTCAAGACGTTAAGGAAGCTGGCAGGCAAGACCTTAACAACTTTACCTCTACCGACGATTTTCCTAGTAGACAGTATCTTTATTTTTATGTTTTCTGCCATTTCATGGTTACTTTGTGAGGCGGCGGCCTATTTGTTTTATCCTCGCATTTTTACCTTTTTTCCATACTTGGTCTGCGTATAAAATTCTTCTGGCCACCCAAAGTAGCTTGTTTTTCTTACTTCATTTACCTTCCGATTCAGTTTCTATTTACTGACATTTCACTTGCATTGCACACTGATTACATGAGCTGTCAGGGCGTAGCTTGCGGCAACGCAGATAACTTATCTCTCTGTACTTAATTTAACATATGCTTATATTAGATATTTGTCTTTAATGTATCTAGCTCCAGGCCAACGGGAAGTCGTTTTGCTTGGGAGGGGCTGCAGGTGAAGCTTTCTTACAGATCTCGAGGAACTAGCTATCACACATAGTGTAGCTTTCGTGATAACAGACCACAGAAACAGCCGAGCAAACCTTTTAACCCTGGACAAACGGCACGCATGAAGCTTGAAGGAGCGTCCAGTGCATTCAATAGCAGAACGGGAGACCATGGTGTTAGAGGTGAGAATTCTGCCTGTTAATAAGTATTCGGTGGTTTCCTCAGCTGTTTAGTTTCTACATTCCAAGTTCGATAAATGGCTGTACGTGCTTCTGTAAAATTTCCTAACTCTGCCTTTCTGTAGAAATGCAGTGCAAAGCTCTCACCAAAATTTCCAGAATATTCTACAAGTAATCCGGCTACACTCAGTTCTCTTTTCCAAAAATATGAAGCTCATTGGCAGATATATTATTAACTTGTTGATGGGCGATAGAGAAGTGAGTTTCACATCCCTTCTTACGGGAGGAGCACTTGGGCCCTTACGGTGATTCGCTAGAAAGGTGGTGCCAAGTGGCTTTCCGAGGTTAAAGGAGAGCTATGAAAAGCAGAGAGTGTCTCCGAGTGTCGACGAGACCCGTCGTTCCAGGCCCTCCCGTTTTCTTGATTTCGGCCTTCTGCGGTGTCTGCGAAGTTTAACATTGAACTTTCTCGGGAGTCAGAGATTTTTACGCATCTGCGATCGTAAGTAATGAAGATGGTGAGGTCCGCGGCTCACAGTGACAACATTCCGGTCGACACCAGCCGCAACTAGCAGCCACTGAAGAACGGCGCACGGTGATCCGTCAGCAACCACATCAGTCGCAACTAAGGTAAGATAGTGTTTGCAACGCACTCATCAAAATTGGAAAGTCGCAACAGAGTGAGGGGAGAGAAGTTCATCTCTGACTTATGGTATCAGCTTGTGCATCATATACTCTACGTGTTTTCTACATTCCGATTTTCTATTTTTAGATCTTTTTCTGTATTCAAATAACCACTCATGTTTCGATTCGTTGTTGAGTCGATTCAAAGAAGAACACTTGTCTTGTGATGATACTTTCAGACCTTTCATTATTTCTTAATCTTTATGCGCTGTGTTCTGATCCATACAGTTTTTTGGAATTCTTTTTATTCTTATAAATTTTTATGTCATGGTTTGAATTCACGGCAACGGCCTTGCCGCAGTGGGTGCACCGGTTCCCGTAAGATCACCGAAGTTAAGCGCTGTTGGGCGTGGCCGGCACATGGATGGGTGACCATCCAGCCGTCATGCGCCGTTGAAATTTTTCGGAGTGCACTCAGCCTCGTGATGCCAATTGAGGAGCTACTCGACCGAATAGTAACGGCTTCGGTCAATAATACCATCATAGCGACCGGGAGAGCGGTGTGCTGACCCCATGCCCCTCCTATCCGCACCCTCCTCGGAGGATGACACGGCGGTCGGATGGTCCCGGCAGGCCACTCGTGGCCTGAAGACGAAGTGCTTTTTTTGAATTCACAGTTTGTGTCCTTTAGGTACCTGGGCACCACTTCAGCCGTAATTGTCCAGCGTCCTGCTGGTGGCGACCCAAGTAAGTACTCATTTTTTAATTATTTTGTTCACTTGTTAATTTAATCTTTCATGTATTTTTATTGATTCCCATATTTTCTGCATAAATCTCATGTTTACCAGATCAAACCTTAAAAAACAAATAAAAGTGTTTTTGCAACTGAATGCCGAGGTCTCTAACCACAGTCCCGTGCCAAGCTTGGGAACTTATTTTATGGTGTTTGCAGTGTGCGGAGCAGTTGATTTTTCAAGAAGCTTATTTACTTCATGGGGCTATGTATCATTTTATATGATTACGGCTGACAGTATTGACAGTACATCTAATTTGCATGGCCAAGGAGCAGCTGTTGAGACAGCAGTTGTGTTCACAGTACAACCAGTTTCTCGCATAACTAGCGACTCTGACACTCCTTAAATTTTTAGGATTTGGCAAGACGCATAATTGATGACACTGCTAGTCCTTTAATTTGTTAAGTCCCATAGTGCTCAGAGCCATTTTGAGCCTTTAATTTTTGGAATTTGTTAACGATCATAATTGACGAAACAGTCAGACCTTCAATTGTTAAGAATAGGCGATGCGCAGTTAATTTTTTTCGAAGTCAGGTTAGTAAATGTATTAATCTAAGCCTTAATAGGGTTGCGAATGATAGATGCTACCGTTAAGAGATCCGTTTAAAGTTTTAGGTGAATTTAATGCTAGCTCATAGCTCTGCAGGTTAGCTACTTGTTTAACTTTTCTTGCGGCTTGTGGCTTCTGACCGCATATTTTTTTCGTACAATTTCTGTGTTGACGAACAGCCTATTGGCTTCTGTCTCGGGTTCTCCGTCCGACGTTCGGAGACAGAAGCCAATAGGTAATTTGTCAACCAGTGGCCACGAAAGCATTAACAATTTTGAATTTCTGCGTTGTTAGAAATAAGGGCATAGCTGTTCCCGCACAGTGCATCCCATAAGCATTAGCAGGTGCATCAGAGCTTATAGCGAATGATGAGTAGAAGCGAAGCGAAACCAGGCAACTAGGCAATATGGAAATTGTCACAGCTTTAGTTCACGTACAAGCGGACACTACAAAGGAGGAAGTGGAAATGACCATAGATGGAAAGCAATTCAGGAGAAAGATAGTGCTAATGTAGAAAATACTGCACTGGGTACGACTCAGGATCAGGCAACCAGAAAGCATAATGATAGGGACAAGGTTAGCGATTGAGGATACGGGATTCAGGACGAATTGAATTTCTAGGTGGAACGGATAGCTTGGGGGAAGGCTGTACAGTAGGAAAAAATGCAGGGTCTATTTACGCAATTGACTCACTCAGCTGTGACTCTTTCACCAGCGTCAGGAACAACATGCGGATCTGAGGACGTATTGAACATACTCTGGATTCTCGTGGCTGATGCTGGACACTTATGGCTGACAGCCGGGAACTCACGGCTGACATTGGAAAGCTCTTAGCTGACAGCCAAACAAAGCTCACGGCTGACAGCACGGAATGAGATAGCGAGTGAAACGCGTACGTTTCATATGTATTCATTACCAGCGATGGCGAGGCATGGCAGAATCTCTGACCAGAGAGTTATTTATCGCTTGACCGCGCGAGTGTTCAGTTGCGAGTTGTACTCTGTCTGTAGTAGAAGTCGGATACAGTTGTGTGGCGAGTCGGCAGAGGGAGTAGATAGTTGGATAGTAGTAGTCTGTCGGCAGTAGTGTGTGGCGAGTAGGCGTCCGCGGTGTGCTCTGCCCACGAGTCTGGTCAGGAATGTGGTCGACGATATGTATATTATTGTAGAAGGTAATGAAGCAGCATTGCGCTCAGCTAATAACGTATGTTAATTGTAATTAATTTGTTCAAAATGATGCCCCAATTATAACTTTTTATAAAGTAACTCATTTAAAGAAAAAGATTCATTTCAAGCTAATTAATATTTCCTATGCATTCCCTCCAAGAATCAAAATCAAATATGGGGCAGCATTGCACGAAGCTATGCCGAAAAATAAGAGCAGATATAGATGCAGTTTTACTGAGGTAAGAATTTTGGTTTAATTATTTCACAGGGCCGTAGGTCAGCGCTGCTGTCCTTATAAAATTTATCAGGTTTGATTATTTCACAGGGCCGAAGGTCAGCGCTGCTGCCCTTATAAAATGTATCAGGTTTAATTATTTCTGTTCAGATGTTACATTCAGTTCATGGTTCATTATTTAATTAATGTTATTATGGGTTTGTGATCAATCTTCATCCCTTAACGATATTTTGTGGGGAGTTTACATTTGCGCAATTTTTATTCTTTAATTTTGCAAGGAGGTTACGCTTGGCTCATTTTATTATTCAGTTAATATTGACTAACTTTATTGCGGGGAGGTTACACTTGGCTTCATTTCAATTTAACGGTATATGGCTCCATTTACATTTACATTTTTATTGTCATATTTTCACAGGGAGGTTACAAGAGAATAGGGAGTTACTGAAGAAACATGCTAAGAAGATAGAGGAGATATTAGAGGCAGCTGTTGAGATGCTTCAGAACCGAGTAGATCAAAATAGCAAGGACATACAGAAATATCAGAAAACCAAAGAGGCTTTCCAGGAAACACAAAATGAATAATGAAGTCTGAGCTACTTTAGATGGTCAGAAACAAATTCTCAGCTACTTTAGATGGTCAGAAACAAAGAATGGAGAAAGTGTTGGAGTAGGTAGAGAAAATTCTGCAAGTTGATCAAGAAGTAACTGAAACAGAACAATGGCTGGGTGACCAGGAAGGTATTATAGAAGCAATAAAAAGAATTGTAGGGTTGGAAACAGCAGTATGTACTATTCCAGCTGAAACAGAACTCAAAGTCAAGGAGGTGGCACAGAATGTACAGATACAAGAGAACATAGGCAGGGTCTGCAAGCAGTGGCAAGAGACATTTACCAAGGAACTTGGCAATCTGTGACTCCAGGTACGTGGTCTGTTCATATTCATTTAGAATTCATACGCAGTTTACTCGAAAGTGGAGCAGTGACAAAGATGCGAACAGTGGCAAAAAATTGCCATTCTTACCGAGAGTTTCTCGAGAAGTTTGTCGCTACGTATTGCTCACAGGAGACTCAGGTATGAGTCAACGATGACATCATGTTGACAAAAACTTTGAAAACGTGAGCTACCCAGCCACACCAACTGATCTAATCCGATTTTGCTATGACAAGCTGCTGCAATCCTATCAGTCTGCAGTAGTAGGGCATTGTGGAGACAATACGGACACATTCAGAATTGGCTGGTAACTTCCTCTGTTTTTCCTGAAACCGCACCTTTGAGTCTGACCTACTACAAATGAAGAACGGGTAAGTTCGTATTCTCTAAGCATTTGCAGAGAGCTTCTTTCGACAACGCCAAAACCTAGCTACAGCTGTCCCTGATGTTGCTTAAATTCACCCCTTCTACTGAAATTACGATTGCAGTGTGTAGGTTTTTTATTTCTACAGTCTCTCTTTCTTCTACTAGGTCTTCCCCGATATCATTGTAGCCCAGCCAGTTGAGATTATTCCTGTCTTTCCCTTTCCCTCGCAGTTGCCTCCACGGTCGTCTTCCATGGGATCGTTTGCAGGCTCCGTTCTCGTAGTCGGTGGCGTCATTGTTGATTTACATAATTTTGAAGAGGATAGCACCATGGGTCGGGTGCTGTGATCTCCTCAATCTGGGCACCATGCCTCTTACTGTTGTGTCTATGCACTCTTTCACCCTTGCAGTGTCAGATGTTCTAATTTCCGTTATTGTTCTGCTAGTTTCCCTGCTGTATTTTATTTTCATAATACAGCTGTCTAGCCCATGAGTGGAAGATGTAGTTGGGGTGTCACCGCCGGACACCACACTTGTTAGGTGGTAGCCTTTAAATCGGCCGCGGTCCGTTAGTATACGACGGACCCGCGTGTCGCCACTGTCAGTGATTGCAGACCGAGCGCCGCCACACGGCAGGTCTAGAGAGACGTCCTAGCACTCGCCCCAGTTGTACAGCCGACTTTGCGAGTGATGGTTCACTGACAAATTACGCTCTCATTTGCCGAGACGATAGCATAGCCTCCAGCTACGTCATTTGCTACGACCTAGCAAGGCGCCATTATCATTTGCTATTTATCTTGTGATGCATGTATCGTAAGACCGATGTTCACTAATTATGAATTAAAGTTAAGTATTCCATCAGCTACGTTCTTTGCTACTATAAATTCCCTTAACTGTTCCAGACCTCACGCCAGCCTGCGTGAGCTTAAACGCGTGCCTTTCGGCTACCGGTCATAGTGGCTTGGCTGTCTTGCCAAGTCACAACAGTAGTCGCTAAGTTCATTTTAGCTGTCTAGGGGTGATGCAACAAGTTGTTTGTTGCTGCAATTGGGTTGTTATTTCCACACTCATGATGTATGGATTCAAACCCTTGTAACAAGATTCTGAATGTGTCCGTATTGTCTCCACAATGTCCTACTACTGCAGACTGATAGGATTGCAGCAGCTTGTCATAGCAAAATCGGATTAGATCAGTTGGTGTGGCTGGGTAGCTCACGTTTTCAAAGTTTTTGTCAACATGATGTCATCGTTGACTCATACCTGAGTCTCCTGTGAGCAATACGTAGCGACAAACTTCTCGAGAAACTCTCGGTAAGAATGGCAATTTTTTGCCACTGTTCGCATCTTTGTCACTGCTCCACTTTCGAGTAAACTGCGTATGAATTCTAAATGAATATGAACAGACCACGTACCTGGAGCCACAGATTGCAAAGTTCCTTGGTAAATGTCTCTTGCCACTGCTTGCAGACCCTGCCTATGTTCTCTTGTATCTGTACATTCTGTGCCACCTCCTTGACTTTGAGTTCTGTTTCAGCTGGAATAGTACATACTGCTGTTTCCAACCCTTCAATTCTTTTTATTGCTTCTTTAATACCTTCCTGGTCACCCAGCCATTGTTCTGTTTCAGTTACTTCTTGATCAACTTGCAGAATTTTCTCTACCTACTCCAACACTTTCTCCATTCTTTGTTTCTGACCATCTAAAGTAGCTGAGAATTTGTTTCTGACCATCTAAAGTAGCTCAGACTTCATTATTCATTTTGTGTTTCCTGGAAAGCCTCTTTGGTTTTCTGATATTGCTGTATGTCCTTGCTATTTTGATCTACTCGGTTCTGAAGCATCTCAACAGCTGCCTCTAATTTCTCCTCTATCTTCTTAGCATGTTTCTTCAGTAACTCCCTATTCTCTTGTAACCTCCCCGTGAAAATATGACAATAAAAATGTAAATGTAAATGGAGCCATATATCGTTAAATTGAAATGAAGCCAAGTGTAACCTCCCCGCAATAAAGTTAGTCAATATTAACCTCGAGTTTGAGTGCCAGAGGCACACTACTGAATGTAACTTCCTCCTGAAGTTCTTTCGATCAAGTGAGGTTTGCAATGGAATTCATGTGGGAAGGTCCAAGCGTTTCTTGAACTTAGTCGAGGAGAGATTCTTCACGTATTAGAACTAACTAGCATGGGGATAAGGGCAAAACCAACCGTCGTGCTTCAAATGGCATCTTCAAAGTAGTGGATTAAACGCAGAAGAAGGGCGACTACGCACGCACTGGACATGATAATAGACAGGGGGAGACAACATTAAGTAGTGACGAAGGAGTGATTGCAATCAGTCAGACAAAAAGTTAACCGCATCGAAGAAACAGGCAAATTTGAAAAATTCTTCTCTCTGTATGTGGATCCCCTACGTGTGAGACATGCACCAGAATTTGGTGGAGTTGGAATCGATTAAAACAGGGACACTCTTTGGGCATCACCATTTGGTGAGCGTCAGACCTTACCTCTTGATGTACAGGGTACATGGGACGGTACATGGCGACTACCAAGAGAATTAGAAAGTTTCTGAGGGAAAATATTTTGGGGACTCTTACGTTAAATGTATTTTACGATGTGTTTTCTTATTATTCTCAGAATTTTGTAATGTGCTTCTTCTTGACGATAATGGTTGACAGTTTGTGTTGTCCTATCATGATGTTCCTTGTAGTTAGTTTGAGTAAAAATTCGATGCGAATGTTGGTTGGAGTAAGTGATGGTGTTTTACGGAGAAGTCCTGCATGCCACATTGTCGTATGGAAGAATTTTATGCTAGTTTTTTTAGTTAAAGAAGCAGAATGTATGAGACGGCTCACAGATGTGCATGATTTTGTCAATATAGAGTGAGAAAGGAAGTTTATTTATTTATGCATTTATTTTACCTGGCTCTGTATGCTCATGCCATATGCTCGTGTTCCAAATATTGCGGCATGATACAAGTACGCCTTGCACAATAAAGTGATAGAGAAAAGAAAAGAAATCACGGATCTGACAAGCCGGATTTAGAGGAGTCTATGAAGCCAACTGGAGCATATGATGGGTGAAGGAGATGGTGGATGATCATTGTCGTCGATGACGAGTAAGTTGATTTTTGTGAGTCCGTGTCGCAGGAGGCTCCGACCAACACATTGTATTGGTAGTGTTGACTTTTGCCCGCAGCAGATTTCTCCTGGCCCATTGACGTATTGGGAAGGTTGATGTTTATGTGCCGTTCACGCCGCAGTGCGGTAGCACTGCAACTAGTTGAAAAATGGCTCTAAGCACTATGGGACTTAACATCTGAGGTCATCATTCCCCTGGACTTAGAACTACTTAAACCTAACTAACCTAAGGACAACACACACATCCATGCCCGAGGCAGGATTCAAACCTGCGACCGTAGCAGCAGCGCGGTTCCGGACGGAAGCGCCTAGAACCGCTAGGCCACAGCGGCCGGCTCTGCAACTAGTTACTGAACGTTAGGGCCGCATTATGGGATTTGGTGTCCATTCTGCAGCTGACCCTACTAAACAGCAGAAACGATGAGAGTCCATTACTACTGTCCACAACAGACGTTAGACGCAACATTTGGCCATGAGGAATCGTAATAGTATGACGATGATGTTGTTGACAGCACAACAATGCGTTTTATTAAAGCGTTTCTTGCAGTTATGTTTTAGAAATTCGATACAAAACGATATGCAGCTCGAGTTGTACGAGATAATCACAGGTGTTAGAAGAGAGGACTCAGAAAAGCAATGATGACAGTCCTCCAAGAGTCGAAGGAAGAATTTTTCGCAAGACAAGCAGGAAGACATGAGCAGCTACTTGATAGCGGATATTGGTATCGTTTACAGTGATGAAAGTTTGTTTTTGCAGATTTCAATCAGGAACCACCAGACCTGTCTCATCTTTTTACCTCAATAGTGAGTGAACATGATTTGTCTTACTGATATTTGTGCTAAGTATTTCTTTTTTCTTTCAAGTAGTTACAGGTGTGATAATTGTACCACTTCAGTTTTATTGTTACCACATATGTCATACAGATGGGCATTGGCGCTTCTCTAAGTTCTGTTGCAGACACAGAAGGAGATTCAGAGGGGAACGACACAGAAGGAGATTAAGTTTTTTTTATTTTTATTTTTTTAAGTGTGAGGTTGTATACGGCTGCAATAGCAGGAGAAGGAGATGATGGATAATCGTTACTGGCCAGCCATCAGTGGGTTAGATGAAGGGAAACAGATGAGACGAATAGCTTAAAAGAGCTGCATGAAGGGAGTAGCTGTAGCGAAGCTTCTCATCTGGTGAATGTTAAATAGTGACGCTAGTAAGTACTGGTTTAGATAGCACGTCGTATGTGCATGAACGTTGTGGTTTTATTAACCTATGGTATTATACCACTAGTCAGATTTAAGCCCACTAACTCCGTGGATCGATATACAGAATAGTGAGTGTGAGTGATTTAATTTCAACATTTTTTTCTCTTTAAGTGTTTGGCTAAGTTGCACAGATTTTCGTTGCTCATGATTTTGTATGTGTGAGTGTTCTCGTATGATTATGATTAACAGTGTTCAGGGGAGATTTATGAATTAAGGAGAGATAAACATCAACTTTAACGTAAATTAATGAAGACCCCACAGGGTAGCTCCAGAAATTTTGTTTTTTTTTTTTGTGAATTTAATTTGTTTCTAGATGTCACAGTCATTGTAGAGTTCACCTTTCATTAATTTTTTTCTTTGTAAAGTTAAATAGTACAAAACAGATATTGTACACGTCATTTGTGTTTAATTTTCCCTTGTTCGTAAAGTTCATTAGTAGAGTCAAGTGTCCAGACAGGATGGTTATGGCATGAAGTACGTGCGTTGTGCTTTTTTTTAAGCCATCAGTTGCACGTTGTATTTGGTTTGTATGAGTATGTAAAGACAGCGGAATACGGCGTGAGTGCTGACACACGCGGGCGAACGCATATTGTGACAGCACGTGAGGTGGGGCATCTGGCTTGAAGGGACGTTCAACGCCGCGTCTCCATCAGGTCACTGACCACCCTATTCATAGACATATGTGGGTTCACATTCAACTTGGCCAAGTAACAAGCTCGAGAGTCAGCGGTGCGGGCCGATACATTGGGAAGCCCATGTCAACACAGTGAGAGCGACCATTTGGCGCTGATGCTAGTGGTGAACAAGTGTGAATAAACAGGGGTACACATCTTACGTTGCCGTCAGCAGGACATTTTAACTGCAGCCGTTATGCGCTCCCAGCAAATCCACAACATGCACCAAACCGTCACAGTGATGAGTCGACTGAGCCTGGCACGCCCCACTGAAGAAAAATCCTTTCCTCACATGACTCAGAACCTAATTCCGAATTACTCGTCGCGCACAATGACGAAGCACGAAGCAATTTCTGATTGACGTCTGGTTTTCCACATCGCAACCACAAGCTCACTCCAAGTTGTTATCTCCTAGAGAGATCTCATACTACTAATCATGGGTAGTGACGCGTAACCATGTTGACAACTGACAGCCTGGTATGAAACCGGCAACTTCTGCCTCATGTCATACACTCCTGGAAATTGAAATAAGAACACCGTGAATTCATTGTCCCAGGAAGGGGAAACTTTATTGACACATTCCTGGGGTCAGATACATCACATGATCACACTGACAGAACCACAGGCACATAGACACAGGTAACAGAGCATGCACAATGTCGGCACTAGTACAGTGTATATCCACCTTTCGCAGCAATGCAGGCTGCTATTCTCCCATGGAGACGATCGTAGAGATGCTGGATGTAGTCCTGTGGAACGGCTTGCCATGCCATTTCCACCTGGCGCCTCAGTTGGACCAGCGTTCGTGCTGGACGTGCAGACCGCGTGAGACGACGCTTCATCCAGTCCCAAACATGCTCAATGGGGGACAGATCCGGAGATCTTGCTGGCCAGGGTAGTTGACTTACACCTTCTAGAGCACATTGGGTGGCACGGGATACATGCGGACGTGCATTGTCCTGTTGGAACAGCAAGTTCCCTTGCCGGTCTAGGAATGGTAGAACGATGGGTTCGATGACGGTTTGGATGTACCGTGCACTATTCAGTGTCCCCTCGACGATCACCAGTGGTGTACGGCCAGTGTAGGAGATCGCTCCCCACACCATGATGCCGGGTGTTGGCCCTGTGTGCCTCGGTCGTATGCAGTCCTGATTGTGGCGCTCACCTGCACGGCGCCAAACACGCATACGACCATCATTGGCACCAAGGCAGAAGCGACTCTCATCGCTGAAGACGACACGTCTCCATTCGTCCCTCCATTCACGCCTGTCGCGACACCACTGGAGGCGGGTTGCACGATGTTGGGGCGTGAGCGGCCTAACGGTGTGCGGGACCGTAGCCCAGCTTCATGGAGACGGTTGCGAATGGTCCTCGCCGATACCCCAGTAGCAACAGTGTCCCTAATTTGCTGGGAAGTGGCGGTGCGGTCCCCTACGGCACTGCGTAGGATCCTACGGTCTTGGCGTGCATCCGTGCGTCGCTGCGGTCCGGTCCCAGGTCGACGGGCACGTGCACCTTCCGCCGACCACTGGCGACAACATCGATGTTCTGTGGAGACCTCACGCCCCACGTGTTGAGCAATTCGGCGGTACGTCCACCCGGCCTCCCGCATGCCCACTATACGCCCTCGCTCAAAGTCCGTCAACTGCACATACGGTTCACGTCCACGCTGTCGCGGCATGCTACCAGTGTTAAAGACTGCGATGGAGCTCCGTATGCCACGGCAAACTGGCTGACACTGACGGCGGCGGTGCACAAATGCTGCGCAGCTAGCGCCATTCGACGGCCAACACCGCGGTTCCTGGTGTGTCCGCTGTGCCGTGCGTGTGATCATTGCTTGTACAGCCCTCTCGCAGTGTCCGGAGCAAGTACGGTGGGTCTGACACACCGGTGTCAATGTGTTCTTTTTTCCATTTCCAGGAGTGTAGTTACCGCATCATAGAACCGTCCTCATATCCGAGTTGCCACACTCAGAAGAGATGTCTGGGTGTTCCAGATGTCGTCACCAGACGCATCCTTTCAGATGTTCTCAGCCGCTCGCAGAGCCCCACAAGTTGTGATGAGAATGTTAAAAACGACTTCCGTGAAGTGTCCACGTGCCGTGCGACGACATTCAATCAATCGTGTGCATTTCTTCGGAGATATCTATGTAGGTATTAAATCCAAAAAATTTGGATCTCAAAGCGAGGATCTCTGAACTTCAGCAGACTGTCTACAAATCGATCATGCGATGTCTACTTTCTCCGTAACTTTTTTTTTTTTTTTTACACTTGTACATTTGCTATGTTCTGTAGTTTTTGTTGTTATTTGCCATAGTCTCAAACTTTATTACACTGATGCAGTGGCACCACGCAGTATTTTGGTTAACGCAATTAAACATTTAGTTTAAGTGACCGAAAGTAGCATGGAGGTCGGTACAGAGTAACCATGCAAACAGAAAATATAAAGAGAAGAACTGTCACATCATATCTAAGTCAAATTTCCATCTCTTGCTTCTTCCATTAAATACACTTTACATTTCAAATACATCCACAACCTATTATGTATCTTATTTATTATCATTATGTAAGTTAGCAACAAGTTTAAACTAAATTGTGTATATGCATTTGTACTTACGAAATGTATATAATTTAGTTTGTTATCTCTCTTAATTTATCTTTTGTATAATATTCAACAAAATATGTACTAGTAATAAAACTGAATTTGTATGATATAACATGTAAAACCACACACTGTACGATGTGCTACATAATAAGAGGCAGCAGCTCTTTATTTGAGAAATAAATAAATAACAACGCTGGCCGTCAGCCACGCTATCTCGGCAATCAAGGCACAATGACAGATGTGCAAGAGAGATGCGAAGTGAGGATTCCTGAACGCAGCGGTAAAATGCCCCGTGCGGTAAAGAACGGTGTAGTAACCAGGTCGTTGCCACCATACCCCTGCGAGTCTCTTTGTTACGGGCGACGTGACTAGACACCAGATTTTACGCACACAAATGTGCACGAACGGAGTATAAATGACGTTGAATTTGAGGACGGGACGTTATTCGATTCGGGAACTCGGTCATCACTGAGTAACCAAGACGATGCCAGATCAGTGCCGGCCCGCGAGACGACTGGGCAGGGCCAGCAGCAGCATCCGGTTCGAGACCAGGTGGCGTCTCCCCCCACACTGGGTCCTTCACGGGGCTTGATGCCACAGCGCCGCCAGCCTGCTGTCTGTGGCCGCTGCCGCCCACGGAGGAACTTGAAGTCACAGCGCCAGCCACCGTCCGCCGTCCGTCCGAGGGGTACACAGCCGCCTCAGCCACCGTGGAGCGGAGAACAGGGGAGTCGCCGACAGGCATGTTGCTCTAACGGGAAGCGCCGCTGTCGCAGCTCGCTGTGTCCTTGCCTTCGCCGCTGGGCCGGAGCCCTAACACAGCATCGCCGGACGCCGTCCTATCAGCCCGCGCCAGCTGCACCGTCCATAGCTCATGAGGCCCTTGTCTAGGGCATATTGATCGATGCCTTTGAATTTTTTCAATTTGTTCTCCACATCTTCGTCCTCATCACCGAACGTTTGATGCTGACTGCTGAGATATTCTAAAATTTTTATCCTGCCACCCTTGCAGAGCAAGTATATCTTTCTACCTTTCTTAAGATTCCTTGTATGTTCAAATGGTTCATATGGCTCTGAGCACTATGGGACTTAACATCTGACGTCATCAGTCCCGTAGAACTTAGAACTATTGAAACCTAACTAACCTAAGGACATCACACACATCCATGCCCGAGGCAGGATTCGAACCTGCGACCGAAGCGGTCGCGCGGTACCAGACTGAAGTGCCTAGAACCACTCGGCCACAAGGGCCGGCATCCTTGTAGGACCCGTCGTCATAGATGTTGTCACAGCCTTATGATCACTAATACGTTCCACTATGTTAACTGATTCGTTAAGTTCAGGTCTGTTTGTTGCCAGGAGGTCTAAGACGTTACTCTAACTATCTGCTCAAGGTAATTTTCGGACAAGACATCCAGAACAATGCCACACGTACCATGTGTCTGGCACCAATTTTGATGGCGTAACACTTCCAATCTATACCTTGCAAGTTGAAGTCACCCCCTATTACAACGGCATGATCAGGAAAATTATTAATGATATTCTGCAAGTTCTGTCGGAAGCGCTCTACAACTACTGATCCTGGCCCACGTGGTCTATACTATCATCCGATCTCCATTTTCGACCGTTCTTTGATGCTCAGTTTCATCCAGATTAATTCACATTCGGAAACCGCGCGGGATTAGCCGAGCGGTCTAAGGTGCTGCAGTCATGGACTGTGCGGCTGGTCCCGGCGGAGGTTCGAGTCCTCCCTGGGGCATGGGTGTGTGTGTTTGTCCTTAGGTTAATTTAGGTTAAGTGGTGTGTAAGCTTAGGGATTGATGACCTTGGCAGTTAAGTCCCACAAGATTTCACGCACATTTGAACATTTGAACACATTCGGAATCCGTGATAACCTCGCTAGATTTTATCGAATTTTTTACTGCAATAAACACGCCGTCACCACTGGCGACTAACCTATCCTTACAATGATTATTCCAATCTGAACTTACGATTTCGTTGTCATTAACGTCTGGTTTCAAGCACTTTTCTGTTCCCATTACTATCTGTGCATTATAACCTTATGTAAGTCATACTAATTCCGGGACCTTTCCTGGATGATCCTGCAGTTTATTAAAATCATATTAATCTTTTCCCCGACACGAATCCGCTCGGCGGACTTGTGTCAAGGTCGGGTGAGCCGGCCAGTCTGTGGATGGTTTTTACGCGGTTTTCCATCTGCCTCGACGAATGCGGGCTGGTTCCCCTTATTCCGCCTCAGCTACACTATGTCGGCGATTGCTGCGCAAACCATTTCTCCACGTACCCGTACACCACCATTACCACGCAAACGTAGGGGCTACACTCGTCTGGTGTGAGACGTTCCCTGAGGGGGGGGGGGGGGGGGGGGGGGGGCGAACCGCACAATAACCCTGGGTTCGGTGTGGGGCGGCGGAGGGGTGAAGTAGACTGCAGCAGTCGTCGTAGGGTTGTGGACCATTGCGGCTGCGGCGCGGACGGAGCCTCTCCGTCGTTTCTAGGTCCTCGGTTAACATACAACATACATACAATCTTTTCTAACTCTGATCTGCGAGGACCAAGATTCTCTGACGTCACTGTGGTTGATTTAAGAGGAAAATGGTCTTTGGTCCCAAGGGAGGGGTTCTCTAACCTAAAAAAAAAAGCCCTATGTGCACGACACACGTACTCCGCTACCCTAATAGCCGCTTCCTTCGTGTAGTGCGCGCCTGACCTATTAAGGGGACCCCTGCAATTCTGCACCCGATAGCGGAGGCCGAGAAATTCGCATCCTATACCGTCGCAGAGTCGTCTCAGCCTCTGGTTCAGCCTCTGGTTGTGACTATAATGCTGCTTCGGAAGTCGCAACAGACAGTTCATCATATACTCTACGCACTTCAGCACTTATAACCATGTGATCTTCACTTTGATTTTCTTTTTCAAGGAGAACTTTTTCTACATTCAGATAACGACCCCTGCTCCATTCGATGTTATGTTGATTCACAGGAGTGCACATGACTTGTGACCATGTTTCCAATTCTTTCATTATTTCTTAATCTTTTGTTCACTGTGTCCTGATTCATAGAGCTTTTTTGTAGCTTTTTATTCTTATAAATTTCTGTATCACAGTTTGAATTCCCAGTTTGTGACCTTTATGTGTCTGGGCAGGACTTCAACCATAATTGTCCATCATCATGCACGTGGAGACCCAAGTAAGTATTCATTTTATCTTTTTTTAATCTGTTGAAACTCTTGTTAACCTCATATTTAATGTATTTTGTTTAGTTCCTACGTTTTCCGCATAAATGCCTCGGTTACAAGATCAAACTCTTTGATTTCATAAATTTCCAACTACAAGCAATAGGAGGGGGGCAATATTAGTTTAGGGAGTCATATTATGGCATCTCCTGTGTGTACCGCAGTTGAATTCAAGTATCCTACTCACTTCGTGGGAGTGAGCGTAAGGTATCGTTGGCCGGGAGGCCGCATTCGGGGAAGATTGCCCCAAGTGCAAGTCTTACTTCATTCGACGCCACATTGGGCGACTTGCGCGCCGGTGATGAGGATGAAATGATGATGAGGACAACACAACACCCAGTCGCCGAGCGGAGAAAATCTCCAACCCGGCCGGGAATCGAAGCCGGGCCCGCTTACATGGGAGGCAAGCACGTTACCATCCAGATAAGCAGGCGGATTTCATGGGGGTAATCTATCATTTTACATGATCTGGTGTGATAGATTCGTATTAAACCTAATCTGCATACCCAAGGAGCACCTGTTGAGCTATAGGTTGGGTTTGCAGCACAACCAGCTTCTGGCAGCTTCTCTATCATTATCATTCTGGAAACGTGGTCCGTCAGTGTCTGTTTTTTTATGTCATAAGCCTTTCAGTTCCTGCAATTAACGAGCCATCCTCAGTGATCCATGGTGTTTTGCCTGGTAGTCTACCTGTAAGGCACATGCCTCGAAACAGAGAAGTCGGAACAAAGAAAATTTCAATCTGCCTTTAATCTAACCTTCATCTCTTATCGATGTGAACTGTTGCTAGGAACGACATGTCGCTCGGATTCCATCTTAAACTATAGGTCCCCGTTCGGCACTCGGATAAGAGGGATAAACTGGCGACACACAAATCGCCGAAGTGGCGTCGAGTTGGAAGACTTGCACCCGTCCATTGAGCCACACTTAATTATGTGTCCTGTAATACACTTTTGCTGGATGCACATAATAAAAGTGTTGTATAATATTATAGATATCTTACAGTATTAAAATATTTTCATCATTCTCTTAATGTTGGGCAAGAAATAATTATTTGGAGCACAAGTTTCGTAAAGTTAAATTTCTGTCTGGTTGTACCTACGATTTTTTTCGAATATTTTTTATCATGTATGTGGTGAGATGTAATCGTACCTTCTTGTCCCGCGTACATCAAGATATCTGATTTTCCGCGTTTACGACCTTTCTGTAAAAAGCAAAAACGTATATTTCCCCTTGCATTACACCTAAAACAATAATTCATAGGCTTAATATTGCCTCGTGCGTTCCTATATTTACTCAAAACAAACGGATTTTCCTTGGAATTGAATTCTACCAGTCTTTCGATTCTTCTGTACGAAACTGAGACAGTACTTTTCAACCATTACTTATGAAACTGATGGTCCCTTTCGCACCCTTGAGCACGTGCTTTTTTTGAGTTGTAATTATGGTATTATTTACATTCTTATCGAAATCTGAGAGTATGTCACCTATCTCATATACCATGCACACCCGATAGTACAGTTCTGTCATGGCTGGTTCTCCCAAGGATATAAATAATTTCTGAGGGAATATCGTCTACACCATGGGACTTGTTTTGGCTAACGTCTTTCAGTGCTCTATCAAATTCTTCTCACAGTAATGCTTCCCTCATCTCATCGTCATCCATTTTTGTAATACTAACCTTGATACTTCCATGATACTAAACTTCGAGCGTGGTGGCGCTGTGGTTAGCTCACCGGACTCGCATTCGGAAGAACAACGGTTCAAACCCGCTTTCGGCTATCCTGATTTAGCTTTTCTGTGATTTCCCTAAATCGCTTCAGGCAAATTCCGGGATGGTTCCTTTGAAAGGGCACGGCCGGGTTCCTTCCCCATTCTTCCCTAATCCGATGGGACCGATGACCTCGCAGTTTTGTCCCCTCTCCAAAATAAATCAATCAACCAACATAATCCTTGTTTATGTGTTTTCCCACTCTTACCCTTCCCTTCTTGCTTAGTATAAGCTTTCCATCTGAACTCTTACTATTCGTACTGATGCTTGTCTCCTCTCTAAAGGTTTCTTTATTTTTCCTAAAGTAATGCATGTTTCTACAGCCTTGAATTTCTCCTCGAGCCGTTCCTACACTAGTAAGCAGAACTTAAGGACGAAAGTGAATTTCGCACCACGTGGCATGACAAGTGATATAGCTCGATGAAACTTCGATGATTCATATGTTGCACAACAAATCTAGCCGAGTGCCCATATAAATTTTTAAAACTGTTATTTGTGAAAGACGGTAAGGAATCAGATCCTGCCCATAGTGTGTCTTATAGTCAGTATCTGAGGTCCACAAAGAGTGTCAACTTTGCAGCTGGCAGGGCGCCGCTCACATTACATTTCCCCACCGAACCAAGCCGTAATCAAAAAGAGCAAACATTGCAATATGACAGCACCCAATGCTTCAATATGTTAGCTTCGCCATACAGAGCTGTAACATTTGACATCCGAGGTAGCCACTCCACGGCTTCCTAACACTGACAGAACGTGTGACCTTACAGGGAATGACACTAAATGAGACAGCACGACGTGGACAAATCCGCTGACATCTACAAATAATGAGGGCAAATGACCGCAACGCCAGCTGCGATGATATTACATCCAGTTTTAATACAGCCAGAAGCTTCAGTGTCATTGTCTGGACATTTTGTCGACGTCTCTGATCCGACAGAATGGCGTCAGTTACGGAATAACTAGGATGGCGAATCATGATGTGCTGCCTGCTGTCGAGAGAAAACTTAGCCCCTGAGATCGCGCCAGAGGCTGTAGTGGTACATAACCTCTGCGCAAGCTGCCACTGCTGTTTGATCACCACCTTCACTAACGGTTCAAATGGCTCTAAGCACTATGGGACTAAACATCTGAGGTCATCAGTCCCCTAGACTTAGAACTACTTAAACATAACTAACCTAAGGACATCACACACATCCATGCCCGAGGCAGGATGTGAACCTGCGACCGTAGCAGCAACGCTGTTCCGGACTGAAGCGCCTAGAACCGCTCGTCCACAGCGGCCGGCTTGACTAACGGAAGATGCGGAAGAGTGAATCTTCTCCTGGTGAAGGGCTGTACCAGGTGACCGCAACGTGAGTACCTCCTGTCTGGCTGTGCATAGTAGCCTCCTCCTTGGTTGTATGCCCGCAGTCTAGCCCACACTTTCGGTACCTGCTTAAGCGCCCGCCTTGTTCGAGAGTACCGGGGCAGGCTCTACTAGCTGCTGGTGAACCACGGTAGGCTTGTGCCTACAGAGTTCTGATCTGGCTACCTGCAGGAAATCGCTGTTGGATCCTAATCAACAACATGGCCATAGCCAACGTAGCACTCCGTCCACGCTTCTTGTGACAGTTAAGTTTGTTCTTCAATGTCCCTTCCGCCGTGCCGTGAAAGACAACCACTACTGTAAAATAACGAACAGTAAATACGAGTATATTTTCAGACAACGCTGTTTCGTTGGCACTTTATGGCCTGTGACAGCCCCAGAGCCGTCTCCTGCATCTTTAGTGTCACCATCTCGCCCACTCAGCCGCCAAGCCCACGAAAACTCCAAACCACTGCAACTGCTGTCCAGAAGTGGGCTCACGTTGCGCTCCACGGCATCCTTGCACTGACGGAAAGCGTGAAGGCAAAGGTAACTAACATTAGTTGAGACGCCACCGTGGGGCCAAGTCCGTTGACACCTCCTGATAATGAGGGAGAATGTCTGCATCCCTGGCCGCAACGACGGTACGCCCAGCTCAAACACCCTCGTCACAATATATGCATCTCATGGAAGGACAGTCTCGTTAGTTACACGATAACTTGGTTGGCGAATCGTAATGTACTGCCTGCTGAGGAGAGAAGACTTTGTCCCGGAGGATAAGGTCAACAAGCTGCAGTGGAACTTATCCGTTACAGGCTGCCAGAGTTGTCTGATCCCGATGTTGACTGATTAAAAGGTGTGGACAAGCCTGGTCTTTCTTCTGGTGGATGGCCGTACCGAGTGACTGAAAACGCTTTCAACCTATTGGGTGAGGGTGAAAGGGTACAATACCACCCGACATTGAAAATAGATACAACATTCTTCGTTATTCTTGTCAAAACAACATATTTCTTGTAATGATAACTCAATTTCACTTAATACGTCGAAGCCGGATACCAGTGTAGGAAAGAATGGCAATTTATTTATTTAATTGATCACATGTGCACTCCCAAAAAATAAATCCCTACATTCAGTTCTGTGAGATCTGTGAAATGAATGAATGTATGGTCTTCTGCTAACCGCAGATAGTGAATGTGCAATATATGATCATCTTTGAGACGGTCCTTTCGTCACCTTTGGTGGAACCAAAGAGATGAAATTTACCTGAGCTTTGAGCACCTGAAATGTGGCTGGCCAATATGGTAGCATGATGCTCCCCCACCTCGGCGGAGGTGCGAGATGACCTGAAGAACGGCCATGTTTCAACTCTCTGGCGCTGGATCTTGTGTTGGTAAAACCTGTCTTAGGTGTGCTCCGTAAAGACAAAAGAGTGGAGACAATAGTATGCATGTGAAATACTTAAGAGTAGTTTGGAATAATTATTTCTCTATTTCAGGAACTTTTGGGGGGAGAATTAAATGCCAAGCAGGTAATATTAAGGGGATCGTAGTAATCTTCGGAAGTGACCAACGGTCACAATGAAACCACGTGCGGCAATAAGTTGAAATACTTGAGTGCTAGTACTAAGTTGAAATACTTCCGAGTGCTAAAGTTAAGCTGAATTACTGGCGTGTGTACTATAAGTTGGAAATATTTAAGAAATGGCGTATGTACTGTAAGTTGGAAATATTTAAGAAATGGCATGTGCAGGACTTGAAATTAGAGACGAACACTTCCACGTGGTGAGTACTGTGTGAGACAAAGGATAAAGAGAAGTGCTCCTCCAAGGTATCAGTTGAGGACTCGCGTGTGTGACGAATATGATCTTAGTATTACTTTGCGTGTTATGTTTCCGTGTGACGCTTGATTCAAACTCTAATACTCTGAGAGAGAAGCAAGGAGAGTCAGCCGTCTATCCAGCAACGCCACTTGGCTTGCATTGCACAGGAAGACGTTCGTAGTAGGAAAGGAAAGTTACGAAGTGGGGCAGCGTCGTGTGAAACTGGGATGAATACTAATTGAAGTGGGAAAGCTGAAAGTGAAGTGATTCTAACGTTGTGACCATTCTTTGTGATGTATCGTATGTTGCCAGTGTGATGTATTTCGTGTAATTTAAGTATGTGTGGTTTGCATGGGAGAGTAGCAAGATAGGTTCAGAGGCAGTGGGTTATGCATGTTCCTTTTTGTACCCCTCGATCTGCAGGAAATTTTCGTGATGATGGGTGTGAGAGGCGAAGTGTGAGATACAGCAAAAGATCCACCATCCTATCCAGAAAGTGCACTGTAGCGCTAGATAATTACGAGACCATAAGATAGAGAATCACCAATGTAAAGCCATGCCCACTGGGCGGAGTTTCTCATGTGTAACTGTTGTATAAAATGTAATGGTGTGTTTAGGTTATCTTTGAACCATAATAGAATTTATCGGAATAAAAAAGATAGTGAAAAGAAAAAGATTGGTGGCCTTGTTCTTCGAATAGTGTGTTGTCATGATATCCAGAATTTATAACGTGTGCGCCATTCATATTCATAACGATGGCCACGTGTTGATCAAAGCCGTTGGGTAAGAAAGAGAATGTGGTATTGCCAGTGCGTAGTGAACAATCAGAGTTGCGCAAATTACTAATAGTCAGATGTGCGTTATCTGCTTCCGTTGCGTAATATTCAAACAGGAGAATAATTTGTAGCTTAATTGTGAGTACTAGTGCTCATAATCAGTTACTGATGTTACTCGATAAATAAGAATAAATCCACTCGCTTGGCAGACCACTCATCTTGCAGGCCTGACTGCTTGATGCCACAGTATGAGCAAGGCACGTGGGTGCCTCTCAAGGGACCTGAATACCGCCTGCCTGCCTGTACACTGTACCGTCTCCCTCGATAAGCGCTGTATTACTGATTTGGTTCCTGGGCATTCACCTTCATGACACCCACCATCCGCAATGTGCTGTTACCACCAGCTTAAGTTCATGTCCATCTTCGAGGGCGCTGGGGCAGGCCGCACTAGTTGCTGATGAGCCACGGTACGTTTGTGCCTCTCATAGATTCCTTTTCCGACTATCTGTGGGAACAGTTATTGGGTCCTGACCGACACCGACAAACAGCAGCGAGCTTTACACCGTGCCACAGAAACAACAGCTACCATAAAATCTTCTTCTTCTCTTCAGGTACTAGGCGAAATTGCCCGTTACGGTACCCGTCGTTGCCAGAGTCTTCCTCTATCTCTTCTTCCTTGACCCTTACAACTTCTAACCTTTGAGGAGGATCTGTCACTCTCTATTCTTTCTAGGCGTCCGTCCCATTTTCTCCTATACTTTAGAATTTTATTATTTAGACTAAAGTTTTTAGTTCTTCTCTAATACCTTGATTCCTTAGTCTGTCTTCTATTATGCAACCTTTAACTCGTCTCACGAATTTCATTTCTTGTGCCTGACTATGGCTTCCTTGCTTTTTGCCAATCATCTAGATCTTGCTTCCACAGAACAGTGTGAAGACAGTAACTCTTTTGTAGAAGAATCTGTTCTAGTTTTGTTTTTAAAGTTTCTGTTAATTGTTCCACATGCTCAGCTAAATTTACTTAGCTTAATTTCTATATATTTGCTGTAGCCGGATGTCACCTCACATCCAAGGTAACTGAAATGATTTACTTGCTCTAAAATCTCTTGATCTTCCACTACTTTGACTCGAATGTGTTCTTTCTCCATGAAGGCAATTGTCTAATTTTTTCTATTGAGATCTCCTGTCAAATTTCGCAGTTGTTTTTTCAGTGTGTAAATTCCTTTCCGAAGGTCCTCTTCTTTATCTGCAAGGATCACTGCATCGTCTGCACGTAGTAAGTTATTTAAAAGTCTTCCTTTCCGGATATATATACCTTTTTGATATTCTGCTTCCCATGTATGCGTTATTTCACGTACGTACATGGTGAACAAAGTTGAGGACATACAGCAGCATTGTCGCACTCCTTCGTTAGCTGGTATCTCATTAATCATTTTTGCGTTGAGCTCTGGAGTGATAGTCGTGTTCTGATGCAAACTTTTTATCGTATCTATTACATGTTCGGATATCCGCCATTTTGGTCTATTGACATTGTCAAAAGTTTTTCTAAAATCGAGAAGAGCAATGTGTGTTTCTTTATTATATTCTCTGCGTTTTTGTATTATCTGTTATAAAGTAAAAACTGCATCTATCGTAGAGCGTCCTTTGCTAAAATCCATTTGTTCCTCATGCAGTACTACTTCCGCTACGTTTTAAGTCTTGTGTTTAAAATCTTTGCATATATCTTGTATGCTGAGTTTGGTGAACTTATTCCTCTGTAAATATGTTTCACTTTTTGAAAAATGATATCACTCTACCAATCTTCCAGTCTTTTGGAATATTCTTGCTCTTCCAACATTCGTTTAACAGATGTAGCAGTGATCCAGTGCGTCCCTGATGACATACTCTTCATAAGTGTTATAGAGCTAACGTGACAGTAAACAACCTTGTCTGACTCCATTTGCCACACCGAAAAACTCCGAGCATTCACCAACCACCTTTAGGGTTACAGGGTTACAGTATGAGGATTATAAGGACCTGATAGTAATGCTAGTAAACTTGGTGTTTTGAAACCCCAAACTCATTGATCACATGCCACGACTTGTACACATGATGCAATCAAGGGCCTTTCTGTAATCTTGAAAACAAATTAACGCAGGGACGCAGAAATCATGACTTTTTCAGTTATCTGTCATAAATTCTTGACTGCCTCTCGAATATCTTTACATGTCACAATATCTGCTTGTTCTGCAGAAATCTGAGATTGCAGGAATTTCTTTAGGCGTTGTTTCGTTATGTACAGTATAACTTTGCTAACATGCGATATAAATGCTATAATCCGATAACTGGAGCAGTCCCTAATTGTTCTTTTTTGTGAAGAGGAATTAGAACAGATGTAACCCAGTCTTTAGGTCATTCACCAGTTTTCCACCCTATATTGGGTACTAAATGTAGAGCACGTATGCCTTCTTTGCCATCACAGTCTGAAATTCTCTGACCTGGGGCCTTTTTTGTTTTTGAAATGCTTCATGGCATTCTCGATTTTATTAAATACCATATCAGGTTCCCCTTTATGATTTCATGAAAATGCTCTCTTCCTAGATGTTATTCCCTTTGCAATACATAATTTTGCAGTGTTGTTTCGACCTTACTGTTATTTCTCTCTTGTCAGTGATAAGATTGTCATTTGCTTCATCTGTCACTTACGTAGGCGGTTTGAACTCTCGGTTTATCGTTGTGAAGAGGTTATGCGTTTGATTTAGCTTTTGACGCTGGTCTGTTTCATTGCTAATATTGGTGAGGAGCTGTGTCTTACCCGTTCGGCATCTGTGCTATATTCTGCAGCAAAGTCCATTGTATTCTCCTTCATACTGAGCAGTTTGTATGCCACATCTCTTCAATGCTCCTGCCTTCGATCAGTGGTAGAGTAGTGTTCGGAATCCAGAGACGCTTCTCTCGACAGATCTTAGTAACCTGCCGAGGAAGAGACGAACGGATTATTTCCTTCATTTTGTCCCACGAGTTTGGGGCCAGTCCTTCTTACGTTACTTGCTGGAGGATGGGTCTTATCTTCTCTCTAAATTTTTTGGGTCTATTTTTTCCTGTAATACGAACCCGTCTTATTCTAAGGAAGGAAGGGTTTAACGTCCTGTCGATATCGAGGTCATTAGATATTAATGCCTTATTCTAGCCTTCTGGATCAATTTCAGTTTTACCCGCATTTTCACAGATATGGTCGCTGCCATAAGTCTTACAATCCGGGACCGAAGAATGCCAACATTGCGTTCACCTAAATGGATGGTATATTCCAGCAGCTCATAAAATTCTTCGATTTCTGTGTGTGGTGAAGCTGCAATGGGAGCGTAAACCAAAAAGCCTCCATTTTAATGGAGATTATTCTATCACAAAGGAGCTTAAAAGCCTTGACAGCATTACAGGTGATTAGCAATCACTATAGCAACGCCATTTCTACTCATATGCTAACTTCCAGATAAGTACACCGTATTTTCTGCCAGAGACACGAAGTGGCCATACCCTGAATGTTATCTGTCGTTACTGGCATAGAGGTTATTAAAAGCAAGGTTGTGTGAAATAGTGCTGTCGTTTGGGTAAGATGTTATCTGGCCATGAATACGTGAATGGGGTTGAGCATACAGATTTTATAACGCTCCGTGCTTTTGTTTCTAAAAATTATTATCGGGTATGCATCTAACAAGCACTGGCTCCTTCGAATAAGTTAATTAAGCATCCCGAACTGCATTTACTCATCAGCATGTAATTCATAATTTCTTAATGCAATGGATAACGATTTCTGAGACTGAAATAAATGGGGTAGCTTTAAGAGCAATGACACAGTGGATTTTCATTAGCTAAAACTGATCACTACTATTGTTTCTTATTATTGACCCATTAGCCTGCAAATGCAATGGATGGGTTACAAGTTGCTAATTGAAATTGAGAGGTGGGGACAATATTCAATTTAACATCAACCTTATTTCCCTAACAGAATCCGAAATAAACACTAACATCACACTATTGGTTTCCATCAAGCCTAATTCTGATTCAAGGCGTCTAAGACAGTAAACTGGAAAGCCAACAAATAATTTGAGCGCAGAGACGGAAATGAGATTGGGATTATTCCATAGTCGTGCAATTATTCATTCTCAAATTCGCTCAAGAGAGCTAGTGGTTAAAGATTATTTCTCTATCAAACCAGAGCTTGGCAGACGCTACGGCGTGTGAGCGAGAAGTCTACGCTATGCAAAGTATCACAAAAGTTCACATATAACACGTGATATGGTTACAAGGAGCACTAAGGGAAAATGAATCTGGCTTTCTCCTTTTACAATATAATCAAATAAACAACAAGCCCTTCTTTCCTCGCGTTGTTTACTTTCTCAAACTGACGGAATTAGTCAAGAGATGCAGTAAATGTGACATAAGGTAATGAGAGAGACTAACCAGGAGTCTCTCAATCGTTCCCACGTGTGCCTCGTTAAGTGTGTCTACCTCATAAAGATCCATTTATCTCTCCACGATAGCAACCTTTCCTGTTTGATAGAGGCCTCGTACATTCCAGGTTGCTATCCTTTTAACGATTCGCAAGAATGGTTTAGACTGTCACCCCAGAGGTCAGATTCAAGAGCTTAATTAAAGACTGAGTAAAGCCATGAGTCTATCTTGGAAAGATGACAGTGGTGGTTTCCCGTTGGCTTCCACTGTTCAAATTAGACCGCCCCTACCAAGGTGTCAGATGCTAACATTTTAGGTTAGGCTTTACCGTGACTGTTATTGGCATTAAAGTTTACTGTTGCCAGTCACCGTTTTACTATTTCCACGACGCGTTTCAAAGGTTTAAACCTCCATCATCGGGTGGATTTACATTAGTTAGTATGAAATTTGTGTGTGTGTTGTGTTACGCTTTTTTGGAGGAACTTGTGGCACTGCCTAGTGGAGAAACAAGACGCTATTTTGTGTTATTTTTTATGGTTTTAGGGCACAAAACTGATACGGTGTCTTGTTTCATTTAGTGTAAGATGCTTTTGTAACCCCTCCTCTTGAGTGCAGTCGCTGCATATTTGCCTCTTCTGCCAGTGACACCGTACCAAAGTCCACCTTCTCGACTGCAGGTGTCACTGAGGTCTTGAGGCCCTATGAAAGGTTGCCACAATGCGGAGCCACATGAACCCTGGTTGTATACCGAGGTTCACACTCCACCCGCTCCCCCTTCCTCATCATTTGCGAGATGAGGCTCCTGGCTTGAAACTGGTAATGGCGGAGGTAAAATAAAATATAATTCTTGAAGTAATGTTAAGTGCACTTTGCCTCGCAGATTTAAACTTCACAACATTCGTTTCAGATATAAATGTTAACTGCAATAGCCCTGGCACTGTTAGAATCACGTCAGCCACAAATGGATACATTGCAAGCTCTAACTGGTACACTTATAAAATTTCCTTCTTTCTCCATGACAACAGCGGATTATGGATTCCATGATTGTGGATTCCTTGGATTCTGGAGCATTATTGTGAGTTCTAAAGGTTCTGCATTATACAGAACAGGAAGCTGGTTGGTGGCTTGGAAATTCTTTGGCAGTTACGTGGAAAAGTTTTTGCAAAAATCATAAATAAAAGGATTCCCCCCCCCCCCCCCCCCGCCAGCTTGCCACCCTTTCATCGTCACTCGGCAACAATTTTTTGGGTCCCGCCAGTAGTAAACGGAACACTTACAGCGTTTCTTTGTTGTCGACTGTATGTCCGACCGTTCAAAACCCTTTTCTCTCAGGAAAGGATAGACGTATCAAGTTGAAATGTATGTCACAAACTAAGGTCTTTGGCCAATGACAGTGCAATAAACATTAGTTTCTAAGTTAACACAATCAAATGATACGGCCATTTGCGTCACAAATTTTGATACTAGTAAACTCAATCATCAAAACGTATAGGGCTCTTCCCAGTGGTCTAGAATCACGGAACTTGGCAAGGAGCAAGTTTTATACAGAAAAACCAAAGGAAAAAATCCTAAAATTATTAATTTATAATTATATCACAGGAAAAAAAATGTTTTTGACAATCTGTCCGTCCGTCCGTCTGGTAAGACCCATTTTTCTCGAGAACTGGTGGACGTATTAAGTTGAAATTTATATCGTCTACTATGGACTATAGTTCTTTGGCGGCATAATAAACATTAGCTTCTAAGTCAATGGACTCAAAATATATGGCCATTTATGTCACATAATTCGGTACTCGCAAACTCAGTCATCGAATTTTATAGGGATCTCCCCGTTGACGTAGAATCACCAAATTTGGCAAGAAAAAAAGGTTTCACGGCACAAGTAAAGGAACAAATCTGAAAATTGTTAATATACAATTACACATGAAAAAAAACATGTTTTTGTCATTTGTTATCCAACTTTAAACTTGAAATTAGGACATTCTTGAAAGTATTGGAATCCCTGGGACCAATATCTTGCCAGTATCAATATGAACAACAGACAAGGATCATCCCGATCCTCGACTCCCGGAGTGGATGGACTGTTTATATACACTAGGTGATCAAACGCATCCGCCCCCCCCCCCAAAAAAAAAACATACGATTTTCATATTCGTGCACTGTGCTGCCATCTGCGGCCAGGTACTTCCTATCAGCGACCTCAGTAGTCATTAGACAGAGCAGAATGGCCGCTCCGCGGAACTCACGGACTTCGAACGTGGTCAGGAAACTGGGAGTCACTTGGGTCATACGTTTGTAAGCTAGATTTCCACACTCTTAAACATCCCTAGGTCCACTGTTTAGGTGTGATAGTGAAGTGGAAACGTCAAGGGACACGTACAGCACGAAAGTGTACAAGCCGACCGCCTCTGTTGACCGACAGCGACCGCCGACAGTTGGAGAGGGTCGTAATGTGTAATAGGCGGACATCTATCCAGACTCTCACACAGGAATTCCAAACCGCATCAGGATCCCCTGCAAGTACTATGACAATTAGGCGGGAGGTGAGAAAACTTTGATTTCATGGTCGAGCGGCTGCTCATAAGCCACGAATCACGTCGGTAAATGCCAAACGTCGCCTCGCTTGGAGCAAGGAGCGTAAACATTGGACGATTGACACAGTGGAAAAACGTTGTGTGGAGTGACGAATAACGGTACACAATGTGGCGATCCAATGGCTGGGTGTGGATACGGCGAATGCCCGGTTAACATCTCTCATTGTAGTGCCAACAGTAAAATTCGGAGGCTTTGGTGTTATGGTTTGGTCGTGTTTTTCACGGAGGGGGCTTGCACCCCTTGTTGTTTTGCGTGGCATTATCGCAGCATTGGCCTGGCACAGTGCTTCCCACTGTTTAAGAGCAATTCGGGGATGGCGACTGCATCCTTCAGCACGATTGGGCACCTGTTCATAATGCACGGCCTGTGACGGAGTGGTTACACGACAATAGCATCCATATAATGCACTGGCCTGCACAGTGTCCTGACCTAAATCCTACACACCTATGGGATGTTTTGGAACACCAACTTTGTACAAGGCCTCACAGACCGACATCGATACCTCTCCTCAATGCAACGCTCCTTGAAGAATGGGCTGCCATTCCCCAAGAAGCCTTCCAGCACCTAATTGAACGTATGCCTGCAACAGTGGAAGCTGTCGTCAAGGCTAAGTGTGGGCCAATACCATACTAAATTCCAACATTACCGATGGAGGGCACCACGAACTTGTTAGTCATTTTCAGTCAGGTGTCCGGATACTTCTGATCACGTAGTGTATACATCTAAGTTTGTATGGAACTGTTAGTGCGCGAAATCTACTCGCAGCTGGCCAATTTTTAAACTAATATTTTACTAGTTTATATATTAAATTAATATTTTTGTAGAGAATAAAAAAAACTTATCTAAGTGAACCAACTCAAAATACTGATGACTGACTAATAGAATGAATATTAAGATATGTGATAAAATTTCAGGGACTAATTTCCGCGGTAGCAGAGGGAACCTTTAAGGGCATGAACCGTATGGGAAAACACACTGGAATATATGCATCAAGTAAGTGACGACGTTGGCTGTAGATGCTACTCTAAGGTGAGAGGAATTCGTGGTGGGTTGCATCAAACCAGTCAGAAGACTGATTATATCTCTTCCCCCCCCTTTTTTTTAAAAAAAAAAGCTGCTGGAAGGGTATGGAGGTGTTCTCCGTCCGACGGTAGGTGTTAAAAGGCCGGCGGCAGAGACAGTTTACAGTCCGCTCCTGCCGCAGAGCCCTCTTCCGCCTGGGACTGCAGGGCTTGGAGGTGTCCGGTGTTGAGGGTGGCGGCGTCCTTGGCAACGAGGGCGTGCGGGGGCGGTTCCTCTGGCAGGCGCCAGGTAGCAGGAAGGAGCGGCCCGCGCTATATACCTGCTACCTGCCAAAGCCTCCCCACAGTGCACCGGAAGTCACGCTCCGTCTCCAAATCGTGCACAAGAATGCCTCGTCAGCGGCGCTTGTACTACGGTCACGCTCGACCGTCGACAAACCTTTTCCTCGCGCGCAAGGGCGCAACAGTTTGAAGACACGTGTAGTACTTTTGTCTGACACAATACTTGTAAGCACAACCGATTGTCTGTGACTCTGCTAACAGACGTTCTCGAGGCGCTGAAAGTATCACAGAATGGCGGTAGAGCGTTAGCCGAGGACGTCGGCGCACGGGACGAGGCAGCTAACGGTTGACGTGCACGATGACATCTCCAGAGTCACGAGACACAGCGCAGACGGCACACGGTACGAGCTGGTTAACGCGAAACTGCGCTTTCAGCACTCTCCAGCGACAGTTGTCGGCTTTCTTTCGCTCGCAAACCATACAGATTGCTCACGAATACCTACGTTAGCTCTGTTAAAATGCCCGTTCGTTTTCTTGACCGTGTTTGTGCTATTCATGTTGCTCCGTTTGTCTTACACATAAATAAAATCTTCAGTATCCGTGAACGTGTAATAAGACGAAAATGACAGGTACATATCCGCTTAGTAAGGATATCAGCTTTTAAACGTTCGATAACAGCTTATAAAAGTTCGCCAAATCGGAGAAACTCGCTCCTGACAGATAGCGCACTTATATTTACCTAACATCAAAAATTACAGCAATTATTTCAGTTAATTTCATAGGAAACTCAAACAATCTTTTGGAACATGTGGAGGTGAAAAAAATGGCACACAGCAGGTCGCGAATCCTCTATCGACCCGCTGTCAGTTCGATACTGTGCCGCCTCAAACAACTACATTGTACTGCAACTGTATTCCTAGAGACCTCGTATTCTATTTAACGTTCTAAAGGCTTTAATCGCCAAAATTTTATTGACATGTAACTGCAACAAATTCTAAAACTAACGACACGTTTTCATGAATATTCAGAGGGTTTTTACTTTAAAACGGCTCACCCTCACAATACACGAGCTATAATGCGAAAATAACTAAATACGAAAATTCCTTAACCACCAATATAAGGTTTCCCGTCATTTTATGACAACAGATGGTACCAATAACGATTCGTTCTCGAGACAACGAATGTGCTAGTGGTTAGAAATAGCACATATTCGTAGGGTGGAACATATAACACAAAACACGCCGAATATAGCCTTCTATCGAACACGACAAAAACAGTATGGCGCCTTGCTTTCTGCTGCTTGTGGCGTTAGGCGCGTTCTTGCTTCCTATTGGTTCTACATGACGTGACACATTGGCGAAATGTTGAGGAACTTACTACATGTTTCAGGTGACGAAACGGCTTCTTAACAACAAATAGCAGGAACTGACGTCACAGAACTCGTAGAGCGGCACGCCAACGTTAGCTAACTCGTTCCGCGTGCTGAAGGTTTAGGGAAAGACCAGATGTCAATCCCAGAGGGCTTCACTGCACAAGCCGGCCGGGGTGCCGAACGGTTCTAGGCGCTTCAGTCTGGAACCGCGCAACCGCTACGGTTGCAGGTTCGAATCCTGCCTCGGGCATGGATGTGTATGATGTCCTTAGGTTAGTTAGGTTTAAGTAGTTCTAAGTTCTAGGGGACTGTTGAGTTCAGATGTTAAGTCCCATAGTGCTCAGAGCCATTTTTTTTTTTTTTCATTGCACAAACTATTCCATGCAGTCAGCTCGTGATGTCACAGCCACCCTGATACGGCGGGAAAGCTGTAAAACAGTTCCGGTACAGTTGTCACCACGTTTAAGGAAATGTGTTTTAAGGAATTCCATAAACCTTAGTCCTTTCACTGCATCTCCATCTTTACTTCTTCTGTCCTAATAAAATGAACCAGAAGCCTTTTATTGTAAAACCATTTACTAACAAAATTCAGTTAATTTACAATTCATATCATTAACTGTATTTGTAAGACAGTTATACACTGATGAGCCAAAAGCGCCTTCATAGAGTTTTCTAACACAATGCAGCAGGCTTTCTACATGACACGGATTCCACAAGCCATTGGTACGTTCCAAAAGTATGTGATGTGAGGTTTCTTCGGAGAATAAATTTGTGTTTTGGGTAGATTCGGCCTTGAGCAAACACAACTCTTTCTTCTTTTTTACCTAGATTTGTTTCACTGAAGTTGCAGCTTCTTCAGTGAGTTTCTTGTTTGTTTTTTTCTGTGACAGGAAAAAATACTTTTTACTGTCTGTACATACAGAACTTCAGTATTTCAAGCAAAGTGTTCACAAACTGAAGCATAAGGCTTTTTATTTTTTTTTAACCCATGCTGTGATTTCTGTAGTTTTCCGTACTTTGCAGTATAGCTACAAAAACCACAGGTTTTGTTAACAAAGTATAATAAAACACACAAGACGCTGGTGTAACGTTCTACGACACCTATTATTTATTTCAAAAATGGTTCAAATGGCTCTGAGCACTATGGGACTTAACATCTATGGTCATCAGTCCCCTAGAACTTAGAACTACTAAAACCTAACTAACCTAAGGACATCACACAACACCCAGTCATCACGAGGCAGAGAAAATCCCTGACCCCTCCGGGAATCGAACCCGGGAATTATTTATTTCACAAACCGGTTTTCGTTTGTTACGCCATCATCAGGTACAAAGATATATATAAATATTTATTTATATCTGTACCTGATGATAGAGTATAAGTCCAAAACCGGTGTGCGAAATAAATAATAAATATTGCAGAACATTACACGAATGGTGCGCGTGTTTTCATTCATAATGAGTGAAATATGCTTCCAAGGATTGACGGGACAGTCAGTCAGTGAATTTAAATAAATTTTCTGGTGTCATGCATCTTGCGAGTCTTTCAGTACTATTGAGCCTTTGTAGTGTACTATGGAGAGAAGTACGCGTGTCGCTATCCATCTCCAGCGTCTTTACCTGCACTTGCCACTATTTTCCATGCACGATGGTATAAGGTTCCATTGAAAACCGTACACGACCTGTATTTATCCATTTCGGGACTCCCGAAAGTTGTTTAGAATGCCAACAGGTCTCCAACAGTATTAGGCATCTTAATGTGTTGTGTTTTTGGTGTTTCTATATTTTTGTCCACTCCCTGTGTTCCCGTAAAGCTTACATCTCTCTCCTGAGAATTTCGAAGATGTTTCACCAATTTGGGTAGCTGAAAGGTTTTTCATATCGCCAATTCCTTGGAGAGAGTCTTGATTTTTCTTAAGTTTTGCTTCCGTTGCCTGCATCTATATACACACTCTTCAAACCACCCTGAAGTAGACGATAGAGGATACTCCTCATTGGACAGTTACTAGACCTTATGCACATTCCATTCAATACAGAGCGCGGGAAGAATGACCGTTTGAACATCACTGAACGTGCTATAATTGATCTAATCTTGTACTCGCGATCCTTACGGTAGCGATACGTAGGGGTGTGCTAGTATGCTACAAAATTTGTAATTTAAAGCTGGTACTAGAAATGTTGTAAGTAGGCTTTCTCCGGATACTTTGCGTCTCTCTTCAAGTGTCTCCTAGTTCAGTTTCTTCGGCGTATTTGCGAACTCTCCAATGAGTCAAAAACACATGTGACCATTCGTCCGGCCTTCCTTTATATATGTTCAGTATTTCCCGTTAGTCCTATTTCATGTTGGTACCAAACACTTGTTCAACATTCTAGGATGTCACACTAGTTTTTTGTGGACATATTGCTTTTCCCTAGTATTATAGCAGTGAAGTAAGTTATGCTACCTGTTATACCTACTGTGGCGTCCCAGCACTCCAAACCGCGTGCTGATATTGTCGACGCCGTAGAGCTGCTACTGCCACAGCTCTCGCAGTGGAGTTGAGACACGATGCGCGATGACGTAGGTCCCCGTTGGTGAACGGGAGACAGAAATGCGAACTCGTACGATGGATGCTTCTTCTGATTTAAGATTGAATGATTCATTGCCCGGATATGCAGTAGTTGTTAAATCTTATCTCATCAGCATCGTACACACCACCAATTGCGAGGAAACATTGTAATTATCAGTCTTCTCGTACGTTGTTGGCTCGTTGCTATGGAGTTGTTGAAAATGGAAATGTCGTGTGGCTAGGGCCTCCCGTCGGGTAGACCGTTCGTCTGGTGCAGGTCTTTCGATTTGACGCCACTTCGGCGACCTGCGCGTCGATGGGGATGAAATGATGATGATTAGGACAACACAACACCCAGTCCCTGAGCGGAGAAAATCTCCGACTCAGCCGGGAATCGAACCCGGGCCCTTAGGATTAACAGTCTGTCACGCTGACCACTCAGCTACCGGAGCGGACTATGGAGTTGTTGCACCTGTATGAAGTGAGATCCACAGATACCCTTTGATCACGTCTGAGTGAACCTACGCCGTAATGTTAAAAAAAAAATATTCAGAAGTTCTCTTTTCAATTAATGAATTAGGTATTTTGATATTCAGATTAAATTGTTCCTGCTGAACAGCCGTTGGTTAACTATCATTGATTATATCACTTAATAATGTAGTCCACGCTTGATATTTCACTTGGAACGAACAGTTTATTGTTCCTTGGCCACTAAATACTTTATAACTTTCGCAAATACACGAATACACAACTTTAACAGCAAGAGGCCCAAGACTCTTTCTTGTGGCACGCCTGAAGTTACCTCCACATCTGTCGATGATTCAACCAAAACAATGTGCTGCGTCCTCCCTACTAATAAATGCTCAGCCCAGTCACAAATTTCACTTGATGCCCTGCACCAATGGTTGTGGAACTGTGTTCGCCGGGATACATACCAGCACGATCACGTATTCGTGCGGCCCGTGGGTCTGAATCGTTTTTTATAGTAATATGCATCTGAGACTTAAAAGTCCAATCCAGAAACGTCAACTAACATCAAGAATTTCTTAAGAGTGTAGTTTTCTTGCTCAGTAACAAACAAAAAACATACAGGGTCAGTAATATTTTAAGATTTACTTAATATCAATTGACATTTGTGAATTCGGCCGTAAGTAAAATAAATTTGGTCTCTTTTCTCACGGACAGACGGAAAAGCATTCGGAAAAATCTGAGGAAGCGATGGCTGTTGCACAACTACCACAGTCAAACCTTAGCAAAAGATCTGGCATAGAACGCGAGAAAATTCTGGGCCTATGCAAGGCTTCCATCCAGTTACTAGCGACCAGTTTGGTCTGGCAGCAGGACACAGCAAAAAGATAGCCAGAAGTTTTACATTTAGATTTTAAGAAATCTTTGGCGCAGAGTAGTCGTTTGACCACCGCAAAGAGTCGCATATGGAGGACATAGTAATAAGCATCCGTGGCGTAGAGAAAAACCTGAGCAAGTTAAAATCAAATACGTCGCCTGGTGCGTATGACATCCCCGTTCGTTTTTACAAAGAGTACTCTACGATACTGGCACTCTGCTTAGCTTGTATTTATCACGGATCTCTCGTCCAGTGCAAAGTCGCAAGCGACTGGAAAAAAGCGCAGGTGACACCTCTATATAGGAAGAGCAAGAGAACAGACCTGCAAAATTACTGACCAATATCCTTAATATCTGTTTTCTACAGAATTCTTGAAACTACTCTCAGAATATAATAAATGTTCTAGAAAACGAAATACTTATGTCCAAGGATCAGCCCAGATTTACAAAGCACCACTCATGCGGTACCTGCATTGCCCTTTCCACATATGATGTACTGCGAACTGTGGATGGAAGGCAATAGGAAGCTTCCACAAACTGAATTTCCGGAAAGAATTTGACACGATGCTCCACTGCAGGCTGTTAACGAAGATACGAGCACATGGAATACAATCCCAGATGTGTGAGTGGCTCGAAGATTTCTTCAGTAATAGAACCCAGTATGTTGTCCTCTGTATATTGAGCAAGCAGTAAAGGAAACAAAAGAAAAATTCGGAGTAGGAATTAAAATCCATCGAGAAGAAATAAAAACTTTGAGGTTCGTCGATTACATTCTAATTCTGTCAGAGACAGCAAAGGACCTGGAAGAGCAGCTGAACGGAATGGACAGTGTCTTGAAAGGAGGATATAAGATGAACATCAACAAAAGCAAAACGAGGATAATGGAATGTAGTCGAATTAAATAGGGTGATGCTGAGGGTGTTAGATTAGGAAATGAGACACTTAAAGTAATAAATGAATTTTGCTATTTGGGGAGCAAAATAACTGATGATGGTCGAAGTAGAGAGGATATGAAATGTAGACTGGCAATCGCAAGAAGAGAAGAGAAATTTGTTAACATCGAGTATAGATTGAAGTGTCAAGAAGTTGTTTCTGAAAGTGTTTGTATGGCGTGTGGCCGTGTATGGAAGTGAAATGTGGACGATAAATAGTTTGGAGAACAAGAGAATAGACGCTTTCGAAATGTTGTGCTACAGAAGAATGCTGAAGATTAGATGGGTAGACCACATAATTAATGAGGAGGTATTGAATAGAACTAGCGGGAAGAGAAATTTGTGGCACACTTTGACTAGAAGGAGGGATCGGTTGGTAGGACATGTTCTGAGGCATCAAGTGATCACCAATTTAGTATTGGAGGGCAGCGTGGAGGGAGACCAAGAGATGAATACATAAGCAGATTCAGAAGGAGACCAAGAGATGAATACATAAGCAGATTCAGAAGGATGTAAGTTGCAGTAGGTACTGGGAGATGAAGAGGTTTGCACAGGATAGAGTAGCATAGAGAGCAGCATCAAACGAGTCTCTGGACTGAAGACAACAACAACAACAACAACAACAACAACAACAACAACATGTTGTCCTCGGCGGTGAATTTTCATTAGAGGCAAGGATATTGTCAGGAGTGCTACAAGGAACTGTGATAGGACCACTGTTATGTTCTATGTACATAAATGCTCTTTCAGGCAGGGTGTGCAGCAATCTGCGGTAGTTTTCTGACGACGCTGTGGTCTACGGTAAGGTGTCGAAGTTGAGTGACTGTAGGAGGACGCAAGATGACTTTGACAAAATGTCTCGTTCGTATGATGAATGGCAGGCAGCTCTACATGTAGAAAAAAAGCAACGTAATGCAGATGAGTAGGAAAATCAAACTGTGATGTTCGGATACAGCATTAGTAGTGTCTTGCTTGACACAACCACGTCGTTTAAACATGTGGGAGTAACGTTGCAAAGCAATATCAGATGGAACGAGTATGTGAGGATTGTGGTAGTGAAGGCGAATGGTTGACACCGGTTTATTGGGAGAACTTTGGCAAAGGAGACGCTTACAGGACGCCTTTGCGACTTAGTCTTGAGTATTGTTTGAGTCTTTGGGATCTGCACCAGGTTGGATTAAATGAAGTTATTGAAGCAGTTCTGATGTGGACTGCTGGTATTGTTGCCGGTTCATTCGAACAGCAGGCAAGTGTTAAAATGCTTCGGGAGCTGAATCTCTGGAGGGAAGACGATGTTCTTTTCGAGGAACACTAAATGGTTCAAATGGCTCTGAGCACTAAGGGACTTAACATCTGAGGTCATCAGTCCCCTAGAACTTAGAACTACTTAAAACTAACTAACCTAAGGACATCACACACATCCATACCCGAGGCAGGATTCGAACCTGCGACCGTAGCAGCGCCTAGAACCGCTCGGTCACAGCGGCCGGCTCGAGGAACACTACTGAGATAATTTAGAGAACAGGCATTTGACGCGGACTGCAGGACGATTCAACTGCCGCCAACATACATTTCGCGTAAGAACCAAGAATGTAGGATACGAGAAATTAGGTCTCTTCCGGAAGCAGATAGACAGTCTTTTTCCCTCGCTCTATTTGCGCGTGGATCGGGAAAGAAGGGCTGGATGTGGTTCAGGGTTCCCCCTCGCTATACACCGTACGGTGGCGGAAAGTCTGTGTAGATATAGGGGTAATACGAATTTGGCGTGGCTAGAGTGTGTGAGAGAGGGAAAGATTTATTGAGTGACTTCGAATACTGCCATCTGACGGTCATGCGGGTGCGACTCGTACTGATGACACGCTATAGCACAAATTTCAAACAAAAGTTGCATCTATTCGTGAATGAGAATTATGGAGATCGGGTACATATTTTCAGCGAACAGAACAAACGAACACCGTCCGAATAGGCCTCGAAAGCCCAACGGTACCTATCGGTCGTCGTGTCATCCTCAGGCCTCAGGCGTCACAGGATGCGGATAGGGGAGCGACATGTGGTCAGCACACCGCTTCCCAGACCGTTGTCAGTTTTCGTGACGGTAGCAGCTACTTCTAGTAAAGTAGCCCGCTTACGAACAACACTCGGCAAATCCTGATAGTAACCCATCCAGTTGCTAGACAAGCACGACAGCGCTTAACTTCGGTGATCATACGGGAACCGGTGTCACCACTGCAGCAAGGCCGTTAGCTATTTGTATCAAGGAATATGAAATTAAATTAAAGTTGTTGTGGTACAGCCGGTCGCGGTGGCCGAGCGGTTCTAGGCGCTTCAGTCCGGAACCGCGCCACTGCTACGGTCGCAGATTCGAATCCTGCCTTGGGCGTGGGTGTGTGTGATGTCCTTAGGTTGATTAGATTTAAGTAGTTCTAAGTTCTAGGGGACTGATGACCTCGGATGTTAAGTCCCATAGTGCTCAGAATCATTTTTTTATTGTGGTACAAGATGTACGTAGATGTAGAAGGCAACGAGTAGAAGAAACATGACATTCAAAACATGTAGTAAAAGTCTTTGATTGTCTCTCATAAAGCATAATGCATTCAAATATAAGTACAATTACGTCATTTATCTATTACTGAACGTCGCTCACAGAAAATACGACAACAATTCTTCAGGCAATTACAGTGGCACAGCTTCGTGGTCGCTGAGGTTGACAGCAGCCCGAAGTAGAGAATAGTCGGGGCGAAGTTTTGAAAATGGTGCCGACTTTTAACAATCGATACTTGGGCTAGAAGGGGGGGGGGGAGGGCGGAAAACTCATCGCGCCCTTACTGTGAATAGTCTATTGGGAGAACATAACACACCAATTAATAATAACATCGATACATAAAAAACGTCGCCAGGGCTGACGCTACACAAAAGAGCACGGGAGGCTTTGAGATCAAATAAAGCAGAAGGGCTATTTCATTGGAGTGGAGTTTCTAAAATCGTAGGAGGAAATGGCAACCAAACGACTGTTCACGTAAATATATATAACCTATGATACTGGCAACGTATAATCAGACTTTCTTGAAAATATCATTCCGAAGATAGCAAGAGCAGACAATTGCAAAAACTATCGCACAAGCAGCTTAACATCTCATGCATCCAGGCTGCTGACAAGAATAATATACCGAAGAATGGAAAAGAAAATTGAGCAATTCTTAGATGGGGATAAATTTGGCCTTAGAAAAGACAAAGGAACAAGACAGGCAGTCCTGACGTTGCGCTTGATAATGGTAGCAAGACTGAAAGGAAAGCAAGATACATTCATAGGGTTTGTCGATCTAGAAAAAGCGTTCGACAATTTGAAACGGTACAATAGCTTCGAAATTCTGTGAAAAATAAAAGTAAGGTACAAGGAAATATGAATGATATACTGTGTGTACAAGAACCAAGAAGGGACAATAAGAATGGAAGACCAAGAACGAAAGACAAAGGAACAAGAGAGGCAGTTCTGACGTTGCGCTTAATAATGGAAGCAAGACTGAAGAAAAAGCAAGATACATAAATAGGACAGCGATGTAGGTTTTCGCCTCTACCGTTCAATGACGGAATTAAAAGAAAGGTTCTAGAATGGGATGTACATTCCGGGGTGAAAGGACACCAGTGACGAGGTTCGCTGATGACGTTGCTATCACCAGTGAAGAAGAATTACAAGATATGTTGAACGGAATGGATAATGTAATAAACACAGAATATGGATTGAGAGTAACCAGAAAAAGACAAAAGCAATGAGAAGGAAGATTGTGAGAATAGCAATTAACTGAATATAAAAATTGGTGATCACAAACAAGGCGAAGTTACGGGATTCTGCTACCTCGGACGACTGAAGAAGCAAGGAGGACATAAGAAGCAGTCTAGCACAAGTGAGGAGGACATTCCGGACCAAGAGACTTCTGTCGGTATCAAACATAGGTCTTAATTTGAGGAAGAAATTTCTGAGAATGTGCATTTGGAGCACATTGCTCTAGGATAGTGATTCGTGGATAGCAGGAATATCTGAAAAGAAGAGGACTGTGTTGCGACAGAAAAATTTTGAAAATGAGGTTGACTGACAAGGTAAGGTATGAGGAAGTTACCACCAGAATCGGCGAGGGAAGGAACATACGGAGAACATTGACAAGAAGAATAGACGGGATGATAGAACATACACTCCTGGAAATTGAAATAAGAACACCGTGAATTCATTGTCCCAGGAAGGGGAAACTTTATTGACACATTCCTGGGGTCAGATACATCACATGATCACACTGACAGAACCACAGGCACATAGACACAGGCAACAGAGCATGCACAATGTCGGCACTAGTACAGTGTATATCCAGCTCTCGCAGCAATGCAGGCTGCTATTCTCCCATGGAGACGATCGTAGAGATGCTGGATGTAGTCCTGTGGAACGGCTTGCCATGCCATTTCCACCTGGCGCCTCAGTTGGACCAGCGTTCGTGCTGGACGTACAGACCGCGTGAGACGACGCTTCATCCAGTCCCAAACATGCTCAATGGGGGACAGATCCGGAGATCTTGCTGGCCAGGATAGTTGACTTACACCTTCTAGAGCACGTTGGGTGGCACGGGATACATGCGGACGTGCATTGTCCTGTTGGAACAGCAAGTTCCCTTGCCGGTCTAGGAATGGTAGAACGATGGGTTCGATGACGGTTTGGATGTACCGTGCACTATTCAGTGTCCCCTCGACGATCACCAGTGGTGTACGGCCAGTGTAGGAGATCGCTCCCGACACCATGATGCCGGGTGTTGGCCCTGTGTGCCTCGGTCGTATGCAGTCCTGATTGTGGCGCTCACCTGCACGGCGCCAAACACGCATACGACCATCATTGGCACCAAGGCAGAAGCGACTCTCATCGCTGAAGACGACACGTCTCCATTCGTCCCTCCATTCACCCCTGTCGCGACACCACTGGAGGCGGGCTGCACGATGTTGGGGCGTGAGCGGAAGACGGCCTAACGGTGTGCGGGACCGTAGCCCAGCTTCATGGAGACGGTTGCGAATGGTCCTCGCCGATACCCCAGTAGCAACAGTGTCCCTAATTTGCTGGGAAGTGGCGGTGCGGTCCCCTACGGCACTGCGTAGGATCCTACGGTCTTGGCGTGCATCCGTGCGTCGCTGCGGTCCGGTCCCAGGTCGACGGGCACGTGCACCTTCCGCCGACCACTGGCGACAACATCGATGTACTGTGGAGACCTCACGCCCCACGTGTTGACCAATTCGGCGGTACGTCCACCCGGTCTCCCGCATGCCCACTATACGCCCTCGCTCAAAGTCCGTCAACTGCACATACGGTTCACGTCCACGCTGTCGCGGCATGCTACCAGTGTTAAAGACTGCGATGGAGCTCCGTATGCCACGGCAAACTGGCTGACATTGACGGCGGCGGTGCACAAATGCTGCGCAGCTAGCGCCATTCGACGGCCAACACCGCGGTTCCTGGTGTGTCCGCTGTGCCGTGCGTGTGATCATTGCTTGTACAGCCCTCTCGCAGTGTCCGGAGCAAGTATGGTGGGTCTGACACACCGGTGTCAATGTATTCTTTTTTCCATTTCCAGGAGTGTATGTTAAGGCATGAAGCAGTATCCTCCATGGTAAAAGAGGGAACTGTAGAGGGTAAAACCGCCGGCCGTGTGGCCGAGATGTTCTAGGCGCTGCAGTCTGGAACCACGCGACCGCTACGGTCGCAGGTTAGAATCCTACTTCGGGCATGGATGTGTGTGATGTCCTTAGGTTAATTAGTTTTAAGTAGTTTTAAGTTCCAGGGGACTGATGAGTCACATGTTAAGTCCCATAGTGCTCAGAGCCATTTTTGAACCATTTGAAGGGTAAAACATGTTGGGGAAGAAAGCGATTGGAATACATCCAGCAAATAATTGAGGACGTAGGGTGAAACTGTTACTCTGAGATGAAGAGGTTGTGCAGGTGAGGAATTCGTGATGGGCCGCATCAAACCAAGCATAACGCCATAACTGTGAAAATACTAGGCTTGTTCAGATAGCTAGTGTGCTGTGACCATAACGGGCTGTGGGTTTTTGTTTTTCGAGGGTTGACATCACTGATTGGTGTAGGGGGACTCCGTGACTAGAGCGATCCTCACAGGAACACAGTAGAACGTAAATTCACGTTGTAGTGTCCAGTTGCGTGAAAGATTTCGGTTGAGAAATCCCGCCAAGTGCTGTGACGCACTTCCTGATCGTGGAAGGAATAATACCTGCAGAAACTTTTATGGCAGTGGTGTTATGAACAGGACGAGTGCGTTTAGGTGGTGTTTAGTGGAGTCGGTATAAATGTTCATGAGGAGCAGAGAAGTGGAAGAGCTTCGATTTTGACTGATAAATTGGTGCAAAAAATCGAGGAAACTGTTTGTGAAGACCACCGATATACGGTGGATGTGTTTTATGCGATGTTTCCACAGCTCTCCACAACTCTCTTATAGTGACACAGAAACGCGGGGTTACTGGAAACTGTGCACAAGATGGTTCCCAAACTGTGTCCCAAATCAGCTGACAGAACAACACAAGACAAATCAGGTCAGTAGCACCCGCGAGTTTTTTGAGCGACTTGATTTGGAAGGTGAGGCTTTTCTGATACCTATGTGACAGGAGATGAAACGTGGGTGGCTCATTACACGCTGAGGCAAAAAGACAGTCGCCACAGTGACTGTTCTCCACCTGCCAAGTAATTCAAAACCACAGTTTCGGGAAAAAACTGATGGCCTCGTTGTTTTGGGAGCGGAAAGGCACCATTTTGATTGAATTTCTGTCTCAGGGAGAGACAGAAATGCACAACGATATTGTGGGACCCTAAAAAACTCAAAAGAAGCATTAAGAACAAAAATAGGGGAATCGTGACGAGAGGAATGTGCTTGTTGCTCGACAATGTCCGTTCTCAACAGCCTTAGCCTCCAAGGCGCTCTTGGACTCATTTGGATGGGATAACTTGAACCACCTCCGGTATTCCTCCGACTTGGCCCCCTTCACCACTCTAAAGGCACTCAAGAGTGGAACTAAATTTTCAACCAAAGAGCAGCTGCAGAAAGAGGTTCTGAAGTGGGTGAAGGAGCTGGTGGGAGAGTTCTTTGAGGAAGATATAAAGAAACTTGTGACACGGTTCTCGACATGAACTGAAAGGGATGGCGATTATGTAGAATAATTGTCAACAAGTTTCTCAACAATATACCGTAATATTTTCATATACACTTTTTCTATATATATATATATATATATATATATATATATATATATATATATATATATATATATACACATATATATATGAACGAGGTTTCTACGGCTGCCGCCGCCTCTCACATCCCAATCTCCTTCGTTCACGGTCATTTCAGTCTCCTTCATTAAGACCTCTCGCCGCAATTGCTTCGTTGACGTCGTCTTTCTAGCATCTCGTAGGTCTACCGCGCTTTCTTCTTTGATGTGGAGTCCATTGCCATACACGTTTTGGCCATCGTGTGACTGGCATACGCTGTAAGTGACCTTACCATAGTAGGCGCTTCCTTGCTATGTAGTCTAGGATTGTGCTTTTGACATTCATAACCTCTCTGATCCTATCGTTTCTAATATGGTCAAGTCTGGAGTATCCACAACTTCGTCTCCAGGAATCCATCTCGACAGCCAGCAGGCGATCTTTCTGCCTCTGAGTTAATTCCCACAACTCTGCACCATATGTTGTGATACTTTCAATAATTGCATGGTAGATGGTATGTTTTGTTCTGCGCGTTATGTTTTTGTTCCAGAGAATACCATTTAGTTGTTTTATGGCTCTCTTGCCCTATCCTATTTTATTGTTTACAGCATCCATATTTCTACCATTGGACGACAGTGTCACTCCCAAGTACTTAAAATTATGACACCCTTTAACAGTATCAGAACCGAGCTGTAAGTCGTTAACAATATTTTCTCCCACTTTCAGATATTCTGTTTTAGATACGTTTATGACAATACCCCATTTTTCATATTCTTCTTTTAATTTGGGGAGCATGTAATTTGCATCTTCTTCATCTCCAGCTAGTAACACTTGGTCGTCAGCAAAAATAGAGTGAACAAGATCTCGTCGTCTATAGGGACTTTTTCTAAAAGATATAAAATTCTAGCACAGTATCTGAACACGCCTAGGATGATCCTTCTGTTCGAGCCATGTTAACTGTGGGGTGCGTACTGTAAGACCTTCGGTACACACACCATCAGATTATTTGACTTGTCGCTCTAACGAAGTAGGCGAGTGTCAGCAATATGTCTCGTGGTCTTATCGTGGCGTGTTTATCTTCTACCGTTAGGTCAGACGATAGAAATGCCACTTGCACGCTTAGAGTAGCGGATTGACGGTGACCAACTTTAAACAGAACTTGATTAATTAATTTTCACACATGTTTATTAAAATAATAACAACATAAAATTACTTAACTTGATTCTGGATGCTATTTACAACTGACAATCTGAAGTTCCTTTGGTCTTGGTACGTTAATCTTATTCTCACATATATCTGATACTTGACAAAGTGTCTATTCATTTATCTTCATGGCTATGTACAGGAATATGATAATCTTATTAGGCGCAGACTGGAATTTGACTACAGACTAATGCAGACTGATTAATCGGAGGTCTATACACTCGTTATAATATCTCGAGCGTTCAGGTATCACTGCGCGAGTGTGATCCGCGAGGAGAAAAGGTTCTACGTTAGCAGCAGTCTCATTGGCTGCGTGACATATTAATACGCGGATCGGCGGAAGCAGAATTTGGTCCGTCTCTATGATCGCGCCATCTCGTAGTGCGGAGACGGACGAGCGCTGCGCCTGCGCTGTTGTGCTTAGTGGGGCGCGCTCTAGTGGGAAAGTTGTGTACGCGCTGATTACGCGGAACTATGTACGCAACGTGAACCACTACGGCCGCTCTGTTCAACAGAGACTGCTCAGTCGGACAAGTGGGACGGGACGGGCCGTGCCATCGGGCCACGCGTGTGATCCGGCGAGCTCGGAGACTCCGCGCCGGTATGCGAGCGCAGGTCCCCGGCAACAGGTGTCTCTCGGCTCGTGAGTCGGACAATGGCGGCCGCGGCTGGCGGCTGCCAATTAATTAGTGCGGCCGCTGGCGGCGCGGATCGGCAGCATCAGATAGGGCGCGCCTATTAATCAGCTGCGCTCTCCAGCGCGGGGGTGGGGGAAGAGGAGTCTGGCCGGTGCCGGGTCCGGCCACGCCCGTCACGACGGCGGAAGCGCGCGCCGCTCCTTTGTTTCCGGCGACAGTGAGAAATGACAGCGCGGACGACTTTGGGCGTGGGAACTGGGCGCGCGCTCTCACAGCCCGGGACCCACTGACCAGCTGGGTCGCCGCGCGTCCGTCCCGAACCCGTGCCCTGTCACTCCGCAAGGCGGCCGCTTAGGCGGGCGCATAGCTCAGAGCGGGCGAGTCGAATGTTGCCCGCATCCCAAGGGACGATACGCTATCCGCAAGCCTTTCTTTCTTATCCTTACTCGGCAGTAATAAAGTTTTGTAAACCAACTATAGGAAAGGTAAAGGCACTGAAGAGGCAATTCTGACGTCCCAGGTGACAACTCTAAATATAGATAAATTTAAATTAATGCAAATGAATAGGAAAAAGAATCCTGTAATGCAGGGCTTCCCAACGTGTGGTCCGCGGACCCCTTAGGGGTCCGCCGGCTCTTTGTAGGGGGTCCGCGGCCACCCTTCACCAAATCGTGTAAAATAATGAGTAAAATCATTGAATAAAAATGTGAAAATAAAATTCATTACAATTTTTTTTTCTTGTGAAAAATATGTGTACTTTTACTTCAGGTCGTATTCCCAAGCAGCCTTTGCGGTTCCTAAGTGAGAACTTATACACAGTTTAGTGCCGGAGAATGCGGCTTCTCTAATCGACTGTTTCGCAACAATATGGCGGTCGCAGAGCCGGCGCTAGATGAGCTGAAACCTTTTACGCATGTGCGGATCGAGCTTTGTCGACCAATCACAGCGCTCACTGGCACGTATGCGGCCCCAGGCATCATTAAATGTTAAACTTGCTTTGTCAAAAAAATCGAGCAAATGGCTCTGAGCACTATGGGACTTAACATCTGTGGTCATCAGTCCCCTAGAACTTAGAACTACTTAAACCTAAAGAACCTAAGGACAGCACACACATCCATTGCCCGAGGCAGGATTCGAACCTACGACCGTACCGGTCACGGGGGTCCAAACTGAAGCGCCCAGAACCGCACGGCCACACCGGCCGGCCTTGCTTTGTCAGTGCACTACCTATTTCATAAGTCGATTTTTGAGCTTCAAGTTGTTTTCATTCATCTCTAAACCAAAGACTATTAGTACTTCGGGGGGGGGGGGGGGAGGGAGGGGGGGGGGAGAGGGTGGGTGTCATCGGGAACATGGAACTAGCATTAAGAAGCTTTCAGTTCCCATGAGCTTCGCTCTGAAATTTAAAGTTACTGTGCTCTTGACTGACTAGGGTTCCGCCATGGATTTTCGACTGAAGAAGGGGTCCACCAGCTGTAAAGGTTGGGAAGCCCTGCCGTAATGTTTTAATATTCCATTAGTAGTACAGCGCTTGACACAGTCACGTCGATTAAATATTTGGACCTAACATTGCAGAGCGACTGAAGTGGGACAAGCATGTAATGGCAGTTGTGTGGAAGGCGGATAGTCGTCTTCGGTTCATTGGCAGGTCGGATTGAGAGAGAACATAGAAGCAATTCAGAGGCGGGCTGCTAGATTTGTTACTGGTAGGTTTGATCATCACGCGAGTGTTACGGAAATGCTTCAGGTACTCGGGTGAAAGTCTCTAGAGGAAAGGAAGCGCTCTTTTCGTGAATCGGTACTGGGGAAATTTAGAGAAACAGCATTTGAGGCTGACTGCAGTACAATTTTACTGCTGCCAACTTATATTTCACGAAAAGATCACAAAGATAAGATAAGTGAGATTAGGGCTCGTACAGAGGCATGTAGTCAGTCATTTTTCCCTCGTTGTGTTTGGGAGTGGAACAGGGAGAGAAGATGCTAGTTGTGGTACGAGGTACCTCCGCCACGCACCGTATGGTGGATTGTGGAGTATGTATGTAGATGTAGATGTAGTAGACAATGGAAGCAAGCCTAAAGAAAAATCAAGACCGTTCATAGGATTTGTCGACCTGGTAAAGCATTCGACAATGTAAAATGGTGCAAGATGTTCATAAATAGGGGTAAGCTGTAGGGAGAGACGGGTAATACAGGTAATAGACAATATGTACAAGAGCCAAGAGGGAATAGCAAGAGTGGACGACCAAGAAGGAAGTGCACGGATTAAAAAGAGTGTAAGACAGGGCTGTAGTCTTTCACCCCTACTGTTCAGTCTGTACATTGAAGAAGCACCGAGCGAGGTGACGCAGTGGTTAGTACACTGGACTCGCATTCGGGAGGAAGACGGTTCAATCCCGCGACCGGCCATCCTGATTTAGGTTTTCCGTGATTTCCCTAAATCACTTCAGGCAAATGCCTGGATGGTTTCTTGGAAAGGGCACGTCCGACTTCCTTCCCTAATCCGACGAGACTAATGACCTCGCTGTTTGGTCTCCTCCGCCCCAAATCAATCCAATCGAAGAAATGATGGGAATAAATGAAAGGTCCAGGAGTGGAGTTAAATTTCAAGGCGAAAGGATATCAACGGTAAGATTCGTTGACGACATTGCTATTCTGAGTGAAGTGAAGAAGAATTACGTGATTTTCTGAATGAAATGAACAGTCTAATGGGCACAGAATATGGACTGAGAGTAAATCGAAGAAAGACGGAAGTAATGAGAAGTAGCAGAAATGAGAACGGCGAGAATCTTAGCATCAGGATTGATGGTCACGTAGTCGATGAAGTTAGGGAATCCTGCTACCTAGGCAGCAAAACAACCAATTACGGTCGGAGAAAGAAGGACGTCAAAAGCAGACTAGCAATGGCAAGAAGGGCATTCCTGACCAAGGGAAGTCTACTAGTATCTAACATAGGCTTAATTTGGGGAAGATATTTCTGAGAATGTACGTTTGGAATGCAGTATTGTATGGTAGTGAAACACGGACGGTGGGAAAGTCGGAACAGAAGAGAATCGAAGCATTTTATTCGTGGTGCTACAGACGAATGTTGAAAATTAGGTGGATTCATAAGAAACGAGGAGGTTCTGAGCAGAATCGGAGAGGAAAGGTATACATGGAAAACACTGACAAGAAGAAGGGACAGAATGATAGGACATCTATTAAGACATCAGGGAATGACTTCCGTGAGCTTAGAGGGAGCTGTAGGGGGCAAAACGTGTAGAGGAAGACAGAGACTGGAATACATCTAGCAGATAATTGAGGAGATAGGTTGCAAATGCTGATCTGAGATGAAGAGGTTGGCACAGGAAAGGAATTCGTGGCGGATCGTATCAAACTAGCCAGAAAAAAAGCCAACTTGAATTTCACTGAGCTTACAAACGTCATGGGATATCTCCTAATATCGTGTCGGACAACCTTTTTCCCGGCAGCAGCTCGACGTGGCTGGACTGAACAAGCTGTTGGAATCTTCTTGCAGAAAAATTGGGCAATACCGTCTCTGTAGCCGTCCATGACTGCGAAGGTGTGCCAGTGCAGTTTTTGTGCACGGACTGACCTCTCGATTATGTCCCATAAGTGTTGAATGGGGTTCATGTCGGGCGATCTGGGTGGCCAAATCATTTGCTCGAATTGTCCAGAACAGTTTGCAAACCAATCGCATTGTGGAACGGTGACATAGAAATTCGATCGTTGTTTGGGAACAAGAAGCCAACATCAGCATGCACAGTGCCTCGTTGACAACTTGGGTCCATTGCGCCATGGTGTCTGCGTCATACTCGAATCCTAGCATCAGCTCTTACCAACTGAAATCGGGACCAGCCCATGGTTCTCCAGTCGTCTAGGGTCCAACCGATACAATCACGAGACCATGAGAGGCGCTGCAGGCCATGTCCCCCTATTAGCAAAGGCATTCGGTCGATTGTCTGCTGCCATAGCACGTTAACGCTAAATTCTGCCGCACTGTCGTTAGGGATGAGTTCGTCATACGTCCCGCATTGATTTCTGCGGTTATTTCAGACAGCGTTGCATGTCTGTTAGCACTGACAACTTTACACAAACGCCGCTACTCTGAGTCGTTAAATGATGGCCGTCGGCCACTGCCTTATGCGTGGTGAGAGGTAATGACTGAAATATGGTATTCTCGGCACGCTGTTGACTCTGTGTATCATGGAATTCTGAATTCTCTAACTATTTTCGAAATGGAATGTCCCATGCTTCTAGCTCCGTAGTTCAGAGTCTAGTAATTCTCGCCGTGCGGCCATAATAATGTCGGAAACCTTTTCACATGAATCATCTGAATACAATCGATAGTTCCGCACTGTCCTTTTAAAACTTGTGGACGCGACACTAGCGCCATATGTATACGTGCATACCGCCATCCCAAGATTTTTTGTCACCTCATTGTACACGACCTCAATAAACATCATCATCGTCCTCAGTGGCGCAAGCACCCTTGTGAGCCTTGGCTTTCTGTAGAAGATTATTTCCTTCCTTCTTATTTAATATCAGATTTCTCAAATTCCGAAACAACTTTCCCTATATTAGCTCATACACTTTGCTCCAGTCTGAGCTTTGTCTCCAATCCTGTTGGTTCCTTCAGTCACTGTGTTGAATATCCTCAGAGCTGTCGAGCCTTATGTGTAGGGGGACTGATGACCTTCGCTGTTTAGTCCCCCTTAAACATCCCCACAACCACCACCACCACCACCTTATGTGGAGAAATAGCGTGCTGTAGTAAAACTATTCCTTGAGAAAGTGAGGTGCCTCGGTGTGGGGGTGGATCGGACACTGACTTACGGGATCACATACTGTATGTTGCCAACACAGCAAACGCGAGACTCAGGCAACTCTGTCCAGCGGTTAAAGCCATCGGCACACGGACTGTGCATTCTAACGTCAACGTTGAGCGTGCCGAGTTTATGACGCCGGGACGTGGGAAAACCATGCTGCGGAGTCTTTCCAAACGTGCAGAACAATATCTACCATGTCAGATATTCTCCGCATGCGTCTAAAAGTAGGCTAATGAGATGAAAGAACGCCACCTACGTCACAGGACCCTATCTCTTTTCACTACATTCGGAAAAAAATGGCTCTGAGCACTATGGGACTTAACAGCTGTGGTCATCAGTCCCCTAGAACCTAGAACTACTTAAACCTAACTGACCTAAGGACATCACACACATCCATGCCCGAGGCAGGATTCGAACCTGCGACCGTAGCAGTCGCGCGGTTCCGGACTGCGGGCATAGAACCGCGAGACCACCGCGGCCGGCCTACATTCGGAGAACACCATATTGGTTTTCAGATGAAGCCCATACTTGGTGGATTTTATATGTATATGTGCTGTTCCTAAACATCAACAAATTGACAATCTCTCGAAAACTCGTCATTAATTGCACGAGTTGTAATAAAATGACGAGAAATGTCATATTGGTGGTTAAAGAATTATTTTAAGTTGCGTATTGTGAAAATATACCGTTTCGAGCCAATAGCACATTGAGGGTCCATCAAAAAGGTATTGTTCTTTGTCCAATTTGTTAAAACTAAATGTCATTTAATAATTCATCGCCGAATAAAGATTTAAAAAATGGTAAGATATAAAGTATGATTGTATACCATACACAGCCGGAATAGCGCAATGAGTAGGAATGTAGAGGTGGGAATGTCATCGGTGATGTGTTGGTCGTTCTCGTGTCACTGGATCCACATATTTTTTCCAAACCTTCACGTTTTCTAAGACGTTCTAATATTTTCCTTTTGGTTTCTTAGAATTATATTCTATTATATTCGATGTCACGTAAATATAAGTGCGCTCCTTCTGAGGAGCGAGTTTGTCCGATTGGCTTTACCTGAAGGACAGCTTGCACTACTTGCAGTAAGATATTTTGCACTGTCTTGTTTCAACATTCTTCTAATGAAGAGGAAGGACGTTAGGGTTTTACTAACAGGTAAGAACGATGAAATAATTTTTATTTTATGTCGAGAACTATTGCAAATTTGTATCACACCTGATTTCTTTATTGTTGTTTTATCCGCCTCACCCCATATGGGCGTGGGGTGCGCTTGTACAGTGAACCCGCTCTTCAACCAATAGACATTAGTCTCTAACTTGACGCTAAAATAAAAAGCAAAGAGACATACCTACCACGAATTTAAAATTACTTTGAAAGGTGCAAATGGTTCAAATGGCTCTGAGCACTATGGGACTTAACTTCTGAGCTCATCAATCCCCTACAACTTAGAACTACTTAAACCTAACTAACCTAAGGACAGCACACACATCCATGCCCGAGGCAGGATTCGAACCTGCGACCGTAGCGGTTGCACGGTTCCAGACTGTAGCGCCTAGAACAGCCCGGCAACCCCGGCTGGCCTTTGAAAGGTGATGTTAATCAGAGAATGTAAGTAAAAAATGCTGTCTTCACGAACTGTTTAAAACAATGATAAGTAATGTAGACAGACAGCACAGTCAAAAACACTTGAAAAATACTCGACTATCTCTTATCAGTTGAAAAAGAAACACTTGAAAAACAATGAACAACAGAGAAGAGACACTGATCGTTAAAAACGGAGCACTTTACATTGTACCCTGTCAAAAACATTTGAAGAGCATTTAACACTTGAAAAGATACTTGAAAAATATTGAACATGACAGAAGAGATACTAACCATTAAAAACGGAGCACTGTACACTTTCAATAAAACTGAAAAAGACCTGCCCCGGGATGATACATTGTTGATGAAAAGAAATATGTGTGTGGAGGGAGACAGGAGAGTGGTGCTGATGAGGTGTCTTTTAGATAAAGCCAATCCAAGAAATTCGCTTATATTTACATGACATCGAATATAATAGAATATAATCTGTCAAACCAAATTGAAAATATTAGAACCTCTTAGAAAACGCGAAGGTTAGTAAAAAACGTGTGGATCCAGTGAGACGAGAACCAGCAACACATCAGCCTTGACATTCCCACTTCTACCTCCCTACTCATTGCGCTATACGGACTGTGAACGGTAAACGATAATACTTTGCACCTTACCATCTCCTTAAAGCTTCATTCCTCGATCTATTATTAAATGACGTTTAGTTATAACAAATTGTACAAAGAACAGTACGTTTTTGATGGACCCTGAATGTGCTATTGGCTTGGAATGGTATATTAAAATAGTTGACGAGACAGGGGTGGCTGTGGAGGACAAGGAGAGAGGCGTAGCTGGTATTAGGATCTGCACATTTTAGAGGAAAAGGGGTGGAAGCGACAGGGAAGGGCAAAGGGAAAGGGAGAAGGTGTGGTATGGGGAGAGGGTGATGTGGGTGCTCTTGGAGGGGGGGGGGGGAGGGGGAGTGTGGATAGGGTGGGTTGAATACAGAGTTGGTAGGATGGGTATAAGCAGAGGCGGAGTTCGCGGTCCGGGAGAGGGACATAGTTAAAATCTCTTTGAGAGAGAACGCAGAGTGGATGGAGCTGGAGGGTTGGTGAAATGTGCAAGTAGAGGCGCGCCAGCACACTAGGACGGGAAAGGAGAGAAGACACAGCAGGACTGTTTGAGGTTACGGATGGTAATTTGGTAAAGGATCCTTGCAAGGGAAGGTGAGAGGATGTGCAAAGCGAGGGGGAAAGCATTGCGTGCGAGGACCTGAAAGAGTTCACAGAACTTGAGTGGGGCTTATATACCTGTAGTATTTGCATGGTAAAGGATGGGGCGGATCAGGGATTTGTATGTGTGAAGGACAGTGGAGTGATGTAGTACCCATGTTCATCCTGTTAGTAGCTTTAGTCTGTTGTGGGCTTTCTGGTTAGTAGGTGAGATCTCCTATCGACTATTTGTAATGGAACTTTTATAAGCTAATGTTCGTATTGACACGCTTCTGTACTTTCCTTTTTGCCTTACAACATGTTCATGGATACTGAAATTTCTCTTTATGTATACTACAGGCAGAATAACGTAACAAACAGATGAACAGGGGAGGAAATGTGTATTTTAATAGAGCTAACGTAGGAATTTCACGCACGTCGTGTTCGTAATCAGTGTGATGTGCGAGCCAGATACGGCCGACGACTGCCGCTGGAGCACGTAGCGATCGCGTATACCACACCGAGGCACACCTACCGTATGCATAAGTCACATCATTTTTGAGCGTTCAGCAGCACATTGAACTCCGTACGGTGGACTTTGATGTTCGAAAGCACAGTCCTCGTGCTGACCGCTTAAGAGACAAAGTACGCTGAGGGTGTCGAGGTCCATGTCACTGTCTCTTAGTAGACCAATGACGGCATACATAGCTCCCGTCTGGAATTTATGCAGCTCCAATACAGATGCACCGCCTGCAGGTTATGCAGAATGAACTTCTACGAATGATGAGCAATATTCCACGTACCCACGCACCGCTGGCACGCACACCGAATTCCATCTCACTACTCGCGTGGGGGTACTCAAGGAACTCGCTGCACGACTGTACAGGAATTTGAAACACTCGAACAACCTCTTCATTCTAAATCATCACAGCTAATCTGTCTGGCACTGCTAACTGCGCTCGCACATCCCACAAAACGACGACGACAGGGAAGCCGCACTTGCACAAACGCAAATGAAATCCGCACATCATAATATCGACTTAAACCTCTCTGATGACGACGCTGGCATGTTACAGTTACACAAACGCTGAAGCTGGCCCGCGAGGCATCGTTTATGCCTAGCAACGATAGTATATTACCCGCTGCTATCTTAGACCCATGAATGAACTATAGCTGCTGTCAGCGTAGATCCACCTCTAGCCCTGCCACCACCTCAGACTGTGGCCGAGGTTTTTTTCTCATGGCGCTTGCCGTGGAAATTGTTTTCTTCTGCCCTAAAGCCGCTCTTCTTCAACCGCTTTCTGTCTACTGTTTCCAAGGTGGGATCGTAATAATGGGTGTTCGCACCCAGACGTACGCATATCATAGTCCATCATCCTGTCACTTCTCGGTAGAAATACTGACCCTTTCGCAGAGGAACCAACAGAACTACGTGTATCTGAGATGATCACTATGCAAGTGAGGCCGTCAAGGCTCCATTTCTTTCTAAAGAAAGAAAAAACGCGTTGTGAGTTTTGTAATCATTCTCTCATTAATTCTCAGTACATGTCATGCCTACACCAGCCTTTTAATCATAATACAATTGAAAATGTCTGGTTCATTATATGGAGTAATTTATTCACAGTTAAAAATTCTGCTCCACACACCATTTTCTTCCAATGTTACAATAATGTTTTCAAACTCTTTCTTGCAAATATGCCAAGTGGCTTCTCATCAGATTTCGTTACTGTCCATCGTTCAATACAGTACACGAGTATTAGCACCAACGTCACTAAACTTTAGTTTTCCTGAAAAGGAACTTAGATGTCAGATGTTTTTTTAGCGCTGTGGTAGCCCTTGTTGGCGGAAAACTTTTGTTTCCAGATTTCAGAACTGACATTGTTCTTTTAGTTTACTTCTGATCAAAGGGAAGTAAAACTACACACAATTTTCGTTTTCAGATTTCAGAACTGACATTGTTCTTACAGTTTACTTCTGATCCAAGGCAAGTGAAACTACGCACAAAATGAAACGTATATCAATAACTTCTGTGAACGGGTGTTCATTAGGATAATCTTTCTTAGTTACGGGCGTATACTTAGTTTTCCGTTCATTTATCACTAGGTTCATCTTTCTAGCAGCTCTTTCAAAGCTTGTAAAGGCTTCTTTCGTCGCTCTCGGTATTCTCACAGTTATATGGCATCTCCTGAACTGCTTTGTACAAGATAATCCCTCCTGTACTGAAGCCCGCGTCTCTTATAACTTTTTCGAAGGCTACATCAAACAGAGAAAACGGATAACGAATCTACCTGTCACTCCTGTTGTATTATGTGTCTTAATTTAACTCCAGATGGTTCCGACAGCAGCTTTCACTAAGTTCATCATTTTTTAGGAATCTCTCTTTCACTGTCATGTACGACTACCCTTCTGTCAATACTGACATAGGCTGAACTCGAGTCTATAAAGAAGTAGCGTGTCAGTCTCAAATTCTACACGTTTTGTAGTTATTTCTGAAGATGTTTCTGATTTACCAACATCAGTTACCATTGTGTTATTACACAGAGGACAAGAGAATGAACTATGGCGGCGTGAAATTCACTAAGTATCAATATTACTTAAAACCGTCTTATGCCCCATGCATTTACTTATTGGTTCTAGGAACTGCGATGGAATTTATTATTGATGATTAATGCTGATTTCTTTCTTCTGTGAGCGATCATTTTCTAATGCCTGTCTCAAGGATATACGTCGCTTCCGTGATCATAGAAACGTCAACCTGAGTCCTGCGTAGGCAAAACTCGAATTTGCGAAGAAAACTTGCAACCTTACTTTGAGCTGTTAAAATATTCCCCTTATTTTTTTCTAATACGAGTTTAAGCCCGTTTATTTCTCCGTAGAAATGCACAGGGTAAGGTAGAATTTTAATAAATACATGAGCTGACACTGTCAAGCAACGAAGACTCGACAGAAAAAAAAATGTAGCAACGAAAAAAGGATGACACTCTCCCATCATGTCTTCAGGGAAATTGTCCATGGATATGAGAAAGAATCGGCCATAGGCACCTTGAAAGAACCATCCGAACAATCTGTTCATAACACCCTTGTTTGGCATACAGCATAGCGAAGTGGCACTGCCCATACAATCGCTTCGAATTGTGACTAGATTGAAGACTTGCTTGCTAACAGAGCTCACTTTGTTATCCTTAAGGAACAGGCATTATTAGAAGTGGATAAAGGTCTGGTGTATCACTACCACATGGTAATCGGACGCTGGTCTTTAAGATAAGCACACATGGTGCTTAAAAAGAAAAAAAAAAGAAGTGCCTTATATTCTTACAGGGGATAGTACTCGCCAAAACAAAACAAATGTTTGGAAACAAATAATTGTTGGCATTCGGTCCATTCTGTTTTGATAGTCACACGGCATCTTTTTGCAAGAGGAATGTTTTCCAACTGCACTCGTAATTTGTGAAGCGAAATTTGTATTCAACAGTAATTCTTAATGTGTCCATTACAGTGATTGATCCTATGAGTGTCACCCAGAAGTCCCACCGACATAATGATAATGAGGTGAAACTGATGTCTTGCTTCAACGAACGCTCGAGTATTTGCTTCCATCCACACAGCCAATAAGAAACGAGCAAGGAATGTCAATAAGAAGGCAACCAACACATCTCGACAAGTATTTGCTTCCGCAGATATGTTTATGGGAGTTTTTTTTTTTTTTTTTTCAAAGTTTGAGGAGTACTGTCTGCTGTAAGAATACAGGGCACCCTGTCTTATAGTCTCACTAACAGTGCACCTAAGCGATACTTTTTCCGGGTCCGGGTTCTTTCACGCTCGCTCTCCTTGATCAGCTTCGTCCATAATCGGTCAACGACGTCAATCAAGCTGTGGAAGTAGAGAAGCTATGCTTCACAACAGACTGTTTTATGATAGCCTGTCAGTCAACTGTAGAGAAACCTATTACTCTGAGTACTTTGTAGTCGTTATTTATTCAGGGCGCGTCATTCTATGGATATTATGAAAGTTAACCTTGTAATACTTAGTGTATCAAACCTGACATCAATCTGGCTCTTCAAGGCGTAATCACGTGACGTAAGATATTTTTCTCGTTACTTTTAGCACCACATCTTATACCTTTGCTATTAAATGTGATAAGCTGCGTGGCGTGATCAGCAAGGAAACTATTTTCTCGTGTGTCAGGGTTACTTAAGAGATACATACGTATCGTTACAGACCGGGAGAAAAAAGTTGCTATTATATTGTGACTGCTTTATTACGCCTGTGATGGAGCAAGCTATCGCGTTTAATAGATTCTCCACCCTTCGAACAGCAATTTGATGACGTGTGATAGAAATTTTGTCCCAAAGTTTAATGTCGTATATGACAAATATAAGTACCAAACAGACTTCTGTAACGTCACTCATGTCAGAAACCGAACATTTGAAAACAAGTATCACAAGATTGCAGTTTGTACTCTACCAGTTCCGACATTTTTCATATTTCCTGGATAAGAATTTAGATCTGAATATGGACGTGGTCGATAAAAAGTAGTAATAAAATAAAATACAAATAAATCTAGCGAACAAAGGCTGTTTAAAAATAATTATTTTGAGCTTGAGGTTCCACTGTTAGAAAATGACTGGTCCGTTGGACGTTAATTCGTTGATTTATTGAAACATAACTTGCTACACGGTAATTTTGTTAACAAACAAACAATCATCACATTAGCAGTAGAAGTCTAAATGGCCTATATAGTGCTAAACAAAAATTAGTAGCTGGAAATCATCTAAAAGACGATAGTCGGAAGAGCGTACTGGGACATCTTCCAGTTATATCTGGACCAGTTCTACTTAAAAACACCGCTGTCTATGTAACTTGCAAAGTAAGAAGACTTTTTAAATAACATTGTTGTTGGCTGAAGACCAAATTCCAACGTAAAACCATGTACGCCAAATAAAAAGGGGACTCTTTAGTGAAGAGAAAAAGCTCAAAAACCATTTATTCTCTGAATGTTTTTGTGTATTAATGATTTAAAATCCTGGACGTCAAGATAGCAAATAAACTTTTATTTTGATTTGCTAGTTTCAGCTACACACGATTCCGATCATTATACTGCTAAAACTTAGTAACTGACGCAACGTGTATTTCAAATGTTGTGTTTTTTGATGGTTGTAATGGTCGTCAACTGCATGTACCACGCTGTACTAACATGCTTATGATGATATCTGTTATGAGATAATACAAATACTGATTAAACTGTGTCAGTCAGTTATCAAGTTTTAACGGCGTAAGGTCCCAGTTTTATGGCCTTCGTTCTACTTGACTGTTTACGAATGGTGTAAAGTCATTTTATCTATACGTTATGTATAGATTTTAACGATATGTTGAGCCGTTGCGGCAGTTACACTAATCAATAATGTTTTTATGATCTGAAGATGGCTCCTGTGTAGCTCAAACTAGTAATCAAAATAAAAAAAAAGGAAACAGTTGCGCTCTTGACTTCAGGAATTTTCAATCCTTAATGCAAAGACTACGACAGACCTCTTGTCTCCGACGTTGACTATGTCAACAAACGTCATATTTTCTGGATGCTTTTCAGAATGTGTTTGATATATAACCCTGCATAAAAAATGTCACTGTACGTTTATGAAACTTGCTTTGCTGTTTCCACTTACTTGCCGTTGTTGATTTCGAAGTTCGACTCATCGTTCACCTTAGGTTCTCTGAGCGTCACCTGTTGATATTTTTATGTCTATTTTAATCTTTCAAATAATATCTATGTTCTTATCATTACTTGCTTCATCCTGCTTACCTCCCTGCTCTCTCCAGGCACTCCCTTTAACTTGCCCATCCCCTATTTAATTGGCACCTTCTGACAAGTCTCATCAGTCTTTCTGTGTTCGTTCAGGATGCAAGTCAGTCAAGAACAACGAAGGCCATAAACACCAAACGTTACGCTGTTAAAAAATGGTAACTGACTGAGACAGTTTAATCATTATTTATAATATCTCATAGCAGAGATCATCACAAGTAGGTTAATACGACGTGGTATACACACATACATCGAGTTCTTAAATGTTAGACGAGTATATGCATTATTTATGTTATAATGATGTTATTAGGATCTTCGTTGAGGAGTTGTTTGCCAGTAAAAGTTAATGCTATCAATATTTGTTGCTATAATATTAGACGAGTTTATACAACAATATTCATTTTATAATGCTGCTCTTACGAAGTAAGAAAATGAGTAGTTTTTCAACATAGCCTTATTACGATTGCTGTTGATGATTTCTGTTATTATATTCTTCTCCATGTGACTTATTCCTGCCGGCTGGTGTGGCCGAGCGGTTCTAGGCGCTTCAGTCTGGAACCGCGCGACCGCTACGGTCGCAGGTTCGAACCCTGCCTCGGGCAAGGCTCTGTGTGATGTCGTTAGGTTAGTTAGGTTTAAGTAGTTAAAAGTTCTAGAGGACTGATGAACTCAGATGTTAAGTCCCATAGTGCTCAGAGCCATTTGAACCTTTTTGACTAATTCCATTCCATGTTATTTTTCGATACTACATTCTTCCCCATATTACTAATTCGGTTCCAGTTTACTGTCAACACTATATACACATTACTGGATAAAGGCTTTGGGGCCTGAAATCGGTCGTGTTTTTAAGAAAAAATGAGAAGTGCAACTGAGCTGAAATTTTATTTAAAAAACTGCCCTCTGTCACAGTCGCTTACGTCAGTGGATTTTCCCACCCGAGTCCGCTGTCTTATCTAGAATAATTTCCCATTCGTCTCTACGAAGCTTATATACTTCTTTACCAAGCCACGTGCCCACAATGACACAGACGGCATTTAGTCTCGCAGTGGACATTGATCATAGAGTTTTGGGCCAGTGTGTCTGTACAAGTTAACGTATTTATTATGCCAGGTCTCATATAAATCAGGCAATTACAAGCAAAATTAAGATGTTTGCAGGACTCGTACCGTCCAATCCAAATTTAACTGAAGTCTTACGTAAATTTAAATAAATAAGTGAAACACATTCCAATCTCCTAACGTCAGTGCGCAAATTACACTGCAACGGGCGACCCACCATTTACGTAGCTAAAAGGAAAGACGCGCAGGGTATCGGGTATCGTCCGTACCAACAGAGCCGACGACTGGGGTTACCTGGGGGAAATTTTTCTCCGTAATTACATTTTTTCGAGCACCCTTCCTGACAAGCCTCGTCAACAAACACAGTGCTGGTAAACATGTCACGTCCTAATAGGCGGACAGCTTTGCATATAAATTAGACAGCTCCTTTCATTCTCCATCATCTTTCTCTTTCGGGTATCATCGCAATAAAACAGTCCTTGCATATTTTTATAAGTTTCCTTCACATCATCGTGTGTCTACCGATATTCAATTTTTAAACTGAGATTATCTGTAGACGTTCCGGATGTGCGCTGATAAAAAAAATGTGATTTCTATGCAAATTTCATTTCATGCAAGAGATCACCAAAACACAGGGCGAAGAAAAAACCGCACAATCGATCTTAAGAGCACTATTACTTGCGGAGTAGCGATATAAAATGTCTCTTCCAATATTTCCTGCTGTGCAGCTGTTCGATATAGACTGGAGACCAAAGACTAGTAATTCGGCAGAACTGTTCCCCAATGTACGATAAGTCTCTTTATTCAGTACGGTGAACTTTGGACGTGAATGTAGTAGGTGGAGTGGTACGTATCAGTACTCTTAAAAAGTATGACTGTCTGATGCAACAGTTGAAGAGCACCTATAGAGAAGTATGATTTCAATAGTGGAGGGATAACTTTGTAACAACAACGACTCTGTAAGATTGTACACATACGTAATTTTTTTCATCTGATTTTTCGATAAACTTGTGTAATTGATGTTCTGATTTCAATTTTTTTTGTTTCGCGCCATTGTGTTAAGAAATCTGTAAATAAGTTTCAATGTGAATATTAATGTTGATGTCAAATGTCAAGTAATATTGTAATAGAATTGAAATGTAACAAATGTTGAAACTGTTGTAAGATGTTTAAAATTGTTACTGTGCGTCTGGTCCTTACCTAGGCAATGTGTTAGGATATGTAGAATGCAAAATCTCGGGTGAATACCCTGTCTGTAAGGGAGCGGTGAAAGGTGGATGGCAGGCGAGCGTGGGAAAATGCGCGCGGGCACTGCACGGCACAACGGGCTCAGTAGTTGGAGTTTGGCATTGGTTTGAGCAACACCCTCTGGAGCGAGGAGGCTCTCCTGGGAGACATAGCTTCACTGAGCCTCGGGTATGCTGTTCCAACGCCCACATAGCATGGCAAAATTCCATAGGCACTAAATGGATAAGTATTGTGACGCTAAGAAGAATTAAAGTGCCGATACATCAAGAGCCATAGCTGTGGTTGTATGTGTGCTCCGTGCCTCGCCATCTCGCCGCCCGCCAACCGCCGCATCGATACTAGCAGGTTGAAACTTTTAGCACTGTATTCTTGTGGATCAGAGAGTGAACTGTGTTTGTTTGGTGCAATAATAACCTAAATTTTACCAGAACTATCCCATTATTTAATTATCCTCACAACTAACCTATACAGGGTCCTTTCCAAATGTTGTGCAATCCGAGTGTCCCGAAATGAAAATTAAAATGTGTGTTAATAATAATTATTTGCTGAACTAGCTATATTAGAATGGTGTTTAAAGAAATGTTTTGTTAATGAACCAGTAAATGAATAACGAAGGTCTAACGAAGTTGAAAGATAACTTTAGTATTGATATAGTAATGAAGTTTATTATTTAGAGACAGATTTAAAGGCATTTAAATGAGCAGTAAATAAGATGAAAAGAGTAGTAACTTATGTACTGGAAATCTTGAGCGAATAATAAATTCAGTAATCATTTTTTTTAAATTTAGCGATCATAACAGTTTCAGCCCCCCCCCCCCTTTTATTCACTTGAATTCTGAAGTGTTCTAAATTGGTTTGACCAGCAAAAGCTTAAGTCAATATAAAAATCAAAATTTATGTGTTTTATCTTTATCAAAATTGACATTTTGTGTACGGCACGAAAGTGCAATTTCTAGGGTAACCTATGCCCGATTTTAATCAGATTAATAGACAGTATAAAGTTTTGTAGTATACATTATAGTGTAGTGTTATGTATTCATGGTTTTCCACATCAGTTCAGAACGTGAAACTATCAGTTCAATAGATTTTCTGGTTCTAAAATTCTACTATATTATGCAGTGTTACAACTTGTTGTTTTGCATGAATATATACCAACATGTACAGGGAAGAAACTCAGTTAATGCCTAATTAGGATGGCGACCGTATTATTATCAAATTGGTAGCATCTTCTGGGTTGCTTTTGATCCATCCTGACGTGTAATTGCATTTCGAACTTACTTGACGAATCACTGTTATTACAGAGTGGATGTAAGTCTGATTTGCCACCATTCAGGTACACGCGGTCGATATCTATACGAAAATCCTTTCTCATAAGGTGAATCCAGCTCGCTTATCATAGCACGGGCTATGCTGTGTCGGGGATTACAAGTTGAGATTGCATTTCTTATGTGACAGTGGTGTTTATTATTATTTGTTTTGGGGAAAGTAGTGTGAGGAAGAAAGGATGCTCAGTGCTGGCTCTGGAATGGCGTGGAGAAGTGCAGTGCGTAGTAAGAAAACATGTTTTTAAAACTGGAACAAGAAATACGATTTTACACTCTGTTCTGTATTATTAGACAAGGGAAGAAATAGTCGCACGGTATTTTTATCTGGGACATCCTGAAGGGTTGCATTAAACTGCATAGTGGGAAAAGGGCTCCTTTCTCGTGGTGTGTGTGACATGAGTATAAATTCTATGTCTTGAGTGTAAATAACTGTAACGGTTGTGTAAAGATTGTAGCGCTATGATTGTGTTGTATCATAAACAAAGAAGGGAGAGGATTAAACCAAGTGCCAGCACACAGCTTACTCGTACCAGATAGCATCAAGGAGCAACTACCGTGCCTGACACGCCCTTTGGAAAGACAGGTCACCATCAGCAGTACCACGAGGCCTCACACGGCTGTTGCAATGCAATCCGGGACATTTGGGTGAGGTCTGGTGCTCAGCCAACTCTCCTTCTCTAGCTGGAGTTGAACAGTTCTGTAAGACGTCGTGGTCTCCTGACCTTCATTGCTTGCATATTCCGCCTTAACAATCATATTCCGCACATCAAGACGCTTCATTCGAACCCAAACTCGATAAGATAAGGTCAATGTTGTATGAGTTCATGTAAACGATATGCAAATAACAAGTAAATCACAAATGCGCACCGCGCTCTCTTGGAGCGAGAACACGTAACGAGAGCGTGTGCGCTCGTATGTGTACCCAAAGAGCGAGGAACACATACACATTCAAGATACGACGGCCACAAAAGCTTTTAGTTTGGGAGAGGCAAACCGCACACCAGGAGGCTGATCCCTTCAGAGGATGAGTCAACCTATTTACGTTGGCCGGTGATCGCCCGTAGAGCAGACAACGTCTGCCCGAGTGGAAGGGTGAACGACCGCGTGTTCAGCTTAAAAGCAAATGCCGCTACATTGTGTGGGAGCGCCCATCCTACGCATTCTTTACAAACGTAGCACGCAGTTTCAGAGGTTTTCACAGGGAGACAGCAAACGCCAAACGCCGATGCAACAGATTTCTGGATTGGTCGTCTTAAACGAAATGTCATTCTGCCGTTTTAGAACAGCAATGCTGATTGGCAGACGATATTCCTGACGCCTTGAGCTGAAGGAGTAATGGAAGAGACCGAAAGATATACCCCTTCACGTCTGGCGTGGAGAGGGGCCGTTCCATTATCGCCCTTGGAGTGAGAGCACGTAACGAGAGCGTGTGCGCTCGTATGTGTACCCAAAGAGCGAGGAACAAGTCTCTCATCAGTACTTTACTGGGAGAGCACCTCTGTTGAGAGCGAATCGGAGTGGGACTCTATATTGAGTCCTTGCAATTAAGCATTGTTCACTGTGTTGGCCGCCACAATTATTGTGTGGTGTGAATGGAGAGAGTTATAGTTAAATGCCTGCGAGCGAATTTTTGAGTGGCATCGCGATGGACTGGTTATCTGACCGGTATACCACGCCAATAGTTAGACTAGGGGCGAATAGGAGTCCTTGACTTCATCAAGGCTTAGGGAGAGTTTGATTGGCGAAGGTCAATCCAGATAGAACGAGAGTTATCTTATTTGTCAGCAGCGAGCGGCGCAGACAGCATTCATCGCAGCTTACGGTATTGTGCGCTACAGCTCTTGCGAGCCCCATATTTCCTCCACAACAGTACACTTCACTGCATTTCACACGCGACAGCCTCGACCATACCTAGCAACATTGTAACGGATAATTATTCAAGTTGAGTAGGCGCAGCTCTCAGTCATTCTGCCAAGTCAATAACAATGTTAAACTTTGTATAGAAATTTCATTAACGAATCCTATCCTTAAGAGGTAACTTCACTTTCCGAAAAGAACCCGGAAATAACTTCTTCAGTTCATAACTAAAAGTGCCATTGTGATTTCTCAGAATTTTTGCAAAAAAATAATAATTTTCGTTAGTTTCATGTTTTTCTTACACTAACTAGCACTATTCCAGTACCCAAGTATCCCACTAGTTACGTAAGAAATTTTGTGAATTTTTGTGTCATTTCCTTACAGCGGACGACTCCGGAAGATATTTATTGCTGTAAGTTTTTCAGGCATTTCTCTTTAGAACGTTAGGACTACTGACTTCTGTAGTACCGTGGGGGTGGAAATTGCATCTTGCAGGAGCCACAGGGTAAAGGGTACATCTCAGATTAATCCGTTGCGCAGAATAACAGAATAGCACCCTCACGCTCATAGTTCCTCCAACAGCACGACTGCAACTACATATCAGCGAGTTGAGTACCACCGTACAGATGTGCTCTGGTGACATCGGATATGTAGCCAAATAGTACAATATTAAATAACTGCATGTCTTTGTTGATTATGACATTGTCTGTTTACTGGTCTCATCGATGCTGGGTAAAATTTCGAGCTTTCGACGAAATTCTTAATCATCTTCATGAGGAACGACTGACTACCGTGGCTGTTGTTGTGGCGACCATTTGCGAGGGGACTTCAAAAAGTTACATTACTATGGGAGACCAACTAACTTTTAGTGAACGCTGCTCTACAGTTCAGAGTGACACAGATACACGATACTATTTTTCTGTGTAATCACTAAGTATCTGCAAATAACGGTCGGAATGGTTCAAATGGTTCAAATGGCTCTGAGCACTATGGGACTCAACATCTTAGGTCATAAGTCCCCTAGAACTTAGAACTACTTAAACCTAACTAACCTAAGGACATCACACACACCCATGCCCGAGGCAGGATTCGAACCTGCGACCGTAGCAGTCCCGCGGTTCCGGACTGCAGCGCCAGAACCGCACGGCCACCGCGGTCGGCGGTCGGAATGTTCCACCATGTGTTCAATTCCTCGACGGTAGAGGAATGGAGCTATTCGAGAAGCGCTATGTGAACGTCCCCGTAATTGGGAAATCTCTTTCCCCTATGTGTTCTTTGACTTTGGCGAAAAGATGAAAACCGCGTGGTGTAAGGTCTAGACCTCCCGACCAGCGTCACCATTTCTCTGCACCCTTGGACAGACTGTTGGTACCACTTAACTATGACCGGACGCGACATTGCATTTAGTCCTTGGATAGGACAAAGCCACTCAACGGATATTATTGAAAATCTGAGCTCGAACAAGGGTAGCCCGATTAAACATGAAATATTGGTACCGTAGCACACATAGAAATAATGAGGAAATGTTTCATCAAACAGTCGAACTACAGGTCACAATAAACTCCTGTTTAGTGCTAAAACACATGGACTTGATTCCAAACATTGAATGTGTAATATGAGTAATTGTTAAATGCAGAATGTTTATAATGGGTTATTGAATATACACAATAATACCTTGTGCAGGTACGGGGCCTGGAAAGGAAATTCTAATGACGTCGTACAATTCGCTATGTCCACCCAAACCTCCACTGATTGCTGAATAAGTTAACTAATTAAAGGAAAGATCCAGAAAAGTACATATGAGCACCAGTACGCTTGCCTAAGAGCGTGTTGAGTTCAACCAGCTGACTACGTGAATTAATTCAGCCTAACTAGAAACAAATAACTTTCCATCTATCTCGTCACATCGTGTTACAAAAGGCGTACATGCTTACGATCGTTCAAAAATTAAAGCCCATAGAATGGCTACAGTGGTGACTGGAAGTTACAATTGTGTCCCCAGCACGGAGACAGACTCTCATAACGACCACCAGCCAAAATGTTGTCCGCTGGGTGCACAGATGCAGACCCAGTGTTCCTACTCTGGAAATCTAAGAAGGGAAACTTCCCATCATAACCCTCCCCCCCCGTCCCCCGTCCCCCGTCCCTCAGATTTAGTGGTAAAATGGACCCAATGGAGAACCTGCCAAAAACTGAACGTAGCTCAAACATGAAAATAGAAAGAAGTTATACTGAACTGTAAAAAAAAGAAGGAAAACAGAAACAATGAACCCTCCAAGTTCAAGACATGCAATATATGCGACAACATCGAGCAAACCTGCAAGAACCACGCAGTCGTGGTTCTCTAACCATGGTGTTGGACTGCAAAGATGGAGATCTGCGTTTAAGTCTCCCTCTTGCTAATTTTTTTTCACAAAGTTATGAACTACACGTCCAGTCGTTAAGGTGTCTGTTCTCCTTCTGTAGTCTTGGAAATTGGCATATTGTACACTATAAATGTAGGCTTGCGCGGCTATTTCACACTCAGTAAAATTTTTCTGGGTTTGTGATCGCATTGTCAAAATACATAAAACTACCGACGTTTCGGTCCCTATTGAAAGCGACCTTTTTCAGGGTGTTTTTGTTTACTGAAACAAGTCTAAGTCGAAGCCATCACAAACTCCCCTCTAGAAATTTTGCTGGTACAATCAGCACCGGATTCTCGTCAGCCAGTTGCTGTGGGCCCTGTGACTTCCGTCCATGAAAAATTTATAAGAATCCTAGCAACCGCCATCTTCTTAAAGAATCTGCTGTGATTAACCAGTACGTAGCGTCCAGTGTGGGTGCTGGGGTCCAAGTCCTCCAGTGGAAGTACATTTGACACTTAAGAATGACTTTTATTGACTTCAGTACACGACGTATTGAGGCGACCATACCTCTCTCTGGCGTCCATGGCTGGTGCTGCTGAGCGGGAGGTAGTTTCCGCCCTGGCTGCTGTGTCGGCGCTCTGCGTTACTGACGGAAGGCCCATGGAAGATCGACAGCCTTTAGAGGCCATGGATCGACGACTGTGGCACGTTAATTTCCTTGGCGTCACTGAGTTCGCACAATCCCTCTCCGATAGCGTCACTGTGACGGTACGTTAAACCGGCTGTGCATGGGATACAACTCGCCGCCCTCTGGCAGGAGTTGGAGTACGATTAGCGCTGTGGCGCCAAGTCCCACTAGAAACTCATCTTCGGAGGCAGCAGGCGCAGACAGCAAGTCAGTGGGGCTGTGGCAGCGTCCCACGAAGGACTTGGTGGCAGGTGCAACTCAGTCTCGAAACCGTGATTGTTGCTGGCAATGTCCAGTTTTCTCACTGTCTGGCATAGTTCTGGTGTCGTAGTGCTTTTGCTAGCTTCCAGCAATACGAAGTGACCGACACCCTGCTTCGAAATTCAGATTTATACCGATCAGTCAGGACATTATGACCACCTACCTAATAGCCGGTACGTCCACCTGTGGCACGAGCAACAGCAGTGACTCATCGTGGAATGGAAGCAGTCAAACCTTGGTCGGTCACTGGCGGGAGTTGGCACCACATTTGCACGTAAATCGCGGGTAAGGGGGGGGGGGGCGATGAGCTCTGACGCTACGTTCAATTACATCACAGATTTGTTCGATCGGGTTCAGATCTGGTGAGGTTGGACTGGGGAACAAGAAAATCAATTCGATGCCGCCAGTCTGTTCATCGAACCACTACATCGCACTCCTTGCTTTGTGACATGGCTCATTATCCTCTTGGAAATAACACAGCCTTCGGCAAATATAATCGTAATGAAGGAGTATATGTGGACTGCAACCAATGTGTGGTACAACTTGACCATCATGGTGCCTTGCACGAGCTCCACTGGACCCATGTATGCCCACGTTAATGTTCCCCAGAGCACAATGGAGCCGCTACCAGCTTGTACCCGCCCCGCTGTACAGGTGTCAAGGGGCTGTTCCCCTGGAAGACGACGGATTGGCGCCTCCCATCGCCATGATGAAGAAGGTATTGGGATTCATCAGACCGTACAACGCTCTGCCCCTGCGCCAACGTTCAATGCCGATGATCACGTGACAATTTCAGTCGTAGTTGCCGGTGCTGCGATGTTAACATTGGCACATGCATGCGTCATCGACTGTGGAGGCTTATCATTAGGAGTGTTCGGTGCACTGAGTCTTCAGACACACTTGTACTAAGAAAAATGGTTCAAAAGGCTCTGAGCACTATGCGACTTAACTTCTGAGGTCATCAGTCGCCTAGAACTTAGAACTAATTAAACCTAACTAACCTAAGGACATCACACACATCCATGCCCGAGGCAGGATTCGAACCTGCGACCGTAGCGATCGCTCGGCTCCAGACTGAAGCGCCTAGAACCGCACGGCCACTCCGGACGGCCACACTTGCACTCGCCCGGCATTAATAGTTCCACCACAGCTCGCCTCATGTGTGTAGTGATGGGAAGCCGCCCAATCCCACGACGTCTGGATGTGGTTTCACCTTGGTTTTACACGCGCTGAAGACACTCACCACAGCACCACTCGAACACCCGACAAGTCGTGCAGTCTCCTAAATGTTCGAGCCGAGCCTCTGGGCCATCGCAATCTGTCTTCGGTCAAACCCAGATAGATCGCACCTTCCAAATTATACACATGAACCGCATGCTCAATGATACTGCATGCACTGTGCATGTGTGTGACTAGCCGTCATTCCTTGCCAGGTGACGCTGCTCTCGCCTGGACCGGTGTTATATCGATAGTTTGTCGGTGGTCATAATGTTCTGGGTGTTCAATGTTTTCATATGCCTCTGGTGGACTTTGAGGAAAATCCGGCACCCAGTCACGTCACCTATAGCAAGAGACTTGTCCCTGTGTGGTGACATCGTCATGCTGGCTACACGATTATCACTGTGCGGTACACTTCACTGCTGTGCTCAACTACCCTGGCTTCACAGTCCACTTTTGTTTGTTATTTTGACCCACATGTCACCACAATAGCGGGCACTGACTCGTGGCCCTTAATGCAATGCACCACGGCAGTTTCCACGCTCCATCTCATTCATTTTACTAAAGACTTGTAACTTTTACTCAAAGCCTAGCTAAAGGCTCTAAAAGAATTCACATTCTGATGTGATTCTTGAGTTTCTCCCGGCGTATTTGATAATCAAAATATCCACGGGTATGCTGCCGGTCTATAGTGTCCACCGGGCACAATATTTCGGCGATCAAACATGTCGCCATCATCAGGTGAACTGACGGACTGAGCTCCTGTGAACGTGCCGGCACGGAGATCCGTACGCTATGGCTGCTCAGAGCAGCCATAGCGTACGGATCTCCGTGCCGGCACGTTCACAGGAGCTCAGTCCGTCAGTTCACCTGATGATGGCGACATGTTTGATCGCCGAAATATTGTGCCCGGTGGACACTATAGACCGGCAGCATACCCGTGGATATTTTGATAATTCACATTCTGCTCTCAGATTGGAGGCAGAAATCCTAAATTCTCTCGTACTTTGAGTTAGGTTTCTATTTTACGCCAAAGATAGCGGCGGCACGTAATCACTCACGCGTTTTCCACCACATTACAAAAATAATTTTGGTCAGGCCGGCCGCGGTGGTCTTGCGGTTCTAGGCGCTCAGTCCGGAACCGCGCGACTGCTACGGTCGCAGGTTCGAATCCTGCCTCGGGCATGGATGTGTGTGATGTCCTTAGGTTAGTTAGGTTTAAGTAGTTCTAAGCTCTAGGGGACTGATGACCACAGACGTTAAGTCCCATAGTGCTCAGAGCCAATTTTGGTCAGCCAGTCCTGTGTTCAATTACAAAGCTCACACATCAGTTACCACTGACCACCTTTGCCTACAGCAGATTTTTCACGCTCTGAGAGCCTCATTTTTAACCCGTCTCTTTGCAGATCCCTATCTCTTTAGCAAGTTTTCTTACCACCGTGGTTCACAGTGGCATGTCGCAACTTGCATCCTTCTGTCTCTTCTTGTGGTCGACATCTGAGTGCTGTTGCCATTCCAAAGAAGGGAGGTCGCACGGTGTATACCTGCAAGTGGTTTTAGCGAAAGTACAGTTTTACGATCCGTTTGCGATTCTGCCCTTTGACCCTCGTGTTCCCACTGGCAGCCAGCGGGCTCAGCTCGCAGAAGAATCACACTCATTTTTCACCATCATATAGAATTAAAATGAAGTACTAATTATATTCACTATCATTGGTGTTTGTCTTAGTTACTTGCATACTTTCATGCTACGATTGTAATTTGAACTGATTTAGTAGAATAAGGTTGATGTACAAACTTCCCAACCCAATTTTTGTATAGTGTTTTTTGTCAGTCCAGCACAATGCGAACGGAAGCTATCGTGGAGCAGCATCATTTCACGCAGTCTTCCTTGTCATTGTTCTTAGACTGAATCTGCAAGACATCTCATTTGTTGACGATAAATGACAACTGTGATGGTTACACGCAAGGGAAGCTATCCGTAGCTTATATTACCATAAAGACGCCATTTCTTGTCACCAGCAACTATAAATGATAGGAATGAGCGGTGTTGTTCACGAGTCAATTGATGACGAGCAAGCAGAGATGCACATATGGCAAATGCCTATTTTTGTCATTTTGGTTTATAGCATGCATTACTCCAATGTATACAAATGTCGCACGATGTTTATCACATTTATCAGTTCTCGAGTACCCTGACGAGGATCATTGTCGATTAATGCGTTTCAACAGCCTTCATCAAGCCCCGAAGGTCTTCCTGAACATGGGGAGTCACTAATGTCAAAACCATGCTCCTAAAAACGAGAATTTTCTTGCTTTGCTATCTCCAATGGCCTTATACCCATACACGGCGCAAATATTTCTAGCTGTCCCCACCGCAGTCATCCCTCTATCGAAGTCATACTGAAGAATATGTCGGAAATGACCCGATTACTCCACTTCATTTCCTAGCGTTTACAGCTCCACTCACTATCTTCAAATGACAAAATGGCAATACGTAAACTCAAACAGCAACAGTGAACTACAAATAAAAAAACCACAATCGATAAATTACCTCATAGCAACCAGAGTACCAACGTGACAATAAAAAAGTTACGAACTTACGCACCAACCGAATATAATTTGACTAATGGGTTGTCATTGAAGTTATGGTTCAAATGGCTCTAACCACTATGGGACTTAACATCTGAGGTCATCGGTCCCCTAGACTCAGGGGCGTTTACTTTGAACCTTGCATCAATTGTATCATCTAAATTGGGAGGTCGGTAAAAGGATCTAGTTATTATTATATTTCTGTTGCCAAGAATGTCCTCTACCCATACTAACTCGCACAAAATTTCTATTTCAGTTTCGTGACAAGATAAACTACTTCTAACAGCAACAAACACGCCACCGCCAACTGTGTTTAGCCTCTTCTTTCGGAACAACGTCAGGTTCCCCACAAAAATTTCGGCTGAGCTTATCTCCGGCTTTAGCCAGCTTTCAGTGTCTATAACTATTTGAGAATCACTGCTTTCTATTAGCACTTCGAGCTCTGGTACTTTCTAACCCAACTACGACAATTTGAATTTCTTATTCAGATGGTTCCCGTATCTACGTTCTTACTGCGTTCGACCTGCACCTTCTGAAACTGAACTCTTTTTGTGTTTTCCCGAGACCCTCTAACCTAAAAAAGCGCCCAGTCCACGCCGCAGAGCCCCTGCTACCCGTGTAGCCGCCTCCTGCGTGGAGTGGACTCCTGACCTAGTCAACGGAACCCAAAACCGAACCACCCTGCGGGGCAAGTCGAGGAATCTGCAGCCTAGACGGTCGCAGAACTGTCTGAGCCTCTGATACAGACCCTCCATCCGGCCCTTTACCAGAGGTCCGCAATCGGTCCTGTCGACTGTGCTGCAAATGGTGAGCACTTCTTTCATCTCGTAAGCAAGACTGGCAACCCTTACCACTTCTGTTAGGCGCTCGAAACCAGAGAGAATCTCTTCCGATCCAAAGCGACACACATCATTGGTACCAACGTGAGCCACACGTGCAGTTGGCTGCACTCTGTGCTCTTCATGGCATCCGGAAGGACCCGTTCCACGTCTGGAATGACTCCACCCGGTATGCACACGGAGTTCACATTGAGTTTCTTCCCCTTCTTGGCAGCCATGTCCCTAAGGGGCGCCATGACGCGCCTAACATTGGAGTTCCCAGCTACCAATTACCACACCCTCTGTGACTACTCGGATCTTGCAGGCTGAGAGATTTCCTCTGAAACAGGCGATTACACCCAGCTGAGAGACAATCAAATGTTCAAAAGTGTGTGAATTCCTAAGGCATCAAACTACTGAGGTCATCGGTCGCTAGACTTACACACCACTTAAACTAACTTATGCTATGAATAACACACACACGCATACCCGAGGGAGGACTCGAACCTCCGGCGGGAGGCAATCTCTGACATTGCGCCTCAAACCGCGCGGCCACTTCGCGCGGCTGCCAGTCAGCCACAGACAGCACGTGGAACTGTTTGTCAGACTAACCGAGGAGGTCTTACGTGCGGCCCCCTGGGAAGTCTTTCTCAACCTGCCTCTCCGCTGACTTTGACAGTGGCCTTCCAGTTACGTTCTTAATGTTGACGCTTTGGCTTTTAATTCTTCGGAAAGTAAATTTGACTTTTCTATATGCTGTTGTTGTGTTTGCTTGGAATTTCCGTTGATCGTTAATTAATCAATGTAAAAGGAATCGCGTTACTCTTCCAAGCAGTGTGACTTTTGACTGTGTGTTCTATGGTTTGACTCAAACATTCAGATCCGATGTTGGCACCTTTAGTGTGTTGAAACCGGTTATCCAGTAAACAGAATTTAAGCGATCTTGGCTTTTGAATTATTTCTAATACAAAAAAAGATTTTTCGAAACTTTTACTTTCTACTTAATTATTCCAAATTAGTCAAAGGCTTACTGCATTTTCCTAATATCGTCCATGTTTAGACAAGTTGGTTGATCTGGAGTTTAGAATTGGATGCTTGGGGGCTTCTTGTGGAAACAGATTCTCAGAGAGTTCTAAAAATAAAACTGCTCTAGCCTAAAATATTCGGCAAATAATAGAAAACACGTATATTGCTGTTTCGCTTTATTGGCGCATTCAAATGTCGCAAAATAATGAGCATGGGTGGAAAGAGGGGCGGCGGGTCAGGAGTAAACAAAAAATGGTGGGCGGTCACCTGGGGGCAGGCAAGGGGGCGGGGGTGGTTTGTACAAACTTGTGCTAATGAAGATAGTTATCCAGGGAGCGCAGAACATCTTTCTTTAATTCCAGTCAATGATCAAACAAAAACACTCATCCGATTATCGATTTTGGTCCATAATGACAATCTCTGGATCTGACAGGGAGAAGGAAAACCAGATATGGGCAAGCTACTGTTTGTAAACATAAATTATAAAATAATGAAAGATACTAGTTTCATGAATACAGGAAACATGAGATTGAAACATATTTAATTAAAATAAATGAAGCCTTATATTACCCTAATATGATAAACCAAAGTGATATCGTCAAAAGATATCGAATAGGTGTGATAATATTGTTCGAACCTGATCACAGGGGCAGGAGAGTCATAAAGTGACCGATATTGCTGTTCACAGCAGACTAGTGTGCAGTTGCGAAACAAAAAACATGCTTGGGATGTAAACTCGTCAGATGTCGATACTGTATGCATATTTGACAAATTTGTACGAAAAGTTATGTAAAAACAGTACAATTAGGTAAAAAATTACTTTGGAAGAAAATATGTTACAAGTTGTGATAAAATGTAGTACGTTAAAACAGGTAAATCGAAATAATTTTTTAAAAAGAATTTGGAAAAGATATTTGGGGGGGGGGGGGGGGTGACAAAATATCTTGCTGAAAAACTTTGATGGTAACTGTGGTACCCCGTATTGATGCCAACATTCGGTGTATCAAGGTTGGTAACCGAATGGTAAGTTTCCGTCTGATGCCGATAGCGCTGGTGCGTGATCTGGCATACGCAATGGTACACGTCCTCTGAGCCACAGTTTAGCGGCTCTGTACTATGAGCAGCCTCTGTTGCCGAAATATAGGATGCCAGTGGCAGCCTCCTAGACCACTCACGCTTGGAGCCTCTTTACTTCGACACCATAGCTCATGCTGCAGAGCTAGGATGCTCATCCTTGTAGACATCGAGATTGCTGGACTCTGCTGCATTATTTGTAATGAGTCTTCATAAGCCTTGGAGAAACACAAGGTAGGTAAATCTTCTGCTTATTGTGTTAACTTGTTCGATAATTATTTCTTTGCATGCCCAGATTTCCATGACGACAGTTGCTGCACCACTCTGTAGTCCGCCTCTCCTTACCACTGTGTGCGAAGTGGTACACAACAATAACTTACAATAACAGTAATAATATAGTCAGGTATCAACATTTAGCAACCAACAAAATTATATCAAAAATGTAAGTAATAAATAGAAGCCAAAAGAATAAAACATTAGACTGAAGTAGGTAATCTGCCATCTCTGTTGGTGTGATCACCGAAACGTGGCATAGGCAGGTACGGACCAGATGAACACAGATTTGTATACGATAATTATGAACCTAAAACGATTCTCTGATGACATTCCGTTTGTGATCATTGACTGGAATAAAAGAAAGAAATTCTTTTTATCTTAGTTGCTCCACTGCCATCTATGTACATATATTTGACTGCTAAAGTTGTCTGAGTGTGTCGATCCGGTATAAGGATACAGGCTGCTATCATGAACAATGCCTACAGTGGAATACGTAGGAGGTGTTGTTACGGCACGAAGTTATTTTTCATGCTTAGTATGTAGTTCACTTATTGTGTTGAAGAAAATGCTAAATACGAAAGTATACAAACACATTTTACAACACTGTGAACTTAGTACAGTAAAGGAGCTGTTCAGAGACGACTGTTTGTATTAGCATGAAAATGCACCCTGCCATAAAGTTGCAGGTGTGAGGAAGTAGTTTCTGGGCACTAACGTTCCTGTACTGGGCTGACCTTCCCAGAGTCCCGACCGTAACCAAGTGGAACGCCTTTGGGAGGGATGAGTTGGAACGTAGACTTCGTTGGAGATCCCAGCGTCCAACATCAAAATCTTCTCTGGTTTCGGCTTTTGACGGAGAATCACAGACACTCAGACACATCACTGAAAGTATTCGAAGCACAGTTCAAGTCTCATAAAGGTGAAGGGTAGACACACTGCATATTGAAGTTCACTGATACACGCTCCAGTCACATTAATGTGACCACCGGTCAAAACGCTGAAAAAACATATTTTGCAACACGGAACGCTGCAAGGCGTGCAGAAAGAGAGTTAATGAGGTACTGGAAGATACCAATAGCGATTTGGTGAGCCACACCGTCTCCATTGCCTTGCCCAAATGCGCCAGGTTTCTCGGTTGACTATTGATGGGGCAAACAGACCGATCGCGGTGGTCCCACAGATTCTCAATTGGGTTGAGATCTGAGAAGCGTGATGGCCCTGGGAGTACAGTGATGCTCTTCGAACCATGCACGTTCACTGTAAGCTGTGTGACAGGTTGCATTGTCCTGCTGATAGATGTCACTGTGCTGATAAAAAACAAACTTCATATACATGTGGACATGGCCCCCAAGGACAGATGAATATTTGAGTTGATTGTGCTTTCGAGAAAGACGAGATCACTAAGGGAATGCCACATAAATATTCCCCAGACCATAACGCTCCCTCCATCGGCTTGGACACTTCCGACAATTGTTGGAAAGTGTTTTCTTCCAGACGTTTCACGCTCCGTACAAGACGACGGCCATCTGTCACCTGAAAAGGCCACCTTCTCCATTCAGTAGAGGTCCAGTTGCGGCACTAGCGTGCAAAGTATAGCCTTCGTCGCTGATGAACAATAATCAGCGGGGGTGCATGAATCAGTTGCCTGCTGAGGACTCATATGCAGCTACGTTTGCTGAATGGTCACTGAGGACGCACTGCTGGTAGCCCTTGCTTTATCTGGGCGGTCACTTGCTCCACAGCTGCACGTCTATTCACCATACACTCTGCTGCAGCCACCGTTCACCCCTATGATATATGGTCCTTGTTGCATCACTGTTGCCTCGACGCCGGTTCTAAATAGTGCCAATTTTCCAGGTATGGTATACTTTAACCACTGCACGTGAATAGCATACAATCATTGCCGTTTCGGAAATGCTTCCACTCTTGACTCGAAAGCGAATTTTCATTCCCTGCTGAACATTGGGTCCCGAAAGCGAATTTTCATTCCCTGCTTAACATTGGGTAACTCCGTTTCCGCACTACGTCAACGCTACACTGTTTTCTATGTCTCCTTGAAACCTTCCCGTCTCCTCTATATCTCTTTTGTTACGCAACCTTCCCTTCTACAATAACCTATGAAACCTTCCCGAAGGATTTCTATCTCTTGCTTAATAATAACAAATGAAATCTTCCCTTTGAAATTAATTCTCTTCCTCAATAATAATAAGTGCAATCTTCGCATACAAATTTAAATGCTGCTTTAAAAGTGATTTGCTGATTATTTCGACGAAACATAGAATGTGTCGTCGTCGTGGCCCTCAGCCGTTTCCTGCAATAACCCAAAACTGTTCCTTACCTTTTTTACTGTTACTAGATCGCCATCTGACTGCTACTGCGACATGAATATACTTACTCTGTTTTACTATACTCTATTACCGCTGGTGGGCTGTCATAATAAGTGGCTGTATTTGTTACCAAAGCTTACGTTTTTCTTTAATGGCAAAGCTGACGTTATTCTTTAATTAATTTGACTGAAGTTACGTAATTCATAGTTACACTTTTTCTTGATAACAACAAAAATTTGAAAAGTTTTACGTTGATGGTTTTTGGGATCGATTATAATGAGTAATGCAATACTGCTGGTAAAAATTAATTATATTCTGAAAACGATTCTTCAAATATTTACTGTTGGTAATGAAATGATTTTACAAACGTTCAAATGGGCCTTACTTTTTACAATAATCTTACAACTAGCATTGCGCAAACATACTTTCAGTAGTCTTGACTTTCTCAATAAATAAATAAATAAACAAATAATTCAATAATGTTAATTTCTCTTATGATAATAGTTAGTTAATGTCTCTGTACATCTTGCAAATCATAGCTGGTGGCTGGCAGGCACACTGCTCCTCTCAACCTCTCGCTTCCGACCTGCTACTGACTCGCTTCACATCTCGCTTACTACTTACTTCCTACGAACGCTAAAGTGCGGTCTCTCCCGCCAACAATGCTTTCAGGTGCAGACAACCCCTGCTACCATTACAAAATGTATCAATGCGCGGTCTTTCCCGCTCTTTTCTTAAAATGTATCCATACGCAATCTCTCCCGCCCTTTTAAAAATTATATCAATGTGCGGTCTCTCCCGCCAACAGTACTTTGGTGCAGACATTCCCTGCTACCAAAATTATTTCCAAAATGACAAATATAAATTATTCCTACTTAATCCTTTAATAAAATATAAACATCTTTCATAAATTGTGGCTTGACAATAAAAATATACACATCTTACATCATCAACATGATTTATGTACTTTTCAATGCTGGTGCTGCCACCTGGCGTCTTTGAGTGTTATTTGACGCTGACGTCGAGCGTAGGCGGTGGTCAGATTAACTGGAGCGTGTAGGACTGATAAGGAATGACAAGTTTCTCCAAAGGATCGGCGGAGCGAGGAACATGGAAAAGAAGAAAAGTAGAAGGACAGGGCGATAGGACATGTGTTGGGGCACCAGGTGATAATCTCAATTGTACAAGAGGGAACTGTAGGGGGCAGAAATTATAGAAGTCAGAGACTCGAATACATCCAAAGGGGACGTAGGGTGGAAGTGGTATCATTTCGGAATCACGGTCTCAGCAATACATAATCCATACGCCTATCGACTCCTTTACCTCCTACAAGTGAGTATTTGGGCCTACTGTATGACTCTTGGACAGCTGTGAGAGGCAGCCGCAGCGGCCGGAGCGCACACTGCCCAGAGGGTGCCAGCTTTGCGATCGAGAGTTCCCCGCGGGGCTTCGGCAGCGGCTTATTAATAGTCAGGGCGGGCGACTAATGGGCGGCCGACCCGTTTATCGGCCGTAATTACCCTCCCATCACTGGATGCTGCTGCCGGCGCAGCTGCGTAGACGGAGCCGCCAGACTGCTGGGCTCCACGGAGGCCGTCTGCACTGCCGGCACCTGCTGTGTGGCTGCGGCGTCGGCGGCAGCCCGCAGGCGGACTCGCTAGCAGTAACCGCGACCCGCGTCCGGGAACCGACCTACCCGGCCTGGCTCTGTTGTATACGACTTCGTACACGACGGTAAGGACAGGTGGGCTACAGAGTGGTGCGCCAACTGCTGTCGTAGGAAAGCTGAAAAGCAGCAGACGTGAATAGTGGACAAGTTAACACAGCAGACAGAAGATTCACTTCACTTGTATTTCTCCAAGCGTGCACAAAAATGCAGCAGGAGTTAGAGTCGAGGTCATACAACAGCAAATAAGATGCGGCTCGCTGTACGATCGTCTTGTAGCGATGAGGCACCAAGTGCAAGTGGACGAGTGGCTGCCGCCTGCCGTCCTATGTTGTGGTGGCATAGGGCACTCATAGTACGCAGCAGCTGGAGGGGTGGCTCAGTGGGTGCGCGACATTGGGTCCGCCAGATCCCGCTATTGGTGTCAAACAGAAACTTGCAGTTCAGTTGCTGTGACGCCCCGAGGTGATATCAATACGTGATTCCACAGTTCGCAAATGATTCCTGGCGTTGCAGAGGCTGTCTGCAGCAAAATAACTGAGAGTGTCAATGCGGGTCATCTGCGTCTACATCCGTACTTCGCAAGACACTTCTCAGTGCTTGATTCCTTCAGCAAAGTGTCTGCGAATAATAATAGCAGAGCATGTATCAGCAATGTGCAAGAAGGCTTCAGCATTTCTCGACAGCCTAAAAAAATACAAAATGCTCTTCCGTCTTGACCTGAAAAAGAAACTAGATGCAGTGATGTCATAATGCAAGGCCTTTCACAGGAAAGCTCACAGCACCTGGAACTACACTCATGCTCGTAAATTAAGGATAATGCTGATACATGGTGAAACAACGCTCTGGTGGGCGGTTTGCGGGTTTAAATCACCTCAGGGTATGACCATACGGTGCATCTGACCTGCGGTCGTCGCACGGTGGCGCTGGCAGCAGTCCATATACGCACAAGTGTGTTGGTGCATGTCAGAGTACGGTGCAGCGATTAAGTGAACAGGCGTTTTCAGACCTGCTAATGGTGACTGTGTATTGAAAATGGCTCAAAGAACACATATTGATGACGTTGTGAGGGGTAGAATACTAGGGCGACTGGACGCTGGTCAAACACAGCAGGTGGTAGCACGGGCCCTCCGTTTGCCACAAAGTGTGATCTCAAGATTATGGCAACGATTCCAGCAGACAGGAAACATGTCCAGGCGCTACAGTACGGGACGTCCACAGCGTACAACACCACAAGAAGACCGATATCTCACCAGCAGTGCCCGCAGACGGCCACGGAGCACTGCAGGTAGCCTTGCTCTGGACCTTACCGCAGCCACTGGAACAGTTTTCTCCAGACACACAGTCTACAGACGACTGAAAAGACATGGTTTATTCGCCCGGAGACCTGCAAGGTACATTCCACTGACCCCTGGTCACAGGAGAGCCCGTAAAGCATGGTGTCCGGAATACAATACATGGTCCTTGGCACAGTGGTCCCAGGTTATGTTCACGGTCGAGTCCAGGTATAGTCTTCACACTGATTCTCGCTGGGTTTTCATCTAGCGTGAACCAGCAACCAGGTACCAGCCCCTTAATGTCCTCGAAAGGGACCTGTGTGGAGGTCGTGGTTTGATGGTGTGTGGTGGGATTATGATTGGTGCACGTACACCCCTGCATGTCTTTGACAGAGGAACTGTAACAGGTCAGGTGTATTGGGACGTCATTTTGCACCAGTATGTCCGACTTTTCAGGGGTGCAGTGGGTCCCACCTTCCTCCTGATGGATGAAAGCGCACAGCCCTACCGAGCTGCCATCGTGGAGGAGTACCTTGAAACAGAAGATATCAGGCGAATGGAATGGCCTGCCTGTTCTCCACACCTAGACCCCATCGAGCACGGCTGTGATGCTCTCGGTCGACGTATCGCTGCACTTCTTCAACCCCCTAGGACACGTCAGGAGTTCCGACAGGCACTGGTGCAAGAATGGGAGGCCTTAGCCCAGCAGCTGCTCGACCATGTGATCGAGAGTATGCCAACCCGTTGTGCGGCCTGTGTACCTGTGCATGGTGATCATATCCCATACTGATGTCGGGATACATGCGCAGGAAACAGTGGCATTTTGTAGCACATGTGTTTCGGGACGGTTTTTTCAACTTATCACCAATACCGTGGACTTAAAGATCTTTGTCGTGTGTGTTCCCTATGTGCACATGCTATTAGCACCAGTTTTGTGTAGTGCCACGTTGGGTGGCACCAAATTCTGCAATCATCCTTAATGAGTGTAGTTATGGATGCTTGTGTTCGTTATATCTGAGATGTTCGTTCGACTCCTTGATCATATTTCACTATCATACAACTGTACGGGCTGCATGCAGAAAGTGCATTTGTTTCCATACACTATGTTTTCTCTACTGTCTTATCAACGAACACTGTCCCTCATGTCCCTCCCCATCGTTAACGATCTTGTGTCTTTTTGACAAAAGAAAATTAGAATTGTTCAGAATGTATAAATTAATTTGCAGTGTGAAGGTAATATGACTCATTCCACATAATTACGATCTATCATGTAAAATGATCCATGGAACATGAAACCAACTAGCTAAGTAACTAACAAGGCGAAATACCCATTCCCATCAGACTAAAATCTTTTCTGTCCCATCCCAATGTTCAGCCACTTTTTCGAAGATCTTCTCAGTACACGGAACCTGACTCTGGAATAACCTTACCCACTATGTTAGTGAACTCAATAACACCTCCGGCTTCAGAAAACAGTTAATAACATATCTATTAATTCAACAATAATGATTACTATTGTCTCTGTACACACTCAATACCCTTGTACATCTTTCTTTCGAATCAGATTTTCCTCAGTTGCGAGGAAATTTTAGCTAGCGCAACCTCCTTAAATTTTCTTTACCCACATCTCCCTAAATCGGAAAACATCTATTTTGTATGTCTGACATTATCATTATTGTTATTATTATTGTCATTGTCAATACTATAATATGAATAATAATTATTATTATCACTATTAGTGGCAGCTGCGGTAGTACACATACTGGCAATATTAACTTTATTAGTTCATAGTAAGTATTATTTGCTCACATTGCCACTAAAGACAGTCAAATCGATTTAACAGTATTTGTCACATTAAAGCTGTATTTTTTAGGTAATTTTGATGTAAAAAAGTACCGTATCTGTAAATCCCTGGTCCGATATAAGAGAGATCCTGATGCCGTAATCAGATACGGATAAATAAATAAAATACTTCTGATATTCTATCATCCACATCACCGCCCCTCCACCCTTATTTCTCCTGTCCCATTCACTGACGGCATTCCTATTCACGGTGAAAGTAAAGAAGAGTTGCAGGACCCCTTGAATGAAAGTAGCAGTCTAATGAGCACATGCGTTAGATTGGTAGCAAATCGAATAAAGACGAACATAATTAGGAGTAGCAGAAATGAGATACTGATAAACTTAATATCAGAATTATGGCTACAAAGTAGACCAATTGATGGAATTCTTCTATCTTGGAGAGAAAACAAGGCGTGATGGACGAAGTAAGGATAACATAAAAAGCAGACTAGGACAGAGGAAGGGGCATTCACAATCAAAAGAAGTCAAGTAGTATAAAAAATCAGCTTTAATTTGAGAAAGAATTTTTTGAGACTGTACTTTTCGAGCTCACAGTTGTATGGGAGTGAATCTTGGTCCACAGGAAATCCGAAAAAGAAGATTCAGATCTGGTGCTACAGAAGGATGTTGAAAATCAGGTGCACTTTTTTTTTGGGTCATCCGTCTTCCGACTGGTTTGATGCGGCCCACCACGAATTTTTCTCCTGTTCCCACCTCTTCATCTCAGAGTAGTACTTGCAACCTACGTCCTAAATTATTTGCTGAATGTATTCCAATCTCTGTCTTGCTCTACAATTTTTGCTCTCTACAGCTTCCTCTAGTACCGCGAAAGTCATTCCCCCATGTCTTAACAGATGTCCCATCATCCTGTCCCCCCTCCTTATCAGTGTTTTCCACATACTCATTTCCTCTCAGCTTCTGCGCAGAACCTCCTCATTGCTTACCTTATCAGTCCACCTAATTTTCAACATTCACCTGTGGCACCACATCTCAAATGCTTCGATTCTCTTCTGTTCCAGTTTTCCCACAGTTCATATTTCTCTCCATACAATGATGTACTCCAGACGTATATTCTCAGAAATTTCTTCCTCCAATTAAGAGCAGTGTTTGATACGAGTAGACTTCTCTCGCCGTGGAACGCCCCTTTTGCCAGTGCTAGACTGCTTTTGATGTCCCCCTTGCTCCATCCGTCATTGGTTATTTTATTGCCTAGGTAGCAGGATTCCTTAATTTCATCTACTTCACGACCATCAATCCTGATGTCAAGTTTCTCGCTCTTCTCATTTCTGCCACTTCACATTATTTTCGTCTTTCCTCGATTTACTCTCAGTCCGTATTCTGTACTCATTACATTGCTTATTCCATTTGGTAAATCATGTAATTCTTCTTCACTTTCACTCAGGATAGCAATGTTATTAAATCGTATCAGTGATATCCTTTCACCTAGAATCAAATTCAATAACTCCTGAAGCAGTTCATGAAATGCACCACAAGGAAGTGCACTAGGAAGGCTGGGGCGTGATGGAGCCCATGGCAGAATGAAATATCCCTGCTAGTTCCTATGTCATCTGCAGAGCAAACTACAACTCTCACTCTCTCTTTGAATGCAACGACCTTTTTTTTAGGTGTATTTCGAGTCAGTCTGCTATTAGTTTTATGACACTGCCTGTATGTGTGTGTGAAATAGCCCCTTGTCTGCCGTATATTTCCTATATTACGATCATGTTACAGGAAATTAATTATATATTAACTTCAGCAGTGTTTCAGGATCGATTCCCAATCAGGTATTTGCCTTGGAAGGAAGGTGTCTCTCACAAGCGCTGGTATCTGACAGGTTGGTTCACACATACAGATCACTTGAAACGGCAGGCGACAGCCGAGTGCAGTGCGGTGAGTCTTCTACTGTTTCCAAAACCCCTCTGGTGAATCCAACTTTGAACAGCCTGTGTGCGTGGCATGATACAAGTAAGTTTTTCAGGTATGTTTAAGGGATCTGCAACATATATGCTTCCTTGCACGAGTAGAATGAAAAAGCATTGCAGTTGTTTAAATATCCCACACATCGCCTTGTATCCCATAAATTGTTTAAACAAACAATATTCTACGCATTATCTAAATCGTTTACACAGTATTCCATACACCGCAATCGATTTCCTTTCAAATGGACAATCAACTGAGTCTTTTCCCCTTCCAGTTTCAGGATGGGAAGGGAAGGGCTGGGGATTTCCCAGTGGTAGTGGTGGTAATTAATCGCTCCCACTAATAGTGCCAATTCTTCTTGAGTTTGATGTGAGTCTTCACTCAGCAATGTCTCCAATTCTGCATCTTCAAAAACATTCTCTCTTCCACCACTATGCCGGTCTACGACGTTAAAATCACCGATTTTGAAGCGTTGAAACCATTCACGACACGTTATCCACTAATAGCATTCCTACCATACATACTTGAGAGCATTCGATGAGACTCAGCCACTGTTTTCTTCATATTGAAACAAAACAGTAACACCTCCCGCAAATGACGAGAGTTAGGCTCGTAAACCGACATTTTCAATCAAGAACAACTTTATGACGCAGACACAAATCTACTAATGTTTGGATGAGGTTATGTTGACCGAAGTCCAAGCTAACTGCCTGACGTCTGCGATCTGTTTCTTTCGACAGCTACTTACCGTTGTCGCCACCTATCGACAAACGGTGGAAGCAAAGTTGTACACCTTGTAGAGGTTATCAATCACCCTCAGATGGCTGTTTGGAGACTTCCCACACTGACGCAAAACTCTTCCAGTTTCCATCTGTCACAAGGTCGTCCACCTTCTTTCTGTCAATAAGAAACACGCCCTTGTCCTTTATGTCAATCATGCTGTGTATTGCGGAAGCAGCAGCAGCTTGATTTACACCGTGCAATGTCCAGTTTTCTGTCAGAGCCAATGGATCGAAACATGGTAACGTTGGTTTAGCACCTGATACAGACCTCGAAGTAATGGTGAAAAAACAAAATGATGGCGGTGTATTTAGCTGTAGTTGTACACTGCTTGGATGTGTTACAGCAGAAGAAACAGTGTATCAAGCAACAACAGAGACTCTCCCTTGTGACTGATAGTCTGTGGGATATGGCCCTTCTCCAGTACAGGTGACGAAACTTTACAGTAGCCTGTGGAAACTATATTGATCATTGGCCACCTACCCAAATTAACCAATACCTGTATACTTAATAGGATCGCCACATATGCTTGACGCCAGATCACTACATATATTCGATGCCAGCACGCAGACGCAATTTGTTTTCGATTTATCTGAATAGAAAGCACAGCACTCCGTCTTCAGGCCACAAGTGGCCCATCGGGACCATCCGACCGCCGTGTCATCAAGTTGAGGATGCGGATAGGAGAGGCGTGTGGTCAGCACACCGCTCTCCCAGTTGTTATGATGGTTTTCTTTGACAGGAGCCGCTACTATTCGGTCGAGTAGCTCCTCAATTGGCATCACGAGGCTGAGTGCACCCCGAAAAATGGCAACAGCGCATGGCGGCTGGATGGTCATCCATCCAAGTGCCAGCCACGCCCGACAGCGTTTAACTTCGGTGATCTCACGGGAATCGGTGTATCCACTGTGGCAAAGCCGTTGCCCCATCTGAATAGAGGTACACAGTAAAATCTTATCAAGTTCTATATTGGATGACATTAGCAGAGGTTTTTTAGTTCAAAGCTTATCTCTGTTGGATGGTGTAAGATGACAGTAACAGATAGAATGTTTGGATGAGAGACATGAATGCACCCTGATGGATGCAGATCTCCTTCGAACTGCAGTACCTGTATGTAGTTTGGATATATATCGCAATGCAGTAGCAAAATACTCATCCTTCTTCCAGTCCCCATATAGAGTGGTGTCTCCCTATTTTTCCCTATAAGAAGTACCACCACAGTTATCCGTACCGTCTTTTCTACTATCTTGTTTTGCACGAGAAAGCTTTGTTTGGCGCTGTCCTCAAACTGTAAACGGTTGGCAGAGCTAAGACAACATTTTCCCATTTCCACCGAATGGTCGAAACATGTTCCTGTTGCATTAACTAAGCTCACCCTGTTTCTCCATGGGTTGAAGAAGGTGGTGGATGCAGTGCTTTTCGACTTCTGCTCAATTTCGACTTAAATTGGAACGATCACATGTAGCAAGCTGCAGGGGTGCAGGGTAGAGACTAAGGAAGAGTTGCAAGATGCAGAGGGACTGTCTACAGATCTACACTAGCGTTTTGATGTGCCAGATAGGTTCGAAAGAAGGTGACTCGTTTTGAGATATGAGCATGTCCCAAATATGATCCACCAGTGGCTGTAATCATTAGCATACATCTCCGTTGTATCCAACGCATGTATGTGGTTGGATGGATAGGCTTGATTCCAAATCACAGACAGCATTTCTACCAGAAAGCATAACACTGTCAGCAACCCTTGCGGATGCCCATAGAACCAAGACCGCTTTTTATGCAGGGTGACAGTAACATGGTCTATGTGGTTGTGGTTTTAATAGCACGGTCCTTACAGGTAATGTATATTGCCAGTGGTAGAATCCTTCTGCGGTCAGCTTCAAATGTCCGTTCTCAAAACCTTTCCTCGAATAGAACATTATCTTCCTTCCATATACACACATTTGAGCTACCTAATGAGAGTATTCCGATTGCTGGAAAAAATTAATCGTCATGAAAAGTAACCCTCATGATCAATTTAATATCCATGATGTGCTGCCTGGCAGGTGGAAGCAATGGCTAGGCTACAGCAGATGTGATTCTTGACTAGGAGTAGTAAACAGGCGTCTTTTTCATTGCGACGCTGTCCTTCAGTGGTATTTGAATCTCTCATCTGTACAGGGAGAGACAACTATCATAATAAAATCAGATGCAATACCGAACTGATAAAGTGATTCATAGTGTAACACTGATATTTAGATCTTCTCTATGATGTTATCTTAAGGGAATTCATATGTGCTGAGGCATGTGGCTACTTTAAGGGAGTTCGAAAGTGAGGAAGTGTCCTGTGATGTAGATTTTTGCACTCTGTCATGAGCCAAAATGAGTTTAATATTCTATTCCTGTGATGCATGACGCAACCAGATGAGAAAATACATAGAGGAAATGTGATATATGATGTACCAGATAAGAAAAGATTTTTTCCTACCTGATGACAAAATACACTCCTGGAAATGGAAAAAAGAACACATTGACACCGGTGTGTCAGACCCACCATACTTGCTCCGGACACTGCGAGAGGGCTGTACAAGCAATGATCACACGCACGGCACAGCGGACACACCAGGAACCGCGGTGTTGGCCGTCGAATGGCGCTAGCTGCGCAGCATTTGTGTACCGCCGCCGTCGGTGTCAGCCAGTTTGCCGTGGCATACGGAGCTCCATCGCAGTCTTTAACACTGGTAGCATGCCGCGACAGCGTGGACGTGAACCGTATGTGCAGTTGACGGACTTTGAGCGAGGGCGTATAGTGGGCATGCGGGAGGCTGGGTGGACGTACCGCCGAATTGCTCAACACGTGGGGCGTGAGGCCTCCACAGTACATCGATGTTGTCGCCAGTGGTCGGCGGAAGGTGCACGTGCCCGTCGACCTGGGACCGGACCGCAGCGACGCACGGATGCACGCCAAGACCGTAGGATCCTACGCAGTGCCGTAGGGGACCGCACCGCCACTTCCCAGCAAATTAGGGACACTGTTGCTCCTGGGGTATCGGCGAGGACCATTCGCAACCGTCTCCATGAAGCTGGGCTACGGTCCCGCACACCGTTAGGCCGTCTTCCGCTCACGCCCCAACATCGTGCAGCCCGCCTCCAGTGGTGTCGCGACAGGCGTGAATGGAGGGACGAATGGAGACGTGTCGTCTTCAGCGATGAAAGTCGCTTCTGCCTTGGTGCCAATGATGGTCGTATGCGTGTTTGGCGCCGTGCAGGTGAGCGCCACAATCAGGACTGCATACGACTGAGGCACACAGGGCCAACACCCGGCATCATGGTGTGGGGAGCGATCTCCTACACTGGCCGTACACCACTGGTGATCGTCGAGGGGACACTGAATAGTGCACGGTACATCCAAACCGTCATCGAACCCATCGTTCTACCATTCCTAGACCGGCAAGGGAACTTGCTGTTCCAACAGGGCAATGCACGTCCGCATGTATCCCGTGCCACCCAACGTGCTCTAGAAGGTGTAAGTCAACTACCCTGGCCAGCAAGATCTCCGGATCTGTCCCCCATTGAGCATGTTTGGGACTGGATGAAGCGTCGTCTCACGCGGTCTGCACGTCCAGCACGAACGCTGGTCCAACTGAGGCGCCAGGTGGAAATGGCATGGCAAGCCGTTCCACAGGACTACATCCAGCATCTCTACGATCGTCTCCATGGGAGAATAGCAGCCTGCATTGCTGCGAAAGGTGGATATACACTGTACTAGTGCCGACATTGTGCATGCTCTGTTGCCTGTGTCTATGTGCCTGTGGTTCTGTCAGTGTGATCATGTGATGTATCTGACCCCAGGAATGTGTCAATAAAGTTTCCCCTTCCTGGGACAATGAATTCACGGTGTTCTTATTTCAATTTCCAGGAGTGTACTTACAAGGGATCCTCCCCATCGGACCCCCCTCAGATTTAGTTATAAGTTGGCACACTGGATAGGCCTTGAAAAACTGAACACAGATCAATCGAGAAAACAGGAAGAAGTTGTGTGGAACTATGAAAAAAATAAGCAAAATATACAAACTGAGTAGTCCATGCGCAAGATAGGCAACATCAAGGATAATGTGAGCTCAGGAGCGCAGTGGTCCCGTGGTTAGCGTGAGCAGCTGTGGAATGAGAGGTCCTTGGTTCAAGTCTTCCTTCGAGTGAAAAGTTTAATTTTTTGTTTTCAGACAATTACTATCTGTCCGTCCGTCCGTCCAATGCGAGGTAACAGCGCCGTAGTATGGGGACGCTACACCTAAACAAACATCGAACACCCGTCCTTTCGTCTACTAATCGCACGGTTTTGCGGTGCGGTCGCGAAACACAGACACTCAACTTATTACAGTGAACAGAGACGTCAATGAACGAACGGACATATCATAACTCTGGGAAAATAAAGAAAGTAAAGTTTTCATTCGAGGGAAGACTTGAACCAAGGATCTCTCGTTCCGCAGCTACTCACGCTAACCACGGGACCACGGCGCTCCTGAGTTGACATTATCCTTGATGTTGCCTATCTTGCACATGGACTACTCAGTTTGTATATTTTGCTTATTTTTTTCATAGTTCCACACAACTTCTTCCTGTTTTCTCGATTGATCTGTGTTCAGTTTTTCAAGGCCTATCCACTGTGCCAACTTATAACTAAATCTGAGTGGGGTGCGATGGGGAGGTTCCCTTGTTAGAGTAAATGTAGCCTATGTCATACCGTTACAGAATTTTAACAACACACAACGATACTTCAGTGAAATGAGAACGAGTGTATGCCTCGATTTCTTCTGTCTTCGAAAGCAACTCGTGTAAAAAGAAGAAATCTGCGTTTGATGTGGAAAATTCAAGGTGTATGGTCAACAACATCGCTGCCTCGGATTGGGTAAAGTAGACTTTTTAAACTGGTGGGTCTATGTTGAGGTGGAATTGCTTACAACTAATGTATACATCCAAGATGCAGCTGCGTGTTTCGCAGTGCACCATGGCTGGCTGCAAGGGCGGTCACGAGGCTTCAGCGACCGGAAGATTAGTTCAACCTGTGACACGTACAATGAATGCGCTAACCTGTCTGGTCTTGTCACAGCAGCGAGGGCTGGCAAAGCGACCTACGTGCTGGGTGAGCGCGACAGAAGTAGCAGTGTGCGTTGTGTGACTCAATATGGACGTGTGTTTGTGCTACATGTATTGATAACAACCGAATTCCTACCACTCCAATCATCCCCGGATGCTGTCCATCGCCGGGGCCGTGCACTCTGTCATACACAACTGTGGCTGCGGCCACGCTGGTAGTTTTCACCAAACCCTGAGCGTTGGCGCCGGTTGCACGCTTCATGTGGACATCGGGGCATGACCGGGCGAGATCTGCGAGTGTTTCAGCGATCTCCAATATCTAGCCGTGACAGCTACTGTTATGGACTGGATCATGGTTTAAGTGTGTCATGTTTACTGCATCTCAATACATTGCAGTGGACTCAGTCTTACAGTTGTATTTGCTGTTGTTTCTACCTTATCTTGCAGTTGTAATGGTTCTTTACTTGCGAAACCATTACCGCACGCCAACCCAGTTTTTCGATACCGTAGATTAATGAATATTTTTCTACGTAATGTCTCATATTTTTCACTCTATTCAAATTTGGTTTCATTTTTATGTGTTGGTACGTCGATATTTTGAGATGTTGAAATCGATATAATATCTAGTGTGAATATCTTTGTACTTATTGTTATCTTTGAGGCTGGTTTGTGACCTTTTGGCGCCGAAGCGTACAGAGTAGTCAAGTTTTTGTGTTGAATATGAACGGTCTTGACTTTGTGTTGGAAATGAAAAGACGAGTCTGAGTTGTGGACAACGAAAAATGTTGTGAGTCTTATTAAGTGCAGTAACGGCAGCGAAATCGTATGATGAAGTAATGTTTTGAACACGCGAAAGTATAAAAAGTTTAATAAATGTGAATTTCTGTGAAAAGTGAGTGTGAAGAATTATTTTCAAGTGACCGTTGTTTAAAAAAGTACGAAGCACATTGCAATGAAAAACTTAGATCATCAAATTAATCCTGAAAGGTTGTCTTCGTAAGTTCTTCAAGTCGGCGTAGTTAACATCCGAGTGCCTTTCGCACCAACAGCGACAGTCACGCTACCTAGAGACAACATTTCTAATTACGAGCCAAAGCCAGAGCGAGATCGTCGTTGGATTGCAAATACAAGATAAGGGATATTATTGTTAATTTTCATCAGTGACTGTAATCATTTGATGTAGCAATACCTGCCACATTAAAGACCTTTTAGTTGCGCAATAAAAAGATCATACTCTGAGTGCGCGACGTGATAATTTTTGAACTAATTAACTGTTAGTAGAGGTATAGTTATACAGTACACCTTTCCTTCTTCCGAATGTAGTGGAAAGACTCAATTTAGAAATTCTGTAGTGCTTTAAAAACATAGTGGCGACGCGAAATTCCCGATTAATAGCGATCTCTGACATCCAGCCAAGACAAATTACTACTATGGATTGGATCGCGGTTTAAGTGTATGTCATGTTAAGTGTTTCTCAACAGATAGCAGTGGACTATCTTTCATAGGTTGTTGTTGTTGCTACTATCCCACCATGTGGTAACCTCTTCCCTCTCTCCTTCTTCGATCTGGTGTAACAGAGAAAATCAGTCAACTTCGTAATTCTGTAGTGCTTTAAAAAAGAAAATACTCTTAGCAGATCTGTAGTGGTGAGAACTCTATAACCATGACGGTATAAATTCACGTCGAATTTGAAATTCCAACGATCATTTTTATACATCACCGCTTCCAATTGTGATGTCAAATAGTAATAGATTTGGATTATTTAATGAAATTTCTTGTCAAAAACATAAAACTGTTGTTTATCCACTCAAACTACCGTGCAGTGCCGATCTTTTTTTATTTCAAGTAGTTTCAAACTGTATAAAGCATATTGTTTAAATGCTAAATTAACAATTAAATTAATATTTCCCGAGGCACATCTGAAACAACAGAGATGTGTGGCATCTTCAAGATGTTCTATTCCGCATCAGATATAATAACTCCTGAAGCAGGTCTTGAAATGCACCACAAGGAAGTGCACCAGGAATGCTGGGGCACTTTGGAGTCCATGGTATAATGAAATATCCCATATAGTTCCTATGTCATCTGCAAAGCAAACTATAGCTTTCTCTCTCTCTCTCTCTGTCTCTGTCTCTATTTGTGTGCAACCATCCTATTTTTTTAACTGTATTTTGAGTTGGTCTGCTAGTGCTTTTGTGATAATGTCAATTTGTGTGTGTGTGTGTGTGTGTGTGTGTGTGTGTGTGTGTGTGTGTGAAATAGCTACCATGTCCACCTTATACTCACTACATCACGATCATATGACTAGAAATTAATTATTTATTAACTTCAGCAGTGTTTCAGAATCGATTCCCAATCAGGTATTTGCTTTGGAAGAAGGCGTCTCTCGAGTGAGCTGGTATCCGACAGGTTGCTTCATGCAGACAGACCACTTGAAAAGGCAGCAGACTGCCGACAGCAGTACGGCGAGCCCGCTGGCATTTTCAAAACAGCTCCGGTGTGTCCGGACTTCAGCCTGTCATCGTACATTGCGAGACACAAGAAAGTTTTTCAGATATGTTTAAGCGCTCTGTGACAGTGTTTCAATGCAGTTGTTTAAATATTCCATACATCACCTTGTATCCCATATATTGCTTAAATAAACAATATTCCACAAATAGTCTAAATTGTTTAAACAGTATTCGATACAGTGCTATCGATTTCCCTCTGCATGGGCAATAAAGTGAGTCTTTTTCTCGCCAATTTCCCGGTGGAGGAGGGGAGAGGGAGGGTTGAGGGTTTGCCAGAGGGGGTTAATTAGTTGATGGATTTAATTTACTAGTCAATCCAATTGACATCAAATGTGTGCTTGTATCAACAAGGGGAGTTCCCAGAAGATTGAGGGTGGGGGGATGAAGGGGAGAGGGAGGGGGATGGATGGGAGGATAATAGGTTAAGGACCTGTCAATCAAAAGCAAGGATTATCTCCAGGCGGTGATAATCCTCTTAGCAGAGCAATAAGTTAAATATCTGTCAAACAAAGGGAAAGATAGGTTTGTCCTTGAATGTATGCTTGCCCCTAAATATAGGCAACCAGTAATTTCAAATTGTGCTGATGTCGCCCATGTCCCAGTACTGTTGGGTGAGTGTATGTACTATTCTTAGATAAAGATGTTTGGCACAGGAAATACATCCATGGCAGGTCGAACCAAAGTAGTGAGCAGATAAATGAAAGTAACAGTTTGTCTAAAAGAAGTTATAAGATGAACATAAACAAGGTAAAGCCTGGCTAATATAGTAGAATTAAAGTGCTAAGACAATTAGATAACAAAATGAGGTGTCAGAAGTAGCAGCTGACTTTTGGTACCCTGGTGGTAAAAATATGGAAGAAACCTTTTCTGAAGGCATTCGAAGTGCATTCGCGTACAGAAATGAAAGCTGGGCGATAAACAGTTCAAAGAACAACAGAAGCTCTTGAAATGGTACACTACCGAAGAATGTTTAAAATGAGAGGGGTAAATCCAGTAAGGAGATGTACAGAATAGAAATTGGGAAAAATAAATGTATGAGAAAATCTGACTGAAAGAAGGGGTAAGTTGATGGAACACCTTCTAGGAACCAAAGAATCATCAAAGTGGTAATGAAGGTGGAAGTAAAAATTGTAGCGGGGGTCAGAATTCTAATGCAGCAAACGAGTTCAAACAGATGTTGGTTGCTATAATAATGGGAAGATGAAGAGATTTGTACAGAATAGAGCATCGTAGAGAACCGTTCAAACCAGTCTCCAGTCTGAAAACAACAACATAAACAACTGGAGAAAATAAATTGGTTAGTTAGTTAATTAGCTACGTGTTTCATAGATCATTAAAACGATTCTTTAATCGAAATGATGTGAAACTAGTCAGTTTACAATACATGTATGCAAGATTAGCGTTAACATTAATGAATCCAGAACGGACACCAGATACATACAATTAAGGCGAAGATGACTAGTGAGGCACACCAGGCTCGAAATTACGGGAACCGGTGAAGTTCCGCGAATAATGAGGATAATGGACAATGGGCGCTAAATAGTGTGGGATAAGTTGAGAATTTGGATATGACGGGGGGTGTGGTAGGGTAGTGCGATGATCACTGTTGCCACATGGCTTAGTGATCAGGGTATCTTCCTAGTAAGCAGGAGACATGGGTTCGATTCCCACTCTGGCCCCAATTTTCAACTTTCCCCACTGATTTACGTCAATGCCCACTTGCAGCTAATGTCTGTAATTCCTTTGTGCTTAATTACATTATTTTTTAGTCCTACTCACGCAAATAATCTTGTTTATTGACAAATGGATCTCATTCATATAGGCACTGGGTCTTGCGAGTGTGTTATAACTGGTAACTATCGCCTACGTTGTACACACGTATTGTCGCACGGTGACTAGTGTGGTACACTTGAGCCGAACCGTTGTGAAAGGTATAGAATGGGTAGCGGTGCTTCGCCAATATGAAGTGGTGAACTGACACAGCAGTTCCAAGTAATGAAATAAATAGTAATCGATAGTTCAGAATGGCTGTACTGCGTGGAAGGGGAGCGAGAGGACATGACAGTATTGTTCTATACACACTACTTCGGAACACACACACATACACAGACAATCTCTCTCTCTCTCTCTCACTCTCTCTCTCACTCACACACACACACACACACACACACACACACACACACACATACACACAAGGTGTAAGTAATTAAACATCATTAACAAATACGGCCGCGTGGGATTAGCGGAGCGATCTAAGGCGCGGCAGTCATGGATTGTGCGGCTGGTCCCGGCGGAGGTAAGAGTCCTCCCTCGAGCATGGGTGTGTGTGTTTGTCCTTAGGATAATTTAGGTTAAGTAGTGTATAAGCTTAGGGACTGACGACCTTGGCAGTTAAGTCCCATAAGATTTCACACACATTTGATCATTAACAAATACGCAATAATATTGAATAATTCAAAGCACTGAACGAAGTTGTCTGAATGATTGATTATTAAACAGTACTAAGAACTAGCGTTAGAGAAAGTGGAAAAGTACTACGTATGTTTTTAATATTCGTAAAACAACACATATGAAAAACAATGAGGCCATTCACCTTTCAGCAACACGCTGTTAGTTGGCGTATTAATCATACTGTTACAGCATTCGTTAATTTAACTGAAGACAGTCTAGTGTGAATTCAAAACAGCTACGTGAGAATTTAAGGTACACTTTTTAGTAATTAACACTTGGTCTGAAAGCCACACTTGTGAGTGACAAAATGTTAGCTTTCTTCTTACACCCATAGTTGAAATGGAGAACAGCGGGACGTCAGCTGGTATAAATTTATATTAAAAATTAAGAAATTTCTCCAGCTGTATTTAAGATGTCGATTTTATTTTGGCAACTAGTTTCAACTTTGCAACAGGGTCATCTTCAGGCCCATATACTTGTTGACATCAACTGCGTGCGGCTGATACTAGAAGCCAGTGGCGAGATACGAACGTGCTCCGTGTGAAAAAATAAAATCGACACCTTAAATAAGGGGTGGAGGAATTTCTTCATTTTTAATATAAATATTAGCTGGTTTTGTTCCTGTGACAGATGAACCATTAAACTTCAGCACCAGGCTGTTCAAACAAGACTTTATCATAAGATGGTAAGTTTTCTATAATAACTGGAAGCAAGGTCGTACTCGGTATGCGTTGTTGCCGTGATCGTGTGTCCAAAGAATGATTTAATGCAGGTCTCGACGCTAGTCTAAAAAAAATGGCTCCAAGCACTATGGGACTTAACATCTGAGGTCATCAGTCCCCTAGACTTAGAACTACGTAAACATAACTAGCCTAAGGACATCACACAGGTCCATGCCCGAGGCAGGATTCGAACCTGCGACCGTAGCAGCCGCGCGATTCCAGACTGAAGCGCCTAGAACCGCTCGGCCACCGCGGCCGGCCTCTAGTCTAACCTGTGCAAGTGTAGTCTTCTCAACACAACTACTGCAGTCCACTCTCACTTGAACGTGTTTACCGTAGTTAAGACTTCGCCTCAGTATGCATTTTTGTCCTTCTTACTTCCTTCCATAACCAAATAACAATCCTTGCTGTATCACGAAGTGTCCTATCGACCTATCCCTCCATTTAGTCAAGCTGTGCCTTCTCTCCCCTGTTCTTTGGAGTACTTCTTCATTAGTTACTTGATCTAAGTATCTAACATAATGTTTATCGTTGACGTTCCACCTCTATAAATGGATAGACTCCAAACACATTCAGGTAAGACTTCCTAACAATTAAATTTATATTTGATGTTAGCAAATTTCCCTTCTTTGTACATGCCTTTCTTGCTATTTGCAGTCTACATTTTACTTTGGCCATCGTCAGCTGTTTAGGAGCCCAAATAGAAAAGACTTTCTATGTACTTAGCGTCTCATATCTTAGTCTAATTCCCAGACCATTGCCTAAGTTAATTCTGCTATATTTGTTTTATTATTTTCTTTCATAACCTCTTTGCAGAACACTATACATACCGTTCAGCTCATCTCTCAAGCCCTCTGCCGTCTCTCACACACCAGTAATTAGCATGTACATCAAGTGCAGGCATCGCCTGCATGGGGAACAGTGACCGTTCGAAATTTACATCACACCCTTACGTGGATTTCTGTTTAAAGAAGTCCAATATTTACTTCTGAACATAAAAAACCGTCTAACGATAATTTAAAATTATTACTCGAGACATCATCTCAAACTTTTATCAACGTCCGACTCTCTATGCAGTAATATCTAAGACTTGAACTAAACATTTTAAATACTGAAATGTTAATTTAAATGTGCTGTAGCAGCAGAGAACTGTAGCGACATTTAACACAGCTCAGAATCGTAATTAGGTCGCAGCCACTGTCTGCAGCCTGTTCTGCCTACACAACAACTTCAGCAGAAGCAGCCACTTCAATGCTGTCTACTACCACACGACGAAAGTCTGTCTCCAGTCATTAGCCTCTGTTCCAGATATTTCCAGGTAAAACAGGGACACAATCAGTTCCTCTAATTCAGCGCTGGGGTCCAGCCCACCATTATCAGTACAGCTGAGCCAGCCGTTGCTGTACTTATAACGCAACCAGGAACACCTGTCCATGCTGTGAACTGATCACCGCCATCTGGTTACCTGAGAACGGGCAGCCAGCACTCAGCCGCCATCTCATGGTCTGGGCCACGCTGCGAGTTCCATAAAGTTTTATACCGTGGGAGATAGACGCCACCCAAAGCCTGCGTTTCGTGTTCATCAGTCCCACTGCGCATATCCGCCTATCGGTGGCTACTGACCATCTCGTTGCTGACCAACTGCCCTGTCTCAAGCTGCCGACGTTCCTTGCCGGTGTGCTCAGGTCTGTCGTCGCCCACTGCTTGCTGCAGATCATTGCTCTTTCTCCATGTATGATTGTTAGTAAAGAGTTTTGTCAACAGACTGGCTGCCTACTTCAACTCTACCTCCACCCACCAGCATAGAGTCACTCACCCACAGGTACCTGGTGTACCATGTTACACTGCATCAAGTATATACACGTAATTTCGAAAGTAAAATGAACGTTGGTGACGTACAGAAATTAATATACAGAGTTTTCAAACTCTTTAGGATCAAAACCAGACAGTAGGGCATCTTGAACTGAGCACTTTCAGATCAGTAACCAATGGTGTGTAATTTCAATCAGTGTTTGCTAAATTCTCTGTCTGAAACTCTAGACGAACGCTGGTTGCTTTAGCTTATCAGGAGTCATCTCCTGAATTGCCTAGCTTTCTGCAATTTATTTGGCTTTAAACTGAATTCCATAGTTAATAAATTATGGTCAGAGCCCCATCTGCTTCTCTAAATGATTTGCAGATTAAAATATGATTTCTAAATGTGTGTCTTACCATTAAATAACCCACCTGAAATTTCCGGTATCGCCAGGTCTCATCTGTCCAAACGGTCTTCTTTCATTATTCTTGGGTCAATAAATCACGAAGGATGGAAGACCATAACAACTCCAGATACATGAATCGGAAGGGAACCAATATTTGCAAAAAGAGATATTGTAGCCTATCACTCGTGTTATTCTATCCGTACATTGAACAAGCAGTGAACGAAACAAAGGAGAAATTAAAGATCTGATTACATAGTAATGTCTTATAACTGTGGAGCAGAACACTTCCTTTTACTTACATTTTTCACACGACAGACGTGAGCATATTCAAAACTGTGCGAAATAACACGGAATATAATTAAATATTCAAGTTAAAAAGTGATAACTTGTTTTTAGTGGCAACAGGCTCCACGTTAAGTTTATGTGGGCCTACATAGCGTCGCTGTCATACATAAAATGGAGTAAGATGGCTGATGAGAATGAACGTTAACTCTCCTGTCAGATACATTCCAAGATCAAACAGCAAGATATATAATTTCTTGTCGAGAACATAAGAGCCATAGCGATGTACACTTTGGTGGAGAATTCCCTCATTAAACCTAATGTAACAAAAAAACAATAATGTCACTGAACTGTAGCAGCCGGCCGGAGTGGCCGTGCGGTTCTAGGCGCTACAGTCTGGAGCCGAGCGATCGCTACGGTAGCAGGTTCGAATCCTGCCTCGGGCATGGATGTGTGTGATGTCCTTAGGTTAGTTAGGTTTAATTAGTTCTAAGTTGTAGGCGACTGATGACCTCAGAAGTTAAGTCGCGTAGTGCTCAGAGCCATTTTCAACTGTAGCAAATATCGTCTGCTCTTAAGGTCAATAACACACATACGTCTAAAATTCACAACTGATTATTAAAACGACGAAGTAAAATTTCAAATTGAAATTATAAACACCGTTTCTACGGGTGTTAATATACATATATCATGTTTTAAGTGGGTTGTTAGAATTAACCTATGTTATTAAAATGTGAGGTTTAAATGCACCAGTCAGGCGTATTGACATGATTCTTCTTCCATGTAAGGTTTATGCCGATGTGCTGGTGATGAAGTCGCACGATTTGAGGCTGCCAGGTAGTAAGGATAGATGAGAAGTGGGATTTGTTGATTTGGCGAATAAATGAACGGAAGGCGAGGTTTACTATCAAAGTGTGTTTTGGAAGATGTGTCCGATGGAAATGACGGGGAAGAGGATACACGTTGGTTAAGTTTTCGTAGGGATATGTTGCAGAAAACGCGTATTTGTAGGGTTGAAAAATGTGCTGGTATAAGCGTGACGAATGACGAGGGATAGCAATTAGGGACGTAGCGATTGGCTGGTTGATGTCACGTTTTCAGGAAGTGTAGGAAATCCGAAGGCGGTAGTTTAGAAGAGGGAGAAGAGAAGTAGTAGGTTTCATAACTGCATCTATAGTCTGCATTCCACTGTGAGGTGCATAGCAGAGGGTACTGCCTATTGTAGCATGTATTACAATTTTCTCCCGTTTCATTCGTGCAAGGAATGTGGGAAGAATGATTGCGTAAATGCCGCTCTGCCAGCTGTAATTGATGTTGCCTTCGAGGTACTTGCGGGAGCAACACGTAAACGGTTGTAGTATGTTCCTAGACGCCGGTTCTTGAAATGTTTTCGAAGGGTATTTGGCGTCCGCCTTCAAGTTACGTTTGCTTACCATTCCCATGACGTTCTCCCGTCAGCCAAGGAAACATGTGATTGTTCGTGTTGCCTTTCTTTGTGTGGGTTTAACGTTCCGTGTTACTCGTATTTGCAATGCGGCCCACATACTTGAGTAGTATTCTAGGGTCAAGTAGTAAAGCGAACAGCAATCAGACGGAAATAATGTTTATTGCACATCCAGATTTTGTTCACTGTGTGGCCATTTTCAGTACTAAAAGACATATAATGAACCTTACAACAAGGTAACGTGCACGCTTTATTATATATATAGTTGTATAAACTTTAAATGTGAGTCAGTCATTAAAAAAAAGTAAATGCAGGTTAAAACATATTCCCAAATGGACTACTCTTGTAACGGTTTGAGTTCGCACTGAGGCTGCAATTTATAGTTAAACAAAGCTGGCTTCACTGTACGTCATACCAATTTACAGCACTCTTTTTACACATGTGATGTGTATACAAAAGTATTATCTTTGTTGTACATTTCGTTTGTTTTATCGTTTTATTTGTTATTTTAAACTTTCTAGAAACTTATGTACATAGCCGGCCGATGTGGCCGAGCTGTTCTAGGCGCTTCAGTCTGGAACCGCGCGACCACTACGGTCGCAGGTTCGAATCCTGCCTCGGGCATGGATGTGTGTGATGTCCTTAGATTAGTAGTTCTAAGTTCTAGGGGACTGATGACCTCAGATGTTAAGTCCCATAGTGCTCAGAGCCATTTGAACCATTTTTTATGTACATAAAGCATGTAAGGTGATTGTACACACTTACATATAGAAAACAAATAAGGTGATTGTAGTTGTACTTATGTATATAAAACAAACAAGGTGATTGTAAAGACTATCACGTTATCTGCTTCATGCACGATAAAACATACGAACTGTAAAATAAAGTTAATGTTTTTGTCAACGAATCACACATGTAAAGAGAGCGATATACACTCCTGGAAATGGAAAAAAGAACACATTGACACCGGTGTGTCAGACTCACCATACTTGCTCCGGACACTGCGAGAGGGCTGTACAAGCAATGATCACACGCACGGCACAGCGGACACACCAGGAACCGCGGTGTTGGCCGTCGAATGGCGCTAGCTGCGCAGCATTTGTGCACCGCCGCCGTCAGTGTCAGCCAGTTTGCCGTGGCATACGGAGCTCCATCTCAGTCTTTAACACAGGTAGCATGCCGCGACAGCGTGGACGTGAACCGTATGTGCAGTTGACGGACTTTGAGCGAGGGCGTATAGTGGGCATGCGGGAGGCCGGGTGGACGTACCGCCGAATTGCTCAACACGTGGGGCGTGAGGTCTCCACAGTACATCGATGTTGTCGCCAGTGGTCGGCGGAAGGTGCACGTGCCCGTCGACCTGGGACCGGACAGTAGCGACGCACGGATGCACGCCAAGACCGTAGGATCCTACGCAGTGCCGTAGGGGACCGCACCGCCACTTCCCAGCAAATTAAGGACACTGTTGCTCCTGGGGTATCGGCGAGGACCATTCGCAACCGTCTCCATGAAGCTGGGCTACGGTCCCGCACACCGTTAGGCCGTCTTCCGCTCACGCACCAACATCGTGCAGCCCGCCTCCAGTGGTGTCGCGACAGGCGTGAATGAAGGGACGAATGGAGACGTGTCGTCTTCAGCGATGAGTGTCGCTTCTGCCTTGGTGCCAATGATGGTCGTATGCGTGTTTGGCGCCGTGCAGGTGAGCGCCACAATCAGGACTGCATACGACCGAGGCACACAGGGCCAACACCCGGCATCATGGTGTGGGGAGCGATTTCCTAAACTGGCCGTACACCACTGGTGATCGTCGAGGGGACACTGAATAGTGCACGGTACATCCTAACCGTCATCGAACCCATCGTTCTACCATTCCTAGACCGGCAAGGGAACTTGCTGTTCCAACAGGACAATGCACGTCCGCATGTATCCCGTGCCACCCAACGTGCTCTAGAAGGTGTAAGGCAACTACCCTGGCCAGCAAGATCTCCGGATCTGTCCCCCATTGAGCATGTTTGGGACTGTATGAAGCGTCGTCTCACGCGGTCTGCACGTCCAGCACGAACGCTGGTCCAACTGAGGCGCCAGGTGGAAATGGCATGGCAAGCCGTTCCACAGGACTACATCCAGCATCTCTACGATCGTCTCCATGGGAGAATAGCAGCCTGCATTGCTGCGAAAGGTGGATATACACTGTACTAGTGCCGACATTGTGCATGCTCTGTTGCCTGTGTCTATGTGCCTGTGGTTCTGTCAGTGTGATCATGTGATGTATCTGACCCCAGGAATGTGTCAATAAAGTTTCCCCTTCCTGGGACAATGAATTCACGGTGTTCTTATTTCAATTTCCAGGAGTGTAGATTGGAATGACGTACACTGAAGCCAGCTATGTCGTAACTGTAAACTACAGGCTCAGTGTGAACTCAACGTTTGACATGAATAGCTCAGTTGGAAATATGTGCATATACTCGTATGCGGTTTCATGTTTTATCTCGCATTTAATTGTATATATTTTATTACTCACTCACATTTGAAGTTTATACAACTGTACATAAAATAGGACATGCGCGTTACTTTATTGTGACTGGTTCATTATATGTCTTTTAGCACTGAAAATGTCCGCACAATGACCAAAAAAAGGACATGCAATGAACATTATTTCTGACTGACTGCTGTACGCATTACCGTTTGAAATAAATACAGTCGCTGGGCACACCTCATTCCCCATGGAAGCAAACCTGAAAATAGTTTGGGATGTTTTGTAATCAATCTTCTTTTTAGACGTAATATTTCCCAATATCCTAACAGCGAAGCGAAGACTGATACGTGATTTATCTACGACTGGGCTTATATTCCGTTCTGCAGAAGGATTTCATCAAGGAAGGTAAAGTTCCTCAGATTGAACAGATTACGTTACTCTGCTTAAGTCTTTGAGAAAGGCAGTCAAAAATGATATACACGGGGTGATTCCGTGATGATGCAAAAAACTCTCAGGGAGGGTGGAGAAGGGTAAATATGTGAATATGAGATAAGGGACACTGGTTCGAAACGACCAAGTCCAAAGTTATAAGTGAAAATCTTTCTGATACAACAGTGGAAAACATGAATTGGTCCTGTTGTTGCTAGGATTATTAGTAAAATAATACTGTGTTGGTCGGTGTGGGTGTCGCTGTTGATCGACGAGCACTTGTTGTGAGTCAACGGATGCTGTTTCAAAATGATGGAACTGAGGGTTTGTGAACATCTGGATTACACATTCCCTGAAACTTGGATAGGCAGAGGAGGTTCTGTTTCGTGACAGCACGTTCACCTGATCTCACACCTCTTGATTTCTTCTCGTAGGCCGAGTGAAAAGCCTTGTGTACAAGATGCCTGTCGAGACCGAAGGATATCTCCTGACAAGAATTCACTCTGCCTCCGACGCCATTCAAACTATACGGGGGAGATGGTAGAACGGCTTAGTTCCTGCTACGATGTCGTGCCTGAACTGAGGCTGCGGGACGCCATTTTGAACAATGTTGTAAGTGTAGCAGCTTGTGAAACTTGTGTATGTAAATGGAATTCAGTATTACTATAGCGCAGTCTTAGGATTTGCGGTCTCTCTGGCGCCATTGGCATTACGTCCAAAGGGGTATTATCTGAAGGTACTAGGGAGTATTTAGCGGGAATTCTGTACGTTATGATCAGGGTTCGGAAGACAGGACCCTTAGTTTGAGCACTGCTCGAGGCTAAGGCTGAACTTCAGTAGATTTTCGCTGATACATTTCGATTCATTCGTTTCCGGACCAGGGTCCCTTACCTCGTATTGACATACTCTTCTCCGTCATCCATGAAAGTTTGTAACATCATCACTTAATCACCCTGTGAAGGCCTACGTGGTAAGTTTGAAAATTATGGGAATTTCGCTATTTCGTGGATGTTGTAAGTTCAATTCGTGCAATTTTTCATTGCTGTGTGTTAAACATGTTTGAAACGTGTCTGTACATTGGTAACCATATTAGATGCTTAGTCTGTCATCAGTTGTCAAGAAGATTGCATGTGTTTGCTTACGAGTGGCGGTTATTGGTTCAAATGGCTCTGAGCACTATGGGACTTAACATTTATGGTCATCAGTCCCCTAGAACTTAGAACTACTTAAACCTAACTAACCTAAGGACATCACACAACACCCAGCCATCCCGAGGAAGAGAAAATCCCTGACGCCGCCGGGAATCGAACCCGGGAACCCGGGCGCGGGAAGCGAGAAAGTTACCGCACGACCACGAGCTGCGGGCGGCGGTTATTGATTTGTTTTAAAAATGAATGAGAGAATTTTGCTATAAAAATTGAATAAAAGTAACATAGTTTTATAAATGTTGAATACTGCTTTTGGTGAGTCTGCCATGAGTAAAATAAGGCTGTACAATTGGTATAAGCGTTTCCAAGATGGGGATGAAGCCGTAGAACATTTTCATGTCATGAAATCTTTTAGAGTGTTTTCGGTAAGTAACGTGTGACAGCAAAATTTCTGCCAAAATGCCCCAGCAGATAAGCAACAGATGAAAACGTGGAAAAAGTAAAAAAGAAATGGTTATGAACGATTCCAACCCCCGCCCCCCGAAAAAAAAGATTCTAAGCGAAGAAGTTGCTAATGATGCTGGTATATCAACTGGCTCAATGAGCTCATACCATGACATCTTTTAGGGTGTTCTGGTATGAAAAGTGTGACCGCAAAAATTTCTGACAAACGCACCTGCTCACACTTCGCTGCTTGTTCGTCAATTTTTGGCGAAAAACAGTACTGTACGGAAGCGCCAGTCTCCATATTCGCCAGATATACCCTCCTCGTGACTTTTTTCTGTTGCCAAAAATAAAGAGCCGTCGTTTTACAAGCTTCGATGAGATTAAAAGCGCATCGCCGAAAAAGTTAAGTGCTATAAGGACGACCGAGTTCCATAAGTGTTTCGGGGATTAGAAGAAGCGCTGGCATAATTGTTTAATATCTAATACGGGCTGCTTTGAAGGAGATAACATTAATGTAGACGAATAAATAAAATTACTTCCAAAGCGAAAATTCCCGACAATTTTTGAACACACCTCGTATACATTTCTTAAATTATCGCTTCGTCGTTTACCGCAGAGTCAACCGCGCTCACTTTCTCTGTTTAGGAATCACGAGCGGCTGCCCATTCTACCAGACTGCTATATTCCGTGCTCCTTACCCATTATATTTCAATAAAATCAGAAATGAACTCTCTACAGCACTGGCGCGAATCAGCCATTTTTTGATTTTGGAATTCACTGTACACGCAAAAATTAGAAACACTAATGAGAATGAACGCACGTATCATCACGTTTACAGCCCGCACACCACGTTCTACACGCCGAGAAATGATATGAGCAGACGGATTGTGAGCTTAGCGAGTATCCTACAAGATTTCTGAATGGACTAATGACGTCCTTATAGATAAGACTCAACACTTCGTTGCTAAGGGAACAACATAAGCAAATGTATAGGTAATTTCAGTAGTACCCCAAGGGGGTTTCTAAGGCCGATAGTGTTCACAGTGTATGTAAATAACGTAGTGAACAACGTTTGAGGCTCCGTGAGGCTGTTCGTGCACGATGCTATTGTCTACAAGACGGTTGCCATGGCTGAAGATTTGCGGCGTTACCTGGAAGCCTGTCTAATGTATGACGCGATTTATTCAAATGATATGAAGGTAATGCAAAACAAGAAAGTAATATCGGTAATACTGTTTAAGTCATTTTGTCGAGTCTGGTAATATTTTGTGATAAATATTGTAAATATTTTCCATTAATATCAGAGAAAGAATGCTATATTTCAATACGTTTCATGAAAGCATGGAACTCCAAGTGAAATATTTATACACAAGAGCAATGTTGCTCGCCCCTGTTTGTTCTATGTTTTACGCCTGTTTGTTCTTTCTCGCCTGTGGGTCCATGTATGTATAACTCGCTGTCTATACTTTAAGGTTACAATATATTGTTAATTGAAAGTATCTGATGTTTCCTTTCAAAAATACCTCTCCCTCCAAGTGAAATGTATTTTAAGGTAACAACAACAATAATAATAATAATAATAATAATATTGCTCATTGCTGTCGATTGCACATCTGTCTTCGACTGTTTCTTTGGTGCTGAGTCTGCCATTACGTATATTAAAAATATTTAGGAAAATAATTCTAAGTGCTTTTATGAATTTTTACAGTCTGTTTTCAATGTTAAAGTTAGTTAATATTTTTGGTTACTTATTCAGAGATTTAACACCGAAAGGCTTAGCTGAGGCGTCACCTCTGGTTTAAAATATTTGCAGTTAATTCAAAGGATTAAAAGTTAACTCAGTTCATAAAGAGATAAAGTTACAGAAATTCTTTGCAATTATTTTAAAATAAGCAGGTGTTTTACCATTCTTTCTTTCTGTGTAACATTAGATTAATTTGCTGAGAAAAGAAATCATTGCATGCTCTATATTATCGCTGGGTAAGTTGCAGGTTACGTTACGTTGTCATCCATTGAAAGAGAGAGTAATATTTCCATTAATGATAAACAACTTTTTGCTTGCGTGTTGCGTTCTGCCAGTATAGTCAAGCCACGTACTTAGTTGGCAATATGCCGAAGCCAGGGTTCTAAGAACAAAACAAAGAGTGACATGGGTAAGGGGCTTCCATGGGGTAAACCCCTTCGGATCGAAATCCAGAGGGTAACATGAGCATAACTGTGAGGTATTGACGCCAGTGAAAAGACCGGTTAGGACCTGGCTTGCGTTGTGAACAAAACTCAAAGCGGTCAATATACTTCACGAAAAAACTGTGACTGACAGGGTCAAATGCCTTGTGGAAGAGCCGGCCGGTGTGGCCGTGCGGTTCTAGGCGCTACAGTCTGGAACCGCGTGACCGCTACGGTCGCAGGTTCGAATCCTGCCTCGGGCATGGATGTGTGTGATGTCCTTGGGTTAGTTAAGTTTAAGTAGTTCTAAGTTCTAGGGGACTGATAACCTCAGATGTTAAGTCCCATAGTGCTCAGAGCCATTTGAACCCAAGTATATGCTTACATAGACAACTGAACGGGAACAAAAACTATAAAATTACAACACCATCAACGAACGGAGTTATTTACCGCCATCCAAGGCAGAATCAGTGGACGAAACGTATGGAGAAGAAGTGCGAAAATCTTCTCCATCTTCCATCTATTTATTTCTTCTCCCGTGATGCGACTCTCTCAGGTTGAATACGTTGTTTCCTGCAGCTCCTCGGATCTGCCGCTACCTCGCGCAGTTGTGTGAATCTGTCATGCCGAAAATCCATCTCAGACGGAGAGAGCTCCGCGATCAACTCGTCAGTGGACAGGGTTCGCATATGGGGATTTTTTGGTAACAAAGAGGTCCTCCTGCTCTTGGGTGTCAGTTGAGTTACGCTCACCAAGAGGCTGTGACGTAGAGGCAGCGACAGAAGGCACAGAAGTAGTCTTGGAAGCTGAGACAATTGGAGAGGTATCCGAAAAAGCCGGGAGAGACACGTCGGGTCCTTAAGGGGATACGGAATCGGATTTTGGGTTAAAAAATCGAATTTTTTTATTGGCGTATTATATTCTGCCATGTTTCCTCTTTAAAATGACGTATCATACATAGCTCTACTACAATTATAACTATTTTATTTTTATATATTTGTGAGATCGGGTATTGCGCTTTAGTTATACACGTCTCTCGTGGCTGACCATGAACTTTTTGGCAGTACCTTTAAAGTGACATGAATTCAAATATCCCGGTTTCCAGCTTCTATTTATACACTAGTTGCCCGAAAATGTTTCTCTCTGGTTTCCTCAAGTTACTCTTTGACTTTGTGGCGGGACTGTTTTGTAAACAGTGTGATATAAGAAAGTAGTTGTTGTTGAGTTATTTCGTATTTAGTGCTTCATTTTTCGCAGTGAAAATGCCTAGAGCTAAAGCAAAAGTATTTAAAAAGCGTGTGAACTGGCAAAAGAAAAGAAATAATGATTCATTAGCAAAGCAAAGCAGTTCATCATCATCACTGTTGGAAAATGTGAATCCACTTATTACTGATTTGCCGAACGAACTTACACCAAATGAAAACAGTGCTTCTCATAAAAAACTAAGAGATTTGGAAGAGAAATATAATTTACTTGATAGAGGGAATGAAGTTTTTGAACTCATTGATACGAATATATTGTGTAAAGCTCTTGAAAACAGTTTGTGCTGCAAAAAATGTCATGGAAACGTTTCTCTGAAAGTAGAATCCCATGTTGGCCTGGCTGCCCAGTTTAATTTAATATGCAGTGTTTGTAAATACAGCTGTAAGTTTCCAAGTTCGGTTTCAGTAACTGTAAATAATGGATACAAGAAAACTGAACTTTATAGTGTAAATATTAGGTTAGTTTATGGATTGCGAGCAATTGGTAAGGGCAAAGCAGCTGGTGATATGCTATGTGGTGTTCTAAATCTTCCAAGTGCACCTTCAAAGTTTGAAGCTTACAATTATGTACTAGGATCTGCAGTTGAAGATGTAGCACAGAAGTCAATGCAGGTTGCTGTGGAAGAAGCAGTGGAAGAAAATGACGGCAGTCGTGACCTCACAGTGGCGTTTGATGGCACGTGGCAGAAAAGGGGCCACACCTCCAACAATGGTGTTGTAACAGCAACTAGTGTTGATACTGGCAAGGTTATTGATGTTGCAATAATGTCTAAATACTGTAGGTGCACAGGCAGGCTGAAAAATGAACACAGTGATGACTGTATTGCTAATTATTATGGTAGTAGTGGTGGCATGGAGGTTGCTGGGGTGAAGAAAATTTTTCATCGCTCTTCACAGTGGTATAATGTTCGCTATGTCAAATATCTGGGAGATGGTGACTCTAAAGCATTCAAAGAAGTTTTGGAAAGCAAACCATATGGGAACAGTGTAAATATAAGCAAACTTGAATGTATAGGACATGTGCAGAAGAGAATGGGTGCCAGGCTGAGAAGGTTAAAATCAGTTATGAAAGGGAAAAAACTAGATGATGGGAAAACCTTGGATGGCAGAGGAAGATTGACTGATTCCATAATAGACCACATTCAGAACTGCTATGGCCTTGCAATCAGGCAAAATACAGGCAATCTTGAAGAAATGAGGAGAGCTATATGGGCTTTATATTTCCACACCGCATCCACGGATGAGCATCCACAACATGGTTTGTGCCCCAAAGGTGAAAACAGCTGGTGTAAATACAATAGGGGACTAACAACAGGAGAGAAATACATTCACCACCACAGTCTACCATCAGCCATCATGGCAGAAATAAAGCCCATTTTCAGAGATCTGGCTGACAGAAGTCTTCTGATGAAATGTCTTCACGGAAAAACGCAGAACCCCAACGAGTGCTTGAATAGTGTGATATGGCATCGTCTCCCAAAAACAGTGTTTGTCGGAATTAATACACTACATTTTGGTGTGTATGATGCTGTGGCAACCTTCAATCTTGGAAATATAACTAAATGCCAGGTCCTTCAAAAGTTGGGTATGTGTGTTGGTTCCCGTACGGTACGTGCTATGTTCTTTTTAGATCAGCACAGACTAAGGCATGCTGATAATATAATCAAGACATTAGTGAAAAAAGCAAGACAGATGCAGAGGGGTGCCAAAAGAAGACTTGAAGATGATTATGAAGACTGTGAAGGGGGTATTAGCTACGGATCAGGAATGTTTTAATCTTCTTTCTCCGTTTCCCGTAAGTTTACTTTTTACTTCATCTAGGAACATTATCTCAGGTACTGGTCAACCTAGAAGTCTGAAATTTTTATGACGTAGTGACATAGGTCCCTATTACATACTGAAACAACGATTTTTTAATTACTTGATTTACAAAAGACTTAGGGGTGATAGTCTAGTAAAAAGCGATGGAAAAAATTTACTTAAACATAAATGTACAATATCTCTGTAAGAAAATACTTTGACAATAAACTGTTGTTTCAGTATTGTTGTAACATATGAATGCACATACAGTAAAATTTTTACCTCTCTGTCTCCAGTAGTTTGTGAGAAAATGTTCCCTATAGTAGGCATATATTAACATTGCGGGGATAGGTGATTCCGTATCCCCTTAAACAGATTCCTTAACAGACGGCGACAACGAGGGGGCCTGGTTGACAGGAGAATCAGCAAATGACTTATCAGTAACCATTTGATCTGGTGTAGACGCATCCATAGCTTCATCATTCACAAACTCAGACGACGATCCTTCAATGGATGGCTATCTGAAGGGTGAGCCAGAGGAAAAGCGTCCTCAACTACATCATCGTCTTGTTTTCCATGACGCCTGTTTGGAATAACCGAGACCGGCACCGCGGGAGCGACGGCGTTAATGTCCCTACTTGTGGGCAACGGGGGAGCCCACGAGCATTATCTCTCAAAAGTCCTCTTTCATCCTCAGTAACCAGCGTTGGCTCAGCTGCAGAATCGTGTGGGGGAACCTCCCCTAAAATAAATTTTTTGCGTTCTACGTAAGTGGGTTTTAATACCACCACACTGCGCGGACAATTGGTACTGAGGTGGTCACTTTAACTACAAATAAAGCAAGTTACTTCCTGGTCGGTATGAGAAATATGAACCCAGTAACCATATACTTTTTTAATCACCATTTCTACCGACCGAACGCCACTATAGACCTGTAAGTCGGTGCTGAACAGAACAGCGTTCGCTTCGAATATGTCGTAAATCTCCATAAGGAAGCAGGATGGACACCAAAAAACTGCCGTCTACCTTGGGTGGGAGATTAAAAACCCAGCTATTTGAATACACTACTACTGCATTCACCAAAAGAACAATGCTAGTGGAACCATCACAATGCCTGGTAAAGGGGACCTGAATACCGTGACGTAATAATATTCCGTCCGCTTTAAGCTGGTCAAGAAATTTAACAAAAAACGTATAATTTCGAAACAAAGTACGCAGTTTGGACTTGATCTGTAGTAACGTTATCTTGTCCGGCAGCCAGTCGCGTATCTCTAAAGAGCTGTGCTGCACTTGTCGCGAGGATTTACAAAACTGAAGCTGACAGTACCTCTATGTGGAACGACATGCGAACCATGTTGGGTATCACGGTACGAGAAAACGCCGTGTCAGGAAGGGCTGCACAAACACGAGACACTAAGAGACAAACAGCAATGATACGTGCCATAGAGCTTACACGACACTAAACGGAAAAGACGTAAGACACGCGGTCCTATAGGTAAGGGGAGGAACTAGGACAACCTACTACTCCGGTACGCGAAGACCAACTGAAGGCTGTTAAATCCCGAACCACTAGGCCAACCGGACACAGTAGTCATCGCAACTGCACGAACTGCCATAGCACGCCTTCAGACCCAACTTCTCAACTTATCCATACACTACTGATATAGGGCTCCTTGATAATCATCCTCATTACTAGGGGCATTTCGTCAATACCTTAAAAGTTCGAGCCTGGTGTGCATCCACAATGAGGGCAGACACCACACAAATGCATATAATTAAGGCTAGGATGGCTAGCGATATCTTCAGTCAGCAGGAATTTTTTTCTCTTGTTTTGTTACTATTACTTGTTTTTTCAATTTGCAGTTCACATTATCTGATGATTTTTACTACAGTGATCCAAATGTTCATGAAAGTACCAAGTCAAGTTGATAATATAAAAAAAAGTGATCAGAGCATCTGGTTACTAAGCAATACGCCAAGGTTCGAATGCCAGTCTGGCTCAACTTTTCAACTTTCGCCATTGATTTGAATCAATGCCCGACTCACAGCCAAAGTCTGTCATTCCTTTGTGCCTTAAAAACGATACTTGGGAATTATTCATGTGTCTCGGGCCATTACCAAGTAGGATTAGTACAAGACACAGAGAAAATGCAACAAAGAGCGGCGCTTTCCGTCGCGGTGTAATTTACTCTGTGCGACAGCGTTACGAAGATGTTCAACAGACCTCAGCCGCGCGGGATTAGTCGAGCGGTCTGGGGCGATGCAGTCACTGACTGTGCGGCTGGTCCCGGCGAAGGTTCGAGTCCTCCCTCGGGAATTGGTGTGTGTGTTTGTCCTTAGGATAAAATAGGGTAAGTAGTGTGTAAGCTTAGGGACTCATGACCTTAGCAGTTAAGTCCCTTAAGATTTCACGAACATTTGAACAGACCTCAGTGCGAAATACTACAAAAGAGGCGTTGTGCATCGCGAAAATTTCGAGAACGTGCACTCCAAGAAGAGACGGGTGACATTAGAAAGTGTATTTCAAAATAATCCTTACAAATTTAATCACGAGTATTTCAGAAACAGGGATATTTAAAAAGGTGCAGTTTGTGGCATAATGTTCACACACATCTTAAGGTTTTTTCGTTTCTTGTATTGCAAATTAGTTATGGACGAAAATGACCACTCTCTAGCATATGGTAGAATGTGTGTAATGAGTGACAGAAGCAAAAGTTGACACCTAGCTCCAGCGGAACTTCCGAACACGTTACTGAAGCATATCACCTTCAAACAGTGGTACTCGAGGCTCAAGAAATCCACAAGTGTCATGAAGAGCACAAGTGATGCAGATGTTGAACATGTGCAACAGGTATTTATCCGGAGCCCAACCAAATCAACCCGTCAAGAGTCTCGACAGTCGCGGCCACCACCAATCACTGTGCATAGGATATTGCACAAGAGACTGAAGCTTCATCCTACAATGTGTAGTTGCTGCATGCGCCTCAACCTTATGACAGGCCAAAGTGCAAAGCATTTGCAATTGAGATTTTGAGCCGCACTGACGATGATCTAGACTGTGTGAAAACGGTGGTGTTCAGGAACTGAGCTTGGTTTCACGTATCCGAGAACGTAATCCGACACCAATTGAGGATCCATAGCTCTGAGAACCCCCAATATAACACGTAAATTGTGCGCGAAAGTCCAAAGGTAAACGTGTTGTACGGTCTGCTTCAAGATCGTATGATGGAATCGTTTTTCTTTGCACAGGCGTCAGTAACCTCGATTTTTTTATCTGGATAACAAGTCGAAGAAGTGCAGGATGGTGCCCCTCCTCAAGGGGTCTCGATCATTGGGAAGGTTTCCAGGTACCTGGATTGGCAGAGGAGGACTAATTTCCTGTCCACCCATGTCTCCAGACATAATTTCGTTAGATGTTTGGACAACATGGTTGTGGAGAAACAGCGATTGCTATAAATTAACTCAGTATTAAGAAAACAGTGGCAAGAGACACCTCGGTAGACGTGGCACCACCAGCAGTCGACCATATGTTCGCCCTCAAGATGGCTCCTGCGATAGGCTGAAACCGGTCAACACTAAATAAATAAAAAATGTCGATTAAGACTATTTTCTTAATACTGAGTTATAATATCATTAGTTTTTTTTTCTTTGGGGATTTGTGAAAGATGCTGTCTACCAGTCCCCAGTGCGGGATCTGCAGCAATTGCGAACTCGCATCTGAGGAGCAACTGCGCAAGTTAATCACAACATGCTAGGCCAGACATGGGCCGGACTGGAATATCTCTTAGATATCCTGAGTGCTACAGATGGCGTACACATTTAACTATGTTAAACGGCTGCTAAAGCTTTGAACGAGTGTGTATAAACATCATGCCGCACCTTAACGATGTGGAAAGCGGAAGAAGTAGAGGGCGTACAGTGCTTTACCGACAGTTTCATCACTTGGACTTGCTGCTATTGTGTTTTCTGTGTTTGTAGTTAAAGTTATTGGATACAATATCTGAATGTTACGGAAAACACTGCTTTTTCCTGTGATCCAAACATGTTTCAGCACCTTGGTGCCATCATCAGTGGGTTTTCTTTACTTAAATCTGTGAAATATGAACTACTGTATATAAATTATGCCTACAGAGTCTTTTTGTTTGTTTTTGTCAGTACCTTAATTTTACGTTATATGGCTATGCAGTACCATTTGTATATTATTCTGTGCCGGTAGCTTGTCATCTGCAACCACAGGATGGTAATGTGAATTTTGTTGGCGAATTAACACTTCACCTTATATTTAAGAGTAATTTTGTTGTGTCAAGAGGTTTCGCGCATGTACTTGGTATCATTTACGTCTTCTTTAGCAAATCCTTTATCTTTTGCATTCCCATGAGCTTCTGAGAACCACACACAGTTGCAGTATTTTGTTTATAACGAACACTTGTCTCTTCCTCAAAACACAGTGTAAACCTACGGTCGCAGGCTCGAATCCTGCCTCGGGCATGGATGTGTGTGATGTCCTTAGGTTGGTTAGGTTTAAGTAGTTCTAAGTTCTAGGGGACTGATGACCATAGCTGTTAAGTCCCATAGTGCTCAGAGCCATCTGAACCAATCTCTCTCTCTCTCTCTCTCTCTCTCTCTCTCTGTGTGTGTGTGTATGTATGTGTGTGTGCGTGCGTGTGTGTGTATGCATGTGCTTTTTAGTTTTTTGTGTTGTCTTTTTCGTAAAGTTCCTTTAATGTGTTAAGTAGTTCAGAGTGTAGTAGCCTATACTCATTTATTACCTATTTTCCTTCTACTATTGTCTTTTGTATGTGGAAGTTTTCTTCTATTGTTATTTATGGTGTAGCAAGTGGCTGGATTTTAGTATTCACAAATCTGTTTCTTTTGAAGTTGGGCGGCGGTTGTGGACTATTAGGTGGTCAGCCAACGCTCTGTGAAAGCTGTTCGTTTTTAGAGCTCTGAGGTTTTCTAAATGTCTTGTGTTAAAGTTTCTGAATGTTTGTTTTATGAATACAGACTTGCAGTCATTACACATGAGTCCATGCATGCCTGATCTGTGAAATTTGTTTGTGGGTGCTTCCTGTGTTCTGAACTTTTTCATTGTTCTGTTGTCTGTTCTATACCCTATTTGAAGTATCTGTTTCTTTAAAATGTTGTCTGTTTTTGAACAATTTTGTTATTGTAGTTGAGTATGAGTCATTTACTTTTGTGTGTTTGCTGTTGCTCTGTGAATTATGTTCTTCTGTATCGTGCAAGGTCTTATGTGTATGTGGCCTGTTCTTTCCCTCCCCGTTTATATATATTTTGTTTTAGTTTCTCTATCATATGGGTAGCATAACCATTTTCCACTGCTATTTGTTTTATTGTGTTTAGTTCCTATGTGCAGTTCTGTTTAGTTATGAGTTTAATGTATAGAGCATTATTCTGAAGTTTGCTTCTTTGTGTGCCAACGGGTGGTTCGATAGTGTGTGAATGGTGGTTCTCGTGGTTGTCGGCTTCCTGAATTTTGTCAAGTCGTGGGTGCCGTTTAGTTTTTGTATAATGTGATCCAGAAAATTTAGTGTGTTGTTTGTTTATTTCCCTGCGTAGCTGCTGTATGTGTGTATGTGGTTCGTCACTCACGCATAGTTAAGTCATCGACATAACATTAGCAGTATAGAGCATAGTTATTTTTTGTTTCATTATGCGCCTGAGTTTATCGTTCCCTAAGCATTTGATGAACATGTTGGTTAGAAGGCCAGTAATCGGTGATCCCATTGACAGTCCTTCATGTTGGGAACAAAAGTCGTTACTGAACACAAAATAATATTGTGCTGCTATGGTCCTGAGCGTGATTGCTATGACAATCATTTCAAAAGTTCTGCACGCTATATGATAGAACTGAATGAAATATTTTATATTACAAAATTCTTTTACAGGCTTTCAATATGATCTCCAGTTTTGCTTGTGACGGCTTTCCAACGTTTTGGAAACTTCTGTATTTCGGATAGGGTACCTTTCTTGTTGAACTGTCTGATTATTCGGGTTGCTTCAATGGAAGCTTCGTCAGTCGTATCGAAACGTTACCCACGGAGTTGTTCTTTCAATTTCGGAAGCAAATCGAAGTCTGGATGGCTCATACCAGGATTATATGGTGGGTGGGGAAGTATTTCACATCATATTTGTGGATAGTTTCTCTCAGTGGTAGGACAATATGCGATCTTGCATTATCGTACAGAATGAGAACACCAGCTGCAAGCATGCCACACCTTCTTCGATGAATTTTCGGGGGCAGAATATTTAGCAGAAACAGCTTTTAGTACGCGCCTGTTACAGACGTCCCGTGGGGCACTCCGTTTGAAGTTATCACTCCATTCATGTCATACGCAAAAATCATCATCAGTTTAACCTTTGAGTGTTGGCAGTGGAATCTTTTTCGAGCGTGGAAACTTGATACTTTTCCATTGTGATGAATGAAACATGAGTTCTTAGCTCAAATTCTCGTGTGCAGGTTTCGTCAAGTGTGAGAACACTTTTCAAAAACTGTTCTCCTTCCGTTCAATAACGTTGAAGCGATTCTTCAGCGAATCTTTTGTGGCCCGAATACTGATATTCACGCAGATTATGCGGAGCCCATTTGGCAGCAACTGTTCTCATCTTTAACTCTTCAGTTACGATTCTGTAAATTGAAGTGACAGACATTCGGGCTTCATATGCAATTTCTTCACTTGTTTTTCGCCGATCCTCTCTCAAAATGTTACTAACAATAACCTGAGAGGTGAAGTCTGTTGCAGTTTATGGTCTTCCACTTCTTGGATTGTCCTCAGTGCTTACCCGACCTTCACTGAAACGAACAGGGCACTGCCATATTGTGCTACTATCCACTACGCTATTCCCACACATCTCTCTCAAAACGTGAAAATTTCCGCTGGGTTCTTTCCACGTGCGGCTTCGATTTTGTTGTAGGAACGCTAGTCATTGCGTGTAATGCGACCATATTCGGTTTTAGCTTCCATTTTAAAACTGAATTACTCACGACACAGCCACGCGAACCAACAAACACATATAGGGTAAAGTGACATCAATGGTCCGGTTCCATGGATGGACCATCGCTATATTTTTGTTTGGTATATAGCTGCTGTCATCTAGCCACGCTGAACAGGCTTACCACTTACGAAACGTGCCGCACTCTTATTTTGGGAGTTGTAGGTTAAATGAAGACTGACTTAAATGCATGAAGATAATTGTGTTATTTGATGTAGCGTCGGGTTCAAATTCGATTGTGTATGGTGATAGCATCGATTATTCCAGGTCCACTTGGCGTGAATGTTATGTACTTTTCATTGATATATTTAGATTTGAATTATTCGCTGCAACTTCCTGTCTAATGGCGAGCACAACAGACGATGATGTTTCCACCACTGAACCACTGCGAATTCCCATTAATGCACCAATGGTCGATTCATAGAAACACCGCAAAATTACTTAGGGGTATCATGTGTACAAACAGTTAGGGTTTATTTATTTTACTGGCAAGTAATGCGGTCAAGATGCCATTCCCGTTTCTTTAATAGCACATGAATATAATTTAAACTACAAGTATTGCATATTGTAAACAATAACTTCAACTAAATATTTGACAAATGATATTAAATTATTCTAGCACGTTAAAATTATTCTAGCAAGTTGAGTTAAAACTGTGCCCCAGTATATTTAGTATTACAACAGCTATCACACGCAATCTTTAAATATATTGGAACGAAAACCAAATTTATTTCGCACTTAGCAGTTGCATACTTAAGTTCAAGTATTCTTTCTCCTATTCCCAAAGGTGACACGTCACTGAAGGCCAAGTGAAGAAAAGGCACACAAAAAGCTTTAATACTGAAAATTTTTCCACGCAAGGATCAATTAGGAAGTAGCGCTAAAACTCCCGCTAACCTAATGGGAAAGGTGCCTATTGTGACTCAAACGAAACACGTTAAAAGTACCAACACCAATCGTTCGTTTTGTGAACTATGTTAAATTCGGGCAGTGGACGAAATGATTCAGTGTATGACACGTAGGAAGCGAGTGCACGAAAACTGCACTGGAGCTGGGAACTACACTAAAAGATATTTATAATTTTGTTTCAATTATAGATCGACTGTATCTCTGTGTTATGGAGAAGAGTTTGAACTGCCTCATAGCTTGTCCACAGTTATATACAAATTGCAGTTATTTTATTAAATACTCTAAATTTCACTTAATTTTGTAATAATGTCAGTTTCAATTTGTACTGCAGTTCAGTACTGGTCTAATTTAATTCTTTTTATGTTCAGTATCAACATTCATCGCTCACATTAAAATTAATTTCCACTTAACCATCCTTTCATTTTCTTAATTATACTGTGTGACCATATTCAAACCCACTCAGCCGCTGTGTACTCGAATAAGAGGTGTTTAATCACGATTATACGTCTAATGTTGCATTCGTGATATTTAGTTGCTCCATTGGTGGAAACGTGTAGCCATGAATGGACGTCACGGAAATAAGTCAGCGTTTTTTGCTGAAGGCTTCAATGTTTTTCAGGAACTGCTATACACATTAATGTAGGTTACATGAAGAATTCAGTTTCACATCAGAAACACTGAATTTCCTTCAATTCGAGGCTGAAGTTGACGGGCCCATTGATGGCGACCTTACCCTATCACCGTCACGCCTAAGGTTCAAATGGCTCTAAGAACTATGGGCCTTAACATCTGACGTCGTCAGTCCCCTAGACTCAGAACTACTTAAACCTAACTAAGCTAAGGACATCACACACATCCATGCCCGAGGCGGGATTCGAACCTGCCACCGTAGCAGCAGCGCGGTTGCGGACTGAAGCGCTTAGAACCGCTCGGTCACAGCGGCCGGCCACGCCTAAGGTCTCGCTAGCAACTGACATGAATTTCAACTTGATCACGCCACTGAAAAGATCGCGTGTGTGCAGTGTGAAGGACTTTTGAAATGACTCACGTGTTCCATCAGTGTATGTATCTGATGTGTTTCCTGTTTGTTTCAGTGCTTGATTGATGATACTGACTGAATCAGTGTTTTGCATAACAGGCGGACGCTACATCCTATATTTTTTACCGACGATCTTTCTTCCCGCGAGCCATTCGTGAATGGAACACTGAAGGGTGGATATGATAGTGGTTCCTCCACACAGCGTAAATAAGGTGGCTTGCGGAGTGTTGCTGAAGATGTAGAGTTTGCACAGACAAGGTGCAGGCTCTGGACTTGAAACCCTGGTATATGACCCCATATTTCTCTTTCGCTTCTTGTTCTGTTTCTCACCGACAGGCTTCCCAAAATCGTATTTGTACTGCCCTTAATGGGATGGAGTCTCCGGCTCGGAGAGTTAATGTTGTGAGCAGCAGAAAAACTCAGATTGGCTGTGGTGGCACTATGCGGGGCGAAAAAAACCTGGCCTGTCCGTCGCTTGGTGCCGGAATTAAGTACTTCCGGCTCTGGGGTGGACCCCGGTCCCCAGATGGCCGTTTATTGTGCCGCCAAACGTGTCCGCAACAGTAGAGATCGCGCGAGGCGTGCCCTATCTCTGCTGTATCTTCGCGGCTTTGTGGCCGCCCCGGCCATAAATACACCTGTCCGAACGCGAGTCGCGGGTTCCGAGCAATTCGCACCTTAGCGAGCGGTTACCTGGCGCCTAAATGGTTTTACTGCCGCTGGGTGCCTTTCCTGTGCCCACAGGAAACGGGGCATTGTCGGCAGTCTTGAAGTCTGTCCCTGTCCGAAGCGCTGACACCTGCTGAGCCGACACAATAGGATCATATTTCCGTCGCAAACAGTTTCGGGCAGACCAAACTGATTCACAGCGCGGTCCCAGAGCGGGAGACTTAAGCCACGTTTCCACAGACAACGAAAAGTTGCCTATGCGTTAACCCACTGCCGCCTTCGATGGACAGTAAGTGCTTACACGAGCGCGATCTCTTTTTCTATCGACACAGTACTAGAGATGGTGTCGGGTGAAATAAGTCGTGCAGACGTAAATGTAACTGTAGAGGTTTTAGCTCAAGAGCACAGAGAAACGTCAACGAAAAGAAATCTCATGAAATCATTTGGGATCATCAAAAGCACTAATAAAAGTGCTGATGAAAGACAACGAAATGTCATTTGAAAACTGCTTTTGAATCCCTGTTGAGCTCTGTTTGTTGCTCTATATGTTGTTGTGGTCTTCGGTCCTGAGACTGGTTTGATGCAGCTCTCCATGCTACTCTATCCTGTGCAAGCTTCTTCATCTCCCAGTACTTACGGCAACCTACATCCTTCTGAATCTGCTTAGTGTATTCATCTCTTGGTGTCCCTCTGCGATTTTTACCCCCTCTACGATTTTTACCCTTCACGCTGCCCTCCAATGCTAAATTTGTGATTCCTTCATGCGTCAGAACACGTCCTACCAACCGATCCCTTCTTCTTGTCAAGTTGTGCCACAAACTTCTCTTGTCCCCAATTCTAATCAATACCTCCTCATTAGTTATGTGATCTACTCATATAATCTTCAGCATTCTTCTGTAGCACCACATTTCGAAAGCTTCTATTCTCTTCTTGTCCAAACTATTTATCGTCCATGTTTCACTTCCATACATGGCTACACTCAATACAAATAATTTCAGAAACGACTTCCTGACACTTAAATCTATACTCGATGTTAACAAATTTCTCTTCTTCAGAAACGCTTTCCTTGCCATTGCCAGTCTACATTTTACATCCTCTCTGCTTCGACCATCGTCAGTTATTTTGCTCCCCAAATAGCAAAAGTCCTTTACTACTTTAAGTGTCTCATTTCCTAATCTAATTCCCTCAGCATCACCAGACTTAATTCGGCTACATTCCATTATCCTCGTTTTGCTTTTGTTGAAGTTCATCTTATTCCCTCCTTTCAAGACACTGTCCATTCCGTTCAACAGCTCTTCCAAGCCGTTTGCTGTCTCTGACAGAATTACAATGTCATGGGCGAACCTCAAAGTTTTTATTTCTTTTCCATGGATTTTAATACCTGCTCCGAATTTTTCTTTCGTTTCCTTTACTGCTTGTTCAATATACAGATTGAATAACATCGGGGAGAGGCTACAACCCTGTCTCACTCCCTTCCCAACCATTGCTTCCCTTTCATGCCCCTCTACTCTTATAACTGCCATTTGATTTCTGTACTAATTGTAAATAGCCTTTCGCTCCCTGTATTTTACTCCTGCTACCTTTAGAATTTGAATGAGTATTCCAGTCAACATTGTCAAAAGCTTTCTCTAAGTCTACAAATGCTAGAAAAGTAGGTTTGCCTTTTATTAATCCAGCTTCTAAGGTAAGTCGTAGAGTCATTATTGCCTCACGTGTCCCAATATTTCTACGGAATCCAAACTGATCTTCCCCGAGGTCGTCTTCTACTAGTTTTTCCATTCGTCTGTACGAATCGCGTTAGTGTTTTGCAGCTGTGACATATTAAAATGATAGTTCGGTAATTTTCACGTCTCTCAACATCGGCTTTCTTTGGGATTGGAATTATTATATTCTTCTTGAAGTCTGAGGGTATTTCGCCTGTCTCATACATCTTGCTCACCAGATGGTGGAGTTTTGTCAAGACTGGCTCTCCCAAGGCTGTCAGTAGTTCTAATGGAATGTTGTCTAGTCCCGGGGCCTTGTTTCGACTCAGGTCTTTCAGTTCTCTGTCAAACTCTTCACGTAGTATCCTATCACCCATTTCATATTCACCTACATCCTCTTCCATTTCCATAATATTGTCCTCAAGTACATCGCCCTTGTATAGACCCTCTATATACTCCTTCCACCTTCCTGCTTTCCCTTCTTTGCTTAGAACTGGATTTCCGTCTGAGCTCTTGATATTCATACAAGTGGCTCTCTTTTCTCCAAAGGTCTCTTTAATTCTCCTGTAGGCAGTATCTATCTTACCCCTAGTGAGGTAAGCCTCTACATCCTCACATTCTTCCTCTAGTCATACAGTAGAAGAAACCGGTATAAGGGCAGGGTTTCTACGATAGTTGTAGTGCAGTACCTGTATACAGTGCAATACATGTATCTAATTTATTTGTAGTGGATACATATAAGGCCTAAACTATCATAACATTATTACATCACTTCTTTCATAACTCGAGTAACAAAATAAGACGTTTGCTTTCCCGGATGGAAATTGACTAATTGTCCAGTCGTGTTATTGATTTGTCAATACTTTATCCAAGCTCCATTCTTCCTAATTACCTCCAAAATTCTCTTCGTCGCTGATTTCGTCAGGGTTTGTAGTTACCCTGTAGTGAAATTGTCGCCCGCACTTTTCGTATCGGCTCACAAATGGCCTCAGATTGCCTTCCATTGGGGAAACAGGCCTTGCAAATATTCTCCAAAGAAATAAATTAATATGTCAAGGATCCGCCTCAGTTGCGAAAAGTTACTGGTTTAACCCAGGTTTCAGCTAGAGCAATCTAGCCTTCTTCAGAAGTACAAAATATACTAAGACATGCCAGAATAAGGCACGGTCAAACATAAAAAGCTGAAGTACCGTCGTACCATGTCAAGCTGCGTTAGTTAGCTGAGGAACAGCCCCGGTCCCACTTCATGGAAAGCTGTCGGTTAGCTGCGGGCGCTGCATCTTATACGCAAATTACTGATGGCCGTGTTAATCATTTCCGTTACTGCTGATATATATTTTAATGTGTTTCTCTAGTCATTTCCTTTACTGTTCATCGTTTTTCTCTTGTAGTATGCTATGACTATCTCGGTGATTCACAAATGGAGTTATTCTACCTGGGTGTAACTTTCTTGGACATGTCAACTGGAATGATCACACAGACTCAGTTGCAAGTAAGGAAGATGACAGACTCCGGTTCTTTGGTAGGATACTGGGAAAATGCGATGAGTCTACGAAGGAGATCGATTGCAGTGGATACTGAACGCAAGCAAAACGGGGCAGCATGAATTAATGGCCATAGATTTGATTGATTCATAGGTGAGTGTCACGGAAAAGTAGGAAGTGGTGGGCGCTTGAATTAAGCGCCAACTATCTCACGAGAGTGCTCGACTTTAACCAACACACATTGTCCATCGCATGCAGACTGCATCACGGATGTGAGGAAATACCAAGAAGGAAATTAAATTATAGCCAATCTTTATCAGTCTTATCTTAAACGAAACTCAGCTCCCAGCTCGTAGGTTGGTGTCGGTTACTAACTGCAAGTCCGTTGGATGGGGCATAAATTGAGGAAGAAACTACACGCGGTGCTCTGTTGAGGGCTGAAAAAAATGTAACTAAGAACCGTAAATTGTTCGTTCTGTTATTTTCATGTTTTTGTGAAAATTAAGAAAATTAACATAGCGCACCAAAAACTATTGCCGAAAGGGAGATTGGATCAGAATTCTGCCGTCGTGCTGTTTCTTATCCGAGTACCAACTATTAAGATGAACTAAGAAGTTCACTACATTAAGTTCTGCAATATTTAGGCATTTCTAACTGTCGTTCCGTCGTTCACCCCAGCTATCGATTTCAATTGCCCTTTCTATCTAGGAAAACCTAGAAATAACACAGAACAGAATTTTTTTGTTTTAAAGGGCACCTGTTTCGTGCTGAGAGTCAATAAGGCGTAACTCCTTCATTTGCATTCACAACTACAAGCGTACTGTGCTCTGTAATGTGATTGGCTCCTGCGTAACATAGCAGGGCAATTAAAATTTCAACCTCTTTTTTGTTTTATCAAACGCTGAGGCTGTGTGGTACTTCGGAGAATTCTGGCTTCCATCACAGCGAGGCATCGAACAAAACGAGCACATGGACCTGCTCACAAATGGCGCTCAGCTCATCTCCGGTTTCAATGCATCCGACAACATTCTTGAACATGTTGTGAGGGCGTGTATCACTTGGAAGAAGAGTGGGAAGAAATACGACGATATAGAGGACTTGGAGGAGTAGCTGAACGAAATAGGTACTGTTTTGAACAGATGTTGTAAGCTGAACGTCAACAAGAGTAAAACATGGTTGACTGAATGAAGTCGAATTAAATCAGGTGATAGATACAGAATGCGATTAGAAAATAAGATAAAGTAATAGATGAATTTTGCTATTTGGGCAGCAAAATATCTGAGATGGCGGAAGTTGGGAGGATATAAATTTAGAATGGCAAAAGAAAGAAAATCGATTCACAAAGTGAGACTTTGGTGGCAACGAATATAAATTAAAGTACTAGGAACCTTTTTTCTGAAGGCGTCTGCTTGTAGTGTAGCTTTGCACGGAAGAAAATGGGGACGATAAATAGTTCAGACATGTAGGGAACAGAAGCTTTTGAAATGTGTTGCTACAAAAAATGTTCAGACATAAATTCGTAAATCGAATGACTAACGAAAAGATATAGGATCGATCTGGGTAAGAAACAAATTCGTAGACAACTTGACGAAAAGAAGGGATCGGCAGATAGGACACATCTAGAGGCAACCAGGAATCTTCACTTTCATATTGGGGGTAAAAACTGTAGACTGAGGCCAGGGGCTGAATACAGGAAGCTACATGTAGGTTGCAGCAGGTATACAGAAGTGAACAGGCTTGCACAAGACAGGGAAGCGTGCACAGTTGCACCAAAGCAGTCTTCGGATTGAAGACCAGAGCAACAACGGAGGCCATCAGTACTAAAATCTGGAGCCTGCTTCCCTCATGAGGTATCTAACTTCCACGATAAGGACTAGCCTCCACGACGGAACCTTCTCCAATCAACTCCACAAGTTACTCATTAGAGACCTGATAACATGATCCTGTGATTTCCTCTACATATTTTTTTCATACGAGTGATTTCTCGATCAGAAACCTGTTTTGTGCAAACTAAAATTTGACACTTGCCGCTAATATTCTTGTTACCCCCCCCCCCCCCCCCCCCCTGTGACAATACAACAACCTACAGAAGCGACGTGGATGTTTGAAATGGTTGAGAAATGCATGTATAATGGAGTGTATGCTCCCGCGGAGAACTTGTACACGAACACGGTCTCTCAAGCTATAGTGCCATTTCAACGTGTTGCTTAATCTCTAAATATTGGGAGCCATTGTATAATTAGAAGATAATGTCAAAATACCACATCATATGAAATTAGTGAATATAAAACATAATAGGTCAGTCCTTCGGTCACAAGTATTTGTGTTTTATTGCGTTACACGATTCATTTACGGCTCTCTGGGCTCATCAAAAAAATAATATTCTTATTCCATTTTCACTGTTCCTGAGCGAACTGAGGTTCAGAAATGTGTGTTCCTGTCATGAAATCTTGTTGTAGACTTCACTACGAACGCTGTTTTGATGCAGACCTTCACATTAGTCTGTCCTGTGAAACTCTCCTCATCTCTCTCTCTCTCTCTAAAAAAAAAAAAAAAACCTGCAAATTGCATCTACCTGAACCCAAAAATGTCAACATTGCCGTTGTCAGTCAGCGTTTCGAATATTTTTTACTTCGGCTATCAGTTATTTTGCAAGGCATACAACAAAACTCATTTACTACTTTTATTGTCTCATTTTTACATCTACATCTACTGCCACATCGATACTCCGAAATCCACCTTACGGCTCGTGCCGGAGGTTACCTTGTACCACAGATAGTCATTTCCTTTCCTATTCCATTCGCAAACAGAACGAGGGGAAAACGACTGTCTATATGTCTCCATATGAGCCCTAATTTCTCGCATCTTATCTTCGTGGTCCTTACGCAATGACTGTTGAAGGCAACAGAATCGTTTTGCAGTCAGCTTCAAATGCCGTTTCTCTAAATTTTCTGAACAGCGTTCTCCGAAAAGAATGTCGCCTTCCTTCCAAGTAGTCACATTTGAGTTTCCGAAGCATTTCCGTAATACGTGGGTGTTGTTCGAACCCACCAATGATAAGTCTAGCGGCCCGCCTCTAGATTTCTTCCACGTCTTCCCTTAATCCGACCTGGTAAGGATCCCAAACACTCAAGCAGTACTCAAGAACAGGTCGCACAGGGGTCCTATACGTGATCTCCTTTACAGATGAACCACACTTTCGTAGAATTCTCCCAACAGGCCGAAGTCGACCATACACCTTCCCTATCACAATCTCACATGCTCATTCTATTCCATATCGCTTTGCAACGTTACGCCCAAACAACGTGACTGTGTGAAGCAGTATGCTGTATCCGAACGTTACGGTTTCTTTTTCTATTCATCCTAGCTGCCATTCATCACACCAACTATAAATTTTGTCTAAGTCGTCTTGTACCTTCATACAGTCACTCAACTTCAACACCTTGCTGTACCCCGCAGCATCGTCAGCAAACAACGGCAGACTGATGCCCACCTGTCGGCCAAATCGTTTATGTACATAATAATAGCGGGCCTAATCACAAGTCTCTGAAGCACTCCTTATGATACCCTTGTCTCTGATGAACACTCATCGCTGGGGACAGCATACTGGATTCTGTTGCTTAAGACATCTTCGAGCCACTCATATATTCGTGAAGCTATTCCATATGCTCTTACTTTATCTAGAAGCACGCAATGGTGCACCGTGTCAAACACTTCCTGGAAATCTAGAATTTGCCTGTTGTCCTTCGTTACTGATCTAATTGCTCCCAGAATAGCCTGATTTAATTCAGTTAAATTCCAGTACTATTGTTCTACTTTTATCGACGTTCAGGCTGTGATCTCTTTTCAAGATACTGTTCATTCCCTTCCGTTGAATCTCTAAGTTCTTTTCTGTCACTGACAGAAGTACAGTGTCTTTGGCAAACTTGATACTTCCCCACCCCTATCCCGTTCCTAGCTTCTTCTTCGTTCCTTTTGCTGCTTGGTACGCATATAAATCGAATAGCATGGGGACAGGGTGGAATCCTATATAATCTCTTTTCAGTTACTACTGCTCCATCATGTTCCTCGACTCTCATAACTGCTGTCTGGTTTCTGTATGATTTTTAGAAATCCTTTCGCTCCAAGTAATTTAATTCCTGATAGTATTAGAATTTCATGGAGCGTTTTCATACGTATTAGATAAATAGATTTTCTGTGATACTGTAAAGAAGGAGAAGAAAATTAGAAAGCATGGGAAAACTAACGGAGATGCTAAGAATATACTAATTAAGCAGCACTGGAGTGTGTGAAACATCCTGTCCAGTTGTTCTGTCTGTTATGTCTGAAAAACACGAAAAAGTGACAAGAATTGTTTTCAGGTATGTATGAATTCCTTCAACTTAAATCAACTCGAAAAATAAGTGACTGCACTGAACATACAATAAACACGTTGTTAATTATGTGCAAAGCAGCCTTACCGTACGACAAAGCTCAATAGTAAGAACAGATCTAATGGAAAAAAGGAAATATCCTTCTGTAGATCTAAGCACAAGAGGTCCAAGCTAAAGAGCAGGAATTTCTCTCTTGCCAAAGCAGTTTTATTAATTTTCAAGGCCTCTCAGTATAACAGTACTGTAACTGTCCTTCATATATGAAACTGAGCCTGGGACTGGATGAGAAGCTATGTCTTTGATTAATTATCACTGTACCGTATCTCTAAAATTTCTTTGAAGCATACCTTGAGACTGAAGAAATATGCTATAGTGAAGTGTAGCTTTCCACATCATGTCAGTGATCCTTCCTTCCAATTTCAGTGGTAAGTTTCCACGCTTTCTGATTTTAGCCTAAATCGTTATTTTTGGTGTATTTTTATCCGCAATTTCCAAAATTCATCACATAACTTTATAAGAGCAACGCACATTTCTCTTACTTCACCTCTCTCAAGAGGATGAGGATTGAAGTACATGATGGGTGAGATGTCCTCGTACTTCTGTAACCTCTGTTTAGTATCAAATGTTATTGTGTAGGGTGGTAGCTATGTTACTTCTTATTTGTTGTTGGAATCGATTGTTGGAATTCATGTTTACATGTTTTCGCAGTAGCAGTCGGGGAGGCTTACTTCGTAGCCATGGCAGTTCTGTTGAGGAGTGCTTGGTGACAAGTGGTTGAGTGCACGAACGACAACACACAGGGCAGACAATGAGACAGAATATGGGAGCATACCAAGAAAGATTTAATAAGGCTCCACCTCGAAAGGGAACACTTTTGGATTGCGAAAGACGTGACTTTGCTTGTGGCAGAGTTAAAGACTGGCTGTGGAGAGGAAGAAAGAAAACACGAGAAGAAATATGCGCCGGAGTCTCTATTCCGATTGAAATCTCCTGTGAAGTCGACACGTAAACGTGCTTCGGAATTCGGTACACTGAGTAAAACAATAGGAGACCACCTGAAAAGAAGCCTTTAAGGTCAGACCTTTTCGATCAACGTTCGTAAAGACTTATAGGATACAGACCGGAATGAGCTCATTTTAGTATGCCGCGCTTCTTTGGTTCAATTTCCAAGTGTAGAGTCCGCAGATCGTGGTCTCGCGGTCGCGTTCTCGCTTCCCGATCACGGGGTCCCGGTTTCGATTCCCGGCGGGGTCAGGGATTTTCACCTGCCTCGAAATGACTGGGTGTTTGTGTTGTCCTCATCATTTCATCATCATTCATGAAAGTGGCGAGATTGGACTTTAAGAAAAGGTTGGGAATTTGTACGGGCGCTGATAACTGAACAGTTGAGCGCCCCACAAACCAAACATCATCTCCAAGTGTAGAGAACGGTGCCAAGGTTATACTTTCAGATGAATGCGCAGTTTAACGCAGCTCTGGTGGTAGGAATATTGTTGTCTGGGCCATATAGAATCCTCAATACGTAGTCAAATTAGAAAGGAATCCGTCTCACGTAATGATGCGGGCAGCGATGACATCACAATACCTCCTTGGACCGTACTTTTTTGAAGGGACTGTGAATGGGGCAAATTATTTACACTTGTCAAAAACATGGTTAATACACGACCTTCACTAAACGGGTGTCAATAGAACGTAAGTACATGGTTGCAGCAAGACGGAGTGCCTCCTCACAACGCTCTTACAGTGTGCGAGTTCCTCAGCGAACACTTTCCAGGACGGTGGACAGGTCTTGGTTAGCAGCAACACCAGCTCTCTTGAAACAGCCGCCAAGTACTCCTGAGCTGACAACTCGCCATGGGTTGTCATTAAGGTGCGTTAATCTGCACGTCCTTACGGTACAAAAGAAGAGCTGTGCAATGCTGTAGATAATGTATTAGGCACAGTAACACCAGACATGCTCAAAAATATGGCAAGAAGAACTCGGAAGCGTATGCAAATGTGTTCACAGTTGGCCGTCACGAAGGAGTTTACTGTTGACACTCTGAAAGCGAAGTTCGAGGAACAGTCAGGAAACTTGTTACTTCGTCTCACATATGTCACGCAAAGTGCCTACGACGAGTAAATCAGCATTAATGGAGGCTATAGGAAAGTTTACCGTCAGGCGTTCGTACAATGCACCATTCGCGGAAGGAACAGAATAGGCCAAATGACAGTTGCATTAGATGTACTATCGACCACGAATGTTTTCTTATTATTATTATCGTTAGATATCTACAGAGATAAGAGTGAAGTAATGGTATTTGGAAGAGAGAAGGGGATCAATGGAAATATTACCTTCACTGGAGAACCCCTCAAAGAGGTAGAAAGATTCACTTATTTAGGGAGTGAAATGTCTTGGAATGGAAGAATAACCAACGAAATTAATAGGAGGTTACAGAAAGGAGGCAATTTCTACCAAACAATAAAACACATGATTTGGAATAAGGAACTTTCAGAAAAAGCAAAACTCCTTATGTATAAGAATTATTACTTCCTTATTGTCCGCAGCTCGTGGTCGTGCGGTAGCGTTCTCGTTTCCCACGCCCGGGTTCCCGGGTTCGATTCCGGGCGGGGTCAGGGATTTTCTCTGCCTCGTGATGACTGGGTGTTGTGTGATGTCCTTAGGTTAGTTAGGTTTAAGTAGTTCTAAGTTCTAGGGGACTGATGATCATAGATGTTAAGTCCCATAGCGCTCAGAGCCATTTGAACCATTTGAACTTCCCTATTGTCACCTATGGTGGAGAAACATGGACAATGACAGAAAGGGACTGGAGCAGACTACAACCAGGTGAAATGAAATTTCTCAGAGCAGTTAAGGGAAAATCAAGAATGGACAGAGTAAGGAATGCAGAGATTGGAAAAGACCTTAAACAAGAAAGTAGGAGACAAGAAACTGAAAAAAAGAGATTAAGATGGTATGGTCATGTTAACAGGATGCATGGGCAGATATTCCCCAAAATTATGAAAGAACTAAAAAATGTTCAAATGTGTGTGAAATCTTATGGGAATTAACTGCTAAGGCCATCAGTACCTAAGCTTACACACTACTTAACCTGAATTATCCTAAGGACAAACACACACACCCATGCCCGAGGGAGGACGCGAACCTCCGCCGGGAAAGAAGATGGATGGAAAAAGACCTAGAGGGCGGCCAAGAACATGGTGGAAAATGGGAGGGAGAATATCTATGGAAAGGAGAGGTGTGACCTGGGAGCAAGTGGAGTTGGTGGGTGTACCAAGCCAAAGGAAGAGGACTCGTCATCACCCAGACCCGGCAGTAGCTGGAGCAGGATCTGGATATAGATTGATAGATCTACAGAGTGTTCCATTTACCTCGATCAACGCAAATAGCTTTTAGTCCAGAAGCAAAATCTAAAAAAAAAAATGTATCAAGAAAATGTTGTCTAGCTACAAGGGGACACTGACCAGCATGATTGCAAACGCATCTTTGTCCATTACGAAGATATGAGTAGCAATGTGTCTGTTTTGTAAGTCCGTTCATTTCTAACATATGAAAAGGAGTACACCTTTTTTTGAACACCACCTTGAATTTTTTATTCGGTAATCCACCTCGTTCCTCCAAAAATATTTCAAAGACATAACAAAGTGCCATTCATAACATAAAAGGGACTAACTCTGCTGTAGTGAGTGTATGTACACTTTACACCAACGAAGAGAAAGTAGAAATGTTATTCATTTATGGAGAATGGAAGTTAAAGGAACAGTAGTTGACGTAAGAGTGATATATCCTTAAAGATGCGTGTAGTATAGTACTTTCAAGCCGTATGATGTCCATACTAAAGGCACGACTTGATTCTACTCATGCAAACCTTCAACTCAACACGGTTGACTGAAAACTGGTGTGCTTCTCCTAGCGTTTCCATTTGTTTACTACAGTTCTAGCAAGTGGGCAACTTAACGTTCTCACTGGTACCTGACGGTCTGCAAATCAGTTTTACGTGGCTTGTGCGGCAGAGACTGAAACTGATTTTTTTCCTATAGCTTCCGTGATAGTACCACGAATATTTGAAAAGAGAGAGTTTTTAAGTATGATGTCCGTAAGCGGAAGCACTCTCGTATCGGTAGGTTGCTAGTAATGCTCCATATTATAGACACTCTTTGCATTTCGCGTAACAAACAATTGTGGTTCAAATGGCTCTGAGCACTACGGGATTTAACATCTGAGGTCATCAATCCCCTAGAACTTAGAACTACCTAAACCTAACTAACCTAAGGACATCACACATATCCATGCCCGAGGTAGGACTCGAACCTGCGACCGTAGCGGTCGCGCGGTTCCAGACTGAAGTGCCCAGAACCGCTCGGCCACACCGGCCGGCAAACAATGGAGGTGACGCGAGAGGAGCAGCACGGTACAATACAGTTCTGTGTTCGCTTAAACCATACAGCCACTGAAGCTTACAAAAAGCTGCGGCATGCGTACGGTGAAGATGCACAATCTCGTGCAACAGTATTCAGGTGGCTGAAGGACTTCAAAGAAGGCTGTGTTGCGTGTCTATGCAAGATGGGCCCGGTGTTTCTGCTTCTGCTGTGACTGATATGAAAATCAACATAGCTGTTGTGATTGTCCATGACAATCGGCGGATAACATTTCTGAACTTCTATGGAGGGTTGCGAATTTCATATGGCAGTGTCTTTACAGTTATGCACGATCATCTCCGTATGACCCTTGTTTGTACCCGTCGGGTGCCAAGTGTTTTGACTCCCTAACAAAATGCTGTGCGAATTAAAACAATCCGTGAGGTGTTGCGTCTCGTTGTTGATGGAGGGGATGCGTTTCTGGTATCATTATCACCGGTGTTGAGTCGTGGTCGCATCGTTATGATCCTGAAGTCCTGAAGGAAAACGAGCCAGTTGTTCCATCTGCAGGGAAAGTATGGGTGATCACATTTTCTGCCATGGAATGATTTACCAGCATGCAGTTCTCCCTCACACTACTGTTACAGCAGTGTACTACACGTCAGTATTAGCTAAAGTGAGGAACCATGTTGCAAGGAAAAGACCAAAACTTTCCCTGACATGGTGGCGACTTCATCATGACAATGAGCGGCCTCACGTCTCAAATCAAGTCATACGCTATAGTCCCGATCTTGCATCCTGTGATGTTTCTTTTAATACCATCACCAAAGGCAAAGCTTTAAGGCATTCGATTTGAGAACTCCGAATCAGTGGTCAAGAAAAGTGAGGAGATTCTCAAGGACCAGACAAAGAATGGCCTACACAATGTCTTCGAGGACTGGCAGAAACGCAATAAAAAGTGAATTCAGGTGGGAGGGAAGCACTTTAGAAAGATAAAGTAAATATTGAAATGGAGTAATTAACATCCGTGAAAAAAAATCTGCCTCCGTCTTCGTTGAACAGCCATCGCATGCTACGTTTTCAATAACATCATGTTTACAAGGATGGTATACTGTGTTACGTTTTGAACAGGTCTTGAGAAGAGGAAGTGGGTTACCGACTAGAAAATATAGGACGCTGTTGAAAAGACCTATATCTCTAACGTCGACCAGTTGTAGAATTTTGGAACACATATTATGTTCGAGTATACTGATTTTTCTGAAGACTAGGAATCTACCCTGTAGGAATCAGCGTGGGTTTCGAAAAAGACGATCGTGTGAAACCCAGCTCGCGCTATTCGTCCACGAGACTCAGAGGGTCGTAGACACGGGTTCACAGGTAGATGCCGTGTTTCTTGACTTCCGCAAGGCGTTCGATACTGTTCCCCACAGTCGTTTAATGAACAAAGTAAGAGCATATGGACTATCAGAACAATTGTGTGACTGGACTGAAGAGTTCCTAGATAACAGAACGCAGCATGTCATTCTCAATGGAGAGAAGTCTTCCGAAGTAAGAGTGATTTCAGGTGTGCAGCAGGGGAGTGTCGTAGGACCGTTGCTATTCACAATATACATAAGTGACCTTGTGGATGACATCGGAAGTTCACTGAGGCTATTTGCGGATGATGCTGTGGTATATCGAGAGGTTGTAACAATGGAAAATTGTACTGAAATGCAGGAGGATCTGCAGCGAATTGACGCATGGTGCAGGAAATGGCAATTGAATCTCAATGTAGGCAAGTGTAATGTGCTACGAATACACAGAAAGAAAGATCTCTTATCATTTATCTACAATATGGCAGGTCGGCAACTGGAATCAGTTAATTCAATAAATTATCTGGGAGTACGCTTTAGGAGTGATTTAAAATGGAATGATCATATAAAGCAGATGCCACACTGAGATTCATTGGAAGAATCCTAAGGAAATGCAATCCGAAAACAAAGAAAGTAAGTTACAGTAAGCTTGTTCGCCCACTGCTTGAATACTGCTCAGCAGTGTGGGATCCGTACCAGATAGGGTTGATAGAAGAGATAGAGAAGGTCCAACGGAGAGCAGCGCGCTTCGTTATAGGATCACTTAGTAATCGCGAAAGCGTTACGGAGATGATACATAAACTCCAGTGGAAGACTGTGCAGGAGAGACGTTCAGTAACTCGGTACGGGCTTTTGTTGAAGTTTCGAGAACATACCTTCACCGAGGAGTCAAGCAGTATATTGCTCCCTCCTACGTATATCTCGCGAAGAGACTATGAGGATAAAATCAGAGAGATTAGAGCCCACGAACAATCCGAGACTGGAACAGAAGGGAGAACCGATAGAGGTACTCAAGGTACCCTCCGCCACACACCGTCAGGTGGCTTGCGGAATATGGATGTAAATGTACATGTAGAAAAGAAGGCCGGCCGGTGTGTCCGAACGGTTCTAGGCGCTTCACCCTGGAACCGTGCGACCGATAGGTCGCAGCTTCGAATCCTGCCTTGGGCATGGATGTGTGTGTTGTACTTAGGTTAGTTTAGGTTTAAGTAGTTCTAAGTATAGGGGACTGATGACAGATGTTAAGTGCCATAGTGCTCAGAGCCACTTGAACCATTTGTTGAGAACAAAACGTCTTCGCAATGAATGATGTTCCAAGAAAGGCAATCATGGTAGTTACTGTCTCTCCGGTAGTTAAGCAACGTGTGCTTGGTCCGTTCTTTTGGTTTGCTTCTGAACAAAAATTTATGTAGGGTGATCGAGATAGACGTGACACCCCGTGTAATGAAGTGCTTGTTGTGTGATGTGTACGCCGAATGCTAACTGCAAGGAAAGATAATACGGAAATTGAAATTAGCGCCTTCACGACGCTACTCTGCCTTGTCCACCTGTTGCGCCGGCAGAGGCTCGGACTTACTCTGTCGGCGCAGCCGGCAGTGGCTCCCTGCCGAAGGCGTGTCGCGTCGGCGCTCGCCATTACCATAACCAACAATGGGCACCCGGCTGCTTACCGGAGGTGCCAAGTGCGCCGCAGTTATGCCGTCAGGGCTACGGCCGGACGGCGGGCGGCGGCCTGGCCTCACCTTTCTTCCGTGTGAGTGCGTGTCGGAGACGGACAGCTGCGCAGGGAGGGACGGGCGTGATGGGGCGGCCCGAGCCGAGACAATGGGCGCCGCCGGTGCTAATAAACACGTGTGAGGGACATTTTTATTTTGACAGAAACGTGGCGGCCGCGCCCGGGGCTGTGCGGACCACACACGGGGACGGCAGGCGGCGTTAATAAAGCGCTCCGCCGCGCCGGCAATCTGCCGTTATGAATACCTGCGCGCGCTGACGCTGATTAATGCCCCGCACCGCGCAGCGCGGAGAGCACGCCTCTCTCTCCGTCTCTCTGCTCACAGGCGTCTCTACATCTACGAGGAGCATTCAATAAGTAATGCAACACATTTTTTCTAGGCCAGTTTCGGTTGAAAAATTGAGGAATTTTTGTGGGACATCGTGGAATATTCCCGCTTCAGCCCCTATAGTTTCATGAAGTTCCGGTAGTTGGTGGCGTTGTTCTTAGCCTTCGAAATTGCGTCTATTACGGAGGTGCGTTCCAAGCAGAGCATCGAAGATATCCTTAGGTGCTTGCGGCATGTCTGCGGAGACCAGGCAGCGAACGACAGCACGGTGAGTCGTTGGGCGAAGCGTCTCTCACCTACATCTAAGTGGATACTCTGCAAAATACATTTATGTGCCTGGCAGAGGGCTCATCGAACCACCTTCACGATTCTCTATTATTCCAATCTCGTATAGCGCGCGGACATAATGGACACCTATATCTTTCCGTACGAGCTCTCATTTCCCTTATTTTATGGTTCAAATGGCTCTGAGCACTATGGGACTTAACATCTATGGTCATCAGTCCCCTAGAACTTAGAACTACTTAAACCTAACTAACCTAAGGACAGCACACAACACCCAGCCATCACGAGGCAGAGAAAATCCCTGACCCCGCCGGGAATCGAACCCGGGAACCCGGGCGTGGGAAGCGAGAACGCTACCGCACGACCACGAGATGCGGGCCTTATTTTATCGTGGTGATCGTTTCTCCCTAAGTGAGTCGGTGTCAACAAAATATTTTCGCATTCGGAGGAGAAAGTTTGCGATTGCAATTTCGTGAGAAGACTCCGTCGCAAGGAAATACGCCTTTCTTTTAATGATTTCCAGTCCTAATCCTGCATCATTTCTGTGACACTCTCACCCATATTTCGAGATAATACAAAACGTGTTCTACGTCTACATCTACATGGATAATCTGCAAAACATATTTAAGTGCCTGGCAGAGGATTCATCTAACCACCTTCACAATACTTCTCTATTATTCCAATCTCCTAGAGCGCGGAAAAAACGAACACCTATATATTTCCGTACGAGCTCATTCCCTTTTTTCATTATAATGATCGTTTCTCCCTAAGTAGGTTGTGCGTCAAAAATATTTTCGCATTCGAAGGAGAAAATTGGTGATCGAAATTTCGTGAGAAGATTCCGTCTCAACGAAAAACGCTTATGTTTTAATGATGTCCACCACAAATCCCGTGTCATTTCAGTGACAATCTCTCTCCTATTTTACGATAATACAAAACGTGCTGCCTTTCTTTGAACTTTTCGATGTACTCCGTCAGTCCTATCTGGTAAGGATACCACAGTGCGCAGCAGTATTCTAAAAGAGGACGGACAAGCGTAGTGTACGCAGTCTCCTTAGTAGGTCTGTTACATTTTCTAAGTGTCCTCTGCCAATAAAACGCAGCCATCGGTTAGCCTTCCCCACAACATTTTCTATGTGTTCTGTCCAATTTAAGTTGTTCGTAACTGTAATACCTAGGTATTTAGTTGAATTTACGGCTTTTAGATTAGACTGATTTATCGTGTAACCGAAGTTTAACGAGTTGCTTTTAGCACTCATGTGGATGACCTCACACTTTTCGTTATTTAGGGTCAACTGCCACTTTTCACACCATTCAGATATTTTTTCTAAATCGTTTTGCAGTTTGTTTTGATCTTCTGATGACTTTATTAGTCGATAAACGACAGCGTCATCTGCAAACAACCGAAGACGGCTGCTCAGATTATCTCTCAAATCGTTTATATAGATAAGGAACAGCAAGGGGCCTGTAACACTACCTTGGGGAACGCCTGAAATCACTTCTGTTTTACTCGACAACTTTCCGTCAATTACTACGCACTGTGAACTCTCTGACAGGAAATCCCAAATCCAGTCACATAACTGAGACGACATTCCATAAGCACGCAAGTTCACTACGAGCCGCTTGTGTGGTACAGTGTCAAAAGCCTTCCGGAAATCCAAGAATACGGAATCGATCTGAAATCCCTTGTCAATAGCACTCAGCACTTCATGTGAATAAAGAGCTAGTTGTGTTTCACAGGAACGATGTTTTCTAAACCCATGTTGGCTGTGTGTCAACAGACCGTTTCCTTCGAGGTAATTCATAATGTTCGAACACAATATATGTTCTAAAATCCTGCTGCATATCGACGTTAACGATATGGGCCTGTAATTTAGTCGATTACTGCTACTACCTTTCTTGAATATTGGTGTGACCTGTGCAACTTTCCAGTCTTTGGGTACGGATCTTTCGTCGAGCGAACGGTTGTATGTGATTGTTAAGTATGGAGCAAGAAGGTCGTGCAAACCTGTACGATCTCCTTCGTACCGGCGGGCAGTGTTGGAACGAACGTGCGGACACTCTCATTGGAGGTGATCGACGGATCGGACTCAGACACCTCGCGGCTCAACTGGACGTCTCTGTTGGTGATGTTGACACACTCGTCACGAAACTTCCTTGGAATAATCTTCCTCATCCACCCTACAGCACGGATCTCGCACCATCCTAATTCCATCTGTTTGGCCCAATGTAGGACGCAATCTACTGGAAGCAGTACACGGATGATCGGGAGGTTCTTCATGCAGCAACGTCGACCCGTGGACTCGCATCGTGTGGGCATAGAGGCCCTCACACTTAGGCGGTTTAAGGCCGTCGCATTGAACTGAAATTATATTGAAAAATACTGTTTTCTAGACAGAACAGTGAGGAATATTATGGTGCTTTGGAATCCTGAGTAAAACCAATCTACTTTCAGAAAAAAAAAATTGTTGCGTCACTCACTGAACGTCCCTCGTCCATCTACTTGTACACTCTGCAGGGCAAATTACACCCTCCTCACATGGGTCAAGTTAGGGGACCTTGACGAGAAGCTACACGAATCTCGTGACCCCCTTCCTCTTATTTCACCCTGTGGATGTATTGCCGCTCGCGTAAAATATAAGTTCTGCGATATTTCGGCTACATGGTACGAAACATTGAGCTAATATAAGGCAAGAAAGCTCTCTACATCTCAAGCAGAACTTGGGAGACGCCACAATGGATGTCGTCGTTTTCAAATGAAGCCAATATTTGGAGGGTTTTACATTACAACTTACGTTGCGGTTGATAATCGAAGCGTCCTCAGCTCGTGCTCGTGCGGTAGCGTTCTCGCTTCCCGCGCCCGGGTTCCCGGGTTCGATTCCCGGCGGGGTAGGGATTTTCTCTGCCTCGTGATGACTGGGTGTTGTGTGATGTCCTTAGGTTAGTTAGGTTTAAGTAGTTCCAAGTTCTAGGGGACTGATGACCACAGATGTTAAGTCCCATAGTGCTCAGAGCCATTTGAACCATTTGATAATCGAAGCAAGACTAAAGAAAAATCGATTGATCATTTAACGGTGCAAACATTCGACTGTCATAAAAATATTGGTAAGATGAAGGGAAAGATTGGTAACATACTATGTGTACAAGAACCAAGAAGACCAAGAACGAAGTGCTCGGATTAAAATGTGTGTAAGGCAGGGATGCAGTCTCTCGCCTCTACTGTTCAATCTACACATCGAAGAAGCAATGACGGAAATAAAAGAAAGGTTCAAGAGTAGGACTGAATTCAAGGGCAAAGGATTTCAATGTAAGATGCGTTGATAAAATTGCTATCCTCAGTGAAAGTGAAAAGGAATTACAGGATATGTTGAATGGAAAGAACAGTCTAATGATACAGAATACGGATTGAGAATAAATCGAAGAAAGACGAAAGTAGTCAGAAGGAGCAGAAATGAGAACAGCGAGAAACTTAACATTGCAATTGGTGATCACGAAGTAGATCAAGTTAAGGGATTCTGCTACCTAGGTAGAAAAGTAAGCCATGATGGATGAAGTAAGGAGGATATGAAAAGCAGAATAGTGCAGTTACGGAGGACATTCCTGGCCAGTCTACCAGTATCAAACACGAATCTCAATTTGCGGAAGAAATTTCTGAGAATATACGTTTGGACCACAGCATTGTATAGTCTAGTAGTGAGACATGTACTGTGGGAAAACCGGAAGAGAAGACAATCTAAGCATTTGAGATGTGGTGGTGCAGAAGAACGTATAGGATTAAGTGGACTGATAAGGTAAGGAATGAGGACGTCCACCGAGGACCGGCGAGGGAAGCAATACGTGGAAAACACTGAGGGGGAGAAGGGGTAGGATGGTAGGACATGTGTTAAGACATCAGGGAAGACCTTCCATTGTAATTGAGGGAGCTGTAGAAGATAAATACTGTAGAGGAAGACAGAGACTGAAATACATTCAGCAAATAATTGAGGACGTAAGTTGCAAGTTCGTCATTGGTACGCCATGTTGTAATAAAATGGGGGGAAACGTTATATTGCTGGTTCCAGAGTTTCAGATTCAGTTATTTTCGTATTACACTACTGGCCATTAAAATTGCTACACCAAGAAGAAATGCAGATGATAAATGGGTATTCATTGGACAAATATATTATACTACTACTGACATCTGATTACATTTTCACGCAGTTTGGGTGCATAGATCCTGAGAAATCATAACCCAGAACAACCACCTCTGGCCATAATAACGGCCTTGATACGCCTGGGCATTGATTCAAACAGAGTTTGGATGGCGTGTACAGGTACAGCTGCCCATGCAGCTTCAGCACGATACCACAGTTCATCAAGAGTAGTCACTGGCGTACTGTGACGAGCCAGTTGCTCGCCCACCATTGACCAGACGTTTTCAATTGGAGAGAGATCTGGAGAATGTGATGGCCAGGGCAGCAGTCGAACATTTTCTCTATCCAGAAAGGCCCGTACAGGACCTGCAACATGCGGTCGTGCATTATCCTGCTGAAATTTAGGGTTTCGCAGGGACTGAATGAATGGTAGAGCCACGGGTCGTAACACATCTGAAATGTAACGTCCACTGTTCAAAGTGCCGTCAATGTGAACAAGAGGTGACCGAGACGTGTAACCAATGGCACCTCATACCATCACGCCGGGCGATACGCAAGTATGGCGATGACGAATACACGCCTCTAATGTGAGGTTCACCGCAATGTCACCAAACACGGATGCGACCATCACGATGCTGTAAACAGAACCTGGATTCATCCGAAAAAATAACGTTTTGCCATTCGCGCACCTAGGTTCGTCGTTGAGTACACCATCGCAGGCGCTCCTGTCTGTGACGCAGCGTCAAGGGTAACCGCAGCCATGGTCTCCGAGTTGATAGTCCATGCTGCTGCAAACGCCGTCGAACTGTTCGTGCAGATAGTTATTGTCTTGCAAACGTCCCCATCTGTTGACTCAGGAATCGAGACGTGGCTGCACGATCCGTTACAGCCATGCGGATAAGATGCCTGTCATCTCGACTGCTAGTGATATGAGGTCGTTGGGATCCAGCACGGTGTTCCTTATTACTCTCCTGAACCCAGCGATTCCACATTCTGCAAACAGTCATTGGATCTCGACCAACTCGAGCAGCAATGTCGCGATACGATAAACCGCAATCGCGTTAGGCTACAATCCGACCTTTATCATAGTCGGAAACGTGATGGTACGCATTTATCCTCCTTACACGAGGCATCACAACAACGTTTCACCAGGCAACGCCGGTCAACTGCTGTTTGTGTATGGAAACTTTCCTCATGTCAGCACGTTGTAGGTGTCGCCACCGGCACCAACCTTCTGTGAATGCTCTGAAAAGCTAATCATTGGCATATCACAGCATCTTCTTCCTGTCAGTTAAATTTCGCATCTGTAGAACTTCATCTTCGTGGTGTAGCAATTTTAATGGGCATTAGCGTATAACTAGTTTCTCACGAAAGTATGTCTTTTAAGGCACGGCATACAGAAGATTTTTCTCTGTTGGAGTACCTACAATTAAATACAAGTTAATGAAATATTGGCGATTAAAGCTTTCTGGATGTCGTAAGATGTAAAAGAAGGTCATCTGCTACCCAATTTCAGAGTAGCGTAGTAAGTAGTGGTGCCGAGCTACGAGTATGAAGTACTGTGTAACTCCTTCGCATATTGCAAATTAAAATACAGTCCCTCTTACGAGTGAGTTTATTCCATTGTGTTAACTTTTATAAGCTGATGTCCTTACTCACGGCATAAGGACTGCGTAACACGTTCATGGATACCGAATTGTTTAATTTATATATACTACAGACAGAGCAATACGACTGTCATGTGGACATTGGGGAAAATGTACATTTTAATAGATCTAATGTAGCAATGCCTTGCGGCCTAACGCACTGCTTTCCGGGAGGGAAGGAGTGCCGGTGCCCGGCACGAATCCGCCCGGGAGATTAGAGTCGATGTCCGGTGTGCCGGCCAGTCTGTGGATGGTTATTAAGGAGGTTTTACATCTGCCTCGGCGAATGCGGGCTGGTTCCCCTTATTCCGCCTCAGCTACACTATGTCTGTGATTGCTGCGCAAACACTTTATCCAGGTACGCGTACACCATAAATACTCTACCATGCAAACATTGGGGTTACATTCTTCTGGTGTGTGATATTCCCAGAGGGGGGGGGGGGGGGGGTCGGAGGAGGGGCCACTCGGGGCCGAACCGCACAATAACTCTGGGTTCGGCGTGGAGTGGCGGTGGGGTGAGAGGACTGCTGTTGCCTGTTGTGGGGTTGTGTAACACTGCGGGCTAAGGCGGGGACGAAGCCTCTCCGTCGTTTCTAGGTCCCCAGATCCATACAGTACTATACAATGTAGCAATGCTATGTATGTCCATTTTCGTAAAGAAACAATGTGGTTAGCTAGAGAGACACACCTGACAGCTGCAGTTGCAAATCATGTTAACCATCACGTCTCAAGTGACGCAGTCGCTTTTTCTCATACGGCTGGGTTTCCCGTATGCGGCCAAGTCAACTAAGGGGGGCGTGAATATTTCGGGTGAAAGGAACGGAAAGGAAACGGGATGCGAAAGATTTATGAGGTAAATAATGATGTCCAGCGTCGCAGGGAATTGCGACAATGCAACGGCGAGAGGTGAAAATTTGTGCCGGACCAGGATTCAAGGCCGGATACTTCGCTTCTCCAGAATGGTTGCCTTAACCGACACAGCTATCTGGTCACGCTTTCCGTCAGACCCAAATTCCTCCCCTCTCGTACATGGCACCGTTGCGACCCCCGTCCATTAGCCCCCTACTCGCAGATTTATGATTCACATAGGTGTTGTGAAGTTCGTTGTGCACCCGCACTGCAACTTTTTCGTCGAACAGCCGTCGCGCCCATAGAATTGTAGATATGAGTGGTGTCTACTCTGTTGGTCATATCTGACAGAATCGACACCACTCATATCTATAACGTCAACTGCTTCGTCTCATGTAAGGCCTGGAGGTGTGTGGCGGAGCATATTTTTGCTACCACTTTCTTTTCCCCACTTTCCTGTTCCAGTGACGAATGACACTTGGGAAGAATTATTGTCGGTAATCTTCCTGATTCACTCGTCGTGACCATGTGTAGGAGGTGGAAATATATATGCCCACCTGTTATTAGAAACTACACTCTCGAAATTACGGCAGCAAAGCTTTCAGTGATGCGCACCACCTCTATTGTAGCGTATACTAATAGATTTTGTTGAGCATCTCCGTAACGCTCTTGCACTGATTAAGTGAAATGCGCCGGTCTTCATCTCTGCCTCAACCATTATTCCAGATAGGTAAGGGTCCCACACTGGCCGATCGAACGAGTGATTTATAATCCACTTCTTTCGGGGATGGGTAGGGAATAACAAAAAACAAAATGTGTGTGAAATCTCAAGGGACTTAACTGCTAAGGTCATCAGTCCCTAAGCTTACACACTACTTAACCTAAATTATCCTAAGGACAGACACACACACACCCATGCCCGAGGGAGGACTCGAACCTCCGCCGGGACGAGCCGCACAGTCCATGACAGCAGCGCCCAAGACTGCTCGGCTAATCCCGCGCGGCAGGAAATAACAGCCTGGATACTCCTTTTCCTACTATTAGTTTTATGTTATCGCCCCTTTTAGGACCCCGTATGGATACTCATAGATATGTGACTGTAGTTTTACTGTTTCCGCCGGCCACTGTGGCCGAGCGGTTCTAGGCACTTCAGTCTGGAACCGCGCGACCGCTACGGTCGCAGGCTCGAATCCTACCTCGGACATTGGTGTGTGTGATGTCTTTATGTTAGTTAGGTTTAAGTAGTTCTAGGGGACTGATGACCTCAGATGTTAAGCCCCATAGTGCTCAGAGCCATTTGAACCATTTTGCTGTTTCCCTGTTTCCAGTGATTTGTCGCCAACAGTGTAATCGAACAGTAGTGGAATTCTTTGCTTGTTTATGTGCAATACTTTACACTTATTTACGTTCATGGCCAACTGGCTGTCCCCACAATCAAACGTTGATCTTCTGCAGGTCTTCTGTCGTTGCAACCCTATTGTATGAGGGGCAGTCAAATGTAAAGCGGACACCCGCCATAACAGGACCATGAAATGGTTCTATTCAAGGGTAATCACCACACGCGTTACACACTTATCCTATTAGAGGACGAGACGAGCAATTCCTGTTTCGGAGAACACAGTCTGGCGCTGGTAGATCCACAACCGCGCCGACCCCTACACTTCCTCCTCCGACTGAAACTGACGTCCGCGTATGTCTTTCGTGAGGTCACTAAAAATGTGAAAATCACTTGGTGAAAGATATTGTCTGCACAGAGAATGTTGAAATGTTTCGCCGAATCACTGAAGAGTAGCCTTCGTCCAAATGGCAGTATATGTGTGTGGGGGGTGCGGGGGGGGGGGGGGGACGGTTAACGCACAACAGAAAGATTCCACCCAACAGCATTCCGAAAGCCCGAGGGATAACGGAAAATCCAGCACTTGAAGCTTACCACATCTTCCCCTCCAAATAAATCCAAAGCTGTTCACACAAGTTCCAGTGAGGTCATGAACAGCTTCTTCGATTGCAGGAATCCACTGCCCGTCGAGTTTCTCGGGCGTAGAGCCACAAGCAATGCGCATCACGAGCAATAATTGAATCTGAATTTGATTTATTATCCATTTAGAAACCTGTTTCCCTACATTTTGTAACAGTTAGTTCATTTTACTGTTTTTCTTGTAGATTACAGAAAATATTCCGTATTACAAACAGAAATTACTGCTTTCAGCAATTACCATGGAAGTAATAACATATTAAAAGTACATTAGAAACTGAAAGGTAAAATCAGAAAAAATATTCAGATTTTAAGAAGATACAAAGACAGATGATAGGAAAGACTTGGATAGAAAGAGAGAGAGAAATGATGGGTGTAATGTATGGATCAAGTTAAGATGCATAATGTCATTTGCGGTAGACTTTACATCATGGGTCAGTACAAGAAGTTGGCTTGTCGTGTTCGCCTAAATATCGATTGATTTCAGTCGGGAAGTGGACAGTTCGGACGGGACCAGTTGCTTGTCCCGCCAGATCTCCGGATCCTAACCCCTGGACTTCTACAGCAGGGAATGAAATAAAGCTGTGCAACTGTACAGAGTGAAATGAACAAAGCCTGCAACATTCCAAGAACAGAAAGGAGCCGAGCACGTCACTGTCTTCGCTTGCATGGACATCACTTTGAACACGTTCTGGGGTAAACGTCCAGCACGTAGTTATGTAGAATTTCGAGTCTCTTCTTGTCGCTGCTTCCTGAGGAGAAATAATTTTCTGTTGCACCTGTGATCCCTAAATAAAGAAATTTGGGGCAAAACTTTATTTAACATTTTACTCTTATTTTGATGTATGCGCTACACCTACGAATTGTGTGCAGCTACTTTTGAATCACCCTGTATACAAGAGAATATGCCTTAAAAATAACTCATTCATATCAGGGGTTAATTGTTTTATTTTATTTGCTCGTCTAGTTCCCTAGGACCAAATTGAGGAGTAAATCTCCAAGGTAATGGAACGTGTCAGTACATGAAATTACAACTCAAAAGTAGTAACAGATAAAAATAAATGTTCATGAACCTTAAAAACGTCAGTCCATAAATTTAAGTAAACGTTATCGGCAATACAATAAAAATCAGCTTAATTTTTGAAGGAACTCCTCGACAGAATAGAAGGAGTGACCCATGAGGAAACTCTTCAGTTTCGATTTGAAAGCGCGTGGATTACTGCTAAGATTTTTGAATTCGAGTGGCAGCTTATTGAAAATGGATGCAGCAGTATACTGCACACCTTTTTGCACAAGAGTTAAGGAAGTCCGATCCAAAAGGTTTGATTTCTGCCGAATATTAACCCAGTGAAAGCGGCTTATTCTTGAGAATAAACTAATATTTGTAACAAGAAACGACAATAAGTAATATACGTATTGAGAGGCCAATGTCAAAATACCCAGACTAGTGAACAGAGGTCGACAAGAGGTTCGTGAACTAACACCACTTATTGCCCGAACCGCCAGTTTCTGAGCTAAAAATATCCTTTTGGAATGAGAAGAGTTACCCCAAAATATAATACCATACGACAATAGCGAATGAAAATAAGCAAAGTAGACTAATTTTCGTGTCGAACGATCACTCACTTCTGATACCGTTCGAATAGTAAAAATGGCAGTATTAAGTCTTCGAACAAGATCCTGAACGTGGGCTTTCCGCGACAGTTGACTATCTACCTGAACACCTAGAAATTTGAACTGTTCAGTTTCACTAATCATATGTCCATTCTGTGAAATTAAAACGTCTGGTTTTGTTGAACTGTGTGTTAGAAGCTGTAAAAACTGAGTCTTACAATGATTTAGCGTTAGTCATGTACTGCACTATTTGAAACCGAGCCAATGTTGCACACAACATCCTTTACAACCAAGCTAGTGTCATCAGCAAACAGAAAAATTTTAGAGTTACCTGTAATACTAGAGGGCATATCATTTATATAAATAAGGAACAGGAGTGGCCCCAATACTGATCCCTGGGGCACCCCTCATTTGACAGGACTCCACTCAGACCCCATATCACAGCCGTTATCAACATTTGCTGCCTGTTGCTAAAGTAAGAGGTGAACCAATTGTGAGCTACTCCCCATATTCCGTAATGGTCCAACTTCTGGAGCAATATTTTGTGATCAACACAATCAAATGTCTTAGTTAAATAAAAAAAAAAAATATGCCAAGCGTTCGAAATCTTTTGTTTAACCCACCCAGTACCTCACAGAGAAAAGAGAATATAGCATTTTCAGTTGTTAAACGACATCTAAAGCCGAACTCTACATTTGATAGCAAATCGTGTGATATAAAATGATCAATTATCCTTACATAGATAACCTTTTCAATAACTTTTGCAAATACTGATGGCATAGAAATAGGTCTAAAATTATCTACATTATCACTTTCTACGTTTTTATAAAGCGGCTTTACTACTGAGTACTTTAATCGCTCAGGAAACTGACCATTCCAAAAGGAAAAATTACAAATATAGCTAAATACAGGGCTAACATGTGCAGCACAGTACTTTCATATTCTACTAGACACTCCATCATAACCGTGAGAGTCCTCAGTCTTTAGTGATTTAATTATTGACTGATCAGCATTTCAATAAAATAGCGTAAATTAACACCCCACTGGATTCTTACCATGAAGAGCTTCACTTACATTCTCAAACCCCAAGGCAAACCGGTAGATACATGTATAAATTAACTTATAAGACCTAACTCCTAACCATTACAAAGTACATCTTGAAATACAATACATCACACTCCTTGTCCACCACTGTGATCCAGAATACCATGTAAGATTAATACAAGCAAGCACCAGCGAGTACCAGAGCAAAACCAGGTCAGTGTGTCACTTCTTACAACTGGGCCGTACAGTATCAACGCCCAACACGCACAGTGGTAACAAATTCATAAACACCAGCTAACTTATGTCAGTAATAGCCACTGCCAATTCAGAGGCAGTGACTGCGAGCTCTGAACGAATTTCCTTGTAAAAGCCGAACCACACGAGTTTATGAAACGGTACAAAATGTCCCGTTTGGTGGGCAGGTATTGGGAATCTCTAATAAATATGACCTCCCCCCCACCCCTCAAAAACAGGCTATCTCTGCAATAAAGTGTTGTTCTGCAGTGTTGTCTAATTTCAGCTGCAGAGGCGAAATATTTTCACACGGCTAACAGATACTGGTTTTTCAGGAAGTTCTACAGGGAACATCATGAGAATACCTGCAAGCGCCCAGGCGTGGATCGTTGCACGTCGGCGAAAGTATTTGTAGAAAAGTTCTGCCTCTGGCCCCTGCGACATTGGCAACATAGCCTGCTAGGAATTCTCCTCTAATCATGGCTCGTGGACCCCCTGCGCCTCAGCCCATGCCCTCTACCTTGTGAAAGAGCCAGCACAAGCCTCCCCTGGCTCTACTGATGTACCCACAGAGCACAAGCGTAAGTAAGACCTTTCCCGTGGCGGAGGACCTGATGTGTGTCCGGACCCCCCCTCTTGCGGTACCTACTGCTCCTAGTGCAGCACCAGTTGCCCAGTTGTGCTGCTGTTTTCCCTGTGTCTTCTTGTTTACTCACTACCTCATCTCGCCTTTCTATCGTGTTTCCTTTAAATTTGGTAGTTTTCAAGTTACACAACTTGTGCATTTTACAATTGCCGAAGCCGGCCGGAGTGGCCGAGCAGCTCTGGGCGCTACAGTTTGGAACCGCTCACCGCTACGGTCTCAGGTTAGAATCCTGCCTTGGGCATGGGTGTGTGTGATGTCGTTAGGTTAGTTAGGTTTAAGTAGTTCTAAGTTCTAGGGGACTGATGACCTCAGAAGTTAAGTCTCATAGTGCTCAGAGCCATTTGAACCATTTTTTTTTCTCCAGTCATGAATATTATTGAGCATATCTGGCATGCCTTGTAACGAGCTGTTCAGAAGAGATCTCCACAGCCGCGTCTCCAGCACTACTTCACACACTAGTGAAGCCCAAGCCACATCGTGTTGCGGCGCTTCTGCAGAGGGTCGTACACGATATTATGCAGGTGTACCAGGTGCTTTGGTTCTTCGGTGCATATACCTTGTAAAAAAAAGTATCTGCATAGCATGTTCGTCGACAAGAATTGTACTTGTAAAATACTGGTGCACCATTTGCATCGACTGTTCCAGCCCAACGACAAACGCCGGCGCGAAAATTTAGAATGATATAACCGAGAGCGTGTGAGTCGATGTCAGCCAATAGCATGCTGACTAGGACGTCAACAGAACTGGAGCGGAATCTGCACAAAGAGAATAAGAGCGACACGCCGCCTAGCCATGGCCGCACTAGCAGACAGCACTAGAAGAGCCACACTAGAAGAGCCGCGGCTTACGAACTTGTGTGATTAGCTTGCATGCAAATTGTATCTATAGATGGACACTGATTGTTTGCATATCTCGCTTCCCGCGCCCGGCTTCCCGAGTTCGATTCCCGGCGGGGTCAGGGATTTTCTCTGCCTCGAGATGACTTTGTGTTGGGTGATGTCCTTAGGTTAGTTAGGTTTAAGTAGTTCTAAGTTCTAGGGGACTGATGACCATTGATGTTAAGTCCCATAGTGCCCAGAGCCATTTTTTTTGTTTGCATATCGCCAATTGTTTGCGAAACATCCTTGTAAATCAAATGGCTCTGAGCACTATGGGACTTAACATCTGAGGTCATCAGTCCCCTAGAACTTAGAACTACTTAAACCTAACTAACCTAAGGGCATCACACACATCCATGCCCGAGGCAGGATTCTAACCTGCGACCGTAGCGATCGTGCGATTCCAGACTGAAGCACCTAGAACCGCTCGGCCACACTGGCCGGCTGTAAATCAAAGTTAAGTATTGTCAGTTCAATTACCGTAATAAACTCTATTAATATGATTAGCTTGTAATTATCTAGCTATCTGAGAAAACGTCTTCCTGGGCACCCTATAGACATGAGTGAGCAGGACCCCTCACTGGCGACTACTTGTAAGACGAACACTGTGCCTGGCGGGCATGGAATTTTCTTTTGTTTGCTGGCGCCTTAATTCCCTCTTGTCTTTATTTTGCAGGGGCGTTTACTTGCTTCAACAGTCTCTTTTACTAATCAGTGTTTTCAGGTAGGCGTTTCGGAAATTTTGTTTGCTTTTGAACTTAATTTTCTTGCTTGCATGTCTGTTTGTTGCATTTGTCTCTTCCAAAATACCCACCCCACCTGTCCCGCCCAGCCGGCCGGTTTGGCCGTGCGGTTCTAGGCGCTTCAGTCTGGAACCGCGTGACCGCTACGGTCGCAGGTTCGAATCCCGCCTCGGGCATGGATGTGTGTGATGCCCTTAGGTTAGTTTGGTTTAAGTAGTTCTAAGTTCTAGGGGACTGATGACCACAGATGTTAAGTCCCATAGTGCTCAGAGCCATTTTTTCTGTCCCGGCCCCTGCTCAGGCGCCACAGCTGCAAATCTCTAACCTGCTCAACACGGTGCAGCAGGTACTGCCAACGCTGCACGCTCGACGTAATAAGCACCATCTACAGCAACAGCTACTGCTACACTGCCTTTTCGCCTGTTTCATGAACAAGAAGAGGAATGGCTCGAGTTGTTGCAACAACTGAATTGGAAGCCCACATACTCGTCCACAACGCACCAAGTACTGTGAAACTTCCTTATCTATTGTCCATGGTAGGAAGTGCAGTGTTACGATTAACTCAGATGTTGAAATTTCCTGACAGATTAAAACTGTGTGCCGGACCGAGACTCGAACTCGGGACCTTTGCCTTTCGCGGGCAAGTGCCTTTCTTTCAGAAGTGCTAGTTCTGCAAGGTTCGCAGGAGAGCTTCTGTTAAGTTTGGAAGGTAGGAGACGAGGTACTGGCAGAAGTAAAGCTGTGAGGACGGGGCGTGAGTGGTGCTTGGGTAGCTCAGTTGGTAGAGCACTTGTCCGCGAAAGGCAAAGGTCCTGACTTCGAGTCTCGATCCGGCACACAGTTTTAATCTGCCAGGAAGTTTCATAAGAATGTGGCCCACTCACAAAAATCTAGTCACAAGACCCATGTTATAAATGCAGTATATTCAAAGTCTGCAACAGGCATTAGCAAAAATGGCAAGTGTGTAGTTTCTTCAGTGATACGCCAGTCAAACAAACTTTTTGCTCATTTTCTTCTTTGTAGGAAATGTGTGAAATTTCAGTTGGACATGGGTCCCACTGTCACACTACTAAATCGTTACACATATGGACTGTCTAAAACTAGCACGAAATTAACGGCTTATAATGGACAAGACATTCCCGTTCTCAGAAAATGTACTTTGGCTGCAATGTATCGCTCGCATATGCAAACAGTGACTTTTATGGTGCTACAATCATGCAATTGTGCGAACATATTTGGTCTTGATTTGTTTGCCTTTAAAATTCAGGACAATTTGTTTTCAGTTTTTGCAATCCATGCACAAGACAGTGTAACTAGCTTGCTAAAATAATTCCCAGAACTCTTTTCTGTAGGTTTAGGCAAGGCGAACAATTTTGTCGCACATACTACTCTGAAAGACAGTGCTCAACCGAAATTTTGCCGGGCCAGAACTGTTCCCATTGGATTACGGGACAAAGTCGCTGCTGAACTTCAAGAATTCCAAGATGGTAGAGCTATTGCGCCTATACAAGCTAGTCAATGGGCAAGTCCACTGGTTTTGCTCCCGAAATCTTCTGGTCGCATTCATCTCTGTGTTGACTTCAAATAAGTCTACAGTCAACCCACAAACTGTGATTGATACTTATCCATTGCCACGCCCAGAGGTCCTCATGGACAGATTAGATGTTGGAGCTACTTTATAAAAATTGATTGGCGCGACGCGTATCTTCAAATACCGCTCGATGAGAAATCTCAAAAAGTTTGTGTAGTAAATACTAATTTGGGTTTGTTTAAATATTTGTGTTTGTCTTTTGGCAGTCCTTCGGCATCCACGATTTTCCAACGGTATGTGGAACAGCTGATTGCGCAAGTGCCAAACTGTTCAAACTATTTGCACGATATCGTCGTACACCTGAAGAACATATTTCAAATTTACGTTCTTTCTATTGTGTGTTATCTGATGCAGGACTAACTTGTAGACTGGACAAGGGTGATTTTTTTAAACCTGAGTTGCAATATCTTGGCTCTGCCATAAACAGTCAAGGTGTACATCCTCTGCAATCGCATTTGTTAGCCATACGAGATTTGCCAGTTCCTCGCATTGTCAGTGAATTGCAGTCAGTTGTAGGAAAAATGAACTATTGTATTTGGTTCATAGCGAATGCTGCACAAATCGCAGCTTCTCTGCATCACTTGCATCGCAAAAATGTCCCCTCTGTTTGGACAGATGAGTGCCAAGCAGCTTTTCAAAAACTTAAAGATGCATTACTCAGTGATCGATGCTTGGTTCAGTGATCGATGCTTAGTTCACTTTGATCCTGACAAACCAGCTGTATTGCAAGTTGACGCTTCCTCTTATGGAATCGATGCAGTGCTTTCGCACAGAATTGATGATAAAGATACCCCTATTGCTTTCGCATCAAAAGTGCTGTCCAAAGGTCAGTGTAACTATTTCCAAATAGAGAAAGAGTGTGGCGGTTTTTCGTATCATCAACATGGACAAATGCAATGAATATGGATGATATGATACTCTATGGTATTCTGCGGTTTGAATTCACTCTGATATTTAGCAGTTGCATTGATTTGATTTTGTAAATGATACTGACAATATTATACACGTGTATAATGCAATATTCATACTACAACTTCTCCCGGATAATTATTTTGTTCAAATTGCACAAGAATTCCACCTGACGTAGTGTAATAATGTTGACTGTAAGTTGTGTTCATATCACTAAAATTACTGATGGTACATCAGAGCTTTTATATTTTTGACTTCCATGGATTTCATTATTCTCAGCAAATTGATCATGAAAAGGAACCACAGAATACCACCCGCACACAACACTGGCGTATGCTACCAGAAATGTTTTTCTCCGTGATTCGTTGCGTAGTTTAATTTTGGCCTCATACATCAGCAATGAAATCTTGTCAACAATAAATACCATTAGCACTGTTCTTAGAAGATGCAGTATGATTCGATTAATTTTTTTTAATATAAATATAGTTCAGTTCCACCAGTGCACATTTATTTCTTACACATCGGAATATTGTTTGCAGTTTCAAGTAATTTAAATCTGCCGCTGAGATAAAAGTTAAGATGGCGGCCAACAAAAGATAGAGGATTTCTTTTTTAGTTAAGATTTTCCTTTGCTCAATAAATAATTAATCATTTAAATTGATGCCACCAAAAGAAATTATTAATACTGTTTTGCAAATTAGTTTAACACAAACCCTTGATATTTCGACCAGAAGTACAGACGAAGTTGCTATATAATCGCAACTAACAATAGCTGCGCTTCTTGCAGCTATGATAAAACATTTAATACAAAATTATAATTAAAAGAGGAAGTGATTTTTCAATAATTAATCATAAATGGTTTTAACGCATTTGGCTCTATTTGTTTTTTACTAGCAAATGAATATAAAACTACAGTACTTTTACGTTAAATGTTTCTCATTCAACAGACCTCAAATCGATTCGCGTCTTGTATCGGCGACGTACATCAGAAGAAGACGACAAAAGAGTACAAAACAAAAGAATAACATAGATTAACAAAGAATGTGAGACAAATATTGTCTCAGTTTTACATAATTATCATGTTTTTAAGAAATAATTACATAATTGAATGAATATTGTTGAGTTACGTAATTTTCCACACTTTCATATTCCACTCGTCACATTATATATATATATATATATATATATATATATATATATATATATATATATATATATATAATCTCGTCGATGTTATAAGAGGCTTCGGCTATTGTGTATGGTGTCACCATCAAATTCCGCCGCTATTTGTATGGCGGAAAATTCTACTTGGTAACGGGTCACAAGCTTTTGCAGTCCTAGTTTCATGCGACAAAACCGGTTCCTGTGCGAACTGCCCAAAAATTGAAAAGATGGGTTTAGTTGTTGCCGCAATACCAGTACGAGATTGTGTATCCTCCGACAGCTAAACGTGGTAATGCGGACGCACTTTCGCGTCTTCCGATTGGCCCTGAAACAGACTTTGAAGCTCCTGCTGCATCTTCTCGTCACATCGATGATCAGGATTTTGAATTTCTTCAATCTTTGCCGCTGAACTATCACAAAACTGCACTGGCCAAGGAAGTTGATTCAGATATGAGTATTCTGCTAACATACATTCGCACATCTTAGCGTCGCTCAATGCATAGCATAAACAACTCTCTAATGCGCCGATACTTTGTACGTCGGCATAGCCTCGCTGTTCAGAAAGGTGTGATTCTTGTTCAGAATGACAGTGGACTGTCACGTGTGTTCATCCCTAAAGTTTTGCAAAAAGAAGTGCTGCAGTTACTTCACCAATTACACTGGGGGATTGTTCATACGAAACAGTTCGTAAACACTGTACTTGGCAGGGTATGGACACCCAAATAAAACATCACGTAACAGTGTCACGTATGTGGGGAAAATCAGTCCTCTCTCTCCCATAAAAATTGTCTGCTTGGCTTAAGTCGCAAGCACCGTGGCAAAGTGTGCACATAGACTTTGTGGGACCTATTTGGACCGAGCGAGGTGGCGCAGTGGTTAGACACTGGACTCGCATTCGGGAGGACGACGGTTCAATCCCGCGTCCGGCCATCCTGATTTAGGTTTTCCGTGATTTCCCTAAATCGGTCCAGGCAAATGCCGGGATGGTTCCTTTCAAAGGGCACGGCCGACTTCCTTCCCTGTCTTTCCCTAATCCAATGAGACCGATGACCTCGCTGTCTGGTCTCCTTCCCCAACACAACCAAACAACCAACCTATTTGGAACACTAGATGGTTGATTGTGATTAACTCGTATAGCAAGTTTCCTCTTGCTGTGCCAATGAACTCGACAACGTCACGTAGCACAATTCTGTATTTTTTGCCTTGAAGTAATAGTGTCAGACGAGGGACTTCAGTTCACGTCAAATGAATCTGTAACATTCTGTGAACGCAATGGCATACAGCATCTAACTAGTGCACCGTTCCATCCACAGTCAAACAGCGAAACGGCATGTTTCGTCAGAACCTTCAAGCAGCAGAAGGCCAAATTTCTCTCCGCGCACACCAGGGATCAAGCATTGCAACTGTTTCTCGCCTCATATCGTTCGCACCCACGTCATGGACTACCGCAGGCGGAATTGCTTCACGGACGCCGCAGTCGGACCCTGCTCCACCTGCTCCACTCCCTCAGCATCTGGCGCCGAACGAAGGCCGCAAGTATCGCTCCGCACCGCACGATACTGTCTTTTACAGGGTTTTTAGCGGCAGCAGATGGTGGGCGAGAGCGTGATCGTCCGTCGACTTGGCACTTGCATGTAACTTATTACAGGTGCAGATAGCTTGCAGCGTCGACATCAAATTCAACATCGCCACTGTCATGTGCACGATGATCTTTCAGTGTCTCTTCCCCCAGATTCACGGATCCCGAGAACAGCGCGACCACAGCAGCCGTCATCAAGACACCGCGGGACGACCCCATGGAGACGGAACCTTCGCCTTCCCCTCCTCCACCCGTCCTACCGATGGAGCTGGCGCCGCCCACACCGCAGCAGTTTCCGCCTCCTTCATCTGGTTCATGGCATCAGGAGGTGGACGTGTACCCTTCTGGTCGTTTACTGGGGCACGTTTCCTCCAGAGTGAAGGCCGGATAGCGGGGAACGACAGGAAGCATGACGTCCCCTGCAGCCACAGCTTCCGGTCAAGCACTGAGCCAACACTCTAGCCTCCCCCGCCGTTGTCGCGCTCTCTACACGACGACAGTGTTTCGCTTGGGGGGGGGGGGGGAGGAGAATGTTCCGGTGTAACATCAAGCCTCGGCATGAAGATCAACGATACAGAAGAGAGGGCTGTGAGAGGACGTCAGCCAGTAGTATGCTGACTAGGACGTCACCACGACTCGAGAGCCATCTAACGAAGAGAATAAAAGCGACGCACCACCTAGCCGCAGCCGCTCTACAGGGAACACCAGGCAAGCCGCACTAGAGCTGTGACTTATGAACCGGTGTGATTAGCTTGCTTGGAAATGGTATCTATTGAAGGACACTCATTATTTGCATGTCGCCAACTCCTTACAACACATCCTTGTAAATCAAACTTAAGCATTGTCAGTTCAGTTACTGAAATAAACTCAATTAATATGATTTACTTGTACGTTGTCTAGCTATCCGAGAAAACAGCTTCCTAGGTACCCTATAAAAACTCAAGTGGGCAGGATCCCGCAAAAACAAAGGTATAACAGAAATATATGTACTTACCATGTACGTTAGGTAAATAGTTTTTTAAGTTTCACCTACCACTAGCCATACAAGTCTGATTTTTAACTGCTACTACTGGGACAGTGGAATTTAGTTGTAATGTAGGAATAAAAGTATTTCCAAAGTAGATTTTAATACAGATTTATATATCTAAAATTGTAAATATTTCAGAAAGGGAATTTTTTTATCATTGTGTAAAGAAAAGTATCTCTGCATTGAATATTACAACCAAGTTGTACCTCAAGAACTAAACTGTATCTCAAGACTCAAACTGTATCTGCGAGAACTGAATAAATGAAAAAAATTGTTTACCATACATCTTTGTTGTTTTTATTCGCAAAAACCTGTCCTTATTGTATATATACACACACATAAATAAAAGAGGTTCTTGTAGCTAGTATTGAACAAGAAGATGAAGTTTAACATGAAAGATAACAAAATATATAGAATGAGCGCATTGGATTATGCCTATCATTCAGTGAATGGGAGCTTTTGGCATCTGATTGTGTCTGCTTCTGAAGACATATAGCAAACATGTCTAAATTATGTCACCAATACTTGAAGAAAACCACAGAGATAATGTCTGGGAAAAACTGAAAGTGAGAATAGGGTGAAGGGAAATCATACGCAGATTGTGAAGTAAAAAGTCATTTATTTTTCATACAAAAAAATAATTTTACATTTCCATAAACAGACACAGAAATACTATTTTTACACATCGTCTTCTTCGTCTTGAGTTGATGGAGAACAGGACACCTGCAGAACTATAGGTCTGAATAGCAGCAAACTTGAAGATTCGACACATCTATGTGATCTTCTCCTTTCCCTTAACATAGATGATGCTATCCATGTGGGCGAATAATCGCAGCAACGTCACCATACCTTTGAAAGGTATACCAGCATTATTGTAGTGAATTCCATAGTAGAAACGTGTTAACCACTTTGCATTCGTCCATGTTTTAGCAAACTTCACATCCTTGATGGACCTCAGCGAGGCAGCTGAGAATGTTTCCATTATTTTCTGTGTATGCTATGAATGCAACATGTTGACAGATTGAAATGCCATTGTGAAAAGCTCTGGGTACAGCTCAATACCTGCTCATTCATACGGCTCATTGCATAACACCTGTGATCAGGCAATAGTTAATCACGTGGTGTTGTAGAACTGGAGCTTACGCTGCAGTGTGTTCTGGGAAATTTGGCCACGATTCAAAGTCAATTCATACATCTATCGCCCCAAATTTAATTATCTCATTCTATTTTGAGTAGTGTATTACGATGATTGGCGCCAGCATTTTGAATTTCCATACGCTACGTAGGCGTCCTTCCTCTTCGTAGTATGAAGCACTGACCCTCACAAACATTATATATTGTAGACTTTATATGCGTTCATTCCACTGCAAGTGTAAATTATCATACTGGTAGAATTCAGAGTCCAGGTAGACCCTGGCATTAGTTAAGCTACAATTGTCAAATTTGATCGAATGACTCACTACATTCCCTCTTCTACTGGTCTGTAACGCAAGTATAATGAACCTGGGCGTCTCCAACCGAGCAGTGTTTAAGGAACCATTTGCACTCGAGCACAGACGATAATTAATTTACCGAAATTAGATTATATGTATCGATTTTTTAAGACAATAGAATGAAAAATAAAGGAATTAACACCGCTCTCTTGTCACAGCCAGTAGGTATTAGTTCACTCTTATGTCATTCATTGTCCTAGAAGGACTTAATATTTTGTGTGGCTCCACAGTTAGCCATATTGATATTTATTAGCAGAAAAGAGGCGCAGAATTAATATGTCGCTCTCATTTGTGAATGATCTGCCATTATTTATCTAGAATTTTACGTAAGTGTCATTTATATCGTAATGTGTGTTAAAATGAATATATGTTTTATTTAATCGTATGCTTTTTCTCTGCTTTAGTAGTTTTAGTCACTCCATTCTCACGATTGAAGCTGAGGTCATATATCAGACTTTGTCTACAAAAAATATATAACGTTCCGTACATCTTCGGACTAGCGAAGCTCGATAAATTCACGGCGTAAATTTTAATCTCTCACTTACTTATCCAACCAAAAAAATTACAATAATTATTATTACTATTACAAATTATTATTATTATATATTATTATTATTTTACTTTTATTTGTTAAACTGGTGACTGTGTGCCAGGACTCATTTTTGTATCTGTACTACAACTAATTCTTCTTTTTCTTGTACATCCTGAGCGGCAACAACCTATGTGGCGAGAATATTGAAGAAAACGAATAAAATCTGCAGACAATTCTGACTGGAAATGCAATATTCGCATCAAGACGACATGTTCGGTAAGACGCAGCACTCGCTCATCCACAATTGATTCCAAGCACATTTTTCATTCAACATTATTTTTCTCAGGATTAAATTCAACATTCAGTTTCCATTCAGTAATTTTTTTTCAAATTACGCGAAACCTCATAATTCAGACGATTGCATTCCGATCCAACAATACGCAAGTTACACTGCACAATATTGCCGACATTGTACAAGATTCAAGCAACATGGCTAGTCACTATTAACACGTATGCTACTTTCGATCTTTAAAGTCATCTCTCAATCACTCTCAGTCATTTAAACACACACATAGGCAGTACATTTTCACACTAGGCGTCTAAAGAATTATTTTTTCTTGCACGCAATTTATTCATGATATGGTGAAAACTCGATACCAGTACACAATGGAACAACAATCAAGTAATGCAAACATGGATGCACAGACACATTCACACACAGAAATTAATACAGACATGCAAACACATCAAAATAACCCGCTACACATACACACAAACAAAGAAAGGAGCAATTCAGAACCAAACCTGAGAGACCACGTCATGTCTAATGACGCGGCGGGGGAAGCTCATTTTGCAATCAAAATTTTGCCGCTATACTGTATTCAATTTTGGAAGGCATATCCACTATTAAGCAAGATAATGACGAAAAATTCACAAAATTAATGACAGACAATGCAGCTTTCAGAAATGAGATAAAATCAGAATCCGCCACACTGACTCAAAAGGTAGATGAAATTAATACACGTCTTTCCAAACAGGTCGACGATATTACGGAAAAATTTGAAAATTTAGAGTTACGACAAAACGACAATGCCAATCACATCCATGAATTGACAAAAACCTGTGAAACTATTAATTGAAAATTAGAATCAAACACGGACGCATGTGACGAAATTAATTTAAAGGTGAATACAATAGAAACCAACGTAGCTGACATTCACAAACAGATTCACACAACAATACAGAGAGAGGCTGAACCCCATTTCTCTCGCATTAATTCACAATTTAAAGAATGAACAGCACACAAAGACCAAATTTTTGAAGAATGTATACAAAACAAATTGCCACGTATTGTGCACAATTCTGTAGTGGAATACATGAACAATAGACAAGTAATCGATGACGATATGCAAACAAACACAACTCAATGCCAAGCACAACACTATAGTACACCCACTACACATTTTAACACACACAGAAGAATATCTCGATTCGGAAATTAACACATGTACACACACGAAATCAACACTCAAATACACAACACACTGACACGCATAGGAACACATACCCATCACCTGAAATACAATACAATTATCATTTTGATGAAGAACCATGTACACACAGGGAAGAATTCAATGATTACACGGAAAGAGACAGACGAACACGTAACAAAGAAGAAGAAACTCTATTCAAGCACCGTAAATTCCAACCTTTTATACCAGGCACAAACACTGTACACCCTGCCATCTTCTTAAAAGCTTTTAGGAACGCATTCCCACGTTCGTGGAGTGACCACAAACGCATTGCACATGTTGTGGATTACATTCAAGGAGACGCTGCTGTCTGGGCTTACCATGAAAGCGACAGATGTGTAACATACGAGCAGTTTGAACGCGCCTTCTTGAATAAGTTTTGGTCACCCACTGTGCAGGAACGTATCCGCAAACAAGTCACTGAACCCGAACACTTCAATCCTACAAACGGCAATCTGCGCCGATATTTCGAGAAGTACCTAAACATGATACACTTCCTTAATGAACCAGTGAAACCACTAGATGTGATCCGATCACTGGAAGCAAGACTTCCTTTTAATATTAAAGAGAAATTACTGTACTTACCGGACGACGATCCTGAATATTTTTTGGAAAAGCTAGATGCTGTTGATTTACTGTATGAAGAACAAGAACCAACACACAACTCACGCAGTAGGAATCAACATGTCTACATCGCTACATTACCAAACACGCAGCAAAATTCACAACGCACAGTAAATACGCAAAACAATCACCAAAACTCACAGCTGCATACAAAAAACAACTGTAACTATACACAGGGAGATAACCCATACAAAAAACGAAGAAACGACAGTTTTAAATCAAGAAGGAGTAACGGAAACAACAACGGACACAAAGCCAAACAGAAACACTGGAAAAGAAACAACAACACAGATTACTCAAGAAATGGAACACCTACACCGCACTTTAACCAGAACAACAACCAGTATTATGTGAGACAGTGGCAAACACAGCAACCGCCACCACAAAATCATATTCAGATGCCACAAGGGAATTTTGCGCAAACAAGCAACACAAACCAACAAATGACATCAGCCAACCGAAAACAGGCATAGAGCGTTGTTTACTATTCGTAGCACCTCTTTTTGCGTGACCGGCACATTGTGTTGACACTGCGTATCTACAGACTGGACCTGTATACACCATCAGCAATCTGTAAACAGAACTCGTTAGGGGCCAGTATAGTTTGCTCACATTTATTATATCAATTTCTTTTTTTTTTAGATTTTCTTGTGACAGTAAGGTATGGTACCCCAAAAGAGAGCAGAATCTGATATGTAGGCTTTTTTTATGACTGCTACGTGATTGGCGCCGGCCAATGGACACACTTGTGGGCGTTGCGGGAGAGAATGGTAGTTCTAGCGGAAAATGAGACGACGGGATGCAGTGAAAGACCGGCAGAAGGCAAACTGTTGCGTTGTTGCAATGCACAGTTTTCCTTCTTGTGGAAGTGACGTCATTCGACTTCATTATCAACCAAGTATAAGAATAAATCACATTTCCACATTGCATACTGGCAGTAGAGGATAGATTCAACTGCAATAAAACATTTCTTCGGTAAAATTTTCTTTATGTGCACCTGGTCAAAGTCACACGAAAACATAAATGAAAGAGAGATTCCTTTTCTTTATTATTTTACTCGACTGTGACTTACAAGACACTCTGGCCTGTAGCTGAGCCACAAATGTGGAATCGCTGACTTTGCTCTCGCGATATTAGTAAATACTACTTATCCAGTATATTTATTAGCGTTATTTTTCTTTTTGTCTGTTGACACTGTCACTGTGCACGATGAATGGCGACGACTTTCAGCTTTTATATTTTTCTGTTGATTGTTGCCTTGGTGACAAAATCTAGAAGATTAAATCAGCATTACAGCTTCTAGGTACTCTAACTGGAAGTCATAACCATGTCAGCCTCCTTTTCAGCGTGCTTTGCCTGTTGGGTGTTGAACCTCGCGTGCGTTCTGTTTGCCAAGTATTGTAAGTGGTCCACCAATATGCTTCCGACCCAGCCAGACAACGAGGTATTTAACCTTAGTGAAAACTAATTGGTGGTGAGTCTAGCGTAATCTATCTGCAATTTTTGTGTTTGTGCAGTTGCCGCGGTCAGTGCGTGAACAGGAACGCCTCGCACTTATTTGCTTTACATCACCATTTCTTCAGCCACACCTCGAAGATGCTCCGGTATGTACGAGGGTCACTCCAAAAGAAATGCACACTATTTTTGTAACAATACAGTTTTCATTCTGCATGTGTGAAAGTTTTACAGTGTGTAGATAAATACTTCCCGCTTGTTTGCAAACTTAGTTCAACCTGTTCCCGTGAGTGGCGCCGTCACAGCATATCTTCAAGATAGAAGCAACGTGCTGTCATAAAATCCTGTGCTGTGAAATCGAGAAAAGTGGTTCAAATGACTCTGAACACTATGGGACTTAATATCTGAGGTCATCAGTCCCCTAGACGTAGAACTACTTAAACCTAAGGATATCACAGACATCCATGCCCGAGGCAGGATTCGAACGTGCGACCGTAGCAGTCGCGCGGTTCCTGATTTAAGCGCCTCGAACCGCTCGGCCACCGCGGCCAGCGAAAACGAGACAGTGGGAAACATTCACAAGAGGTTGAAAAAGGTGTATGGAGATGCTGATGTCGATCGCAGTACAGTTAGTCGGTGGGCAAGCAGATTACGTTATGAAAGCAGGCACGGCAATATTGAGGATTGTCCTCGCAGCGGCAAGCCTCGTACTGCACACACTCCAGACAATGTGCAGAGAGTTAACGAATTGGTATCTACTGACAGACGCATCACAGTGAACGAATTGGCACGCTACGTTGGGATAGGGGAAGAAAGTGTTTACAGAATACTGAAAGTGTTGGCGTTTAAAAAGGTTTGTGTCAGGTGGGTTCCCAGGATGTTGACAGTGGCTCGCAAAGAAACAAGAAAAACGGTATGCAGCGAACTTTTGGAACAGTACGGGAATGGTGGAGATGAATTACTTGGAAGAATTGTGACAGGTGATGAAACATGACTCCATCATTTTCCACCAGAGACGAAGAGGCAATCAATGGAGTGGCATCATGCAAATTCACCCACGGAAAAAAAAGATTCAAAACCACACCTAGTGCTGGAAAAGTTATGGCTACAGTGTTTTTCGATTCCGAAGGACTCTTGCTTGTGGACATCATGCCAAGTGGAACCATCATAAATTCTGATGCATATGTGACGACACTGAAGAAACTTCAAACTCGACTGAGTCGTGTTCGACCACATCGGCAAAAGCAGGATGTTTTGTTGTTGCACGACAATACACGGCCACATGCCAGTCAAAAAACCATGGAAGCGATCACAAAACTCGGATGGACAACACTGAAAAACCCGCCTTACACTCCTGAGGTGGCTCCATATGACTATCATCTCTTTGGGAAACTGAAAGACTCTCTTCATGGAACAAGGTTTGAAGATGATGACTCCCTTGCGCACGCTTGCCAAACAGTGGCTCCAACAGGTTGGTCCAGAATTTTACCGTGCGGGTATACAGGCGCTGGTTCCAAGATGGCGTAAGGCAGTTGAGAGGGATGGAAATTATGTGGAGAAATGAAAATATTATTCGTAAAGGATGTATCTACACACTGTAAAACCTTCAAACATGTAGAATAAAAGATGGATTTTAAGAAAAATAGTGTGCATTTCTTTTGGAGTGATCCTCGTACTGTCTGTAGATGTGAATTGATGTTTGTTGGTCTCCAGTCCTATGCCAGGGCTGCAGTGTGTCGTCTGCAGTGTGTGTGTGTGTGTGTGTGTGTGTGTGTGTGTGTGTGTGTGTGTGTGTGTGTGTGTGTTCTCCACAGAAACGAGGGGACTTGCGAGGCGCCGACTTTAAATCCAGGTGGACTGCACCGGTTTCGTTGGGGCTTTGTTCGTCCTCTTAAGCCGGACGGAGGCAGACAGAGTCGTCCAGGAACAGCTAGTCCCTGCTTCTCAGACCAAACAACATTTGGCCTAATTTGACGGCATTCCAGCTTGACGATTGCCTGCCAAACTTCTGTGTGGGCCTGCCACTCAGAATGGGCCTAAAGCTTCGTCAACATCTACCAGAACTCACGAAGGAGCTTGACTGCCTATTAAGCCCGTTTCACGCGAACGACTTTCTGCTCAAAATCGACAATTCTAAGTGCGTGCGCATTTGGCACCTGAGTGTAAATCAGCAGCCAAGCACGTCGAGAGTGTGTCTATGACGTCAGCGATCTATAGACTGTGCAGAGAGTAGAGTTCTAATGCACACAGCGTGTGCACAGAAACAGGTGTGTGTGTGTGTGTGTGTGTGTGTGTGTGTGTGTGTGTGTGTCGGCGTCTGCTAACATCGGAAGTTAACCTATTCTGGCCGAGCTCACTTCTGTTATATAAATGAATTTTGTGCTTTCGTGTCTTATTATTGACTCGTTTACTTTGGTTTCGTGACGTATTATAAAGGTCGTATGAGGTCTTTGTATTTTTCGTACTAGTGTTCTGCAAGAAAGACGAAATATGTGGAAGTAAAAAGATATTAACGTTTTACATAGCAGAATCCTTCACCGTACCTAAATAGGTAAACGCGTTTCAATAGAACGCCGAATAATTGCCTTCTTTGGTTTTCCTGTCAGTTTTTGATAAGGAACCAGAACGAACACTATTTCACTGCAGGTAAGAGTCTGCTTGCACTCGTCTCAAGTTACAAAGAGGAAATGTTAATTCAAGCCGATTCCAACAAATAGAACGAGAATGAAAAGTCTTGCACGCATTTCGCTTTCTGCAAAGCGTTAGAGAATTCGTCTCTCCAAATATAAGCGGTGTCCTACAAACTGCGCCTAGGCCCACTAACCCACTCCCCCCCTACCCCCCACAGTTTATGAATACCGCAACTTATCCGACAGGTACAAGGACCGAGGGCTCTTAGATGGTGTACTGATGAAGACATCGGAGATAACTCGAACAAGAACTGTAACGTTAAAATTTTTACAGGCAGAAGAGATTGTGGTTTATTTTATTTTCTGTTGGAAGCAATCTTCAGAAATTAAAATGGAAAACGAAGAAATTCAAATTACAAACGTGGAATTCAAAAATCGTTTCTGTCCTAGTTGACCAAGTGTGCTTCAAAATAAATACACTCCTGGAAATTGAAATAAGAACACCGTGAATTCATTGTCCCAGGAAGGGGAAACTTTATTGACACATTCCTGGGGTCAGATACATCACATGATCACACTGACAGAACCACAGGCACATAGACACAGGCAACAGAGCATGCACAATGTCGGCACTAGTACAGTGTATATCCACCTCTCGCAGCAATGCAGGCTGCTATTCTCCCATGGAGACGATCGTAGAGATGCTGGATGTAGTCCTGTGGAACGGCTTGCCATGCCATTTCCACCTGGCGCCTCAGTTGGACCAGCGTTCGTGCTGGACGTGCAGACCGCGTGAGACGACGCTTCATCCAGTCCCAAACATGCTCAATGGGGGACAGATCCGGAGATCTTGCTGGCCAGGGTAGTTGACTTACACCTTCTAGAGCACGTTGGGTGGCACGGGATACATGCGGACGTGGATTGTCCTGTTGGAACAGCAAGTTCCCTTGCCGGTCTAGGAATGGTAGAACGATGGGTTCGATGACGGTTTGGATGTACCGTGCACTATTCAGTGTCCCCTCGACGATCACTAGTGGTGTACGGCCAGTGTAGGAGATCGCTCCCCACACCATGATGCCGGGTGTTGGCCCTGTGTGCCTCGGTCGTATGCAGTCCTGATTGTGGCGCTCACCTGCACGGCGCCAAACACGCATACGACCATCATTGGCACCAAGGCAGAAGCGACTCTCATCGCTGAAGACGACACGTCTCCATTCGTCCCTCCATTCACGCCTGTCGCGACACCACTGGAGGCGGGCTGCACGATGTTGGGGCGTGAGCGGAAGACGGCCTAACGGTGTGCGGGACCGTAGCCCAGCTTCATGGAGACGGTTGCGGATGGTCCTCGCCGATACCCCAGGAGCAACAGTGTCCCTAATTTGCTGGGAAGTGGCGGTGCGGTCCCCTACGGCACTGCGTAGGATCCTACGGTCTTGGCGTGCATCCGTACGTCGCTGCGGTCCGGTCCCAGGTCGACGGGCACGTGCACCTTCCGCCGACCACTGGCGACAACATCGATGTACTGTGGAGACCTCACGCCCCACGTGTTGAGCAATTCGGCGGTACGTCCACCCGGGCTCCCGCATGCCCACTATACGCCCTCGCTCAAAGTCCGTCAACTGCACATACGGTTCACGTCCACGCTGTCGCGGCATGCTACCAGTGTTAAAGACTGCGATGGAGCTCCGTATGCCACGGCAAACTGGCTGACACTGACGGCGGCGGTGCACAAATGCTGCGCAGCTAGCGCCATTCGACGGCCAACACCGCGGTTCCTGGTGTGTCCGCTGTGCCGTGCGTGTGATCATTGCTTGTACAGCCCTCTCGCAGTGTCCGGAGCAAGTATGGTGGGTCTGACACACCGGTGTCAATGTGTTCTTTTTTCCATTTCCAGGAGTGTACAAAATTCAATGTGGTCCACACCTCTGGATCAGCAGATTAAGATAAATCTAATGTACATAACATGCGTTGTCATAGTAACTAAAGTTCTTCGATTATGCACGTGTACAGGTTGGTTGGTTGATTTTTTTTTTGGGGGGGGGGGGGGGGGCGAGGGCTCAGTCCCTTCGGATTAGAGGGGAGGAAGTCGGCCGTGCCCTTTCAGAGGAACCATCCCGGCATTTGCCTGGAGCGATTTAGGGAAATAATGGAAAACATAATTCAGGGTCGCCGAACAAGGATTCGAACCGTCGTCCTCCAGAATGCGAGGCCAGTGTGCTAGCCACTGTGCCACCTCGCTCGGTCGTGTACAGGTGATGTAAGATGCACATAACTTTTCTCCCACTCCTATCGCTATATGCTCGGGTCCTCTATATGTGACTTCACAGCATCAAAACAATTTTCTTAACATGATATTAATACGTGAATATCGAAAAATCAAGTACCAATTTTTAATATTAATTGTACAGGGAGCCCAAAGAAACTTATATAATTCGAAAAGTACTTTGTCATAGATGTGAAAGGAAAAACGAATGTGTGTGTGTATAGCCGTACAGACAAGTAAAAGAAAATAGACATACACACAATTATGAGAGCTTTCCTCGTCTCTCACAGAGCTACGGCACCCACCGATCATGCGCTATAGCAGAAACTAAACGCTGAATTAACGTTTCATGAAATCTCGTTCTAGTGACGTTCACGTTTAAGTGTTGCAGATGACCGGCCGGTGTGGCGGAGCGGTTCTAGGCGCTCCACTCTGGAACCGCGCGACCGCAACGTTGCAGGTTCGAATACTGCCTCGGGCGTGGATGTGTGTGATGTCGTTACGTTAGTTAGGTTTAAAAGTAGTTCTAAGTTCTAGGGGACTGATGACCTCAGATGTTAAGTCCCATAGTGCTGAGAGCTATTTGAACCATTTTTGTTGCAGGTGGTTCATTTGCAGTAACACACGCAATGGGCCACTACAGTGCCACAACAGCTAGGTAGATGATGATGTCGAAGTAACGTAGCCTTTCTGGGCAACACATATTATACACAACCTTATTTGTTAGCTTCCTTTTCCCGCTTACTTTCGTTTAAGAGTAAACGAAACAAACATTGCGTACATCTGCAGCAGTTACCACTAAATTTGAAGTAGATTCCTAATTTTCAGTTTTTTATTTATTTATTTATTTTTTTTTTTTGGGGGGGGGGGGCTATGGCTCGAAGAAGAACATTAATAGGTCGGACTTGAAAGAGCTAGAGAAAGAGAATTTTTGTGTAGACAAAGTAATAGGAGTAGTGTGGACAATAATAGCGATAATTCTATTGTTGTTTGAAAGAAATAATTAAATGAGAACTGAATATAATTCCAAATATCAATTTGAGAGTTATAAGTGCGGTTTGGTGAAACTACAGAGTAGTTTTTGTAATGCAAAAGAATTTCGCTTCTGAGATTACTTGGCGTGATACAACGGCATTCGCGTTGTGTTGTCCTAAGGGAAAAGTTAACTGGCCGCCGTTAACACAAAATTTATTTGTCAAAGTACTTTATTAAGGACTCAGGTCAAATGATCGAACAGTTAAAGAGAAATCGCAGAATTATTTCAGTAATATTCGCAGCTACAATGTGGCGTTTGCAATGCTAAGTTCTGAGGCTAAAGTTTCAGACATAGTCTTATGTGGAGTGTTTCAATTTAGGATACACGATATTTTTTGAAATATAGATCAATTCCAGTGGCTTCTACGAATGGTCGTTCACCGCGTTATGCGCAGTTATATTTTTATGACAGTGACACAACTGATCAAATTTCGACCATAGGCCATACTAGTATTTATAATTCTGCATATCATTGTCATTATTATCAAGTGGAAGATACATGGGCATTATAAATTGTATACTAAGTAATATGTACTTTAGGAGGACAGAGCACGCACCATAAAATTACCTGCATAATAACATACACAATGTGTCATTGCATAGCACATTTTTCTTCATATTAGAAGGGAGTACATTATGCGTCATAAAAGAAGGGAAATCAGGATTTAAACGTTAAAATAACTGTAGCCAGTGCAGAAAAGAGGAGTAATCAAAAACTTAGATCCGACCTAATTGAATTCGAGTAAGAGCTCGATCGTCTCGAACGGCCTTCAGCAGAAACGGCTATCCTGACAAAGAGGAAATTAGGGCGTTATATTCCAAAGGGTCTAGAGATTACAATGGAAAAGAACCAACTAAAGGGAAAGACTTCCTACCCTTTGTAAAAATGATCACAGATCACATCAACAAAGTTCTCAGAAGACACTGAACTGATACGGTGTTGAAAGCAACAAGAAAGGTGCGTGAATATTTGAACATAGCAAAAGACATGTACCAGCCGTCTGACGCAAGGAAGTGTATAAAATCCCATGAGCTTGCGGCCAAGTGCACATAGGAACACTCTCCTCAAGGAACATGTTAAAACACTTATTAACATTGACAAACGGCAGTATTGATATCAAATTTACTCTCACTAACGTTAGACAAATAATTGATAAACATAAAAAATACCTGACAGTGAAAATTAAACAACTTTTAATAAAAAAATATCAGGTTCCCTGATAGGTATGTCTCATTCAACAATGGTACCGCAGTACGTGCGACGCAATGCAACTAAATAAGAAATTATTGCCTTCATTTTTCTTCATACACCGTTCTAATCTCGTTTCATTCTAAATCAGAAAAATGTTCAGATGTGTGTGAAATCTTATGTGACTTAACTGCTAAGGTCATCAGTCCCTAAGCTTACACACTACTTAACCTAAATTATCCTAAGGAAAAACACACACACCCATGCTCGAGGGAGGACTCGAAACTCCGCCGGGACCAGCCGCACAGCATTCTAAATCACTAATCGAATCTTCCTCTTCTGTTCGACAATATCCAGATACAAATCTTTTGCTGAAACACAGATGCACTTAAGTCTAAGTCTACGTTGCCACGAGTTCTCTCCTCGGTGTCTGTCTCACTACTCCTCTAACGACAAAACTCCCGCGCTCCTCGCTGCCAAGCAGCGATAACAAAATAAGCACGTCTTCGAACGACACAGCTACTCTGACCAAAGGCTGCCTGCGAATAATAAGCAATTTAAAATTGTCGCTTAGTGTCAGACATCCAGACTGTGTACAAATTCCAGAAATGCAAATAACAAACTCTCAATAGACTTCTTTCAACACTTAATTTGTGAAAGGAGGTCATTAAAAATACTACAGTCACTGAAGTGGACCCCTATCTGTACCATACTTAGGTTCGCATACTCATAGTGGATATCGTCTTTTCTTACGGAACTTGTTTTGAATCTCTAACATATTTCTGGGTCGTTATAGCCTCTGATGAAGTGGTTCAAATGGCTCTGAGCACTATGGGACTCAACATCTTAGGTCATAAGTCCCCTAGAACTTAGAACTACTTAAACCTAACTAACCTAAGGACATCACACACACCCATGCCCGAGGCAGGATTCGAACCTGCGACCGTAGCGGTCCCGCGGTTCCGGACTGCAGCGCCAGAACCGCACGGCCACCGCGGCCGGCCTCTGATGAAGTCCCCAGGAGCGGAAGACGAAACGTTAGGCAAAGAATTGCGACTTGCCTTATGTCCATAAATCAAATATCAGCAAGATTGTAAAATGTTACGTCGACTATTCCGACAGCAGATGCGTTGTTTACTTTGCTGACCATTTGCATGGCGTTGACGACGCGTCTCGGACAGGGCGGCAGAGCGCCTCGCTGCTGGCACACGGGCGTTTCCGGCGGACGACTCTGCGCCTACAGGCAGGCTGTGACTTAGTAAGCAGGTAGTTTCCACGAAAGCTTGGTGCAAATTTCACACATTTTTTGAAGGATGAAAATTTATCTGGGCGTAGTTTCCATATATCCAATATACATAGTGTTTCACGATTCCTGTTAATGGCTTGTAGCGGTTGTAGAAGGGACGAAGTGTACAAAGTTTTGATCGGGTACCCATGACTGAAAATGTATCAGAAGGAAATAAGTTTGAAGATTGGATCATTGTCAAATCTCCCGCTTCAAGATACGCTCACAAACTGAGAATTGGGAACACGATGTACCATTTTCTTCCAACTACTGGTACGACAACGAGCAAGTCGTATTTTCGGAGCTACGAGGGCATTTCCGGAGTTGGGTTCCTTATCAGAACTTTATCTCTAAGGGACAGTCAAATGATAAGCGAACACCCGCCACTTAAGACATGATATCACTGGGAAACGAGAAGATCAGTTCCTGTTTCGTACAACGCGGTCGGTCACTAATGATCCACAATCGCACCCACTCTCCTACTTTCTCGTCCTCCTGAAACGGATCACCACGTATGTCTTTCTTCAGGTTGCCAAAGATCTGAAAATTACACGGTGAAAGATCCTAGCTCCACGGAGGATACTGCAATGTTTTCCAACTAAATCGCTGGAGCGATTAACAGATTGAGGGCAGGCGTTATCGGACAACGGGATGAATCCGTCTGACAGGGCTCCATGACGTTTTGCTTTACGACACGTAGCAGTTTATCAAAAGCATCCTCATTGAGTTGCGCACTGATTGTCGTTCCACGATCGAGGAAGTCGACGAACAGAGAACCTCTGCAATCGAAGGAGGAGGTCATCATGATCTTACCGCAACTAATGGGAAGACCTTTGGATTTCTCTGCGGGGACGAAGTGGAATTTTTCCACTGTTGGCTTCACCGTTTGTCCTCGGGATGTCAGAATGCTGTCAACGAAATCATCCTGTTGCACGATAACCCAGATCCCGACGCCGCCAACCCGACGAAAGCTACGATTCAGCGATTTTGTTGGGAAACACTGCAACGTCTTCTGTACAGCCCAATGTTTCATCATGTGATTTTCACATCTTTAGCGATGTGTAAAAAAAACGCATCCATGTTGGTTTCAGTCAGACGAGGAAGCACAAGAATGGATGCGGCTGTGGGGCCATTAGATGCCAACAAAGTTCTACGAAACAAGAATTGATTGTCTTGTGTCTCAGTAGGGATAAATTTCTTGCCGCGTATGGTGATTACTTTTGAATGCAACCATTCTGTGGTCTCGTTGTGGCGGGTGATCAGTTTTCCCTTGATCGCCCCTCAATCTTCAACGTCTACATGATTACACTGCAATTCACAGTTAAATGCCTGGCAGAGGGTTTATCGATCCACCTTGAAGCTATTTCTCTACCGTTCCGCTCTGGAAAGGCGCGCTTGAAGAACGAGCACTTATTTCTTTCTGTGCCAGCTCTGATTTATTTTATCGTAATGATCTAAAAAGACGAGGGCTAGTAGAAATCCTTGGGTAACAGAAGAAATATTGAATTTAATTGATGAAAGGAGAAAATATAAAAATGCAGTAAGTGAAACAGGCAAAAAGGAATACAAACGTCTCAAAAATGAGATCGACAGGAAGTGCAAAATGGCTAAGCAGGGATGGCTAGAGGACAAATGTAAGGATGTAGAGGCCTATCTCACTAGGGGTAAGATAGATACCGCCTACAGGAAAATTAAAGATACCTTTGGAGATAAGAGAACGACTTGTATGAATATCAAGAGCTCAGATGGAAACCCAGTTCTAAGCAAAGAAGGGAAAGCAGAAAGGTGGAAGGAGTATATAGAGGGTCTATACAAGGGCGATGTACTTGAGGACAATATTATGGAAATGGAAGAGGATGTAGATGAAGATGAAATGGGAGATACGATACTGCGTGAAGAGTTTGACAGAGCACTGAAAGACCTGAGTCGAAACAAGACCCCCGGAGTAGACAATATTCCATTGGAACTACTGACGGCCGTGGGAGGACCAGTCCTGACAAAACTCTACCATCTGGTGAGCAAGATGTATGAAACAGGTGAAATACCCTCAGACTTCAAGAAGAATATAATAATTCGAATCCCAAAGAAAGCAGGTGTTGACAGATGTGAAAATTACCGAACTATCAGCTTAATAAGTCACAGCTGCAAAATACTAACACGAATTCTTTGCAGACGAATGGAAAAACTAGTAGAAGCCAACCTCGGGGAAGATCAGTTTGGATTCCGTAGAAACACTGGAACACGTGAGGCAATACTGACCTTACGACTTATCTTAGAAGAAAGATCAAGGAAAGGCAAACCTACGTTTCTAGCATTTGTAGACTTAGAGAAAGCTTTTGACAATGTTGACTGGAATACTCTCTTTCAAATTCTAAAGGTGGCAGGGGTAAAATACATGGAGCGAAAGGCTATTTACAATTTGTACAGAAACCAGATGGCAGTTATAAGAGTCGAGGGACATGAAAGGGAAGCAGTGGTTGGGAAGGGAGTAAGACAGGGTTGTAGCCTCTCCCCGATGTTGTTCAATCTGTATATTGAGCAAGCAGTGAAGGAAACAAAAGAAAAATTCGGAGTAGGTGTTAAAATTCATGGAGATGAAATAAAAACTTTGAGGTTTGCCGATGACATTGTAATTCTGTCAGAGACAGCAAAGGACTTGGAAGAGCAGTTGAATGGAATGGACAGTGTCTTGAAAGGAGGATATAAGATGAACATCAACAAAAGCAAAACAAGGATAATGGAATGTAGTCTAATTAAGTCGGGTGATGCTGAGGGAATTAGATTAGGAAATGAGGCACTTAAAGTAGTAAGGGAGTTTTACTATTTGGGGAGCAAAATAACTGATGATGGTCGAAGTAGAGAGGATATAAAATGTAGGCTGGCAATGGCAAGGAAAGAGTTTCTGAAGAAGAGAAATTTGTTAACATCCAGTATTGATTTAAGTGTCAGGAATTCATTTCTGAAAGTATTCGTATGGAGTGTAGCCATGTATGGAAGTGAAACATGGACGATAAATAGTTTGGACAAGAAGAGGATAGAAGCTTTCGAAATGTGGTGCTACAGAAGAATGTTGAAGATTAGATGGGTAGATCACATAACTAATGAGGAAGTATTGAATAGGATTGGGGAGAAGAGAAGTTTGTGGCACAACTTGATCAGAAGAAGGGATCGGTTGGTAGGACATGTTCTGAGGCATCAAGGGATCACCAATTTAGTATTGGAGGGCAGCGTGGAGGGTAAAAATCGTAGAGGGAGACCAAGAGATGAATACACTAAGCAGATTCAGAAGGATGTAGGTTGCAGTAGGAAGCTGCAAGAATATAACGAGAAAATTCCCAACTAGCAATAGGACTGACACTCATAAAAGAAAAATATGTTTACTTTCATATACATAGTCATTATTATTATTATTATTATCATTATTATTATTATTTTTATTATTCTTGATTGTTATAATTATTTTTTGATTGTTATAATTATCATTGTACTACTTTTATAATCTCTATTTTTTTTCTTTAACATTAATACTGTATAACATGTTATATGTCCTAATTTTCTGTAGACACTGAAATTTGTTAAATCTGAGTATGCCTGGTTAGGTGTAAGAGAGGGCCTGAAGGCCCTAATCTTGCCAGGTAAAATAAATGCATAAATAAATAAATAAAATAAATAAATACTGGGAGATGAAGGTGCTTGCACAGGATAGAGTAGCATGGAGAGCTGCATCAAACCAGTCTCAGGACTGAAGACCACAACAACAACAACAATGATCATTTCTCCCTATGTAGGTGGAAGCCAACAGAATATTTCCGCAATCAGATGAGAAAGCTAGTGATTGAAACGCCTTTGGCGCGCGGAGTGGCCGCGAGGTTTGAGGCGTCATGTCACGGATTGCGCGGCCCCTCCCGCCGAAGGTTCGAATCCTCCCTCGGGCATGGGTGTGTGTGTTGTTCTTAGCATAAGTAGTGTGTAAGTCTAGGGACCGATGAGCTAAGCAGTTTGGTCCCTTAGGAATTCACACACATTTGAACTTTTGAAACGCCTTTGTTTTAATGATTGCCACCCAGGTTCGTGTATCATATCCGTGGCACTCTCTCCCCTGTCTCGCGATAACGCAAAACAAGCCGCTCTTTTTTTGAACTTTTTCGATGTCCTCCGTTAGTCCCATCTGATTCGAATCCGACAGTGCACAGCAATACTCCAGAAGAGGCCGGACAGTCGTGGTATTTCAGTAGATATGCTGCATTTTCTTAATGTTCTGCCAAAAAATCGCAACGTTATCTATGAGACGTTCCAGTTTAAGTTATTCGCGAAACTATTTAGTTGAATTTACAACTTATAGATTTGTGTGATTTATCGTCTAACTGAAATTTAGCGGATCTATTTTAGCACTCATGTGGATGTTTTCACACTTCTCATTATTTAGAATCAATTGCTACCTTTCGCACAATATAGATATCTTGCCTAAATCGTTTTGCAACTGCTTTTGATCATCTGGTGACTTTACAGGACTGTAAATGGCAGCATTATCTGCAAACAATCTAAGAGGTCTGTTCAGATTGTCCCCTATGTCGTTTATGTAGGTCGGAAACAGCAGCGCTCCTGTAACAGTTTCTGGGGAACGCCAGATATTAGTTCTACCTGACTCGAGGACTTTCCGTCAGTTACTACGAACAATGACTTTTCGCACAGGAACTCAGAAACCCAGTCGCACAACTGAGCCGACACTCCATAGGAACGCAATTTGATAAGAAGCCTCTTGTGAGGAACGATGTCAAAAGCCTTCTGGAAATCGAGCAATGTGGAATCAATTTGACATCTCCTGTCAGTAGCACTTTTTAATTCGTGAGAATAAAGACCTAGTTGTGTTTCACGAGAACGATATTTTCTGGATCCGTGCTATTTGTCAATAAACCGTTTTCTTCGAGGTAATTCATAATGTTCGAGCACGATATTTTTTCCAGCGTCTTGTTGCAAATGGACGTCAGTGATATGGGTCGGTAATTCAGCGGATTACTTCTACACTCCTGGAAATTGAAATAAGAACACCGTGAATTCATTGTCCCAGGAAGGGGAAACTTTATTGACACATTCCTGAGGTCAGATACATCACATGATCACACTGACAGAACCACAGGCACATAGACACAGGCAACAGAGCATGCACAATGTCGGCACTAGTACAGTGTATATCCACCTTTCGCAGCAATGCAGACTGCTATTCTCCCATGGAGACGATCGTAGAGATGCTGGATGTAGTCCTGTGGAACGGCTTGCCATGCCATTTCCACCTGGCGCCTCAGTTGGACCAGCGTTCGTGCTGGACGTGCAGACCGCGTCAGACGACGCTTCATCCAGTCCCAAACATGCTCAATGGGGGACAGATCCGGAGATCTTGCTGGCCAGGGTAGTTGACTTACACCTTCTAGAGCACGTTGGGTGGCACGGGATACATGCGGACGTGGATTGTCCTGTTGGAACAGCAAGTTCCCTTGCCGGTCTAGGAATGGTAGAACGATGGGTTCGATGACGGTTTGGATGTACCGTACACTATTCAGTGTCCCCTCGACGATCACCAGTGGTGTACGGCTCCCCACACCATGATGCCGGGTGTTGGCCCTGTGTGCCTCGGTCGTATGCAGTCCTGATTGTGGCGCTCACCTGCACGGCGCCAAACACGCATACGACCATCATTGGCACCAAGGCAGAAGCGACTCTCATCGCTGAAGACGACACGTCTCCATTCGTCCCTCCATTCACGCCTGTCGCGACACCACTGGGGCGTGAGCGGAAGACGGCCTAACGGTGTGCGGGACCGTAGCCCAGCTTCATGGAGACGGTTGTGAATGGTCCTCGCCGATACCCCAGGAGCAACAGTGTCCCTAATTTACTGGGAAGTGGCGGTGCGGTCCCCTACGGCACTGCGTAGGATCCTACGGTCTTGGCGTGCATCCGTGCGTCGCTGCGGTCCGGTCCCAGGTCGACGGGCACGTGCACCTTCCGCCGACCACTGGCGACAACATCGATGTACTGTGGAGACCTCACGCCCCACGTGTTGAGCAATTCGGCGGTACGTCCACCCGGCCTCCCGCATGCCCACTATACGCCCTCGCTCAAAGTCCGTCAACTGCACATACGGTTCACGTCCACGCTGTCGCGGCATGCTACCAGTGTTAAAGACTGCGATGGAACTCCGTATGCCACGGCAAACTGGCTGACACTGACGGCGGCGGTGCACAAATGCTGCGCAGCTAGCGCCATTCGACGGCCAACACCGCGGTTCCTGGTGTGTCCGCTGTGCCGTGCGTGTGATCATTTCTTGTACAGCCCTCTCGCAGTGTCCGGAGCAAGTATGGTGGGTCTGATACACCGGTGTCAATGTGTTCTTTTTTCCATTTCCAGGAGTGTATTTCCTTTCTTGGGTACCGGTCTCACCTGTGCAACTTCCCAGTCTCTAGGTATGGATCTTTCGACGAGCGAACGGTTTATAGGATTGCTAAGTACGTAGTTATTGTATCTGCATACTCTGAAAGGAACCTGACCGGTATACAGTCTGGACTGGGGGCCTTGCCTTTATTAACAGATTTAAACTGCTTCGCTTCACCGAAGATTACTACTTCTAAGTTACCGATGTTGGCAGTTGTTCTTGATTCGAATTCTGGAAAAATTACCTCGTCTTCTTTGATGAAGGAGTTTCGTAAAATCGTGTTTAGTAACTCTACTTTAGTGGCACTATCATCAGTGACATCATCCTTGTTATCGTGTAGCGAAGGTGTCGATTGTGTCTTGCCTGCGGTGTGGTTTACATATGACTAGAATCTCTTTGGGTTTCCTCTGAGGTTTCGTGACAGAATTTCGTTGTGGAAGCTATTAAAAGCACCTCGCATTGAAGTTCGCGCCAAATTTCGAGCTTCCACAAAACTTCGTCAATCTGGCGATTTTGCATTTTTCTAAAAATTTGGTGTGCTTTTCTCGTTGCTTCTGTAACTGTGTTGTCCGCAGCTCGTGGTAGTGCGGTAGCGTTCTCGCTTCCCGCGCCCAGGTTCCCGGGTTCGATTCCCGGCGGGGTCAGGGATTTTCTCTTCCTCGTGATGACTGGGTGTTGTGTGCTGTCCTTAGGTTAGTTAGGTTTAACTAGTTCTAAGTTCTAGGGGACTGATGACCATAGATGTTAAGTCCCATAGTCCTCAGAGCCATTTGAACCATTTTTTTGTAACTGTGTTCTACCAGTTCTGTGTAGTATGGGGGATCAGTACCATTGTTTATTAATTTATTTGACATATACTCGTATCTCTCAGTTGCCGCGGATAATATTTCTTTGAATTTAAATTACATCTGGTCTAGGTCTACTCTTACACAATCAGATCTTTAGGAGTGCAGACTGTCTCTAAGAATAGCGTCAAGCGAATTTTTATATAGATGGACTTCGCATTTGTTTTTGGTGGATCTGGATGTTATGGTACTCAGTCTCGCTACAACAGCTTTGCTGTCACAAATCCCTGTATGTGTCAAGATGCTCACTATTTGTTTCTACGAGCTCAAGTGTGTTTTCGCAACCATTTACACCCAGGACCTTCTGCAACCACTAGAAGCCTGTAATAGGAACTGTGAAACGCTCTATATATACATATTCTTCTACCTGAAGGGCAAGTTTGGGAATTCCTGTAGGCGGATTGGTGGGCCCCCCTCGACCTTTTATGACTTGTGGAGATCGCGTCCTCCCAACCAGTCTCAGCTATACTGACAAAAATGAAACAGTTGTTGCCTCTCCTTCGGGAGAGAGGAAGGTGGTAGTTTTCCATGTCCTGGCACGTATGCAACATAGTCGGCACAAGTGAAACAGCTCCTTTCGAGGTGCAGTCCAAAGTGCGAAAGAACGCGCGTGGATGGAGGGTAGTAATTTTCTTGCCTCGGAAGGACGTTTATCATCAGTCCAGCGTCCCGGCGGGGGGGCCAGCATTCGCACACGAGAAAAGCTGTGTTCAGGCCGGGCTGTCTGATGTGCGCCGGGGACCGCCCACAGCTGAAGACGGCACGGCCCAGCTAGCAATTTCCGCCACTTCGTTGGTGGCGAAGGCAGCCGACGTCCGTCGAGGGGAGGGCCCTTCTATGGCTTCACGGTGTTTGCGCAAATGAGCTTCTATTTAACTGCGGTGATTAGTGGCTGGCAGGCAAGTATAACAGTCGCCCGAAGAGCTTAAACAGAGAAAAACAGGGGCGGCTGTAAATAGAGCACTGATTAAAAGAGGCCGTCGTTATGTGAGAGTTTTTTTGAGGGGGGGGGGGGGGGGGGAAGGCTGGGATGCTGGGCCCACCCAGTCTGGCTCCCCCCGCCCCCACCCCCAGAGGTGGCATTATTTACGAGGGCGGCAGGCCACCCCTAATTGCGACTGTTCGGACGCCTCGCCGACACGTCGGCCTATCGAGGCGGGCGGGCAGCGGTAATTTGTAATCCGAGCATGGCGGGCGGACACCTCGGGAAATACGCTCACAGGCGTCCTCATTACGGGTCTCGGGATGGACAGCATCATTACCGAGGCGCGAGGCACTGGCGGACAGCAATGGAGGAGCACTGGCGATGCGGGAGGACCGGCGCACACTAGTACAGGTGTTTCGCACAGGACGGACGGTGTCGGTCTCTCCTCGCTGGAACTCCACAACTTTTACTTGATCAACAAGCGGACTACATAACTTGCCCAAAACCGCCCTTGCCACTACTACAAGAAGTCTGCAACTAGCAACAGACCTGTGATTTTCTCTCGGTCACTTTGCGCAACATATCAGACAGTCATGTTGTAGGAGTACAGCAGTGTTAAGCTGGAGAGCACTTTGTAATGGTAACTGAATTTTCGTAGGTGCTTGACAAAATATGAGTATGATATTAGACAAGAGACACGTTACTAATGGTCTGCAAAATTATATTGTAATGTTGATGCATTAATTTGTTCTGAAAGCGGTGCTGATATTCAAGACAATAAAAGCGGGTTAAAAGCTGTGAGCTATCTGGAGAACTTAACCTTGCATTACTGAGCAACTATTTCACCATGTATCCAGTCTAACTTACCAAATTCCGAACCAGACTAACAATAATTATAATCTTTTAGTAGTCATCTTCCGATAAACGCTGAGATTATATATATATATATATATATATATATATATATATATATATATATATAAACACAATTTAAATAAAAAGAAATAAATCAGTTTATATTTGGACATTTATTTTAACATTGATCATTGTTCCGTTAAAATTTCAGCATATCAAACTTGATTCATAACTAAACTGGCGCGTTATTTAGGATTGTGAAAATGTGAGTTTGTAATCCTACGGAACACATCAAATATGGAGCCAAGATTGGGAGACTGCATACAACACTGAATTCATAAAATAACACACGAAGAACGTTGAAACATATGCAAGAGGAAATTAACCACAACCAACCGATTCAATTTTCACCCAAAGAAGTTACGTTCGTAGAGCAATCCTGTCCGTCATGAAATTACCACACACTGGTATACTAAATTCATACTAACTCTCTATGAGATCTTCCCGAAGAGATTAGCTGAGGGCTACTTTGATGATTACACTTCTAACACTCTGCGTGATTTCTGCGACTCTATATCGTGTCTCCCTACCACTTTCGCGCAACGACGCTCTGAGCGTGTTTTTTAGTGAATTGACTAGTTTGAACCTGGGACCTGTTGCTGGTAAGGAGACGTCAGACCACACATGACATGTAGAGTTCAGAAGAGTTCAGTGAGACTAGCGATGATATAACCAAACACTTAATGATTTCAGCGTCAGCTCCACTGCACTCCCTGTAAAAGAATCTTAATACTAACTAAATTTAGTGGAAGGGGTTCAAGGCTTTCCTATTTTTAGTTAGCTGGTAAAATAACGTCGAAAAATCAGTTAAGTTTACCATTGGAAATTTTATTCTACTCACAAAACATTGTTTATAACTTGCACTATTGATAAAAGGAAATGTTTTAATACAGGATGGTAAAAACAAACTGCGTTCAACAAAAATGTGAACGAATATTCCCTGAATGGGTTTCGCCGGCCGATGTGGCCGAGCGGTTCTAGGCGCTTCAGTCTGGAACCACGCGACCGCTCCGGTCGCAGGTTCGAATCCTGCCTCGGGCATGGATGTGTGTGATGTCCTTAGGTTAGTTAGGTTTAAGTAGTTCTAAGTTCTAGGGGACTGATGACCTTAGAAGTTAAGTCTCATAGTGTTCAGAGCCATTTTTTTGAATGGGTTTCCAAATTCTACCTAAACCTGTCGTCACTATACCCTACTCATATCTGTTAATTTCTTCTTTCAAAATCATTATTCCTCACTATACAATACTCTTTTACCAGAACTATTCCTTATAGCTTCTCAATGCATTTCTTCCCAACTCCTTTTCTTATATAGCATACCCATTCTTAAGCTAACATAAATCTACTGAGCTCAGATAGATAAACTAGAGATCAAGGCAATGCAGCAGCAGAAAACAATCAACGCAAACAACAATGACAAAAATGCAAATTGGCAAAGCAAGCAACAGAATATCTAAATTAGCAAAGAAAATGCAACATTACAACTTATAAAAGACAATATGCAGCAAACAAGAAAAATAAATCAGTGGTAAAACTGGCTTATCACCGCAATACAAAGTAAAATTCAGTAGGATATTGCCTGACAAATAGGAGTAGCAGATACAATAATTTATTCCTAAACATGACAAAACACAAGCAGAAAAAATACTATAGTAAAGACAGCAATGCAGATAAGGGAAATATACGTGTATACTTACAATAGCATACGTGCATCTGTGATCATCAAAACTCCCATGTGAAATGCAGTGATTATATGTTGCATCTTAACACTACATGGTGCACAACAACAAGTTATTCCACAAAAAATTGGAAAATCATAGAAAAGAAAATTATGTATGAAGTTCCTGTTACTAGCCTCTTCTCCTTCCAATTGTTCTTTCCTTTTGAAGTGCTCTTTTTTAAGAATGTGCATCATGAAATTATTATTTAATGGATCTGTTGACAGAAAGTGTTCACATTAGCATATGTATTGAATTTTATTTCATAAAACCAATGCTGTAGCGCAGCTAGAAACAAGATATCAAATGAAATAGGCAAATATATACAAAGTAAAGCATGTAAACATTGTTCAATAGCCATATGACATTTCATAAGTCAGTAAAAATTCTCTCAACGCTCATACAAAGACACTTGTCACAATCAGGTGTGCAGATGTAAGAATATTTCGCATCAATTCATAAGCATTTCAGTAAGTAGCCCAAAGTACCAACTCCGGAATGTAATCCTATGTTTCCAAGTAATGTCGTGTTTGTGGTGCAGTCTGCAAAGAAATATCAATGGCCACTTCTTCTACAGCTGAGCGAGCGTTTGTGGGAGTGCAGTAAGTTTAAAAGCGGCTAACACGACACCATTAAAGTCGGCAGGCAACACAAAAATGGGTTTTTCCAGGCAGCTAACGCGCAGCTCATCGCTGCAGAGAATTACATTAAGGTCACATACACTCTTTACCGAGACGTTTACAACATCAGTTTAAGCTACAATGACAGTTTCATACAAATAAAAAATTTCACAGGTTGAAAAATTACAGTAGAAGTGTGTAGAAACGAAATCTCATCAATAACTGCGTCCAAAAATTTCCTTCAGCATTCTGGTACTTACATTCATCATATATATATATATATATATATATATATATATATATATATATATTCACTTTTCGTAACTCAAAGTACAATTCTTGGTTTCCAACATTCTTTTCCGCAAACCAGAGTCCGTAACCCCTACTCATTATTCATCACCTTATTACACATATACATATTCGTCGATACTTCAATATTTCATCATAATAGACACTTAGACACACAGCATAATCACATTTCTCATATAGAATCGCCTTATTAATCAAACTTATCTCAACATCATAATACACATCGTCATTGTAATGTAATCATAACACATCAGTCAAGTCTCAAAATCGTCATAGCTTCCTTCTATAATCTCAAAACATCTACAAAAATGCTTTCTGCTCGTTTCAGTAGTGTCATCTACCTCAAATGTACTTCAAAAATCATACCACCATACAAAATACGTAACTCAAAGCTCTCGCTGTACCACAATGTTTCCGGAAATATATGTGAACAATCCACAAAATGCAGACAAAGTACAATTTCATAAATTCAAGGTAATCAAACTGTGTAATTACATAGACACGTATCACTGACGTAGTAAAATATCTATTTCTCTCTATTAAACGATCAGATAGATGTGTAATTCTGTGTTAGAGAAATATGGTACCGATGTGTAAAACTGGATAAGCAAATACCGTATTAGTTAGGGCTTCTTGTGCTTGCCTCACACATGGTACACAAAGTAGGTGTACCCCCATGAAGGATAATGTAATTATACCTCAGATGTTACAGATTGAAACTGCGGAATGAAATGTATCACCGAAAACCTTCTCTGTCTCACTGTAGTTCAAAAATATTTCTAAAAATGTTCCAAGTACAAAAAGTAATCACTCAAATTCGTGTCATGTAGCGCTAAACTATGCTTCTTGCCATAAGAAAATTTCTGTCATTGCTTAAAGGTAAAAATGTGCCAAGTTCCATAGTTATCGTCGATCATAAGCAAAGTTCTCCAAAAATCAATGTACTTACCGTGTCATATACAAAAGTAAAATGCTATGCGCATAAATGACATAGTTATTACATTCACTACCATGACCTTGAAAGTACTGTACCGTAATGTACTGTTGTGTTACGAAAAAAGCTGTCTCATTCTAGCCATGCCAGAAATGTCATTACCACAACTTGTTTTACTTTTCAGAAGAACGTAGAAAACTGTGCAGACATAAAACAGATACAGCATAAAAGCAGTAATGAAAATTGTGTCACACATAGTAGCGTCGTAGTACAATCGTGTAGCTGTCAAAAAAACCAAACACTGTTTCATCTGTGATCCCCCAGAAAGTATTTTAAATAAAAATGTCTTTTCAAGTAAACCAAAATGTTGTAGTAAAACCTCATTAGCAGTATATTTTCCAAGAATGTGAACCTTATAGTTGTGACATAATCATGGAACTAGCAAGCAAAAATGTACACACAATGAGACAATGTCGTCTGTTCCCTATAAAAGTGAACTCGTGAAATTGCTGTCATAATATGTTTCATGGGTTCTAGACTGGATAGTTGACTTCAAAGCATCGCTACATGCTAAATGTGACAACGCAGAATAATAATTAGAAGTGTAGAGGTATGTTGGATGAGGATCGCCTGACACGATGTGCTATATTAAAACTCGTCTGAGTTTCCTCAAGTGATTTATTATTTCCAGCTACAGTGCACACCGTTCCTCTCGGTGTGCGTCACCAGGTCCCGGAATGCTGAGGACACCACTTTGCTGTCTGCGAAACGGCTTGGTGTGGAATGGCTGCCTCAGCAACCTACGCAACACCCTGCTGAGTGTCAGCCTTGTACGGCGGCGGAGTTCTGACGACGTCAGGATGCGCCGACAGTCGACTAAGTGGTCTTCGCCCCTGCCGCCTCAGCCCTGCCTGCTGGGAGCTGCAAGGTGGCCGGCGGCGTGCTTTCTCGCCGGCGTGGCTATGATCATGGCGACAACAAGTGACCGTGATCCAGCGTCTGAATCTACGGCCCTTGCCTCGGGATGCTTCTGGCGTGTGTTGGGAGCCAACAAGACTGCTTGCAGTAGCGAGCCCTGGCGTGGTCCGCCAGTGGCTCGCTGTGGACCCCGTGTTGGACTCATAGGATCGAACCAGCGACCTACCGCGGACTGGAACGCTGGCACCCCATCTGCTGCTGCGTGCAGCCGGTGGTGTAACACGCCCCGCTGTCCATGAGAGCTGTCACACTCGAATGCCTTGTTAGTGAACTGGCGCCTATTTATAAGCGTCTGTGCGCCCTGTTTTGCTAACGCACTGTTCCGAGTCATGTACTCGTAACACCTGGGTTGTGCCAGTGGGCCCCTTCTGCCTGTAACTTGTGCCGTGCACACTGCTGCCTTTACTCTTTTCAGCGGGTCTACTGCCCTGTGGCCTCCATTCTACGTCGCAACCACTGGTAGCATAACTTACTGTCAACAGGTTCGCACCTGGCTGTAATTTGTGTGCTTTTCCCATCTTAAACGGTGGTGCCGCTACAGAAATGAAAAATTTCATGGCAGCGACTAACTCCGACAGCAAATTATTTCTCAATAAATTTTTTTGTGCTCTAATGACCAATTAGGAGGAAAACAGAAAGAAAATTGATGAAGCCAAGCCTGTGGATGTATGTTATTACTACAATTCTTGAATGTTTTAAATTTACGCGTTGTGATGAAGAGCTTATAGTCAAAGTCATCATGACGCCGAGTCGCAAATCGGTCATTCCTACATCATGTTGGCGGTTCCATCCCAAAGTTAGGTGCACCTTGCCGAGTCCTTCCAAGATCTCCAAAACACCACGTATTATTGCCATGTGACTTTCGTGTCATAATCGTATCTACTGTTTCCTTAAGGTTTTCCTGATTTTTTACAAGTTGCGTGGCCGTATCAGTAGATGCGACAGAGTCAGTTTTAACCTGCAAAGGGGTAGTGATTTCCATCCAAAATGATTTGCAGTTTTTTATGGCTGCTTCATAATTCTGTAATGTGTCTTCATGTCACGAAAAGATAGGCTAAAAATGCTCACAAATGTGTGTTTTTACATCTTCAGAAACTTTTTGATATTTCGATTCGATTTGTGGTGTCTCTGCTGTTAAATCTTCACATTTTTATTCAAGTGGTTGTCAACTGTGTTAAATTTTTGGAGCTGTTGCAGTATTCGTTCCTAATATCGTTCCACTGTATCTAACTTTTGGAGCTTCTGGTTTATTTGTTTCTGAATTTGTTCCATTTGTTCAAAAATTGGCTCTGAGCACTATGGGACTGGACTTCTGGGGTCATCAGTCCCCTAGAACTTAGAACTACTTAAACCTAACTAACCTAAAGACATCACACACATCCATGCCCGAGGCAGGATTCGAACCTGCGACCGTAGCGGTCGCGTGGTTCCAGACTGTAGCGCCTAGAACCGCTCGGCCAGCCCGGTCGGCTGTTCCATTTGTTGCTGTATTTGTTTCTCATTTTGAATAAATAGGAATAACAATGCATTAGTGATTGAAACATGTCCCATTGTGTTTTTCGTCAGTGCGTTTGCATGGGCAATAATCCTATTTTGAAAAGCAGAGAGTGTATCTTGACTTAATTGAGAAAAGTGTAATGACGCAAAACCTGAATCTACGGTATTTGCAAGATTTCGCTCTGTTATTCTGCATTCCTGAGGCGAACTGTTACCGATCGATTGATCGACAATAGTTCTCCGTTCACGGATTGTTTCCATTTCTTCCCCGTTATTTACTTCCTGATCCATGTCCCTATGCACAGTTACCAAATTATTATCTTGGACATCTGTCAATTCATTACAAGGTGGTGCTAACACGCAACGCTCGTCTTCACTATCATTTCTCAATTTGCTTTGTAGCCTTGTATTACGCTTTTCACACGCCATGATTATCACAATATTTCTTACGATAACACACAAAAACAAACTGAAAAGCTATAATAGGAAGATACACTAAAAGAACACTGGAAATAATCAATATCTAAATAGCTGCAAAAGCGACTGAGAGATACTTAGTGCAAATCCACGTGCATGCCAGGACAGCTTTGCAAATTACAATATAGTATAATAATTAGAAGCTACAATTACAAAGGAAATTCCATATATATACAACTACGCAGTAGCAGTAAGCAATAACTAATTTCTAATCACGCACTAATTATTCAAACTACAAGAAAATCAGAAGATTCCAGTGAAGTATCTCGGCTAAGGGTTGACAGGTGAAAGTTATAAATTTATTTCTGAAACTGAAATAACTGAGTAGGTGAAACTTCTATGTTTAATCCTGAAACTGCTGAATGCAGCTGAAGCTTCTAAAACTGCTGGGTAAAACTGAACATACAGCAACTTTACTTGCTTTTGTCATTTCAACACTGACCTACAGAATTTTCCCTGACAAATACAACTCAAACTTATCCTATTCATTTATTGCTCACAATATTCAAGTGAAACGAAATCTGACTGCAAATAACTAACACAAAAGAATGGCCCTGAATTAGAAGAAACCCTAACAATAATCCATACATTTCATAAGTCACTTAACTCACAGAAAATCTTCATTACACGAACTACAGGAATAACAACAAGCATCAGCTACAGACAGCTAAATAAAATATTCTAACTACTGTAGGCTCTAACTACTAATAGACATGTGGTTAGCAAAGGAAAGATTCTGTTGCGGAGCAAACAATGTATTTAGCAGATTTTACAATATTCATGTGAAATCCAGTTCCAAAAATTATGTAATCATCAATAACTCCATTTCCCAAACATCAATCATAATTTTGCAATCCATGTCAAACCAATACTGTATCTCCATGAAGGACACACGTCCAAACCGTACGCTCGCGCTAACACTTCTCACCTCCAACACTGCTAACTATTAACTCCTTGCTGCAAGTCAGTCCATTCACAGAGTCTCTTAGCGAGGGCTCAGAGCGCTGTCAGTGATATTAATGGAGTCTATAGCGCTGCCAACACACACACATATTAACGGGCTATTTACACAGTTACTAGATTGTAGACTTAAATGAAAGGTAATTCCTCGAATAAACCTGAGGAAAATACACTCCTGGAAATTGAAATAAGAACACCGTGAATTCATTGTCCCAGGAAGGGGAAACTTTATTGACACATTCCTGGGGTCAGATACATCACATGATCACACTGACAGAACCACAGGCACATAGACACAGGCAACAGAGCATGCACAATGTCGGCACTAGTACAGTGTATATCCACCTTTCGCAGCAATGCAGGCTGCTATTCTCCCATGGAGACGATCGTAGAGATGCTGGATGTAGTCCTGTGGAACGGCTTGCCATGCCATTTCCACCTGGCGCCTCAGTTGGACCAGCGTTCGTGCTGGACGTGCAGACCGCGTGAGACGACGCTTCATCCAGTCCCAAACATGCTCAAAGGGGGACAGATCCGGAGATCTTGCTGGCCAGGGTAGTTGACTTACACCTTCTAGAGCACGTTGGGTGGCACGGGATACATGCGGACGTGCATTGTCCTGTTGGAACAGCAAGTTCCCTTGCCGGTCTAGGAATGGTAGAATGATGGGTTCGATGACGGTTTGGATGTACCGTGCACTATTCAGTGTCCCCTCGACGATCACCAGTGGTGTACGGCCAGTGTAGGAGATCGCTCCCCACACCATGATGCCGGGTGTTGGCCCTGTGTGCCTCGGTCGTATGCAGTCCTGATTGTGGCGCTCACCTGCACGGCGCCAAACACGCATACGACCATCATTGGCACCAAGGCAGAAGCGACTCTCATCGCTGAAGACGACACGTCTCCATTCGTCCCTCCATTCACGCCTGTCGCGACACCACTGGAGGCGGGCTGCACGATGTTGGGGCGTGAGCTGAAGACGGCCTAACGGTGTGCGGGACCGTAGCCCAGCTTCATGGAGACGGTTGCGAATGGTCCTCGCCGATACCCCAGGAGCAACAGTGTCCCTAATTTGCTGGGAAGTGGCGGTGCGGTCCCCTACGGCACTGCGTAGGATCCTACGGTCTTGGCGTGCATCCGTGCGTCGCTGCGGTCCGGTCCCAGGTCGACGGGCACGTGCACCTTCCGCTGACCACTGGCGACAACATCGATGTACTGTGGAGACCTCACGCCCCACGTGTTGAGCAATTCGGCGGTACGTCCACCCGGCCTCCCGCATGCCCACTATACGCCCTCGCTCAAAGTCCGTCAACTGCACATACGGTTCACGTCCACGCTGTCGCGGCATGCTACCAGTGTTAAAGACTGCGATGGAGCTCCGTATGCCACGGCAAACTGGCTGACACTGACGGCGGCGGTGCACAAATGCTGCGCAGCTAGCGCCATTCGACGGCCAACACCGCGGTTCCTGGTGTGTCCGCTGTGCCGTGCGTGTGATCATTGCTTGTACAGCCCTCTCTCAGTGTCCGGAGCAAGTATGGTGGGTCTGACACACCGGTGTAAATGTGTTCTTTTTTCCATTTCCAGGAGTGTATATTAAAAACTGAAAGATATTGCAAATGCCCAAGAGATAAATTATGAATATGAAATATACGTAGGTGTTGGGTTGTAAATTAGTTTTGTGAATCGCGTTCTACAGTACTTCTTGACACTGGCTGTTACACAATATAATTCAGCAGCGATTCTGGGTGACATGTAGTCGACGAGGCCCTGGTACTGTAGGAGCCCTACAGCCGTCAGGAGAGATCGGGCCGGGATGCGGTGATGAGGACCTAGTTATGCTTGAGAGCGCCAAGAATAAATCATAGACAGTAACATATTTATTAGGCAGTAATACAGGATTGTCTATAGCCAGCTCAGCAAAGCGTCAGGTGGCGGTTGCCACGTAACGGGGCGGCCTTCGACACGGGGTCTCTGGCAGCCTCCATACGTGTGGATCCCCAAAGTGCTCGTTGACCTTCAAGATTTGCGCACAGGAATCCTACCCTATATCCAATTGAAGTAATCGCTGGCACGCAGTGGGCAGATCTCAAAATGGTTCAAATGGCTCTGAGCACTATGGGACTTAACATCTATGGTCATCAGTCCCCTAGGCAGATCTCAGCCCCCGTTTAGGAGACGGGGGCCGGCAGTATTGGTGTCTATCACAGGAATGGGCTGAGCAGCCTCTGTGCCCACCCTCTCGAATGTAGATGACGGAAAGCGTCCAGGTCACGCACGTCAAGCCTCAGGCAGGCCGCAGGCCTGCACGGTGATGGCGGCCTCCACGCATCAGTGTTGAGGTTACATAGACGATGTAAGACAGATAGCCGTGCCGAGGGTCGATTTCCATTGCCTCCCCTCTCTCTAGATAGCTGCAACTGACCAAAAGGACTAGCCAATCAGCAATCAGCACTCAGCTATCAATATTTGTTAAGAAGGGTGGGGTATTTGTGTTGGCGCTTCCCGTGCGCTCTTTGGCGGTGGGATGGCTACGACATCATGTGTTCTGGTTTTCCCTCGCTGTCAGCTCTCCTAGTGACTTCAACCTTCCACAGCTTCATCTTTCACAGGATCGTTACTCCTGCCTCGGCACCTGAACAGTTATTGTTGCATTGTGCCTAGCCTTCCTTACGAAACTCTGCTTTGCACTAGTATGACGGTATCTCTCGGCTTCTATCATGGCATTAGGTTTAGCTTGCAGACTTGAGCACTTGGACTTGACCACTTGGTTATTCCCATTCCACCGTGCTGGCGCAACTCGCTCAGCAATTTCCCCCTAGTTAGCAGTCTACTAGTCATTGACACAGGCATTTCGGCTTCCTGGAGCTGCCAAGGTAGAACTGGGACGAATTTTTAGTGTCTGCCAGGGATACTATCCTGGTGTGTAAATGTACGTTTCCGAATATGTGTGGCACCCGATGTCTATGCATAATTCACACCGCTCGCATGTTAAGGACTAGCGATTTTTGGATGCAGGGCTCACGCCGGGTAGCGTTCCATATGTGTTACATCGGGTGTAGATCAGGCGAATTTTGTGGCCAGGTAATCAATGCTCCTCAAACTACTGTGGCACGATTCTGGGCTCGTCACAGGGAAAGTTATCCTGCTAGAAGATGCCATCACCGTCGAAAGGACATCTTACATGAAGTTCATGTAGCCCACAGCTATACTGCCCTCGATTGCTACCACAGGTCTCATGTAAGCCAAGTGAATGTCCCCCACAACAGGCAACTGTCCCCACCAGCCTACGACTGTGGCGTGGTAAATGTGTAGAACAGCCGTTTGCCTGAATGAAGGCATATCGAGACACGAACATCGATCTATTGAGAAGCGCGATTCATCCGACGAGGCGACTTGTCTCCATTGACCCGCGGTCAAATCTCGATGAGCTCGTGCCCACTGCAGTCGTAATTGTTGGGTCGACATAGGAATACGTAGCAATTGTCTGCTGTGGAGCCTCATATCCAAAAATGTGCGCCGAATGATGTGCCCCGAAACACTTGTACCTCCACTGGAGTTTTCAAATCTGCCACAGATCGCCACCTATTCTGCTTCACAGAGTGAGTAAGACTTCGGCATCCACGCTCTGTGATGAGGTTCGGACGTCCAACACTTTGTCGCCTGCTCGTGGTTCCATCGTCCTTCAGCAACCTTTACGCACAGCAGTGCTCGAATAGGCAATAAGCTACGCCATTTCCGAGATGGAAACAATCTGCTTTTTCATCAAAGTAGCTTGAATCAGTTGACTTCCTCATTTACTGCCTACAACGTCTTGAATGGTTCCTCAATATGTCTTGTTACGGCATCCCATGAGCGCAACACCACCACGTGGCATTCAGTCTTATGGTGGCAGTTGTCAAGAGGTTTTGGCTGTTCAATATGAAAGTACGCGATATAGAGTGGAATGTGTAAAATAAATTTAAGCTGTGTTCTAAGGTCACAAGTTGACCACCACTTCAGAAGTAGACACAGATTCCGAAAAAAAAATGCGCCTAGACTGGCTAGCATTTTACTGGCGTGACCAATTGCCGTTGTGATGTTGTCAGGTTCGTGAGTAGCTTGGTGATATCCTTAAGTTCTAATCGAACTACCTGCTGTAACTGCTGTCGGTTGTTATCAATCCAGAGGTGGCTTAGTTGTTGCTGCTGATGTATCAGTAGATATGGAAATTCCGTTCTGGCAGTGTGGGCCGGGCATCTGACTCCAGTGATGACGCCTGTTGCCGCTAGACCACACTGAATCCCGGCCGTTAGTCGTTCCATCAAGAATGATCCTCCTAGATTTGGATTGCCTCCAGACGCCACGTCGTTCCGATATATTACAGTTTATTTTTCGGTGCGTGGCTGGTAGAGACCGCGCAGAATACCGTGGCCGATAGATGCTCAGTCGGCAGGGCACGCCTGCCTTGGGTGAGCAGTAGCGGTAGGGGTTACCAGCAGACATTGGAGGGAAAGTATCGTTCTAAACTCAAGCTACGCTCACATTTTTTGTTAATATTAAATGGAGCCCCTCTAAACCCATACTTTCATGGTGACCAATTCAGAAAGATATCTGTACTTTGGTTGGAATCTAAAACCAAGTCCGCTGAAAATGCAGAAGTTTTATTTTCGCTTGGCGTGTTAACGATTGGTAACCCTCAGAAAAGCATCATGAGCGGCAAATTTTGAGCAGAAGATACACATTTCTCTTGTTGCCATGTAAAAATCTGCTTCTTTTGTCAAAACACAGCGGATTTTACACAGTATCAACTCACTAACATTTTGTGCAGCTGCAATCACGAGAGAATTCTGAAACAGCGGTTTATTAAGTGTGAGACTGAGGAAAAGTAAGGTCAATAGCTTATGAAAAAATATATCTTTGGTACAAAAATAAACGTGGGATGTCTTCACTCACGTTGTTCTTGTTTCACCTACTATCGACGGCTCCTAAAAATTACATTCTTTCATCGAAAAGTTCTGTAGTTAGTGGAATAACACGGTAGATAACGAAATTTTGCACGATAAAAGTATGGCGAAATACTCTTTACATGTTGCCATTTGTCGAAATCTCATTTCAATATCTCAAACTGTTTATGAAACAAGAGAAATGTTTTAGATATTTCACTCTGACTTTATCGCTGGCGCGGTGCGGTCGCAAATGAGTGCGCTACATCAGCTCAATTTTTCGAGATTGGTGACAGAGAGAGACGTCGCCCAAGTCTAACGAAAAATTCAGTGTCTTACCTAAATAATATACGTAGCAACATGTTACGTAATATCCACCAAACGCAAAATCACAGCGACTCCTGTTTTTAATTGCTAACTTTTTCGAATTTCGTGCAGCATCTAACTTCCACGTAAGTATCAAAATAACTATGACCGTCAACGAACTGATCGGCGCATAATCATGAGCCTGGCATGTGAAGCTGTATGTAATGCAAAAATGAAATTTTTTTTACCGAATAGTTCCTGTAAAATCGGCTATGTAAGAGTGCAGGGCGTGCATCACCGACCGGCCGAAAGGTGGCACACAATGCCAGCCTCGCCCTCCGAACGGACGAGTGAACTCGTCCAGCTGTTTGGGCGAAAAGTGGTCACTGCTCAACATCACCTTATCCTACGCTGACACTAGTCATCGCTATATTCTGCTGGCCTCCTTGTGCTTCTGGCATCCTCTGTAACTTGCAGTTGGCTCTCCTCAAAAAAAGAGTCCTGTGGTCCGCTAAACTGGACGCAAAGAGGCGGCGTAGTGCAATGACGTGCTACATGGTTAAATCCCTTGCAGCTGTAACACTGAGTGTACGTGAAGCTCTCATATTCTCATGTTTGACGACTAGAGCGCCAAGCCTTGTCAGTTGAAATATTTCTCGATGTTCTGCAGTGTCTAGAAGTATAAAAGCTCTTCCTCCTGTGTGCCTGGGTGGTACAAGTCCGTTGTTCTTTTACGAAATAATGCCTTAACAAGTCCCATACAGTTTATGTATTTTCCGCAAGAGGTACTATATGTGCGACAAAAAAATTGAAATTCAACTGATTTTGGTAGCCATTCTCTTAGTAACGCAGTACAAATATTAAATAGTGCTGTTATTCTCGCAGTCATTTGTGTAAAAGGTGCATTACTTGTCCAAATCGACTGCAAAATCAGTAGGCAATAATGGTCAAATATACGTTCTCGTGCTGCAGGCCCACGGTATAGGCTCCTGCAGGCTATGTTGAGCGAATATACGATCCTGCTCTGCAGGCACGCGCTACAGGCCCACACATCTATCCCAATCATTGGTCCATGTAATAAATTCAAATGCTTCCCTGTCCCATGTCGGTACAGCTTTTGCTGAATGTCCGAAACCAGTCAAGAGAAGTGGACGTATATTACACACATGTACGTCACCCAAAACTGTGTATCTGTTATCTGTAGCCATAAAACGCCGAACTCTTTACACTAAAATGATTTTTAAAGAAAAATATGTGATACACAGGAAGACAGAAACGTACGCTAACCTGATTGTCAAAGAAAATATACGATACACGGGATGACAGCAACAGTTGACGTTGACTGATTACGTATGATGTCTGAACCAGTGGGATAACTGCATTCGGCAAACGTCGTCATGCGGGAGACTGAAACGTATCTCTGTAGAAAATTATACCGAGCAGAGTGTATAGTTTTATATGAATTGTACCAACAAGTCTTAAACCAACCACCGCCTAGAAACTGAGATATAATCCAAAAGAACCTCTATAAGTAAGACACAGTCGTTATCGTACGCAATTTAAGCTGTACTACTGGGTCTCAACATGACCTAGACCAAGGAAATCGTTCCACATCTCGAAATAACAGGAAGAGTGTGTGATAATAATGACTGTAAAAATCATCGCTGCTCATTTCACCGGTAGCTGTTTACGCAATGCTGTAACGTTCCAACAAACAGCGACGTAATCCGAAAGAACTGCCGAAGATGTGTGACAATCATGATTTTAAATATCATTGGTCCTCATTTCACAAGCTGCCATTTAAGCTGGGCTATTAAGTCCTATTCTAACCGCAAACTCGAAAATAGAGACTTAACCTTGATGAAACCTTACGCCATACACCATTTAATAAAGTGTGTAGTTTAAAGTAAAAGAATTTTTTAAAGGAACGATGCCCCCCCCCCCCCCCCCGGTCTCGTCTAGTCCATATATTTACCCAAAGAGGCCACATATAGGAGACGCTATCGCAGCCCTTGCTTACCGTTGCCAAGCTTCCTTCCGTTTGAACTAATACTGAAGTTAAGCCTCCTGATTTTAAGTAAACTTTTTGGGAGGTTTTCACTGGTTGCACAACAAGTGCCTGAATCTGAAATTCTCTCCCACCATTACCAGATACCCTGAATCTATAATGAGTCTGAATTCGAATAGCCAGTTCTGTCTTTAGGCTTAAAGAAAGGAAGAAAAGCGAGAGCAAGAACTATAACAGGTTAGACAAAAATAACTGAGCACTGTAATAGACTGGATCACAAAATGTGTGCTCTATCTCAATGCAGACAATGTAACGTAAATACCAATAATAACAAAATTAAAGTACTATACGTAAGTTGAAATGGTCTCGAACAATTTGCACACCACAGTTAAAGTTTCATAATGCAAACATTAGAGGCAGTAAATGTCACAAAACTTACGGTGTTAATTCTTGCATGTAATCAGGGTTATCACAGAGACTGTATTTTATCATTCTGAGAACTGAAGGGCGATCTGTTTAGTTTTTAAAAACCATTCAACTGCTCAAATAAGGCATGCAAATTTTTTTTATTTAAGGCAGCCAGTTTCAACAGACTATGCTGTAGTCTTCAGGTCTTAGAATCTTTTGTTGTAAAATATGTGTGGTTAGCGTAAAAACGAACAAGATTTACAAAAAAAGATTTTAAGAGCTGAAGATGACATGATAGTCATATAGTAATATTTGGAAGGCATGTACTTACAAGTATTTCTTATGTACTGCTTGAGTTCATGTGTGCGTATATCGGCTGCTGCTCTCAGTGTCCACAGCAGTGTGGGCCGTTGTACTGAACCTACTGTACTGAAAGCGATTACATTGTGACTGATTACTGGCTCGAGGTATTGACGGGCCAAGTAGCAAATTACTGAGTCACAGAGAATGACTTGTTGAAGAATTTCAAGTACCAAGACAAATGAGACGATCATTCCTACTATGTACACGTTGTGGGGATCTGATTGCCGAGTATATGACTATGAGTTCGGCAGCGCTCTAAAAACGCTTGTGAATGTCACTTCGAAGTGTGTCAGTGGGATTGAAAACTGTAGTGACGCGCCGCTAGAAGAGAAGTTTGTCTCGGTTCACAGGACGACAAGAAAAGCACAGTACGATATAACACCCACTTTTCACTGTCACATCTTATAGCAGGTGTGACAGACATATGTGATTTCTGTACCGGACGTCAGGAGCACCCAAAAGGCCGTTGTCATGCGTGATAATGAAGGTGTTGAGGTGTGGAGAAAGGCTCAACCTTACCGCAGTGATCTTGCACCGTAAATAAATAAATATGAAAATACAGTACTGTTCCTGAATACTACTCAAGGGTGGAACAGGAATGGATAGGGTGATACTGGCACATTATGTACCTTACTCCATACGCCACACACGTCACCACCATCATCGTTTCCATCAGTAGCAGCAGCAGTCATTTGACATCTCTAGCTTTTTCCATGGGCTTCAGTCTCCAGCCATAAGCAACCATTTAGCGCAAATTTTCTAATGTTATCCGCCAAAATTCTATTATACTGTTGTCTCGACCACACTTTCTCTCTTGGAACCCAGCAAAGAACTGCATTCTCAGACTACCGTCCATGCGCCTGGCTACATGTCCCACCAACTACCATATCATTTTCGTTACTGTCACCATTACATCTTCCAATTCATTATGATTCCTGTCAGGCCAACCTCAGTTGTTGAATGGTTCTCGAACTGAACCTCTGTGTCTCACTGCCATATAATATTTAATGACGACTCGTCTGTATTTGATGTTGATAGTTTCCAGCACTACGTTATTGAGACGTGATGTTATAAACAAGAAGCAGACAGCAACATGCTGGAAGACATGCGAACGATTGAAGCAGCGTATGTGATTAGTGGTGGTGGTGGTGGTGGTGGTGGTTAGTGTTTAACGTCCCGTCGACAACGAGGTCATTAGAGACGGAGCGCAAGCTCGGGTTAGGGAAGGATTGGGAAGGAAATCGGCCGTGCCCTTTCAAAGGAACCATCTCGGCATTCGTCTGAAACGATTTAGGGAAATCACGGAAAACCTAAATCAGGATGGCCGGAGACGGGATTGAACCGTCGTCCTCCCGAATGCGATATGTGATTAGTACTATTAGTTAAACAGAATACAAAAGAATGGTTCAAATGGCTCTGAGCACTATGGAACTTAACATCTGAGGTCATCAGTCCCCTAGACGTTAGAACTACTTAAACCTAACTAACCTAAGGACATCACACACATCCATGCCCGAGGACGGATTCGAACCTGTGACAATAGCGGTAGCATGGTTCCAGACTGTAGCGCCTAGAACCGATCGGCCACACCGGCCGGCAAACAGAATACATGTCTTGTAATACGCAAAGAAATATATCTCTCCTCTCTTTTAGAATTACAATAGTTTTAAAGCAATTCAAAGTTTTTAAGTAGATAACGTTACATGTGACGATAGAATTTAGGGAAAAATGTACTCTGGCATTACGGATATGATCGTTGGTTAGTAGTACTTAGCACGTTGTTAGAGCGCTAACGTCACACGCGGTGCACGCCCAGAGATGAATTTTTGGGACCAAAATATATCCCTAAAAGTGGAATTGATTATCTCGTAATTTATGCTTTGACAGTTGTTACTTGGGGATGGCGTTACAGTCATAATGTAATGGCCCACCAATACCATTATTTCTACAAGGACTGCAGTGGGTGTGCACCTCTGGTGGCCCAGCAATACCATAATCTCTACCAGGACTACAGTGGGTCTACTCTGTGATGACCTACCTACCAATATTCTTCAAAACTTCGACTGACTCTGCTGTGGGTTTGCTCTGTTGTGGCCCATTACCTGTCTGCATGTCAAGAGTCAGCACTGTCTTTCCGTTGGAAGGACAACACTACTTGTTCAAGACTGCATGGAAATACACTACTTCCGTGTGCATTTTCTTTTACTGCTCAGACTTTGACAAAAAAAAAAGAACACTGCAATTTTACTGTGATGAATGATCAGGACTGTTTTTATAGACTGTCAGAAAATTTTAGCTTTTGACCAACATTGTATCAATAAGTGTGTGCATTTGATTTCTTTGTTATTGTAATTGTGAAAATTTTTTAACACATATGTATTGGCCAGTGCCCAAAACAATTTGTAAAAATTTTTGTGGGGAGCATGGGGGGCTATGTAAGTAGGCTGTTTACGTTTTCATATTGGTAACGCCACGTAGCGCTCTGTATGAAAATCACTGGCTGTGCTGTGAGCAGTCTGTGGCTAGTTTGCATTGTTGTCTGCCATTGTAGTGTTGGGCAGCTGGCTGTGAACAGCGCGTAGCGTTGCGCAGTTGGAGGTGAGCCGCCTGCAGTGGTGGATGTCGGGAAGTGAGATGGCTGATTTTTGAGAGCGGATGGACTCGACGTGTGTCCATCCGAGACAGTACATTTGTAAGAATGGATGTCATGAACTGCTATATATATATATTATGACTTTTGAACACTATTAAGGTAAATACATTGTTTGTTCTCTATCAAACTCTTTCATTTGCTAACTATGCCTATCAGTAGTTAGTGCCTTCAATAGTTGGAATCTTTTATTTAGCTGGCAGTAGTGGCGCTCGCTGTATTGCAGTAGTTCGAGTAACGAATATTTTTGTGAGGTAAGTGATTTGTGAAAGGTATAGGTTAATGTTAGTCACGGCCATTCTTTTGAAGGGATTATTGAAAGTCAGATTGCGTTGCGCTAAAAAAAATATATTGTGTGTCAGCTTAGTGTTGATCAGAATAGGTAAAGAGCGAAATGTGTGAGTATGTTCAGTTTTGCTCAGCTGTTTGAAAATCAAATAATGTAAGAGATTTATCAGCACAGTAATTCATTAATTTTCGTAAGGGGACGTTTTATATGTCGACCCTTAGCCGAGGATACCTCACTGGAATCTTCTGATTTTTTCTTGTAGTTTGTGTAATTAGTGAAGATAGTGTTTATTGCTAGCGCGTAATTGTAGAGAGAATTTCCTTTCTAGTTGTAGTTTTTCATTGTTGTACAGCAAAACAGTTGTGGCATGCATGTAGATTTGCACCAAGTGTTTCGCAGCTGCGCTTGCAATTAACGAGATATTATTTTCAATGCTATGTTAATGTGTTCTCTTATTTTGCTCTTCAAATTGTGATTTTCTGTGTTATCGTGTGAAATATTGTGACAATAATGGCTACAAAGTAAACTAAGAAATGATAGTGAAGACGAAAGCAGTGTGTTAGCGCCACCGTGTAATGAATTAACTAAAGTTCAAAGTGGTAATTTGGTAATTGTGCATAGGGAAATGGAGCGGGCTGCAAATAATGGTGTAGACAGTGAAACAGTTAGTGAACAGGGAAGCATTATCTATCAATCGGTCGGCAACAGCTCGCCTCAGGAATCCGAAATGACAGGACACAATCTCGCAAGTACTGTAGATTCAGGTTTTGGGTCCTCACCGTTTTCTCAAATAAGTCAGGACACATTTTCTGCTTGTCAAAATGTGAATGTTGCCGGTGCAGATGCACAGCCGAAAAGCATAGAGGAGCAGATTCCAGACATTAATACATTATTATTGCAATTAATGCAACAAATGAAACAAAATCAGAGACAAACACAACAACAGTTAGACACAATGGAACAAAATCATAGACAAACACAGCAAAAGCTTCAAAAGTTAGATACAATGAAACAAAATCTTCGGAAGTTAGACATAATGGAACAAAATCTTCAAAAGTTAGACACCACACTTGAACAAACACGTGAAGATTTAACTGCTGAGTTACATAACATTTAATCGAAATGTCAAAAAGTCTATAATGACGTAAAAACACAAATTTGTGAGCATTTTCATCCTATTTCTTTGCGGCATGAAAATGCATTACAGAATCACGAAGCAGCCATAAAAGAACTGCAAATTATTGTTCATGAAAATCATGAGACCTTGCGGGCTAAAATTGACTCAGTTGCATCTACCGATTCGGTTACGCTACTTGCAAAATGGCTGGCTCTGAGCAGTATGGGACTCAACTGCTGAGGTCATTAGTCCCCTAGAACTTAGAACTAGTTAAACCTAACTAACCTAAGGACATCACAAACATCCATGCCCGGGGCAGGATTCGAACCTGCGACCGTAGTGGTCTTCCGGTTCCAGACTGCAGCCTACTTGCAAAAACTCAGGAAAACTTAAAGGACACAGTAGATACTCTGAAAATTGGTTCAGAAAGACACGTGGAGGAGATTAGTTCATTATCAGAGAAAGTAGTCGAACTTTCGGATCATCTAAATAATTTATCTACGAAGGTAGATGATAATCTGAATGATGCAAGACCAGTAGTCTTTAATCACACAGAAGAGTACAAATAAATTAGGAAATTCAAACAAAATCAGAATCAAGTTAATACACAACACCAAAGAGAAATCCGGGAAGTACAAGATCAGTTGGCACAAGTAATACAAGAATTACGTATTTCAGAGGACACTCGTGCTCCAACACAGGAAGAGGGACTTAGAAATACGGAAAAGCCACAAAATAATAACACAGGGCATTTCGGAAATTATGAAAGAAATATGGCAAGGTGCACCGAATTTTGAGATGGAACCGCGTACACGACGTAACAATGACCGATATGCGACTCGCCAACACGATGATTTTGACTATAAGCTGTTCATTACTACACGTAAATTCAAAACATTTAAGAATTCCGGCAACGACATTCATCCACAAGCGTGGCTTCATCAATTCTCCCATTGTTTTCCTCCCAACTGGTCATTAGAGCACAGATTAGAATTTATGTGTGGCTACTTAGAGAATGAACCAGCTGTAAAAATGCGATTGGTCATTCACGATTGCCACAGTGAAGGAGAATTTTATCATGCCTTCATCTCAACATATTGGTCTCAAGCCACACAAGACCGAGTAAAACATAACATCATAATGATGAAACATTTTGAACAATCTGAATTTTCCAGTCTTGTGAAATATTTTGAAGACATGTTGCACAAGAATCAGTACCTGTCAAACCCTTACATAGATAAGCTGATGCTATATGAGGAATTAGATTATACTACGTATCTGTTATGATGAAATATTGAAGAAGTGTCGACGAATATGTATATGTGTAATAAAGTAAGGAATAATGAGTAGTGGTTAGGGACTCTGGTTTGTGAAAAATGTTGTTGGAAACCAAGAATCTTACTTTAAGAGTTATGAAATGTATGTACATGCGTGAATGTATCACAATGCCGGCGAAAATTTTTGGACACTGTTATATTTATAGGATTTTGTTTCTACACATTCGTAACGCAAATTTTTGACCTGTGAAAATTATTATATGAGACTGTCACTGTAGGGGAAACTGCTGTTGTAAATATTTCGGTAAGGAAGCTAAGTGACCCAGGTGGCGCCCAAGTGTGCCAGTCGCCTGGAGAAAGAACCATTAGGTGAAAAAAGGGGAGACCATTAACCTCAATATTGACATTCCTTTGTAGAAAGCATCGCAAATGCGACACTTTCTGATATTTACTGAAATGATTAATGAAACGATGAGAAACATTTCACAGCTATTGTCTTTCTAATTGAGAAATTTTTTACTGCCTTATGAAATGCCATATGGCTAGTGAATGACGTTTCACCCCTTGCTTTATGTATTTATTTGCTCATTTTGTTTAATATCTAGTTTCTAGTTGCACTGTAGCATTGGTTAAAATAAAATTTAATAGATGTACTAATATCACTATTTTCTGTCTACAGACCCAGTAAAGAATAACTTTATGATATACTTCCAAGAAAACGAGGAAACATAAATAGATATTTCCCTTCACAAGAATTGCATAAATAATTTTTTTACAATTCGGTAACTTGTCTGCCAGAGTAAGTTCTCGTGATGCATCACTCTAGTGTTAAGATGTGATATAGGTATTAAACATGGCCATTTTTACTGTGATATTTTTTCTGCTTGAGCTTTGTCATGCTTAGGTATAAGTTATTGCATTTGCTGCTGCTGCTTGCCAGGCATAGTGCTATTAAATTTAACTTTGTATTACTCTGTTAAGCCAGTTTTACTATTGATTTATTTTTCTTTTTGCTGCACATTGGCTCATATTAGTGATAATGTTGCATTTGCTCTGCTAATTTAGATATACTGCTGCCTGCTTTGCCAATTTGCATTTTTTTGTCATTCCTGTTTGTGTTAATTTGTTGTGTGTTGCTGCATTGCCTCGTCCCTTAGTACATATGTCTGAGCTCAGTAGATTTAAGTTAGCTTAAGATGGGGTAGGCTATATAAGAGAACGAGTTGTGATGAATTGGAAGAAATGCATTGAGAAGCTATAAGAAAATGGTTTGGCCAAAAAAGTATTTTGAAAGAGAATATGAACAAAAATGTAGGGTTTAGGGACAACAGGTTTAGGTAGGATTTTCTTGGAAATAAATGATGAGGTGAGATAATGGAAAATAAATAATGAGGTAAGAAATATGTGAGCATATAAATACAGAAAGCATGCTTGGATAGGATTTTTTTGGTGGAAACAAATGTTGAAATAAGAGGAAAGATCTATGGAATGAAGTTTTGGGTTGGACTGCAGTACAGTACCAAATGTTACACTGAAAATAAACCTTGTCCTTTCTTGCTGTGTTATTCTGCTGTGTGTTTGTGTACTCTTGTGTATTTGTGTTTTTCCTGTCTTTATGAGTTTAGCGAATAAGATTTATGTTGTAGAATTTTTCTAGTACTAAGCTACATTCACTATGATGAGGAATACTGTTATCCTCAAATATAACTTGCATTAATAATATGTTATTTACTTTGTAAAGATGTTTACACATTATTAATTCTGCTCTGTTTCAATGCTCATGAGTGAAATTAATGTTTCGAAAACTATTCTCATTATTTTATATATTTGCTTATGTCATAATTCCTGTAACATTGATGTATATGTTTATTCCTATTCTTTTGTAAAGCCTGTGTTACTACAAATGTTATCTGTACTGTTATGTTCTTTAATGATGTATTTTGTACCTTTGTAATCGTATTCTTATGTTGTAAATTTACAATTGTAATGGACACCAGTTCATCAGATTAAGTAACTTGTAAGCATCCATTTCACTGAACACATTCCTGTTGGTCATAGTATATACACAATATGTGACAAATTGGGACTGTTAGTATTTGCACGTGTGTTAATAATTCAGCAAGGGACTGATTAACAGCATTTCTGGTTCTAAAGACAATTCCAAAAACTTTGTGAGTGCACAAGTGGAGGTTTATGGACTTGCTATATTCTCCGCAAGACTCTTCGATGGCGATTGTGCACCTGCACAGTCGCAACAGATGGCTGCTGGCTGTCTCTACAAGGACTACAGTGGGTCTGCGTCTTTGATGGCCCACCAATACCATTATTTCTACAAGGACTGCAGTGGGTCTGCACCTCTGGTGGCCCACCAATACCATAATCTCTACCAGGACTATAGTGGGTCTACTCTGTGACGACCTACCTACCAATATTCTTCAAAACTTCGATTGACTCTGCTGTGGGTTTGGTCTGTTGTGGCCCATTACCTGTCTGCATGTCAAGAGTCAGCACTGTCTTTCCGTTGGAAGGACTGCATGGAAATACACTACTTCCGTGTGCATTTTCTTTTACTGCTCAGACTTTGAAAAAAAAAAAAAAAAGAACACTGCAATTTTACTGTGATGAATGATCAGGACTGTCTTTATGGACTGTCAGTTAATTTTAGCTTTTGACCAACATTGTATCAGTAAGTGTGTGCATTTGATTTCTTTGTTATCGTAATTGTGAAAATTTTTTAACACATATGTATTGGCCAGTGCCCAAAACAATTTGTAAAAATTTTTGTGGGGAGCATGGGGGGCTATGTAAGTAGGCTGTTTACGTTTTTATATTGGTAACGCCACGTAGCGCACTGTATGAAAATCACTGGCTGTGCTGTGTGCAGTCTGTGGCCAGTTTGCATTGTTGTCTGCAATTGTAGTGTTGGGCAGCTGGCTGTGAACAGCGCGTAGTGTTGCGCAGTTGGAGGTGAGCCGCCAGCAGTGGTGGATGTGGGGAAGTGAGATGGCTGATTTTTGAGAGCGGATGATTTGGACGTGTGTCCATCCGAGACAGTACATTTGTAAGAATGGATGTCATGAACTGCTATATATATATATTATGACTTTTGAACACTATTAAGGTAAATACATTGTTTGTTCTCTATCAAACTCTTTCATTTGCTAACTATGCCTATCAGTAGTTAGTGCCTTCAATAGTTTGAATCTTATTTAGCTGGCAGTAGTGGTGCTCGCTGTATTGCAGTAGTTCGAGTAACGAATATTTTTGTGAGGTAAGTGATTTGTGAAAGGTATAGGTTAATGTTAGTCACGGCCATTCTTTTGTAGGGATTGTTGAAAATCAGATTGCGTTGCGCTAAAAAAAAAATATTGTGTGTCAGCTTAGTGTTGATCAGAATAGGTAAAGAGCGAAATGTCTGAGTACGTTCAGTTCTGCTCAGCTGTTTGAAAATCAAATAATGTAAGAGCTTTATCAGCACAGTAATTCATTAATTTTTCTATGGGGATGTTTCAATAATTGTGACCGTAATAAATACTTCTAGTAGCAGTCGAAGTTTTTTGGAAACACTGTATATTTTGGCAAAAATTCCGAAGGTCATTGGGACTCTTCTTTTCTTTTCGTATTGCTACCCACCCACTCATGAGCTGTACTAAACACTAAAAGCTGATCGACAGAGTTTGTGACAGAAGGTCCTAGGAGGTGCCAAAAAGTTCATCCCTTCAAGCCATACCTATTTTGTGTATATAAAAAAAGGTTCATTGACGTGGTATTTGATTTTAAAACGGCTTCCTTCTAATAAAGCACTAAATTTAGGATACTTCAGGAACAGAAGACGATAGGAAAACAAATGAAGTGCCACTAAGGATATGCTTTCCTAACAAAACTTTTTTTTAAAAAAAGTCGGGCGGATTGTGATATCATTTGTCTCAAAGTAAGAAATAAAACATAATAGAGAATCGTTTTAGCACACTTGAATGATGCCCGAAATCGTGTTCAGTAAAAGGTGTCCGTAAAATACACTGCCGGAAAGGAAACGCAGTACCAAGAATGAGTCGTACGACATAAACAAAAGCTAGTAGGCGTGTTTCTACGTCTGAAGATCATGTCTATTGAAATTTTGTGCCAGTCGGATAAGAGTAGTGCTAGTGGAGCCACTACGAGAATGTAATTGCTTTAAAAACGATCTGTGACAGTCGTCAGTGTTAGGTAAGTTTGAAACTGGACGTTGTAAGTTCATATTAGTCAAGACTGCCTTCAAGGCGAGAAAGAGGCCATTATCAGCACCTCACTGAGTTTGAACTAGGTCTTGTAATAGTGCTACGAGAATTTGGATGTTCCTTCTGCGATAATGCAGAAAGACTTGGCAGGAACGTAGCCACTGTACATGACTGCTGGCAGCGATGGTCACGAGAATGTTCTGTCACAAGAAGAACTGGCTCCGGAGAGCCACGTGGCACTGCCGAGAGGGAAGACCGCCGTGTTCGGCGTATGGCTCTGGAGCATCCTACTGCATCTGCAACAGCAATCTGAGCAGCAGTTGGCACCACCGTGACACAACGAACTGTCACAAACCGATTACTTCAAGGACAGCTCCGAGCCAGACGTCCTGTAACGTGCATTCTACGGGCCCAAAACCTTCGCCACTTACGACTTCATTGGTGTCAAGCGGGAGCTCACTGGAGGGCAGAGTGGATGTCTGTTGGGTTTTATGATGAAAGCTGGTTTTGCCTCGGTGCCAGTGACGACCGTGTGTTAGTTAAGGAGTCCATGCGAGCACCTGCAACCAACCTGTCTACGACGTAGACACACTGAGCCTACACCTGCAGTTATGGTCCTGGGTACGATTTCGTATGACAGGAGGAGTACTCTCATGGCTATTCGACGCAGACTGTAAATTTGCACGTCTGTCTGGTGATTCGACCTGTTGCGCTGTCATTCATTAACAGCACTCTAGGGGCTGTTTTCGAACAGGATAACGCAACAGGCATGGAGCTCCAGCCCACAGACAGACATCCGGCACGTGCACAATACAATGCATGCACGTTTGCATGCTTGCATTCAAGATTATGGCGGTTACACTCGTTAGTTTTCTACCAGAATTTCACCTTTTCAAAGGCTTATCTCGAGCTTATATTAACCTGTGATCTTGCAATGTTAATCACTTAAATACCGGGTGATCAAAAAGTCAGTATAAATTTGAAAACTGAATAAATCACGGAGTAATGTAGATAGAGAGGTAGAAATTGACGCACACGCTTGGAATGACATGGGTTTTATTAGAACCAAAAAAATACAAACGTTCAAAAAATGTCCGACAGATGGCACTTCATCTGATCAGAATAGCAATAATTAGCATAACAAAGTAAGGTAAAGCAAAGATGATGTTCTTTACAGGAAATGCTCAATATGTCCACCATCATTCCTCAGCAATAGCTGTAGCCGAGGAATAATGTTGTGAACAGCACTGTTAAGCATGTCTGGAGTTATGGTGAGGCATTGGCGTCAGATGTTGTCTTTCAGCATCCCTAGAGATGTCGGTCGATCACGATACACTTGCGACTTCAGGTAACCCCAAAGCCAATAATCGCACGGACTGAGGTCTGGGGACCTGGGAGGCGAAACATGACGAAAGTGGCGGCTGAGCACACGATCATCACCAAACGACACGCGCAAGAGATCTTTCATGCGTCTAGCAATATGGGGTGGTTCTAATAAAACCCCATGTCATTCCAAGCATGTGTGTCAATTTTTACCCCTCTATCTACATTATTCCGTGGTTTATTAAGTTTTCAAATTTATACTGACTTTTTGATCACCTGGTATGTTACCCAGACAAATTTTGTTACCTTACATTAATTATTTTGTGGCGTTGAGATTTTTTTCGTCAGTGTATGTTTCTAATCCATTCTTATTTCTTATTTATAGTCTGCCCCTGGTAGCTGAGTGGTCAGCGCGACGGAATGTCATGCCTAACGGCCCGGATTCGATTCCCTGCTGGGTCGGAGATTTACTCCGCTCAGGGACTGGGTGTTGTGTTGTCCTTATCATCATCATTTCATCTCCATCGACACGCAAGTCGCCGCAGTGGCGTCAACTCGAAAGACTTGCACCAGGCGAACGGTCTACCCGACGGGAGGCCCTAGCCACACGGCATTTCCATTTCTTATTTTTAGACAACTCGCTTCAAGAAACATTTGACCGATCCTCTTTTTTACTTTAAACGTGAACAGCCCTCTGACGATGAACCTGCTGTTTCGAAACACATAATGGCACCATTTAGTCTTATCAAGAGGCAGAATTATCAGTGGCTCGTTCCTGTTTTCGCTGTTTTGTGAGGACTAACGCGTATTTGCTGTGTAAAACTGTAAAAATAGTTCTGGAGATTGTGGCCACTGGCGTTCTTTTCAATCTGTGACACGGCGGCACAGTAGGTGGCACACCTCAGCTCGTGGGTGGTACGTCACGCCGAGGTGGCCCTTCACAGATCGGCAAAAACAATTTAAGGCGGTGTGCAGCTGCAGTCCGGGGCGCTAAGGCGATTAGGGTGGTCGCCGTTAGGAGGCCCCGCTACCTGCGCCTTTGTCGGCCTGTCCACACTACAAATAGCACGCCTGCGGGACTCAGGTGCAAACTCCGCCAGGGTCCTGTTATGCTCCTGCCTGATCGCCTCGCTGCCCGGACTGACATGCCAGCGGAGTCTCTGTTATGTCAATATGTCAACCGGACTGATGTACTCAAGGAAGGAGCAAGGTATGGGTCTTCGATTTTGCACGCCACGACTTTATCTCTTGTCCAAATTTTTCATCAATTAGTTAATTAGTAGCTAAAACTAAAACTAAACTCCCCGAGCAGGCCATGAAGGCCCAACGGAACAGACCGACCGCCGTGTCATCCTCAGCCCACAGGCATCACTGGATGCGGATGTGGAGGGGCATGCGGTCAGCGCACCGCTCTCCCGGCTGTATGTGAGTTTTCGAGACCAGAGCCGCTACTTCTCAATCAAGTAGCTCCTCAGTTTTCCTGGCAAGGGCTGAGTGCACCCCACTTGCCAATAGCGCTCCGCAGACCGATGATCACCCATCCAAGTGCTAGCCCAGCCCGACAGCGCTTAACTTCGGTGATCTGACGGGAACCGGTGTTACCACTGTGGCAAGGCCGTTGGCAGTTAATTAGCAGCAGTAGCTTTCAAAGTCCTCTATTGTTGGTTGGATCCATTCCTAAAGCTGTCTTTCCTGGTTAATGCAACTCTTGTAACAACTTCTTCATCTAAGAGCAGCACCCGACGTACTCAGCTATTTGTTGGGTGAGTTATACACTCCAAGAAAAAAAAAAGATGAAGCTATGTACCTAGAAGGAATTATCTGAATGGGAGAGAACTCGGTAGGCCGGTTCAAATGGCTGTGAGCACTATGGGACTTAACTTCTAAGGTCATCAGTCCCCTAGAACTTAGAACTACTTAAACCTAACTAACCTAAGGACATCACACACTTCGATGCCCGAGGCAGGATTCGAAAGTGCGACTGTAGTGGTCGCGCGGTTCCAGACTGTAGCGCCTAGAACCGCTCGGCCAACCCAGCCGGCAACTCGGTAGGAGTGATGTGGAATGATGTAGATGTACAGACAAACAAATGACTACAGTTTCAGAAAAGTCAAATGATTTATTCAAGAGAAATGGTTTCACAAACTGAACAAATCAATTACACGTTGATCCACCTCTGGTCCTTATACAAGCAATTATTCGGCTTGGCATTAATTCACAGAGTCGTTGCATGTCCTCAGCTATATCGCGCCAAATTCTGTCCAATTGGTACGTTAGATCGTCAAAAATCCGCGCTGGTTGGAGCCCCCCCCCCCCCCCCCCGTAATGCTCCACACGTTCTCAGTTGGGGAGAGATCTGGCGATCTTGCTGACCAAGGTAGAGTTTGACAAGCAGGAAGACAAGCTGGAGCAACTCTGGCCTTGTACTGGCGCATATTGTCTTGCTGCAGTGTAATCCCAGGATGGGTTTCCATGAAGGGCATCAAAACGGGAGTTAGAATGTCGTCGACATACCGCTATGCTGTAAGGGTACCACGAATTACAACCAAAGGACTCTTGCTATGAAAAGAAATGGCACCCCCGACCATCGTTCCTGGTTGTCGGGCCGCACAGTGGTCCGACAGCCAGACTGGTATTATCACACCACCGTCCGGGGGCTTCACCGAACACGTCTTCACTGGTAATCGGTTGTTATGTCGAAGCGGTACTTACCACTGAAGTAAGTTGTACTACAGTTCAACCTGACAACCAGGAGTGATGTCCTCCCCTCGATAGCTGAGTGGTCAGCGTGACTGATTGCCGCCCTACGGGCCTGAGTTTTCTTCCCGGCTGGGTCGGAGACTTTCTCCGCTTAGGGACTGGGTGTTGTGTTGTCTTCATCATCATTTCATCCTCATCCTGCGCGCAGGTCGCCCAGTGTGGCGTCGAATGTAATAAGACCTGCACCAAGGCTGCCAGACCTGCCCCGCAAGGGGCCTCCCGGCCAATGACGCCGAAGGCTCATTTCCATTTACCAGGAGTGGTGGTCTGGGGTTCCATTTCATTTCATAGTAGGACCTCTTTGGTTGCCATCTACGCCACCCTCACAGCACAGTGGCACGTTGACGATAATCTACGCCTCATTTTGTTGCTCTCCATGGCAAGCCATCATGGATTTACAATTCAGCGAGATAATGCCCACCCGTATAAGGCGAGATCCTACCTTGGCCAGCAATGCTGCCGGATGTCTCCCAAACGTTTGGAGCATTATGCGTATGGCCTTCCAATCAGCTACGGATTTTGACGATCTAACGCGCCAATTGGGCCAATTGGACAGAATTTGTCACGGTATCCCTCAGGATGACATGCAACGACTCTGTCAATCAATGCCAAGCCGAACAACAGGTTGCACAAGGGTCAGAGGTGGACCAACGCGTTACTGACTTGCTCTGTTTGTGAAGGTATTTCTCCTGAATAACTCACCGAATTTTCTGAAATTGTAAACGCCTGCACATGTACATCACGTCTACCAAGCACCCAGCATACGAGCACCGACAATTTGCCCGCGTTCGAAGTCACTTATTCCACCTCCGACATAATGCACTCACAACTACACAGGACTCTGACCTCACCACGACTGCCCGCATCTCGTGGTCGTGCGGTAGCGTTCTCACTTCCCACGCCCGGGTTCTCGGGTTCGATTCCCGGCGGGGTCAGGGATTTTCTCTGCCTCGTGATGGCTGGGTGTTGTGTGATGTCCTTAGGTTAGTTAGGTTTAAGTAGTTCTAAGTTCTAGGGGACTGATGACCATTGATGTTAAGTCCCATAGTGCTCAGAGCCATTTGAACCAGCCATCACCACGACTGATACTTGCAAGGTGCATCAATGACAGAAGCGTCCAATTACTTTGAAAGTAAAATTTTGTCAGCCGATGTGACATGAAACCCTAAGAGATTTTTGTCATACGTAAAATCAGTGACCGGGCCGAAATCATCTATTCAGTGACTCAGTGACCATACAGGCACAGAACGGAAAGTAACAGAGAGTAGGCCGACGTAATCAATTACGTCATCCGAAATTGTTTCACAGCGGATAATCGTAATACAATTCGTCCTTTCAATCATTGTACGAATGTCGAAATTAAAGATATTGGTATAAACGAACGCGGAACAGAAAGGCGACAACAGTCGCTTATTAGTGGAAAGGCATCAGGGCCAGAGGAGATACTTGTAAGATTCTCCAAATCAGCAGTTCATCGCAGATCGTTGGAGCAACGATGGGTGCCTAGCGACTGGAAAAAAGCGTAGATCATTAGCGTTTTCAAGAAGGGTCATAGGGCAGATACACACTATATAGGCCAGTATCGTTGACGTCATTTCGCGGTAGAGTTATGGAACATGTTTTGTGCTCAAGAATTATGGCGTTTTTCGGGGACGAAAATCACCTCTATAATAATCAACATGGATTCCGCAAACAGAGACCTTGCAAAAATAAGCTCGCTCTGTTCCCGTATGAGATCCAAAGCGCTGCAGACAACGGCAATCAGGTTACTGTTGTGTTTCTTGACTTCAAGAGGGCATTTGACAGCGTCCGCACTGTCGACTACTGGGGAAAAAGGGATTATCGAGTGTCGGAGCAGATTTTCGACTGGATTCAGGACTTTCTTTCCGGCAGAATTTAACGAGTCGCTCTTAACGGAACAAAATCTACAGATGTAAAAGTAATTTTGGAGTGACCAAGTCCTTAAGACTGTTGGCAAGTGATGCGGTCGTCTGTAAGAAAGTACTAGCGCCAGAAGACAGTCTCCAACTGCAAAATGACCTACAGAAGATTGATGAATGGTGCATGCCCTGCCAGTTGACTGATGACATATTGCTGGAAACAGTATATACTGTAAAATATCTAGGGGTAACTATCCAATGCGATCCTGAGTGGAACGACCATACAAAAACAGCGGACCATACAGACAGTAGACGCCAGCTTCAGATTCATAGGTCGAATGCTAAGAAAATGTAACTCATCCACAAAACAAGTGATTTACAAGGATCCTGTTCGAACGATTCTTGAGTATTGTTCCTCAATCTGGGGTCCTTATCAGATAGGACTGATGGAATAGACAGAGAAGGTCCAACGAATAGCAGCGTTTTTCGTCAAGAGATCGTCTAGTCGGCATGAAAGAGTTACAGTGATGCTCAACAAACTCCACTCACAAACGCTCCAAAAGAGGATTTGTTGATTACAGAAGTTTGCTGTTGAAATTTCCAGACAGTACTTCCCGCGAAGAGTTGAACAACATATTTCTTCCTCCCACAATACATCTCGCGAAATGACGATGGTTAAAAAATTCGAGAAATTGATACTAATACAGGGACTTACCGACAGTCATTCTTCCCACGTGCCATTCACGAGTGGGACGGGAAGAGGTAATCAGTTAGTGATACCAGAAGTACACTTCGCCACACGCCTTCAGGTGGCTTACGGAGTATTGCTGTAGATGTAGGGTGAGCACATCGCGCAGGTGCCGTCTCTGATGAAATGCAACAGTGCAACCTGCAAGCTTTTCTAGCATCTCCATTTATGTTTAAGTCTAGAATTCTCGTGGTGTTCCTATATTTTTGTCCAACCCCTGTACGTATTGCCTGTCGGCTTTCGTCTCGGGGATTTTCTAGCAACTTTCTTTAATGTGTTATCTGCCATTTTGCAAAAATGTGGCATTTGTTCGACAGGATTTTAACGGATTTTGCTTTTGACCGGATAGAATACTAATTTAAGCAAGTTTGCATCAAGAGAGCGGTGACAACAGTATCCATTTGATCAGTTTCGCAACTGACAGTAATATCTGCATCATAGGTACATGATTTCAACATAAAAACATCCATAAAGGGACATGGATGTCACCGGATGGGCAAACCAAAAATCATTTAGACCATGTACGTAACCAGAAACGGTATGCAAATAGCATCGAAGATACACATATTGTGACGCTGATCACTTCCTAGTGAGACGTAAGATGAATATTAAATTTAAGGAAGTGCGTAGAATAGCTAAGCAGACTACATATCAGGATTCAAACGGATTAAAAGAGACAACTATTAAAAGAAAATAGGAGTCAACAGTAGCAGAAAACCTAAGTAAACGTAAGGATAAGATAGCAGAGTGGTCTCAAATTAAGAAAATAGTAAACAGGGTAACTTCCGAAATTGTAGGCAAACGAAATAGTTCAGATAAGATGTGGTTCAGTCAAGAGTTCTAGAAAAAAGCTGAAGAGAAGATTGGCTGGGAAGAAGTGGTTAGGAAATCTCAAAGATCAGCAGTTAAAGGTGTATCACAATAACAAAGGAAACGGCAAAATGCTAAGGCGGGAGAAACGGAAACATTGCAAGGAACTTGTAGAAGAAGGCAAAGAGGACAGTATCCATCACAAGATAAGGCAAATCTACGAAAAAGTGAAGAAAGTAACACAGAAATATAAGATAAAAGAAACATTTATAAAGACACACGAATCTACATGTACGTCTACGTGACAACTCTGCAGTTCATAGATAAGCGCCTGTCGGAGAGTTACTCGAACCGCTTTGAAGCTATTTCTCTACCGTTCCACTCTCGAACAGAGCACCGGAAAAGCGAGCACTTAAATCTTTCCGTGCAAGCATTGGTTTTTCTCATTTTATTATTATGATCATTTTTTCCTATGTCGGTGGCAGCCAAAAATATATATTCACACTCTGAGAAGAAAGTTGATTGAATTTTCAAGGGAAGATCTTGCCGCGACAAGAAACACCTTTGTCTTAATGATTGCCATCCCATTTCGAGTATCAAAACCGTGACACTCTCGACCATATTTCGCGCTAATACAAAACGACCTGCCCTTCTCTGATCGTATTCAGTGTCATCCATCAATCTTAACTGATGCGGAGCCCATACTGCACGGTAATACCGTAGCAGGGGACAGACAAGTGTAATTTAAGGAGTCTCTCTAATAGATGTGATGCATTTTCTAAGTGTCCTGCTAATGAATCACAGTCTTTGCTTTTCTTTCCCGACAAATTATCTATGTCATAGTTCCAATTTAATTTATTCAGAACTGTTATCCTTAAGCATTCAGCTGAATTGACAAACTTTCAAAAATGTTCAAATGTGTGCGAATTCCTAAGGGACCAAACTTCTGAGGTCATCGGCCCTAGACTTACACAGTACTTAAACTAACTTATGCTAAGAACAACACACACACCCATGACCTAGGGAGAACACTAACCTCCGGCGGGAGGGGCGGCGCAATCCGTGGCTTGGCGCCTCTAACCGCACAGTCACTTCGCGCGGCTGACAAACATTAGATTCGTGTGCTTTATCGTGTAACCGAAATTTGGCAGATTCCTTTTAGTACTCATTTAGATCACTTCTTTGCAATAGTTTTTTCACCTGAAGACTTTACAAGACGGTAAAAGACAGCATCATCTGAAAACGATCTCAGTGGGCCGTTTGGATGTCTGCTAAATCGTTAATTTAGATCAGTAACAGCAGAGGGCCAAATAATACTTTTTATTGACTCGATGACTTTCCGCCAACTACTACGAACCGTATCTTTTCTGACAAGAAATCACGAAACTATTCGCGCAAATGAGACGGTACTGAAGTAAACGCCGATTGGCGAGGTACTTTGCAGAACTACTGAGCTGAAATAGCCCCGCTGAGTGCCTTCCCCCCCCCTTCCCCACCCTTCCCCCCCCCCCCCCCCCCCCACGAACCGTGGACCTTGCCGTTGGTGGGGAGGCTTCCGTGCCTCAGCGATACAGATGGCCGTAACGTAGGTGCAACCACAACGGAGGGGTACCTGTTGAGAGGCCAGACAAACATGTGGTTCCTGAAGAGGGGCAGCAGCCTTTTCAGTAGTTGCAGGGGCAACAGTCTGGTTGATTGACTGATCTGGCCTTGTAACAATAACCAAAACGGCCTTACTGTGCTGGAACTGCGAACGGCTGAAAGCAAGGGGAACCTACAGCCGTATTTTTTCCCGAGGACATGCAGCTTTACTGTATGATTAAATGATGATGGCGTCCTCTTGGGTAAAATATTCCGGAGGTAAAATAGTCCCCCATTCGGATCTCCGGGCGGGGACTACTCAAGACGACGTCGTTATCAGGAGAAAGAAAACTGGCGTTCTACGGATCGGAGCGTGGAATGTCAGATCCCTTAATCGGGCAGGTAGGTTAGAAAATTTAAAAAGGGAAATGGATAGGTTAAAGTTAGATATAGTGGGGATTAGTGAAGTTCGGTGGCAGGAGGAACAAGACTTTTGGTCAGGTGATTACAGGGTTATAAATACAAAATCAAATAGGGGTAATGCAGGAGTAGGTTTAATAATGAATGAAAAAATAGGAGTGCGGGTTAGCTACTACAAACAGCATAGTGAACGCATTATTGTGGCCAAGATAGACACAAAGCCCATGCCTACTACAGTAGTACAAGTTTATATGCCAACTAGCTCTGCAGATGATGAAGAAATAGATGGAATGTATGACGAGATAAAAGAAATTATTCAGGTAGTGAAGGGAGACGACAAGTTAATAGTCATCGGTGACTGGAATTCGTCAGTAGGAAAAGGGAGAGAAGGACACATAGTAGGTGATTATGGATTGGGGGGAAGAAATGAAAGAGGAAGCCGCCTTGTAGAATTTTGCACAGAGCATAACTTAATGATAGCAAACACTTGGTTCAAGAATCCTAAAAGAAGATTGTATACCTGGAAGAATCCTGGAGATACTAAGGGGTATCAGATAGATTATATAATGGTAAGACAGAGATTTAGGAACCAGGTTTTAAATTGTAAGACATTTCCAGGGGCAGATGTGGATTCTGACCACAATCTATTGGTTATGAACTGCAGATGAAAATTGAAGAAACTGCAAAAAGGTGGGAATTTAAGGAGATGGGACCTGGATAAACTGAAAGAACCAGAGGTTTTAGAGAGTTTCAGGGAGAGCATAAGGGAACAATTGACAGGAATCGGGGAAAGAAATACAGTAGAAGAAGAATGGGTAGCTCTGAGGGATGAAGTAGTGAAGGCAGCAGACGATCAAGTAGGTAAAAAGACGAGGGCTAGTAGAAATCCTTGGGTAACAGAAGAAATATTGAATTTAATTGATGAAAGGAGAAAATATAAAAATGTAGTAAATGAAGCAGGCAAAAAGGAATACAAACGTCTCAAAAACGAGATCGACAGGAAGTGCAAAATGGCTAAGCAGGCATGGCTAGAGGACAAATGTAAGGATGTAGAGACTTGTCTCACTAGGGGTAAGATAGATACTGCCTGCAGGAAAATTAAAGAGACCTTTGGAGAGAAGAGAACCACTTGTATGAATATCAAGAGCTCAGATGGCAACCCAGTTCTAAGCAAAGAAGGGAAGGCAGAAAGGTGGAAGGAGTATATAGAGGGTTTATACAAGGGCGATGTACTTAAGGACAATATTATGAAAATGGAAGAGGATGCAGGTGAAGACGAAATGGGAGATAAGATACTGCGTGAAGAGTTTGACAGAGCACTGAAAGACCTGAGTCGAAACAAGGCCCCGGGAGTAGACAACATCCCATTAGAACTACTGACGGCCTTGGGAGAGCCAGTCATGACAAAACTCTACCATCTCGTGAGCAAGATGTATGAGACAGGCGAAATACCCTCAGACTTCAAGAAGAATATAATAATTCCAATTCCAAAAACAGCAGGTGTTGACAGATGTGAACATTACCGAACTATCAGTTTAATAAGTCACAGCTGCAAAATACTAACGCGAATTCTTTACAGACGAATGGAAAACCTGGTAGGAGCGGACCTCGGGGAAGATCAGTTTGGAGTCCGTAGAAATGTTGGAACACGTGAGGCAATACTAACCTTACGACTTTTCTTAGAAGAAAGATTAAGAAAAGGCAAACCTACGTTTCTAGCATTTGTAGACTTAGAGAAAGCTTTTGACAACGTTAACTGGAATACTCTCTTTCAAATTCTGAAGGTGGCAGGGGTAAAATACAGGGAGCGAAAGGCTATTTACAATTTGTACAGAAACCAGATGACAGTTATAAGAGTCGAGGGGCATGAAAGGGAAGCAGTGGTTGGGAAAGGAGTGAGACAGGGTTGTAGCCTCTACCCGATGTTATTCAATCTGTATATTGAGCAAGCAGTAAAGGAAACAAAAGAAAAATTCGGAGTAGATATTAAAATTCATGGAGAAGAAGTAAAAACTTTGAGGTTCGCCGATGACATTGTGATTCTGTCAGAGACAGCAAAGGACTTGGAAGAGCAGTTGAACGGAATGGACAGTGTCTTGAAAGGAGGGTATAGGATGAACATCAATAAAAGCAAAACGAGGATAATGGAATGTAGTCAAATTAAATCGGGTGATGCTGAGGGAATTAGATTAGGAAATGAGACACTTAAAGTAGTAAAGGAGTTTTGCTATTTAGGGAGTAAAATTATTGATGATGGTCGAAGTAGAGAGGATATCAAATGTAGACTGGCAATGGCAAGGAAAGCGTTTCTGAAGAAGAGAAATTTGTTAACATCGAGTATAGATTTAAATGTCAGGAAGTCGTTTCTGAAAGTATTTGTATGGAGTGTAGCCATGTATGGAAGTGAAACATGGACGATAACTAGTTTGGACAAGAAGAGAATAGAAGCTTTCGAAATGTGGTGCTACAGAAGAATGCTGAAGATAAGGTGGGTAGATCACATAACTAATGAGGAGGTATTGAATAGGATTGGGGAGAAGAGAAGTTTGTGGCACAACTTGACTAGAAGAAGGGATCGGTTGGTAGGACATGTTTTGAGGCATCAAGGAATCACAAATTTAGCATTGGAGAGCAGCGTGGAGGGTAAAAATCGTAGAGGGAGACCAAGAGATGAATACACTAAGCAGATTCAGAACGATGTATGTTGCAGTAGGTACTGGGAGATGAAGAAGGTTGCACAGGATAGAGTAGCATGGAGAGCTGCATCAAACCAGTCTCAGGACTGAAGACCACAACAACAACAACAACGAGTGCCTTCCATGTGAGAAACGTGACACCATAGATAGCAAACTAGAAACCCCCAAAGAAGAAGAAATAAGATAATTAATTAAATACCTTAAAGACAAAAAGGCTTTGGTGAGGATCAAGTTGCAGGAGAGTTAATAAAGAATGTATGACCGGTACTAGTTAAAATAATTACGAAACTGTTAAAGAATGTTTGGAAATATTAAAGATTGCCGAATTACTGGAAAGTGGCCCCCCCTGATATGTCACAATTATAGAGGACTTGCGCTCTATAACGTAAGCTAAAAAATTCTGCCTCAGTGTTTACTAAAGGGAATGGTCCCATTAGTAGAAGGAATTATAGTTAACTATCAACCTGATTTCAGAAGGAACTGATTAACTATAGACTAACTTTTTACACTCAGACAGGAAGCCGAGAGAACTGACGCTGATATTCACATGATTTTTGTTGACTTCAAAAAAGCTTACGACAGTCTATAGAGGGACACATTCGCTAATGGCTTGAAAGAGTTTCAGTTTCCGCAAAAGTTAATACGTCTGATACAGATCTGTGTACAGTAAAGTTATTGCAGAGTAAAGATAACTTCTAAAATGTGAGAGCATATTGAAATCAGAACTGGTCTTAGACAAAGAGATGCGTTATCTGAAACACTTTTTAATTTAATTTGAGAAAAGATGGAACACCAAAAAGTAAACCAAGCTGGAATTAAACTGCGTAACAAAACAATAAATCGGCTTGCGTATACGGCTGATATTGTCCTAATAAGTGGTAGCAAAGAGGACTTGCAGCACGTGACAAGTTCTTATAGAAATATTGCAAGGAAAAGAGGTTTACAAATTAATGAGGAGAAAACAGAGTATACTGTCGTGAGAAAAGCACCCGGTGATGATACACCATTCATGGTTGGTTGGTTGGTTGATTTGGGGAAGGGGACCAAACAGCGTGGTCGTAGGTCCTGTCAGCTTAGGTAAGGAAGTCGACCGTGCCATTTGAGAGGAACCATCCCGGCATTGGCGTCAAGCGATTTAGGGTAATCACGGAGAACCTAAATCAGGATGGCCGGACGCAGGTTTAAACCGTCGTCCTCCCGAATTCGAGTCCAGTGTGTTAACCACTGCGCCACCTCGCTCGACCATTGACAGTTGATGAAGTAGATTTAGAAGTATAGACACATTAAAATATTTGGGAAGCATTTTTAACTATCAGAATAGAATGGAAACTGGAATTAAGGTACGAACCGCAGCGGTAAACTGAGCATATTTTTGTTTACGTGACGTGCTGTTCACTAAAGCAGTTTCGAGAAGTTTTAACATACGACTATATCAGAGTGTAACTCTCCCGGTAGCTCTATATGACACTGAAACATTTACATGAAGGAAAAAAGATGAACAAAATCTGCTATTCTTCGAGAGAGAGGTATTAAAGTATTTGGCTCCAAAAACGACACCCAGTCACAGGAATGGAGAATATTAAAAAACCAGGAACTGGCAAACCTATAGTCACAAGCTAATATTGTCCGAAAGACGCAGAAAAGGAGATTGATGTGAGCAGGAAACTTAATTAAAATTGAAAAGGAAAGACTACCGGGAATAGCATTCTCAGAATCCCTGGAAGGCAGTAGGGGCCTGGCAAGGACACAAACAAGACGGAAAGATGTTATCAGAACGGAGACGTAAGCGATGATCCTGAGAAAAGAAGAAAGGGCACGGAAGCCAGGAAAAGAAATGGTCGGAGGAACGTAGAAAACGCACATTCTCTCCTAGGTCAAAGCGACAATTTCTAAGAAGAGGAGGAAGGATATTAATTTCCGTGAAAAACCATCGCTTTTTAATTTTGAACGAATTTATTGGTTGTGCGATTTTGTGGTCTCGTCTAGTTTGTTCACAAGCCGCTGGAGATCAAAGAAAGACGTTTGTAAAAAAGTTAATCTAGGGAAAAGAACAAGATGGCTGCAGAAGTGAGGATAACATAATGGGCCATTTACTGCATGACAACGAAGCTGTAGGAAACAGCAACCGTTACCTGTATCACTTTGTGCCGTCTTTATAGACTATGAGAAACTGTTTGACTCTGTCACAATGTATTTCATGCTGGCAGCGCTTAAGAAACAAGGAATGCATTTCAGTTCGTTGAAGAATATGCGCCACAATGCTATTACTTCCATTAGATTTGCCTACACTAAGAGAGTAAATAGCTGAGAAAAGATAAAGGAGTTGTGAAAACTGATAATTTCACCAAAACTAATGATAAGAGGTTTTCAAATTTTTTAACTGGGGTGAAGAAATTTTTTAACTGTGATGAAATAGGAATACTCTAAAATAAGGGCGATTTTAAACGTATCTATGATATACACTCCTGGAAATTGAAATAAGAACACCGTGAATTCATTGTCCCAGGAAGGGGAAACTTTATTGACACATTCCTGGGGTCAGATACATCACATGATCACACTGACAGAACCACAGGCACATAGACACAGGCAACAGAGCATGCACAATGTCGGCACTAGTACAGTGTATATCCACCTTTCGCAGCAATGCAGGCTGCTATTCTCCCATGGAGACGATCGTAGAGATGCTGGATGTAGTCCTGTGGAACGGCTTGCCATGCCATTTCCACCTGGCGCCTCAGTTGGACCAGCGTTCGTGCTGGACGTGCAGACCGCGTGAGACGACGCTTCATCCAGTCCCAAACATGCTCAATGGGGGACAGATCCGGAGATCTTGCTGGCCAGGGTAGTTGACTTACACCTTCTAGAGCACGTTGGGTGGCACGGGATACATGCGGCCGTGCATTGTCCTGTTGGAACAGCAAGTTCCCTTGCCGGTCTAGGAATGGTAGAACGATGGGTTCGATGACCGTTTGGATGTACCGAGCACTATTGAGTGTCCCCTCGACGATCACCAGTGGTGTACGGCCAGTGTAGGAGATCTCTCCCCACACCATGATGCCGGGTGTTGGCCCTGTGTGCCTCGGTCGTATGCAGTCCTGATTGTGGCGCTCACCTGCACGGCGCCAAACACGCATACGACCATCATTGGCACCAAGGCAGAAGCGACTCTCATCGCTGAAGACGACACGTCTCCATTCGTCCCTCCATTCACGCCTGTCGCGACACCACTGGAGGCGGGCTGCACGATGTTGGGGCGTGAGCGGAAGACGGCCTAACGGTGTGCGGGACCGTAGCCCAGCTTCATGGAGACGGTTGCGAATGGTCCTCGCCGATACCCCAGGAGCAACAGTGTCCCTAATTTGCTGGGAAGTGGCGGTGCGGTCCCCTACGGCACTGCGTAGGATCCTACGGTCTTGGCGTGCATCCGTGCGTCGCTGCGGTCCGGTCCCAGGTCGACGGGCACGTGCACCTTCCGCCGACCACTGGCGACAACATCGATGTACTGTGGAGACCTCACGCCCCACGTGTTGAGCAATTCGGCGGTACGTCCACCCGGCCTCCCGCATGCCCACTATACGCCCTCGCTCAAAGTCCGTCAACTGCACATACGGTTCACGTCCACGCTGTCGCGGCATGCTACCAGTGTTAAAGACTGCGATGGAGCTCCGTATGCCACGGCAAACTGGCTGACACTGACGGCGGCGGTGCACAAATGCTGCGCAGCTAGCGCCATTCGACGGCCAACACCGCGGTTCCTGGTGTGTCCGCTGTGCCGTGCGTGTGATCATTGCTTGTACAGCCCTCTCGCAGTGTCCGGAGCAAGTATGGTGGGTCTGACACACCGGTGTCAATGTGTTCTTTTTTCCATTTCCAGGAGTATATATTCATTTGCTATATGTGCAGATCACTAAACAAAAAAAGAAAAAAAGACAAGCATTTGTGTAGCGACAAAATCATCTGTTTCCCTCGGTGATATTTTCACATCACCCTGATTAACGCGAATGCTTGTTGGAAAGTCCCCTTGATCAGATACAGACTTGAATCCGTCGTGGCATACCATGAGATCACCAAGCCACAGCCCAAATTGTCCAACTCATCAACGGCGATCTTGTTTAAATCGCGCAGAGTATGTAGTGACCGTCGACGTCCAAAGTCAGATCCTTTTAATAGATTCCACACATGTTTGAATGTCATCGTGCCTGAAAAACAGGCAGGCCACTCCATTCTAGTGAACCTAGCATACTGAAGGAAAGTTTTCATTAGACTAGCAGGATGAGCATCCCCTCAACAGCCTCGAGAGGTGTACGCTGATCCTATGTAATGGTATCCCAGAACATCACCCCACCACCAACTTGCTGCATATGTGGGATGCAGTGTTCTAGGAGTTCGATAATATCAGGTTGTTCCTAAAACATTCTCTGCCATTCAGGGTACAAACTGGTCCAAGTATCGTACGTAAACAACACCCGACGTCAGTCCTAGGGCTTGGATTATGCATGATTTATTGCTCATCTTTAACAGAGCCCGTAGTGCTGTGTGCCACATGGTGCTCGCCATGTTCGTCGGGAATTGATATCTGCATCATGAAGTCGTCTCATGAATGTTTGATGCGATGCACGACTTCCTGTGGCCTCTTTGAGCTGTGAGTTCAGTTCGGGAACTCTGAGCCCACGGTTCCTTTGCCTAAAATGTCATATATACAGATTAAGCTGTGCCCATGTCGAACATGGATGGCTTGTGCTGTGTAGGTTCTCCACACCACCTTCAGGTAAAACCGATTCCATGACCACATCGCAACAGTTTGACTCCTGTGTATACGCCTAGCAGTTTGAGTAGCTGATGATGCTTCTGCGCATAACATAATGATGTGAAACTAACTAATGTGTTTCACTGGTCGCGACTGTTCTACGTGAGTAGATGGATGTTAGCTCCACTGTTTCAGAAGTCTCTAATGCCTTATACTGGTGCATAACTTTCAAATGAAGTACCGCAGTCCATTCGAGTGCTTCGTTGTACCCGTAGATAGCATTCATGGTAATCGTTTTTATGTTTACAAACGTCGAGCGTGACTTTCCGATTGGATAGGAACACTCACAACAGCAACAAAGCTGCGCGACATATCGAGGTGATGCAACAATTTTGTTATTGTACATATTTAAGAACTTTTTCCTTTTTTATCTTTTTTAAAGACCCAATTGGGGGTTAATTCGTGAATAGCCCTCGTATTAAACATCGAAACGTGTTGTACAAAATTTGTGCCTTAAAATGCGACCGGTCATGGTGTACTGTTTGTTGTTCCAAGTGAGACACTGCCACCGTACCGTGGCGCCAGCGTGAGGGTGGACCAAGCAGGTGTGCCGGAACACTTTATCAGCCGCACGGCGGGTCTCTTAGCGCTCCAGATGCAACGGATCGGACAAGCGCGACGACACGGCAGCAGCTAAAAGCCTCTCGGCCGGGCCGCTGGGGCTGGGGGATGCACGTGGCGCCAGACACCAGGCGCTCCACGTGGGCCGCACGTGCCCACGCCCACACCTGCCCGGAGGACTTCTGGCGTTAAGTGGCTCGCGTCCCCCTCGCTCTCCGTCCCGTTTCTGGAACACAATCAAGGGTCAGGGACCAACTTCCACCCGCAAAGAGCGTCATCCTGAGGCTCAGAGATCCCGCACTGGAGGACACCGTGTTCGCACCGGCAAACAAATAAGATTCGAGATCGAAGTTTCTCGCAACGACATTCTTGTATGAAACATTTTCGCTGTATTTGTCGCGTCAAACCTGGTTAAAACATGGAGGTTTCTGGAGCTTTCGGTGATGTCCTTCACCCTCCTCGTCGGGAAGTGTCTCTCGTGGTAACCAAGCCGGGCTTGGTGATGTAGTATTTAAGTGCGAGACCGGGAGCGAATCACGGTTTGCCTTTACGCTAGCTTTCACCTCTCAGTGACGCGTAAATATGCCAGGAAGTTCACATTGTTCGAATCTCACGTTCAGCTGTAAGTCCTCTTTCTCCAATAGGATTATGAATTAGGTTAAGGCCGCGAAAGTCACCGAAGAGGTTGTAATTTTGTTGCATTAATTTGAGGTGAAAGCGGGGCTGATATTCAAGACCATAAAAGTGGGTTAAAAGCTGTGAGCTATGTCAGGAAGTTAACCTTGCATTACTGCGCAACCGTTTCACCAGGTATCCAGTCTAGCTTACCAAATTCCCAACCAGACTAACATTAATTACAATCTTTCAGTATTCATCTTACGATAACTGGTGATTATATATATATAAAGACAATTTAAATAAAAAGAAATAAATCAGTTTATATTTGGGCATTTATTTTAACATTGACCATTGTTCCGTTAAAATTTCAGCATATCAAACTTGATTCATAACTAAACTGGTGCCTTATTTAGGATTGTGAAAATGTGAGTTTGTAATCTTACGGAACACATGAAATAGGGAGCCAAGATTGGGAGACTACATACAACACTGCATTTATAAAATAACACACGAAGAACGTTGAAACATATCCATCAGGAAATTAACCACAACCAACAGATTCAATTTTCACCCAAAAGCGTTATGTTCGAAGCGCTATCCTGTCTGTCATGAAATTACCACACACTGGTATACTAAATTCATACTAACTCTCTGTGAAATCTTCCCGAAAAGAATAGCTGAGGGCTACTTTGATGATTACACCACACGCTTCACGTGGTCAACTTGGTTTACACAAAGAGTGTAACTCTACAATAATTTTGATTATTAAATTACATCGAAACGCAATTTACAGAAGAAAAACTTCGAGCTGGTTACTATCGTCTTACTATTAACCTGATGGGTCAAACAACTGTATAAGCACGTGGTACTGGTCTCACAAAGTACACCCCACGTGGGTTGAACATAAAGAAAAGTTGCTATATTGAAAAATATTGTCAAGACGAGATGTTATAATCTCACACACATTCGCATTTAAGACTGATGATCTTAGAGTTACTGATCAATACGTGGTTCCACTTTTCTCACAAAGTAGTGACAAAGCAACTAGCGGAAGATATTCTGAACTTCACACTCGAATTACACTGCGTTGCAATTTAAGATAACATTAGATATTTTAGAGCTAAACCTGAAATAAAGGTGATTAAATTTTCAGTTAGGCTGAACTTAAGAAATCCATTGTCCTACAGACTTAGCAGACATGCGCTTAGCCGGAGATCTTACCACTTCAGACGCTCGCCGCGGACAGACTGACCTGGGCTCCTACCGAGTGTGCTTAACAGATACAAACGGAAGTGACCAGAGAAGCAGCTTCCTATACCTACATGACAAGGGACGGACAGGACAATACTAAGAATAGAAACCTCTCTGCTTTTAGAAAGCGTAGCTACCTGTTCCGACGTTGGTCCTACTGTTCTATAGCAGACAGGCTTGTCTGCTACCATCAAGCATGCAACTAGAAATACATTTGCTCATTCATCCTCTCACACAGGAGGTAAGGGGGATGACAGTATCTTATCATATACAGTACATAAAAGAAAGCGGATGTAGGTTCCGTATGAGACTGTGTGACATGAATTACATATAAACTGTGTTTTAAAGTGTAGTAGTGTGACAGGTCATTCTTGTTTATGTGTAAAAGTAACACGTTTCACTGCTCAGTCTCCTCCCAGATAGTCAGAAACACCACAGTAAATTTAGAAGAGGAATTTATGCCGTAAATGACAACAGATTTAAGAAATTAAAGTGATAGAAATCCAACAGAGACCTTTCAAGGTAACGCGCGGCGGAACATCCCTCTTGCACTACTTTCGGTCAATCATGCCCTACGCTTTTTCTTTCATTTTTTAAAATATTCATTCATATAGACCACTGACAGCTTCGAGTTAATCGGTGTACGCCACTCATCCTCCTCATACTCGTAGAGAATGTACCCATGTTTTTACCTGTGATGCCAGCGACTTCGTAAGAATGTACACAGTTCAGTGCATATTCTGTATGTTCTCAGAATCGAGAGCTCGTTTCCAGACACTACTAACAAGTAAACATAGTGAACTTAATCTTATATTTTAAGGAGGAAAAAGCACACTTGTAAAGTATTAGCTTCAGTAATCAATCTCACGTGAAAATTTGTGCCCTATCCTGGTAGTAGGTAATTACGTCTTTCTGAACGTACAGATTTTAAACATGGACGCGCACCGGTTGTCACTCGCTCCTCCCCTCTGGAGCGGCTTCATCCCTGAGCGCGAAGTAATATATTGCGGGAAGATTGCGAGGTTTATGAAATACACTCCTGGAAATTGAAATAAGAACACCGTGAATTCATTGTCCCAGGAAAGGGAAACTTTATTGACACATTCCTGGGGTCAGATACATCACATGATCACACTGACAGAACCACAGGCACATAGACACAGGCAACAGAGCATGCACAATGTCGGCACTAGTACAGTGTATATCCACCTTTCGCAGCAATGCAGGCTGCTATTCTCCCATGGAGACGATCGTAGAGATGCTGGATGTAGTCCTGTGGAACGGCTTGCCATGCCATTTCCACCTGGCGCCTCAGTTGGACCAGCGTTCGTGCTGGACGTGCAGATCGCGTGAGACGACGCTTCATCCAGTCCCAAACATGCTCAATGGGGGACAGATCCGGAGATCTTGCTGGCCAGGGTAGTTGACTTACACCTTCTAGAGCACGTTGGGTGGCACGGGATACATGCGGACATGAATTGTCCTGTTGGAACAGCAAGTTCCCTTGCCGGTCTAGGAATGGTAGAACGATGGGTTCGATGACGGTTTGGATGTACCGTGCACTATTCAGTGTCCCCTCGACGATCACCAGTGGTGTACGGCCAGTGTAGGAGATCGTTCCCCACACCATGATGCCGGGTGTTGGCCCTATGTGCCTCTGTCGTATGCAGTCCTGATTGTGGCGCTCACCTGCACGGCGCCAAACACGCATACGACCATCATTGGCACCAAGGCAGAAGCGACTCTCATCGCTGAAGACGACACGTCTCCATTCGTCCCTCCATTCACGCCTGTCGCGACACCACTGGAGGCGGGCTGCACGATGTTGGGGCGTGAGCGGAAGACGGCCTAACGGTGTGCGGGACCGTAGCCCAGCTTCATGGAGACGGTTGCGAATGGTCCTCGCCGATACCCCAGGAGCAACAGTATCCCTAATTTGCTGGGAAGTGGCGGTGCGGTCCCCTACGGCACTGCGTAGGATCCTACGGTCTTGGCGTGCATCCGTGCGTCGCTGCGGTCCGGTCCCAGGTCGACGGGCACGTGCACCTTCCGCCGACCACTGGCGACAACATCGATGTACTGTGGAGACCTCACGCCCCACGTGTTGAGCAATTCGGCGGTACGTCCACCCGGCCTCCCGCATGCCCACTATACGCCCTCGCTCAAAGTCCGTCAACTGCACATACGGTTCACGTCCACGCTGTCTCGGCATGCTACCAGTGTTAAAGACTGCGATGGAGCTCCGTATGCCACGGCAAACTGGCTGATACTGACGGCGGCGGTGCACAAATGCTGCGCAGCTAGCGCCATTCGACGGCCAACACCGCGGTTCCTGGTGTGTCCGCTGTGCCGTGCGTGTGATCATTGCTTGTACAGCCCTCTCGCAGTGTCCGGAGCAAGTATGGTGGGTCTGACACACCGGTGTCAATGTGTTCTGTTTTCCATTTCCAGGAGTGTACTATTCTGGCATTTATAGCATACTCTGTTTATTTTGTAACATATAGCTGGTGCTAAGGATCTCTTTGCTTTGAACATTTTTATGTTGCCATTTACCAATGCAGTGTAAATAAATTAAATGAATTAGTGGGTCATCAAAGAAGTAGAGTAAAGCCGTTTAATTTTAACATCGCTGTTGTGCGCTATCTTCTGTGGATTTTGAAGCTGAAGCTGTTAAACTGAAGTACATTTTCAGGAGATACGCTGTTCTTCAACGTGATTAGTACGACTTAATTGTAAATCGAAAATCATTAATTTCATCTGTATATAAAAGGAAATGTCCTGACTGATTCATCGTCGCTCAGCAAAAACCGATAAGGACAGAAAAAACTTGGAGAAGGTGTGAACCTTATACTGGAGGCGTCGTTTAAGAAGATATTTTTCGAAATTCCAATCCTAAGAGAGTGAAATAGGGGATGAGATATTTATGAACATATTTTATGAAAGCATTTTTAAAGATAAATCTATGAACATTTAAATTTGGCAACTCGGTTGAAAACAAAAGAAATAAGTTTTTCACTGTTTTTTAAAATTCAACCCCTAAGGGGTGAAACGTTTTATGAAAATATTTCGGAGCGAAAGAATTTTTAAAACTAAATATCTGAAAATTGCTGTTTGACTTCTCCGTTCGAGATGAAAAAAACATGTTAACTGTTTTTGAAATTTCAACTCCTAAGGGTGTGAAATAGGGTCAGACTGATTCACTGACTCATCATCGACCAGTCCAAACCGCTAAGGATAGAAACATGAAGTTGGAAAGTGTGTGGATCTTATAGTGTAGGCATCGTTTAAGAAGGGATTGTACGAAATTCCACTCTTAAGGGAGTGAAAGAGAGAATGAAAGGCTTTTTGAAGGTATTTTGCTGTTAAGGAAATTTTGAACCTAGAACTACGAAGTTTACCAGTCAGAATATAAAAGATACGTGTTCCAGCATTTTTATAAATTCAACTACTAAGGGGTTAAAACAGTGGGTGAAAGTTTTGTTGAAAATAAATAATTACCAAAGAAATACTCAAGGATTCTTAAGGCTTTATCTGTGACAATTGGTATTTGACTTCTCGGTTAGAAATAAAAAAAATCGTGTTTCAGTGTTTTCGGATATTCAACCCCTAAGGGACTGCAATAGTGAATGAAAACTTTCAAGAAAATACACACATCAAAAGAAGTTTTGCATCACCTCGGTTCAGAGAGTTCCGGAAGCTGTACAGAAAACTGCAAGAGAGATCAACATAAACACCATTTCCGCCCTTTTTATTGCTCATGAAAACCACACATTACATGTTGTTCCACCATACAGCGAGACCTTCAGAGGTGGTGGTCCATATTGCTGTACACACCGGTACCTCTAATACCCAGTAGCACGTCCTCTTGCATTGAAGAATGCCCGTGTTCTTCGTGGCATACTATCTACAAGTTCATCAAGGCACTGTTGGTCCAAATTATCCCACTCCTCAACGGCGATTCGGCGTAGATCCCTCAGAGTGGTCGGTGGGTCACGTCGTCCATAAACAGCCCTTTTCATCCATCCCAGGCATGTTCGATAGGGTTCATGTCTGGAGAACATGCTGGCCGCTCTAGTCGAGCGATGTTGTTAACCTGAAGGAAGTCACTCACAAGATATGCACGATGGGGGCGCGAATTGTCGTCCATGAAGACGAATGCCTCGCCACTATGCTGCCGATATGGGTGCACTATTGGTAGGAGGATGGCATTCACGTATCGTACAGCCGTTACGGCGCTTTCCATGACCACCAGCGGCGTACGTCGGCCCCATATAATGCCACCCCAAAGCAGCAGGGAACCTCCACCTTGCTGAACTCACTGGACAGTGTGTCTAAGGCGTTCAGCCTAACCTGGTTGCCTCCAAACACGTCTACGATGATTGTCTGGTTGAATACGTATGCGACACTCATCGGTAAGGAAAATGTGATGCGTGATGCCAATCCTGAGCTGTCCCTTCGGCATGTTGTTGCGCCCATGTGTACCGCGTTGCATGATGCCGTGGTTGCAAGGATGGACCTCGCCAGGGATATTTGGAGTGGAGTTGAACATTATGCAGCCTATGGCGCACAGTTTGCGTCGTAAGACGACGTCCTGTGGCTGCACGAAAAGCATTGTTCAACATGGTGGCATTGCTTTCGGGGTTCCTCCGAGCCATAATCCATAGGTAGCGGTCATCCACTGCAGAAGTAGCTCTTTGGCGGCCTGAGCGAGGCATATCATCGACAGTTCCTGTCTCTCTGTATCTCCCTCATGTCCGAAAAACATCGCTTTGGTTCACTCCGAGACGCCTGGACACATCCCTTGTTGAGAGCCCTTTCTGATACAAAGTAACAATACGGACGCGATCGAACCATGGTATTGACCTTCTAGGCATGGTTGAACTACAGACAACACGAGACGTGTACCTCTTTTCTGGTGGAATGACGAACTGAGCAGCTGTCGGACCCCTCCGTCTAATAGGCGCTGCTCATGGCTGTTTACATCTTTGGGTGGCCTTAGTGACGTCTCTCAACAGTCAAAGGGACTGTGTAATAGAATATTCACAGTCAAAGCCTATCTTCAGGCGTTCTGGTAACCGGGGAGATGCAAAAGTTTTTTTGGTGTGTGTATTTCGTTACATTAAAAAGATTTTAAAGCTGAATTTCTGATAATTGGTAGTTCACTTCTCGGTTATATATAAAGAAATATTTGTTAGGGGATGAATGTTGCTATGGAAATATCTCCACAGCAAAAGGCATGATTAACAAAAATTTTGGACTACCAGAATGACTTTTGAATCACATGTACATTCAGAAAAGATCATTCTTGTATGGCCTTAATTAGCGTTAAAAGCATAGAAGGTGGTGCAAGTTGTGGACAACATAAAAATTCGATTAAATAAAAACAAAAATAATGTCTGCAGTTCGTACAGTCTACGAGAGCGAAGCAGCGGGCGCTAAGCTAGTTTCGTAATAATTTTTCAGTAGCTTAGTTTTATTCATCTTGAGTTTGAAGCGTATATATTGCTGCAGAATATCAATACGAGAACATGGTTTGAATAATACTGAACGTAAACGTGCATGACGCTGACAGACTGTGTACACGTATTACCTGTTTTTCGCGTAGAATAACGTATGTTCTGCAATAATATTTCAAAACACGTTGCACAGATGTGTCCACCTCCCCGTCCTCTTTCCTCACCTTCAGCATTACGTAAATAAGAGGGTTTTGGTTGTCACTCCACTGTACAGTACGTTAGGCATTAGGCGGCTGTAGTAGGACGAAGCGAGGGACAAACAAATGGTGGGCGCGAAAGCTCATAAGCTGTACGTCCAGAAGTTTATAACTGCGTCAGAATTATGGTCACGTTTTCGGGCGGAATCGACTGCCGGAACTGACATCTTCCAAGTGCACCTTTTTCTCCATAAAATGTAATATCAAGTTGTCGATATTTCCTTTAAGATTTAGCCGCTTCCTCAGCGGACACCCCGTCTGTGTGGGACAGCTGGAGCAGATCATCGATCACATGAACAGCATTCACCAGAACATCTGGTTCACTGTCAACACGGAGACAAAAGAAAATCTGTAATTGTTGAATGTCTAGGATGAACGAAAATCAGTTTGGTGGCGCGGCAACTCTTTATACCGTAAGCTGACACACACTGATTTATATCTAAGTGCACAGAGTTATCACCACCCAGTTCAGAAGGTAGCTATTTGAAGTAAATTAATATACGGCTGTAGAATTAACTCTGTTTTTGGTAAGTACCACCTAGATTTCGAGATTAATCATCTAAGTATGTGTTACGACAGAACAGCTACAGCATTCTAGATATAACATTAGTGTTCTCTAACAAACGAAAAGTTGAAAATGTTGAACGTACACATGACTATCTATTTATTGCGTTTTCTATTTTCTAGGTGCTACATCTAGAAAAGTAGGTAAGGTCGTGGGAAGAAGGACCAGTCACCTATTTTCCATTTACGCAAGAGTATAAATTGGAAATGCTGAGTCTGGTCAACGGACATTTCGGTCTCAGAGTGTCTGGAATTCGTAAGATCTCCTGTGAGTCTACCCATACAGATCTTCCTGTTCGTACGCTACCGGTGGCTGTGGAGAGCACAATAACCACATTAAAATCGATGCCATGATTAATCAGCTATTGCTGAGCACAGTCTCACGAATGATCGTAGATTAACTTTTGATGAGAATAAAATATCATGCAATATTTTAAACGTTGGGACTATTATTGAAGAAGCTGTAGAGATTAGAATGAGAACAGAAGCTATAATGTTAGTGGAGCGTCAACACCAAAACTCAATGCTGCGAGAAATGCGACGAATTGTTTACGCGCTGCCACAACCAGTCATATAGGCGAAGGGTGGGCACACCCCGTACTGATGTCCACTGACAGCTGTTGTGTCGACTACTGTGGGAGTCAGCTCCGGCACAAACAAGAAAGGAGAGAGGTTGTGATGGCCGGTGGCGGGAACCCAAAATGATCTGTAGAGAACACTTGCAGGTTAATAGAATACTTTATTTCTAAAAAGGAACGTAACTTCTCGTTATTAGGTGGCTTGATGTGCTTCCCGGGCTCCTACATTCAATTACTTTTACACTCTATTACTACCCGCAGAGCTAAGTATCGTTTTCCTATTACTCAATAGTGATGCTCTCGAGGTTTGCGACCGAACCGCCCCTACCAGCGATGGACGGGTGGTTACGTCAACGTTGACAGGCGGCGCTGAACTGTGTCTTCCTGAAAGTGCGCCTCTGCCCACTCTTTCCATTGGCGAGAGAGTCACCGTCTTCTTGAGGCCATTTCATGGCGCTGCGCTGGTCGATGTGCAGTCGATGCATTGAATCTTCACAATAGGAGGCCGGATACTTTTCACCAAAGAGTTTAGCTTTGTGGATATTTATGGCAAAATTAGTGACTGCACCTTTTTCTGAACGCAAGTTCTGCAAATGGAAGACGAGAAAAAAAAATTGTTAACTTCCAGTGTACGTACCGAAAACTAAGCGCAGATCCGACGCAGCGTATCACACGGAATACGAATCGATTAATCAAGGCGTCTTCTCTGCCGGCGGACATACAGAGAAACCTGCGCAACACAGAAGCCCTACCACCGCGGCTGTATGGATTACCCAAGATCCATAAGAACAACGTTCCACTGAGACCGATCGTTAGCGCTCCTGGCTCACCGACATATAAACCGGCAAAACACTTGGCCTCTCTGCTCCAGCCACACGTGGGGAAGACCGACACATACATTAAGGACTCAGGACATTTCATTGAGAAGCTGAAGAAACTGAAACTTGCACCAAACGACATCCTGGTCAGCTTTGATGTTGTTTCGTTATTTACGAAAGTGCCACTCAGTGACGCTCTGGAGCACATCGGTTCCATTTTCCTGCAAGACATCAGAAAGCTCTTCCATGCATGTCTCACCACGAGCTATTTCACGTGGAATGGCGATTTCTACGAACAGCTGGAAGGCGTCGCCATGGGTAGTCCTCTCAGTCCAGTGGTGGCCAACTTCTTCATGGAACAATTCGAAGGAAAGGCACTGGACTCGGCGACTTGCAAACCTAAGGTGTGGTACAGGTACGTCGATGATACTTTCGTGGTGTGGAGCCATGGTGAAGAACAGCTCGGTGACTTCCTAAGACACTTGAACAGCCTCCATGCCAACAAAACATTTTCCATGGAAGTAGAAAAGGACAAGAAACTGCCATTTCTAGATGTGCTGGTCACAAGGGACGGCGAAAACCTGCGACACAGCATGTATCGAAAACCGACACACACGGACCGATACCTGCACAAACTGTCAAACCACCACCCGAGCCAGAAAAGAGGCATGATTAGTACGCTCGTAACGAGAACAGGACGAATATGTGAGCCGCAACACCTCAAACGAGAAATGCAACACCTGGAAACTGTCCTGAGGAGCAATGAGTACTCTACAAATTATATTAGAAGTGTAACAGAGCCAAACACTCGGCGAAGTAAGGAACCAGAAAAAGAAATGTCGGGTACGGCCTTTCTGCCATACATTCCCAGAGTGACGGACAGAATCGGCCGTATATTGCGCAAACATGGCGTAAAGACGATTTTCAAACCGACAAGGAAGATCACAGAGTGTCTTAGATCGGCGAAAGAAAAAAAGAGACCCACTTGCAATGTCGGAAATATACCGTATACCATGCACATGCGGAAAAGTTTATGTCGGAATGACTGGACGATCCATCAACACCAGGATCAAAGAGCATAAGCGACATTGCAGGTTGGGGCAGGTGGAGAAATCGGCCGTGGCAGAGCACGCACTGAATGAGACCGACCACATAATAAAATTCACCGACACGGAAGTTCTGGCTGTAGAGTAGCACTATCACACGCGCTTGTTCAGAGAAGCTGTAGAAATACAAAAACACGCGAACATTTTGAACAAGAAAGAGGAAAGCCTTAAGGTAAACGGATCCTGGCTTCCCGTACTGCAGCGAACGACCGTCGCAGGTAGCAAGAGGAGAACCGCACCGGAAATGACCGCGGAGAAGCCCTCGGACGTTGGCGTGCCAGGTACATATAGTCTGCGGCCGCGAGCTCGGCTCCAGTTCACCACCGGCAATGGAGGGTGAAGCTTTGACAATGCCAGCCACTCGTGCTGGCGAAACGTCAGAAAAATCATTAGATGAACGTCGGCCGAAGAACCCGAGACAGAAGCCAATAGGCAGTTTGTCAACAAGTGGCCACGAAAGCCTTAACAATTTTGTAACTTCCAGTGCGGTCGAAATCAAATGGAATACGTCACAAATGCTAAAACTGACTTCGTGATCGATTAATTTACGAGTACTTTGCTCAAAAGAAGAAATGCAGAGTAAGATAATACTAAGGCGATGGCGATCATTTCAAGTACTTGGGTTCGATTGCAACCTGCCTAATCGATACCTCATAGCAACTAAAGCAAAGACTAATTGCAGCCAATAAAGGTAATTTCACCTTAACAAAGCTTTTATCTTCAAGCGTCCTGACCAGGACCACAAAACTAACCAATTATAAAACACTGATCAGACCAGTGCTTACACACACATGTGAATCATGGGCTGTGGCTGCAAAGGATGCTGAATCGCTGGATACGTTCGAGAGAAGGATGCTCAGGGGACTCATCGGCACAATTTGCGAAAGACAAAGATGGAGGAGGAGATACAGCCATGAATTGTACGCCACCTACTGAGACCAGCCTGTTAGAAGAATTGTGGAGTCATCTAGGCTGATGTGGGCTGGACGCGTGTCACGAATGAATGATACGGAAATACCAAAAAAGATATTACAAAGAACGTGGTTGACCGAAAACTAAATGGGAGGACGGATTCATAGAAGATCTTGGTAAGATGGGCTACAGGAACTGGAAAATGTGCCGGCCTGTGTGGCCGAGCGGTTCTAGGCGCTATAGTCCGGAAATGCGCTGCTGCTACGGTCGCAGGTTCGAATCCTGCCTCGGGCATGGATGTGTGTGATGTCCTTAGGTTAGTTAGGTTTAAGTAGTTCTAAGTTCTAGGGGACTGATGACCTCAGAACTTAAGTCCCATAGTGCTTAGAGCCATTTGAACCATTTGAACTAGAAAATGCTAGCAACGGACAGGGATAAATGCAAGGTGATAGTTGAAAAGGCCAAGTCTCATCATGAGTTGTAGAGCCGCAGAAGAAGAGGATGGCTAAATGCCTACAAAGAAAAGAAAAAAAGTATACATAATGCGAACACAATTCCTGGGAAATCATGCAGCTGGGTTAACGAAGTATTGATCGCTGTTTGCGACCGTGGAAATCCCCCGTGTATCGGGCGAGCTGATTTTGAACCAACGGAGTAGGTTACAACCTCATGGGCTATTGAAAGACGGCTAGCGCACAAAAATCGAACTTCAATACTATTTATTACGAGGGGCTTCAACAAGTATCGCAACAATTGTTTACTCGGCAAATTTCCTTTAAAAAATGAGGAATTTTTTGTAGGACACCGTGGAATGTTCCCGCTTCAGCCCCTATAGTTTCATGGAGTTTCGACAGGAGGCGGCGCTATAGGTAACCATCAAAATGACGTTTGTAGAGGAGGTGCGTTCCAAGCGGAGAGCTGTCACAGAGTTTATTTTGGTGGAAGACCAGAGCATCGCAGATATTCGTAGGTGCTTGCGGAATGTCTACGAAGACCTAGCAGTGAACAAAATCACGATGAGTCGTTGGGTGAGGCGTCTCTCATTATCGCAGCAAGATCGCACAAACCTGTCCGATCTCCCGCGTGCCGTCCGGCTGCACACAGGTATGAAATTGAAGACTTCAGCGTGTTTGGTCGCCACAAAAATGAAAATGAACTTCCCCTTCCCCATGACAACGCGAGGCATCAGACACGCCTGCACAACCGACAACTTCATTGGACTGATCTTCCCCATCAACACTACAATGGTTCAAATGGCTCTGAGCACTATGGGACTCAACATGTGAGGTCATAAGTCCCCTAGAACTTAGAACTACTTAAACCTAACTAACCTAAGGACATCACACACATCCATGCCCGAGGCAGGATTCGAACCTGCGACCGTAGCAGTCGCGCGGTTCCGGACTGAGCGCCTAGATCAACACTACAGCACGGATCTAGCATCTTCCGACACCCATCTGTTTAGTCCAATGAGGGAAGCACTCCGCGGAAGCAGTACGTGGGTGAAGGCGACGTTATTGCTGCAGCAAGACGTTGGCTCCGACATCGACCAGGAGAGTGATACCCTGCGGGAATACAGAAGCTGCTAGTAAGGTGGCGTAAGGACGTCACATTGAACGGAATTATGCTGAAAAATAGGATTTTGTAGCCCAGAGAGTGTGCAAAAAAAAAAAAAAATTGCAATACTTGTTGAATGTCCCCCATAGTTATACAGGACGCCGCCAAATAGGAATTTGTAAGAGGGTATAATATCTATCATTGATTCACTCCTCAGGACATATTTCTTAAAATAATCTGACTATAAATTTATAAAATAAGAGGAAACATGAACGGCCACAATCATTTTGTGAACTGTCGGACTGTCACGAGAAGTGGCCCAAGAAGAGATCCGCACTGGTACTTCGTCGTGCGGTGCTCGCCTAGCCGGCAGCAGTGAGGCTGGGTTTTGGCGCGAACCTTCCTGCAATATGCAAACCAGTTACTTCTTACGGAAGCCATTTATTTCGCACTGAGCATGGAAAGTTTCTTGGCAACACATGTAGATTACTGTACAAAGTTGGTCGCTGTGAATACACGATCTTTTGGAAAATGCTATTTTCTTTATTTTGGCTAATGCCAACTTTCTTTCTTTCTTCCTTTCTTTCGCTACTGCCTTTATCCCGCATTGTGCGCAGTGACGCCCGGGGTAAGTACAGATTTGGCATGGTTAATTTGAGGGGTGGCCGGATACCCTTCCTGCCGCTACCCCATACCCCCCGTGACGGAATTAGTAGACCCCAGTTGTCTGCGTCTAGTGTAAATCGTGAAATAGTGTGAATGTGTTTGAAGTGTCTGCGAGTCGTGTAACTGAGGCGGGACGTGGGGACCAACGCGATATTCGCCTAGTTCTTCTTCTTAAGTTGCCAATCCTGATTGATTTGCAGCAGCTCTCCATTCAGTGCGATTGTCGGCCAGCCTCTTCAATTCCGTGAAACTTCTGCATCCTAGGTCCTGCATTATCTGGCTTATGTACTTTCTTCTAGGTCTGCCTCTTGCCCTTTTGCCCTCCACAAGGCCTTCCGTTATAGTGTGGCGAAGACTTTCATGTCTCAGAATGTGTCCCATCCATACATCTCTCCTCTTCTTGACCGTCTTCCAAAGAACTGGAACTTCCTCCGCTCTCTGCAGGACTTCTTCATTTGTCATCCTGGCCGTCCATGGAATTTTTAACATCCTTCGCAGACACCACATTTCGAATCCTTCAATCCTTCTTCTTTCGTCCTCTCCAAGTGTCCAGGTTTCGCTGCCGTAGAGAAGCACACTCCCAACAAAGGTCTTTATTAACCGCTTCCTTAACGACAGACTTATCATATTTGATTATTATGGCTGCTGATACTTGAGAAATCTAATTAGATCTTTAATGAAGTGGTTTCTCCTTGCCTTCTTCATTCTATTCGCCTAGTGGGATGTGGAAAACTGCCTAAAAACCACATACAGGCTGGCCGGCACACCGGCCGTCGTCGTTAATTCACCAGGCAGATTCGATCCGGGGCCGGCGCGATTTTGGCTAATGCCAACGTCGTGATAATAAAATAACGGATACCCCTTGAGATCTTAATAGCCTCTTTAAGCCTGGATATCCGAGTCGCGTAGGGTAGCAGTCCATTTCAACGAACTGTTCCTGGTCGAAACAGACTCCCCATCAATGAATGTTCTGGTACAAATTGCTTGGAGTGAAGATACCAGGTCAGTACAACTTATAGAAAGCTGCCATCATTACTGATACTAATCTTTTCACTAACTTTTTTTTGTGGTGAAAGGCAATGGAAGGTTATTTTAATTGATGTTGGGGTCAGAGATAATATTATGAAAGAAATATTCCCACAGTTTCATTTTTAACACGGGGAGGGGTGGCACATATGTATCGGACTGGGCTTTTGATGTGCTGCCTGTATGTCCCAGTGGAAATGAAATGAATGATCATTTTATTTTCAAAAAAGGTCTTGGATCATGTTTAGAATCTCAGACATATTACATTTCGGTACCTTATTCTACATGCCTGTAATATGGTGTGAAACTGTTTTTGGACAAAACAGTTTAAAACACGGTACGTTAGGTCTTTGTTCTAGTTACCTTAATTCTGTTTATTTGGACAACCGCGTCTTTCTTCCCCAGTGCAGTCATTTTCTCTTAAGTGGGAAATAGTTCTGAAATATGCTCCAAGCATTCACGACTAATTTCATGAGGAGAAGTTTTCAGTTATCAGAATTGTGAAAACCATTAGCAGGCTTCCGTTTACCAATGGGACATTAATATACATGGTGATTCAGCTGGGTTTTACGGAACCCGCGACACCTTCAAAAACCACGTGCGAGATTTTCATACTCTCTGATTGACCACATACAAACTATTAGTCACACAGAAAAAAAAATAAACAGGACCTTTTTGTAGGAAATGCGACGTGGTTAAATTTTGTATTGAGATAAGTGCGTGCTGGAGGCCACAGGTATCGAGTTGTTCATGAGAAACCCGTTTGAAGGTCAGTTTCGTACGATTTTTGAAATAACTCGAAACTGCCGCCCTTTGCGAAAATGTATACTAGTAACAAATTTAACTACATTAAATTTTCTACAAAAAGATCCCATTCACTTTTTACTGTAGGACCAAGAGTTTTCATCCAGTGAATCAGAATAAGAAAATCTCGCATGTGGTTTTTGAAGGTGTCGCGTGTTCCGTAAGACTCATTGGTAGATGCAGCTGAATCACCCTATATATTAATGTACCACTGGTGAAAGGAAGCCTGATAATGGTTTTCAGAATTATGATAACTGAAAATGATATTTGAAGGCGTTTTGAGTTATACAGGGTGGACCACTGATCGTGACCGGGCCAAATATCTCACGAAGTAAGCGTCAAACGAAAGAACTACAAAGAACGAAACTTGTCTAGCTTGAAGGGGGAAACCAGATGGCGCTATGGTTGGCCTGCTAGATGGCACTGCCATAGGTCAAACGGATATCAACTGTGCTTTTTTAAAATAGGAACCACCATTTTTTACTACATATTCGTGTAGTACGTTTAGAAATATGAATGTTTTAGTTGCACTACTTTATTCGCTTTGTGATAGATGGCGCTGTAATAGTCACAAACATATGGCTCACAATTTTAGACGAACAGTTGGTAACAGGTAGGATTTTTAAATTAAAATACAGAACGTAGGTATGTTTGAACATTTTATTTCGGTTGTTCCAATGTGATACACGTACCTTTGTGAACTTATTTCTGGCAACACATGCTGTTACAGCGTGATGACCAGTAAACACCACATTAATGCAATAAATGCTCAAAATGATGTCTGTCAACCTAGATTCATTTGGCAATACGTGTAACGACATTCCTCTCAACAGCGAGTGGTTTGCCTTCCGTAATGTTCGCAGATGCATTGACAATGCGCTGACGCATGTTGTCAGGCGTTGTCTGTGGTTCACGATAGAAAATATCCTTCAACTTTCCCCACAGAAAGAAATCCGGGGACGTCAGATCCGGTGAACGTGGGGGCCATGGTATGGTGCTTCGACGACCAATCCACCTGTCATGAAATATGCTATTCAATACAGCTTCAACTACACGCGAGATACGTGCCGGACATCCATCATGTTGGAAGTATATCGCCATTCTACATCTACATCTATATTCTCCGAGCCACCTTACGGTGTGTGGCGGAGGGTACTTATTGTACCACTATCTGATCCCCCCTTCCCTGTTCCATTCACGAATTGTGCGTGGGAAGAACGACTGCTTGTAAGTCTCCGTATTTGCTCTAATTTCTCAGATCTTTTCGTTGTGATCATTACGCGAGATATATGTGGGCGGTAGTAATATGTTGCCCATCTCTTCCCGGAATGTGCTCTCTCGTAATTTCGATAATAAACCTCTCCGTATTGCGTGACGCCTTTCTTGAAGTGTCCGCCACTGGAGCTTGTTCAGCATCTCCGTAACGCTCTCGCGCTGACTAAATGTCCCCATGACGAATCGCGCTGCTTTTCGCTGGATCATGTCTATCTCTTCTATTAATCCAACCTGGTAAGGGTCCCATACTGATGAGCAATACTCAAGAATCGGACGAACAAGCGTTTTGTAAGCTACTTCTTTCGTCGATGAGTCACATTTTCTTAGAATTCTTCCTATGAATCTCAACCTGGCGCCTGCTTTTCCCACTATTTGTTTTATGTGATCATTCCACTTCAGATCGCTCCGGATAGTAACTCCTCAGTATTTTACGGTCGTTACCGCTTCCAATGATTTACCACCTATGGCATAATCGTACTGGAATGGATTTCTGCCCCTATGTATGCGCATTATATTACATTTATCTACGTTTAGGGAAAGTTGCCAGCTGTCGCACCATGCATTAATCCTCTGCAGGTCCTCCTGGAGTACGTACGAGTCTTCTGATGTTGCTACTTTCTTGTCGACAACCGTGTCATCTGCAAATAGCCTCACGGAGCTACCGATGTTGTCAACTAAGTCATTTATGTATATTGTAAACAATAAAGGTCCTATCACGCTTCCCTGCGGTACTCCCGAAATTACCTCTACATCTGCAGATTTTGAACCGTTAAGAATGACATGTTGTGTTCTTTCTTCTAGGAAATCCTGAATCCAATCACAAACCTGGTCCGATATTCCGTAAGCTCGTATTTTTTTCACTAAACGTAAGTGCGGAACCGTATCAAATGCCTTCCTGAAGTCCAGGAATACGGCATCAATCTGCTCGCCAGTGTCTACGGCACTGTGAATTTCTTGGGCAAATAGGGCGAGCTGAGTTTCACATGATCTCTGTTTGCGGAATCCATGTTGGTTATGATGAAGGAGATTTGTATTATCTAAGAACGTCATAATACGAGAACACAAAACATGTTCCATTATTCTACAACAGATTGACGTAAGCGAAATAGGCCTATAATTATTCGCATCTGATTTATGACCCTTCTTGAAAATGGGAACGACCTGCGCTTTCTTCCAGTCGCTAGGTACTTTACGTTCTTCCAGCGATCTACGATAAATTGCTGATAGAAAGGGGGCAAGTTCTTTAGCATAATCACTGTAGAATCTTAAGGGTATCTCGTCTGGTCCGGATGCTTTTCCGCTACTAAGTGATAGCAGTTGTTTTTCAATTCCGATATCGTTTATTTCAATATTTTCCATTTTGGCGTCCGTGCGACGGCTGAAGTCAGGGACCGTGTTACGATTTTCCGCAGTGAAACAGTTTCGGAACACTGAATTCAGTATTTCTGCCTTTCTTCGGTCGTCCTCTGTTTCGGTGCCATCGTGGTCAACGAGTGACTGAATAGGGGATTTAGATCCGCTTACCGATTTTACATATGACCAAAACTTTTTAGGGTTCTTGTTTAGATTGTTTGCCAATGTTTTATGTTCGAATTCGTTGAATGCTTCTCTCATTGCTCTCTTTACGCTCTTTTTCGCTTCGTTCAGCTTTTCCTTATCAGCTATGAGTCGACTACTCTTAAACCTATGATGAAGCTTTCTTTGTTTCCGTAGTACCTTTCGTCATGCAGTGAAACATCTTGTAACATCAGTAGAACGTTACTTAGGAAATCAGCATACATTGCACCATTTAGACTGCCATCGATAAAATGGGGGCCAATTATCCTTGCTCCCATATTGCCACACCATACATTAACCCGCCAAGGTCGCTGATGTTCCACTTGTCGCACCCATCGTGGATTTTTCGTTGCCCAATAGTGCATATTATGCCGGTTTATGTTACCGCTGTTGGTGTATGATGCTTCGTCGCTAAACAGAACTCGTGCAAAAAATCTGTCATCGTCCCGTAATTTCTCTTGTGCCCAGCGGCAGAACTGTACACGAAGTTCAAAGCCGTCGCCATGCAATTCCTGGTGCATAGAAATATGGCACGGGTGCAATCGATGTTGATGTAGCGTTCTCAACACCGACGTTTTTGAGATTCCCGATTCTCGCGCAATTTGTCTGCTACTGATGTGCGGATTAGCCGCGACAGCAGCAAACACACCTACTTGGGCATCATCATTTGTTGCACGTCGTGGTTCACGTTTCACATGTGGCTGAACCCTTCCTGTTTCCTTAAATAACGTAACTCTCCGGCGAACGGTCTGGACACTAGGATGATGTCGTCCAGGATACCGAGCAGCATACATAGCACACGCCCGTTGGGCACTTTGATCACAATAGCCATACATCAACACGATATCGACCTTTTCCGCAATTGGTAAACGGTCCATTTTAACACGGGTAATGTATCACGAAGCAAATACTGTCCGCACTGGCGGAATGTTACGTGATACCACGTACTTATACGTTTGTGACTATTACAGCGCCATCTATCACAAAGCGAAAAATGTGTTCCAACTAAAACATTCATATTTCTTTACGTACTACACGAATATGTAATAAAAAATGTGGGTTCCTATTTAAAAAAACGCAGTAGATATCCGTTTGAGCTATGGCAGCGCCATCTAGCGGGCCAACCATAGCGCCATCTGGTTTCCCCCTTCAAGCTAGATGAGTTTAGTTCTTTGTAGTGTTTTCGTGAGATATTTGGCCCGGTCACTATTGAAACATCCCCTTAGATAAATTTATAAATTACTGTGCTGATAAACCTCTTACGTTATTTGATTTTCAAACAGCTGAGCAGAACTGAACGTACTCAAGATATTTCTCTCCTTACGTATTCTGATCAACACTAAACTCACACACAATGTTTTTAGCGCAACGCCATCTGACGTTCAATAATCCCTGCAATAGAATGGCCCTGACTAACAATAACCTGTACCTTTCATGAATCACTTACCTCACAAAAATCTTCGTTACTCGAACTACCGCAATACAGCGAGCGCTAATACTGCCAGCTAAATAAAAGATTCTGACTACTGAAGGCACTAACTACTGATAGGCATAGCTAGCAAATGAAAGATTTTGATAGAGAACACACAATGTATTTACCTTAATAATATTCAAAAATCATCATATATATAAGTTCATGACATCTGGTCTCACAAATTTCCTTTTTCTGACGGACACACGTCCGGGTCTTCCGCTCTCAAAACTCTGCCATCTCTCTCCCCACATCCACCGCTGCTGGCGGCTCACCTCCAACTGCGCAACGCTACGCGCTGTTCACATCCTACTGCCCAACACTACAATAACAAATATTCCAACAATGCAAACCAGACACAGACTGCACACAGCACAGTCAGTGATTTTCATGTAGAGCGCTACGTGGCGTTACCAACATAAAAACCTAAACAGCATACTTACACAATCAATGGACCACACTGTACAATAAATCCATCGGTAGAGGCAGCTGAATCATACTGTACGGAAATAACATGCAGAAAATTCCAACTGATTCTTCAGTAACCTATTGTAGGACACATACGTCCTAATGGTAGTGAAAGCGTTTAGATCCTACTACGATCTGCGCGCAGGCTGCAGTCTCAGTACAAGTGAGACCAGTACCGTGGGCACAGTGCCAACATCTGTAGGGGGAAGGTTTCATATAAATTATGCTGTGGTGCGCTGCTGATGGAGGTGCGGTTGGAGCTTGGAAAGGAAGAAGGGGCGCCGCACCCTCGAGAGAAGGCAGAGGAACGCCCGGCGCCGGTCGCACGGCGCACGCACAGGCACATAAAGAGCCTTAAGCGCGCGCGAGCCGCAGTAACTCATTGGCAAACGTAAGGCGCGCGCAAGACAATGCGTCGTCCGACTACCTATTCGGGACGCGGTGGCCGCCGCCGCGATCGCATGCGCGCCTGTTTGTTCTGGGGACTCGTGCAGTTGTTAGGCGGGTAATTTGCGTGAGGTAATGACGGCGCAGCCCCCAGCGTGCGCGCGCTTTCCGGAGGAGCCCGTTTTACAGGCGAGCCGTAACTCAGCCCCGCAGCTCGACGTAATTCTGCGATCGGGACGATAATAAACAGCGGGGCGCGCGCGCTTACAGGTCGCGCTACATTCTGCAACAAAGATTGTATGAACAACCTGGTAATAAACTCGGACGAGCTTTCTCTTTTTTCCCTCTCTCGTCCGCAGTACGGTTTAACGCAACTAAATAACGCGTGTCGTGGGGCGCAGCACCGCTCGTCTGGAGGTCGTCTGGAGAATGGAAGTCATGCAGTACGGCAGGTAACAGGTGTGAAATTAAATGTTAGCAGTGAGATGAAAGTGCCAGTCAGCTTTCTCTATGGGCGTTCACTCGGTGTCTGGCAGGCCCGACTGGAACGCACGTGTACGTGTGTGTGTGTGTGTGTGTGTGTGTGTGTGTGTGTGTGTGTGCGCGAGTGAGTGCGTGCGTGGCGACAGGTGGACCTGACAGGCTGTCGCGTTTATTTTGTCTACGTGGCGTCGACTGTCAAGCTCGAGACAGACACGTAATGTAACTGGAGCACTGCCCCAACAAAGGATTGCCCAGACAGAGGCCGCCTTCTCTATGCTAGGAGCCAGTGTTCCCGTCCACCAGAGGTGAGGGGTGTGTGTCCACGGCAGACAGTGCTCTACAGCGAACAAGGGACTCAGACAACTGTGGAAAACAGGGCTGAAGTGCAGACGTGTCTAGTGCAGGGACACAGCTTCTTTACAGGCGACCGTTGCAGCGACTATCCTATGTCTCCATCTGTTCACGGACGGAATTTTTCCTTGATGCAGTATGGACAAATGCAAGATAATGTCCTTATCTGAGACATAATTTTCGTTCTTTTGAGTCATCAGTCTTCGGACTGGTTTGATGCAGCGCGCCACAAATTCCTTTCCTGTGTCACTGTGCCACCCTCTTCATTTCAGAGTAGTACTTGCAATCTACAACCTCAATTATTTGTTGGATGTATTACAATCTTCGTTTCCGTCTACAATTTTTACCCTCTACAGCTCCCTCTAGTGCCTGACGTCGTAACACCTGTCATCTCATCGTGTCTCTTCTTCTTGTCAGTGTTATCCGTGTGTTCCTTTATTCTCCGTTTCTGCGGTGAGCCATCTCATTCTTTACATTATGAGCACAGTTTTGTCCGCCATGTGTTATTTTGCTTGCGAGATAGCAGAATTCCTTAACTTCGTCTGCTTCTTGACCATTACTTTTGATATTAAGCTTCTCGCTATTTTCATTTCCGCTGCTTCTCATTACTTCTATAATTTCCCGGGTTTTCTAATACATATTTTGCACTCGTTAGAGTGTTCATTTCACTCAACGGATCCTGTAATTCTTGTTCACTTTCACTGAGAGCACCAATGTCATCATTGGTATCCTTCCACCCTGAAATTTAATCCTATTCTTGAACCTTTCTTTCATTTCCGTAATTGATTCTTCAATGAATAGAATGAACAGTACGTGCGAAAGACCCTTCTTAATACGTGCACTTCGTCCATGGTCTTCGAGTTACATTGTTACGTCTTTGTTTTTGTACTTGCATATGTTATTCTTGACAGTAATTTGGATGCAAAAGCAGTTAAGCTGATAGTACGATAGTTCTCGCACTCATCTGCCCTTATCATCTTTGGAATTGTGTGTATGATGTCTCGGCGAAAGTTTTATGGTAGGCTATATCACCAGTTTCGTGGTTTCTACACACTAACGTGTATAGTTGTTTCTTTGCATTTCCCCCAATGATTTTAGAAATTCCAGTTGAATGTGCCTTAATTGATCTCAAGGAGTCCAAAAGCTCTTATAAATTCTGACTGTTGATAATGGATATCGTATCTCTTCCACATCGACTACTTTGTTTTCTTCTATCACAGCATTAGACAATTGCCCCCCCCCTCATAGGGGCCTCCATTACTGCTAGATTTTCATCCGCCTTTACGCACTGAATTACCCATTCAGTATCCTCATATACGTTCTCTATCTCTTCGTCCTCTGCTTCGTCGTCGGCATGTACATCTGAACTACTGTTGTCGATGTTGGTTTGCTGTCAATTACGATAAGAACAAACACATCTCAACTAGTTACAGTAACTCAGTCTCTGCCCTAGCTTCATGTTCATAACGAAACCTATCCCGTTATAATATTTTCTGTTGCTGTTGGCACTACCCTATACTCGAACTGACCAGAAATCCTGTTCTTATTTCCATTTCACTTCACGAGACCCCTTGTATCTAGATTGTGCCTCAGCATTTCCGTTTTCAGATTTTCTAGTTTCCCTGCCACGTTCAAACTTCTGCCATTCCATCCGCCTACCCGTAGAACGTTACCCTTTCGTTGGTTATTCATTCTTTTTCTGATTGTCTCCTCCCCCTTGGCAGTTCTCTTCCACGTATCCGAACGGGGGACTAGTCCAGAATCTTTCGGCAATGGAGCGATCATCATGACACTTTTTCAGTTACAGGGCACGTGTCCTGTGAATGCACATTATATGCCTTTAATGCCGTGGTTTCCATTGTTTTCTGCATCCGCATGCCTTTGATCATTGCTGATTCTTCCGCCTTTTAAGTGCAGTTTCCCACCCCAAGGGCAAGAGTGTGACCGGAACCTCTGTCCGCCTCTTCACTCTCTTTGACAAGACAGTCGGCAGATCGAGGGTGACTTGTTATAATGGAAGTCTACGGCTGCTATTGCTGATGACTTTCATTCATATACTGATGAGTGGTCACCTTCGATTGCGGGACCCAGGACGTGTTGATTACTGGTATGAGACGCTATCCTTTGACGTTGAGTTTACCGTCTAATAATAAGAATCTGATAATATCCCATAACAAGAACACTGGTGAAGTATTTAGGAATAACATAAAAAACGATATGAAATGGCAGGAACACATGAAGTCAGTACTAGGGAAGGCGAATGGAAGACAAATTTGTTACAATGTTTCTACGGTGATGTAGTGCGCCTGCAGAGAAAATCATATGCAAGACGCCTGTGGGGGCAGTTCCCAAGAAATACTCCGGCATTTGGAGTCCCCATCAAGCAGGACTCCTCTCAAACATCGAAAGATTTCAAAATACCTCCCACTGGGAGGTTAGTTTAACCCATACGAAGGTACATTATAAAAGAGATGTCTAGGGAAGTTACATGGCAATATCTCGAAAAGAGATGACTTTGTTCTAGCAGAACCCTACAGAGAAAATCTGGAGAACCAGTATTCGAGGGAGACTGTGCAAGCTGTAGATGGCATCATCATACATGTTGACGACCCATTACATTTCTGCCGCCTGCTCAACACCATGTTGGCGCAGCTTTGGAAGGCAACGGAGCAGCTATTCTGTGTGCCATGGATTCGACAAGTTCTTGGTAGATTACCGGAGGTATACTATTTGACACAGAATGTCTACGCATCGACTCTGCAGTTCTTCAAAACCTGATGGGAAATTATTTTTAGTTTTAAAATCAGTTTGGAAAACACATTATAAAAAGTAAAAACCGTATCAAATACCTAAAGCTTGTTTACCAGGGGTGTCAATTGGTTACGCTTTGCTTAGTGGGACCAACATTAACTGGTCAAATAGCTTGTAGCATCTTGTGTCTTGTGCATGTCTCACGTACATAATCCTCTCTCACAAAAAGAAGCCCTACACAAGCAATTTTTAGTCACCACACTCACAGCTTTAACTACTTAACTTCAATCACGTTTTCATGGTGTTTGATAATTCAGTTAACTGTCCCTTTATTTTGGCCTCTCTATTATATCAAACTATCCACTCTAGTGGATAATAATCACACTCTGCATTTCCATTACTTTAGCTATTGCCAGTTGTGTTGAATAGTGTGGTTGGACATCAGCAGCTGATCGAGGTATTTTACCTCCTATGCTCTGTAGGAGTTATTGCACTTCGTTTGGTCTCTAGCTCCAATTAGCTTTGTATCTGTATTTCTCTAATAATAGTGAACAACAGCGCAAATGTCAAACTTCCTGGCAGATTAAAACTGTGTGCCGGACCGAGTCTCGAACTCAGGACTTTTGCCTTTCGCGGGCAAGCACTTGCCCGCGAAAGGCAAAGGTCCCGAGTTCGAGTCTCGGTCCGGCACACAGTATTACTCTGCCAGGAAGTTTCATAGCAGCGCACACTCCGCTGCAGAGTGAAAATCTAATTCTTGAGTGCAAATGTCAACGGCATGCCCTGTGCGTCCTTGTTTCCATTCGCTCACGGTACCTGCCGTTAACAATAGTTACGTCCTGTTCCCTTCCACTGCTACGGTCGCAGGTTCGAATCCTGCCTCGGGCATGGATGTGTGTGATGTCCTTAGGTTAGTTAGGTTTAAGTAGTTCTAAGTTGTAGGGGACTGATGACCTCAGAAGTAGTGCTCAGAGCATTTGACCCATTTTTATAATTTCATAAACAGAACACGTACATTATCCTGCTCCTGGAATACAGTGACATAAACTGACTCACTCATCGTATTTCGGTCGCCAGCTAAGCAGTAAGCATCGTGACAGAAACAAATCCTAATATTCGGCGAGAACACTTACAAAGGAATGTGGCTAGTAAGAAGCAGCCCGTTCCGCTCCTTCCGGATGGTCAGAGGAAAACGGAGAGCCTGTAACGAGCTAAGCTGCCGACACAAATTCCTAGCTCTTAATCATGGATGGGTCCCTTAGCAGAGCGTCTCACACACACACACACACACACACACACACACACCAAGCTGGTATGAAGTATAACCTGCTTAAGAAGGACCCATTTAGCGGACAGAATCAATAAGTGTTGAGGGAAGGTATTAAAACACGGTAAACACAATCCATTTGTACGACCATAGTCGCCCCATCGTCGGAAGACAGCGAGCGCGTACCTACGGGCGGAAGCATCCAAATACACCACCAGTGTTACATTCGACGATATGCCAATCACGTGATGTAGTGAACTGTTCCATTCGCGAGGCAACTAAAGTGCCCTTTCTCCAACACATCAGCCATCTAATTCAAGTGGTTATGGTATTAATTTGAAATTCTGAAGGTAGGAGGGATAAAATAGACGGGGCGAAAGGCTATGTGTACTGAAAGGAAACTGCAACTATAGGAGTTGAGGAATATGGTATGAGAGGGAAGTAGAAGTTAAGGCCATGAGACGGGATTGTGGCGTATCTTCGATATTATTCAGTCTGTACATTTAAGAAATTGTGAATGAAATCAAGGAAGAATTTGGAATGAGGAAGAAGAAATGAAAACATTAAGGGTTGTCGTGACGTTGCGATTGCGTAAGAAATGTCCGGTGTCTTGAAAGACCAGCTGAAGAAAATGGGTTGTGTCTTGAATGAGGTTGCCGCGCGGGATTAGCCGAGCGGTCTTGGGCGCTGCAGTCATGGACTGTGCGGCTGGTCCCGGCGGAGGTTCGAGTCCTCCCTCGGGCATGGGTGTGTGTGTTTGTCCTTAGGCTAATTTAGGTTAAGTAGTGTGTAAGCGTAGGGAGTGATGACCTTAGCAGTTAAGTCCCATAAGATATCACACAAATTTGAACATTTTGAAAGAGGTTGTTAGGTATGAACAAAAATGAAACATTGGTAATGAAGTGTAATCGAATTAAATCAGGCGATGGCGAGGAATCAGATTAGTGAATGACACACTAAAAGTAGTAGATGCCTATCGCTGTTAGGAAGCAAAGTAACTGATGATTGTGGAAGCAGAGAGAACATAAAGTGCAGACAGGCAGTAGCAACAAAGGCATCTCTGAAAAAGAGAAAGCTGTTCACATCGAATATAAATTTAAATTTAGAGGCCCTTTTCTGGAAGTATTTATCTGCAGTGTATCCTTCTACGGAAATGAAACGTCGACGATAAACAGTGTAGGCAAAAAGAGAATAGCAGCTTCTCAATTATGATGCTACATAACAGTACTGAAGATTCGATGGACTGATCGGATAATTAATTGAAAGGTGAATACTATTAATACAACTGAAGCGGATCTCTCTAAATTAATTATCATGCCTATCAGTTGCGGACGTCCTACATACCAAATTTTGTGTAATCTGGAGTACTGAATCGGAATGAGGAAAAAGAAGTAAATGGTATAATGTGTCTAAAAGAAGGGATCGGTGGATAGGACGCAGCCCGAAGCATCAAAGAATCGTCAGTGTGGTAAGTACTGAATCGGAATGAGGAAAAAGAAGTAAATGGTATAATGTGTCTAAAAGAAGGGATCGGTGGATAGGACGCAGCCCGAAGCATCAAAGAATCGTCAGTGTGGTAAGGGAGGGAAGTATGTGAGGTAAACATTGCAGCTGGAGAGACCAAGACTTGAACACAAAAGGAAGTTAAGGGGTGTCGGCCACAATTGTTATACAGAGATGAAAAGGCTGGGATATGATAGACTGGCGTGGAGAATTGCACTAGATCAGTCTTCGGACTGAAGACCACCACCACCACCACCACCACCACCACCACCACCAACAACAACAACAACAACAACAAAAATATTAAGAAACTATTCGAAACGGGAAGAAGTCGTAAAATCCGTAATAGGCAATGAGAAAGAAATACGTACATTTACACTTCGAAGAGTTCATGGAAAGTTTTGTGCGTCTGTAATGGAATTCACATACAAGATTGGATTGGATTGGGGGAAGAGACCAAACAGCGAGGTCATCAGTCTCATCAGATTAGGGAAGGACATGGAAGGAAGTCGGCCTTGCCCTTTCAAAGGAACGGTCTCAGCCTGGAGCGATTTAGGGAAATCACGGAAAACGTAAATCTGGATCGCCGGACGCGGGATTGAACCGTCGTCCTCCCGAATGCAACTCCAGTATGCTAACAATTGCGCTACCTCGCTCGGTTCACATAAAAGACCCAGTGTGTCTAGTTTTTGATTACCGGGCAGGTATAATTCCTACGGAAGTAGAGCAATGAGCTTCCGGGAAATTAATAAAGAACCCTTAGAAGAAAACTGACGTAGATGTCACGAAAATCTGGTCAGCAAATTTAAGGGACGAGTATTCAAGGAAGACTGTGCTACCAGGCAACTGCCATCGACGTATATTTCGCGTAGGTGATACTTTATGACAGAGAGCAGGGTGCGTACAGAAGTGTAGCCTACAGACGCTCCATGTTCCACCGGACAACACACTAATGGAATGGAACAAAATCCCTCAAATATTAGTAGGAAGTACACTCAGCTGTGCATTGCATAGTCGCTGGAGTTCAAATGGTTCAAATGGCTCTGAGCACTGTGCGACTTAACTTCAGAGGTCATCAGTCGCCTAGAACTTAGAATTAATTAAACCTAACTAACCTAAGGACATCACACACATCCATGCCCGAAGAAGGATTCGAACCTGCAACCGTAGCGGTAGGTCGCTTCCAGACTGTAGCGCCTAGAACCGCACGGCCACAACGGCCGGCTGTCGCTGGAGTGATTTCCCTAAATCTTTTAAGGGAAATACCGGGATAGCTCTTTTGAAAGATCACCCCTCCCCCAATCCTTAACCAAAACTAGCTGGCGCTCCGTCTCTCATCATTCGTTGTCGCCGGGACGCAAACTCTAATCTTCCTTCCTTTTCACAGTAGTTGGCAAAAGTAAACATGGTGGTCCATTGATTGTGACCTGGCCAAATATCTCACGAAATAAGCGTCAAACGAAAAAACTACAAAGAACAAAACTTGTCTAGCTTGAAGGGGGAAACCAGATGGCGCTATGCCGCTACTATGGGTTAAATGGATATCAACTGTGTTTTTTTTTATATAGAAACCCCCATTTTTTTATTACATATTCGTGTAGCACGTAAAGAAATGTGAGTGTTTTAGTTGGACCACTTTTCTCGCTTTGTGATAGATGGCGCTGTAATAGTCAGAAACATATGGCTCATAATTTTAGACGAACAGTTGGTAACAAGTATTTATTTTAAATTAAAATACAGAACGTAGGTACGTTTGAACATTTTATTTCGGTCGTTCCAATGTGATACACGTACCTTTGTGAACTTATCATTTCTGGCAACACATGCTGTTACAGCGTGATGACCAGTAAATACCACATTAATGCAATAAATGCTCAAAATGATGTCCGTCAACCTCAATGCCTTTGGCAATACGTGTGACGTAATGTTCGCACATGCATTGACGTAATGTTCGCACATGCATTGACAATGCGCTTGCGCATGTTGTCAGGCGTTGTCGGTGGATTACGATAGCAAATATCCTTCAACATTCCCCACAGAAAGAAATCCGGGGACGTCAGATCCGGTGAACGTATGGGCCATGGTATGGTGCTTCGACGACCAATCCACCTGTCATGAAATATGCTATTCAATACCGCTTCAACCGCACGCGAGTATGTGCCGGACATCTATCATGTTGGAAGTACATCGCCATTCTGTCATGCAGTAAAACATCTTGTAGTAACACCGGTAGAACATTACGTGGGAAATCAGCATACATTGCACCATTTAGATTGCCACCGATAATATGGGGGCCAATTATCCTTCCTCCCATAATGCCGTACCATTCATTAACCCGCCAAGGTCGCTGATGTTCCACTACCGCTGTTGGTGAATGACGGTTCGTCACTAAATAGAACGCGTGCAAAACATCTGTCATCGTCCCCTACTCTCTCTTGTGCCCAGTGATAGAATTGTACATGACTTTCAAAGCCGTCGCCATGCAATTCCTGGTGCATAGAAATATGGTACGGGTGCAGTCGATGTTGATGTAGCATTCTGAACTCCGACGTTTTTGAGATTCCCGATTCTCGCTCAAATTATGTGCTACTGATGTGCAGATTAGCCGCGACAGCAGCTAAACCATCTCCTTGGGCATCATCATTTGTTGCACGTCGTGGTTCACGTTTCACATGTGGCTGAACCCTTCCTGTTTCCTTAAATAACGTAACTCTCCGGCGAACGGTCCGGACACTTGGATGATGTCGTCCAGGATACCGAGCAGCATACATATCACACGCCCGTTGGGCATTTTGATCACAATAGCCATACATCAACACGATATCGACCTTTTCCGCAATTGGTAAACGGTCCATTTTAACATGGGTAATGTATCAAGAAACAAATACCGTTCGCACTGGCGGAATGTTACGTGATACCACGTACTTATATGTTTGTGACTATTGAAGCGCCTACTATCACAAAGCGAAAAAGGTGGTCCAAGTAAAACACTCATATTGCTTTACGTACTACACGAATATGTAATAAAAAATGGGGGTTCCTATTTTAAAAAAACGCAGTTGATATCCGTTTGACCTATGGCAGCGACATCTAGAGGGCCAACCATAGCACCCTCTGGTTTCCCTCTTCAAGCGAGGCGAGTTTCGTTCTTTGTAATTTTTTCGTTTGATGCTTATTTCGTGAGATATTTGGCCCGGTCATTATCAATGGACCACCCTGTATATGTAGACGAATATGAACTGAGAGTACCTAAAACTTTGAGCAGCATTAGCTGCGACGAGCGAAAATGTGTGCCGGACCGAGATACGAATCGAGGATCTTCTGTTTATTAGGCGTCTCCGTTAAATACTGCACCACCCGATCACAGTGCTTATCGCAACTGCGTACTATGTCGGAAGACCTCTCGGCCGACCCGTATTCCTACCTAGCACCACCTGTCCGCAGTTTCTGTCCATGTCCTTCATGCTTGCTGCTTAGGGATTCCCGCAAGAGGCCGGACATAATTGTGCATCCGCACTGAATGTGGTGGGTCCATTACCCATCGAAGCGAATCCATTATAGGAATGCGTGGTGCCTGTTCTTTCGATCATGGCTGCATTCATATAAAGCTGATGCCGCCGGCATGGACTATCGTGGGCCATGCGCTGTTGATGATCGGGTTCGGCGTCGACTAATCACGGATTGTGTCTGCGGCCATACGGCCCTCAGTGAAGCTTCATACCGAAAAAAGTTTTTATTCCTATGGTGACAACACATTCATGGAAAGCTACTGAGAAAATTTGAAGTACAGGTGTTTGATGCTGACTGCATAAGGATTCTACTGCCGCCAACGTGCATTTCTTATAAGGATCACGAACATATGAGAAATTAGAGTTTGTAAGGAGGCATACAGACAGGTTCCTCCCTTGCTCTGGCGGTGGAGTCACAAGGTACCCTTCGCCATGCTCCATACGGTGGTTTGCGAAGTATGTATGTAGATGTACATCTACGTATAGGTATTAAACTCGATCTCTTGGGTACAATGTAAGTAATGGACTAGCCTAAAGGTGTCCCCTGACGTCTCACGCTGAAGTTTCTAGCATATATAAAGTGTTTTTTAGTGGGGTCCGCCTTTAACAAAACACAATTTTTTGTCCCAGACATGTTTCACTGCAGTTGCAGCATCATCAGTATTTTTTTTTTTTGTTATGGCTGTTAAACATAAGGAATGTTCTTTACTGTTTAAATACATATAAGTATTAGTTTCTAAATCGTAATTACAGGTTTCTGAGGAGCATATAAAATTGTGTATTCATACCTTCTTACCACATGGTGTGGTTTTCCTGCTGCATTACGTTTTTATAGTATCTGTTTTTCTTTACAGTTTGTCACCTGCAACTATATACAACTTAATATGCGCAAAACATTTACGCAAAAATTACGATTTCTAAACTGTTGTGGCTATGCCTGTGATTAATAATTTATGTGAAAGGTTGTCGTGTGTGTGTGTGTGTGTGTGTGTGTGTGTGTGTGTGTGTGTGTGTGTGTGTGTGTGTACCTATTTACATTATGTTTCACTTACGGCTCCTTTTTTCGTCATCTTCTTCATTGTCAATTTGAGTGTTTTGAGTTGTCACTGTGTCATTGTCACTGTCACTGTCACTATCGTCCGCCCCCGGTAGCTGAATTGTCAATCCTCTGGGCTCGGGTTCTATTCCCGGCTGGATCGGGGAATTTTCTCCGCTCAGGGACTGGGTGTTGTGCTGTCCTCATAATCATCGTATCATCCTCATCGACTGCAGGTCGCAGAAGTGGCGTCAAATTGAAAGAACGGCACCCGGCGAACGGTCGCCCGACGGGGGGCCCTAGCCATACGATTAAATAAATAAAACAGCCTATCAGCTGTGTTAACAAGATGGTGGACAGTGGAACAGTAGAAGGTGTGAAAACAAGATGGCAGACAGTGGAATAGCCGGCCGGAGTGGGCGAGCGGTTCAAGGCGCTACAGTCTGGAACCGCACGACCGCTACGGTCGCAGGTTCGAATCCTGCCTCGGGCATGGATGTGTGTGACGTCCTTCGGTTAGTTAGGTTTAAGTAGTTCTAAGTTCTAGGGGACTTATGACCACAGCAGTTGAGTCCCGTAGTGCTCAGAGCCATTTGAACCATTAGACAGCGGAATAGTTGCAGTTGAAGATGTCATTGAGAGTTGTTTTGAATTTCTCAGAGAGAAAGAGAGGGAGGGAGGGAGGGAGAGAGTAGGTTTGAGTTGTCTGTTCTGTAGGCTATTATTAGCCCTTGTTTTTTGAGTATGTTGCCTACTCTGAGGGCTGCTTTGTTGTTGTAGGTGAGAGTGAACTACTTGTTTGTTGTTGTGGGTGTTTCTTGTTCATTTGTGCTCTTTTGTGTGTTCTGTGTGTTTGTAAGTGGTGAGAACGCTTTTGTGTGTCGGGTGTCTTTTTTAATTTTGTTTTAATTTTGTGGTTCAGTTTATCTATAGTGTTTGTGTCATATCCATTCTCTACAGCCATTTCTCTGTAATTCGTTGTTATAGTTGCTTTCACTGAGTAGAGTTTTGTTCAGTCTGTGTAGCATATATTGGAAACTGGCTAGTTTGTGTGTAGTCGGATGATTGGAATGTTTGTGAATGGCTGTGTTGGTGGTGGTTACTTTTCTGAATATGGAGAATTGGTGTTGGTTGTTGTGTCTGTATATTGTGAGGTCAAGGAAATTTAACATTTTGTTGTTTTCTGTTTCTAAGCTGAATTTTATTTTTGGGTGGACTTTGTTCATATCATTATGGAGTTGTTAGATGCGACTTGGTGATTCATCTAGTATGTATTTAAACAGTAAAGAACATTCCTTATATTTAACAGCCATAACAATAAAGAATCCCACTGATGCTGCTGCAACTGCAGAGAAACGTGTCTGGGACAAAAACAAAATTGTGTTTTGCTGAAGGCGGACCCCACTCAAAACCACAAGTTATTGTTAAAGCAAACACAGACAAAAGAGCTTCAACATTGTTGTGGAACATTGTGGAATATTCGCGTTTCAGTTCCTACAAAATGGTTCAAATGGCTCTATGCACTATGGGACTTAACATCTGAGGTCATCAGTCCCCTAGTCTTCGAACTACTTAAACCTAACTAACCTAAGTACATCACACTTATCCATGCCCGAGGCAGGATTCGAACCTGCGACCGTAGCAACAGCACGGCTCCGGACTGAAGCACCTAGAACCGCTCAGCCACAGCGGCCGGATCAGTCCCTACAGTTTTATGAAGGTCCAATAGGTGGAACGATATATCGGGTGATCAAAAAGTCAGTATAAATTTGAAAATAAACCACGGAATAATGTAGATAAAGAGGTAAAAATTGACACACATGGTTGGAATGACATAGGGTTTTATTAGAACAAAAAAAATTGCTAGATGCGTGAAATATCTCTTGCGTGCGTGGTTTGGTGATGATCGTGTGCTCAGCCGCCACTTTCGTCATGCTTGGCCGCCCAGGTTCCCAGACCTCAGTCCGTGCGATTATTGGCTTTGGGGTTACCTGAAGTCGCAAGTGTATCGTGATAGACAGACACCTCTAGGGATGCTGAAAGACAACATCCGACGCCAATGCGTCACCATAACTCCGGACATGCTTTACAGTGCTGTTCACAACATTATTCTTCGACTACAGCTATTTTTGAGGAATGATGGTGGACATATTGAGCATTTCCTGTAACGAACATCATCTTTGCTTTATCTTACTTTGTTATGCTAATTATTGCTATGCTGATCAGATGAAGCGCCATCTGTCGGACATTTTGTGAACTTTTGTATTTTTTTGGTTCTAATAAAACCCCATGGTATTCCAAGCGTGTGTGTCAATTTGTACCTCCTTATCTACATTATTCAGTGATTTATTCAGTTTTCAAATTTATACTGACTTTTTGATCACTCGGTACATACCCTCCAGAATAGCGTCTGTAAAGGAGTTGCGTTCGAAGTAGAGAGCTGTCATTCAGTTTCTTTTGGCTGAAACCCGGATCTTTGCAGATATTCACAGGCGCTTGCAGAATGCCTGCGGAGATCTGGCAGTGACCATAAGTACACTGAGTCGTCGGGCGAGGCGTTGGTCCTCATCGAGACAAGGTCACTGAGACCTTTCCAACCGGTCACAGACGGCTGTGACTCCTGCAGTGTTGGAACGTGCGGAAACTCTCATTCGAGGTGATCGACGAATCACAAACATCTCGCCGCCAGCCTCCTTAGGGGCATGCAGAACGCGGAACGCGTGTGACTGCATCACAGCCGGTTCACGTTCGATTCACGATCGGGTCGGAAATTTTCTCCGCTCGGAGGCTGGTTGTTGTGTTGTTCTCATCGTCATTTCATCATCATCATCGACACGCAAGTTCGCCACTGTGGAGTCAACTGAAACGAGTTGCAGCTCGGCAGCCAAGCTTCCCCAGGTGGGACTCACACTCATGAATGCCATACTATCATTTAATTTCGCCTCGCTGCTCGACTGGACTACTCTGTTGGCGGTGCTGACACACTCATCCACCAGGTACTCAGAGGTGTGTACCTGCTGGGTTCCTCGCCACCTGGAGGAAGACCATAAGTAGCAACGAAGGACCATCTGTTCCGGATTGCTTCCGCGTTACGAGGCTCATCGTAACAATTTTTTGTGGAATATTGTCACAGGCGATGAAACATGGGTTCATCACTTCAAGCGGCAGTACGTGGAGAGGCGCCACATCGTTTCTCCTCAGAAGAAAGGGTTCAAAGCGTCTCAAGTCCATCGGCCGTCGTAATTTAATTTATTATTTACTACAGAAATTGATTGGTAATGGTGATTGTTGCCGACTTACGTGGTGGGCCTTAATCAAAATTCAGTTTTGATTTACAATTAAATGCTTTTGTGAAGTTCTCTTTTTTAACTACGAGGGCTATCCACAAAGTACATTACGTTTTCGAATTAAAAATAAATAAATAATTGGAATTTTTTTTATTATATACAGATGAAAGCCACACTTAAATACTACTTTTCTACATAGTTGCCATTTAGATTAAGGCACTTATCGTAGCGATGGACGAGCTTGGAAATTCCTTCGTCGTAAAATTCGGCCGCCTGCGCCTTCAACCACGTGGTTAATCAGTAACCCGGTAGAAATACGATTTTTGTGGACTTCCTGGAAAGAGGCACTACAATAAACTCTGAAAGGTATTGCCAAACTCTGCACAACCTCAGAAGAGCAATACAAAACAAGTGCAGGGGAAAGTTGGGCTCAAAGATCTTGCTGATTCACGACAACGCCCGGGCCCACACGGCAAATGCCACTCGTGAAGTTCTCGAATCTTTTAAGTGGGACTTGTTTCCTCATCCGCCGTACAGTCCCGACCTGGCACCGAGCGACTTCCACTTATTCCCAGCAATGAAGAAGTGGTTGGCTATGCAGCGTTTTGATGACGACGCACAGCTTCAAGAAGAGGTAACCACGTGGTTGAAGGCGCAGGCGGCCGAATTTTACGACGAAGGAATTTCCGAGCTCGTCCATCGCTACGATAAGTGCCTTAATTTAAATGGCAACTATGCAGAAAAGTAATATTTAAGTGTGGCTTTCATCTGTACATAATAAAAAAATTCCATTACTTTATTTTTAATTCCAAAACGTAATGTACTTTGTGGATAGCCCTCGTATATTAATCTTCAGTGGAAATTATTTGTTACGTTAATGAACACTAGACTCGCTGAATCTTAAAACATGAGCATATAAGTTGAACAATGGAATAAACTTTTCATATTAATTTCCTCGGCTAGTCAGTTCACTTTAAAGCAAGAAATCTTTAGTTGTTAGTGACAATTGCGGCCCACACATGCGCGAGAGTATTTTTTTCTTACCTCCGTTAACCATTGTATTGTAGTCGGAGTCCTGGCTCTCCCTGTCAGCTGTTGTACTGAAAACAAGAATCTTAAAGCTACGTATTTTCTGCAACGTTGGATGGCTCTGGAGAAAAAATTATATTATGTTAATAGCGGGCGAGTTCTTCGCTTCCGCTGATTTTTGTAAGTTAATATCGCCACGCAATGGCGCCTTTGACTGCATCGGCCGCTGCGATTGTTGCACTGTAAATTGCTCGAATGCAGGTTAATACAAGGAAGGCGGACATGAAATCGGTATCACCTCTTACAAAATAAAAGTGAACAGTAATATTAAATCAATATATTATCTGCTTAATTAGTACAAATATGCTTACATTTGCCAGCACTCGCAAGATATCCGTCTACACGCAACCAAGAGACGAGAAGAAGTAGAAGACGACTAAAAAAATTAACAAAAGAGCGTATCTTGTCGTCTTTAGATCATTTTGCCCTCGAAACTTACACAGAGAAATTATTATAATACGGATACACGAGAAAAATGTATGTTCGCCTGAGTGGCTAGTGTCCACTTATTGTTCAATTTTTAAAAAATGGTTCAAATGGTTCTGAGCACTATGGGACTTAGCCTCTAAGGTCATCAGTCCCCTAGAGCTTAGAACTACTTAAACCTAACTAACCTAAGGACGTCACTCACATCCATGCCCGAGGCAGGATCCGAACCTGCGAACGTAGCGGTGGCGCGGTTCCAGACTGTAGCGCCAAGAACCGTTCGGCCACCGCGGCCGGCTCAATTTTTAAATGTCTCTTCTTTATAAATATTGTTTTTTGGGTCTTTTCTTAGTATTTCACCGGGGACGGTATATACGTCACCTCTCCTCCGAAGAAAAAGCACAAAGCCTCAGCCGATGAAGTCATGACGGCGGTGTTCTGGAACTCTGAAGGGGTTATTCTGTTTGATGTCCTCCTTCACGGTTCAAAGATAAGCACTGAAGGTTTTGTGCTATCCTCAGGAAATTTAAGGAACAACTTGAGCTTGTTTGTCGCCACAAAAATGCAAGCGAACTACTTTTTCTCCATGACAGCGCAAGGCCTCGCCCTACCTGCGCACCCGGAAGGGCTTGGACTGAGAAGTTCGATTGTTCTTCCTCATCCACCCTACAACCTGGATATAACACCTTCCTACTTCCACCTGTTCGGGCCAATGAACAATGCTCTCCGCGGAAAGAAATACGTGGGTGATCGGGAGTCAACCAGTAGAGTGGTACCTCGTGGGCATACAGGTCCTCCTAGACAGGTGGCGTACGGCAGTTACACTGAAAGGAGATTATGTTGAAAAACAGAATTTTGCACGGAAAAGAGTGGGGAGTAATATCGTGTACTGGAATCTTGAATAAAATCAACCTACTTTCAGGAAGAAACGTACTGCATTCCTTATTGAAATCCGCTTGTATCACAAAAAACGGTACGGTTGTAGGCTGCTATCATGCAGAGGGTATTTGAAGGTAGCCGGGGAATAACTCGGCGTCAGAATGCGGCGGTGCGGCAGCTGCTAATGGAAGGGTGGCCAGCCTATCTGTCGCGTGATGGAGCGCGCGCGCCGCCTAGACGTGACGGTCGCTAATGCGACCCAGGAATAGACGTCAGATATATTGCGGCGCGGCGCTGGGCGCCCAGGAAACGAGCGAGGGTCCTGCTACTGCATCTGCATCTGCTGCTGCTGGCGTGCAGGCAAACTGTACAGCTGCTGGCCAATCTCAGCGATACCTTTCTGAGATCAATACCCTTGAACGAGCTCAGACACCAGTCAGTACCTCCAGCAATGTTAAACACTTAGCTAAACTTTTTTTTCAGTTTACACTGCGAAACTTACTTCTAAAACGAAGAAAGATGAGTATTTAACAAACGTACTACTAAATACACTACTGACCATTAAAACTGCTACACCAAGAAGAAATGCAGATGATAAACGGATATTCATTGGACAAATATATTATACTAGAACTGACATGTGATTACATTTTCACGCAGTTTGGGTGGATAGATCCTGAGAAATCAGTACCCAGAACAACCACCTCTGGCCCTAATAACAGCCTTGATGCGCCTGGGCATTGAGTCAAACAGAGCTTGGACGGCGTGTACAGGTACAGCTGCCCAAGCAGCTTCAACACGATACCACAGTTCATCATGAGTAGTAACTGGCGTATTGTGACGAGCCAGTTGCTCGGCCACCATTGACCAGTTGGTGAGAGATCTGGAGAATGTGCTGGCCAGGGCAGCAGTCGAACATTTTCTGTATCCAGAAAGGCCCGTACAGGACCTACAACATGCGGTCGTCCAGTATCCTGCTGAAATGTAGGGTTTTGCAGGGATCGAATGAAGCGTAGAGCCACTGGTCGGAACACATCTGAAATGTAACGTCCACTGTTGAAAGTGCTGTCAATGCGAACAAGTAGTGACCGAGACGCGTAACCAATGGCACCCCATACCATCACGCCGGGTGATACGCCAGTATGGCGAAGACGAATACACGCTTCCAATGTGCGTTCACCGCGATGTCGCCAAACACGGATGCGACCATCGTGATGCTGTAAACAGAACCTGGACACATCCGAAAAAAAAATAACGTTTTGCCATTCGTGCACCTAGGTTCGTCGTTGAGTACACCATCGCAGGCGCTCCTGTATGTGATGCAGCGTCAAGGGTAACTGCAGCCATGGTCTCCGAGCTGATAGTCCATGCTGCTGCAAACGTCGTCGAACTGTTCGTGCAGATAGTTACTGTCTTGCAAACGTCCCCATCTGTTGACTCAGGGATCGAGACGTGGCTGCACGATCCGTTACAGCTATGCGGATAAGATGCCTGTCATCTCGACTGCCAGTGGTACGAGGCCGTTGGGATCCAGCACGGCGTTCCGTATTACCCTCCTGAACCCACCGATTCCACATTCTGCTAACAGTCATTGGATCTCGACCAACGCGAGCAGCAATGTCGCGATACGATAAACCGCAATCGCGATAGGCTACAATCCGACCTTTATCAAAGTGAGAAAAGTGATGGTACGCATTTCTCCTCCTTACACGAGGCATCACAACAACGTTTCACAGGCAACGCCGGTCAACTGCTGTTTACGTATGAGAAATCGGTTGGAAACTTTCCTCATGGCAGCACGTTGTAGGTGTCGCCACCGGCGCCAAAATTGTGTGAATGCTCTGAAAAGCTAATCATTTGCATATCACAGCATCATCTTCCTGTCGGATAAATTTCGCGTCTGTAGCACTTCACCTTCGTGGTGTAGAAAATTTGATGGCCAGTAGTGTAATTACTGTGCGTATACGTTTGAATACATTTTTATGTGGTTAGAAGGTATAAAGGGTGTAAAAAGTAAAGTCGCATGGCATGAACGGCTGGAATCTTCTAAAGGGCAGGATCAGCCGCCTAACTGCTAAGGTATTCCCTACCCTTCGCGCCCTCCGGCATCTTTCCTTCGCGGAGTATGTACTATGTGTGTAACTGTGTAAGTTAACTGTAGGTGACTGTAATGGATACTGTGCGAAGTGTAATGTCCTCCTCGTACTGGAGATGATGAGAGAAGGGAGAAGGTGAAACCTGGTGTCCGCACTCAGCCTAATTCTCTCGAAGGCCACCGGTGTTAGCCTCCCCATCCAGCGGACATATCGCTATTAAGAGTTACACATGGCCACGCTTCATGAAACACTGCAGAGACGTTTGGAATTTAATTCAGGACATTGGCGCAAATACTGGCGACCACCACTAGGTACTGGTAGTGAAAATTCCATTCGGAAATAAGTTAAACATCTTATTTCAGAAGCAGAGGGTAAGGTAATCACACAACAAATCCCAAGAAATGAGGATTGTACTGATGTGATATATTTCTTTTGCTTTATTTGCTAATTTAATCTCAAATGAGTAAAGCATTTAATTCAAATAAATGTCTTCAATTTCTCTTATTAGTTCATGTCATACTAACAGAAAACAAAAACTATACTATGTAGTCAGACTTCCATTCCACTGGCAATGATCAAATAAATAAATTGAACTGTTGAAGAAATAGATGATTTCGTTCACTTATCATTAAATTCACTAACAATTTAATTATTAGAAAGCTACATAATTTTGTTTACTTGTCATTCAATTGACAGTTTTTAATGCTCTCTAAAGCTAGGAAGATAGCCAAAGAAAGCAAAAAAGGACGGTGAATGAATGAGCTACAACGAGAGGAAGGAGGCCCTTGAACAGTATATCAAAGAAGTGGTCAGAATATATGTGGAAGGTCCAGGTTTAGTTCCCGGTACTGCCAGGGACTTTTCCCTGATGAGAGGACCGCAATGAGGTGTACTCACCCTCGTGATGTCAACTGAGGAGGTTCATGAGTTACAAGTAGCTGCTCCAAGTCTGGGAAACCGTAACGGTTCGGATAGTAGTGTGTTTACTCTGTACCACTTCAAACTGTGATTATCCTCTTGGGGTCACGAAGCACAATTCATGCCGTTCCCCGAAACTTTCGACATAGTGCTGCGAGGAGCCGCCATGAATCTTGTGGTTACAAAACTGTCGCTCACGAGGAAACGCCACAAAATCCTTACTTGACAATCGATGTATAATTAAATAAATCACCATGACAACTACGTTATGGCGTGGTTTAGCTAGTTCAACGGCCACATTATCTACTAAACGAGAACGAATGATCCAGAAATATTTATTTATGAGAAACACGAGAAAAACATAGTAGCCACAAACAGCGAACACGCTTGAATAGAATAACTGTACTCAACCTTCTGACACAGGAAATGGCACAGCTTTAAAAATAAATCTACATCTACATCTACGTGATTACTCTGCTATTCACAATAAAGTGCCTGGCAGAGGGTTCAATGAACCATCTTTATGCTGTCTCTCTACCGTTCCACTCTCGAACGGCACCCGGGAAAAACGAGCACTTAAACTTTTCTGTGCGAGCCCTGATTTCTCTTATTTTATAGTGATGATCATTTTTCCCTATGTAGGTGGGTGCCAACTGAATGTTTTCGCAATCGGAGGAGAAAACGGGTGATTGAAATTTCATGAGAAGATCCCGTCGCAACGCAAAACGCCTTCATTTTAATGATTGCCACTCCAATTCACGTATCATGTCTCTGACACTATCTCCCCTATTTCGCGATAATACGAAACGAGCTGTCCTTCTTTGTACTTGTTCGATGTCATCCGTCAGGCCCACCTGACGCGGATCCCACACTGCATAGCAGTACTCCAGAACAGGGCGGACAAGCGTATTGTAAGCAGTCTCTTTGGTAGACCTGTTGTACCTTCGAAGTGTTCTGCCAATGAATCGCAGTCTTTGGTTTGCTCTACCCACAATATTATCTATGTGATCGTTCCAATTTAGGTTATTTGTAATTGTAACCCGTAAGAATTTAGTTGATTTTACTGCCGTCAGATTTGTGTGACTTATCGCGTAATCGAAATTTCTTTTAGTACTCATGTGAATAACTTCGCAATTTTCTTTATTCAGGGTCAATTGCCTCTTTTCGCACCATACAGATATCTGATCTAAATCACTTCGCAAGTCGTTTTGATCATCTGGTGACTTTACAAGATGGTAAATGACATCATCATCTGCAAACAATCTAAGACGGCTACTCAGATTGTCTCCTATGTCGTTAATACAGATCAGGAACAGTAGAGGGCCTATAGCACTTCCTTGGGGAACGCCGGATATTACTTCTGTTTTACTCGATGACTTTCCGTCTATTACTACGAACTGTGACCTTTCTGATAGGAAATCACGAATCTAGTCGCACAACTGAGGCATGCAGTTTGATTAGAAGACGCTTGTGAGGAACGGTGTCGAAAGCCTTCTGGAGATCTAAAAATATGGAATCAATTTGACATCCCCTGTCGATATCACTTAATACTTCATGAGTATAAAGAGCTAGTTGTGCTTCACAAGAACGGTATTTTCTTAATACGTGCTGACTATATGTCAATAAATCGTTTTCTTCAAGGTACTTCATAATGTTGGAATACAGTATATGTTCTGAAACACTACTGCAAATCGACGTTAGTGATATAGGCCGGTAATTCAGCCGATTACTCCTACTTCACTTTTTGGGTATTGGTGTGACATGAGCAATTTTCCAGTTTTTAGGTACGTATCTTTCTGTGAGCGAGTGGTTGTATATAATTACTAAATATGGAGCTATTTTATCAGCATACTCTGAGAGGAATCTGACTGGTATACAATCTGGACCGAAGGCCTTGCTTTTATTAAGTGATTTAAGCTGCTTTGTTACACCGAGTATATCTACTTCTATGTTTCTCAAAAAATGGTTCAAATGGCCCTGAGCACTATGGGACTTCACATCTTTGGTCATCAGTCCCCTAGAACTTAGAACTACTTAAACCTAACTAACCTAAGGACATCACACACATCCATGTCCGAGGCAGAATTCGAACCTGCGACCGTAGCAGTCCCGCGGTTCCGGACAGAAGCCCCTAGAACCGCACGGCCACCGCGGCCGGCCTATGTTTCTTATCTTGGCAGTTGTTCTTGATTGGAATCCAGGAATATTTACTTCGTCTTCTTTGGTGAAGGAGTTTCGGAAAACCGTGTTTAATAACTCTGCTTTAGTGGCACTGTCATCAGTGACTTCACCGTTGTTATCGCGCAGGGAAAGTATTGATTGTGTCTTGCCACTGGTGTGGTTTATGTATGACCAGAATCTCTTTGGGATTTCTCCCAGGTTTCGAGACAGAATTTCGTTGTGGAAATTATTAAAAGTATCTCGCATTGAAGTACGCGCCATATTTCGAACTTCTGTAAAACTTTGCCAATCTTGGGGATTTTGCGTTCTTTTAAATTTGGCAAGCTTTTATCGTTGCTTCTGCAACAACGATCTGACACGTTTTGAGTACCATGGGGGGATCAGTACTATGACTTATTAATTTATGTGGTATATATCTCTCAATTTATGTTGATAGTATCTCTTTGAAAACATTCCACAATTTTTCTGCACTTACATGATCAGATCGGAAGGAGTGAAGACTGTCTTTTAAAAAGGCGTTAAGAGCATTTTTATCAGCTTTTTTAAATAGATATACTTAGCGTTTCTTTTTGATGGTTGTAGGTGTTACGGTTTTCAGCCTAGCAGCAACTGCCTTGTGGTCGCTAATCCCTGTATTCGTCACAACACTCACGATTTGTCCAGGGTTATTTGTCGCTAAAAGGCCAAGTATGTTTTCGCAACCATTTACGCTTCGAGTGGGCTCATGAAATAATTGTTCAAAATAATTTTCTGAGACAGCACTCAGTACAATTTCGTATGATGTTTCATACCTGCCGCCGGCTTTAAACGTATGATTATTCCAGCATATCGAGGGTAGATTGAAGTCACCACCGACTATAATTGTATGAGGGGGTACTTATTTGAAATGAGACTCAAGTTTTCTTTTAACTGTTCAACAACTATGTCTTCTGAGAGGGGGGTAGGTAAAACGATCCAATTAATAGTTTAGTCCGATTGTCAGGTGTAACCTCTACCCAAACTATTTCAGATGAACTATCTACTTCAATTTCGTTACAAGGCAAACTACCTCTGACAGCAATAAAAAATACTCCACTACCAACTGTATTAAATCTATCTGTTAGATCGTTTGAAAAATTTTCGGCTGTACTTATTTCCGGCTTTAGCCAGCTCTCTGTACCAACAACTATTTGCGCTTCAGTGCTTTCTATTAGGGCTTGGAGCTCTGGTTCTTTCCCAACACAGCTACGACAATTTTCAACTACAATACCAATCGTTTCTACAACTACCTTACTGTGTTTTACCTGCCCACTCTCTGACGGACGCCCCATCTGTGGTTTCCTGAGACCCTCTAACCTAAAAAACCGTCCAGTTCCTTCCACATAGTCTCCGCTAACCGTGCAGTAGCCTCCTATTAAGCGGAACCCGGAAACCCACCACCCGATGGAACAAGTCAAGGAATCTGCAGCCTACACGGTCACAGAACCGCCTGAGCCTCTAATTCAGACCCTCCACTCCGCTCTGCACCAAAGGACCACAGTCGGTTCTATCAACGATGCTGCAAATGGTGAGCTCCGCATTAATCTCGGAAGCAAGACTGGCAGTCTTTACCATTTCCGCTAGCAGCCCGAAACCAGGCAGAATCTGCTCCGATCCAAAGTGACACACGTCACTGGTACCGACATGAGCCACCACCTGCAGTTGGCTGCACCCTGTACACCTAACATTTATCTGAAAATTGTGGAGGATAAGTGGAGGATAAACCGTGGTGCTTATCGTTTAGGAAACAAACACAGTTTTATCTCTCGTGACTCAACGACACGTATTCCCCTGCCTTTAACTATTATGATGAGTGATTAACAATACAAGAACACAAACACGTGTGTATTACTGTCAATCTGATCCTCACATTGCCTAACCTGAAATGTAACCGCCCTACTCCCCCCAACCCAACCCTACTGACTCAAAACCTCGCGTTACAAGCTGCTGTCACCCCATCTGGTTCAATGATTACGAGTGCAGATGACGCGACGCAGCTGCAAGTCGCGCCCTCACTTCGTCTGTAACCAGCGTACGCAGATAGGCTGCTACCCCATTATGCATCCACCAGCCATCAAAGCTGGTGGGCAAAGTCCGTTGGACCAGACCAGCCAGTGCAAGATGAAATACTGGTACCTCGAATCAGGGCAAGCTACTGTTCACCAAAAACTTCCTATGTCTGAGTGCGAGCAACTTTTCTCTACAAACCATACTCTTGAGAGCTTCCATGTCCTCTTTTGCATGTCTCCTCTCATTTTCATCAATTTTATTAATGTTCTATGTCATTTAACCGTAATAACATACCGAATAAGGGTATTGTAATGAGAGTATTTGTACTGAGAGCTCAAAAAAATACTTTTCACTTGATTCCTATACATGTTGGTTTACTTCCCTGGGTGGCTTGTGCGAGGCAAGCATCGGAGGACGCGGCACACGGCATTTCCGGTTGGGGGCTGCACTTCCCTGAATTCTGAGGGGTTCTTACAATAGGCTTAAGCGCCTGGCTGAACGACTGACGTCGGTCTAGTTTCGCCTATTGTATGCAGGGTGAAACGACCTGCGAGACGTCTGAGTGTCGCCACAGTGTGTGTGTTTACCGTTCCGACACGTCAGGAACGAAGATTCCTGGCACTGACTGACTGCATTGTCGTCTTGATTCTGAGAATACTTGTGGACCGTGCCCTGCTGGGTGCGACTGTCTGGCGCCAGATGGCCGGTGGTCTAGGCAGGTTGTTTTCGTAGCCGGTCAAATGGCAGGTTCAGTGCCCTCAGCTGAATAGCAGAGGCATGATTGGTCAACTTAAAGTGAGGCTAGTTGGCATCATAAAGCCCTGCTCCAAATTGGAGGAAACGGTCGCTATTGGCGAGAATGGTGTTCTAAGACAGTGTGGGGGAATTTTGGAATCAGAACTAAATGCTGATTCGCGGTTTTCGAGGAGAGTAGAGCAATGTTGGCTTTGATCTTGAGTTGCGCGAGCAGGGAATAGGGGATCTGATCTTCCTCGGAGTTGGACAGTCTTGCGAGTTGGTCGCTCGTTTTCGCAACAACTTAGAATCCTTGGGCAGCCATCGCGGCCAGGGGTTGACACAGAGTTGCTGCACAGCAGAAGTCGGTGCCTACATCAGGTACCGACGACGTGCTGCAGATTTCAGTACTGGTACAATATTTTGCTGCTCCGGCATTGTAGGACCTTATCAATTTTATACTGAATCCCTCAGCAGCACGCGCGCTCGCTTTTCTACAAGTCCGTCTTGTCTGTTTCTCCATGTAATCCCATTTGAGCGCTCACTACTAATTGCGATATTGCTATATAGTCTAATATTTGATTCATTAGGACCTCCAGTCATTATCGTCAATCTATTGTATCACAGAGAGTAGGAGCCCCTTGTTCTCGAGCCAACTCTTATTCTCTTAATATTTCAGTATACCCTATTCTTTAACCTACTGTTTGTGTCGATAATCACGTGCATTTATGTTCTGATGCATAATAATCTCACTGTAATATTTAATCCACATATCATTTCGTAGATATATGCAGAATCCCATTTCCTGTTGTTTATTATGATAAAGTTCTCTTTTTTGTGAGTAGATTACGATTTTTATTAAATTATTGTGAGTGTGCACTCCTTATTTTACCAACTAGCAGGGGCCACCATAATTTTCTTCTGTTGCCGTTGTGTGCATAATTTCTCGTTTTCATACAAAATTCGTCTGAATTAAAGAGGTACAAACTCTTCTCCACCCCGGCACCTCGCACTCTAAGACGTCACTGCTGATTATGCTTGAGTCACTCTACTGGATCTCCACCTCAGCTCGGAACAATGTGCTGTTTCCGCTGCCACAACCAGTCACGAAGCAGACGCGAGATGCAGTTCCCTATCGAAATAACTGACAACAACATTAAATTCCCACCAGCAATATCAGCCCAGATGAGCCACTCGAACGAGCTCTCGCCGGAAACAGATGCGCGCCCAAACTGACCTCTCCAGCTCTCATGGAGAAGAATGCAAGTCAAAAACCAAACCTGTAACCTTCAGCGTCCTAAGAGCTTATGAGACTCTTGAAAATGCCTTATCTGTCCTGTTGTTGTTGTGGTCTTCAGTCCTGAGACTGGTTTGATGCAGCTCTCCATGCTACTCTATCCTGTGCAAGCTGCTTCATCTCCCAGTACCTACTGCAACCTACATCCATCTGAATCTGCTTAGTGTATTGATCTCTTGGTCTCCCTCTACGATTTTTGCCCTCCAATGCTAAATTTGTGATCCCTTGATGCCTTAAAACATGTCCTACCAACCGATCCCTTCTTCTAGTCAAGTTGTGCCACAAACTTCTCTTCTCCCCAATCCTATTCAATACCTCCTCATTAGTTACGTGATCTACCCACCTTATCTTCAGCATTCTTCTGTAGCACCACATTTCGAAAGCTTCTATTCTCTTCTTGTCCAAACTGGTTATCGTCCATGTTTCTTTTCCAAACATGGCTACACTCCATACAAATACTTTCAGAAACGACTTCCTGACACTTAAATCTATACTCGATGTTAACAAATTCCTCTTCTTCAGAAACGATTTCCTTGCCATTGCCAGTCTACATTTTATATCCTCTCTACTTCGACCATCATCAGTTATTTTACTCCCTAAATAGCAAAACTCTTTTACTACTTTAAGTGCCTCATTTCCTAATCTAATCCCCTCAGCATCACCCGATTTAATTTGACTACATTCCATTACCCTCGTTTTGCTTTTGTTGATGTTCATCTTATATCCTCCTTTCAAGACACTGTCCATTCCGTTCAACTGCTCTTCCAAGTCCATTGCTGTCTCTGACAGAATTACAATGTCATCGGTGAACCTCAAAGTTTTTATTTCTTCTCCATGAATTTTAATACCTACTCCGAATTTTTCTTTTGTTTCCTTTACTGCTTGCTCAATATACAGATTGAATAACATCGGGGAGAGGCTACAACCCTGTCTCACTCCTTTCCCAACCACTGCTTCCCTTTCATGCCCCTCGACCCTTATAACTGCCATCTGGTTTCTGTACAAATTGTAAATAGCCTTTCGCTCCCTGTATTTTACCCCTGCCATCTTCAGAATTTGAAAGAGAGCATTCCAGTTAACATTGTCAAAAGCTTTCTCTAAGTCTACAAATGCGAGAAACTTAGGTTTGCCTTTTCTTAATCTTTCTTCTAAGATAAGTCGTAAGGTTAGTATTGCCTCACGTGTTCCAACATTTCTACGGAATCCAAACTGATCTTCCCCGAGGTCCGCTTCTACCAGTTTTTCCATTCGTCTGTAAAGAATTCGCGTTAGTATTTTGCAGCTGTGACTTATTAAACTGATACAGTAGTTCGGTAATTTTCACATCTGTCAACACCTGCTTTCTTTGGGATTGGAATTATTATATTCTTCTTGAAGTCTGAGGGTATTTCGCCTGTTTCATACATCTTGCTCACCAGATGGTAGAGTTTTGTCAGGACTGGCTCTCCCACGGCTGTCAGTAGTTCCAATGGAATATTGTCTACTCCGGGGGCCTTGTTTCGACTCAGGTCTTTCAGTGCTCTGTCAAACTCTTCACGCAGTATCTTATCTCCCATTTCATCTTCATCTACATCCTCTTCCATTTCCATAATATCGTCCTCAAGTACATCGCCCTTGTATAAACCCTCCATATACTCCTTCCACCTATCTACCTTCCCTTCTTTGCTTAGAACTGGGTTTCCATCTGAGCTCTTGATATTCATACAAGTGGTTCTCCTCTCTCCAAAGGTCTCTTTAATTTTCCTGTAGGGAGTATCTATCTTACCCCTAGTGAGACAAGCCTCTACATCCTTACATTTGTCCTCTAGCCATCCCTGCTTAGCCATTTTGCACTTCCTGTCGATCTCATGTTTGAGACGTTTGTATTCCTTTTTGCCTGCTTCATTTACTGCATTTTTATATTTTCTCCTTTCATCACTTAAATTCAATATTTCTTCTGTTACCCAAGGATTTCTATTAGCCCTCGTCTTTTTACCTACTTGATCCTCTGCTGCCTTCACTACTTCATCCCTCAGAGCTACCCATTCTTCTTCTACTGTATTTCTTTCCCCCATTCCTGTCAATTGTTCCCTTATGCTCTCCCTGAAACTCTGTACAACCTCTGGTTCTTTCAGTTTATCCAGGTCCCATCTCCTTAAATTCCTGCCTTTTTGCAGTTTCTTCAGTTTCAATCTGCAGTTCATAACCAATAGATTGTGGTCAGAATCCACATCTGCCCCTGGAAATGTCTTACAATTTAAAACCTGGTTCCTAAATCTCTGTCTTACCATTATGAAATCTATCTGATACCTTTTAGTATCTCCAGGATTCTTCCAGGTATACAACCTTCTTTCATGATTCTTGAACCAAGTGTTAGCTATGCTCTGTGCAAAATTCTACAAGGTGGCTTCCTCTTTCATTTCTTCCCCCCAATCCATATATCTGTCCTAAGACAACCTTAATAAAACATTCTCGGGTTTCAAGCCGCTTCAAGTGGTTTACTTCCCACGAGCTTTGGGCAGAGATCTCCTCTGCCACTGTCAAGTGGATGACTGTCGTGTGGTTGTCACTGCCGTGCTTATATAGCCGCGCCGTCGCTCGTGACGTCACTGATGCTCGGTCCCGCACCATATATGGTAATGTTTTGGCCGCGCGATCGCCGCGTCCGCTTCAGCTCCCTCAACACCGGACCCCACTCTGTACTCAGCTGCAGTCCACCGTCTCTCTTGAAGGTGTCGTCAGAAATTCTGGTCTATATAGCTTCGTTTATCATGCTATCCCGGAATAAATGGACTAATGGCTTCTGGTATAGAGTGATAAATGAGGCCATAGAAATTAGAATTTCTGACGACACCTTCAATAGAGACGCTGGACTGCAGCTGAGTGCAGCGTGGGATCCGGTGTTGAGGGAGTTGAAGCGGGCGCGGCGGTCGCGCAGCCAAAACATTACCATATTTTGTGCAGGACCGAGCACCAGTGACGTCACCAACGACGGCGCGGCTATATAAGCACGGCAGTGACAACCACACGACAGTCATCCACTTGACAGTGGCAGAGGAGATCTCTGCCGAAAGCTCGTGGGCAGTAAACCACTTGACGCGGCTTGAAACCCGAGAATGTTTTACTAACAGATATCGCCGCGAAAGCAAGCATTCGTACTAAAAGAACCTGTTGCCGTGTTCCTGAGGACCAAGTAGTTTACCAACCAAAGTTTTCTGGTGTCACTTCAGTGGGCTGAGCGCTGCTGAAGGCTTAGTTTTATTTCACTTTCTCTGTATTGTTCACTCCCCGTATCTAAGGAAAGGCTCTCTTGCAAGTCTGAAGAATATGGGTAGTGCGACAGCTCCTGTCGTTTTCAGACCTGGTGCGTAACAGCGCTCCAGTAAGTGACCTGGACGGCTGCCGCCTGCCTCCCTATCCCACGCGCCCAGTTCAGCAAGTTCCCAAACAAGAAACTTTCGTAAATTCCTCTTTTTTCACCAGCGCGAGACAGCAGGACTTTTGGTGAACTCTAGCCTACTGATTACTGTGTCACATCCACTGATGTTATACTACATGTAAGAGGAAAGTAAGGAGATGAAATCAACTGAAGAATCCACTACATATGAACCTAGTAATCGCTAACTGTTTGTAATTTAACCTGATATCAGAATAGAATATGGAAACAACAGAGAAAAACACAGTACCATGCCTAATACGGTGTAGAAAAACCGTTGGCATTCGAAACACCTTCCAGTCTCTCGGAATGGATCCAAACAGGTCCTCTACAACTTTCATGGGAATCTTAAACCATTCTTCCTACAAACAGTGGGAAGTACAGGTAACGATTATGGAGGAGGACAGCTATCACGTTCTTCTCTCCAAAGTAAATCACAAAAGCTCAATAATATTGTGATCTGGTGAATGTAGTACCCAGAGTGATGCGACAATACGTTCTCATGCCACAAAACCAGTCCTATGTTATTCCACCTATGTGTACAGGTTTTTGTCGTCTTCGAACACACTATGTACACTGAGAAACAAATACATGGCATGGGATGGTCGTGAACGGACAATACGCCACATAATCCTTGGCGGTAATGAGATCTTGCAGAGTTTCCATGGGAACCAGGGAATACCACGATGTGGCTCCCCAAAACATTAACGAACTCCCGCCGTGTTTCACTCTTGGGACGTAAACTCGGCCTGAAGTTTTAAACAATGTGAAACAAGACTCAAAGGACCAAATGACTTTCTTCCATTGATACGTAGTCCAGATTTTATAGCTATGTCCCCACGTTTTGCTCTTACGGACATTTTCATTTTCATTCCTGAAGAGCGATTTTGGAAGTCCACCTTGTCCAAGAATTCCCAGCTTATGGAGCTACCATTGTGTTGGTTTCCTGCTGAAAGGGTTCGCGAGAGCAACAGTCAGTTCTGCAGTGACTTTTGCAGTTTTTGTCCCCTTATTTTTCGTCACAATCCTTTTCAGTGACCGTCTGTCACAGCTAGCTCAGCCGCAAATATTCATTCAGTTTTAACGATTCCAGCTCTCAGCGCCACTGACACTAATATCTAGTTCACCAATCTTTTCAGTGGTACGAGAATTAAACTGGGGGCAAAGTGTTGGCTTTCGTCATGAGGTCACCGCTAATCTGAGAGAACAGCCTACAAGCTATCCAGCCGCAGCATTCACTAGCTTGGGATCGAGCTGAGGCCTCGTAGCCTCGAAGTCACGGCCAGCCAAACGACCAGACCGTGGTTCGCTCTCCGGACGTCTACCCTCTCGTCACTCACTATGACTAGGCCCCAGGCAGGTTGCCCGTCCGCCTCGCACTCGGCCCGCCGCGTCAGCTCTTCATGAAGGAAGCATGGCCACAGGTCGGTAATGTTTATCACGCAATGCTTCGCAGACGAGGGCTCTGGGTCGATGTAGAGCTTCCAGCACCAACCAGAGGTTGGCTCGGGCTACTAGTACGATCTGTTACAGACCATCCTCCACCAGCTCACAGCCACAGCTTCTTCACAACATATCACGTACTGTGTACTCTGTATGTCCTTCCATTAATTTGTTTTTATTTCGAACAGTAATGGCTGCGTGACATGTACACGAAACGCTAATAAAGTGAAACAAAAAGAATTCAAACACTAACATGTATATACGTTCGTGGGATTCCATGATCCTTGTGATAAAAAAATAGCTGTTGTTGGGGAGAATCATTCTAAAACTCTAAAGCAACTAAGCTGCTGCCTTTTCGACCGACTTGCTGTGCTCCTTCCCAGGGCGATTACCTGCTAGATATTGAGCTAATATCTTCCCCTATATATTGCCGATTTCTGTTATGTGGTGGCTAACGACATGTCAGTATATGGAATGCCACTGGACAATATGATGAGAGATTGCTATGGAGGAGGATGGCTGTATGTTAGGCTACTGCCTGTGCTACTCTGGTGGTTGATTGGAACGGCTACTCTAGCAGGTGAATGGTAGTAAATAGTGTATCGGCATGCTACTGCTTGTGCTGCTCTAATAAGTGATTGGTAGAGAAACTCTCGTTGGTGATTGGTAGGCAACAGCAAGTCAGCAGCTTGTACCCATGGGTCAGTGTTTTCCTACGGCAGAGCATTCTCTGGTGGTCGCGGTTTATGTAGGCTAACGAACACACGCGCTGCGGCGGGTTGGAATCGCTTGCAGTCAGGTATTTGATAGCTTATAGCCATCCTCCCTGAACACGCTATACGGGCGTTTCATTATTTCAGTAGCCTCTCTTATTTTTCGCTGCAGCATCCGAAGTTCTAGAGAGCTGACAGAAGGGCCGAATTCCTGGCACAGACACATCTGACTTCTCGTTTCTGTCCCAGTCGTTCATGCTCCGACACACGAGTTTTAATGCTTCTCCCAGTTTCACCAACAGAGACTTAGTCGCATTCACACCGAAGTTCGTAGACGCCTGCTGTGTGGAGAGCGTTCACAGGATACTTCCTTGGCCTCAACAGATCCCGGACATTGCGGTCACTCAGGCACGTGGGTTTGAGCCCTCTGCGACGCAGAACCTTGCTTATACGGTTGCTGTCCGGTTCTCAGATAAGGTAGGCGAACTGCAGGAAGAGTTTCTTTTGTAGCATCGTCAGTTTTGTATTCACCATATCTCATAGCCCGTTGTGTCTCTCTGTTGTTGAGGTACTCATAAAATCTGCGAAGTTCTGCGGCCATATGAGGAAAGTGTCATCCACGTACCTCAGCCAGAGCTTGGGTGCAGTGGCGCGGAATTTAAAGCGTCTGTTCGAAAGCTTCCATGAATCTGTCAGCTGCCGTAGGTGAACGTGGGGAACCCGTGCCATACAGTGTGTCAGTTCACCGCTCCTCTCACCTCAACAGCTTACACAAGCACATACATTTGACGCTAGAAATGGAAAACGACGAGCGATTCGTTTTCTTGATGCGGAGGTTTGTATAACATCTGGTGACAAACTGGGCCATAAAGTCTACAGGAAACCGCAGCAAACCACCACCCAGCACAATAGAACGCTGAGCTGCGTACGCTGACAGCCCGAGCTCACTGGACTAGTGGCGCTAATCACATACAACACTGAATGAAGGAGCTCAAGACAACATTCCTTGCGAACGGATACAACTATAGAGACACAACGAGCTATGAGGTACAGTGACGATAAAACTGACAGAGGTACAAAAGAAACTCTTCCTGCAGCTCGACAACCTTATGTGAGCGGCGGACTGCGACTGTGTAGACAAGATTCTGCTTTGCGGGGGAATCGAAGCCATACTGCAGAGTGGCTGCAAGACTGGGGAGCTGTTGAGGCCTACTAAGTACCCCGTCAGTGCTCTCCACACACTATGCGTGTGCGAACCTAGGTGTGAATGCATCTGAGTCTCTGTTGGTGAAACCTGGAGAAGTATTAGCACCCGGTTGTCGGAGCATGAACATTACGTACGACAGGGACAGAAACAAGAAGTCAGCGGTGTCTGGACACTACAAGGAATGCGGCCGTTCTATCAGTTTTCTATAACCTAGCGCACATGCTCGGCAGCCATAGAAGCTGCAGCGAAAAATAAGAGAGTCTATTGAAATATTCAAACGCTCCAATAGGTTGAACGGGGAGGATGGCTACAAGTTAACAACGGCCTGGGCTCAGCGATTCTAACCCGGAGAACTGCATGTATTCGCCAGCCAACAGCACTAATCGATCCGCATTTAACAGCATAAATAGCGGCCACTAGAGAAGGGCCGCGTGGTCTTAGCCCTTTGCTGCAGGAAAACACTAACCCATGGGTACAAGCTGCTGATTTGCTATTGCCAACCAATCACCAACGAGAGTTTGCCTACCAACCACTTAAAAGAGTGGAACAGAAAATAGTATGTCCATGCGCTATTTCCTACCCCCCCCCCCCCCCTCCTCCCTCATAGCAACCTCCCATCATGTTGTCCAATGACATTTCAGGTACATGACATCGATAGTCATCAGATAACCCGAATAGACACTATATAGGAGAAGAAATACACTAGTATCCAGCAGTTAACTGCCCTCAAAAGGACCGCAGCAAGTCGACAACTTAGTTGCTTTAGTGTTTTATAATAACGGGAAATAATGCCCAAAACGATTTTTTTCAAAACTAACCTTCAGACTTTTTCTCCAAAGTGATAGTCCCTGAGGATCATGGCATCGGCCAGGTAAGAACCGCCACCATTAAAATGGGCTTGTTATTGCCTACTTTGGCCCAAATAAAAGAGTGCTCGTCAGCATTCAGCTTCTTCTTTCTTCTAGTTGACAAAACAAACGGCGTATCTGGAACCAGCGTGCCACACGGGACCTTAGCTAGTAATCCTGACGTCTCCGATATCCTCCAGGTCTTCCAACCAAGTAAGTTTGCTTCAGGGAAAGCTTCAAGGCCACCATAACCTGTGTGATTGCCCCATACAACAGCCAAGGACAACCATGTACTGCCTCCAAACACAGCTGAAACGTCACAAATGAATTGCATTCGCAGTCCACGAAAGACATTTGAACCACCAATAAGCTCCTGCTTATTGACCAGCAAGGTTAATGTCTATTACTTTCAAAGACTTATACAGAGGAACAATGTGCCGCAAACGTCACCTACGCATTGTGGAGGTACGTTAACGTACATAGGCACTGCAGAGGTATGTTAACGTACCTGTGCAACGCCTAGGCGACATTATTACGGTCGCCATTTGCGGCACATTGTTCGTGTGTACAAATCCGTGATAACGCAGTTCACTTGTGGTGTTTCAGCTGTGTTTGGTGGCAGTACATGGTTGACCTTGGCTGTTGTATGGGGGAATCATGCAGATTATGGTGGCCTTGAAGCTTTCCCTGATGCAAATATTCTTGGTTGGAAGACCTGGAGGATATTGGAGACATCAGGACTACTAGCTAAGGTCCTGTATGGTACGCTGGTTCCAGACAAGCCGTTTGTTTTGTCAACTAGAAGAAAGAAGAAGCTGAATGCTGACGAGTAACCTGTGAGTCGTTACACGATGACATAGTTTTGGAAACGTGCTTTTGTAGCTTCATATAGTCCTATACGTTCTACATATTTTGCCTTCCTTGCTCACTGGGTGTTCCAGCAAGCCACGCTCTAGTTTTACCGACCACATACAGGGATTCTGTTTGTGTGTCCATGTTAACACCTATGGAGTTAATCAGTATCCAGTTCACTGTCAGGACTTAAAGTAGTAATGCAGTAGTGAATAGTCACACGACCCCCTAGGACCAGTTCTGGACCGTTTACAGTGCTTCAACGCGACTAACGTGTTCTTCTATAGGGTGACTAACTCTTCGTCTGGTGAACTTACATTGGGAGGATTAAGATGCTAGATGTGGCTGTTCGCTAATGACGAACGCAGGCATGTAGGCCGAAATACACAATGATTCAGTGATGATCTTACAAACTTTCAAGAACGATGCAGAAGGGTAAATCAATCAAACTGAGGTAACGGCTGGATCGAAATTATGAGCGAAAATCGTTCTGATATCTCTGACAGTGGCATACATTTGCCCGCACTGTTGTTGCTAGGATTTTTGGATAGACAACTTTCAGGAGTGGTAGTATGGATCAAAACCAGAAAATCATGTTTAGTAAACATGGCCTCTAAAATGCATACCTTAAGAGCTGTGAACACTTGTTTAGTAGGAGAGATGTGTTTCACACTAGCGAAGATACACAAGTGCTCATAGCTCTTAAGGTATGCATTTTAGAGCCATAGTTAATACACATTCTTCTTCTTTTTTTGGTCCATACAACACCTCAGAAAGTTGCCTACCCTACAGTCTTAGCAACAATGGTACCGATACAAGCATTTCGCTGTCAGACGCATCATAACTTTTTTCATTTATAACTTTCGACCCGGTCGTTTCCAGTCCAGGGTCTCTTAACTCAGACTGATACATCATACCTTCTCCATCATTCCTGAAAGCTTGTATCACCATCCTGGATTCACTTGCATAAAGGGCGCTCAGAAACAATCGGGGAAGCTTTAAGGGTATTACAGGGTAGGCTGTGCTGACAAATAATCGTTCAGAAAAAAATTCGATACGTTGCTTCATTTTCGAGTTAATTAGCATTAATATTAACCCAGTCAGGCAGTTGCGCAGACAAATTCAAGCGGCCTGCCAGATAAAATTAGTGCCTGTTGTTCTCATAGCGTAGATGATAGCGCACGAACTGTTCATTCTATGATTTGGGTTCGGTCTTTACTAACGTCCTGCGTCCAATTTTTGCATTGCTCTCTTTTTCGGTTTTAGGAAACCATAAGAAATACACGTTTGACGACAAGCATCTCTGGTTTGAATTTGTCCACGCGATGGCCTGATTGGCTAACTTTAATGTTAATTAACTCGGAATTTACTGATTAACAATTATTTTTGAGCACAGCCATCCTGCAACACCCTTCCAGACTTTAGAGACTGTTTCTGGCCAGCCTGTATAGTTGAAATTCAGTTTAGCGTGCTGTGTTCTTGGTGTATAGTTTGAGGAATAAGACAGCAAAGAAATACCAAACGTCAACGGAGATTGAAATGTTAAATCCACAGCTTATGTAAGACGAGAGACGGAGCAATACTTATGAAATATTGTTAAGTGTGTTGGGTCTCGAGCGTTGCGTTAGCAGCTTAAGAAAAAAAGATTTGACCACCACGCTATCGGAGTAATAGCCCGCGCTACAGTATACGGAGTTTATTTAATAGCCGGGTCGTGATTAAAAGGCGAGCAGTCACGACATTTCCGCACCAGTGATTCCAAAACGCGGTCCGCGGTCCCCGGCGTTTGTCAAAACTTTCATCGGCGCGGCATCACGTATTCCGGCGCAGGACATTGCTAATGGAGGCCCGTTCCGAATTAATTGCTCCACAAATCAGGGGGTGCGGTGTGCGTCCGCGGGGCACATGAAACACGCCGCGCAGCTGCCTAGCAACGCGTGGGAAGCCGGACGCGACGCCAATTCTCACACTCACCGCGTCACTTGTCACTACATCGGCAGCACACCTGTTCGCTCATTTGTAAACATCGGCTTTCGCTTTCCTTACGAGGTACTTAAATCTCTCCTAGGCCTGCAGTGATTATCTGCTTTCTCGAATATCCAAGTGGAAGCTCGCTATACAACGAGACCATTTATTATTAGTGGAAGCAGCGGAGAGCAAACGTTCCCTTAGCCATGGTCACCATGGCATCGGCATCTAAATACGCATTTATACTTCGCATGCCACTTTACGGTACGTAGCGAAGGGCACTCCTCGTACCATAATTATTTCTACCCTTCCCTGATCCATTCTTAAATGAATTCATACGAGCTCCGTTTCCTCTGATTTTGTCACTGGGTCATTTCGTAAGATGTAACTGGGAGGGAGCAATATGTTGCCCGACTCTTCGCTGAACAAAGGCTCTTTTAACTTTAACAGTAAACGTTTCCGGCATGTGAGCGGCTCTTTAGTAGCGTCAGCCTCCGGAGTTTCTTGAGCACTTCTCTAATGCTTCGACGCTGAGTTAGTGAGACCGTGACGAAACGCGCCGCCCTTCTTTCGATCTTACAGGGTGCCAATTAGTGATCTATATGAAATTAAATCGTCGTAACTTCTGAACTGTTTACATTAGGAAGCTCAAACTGCACGGCTGGCAGCACAGCATGATGGGAATTAGTACGCGCATGCGCACGCGTCTTTTTGTTGTTGACCATTTGCACGTGATAATGTCACGGTACAGCATACCTGAGCGTATAGCGCTTGTAAAGGCGTACTACCCGACCAGTAACAGCCCAACTGCGACTCAGCAGAAGTTTGCGACCAAGTTTAAGCAGAAGACAACCGGTCCGAGTGTGCTAACAGTGACGAATTTGATTCGCAAGTTTGAGAGAACGGGGAGTGTTCGCGATTGACAGTTTTCTCAATGTCGGTCCTTCAAAAACGATGAAAACGCTCGAAAACATCGAGAAGACACGCGCTGTGTTTCAAACCAGCCCCAGGAAATCGATCAGACGAGCTGCACAGCACATGTGAATCAGTTGAGAGACACTGCGATAAATTGTTGTTGAAGTCCTGCGTCTCTTCCCACACAAAATTAAGACTCATCAGCCATTACAACCCAGGGCCATGGAACAACGGTTGTGTTTCGCCACCACTACTGTCGACGGAACTGACAAACAGGACTTTGATGTGAATATGTTTTGGTTTAGGGACGAAGCCCATTTTCATTTGGATGGATTCGTCAATAACCAAAACTGACGCATTTGAGGGACTGAGAATCTGCATTTCACGATCGAGAAGTCTCTTCACCCTTATCGGGTGACTGTGGTGTGCAGTGTCCAGTCACGGAGCAATCGGTTCGATATTCCTTGACGGCGCGGTAACTACCGAAGGGTACGTGATGGTTTTGGAAGATGATTGAGTCCCCATTATCCAAAGTGACCCTGATTTCGACAAGATGCGGTTCATGCGAGATGGAGCTCGATCTCAGCGAAGCAGGAGTGTGTTTGATGTCCTGGAGGAGCACTTTGGGGACTGCATTCTGGCTCTGGGGTACCCATAGGCCACTGGCATGGACCTCGATTGGCCGCCATATTCTCCGGATCTTAGCACATGACAAGGGGTACAGCAATAACCTCAAACAAACTGCTGAGCTGTAAACAGCCATTCACGAAGTCATCGACAGCATCGATGTTCCGACGTTTCTGTGGGTCATGCAGAATGTCGTTATTCGTCTGCGCTACATCATCGCCAATGATGGCAGGCATATCGAACATGTCATAACCTAAATCCGAATATCTGTAGTGACATTTACATGTTGAATAAACTGTGCGTTCGCCGTAGTTTGTAACTAATTTACGTTTTTTTCATACAGTTCAATAATTGCCACACTGTACCTTACCAAGCGTCGTAACAACACTAAATCTTAACATCACCAACACCATCTTATAGCCACAGACAATGCAACTCTAATCATTTACATACCTGATGTTAGTGTGTACAAGTACTAAACTTTATTTACATCAGACAACGACTTCTGGGCGCTTCCCTCTTTTTGTTAAACAGTATATATAAAGTATATGATCACGTCAGAACACGAGAAGACGCTCTACTTGAACTATGTGCTATGCAACGAACCTTTCTTCGGAAGAAATAGAACTTTAACCTGTCGTCTACTGTAGCTCTCAATCACAGAGCGAAATCTTGCAACTTTTGTGGCCGGCCGCTGTGGCCGAGCGGTTCTAGGCACTTCAGTCGGGAACAGTGCTTCTGCTACGGTCGCAAGTTCGAATCCTGCCTCGGGCATGGATGTGTGTAATGTCCTTAGGTTGGTTAGGTTTAAGTAGTTCTAAGTCTAGGGGACTGATGACCTCAGATGTTAAGTCGCATAGTGCTTAGAGCCATTTGAATTTTGCAACTTTTGCTAAGACAAAACCATGCATGAGTACCTGACATACAGTAGTTCAGCAGGACAGTTTTGGACAGCCCTGGGTGTATGACGCTATGGTGGGTGGTGTTTCGAGGTCAAGTAAAAGTGAGGAGGTCGAAGATTGACCGCCCAAGAGATATGGGCTTGCCGACTCGGAGGATAAACGTCGGTCTCATGATCGCGGGTGTTTTTATAATCGCTTCACAATGTTAAACATTAACTGTCTACAAAATACAGTAGCCGATGGATCGACTAACGGGCAGCCAGTATTGGTCGAAGCGCAAGCCATAAGCTCCAGCCCTGTAAATGACGACCAGGAGGCACCCCATAACCACACTGACGTCAGCAGAGGCGTCAACAATGTCGCCTTGAGGCCGTTGCCACGTGGAGTTAGCATGTATCAGCATCCGCACTACCCAAGGCAGCCAAACGCTTCATGGTGGAGGTGGCCAGCACCCATGACCACGTCATAGACTGCAAGGGAGCTGTCTACCTGCTCTGATAAGATCACTTGAAGCCGTGCAGAGAAGTGTCGTAGCCTCCCGTCAGGAGAAAGAGATTGGCACCATCGAAGTCTGCCACAGGAATGGAGGCGAATGGCATCAGTGGCATGCCCACACAACAATGGATGATGATCTGGTCCCAGGCTCTGCCATTTACGCCTCCAAAAGGCTTGGCAGATGGTGATGAACGCAGCTGTCTCTCGGTCTTGGCCAGCAGTCAGTGCTGTAGCTGACAGACTCCTAGTTTCTGCTGACAAAACTTGCTGCTCCATACAAGATCTAAGGTGAGAAGACAAGTAGATGCTTGAACGACTTAAGCCTCCCCTTCCTACATGCTGGCTGCAAACTAAATAGTACTCATCCAAACTGGAATAGTATTAATGAAGGGCGGGCTCGTGTGCTCCACTGTGGCGAGGTGGTAATTACATGATTCGCCCTGCTTTTCTCGTATGGTCAGCTGTCAATGTCACTTCAGAATTTCACAAATTCACATTTTGGATGCTCTGTCTTCATGACAGTATACTGAATAATTACTCTTGCATCGTACTTAAGCTTTCCTATGACACTTCGCGCAGTCACCAAAATAACGACACCCCTCCATCGCCATGATGTGATTCTGCTAAATTGCTGGCTCGAACACTAAGATAATTCAGGGCGTCGCAATAGCTTCTGTGTTTGGTGCTGCATAATCGATGGTTCTTTGTCGCTGGAATTCCACCAGCGTATTCACTGGGACTGATGACCTCAGATGTTAAGTCCCATAGTGCTTAGAGCCATTTGAATTTTGCAACTTTTGTTAAGACAAAACCATGCATGAGTACCTTACATACAGTAGTTCAGCAGGACAGATTTGTACAGCCCTGGGTGTATGACGCTATGGTGGGTGGTGTTTCGAGGTCAAGTAAAGGTGAGGAGGTCGAAGATTGACCGCCCAAGAGATATGGGCATGCTGACATTCTGCTCTGGCATTGCCACGGAACCTTCGATTTTTTTCAGGCTGTACCAGATATTTCTCGAATTTCTCGGAGGTGTCTCTAACAGTCTTGACATACACAGACAATACCATGTGCAATGTTCCTGATTTCTTACACAAATCCTAATCACACAGTTCCTCAGCTGTGCTCTTAATTCTAAAATCTTATCTTCTTAATCTCAGTCCAGGGAACTCATGCTCAAAACACAATAAAATTCACAATCACGTGTACTCTTCCTTACTTATATGTAATTCGTTACCCTAATTCTTTCTTAACTATTCTTACTGCTATTCATAAAGCATTCAACTGGTATTTGATGCACAGGTGAATCTGCAAGGGCTACAATTTTTTGGTTACGATAAATGCTGGCAACATAAAGATAACTAGAACCGGTGCAGTGATAAAATCTTTGATGCTTACGGTCACTAAAAACTGATGATACTATCGTACATGAAACTTGTTGGCAGATTAAAACTGTGTGGCGGACCGAGACTCGAACTCGGGACCTTTGCTTTTCGCGGGCAAGTGCTCTACCAACTGAGCTACCCAAGCACGACTCACGCCCCGTCCCCACAGCTTTACTTCTGCCAGTATCTCGTCTCCTACCTTCCAAACTTTACAGAAGCTCTCCTGCGAACCCTGCAGAACTAGCACTCCTGAAAGAAAGGATATTGCGGAGACATGGCTTAGCCACAGCCTGGGGGATGTTTCCAGAATGAAATTCTGTAAAGTTTGGAAGGTAGGAGACGAGATACTGGCAGAAGTAAAGCTGTGAGGAGGGGGCGTGAGTCGTGCTTGGGTAGCTCAGTTGGTAGAGCACTTGCCCGCGAAAGGCAAAGGCCCCGAGTTCGAGTCTCGGTCCGGCACACAGTTTTAATCTGCCAGGAAGTTTCATATCAGCGCACACTCCGCTCATTCTAGAAACTATCGCACATGTTGAAACACACGCATTGAAGGGATTCGTTCCTTTTCTATGATAAGAATTCGTCTGTAGAATGTAGGTTTGATTGTAGGGTTCTTAGAAAGATACTGGGATGGCAACACATCTTGCGGCTGTTCCAGCCAACGCAACGCATAATGCATCAGATTTACGACAGTCGTTCCAAAGATAGAAGCTGGGAGACACAATGTCCTACCCATTATCTCACAGGTCGTACCAGTAGGTGGGCAATGGGCACAGTGTAACAGCACTGTCAGCATTCCATGACTCGCTGAGGTCAGCATAAACATTCCCGAAATTCCAGCACCTCCCCCACTTCCCAGAAGTCCCTCGCCTACTACCTCTCCCCCTTCACCCCATGGCCAATGGAGGCGTCACGTGTGAGCACACAGCCAATCACATGGGGGCCCAGAGTACTACCATTTTGGCCAATTATGTGCAAGCTCAGCCTCCCACTGCTTGAGCAGTTTTAATTTTTTCAGTTCGATTACTTGAGAGTCATCATTTGCTGTCTGCACTTTGTAATGAGATGACTAGTATGAAACGCTGCCAGCATCAGCGATCAGTTAGGAAGAAGAGAAGTGTCAGAAAATACTTTGTCCATCTTAATTACTGTATACATTGTTCTTGCACTTAGGGCTTCGTTGTTATTGTTACATATGAGGACATGCAAGTGTTCCTGCCTGAGCCACCACAGCAACCACAGCAGCAGCAGCAGCAGCAGCAGCAACTCATTCTCCACAGGATGTTGTCTCCCTGACCTATCGGACCTGCTGTCTTTCAGCTATGCTATAGTGCAACCACAGCCAGAACTCGAGTGTCAGCGAAGTGCTAAGAGTACTGCTATTCGCCAGTATGTACAGTTTGACTGCAAGTGGATCTAAAAGTGTGACAGTAGGCCTAGCACCCCACAGTGACTTTGATGTGGTAACTGAACTAGAGAACATCCAACGACTTGGTAGTAGAGTGCAGTATCGGCGGCATGAAAAACTATCTGCGCAGTATGACAGAGTTCACAGAGACAGATGACAACTGAACACAGTCCATCATAAACTCATATTAACATCAACATGTTAAAGTGTGAGATATCAGTTGTCAATATGTACGGAAATGCAGCGCTTAAGTTGAAATCTGAAGGTGTGGTCATATACATTAAACATTCAAATGTGGTGAATTTAAATGACCTCCTGATTGTGGCAGACAGACTGAGCCGCTCGTATACTTATATTAGAGCTGCATACTGTGATTTTATCGACTATCTGCGTGAGCATAGAGAAAATATAAATAAATCAGAACAGTGTATAAATGCTTGTATTCATTCAACACTAAAATATGCACCTTAAAATCCTATAAGCATAAAATTTGTTGAAGCAGAGTTTACTGAAGGAATGACTGTGTATGTAATTGCACCTGTAGGACTGAATACGATTCATGCTTAATTCAAGGCATATAGAAAGCAATTATTTGGACAATGCTCCAAACATGAATAATTTTGTGTACACATCTAAATAAAAAAGTTCTACAAAAAATTATTCTTAATTGATTCCACCTTACCATAGCAACAATAACTTTTATAGGGACGGGATCAGGGTCTTTACAAACAATAACACTGAAATAACAAATTAAATTTTTAGTTTATTTATCGTTAACAATTCACCTTTACGAAATTATACAATTTACATTAAAATGGGGCTTACCAAGATGAAGACTGTGTATTATCAGAGCACTCTCAGTTGACGACGAAAGGGTGCAAGCTTCCGGCTCTTTCGATTGCAAACAAGCCTTAAATAAAATGGCAAAGGTAATGTAAATCAGAACGCTGGAAGGAGTTGTGGTCTGCATACTAATTGATTTATTCATTCTTAACATCACATGACAAAAGATGGCTAAAGAAACACCACCAAAACATTTTCATCTGACAAACACTTTCAATAACATATGGTCTACGGTTAACAAAGTGATCAGCTGGGGATAAACACACCACACTAACCAGAACTAATCGCTTCGTCTGACTTCATAAATATGAATCTGTGGTGTGGCCCAAAAACTAGGCTACTATCAAGCATCTATACTCTACTATTCCATAAAGAAAAATATGGTTTCAAAGAACAGTGAAACATTCTTCTACTAGGGAATAGGGAAACAATAGGAAGGACTGGACCCCTTTTGTTATGACTCGTTTTATTGAACAACCATATCAACAAATTCCTTTAAAGCAACTGTATCTTAATCCTGATTACCTTAAGTAATAAGAATAGTAAGTCACAAGAACTTGGTGAATCTGGGACACTTTATGAACAAAGTCTATCTCATATACAAGACAATTTTAAAACCACTGACAATTATGCGCCTGACGGCTTAAATTAGGACACACAATATTTCTGACTAGTCTTTGGACAATGCGAACTGATGTTCTCAAAAACATTTACCTAAATAACAACCTGCTAGAGATGCACCCAAAAATAGCAGGATGACGTTAATACAAAGGCACTTGTTTCACATTCAAGAGTCAATCAGTATCAATCACTAAGGCTTACTAAGGTTTCAAACTTCGTCTCCAAGGCCCAGTAACATAGTTAGCCAGCGCACGGTCTTTCTCAGAGTAGTACAGCAACAATCTTTCACATTTGTATTTTGCTCTGAAGCCAAGGTTTAAAAATATAATAAATTCCCAAGTAAATATAATTAGCGCCTGAATTAATTAGCGAGGAGTGACGCCAGGTCGCTCGAACGCAGAACGAAGACTTAACTTGGAGAAGCCAAGGCGGAAGGAGGCAGTTCGTACAAGTCTCATTTCTCGAGCTTCGACCCGGAGTCACCTCCCCTTACCCAGGATTTCATAGCCCCAGTACCCATAGGTGGACAGGTATCGCTTACTCCAAAACAGTGGTCAGTCAGCTGTAACGTTTGACGAGCACACAGAACAGGTCCGCAGGGACCATGTAAACAATCACCAAAAGATATTAAATAACAGGTTAAATTATTTACTAATAATACGGTACACAGCCTTTGCCCCACTACGAATGAACTACACAGGCAAGTTACAACCAACAGCACAAATCTTTTAAATAACCTTCAGGAGAATTGCCTGCTATTAAGATTTTTTTTTTAAACTTACAACTACTAGCAATGCCAGGGGGCGCTCCAATCTTAGCCACAATTAAATTACCTGAACTCTTATGCCACACTGTTCAGTGAAAGCCTAACGAGCACAAGTCTGAAAATTTCATTATAAGCCTTACTGGGGCTCACTGCGTTAAGGCTACCAAACACTCGAATGCAGTATATTTGATAAACAGATTACAGCCTTGCAGCTGATTACGTATCACATCAAACATTAATTTCCCACGAGCTGGAAGAAGCTCAAATGGCTCTGAGCACTATGGGACTTAACATCTGAGGTCATCAATCCCCTAGACTTAGAACTACATAAACCTAACCTAAGGAAATCACACACATCCATGCCGGAGGCAGGATTCGAACCTGCGACCGTAGCAGCAGCGAGGTTCCGGAAGAGGCATTATATTAATATTTAACACCTGTCTTAAACACCAGGAACTCTTAACAGGCACACCTTTACTTCCATGGTAACACCCATGCGCTTACAGTTACCAGAAGTGAGGTAGTAGCCCTCAACACCTTCTTACACATGCCCTAAGTACAATCTCACTTAACTTTTCGCTGGACGTCCGATGTGGCTTGCGTCGGGTACAGCAGGCGGCAATAAGGCAGGGGACGACCGTAGACAGCCGTGCCCGTAACTAGCAGCACGCAACCCAAGGCGACAGGAAAGGCTCTCCACCAAGCTGCCCCATACACGTCGTCGGTTCTCGCTCCACTAGAAGCGCTCTCCGACCTCAGGAAACATCGAACACCAACTGTCCGCGTCCTTGGCAAGAGCCTCCAGTTAACTCCTCCGGCAAAGACAAGGCAGCTAAGACACAGAACGCGCCACAAGCAAAGATAAGAGCGCGAAGGCGAGGTACTTGCAAAACGCCACGGCTCAAACATAGTGCTCAGAAGCATACACTGGAGCCTCACGCCATTGCAGCAAATGCTTTACCCCTCTGCAGGTGACGGCGGCACATCAAGACGCGCTCGCCGACTGCAGTCACGGACAGCGGCAACCAGTTACTAAAGACGCGCGCCCGGAAATATGCAAGTATGCGGTCTCGCATTTAGCTGATCCGGAATGCAGGTACTTCCCTATGAGCCTCTGAAACCACTGTGGATTCCAGCGTGCAGGTAGAGCTGTTTGCTGGTCTGCCAAACCAATTTGACTCTGTGACATGGCTATGCGTGACGGAATGTGTCAATTGTTTAGACGACAGACTCAAAACAAATAAGTACACCCAAGAATAACTCGTTGTGTTCCTGATGCAAGAAGGAGTACCTCTGATGGTTCAGATCGTGACTGGCACAGGCTCTAAGTGGCACACTAGCAAAAGACACAAGTCTCACCGTCTAGGTAAAGAGCTGCCATTCTTTACTAGTGAAGCGCCAGTACAAGAGTGTCATCTTCTCGTTCTCCACAGCTTCCCTCCATAGTTGGTTGGTTAATTTAAAAGAGGGGGGGGGGGAGGGGAGTGACCAAACTACTTGATAATCGGTCCCTTGTTCCGAATAAAACAATGCATCATCCGTGAGGAGCGAACATACGATACGGATAGCACAGAACGGAAAAAAGGGAAAAACCACAAGAACGAAAAAATATAAAGTATTAGAAAAATCATAAACCCTAAATAACACTAATAATAAAGGCAATCTAGCAACCAGAGTATAAAAAATTAAATGAACACCAGCCTGCAACAAACACGAATAGGAACAAAAGAGGACAAGAGAACGACAGAGAGAAACAAGAAACAGTTAGAAGAGAGTAAAACAAGGAAGCAGATGACAATGGCTGGCCTACTACGAAAATAAAAAGGAAAAGCCAGCCACCCTGCAACACATTAAAACCTCCACCCTAAAAGCACTAGGGTGGAGGACACAGAGGGACAAAGGACATGCGCTAAAACTCAGATCGAATGATAAAATCCAACCTCACGGGTAAAACGTAAAACCGAATCAGCCGATGAGGAGTTGTCTGCTAAAATCAATGATAACGAGTCCGGCAACCGAAGATGGAGTCGCAGGGCAGCCACAAAGAAGTACACAGCAGAAGAATATGGGCCACTGTCAACCGGGCGCCGCACCGACACTGAGGTGGGTTTTCACGGCGAAGGAGGTAGCCGTGGGTCGCCCATGCATGGCCAATGCGGAGCCGTCAAAGAACCACGGAGTACCTGCGAGAGGCCCTCATCGAGGACTTCCACACATTCATGGTCTCCTTAATGGCTCGCAGTTTATTGTGCGTACTAAGATTTTGCCATTCCGTCTCCCAAAGCTGAAAAACCTTGCGGCGTAATAACGAACGCAGGCCAGTTGCGGGGATGCTGATCTCCAGAAGCGGTTTCCGTGCAGCCTGTTTGGCCAGCCTGTCGGCAAGTTCATTTCCTATGATTCCGACGTGACCAGGGGTCCAGAAGAACACCACTGAACGACTGGACCGTTCCAGGGCATAGATGGACTCCTGGTGGTTGATACCTTTCAGGCTGCTCAAGGAGTCAGTACATAAAAGAAAAGATCCCAGGGCATGAACGGATATACTGAATTGCACGACAAATGGCCACCAGCTCTGCAGTGAATAAACTGCAGCAATCGGGTAAGGAGTGCTGTTCAATATGGCCGCCGTGGACGTAGGCGAAGTCAACGCGACTATCAGCCATCGAGCCATCGGTGTTCAAAATGGTTCAAATGGCTCTGAGCACTATGGGACTCAACTGCTGAGATCATTAGTCCCCCTAGAACTTAGAACTAGTTAAACCTAACCTAAGGACATCACAAACATCCATGCCCGAGGCAGGATTCGAACCTGCGACCGTAGCGGTCTTGCGGTTCCAGACTGCAGCGCCTTTAACCGCACGGCCACTTCGGCCGGCGAGCCATCGGTGTAAACGACTTCAGAGCTCCAGAACACGTCAAGAATGGAGAGCAAGTGACAGCGGAGAGTGGCAGGGTTAATGGAGTCCTTAGGGCTATGCAGAAAGTCCAGACGAAGCTGCGGCCGAGGCGTACACCATGGAGGCATACCGCAAGTAGAGGCGGTAAAGGGAAGGACTTTAGCTTGGAGAGAAGGGACCGCACGCGAACCGCAATAGTTAGCCCCGACCTGGGCCGCAGATTATGGAGATGGACTGCCGCAGGCGGATAAAGGAGACAGTAATTCGGATGCTCAGAAGAACTACGAATGTGTGCAGCGTCACTGGCGAGCAGTTGTGCACGTCTGATCTGCAATGGAGGGACCCCAGCCTCCACCAGTACGCTGGTCACTGGACTCGTCCTAAAAGCTCCTGTCGCTAGTTGAACCCCGCAGTGGTGCACAGGATCGAGTAAATGCAATGCTGAGGGCGCTGCCGAAACATAAACCACACTCCCATAGTCATTTTGGTATTGGACAAGGGCTCTGTAGAGCTGCACTAGCGTAGAGTGATCTGCACCCCAATTGGTGTTGCTCAAGCAATGGAGAGTATTGAGATGCTGCCAGCACTTCCGCTTAAGCTGACGAGGATGAGGAAGCCAAGTCAATCGAGCGTCGAAAACCAATCCTTAGAATCGATACGTCTCCACTACAGTGAGTGGATCGTAATGAAGGTAAAGTTCTAGGTCCGGATGAACGGTACGACGCCGACAGAAGCACATGACACACGACTTTGCGGCTGAAAACTGGAAGCCGTGGGCTAGAGCCCACAACTGCGCCTTGTCGATGACTCCCTGTAGGCGCCGCTCAGCGACACCAGTACTGGAGCAGCAGTGCGAAATGCAGAAATCGTCTGCACACAGAGATGGTGAGACGGAAGGCCCTCCAGCTGCTGCTAGACCGTCAAAGGCCACTAAAAAGAGATAGACACTCAATACATAGCCCCAGGTGGACTCCATTCTCCTGGATATCGGAGGAATTACGGGAGGCACCAACTTGGACACTGAAAGTACGAAGCGACAGGAAGTTTTGGATAGAAATCGGTAGCGGGTCCCAGAGACCCCACACATACAATGTGGCAAGGGTATGATGTCGCCAGGTCATGTCATATGCTTTATGTAAGTAAAAAAAGACGGCAACTCTGTAAATGGAAAAGGCTGTTAGGATGGCTGACTCGATGGATACCAGACTATCAGTGGTAGAGCGACCCTCGTGGAAGCCGCCCTGACATGGGGCCAGGAGGTTACGTGACTCCAGGACCCAACTCAACCGCCGACACACCGTACATTCCAGCAGCTTACAAAGAATGTTGGTGAGGTCCAAAAATTGCTCTGAGCACTATGGAACTTAACTTCTGAGGTCATCAGTCCCATAGAACTTAGAACTACTTAAACCTAACTAACCTAAGGACATCAGACACATTCATGACCAAGGCAGGACTCGAAGCTGCGACCGTAGGTGTCACACAGCTCCAGACTGCAGTGCCTAGAACCGCTCGGCCACTTCGGCCAGCAGTTGGTGAGGCTAATGGGCCTATAGCTATCCACATCAAGCAGGTTCTTACTGGGTTTGAGCATTGGAATGATGGTGCTCTCACGCCATTGCAATGGAAAGACGCCATCACACCAGATCCGGTTGAAGATGACGAGGAGGTGCCACTTGTAGTCAGGCGAGATATGTTTAATCATCTGGCTGTGGATCAGATCTGGCACAGGAGCTGTGTTGGGGCAACATAGATGGGCGCTGAGAAGCTCCCACCCTGTAAATGGAGCGTTATAGGGATCACCGTGGCGTGTAGTGAACGATAGGAGCCTCCCTTCCAATCCGCTGTTTGAGGACGCGAAGGCCAGGAGTTAATTCTCTGATGCAGAGGCTCGAGCATAGTGCTCAGCAAAGTGCTCGGCAATTGCGTTTGCATCGGTAGACAACACGCTATTGATGTGAACACAAGGGACACCCGTTGGGGTCTGGTACCCAAAAAGATAACTGATCTTGGTCCAGACATGGGAAGGTGACATATGGCACCCAATGGTCGAGACATACCTCCCCCAACACTCCTGTTTCCGTCTTTTTATAAGCTGTCGAATGAGAGCATTGAGCCATTTAAAGGCTATGAGGTGCTCTAGGGAAGGGTACTGCTTATGACGCTGTAGAGCTCGCCAACGCTATTTAATGGCCTCAGCGACTTTCGGAGACCACTATGGGACTGGCTTTCGCTGTGGGCACTGTAGAGAACTACGGATCGCGTTTTCCGCTGCAGAAACAACCGTTGTGGTGACCTAGTCAACCACAACATTGATGGCACCGTGTGGGGGAAATTCAATGGTGACAGCAGAGTTGAAGGCTTCCCAGTCTGCCTTTTCTAAAGCCCATCTAGGTAGGCGGCCATGGGCATGACGCTGGTCGGGGGCGCGGGCGGGGGCGGGGGGGGGGGGGGGGAGACAGGAGGATGAGGAAGTGGTCACAACACCACACAGGTCGTCATGTGCTCTCCAGTGGATAGATGGGAGGAGTCCTGGTCTGCAAATTGATAAATCAATGGCCAAGTAACTACCATGAGCCACACTGAAATGTGTCGCTGACCCTATACTTAAGAGGCAGAGGAGTTGGGACAGTAAATTTTCGACACCTCTGCCTCGGCCAGTAAGCATGGTACTACCACCCCCCCCCCCCCCCCAAGGGGTTATGGGCACTAAAATCTCCCAGAAGCACCGAACGTTTAGGGAGCTGATCAATCAGGGCAGCCAGGACGTTCTGGCGTACCGCACCATCTGGAGGAAGATATAAGTTGTAGACAGTTCAGGACATAGATGCAAACGCCACCTGACACTATTATATTCGCTATGGTTCTTGTATTATTCCCTATAGCCACAGAGGGCAGGGGTTTGCATTGCCCATTGCCAGGAACCAGGTTTACTCAAGGGCAATGCAGAAAGCAGGTGTAAAGCTTAACAACTACCGTAGCTCAGCCAGGTGGTGGAAAAAACCGCCGCAATTCCAATGGAGGATAATGTCATTGTAAGGCTGGGAAGGCATGAAGCGGTCATGGAAGCAGGTTACACCTCAGGGTTACTTGCTGCCACTGACTGAGTACCTATGCGATCAACATCCATTGTTTCTGAGGTTCTGGCGAGATCTAGGTCCTCAGCGGACTCCAGAAACTCCACCTTATCCTCAGACGCAGAGCTTGTAGGGAGTGGTGGTATGGGTGCCATTTCAAGGTCTGGATTCTTGGGTGCTTTCTTCTTTTTTGGTTTCCCTCACTGTCCTTTGGTGTTTCTAGCTGTGAGGGCTTCACTGAGTCAGTCTCAGGGACTGAGGAGGACCGTGAAGCCCTACAACCAGCTACCTGTGGTTGTGTCACCCACTGGCAGGTGTCTGCTTTTCCACTGGTCAGAACCCGGGAAGGGAGGCACCCACGGGAGGCACCCACGGGAGACACCCACGGGAGGCACCCACGGGAGACACCCAAGGGAGACACCCAAGGGAGACACCCAAGGGAGACACCCAAGGGAGACACCCAAGGGAGACACCCAAGGGAGACACCCAAGGGACCCCTTCCAAGTGAGAGGAGCCAAAGAAGACTTACGCTTCTCTGGCTGAGAAGTGGAGTCTGGTGTCCCTGATGGTTGGGGAGTGTTGCTCCCGAATTAGGTGGTGCAAGAACAACAGGGAGTGAAGTGTCCCCCACAATCAAGGGCGCAGGTGGAGTCTGATGGCTGGAGACATAATGTCATTGTGACAATACATTTTGACTTGGCAAGAGAGAATAAAAATTTCACATGAAAACTTTCCAGCCTACTGATATGAGGGAAAGGCAACATGCTGAAGCCCTGAAAACCATCCTTGCGAAATAGAGGGTTTGTGAAGACTGCCGAAGAGCCTGGAAAAGTGGGCCACAATCTTTTGTCGCCTGCCAGGCACAGTGTCATTGTCTCTGATGCACAGTAATAAATGCTTCAGCCTTCAAATTAATTGTGTTAAGGTACACCAGCTACGAAGCCGAACCTTTGATGCACTGCTTCCCTCTGCCAAGAAGATTTCCACAGTCTAAAGTGCTACCTGTATGGTCTGCTGTACTTGGTCACTCTGAGCTGCAGACCTCTCAGCCATTAATAAGAAGACTTGGAGACCTGTTTGTAGAGCCTACTGAGTTGAACTGATGGTGCATGGCATACTGTCAAGCTGTTGTAGTATCCAGGAGGTTCACTAATTGCTGCTGCCTCCTAGTAGTATCTGTAAGCAGTCATGGACATTTCTGGCCTCCCTTCGTGGAAGGGCTATGCTGTTGTTCATCTCCATACCCTGCAGAGCTGCTGACAGGTTACCCAAGCACAAGCCTTGAGAGATTGCAGGGCGCTCTCACTTTTGATACAGCGTCATGCTGCTTAATGTTCATAGGAAAGGCGATTTTATTACTTGGTTGCTGTATCTGAAATGATCTGGCTCCATTCATATGATGAAATGGTTGGCAGTAGTTAGTACTCTTGCTTGTGCGCTCTAGTGAAGGGATAACAGTAGGCTTTACTTGTGTTCGAAGGAAGAGGGTGCTGAGTTAATTGACAGCAGTAAAAGTGTACAGCGGCTTCCTTCTGTGGAACCTGGTGAAAACGTTTGCTGACAGCCAAGTGCCCCGGTCTCATTGTGCAGACACTTTGGATGGTGATGGTCGGTCAGCGGCCGTACCCAGGTACGCTGACTAGAGCCAAGGAGTCGCTGCAGTTATGAGCAACACATTGTAAGATCTGATGGCTGGCAATAAAGCGGAGTATGATGAGACAGCTGAGAGTTTCTACCAATTCTGTGGCACAGGGCAGTGGCGCCCAGGTGTCCAGACACTGTTGCAAAATATATTTGTGGAGGCACGAGGCTTTTAGCGAGTTTATGGCCATTATTTGGAAAGTTCGAAATGGGCGCAACAGGGGAGATAACAGTCTTTTTATGGAGGACTGTGGTTCCATCCAAGTCATGCTTGTAGCAACGACATGGCGTAAACGCGTGGGAAAGAGGGCGATAAGCTGAATCTTTTTCCCAAATTTCTCAATTAATTTTTAAAGTCGCTGGTTGGTCGAATCTGTGTATGCAGAGCAGGGGGGGGGGGGGGGTGAGCTGGGGGCGGGGGCGGGCGCTCCCAGCTTCCAATGCCGAGCTCCAGCTCCCCTGTAGGGTTTGACCTCTATACGTCCAAATTCTTCCAAAGAGCAAGCCAGTTGAGGAAAGGGGCCTTACATGGTGTATAGTGTCCATCGTGCATTGAGATATTTAGCCCACCTCCTCGTTGTTGCGTTACAGTCCCGTTCACACTCCACCTCTTGGGTGAGGACACCTTCCTGGGTGCATTTTCCTCCATCCACTATGCAGTGTCGGTTTCTGTGCCAATGATGACCATGGACTTCTTTGCACCTAATATCCAGTACAGTAGCTAGTCCGTTGTGGTGGGGCTGCCATGTACCCTGTTGGTTGTAGCCCCCTGACAACACAGGAATCGCTCTGCTGATGTCTCTCCCTTTAACTCCCCACGTATGCCAAGGAATAGATGCTCATCACCCTGGGGCATCAGGACTCCCAGCAATGGCCATCCTGCCAGATGGCCCTTACTCAGGCTGGATGGCACCTATGGGGGGGGGGGGTGGTCAGAGTGGGTGGCATCAGGGCAGATGTGTGATAAGTGTAGTACATCATCTCTCGCTGGTGGTCCTCCACTAGCAGTCTCTGAGCAATCGAGGTCTAACTTCAATGTAAGAAAATACGACCCAAAATCGTTCCCCTCCCTGGCCACACTATGGGGGGAATTAATGGCTAAGGATGGCAGAGAAGCTTATTCATCCCAGTATCTCGTCTGTACGAGAGTTGATGGGGAATCATTCACGTCAATGTAGCCTCAGTGTTCGGTGCAAATTTAGAGGACAGGTTTGGGGAGGGGGAGGGCTTGTCCAAAATGCACTCTGGGTCAGTCTTAATAAAAACAGTGGCCTCTCCCCAGTGACATGCATTACTCGTCTTTGACAAGCTGGGGGGTGTTTCTGTTTCCATCACACCCCATAAGATCTTAAATATGGTCCAGGGTATTAAATTCCATAGGGACCTTCTCTTACAGTCTGACATCGAGCTGCGCGCCAATTTGGGGTGGCAAGACTTTCACTTCATCTGGCGCATCCATCGGGATCTGAGAGATGATCAGGTTGCCACCGGTGCCTTCATCTTGGACTTTGATGGTGACACATTACCCGAGAAGGTCAAGGTGATGGTCTACCGCTGTGATGTCAAGCCATATATCCCTCCCCCTATGTGGTGCATTTAGTGCTGGAAATTTTGGTCATATGTCTTCCTGCTGTACTTCCAGCACCACCTTTCAAGATTGTGGACATCCTTCCCATCAGAATACTCCATGTGCCCCACCTCCCATCTGTGTCAAATGCGCCGGCCGGTGTGGCCGTGCGGTTAAAGGCGCTTCAGTCTGGACTCGCGTGACCGCTACGGTCCAAGGTGGTGTTGCTGAGTTTACGACGGAGACCTCTCGTTCAAGTGAGGTGAGACTATAACTTCCGGATTTGCTCTGCTATTTGCAATGTCAGCTTTCTACCTGTTAGTCATTCTCATTGCGACACGGGGCATTGGCTTGGTGCTGAGTAGAGAGTACTTTGAGAAAATTTGTTTGCCAGTAGTACATTTCAGCTGTGTAACACAAATCCAGAATAATATTACAGATCTCTTTCTAGATATTCAGCACCCTCAGTTTGGTACGTCTAGAATAGACATAGCTAAAATACTCCAATTAAGCACATGTTCGTCACTGCCCCCCTGACGAGCAAATAATTCTAATTTACATTATCTAACGATATGTGACACAAATTTCTAAAATCTAATAACCATTATAAATTGTCTCATAATCTGAAGTGTTCATTTTGTTTTAATCCACCTTAATAACATAGCACCGCAGTTGTGAATTACTTTTGTATCCTGATCATTAAGGTAGAAATTTCTTTATTACTCTTTACATATTTGAGTGTCACATCATGATACTGGGTCAAGAAACATATAAGCCAATAACAACCCTGTACAGACACTCCGTTCTCCACATCTCCTAAATGCTGCTACATACAATAGTCTTTCAGACAACTTTAAGAGATTGGAGAACTAAAGAGTCTTACATCAATGTTTCTTGGAGCATGCAAAGGGTGTCAGAGCAGGAAAGCACACATGCACGACACTCCTCAACAAATGTGTCTATTAACAACGCAAAATGTTTAGTAAGTTAATATACGCCTGGTCTTTTTATGATGTTTAACTGATTCGTTGATGAATACTTTTACAGGACTTCACTATAGTCTTTCATGTGTTTTGTTTGTGTGATATTCTATACATATCCACAAAATCACTATGTTATTACGTTGGTGTTCGTCGTCTTGTACGATCTTCCCCCAATTTCTTGATCTACTGCTATACCTCTACCACCTTCTATGAAAAAATAGGTACCTTGACTCATTCTAGGTATTCCGTTTTTGTTAAAGTGAATATGGCCAATATCCACGGAAAGCACTAATAGCGTATATCTACCCCTCAACACACAAATAAATTTCTACTTGAAAGAAAAAAATCAAAAGTCGTATATTCTCACCAGGTACGAAGTGTTATAGAGTACGTAAGATCAAATGTAAGATATGCTATACCCGTCAGGTATAACTAGTAAGTTCTTTATTTGCGACAATAGGTATTTGAAAAATTGAACACTAAGAACCCTTAAATTTAGCAATAGATTTTTATTTAACAATTTGATAATACATTGATAGTTTTACATCATTAAAAATTAAAAATACATGCCCGCATAGTTCTTACATAATTATATAAAATACAGTATAGCCTATTCGTGCAATTCTCCGACACTGGTGAATGTTATACTTACTGTGCCTTAATATTGTCTGTCCTTTACAAATTGGACATTTGGATCTTTGCCTTGTGTCTGTAACTTGAGGCCAGTCTGCATCAGTTCAGGTTGATTCATCTGGAACAGGTTTTGTTGGACCCGACACTTCTTCAGAAGTAGTTTTGCCTCTATGCTGACTAAAGGCAAATCTCTTTTTTCCTGTAATGTATTTTCCCTGTTTGCAGAGTGCGTCTGCTCTTCTGGATTTGAATTATAGTAGATCATTTTGCTTAATAAGGAGAGTTTTGAAACTGTGACACACCCTCTCCACAGGTGATATATAAGCTTTGAAATGTTTATTTGTATTACTTGGAGCATAAAATCTGGGGGATCGCTAAGAAAGTGAAAGCTTCAGAGTGTTAGCAGTCTTCACAATGTCGATATCGCAATGAACGCGGAATGTAATCAATCAAAAATGTGTTGAGGTCGGATGTTCAGAGGAATTTTTGGAAACTTGTGTGAAATTGAAGTACAGTCACGTAAAGTAGTAGACGAGTTTTGCTATTTGGACAACAAAATAATGATGATGGCCGAAGTAGAGAGGGTATAAAGTGTAGACTGGCTATGGCAAGGAAAGCGTTTCTAAAGAAGCGAAATCTGTTAACATCGAGTGTAGATTTATGCGTCAGGATGTCTTTTGTAGGGAGTGGAGCCATACACGGAAGTGAAACATAGACGATAATCAGTTTAGACAAGAAGACAATAGAGGCTTTTGAAATGTGATGTTAGAGAAAAATGTTGAAGATTAGATGGGTAAGGGACTTAACATATGAGAACCTACTGAATAGAACTGGGGAGATAAATTTGTGGCCCAACTTGACTAGAAGAAGGGATCGGTTGGTAGGACACATTCTGAGACATCAAGGGATCACCAGTATAGTACTGGAGGGAAGCTTGGGAGAGGGAAGGGGGGATGGAAATCGTAGAGGGAGACGAAGATACGAATACAGTAAACAGATGCAGAAGGATGTAGGTTGCAGTAGTTACTAGAGAGGAGTGCACAGGATGGAGTACCATCGAGAGCTGTATCAAACCAGTCTTCGAACTAAAGACCACAACAACACATACGTAAATAGTGAACACACACTTGACCGCTGAAATATTTTGCTGTTACAAATCGACGAAAATGTTTGCGCTCACTTCACTTGGTTTCATCTCAGGCATGCGCTTACAGAGGTACACAAATGCCTGATGCTGCATGTTTTACACTAACAATATTTTCTGATTGACTTCCAAAAATGGTTCAAATGGCTCTGAGCACTATGGGACTTAACATCTGTGGTCATCAGTCCCCTAGAACTTAGAACTACTTAAACCTAACTAACCTAAGGGCATCACACACATCCATGCCCGAGGCAGGATTCAAACCTGCGACTGAAGCGCCTAGAACCACTCGGTCACAAAGGCCGGCGATTGACTTGCATCTCGAACTGGCTTATCACATTAAGGTGTGATTTTCGTGATGTCACAGATACAAAATATTTGATCAGGCGAACGTTTGCGACTGATTAAAATAATAGTAAAACAAAAAATCCACTTCAGTTGTCAGTAACTTCTATTTATACGACGACCTGTTTCGTAGCTTAAACCTTCGTATTCAGGAGCCACCAAATGATTATGGAAACTAAATGTGTGGCCATCGGACCGATCAGTCAAGGGGGAAGGGGGGCGGGGACGCCCATATCAAACAAATAAGAGCGTAAGGTCACTGGTGGTCCCTTAAGTTGAGCCTTAAGCTTCGAAACCTGTCTTGCAGTTAATAGATATTACTGACAAATGAAACATATTTTTTATTCTACTAATAGGTCTCAGATGCTATAGCACAGCCGGCCGCGGTGGCCGAGCCGTTCTAGGCGCTTCAGTCCGGAACCGCGAGACTGCTACAGTCGCAGTCGCAGGTTCGAATCCTGCCTCGAGCATGGATGTGTGTGATGTCCTTAGGTTAGTTAGGTTTTAGTAGTTCTAAGTTCTAGGGGACTGATGACCTCAGATGGTAAGTCCCATAGTGTTCAGAGCAATTTGAACCATTTTTGATCTATAGCACACGCAAATAATTTTCAGAACTGAACTTACCTTAGTATCTGTTTAATTCTCCAAACAATGGCGGTAACTTGTCGCGTGTGTGTCGTTAATAGTAGGTCGCTCCAGCTCACCCGAGCCACTCAAGAAATGGTAGCACGTGCCACAGGCGTTGGTAGCTCCCTGCAGAATCTGCAATCTCTGTCACTAGTGCTCAAAAACGATTAATTCTCCATTCATTCGCGTGGCTTTGGTACGAATCCCCGTCACACGGCCTTAAGGGGTTACACCGCAATTCTGACAGAAATAAATATTCGCTTATAGCTTTGCCAGCAGTTGTTTCAGCTCTCTATGGACATTATGTCTGCCCTCATAAAATTTGTAAACACTTCTCCGATACACCCGGTATTTGGAGCTCTACAAGACGTCGACGTAAGCTAACCAGACACGGCGCGCACTTTCAGGCTGCACGTCAAGCAGCTGCGATGTAAGCGCGCTGGTTACAAACTAAGAGTTCCCGGTAACGTATAGTTGGCCGGATGGCTCATCGCTGCTGGAGGGCGAGGCGACCCGGACACGGGTGCCGGCTGTTCTTCGTCGCGGTCCCCGCGGCGGGCAGTTGGCGCGCCGGATATAGCCCTGCGGGCCGGAGCTGCGCAGTGTCGCCGCAACACGCCACGCGCCGCATCGGACAGCGGTCAGTCAGCGCGCTGGGGCCGGAATAAGGTCGCCAGCCAGCCAGGAAGCCAGCGCGTGGCCCACTAACAGCAGCGTGCTGCCCCCCCGCCCAAGCGTGAGACGCAAAATCGTAAAAGGTTACACGTTCTGTAGAGCAGCTGACGAAATTACCCCTGCTTTCACAATCGCGAATTCCGCGGCTCAGATTGCCTAAATGTGTCAAAACGTCCGGGGTCCTGTATTCGATTCCAGACACTATTTTTTTTTAATGGTTCAAATGGCTCTGAGCACTATCGGACTTAACATCTGAGGTCATCAGTCCCCTAGAACTCAGAACTACTTAAACCTAACTAGCCTAAGGACATCACACACATCCATGCCCGAGGCAGGATTCGAACCTGCGACCGTAGCCGTCGCTCGGTTCCAGACTGTAGCGCCTAGAACCGCACGGCGACTCTGGCCGGCGACACCAGTTTAACACATTCATACGAGGGAGTTCAATAGGTAATGCAACACATTCCTATTCTGAAAGCAGGTTGCCTTTATTCAGGATTCCAGTGGCCCATATTATTTCCCACTCTTTCGGCTACAAAACCCTGTTTTTCAGCAAAATCTCCTATCACTGCAACTGCCTTAGACCTCCTTAGTGCGAGGGCTTCAAAATGTTCAAATGTGTGTGAAATCCTATGGGACTTAATTGCTAAGGTCAGCAGCCACTAAGCTTATACACTACTTAACCTAAATTATGCTAAGGACAAACACACACACACCCATGCCCAAGGGAGGACTCGAACCTGTGCCGGGACCAGCCGCACAGTCCATGACTGCAGCGCCTAAGACCGCTCGGCTAATCCCGCTCGGCTTGGGAGGGCTTTTATGGCCGCATGGTACCACTCTATTTGCCGATGTCGGAGCCAACGTCTTGCTGCATTTATAATACTGTCACGATCAGCAACACAGCGCAGGTGGATGCTCTTCATGGTTTTCTGTTAGCTGGCAAGGAACGTAGCGGGCACAGAACTTTGAGTACCCCAGCTGGGTGAGCGCTACCAATAGAGACGCCGGTTTGAGCAGCATGGTGGTTGGTTGTGATCCGTCGATCACCTCCAATGAGAGTGTCCGCACGTTCCAACACTGCAGCAGTCACAGCTGAGTCCGGCCGGCCGGTGCGGTGGGGACCGGACAGGTTTGTGCGACCTTGTTCCGATGATTACAGACGCCTTACCCAACGACTCACCGTGCTTTTGTTCACTGCCAGGCTCCTTAGACATTCCGCGAGAGCCTATGAATATCTGCTATGCTCTGGTTTTCCGCCAATCACAGCTCTCTGCGTGCAACGCACCTCTCTCACGGATGCCAGTTTGAAAGATATGTATACCGTCGCCAATCATCTGAACATTTTGGAACTATAGGGGTTGAAGCGGGAGTATTCCACGATGTCTCCCAACAAAATCTGCATTGGCCGAGAAAAAAGCATGCAGCACTACTTATCGAATGACCCTCGTATTTTGTGTGTGTGTGTGTGTGTGTGTGTGTGTGTGTGTGTGTGTGTGTGTGGGTGGGTGGGTGGGTTTTGTTTTACATGTCTCCTCCTAAACCACTGGATCGATTTCAGACAAACTTGTTACATATAGCCGGCCGAAGTGACCGTGCAGTTCTAGGCGCTACAGTCTGGAGCCGAGCGACTGCTCCAGTTGCAGGTTCGAATCCCGCCTCGGGCATGGATGTGTGTGATGTCCTTAGGTTAGTTAGACTTAATTAGTTGTAAGTTCTAGGCGACTGATGACCTCACAAGTTAAGTCGCATAGTGCTCAGAGCCATTTGAACCATTTTGTTACATATACCCTTACTGCCAGGCAACAATCGCTGTTCAAATGGCTCTGAGCACTATGGGACTTAACATCTTAGGTCATCAGTCCCCTAGAACTTAGAACTACTTAAACCTAACTAACCTAAGGACATCACACACATCCATGCCCGAGGCAGGATTCGAGCCTGCGACCGTAGCGGTCGCGCGGTTTCAGACTGAAGCGCCTAGAACCGCTCGGCTACTTTCCAACAGAAAAGTAGCACAATGAACAGCAAGCAACGCTGTGTTTGTCCGCTAGTTTTGAATCTAAATCATCTGCAATCGAGTCCCAAGACATCTAGCACAGGGAGTGACCGTCGGTTCTCCCAACGGTCCTCTCAAAGAGGGCTGGGGATCGTAAAAAAGTTCAGGGTACCCTCTTTCCCTTGAGGAGAGAAAACTAGTAACAACTGTTTCAAATAAAATTTTTCAAAACTTAACTGTTTGATGTTGTTCACGGAAAATTTTAACTCTTCTAATTTATCTATGCGCCACACCACTAAAAATATCAGTTAATTTCAGTAGAAAAGTGTACCTAAATCCAAATTGCCTCTAGTTGGTTCTGTGTTAGCTGCAAAGTGACGAAACGTATTTCTAATTTTAAAGTTGAAATAATTTTCCATGCTTTCGAGTACATGTGCAACATGCCCAGGAAATGACAGTTTCTGTGTCAGAGTTCTAATGCTTTCAGATTTCATCGTGTCCTTATAAAACAAAGAACTCACATGCGATAAATACAGAAAACCAACAGTAACTGATGGCATTATTTAAGCATCTTTATGCCTCCCTCATACACACAATGTAGTAGCATACGGTTTTGTGTTATGCAAGTCAAGTAAAATATCATCCAGCAACGAAGCTCAGCAAACTGAAAATTTGCTGCCGTAATTGGATACCAACTCTCACTCTTACACAGGATATCTAAGAAAATTGGAGAATTAATTAGTAACAATAAAGTAAGTGAACTATTAAGCTCGCACCCAGGTAGATACTTCTTACTACACAACATACAGATTGCTTTTTACAACATTAATGAACTTCGCAATAGCCTGCCAAAAATAAAAAAACAAAGCATGCCGTTTATAAACTTCAGTATCTACAAAATCAGAAATAATAAGTGCTAGAAGAATATAAATATTAACTCTGGCATATATTAAATCGCAGCAGGGGGCCACAGAGTTTAGCGTCCTTTCTAACGAACGCATCTTCATCAACAGCGTCACATGTTCAAAATGGCTCTGAGCACTATGCGACTTAACTTCTGAGGTCATCAGTCGCCTAGAACTTAGAACTAATTAAACCTAACTAACCTAAGAACATCACACACATCCATGCCCGAGGCAGGATTCGAACCTGCGACCGTAGCGGTCGCTCGGTTTCAGACTGTAGAACAGCGTCACATGTCCTCGGTCATCGAACACACTAGTGATCTGTGTCACTACTTTCTCGATCGCAGGGTGTAGCGTTCTATTCCCGGCCAGTCTGAGATTCTCTTCGCTCACGGACTGGTTGTTTGTGTTTACCTTCACATTGCCACATCTTCATCATAAACACGCACCAGTCGCCCAAGTGGCGCCAAATAGAGTTGCGCCGTGCGCCCGAACTACCTCGGATGAGATATTTTGCCCAGAAATGCCGTACCATAATGTAGATTTTCTGTCCGTTAAACACTACGGAGAGGTTTGGAATTTAATCAGCCACATTGGCAGAAAGTCTGGAGATCAAACCAGCTTTCCTCCCCTTGTCGGCTAAATACTGGCTGTGAAAGATTCTTCTACCACTTGGATACGAACCAACTACCGATGACTCGAGCACCACTGAACAGGTGTATGCTAGTGACCTCTGCTATGGAGGCGGGTGTGGATTCACAGAGAATTTCAAAAAAGTTTGTGATCAAAGATATCTTAGTTGCATATAAAGAAAAGCGTGTTTTCTTTTATGTCCGAACATTGACACAACAGGGAACCTCCACCTTGCTGCACTCGCTGGACTGTGTGTCTAAGGCGTTCAACCTGACCAGGTCGCCTCCAAACACGTCTCCGACGATTGTCTGGTTTAAGGCATATGAGACAGTCATCGGTGACGAGAACGTGATGCCAATCCTGAGCGGTCCGTTCGGCACGTCATTGGGCCCATCTGTACCGCGCTGCATGGTGCCGCGGTTGCAAAGATGGACCTCGTCATGGATGTCGGGAGTAAGGTTACGCATCATGGAGCCTTTGCGTACAGTTTGAGTTGTAATACGACGTCCTGTGGCTGCACGAACAGCATTATTCAACATAGCGCCGTTGCTGTCAGGGTTCCTCCGAGCCAAAATCTATAGGTAGCGGTCATCCACTGCAGCAGTAGCCCTTGGGCAACCTGAGCGAGGCATGTCATCGACAGTTCCTGTCTCTCTGTATCTCATCCATGTCCGAACAACATCTCTTTGGTTCACTCCGAGACGCCTGGACACATCCCTTGTTGAGAGCCCTTTCTGGTACAAAGTAACAATGCGGGCGTGATCGAAGTGCGGTATTGACCGTCTGTATAGGGTTGAACTACAGACAACACGAGCCGTGTACCTCCTTCCTGGTGGTATGACTGGAACTGACCAGCTGTCGGACTCCCGCAGTCTAATAGGCGCTGCTAAAGCATGGTTGTCAGGAGTTCTGGTAACCGGGGTGCGATTTTTTTTTTTTTTTTTTTTTTTTTTTTTTGACGTGTGTACATTGCTTCGGAGCAAGTTCACTGCGGGGAATAAAAGCAACCACAGGTGCGGGAACATGACGTCATTTAAATAAATTATGGCCATTAGCAAGTTGGAAATAATGCTACTAATGTTAGAAATTGTTAATAAAGAGTTTTAATCTGTAATTATTACAAACGTGTGATGGTTCGTTCCTTTCAAGTGCATGGATGATATACTTTAGCGCAGACTTACCCTACTGTGTACGTATTTCTGGAATTTTCTTGCATATATTCGGAATTTTAGTGTTTAAATACACACACATTTTCTTTATTTTAGGTACATATCAATATGACGTCTAGTGATCAGCATGCGGATTAAGAATAGGGGAGGACGTACTTTCTGGAGTCCAGCAGGTCCTGCCACCACCCTCTTCCCCTCTTTGCTTTCTGGGGGAAAAGTCGTTGGGTTCCGTTATTATCTGAGTAGGGGGAAAAAAGGAAAGGTTTCTTCGGCACATAAACTGCTGGACGGGCCTGTTTAGGTGAAAAATAACTGCTATTTAATGTGCGCGAGAGGTTTTAACAAAAGGCGAGTTCATAAATTGTGTCTTCATTAGCCCAGTGCTAAACAGCGCGGAAGAAGCAACTCCCCGGGCTGTAATGCTTTTTATGGGCGCGCCTGCTCTGTGTTTATGCACCGGCGACCCGTCCGCCAGCGGACAAATTAACTATCAACAAACGACCTACCTCCACGCCTCGCGGCAGTACGCACAAAATAATCGTCCGCCAATCTGGTAAACCTATCACAGAGAGGTTCCCCGTCGTAGCTTCTGTTACTACATATATCTAACCAGATAATTGCAATAAGCCACTCTTTTGGAAACTTCTCAGAATCATGATTACGCCTCTACATCCATCTTTTGAGAAAGATCGCCAACATTGCTATCTTGCCGTAAACCTGAGAGTAAGTAAGTGTGGTATTGTCCAGAGATTGCGCTGCCGTACCGAAGTCGGCAACACATACCGATACCGCAGACATTCGCGATGTATGGGGGGGGGGGGGGGGGAGGCATTCCAAAAAGCCACGCCTCCCCCTACAGCAGCCGGCCGGAGTGGCCGTGCGGTTCTAGGTGCTACAGTCTGGAACCGCGAGACCGCTGCGGTCGCAGGTTCGTATTCTGCCTCGGGCATGGATGTGTGTGGTGTCCTTAGGCTAGTTAGGTTTAAGTAGTTCTAAGTTATAGGGGACTCATGACGTCAGAAGTTAAGTCCCATAGTGCTCAAAGCCAGAGAGCCCCCTACAGCACTGCAGTGCCTTAGCACTGAGGCCAATATAGAGCCGACTTTGGAAGAGCTAATGTTAAACACTGTACTTCAAGAGAACAGTTTATTAATTAGTCCATCAAGGGCTTCTGTTAATCAGTTACAATTGTAAATCATCCAGTGTTCCAAGGCACAGAAGTGTGTCAAAGTTAAGTAAATGTTTTATTAATTGATGTAGTAAAGCGAACTAATATTTCACGAGTTACAGTTCCTATGTGCAACCTCAATGAGCAATCAAAGAACCCATAGTTATGCTCGAACGATTGGAGTTTTGTCTGGTCATAGTAGGTACATCTGTCTGGAACAAGGAATATTTGTTAGAAAAACAGTTTACAACAACCTCCTTCGACGTATGTACGTTTCACAATGAGGGCTTTAATTTCTTCGTCTCATCATAGAAGTATGTTTTACCACAAACTGCTTAATATTTTCTGTTAGTAGATTTGTTCTCACTTTAATGGCCTCATGTGTTGTGACCATAAGGGTGATACTAGTGTTGCAAGATGGCCTCTTCTGTCCCGATGTTGATGTGTGTGACAGTCCAGTACCGTGCCGAGAATAGATTGGTTGGTTGGTTTTGGGGTTTGATGGGGGCTAAACATCGAGGTCATCAGTCCCCTGTTCCAAACAGACATACTTGTAAAAGGCCTATACAGTAAAAGCGTAACCTCTGCACCCAGAGGGAGGGAACACCAAGGGGTACAGAGCTAAAATGAACACCGCAATAACACAAAATAGAGGACACTTAAAAGGAGCAGAGCAAATAGCGGACTAGAGTAAAACAGACTATAGTGGTTGATGGATCAGGTAAAAGATCAACCACTCAACTACAAACGAAGAACCTTCAGCTGGAAAGCGTTGATAGAGGTACCAACGCAACTTGTTACCATGAAGGACAATATTTTGGTATCCACGTCACAATTAAAAGTCGCTGGAGTGGGTGTAGCCTGAGAAATCATGCCAGAGCGCCCACAGTGGAGTGAGTGATAAAACCCAGCTGCACGGATAAAACGTAAAGCTGAGTCAACCAAAGAGGCATCGTCACCTACCATTAAAGGAAGTGCAGCTGGTAAATAAAAGGACCGCCGCAATGGGGCTAAAAGGGGGCAGTCCATCAGACGATGGACCACTGTCAGCCCTTCATCTCAGCGACACTTTGGCGGGTTCTCACGACGAAGGAGATAGCTGTGGATCAACCGCGTATGTCCAGTTCGGAGACGGCAGAGAACAACTGATTCTCTACGCGTGCCCCTCAAGGATGAGTTCCATATGGCCGTAGACGACTTTACCATGCGGAGCTTATTTGGCGTGTTCAAGACAGACCATTCAGAGCTCCAGACATCGCGGACCTTGCGATGTAGGGCTGACCGGAGGTCTCTTTCCAAGAGACCAAGCTCCAGGGGTGGCGAAGTGGTGGCCTGCTTGGCCAACCGATCGACACGTTCGTTTTCTGGAATGCCGATGTGGCCCGGGGTCCACAAAAACGTTGCTGAACGACCACACTCGGCGAGAGCAAAAACAGCATCTTGAATACTGCGCACCAAAGGGTCGCGAGAAAAACACTGGTGGAGTGCTGCCGAGCATAGAGTCACGAATTCTGGCTGACTAACAACAGTTTTTATTGTTGGACAGGGCTCATACAGTACGCTGTCACCTGTGACCCAGGTGCTGAAAGTGGCTAATGGTGGCAAAGAAATCTGCTGAGGCAGCGGAATGCTGAAACAGAAGAACAGCGGGTGGTGACTACGGAGGCCTTGCTGACAAGACGGGCGTCCCCTCGACACTACAGCGAGCTCACGGCTGGACTGGTATACTCTGCCCACGACTCAAGGCTGTTGGCAACGGTTTGCAGACGCCCCGATTCGAAACCAGGACTATCTTAAGTGTCAGGTGATGGCACCTAATAAGAGTTCTTACCTCGGCAGCAACACTTTGAAGCCTGGGGCCATCTGTGGTATGCTGACAGCCCTCAAACCAGCGGTGTCATCTACCTGATGAAGCCGTTTGATGAAGGTGTGTAGCTACACATTTGAGTGTTCACTGGAGCAGAGACTGCACCGGACTAATACACTGCACTGATCTCTGAAGCTACCAGGTGAACAGGGGGCACACATGTATACATTTCCCGGCCAGGTGTGTTGCCACAGGAACTCAATTCCCATCGTGAAGTTGGCTTAGAAGTTCTGATTTATACATAGCATCGATAAAGTAGACTGTTGCACCTCAGAAAGCCGGGCCAGCATTTCTGCAGCGCCTAACTTCAAAAATACCCGGTGGCATACCTATAGATGGCTCCTGTCGTCTCCCTGAGAACGATGCCGTAACAACACAATCCACATATTTTTAAAGTCGCCACTAATAAATGCTGTCCCCCATTTTTCCTGTCTTGTGGTAGACTACTTTTTTTATTTCGTAACTTCTGCATCATGATTCTCTATAATCGGTTTTGAATATTCTTATCATTATCTGCTCCTGCTATTTTGCACTCTACAGGTCCTTCCAGCCGCCAGATTAACTATTTAGCGGTGCCTTTTTATACACACCTCTAACTTGTCCATTCTGGTAAGCTCTTCCATAGAACCCTTTCCTCGTTTATTCTTTTTAATACCTCTTCATTTCGTGCTCTACCTGTCCATTTAACATCCTTCGATAGCATCACATTTCAGATTCATTCCGATGATCCACGTTTCTGTTCCATATTATGCTGGATTCGAAACGTACACTTTCCGGTTCTCCTCTTTTATTGCCCTTATGTTTTAAGATTCGTGTGTAAATACCATAGGTAACTCGGTTGAATATAATACGAGGGTCGTCCACACACTAAGTTCCGTTTGGCTATATAAAAGAAACGTGTACGGATACAGAAAAAATAATTATTGTACAAAAATCTACAACTGTTAAACTACTTTTCTACATAGCTTCCGAAATTTTGTAGACACTTGGCATAGCGTGGCACAAGTTTTTGTATGCCGTCTTCATAGAAGGTTGCCGCCTGTGTATTCAACCATGTGGCAACATGTTCTTTCAGCTCGTCAGCATCGTTGAAGTACTGACCATCAAGGACAGACTTTAGGTGTAAGAGGAGATGAAAGTCGCTAGGAGCGAGGTCCGGGCTGTACGGAGGACGATCAATCGTGTCCCAGTGAAATTCCAGTAGGAGTTGTTTGGTCACATCCGCCACGTGAGGTCGGGCATTATCGTGGAAAAAAAAACACCATTTCACAGTAATCCTCGGCGCTTGTTCTGTATTGTAATCTCTTAATGGTCTCGCAGTAACCATGTGCATTGATTGTTTGGCCTCGTGGTAAGAAATAACTCAGCACAATGCCTTTTCTGTCCCAAAAAACGGTGAACATGACTTTTCGAGGTGTCAAGACTTGCTTAGGCTTAACCTTAGTTCGGGATGAAGTGTGCCTCCATTCCACTGATTCCCGTTTGTTTCAGCGGTGTCGTACGATACCCACGTTTCATACCCCGTGATTATCCGAGAAAGAAAACCATCGTCGTCTTCATTGTAGCGTGTCAAAAACTGAAGTACACTGCCCATCCGTTGTTTTTTTGTGTTGTTCAGTAAGAATTTTGAGCAAAGTTTTCGAAATTTCAGTTTTTCCCCCAACAATTTAATGAATTAGAGATTGTGAGATTTGTGGAACTTCCATAGCAAGGTCATTAAGTGTAAACTTACGATTGTGCTTCATCTTCTCTTCCATTGTGTGAACCAGTTCATCAGTAACCACAGACAGGCGCTCACTTCGTTCTTCATCGTGCACTTGATCACGCCCTTCATCGAACAGTCTGACCCATCTTCTAACCATTGAATCACTAATAGCTTTTTGTTGTAAACCTGGCAGGTTTGAAGAAGAATTTCCTTTCGTTGAACTTTCGTTGCATTTAGGAAACGAATCGCAGACCTGATTTCACCCGTGGCGGCATTTTCAATTCGGCTGACATTATAAACAAGCACTACAAAGCACACGTCGGCAGCAGCGATCTGAAAATGGCGTACATGTCTTCTGCTTGAGTCAGAGTAACTGCCGCGCACGCTCGGTACTGCGATCGTAGCGCTGCCGCGGATAGAAATACAATACTGGCCATTAAAATTGCTACATCACGAAGATGACGTGCTACAGACGCGAAATTTAACCGACAGGAAGAAGATGCTGTGATATACTAATGATTAGCTTTTCGGGGCATTCACACAAGGTTGGCGCCGGTGGCGACACCTGCAACGTGCTGACATGAGGAAAGTTTCCAACCGATTTCTCATACACAAACAGCAGCTGACCGGAGTTGCCTGGTGAAACGTTGTTTTGATGCCTCGTGTAAGCAGGAGAAATGCGTACCATCACGTTTCCGATTTTGACAAAGGTCGGATTGGAGCCTACCGCGATTGCGGTTTATCGTATCGCAATATTGCTGCTCGCGTTGGTCGAGATCCAATGACTGTTAGCAGAATATGGAATCGGTGGGTTCATGACGGTAATACGGAACGCCCTGCTGTATCCCAACGGCCTCGTATCACTAGCAGTCGATGCAGGAAAGCAAAGAAAGAGTAATAACAGCATTAGTAAATGGTAGTAAAATGAGCTACTTTTTGAACAAGCAGACTAAAGGCAGCACAAGAATAAGCAACCAAATGCAAATTAGTCAAGAAGAAATGACCAAGCATGGGAACTATAACGATACAGCACAGCCAAAGACAACTCCCAGCATTATGAAATGGAAATCACACTAAAATTGGTGTCCAGATATAGCAAATATTTGCAAAGTGATAGCAAGAGAATATGCGACAGCACAAAAATTTTCGTCGGCAGAAGTTACATCACTCCGTGGATGACAGCTTAGGAACAACGGTGCTCAGGAGCAGCGGAACGGAAAAACTATCACCAGTAGAGATGTGGACAAGGACAGTTAATTAATCTTCAAAATTGTCTGTATATTCACTCAACTTTGATTGAATCAGAAGTACAGTCCGTAAACTAAACGTAGTCTACTGTAAGCAGCAACAGATGGTTCAAGTGGTTCAAATGTGTGTGAAATCTTATGAGACTTAACTGCTAAGGTCATCAGTCCCTAAGCTTACACACTACTTAACCTAAATTATCCTAAGGACAAACACACACACCCATGCCCGAGGGAGGACTCGAACCTCCGCCGGGACCAGCCGCACAGTCCATGACTGCCGCTCGGCAAATCCCGCGCGGTGGTTCAAATGGCTCTGAGCACCATGGAACTTAAGTTCTGAGGTCATCAGTCCCCTAGAACTTAGAACTACTTAAACCTAAGGACATTATACACATCTATGCCCGAGGCAGGATTCGAACCTGCGACCGTAGCGGTCGCGCAGTTCCAGACTGAAGCGCCTAGAACCGCTCGGTCACACCGCCCGGCAGCAACAGATGCAACACTCGGTACCCAATGGCAATGCGATGACGCTATGTAGTCTGCTGGCTGCCGTAGAGCCGTCCTATATCCTATGTGCAGGAGTCGCAATTGTCGACGGCCAGTGGAGACTGAAACAGCGGGTGCGTATCATTGGCTGCGGCGCTGTCCCGGCCGGTCGCTATGAGCCTCCACTACATTCTGTCTGTGCTGCCAGCTGACGCCGTACACCGACTACAGTGGCATCGATAACAAGGATCCACACCGGAGACCCGCGTTCTTCCATGACACCTTACAGAGCTCACATGTAATTAAGCTTTGTGGCGTTACTGTGACATATCGCAATGTTATATTAATTCATTTTATACAAATTGTCTCGAATTGCAGGCAACAGCAACCAAATGTCCATATTCTTATACAGGGTGGTCCATTGATCGTGACCGGGCCAAATATCTCACGAAATAAGCGTCAAACGAAAAAACTACAAAGAACGAAACTTGTCTAGCTAGAAGGGGGAAACCAGAAGGCGCTATGGTTGGCCCGCTACATGCCGCTGACATAGGTCAAATGGATATCAACAGCGTTTTCTTTTAGATAGGAACCCCCATTTTTTATTACATATTCGTGTAGTACGTAAAGAAATATGAATATTTTAGTTGAACCAATTTTTTTGCTTCGTGATGGTTGGCGCTGTAATAGTCACAAACATATGGCTCACAATTTTAGACGAACAGTTGGTAACAACTAGGTTTTTCAAAATTAAAATACAGAACGTAGGTACGTTTGAACTTTTTATTTCGGTTGTTCCAATGTAATACATGTTCCTTTGTGAACTTACCATTTCTGAGAACGCATGCCGTTACAGCGTGATTACCTGTAAATACCACATTAATGCAATAAATGCTCAAAATTATGCCCATCAACCTCGATGCATTTGGCAATACGTGTAACGACATTCCTCTCAACAGCGAGTAGTTCGCCTTCCGTAATGTTCGCACATGCATTGACAATGCGCTGACGTATGTTGTCAGGCGTTGTCGGTGGATCACGATAGCAAATATCCTTCAACTTTCCTCACAGAAAGAAATCCGGGGACGTCATATCCGGTGAACGTGCGGGCCATGGTACGGTGCTTCGACGACCAATCCACCTGTCATGAAACATGCTATTCAATACCGCTTCAACCGCACGCGAGCTATGTGCTGGACTTTTATCATGTTGGAAGTACATCGCCATTCTGTCATGCAGTGAAACATCTTGTAACATCAGTAGAACGTTACTTAAGAAATTAGCATACATTGCACCATTTAGACTACCATCGATAAAATGGGGGCCAATTATCCTTGCTCCCATTATGCCGCACCATACATTAACCTGCCAAGGTCGCTGATGTTCCTGGTGCATACAAATATGGTACGGGTGCAATCGATGTCATTCTCAACACCGAAGTTCTTAAGATTGCCGATTCTCGCGCAATTTGTCTGCTACTGATGTGCGGATTAGCCACGACTGCAGCTAAAACACCTACTTGGGCATCATCATTTGCTGCAGGTCGTGGTTGACGTTTCACAAGTGGCTGAACACTTCCTGTTTCCTTATACAACGTAAATATCCGGCGAACGGTCCGGTCACTTGGATGATGTCGTCCAGCATACCGAGCAGCATATATAGCACACGCCCGTTGGGCATTTTGATCACAATAGCCGTACATCAACACGATATCGACCTTTTCCGCAATTGGTAAACGGTCCATTTTAAGACGAGTAATGTATCACGAAGCAAATACCGTCCGCACTGGCGGAATGTTACGTGATACCACGTACCTATACGTTTGTGACTACAACGGCGCCATCTATCTGAAAGCGCAAAAAATGATCCAAAAAACATTTATATTTCTTTACGTACTACACGAAAATGTAATAAAAATGGGGTTTCCTATTTAAAAAAACGCAGTTGATATCCGTTTGACCTACGGCAGCGCCATCTAGCGGGCTAACCATAGCGCCATCTGGTTTCCCCCTTCAAGCTAGACGAGTTTCGTTCTTTGTAGTTTTTTCGTTTGATGCTTATTTCGTGAGATATTTGGCCCGGTCACTATCAATGGATCACCCTGTATAAAAATAGTAGACACCGCTCTGACTGTAGAAAGTTTATTAAAACCACAACTGGTTTTACGCCAGATTAGGCGCGTTCTCAGGTGACCTAAACAGGGATTAGAAAGGAAATGTTTTACCATTTTGCTTTTCACACAGGGTTAGTGAATACTGTTACATGGAGTGGAATAGACCCGCACATTAGGCATGTACGTAATTGTCTCTCCAGCGTTACTTAACGCTTTTTATCAAGTCCCTCACCATCCTTCACGACACTGATAAAATTAAAAACCCGATAGAAGCGTTTGTCAAATAGATACAACGGGGTGTCCCTAAAACAAAATAATATGAGTATTTGGTGCGGAGAGACTAAAGTAAGCCCTTCAAAGGGCGCGACCTTGTGTATAAGCGGCAATAAAAACATAGCATCACACTAGCTGGAGACGTTGGGGCTCAGCCATGAGGAACACTGAACTAACTAGAGCCCTAAGCAAGCAGCCACGAGGAAAACTGTATTGGCCGTGGTATACGAAAACTCAGCGAAATGTCCACTAGAATGTGAGGCTTGGGCAGCGAACGGTGCCGTACATAAAAATAAATTACGTTTTAAATCAGCAACTGATATAAAACGTGGACGATGCATGGATAGAAAACTGATACGGTAAATAACGTATGATGCTGACTGCTCATATTTAAAACGGATATTATTCTGCACATTGTGAGAACCGGTAGACAATTTATAAACTTTAAAAGTCTTTCCTTCAAGGAAAATACGTCGTCGAAAATTATAACAAGGGCTATCTCGAGAGACAATCAAACTTCTGTCTGGGTATTCAAGGTGAGCTCAGGAGATTTTTGTAAGGCTCGGAAAATCGCTCTCTTCTGACATATTAAGATTGATACTCTTATTCCCCAAATGTATGATCTGAGTATACCCCTTAATATCGGTGTCGCGTACTTACGCACTTAGTGCTGACAGTGAATTCGCGCATGCTCTTTACAATGGGACTTTATATTTGGCGTCGTATTGCTGACAAGAGGTTCCGTACGTACCCCATAACTTAAATCTATATCGAAGCATTCTTTCCTAGTGTCTAAATTTTTGTCCGTTGTTCTTATGAATATAGTAAGCCAATTTTATGTTTCATGAAGCCAGTCATTCGTCTATTCTGTCAGAAATATCTCCAAAGAACGGAATCATGTAGTACTTTTTTCTAGTGGAATCTGTATTATCAGTTGTGATAAGAGATCTGATGGTTTTTGAATGGGATGAAACTGGGCCGCATTGTGATTCCTATTTCGCCTTCGTACTAATGTTCGACAGCCTCAGTAGATAACGGGAAACTAAACAGCCCGTGCAGAAGTGCACTGAATGTTGCCCTCTTATTTTGTGTCGGGTGATTAGATGTATTGTGCAACACCAGAAGTCGTTGGCTTTCTGTAAACACGAGGGTCGTCCACACATTAAGTTCCGTTTCTACACTACTGGCCATTAAAATTGCTACACCAAGAAGAAATGCAGATGATAAACGGGTATTCAATGGACAAATATATTATACTAGAATTGACACGTAATTACATTTTCACGCAGTTTGGGTGCATAGATACTGAGAAATCAGTACCGAGAACAACCGCCTCTGGCCGTAATAACGGCCTTGGTATGCCTGGGCATTGAGTCAAACAGAGCTTGGATGGCGTGTACAGGTACAGCTGCTCATGCAGCTTCAACACGATACCACAGTTCATCAAGAATAGTGCCTGGCGTATTGTGACGAGGCAGTTGCTCGGCCACCATTGACCAGACGTTTTCAATTGGTGAGAGATCTGGAAAATGTGCTGCACAGGGCACAAGTCAAACATTTTCTGTGTCCAGAAAGGTCCGTACAGGACCTGCAACATACGGTCGTGCATTATCCTGCTGAAATGTAGGGTTTCACAGGGATCGAACGAAGGATAGAGCCACGGGTCGTAAAACATCTCAAATGTAACGTCCACTGTTCAAAGTGCCGTCAGTGCGAACAAGAGGTGATCGAGACGTGTAACCAGTGGCACCCCATACCATCACGCCGGATGATACGCCAGTATGGCGATGAGGAATACACGCTTCCAACGTGCGTTCACAGCGATGTCGCCAAACACGGATGCGACCATAATGATGTTGTAAACAGAACCTGGATTCATCCGAAAAAAATTAAGTTTTGCCATTCGTGCACCCAGGTTCGTCGTTGAGTACACCATCGCAGGCGCTCCTGTCTGTGATGTAGCGTCAAGGGTAACCGTAGCCATGGTCTCCGAGCTGATAGTCCATGCTGCTGCAAACGTCGTCGAACTGTTCGTGCAGATGGTTGTTGTCTTGCAAACGTCCCCATCTGTTGACACAGGGATCGAGACGTGGCTGCACGATTCGTTATAGCCATGCGGATAAATGCCTGTCATCTCGACTGCTAGTGATACGAGGCCGTTGGGATCCAGCAGGGCGTTCCGTATTACCGTTCTGAACCCACCGATTCCATATTCTGCTAACAGTCATTGGATCTCGACCAACGCGAGCAGCAATATTGCGATACGATAAACCGCAATCGCGGTAGGCTTCAATCCGACCTTTGTCAAAATCGGAAACGTGATGGTACGCATCTCTCCTGCTTACACGAGGCATCAAAACAACGTTTCACCAGGCAACGCCGGTCAACTGCTGTTTGTGTATGAGAAATCGGTTGGAAACTTTGCTCATGTCAGCACGTTGCAGGTGTCGCCACCGGCGCCAACCTTGTGTGAATGCCCCGAAAAGCTAATCATTAGCATATCACAGCATCTTCTTCCTGTCGGTTAAATTTCCCGTCTGTAGCACGTCATCTTCGTGATGTAGCAATTTTAATGACCAGTAGTGTATTTTTGTAGTCAGCGCTAACTGACGCTTGAGGTGGTGGAAGGAGCGAACTGCGGTGCAGCGAATGACTCGAAGCAGCTGATCTGGAGTCACGATTCATGTTAATCATTAGCATATCACAGCATCTTCTTCCTGTCGGTTAAATTTTCCGTCTGTAGCACGTCATCTTCGTGATGTAGCAATTTTAATGACCAGTAGTGTATTTTTGTAGTCAGCGCTAACTGACGCTTGAGGTGGTGGAAGGAGCGAACTGCGGTGCAGCGAATGACTCGAAGCAGCTGATCTGGAGTGACGATTCATGTTATACCTGTGGCAATCATATGGAAGAATATGCGTTCGACTAAAGTCTTGAGAGCGTTAACTGGTACCAAGAGTAATGCCAACAGCGGAAGTAGGCCTATAGAGGAGATATCAATATAGTATTTAGGTGTTTCTCGTGGTTAGGATGTGGTACCATTACTGCGAGTAATAGAACACTAAACGTGGAAGGACGTGGACACATTTCTTAGCATTGTGTACCGCGTACAGTAGTAGGTAGTGTGGAGACGATGGTTGTTTTTATCATCACGACAGGACACCCTGTCGTAAAGCAGATTTTGGAAGGTAATTTTTTTGGACAATAACATTCATGAAATGACTTGGCTTGCCCAAAGTTCTGACCTCAACCCAGTGGAGGAAGAAAGGGCTGCCATTCCTCCAAAGACATTCAGACGCCTCATTGAAAGCGTCGCCAGCAGAGTTCAAGCCCTCATAAAGGCAAAGTATGGACACACCTCATATTAATGTCCATTAATTGGTGTCCGGATATTCTTGATCAGATAGTGTATAGCTCTATGGTGCAGTCAGAAGTACTGTCTGCGAAGCATTTCAATATGATTCGCAGAGACTAGATGTAGGTATAGAATTACAGAGGCCATGGCATAGCTTTCCGTTTCATTTAGTGCACGCCAAACTCTTTCGAACTGAGATACCTCGTCCCTTAAACGACATCAATCCGTCCACCCACTCTCAGGTGGCCAGTAGGCAGTTGTGCAGTTTAGCACCAACACATGTTTGGCACAACTTGCCAGTGCCTCCTAACCAAACCAAAAATAAATAGTAGTGCTATCCTTCCACATGACATTTATCACTTTGAGCACTTTTGTTTCTAAAATAATTTAATTAAAAATAATGAGTACAGTTTTCTGGAAAATCCATGTATTCTTCCAACCAAGCACGGTGTTACTGTTATGTGCCACATATCTATATAGTTTTAACAATTAGCTATCAACGAGAAAAATGAACGCCGAATTTGGGAGCCTTAAGGAGCGCTCTTGTTTCTGTTGATGGGAAGATACACTGAGCAGAAGTGCTTCCTATATGTTTAACGTGCGTTGCTATTTCACTACTTATTGCTTTGTACAGTGCTAATATTTCTTGTAACTGCACACAATCCCTGTGGAAGAAATTATGAAATCGGTTTCAGAACGACCACCTACCTAACACGTGAGGTAACCGTGAAAGAGATTATAGAGCAGTTCGCAACAACAGTACTAACAATTGTGGCGTGTGCTACCACGTGACTTGCCTAATGTGCAGTCCTTAAGCATCGACTGCGCGCCGACCAGTCCAGCGCCTCGAAACGGCATAAAGGAGACGCTGACCCACGCGACAATGGAAACAGCGGGGAGCGCCACACTTGCAGGAAGACGAGAGTTAAGCGGCCCCGTGTCAACGCTGACTTAACCAGCCCCCGGTCGCTGGTCGGACCAGCTCGGTCTCGCACTTCGAGAGCACTAGTAATAAATAATAGGAAGACCGTGATTAGCCTGCGTTCTGCGAGCAGTAATAGTGTGTAAAACTAAATGCATGTAGGAGGCAGGTAAAGCACATCAAGCCACATCATAACAGGAAGGTAAGGTATGTTTCTTTCCTTTTTATAAATAAAGTGTTCCATTAATTTGCAAGTGTTATGTACAGACTATTTTGGATTCCTGCCACCGGCCATCGCAATTTTTCTCCTTCCTTGTTTGTGTCGGTGCTGACTGCCACAGTAGCGACGCAGCACTTAAAGCAGTTACAAAACAGTGGGCTCGTATTTGGGAGAGTGGCTGTTCAGACTCCAACCTGACAACCTGTGTTTTCCGAGATATCATAAACCGCTCATGGCGAATGCAGAGAAGATTCCTTCGAACGCGCTTGGCTGAATTTCTTTCCCATTCTCCCTCAATTATAGCTTGTGGTTCCTCTTGAGTGACCTAATCGTCGATGAGACGATAAATCTTAATCTTCCTCTTTGTTTACGTCCTGAGGTAAAACAGTACTACGATTAGTAACTCGTCAAATTGTCGTGGAACATTATACTGTAATACAAATGCTAACGGCCTCATAGTCGTCCAATCTTCAACTCTCCAGGGACAAATAAAAATAGTTTGTTGAGAATCAGAAGCTATATAAATAGATTCTTTGGCCTGGACTTGGCAACTATAGCCTGCTATCTGAATGGCTGAAATGCTCTATAAAACCTACATATTTGAGCATAGAGAATTATTTTATTTACAACTATTTCTGTTTGTACATAATGTACTATAAAAAAGAGAATAGAAAGAAGAAAGATAAATTTCTTCATGACACTGTAAAAGAATTATTAACCACTTAATGAACTGCATAGGTACCAGCATTGGAGCATGTATCCATTTTATAGAATGGAGTTACATTTATTAACACTGTATGTTTGACCTGTTCATATCAGCCGTCTATATGTTTGCAGTTAATATGTACAATATGTTATCGATTTAAGTGTCGTATACTCCCCCCCCCCTCCCCCGCCACGTATATAGTGTGTGTGTGTGTGTGTGTGTGTGTGTGTGTGTGTGTGTGTCTGTGTAAGATTAATTTTTGCTCTTGTCCAGATCTATAACGGCGATAGTTTGCTGCTCCGCTACTCCTGAGCACCCGTCTTCCTACGTTGATATGCACTGACGGATACAACAGTTTGTACCAAAATATTCGCAAAATATCCCCGAACGAATCAGGAAGATTGGGATGAGAACTTTACACAAATGGAATATTATGGATTTTTTTTCACACTCTGTATACGCTGCTGTTTGTAATGTGCCCATGTGGGCCGTCGTGAGCAAGCCGACGATGCGGCTTTTGTATCGTACTGTGTTACACTGCAAACAGGCGCTACTTCAAAACTGCCTCCTGCGCTATCACATGAATCCGGATACTCTACAATCTGCAAAAATTGCTGCAAAGAAGGGTCAGGGTACTTAAGAATCTGCTCGCGAATCCTAGAATCAGAAACATTTTGTGAGATAAAGTCAAGTAGCACAGCATCGTTGTAATACTTTCCGCAGTCACACTCAAATTTGCATTGTCTTGTTAGCCCTATCAAGTCTGTCACTCATTGTCTGTAAGCTACGATTGTTCTCGCTGTTTTCGCAATCGGAAGAAATTATAGCGGGAAGCCAACACGTGAAATCGTTCGTCAATTTATCGAGGGCCTTCACTAATTCCTCGTAGCCTACTACACTTTCAGGGTGAAAAGTACGGAAGAGGTTAGAGCAGAGACAGTATATAATCACCCCCTCTGTGGCCAAAAACTAAGAATGTTAATCAGTACTTTGAACGTGGTTTGCCGCGAAGTGAGCCTCTAGTTGGCGGAGATACTCGGACCAGTCTTCTTTCGCTTTGCCCAGCTCCCGAAATGGCAGCACAAAGGTTGATAAAGGTTGATTGTGTAGGTTGCGGCGTTGCCGCAGATCCTGACGATGCCTTCGGTGCCATCCATGTTGCCAAGACGTGATTCCTGATGTCATTAAATGGGACATTTTCTGGCTCTGAAACTGATGTATTGCGTTAGATCGAACACCGACTATGAAGCAGCCATTTGCGGTGCAGCCATTGCCAGTAATGGTATACTCAACGACGAACCTGGGTGCACGAATGGCAAAACGTCATTTTTTCGGATGAATCCAGGTTCTGTTTACAGCATCATGATGGTCGCATCCGTGTTTGGCGACATCGCGGTGAACGCACATTGGAAGCGTGTGTTCGTCATCGCCATACTGGAGTATCACCCGGCGTGCTGGTATGGGGTGCCATTGGTTACACGTCTCTGTCACCTCTTCTTCGCATTGACGGCACTTCGAACAGTGGACGTTACATTTCAGATGAGTTACGACCCGTGGCTCTACCCTTCATTCGATCCCTGCGAAACCCTACATTTCAGCAGGATAATGCACGACCGCATGTTGCAGATCGTGTTCGGGACTTTCTGGATACAGAAAATGTTCGACTGCTACCCTGGCCAGCACATTCTCCAGATCTCTCACCAATTGAAAACGTCTGGTCAATGGTGGCCGAGCAACTGGCTCGTCACAATTCGCCAGTCACTACTCTTGATGACTGTGGTATCGTGTTGTAGCTGCATGGGCAGCTGTACCTGTACACGCCACCCAAGCTCTGTTTGACTCAATGCCCAGGCGTATCAAGGCCGTTATTACGGCCAGAGGCGGTTGTTCTGGATACTGATTTCTCAGGATCTATGCACCCAAACTGCGTGAAAATGTAATCACATGTCAGTTCTAGTATAATATATTTCTGCAATGAATAACCGTTTATCATCTGCATTTATTCTTGGTGTATCAATTTTAACGGCTAGTAGTGTACTTCCTGCCGCAATTCTTTCACGAAATGACGATGACGTGAATTTTAGGGAAATTGGTGCTCTTGCGGAGATAAAACGGCAATTATTCTTCCCACGCGCTATTCGCGAATGGGAAATGGGGAGATAAGGGGCAAGAGTACTCTCCTCCATATACTGCAGGGTTACTTGCGTCGTATGGATGTAGGCTGAAGTTTAATGTAAGGGAGAGAACAAAAGTTTCCGTTCGAATACCGACAGTCAATAATCGGCATGCCCATCAGACAAAATCGCCGTGAGCATTGAGTTGAACGCCCCACTGACGCGGCAGGTCGAATGTACCCTTTTGGTAAAGTACTTTTGGACTGCCTGCTGCACATCTCCCCCCCCCCCCCCCCCCCCGCCCCCGACATGAATTGTTGACGCTTCAACGTCTTTTGTAAGGGACCGAAGGCATGATAATTGCATGGGGAGAGATCAGGGCTATAGGAGTGTGTGCTCGAATGCCTCCCCCCTGAGTTGGTGTAACTTGAGCGTTAAAACATTTTAGGTACGGCGACTTGCGTTATCATAAAATAGTAGCACCCTTTGTCGACAAGGGTGGTGTTCGACAGACATGCATGCTGCCCCATACACGTTCTTCATTATCTGATGGGTGTCTACCTGTGTTCTTCCTTCGGTAGCCAAGAAAAGAATAACAGCACGTTGCTCCTGTTTGGATGTATTTGGTAAAAATGTCATCGTATTTCACGTTTCCGCATTTAGCCGACGCACGTCAAAAAGACACGATTGTCACATGAACCCCTTGCCTACTCGTCGGTGCTTACATATCCGCATCGGATTCACGCTACGTTGCATGTACTCTACAGCAACGCCCTCAAACGGAAACTTCTTCGTCGCCCCTCATGATTAAAGTTTTTCTTTTCTTATGCTTTGATTATTCGCTGTTTCGCGAGCACTGTTGTGTATCTACAACTCTAGCGATTTCCTCTCAAAATGGTTCAAATGGCTCTGAGCACTATGGGACTCAACTGCTGAGGTCATTAGTCCCCTAGAACTTAGAACTAGTTAAACCTAACTAACCTAAGGACATCACAAACATCCATGCCCGAGGCAGGATTCGAACCTGCGACCGTAGCGGTCTTGCGGTTCCAGACTGCAGCGCCTTTAACCGCACGGCCACTTCGGCCGGCTTTCCTCTCATTCTCTCTTTGTCTAAGTGATTAAGAAGTTATTGTGTACGTGTGACCAGAACACAAGAAGAATTTGGAGATAATGCTTATTGTCGTGAAAATAAAATGGAAGACGCTTATGGCACAAAATAATGTAAAAACGGTGCACTAGACGATGATATTCCTTTATATTCGTCGAAAATCGTGTTGTGAAACCGTCAGCTGCTATGAAAATCTTTACTGTTGCTGCCAGTTTTGATTGTCGCGGCCGGCCGCGGTGGTCTAGCGGTTCTAGGCGCTCAGTCCGGCACCGCACGACTGCTACGGTCGCAGGTTCGAATCCTGCCTCGGGCATGGATGTGTGTGATGTCCTTAGGTTAGTTAGGTTTAAGTAGTTCTAAGTTCTAGGGGACTGATGACCACAGATGTTAAGTCCCATAGTGCTCAGAGCCATTTGAACCATTTTTTATTTTTATTTTTTTTTATTATCGCTATCATCAAGCTCAACAAGTTTTTCAGTTACAGTATTTTTGTAAACGTCCAATCTCAATCTACGTAATGGCGAAACTATAAATAAGCTTACTTTCTGATGCTGCATTTGGATTACTAGGACCTGCCATCTGCTAAGTTTGGGCGGGACGTAATGCTCCACTCAGTCCACTTAGCGGGACCAATGGCCCGCACCGCGCAGGTCTCATGCTACGCAGCTGAGTTCACAGGCTCCGCTGCCCATGCAGCAGCACGTGGAGCTGGAGCCTCGCGAAGAGCTTTTGTCCTCTTTCTTGTGTAAATGGTAGCCTGTTATAAAACCAGGACATTATAAAAGAAAAAAATATTTAAGAAGATAAGGGGATAGGATATGGTTCAAATGGCTCTGAGCACTATGGGACTTAACATCGATGGTCATCAGTCCCCTAGAACTTAGAACTACTTAAACCTAACTAACCTAACTAACCTAAGGACATCACACAACACCCAGCCATCACGAGGCAGAGAAAATCCCTGACCCCGCCGGGAATCGAACCCGGGAACCCGGGCGTGGGAAGCGAGAACGCTACCGCACGACCGGGATAGGATAGATTGAGTAGTTAGAGGTCCCTTGCCCTGCGCTCCTCGGGGAAGAGGTCTCTGAATATCTTCTCGAGCCCCGATGTACCATATACCTGTGCATTGTCCGTAAGTGAACTAGATACACTAATGTGCCAAAGAAACTGGTATAGGCATGCGTATTAAAAGGCAGCATCTGCCAGGTAGCGATGAAGTGGGGATTTCCCCATACGACCATTTCACGAGTGTACCGTGGATATCTGGAATCCGGTAAAACATCAAATCTACGACATCGCTGCGGCCGGAAAAGATCCTGCAAGAGCGGGACCAACGACGACTGAAGAGAATCGTTCAACGTGGCGCAAGTGCAACGCTTCCGCAAATTGCTGCAGATTTCAATGCTGGACCAACAACAAGTGTTAGCGTGCGAACAGTTCAACGAAACATCATCGATATGGACTTTCGGAGCCGAAGGCCCAATCGTGCGCCCTTGATGACTGCACGACACAAACTTTAAGCTTCGCCTGGACTGTTGATGGCTGGAAACATGTTGCCTGGTCGGACGAGTCTCGTTTCAAATTGTATCGAGCGAATGAACGTGTACGGATATAGAGACAATCGCAAGAATCCGCCGACGCTGCACATCAGTAGAGGGCCGTTGAAGCCGGTGGAGGTCTGTAACGGTGTGGGGCGTGTGCAATTGGAATGATATGGGTCCCATGATACGTCTAGATACGACTCTGACAGGTGACACGTACGTAAGTATCCTGTCTGAGTACCTGCATCCTTTCATGTCCATTGTGCATTCCACCGGACTTGGGCGATTCCAGCAGGACAGAGTGGCTGCAGGGACACTCTTCCGAGTTCAAACTGATGTGTTGGCAGAAGAGCCAACACCGTGTTGCTAGAGGCGGCCGAAATGCACGCGTTTAAGCTCACGAAGACTGACGTGAGGTCTGGAACAACGTAAAGTAGTTGAGTCTAGTAAGAAAAGAACGTAGTTGCTGGAATACTTAACTTTAATCCATAATTGGAGAACATCGCTCTTGATGGTACATTAATTACAATCTCAATATAAACTGGTAATGGCGCCTTGCTAGGTCGTAGCAAATGACGTAGCTGAAGGCTATGCTAACTATCGTCTCGGCAAATGAGAGCGTATTTGTCAGTGTAGCATCGCTAGCAAAGTCGTCTGTACAACTGGGGCGAGTGCTAGGAAGTCTCTCTAGACCTGCCGTGTGGCGGCGCTCGGTCTGCAATCACTGACAGTGGCGACACGCGGGTCCGACGTATACTAACGGTCCGCGGCCGATTTAAAGGGTACCACCTAGCAAGTGTGATGTCTGGCGGTGACACCACACAAACACTTCTGCTGGCCACCAAACTCCCCAGACATGAACATTGATCATATATGGGATGCCGTACAACGTGCTGTTCAGAACAGATCTCCGCCCCTCATTATCTTACGGATTTATGGACATCCCTGCAGGATTCATGGTGTCAGTTCCCTCCAGCACTACTTCAGACATTATTCGAGTCCATGCCACGTCGTATTGGAGCACTTTTGCGTGCTCGCGGGGGTCCTACACGATAATAGGCAGGTGTACCAGTTTCTTTGGCTCTTCAGTGTAACTTAATACATAGTCCAGCGTCTGACAGTGATGCAATATGATTATCGATACGTAAAATTTACACTGAGATTTTTTCCATGGCTGTTACTTATTATACAGAAGCAGTTCGCAGGCTTATACATTATTAATTTCGAGCTTCAACATGTATCTCAACTTTTTTTTTGCTGTTCGTGCCAGGTTCCAGTAGCTGCTTTCACTTGTTTCTCTCTTCCCCTGAACTAATTACTGTAGTCTACAACTCTCACTCGCACTGGTTTTTGTGTTGAGGGATCTGAATTGTTCAGAACTTATAAATTATCGAAGTATTCACAATTTTCCTGAACCTTTGCCTTTAAATTAGCTTCTAATTTCCTCATTTCAGTACAAAAGAGAGGCCACCGTCATATCTCAATAGTATTTTTGTGTGCTCTGTCTATAATCTGAGGTGTGGCCATGATGGTAATGGCGGGATGTCTCTTGTCTGTTTTCAGCTTGATACCACTTGGTTGTACATAGTTTAACGCTATATTTTCATCAGTCTAAGGTCCACCACGAAACTGTGCTTATTTCATTGTAGTTTACCTGAACACACAAGCTTCACAAAAACGCAAATTTCCAGAAAGGAATCCGTTAAACTAGTAAGTACGGAGTGGCTGCGAACATAATTTCTTATTAATAGCAACATTTTGATACTTCCCCAAACGAAAACAAGAGTGTAGACCTATACGTTAAGAAATGTGATAAGTAGGTGACTTTGAAATATTAGTTGCATTGTAAGACATCAACACAGGCAGAACTTGAGTACAGAGCGAGCACAAAATAACTTCACAGTTTCAAAAATTCATACAAATGAAACGGTACAAATTATTCGCTTCAAATCTTAAATGTTTAGTAGAGTATCTCTGGAAATTTCTTTTACGAATGGGCGTAGTTCTTTTGTTAGGGGCTGCTGCCGCCTGAGAATGCAAATGGTTCATACGGCTCTGAGCACTATGGGACTCAACATCTGAGGTCATCAGTCCCCTAGACTAAGAACTACTTAAACCTAACTAACCTAAGGACATCACACACATCCATGCCCGAGGCAGGATTCGGACCTGCGACCGTAGCGGTCGCACGGTTCCAGACTGAAGCGCCTAGAATCGCTCGACCACAGCGGCCGGCCCCGGAGAGTGCAGAAAATGTCAAATACACCGCAGCAGAAGAGCTTGTGTGTCCTTCAGTTAGCAAAAAAATGCTATTCAATGCTGGTTCGCACACACTTGTTAGGAGACACCCAGGAGTGTCTCCGTGGTAAAAACAGTTAGAACGGAAGTGCTGCACTTGAAAAGATAAGAAGTCCTGGTAGACCTCCAGTGCTGCGGCAAAATGCTGATCGCGTTCGAGCAACATTCCAGCGAAGCTCACAGCAATCAACACCAAAAAAGTCGTGGGATTCAGGTCCCAGAACAACTGTGTCCACTATGCTGTTAAAACGCTTGCGCACGAAACCGTGTAGACTGCAGCTCGTCCCGGGACTCACTCCAGGCCATTACACCGAGATGCTGCACCGATATGCTGGCAATCATGGATGACGACGATGAGGTTAATTTTTAATGTAGAAGCAACGTTTCGCACTAATGATAAGGTGAATCGACAGTGTCTTCCTTTTTGAGGACAGAAAACTCCCATTGTCCATCGAAAATGAACGAGATCCGCCAAAGGTCAATGTGTTCTGTTGCAGTGTCTAGCGAGAAGACTTGCGGCCCCCTTTTCTTACCAGGAGAAAATCGTAAAGAGGCATTTGCTACCTTGCCAAGCTTCCTTTGTGGATTCTGCCTAAACTGCACGAAGACTTCAAGGTCATCGTGCCATAAGATGGTGCACTTCGTAACTTCCACAAGGCTGTGCGAAAACACAAACACACATCTGCGTGAAGGATGGTTCGGCCGTACGGGTGCTGGTGATGACGTGGTACAGATGGCCATCACGATCACCAGAATGAACCCCTTGTGACACTTTTTGCAGAGTATGTGAAAGACAGAACTTCTGTCCCACTCCTGTCACAATCCTTGACACAGCAAAGGCAGCGAATAACAGCTGCTGTAGAGTCCATCGCCATCTATATATTTCAGCAAGTTTAGGAAGAGTATATCGCATCGACAATCGCTGTACGACACGGAGACCACATATTTGGTCCCTGTAAATATACAGGTTGATCCAAAGGTCCTTTAACATTTGAAAATGGACTAGCTGCAGTGAGAGAAGGGGTCAGATGCGCCAGAAATCTCTGCATGTTGATTTTAACATAAAAGGCACTGCTACTGAAGCTTTTCTGTCAGAATGGAGAATCCGCTTCTGCAGCTTTACGATCCTATCGCCGTAAGAAATGCAGTCGAACGATTGAAGACCCTCTGACGAGTGTCGCTGCGAAGAAAATGATTATGAAGTTGGAAGTCACGGATTGTTAGACGACCAGACACAAGTGCTTCTGCTGCTCGGACAGTTCAGGAACAAAAGGAGGCTTTAGTGGGCTCATTTCCCACGGTGAAGTTGAAAGGGTATAGTACCACCCGACATTGAAAATAGGTACAACATACTTCATTATTTTTGTCAGAACAACACATTTTTTTTTGTAAAATAACTCAATTTCAATTAATACAGCGAAGCCGGATACCAGTGTGGGAAAGAATGACAATTTATTTATTTAATTGATCACATGTGCACTCCCACAAAATAAATCCCTACATCCAGTTTGGTGAGATCTGTGAAATGAATGAATGGTCGTCTGCTAACCCCAGATAGTGAATGTGAATATATGATCATCTTTGAGACGATCCTTTGGCCACCTTTGGTGGGACCAAAGAGATGAAATTTACCTGAGCTTTGAGCGCCTGAAATGTGGCTGACCAATACGGTAGCAAGGTGCTCCCCCACTTCAGCGGAGGAGCGAGAGGACCTGAAGAACGGCCATGTTTCAGCACTCTGCCGCTGGATCTTGTGCTGTTAAGACCTGTCTTAGTTGTGCTCCGTAAAGACAAAAGAGTGGAGACATGGTATGCGTGTGGAATATTTAAGAGTAGTTTGAAATAATAATTTCTCTATTTCAGGAACTTTTGTGGGTTGAATTAAATGTCAGGCAGGTAATATTAATGGGATTGTAGTAATCTTCGGAAGTGACCAATGGTTACAATGAAACCACGTGTAGCAATAAGTTGAAATACTTCCGTGTGCTTAAGTTAAGCCGAATTACTAGCGTGTGTACAATAAGTTGAAATATTTAAGAAATAGCGTGTGTACCATAGTTGAAATATTTAAGAACTGGCGTTGCAGGACTTGAAATTAGAGACGAGTTCTTCCACGTGGTGAGTACTGTGTGAGTCTCAATCTGTGTATGAGACAAAGGATAAAGAGAAGTACTCGTCCATGGTATCAGTTGAGGACTCGCGTGTGTGATGAATACGTTCTTAATATTACTTTGCGTGATATGATTCCGTGTGACGCTAGATTCAAACTCTGAGAGAGAAGCGAGGTGAGTCGGCCGTCTATCCAGCAACGCCACTTGGCTTGCATTGCACAGGAAGACGTGCATATATCTCCAGAGTTCATAGTAGGAAAGTAGAATTACGAAGTGGGGCAGTGTCGTGTGAAACTGGGATAAATATCAATTGAAGTGGGAAAGCAGAAAGTGATAATGTTGTGACTATTCCCTGTGTAGTATTTCATATTGTAGTGTGGTGTATGTCATGTAATTTGGGTATGTGTGGTTTGCATGGGAGAGTAGCAAGGTAGTTTCAAAATATTGGTGGGTTATGCGAGTTCCTTTTGTACTGCTCGGTCTGGAGGAAAGTTTCGTGATGATGATTGTGAGAGTCGAAGTGTGAGAAATAATAAAAGATCCACCATCCTATCCAGAAAGTGCACTGTAGCGTTAAATATTTACGAGACCATAAGGTAGAGAATCACCAATGTTAAGCCATGCCCACTGGGCGGAATTACTCATGTGTTATTGTTGTAGGTTATAGAATTTGTGTGTTTAGTTTATAGAATTTATCGGAATAAATAAGATAGTGAAAAGAAAAAGATTGGTGGCCTTTTCCTTCGAATTGTATGTTGTCATGATGTCCCGAATTTATAATGTGTGCGCCATTCATATTCAGTGCGGTGGCCACGTGTTTATAAAAGCCGTTAAATAAAAGAAAAAAGAAAATGTGGTGTTGCCAGTGCGTAGTGAACAGTCAGAGTTCTGTAAATTACTGATAGTCAGATGAGCGTTTCCGTTGCGTATTATTCATACAGGAGGATAATTTGTAACTTAATTGAGAGTACGAGAGTTCATATTACTCGATAAATAAGAATGAATCCACTCGCTTGGCAGTCCACTCATCTTGCAGGCCTGACTGCTTGATGTCACAGCATGAGCAAGGCATGTGGGTGCCTCTCAAAGTCAGCGCTCGCAAGTCACACACAAGGCCGGCATCCAACGCACTACAGTTCGGAAAGCGCCAAGGCGTACCCTACAATTCTATCCGTTCAAAATCCAGCGTCATTGTGAACTTTTAGACACCGATTTTGTAACGCGGAGAGCATCTGCTGTGTGGTCGCTTCGTAAAACGGTTCTCTCACGTGTTGTGGAACGACAAAGCACATTTCGCACTCCGATGGGCTGTCAACACCAACAACTGCAGAATTTGGGCTACCGAAAGTCATAGAACTATCGTCAAAATCCCACTGTATAACGAGAAAGGCACAGTGTGGTACGGATTTGCCGTATCAATCGTGTGCACATTTTTCTTCGAGGAAATACGGAGTGCGGCTTTACAAACTGTCGGCGTGACGAGTACACCGATATTTTGCAGAATCGTATCATCCCTAGCCCGATTGATAAACACCTGCTGGAAGGTACGACTTTCATGCAAGATGACGCTCCACCCCGTATTGCTACACATGTAGAAGATCTCTCGCGCACATCACGTGCTAAGCCACCATGTCCGCCATGCTTGGCCTCCCAGGTCCCAGACCTCCATCCGTGTGTTGTTAGTTGTGTGGTCACCTGAAGTCACAAATCTACCGCGATCGACCGACATCATTAGATGTTTAAGACAACATTCGACTGGACTTTCTCACCACACCTACTGATATGCTATACAGTGCTGCTCACAACATTGCCCTCGACTACAGGTGGTCTATTAAAATGGACGACGGTCGACATGTTGAGCATTTGTTATAAAGAACATCGTATTTGAAAAAAATTAATTCTTATGTTAATTATTGCTTTTGTATCAAATGGCCGGCCGGGGTGGCCGAGCGGTTCTAGGCGCTACAGTCTGGAACCGCTCGACCGCTACGGTCGCAGGTTCGAATCCTGCCTCGGGCATGGTTGTGTGTGATGTCCTTAGGTTAGTTAGGTTTAAGTAGTTCTAAGTTCTAGGGGACTGATGACCTCAGATGTTAAGTCCCATAGTGCTCAGAGCCATTTGAACAATTTTTGTATCAAATGAAGCGCCATCTGTCAGTGATTTTGTGCACTTTCTTGTTCTCAATTAAACTTCATGTCATCTACATCTACATTTATATTCCGTAAGCCACCCAACGGTGTGTGGCGGAGGGCACTTTACGTGCCACTGCCATTAACTATCTTTCCTGTTCCAGTCGCGTATGGTTCGCGGAAGGAACGACTGCCGGAAAGCCTCCATGCGCGCTCGAATCTCTCTAATTTTACATTCGTGATCTCCTCGGGAGGTATAAGTAGGGCGAAGCAATATATTCGATACCTCATCCAGAAACGCACCCTCTCGAAACCTGGACAGCAAGCTACACCGCGATGCACAGCGCCTGTCTTGCAGAGTCTGCCACTTGAGTTTGCTAAACATCTCCGTAACGCTATCGCCGTTACCATATAACCCTGTGACGAAACGCGCCGCTTTTCTTTGGATCTTCTCTATCTCCTCTGTCAACCCGACCTGGTGTGGATCCCACACTGATGAGCAATACTCAAGTATAGGTCGAACGAGTGTTTTGTAATCCACCTCCTTTGTTGATGGACTACATTTTCTAAGGACTCTCCCAATGAATCTCAACCTCGCATTCCCCTTACCAACAATTAATTTTATATGATCATTCCGCTTCAAATCGATCCGTACGCATACTCCCAGATAATTTACAGAAGTAACTGCTACCATTGTTTGTTCCACTATCATATAATCATACAATAAAGGATTCTTCTTTCTGTGTATTCGCAATACATTACATTTGCCTATTTTAAGGGTCAGTTGCCACTCCCTGCACCAAGTGCCTATCCGCTGCATATCTTCCTGCATTTTCTAATGCTGCAACTTCTCTGTATACTACAGCATCATCCGCGAAAGCCGGCCGGTGTGGCCGAGCGGTTCTAGGCGTTTCAGTATGGAACCACACGACCGCTACGGTCGCAGGTTCGAATCCTGCCTCGGGCATGGATGTGTGTGATGTCCTTAAGTTAGTTAGGTTTAAGTAGTTCTAAGTCCTAGGGGACTGATGACCTCAGATGTTAAGTCCCATAGTGCTCAGAGCCATTTGAACCATTTCATCCGCGAAAAGCCGCATGGAACTTCCGACACTATCTACTAGGTCATTTATATATATTGTGAAAAGCAATGGTCCCATAACCCACTCCCCTGTGGCACGCCAGAGGTTACTTTAACGTCTGTAGACGTATCTCCATTGAGAACAACATGCTGTGTTCTGTTTGCTAAAAACTCTTCATTCCAGCCACACAGCTGGTCTGATATATGTCTCTCACCTACATTATTCCGTGAAGTTTTGAATTTTCAAGTGTTAATAGGCTTTGGAGTCACCCTATGTATATACTTCAGGAGGTATTGTATTAAAAAGATAAGATCTGATACGCATAATTTCTACCATTTCATGTGTATGAATGTTTGGAAATTTAGTGTTCGTTGGCTTAACCCTGAACTAAACTAGTCATGTACACAAATATCAGAAGAGAGAACTATTTATCATAGGCTCATCTGAGATTTTGTCTAAGCGATTACGGTTCGATCGTTATCGACCATCGTCAGATATTTTCAGGTTCAGCGCATTGTAACGCGCCATTTCGTCGCCGTGCATGGCTGTCTCAGTACTGAAATATTAGTATGTATTTTACTCTGCAGGCAGCCATAACGAAATTGACACGTTACGCTGCAATGAAGCTGGAAGTATCTGAAGATGGTCCATAACGTCCGAACCAGTAATCGCCTAGGTTACGCTAGATCGCAAATACAGATTTTTTTCGTACACAGCTGCATCTCGTCCAACAGCATTCTACAATCAAGAAATCACAACTACTACAGCATTGCCACTACCGACGATCCGGGAAACATAAAAACAGGCGAACTTTATCTGGTGTCTGTAAGAAAGAGGCAGTTGGTAATCTCATCCGTTCTTTTCTTCGTATTCCTGTAACACGATGGAATGAGGTGCTGACAGTCACTATTTGGTAAAACTGATATGGCTTATTCCAGATACACGTATCCTTCTTCAGGACGACACAGTGACGTGTTATACAGCTCGTGGTGTTAGCTACTAAAGCCTGCTGCTGTGGTGTGTGAGAAATACTTCATTTTTTTCGTTAGTTTTTGAGAAAAACCGCGCAATGAAAGAGGACTGCAAAACAGAAAACTGGAATGTATATTTTCAAATTCTTCGGGAATCTTTCCCCCTTACTCTCTATTTATGTAAACAAAGTCTGTTGCATCGTGACGATGCAGTGTGAAAGTTTTGTACCCAGTGGATCGGCTAGATGTTCTACAACAGTAAAGGTTTCAATTCTACGAATTAAAGAGACAAAAAAAGCCAGGCCAAACAAATAACGCTTATCCCTTTTTCTGTTAATATGTTGTACAAGATACAATAGGGCCGCAGAAAGAACAGAGGTAAGTAGCCTGTCTGATTTTTTTTCTTTTTTCATGTGAATGTGTTGCCTTTGTAATCAGACAGCGACACATAACAGTTCAGTCAAACAGGCTAAATGACATCAAGCTGGAAATCCAGCACTGTGAAAAAGGAAGAAAAGATTGTAAGGGAAGGTTAGTACATTATTAACCGGACACTAGACAGGTTGCGTTACGTCGAGACCGCGGGAGTGAAACTCTGCAGTGTTAAATTGGCGTGTGTCACTAACTCTTCTAGCCCGCCTTGCATGTATAGAGTGCAGTGGGAATTCTGGTCGATTTCATCGATTCATATCCATAGAAAGTGGCCCAATACGAAACCTTATTCCACATACAGCACAGCACACAAACCAACAACAGGCAACATGTGTCTAATGCCAAACGCTGCAAGAATTTTTCCGTACTTCTAAGGGCAGGGTGTGATTTTGTAGAATTTAGTTCTTTTCTACCAAATACGAAAGTAAAAGAATCGGGGTTTAACCTTCTCTCGACGACAAATGCATTAGTGACGAAGCGCAAACTCGGATAAGGGAAGGGTGAGGAAGGAAGTCGCCTGTACCCTCTCGAAGAAAACATCCTCGCATTCACTTAAGCTATTTAGACAAATCATGGAAAACCTACATCTGGAGGTCGGACTGTGATATGAACCGCCATCGTCCCGAATGCGAGTCCACTGTACTAACTACTGCAACATCTCGATCAATCATTGATGACTTATTCAAATTCCGGCAGTTGCCTGATAACTAAGGAAAATAGTCTGAAAAATTGGAATTGTTTTAAATCGTTTCTGGCAACGATATGAGATGACGGTCGGAATCAAGATGGGAGAGGTGCCAGACAGGGCTTTTTCCTTTCGCTTGCTCTGTTTAAACTCTTATGTACGTGATTTAGCTTAAAACAAAAGAGGCTGTGACAACAGGCTAGGAGTGAAGGTAATGAAATGTAGAAGATTTGCTGATTATATGGTATTAATTAAGCGAAAATAAAAGACAATTAACGTTATGTTAAAAGAGCTGAAAGCCAGATGTGAGAAGTGAGGAATGAGTATAAATGTGAAGAGGGCTAAGACAGTTATTTTCACAAGACAAGCAAGACAGATAAAAGGGTAAATCTGAAGTGGTAAATCGTGATCTAGAAAGTTGTGTGTCTAGCAATTGGGTAAAGGATGGAAAAGACCCAGCATAGTTTAATAATGAAATTTAGAAGATGCTGAGGAAGCAAAGGCTGTTACACTCTTAGCTCAAAAGAGAACACACAAATGACGGCAAACAAAGGTTTGTAGAGATTCGTGCGTCCATGAAAAGACCTATGCGCGAAGTATACAACTACCACCGTCACACATTAGCAAATGATCCAGGAGACAATTCGAGAAAATTCTAGTCCTTTGTAATATCGCTGATTGGATCTAAGGCTTTCATTCAGTCCCCTGTTGGCCAGTCTGGTATGCAGTTGAAGATAGCAAAAAGAACGCCGAAGTTTTAAATTTCACGTTTAAGAAATCGTTCACTCAGTAGAATCGTACAAACATACTGCCATTTGACCATTGGACGACATAATAATAAACGTCTATGGTACAGAGAAACAACTGAAAGATTTGAAAGCAAATAAGTCACCAAGTCCGGATGGAATCCCAATTCAGTTTTGAAAAGAGTATTCTATGGCATTAGCTCCTTGCCTAGCGTACATTTATCGTGAATCTCTCGCCTAGCACGAAGTCTCAAGCGACTGGAAAAAAGCGCAGGTGACTCCAGCACGTAAGAAGGGTAAAAACACGGACCCGCAAAATTACAGACCAATATACCTAACTTCGGTTTGCTGCCGAATCCTTGTTCGTATTCTCAGTTCAAATATGATAACTTCAATGAGACTGAGAAGCTTATATCCACGAATTAGCATGGTTTCAGAAAGTATCGCTCGTGCGAAACTCAGCTTCCCCTGCGAACTATGGACGAAAGGCAACAGCACATGCCATGTACCTAGATTTCCGAAAAGTATTCGACCCGGTACCCCAGTGCAGACTGTTAACAAAGGTACGTGCGTATGGAATAAGTTCACAGATATGTGAGTGGCTCGACGACTTCTTAAGCAATAGAACGCAGTACGTTGTCTTCGACGGCGAGTGTTCATCGGGGACAAGGATATCGCCAGTAGTGCCCCAGGGAAGTGTGATAGGACCGTTGTTGTTCTCTACATACATAGATTATTTGGCGGATCGGGTGGGCAGCAATCTGCCGTTGTTGCTGATAATGCTGTGGTGTTCTGTAAGGTGTCAAAGTTGAGTGACTGTAGGAAGATACAAGACGAGTTAGACAAAATTTCTAGTTGGTGTGATGAATGGCGGCTAGCTCTAAATGTGGAAAAATGCAAGTTAATGCGGATGAGTAGAAAAAACAAATCCGTAATGTTCGGATATAGCATTAGTAGTGTTCTGCTTGACGCAGTCATGTCGTTTACGTATCTGGGCGTAACGTTGCAAAGCGATATGAAATGGGACGAGCTTGTGAGAACTGTGGTAGCGAAGGCAAATAGTCGACTGCGGTTACTGGAAGAATTTTAGGAAATAGTGGTTCACCTGTAAAGGGAAACGCATATAGGATGCTGGTGCGACCTATTCTTGAGTACTTCTGGAGTGTTGAAGCAAATCAGAAGCGGGCTGCCAGATTTATCACCAGTACGTTCGAATAACACGTAAGTGTTACGGAGGTGCTTCTGGAACTCAAATGGGAAACCCTGGTGAGAAGCCGACATTATATTCGAGAAGCGCTATTGATAAAATTTAGAGAACCGGCATTTGAAGCTGACTGCCGAACGATTCTACTGCCGCCAAGGTACAGTGCGCGTAAGGACCACGAAGATAAGATACGAGAAGTTAGGATTCACACGGAGGGAAAAAATAGTCGTTTATCCCTCACTCTGTTTGCGAGTTGAACAGGAAAGGATATGACAGTAATGGTACAGCATACCCTCCACCACGCACCGTACAGTGCCTTGCGGAGTATCGATGTAGATGCAGAACTTCAGGTAGCTAAGACGCAAAACGAGTAACATAATATGGTATGTAATGAAGAAATAAAAACAAGGGTAAGTATTGCAAAATAAACATCGTAGGAGGAAAATGTTGTGTGGTCCATTAAGCAAACAATTAAGAAAAATAGTGATTTAGTACGTAGAGGGTGTTGCCCTATATGGGTCTGAAACATAGACACTGCGGTGGAGAGAGGAGAAACGCTAAAAGGCTTTCGAGACGTGGATCTGGAAAAAAAGGGTGAGTGTGAAACGCACAGATAAAACAAGGAACGAGGTTGTGATATACAGGGTGAACGAGGAACAACGTGGAAACAGTATTAAAGGGAGAACGAAAAGTTGGTTAGGACGCTGAGTGAAAAGAGACTGCATCATAAAGGATGCACCAGAAGGAGCGGTAACTGGGGAGAGGACCAGAAGAAGGCGAAGATACCAGCTAATTGACATCAAAATAAGTGCCTGATATGTAACTACAAAAAAGGATCGCGGGAGAACGGGAAATCTGCAGAACGATTAGCAATCAGTGACGGACCTGGAGGGTGTGTGTGTGTGTGTGTGTGTGTGTGTGTGTGTGTGTGTGTGTCAGTTTGTACCAAGGCTTACAGCGATTTCAGAAAGTAGTAACGGTTGTTTCTTTATATCATCATTAAAAATATCATTGCTTGCAATTAGAGCTATCAAAACCACTCCGACATTGAGTTGGTGAGGCAGATCACTGGGGACCAAATCACAAATAAAATTCGAGGTGAGCCCCTGGCAATGGTGGGACTGAGGCATGCGGACGTTATTCGCCGTTTTTATTGAACTATTTTCAAAACATTCGCAAAAGCATGGAACATGCTTAGGCCCTACATGAACGCAAGTTAATGACTGATCCACATCATCATACGGGAATATGGGCCGTATCTTACATAAAATCATCAAAAGACAAGACACGTGTGGAGTTGAGTACAACCGAACGCATGTTTCAGTGTAACGTAACTGTGGTCGCGGTCCTGCGATACACTGTAACAAATCGCGATCCCTCGGTACCAGTCACGCATGCAAATAATTGAAGCGTCAAGCATTTCTCAGATTACTGGAGTTTTATATTTTTATTATACTGCAGTGTCTTGTGACTCCTAATAGAATTATTTCACAGCAAAATATCTTGACCAAAAGTGTTTAAATGGTTCAAATGGGTCTCAGCACTATGGGACATCTTTGGTCATCAGTCCCCTAGAGCTTAGAACTACTTAAACCTAACTAACCTAAGGACGTCACACAACACCCAGTCATCATGAGGCAGAGAAAATCCCTGACCCCGCTGGGAATCGAACCCTGGAAACAGGGCGCGGGAAGCGAGAACGCTACCGCACGACCACGAGCTGCGAACACACAAGTGTTTAACTGTTGTCCCAAAAGGCATTTTTTTCCTTTAATAGTTTGCGTAATTGTTGTTTCTATTGATCTCTTGTTACCATACGCAGATTCTGCTGTTACGCAATACGCTGTATTTGATTCATAATATTCACTCGCACTGTGTGTCGAAAACTCCACCTATACGGAACGAGGTGTCAAGACTCAAACACGTCCAGTTTCACACAGAAAGTATAGTACGTCAAAAGGGAATTGACAAAGGTGTGCTGTTACCTTGTTTTAATGCCAGATGCACAGAACTGAAGTTTTAAACTTAGATTGAATTTGAGTACTGAGGAAGACTTATCTGTATATTTTATTTGAGTGCAATTTTGTTATTTCAACTTATTCCATTTATCTCTGTATTTCACTGTTGTTGTTTTCTTATTTCACTGATAAACATCGTAATATTTTAAATACGCTCTACAAATTTGGCCGTGATTGAGTGATATCTCGTTTTATGTTTCTCACCCAGACAAGTTTCGGTGATATTTCACCATCACCAAATGGCTTCTCTCTAATTTAGTAAACAGCGCTTATTATTCATATCGATATCTGCCTCCAGCAGAAGAACTGCTACTCTATTATGGCTTTTCATGTGGAATTTTGCTGTTAGAAATTGTAGCTTCCATGTTGCCAAAGTTCTATATTGTATTCCTAATGCGCACTGTCTGACTGTTTACGAGAGAAAATGGCGGAAGAGTTGATGATGATGATGTTTGGTTTGTGGGGGCGCTCAACTGCGCGGTCATCAGCGCCCGTACAAAGTTCCAATTTTTGCACTCTCCAATTTTCTACGCAGTCCAATATAGCCACTATTAAGAATGATGACGATTATGAAATGATGAGGACAACACAAACACCCAGTCCTCGCGCAGAGATAATCCCCAACCCGGCCGAGACTCGAACCCGGCACACGGTGATCCAGAGGCAGCAACGCTGGCCACTAGACCACGACCTGCGGACTGCGGAAGAGTTGAAAGTAATGTAAGTTCTGATGGAATGCGTCTTGCAAATACTTTTCACGGGTTTAGCAACGTGGAAAAGCGCGCCACTAACAATAAAATTGCAGATGACGAACGTTATTGATATACCGGCTGTGCTGCAGAAGACATCACGGGCAGTGATGTTCTCCAAAAGCAGATAAAAAATTATGTAAAATCACACAAACGTTTCCACTAGAGCAACGCAAAACTAGCTCAAGTCTTGCTTGGTGAAGTTCGTTCACGTCGTTTTAATTCATTCTCGGGCACAGTTACAATAAGCAGTCTCTTTTCTTACATCGTTGTTTGCTGAAGGGCACTACCTCCGCAGGACCTCTGGCTACGACGAATAAGAGCCGGCAACACTTTTAGAGCATTACAGTGTAATCTGTAACGCAACCAGCGTCTGATCATGGACCCGTCGGTTCCAAACCGGAAATGACGATAGTTTTTCTTAACGAATTATGCTATATTATCAAAAGTATGCTGCTTTTACTTCCTTAGGATTTACCTGATTTGATGACAAGTAATCACGAATATCTTGCAAAGTGTCAGTTTACGGCAATTCTGAGACTGTGGAAGTCGACAGTTGTTACATTTACGAATTGTTTTTGTTTTAACCGTTAGAAATGGTAGGTGAGAGCCTGCGACAGTACAAGCAATGGATTTATTTATGAAAATAAAAACAATGAACAGCCACTTGGCTACATATTACTGTATTTTTCTTATGTACCACCTTGAATTCGGCTTTTACGCCATTGTCCAGTACAATGCTAAAAGTTCTTAGACCATTAACACGTCACATCTGTTAAGGTCAGCTGACTTGTGTTCCATAATAGCGTAAAAGCCGAAATATAGGTGGTACAGAAGAAAAATACAGTAATTTACAGTCAAATGGCGATTTATTCTTTCAAAAAATACTCTATGACTGTGGGTCAGCACTGTCCAAAACTTCTCAGCAAATAACTTTTTCTGCTACCAGTCACGACTATCTGTTTTGTTACATCGATTTTTGCCATGCGGCACCTCCACTGCGAGGAACTCTCGCAGACAATGAAAACCAGCCCAAGCGTTTTGGGAGGTAACTTACACTGTCTAATGCGTGACGCGCTACGGTCGCAGGTTCGAATCCTGCCTCGGACATGGATGTTTGTGATGTCCTTAGGTTAGTTAGGTTTAACTAGTTCTAAGTTCTAGGGGACTAATGACCTCAGCAGTTGAGTCCCATAGTGCTCAGAGCCATTTGAACCATTTTTAATGCGTGACGATTTCGATGCGTGAGTTGCTGCACTGTTATGCTGTCTTTATTGTAGCTAACACCTAAAAATCTGACGCAATTTTTAATCCCTTATATAAAAAACGTTCCTTAATTCTGTATACAAAGTCTTATCATTAGTTAAAAATTGCACGTGTTATATATTACAGTGTAGACAACACAACAATGCAGCAACTCGCACTTCGAAATCGTCATGAATCAATGGCATAGCACACAAGAAACCAACTTGAATATAAAAATTATTTCCCAAAACACGTCGGCTGTTTTTCATTGTGGGGAGAGTTCCTTGCGTTGGTGGTGCTCCATACCAAAATACGTTGTAAGAATGAAGAGAATCGTGACTGGTAGCAGAAAAAGTTGTTTCGTGAATAAACCTATTGTTTTTACAACTGCAGGTTTTCATAAAAAATATAAAAAAGCAGATCGTAAAAGTAACGTCTTTAGACTTCCACAGTTTCAGAATTGCCGTAAAGTGGTACTTTTCAGGAAATTCGTGATTTCTCTTCATCAGCGCTCATTATTGGTACAGGTTCATTCGTAGAAAGTGAAAACAGCAACCAGCCACTTTTAATAATACTATTCGTTAAGAAAAACTACCCTCGTCACACGTCAAAAACATAACGAATAAATGACATACCACACAAAAAACCAGCTTCAATGTGGAAATTATTTCTGAAACGCGAAGGACAAAATATAAACAAAAAGAAAATCGTGATTGGTACCGGAAAAAGTTATTTTACAAACAAATCCATTATGACCTGTAGTGAGCAACAATGAAGCAGATTATTTAAATTGGTAGCGTTGCTAAGTAAACTGGTCGGTATGTTTTTGGCGCGGGAATGATTAGGAAAACGACTGTGAGGAACAAATTTGGTTTTGTTCCCATTAGGCTGACGTGCGAAATCACAAAGCAGCGCTGGTTTGCGAATCGCTTTATCTTTTCTTGTAAGGTACAATGGAAAGAGTCAGCTTAACAGACGCTGGGAATGTTTCCCCCGGTGGTCCACCGGGCTGCCGCTGCCGCCGCGACGTCAAAGGGGCGGAACTGACGGGGCGGAGTGGGGGCCGGACGACCGCGATTGGCCGCTGCCGGCCCGCCCAGCAGGCGCGGGAGCGCACGCGGCGGCCGAGCGGCTGGCGGCCGGCCACGCCCCCGCAGCTGCCGGCCGGGAGCGGCCTCCCCTCCCCTCGACCCCCTCCAGCGGCCGGTAGCGGCGGCTGCTGCTGCGCCTACCTGGGCGGGCGGCGCGCTACCTAGGGCGCGCAGCGGCTCAGATGAATGGTGGCGGGCTATGCGAACACTGAGCCGCCATGAGGTGGAGCCGGCTGCTGCTGCTGCCGCTGCCACTGTCGCTGCTGTGCCTTCTGGCCGCCGCCGCAGCCGCCGACGCGCAGTCCACGTCCGCGCTGTCGACGCCGTCCGCCCCCGCGTCGCCCACGACACCCACCGCCACCGCTACTACCGCCACCCCCGCAGGCCTGCGGGGACACCGGCGAGGAGGCGCCAACCGGAGACCGCGCAACGGGAACAGCGGGCACCACAACAACAGCCACGCCAACGGCAGCAACAACAACAACCACCGGGGAGGCACCGAGAGGCGGCAGCGACACCGCAAGGGAGGCGGAGGCCGCGGTCGCGGCTCCAAGTGGTGGTACGTAGCAGCGCTGCCTGCCTGTCAAACTGTCACGTGCACGCCTCGCGCTGTTTACTACCCTGGCACCTCGCCTCGCTCGTAAACCGACGGCCGGTTCGCGCCAAGATAGCACTTTTCTGTCGACCTTTTCACATTAGGGGGCGTAAACAAGGTGTCTATGTCGTATAAGAGTGCTGCCTGTTTCTGTTGTGGCACGGTTTTTGAAAAGCTTTGTAAAATTTACACAGTGTTTGCCCACGTACAACCCTTTTAAGGTATGTCAAACGCCTCTATGTTTTCTGTTAAACGTAGTACCTCTTACTCGCGAAGTTCGCAATTCACGTATATCATGAACACAGAAAATACTCATCAGAATTTTACTATATGTAACACGAGATTTTGTGAATTCATCTCGGACCTGTAACTTTTGTAAGGGAATGTCGTTAAATATGGCGCGAACGCAGAGGAGGCAGCGTTCACAATCTTTATTTTGCATTCTCATCCTTTGGCTCCGCCACCTCACAACCCAAGTCTCGCCTAACCTAAACCTCGGGCTACGCTGAAGATCAGGCTCTCACTACAACCAAGATTTCAGGGGCAGAAGGGCGGTGGGGGAGGTGCAGGTGGGGGTGGGGGGGGGGAGATCCAGTATCAAACCAGATTTCTTAAAGTTCCGTTGAAATAAGTGTTGCGGCAATTGCGAGTGTGTATGTTTTTCCATAATAACCCCGCAAACGTCAATGTTTACACGTATTCGTGCGTTTGAAGCTGCTCTTTTTGTGTTTTAACAAAGTAGTTGACTTCTGTTCTGCGATCCCATAGTCGTAATAAACGGCGAGTAGGAGTCAACATAGTTTGAACAATTCCGTGCCTTAATAGAGACTGTATAGGACACGGTACGTGCCCCTTCAGAATAAATTACCTGAAATCATCTTCGTAGAAAACGAACGACTTCAAATGGGTTTTCGATCAGCAACAATATTTTATTTATTCACATAAAAAACCTTGTCAACATTTCTCACGTTAAATGCCAGAAAAAAATCATAGCGCTGATAGAATTTAGATTGTCGTATCTTTTCTCCTTGGGAGAATGCTTTGTCGGAATTCAGTTAAAGATAACATCTGTCTAGCTAACTGATAAATTAGAAGACAACCCGAAATGGGTGCTGATCGGACAGGAGCAGACGAAATGATTTGTAATTTTGAGGGAGAATTCTTTCCTTACTTAGGTGATAGTTGGTCGACAGTATATGACCCGAATATTAGTCGCTTTCCTCGCGAGTTGTGGCAGTGTCGCAAATGTTTTCAGTGTATATCTCAATATTATGGCATATACACGACAAGAATCGAATTTCCACAATGAATCAACGCTTGTCTTAAGTACTAAATCAGACCTGTCTTTATACATTGTTTGATGAGAAAGACGCAAATGTTTGGTTTTGTTTACTGCACCTGTTTGAATAACCGTTGGTGTTTTATTTGCGTTAAATTTCGAACAAGCGTGATCTGCCGTTCTCGAAATTTAAGTTCATTGAAGACGTTTTTAGAGACCTGTGGTATTATAAAACTTATTTGAATACCGGACGCAGAGTTAAACAGCGCCAGAAACATTTTATGTGAGCGCGGCAAAACTTCCGAGGGGCCTTGTAAACAAAGTGGCACTTGTGAGGGCTGCATTAAGTAGTCCTGGGTGGGGGAGTGGGGCCGTTAGTAAGGCGCTAGGGACTCGCAGCTGCTGTTTACTTAAGATGCTTTGTTTACAACCGAGCTGTTCCGAAACATTTTGTCTGCTGACTGCTATTTTGGGAGCTCAGGCGTGTGGAGCGCATCTACTTAACAAAAGCGGTCATCAATCTGAAGGTGAGCTTTGTCAGCATAGTGCTTCCCTGAGCGATGCACCGTCTGAGACATCGATAGTGGCCACGTTAGAGACGGCGTGTTAAAATCCCAAAGTTGATTCCTATCGGAGGTGGTCTGCTTCCTCCTCTTTCCACTCACCGGAGTTTGAAGAGCCGCAGGTTCCTGCTTTTCTCACGCACAAAGATTGTCAGTAATTGAAAAGTTATCGTATAGAAAACCTTACCATATCTAGTGTGACAGCTAGTGATATGTCACGCCACAGGAGCAGGTTTATCACTAATGAATTTCGCTGTTGCCCAAAATAGAAGCAAATAAGACAGTTCAAATGACTTTGCACGTTATGTTTATTTACACGGGGAGAGGGCTCTTTGTCTGCATCTGGCTCTGTGTGGGATAGAGCAGTTTTCTTTTGTAATATGGAACTTCTTGCTTACATGTCTCAGCATGTCTGTCACAATCCCACGTCTGAAACATACCTCCTGTCATTCGCATTGACGTCCTTTGACCACGTGCAGTTTCATCTTTTTTCCAATATGTTACGAATTCCACACGATAATGCAGCATTCAGGCATAAGCTGTAAAGGTTGTTTCTTCATAATTTGCACTATCCCAATAACCTATGTGGACTGACGTACACTACCTGACATTAGTCATCGTTCCGTTTCATACTCTGGCGCGTCGTTCAACCATTGCTCTTGCTCCATGCAGTTGTGATTTACTAATACCTTAGTCAAGGACTACAGCATTTTTACACATAGCGGATTGCTCAGCCTTGCGTCTGGAGATAGTTTTAAAGTCGTTGCTCGAGGCTAATAGCTTGAGAAACACTGAGGAAAAGTTGCAATTAAGTTTTGATAGCGCTTCACCTGAAAACACGTAGGGGAAAGGTGTGAGGTCACAGTTGCCATTGCCAGTCAAGCTGTTTGTATATATTACTATTCGGATCGTAAAAAATGCCAGTGTTTCAGGAGCCAATTTAAATCGAAAAACAAAGTTTTCCGATGAATAAATATTTAAAATGTGAATCCCTGTTTTGCGCAGAAGGAAAGTACAAGATAGCTTCGAGTATCTTGAAATGTTTGACAGCAGCATCACGTTTTTGTGGTGACAGCAATAGATCCACAGTTATTTGAAAGGGAAGTTGAACCATCCAGTTTCGCTTCAGTGTCTGGGGTTGAACGAAGCCACCACGGCAGCCAAAAGACTGCACGCGTTTACGAACCACGTCAGTCAGAATCGAATTAAACCAGTTGCCGCGCTCCTATCACAACATATTTGTCAGTCACTGAATGAACAAATTTCTCAGGTCTCTACTGACTTTATATGTTCATCGCACTAATGTTAAGCGCCGAATCGTATGAGAAGAGCATGAAATCTTAAGATAAAAAAAACCTTTTTTTCTCAACATCAAATTAAGATGGTTCTTAAACTGCGTTCCAGTTGTTCAAGATTGCTCATGTAATCGGTTTGTGATTGCTCAATATTGCAAAACAGTTTGTAATTTTGAACAAGGGGAACTGACAGCTTAACATGTCCAAAGACGTGCTTCTGGTATGCTTAGGACAATTTTCTACGCTGCTGAAATATCAGTGTTAGTGCGGGCAAGAAACCCAATTTCGGGTCCATGTTTGGTTAAGGCGATCGGCCCATATTGCACTGCGTAAGATACTTCACAAACATTTTATAAAAACTAGGACCGCGCTGTAGCTTCTACAAAAGTACGTCAAAAATTTTATAGAACGTATTCACTAAAATACATCTGACAACGGGCATATGATTAGTGAAACTGAACGGTTCAAATTTCTTGGTGTTCAGATAGATAGTAAACTGTCGTGGAAGGCCCACGTTCAAGATCTTGTTCAGAGTTAATGCTGCCATTTTTACTATTCGAGCGGTATCTGAAGTAAGTGATAGTTCGACACGAAAAGTTGTCCACTTTGCTTATTTTCATTCGCTTATGACGTATGGTATTATATTTTGGGTTAACTCTTCCCATTCTCAAAGAATATTTTTGTCTCGGAAACGGGCGATTCGGGCATTAGTCTGGGTATTCTGACATTGGCCTCTCAATATCTGCATTTGGATCGCACTTCCTTGACTCTTGTACAAAAAGGTGTGCAGTATGCTGCTGCAGCCATTTTCATTAAGCTACCACAAGAATTCGAAACTTTTAGCAGTAATCCACGCGCTTTCAGATCGAAGCTGAAGAGTTTCCTCATGCATCACCCTTATTCTGTCGAGGAGTTACTTGAAAAATAAAGCTGATTCCTGTGTTATATTGTTGATTGCGTTTACATAAACTTACGGTTTTTTTCTGTTTTTTTTGGGGGGGGGGGAGGGGGGGGTGTTCATAAAAGCTTTAATTTATCTGTTATTAATTTTATGTTGTAATTTCATGTACTGACACGTTCCATGACCTTGGAGGTTCGCTCCTCAAATTGGTCCTGCGGAACTAGACGTGTAAAATAAACAGTTCTTTTACACTCTAATACGTCACCAATGACAAGTCAACTGATGTTACCAATGAGACTCTCACAAGACTATTACCGACGAATTATTAATCACATCGAATGTTTGTCAGTTTTGTCCTACAAATGCTACATCGCACTATGGTTAACCTTTGTGCGATAAAAGTCAGTGAAAACCGATAGATTGTGACACCAAGAATGTTATTGGCCCTTCGATAGTTCTAGTTAAGGACCGCGGTGTTCAAATCACCCTTCTCGATTTGACTGCTGTGTTACTTCGGCGACCAGAACTGGGATATTGCGGAAAAGTAATAAGCCAGTTGGCCAAATAAGTTCAACCGAACAATGCTGCACAGTGGCTCAGACACTCCTCGCACTCGGCAGAACCGGTATTCAACTCCCGGACTAACCATACACAGTGGGGTTTTCTACGGTTTCCCTAAATCACCTAAAGCAAAAGCTGGATGGACCGATTTTGCTAGTCGTATTTCCCCAATCCGATCTTGTGGCCAGTCTAATGACATAGTTGTTGACGAGGCATAAACCCTAATTTTCCTTTTCTCATTCAAGAACGTTTGATATATGGCCACGAACATACGAGCGAGCGCTAAACGGGCTTTCTGCAACTTTAAAATAACGCTTTGCGGCGTTGCTTACCAGGACAGCTCCGTGTCTCGTACGTGTCAGCTGCGGACGTCTGTGTATCTCGCACTTCCCCTCCGCCAACTGAGACTGATATGCGTCGTGTTCGATTTCGCTGTTGTTCGCCGCTACGAGGAAAGACAATAACCTGTTGTACCTCTTCGCCGACGGCTGGAAGGAAACTGATTTATATATCAACAACCGACCCGTTTCTTCGACTCCCTCTATTCGACTAGTTTAAGCTTTTGTAAAGGTAACGACACTAGTAATTGAGAGATTGACAACGGCGAATAATAAAGCACTTTGTGCAATGAACCGTCTATAAGGTAACTTTGCGCAAGCAGTCGGACTCTTAAAAGCTACCTGAAGCTCGATCGATTTTCACTTACGCAAGCTTGTGCAAGCGTACCACATGCACTTACGCGAGTATGTATGCCGACAATGTGGAGACTTGTACAAGCAAACGTAGTTGTGAGGCAATCTTCTGCGGACCACTGTGTTGAGCGATACGCAAGAAACAGCAAACTGATCGAAAGGTTTAGTGGAATACGTGCAAGCCTTCCCTAGTTTCACGAACATTAAATCTAAAGTCTGTCGCTACAAAGCAGAGAGAGAGAGAGAGAGAGAGAGAGAGAGAGAGAGAGAGAGAGCGTACGTTGTATTCTCAAAGAAATACGAGGAAATCTGCCATGTCACAACAGAACTTGTTATTGACGAAACTAGAGTATATAAAAAAAAATACAGTAGAAGATATTTATCAATCTGAGGCAGGCAGAGTGAGAAGTTATATTCGTATCAGGTGTCGTTCTAGGCCCTCCAACTTGCGAGAAATCACAATATTGTTGTCAGTCTTCCGTGTGCTTGTCTCATCTTCCTAACTGTTTTTTGATTGAAGGTTACAAATCTCTGTCCATTAATGCTAAAATCAATATAGCATATGAATGTATCTTCAGCGAGAAAGAATGGTGTTGTGAGAAAACCTTTTTCGTTTCATTAGGCAGTTTGTACACATACCATGTTTCCTCATTAGAATTTTTATTTTATTTTATTTATTTTTTATTTATTTACTTTTTTTTGCGTCGCATCCTAGCTCCACAGATTAGAAGATCAAACCAGTACTTGTAAAAATTACGATTAGATTGTTAATAGGAGAAAGAATTTATAAATACATCAACATCCAGGGGTCAGGGTTCCAGTTCAGTTTGTGGCAGCGCTTAGTCACGCGCACCATATCCAACGTCTAGCATTTCTAGCAAGCAGATAACGTGAAAAGCTTCGCCGAATGCTGTTAAATATGTAAACTACATGAAAGTGAGACGCCCTTTCCCTTCCAGTCTGTGACTTGGCTCTTCTTTGTAGCCTTCGTGCATAAAGTCCACGACGTATTATTTACTGTTATCTTTCGTGCTCGGTGAAGTGTCTTGCTCCTAACGTAAAAGTCACGTTACTGCGTCCCAGGAGGCATACTGATTTTAATCTGTACATACTCCGTCTGTGCGACGTCCTTGGTTATACCCTCCACTAGATTGAGCGAGAGACCTAGTCCGTAGTTGTAGAGTTTCACGTCAGCCTCTATTTTATTTATTTATTTATTTATTCATTCGTCCTTACTCTATTCAGCACGACTGGTAGGGCACGTCAGACAAATTACAGAAATAATACGTAATTACGTGTACATAGCGTTCTATTTCGCATTTTTCATTAAATTTCAGTTTTGATCCATCTAATTCTGATATTCTACATTCGTAAGTTTATATATACGAACCTCTGTACAGCGCGTGGCGGTGGGCACTCCGTACCAAAATAATGTACGTGATTTTCTGTCCTATTAACTTCGTGTACTGAGAAAGGGAAAATTACTGTCTATATGCCTCCAAATCTGCCCTAACCTATCTAGGGTTCTCCTGATAAGTTCTGTGGGAGATACACGACTGTGGTAGCAGAACTGTCGAAAAGTCTCCAGCTAATGCATGTTATCTAATTTTACCCAGAAGGGTTTCGTGAAAACAAGGTCGTCTTTCCTCAATAAATTCCCCATTTAAGTTGACCGAGCATATCTCTTCTTCTTTGACTTATCCACTTATGTTGATACTAGTAGCGCGTCTCGTTAGATGTCTGCTGCCATGCTTACTTGATAAGAACTCTAAACGCTGCAGAAATGCTCTATAAAACTGGTCGCATTAGCGTCATGCTTCAGATTACCTTCACAAATGCACTGTACTTGCCCTGAACTCGCGTAAAGAATGTCTTCCATTCGCTCACGTACTACACTTTTTACTCATTCGTCCCGATAGCATCGCTTCTTAGCATTACTCCTAAATATCTAAATGACGTGACTTATTCCAAATGTCCGTCGCTAAATTTTTTATCGGGTTCTGTCTGGTTAATTCAGAGGTCGCATGATAGTTTCAAACTCGCATCAATCTTCCTAACTCTTAGACAACTTCTAGTGATTTCACGCTCTATTACAAAGCGTGCGCAAATTATCCTACCCGCGCAGACCACGGCAGCGCACGCGTGCTAACGAGTACTGGAGATGGTGTAACATCCACATTCAGTGCCTTTCACCCCATTTCTTCACACAGCTACGAACAATTACTTTATCTGGAGACAGCATTCCTCTCTACCCCTGGAATTATTTTTAGCAGCGTGTCAGAAAGTATTCCTGAACAGTTTTTATGATCTTCGTCCAGCATCTCACTATATTACGCCAGCCGGCGCGCACATTATCTCTTACAGGTTCAACACCGTGTCCAGAAACTGTTCCTCTGTTAGACTGTTCCGTCAAAAAGAATTTTTAATTAGCTTTCCTCTCCATACAGTGCAGTACGCTGAACACTAGTCGATTACAAAGCGGACTCAGTGAAATAATCGGATATTCTTGTTATTTAATTTTCTATGCAAGAAGCAGTAGGTATCGCAGGGAAGTATATTATTGCCTCTGCCTAAAAGAAAAACTTATCGGTATTTGGTTAAGAGAGGGAACCTAACAGAAAACTTTGTACCTTAGTGATTTCGAGAGAACTCCCTCCACTGAATCCATGAACGCATTCTTGGTGAAAATTAGTATTGAAATTTGATGATGATTGTTTAAATATATTTATGGAATGCGACAGCTTCTTCAGTTTCAGAAGAGTGTGACGCGGCTGCTTGCTTCTAGAATTTCCGGAGGGAAACTGATGAAAGAACCCTCTGTGTGTACATTCTGTCTGAACAGTGCGTGTACTAGAGCTGCTGAACCATGGCAGTACAAACACCATAAAACGTCTAGTGTTTTGTCGGATGGAATTATAGGGAATGTCGAACAACCGTTCCAATTACTTACTATTAAGCTTAATTTATACGTATTGGTGCATCGATGTGTAGATACTTATCACGTCACTCGCCGGCCGGTGTGGCCGAGCTGTTAAGTCCCATAGTGCTCAGAGCCATTTGAACCATTTTTTGATGTCACTCCTCAAACACTGAATATTGATAAATCTTTTTCCTCTCCTTCCTCACGGGCTTCTTACCTATATGTTCATTGCTTATCGGACCTTGATTTGACACTTTATAGGTATCCTATATGTAAATTAAACGTTTATCGTTTAGTACGTTAAAAAACACTGGTCTACAATAAGACTTTCTTTTAAATGTGAATGTATGCTTTCCCGACGTATACAGCTGGCGAAGAGTTCTCGGGCTTCCAGCCGGGTGGCGAAGTCAGAAGATGATGAGTATGTCACTCGTCGAAACGTCGCAGTTTGAAGACACCGCCACCCGGCTGGAAGCCCGAGAACTCTTCGCCACTTTCTTTTAACTCTGTATATCTATCTAGCTGCTTGCCTAGCTTCCACCTTCAACTAATCCCACCTGAGGTCGCGGAGCTTGTATACAACTCTCCCGTACTGATCGTAACGATTGGTAACAAGTCGGCCGGAGTGGCCGAGCGGTTCTAGGCGCTACAGTCTGGAACCGCGCGACCGCTACGGCCGCAGGTTCGAGTCCTGCCTCGGGCAGGTTAGTTAGGTTTAAGTTGTTCTAAGTTCTAGCGGACTGATGACCACAGAAATTAAGTCCCATAGTGCTCAGAGCCATTTTTTTAATTGATAACAAATATCCTGGTGGAGACGTGTTCCTTAGATCTGGCCTGATGGGGATCCGAAAAACTGTCGACACTCAAGGTTGGATCTCAAAGCAGTTCTCTATGACGTATCTCCTGTACAAGTGCGCTGTACTTCGCCAGAACTCCCCGAAGCCTGCATTCGCCTTCCATGTAACTGACCTTACGTGCTCGTCTCATTTCACGTCGTTTCGAAACATTACGCCGTGATACTTAATGAACGTCACTGAGTCTGGTGGTATGTCATCATTATTGTATCAATATCACAGGAATGTTCGTTGCCGAGGCAGTCAAGGCCCACAGAGAGCAAATTTAAATTTGACTACGTACGCGGCGCTAAGAAGAGATGTTAACAAATGGCTCTGAGCACTATGGGACTTAACTAGAGATGTTAACGCTACTGAAGAGAAATGACTAGAGAGGCTTTACTCTCTCATCTCACTGAAGCACTGCTCCGTCTCGGGTGGTCACGTTAGCACTCTGGTTAATTCAGTGGTCTCACGTCGGGAAGAGCGTAGTTCAAAGCCCTACTCGACTGTACCTTATTTAGATAGTCCGGCTGTTTATTAGATAACAGAATGAGATTTTCACTCTGCAGCGGAGTGTGCGCTGGTATGAAACTTCCTGGCAGACTAAAACCGTGTGCCGGACCGAGACTCGAACTCGGGACCTTTGCCTTTCGCGGGCAAGTGCTCTACCAACTGAGCTACCCAAGAAACTTGTGTAGCTCAGTTGGTAGAGCACTTGCCCGCGAAAGGGAAAGATCCCGAGTTGGAATCTCGGTCTGGCCCACAGTTTTAATCTGCCAGGAAGTTTCTTATTTATTAGATAATTTTGTAGGGGATGTCGGTACGGTTCCTTAAACAACACCACGGCCATTATCTCACCTTAGCCGTTTCCACTAGGAGCTTGTGCTCCGGAACGAATAATCTAGCTATCGACGACACGTTGAAATCTAGTGCTCTTGCCGATTATTCGGTTGGTAGTCCATACGCCGTTCCCGGCGGAAGTGAAGTCCTCTGTGTCGCCGCCTGGCTTCACCCTCCTGCTGACCTCATTATTTCTCCAACCTCGTTTCATTATAGTCGAACCCCAAACCACCGACATCCAGTACGTTTTGGCTTTCTCACTTTCATTGTCATGAATCTTCCGACGAGAGGTTTCTTACTCTGTCTTCACCCTTAATGCTGTAGTATACTAATGATGCTGCAGTATACAGAGAAGTTGTAGCATTAGAAAATTGCAGCGAAATGCAGGAAGCTCTACAACGGATAGGCACTTGGTGCAAGGAGTTGCGACTGACCCTTAACATAGACAAATGTAATGTATTGCGAATACATAGAAAGAAGGATCCTTTATTGTATGATTATATGATAGTGGAACAAACACTGGTAGCATTTACTTCTGTAAATTATCTGGGAGTATGCATACGGAACGATTTGAAGTGGAATGATCATATAAAATTAATTGTTGGTAAGGGGGATGCCAGGTTGAGATTCATTGGGAGAGTCCTTAGAAAATGTAGTCCATCAACAAAGAAGGTGAATTACAAAACACTCGTTCGACCTATACTTCAGTATTGCTCATCAGTGTGGGATCCATACCAGGTCGGGTTGACAGAGGAGAAAGAGAAGATCCAAAGAAAAGCGGCGCGTTTCGTCACAGGGTTATATGGTAAGCGCGATAGCGTTACGGAGACGTTTAGCAAACTCAAGTGGCAGGCTATGCAAGAAAGGCGCTCTGCATTGCGGTGTAGCTTGCTGTCCAGGTTTCGAGAGGGTGCGTTTCTGGATGAGGTATCGAATATTTTGCTTCCCCCTACTTATATCTCCCGAGGAGATCACGAATGTAAAATTAGAGAGATTCGAGCGCGCACGGAGGCTTTCCGGCAGTCGTTCTTCCCGCGAACCATACGCGACTGGAACAGGAAAGGGAGGCAATGACAGTGGCACGTAAAGTGCCCTCCGCCACACACCGTTGGGTGGCTTGCGGAGTATAAATGTAGATGTAGATGAATCGGACTGGCAGGGGTAGGATGTGGGTGGGATGGCTGGAAGGCCCTTCATCTACTCTGCTCTATTCAGTGCTTCAACTTTGCCATTCCTCCATACTTACGTGGTCCGATCAAATTTCTGGCTGACGTCGCTAACGCCAAATGAGGAAGACTCTTGACAAAGGGTGTACCGAGCTCGCTGTTTAGTCCCTAAGCCCCCAAAACACCAACCAACAGCTCTGTACCTCCGCCTGGAAGAATGACAAATAGCTATCTTGCAGATTAAAACTGTGTGCCGTGCCAGTACTAGAACCTGTAGTGGGAAGTGCTCGTACCGCATTGAGTTATCAATGCACGAGTCACTTCTGTGAGGACAACTCGTGAGTCATGCCTGTATAACTCAAATTTCCTTCGAAAGGCAAGGTCCCAGATAAGAAATCTGGTCCGGATGCAGCTCTAAACTGCTCCGAACTCTCTGAACATCTGGTAACAAATATGCAACCAGTCGGTTTTTTACGATTAATTCAACCACGAACATGTTTTCGAGCCACTGTAGGCTCATCATCAGATAGAGGTGTTACAAGCCTGCAGTGGCTCGAAAACATGTTCGTGGTTGAAGAAATCGTAAAAAAGCGACGGGTTGCATATTTATTACCAGATAAACGCCAATTTAAATCACAGTGTAGTTCGTCATCCGCAACGGATATACTGAAACGTCTAAACATCGTTCATTCCCTGCAGTGTGCAGGATTCATTGTGGTTGCTCGATACTTCCTCAGGATGGGGAGTTGATACCTAGTCACCCCGAATGTGAGACCAGTGTTTAACCACAAAGAAACATTGTTCGGCAGAAACTTCTCGGAGTACTGACAATGTGGTTTATTAATTTTTGCAGCATATTCCAATACCGGTTGCTGATGTGCGGCAGTAGTCGACCTATAGGTTTGATTCATCATCACGGTCCTTTAGTAGAAATGTTGAAGGGATCTGTGATTTCTGTAACATAGGAAATAATTCCCAAATGGGGAATGTGTGATGCTAAACATCGAGACCGTATTTTAAAAAGTTGATCTTATTTTATCGCAAGAATAAGGAGTTCCGCGACTTGTATTCTATTTCACGGATTTCCGATACCTTCACTGAACCTTTCAGATAAAATGTGTGTTTAGACTCTGCCCAGTAATATGCGAAGATTCCTCATGCGACTATCGACATGGTATTTCTGGCGCTTTATATGTGGGATTAAGGGCTTAGTTATACATAACGTAGACCTCAGCGAAGTATTGTAAGATACGCCACACAGCGCGGAAGTCATATAAAAATATCAGCCAGTAAGCTCCGGCAAAGAGCTAAGTGTAATGACAGAAAATCAGAAGCTTCTTACATGCATAAGATAATTTAGAGAAAAATGTATCATTCATTTGATGTTGTTGGAAGTTCCTATCACTGCAGCAGCACCGCAGCCAATCACCGCCCACCTGCTACGGATCCACACCTTATAGAAAACATAGACATATAACATAATACAATATAGCTAGTCATGAAAATCTTACCATTGAGATTTTTACCATTTCTAAATTACTAAGCTTCAGCCATTGTTTAACGTTATTGTTCTGTAAAACGAACTAATTGTTGGTGTCTGTTACTAGCTTCGTAAAGATTCAGATTTCCTTCTCATCGTCACGGGATAGCCGCAGTCGCTGGTGTAAACCCAGTGTGTAAAATTTCGCCTCAGTTAGACATCTTTATTCGTATTGCAAGCAATTTTCGGGTAACAAGTACCAGCTGGTCTTTATAATAATGTATATCCTACAGATGACTGCTTGTCAGTATTGGTCATCACGTGAAAATTGTCATGTAGGTCTGAAACTGGTTGTTACACAAAGATAAATACTATAGTTGTTATAATAGCTCTCTCTTTGTGGGTGATGTAGCTGTTTGCTTAGTTACTCGGTGTGCAGCAGGATTTCACGTGTTCTTGGTACAGTGTTAACTGAGTCGTCATCGTCATTATCATCATCCGCATCATCATCATCATCATATCAGATGCCATCAAATGTGTTGAATCACTGTCCATAAAACAGTACTACTGGTTCATAAGTAGCCCACGTGATTATGAATCATCCAGTCAGACATGCTACTAGGTCGAGTAAAACCCTGTATGTAGTTTCTGACTGTCCCGACACAATAAGGAAACGTAACGCCGACAGCGCTTCTTGCATTGTTATAGCGACCTCGCTATTAAAGCGACACCAAACGTGATCTTGTGTAGAGTATTCAGCCGATACGCACAATAGTGATAGATAACGACGTCGTTTATAGACGGTCAATCCGTCGTGAAGACTGTTGAGAGATCCATATATACAGGGACTGGCAGACTCTTAAAATGTTAAGTAACGTGTCAGTGTTACTGGTGCAATGTCACCCATTAATCATTGGCGTAAAATACTCTGGCGCGTCCGTTTGGAGGTGTAAAATGGAGCGAACATAGGCCTATAAACAAATTAATGTGAACTGGAATGCTTATAAGGAAGGGTAATTTCTCTGTAAAGGAAGCCGCATGTAAGACTATCATAAGAGCCATGTTCGAAATGATGTATAAACACGGCACGTGAGCGTCCCAGAGAAACGTTATAAACCAAAATGTGTACTCGACAAGGGCTGCTATCTTTTTTTAACCATTGTCTGCAGAAGACTATGGCCGAGGTCCTTTATGCTACCCAAATATTGTAGAGAAAAACCATGAATGATGACAGCCTCATGTCAGGGCAGGGATGGAAGTTCACAGGCAATCGCTCCATCGGGACAGCAGCGGTGAATGAGATGGGAGGACAATGGGGTATTAATGTGCTACCAGCTACGCTTGGTTTTATTTGGATCGCATATTCACTTACCGGTTTTACAATTAACTGCGTCGGGGATCCAACGCAAAAAATTTAAAAAATCTGTGGTCCTTAGCGCGGTAGCTGTCGATAGCGGCAGATAGAGACAGACACGGATTGAATAAGCGCGGCGAGGCGAATTAATGACGATCTAGCGTAAAGACCAGTCTGGGTGTGGTTTTTACACGGTTGTGCAAGCCGATTTAGCTAAATACTGGACTGTTACTCACCCTCCACCTCATAAAACACGATGTACAAACAGTTAAATACGTTGACACATAGAACACTGTTTTCCCGTTTCATAGACAGATGGTGCACACGACTTCCCTCTCTCATATTAGCTGACAACTGTGGCGGCAGAAAGGGAATCCAGCCACAAAATTAAACAAATTTGTCAAATCATGATAACACCAGTCCTCGCAAGATAGACGCTGGAAACCACACTGGGAAAGGAGGTCAACTAATTACTACAGAATTAATGTCGGCGGTTGTTGTGCCAAACAGAAACAACGCGTGTAACGCGCAAAAAGCTTGCACGGATCCGAATGTGAGTACCTAACCTGCCACGTCGGTAAATAAAATGATTCGCTAACGATTGCATAATTCCACGAGAAGGCGGTACATTCACTATTGAGAATCAGCTTCCTTAGCCACCATATTTCCCGCAGATCCAGATTCCATGTTCTCAGTCAGCGTAAAGCGCTTCAGAGATATGGGACATTTCTTCAGAAAAGACTATTGTGAAAGTAGAAAACTGAATCAGCACTGAAAAACTGTTTTCCGACTGCTAGTTTTTCAGTCCCCAAGAAATCTAGCATTTTTAAATGGTTGGTTGGTAGCAAATGACACTCGTTATCAAGTCTTAATACTGTCTTGAAGCCTGCAGTGTTTTCTCAGATTGGTACCTGAGAACCAGAGCCAGATTAAAACGGAATCGAACTCGCGGTGTAACATGTTAATATTTGTCATGTATGAAGCATCAGGTCTAGAAACTACGCTGAAGGGCCGAAAAAGGGAAGAATCGTAACATCAATCTTTAACCTTTAAGAGATGAGGTCAGATCTTAGCTCATCGAGAAAAGCCACGCCACAGAATTGTATTAAAAGTTGCACTACGCACTGTTTAGTTAAAAAGAAATGTGTGTGAAATCTTAAGGGACTTAACTACTAATCTTAGACACTACTTAACCTAAATTATCATAAGGACAAACACACACACACACCCATGTCCGAGGGAGGACTCGAACCTCCGCCGGGACCAGCCGCACAGTCCATGAGTGCAGCGCCTCAGACCGCTCGGCTAATCCCAGGCGGCGCACTGTTTACTCATAAGAGAGATACACTACAGAGTTTCCTAATTTACTGTTCATTTGAAACAGTCTTTCCACCACTGGACCACAAACTAAGCAATATACCTAAGAGCAACAACAATCTCTTGCAGCCTCTGCTTTCACACGCTATTTGTTCCTTTCCTTGGTTCCAAGATTAACAGAACAATGCTTGCAGAGTGTAAACCAGTTGAGCCTCCTAGCAGACGTGACGTAAAACGCCGTTTTCCCATGGGACACCGTCAGTCAAACGGTCTTAAGCAACTAAATGTACCATATGTGGAAATAGGGGGAGAGAGAGAGAGAGAGAGAGAGAGAGAGAGAGAGAGAGACAGCCGACCGAGCGGGGGGCATGAGGGTGGGGGGGGGGGGGGTCACGGGGTTTGCTTGTAGCAGCAGGATCCTCATAATTCGTCAATTGCAGCAGGAGTGTCACAGAAATGCACTTCGATTGGACTACTGGGGGAAACTTGGTCATAGTCTTTGTACATAGCGGAGAGAGTTATTCTTAGAGTTTCGAGAAACCATAATACATACAGTCCAGCATCAAGACTACAATGGTTAAACTACAGAAATGTTGATTCATACAGAAGTGTAGTCAATTATGTTCACCATCTGCTGGAACAATATGAGAAACTAGCGATGAAAGCTTACGCTTCCATATACCCAGCTGAAAACGTGAGGATTAAAAATATTGACCTTGCAAGTATAAGTTACTTATTCACATACTGGTTTTCGGCTGTGTGACAAGTGAATGTCGCCACAACAGGTAGGACGACACACGAGTTCTACAGATATTACTCATGTAGACACAAGGCTGTTGAAAAAAAAGATTCATATAAAAAATGCGAAGGAAATCATTTTTGAAGTACGAATAATGAAGTTAATTCTACTGCTGCAGTCAGGTTCTCTAACATATGGATAACTGAAGCTTACTGTTAAAAGCACACGAGATAAATGTGAGGATTTCCTCTGTAAGAATTCTGTATCAACAATATCTGCTAACTGCACGTAATTCTGTGGTCGCGACATTCGGTTGTCACCTTACGACCGATTAAGAAGCCAAAAAGCGGTTGGTGAACAAATTCAATAGTTGCAGAATGTCTAAGAAGCTTTTCTTTATTGTTATTATTATCTCGTTCTGCGAGGTACCAATGGAGAATTCAGAAATTGCTATAGATTGTATTCTAGGCCAGTAACAAGAAACTTTTTGCGTCTGATTTATTTCAAACAGTTCTCATATTATTCGCAGGTCTTCCTCGTGAATGCTGTGTCTAGTCTTTTTGTAGTTGTGAGATCAGCAATTACTACGAAGACGATTTGTAATTCATTCTCTGGCGTGAGTGCCTAGCAATTTCCATTTTACATTACTTCAATCACACTAGAACAACTAACGACTTGGCGGAGAATGTGCACGCAACCTACTTGCAGTCAGTTTACGAAGTAAGATTAAAAGTTTCCCCTGACACGTAGGTAGCAAACATATTTTGAATTTGCTACGTGTTACGTAATAACCTGTCGTGCGTCATCTTCAGCTGCGGAATGTTTTTGTTTGCACGGCTCTTTAAAGTGGTCGTGTCGTGTGTGTTTCTACGAAATGGATAAACTGGAATACCGATCTAAGAACTCTTTCTGTTCAACGAGTTACCGGAATTCCTTCTAGTCAATGAAGGAGTCGGCTTTCCAACAGCCAATAAATGGATGTCTCAATACTACTCGGCTGTACTTATGCCGGAGATAATTCACATGAGGGACGACTTTCCAAAGCCGAAACCATCGAGAAGACGCAGAATGCTGATTTGATCGGTAGGCAGTTACAAGGTGTATGAAAGGCCTAAAGAAAGGGTAAGTTTTAAATGAAGAATTCACTATGAAAATATTTCGTGCAAAACGCGGGCGGAACCTGTTGATTCCGACCTAACTCGAATTGTGGCAATAAGAAGCAGACTTTTTCAGAACAAATGCAATAAATTGTGTTGAACGATTTGTCTCTCTGGAAAATACGAATGTCCTCCACTTCTGAGGAAACGAAACAACGATCGAAACGATGGATGCGAGCCGGTGGCCGTACTCAGAAAAGACAGATGCCTATTTCATCTGCTGACAGCGTTTTTATTTGTTATTAGGTTTGATCGTTACTGTGAAGCAGCCACTTCCAACATGTGGCGAACACTATTGTTTACTCACAGTATCAGATATTAAAGTCACAGCCATCGTTCAACTGACGGTATGTCGAGTTCGCTGAGACGTACTTGGACAACAATGGCTAAATTTGCGATGTCTCGAAGAAATATAATATTCAAAGTATAAACACATACATTTTCAAAACTTAAGAAACTAAACGTGTTTTTAAAGGTTCCGTCTCTGTTGTGGACGAGACTGTTGCTGTCAGTGTTGCACTTCGATCACCAAAAGTAAATTCATAAATCTTGCTGTCCGCTTTCATCAGGAACGTTCTGACGTCATGTGCCGACACTATTATGGTCTGCCTTCACTAGGATTCAATAGGTTCTTGCTGATTAAATGATAAAGGCTATTTTATTTTGGCTTCCAGCGGTTAAGTGGCCTGTAACATAACACGCTTTGTTAACAGCTATTCAGCACTATAATTAAAGGATTTTATTTTACGTCCTTTTCCCTTTCACGAACGGAACTACTGTATCGCTGTGGTTCGATCTTGCACAGCTGATGATGTGTGGGGAGTACAGAGTATAGCTAAAAACTGCTTTTCGATGCAACATAATTCCGATGAAGGATGTTTTTTTCGTGTTTTCTCTGTTGGCAGCAGCGGCAGTTCTTCAGTTCTTTCTAGCAACTAAGGTACGTTCGAGCATTCTGAAATCTAGCTTGTTTGAACGAAACAAGCAACGCAGTCTCTGTATCTTCGTGTTATGCCTTTCTCGCGCTTTTTTTATCTCTGGATCAGATATACTTCTCTCGAACCTAGCCGTAATTAGATCACTATTTTGATTATTGCCGACTCGTTAAAGTTTCCAGTTTTCGACCTCTGTTTTTAATCAGCTGCATTAAGCATCCCTATATTCAACTTAAGCTAAATTTCGGCGTATTTTCGTTGCGATTTCTCTAGCAATGAGCCTAAAAATTTTTCAGTTTTTGTATACAGAAAGAAAAACACAGTTTGACACCGAATTCACTAATTTCGACACACTATAAAACGACTTCAACACCCCCGAGCACTGACAGATGTCTTGACAACGGCAGTACCCAAAGACAATTGGTAATATTGCAACAATAGCAAACATTGTTTAATTTGTTCGTTCTAACAAAATAAAGCTCTCTATGAACCATGGGCCTTGCTGTTGCTGGGGAGGCTTAGTTCCTCAGCGATACAGATAGCCGTACCGTAGGTGCAACCACAACGGAGGGGTATCTGTTGAGGGGCCAGACAAACGTAAGATTCCTGAAGGGGTGCAGCAACCTTTTCAGTAGTTGCAGGGGCAACAGTCTGGATCATTGACTGATCTGGCCTTGTAACACTAACCAAAACGGCCTTGCTGTGCTGGTACTGCGAACGGCTGAAATCAAGGGGGAACTACAGCAATAATTTTTCGCGAGGGCATGCAGGTTCAGAGAGATGCATCAAACCAGTCTCTGGACTGAAGACGACAACAACAACATCAACAATAAAAAAGCTTCTAAATGTGAATGATACCGTGACTGCAGAAAACAAGTATATTTCTTCGTCTGAGAAGCGAAGTCTTTTCGTGTTAAACAGTTTTTCTCGTCTCAAAAGAAAGAAAATATGAATTTACGAATCATGTTGGCGGGATTGCGGTATTATTTCCTATTAATCGATTTTTTTATCTTACGTGTTTTCGTCTTATGCGTTTCCCGGAGTTATGGCTAATTTGCATTGTCCGTAACATTAGTGGGTAGTATTACTCCTTCAATAGAGTGCAGATTTATGTGAAAGTGAATAATACAGTCGAGAAGATACTGAATGCTCTAGGAACGTGGTGTCAGACAACAGAAGAATACTGAAGACTAGATCGAATAACTAACTAAGAGAAACGGAATCAAATGGCTCTGAGCACTATGGGACTTAACAGCTGTGGTCATCAGTCCCCTAGAACTTAGAACTAGTTAAACCTAACTAACCTAAGGACATCACAAACATCCATGCCCGAGGCGGGATTCGAACCTGCGACCGTAGTGGTCTTGCGGTTCCAGACTGCAGCGCCTTTAACCGCACGGCCACTTCGGCTGGCCAGAAACGGAATCGATCTGAGAGGAAGAGCTCTACCTCACAAGTTAACTAATGTAAGGGATAGAGCGTTCGGACACGTCCAGTAACACGATATTGCTGTGCCTTTGTTTGTAACAAATAGGAAGCAATGTTCCTTCTGACACGCATGCGTATCTGAAGGAACACGCACTGCGGCGACTACAGGCGTTATGAAATACAGGAAATTTATTCGCAATTGAGAATAGGGGCTACCTTCAACCGTAGAAAATTCGATATTTCACTGCCTGTCTTTTTTCGAATTACGATGCAAAGTTCCTGCGGTCATGCATCGACGCGTGTTCGAAGGAACTTCACATTGTAATTCGGAATAACACATGCACTGCAATATTGTCGGACAAGCAACTTTCAAGTAAAAATTTCTACCCTGTGCACAATCGAGTACAGGTTATGGACACATGGTTGAGGGCATATGGAAGTTAGGGTCTTGCTGTGGGTAGGGCGTGGACAACCAAATGGTAAGGCGACCGCTCAAGTCCCCTTCTGGCACAAATTTTCATTGTCGTATTTCTGTTATATAGCTGTTGGTAGTCGACATTCATAACTGCGAATACGTTTCATGACAGTGAAAATTTGTGCCGTACCGGAAGAGGTCGCCTTAGCCATTTCGGCTGTCTGTGCAAGCTTCACGACCAGATCCGGACTTCCGTATGTCGTCGTCCGTATGTCATTAAACTGAACTATTATGCTGAAGTACTATGCGATGTTCCTTAGGACTATACTTACGATTAAATGTCTTACGGTAAGTGTAAGAGTGCAGGGTAATGACATGTGGTTAAGGACACGTGGAAGTTAGGTCTGGCCGCGGAGCGTGCACGAATAGTCGAAATTGTTAAGATGACCGTTCGCGACAAGCGATAAATCATAGTCTGGCACAAATTTTCTATGTCGTTCCATTCCACAGTTGGAGGTTACCCGTATTCGCAACTGCTAATATGTTTCTTGTTCATCCTGACACATCAAGTAGTAGCAAGTTGGCTAACTGGATGAAGTGAGGGAGGAGAGGAGAGGTGAGCGGAAATTGTACAAGATGAACAAGGCTTGACTGCAATTACACTACTGGCCATTAAAATTGCTATACCACGTAGATGACGTGCTACAGACGCGAAATTGAACCGACAGTAGGAAGATGCTGTGATATGCAAATTATTAGCTTTTCAGAGCATTCGCATAAGGTTGGCGCCAGTGGTGACACCTACAACGTGCTGACATGAGGGAAGTTTCAAACCGATTTCTCATACACAAACAGCAGTTGACCGGCGTTGCCTGGTGAAACGTTGTTATGCCTCGTGTAAGGAGGAGAAATGCGCACCATCACGGTTCCGACTTCGATAAAGGTCGGATTGTAGCCTATCGCGATTGCGGTTTATCGTATCGCGACATTGCTGCTCGCGTTGGTCGAGATCCAATGACTGTTAGCACAATGTGGAATCAGTGGGTTTAGGAGGGTAATGCGGAACGCCGTGCTGGATCCCAACGGCCTCGTATCACTAGCAGTCGAGATGACAGGCATCTTATCCGCATGGCTGTAACGGATCGTGCAGCCACGTCTCGATCCCTGAGTCAACAGATGGGGACGTTTGCAAGACAACAACCATCTGCACGAACAGTTCGACGACGTTTGCAGCAGCATGGACTATCAGCTCGGAGACCATGGCTGCGGTTACCCTTGAGGCTGCATCACAGACAGGAGCGCCTGCCATGGTGCACTCAACGACGAACCTGGGTGCACGAATGGCAAAACGTCATTTTTTTCGGATGAATCCAGGTTCTGCTTACAGCATCATGATGGTCGCATCCGTGTTTGGCGACATCGCGGTGAACGCACATTGGAAGCGTGTATTCCTCATCGCCATACTGGCGTATCACCCGGCGTGATGGTATGGGGTGCCATTGGTTACACGTCTCGGTCACCTCTTCTTCGCATTGACGGCACTTTGAACAGTGGACGTTACATTTCAGATGTATTACGACCCGTGGTTCTACCCTCCATTCGATCCCTGCGAAACCCTGCATTTCAGCAGGATAATGCACGACCGCATGTTGCAGGTCCTGTACGGGCCTTTCTGGATACAGAAAATGTTCGACTGCTGCCCTGGCCATCACATTATCCAGACCTCCCACCAATAGAAAACGTCTGGTCAATGGTGGCCGAGTAACTGGCTCGTCACAATACGCCAGTCACTACTCTTGATGAACTGTGGTATCGTGTTGAAGCTGCATGGGCAGCTGTACCTGTACACGCCATCCAAGCTCTGTTTGACTCAATGCCCGGGCTTTTCAAGGCCGTTATTACGGCCAGAGGTGGTTGTTCTGGGTGCTGATTTCTCAGGATGAATGCACCCAAATTGCTTGAAAATGTAATATGTCAGTTCTAGTATAATATATTTGTCCAATGTATATCCGTTTATCATCTGCAGTTCTTCTGGGTGTAGCAATTTTAATGGCCAGTAGTGTAGAAGGTTAAAGTGGATGTAGGGTGCATTAATTATGCAGAAATGATTAGCGTGGACAGCTGCATCAAACCAGTCTTCGGTCAGAAGGCAGCAGTAACAACGTGGGCGGTAGAGACCGGACCAGTGGCGGATACCGGAAGGCGCGAGGCGGCGTGCGCCGGTTATCTGGTCACGCAGTGCGGCGGTCGCAGCGGCCCGTGTCGGAGTGGAGGCCGGCCTGTGGCGCAGAGACAAACAACCGACAACAGCTTAGTCCGGCCAAACGACAGGCGGCGCTGTTTGTCGACTGGGCGGGCGTGTCGGTCCGGCCCAGCCCAGCCTGACGCGTGGGCGCGTTTACCCAGCGCAAGCAGCGCCCCGACCCAGTGTGTAGCGCGGCACGCAGGCGCGGCTGCTGATGCGGCGAAGACGAGCTCAAATTCCTCGTCCGGTACAGTCACACGCCGGGAACGCGATGTGCGAAACCGAGAGACTCCCGACTGCACTGCAACCGTAAACAGACTACAGCGTCACTTCCTACGTTGGCGCAACTGAATATTTCTTACGTCTCCCTCCTTGTCGTTCTGTTACTTCAGAAGACAAACCGGTTGATGCCACGATTCTTGACTCTAAGAAGGCTTCCGAGAACTTTCCGTGTACCTATCAAAGCTACTGTCTATCTCCGTGGGAATCAAGTGGTACTATATTATCGAATGCGAAAGGGGCAAATAGATGAATGAAGCCGGCCTGTTGTGGCCGAGCGGTTCTAGGCGCTACATTCTGGAACCGCGCGACCGCTACGGTCGCAGGTTCGAATCCTGCCTCGGGCATGGATGTGTGTGATGTCCTTAGGTTAGTTAGGCTTAAGTAGTAAGTTCTAGGGGACTGATAACCTTAGATGTTAAGTCCCATAGTGCTCAGAGCCATTTGAATATAGAGATGCTTAATGCAGCTGATGAAAAACAGAGGTCGAAAACTGGAAACTGTAACGAGTTTGGCATTGTTAAATTCACCGTCGACAATAATAAAAATAGTGATCTAATTAAGGCTGTGTTCGAGCGAAGTACATCTGAGCCAGAGATAAAAAAAAAGCGCGAGAAAGGCATAACACGAAGATACAGGGACTACGTTGCTTGTTTCGTTCAAACAAGCTAGATTTCAGAATGCTCCAACGTATCTTCATTGCTAGAAAGAACTGCAGAACTGCCGCTGCTGCCAACAGGGACAACACGAACGAAAGATCTATATATCCTTCATCGGAATTATGTGGCATTGAAAAGCAGTTTTTAGTTATACTCTGTACCTGCCACACATCAGCTGCACAAGATCGAATCACAGCGATACAGTAGTTCCGTTCATTAAAGGGAAGTATTCTTAATAAACGTAGCTTCGGAAACCAATGGTTTCTGCAGTATTACGGATACACAGTTCTAGTCATGCCAATGCTAGAGCAAAGCCAATCGAAAGCGATGTTTATTTTGAAACACCTCAAATGAGGCGTAAATTACAAGCTGCCCTCGTTTCATTTTATCATCATTCCGGATACCATAGTCCTGGTAAACAGTGTTTTGACAAAAAATGTATCGCTCCTGCTCGCTAATACTAAAGCCTTGCTTGTTGCCCGACTTGAACCAGTCTGACTTTTCGGTGTGGGAAATATATAAGTTTTGGTGCGTTCCAGCCGACAGCGTCAATGAGCGCTGGAAACGCACTGTGGATGGTTGTCAACAAATTCAGAAGGCATCTGGGAACGCGTACGGGCGTCGATGAGGAGACGTCATTGCTGGTCACTCGGAACACTTGCTGTGGAGCGCTTGTCCTCACGTGCATGTCTGCAGTCTGAATCCTCTGGAAATCTACTATCAGTTGCTCATGCACTCCATCGTAGAACGTCGCATCGAGAAAGCCATTGGTTCCTGGACTTGTGTGTGTTGGGATTGTTTGCTTATTTCATCACCTTCTGCTTGCCCCTTTCGTTTGTATCTTTAGTAATCAAATATTCAGTATGCTACACAATTAATTCGTTTATCGGCCAATAAATCAAATGAATAGGCTTCAGCACCTCAGATGACTTAAAAGCTAATTGTTGGGAGATTAAATTCCTTTAAGAATTTTTAGAGCGTAATTGTGAAGGAGCAGACGAGTTAGCTAAGGCAGTGGCAAAACACTAGACTCGTATTTGAGAAAGAAAGCTAATGAAATAGATGTTGGCCATTGACAATCTCAGCATCGGTTAAGCCTGAAGATGGTCTACTGAGTCAGCGAAATTGGTTGCAATACAATAAAATAACATCACAACAAAGGCTGTATGTGTTTCACTTTATTACATAAGTGAGCGGCCGAAGACCCGCAGACCATCCATCACAAACGTGCACATACAAAAACTATCAAATATAAGTTCTCCATAATTCCCTAATTGCTTATTGCAAATGTCGGAATGGTTCTGTTTGTAATGAACACGAACGATTTCCCTTCGTATTCTTCCCCTGTTCAAGGTTGTGTTCCGCCTCTACTGACGAAGTGGACGACACGTAAAACCCTAAACTTCTTTCCTTTCTCTTTACGAAAAATACGCTTGCAAATACCTCAGCAGGCGCACTCTGTGACACTTTTGTTTCTAATTGAGTTCCTCTAAGACGGGAATAATGGGGAAAAACGGTCAAGGCGACCCAACGATTCTTCATATTTAATCATAGTGATAATGTCACAGAAATTCTCGGTGAATTTTGCTTATCAAGAAGCAGTGTCTGTGTTACCCGAATGTCTTAGGGTTTCAAGGACCAGTATTCCGAAAACAGTAAGCAATTTACACTTCGCATCAAGACCGCGATAGGGAAATCGGAGAAGTGTTGGAATGGAATGGGATTTAATACAAGCTTTTCCTCACAGCGCATACTGCCGACAACGAATTCTGATGTAAATGAATTTCTCTGCTGTACACGGTAGAGTGGCTTGCGTGGTATGGTCGTATATTTCACTAACATAAAACTGTGTTCATAATACGTGTACCGCGATTTATTTCATATAGTGCTCATTTTCTCCCTGTATTCGTTCCAGAGAGACCCCCCGAGTGCGGTGGAAGCACCACGCTTAAAAGAAAAAACTCCTCTCAAAAGAATCACTCTTCTTAGTTCTCTGGGCGCTATCTCCATTATTCTCTTTTTCTATCTTTTGTTATTCTTGTTCTTCTGACTCCTCTTGGTACTCGAAATCTTGTTATTTTCTTCTGTCAAAGCATCTTTCCGTGTAGATGCTTTCCCGTGAGGAGAAAGGATTCTTACTTCCTTCTTCAATCCAACTCTCTTCTCCATTCAACTGGCACATAAACGTTGCATAGTATTCGCCAGTTGTCGTTTCATGGTGTTTATATCCAGCGTGACCGCCATCACACCTCATCAATAGCCAAGAACAGGGAGGGCGAAGGCTGCTATCCGGCGCACATCCACAGAATTAAAATCCACCACGTATCATACTGCAGAGCACAACCGCTCGAAACCAACCAGCTTCAGCCGGCCGGGGTGGCCGAGCGGTTCTAGGCGCTACAGTCTGGAACCACGCGACCGCTACGGCCGCGGCTTCGGATCCTGCCTCGGGCATGGATGTGTGTGATGTCCTTAGGTTAGTTAGGTTTAAGTTGTTCTAAGTTCTAGGGGACTGATGACCTCAGATGTGAAGTCCCATAGTACTCAGAGCCATTTGAACCAGCCAGCTTCAATGCAGCTGCGAATAAAGTTGTGTAAAAGTCGTTTGTTTTTGCAGCGTTACCGAGCGAAATGTTTCATGTTCTTTCTAAACACTTTACACGGCTGTCAGGAGTTTCAATTTCTGTTTTTACCACAAATCGTTTCCTTATGTTTGCATTACGAAGGTGACTGTTAATACCTTTCCCAATTTTTATGCAAATAACCATTTCCCTCAGTTAACGACCAGTAAAAGGGATTTATTCTTAACAAGCTAATTCTTTACGTGCTTGATTTTAACTGAGTGTCTGGAAAGAATAATCTTCATAAAGGCGAATTAAATTTTGATTCATTACTTTTCCATCCAAATTGTGGTGTGATACGGCGTTCCACAAAAACATTTGTGATGCCTCTATGCTTTAATTATTTGTGATGCGAGGCGTCAAATTGTGTGTCTATCAATCACTGCAAGCCACCTCTCATAGAGGTTTATCAAAATGTTTGAATATACGAGAATTTAAGAAATTCACAAGCTTCACAATGGGGAACTGAATTTTGAGAATATCTCCTGGAAACTTCAATATTAATTTGGCCGTGCTGTACTAGTGGTATACATACGTTCGAAATAAGTTACCATGTAGTATAAAATTGGGGGAATGCAAAAAGTATCAAGAAATTTCAGTTACATAAGAAGGTTCATATCACGGTCATATTTCACGTTTTTAATCACTCATTTTTACTTGTGTGGCAATACGGGTGCAAATAAATGCTTTTCACTGGGAGTATAAGACGATCTCATAATATATTTACGGAAAAGACGGGGTCGTTGACGTATTCTTGTCGATATGCGGCAGTTTCTCATCCCCTAAGATGTACGAATTTTGATATATAGCCTATACCGAAACTAGATTTCTTACTATTCTGCTACATAAATAGCTTTTCTCCGCTCTTCTTTCTGCCAAGATACTCTGATGACAGCATTACTAAAGCGTTTGTCTTCGCTACACTTACATCTTTATTCACGCTGCACAACGATAAATTACCTTTCCATCCAGTTCCCTCAATGATTTTGTCCGTTATCATCAACGTATTAGAAACAATGCACCTGACGCCTAATAAATACACAGTAGGCCTGTAACTTATGATAACGTCAGACCAAGTCGTATCAACTACATACTATTTCTCCTCGTGTGTTTCATACTATGTCGCTGGAAGGACTCTAAGACAAATTCTGGAACAAAGTAGACAATCTGTTCCTTCTCCAGTGTCAATATTCAACGTGGTTTGTTTCCCCTTTCTCAGTTAAACTTTTCTACAGACTTAAAACAGAATCTAACATGTCCGATCATAAAAATTAAATAATTGAGAAATGGTTTTCTTATTTATCGTCCCTAGGGACTGGAAATAGACATTTTTGACATTATGAAGATCTATTAATCGTTAGTTCCTGGATGAAGTTACATGTATGAAGCAATCTTGTCATCTTCACACGAAAATTTGTTTGGTTAATTAATGTTCCTTCGTTTCGTGAATAAATGAGAATAAAATTTCTGAAAAGTACAGTTTACCTATTATTTGTCAGGCTTTGAGTACTAGTCCATAATCCATCATACACTGCTTCTTACACAAATTTTAATGCTGCGACCTTGGACGAGGGATAAGAAGCAATATCTTGGTAATAAGTGTGGCGTTTCAAACTCAAAATCTTTTTCGCTGTCTTTTTGCTTTATCAATAGCTACGCGTCACCAATATTCGAAATGTATAAAATCATTAGAATTATGTGATATCAAAAATTTACACCCAAATTTTAAATAGTCGAAGATATTTATTCGTCTTTTCAAGGCGACAAATAGCCACTAGGGGTCGAGAAACATAGGCCAACCCATTTTTTTCTAAATATGAATATGGGAGTATCTTAACTGTTGTTGAGGCCATTAGAATGGCGCACCCACCGGTAGTTTGGTCCACTCCCCACAGCAATTAGCACCGCCGATTTAAGAGGTACTTAATCAGGATGTACATAGGGCTGAGTGACTTTCAGTGATACAACACCCTCTTCAGTACAAAAAATTGTTAAACCTTTGTAAAATCTATTGTTCAAGCAACATTTCGTGTCTCAACCTGACGGAACATAAAGTAGTACAGCCTGTCAAAGTGCTGTTCTCCGTGCAACCTCGACAATATTGCCTGAGTATCAGATTCCACCGTTGTTGTTAGGACTATATATTAGTAGAATAAAAGATCATAAGCATCATAGAGGAACTGAAATAACATCTACGGAGTACGAAATGTGCTCTGTTTTCGTATCTATTGATTGCCGTACGTTAAACATATATTAGCACATGAAACAATTCTAAACTAAGGAAATTTATACGTCTAACACTTCACAAGCAATTCAATATGTTAAATCAGTGTTTTTCGCAAATTATAGTACGCAAAGATGAGAGCATTGTAATATTTCCTCTAACGAGGAACTTATTTGTCGAATTAGCGCAATAGCATTCCGGGCGTGCGGCCAAGTGATCCGGCACACACTTGTTCCACTTCCCTTCCCTAACATGTAAGCATAGCGTCTCGTGTTGAAATTACGAGTGCCACATACTTGTATCTTACATTTAATGGTTCAAATTGCTCTAAGCACTATGGGACTTGACATCTGAGGTCATCAGTCCCCTAGACTTAGAACTACTTAAACCTAACTAACCTAAGGACATCACTCACATCCATGCCCGAGGCAGGATTCGAACCTGCGACCGCAGCAGCTGCGCGGTTCCGCACTGAATCGCCTAGAACCGCTCGGCCACAGCAGCTGGCTACATTTAATAGACTTAGACACATTTTGCAAAAAATTTCACAGCAAAATTTTAGAAGACATTTCACGACTGGAGTTCCGTTCCATGATCTATCATTTACTGTTTAAGTACCGGCACATACATTTTGTATAAAAATTTATGTCGTTTAAATTTTTATCATGTAAAATTGTATTTAGCGTACTAGTCCCTTTTGCGTTCACTCACCTGTTGAACATCTTGTTTGACTATACTTATGTAATATTTTAAGTATCACCGACAGATACGTTAACTTGATATAAATTGAAGAGATCTTATCCAGAGTGTGGCTTGGAACAGAAGAAAACAATTTACTCAGAAAAAAGTGTAGTCTAGATGCCTTTTTAAGATGACGCTGTGGTCATTTTAGTGGTGGAACCTGCAAACAGTTTGATTCCTTAAGCACGACGACAATTCCTTAAGCACGACGACAATAACGAAACAATCAAATATTTGGGGTTAACTTCCCGTCGAGGACAATGTCAATAGAGACAGAGCTCTCAGGTTGCGGGCGGATCTTGAAGGAAATTGACCGTGTCACTTCAAGTGAACAACCCGACATTTACCTTCAGAAGTTCAGGAAAACCGAGAAAACGGCGTTTTGAAACGTCGTCCATCGGAATGCAGGACCAATGTCTTGGCAGCTCGCTCGGTGGAACTACGAGCACGAAAATGTCCCTGGCGTACGTTCTCACACTATTTTGTAGGCGTCCTCAAAGGTCAGTGTCGATTAAACGGGGCTAGGTTTATCTGCAGTTTAGCGGCGGCACGTGTGAGGGCGTGCGTTTTCGGCGGTGTCTGGCGGCAGGGAGGCCGTGAGAGCGCAGTCGCCGCCTGGCTGGGCTGCGCCGTATCCTTGACCCCGGGCGGGCAGTATCTCACTAGCCGCGGCTACTGCAGGCTGCTGCCGGCTGCCTGCTGCTACCGCCACCTTGCGCGCCGGGCTGCCTACACGCCCGCGCGCAGGCGCAGCCGGAGGTCTCAATACGGCCTGCAACCGCGAGACAGTAATGCCTGGGTTACAAACAAGTTCTTTCGCTTTATTTAAACTTGAATTTAACTGCCTGATACTACAGCCATCTCAGTCATTTTCCAAAACCATTTATATTTTCCGATTAAGTCATTTTTATTAAGAGATTTTGATAACAACCGAAACTCTAGTCAGTAACAATTTTCCATTATTTCGGAGGGTTAAAACTCCATCAGCCGGATGACTGTCAGTTAATGAATCATTGTTGTACCACTTTTGGATAGCCTGTTGCACTGCGTAATCGTAGAAGACAGCCCGCATCTCGTGGTCGTGCGGTAGCGTTCTCGCTTCCCACGCCCGGGTTCCCGGGTTCGATTCCCGGCGGGGTCAGGGATTTTCTCTGCCTCGTGATGGCTGGGTGTTGTGTGATGTCCTTAGGATAGTTAGGTTTAAGTAGTTCTAAGTTCTAGGGGACTGATGACCATAGATGTTAAGTCCTATAGTGCTCAGAACCATTTGAACCACCGTAGAAGACAAACAACAAAACGATGCCTTAGTGCAAGGCTCAAAGTTTTGAGAAAGTCTTCTACACTTGGAAGAGGATTCAGTAAAAATGGATAAACAAAACACACATTAAGAGAAGTGGGCCAGCGGAAACGCCAGACCAAACAAAGGAATAGCAAGAAGAAAGAGATCTAAAGTCTACGCCTTCCTACAGTATGTGAGAAATGTTACGTTCTTCAAAAATTGCGGGAATAATGGGGTAGTATAAAGCGGACGTGACCTTCCTCCCGCCGACGAAGATGGCAGCTAACAGGTGTGACGTGAAGTCCCGTAAGAGGTATAAATGAAGGTTGTATCAGTGCTATTATTGACGTAATAAAAATATATGGAGTTTACATGTTGTGGTAACTACTTCCTTTAATTAAAAGTTTCAATTTATACTTCATCGTCTGATTAACCAGGGTTTGGGTGAACACGTCGTACTTACGTATGGAGTCATGTATCTCATCCATTACACAATACGAAACGTTCGCACTGTCTTAGGGACAAGACAGATGACTCCATATATACGTATGACGTGTTCATCCAAACTCTAATTAATCTGATTATAATGATGTATAAATGGAAGCACGTAATTAAATAATCACCACACAACCCTTGACTTCCAGCGTAATCCATGTTTACGAAAGGGTGGGTATATACGCAATTTCTAGTCAGTACGGTAAGAGGTACATAAGACAAATAACGGGCACTGCACAAAAAAGGCGTATCGAACATCAGTGACACATCCGCTTTCTAAAGCCCAACAAACTTAAGTGTCTGAAGGCTGTATTTCCAGTAATGGATTACCGAACGGGAAAATCAACAAACTGCTTACAGTCTCATCCTTTTGTGATTCTGTGGATAGGGAAGCTATCGAAATGCATTAGCAGGTAACCTTGCTGACAAAGACGAGGGCTTCAACAAATCATGGAAACCACTCACTTCATATCAGAAGCTCAAGAAATTAAGGGAAAAAATTAATTTCATGTCTGCGCTCTCAGAGGAATTATTGTTCTGTCTTCACTGTCGGGCATTAAACAAATTCCATCCATTTTAATAACCAACTACATAGCTCATAATCACTGAAGATTTTTTGATTCTGTGCTCATTTTGTTTTGCTTATAGAACAGTAACGTTATATTTGTGACTTTAGATCTTGTTACCGACAGTGTTATCTCTGACACACGCGCTTTTACTCCGGTACTGTGTCAAGTGGTTTTATTTTGCCAGCGACTCACCCTGAAGACGATTGTAAGGTTATCATCCGAAATAATCAAAGAAGACATTACCATATGCACGACCGACAAATGATGGGATAACCAAACATAGTTTCGACCTTACCAAATGCTGGCTCTAAGTCCGCCGCTTTTATCCGGCACCACCTCCAGCTAGCTCCCGGCTCCGTGATCGGATTTGGGACTTTGGCTTTTACGTTAGATGAGATAAAAGAAATTATTCAGGTGGTTAGGGGAGTCGAAAATTTAATTGTGACGGGGGACTGAAATTAGATAGTAGAAGAAGGAAGAGAAGGAAAAATTTTGGGTGAATACGGACTGGGGTAAAGGAATGAAAGAGGAAGCTACCTGGTAGAATTTTGCACAGAGTATAATTTAATCGTCGCTAGTACGTGGTTTTTTAAAAAAAAAGGTTCAAATGGCTCTGAGCACTATGGCACTTAACATCTGTGGTCATCAGTCCCCTAGAACTTAGAACTACTTAAACCTAACTAACCTAAGGACATCACACACATCCATGCCAGAGGCAGGATTCAAACCTGTGACCGTGGCGGTCGCGCGGTTCAGGCTGTAGCGCCTAGAACCGCTCGGCCACTCCGGCCGGCCACGTGGTTTAAGAATCATGAAAGGTTATATACGTGGAAGAGACTTTGAGACGCCGGAAGGTTTCGGATTGGTTATATCATGATAAGACAGGTATTTCGGAACCAGATTTTAAATTGCAAGATACCTGCAGGGACAGATTTGACCACAATTTATTGGTTATGGACTACAGATCAAATCTAAAGAAAGTGCAAGAAAGTGAGAAATTAGAGAGATGGAACCTGGATAAGTTGAAAGAACCAGAGGTTGTTGAGAGTTTCAGGGAGCATTGGGAAACAACTGAGGTTGTTGAGAGTTTCAGGGAGTATTGGGCAACAACTGACGAGAGCAGGAGAAAGAAATACAGCAGAAGACGAATGGCAGCTTTAAAGCTGAAATAGTGAATGCAACAGAGGACCAAATAGTTGAAAAAAAGCCTAGCAGAAATACTTAGATAACACAGGAGATATTGAGTTCAACTGACGAAAGGAGAAAATTTAAAAAATACAGCAAATAAAGCAGGTCACACGCTCCTGTAACTTATGTATATTGTAGGTGGGTCGGGCATACATCCATTCCTTTAAAAGTCCACGTAGGCAGTAGTCCAATACCCTGAAAGGGAAGGCCATGCTACCCCACCCCCTCGAAAAAATCCGTCACCCATGAGACGTTGCGGTGAGGTGCAATCGTATGATTTGTAGAAAATGGGGTGGTGCTCTGAGCACGTGGCTCCGCATTTTATAGTTACGTTGTTGTCATAGTGCGATACTGCTTCTGCGTATGCTTAAGGTCTACTGAAATGTATAATCGTCGTGCAGACATACGTTACCGGAGAGTAGGCTCAGACGGAAAAGTGTTGATAAATAACGGAATTCAGTTCTGTCGAGAAGAAAAACCGAGAGGTCTGCTTCGTTTTAAAAAAATGTAGATACAGTGTGTCTGGTTGAGAGGGACAACCTTGTAGCATGGTCTACACGCTTTCTTAGAACAGTGAGAGAAAACGAGAAAGGTGCAAACAAACCTAAAACTGTGATCTAAATCCCAACTCCACTTGTTAGATTGTAAAACAAGACTGACAAAACATACAGTGAGCGTCATGGGCTGATGATTAAGCTTTTCTACCATTTCCAGTGTCGTTTCGAATCGGCAGCGTAAGAAGAAGAGGAACACGAGGCAGCTCCGCAAAGCAGACAGCAGTACCCGCGCCGTACCTGCCAACCTCATTGCGGAGAATCTCGAATGTATCTCGTGTATTTTCTCGAGAATGGAAAGTCTTATCACCCACTCCACCGTTAAAAACAATTTCGATATGTTAGCTACAGTTCGTACGCAGCAACCTATGTCCTAAAATCCAACAATCGTAAAATAGCCAGCAATTATATTTTTCAAAAATGTTCAAATGTGTGCGAAATCTTATGGGACTTAACTGCTAAGGTCATCAGTCCCTAAGCTGACACACTACTTAACCTAAATTATCCTAAGGACAAACACACACACACACCCATGCCCGAGGAAGGACTCGAACCTTCGCCGGGACCAGCCGCAGAGTCCATGACTGCAGCGCCCTTGACCGCTCGGCTAATCCCGTTCGGCTTAGATTTTTCACTGCAAACTTTCGTAAATACGCGCCGTGTTGTACTTTATTTCGAAACACCACAACAACTATGGGCTATAATTAAAAGAAAACAAGTTCACCATGAAGCTTAAATTTGTGGCTATAAAATTTGGAAAAATTATATTTTCTTACCGAACAGTTTGCTCAAAATCGGATGAGAAAGACTGCATAGCGGAGAACACGCGCGAATCCCGGAACAGTGCTTTCCATTTTTTTACGCGAAAACTTAATGTTTTATTGAGAAACTAATTACAGAGACGGGTGTGTAGCTTTGCTTCATCTACGTAAAAATTTTTTTTGCCGTGAATTCTATGCTCCCTGCCTACGATGTGTCTTAATGACGTGTCGTTGAGCGTAATATCTCGCTGGTTGTGTAATACGGTTACTGGCGGAAAGAGCAATTTCGGGTGAGGTGCAGAGTTGGTGTGTTGATAGGGTAAAAATTGCGGATGCAATTTTGTCATATGATGACATGATGGAGACCGTGGCTGTTGTTTGAAGACAAATGTTGATGGTGTTAGGACAGCAACTAGCCACGAATTTACTTTCAGTTCCTTTATTCAAAGGGCACCGTTACCGGTTTCGAATCGTTGTGATTCATCCTCAGACGGTTTACACGCTTTCTTTATGACATGTGGTGTGTTTTTTTACAGATTAATTGTCCTAAAATATAAATAATACATAATTATAAACACGCCACACACAGATGGTTGCGTTACAGATTTTAGTTGCATTTGACTAACGCGAAACATCGGTTTGGAGTGTTTGTTTCCGTAACATTCGTCCAACAGATGTAAATGCATTCCCACTGCATTCATATTGTTGCACACGTAAATTGTTCTCACTAAACACTTCAGATTTGTCACTGAGAAGATTTCTACCACGCACCACATGTTTTGATACATACAAAGAGCTTACAAACGTATGAGTATCATAGATGCTATGATACATCGTAACATTTGACGATAATGTCCTATGTTTGGAAAGGATCATATGTTCATTTACGCAACTGTAATACATTTTACACTAGTACAGAGACATTGAATTTTTGAGTTGATATTTTTAAATAAATTATAAAGTAAGTTTTATATACATACAGGGTGTTACAAAAAGTTACGGCCAAACTTTCAGGAAACATTCCTCACACACAAAGAAAGAAAATGTGTTATGTGGACATGTGTCCGGAAACGCTTACTTTCCATGTTAGACCTCATTTTATTACTTCTCTTCAAATCACATTAGCCATGGAATGGAAACACACAGTAACAGAACGTACCAGCGTGACTTCAAACACACTGTTACAGGAAATGTTCAAAATGTCCTCCGTTAGCGAGGATACATGCATCCACCCTCCGTCGCATGGAATCGCTGATGCAGCCCTGGAGAATGTCGTATTGTATCACAGCCGTCCACAATACGAGCACGAAGAGTCTTTTCATTTGGTACCGGGGTTGCGTAGACAGGAGCTTTCAAATGCCTCCATAAATGAAAGTCAAGAGGGTTGAGGTCAGGAGAGCGTGGAGCCCATGGAATTGGTCCGCCTCTACCAATCCATCAGTCACCGAATCTGTTGTTGAGAAGCGTACGAACACTTCAACTGAAACGTGCAGGAGCTCCGACGTGCATGAACCACATGTTGTGTCGTACTTGTAAAGGCACATGTTCTAGCAGCACAGGTAGAGTATCCCGTATGAAATCATGATAACGTCCTCCATTGAGCGCAGGTGGAAGAACATACTTACGAAACTAAAAAGAGCTCTAACATGGAAATTATGCGTTTCCGGACACATGCCCGCATAACATCTTTCCTTTATTTCTGTGTGAGGAATGTTTCCTGAAAGTTTGGCCGTACCTTTTTGTAACACCCTATATATATATATATATAAAGTGTATAGGTAAAATAGTATTTTATTTAATTACATTTAGCATCATGAGAATTATAGTAACATATAAATTTGCTACTTGATCTGCAGATCATGCGAGCCAGGGACAAGAGGGTGAGTAATAAACCACCCCGTGCCGTCACGTTCATCGTCCCACGCCCCCCGCTCCCTCCGTGTTGACCAATTAAAGAATGCGCCGTCGGGCTGAGGGCCCTGGAGGCTGTTATCGCGTGTGCGGTGGCCATGCATATGGATCAGCCGCGCTCGCCCGTTTCCGCCGCTCGCCTCGGCGAATTCCTTCGTAAACGGATACGCTATTAACGTGATTTACGAGCTCCGCGGCCGGGGCATAAACGCACAGCAGATGAGCGCGCCATGGCGGTTTTATGCCAGCAGTAACATCCCAGCCGGCGGCCAGCGCCGTCCTCCCTCATCACTCAAACTGGTGAGCTGCCGCCGGGAGCGCGTGTCCGCTGTTTATGGATTATCTCGACAGAGTCTGTAGATCTGTCAGTCCCCCAGCGCTGTGTTTTCCTCGCGGAATTCTCTGAACAAACTGGCACTGATATCGCTGAGTGTGAATCCCGTAGTAACGGAACTGAGTAGTAACGACAGAGGACTCGTGAGGCATTACAATCTGCGACACCGAGTGGGTATTAATGGTTTACTTCGCATACGCTAATCGCTTATGGTCACAGCTGGGTGTGTTCTTCAAAAATTCCATAGCTGCTTCCATCACCAGTGCTTCTCCGGCTGAGCTTCCCTAATTCAGTTTAATACAATGGTTCTCCCGTGAAGGACACGGACAATTTCCACCCGTCCTCACCCAATCTGAGCTTCTGTTGCGTCTCTAATGACTCCATCGTCGACGGGACGTTACATCCCCCATAATAAGCTCGGTGTTATCTGATATATGTAGTTCATCACTAACAAAAGGCATTTCTTCAGAGAGACTGAAAAGCCTCGATAAGGTAGGTCATAGGAACAATGACGGTAACTACCGACCTATGTCACTGTTGACATCGTTTTCCAGAATTTTTGAGAAGGTTATGTATTCTAGAATACTATACCACCTAGCCTACGATAATATCCTCATAAAATCGGTGGCCGAGCGGTTCTAGGCACTTCAGTCCGGAACCGCGCTGCTGCTACGTTCGCAGGTTCGAATCCTGCCTCGGGTGTGGGTGTGTGTGATGTCCTTAGGTTAGTTAGGTTTAAGTAGTTCTAAGTCTAGGGGACTGATGACCTCAGATGTTAAGTCCCATAGTGCTTAGAGCCATTTGAAACATGAGTCAGAAAACCACAGAAGAGTTGTTCTATTGAGAATTCCATAAACATTTTAATTTACAAAGTTTTACGAGCATTAAATAATAAAATGGCACCAGTTGGTATTTTCTGTGATCTGTCTAAGGCATTTGACTGTGTGAGCCACAATATTCTCCTAAATAAACACCGGGCGAGGTGGCGCTGTGGTTAGCTCACTGGACTCGCATTCAGGAGGACGACGGTTCAATCCCGCGTCCGTCCATCCTGATTCAGGTTTTCCGTTATTTCCCTAAATCTCTTCAGGCAATTGCCGGGATGGTTCCCTTGAAAAGGGCACGGCCGACTTCCTTCCCCATCCTTCCCTAATCCGATGAGACCGATGACCTCGCTGTTCGCTCTCCTGCCTCTAAAACAACCCAACCCCTAGATAAGCTGAAGTTTTATGGGATTGATGGTATAGCCAGTCAGCAGATAATGTCATATATAACCAAAAGAATGCAGAAAGTTGTGTTTAGTAATTCAACGAATATAGTCCGGAGACATTATTTTGACTGGAGAGAACTTAATTGTGGGGTTCCACAAGGCTCAACATTAGGTCCACCATTGTTCCTCATACATGTAAACGATCTTCCGTTTAACATACTGAACGAGAATTAATTCTTTTTGAAGATGATATAAGTACTGTAATCAGTCCAAGCCCTTCCTTCCCTCTTTTCGAGTCGTTGTAATCATCTGCCGGTAATACACTCGTTCGTTGATTTCATTGATATTTCTTATTATTTTCTTCTCATTTTATTGCTTATACGTCGTGTCAGTCTCATTGTAATTGATTTTCGAAACTACTGTGAAACTTGTTCAACATAAAATAAAAAAGGTAAATATGATCATTAAATAGATAAAATTAAGTTTTAAAAGTGTGATAAAGAAAAAGTCGTGTGGCATGGTTGTTTCAGGCACCTAATTTCAAAGGTTTTTACTGTTCTTCGAAACTTTCTTTCGCGAAAGTTGAGATTTTATATTTAAATATATGTGGTACGTGTAGCGACAGAAATGGGTTTGTGTGTAGTGTTGTCATGTCTGTCTTGAATGTTTACGAGAGAAGGGGAGGATGAATCCCGGTGACAGATCATAGCCTACTCCTCTCGCATAGCATTAACCACGTCCCCATATGTCTGACGAATCACTGTCAATCGTGTCACGTTCTCACTTCATGAGGTACTGCAGAGACGTTTGGAATTTAATCCAGGACACTGACACAAATACTGGTGATAGGGACTTAACACCATCACCCCTCTTCCCCCTTGCCGTAAAGGCGAAGGGAAAGCAGCCATTACGCCTCCCTTCCCCCCTCCCTCCGTTATTCAACTTCGGTATCACAACGAGGCAAGGTCCTTGGATACTTATAGAAGTAATATGTATTAATTGGCACAAGGAACGAGATGTATTGATGAGACAAAAGCAATCAGTTTTCAGTGTTTACGTGCTCTGGTTGACATGACAGCTTCCTACCATGGGACCTTTATCCTACTAAATACCGTCTGTAAAGTGGTAAAACTGTCTCGGCAAGGCATCGGGACGATGTAGCTATGCCATCCTCGCCGGCCGGAGTGGCCAAGCGGTTCTAGGCGCTTCAGTCTGGAGCCGCGCGGCTGCTACGTTCGCGGGTTCGAATCCTGCCTCGGGCAGGTTAGTTAGGTTTAAGTAGTTCTAATTTCTAGGGGACTGATGACCTCAGCTGTGAAGTCCCATGGTGCTCAGGGCCATTTTTTATGCCATCCTCTCCTCGATTTGTATGCACGGTCTCAAATAAATGTTGATTTAATTAATGCCGGATGGGACAACATTTCGCTCCGGGGCAGGACAAAACACGGCGCGGTGTTCCGCGAACAGGGCGGCGTGGCGCAGTTTGCCTCGGCGAGATGGTACGGCACGGATCCCCCTTATAGAGTGGGTCAGCGGGCCCCCCGCGGCGCGCGCGCCCAGCCAGCGTGCTTCCTACCGTTTTTCCCGAGACACGCGGCGGGTCACGTACCGCGGCTTCGCAGTATTAGCAATATGGACGGCGGTGTCGGCCGACATGCTCGGCGTAGGCTATTACAAGGCTTTTTGCTGTCGACGCTGGGAGCGGCCAGGCTACATGTGTTCTCATCGCCACCCAGGTAGAGAGGTCTCTCCCACCTGTCTACCTCTCCCCTCCCTCCCCACTCCCTCCACACTCCCTCCTCCCACACCAAATCCGGCGAGCCGCTTGTCCTTAACACTCGTGTTATACAACGCGCGCATCTGTATGCGTAAATTCGGGGGCGCACAGGTGTCCTGTCGCCCAACTTCTCTTTCACTTGGCTCCGGTAATCAACCTCGACACTTAACTCCGTCAACCAAACCATTGACCGACTAATGTTTCAATCTGTGACCCACGTGCTTCACAAATTTTTGTTCTCCTTTATATTATTCATCATCTCCGCAGTTCTGGGGTCTTTCCGCCGTTCTCTTGTCATGTTTCCCATTCTCTACCACTGCTCTAACGTCCTTGCTTTGTTGTAGCGTCTGTGCCCTGTTCAAGCATCTCTGCTGTTATCAATCCTTACATTCCTCCTCTTATATTCCTTATCATCTTCCCTAGTTACCTCTTGTCTTCTACATTTCGTCCCAGTTCCCTGTGGATCGCTTTACAGTGCTAAGTGATAATGCTGTCTTCACGTAAAAGTAACTGTTTACTTTTGGCTCTTTAGGAGATAATGCAACTGTTCAGTTCTTCGCCGGTTTTTGTGTTGCATTATTATTTATTAAAATGTATACAGCTGATTAAACCAAGTAAAATGACTATTCAAAGATATGCTTCACTTTATTCCATTCATGATAGCAAGCCAGCACTACCCTAACAGAAAGACGCGAAGCAACTTGCGGTGCTTGCACCAGTCAACACACAAAGTAGTCCCTCCAAAAGACGATGATTTATAGAAATTTCACACACTATGGCATTAAAGAATAAACTGCCATGTTTTTAACTATTACTTTTGTCGTGACTAACAAAGTATAATTATTCTACTTACAATTTTTGGATGCACAAAATTCTCCACAACGCATGGCACATGGATACATGCATGCTCATAATATCACATGGTGCTTGTATGAAATGTCGAACAGTTCAGATTTTACGTAAGCAACTAATGTCTCTGGGTTCTTCAGAGTCTCTAGCATGTTATCTGCTACGGAGTTAAGGAAGTTGTTATAACCTTAAATCCTCTCTCTCTATCTATCTATCTTCCTCCTCTTCCACCGTCAGCCATTTGGCACCGCTGCCACATAACGGCCCTTTTGGAACTTTTCCATTCATTGCTCTCTTCAGCAGTATGCATGATCCTCTATGATTTCTATCAGTCTTTCATTGTTTGGTCATCAGTCCTTTCTTGTCTTGCTCTACTTATCATCTATTTATTTCGTTGCTTGTCCATCCAAGTTCCATTTCTATTTCATTATAACCGCAATGACATCATTCACTCTGGTCTGATATGTTTCTTCTTCTGTCTCTTCTAACATTTCACAACGTTCTTGTCTCCAGTACCTGCTGAAGAGCCCTTTGTTTTCTGTGATTCTCTCACTAAAAACTGATGTATCACTGTCACAAGGCAAAACTAGAGAAACTATAGTTTCGACTTAAGACACAACGGGTTTAGAGAACTGCCGTCCTGAGTGGCCGAGCGGTTCTAGACGCTTCAGTCTGGAACCACGCGACCGCTACGGTCGCAGGCTCGAATCCTGCCTCGGGCATGGATGTGTGTGATGTCCTTAGGTTAGTTAGGTTTAAGTAGTTCTAAATTCTAGGAGACTGATGACCTCCGATGTTAAGTCCCATAGTGCTCCGAGCCATTTGAACCATTTGTTTAGGAAACTACATTTACTTCCTCTGTGGCTAAGTGTAAACATGTCACGAATTTACTCTACAGTCGGATCAATGATCCCTGGTAGTCATATGTATCCCACGCCTTGAAAATACCGAGAAGCTGCATGGGTTAAAGTCTATGTTGAACTGTAACTCTATCTTTACAGATTTTAAGAAAAGCAATTGTTTCTTGCAATTCCAATTTTTTAGAATTTCCCATTACATTAAACACGATTTCTTTTGAAGTCTACAGCTATAACTGCTCTCTTCTTACGGTAATTCATATTTTTTCCTGAACTATAGAAAAGACTACAGTCACGTTAGTATTCACTTGCAGATGTCCGTTATTAACACAGCTTGCGGTTTGAGTGAAACGAAAAAAAGTTCTCTCTAGTCGGAGTTAAGACAGTTCCTGAATTATTAATAACTGCTAATTTTACATTGCTTGCTGTTTATTTTCTGGAGTATATAGCTATTTCATTTCTCTCCAGCGAGTATTTTTATCTTTATGTTCGTAAGAATTTGTTGTTTATACGTTCCTAAGGCATGTGACGTTCAGTTCCTGATAACTGTTCTCTGTGCTATATCCTTTGAGCTGCTAAGGTACATGCTGCTTGCTACTTCGCCAATGAAGCGTTAAGAATCCTTCGTATTTTATTAATTTACGTTTCATTTTTGTACAAATATGAGAAGTCGACTGTCAGAAATATGCACGCAGTTTCGCTTCGTTACGACATCATTTGTGTAGACTAGAGCAATATCTGCCTCTATTACGCATCCTTAAAAGTTTCGTGTCAAGATTTTTTACATAGTCCATTTTTGTCCGTAGAAAGTAGCTGAGTGGTACTCGGAAGTTGGTGATACTTGTTTCGGCAGATGGTCTGATGGATTTCGTTGACCACAGAAGAGGTAAGATACATTAGGCAAACGGAAGCCGGTAAGGGTGCACCTTATGCGGGAATTCGTTCGCAAAATGTCCACTTCGGGGTAAAGTGGGTCTCCAAAAGCTGTCAGCTGCCACTTTGCTGATACGTAGCACGTGTTTTACATTTGGCCAGGGCGTGTGCGGTCGATTGTACTCAAGCGGCCGACGATCTCGCTACGATACACGGGGTGTGCCTGGGCCGCGAGGAGAAAGCGCAAACGTGCTCGGACAGTGGTGGGGACTCTGTTTTCTCTGCCTAGTCTCACACGATTTACGTTTTGTTTGTTTCGGTTTTTAACGTCCTGTCAACGGCGAGGCCATTACGCAGCTCAAGTGCGCGAAGAGGAAGAGAGAAATCGGCTCGAGAAACGTCGGTCACCATTTACCTTTCTGTTCACTGGTCTCCATTTCGTGCCCTTCGACAGAAAGAAGTTGGAATGTTTTCTTTTTTTAACATTGCACCATAAACAGTCTACACTTTCAGAAAAGTGTCACTTTCCACAGTAGGTAATGCACATTACTTTCCCCTGATTTGCCAGTGTATCACTAATGATGGCCCTGTTGAGACGGCTTTAAACTGTATTCTCCGTGTGTTGCCCTTTGCTCACAGCTTGTGCAACTTGCCTGCCTTTGCGTGCCTTACTTCTTCCGACTCTTCGTTTCTAATTTGCTTTCATTTTTCCTTCCTGTTGTCTTTTTGTCTTCATTCTTTCCTTTTTCCTTTACGTCTAGTAAGCTCAGAATTGACGGGTCAGTGTAGGTCACCCATCCTCTTCCATCAAATAACAATATCGTTTGGAACGATTTTTAAATGTCATATACGCCACTGACTGCTCATTTATTACACCATCTGTTACTCCAATTTCGACCTTTTGGTCATTTCTGTATTGTTGCAATGATGAAAACACAGCAGTAGTTAACATTAATACACTCCTGGAAATTGAAATAAGAACACCGTGAATTCATTGTCCCAGGAAGGGGAAACTTTATTGACACATTCCCGGGGTCAGATACATCACATGATCACACTGACAGAACCACAGGCACATAGACACAGGCAACAGAGCATGCACAATGTCGGCACTAGTACAGTGTATATCCACCTTTCGCAGCAATGCAGGCTGCTATTCTCCCATGGAGACGATCGTAGAGACGCTGGATGTAGTCCTGTGGAACGGCTTGCCATGCCATTTCCACCTGGCGCCTCAGTTGGACCAGCGTTCGTGCTGGACGTGCAGACCGCGTGAGACGACGCTTCATCCAGTCCCAAACATGCTCAATGGGGGACAGATCCGGAGATCTTGCTGGCCAGGGTAGTTGACTTACACCTTCTAGAGCACGTTGGGTGGCACGGGATACATGCGGACGTGCATTGTCCTGTTGGAACAGCAAGTTCCCTTGCCGGTCTAGGAATGGTAGAACGATGGGTTCGATGACGGTTTGGATGTACCGTGCACTATTCAGTGTCCCCTCGACGATCACCAGTGGTGTACGGCCAGTGTAGGAGATCGCTCCCCACACCATGATGCCGGGTGTTGGCCCTGTGTGCCTCGGTCGTATGCAGTCCTGATTGTGGCGCTCACCTGCACGGCGCCAAACACGCATATGACCATCATTGGCACCAAGGCAGAAGCGACTCTCATCGCTGAAGACGACACGTCTCCATTCGTCCCTCCATTCACGCCTGTCGCGACACCACTGGAGGCGGGCTGCACGATGTTGGAGCGTGAGCGGAAGACGGCCTAACAGTGTGCGGGACCGTAGCCCAGCTTCATGGAGACGGTTGCGAATGGTCCTCACCGATACCCCAGGAGCAACAGTGTCCCTAATTTGCTGGGAAGTGGCGGTGCGGTCCCCTACGGCACTGCGTAGGATCCTACGGTCTTGGCGTGCATCCGTGCGTCGCTGCGGTCCGGTCCCAGGTCGACGGGCACGTGCACCTTCCGCCGACCACTGGCGACACATCGAAGTACTGTGGAGACCTCACGCCCCACGTGTTGAGCAATTCGGCGGTACGTCCACCCGGCCTCCCGCATGCCCACTATACGCCCTCGCTCAAAGTCCGTCAACTGCACATACGGTTCACGTCCACGCTGTCGCGGCATGCTACCAGTGTTAAAGACTGCGATGGAGCTCCGTATGCCACGGCAAACTGGCTGACACTGACGTTGGCGGTGCAGAAATGCTGCGCAGCTAGCGCCATTCGACGGCCAACACCGCGGTTCCTGGTGTGTCCGCTGTGCCGTGCGTGTGATCATTGCTTGTACAGCCCTCTCGCAGTGTCCGGAGCAAGTATGGTGGGTCTGACACACCGGTGTCAATGTGTTCTTTTTTCCATTTCCAGGAGTGTATAAAGCATAAAAATGTCGTGAGCCTCTGTGGCACGCGACAGCTCTTGTTACATACACCAAATAGTGTTTTTCTGCGAAGCGTCGTCACTTGCATTTTCTCTGGCGTTTAAGAGGACATTTGCGATTTCGTTTTTGCACTGTATGGCTGGAGTCAGCCCAAACAGATGGTGCTTGTCACGTCATTCATGAGATGCACAGTGTCGACGGTAAGCATCAGTTTGTTTTCCGTTACAAACAAAAAGATTTTTAAAGCGAAATTTTACGTGACCATTCGATAGAGCCGACCCAGATTAGTCTAGTGAGATACTTTTTTATCGACATGTATTGACAAAAAAAGGCTCTGAGCACTATGGGACTTAACATCTGTGGTCATCAGTCCCCTAGAACTCAGAACTAATTAAACCTAACTAACCTAAGGACATCAAGCACATCCATGCACAAGGCAGGATTCGAACCTGCGACCGTAACAGTCGCGCGGTTCCGGACTGAGCGCCTAGAACTGCTAGACCGCCGCGGCCGGCGACATGTATTGACAGGAAAACTAGAATACGAGGACTAACCAGTACTCTAGCACTGCCTCAGCCCGCACTGACTGCCACCGCGAAGAGTTACTGAGCCGCTGCTGGCCTGCTGTTTATTCTCCGTGTTTTACTGTCCCTACTAACACATACCGACAAAACGAGTACACAACAAGAGTACTTTGGGAGCGCCCTATCGAATGACCACGTAGAATCCAATTTTATTTACTTGTCTCAGTTGGAAACAAATCTTCTCTTACTATTGACATTGGGCGCCACATTATAGATATGATGAGCACTTTTTATTTGGGCTGACTCGAGCTATACAGTGCAAAAGTGAGATTGCAAATGTCTGTCGGAATACCAGACAAAATGCGCCTGACGACTCTTACGAGAGACACCAGTTATATGTGCGAGCCTATTGTCACATACACCATATATTTTAGACGAAGGTTGACACGAGACATATAGACTCACGTCATTTTCATGCTTTTTATTAATGTTGACTTCTGTTGTGTTTTCAACATCTGCAACAAGATGAAAATGACCAAAAGGTCGAAACTGCAGTAGTGAATACTGTAATAAATTTAAGTCAATAGCGATTATGAATTCGTTTGAAAAACACTACTGAGCCCACAACAAACACCTTTGGAACGAAGTAAAAGGAAACAAGTTGAAACAAATGAGCCCTCGGTCACAGTTTTTAGTCTTATTAACCAGGCTACAACACTTCTAAGTGTGCCTTCATCAGAATTTAAATGTTTAAAGTGGTCTATGACATAATTATGAATTTATGGGAAAAGAAAATTTTTATAGAAAAGTGTAAGTACTAACAATACAAGACAGAGACAGTACTTACAAGTCACGTATAAAATAGATAATAGGCCAGAAGGGCTTTAGTCACCAAATGCCATTTAAGAAGAATGCATGAAGATGAGCCACTATGGGCTGCTCATATGTGTGAAGCCACAGGTAGCAACGGACTGAGGCGCCCGCGTTAACAAGTGCGAGCAGGTGAACATGACAGCAAGAGTGCCATCTGGTAGCCGTAAATATAAGTAGGCTACTTAACATTTAAAATACAGGCAGCTTAGTGTTAAAATGAACAGTATTTAGTGCTTGAACTCAAAGGAAAAGTTTTATATGGCAACAACAGACAGGAAACTTTGAAAGCCATAACTGCCTCTCAGTATAGTCAAGGTGCCCATGTGTAATTACGACGCCCCCAGTAAAATGATAAATATCCATCTCCGAAAGTCTGAAACTTCTGATATCTCTCTGGATTTTGAGTCCACCAGAACTGACTCCATTTCCTGTCAGGAGGGGTGACGACCGACTCCCAGGTTCCACGAATTCAGAGCAGTTCTCGAAACTTGTGGAACATTAGCGCCTTGCAGTCAATTAGCGCTGGAGCTACATGAAGGTTGGGTTGTTTCTCGCTTGCTCACAGGTTCAGCTCCTCAGTCGCTTGTAAATACTCTAGTCGGTGCTGCCATCTAACAGAAGCACTTCAGAATTAATTCTGCCAATTAAAGACACACAGTTTCCGCTAAGTCACCGAGATCGAATAATTAATCGTACTGCAACTCATCCTTATCGACGCAGAAGTAGGAAGTACTTTTTTTATCTTTCAATAATTTTGTAATGCTAGAGACGTGAAAATTGGAAACAAATGATGAATGGATATGTAGCAAGGCAAAGAGCTAGGAACGGCGGCAGAGTCATGTGGCGCAGTGCAGTGTTCCTGAGACAGCAGGGGAAGACACCTGCTGGACGGGAGGGTGACACATCAGAGGTGTGGCCAGAACAAATAGCGTAGCGAACGACAGCTGCAGCGGTTAGAGGCGGTCCCTGTGTAAAGTGTGCGGTTGAGCGCTGCGCTGCGCGGCGCGTTATCGGCGACACTAACTGCGTAGGGGGGCGTGCCACCTCTGCCGCCATTGTGGCCGCCGTAATAAATTCTTTACGATGCGCTGGGCGTCGCAGTCTAACTGCTCGCATCAGTCAGCACTCTACGGTGCCACTTGTTGCATGCAAAGCAGGGGAAGCGCTGCTTACACTGAGGGCAGCCATACGTCATCGTGAAAGGGGAGTCGTCTGTTTAAAGCATCATCGAGAATGGCTTCCATACGTTCAGCACGTAGAGCTGCTTTACGGCCACCTTTTAGTGGAAGGAAGGAAGGAAGGAAGGAAGGAAGGAAGGAAGATCAGGATTTAACGTTCCGTCGACGACTGGGTCAATACAGAATGAACACAAGCTCGGGTTAGCGGAGGATACGTGAGGAAATTGGATGTGCCTGCCCAAAAGAAGCACCGTGGCATTTGCAGTGATTCAGGAAAACAACAGAATACCTAAATCTGCAGTCCTCACGAAAGCATGACAGAGTGCGTTGGCTGCTAACCAGTGATGAAACGATTCTACATCTACATTTATACTCCGCAAGCCACCCAACGGTGTGTGGCGAAGGGCAATTTACGTGCCGCTGTCATTACCTCCCTTTCCTGTTCCAGTCGCGTATGGTTCGCGGGAAGAACGACTGCCGGAAAGCCTCCGTGGGCACTCGAATCTCTCTAATTTTACATTCATGATCTCCTCGGGAGGTATAAATAGGGGGAAGCAATATATTCGATACCTCATCCAGAAACGCACCCTCTCGAAACCTGGACAGCAAGCTACACCGCGATGCAGAGCGCCTCTGTTGCACGGTCTGCCACTTGAGTTTGCTCAACATCTCCCTAACGCTATCACGCTTACCAAATAACTCTGTGATGAAACGCGCCGCTCTTCTTTGGATCTTCTCAATCTCCTGTGTCTTCGGTGGTTAGTGCCAAGTCTGGGGGAAGTGTAGGAAATACGAAAGTTTTCAGTGTGGGGGACGAAGCTTATGTCCTGTGTACGTATGAGGGACGGAACTTGAACGATGGCTACTATTACAGTTCATACAAAACATAAACACGTTACAAAGTTCTGCTGTCCTTTAGTCACCTGCATTATGAATAAAAAGTTTCCAGCGACGTGGAAGTAGTAGGATACCATTAGCAGCTCCACTTGTGTTTACAGTTTGAATGGAGCAGTCCACTGTCTAACTAATCTCTGTAACAGTTCTGAAGTGAATGCCATGAAATGATTCCTTCATCTTAGGGATCAAGCTGAAGTCATAAGAGCTTATCAAGTCTATGTCGGTGATATAGCACTTCCCAGCTCCTCGATCGAACAAACCAGTCACAACATGCACCATATCCGCCGAAACATTGTCCTGGAAAATTGTGGATGGGTGATGTTGTCTTTTAAGCTGGTCACAGACTGTGTGCCAAAAATGAACAGCGCAGAGAAAGGAGCGGCCACACTTTCCGCAGGACCCGCGCACCATTTTGCAGGACAATGCTCGGACGCGTATGGCACAAGTTGCGACTGATTTGTTCGATAGATGGGACTAGGAAGTCCTGTGTGACACTCCCCGGTATTAGGTCCTTGTGACTTCAACTTGAATCCTAAGATGAAGGAAACACTTAAAGGCATTCGCTTTAGAATTCTCACAGAGATTGAACGGGCTACAGATCGCTTCACTCGACCTATCAAGACATCTGGCACTAGTATGTGTATACTATGACTTCCACGTCGCTGGCAATTGATTATACATAATGCTGGTGACTTACCTGAGGGACAGCAAAACTTTCAAAAATTTACCTGTCTTGCATAAGTTGTAATCGGAGAAGTCTCATAAAAGAATAACAGACATACATTCGTAGTCTTCCTAACCGCAGAAGTAGGCATCAGCTTGTTTTTCGTGCTGTAAATGTGTTGATTCATGGCTTCTGAGTAGAAATGATACAGTTTTAGATAATTTTTTATTCTTTTATTTGATATCAAATCAAGTAAAGAGATGTCGCCTTCTTATCATATACGTTAACTGTTGCTGGGGAGCAAATGAGCGTACGTGCTGTACCTATTCGGAGAAAAAGAATAAAGAACGAAGCCGATGTCTCTCCTCTGTGATTAATAACGTGCCAAAAAGACTTCCATTTCTACTTTATCAGTGACCGACAAGCATCATTTTAAGCGTTCCAAAAGGTACTGATGATGTGTAGCCGCAAACTGATAAAAATGGTCGAACGTCACTTAGATTCCATTGTCGTTAAACCACGTGTTCAGGTTTTCGGAGAGACCAGTTGCGAAACTGTTGCTCGTGTGCTAAAGTTTGCTTGTAAGGTGTTCGTGTGTGGGATGTTCTAGTAAGTGATCACTACTGGGACAGTACACGGAGGAAGGACAGTCAAAGTTTTGTCTGAGTCAAGAGACGGAGAGGGAGAATAATTTGAAATCGTAGACTCTAAAACAGAGAAACGGAATATTTTGAAAAAAAAATTGCTGCTATAATTATAATTGTCAGTATATATTAAAGAAATGTTTTGCAATCGCTTACACATCATTACCACAGAAACCCCAGGAAATCAAGTCGGCTGTCTCAAAGACGTGTAACTAAACTTAACCGGTGTACTCTTCCTGCAATAGAAATGGCCAAATCTTTAACCAACAATAAAAGAAACGCAGCCTGTGGCACACACTTCTCGGTGTTTACAAATAAATGTTGTTGTGCAGAGACAAATTTCTGCAATTTTTATCTTTCCTTGTTCTTTCACATTTTCTAAATTTGCCTTATAGCATACAAAGCAAATAATAAGTAGCAGTTAGCTTTGCGCGTCTCTAATTTTTATGTGCCTTACAATTTTACTATTTACTTTAAGTTGTACGAAGGATGTTATGTTATAACGCCACTCTTGCATTGTGAAAACGTAGTTCACAGCGAATATTCCAAAACCTCAACTTAACGAAAGCAGAGAAAAATCAGTGAACCTACTGAATTTTCGAGAGCGTGTTCATATGGAAGAACGATGTCTAAAGTTATTGGGGCCGGAAAACATCTCAGCCGCACAAGGAAGAGGAAGTGAATTCGCTGTATCCTCGGTAATGGAATGAACCGAGCATTCACCCCAATTGATACAAGGGAAACGCCCAGAATCCTACAAAAATGCGACTCGGGCGATATTTCAACTTCACCTGTCTTAAAACGAATAAATTACCTAAATATGGTATCCTTTTGGCTGCACTAAGTGATTGTGGGAGTAATGTTACTGCATCAGAGCGAAAAGATGTTAGAGAATTAGGAAAATGGGTGATACAAAATTTTAATTGAGTAAATAATGAGATGCCAATACATAGTGATGTCTTTACGTGACTAATCTGTGATTTCATGAACCTTTAGACTATCAAAGACGTGCGGGGAGTGAGGACTGCACGTGAATATTAGGGCGTATTCGTTGGTGGCCGTCCCGGTACTCGGCCTGCACGTTTCATTCGCCAACATATGACGACGTAAAGCTATAAGCTTGCCAATCAGTGGTCGCGTGTTTTTTGCGCGCAGCCCTTTCAGTGCGAGGAGATTCGCAGAACAGGTATAGAAGGCGGGAGAGGGCGTGGACGGCGCGAGCTAATTGCAAACAGCGGCGCCGCAGCCGACACGACGGAGCGGGCGTCGATCGCGCGACCACCCGCGGCGCCGCCACACCCAGCAGACACCTGCTAACAGGCCGCCACCTGCTGCTGCACCTGCCCCTAATTGCCCGCCAGCCAATGTCGGCGCGCCTTGCGTAAGAGTAGCCGACTAACGTGCCACCTCCGTACACACTAATTGGCATATTAAACCAATCTGAAAGTCAAACATTTTCTTCCTTATTACGTTCTCGTAGACATCGAAGTACTTGAGTAAGGTGAAAGTTAGCGTACGGGTACAAACTTATGTTCCTATCAGTAAAATTTTGCTGTAAAAGCTGACGCAACAACGTAAATCGAGGCAGAGTAAAACAGTGAGGAATGGGACTACAGCCCGGGAACCTTGCCATCTTAAGCCTATATCCATAGTCCGCAAGGCACCTTACGGTGTGTGGCGGACTGTACCTCTGGTGCCACTATCATTTTCCTCTTTCTCTCTAGCATTTCCGAACGGGGCGTGGGAAGAACAACTTCAATATCTTTCCGTATGAGCTCTAATTTCATAGATTTTCGTCATGGTTGTTCAGCGAGACATGTGGGAGGAAGTAAAGTTCCCCGAAACTTCTCTGAACGTAAGATCTGTGAATTTCAACAGTAAGCCTACTCGTGATAAACAACGCCTGTCTTGTAGCAACTGCCAGTTATGCCCGTACACCCACCGTCGTCGCAACTGCACTGATGCTCCTTCGACGTTCCCCCCCTACGGCAGCGGAGCTGACCCTACAAGTTTATATCCATTGTTCCGGCTAGTAGAGAACCATTCCCTGCCGTATGGGTCGGGCATGAAGCATCTTTCAATCACGTTGTGATTCTAATTGTGTGAACTAGCAGTTGAAAACTGATCTCGTTTTCTATTTCCAAAGATATTTCAAACACTTTCAAGCACGACGTATCCAAAGACAGTGATTTTATTTATTACTCGGGAATTACATAGCAGCCGGCCGGAGTGGCCGAGCAGTTCTAGGGCTACAGTCTGGAACCGCGCGACCGCTACGGCGCAGGTTCGAATCCTGCCTCGGGCATGGATGTGTGTGATGTCCTCATGTTAGTTAGGATTAAGTAGTTCTAAGTTCTAGGGGACTGATGACCACAGCAGTTAAGTCCCATAGTGCTCAGAGCCATTTGAACCAATTACATAGCAGTCGGGTTCCAGTCCATTTTTTCTAATTTTTGTTCCCCAAATAATTTGATTTAGTTACCTTCGTAGTCAATATGCCTCCGTTAAGTGCAGTTATGTGTTTGTAACAGATTGATCAGCTTTCTTCAATAACCCTTGAATATTCGCAGATATAATTGTCTAAGTACGAGCTTATTTTTGGGATTTGGAAAACACGGAGAAAGTGTCGTATGTATTCTGTTTTATTGACACCATACACTTCTTAAATTAATGAGAGGTGGCACTGGGGAATCAATGAAGGAGTTGATCCTAGTGTGTATTGTTTCGGTATAACAACAGTCAGTCTGTGCCACATTCCTTCGCGTTCGTATCACCGAAGATATTTCCCTCGAAACTGTTCTTTACCATTAATATATTAATATCTGATAAATCATAAATATGTCTCTGGCTTTACAATGTCTAGCTTCTTAATTCTCACGACACGATATTAATTATAAGTTCGAGTTCTTTCAACGTCTGTTCAGCACAAATTTAATCTTTTCGCGGGCACTATATCTCACGTCTCGTTTATTAGCAGAATCGCCTTTACAACGATCGACAAAGATATTAGAATGATAAGGTCCAACTATTTTCTGTCCCAGTATCTCAAAATAATCTATTATCCACCACTCCAATATCTAATCCAATTATCAGAATGATATTTAATTAGGGTTATAATCCCTAACTTCAGACTACCACGGGAGACTGCGAATATGCACCATTGAAAACAAAGACTCAAGAGAGATAACAATGCTGCGCATATTATATTCAAAACGAAACGCAACTCTGTTATGTCTTCCTTGGACTCCCTTTGTACTACTTTGCGTTACTCATTTCAAATATCTACTCTTTGTAAAATTTTAACTGTTACTTCGAAATACAGCTACCGTTTTTTGGCTCTTGGGCCATTTCGTATTACAGAATTTAATCTAATTTTCGTCTCTGAATACACACTCTTTAAAGAGCGGTTACACAATGAAATTCGTTGAGTCTCTCCGTAATGCTCTCGGGCTTTCTAAACGATACCTTGACGAAACGGGCAGCTCTTCGTTCAACCTCCTCTCTCTCTCTCTCTCACTCACTCACACACACACACACACACACACACACACACACACACACACACACACTCCCCCTCTCTCCTGTTAGCCCAAGGTAGGCTACGGTGAATCAAACTGGTTGCGAACTACACTGATTGGACGCCGCCTGGTGGCGTTGCGGTCACGTGACACTGTAACAAAAGTATGTAAACGGTGCAGAAATGGACGGGGGATCACTCTAGTGAAGATATGGGCTCCAAATGGGGAAATCCATTGAGATACGCGACTTTGACAAAGGGCAGATTATCATCACGCAGTGCCTGTGAACGAGTATCTCGGAAACGGCGAAGCTGGTCGAATGTTCACGTGCTACTTCTTGTACATCTACGGAAATGGGTAAAAGGGCAGTGAAACTACCACAAGGCACTAAATAGCTGGACGTCCACATCTCTTCACAGAACGTGTGATTCCGAGGCTCGTATGCTTTGAGACATCTCTGCCTGAAGAGCACCCTGCTGCTGCACGTCCAAGTGTATCCGAGCACACCTTTCATCGTACGTTGTTCAACATGGAACTCCGCAGCAGACCACCCCTACGTGTTCACGTGTTGACCCAACGACTGATGTGAGCACGAGAGGATAGGGATTCGACCGTCATCAACGGAAACGTGTCTGCTCTTCGGGTGAAACACATTTTTGCTACACTAAGTCGTCATCGAGGCTCGAGACGTGCTACTCACTACGGATGCATCCTCGTGGGCGTTTGAAGTCCTGGAGGAGCACTTTGTGGACGGCATTCTGGCTCTGGGGTACCCAGTGCCCACTTTTATGATCCTCCATTGGCCACCATATTCCCCGGATCTGAACACATCAGACTCCTTTTTGGGGGCTATATTAAAGATAAGGTGTACAGCAATAAGCATTGCTGAACTGAAAACAGCCATTCAGGAGGTCAATGACAGCATCGATGTTCCGACAGTTTAGCTGGTCATCGAGAATTTCGCTATTCGTCTATGCCACAACATCGCCATGGCAGGCATGTTGAACATGTTATAACCTAAATCCGAATATCTATAGTGACGCCGTCCGCTGTGGCCGAGTGGTTCTAGGGGCTTCAGTCTGGAACCACGCTGCTGCTACGGTCGCAGGTTCGAATCCTGCCTCGGGCATGGATGTGTGTGATGTCCTTAGGTTAGTTACGTTTAAGTAGTTCCAAGTTTAGGGGGCTGATGACCTCAGATGTTACGTCCCGTAGTGCTTAGAGCCATTTGAACCATCTATAGTGACGCTTACATGTTGAATAAAGTGTGTGCACGTGCCATAGTTTGTAACTGATTTACGTTGTTTTTTTCATATAGTTGCATAATTGTACCCCTGTGAGTTAAAATCTTGGAGAGATGTTCTATGCACTGAAGTGAGTCTCTTTTTGGTATGTCTTCTGCAGTCACCTTCCGAAACTTCGGCCTTACTGACGATTAACTATTGATGTTCCACGCTTCTCCACGCTGGAAAACAAAAGAGACTCGTAATATTATTTTCATATTATTATTTCTAAGCTCTGAATACTGCAGAGCCACTCATTCTATCATGATCGATCTATTCGTTTCATTTCGTAGTCGCAGCCAAATGCCCACATTGCTGTATGAACGCAACAAACTCCGCTCGGCCTGTAGAAAGTTTGTGAAAACCACGGCCTGTTTCACGCCAGTTTAGGTGCTTCTTTAGATGATGTAACTGTGTCTGCAACATTATTTAACGCTTTTCTTGAAGCTTCTCCCCGACCGTCACTGATAAAATTAATTTCAGAAAATGTGATACCGGGATGCTGCCTTTGATGCTACCTCCCGGCTTTTGGTCACCAAGCACAGAGGAGTTGCGAGTGAAATACCTGGAGGCGCACAAGTGTCGCGGTCCACGGAGCATCTGTTCGTTTTTTGGCTCTACTGGAATTGCTGTGTGCGCAGGGCGTCCGGTTTACCGAGCGCGTCCGCGCGGCAGGTCGGCGACGCCGCCTTTCTTGCCGGCGGTTGGCGAATGAGCGCCGGCAGGCCACGCTAATGATTTAATTACCGATGTGTCGCGCATCGCGGCGGCTTCTTGCGGCGCCGACCTCTCGTTTCGCGGTACGGGCGGCGCCACACAACACACCCCAGCGGCCGGCAGCGCGTCCGCTGCCGTCGCCACGCACGACCGCGCCGCATCTCCGGCCGAGCGGACACGCAAAAAGCGGCGCCGTGTTCGCAGCCACCACCACCGCTAACATCGATGCGCTGCGACCGACGCGGTCGTTAATTGTTAACGGTGGGGAACACGAGCAGCGACTAAGAAACGCCACTCGATGGCACAAAGTGGATACCGCGAATGTTTTGTAACTGTCAGAGATATCCAAACGCATCTTACGGAAAAGTGCCTAAGTGGCAAGTAATTTAATCTGTTGTTGACACAGCTGTCTTGCTGTTTCCGCGGCGATGGAAGAAATGGGAGCCGGCTGGAGTGGCCGAACAGCTCTTGGCGCTACAGCCTGGAACCGCGCGACCGATACGGTCGCAGGTTAGAATCCTGCCTCGGGCATGGATGTGTGTGATGTCAGGTTAGTTAGGTTGAATTAGTTCTAAGTTCCAGGGGACTGATGACCTCAGAAGTTAAGTCCCATAGTGCTCAGAGCCATTTGAACCAAGAAATGGGAACATCAACTACTAATGCTTGTTATTCACCCCCTTTAAAAGCGCACACCGGTAGCCTTGGAACGATGTAGATCAGGGATGTAGTCTTTCGCCCCTACTGTTCAGTCTTTACATCGATGAACCAGTGATGGAAATAAAAGAAAGGTTCGGGGGTGGAATTAAAATTCAAGGCGAAAGGATATCAATGATATGTTTCGCTGATGACATTGTCATCTTCGATAAAAGTGAAGAAGAATTACATGATCTAGTGAATTTAATGAACAGTCTAGTGAGTACAGAATACGGACTGAGAATAAATCGAAGAAAGACGCAAATAATTAGGAGTAGCTGAAATGAGAACTGCGAGAAACTTAACATCAGGATTTATAGAATCAAATTTGGAAGTTTGGACTGTAGGAGGCGAGGTACTGGCGGAATTAAAACTGTGAGGACGGGTCTTGAAACCGTGCTTGGCTAGATTAGATGGCGGAGCACTTGCCCGCGAAAGGCATAGGTACCGAGTTCGAGTGTGGTCGCACACAGTTTTAATCTATCAGGGTCACGGAGTAGATGAAGTTAAGGAATTCTCCTACCTAGAAAGCAAATTAACCGATGACGGGCAGAGCAAGGAGAACATAAAAAGCAGACTAGCACTGAGAAAATGGGACGAAGAGAAGTCTACTAGTATGAAATATGTTCAAATGTGTGTGAAATCTTACGGGACTTAATTGCTAAGGTCATCAGTCCCTAAGCTTACTCACTACTTAACCTAAATTATCCTAAGGACAAACACACACACCCATGCCCGAGGAAGGACTCGAACCTCCGCCGGGACCAGCCGCACAGTCCATGACTGCAGCGGCTGAGATCGCTCGGCTAATCCCGCGCGGCTACTAGTATCAAACATAGGCCTTATTTGAGGAAGAAATTTCTCAGAATGTGCGTTTGGAGCACAGCATTGTATGGTAGTGAGACATGGACTGTGTGAAAGCCAGAACAGTAGTGAATCGAAGCCTTTGGGATGTGGCGCTGCAGAAGAATGTTGAAAATTAGTTGGACTGATAGGATAAGAAAAGAGGTCCTGCAAAGAATCGGAGAGGAAAGGAATATGTGGAAAATACTGTTAATAAGAGGGAACGGGACGGTAGGCCATCGGTTACGACATCAGGGAACATCTTTCATGGTACTAGGGGGAGCTGTAGAGGGTAAAAGCTGCAGAGGAAGACATCCAGCAAATAACTGAGAATGTAGATTGCAAGTGCTACTTGGAGATGAACAAGTTGGTACAGGAGGAATTTGAAGCTGGGCACATCACACCAATCAGAAGCTGATGACTCAGAAAGGATCAGGGATGACCAAGAAACAAGTTCACTAGCCGTTCCCTGGCTCGCATACTGTTGCACTCCGCCTGGCTGCACACTTCCCCCACCGTCGTGCCACGCTGTCTGAACGAGAGAAGGGGGGACAGGAGGTAACTGCTAACGAGCCCTATTTATGTGGCAATGCAGTCGCACATGCATGACTTGATTTCATATTTCTCACTGATACAGATCACAAACGTCACATTTTCAGTATCATTTAATTATTTTTGCCACGCTGAAGACAATTTTTATCTGGTACAAACTGTCGACATAGGGACAGATGCAGACAGTAACAGATTTTCGCACTGAGATTGCCACATAATCGTGGCATATATAGTTTCATTACAAAAAAAAGGTCTTTCACACATACATGTTGGTCGAAATATTTTAGCCCTTTCACAACCTCATTATGGATATGTGGAGCCTGTGGTCGAGGAAAACAATGTAGACGTCTTCGACAGTTTTAACGCAAAAGGATTTGTCTTCAAAAGGAAATTACATTGTATATCAGTCAGTTATATCTGGATGTGCACAGGGGGTGCTTTCATCCGAAATTGCAAATGGTCTCGAAAACAGCTCTAAAATGGTTGTAATTCTTTCAAGACCAGGATCAACACCTCAAACGTTGCATTTTCTTTAATGTCAGTGATCTTACAGAACTGGACTCTATTAGTCAGAATTTGTCCCTTTTACAATGCGATTTTCTGTTTAAATTCCTCCCTGTCAAATGAGAAATGAGTTGTTTCTCACCTTGCAGCGTTATCACTGCAAACAGTGCGCGCCCAGTACATCTTAAATGGCGAGGTCTGACTGTCTATTCCGCATCTAATTTTAGTTCCTGCGTCACTTTTTCCTTCATAAATTCAACTATAGCTGGTTTTAAATAGAAAAATTCCATCGCAAACTGTAGCAAATGACAGTATAATAATGGTTAGACTTCAGAAATTTTACTATTCGTACCACCAATTTCTTCACATGCTCCAAGCCTGCAAATGTAGCACAAAGTGCTTCTTGATATACAGAATTACGAATCCCGTCTGACAAGCACTGCAATTTTTTGCTCTTTCATTGTAAACTAAACCTTTAAATCCTTGTTGTTTCATACCAAATTTGTAGTACCTGTCGATTATGCGACTGCATAATAGATACTGAGAATTTTCGACACTCTCTTCTGTCGTTCCCATTCATTTTTAAAGATTTTGACGGTGAATCGCTACACGTTTTTCTTTAAACAACCACTGAACCAGTGAACGTCCTTTATACGACAAACAGATGGCGAAGGGTAAACAGTGCTGACACTATGATTCTGCCAACTGAAGATAGTTGTGCCGACCAAAAAAGCCACACCGTTATACGAAATGAAATGTCGCTCTGTACCAGGTACCTCCGAGGAGGACAGGAAAAAGGTGAGGCAGCCAAGCCTCGACACGCACGCATTCCGCACATCTTGCTCACGGGCTGTGTGGCAGGCCGTGGCCGACCCTGCTGTAGATAGTGTAGAACTACCACCAAGCGGTCATGCGATTCTCAACCGCTCACATTGTCTTGGAGGTGGAACGGTGCAAATTTGCCAGTCTGGTATAACGTGGAATCATGACAAATCGAAAAAAGAAGCCGCGAACGAAGTTTATGAGCTGTTGCTGTATCATCGAAGCCTGTATGGTACATCATCTGGAGCCATCCAACTCTGCGTAGAAACAGAGTGGTCGTTAAAAGGGTCCTGAACGATGGGGACCAGACGCGAGTGGGAAGGGTTTATAGTCTGACAGGAATTGGTGCTGTCAAGGAATGCAGCTCAATTTCAACCAAATTCTGAGAGAACACTGCAAAGGGAGATGCGTGCAGTGGACAGTTGGAGTCGGGTACCTCGTAAAAGTCCAGTTTTCATGGTGCCGCATAAAGCTGCCAGGGACCAAACCACACAGAAACTGCGCAGTAATAGTGCAGTTCGATGTAGTGTGATTTCAGTCGCGATTTAGTCTCCCTTCAAATAGCGTAAGGCTTAGAGGGGACCGACAACTCAGTAGGACGTCTAAGCTGCAATGTGTTGAGGATGTAGTTGAGACAATTGGTGGTTCTGTAACTTTTTGGTGGTTTTTGCTACTATTATGGGCCTTTTCATTCAGGGTACCTTGAACTTGAACCACGACTTTTATTCCAGTATTCTCGGTGACCAAGTGCTGCCTTTCTTACACGTCCTCAAGAAGAGTCTTCCAAGATGACTACAGCCGTGTTCAAAGGAGCTGTCCGCGTACGTTCTTAGTTCGACGGAAACTCAGACACGTTATCGCAATACGAATAGCCTGCAAAATGATACAGAGTTTTGTCCGCTTAGATTATTTACTTATTTTTGTGTTTTTGTATGTCCGAACAGCCCTATTTATTGTTCTGAATTTTAAGTGTAGTGGATTTCAAAGTAGCAAAGTATGTTACACCCGCATGTATGCCGTGTGGCCTATCTATCAACGGTCGTCAGTTGACGAACAGGTAAGACAAATAAGTTTAAGGGGAATGGAAGACAGATTTGTAGCTGAAAAAAGGAAATCTTAAACTCTCTCAATGTTAGCTCAATTCTAGATTAGAACTGCGAAGTTTTAACGGTAGTGCGACATGTGCCACAGAATTGCTAGCAGCACGTCCCTGAAGCCACTACTGCACTTAGGAAAGTGAAACAGAGTTGCTTGACAACAGAAGTCGGATCTTAGAAATAAATTCGGTGACGTTGTTCGGAAACGGTTAGCTGAATATACAGAAACTGTATTGCAGAGGATTTTTCCTTGCAGAAAGGACTGAACTGGGGTACGTTCAGCTTCGTAATGCCAATTGAAGGGCTATCTGATTGAGAGGTGTGGTGAGCCAGCCAGCCTCGAAACTGTTTTTAGGCGGGTTCCCACAACTAGCTAGGTAAATACTCGGCTGGCACCCAAGTTCCGTCTCAGATTCATGCTGCGCAAATAGTTAGTAAATGTTTTCTCACTTGAACATCCTGAGCGTCGTCCTCTTTGCTATAGCCAGTAACCCTAGTATGGGCTGTCCCCCGCCAGGCGTCTCCGACTCTGTTTCGTCGGCGACTTTGCTATTTATTGTAGGTCCCTATGGAGTTGTCTCATTGAGCGGCGTCTTCAGCGATGTCTCGATCGTCTTTACTCGTGGAGCGTCAACAATGGCTTTCGCTTTTCCACTGGCAAAATCGTCTGTATGAATTTCTGGCGGCGCAGTGGGTTTCTCCCACCGTCTTTACATCTTGGGCCTGTTGTTCTTCCGTTCTGTGAAACTACGAAATTCCCGGGGCCCATGCGTGATGGGAAACAATCTTGGTCTTCCCACGTGTCTCACCTGCCGCACGCTGTCTCCGGTCCCTCAATGACTTACGTGTCATAAGCGGCACTTCCTGGGGAGCGGTTCGGACCACGCTCCTCCGTTTGTACCGATCCCTTGTCCGTTCAAATCTATAGTATTGGTGTTCATTTATTCCTCCCATCTTACGCTGTCTTAACACATTCCACCATCGCGGAATACCTTTGCCCACTGGCGCCTTTTACATTAGCCCGGTTGAGAGTCTCTATGCAGAAGCTGCCAAACTACCACTTTCATACCGGCATGAGGTCCTCCTCAGCCGAGATGCACGCCGTTTTCGTCACGGTCCGTGCGGCTCCCCACGTCGGAGGTTCGAGTCCTCCCCCGGCATGTAGGTGTGTGTTGTCCACAGTGTAAGTTAAAGTTAGATTAAGTAGTGTGTAGGCTTAGGGACCGACGACCTCTGCAGTTTGGTCCCATAAGACCTTACCACAAATGTCCGCCCCCGGTAACTGAGTGGTCAGCGCGACAATGTCAATCCGAAAAGCCCGGGTTCGATTCCTGGCTGGGTCGGAGATTTTCTCCGCTCAGGGACTGAGTGTTGTGTTGTAATCATCATCATTTCATCCCCATCGACGTGCAAGTCGCCGAAGTGACGTCAAAGCGGAAGACTGGCACCCGGCGAACGGTCTACCCGACGGGAGGCCCTACTCATACGACATTCACATTTACCGCAAATTTTCCTCGCAGTTTGTCTGCCATGCCCGGCTACCAATTCTATGGCCTCTTTTCCGACGACTCCCTTGATCACTAGTTTGGGGTGCACCCGTTTTCTGTTACTTCTCGGAGTTAGCTTTCGGCGACAGCTTAACTTCACGCTCTGTGCCACGTTCCCGATGGGTGTGAACACTTCACCGCTTTGGCTTTGTGCGGCGGCCCGTGTTGATCTTGGACTTCACCCGATCTCAAGGACACTACTCCGGATTCGATCTATAGCTGTAAGTTTCTCGACTTTCGCACGCTACCTAGCGATAGCACCTTCGTGTACACTGATGACTCTATGATCGACCATAGTGTCAGATTTTTCTTCGTCATTGGAACCGACAGTTTTCAGTATCGGCTTCCAGAACACTGCTTGATTTTTACAGTGGAGCTTTTAACCGTCTATCAAGCGATCCCGTAAATCCAGCGACACAGACTTTTTGAAAGAGTAGTAGTCTGAGGTAGGACTGCAGCACTGCGCAGATCGTTTGTTGGAATGATTATTGTCAGCTAGTTAACTTTCTTCACTTGCTCAGAGAGAAAGATCACCCCACTTCTCTGAGTCATGCATTAACATAACAACTGATTAAGCTGTTTAGTTTTGATAGAAAGTCTCTTAACATTGTACCCTTCTTAGATCATTGTTAACTTTAAGCATGGTATTGTTCAGAACAATGTTATATGTGAAATATTGTTCAGTGAAGCATCGTAGAGACCAATGTTTTGTGTGAAGATCACGCGTAGTTTTACTGTCATTTTGAATACACACTTCATTATAAAATAATTGTCTTGGAATATAATTTAATAGGAAAAGTTATTTTCCCCATCCCACTGTTTAAAGAAGGTTTATCATTAAGCATTGCCACATCGCACCAGATGGTATACAACAGTTTGAACACTGTTTGGAAATTTTATTTAAAAGTATAAATCTAGCCTAGAGGCAGCCTGTTAGCTGTTGCGCGTTCGAGAAATCTGCGACAATGTTGTCAAACCGCGAGGTAAATGGACCCTTTGATTAGGGCCAGATAATTGCTTTACTTCAGATGCGCCTTTAATATTAAGACAAGTCGTATTAAGACCAGTTACAGTTGAGTTGAAATTAGGTTCTGTTGAGTCGAAGGTTGGCATACGAGTTTAAGTTGGATAACAGTTTGTGTATACGCAAACTGTAGACTTTCTATAGAGTGGGAGGTAAATTTGGGCTCGATTTTGTACAGAAACACATAGTGGGGTATTTACAAAGTCTTTGTAAATGAACGAGTTTATAGAATAAAGTTGGCTCTAAACACTATGGGACTTAACATCTGGTGTAATCAGTTCCCTAGACTTAGAACTACTTAAACCTAACTAACCTAAGGACATCACACACATCCATGCCTGAGGCAGGATTCGAAACAGCGGCCGGCTTTATAGAATCAAAATTTGCTTCAGCTGCAAGTAATTTTCTTAATTTATTCCACGACCGGTTTCGAAGCTGAAAGCTTCATCTTCATATGCCACCAAATGATTATGGGAACGTAATTATGTGGCGGTCGGGCCAGTCAGTCATTAAGGACCACAGCCACATCAAGCGACCGGCACGGCACGACAGGGAAGTGACTAGTCACTTCCGTGACGAGGACTGAGTTCATTACAGCCATTCGGCATGATTATCCATTAGTCAAATGTAAACGATACCTCTGTTCTGAGCTAAATTTAAAGATGGGTTTCCTTCGTTGTAAAAAGAATACATGGAGTTCAAGTGACTTTCTACGATATCGTCATGTATTCGCCAGTCTCTCTTCTCTTTCCCTCCCCCAAAACCCTCCTCCCTGCTACAGAACCACCTCTCGCCGCCGGTCCAAAGTGACTGCCTCGCTTCTTTGCAGGCGCCTCGTAAATTTCGAGCAAGTGACTACTTAGAAATGTACAGCCGAAGGGACGAAAGTAAATAATGACAAGCTGTCGCGGTAACTCGTATCGTTTCCAGCGGCAGCGGGGAACTCCGAGCAGGTGTTTATCGAGGCGCAATAAAGTGCAGCCTGCTCTGTGCACGGCAGCAACTGCCATCGCCTTGTCACATCGCAGGCAGATGCGTCTGCATCAGCGCTGTGCGATGTTTCGTGCTGCGTGGCGAGCGAAATCGTCCGCTCTGCGTGCGTACGTGTCTCGCGCTGACTTAGATACATGTAATATCGATTTACGGTCGACCGGTAGTTGGGCAGCTTGCGATTCGAGCAGCAGGTGGTTTGGCTCAGATCGATCCAGCCCGACTTTCATGACTCACTGCTGTAACACCGGTGCCACTGCAGGTATGGGAGCCGCGCAAGCGCAGTGAGAGAACTCGTTTTAGGCGATCAACCAGCAGTCGGAAAACGAACACAGTTCTTCGCTATACTTTTATTACTGATTTATTTATTCTGGCAAGACGAGTGCTATCAAGCGCTCTTTTAGATAAAACAAGTATGTTACATTACGATCATTAGCACACCGATATTATGAAAAGTTTCAAATTTAACATGAGATCCAGCACTTGACACATCTGCTACGGTAGTAGCTATACAAGAAAAAAATCCGGATAAGTGTTAGTAGGACTGGCGCACCGAGGGCTCCATACAGTCTTGATTATGTATCGATAAGAGGCAAGATGAACGTCTACCCTTTCCTGAGAAAAAGGGCTCTCAACAGGACAGACACAGTTGCTTAACAAACGACAAGAAAATATATTTTTCGTGTGATAAATTACAAACTGAGCAGGCCGCAGTGGCCGAGCGGTTCCAGGCCTTTCAGTCCGGAACCACACTACTGCTACGGTCGCAGGTTCGAATCCTGCCTCGGCATGGATGTGTGTGATGTCCTTATGTTAGTTAGGTTTAAGTAGTTCTAAGTTCCAGGGGACTGGTGACCTCAGATGTTAAGTCCTTTAGTGCTCAGAGCCCTTTGAACCATTTGAATTACAAACTGAGAACATTTGGATTTTTTCCTTTACTTCAAAAAAGCTTTACTCTTGTCAAATTTCATGATTCTAGGTCGACGGGAAATAAACTATAGGTTTTGATGAGAGTGTTCGCGAGTATCAAAATATGTGACATACATGGCCGTATGTTCTGATTGTACGCCCGTTCATGAGGAAGAAGGGTTTTTAACAGTCTGTCAGACAAACAGGCAGGCAAGCATGCAGACGGACAACAAAATGATTGTATCAGAGTTTCTTTACGCCGGAATCCTAGAAATCACATTTTATTTTAGTTTATGGAAAGTATAGTAACGTAGACAAAATACAGGCAATCAGATTTGAAGTGAGTGCACTGGCAGCAATGAAAGTGATCGAAGGCTTGGGGATACAGAAGAAGAGAAACATGATAAACACATATGATGAGACAGGGCAAAATGAATTGTGGGACTATCTAGAAACGAACAGAGGGAGGAGCGTAACTTTCGAAAGATGCGAGGCTTACTGTTTCACAGAGAAAACTGTCACTACTTGTTAACTTAACATGAAAAAACTTATGACGTTGGTAAAAGAAAGTGTTACAGTTTTCTCTTAATTGCAACAAGGCATTCAGTTATGTGCAGAGTGCGTGATAGTTGGGTTTTTCCCCTTTCAGAAATATTTCTTAGTCACTGGTAATGTTGGCCTATTTACTGATTAAAAGAATTTGTTTAGGTGACTGTTTATGGATTATAGAGCTAACAAAAGCAAAGCAGCTAAGTGTAAATTTATTCGGTGATTAACTCACAATAAAAGTTCAGTTCTAATAGCAGAGTCTGTTATAGTTAAATAAGGCCCACGGGCTGAAGGGCATTCTCCTTCAAATTTTGTGCACCGACTAAAGTCAGAAAATTTCGATACTTTTTTACGGCCAGTAAACTGGACGTGAATCATCAAATAAAGAAACGTAGTGCCTTCTCGTGTTACGAACTAATTGTATAATAATATTTCCTTCATTACATGTATAAAAATGAGTAACGGTGTCTTGCTTCATCGAATACAGGAAGCAGTGCTTGACAAGGCAAAATATTTGTGCTCGTCTAAAGTCGCACTGTCAAGATGAATTTGCTAGGAGAGAATAACGAGTAGTTTCCTAGGTTCACACGGCGAATACAATCTTCCGCACTGGCTATTTAAATACTTTTATTAAAAAGTCACTACCAGTTTCGCATCAGCAGAGATGCGTTTTCAGGTGATAGTTGTTTTAAAAAGTGGCATCTCTACTGACCCAAACCGGTAGTGACTTTTTACTAAATGTATTTTAACGACCAGTGCGGAAGATTTTATTTACCAGAGGGAACATTTTCTATGACTGCCCGACCTTAAAAAAAAATAACATGTCTAAAATAAGATGCTTCTAGTTTCAATTCATGACGAGATGCAACTTCCAGAGTCGTTGGGTAATGTCATCCATAACTCTTTGCAAAGCGTAAATTGAAAACACTGGATAAAGCCTCGTAAAAATTATTTCATAGATAGCCTTGGGACTACTCCGTAGCATTAACTGGAAACATTTTGATAGAAATTTTGACTGGTGATATTAGCCGGAAGTTCGGTTCTGTAGTAGAATAAGATTGTAAATGTACAGATTCAAGACGAAAAAGTAACAAATTTCTTCATTGCAGTAGCGTTCTGAATGACGTAGAGCAGTTTCCTTGTTTTACAATTGATACTTTTTCGGTAAAATAAATATTTGGAACTAAATAAGATTGTGCAGTTATTATACCCGATGATTGTTTATACTGACATTCAGTGCTACAATATGAAAAGATATGCTACAGATTAGTAACTCACTGATTACCAGGACGTGAGAGACTGAACACTCGTTTCGCATTAAACAGATATGAAAGGAAGTTAGCGACACAGTTATAGAAGGAACTCAAAGGATTCGCAATCCTTGACGTGTAATCCGTGCATTGAGAACGTAAGACATGCCTCGTGTCTAATGAACTATACACAGCTGTGAGGACAGGGCGTGAGTCGTGCTTGGGTAGCTCAGATGGTCGAGCGCTTGCCCGCGAAAGGCAAAGGTCCAGAGTTCGAGCCTCGGTCCGGCACTCAGTTTTAATCTGCCAGGAAGTTTTATACACAGGGAAAGTTTTAATCTGCTACCTGTTCTGACAGTGCACTATAATTTTGTTATAAGTCAAAATGAGTAAATAGCGTCCTTCTAGTGGCACATAATGTTAAAACTGTGAAGTGAGATAGTGGAAAAATGTTGGTATGTTGTCGAACACAGTTGCTGTGATCACTCGAAGTATTAAAACAGTTTCGTGTTCAACACGGAAAGGTTTCGTGAGGCCATCACCCGGCCTGGATTCTTGTTGCCGTAACAGCGAGTTCGGAACGACAAAACCCTTCATAATGCTGTCTCGCGCAGACGTACACCGCGAGGGTCCGGCTAAATCACTTTACATGGCCGTCGGATTTAGTACTCGGTTCGTCGAACTTGGTTTATACGGCACGCAAATGACAGGCGAATGCTTGCTTGTCGGCGCTCGCCGCCGCCGCGCAGCGTCTTAATATATAGAAGCGCGCAGACGCCGGGCGACCGCGCTGATGCATGCTCCGCGGCCGGAGCGGGGCGAAGCGACGCAAGACAAATGCGCCCGCGGGCTATTTATATAAGCCCCGCGACGAGCAGAACAATATTTCCGAGCTGGCATCAGGCTTGTGTATGTGCTAGCCGGGCCGCACCGTATATTACCGCCGGCCGCGTACATACAATTGTAGTCAGCTGGCGGCGGGGCCGGCCGCGGCCGAGTAGGACTTGTTAGCGATCTGGGCAGACGCAATGCTTCAGCCGCGGAATGCCGCGCGCCGCGGACTGCTGGCCTGGCCTCGGCCGCTCGCGCTGGCCGCTCCGGCAGAGGCCCCGACAAGGGACCGACGGCCGGCCGGGACGAGCACAGTCCCGCGGTAATTAGCCACGGACAAAGGCAGCCTTTACCTCTCCTATCTTGCACCTCCAGAGTCGCGGCGTAAATCCCGTGTGTTAGTCCTCCTGCTCGCCGTATTAGAGTACACGCGACCTCGCCACATGCGTTAGCGCACACGCTTATTCCCGTAGACCAGAGATATACACTACTGACCGATAAAATTGCTACACCACGAAGATGACGTGCTACAGACGCGAAATTTAACCGACAGGAAGAAGATGCGTGTGATATGCAAATGATTAGCTTTTCAGAGCAGTCACACAAGGTTGGCGCCGGTGGCGACACCTACAACGTGCTGACACGAGGAAAGTTTCCAACCGATTTCTCATACACAAACAGCAGTTGACCGGCGTTGCCTGGTGAAACGTTGTTGTGATGCCTCGTGTAAGGAGGAGAAATGCGTACCATCACGTTTCCGACTTTGATAAAGGTCGGATTGTAGCCTATCGCGATTGCGGTTTATCGTGTCGCGACACTGCTGCTCGCGTTTGTCGCGATCCAGTGACTGTTAGCAGAATATGGAATCGGTGGTTTCAGGAGGGTAATACGGAACGCCGTGCTGGATCCAAACGGCCTCGTATCACTATCAGTCCAGATGGCAGGAATCTTATCCGCATGGCTGTAACGGATCGTGCAGCCACGTCTCGATCCCTGAGTCAACAGATGGCGACGTTTGCAAGACAACAACCATCAGCACGAACAGTTCTACGACGTCTGCAGCAGCATGCACTACCATCTCTGAGACCGTGGCTGCGGTTACCCTTGTCACTCCATCACAGACAGGAGCGCCTGCGCTGGTGTACTCAACGACGAACCTGGGTGCACGAATGGCAAAACGTCATTTTTTCGGATGAATCCAGGTTCTGTTTACAGCATCATGATGGTCGCATCCGTGTTTCGCGACATCGCGGTGAACGCACATTGGAAGCGTGTATTCGTCTTCGCCATACTGGCATATCAGTGGATGTTACATTCCAGATGTGTTACGACCCGTGGCCCTACTCTTCATTCGATCCCTGCGAAACCCTACATTTCACCAGGATAATGCACGACCGCATGTTGCAGGTCCTGCACGGACCTTTCTGGATACAGAAAATGTTCGACTGCTGCCCTGGACAGCACGTTATCCAGATCTCTCACCAACTGAAAACGCCTGGTCAATGGTGGCCGAGCAACTGGCTCGTCACAATACGCCAGTCACTACTCTTGGTGAACTGTGGTATCGTGTTGAAGCTGCATGGGTAGCTGTACCTGTACACGCTATCCAAGCTCTGTTTGACTCAATGCCCAGGCGTATCAAGACCGTTATTACGGCTAGAGGTGGTTGATCTGGGTACTGATTTCTCAGGATCTATGCACCCAAATTGCGTGAAAATGTAATCACATGTCAGTTCTAGTATAATATATTTGTCCAGTGAATACCCTTATATCATCTGCATTTCTTCTTGGTGTAGCAGTTTTAATGGCCAGTAGTGTAGCGCAGCCAGTGCAGAGACAACTTCTTACCAGCCCGTTTCGCACATGCATCATTAATGCAGCTGCATGCATTAAATACGCAGAAATCTCCACTAACGCGCAGCTTCTCCAGCCACCCACCCCCCTTTTTTTAAGTTTCAAAATACACTTCTGACATTGTCAGCGCGGGAGCGATCTGTATTGTTATGAACACTGAATAGATTGTCAGTTACCAAGATGGGTAAAATAATTTATTCAAACAGATGACCGGTTTCGGAAATTCCCTGTTGCCATCTTCAGATCTGTGTTTAGTTGATCACAATCCTACATCAATACAGTAAGTGGTGCTATACAATGTTTGTCTTTTATATCCCGCCTGGATAGGCAGCTTATGGGTCTGCTCCTGAAACTTGAAGGGTAGGCCGAATGTAGGAAGCTAGGAGGAGCAGGTGAGGTAGAACCCTTGGTACTGCAATTTAAAGTGGTTTTACTATGTACTTGACTTTGACTGATATGAGCACGTAGGTGCGAAGCTGTACATCAAGTTACAAAGTTACAAGTAGTGGTTCCTCACTACGAAATAGGAACAATGCTGCTTGGTCGTCTGCTCGGCATCAAATGGGCTGAATCTGGAGGGTCGTTCGTAGAGCTGCACAGCGTCGGCTAGAGAGCGCTGTCGTCGGTGCCGGTGGCTTAGTGCAAACCTAACGAACTTACACCTACGCTGTGGCATCGTAGCTATCGATACCACATTGTCCATGTTCGTATCAGGAGCTACTCCAGAAGTCGGCATTCAGTTTTAAAATAGCAGCTATGCACACACACATTACTGCGCCGATTACAAGTGCTAACATTCATCACCACGTTACAACTGAGTTACATTGTAGCACTGACGTGTCACGGATTGCATGTCCCCTCCTGCTGGAGGTTCGAGTCCTCCCTTGGGCGTGTGTGTGTGTGTGTGTGTGTTGTTCTTAGCATAAGTTAGTTTAAGTAGTGTATAAGTCTAGGGACCGATAACCTCAGCAGTTTGGTTCCCTTAGAATTGACACACATTTGAACCTTTCCTAGCACTGACTGATCAGTTGTATAATCATAATGACATACTGTAGCACTGACTGATCGGTTGTTAAGTGATGACGGACACGAGCAGTTGTAATCGACGAAATAATGTGTGTGTACATAGCTGTTATTTCAAAACTGACGTGCCGACTCCTAGAGTAGCTCACGATACCACCGTGGACATACATTGTATAGCACCACTTACCTTACTGATGGAGAAGATTATATAATCGTGTCAAGATGCATCCGAAGAAGGCAACAGAGAATTGCCGGGTCCGGCCAGCTATATGAATAAATGATTTTAGCAATCTCGGCAACTGAGAATGTATTGCGTGTTCATGAGTTACAAAAAAATATGTCTCTACGCAGCGGAGCGGGCAATGTTCCGACAATTCGTGGCTGATGACAACTGAGGAGCGATGCGGCATTGCCCGCGAAAGGTAAGGTCCTGCTTCCAAGAATCGAAAGCTCGTAAGAGAGATATTTATATGGCAGTCGATGTCAAGTAGATGACATTCGTAGTTTTGATCTAATAAATGTTACGAAAACAGCGTCAACACGATTTTTATTGTTACAATTTTCTCTTACTCAAACATTTTTAGTTTTTCCGAGGAAAATTTCATTTTAACTGTCGGAAGAGTCAGTATCCCAAGGTTACGAACCACCGTTCCATTTTCAAAATCGACGCGGATTCAACAAACAGAGAAACTCAGTTACCTTCGTTCATTACATCACATGCGGAGACCCATAGATAACCAATCTCAGGTTGATGTTTTGTTCCTCTACGTTCAGAAGGCATTGGACACACTTCTTCTTGCCCCCTACTGAAAAATCAAACCCACTTTGCCACTGGAACCAGAACTTCCTTACTGGTAGAAATCAGTGCGTCATTCTGAAATAGGTGACATCGTCAGGTGCGAAGGTAGCTTCAGTAGTGACAGAAAGTAAGTATTACAAGGCCGTTGTTGATTACAAAGCGTGTATGTTAATGAAAACGGTATACTTCGAAGGTTCGTAGATGGTATCTTAAGGAACAAATTTTGGATAGCCACCCAGATCTGGCAACGCCCTCTAACGACACTATCGAGCGCTCAAGCTATATAACTACTCACATTCACTAAAAATACCTTTTTTAAAACACTGAATGTTAGTTAAGTGTGTTGCGACTTTAAGTATCTAATTTCAGATTTGTTTCTATACTCCGCAATCAGATTCTCTTATTTCATTCACGAAAGGTGCGTGGGAAGCACGACTTTCGATAAATCTCTGAATGAAGATTATGTTTGGTTTGTAGAGCTCTCAACTGCGTGGTTATCAGCGCCCGTACAAATTCCCAACCTTTACTCAGTCCAATCTCGCAACTTTCATGACTGATGATGAAATGATGAGGACAACACAAACACCCAGTCGTCTCGAGGCAGGTGAAAATCCCTAACCCCGCCGGGAATCGAACCCGGGACCCCGCGACCGCGAGACCACGAGCTGCGGACGCTGAATGAAGACTTCTTTCTCTGAGTTCCTCGTCACCATTTCGCGAGACGCATATGGAAGTAATATGACCCGACTACCCTTCCTGGGACGTAAACCAGCTGAATTTCGGCAGGAAGCCTGCACGTCGTCCACAACGCCTCTCTAGTAGTATCTGGAGTTTGTTGAGTATCTCCGTGTTGCCCGCGCCGATTAGACGACCCAACGACGAAACGTGCCACTCCTCGTTGGATTTTTCTCCCTGTTTTTCTTTTAATGCAACTCGTTAGGGGTCTCACACTGATGAACAAGAGCCAGGAGTGGTTAGAACAAGTGTTTCGTAAGCCACTTCTTTCGTGAACAAATTAAATTTTCTAAATATTTTCCCCCTTTTATTTTTTCTTTTCGGTCATTCTATATTAGACTGTTCTGGATGCTTATACATAGGATTCAGCAGACTATAAATCAAAAAGATGAGCAACTTTGATTTTTTTTTAAAATATGGAAACAAAAATCCGTCCTTGGCGTGAGTGGGGAGCGCGCGTCAGTGCCGTTGCTGGGCATGTGCTAAGGATTCCCTACTCGTCGGGTCGAACCGAGTGAGAGCCGCGACCCGCAGGAATGTAGCAGCGGACAGGGTCGGCCGGGTCACCAAGCTACGGCGCGTGCGCATGCGCGCTGCTCGCCACTTTTGCAGAAGCTCGTCGCCTGCAGTTCCGCCACTGCGGCCGCTATTCGCATCACGCGCAACACCAGTCCAACACACAGGAATCCCACCAGCAGCCTACGTACAAGCTCAGCAGTCAAGAACCATTACTTCACGGAACGTCAGCTGCTCTACTTTCCAGACCCTCGGAGGCACGAACGCTTCTGTAACGTCTTCCGATCGTTCCACTGGTTAATGTTGCACTGCTCGCCTCTAAAATTGCAACACCATAAAGTCGGCACGCAACAAGTCAGACTGGCATAAAATACACCACTTGCTTGGATCATTTCAACGTAATCGAAAAAAGCAGGTAGAAGTAAAGTCATCCATATTCTGTATATAAAGGAGGATTACGCACTGGGTTTCTCATTACGAAATAGCGGGTTGGTGGTGGTGATTAGTGAGAAGATCGGGTTATGCCTCACTTAAGAAGAAGAAACGCCTACCGACACGTAGCTCAAGGATCAAGGGCGTATGATTTAGCCGACGGATCGTGGCCTACCGAGGCAGCGGTTTGTCATCTCACAATATTGCTGTTCACGTTGGTCGAAATCCCACGACTTTCATACGAATGTGGAAGCCATGGCTTCAGGGGGGCCATAGTCAACGCCATGCAGGAACTCAGCGTTTTGATTTCGACTTGAAACCTCTACTTCTTGCCTATGGATTTCTTTTTCTTTTTTTTTCAGTTTTATCTCTGGGCATATTTTCTATAGTCTGGAGGCCTATTAAGTCGTTCTGTGTTTCCTTAAGTCAATTCGATTTGGTTTTTTCTTTTTTTGTTGCGTAAGTAGTCAAACAATTTTTTGGTTAGACTACTTCGGTTCCTTTTTAGGATTTCAGAAAAATCAATTTTTATTTTCCGTATTGTGTCTGAGTTTTTTCTGTAAAGGGTTTCGTTTCTGATTGCTGTTGTCGAATTTGGAGCCTAGGATTTTTCTTAATATCATTCTTTCTTTGATCGTCAACCTATTAGCTGGGCCTTGGTTGGTGAAGGACAGCCAAGTCGTTTGGTAGGATCAATACCTTGCACCAATGAGTCTGTTTGGTGATATAAAAGGTCCTATTAATCTGTCGCCAACAATTTCTGCCCATAAATTGATTGAAAATTGTCGCTGATGCAATTGGCGTATTGATTTACATCAGCCCACATACGTTGGTCAGGAAAATTGACAGTCCCATCTCGCATGAAACCAGCCTCGTTTGTAAGTAGTATCTTAGCTGTGAAAAGTGGATCTTCACCACATCTTTCCAACAACAATTGACAGAACTCTCGTGGACGAAGGGCTTGGACACGCTGCACATATGGTTATAACAACTGCTCGTGCAGATCGCCCAGACTATAGGATGACTAATCGCAATATATACAGAAGTTCTGCGTACACTAGTTCCAGAATGTTCTTCCACCCATTGCAATACTCCGTCCTCCTCAACGAAAGTGCGAAAGGTGAAAATATACAACGATCTGCCATTGTTGTATCTGTTGAGCCAGTCTGTTAGTCGCCGCGAGAGGTACCCTGCATGCTGGATGTTTCTTCAGCATACAGGACACTGACTCGATGGTTGCTTTTATCCACCTCACAAAAACGGGTAATCATGTCTACCACATTCCGTGTGGAATAGTAGGTGTCTATAATACCGACAAGTACAGAGATAAAGCTATAGTGTAAAAGCGTTTCACAGACTTTCTGCAACACGGCCTGTTTCCATTAGAATTAATGTATACGGTGCACTTATCGAAAACTGTGAGTAAGGTTTACAATAACAGATGTTTTTTCTGCTTTGTGTGCTGGCCGCGGTGGTCTAGTGGTTCTAGGCGCGCAGTCCGGAACCGCGGGACTGCTACGGTCGCAGGTTCGAATCCTGCCTCGGGCATGGATGTGTGTGACGTCCTTCGGTTAGTTAGGTTTAAGTAGTTCTAAGTTCTAGGGGACTGATGACCACAGAAGTTGAGTCCCATAGTGCTCAGAGCCATTTGAACAATTTTTTTCTGCTGTCAGTACCCTAGGTGTATAATAATTCCAGTCCTCAGTTGTTTACTGCATTCAGTAGGTAGTTCATAATAGCAGAGAACTTGCAGTATAAGACACTCGTTTCGCAGTAGCTCATAGCTATATGTATTTTAGAGCCCATGTTTACTAGATTTTTTCCTGTTTTGGTCCATACTACCACCTCTCAAAACACAGCGTACTTTTTTAACACCCTTCATAAGTAGAAAACCTTGCCAACCGGGTTATTGGTTTTACTCCTGCTGGCAATGACGGGACAACTGTCTAAATCTCGAGTTTAATTCGATATGTTGTGGCTTGAACCGGAGTAGTTATTATTCAGGCATATCGCCATGAAAGACTCAGAAGACAAAAAGAGCAAACACACTTGCTGCCCTGATAATCATCCGAAAGACTTAGACTGCGGTTCTCCAGTGTGTGGCGCGACCGCGGCGCCCCTCTGCCCCTAGTGCTGCGGGTATACTGACCCGCGGTGCAATGCGCTACCAGTAGTTTTCTGACAATACACGTCCTTCTCGTGGTTAAACATACTTGACGGTGGTACCAGTTTTCGACTAATAGTTCGTAGGTGAAATGTTGTACATCATGGGTATTAAATTAATAATGTAGGTTTAATCTACGAGAGCATACGCGAGTTGATGGCATATAATTACCCCTTTTGATGTTACAGAAGTATCACCGTCGATGAACTGGCAATCTGTGTGTTAAAGTAAAATGGCGAGCTAGTAGTAAAGACGTCATCAAACCGAAGGTTGATTTGGCCACCAAGAAGCTTTACTAGGCGTGTTTCTATTACAAAAGGTATGCACTTGCCTTCCTCTCTGACGATCGATCCGACTCGTTGAATCCGTTATAGGGGCCATAAACCTCAAAATGGACTGCGAAAAAACGGTACAAGGAATTTTTCATAATAACAAAATTTGCCGGAGTTGAAAGAGGTGATAAAGTGAATATGTCTAACTGTGGATCGAACCAAAGGCAATTGGAACTAGGAGTTATACAGATTGCAAGTGGAAATATTTGGAAAAAATTAAAGTAAAAGAAATTAAATTCTAAGTTTTAGAAATGCACATATTACACGAATTCGAATGCTCTGGAACATTCAAGAAATTTTTGGAAATTTGTGGTAAGATCTTATGGGACCAAACTGCTGAGGTCATCGGTCCCTAAGCTTACACACTACTTAATCTAACTTATGCTAAGGACCACACACACACACACACACACACACACACACACACACACACACACACACACACACACGCACACACGCGCACACGCACCCATGTTCAACGAAGGACTCGAACCTCTGACGTGGGGAAGCCGCACGGAGCGTGACAAGACGCCTCAGATCGCGCGGCTACCCCGCCCGGCGGACATTCAAGACTAGATTGCTGAAGACAGTAGAATTGTTGCGATCTGGATCTATTAACTCAGCTGTTTGTTGCTTATTGACTACTTTATATCGAAACAATACGACTTACAATGAGATGCTACACGTTGCAGAATCTAGATCACAAATTAAAATCGTGGTTAACATGGCGGGTACTGATGCAAACAACTTACTTTCTGTTTCATCTGGTACATATTGCCCCTCTCGCATCATGCTGCTTTAAATGTGTGCCAATTTCTATTCATTTTTGTCTCTTAACGCCTATAACAAAATTTGTCCTTGTAGGAAGGTGCTTTTAGATGTCCAAACGTCCCCAGTTTTTCAATTTTTACTACATATATTCCCGTTACATAAATGGTTTTGATCCACTGCAACAAAATTACTCTAATTATAGAACCTAAATAGTGATGGACTGTACACAGCAATTTCAGCTTTCTCTTTCACTAACGTGACTGTGTCACTGACGCTCCCACCCGCAATCTCTATACCTTCCTCCTGCACATACGGTTTTTCCGTGTTTAGGCTTAACTTTTTTTGTGATTTCCTTTAATCGCTTGAGACAGATGCCGTGATGGTTCCTGTGAAAGGGCGCGGCCGACTTCCTTTCACATCCTTCCTAATCCGATAGGACCGATGACCTCGCTGTTTGGTCCTATCCCCCAAAGTTAAGCAGCCAATCAACCAGCTTAAATGTTTGTTTTGCCGTATGCTCCAGTTACATTTATTTACTATTTAGCTCAAAATTTTCAGTTACGTTACAACTGCAGTACCAAAGACGACGTTTACTCTTTTTCTCTTAGCTCACTGTTCTCTATCTGTGATTCCGAGTACTATATCCTCTTTGACAACGATAGTCAGTCATTGCAAAAATAATATTCCAGATCTCACTATTTTTATAGCTTACTATTTAGTCTAACAAAAACAAAATGTTCAAATGTGTGTGAAATCTTACGGGACAACTGCTAAGGTCATCAGTCCCTAAACTTACACACTACTTAACGTAAATTATCCTACGGATAAACACACACACCCATGCTCGAGTGAGGACTCGAACCTCCGCCGGGATCAGCTGCACAGGTAGTCTAACAGTTTCGATTTATCAGTAGTCATCTTCTGGCTCGGTAGCATAAACTACTAAAGCATCCAGCCGTACACGTCTATAACAGGGAACCAATATTTGCGCCTGACTTTCCTAGAAGACTTCGCGAATAATTTGTGCCCTTGACAAATATAACAACCACTCACCACAGTTACTGTTCTTGTTGACAGTTGTTGTTACACGTGTGAAAAGCACACAATGCTCGTGAAGTCTTCTACGGGAACTAGGCTCAAATATTGGTTCGCTATTATATACATATACGAATGGCTGCTTTTTGTCGTTCGTGCTACCGGGTCTGAAGATGGCTCTATTGAGTCTAAATTGGTAGCGGAAATAAAAAAAAAACTATAAAAACAACCGCTGTTGGAATATTATTTTTACAGTTCATCAGTTAGCAACAGTACCACACTCCATAACTGCAAGATCAAGTTACGCTTATAGTCAGTTACGGTCAGGAGATGACCTTGTGAGCAGAAGACAGTTAAGTGTCTACAAAGGAAGCAGTTAACAAATCAGTCATGCGACCCATCCTAGAGTATTGCTCAAGTGTGTGGGACCTGTACCAAACATAAATAACAGGAAGTACTGAACGTATAGAGAGGAGGGCAGCACGAATGCTTGCTTGTTTGTCTGATTCACTAGAGAGTGGCACAGAAATGCTGAAGTAACTGACCTACCAGATACTTGCCGAAATACGGAAAATACCTCAAAGAAGCCCACCGACCCAGTTTCGAGGGGTATCTTTAATTGACGACTCTAGGGATGCAGCAAAATTCCCCACGTATCGTTCCTGTAGGGGTTGCGAGGACAAGATTAGATTACGATATTCCAACCCTCTGCCGTTAAGGGGGGTAGGACGTCAAGCGGGCCGACTTGGAGCTGGAGAGGCACCACAGGAAATTTTAATTTCCACTGTCTATACTTTTACAAATAAATTCATAAAACTTTGTGAGCAAGGCCAGGAAGGATTCAGAATTCACACTCATAGCAGTGGAAGTTCGAAAACATAATTAAGTTATTTTTTTTTACATGTGAAATTTCATCCTTTTTTTCACTTACTAATGGCTGCATTTGTTGCTATAGGTACACTTTTCTTCATAAGTAAGAGAGATAGTTCGATGAATTTTGCGCAGCATACAAATCATACTGAAAGGTGTATGAAACTCTAGAATTTTCCAAATCTATTAAAAACTGTGGTAAAAATTGAGGTAATTAACTAAAAAATTTGTTTTTTCTAAACATGAAGTTTAAAATACAACAGATCATTCGTTTTTTTCATAAATTAAATAAATTCTAGAGTTTCATACACCTGCAAGTATGGTATCTTTGTTGTGCAAAATTCATCGAAGAATCTCTCTAACTTATAACTTATGAAGAAAAGTGTACGTATAGCAACAAATGCAGCCATTAGTAAGTGAAAAAATTATAAAATTTCACACGTAAAAAAAAATATTTTGCTATGTTTTCGAACTTCCACTGCAATGAAAGTGAATCCTGAATTCTTCCCTGTAATGCTGACAAAGTTTCATGAATTTATTTGTAAAAGTATAGACAGTGGAAATTAAAATGTCCTGTGACGGCTCTCCTGCTCCAAGTCGAACGTTTGACGTCCAACCCCCCCTTAAGAAGAACGATGAAGTGTTCCTTCGAAAGTGCATGCATGTCGGGAGTAACATTGCATCGATTTTCTGAGCATCACTGGCAGTGCAATATCGTACTTATCCGCCGATACCAGGCAGTGATTTTCCAATTAACATGGCCTTCTCTGTCCGCAATTTATATAATATTTGTAAGAGTATAGGTTGCGGCGCAGGAACAGCGATATATGGAAGTTCGGGTCTGACCGTGAGTCGTGCACGGGTAGCCAACGCAGCTAGAGCGACCGCTCGCGTAAGCGGGAAACACGGATGTAGATGGTGGTAGAACGTCAAGTTTGTGTGCCGATAAGCGATGTTACGCGAACGGACTTCATCGAACAAAATTTAGGTAACCAAGGAGATATTGAGGTTAAAAACACCTGTTGAACAGGAGTGGAGTGGACACTGCAGAGTTGATGAGAGAGGTGGGTGGGGAGCGCAGTGTGCTCGCCGGAGCGGCAGGCAGCTGTCGGGTGTCCGGAGGCCGTGTGCTGGGCTGCTAGGCCACTGCCGCCGCCGCTGGTTCCCATGGGGACGGCCCGGCGTGGCGTGCCGCGCATTCCCGCGCCGACTGCCGCGTGCCGGCTGATTACGGCGCTGAAATATACCGCCATTGTCCGCATTCCACGCCCGCCAGGGAATCGGGAGGCCCATCGGCCGGCCGGGCCCAGCAGTTCGGACCACAGCCTCGCTGGTGGCGCGTCCGCTGCGGCTGCTTGCGAATCGCTGCGGCACCGCTGCGTTCCGTCTGGAGGCTCGGGCGGACGTCACCGGACAAAATATGTCGCCTCCTGGAAAGCGCGCACTGGTCGTTTTCGACCGCTGTATGTGGCACGAAAGTGATATTAGGCGGTCATATGATCATCAGCGGCTGGCACACACTGAGGTGAAAAAACTCGCGGGATACCTCTTAATATCGTGTCAGACCTTTATCCCGGCGCAGTGCAGCAACTCAACGTGGCATGGACTAAACAAGGTGTTGGAAGTCCGCTGCAGAAATGCTGAGCCATGATGCCTCTGTAGCCGTCCATAGTTGCCGGTGCAGAACTTCGTGCACGAACTGACTTCTCGATTATACACTACTGGCCATTAAAATTGCTACACCAAGAAGAAATGCAAATGGTAAACGAGTATTCATTGGACAAATATATTATACTACAACTGACATGTGATTACATTTTCACGCAATTTGGGTGCATAGATCCTGAGAAATCAGTACCCAGAACAACCACCTCTGGCCGTAATAAAGGCCTAGATACGCCTGGGCATTGAGTCAAACAGAGGTTGGATGGCGTGTACAGGTACAGCTGCCCATGCAGCTTCAACACAATACAACAGTTCATCAAGAGTAGTGACTGTCGTATTGTGACGAGCCTGTTGCTCGGCCACCATTCACCAGACGTTTTCAGTTGGTGAGAGATCTGGAGAATGTGCTGGCCAGGGCAGCAGCCGAACATTTTCTGTATCCAGAAAGGCCCGCACAGGACCTGCAACATGCGGTCGTGCATTATCCTGCTGAAATGTAGGGTTTCGCAGGGATCGAATGAAGGGTAGGGCCACGGGTCGTAACACACCTGAAATGTAACGCCCACTGTGAAAATGCCGTCAATGCGAACAAGAGGTGGCCGAGACGTGTAACCAATGGCACCCCATACCATCACGCCGGGTGATACGCCAGTATGGCGATGACGAATACACGCTTCCAATGTGCGTTCACTGCGATGTCGCCAAACACGGATGCGACCATCATGATGCTGTAAACAGAACCTGGATTCATCCGAAAACATGACGTTTTGCCATTCGTGCACCCAGGTTCGTCGATGAGTACACCAACGGAGCCGCTCTTGTCTGTGATGCAGCGTCAAGGGTAAACGCAGCAGTGGTCTCAGAGCTGATAGTCCATGCTGCTGCAAACGTCGTCGAACTGTTCGTGCAGATGGTTGTCGTCATGCAAACGTCCCTATCTGCTGACTCAGGGATCGAGACGTGGCTGCACGATCCGTTACAGCCATGCGGATAAGATTCCTGTCATCTCGACTGGTAGTGATACGAGGTCGTTGGGATCGAGCACGGTGTTCTGTATTACCCTCATGAACTCAACGATTCTGTTAACAATAATTGGAACTCGACCAACGTGAGCAGCAATGTCGCGATACGATAAACCGCAATCGCGAAACCGCAATCGCGATAGGCTACCATCCGACCTTTATCAAAGTCGGAAACGTGATGGTACGCATTTCTCCTCCTTACACGAGGTATCACAACAACGTTTCACCAGGCAACGCCGGTCAACTGCTGTTTGTGTATGAGAAATCGGCTGGAAACTTTCCTCGTGTCAGCACGTTGTAGGTGTCGCCACCGGCGCCAACCTTGTGTGACTGCTCTGAAAAGCTAATCATTTGCATATCACAGCATCGTCTTGCTGTCGGTTAAATTTCGCGTCTGTAGCACGTTATCTTCGTGGTCTAGCAATTTTAATGCTTGTCTGTTAGCACTGACAACTCTACACCACTACTGGCAGTCGTTAGGTGAATGCGCTCGGGCACTGCGTTTCCGTAGTGAGAGATAATGCCTGATTTTATTATTATTATTATTGGCACACTCTTGACAGTGTGGATCTCGGAATATTGAATTACCTAACGATTTACGAACTGGAATGTCCCATGTGTCTAACTTCAACTATCATTCCGCATCAAAATCTGTTAATCCCCGTGGTACGGCCATAATCATGTCGGAAACCTTTTCACATGAATCAGTTGACAGCTCCGCTAGTGCACTCGCCTTTTATGTTTAGTGTGTAAGTGAAACTAACGCCATGTGTGTATGTTGATATCGTTGTGCCGTAACTTTTGTCACCTCAGTGTCAGTCACGGCAGTGAAGTGGTGAAAATGTGCCATCCGATTGTATGAAATCAGCACAGTAAAATGGGCGGACGTGGAGACAAGACAATATCAGAAAAGAGCAGTCCTGTTTGGACATGTCGATGACCTTAAGGTGAATGTAGTTGCCCGATTTGTTTCTGTTCTTACGCTGACTGCCCAGCGTGTCTACAAGCAATGGTGCACCCTTTGCAGCCAAGTAACACGGAGTAAGAACACAGATGGTAAAAAGATCCTGATCGGCAGGGGCCGAACACATCTGTCATGCCTTTTAAGTGACAGTCGTTTTTAAACCCAACAGAAGCTGTTGCTGTCAGCGAATACATGTCCGTCTCAACCTTTTTACTAGGAAACATTGCGAAAGAAATGCGTGCACTGGACACACGGAGACAGATATCTCGGAAAAGGGCCGTTGCTCGTAGCGTGAAATGAAGTTGTACGTCTTCAGTGGTACAAACCACATACAAACTGCACAGTAATGAGGTCTGACGACTCGCTATTTCGCCTATTTTCAAAAAGATGCAAAGTATCAAGTACACTGACTGCCTAATAAGGCGTTGAACACACAAAATGAGGAGGGTGTAATTAAAGGCGGAGGTGGCAATGAGAACGTTTAGAGGTGTTTTCCGTACCGTGACTTGGCAGTCCATGAGGTTATCCTAAACATGAACGAGGATTTTTTTTCCAACTTTTTTGATGACCAAGTATTGCCTTTCGTGAGTACGCTGCGGGCATTGCCGTCTTCCAAATTGACAGAAGCCGTTTTCTCAGCCTTCAACGTTTAACAGAGCTGACATCTAACGACAAGATCTATAGTTACCTCACAGAGGACAACGCAAGAGCATAAAGCTTCTGTCACAGAATGACGTGAAGTGTTTGATGGTACTGTGACATAACACGAAAAAATACGCTCTAGATATTGAGTTACGACACAATTTTCATCGAGACTGATTGTAGGAATCGTGTTAAGTGAAAGGTTGCTAGCGACAACTCTTCCTTTGTGCTCTACTAAAACCAGTACTTTCTTTGCATAATTAAGTTACAGCTTTCTTTATGTGGCATTCCTAATGACTGTGGGGAATATCATGTACTTCAGCAGTACAATAGCTAAGAGGGTAATAGGCAAATTACACATCCACAGGTTCGGGATACATTTTTGAACTGGGCCCTAGATTTTTCTGTCTCATGTGACTTGTTTCGGTTCCGGTGAAGATTTGCACAGGGTGATTCAGCGGCCCCTACCACTGTGATGTATGCAATCCACAACGCCTTCAAATACCGCATGCAAGATGTCCATATTTTCTCGATTGCTACATGCAAACTATTGGCCCTACAGAAAAGATGAACAGGGCCTTCTTGTAGAAAATTAATATACTTAAATTTTGTACCGGGATACTTTTTTGCTAGAGGGCATAGTTTTAGAATTACTCAAGAAAAATATTCAAAAGTGACGTTTCCCGTTTTTCGTGGATAACTAGAAAACTGTGACCTCCAGCGAAAATGTATCTCAGTACACAAAATTCGAATACATCAAAATGCCCACAGTAAGTTCCTTTTTTTTCTGTATGACTAGTGGTTTGCGTGTAGCAGTGATAGAATAAGATAAATCTCACACGTGGTTTTTGAAGAAAAAATTCCGAGTTGCATCGTCGACTGGAGTCAACATTAAAGTGTAATGGATAACGCTTAATTAGATGGATAAGACAGTACGTGGGCGAGAGGAAGACAATATCACGACGTACCCTACAGGACCATGTTCATTGAAGCAGCATGTTGTCGAATCAAACATCATGGTAAGGACAGTTTCATTTAAGGGGAGTAGGCTGACTGGTCTGTATCCTTTCTTGTGAAGGAAAAATTGTGTAGGCTTGCTCCAGTACCGAGTAAATGATTTCTTCTGCAGACATTTACTAGAGAAATTTCTAATTTAGTGAAGTATTACTTTTCCTCCAGTTCTTAAATCGTCTGTCAAACAAAATCATTCACAACTGCTCTAACTTTCTTATACACAGTGCTGTTTACATACTTCTTAGGGAGTTGGGACTGTTGGTAGCTGAAGAGGGTCGTGACGATTGCCTCGACAGCAGTCGCCGCAGCTCAGAAGCGCGGACGGGGACTCCCGCTGCCGTGGCAAATTAACTCGCGAGCCGTTTTATTGCGGCCGCGCAGCGCGTTTATGAGGCACGGCCGCCCGAGGAATTTTGATAATTATATTTACGAGCCCCGGGGCAGGTGGTCATGTGTGGTGGCGCGGAGCGCAAGACGCTCAGGAGGTGGGATGAGGGGAAGGGGGGGTTTATTAGGCTGGCTGGCAGACGGGCAGGCAGGCTCTTAAACAAATTACGGCCCCCCTGAGTACGCATTCTTCCCGCCATCCCTACCGCCGCCGGTTTATTAAGGACGCACGTCCTCCGCAAGTGACGCGAGACGCCGACAGCTTAATGTAACTTGAGACATCCCTTGTCTTGTATGATTTTCTGCCGGCGCCGATTCCGAATTGAGTTCACTGTGACCGCTGCCGAGGAATGTATTCTGTCTTCAGCCTTTGAGTCAGTAGGAACTTCAAATGCAATTTACAAATGTATCACAGCAACATATTTTTGTTCTTGCATATCAAGACCACCACCACCACCACCACCACTATCATCATAATCAATTTTCATCACCATGTCAGTACATCATCAACATATCATTATTTGATCATCACCATGTCGTCATTTAGTCGTCACTTTGCCAATAACCAGCCATCAATGAGAATTTTACTCTGCAGTGGAGTGTGAGCTGATATGAAACTTCCTGGCAGATTAAAACTGCCGGAGCGAGACTCGAACTCGGGACCTTTGCCTTTGGCGGGCAAGTGCTCTACCAGCTGAGCTACCCAAGCGCGACTCACGCCCCGTCCTCACAGTGAGGTACTGGCAGAAGTAAAGCTGTGAGGACGGGGCGTGAGACGTGCTTGGGTATCTCAGTTGGTAGAGCACTTGCCTGCCAAAGGCAAAGGTCCCGAGTTCAAATCTCCGTCCGGCACACGGTATTAATCTGCCAGGAAGTTTCAACCAGCCATCACCTTGCCAGTAACCAGCTGTCACCTTGCCAGTAACCAGCTGTCACCTTGCCGGTAACCAGCTGTCACCTTGCCGGTAACCAGCTGTCACCTTGCCGGTAACCAGCTGTCACCTTGCCGGTAACCAGCTGTCACCTTGCCGGTAACCAGCTGTCACCTTGCCGGTAACCAGCTGTCACCTTGCCGGTAACCAGCTGTCACCTTGCCAGTAACCAGCTGTCACCTTGTCATAAATTAGTCAGGTCAATGCCATTGTCTAGAGTGCTACCATTAAGTCAAGACCACACCACCATTTATAGTCACTGTGTCAATGGCATATTAATCATGCTTCATTCCAAGTGAACACCATTATGCCAGGACCATTATTGCAGGACCATTATTGCAGGACCATTATTGCAGGACCATTATTGCAGGACCATTATTGCAGGACCATTATTGCAGGACCATTATTGCAGGACCATTATTGCAGGACCATTATTGCAGGACCATTATTGCAGGACCATTATTGCAGGACCATTATTGCAGGACCATTATTGCAGGACCATTATTGCAGGACCATTATTGCAGGACCATTATTGCAGGACCATTATTGCAGGACCATTATATTGCAGGACCATTATATTGCAGGACCATTGTGTGAGAACCATCAGGTCAACAACATTATCTTTCATGATGGCTGCTGCCCCTTTTGATGAAATTTTTAGATCAATCTCATTTTTATAAACTAGAAACTAGAGTCTCAGCACAATACTCTCTTCACAGTGTCAGAAACGACCATTAAATTAAGTTTTAGTTTTCAATTATGTTTCTGGAGTGCAGCCAGTCCTGGTTTACTACCACACACTATATTCCATCTGGGCATCCCTCAAATAACTGCGGTTTGTCGTCTTAGGAATGACTTAAGCAGCCCACCTAAAGAAAACGACAACCGGCTGCAAACTTGGAGTGTCCCAAACTCTGAGAAAACTCTAAGATTCACAGCAATTTTGGCTATGCAGCCGACTCGGACTGTACTCAGACAGTAAGATTTATGACAGTGGGAAGGTGACCGGCTTCCACGGTGAGGGTGAAAGTTCCCAGAGAGGACAGCCGCGTAGCGTCGTGGACAGAAGGGAGAGAGAGAGAGAGCTGCGGCCGCTGTCACAGTCAGAGCCGGAGTCTGTGTTTTTGCCGTCCGCCGCTGCAGGAATCCGCGGCCCAAGGCCGGCCCGCGCGCCGCGCCGCCGCGTCCTCGCCACTACGCCGGCGGCAGAGCTCAGCGCCTGCTCACGCCACACCGCGCTGACAGCCGCCGCTTCTGCATTTCGGCCCGCGACATGCAACGCGAGAACACTGCACCCTACTGCCTTTAGCGGGGAGTGGAAATTACAAACCGAGAGTTCGTATTTGTCACCCTTCTTGAGCGTGTTACGCTGGGTTTCCTGCGTGTTGTGACGAATATCGCTGTGTGGGGTGTGTCATCGATACAACACTCAATTGAAACTACCGTAGAAAAGTCCGCCCCGGATATCTGAGTGGCCTGCGCGACGGAATGTCAAGCCTAAGGGCCCGGGTTCGATTCCCAGCTGGGCCGGAGATTCTCTCCGCTTAGGGACTGAGTGTTGTGTGGTCCTAATCATCATCATCATTTCATCCCCATTGACGTGCAATTCGTCGAAGTACCGACAAATCGAAAGACTTGCACCCGGCGAACGGTTTACCCGACGGGAGGCCCTAGTCACACGACATTTACTCCCGTACAAAAAATTTCTTGACGTTAAAGATATAAACTGAGATGACAAAAGTCGTGGAATACCTCGTAATGTGTCCAACCACCTCTCGCCAGGCGCAGTGCAGCAACTCCGCGTGACATAGACTCAACAAGTCGTCGAAAGTTCTTTGCCGAAATATTGAGTCATGTTGCCTCTGTACACTTCCATAATTACGAAAGTGTTGCAGGTTCAGGATGTTGTACACGAAAGGCCTTTCAATTTTGTCCCATGAAAGTTCGATGTGGCCAGCCGCGGTGGCCGAGCGGTTCTAGGCACTTCAGTCCAGAACCGCGTGACTACTACGGTCGTAGGTTCGAATCCTGCCTCGGGCATGGATGTGTGTGGTGTCCATAGGTTAGTTATGTTTAAGTAGTTCTAAGTTCTAGGGGACTGATGCCCTCAGATGTGTTCTTCAAACCAATCGCGAACAATTGTGGCCCAGTGACACGGCGTATTGTTATCCGTACGAATTCCGTCGTTGAATGGCAGAACTAACCATTTTCAATCGATGATCTGTTCAGATGGCTCAGAGGACCAACTCCATTCCATGTCAACAAAGACCACACCATTACGGAGCCACCACCAGTGTGGACAGTACCTTGTTGACAACTTGGGTATGTGGCTTCATGGTGTTGTGTATCATATTCGAAACGTATCATCAGTTCTTACGAACTGAGGTCGGTATTAGTCTGACCAGGCCACGGTTTTCCACCCGTCAAGGTTCCAACCGACATGGTCACGAGCCCAGGAGAGTCGCCACAGGCGATGTCGTGCTGTTAGCAAAGGCACTCGCGTCCGTCTTCTGTTGCCGTAGTCTATTAATGCCAAATTTCGCCGCACTTTTTAACAGATAAGTACCTCGTACGACCCACATTGATGTCTGCGATTATTTCATGCATTGTTGCTTGGCTGTTAGCATTGACAACTCTAAGCAAACGCCGATGCTCCTGGTCGTTAACTGAAAGCACGTTGTCTGTGGTGAGAGGTAATGCTTGAAATGTCGTATTGTTGGCACACTCCTTACATTGTAGATTTCAGAATACTGAATTCCCTAACGATTTACGAAACGGAATGTTCAAAAATGTGTGTTAAATCTTATGGAACTTAACTGCTAAGGTCATCAGTCCCTAAGCTTTCACACTACTTAACCTAAATTGTCCTAAGGACAAACACACACACAAACACACACACACACACACACACACACACACACACACACACACACATGCCCGAAGGAGGACTCGAACCTCCGCCGGGACCAGCCGCACAGTCCATGACTGCAGCGCCTTAGACCGGAAATCGAATGTCCCATGTGTCAAGCTCCAACTATCATTCCGTGATCAAAGTCTGTTAACTGTCGTCACGCGGCCATAATCACATCGGAAACCTTTTCGCATGAATCACCTGATTAAAAATGACAGCTCTGTCAATTCATGACCTTTTTATAGCTCATGCACGCACTGGACTCGAATTCGGGAGGACGACGGTTCAAACCTGCGTCTGGCCATCCTGGTTTAGGTTTTCTGTGATTTCCCTAAATCGCGTAAGGGAAAATACCGGGATTCTTTCTTCGAAAGCGCACAGCTCTTTCCTTTCCCATCCTTCCCTAATTCGAGCTTCAGCTCTGTCTCTAATGACCTCGTTATCGACGGGGCGTTAAACACTAATCTCCTTCTCCCGCCTCCTTGCGTACGCGATACTATCGCTAACTATATAGAATGTGAACTTCGTTATCCCATGACTTTTGTCATCTGAGTGTAAAACCAAAACACCAATATGTAAATGTTCTTAACAAATGTAATTACCATAAGACGTGGCATAAGACTATGGAATGTTCCGTCAGTCCATAAAGTTAAGAGACTGACTTTATTCCTAGCGTGTAGGAGACACAACGCAAGAACTACGGTGGCAGATAGAAGTAACCGCTGCAAACAGTAGATGTGCCTTCGACTAGTCAGTTGTGGGTAGACAGCGTTAACTAGGGGACGTGGTGGCCGTAGTGCGTCGACATTGTTGTCACAGATGTCAGTGGAGCAACCTGACTTCACTATGCGTTCAAGACATTCTCCAGAATGTTACGAAGGAGAGAGAAATTTGCAGTCTGTCCAGCGCACTCTGACTCACGAACAAAAACGACGCGTGGACGCTTGTCCTTACTCGATTGAAAGGCAAAATGAGGACAATTCTTTTCTGGAAAGAATCATCAGGAGTGGCGAGATTTCGTATTATCAATGCGAACCTACAAAAAAACGAGGAAGTGTAGAAAATCACTGCTGGGGCGAGCCCTTTGACGATGTAACCGACGTTCAAGCCAATGTGACGCCCGTGCTAAACAACAGCTCGAAGAAGATCTTTTCCGATAGTTTCATACGATTGTACGAACGTACTGTGCGTTGCATTCAAGTGAGGGGGGGGGGGGGGGGAGTGGTGGCGGCGCTGTATACCTTCCAACATCTACAACTTTAAAAACACTACCTCATTTTTTCTCTATTTGTTAATTATCCAGGCTGGAGTCTTCCTGGACTGATGGGGTACGTATTCGTTAGTTAATATCATTTACGAATTGGTATCTTGGTTTTATGTCGTTACTGTCAAATCGCTTTTATGAGGTCGCTACGGTCGCAGGTTCGAATCCTGCCTCGGGCATGGATGTGTGTGATGTCCTTGGGTTAGTTATGTTTAAGTAGTTCTGATTTCTAGGGCACTGATGACCTCAGACGTTGGGTCCCGTAGTGCTCAGAGCCATTTGAACCATTTGAACATTTCTGGAAAATGCCCAGGAAGAAAAGATCAAGATGCAGGCCCAGAACATCCACACTACATAGCTTTTTCAGTAGAATTAACTACAATAACAACAAAACTTTACAGACAGCGGGGGACACAGAAGGCGTTGCCTTTAGGGGATGGCGATGAAGATTATGGAGACGATGAAGATTATCAAGATGAAGACGACGATCCATGAATCAGTAATGAAGGGTACCCATCAAAATTGCGGTGTTTTATATTGGTCTTTAAATAAATGGTGTTGAGTGAGCTCAAAAAAGCATTATGTTTTATGCCACGCCAATTTTGATTGTCGAAGAATAAAAGAAAAGCGGAAGTATTGGAAGGAGTGGATTTCAGTCTGTTTGAGGAAGACGTTAATGGGCCGTTTGTGGCTAGTGGCCGTAACTATAATGGTGATGGTGGTTATTGTACTGCAAATAATTGCACAGGGTGTTTCAAGAAGAATATAAAGGTTTCAGGACTTTGTAGCAATTGTTCCATTCAACTTACAGTGACAAATAATACATCAAATAACAAACCAACTCAAACCGTAGGTTAGTTAGGTTTAAGTAGTTCTAAGTTCTAGGGGACTGATGACCACAGCTGCTAAGTCCCATAGTGCTCAGAGCCATTTGAACCATTTTTTTATGAGGTAGCCACATTCAGTAATTTTCTATCAGCCACGTAACTCTTACGCTAAAACGCAGACAACGTGTGAGACATTGGACATCCATGCTGCTCATTTCATGCGTTTTGTACAGTGCAGTCTCCAGCTACATGCATCCATGTCGTTGTTGCATACTTGGTGTGGTGTGCTGATACTACACAAGAAGAGTTTGGGGTAGTTGGTTCCAGAAGTATCGTGGACGTGCATGAGTAGCAGGAACGTTACTCCGCACAAACCAACCATGCTGCCCGTGAGAATTACGCCCCCTGAACCAGCAACGCCACTGGAAAGAGACACGCGCTTAAGTAACGATACACTATCAGAAGTTGTCATAGCAAGTCGTAATTCAGTCCGTGTCTTGATAGGAGTTCCTGCAGTACGTTCTCCGTGTCTTCAAGTCGTCAAGTGAGATACAAACAGTGGCCGACAGATAGACAGTCGTTAGTCTTCAGTAGAAACAGAACAGTGAATTAGTATTACCGTGTATGGGCAGAGACCACCTACCTAAAGATTTAATGGAGTAATGCTGGTTTGGAACTGATCTTCGAATATTATACAAAAACAGAAGATTGGTTTTCTTCCTACTTCAGTTCACTGTAAGATGGCAAGAAATATGCCCCTTACATGAAGTCATTAAAGATCACCTAACTCACGTTGAGCGAACAGTCGGGCTGAACAAAAATGACTGACAAGGCACAATGCATCTTGTAGAGGGTATAGTATGGACGTATTGGAATAATTAATGTCAGGTGATGGTTTTAAAGTAATTAACACGACATGAAAACTTTGTGGAAATGCGTCGATTTACTGGAGGCTAGTTTATCCCAGGGAAGTATTCGAGTGACCGTGGCTGGCTGGGGAGCGGCGAAGGGAAGCGACAATAGGCAGCTTAGGGCGGCTCAAGCTCTGAGAAAGCAGTAACAGGGTGCGGCCTCCAGCTGCCTTAAGATGAGTGACAGTGAGTGGGTGGTTGACCACATGCTGGTGTACCGGGAAGCAGACGGAGAACTTGCACGCCTGTAGATAAATGTCCGTTGTCCCATTTTCAGTGAAACATGCGAGAAAGCCGCGCAAAGCTACAGTGGAGCGGTCAACAGAGGAAAATTATGCGTGTTCGTGACTATAGCAACTTCACGCTGAATTCACCGTCCCCAGAGTCTGAAGTTAATCAGGTGAAGAGCGACAGAATGAACCTTGCAGAACTAACACTCCTGAAAAAAAAGTTCGCAGGAGAGCTTCTGTAAAGTTTGTAAGGTAGGAGACGAGATACTGGCAGAAGTAAAGCTGTGAGGACGGGGCGTGAGTCATGCTTGGGTAGGTCAGTTGGTAGAGCACTTGCCCGCAAAAGGCAAAGGTTCCGAGTTCGAGTCTCGGTCTGGCACACAGTTTTAATCTGCCAGGAAGTTTCAGTTCTATTTTGCCTACACTACAGGGAGAAGACATTAACGTAGATGGTTGCCATGTAGAGGGTCTGGGTTCGATTCCCAGTACTGCGAAGGAATTTTCCCTGGTGGGAGGGCTGGTACGGGGTACAATGAGGCTCATGATGCGAACTGAGAAGCAACTTGACCGAGCAGTAGCGGCTTCACAGTCTGGAAAGTGCTCAAAATGGCCGGGAGAGCGGCGTGCTCACCACATGCAGTTCCGCATGACGCCGCAAGACAGAGGATGGCACGGCGGCCGTTAGACGTACTTTGGACCTTCAACGCCTAGCAAGTAGCCCAAAGCCAGTAAAAGAGTGAGTAACCTAAGTAGAAGGCAAAGTGTCGGGCCGTTACCTCACGGTACTTGACTGCAGTGTCATATCGGTATAAGGATTGCTATTAGGTCGAGTGGAGCTACCGGAATTCCTGGAAGCGGGAGCTGTGCCGGATCGGCTTTTTACCGAAACGGGAGTCAGTTGGCCGGTGGCGTCGCTGCCGCATAGTTGGAGCGCATTCTCGCGATCGCCGGCAGTTGCGCCGAGCCACGGCACGCTCTTATTTCGCCAATTACACGCCGCGGTGCCCGGGGTGAGTTACGGCGCCGGCGCCGCAGACAATTAAAATGGCGCACTGGCCGGACCCGGCCCGTCGCTGCATCGTCGACGCCGCACAATGAGCAATTAGGTGGGCGCGCCTGAGGCCCGCGGGACGGCCGCGCACGAAACACGTGTCGTCGCGGAGGACCGCGAGTAATGACGGCCGCGGGCTCCGCAAAAAGCCGGCGGCGGCCAGGGGCCGGCGACGGCAGCGCCGCATCCGTCACCGGCTGACGGACAGCGCGGCGCGCGCCGGCAAAAAGCCACGGCCGGAGGGCGACATTTGGCCGTCACGGGCCCGGTTTTGTCGCGGCCTCCGGCCGGCGGGCGCAGGGGAGGGAAGGGAAGGCGAGGCGAGCGCGGCCCAGGGAAATTCCTGCCGCTCTGAGCCACCGCGGGGCACCCGGCCTTCCCTTGTCTCGCCAGCTCGAAATATGACGGCCATCGCGCCGCGCGACACACTCGCAGAAATGCCTGATAGGCGTTCGCCGGAACCCTGTCAACTCGTGGGACGCTCAGATTCGTCGCTGTCATCGCTGCAGCAGCCGGTGTCGCAGCGGCGACAGCGAGTGTTCGTCGTGAGGGAAAACTGGAAGAAAGATGGGACGTTAACGTCCAGTAGATGAAACGTTAGTGGCAGATTTTTATAACAGAGTGCAGCTGCGTCCTCTGCGGGCTGTAATAATTGTGTTGAAAGTATCCAACCAAAATTATATCCTTTTATTCTGTGAAAGTATCAGTGATAAAATTGTTCTAAATGAATTATTCAGCAGAATGAAATTTTCACTCTACAGCGGAGTGTGCGCTGATATGAAACTTCCTGGCAGATTGAAACTGTATGCCGGACCGAGACTCGAACTCGGGACCTTTTCCTTTCGCGGGCAAGCGCTCTACCGACTGAGCTACCCAAGCACGACTCACGCCCCATCCTCACAGCTTCACTTCCGCCAGCACCTCGTCTCCTACCTTCCAAACTTTACAGAAGCTCTCCTGCGAACCTTGCAGAACTAGCACTCCTGAAAGAAAGGATATTGCGGGGACATGGCTTAGCCACAGCCTGGGGGATGTTTCCAGAATGAGATTTTCACTCTGCAGCGGAGTGTGCGCTAATATGAAACTTCCTGGCAGATTAAAAATCAGTTGGTAGAGCACTTGCCCGCGAAAGGCAAAGGTCAAGAGTTCGAGTCTCGGTCTTGTACACAGTTTTAATCTGCCAGAAAGTTTCATATCAGCGCACACTCCGCTGCAGAGTGAAAATCTCATTCTGGAAACATCCCCTAGGCTGTGGCTAAGCCATGTCTCCGCAATATCCTATCTTTCAGGAGTGCTAGTTCTGCAAGCTTCGCAGGAGATCTTCTGTAAAGTTTGGAAGGTAGGAGACGAGGTACTGGCGGAATTAAAGCTGTGAGGACGGGGCATGAGTCGTGCTTGGGTAGCTCAGTCGGTAGAGCGCTTGCCCGCGAAAGGCATAGGTCCCGAGTTCAAGTCTCGGTCCGTCACTCAGTTTTAATCTTCCAGGAAGTTTCAATTATTCAGCAAACCTGCATCTAACTGCGTCTGTGAACTTGTTTCGTGCACTCCTCCATTTTGCCAGAAGTGCAACATGTATTTGACTCAGCAATCAAGTCTAAGACAATAATGCCGTTTGTGCACTGGCATTAAGATGGTACTGGAAAATTAACTTTTGGCCCTGATGTTTACTTGGTTCTTTAATTGGTGGGTAACTTTAGTTTACTACTCATTTTCATATTCAACACAAGCAAAGGATGTGGATTATGATTCAGGCTGTTAGATTTAAACACAATGTTGATCTCAGTGTATACATTGTTCAATTTTTAAGTGATACACAAAACCTACTATTTCAAACATTTCCGTAGCACGGATCACTTTTAAAAAAAAAATACAAAACGCTTACTGCGTCAAACCTTGGACATACAAATCCTAACTCTGAACATTATCTAACAAAATCCAATTTGAAATGATTATATTTACCCTTCTCAGTTACGTGCTAAAGTTTGGTCAGGGGCAGCGACCTACATTAACGCTGTCTGCACACGTCTGCTTCCTCCGGGCACTTACCTGCGACTCTCCGGTTTTTTACTACGCACGTCCGGCTCTCTTAACCATCGGAGATCCTCCTACTCAAAGATATTATACTCGTTCCACCTTCCGGTTGGCAACTACCGACTATTGATTGGCGACTCCATGGAGTGTTCTGTGCACCACGACCAAATAGTGGATAGAATTGGAAGGAGAATCAGCATTGGTCGTATTTTTTTTGTTTTATTATCCGCAAAATCGATTTTCTGTCACTTAGTGACCATTCTCAGTGCTGTAATAACATTTAAAATTGGTAGGCACTGGTATCAACAAGCGTAGAGCGATCACATGAACTCTTATGTGATCGCTCTAAGGTTGTTGATTCTAACTACCGACTATTTTCTAGAGCTACCCTGATCAGACCTTAGCACATACCTATCAGTGTGGCAGCGAAACTTCGCAGATATTCTAGTGCATTAATGCGGGACCAATTAAAGTTAAAAAAAATCTTTTTCCAATTTTGGCCTGCAGGTGAAAATCTGGCCCTATAAATGCATGAAAGACGCATGTTTCCTTACGCATTGAATTAGGAACGGGACGTCGCCAGAAGACGTCAAACAAGTGAGAAAGGCGTAATGCTGATATTTATTGTTAACTGGCTGATATTTATTGTTAACTGCAGCTTAACAAAATCAGACCTCTGCCTACAATTGTGTACATTAACTTTTACTGTGTCTTAGCTGCAACAAAAGTATTTTATCCCAATGGAAACCTGAGGTACACAATTGTAAATGTCCAGACTTCCACCACGAATAATTGCTGCCAACTGTTGGGCATCATTATGACAAAAAAAAAAAATAGTTCTGAGCACTATGCGACTTAACGTCTGAGGTCATCAGTCGCCTAGAAGTTAGAAGTAATTAAACCTAACTAACCTAAGGACATCACACACATCCATGCCGAAGGCAGGATTCGAACCTGCGACCGTAGCGGTCGCTCGGTTCCAGACTGTAGCGCGTAGAACCGCACGGCCACGCCGGCCGGCCATTATTATGACAATATCAGCAAGTAAATGTATAAATGTACCAGCACGCAGCAGCTTGTGACACCCACAATACACAGATGTGGTTGGTTCGCTATGTTCCACCATATAATTGCATATTATTTTTGTTATTTTCATTGGTAATTATTATCATTTTACAGTTTATCACAGTAGAGAATATTTTGTAATTGCCAGTGACCTTGTCGCAGTGGTAACATTGTGTTCTGTCAGATCGCCAAAGTTAAGCACTGTCGAACTTGGCTAGCACTTGGATGGGTCACCATCCGGGCCTGCAGAGTGCTGTTGGCAAGCGGTGTGCACTCAGTCCGCGTGAGGTCAATTGACGAGCTTTTTGATTGAGAAGTAGCGACACCAGTCACAAAAAGTGACAACAGCCGGAGAGCGGTGTGCTGACCACATGCCCCCCGTATCCACCTCCGGTGACGCCTAAAGGTCGAGGATGACACGGCGGCCGGTCGGTGCCGTTGGGACTTCAAGGCTTATTCGGGCGGTGTTTCTTTGTATTTCGTAATTAGTTATTTTAGTCCATAAAATGAAGCCAAATGTAAAAAGTATGTTTTGAAAATGGGTCCTTATTTTTGTCTAAGTCTTACCTATAAAATCATTAAAAAATCACCCAAGACCATTACCACAAACAAAAATTTTCCTTCCTCCAGAAAAAAACGCAGGCCTGAAAGAGTTGAACAGTTTTTTCAGTATGAGCTCCGGATACGTCGACAAGATTCAGTGTAGCGTCAGATTTGCCGACGGCAGCTAAAATTTTTTTTAGCATAAATCTGTTCCACATTGAAGCATTAGCACATCTACCAAGTTTCCTTGCCATCCGATAATCAGATCCCACACTGGACCTCCGTGAGTTATTGCACTTTAATTCTAACCAAGTGTACACTGACGTGACAAATCATGGGATAGCAATATGGACATATACAGGTGGCGGTGTTCTCGCATACACAAGATGTGACAGGGCAGCGCATTGGCGGAGCAGTCATTTGTACTCAGGTGATTTATATGGAAAGGTTTCCGACGTGATTGCGCCCGCATGACCGGAATTAACAGACTTTGAACGCGGAAAGGTAGTTTGAGCTAGACGAATGGGACATTCCACTTCGGAAATCGTTACGGAATTCAACATTCCGATACCCGTAGTAGCAAGAGTGCGCCTAGATTAACAAATATTAGGCATTCTCTCCCTCACAACGGACAACGCAGTGCCCGACGGTCTTCACTGAACGTCCGCAGCTCGTGGTCTCGCGGTAGCGTTCTCACTTCCCGAGCACGGGGTCCCGGGTTCGATTCCCGGCGGAGTCAGGGATTTTCTCTGCCTCGTGATGACTGGGTGTTGTGTGACGTCCTTAGGTTAGTTAGGTTTAAGTAGTTCTAAGTTCTAGGGGACTGATGACCATAGATGCTAAGTCCCATAGTGCTCAGAGCCATTTGAACCATTTCTTCACTGAACGACCAAGAGCAGCGGTGTTTGCGTATAGTCGTCAGGGCTAACAGATAAGCAACAATGCTTCAAACAATTGCAGAAATCAATATGGGGCGTATGACTAACGTATACGTTAGGACAGTGCGGCGAAATTTGGCGTTAATGATCTATGGCAGCGGACGACCGACTCGAGTGCCTTTGCTAACAGCGTGACATCGCCTGCAGCACGTCTCCTGGGCTCGTGACGTATCTGTTAGATAGACTACTGGGAAATTATGGCGTGGTCAGATGAGTCCCGAGTTTCAATTGGTAAGAACTGTTGATACCATTAGTGTGTGGTGCAGATCTCACGATGCCATGGACCCAAGTTGTCAACAGACATTGTGCAAGCTGGTGGCGGCTCCATAATGGTGGTCTGTGTTTGCATGGAATGGACTGCGTCCTCTGGTCCAGCTGAACCGATCATTGACGGGAAATAGTTATTTTCAGCTACTTGGAGACCATTTGCAGCCATTCATGGACTTACGTCCCCAAACAACGATGTCACGTCACAGAGCCACAATTCTTGATGATTGATTCGAAGGATGTAAGGATGTAGAGGCATGTATCACTAGGGGAAAGATAGATACTACCTACAGGAAAATTAAAGAGATCTTTGGAGAAACGAGAACCACTTGTATGAATATCAAGAGCTCAGATGGAAACCCAGTTCCAAGCAAAGAAGGGAAAGCAGAAAGGTGGAAGGAGTATGTAGAGGGTCTAGACAAGGGCGATGTACTTGAGGACAATATTATGGAAATGGAAGAGGATGTAGATGAAGATGCAATGGGAGATATGATACTGCGTGAAGAGTTCGACAGAGCACTGAAAGACCTGAGGCGAAACAAGGCCCCGGGAGTAGACAACATTCCATTAGAACTACTGACGGCCTCGGGAGAACCAGTCCTGACAAAACTCTACCATCTGGTGAGCAAGATATATAACACAGGCGAAATACCCTCAGACTTCAAGAAGAATATAATAATCCCAATCCCAAAGAAAGCAGGTGTTGATAGATGTGAAAATTACCGAACTATCAGTTTAATAAGTCACGGCTGCAAAATACTAACGCGAATTATTTACAGACGAATGGCAAAATTAGTAGAAGCCGATCTTGGGGAAGATCAGTTTGGATTCCGCAGAAATATTGGAACACGCGAGGCAATACTGACCCTACGGCTTATCTTAGAAGCTAGATTAAGGAAAGGCAAACCTCCGTTTCTAGCATTTGTAGACTTAGAGAAAGCTTTTGACAATGTTGACTGGAATACTCTTTCTAATTCTGAAGGTAGCAGGGGTAAAATATAGGGAGCGAAGGGCTATTTACAATTTGTATAGAAACCAAATGGCAGTTATAAGAGTTGAGAGGCATGAAAGGGAAGCAGTGATTGGGAAAGGAGTGAGACAGGGTTGTAGCCTCTCCCCGATGTTATTCAATCTGTATATTGAGCAAACAGTGAAGGAAACAAAATAAAAATTCGGTGTAGGTATTAAAATCCATGGAGAAGAAATAAAAACTTTGATGTTCGCCGAAGACATTGTAATTCTGTCAGAGACAGCAAAGGACTTGGAAGAGCAGTTGAACGGAATGGATGGTGTCTTGAAGGGTGGATATAAGATGAACATCAACAAAAGCAAAACGAGGATAATGGAATGTAGTCGAATTAAGTCGGGTGATGCTGAGGGAATTAATGAGACACTTAATGTAGTAAAGGAGTTTTGCTATTTGGGGAGAAAAATAACTGATGATGAACGAAGTAGAGAGGATATAAAATGTAGACTGGCAATGGCAAGGAAAGCCTTTCTGAAGAAGAGAAATTTGTTAACATCGAGTATAGATTTAAGTGTCAGGAAGTCGTTTCTGAAAGTATTTGTATGGAGTGTGGCCATGTATGGAAGTGAAACGTGGGCGATAAACAGTTTAGACAAGAAGAGAATAGAAGCTTTCGAAATGTGGTGCTACAGAAGAATGCTGAAGATTAGATGGGTAGATCACATAACTAATGAGGAGGTGTTGAATAGGATTGGGGAGAAGAGAAGTTTGTGGCACAACTTGACTAGAAGAAGGGATCGGTTGGTAGGACATGTTCTGAGGCATCAAGGGATCACCAATTTAGTATTGGAGGGCAGCGTGGAGGGTAGAAATCGTAGAGGGTAGAAATCGTAGAGGGAGACCAAGAGATGAATACACCAAGCAGATTCAGAAGGATGTAGGTACTGGGAGATGAAGAAGCTTGCACAGGATAGAGTAGCATGGAGAGCTGCATCAAACCAGTCTCAGGACTGAAGACCACAACAACGATTTGAAGAACACTCTGGACAATTCGAGCGAATGATTTAGACACCCAGATCAACCGACGTGAATCGCATTGAACATTTATGGGACGTAATCGAGCGGTCAGTTCGTGCACAGAATTCTGCACTGACATCATTTTCGCAATATGGACGGCTATAGAGGCATGATTCAGTATTTTTGCTACAGACTTCTGCTGCACTACGCGGGGGAAAGGACGTCCGACGCCATATTAGGAGGTGTGCCTTGTCTTGTGTCAGCTCTGTGTATATTACACGGCTATCCATCAAGACTGCGATACCACAAAGCATAGCAAATAACGAAATTTCGCTTATTGCTCGTATACAGTATGCTACCAAGAATATGTGATTAAGTTTGTAGGAAATTTGTGAGTGTTGTGGCGGCTCCCTTTTTGAAAACTGCAATGAGGCTAGAATTTATTTAAAACTTTCCAAGTTTCTCCTCCTATGCCGTGCGCTAAAGTTCACTATAAACGCATGTTTTTGTAGTTTTCTGGGGTGACCCACAGTTACATTAGGTCCAAAATGAGACTCGCCTGGAAAATCTAAGTTACCAGCATAGGAACCATAATTGGGGGTCGTACAAGACGCATGTGATTGCTTTTCATTGATGTTCGCCTCTGCGGCCGTCGCTAAAGGCAAAAAAAAGAAAAATACAAAATCACTAGCAAATAATGTTCTCAGCTCCACGAAGCAATTAAATATTGGACTGCGTTATATTACTGGAAACAGAACGTTAATATTTTTATTTCAGTTTAGCTTGTAAAGGAAACTATGGACTGCTGAGAAAAAAAACAAAATATGTATTACACGTATGCTGCGTCTGTTCTTTCGGACACCGCATATTGTAACTAGGGCGAGACAGACCCATGCTCCCTTCAGTGCAGATGCACAAACACGCTCGAGCTCTACTGGAATCAGCGAATCGCTGTGAGTAACGAAGATGAGGGGCAGCAGCACTACGTCAGTAGTGTGTGGATAAGTTGGAAAGTTGAGTCAGCCATGGAACATGACCGAATGGCCGAGGCCGTCAAGGCGACCGTTGTCGTGAAACGGAAAAATCCGGATTGCAGTCCCAGTCCGGAACAAATTATCAACTTTCCCCGTTGATATATTTCTATCCTCAATAGCAGCTAATGTCTTTATGTCCTTCGAATCATGAAATATTTATTCTTGAACTAATATTACACTAAATGCATCTTGTAGTAAAAAATCTTCAAAAATAAATCAGTTATAACTGCAATTGCAATGGTGCAAATATGCAGCGGAAACCGGAACTCTACCGACAAGCTTCCAATGGTTGTTTAGGGATACCTTCTGAGTATTTTGGTACAACGGACACAGGGTCTCTGATGGCTCGTTGCAGAGTAATTGTCGTGATTTATACGGTTTGATACCGCAGTCACCTTCGTTTCTGTGTTCTCGCAACAGCGGAGAAACCTGCAGTATGCAGTAATCAAAACGTACCACAAGCTACACACAGCAGTGCAACAAATGTGGTGTGACGTTGTTATCATCACTTTGAAAACACCTCAGCATAGCGATGTCGTGGCGCTCTTCCACTGCATTCACTGAACGGGCGCGCGACATGCATATCGTCCAACTCCCCATCCGTAAACGCTTCCATATAGCTGTGTATCACTGTTAACTTACAACTAAAACTTCTTGAAAAACAACCCAAGGCAGAACCGAGCAGTACTGAATGCAGTCCTGAAGTCGAAGGGTAAAGTGGATACAAAGTGGGGCAAGAAACTAAGCTTAATGCAACACTCCTGCAAAGAGCTGCCGGAGACCGCGGGTTCCTGAAATCAAAATACTCGAGAGGTATCCCTGAACAACCTCTGAAAGTTTGTAAGTGGAAGTCTGGTTCGCCTTCTACATTTGTCAGTTCAGAGGCAATACAAATCTTGTTTCTTCGAGACAACGTGAGACTGTGAATTCTACGCCTCTTAGCCCATTGTTCCGCGCCCCGAGCACTGCATTTCCCTGAACTCGAAGATGGGTGGCAGCTTGCACGTTTTTGTTATGCAGCACAATTTTTTCCAACATTATCAATAGATGCATTTTCCTCACTATTTTTGATTCTCCCAGTATTCTGAAAGAGTTTGAAATTAATATTTTCCAAGCTTGATATTGGAATTCAGTATTGCAATGGGGAATAAAAAATCATGTAACAAAACCGGTGCAGTGTATAGTGAGAAAAAATGCCTCTGGCAACAACAACGGTTGCAAACCGGTTGAGCATAGAGTCCACCTGAGCCTGGATGACAGATGCGGATACGTCCTTCCACGCAAATTCAAATCTGTGCCAGAGTTTGAAAACAGTAATGGCTGACGAGTGGTGGTGCGCTGGTGTCTAGGCAATTCATTACGAGATGTTCTAAAAAAATTATAGTCCCACGTAAAATCGCTAAGCGGGCCTAAGACTCGTTGACCGGTCTGGTTTGACAACAGAAGACAGCAAAAGGAGGGCTGAAGTTCTAAATTCCACGTTTCAGAAACCGCTCGAGCAGGAGAATCGTACAAACGTACCGTCGTTTGACCATCGCATGGAAACCCGTATGGATGGCATAACAGTAAGCATCCCTGACGTACAGAAACAACTGAATAAGTAGAAAACAAATAAATCGTCAGGTCCGAATGGAATCCCAAAGAGTACTCTACAAAGAGTAGTGTACGTCATTGGCCCCTCACTTATTTTGCATTTGTCGCGAATCCCTCGATCAGCGCAAAATGCCAAGCAACTGGAAAAAAGCGCAAGTGGCTCCTGTACATAAGAAGGGTAAATGAATAGATGCACAAAATTACAGCCCAATATATTTAACATGCGTTTGCTGCAGAATTCTAGAGCATATTCTGATGTCGAATATAATGAATTGCCAACAGACCAAAAAGCTCATGTCCACGAAATCCAGCTTGCTTTTTCTCGCATGATATACTGTGAACCATCGATGAAGGGCGACAGGCGGAGTTCACATTTAAAGCATTCGACACGGTACCCAACTGCAGACTATTAACGAAGGTACGTGCATACGGAATAGGCTCCCAGATAAGTTACTGACCCGAAGACTTCTTACGTAAGAGAACCCAGTATGTTGTCCTCGAGCGTCTCACAGGTTAGATAACATACGAAATAGAACCATCAACGCAGACGAACACAGTTCATGTTGCATTTACCGGTTGACATGTCAAGACTGCATCTCAATTTATATTAGACAAACAAGCAATGATTGGTAAACAGAAGAGCATTAAAGAGTAACAGTTGTTATTCTACATCTGCGATACACCTTGTGGATATGGACCTCAGATGACCGGACATCAATACAGACCCGAAAATACTCAAATGTTGCAACAACTCCCAATAGAAATAGTAAATGAAAAAATCTGCCACATAGAAAAAGACGTAAGCTCCCACTAAGAACACATTCAGCTGTTCGCAATCTTGTTTCGTTTCTTGTAAATCGTGAGACGTTGTAAGTTAGAAGTGCAGTTTCACGGCAAAGACCATGTAGAAGCCTGTAAAAATACTGCATTCACGCACACAAACACAAGTCAAATGAAGTAGACCACATCAGCCTAACAGTACAGGCGTAATTTTGATGAACATCCGTTTTCTATATCAAATTCTGTCTGGTCGTAGATGACAAACTGTAAAAGAATGACTGCTGCACTGCGGCGTACAGAAACCTATAGAAACAGCAGCCTATTTTAATCAGGTATAAATTCTTTTGTTTCAGTTTGTGAACACTTTGCTCAGAAACTGAAATTCTGTATGTGCGAACAGTAAAGTAATTTTTACTGTTATTCGATGGAAACCAAAATGACATTCGAATTGACTTGCACATCCTCATAGCTTGCGCGCGGTGTTAGGTGGAAACGCCCTCGGGATGATGGCTGTGATCTACATCCGCATTAACCGAGCAAGGGGGCATAGTGGTTAGCACACTGGACTCGCATTCGGGAGGACGACGGTTAAAACCCACATTCGGCTATCCTGATTTAGATTTTTCGTGATTTCCCTAAATCGCTTCAGTCAAATGCCGGGATGGTTCCTGTGAAAGGTCACGGACGACTTCCCTCCCCTTCATTCCTCAGTCCGATGCGACCGATGACCTCGCTGTTAGGTCCCATCCCCTGAATCAACCAACCAAATTCCGCACTTTCTCTGTTTCTTTCCTATATCGGTTTAAGTAAATTATTCCCAGAACACTGAGGCTAAAATGGCTTTGTTGGTTACTTTACAAAGATGTTGCAATTCGCGAAGTTTATCCAGCAGGTGGCCCACAGGTTGCAACTCGCCACACTCGCGCAGAACATCTACCTGACCGGGAGGAGAGAGGACCCCATTACAGCTCGTTGGCGACACATGGTAGGGTATCTCGCTGTCGTATGCTGGCTCTTCTTATGGAGCGATGTCCGGGTTCTTAATTTCTGTCATCCATCTGTGCACTCGGTTCCTGCTCATAGACACTAATGAGCAGCTGCGTTCTCTTACTTCAAGAATTCCCTGGAGCGCAGGTGTCTCCCAATGAGCTGCGACCTGTTCATTGGGTACCGGGAGTCGGTTTCCATCTTCACCTGTCCACTGCTGCCGCAATCAATTGGCACACGCGAGAGGTTGCGATGCCAATGAGCCGGTGGAGTTTCTGCTCTGTTGTTGGCCTCAGCATCGCCCCATGCACTGGTTTGCCACGCTATCCGCCTCCTTCGCATAGGCATATGAGTACCTCACGGGAGCAGGGTATTCGGCAGCAGACACAGGCCGTCCCATAGCTGATGTCCGCAACAATCACGGACCAGCATCCCATATCCTCATCGTTAGCAACCTGATAATGCTGTTTCTGGCACATACATCGGTTTAGTTCGTGATACAATAGTGTTTAAACGATAGCTCGCGATCTAAGGTTACGATCATGTGCTTCTGAAAAAATTTATGCAAGAGGGGGGAGATTGGAAAATTGCCGTTTTTTTGTATAGATGATTCGTGGTTTTTGAGAACGTGTTGTGCCCTAAAAACTTACTTTGACGGGAAATATAATAGAAATCATTGTTTCTGAAACGTTCGACATTTATCCACTCACCTCGTTTCTAAAGAGCTGATCTAAGCATCTTTCGCTAGCCACAGCGAAACTATTTTTAATGTTATTGAATCCATCGAGTTCCAAATAAATCTGTAAAAGATTTCCAAAACATGTCTTTAATATTATGTTGATACTGAAAATTAAAAAAAAATGAAATAGGAAAGAAGCAGTGGATCCATTGAAGAAATCGTATTGAAAAAGTAGCCAGCAAAAACTTCCCCTACCCTCGAACTGGAGAGACAGGAAATATACCTATAAAAAACGCTTAGTCTACTTTTATTTCTTACAAAACTTCACATCTGATCATGCGAATGGCTCTATTTCGTTGCTTTCGTAACTTCTACTTTTTGATGCTGTTTATCATATTAAAATTTCAAGAAAAAGAGTTTAGAAAGAGACATTAAGGGCTGTTGGGGTAAAATGTATCTCAGGGCCACAATTCGATCAGATCTGTGTGAGAATCTCCCAAGACGACCATCAAATTGGCCGGTGGAACATAGAACTGAACCAATTCACTCCGCGTCTCCTCTGTTTGATTCGTTCCTGTGCAGTCATGTGAAATATACTGCACAGTTAGTAAAGCGAGCCTGCTTGTTGCACAGTGTTGAAAAAGCGTGGGATATTCTCTAAAGATCCGCATCCGCCACGACAGAAAAATAGAGCAAGAACCACAACTGCGTCAAGGAAACTAATTTCTCGTGAAGTTTTGGCAACGACACAAACTTAGTCAGATAGTACTTCTCAGTGCTACAATGTTTCCCCTTACATCAAGCAATGCTAAATCTGGGGTTTGGTAACATCACAGTCAGTCATTTCTACAAAAGAGTAAGAATACAGAGGGGTTCAAAAAAATGTATCCACTGTTGTCCATAACTGGCAAAGTGATTGATGGAGTTGTCTCATCTTTGGTAGTGTAATAGTTTGTAGTTCCGGAAATCGCCACACAAGCGCTGTATTGCGTTGTTTTGTTTTGTCAGATGACAGTCGCCAGATAGTCAGTGTTTCGTTCTCAGTTACACCTAGTTACTCGAGTAAACACGGCTGGGGCAAGGCTTGCATTCGATGAAAGGAAGTTAGTTTGAAGTGATATTTCAAGTACGAAAACATTAAAGAGGTCCAACGGCAATGGCGACACGTTTAACGATTCGTCGCATTCGAGACAAATTTGAAGCCGAAGGCTGTGTTAAAGATGTACACAAACAACGATCTGGACGACCTGTAACCATAACATGTCCAGCTAACTCCCGTCGTGTGTTACAACAATTCACTCGCTCACCACAGGAGTCTATGAGACGGTGTTCCCCTGAAACTGGAGTGATTCGCTCAAGTGTCCGGCGAATTTTGAAGACAGCAAAGTGGAAGTGCTACATCCCATGATTGCTACACGCAGTGAACGAGGACGACCCAGATCGTAGAATGGAGTACTGCGAGTGGTTTTCTAACATGGTGCGCAAAGATGAAGAGTTTGCAGAGATGATTGTGTGGTCTGATGAGGCACAGTTCAAACTCAATGGTACAGTAAATCGCCACAGTTTCATCTACTGGGCTGCCGAAAATCCGAACGTTCATGTAGACAAAGCCGTGAATTTGTCAAGAGTAAATGTGTGGTGTGGGTTGTCTTACCGGAACTTGATTGGGCCATTCTTCTTTGAAGGCACAGTTACCGGTGAGGTGTACCTTCAAAAGCTTCAGACATCTATTTTACCTGCCATCCGAGACTTGTATGGAGACGGAAGAGTTTACTTTCAACAAGACGGTGCCCCAGCCCACTACCAAAATCGTGTTAGGGCGTATCCCGACGAAAATCTACCAGGAAGATGGATAGACCGTAGAGGTGCTGTGGAGTATCCACCACGTTGCCCAGACCTAACTCCTCTGGACTTTTACCTGTGAGGAACACTAAAGGACGTCGTTTATAGACAGAAGCCACGCACATTGGATGAACTTCGAGAATCCATCGTATATTTGTGGTGTGCGTACTGTAAGACCTTCGGTACACACACCATCAGATTATTTGACTTGTCGCTCTAGCGAAGTAGGCGAGTGTCAGCAACATGTCTCGTGGTCTTATCGTGACGTGTTTATCTTCTGCCGTTAGGTCAGACGATAGAAATGCCACTTGCACGCTTAGAGTAGCAGATTGACGGTGACCAACTTTAAACAGAACTTGATTAATTTTCACACATTTATTAAAATAATAAAAAACATAGATCTTAAGTAACTGGATTCTGGAAGCTGTTTACAATTGACAATCTGAAGTTCCTTTGGTCTTGGTACGTTCATCTTATTCTCACATATCTCTGATACTTGACAAAGTTTCTATACATTTCTCTTCATAGCTATGTACAGGAATATGATAATCTAGGCGCAGACTGAAACTTGACTATAGACTGGTACAGACATATGTAGACTGGTACAGACAGGTGCAGATAAATGCGGACTAATGCAGACTGACTAATCGGAGGTCTGTACACTCGTTATAATACCTCGCGCGTTCAGGTATCACTGCGCGAATGTGATCCGCACGGAGAAAAGGTTCTACGTTAGCAGCGATCTCATTGGCTGCGTTACATATTAATATGCGGATCGGCGGAAGCAGAATTTGGCCCGTCTCTAAGAGAGCGCCATCTCGTAGTGCGGAGACGGACGAGCGCTGCGCCTGCGCTGTTGTGCTTAAGCCCGTCTCACACGGAGCAAGGTTCGCCACAAGTTTGCGAGATGGCGTGCATGCTCGCCGGCTTGCAGGGAAGGGAGCCGGCTATCTTTCATGTCGAAGCTCTCCCACGGTGCAAGATAGGCAGCTAGTTGTGTTGTGATCGGCTGCATGTTGTATCGAACGAAGATGGCTGCTTCAGGTACAGATGTTCAGAGCAAACTGCCATTATTAGCTGTTTTGGTGCTAAACGATGCAGAAATGCATGCTAATGAGAGAAGAAGAAAGAAAGAATTGACGAAAAACTGTATTAAGAGGAGAAACGCTGGAAAAGGTGTGCTCTCCATGCTTCATAAAGAGTTGAGGTTAGTTCGCATAACACCTACTTTTGTTTGAAAAGTATCACCATTTCATTACTGTTTGACTTTATAAATATACCAATAATGACTGTTATATACGACTTTATTTTATAGGATAGAAGATCGTACATCCTTTGCAAATTTTATACGTATGGATATGGTCGAAGAACACACACGTCACTTGCAACTCTTCCGAGTGCTTCTGCACGCAAGTGTTTATTATAGTAGTTTGCGCTTTTCATGACGTACGGACACTGTTCTTCCCTATAAGTACATACCAATGCTTTAATCACTTCCTTGGACCACTGCGGTGCCATTATTTAATAATTATACGAACTTCCTACCGCACCTCACAACAGCAGAAAGGCGACTATCAAGCTTTCCGCGACTGACGTCACAAACGAAACGTCTCGTGATTGGCCAACGCAGGTGGCACGCAGGGAACCTTACAAGAAAACTAGCACCGGACCTATCCTGGAAATCTTACAAGGTTCCCAGCAAGGTGGCCCGCTAGCAGACGACGGAGCCGCAAGCTAGCCGTCGCGCGAACCAGCCCGGAAACTTACAGCGAATCTTGCTCCGTGTGAGACGGGCTTTAGCGGGGCGCGCTCTAGTGGGAAAGTTGTGTACGCGCTAACTACGCGGAACTATGTACACAACAATATTCATGTGCAAATATCCAACTGAACATGTTGCAGTAGTAGTTCGTGCAGCAGTTCAGCGGCATCGTTTGTGTGTGGATGTTAATGGTGACCATTTCGAACACCTACAGTGATATCTTTAAGTTGGACTTTAAACTTTCTCCAAAAATGAGACAACTCCGTCGATTAGTTTGCAAGTTATGGACTTTTAAACAGTGGATACATTTTTTTGGACCCCTCTGTATAATGAATAAGGAGTATGTGACCCAGATTCCAGGGAGAGACAAGCGCCCCTCTTGCCCTCACCGTTTTGTGAAAGCCAAAGTCACATCTAGAGTTCGGCGCTGATGACTTCGCCCTAGGCATTTCGGCTGTGAGCAAACCTGGCGTCGTTCGCCCCGCCACACAGCATCGAGTTCTCGCCGTGCACTGTCTGACAGTGCGGGTGTTTATGCGTTCGCAGGGGGATCGCCAAGATCGGGGAGCCGACGAACCTGCTGCCGCTGCCGCCGGGGCGCGCCAAGGCGCTGGACCCCATCATCCACGCGACGCTGCGGCGGCGCCAGCGCCGGCTGGTGCTGGACAACCAGGGCGTGCTGATGGCCGTCGTCAAGGGCGCCAAGCAGGCCATCCTCGAGTGCCAGTACCAGTTCCGCAACCGCCGCTGGAACTGCTCCACGCGAAACTTCGTCCGCGGCAAGAACCTCTTCGGCAAGATCGTCGACAGGGGTGAGTAGAGGCCCGAGCTCACTTTTGCTGCCCATCTGCTGGGTGTGTGTACCGACTTTATCCCATTTCTGGACTTGATGTCAGAGAAGTGAGCTAAGGACTTCGAAAGTTGTACACATACACTTGCAGTTATTTTAGGCGTCTCATTTTTGGTTTTAGTGTCCTGAATGGTAAACATGCCACTGGTGTCCTCGTCTTAACCCACATGGACAACATGGAAATCGCTTACAATTTGTCTATTTATTTTGGATGTATCCGAATTGAACCGACGAATGAAAATTTGTACCAAGCCTAGGATTCGAAATCGGATCTCCTGTTCACCAGGCAGATGCGCTAACCACTACGTGACTCTGGCACAGTGGTTTCGTACAACTGCACTGTGCGAAGGTGGCGGAGTGGTTAGCACAGCTGCATAGGGAGTAGGAGACTCGGGTTCGAATCCCAAACTCGGTACAAATTTTCGTTCGTCAGTTCAGCCTGCATATAAACTTAATAGATATTTGAGACTTGAAAAGGTCTTTCGAACCAAATAGTTTAATTTGATTTATTTTCTTACTGTTGTATTTAGTCTGCCCAGATTAGGGCCTTTAGCAACTGTCTTACAATGGACTAGGAGTTTATACACTCCTGGAAATGGAAAAAAGAACACATTGACACCGGTGTGTCAGACCCACCATACTTGCTCCGGACACTGCGAGAGGGCTGTACAAGCAATGATCACACGCACGGCACAGCGGACACACCAGCAACCGCGGTGTTGGCCGTCGAATGGCGCTAGCTGCGCAGCATTTGTGCACCGCCGCCGTCAGTGTCAGCCAGTTTGCCGTGGCATACGGAGCTCCATCGCAGTCTTTAACACTGGTAGCATGCCGCGACAGCGTGGACGTGAACCGTATGTGCAGTTGACGGACTTTGAGCGAGGGCGTATAGTGGGCATGCGGGAGGCCGGGTGGACGTACCGCCGAATTGCTCAACACGTGGGGCGTGAGGTCTCCACAGTACATCGATGTTGTCGCCAGTGGTCGGCGGAAGGTGCACGTGCGCGTCGACCTGGGACCGGACCGCAGCGACGCACGGATGCACGCCAAGACCGTAGGATCCTACGCAGTGCCGTAGGGGACCGCACCGCCACTTCCCAGCAAATTAGGGACACTGTTGCTCCTGGGGTATCGGCGAGGACCATTCGCAACCGTCTCCATGAAGCTGGGCTACGGTCCCGCACACCGTTAGGCCGTCTTCCGCTCACGCCCCAACATCGTGCAGCCCGCCTCCAGTGGTGTCGCGACAGGCGTGAATGGAGGAACGAATGGAGACGTGTCGTCTTCAGCGATGGGAGTCGCTTCTGCCTTGGTGCCAATGATGGTCGTATGCGTGTTTGGCGCCGTGCAGGTGAGCGCCACAATCAGGACTGCATACGACCGAGGCACACAGGGCCAACACCCGGCATCATGGTGTGGGGAGCGATCTCCTACACTGGCCGTACACCACTGGTGATCGTCGAGGGGACACTGAATAGTGCACGATACGTCGAAACCGTCATCGAACCCATCGTTCTACCATTCCTAGACCGGCAAGGGAACTTGCTGTTCCAACAGGACAATGCACGTCCGCATGTATCCCGTGCCACCCAACGTGCTCTAGAAGGTGTAAGTCAACTACCCTGGCCAGCAAGATCTCCGGATCTGTCCCCCATTGAGCATGTTTGGGACTGGATGAAGCGTCGTCTCACGCGGTCTGCACGTCCAGCACGAACGCTGGTCCAACTGAGGCGCCAGGTGGAAATGGCATGGCAAGCCGTTCCACAGGACTACATCCAGCATCTCTACGATCGTCTCCATGGGAGAATAGCAGCCTGCATTGCTGAGAAAGGATGATATACACTGTACTAGTGCCGACATTGTGCATGCTCTGTTGCCTATGTCTATGTGCCTGTGGTTCTGTCAGTGTGACCATGTGATGTATCTGACCCCAGGAATGTGTCAATAAAGTTTCCCCTTCCTGGGACAATGAATTCACGGTGTTCTTATTTCAATTTCCAGGAGTGTATATATATATATATATATATATATATATATATATATATATATATAGTCAATTTGTAAGCATACTTGTGGTTTATGTATGTACATACGTTATATTATGAAGAGGATAATTATAATTGCCAATTTAATAACAGTAAATAATAATAATAATATAAGGGACAGTCAAACGAAAACGAGACAGTTGGAAAAAAAACGAGTAAATTGTTTATTATTTCAAACATAATCGCCGTAACTGTTAGTACAGTTATCCTACTGTGAAACAAGACGGTCAGTGCCTCCATGGAAAAATATTTTGTTTTGTGTACGAAACCATGACTGTACCAAGGCGTGCAGCTCTTCGTTCGAAGCGAATCGACGGCCACGAATGTCTTTCTTCACCACTCCAAAAATATGGAAGTGGCATTGGGAGGAGGAGGGGGGGGGGGGGCGATGGGAACTGAATGGGCTCCCAGCGCAAGTTCTGAAAAGTGTGACATTTGTCTGATGTTTTGAGAAAGATGGTTACAAAGTCGGTTTCTTCATATTAAAAATCATATGATCAAGTGATCAGTGCAGCGTTAGAAGACCCTACTAGCTTATTAAAAGATCAACAAATAAGGAGAACTGTATTTATTATGTAATTTTCAAGTTTGGGGCCTACAAAAATAGCTGTAAAAGGTAAACAAAAATTACGTGTAACAAAGATTAATAGTGGAACATTAACAGTCACAAGAGCAATTTATAACTATTATGACAAGAGGAACTGATCAAAGCTCAGCCTAAATTCCTCATGTCAAAAAGCATGTGTTCAATCAACTTGAAGTAATAAATACCAGAACGATACAATTCAGTCTTTACAACGCTGTCGTGAAGCTTCTACATATGTATGTCGTAGCAGTGCAGGTATGTCGGAAATACAACATTTTTTTATCTTCACTAATGTATTAAGGAGCGGCTCTAGGCGCTTCAGTCCGGAACCGCGCTGCTGCTACGGTCACAGGTTCGAATCCTGCCTCGGGCATGGACGTGTGTGATGTCCTCAGGTTAGTTAGGTATAAGTCGTTCTGAGTCTAGGGGACTGATGACCTCAGATGTCAAGTCCCATAGTGCTTAGAACCATTTGAACCATTTCGTACGCCCTGTATATGACATTCTAGAGGTTCTCAACGCTTTTTCCAGAAAATTCCTGAAAAAAAAAGCATTTTGTGCTGTTGCGCAGCCGGTTAACGGTTATAACACCATAGAAGCATGTCACATGAACGAATAAAGGAAATTAAAATTCTAATTTCATTTAGTGACAGAGAGGTGTCACATATGTAATTCGCGTAATAATAATAATAATAATAATAATAATAATAATAATAATAAATAATAAATAATGTGAAACTTAGTTCATGATCTTTGATACTGTATGACACAGCCGCTGGAGCATTAAACAGAACAGAGAGACATGAAATGGGGTGATCCTCTAACGACTAGATACAGAAAAACACAAAAACATAAATGGGTCACACGTTTCTGAAATTTACGTTCTATTATTTTTGCATTTCATTCTGTGTAGATTTATTATTTTGTTATTACCTAGACGTAGTGCTTACGGTACTTAAAGCACGCCATAAAATAAAGCGTGCACAGCTAAGCCCTTAGAGAGCTGTGACATCATGCTGCCCCGCTGGCTCCTAAATTGAATCTGAGCTGGCGGCGCCTCGTCGGGCAGTTAGCGGCGAGTTGTGACGGTAACGCTCCACTGCGCCCATCTGCGTAACTGCACGGATGGGCTGTCGCCGGTCGCGGGCGGTCCGGAAGCACGAAGCGCGCGCGGCGGTTTTTTGGCGACCGTATTTCACGCCGATCCGGCGGCGAGTGCCTCTGCGCTGCACCAGAACCTGTTTGTTCCCGCCGTCCGTTCCGGCTGTTGTGCACTTTGGCTCGTCCTTTCTCCTCCTCCTCCTCCTGTCTTTAAGCTGTTGCGTTGCTACCTGTCATCGCCGAGTCCAGGTAATTTCACGGAATTTCTCTTTGCCGCAGGCATTAAATAGTCTCGTAAAAGCAGCGGCAGAAGCTAATGCCGCACATTTTCCCCCGTCTCCCAGGTTCTCTTCCCCGTAATAGTTTCATCACCACCACTACCATCAACATAACGTGCTGCTGGCTTAGTACACTCTTGGCGAAAGTACAGGCTGTTTCAAAATCATTATACAGGATTTAAGGCTTTCTAGAATTTACTACATGCAACTTACACTTATAAATAATACAGTAAATGAAACAGCAACTCAGTTTTGTTTCTAAACCTGTGAGCAAAGGGATGGGTGACTGAATAACGTGCTGAACCAGTGAGTCTTTCACACTAACGCCAATCTGTCTGCGCTTGCTCCACCTGGGGGGCGTCTCGGTGGCGTTCCTCTGGCTCCCGGGACACGTTGGTATCTGTGGAAATGAGGCGGCCGATATTGCAGCCAAGGCTGCAGTCTCTCTTCCTCGGCCAGCTATTCAATCGATTCCCTTCGCCGATCTACGGAGCGTTCTATGTCGACGTGTTGTTCATTTATGGCCCACGCATTGGTCGACACTTACCTATAATAAATTGCGGGACATAAAAGCTCTTCCTTATGCTTGGACCTCTTCCTCCCGAACGCGTCGTCGGAAGGAGGTAATTTTAACTAGACTCCGGATAGGGCACTGTCTTTTTAGCCATCGACATCTTTTAAGCGGCGGTCCTCCCCCACTCTGTCCCCACTGCTCTCAGCTGTGGACGGTAAGACACCTTTTAATTGAGTGCCCCTATTTTACTCCGTTACGCTCCCGTCTACAGCTATCGCCTGATATATCGTCGATTTTAGCAGATGACACGCGCTCAGCCGACCGCGTTCTCAAGTTTATTAGTGCCAGTGAAATGACGTCAGTCATTTGAAGCTTTTTTTGGGGACAACCAACCCCTTTCTGTAGTGGATTTTTAAGCCTTCCTTCTGCTTTTAGTTTCTCCACTTTTATGACTTTCGTTCCCATTGCTGCTGGTTTTCAATTTCGGTTTTTTACTGTTTCCTAAGTCACGGACCGGGCGCTAATGACCATAGAAGTTTTGCGCCCTAAAACCAAAACAAACAAAAAAAACACTAACGCCAAGCCTAGTCGTCAATTGGCAGTTCTAGTGACGTCATTTTGGAGACCTTTTGAGAAGACGCGTGCAACGCCGTCCGTATCGTTTGCAGTTGTTACCAGCTCTACAGCCTACAGACTACGATTTGCGTGCCAACTTTGCAAACCAAATGTTTGTACATGACCTTGAAGATTTTCTGAATTGTGTCGTCTTCAGTGATGAATCGTCAGTTCACCGAAGTGGAAATGTGGATGCCATCTCCCGCCCCCTTTGTCAGAGAAGCAACAGTATGTTGTGTGTTGTGTTCCTTATCTTGATGCACCAGAACTGTAGCTCTTCCCTCAATTTGAAGAAGCTGAACCACAGAGCTTCATTTGGCAATAAGACGCCGCGCGGGATTAGCCGAGCGGTCTAGGCGCTGCAGGCATGGACTGTGCGGCTCGTCCCGGCCGCAGGTTCGAGTCCTCCCTCGGACATGGTTGTGCGTGTTTCTCCTCAGGATAATTTAGTTTAAGTAGTGTGTAAGCTGAGGGACTGATGACCTTAGCAGTTAAGTCCCATAAGATTCACACACAATTGAACATTTATTTTATTTATTTATTTATTTATTTATTTATTTATTTTGCAACAAAACGGGGCGCCTCCTCACTCGCATAGGTCAGTACTCGATTGGGTTAAGCGACGTTGTTTCCGGCCGCTGGATTGACTGAAAGGCGCCGGATGACAGAGCTTGCTTTGCATAATCTCCATTTTCATACACCGACGCGATGTAATTTTTACCTTCGGGTGTTCATAAACGATCATATGTGTGTGTGCCTCCACTACCCGCTGATTTACCCCACTTTAGAAACAGAGCTGTTTCAGCAATTGCTCCAGACACATTGATCAAGGTTATGGAAGAGCTCGCCTACTGACTCGATGTGTGGCGAATGGTGCTCACATTGAACACTTCTAAGAAAAACTGTTTGAGTTGGTTTGTTATTTGATGTATTATTTGTCACTGTAAGTTGAATGGAACAATTGCTACAAAGTCCTGAAACCTTTATATTCTTCTTGAAACACCCTGTGCAATTACTTGCAATACAATAACCACCATCACCATTATAGTTACGGCCACTAGCCACAAACGGCCCATTAACGTCTTCCCCAAACAGACTGAAATCCACTCCTTCCACTACTTCAGCTTTTCTTTTATTCTTCGACAATCAAAATTGGCGTGGCATAAAACATAATGCTTTTTTGAGCTCACTCAACACCATTTATTTAAAGACCATTATAAAAGACCGCAGTTTTGATGGGTACCCTTCATTACTGATTCATGGATCGTCGTCTTCATCTTGTTAATCTTCATCGTCTCCATAATCTTCATCGCCATCCCCTAAAGGCAACGCCTTCTGTGTCCCTCGCTGTCTGTAAAGTTTTGTTGTTATTGTAGTTCATTCTACTGAAAAAGCTATGTAGTGTGGATGTTCTGGGCCTGCATCTTGATCTTTTCTTCCTGGGCATTTTTCAGAAATGTTCAAATGGTTCAAATGGCTCTGAGCACTACGGGACCCAACGTCTGAGGTCATCAGTGCCCTAGAAATCAGAACTACTTAAACTTAACTAACCCAAGGACATCACACACATCCATGCCCGAGGCAGGATTCGAACCTGCGACCGTAGCAGTCGCGCAGTTCCGGATTTTTCATTAACAGTGTTTATTATAGTGTTGTTATACCGAAATAGTATTAAATTAATGTTGTTTCTCTTCTCTGTGTTATGTTAACCAGTGTCATTGTCTCTTCAATTTCTTTTAGTACTTGTTTGTAAGATTTCCTTTCAGTCCAAGAGGTTTTTGTGGCTCCTCTTCATATCCAAATCTATGTTGCTTGTAATTCTTTATTTTCTTGCTTCTTCAGAGCTCACGTAACAATCATAACTTAAAAAATGCTGCAAAAAATGTTTTGACGAACTTTTTGTTTCTGTATTAAGATGGCTGTCTGTTACTAAATTGCTCTTATATCAGAATGCTTGCTTAGTCGCTGCAGTTCTCCTTTTAGCATCAATTATACTTCGGTTGTCAACATATATTGTACTTCCCAGGTAGCAAAAGTCATTTACTTGCATCAGCATTTTATTTTCTATCTTAATGTTTGCACTTATTCGTATGTTCGATTTACTTACAACCGTTATTTAGGTCTTGTTGGGGTTTATTTTAAGTCAGTCGCTATCCAAAGCGTCAGAGGAAATTTTAAACATATCGTTCATATCATTTTCACTATCTACTAAGACATATCATCACATGGAAAACAACGTACTAAGTAAACTTTGATTTTGATCCCTTTGGAGCACCATTAAATGACTCAAAACGCTACGAACTTGTTTACTATGCATGCACTTCTAGTATTATTTTCAGATTAATACGCATTTGGTTGATATTTCTGCCTATGGCACCAGAAATCAATCCTCAGCGTACATAATTTTTAGTTGCATAGTGCACTGCACTGCACAACTACATTGGGAATGAAACTGTTAGCACGACTTTGTTGCGATGATGACAGACTCCTCGCCCAACAACTCACCCTGCTTTTGTTCACTGCCAGGTCTCCGTAGACAATCTGTGAGCACGTATGATCTGCGATACTCTGGTATCCCTGAAAAACTCAGTTAAAGCTCACTGTTTAGAACATACCTCCGCTACATACGCCATTTTGAAGACTACGTATGGCACCGGCGCGTTTCCGAACTTCATGAATCTATAGGAACTGAAACTGGAATATCACACGATGTCCCACTACAAATTACGAATTTTTTTTCTACAGAAATTGGCCGGAAAGAAGTGTTGCATTACATTCTAAAAAATTGTATGGAAGCAAAGTTAATATGATAGTGGAATGAGATTTTCACTCTGCAGCGAAGTGTGCGCTGATATGAAAGTTCCTGGCAGATTAAAACTGTGTGCCGGACCGAGACTCGAACTCGGGACCATTGCCTTTCGCGGGCAAGTGCCCAACCAACTGAGCTACCCAAGCACGGCTCGCGACCCGTCCTCACAGCTTTAATTCCGCCAGTACTCACCTCGTGAGTCGTGCTTGGGTAGCTCAGTTGGTAGAGTACTTGCCCGCGAAAGGCAAAGGTTCCGAGTTCGAGTCTCAGTCCGGCACACAGTTTTAATCTGCCAGGACGTTTCAATATGCTAGTGTTTCTTCATTTTTAAATAATTGAAAAGCCACGATCGCTTCAATCGTTTATTAGATGACCGGTTTCAGCAATCTGAAGGTGCCATCATCAGATCTGATGATGGCACCTTCAGAGTGTTGAAACCGGTCATCTAATAAAGGATTGAAGCGATCGTGGCTTTTCAATTATTTAAAAACAGAGTGATCGCCCGACGGCACACCATGTGTTCACTGTGTCTTCATTGTTCCCTCACGAATAACGACACATGCCACAACATGACGATGCACAAGTCAAAGCCAAAGGCCGGTGTCGGTAGAGTCGACCAGTCCTCTATCTATTGGGCCGAAGTTACTTGGGGGAATGTGCACGGAGCTCCTACAGCAACAGGCCAGTGGTGCAGCTTCGTGCGTCATGTTTGTCTGGCCGGTATGACAAAGCGGATTTCCGCGGAGGGCGGGGTGCCGGCCAGACGGGCGCCGCGGCTGCGGCCGCGTATTCTCCGTCGGCGGCGACGTGTTGATCAGCTGACGAGGGCATCAAAGCCTCCGCGCAGGTAAACTGTGAAGGCGTCGCTACGTCGCAGGTGGCCGCGCGAGGCCGGGACGTCGCGCCTGCGGGAGTAAACACACGTGGCGCTGGAGGCTCCCACTACAAGGGCGGGGACCCAGCCAGCTGCCGGGCGTCCAGTCGTTATCAGAAACGGAGCGAGTTCGAAGCTAATGTTGCGGGTTGCATACTTCACTAATCGAGGCGCCGTTGTTACAACTGTGTTATGCCGCCTTCCTTCCTTCTTGCCTTCTATTCCCGCTAGTATACCGCGTCTGTTCACTGTGGCACTGCGGTCGCTTCATATACGTCCACTCGTTCTCTCTTACTGAAAATTGTAGGAGTGTAAGGCTAGTCATGATTTAGTTCGTTGAACGGACGATCTTCCTGTTGTAACGTGGCACTGACAAGGCGAACCGGTTGTCGGGATCTTCTGGCTTTTAACGAAGCTGTCTTTCGTGAGGCTGTGGAGGATGAAGACGAAAATTAAGTGATGCCTTGTATAAAATTGCTAATGTGTTCATTGGAGGAGAAGTGATATCTGGAATAAGTTACAGGCGAAAAACGGGCACATTTCGTCCAATGCCAACAAAGTGGTTGTAATCTTATTTATCTCACCTCCAAATTCAGAAAACTGGACACAGAGAAATGTCATTGTGATGTCACTCTGCCCATCATTTGCCCTATTTCTGTGTTCATTCGCTCATGGCAACTTAAATGTATGTATTAACATTGAGTTATGTAGCTTATCGATCATATCTGTAGCTTTTTGGAAGACTGTTGTGGATTTATTTTAATTATTTAATCACCATTTAGAGAATGTCCTTCATTCTCGTGTTACGATTTCTTGTGCTATCGTCCCAAACTCGGTAATTTCTCGAAAGTCTATGTGCGTGAGCGTAATTGTTATTCTCTGTACAGACAGTATTCATGGAAAAAGTTACCTTCCAGAGTTGCAGCCCCTTCTTTCCTTCTACTCGGCTGCTTGTATTGCGCTCCAGGAGACCCATTTTGACAATTCTTACTCACCCACCCTTCGTGGGTTCCACTCTTTCTGTCGGAACCGAATTGGCCCCTTACGGGCTTCTGGTGGTGTTTGCACCTTGGTCCGCAAGGACATTGCTAGTAAATGGGGTCCACACCATACCACATACACACAAACATACACACACACCAGCATATATGCATACATCGCACCCCGACAAGAAAAGTGAAACAATTCAATAATGCAATATGTGAGAAAAATCGACTTAGAGAATTAATACCATAGAACTTGCATTGAAATATTGTAAGATTACTTAAACATTGAAGGTGGGGAAAATGTTACATTGTTACCAAACCATCGTAAAGTTTACTACTCCAAATTTTATTCAAAGGAATTCAAAAGGTGTCGGTCATGCATGTTAATCACAATTATTGAATCTCCAGTGTTATATACCAAATTACGTACAAAATGACCTGTTTCATACCCTGCTGAAATCGTAAATTTTACGAGGGTTAAGTAAGCTAGGGTTAAATTTTAAGCAAGTATTGTAGGCAGTATATCCCATTATAGTTTTCGTGCACGTTGGGGCACTTAACATGAGTTTTTCAGCGATTAGAGATGCCGTTCTTGCGTCATGTTTCTCGCCAGGATGCAATATGTATACGAGTATATACTATTACATATATACATAAATATATATGTAAACACATCAAAATTCACTGCTAACACCAGCATATATGCATACATCGCACCCCGACAAGAAAAGTGAAACAACCGATCAGTCACTGAGCGGATTATATACGTATATGACGCCACAGGACTCGTTGGAGAGTTTAAAGGGAGCGTAAGGTGCTCATACCCAGTCTCTGGTGTCCAGTACCCCAAAAGATATCAAGATAGGAACATCAGCAGTTAACGATCCGTCAGCGGCGAGTTCATTTCAGATGGAGCGGTGCGGTATTCGGACACTTACGGCCTACTGGCGCGATAGCTCACCAGGTAAACGATGTACACCTAACTGGTCACCCTTAGGACGGTCGCAGTAAGTACATAGCTGTAATAACTTCTGCTCTAGTACCGATGTTCTTGTCAAGCGTCTTCGAGAAATCGGGAGATAACGTTGTTTCTTAGTGATACTTCTTTTGGTAGGATGTTGTCTTAGCAGTTGTATGACCCTGATAAGAAGAATAAGTCGCTTTATTTCCCTAGAAAGTCTTGTATTGCAAAATACTTTGATTTCCAACACAAATTCCTGTCTACAAAGCATGTTTCGATTCACAAGAGGACATCAGTTTCTGTAAACGTTTAACAGGCAAGAAACATGTATTTGGAGGGAAAAAATTCTTTAAGAGCAGTTTTTCTTCCCTGTTTTAGAGAATTACAAGATTTGGGTTTCAAGAAGAAATTTACGTCCTAAGACTATTTTGGCTCTCCAGAATTATTTTAGTTTTTATAAAAACATTAAATTTGCTTTTAACACCGCAGAAGGCTACTTTCCTAAACTAGTGTTATAAGTTCCGTTTGTTCTGCATGTCTCCTGTCGCAAAAAGTCGAACGTTAGCACTGAAAGATGGTACTGAAGAAGATAGTTACTGGAGGTTGAGGGGCAGGATGAATCAAACTATCTATTTGGTAGGCACTACGCTAGGAGGCAAGATCTCAGCCTCTAACGTGCGACAGCTCTATGAGCTGCATCTCTTGAAGACAACTATCTGCGGTGTAGCACAGGTACTAATTGCTGTTCCATCAGAGTGCCTTTGGAGTCACAGGATTTACTCCCGCCGTTACTACACAAGCAGTTAAATTAGTGGCACTACAGCTCTCTCCGAAAACAGTTACTGTACACTGAGCGGATGTAACGTTCTCAAATTAAAACAGAACAAAAAATGGCCACACTAGGGAATAGCGGGAGCATATTACGCAATCCCTAGGAGTGCTTTTTACGACGTGTTATTAAGAGGAGTTTTACAGGTCACGGTTGCGCCGGTCCGTTAAATGGTGCGGTTACGTCGACAATATAAACAGTACCGGGTTGTTTTTCGGTAACAATTTTTGCTTGAAGTGAAAGCGAGTTTCACGTTTTGCGCTTAGCACGTCGTAAAACATGGGAGTCTGGAAGTCCGGAGTTCTCACGACGGCCCAAGAGAGTGGCGGCTGGATTACTGCGCGCCGCCCGGCTGGGTTATTCCGCAATGGCGTGATTTACAACGCGGAGGCAGGAGCGCGACTTCCATGTCTGGACAGCGGCGCCGCGAGGGCAGCTGCAGGACAGCTGCGAGGGATGCGTGGCAACTCCGTTGTCACAACGCCTGCTGCAAGCAGACGACGAACACTGCCCTACAACACGACTGAAAAGTAGAATCAAAGGGCACCCCTTGGATAAAACCGTAACAACAACACCGAGCGAGGTAGCGTAGTGGTCAGTACATTGAACTCTGTTTGGGAGGTCAGCGGCTCAAATCTACTTCCGGCCATCTTGAATTCAGGTTTTCTAAGCCGAATGGCGGGATGGTTCCTTTGAAAGCGTACAACAGACTTCCTTTTGCGAGGCTAAGAAGTGGTGACTGAGATACACTACTGGCCATTAAAATTGCTACACAGCGAAGATGACGTGCTACAGACGCGAAATTTAATCGACAGGAAGAAGATGCTGTGATATGCAAATGATTAGCTTTTCAGAGCATTCACACAAGGTTGGCGCTGGTGGCGCCACCTACAACGTGCTGACATGAGGAAGGTTTCCAACCGATTTCTCATACACAAACAGCAGTTGACCGGCGTTGCCTGGCGAAACGTTGTTGTGATGACTCGTGTAAGGAGGAGAAATGCGTACCATCACGTTTCCGACTTTGATAAAAGTCAGATTGTAGCCTATCGCGATTGCGGTTTATCGTATCGCGACATTGCTGCTCACGTTGGTCGAGATCCAATGACTGTTAGCAGAATATGGAGTCGGTCGATTCAGGAGGGTAATACGGAACGCCGTGCTGAATCACAACGGCCTCGTATCACTAGCAGTCGAGATGACAGGAATCTTATCTGTTATGGCTGTAACGGATCGTGCAGCCACGTCTCGATCCGTCAGTCAACAGATGGGGACGTTTGCTAGACAACAAACATTTGCACGAACAGTTCGACGACGTTTGCAGCAGCATGGACTATCAGCTCGGAGACCATGGCTGTGGTTACCCGTGACGCTGCGTCAGACAGGAGCGCCTGCGATGGTGTACTCAACGACGAACCTCGCTGCACGAATAGCAAAACGTCATTTTTTCGGATGAATCCAGGTTTCTGTTTACAGCATCATGATGGTCGCATCCGTGTTCGGCAACATCGTGGTGAACGCACATTGGAAGCGTGTATTCGTCATCGCCATACTGGCGTATCACCCAGCGTGATGGTGTGGGATGCCATTGGTTACACGTCTCGGTCACCTCTTGTTCGCGTTGACGGCACTTTAAACAGTGGACGTTACATTCTAGATGTGTTACGACTCGTGGCCCTACCATTCATTCGATCTCTGCGAAACCCTACATTTCAGCAGGATAATGCACGACCGCATGTTGGAGGTCCTGTACGGGCCTTTCTGGATACAGAAAATGTTCGACTGCTGCCTTGGCCGGCACATTCTCCAGGTCTCTCACCAACTGAAAACGTCTGGTCAATGGTGGCCGAGCAACTGGCTCGTCACAATACGCCAGTCAGTACTCGTGATGAACTGTGGTATCGTGTTGAAGCTGCAAGGGCAGCTGTACCTGTACACGCCATCCAAGCTCTGTTTGACTCAATACCCAGGCGTATCAACGCCGTTATTACGGCCAGAGGTGGTTGTTCTGGGTACTGATTTCTCAGGATCTATGCACCCAAACTGCGTGAAAATTTGATCACATGTCAGTTCTAGTATATTATATATGTAAATTATACCAAGATTATTTAACGTGGGGCCAATTTAGCTCCACTGTAACATTTCTGGTGTGGTAGACCTTTCTAAAGTCCAACGATGGACTACTCTGAAATATTTCTGGAACAATCAGGTTTAAATACTGACCATAAATACTGTGATTAACAACCGGCATGTATTGAGTTTCACTTTATAAGTTCCGCTTGTGCAGGGCGAATGTGATTCCCAGGTGTATTACTTGTAGAACGAAAAAGATATAAAAATCAATGAGCTGACGTCCTTGTGGAACCGAATTTTAGTGCGCTGCCCCAGTAATTGCATGTCTCGGAAAACTGCGACTTCTACCCTTACCCACATGCTGTAAAAATTCTAAGCAAGACAGTGGCGAAAACGATGGCCAATCAAGTGTTGTTAGCCTTAAAACAACACACTGCAGTATAATGCCCCCACCCCACCCCATATTGTAAATAACGGGACCCTTGCAATGTAAATGTAAACATACGGAAATGACGTGGTCATAACTATAGAAAAAGTGAATCTTTAAAGCAATGAGTTTCTAAAAAAATGAACAATTATCTATTTTTTCTTTTCGTTTTGGCCACCTGAGGACAACGTTAAATCTGATAAGCTTCGTTTCTTACGGTGTTCATCCTTGTACAGTATTTTCATTCTCAGATTCTTCGCTATTCTGTCGATGATGTTTCTGTCCTGGGGCTAACTCTTTCCTGGAAACCTATGACGGCATGATTTTTAATTTGAATTCTAAATTTCTTCTTCTTCTTCTTCTTCTTCTTCTTGCGTTACGGCCTCTGTAGGACCACGGGTAGCCCCTTCGTGGACTGCATTTTCCTCTTCTTCTCCCAGAACCTCTTCATTCTTTCTCTTCTTCTTTCCCGCTGTTCGTCTGAGATCTTCAGTGTCCGTTTCTCCACTGGTGACACTCCAATCTTTTCCTGTATTCTTCTCTGTCATTGATCTCCGGCATATTGGTCGGTGTATATTTGTTCCTCCAATTTTCCTTTCCTTCGACCTTGATCCCCAATTCCATCCAGTACATCCGAAGTTCAACAATCCACTTGGTTCCTGTCTTTCCCCTTCCTCCCTGTTGTTTCCCATACTGTCTTCGTCATTCGTCCATACTCATCCTAACTACATGTCCAGCAAACCTTGCCCTTTTGAGTCTGATTTAGCCGGATATTGTTCTCTATTTCCAGTATTCCCATTTATTCTTGATCACTGTGTACCACTTTGATCCAGCTCACTTTTTAGTTCTCTTGTTCACAACTAACAACAATAAGCAATGTGTCACACCCACCAAGGTTCATTCTAAAGTTGTCAGACAGGATGTAGTTTTCCTGTTCTTTGCGTTAAGGCTGACTGTGTCTATCAAGACAAAGTTACTCTATAGCTAGTGTCCCATAGTGACCACTGCCTTTTATTCGGAGTCCCGATATCCTCTAGAGAATTCTGCGTTATGGAAGTTCTGCTATCATAATAAATCCTGCTCTTACAAGGTTGAGACTTTATTGCAATCAGCCACTTTTAACAATGCTATTTATTAAGAACAAATAGCGCCGAAACTGGTTTCGAACCGACAACTATTCATATGTTTATGATTTCATTAGTGTTGAACAAGAGATATCTGTTGTTTTTATTGGCAGTCGCACACGCACGCACACGCACACGCACACGCACACACACGCACACGCACACACACGCACACGCACACACACGCACACGCACACACACGCACACGCACACACACACACACACATACACACACACGCGCGCACACACAAGACAGATCAGTAACCTAGAGTGTTGTTTTGTGACAAAAAGGTAAAAAGACGACTACACTCCACTGGGAGTGCGTACGCTAATAACTGGTGTCGCGAGCGTGGGTATACCATACCGCTACGAGTCGTGGAATGAACAAAGATAATAAACTTCTTGTGTTTGAGATATGAGAAGAGACGGACATAATACAGATATGTGGGGGGAAAAAAAGCCGAATCTTATGTCGCTTTCAGTTACTGAAATTCTGTTGTTAAAATATGTATGGAAAGAAGAGTAACTTACGATTGTAAATAACTAAGCTAATATAACGAAGTTTATTTCAAGGAATAAAAGGCACGATGGAGTTTCATTACAGTGATGACTAAGTACGAAGTTCATGTACTGGTATGGCTCGCGTTAACAAAGCGGATACACATGTACTAGAGAATCGGGGAGAACCTGCAGCTTACACGATCAGATTTATCTTTAAATGTAAAATTCTAAGAATAATAACTGTTCTGCACGTAATTCCTTAAACTCCGAAATCCAGTGGACATCTGAACTCTGTTGCTGCATACGACAAACGCCACGAAGTTTACGTAACGACTGGTCGCATTTTTCGAGTTCTGGCTAAATCTTCAGACAAGTCAATCAACCAAGACGAATGAGCTCAACTTATGCCGACCTCAACAATACAGTAAAACACACACACACACGCGCGCGCGTGCGCGCACACACAGACTATGAGACACCACATAAATATCCTGACTTCCACCTTACTTGTCAATGCTCAAACGCTAGAATGAGATTTTCACTCTGCAGCGGAGTGTGCGCTGTTACGAAACTTCCTGGCAGATTAAAACTGTGTGCCGGGCCGAGACTCGAACTCGGGACCTTTGCCTTCCGCGGGCAAGTGCTCTGCCAACTGAGCTACCCAAGCACGACTCACGCCCCGCCCTCACAGCTCCAATTCTGCCAGTACCTCGTCTCCTACCTTCCAAACTTTACAGAAGCTCTCCTGCGAACCTCGCAGAACTAGCACTCCTGAAAGAAAGGTTCGCAGGAGAGCTTCTGTAAAGTTTGGAAGGTAGGAGACGAGGTACTGGCACAATTGGAGGTGTGGGGGCGGGGTGTGAGTCGTGCTTGGGTAGTTCAGTTGGTAGAGCACTTGCCCGCGAAAGGCATAGGTCCCGAGTTCGAGTCTCGGCCCGGCACACAGTTTTAATCTGCCAGGAGGTTTCAATGCTCAAATGGTTCAAAAGGCTCTGAGCACTGTGGGACTTAACTGCTGAGGTCGTCAGTCCCCTAGAACTTAGAACTACTTAAACCTAACTAACCTCAGGACATGACACACATCCATGCCCGAGGCAGGATTCGAACCTGCGACCGTAGCGGTCGCGCGGCTCCAGACTATAGCGCCTAGAACCGCTCGGCCAATACGGCCGGCACTTGTCAGTGCGAGCCAATAGAAATCGTAATGGAAACTGTTATCGATCCGCATCTCCTCATTCGTACCAACCTATTAAAAATCTATGTCTATCATTTCCTTGACAAACTGAGACCAGGAACAGGATGAAATAACATACTAGAACACCTGAACGTAGCACTTGTGTCACTTGCGACAATGCTTCGAAAGCTGGTGTATAAAACAACACGACGGTGCAGTCACATACCTGGCAAGAACAGCCTGGTTTGTTAATAGGCGGAAGCTGACATGTTTGTGCAGCGCTGCGCGACCATCTGAAATGGTAAGTGGTCGCGGCGGTAGTAGATGTAAGTAGTGATAAAGTGCAGCGGCCAGTCTCGCACGCGTCCTTGTCAGGTAATAATGGAGTGTTCGGCCGCATTACCCGCGGCGGACAAGTGAGTTGTCGTGACGCGTGCGGCTGCGGCTGCTGCTGCAGCTCTGCTCTTGACGGACGGCCGAACGGAAGGGCGTGCGACACCGCTTATTTGTTCCTGTCGCCTGGCAACGCTTTCACCGCACGCGTTCCTGCGAGTCGCGCCGCCACTCGCGTAATAACTCCGCGTTGCAAAAGCGCGCACCAGCTGCGCGGTGGGTGCGAGGACAGCGCAGTTCCGACACTGGGGTGGCGCCAGCTTCCACACCCGATACGGCGCTCACTTGCGCCATTTGTGAACCGCCGGTCGAGTGCTGTTCTGGGTGCGCATTAATCAGTTAGGCAATGGACACGGCTAGCGCCGCTCCAGAAGCGGCGCTGTAACTGTGGGGACTGGTGTAGATAAACAGCGATACTGCTTTGTCCGACACGTGTGCACTGCACAACAGTTACAGTCCAAGTAGCTGCCATAGGTCTTGTGCAAATGTCCAGGTTCTTGCTGCTTCAACGCATATGGTAGCGTATTGCACAAACGGATTGCATTTCTGGCGTTTTCCATCATCATCATCATCATCATCATCGTCATCAACAACAACAAGAACAACATCATCATCGCCTGATCATCATCGCCTGATCATCATCGCCTGATCATCATCGCCTGATCATCATCGCCTGATCATCATCGCCTGATCATCATCGCCTGATCATCATCGCCTGATCATCATCGCCTGATCATCATCAGTTTCACATTCTCCATACTTTCCCATCCGTTGCAATCCTGGGATTGATTGCTTTTCGTAGTAGGCTGTAACAGATACACTTCTTCATAGTTAAGTTCCATTACTTCCCTCGCACAGTGTACCGCAACTTGGCAGCTTGAGAATTACTTATGGCCCTGTTACAAGGCAACTGGTGATGCTGGAATATAACACAAATAAATGAACTATTGAACAAAACGGTTACCACTAGGCTTTATCACCTAGAAAAGAGTGAAAGAAGATTCAGTGAAAAACGCCATTTTTATTGCTTTAAGAGGACATTACGCCAACATGATACTCTCCTCTGCCCCTTCCTCTAGTTTTGCCTGTTCGTCACTTTCACCAATTATTTTTGCCGTAGGACGCTGTAGTCTGCGCCATTACTCACTTGTGAATTGTTTTGGCCTTTATATACTCACACTTTTAATCCTGGAGTACAAGGTAATATAAGGTTTATTTGTTCATAGCTTTCTTCTGTATTGTAATATGGTTATGGTTTTCGTATAGATCAGTAGTTGTAAAAGCTCACATATCTTTGGAGAAAGAATCTTTGTACATATGAACTACGGCTGATGTTAAGTGGACCATCTATTCACTCTTACGCGATCGCTACCGTCGCAGGTTCGAATCCTGCCTCGGGCATGGACGTGTGTGATGTCGTTTGGTTAGTTAGGTTTAAGTAGGTCTAAGTTCTAGAGGACTGATGACCTCAGATGTTAAGTGCCATAGTGCTCAGAGCCATTTGATCCATTTGAAACTTCGGTGACCCGCCGGCCTCTTGATTCACATACTGAAGCTCGTGCGCTTCCTCGTCACGTGACACGTCGCGACAGCACAGGTTCTAGCGTAACGTTTTTTGAGACGACACTCATTTTGTATTCATTACATCTTCAGAAGTTAAAATGTAACAATGCGTCGTGAACTTGGTTCTTTACTATGCGGACACTATATTGTGGCAGTTCTACGAGGGGAGTGTTTTGAACTAGGGTTGCGTAAGTACCGGCCGAGTTCGGGCCTGGACTACCACTGTCAACCGCAGAAAACAATTGCGCTGTAGCCATACCAAATGCTTTGTGTACTCCAGTTTGCCCTGCGTTGTGGATGTTCCTTTTTTCTAATTTTGAAATGAGTGTAGAGACTAATCCTGATGCATAAAGGGATTCGAATGAGACTCTCACTCAAAGAAAAGGAATCAGCAATCTTTATGCCGCTATGTCAGTTCTGCTTTCGCGGAAGCACAGAACGCGGACGTAGGATGGCAGCCCTTGGAGAGGGAGGTGGTGCTTATTCTCCCACACTGCTCCTCTCCCCTCAGACAGTCGAATTTCCTTCTTGTCCACGGTCGCGACCGACTGCCACGATATACTGTCCGTGTAACAGTTACACGCTTTACAACAGCTGTCTTAAAAGCTTTCGTTGCAAATCCAACAACGCCGTTAGTGGCGAAACAATGGTCACGACTCGTAAATAAATGTAAACATGTGAATGTGAGATGTCAGGCATCTTGAAATGTCATTGTGTTGTTGTTGTGGTCTGCAGTCCTGAGACTGGTTTGATGCAGCTCTCCATGCTACTCTATCCTGTGCAAGCTGCTTCATCTCCCAGTACGTACTGCAGCCTACATCTACATGACTGCTCTGCAATTCACATTTAAGTGCTTGGCAGAGGGTTCATCGAACCACAATCATACTATCTCTCTACCGTTCCACTCCCGAACAGCGCGCGGGAAAAACGAACACCTAAACCTTTCTGTTCGAGCTCTGATTTCTCTTATTTTATTTTGATGATCATTCCTACCTATGTAGGTTGGGCTCAACAAAATATTTTCGCATTCGGAAGAGAAAATTGGTGACTGAAATTTCGTAAATAGATCTCGCCGCGAAGCAAAACGTCTTTGCTGTAATGACTTCCATCCCAACTCGCGTATCATTTCTGCCACATTCTCTCCACTATTACGTGATAATACAAAACGAGCTACCCTTTTTTTGCACCCTTTCGATGTCCTCCATCAATCCCACACCGCGCAGCAATATTCTGACAGAGGACGAACGAGTGTAGTGTAAGCTGTCTCTTTAGTGGACTTGTTGCATCTTCTAAGTGTCCTGCCAATGAAACGCAACCTTTACCTCGCCTTCCCCACAATATTATCTATATGGTCTTTCCAACTGAAGTTGTTCGTAATTTTAACACCCAGGTACTTAGTTGAATTGACAGCCTTGAGAATTGTACTATTTATCGAGTAATCGAATTCCAACGGATTTCTTTTGGAACTCATGTGGATCACCTCACACTTTTCGTTATTTAGCGTCAACTGCCACCTGCCACACCATACAGCAATCTTTTCTAAATCGCTTTGCAACTGACACTGGTCTTCGGATGACCTTACTAGACGGTAAATTACAGCATCATCTGCGAACAACCTAAGAGAACTGCTCAGATTGTCACCCAGGTCATTTATATAGATCAGGAACAGCAGAGTTCCCAGGACATTTCCCTGGGGAGCACCTGATATCACTTCAGTTTTACTCGATGATTTGCCGTCTGTTACTACGAACCTTCCTGACAGGAAATCACGAATCCAGTCGCACAACTGAGACGATACCCCATAGGCCCGCAGCTTGATTAGAAGTCGCTTGTGAGGAACGGTGTCAAAAGCATTCCGGAAATCTAGAAATACGGAATCAACTTGAGATCCCCTGTCGATAGCGGCCATTACTTCGTGCGAATAAAGAGCTAGCTGCGTTGCACAAGAACGATGTTTTCTGAAACCATGCTGATTACGTATCAATAGATCGTTCCCTTCGAGGTGATTCATAATGTTTGAATACAGTATATGCTCCAAGACCCTACTGCAAACCGACGTTAATGATATAGGTTTGTAGTTAGATGGATTACTCCTACTACCCTTCTTAAACACTGGTGCGACCTGCGCAATTTTCCAATCTGTAGGTACAGATCTATCTCTGAGCGAGCTGTTGTATATGATTGCTAAGTAGGGAGCTATTGTATCAGCGTAATCTGAAAGGAACCTAATCGGTATACAATCTGGACCTGAAGACTTGCCAGTATCAAGCGATTTGAGTTGCTTCGCAACCCCTACGGTATCTACTTCTAAGAAACTCATGCTAGCAGCTGTTCGTGTTTCAAATTCTGGAATATTTCATTCGTCTTCCCTGGTGAAGGAGTTTCGGAAAACTGCGTTCAATAACTCCGCTTTAGCGGCACAGTCATCGGTAACAGTACTATCGGCACTGCGCAGCGAAGGTATTGACTGAGTCTTGCCGGCCGGTGTGGCCGTGCGGTTCTAAGCGCGTCAGTTTGGAACCGCGTGACCGCCACGGTCGCAGGTTCGACTCCTGCCTTGGGCATGGATGTGTGTGATGTCCTTAGGTTAGTTAGGTTTAAGTAGTTCTAAGTTCTAGGGGACTGATGACCTCAGTAGTTAAGTCCCATAGTACTCAGAGCCATTTTTGACTGCGTCTTGCCGCTTGTGTACTTTACATACGACCAGAATTTCTTCGGATTTTCTACCAAATTTCGAGACAATGTTTCGTTGTGGAACCTTTAAAGGCATCTCGCATTGAAGTCCGTGCCAAATTTCGCGCGTCTGTAAATTTTAGCCAATCTTCGGGATTTCGCGTTCTTCTAAACTTCACATGCTTTTTCCGTTGCCTCTGCAACAGCGTTCGGACCTGTTTTGTGTACCACGGGGGATCAGTTCCATCTCTTACCAATTTATGAGGTATGAATCTCCCAATTGCTGTTGCTACTATATCTTTGAATTTGAGCCACATCTCGTCTACATTTGCATAGTCAGTTCGGAAGGAATGGAGATTCTCTCTTAGGAAGGCTTCTAGTGACATTTTATCCGCTTTTTTAAATAAAATTATTTTGCGTTTGTTTCTGGTGGATTTGGAAGAAACGGTATTGAGCCTAGCTACAACGACCTTGTGATCACTAATCCCTGGATCAGTCATGATGCTCTCTATCAGCTCTGGATTGTTTGTGGCTAGGAGGTCAAGTGTGTTTTCGCAACCATTTACAATTCGCGTGGGTTCGTTCGGCTGTTAAGTATAACCTCCACCCATACCAATTCGCACGGGGTATCTACTTCGACTTCACTACAAGATAAACCACTACTGACAGACACAAACACTCCACCACCAATTCTGCCTAAGCTATCTTTCCTGAACACCGTCTGAGACTTCGTAAAACTTTCTGCAGAACTTATTTCAGGCTTTAGCCAGCTTTCTGTACCTATAAAGATTTCAGCTTCTGTGCTTTCTATTAGCGCTTGAAGCTCAGGACTTTCCCAGCACAACTACAACAATTTACAACTACAATTCCGACTGTTCCTTGATCCAAGCATGTCCTGTATTTGCCATGCACCCTTTGAGATTGCAGCCCACCCCGTACCTTCCCGAGGCCTTCTAACCAAAAAAACCGCCCAGTCCACGCCACACAGCCTCCGCTACCCGTGTAGCCGCCAGCTGAGTGTAGTGAACTCCTCACCTATTCAGCGGAACCCGAAACCCCTCCACCCTATGGCGCAAGTCAAGGAATCTGCAGCCAACACGGTCACAAAACCGTCTGAGCCTCTGATTCAGACCCTCCACCCGGCTCTGCACCAAAGGTCCGCAGTCGGTTCTGTCAACGATGCTGCAGATGGTGAGCTCTGCCTTCATCTCGTAAGCAAGACCGGCAGCCTTCACCAAATCAGATTGCCGCTGGAATCCAGAGAGAATTTCCTCAGATCCAAAGCGACACACATCATTAGTGCCGATATGTGCCACCACCTGAAGCTGGCTGCACCCTGTGCTCTTAATGACATCCGGAAGGATCCTTTCCACATCAGGAATGACTCCACCCGGAATGCACACGGAGTGCACACTGGATTTCTTCTCATCCTTAGCCGCCATGTGCCTAAGGGGCCCCATTACGCGCCTAAATCTGCTTAGTGTATTCATCTCTTGCTCTCCCTCTACGATTTTTACCCTCCACGCTGCCCTCCAATACTAAATTGGTGATCCCTTGATGCCTCAGAAAATGACCTACCAACCGATCCCTTCTTCTAGTCAAGTTGTGCCACAAACTCCTCCCCCATTCTATTCAATACCTCCTCATTAGTTATGTGATCTACCCATCTACTCTTCAGCATTCTCCCGAAGCACCACATTTTGAAAGCTTCTATTCTCTTCTTGTCCAAACTATTTGCCGGTCGGAGTGGCCGTGCGGTTCTAGGCGCTACAGTCTGGAGCCTAGCGACCGCTACGGTTGCAGGTTCGAATTCTGCCTCAGGCATGGATGTGTGTGATGTCCTTAGTTTAGTTAGGTTTAATTAGTTCTAAGTTCTAGGCGACTGATGACCTCAGAAGTTAAGTCGCATAGAGCTCAGAGCCATTTGAACCATTTTGAACCGAACTATTTATCGTCCGTGTTTCACTTCCATACATGGCTACACTTCATACAAATACTTTCAGAAGCGACTTCCCGACACTTAAATCTATACTCGATGTTAACAAACTTCTCTTCTTCAGAAACGCTTTCTTTGCCATTGCCAGTCTACATTTTATATCCTCTCTACTTCGACCATCATCAGTTATTTTGCTCCCCAAATAGCAAAACTCCTTTACTACTTTAAGTGTCTCATTTCCTAATCTAATTCCCTCAGCATCACCCGAGTTAACTCGACTACATTCCATTACCCTCGTTTTGCTTTTGTTGATGTCCATCTTATATCCTCCTTTCAAGACACTGTCCATTCGGTTCAACTGCTCTTCCCAAGTCCTTTGCTGTCTCTGACAGAATTACAATGTCATCGGCGAACCTCAAAGTTTTTAATGTGATTATGGAAAAATAAACGCCTATAAAAACAGCTGGTTGCCCTAATTCATTATAAATTACCTTCACCTTCAACTTCAACAGTGCAACTGTTCTGAAACGTCTAGGCTCCCTGTACCACGAATTTCTTCCGCGGTCCGAATTCACACCAATTGCGAGCAGACTCCGGCCCGTGAAGCGCCGGTTGCCCACCCTTGCCCTGACGAATTTCGACTGGTGGCAGCCGTTCATCTTCCCCCGCCCCCTGGCACGGACACGTGAGGACAGAACAGACGCACAGGCTCACCTCGCGTGGTGTGACCGGCGAGACGGAAGTGAGTTGGCAGCCGGGCCGCGTTTGCGGAGCAGCGGGCAGCAGGCAGCAGGAAGCCCATACCGGGAGCGACCGCCCTACAAGGCTGCGGTCGCCGCTGTCCCAGCAGCCGACCATCACACTCCGCGGTCGCGCAGTATGTGGACGTCAACGGGAAGGCCTTCCTGCCCCACACAACACGCGGATGGCGCCAGCATCCGGGAATAGACCACAGACTTCCGAAACGTGTCGCGGAATGGGTCTCTTGCTGATCTGCATCTCTCTACTACGCAAGCCCTTCAGCAGTTTTGCCTCTCGGACGATCTCAGCGTTGCCATAAGTAGCAACACCCTATCACTTTTTTATGTGTCCAGGAATCCTGCGTACTCGGTTCGCTAGTCAAAGAATCAAAAACTCTTACACAAATAGCCATTAAAATTGCTACACCAAGTAGAAATGCAGATGATAAACGGGTATTCATTGGACAAATATATTATACTAGAACTGACATGTGATTACATTTTCACGCAATTTGGGTGCATAGATCCTGAGAAATCAGTACCCAGAACAACCACCTCTGGCCGTAATAACGGCCTTGATACGCCTAGGCATTGAGTCAAACAGAGCTTGGATGCCGTGTACAGGTACAGCTGCCCATGCAGCTTCAACACGATACCACAGTTCAAGAGTAGCGACTGTCGTATTGTGACGAGCTAGTTGCTCGGCCACCATTGACCAGACGTTTTCAATTGGTGAGAGATCTGGAGAATGTGCTGGCCAGGGCAGCAGTCAAACATTTTCTATATCCAGAAAGGCCCGTACAGGACCTCAAAAATGCGATCGCGCATTATCCTGCTGAAATGTAGGGTTTCGTGGGGATCGAATGAAGGGTGGAGCCACGGGTCGGAACACATCTGAAATGTAACGTCCATTGTTCAAAGTGCCGCCAATGCGAACAAGAGGTGACCGAGACGTGTAACCAATGGCACCCCATACCATCACGCCGGGTGATACGTCAGTATGGCGATGACGTATACACGCTTCCAATGTTAGGTCACTGCGATGTCGCCAAACACGGATACGACCATCACGATGGTGTAAGCAGAACCTGCATTCATCCGAAAAAATGACATTTTGCATTCGTGCACCCTGGTTCGTCGTTGAGTACACCATCGCAGGCGTTCCTGTCTGTGATGCAGCGTCAAGGGTAACCGCAGCCATGGTATTCGTGCAGATGGTTGTTGTCTTGCAAACGTCCCCATCTGTTAACTCAGGGATCGAGACGTGGCTACACGATCCGTTACAGCCATGCGGATAAGATGCCTGTCATCTCGACTGCTAGTGATACGAGGCCGTTGGGATCCAGCACGGCGTTCCGTATTACCCTCCTGAACCCACCGATTCCATATTCTGCTATTAGTCATTGGATCTCGACCAACGCGAGCAGCAGTGTCGCGATACGATAAACCGCAATCGCGATAGGCTACTATCTGACCTTTATCCAAATCGGAAACGTGGCGGTACGCATTTCTCCTCCTTACACGAGGCATCACAACGACGTTTCACCAGGCAACGCCGGTCAATTGCTGTTTGTGTATGAGAAACTGGTTTGAAAGTTTCCGCATGTCAGCACGTTTTAGGTGTCGCTACCGACGCCAACCTTGTGTGAATGCTCTGAAAAGGTAATAATTTGTATTTCACAGCATCTTCTTCCTGTCGGTTAAATTTCGCGTCTGTAGCACGTCATCTTCGTGGTGTAGCAATTTTAATCGCCAGTAGTGTACAAATACGTATCTTTCAGAGATGTGCCGCAAGAAGGACGTCATACAAAATAATCCGTCTTCTGGAGAACAGACAAACACAGGTCTCTGCTACGTAGAGATTGCTAATGACAGAGGCTACGTTGCGTCGGCTAACGAAGTGGCTAACGTTGAAGCTGCTAAGGAAGTGGCTGCTACCGGTCGGCCGCGGCGCTTACGTCGTATTCACGTAGGGGTCGCTGCTGCCGCGTTGTCGTCCTGGAGGTAGGTCGGTTATCTTCTCTGTTTTTCCCGACTCGAGTGCCGGCACCCACTATACGCCGTAACAACTTTGGTACGAACACTGGTCATCTGTCTGCGGGTACAAGATCAGTGAGATTAAACTCCTCCCCACGGGTTGGACGGCTTTCTTCTATCTCATCGCGAAGAGATGACTACACAACGCATTCCGCTTGGGTTTGCCGTCTGAGTAATCGGGCGTTGTAGCAAATGACTCGCGGGCTGTCTACCGCATTTTACTTTTTATCTGCCAAAGCAATATGACGAAGGTCATTTAATTTTTAGTTTGGACCTCCGTTTCTATATAGTGTCTTTTTTTTAGCCCTTTTTCCACGTGTTTGTTCTTAGCTGTCTTCTATTATGTCAATTGGGACGCATAGTCGTTTTTTTAACTCTCCTCTGTCCTCTGTCTGTGTGTTCTATAATTTTGACTTGGGCGCGTATGACCCCAGTTGTTTTTGCGCCGTAAATCAAAACAAAACCAAAACCAACGCATTGCGCATAGCTTTTTCAACCATCGTAGTCCGTTAATCGATGACCTCCACAACTTCCTTCCACTGTAATGAGCTAACAACTGTCTCTTTCTAACTTAATGTCAAGTATTTTATATCCATTACGCTTTAACGTGCGTTTATCATGTGAGCTCTCTGAGGTTTTAGCAGATACAGCATAGGATACAGCACGCGCTCTACACTTTCCTCACTGTAACCACACGACAAATGAGATTTAATTTTCCACCGTGCACACCGGATGCAGCACAAAGCACCGAGCACCAAACGGCCTCTTAAAAACGGACGCTCGTAATTGATGACTATATTACGTTTGTTGCGTTGCAAGTTCAGTGTCTTGGTTCATTATACAATTTATCCCTACTGATGGATGCCCTTTAGGCTCATGTGTGTCAACTAACTTCAAGAATCACAAAGTGCCTTTTCTTTAAAACGGTTCATTTTTATTGATGATTTGGAGGATTGTGACATCAGTTGTTTTCTGCACCAGCCTCCCCCCCCCCCCCCCTCCCCTCCCGACTCCTATAACAAGTGGTGGAACAGAAAAAAAGGTTTCCCTTTACGCGTTGCCTCGGACGCAATATATTTGATGCTACTGCAGTCCTGAATCACTGGTGTACTTTCCCGGGACACGCCTGAAGATACTTCTGAATAGATTGGCGACCCTTCATCAAAGAAAAATTGCCGCATCCGCCCTACCAAAAATTTCTCACAAATTTCGTTTCATGTCCCTGATGATTGTACTTCCATTGACAAGTGTTGGTGTTCAAATGGCTCTGAGCACTATGGGACTTAACTTCTCAGGTCATTAGTCCCCTAGAACTTAGAACTACTTAAACCAAACTAACGTAAGGATATCACACACACCCATGCCCTAGGCAGGATTTGATCCTGCGACCGTAGCGGTCGCGTGGTTCCACACTGTAGCGCCTAGAACCGCTCGGCCACTTCGTCGGTAGTTTTGGTTTCGTATTGAGTTAAATGCTTTTAGAAAGTCAAGAAATATTGTATCCATATGATTGTCTGGATTCAAGGCTTTTAGCATGTTGCGTAAGTAGAGTGCGAGTTGGATTTCGCACGTCCGACGTTTGCGACATCCATGTTGAATGGCATAGAGAAGGTCATTTTGTTGGAGATACCTCAGTTTATTGGAGCGTAATATAGATTTATAAGAATAAATGCCCAGTGGGAAGGATTTTGTCAATGTTTAGTATAAATCTAGTGCGTTGGTCTTAGATTTCAATGTGAACGTTCTAGGTTAGGCTTCACCGACTATTTCCAACACTGATTGAAACAAAATGTTTACTGTTCCCAGTCTCTATTTTATTTCCACCAGGCCTTTCAGGCTAAAATTCCATCATCTGGATTTGTATGAATTAATACGACGTGTACGAGTTACGTGTGAGACTTCAGAGACGTTGTGGCACTTTCTCCAGTGGTCACAAGCTCCTTTATATGTTTGATCAGTGTTCAACAATTTTATGTGGTGGTGTAAATGATACAATACGACACGAGAAGCAGCCTGTGACACTGTAGACAGTACCACAGGGTACCACAAACACGTGTCAGTCATTTCCTATTAATTTATGCGAATTCAGATGATGATAAATATTTAAATGTCTGAACTGGGTAGTGGAAATAAAACATATTGTGGCTAGTAAATCGAGACTTTTCAAGCCAATTGACATCTTACTTCCATTAATCGGGGTTAATCCTGCTGACTTTTGCGAACAAGATAGGCCGCCCTACAGTTACAGCACCAGGAATACCCTCAATCTGGATAAGTGAAATGTACTGTGTACAAAATATTTTGAAGTCTATTTCGAAAGAGAAATTTTTTCCACTGAAGTCGGAAGAAAAGACTAGAGTAAAATTTTCTACCTGGTTTCATTGGTGAACAATACTTTCATTTAAAAACAATGTGGAGCAGGAACAGCATGATCTTCAGTTAGCACTGTTTACTGTCCTAACGAAACAAGCTACTTGTCACATTGCAAGCCCAGTGCCTTACTTTCGCGTTACTCGCCTGAAACAACGGTTTGGAAATTAGCCCTAGGAAAAGGTTTAGACAAATATGTAGTCAGGAAACCGGCCCGAACATGTTACGATTGCAGAGTGCATGCAATTACCCGAAGATGAAATGAGAAACAACTGAAAAATATTTCTGGGATGTCCGATGCTGGGATTGCGGTCCCCGTTGTCTTGTCGCACCGGCATTCTCGCCGTTAAGAGTGAACCCATTTCCAAAACAAAAACGAGAACAACCATCGCTTGTACCGAGAGTTTTTTTTTCAGTATGAAAATAGTACAGTTAGTCTATCCTTTACCGCAGGAGAGAAAAGGGGAACTTGTGCAGTTGGCGGGCTGGTCATTAAATCCAGCCGCTGCGAGACAAACACGGCGCTGTCGTATGCTGAGGGAAGCAGTGCAGTGTTGCGTGTGTGTCTGGTGTGCAGAGCTCGGCCGCAGTTGCAGCTCGGTGCTGTCCTCGACTGCTCGCCGTGATTAACTGCCGACTCAACGGAAGAGAACAATGGCCTCGGTTCGTATTAATTGTCGCCACTCGCTGGCGACCTACAACAGGTGCGGGTCGCGCCACGCCACGCAGCTGGTGTGTGGTACTCGGCGACAATGGAACGCCAGGGGGTGCCCCACTTGTCCCAGCCGCAACCTGTTTATTGTTCGCCCGTTGCCAAGTCTTGCGCAAGACCGACGTGTTGTAAGGGTATTGTAGAGTAAGCAAACTGGCCTCGCGGGAGTTCCAAACCCCGTGACGTGTTGCTCCGGAGACTGGTCCTCATGATACACCACGCAAAGGAAACTTATAACGGAGGCAAGGGAGGGGAGCGGCTCCCCTCCCCACAGTTTAGCCTGGTGTTTTTCTTTCAAAAAATTGATTAAAAGTCGGTGTCACAGGTTTTTAACAAGGTCAGAACCGGAACGTTTTATAGCTATTTGCACGTCACCATTCGTCTTCCAAAATACTAAAAAACTCAGTATCCCTAGGTCTACCCCCCCCCGCCCCCCTCACCCCCCCCCCCCTGCCACACAACATGTTGTACAGGCACCCTTGCACCAAGCTACAGACGAAATCACACGCAGCATAGCCTGAATTCAAAGTTCCAACAAGAGGAGACAAAAATCAACCGGAAAATAATCAGGACTCGTCAATTTTGAACGGTGTGTCAGTTTGTTGTTGTATCTAGAATATGAATACAGGGTGTTCGGAAATTCCGGTTACATACTTCTAGGACATGTACAGGGGAGCGAATCCATAATATTATGAATAGAAACCCATGTCCGGAAGCGTAACTTTTCCGTTCTATGACGGTTTAAATTCAGATTTTTCTCATCCACTTCTCCATCTGAAATTAAATTAGGCGCGACGCAGTACATTTACTGGATAACAGTCCGAAACAAAACATCAATTTATCACTTAAGCACAATTGTTAGTATGAAGTTACTCACAGCGTGTCTACATTATTCCACAACAAAAAAGAGCCCAACATATTGTACGTACAGAGCAAAGCTGATGCACTACAGTAGCGTCTCGATGTGGCGATCACCAACGTTGTTACAGACGTTGTATCTACAAAGCATGTTCTGGTACACACATTCCATATCACCTGGTGTCTCTTCAGTTTCTAGTGCAGCGGCCAGAACTTGTACCAGCAGATCTTCCTGTTTCTGTAGAGGAGTCTCGTAAATTGTACTTTACATACGACCTCAAGAGTAGTAGTCCACAGAAGTTAAATCCAACGATCGCAGCGGCCACACGGTTGGACCACCTAAGTCTATCCATCTTTCACCATAACCTCTTTTGAAAGGTCTTAGAACCACATGCGATAAGTGAGACGGTGCACCATCATGCTTGAACCACATTTCCTAACGAACATCTAGTGGCACAATTTCCAAGAACAAGTCCAATACGTTTTGTTAGAAAGCTCAAGTATGCAGAAGCAGTTTGCTTGAGCGGAAGTAGACGTGGATGCGTTACACATCTGTACTGAAACCGCCGTAGAACGGAAACTTTCCATTTCTGTACACGAGTTCTTACTCAAAATATTATGTACTCACTCCCCTCTAAAAGTCCTAGAAGTTTGTAACGGGAATTTCCGTACACCCTGTATAATGAGCGTTTGTGACTAACGGTTCTTCTTTGCCGTCGTTGTGGTCGAATAATGAATGAATAAAGGGAAGAAGTTGTGGCTGGCGCCCTGTGTCACCATTTACTCTTCTGTCGGAAATTAGGACGATAAAAGTTGTCAGCCGCTGGAAGAATAAACAAGTGTCCTAACAACAGTGTCCTATGTATGAAAAGAGACGGCGAAACAGTTCTGATTTGAAGTCAGGACAGTGACGTATAGTGAGAATCATTACTACCATTTCCAGATATATTCTTCCTCTTATTTTCGGAATTTTTTACCCCATACCCTTTCACACCATAGAGAAAGATCAGTATTGCTTACTAGACTGAATGTCAATCACTGTGACTTCGTTATGAAGGAGCATCAGCTTCATCTAGAAAAATTTGGATGAATAATTTGAAGTGGCAAAAATATACGCAGTAAACTGAACTGGATGTTAGGAACGAGTAGAGAGCTTAATATCTCCCACTGGCGGACGGTTCACAGTCAACATTATACAGGGCGCCCCAGAATTGTTGCGTCATACTTTGAGTGGTTGTATACTGTATGTTGAGGAACGAATCGAGGATAGGAAACTGAGTCCAGAAACGTCATACGACGACGCTACAGAATGTCGAAGTCATAGGCGCCAGCACCTGCCACTAGGCCACCCCTGCAGCAGCAAATGTGACTTTCTACACTGATGGACCGCAGGCGGAGCGTCTCGAAATGCTGTTTGTTATTCAGTGATCGCGGCTGATTGCCATGATCGCCTGTGGAGAAGATGAAGCTATCTACTGTGTAGATAGGCCTTGTTATTTATGAATCTGATGCTCCATTGCCTCTTTGGATAAAGGTTTCAGACGCTGGTTTACAGCTACAGTTTATTATTCTCCTAGAACACTCTAAAATTCCCAGTGCTTTTCGGTCTACAAGAGAAACATACTGTAAGATGCAGACGGAAACCCATGTCCGAAACATTCACCAAGGAAACAGAGCATCACATTCATAGGAGACGACCCCTTCCTAAACAGCAGCTGGCTCCATCTTCTCCACTGGAGATCCTGGCAGTCAGTCGCGATTACTGAAGAGCAAACAACATTGCGAGACGTTCCGCCTACGGTCCTTCAGCGCAGAAAGTCACCTTTGCTGCCGAAGGGGTGGCTTAATAGCAGACATGGCGTCTACAACTCTTACGCTCTGCAGCGTCGTTGGATGACATTTCCTCGATTTGTTCCTCCATTCACCCTCTGCGACCCCTCGAAGACTGTTGCAACATTTCCGGGACACCTTGTATATTTCAGTGGGCTAAGTTGATCCCTGAGGGCTGCAGTAGACTAAGCGCGGCAGCTTAGCAGGTGTACCTCAACCAACAGCGTAAAGCGACTTTGTGAACGTCTCTATGGCAACGCCTCAGTGTTGTCAGAGCCATGTAAACGGCTGCTGTTTCCCCTGCACTCGTTAGTGCTTCGTAGTTGACTGCTGGCATCAACGCTGCGAGCTGTCAGGGAGCTTCTTACATCGTCTCGACCACAGCTTGTCTTAAGTCTATAAACCACTATGCATTGGTTTTATTAGTTTAGCAAAAGCACTAATGCGTAGTCCGTCAATGATCTGTCCCTGTCCCCATCCCTAATATACCTTATCATGCTTCGTAACAATGCTAAACACGAACAACACTAATGCAGGTCGTTCAGCCTGTGACTCTAATCATTAATGTATCCGCCAATGGTGCGTACGTGTACGAAGTTACATTGTCAGCCAACTATGTCTTCGGGGTGCTTCACTTCTGCTGTAGTCAGCGTAGATACCGGGTGGTTATAATTAAATTCTACGAGTAGCTACTCACAGAGGTCCATTGTGGGTTGTAATTATCATATGGCAGAGAAACTGGATAGATATTCTAACGCCTTAATGCGGAACCAATTTACGCAGGAAAAAATACAATAATAAAATGAAGGTAAGTTAAAAAACTTGGCCACCAAGTGCAAATCTGGCGCTGTGAATGGAAGAAAGACATACAGCTGATGTACCGTCTGACTCTTGTACGGGTACCAGAGTAAAATAAACCGCAAAACTTTCTGCACTGTTGAACATGGGATGAACAATCTCGTGCTACTGCACAAACGCTATCTGGGACCACGTGCTGCATGGACAGTTACAGCAACAGCAACGTTGTCAATAGCCTCCACTGGGATAAGATGCCTTCCTCTTCCAAGTCAAACACCAAGCTCATCCATGTTTTCGAGTTTCATATTCATCATCTTTAAACTATTTAATGACATACAGCCCTCCTCAGACCTTCAGTCGACGATATTCCTGTAATGCAGCACTGTAATTGCTGGCGTCCACATAAAACTGTTTCACTAACAGTGCATAGTCTCTCTTTTCACCACCCATACTGTCCATTCACGTGTGTGTCAAACGACAGCTGGATATCATACCGATACAGCGCCAGATTTGCATCTGATCGCTGGTGGCTAAAAATTCCCAGCGTAATTCGTTTCTGCATTAACGCATTAGCATATCTAGCAAGTTTCGATGCCGTATGAAAAGTACAGCCAACACTGGGACTCCGTGCGTAGTTGCGATTTAATTATAACCAGCCGGTACATAGTGCACAGCCATGGCGATTCTACACAACGACCCGTACGTGTGAACAGAAACCATTCTGATGATCAGACACATGCATAGCACTTCGAAGTCGTTATTGCACAGTGGAGCAACGAGGAGTTAATGGACGTGGCTTAACCATTAAATTGTGGAAAAACGTTATTATTAAAAAATTTTACGGTGTCTGAGGAACCGCATCTAGCCAAATACACTACTGGCCATTAAACTTGCTAAACCAGAAGAAATGCAGATGATGAACGGGTATTCATTGGACAAATATATTATACTAAAACTGACATGTGATTACATTTTCACACAATTTGGGTGCATAGATCCTGAGAAGTCAGTACCCAGATCAACCACCTCTGGCCATAATAACGGCCTTGATACGCCTGGGCATTGAGTCAAACAGAGCTTGGATGGCGTGTACAGCTGCCCATGCAGCTTCAACACGATATCACAGTTCAACAAGAGTAGTGACTGGCGTATTGTGACGAGCTAGTTGCTCGGCCACCATTGACCAGACGTTTTCAGTTGGTGAGAGATTTGGAGAATGTGCTGGCCAGGGCAGCAGTCGAATATTTTCTGTATCTAGAAAGGCCCGTACAGGGCTGCAACATGCGGTCGTGCATTGTCCTGCTGAAATGTAGGGTTTCGCAGGGATCGAAGGAAGGGTAGAGCCACGGGTCGTAACACATCTGAAATGTAACGTCCACTATTCAAAGTGCCGTCAATGCTAACAAGAGGTGACCGAGACGTGTAACCAATGGCACCCCGTACCATCACGCCGGGTGATACGCCACTATGACGATACACGCTTCCAATGTGCATTCACCGCGATGTCGCCAAACACGGATGCGACCATCATGATTCTGTAAACAGAACCTGGATTCATCCGAAAACATGAAGTTTAGCCATTCGTGCACCCAGGTTCGTCTCCCGTCTGTGATGCAGCGTCAAGGGTAACCCCAGTCATGGTCTCCGAGCTGATAGTCCATTCTGCTGCAAACGCCGTCGAACTGTTCGTGCAAATGGTTGTTGTCTTGCAAACGTCCCCATCTGTTGACTGACGGATCGAGACGTGGCTGCACGATCTGTTACAGCCATGCGGATAAGATGCCTGTTGTCCCGACTGCTAGTGATACGATGCCGTTGGGATCCAGCACGGCGTTTCGTATTACCCTCCTCAACCCACCGATTCCACATTCTGCTAACAGTCATTGGATCTCGACCAACGCGAGCAGCAATGTCGCCATACGATAAACCGCAATCGCGATCGGCTACAATCCGACCTTTATCAAAGTCGGAAACGAGATGGTACGCATTTCTCCTCCTTTCACGAGGTATCACCGCAACGTGTCACCAGGCAACGCCGTTCAACTGCTGTTTGTGTATGAGAAATCTGTTGGAAACTTTCCTCATGTCAGCACGTTGTAGGTGTCGCCACCGGCGCCAACCTTGTGTGAATGGTCTGAAAAGCTAATCATTTGCATGTCGCAGCATCTTCGTCCTGTCGGTTAAATTTCGCGCCTGTAGCACGTCATATTCGTGACGTAGCAATTATAATGGTCAGTTGTGTATTATTGCAATACTACTTCAAATAAGCCTGGCTCGTGATCGACAGTCACAGTCTGCGGGCTTCGGGCTGTGCGCGGTTCCGGCCACAGCTGGTGGGTCGTCATCAGCAGAGGGCGCGCTGCGAGTGACGGTGTCGTCTGGCGCGGCCGCTTGCGCAAGTCCCCGCTGTTCGCACCACGCCTCGCCTTCCGCTCGTAGCGCCCCTCCACGCCGCCTTCGCGGAATATTCCCTGACTCACACGTGGGAAACTGAACGCGACGCGAGACGTGTGTTGCGAATGTCGCCCCCGCCTTCTGACCTGAGCGCTCTCGTGACTAACCTGCCGAGGCAACGTCCAGCTCCCGTCGTACCCAATGTTGCGAAATCGTCATCTTGCGGCAAGCGAACACAACTGTATTATTGAGAGCAGCGCTGGATATCCGCGCGGTCTCAGCCGCCTTGCCACGGTTCGCGCGGCTCCGCCTGTCGAAGGTTCGAGTGTTGTCCTTAGTGTGAATTATTTTAAGCTACTTTGAGTAGTGTGTAAGCCTAGTGACCAATGACCTCAGCAGTTTGGTCCCATAGGAACTTACCACCACCACCACCACCACCACCACCATTGCTATTCAGGCGCATAGGAAACGAGGGGAAAAAAACTTTATTTTTCTCTAGTTTCTTTCACAGGTTCCCAGCTGCAGCCGATATTATATGAGAAAGCCTAGGAGCTGCTATCGAAACAAAACTAGATGGAGCTGACATCTTCAGCCGAACTGTTCTGTAAGAGAAGCGAAATCATTTATACCAAAAGATGTATTCACTCGACTGAAGGGTTCCTGTAGAGAGAATGGACAAGGACGTCAGCCTTCCGTACGGAGTTATCTGCCAAGAGAATCGTCCGCGAAAATCCGCTGGCAAATGGTGCGAATCTACCACTACGTAAGTTTTTGTACGTCCATGCTTTTGGACGACAGCGGATGACAGCGGGGTTTTCTATGATGAGAAAATGAAACGCATACAGCCGTCCTTACGATTTTATTTATTTTGTAGCTACCAGTTTCGACGCTTCAATGCGCCGTCTTCAGGCTATAGTTGATGCTGAAGGGGTTGACACGATCCCGATATACATATATGCCGCATCAGTGGCCAACATAACTTGTTATGCAGACTATCTGAAAACATTGGTGTCAGCACTTGGTGTCAGCACTCCAATTATCAACTGCCGACTCTGGCAGTGTTGATACCAAAGTTGGCGTTAGTAACATCGTAGAACGAACATCTTCGACGGGACGTCGATTAAAGCAGCCAGCAGCTAGGTACTTAATCCCTCGGTCGTGGTTGAGAGCTTTTCCCACAAGTATCCCACCACTCAGTAACATATTTCATAACGTTAAAACATGGACATGTCTGTATACTCGGCTACCCATTTGCCAGTTACACCATTCAACAATCTGCTCGCCCTTGCTGCCCGTCTCGCAGCCGTCTGCGCTACAAAAATTTTTATTTAGGCTTCTGGCAGGGTAGTCCCATGAATGTGACCAGACAGTGTACCATTCATAGGGGATGGGAAACTTACGTCTGGATAGCTAGACGGAGGATTTTAACTGTCTTGTCCTCCGAATTGAGAATGCACTGACTCGCCACGTCGAGAGATTGTACTTTCGGATAGATATCGAACGTTACAGGACGTATGTAAATTGAGATCCAGTTGCAAGTGATGCCGACGAACTAGACATGGCGCTGAGCGTGCCGGTAATGGCCCGTTAACGGCACCGAGGACGATGAAGTTGTCAGCAGACAGCGTTCAGTACACGACAGTGAGAACGTCATAACACGGAGTGGAGTCGCTGCTGGAGGTGGTTGTTGCGCGGCACCTGTTGCCACTGACGACGTTATTCAGTTTGGGGCGAGCTGTCAGCTGTCAGAGCGCGGCCGCGGCCAGCCCGGCACAGCACAGCACAGCACAGCACGGCCGCCCGCCGGTGGCGCGCCGCATCGTTTATCGCGGCGTTGCTGCGTGCTGAGGAATCAGGTTAAGCGCCACGGGGCTCCTTTAAAGGCAGCTTGCCGCCGCCGCATTCCCTGGCCGCAGGTTTCACAACAGAGCCGCGTCGCGCCACGCCGAGCCGCCACGTCCACCTGCTCCCGGCTTTGCGACAGCGATGACACCGCGACTGCAGAGTCGAGAGGGCCACACAGGGAAGTTTTCACTAGGCTTCTGCACACGAGTGAAACCGTGACCCCCTCTACTGCGCTACCTACCTGCTCTTTGTACTCCTCCCATCTCCCTCCCCCCCCCCCCCCACCCCCCCCCCTCCCTTCCACATACTGGCCGGGTGCCCGTCGCCTGTTCTGACCCAGGGGGCCAATGCCTGCCCTTGCTCGCTACTTCTTATGTTCCGGTCACAGTGGCACTGGTATTGGTGGATTCCGCCTACAACTGAAATCGACCGATCTTTTCAAATTAATACACCTCTACTCTTATGGCCACACTGTAGCCGATCTCATCGCCCGGATGCAGAGCCCAATTATTTCAAAATGACAGTCACAATCGCATTATTTACTTTGCCGTCAACCGGTTTCAACCCGCGATGGGGTCATCTTCAGGGCAATTTACACCATTTGGTCGCTCGCTGGAGTTATCACCCTGCCTGTGCACAGTTGGTAACTACCTTGTTACCAACCGTGCACAGGCAGGGTGACGACTCCAGCGAGCGACCAAATGGTGTAAATTGCCCTGAAGATCACCCCATCGCGGGTTGAAACCGGTTGACGGCAAATAAATAATCCGATTGTGACTGTCACTTTGAATAATTGATTATAAGTAAATTAATCGCCCTTTACCTCCATACAACTATATTGTCTAAAAATTTACGGATGTAGAGGCTTTGGACGAAAATCGGTGAAATTCAAATCCATTTGTTTTCTTCGGTCAAATCGACCGACGTTCTTACACTCCAGGTATGGACTTCGAGAAGCTGGTAAGTTCATCCCTAGAAAGGGTGTTTGTGGCATCCTGAGGATGAAAGGTATCATAATCGCGATCTAATTCGGCATCTGTGGACTAAAATCGCAGGTTTATTCGAAACCACAAGTAGGCGAAATTTTTATCGGAAATTTCAGGACATGAATTATAACCTCAAGACGTAATTCATTCAAGAGGGAAGGGTAGCGTATCTTAGGCGAATAGTTACTGTAGTGGACCTTTCCTGGGTTGTGACAGTCGGCTGGTGTGGCCGAGCTGTTCTAGGCGCTTCAGTCTGGAACCGCGCGACTGCTAAAGTCACAGGTTCGAATCCTGCCTCGGGCATGGATGTGTGTGATGTCTTTAGGTTACTTAGATTTAAGTAGTTCTAAGTTCTACGGGACTGATGACCTCAGATGTTAAGTCCCATAGTGCTCAGAACCATTTGAACCAGAAGTGGTGGCTCCAGATGGCCAAGTGATTACAAAAAAAAGTTGCATTTTTGGCGCGGATCAGCCGAGGCAATGTGAAATTTTTGTTAGCGTACTGTCCATACAGCGGTTAGAGCAGTGAAAATTGCACAGAACTGTAATCCAATTGCCTTGGGGTCGAGCCCCTATTCGGAAAATTTTATCTTCAAGTTATGTGTTAATTACACTGCAAAAGAAACCTAAATAACGTTTAGTATTGGAATGATATTTCTGCCATTTGACTGTACAAATATCTTTATTTTATATTAATATCATGATTTTGGCCTTAAGCCATTATCAAGAACAACGATGTTGGGTACAGCAAAGTCTAATGATATCCAATATTCTTGTACTTGATAATGGCTTAAGGCCTAAATCATGTTAGTAATGCAAAGTAAAGAAGTTTTTTACAGACAAAGGGGGGAGGTATCATTCAAACACTAGCAGAAGACTGGCCCAAAAATGCGAGATAATTACCTAGGTTCAATGGATTGTATATATAATATTTTCACAAAAGGCATGGAACGGGAAGGTAAAGGAAAATTCGGGATGTCGATAAGAGCAGTTTTGTAGCTATCTAATGAAATTATTTACCTGACGAAATGAAAAGACATCGTAGCGGTGCAATAGCGGAGAGCATTTGACAGGAATCAGTTTAATACTGCACGATGGCAGAGATGCTTCTGTTTGAATAATCTCGTCGTATAATTTTGGGTTTGTTGTTTTTCCCCAAGAAGGAATTCGTCCCCCTGGACGTGGGGCTCCATCACATCCGTCAAAAACTTTTTGTATAAGGTGGTTATAAGCTTCCCGGTTTTTGATGAAGTAATGACGACATTCCTATACTTTGCCTTTGACTTTCCTTTTTATAAATATATTAATAAATAGATTAGACAGAATTATTTTGGTTTATTTGCAGTTTAAATAACGTAAAAATTGAAATCGAAAATGAAGAAATAGTTTCCACATGCGGAATCCTGTACTCCTATGCTACGCCAACCGCTGGCTGGCAACTACCCTAGAACAAATTTCACATGCCTCATACGACCCGCGTCAAAAATTCTCCTACTTTTGTCACTTCTTTCGCGGCCAAGCCCTGCACATACCATAAATTTACGCGAAATTGGTGACAGTGAGTAGCCGCGGTCCCCTTGAGAGAGTTTGCTTAAGCCTGGTATACAACTGACATACCGTCTCTCAATGTTAAAAAGTATATAAAAATGACACACCATTACCATCTGTGGGGATAGGAGTTCGAACACACGATTTACACATGTAAGGTTACCGCATAAGAAACGAAAACACGACAGACATAAGATATACCTAGAACAGGGAGTGGCTATAAGGAGTCAGTGATACGTTAAAAAAACTTAACAGTAGAATGCGTACAGAAAGTTCTTTCGGGCTTAGTCCATATGTGTGTAGGAGGAAAAATAGTGTGAAAGAAAGTATCCCTAGGACCACTGCAAATAGAGAAGTAGCTTGCATGTGTTTCATAACTCGAGAAGATCACAAATATAATACGTCCAGTCAGTGTTAGAGACTGTCCTGAATTTCTGTCGTGCGCAATATGTTTCTGTCTAGTTTCTTTTTTTCTTTTTTCCCCTTCCATGCCATATTTGCACATTCAAGGTCTCTATTCTCTGGCCAGTCCTCCATATCTCAGTCTGTGTACCCATCCCTCAGCTGATTTCCCCCTCCCACAATTCGTTCGTCTTCTGTCTACGTTCAGGTGTACATCTTTCCTCCTGCTGTTCGTATTATATACGTCCCTATTACTATACGTCACTATCTCTCTTTTTTCCCTGCCCTTTCTTATCTACCTCAAGATTTCCTTCCCCCTCCCCTCTCTCTCTTAATCTATTAATCCATTCATCAGTGTATTCCTTCAGACGTATCCTAAAATCTCTCTGTATCTCCTTCCATATACGCAAATCTTTTCACTCTTTCTGTTCGTCAGTTACTACGAAGTACATCTACCTTTAACTGAGGAGTGTAACTACTTTTGTCATCACTGTCTTCCTTTACTGTTTTTTAATAATTTTACTAATCTTGAAACTTCCTCAGTATCTCCTAAGCCCTCGCTAACGCAATCCCATCACTATACTGCCCGAGATCATGTGTCTGCATGCTATTCAGCGGGAAAGGTTAAGCCTGTTTCAGTTATACATTACGTGTTACTGTATTACAGTGCTTCATCTTTCGACGACTCTCCCATGAGTCCATATAGTGCTCTCGCCTAGTTACTCCTAACTGATGGCGACCTTATTGTGTTCCGTACGTGTTTCTGTAATTTTTCTGATGAAGAATGGCTTATTGTAAGAAAGGTGCACATCGACGGTGGCAGTTACACGGATACCTTACCTCACTGGACAACGTTCGAGGACAAAAATATACACAATATGAAGTCTCTTAACGACTGACCATATACAGCAGCATCTAACAAATCTCTCTGTACGCTTGTGAGTCAGCTGCGTTCTTTCGCAGCCCGGATTGCTGGACACAGTGCAGGCTGCAATCGGCATGTCTGAGTCTTTCGACATGACGCGCCGCGGCCGGCATTCCGCTTGTCAACTGGCATACCGCAGGGACAGGTACACGCGTTCCAGGGAATGACCTCGCCACGGCGTCCGTGTGTGTACCCAACTCAGTGGCGTGTCAGAAGCGGCGAACGAGGCATGCATCCCAAGAGGCATTTTTCCAGAGAGGCTCGCCGACTGGCATTAGCAGTAGGGAAAAATCTTTATGGAATGATGATGGCTGGAGAGCAAATACTGTTGGTGATTGAGTTGGCGCGTCTCCATTGTGGCTGATGTGGGACGGATATGGGGCGTGATTAAGATACCGAATGCAACGATCCTATCGCTTTTACTCGCACTTGTGCAGAATTTATGTGACCAACTTAGAGGTCGTAAATAAAGCACCGGAGGAACGGAATATCAACGAGCTAGGCAGCTATCTGGCCATAGTTGTCTTGCGTCCATTCTTCATGCACTGCTACCTTCAGACATGAGCTGGAGTGGAGAATCGAAAGTTACGTGTCAGTCCATTGTTGAAATCTGAGCAGGAAGAAACGGGGGGGGGGGGGGGGGGGGTAGGAGGAGACACACACACACAGTTACGTTGACAATGTCTCCTTTTTTCGCTACATTTCCGCATAGACCCAGTCTTCCGCCTTGGATGTTGCAACCTCTAGTCTAACCAGACCTTGGCTGGAAAAAAGTCTACTCGGTTGGACATCATAAGTGCATATGCTGTTACTTATACTGGAAAAGCCTCTGAAATCAGCAAGTGCCACTTCTAAACTTGTTATTGCAATATAGAAAGATGTTACATAACTCGCCGTACTACTCGTTTAAGTCAGAACTCTTGGTATGTAGGACATGGACACGCCACGTAAAAAAAAAAAAAAAAAAAAAAAAAAACAGAAAGCATGATAGGTGCTGATAGCTATGACTTGCGCGGTTAACAGAAAATAATTTATCTATTGTACTAAGTGGCTAATCCAGTGTATTGTTGTCCATTGCCAGTAGCAAGTTGCCTATGTAATTGTTTTCAGAGTAACAAAAAATTTTATGTAATTATTAACAGAATTTAAAAATGCTGTAATAGTCTACTTCTTAAGACGTATAACCTTACCTTAAAGTTGTAGCGCAGTAACACAACTAATATAATTAGAAGCTGTGATTACTGGGTGTTAGGGATATAGTTCAGATATTTTTACCAGTGACTGAGGACAGTGTACAGAACAACATTACATCAGTATTTACTTCATTTACTCATTAATAATTAAAGCAAAATGTTTTTAGGTTGGTTAGTACATGTACAAGTGGAACCAGCAAGCCATTTGTTCTTATTTTCCCCCAAGGGCAGCTGGTCAGGTGTTGAAGTGTGGATGCTTGGATGTCAAACGGTTAGTCTGTACTGACAGACTTAGAGGTTTAGTTACGACTGTGAAAAAAAACATCAGGTTGTAAAATATGTATCGAGTTGGCAGGAACACTGTTGGACACAGAGAGAGAAAAAAATTAAAATACAGCATACTGAAGAGTGTAAATACGGTATCTACTGTTACACCACTAGCACCCTGCATGTCTTGAGGAAATGAACCTCATGGTAAGTGAATTACCCATATCGTATTCATCCAGTTTATGAGAGTGACATTTCTAAACTTACACTACTGGCCATTATAGTTGCTACATCAAGAAGAAATGCAGATGATAAACGGGTATTCATTGGACAAATATATTATACTAGAACTGACATGTGATTACATTTTCACGCAATTTGGGTGCATAGATCCTGAGAAATCAGTACCCAGAACAACCACCTCTGGCCGTAATAACGGCTTGGATACGCCTGGGCATTGAATCAAACAGACCTTGGATGGCGTGTACAGGTACAGCTGCCCATGCAGCTTCAACACGATACCACAGTCATCAAGAGTAGTGACTGGCGTATTGTGACGAGCCAGTTGCTCGGCCGCCATTGACCAGACGTTTTCAATGGTGAGAGATCTAGAGAATGTGCTGGCCGGGGCAGCAGTCGAACATTTTCTATATCCAGAAAGGGCCCGTACAGGACCTACAACATACGGTCGTACATTATCCTGCTGAAATGTAGGGTTTTGCAGGGATCGAATGAAGCGTAGAGCCACGGGTCGTAACACATCTGAAATGTAACGTCCACTGTTGAAAGTGCCGTCAATGCAAACAAGAGCTGACACAGACGTGTAGTCGATGGCGCCCCATACCATCACGCCGGGTGATACGCCAGTATGGCGATGACGAATACACGCTTCAAATGTGCGTTCACCGCGATGTCGCCAACCGCGGATACGAACATCATGATGCTGTAAACAGAACCTGGGTTCATCCGAAAAAATGACGTTTTGCCATTCTTGCACCCAGGTTCGTAGTTGAGTACACCATGGCAGGAGCTCCTGTCTGTCATATAGCGTCGAGGGTAACCGCAGCCATGGTCTCAGAGCTAATAGTCCATGCTGCTGCAAACGTCGTCGAACTGTTCGTGGAGATGGTTGTTGTCTTGCAAACGTCCCCATCTGTTGACTGACGGATCGAGACGTGACTGCACGATCCGTTACAGCCATGCGGATAAGATGCCTGTTATCCCGACTGCTAGTGATACGAGGCCGTTGGGATCCAGCACGACGTACGGTACTACCCGCTTGAACCCAACGATTCCATATTCTGCTAATAGTCATCGGATCTCGACCAACGCGGGCAGCAATGTTGTGATGCAATAAACCGCAAGCGTCTTAGGCTACAATCCGACCTTTATCAAAGTCGGAAACGTGATGGTACGCATTTCTCCTCCTTACACGAGGCATCACAACAGCGTTTCACCAGACAACGCCGGTCAACTGCTGTTTGTGTATGAGAAATCGATTGGTACCTTCCTCATGTCAGCACGTTGTAGGTGTCGCCACGGCGCCAACCTTGTGTGAATGCTCTGAAAAGTTAATCATTTTCAAATCACAGCTTCTTCTTCCTGTCTGTTAAATTTTGCCTCTTTAGCACGTCATCTTCGTGGAGTATCAATTTTAATGGCCAGTAGTGTATTTTCTCTTACATGATTAATATCTAATACTTAACAAATTAATTCATTTGTATGGTAATCAGATGTTTGGAGCTGTTTTAAACTTGGGAGTTAGATTCTTCAAAGAAATAGTGGTTGAGAGTAGGGGTGGGGGGTGACACTAGTATCTTCTATCTCACCTGTACGAAGGGGGCAGTCCGTAGTGTTCTTGGGAAAAGGTTAATCTGTGACATGAGAGACGAGGAAGGACGAGCAGCGATGGTATATTAGTGGTAACTGGGAAGCGGCCCACAGCTAAAGAGAGCCGCCCGCAGACGGCGCTCCGAGAATAGTAGGAGCGCTGAGAGCGGCGGCGAGATGAAGGGGCTGCTATCGCTACCCTACTAGTCCCCTTCATCCTGCACCCGGCAGCGCGTGCCGCCACTTAGCACCAGATGCGCCACGCCGGGATTCCCCCCGTCTGTGTCGGGGATTACCCCCTATATCTGCCAGTGACGCCTTAGACCACCTTGCGCCACACTTAGCGATTGGTCGACCAGCTCCGTCCCGAGATGCACGAGGTCGCGGGCTAGCGCTGCTGCTTCTCTTAAGAGATGCGTGCAGTCACAACAGTCCATTAGTTGCAGTGCCCAGCACACTGGACAGTAAGTCTGGAACGCATCTATTCAGCGAAATTAAAGTAGAATGTTTTTAGGTCGGTTAGTACCTCCAAGTGCATGTGGCTAGAGCAAGCAATTCCCTGGGCAGCAGGTCAGCTGTTGAAGAGTGGATGCATAGAAGCAAAACGGTTAATCTATACTGAGAGATGCTGTCCTCTTAACGGTGCAGTTACCACAGTGCAGAAAGCATCGGGTAGCATTCCGTTGGGACATTAAGGAGTTTCGAAGTATCACTCAGAATTCGCTGACAACACCGAATAGAAAATCTCACCCCTCCTCTCTTTCTCTCCCTTCCCCACCCACCCACCCACTCACCCACCCTACCTGTTTGTCTGTCTGTCTGTCTGTCTGTGTGTGTGGTGGGGGGGGGGGGGGAGGGGGAGTGCGGAAACGAACATCGATCCTGTCAGTCATACTTCGCAGTAGATCACGGCGTGTTATTCTAAATCACCTTGCCACAGTTTCAATAAGATCCACTAAACTTATGCCTCAAAGACGAAGCAGTAGTGTTCACCATTTTGTGAGGAGGACCATCTGTATGTTTTCCGTAGCTGAAAGGATCTTTGTTTCTTTGCTTAAGCAGTCGTAGAGATAGTCTCTGACACCACGCTTAGCAATGTTATGTCCACTGTAAGATCTAAGATCAGTGACATCTTATGCAAACTGTGCCAAGGTGATTCAGAATACGCATAGTAGCCTACGATAAATTACGACTTACGGATCATTGTGCCTCAAAGTCCCAGAAAAACCACACACACACACACACACACACACACACACACACACACACACACACACACACAAAACACGAGAGGCAGGGGGGGGGGAGAGGGAGGGAGGGCTTTTTTATTTTGTGGTGTAATAACTTTTATTAAGGAATAATCAGTGATAATTATCGAAACCGGTAAGAATTTAACAGCTACATATCTCATGGAGGTATACAATTATACTTTTGTGTTATATACCAAATGAACAGCGACATTAGACTATTTTAGATGATTCCGGTGCAGAGAAGGCGGTTGCGCCTTTGACTGTAAATTTCTTGCTGCATGTAACATCGGAGCCTGGCAAGGGCCATACATCAACTACATGAAGGTTTCGTTCTTTAAATTGGACTCCCCTCCCCCGTTTCTGATTTGGTGGATAATAATAAATAAAAATTAAAATTTGTTGCGAATATTGATTAACACTCTTTAATAAAACCATGTTTCATTTATAAAGGGCATTAAACCGTGTTTTTGGCAAGTGATTAAAAACACTTTACCTTAAAGCATGCTAACCTTGAGTAATATTGGGACGGTCGGATGGACACTGACAGACAGACAAAGAGGCTCCACGAAAATAGTATTGACCCTTTTGAGGGACCTCTGAAAAGTGAACCGTCGACTGATGCATTATATGCACTAAGTGCCTTTGAACGTCTACCTCTTTTGCAGATGAAGAACGAAATTGTTTGTGGCTTCCTTTAGGCCTTATAATTATGTAGATTTTCAATCTTTTGATTTATATGCTCACTAGGAGAAGCTCAGCTTCATTCCACAGATTATTAGCTTCTTGCTCGCTCTTGTCTTTTGACTCGTTGCCATGATGCTTAGCATACGTAGTGTAAAATTATTGATACAAATTCATTTTGAACAGAATAACTTCGGCTTATACGCTTTCAGAATATCACGACTGACTCACTGAGTGATACGCTGTGATTTCGATCGGCGCAGCAGACATTTGCGAGTCACATGTTTCAGGTCGAGGAATCTCGGGGTGTGCACAGGTGTAAAGCATTCATTTCAGAGAGGTTACAAAGTTTGATGGACACAGTAAAATAAACGTGGGATTAATTTAAAAAGAAATGCTGTCCGTTTTTTTGTTTTTTGTTTTTCATCAGTCTGCTGACTGGTTTGATGTGGCCCGCCACGAATTCCTTTCCTGTGCTAACCTCTTCATCTCAGAGTAGCACTTGCAACCTACGTCCTCAATTATTTGCTTGACGTATTCCAATCTCTGTCTTCCTCTACAGTTTTTGCCCTCTACAGCTCCCTCTAGTACCATGGAAGTCATTCCCTCATGTCTTAGCAGAAGTCCTATCATCCTGTCCCTTCTCCTTATCAGTGTTTTCCACATATTCCTTTCCTCTCCGATTCTACGTAGAACCTCCTCATTCCTTACCTTATCAGTCCACCTAATTTTAAACATTCGTCTATAGCACCACATCTCAAATGCTTCGATTCTTTTCTGTTCCGGTTTTCCCACAGTCCATGTTTCACTACCATACAATGCTGTACTCCAGACGTACATCCTCAAAAATTTCTTACTCAAATTAAGGCCGGTATTTGATATTAGTAGACCTCTCTTGGCCAGAAATGCCTTTTTTGCCCTAGCGAGTCTGCTTTTGATGTCCTCCTTGCTCCGTCCGTCATTGGTTATTTTACTGCCTAGGTAGCAGAATTCCTTAACTTCATTGACTTCGTGACCATCAGTCCTGATGTTAAGTTTCTCGCTGTTCTCATTTCTACTACTTCTCATTACCTTCGTCTTTCTCCGATTTACTCTCAAACCATACTGTGTACTCATTAGACTGTTCATTCCGTTCAGCAGATCATTTAATTCTTCTTCACTTTCACTCAGGATAGCAATGTCATCAGCGAATCGTATCATTGATATCCTTTCACCTTGTATTTTAATTCCACTCCTGAACCTTTCTTTTATTTCCATCATAGCTTCCTCGATGTGCAGATTGAAGAGTAGGGGCGAAAGGCTACAGCCTTGTCTTACAGCCTTCTTAATACGAGCACCTCGCTCTTGGTCGTCCACTCTTATTATTCCCTCTTGGTTGTTGTACATATTGTATATGACCCGTCTCTCCCTATAACTTACCCCTACTTTTTTCAGTATCTCGAACAGCTTGCACCATTTTATATTGTCGAACGCTTTTTCCAGGTCGACAAATCCTATGCAAGTGTCTTGATTTTTCTTTAGCCTTGCTTCCATTATTAGCCGTAACGTCAGAATTGCCTCTCTCGTCCCTTTACTTTTCCTAAAGCCAAACTGATCGTCACCTAGCGCATTCTCAATTTTATTTTCCATTCTTCTGTATATTATTCCTGTAAGCAGCTTCGATGCATGAGCTGTTAAGCTGATAGTGCGATAATTCTCACACTTGTCAGCTCTTTCCGTCTTCGGAATTGTGTGGATGATGCTTTTCCGAAAGTCAGATGGTATATCGCCAGACTCATATATTCTACACACCAACGTGAATAGTCGATTTGTTGCCACTTCCCCCAATGATTTTAGAAATTCTGATAGAATGTTATCTATCCCTTCTGCCTTATTTGACAGTAAGTCCTCCAAAGCTCTTTTAAATTACGATTCTAATACTGGATCCCCTATCTGTTCTAAATCGACTCCTGTTTCTTCTTCTATCACATCAGACAAATCTTCATCCTCATAAAGGCTTTCAATGTATTCTTTCCACCTATCTGCTCTCCCCTCTGCCGGCCGCTGTGGCCGTGCTGTTCTAGGCACTTCAGTCCGGAACCGCGAGACTGCTACGGTCGCAGGTTCGAATCGTGCCTCGGGCATGGATGTGTGTCATGTCCTTAGGTTAGTTAGGTTTAAGTAGTTCTAAGTTCTAGGGGACTGATGACCACAGCAGTTAAGTCCCATAGTGCTCAGAGCAATTTTTTTCTCTCCTCTGCATTTAACAGTGGAATTCCCGTTGCACTCTTAATGTTACCACCGTTGCTTTTAATGTCACCAAAGGTTGTTTTGACTTTCCTGTATGCTGAGTCTGTCCTTCCGACATTCATATCTTTTTCGATGTCTTCACATTTTTCCTGCAGCCATTTTGTCTTAGCTTCCCTGCACTTCCTATTTATTTCATTCCTCAGCGACTTGTATTTCTGTATTCCTGATTTTCCCGGAACATGTTTGTACTTCCTCCTTTCATCAATCAACTGAAGTATTTCTTCTGTTACCCATGGTTTCTTCGCAGCTACCTTCTTTGTACCTATGTTTTCCTTCCCAACATCTGTGATGGCCCTTTTTAGAGATGTCCATTCCTCTTCAACTGTACTGCCTGCTGCGCTATTCCTTATTGCTGTATCTATAGCGTTAGAGAACTTCAAACGTATCTCGTCATTCCTTAGTACTTCCGTATCCCACTTCTTTGCGTATTGATTCTTCCTGACTAATGTCTTGAACTTCAGCCTACTCTTCATCACTACTATATTGTGATCTGAGTCTATATCTGCTCCTGGGTACGCCTTACAATCCAATATCTGATTTCGGAATCTCTGTCTGACCATGATGTAATCTAATTGAAATCTTCCCGTATCTTCCCGTATCTCCCGGCCTTTTCCAAGTATACCTCCTCCTCTTGTGATTCTTGAACAGGGTATTAGCTATTACTAGCTGAAACTTGTTACAGAACTCAATTAGTCTTGATCCTCTTTCATTCCTTGTCCCAAGCCCATATTCTCCTGTAACCTTTTCTTCTACTCCTTCCCCTACAACTGCATTCCAGTCGCCCATGACTATTAGATTTTCGTCCCCCTTTACATACTGTATTACCCTTTCAATATCCTCATACACTTTCTCTATCTGTTCATCTTCAGCTTGCGACGTCGGCATGTATACCTGAACTATCGTTGTCGGTGTTGGTCTGCTGTCGATTCTGATTAGAATAACCCGGTCACTGAACTGTTCACAGTAACACACCCTCTGCCCTACCTTCCTATTCATAACGAATCCTACACCTGTTATACCATTTTCTGCTGCTGTTGATATTACCCGATACTCATCTGACCAGAAATCTTTGTCTTCCTTCCACTTCACTTCACTGACCCCTACTATATCTAGATTGAGCCTTTGCCCGTTATAATAATGTACATTCTCTGAATTTAAAAGTTGACGTAATGTTTTCAATATTTCCCTCTCCTTTTAAATATTGCTGAGATTTTGGCAGACTCTTCCCCCTCCTCCCCTCCTCTCCCCCCCCCCCCCCAAAAATGGCTCTGAGTACTATGGGACTTAACATCTGAGGTCATCAGTCCCCTAGAACTTAGAACTACTTAAACCTAACTAACCTAAGGACATCACACACATCCATACCCGAGGTAGGATTCGAACCTGCGACCGTAGCGGTCGCGCAGTTCCAGACTGCAGCGCCTAGAACCGCTCGGCCACATGAGCGCCCCTTCCCCCCCCCCCCCCCCCCCCCACATTTTTGAACTCATGTAATTGATGGACGTTTCTCGCTTTGCTATGTTTGCACCACGATAGCAAATTCTCATCACCTTCCTTCTTAATTTCAGAACTTTTCTCATATTGTTTGCGAAAAGAATCAACGTCAAAATCAACAAACATTAGGTCACTGTACTCATCGGCTAAATAATTTTTGATTTCCACTAAAAAAATTTCTACTCCATTTAAGAACAAAACATTTTTGCCTCAAGGTCTACGTGTACATAAATCTCTGTAAACCACTGTAAAGTGCGTGGCGGAGGGTACGTACCAAAATCAGCTATTTTTTATCTTGCTAAAGTCACACAATAAGCGAGGGAAGTACGAAAGCTTATATACCTCCGTATGCGTCTTAAAATGTAGCCTATTTGCTTACTCTAGTGACACTAATAAGTGGGAGAAGACACTGGTATCAAGGGTCGCGGAGTCATCTTCAAATAGTGTCTCAAAATGTAACCAACAGGGTTTTGCGAGAACTACGCCATCTTCCTTCAATGAATTCCCACTTACCTTCTGTGAGCATGTCTGTTACACATTCTTATGCGGTATATTATCGTACTATCTGAGCCCCCGGCGTCGCCCGTGTATGTATTTATTACCATCTTCTCTAAGTCCATCTTCTTTTCTTTCTCCTCCTGCTCGTCCTCCTTATCTGGCTGTTCTCCTCCACTTCCTCCTCCACTTCCTCCTCCACTTCCTCCTCCACTTCCTCCTCCACTTCCTCCTCCACTTCTTCCTCTTCTTCCTATTCTTCTTCCTATTCTTCTTCCTATTCTTCTTCCTATTCTTCTTCCTATTCTTCTTCCTATTCTTCTTCTTCTTCCTATTCTTCTTCTTCCTCTTCTTCCTTCTATTCTTCTTCTTCTTCCTCTTCTTCCTTCTATTCTTCTTCTTCTTCTTCTTCTTCTTCTTCTTCCTCTTCTTCTTCTTCTTCTTCTTCTTCCTCCTCTTCTTCCTCCTCTTCTTCCTCCTATTCTTCCTCCTATTCTTCCTCCTATTCTTCTTCTTCTTCTTCTTCTTCTTCTTCTTCTTCTTCTTCTTCTTCTTCCTGCTCCTCCTCCTCCTCCTGCTCCTCTGTGTCTGTCTCCTTCTCTCCCCTCTTCCTGTCCATATCCACCATCCTCTCAAAAGCCATCTCCTCTCCTTTCTTTGGCAATCTCCTCCCCCCCCCCCCACAAAAAAAATCTCTGTCCATCTCCTCCTCCTCCTCCTCATCCTCTCTGTTCATCTCTTTCTCCTCCCCCTTCTATCCATTTCCCCTTTCCCCCTTATCTGTCCATATACTCCTCCCCCTATCTGCACATCTCCTCCCTACCTCTCACTGTCCATCTCGTACCACCCACTTCTCTCTCCATGCTATCACACCCACCTCAATATGAGGTTGCTGCTTGACAACCCCATAGCATTTATTTCCAGGTAGTAAGTAGTATGCGTACAAAGTCTGGTTGAAATGGGTGCTGGAGTTTAGGAGGAGCTTTTTATACGTACCTTTGCCTGCATGCGCACATGTCACATTTATTTTATCTTATTTCACACTTGATAGGCTTAGCGAATTTCGCCCTGGAGTTCCATTCTCACGTAGCCTAATGTGTACGACATCATATGTCCTGAATTATGTATGGTACAACGATGTAATTTTCTCGCTACATTCGATGGCATATTTGAATAGTGTTCAAAAAATGTTTCGCGAATACAGATAGTAGTAAAGAAGAAATTAATTAAAACGTCATGCCTGACGGAGCAGATTTATTCAAAGAACAGCGAATCTGTAGGGATCGCTAAACTTCTTTTCTTTCATCATTTTGTGGGGGTTGTCAGCGAGAAAAAGTTTCGCAAAGATTTAGAATTGTGTGTCATTTTTAAATACTGGATGAGTAAAATCTGCCTATTCGTTCATCCTGGGCTGCACTACTTTTTCACCTTATCCCTTTGATGGGTAGGTGGCTGTTACCCATTCAGCGATTATTTCCCGACAATCAGATACGTATGCCATGTTTGTTTGAATTCGGTACAGTGGTTTAGGAGGAAATGTGGAACATACATAACTTCATCCATCCAAACATACATACATACATACATACATATGTGCGTACATCCATTTTTATAACATGTATGGATTATGATCCCCTAGCAGCGTGTCTCAGAATTCGTTCGACGTCTGCTGTTTCATCCACCTGATAAGAACTCCAAAAGTTTGCACTAACGCATACTACGGATTTTTCTTTCCTGTTCCGCAGAATCCATCCAACAAACCTAAGTCTTTCACTGACCTTACGTATCACTCACTGATTTCCCGAATAATATGAGTGTACGGATGTTAATGAGGCAGCAACACTGCATGGCTCTCTGCATATTATTAAGGGGCGAAAAGCAAGTTTCTTTATCTCGATGGTATCAGAAAATGAGACATTTTTACGTCTTACGCACCTCGCGCTGTAAGTCATGGGATAGTGATATGCACATATATACAAAAATGGCGGTAGTATCGCGTACACAGGGTATAAAAGGGAGTGCATTGCCGGAATCGTTACTTGACCCAGATGACCCATGTGGAAAGGTTTCAAATATGGTTATGGACGCACCACGGGAAGTAACGGACTTTGAACGCGGTTGGAGCTAGACGCATGGGACATTCCATTTCGGAAATCGTTAGGGAATTCAATATTCCGAGATCCATAATGTCAAGAGCGTGCCGAGAATATCAAGTTTCAGCTATTACCTCTCAGCACGGACAACGCAGTGGCCGACGGCCTTCACTTAATGACCGAGAGGAGGGACGTTTGCGTTGAGTTGTGAGTGCTAAAAGACAAGCAGTACTGCGTGAAATAACTGCAGAAGTCAATGTGCGACATACGACGGACGTATCCATTAGAACAGGGTGGCGAAATATGACGTTAATGTGCTATGGCAGCAGAAAAGCGATCCGAGTGCCTTTGCTAACAGCGCTATATCGCCTGCAACGCCTCTCCTGGGTTCGTAACCATATTGGTTGGACCCTAAACTACCGGGAAGCCGTACCTGGTCAGATGAATCCCTATTTCATTTGGTAAGAGCTAATGGCAGGGTTAGAGTGTGGTGAAGTCTTCACGAAGCCACAGACCCAAGTACCGAACTACGCACTGTGGATGCAGCTGGTGGCTCCATCATACTATGGGTTGTTTTTACATGGAATGGACTATGCCCTCTGGTCGAACTGAACCGATTATTGACTGGAAATGATTAATTTCCGCTACTTGGAGCCCATTTGCACCCCACTGATGAACTTCATGTTCCCAAACAACCTTGTCATGTCATCGGGCAATAATTGCTCGTGACTGGTTGGAAGAACACTCTCGACAATTCGAATGAATGGTTTGGCCTCCCAGATCGCCCGACATGAATCCCATCGGGCATCTGAAGGATATAATCCGGGGGTCAGTTCGTACATAAAATCCTGCACCGGCAACAGTTTTGTAGTTATGATCGGCTACAGAGGCAGTATACACTACTGGCCATTAAAATTGCTACACCAAGAAGAAATGCAGATGATAAATTGGTATTCATTCGACAAATATATTATACTAGAACTGACATATGATTACATTTTCGCGCAATTTGGGTGCATAGATCCTGAGAAATCAGTACCCAGAACAACCACCTCTGGCCGTAATAACGGCCTTGATACGCCCGGGCATTGAGTCAAACAGAGCTTGGATGGCGTGTACAGGTACAGCTGCACGATACCAAAGTTCATCAAGAGTAGTGACTGGCGTATTGTGACGAGCCGGTTGATGAGAGATCTGGAGAATGTGCTGTCCAGGGCAGCAGTCGAACATTTTCTGTATCCAGAAAGGCCCGTACAGGACCTGCAACATGCGGTCGTGCACTATCCTGCTGAAATGTAGGGTTTCGTGGGGATCGAATGAAGGGTGGAGCCACGGGTCGGAACACATCTGAAATGTAACGTCCACTGTTGAAAGTGCCGTCAATGCGAACAAGAGGTGACAGAGACGTGTAACCAATGGCACCCCATACCATCACCCCAGGTGATACGCCAGTATGGCGATGACGATTACATGCTTCCAATGTGTGTTCACCGCGATGTCGCCAAACACGGATGCGACCATCATGATGCTGTAAACAGAACCTGGATTCATCCGAAAAAATGACGTTTTGCCATTCGTGCACCCGGGTTCGTCGTTGAGTACACCTTCTCAGGCGCTCCTGTCTATGATGTAGCGTAAAGTGTAACCGCAGCCATGGTCTCCGAGCTGATAGTCCATGATGCTGCAAACGTCGTCGAACTGTTCGTGCAGATGGTTGTTGTCTTGCAAACGTCCCCATCTGTTGACTGAGGGATCGAGACGTGACTGCACGATCCGTTACAGCCATGCAGATAAGATGCCTGTCATCTCGACTGCTAGTGATACAAGGCCGTTGGGATCCAGCACGGCGTTCCGTATTACCCTCCTGAACCCAGTGATTCCATATTCTGCTAACAGTCATTGGATCTCGAACAACGCGATACGATAAACCGCAATCGTGGTAGGCTACAATCCGACCTTTATCAAAGCCGGAAACGTGATGGTACGCATTTCTCCTCCTTACACGAGGCATCACAACAACGTTTCACCAGGCAACGCCGGTCAACTGCTGTTTGTGTATGAGAAATCGGTTGGAAACTTTCCTCATGTCAGGACGTTGTAGGTGTCGCCACGGGCGCCAATCTTGTGTGAATGCTCTGAAAAGCTGATCATTTGCACATCACAGCACCTTCTTCCTGTCGGATAAATTTCGCGTTTTGGTGTAGCAATTGTAATGGCCAGTAGTGTAGCTCGGTATTTCTGCAAGGGACTTCTAACGACTTGTTGAGCCCATGCCGCGTAGAATTGCTGCGCTACTCCGGGCAAAAGGAGGTCCAACACGATATTACGAGATATCTCATGACTTTTGTCAGCTCATTGTACATTTAGGACAATTTCGAGTGTGAACTAATAGCAGTGACTGGTAACGGTGCGCCGGTGTGAGTCTGAACAGAGAGGGCACTATGGAGAATAAACATGGGACGCAGGTCGTAAACAGGCTGGCTCAGTGGCTGCTGTCCCTCGGTGGGTGGTGGGGGCGGCGCTTGGCGGACCCGTGGCTGGGTGCAGGGCGCCCCGGCGCCGCGTGCTAACGATGCCTGGCGCCGAGGGCCTCTAACCGCTCGGACAACACCACCGCAGCAGTTGGTTTAACGGAGAGTGCGGGCCTATTGACTCTCGAGGGGGCACCATTTCCGAACGAGGGCCGTAGGCGCCTGCCCACGCACTTCCCCTGCCTGTTAGGCCTGGGCGCGCCACGGTAAACAGCTCTCATTGTGTTAGCTCGTGCACTCATTCGGGCAGGTGTAGAAATAACAAAACAATCAACAGTTTGCTTTCCTCGGCTATACCTTTTCCGTATAAAGTCGTTCAACTCCGAACGTGTAAACTCAAGCCATCACACAATGTAGATACCAGTAGTGTTGCGTAGGATGGAAACCAAAACAGGCAGTTTACATCTACGTACGCTGATGTGTCAAAATCATGTGACCACTGCCCAAAGCGACACTGAATATCGCCTGCTTATGTTGCTTGTGATTGACATTGTAAGGAAAGTGAACTGACCAGTCATATTAACTTGTCAGAAGCCTGAATAACCTCCATTTGCAGTGCAGACTGCTGCAAGACGTGCAGGAAGGCAGTCAGTGAGGTTCTGGAAGATACCATCAGGGATGTGGAACCATCCCGACTTCAGTGCCATGGTCATCTGCGCTTGATTCCTCGGTTTCCATGGCACAAACTGCCCGATCAAGGTGGTCCCCCACATCATCGATTGGGTTTAAATGCCAGCAGTTTGGTGGCCAGAGGAATACGTTAAATTCATCGTGGTGTACACTAGGACCTGTGTAACACGTTGCATTGTCCTGCTTGTAGATGCCATCGCGCCAAGAAAAACGAAACTACATAAAGGAATAGACGTGGTTCCGACGGATATATGCATACTCTTGAAAAACCGTTGTGCCCTCGAGAATGACAAAGTCACCCAGGGAATGCCGTCCTGTCTAGACTCCTCTGACGGTTGTTGCAGGGTATTTGCTTTCATATGCTTCACTCCGTACGCACCAATGGCCATCCATCATTTGAGGACGCCACCTGATGCCACTCAGTGGACGTGCAGTTACCGTATTGGTCTGCAACTTTAAGCCTCTGTCACCAGTGAACAGCAATCACCATGGGTGCAGGAACTAGGAGCCTGCTCCAGAAGCCCACAACCAGCCATTTTCGCTGAACAGTCGTTGAGGGGACTCTTTTGGTACCCCCTTGATTCATCAGGGCAGTCACCCATACAGATCCCTGCAGCCATCGTTCATCTATGAGTAGGGGGGCAACAAGGACATGAGTGCAATTCATCAGTGCAGGTTGCCTACATGAGGGGTAGGTATGCACTCAGGGGCAAACCTTGTCGCCCCCTCCCCCCTACTTCTATGGCCCATGGTGCATCACAGTTGCGTCGGCGCCATTTTGCCACGGACAGTGTACATTAACTGGGGCAGCATGCGACCAATTTATGAACTTAACAATTTTGCAAAAGATTCCACCTGTGTCCCGAAAGCGAGTGATGATGCCCTTTTTGAGGTCAGATAAACGGATAAATCAGTGAGTTTCCACATTACGGCAACGAGTGCAGAGTTCCCCCCCCCCCCTCCTCCCCCCCTGGTATACGCTTTATATCCTCCAATGTGCTAGTTCTACCATCTGCAAGTGGTTACTCCACGTTGACGTCCAAACAAAGATAGGCGGCTGTCATATTAATGTGACTGCGCCGCATGTATTAGCGGAGTAGAGAGGACTCGGGAAATACTCTAGTGACAGTATGAGCTGCAACAGGAGTAACTGACAGACATAATCGACTTCCACAAAAGGCAGATTACTATGGCCCAGTGCATGGGCACGAGCAACTCGGAAGCGGGGAAACTGTTACACATGCTACTGTCATGAGCGTCTATAGAAAATGACTGAAGTATGGTGAAGCTGTGAACAGCCGACAGTATGTTACACATCCACGCCTCCTCGCAGAACGCGGGGGCCGAAGGCTTGTCTGCGCTGTAAAGCAGGATGGCGACGACCAGTGACAGATGTGACGACAGAGCACAATGTTGGAAAAGGCACGAGTGCTTCGGAACACGCCATTCAGCTGGTGTTTTTGACCACTCGGCTCCAAATCAGACGACCTCTACATGTTCCCAAGTGGTCCCAGTGACATCGTTAAGGATGTAGTGAGCACTTGACTACGTGGAGGCCATCATGCTTGATGTCTTACCCGACGGCGATGGAGCCTTCCAACGGGATAACTGCCCATGTTACAAGCCAAACTGGTGCTACAGTGGTTTGAGGTGCATTCACGCTGATACCTTGGTCAACAGATTCGCCTGGTCTGAAGGTTATGGAACACACATGGGGCTCTATTGGCCGCATACTGGCCACTACTCTTGGACGAACTGTGTTTAGACATCGGGTGCGACATACCTCTGAGAACCTAGCAAGGACTCGTCGAATCAATGCAATGCAGAGTTGTTGCTGTATTGTGTTCTAGAGGTGGACCAAAATTCTAATGTTTCGGCTCAACAATGCACGTTCTTCGAAAGCTATTGTACAGTGCATTGTGGAGAATACTTTATTCCAATTTTATAGATTTTCTTCTCTATTCCATTCGTGTTTTGGGCAAGAAAAAATGACGCATACTAATCGCTCTAATCTTATTCTCAAGAACCCTAGGAGAGGCATATTCTGGTACCATAATTTCAAAACCCGCGAGTGTGAGAATATGAAATCTAACTGTATCTGACGTTAATCAAGAATAAGACACAACCTTGCAATGCAGTGCAGAATTTAATGCACGCAAAGGTATTACTAAATTTTTAATTTGTTGCCAGTAGCAGTGAATCTGAAGACAGGGAACTGACATTATACTTATTTTTTAAAAGAAATATACTAGTTACACAACGAAACAAAATTACGTGAAGAACTTTACGAAAATTTATCTTATTATGAAAACTGCAATTTAACCTCAGGGTTGGCTAAGTTACTGAAAGAGATGGAGTCGCAAAAAATCTCTGATCTAAACCCGTTAAGTAGATACATTAATCTGTCTATGACGATCACAGAAACTGTTTCTCTGGAACCAAACCCAAAAATCCTAAAGATCTGTGGATCCACTGATGCAAATGAGCCACTGATGGGTGTCTTGCAACTGAACTCTCACTCACCCTAATACGACGGAGCTGTAAGCGATGCTTACCACGATCTTCAATATTGGTACTGTGAGGAGAATGAAGACGTAGCAACTCTGCGACTTGAGAGCTCAGCCGCAACCTGTTTTGTGACCTGTCCGTGACATCCATCCTAAAACTCCGGTTTCCGTTTCTCTTCAGCCTCTCTGCCTTTAATTTATTGACAAAACACCGCTATATGTGATACGCTTGTTTGTAGGTCAGTTGCGATGAGATGACCGCTGAAAATAATGACATCACCATGAATGTTTGTTGGGGAAATACGGCGATAAACAGGTGTTCCAGGACCTCATTTCACGGCAGCTCACCTATAAAAAAATAATGTGTTACGCTAAAAACATGAAAGATGTCCGAAGTTGTATATATTCTACACTCGTAATAATGCTTTATCGTTGAAGGAAGTCAATGCAAATATGATGATGGTTGTTGCGGCACTCTATAAACATTCTATTCATTTTCATCTTCTTTCAGTACTTGCAGGTGCTACGTGACGCACTTATGATGTTCACCACTGATCTAGTAATCGGATACTATCCTCTTCACTAACGCTTGTAACTAGAACAGGCGACTGAGGACTCTAAAGCGGGTGAGGCGACGAAATGATGAGACACTCGATGGAGGAGGACTGCGGTTCAGATCGCCGTCTGTGTTGTGACAAGGCGAAAGTACCCCCGCCTGTCCACAACTGTGGATTCCTAGACTGCTCGGTGAGACTAGAACACGTGAAGTAATGGTTCACTTAATTACATAAATGAATAAAACATTTACTCAACTTTACAGAATACTTTGCCACAGGATTGCTTGATAAGTTACAACTGTTATTGCCCATGAAAGCATCACTTCATGCATAGATTAACTGTTCCACATTTAAATGAACAAGTCCATCAGAAACATTCTCTATCACGTTGGTCCTATATGATGATGATATGATGATAATGAAAATGATGATGATTATGATTATGATTACGACTGCTGTAGCTGAGGTCTCGAACTGAGCAGACCTCTTAAACACGACACTATATTGACCTCAGCGTGAGGGCGCTTCTGTGCTGAGAGGGGAGATGTAGACTGCAGGAGCCCCTCCTATACGTCACTGCGGACTGAAGAGCGTCCTCGCTAACGTCTGTGATATAGATTCACGTTGTCGACTTTGGTGTGGCGCCACTGTCTCTGTACGATACCACAGTCTGGGCAGCCATCTCTAATTTTTCTGTTCGTTTCTCTAAAGCACTTACGGCAAATACCGGAACGTTTCCCTTGGAATGAACACTGATAACTTGTTAAAATTTTTTCATGTTTGTTGTTCCCAGTTCTGTTTTCACTCTGATGTAAGATTGTCATTCGACGAAGGGAATAAATTCCACATACGTACATCTGCATAGATACCGTACGGTGCGTGGCGGAGGGTACCCTGTACGACTATCAGTCATTTGCTTTACGGTTCCAGTAGCAACTAGAGCGACGTAAAAAACCACTGTATGTATGCCTCCCTATGAGCCCTAATTTCTCATATCTTCTTGGTCCTTACGCGCAATATATGATGGCGGCAGCAGAAGCGTTCGGCAGTCAACTTCAAATGCGTGTACTCTAAATCTTCTCAACAGAGCCCCTCGAAAAGAACGTCACCTTCAGGGATTCCCGTTTGAGATCCTGAAGCATCTCCGTAACACTTCCGTATCGTCCGAATGTAATGGTAACAAATCCAGCAGCCCGTCTCTGAATCGCTTCGATGCCTTCCTTTAATCCGACCAGGTACGGATCCCAAACACTCCAGCAGTATTCAAGAATAGATTGGACCAGCATCCTAAATCCGGTGTCCTTTACAGATCAACCATACTTTCCTAAAATTCCCCTAATAAACCAAAGTCGATCATTCGCCTTCCGTACCACAGACCTCGCATGCTCGTTCCGTTTTCTATCGTTTTGAAACGTTATGGCAGATATTTAAAAGACTTAAATGTGTAAAGCAGGACACTGCTAAAGCTGCACCCTAACATTACGGGTTTGTTTTTCCTACTGATTCGCATTAACTTACATTTGTCTACATGTAGAGTTACTGCTATTCATCACACCAAATAAAAATTATGACTAAGTCACCTACCTCCTACAGTCAGTCAACTTCCACACCTTACCGCACACCACGGTATCATCAACAAACAACCGCAGATCGCTGCCACCCTGTCCGCCAAATCGCTTATCTATATAGAGAATAGCAGCGGTTCTATCACACTTCTCTGGGGCAGCCACGACGGTAACCTTGTCTCTGATGAACGCTCGCCATCGGGCACAACAAAACGCGTTGTATAACTTACGAAGTATTCGAGCTACTCACATAGCTGTGAACCAATTCCATATGACCCTATCTTCGTCAGTAACCTGCAGTGGAGCACCGGGTCAAATGCTTTCCGGGAAAAGTATGGACTCTACCTATTGCGGGCCGGCCAGGGTGGCCCAGCGGTTCTAGCACTACAGTCTGGAACCGCACGACCGCTAGGGTCGCAGGTTCGAATCCTGCCTCGGGCATGGATGTATGTGATGTCCTTAGGTTAGTTAGGTTTAAGTAGTTCTAAGTTCTAGGGGACTGATGACCTCATAAGTTAATTCCCATAGTGCTCAGAGCCATTTGAGCCAATCTACCTGTTGCCCTTTACCTGTAGTTCACAGAGAAAAAGGCAGGCTCAACTTCGCACGAGCGATGTTTTCTAAAACGATGCTGATTCGTGGACATAAGTTACTCGATCAATATGGGTTGATGGTACCATATGTGCTCTTTTTACTGCAGTTCCTTCGTAGGTCACATCTTTAACTTACTTAATACCAGTTACGTAAGATTTTCCGAAACACAGCTTTCGTCATACACAGTTTAAAGACTGTCATTACAGAGTTTAAAGTGAAAGTAGCAGCATCCATGTGAGAAGCGAGTACTAATGTGTATCAATTTATATACGTTTCATCCTGGACGGAGTCCGATGGGTTGTGGGTTTCTTCTGGAGGGAAGGAGGTCAAGCCGGACACCGCTTCCGAGTATATGGCAACAGCAAGGGCGCGCCAGCAGCGCTCTCCTTGTACGCTCAAGGAATTACCAACAGCCAATTTGACGTAGGCTGATTAATTCCGCAGCAGATGTTTGATATTAACAAGGCCGCGGGAAAGCAGGTTAGAAGCGCACCTGGGCGTCTGAACAACACGCCAGCCTGAGCCGGCTGTCACTCCCTACACGTCCTCTGCCAACACTGCTAGCGCTCCGTCGCAGGTATACGATCACTTCCTTATTACAGTTTCAACTTAAAGATGATAATGATTATCAGTAATACGGGGTGATTCAAAAGGATGGGAAGTTTTGGGAAGTGTTGTGGCAATGCTGCGAGGTACGTGGCGGCGAATGACATACACGCACAATACTACTCGCCACTGTCTTTCCATTTAATCGACAGTAAACATGGAGGAATGGTACGGTGTGCAGCATGTCTTTACAGTAAAAAGCCGATTACAACAATGAAAGTGTGAAGGCCGCACGTCGCGAATTTCGGAGTCATTTAAACATCGGACGACATGGTCGTTTTTCCTCAGCGCTTACAGCCGATATCTGGGTTCGCAATTTTGTAGCAACACGTTCTGCAATGAAGAAGTACATTGCGAGGAGAGCTAGAACCGCTCGTACAGGAGAGGATATCAGGGCTGTGCGAACTGCTTTCGTTCGACGTCACACAGAGCCTGTACAGTTGCTCAAATGGCTCAGAGCACTATGGGACTGAGGTCATCAGTTCCCTAGAACTTAGAAGTACTTAAACCTAACCAACCTAAGGACATTATATACATATATGCCCGAGGCAGGATTCGAACCTGCGACCGTAGCTGTCGCGCGGTTCCAGACAGAAGCGCCTAGAACTGCTCGGCCACAGCGGCCGGCTCTACAGTTGCAGTTTCCAACGAATACTGAAATTTGATTTAAAATACCGTCCGTGCGGATTGCAGAGCGCTCAGCAGCTCCAATGTAACGATCTGCTAATGCATAGACAGTATGCTGAACGCATGTTGCCGGCCGGGGTGGCCGAGCGGTTCTAGGCGCTACAGTCTGGAACCGCGCGACCGCTACGGTCGCAGGTTCGAATCCTGCTTTGGGCATGGATGTGTGTGATGTCCTTAGGTTAGTTAGGTTTAAGTAGTTCTAAGTTCTAGGGGACTGATGACCTAAGAAGTTAAGCCGCATAGTGCTCAGAGCCATTTGAACCTTTTTGAACGCATGTCAGCAAAGTGCACGACGACGACGACAATTTCATTAACAACCTGCGGATGTCTGGTGGAGCTCATTTCCACCTAAGTGGCTTTGTCAATAGACGGAATTTTCGCTATCGGTCTCAGAAAAATCTACGTCAGCTACACGAGCGTCCATCGTACAACAGCAAGGTTACTGTATGGTGCGGCATGTCATAGAGTGACGTTACAGGCACCTAAGTTTTTGAAGATGGTGACGGGTGCCCAACCATTGCAACGTCTGTTCGGGAGGTTGCCTTGGTGAAAAGTTTTGTTGCGCTGCCCCATTTTCCTACCCACAGTTGGTTTCAACATGATGGAGTAACAGCACTGATATCGATGGAAGCTGTGCGACGATTGTTTGGTAACCGTATTTTTTCAAAGCGCGATGACATTGCGCGGCCCCCAAGATCGCCTGTCTCGACAGCATGTCCTTTTCTTCTCTCTCTCTCTCTCTCTCTCTCTCTCTCTCTCTCTCTCTCTCTCTCTCTCTCTCTCTCTTGTGGGGCCACCTTAAAAGAACTGTATACCGTACTCGATCTGCTACCACCGAAGAAATGAAGGGGAATAGTTTCCAGGATTTCTTCTGAATGTTAGGTCGAGCCATGCATAAAGTTCCTATCAGGCTGCAGAAACGTGAGCGCCGATGTGGAGCTAATCAATCTGATGTGATCTTCAAGAAATAAAATGCGTGACATTCCATAATGGCATACTCTGTACTATATTTGTATAAAGTAGGTGTGCTCATCCATCAGTCTCTATTCCAAAACTTCCCGTTCTTTGGGTCAGACCGTGATACATAGAAAAAACAAAACCGCAATGCCCTTGTTTGCTAGCACTAAATCTGACCTCCGTACATTTCAGGTGGAGCCGAACATCCAAAAACAAGCTGCGCTCCCTGAACAGAGGAGTGCTAACACTTCATTTGGGCAGACGAGAAGCGAGGCTTATTGTTAAGTGAATCAATGCTTAGCGAACTCAGAATCGATCCCAGCGAATAATAACAGCAGTAGTAGCAGTAGATCATAACATCTCATGTGTCCAGTATTTTATATCCTAAATGTGCTTAGTCTTTCGGCTTTTTCAGTGCAACGGGATTAGCATTTCCCTGGTGTACGGCTAATAGGTAACATAGATGTATGTCACCATACCAAACTGAAAGGCGCTGTTCTGACATGTGGGTTATATCTGTCAATGGCTACCTTTCGCACCGTAATCGTTTATTACTCTGGCTTCCCAACCACGTTTAAACGAAAGACGCCGTTGTTCCTATGTATAAAAAGAGAACACATGTTGAAGTGATTGCGTTCAAGAAGGAATGTTGTCGGGCACAGCCAATTGTCTTAATACCGAGAACTTCAAATGTTAACAGTGAAAACTTTTCATCAACATGTCGCTAAAGTGTGTGAATCCGTCTTTATTTCCTAGTTCAACAACTCTGGCTGTTACGCCTGGGATCTTCTGAACACGTTACACACTAAGGATACCGCACTGGCCCTCCATTTCACGGGGCTCACACAGAAAAATTGAAGAGTAACTTTCAGTTCGCAAAGTCGAACTGTCCCTTCCTTCCATTCGCAACCATGTTATCCAGAAGTAACATTTATATTTGTCGTTCTAAAACTTCTATATTACCCTATTTTGTTCCCCTATTTTTTAGATTTTTACTATTCCGTGGGAAAGATGTAAAGAAAAGCAAGTCTCCAAAAGATTACCAGAAATAGAAGCAATGGGCTCGAGGTTGACGGTCACAGTAATTAAAGTAATAGCTAACGAAGACAGCAATATCCGCTCCAAAAGTTTTCATTCCACCTTTTTATCCCCTTTTCAGTTGTCATCTCGGAAACTGTTGAGTGTATCATTTAATCTAGGCGCGCAGTCCGGAACCGTGCGACTGCTACTGTCGCAGGTTCGAATCCTGCCTCAGGCATGGATGTGTGTGATGTCCTTAGGTTAGTTAGGTTCAAGTAGTTCTAAGTTCTAGGGGACTGATGACCACAGCAGTTGAGTCCCATAGTGCTCAGAGCCATTTGAACCATTTTTTTTGTATCATTTAACTGTTCACTGTCGAAAACTCTTCCAGTGAATGGAATGAAAGTAAGAGATTATATCTTTTTCAGTATTTCGCTGACTTTCTATCCAGTGGCTCGGTGACTAAGTAGGTGAATGCCAGATCGGGGTTCAGTTCTCAGTCAAGCAATGGATTATTATCTGCTACTAATCGCTTCTCTTGTCTCTGGCCACGACTTGCATCTGTCAAAAATGTAAGTTGCAGCGTGGATCATAATGCACGCGTAACAGCTGGCGTCCACATTACTGACTGTGTCCGTCAGTTTCAGATATCTGAAGAAGCCAAAGCATACCTCCTCCTATAATTTTTAAGTAGAACTAAGACATTCACGTGCTCACGCTCAAGATGTTCGTTGTTCTCCATGTAGCTGTTTAAACTCTCTGAGATTCAATCCCAGTTTTATGTATTGTGCAACTAACAAGTTACCACTACTTTCAAACAACGGATTAATTAAGTTAAACGTGCGAACTAAAATGAGTCTATAATAAAGACTACAAAAGTGATCGTGCACTTTTATGTGGAATTTATTGCCTTTATTGATAGTTATTATTCCATGGCATTCAGCAGTGAAGAGTAAGAAGATATAAGTACAACAACAAAACAAACGCGTATTATCTACAACTTAATCATAGTATCCCACACAATGGAGTGAATTATTTTACAACAGAAATCTATGACCACCTATGCATTGAATAGTCACCAATACCCCATGAAAACACACAAGGAAAGTACAGTATCTGAGGAAAACACTTAAGTGCGAATTCAAAAGATTGTGTACGTACAGTTAACCGTAACCGTCAATACAGTAGACTCTTATAAATATGCAGCGTGCTTCCGGAAGAGAGACCCGTTGGCTTTTCCACGCGTGCAAACCTCGTTAACAGTTTTCATATACACGACCAGAAGAACACTAGATTAATTAATGAAATCACAGTGCACAGATCATTGTAATTTTAAAAAATGCTTTGTTAAATCGTAACCCTAAGTCTGAAAAACAGACTCTGTCATCTCGCCCCATTTTCTCTCCCGAAATACGTGAGAGAGGAAAGGAAAACTTCCATTCGTCTGTGAAAGTGCAGTATACTGCTCCAACGAAGTGTTTCTGCAGCGAAAACAGCTGATTTTAATAATCACTTCTTGTAAATGCCCTTTGCATTATAGCTCTTCCAAGGCAGTAAACGCCAGAACGCGTCGCTCGGATGAAGAACGACACGGAGAAATCACATTCGAATGTTAGTTTAATACCGTTGGGAAAATAAGCGCAGGCGGCTGTGCCGTGAGCAAACAGCAACATTTCAAGAACTCAAAGCGATAGTATCACACGAAATTGGAATTACGATGACCTCAGGAGACACAAAAAGAAAATCCCCGAGGAATTTATGGCTTAAAAGTATTTTAGCGAAGGAGAGGGAACTTTAAGATCTGGATGCTAAGAAATTAAACGTTACATAAACAACAATTTATCTCCGCAGGTAGGCGCAGACCGCGAATCGTGGTCGAGGAACGCAACCGCTTCCACCGTCACCTCCACGACCTTGTTTAAAAACCTGTATCCCATGGGCGGCGAAAGAAGGAAATGAGTTTTCAAAATCATTTTTCATCACTGTGACACTGCACCTGATACTTTCCATTCCGCTCCTAGAAAAAAGGAAAAAAGAGATAAATATTAAAGTTATAAAAGACGATTCGTGGTCTTACAAATGTGCCATTGAGCAACACTGTTGATCTATTGCCACAAACATGGTTCTCGCTCAGTTATTCTAGATACGTTTTAATAGGAATTTTTACCAGACCTTATTTTATCGCGACTCTTACGGCTTCTATTTTTGCGTTTTTGCTTCACTCTGAATGCACCAGTTGTGTAACCTGATAATAACTGACACTGTCCGACGAAGCTGTAACAACAAAAAGTTAATCGTAGATTGAATACATACGGCAACACCTAGTACAATCGCGTACAGTTAGACAGGAAGGAAGGAAGGAAGGAAGGAAGGAAGGAAGGAAGGAAGGAAGAAGGTAGGAAGGAACCAACCAAGCAAGGAAGCAAGATTAGCATTTTACCTCCGTTCGACGATGAGGTTATCACAAGCTCGGATGGGGCAAGGATTGTTGGGAAATTGCCTTTGCCTTTCTAAAGGAACCGACCCAGTATTTGTCTTGCGCGTTATAAGGAAACCACGCAAAAACCGAATCTGGATGGCCGGACGTGATCTGAACCGCCGTTATCCCGAATACGAGTCCAGCGTCTGACTGCTACGCCCCTCGCTCGGTAATCACATATAAAGGTTCGAAAAAACATGATTTAGCATTAGCTTGATAACCAGCACGTAGATGGGATGTGGGAAGGGTTGGTAGATAATTTATGAAGATGAATCAAGATTGAAGCCTAATCGCGAAGTGGAGGAGTAGGTGTTGCAGCCGGAGGAGGAGGAGGAGCAAGAGGAAGAGTTTCACTCAGAAATACGCAACCTTAGCCCATTTTATAGTTTCTAAAGATCTGTAGATTAGACACGGTGAATCACATGCAACAGAATAGGAGAAACATCGATCATTCAAAACGTACTACCATGCAGTTTCCACTCGAGAGATGAAAAGTCCTGGGAGTGTGGGCGGTTCGGAAAATTCCGAGCAGATTAAAACTGTGTGCCAGACTAGGACTAGAACGTCGGATCCTTGTCTTTCACAGACAAGTACCTTGCCGTCGAAGCTATCTGTTTTTCTATTTTGTTTAACCATATCACACAGCGTAAAATTAGAAACTAAGCAGTTATACGTAGACTCTAGTATTTAACGCAGAACTCTACCCACTGCGCTAACTTTTATTTTCTAATGTTTTTTATCCATTCTGGATCTTCTGAACTACGTGGTTATTAATGAGTGTTGGTGAATAACGCAGCCAGACACAATTACTTTTAAACTACTTTTATTACAGAGCCATAACCGATTTCAGGCATTCATTTCCATTTTCAGATGGCTAACGTTTCCAGTTAAATGAATGACTTCAACAACTGCATCTTGGCAGCTCCAGCACCGCACAAGAACAGTTAAATATTTAGTGCCACTCTCATGTTGGTTTCATGGCAAAAATATGCGAATATCACGGCACGTATTTAGATTACGCGTGAAACACTTGTATGCACTACTATAATTTCTAGGTATTATTTTTTGATTTACTGTCTATTAAAGAAATGTAATGGTTCCACCTCTTCATCCTCGATTTACGCTCTCCACAGTCGCCTTCTTCGGCGAAAGTCTGAAATAAAATTAAGATTCTTCTGCAGAAGTAATTCTTTTTTGTTCACGGAGCGATAAAACTGATGAAATTTCTTTGCCAAATATTTGAAGAACTAAACTCATCTTCTGGGACAGAAATACCTTCAAGTAATCGTATTTTTGGAAACGAAACTAAACCATTTTGACATACATTGTGGTGACTACATAGACATGAAATTCCTCAGTAGTGGTGAAAATAAAGTAAAAGGTAACATAAACGACAGACTTCAAGAAAACAGACCTTCTGGTTCACACATAGCTAAAATAAGCAAGGTAATTTATGATCATGCTTTTCTTTGTCAATTTGGTTAACATCGCATCTCGATTGCCTTGAGCGCCTTCTACGATTGAATCTTCTTAGTTTCAGTAATTTATCGGCATTTATTTATTTTTTTTTTAAATTTTTGTTGTCCTTAAGTTATTGTGACACAAAGGACTGCCTAAGTCCCGGCTCCTTGTTCTAGCACGATGTCGTCAAGAACTAAAAGTACATTGAAGCATTTATGATTAAGAAATTGGAGTTGCCTCCGGTTAGTTTCCATTGGTTCCAGTACTGAAGCCACAAATGTTCTCTGTATTCTTATACGGATACTCTCCTGAAAGCAAATTTACAAAAATCTAATATTTACCGCGAGCGAAACATTCGCATTATGCTTCGCGGAGGGGATGCTGATCGTGTGGGGTGCGGTCCGAGCGATAAGACGCTACTTCCTTCTGGTCCAGTTCTAAATGATTACCTGCTTGCAGATAAATATATGTACCATGGTTCCAACCAAACTTCATTTGTCACAAATCAGCTTTAGGTTTAGATATTTTGTGCTTCTTCTCTGAAGACGGACAAGTCTCCGTGTCTAAATTTAACCAGATCGCCCTCACATTAGTGGGCAAGATAATGGAATGAATAATGTTACAAATTCGGCTCCAGTTTACTTCCGGGTATTTGACAAGCAACGGGTGTCATGGGTCATTCTTCAAGTGAAAGAGATATAGACGGACTGTCGGGAACAATCCAAGCACGACTCATGGCCCGTCTTACAGTTGATGGCAATTCGCGAGTCTTGCATAGATTTTCAGGTGGTAAGAGCATTGCCTGCGACAGGAGAAGTCCTGGGTTCGCGAACTGGTTTTTAATGGGAAAAAATATTTGTAGAATCTTCAGTTTCCCGAAAACCACAATGGGCGGTCGATTGGTTACTTTCTACAGCTTGTTCCTTTCCCTATGACAGCATCGTCTCTGATACTGAATGTGAAGTCGTCTGCTTTGAAGAAGTGCGCGCGGAATGTTAAACAGTACATTATCTCAGGGCATCGCTGGCAGCTTTTTTTGAAAACAACCGAATATTTTCTTCGAATAACAAAAGAAGTAGTAAATCACGTACTTAAACTGCGAGTTACGCGAGTTACGCCCGGCTCGAGCTGAAAAAAAAAATCGTATTAATTACATAACGGAAGATGTAATCACGTATTCCTGAAAAGAAACATGGTATACCGATGGCCGCAGGACTTGTTCCATTAGCTTCGCCCTTGTCCCGCTTCCAGGAGGCTCACGTTGCTGCCTGCAACTTTCCTTGAAGCGGAACTACTCTCCGCTGCACGGATCAAAGAGCACGCGCTAGGAATTTTTAGTCACCCTTGTGGGAGAGTGGAGTTCATCTGTAAACGGAGTGCGTCCAGCAATCCCTTCCTGCTGCGGGCATTAAAAGTACCGTACAGCGTGCAAGCTCGTGACCTGTGCACCGTAGCACGCGGCTGCCGACGGCTGTTCCAGTACACGAACGATCACTGACTGTAAATCTCTGCCTTTACAACCGTCTTATCGAAATATGACGCCGGCAAGTACGTGAGAGCAAGAAGATCGGTAGCGACCTTCTACTGCCCATCTACGAAGACGTTGCTAGTGCATTCTCAATGAGACTCGAGTCCAACGTGAGTGCGCAGATGTCTGGAGCAATTCAGTGCCAGCAACTGTTAACAGCCATGTGAACATGGCTAATAAACCTAGCGTTGACTTATCGCGGGATGTCTGTAAAATTACCAACAGAAAACGAACACTCTGTGGCTGAAGTGCGGATTTACAGTTGACAGGGGGTGCCTACATCCCAGTACAACTTTCCTTATCGCTAAAAGATGGTATAAACGACCATATCGAGGTGACATGATAGACCTGCTCCAAATTATCCCCATCGGCGACAAAGTGGATTGAGTAGTCAGATGTTAATTTAGAGCTTAGGCCTGTATTTTATTGCTGGCCGGAGTAGCCGAGCGGTTCTAGGCGCTACAGTCTGGAACCGCGAGACCGCTACGGTCGCAGGTTCGAATCCTGCCTCGGGCATGGACGTGTGTGATGTCCTTAGGTTGGTTAGGTTTAAGTAGTTCTAAGTTCTAGGGGACTGATGACCTCAGATGTTAAGTCACATAATGCTCAGAGCCATTTGAACCATTTTTTTGTATTTTATTTTTGACTTTACGCTTATTTGCCTTTCATCACAGAAATGGATTCAGCGTACAAGGTGGTTCTGCTGCCCCTATTGATGTCCTTTCATGCAACCCTCAGTGTTATTCTGCCTTCAATAAACCATGCGCGAGATTTTCATATTCTCTGGCTCGCAACGCGCAGACTGTTAGACCTACTGAAAAAATGAAATGGATCTTTCTGTAGGAAATCCAATGTAGTTAGACTATGTAATGGGTTACGTTTTCGCTGCTGGATACGGTTTCCTAATTATTCAAGGAAAACGTACAAAACTGAGCTTCAAACTTCCACTCTCCACGCTCATCCTCCACCAGTCAGAATTTCTGGTACGTTGTTCGTGGTACTCCCCCCTACCATTGTACAAAGATTTCAGACTACGCGAACTGTTTCCGTTATTAGACCTTTTTTGCCTCTACTGATTGCGTTGTTACGCAACCAGCGGAGTCTGTTTCTTTAACATTATTAATTTAACCGTGGCCGTAAGGAAAACGATTTTGGTGAACGTTACGCTAAAACTAAGTACGTTGACAAATTATCCAAACTTAACCCTTACAAGCACAGTAGTTTCATAGTCAGAAGGCCTGACGAATACAGCGATGTAATTCTTTTTGTTTTGTGCTGTAAAATTCATAAAAGTTTCAGGTAAAATTTACATAAACGTCAATTTTACAATGTGTAAGTGCTCGATTAAACTGGTGGCGTAATAAGGGCAGTGAATGAAGACCATAAAAGGTCGAATGTAGAAAATAATTCGTGCAGTCGCAAATTTTTGTCCAATGGTAGAAGGGAGTGCTGTTAACAGTAGCCTATACTAGTAATGCTGATCGGTCGGGGCTGAGTATGGGAATAGCGTTGCGTTTCAAGGTCACTTTTATACGTTTTTCTTGAATAACTCGAAAACTACGGCCTCTAGCGAAAACCTATCCCTCCACAAATTTGTTCCTGCAGGACTAACAGTTTGCAATTAGCAAGCGAAAGGATATGAAAATCTTGCGCGTACTTTTTGAAGGCCAGCTGTAACATAGCAGGTTGCACGAGACGACGCCGATAACGACATTGACAGGGACAGCTGATCCATCTTCTATAGCCTACAATATTTTGTTTACATGTGTACGTCATACTATAAATAAATAAATCCAATTATGCCTCCCGACTATGTTGTAAATCAAGAAAACATTGTTTCACTTGAACTACTGTATACGATCCTCCAAAGCAGAGTCTGGTAAAATTGTGTTCCAAGCTAGCGTTGAATCGGTAACGTAGGAATGTCGCAGACAGTTATTTTCCATTTCTTTTGACCATACTACTACTACTACTACGTCTACTACTACTACTACTACTACTACTACAGTCCGAACTGGGATAAAAGAATGTGCCATTTCCTGCAGCACTCTTAATTTTTTTTAATTATTGACTTCAGCCTTTAGTCTGGTTTGTTTACTTCTAGTGCGATGGAAGTTATTTGCTTTCGTCTCAACACGTGCCGTTCATTTTTTATCTATATTCGTTTCCTCACCTTTTCTGTAGAGAATCACCTCATTTCGTTTCATATTAGTCCAGTTAACTTCTCACCTTACTTCCGCTACACATTATGTCAAACGCTATAGTTTTCTTTTTTTACGATTCCACCCCTCCCCAGACCACGATTGGCTCTCATACAGTACTTTGCTCCAGACGTAAATTCTCAGAAATTTTTTCGTGAAATTAACGCCGCCTCTTTTAATATAAATGAAGCACTGTACTTAATTGTTACTTCACTTAGTAAAATTGTTTTCATACTGAGATGGATGTATGTGACGTCCTTAGGTTGGTTGGGTTCAAGTAGTTCTAAGTCTAGGGGACTGATGACCTGAGATGTTAAGTCCCATAGTGCTCAGAGCCATTTGAACCATTTGAGGTTCGCACAGTTCTGTAATACACCGGATGTTCGGCGATGACAGCGAGAAACTAGCGTAATAGACCAGTTGGGGACAAGTCCTGCACAATGTACATACACGTGTACATTCAGCTGCGACAGAAGGCAATGAGGACCTTATTGCCTCAGCAGTGCTGTACCAATTCCTAAGCCATGTGTTTGTTGCCCATTATATAGGCATTTTGATTGAAATAGCGTTCATTGCTATTCCCATTATCTGTAATAGCGCAGTATTTCAAACCAATGCAAGTTTTACGAATAAAAATAAAGCTTTATTTTATTTCAAGAAGTTTATTAAAAACGAAAAATTTTTGTACTGCTGATATGGTTGACTGATAATTTGGTTTTTTGCTCGGTTATTTGTTGTTGTTGTTGTTGTTGTTGTTGTTGAGGTCTTCAGTCCTGAGACTGGTTTGATGCAGCTCTCCATGCTACTCTATCCTGTGCAAGCTTCTTCATCTTCCAGCACTTACTGCAACGTACATCCTTCTGAATCTGCTTAGTGTATTCATCTCTTGGTCTTCCTCTACGATTTTTAGCCTCCACGCTGTCCTCCAATGCTAAATTTGTGATCCCTTGATGCCTCAGAACATGTCTTACCAACCGGTCCCTTCTTCTTGTCAAGTTGTGTCAGAAACTCCTCTTCTCCCCAATTCTATTCAATACCTCCTCATTAGTTATGTGATCTACCCATCTAATCTTCAGCATTCTTCTGCAGCAGCACATTACGAAAGCTTCTATTCTCTTCTTGTCCAAACTATTTATCGTCCACGTTTCACTTTCATACATGGCTACACTCCATACAAACACTTTCAGAAACGACTTCCTGACACTTGAATCTATACTCGATGTAAACAAATTTCTCTTCTTCATAAACGCTTTCCTTGCCATTGCCAGTCTACATTTTATATCCTCTCTACTTCGACCATGATCAGTTATTTTGCTCCCCAAATAGCAAAACTCCTTTGCTACTTTAAGTGTCTCATTTCCTGGCTCGGTTATTAGTAAGAAATAAACAAAATTAAATTTAAAAAAACTGAGACCAAACAAATACCGGTTAGGTTTGGATAACCTGCATTTTTCGGTATTTGTTTGCTCGGTTATTAGTAAGAAATAAGAAACCTGAGACCAAACAAATACCGAAAAATGCAGGTCATTCAAAACTGAAATACTGGTTTCGGTTTGAATTGGTCGATTTTTGCCATCCCGAGGCGAGTGATTACTGCCGCAGTCTGCTGCATCCAGCAGCCAACATGTTCGAATGAGACCACAATGTAAACGTGAACGTGGGCGAGGCGATGAGAGGTAGGGAGCTGCGCTGTTCGCGGCGGCAGCTGGGCGCTCTCATCCCGAGCAAACGACGCCTCACACCCGCACCCGGCACCACCATTCTCGGGCACCGCTCCGGTTGTCGCGCGATTTGCAAGCATTACCGTCGCAGCGCGCTACAATGGGCGCCGCTGCCGCTGCGTGGGAGGCTGGAAGCCCCCGCCTCCTCTCCAGAAAACGAGCGGCAGCTCCCGGGATCCTTTTTCTTCCAGTAGACCTCCTCCGCTCCTCTGCCCGCCGTTTTGTGTGTGTGTGTGTGTGTGTGTGTGTGTGTGTGTGTTTGGTGGGGAGGGGGGCGGTCGAGGGGCGATTCCCGTGGGAGATAGCTGTCGCCGGCAGGGGGTCCCCGTCGCGGAACATCCCATTCCTGGCCGCCTGCCACAATGGGACTCGCAGATTTATGGCGGCCTCGCGCCGCACGGTAGCCGCTTACAACAAATTAGGGGGGTGCGACTGGGCGCCCCGCGGCGACCAACGCGCACAAAGCGGAACTCGGCGCGGCTCGCTCACTTTCTGCCCCGGTGGCCGGGCTCTGAATAATTCCATCTGACCCGCGCGTCATCGCCGCGTCTGACACGGCTGCGCGTACGTTTCCTTGTGCGGCCGGCAACATTCTTGAGGGGCTGAATGGGCACGTGTCAAGCGCGGCAGGAGGACGGGGCAAGGGACGCTCCTCTGCCTTTCTCTGTCCTCTGAAAGAGGGCGACAACTTCGCGAGACAGCCCTCATCGCCTCCGGGTCGACAAGCTCCAAAACGCCGAAGTACCGACCGAACTAGATTGCCTGTCCGTCTCCTTCGCAAATAACTTGGCACCTATGCCGAGTGGCACTTTGTAGCAACTGTGAACGGACCGGAACATCTGTAACCGTATTCACGGCTGGTCGTCGTCGTGAGTAAACAGTACTAGTCCGCTGAGTTACAGAGCACTATCACTCACATGAAAGCAACAGTTTGCAAGGTTAGTATAGAACAAGAGTTGTCAGGAGAGTTCAAAGTGCGCAAGGGCTGCGGCTGGGAGATGCGATCTTTGTGCTATTTCCTTAACATAGCTAACAAAGTCATGACGAACAACATTTAAAAACCAAGGCAAGGTGGTAGCATACTCTGATGCCCCAGCACAACTGCAAGGAATATCTTCACAGACAAATGGAAAAACTGGTAGAAGCCGACCTCGGGGAAGATCAGTTCGGATTCTGTAGAAATGTTGAAACACGTGAGGCAATACTGACCCTACGACTTATCTTATAAAATAGATTAAGGAAAGGCAAACCTACGTTTCTAGCATTTGTAGACTTAGAGAAAGCTTTTGACAATGTTGACTGAAATCCACTCTTTCAAATTCTAAAGGTAGCAGGGGTCAAATACGGGGAGCGAAAGACTATTTACAATTTGTACAGAAACCAGATGGCAGTTACAGGAGTCGAGGGGTATGAAAGGGAAGCAGTGGTTGGGAAGGGAGTGAGACAGGGTTGTAGCCTATCCCCGATGTTATTCAATCTGTATATTGAGCCAGCAGTAAAGGAAACAAAACAAAAATTCGGAGTAGGAATTAAAATCCATGGGGAAGAAATAGAAACTTTGAGGCTCGCCCATGACATTGTAATTGTCAGAGGCAGCACAGGACTTGGTAGAGCAGTTGAACGGAATGGACAGTGTCTTGAAAGGAGGATATAAGAAGAACATCAACAAAAGCAAACCGAGGGTAATGGAATGTAGTCCAGTTAACTCGGGTGATGCTGAGGGAATTAGATTAGGAAATGAGACACTTAAAGTAGTAAAGGAGTTTTGCTATTTGGGGAGAAAAATAACTGATGATGGTCGAAGTAGAGAGGATATAAAATGTAGACTGGCAATGGCAAGGAAAGCGTTTCGGAAGAAGAGAAATTTCTTAACATCGAGTATAGATTTAAGTGTCAGGACGTCGTTTCTGAAAGTATTTGTATGGAGTGTAGCATTGTATGGAAGTGAAACGTGCATGATAAATAGTTTGGACAAGAAGAGAATAGAAACTTTCGAAATGTGTTCCTACAAAATAATGCTGAAGATTAGATGGGTAGATCGTATAACTAATGAGGAGGAATTGAACAGAATTGGAGAGAAGAGAAATTTGTGGCACAACTTGACTTAGAAGAAGGGATCGGTTGGTGGGGCATATTTTGAGGCATCAAGAGATCACCAATTTAGTATTGGAAGGCAGCGTGTAGGGTAAAAATCGTAGAGGGAGACCAAGAGATAAACACACCAAACAGATTCAGAAGGATGTAGGTTGCAGTGGGTACTGGGAGATGATGAAGCTTGCACAGGATAGAGTAGCATGGAGAGCTGCATCAAACCAGTCCCTGGACTGAAGACCACAACGACGACGATCGAAGCCTTGAAGAATAATTGTGCTTCATTGGAAGGAGCAGCTCGTAATTTAGGACTGGAAGTTAATATATACAAAACAAAGTATATGACGATGGGAGATCGTGCTGGCGAGAGAATAGAGACTTCAATAAAAATAAATGGGAAAGAGTACTAAAATGTTTACATACCTAGGCTCGATAATAACAGAAGATAGCACGAGAGCAGCAGATATTAGTGAATTGAAGATTCGTTCACTAGCACACAATTGTTGCGTAAAGAAGCATTCCATAAAAACACTGGTGGAGAAGAAATCGCAACACCAAAACATAACGAATGTAGAGTAATGGAATTTCGTGAATACGTTTGTCTAGGTAACATATTTAAGTGATTAGTACTGCAAGACGACGCGTTAATGTAAGCGCGAGATACGTGAAGTGCTCGTACATTAATAACCTGTTTAGCCGCCAGAACGTGGAATACAAGCATGCATTGTGTTGTACAGGCGCAGGATTTAAGTTTTTGTGACGGAATTCCATGCCCGTTGCGCTTGGTCGGTCAATACAGGGACGGTTAATGCTGTTTGTGGGTGACGCTGGAGTCGTCGTCCGATGATATCCCATAGATGTTCGATTGGAGACAGATCTGGTGATCGAGCGGGCCAAGGTACCATGTTGACACTCTGTATAGCATGTTGAGATACAACAGCGGTGTGTGGGCGAGCGTTATCCGGTTGGAAAACACTCCCTGGAACGCTGTTCATGAATGATAGGACGACAGGTCGAATCACCAGATTGTTGTACAATTTTGCAGTCGGTGTGCGTGGAAAGCCGGCCGCTGTGCCCTAGCGGTTATAGGTGCTTCAGTCCGGAACCGCGCTGCTGCTACGGTCGCAGGTTCGAATCCTGCCTCGGTCATGGATGTGTGTGATGTCCTTAGGTTAGTTAGGTTTAGGTAGTTCTACGTCTAGAGGACTGATGACCTCAGATGTTAAATCCCATAGTGTTTAGAGCCATCTGAACCATTTTTTGGCGCGTGGGATGACCACAAGCGTGCTCCTGCTGTCATAGGAAATCGAAGGTCTAGGTCCAGAGTGTCTAGAACGCAGGCAGGTTAGGTGCAGGTCATCAACTGGCCTTCTCCTAGCCAACAATCGGCCATCACTGGCACTGAGTCAGAACCAGCTTTTATCAGATAAAACAACAGACCTCCGTCCTGCCCTCCAGTGAGCTATCGCTTGGCACCACTGAGGTCCAAAATGGTAGTGGTTTGGGATGAGTGGAATGCATACAAGGCGATTGACCCGGAGTTGCCTTTGAAGTAACCGATTTGTAATAATTGGTTGAGTCACTGAGTTGCCAACTTCTACTCCAATTGCTGTTGCATGTGCAGTACGATGCGCCAGAGAAATACGCCGAACACTATGGTCTTCCCTCTCGGTAGTGCCACGTGACCTTCAGCAGCGCGGTCATCTTGCGACCGTACATTCTCGAGACCACCGCTGCCAGCAGTCATGTAGAGTGGCCACATTCTGCCAAGTCTTTCTGCAGTATCGCAGAAGGAACATTCAGCTTCTCGTAGTCTTGTTACACGACCTCGTTCAAGTTCAGGGAGATGCTGATAATGGCGACTTTGTCTCCTTGAACGCATTCTGGACTGACATCTACTCACCACGTCCAGTTTCAAAGATAACTAACGTTCACAACCGTTACAACCCTTATTTAAAGCAAACCTGATTTGCATCGTTATCATCAGTATATTGACGGGTTGTGTGATATCACCTGAGCAAAATACCGGGTGATCAAAAAGTCAGTATAAATTTGAAAACTGAATAAATCAAGGAATAATGTAGATAGAGAGGTACAAATTGACACACATGCTTGTAATGACATGGGATTTTATTAGAACAAAAAAATACAAAAGTTCAAAAATGTCCGATAGATGGCACTTCATCTGATCAGAATAGCAATAATTGGCATAACAAAGTAAGACAAAGCAGAGATGATGTTCTTTACAGGAAATGCTCAATATGTCCACCATCATTCCTCAACAATAGCTGTAGTCGAGGGATAATGCTGTGAAAAGCACTGTAAAGCATGTCCGGAGTTATGGTGAGGCATTGGCGTCGGATGTTGTCTTTCAGCATCCCTAGAGATGTCGGTCGATCACGATACACTTGCGACTTCAGGTAAACCCAAAGTCAATAGCCGCACGGTCTGAGGTCTGGGGACCTGGGAGGCCAAGCATGACGAAAGTGGCGGCTGAGCACACGATCATCACCAAACGACGTGCGCAAGAGATCTTTCACGCGTCTAGCAATACTTTGCTCTTTTTTTGGTTCTAATAAAACCCCATGTCATTCCAAGCATGTGTGTCAATTTTTACCTCTCTGTCTACATTAGTCCGTGGTTTATTAAGTTTTAATTTATACTGACTTTTTGATCACCCGGTATATCGATATGAAAACAACGATGGCAGATGTATTACTGTAGTTGAAGAAGAATGAAAGTCTCAAACGGATGTTAAGGTTAATGTAGATATTTATAAAAATGTACGTGTGTTTCTTCGGTAAGTAAATCGGGCATGCTGATGGGGATATGAAGGCCAGTTTTTACAGGGCCCACCATCTCGCACGGTGTCAAAATTACGAGAGAATGAGTTGCCGGGGCTTAGTAAAACAGCCTGTCGCGTCTCCTGCCATTAAGATCCACTCACCAATGCGAGACGGTTGTTCGTGCCACAAATCTGCCGCCCCGGCAGCGCGCACGGTCGCCGCTGCCCCTCGGAAATATACATACACAAGTCGAAACGAGGTTCCCACAGCGGAGAGCAGGTACGGGTACAGGTTCCCCCGCCCGTTAACTGCATTGTCTTACGAAGCACAATAGACGCGCGCTGCGCCTCGCCGTTATGACTCGGGACGCTAATAGCCTGCGACCGATGCTTTATGCCCGGCTGAAATGGCGCGCAGCACCGCACAGACCGGTTCCGCCGCTTCGCGTATCGATCTCCCATCGATAAATATCGCTGTACGTGTCAAATATAATAAGAGTCTAAACTTTTTCTGCCCCCCTCGCGGCTGGAAATACACAAACATAAGTCAGCGGGCGAACAAGCCATTCCCACAGAGCGGCGCGTGAGTTGTATGCGTGGCGTCGGCGACACGGCTGCGGCCAGCGAGCAGAATGCGTGCTGCCCGGCGCTCTCGGTTTCTTTACTGCGAGCGTAAATTCGCCGCCTCTTATGTTCTCCACTGCACTTCACAATGGAACACAATATCCAGCTTGTAACGGCCCATTTAATACTCGGACGGATACTACCGGCGTATGCCTCTCAGCTCCGCCATAAAATTTTCGAGACACGCTATTCGAGTAAGCCAAACAAATTCTCGAGCCGTAAATCTCGCGCACTGATACGTAAATCGAGGTCTAGTCGTATAGGGCCACTTTATGCCTTTCAAAGTGAGTTCACTACATGCTCAAAGTAAGTCATTACAGACCAGTCGACTGCTGAGTCCTTTATATTACTTTACAGTACTGTATCTCGGATTCCTAGGCGCATAAGGCCTTTAAATAACCGCAGTTATGTACAATGAGATGACAAAAGTGGTGGGATAGTGATACGCACATTCTACAGATGGCGATAGCAGCCACATTCTACAGATGGCGATAGCATCGCGTACACAAGGTAAAAAAGGGCAATGATTGCCGGAGCTCTCATTTGTACTCAGGTGATTCTACAACTACATCCAGATCCACATCCATACTCCGCAAGCCGCCTGACGGTGTGTGGCGTAGGGTACTTTGAGTAGCTCTATCGGTTCTCCCTTCTATTCCAGTCTCGTATTGTTCGTGGAAAGAAAGATTGTCGGTATGCCTCTGTGTGGGTTCTAATCTCTCTGATTTTATCCTCATGGTCTCTTCGCGAGATATACGTAGGAGGGAGCAATATACTACTTGACTCCTCGGTGAAGGTATGTTCTCGAAACTTCAACAAATGCCCAAACCGAGCTACTGAGCGTGTCTCTTGCAATCTTCCACTGGAGTTCATCTATCATCTCAGTAACGCTTTCGCGATTGCTAAATGATCTTGTAATGAAGCGCGCTGCTCTCCGTTGGATCTTCCCTATCTCTTCTATCAACCCTGTCTGGTGCGGATCTCAAACTGGTGAGCAGCATTCAAGCAGTGGGCGAACAAGTGTACTGTAACTTACTTAATTTGTTTTCGGATTGCATTCCCTTAGGATTCTTCCAATGAATCTCAGTCTGGCATCTGATATACCGACGATTAATTTTATATGGTCATTCCATCTTAAATCACTCTTAATGCCTACTTCGAGATAATTTATGGAATTAACTTCTTCCAGATGCTGACCTGGTATATTGTAGCTAAATGATAAAGGATCTTTCTTTTTATGTATTCGCAGCACATTACGCTTACTTTTGTCATTAAACGACTGTGGGGAACTGTATCAAACGCTTTGTGAAAAAAGTGTCCGATGTACTTATCGGCGCAAGACGGGAAGTAACCGACTTTGGATGCGGAATTGTAGTTGAGGCTAGACGCATGGAACATTCCATTCCAGAGTGTGACGAGAGTATCAAATTTGAGACACTGCCCACCGACGGCCTTCACTTTACAACTGAGAACAGCGGTGTTTGCATAGAGTTGTCAGTGCTAACAGACAAGCAACACAAGGTGAAATAATCGCAGAAATCGTTGTAGAACGTCTCCGTTTGGACAATGCGGTGAAATCTGACAATGTAGCAGACGACTGAGGCGAGTGCCCCTTCTAAGAGCACGACATCGCCTGCAGCGACTCTCTTGACCATATCAGTTTGATCCTAGACTGGAAAACTATGGCCTGGTGAGATGAGTCCCGATTTCAGATGGCAAGAACTGAGGGTAGGTTCGAGTGTGGTGCAGACTCCACCAATCCATGGACCATTGTTGTCATTAAGCACTATGCAAGCTGGTCGTGGCTCTGTAATGGTGAGGGCTGTGTTCACATCGAGTGGACTTCCTCCTCTGGTCCAGCTGAACCTATCATTGACTGGAAATGGTTATGCTCTGTTACTTGGAGACGATTTGCTGCCATTCATGGACTTCATGTTCCCAAACAAAGATAGAATTTTTATGGATGACAATTCGCCGTGTCATTGGGCCACAGTTGTTTGCAATTGGGTTGAAGAACGTTCTGGAAAATAGGAGCGAATGATTGAGTCACCCAGATTGCTCGATATGAATCCCATCGAACAGTTGTGAGACGTAATGAATAGGTCATTAGTGCGTAAAAATCCTGCATTGGCAACACTTTGCTATTGTGGGCACTTGTAGAGGCAGCATGGCTCAATTTTTCTGCAGAAGACTTGCAACGACTTGTTGAGTCCATGCTACCTAGAGTTGCTGCACTTTTTTTGAGTCATCAGTCTTCTGACTTTTGATGCGGCGCACCACACATTCCTCTCCTGTGCCACCTCTTCATCTCAAAGCACCACTTGCAAACTTGCAACCTACGTCCTCAACTATTTGCCGGATGCATTCCAAACTCTGTCTTCCTCTACAGTTTTTACCCTATGGAGCTCCCTCCAGCACCATGGAAGATGTTCCCTGACGTCTCCCTCTAAGATTCTGCGCAGCACCTCCCCGTTCCTTACTTTATCAATCCACCTAGTTTTCAACTTTCGTCTGCAGCACTACATCAAAACGCTTCGATTCTCTTCTGTTCGGGTTTTCCCACAGTCCTCTTTTCGATACCATACAACACTGTGACCCATATGTACATTTTCAGAAATTCCTTCGTCTAATGGCCTAAGTTTGAAACTAGTAGACTTCTCTTGGTCAAGAACGCACTTTCGGCCAGCGCCAGTCTGCTTTTGTTGTCTTCCTTGCTCCATCCGTCGTTCGTTATTTTGCTGTCTAGGTAGAAGAATTCCCTAACTTCGTGACCATCAATCCTGATAAGTTTCTCGCTGCTCTCACTTCTGCTACTTCTCATTACTTTCGTCTTCCTTCGACTTATTGTCAGTCCAAATTATGTACTTATTATGCTGTTGAGTCCATTCAGCAGATGTTGTTCTTCTACTTCACTTTCACTTATGGTAGCAATGTCATCAGCGAATCTTGTCGTTGATATCCTTTCACTTCATATTTTAATCCCATACTTGCACCTTCCTTTTATTTGCGAAAGACTACATCCCTGTGTTACACCCTTTTTAATCAGAGTACTTCGTTCTTGGTCTTTCACTCTTACTTTCCCCTCATGGGTCTGGTACATGTTGTATACTACCCATCTCTTCCTACTGCTTACCCCTATTTTTCTCAGAATTTCGAACTTGTTGGACCATTTGACATTGTAGAACGGTTTTTCTAGGTCGACAAATACTACGAACGTATCTGGATTTTTCTTTAGTCTTCCTTCCATTATCAATCGCAACGTCGGAGTTGCCTCTCTGGTGCAGTTACCTTTCCTAAGGCCAAAATGATTGTTACCCAGCATATCCTCAATTTTCTTTTCCATTCTTCTGTACATTGTTTTTGTAAACAACTTTGATGCATGAGTTGTTAAACTGACTGGGTGATAATTCTCGCACTTGTTAGCGCTTTCAGTCTTCGGAATTGTGTGGGAGATGTTTTCCGGAACTAAAATGTTATTTCGACAGACTCATACGTTCCACACACCTACGTGAATAGCCGTTTTGTTGCCACTACCCCTAATGATTTTAGAAATTCTGGTGGGATGTTATCTATCTTTCTGCCTTATTTATCTTCAGTCTTCCAAAGCTCCTTGAAATTTTCATTCTAACACTGGATCGCTTATCACTTTTATACCAACACCTGTTCCTTCTTCTTTCACTTCACGCGAGTCTTCCCCTTGAATGTATACTTTCCACCAATCCGCTCTCGCGTCTGTATTTAACTATGGAATTCCCTTTGTGCTCTCAGTTTTATCGCTCTTGCCTTTATTTGCACCGTAGGTTATTTTTACTTCTCTGTACGCTGAGTCAGTCCTTCAGACAATCATTTCATTTTTCATTTCTTCACATTTTTCACGCATCCACTCCGCCTAGCTTCTCTGGGCTTCCTATTTATTTCATTCCTAAGTGACTCTCTGTATTCCTGAATTTTCCACAACGTTTATTTCCTTCTTTCATCACTCAACTGAGATACTTCTTCTGTTACCCATGGTTTCTTTGCAGTTACCAGAGTATCTGTGTTTTTCTTTCCAACATCTGTCCTTGGCCTTTTTAGGGACGTCCATTCTTCTTCAGATGAACTACCTTCTGAGCTGTTCTTTATCACAGTACCTATAGCCTCAGAGAACTAAAAGCGTATCTCGTGATTCCTTAGTACTTCCGTATCTCACTTGTTTGCGTATTGATTCATCTTAACTAATCTCTCAAACTTCAGCCTACTCTTCATCACTACTACATTGTAATCTGAGTTTATATCTGCTCCTGGGTGCGCCTTACAATCCAATACCTGATTTCGGAACCTCTGTCTGACCATGATGTAATCTAACTGAAATCTTCCCGTATCTATCGAATAACAAATTAATGACAACTAACTATTGCAATATACCAGGTGATCAAAAAGTCAGTATAAATTTGAAAACGGAATAATGTACATAGAGAGGGAAAAATTGACACAAATGCATGGAATGACATGGGATTTTATTAGAACAAAAAAAGTATTGCTAGACACGTGAAAGATCTATTGCGCGCGTCGTTTGGTGATGATCGTGTGCTCAGCCGCCACTTTCGTCATGCTTGGCCTCCCAGGTCCCCAGACCTCAGTCTGTGCGATTATTGGCTTTGGGGTTACCTGAAGTCGCAAGTGTATCGTGATCGACCGACATCTCTAGGAATGCTGAAAGACAACATCCGACGCCAATGTCTCACCATAACTCCGGACATGCTTTACAGTGCTGTTCACAACATTATTCCTCGACTACAGCTATTGTTGAGGAATGATGGTGGACATATTGAGCGTTTCCTGTAAAGAACATCATCTTAGCTTTGTCTTACTTTGTTATGCTAATTATTGCTATTCTGATGAGACGAGGCGCCATCTGTCGGACATTTTTTGAACGTTTGTATTTTTTTGGTTCTAATAATACCCCATATCATTCCAAGCATGTTTGTCAATTTGTACCTCTCTATCTACATTATTCCGTGATTTATTCAGCTTTCAAATTCATACTGACTTTTTGATCACCCGGTATACAGGGTGTTACAAAAAGGTACGGCCAAACTTTCAGGAAACATTCCTCACACACGAAGAAAGAAAATATGTTATGTGGACATGTGTCCGGAAACGATTACTTTCCATGTCAGAGCTCATTTTATTACTTCTCTTCAAATCACATTAATCATGGAATGGAAACACACAGCAACAGAACGTACCAGTGTGACTTCAAACACTTTGTTACAGGAAATGTTCAAAGTGTCCTCCGTTAGTGAGGATACATGCATCCACCCTCCGTCGCATGGAATCCCTGATGCGCTGATGCAGCCCTCAAGAATGGCGTATTGTATCACAGCCGTCCACAATACGAGCATGAAGAGTCTCTACATTTGGTACCGGGGTTGCGTAGACGAGAGCTTTCAAATGCCCCCATAAATGGTCAAGAGGGTTCAGATCAGGAGAGCGTGGAGGCCATGGAATTAGTCCGCCTCTACCAATCCATCGGTCGCCGAATCTGTTGTTAGGAAGCGTACGAACACTTCGACTGAAATGTGCAGGAGCTCCATCGTGCATGAACCACATGTTGTGTCGTACTTGTAAAGGCACATGTTCTAGCAGCACAAGTAGAGTATCCCGTATGAAATCATGATAGCGTGCTCCATTGAGCGTAGGTGGAAGAACATGGGGCCCAATCAAGACATCACCAACAATGCCTGCCCAAACGTTCACAGAAAATCTGTGTTGATGACGTGATTGCACAATTGCGTGCGGATTCTCGTACGCCCACACATGTTGATTGTGAAAATTTACAATTTGACCACGTTGGAATGAAGCCTCATCCGTAAAGAGAACATTTGCACTGAAATGAGGATTGACACATTGTTGGATGAACCATTCGCAGAAGTGTACCCGTGGAGGCCAATCAGCTGCTGATAGTGCCTGCACACGCTGCACATGGTACGGAAACAACTGGTTCTCCCGTAGCACTCTCCATACAGTGACGTGTTCAACGTTGCCTTGTACAGCAGCAACTTCCCTGACGCTGACATTAGGGTTATCGTCAACTGCACGAAGAATTGCCTCGTCCATTGCAGGTATCCTCGTCGTTCTAGGTCTTCCCCAGTCGCGAGTCATAGGCTGGAATGTTCCGTGCTCCCTAAGACGCCGATCAATTGCTTCGAACGTCTTCCTGTCGGGACACCTTCGTTCTGGAAATCTGTCTCGATACAAACGTACCGCGCCACGGCTATTGCCCCGTGCTAATCCATACATCAAATGGGTATCTGCCAACTCCGCATTTGTAAACATTGCACTGACTGCAAAACCATTCGTGATGAACACTAACCTGTTGATGCTACGTACTGATGTGCTTGATGCTGTACAGCAATGAGTCGCATGTCAACACAAGCAGCGAAGTCAACATTACCTTCCTTCAATTGAGCCACTTGGCGGTGAATCGACGACGTACAGTACATACTGACGAAACTAAAATGAGCTCTAACATGGAAATTAAGCTTTTCCGGACATATGTCCACATAACATCTTTTCTTTATTTGTGTGTGAGGAATGTTTCCTGAAAGTTTGGCCGTACCTTTATGTAACACCCTGTATATTATTTCAGAAAAATCTTACGATACAGTTGCAGCCGTCAAATAAGTCATACGACATGGACAAATTTAACATCCTGGAAATGGCGCAATCTTCGTGGATTAGTTATACACACAGTAAACATCGACTGCCGCAAAATTGATCCTCACGGTACACCCTTGCTATGTACCGATGCGTTGCTCTCCAAGTTAAGCAAGGACGATGGTGCTGCTGTGGATCGTTGAAGACCAGTGTGTCCAGCACGCCGCACTAACAAAGAGGTCGGCCCCAGCGAGCGCTTGAGCGGCTGGGAAGCCGTCTGCGCATCGGCTGCGGCGGCGACTGTACCCTCGCGGCCCGGCCTGAGTTATGGATATCGTGCTAATGGTGGCGGCCCCTGCGCCTGCCCGCCCGGGTAATTACGTCATCACGATGACCTGCGGCCGGCCGATCGCCAGGGACACTCGCCGTCTTAATAGCCGGCCCGGCCCGGCTCGGGTTACACGGCTCGGCGCGCGCACGCGCGGGCGCACACCTCCCACAACTCCGCCGCCACTTTACGGGCTGATCTCTCCGCCGCTGCGACCGTCTGCGAGCCCACTGCTAACCGCTAGTGGCGTGTTCCGTGTGTCGGCTGCAGCCGGTCCGCTCTGAGCTCAGCACTGTATCAGCATGAAGCACTCGGGAACACAACCACCACAGCGACAGTTCCTTTCTGTCAAACGCCTTTCGAATGTCGTCGCCGCCGTCTTAAATCATGGGATTGAGTATCTACTTGTTTTGTCTTCACGAATACACTGAGGGCACAGAAGTCATGTGATAGCGATATGGACATATACATGAGGTATTATCGCGTTTACAACGTAGAAAAGGAGAGTGTGTTGGTGGAGCTATCTTTTGTACTCTGGTGATTCATGTGGAAAAATTCCGACGTGACTACGGCCCCACGACGGGAGTTAACAGACTCTGAACGCGGAATGGTGCTTGGAGCTAGACGCATGAGACATTCTACATCGGCCGGGTTCGATTCCCGGCCGGGTCAGGGATCTTCACCTGCCTCGAAATGACTGGGTTTTCGTTTTGTCCTCATCATTTCATCACCATCATGAAAGTGGCGAAATTGGGCTGAGCAAAGGTTGGGAATTTGTACGGGCGCTGATAGCGGCGCAGTTGAGCGCCCCACAAACCAGACATCATCATTCTACATAGGAAATCGTCGGGAATAAAATATTCCGAGATACACAGTGCCAAGAAAGTGACGAGCATATCTCATTTCAGGCATTACCTATCACCACGGACAATACAGTGGCCGACGGCTTTCACTTTGATTGAGAGCAGCGGCGTTTGCGTAGAGCTGTCAGTGCAGACAGACATGTAGCACTGCTTTAAGTAACCGCAAAAATCAATCTGGGACGCACGACGACCGAATTCGTTAGGACGGAACGATGAAATTTGGCGTTAATGAGCTTCTAACAATACCACCACTAGAAAAGTAGGTTAGAAATCAGATTAATAATGTTGCTCACACAGCTTATGTTCAGTTTATCGGGCAACAACAAAGTTATTGACTGTGGATGGTATCATCAGAATGGAAATAAAGAAGTCACTGTAAAAAAGTCATTAATTTTGGCAATTATCTTGAATGGATTTCCACGTAGATTTCGTCGACGTTGTCATGGTTCATCTTGTTGATTCTAGGGTGATTCCACTTTGATTGCTAGAAGATCCAGATTTGTATTTTATAGCAACATTTGGAGACCTAACAAATGCATTTTTCAGCAAATTCCTAATGATCAAACAATCCCAGATCAGAACAATGCTATGGTAGAAATAATTTTTGGCTTGGTGTTCACGATCCACATTTTAATTAAACTTCTTGTAATTCACATATACCTCTTCTTAACTGTCACATCATCAAGAAAACAGTTTTGTATCAATCTTCATATATTTAATTTCCACTTTGACCAAACAGAAGACTTGAGTGTTCTTTTACAAATCGAAATAACAACTTCTGCATTCGCGCCAAAACGGATACAAGTAAGTCAAAGATTATTACAGTCTCACAGGAATGAATACACACAAGAACCATATCACTATAATATATCGATACAGCGGAGTACCTATACATTAATAAAACTAAATGCGAATATTGTCATAAAAATATGTCTGTTACTTCGCGGAAAAGTAGTACGATGTTACTGGTATCGAGAACTGGGGTTGGGGTGCCGTAATGGTCACGTAAATAAAGAACCATTACAAGCTATGGCAAAAAAGGTTCAAATGGCTCTAACCACTATGGGACCTAACATCTGAGGTCATCAGCCCCTATACTTCGAATTACTTAAGCCTAACTAACCTAAGGATCTCACACACATCCATGCCCAAGGCAGGATTCGAACCTGCGGCCGGCGCTATGGCAGCAGCAGAGCGTCGCGAGTGCCTTTGCTAACAGCACGACATCGTCTGCAGAGCCTCTGCTGGGTTCCTGACCATATCGGTTGGACGCTAGACGACTTGCAAACCGCATCCTGATCAGATGTGTCCCGATTTCAGTTGATAAGAGCTGTTAATAGGGTTAGAATGTGACAATGGCCACACGAAGCCGTAGACGGAAGTTGTCAACAAGGCACCGTTCAAGGTAGTGGCTCCATAGCGGCGTGGTCTGTGTTTACATGGAATGGGCTAGGTGCTCTGGTGTAATTGAACAGATCGTTGACTGGAAATGGTTATGTTCGGAGGCCATCTGTAGCCACTGATGGACTTCATGTTCCCTAAACAACGCGTGAATTTTTATGCATGAGAATGCACCATGTCACTGGGTTGCAGTTGTTCGTGATTGGTTTGAAGAGCTTTCCGGATAAGTCGAGGAAAGGGTTTGGCCACCCAGAACGCCCGACATTAGTCTTAACTGAAAATTTATGGGACCTAGTCATGAAGTTAGTTATTGTACAAAATTAGTGTACAAAATTCTTCACTGAGGACACTTTCGCATTTAGTTACGGATATCTATAGAGGCAACAGGGCTTAGCAGTTCTGCAGGGGCCTTCCAAAGAATTGTCGAGTCCATGCTACATCGAGCTACTGCACTACGCCGGCCAAAAAGAGGTCCGATACGGTATTACGAGGGATTACATGGCTTTTGTCACCTCAGGTTATGTTCATCGTTCCATCACGACGGCTCACCTGCGTTTAGGGTTGTACTTAAGGATTTTCTTGAATCATCCTCCGTATATCTTCATTTGAAAAGATGAATCACGTTATACTCTGTGGCAGTCCGATGACAGGATTTGGATTTGGCAAATGCTTTGATAACGTTACCAGCCGCCATGTAAAATGCAGATACTGAATGCGAAGTAGGAGGTGTTACGGTAGAGGGTGTTTACCGTTGTTGGGGTATGGTTCCCACATTATGCTCCAGAAAACGCTAAGTGCGGAAGGGTATGAACACATTTTAGGGCATTGTGGACTTTGCACACTAGAACAGCTTAGAAACGAAGACTTTGGTTTGGATGACAAAGAACCCTCTCATAAACACCATCTGCGAGGCAGTGGTTTGTGGACAATAACATTTCTGTAAAGGACTGGCCTGCCCAGGCTCCAGACATAAATCCAGTTAGGTGAGTTAGAACATCAACTTCGCTCCATACTGGAGTGTGCAACATCATTTACTACTCTGGTTTCACCTGTTGAGGAATAATGAGCTGCCAATCCTTCAGACATTCAGATACCTCACTGAAAGTGTCTCCAGTAGAATTCAAGTCATATAAAGCTGAAGGGCGAAAACTCCCAATACAATGTCCAGTAATAAGTGTCCTGATGCTTTTGATCAGACGCTGTTCCTCTAACTTGCAAAAAAAAAAAAAAAAAAAAAAGGTTCAAATGGCTCTGAGCACTATGCGACTTAACTTCTGAGGTCATCAGTCGCCTAGAACTTAGAACTACTTAAACCTAACTAACCTAATGACATCACACACACACACAATGTCCAAAGCAGGATTCGAACCTGCGACCGTAGCGGTCGTGCGGTTCCAGACAGTAGCGCATAGAACCGCTCGGTCACCCCGGCCGGCTCTAACCTGCATCTTTAGTATAATGTACATGGGGAAGGTCAGAACAATGTGCATCATGATAAGTCAGACAGTCTTCCTTGACCTCCAATTGCTAAATGAGTGCTCCTCAGGAGGCTAGCAAAATAAAGCTCACCATGTTATAAGATCAGTTATGTAAAATTGAACTCTTCTTCAGCGGGAAGCATAGTTTCAACAGCGCAGTACTTTACTAGGCATTGCACTGGCCTTCATCGTACCTTTGAACTGATTTATCCATCCAGTTGTAACTAGGACAACCTACATTTTTCGGTTCCCTCCGAAAACTCTCGACATGGCATTTTAGACTTCATACCTCACTCACAGATAGGAAAGAGAAAGAAAATGACAAATTTTGTGAGGCCACCTGAGAATCGAACCTAGTGCATTTGGATTTGTATCGTGGTACTTCCTTACTGAACCGGCGAGCCGAAGATTATCGCTCTCAGAGCTTACTTTCCGATCTGCTGAGTAGTATATTTAATAAAGGAAACGTGGGATGGAGGACACACAAAAATAAAAAAAATCTGTGATGTGTATATGTAGACTGGACCGATGAAGGAAAATTTGTACCAAGGCCAAGATTCGAACACGGGTCTCCTGCTCACCAGGCAGATGCAATGAGCACACTGGCACGGTGGCTTTGCACAACGATACGAACGACTCTAGCACGCCTCCCTCTCAGTCCAAATTCCCACTCACTCCTTCAGCCCACTTGGTATTCCTCCCCAAATGCGAAGAGCATTGCAGAGCCTCTGCGACTATACTGGAATAACATTTCAGCGTCGAACGAGAAACTGATCCTACCTCAAACTCAGACATTGGTTCTTTATTCAAATGACACTATATGTTTCCAGAGACTTTTCAGTTCTCAATCTTCTGTGATGTATATATGCAGACTAAAGGTATGCATGAAAATTTATACCAAGGTCAGGGTTCCAAACTGGGTCTCCTGGTCACTAGGCAGATGGACTGACCACAACGCCACTCTGGCATAACGACTTTGCACAACTGCACAGACTATCCCAGCATGCCTTTCTCGTCAATCGTAGGAGTTTGAGACTTGTAAAGGACCTACCGAGGTGGCGCAGTGGTTAGCACCCTGGACTCGGATTCTGGAGGACGATGGTTCAAACCCGCGTCCCTGCATCCTGATTTAGGTTTTCCGTGATTTCCCTAAATAATTTCAGACAAATGCCTGGATGGTCTCTTTGAAAGTGAACGGCCGACTTCCTTCCCTATTCCGATGGGACGGATGACCTCAATGAAATCAACCAACCAACCAATTTGTAAAGGCCTCAATTCGGGTAAAGCATATATGCCTGCCATTCAGGCAGAATCCCCGTTTCGTTCGATGCTGAGGGCTATTCCAACACATCTGGAAAGCCTCTGCAATGCTGTTCGAATTTAGGAGGAATACCGGATGGTCTGCATTCTGAGGGGAATCTGGATTGAAGAAGGTGGTGTGCTGGGGTAGTCTGTGCATTTGTGCAAAGCCACTTGCCAGGGTCGCCTAGTGTTTGACGCATCTGCCTAATGAGCGGGGGACCTGGGTTCGAATCCTGGACTTTGTACAAATTTTCCGCCGTGCTTCAGTCTGAAAATATACATAATAGATATTTGAGACTTGAAAAGGTCACTGGAACCACATAAGTTTATTTGAAAAATGGAACACTTTAGCGCCGGCGTTTGCACGAACGTTCCCCGACGTACCATAGGAGCCGGGTCACTCGTGAGGAACCGTATAAGCATTGGCGATATCAAATATCGCCGAGTATCGAGAAAAGGCTCGTGAGAAGAGAGGGGTGGTGCCGTGGCAACTAGCAGTGGGAGGCGCTGCGGTATTGCGTGGCTATAATTTCAGGACGCGCCCGCTGCGTCGGGATTACGTTTCGGCACGCCCCCTGTCTGTTTGTTTGCGGTTTCCTGGCACATTGTAGGCCGGGGCCGCTTCCGCCGTATCGGCTGTCCCTCCTCAGGTGGGCGCTCGCCGGCCCTTTGAAGGGCGAGTGGTGCGCGCCTAATCTCGCGAGTGCACCCTGCACTTACCCCTTCCCTTTGACCGGCCCTCCAAAGGGCCATTGTCTCTGCACTGGGCGAGGGCGCGCGCTGCTGTTTAGCGGCGAGTTGTGTGTCAAGACGGCTGGTTGGGTACTTGCCACTGCTGCGCTCCACTCTCATCGCCTCTACTGGGGACTGGTGATTACGCGCGGGCCAGGGGCACCCATTGTAAGCCGGCCACTGGTCATGCAGCCCATGATCAAAGGCAGTCATTAAGCTGCGCAGGCAAAGGGGGGAGGGGGGAGAGGTCTCAGTGACGAAAAGTCTTTATTCAGGACGGCGGCCGCAGGCCACCACTAACTCTGCCGTCTAAGAATCCAAGCAGAAGCCTCCCGTTTCTCCGTGCTTCCTGTTAGTACCCTTGACAATCGTACTACTCGTCCTGTCCTGTTTTTGAGTACCCACGTGTCTAGTATTACGGAAGCTATTGAGAGGCACCCACATGCCTTGCTCATACTGTGGCATCAAGCAGTCAGGCCTACAAGATGAATGGTCTGCCATGCGAGTGGGCTCATTCTTATTTATCGAGTAACATGAACTCTAGTACTCACAATTAAGTTACAAGTTATTCTCCTGTTTGAATATTACGCAACGGAAACGAACTTCTGACTATTAGTAATTTACACAACACTGACTGTTCACTACGCACTGGCAATACCACATTTTCTTTCTTATTTAACGGCTTTTATCAACACGTGGCCATCGCACTGACTATGAATGGCGCACACATTATAAATTCTGGATATCATGACAACATACAATTCGAAGGAAAAGGCCACCAATCTTTCTCTTTTCACTATCTTATTTATTGCGATAAATTCTGTAACCTAAACACACAAATTCTATAACCTACAACAATAACACATGAGAAATTCCGCCCAGTGGGCATGGCTTTACATTGGTGATTATCTTATGGTCTCGTAATTATTTAATGCTACAGTGCACTTTCTGGATAGGACGGTGGATCTTTTGCTATATCTCACACTTCGACTCTCACAACCATCATCACGAAACTTTCCTCCAGACCGAGCGGTACAAAAGGAACATGCATAACCCACTACCTCTGAAACTACCTTACTACTCTCCCATGCAAACCACACATACTTAAATTACATGACATACACCACACTGCAACATGGAATACAAGACAAGGAATAGTCACAACATTATAATCACATCACTTTCAGCTTTCCCACTTCAATTAGTATTCATCCCAGTTTCACACGACACTGCCCCACTTCGTAACTTTTCTTTCCTACTATGAACTCTGGAGGATATATGCACGTCTTCCTGTGCAATGCAAGCCAAGTGGCGTTGCTGGATAGACGGCTGACTCATCTTGCTTCTCTCTCAGAGTATTATAGTTTGAATCAAGCGTCACACGCAAAGTAATATTAAGAACATATTCATCACACACGCGAGTCCTCAACTGATACCATGGACGAGTACTTCTCTTTATCCTTTGTCTCATACACAGATTGAGACTCACACAGTACTCACCACGTGGAAGAACTCGTCTCTAATTTCAAGTCCTGCACTCGCCATTTCTTAAATATTTCCAACTTATAGTACACACGCTAGTAATTCAGCTTAACTTAAGCACTCGGGAAGTATTTCAGCTTATTGCTACACGTGGTTTCATTGTGACCGTTGGTCACTTCCGAAGATTACTACGATCCCCTTAATATTACCTGCCTGACATTTAATCTCCCCACAAAAGTTCCTGAAATAGAGAAATTATTATTCCAAACTACTCTTACGTATTTCACATGCATACCATGTCTCCATTTTTTTGTCTTTACGGAGCACACCTGAGACAGGTCTTACCAACACTAGATCCAGCGGCAGAGTGCTGAAACATGGTAGTTCTTCAGGTCAGCTCGCACCTCCATCGAGGTGGGGGCGCACCATGTTACCGTATTGGTCAGCCACATTTCAGGCGCTCAAAGCTCAGGTAAATTTCATCTCTTTGGTTCCACCAAAAGTGACCAAAGGCCCGCCTCAAAGATGATCATATATTACACATTCACTATCTGTGGTTAGCAGACGACCATACATTCATTCATTTCGCAGATCTCACCAAATTGGTGTAGGGATTTATTTTGTGGGAGTGCACATGTGATCAATTAAATAAATAAATTGTCATTCTTTCCTACACTGGTATCCGGCTTAGGTGTATTAAGTGAAATTGAGTTATTATTACAAAAAATATGTTATGACAAGAATAACGAAGAATGTTGTACCTATTTTCAATGTCGGGCGGTACTGTACCCTTTCACTATCACTTGATCCCTAAACAGTTGTCTCCTTGCCGGCCGCGGTGGCCGTGCGGTTCTGGCGCTGCAGTCCGAAACCGCGGGACTGCTACGGTCGCAGGTGCGAATCCTGCCTCGGGCATGGGTGTGTGTGATGTCCTTAGGTTAGTTAGGTTTAAGTAGTTCTAAGTTCTAGGGGACTTATGACCTAAGAAGTTGAGTCCCATAGTGCTCAGAGCCATTTGAATCAAGTTGTCTCCTTATCAGTGTTTTCCGTATGTTCCTTTCTTCACAGATTCTGCCAAGAACTACCTCATTCTTTACTCCAAGAGTCAACCTAATTTTCAGCGTTCTTCAATAGCTCCACATTCAGTCGCTTCGATTCTCTTATTTTCCAGTTTTCCCACAGTCCACGATACACTCCAATACACTGCTGTGCTCCAAAGATTTCTTTCTTAGATTAAGGCTGATGTTCGATACTAACAGACATGTTTTAACCAGTAATGACCTCTCTGCCAGTGCTGATCTGCTTGTGATATCCTCCTTTCTTCTTGCTCCATTGGACACGTTTTATTTTGCTTCCATGGTAGCAGAATTCCTCCACTTTGTCTACTTCGTGGTCCCTTATTTTGAAGTTTATTGGCCGTCTCCTTTCTGCCACTCCTCAACCCTTTCGTTTTCCTTTCCAGTTTACTCTTAGTCTGTAGCGTGTGCCTGTAAGACTGTCCATTCCATTTCACATGTCTTGCAATCCTTCCTAACTTTCATTGAAGATGGCAATGTCAGCAAATACTTTTGCCCTGAATTTTAATCCCGCTCTTTAAGCTTTCTTTTATTTCTGTCACTGCTCCTGAGTAGAAGCGTTGAACAGTACGGTCGAACAACTATATATACCTGCCTTACACCATTTGTACTCTGAGCACTTCGTTATAGGTCTTCCATACTTATTGTCCCTTCTTGGTTCTTGTATATATTGTGTATTATCTGTCTTGTCCTATACCTCACTCTATTTTTCTGAGAATTTCGCATCTTGTACCGTATTAAATTGCCGAAAACTTCCTCGAGGTTGACAAATTCTATGAACGTGTTTTGATTTTTCTTAAGTCTTGCTTCCATCAACAATCGCAACGTCGGAACGGCCTCTGTCGTGCCCTTACCTTTCCGAAAACCAAAATGATCGTCACCTTCAGATTCTTCCGCGTATATACAGAATGCTTATATAAAGGTAGTCCAGATTCTTCGTTTTTCGTTAGTATCACCATTTGCAAAAAAAGTATGTATTGATGAATTTGAATGCTATCGGGACATCAGTTTGCCAAATCACGCTTTTCACGTGCTGCCAGTAATAATAAACAGAAGGACAGAAATGAAGGACGAATGCTCACTGGGTGGAGGTAAGTTTGGTTACAGAACGGGAAATAGTAGTGGAAAAGGAGTTCTGACATTCCGATTACTAATGTAAGGAACATACAAGAAAACTGAGGATACATTCCTAGCATTTGTGGACCTAGAGAAAGGCTTCGACAATGTAAAGACGAAAAAGCTTGGGAGTATACTAAACGCGTCTCCATGTTAGTTACTATTTACCAATTGCTGAATCCGTTCTGGCGTTTCAAGTAAGGCTTCTCTGTATATCGTTTTTGCCCATATCTTTGGTCTTACTGGAGCTAGGTGCTTATAAACCCCACAGTGCTGATACTCAAAAGGTCTGTTGTTTCTGTGCCAGATTTGGATGACATCAATCACGGCGTCTGGTAGGTGATCGTGCTCATACACACAAACATCCACTCTGCACATATATATAAATAGTGTGTGCGCGCGCGCATACGTGCGTGTATACCAAATACACCTTCCCAATTTGCTGTTTTATTTAAGGTACGGGCCTTTCTGGATACAGAAAATCTTCGACTGCTGCGCTGGCCAGCACATTCTCCAGATCTCTCACCAACTGAAAACGTCTGGTCAATGGGGGCCGAGCAACTGGCTCGTCACAATACGCCAGTCACTACTCTTGATGAACTGTGGTATCGTGTTGAAGCTGCATGGGCAGCTGTACCTGTACACGGCATCCAAGCTCTGTTTGACTCAATGCCCAGGCGTATCAAGGCCGTTATTACGGCCAGAGGTGGTTGTCCTGGCTACTGATTTCTCAGGATCTATGCACCCAAATTACGTGAAAATGTAATCACATGTCAGTTCTATTATAATATATTTGTCCAATGAATAGCCGTTTATCATTTACATTTCTTCTTGGTGTAGCAGTTTTAATGGCCAGTAGTGTATTTAGAACAGAGCATGTAAAGCCATTACGTGCGAGAAAAAAAATTTAGAAAAAGTTTGAAATTGTGTTGAAGTTTGTTGGAAGTCGCTAACATAAAGTGGTTTCACTCTTAAATGCTACATGAATATAGTATTGGTAACTGGTGGTGTGTTAGACTTTGAACGTAAGTTTATACATTGTAGAGAGTAGCTTACGGCAGGCTTAATTATACGAAACAGTGAATATGAAGTTTTCCCTTCGTGATATAGACACTGCTTCATAGTAGTAGCGCTGAGTTGTTAGAGCTAAACGACGTTTTGCTGTGAGCACACAATGAGGAGGCCGTTACGCGGTGTGGGCCGTGTTGCAGGCTGCCGGGAGACGGCGTTCATCTACGCCATCACGAGCGCCGGCGTGACGCACGCGATAGCGCGCGCCTGCTCCGAGGGCAGCGTGTCGGCCTGCTCGTGCGACCACAGCTACGCGCACCGCGCGCACGCCCACGCCAAGCACCCTCTGCCCGGCACCGCCGCCGCCGCCGCTGCAGGTAAGGAGCCGAGCCGCCAATACGTCTCCGAAGGAAAAAAGCTAACAGAGGAAAGTGCCCAAAGCCGGACACCCCCCCACCCCACTTTGCTTTTGATTTTTTAAAAACAGAAAACAGTAGAAAATTGTTTGTAACCTCCCAACAGATAAAAATTCCGTAACCTCCCAACAGTAAAAACAATATATTTATTTCATTCACATTCAATGTAACCTTCCAACAGATAAAAATAGTCATATATTGCATTCACATTCAGCGTAACCTCCCAATAAAAAAATTGCGTAACCTATCAATAATAAAATGTGAGTAATCTCTCAATAAAATTGTGGCTCACTTATAACCTTTCAATAATTGACTGTGAATTTAAATTGGTAAATTTTAGACGTCAGCAGTGCTGCGTCATGGCCCTGAAAGATCATACTGAATAAATTGAAAATTCTTACCTCAATAAAGTCGCCGGATAACGCGTATATATCTGCTCCTATATGAAACTAAAATTTTCTGGCACAGCCCTGTGCAATGCTGGCCGATAGATTTGTCATGTATAACAGAAACAACTGATTTTTCTTTACAATAATCAGAATGACCATGGACTGGAGAAATTAGTAAATTCTTAAAATTGAGATCAATAATTGTTAAAAGTTAATTTTTTTATGAGAAAGATTGTTAAGAGACTTTTTAAAGCATTTCACATGGGACCTGATACAACAATAGTACATACGCGCGAGGCTGCTTTTACCTTATACTACAATGCTCAGGATCCGCCATCGCTCCCCAAGACCGGCCCAGCCAACTCCACACACGACTGATGGCTACTACTAATACTGCTGCTACTGACACTGCTCTTACTGCAGCCAACAGTACTCTCTGCTCTGAGACACTTATAGCTTACATATCGCAGGCAGCGCGAGAGCAATCCATCGAAATTACATCTGCTCGAGTGCGCTAGCAACAAATTCCTTAATCATGGACCTCTTACATGTTTCAAAACCGTATCATAATTTTAATATAATGTTATGCACCACTTACGTTTTACTCTTAGAAGCCTTAATTAAATCGGACCCCTTTTAAAAATAAGCAAAAAGCACTAAACAAAATTGGACAAAGGTATTAAATAAGAGAAAACATCTTGTAGTTTCAAAGTAGGTTTAATATTGCATCTTTCAGAAACTTAAAGAATGTCTCTATGATTCCTTTGCTTAATTCAACAGCTCTGCCATACGATGTTCCTGTAGGTTTTCATTCTGACAGTTTGGTTTTGTGACATTTAACGAGAACGTTAACCCAATTTTCACCAGCAATTTCGCCTTTGAACTGGTATTTACTGTTATTCCCCTCTGACAACCGTAATGCCATTATTCACAATTCCTTACGAGTAAGCCCAAAGACAGAAACTTCCATAGCAAGACAGTACTATACAAGATCTTCCTCGAAATCTTTACTCGAACTGTAGGTCCGCCTGTTTTGTTTTTTGCTGCTTCCTCTGGTGTACCGCACTTCATGCTGGACAGCCTCGTAAGGGTTATTTCTGGATCATTAAACTGCTTACTGACCTCCTTCCAACTCACTTGATTTTTATGAACTGCTTCAATAGCTTTACTCACTTTAGAAGCACTCCACTTTCTTTAATCAACCTTCGCCATTATCCTCTTCGAAACTGCACTAGGATTCCAAAAGAATAAAAGTGTGTACTAATACGAGAGATTTGAAACATTAAGTAAGGGATCTGGTTTAAGCAACTATAGCGTATATTTTGTTAACCATATATCTGAATGAAACCGTTTAGTCATAAACACTAACATTTGAAACTTATTAATCAAGAACAGACACATGTTGAATGGCTTATCTGCCATAACGGAAAATGTAGTACAAGGCAGAAAAAAATTTTCCATTGTCAAAACATGAAGCCTACTGTCAAACATAAATAACGAGTGAAGCAGCAGTCCGCGCCGGAGTGGTGCAAGCCTGAGCTACTACATGTAGCTTAAGAGAATGCACAACTAAGAACCATGGGGCCAACTTTAGGGGGGTAGTCAGGTTTTGGACACTAACCTCTACAATGTATATTTTATATTTGATTAAAAAACGAATATTTGTGTGTTCGTCTTCTATGTGTTCCTATACCACTCATGCGATGGCGATGAAACAGTGGTGACTTGTTGCACACATCTGTGAAGGTTTCTGTTGGGTCAGAACTAACTACCACCTATAGGGCTGGAAATGAAAAGATAGTGACATAGCAAGTTAATTCAGGAACGCTTGGATCAATTTCAATCAAATTTTGTATCCATATGATTCACTATTTGTACAAAAATTTTGTTGGTGTACTATATCCCAACAGATATACAAAAATATTTGCCGACGTTGGTTGCCGATGCAGTGGCATTAAGTGTGTAACTGTGCACCTGTATTTGAGTGACAGCTACAAAGTACTCGGGCAACATATTCCAACATAAGAAGCTTCAGCCTTCTTCTAATTGCAACGCAAATCTTCCGTCTGATACGTATGCTACTATGAACTTTTCCCCCATCAATTCTGACTTACATTTATCCTGTCCTGATTTTAATGCATGACATAGCTCTAGTGATTTTTACTTAAAACCGCACTAGTGCCAGTGACATGAAAGAGCAGTAACACACTTCTCGCACAGGAGACGATATTCCAGTACGATATGAGGAGTTTTCGGATGTCCAGAGATCTCAGGTGAGCGATGTTGTGGTTGTTGCAGGAGCGGGTGGGCTGCTGTCGGCAGCGCCTGCGGGGGCGGGCGTGGCGGCGACCGGGGGCCGCACCGCGGCGCAGGCGGCGGCCGACTGGGAGTGGGGCGGCTGCTCCGACAACATCGACTACGGCTTCAAGTTCTCCCGCGAGTTCGTCGACACGGGCGAGCGCGGACGCTCCCTCCGGGAGAAGATGAATCTTCACAACAATGAGGCGGGCCGAGCGGTGAGTTAACCAACACTCACTCTCTCTCTCTCTCTCTCTCTCTCTCTCCCGCCCCCTCTCTCTCCCGCCCCCTCTCTCTCCCTGCCCCCTCTCTCCCCTGCCCCCTCTCTCCCCCACCCCCTCTCTCCCCCGCCCCCTCTCTCCCCCGCCACCTCTCTCCCCCACTTTCCCCCTATCTCCCCCTCTTTCCCCCTATCTCCCCCTCCCCATCCCCCTCTGCCTCTCCCCCGCCCCCTCTCTCCCCCGCCCCCTCTCTCCCCCGCCCCCTCTCTCCCCCGCCCCCTCTCTCCCCCGCCCCCTCTTTCCCCCGCCCCCTCTTTCCCCCGCCCCCTCTTTCCCCCGCCCCCTCTCTCCCCCGCCCCTTCTCGCCACCACTTTCCCCCTATCTCCCCCTCTTTCCCCCTATCTCCCCCTCCCCATCCCCCTCTGCCTCTCCCATCCTTTCCAGACACATTTCTTTCCTCTTCATTTAGTTGAACATTTCTGCTGTCAACCTCTTCCTGTCTTTTCCGAGTAAATTCATAACCGCACCGTAAACATATTCCATCAAACATCAAATTCAATTACAATTCAAATCCCCAAGAACATCTACGAATTAACTGCTAATTAACTGATTCCCATTCTTAGTTTTTTAAACCTAAATGTAACAAGATTTTTATATTTGCTCTGCCTGAATTCTGTTATCCATGAGGATAAACGTGAGCAGATTGTCTGTCAGGAAATTAAACCACAGCACACCTTCAACTCCTCCTTCACCTCCCCTTCATCCTTCAGTTGAGTTGAAAGGACGAAAATATGAAATTTTCTATTTCCTTTCAGTTTAGAAATGGAACTTATCAATATATATTTTACAAGTTATTTCACTTTTCAGTGTAAAAAACGAAAAACTAGTATAATAAGACAGGTGCACCGGCACCTGCCTGCAGCAAAGCGCCACAGCTGACGGCGACGGTCGCACTATACTCGAAACGCTGTCTTGCCTTTCACGTCGAAACGGAGCGGTGGAGTAGTCTCTCTCTCTCCCCTCTCTCTCTCCCTCTCTCTCCCTCCCTCCCTCTCCCTCATGCTTTGTGTGTGTGTGTGTATATGTGTGTGTGTGTGTGTGTGTGTGTGTGTGTGTGTGTGTGTGTGTGTGTGTGAGAGAGAGAGTGAGAGAGAGAGTGAGAGAGAGAGAGAGAGAGAGAGGGAGTGTCCCCTCCCCTCAAGGGGGAACACCTGGAATTACACAAGAGAAACGCTCATGTGTGTGGCCCTTACCTGCTCTCAAACAAGAAGAACAAGCCCTTTCCCGGGCATTTAAAGACACTTTCAGACCAGCTGCAGCGGCTTACTGGTAGACTGTGATCCTGTCCCACTTCTTAAGGAAACACTTGATTCTGCTCCCAGAGGACTCTCGGAACATACAGAACCATCATCGGATTTTCCAGGCCCGGGTTCGTGGTTGCATAACACAGGATAATGACGCGCAAAGGTGGGGCTCTAGTTGAAGTAGCTATCACCAAGTTCGCCAGAAATGCCTTAACAAAACAGACTCATTCAGAAAGCTTGAAGCGGGGGTTCAGACCCTGCTTTTCTGCAGTACCGTTTAGAGCCATACGAGAAGTAAGATATGGATTCTTATAGATAAAGAAAAAAAAATGGCGTTGTACGTTAAAGAGATTCGCGACCGTTCTGCGAAGGTTTGTGACATAAGATCGATTTCAGATTTACAAAAATTTCAACTACTCGACATCTATGTCGTTAGTATGTGTTTTACACATGGTGTAAGACAACACTTCCAAGATCTCTAACTTCCCACTATCGAGCACCGGGTGGGAAAAATGAAGACGCAAGACTTTTCCTTGCGTGCTCTGATCCCTCTTCATTTCATCGCGATAGTCATTCGTCCTTCAAGTCAGACATATATTTTGACCTTTGACCATTGCAGGAGAAATTTGCTAACTAAAATTTTGTAAAAAAAAAAGAAAAGAAAGAAATTACTGCAATAAGAGATTGCTTTCTTTTAATAAACGTCACCCTAGCCCGTTTATCACGTCCATGACACTCTCTCCCTTTTACCGTGAACACACGAAACGAACAGCCCTTCTTTCGCGTTCATTTCCTCTCTGGCAAGTATCTCCTAATGAGCAGAAATACTCTAGAAGAACAGCTTATTTAGAAGATTTGATGCAGATCTTAAGCGTTCTGCTATCAAATCTCTGTCCTTAGTTGTCCACAACATTTTATACGTGACTACTTCAGCTTAAGTTGTTATTAGGTAGTATCACTAGATGTTTAAATGGATCGACACTACGCAAATTTGTGTCATTTATCATGTAAGAGGAATTTTCTAGCTATGTACATGGACGACTACACAGCTTCTACGGTTTAGGGTCAGTCGCTATTTTTTGCACCATTCAGATATCTCGTCAAAGTAATTTTGTAGCTCGCTTTGGTTTTGTTGACTTCACTAGAAGGTAAACTACGACAATCTGAGAGAGCTGGTAAACTGCAATCCAAATTATTTACGTAGATTCAAGAAAAGCAAAGGATCTGTCACATTTCGCTGGGGAACGTCGGCTGTGACAACATTTTCAATAGATGGGTTCGTTTTGTAACCTTTTTAAACTAATCCAGTCGGTGTCCCATATACACGCAGTTTGCTAGAAAGTAACTCGTCAGTGCAGGAGCTAAATACCCTCTCCATGCATCATCTCACAGACCTAGTGCTCCCTGTACAGACACTCCGACGAGACTAAACCGAAACAGCTTCACCGTGTAGGTTTAATTAGGCGAGAACCGTAACTGTATTTTTTCGTCGTTTGCTTCTGAGCGCCTTCGAACACTAATAGCTGCATCCGCCAAATAAACTTCGACAGCCAGCCCACTCTGCGGGTTCCGCACAGTAGACGTCTTTCGCTGTTAGCAATTAATTACATGCGGAGGGAAGTGACGGCGATGCCACCCGCGATCTAAGTGCGGGAAAGTTTCTGTCGTCGCAGATGGCAAAAACGCGTAATTACTGAAGGCAAACGTCTGCCAGGATGGCCCAGCATGCTCCACGGCAGTAGACGTTTTCATTAAATGTGTTATTACACCTGCATTACGATATTATTAAAGCTCGACGTCGTATTTCACTTAAAGCTGAGCTCTGGTAGCAAAGAAAACGAGCCGGGGACGCCAGAGAGGGAAAAAAAGTTCTCTTGTGAAGGTACAGTAAGGAAAGAAAAAAAGGAAGGGCTTTCGTAGTAATTAATCGGCGTAACTTTTATTTTTGAGCGGAATCGTGCTCCCTGCTCCTCGCTGCCGCCGAGCCGGAGGTAGAATTTTAATTAGCCGAGAGCGTGCGGCAGACAATGGCGAGCAAATAGCAGTTCAAGGTGGTGGGCAGTCCCGCGGAGGCGCTGAAAAACTCATTCAGGGGGGATGCAACGGCCAGGGCGGGCAACCTGTGCGCCGCAAAAACCCCGCACGTATGCCGCGCACATACCCGCGTACACGCAAGCCTCGCTTAATGACGCAATAAAATGGAACTGAATAATTGCTTGTAAAAGGGAGCCCCACTGGCCTTAGTGCTGGTTTTTGTGCTCGTAGAATTCTGTCTTCCTCTCCCACCTTCCCCTACCGCGCCCCCCTCTCGTGGTCACCCCTGTTGGTTTCCTCTGTACTGCCTACATTTGTTCCGAGTGAAATGTTTGTGGGCAAAATTGGCCGCCCTGCAGACGAGACCAGTCCGGCCCGGCGCAACCATAAGTCAAGGCAAATGGATGGCGACCGCGCAAAGGGAAGGCGGGGAGCGGCGGAGGAAAGGGGCAGAAGAAAGAACGGAAAACGAAAGAGAGGACCGAGTGGCGCCCTCCTCTTTTGGCGTTTCGGGCAAAACGTCTTTGGAAATTAATACCGGTACAAATTGAGCGCTGCGCCTTTCTTGTGGCTGGCTGTGGATGGAAACACTTAAAAGAGCGCGGGTTGTGATTTGTTGCTTCCTCCCTCCCGTCTCCCCTCTCCCTGTGCTATCTTCCCCTACCACGGAGAAGATCTGGGTGCCGGTGGAGGGGAGGTGGGGAGGAGGGGTGCAGGGCAAGGCCGACGTTTAATAGCGAGCTGTGTAGACACAGGGCGGTGGCAGCTGCGCGTAAAAACGTAATCGCTGTCCCACGTGGATGTTACCAGGCCATAAGCCGCAGATCGCTTTCGTGAGAACTGAACGGCAGCGGCGACGCGGGGACTAAACGGCCGTACGCACAGGCATTACAAATTGGCGTATCACACTCACTCCCTGCTCGTTCTCGGCTATAGCGAGCAAAGAGTGGTCCACTTATTGCCTGCAGTTGCGCGTTTTCTCTCCGGGGCGTTCGACCTGTTCAGATCTATTACTGCAGCTGCAGCTATTGGCGCAGGTTAATAATTCCACTCACGGCAGTCTGGTTGTATTGTTGCACTCAACAAATGATACATGGCAGATTCGCAGTAACAGCTTGTCACAGAGGGCAAAACAAACGTACTAAATATATAGCACCACTGACAACTTCTGAAATGTGGGAGTCTCTTTCTTCTATGATGTCCCACAATTTTCACAAATGTGCAGGACTGTCGTTTACTTTACTATCGGCGTCGCGGCCGTTGGCGACGGAAAAGCCGTGATAGCGGGATGGGAAACGAAATCGCTCGTGTCCTTTTAAAACGAACCATTCTGACATTCACATCAACCGATTTCAGGAAAAACGCGGAAAACGACAATTCGGGAGGTCGGGCGCGATTTAAACACTTTTTTTTGTGTTCCGTAAATGAACCTGCACTTCCGCGGATGGGACCGTAACGTCTAGCAAAGTATTATGACTTGCACAGTTTACGACTGGAAGAGACACGTTGTAGACGGAACAGATTTGACAAACCACGGTCTTAAATCCGTTTTACACAAGAAATGGATTTTATGCTTTCTTGTCTCCGTAGTCATTATAGTGTTGTTCGGTTTGTTTTCGTGACACACTAGTTTTCTCTTACACGATCAACGAGATGTTTGAAACCAAAAATGTGTGTACGTTTTACAGACAAAAAGCCTACACTGTCCATAAATAAGAACGTAAATAGATAAACGTGTTTTAGTGAAAATTATTTCAATAATGAAAATGTCAGAATTATTTGACGAGAAAAGTAAGTTTGGTGTTATTTGGCACTTCGCAAGAAAACAATCCCGAAAGGATAAATTACAAAAGTATGCTATTTATTGCGTCCTAGATATTGTCTGATGTGTTCGCACTTTGCAAGTTTATATTTTCTTGAGCAAATTATTGTATATGTTCTGAAATGTTTGGGTAGCACTTTGTTCTCAGTGCAAATGATGTACTACACCATATTTGACGAGAACTTCCACTACCAGTTCTGCTGTGGGTGTTGATAAACTCTGTTATCATTGCTTGTTCCTATATTTTTCCACTATATTTTGGTATTTGCTTAAAATGGATAGTCCCTCAAAGTGTCTCTTTCATCTTTAAAGCAGGAATGGCTCCATAAGTCGTGAATACGTCTTCTAGAACAGAGTTAGGCTAGGTATGAGGGACTAGCCAGTGAAGCAGTATTGTAACGTTTGCAGTGTAATACATTATGAGTAATAACTCCAAAATTAAGTTATGTCACTTACAGAATATATAAGTAAATCTGTTCACTTTTTCACGTTCCCTGAGAAAAGGGGAGTGTGCAGCACGATACCTGTAGCAGCCAACACAGCTGACCTGGGTACTGCATTGTCGACGTTATCGTCTTCGCTTCTGCTGTACGAAGTGGATGGTTACAGTACAGCGAGGGACAGACAAATGCTGTATTTGTTGAAAAAAGTTCATTAATCGTAATGCCTACGTCCGTAGTGCTTAAGAAACAATGTCTGTGCTCGAATATTGATAAGGCATTTCCACCATGCCACGACTATGATTTATGGCTCCAAACAAGCGGTTTTGAAAGCATCTTCATTTATTGCAGAGAAAAGTAACTGGTATATGATAGATGAAGTTGTTGGAGAGCAAAAAGTGTGTAATGCTGCGAAACTGGATAAACAGTTCGTGCATCTTAGTTGCTTCAGCTCCAAAATAAGGTTTTACTGTTTCCGTATTATCTTAAACATTAATATGCATTCACTACGGCTTCAACACCGAGGAAGAAAAGGGAATGAGAGGAAACTTAAAAAAAAAGTTACAAAGCAAACAAAAATAAATAAATTAGACGACCGTGAGGAGGAGGATGAGGAGCAGGAGAAGGGAAATGACAAATCCAAATGAGAATGAGGTAGGGGAGGATAGCATAGGTCTTTCCACGTGACAAACCCCCTTAATCCCAACGTCTGGATTCAAATGACTATGGCATTGATGGGCAGTGCATAGCTGACTTACTCTTTCTCTATTTATTACAAAGTATTTTTCTCAGTTGTAGCCCTATAGGTATTTAAGGAAACATTTGGCCATCATATGCTGGCATTTATCTACATTTATTTCTTTCGAAGTTTCCCGCTTCTGTGGTGTTTACCCAGGTGACGTACGTACATTTCAAGTGTTGTGAAGGAGCATGGTAGAAACAAAGTTGCCAACACTGCCAGTTGCTATCTTTGCTATTTTGAAATACGCAACCAAGGCGAGGAACTCAGCGTTTCCTTGGTCATCTGTTTCACAATACAGCAGACAATTTCTAATAAGATACTAGATTTTACGAATGACTTGTATTTACAGCCAATTCTCACACTTTTTCGTCTCTATATAATTTTCATTGTCTCGTCCTTTTGGAACAATATTAAAATGGAAGACTTGCTACGCCAAAAAACCTGTCACCCTGGGCTGTGGCGCGGCTCATCCCCCTCCCCCTCTCCTTCAGAGCCGTCCCTGTCGTAAAGACGACAAACTGCAAAGCCGACAGCTCTGAGAACATACGCAATTTTGGCGGCGACGTCTAAACGAAAAAGACTACACCAAACAGACGAGACACGGCACAGCAATAAAACGCCAGGGGCGTTGCAGCAGACTCACTTTCCTGGAGTAGTCAGTAGAGACAAAAGGTGGGGAAAGGAAGTTTTAGGACACTGGAAACAAAATAGCGTGTGAGAAAGAAATGCACGAAGAGCAGTCTCAAATTTCTCTCTTTTGAAAGACGCAAAGATCGGCATGCAGATCAGTGACACAGATAAAAATTAGGGGCGGGGGAGGGGGGGCGGAGTGGAGGCGGCGAGGGAATCTACATCTACATTTGTATTTATACTCCGCAACCCACCCAACGGTGAGTGGCGGAGGGCACTTTACGTGCCACTGTCATTACCTCCCTTTCCTGTTCCAGACGCGTATGGTTCGCGGGGAGAACGACTGCCGGAAAGACTCCGTGCGTGCTCGAATCTCTCTAATTTTACGTTCGTGATCTCCTCGGGAGGTATAAGTAGGGGGAAGCAATATATTCGATACCTCATCCAGAAACGCACCCTCTAGAAAACCTGGACAGCAAGCTACACCAAGATGCAGAGCGCCTCTCTTGCAGCGTCTGCCACTTGAGTTTGCTTAACATCTCCGTAACGCTATCACGCTTACCAAATAACCCTGTGACGAAACGCGCCGCTCTTCTTTGGATCTTCTCTATCTCCTCTGTCAACCCGACTTGGTACGGATCCTATACTGATGGGCAATACTCAAGTATAGGTCGAACGAGTGTTTTGTAAGCCACCTCCTTTGCTGATGCCCTAAATTTTCTAAGGACTTTCTCAATGAATTTCAACCTGGCACCCGCCTTACCAACAATTAATTTTATATGATCATTCTACTTCAAATCGTTCCTAACCATACTCCCAGATATTTTACAGAAGTAATTGCTACCAGTGTTTGTTCCGCTATCATATTGTTGTTGTTGTGGTCTTCAGTCATGAGACTGGTTTGATGCAGCTCTCCATGCTACTCTATCCTGTGCAAGCTTTTTCATCTCCCAGTACCTACTGCACACTACATCCTTCTGAATCTGCTTAGTGTATTCATCTCTTGGTCTCCCTCTACGATTTTTACCCTCCACGCTGCCCTCCAATACTAAATTGGTGATCCATTGATGCCTCAGAACCTGTCCTACCAATCGATCCCTTCTTCTAGTCAAGTTGTGCCACAAACACGTCTTCTCCCGAATCCTATTCAATACCTCCTCATTAGTTATGTGATCTACCCATCTAATCTTCAGCATTCTTCTGTAGCACCAAATTTCGAAAGCTTCTATTCTCTTCTTGTCCAAAGTATTTATCGTCATTGTTTCACTTCCATACGTGGCTACACTCCATTCGAATGACTATTTGGGGTTCGCCGATGACTTCCTGACACTTAAATCTATACTCGATGTTAGCAAATTTCTCTTCTTCAGGAACGCTTTCCTTGCCATTGCCAGTCTACATTTTATATCCTCTCTACTTCGACCATCATCAGTTATTTTGCTCCCCAAATAGCAAAACTCCTTTACTACTTTAAGTGTCTCATTTCCTAATCTAATTCCCTACATTCTAATTCGACTACATTCCATTATCCTCGTTTTGCTTTTGTTGATGTTCATCTTATATCCTCCTTTGAAGACACTGTCCATTCCATTCAACCTGCTCTTCCAAGTCCTTTGCTGTCTCTGACAGAATTACAATGACATCGGCGAACCTCAAAGTTTTAAATTCTTCTCCATGGATTTTAATACCTACTCGAATTTTTCTTTTGTTTCCTTTACTGCTTGTTCAATATACAGATTGAATAACATCGGGGAGAGGCTACAAGCCTGTCTCACTCCCTTCCAAACCACTGCTTCCCTTTCATACCACTCTTACAACTGCCATCTGGTTTCTGTACAAATTGTAAATAGCCTTTCGCTCCCTGTATTTTACTCCTGCCACCTTCAGAGCTTTCTCTAAGTCCACAAATGCTACAAACGTAGGTTTGCCTTTTCTTAATCTATTTTCTAAGATAAGTCGTAGGGTCAGTATTGCCTCGCGTGTTCCAACATTTCTACGAAATCCAAACTGATCTTCCCCGAGGTCGGCTTCTACCAGTTTTTCCATTCGTCTATAAAGAATTCGCGTTAGTATTTTGCAGCTGTGACTATCATATAATCATACAATAAAGGATCCTCCTTTCTATATGTTCGCAATACATTACATTTGTCTATGTTAAGGGTCAGTTGCCACTCCCTGCACCGAGTGCCTATCCGCTGCAGATAGGAATCTGGCTCAGCGAGGAACAAAGACGCGCTAGACAAGTCAGTTGTGGCGCAGGTAGATATAAACAATAACCTGCGAGGCGCCTTCCCTTTCGTTTGCTGACAGCGGCGGCCTTCAGTGCAGAGCGAACGCACGGACGGGCGGACGACAGCTCCGGGACAATGCCGGCTCGCTCACTCATTAATGTGTTACACGCACCGGCGCGGCGGTGACGTATTCCGTCGAGTCAGCGCGTCGCGCCCGGCGTTATGGACGAGCGGTGCGGCCGAGGTCGTGACCCCGCGGACGACGAGGCGCGTTTTATTATTTACAGTGGATAAAGAGGCCGGCGCGCGCACAATGAAGACGTCCGCGGCCCGCCGGCCCGGCCGTACGTCACGCGCCGCGTGGCAAATTGAACAATGCGCCCCTGGGTGGCCATTGTTGGCGGCGTTGTCCGCGCAGCGGGGCGCCGCCAGGTGGCTCTGCTCTCCCCACCCACCGGCCGCCGGCCGCGTCGCGTCGCGTGAAATTCCTTTCCTTCCTTCGTTCTTTCTTTTTATGTCCCCTCTACACATCTGCTAGCGACATTCTCCCTTTCGGCAGCGAGCTCCTAAGCCGTTGTTGTCGGCCTCGCATCCGCTGCCCAGTAGCGGACCGTAATGCCTCTTCAGACTTGGGCGCAGTTCACATCTGTCAATGAAAGCTTGCTCCTCTGCACTGCGGCAACCACCCACGCGGAACCTGAAGCATCCCACTTCACTCCAACCACCTCAAAATCACATAAACTGAACGTACGCTCTCGCATCAAGGTCCATTAGTTACTAAATGGTTCAAATGGTTCTGAGCACTATGGGACTTAACTGCTGTGGTCATCAGTCCCCTAGAACTTAGAACTACTTAAACCTAACTAACCTAAGGACATCACACACATCCATCCCCGAGGAAGGATTCGAACCTGCGACCGTAGCGGTCACGCGGTTCCAGACTGTAGCGCCTAGAACCGCACGGCCACTCCGGTCGGCCATTAGTTACTGCTGGATTCGATTTCCCCTATTCGCTTCAACCAAAGCCCTACACCTTCTTCTTTGTAAGGTTGCTGTTGTTGTTGTTGCCGGCCAGAGTGGCCGTGTGGTTCTAGCCGCTACAGTCTGGGACCGCGAGACCGCTACGGTCGCAGGTTCGAATCCTGCCTCGGGCATGGATGTGTGTGATGTCCTTAGGTTAGTTAGGTTTCAGTAGTTCTACGTTCTAGGGAAGTGATGACCTCAGATGTTAAGTCTCATAGTGCTTAGAGCCATTTGAACCATTTTTTTTGTCCACAGCTCGTGGTCGTGCGGTAGCGTTCTCGCTTCCCACGCCCGGGTTCCCGGGTTCGATTCCCGGCGGGGTCAGGGATTTTCTCTGCCTCGTGATGACTGGGTGTTGTGTGATGTCCTTAGGTTAGTTAGGTTTAAGCAGTTCTAGGTTCTAGGGGACTGATGACCATAGATGTTAAGTCCCATAGTGCTCAGAACCATTTTTTGAACCATTTTTTTGTTGTTGTTGTGGTCTTCAGTCCAGAGACTGGTTTGATGCAGCTCACCATGCCACTCTATCCTGTGCAAGCTTCTTCAGCTCCCAGTACCTACTGCACACTACATCCTTCTGAATCTGCTTAGTGTATTAATCTCTTGGTCTCCCTCTACCATTTTTACCCTCCACGCTGCCCTCCAATACTAAATTGGTGATTCCTTGATGCCTCAGGATATGCCCTACCAACCGATCCCTTCTTCTAGTCAAGTTGTGCCACAAATTTCTCTTCTCTCCAATTCTATTCAGTACCTCCTCATTAGTTATGTGATCTACCTATCTAATCTTCAGCGTTCTTCTGTAGCACCACATTTCGAAAGCTTCTATTCTCTTCTCGTCCAAACTATTTATCGTTCACGTTTCACTTCCATACATGGCTGCATTCCATACAAATACTTTCAGAAATGACTTCCTGACACTTAAATCTATACTCGATGTTAACAAATTTCTCTTCTTCAGAAACGCTTTCCTTGCCATTGCCAGTCTACATTTTATATTCTCTCTACTTCGACCATCATTAGTTATTTTGCTCCCCAATTAGCAAAACTCATTTACTACTTTAAGCGTCTCATTTCCTAATCTAATTCGCTCAGCAGCAACCGACTTAATTCGACTACATTCCATTATCGTCGTTTTGCTTTTGTTGATGTTCATATTATATCCTCCTTTCAAGACCATGTCCATTGCGTTCAGCTGCTCTTCCAAGTCCTTTGCTGTCTCTGACAGAATTACAATGTTATCGGCGAACCTCAAAGTTTTTATTTCTTCTCCATAGATTTTAATTCCTACTCCGAATTTTTCTTTTGTTTCCTTTACTGCTTGCTCAATATACAGATTGAATAACATCGGGGAGAGGCTACAAGCCTGTCTCACTCCCTTCCAAACCACTGCTTCCATTTCATGCCCCTCGACATTGTAAGGTAACATGGATAAAATACAGGGACCACAAGTTATTTGTAACTTGCATACAAACTATAGGGGACCATCAAACGAAGCTCGAGCACTCGCCACAACGGGATGATGGAACGTTTCTATTTAAAAATAATCTCCATACGCTTTAAGACTTTTATCCCACTGGGAAACGAGAAAACCAATTTCTGCTTGGTAGAACGCTGTCGGCCACTGACGGATCTACAGGCGCAGCCTCTCTGCTACTTCCTCGTCCGACTGAAACCGACATCCTCTCATGTCTTTCTTTAGGTCACCAACGTCATGAAAATCACAAAGTTCAGGGCTGTATGGAGGACATTGCTGTGTTTCCCAACCAAACTGATGAAGCGTAGCCTTCCCCGATTGACAGTTTTGGGGCGACTGTCATCGTGCAACTGGATGATTCCGTCCGAAAACATTCGTTTTGACTTTACGAAGTGTCTCCATAGCGTCGCTAACTGGCTGTGGTTCCATGGTCGAATAAATCGGCGGACAGAGAGCCGCTGCAGTCTAAGAAGCTCATCGCGACCTTACCGGAACTTGTGTGCACAGCTTTGGATTTCTTAGGCGGGGTATATGCGGGATGTTTCCACCGTATGCTCTGCTGTTTTTCATCGGGCTGTCGGAAGACTGTCATTAGGAATCATCCTGTTGCATGGTGACTTAATACGTGTGGTGATTACTTTTGAGTGAAGCCATTCCGTGGTACCGTTTTGACAAGCCTCCGTTTTTGATTTGAATGCCTGTAACAGAATGCAGTTATATGAGTCGACAGACATGGAATGGAAGCAGTGATTCAGACAAACTTGCAGCCTATCCCCGATGTCATTCAGTTGGCTGACTGAACACGCATTAAAGGACACACAGGAAAAATTTGGAAAGGTGGTTAAAGTTCAAGGAGAAAAAGTAAAAATTTTGAAGTAATTCTGAGACAATTCTCTGAACAGTAAAGGACTTCGAATAATATCCGAGTGGAACAGTCATTGTCTTAAAAAAATATATAAGATGAACATCAACGAAAGTAAAATATGGAGAATGCAGTGTAAGTGAATTATCTCAAACGTTGCCGAGGGAACTGGATTAGGAAATGCAGATTTCCTCCTGATCGTGAGTTAACAGATTTTTTCCAGTGAAAGCTGGGTGTGTCCTAGTTCTCACATCAGTAGGGACCAAGTGCTGGGAGAAACTGAGATTGTTGCACAGTAGGAGCGCCGAGTTGGTAAGCGAGCAGGAGCGGCTCGCTGTCCGTAAGAGAAAAGCCTGAGAAAGAGCGCCCCAGCCCCTCATAAGGAGGCATTGTGCGCGCAGCGGCACTGCGGCGAGCGGCGGGTGGCGGCGGCGGATTTCTCTGGGGACACGCCCCCACGCCGCCCCCGCAAGCAGCGCCCGTCTTCCCACGCCGTCACGTCCACCCCACGGGACGCCGCTGGCCGGCCTGAGAACTGCTGGGCATTTCCATAGTAACGGCGGCCTGCCTAGGATGCTCCCGCGTTTCTCCCGCCACCCGCGCCGCGCCGCTCCGCTCCGCACGCGACGCCTGTTCCTTCCGCCAAGTCCAGCTCAGGTCACAGTCATACTTCGTCGCTGCTTCGAAGGCGCCACATATGGGAGCACAAAACTCGAACCGAGTATTGGCTACCACCGCTGCAGTTTCTCTGTTGACTCTGAAAAGGAACGCAGCCGACTGAGAGACCAGAGGAACAATTTATCTCGAGGAAGCGTGCTTTGTGCCAATTTGTCGTAATGTGCAGTCGACTCTAGACACCTCCGAGTTCAACGGAAGTAGCAAAACATTCGAATAACTGAGTATTCGATAACGCGAGTACTACTGATAAAGGTGGAAACAGTGAAAAGCCGAAATACGAGCATACGTTACAAGATTGATACTGAGGTTTCAGTAACTTAGAAACGGAAGCTGAAAGGAACAACCAGAACCCAAAATAAGATTTACTTTTGGCCAGTTTCATTATTTATCATTTTAATACTGAGAACCCGGTGTTAACCTGGATATGTATTTGTGGCCATCTTCTATTAAGTCCATCTCCTCCTCTCCCATTTCTCTGTCCTTCTCCTCCCTCCCCTATTGGTGTCTGTCTCCTTCTTCCCCTTCTTTGTCTTCTCCTGCCGCCTCCGCTTCTCTCTGCACATTATGACCTCCACCCCAATTGGAGACTGACTGGTCTTACCGCCACAGATCGTACCAATGTGTGTACCAAATTTGGTTGAAATCGTTTCAGATGTCAAGGATAAGCTTTCTTTCCGCGTATATAACCACGAACGCACATGACAAATATATTAAACATATTCTACACGTATCTGTACATATCTCCAGCTAATTTCGCCCCGAAGTCGTATATCCTGACCCATGAGTCTTACAATGATATAATTTTGTTGGAACATTCAGTGGTATATGTGAATACCGTCTGCAAAATGTGCCACGTACACAGTAGTAAATTAAAACTCATACTTGATGCGACAGTTTTACTGCAAGAACAGTGGAAATATAAGCGGTAAACGTGTTTCCATTCAACCTTTTGTGGGGGTGTATTGTATTGTGCATTGAACTGCGGACCTAGAAACGACGGAGATGCTTCGTCCCGCCGTAGCCCTCAGTGGTTCACAACCCCACAACTGGCCACAGCACTCCACCCACCTTATCGCCTCCCCACACCGAACCCGACAGGTGACATGTACGTAAGCGTCCTGTTTGATCACCTGCATCCATTGACGTCCATTGTGCATTCCGACGGACTTGGGCAATTCCAGCCAGACAATGCGACACCTCACAAATCCAAAATTGTTACAGAGTGACTCCAGGAACGATCTTTGGAGTTTAAACACTTCCGCTGGCCACCAAACTCCCCAGGCGTGAACATTATTGGGAATATCTGGGACGTGCTGTTCTCCAACCCCTCTTACTCTTACGGATTTATGGACAGCCCTGCAGGCTTCCTGGTATCAGTTTCCTCCAGCACCACTTTAGTCGAGTCCATGCGACGTCATGTCGCAGTACTTGTGCATGCTCGCGTGCGCCCTACACGACATTATGCAGGTGAACAAGTTTTTTTTGATAATAAATATGAATTTCAAATTAAAGGCACGCACACATTTATTATTATTATTATTAATCTCATGGCCATACGTATACGAAGGTTACAAAACTAACACGTCGCCATTTAAACACAGTTCTCCAACATAGAATAACACAAATGACAACAGCTATAAATGGATATGAAAGCTTTTTATGTATCGTATCACGCCACTCGTAGCTGCTAGGAAATCTTCGAAAGGACTCGTTTAGGCACGTGGGGACATGTTGATACGACACGAACAACTGTCTGTCGTTCTTCACCACAGCCTCACTTGTGGAAAGTGTCTGCACATTTCTAAGAACTCGTAAGAAAATTTCAGTTCATTTATTTCTCCATGCTGGACAAACTGTGTCATCAACGCTCGTATTTTCTCCATAAAACATTTTAAAAACAAAGTTTTTTTTCTTTTGAGTTAGTGGGTCTACCCTCATTTTCGGCGAACCCGAAACCTTCAGTCACCAGACTAGCATCAAATGACCTGACGAATGACCTGAAACACACAATCACCGACAGGTATGTTGCGTCCTCTTCTGTTAGAATATGTTTTTGGCGCGGTATGTCACGACAATCGTTTCAATTTATCGAGTGTACCAAACAAAAAAGGATTTCCTCGATTTTGGAGGTGTTCTTCGAGAGGCTTCACACGTTCGGTTCATCGGCAAATTCGACTTATCTAGGTTCGACCTGGCAATAGTTGGCTGTATGTGTGTTTTGTTTCACGTACGACTAGAGCGCTCTTTCCGGTGTCGCTTGGGAACCGACACTCTTGTAAGCAGGCTGCAATCACCGGTTGCTCAGAAGGTAGAACATGGCATATCGGTTTTAACAGGGAACGAATGAGCAGCCTCGGAGCAGTGTTGTCGGCTGACAAGGGCAGAAGGCACTGGACGGACGGTTACAGTAGGCCTATTTGTCACGGCTGGTGTCAGGTGTCGCAGCCACAATTAGTCATCCCCACTGACTGATGGCAGCCGTCCTGACTAATGGACACAACATACACCGGCCTCACACGCTCTTTCACATATGACCTCCACCCGCGCGCCACCCAAGCGGCAACCGCGTAGCTAGTTCGTAATATAGGAGTTGTGTTGTCCAATGCGTCCTGAACACCTCCTGTTTATGTGTGTTCCGGTGTTCAGTGAGACATCCCCTTGTCTGCTAGTGCCTGTCAAACTAACATCGTGCACCTCTAATCACCTTTTAGAATGAATGAATGTTAACTTGGTTCTTAGATCCGCCCCTCACACTGTGACTAGGAGTGTGAATTGTTAACCCACTAGACTTGTATTTGGAACACGTGTCATCTCGCCATCCTGATTGAGATTTCCTGTGGTTTCCCTAATCCAACTGAAGCAAAATTCCAGAATAAGATTACAAAGGCGAAGGCCAAAACTCCGGTTTTATCTAACAGTTCCTACCTGTTGTTAATGTCACTCTCATTTCTTGCCAAGCTTTACGTAAAACCATGTGGAAACCTTGAATTTATACCATTGTCGAGTTAATAATTGTACTGTATGCTAGTCGGGGGCCTAGAAACGACGGAAAGGCTCCGCCCCCGGCCGCAGCCGTAGTGGTTCACGATCCCACGACGACTACCGCAGTCCACTTCACCCCTCCGCCGCCACATACCGAACCACTCTTCCAGGGTTATTGTGCAGTTTGGCCCCGGTGGACACCCCCCCCCCCCCCTCCCCCCCTGCACAACCATCTGCACGAACAGTTCGACGACGTTTGCAGTAGCATGGACTATCAGCTCGGAGACCATGGCTGCTGTTACCCTTGACGCTGCATCACAGACAGGAGCACGGGCGATGGTGTACTCAACGACGACCTGGGTGCACGAATGGTAAAACGTCATTTTATAGGATGAATCCAGGTTCTGTTTACAGCATCATGATTGTCGCATCCGTGTTTGGCAACATCGCGGTGAAAGCACATTGGAAGCGTGTATTCGTCATCGCCATACTGGCGTATCACCCGGCGTGATGGTATGGGGTGCCATTGGTTACATGTCTCGGTCACCTCTTGTTTGCAGTGACGGCACTTTGTACAGTGGACGTTACATTTCAGATGTGTTACGACCCATGGTTCTACCCTTCATTAGATCCCTGCGAAACCCTACATTTCGCTGGATAATGCACGACCGCATGTTGCAGGTCCTGTACGGGCCTTCCTGGATACAGAAAATATTCGATTGCTGCCCTGGTCAGCACATTCTCCAGATCCCTCACCAACTGAAAACGTCTGGTCAATGGTGGCCGAGCAACTGGCTTGTCACAATACGCCAGTCACTACTCTTGATGAACTGTGGTATCGTGTTGAATCTGCATGGGCAGCTGTACCTGTACAAGCCATCCAAGCTCTGTTTGACTCAATGCCCAGGCGTATCGGGGCCGTTATTACGGCCAGAGGTGGTTGTTCTGGGTACTGATTTCTCAGTATCTATGCACTCAAATTGCGTGCAAATGTAATCACATGTCAGTTCTAGTATGATATATTTGTCCAATGAATACTCGTATATCATCTGCATTTCTTCTTGGTGTAGCAATTTTAATGGCCAGTAGTGTAGTTCATGCTGTGTAGTCTTTTTGTCCTCTCAAACAATACAGGCGACATCCACTGACTGACCAAATACCAGACAACAGCTGAGCTTCACGCTGAATGACATCTCTTGCATTACACTGTACTGAGAGCTGATTCTGAACGTGTCGCTTGTGTTTGCCTGCAGCACGTGGTGTCGGAGATGCGGCGCGAGTGCAAGTGCCACGGCATGTCGGGCTCGTGCACGATCCGCACGTGCTGGATGCGGCTGCCCAGCTTCCGCGTCGTGGGCGACAACCTGAAGGACCGCTTCGACGGCGCGTCGCGCGTCATGCTGAGCAACGCGGCTGCGCCGGGCGGCGGCAAGCGCAGCCGCTACAACCTGCAGCTGCGGCCCTACAACCCGGACCACAAGCCGCCCGGCGTCAAGGACCTGGTGTACCTGGAGCCGTCGCCGGGCTTCTGCGAGCGCAACCCGCGCCTCGGCATCCAGGGCACGCACGGCCGCCAGTGCAACGACACCTCCATCGGCGTCGACGGCTGCGACCTCATGTGCTGCGGGCGCGGCTACCGCACGCAGGAGATCACCGTCGTCGAGCGCTGCGCGTGCACTTTCCACTGGTGCTGCGAGGTCAAGTGCAAGCTCTGCCGCACCGTCAAGACCATCCACACGTGTCTCTAGGCGGCTCCCCTACGGACACCTCCACCCCCCCCCCCCCCACCACCACCAACACGTCAACCATTCCTCTTCTCAGCGCTGCTGGCCCTCCGACTCCGCAAACTCCTCTCCCGCTTCCTCCAGAAGTCTCTTCCCGTTCACCGTTTTCCCTACCGCAGTGTCAGTTTCACATTTCGTCATGCCCAGTTCCACTCCACATGATCATCCTTTAAGAACGTGTCTGTATCAGAATATACTTTCATTGCCCGTTTTCCAGGAACTTGGAACCGACAGGCCTTCTTCAGCATCCTCAACAGTCCCAACAATGCCATTTCTGTGCAACGAGAAACTGAACGACGCTGGCCCAGACGTAGTTGCTTGTAGCAACTAGGCACTTGTGATCTGCTGTTCCGACTTGAGAGCCTGGACAAAAGAAGTAGTGCATGCTTACCAAAAACTCTCACCTCTTACACGTCAACCACCCCTCTTCTCAGCTCTGGTAGCCCTCTGACTTCACCAGCCCCTCTACCGCTTCCTCCAAACGAGTCTTCCCATTCACTGTTTTCCCTATTGCAGTGTCAATTTCACATATCGTCATGCCCAGCTCCCCTCCATATGACAATCCTCTAAGACTTTGCGTCTATATCAGAATTCCATTTCCTTACCCCCTTCTTCAGGAATCCAGAATCGAAGTACCTTCTTGAGCATAGCAGTGCTGTGTAACAAGAAACTGCAACGGCGCCGGTCCATCCCAATTTGGTCGCTTGTAGCAAAACAATTTCTAGGCACTTCTGAACTATTGTTCAGACTTAGATCCTGGAGAAATGAGTAGGCATTGAAGAAGTGCGTGCTCGCAAAGAGCCCCGTTTACCACGAACGGGCTTGTCACTATTCTTAAAGATTCTGCTGTGCAAGCAACGAAACGTGCTTACTGCCTTACACCGCACTCGAATCTAGTCTAAGAGTTCGATTACGTGCGTTGCTCCACAAGTTTTTACCCTTGAGCTATAACAATATGGCTCCAAATGATTTTACCATGCATCTGAGGTAATAGTCTAGAGCCGAATATATTGGTGTCTAAGTTCTTCCCTATATACTGGAAATGGGGGACGAGCCACTATCAAGTGGACGGGCAACTCGCAGCCCAGCCTTTTTCAGAATTCACATCGCTGGTGAGAGGCTCTTCAGGTACTTCGTATATGCTGGCACATCATTCACAGCATTTCTCCCAATTTACCCAGTTACTACGGTTTCCATTTTCTCTCCTCTCTCAAACCATGCTACTCAATAGTTTTTCGTACACAAAGGCTCACACACTTGCTGATAAAGGCATTACCAATTATACTAATATGTTTACAAACACCAAAATTCTTCTCTCAGATCGATACCTTTTACTCGGGACCGTTAATATATAGAGAGGCAACAAATGAAGAATCTCCTTCGTTTCCCACGGCTGCATTTTCATGCAAATGTAAACCAGAACTGCGTAAGTCAGCCGTTTGATAGAAATCGTCAGTATCCAGACACAACCAATCTTTCAATGTCTCCATTTCTTACATTAATCCCTCTATCCTTCCACTCTTTTAAGTTTCCGCCTACGTCTCATCCTGTGCGTCTTAACCCCAGAAGAGCTACGGTAGGAACACTTGTCTTACACGATACACTGTAGCAGGTGTTTCCGCTTCCTCCCGCTCCTTGTTCCTGCTGGTCAGAGCGCGCACACCCCTCTGGGCACAGGGGTGGTCGAGCGAAGGGATCATAAATCGTCCTGGGAAGGAGTTTCACCCGTGTGTGTGTATGTATGTGTGTGTGGCGTGCGTGTGTGTTCGCTGGGAGGGGTAGCGGACCGGCGTTATCTGTGAGGACGGCAAACACGCGCCGACAAACACCGGGGAGTTATCTCGGAGACAGTTGGGCAAACAGTGAAAGCGTTCTGTACATACGTCTGTGTAAATACTTGAGAGACGCTAAAGACAATATAGTTTTCAAAGAGTTGCGCCGGGGAGGGCCTCGCCTGCCCTCGTCTTCCTACCTGCGGCGCGCCGGCCGCGGCGGCTGCTGCCCTGAAGACTGACGTCCGCTGTTGTAAATCTACTGTAATTAAACGAAACACGACTGCGACGCTCGTATTTAAAAGAAAGAGTGTACCTTCCGATGCCATAAGCTATTGTAATTTTCCTTACAGATGACTGAGTTTAATTGTACAGGGTTTGTGTAGTCATCCCAAAGCGTATTACTTGACACTAGTCAAAACTGAATGAAAGCGTTCTCGTAGAAACGCTGTACATATGCAAGACATAATGCTATAAATATATATATATTTTTTGTAATCTAGATAATTTAGCGCTTAAGATGATTATAACACTAGAAGCGTGTTGAGTTACACTTTACATTATGTTTAGTTATACATTTAAATGATACTGCCTAGATATATTATTTATTGAATGACTGTCTGTCAAAAACATTTGCGTCCTTAAAAAATCACGATTGCCAAAATTTGTAAATATAGTGGATTTCTTATGAATTTAGACGCTAAGAGAGAGACTACTTACATGTTTGTACTGTGTCTGTACATATCTTAGTATTTATGTTGAGAAGTATTTAATTTGAATTTTTGTGTACATATTAACGGAGTAGAGACTGTTTCTTTTCCGATTCTGAAGTACTCAATTACCAAACGCAAGAAGCGTAATTATTTGTGACAATATTATCTAATTTACAAGAAGATAATTTTTTGTTCACATTTGTGTGTCTTTTGAGTTCTGAAATTCCAAATGAACTTTTTATTTTTATTTTAACTATTCTAGACTGTCAGCAAAGTCACTGTAAGTCGTGTAAGAAATGTAAAAAAAATATATTTTATTTTATGTTATTTTGTTTCCTATGCTGACGCAACATTTTGTTTTGATAATATTATGCCTTTCCTCAACAAAATGTTTTTTCCCCTAGCTTTGTTATTAAATAAATAATCTGATGAACTTCCTATGAGGTTGGTTTTAACTTATATGAAATTTTGCATCCCACAACCTTTACGCTATATCTCTTCATCACTCACGTATTGAAACTTAATAAACTCACATAGAGCAGAAAATCTGCTGTTTTCATTAAGCGCAAATCCTTATTGCCAACGAAAAAATATTTAAGGGCAACGAACTCGGAAACTGAAAGTCTGTTTTCTTAGGAAGTGATTATTGCTACAGAGTTCCACTAAGAAAGCACACTAATTTGTTTGAGAGGACATACCCGTGATACTAGCATATGGAAATATACAGGTATAGTCAACATTGTAAGAATACAAAGCTTCTCTTTTCTACACGGTGTTCCAAAATGGTAGGAACAACTTCGGAAACCAAGTACACATCAATAACAAAACCATATTAATTACCTCGCTCGATAGACATTGTGTAAGGCTGCGGCACCTGAAACTCACAGATTTTTTGAGGCGATGTTAGCTGAAAACTTGCTGTGACCTTACCGATGCAGGTGTCCAATGGTCTGTCTCAATCACTCCATCCAAATGACTTGACAACTCCCTTATTCCCTTATTTCTACCTCACCGTTCCTCTTCGGCATTCCTTAGATCTATTCCTGAAACTCAGTTATTGCTTCATCTCTCTTCAACTTCCTATTTAGGAAGCCACCATTAGAAAGGAATACGTTACGACAATTGCATGCAAATATCACACGATGGTAGAATGATCACAGTTCATCACATCTGCCAGTTTTCGAGTACACTGACGAGGATCATTGTGGATTAATGGAGTTATCTCCATTCACGACACTAATGTTTCTGGCTGCCTTCCCCGCTGTCACCCCTCTATTGAACTCAAACAGAAGAATATGTCATAAATGTTCGATTTCTCCACTCGGAATTCCATTTTCTAGCGTATACAGCTCCACTCACTATCTCCACATGACAAAAAGACAATATGTAAACTCAAACAGCAACAGTGAACTACCAATGAAAATGGCAAACGATAAATAAACCCATAGCAACCGTAAGAAATCAAAAACGCTACGAACTTATGCACCAACATAGTGAACACTCCGATTTGCGTAATTCGGACAATATGGACATTAATTGAAGAAAGGAGAAGGGGGAAAGCACCACACTCTTCTACAATGATCATAAAGCATTAGACGCGTCGCTGAAGAGAAAGCTATGCCACTGACCCAAGTTGGATTCCCCTTAATTCTAAAACAGTACCGCACAGTTGTATTCCCCACGTGTTTCCTACAAGGTGTAGTTTCCAGCAGCGGTCGTCAGCGGGTGTTAGCTGCGGGAAATCACTACAAGAAAGATCGTCAATATTTTGTGCCTCATGATAGCGGTTGGACACTGTGGTGTACGTCAATTCGACGGGCAACTTCACACGCTGATATCTTTTCTTCCTTGCCATAAAGTGACAATGCGCGCTCAGTGCAAGTTTGAAATGACGCGTCGTGGGATATTGCAGGACTGAACAGCGGTCGTATGTCGCCTTTTCCCGTTCACCGTTCGAGACACACACCGCTCCACCGAACTGCACTAAGAATGCAGGCTTTAATTTTACCTTCGTTACCATGGCGGCTCTACTGAGCGATTTCCTGTGATCGAGAAAGTGTGTCGAGAAAGAAGTTTCCGATGTGGAAGCATGAACCAAAACAAGAAAATTATGTCTAGTAAACATGGGCCCCAAAATGCGTACCCTAACAACTACAATCACTTTTTTTATCTTCACTTGTGAAACAAATCTCTTCTATTGCAAACGCTTCGATGTTACGAATGGTCTACAGAATGCAGTAATCTATACCATACTACAACCTCAAGGAACATGGAATACACTTTTTAGAAAACACACACACACACACACACACACACACACACACACACACACACACACAGTATTAAAAAGTATTCTGTGTTCTGAGAGGCGGTGGCATATTATGGACTACTGCGTTCTGCAGGTTGTTCATAATATACAGGGTGTAACAGGCGTACGTAAATATATTTATGTTGACTGAGGGCAGCGTACTGAATAACGTTATATTAGTATTTGCGTCATTTGCAGAATAATAATTATAGCTATTAGAAATTATAGCTATTAGAAATAAGTATATAGGTTGGTTACTACATCCAAGTACATTGGGTAAGAGCAAGCCATTAATGCTTATTTTTCCTTGGGCAACAGGTTCAAAATGTTCAAATGTGTGGCCGGCCGCGGTGGTCTAGCGGTTCTGGCGCTGCAGTCCGGAACCGCGGGTCTGCTACGGTCGCAGGTTCGAATCCTGCCTCGGGCATGGGTGTGTGTGATGTCCTTAGGTTAGTTACGTTTAAGTAGTTCTAAGTTCTAGGGGACTTATGACCTAAGATGTTGAGTCCCATAGTGCTCAGAGCCATTTTTTTCAAATGTGTGTGAAATCTTACGGGACTTAACTGCTAAGGTCATCAGTCCCTAAGCTTACACACTACTGAAGCTAAATTATCCTAAGTATAAACACACACACACTGAAACACGTATGTAACGCAGCAGCGATGGCGAGGCATTGTAGCATCTGTGACCAGAGAGTTTGCGCTTGACCGCGCGAGTGTTGCGAGCGGTTCTCTGTCAGTAGTCGTTGCTCAGTCTGTTAGTAGCTGTAGGGCAGTGCAGTACAGTCTGTCGTTGCGAGTCAGTCGAGTGAGTCGTTGCGAGTTGGTCAGTAGCAGTCGTTGCGAGTCTGTAGCGCTGTCTAGTTGAGAGCAGTACTCTGTCTGTAGTCGTCATGCAGAGCGGTCGGTCAGTAGTAGCAGCCCAGTGCGGTTGTGTGATGTAGGCGGTCGGCAACACTGGTCAAGATGAGGAATAAGGTATACTGTTAATTAATATAATCATTAGATAATGAAAAATTTTATTTACTGTAATTATTCTCCAACAAGTCTCCCAATAATAATTTTTTTATTTCAAAAGCATTTTTTCAAAAATTTAATTTTTTATTGAACTAAAGATCTCGTTGCACTTCCCATTTCATTCCACTTCTTTTGAAGAAAAAATTTCACTAGAATCACAAAAAAAAAGAGAATATTATTATTTGCAATGCAGTTCCTCCGAGCAGTGCGCAACAACAAGAGCAGATATGTGACATCTATTTATTCTGAGGTAAGACTTTAATTCTGATTGTTTTACACAGGGCCAAAGACCGATATTTCGGTTTAATTGAATTTTCTTGTCACTGAATGGACTTTAATTTTTTGAAGGATTTATATTTGAGTCAGATTGCGAATTTCACACATTTGTTGCCATTGTCAGTACATTTGATTGTGGGCAAGTTACGCATAGAGTAATGTCCATCAGCATTTCTAATTAGTATCGTCCTTTTCTTTTAAAATTTTTGTAGGGAGGTTACACTTGGCTCCCAATTTCTATTAAGTATTGCTATAATTTCTTTAAAAAATTGCGGTGGGGAGGTAACAACACACACACACACACACACACACACACACACACACACACACACGCCCGAGGGAGGACTCGAACCTCCGCCGGGCTCAGCTGCACAGTCCATGACTGCAGCGCCTGAGACCACTCGGCTAATCCCGCGCTGCAGGGCAGCAGGTCAGGTGTTGAAGCGGGGATGTATGGATGCAAAACGGTTTGCCTACACTGACAGGAGTAGTCCATTTAGTGGTGCAGCTACAACCTTGCAGCAAACACCAGGTAGCAAATCACCAGACGTGCTTGTGAGAAGACTTCGATGCAGAGAAAACGTAACCAGCACATTGATGTGTGTACATATTAAGGTACCACGTATAAGAGTATCTGCACCTACACAGTGTTATGGGTGGGTATGTTGTATCTTAACGTGTACACACATCAATGAGCTGGTTGTTTTTTCTCTACATTGAACAGCCTTCCAACAAACACACAATTTACTGCCGGTTGTTTTGTGCATGGACATGACTGCTCAACTACATGAACTGCCAGTCTGCTCGCGCGAGCGCGCGCTTAACTTTTTTTAAATAGTTTATAAGGAGGAGGAGGATATTAGTGTTTAACGTCCCGTCGACAACGAGGTCATTAGAGACGGAGCGCAAGCTCGGGTGAGGGAAGGATGGGGAAGGAAATCGGCCGTGCCCTTTCAAAGGAACCATCCCGGCATTTGCCTGAAGCGATTTAGGGAAATCACGGAAAACCTAAATCAGGATGGCCGGAGACGGGATTAAACCGTCGTCCTTCCGAATGCGAGTCCAGTGTGCTAACCACTGCGCCACCTCGCTCGGTAATAGTTTATAAATGCCAGCGAATATGTCCTAATGGAATTGCCATTCACATGAAAAAGAAGACCTTGATCAGACCAAGTAAAAAGTTGTTCATCTGTTGAAGATTGTTAAAGAAACGAACAGTCACAGAGTTCTTCAAATCGAAAACATCGAAGATAACCCTCTGCTTGGGACATACGCCGAGAAAAATATCCTAAGTACTAGGCACCAAAGCTCGAAAAATTGGCTCAGTAGTTCACTGGATCTCAGACAAGAACGTGAAAGAAAAATACAACGCACTAGGACGAGTCAGCAATTAATAGTAAGAAAGAGATAGATTAAAAGCGAATACAGTACACAAAACTGGATACAAGAACACTTACAAGGAGTAAGGCATGGAGAAATCTTGGTAGCACACACACAAACCCAATGAATTTTCTAACCCCCATACACGTCATGAATCACAATCTGCTGTAGTTAGTGCATTAGCGGTTAATGTAGTTTAATTATAAAGGTCTGTATAATACTGCGATAGGAAAGAGCATCCGGCCGCTGTTGACAACTAACATTGTCAAGCAATTCCATAAATTAACATGTGGACCCTGTGAAGATACAGGATGGAGGCCGGAAAAAAAAGAAGAAGATTGTGCAAAGAAGGCCAAACTTGAATAAGTGCAACGAACTTTTTGCCATAACATGAAATTTGCTGTAAATGTAGCCAAAAAGTCGGCGGGATCCTGTCACTAATCGAACATATCGAACTGTGCATTAAGGATCTAACATGAAAACAGGGCGGTAGGGAAAACGAAAGCAATGGTATTATTTTATCTTAAGACATCTACGTAACCAGCTGTCAAATTGAATGGATATCAACCGCAAAAGTAGAAATTCGTAGCCTCATATAACTGCCGCATCAAGAAGAATATCTTTCTGTGATGACTTACGAGAGAAGAAAATCGTTAATATGTGATTGTGGATTACCACTGGTGTACTGTTAAGCACAAAAGTTTATATTTAATAGTCACGAAGCACACAGTTGTAATAAACAAAAAAAAAAAGAAAACTTAGCAAATGCTTTCCTTTTGCCTTTGAAGTAGAGAGCAAACGTAGGACGTTACTTTTGGTGTTCATTGATTCTTGAACGAGAAATTTTCCAAATTTCTCGAAATGTATTTACAGTCGAATGCACTGCGATAACAGAGTCAGTGTAATTTGTTAGAAGAACCCGAGTAACAGAAGTGTTGCTGCTGACAAACAAGATGTCTTTAGTGAAAACACTGGAAGCCAGGAACAGGTCCAGAACAGATTACAAGATGTCTGTCTGGTGGGCAGACGTGTTAATATCTCAATAATACTCAGACACAGATCCACCAGTTCAGTGACACTACTATTGAAACTAAACACAACCGATGTTAACGCAAATGACTATAAAATATGGCCCTGTGTAGTGAGACTGATGATGACAGATTACTATCTCGAACATAATAACCAAAGGTGATGACGGGGTTTTGTGAACTTGGATGATAAATATAACTAAATAGCATGACAGATTCATTCATAAAAACATTAGTTAAATCGTTGCTTTTATTGTACTCTGTCTCTTATCTATAGTAAAGTTGCATGACTGGCAGTAGACAAAGTTCGACCAAGGGATGACAGTTCGACTGTAATTGTGACTTTAAATGGATAATACGATCTGACAGTGATTAACCCAGAAATAAACTTGTAAGATGGCGGTATTTTGCCTCCTTACATGATCAGTTAACGCGATTATAAATTCGTCGATTATATTAACATATTTATATCATTTGGGTTAGGTTGAGGTTGAGTTATCAATGTATTAATCGTACTGGTTGGGACAGCTTCACACTAACAACTATAATATTGTATATTTTACAGAATCAATTTTTGCGCTCGCTAGGTAGCGAGAGGGGCCGAGGAAGCGACGGACTACGGGTGGGTCAGGGACAAGGAGGGAGTTTTCTCTCAGCGGTTGAAGGGCAGAGTTTTAGAGCCTGCCACAAAGGCATCATGTTGGACAGCCCAGCGAACGTGGCCGGCCGAAGTGGCCGTGCGGTTAAAGGCGCTGCAGTCTGGAACCGCAAGACCGCTACGGTCGCAGGTTCGAATCCTGCCTCGGGCATGGATGTTTGTGATGTCCTTAGGTTAGTTAGGTTTAGCTAGTTCTAAGTTCTAGGGGGCTAATGACCTCAGCAGTTGAGTCCCATAGTGATCAGAGCCATTTGAACCATTTGAAGCCCAGCGAACGTCGCCTTCCGTTGTCTAGGGGGAAAGCGAAAGTTGAAAGGGGGCAGTAAAGATAGTCATCTAAGAAGACTCGCCTGCAGTTTTTCAGCCCCAATGGAATGTCTCCCCTGTCGCCACACGGATGCCCAGGAGTCAACGGTTAAGAAGTCTCACCACGCAGAACGTGAAGCACTGTCTTGTCGCTGTATGCAGGAGGCCTTGTGATTTGCCAAGCTCTTAGGACGGACATTACTTTAGATTGTTCGAGAAGTCTGTAGAATATTTTGTATTAACTGGCCAGCAGTTCCATGTCTAGAAAGAGTGGAAGGAGATCAGTTTGTAACGAAGGCTGTCATTGGCTGAGTTTAGAATCTACATTAGTGAACCGAGATTTGTTAACATCGAGGAAGAATGAGTCGTGGGGCTCTCTGGCAGGTAATTAGCTGACACACATTGCTGGAGAGCATTAATTTGTTTGAGAGATTGCGGGCAAAGCGTCGAGTGATCGCTCGTAAACTTAGTCTCAGAAAGTGCCGATTATGCCACTTGATGCAGAATCATATTGTTTTTCTGCGAGCAGAGGAACAAATCGGTGTTTCTCCATGGAGCTTAAGGCATTCCAAAAGTGCTCACATGCGACCGCGCACTCGTGTCAAATGTCTGCTCCTGGGAAGCGTGCAAGCAGATTGTCTTGACTCATAACGAACTTTGTACTTGAATAACTTCAAACGTAGCAGTTTTCAGGCGCAACCACACGGCCCCTGTGAAGTTAAATTCATATCTGCTTATGAGACTTCGTGCCCACAACGACTGCAGTCTTCCACATATAAATACGCCAGACGTTATCTCCGCTCAACTGTTTATGGTGAAACACGCACCATGGCTTGAGACACAGGGAACCGATTGCGCTAAATAGTTCTCTGACCTCTCTGTTGTCAGTGCCAGTCAGGGTCGAGGTTTTTGCTAACTGAGAGGCTAGGCAGTATCAACCATTTAAGTATTCCTGTCGTGAAAAGTGGGACTGCGATTTTTGACTAGAAGATAAGTGCTGTGCCAATCTTAAACTTAGTCTGACTATTAGAATTAAATCAATGTTGTAATTGTACAGATTCTGTTTTCCAACTACCTTGATTTTTTGTAATAAATATTTTGATATCATACTATTATGCTTATTTAACCAGGATTAGTCTTTACCCTACTGATCCTCCATAGGTTATATAACAACATCAGCCAGTTAGAATCAATTAAATAATTTTTGTCTAATGTCCGAGGGCGGTCAACCATACCAGGGACTGTCAGTTCACAATATACACTACTGGCCATTAAACATGCTACACCAAGAAGAAATGCAGATGATAAACGAGTATTCATTGGACAAATATATCATACTAGAACTGACATGTGATTACATTTTCACGCAATTTGGGTGCATAGATGCTGAGAAATCATTACCCAGAACAACCACCTCTGGCCGTAATAACGGCCTTGATACGCCTGGGCATTGAGTCAAACAGAGCTTGGATGGCGTGTACAGGTATAGCGGCTCATGCAGCTTCAACACGACACCACATTTCATCAAGAGTAGTCACTGGCGTATTGTGACGAACCAGTTGCTCGGCCACCATTGACCAGACGTTTCCAATTGGTGAGAGATCTGGAGAATGTGCTGGCCAGGGCAGCAGTCGAACATTTGCTGCATCCGGAAATGCTCGTAAAGGACCTGCAACGTTCGGTCGTGCATTATCCTGCTGAAATGTAGGGTTTCGCAGGGATCGAATGAAGCGTAGAGCCACGGGTCGTAACACATCTGAAATGTAACGTCCATTGTTCAAAGTGCCGTCAGTGCGAACAAGAGGTGACCGAGACGTGAAACCAATGGCACCCCATACCATCACGCCGGGTGATACGCCAGGAAGGCAGTGACACATGCTTCCAATGTGCGTTCACCGCGATGTCGCCAAACACGGATGCGAACATCATGATGTTGTAAACAGAACCTGGATTCATCCGAAAAAATGACGTTTTGCCAGTCGTGCACCCAGGTTCGTAGTTGAGTACACCTTGGCAGGCGCTCCTGTCTGTCATATAGCGTCAAGGGTAACCGCAGCCATGGTCCCCGAACAAATAGTCCATGCTGCTGCAAACGTCGTCGAACTGTTCGTGGAGATGGTTGTTGTCTTGCAAACGTCCCCATCGGTTGACTGAGGGATCGAGACGTGGCTGCACGATCCGTTACAGCCATGCGGATAAGATGCCTGTTATCCCGACTGCTAGTGATGCGAGGCCGTTGGGATCCAGCACGGCGTACGGTACTACCCTCCCGAACCCAACGATTCCATATTCTGCTAACAGTCATCGGATCTCAACCAACGCGGTCAGCAATGTTGCGATGCAATAAACCGCAATCGCCTTAGGCTACAATCCGACCTTTATCAAAGTCGGAAACGTGATGGTACGCATTTCTCCTCCTTACAGGAGGCATCACAACAAAGTTTCACCAGGCAACGCCGGTCAACTGCTGTTTGTGTACGAGAAATCGGTTGGAAACTTTCCTCATGTCAGCACGTTGTAGGTGTCGCCACTGGTGCCAACATTGTGTGAATGCTCTGAAAAGTTAATCGTTTGCAAATCACAGCCTCTTGTTCCTGTCGGTTCAAATTCGCGTCTGTAGCACGTCATTTTCGTGGTGTAGTAATTTTAATGGCCAGTAGTGTATTAAAATCACAACCCACCCCAGTGCTACAAACTTCTATAGTGCACTTTAGTCGGGCAAAAACCTCCGTTCCTGTGAGCTTGCAGCAGAGTAAGAGTATTCTCTCTAATGATTAACCACATGCGTGTAGAAAACTCGTTATGCAATGCCCAGTGAGCCTCAGTGTCAAGTCGGATTGTGGACCACCATGACACTCTCTCTGTCGAATACACCTTTGTGCCCAGATTACAAGTCCAAAAATCCTAATCTCTTCTGGGGAGAACGACTGTATCTCATCCATTCGCCTCCGTAGTTCGCCACTGAATCCCCTGCTCCTCACATACTCTGCCAGGCTACAAAAAACTTCGCGTGGAGTTTTCCCGAAGAAAACTAAAACCGCCACCTGAAAACTCTGTAAACCCTCCTGCACCAACTGTGCATCACTTCGCTTACCACACAACCTTCCCCTAAAAGACAGGAAAACGGTTTTCCTCCGATCCCAGTACATCTGCAAGTCATCCACTACAGCAATTTCTGATGTCACGAATCCCGGTCGAATCAACACTCTGTTATCCTACACGCTCCGGAAACCTCGTGGAGCATATGGCAAAATTATTCAGAGAGTCAAGCTGTTACCACCCACTCTTAGTGGAAGGAGGAAACTGTATGAAGCCCCATATCAAAACAAAGGATTGTGCTTTGCCTCATCTGGGAACGATTGTCGTTCTCACATTCCTACGCAACTCTGCGAAAGAAGTTGTAAGAATTTTTTTTCTCCCACTGGATACAGGGACAATATGCCGAGGCATCCCATTTCTGCCTCTTTGTGCCCTGTGTCCAGTGACACCCTGTAGCTCGGGCTGCGTTCTCTGCAGCAGGTTCTGCCATGCAAAAGTGCCAGCTTGCCTGGCACCATTAACCCACAGCTGTGGCTGTCCGACGAAAAACAAGTAACTGCATGCGTGTAGCTGTTATTGGATTCACCATTACAGTCACTGTCAACTCTAATAATCTCATTGACAAAAGAGTGTGATTATGAATTCGACTGAATATGTGAAGTTAAAGAAGGTGGGTCTAAAGGATCAAGCAAAAATTTGAAGTGTAAGCGATTGATTGCTTGTCAGTCAGTCTGAACTCAGTAACAAGGAAAGGGGACAACTTTGTCAAACATGGGGCAAGACGAACCAAAAATCAACATGGGAACATTCTCAGTGATCCCAATACATACTGATGCATGTCTAATATATGCAGATACTGATACATACCTAAAATACGCTGAATATGGGACTGAAGGCCATGCTGGATGTTGATAGGCCACAGTCACACAGTCAGACAATTAAAATAACTAGAATTCAAATGGAACGTATTCAGCTATAAAACATAACTCATTTACTGAGACCAGAGGAGATATATGCAACACAATTTTTAAAATATTGAAGAAATTCTGTACCTCCACAAAACTGTGAACTCCCCGATTCCAGTTCCGAGAAACGGGTCTTATACTTGACTTAAGGTCCAACATTGGGTTATCTCCTTACGTCAACATTCATTAACTTACGAAAAATGCAAAGCTGGTGGTACAAGTGAAGCATGACATGTCTGCATAATACTTCAAGCTGGTAACTAAATAATGAGCATTACAGTGTCCAAACAGAAAGTTAAACATGAAATTTGAAGACGCACCTGAACAAAATATTTGTTAGAAATGTGTCACCATATGCGAGATTACATGAAGCGAAACGTATTAACTTCATAAAAATAATGAGAATCAGTGGCATGAATGATAACTGCTCAAGCTGGATACATATGAAAGCAACAGACAACGACTGTATGTCGAGTGCCAACCTAAGAACAGAGTAAGATATTACAACATACAATAAGAATAATATACACGGTGCATCAAAAAGAATCATCCGATTTGGCACGGGTATATATTTCTGAAACTAATGAAGACATATAATGAATTTTGTTTTTTGTTAAACGGGAAACTCAAATAGTTTTCTTTCATACCTTTTCATAGGTGGCCAGTATTCCCCCCTTGAGATGCACAGCATATTAAGTGTGGTATTCAAACTGTTCCCACACTGCAGCAAGCATATCTTGAGTTACAGCTTCCACAGCTGCTGTTATGCGATGTCTCAATTCTTTCATTATTGTTGGTAACACAGACAGAGTCTTTTATAAACATCCACAAGAAATAATCATATATAGTCAGGTCCGCTGACCTTGGAAGCCAGTACTGTAAGGCTGAACCATTTGGTTCAGTGCAACTGATCCATCGTGCAGTAATCCTTTGATTTAAAACTTGCCGCACTTCCAGATGCCAGTGTCGCGGTGCCCCATCCTGTTGAATCAGGCTCCAGCTGTGGGAAAAGAAAGTTCTCGAGCATATAGAGATATGTGCTTCCTGGAACAGTGTTCTTGGTAAAGAAAAATGGACCATACACCTTTTTCTGTGAAACTGCACAAAACACACTAAATTTTGGTGAGTCCTCTCACGTTGTACAACTTCATGTGGTTGTTACGTACCACATTCTCACATTAAGACGGTTCACCTTTCCATTTAAATGGAGTGTTGTCAGGTCAGTAAACACTGTGTGGAAGAAAACTATCATCCTCCATCTTTCCAAGACGAAATTACAGAACTGCACACGTTGTTGTTTGTCACCTTCACGAACAGCTTGCACGAACAGTATATGGTTCATGCACATATCTCAAATGAAAGAAGACTTATCATTCTTTTTTTAATCCGTTGATTCTTTTTGATACACCCTGCAGTACATATGAGACTTCAACAAGCTTGTTCCAAAACTTTATGATAACATTTGAGCAAGGTGAAAATTGGCAACGCTATAAACTCGTAACCGTGACACTGAAAGTGTTGCATGGCTTCACAATGACTCTTTGTTGCACTGCAAACAACACTGTAACTTTTAAGATGAGCTGGATAAGCGTGCTGTTCAAAACTCAGTGAGCAGTGGTGGGGACCTCTCTGCAGTTTGTTTCTGGGTGTGGGAAAACTGCGACCCACGCTAGACACAGACTGTTGAAGGCAGCATGGGATAAAATGGTAGACTCTCATGGACGTGTGGACAGCACACGGTGATGGTTTGGCAGCCAAGATAGTTTGTGTAGACAGTCTTAGTGACCTCATGGTTTGGCAGCCAAGATAGTTTAAACAGTCATAACGGCCCCATTAAATTGTCCTGATACGACTTGTCTATTGTGTACTTCTCGTAGACGCCTTCCTTGTCTCCGAGTGGCACACAAGATTGACACTGAATTAGATGTGGTTCTATGGTAAACATAATACGTTTAAATAGAAAGAAAGGAAGGAGTAACACAACTGGCGTGTTGTCGCTGTCCGAGATGCCAGTTGACATTATATACCAATGGTCCTGATCGGTTCTGTTTTTATAGCTAATACGAGTTGGCTACTCTCGCTAGGAGCAAAAGATGTGTATATGCAGTTGCAGATAACATCATGGCAGAAAGCTGCCTTTGGTAACAACCTGGCCAAAGGTAATGAATGAGTCACAGAAACTCAGTCACCAAGAAGGAATCTCTTCAAGTTTTTGGGTCTAATTACAGAGAGACATTTCTGCCGTGAGTCATGATAGACAGTCTGTTAAGGAAGTGTTTAGCCTTCAGGAAAACCTCCAGCGTGGTGGATCCCAGGGGAAAAGCATTGTGGCAGTGCTACCCGCCTGTGCCATGCTGTCTGCTACCTCCCAAGTTCATCAACACCAGTCCCATCCTGCGTGGACACACGCCGTCACTCTCGCTTTCTATGCTTTCCATCGCTGCCTCTGGCCAGGTATGCAGGGCCACAAGCTTCGGACCCCTGCTGCATCAAGTGTTGCTGGTGTGCACGCGGAATGCATCAGCTGTCCGCCCCTCATTCTCCAGTGCCGATTCGCCTCCACAGCTGTGTGCCGCGCGTATGCGTCGTCAAGTGCCAGGTCCAACTCTGTACAAACCTCATACTTGCCAAAACTAATCGATTATTGACAATCTATTTACAGCCACAATTTATAAATACAAGAAAGGCACTGTCGAGGGAACAATTCAAAGATTGACTTCCAGAGCATCAAATAATGAATGAATCTTACGCTAGCTTATCTACTACTCGCAATATATACGACGTGGCATGGACTCGACTGTTGCCTGAAATGTGCTGGAGGGAATTGACACTATGAATCTTGCAGGGCTGTCCATAAATCCGTAAGAGTACGAGCGGCTAGAGATCTCTTCTGAACAGCACGTTTCAAGGCATCCCAGATATGCTCAATAATGTTAATGGCTGGGGAATTTGGTGGCCAGCGAAGTGTTTGAACTTAGAAGAGTGTCCCTGGAGCCACTCTGTAGCAATTCTGGACGGATGTGGTGTCGCATTGTCCATCTGGAATTGCCAAGTCCGTCGGAATGCACAGTGGACATCAATGGATACAGATGATCAGACAGGTTGCTTTCGTACGCGTCACTTGTCAGACTCGAATCTAGACTTATCAGGGGTTCCATATCACTCCACCTGCACACGCCCCACACCATTACAGAGCCTCCACCAGCTTGAACAGTCCCCTGCTGACATGCAGGGTCCATGGATTCATGAGGTTGTCTCCATACCCATACACGTCCATCCGCTAGATACAATTTGAAAGAGGATGACGGTTCAATCCCGCGTCCGGCCATCCTGATTTAGGTTTTCCGTGATTTCCCTAAATCGCTCCAGGCAAATGCCGGGATGGTTCCTTTGAAAGGGCGCGGCCGACTTCCTTCCTCTTCCTTCCCTCATCCGATGAGACCGATGACCTCGCTGTCTGGTCTCCTCCCTCAAAATCAACCCAACCCAACAATTTGAAACGAGACTCGTCCTACCAGGCAACATGTTTCCAGTCATCAACTGTCGAATGACGGTGTTAACGTGCCCAGGAGGGGCTTAATGCTTTGTGTCGTGCAGTCACTAACGGTACACGGGAGGGCCTTCGGCTCCGAAAGTCAATATCCATGATGTTTCGTTGAATGGTTCGCACGCTGACACTTGCTGATGGCCCATCATTGAAATCTGCAGCAATTTGCGGAAGGGTTGCACTTCTGTCACGTTGAACGATTCTCTTCAGTCGTCGTTGGCCCCGTTTTTGCAGGTTTCTTTTCTGGCCGCAGCGATGTAGGAGATTTGATGTTTTACCGGATTCCTACTATTAATGGTACAATCGTGTAATGCTCGTACGGGAAAATCCCGACTTCATCGGTACCTCGGAGATGCTGCGTCCTATCACTCGTGCGCCGATAATAACATCACGTTGAAACTCACCTAAATCTTGATAACCTGCCATTGTAGCAGCAGTAACCAATGTAACAACTGTGCCAGGCACTTGTTGTCATATACAGATGTTGCTGACCGTAGCGCCGTATTCTGCCTGTTTTCATATATCTGTATTTGAACACGCATGCCTATACCAGTTTCTTTGGCGCTTCAGTGTAATACCCAAAACAACGTACTCCTAAAGTAACCTGAACACATATCCTCTCACCTGATTAATCGTTGACTCGCTGTCCATCACCGTCTTCAGCTGCTGGAATTTGAAGGCGTACCTCCAACATTTCGACTTCTTGTCGTCTCCTGCTCGATTCTCTCCATTTTCTCTCTACCATTCCCGTTTCCTCCTTCAAACACTTTTCAGCTATTCCGTCTGTATGGGGGTGGTGCCTCTGCTTGCTGTTTGCCCATAATTGCGTCCTCCTGATGGTTTGTTTCAATAGTTACTATTATTCCTTCTCTCGTTATTCCTATTTTGTGGTTCACGGAAGTTTCCTCCCCAGTTCCTCCTTTTTTCTCTTGCGTTTTTCGTTTCGTAAGCGTAGTCTAGTTCACAGAGAGAGCTTTTAAACGCTTCAGTATTGTCTACGCACCGTCCTGCCAATAGCTGCTGGTAACCGAACGGCAGTTTCATATAGCAGAAAGGAATAATTTCGCTGTTACTACATAGCCCATTCAGAAGCTGGGTCTTCCCGACAAGTGATTCGAACAGTTCCACAGGGCTCCTGAATCACGATGACTCCAAGTCTTGGCACATCATGATCTTCTCTTTTATCCTACTCTGGATGTCTCGTGAGCAATAATGGTTGAGGGAAGCTGCTCTAAATTCTTTTTACGTTGCAGGTATCTGCAATGGCATGCATCTTTTCTGCAACTAAACATTCCATATGACCACAGATGAATTCTAGCTTTTATCTTAATGGCTAAGTATGGCGCATCGACCTATCAATTTACACAGTGTAAGGCATTGGGCGTAAAGTATTGCTGTTATCCCGACAGTTTTGAAAGTTTTAAACAGACAGGAAACGTTTGTGACTGCAGCCGATGTCTTTCTCGATCGTTCCTTCTCTTGCTTTTGAAAACGAATTTCTTCTCTGTGGTGTGTGGCATTATTATGCGAGTGGTTACTACAGATTCCTGCACTATTTTCCTCTCTAAACTATTATACACATTTCTGCAATTGTACACAATAATACACCGGTTCGGACCCTGACTCGTGGCTCGTGACTCGCTATGTGTACGCAACGGCTGCACGACACACTGCTGATTCCGTGATATGCACAGGTGCGTTATAACTGAATGTGTTCTTATCGTATCCTCTTCTTGCCTCGTTACTTCTCTGCTATCACTGTCCTCCATCCATTTCTTCGTGGAACGACTTCCATGCGATCTTGCATCTCTTTAACAATGTCGCTCTGCTGTGTATTAATTCGTAAATGATTCTCCCATAATTCTAGTACTTCTTCATGCTGCTGCCCCATTTGACTTACCTCTCCGAATTTTGCGATACTTGTTCCTGCGTTTCTTCCCATGCTCCTGTAGAGTAGCTAGAATCTTCTTCATTCGGCAGACTCCTTGTTGTGATTGTCTCACGTGCTTTTTCGCGACTAGTGCCTCCTTCCTTATTCCTTGTGCTTGGGTACGAGCTATCATTGCGTCTTTCTTCTCGTCAGTTGCCGTATGTTTTGATTCTGTTGTTATCTGCCGAATTTTCGTTATTTCGCCCTTGATATCGTATATATCTCTCTTTCGTCTTTCCTCTTCTGGTTGTTTTAAAATGCTTTATTTTCTTTACTATCCTTTCCCATTTTATTAGCCACCTGTTTTAAAAATTCTTTTTTTTCTTCACTCTCTTTCCACCATTTATCTTTCGCCTGTTTGAATAATTATTGATTTTCTCCACATTACTTTGTTTTTAATCTTCGCTTGTTTTAAAAATCTAATTTGCGCGCCTTTTCTTTTGTTGCTGATTCTGTCAACGATGTACGCGAACCTGCTGCACTACCTCGCTCTGTTAACGAAGCAAACTTCTCATTATTTCCTGCCATCGCGTTTTGGATGCTAACTACTTCTACATGGCGTTAACCTACTGTCCCCTTCATCCTCACTGTCATGGCACACATCGGGTAATTCCTTGCAAGAGAGATATTGGAGGAGATAGGCAGAGAGAGGGCGGAGGGGGGAGGTGGGTGAATGAAGACTGTACCAAATGCACACCCGGGTGACGCCAGGTACTGAACTACTACTATATATGCGTATGTGCTTGTGTGTATTTCCACCTAAACGACTGGATCCATCTGAACGAAACTTGGTACTTATATAATTTAGTATCTAGAAAAAAGCATTTTATCATTTTATGAGTAAGAACTAGCTGCCTTTCATAGGAGTGGGGGCTGGGGTGAAAACGGAATGTCTCGAGGAATTTCAACCAAATTTTGTATATGCATGACTCATTTTTTTATTATTTGCAGAAAAATACGGTGTAGATAATATTCCCCTCCCCTACCTACCACAACTAGGGGTGAGTGTGAGGATGAGAAGGCGAGACATGTACCAAAATAGAAACAGCCGATATTAGTATCTTTGGGTAGCTTGCCTCACTGATGACAACCCTCCCTAGGTGTCGGTGTGAGTGTGTGTGTGTGTGTGTGTGTGTGTGTGTGTGTGTGTGTGCGTGTGTGTGTGTGTGAGGAGCGGGCAGGACCAGGGAGGAGGGTGCATAGATAATGCTGTACCATCCCGTCTCTGTAACGCGTGAAGAATTTTTTGCCAAACTGGGCACACGTACCATTTGCAACCTGGAAAAAATTACTGTGATAGTAAGGCTCCTTTAGTAAGCCTACGACTGAGTGCAGGACTGAAAAGAGGTGGTATTAAAGTATAGCTCAGGGACACCTGGAGCAATTCCAACCAAAAGGGGTATATACATGACGCATTTTTTGTATAAAAGCATAATGCGAGTAAGATACCCCTACTGCCACTAAGGACGGGGATGGGAATGGGAAAAAACGACCTGTTGGTATTTATTTCCTTTATTTATTTGACATGGAATACTTCAAGGGTGTGAACTGCAGTGTCTCTCTTGTTTGTGCTGATCAGTGTGTGAGACAGGTGAGGCAGTAAGCTTGTCTATGTATTTGGGAACCTAAGATCATGCCACACTGCTGGATATTACGCATGTGTTTGACAGCGTCTCGAATGGTGTAAAACAGCAGAGAATCAGACTAATATGTGTGTAATAAGTGTGACGTATGCACACGCAGGCAAAGCTGAGAGTAGTAAATGAGTACATAAGATGCGGGGTATTCACAATGATCTGAACACTTTCAAGTGATTATAAAAATGTTTGCAGTGATCTAACGTATAATATGATTTCATGTATGGAAATAGTAACTCAAGAATTTTGTATTGTAACAGTCATCACCAGCAAAATGGCTACCATACCCACAGAGAAGTAACTTTGTATAACTCATATTACAAATGCAAGAGTGATAGTTTCATTTGTCAACAGGATGGTGCTGCACTGCACTTGCGCAAAGATGGTTGTGAGTTCGGGGATGCCGAGCTGCTATGACGGCGGATCAGTTGTGAATGGGTAGGAAGTCTCCAGATGCTGGATGGACCGTGTTCTGTACATAGTTCCGCGTAGTCAGCGCGTACACAACTTTCCCACTAGAGCGCGCCCCACTAAGCACAACAGCGCAGGCGCAGCGCTCGTCCGTCTCCGCACTACGAGATGGCGCTGCCATAAAGACGGACCAAATTCTGCTTCTGCCCAACCGCGTATTAAAATGTAATGCAGCCAATGAGACTGCTGCTAACGTAGAACCTTTTCTCCTCGCGGATCACACTCTCGCAGTGATACCTGAACGCGCGAGGTATTATAACGAGTGTACAGATCACCGATTAGTCAGTCTGCATCAGTCTGCATTAGTCTGTAGTCAAGTTTCAGTCTGTGCCTAATAAGATTATCATATTCCTGTACATAGCCATGAAGATAAATGAATAGACACTTTGTTAAGTATCAGAGATATGTGAGAATAAGATTAACGTACCAAGAACAAAGGAACTTCAGATTGTCAATTGTAAACAGCATCCAGAATCCAGTTACTTAAGATTTATGTTTTTTATTATTTTAATAAACGTGTTTGAAAATTAATCAAGTTCTGTTTAAAGTTGGTCACCATAAATCTGCTACTCTAAGCGTGCAAGTGGCATTTCTATCGTCTGACCTAACGGCAGAAGATAAACACGCCACGATAAGACCACGAGACATATTGCTGACACTCGCCTACTTCGCTAGAGCGACAAGTCAAATAATCTGACGGTGTGTGTACCGAAGGTCTTACAGTACGCACACCGCAGCCCGCACGTCCTCCGGTCCTGACAGTGTATGATTTTTACCTCTGGGGTTACATCAGAGACACTGTTTTCACAACACTTCCCCACAACATCGCTGACTTCAAAGGACGTATCAGGGCAGCTGTGACTGATATCGATGTGGACTCTCTCGGGCGAGTGTGGACCGTATCGGTCTACAGTTGGACCTCAATTCACACATTTTCTTTACAATCACTTGAAGTTTTGAATAAACCTGTATATTTCTGCCTGTTCCTGTTATAGAAAGCCATTTTTCCCTTGTACAGTTCTTGCGAGAACGTCTTGCTCCAGTCGTCCTTTTTTATCTATTTTACTACCGAGATAGCAAAATTCTGTATTAGCTTCTTACGGTGACTAGCTGAAGGCTTGATGAAACTGGAAAATATTACAGCGGTATCGAAGGTAAAAAATTTCCATACTCTAACAACTTCATCAAATATTCAATTATGACGAGGCCATAGAGACTCGCCACCTGCGCGAGTTCCACCAGCGCCACAGGCGGCGCTGAGGATGAAGATATCGACTTCGGCTCGACCATTTGGCTGCCGACTACAGTCCGCCACTTACCCACTGAGAGCCTTCTTTTATGTTATATTACAAGCAGACTTCTTATTTGTCAAGACTCAAAGATAAGTAAAAGCCGGCCGGGATGGCCGAGCGGTTCTAGGCGCTGCAGTCTGCAACCGCGCGACCACTACCGAGATAGCAGGTTCGAATCCTGCCTCGGGCATGGGTGTGTGTGGTGTCCTTAGGTTAGTTAGGTTTAAGTAGTTCTAAGTTCTAGAGGAGCGATGACCTCAGAAGTTAAGTCCCATAGTGCTCAGAGCCATTTGAACCATTTTTGATAAGTAAACATTTTAACTCATTTGCATGACTTTGTTACTAATTTGTTGTAGTGTTGTAGAACCTTCGTTCTCCTATCCTGTTACCTGACCCTGGGGCATATTGTGTAATTGTGGCAGTGAGAAATTGTCTTAGCGGTGTTTTACACCAGAAACCGTTGTACGAATCCAGATGCTCGATCTACCGTAATTACAGTGGCAACTCGGCCTCCACAGCAGTTGCGATGAGGCCTTTTCAAAATTGACGACGAGATTTACAAAAATAATAACAGCAACAGACGGTAAAATATGGAAATTTGATCATCACTAAGAGGACAAAGTGAGAGTTTATACAGTGATGTAACAAAAGTCATGGAATACCTCCTAATATCGTTTCGCTGTGTAGTACAGCATCTCGACGCGATGGACACAAGAAGTCGTTGGAAGTCCTCTGCGGAAATATTCAGCCACGTTGTTTCCATTGCTGGATTTTGAGCACGAACTGGCCTCCCGATTTGTCCTATAAATGTTCTATGGGATTCATGTCGGGCGAAGTGGGTGGCAAAATGATTCCCTCTAACTGTCCATATTGTTGCTCAAACCAATTGCGAACAATTGTGGTCCGATGACATGGCACATTGTCATCTATAAACATTCCATCACTGTTATGGAACATGAAGTCCATGAATGCGTGGAAATGGTCTCCAGGTAACAAGTGTGTTTTCGTGGCCATCCTCTGCAGCAAGCACAGAAATACTTGTTTTGTAAATAAAACGCCGAGGCCAACAAACTGTGAGTTATTACTTGTTTATATAAAAAACGCGACGTGATTGTTTGATAATCTAAAAATAACAAAACTGTATCGTTCTAGATCCCACTGATGATACCATAGAGTAAGAAACAGGTGAAAGGTGTCCGGGAGAAATAAATTGAGTTGCAGCAAGGAAAGGTGGCATTTTTTTTTTACAAAAAAAATGTTGAAATGTGTGTGAAATCTTATGGGACTTAACTGCTAAGGTCATCAGTCCCTAAGCTTACATACTACTTAACCTAAACTATCCTAACGTCAAACACACACACACCCATGCCCGAGGGAGGACTCGAACCTCCGCCGGGACCAGCCGCACAGTCCATGACTGCAGCGCCTTAGACCGCTCGGCATTCTATGTAAACCCAGCTCATATCATTATGTAACAACCAACAGATTAAGCAGAGCCTTGTTGACAATTTGGGTTCATTGCTTCCTGTGGTCTCCGCCAGAGTCGAACTCTACTGCCAGCTCTTATCAGTCGAAATTTGGTCTTATGTGACCATGCCACGGTTTTCTATTGGTTTAGGATCCAACCAATATGATCACTAGCCTAGGAGTGGCGCTGCAGGCGATGTCGCGCTGTTAGCAAACGTACTTGGGTCGGTCGTCTGGTACCTTAGCCAGTTAACGCCAAATTTCGCAACACTGTTCTAACGGATACGTTCGTCGTACGCCCCATATTGATTTCTGCGGTTATTTCACGCAGTTCTGCTTGTCTTTTAAGCTGACAATCTACGTAAACGCCGCTGCTCTCGGTCGTTAAGTGAAGGCCGTCGACCACTGCGCTGTCTGTGGCGAGTGGCAATGCCTGAAGTTTGGCAATCTCAGCACACTCTTGACATTATGAATCTCAGAATATTGAATTCCCTAACGATTTCCGAAACGAAACGTCCCATGGGTCTAGCTCCAACTACTATTCTGCGTTCAAAGTCTGTTAATTCCGCCATGCGGCCATAATTACGTCGGAAATGTTTTTACATGAATCACCTGAGTACAAACGACAGCTTCGCCAATGCACTGCCCTTTTATACCTTGTGTACGCATTACTACTGCCCTTTGCATACGTGTGTGTTGATACCTATGACTTCTGTCACCTTAACATAAAGTAGCGTATTTTAAGACCTGGACACATAAGGAGTTTGGGAAACGGGTGATCTGTGGTGGGAAACGAAACCATTTATGGGTAGTGGGGTAAAGGGCATGTATCGGAGGAAAGTCAGACGTTACTGTTGTTCTACGAGAATGGTACATTAGCTCTCTTTCGAAGTTAGAGTTGTGATCTATTTGTGTAACATCGCCAGGAAGATCTTTCCGGAGTCGGGTTCTTAGTGTCGAAAACAATTAACAACGCGCGGGTATGTAATGACGACACATTTTTCTCTGATGGGGATAGCGTCAACGGTAGGCGAAACTGTACAGATTGATTACATGGTAAAATAAACAGAATTTATGCAAATCTCTGCTGTTGTCTGCACAGCACATTTGTATTTCAATATATTTGTCCGTCTTGATCGGTATTTTTATTTTTTAAAAATAAACACCTAAAGCGTTTCGGCTACCGGCATCATCAGAATCGGTCAGATTATCAGAACAAATGCGGAATTATATTTCTACCAGAAATGCATTAATATAGTGTACAGAACAAAAGGAAGACACACCACATTTACGACCTCGATACAGTGTATCTTGCCAATTAAGCGGTAGACTTGTACCATGACTAGTGCTGTTTAGTGAGGCAGTCACTGACCCTTAGATAGGGGTTAAATGCAAATAGACTTGTCAACTAAAATTCAAATTTCGAATAAAAACTAAGCATGTAGTCATTTAAAAATAATCTATAAACATTGTAATTTTATGTTTCAATTGTGTTTGATATTTTACTTTTCTCCCACACTTCCTCCACACTCGTTTCAGAGAAGAACCCTGCTATCTTGCACTTCAAATTCATCAACATCTTTATCAGTACAGCTATAAACATTGTGTCCATAATTAAAGTTCCACGTTCAAAACGCAGTAGAAAGAGAAGCACTGCTCAGAATGACGTCAAATTTGAACAGGATATCATTGACGGGAGGATGGGAGGGGGGTGGGGGTGGACATCATGAAACAACAAAACTCAACGAAAATTTTACCAACAGTGGCATTGAAGCGTCTTAACGTAAATGGGGTTGGAATGACAGATGAATCGCAATACGCCGGCTGTGATTTTGAGTTGCGCAAGTTCGACAGTCCATAGCTGTCGCACTGTTATTTAGGTAAGTCCAGGCAAGGCCGTAATCGGATGGGAGACTCAATTTTTCATTGTCCTAAGGCCAAAAACCGCATAAAAATCAAAATTATATCGGTTTTTAATTTTCCTCGAGCCAAAACAACGCATAAAAAGCAAAATGACATCGGTTCTCAGTTGTTCTGAGGCCAAAAACAGCGTAAAAAGCAGAATGAGATCGGTTTCTAACTGCTGGGAGATTGGCCCAAGACATGTTCAACATGCTGTCCACCGTTTTCTGTCATTAGTTGAAATAGAGAAACAGCATGTTCTACAACAGATCGGAGTGTCTTGGGGGTCACGTTCATTAACGATGAGCATTGCGTGCCTTAAATTCAGCTACGTTCGTAATTTGAGCACTGAAGACAACATCCTTCAGGTAACCCCAAAGCCAAAAATCTCACGAAATAAGATCAGGTGGTATGGACGACCAGGCAGTAGGGAAATGTCGGTTGATAATTCGAGCATTTCCGAAATGGCTCGGCACCAGCCACTTCACTGACTGTGCAATGTGCAGAGGAACGGCATCTTGCGTAAAAATGATCCTACCAACACGTCCACGAAGTTGAAGGGTTGAAATGAAGTTGGTACATACAAGAGTCTCACAATGTTTACCAGTACAGGTAAGACGACCCGCAGGACTCATCTCCTCCAAAAAATACTGCCGTAAGACAAACGTTGCCGTGTACCCGCACCGCAAAGACACCTTTACAGAATGAAGTGGTACCTGTTGCCCATATTCCGCAAATCTGCGAACTGACATATCCTTGGAAATGGGCCTCACCTGTCCGGAAGATGATCTATGGCCACTCACTGTCCATTTAAGTGCGAGCAAGTAATGCCAGAACGAACGTTTGTCATGGTGCCAGAACATGAGTGAGTTTGAAATTATAATCAAATCAATACCATTAGCTGCTGACGGGCGTTGATATACAACAACGGGGACAGTTGAAAATGTGTGCCCCGATGGGACTCGAACCCGGGGTCTCCTGCTTATATGGCAGACGCTCTATCCATCTGAGCCACCGAGGTCACAAAGGATAGTGCAACTGCAGGGATTAACGCCGGTACGCTCCCCGTGAGACCCACATTCTCAACTTATAGTCCACACACTACATTCGTAGTGCCCCTCCCATTATACCCATTACTCGCGGCAGACAATCCACCGAGTCCCATTAGAGTTCAGGCAATTCGTGTGCATCCGCACTGAGTGAGTTTGTATGGATAGCAATGCATGATGTTTCGTGGGATTTTTGCACCGTGCTCGGAGGCATGTCCAACGTTCGGGCAACTCCTCGTGCACTACATGTTTGCATATCACCAGTCGACCCTCTTCCAACTGGCAACATCTTCGACAGACGTCGGATCAACTGCCTCCCTCCCTCTGCCACAATGCACTTCAAAACAACCCGTCTCTTCGAATTTTGCAATTATTTTCCCTACACCCTTAGCAGACATCGGACCAGTGCCGTTTTTCATACGATTGCGAAGCCGGAACTTCTCGAGGGCTACTGGCGCACAGGCCTCTCCGACGTAAACTGAGGAAAAGTTTTGTGCAGGGCCTCTGTTGGTGTGCATGTTCTGCCGCTTACAGCGCCATCTACTGGCCAAATTTTCACAAAAATTTGTTTTTGTCCCATGACGTTTCCTCTTGGATCTACAATATGCTGTTAAGATTTGACGTCATTCTGAGCAGTGGTTCTCCTTTTACAGCGTTTTGAAGCTGGACTTTAATTACGGAGACCCTGTATATTGCCATCAGCCTCTTGACTGGTTTATTGAGGCCCGCCACGACATCCTCTCCTGTGCCAACCTCTTCATTTCAGAGTAGCGCTTAATACGATTATTTGTTTGATATACTGCGGTCTCTGCCTTGGCCTACAGTTCTTACCCTCGACAGATCCCTCTAGTAGCATGTAAATTTGTCTCTGATCTTCTGTTACCCTGTAGCTTCTTGTACTCAGTGTTTTCCACATACTCCTTTCCTCACCGTTTCTCTGGGGGAACATCCTTATTTCTTGTCTTATCAGTTCACTTAAGTGTAGACCTCCTTCCGTAACCCCACATCTGGCCGCTCTCTTCAATGCAGAGCTGTACTTCAGAGGTATATTGTCAGATTAAGAACCATGTCTAGTGAAGAATCTCCTCTATGCACGTTCTAGTCCGCTTCTTGCGGTATTGGCCGCCATTCGGTTAAAATACGCGCTCCGCCGGTCACACGGCCGCTTTTCTTACAGCCACCACCGTGGCATGAGGGCGCTGCCACGAATGCTTACGTCGCTGCCAATGATATTAAACATCCCCTCTCTGGAGCTCCAGCGGCGAGTCTACTAAACTTCAAACATCGGTGCACAGAGCCCATTTTCTGTTTTTTCATAACATTTACAGACATCTATAGCGGTCTGAGCTCGTCATCTACGGAATAATTGTATTGATGGCTGACTGAATTGAAAACCTTTGGATCTGCATATATTTCAACATTCAAATCTACTGTTAGCAACTGACGCTGCAACTAAAGCAAGCAGACTCATGTATTACTTTCACTATTTGATACTGGACGTAGAATAAATTAATATCTGAATTCTCGAGCCGCATCTGTTCTTCGTTCCTGAATTCACTACAGTGTCACAAAACGTATAGAGGGGGTTACAAAACTTCTGTGTAGGGGTTGAGGTATGGCGAGCAGGACGAACGACATAGGTATGTCGCACACAGACGCTGCCTGAGACGTGAACTTTTCTCAGAAAGACTTTGCAGGATAATTTTGCTGTAATCAACAAATGACATTTGACCCATCTGCGTATCAGAGCGCGTTAACGTGCTATTTTCGGGATTCTGGGAGGCGAGTCAACCCCAGAATGAATCCACCTGACAGATCAACGAAGATGGCTGGTGAGCCAGGCAGCTTAGATGTGGCTTTTAGGAGGTTTCCCACACCCAAATAGATAATTACCTGATTGGTACACACGTCCCGGCCCAGATACACGGTACGCAAAATTTGAACGTTCTCACACTTGAACATGAGGTTTACTCTACATATAGACAGACTAGATATACAGATACCATCCATCGGCGAGTGATGAGGTCAGGGAGAGCATCGGGCCACCAACCGTCACAAACATTGCCAAAACTCATGTAACAATGCCGACACCACCGAGATAAGGGAAGAAAGGGCAAAGAAGGGGAAGAAGAAGAACAGCCAACAAATGGGAGTATGAATATTGGTACAAGTTTGTTTGTAATGTCCAAACGTTTGGACTTATTATATTTTAGTAGGCCGTCTACAGGGCTTACTTATTTGTAGCTGCATGTTCACTCCTGCTTAGGTGTTTACATAATGTAACACGTAGACGCTTCGCCGTGGAAAAACGTTTGCTGATGTGCCTAGCATCTCCGGTGTGAAAATATTTATGTTTTTAGACCGTCGCCAAGAGTAAACTAAAAGCAATGCAGAGTTTCTTTTAGAAACGCATCTACTTGCAGTGCCCTTAACTCGGGAGCACGCAGCCTACAAGATCGAGTGTTCGCGCAACGATTACGCGCGGCAGGTTGCCTATCCGAGATATTTGAGGGGCACCGCCGGAGGCGACGCGCCAGCGCGAAGCAGCGCCTCGGAGCCTGCAGAGACTTAACGTGGCTGGTGAGTTCATCCGACACCCACGCTCGCCAATTGACTCCTGACTTGGCTTATGCATTTCACTTTTGTTGTTGTCTTCACTCGAGGACTAGTTGGATGCAACGCTCCTTGTTAAAATGTACTGTGCAAGTTTATTCACCTCTGCGTTAGTACTGCAACCTACTTTCATTTGAAACTGTATGTTCTTTTTGTCAAGATCCGCCATATACATCTTTTCTCTCCCACTGGATTTAGTTCCTCCTCGTTATACGGTGTACCCATCTGCATCATTCCTCTGTAATACCACATTTCCAAACCTTTACTTCATCCTTGTTTGTACTGTGTATTGTCCACATTACGCTTCTATATAAGGCTACACTCCACATAGTTTTAGAAAGAAATGACTTCTTAGATTTAGATTTAAATTCAGTATTGTAATACTTCTCATTTTGAGAAGTCTTACTATCATCAGCTTGTATTTTCTAATTCTCTTTACTTCTTCCGTCGGTAGTTTTTTTACAGCCCAAATAAAAATCTCTAACTGTGTAATTTCCTAATATGATTCCCAGAGCACATCATGATTTAAGCCAGCTAACCTCCATTATTCTTGCTCTACATTCCCGTTCAACTAACGAAGTTAGAATCTCATCTAAACACTGTAAAGATTTAATTTTTTTTCTCCCTGATCTTTATTCACCGTTCCAAAATTCTTAGTGGACGCCTTTACCACTAGCTCAGTGTACACGCTGTATAAGAATGGGGATAGGCTTCAAGCCAGTCTCACTCCTTTCTCAATTACTGCCTTCAGTTCGACTTTTACAACTCCAGCTTGGCGTCTGTGCAAGTTGTAAATATCTTTCTTTATTCCTGTGTTTTATCCCCGTCACCTTCATAACTTCAAACAGCGACTCTCAATCGTGAAAATGGCGATACTTCCGTTTCTGTATAATCTTTGCCGTCTAGTAAAAGCTAAAGGGTATATGAGTATACACTTGTTTGAGAACATCTCTGATACTTTACGGGATTTCAGTCTCCATTCGTCCTCCAGTTTTTCTGGGTCAAGAATTTCCTCATAATCCTCCAACGTTGCCTAGTGTATCGGAATTGGTTAGAACAGCACAGCCAGGGTATAGTCTTGCGTTATGTTGTTGAAAGATAACAACAGGAAATGTCGGTGATATGGTACAGCCGCCAGCTTCGACACGTAAGAAACCCAATGGATGGATGCTGACGGGATACCAATTCCATTCTACACAGAGTACGTGAAAGAACTTGCCCCCCCCCCCTTCTAACAGCCGTGTACCGCAAGTCTCTAGAGGAACGGAAGGTACCAAAAGATTGGAAAAGAGCACAGGTAGTCCCAGTCTTCAAGAAGGGTCGTCGAGTAGATGCGCAAAACTATCATGTCATTTCTGGAAACCCAGAATCTACTCTGTAGGAATCTGCATGGATTCCGGAAACAGCGATCGTGTGAGACCCAACGCGCTTTATTTGTTCATGAGACCCAGAAAATATTAGACACAGGCTCCAAGGTAGGTACCATTTTCCTTGACTTCAGGAAGGCATTCGATACAGTTCCGCACTGTCGCTTGATAAACAAAGTAAGAGCCTGCGGAATATCAAACCAGCTGTGTCGCTGGATTGAAGAGTTTTTAGCAAACAGAACACAGCATGTTATTCTCAATGGAGAGACGTCTACAGACGTTAAAGTAACCTCTGGCGTGCCACAGGGGAGTGTTATGGGACCATTGCTTTTCACAATATATATAAATGACCTAGTAGACAGTGTCAGAAGTTCCACGCGGCTTTTCGCGGATGATACTGTAGTATACAGAGTCGTTGCAGCATTAGAAAATTGCAGCGAAATGCAGGAAGATCTGCAGCGGATAGGCACTTGGTGCAGGGAGTGGCAACTGACCCTTAACATAGAAAAATGTAATGTATTGCGAATACATAGAAAGAAGGATCCTTTATTGTGTGATTATATGATAGCGGAACAAACACTGGTAGCAGTTACTTCTGTAAAATATCTCGGAGTATGCGTACGGAACGATTTGAAGTGGAATGATCATATAAAATTAATTGTTGGTAAGGCGGGTGCCAGGTTGAGATTCATTGGGAGAGTCCTTAGAAAATGTAGTCCATCAACAAAGGAGGTGGCTTACAAAACACTCGTTCGACCTATACTTGAGTATTGCTCATTAGTGTGGGATCCGTACCAGGTCGGGTTGACAGAGGAAATAGAGAAGATCCCAAGAAGAGCGGCGCGTTTCGTCACAGGGTTATTTGGTAAGCGTGATAGCGTTACGGAGATGTTTAGCAAACTCAAGTTGCAGACTCTGCAAGAGAGGCGCTCTGCATCGCGGTGTAGCTTGCTGTCCGGGTTTCTAGAGGGTGCGTTTCTGGATGAGGTATCGAATATATTGCTTCCCCCTACTTATACCTCCCGAGGAGATCACGAATGTAAAATTAGAGAGATTCGAGCGCGGACGAAGACTTTCCGGCAGCGTTCTTCCCGCGAGCCAAACGCGACCCGTACAGGAAACGTAGGTAATGACAGTGGGACGTAAAGTGCCCTCCGCCACACAACGTTCGGTGGCTTGCGGAGTATAAATGTAGACATAGGATTACTGGTTACGAAATTACCGGCTATGTGAGATCGCATCGGGCATCGAAATCACCCCATACCAACATCCAAGGTGCTGTGCCCAAGTAACAAATGCAATCTGGCAGGGTTCATGCCCCACAAGACTTTCAAGTACGGATACGTCCAGGATGGTGCCGTATGCGGGACCAGCAATCGTGTGAAAAGATGAAACAGTGTCTCTGTTGGGTGCACCACTGTCGACGCATTTCCCTAGGCTGCTGCACTAGGAAAAGCTTCGAGCAGCCGCCGTGGTGCTCAAGAAGTCGTCCCACTGACCGTGTGGATACTTACCTTGCTGCAAACAAGTCTCTTTCCTGACTCAAGATACGTTACGTGTCTGTACAGTCCGGTGCGGTTGAACAGATAGTAAGTCTGTCCTCTAAGGAGGTAATTGTGTGGGATCGTTGGGATCAAGCTTGAGGCTGAGTGCGATTGTCGTAGGGTCCCAACCAGCGTGGGCACCAATATTGCGGAACGGTAAAGAGCAGTCTCGATAGACCACTATGCTACCGCTGACGAATTCAAACACATGCTGGTAGCCGATTCTGCTTCTTTCGCGAGACTTAACACGATCTTCTCACAAATATTCAACATTCAAATGAGATTTCTGAATGGGAAACACGCTGTGTAATCTTTCGTTATACAGAATATACACCGATCAGCCAGAACACCATCACTACCTACCTAATAGCTGGTATGTTCACCTTTGGCACGGATAACAGTGGCGACACGTCATGGAAGGATAGCAATGAAGCCTTGGTAGTTCTCTGGAGGGAGCTGACACCACATTCGCACACACAAGTCACCTAGCTCCCATAAATTCCTGGGAGGGTGGCGATGAGATCCGACGCCACATCTAAGATGTGTTCGATTGGGTTCATATCTGAGGGCTGAGGAGCCAGCACACCAACGGAAACTAAGCACTGTATTCCTCGACTCACTCCTGGCCTTGTAACATGGCGCATCATCTTGTGGAAAAATGCCACTGCCGTCGGGAAACATGATGGTCACGAAGGGGCGCACGTGGTCTGCAACCAGTGTACGATACTCCTTGGCCATCATGGTGCCTTGCTCGAGTTCCACTGGACCTATGGATGCCCACGTGTATGATCCCCAAAGCATGATGGAGCTGCCGTCAGCTTTTCTCCATCCCTCAGTACAGCTGTCAAGAAACTGTTTCCCTCGACGAATAAGCGCCCTCCCATCGGCATGATGAAGATATCGGAACTCATCAGACCATGCCACGCTCTGCCACTGCGCCAACGTACAGTGGCGAGGGTCATGTGCCCACTTCAGTCGTACTTGCCAATTTCGTGGTGTTAACATTGGCACATCCTTGCATCGTCAGCTGTGGAGGCCCATTGTGAGTAGTGTTCGGTGCACTGTGTGTTCAGAAACACTTGTACTCTGCCCACCATTAAAGTCTGACGTTAGTTCCGCCGCAGTTCGCCGCCTGTGCTGTTTTACCAGTCTGCCCAGCCTACTACGTCCGACATCTGTAATGAGGTGTGTCCGCCCAATCCCACGACGTCTGAACGTGGTTTCGCCACGTTTTGAAGACACTCACCACAGCTCTCCTCGAGCTCTCGACAAGTCGCGAAGTTTCCGAAATGCTCGTGCCGAGTTTCCGGGCCATCGCAATCTGCCCTCAGCCAAACTCAGATAGATCACGTGCTTTTCCCGTTCTACTCACGGACAGCACGCTCACCCATATTACATGAACCACTCTACTGAGTAGAGTTATTCCTCGCCAGGTGATGCTGCTATCGCCTGGATGGGCTTACACCGATACGAGGTCGATGGTCGTAATGTTCTGCCTGACCGGTGTAGATGGCGTTACTTCTATTTGTGATTGCGCAGAAATGCTTATCATTTGTATACCAGCGGGAAAATGCTCGTATTGCAGAATAACAAAGGCTAATATGCTCATGTTTTAAAAGATTATGACTAAAAAGCGGGGTACCACTTGCCTCGTTCTACTTTCCTCAGCACCTTTAAAAATTTTCCCAAAAGTTTTGGCATGTGAACATATTAGCGGTGTATTTAACATGCAGTTCAGATCTCAGTCCCATAAGCTCCCAAACTGTAACTCGCTCACACCTACTAGTCTGCTGCTATAAGTTGCTCATATCTATCCACTCCGATTTGTTCATTCTCTACCACTTACTTGCCCAAATCTGCGTCTGTCTGTCATTGTCATCTGTTTCTCAGCCACAGTCTCTTTCGTTCCCTTCTATTACTATTATCCGCCTTCTCTGCCACTGTCTCCCTCTTAGTGTTATTATCTCATTCATTACTAGACAATGCTGCTGTCTCTTCTCGCTATCTGTCTCTTTCTCGTTGTCAATGTCATAGATTCTGCCTCTTATTGTCACGCTCACTTATCCACTTCTATTTTCTCCTTCTCTTTATTTCTCTCCCACTGGCGCTGTTTCCTTTTTCTAGCACTGTTCTGTCATTGTCAACTATGTTACACTGCCACTGTGTCCCCTCTCTCACACACACTGCCACTGTCTCTTCGCTCTTTCTATATCACCACTGTTTACTACTTCCCAGTGTTTATTACTTTTCCGTTGCTTTCCCACCACAACTATCTCCTTCTGTCAAAGCACAAAAAAGCGCCAATCTGTTGACAAGCTAGAAATCTTAGGAAAATTTTAAAAGATGATCAATAAGGCAGAATGTGACAGATTTCCAGTCAGAGTCTTTTAATAAACAGAAGCATTTATGCCATTCTGTGGCTCCGGAAGGAGTATTTTTCCTCTGGTGTCCTTTTCCCTGCTGCAGCATAGTATGTCACTCATATGAAGAGAACTTTATGGGTCAGTAAAATTGTGATAGTTCACTTACGTGAAATTGAAATACCGTAAAACTTTATAATTTTGAGGTCCAGACTGAATTTTATACACTACTGGCCATTAAAATTGCTACACCAAGAAGAAATGCAGATGATAAACGGGTATTCATTGGCCAAATATATTATACTACAACTGACATGTGATTACATTTTCACGCAATTTGGGTGCATAGATACTGAGAAATCAGTACCACCTCTGGCAGTAATAACGGCCTTGATACGCCTGGGCATTGAGTCAAACAGAGCTTGGATGGCGTGTACAGGTACAGCTGCCCATGCAGCTTCAGCACGATACCACAGTTCATCAAAGTAGTGACTGGCGTATTGTGAAGAGCCAGTTGCTCGGCCACCATTGACCAGACGTTTTCAGTTGGTGGGAGATCTGGAGAATGTCATGGCCAGGGCAGCAGTCAAACATTTGCTGTATCCAGAAAGGCCCGTACAGGACCTGCAACATGCGGTCGCACACTATCCTGCTAAAATGTAGGGTTTCACAGGGATCGAATGAAGGGTAGAGACACGGGTCGTATCACATCTGAAATGTAACGTCCACTGTTCAAAAGGCCGTCAATGCGAACAAGAAGTGACCGAGACGTGTAACCAATGACACCCCATACCATCACGCCGGGTGATACGCCAGTATGGCGATGACGAATACACGATTCCAACGTGCGTTCACCGCGATGTCACCAAACATGGATGTGACCATCATGATGCTGTAAACAGAACCTGCATTCATCCGAAAAAATGACGTTTTGCCATTCGTGCACCAGGGTTTGTCGTTGAGTACACCATCGCAGGCGCTTCTGTACGTGATGCAGCGACAAGTGTAATCGCAGCCATTGTCTCCGAGCTGATAGTCCATGCTGCTGCAAACGCCGTCGAACTGTTCGTGCAGATAGTTGTTGTCTTCCAAACGTCCTCACCTGTAGACTCAGGGATCGAGACGTGACTGCACGATCCGTTTCAGCCATGCGGGTAAGATGCCTGTCATCTCGACTGTTAGTGATACGAGGCCGTTGGGATCCAGCACGGCCTTCCGTATTACCCTCCTGAATCCACCGATTCCATATTCTGCTAACAGTCATCGGATATCAACCAACGCGAGCAGCAATTTCGCTATACGATAAACTGCAATCGCGATGGGCTACAATCCGACCTTTATCAAAGTCGGGAACTTGATGGTACGCGTTTCTCCTCCTTACACGAGGCATCACAACAACGTTTCAGCAGGCAACGCCGGTCAACTGCTGTTTGTGTATGAGAAATCAGTTCGAAACTTTCCTCATGTCAGCACGTTTTAGGTGGCGCCACCGGCGCCAACCTTGTGTGAATGCTCTGAAAAGCTAATCATTTGCATGTCACAGCATCTTCTTCCTGTCGGTTAAATTTCACGTCTGTAGCACGTCATCTTCATGGTGTAGCAATTTTAATGGCCAGTAGTGAATGCAAAAAAATTTTAGATGTGCCTCAATACAACAATAACAGGGGGTCCAAAAACCCTTCTGATGCTAACGGAGACTATTTAAAGCGTATTTCGACGTTCTACGTCACTTTATCAACGACGTTTCCGATTCACATCCGTTTTTACGTACACAAGTCGGGTAACTTTGAACCTTCGTATCTCGGAAGCGGATTATTTATTCATTAAAATATTACTCCTAAATCTTTGTAGAAATGTAAGAAGCGGCTCCATAAACTATTAAATACTACTGATTATTTTTGTTAAAGATTTCTGAGGCTCAGTTCCAGTTCCGTATCTTCTACTAATCTTTTCATCTCGATAGCCTTCTGTGGTGTCACCGCCAGACACCACACTTGCTAGGTGGTAGCCTTTAAATCGGTCGTGGTCCGTTAGTATACGTCGGACCCGCGTATCGCCACTATCAGTGATTTCAGACGGAGCGCCGCCACGCGGCAGGTCTAGTCTAGACTCCCTAGCACTGGCCCCAGTTGTACAGCCGACTTTGCTAGCAATGGTTCATTGTCTACATACGCCCTCATTTACAGAGACGACAGTTTAGCATAGCCTTCAGCTACGTCATTTGCTACGACCTAGTAAGGCGCCATATTCTTCAAGAACGTATTCTGAACAGATAATATTGTGACTCATGTAACGTCTAGAGCGACGTTCATCATTAATGGATTAAAGTTAAGTATCAAACTAATTATGTCCGCTTTCTGAATTCTAATTCCTTGTCATATTCAAGACCTCACGTCAGTATAGTCCTTCCCTCCTCACGCCAGCCTACGTGCGCTTAAAACGCGTGCATTTCGGCCTCCTGTAGTAACACGGTGTTGGCTCTTCTGCCAACACTACACCTTCATCGTGTATAAAGCATTTCGCTTCTTCTAACCTTTCTTTGTTTGCCCTCTACTGCCCATTCCACTGCCAAGTTATGCATCCTGGATGACATACCGGATGTCACGCTAACGGATCTCTTTTTCTAGAAAGGGTCTGCCATAGACGTCTTTCTCATGTGTTTTTTATACAAATTCTCCGTTTCGCATTTAATGTGTGCACTTAATGCCTAATATTCTTTGGTATCACAATATTACAAATGATTCCAGTTCCTTTTATTCTGGGTTTCCGGTGGCCCACGCTTCGCTGTCATAGTGTTGTATTTCAAACCTACAGATTCAGGGGTTTCTGATACAGAGGTATCTTAGTGAAGAAGGCTTTCCCAATCTACATCTTATATCTGCCATTCCATGCAATCTTACTTTCATTGTCTCATCGATAGAAGAATCCTTTGCCTTCACTCCTCTACTGCGACTTTCCCAATTTTTATGTTAAGAAAGTCGTATTCTCCTATCACTCTTGGTCACTCGCGTCTTTCCTTCGTTTCTCGTTAATCCATATTCTGTGTCATATCTGCTTCACGTTCATTTCAACGCAACTTTCAGTTCTCCATTATTTCAGGCCGAAAGGTCAGCGAACCTGATCACTGATGTTTGTTTGCCAACTCCTCTTTCGAAATATTCGTAATATTCTATTTCACTTCCTTCACCAATACTCGGACATATAAGCTGAGAAATAGTGGCCGGCCGGTGTGGCCAAGCGGTTAAAGGCGCTACAGTCTGGAACCGCGCGACCGCTACGGTCGCAGGTTCGAATCCTGCCTTGGGCATGGATGTGTGTGATGTCCTTAGGTTAGTTAGGTTTAAGTAGTTCTAAGTTCTAGGGGACTGATGACCTTGGAAGTTAAGTCCCATAGTGCTCAGAGCCATTTGAACCATTTTTGAGAAATAGTGATGCTAAACCATTCTCCTGCCTTACGTGATTTTTAACATGAACTAATCACTCTTGGTCTTTCACCTCCTCTATTCACACTTGAATAAATATCTTCATTTTTTAAATTTTTTAACAAGAAAATATCAGAGGCTTCATGGAAAGCTGTTGCTTACTAGTGGATGGCCTTTTCTCACGCTGCTCTGCAGTACTGACGACAATAACTATAACTGTGTCAGAAAGCAGCCACAGCTAGTATTTCAAGTACAGAGGTACTTTCAGCACAGCACTACTCGCTGTGATAGACGCCAACTATAGTTTAACGCGCGCTGATGTAATGCCAAGGACAGAATACTAATGAGCGTAATTTTAAATTTGGCTTTGGTGCACATATCTCGAAGACAACAGATGCCTGCCATTACCAGGAGTGACGTAAACTGCACCATACGTTATATTGACAAATGAAGTAATTACTGCGACTAATTACTTGTTGAAACCATACTGTAGTGTCAGAGTAGGAACTGCGGAAAGAGGGTACGATATAGACCTAGTAGAGCGTGGGGAGTGGTAGAAGTTGTATTTAACAATCCGTATTCGAAATTCGCCAGAACGTTTTGATAGGTACGATTAAAGGAATGTGGTTAAGGGTCTACTGGTGTATTAAAGGAATATTTCAATGCATTTTCAGAATACACGACGAAAGTTTTCAGTCGACTTGTGCGACATTCGTTGAAAATTTCTTATTAATATCTTTCCGCTTGGGGAGGAACTTAATTTAAGAGAGGTAATCTCTCGGTGCGTAGCAGCTAAAACTTATAAGGAGATTGTAATAAGATAAAAATAAGCAATTTAAAATATGTTTCATATTAATATTGATAACGTAGTTGAGCCGTGTATCGACTTGGGCTACACCGTGTGTTTAGATTTCATTGGTTTTCCTTTCTTCCCCTGACATGTTTGTTTGATATTTTGTCTGCTATTAAGTGGCTGCTTGGTTGTCTTTTCCCTCTGCTATCGATATCTGCGTTTTTGCTTCCGGGAAACTGCTATGGAGGAAGTGAGATCTTTGACCGGTTGTAACCTCGTGTGGTGGCGCGGAAGTAGGGGGTTGCGCGCAGAGAGAGTGTGGTGGACACGGGAGGGCAGTGTGACTCTCCAGCGCGAAGCAGGCGTGGTCGGTTGTACCGAGTCACCACGTGATGTATGTCGGTTGTGTGCAACGAGCGGGTCGAGTTGACGGAAGAGCTCCCCGCGTGTTGGTTGTATACAGAATCGTCCCACAGGTAGTTGCTGTTCATTTCGCCTTGGTGGAACGTTAACAAGCTTTTTTAAATCCTCCGTTTCAACACTGGAGTTTAAAAGGAGACACCTAACATGAAGGAGCGGTCACTACCCGTCAACGTTGTAGAGAAGACGTGATCTCCGGTGGCAGAGCGTGTTGTCGTGACCGTGGCGTGGATCCTTGCCATCGGAGGTCTGGCATAATTGCAAGTTAAGTTCGTGGAAGGTTTAATCATTGAGTAATAATTTTGTGTAACCAGCGCCTCTTCTGCCTTGTGGCCTCCGGCGACCGGATTTCCTGTCCCTGGCACAGGTGTAATTGAAGACAGTGATCTTTCCTCCTCCTCTCGTTACTGTCCGATGGGACGTGTAGTTTTGGCAGTCTAATTGTTTCGCTATTCTGTCGTGGGTTATGAGTAATTCATGCTTCTTGTTGGTTGATCATGTGGTCGCTCATTCAGGACTGTGCGGTGTAATGTTTCCTTGCACGAGGTTAGCTCTAATTCTGTCAGCAAGTTAAGCCATCTTATAACAAGTTTTCGCTTGCTAAAAGTCGGTGCAGTGACCAGCCTGAAAGTGGCAATTGTGTTTACGGCCGTATTTAAATTGGTCAGTATTCTGTCTAGACTGAGCATCCCTGAGTGGGTGATTTGTGGCCGCCTTACACGGGTCCGTCATATCTCTTATGTTCTAATGATATTCCAGGACACTTTTGTTTAAAATTTTTTTAAATTCCTCGAAGTTTGTAAATTCCTTTTATTGCCATTAATCGTGTGTTTGCTGAGACCTGTTTAATTTTTTTAATGGTGGTGTTGATAGCTTCACTACCTCACCGTACTTTATTAACAAAGTTCTGCATTTACTTTAGTAGCCCGTTTACTTATGTTCTTTAAATTTTTTTAAAATTGTTGTATTGCTATAAATTACTTTGATTGGCATTAGCGGCGTGTTTTAAAAGGTTGTTCATTGCCCTACTGCTAACTTCTGTGTTTTTTTTAATTTTTTTAAAAATTGTTGTGTTGCTATAAATTACTTGATTGCCGTTAGCGGCGTGTTTAAAAGTGTAAGTAGGCTATTTAGGTTTTCTTATGGGTAACTCCACGTAGTGCTCTGTATGACAATCACTGGCTGTGCTGTGTGCAGTCTGCGGCTAATTTGCATTGTTGTCTGCCATTGTAGTGTTGGGCAGCTGGATGTTAACAGCGCATAGCATTGCGCTGTTGGAGGCGAGCCGCCAGCAGTGGTGGATGTGGGGAAGTGAGATGGAGGATTTTTGAGAATGGATAATCTGGAGGCGTGTCCATCAGAAACAGTACATTTGTAAGAATGGATGTCATGACCTGCTATATATATTATGACTATTAAGGTAAATACATTGTTTGTTCTCTATTAAAATCTTTCATTTGCTAACTATGCCTATCGGTAGTTAGTGCCTTCCGTAGTTTGAATCTTTTATTTAGCTGGCAGTAGTGGTGCTCGCCGTATTGCAGTTGTTCGAGTAACGAAGGTTTTTGTGAGGTAAGTGATTTGTGAAACGTATAGGTTAATTTAGTCAGGGCCATTCTCTTGTAGGGATTACTGAAAGTCAGATTGCATTGCGCTAAAAAAAAAAATTGTGTGTCAGTTTAAGCACAGTCATGTATAATTTTTCTAAGGGGACATTTCATATGGCGACCCTGCCAGGATATCTCACTGGAATCTTCAGATTTTTTCTTGTAGTTTGTATAATTAGTGCAGCCTTTGTTTATTGCTAGCACATAATTGTAGAGAGAATTTCCATTGTAGTTGTAGTTTTTCATTTTTGTACAGTAAAACAGTTGTGGCATGCATGTAGATTTGCACCAAGTATTTCGCAGCTGCGCTTGCAATTAACGAGATATTATTTTCAATGCTATGTTAATGTGTTTTCTTATTTTGCTCTTCAAATTGTGGTTTTCTGGGTTGTCTTGTGAAATATTGTGACAATAAGGGCGTGTGAGAAACATAATACTAGGCTTCAAAGTAAACTGAGAAATGACAGTGTAGACGAAAGCAGTGTGTTAGCGCCGCCGAGTAATGAATTAACTAATGTTCAAAGTAGTAATTTGATAATTGTGCATAGGGAAATGGAGCAGGCTGCAAATAATGGTGTAGGCAGCGAAACAATTAGTGAACAGGGAAGCATTATCGATCGATCGGTTGGCAACAGCTCGCCTCAGGAATCCGAAATGACAGTACACAATCTTGCAAATACTGTAGATTCAGGTTTTGCATCCTCACCATTTTCTCAAATAAGTCAAGACACATTTTCTGCTTGTCAAAATGTGAATGTTGCCGGTGCAAATGCACTGCCGAAAAGCATAGAGGAACAGATTCCAGACACTAATACATTATTATTGCAATTAATGCAACAAATGGAACAAAATCAGAGACAAACACAGCAAAAGCTTCAAAAGTTAGATACAATGGAACAAAAGCTTCAAAAGTTAGACTCAGTGGAACATACGCTTGTATAAACACGTGAAGATTTAACTATTGAGTTACACAAAATCGAATCGAAATGTCAAAAAGTCTGTAATGACGTAAAAATACAAATTTGTGAGCATTTCCAACCTATTTTTTTTGCGGCATGAAAATACATTACAGAAACACGGATCAGCCATAAAAGAACTGCAAACTATTGTTCATGAAAATCATGAGACCTTGCAAGCTAAAATTGACTCAGTTGCATCTACCGATTCGGTTACACAACTTGAAAAAACTCAGCAAAACTTAAAGGACACAGTAGATACGATTTCAACACAAATGGACACTCTGAAATTTGGTTCAGAAAAGCACACTGAGGAAATAAGTACACTATCGGAGAAAGTAGCCAAACTTTCGGATCAGTTCACTAACTTACCTGCAAAGGTAGATGATGATCTGAATAACACAAGACCTGTAGCCATCACTGACACAGAAGAGTATGAACAAATTAAGAAATTCAAACAAAATCAGAATCAAATTAATACGCAACACAAAAGAGAAATCCGGGAAGTACAAGATCAGTTGGCACAAGTAATACAAAAATTACATATTTCAGAGGACACTCGCGCTCCAACACGGGAAGAGGGACTTAAAAATACGGAAAAGCCACAAAATAATAACACAGGGCATTTCGGAAATTATGAAAGAAATTGGCAAGGTGCACCGAATTTTGAGATGGAACCGCGGACACGACGTAACAATGACCGATATGCTACTCGCCGACACGATGATTTTGACTATAAGCTGTTCATTACTATACGTAAATTCAAAACATTTAAGAATTCTGGCAACGACATTCATCCACAAGCGTGGCTCCATCAATTCTCTCATTGTTTTCCTCCCAACTGGTCATTAGAGCACAGATTAGAATTTATGTGTGGCTACTTAGAGAATGAACCAGCTGAAAGAATGCGATTGGTCATTCACGATTGTCACAGTGAAGGAGAATTTTATCATGCGTTTCTCTCAGCATATTGGTCTCAAGCTACACAAGACCAAGTAAAACATAGCATCATAATGATGAAACATTTCGAACAATCTGAATTTTCCAGTCTAGTGAAATATTTTGAACACATGTCGCACAAGAATCAGTACCTGTCAAACCCATACAGCCCCTCAGAACTCATCCGCATTTGCTTAATGAAATTACCTGAACATTTATGACACATTATTTTGGCAGGACGTTGCAAAGACGACATTGAAGCTTTTCAGGGACTCTTACAAGAATTAGAAATTGACACTGACAATCGCGGAACGCGAAAACAGGAACACAACAATTACAGGTCACATCCGTCACAATTCCACGATGACAGAAATAATAAATGGACACGACAAGGCTATTCTTACAACGTAAATCGTGACCAAAACAGACACCACCCATATGACAACCGTTGGCAGAGTAGTAATAAGTACAGGGAAAGATCACCTCTCCACAGTAATGACTATCACAGAGACAATCAGAGAAACAGACAATATGGGAACCAAAATAATTATTATCAAGGGAGATAGAATAACTTCAGACGCAACGGTCCAGCGCGCAGTTAAGATTCTGGGAGAAATTCTCCACCACGTGACCGACAAGAAAGAAACTATGGAATCTACCGACATGACGACAGACGATATGATCGTAACGACAGACCTGAATTGCGTCAGAACTGGCAGGATTCAAACAGGGCAGGGTCCTCTCGACAAGGTGAATTTGTAGAAGTTAGGTCTCCAAATCCCAATAACTCTGCGCGCCGACAAAGAGACAATAGGCAATGACTCATACCGCTGGCAGCCACTAAACGTACGTATGAAACTGACGACACAGCTACCGTAGCTAGCAATTACGTAAAAATGGAAGACATTATGGACATCTTACTCCAGGAACATGACGTAAAACGTAACAACATTGCATATCCTGTGATTCACATTACAGTAAATGACGTAAAATTTACGGCAGTACTTGACTCTGGCAGTCCCATTTCAGTAATTAGGGAAGCAGCCTTTAGCAAATGCAACAAATCGAACGATTGTCCCACACTTCCGTTACGTAGGATTAAATTGCAAGGTGCAATCTTTGGAAAAAGTGTAGAAGTACGCCAAAAAACCAACTTAGAATTCTTTTGTCAAAGCCACAGCTTCTCTATGAACTTTCTCATTGTTCCATTATTGTCGACGGAAATTATATTGGGAGTAGACTTTTTGAATGAATACAAAGCAATCTTAAACTTTCACGATGCTGAAATAAGTTTAGAGAAAGAAGGTAAGTCAGTAGCTTTGAAACTTGAAGATTGGCTCTCAAACCATGACGAAGAAATTAATCAGCTTTACCTCCTGTTAGACAACAGTTCGGAATTTTCGACGGAACTTGACACTAACAAACACTCTGCAAGTACTGACAGGGATGATATCGACGGCGCATTAGATACTAATGAGTTAATTCAGAATAAAATTCAAGCAATTGAGAATTGTAATGATACTGTTAGGCAAGACCTTTTTGAGATTTTACAAGCACATTCCACAGTTTTTACTCACAAAACAGGAACAATCAAGGGATTTCAATACCAATTTCGTGTTCGTGAGCATACTAAATTTTGTGTTAGACCATACGTAATTCCGGCACATTATAGGGACCGTGTTAGAACAGAAATACAATCTATGCTTGACGAGGGCATTATTGAGCCTGCAGTAAGCTCATACAACAATCCATTACATGTTGTTGAGAAGAAAAATAGATCGATCAGGCTTATCTTAGATTCGAGACAAATCAATACTATCATCATTCCTGAAACAGACAGGCCGCAAACGTTGGAAGCACTTCTTCAAAATTTTAATGGTGTAAAAGTGTTGTCTTCTATTGATCTCAGATCCAGCTTTTATCAGATCGAACTTCATCCAGAATGTAGAAAATACACTGCTTTCCCTTGTTTCGGCGCTTGTTATCAGTTTCGGAAACTTACTTTTGGTTTGAACATTTCTTCGGCAGCATTCATTCGCCGGCTAAATTCCATATTACCTGAGTTCTTAAAACGTCACATCACCTTATATGTGGACGATATTCTGATAGCAGAAGCCTCATGGGAACAACACAATCTCATCCTCAACAGCGTGTTACATATTTTTGCAGAATCTGGAATTACAGTTAACTTGGAAAAGTCTGAATTCGGTAGGACAAAGGTGATGTTTCTGGGACATATTATTTCTTCTGAAGGCATTCAGCCGGATCCTGAAAAGTTAGAAGCAATCAGAGCCATTCCAGTTCCATCCACTAAAAAACAAGTCCGCAGTTTTCTAGGTCTCGTAAATTTTTACCGTCGTTTTCTGAATATGCAAATTCTAGTTACACCAAAACTTTGTTCTCTCACCGGAAAAAATACTATTTGGAACTGGAACGAACAAGCGCAGTTGGAATTCAATTCTTTGAAAGAAGCGTTACTTAACGCGCTAATACTAGCTCATCCAGATCTGTCACAAGATTTCTGCCTTAGCACGGATTCTTCTAAAGTCGGTCTTGGTGCCCATTTATTTCAAGAAGCCATAGAAAATGACACTATTGTTCAGAAAACCATTGCTTTTGCTAACCGAGTGCTAACAAAATCTGAAAAAAATTATTCCGTTACTGAATTAGAAGCTTTAGCTATCGTTTCGGCATCTAACAAATTCCGTTTCTTTCTTTCTGGTAAACACGTAAAAGTATACAGTGATCATCGTGCATTACAATTTCTTATGTCTTCAAAAGTAAATCATGGCAGGTTAAAACGTTGGGCATTGTTTCTGCAAGAATTCCACTTCACAATAGTCTACATTCCCGGCAAGGAGAACATTGTTGCGGACGCACTGTCACGCGCACCGGCTGGGCTTGAGAAAAGTAACACAGAAGGCAACCCCGAGAAAAATTTCAGTATTCTTTACGTTCAGAAAGTCGCCTTTGAAAACTTCATCACCACATCTTTAAAGGACATTGCTCATGAACAAGATAAAGATCCGATTTGGAAAGACATCAAAAGTCAATGGGATGAAAAGACACACACACAGATTCGGCATTATTATCTGGTTAGAAACAACATACTGTTCAAACGCTGCGCTGTTGATGACAAGCTATGGGTACTTTGCAATCCTGACGATTTTGTTAATAAGCTCATTTGGTACATTCACTTCAGCTAAGCACATTTTGGTCCACGAAAATGTAATCATATTCTTCAGACGACTTGTTATTTTAACAATATGGAAAAGAGAATTCGACGAGTCTTGTCTATTTGTAAACTTTGTCAAAAGGCGAAACCATCTACTATCTCCCATCGTGCTCCGCTGTTTCCTATCATTCCTTCTAAATTAAAAGAATTTGCTGCTGTTGATCTCTTGGGACCCCTTATCAGAATATCCAATGGATTTTCGTACGTTCTAGTCTCTGTTGAACTTACTTCAAAATTTGTTTCTTTCACTCCGTTACGTAAAGCCACTGGACGGTCTGTATCCAACGCCTTTGTTAAAAATTTCTTACGTGAAGTTGGACACGTTAGTAAAGTCATTTCAGATAACGGACCGCAATTCAGATCTGCTGTTTGGTCACGCACGCTTCGGAACCATAAAATCAAATCTGTTTTTATTTCATTGTACTCACCACATTGTAACCCATCTGAACGGATTATGAAAGAAATCAATAAGCTTTGCAGACTTTGTCACGGAAAGCATCAGCATTGGGACAGATATTTACACTTATTTCAAAACGTCCTGAATGAAATGCCTCATGACTCCACTGCTTTACCACCTATTCTTGTACTGAAGAATGAAGAACCGCCGAACAGAATCAGAGAGCTTGTACCTTCTCCGAATACACGTAAACTTTGACACAAAGACATAATTGATTTGGCTATTAAAAATATAAAATCTGCAGCAGACAAAAGGAGAAAACTGCATGGTAAAGCAAATGCAAAGAAATTATATATTGGTCAGAAAGTTCTTATTAAAGCTCATTCATTGTCACATAAGAAGAAACACTTGAGTGACAAATTCTTCCTAGTTTACAATGGACCTTACAGAATGCGACGTATACCACATGATAATTGCGTTGAAGTTGAAACTCTGCGTACTAGGAAGAGTAAAGGTTTACACCAAATTTCACATGTAAAACCGTTTATTGAAAGATAATCTGTTTTTTAACTTAGTCTTTGCTATAAAACTTTTCACTTCACGCTACTAGTACAATTTGTCACACTGCTACTAGTACAATTTGTCACACTGAGAAACTGTTAACATGCAACAATGTTTTAAAGTTAACTATCCAGCCTAGAACCTAGGGAACATTTTTAAACAGAAATTACGAATGCATTGTTATAGTGAACAGACGACACAGTGTTGTTATTTGTACATTCTTGCTTGTTAGTTGCACGATTACGTAACGACTATCAAGCTTACATACTTAGAACGTATACTAACGAGATTTTAATGCAACATTTTGGTTTACTTGAAAATACATTCTGGATTTAAAGTACTTTCTGTGAGATACCAGATGACACAGTGGTTAGTTTATGTGACAGCTACACGATTTTATCACGACGCTACTAATGAGTGACCATTTACAATGTTGCTTTTGCGGTGTTTCTGTTTTATATCTGCACAGTTTTTCTGAATTCTTCTGGAAAGGAAAACATGTTTTAGTTGTAACTTTTGTGGTATAGCTACAATGAGATAGCCTTTTTAGTAGCACAACAATACGTTACATTATAGTACTTTCTTGATCACGGTAAGGTACGTAATAACTACGATATCTATACGCAAAGCATTTCACTTTCGTTTATGATGAGGTAAGTACATTAATTTCAGCAAAACTTTGCTAACTACAACACTTCCACAGAGATTATCTTACAACAAGAGGCACTGTTTAGCGTTACAGTAAACGTATTTGAGTGATTAATTTTGTACTTCAAACATTTATTTTTAAAGATTTTTGAATTACAAAGATACAAAGGTTTTCCGTGATACATTTCATTCCATTGCTGTAATCTGTAACACCTGAGGGTATAATTACATTAATCCTCAGGAGGGTACATGCTTACTTTGTGTACCATGTGTTTGGCAAGCACAAGGAGCCCTAGCTAATATGGTATTTGCTTATACAACTTTACACATCGATACCATATTTCTCTATCACACAAATTACACAGCTATCTGATCATTTAACTGGAAGAGACAAACATTTTTTACTACATCAGTGACACATGTTTACACAATTACACAGTTGGATAACTTCACACTTATGAAATTGTATTTTGTCTGTACTTTGTGAACTGTTCATATTTTTTCGGAACCATTGTGATACTATGAGAGCTTTGAATGATGTATTTGGTATGGGATCATGATTTTTAAAGTACGTTTGAGGTAGATGACACTTTTGACATGTGCAGAGAATTTTTTTTAGGTTTTGAAAATATTGGAGGAAGCTACGACGATTTTGAGATTTGGCTGAGGTTTTATGATGTTATGATGACGATGTGTATTACGCTGTTGCAGTATGTTTATGATCAATAAGCTGATGCTATATGAGGAATTTGATTGTGCTACGTATTTATTATGATGAAATATTGAAGAAGTGTCTACAAATATGTATATGTGTAATAAAGCAAGGAATAATGAGTAGTGGTTAGGGACTCTGGTTTGTGAAAAAGGATGTTGGAAACCAAGAATCATACTTTAAGAGTTATGAAATGTGTGTAAATGCATGAATGTATCACAATGCCGCTGAAAATTTTTTGCACACTGTTATATTTATAGGATTTTGTTTCTACATATTTGTAACGCCAATTTTCGACCTGTGAAAATTTTTATATGAGACTGTCACGTGTAGCGGAAACTGCTGTCGTAAATATTTCAGTAAGAAAGGTAACTGACCTTGACGTAATGCGTTTTGGGCACCCAGCTGAGAGATAGTCGTCTGACAACAGAAAGCCATTAGGTGGAGAAAAAAAAGAGGCCATTATCCTTGCTATTGACAGTTCTTTGTAGAAAGCGTCGCAAATACGACACCCTCAAACTTGAAAACATGATTACACTGTGGAGTTCTTAATTTATGATATTTACTGAAATGAGATGATGAGAAACATTTCATGTCTATTGTCTTGCTAGTTGGAAGATTGTTTACTGCATTATGAAATGCCTTATGGCTAGCGAATGATGTTTCACGCCTTGCTTTGCCTATTTTGTTTAATATCTAGTTTCTAGCTGCACTGCAGCATTGGTTAAAATAAAATTTAATAGATGTACTAATATAGTTATTTTATGCCTACAGATCCAGTAAAAAATAATTTTATGATCTACTTCCAAGAAAACGAAGGAACATAAATAGACATTTCCCTTCACAGGAATTGCATAAATAATTTTTTTTTTACGATTTGGTAACTTGTCTGCTAGAGTAAGTTCTCGTGATGCATCACTATAGTGTTAAGATGTGACATAGGTATTAAACATGGCCATTTTTACTGTAATATTTTTTTCTGCTTGAGCTTTGTCATGTTTAGATATAAGTTATTCCATTTGCTGCTGCTGTTTGCCAGGCATAGTGCTACTGAATTTCACTTTGTATTACACTGTTAAGCCAGTTTTACTACTGATTTATTTTTCTTGTTGCTGCACATTGCCTTATATTAGTTGCAATATTGCATTTGCTTTGCCAATTTGCATTTTTTGTCATTGCTGGTTGTGTTAATTTGTTATGTGCTGCTGCATTGCCTCGTCCCTTGGTATATATATCTGAGCTCAGTAGATTTAAGTCAGCTTAAGAGGGTGTAGACTATATAAGAGAATGAATTGTGATGAATTGGAAGAAATGCTTTGAGAAGTTATACAGAAAAAGTACAGAAAGCAGGTATAGGTAGAATTTTCGTGGAAATAAGAGGTAAGATAATGGAAAGTAAATAATGAGGTAAGAAAAATGTGAACATATAAATACAGAAAGCATGCTTGGATAGGATTTTTTTTGGTGGAAACAAATGTTGAAATAAGATGAAAGATATATGGAATGAAGTTTTGGGTTGGACTGCAGTACCAAATGTTACACTGAAAAATACCCTGTCCTTTCCTCCTGTGTTATTCTGCTATGTGTTTATGTACCCTTGTGTATTTGTCTTTTTCCTGTTCTTATGTGTTTAGCTAATAAGATTTACGTTGTAGAATTTTTCTGATAATATGTTATTTACTTTGTAAAGGTGTTTAGAAATTATTTATTCTCTTTTGTTTTAATCCCCATGTGTGAAGTTGATGTTTCAAAAGTTATTCTGATCTTTTATGTATGTACTTATGTCATAATTCTTGTAACACTGATATACATGTTTATTTCTATTCTTTTGTAAAGCCTGTTTTACTACAAATGTTATCTGTATTGTTATGTTCTTTAATGATGTATTTTGTACCTTTGTATTTGTATGCTTATGTTATAAAATTGTAATTGTCACCAGTTCATCAAATTAAGTAACTTGTAAGTTACATTTCACTGCACACGTTTCTGTTGGTCATAGTATATGGACAATATGTGAGAAGTAGGGACTGATAGTGTTTGCACGTGTGTTAATAATTCAGCAAGGGACTGATTAACAGCATTGCTGGTTCTAAGGACAATTCCAAAAACTTTGTGAGTGCACAAGTGGTGGTTTATGGACTTGATATATTGTCCGCAAGACTCTTCAATGGAGATTGTGCACCTGCACAGTCACAACAGATGGCTGCTGGCCATCTCTACAAGGACTACAGTGGGTCTGCATCTTTGATGACCCACCAATACCATTATTTCTACAAGGACTGCAGTGGGTCTGCACCTCTGGTGGCCCACCAATACCGTAATCTCTAACAAGACTACAGCGGTCTGCTAACAAGACTACAGCGGTCTGCTCTGTGATGACCTACCTACCAATATTCTTCAACTTTGGCTGACTCTGCTGTGGGTTTGCTCTGTTGTGGCCCATTACCTGTCTGCATGTCAAGAGTCAGCACTGTCTTTCCTTTGGAAGGACAACACTACTTTTTCAAGACTGCATGGAAATCCACTACTTCCGTGTGCATTTTCTTTACATGCTCGGACTTTGAGAAACACACTGCAGTTTTACTGTGATGAACGATCAGGACTGTCTTTATGGACTGTGAGAAAATTTTAGCTTTTGACCAACATTGTATCAATAAGTGTGTGCATTTGATTTCTTTGTTATTGTAATTGTGAAAAAATTTTAACAAATATGTATTGGCCAGTGCCCAAAACAATTTGTAAAATTTTTTGTGGGGAGCATGGGGGCTATGTAAGTAGGCTATTTAGGTTTTCTTATTGGTAACTCCACGTAGCGCTCTGTATGAAAATCACTGGCTGTGCTGTGTGCAGTCTGTGGGTAGTTTGCATTTTTGTCTGCCATTGTAGTGTTGGGCAGCTGGATGTTAACAGGCGTAGCGTTGCACTGTTGGAGGCGAGCCGCCAGCAGTGGTGGATGTGAGGAAGTGAGATGGCGGATTTTTGAGAATGGATAATCTGGAGGTGTGTCCATCAGAAACAGTACATTTGTAAGAATGGATGTCATGAACTGCTATATATATTATGACTATTAAGGTAAATACATTGTTTGTTCTCTATTAAAATCTTTCATTTGCTAACTATGCCTATCGGTAGTTAGTGCCTTCCGAAGTTTGAATCTTTTATTTAGCTGCCAGTAGTGGCGCTCGCTGTATTGCAGTAGTTCGAGTAACGAAGGTTTTTGTGAGGTAAGTGATATGTGAAACGTATAGGTTAATTTAGTCAGGGCCATTCTCTTGTAGGGATTGCTGAAAGTCAGATTGCGTTGCGCTAAAAAAAAAAAAAAAAAAAAAAAAAATGTATAATTTTTCTAAGGGGACGTTTCAAAAGGCTGTATATTGCCGTACTGCGAGTTTTTGTAAAATACGAATAAAACGTGTATGAAAATCTCAACTCGACAGTAAACTACTAGAAATTTGGCCCAGTTTCCCAGCTTGTGGTGAGGCTTGTAGTAACCGTAACCACTGTGTGTGTCAGTAGTCTACGTAGCTGCAACTCTTCTCACACTCTGCTATGACACTGTTCCTCAGCTTACATGTGCGCCGGTAACGTTCACTGGTGCACAGAGAGATTCCACTGCGCGAATTGTTGATAACTCGTGTTGATTCGTTGCAGGGTTATGATCGGTAATATTGCCTTCTAGTAAATGTCAATAGGAAACTATGCACAAAGACATGAATGTTCCAAATTACCAAACTTCCAATTACGATGGATACACTGGCCATCAGAAGGACGAGGTTCCGTATTCGAGTCCCGGTCCAGTTTTCATACGTCAGGAAGTTTAATTTGAACGTTCAGTTTCGTCACTGAGTGAGGTGATGCAGCGGTAAGATACTGGACGCATTGAAGAAGACGGTGGTTTAGATTTCTATATCGTGATCCAGATGGAGGTCCCCCATTATTTTATTAGATGAGTAAAATAAATTATGGGATGGTTGCTTTGAAACGTAAACAACTGATTTTCTTTGACAATGTGAGCTTATTCTCCAAGTCTAACGACCCTTTTGTCAATGGGTTGCTAAGCTCTAAACTTCCTTCTTTCCAAAGATCCTAAATGTTGCAGGTTGTTAGCAACTTTCATTGCGGTTGCGTTTAGCCCCCCTTTTCCACGCAAACAAACAAACGCACTTGCCTAGTGTGTGTTTTCTGTATGCCATCCACTTCTGAAGAACGCTTAGTTCATAGACATCTGCGAACTGTGTGTACTGTTGAATTGTAGAAGTGCCGGCCTTCGCGCTCTTCCACTGTGCATTACTGTTGCTGGTCTACAGGCTAGATAAGCGTCAGGTATGAGTCCACTGTCTATTCTGTCCCGTCGCTAAAGAAGTGCTCGTAGAGTTCACTGCGTGACGGGATGCTTTCTTTGCTGTGAGGCTGGGCCTCATGCAGACACACTACAATGTGGAGCTTAATTTATTATTTATTTCTTCATGGTAGTCCACTTTCCCGATAACTAAAATTTACGTTACTCGCCAAATAACATTACTGTGAATCGCTATGAGAATTTTGTATGGTTTTCTCTATTCTGGACGTTGAACTAAGTTTACAACACCTGCCGTATTACTGTTCTTTATTTCATTATTTCTGCTCTTCCGATTCTAACAAAAACGTAGCCATACTTTGCTCCAAGTGCAGTTACCCTATGACTTCTTTTTACACTCTAAATCGATTCTTGGTTTCCTGTCACAGGAAAAGAGCCAAGGGGTACCGTTATGTGACTCTCTTCTGCTTAATTTTTCTATTTTCTTCGTCATCTGATGTTTCTGGAGTTGTTATAACGACTATATCAGCATATGCAGCAAGAACAACAACAACAAAACTATTACTACAACCAAGCATTACAAATTTTATAAGGCCCTGTTACTATTACCACCACCTTCATTTTACTATAGCAACGACGACTACGTAATCTTACGTTACTAATACGGACACTGATATTAATATTAATGCTATACTTGTGCCACGATTACTTCGGCAGTGAATCGCTGACACGCAGGGCCCGGTAAACTAGTATCTTGTCTCGTGTCGCTAGACTCATTTTCTCTTCACTAATGCCTGTGAGGGTGACACATACTTCACTCTTATCGAATTTTATCTAATATCTCTGGTTTATGTTGTACGTTCTGCGCCAGATCGGCCATGCTGTCGGGGCCAGCAATATCTCGCTACCTGCAGACTGCAGGGCAACATACAACGGAGGACGGAACATGGGAATACCACAAACACAACACATTATCATGCCTAATATTGCGTAAGAAAACTGCTGGCATTCAAAACAGTTACCAGTCGTCTGGAAATGGAAATCCAGTGTGGCTTTCAAGAGAATATTACAGCATCCTTCCTGCAAAACAGTGGCGAGTTCAAGTAACAACGAGTATATGGATAGCGATCACGACCCCTTCTCAGCATAGTACACCATATAGGCTCAATAATATTGAGATCTGGTGACCGTGGTGGGCAAGGTAGGAGCTACAATTCATCCTCGTGCTCACAAAACCAGTCCTGGACGATGCGAGCTGATAGAACAGTTGAACAGAGGCCCTATCGTCTTCGAACACAGAATCATCGCCGGAGAAAAAATGTTGAGCCATGGGACGGACCTGATCAGCCAGAAAGGTCACATAATGCTTGGCAGTAATTCGGCCTTGCAGAGTACTGATGGGGCCAATGGAATACCACGACATGGCTGTCCAAATCACCAATCTCCCCCCTTCCATATTTCACTCTTGGGACATAAAGTCGACGAAAAGTTGGAAACAGTATGAAACAAGACTCATCCGACTAAAGACATTCTTCCATTGCTCCAAAGTCCAGTTTTTATGGCTTCGGCACCAAGTTTTACCGTTACGAGCGTATGCATCGCTGATCAGCGGTTTTGGAGTGGCTGTTCAACCTGCAATTCCCTGCTTATGGTGCTCTCTTTGTGTTCTTTTGGTGCTGGCAGAATTCGCGAGTGCGGTATTCGGTTCTGCACTGACTTTTCAACTGTCGTCCATATATTTTTCGTCACAATCCTCTTCAATGACCCTCTGTCGCGATCACCCAAAACAATTTCACCCGCGTTGTGACTCAGTGGATGATAGTTTTATGCTTTCCCTGTATGCAGTATAAATCTTGGATGCGGTGCCTCTTGAAACACCAAACACTTCACTGGTTACGGAATCACCGGCTGTACGAACACAAACAATTTTCCCAAGTGCTTCATAATTTACAACTGTCATTGACTATTAAAGCTTCATGTGATGCATACAGTTATAGCTCTCCTCCTGACGTCCAATGTTCAAAATTTACAAAAGTACTTTTCCGTGCTGCGAGATTTGGATAACAGTTTAGTCCTACTCGACGTTGCTGACCGCTTCAGCTAACTGCTGCAGAGCACTTCCACACTCGGCTCTATATTGACCTCCGTGCAAGGGCGCTGCTGTGCTGAGAGGGAGGGCATGTCTTCTGTAGCCTTTCCAATTCGTCTTTGCGGGCTACAACGTCACATCGCTAATGTCTGTGGTATCGACGCGCGTAGCCAACTTTGGCGTGACGCAGTGATCTTTGGACGATACCGACGTACCCTGTGTGTGATCGCGACGCATGTGTCGCCAATTTGAGTCTGTCCTACACTACCCAACATCACAGTCTCCATAAGTTGGATTATTTGGCTGGACTATCTCCCACTAAAGAAACACAACATTTGAGATTGAGGGTATTCCAGATTAGGGCCAATTATTACAAGACCATCAGGTAAATCGGTAGTATGTCATAATTTTCATCGAGAAAGTGCAGTACGTTTTTAAACTGACTGGCACGTCAAACACCATGCGAGATATCAGAATTAATTACATGGAATATGCACACAACTGAAGACCTAGTTAATTTCCCAAAGCATTCCTGATCTGCACTGAAGAGCCAAAGAAACTGGTACACGTGCCTAATATCGTGTAGGGTCCCAGCGAGCACGAGAAGTGCCGCAATACAATGTGGCATTGACTCGACTAATGTCTGAAGTAGGGCTGGAGGGGAATGGCACCATCAGTCTTTCTGAGAATTGACGCCATCAATCCTACAGGGCTGTCCATAAATCTGTAAGGGTACGAGGGGCTGGAGAACAGCACGTTGCAAGGCATCTCAGATATGTTCAATAATGTTCATATCTGGGGTATTTGGTGTCCAATGGATGTGTTTAAACTCAGAAGAGTATTCCTGGAGTCACTCTGTAGCAATTCAGAACGTGTAGGGTGTTTCATTGTCCTGCTGGAATTCCCCAAGTCTGTCGGGATCCACAATCTACATCTACATACATACTCCGCAATCCACCATACGGTGCGTGGCGGAGGGTACCTCGTACCACAACTAGCATCTTCTCTCGAGGGAAAAATGACTGTCTATATGATTCTGTACGAGCCCAAATCTCTCTTATCTTTGTGGTCTTTCCGCGAAATGTAAGTTGGCGACAGTAAAACTGTACTGCACTCAGCCTCAAATGCTGGTTCTCTAAATTTCCTCAGTAGCGATTCAGGAAAAGAACGCCTCCTTTCCTCTAGAGACTCCCATTCGAGTTCCGGAAGCATTTCCGTAACACTCGCGTGATGATCAAACCTACCAGTAACAAATCTAGCAGCCCGCCTCTGAATTGCTTCTATATCCTCCCTCAACCCGACCTGATAGGGATCCCAAACGCTCGAGCAGTACTCAAGAATAGCTCGTATTAGTGTTTTATAAGCGGTCTTCTTTACAGATGAACCACATCTTACCAAAATTCTACCAATGAACCGAAGACGACTATCCGCCTTCCCCACAACTGCCGTTACATGCTTGTCCCACTTCATATCGCTCTGCAATGTTACGCCCAAATATTTAATCGACGTGACTGTGACAAGCGCTACACTACTAATGGAGTATTCAAACATTACAGGATTGTTTTTCCTATTCATCTGCATTAATTTACATTTATCTATATTTAGAGTTAGCTGCTATTCTTTACACCAATCACAAATCCTGTCCAAGTCATCCTGTATCCTCCTACAGTCACTCAACGACGACACCTTCCCGTATACCACAGCATCATCAGCAAACAGCCGCACATTGCTATCCACCATATCCAAAAGATCATTCATGTAGATAGAAAACAACAGCGTACCTACCACTCTTCCCTGGGGCACTCCAGATATTCTCACCTCCGATGAACACTCACCATAGAGGACAACGTTCTGGGTTCTATTACTTAAGAAGTCGAGCCACTTACATACTTGGGAACCAATCCCATATGCTCGTACCAATGGACATGAATGGATGCACCGTCAGACAGGATGCTTAAGTACGTTTCACGTGTCACAGTCGTATCAGGGATCCCACATCAAACATGTCCATCCGCTCGACACAATTTGAAACGAGACTCGTCCGACCAGGCAACATGTTTCCAGTCATCAACAGTGCAGTGTCAGTGTTGACGGGGTCAGGCGAGGTGTACAGCTTTGTCATGCAGTCATCAAGGGTACACGAGTGGGCATTCGGCTCCCGAAGCCCATATCGATGATGTTTCGCTGCCACTTGTTGATGGCCTAGCACTAAAATCAACAGCAGTTTGCGGAAGGGTTGCACTTCTGCACGATGAACGATTCTCATCAGTCGTCGTTGGTCTCGTTCTTACAGGATGCTTTTCTGGCCGCAGCGATGTCGGAGATTTGATGTTTTGTCGGATACCTGGTATTCACGGTACACACGTGAAATGGCCGTACGGGAAAATCCCCACTTCATCGCTACCTCGGAGACGCTGTGTGCCATCGATCGTGCGCCGACTATAACACCAAGTTCAAATTCACTTAAATCTCGATAACCTGCCATTGTAGCAGCAGAAACCGACCTAAGAACTGCGTCAGCCACTTGTTGTCTTATATAGGCGTTGTCGACCGCAGCGACGTATTCTGACTGCTTAAGCCGTCGGCAGACGGACCGTGCATCCGAACGTTGAGCGTTGAGCGTTGAGCGTGCCGAGTTTCTGACGTCATAGCGTGGAATAGCACGTTCGGGAGTCTTCCCGACCGTTCAGGGCAATATCTAGCAGGTTAGATATTCCGAGCGTGCGTCTGAGCCTTGACCAATGAGATGGCACAACACCACCTACGTCACATGCACACAATCTCTCTCTCAGCACAGGGTTGTTGAGGCGCCATATTGGCATTCATTTCAAGCCTAAACGTATATATGCCATTTCTGAGCACCAGAAAATTGAGAATAACTCGAAAACCAGTTGTTAACTGTGTAACTCGATGCAAAAAAATAATGAGAAACATCTTATTCGTGGCAAAAGTATTATTGTAACTTGCGTGTTAAGAGAGTATGCCATTTGAAGGCAACGACACACTGAGGATGCACCAAAAACACATTTTTCTTGGTACAATTTGTTGTAACTGAATTTCAATTAGTGACATAGCTACGATTAAAGCTTTTAGCAACTGGCAATATATTAGTATTGGCTAACCGAAGTTTGTTGTCAGTTTAGCGTAGTGAGTAGCGTTATCAACTTCTATCTATATGCATGCAATGCTGGTGGTTCGTGTCTCGCTACGTCGAAATTTTTATTCATAACATTCGCGTAATATGTTCTGACGCATTATTATTAGTTTGATATAAGTATATACTATAGTATTTGATGTTATGTAAATATAAGTTCACCTTTTTTTGAGGAGTGAGTTTGTTCGAGTGGCTTAATCTGCAGGAAAGCTTGCGCTACTTGTATGACGATGTTTTGCTCCTTTTTCTTTTACGTTTCGTAATTCATATGTTGCAAAAATTCTGCTACTGGGTAGGAACAGTGATCAACTAAGAATGACCCTAGGGTTTCACTAAAATGTGGGAATGGTGAAATAATGTTCATCTTGTGTGGAGAACTATTGCAAATTTGCATCGCACTGTTTGTAATAGAATTTTTATAAGCCTGTGTCCTTACTTATTGGATATGGCACTTTCCTTTTCGTCTTGAAACATGTACAAGGATATTGAAGTTTTTATTTGTGTATATTACATGTAGAACAACGTGACTAGCCTATGGGCAATGGAGGAAATGTGCGTTTTGGTAGACTTAATGTGGGAATTTTACGCGCACCCGTTTAGTAAACAGTGTGTTTTACGAGCTAGAAACATCCCGCAACTGCCGCTGGAGTGCGTGATCGCTTATAACACGTTGGGGCCCACGTACCGTGTGCACAAGTCGCATCGTTCCTGAGCGTTCGGCAGCACGATCAACTCAGTACGCTCAACGTTTACGTTCGACAGCACGGTCCGTGTGCCGACGGCTTTACATATCTCTGCATTTGAATACGCATGCCTATACCACTTTCTTTTGCGCTTCAGTATACAAGGAGACGCACAAGGCACTAGGAAGAGGTGGGGTGCAATGTCCTTTTTCGGCGCTTCTTACTTCCGTTACTACTGTAAAGAACTCATTCCGGACTCCTCGTAAGAGACACGGGGAGGGCGTACAACTGCTTTGCCGCTCGGGCGCGCACGCTCGCCGGCAGGGTGCAAAAATCGCGCGCCCTGCTTTAAATAGCCGCCGACAAAGGTGTCGGCCGTAATTGAAACCGCCGGCCGATTGTCCGCCGATACGGCACGGCGTCGGTTACGCGGCCGTTCTCCACGCAGCGCGGGCAGCCGCCGCAAGAAGCGCGGCACACGGCTAACTCAATCAATCAGCGCGGGCGTTCCTCACTGCCTCGTTGGCCGGCAGCGGCCGATTCGTTCCCCGGGCCCGGCCCGCTTTGTGGCCGGCGAGGGGCCCCGTTGTCGCATCCGCCGCTCTCCCGGCTGAACAATCGCCGCTCTCGGTTCGATTAAAGTGTTTTCTCTCCGCGAGTGTTCACGTGGCCGCCACGCCTGTTGCGTGGGACTCCGGGGTCGAATACCTTATGTGTTTTGCAAGGCGGCCTCTGTACATACACACACACACACACGAGCTGAGCTGACGGCTGCTACCAGGGCTGGCCAAAGCGGTGGGCCCCGCGCCACGTTTGGCGTCGGAGTTCTTCGGGGTCTCCAAAGCGGCACACAACCGGATGGTCAGACCGAGGGTTCGCTGTCGACTAGGCTTCGGCGACTGGAGCACAGCAATCTACTGAAACGAGGCAGAGGACAAATTTGGAATATTACGTTATTAATACTAGCTGTAGTTGTCGAAACGGTGCAGATCGCCAATGTATGCGAGCTTGCTAGCGCACGGCGATGCTCGACTCAGACGTTAGCCAATTGGAATTCTGGTAGTGATAAAATTGTCCTTGTCATTATTTGACCAGATAGGGGAGAACTGGCGGTGATGTGTAGACCCTGATCTCGTCCTACATCAATCTCCAAACCTTTTCGCTGTGTTAGAAACCATCCAACACTCAGGATCGTAAAAAGTAGATCATTATTTAAGACAATCAGTTTCCACACACTTTGCTGTCGTCTTCAGGTCGCCTGCATGTCCGTCTGTCGCCTTTTCGGATGGTGAGCGCCACATTAACAACGTGATAAACTATAGCAGAGGAAATATCTTGTTGTTATTGTTGTTGTGGCCTTCAGTCCTGAGACCGGTTTGATGCAGCTCTCCATGCTACTCTATCCTGTGCAAGCTTCTTCATCTCCCAGTACTTACTGCAACCTACATCCTTCATGAATCTGCTTAGTGTATTCATCTCTTGGTCTCCCTCTACGATTTTTACCCTCCAAGCTGCCCTCCAATGCTAAATTTGTGATCCCTTGATGCCTCAGAACATGTCCTACCAACCGGTCCCTTCTTCTTGTCAAGTTGTGCCACAAACTCCTCTTCTCCCCAATTCTATTCAATAGCTCGTCATTAGTTATGTGATCTACCCATCTAATCTTCAACATTCTTCTGTAGCATCACATTTCGAAAGCTTCTATTCTCTTCTTGTCCAAACTATTTATCGTCCATGTTTCACTTCCACACATGGTTACACTCCATACAAATACTTCCTGACACTTAAATCTATACTCGATGTTAACAAATTTCTCTTCTTCAGAACCGCTTTCCTTTCCCTTGCCAGTCTACATTTTATATCCTCTCTACTTCGACCATCATCAGTTATTTTGCTCCCCAAATAGCAAAACTCCCTTACTACTTTAAGTGTCTCATTTCCTAATCTATGCCCTCACCATCACCCGACTTAATTCGACTACATTCCATTATCCTCGTTTTGCTTTTGTTGATGTTCATCTTATATCCTCCTTTCAAGACACTATCCACTCCGTTCAACTGCTCTTCCAAGTCCTTTGATGTCTCTGACAGAATACAATGTCATCGGCGGACCTCAATGTTTTTATTTCTTCTCCGTGGATTGCCGGCCGCGGTGGCCGTGCGGTTCTAGGCGCTCCAGTCCGGAGCCGCGCTGCGGCTACGGTCGCAGGTTCGAATCCTGCCTCGGGCATGGGTGTGTGTGATGTCCTTAGGTTAGTTAGGTTTAAGTAGTTCTAAGTTCTAGGGGACTGATGACCACGGCCGTTGAGTCCCATAGTGTGCTCAGAGCCATTTTTTCTCCGTGGATTTTAATACCTACTCCGAATTTTTCTTTTGTTTCCTTTACTGCTTGCTCAATATACAGATTGAATAACATCGGGGAGAGGCTACTACCCTGTCCCACTCCCTTCCCAACTGCTGCCTCCCCTTTCATGCCCCTCGACTCTTACAACTGCCATCTTGTTTCTGTACAAATTGTAAATAGCCTTTCGCTCCCTGTATTTTACCCCTACCACCTTCAGAATTTGAAAGAGAGTATTCCAGTCAACATTGTCAAAAGCTTTCTCTGTCTACAAATGCTAGAAACGTAGGTTTGCCTTTCCTTAATCTATTTTCTAAGATAAGTCGTAGGGTCACTATTGCCTTAATTTTCCTGTATGTATGCAGTAATAAGAATGTGTAAAGGGGATTGTGAGAATTAAATGTGTGTTTCAGTTGTTAGTAAAGTGCAGTTTTGTAATCTTTACTATTCTTAAAGGCCACTTCCTGAAGTAGGTAATTTTAAACACGAAAAGAGAATTATTTACGATCTGTTACACAGTTCTGATGTAAGAGCCTTCTAGTGGTTGCAATACACTATACACATGTTATCTTTCCAATAATAGCTGTCAGTTGTACATTATATGCCATTTAAAATTGATTCGCAGTGTTTACAATATGTTCAGCGTATGTAAACAGATATGCTATTGTCTATCGTGTTTGTGTGATGTAACAAGGATCTGTGAGCAATAAGTGTGTAGACATGGACTTTTGCGCAAGGCGCTTTATGTTTTTAAATATTTTAACGATGACAAACCTTTTGTAATGTGCTAATTCTTATCCACTTGACATCGTAGGCGCGAGGTTCCGCGTAAAATGAACACGTCTTACAACAAAAAGATTTTTAAGATATGTAAATGTACAGGTTCACTTCTGGTTTTTGTAATGCCAAACTTTTATATGAGACGTTACATCTTAACTTATGAGGGATATTATACGTACGAGTATATGCACTTTCTTACAGATCTGAAGATGACAGCAATGTTTGTTGAAACCGGTTGTCTTAAATAAAGAAATATTTTATGCGATCTTGGCTGTTGAGGGGTTTCACATTTAAAACAGATCACCCTTCAGCACTCTCAAACGAGAAAATCTCATCTTCTCAGTGTGTTATAAAGTGATGATATGTGACGCTGTTGATCGGCATCCGTCCGTCGGATGGTGATATTAAGCTCGACGGGTCCCTTGCTGCTACTCGCATATTCTCGTCATAACCATCATAAAACGCAAACATAGCATTACACTATAAATGCATCCATTCCGATCACCTATACTCTCCAAATACACATAACGATACACCTCACACATATCCACGAGGAAAGGGGTCAGTTTGCGTAGAGGAAGCACACCCTTTCTGGGACATACTAAATAATAGCGGTATACGACATTTACAGTTATTCATAGAAGACATATTTACGAAAAAGGATGAAACATATAATCTTAGAGGATATGCTGAAGAGGAACCTATATTCATAGCATTTATAGATTTAGATAAAGCTTTTGTCAGTAATGACTGCAATACAGTCTTCAAGATTCTGGTTATAGTAGGTATAAAACACAGACAGCAAAAGGTTGTCACTGACTTGTAGAGAAACCAGACAAACCAAACATGAAAGGGGAGCACTGCTTAAGAATGGAGTGAGGAAGGGTTGTAGCTTTCCGTAAGGTTATTCAGTCTATCGTATATCGAACAACCAGTGTAGGTGATCAAACTTGGAAAGAGAGTTAAAGTTCAGAAAGAAAAAATAAAAACATTATGGTCGTCCAGTGACACTGCAATTCCGTCAGAGACGACAAAGGACTTGGCTGAAATGGATCCTGTGAAAAGGGGGTAATGGAGTGTTGTAAAATTAAGGTGACACTGAGGGAATTGGATCAGGAAAACAGTTAGGTCATACTGAGAGAAATGAATTAAGAAAATAAATACGTAGTAGACGAGATTTACTACTTGGGCAGCAAGATATCTGGAAATGGCTGAAGTAAAGTGGATATAAAAGGGGTGGCCGAGCGGTTCTAGGAGCTACTCTGGAACGAGCGCTTCTAGGCGCTACAGTCTGGAACCACACAACCACTACGCTAGTAGGTTCGAATCCTGCCTCGGGCATGGATGTGTGTGATGTCCTTAGGTTACTTAGGTTTAAGTAGTTCTAGGGGACTGATGACCTCAGATGTTAAGTCCCATAGTGCTCAGAGCCATTTGAACCATTTGAACTCCATATACATTCTTCATTCTCTGACGGATGTCTACCGGTGTTTGTCCTTCAGCAGCCAAGGAAAGAATAACAGCACGTTGGTCATGTCTGGACTTATTTGGTAATATCGTCGCCATAGTTCACGTTTCCACGTTTACGGCACGCATATCGGCAAGACACGAATGCCACATTAATCTTTACCTACGTGTCAGTGCTTACGTACCAGCATCGGAGTAGCGCTACATTGGATAAACGCTGTAGCAATGCCCTCAAATGGAAACTTTTTGGTCGCCACTTATATAATGTGATGAACATAATCTGTGGAACGGAGCAAGTGAACCAAATGAATGGAAGCATGTGTGACAACTATTTTACGAATTTGCAGAAAAATTGTAGGGAGGAATGTGAAGCAAACACTACATTTATATGTTAATACTGTCGCAAGAATTCGTGACGACGCTGCCGATCTAAGACAATATTAAAAATTAAATAACATTTTATTTTCAGGATGACATACATGATACCCAACTATTGCAATTGAGATGCTGGTCGCATTTAGCAATCTGAAAAATCTCCGCTTTGGTTGCACATCGCAATGTTTCAGCATTCCGAGATAGTGTGGCGACAACGCAAAGTGGTAGGTTCAAGTTCAGTTCGTTCTCTTTACAGCCGCTGGACCGCAAACTCCTCCGCAGAGGGCCCAGAGGCTGGGCCAGCCGTGTGTCTTTGGAAGAGATGTCGTGGCCACTGGTGGTGGACGCGGTCCCCCGGTGGGATGGAAGGGGGTAAGGGCGTCTAGTTGTGGTGCTGCCTGTCTAGTCAGCCCCCTGCCTTCGCCACTTTCACACCAGAGCGCTCCTGACGTATTTTTGCTAACGCGACGCCCCGTGCTAAGTTGAGCTGGAAACCACTGTCCCGGCTAACAAGATCGTCATGTGCTCTCGTTTCCACCGCTCCTGTGCTGACCGAATCCAGAACCCGTTCGCACAGCACAGGACCGTCTTCTGTTGACATATAAACATGTGACTTTTGTGAACGCTCCAGGCGTGTTATGAAGAGCTCTTGAGAGGTGGCATGAACCCCCTCTCATATTTCTATCTTACTCTGAGTAATTCGATTTTCCTCTCTATTTGCATGCGGTGAAAAATTACTATTCCTTCACACGCGGACTTCCCACGCAGCGTCTCTCGGCACCCGAGTGGTCTGGTGACAGGCGGGTTCTGCTGATCTTGCAAGGGTTAAGCCGACGGGTGTGAGGGAGTCGAGTGGATGGTTTCCAGACGCCGACATTGTCATAAGAGTGGGGGCGACACGCCCACAGGGATCTGACGGAGCGACTGGGCTAGAGATTCCGTTACTTCGCAGAAACTTAGCGAAAACATTTTCTGGCGGGCTACCAGCGAGGCGTGGGAATGACTTGTGTTCCCAGTCAGCCTTGGCGGGCAAATTCCCGCGTTTTCTGCAAAATCATAACTGTGATTGGCTTGCTCAGGGGATAGCTCCGTGGCGTAGCAAAATCGGCGCAGAAATTGGCGCCAAGTATCTCAATTGGTGGAATAGTAGTGTGTCGGCAATAGAGTGGAATTATTCGCCGGTTTTCGAGTTGCTGATTGGAACGTTTAATCGCGGCCAATGTCGTGGGGGCAGGAATGTTCTGTGTTCGGCTTGTACGGGTGCTCTTGAGAGAGTGGTCTCTCGCCTTTCGGTTGGAGTAGGTTACAAGACTGAGCTCTCTGGACAGCCTGCCTTCCGTTGGCTGTCTAATATACTTTCATTTAATTGTAACTGTTTGACGAAGTTGCTGAAGTTTCGACTTCAACGTAACTTTCCGAGTACAGTTGGCAATTGAGCCTTCTGCGTACAAGCGGCCTATGTTGTCCGTCTTGAGCAGTTTTGGCTGAAGTACCGGAGTTACTGAGTGACTCCTCTTGTTAAAATCACTCACTGTACCGTCAGTGATTGTGTAGCGAGCCTTCTTCGTCTCCCTCAGAGGCGTATTTGTGTTGCTAGGAAGTCTTTAGTCTGGAACAAACAGAACAGGCGAATTTGTTTCGGGCTACACTCGCGACATTATCATCACCACGACGGGACGTCGAAGCAACCAGCCATCGCCTCCGGTATGCCAGATCGTGTCCTTTTAGTTAAGAAGACAGCTTGGTAATGTACGTCGGCAGCACCGGCAGATCAGGGAATTTTTCTAGGTGATAATCAGAGCTCAGCAGAGCGCGCCTGTTCGTCTTTTCTAACTTTGTTCTGTCTTGGGTGTTCATTGTTTGAGTTATCACTACCGTAGCAGCAGTTAATGTTGGGTTGGCTGGGTGTTTCTCTTAAAATATGAGTTGCAAGGAATTGACTCCACATACCACTTGGTCATAAATGTCACAATCTAGTTTATGGACAACTTCATCTTCACAGCATTTATTTGAGTATCCAATTTGATGTATTGCAAATTTTTCATGTGTTTTGTTTATTATTTTAAGTATAGTCAGAATAAATCAAATTGTTATTTTGGACAGAACTTTCATTCTGTTAACCGGTAGAGCAACCCTTTCATTTCTCACTACGTTAATGAAACTTTCCTTTATCTAATTAATTTCTATCCAATTAAAGTATTTCAGGTGCCAAACTCTTTTCTACTCCACTTGCAGGGTCGATTACAGTCAGTTCGCGTTTCTTCTTAAGCCATTTGCAACAGCAAAAGTCGGAGTTAGAAAAGGGGAGGCTTAGAGCATCATTTACATATGAAGATTGTAGAAGAGTTTAGTATTAAATACACTGCTAGCCCCGGAACTTCGCACGCTGACAGATGCACCGCTGCGTCTGACCGACGTACTGCACGCCACTCTCGCAAATGAAGTACAGTGTGGCCGAGAAGTGCATGATTCCTCTAACCCCTGTTTAGTATCAAGTGTTACTTCCTATCATTTGCTGGAGTCGTCGGAATTCATGATTACAACTTTCCTCTGCATCTACGTATACATCTACATGGTTACTTTGCATTTCACACTTAAGTGCCTGGCAGAGTGTTCATCGAAACATTTTCATACTACTTCTCTACCATTCCACTACCGAATGGTGCGTGGGAAAAAAGAACACCTAAATCATTCCGCTCGAGCTCTGATTTCTCTTATTTTATTATGATGAACATTTCTCCCTACGTAGGTGGGTGTCAAGATAATATTTTCGCATTCGGAAGAGAAAGTTGGTGACTGAAATTTTGTAAATAGATCTCGCCGCAAAGAAAACCGCCTTTGTTTCAGTAACTGCCACCCCAACTCGCGTATCTCATCAGTGACACTCTCACCCCTATTGCGCCATGGCACGAAACGAGCTGCCCTTCTTTGCACTTTTTCGATGTCCTCCGTCAATCCTACCTGGTAAGGATCCCACAGCGCGCAGCAATATTCCAGCAGAGGACGGGCATGTGTAATGTAGACTGTCTCTTCAATGGGTTTGTCGCATCTTCTAAGTGTTCTGCCAACAAAGCGCAGTCTTTGTTTCGCCTTCCCCACAATATTATCTATGTGGTCTTTCAAATTATTTAAGTTACTCGTAATTGTAATTCCTAGTTATTTAGTCGAATTGACAGCCCTTAGATTTGTGCGATTTATCGTAGACCTAAAATTCATCGGATTTCTTTTAGTATCCGTGTGGATGACCTCGCACTTTTCTTTGTTTATTGCCAATTGCCAGTTTTCGCACCATACAGAAATTCTCTCTAGATCATTTTGTAATTGGAATTTATCGTCTGAGTCGCAGTCGAGTTTTAATTTGTAACCACAGCAGATGCGAATGGTCATAGTTAACACTACTGAGGACCGCTTAATAACAAGTGTGTGTGTTCAAAATGGCTCTGAGCACTATGGGACTTAATATCTGAGGTCATCAGTCCCCTAGAACTTAGAACTACTTAAACATAACTAACCTAAGGACTTCACACACATCCATGCCCGAGGCAGGATTCGAACCAGCGACCGTAGCGGTCGCGCGGTTCCAGACTGAGGCGCCTAGATCCGCTCGGCCGGCTAGTGTGTGTGTGCAGGAACGACAACACACAGGACAGATAATGAGACAGATTATGATAACATTCCAGGAATGATTTAATAAGGCTCTAGCGTGAAAGGCAACACTTCTGGATAGAGAAAGACGTGGTTCTGCTTTTGGCAGTGTTAAAGGCAGGCTGCGGGGCGGACGGAAGAAGATACGAGAAGAAACATGTTCCGGAGTCTGTGCTTCGACTGAACAATTTCCTATGATTTACATGAAATGCATTCGCAGTTGCGACTATGGACTACCATCAGCTTCACAACTGAGACGAGATTGGGAATTTGTGCCGGATCGGAGCTCGGCCCGGATTTCCCGCTTATCGCGGTTGTCGCCTTACCACTTGGCTGTACGAGTACGGTTCATAGTCACACCCAAACTTCCATATGTCGTCAACCACGTATCCACAACCTGTACTCGTACACCCATTACGTATATTCCCGTACAGGCGAGCCATTTTACTTGAAACTCACTTGCCCTGTGTCGGCTGATAAATACGATATTGCAGTGCCTATGTTATACCGAATTACGATGTGAGGTTCCTTCGGACATCCATGCATGTCCAGAGAAACATTGCATCGTGATTCAGGATAACACATACAATGCAATATCGTATAATCTCCTACGAAGCCGACACCATGCTTCGGAACTCTGTTTGCAGTGGTCAACAATGCGAGCTGACATGAAAAAAGAACGTCAGAACATTCCGACCGACGTTCGTAAGCGATTTATCGGATACGGACCCGAATGTGAGCGTTTTAGCCCGCCGTGCTTCGTTAACTCGATTTCCAAATGCAGTGAACCGTACCAAGATTATGTTTTCAAATGAATGTGCAGTTTATCGTAGCTCACGTGCTAGAAATATTATCATTTGGGTCAAAGAGAATCTTGATTACACAGTAGAGTTAGAAGAGGATGCGCCTAACGTAATGATATGGGCAGCGATGGCATCACATCTGCTTAGATGAAGAGACTGTGAATGGCGCAAATTATTTACACATGTTACTGATATGGTTAGTACCTCAGCTTGAGGAAAGGGGCTTACAGAACGCATATGTCTGCAGCAAGTCGTGGCCCCTCCTCAATACGCTTTTGCAGAGCGCGAGTTTCTAGGTGACTACTTTCCAGGATGTTGGATAGGTCGTGGTTCATCAGCAACGCCAGCTCCCATGAAACGGCCGCTAAGAAGTCCTGTCAACTCGTTATGGAGAGTCATTAACGCGTATGTATCTGCACGTCGTGATGCTACAGATGAAGGACTGCACAATGCTGTTGAGATGCATTTCGCACTATAACAACGGAAATGTTCAAAAATATGTCAAGAAGAACATGAAGGTGTGTGGAAAGGTGTTCACAGCGTGATGGAGAACATCCCAATATAATGGACACTTAATACATAAGTAAATATTTGTGGTGACACAAATCGAATCAATTAGCGTTAGAGACTAAGGGGTAGGGGACTTCTCGTCCACCATGTAGGTCAGGGCTGGGCGTGTGAGCTGTCTGCGGGCACCATGGACATTGTGTGTCGCCATGCAGACATAATCGACTTGCGTTCTGTTACTCGCGAACAGGACCGAGGACTGCCGACAATAAACGATTACAACGAATGCTCAAATCTGTGGTCTTATTAAATTGTTATAAGTATTCTTTTCCCTGTCGTAATTATTATGCAACGCAAGTATAGCACGTACATGGTATTTGGGGAAGTGTCGCCTCCCTTGTGTTACACAAATGTGCCATCGAATAGAAATGTAACAAGATTTAGTTTATAACAGTTCTATCTAGAAGAAAACCGTATTAATTTACGCTAATGTACGTGCTTTTATGCGCCAGCTCGTCACATAAGGTTTTGCATGTCAATTATTAGGTTTTAAAATAGTCGTATTGTTTTGTCAGTGGGAGAAGTTTGACTTTTGGTTATTTTTTCCTATGAGATCAGCTCGTGCTTCGTGTTCCACGTTCCTTTTGAGTACGAATGTACCTTTCTCTCGCCGGCCGGGGTGGCCGAGCGGTTCTAGGCACTACAGTCTGGAACCGCGCGACCCCAATGGCCGCAGGTTAGAATCCTGCCTCTGGCATGGATGTATGTGATGTCCTTAGGTTAGGGGACTGATGACCTCAGAAGTTAAGTCCCATAGTGCTCAGAACCATTTGAACCACCTTTCTCCCCTCGTTCGAAAAAACTAAAGCCTTGCACACACTCGGATGACACCAGCAGACGGCAATAAAGCTATTGACCGTCTACAGTTCGACTGAGGTACAACACAGCTAAAAAAAAAAAAATTAAAATAGAATAAAGAAAATGGGCACAGCAGTGCCGCAAAGCAGTGTATTGCTTAGATTTGTCTACAGGTAGGGAAGTACAATACGTTGTAGATATCCAAATTCTGTCGAACGTTCAGTGGAGAACAGTGGCGGGGGGAGGGGGCGGGGGTTATTCTGGGATCAAGAAACTGAAAATAAAGTATCACTCCCATCGACTTGATTTCCTGGTTACAAATACAACAGTGACATGAAGTAGTAAGAAAAGAACACATGCTTTTTTTATTAATATTCTATTAACTTAATACATGTAATCTAACTGAGATGTGTTAAGTTCGGAGCAGGTGCGCCGGTAACAAATGAACGACGTTAGCAGACAGAGGTGGGAGAACTGTTGGCTCACAGTGCCCGTGGGGAAGCAGTGCGGTCACACAGGGCGCCCGCCCTCGCATTAGTACATTTGCTCACCACTGCTGTAGCTGTTCGTATCCTTGTTCATCTTTGACAGTCGAAAGCATGTTCTATCGTGCCCTCAGCAGCGGAGGCTGCGGTCCAGTGTCAGTAAAGGAACGAACTGTCCGTGAACCCGACACTTCACCTGAAGGTGACGACTAGGAAACTCGTCGAAACGTTGCTGCAACACGGCCACACAACTCGGCTGATAACCCGGAAAGATTTCATCGGTTCGAACGACATCTGTGTGCCGATCGTATGTGAAGGAACTGACGCCGTGGCGCGTCTCAGACGGCGGGGGACTGCTGCACGGTATCGATTTCCCGGCGCCCGGCAGCTGACAGCTGTTCGGAGTTCCCTGTTGTTTCGAGTACTGGGGGAGCGCGGCACGCGAGGTATTTAATATATGCGCGCTGGCCGCCCAGGTGGGTGGAATGCGCTGCCGATGCCGATGCCGGCCGGTCTTTCGCAGCACTCCGCCTGCCGGGAATTTCATCCGCTCGGCCCTCAGCCGGCCACGGAAGTTGCGTTACGGTGGGCCGTTATTGATAAAGAAATAGCTACCGCACACTCCCCAAGAATTCCTCCAGGATAGCGCGATATGTTTCTAAGCGTTTTGGCTATGTCTGCGGTGGACGAATACACCTAGTAAAATGGCAGGTGCACTGAATAAGAACGTGGCGCCCACTTTGGTGACTTGCTTGACTCCCACGTCTAACCCTGCGCCGAGGAACCCATCGTCTCTAATAGCCAGACAGGTGCGTGTCGGATGAACGGTCAGTCCATCAGCCGCACTGGCCAGCGGGCAGCTCGCCGTAGGCTACCGGCCCGTGTTAAAACCTGGTTTCCTGTTGATGTGTTTGCTGCCCTGTCGTAGTTAGAGCATGTGCAACGTGGCTTTTCAGTTGTTAAGGGAGTAGTACACTACTGGCCATTACAATTGCATTGCTACACCACGAAGAGATGTGCTACAGACGCGGAATTTAACCGTCAGGAAGAAGATGCTGTGATATGTAAATGATTAGCTTCTCACAGCATTCACACAAGGTTGGCGCCGGTGGCGACACCTACAACTTGCTGATATGTGGAAAGTTTCCAACCGATTACTCATAAACAAACAGCAGTTGACCGGCGTTGCCTGGTGAAACGTTGTTGTGATGCCTCGTGTAAGGAGAAGAAATGCGTATCATCACGTTTCCGACTTTGGTAAAGGTCAGATTGTAGCCTATAGCGATTGCGGTTTATCGTATCGCGACATTGCTGCTCGCGTTGGTCGAGATCCAATGAGTGTTAGCAGAATATGGAATTGGAGGATAATACGGAACGCTGTGCTGGACCCCAACGGCCTCGCATCACTAGCAGCCGAGATGACAGGCATCTTATCCACATCGCTGTAACGGATCGTGCAGCCACGTCTCGATTACTGAGTCAACAGATGGGGACATTTGCAAGACAACAACCACCTCCACGAACAGTTCGACGACGTTTGCAGCAGCATGGAATATCAGCTCGGAGACCATGGCTGCGGTTACCCTTGACGCTGCATCACAGACAGGAGCGCCTGCGATGGTGTACTCAACGACGAACCTGGGTGCACGAATGGTAAAGCGTCATTTTTTTTCGTATGAATCAAGGTTCTGTTTATAGCATCATGATGGTCGCATCGGTGTTTGGCGACATCCCGGTGATCGCACATTGGAAGCGTGTATTCGTCATCGCCATACTGGCGTATCAGCCGACGTGATGGTATGTGGTGCCATTGGTTACACGTCTCGGTCACCTCTTCTTCGCATTGACGACACTTTGAACAGTGGACGTTACATTTCAGATGTGTTACGACCCGTGGCTCTACCCTTCATTCGATCCCTACGAAACCCTACATTTCAGCAGGATAATGCACGACCGCATTTTGCCGGTCCTGTACGGGCCTTTCTGGATACAGGGAATGTTCGACTGCTGCTCTGGCCAGCACATTCTCTAGATCTCTCAACAATTGAAAACGTCTGGTAAATGGTGGCCGAGCAACTGGCTCGTTACAGTACGCCAGTCAGTACTCTTGATGAAATGTCGTATCGTGTTTGAAACTGTATGGGCAGCTGTACCTGTAAACGACATCCAAGCTCTGACTCAATGCCCAGGCGTATCAAGGCCGTTATTACGTCCAGAGATGGTTGTTCTGGGTACTGATTTCTCAGGATCTATGCACCCAAATTGCGTGAAAGTGTAATCACATGTCAGTTCTAGTGTAATATATTTGTCCAATGAATACCCGTTTATCATCTGCATTTCTTCTTGGTGCAGCAATTTTAATGGCGAGTAATGTATTTCGTAAAGAAAGTCCGGTACGCTGTTTCCATCCTGTAATTAAGGGGTAGACCAAGGTGACACTCGACTTTGGAACCGATATTCATGAGTTTTTCAATAAAATAACAAACAAATTACAAAACTGGCTTCAAGCCTTTGTTGTACACCCTTAATATTGTATTAAGTATCTTTTTTAGGCCCAGCCGGTTAACCGTGCGGTTTAACGCACTGTTTTCGGCGTGGGAAGGTGTGCCGGCCCCCGGCACGAATCCGCCCCGCGGATTAGTGTCGAGGTCCGGTGTGCCGGCCAAGTATGCAGAGGGTTTTTAAGGCGGTTTTCCATCTGCCTCAGTGAATGCGGCACTATTAAATAAACGTCAGTGTTTTCTACCAAAAAGTCGGTATAAAGACATGCACCAAAAATCTGAGTTAAAATATGTAGCAAAAATCCTACGTACTACAGTACAAGAAGCTACGACTCACGTTACAAAAAGGTAAAATGTAATAGCTTGTACATTTAAAGAGTTATAACTCCCAGCAACGTGAAAAATGTTGTTTTGAAAAAACTGGCGTTTAAAGTTTGTGTTTATTAATACTGAAGCTGAACAAACCTTTAATCCGCGACAGTGGCACCGTACAGTTGGCCTTCCCTTCGCCGATGCCGAAACTCCATCGTTTTGACGAAATTATATCGATTACCTGGCTTCCGCTTACCAATCGATATGTTTTTTGCACGACTGGAACTATTTTTCGAATCTTCTATTCGTATAAACACGTTTGTTTCATTTTCAAGCAGTCACGTCTTACTTCGTATAGAAAAAAAAACAGGCGAAATGAAAAGTGAAGCAAACGCGAGACAACCACGTATTTGCGTTAAACGAACCATGTTAAAAGAGAAATCTTGTTGGAATTGTATTTTATTTCACGCTATTATCCTCCGTGATACTATCCGAAACTAAGAGTAACAATTATTACATCGGTTGCTTTCGAGGGCTCGGATGCACCAGATCCCCACGCAGTAAATAACGGCTTATCATATTGTAACATTTATGATACACTTAATACGAATGAATCTTAAAAATAAACTCTGCATGGAACATTTTTAACCTGACAAAAAATTAGGCCCAAAAAAGTTTATGTCCTGGTCTAACCCTTTTTATTAAAATGGGCTATGAAATAACAAGTGTACTCAGCATGTGAAAACAGGAGGGAAAGCTGTAGCTCAAGTATGGCCGGGTGGCGATTTAAGCATCCCTTTCCCGAATACGAGTTCGATGGCTCACCAGTGCGATAACTCACTTGATACAAGCGAAGCTAGCCGCTAGACAAAAGTAAGCAGATTTTTCACTCTTCCAGACATAGAATACTTGTCATTTGCGATTCACTGCATGCTCGGAAATTAATTTTATAAGGATGACGCTACACAACAATGCGGGCTGGCGTTACGAAAACCAACAGGTTCGAATGTGTTCGAAAGGCAAAACATATCTGGCTCACAGCCAGTGAGACAGCAGTGAGATTATCACACGTGCCGATATCGTCTCTGCACGTTCAATGGAAATAAAAATGTCTCCTGGCTCGAAGAGGCATGTGCACTTGTTTAAGAAGTAAGGATTTTTTCTTTCCGCGCAAAGAGGTACTTTCGTCGCGGTGTTTGAGAGTAGTGTAAGTGCGACTGAGATGGATGCGTTGTTAATGTGGTACTACATTTGTGTTGTGTGGTGATGGGAGAAAGGAGAGGGAGAAACCCAGTGCAGGCACACGGCACGCTCCTCGTGTAGTTACATCAGCTAGCCACCAATCTTAACGCCCCGTCCGATGGAATGTTAATCATCAACATTAGCACATGACCCCACTTCCTACAATAGCCCATTTGTGCTGATGAGCAACTTTCGCCACCACCCTCCTCCTCCTGGCCAAATGATGGCGAGAATTTTTCTTTCACCACCGAGACTCGAACCGGCTACTTCCTAGTCGAGAGCTACCGCGCCGACCTGCATTAGAGACCTCGTCGAGTTATGATAACCACAAAAAAGCCAAGGAGTGACCTAAAGTGCAATGATGCCATAAAAAGTAGTTGTTGGAACGCAGATGCCTGCCCGGAATTCGGTGGAAAAACGATAAGGCATTGTTATTGACCCACGAAAGAAGAGCTTACTAAAAGGCGTTGTACCAATTATGCCTACTGAAAGTCTCGAATCAACACTGTTTTTAAAAAAGTAAACATGAGGCAGTTACGATGAAGCTCAATAAAACGCCGGTGCCAGACCCTACAGAAGAGGCTTTGCTCATCAGGGAGCTGCTTATTTTTGTAATATCCAAAGCGTACGTTCCAAGACAAGTATACCAAAGAACACGATGTGTTCAAACTACTCCGCGCAGCCCAATGTAATGCGGAGTTGACCACTAGCCGTTACGTGGAGCGGAACCGCCTGTATGAAAAGAAACGGAGGGTATTGTGTTGTCAAGAGATGGCTCCGAACGTGGACTAGTCATCGGATGTCACCTGAGTAACATACCCATCACGGACATTTCAATCCTTCTGAAGCTGCCAAAGATGAGTGTTCGTGACGTGACTGTGACGTGGAAACTCAAAGGAACAACCGTAGCTAAACCAAGACTGCTGAATCAGCGGGAAGGACTACTCCTGGGTTTCAAAGTGCTACAAGCAAAACAAGACCAAATTGACGGTGGGCAGGAAGTTAAAGAGAATTTGGTACAACGGTCGAGCAGCTCCTCGTAAGCCACAGTTATGTAGTCAATGCTAAGCGACGCTTGAGGTGGTGTGAAGACCGAGGCCATTGGATGATGGATTACTGGAAACGAGCGATTTGGAGTGATTAGTCGCACTATACCGTGTGGCAGTTCCTTGGGTTTGGAAAATGCCTGGAGTACGTTACCTTCCGTTATGTATAGCGCCAACACTGATGTACGGAGGAGGTGGTGTTAATGCATGCGGTTTGTTTTCGTGGTTAGAATATGGTCCCCCTATTACGCATAAGAAAACGCTGAATGCGGAAGCGTATGAATTGATTTTACGGCACTGTGTACTCTGTACAGTGCAGGGACAGTTGGGAGACGATGACTTTATCAGCGCGATAATACATCCCGTCTGAAAGCAGCATCTGTGAGGCAACGGTTTGTGGACAGTAACCTTCCCGAAATAGACTGGCCTGCCCGGAAACCCTAGCCGAATCGAGTGGCACACCTTTTCTGGCATCGGCTCTTGAGAAAGAATGGACTACGATTCCTCCACAGACGTTCAGACACTTCATTAAAAGTGCGCCCAGCAGAATTCAAGCCGTTGTAAGACCGAAGGATGGATACGCCCCATATTAATGTCCACTAATACGGGCCCAGATATTTTTGATCAGAAAGCGTATTAGTTCTTCCCTCATCAGCCACACGAAATTGCCACGACAAGAAATCAGAGCTCTTAGACTTCATACGAAGGCTTACCGGTAGTAATTCTAATCAAATGCAATAAAAGACCTCACAAGTGAGTCTGGCTGTCGCTGATTAAGAGCATCTCCACACCACCGAGACAATTATTTAGGGCTACAGAGTTAGCTGTTACGTTACCAAATGTAGTTGTAGTCCCATCTCCATATTAAAAGACAGGAGCATTTACTTGAAAATAAAGATTCAAGAAACTTCAGCCAACTCTGAACTGTTGTAACTTACATTTTTAATCACGTTATTCCTTCCTACAAGCTGTCCAGATGGTTGCGACGTGATTTTTACATGCTCTGTTTTTTAAGCTGTTTCTCAGTCGTTGTCCTCAATACCTATCTTTCTATATAAAGTACATATCATCTCTCGATTAATACAATATAAAACCTGCTGTTAGCCAGTGCATAATATTAAATCTATTTCCATCTCCTCTTCTTATTCAGGCATATGACCGGTGAACAAACTACACTGTAACCTGCATACGATGCGAAACTGGAAGAGATCAATGTTTCATCCAAAAGAATCGCTGTAACTTCCGTCTCTCGGTATGCTCGAGCAATCTTCTTCCTGTATTTCTGTCTCAGAGACAACACTATCCCAACTCTTCGCACTCCTAAGCAAATCTGTTTCAATAAATGAAAAACACCAGTTTGCTTTTGTTCTACAATATGGTGCTTTTCATTTATTATAATGTTGTTCTACCAAGAACCGACGGAATATTCTGTTAACATATCTGTTTTCTTTCTCCCATCTCATCTGCTGACTTTATCTTACAATTTTTCGCTCATTCCTGGACGGATCAAATTCTTCTAGATGTTGCCATGCGATTCTGTTAGTAAGTAATTACTTTCATACGACAAGAAAGTTATGTTATGAGAAAATTACTTACCACAGTGTTAAGAAGATCTATATGACCTTAATACAATACTCACTCCTGCCCATTACATTTTTAATCACGTCATTCCTTCCTATAAGCTGTCCGGATAGTTGTGACGGGATGATGAACAAATGTGTGTGAAATCTTACGGGACTTTACTGCTAACGTCATCAGTCACTAAGCTTACACGCTACTTACACTAAATTATCCTAAGGACAAACACACACAACCATGCCCAGGGGAGGATTCGAACCTCCGTCGGGACCATCCGTGTGATGGGATGAAAACGTGATTTTTGCATGCCTGAAATATTTTACATATGAAGAATTCGCGATTAAATATCTAGGAGATATGGTCTACATGTTGCGAAATGTAGCACACAGGGCTGCCACCTTAGGCAGCAACAACGACTGTAAACCGGATAGGTATTGAGCGGAAGTGAGCTTGTATCACAGATACGGATACCATGCTGCTCAAACTCTGTGCAAGAGCTCATCAATCGTAATGGCTAGCAAGTGGTGATGTTTTCAGCAGGTTTGAGTTCTAGAGAATATGGTGTACCGAAGTAGATCGGGGCAGATATGACAATGTGCGGTCTTGGGTAATCTTGTTGAAAGATAAGGTCACAGAGATCTCGAAGATAGGGTGTAGTCAGCAGTCTTTACAAGTCAGGAATATAAGGGATGCTGCCCAAATTACCGGGTGTGCCATCCAGAGGCGGTGTTATTGTGTACCAAATGATACTCTGTACAATCACGCCAAGTTCTGGGCGCTTATAAATACACTACTGGCCGTTAAAATTGCTACACCAAGAAGAAATGCAGATGATAAACGGGTATTCATTGGACAAATATATTACACTAGAACTGACATGTGATTACATTTTCACGGAATTTGGGTGCATGGATCCTGAGAAATCAGTACCCAGAACAACCACTTCTGGCCGTAATAACAGCCTTGATACGCCTGGGCATTGAGTCAGAGCTTGGATGGCGTGCATAGGTACAGCTGCCCATGCAGCTTCAACACGATACTATAGTTCATCAAGAGTAGTGACTGGCGTATTGTGACGAGGCAGTTGCTCGGCCACCATTGACCAGACGTTTTCAGTTGGTGAGAGATCTGGAGAACGTACTGGCCAGGTCAGCAGTCGAACATTTTCTGTATCCAGAAAGGCCCGTACAGGACTTGCAACATGCGGTCGTGTATTATCCTGCTGAAATGTAGGGTTTCGTAGGGATCGAATGAAGGGTAGAGCCACGGGTTGTAACGCATCTGAAATGTAACGTCCACTGTTCAAAGTGCCGTCAATGCGAACAAGAGGTGACCGAGACGTGTAACCAATAATATCCCCTATCATCACGCCGGGTGATACACCAGTATGGCGATGACGAATACACGCTTCCAATGTGCGTTCACCGCGATGTCACCAAACACGGATGCGACCACCATGATGCTGTAAACAGAACCTGGATTCATCCGAAAAAATGACGTTTTGCCATTTGTGCACCCAGGTTCGTCGTTGAGTACACCATCGCAGGCGTTCCTGTCTGTGATGCAGCGTCAAGGGTAACCGCAGCCATGGTCTCCGAGCTGATAGTCCATGCTGCTGCAAACGTCGTCAAACTGTTCGTGCAGTTGGTTGTTCTCTTGCAAACGTCCCCACCTGTTGACTCAGGGATCGAGACGTGGCTGCACGATCCGTTACAACCATGTGGTTAAGATACCTGTCATCTCGACTGCTAGTGATCCGAGGCCGTTGGGATCCAGCACAGCGTTCAGTATTACCTTCCTGAACCCACCGATTCCATATTCTGCTAACAGTCATTGGATCTCGAGCAACGCGAGCAGCAATGTCGCGAACGATAAACCGCAATCGCGATAGGCTACCATCCGACCTTTACCAAAGTCGTAAACGTGATGGTACGCATTTCTCCTCCTTACACGAGGCATCACAACAACGTTTCACCAGGCAACGCTGGTCAACTGCTGTTTGTGTATGAGTAATCGGTTGGAAACTTTCCTCATTTACGCACGTTGTAGGTGTCGCCAACGGCGCCAACCTTGTGTGAATGCTCTGAAATGCTAATCATTTGCATATCACAGCATCTTCTTCCTGTCGGTTAAATTTCGCGTCTGTAGCATGTTATCTTCGTGGTGTAGCAATTTTAATGGCCAGTAGTGTACTTTTAAGCAGAATACGACTCTGATGTCTGTCAGTGTTCAAATCTTCCAGGCGGCTTGGGTACTGACCGATACAGGACTTCCGTCTCCAAGACTGTTTTAGCACATTACATTTATTATTTTTTACGGGTGATGTATTGTGCACATCGCAATGTCAGCTATGAGTGTCTAGATTGATTTGAACAGAACCAGGCGACTTTTAATCTTTACAGACAAAATATATGCCTAATTAGATAAATAAATAAAACCGTGATGCTCTAGGTTAGCTAACAGATGCACAGCCTTGAGTCTCCTCAGCATTCTCTCTGTGTCTCCGTCCCCTTCCCCTTTCATTCCCTACTTCTCCTTTTACTTCTTTTTCCCTTCCACTTCCTCTTGCCTTTTTCCTCTTTCACCTACTTCCTACTGCCATAATCCCGCTTACGTGACTGCATGGAGTCCGTCCGCGTTGCGCACCGACCGTAAGTGCAGACTGAGGCGTGCCGCGATCGGAAGTCGAACCCGGCGCCCCGAAGCTGCGTGGCCTCTGCGCGTTGCCGACTGGCCGCGGCGCGCTCCTTTGTCTCAGCATCGGTGCGGCCGACTCTCCTTCTCCGTCACGATGAATGACACCACATTGTTGGCGACTGTCTTTTATTTCTTCTCTGCCGCATCTCCCTGCTCACTCTCACTCCCCCTCCCACCCCGTCACTCCTCTTCACTCTTTGCCTTTGTGATCACCCATCGCCCCTTCTCATTCTGTCTTTCTGTCTGTCCCTTCCCTTCACGATCCCATCCTCTACTGTCACTGCCCCCCCTCTCTCTCTCTTCAACTCGGCCATCGGACTCTATTTCCTCTTCATTCCATCCTCGCTCCTACACAGACCGACTCACCGTTTCTTCTCACTCGTGGCTCCTTTTTCCACCTTATAACACGCACCAACACCGAGATGTATCTGGAAGATACAGCGGTGACCTTCAATTTGTCACTCAGGTGGTATGGTAGCAATGCTAATATTTAAACCTCGGCCGCGACCGAGTCCAGAAGAAACGCCGTGGTGTGTGTGTGTGTCTCGCCAGCTCCTAGCCCCCTCCCTCGCGTCCTTTCCTTCCCCCTCAGCGGGCCGGAATGAGATACCGCCGGGGACAGCCGGCGCGCCGCGCTGAAATAGTTTTCCCCGAGATTTTTATGCTGATGCCTCGGCTGCTACTTCTTCTACCGTCGTCTCCCGTGTCGCCCCGCGCATGCGCGCCGTACAAAAAGAGCGGCTCCGTGCCGTGGCGAGCTTTCCCACGCCTTCACACACTGGCAAACACACACACACATACACTCACACACAGTCACACACGCACACGCGGGCGGCAGGTATGCCAACAGCGGCCGGGCCGCGGGCAGATGCCCCCGATAAATAAACACGTCGTCAAACCGAATTTAAGCGAACCCCTTAAGATTTTCTGTGCGGTCGCCTCCGGCAGCGGCGCCGTACCGGAGGTGACAGCCGCGGACGTCGCGCTGTGTCTTTACGGAGTTATGATTCACCCTGCGGCTAGAATTTCACGTCCGTCTACGGCGATCCTCTCCCGTTCTCAATTCCTGCCTACCCCCCTTCCCGTCCACCCGATTTTTTTCAACTTTATTTTACGCGTTCCTTATTCGCTTTCCGCTGCGTGAACGGAACAAAGCGGCGGGCGTCCATCTCGTTAGCACGGCAGACTTACAGTCCATTGTCGTCTTTATTGAGAGGCATGCAGTGGCATCCCATTGTTTCTTGCGCCACATTTCGATGTGGTTCCCTTTTCTTACGCGTCACGTCCGTAGATAAAACACTTTTTCTTTCAATAACTTTTTTTTACGCTTTGTTCGTGAAAGCAGGTGTAGTGACGTCTGCCTACTAGCAGGGATGAGAAGTCGGAAGGCGTTGTCAGAAGGCAAGACAGTGTCCAGCCCAGTTCAGTGCTAAGTGACAGCGTCGCTGTTCCGCTGTACACGATATTCCAGGAGGAACTGTAAAAACCGGGTGATCAAAAAGTCAGTATAAATTTGAAAACTTAATAAACCACGGAATAATGTAGATAGAGAGGTAAAAATTGACACACACACTTGGAATGACATGGGCTTTTATTAGAACAAAAAGAAAGTATTGCTAGATGCGTGAAAGACCTCTTGCGCCCGTCGTTTGGAGATGATCGTGTGTTCAGTCGCCACTTTCGTCATGTTTGGCCTCCCAGGTCCCCAGGCCTCAGTCCGTGCGATTATTGGCTTTGGGGTTACCTGAAGTCGCAAGTGTATCGTGATCGACCGACATCTCTAGGGATGCTGAAAGACAACATCCGACGCCAGTGCCTCACCATAACTCCGGACATGCTTTACAGTGCTGTTCACAACATTATTCCTCGACTACGGCTATTGTTGAGGAATGATGGTGGACATATTGAGCATTTCCTGTAAAGAATATCATCTTTGCTTTGTCTTACTCTGTTATGCTAGTTATTGCTATTCTGATCAGATGAAGCGCCATCTGTTGGACATTTATTGAACGTTTGTATTTTTTTTTTTTTTTGTTCTAATAAAACCCCATGTCATTCAAAGCGTGTATGTCAATTTGTACCTTTCTATCTACATTATTCCGCGATTTATTCAGTTTTCAAATTTATACTGACTTTTTGATCACCCAGTACTTTAGGAGATGCTAGTGTAGACTGATTCGAATAAAACATTCCACACAATATGTCAACAATGGATTGCAGAGACATAGCTGTAACGTTTACAATACGAATTTTAACTGGTGTATTGGTGATAACGGCAGTAGCAGGGCTGAACTGAGCCGTAAGCGAACATACACTTCAACATTGTACTCGACAGCCGCATTAAATACGAGTTTACAATGGCTTTAATTTTAAATCATTCACCTGAGTAGCCAGTATAACAACGAAGATTTATTAATAATATAATTCAAAATTGTTAAGGTTTTCGTGGCCACTTGTTGACAAACTACCTATTGACTCCTGTCTCGGGTTGTGAGACGCAGCACCTCAGACGCGAAATGCAACACCTGGAAAGTGTTCTGAGGAGCGATGGGTACTCCACAGGTTATATCAGAAGTCTAACAGAGCCAAACACTCGGTGAAGTAAGGAATCAGAAAAAAAATGTCGGGTACGGCCTTTCTGCCATACATTCCCAGAGCGACGGACAGAATCGGCCGTATATTGCGCAAACACGGCGTAAAGACGATTTTCAAACCGACAAGGAAGATCAAAGAGTGTCTTAGATCGCCAAACGAGAAAAGTGACCCACTTGCAATGTCGGGAATATTCAGTATACCATGCACGTGCGCAAAAGTTTATGCCGGAATGACTGGACGATCAATTAACACCAGTTTCACAAGCTGCGACATCGTCGCGAAAAAACACAGTGACCCATATATGTAATAAGTTTCCTTTAATTTACGTCTATGGTCACAATCTTTTCTGTTTAACAGATTACCGGTTTCGGTCTTTAATGACCATCATCAGATCTGTCTCATAAAGGACTTCGTTTTTATGAGACAGATCTGATGATGGTCATTAAAGACCGAAACCGGTAATCTGTTAAACAGAAAAGATTGTGACCATATACGTAAATTAAAGGAAAAATTAACACCAGGATCAAAGAACGTAAGCGGCACTGCAGGTTGGGGCAGGTGGAGAAATCGGCCGTGGCAGATCACACACTTTAGGCGCTCAGTCCGGAACAGCGCGACTGCTACGGTCGTAGGTTCGAATCCTGCCTCGGGCATGGGTGTGTGTGATGTCCTTAGGTTAGTTAGATTTAAGTAGTTCTACGTTCTAGGGGACTGATGACCTCAGATGTTAAGTCCTATAGTGCTTAGAGCCATTTGAACCAGAGCCATTTTTGTTTACACAGTTTTCAGATTATTTTAACAAACTCCTACATAAAAGTTCTTTATTTTATTAACCTGTACCAAATGGCTCTGAGCACTACGGGACTTAACTTCTGAGGTCATCAGTCCCCTAGAACTTAGAACTACTTAAACCTACCTAACTTAAGGACATCACACACACCGATGCCCGAGGCAGGATTCGAACCTGCGACCGTAGCGGTCGCGCGGTTCCAAACTGAAGCGCCTAGAACCGCTCGGCCACTCCGGCCGGCTCTGATGTTTTCTTTGAAGCCCATCTCATGGTACTTGAAAATGATTTATTGCTGCAGAAGATTGACACTGTACATGTTTGAGAGTTGTCAAGACAAGAAGGAAAAATTTGAAAATAAATCGTGAAAAGGATTGATCAGCGCTGTAATATTGGGGGGGGGGGGGGGGGGAGCCTATGTTATTAAAACCAAGGGATCAGATATTTACCAAAAATTTTGCTGCTGTGAACAGGGGATCAGTAAGGTCATCGTGCGGTTCATCACTCCAGTTACCGTACTGGGTGCTTATCTCCCAGAGTTTATCGCTTCTGTTGGAGGATGTAATTCAATGTAACCAGGTCTAGTGCAGTGACTTTGTCAGACACATAACGCACGTGGCCATGCCACAGTGTCTGTTCAGATCAGTTCCCCACCGCAAAAGAAGAGAGAGTACATAAAAATAATCTCTTAATTCCGACCAAAAATTAGAACTCCCAATAAAATTCAGAGTAAACAGATACCAAACTCGCACCAGTCGGTTAATTAATTAACAATTCGTCAGTCTTAATTACTTATTTAAGGGGACCACACCGTGGCTCAAGACGAAAAAAATCGATTTCCGGTTTTCATCATATCTCGATAGATTAAGGTTTTATTGAAGTACTCTGAAAAGGATTTCGCTCAAAAAAATTTTTTTCGAGGATTTAAAGAGCATTTTCCTACCACGTATGTTTACGTGCCACGCCCACTTTCTGTCACCCACTTTTCTGCATATATTTTAGATCTTTATAACCCCTACATTGCACGTTAGGTTTTTTTTTTCTCCCTAGTGTGTTGGCTATCCTTGGAATGCAACGGTCGGTATTCTTTTGTTTCTGCTGTTTGTAAACAAGAAGCTCTCAAACACGCGGTTCATTTTGTTCAATTGTGATTGCAATTAGTTGTTATACTTACGTTTGCAGTGCTTGTTTACATGTGTTTCGTTCTGTTTATTGAAGATGACTAAACTTAAAGGCATTTTCAAGAAACGACAATTTAGAGAAAACAAGTTTAGAAAGAAACTTCCTGGCAGATTAAAACTGTGTGTCCGACTGAGACTCGAACTCGGGACCCTTGCCTTTCGCGGGCAAGTGCTCTACCATCTGAGCTACCGAAGCACGACTCACGCCCGGTCCTCACAGCTTTACTTCTGCCAGTATCTCGTCTCCTACCTTCCAAACTTTACAGAAGCTCTCCTGCGAACCTTGCTCAGAGCCATTTTAACCATTTTTTTTTTTTGAAAACATCAGAGTGACTCGGGTATCCCTATGTACTTTATGGACGACAACATTAATGTCAACCAAGATAGGGACGTATCCCGTGTAGTGTGATCGTCGTTATAGAAGACAATTAGCGCTTCACGTAAATTTCGACTGACGCATTCTGCAAATGAGGGATTCGGGTAGCAAGGTGTTGTGGTAGTGTGCCCTACTCCCATCTCGACACGAAAGTTCCTAAACTCCACCGACGTAAAAGCCGTGGTATTATCGGATTATAGGGATCTACGTGGCCCAGAAGTACCGAGAATTCCCTTCAGACACGTGATAGTCCTCGGCGCATTAACGTTACCAGTAGGGAATACATTCACGCAAGCCAGCGCGAAGCGGTTCTCCTCCTTTGACTGTGGAAATCGACCAATATGATCAGTGCACATTTTGTGTATCGGGGTTTGTGTAAGAAATCGACCAATATGATCAGTGCACATTTTGTGTATCGGGGTTTGTGTAAGAAATCGACCAATATGATCAGTGCACATTTTGTGTATCGGGGTTTGTGTAAGAAATCGACCAATATGATCAGTGCACATTTTGTGTATCGGGGTTTGTGTAAGAAATCGCCCAATATGATCAGTGCACATTTTGTGTATCGGGGTTTGTGTAAGAAATCGACCAATATGATCAGTGCACATTTTGTGTATCGGGGTTTGTGTAAGAAATCGACCAATATGATCAGTGCACATTTTGTGTATCGGGGTTTGTGTAAGAAATCGACCAATATGATCAGTGCACATTTTGTGTATCGGGGTTTGTGTAAGAAATCGACCAATATGATCAGTGCACATTTTGTGTATCGGGGTTTGTGTAAGAAATCGACCAATATGATCAGTGCACATTTTGTGTATCGGGGTTTGTGTAACTTACATAGGAAACAGGTCTTACAGGACTGTACCAATTTCTGGATATTCTTGTCCATTCGTTTCCAAATAAAATTCTCTTGGCTGTTCATACTAACCTTAAAACTGCCTAAATGGCTTCCTATAAGTGTTTCATAATAATTCTTGAACAAACATGGCAACAGTTCCAACGGTAACATAATTTTACCTTTGCAACGCCCTCGAGCTGGGCAATACAAGACATTTCCCCTCATAACAAACTGACTATCTCTCCCTTTTTCAAAACTCCATAACTGAAGCCAGATCTGGGTCAACATGGATGTTAATGACTTGCACCTGTCATTGCAGAATTAAAACAGGCTTGGTTGCGAAATTATTTAACATCAATGATAAGTTTCACTCTCTTGGTGCATCATCAGATTTTGTAAAAATAGATGGCTATGTAACCCGTCGGTCACAAAGCCATATAAAAAAGAAAACAGTTGCAACAGTAACTGGATATGTAACCTATACGTAATAAAAACTCATAAAATATTAAACTCATCTTTTATGACGGATGGATTACATATCCAGCTACTGATGCGTCCATTTTCCACTTTATACGGTTTTATGGCCAAGGTCAAGGCGTTAAGCTCATACAAAGAGTACTTAACTTCCAAATGCGAAAGGCTGTAAGACCCATTAGTGACTGGCCGCCTACCGTTAGGATACTCCCGAAGTAGGTCAGTGGCTATCGAAGCGTCCATCTGGACAGTAAATTCTATCTCAAAATCGAGCATTGCCAGAATGGGAGCAAGTGCAGAGCCGTATTTAGAGCTTGGAATAGAGTCTGATGGTGCAGACAACACTCAAACTTTTACTCTTTTCTCCTCAGCTCCTCAAGTGGGTCTGCTGAGCGAAATTTCAGAACTTCCGAAATAAATTCACCATCCTTATGAAGCGAGCCACTGCCTTCACCGTTCCGGATTTTGTGCAGTTGTAAGTCGCTTGTGTCCAACTCTGGTCAATACTAACTCACATTGGGGACGCTGTATGTCCTAGAAAGCAGATTTCTGACTGGTGAATTTTACCTTAGATGGTTTGATAGTAAAACTGACTTCTCGCAAATACTTAAGGGCTTGTTTAACGTAGACTATGTGCTCCCGAAAATCTCGCCTGGACATAACCATGTCGTCCAAATACTGATAAACACACGTGAACTTGAAATCAGAAAAAAAACCGTACCGATAATACCAGATAATACAGCCGCTCCGTTTGACAGCTACATGGGAACTCAATTATACTCAACAGGTTCCAGTTAGGCGAAAAATGGTTTCGACTATTCCGGCAAAGGCGGTTGGAAATAAGCCCGATTAAGGTCAAAGGTTGTGAATACCTTTAGCTTCTGAAACCAGGAAAAGCAGGAGTACAAATCCAGTAACGGGATAGACTGTAAAAAATTTTGTATCCCGCCTGGAAGGCAGCGCATTGGTTGGAGTAGGCTAAGGTACTGCAGTGTGAATTAAAATCACCTTTACCTTAGCAACAAGAGTAATACATAACTTTGCCCTGAGGTGCGAAGCTGAAGTGAAGTGTCCCGGCCGTCTGCTATTCATCAAATGGGCAGAGTCTGGAGCGGAACTCGTAGATCTGCACAGCACCGACTAGAGGGCGCTGTCTTCGGTGTTTCTTGGTAGTGCCAACCTAAGAACTTTTATGCACCGTGGCATCGTTGCTATCGATACCACAAAAAATATTTTCTTTTGAGGGCGCGGTAATCAGCCACAGACCGTATTCTCCTCTGAGGATTCGGAACGAGAAAAGCAGATGAAGAGTATGGAGACTTGGATGGCCTAATTATTCCTTCCCTCTACATCTTATTCACTGCATTTTAACTGTATTGGTTAAAAACAGTCTTGGTTGCAATTTTTATTTTTTTATTTTTCAACGACGCGTTTCGCCTTATTTAGACATCTTCAGTTTATCTACATAGAAAACAGAGTACAAATACATCTATTTAAGAATAGCGATCGCGTTGTGCACATTTGGATAACCTAAAAGCATGTATAAACAGATCAAATACTGAAAGAGCAAATACCTTAGTTTGGTATTTCTTAGAAGAATCCTTTAGTCAGTGTAGCCAAAGGGCATCGTCGAATATATCAGGCCAACATCACTTTCGTTAAACTAAGTAACAACTAGAAATATAAAATAGTAAAATCATTACCTTTTCTAGATGTACGCGAGAGACACCAAGATCTGCATAACGCGTTACCGTTCACAGGAGCGAGTAACAGAATTAGATGGGGGTCAGGTAGTAAGCATAATGCACCACAGCGTCGTGTGCTACTACTAAAGCCTAATACAGAATCACCTCAATAGGTGGCGCTGAGATCGTAAACTGGATATACATACCCACTAAAATTTTATAAACGTAATGCACATAAAACATTGATAAGATGGAGACCGCTTGTTGGTGTTGTTGTTGTGGTCTTCAGTCCTGAGACTGGTTTGATGCAGCTCTCCATGCTACTCTATCCTGTGCAAGGTTCTTCATCTCCCAGTACCTACTGCAGACTACATCCTTCTGAATCTGCTTAGTGTATTCATCTCTTGGTCTCCCTCTACGATATTTACCCTCCACGTTGCCGTCAAATACTAAATTGGTGATCTATTGATGCCTCAGAACATGTCCTACCAACCGATCCCTTCTGCTAGTCAAGTTGTGCCACAAACTTCTCTTCTCCCCAATCCTATTCAATACCTCCTCATTAGTTATGTGATTTACCCATCTAATCTTCAGCATTCTTCTGTAGCACCACATTTCGAAAGCTTCTATTCTCTTCTTGTCTAAACTATTTATCGTCCATATTTCACATCCATACATGGCTACACTCCATACAAATATTTTCAGAAACGGCTTCCTGAGACTTAAATGTATACTCGATGTTAACAAATTCCTCTTCTACAGAAAGGCTTTCCTTGCCATTGCCAGTCTACATTTTATATCCTCTCTACTTCGGCCATCATCAGTTATTTTTCTTCCCAAATAGCAAAACTCCTTTACTACAATAAGTGTCTCATTTCCTAATCTAATTCCCTCAGCATCACCCGACTTAATTCGACTACATTTCATTATCCTCGTTTTGCTTTTGTTGATGTTCATCTTATATCCTCCCTTCAAGACACTGTCCATTCCATTCAACTGCTCTTCCAAGTTCTTCGCTGTCACTGACAGGATTATTAAATTTTCGTCCCCCTTCACTATCTGAATAATTTCTTTTATTTCATCATAGATTTCTTCAATTTCTTCGTCATCGGCAGAGCTAGTTGGCATATAAACTTGTACTACTGTAGTAGGAGTGGGCTTCGTGTCTATCTTGGCCACAATAATACGTTCACTATGCTGTTTGTAGTAGCTTACCCTCACTCCTATTTTTTTATTCATTATTAAACCGACTCCTGCATTACCCCTATTTGATTTTGTATTTATAACCTTGTATTCACCTGACCAAAAGTCTTGTCCCTCCCGCCACCGAACTTCGCTAATTCCCACTATATCTAACTTTAACCTATCCATTTCCCTTTTTAAATTTTCTAACCTACCTGCCCGATTAAGGGATCTGACATTCCACGCTCCGATCCGTAGAACGCCAGTTTTCTTTCTCCTGATAACGCTTATAAAACAGTAATACAACCTATTCTTGTGTACTGGTCGAGCGTTTGGGATCGCTATCAGGTCGGATTGAGGGAGGACATAGGAGCAATTCAGAGGCGGGCTGCTAGATTTGTTACTGGTAGGTTTGATCATCACACGAGTGTTACGGAAATGCTTCAGGAATTCGGTTGGGAGTCTCTAGAGGAAAGGAGGCGTTCTTTTCGTGAATCGCCAATGAGGAAATTTAGAGAACCAGCATTTGAGGCCGTCTGCAGTACAATTTTACTGCCGCCAACTAATATTTCGCGGAAATACCACAAAGATAAGAGAGATTAGGGCTCATACAGAGGCATTTAGGCAGTCATTTTTCCCTCGTTCTGTTTGGGAGTGGAACAGGGAGAGAAGATGCTAATTGTGGTACGAGGTAACCTCCGCCATGCACCGTATGGTGGATTGCGGAGTATGTATGTAGATGTAGATGTAGATGAATTACTAGGGGCAACACCTGTGCAATAACTTATCCTAAAATTTTGACGAAGTAAGATATAAATGAAAGCGGTAAATTTAAAATGAGAAAACAAGGTATATAATACAACACACAGATGCAGTACATAAACAGATTTTACGTATCATATACCACTGGAACGAGAACATTAAAAACACAGGACCGTATTTTCAGATAAAGAGACCACTCATACTGCGTCATTCGGAGCTAGAACTTCTAACAAGAAAACGTTTTTTATAAAATAGAAGTAAAATTATTAGGCTTAAAAAAATACGCACCAACGTGGAAGACGGACGTTATGCGGGTAAACTTTCCCCCCCGCCCCCTTTTTATAGCTACATTGAAATGTGTAAAATTGGGTCATCATTTAAAGCGACAAACTCGCAAGTATCCTATTTGAGTCAAAAAACCCTAATGGCTTGGCTAACAAGACGCCACAAGACCAGAGAGGAACAGGGCTCATATTTAGGCAGAATTACGAGAGCTCCAGGATTACATTAATAACACCGATTTCACAGCTTCTAAAACGGCCTGATTGGCGCCAAATATTTGGCTGTTAAGGAGAGACAAATCTTTGTCTTTCATATGCCTAAATTTTTCAATTTCTTCCAAAATGTTTAACTTCTTATCCTTTTGCGCAAAATGCTAAATCTTAGGATTTTGTACTGCTTTTTTCTCTGGGGGAACTAGAAGATAAGAAGAATGTCTAACTGGAATAGTATCTTAGTTCGATTTTATACTACCGCACCTTACCATTCCTATCCGAGTAGTTAAACGTTCCTAAATTCCTCACACAATTCTTCCAGCTGCTCATGCTGCTCTGGGTTAAATGACTCTATTCGTAATTAGATACCGCTCTAGCATCACTGAAACAAACCGCGAACTGAGCACCAACTTGTGCTACATGCTGTGACTTTTATCCCAAGAATCACATCAAAATTAAGATCGATTGATAGACTGCATTGTGCCTCGGAATACTAATTACTCTGATGTAGCATACATCAGAAAAACTGCAGTCTAAGTAAATTGATCATGTTTAGTTTGCAGTAGCGATGCGATTCGAACAAAACTGATCCTGAAGCAGATTCTGCGCGATATTACCATTATTTTTCCCATTACGATGATACCAGGCTCACAGATTGCCGTAGGACAGCGGTAAGTTGAGTGAAGTTGACAATGATTACAATGCAGTACAATACGATGAAAAACAGTACCGGAAAAAAATTGTGCACACTTTTAGATGTTTCGACTTCACTCAAGACTTACTGTTGCAACATTGCACATGGGGTACATGAAATGATTACATTTAAAGATGAACAGCACAAGCGATTCTGAGGTACCAGGTATCCACCCATACTAAAACACCCATATCCATAAGTGGTATAGCCTCCATGGGCGGCAATGCAGGCGTTGACTTTGTCATCCAGACGATCGTACAGATGGCGAATAGTGTCCTGGGGTACATTACGCGCCGGCCGCTGTGGCAGAGCGGTTCTAGGCGCTTCAGTCCGGAACCGCGGCCGGCCGTTGTGGCCGTGCGGTTCTAGGCGCTTCAGTCTGGAACCGCGTGACCGTTACGGTCGCAGGTTCGAATCCTGCCTCGGGCATGGATGTGTGTGATGTCCTTAGGTTAGTTAGGTTTAAGTAGTTCTAAGTTATAGGGGACTGATGACCACAGATGTTAAGTCCCATAGTGCTCAGAGCCAGCCCGGAACCGCGCTGTTGCGACGGTCGCAGGTTCGAATCCTGCCTCGGGCGTGGATGTGTGTGATGTTCTTAGCTTTAAGTCTAGGGGACTGATGACCTCGGATGTTAAGTCCCACAGTACTCAGATCCATTTGAATCACACGTTGTGCCACGCCTACTCAACCTGTTCACGAAGTTCTGTAAGAGTTGTTGGTTGACGAGTCAAACGACTGACTTCTCATCCCATCATATAACATACGTGCTCTATTGGAAAGAAGTATGGAGATATTGCTGGCCTGGGAAGTCGCTGCACGTCTTTCAGATCACACTGTGTTTCACGGTGATCGAGCATTGTGCTGTTGGAACAACACATCACCTTCCAGTTGCAAGAACGGTAAGAGAACGGATTCTACTCGTACCGAGTGCTGGTTAGCGTCCACTCCAGAAACACCAAAGGTAACGAGAGTTGTAACTTACCAAACCCAGAGCATAAGGTCTGGGATAGGGCAAATCTATGGCAAAATGCTCACCAGGTCTACATCGTACGCCCAAACGACCAGCATTTGCGTGCAGGCAGAATCCGCTTTCATTGCCAAAGACCATATCGCGCCATTCCAAGTGATCCTCTGACGACACCAGTCGAGCCGTACACGTCGATGCTGTGGCGCGAAAGGAAGACAGGCTAGAAGTGTGCTTCCCCGTATTCCCACCGCTAATAACCTTTTTCCATGGTTCGTGCAGAAACGTCTGGGCTCATAAATCCTCTTATCTATGCTGTGGTAGCTCTGCGATCCGCTACTGAGCGAGGTGGCATAGTGGTTAGCACGCTGGACTTCCATTTGGGAGGATGACGGTTCAAACCCGGGCCTGGCCATCTAGATTTCAGTTTTCCATGATTTCCCTAAATCGCTCTTGGAAAATGTCGGGATGGTTCCTTTGAAAGAGCATCGCCGATTTCCTTCGCCATCCTTCACACAATCCGAGTTTGTGCTCCGTCTCTAATGACCTCCATGCCGACGGGACGTTAAACCCAATCTTCGTTCCTTCTTCCTTTTACGATCCGCCACTGCTGCCCTTACAATACGATGATCCTGGCGGGTGCCTGTGCTGCGGGGACGTCCAGAACTCGTCTACGTGTGTGATAATGTACACGTGCCCATTGCTACCAGTATTGTTGTTTAAATGACGCAGCACGCCCAACTCTTGTAGGGTCTAAGAGGGCATCCTGCCGCCGGCCGGTGTGGCCGTGCGGTTCTAGGCGCTTCAGTCTGGAACCGAGCGACCGCTACGGTCGCAGGTTAGAATACTGCCTCGGGCATGTATGTGTGAGATGGCCTTAGGTTAGTTAGGTTTAAGTAGTTCTAAGTTCTAGGGGACTGATGACCTCAGAAGTTAAGTCTCATGGTACTCAGAGCCATTTGAACCAAGGACATCCTGCCACTCGGAAGTCCACAAAATGGTTCAAATGGCTCTGAGCACTATGGGACTTAACTTCTGAGGTCATCAGTCCCCTAGAACCTAGAACAACTTAAACCTAACTAACCTAAGGACATCACACACATCCATGCCCGAGGCAGGATTCGAACCTGAGACCGTAGCGGTCGCGTGGTTCCAGACTGTAGCGGGAAGGCCACAATGTGACTCCTTTCAAACTCGCTCAGTTGGCTGTAGGAAGCACGAGTGCATCTCCGTGACATGGTTGCCTGCTTGCTTCCTTGAAAAATTAAGCTGATTCTTGTTGTATTGTTGACTGCGTTTACTTAAACTTATGGCTTGACTTTTCTCGGGTTCATAAACATTTTATTTTTACCTGTTATTACTTTGATGTTGTAATTTCATGTGCCGGCCGCGGTGGCCGAGTGGTTCTAGGCGCTTCAGCCCGGAACCGCGCGACTGCTACGGTCGCAGGTTCGAATCCTGCCTCGGGCATGGATGTGTGTGATGTCCTTAGGTTATTTAGGTTTAAGTAGTTCTTAGTTCTAGGGGACTGATGACCTCAGATGTTAAATCCCATAGTGCTCAGAGCCATTTGAACCATTTGTAATTTAATGTACTGACATGTTCCATGACCTTGGAGATTGCTCCTCAGAATGGTCCTACGGGACTACGCTATCTGCTGGCGAACGACCTTGAAATCATTATCATTACACCTACTACCCCCACGATGTATATGCCGTTATAACCTGTCTTCTTTCTAGGTGTTCTAACTTTTTCTCTGTCTTTTCGTTTCCTTTGTTTTATGTATAAGAATAACAACATTAATTTATCGACTCCAGCACATCGAGTTCAAGGTATACATGTGTCTCTACGTGCTACTTGATCAAACTATAAAATTTGATTCATTATAATGCCCACAGAATTAAATAGCCATTCGTGGAGCACAAGCACAGAGAAATCTTCTCTCATGACAATTAGGGACTAATCCAACATGACGGACAAAATGTGTCCTCACAGTTACTAGTACAGGTAGACGTTTCACGACCTTGGCTTTAAACGGCCTCGTAAATTTATGAAAACGTAATTAACGCCCACTTCACACAGCATTTTTAATCTCTACAGCTTCCTCTCCCAATTCGTTATGTGACATAAGAAATCTTTTGACTGATCAGTGTTAGAGAACATTTTATTCGAGCAAAGCACACAGGGGTTGTCCTTTAAGACAAAGGAACCACGAGAAGAGGATGCCGCAGGGATCCTATGATATCAAAGCGCTAGTCCACTATGTAATTAATAATATCCTCCTAAGAGAATGAAAGGGACATACATCAATCAGCTTTTTTAATTCTGGTGACGAGGACCTCCAGTGGGTCATGAGAAAACTGCACTCTGCAGTGCAAGTAATCTGATAAATTACGTCGAGGTCTATTAGATAGCTGTCTTCTACAAATTAATTAACAGAATTGTGTAAGTGGCAGTCTTTTCCCCATAGCTTCCCACAGTACCTGTTTCTAAAACCCCACGTTTTCCTGTAGTTTGAGATGGACCTGTAGTGCGTGTTCAACATCCTCCTTTTACTGACAGAACACCTTCTCCTTGTAGCAATTCTACCACTGGATTAGGCAGGTTAGTGAATAATTCAGACATACGCCTTCCCTAATTCCTAGCTCGGATTCCCAAGATATCTTTTTCTGTCCATTCTCTTCTGTAACATTACTCAACATTGCCTACATACACTTTTGCAACTCCTTCAAATGGTTCAAATTGCTCTGAGCACTATGGGACTTAACATCCGAGGTCATCAGTCCCCTAGAACTTAGAAATACTTAAACCTAACTAACCTAAGAACATCGCAGAAATCCATACCCGAGGCAGGATTCGAAGGATTCGAACATGCAACCGTAGCAGCAGAGCGGTTCCAGACTGAAGCGCCTGGAAGCGCTCGGCCACGCCATAATTCTGTAATGAAGGGATGAATTTTTAATTTTTTTCTATATCGCTGACACTATGCAAATAGTGAGTCTACTCATGTAACGCAAGTAACTCTTTCAACCAAACTCAACCAATCTGAGAAAGCAATGTTTCATTGACTTCTGAGGCTGCGTCTACTGAATGTAATTCTGATGAAGTCAACTAACATGGGAGATGGCCACACTCACCTCCAACAGCTGCATGTCTTGTGGTGCCACAGGGCGTTCACACAGTCACTGTGCCGGCCGCGGTGGTCTAGCGGTTCAGGCGCTCAGTCCGGAACCGCTCGACTGCTACGGTCGCACGTTTGAATCCTGCCTCGGGCTTGGATGTGTGTGATGTCCTTAGGTTAGTTAGGTTTAAGTAGTTCTAAGTTCTAGGGGACTGATGACCACAGATGTTAGGTCCCATAGTGCTCAGAGCCATTTGAACCACAGTCACTGTCATTCCTGCTTTGTGTCCAATGATATCAGTATTTCTAATTTACAATTCATATTTCAACTCGTCTTTGCGTAGGACCATCACCACCATCATCTCCCTTCTGGTCGTTTTGAAACAGAATACCGAACAGAGTAGTACTGGCAAAGGTAAGGTATCCAAACTGTTGCAAAAAAAAATGCTCTTAATTTACCGATCACTGACAGCTCATCACACTCACAACCACACTCTGCTTATTGTCTATTGGTGGTAGTGGCAGTGGTAGGGGTGGGTTCAGCTGTGATTGAACATGTACTTTCGGCATTTCATTTAATACCTACATAAAATATCAGTTCATAAAAACTCCACTAAAAACAGCTTTAATTTTTAATCAATCACCCGAGTAGCCAAAATAGCACCAAAGATTTATTAATAAGATAACGCTTGCATAATAGGAGCCAAATGCAAGAGACACTACCAGATAATTGAAGCCCACGATGATTGCACAATCTCCAAAGAATAAAAGCAATAACAATAAAAGTATGATAATCAGGGAATGAATTTATACGTTTGAACTCAATATAAATACAAGCAGAGAGCTAAATTAGATTACACTACACAAAATACCGAATATACACATTAATATTCGAAAATATTAAAAACGGCGAATAAATGGACAATATTACTCTCCATGTCAGGATCCAAATAAAATTACGCTGTAGAAAATAGTCAATACGCGGGAAGTTCAGCTTTAGTTAATGGAGCCCATAGCCCTGCTGAATTACACACAGAAAATTGCTTAGGTGCCTGACATATGTTGAACTGTATATTACCCAAATGCATATGCTTCAGCAAGACAATCACAATTTGATTGACTGAGAACCGTGACATAAACTGGCAATTCAACTCAAACCTTGTGCTGGAAATCAAATGTGATCAGCCAGTCACATAATCATTTGAGAGCAGTGCAAAGTAGCGTAGTCAAGCTCTCGTATACGTAAACGCCACACAGTACTACCGTCTCCTTCCTGTATATATGATACCGTCCATGCAACAGGGTGACTTACAATGTGTGGCGGGACGTGGAGAGAGCTTCTTGAAAAACAGATACACTCACAACTCAAGACTAGCCCCTGTTCACAAACTCCAGTAAGGGCATAGGAAAGACTGCTGTACTGAAACTGCACCGTATATGCCGTGCTTGCAGCCATCATTGGTATCATGTTTATTTCCATCCATCAAACAGCGCACTCTTCTTGTAAACCAACTGCAAGCCAATGGCTAGCGATCAGTGTCCTACAAGGATTCCTGTCTTACCGTTCTACAACAGTCTACCTTCTCGTGGCCAACGTCCTTGCCGGCCAGGGTGGCCGAGCGGTTCTAGGCGCTTCAGTATGGAACCGCGCGACCGCTACTGTCGCAGGTTCGAATCCTGCCTCGGGCATGGATGTATGTGTTGTCCTTAGGTTAGTTAGGTTTAAGTAGTTCTAAGTTCTAGGGGACTGATGACCTCAGATGTTGAGTCCCATAGTGCTCAGAGCCATTTTTGAACCAACGTCCTTCCCAGAAGTACCAGCGTTCTGTTCTCCCATCACAGCTGGTTCCCCACGTTGGCTCCGGGCGGAGCGGCTGTAGCGGCGTTTCCTTTGAAGTCTGCAACTCAGTGTCGGTGGTGACGAGTGATCATAGGAAATCTTCAGTTCTACAGACATTCTTGTCAACAGACCAAATTACAGATCTTCAGAAGCCATTAACAACATGTAACAACGTTAAGTAGTGCAAATATGTACTGCTAAACAAAGTAGCAATCTGAAGCAGTAGGATCACTTTTCCAGGATTTGATCTCATCCATTTACGAATTTCATCTTAGTAGCACTTAAGTGTCTCATGTGGGCCACATCCTATGGATGTAGCCGGTGAGAGATGTGTGGTGGCAAACACGAAAGTAATAGTACCACTGTCTCATGCTAGATTGACTAGTTCCAAACTCTTTCGCTGAGTCGAGTGTCCCTGCAGAATGAAAAGAACTAAATTTTGTTTATTCACTCCTGTGAACGATACAAAGTGTTTGAACCATTCTACACAGTGATCTGAAGCCATCCAGCCAGTTACGCGAACCTCTGATATTGCACCAGTTGGGAGACCATTCTGAAATTCCTGCCTGTTCCGTTTCCTTGGGAAATTTCAACTTGGAGTAACGTACACACCATATGCGGAAAAGCAGGTTCCCACTGTCACAGTGTAAGATGGTAGCTTAAATGAATCTTAATTTTGCACCTTACATGAGATTTTACACGTTATGACAAGTAGATGAATGTGTCACCTGACATACTTTGGTGGTAGTGAGCAGATTTGCCTATCAAAATGTATAGTATGTAATGCAAAGGTATGGTACTCGATTCGACGGTATTAACACACCGAACCCTAATCCTGCATGTTAACGAGCAAAAGGTGAGAAAAAAAAGGTGAGAAAAAATAAACTCGGAATGAGAAAAAGGGGCTATGTTGCGATGCAGTTTAAAGATAGGCCCTATGCGATTGGTAGGGGTAGTTTCCACAAGATGAAAATAACAATCCCATTGGTCTGAAAAGGTCGTGACGTGAAGCACAGATGAACACAGGTGGGGGACAGTTTGCTACGAAAGACACAATACCGAAAACTTCGGGGACTCTCCTCTGAGCCAGCATCAAATGTAGAACAAGGCGCATCACGCTCTGTACGACGCCAAAAGGGGAATTTAATGTGAACGGTGCGTTCGTTCATTTTGACTGAGATTCAGCTAGAAATTAGATGAAGAGTCGTTGAGCTCCGATAGCGCAAAAACGAAACAGCCACGTAGTTAATTATTCTTGCGAGAGCTGAGAGGGCGTTGAAGCATACACGCTGCTCCATTTATACACGTGTATATCGCCATATTTTCCAGACTAGGAATGAGTGCATGGTTTCTCGCCTAACGAGAAATATATGATAGTTTCAGCTGATAAAATCAATAAAGATTTTGATTAGTTTTTTATAGGATTTTCAGAGGGCGAGAGAAGCCATGCAGCTGACAGCACGTTCCGGCTAAAGGTAAATGCCGCTCTCTGAGGCGTAAAATTGTTGGATCACCAGCTTGTGTCCACTGTGAACTCGAGCACGCTTGAGTAAACTTTTTCTCATGTTGTCACAAAAAAAACTAACTATCCTCCGTAGACTTGATTATCATCCTAAATAGTACTGTACTTAGAACAGGAATAGAATGATTTGTCGTAATATTGGCCAACTTCATTCACTAGAAGTAAGAAAAATCTTTTAGAGCACCTTCTATTTAAAATTTATATTGTTGTGTTCAGCGTTATTTCTGCTAAACAGGACGTAGTGCGTTATATTGACAAGCGTCCTGAAATTGCCATATCAGAATCTATGTAAACTCGTGTACTTCTTTGACAATAATAGAGAAATTAAACCAATTTTACAGCTAAACACCGATGTGCTCTGTCATAGAAAAAGGGTCCACTCCTAATCCCAGTCAGTTATTCTAGTGACGCTCACGCATTCACAGGGTGTTTTTGCTGATGTCTGAATGGCTCTGAGCACTATGGGACTTAACTTCTGAGGTCATCAGTCCCCTAGAACTTAGAACTACTTAAACCTAACTAACCTAAGGACATCACACACATCCATGCCCAAGGCAGGATTCGAACCTGCGACCGTAGCGGTAGCGTGGTTCCAGACTGTAGCGCCTAGAACCGCTCGGCCACCCCGACGGGCGCTGATGTCTGACAAACGTGGAAAGGAGTGGAGTGTCAGAACAGTGTCACGTCTTTCAGCAGAGGTGAGAGTTCTCGCTTGCCTACGACCTGACACAACAAGTATTTTTGGGTGATCTTTAGGGTTTAGTGATACTGCAGTCTCATCGCAATTAAATAGTCCATCCCAGTAAGCTTGCATTCCTCAGCAACAACACCGCGAAAGTCAAAGATTTCGTCACCCACTGATTTGTTAAAGCTGATATCAGTAGCCACCAAAGTAGCTCCTGTCTTACATAAACTCATTGTTTGATGCTGCCTCAAAAATATTTTTATCAACTCTAATCCTGCTTTTTTATCGTTGCCAAATATGTTAGGTAAATTTTTACAATTAGCCAGTTAATAGGCTAAATGTCGGAGTTCATTAGTAGTTAATCCAAATAGGTGAGCTTCTCATTTTAGTCGTTTGGCCTCTTGTTGTACGCTAAAGACACAATTAGAATGCTTCGGCTGCTTTAACACAATAGTCTTTGTTTCCAATGTTTTTCTTCATATGACGATCCAATGTGATATAAGAGACAGCGAACTAAGTTGCTGCTCCCTTATAGCTCATTCATGCAGTTGTTACAGCTTCTACAGCCTCTTGCGAGGATATAATACACCAACATTGTGTGTTAGTGTTTCTTTGGTAGACTCGAACCATTCTGTACATAACACAAAACATCTCTGTGTACAAAATCTAAAAAATGTAGAAATAATTAAAATGGGTCAGAACAGGTACTATGAAACGTCCCCTTAGAACAATTATACATGACTGTGCTTAAACTGACACACAATATTTTTTTAGCGCAACGCAATCTGACTTTCAGTAATCCCTACAAGAGAATGGCCCTGACTAAATTAACCTATACGTTTCACAAATCACTTACCTCACAAAAATCTTCGTTACTCGAACTACTGCAATACAGCGAACGCCACTACTGCCAGCTAAATAAAAGATTCAAACTACGGAAGGCACTAACTACTAATAGGCATAGTTAGCAAATGAAAGATTTTAATAGAGAACAAACAATGTATTTACCTTAATAGTGTTCAAAAATCATAATATACATAGCAGTTCATGACATCCAGTCTTACAAATTTCAAAACTCCGCCATTTCTCTCCCCACATCCACCACTGCTGGCGGCTCACCTCCAACTGCGCAACGCTACGCGCTGTTCACATCCAGCTGCCCAACGCTACAATGGCAAGACAACAGTGCAAACTAGCCACAGACTGCACACAGCACAGCCAGTGATTTTCATACAGAGCGCTACGTAACGTTGCCAATAAGAAAACATAAACAGCCTACTTACAGTACTAACGGGACAGAACGTGGCACTAACCCTTTCTGCCCTACCCTATTCTGCCACACGATCACACTCTCAGATTACGTGACATTCACTGACAACCATGTAACATATTCAACATTTAAACTACGTAAAAATGAAGCTGAGGACACTGTCGAGAGAATGGTAACGATTTATTTTAACTATAACGAGCATACGTTTACTTACTTGTGATATATTAAGACCTGAATAATGCGGCCGGCCGTCGTGGCCGAGCGGTTCTAGGCGCTACAGTCTGGAACCGCGCGGCTGCTACAATCGCAGGTTTGAATCCTGCCTCGGGCATGGATGTGTGTGATGTCCTTAGGTTAGTTAGGTTTAAGTAGTTCTAAGTTCTAGGGGACTGATGATCTCAGAAGTTAAGTCCCATAGTGCCCAGAGCCATTTGAACCTAAATTTTGCAATAACGAATAGAAAAAACGCATCGACACAGAACAAGCAAGAACACAGCTTCGCCTAGACCTCTCGACATAGCTCTAAAAATATTCAAGAGGTGGCAGCGCATACAAGGCAAGGAGGTCTATTACCCTGTTCTTTCTCACTATGCCGTTCTGCCACATCTTCCCCTATAGAGGGATGGTTCGCCTAAGAGGTCCCTAATGTGTGTGTTTGGCATGTATCTGTCAGTGTCTGCTATGACATGGAGGATTCTGCTCTGCAATGATTGTAACGTGCTCACATGTGTCTTCCGTCATGGAACAAACCTCCGATCCGTATATTCGCTAGCTTAGTTTCTATCGGTAGCCCTCATTATTTAGGTGCGAGTACAGCAGATAAAATACAGTGCAGCCCCTACTTCTTGCTTTTTAGATTTGCCTCGCCTAGCTGCAGGCCAATATAGATCGCCGAATCGCTACATTCTATTACTCTGCCTGCCACAAGAATCTGGGAGACTGAAGGTGTGATCTTCTTTGTGTGCATTACTGCGACGCTTTTTTTCAGATCTTGTACCACTGGCTGATAGCATCTGGATATTCCTGTAGTTTTCGTTTAGTGAAGTTAAGGTTGCTGCTGCTTCTATAGACCGCCGTGTCATCTGTGTACAAGGCAATTTTCCGCCTTCCAGTTTACGCATGTCGTTGGTTTAGAGCATGTATAGTACGGGGTCCAGAACTGAGCCCTTTGGGACTCCACAGTGTTCCTGCTCGCGCTAACACAATTGCCGCATCCTGCCAAGAACGAGTCAGTCACGCAGAACATGTGCCCTGGAATGTCTAACTGGGACAGTTTGTAGAATAAGCCATCATCTCAAATATTATCTGGAGCAAATGACGCGCAGTATCCCATCGTAGGGCACTAGCAGCATACTCGTCTCCTTCAAGTTAATAAGTCCACTAACCGCCGAAAACAATTTTCACTGATCATTTGACGAAATACAATGAAATAAAAATTGTAGGCCACATGTCAAACCTTTGGAGAACCATCACGAGTGAATCAGTAGAAATACGACATATTCCTTTACCAAACGAGACGTCGGCTTCCACTTAAATTCTGCATGGAATACTGTCATGGAAAAACTTCGTGTTCTGCGTAACCGACGCCGCTATACGATTTTACCTTACGAAGACGCATCGATTTGACAACTAAAAGGCGAGCGTTCACCACGGAGGGGGCACGGCGCAGCTCACAGACTTGCAGCACATGCGCAATGCGAACTGCTTACACCACGCATGTGCCAGCGGGGTCTTAAATACGAATGCTCAGTGCATTTTCGTCAGTTTTCAACTGAAGACGATCAGAAGACTTTGAGTCGAAACATCGTGACAAAAAGTTGCATACAGCCAGCAGTTTGTACGAAATTTAATGGAACGGAACCTGTGATAAATCGTGCTGCCCTTCTTGTATACATTCTATGTTTCTTGTTAGTCTCATTTTGTACAGAGTTCACACATGTAAGCAATTTTTTTTTAAGATGGGGACTTTGAAAGATGGGGCACTTTGAAAGATGGGGCACTTTGAAACATTATCAACAGCTCACTGGCTATTTTGTGCATATTTTATCTGACAGTACTTCATACAGATAGCTGCATCATCTGTAAAAATCTACGGTTATTCTTAATTCTGTCTACCAAGTCATTAACATGCAACATAGATCAATAAAGGTGCACTTCCTTGTGACAAACTGAATTTATTTCTGCTTCTGTCGATGTCTACGCATCCAAGGTAACACGCTGCATCCTCTCAAGCAAGAAACCCTTAATCTAGTCATAAATTTTGTTTGATACCCCATAGAATATACTTTTGTTAATAATCATTTGAGTGACAACCAGTCCAATGCTTCTAGGAAGTCAAGAAATACTACACCCACCTGACTGACTTCATTTCTAGCTTTCTGGATGTGGTGTGAGAAAAGTGCAATGGAGATCGGTTATGATACCTTTCTTTGGAATCTATGTTGGTTGGCAAGAAAAGAATAATTTTGTTCGAGATGCTTCAGTATCTTTGAGCTTAGAACATGTTCTAGAATTCTGCAACATATGAATGTCAATGAGATTGGTGGTAGTTTTGTTGACCACTTATGCTACCTTACTTGGCGACGAATTTTATCTGCGCTTTATTAAAATCACTGGGCACAGTTTGTTGTTCAAGGGATCTACGATATATCATGGTTAAAATGCAAACTAACATGAGGTACAATAAGACTTTGCATCTCCCATGCACTGTACAGTGGTTTGCGCAGTAGGGCTGTAGATATATAGATGAAATTTTAGACATGTCCTATTAGTAGCTCGCATCTGCCAAGGTTACAGAAATGTCATTCCAAGTACCTATACAATAACAAGTAACAGTCTAGATCAAAATATAATTTTTATTTGTAATTGTGGTAAGTGGTTCCAGTCTTTAAGAACATCCTCAGACCAAGGCTCTGAAATATACAATATCATAATATTGCAATGGGTCATGTATGTAAGTAAAAAGACGAGGGATAGTAGAAATCCTTGGGTAACAGAAAAAATATTGAATTTAATTGATGAAAGGAGAAAATATAAAAATGCAGTAAATGAAGCAGGCAAAAAGGAATACAAACGTCTCAAAAATGAGATCGACAGGAAGTGCAAAATGGCAAAGCAGGCATGGCTAGAGGACAAATGTAAGGATGTGGAGGCTATCTCACTAGGGGTAAGATAGATACAGCCTACAGGAAAATTAATGAGACCATTGGAGGAAAGAGAACCACTGGCATGAATATCAAGAGCTCAAATGGAAACCCAGTTCTAAGCAAAGAGGGGAAAGCAGAAAGGTGGAAGGAGTATATAGAGGGTCTATACAAGGGCGATGTACTTGAGTGCAATATTATGGAAATAGAAGAGGATGTAGATGAAGATTAAATAGGAGATGCGATACTGCGTGAAGAGTTTGACAGAGCACTGAAAGACCTGAGTCGAAACAAGGCCCCGGAAGTAGTCAACATTCCATTAGAACTACTGACGGCCTTGGGAGAGCCAGTACTGACAAAACTCTACCATCTGGTGAGCAAGATGTACGAGACAGGTGAAATACCCTCAGACTTCAAGAAGAATATAATAATTCGAATCCCAAAGAAAGCAGGTGTTGACAGATGTGAAAATTACCGAACTATCAGTTTAATAAGTCACAGCTGCAAAATACTAACACGAATTATTTACAGACGAATGGAAAAACTGGTAGAAGCGGACCTCGGGGAAGATCAGTTTGGATTCCGTAGAAATGTTGGAACACGTGAGGCAATACTGACCTTACGACTTATCTTAGAAGAAAGGTTAAGGAAAGGCAAACTTACGTTTCTAGCATTTGTAGACTTAGAGAAAGGTTTTGACAATGTTGACTGGAATACTCTCTTTCAAATTCTAAAGGTGGCAGGGGTAAAATACATGGAGCGAAAGGCTATTTACAATTTGTACAGAAACCAGATGGCAGTTACAAGAGTCGAGGGGCATGAAAGGGAAGCAGTGGTTGGGAAGGGAGTGAGACAGGGTTGTAGCCTCTCCCCGATGTTATTCAATCTGTATTTTGAGCAAGCAATATAGGAAACAAAAGAAAAATTCGGAGTAGGTATTAAAATCCAGGGAGAAGAAATAAAAACTTTGAGGTTCGCCGATGACATTGTAATTCTGTCAGAGACAGCAAAGGACTTGGAAGAGCAGTTGAATGGAATGGACAGTGTCTTGAAAGGAGGATATAAGACGAACATCAACAAAACCAAAACAAGGATAATGGAATTTAGTCGAATTAAGTCGGGTTATGCTGAGGGAATTAGATTAGGAAATGAGACACTTAAAGTAGTAAAGGAGTTTTGCTATTTGGGGGGCAAAATAACTGATGATGTTCGAAGAAGAGAGGATATAAAATGTAGACTGGCAGTGCCAAGGAAAGCGTTTCTGAAGAAGAGAAATTTGTTGACATCGAGTATAGATTTAAGTGTCAGGAAGTCTTTTTTGAAAGCATTTGTATGGAGTGTAGCCATGCATGGAAGTGAAACATGCACAATAAATAGTTTGAACAAGAAGAGAATAGAAGCTTTTGAAATGTGGTGCTACAGAAGAATGTTGAAGATTAGGTGGGTAGATCACACAACTAATGAGGAGGTATTGAATAGGACTGGGGAGAAGAGAAGTTTGTGGCACAACTTGACAAGAAGAAGGGATCGGTTGGTAGGACATGTCCTGAGGCATCAAGGGATCACAAATTTAGTATTGGAGGGCAGCTTGGAGGGTAAAAATGGTAGAGGGAGACCAAGAGATGAATACACTAAGCAGATTCAGAAGGATGTAGGTTGCAGTAGGTACTGGGAGATGAAGGAGCTTGCACAGGATAGATTAGCATGGAGAGCTGCATCAAACAAGTCTCAGGACTGAAGACCACAGCAACAACATGTATGAAATATACCTAGCCACATTATAATCTAACATGGAAGCAACATCGGTTACAATATAAAACGATGCATCACCTAGATGACGTGAGGGACCAGTGTACAGAGCTGCTGTGAGTACCCAAAGATATAAGTTTGCGCAAAATGCCATGGCTGCTTCATGCGCAGTCGTTTGTGGAAGCATGGGGAGAGCGGCAGTGGTGGAGGGTCGCTCAGAGCACTGCGGGCGAAATGCCGAGCGCTGGAGGGGAAGTGCCATTCTAAACTGAAGCCTACACTCACATTTCTTGTAAGTATCAAGTAGGGCTGCTCCACGCCTACACTTGTATGATGACCATTCAAAAGATGTACTGTCACCTCTGCTTTCGTTAGTACCGAAAAAGAATTCCTCCGAGAATACAGTGATTTGGTTTCGCCTGGCTATTTAACCACTAGTAACTTTCAGAGAAGCGTCATGAGTGGTGAATTTTAAGTGAAACCTATACTTTTGCCTGCTTGCCATGTTAAAATTTGCTTCTTTTCACAAAACTCAGCGGGGTTTACACTGCCTCACCTCACAAACATGTGGTGCAGATACAATTCCAAGAGAATTCTGAAACAGTGGTTTTTTGAATTTATTAAGTGAGGAACTGAGGAAAAGTAAAGTCAGTAGCTTATGAAAAAGCGTATCCTCGGTACAAAAAAACGTGTAACGTCTTCAAATATGTTGTTCCAAAACCCGCAGCATTTCTCGTTTCACCTTAAAACTTGCATTCTTTCAGCAAAAAGGCTGTAACTATTGGAATAACACGGTAGATAATGAAATTTTACATAATAAAGATATGGTAAAAGACTCTCCTCTTTGGGTGCTTCGTTTCTCAAAATCTCATTTTGATATCCTGAAACCATTTATGAAATATGAGGAATGTTGTGGATACTTCATTCTGGCTTTATCACTGGCGCGGCTCGATTGCAAATGAGGGTACTACATCACTCAGTTTTCTGGATATGGTGCTTCGTTTCTCAAAATCTCATTGTGATATCCTGAAACCATTTATGAAATATGAGGAATGTTGTGGATACTTCACTCTGGCTTTATCGCTGGCGCGGCGCGATCGCAAATGAGAGTACTACATCACATCAATTTTCTTGAGATTTGTGACAGGTATCTCCCCAAGTCTAAAGAAAGTCAGCATGTTAGCTAAAATTCATATGCAACAACATATTACGAAATAAGCACGAAATGCAAAATCACAGCGACCTTTATTTTTCTACGCACACTTCTCCGAATTTTGCGCAGTGTCTTACTTTCACGTAAATATCAAAATAACTATGACCTTTAACGAAATGGTGAGCACATCATCATGAACCTGGCATATAAAGCTATAAGTAAAGCACAAATAATTTTTTTACCGAATAGTTACTGTAAAATCGTTTGAGAAAGACTGCAGCGTGCGCGCCTCGATTCTGTCACCGCTGACCGGCCGAAAGGTAGAAAACACTTATCGGCCCCCCTTCTGAACTAACGAATGAACTCGCCCAGCTCTTTGGAGGAAAAGTGGTCACTGCGCATCAGTCACCGTACCCTGCGCTAGCTGTACTCACACAAACTGCTGACTAGATAGCACAGGCTAGGTTTCATGAAAGGGATGCTCTACTTTTGACTCTTTGTATCATGTGTAATTAAAAGGATCAAAATAACATTTACATGAAAGCGTAATAAATCGTTTATGACCTTCTGACACGTTTTAAAAAGTCTAATAGGACGATACAAATACACAGATTATTGAAAACTTCCCTCTGGAAGTACTTGACTTATGTATATGTTGCCATAGTCACTATTACAGAAGATCTTTTCTGCTAAGTAAACGTAATGTTTGCAGGAAGCCCACGGTTCCCACGGAGATGCAACTCAGCTTGTACTGCCAACCCATGTGTACCATCTCTCGCTGGTGGCCACTGAAGTGACGTGTGCCGGTCAATACTTGATGTTACTCTGTGTCTAGTCAGAATTTGTTCACTTGTATACATAAACAGCCTGCATATGAAAATCGCCAAAAAGACTTTAAAAGATATTACTATGGAGTGTAATAACGGCCCCACTGAAATAACCCATGAGGTGTGAATCGTAACTAATGTTACTTGGACACTACTGACAATTAAAATTGCAGCACCACGAAAATGACGTGCTACAGACGCGAAATTTAACCGACAGGAAAAAGATGCTGTGATATGCAAATGATTAGCTTTTCAGAGCATTCACACGAGGTTGACGCAGGTTGTGACACCTACAACGTGCTGACATGTGGAAAGTTTCCAAACGATTTCTCATACACAAACAGCAGTTGACCGGCGTTGCCTGGTGAAACGTTGGTGTGAGGCCTCGCATAAGGAGGAGAAATGCGTAGTATCACGTTTCCGACTTTGATAAAGGTCGGATTGTAGCCGACCACGATTGCGGTTTATCGTATCGCGTTGGTCGAGATCCAATGACTGTTAGCAGAATATGGAATCGGTGGGTTCAGGAGGGTAATACGGAACGCCGTGCTGGATCCCAACGGCCTAGTTTCACTAGCAGTCGAGATGACAGAGATCTTATCCGCATGGCTGTAATGGATCATGCAGCCACGTCTCGATCCCTGAGTCAACAGATGGCGACGTTTGCAAAAGAAAAACCATCTGCACGACGTTTGCAGCAGCATGGACTATCAGCTCGGAGACCATGGCTACGGTTACCCTTGACGCTGCATAACAGACAGCAACGCCTGCAATGGTGTACTCAACGACGAACCTGGGTGCACGAATGGCTAAACATCATTTTTCCAGATGAATCCAGGTTCTGTTTACAGCACATGATGGTCGCATCCGTCTTTGGCGACATCGCGGTGAACGCACATTGGAAGCGTGTATTCGTCATCGCCACTCTGGCGTATCACCCGGCGTGATGGTATGGGGTGCCATTGGTTACACGTCTCGGTCACATCTTGTTCGCATTCACGGCAATTTGAACAGTGGACGTTACATTTCAGATGTGTTCTACCCTTCCTTCGATCCCTGCGAAACCATGCATTTCAGCAGGATAATGCACGACCACATGTTGCAGGTCCTGTACGGGCCTTTCTGGATACAGAAAATGTTCGACTGCTGCCGTGGACAGCACATTCTCCATATCTATCACAAATTGGAAACGTCTGGTCAATGGTGGCCGAGCAACTGGCTCGTCACAATACGCCAGTGACTACCCTTGCGAATTGTGGTATGGTGTTGAAGTTGCGTGGGCAGCTGTACCCGTACACGCCATCCAAGCTCTGTTTGACTCAATGCCCAGGAGTATCAAGGCCGCTGTTACGGCCAGAGGTGGTTGTTCTGGGTACCGATTTCTCGGGATGTATGCACCCAAATCGCATGAAAATGTAATCACATGTCAGTTCTAGTATAATATATTTGTCCATTGAATACCCGTTTGTCATCTGCATTTCTTCTTGGTGTAGCAATTTTAATGGCCAGTAGTGTATGTTTGACTAGCTGCTACAAATGGCTGCCCTCACGTATCAGTAGTTTTGTTGTGACAAGTGTTAGTCAGTAAGCAAGCAGTTCTACATGCAATGCTGCCCTAACTTCTTGCCTGTTCTGGTAAGCCCAGCTTGTAATGTGCTCCCCCTACACCCTTCCCTCGACCCGCCGCTCCACTGACCCAATACACGACGCGATGGCATGCCCAGTGCTGCTGCTGAGCGCTGCATGTGAACGGGCGCGGGCAGCAGCATGCATCTATGCATCGTCCTACTGAAGTAACTATACATCACACAACGTGGACATTATGCAGCAAAATTAATAATTCTTAACATAGTTTACGTAAGGAAATTGAGGAGATCGGGCCTGGATAGGTTAAAAGAGCCGGCCGCGGGGGTCTAGCGGTTCTAGGCGCTCAGTCTGGAACGGCGCGACTGCTACGGTCGCAGGTTCGAATCCTGCCTCGGGCATGGATGTGTGTGATGTCCTTAGGTTAGTTAGGTTTAAGTAGTTCTAAGTTCTAGGGGACTGATGACCAGAGATGTTAAGTCCCATAGTGCTCAGAGCCATTTGAACCATTTGAGGTTAAAAGAACAAGAGGCTGTTGAAAGTTCCACAGGGAGTGTTAGGCAACGATTGACTAGAAAAAGGAAGGAACAGTAGAAGACGATTGGGTAGCTTTGAAAGATGATGCAGTGAAGGCAGCAGAGGATCAAATAGTTAAAAAGGAGAAGTTTAGTAGATATCCTTTGATACCAAGAAACATTAAATTTAAGTAACGAAAGGAGAAAACTGGAGCAAATGAACCAGGTGAAAGCGAATACAAACGTCTAAAAAGTGAGACTGACACAGAGTGCAAAATGGCTAAGCAGGAATGGGTAAACGGCAGATTTAAGGATTTAGAAGCATATTTGCCGGCCAGTGTGGCCGTGCGGTTCTAGGCGCTTCAGCCTGGAACCGCGTGACCGCTACGGTCGCAGGTTCGAATCCTGCCTCGGGCATGGATGTGTGTGATGTCCTTAGGTTAGATAGGTTTAGGTAGTTCTAAGTTCTAGGGGACTGATGACCACAGATGTTAAGTCCCATTGTGCTCACAGCCATTTGAACCGTTATAGAAGCATATTTCACTACTGGAAAGGTAGATATCGCCTACAGGAAAATTAAGGAGCCTTTGGAGAAAAGAGAAGCAGATGTATGAATATCAAAAGCTCAGTTGGAAAATCAGTCCTAAGGAAGGAAGGGAAAGCTGAAAGATGGATGGAGCACATGGAGAGTCTATGCAAGGAAGATAATTTTGAAGACGTTATTATGGACATGTAAGAGGACGTACATGAAGAAGAGACGGGAGATATGATACTACGAGAAGAATTTGACAGAGTATTCAAAGATCTAAGTTGCGGGAATAGACGATATTCCGTCAGAGCTACTGACAGCCTTGGGAGAGCTAGCCATGACAAAACTCTTCTATATGGTGTGCAAGATGTATCAGATAGGAGAAATATCCTCAGACTTCAAGAAGAATGTAATAACTCCAATTCCAAAGAAAAGAAATGAGGAAGAGAGTGAATATCAACGAAGTAACAGTTCAGTAAGTCATTGTTGCAAAATACTAACGCGAACTCTTTACAGAATAATGGAAAAACTGGTATAATCCAACAGCGTGGAACATCAGTTAGGATTCCCGAGAACTGTAGGAAACACGAGTCAATACTGATCCTATGGCTTCTCTTACAAGATTTAGAGAAAGCTTTTGACAATATTGACTGGAATACTCTCTTTGAAATTCTGGGGGTAGCAGGGATAAAATACAGGCTATTTACAACTGGCACAGAAGCCAGATGGCAGCTGTAAGAGTTGCGGGGTATGAAAGGGAAGCACTAGTTGACAGAGGAATGAGAAAAGATTGTAACCTATCGCCAATGCTATTCAGACTGTACACTGAGCAGCAGTAACGTAAACAAGAGAGGAATTTCGAGAAGAAAAAGTTTAGGGACAAGAAATGAAATATTGAGGTTTGCCGATTACATTGTTACTCTGTCAGAGACAGCAAAGAATTTGAAACAGCAGTTGAACAGAATGGACAGTGTCCTGAAAGACTATATAGGTTGAACATTAACAAAAAGCAAAAGAAGGATAACAGAATGCAGTTGAATTAAATTGGGTGATGCTGAGGGAATCATTAGGAAACAAGACAACTAAAGTGGTAGATGAGTTTTGTCATTTGGGCAGCAGAATAATTGATGATAGCCGAAATACAGAGGATATAAAATGTAGACTGGCAACGGCAAGGAAAGCGTTTCTGAACAAAAGAAATTTGTTAACGTCGTATATAGATTTCAGTGTCAGGAAGTCGTTTCTAAAAGTATTTGTATGGAGTGCAGCCATGTATGGAAGTGAAACATGGACGATAAATAGTTTGGACAAGAAGAGAATAGAAGCTTTCGAAATGTGGTGCTACAGGAGAATGCTTAAGGTTAGATGGGTAGATCACATAACTAATGAGGAGGTATTGAATACAATTGGGGAGAAGAGGAGTTTGCGGCACAACTTGACTAGAAGAAGGGACCGGTTGGTAGGAAACGTTCTGAGGCATCAGTGGATCACAAATTTAGCATTGGAGGGCAGCGTGGAGGGTAAAAATCATAGAGGGAGACCAAGAGATGAATACACTAAGCAGATTTAGAAGGATGTAGGTTGCAGTAAGTACTGGGAGATGAAGAAGCTTGCACAGGACAGAGCAGCATGGAGAGCTGCATCAAACCAGTCTCAGGACTGAAGACCACAACAACAAGAACAACAACAAGGGGCGGGGTAGGGGGTGGGGTAGGGGCAAGGCGGAGTAAAAATCGTAGAGAGACTCAAGAGATGAAAACAGAAACCAGATTCAGAAAGATTTAAATTGCTTTCGGGGAAGAAGAGGCTTCCACAGGATAGAATAGCATGGAGAGCTGCATCAAACCAGTCGTCCGTACATCCTCAGCGTTCGGGTTATTTCCGTAAGAAAATTTATCAAAATCGGTTCAGCGTTTTAGTCTTGAAAGCTTAACAGCCAGTTAGTTACGCATTTATAATATTACTATGGATTACGTTGGATCGCTGCGTTCAGTTATGATGATAAAAATTATTAGCCATATAATGTTTGAAATTCTCGCAGAGGCACAGCCTGGGATAGTCGATGGTGTCCGCGCTTCGATACCGGATAAGGCGGTCGCTAGGCCAGTATGTCCGCGCCGTCTCTCTCCTGGAGGGGGACGGCAAAACCTCTGACCGATAGCGGGATTTTAGCGGTAATGAGTGCCGGCGAGGCGCGACAGGAAAATTACGCGTCTCCTCCCGTCTCGTCTGGTGGCGGCACGCCTTACCGCTGTCAGCGCCGCCGAGGCGCAGCGCGGGCGTTTAAGGAAGCATCGGGTTTTTGCGGGCTTCCGGCCGGCATCCATCCACATGGGCGGCGCGTCGCCACATGGCACAGTGGGCGGCTGTGCGCCGCACGGGGGCGCGTGCTCAACCTGTAGTCGGTATGTGGCGGGCTTCATAGAACTACATAAAACATCCGTAAGCGCCCTTAATTCTCAGGTAAGTGCGAAAACTCGCGCACAATCAACATCTCGTACATCGAATCTGCTGACTACCGTATTACACAGAAGAGTGGAAAGAAAACAGAAGAATGGAAAGAAAACCGAGGATCTGTTGCATGACGATCAATTTGGTTTTAGGAAAGGTAACGATACCGCAGACTCAGTTCTGCCGTTACGCTTCAGCACTAATAAAAGCAAGAAATAAGAAAATTTAAGACACGTACAACAAATTTGTTGGCCAGACAAAAAAAGGTCGACAGCCTGAAATACAGCAGGATTTTCGAAGTTCTTGGTAAAATACACTACTGGCCTTTAAAATTGCTACACCACGAAGATGACGGGCTACAGACGCGAAATTTAACCGACAGGAAGAAGATGCTGTGATACGCAAATGATTAGCTTTTCAGAGCATTCACACAAGGTTGGCGCCGGTCGCGACACCTACAAGGTGCTGACATGGGGTGAAGCTTCCAACCGATTTCTCATGCACAGACAGCAGTTGACCGGCGTTGCCTGGTGAAACGTTGTTGTGGTGCCTCGTGTAAGGAGGAGAGATGCGTACCATCACATTTCCGACTTTGATAAAGGTCGGATTGTAGCCTATCGCGATTGCGGTTTATCGTCGCGACATTACTGCTCGCGTTGGTCGAGATCCAATGACTGTTAGCAGAATATGGGATCGTTGGGTTTAGGAGGGTAATACGGAACGCCGTGCTGGATCCCAACGGCCTCGTATCACTAGAAGTCGAGATGACAGGCATCTTATCCGCATTACTGTAACGGATCGTGCAGCCACGTCTCGATCCCTGAGTCAACAGATGGGGACGTTTGCAAGACAACAACCATCTGCACGAACAGCTCGACGACGTTTGCAACCACATGGACTATCAGCTCAGAGACCATGGCTGCGGTTACCCTTGACCCTGCATCACAGACAGGAGCGCCTGCGATGGTGTACTCAACGACGAACCTAGGTGCACGAATGGCAAAACGTCATTGTTTCGGATGAATCCAGGTTCTGTTTACAGCATCATGATGGTCGCATTCGTGTTTGGCGACATCGCGGTGAACGTACATTGGAAGCGTGTATTCGTCATCGTCATACTGCCGTACCACCCGGCGTGATGGTGTGGGGTACCATTGGTTACACGTCTCGGTCACCTCTTGTTCACATTCACGGCACTTTAAACAGTGGACGTTACATTTCCGATGTGTTACGACCCTTCATTCGAACCCTCCGAAACCCTACATTTCAGCAGGATAATGCACGACCGCATGTTGCAGGTCCTGTATGGGCCTCTCTGCATACAGAAAATGTTCGACTGCTGCCCTAGCCAGCACATTCTCCAGACCTCTCACCAACTGAAAACGTTTGGTCAATGGTGGCCGAGCAACTGGCTCGTCACGTTACGCGTCACTACTGTTGATGAACTGTGGTATCGTGTTGAAGCTGCGTGGGTAGCTGTACCTGTACACGCCCTCCAAGCTCTGTTTGATTCAATGCCCAGGCGTATCAAGGCCGTTATTACGGCCAGAGTCTGTTGTTCTGGGTACTGATTTCTCAGGATCTATGCACCTAAATTGCGTGAAAATTAATCACATGTCAGTTCTAGTATAATATATTTGCCCAATGTGTACCCGTTTACCATCTGCATTTCTGCTTGGTGTAGCAATTTTAATGGCCTGTGGTGTAGTTGTAAGCTATAGAGAAAAATGACTAATCTATACTTTACAAAGACAATCCGGTAATCAACGTTGATCCGAAAAATCTCTGAAAGGACTACACTGAATTGCTTCCAATTTTTACACGATAATCTCGTAAACGTTCGGGTCGTCATGCTTTTAAAAAAATATATGTGGTATACAAATGTAGCTATACTACACTCCTGGAAATTGAAATAACAACACCGTGAATTCATTGTCCCAGGAAGGGGAAACTTTATTGACACATTCCTGGGGTCAGATACATCACATGATCGCACTGACAGAACCACAGGCACATAGACACAGGCAACAGAGCATGCACAATGTCGGCACTAGTACAGTGTATATCCACCTTCGCAGCAATGCAGGCTGCTATTCTCCCATGGAGACGATCGTAGAGATGCTGGATGTAGTCCTGTGGAACGGCTTGCCATGCCATTTCCACCTGGCGCCTCAGTTGGACCAGCGTTCGTGCTGGACGTGCAGACCGCGTGAGACGACGCTTCATCCAGTCCCAAACATGCTCAATGGGCGACAGATCCGGAGATCTTGCTGGCCAGGGTAGTTGACTTACACCTTCTAGAGCACGTTGGGTGGCCCGGGATACATGCGGACGTGCATTGTCCTGTTGGAACAGCAAGTTCCCTTGCCGGTCTAGGAATGGTAGAACGATGGGTTCGATGACGGTTTGGATGTACCGTGCACTATTCAGTGTCCCCTCGACGATCACCAGTGGTGTACGGCCAGTGTAGGCGATCGCTCCCCACACCATGATGCCGGGTGTTGGCCCTGTGTGCCTCGGTCGTATGCAGTCCTGATTGTGGCGCTCACCTGCACGGCGCCAAACACGCATACGACCATCATTGGCACCAAGGCAGAAGCGACTCTCATCGCTGAAGACGACACGTCTCCATTCGTCCCTCCATTCACGCCTGTCGCGACACCACTGGAGACGGGCTGCACGATGTTGGGGCGTGAGCGCAAGACGGCCTAACAGTGTGCGGGACCGTAGCCCAGCTTCATGGAGACGGTTGCGAATGGTCCTCGCCGATATCCCAGGAGCAACAGTGTCCCTAATTTGCTGGGAAGTGGCGGTGCGGTCCCCTACGGCACTGCGTAGGATCCTACGGTCTTGGCGTGCATCCGTGCGTCGCTGCGGTCCGGTCCCAGGTCGACGGGCACGTGCACCTTCCGCCGACCACTGGCGACAACATCGATGTACTGTGGAGACCTCACGCCCCACGTGTTGAGCAATTCGGCGGTACGTCCACCCGGCCACCCGCATGCCCACTATACGCCCTCGCTCAAAGTCCGTCAACTGCACATACGGTTCACGTCCACGCTGTCGCGGCATGCTACCAGTGTTAAAGACTGCGATGGAGCTCCGTATGCCACGGCAAACTGGCTGACACTGACCGCGGCGGTGCACAAATGCTGCGCAGCAAGCGCCATTCGACGGCCAACACCGCGGTTCCTGGTGTGTCCGCTGTGCCGTGCGTGTGATCATTGCTTGTACAGCCCTCTCGCAGTGTCCGGAGCAAGTATGGTGGGTCTGACACACCGGTGTCAATGTGTTCTTTTTTCCATTTCCAGGAGTGTATAAACACTGAAGCGCTGAAGAAACTGGTATAGACATGCGTATTCAATATATATTTTGAGATATGTAAACAGGCGGAATACGGCGTTGCGGTCGGCAACTCCTATATAAGGCAACAAACGTCTGGCGCAGTTGTTAGATCAGTTACTACTGCTACAGTGGCAGGTTATCTAGATTTAAGTGAGTTTGAACTTGGTGTTATAGTCTCCGCACGAGGGATGAACGACAGGATCTCAGAGGTAACGGTGAAGTGGGGATTTTCCCATACGACCATTTCACGAGTGTACCGTGAATATCAGGAATCCTGTAAAACATCAAGTTTCATTTTTATTCATTTTTTATTTACACATCAAGTTCCTTAGGACCAAATTAAGGAGCAAATCTCCAAGGTCATGGAACGTGATAGTACATGAAATTACAACTTACAAGTAATAACAGACAAAAATAAACTGTTCGTAAACCCAAAAAAGTCAAGCCATAAGTTTAAGTAAACGCAATCAACAACACAACAAGAATTAGCTTAATTTTTCAAGGAACTTCTCGACAGAATAGGAGGAGTGACCCAAGAGGAAACTCTTCAATATGTATTTGAAAGAGCATGGATTACTGCTAAGATTTTTTAATTCTTGTGGTAGCTTATGTGAAAATGGATGCAGCAGTATGCTGCACACCTTTCTGCACAAGGGTTAAGGAAGTCCATTCCAAGTGCAAATTTGATTTCTGTCTAGTGTTAACTGAGTGAAAGCTGCTTATTCTTTGGAATAAGCTGATACTGTTAACAAGAAATGACCGTAAAGAATATATATGTTGAGAGGTCAATATCAAAATACCCAGGCAAGTGAACAGGGGTCGAAAAGAGTTTCGCGGACTTGCACCACTTATTGCCAGAAACGCCCGTTTAGTGGCAAAAAAGTACTTTTAGAATGGGAATAGCTACCCGAAAGTATAGTTACCATACGACATAAACGAATGAAAATAAGCAAATTAGACTAATTTTCGTGTCGAACGATCATTTACTTCAGATAGTGTTCGAACAGTAAAAAATGGCACCATTAAGGTCTTTGAACAAGATCCTGAACGTGGGCTTTCCACGAATGTTTACTTTCTATCTAGACACCTAGAAATTTGAACTGTTCAGTTTCACTGATCATATGCCTATTCTGTGAAATTAAAACGTTGGGTTTTGTTGAATTGTGTGTTAAAAATTGTAAAAATTGATTCTTACTGTGATTTAGCGTTAGTTTATTTTCTACAAGCCGTGAACTTATGTCATGAACTGCACTATCTGAAACTGAGCCAATGTTGCACAAAACACCCTTTACTACCAAGCTAGTGTCATCAACAAACAGAAATATTTTAGAGTTACCTGTAATAACAGAGGGAATATCATTTACATAAATAAGGAACAGGAGTGGCCCCAACACTGATCCCGGGGGCACCCCCCATTTGACTGTACCCCACTCAGACCCCACATCACAGCCATTCTCAACACTGTGAATAATGACTTTTTTGCTGTCTGTTGCTAAAGTAAGAGGTGAACCAATTGTGAGCTACTCCCCGTATTCCGTAATGGTCCAACTTCTGGAGTAATATTTTGTGATCAACTTAATCAAACGCCTTAGTTAAATCAAAAATTATGCCTAGCGTTCGAAACCTTTAGTTTAAACTATCCAGTGCCTCACAGAGAAAAGAGAATATAGCATTTTCAGTTGTTAAACCACTTCTAAAGCCGAACTACACAATTGATAGCAAATTGTGTGATATAAAATGGTCAATTATCCTTATATAAACAGCCTTTTCAATAACTTTAGCATACCTTGATGACATAGAAATAGGTCTAAAATTCTCTACGTTATCCCTTTCTCCCTTTTTATAAAGCGGCTTTACTTTAATCGTTCAGGAAAATAAAATGACCATTCCTAAAGGACAAATTACAAGTATGGCTAAATACAGGGCTAAAATGTACAGCACAGTATTTTAATATTCTGCTAGGCACTCCATAATATTCATGAGAGTCCTTAGTCTTCAGTGTTTTAATTATTGACTCAATCTACCTTTTGTCTGGATCGCATAGATGTATTTCAGACATCAATCTCGGAAAGACATTGGGCAAGAGAGTTATATGATTCCGTGTAGAAACCAAATTTTTATTTAATTCACCAACAATGCTCAGAAAATGATTGTTAAGTACTGTACATATATCTAATTTATCAGTAACAGAAATATATTTACTACGAACTGACTTTATATCGTCAACAATGTGCTGCTGACCAAACACTTCCTTCACAACTGACCATATGGTTTTAATTTTATTCTGTGAATTAGCTATTCTATTTGCGTACCACATAATCTTTGCCTTCCTAATAACATTTTTAAGCACTGTACAGTGCTGTTTGTAATGGTCCGCTGTGACTACTTGTTGCATTTTGATATAATTCCCGCTTTGTTCTACATGATATCCTTATCTTACTAGTCAGCCAACCAGGCTGCCTTTTACTGCTAGTACGCAGGCCGCAGTGGCCGAGCGGTTCTAGGCGCTTCAGTCTGGAACCGCGCGACTGCTACGGTCGCAGGTTCAAATCCTGTCTCGGGCATGGACGTGTGTGATGTTCTTAGGTTAGTTAGGTTTAAGTAGGTCTAAGTTCTAGGGGACTGATGACGTCAGGTGTTATGTCCCGTAGTGCTCAAAACCATTTTTGAACTGCTAGTACCCCGTTTAGAACGTTCTAATGGAAAGCAACTCTCAAAGAGCAGGAGAAATGTGTTAAGGAAAGCGTTATATTTGTCATCTGTGTTATCGGCACTATAAATACCCTGTCACTCTTGTTCCTTTACGAGGTTTTAAAAAACTCTCTATTGCCACTGGATTAACTTTCCTACGTAGTTTGTAATTATATGTGGCATTTGTTTGAGTATAAAAGCCTTTCAGTGTTAAAATTTGTGCGTCATGGTCTGAAAGGTCATTCACCCTTTTACTAAGAGAATGCCCATCTAGTAATGAAGAATGTATAAAAATATTTCCCTAGTCGGAAAAAACATAATCTTCGTCACATCATATGAATTTAGCATCTACCAACATCGTTTTTTTTGCACCATCATATACAAAATTAATATTGAAGTCACCACATATAACTAATTTCTGCTACTTCCTATAAAATAAATCAAGAATCCTCTCTAGCTTGAGCAGAAATGCTCTGAAGTCAGAGTTATCGGATCTATAAACAACAACAATTAGGATATTAGTTTCATTAAATTCAACTGCCCCTGCAAAACATTCAAATATCTGTTCAGTGCAGTGCCGTGATATGTCTATGGACTCAAATGGAATACTGTTTTTTACGTGCATGGCCATTCTCCCCTCCGCAAGGAACCTCTTGAAAAACAGCCAGCTAATCTATTTCCTGGTAAAGGCAGCCTCTGAATTGCCAAATTATGTAAATTATATACCAATTATATATCAATAATTTCAGAGTCAACATCTATAAGCAGTTCACTAACTTTTTCTCTAATACTACCTACATTTTTTATGAAACATGCTAATTCCTTCTCTACTTGAAAACATGACGTACTCTAAAGATAATCCCTTCGTTAGAGGGACTTTCTTTAAGCAGGTATACCTATCAGCTGACTTCATTCTAACAGGTGTAGCTCTAACACCAACTACTACCGGAATTTTCCATGAGTGATCCCACCACCAACCACTACGCTTGCCAGCCTCCCCTTCCCATTCATATGCCTGCCGGAACGGGACCATTGACGACTGAAAAGTACCATTGAACGTGACAGAAGTGCAACCCGTCAGCAAACTGCTGCAGATTTCAGTGCTGGGCCATCAACAAATGTCAGCGTGCGAATCATTCAACGAAATTTTAGGAGCCGAAGGCTCACTCGTGTACCCTTGATGACTGCACGACACAAAGCTTTACGCCTCGCCAGGGCCCATCATCACCGACACTGGACTGTTGAAGACTGAGTACATCTTGCCTGGTCGGACGAGTCTCGTTTCAAATTGTATTTAACGGATGAACGTGTACGGATATGGAGACAACCTCATGAATATATGGACCCCGCATCTCAGCAGGAGACCAAGTTGATAGAGGCCCTGTAAGCTATGGGGTGTGTGCAGCTGGAGTGGTACGGGACCCCTGATAATCTAGATAAATGTGACACGTACAAAACCATCCTGTCTGATCACCTGCATACATTTATGTCCATTGTGTATTCCGATAGACCTGGGCAATTCAAGCAGGACAATGCGACACTCTACACGTCCCGAATTGCTACTGTGTGACTCCAGGAACACTCTTCTGAGTTTAAACACTTCCTCTGGTCACCAAACTTCCCAGTCATGAACATTATTGAGCATATCTGGGATGATTTGCAACGTGCTATTCAGACGAATCCCCACCCCCTCGTACTCTTACGGATTTATGAACAGCCCTGCAGGATTCATGGTGTCAGTTCCCTCCATCACTACTTCAGACATTAGTCGAGTCCATGCCACGTCGTGTTACGACACTTCTGCGTGCTCGTGGGGGCTCTACACGTTATTAGACAGGTGTACCAGTTTTTTTGGCTCTTCTGTGTATAAAGGGGAAACGTTGTTGGTAAAAATCTTTGAAAAGTTCTTGATCGATTAACTTCAATGTTTTACGCGACATTTTAATAAACCTTGGATGGACAGAGGCCACGTATGTTTTTATTTTCATTGTATATAAATAAATATTTCAAATGTATATTACTATACAAAGACAAGACGTTGTTTCACGTTGTTACCAAAAAATCTCGAAAAATTCTTGAGCGATTTACTTCAAATTTTTACGTGGTACTCTATCATTCTTACGGACATAGGCTATATACTTTTTTAAACATCAGTGTACAAGTTTTCTGTTAAAACTGACCACTAGAAGGACAATGAGATGCTGTGTGCTCTGATTCGAATGTGTGCGGTTTTGTTTTCTTTCTTGCAGACAGATTTAGCTACGGTAGTAGGGCATTGAAACAGAGAGAAATTCTGTCTCCCACACATATTCTTCTTTATTACATATATTTTCAACTAAAAAATTTTAAGATCAATGTTCTGTTGCGTTTTCTTCCTCCCAGTCGTACTTAACAGAAAACATGAAAGTCGTACATATGGCTTATTGGTTTATGATTAGATCTCATACCCCCTATACCAATGATCCTACTCGATTTATCCATTCCTTTCTGTTCCCAATCAAGGTTTCATTTGCAGCAACACCGAACAAGGCCCAATGTTAGAGACAGGGTAGGGGTGGGGGGTGGGGGGAGGAGGCGATGATATGGATATACAGGGTGTTACAAAAGGGTACGACCAAACTTTCAGGAAACATTCCTCACACACAAAGAAAGAAAATATGTTATGTGGACATGTGTCTGGAAACGCTTACTTTCCATGTTAGAGCTCATTTTATTACTTCTATTGGGGTGTAAAGCCAGTTAGCGTCCGTAGTTGAAAACTACACGTGCACCCTGGGTAACGCTAAATGAACTAGCACCATAGTGGCGACAAGACAACCGGTAAACGATCTCCTGGTCATAATCAAATCACGATGACTCACAGAAAACGGAATGCTGAGTGTCCTGAGGGCAACTTGATTAGACAGCTCGGACCGATCGTACGAGTCTGCCAACTTAATATTGAAGGCATAAGTAAAGCCAAATGCCAATACATGCACAAAATTTTAACATTGTACAACATTGACATAGTTGCAATCCAGGAGATCTATACAGAAAACGATGAGCAGCTAAGATCAAGAGGTAAAGTAACGGGCTATGACCTGATAGGTGCTACACATCACAGGCATTATGGTACAGCAACGTACGTTAGAAAGGACATAGAGGATGCAGTCCTTATTTCTACATCTACCACATGTGATATCCACGAAGTTACCGTAAAAGTAAGTGAACTAACAGTAAACAACATCTACAAACCTCCAGGCCACTCGTGGCCTCCACAAGTTCTACAACCCCTGCCTCACCCCACAATATATGTGGGTGACTTCAACAGGCACCACGAACTGTGGAAATACCGCACATCTGACCAGAATGGTGAAGACTTGGTGAAATGGGCTGAAGATTGCAATACACAGCTCATCTTTGACGCCAAAGACCAAAGTACATTTAAGTCAGCTGCATGGGGAACTGAAACCCACCCTGATCTATGCTTTGTTACGGCTGACACTAATAACAAACCTATACCAGCCTCCCGCAGAATACTTGGGGACTTCCCTCACTCCCAACATCGTCCGGTGCTCATAGAAATAGGCCTTACTATCCCCGTAATTTCCCCGTATCCTCGGCCCAGATGGAACTTTGGGAAAGCGGACTGGGCTACTTTCTCAGAAAAACTTGATAAACGCCTTGGATGGATACCTCCAACTTATAAAAATTACAAAAGATTTGTGGGAGCAGTCATCAGCTCAGCTAAGAACAGCAAAAAAAATGGCTCTGAGCACTATGCGACTCAACTTCTGAGGTCATCAGTCGCCTAGAACTTAGAACTAATTAAACCTAACTAACCTAAGGACATCACACACATCCATGCTCGAGGCAGGATTCGAACCTGCGACCGTAGCGGTCACGCGGTTCCAGACTGAAGCGCCTTTAACCGCACGGCCACACCGGCCGGCACTAAGAACAGCATTCCCCGGCGATTTAGAAAAGAATACGTGCCGGGGTGGAACGAAGAGATTGAGCACCTCTATAAACACTTCCTAGAGCATGGGGATAGGGAGATTGCAGATGACTTATTGCACAGCTGGACGCTGCCAGGCGCACTAAATGGATAGAGACTGTTGAGGAAGTGGACTTCACAAAATCAAGCAGAAAGGCGTGGTCGCTACTTCGTTAGCTTGGTGGCAGTAGTAGGAACCAACGACCAACCAGCTCTATTTCTCCAAACACAGTTGCGGCGGACATCAGTAAAACCTCTAGAGCTCCTAGGGATCGAGCTCATGCCATAAGAGATAAAAAGGAACTTAAAAAGTTGAAATCTTTAGTAGGAAACAATTCACTACACTCGCTGCCCTTCTCAATCGAAGAGATAACACTGGCTCTGAGAGACATCAAGCCACGGAAAGCCCCAGGTTTTGATGGAATTCATCCAGAGTTTCTGATTCACTGCGGTAAATTTGCAAAATTATGGCTTGCACAGTTCTTCTCCAGCATGATGGAAACTGAAAGAATACCAAATACCCTTAAGAAAGCAAAAATCATAGCGATACTGAAACCAGGTAAACCGAATGACCAACCAAACAGCTACCGCCAAATTGCCCTTCTTAGCATGATCTACAAACAACTGGAGAGACTTATATGTAACAGAATAAGTCCAGATATCCTAAAGTGTATCCCTGTGAAAAAGCAGGCTTCCGGCCAAACAGGAGCTGCACAGATCAAGTCCTCTCACTAACTTCCTACATCGAGGCAGGCTTCCAAACACAAGAAAAAACATCCGTGGTATTTATAGACCTGACAGCGGCTTATGATACTGTATGGAGGCAAGGCCTGATTTACAAACTACTCCGCATCGTGCCATGTTTGAAAATGGCTAACCTTACCAACGAGATGCTCTGCAACAGACCATTCCAGGTGATACTTGGAAATTATAGGAGCAAAACAATGAAGCTCAATAATGGCTTGCCCCAAGTATCAGTCCTGGCACCGCTACTTTTCAGCATGTATATAGCCGTTATGCCTAATACTAAATCTGAAAAGTTTGGATATGCAGATGAATGGGCCATAGCTACACAACATCGAGATATGGAGCATACTGAGACTGTCCTGACAAGCGATTTGTCCTTACTGGGAACGTACTTTCGTGAATGGAGACTACAACCTAGTCCAACTAAAACTGAGGCTGTGTTTCCACCTGAATAATAAATTGGCTAACAGACGCCTTAAGATATATTTTGATAACAATATTCTGCCTTATAATAAAAATCCAAAATACCTGGGAGTGACATTAGATAGAACCCTGAGCTACAAACACTACCTCATCAACACTGCTGCAAAAATCCGTACTAGGAACAATATCATTCAGAAACTATGTGGTACCAGCTGGGGCTCCTCCGCCTCTACCTTGCGATGCTCTGCTTTGGGACTTGTCTACTCTGCGGCAGAGTACCGTTCCCCTATTTGGCTAAAGAGCGCTCACACCAAGATGGTGGACACAGTACTGAACCAAACTATGAGGATTATTTCAGGTACAATAAAATCAACCCCCATTCACTGGCTACCTGTACTGAGCCACATACCGCCACCTCACGAAGAGAACATGCGCTTCTCAGAGAATTTAAAAAAAATACAAGACAACCCGCAACTTCCGATTCACGCTTTGAGCAATGGCATCGACAGAGATAGATTGCGCTCTAGACATCCACCTCTTATGAGGGCCAAAGATCAGGAGGAAAATGGTTTCTGTCTTGAAGAACGCTGGAAAGTGGAATCGGAAGAATCAGCACCACCACAGGTAGACACCTCACTGAAACCGTCGAACAGACCTCCAGGCTTTGGCTTACCACGTAAAACCTGGACCATCCTCAACAGGATCAGGACGGGCGAAGGTCGATGTGCGGACTCTCTACACAAATGGGGAAGAGCACCATCCCCAAAGTGCGACTGCGGCGCTGAGAAGCAGACGATCCGGCACATCATTGCAGAGTGCCCTCTGAGAGCCTACTCAGGTCAAACAATGGACTTCCTCGATGCGACTCGAAGTGCAGTTCAGTATATTAAAAACCTAAATGTTAATTTGTAATTATATATATATGTTGTTCATGACGTAACTGTATTTAATTCTTTATGTCTTGTTTTTAGTGCCAAAGTTATAAAGTTATTGTAGCAGCTTATTTCTCTATAAACGTGATTTGTACTTGCCATACGCTAAATAAATAAGTAAATTACTTCTCTTCAAATCACATTAATCATGGAATGGAAACACACAGCAACAGAACGTACCAGCGTGACTTCAAACACTTTGTTACAGGAAATGTTCAAAATGTCCTCCGTTAGCGAGGATACATGCATCCACCCTCCGTCGCATGGAATCCCTGACGCGTTGATGCAACCCTGGAGAATGGCGTATTGTATCACAGCCGTCCACAATATGAGCACGAAGAGTCTCTACATTTGGTACCGCGGTTGCGTAGACAAGAGCTTTCAAATGCCCCCATAAATGAAAGTCAAGAGGGTTGAGGTCAGGAGAGCGTGGAGGCCATGGAATTGGTCCGCATCTACCAATCCTTGTACAGCAGCGGTCACCGAATCTGTTGTTGAGAAGCGTACGAACACTACGATTGAAATGTGGAGGCACATGTTCTAGCAGCACAGGTAGAGTATCCCGTATGAAATCATGATAACGTGCTCCATTGAGCGTAGGTGGAAGAACATGGGGCCCAATCAAGACTTCACCAACAATGCCTGCCCCAACGTTCACAGAAAATCTGTGTTGATGACGTGATTGCACAATTGCATGCGGATTCTCGTCAGCCCACACATGTTGATTGTGAAAATTTACAATTTGATCACGTTGGAATGAAGCCTCATCCGTAAAGAGAACATTTGCACTGAAATGAGGATTGACACATTGTTGGATGAACCATTCGCAGAAGTGTACCCGTGGAGGCCAATCAGCTGCTGATAGTACCTACACACGCTGTACATGGTACGGAAACAACTGGTTCTCCCGTAGCACTCTCCATACAGTGACGTGGTCAACGTTACCTTGTACAGCAGCAACTTCTCTGACGCTGACAACATGCTTATCGTCAACTGCACGAAGAATTGCCTCGTCCATTGCAGGTGTCCTCGTCGTTCTAGGTCTTCCCCAGTCGCGAGTCATAGGCTGGAATGTTCCGTGCTCCCTAAGACGCCGATCAATTGCTTCGAATGTCTTCCTGTCGGGACACCTTCGTTCTGGAAATCTGTCTCGATACAAACGTACCGCGCCACGGCTATTGCCCCGTGCTAATCCATACATCAAATGAGCATCTGCCAACTCCGCATTTGTAAACATTGCACTGACTGCAAAACCACGTTCGTGATGAACACTAACCTGTTGATGCTACGTACTGATGTGCTTGATGCTAGTACTGTAGAGCAATGAGTCGCATGTCAACACAAGCACCGAAGTCAACATTACCTTCCTTCAACTGGGCCAACTGGCGGTGAATCGAGGAAGTACAGTACATACTGACGAAACTAAAATGAGCTCTAACATGGAAATGAAGCGCTTCCGGACACATGTCCACATAACATCTTTTCTTTATTTGTGTGTGAGGAATGTTTCTTGAACGTTTGGCCGTACCTTTTTGTAACACCCTGTAGAGAGGGAAGAGGGGATAAATATAGAGAGGAGGGAGGTAGGGGTGGACAGAGAGAGGGGGAGGTGGTTATGCACATACAGAGGAGGGAGGAGGAATGGATGAACAAAGAAGGGGAAGGGGGGGGGGAGAAGAACAAGGGCAGAGTGAAAGGGGGAAAGAAGTTTAGGATGTATATCCAATTGCCAAACGCATTTAGCAATTGCAGAGCACTGCTGAGTTTACCAGTATGCTATATGTACAAGAACCAAAATGGAGCAATAATAACGGAGAATCAACATGGAAGTGCTCAAATTAAAAGGGTGTTGGACAGGCATGCAGTATTGCACCACTACTATGCGTCGACGCAGATAGAAGTTCAGGAGAGGCATTAGATATTAAATTTCAGGGTGAAAGTATGTCAATTATAAGAGTCACTGATAACATTGGTAACATCAATAAAAATGAAAAATAACTACAGGACGAAAAATGGCTCTGAGCACTATGGGACTTAACATCTGAGGTCATCAGTCCCATATAACTTACAAGGGAACCTCCCCATCGCACCCCCCTCAGATTTAGTTATAAGTTGACACAGTGGATAGGCCTTGAGAAACTGAACACAGATCAATCGAGAAAACAGGAAGAACTTGTCTGGAACTATGAAAAAAATTAGTAAAATATACAAACTGAGTAGTCCATGCTCATGATAGGCAACATCAAGGAATGTAAGCTCAGGAGTGCTGTGGTCCCGTGGTTAGCGTGAGCAGCTGTGGAACGAGAGGTCCTTGGTTCAAGTCTTACCATGAGTGAAAGTTTTAATTTTTTAACAGAGCACAGGGTAAACTATGCGACTTTGAAACTGTTGCAGTCATTTGTTGCAGTTTATGAGACAAACTCTTGTGATTTCATCACTTTTTTGGGAGTGATTATCACATCCACAAGAAAACCTAAATCGGGCAAGGTAGAAGAATCTTTTTACCCATTCGCCAAGTTTACAAGTTAGGTGGGTCGACAACATATTCCTGTCATGTGTCGTATAGAATATATCAGACGTGTTTTCCTATGGAGGAATCGGTTGACCTATGACCTTGCGATCAAATGTTTTCGGTTCCCATTGGAGAGGCACGTCCTTTCGTCTACTAATCGCACGGTTTTGCGGTGTGGTCGCAAAACATAGACACTAAACTTATTACAGTGAACAGAGACGTCAATGAACGAACGGACAGATCATAACTTTGCGAAAATAAAGAAAGTAAACTTTTCACTTGAGGGAAGAGTTGGACCTATCATTCGACAGCTACTCACGCTAACCACGAGACCACGGCGCTCCTGAGCTCACACTATCCTTGGTGTTGCATATCTTTGGCATGGACTACTTAGTTTGCATATTTTACTTATTTTTTTCATAGTTCCACACAACTTCTTCCGGTTTTCTCGATCGATCTGTGTTCAGTTTTTCAAGGCCTATCCACTGTGCCAACTTGTAACTAAATCTGAGGGGGGTGCGATGGGGAGGTTCCCTTGTTAGAACTACTTAAACCTAACTAACCTGAGGACATCACACAACACCCAGTCATCACGAGGTATGACATGTCATGCATATTACTCGGTCGACTTTCCCGCATTGCTGACCCATGTTTGCAACCCTCACGCGCTGGAGGGCTCCGAACTGCAGCGTTTAAGACGCCGGTGTGTAACACACCTAAGTCGGTGCGTGAGAAACAGTGTGCTGTAATAAGAGTTTCTAACCGCAGATAACGTTCGTCCGGACATGCAGCACCCTCTCCTTCAGCGTGATTATGCCAGACCACACACGAGCCCTGCGACATTTGCAACAATCCGACGCTATGGGTTCACTGCCATCGGTAATGCTCCATAAAATCCTGACTTGCCCCATTCGATTTTCACCTGTTTCCGGAACATCTTCCAGGACTTCACTTTGATGGTGAAAGTGGTGTAAGCAGAGGGGCGGGAAGAGGGCGTGGGGTGCTTGGGGGGGGGGGGGGCGTAAAAAATTTCAACATTCTACAGTGACGGTATCAAGAAACTGGTCTCTCGCTGGGAGAAATGTGTTCGTTGCCAAGTTTGTTTCATTTATAAAGGACGATCACAAATTTTCCGTTTGAGACCGTAGCTTTAGCGTGTGTGCAGCCCAGCGCAACACCGTATATGGATATATAAGCACCGAACATGTAGGCAAGGGATTAATGTTGCCCTCGAACGGAGATGTTTTGGTATCCCTTATAAAAAGCTTTCAGAGTTTTCGCAAAAAAAGTTATGATGCCTTGCTTTACAGCCCCCCCCCTCCCCCTCCCCCACCCCACCTTCCACGTAAACATCAAAACTGGTGACCAGGAAGTAAATGAGATGAAGAAATTGTGCTACCTTGGAACGAAAATAACACAGACGAAGCACGGTTACCACAGGCAAAGAGCACATTACTCCCCAAAAGAAGTATCAAACATCGGGGGCACGTTGAGGAAGAAATTTCTGAGATGTACATATCTTTGGTGGCATAGCGTTGAAAGTAAAACGTGTTCTGTCGGAAAACCGGGAAAGAAAAAAAATTGAAGCGTTTGAGACGTGCTGCTATAGAAGGATATTTAAAATGAAGTGGTTCTACACAGAATCGGTGAGGAAAGGAACATATGCGTAGGGAGAACACTGACGATGAGAAGGTAAAGGATGACAGGATACGCGTTAAAATCAGAGAATAACTTATACTGAACTAGAGGAAGCCGTAGAGGAGAAAAAGTCTAGGGGAAGGGACAGATAATACACCCAACAAATAATACTGAGGACCTTGGTGCAAGTATTAGTCTGAGATGAAGAGGTTAGCACAGGAGAGAGTCGTTGCAGTCCGCAGCAAATTAGTCACAATGAAGAAGCCTAATCACAGAGTCATAGAAATTTTTTGCCTGAGGGCAACATGACAGATGATGCATTCGGCAGCAGTTTGCAAACATGAATGAGTTCTGTGCTTCAGGATCAGAGTTTCTATACAGGTTGTGTAGAGACTCTGATCTCTGTATGTATGTATCACACGGTGCAAAGTTACCAGCAACATCTGTGGGTATAGTATTCACGTGTTGTTGAGGAGCCCTCTGAGAAATGTCCTACAGGTCATTTTTCGGAAAATCGTTTTAAATGATCCGCCCAATTGCGTAGAATATTCCCTCCAAGTTTGGTTTCAGAATTACACCATTTGAATTATGGCAACACTTATTCTATCTGATGTGCAGTTGTCTGATGTGCAGTTATCTGAAGCCTGTGCACTGGAACTGTTTGCTAGTTGATGCAAATTTGTTTTTACATAAAAGGTAGTGGTAGGGAGACCGATGCTGAAGATTAGATGGGAATATCACATAACTAATGAGGAGGTATTGAATAGAATTGGGGAGCAGAGGAGTTTGTGGTACAACTTGACAAGAAGAAGGGACCGGTTGGCAGGACATGTTCTGAGACATCAAGGGATCACAAATTTAACATTGGAGGGCATCGTGGAGGGTAAAAATCGTAAAGGGAGACCAAGAGATGAATACACTAAACAGATGCAGAAGCATGTAGGTTGCAGTAAGAACTGGGAGATGAAGAAGCTTGCACAGGATAGGTTAGCATGGAGACCTCCATCAAACAAGTCTCAGGGCTGAAGACCACAACAACAACAAGAAGACAATGAAAATGAAAGGAAGAAGATTTAGTGCTGAAACAGTCTGAAAAAGACAGGAGCTAAAGTAGTGACACATGTACTGGAGCTCAGGTTAGGGAAAAGAATTTTCGGCCAATGAAAGAATATTGGCAAAAAAAGTGTCATCTAAAAGTGTTATAAAACCAACAAAAGAAATTACATGAAATTTTTGTAATGGGCAGAATAAGGACCTGCGAGTTTTTTATTTAGCACGTGTCATGGAACTGAAAGGTAAGAAACCGAATAGAAAGGAAAGCGAAAATCCAAAGACCTTTCGAAACAGCACGTGGGAGCACATGTTAGTTACAGGAGCATCTAAGGATAAATTTTCCACGTAGCTCCCTGTAAGCTTCTCGAAGTGTCAGTAAGGAGACTGAGAATCATACAGAACGAAACATCTGAAGAAAGAAGGGGCAGTCACGATAACCGTCCACATAAAGTGGAATCATGTGTGTGAGTTAAATTAAAGGGACATGAAGCATGAATCCAAGTGAAAAGTGTCATTATTCTGGTTGTTGTTGTGGTCTTCAGTCCTGAGACTGGTTTGATGCAGCTCTCCATGCTACTCTGTCCTGTACAAGCTGCTTCATCTCCCAGTACGTACTGCAGCCTACATCCTTCTGAATCTGCTTCGTGTATTCATCTCTTGGTCTCCCTCTACGATTTTTACCCTCCACGCTGCCCTCCAATACTAAATTTGTGATTCCTTGATGCCTCAGAACATGCCCTACAAACCGGTCCCTTCTTCTTGTCAAGTTGTGCCATAAACTCCTCTTCTCCCCAATTCTATTCAATACCTCCTCATTAGTTATGTGATCTTCGCGTCTGATCTTCAGCATTCTTCTGTAGCACCACATTTCGAAAGCTTCTATTCTCTTCTTGTCCAAACTATTTATCGTCCATGTTTCACTTCCATACATGGCTACACTCCATACAATTACTTTCAGAAATGGCCTCCTGACACTTAAATCTATACTCGATGTTAACAAATTTCTCTTCTCCAGAAACGCTTACCTTGCCATTGCGTCTACATTTTATATCCTCTCTACTTCGACCAACATCAGTTATTTTGCTCCCCATATAGCAAAACTAATTTACTACTTTAAGTGTCTCATTTCCTAATCTATTTCCCTCAGCGTCATCAGACTTAATTCGACTACATACCGTTATCCTCGTTTTGCTTTTGTTGATGTTCATCTTATATCCTCCTCTCAAGATACTGTCCTTTCCGTTCAACTGCTCTTCCAAGTTCTTCGCTGTCACTGACAGAATTACAAAGTCATCGGCGAACCTTCTCCATGGATTTTAATACCTACTCCGAATTTTTCTTTTGTTTCTCTTACTGCTTGCTCAATATACAGATTGAATAAGATCGGGGAGAGGCTAAAATCCTGTCTCACTCCCTTCCCAACCACTGCTTCCCTTTCATGTCCCTCGATTCTTATAACTGCCGTCTGGTTTCTGTGCAAATCGTAAATAGCAATTCGCTCCCTGTATTTTACCCCTGCCACCTTCAGAATTTGAAAGAGAGTATTCCAGTCAACATTGTCGAAAGCTTTCTCTAAGTCTACAACTGCTAAAAACGTAGGTTTGCGTTTTCTTAATGTAGCTTCTAAGATAAGTCGTAGGGTTAGTATAGCCTCAATATTTCTAGGGAATCCAAACTGATTTTCCCTGATGTCCGCTTCTACCAGATTTTCCATTCGTCTGTAAAGAATTCGCGTTGGTATTTGCAGCCGTGACTTATTAAACTTATAGTTCGGTAATTTTCACATCTGTCAACACCTGCTTTCTTTGCGACTGAAATTAATATATTCTCCTTGAAGTCTGAGGGTGTTTCGCATGTCTCATACATTTCGCTCACCAGATGGTAGAGTTTTGTCAGGACTGGCTCTCCCAAGGCTGGCAGTAGTTCTAATGGAATGTTGTCTACTCCCGGGGCCTTGTTTCGGCTTGGGTCTTTCAGTGCTCTGTCAAACTCTTCACGCAGTATCATATCTCCCATTTCATCTTCATCTACATCCTCTTCCATTTCCATAATATTGTCCTCAAGTACCGAGGGATCAAATAGTCAGTATAAATTTGAAAACTTAATAAATCACGGAATAATGTAGATAGAGAGGTACAAATTGACACACATGCGTGGAATGACATGGGGTTTTATTGGAACCAAAACAAAAAAAAAAACACCCCATATTGCTAGACGCGTGAAAGATCACTTGCTCGCGTCGTTTGGTGATGATCGCGTGCCTAGCCGCCACTTTCGTCATGGTTGGCCTCCCATGTCCCCAGACCTCAGTGCGTACGATTATTGGCTTTGGGGGTTACCTAAAATCGCAAGTGTATCGCTATCGACCGACATCTCTAGGGATGCTGAAAGACAACATCCGACGCCAATGCCTCACCATAACTCCGGACATGCTTTACAGTGCTGTTCACAACATTATTCCTCGACTACAGCTATTGTTGAGGAATGATGGTGGACATATTGAGTATTTCCTGTAAAGAACATCATCTTTGCTTTGTCTTACTTTGTTATGCTAATTATTGCTATTCTGATCAGATGAAGCGCCATCTGTCGGACATTTTTGAACGTTTGTATTATTTTGGTTCTAATAAAGCCCCATGTCATTCCAAGCATGTGTGTCGATTTGCACCTCTCTATCTACATTATTTCGTGATTTATTCAGTTTTCAAATTTATACTAAATTTTTGATCACCCAGTATTTCATTGCAATCTTTTAACAGTTTGTTGAAAAAAGTATTCCGAGAACATTTCAAATAAAATTTCGGCATTCAGGTTAGGATTCTGAAGGTATTTTAAATTTGATTTACTACCAGAATAATATAGAGGGTTTATACACGGGCGATGTACGGTATGTTTCTTATTTCATGTTCTTTACAGAACTTTGTAACTATGCCTTCTAGCAGCCAACGCTAGGTATTTACGACTTTTGCTCACAATATCAAAACATGCTGAGAAGTGATCCAAGAGATGTTTGTGAAGTAGAGTATGTTCTACACCAGACGAAGACAGAGAGATACCCACGTTGGAAGATTTCATCCTCAACGGCAAAACAGACGCTTCTTATCTTGTTGCTGAGTCCGACAATTCACAAAATTTACCAGCTACGAAGTTGAATGTAACCAGTCATTTCTATAAAAGGCTTCTACGGTTGTATGTGTTTAACGCTCACATGAACAATGACAGTAGGTCGTTTACGTACCGTCTTACGGAAGTATTCAAATTCATTTTCCTCATTTCTAAACCATGCTTTAAAAACGGAAATCTTACTTAACTCCCTGGAATTAGAAAAGTGATTATGCATTCCGATGGCTGCGGAGGACAAAAAAATGTAGAAATCCCTTCATTTTATTCGTTATTACCCAGAGTCCGGCAAGTGGAAGTTACACATATATTTCCTGTCTGGGGACATTCGTTCGGGCACTGCTATAGGAATTTCGGATTAATAAAATCAAAATTGAAGAAAGTGGGCCGCACGGAGTGGCCATGCGGTTACAGGCGTCATGATGTAACGTTGATGCATTAAGTTGTTCTGAAAGCGGTGCTGATATTCAAGACAATAAAAGCGGGTTAAAAGCTGTGAGCTCTCTGGGGAAGTTAACCTTGCGCAACTGTTTCACCAGATATCCAGTCTAGCTTACCAAATTCCCAACCAGACTAACATTAATTATAATCTTTTAATAGTTATCTTAGGACAGCCGGTGTTGTATATATAAAAAGAGAATGTAAATAAGAAGAAATAAAACAGTTTATATTTTGACATTTATTTTAACATTGATCATTTTAACAGGAAACAAGGTTCAGAGTGGGCACAGAGCTGAAGGAACGTTATGAAAGAGAAGGTGGGCGCTTCCTCAACAAAATTTTAACTTTTGATGAAACTTGGGTTTACTATCATGAGCCAGAATCAAAAAGAAAAAGTATGGAGTGGAAGCAAACCAACTCACCGTTCAAGAAAATTCAAAATCCAAGCATCAGCAGGAAAAGTCATGTTGACGGTGTTTTGGGATGCTGAAGGTCCAGTTCATTGTGATTATCTCGAAGAGCAGCGTACAATGAAAAGTCAATACTACTTTGATTTCTTCTTAAACAAGGTGAAGCCAGCCGTGAGAGAGAGACGTCGTGGATCCCAGAGGAGAGGTGTGATTTTCCAGCAAGACAACGCACGTCCTCATATTGCTCAACTAACCTCTGAAACCATCGACGAAATGGGCTAGGAAGTACTGCCTCATCCCTATTACTGTCCTGATTTAGCACCGAGTTATTTCCATTTGTTTAGTGCACTGAAGGAGGCATTACGTGGGAAGAGGTTCCAGGAAAACGAGGAAGTGAAAAAGTTTGTGGGAACTTGATTTAAACATCAAGATAAAGAGTTCTTTGCAGTCGGAATAAAAATAGCTTGGAGCCCGTTGGATTAAGTGCATAAATGTTCAAGGAGGTTATTCTGAAAAGTAGAAAAAGTATTGTTTTGTAAAAATAAACGCGTTTTTCTGCAGACCAATTTGTCTCTTTAATTATTGAATGACCCTCGTATTATATCTTACTACATTATTATATGTAGGGTTTGTACTATTACATCTCAATTTAAACGTATTACGGCACTACTTATTCTTATAAAACTCATTTACTGTTGATTTATGTGAAAGGACTCATTGTAACTTTACTTTTATTCTGATATTTTCAAGACTCTGGCACTGTTAATTTTCAAAATAAAATATTTCTTGTTACCAATCCCAAATATTTTAAAAAGTTTACTTGCATATACATTACATGTAGTTTTTATTACGATACACATTCCAAGCATCATTGACTGAAAACATCTCAAGTCGCCATATTATGGGTCCTTCTTCCAGAAAACTTCTCAATTTCCAGCATGAAAAAAGTACGAACATATCATGTAACAGAAAAGGGGCAAAACCTTCTGTTATTATTTGGTTTCATCAGCATCTGTTCTTTAAGATAACTGTCTATTATTTATCAGTTTTACAAGTGTATAGTCATCCTGCCCCTCCTCCCCTTATTCCTCCCCCCTCAGCGTTTTTGCAAGTATTCATTCCACATTTCAGTTTCTATAAACTTTTTTGTAGTGGTATAATACTGTGTTTGTGTTTCAATCGTAATAATAATAAGAATAGTAGCACTAATAATAATAAATTATATAGGTCGAAGAGGTGCTAATAGGTCTTTTTATTTTATCAATCAGATTTGCTGAAAACGCCGGGAAAAATTATTGGATGAGAAGATTGTCTGGATACTTGGAAGTGATGCTGAAGGGGTAAAATAGACGAAGATGTGTGCAGTGATGCTGATTAGCTTAAAGAAAGATGTGGTAGTCGATGATGAAGTGATATTTTGGGAAAAGAACCTCAAATGACAACCCCGCCCCCCCCCACCACATGAGCCATGGACCTAGCTACTGGTGGGGAGGCTTGCGTGCCTCAGCGATACAGATAGCCATACCGTAGGTGCGACCACAACGGAGGGGTATCTGTCGAGAGGCCACACAGACGTGTAGTTCCTGAAGTGGGGCAGCAGCCTTTTCAGAACAGTAGTTACAGGGGCACCAGTCTGTATGATTGATTGATCTGGCCTTGTAACAGTAACCAAAACGGCTTTGCTGTGCTGGTACTATAAACCGTTGAATGCAAGGGGAAACTACAGCCGTAATTTTTTCCGAGGGCATTCACCTTTACTGTATGGTTAAATGAAGATGGCACCCTCTTGGGTAAAATATTCCGGAGGTAAAATAGTACCCCATTCAAATCTCCTGGTGGGGAATCCTCAGGAGGACATCGTTTTCACGAGAAACAAAGCCGGCGTTCTACAGATCATGTCAGATCCCTTAACAGGGCAGGTAGGTCAGAAAATTTAAAAAGGGAAATGGATGATTAAAATTTAGATATAGTGGGAATTAATGAAGTTCGGTGGCAGGAGGAACAAGACTTCTGATCGGATGAATAGAGGGTTATAAACCAAAATAAAATATAGGTAATGCAGGAGTGGGTTTAATAATGAATAAAAAATAGGAGCACAGGTCAGCTACTATGAACAGCATAGTGAACGCATTATTGTAGCCAAGATAGACATGAAGCCCACGCCTACCAAGGTAGTACAAGTTTATATGCCCACTAGCTCCGCAGATGATGAAGAGTTTGAAAAAATGTATGGTGAGTTAAAAGAAATTATTCAGATAGTGAAGGGAGACGAAAATTTAATAGTCACGGGGGACTGGAATTCAATAGTGGTAAAAGGAAGAGAAGGAAAAAGTAGTAGGTGAATATGTAATGGGGTAAGTAATGAACGAGGAAGCTACCTGGTAGAATTTTGTACAGAGCGTAGCTCAATCAAAGCTAACACTTGGTTTAAGAATCATGACAGAAGCCTGTATATGTGGAAGACGCCTGGAGAAACTGAAAGGTTTCTGATAGGTTATATAATGGTTAAGACAGAGATTTAGGAACCAGGTTTTAAATAGTAAGTCATTTCCAGGGGCAGATGTGGTCTCTCATCACAATCTATTGGTTATGAACTGTAGAGTAAAACTGAAGAAACTGTAAGAAGGTAGGAATTTGAGATGGGACCTGGATAAACTGAAAGAACCAGAGGCTGTAGAGAGTTACAGAGAGCATTATAGAACGATTGACAAGAACGGGGGAACGAAATATAGCTGAAGAAGAATGGATAGCTTTGAGAGATGAAATAGTGAAGGCAGCAAAGGTTCAAGTAGTTAAAAAGACGAGGGCTAGTAGAAATCCTTGGGCAACAGGAGAGATGTTTAATTTAATTGGTGAAAGAAGAAAATAAAAAAATGCACTAAATGAAGCAGGCCAAAAGGAATAGAAACGTCTCAAACATGATATCGACAAAAAGTGCAAAATGGCTAAGCAAGGATGGCTAGAGGACAAAAGTAAGGATGTAGAGGCATATATCACTAGGGGTAAGATAAGTACTGCCTACAGGAAAATTAAAGAGATATTTGCAAAATAAAGAAGCACTTGTATGAATATCGAGAGCTCAGATAAAGCCGAAACAAGTCACCAGGAGTAGACAGCATTCCGGTTGAACTACTGATAGCCATAGGAGAGCTACCTCTACAAAACTCTTCCATCTGGTGAGCAAGATGTATGAGACAGGCGAAATACCCTCAGACTTCAAGAAGAATGTAATAATTCCAGTCCCGAGGTAAGCAGGTGTTTACAGGTATGAAAACTATCAGTTTAATAAGTCTCGGCTATAAAATACTAAGACGAATTCTTTACAGACGAATGGAAAAACTGGCAGAAGCCGATCTTGGGACGATCAGTTTGAATTCCGCAGAAATATTGGAATACGTGTGGCAATACTGAGCCCACGATGTATCTTAGAAAATAGATTAAGGAAAGGCAAACCTGTTTTTCTAGAATTTGTAGACTTAGAGAAAGCTTTCGATAATGTTGAGTGGAATACTCCCTTCAAATTCTGAAGGTGGCAGGGATAAAATACAGGGAGCGAAAGGCTATTTACGATTTGTACAGAAACCAGATGGCAGTTATAAGAATCGAGGGACATGAAAGGGAAGCAGTGGTTGGGAAGGGAGTGAGTGTTGTAGACTATTCCAGATGTTATTCAGTCTGTATATTGAGGGTGCAGTAAAGGAAACAAAAGAAAAAAATTGATGTAGGATTTAAAATCCATGGAGAACAAATAATAACTTTGAGGTTTGCCGATGGCATTGTAATTCTGTCAGAGACAGCAAAGGACCTGGAAAAGCAGTTGAACGGAATATTTAGTGTCTTGAAAGGAGGATATAAGATGAACATCAGCAAAAGCAAAACGAGGATAATGGAATGTAGTCAATTAAATCGGATCATGCTGAGGAATTAGATTAGGAAATGGGGCACCTAAAGTAGTAGATGAGTTCTGGTAGTTTGGGAGCAAAATAATTGATGATGGTCGAAATAGAGAGGGTATAAAGTGTAGACTGGCAATGGAAAGGAAAGCGTTTCTGAAGAAAAGAAATTTGTTAACATCGAGTATAGATTTAAGTTTCAGGAAGTCTTTTCTGAAAGTATTTGTATGGAGTGTAGCCATATATAGAAGTGAAACATGCAGAAGAAAATAGAAGATTTTGAAATGTGGTGCTACAGAAGAATGCTGAAGATTAGGCGGGTAGATCACGTAAGTAATGAGGAAGTATTGAATGGAATCTAGGAGAACAGGAATTTGTGGCACAATTTGAGGAGAAGAAGCAGCTTGCACAGGATAGAGTAGCATGGAGAGCTGCATCAAACCAGTCTCGGGACTGAAGAAGATTGGTGGGACATGTTCTGAGGCATCAAGGGATCACCAGTTTAGTATCGGAGGGCAGCGTGGAGGGTGAAAATCGCAGAGGGAGACCAAGAGATGAATACACTAAGCAGATTCAGAAGGATGTAGGTTGCAGTAGGTACTGGGAGATGAAGCAGCTTGCACAGGATAGAGTAGCATGGAGAGCTGCATCAAACCAGTCTCGGGACTGAAGACCACAACAACAACAACGACAACCCTACAAACCATTCGAAAAGAGAATACTGCTTGAGCAGGAGGCTGTTGCGTTTGTTCGAGGAACAAACGACAGAAAGACGTCGGTTAATTGTGAAAAATATAGCATTTATTTGCAGCACGCATGAAGTGTCGTTACGCCCTGATTATGAGAAAATTATTATGTGGAAACTAATCTCACTATTCTCTGGATTGTTAAAATAATTTCATAGCCAACAACACAAATTTCCATCTCTGGAATTGTGATTTTTAATAATTTTTTTAATTGGGGAATACGGGAGGGCACCTAGATATAGTACCGTAGCTTAATCAATTTGTTCTACGAATGCATTTTAGTGCCATCTTCTCTTGTGCCAAGAACGGTCCAGTAAAGTTTGTGGCATTTCTTCTTATTTTCTTAATTATAACGTGAATTACCTTCCTCCGTTTCCATACCAAACGCTACAGTAATCATATAGTACATAAATCTCAAATTCAGTCCTGCAGCAATCATACAGTTGTCCGGCACCAGTCTGGGAGATTACTGCTAGCGAGCAACAAGACTTCCTACAGAAGAAAAGGTCCGTTGGAGTAAGAGTGTCCAGAAAATGAAGCAGTATGACGGTAAGCTATATCAAGACTTTCTTTTTTGACTCCTGTTTGCAATGTATCAACGATTTCCATCCAATCGGAACCATCGGAGAGAAACTGAAAAAGTGAGTCGACTTGAGACTTCAATAGTGTTCGTCGGCTTTGAGTCGTGACGTGGAGCTCTTGTGGTGGGTGAAAGTCTTCTGTTAACGAAGATTACGCTCCAAATCAGCCAGAGATCAGATATAATCTTTGATTCTCCTAGTAACGAGACAAAACAGTGATTACAATTTATGTGAACTATGAATTATTTATGAACACAGTACTTGCACATTTGGTTACTTGCTTTTTGAGAGAGCGAGGCTCAGTCTGTTTAAGTTACAGTCATATCAGCCTATTGCTCCTTTTCTTTTATTTCGACACCGCATTTAGTTGATTTCCGTGACTATTGGCGATATTAGTTCAAAACTTCTCTAAGCGCTATGGGACTTAACATCTGAGGTCATCAGTCTTTTCAGCTGGCGGAACCCTTCTTCAGTCGAAAATCCATGGCGGCCCCCTAGTCAGTCAAGAGCACAGTAACTTAAATTGCAGAGCGAAACCCATGGGAACTGAAAGCTTCTTAATGCAAGTGCCATGTAACCCAATAACTCCCCTCCCCCCCCCCCCCCCCCCGAAGTATCAATAGTCTTTGGTTTAGAGATGAAGGAAAATCAACTTGAAATTAACGATCCAGTCTGAATTCCCACTGTATCCAGACACTTACTAGTGGATTTACTCCCTTTGTTCAACACACTATACCCTGATTATAATTATTTGGTAACTGACATTTCATACGTTGGAGCTGCCTTCCTCCAAGAGCAATCAACGTCACGTCCAGACTGTTCGCTGTTGACAAGCTGCCGCTTGTGGTCTGTTCATCTATAGGACTTAACTGCTGAGGTCATCAGTTCCTAGTCTTACACACTATTAACCTAAGTTTAACGTGCGCTAAGGACAACACACACACACATACACATACACACATGCCCGAGGGAGGACTCGAACCTCCGGCGGGAGCAGCCGCGCAATCCACGACGACATGGCGCCCTAGACTGCGCGGCCATTCCTCGCGGCTGTGCAGAAAAGAGGCAGACCCATGATTCGGGATACAAACACATCAAGAAAGAAAAGAGGCCAAGGAATTGCCTTTAAAGGACTATTGTGATATCTGTTGTGCAATGTGTAGGAATACATTCACCCAGTTTACATGCATTTCCAAAACCGGGCTGCGTAAGCCGATGTCCCAGTTCCGCTTTTTGTTGGTTTGTAAACACTTCAAAATCGATTCTAGAAATCTGCTTTTATAAAGCCGTTTTCCAGTTCCACAATCGATTTTCGTGCCCATGTAAACAGCTCGGGAAATCTAGTTACTTTTAGGTCTTTGATTATCTACTGAACGCAGCTGTCAGTCCATAGCCGGCAGCTAGCAGGCGGCGTTGCAACAGTGTACTGTCAGTTGGTAGCTGGCAACTGGCAGGCGGCGTGGCCACAATTTAGCCGCAGCTGACAACTTCAACTACTACTTGCACACTACATCGTGGCAGGCAGCCTCAACTGTAGGAATTAGGGAAACAAACAAACAGACTCCCTTATTTCTACATAAGAAGATAAAGCATTTCACAGAACATAAGACTTTTTTTATCAAAGGAAACAATTCAGGCAGAGGAAGTTTACCTTTTACAAGGTGGCACGTGAAAAGTCCTCATTTGTTTACGCTCGCAGCCAGTTGCCACAATATAGTGTCAGAGAAATAGCAAGTAATTGTAATTGAAGTATAGGCAGGCCACATTTTTAACTAAGAGGACGGAATATATTATAAAGAAAAGAAATTAGCTTTAGAGATCATTTTAATTTTCGTAACAAAAATATTAATGCCAACAGAGTTCAATTAATAATTATTTTGTAAATGATAGAAACAAAATTATAGTTCAGGTTCGTTCAGAGAGTATCTACGAAGAAAAATGCTTTCTTCTTTACTATAGATGAGTCTGTAGGAATAATAATGGAATCCTAATGTGATGGTTGAGGGTGCTTCTGCTGACACAATTTTGAAAAGTTGGGTTCAGTTCTTGACAACTGGATACAGATGTCTGGTTCTGCATCTAGACAGCTTCGTTACTTAGTTTTGTGGGCGGCATAGATTGAGAACCAAGATTCACACATGTATGTTGTGGCAAACGGAAGAAGTACACGTTTTGCCTTTTCAACAAGGGGATAGTATTTCCTGTTATCCAAAGGGATCCAAAAGTGTAAGTAACACTCAATGTCAAAACTTGGTTTCAAGGTAGGGTCTGTGGCAATTTCTATCAACAACTCATATTCATTTGATGATAGAATGTTCGGCTTTTTGGATACAGTGAATGGGTTGACCACCCACTCGTATTTCTGCAGCTTCTCATCCTCAGCTGTTGGGAAATAATGCTCCAACAGTGACATCAAGCTTCGGAGATGTTCCAGGATTTGATGAAACTAATTCTTCCCAAGCGCCAATGTTTTGTTTTTCAAAAACTCCTTGAGAATTGGGAAACACTTGACCACCCCCTCCTCGACATTCTCTGCCCAAAAATTGATTTTCCTCTTGAATGCTCGAACTCTGTCGATAGCAGTGACTTTTGTTTCACTTTGCCCTTGGGGTGAAATATAAATTTCGTTCATTTTGGAGAAAATATCTGACAAATAGGCAAGTATACAATGCCAATTTTCGTCATTAATAAGGTCTGCTAATTTGGTGTTATGCTCCAAAAGGAAAGCTAAGACTGCCAATCTTAATTCGTACAACCGAGATAGTGCATTCCCACGTGAGAGCCGCGCCACTTCTGTGTGGAGAAGCAGGGAACGATGAAGGCTTCCCATGTCTTCACACAGTATTGTGAAAAGTCTTGACTTCAACGGTCTTGATTTTATGTAGTTAATGATTTGAATGGATTCGTCTAAAACTTTCTTGAATGAAACAGGCATTTGTTTCGTAACTAAAGCGTATCTGTGGAGAGCACAATGACTACTGCTGCAATTCTTGGCGTTCTCTTTTATTTTCGTTATTGCTCCGACTGTAGGACCCGTCATAGCTTTTGCACCATCTATGCAATTAGACCATGAAACTTCGTTAGTCCTTAAAAAATCGTCCAATAGACGGAATATTTCAGCACCTGTTGTGTTGGCAGGTAGTGGTCTGCACAATAAGAGGTCCTCCTCAAAACATCCAGAATATTCATAACGGACACAAGCCAATAAAATCGCTAATCCTGCAACATCAGTGGATTCATCTATCTGCAGAGAAAATGAATTGTGTTGGATGCGAGAAAAAAGAGTGTCTTTCACATCATTTGACATTTCATCAACGCTTCTCTTGACAGTATTGTTTGATAATGGCACCGAAGATACAAGCTTTACTGCCTTTTCGTCTAGCATGCAAGAAACAATATCATTAACACACGGCTTTATGAGATTTCCTGCAATGGTATGAGCTTTGCCTGTTTTTTCCACTCGATAACTAACCAAGAAAGAAGCTTTTAATGAATTTTCATTGATTGTTTTTGCATGAGTTTTCATGCAATGCTGAGAAGCAGCTAGTTCAGCACTCTTCCTTTTGAAAAAATCGATGTCTTTAGCCTGGAAATCCAGGTGAGTGCCTTCAAAATGACGGCGCAGTTTAACTGGAACCATTGAAATGTTCGGAAGGACTCGCGCACAAATTACACATCGAGCTTTACCCTCCATAAAGCCCATTTCTAAATAGCTTTCGTTGTACTTACGATTCTTGGTTATTCCACTTACACAGGATATTGCAAACCAATGGTGTACTTGCAGCCTTTTCACATAATAAATCCGGCTGTGGAGCTTCTTGTGATTGTTCTTCCTTTGGTCGTCCTCCCTCCTCATTCGTTTCAACTGGAAACTTCCCTTGTTGTGAAGGCGATGAGGAAACTGCACCCTTATTCAATGATCCTGATTTCAGCCACCGATCCATGTTAGAAGTAATAAACTGGTCAAATATTGACTTATGAAGTAGGCAGTGCACTGACAAAGCAAGTTTAACATTTAATGACGCCTGGGGCCGCATACGTGCCAGCGAGAGCTGTGATTGGTCGACAAAGCTCGCTCCGCGCATGCGTAAAAGGTTTCAGCGCATCTAGCTCCATGAGCCGGCGCACAAACGACTCCCGTATTGTTGCGAAACAGTCGATCAGAGAAGCCGTATTCTCCGGTACTTAACTGTGTATGAGTTCTCACTTAGGAACCGCAAAGGCTGCTTGGGAATACGACCTGACGTAAAAGTACACATGTTTTTCACACGAACAAAAGTGATGAATTTGATTTTCACATTTTTTTTAAATAATTTTACTCGTTATTTTACACGATTTTTGTGGAAATTGGCCGCGGACCCCCTAGAAAGAGCCGGCGGATCCCTAAGGGGTCCGCGGACCACACGTTAGGAAGCCCTGCTTAAACCTAACTAACCTAAGGACATCACACACATCCATGCCCGAGGCAGGATTCGAACCGGCGACCGTAGCAGCCACATGGTTCCGGACTGAAGAGGCTAGAACCGCTCGGACACAGCGGCCGGCGGCGATATTAGTGTCACTTTTTGTACTGATATGAGTTTTTGGTTCTTTGTATTCGTATTAGCATTTCAATTTTGTTACTGACACAACGTTTCATTAGTTATCTCGATTTTTTACGATCTACAGTTGTACCGCCTTATGGCTTTAGTACAGCTGCCAGTTTTCAACTTTTTCTCTGTATCGGAGTTTTAAGTTGATTTATATATTTGCGTTTAATTAGTTCTCGCGATTTTTGGCTGTATGTATTGGATTCGCTATTCAGCTTCTTATAGTGCTATTAGTTTTTGGATTCTTGTGTTGAAGTGCATAAGTCAAGTGATGTTTTCGATAACGGGCCGAAGTGGCCGAGCTGTTCTAGGCACTACAGTCTGGAACCGCGCAACCGCTACGGTCGCAGGTTCGAATCCTGCTTCGGGCATGGATGTGTGTGATGTCCTTAGGTTAGTTAGGTTTAAGTAGTTCTAAGTTTTAGGGGACTGATGACCACAGCGATTAAGTCCCATAGTGCTCAGAGCCCTTTGAACCATTTTTGTTTTCGATAACATTGTTCATTCGCATTAATTTTGTGCTATCCGCATCTTTAAAACCTACCAACGTATAGTATTTTCCTGCGTGTTTGCTACTGTATATTTTACTGTTATCATGGTTTTAAGGTTGGTATTTTAGATTTTAGTATGACCCGCATGAAGTTCTCATTTCACCGCGGTTGTCATACTAGATTCAGTATTTGTTATTAAGAATTTGTACGATTCTCTATGTAGGTAATACATTTTATTCAACTGCGTCATAAACATACTCTAGAACGTATAGAATTTTGCTGAAATTAACAATACTCTGAAAGACCTGAGTCGAAACAAGGCCCCGGGAGTAGACAACATTCCATTAGAACTACTGACGGCCTTGGGAGAGCCAATCCTGACAAAACTCTACCATCTGGTGAGCAAGATGTACGAGACAGGCGAAATACCCTCAGACTTCTAGAAGAATATAATAATTCCAATCCCAAAGAAAGCAGGTGTTGACAGATGTGAAAATTACCGAACTATCAGTTTAATAAGACACAGATGCAAAATACTAACGCGAATTATTTACAGACGAATGGAAAAACTGGTAGAAGCCGACCTCGGGGAAGATCAGTTTGGATTCTGTAGAAATGTTGGAACACAGTGAGGCAATATTGTCCCTACAACTTATGTTGGAAGGAAGATGAAGGAAAGGCAAACCTATGTTTCTAGCATTTGTAGACTTAGAGAAAGCTTTTGACAATGTTGACTGGAATACCCTCTTTCAAATTCTAAAAGTGGTAAGGGTAAAATACAGGGAGCGAAAGGCTATTTACAATTTGTACAGAAACCATATGGCAGTTATAAGAGTCGAGGGGCATGAAAGGGAAGCAGTGGTTGGGAAAGGAGTGAGACAGGGTTGTAGCCTCTCCCCGATGTTATTCAATCTGTGTATTGAACAAGCAGTAAAGGAAACAAAAGAAAAATTTGGAGTAGGTATTAAAAGCCGGAATGGACAGTGTCTTTAACGGAGGATATAAGATGAACATCAACAAAAGCAAAACGAGGATAATGGAATGTAGTCGAATTAAGTCGGGTGATGCTGAGGGAATTAGATTAGGAAATGAGACACTTAAATTAGTAAAGGAGTTTTGCTATTTGGGGAGCAAAATAACTGATGATGGTCGAAGTAGAGAGGATATAAAATGTAGACTGGCAATGGCAAGGAATTCGTTTCTGAAGAAGAGAAATTTGTTGACATCGAGTCTAGATTTAAGTGTCAGGAAGTCGTTTCTGAAAGTATTTGTATGGAGTGTAGCATGTATGGAAGCGAAACATGGACAATAAATAGTTTGGACAAGAAGAGAATAGAAGCTTTTGAAATGTGGTGCTACAGAAGAATGTTGAAGATTAGGTGGGTAGATCACGTAACTAATGAGGAGGTATTGAATAGGATTGGGGAGAAGAGAAGTTTGTGGCACAACTTGACTAGAAGAAGGGATCGGTTGGTAGGACATGTCCTGAGGCATCAAGGGATCACAAATTTAGTATTGAAGGGCAGCTTGGAGGGTAAAAATGGTAGAGGGAGACCAAGAGATGAATACACTAAGCAGATTCAGAAGGATGTAGGTTGCAGTAGGTACTGGGAGATGAAGGAGCTTGCACAGGATAGATTAGCATGGAGAGCTGCATCAAACCAGTCTCAGGACGGAAGACCACAACAACAACAACAACAACAACACTACTCGAAGGAGATTGGTACTGTAAGCGCTATCATTTACAACGGTAAATGGCATCTGCTACTTATATGCAACGCAAATACGTATTATATATGGTGTGACCTGTACGCAGATAATTCACATGCTACCTTGCTGTCATCAGTCACGTTCCGGGGAGAGCCCAAGTTGTAGACAAGCAGATGAATCACTGTCTCTCCTTCACCGCACTCGCATAACGCAGAGCAGCAGGTAAATCCGCACTTTCTTATTTGATTTTCGTTCTCCCAACGTCATATCACAACCTGTTGAGCGTCTTCCATATTAAACTTTTCTCATAATCTAAAGGGAGGATTTCAAAATGCATCTTGCAAGGTGGCTGAATCTGAAACGCCTTAAATTTATTCCGAAGTTTGAAAATGCCTCAGTGAGGTTCTCTGCAGTATGACGAAAGCTCTTTCTTGACTTGAACCTTTTGGTTGCCCGTTGATACTGAAGCGTCACGTTGTTTTTTTTAATTTTTTTTAACCTCTACAACTTATCTAGAATAGAAAGTGATGTTTTATTGAGCAGAAAACAATACTCTTTTGACGAGAGAAGAGGTCGCATATTGCTTGGTATTAATCGTAATAACGCTGTTTTAATTTTTATCTCCCCAAGTAAAAGGGAGAATCTCTACTTTTTTATGTCTTGTTAGATGTTCTTATGGTCACCTTCTAGCTTGTATCTGTGCGCACATATTGTCCATGTCATTTTTCTGGAATAATAAGTAACGACAAATGATATTCGCTGCATTGTGCTTCTTCATTTTAATGTCAACATTAAGTTTTATAACTCATCTCATGGATCAAGCGGTGAGTTTTTGTGATGAGAATTAGCTGCCTTTGTCTCTTGCTATTTAACAGCCACTGTGGTCATCTCATTGAGATAATTATTATTTATATTCATTACATGGAACACCCTTGTTTTATCTTGACGAGTCCGATCTGGCAGTGCGAACAGGAAATGGTGCGCTTACCATTTTAAATGGAACTGTAGAGTAATTGCATTACGTGTACAATTCTTTCTGATGAGACTTTTGGCCTATACTACCTTCAGGTTTCCAGGTAATTTAGAAAATGGCGATGAATAAAGTCATCCCAAAAAATTTATTTCATCAGCTTTGTTTGCAACTCGCCAGCTTAATTGATAGCTTCAGTTTTCATGTCATTCTTGTAATATGTCAATTACAGTGAACTGTTAGGTTCTTCTTCCGCTCTGTGCTTCTGTCCTGTGACAGGTTTCAACTGGAGGCCCGCCGTCGTGTCCTCTTCTGAGCATGCTTCTCCGTCTGTTTATATGTTCGTTCTCTTCTAATTTCATCCTTAATTCCATTTCTCTTCCCTTCATTCCTTCCACTTCTCCTTTAATTCGTTTTTCAGACAATTCCTGTGCGGTCTATGCCCCAGCCAAGAATTCCTTTCTTTCCGACCGCTGCCTGTAATCGTACTTCTTCCCTTGATTTTTCATCACTTATTTATTCTTACGCCTGTTAGTCCACTTTTGCTTAAGCATTCTTCTCGATAGCCATATTTCAGAACTAAGTATCTTTCTTCTTTCTTTTTAACTGTCCATCATTCTCTCGTATATAACACTACACTCCAGCCATAGCATTTAGCAGATCTTTTCCTCAGCTCCGAATTCTTGGGATACTTCTATATTTTTCACGTGGTTTCTTTCTCATAGACATCCACTTCCTTATTTCTTCTATACAGCTTCCGTTCCCTATCGTTAAACTTCCCAGGCACAGGAAGGCTTTCACAGTAGCTCAAATAGAATGACTTGATAGTTGACACTTCATGGGTTGGAGCTGGTTTCCTCCAATCAGAGCGCCCAATGTCACGCCCGAAACACGTCACGAGGATTACGAAATACACACGTTTCATACGCAGCACTATCCAAACGCTGCTGGATCCTTCCGACATGCACACATACACAGTTGTTATAATCACAGAGACTGACCAACAGTAGATAAACTTAACACGACATTGCGTGAAGCTGAATTTTTCACGGCATTGCTTGAAGCTGAATTTTTGAAGAATGCACTTCGGAGTCGCGACTGGGTCACCAAAAACACAAATTTAACAACTTACCGCAGTGTTCTGATGGGGTGTAGTGATTAACGTAGAAGCCTTGGGTCTAGATGCTTGTAGGTTCATGTGACCTTTAAAGCAGCGAACTTTTATTATTTTCAGATCTAATCTAAAGATTTTGACAATTACTTTTATTCAACTAATTGATTTATTTATTTATTTTGTAATTTCTCATACTTTGTTGCGCCATTTTCATCTTTGTACGAGGTGCATTCAAGTTCTAAGGCCTCCGATTTTTTGTCTCCGGACTGGAAAGAGATAGAAACATGTGCATTGTTTTAAAATGAGGCCGCGTTCATTGTCAATATGTCCCAGAGATGGCAGCACCGTACGGCATATGGAATTTTACCGCCAGCGGCGAGAATGAGAACTGTTTTAAATACTTAAAATGGCGACGTTTTCCTTACTTGAACAGCGTGCAATCATTCGTTTTCTGAATTTGCGTAGTGTGAAACCAATTGAAATTCATCGACAGTTGAAGGAGACATGTGGTGATGGAGTTATGGATGTGTCCAAAGTGCGTTCATGAGTGCGACAGTTTAATGAAGGCAGAACATCGTGTGACAACAAACCAAAACCACCTCGGGCTCGCACAAGCCGGTCTGACGACATGATCGAGAAAGTGGAGAGAATTGTTTTGGAGGATCGCCGAATGACTGTTGAACAGATCGCCTCCAGAGTTGGCATTTCTGTGGGTTCTGTGCACACAATCCTGCATGACGACCTGAAAATGCGAAAAGTGTCATCCAGGTGGGTGCCACGAATGCTGACAGACGACCACATGGCTGCCCGTGTGGCATGTTGGCAGGCAATGTTGACACGCAACGACAGCATGAATGGGACTTTCTTTTCGTCGGTTGTGACAATGGATGAGACGTGGATGCCATTTTTCAATCCAGAAACAAAGCGCCAGTCAGCTCAATGGAAGCACACAGATTCACCGCCACCAAAAAAATTTCGGGTAACCGCCAGTGCTGAAAAAATGATGGTGTCCATGTTCTGGGACAGCGAGGACGTAATCCTTACCCATTGCGTTCCAAAGGGCACTGCGGTAACAGGTGCATCCTACGAAAATGTTTTGAAGAACAAATTCCTTCCTGCACTGCAACAAAAACGTCCGGAAAGGGCTGCGCGTGTGCTGTTTCACCAAGACAACGCACCCGCACATTGAGCTAACGTTACGCAACAGTTTCTTCGTGATAACAACTTTGAAGTGATTCCTCATGCTCCCTACTCACCTGACCTGGCTCCTAGTGACTTTTGGCTTTTTCCAACAATGAAAGACACCAGCTGTGCTGCTATTGCCTCAGCGATTTTCCAGTGGTCAAAACAGACTCCTAAAGAAGCCTTCGCCGCTGCCATGGAATCATGGCGTCAGCGTTGTGAAAAATGTGTACGTCTGCAGGGCGATTACGTCGAGAAGTAACGCCAGCTTCATCGATTTCGGGTGAGTAGTTAATTAGAAAAAAAATCGGACGCCTTAGAACTTGAATGCACCTCGTATTGACTTTCTTATTTGCTATTGTTTTCCTTCCCTTTTTGGATTGTACTCTGCCTGTATCGCCTATAATCTGCAACCAAGTGTCAACCAGGACTGCTCATTGGTTGGTGACACGGCAGCTCGTGTAACCAGTGTGAGGATAGTTTCGGGTAACCAGTGAGCGAGAAATTACAGTTTGCTTTTAGCGCTGAAACTTAAATTTTTCTGTCTTGAGTTTGCTTGTAGAGCATATATAGTACATCGATGAACAAAGCAACTGTGATTTTAGCTCAGCCGCAGATAGGTGACCGCCGCTTTCTTGGATCAGTTGCACACGACGAAGTAGTGATTTGGTTAGGACAACAGTTTAAATTCAGCGCAACAAAACGCGTCGTCTGCCACATTTCAGTCATTGGTCACTTAAAATCAATTGGCGACAGAGCATCTCGGATTTCCGTCATACTTCGCGGTGGCTATTCCCAAAATTGCTCCGAGTTAGATATTACTAGCATTTGTGAAATGACCTACAGTGTTTGTGTGTCGTCTGCAAGCGAGCGCTTGCCAGCGCCCGATGTAGCAACACTGTAGTGGTTCAAATGGCTCTAAGCACTATAGGACTTAACATCTGAGGTCATCAGTCCCCTAGACTTAGAACTACTTAAACCTGACTAACCTAAGGACATCACACACATCCATGCCCGAGGCAGGGTTCGAACCTGCGACCGTAGTTCAACGCGATTCCGGACTGAAGGGCCGAGAACCGCTCGGCCACAGCGGCCGGCGCAACACTGTAGTGGCCAGAGAAAAACTTCAACCGTCAAGTAATTTTAATCGGAGTGCGGTTCTTCTATTTTTCAATTATGGCTATACTAACTGGAGATTCCTTATCGCTTATTCTCATCACTTTCGTTTTTCTTATATTTACCTTCATTCCATATCTCTTGTCACATCTCGTAACATTCCTCAACATTTTCTGTAGCTCCTCTTCTATTTCCGCCAACACTGCTTGATTATCAGCATATTTTTCGAGTATACTCTTTAACCTTTCTCCTGCAGTTATAATGGCTCTTGCAGCCTCTGTGGCCTTACCTATCAGCTCTTCTCCAAATACGTTGAAGAGCTTCAATGACAGTGAGCATCCTCGCCTTACACCCTTTTCAATATTCACCTCTTCCGTCTCCTTATTCCCTACTCTAACTTTAACTTTTCGCTTTGTATACATCTCCTTTACTAACCTTCCTATATTTCGTCTATACCAACATACGCTACTAGCTATTAAAATTGCTACACCACGAAGATGATGTGCTACAGACGCAAAATTTAACCGATGGGAAGAAGATGCTGTGATATGCAAATGATTAGGTCTTCAGAGCATTCACACAAGGTTGGCGCCGGTGGCGACACCTACAACGTGCTGACATGAGGAAAGTTTCCAACCGATATCTCATACACAAACAGACGTTGACCGGCGTTGCCTGGCAAAACGTTGTTGTGATGCCTCGTGTAAGGAAGAGAAATGCGTACCATCACGTTTCCGACTTTGATATAGGTCGGATTGTAGCCTATCGCGACTGCGGTTTATCGTATCGCGACATTGCTGCTCGCGTTGGTCGAGATCCAATGACTATTAACAGAATATGGAATCGGTGGGTTCAGGAGGGTAATACGGAACGCCGTGCTGGATCCCAATGGCCTCGTATCACTATCAGTCGAGATAACAGGCATCTTATCCGCATTACTGTAACGGATCGTGCAGCCACGTCTCGATCCCTGAGTCAACAGATGGCGGCGTTTGCAAGACAACAACCATCTGCAGGAACAGTTCGACGTCGTTAGCAGCAGCATGGACTATCAGCTCGGAGACCATGGCTGCGGTTATGCTTGACGCTGCATCACAGACAGGAGCGCCTGCAATGGTGTACTCAACGACGAACCTGTGTGCACGAATGGCAAAACGTCATTTTTTCGGATGAATCCAGGTTCTGAACAGCATCATGATGGTCGCATCCGCGTTTGGCGGCATCGCTGCGAACGCTCATTGGAAGCGTGTATTCGTCATCGCCATACTGGCGTATCACTCGTCGTGATGGTATGGGGTGTCATTGGTTACACGTCTCGGTCACCTCTTGTTCGCATTGACGGCACTTTGAACAGTGGACGTTACATTTCAGATGTGTTACAACCCGAGGCTCTACCCTTCATTAGATCCCTGCGAAATCCTACATTTCAGCAGAATAATGCACGACCGCATGTTGCAGGTCGTGTACGGCCTCTATGGATACATAAAATGTTCGCCTGCTGCCCTGGCCAGCACATTCTCCAGATCTCTCTCCAATTGAAAACGTCTGGTCAATGGTGGCCGAGCAACTGGCTCGTCACAATACACCAGTCACTACTCTTGATGAACTGTGGTATCGTGATGAAGATGCATGGGCAGCTGTACCTGTACACGCCATCCAAGCTCTGTTTGACTCAATGCCCAGGCGTATCAAGACCGTTATTATGGCCAGAAGTGGTTGTTCTCGATACTGATTTCTCAGGATCTATGTACCCAAATTATGTGAAAATATAATCATATGTCAATTCTAGTATAATATATTTGTCCAATGAATACCCGTTTATCATCTGCATTTCTTCTTGGTGTAGCAATTTTAATGGCCAGTAGTGTATCTTAAAGTACTCAGCAGCATACGGCAGTCGTCTCTATCGAAACCTGCAACATACTAACTGTTAAGGAAGATGAATAGATTTTCTATCAGTTTCCCTGACGAGAAACCATTAGTGCGACGTATCAAAAATAAGGGTTTGGTGGTCGTTTGATATTTGGGCTATGCACGGCTCTGTTCCCAAAATGTGGCTCGACAGTTTCAATGGGTCGAGCCGTTCACGTCTGCTTTCATCCTCATTAGCTAAGATTGCTGAAGTAACAGTTGCAGATTATGATCTTCCGCTCAGATACCTAAATCACTGGTAAGTCAAGCGAAAATTTAAATAACGACAGTTGCTACTAAATGAATAATAACAAATCACAATAATGTGCTGATAATAAATTGACGTCGACGATGCCGCAAATCTATCCTGAACAAAGCGATGATTTATTCAATCAATCATATGAAAGAATATATAAAAATGGTATCCACAATAATTCAGTTTAAAAGATACTTATTGATAAATATTCAATTGCAGTGAAGATTGAGTATATCTACGTAATCTGAATGGTAATGGACTCCCCAGAAATCAATAATTCATCTCTTGTTCATCAACATACCAAAGCTCAAGTTTTGAACTAGGCAAAAATATTCCCAGATCGGCGAGTAAACCACGTCAAAGTTGCCCGAAGAACATCTTATGATGATCGACCACAACTAAAGTTCGTGCTAACACAACGAGTCAAAGCCCAACATGCCTCGGAATTTTTCTGAGAACAAGCAAATTTTAAAATACTCGCGACCGCTAGGCGCCCGGAAACTATCACTTCACCAAACTAGCTTCTCTGCAACAAGTCTTTCCTGGCATCTCGTCTTGAAATCTTCCCCCTACCCCGTCTCAACAGGATGTTCCCTTTGTCGCATCCACACAACAAGTGTTTCAACTCTCTGTCTCTCCCAGAAATCTCACCATGCTCCCAAGAGCCTCTCCACGAATCCTAAAGCCCGTGAGCCTCACCGCTCGCGCCAATGACAAACACTTACTGCCCCCCCCCCCCCCCTAAAATAAAGTATAAAGTGGGCCATCATTTGCATAATATCAAAGTTACAGATTAGATATAAGACTTAAACCAAAGAACATTTTGTCTGCTTGTATAGAGACCAAACACGATATTGTTTATGTAAAAGCCTAGAAATAATTAACTAAGGATGATCTAGTGCACACACGCTTATAATAAATAATAAAGAATACAGGTTAAGATATATGAAATACAAGTGTGGCCTGCACAACACATGCGTCTTCTCACACTCAGTCTATTTACGGTATTAAATCTTACGAATCGTTTACTGTTTTTTAGTTAGAACGGTTTTGACATCGGCCAAAATAACCTTCATTTTTTATTGAGAAGTAGTTAATAATTGGGATAAAAGTAACATGGTCACCTATGGCCAGACTTGAGAGTTGCCATACTGCTTTCATTTGTCATGTATTTCTGTAGGCTGCTATGATATGATACATTTACATAATAAAAAGATGTTAGGGGCAACCATTCAATAAATAACTTATGTATCAATGTGTGACTTTCAAGGATCGTTGCTAGACTCTTGAGCTATCATTGGGTATTTCGTTTATAAAGATTGCATAAAGCGTTCAACAATTATTAATTGGTAATGGTTATTGTAAGTATATTTGTTAACATTTTACAACTAACTTCTACAGCGTTTATGATGTAATACGAAAGTCTTAATAAATGCACGACAGTGCTGCAAGCACCCTGATGTGTTTCGATTTATCGTACTGTCAAACAAGGAAGTATTATGGATTTGTGAAGTGTTTCAATATGGCCCTGTTTCATACTGTAGCGGAAGCTGCCATTGTACTGGACACGCACTGTAGAGCAATCTGCTATTGTCCCTTGCTGGGCGGTCCTTTGTCGACGCACACAGATCGCCTGGAAGACCCCAGCCGGACTCCAGTTCCATCATAAGATTTAAAAATTCATTCTGGCTGATTTCTCGGGCATATGCCTTATGTTACAATGCGTCCTCGCGTCTACAATCGCAGATGCAAAGAATCACTTCATAAAATAAATAGATCGGTGTCCATGTGAGAGTGCAGAGGTGTTACTAGCCTAGTGTTTCGCATTGTATCGCAATCGTTACATAATAATACGCCAACGTGCACATTATCGGGCACTAAACCGTTACTTAACCCTAGGAGTGCCAACGCATTTTTCATAACGAGCATTACCAAGCGGGGGAGGAGGGAGATTATGCCCAACCTAGAAAGGTTTTTACAAAATTCGTTAATTATTGTTTACTTTTACTCACAACGTACTTTTCAAAGAGATATTGATGTGTAACTAACATCCTGAAGCTGAAAACATTAAATGGTTCAAATGGCTCTGAGCACTATGGGACTTAACAGCTGTGGTCATTAGTCCCCTAGAACTTACAACTACTTAAACCTAACTAACCTAAGGACATCACACACATCCATGCCCGAGGCAGGATTCGAACCTGCGACCGTAGCAGTCACGCGGTTCCGGACTGCGCGCCTAGAATGAAAACATTAAATGTCACATCCAGATGAAAGTGACATCAATTACAATGACAAATTTTTGGGTTAAGTTCAAACGAAAAACTTACAACAGTTATGTAATCCGGTAGAATAATTAATTAAAAACACCATTTTTTTCAGAATTTTAAAATATAAAGTAGCTGACTAAATTAAAATATATTCAAAAGCTGGACGTAAAGTATTCCGCTCCCCTCCCCTCCTTGTCATAGCGAGGGTTAGTGTGAATAAGGAAACGTTTTTGTAATTATTTAGTTGAAATTGGATCTGTGTAACGCTGACAAAATACACAGGTGCAAACCAGTAAAACTAAAGGAAGCTCTGTTTAAAAATTGAGACATCTTAGGAAAATGTTAGCAGTCGCTGCAGAGTACTGGAAAGTTCTGCGGAAAAAGCTGAAGCTCAAACGAGCCGCATACTGCTGCATCGCGCACTCTGTATTCCGACCACGATGTTTCGCTGTAAAACGCGGACTCCGGTCTTAAGACGCCGCCACGTCACGTCATTTTCAAGGACCACGTGGCCCCCTGTTTACAAATGAAGGAATAAGGCACGGTAAATCCGCCGTCATTTACCGGTCCGGCGGACGTCGAAGGACGCTATCGGAAGAAGCATCTGACACTGAAGCGAAGCGACGTCCCGCGCCGGGCGCCGACCGTGGGAGCAGGCGACGCCGCTGTGACGTCACGCCGGCCGCCGCGGGTGGCCCCACTGGCGATCGGCTTACTTTCCGTAGCTGCACTACCGATAGTGCTGCAGGGCAGAGCCAGCTGTGGGCTCAGCCGTTGATAAGTGTTCATGGCGGAGTTGGAGGCGTTGATACGTGGACAGTCCACGAATTAACGATTGCTAGCCTTCAGTAATTTCAAGAAATGTAATTTACTAGCAAACCCAGCAATGCATCGCAACTGCTAAATACTGTATGTATGGAAACTGACTACATTCTGATCTCATTTTCCCCTCCCCCCTCCACCGCTCTCTGTCCATCTCTCCCCATCCTCCCCCTCTCTTTGTTCATCACCTCCTTCCCCATCTCTACGTCCATCCCCTCCCCCCCTTCCACCGCCCTCTCTCTGGCTTTGAGCGTCGTTCATTGTTATTGCAAATTTGTATTCCATAGTACTGTTCCAATCGTAGTACTGTTCCAATAAGCCTTGTACACAACTATTATGCATCCTGCGAAAGCCACTGCCAGGAATAAAAGAGAATTACACCTTGTTGTGTACACAGTTCTTTAAAAATATGTATAATGAGAAAGATTCACCACGCGGTCTGGGCACCTTGTCACCACGGTCCGCGCGGCTCCCCGCCCCCCCCCCCCCTCCCCGCCCCGACGGAGGTTCGAGTCCTCCCTCGGGCACGGGTGTATGTGTTGTCCTTAACGTGACTTAGTTCAGGTTAGATTGAGTAGTGTGTAAGCTTAGGGACCGATGGCCTCAGAAATTTGGTCCCATAGACTCTTACCACAAATTTCCAATAATTTCCAGTTGAGGAAGATTATATATGGGAGAAAAAAAACTTGTCTGACTGTGGAAAAGAAAACAAAACCGCACATTTTTGCAATAGGACACAGCACAGAATTTTCTTTCTCGGAGTCCATTTTTAAAAGAAATCCTGTACATTACTGCTTAAAAAACACGCCACCCGTGACCATCCGAATGTCTATTACAGTATCGCGTAAAAGTTTAAAGTAAGTCGGCTAGAAAATTTTCGAGAATTTCGGCAACAACGTTTCCCCTTTAGTATTGCTTATATATTCATGTACTTAAAAAATGTGTAGTCTACGACTGCCTGAATGCTCCTTACAGTATCCTGTAAAATCTGAAGTAAATCGTTAAAGAATTTTCAAGATTTTTGGTAAGAAAGTTTCCTCTTTATGTATTACATATACATTTATATATTAACAAAATATAGCTTTCGTCTGCCCGAATGTTTATTAGAGTATTACGTAAAAATCTGAAATAAATCGGTGAAGAACTTTTCGACATTTTTGATAACGTTTCCTCTTTATGTATTACAGATATATATATATATATATATATATATATATATATATATATATATATATATATATATTCTACGCATTAAAAATATGTAACCTATGCCCGTCCTACTGTCCATTGCAGTATCCTGTAAAAATAGGAAGTAAATTGGTCAAAAACTTCACGAGATTTTTGGTAACAACTATTCCCATTTTTATATTACTTATATAGTTAAGTTTTATACATATATTAAAACTTATGTTATATGCCCGTCCGATTGTTTGTTAGAGTGCAGTGCAAACATTTGCAGTAAACCGCCGGCCGCTGTGGCCGAGCTTTACAAGGCGCTTCAGTCTGGAAGCTACATTTCATTTAGTACAGCAAGAATCCTCTGTAAATTTCGGGTGAAACAGATATTTCCGTCCACCATCTAACATTGCAGATATTTTGGAATCAGTGAAAGTTGACTTGCTATTGCCAGCCACTGTGACCGAGCAGTTCTAAGTGCTCTAGTCCGGAACCGCGCTGCTGCTACAGTCACAGGTTCGAATCCTGCCTCGGGCATGGATGTGTATGATGTCCTTAGGTTAGTTAGGTTTAAGTAGTTCTAAGTTCTAGGGGACTGATGACCTCAGCAGTTAAGTCCCATAGTGCTCAGAGCCATTTTTTGCAGTATACCAGGCATTAACATTTGGGGATTTTACATAACAATGTTTCCCCTTTATATATCTCTCTCTGACGAAGACTTGTTTCCTTCCGCAGTATATAGCGCAAATGCGCAAAATCAAGTCGACAGACGGATTACACTTCGCGGCGGCAGCGCCATCTCTCGTGGAATCGCGGAGCTCAGCCGTCCTCTGGATTACCACTCGCCGCGGCCGTTGCCGCATTCTGTCGTGTTCCAATACAACAAATCGTGTACATGATGCGAGTCCATGCACTGCATAACTAATAACCACTATTATGGTTCATAGCTTTTCTCTGTGGTGAGAATCATGGTTCTGTCGTACTCCACTGAATGTCTACTGAAATGTAGCGTTCGACAATAGTATAATTGCTTGGTTGCAAAAGGTGAGTGCAACGTTGATGTTCAGTGCAGCGTTCTTTCACAGTGCGTGTGTTCCATCCTATGTAAGCCATACCACACTGACAAGGTATGTTGCAAATGCTGGCCTTCCACAATAGCAAGTCAAAAAATGCTTCAAATGGCTCTAAGCACTATGGGACTTAACATCTGAGGTCATCAGTCCCCTAGACTTTGAACTACTTAAACCAAACTAACCTAAGGACATCACACACATCCACGTCCGAGGCAGGATTCGAACCTGCGACTGTAGCAGCACCGCGGTTCCGGACTAGAGCGCTTAGAACCGCTCGGTCACAGTGGCTGGCAATAGCAAGTCAACTTTCACTGATTCCAAAATATCTGCAATGTTACATGGTGGACGGAATATCTGTTTCACCCGAAATTTACAGAGGATTCTTGCTGTACTAAATGAAATGTAGCCCACAAAGTAAGGAAAGCTAAAGATTTTGCGAATGTGTTCTCCTCTTTATACACTTTCCACATTCTTTGTTTTAAATGACAGTGCTTTGTTAACCTGCTGGACGAAGTATCCATTTTTTGCTGAGTACTGTCATTATGTGGATGAGCTCTTGAGGAGAACTATCTGGACCTGAGACAGGGTGAGCTACGTATACAAGTGTTTTAAGTGCTCTCATAGTCTGCGACGGGTGATGACAACTTGATTCTTGCAAATACAAATCGGTAAAAGCGGGCTTACGATAAACAGAAAGCCTCAGAGAGCCATCATTCTTTCGTGTAACGAAGACATCCAAGAAAGGCAGTCAACCGCCTTTCTCCCCTTCAATAGCGAAACGAATGTTGTTATGAATGGAGTTGAGATGGTGAAGAAACTCCATCAGCATATATCCTCCATAAGGCCACACTATGAAGGTATCATCCACATACCTCCAAAATACAGTTGGCTTAACGGTAGATAATTCGACCACTCTTCCCTGGAAATCTTCCGTTAAAAGTTTGGCCACCAACGAAGACAGAGGGCTGCCCATGGTGACGCCTTCATTCCCTTCAAATTATTCTTGGCTGAACATAAAATAGGTCAGGTTGACGATACAGCATGCCGAAACAGCGCAGTGATATCCATCTGGAATTCTTTGTCAGTTAGTGCTAAAGAATTTGCGAGATGGACCTTTGTAAAAAAAAAAAAATGGTACCACATCAAAAGCGCAACAAAACGGTCAGAACTGCTTAGACCGACAGCCCCCCGCCTGTTGATAAAGTTAGCTGAGTTATGGATGTGATGTGAGCAGTCGTCCGTTAACTGTCTCAAAAAAGAAACGAGATGTTTCGCTAAATCAAACACTACTGGCCATTAAAATTGCTACACCAAGAAGAAATGCAGATGATAAACGGGTAATCATTGGACAAATATATTATACTAGAACTGACATGTGATTACATTTTCACGCAATTTGGGTGCATAGATCCTGAGAAATCAGTGCCCAGAGTAGCCACCTCTGTCCGTAATAACGGCCTTGATATGCCTGGGCATTGAGACGAACAGAGCTTGGATGGCGTGTACAGATACAGCTGCCCATGCAGCTCAACACGATACCACAGTTCATCAAGAGTAGTGACTGGCGTATCGTGACGAGCCGGTTGCTCGGCCACCATTGACCAGACGTTTTCAATTGGTGAGAGATCTAGAGAATGTGCTGGCCAGGACAGCAGTCGAACATTTTCTGTATCCAGAAAGGCCCGTACAGGACCTGCAACATGCGGTCGTGCATTATCTTGCTGAAATTTCGTAGGGATTGAATGAAGGATAGAGCCACGGGTCGTAACACATCTGAAATGTAACGTCCACTGTTCAAAGTGCCGTCAATATGAATAAGAGGTGACCGAGACGTGTAACCAATGGCACACCATACCATCACGCCGGGTGATACGCCAGTATGGCGATGACCAGTACACGCTTCCAATGTGCGTTCACTGCGATGTCGCCAAACACGGATGCGACCATCATGATGATGTAAACAGAACCTGGGTTCTTCCGAGAAAATGACGTTTTGCCATTCGTGCACCCAGGTTCGTCGTTGAATACACCATCGCAAGCCCTCCTGTCTGTGATGCAGCGTCAAGGGTAACCGCATGAGCTGATAGTCCATGCTGCCGCAAACGTCGTCGAACTGTTCGTGCAGATGTTTGTTGTCTTGCAAACGTCCCCATCTGTTGACTCAGGGATCGAGACGGGGCTGCACGATCCGTTTCAGCCATGCGGATAAGATGCCTGTCATCTCAACTGCTAGTGAAACGAGGCCGTTGGGATCGAGCACGGCGCTTCATATTACCCTCCTTAACCCACCGAGTCCATATTCTGCTAACAGTCATTGGATCTCGACCAACGCGAGCAGCAATGTCGCGATACGATAAACCGCAATCGCGATAGGCTACAATCCGACCTTTACCAAAGTCGGAAACGTGATGGTACGCATTTCTCTTCTCTTCTCTCGGCGCGCCTTCCCGGCCTGGAAGCGGAGCTTTAAAGACAGGTCAACAACTGTCACGATGCTTTGTCTAGACGAAGTCCAGCAACAGATTTCTAGCACTATCATCAAACTGAATGGCTTGATGCACATCTTGATAACGTTCAGTTATGTTTTTATTTTGGTATTTTTCCAGTGATTTTTGTTTTATACTTTAGTTTCAATCAACGTACTATAACACAAATTACAGTTAACGAGAATGAAAACTTGTCAGCGATTCCCAGTGTCATCTCGATGCACTGAACTATCTACATTACTTTCCATGAACATCAGTTAATACAATCCTGTAGCTGCCCGTAGAAATTGCTTCCGTAACAGCCAACGGTCGAAGAATCTCAGAGTGCGGCTTTTTTGATTTTTACTTCACGATCCTTTGAAACCGAACGTTGGAGGGTTGAAGTCTATATTATTCTCTCTTGGAGAGCCATTAGATGGATGTTCCTGCTTCCACAACGTACTACGTGACATGGAAAACATATGGCGGGCGTTATCAGTTTCTGCACAGTCGTTGTTGCAATGTGCTTCCGTAGCTGTCTTGATTGCAGAAGTGTGTTGTAAAGTGGAGACAGGTTGACTGATCAAAGAATTCTGGGGCTACTTGAAGAATCTGGTTCCAAAATTGGTGATAATGGTTTTGAAATCGATGATATTAGTTTGGGAACAAACGGCTCTCTTTCTCCCTCCTTCATCTTACAAGCAGGAGCCACACAAGTAAGTCCAAGAAGCAGTCACTGTAGTCCATTTCACACAATACTAGAGTCAAAAAGGACATCGTAATTCTGATGTGCGGCTTGTCTGACTTCAGGGGAACAGCGTCACTAACCACTAGAATGAGGCAGGGCTGCCTTTTGCGGCAGTAGCACTTGCGTGGGTGGTTAGCCTTGGCAGACGCTTTCGCACAATACTTCCCAACCTTTCACAAACGATTACCCACTGAGTGCGATTAGGTATTCGCCCTCCCACCCCACCACCCCCACCCCCCGCCCAATCACCAACTTTAGCGCCTAAATAAACTTCAGAATGAAAAAGAATTTGAGCCCAGTAATTTCTAAAATGACGAAAGATGAATTACAGATAGTTTTTGTGTTTGATTAAGCCACCGACTAATGAGTCAATGAGACGATTGGTATTGCTTGCGTCTGACAACCTCTTTTATATTTGATTGTTTCTCAGTCACAACAGATCATAAATCGTATTCCAAATCCATTTAGTGCCTCTTTTAAGTTATCATAGTCAAAAGCATACTTTGATATCTATAAATCTTGAATGCCACAATTATTTTCCGCGAATGTGCTTGTATGTGTTTTTGCAATGAGTGACGAACCAACTGCCAGTGCATCGCGACTCGTACCACAACTCCTTCTCAGATAAGAAGGCTAACTATTCAGAGTGAAGGCAGACGCTTGTCACAAAACATGCTTCCTCTACTCTTCTCTTCTGCTTAGCGGCAACTGCTTCACCTGCAACCCCATTTCAAATCAACCAAGTTAAAATCTATGCCCTATACTGTTTGTAAATTATTTGAGTGTTAGAGTCTCTACTTCTGCTCTGTCAGATACTGAAAGACTTCAGGGTGTTAATGCTTCGTGTCTGGCCACTATCATAATAATAATAACACTGTGTGCAGCATTGTAGTAGTCCTTATGTAGTTACTGTTGTGTCACGCTTTCAATTAATTCATTTACGTGTTTCGAAGTGAGTAATGAAGCAATTTCTGGTCTGTTGCATGAAATATCTACATTTTGGAGAAGACATTATCATCGTACCTCTAGCATTCTTTATGTATAGGCCCCTATGTCTCCTCTTTACTGTCATCGATGTATGGCAGAAAGCACCAAGTATGCGTGTTCTCGATGAAGTAGGCCTATGTGAGGAGCCTGTAATCTCCACCGCATAGTGTCACGCATTAATGCTACTGATTGCGAAAAAGTAGTTATTGGTAACTTATATAATCAATATTATCTTTTTAAAAACATAGTTCCACGACTGAAATTCAGTGAAACCCTTTTCGTTATTACCCCACAGAAAATTTGAGGTTATCCCTCAAGGCGTAATTACCCCCAGTTTGGGAACCGCTGCTCTGGCAGGCGACGGTTGTGTGTATCTTTCCAATATGCCGCTGCATTGTTTTTGGCTTGGGCGAAAGTGCTGAAATGGCTCAAATGGCTCTGAGCACTATGGGACTGAACATCTGAGGTCATCAGTCCCCTAGAACTTAGAACTACTTAAACCTAACTAACCTAAGGACATCACACACATCCATGCCCGAGGCAGGATTCGAACCTGCGACCGTAGCGGTCACGCGGTTCCAGACTGAAGCGCCTAGAACCGCTCGGCCATTCCGCGAAAGTGCTAGGACTGACTTAATGACTCAGCGAGATATTTGAGTGAGTCGATCGTATGTTGTTGTTTATGTACAGAATAAGAGTAATACAGGATTACTTGATGTTTTCGTTTGTAACTTGTAAAGTTAAAGGATCACCTCAAACATACATATGAAGCCGCAGACCTGTTACCCAGGACGACAAACAACCAATTAAGTACTAACGGCAGTCAAATGAAAACGAGACAGACGAAAAAAAAGTAAGTAAATTGTGTATTATTTCAAAAGTAATCGCCATAACTGTTATTACATTTATTCCACTGTGAGACCAAACGGTCTATGCCTTCATGGAAAAATGTTTGCTGTTGTCCACGGAACCATGACTATAACCAGGTTTGCACCTCTTCGTCCTAAGCAAGTAGACGGTAATGAGTGTCTTTCTTCAGGGTTCCAAAAATATGGGAATCGGGTAGAGAGAGATAGGCATGGTAGGGAAGACGTGTAAGGGATTCCCGGCGAAACTTCTGCAGCGTAGTTGAAGCAGTCTTGACAAATTGTGAGCCAGGCCCTATAAAAATTGCAGCACGCCACGTTTTAAATGAATGTATGTTATATTGAAACAATAGGATAGAGGTTAGTTTAACAACTAATTGCTATTTTAGATGATAATGAGACGAATGTGATACGATTTTTAAGAAATTGTAAGGTTTGATTTGCTCCCTAAATTATTAGGGATACTGTTTTCATACGTTATCAGGGTGGCTGGCTGATCCCGGTTTTTCTGTAAGTGATCATCTGGCCACACTTCACCGAGTTTTTTACCCTGTAGTTCATGTACCATTGTAACAGTACATTTTGGGAGCGCCACAGTTGTAAATTATACTTTACTCATCATTGGATATGACTGGATATGTGAATATGAGTGAAAATAGGAGAGTTAATTTAATTTTAGAGTTCATTTAATTTTACGTATTTTAGTTCGAACTAATCCAACCTCATTCATCTCTGACTACTTTAGCAAGGTGGTTAATGACGTTGCCGCTGAGCACCCTAAACACACACACACACACACACACACACAGACACACACACATACACACACACACACGAACGCGCTCGAGTACTTCTTCAGTATAGAGTACAAACGAGAGTAATAATAACCTTCGACCCTCTCTTGGATACCGTTTAAGCCGAGAATTTCTTTCTTTATTTTTATCTATAATTATTTTGAACTGCGCTCGTAAATACGGCAATTTTTGCTGTACTTCACTATTATTCTCTTCTCGCATTACGGTCATTTTATTATTCTTGTTTTCACTGTGTTAATGATTTTTGTTAGTTCATTTCGTTACCAAACGCAAATTCAGAACGGCGTCTTTGGCAAATTTATCTTTCACGAAACGGTATGGAATTTTGTGCCCTATCTTATCAATTTTCCTTTGTGTATTCCTGAACAATAACCTCGTTAACACTCTGAAAACCTGTCTTAATACATTATCATGTGGGTCTATCGTGTAATCAGATTTGGGTCTTTATCAACCGCATGGTAATGATTCTGGGGAAATTCTTGCAGTGAGGTGTATGGATCACGGTACGTAGTCTACCAAACTGACTCCCGTACCCTTAGCCCCTTTCCATTTCCTGTTCCACTGGCGATGGTTTACGAGATTACGATCTTCCGTGCTTTTACGAACGGAAATTAGGTTATTTTAGCAGTGATACAATTACGCAAGATGAATGTTGATGGAAATAATGTTTCTTGACTGGTATTGGAAATAGGGCGACATAATTATGAGACTAATTCCCCAGGAAGCTGCAGTTGACGAAACATAAGGGCTAGTCTCGCACTACAGTTTCCTAATGCATTTCTGGGACGTTCCTGTGTCGAGTGAGTCCTTCGTATGTTTTTTTCCCCAGAGATCAGCTTCGGTCTTCATTTCTGTAGTGTCAGTTTTATCGCGCTACCATATCTTTTTCAATCTATTCTCCTTCACCCATTCCAATATTGCAACATTGGACTTCTTTTTATTTCCAAATTACAATCACTTATAGTGTTGCTATCCATCGACACACCTCACATTATTCTGTACCTTACTTTCGTCCGTAACATCGAAAGGATGAAAGATTGGTGCGTAGCACTGTATCGGCAACGAAGTCGTTACAGGTGGAGAAATTGTTCGAATTTCAGGAAAATGGAGAATGATAGGAATCATCCCAGAATCCACAGCGATTTATGGGATTTCAACAGCTGCACACAACATTTTTTGTAGTATCTTTCCGGCAGTAATTACTTAACCCTCCCGTTCATATTAACAATACTCGAGACCTTCTCCTTTGTGTAGAAGTCATAACCTCATACAATTTACATTTGCCTCATCATTCCTTAATCTGTCAATATTTCAGTTCCTGAACGATTTCTGTTTTTATGTAATTTCAACCTGATTTCTGACAATACAACAATATGATCCGAATGCATGTCTGCACGTGAGTTTACGGTGAAACTTTGCCGTCTATTACTTAGCAGATGGAGTGTGTACCAAATGATTTTGTCCCACTGTTGACTTTCCTAGTCTTGCGGTGTTTCCAAGTATATTTTCTTCTTAGCGGTCTTGGAAAACTGTTCACAGCAGGTAGATGAAATCTTTCCCAGAAATGTAGGTTCGTTTTTGCCCTTCATTGCTCTCCCCAGTTCGATTTCTCCGGTAAACCTCGCATCCAGATTTAGTTACACTGGCTTGTTGTTTACCAAAAAAGAGCGAAAGAAAAAGTCGTGAGGAATTGTTTGCTGAGAGATACGAAAGGGAAGGTTCAAACGCCTAGCAGGGAAGGGATTTTTTTCTTCCACGAACATTGACTCCGGTTGTGTCTTAAGCACACCTGTTGATGATAGGTGCCTGTAATGGGTGTATCTGTGTGGTGGGGTGTCACGTTTGTGTTGTTTAAGACAAGGGAGATGGTCTGTTCCCGTCTCGGCACACAGCATACACTTTTCTCGAGCAGCACTAAAGTAAGCGGCTCCCCAAAGTTAACGTCCCCATTAATAGTAGTATTACTCTCTAATAATATGACAGTTTTAATCAGTATATTAGTTTAGGTTCAATACCGAACTACATATACAAGAACAGGGTTTAACAACGGTAAAATTCCTTGCTAGTTCGCTAGGTAATATTTTCCTTCAAAAGACTGAGTAACATTTTTCTAAAAAGCATCCTGCATGGGCTAATTAATTTCGATATTACTGCACATATGTAAACGATGCACTAATTTTATTTGGAGGAACAGAAAAAGAACCAGGAAATTCCATTCACAACAGAATAACGTGCAAAAAATATTATATTTAGAATTGAGAACGAACAATATAACAAAATAAACTAGAGATCGAAATCACAAAGAGTGGACCAATATCTTTCGGAAAGATTACATAATTCACGCTTTTCTTGCCGATCAAAAATAAGTGACGTATATTTTCGGGCTTATATAGAGTGACTATAAAAATCCACTTACTAAAGACAACATAATATCTTAACTAAAAATACTAAGAAACATACCAAAAGACAATGGTTACGATTCCAACTTAATCGATAAAATTTACACTAAAAAGCAACATGTCAACCGAAAGAAAATGACATAGATGCTAAGCACATTGCTGATGACACATACATAATATGTAAGATTAAATAGTGATTATACGTGTCATGTAATTAGACAATAGATACAGACAAGCAAGAAATGTACAGCTACATATATATTGTAGTTCATTACGTCCCTTATGAATTACGGGGGCTGGCTGACAGCTGCTTGACAGTTTACTCCATAGATTTACTGCTAGTTTACTCCACAGATGAATTTCTGAGTATGCTGCGGTCGCAGGTTCGAATCCTGCCTCGGGCATGGATGTGTGTGATGTCCTTAGGTTAGTTAGGTTTAAGTAGTTCTAAGTTCTCGGGGACTGATGACCACAGCTGTTAAGCCCCATAGTGCTCAGAGCCATTTGAACCATTTTTTGAATTTCTGAGTAGATATTTTGCATGTGTTGGTGTGTACACTTAATGTTTCATAAAAAATATTAAAGTTTAGCTACAACAAAAGTTAACAGAGAAAATTTTTCTCCTTTATGAACCTATTGACACGAGTTCTTACAGGTCTAAGGAAGATAAAGCAATTAAATAGCTATCCTTTGAAACCGTCTAGCAACGTTTTTCCGATACATTTACGGCGGAAGAATGAAGCGACTGATATATTGACCTCCTTTTGTGTGTGTGTGTGTGTGTGTGTGTGTGTGTGTGTGCGTGCGTGCGTGCGTGTGCGTGTGTGTGTGTGTGTGTGTGTGCACGCGCGCGCGTACGTGCCTGAGAAGGAGATGGAGACAGAGCGTGTCCTTAGCGTGCAGTAGCTGTGTAGTAGTTTGTTCTTGCTACTCAGACGAAGCTATTTGTTTCACTGTCTCTCTTTTTACGACGAAATATCAGCGTAAATTACCGCGTACTGGAGCATTAGTTACAATCATTACCAGGATGTCTGCGGCATTCCACAATGAAATGATGTATGTTGTTTCTCGCAATTCTCCTCCGTGAAAGTCAAGAAGAATGGAGTGTCGAGGTCGTAGTTCAATGCTAGCTGTTCCTTTGTACGAGAAAATTCCTGTATCTAGTGACACCTGTTGTAAAGGGAGGAATCCGCAGGCATTGCATAACAGTGAGCTGCCACATTCTGAACCCGCAGTCACGTGCACATGAATAAACGCTCACTGCCTTCGGAAATTTCCATCACTGCAGCGGACACAGTGAGAGTTTCCCAAATAAAGCGTTGCCGCATGTAGTCGCATATTTACAAATTAAACCTTTCATGAAACGACTAGCAACTGTATTACAACAATTGGCAGCTACATCTTATCAATCGTACGTTGAAAGGTTCCTCATGCTGGTGTGACTCTTGCAACCGCTCAACTATGGTAGTTTAGCGCACTGTTTCTGTTCATCCCCCAGGTCAATAGAAAGTTACATAACGAGACTGCCGTGAAAAGAAATTGGCATCTTCTAGTCTGATAATAACAAGATACCTAACCAAGCATAGTTATTACAACGATCTATGTCGAAGGTAAAAGGTAAAGTTTGTGAAAGGGCTATGTCTCTTCTGTAGGTAGAGTGCGACCTTTCATTTGTCGCAGCAGTAGGAGGGAGAAGGTGACGAACCCAACGCCTTGGACGCCTTTAATCTTTGGAAAGGTATCCGGGACTCAAACTGACAACATTCTAGGTGGACCTGTGGCCGTCCTGGAGAGACTGGAACGAGGAAAGTTTATGGCTTATTTCGGGTACTGAACCCAGGACGGCAGGCTCAAGTCTAGCACTCTGCCCACTAGACCACCACAGCCTCTATGGTGAAAAAGAAAGATAAATGATGTACCTCTGAAAATATTCACTGCAGCTTACACTGCTGCAACTTGAGAATCCCCTGACTCCATTTTCGACTGGAACAGGTAAGGGAATGACTAGTAGCAGTACTAGGCACTCTGCGGTGCCTTGGGGAATATGTATAAAGATGTACGTGTAGGTGTAAGCGGAGCCGTTTCTCCGCAATATCGTTTCTTCCATGACTGCTAGACATGCAAGATATGCAGAAGAAATTCTGTGAAATTTGGAGAGTGGGAAAGAGAGATTCGCAGAAGTAAAGCTATAAGGGCGGGTTGTGAGTCCTATCTAGATAGTCCAGACGATAGAGCATTTTCTCATGAGGGGCAAAGGTCTCTTGGTCCTGTATCGTTCCAGTTCACGCTTGTATTATTGCAAGAAGTACTAACATTCGTTACGATTGGATGGACCCCCTACATCAGCGTTAACCGTTAACCTATTTCCCAATATGGCTTTCGACTGACCTTGTAAACGCTCCATCAATTTTGGAAATAAGGGTTTGGCTGCCAGATTTCGGCTCCTGCTTTCCGTGATCGCTTCGCGAGAACACCCCACAGCATTTGAGTTTTGACTGAGCTGTCAACTTTCTACCTGTTGCATGTAATTTTTACTTTTTTAAACGTTGCATAATGTGGACAGAGTAGTTTTGTGCGTATTGAAGGGAAAGAAGAAGTGTTGGACTACCCAGCAGTGTATTGCAATGAAGATTAGCATAATTTTACTTCATTAGATTGAAGGTGATAGAATCACGATCATTGTCCATGTCGCCTACAGGAAGTGCGCACACGGTACTTGTCAACAGTTCTACAGTCCGGATAATGTCAGTTGCCACTGCGAGAATTCATAGAGTATAATAATGTCATGTGACGAGGGCCTCCCGTCGGGCAGACCGCTCGTCTGGTGCAAGTCTTTCGAGTTGACGCCACGTCGGTGACTTGCGCGTCGATGGGGATGAAATGATGATGATTAGGACAACACAACACCCAGTCCCTGAGCGAAGAAAAATCTCCGACCCAGCCGGGAATCGAACCCGGGTCCTTAGGATTGACAGTCTGTCGCGCTGACCACATTTATTTTATTTTATTTTTTTTTTAGTTTTAATTTTGTTCGCTTTAGTTCATTGTATCTGCTCGGAGCCCACGTCGTAAGACATCCATTAAGTTCGTTGTTGATCTGTTAACTCAGTTTTTTTATTACAGAGGGCACGTTACCCTCTGACCGAACACGCTGAGCTACCGTGAAAGCTAGCACTCAGCTACCGGCGGCGGACATTCATAGAGTGAAAGAGAGTCAAGTATTTCGAATCACTATGTACAGCAACGAGCGAAAGTATCTTTGGGCGACAACTATCTGGAGCTGCAGCTGTTGTCCGTTTCGAAATGGAATTTGTCAATAACGTCCGCGCGTTCACTTCATTCGTCATTACAGCGACACATTTACTCAACTAACACGTGCTGTTTTATGTCAACATTTATATAAGGAAGAAGATACAGGGTGTTTCAAAAATGACTGGTATATTTGAAACGACAATAAAAACTAAACGAGCAGCGATAGAAATACACCGTTTGTTGCAATATGCTTGGGACAACAGTACATTTTCAGGCAGACAAACTTTCGAAATTACAGTAGTTACAATTTTCAACAACAGATGGCACTGCGGTCTGGGAAACTCTATAGTACGATATTTTCCACATATCCACCATGCGTAGCAATAATATGGCGTAGTCTCTGAATGAAATTACCCGAAACCTTTGACAACGTGTCTGGCGGAATGGCTTCACATGCAGATGAGATGTACTGCTTCAGCTGTTCAATTGTTTCTGGATTCTGGCGGTACACCTGGTCTTTCAAGTGTCCCCACAGAAAGAAGTCACAGGGGTTCATGTCTGGCGAATAGGGAGGCCAATCCATGCCGCCTCCTGTATGTTTCGGATAGCCCAAAGCAATCACACGATCATCGAAATATTCATTCAGGAAATTAAAGACGTCGGCCGTGCGATGTGGCCGGGCACCATCTTGCATAAACCACGAGGTGTTCGCAGTGTCGTCTAAGGCGGTTTGTACCGCCACAAATTCACGAAGAATGTCCAGATAGCGTGATGCAGTAATCGTTTCGGATCTGAAAAATGGGCCAATGATTCCTTTGGAAGAAATGGCGGCCCAGACCAGTACTTTTTGAGGATGCAGGGACGATGGGACTGCAACTTGGGGCTTTTCGGTTCCCCATATGCGCCAGTTCTGTTTATTGACGAAGCCGTCCAGGTAAAAATAAACTTCGTCAGTAAACCAAATGCTGCCCACATGCATATCGCCGTCATCAATCCTGTGCACTATATCGTTAGCGAATGTCTCTCGTGCAGCAATGGTAGCGGCGTTGAGGGGTTGCCGCGTTTGAATTTTGTATGGATAGAGGTGTAAACTCTGGCGCATGAGACGATACGTGGACGTTGGCGTCATGTGGACCGCAGCTGCAACACGGCGAACGGAAACCCGAGGCCGCTGTTGGATCACCTGCTGCACTAGCTGCGCGTTGCCCTCTGTGGTTGCCGTACGCGGTCGCCCTACCTTTCCAGCACGTTCATCCGTCACGTTCCCAGTCCGTTGAAATTTTTCAAACAGATCCTTTATTGTATCGCTTTTCGGTCCTTTGGTTACATTAAACCTCCGTTGAAAACTTCGTCTTGTTGCAACAACACTGTGTTCTAGGCGGTGGAATTCCAACACCAGAAAAATCCTCTGTTCTAAGGCATAAACCATGTTGTCCACAGCACACTTGCACGTTGTGAACAGCACACGCTTACAGCAGAAAGACGACGTACAGAATGGCGCACCCACAGACTGCGTTGTCTTCTATATCTTTCACATCACTTGCAGCGCCATCTGTTGTTGAAAATTGTAACTACTGTAATTTCGAAAGTTTGTCCGTCTGAAAATGTACTGTTGTCCCAAGCATATTGCAACAAACTGTGTATTTCTATCGCTGCTCGTTTAGTTTTCATTGCCGTTTCAGATATACCGGTCATTTTTGAAACACCCTGTATGAGCGACGGAGGGAGTTGTTTTCGGTCAATAGTTTATGAGCCTGACGCAATTAGTGGCCGCGTTCCTGTATGTAGGATGCGGTCGTCCGATCGCTAATATTGCAGACATAATTCCGAAAACGTGAGCGTGGCAATGTCAAGACAGAGGCCAAGAAGTTTTTCATACTCTGCAAACACCGCGAAGGCCTAAGGGACAAGATTGATCCAATTTATATTTTAACGCAGAGCGTCGATTCACAACATGGTCGGCAGCAACGTCAAGCTGCCAGTGAGTTTGATTACTGTTGACTTCAAACTACTGGTTTGTATCACCGTAAACCATTCTGCGTATCTCTCACCAGCAGCCCACGAAGTCTCAGAGCCACCAAGTACACATGAGAGGTGAGTTTTACGATGTTTCTAGTCGAAATGAGAGCTAATGATGCGCAACTGGGACGTTCTCCCAGCTTCTTAAGAGGTGCCAGCCAAACACAAGACGGCCTACTTCTGATACTGTTATATTTAATACCACTTTTCTTGTGTCATACATCCTTGTCTCGTCTTCTTAAAGCTTCTATTTCCATTTTTTAAACTTCAAGTGGAACTGTTCATGTATAACAGTAATCATTTCTCTTTTATAATTTACTGGTTCAGTCCTGGTGTCGAACACTAAGCTATCCACCCCGTGGAATACCATAACGTGTCCTTGCCGCTTGCTGACGGCCATCAATATTCTGGCCTTATACGGGCGACATCCCAAAAAACAAGGGTGGGGGGAGGGGGTGAGGAGAAGTGGGGGCTGGGTGTGATTTACAAACGGCACCGTTCCCTTACAGTTCCCGCCCTAACTCGCGCACAGAGAATCCAGCGCACAGAATGCAAGTCCGTAGCGTCCTTGGTTTATCTTAATAGGTGCAAAAACCAGCCAGAAGTATCGACGTTGTAAGGCCCTACAGAGTTAGTTATACGGTTCAAGACAGGCAGTTCCATCAGGAAAATATTTTACAGACTCTTACGCAATAATTGTTTTGTCATGTGGGAGAACACCAGCCGACGTCAGGTTATTTGTAGCTCCCTCATCTCCTCCGTCGTCCAGCGAAGTGTTGTACAGTCAGGAATGGAAACTTCATCTTAATTTTTTTTTCTTCCGAAGAATGCAGTGATTATTATATCCCTCAAAACACAACAGTTGTGCATACCTTTATCATTTTTAAGAACTTCCCGAATGCTGGAATAATCGCAGGGCAGCAGCTAGTGTTAATCAACACAACGAAAAAACGGCAAAAGTTGCAAATTTCGCTCTACTTACTTTATAACTATCAAAAATATAAGAAACATGTCTATATAATGAACATAATACGAAGTTCTGTTCAGGGAAATACAGAGCTATTACATGATGATGGCGTCCTCTTGGGTAAAATATTCCGGAGGTAAAATAGTCCCCCATTCGGATCTCCGGGCGGGCACTACTCAAGACGATGTCGTTATCAGGAGAAAGAAAACTGGCGTTCTACGGATCGGAGCGTGGAATGTCAGATCCCTTAATCGGGCAGGTAGGTTAGAAAATTTAAAAAGGGAAATGGATAGGTTGAAGTTAGATATAGTGGGAATTAGTGAAGTTCGGTGGCAGGAGGAACAAGACTTCTGGTCAGGTGACTACAGGGTTATAAACACAAAATCAAATAGGGGTAATGCAGGAGTAGGTTTAATAATGAATAGGAAAATAGGAATGCGGGTAAGCTACTACAAACAGCATAGTGAACGCATTATTGCGGCCAACATAGATACGAAGCCCACACCTACTACAGTAGTACAAGTTTATATGCCAACTAGCTCTGCAGATGACGAAGAAATTGAAGAAATGTATGATGAAATAAAAGAAATTATTCAGATTGTGAAGGGAGACGAAAATTTAATAGTCATGGGTGACTGGAATTCGAGTGTAGGAAAAGGGAGAGAAGGAAACATAGTAGGTGAATATGAATTGGGGGACAGAAATGAAAGAGGAAGCCGCCTGGTCGAATTTTGCACAGAGCACAACATAATCATAACTAACACTTGGTTTAAGAATCATGAAAGAAGGTTGTATACATGGAAGAACCCTGGAGATACTAAAAGGTATCAGATAGATTATATAATGGTAAGACAGAGATTTAGGAACCAGGTTTTAAATTGTAAGACATTTCCAGGGGCAGATGTGGACTCTGACCACAATCTATTGGTTATGACCTGTAGATTAAAACTGAAGAAACTGCAAAAAGGAGGGAATTTAAGGAGATGGGACCTGGATAAACTAAAAGAACCAGAGGTTGTACAGAGATTCAGGGAGAGCATAAGGGAGCAATTGACAGGAATGGGGGAAATAAATACAGTAGAAGAAGAATGGGTAGCTTTGAGGGATGAAGTAGTGAAGGCAGCAGAGGATCAAGTAGGTAAAAAGACGAGGGCTAGCAGAAATCCTTGGTTAACAGAAGAAATATTGAATTTAATTGATGAAAGGAGAAAATATAAAAATGCAGTAAGTGAAACAGGCAAAAAGGAATACAAACGTCTCAAAAATGAGATCGACAGGAAGTGCAAAATGGCTAAGCAGGGATGGCTAGAGGACAAATGTAAGGATGTAGAGGCCTATCTCACTAGGGGTAAGATAGATACCGCCTACAGGAAAATTAAAGAGACCTTTGGAGATAAGAGAACGACTTGTATGAATATCAAGAGCTCAGATGGAAACCCAGTTCTAAGCAAAGAAGGGAAAGCAGAAAGGTGGAAGGAGTATATAGAGGGTCTATACAAGGGCGATGTACTTGAGGACAATATTATGGAAATGGAAGAGGATGTAGATGAAGATGAAATGGGAGATACGATACTGCGTGAAGAGTTTGACAGAGCACTGAAAGACCTGAGTCGAAACAAGGCCCCCGGAGTAGACAATATTCCATTGGAACTACTGACGGCCGTGGGAGAGCCAGTCCTGACAAAACTCTACCATCTGGTGAGCAAGATGTATGAAACAGGCGAAATACCCTCAGACTTCAAGAAGAATATAATAATTCCAATCCCAAAGAAAGCAGGTGTTGACAGATGTGAAAATTACCGAACTATCAGCTTAATAAGTCACAGCTGCAAAATACTAACGCGAATTCTTTACAGACGAATGGAAAAACTAGTAGAAGCCAACCTCGGGGAAGATCAGTTTGGATTCCGTAGAAACACTGGAACACGTGAGGCAATACTGACCTTACGACATATCTTAGAAGAAAGATTAAGGAAAGGCAAACCTACGTTTCTAGCATTTGTAGACTTAGAGAAAGCTTTTGACAATGTTGACTGGAATACTCTCTTTCAAATTCTAAAGGTGGCAGGGGTAAAATACAGGGAGCGAAAGGCTATTTACAATTTGTACAGAAACCAGATGGCAGTTATAAGAGTCGAGGGACATGAAAGGGAAGCAGTGGTTGGGAAGGGAGTAAGACAGGGTTGTAGCCTGTCCCCGATGATGTTCAATCTGTATATTGAGCAAGCAGTAAAGGAAACAAAAGCAAAATTCGGAGTAGGTATTAAAATTCATGGAGAATAAATAAAAACTTTGAGGTTCGCCGATGACATTGTAATTCTGTCAGAGACAGCAAAGGACTTGGAAGAGCAGTTGAATGGAATGGACAGTGTCTTGAAAGGAGGATATAAGATGAACATCAACAAAAGCAAAACAAGGATAATGGAATGTAGTCTAATTAAGTCGGGTGATGCTGAGGGAATTAGATTAGGAAATGAGGCACTTAAAGTAGTAAAGGAGTTTTGCTATTTGGGGAGCAAAATAACTGATGATATAAAATGTAGGCTGGCAATGGCAAGGAAAGCGTTTCTGAAGAAGAGAAATTTGTTAACATCCAGTATTGATTTAAGTGTCAGGAAGTCATTTCTGAAAGTATTCGTATGGAGTGTAGCCATGTATGGAAGTGAAACATGGACGATAAATAGTTTGGACAAGAAGAGAATAGAAGCTTTCGAAATGTGGTGCTACAGAAGAATGCTGAAGATTAGATGGGTAGATCACATAACTAATGAGGAAGTATTGAATAGGATTGGGGAGAAGAGAAGTTTGTGGCACAACTTGACCAGAAGAAGGGATCGGTTGGTAGGACATGTTCTGAGGCATCAAGGTATCACCAATTTAGTATTGGAGGGCAGCGTGGAGGGTAAAAATCGTAGGGGGAGACCAAGAGATGAATACACTAAGCAGATTCAGAAGGATGTAGGTTGCAGTAGGTACTGGGAGATGAAAAAGCTTGCACAGGATAGAGTAGCATGGAGAGCTGCATCAAACCAGTCTCAGGACTGAAGACCACAACAACAACAACAAATATTAAATAAAATAGAGGTAATGCAGGAACAGGTTTAGTAATGAATAGGAAAACAGGAACACGGATAAGCTACTATGAACAGCACAGTGAATGCATTATTGTAGGCGGGATAGACACGAAGCCCACACCCACCAGAGCCGCATAAGTTTATATGCCAACTAGCTTCGCAGATGAGGAGAAAGTTGAGCAAATGTATGATGACATAAAAGAAATCATGGGGGACTGAAATTCGATAGCAGGAAAAGGAAGAGAAGGAAAAATAGTAGGCGAATCTGGACTAGGGGAAAGGAATGAAAGAGGAAGACGCCTGATGGAATTTTGCACAGAGCATAATTTAATCACAGCTGACACTTGCTTGAAGAATCATGAAATAAGTCTGAATGCGTGAAAGAGACCTGGACACACCGGAAGGTTTCAGACTGATAATATAATGGTAAGACAGATTTTGGAAACCGAGTTTTATTTCTAAGACATCTCCAGGGGCAGATGTGGACTCTGACTTCAATTTATTGGTTATGGGCTGTAGATTAAAACTAAAGAAATTGCAAAAAGGTAGGAATTTAAGGAGATAGGACCTGGATAAATTGAAAGAACCACAGGTTGTTGAGAGTTTCATATGGACCATTAGGGAACGATTGACAACAACAGGGGAAAGGGATACAGTAGAAGAAGAATGGGTAGCTTTATGGGAGAAAATAATGAAAGCAGCACAGGATTCAGTAGGTAAAAAGACGAGGCCTAGTAGAAATCCGTGGGTAACACAACAGATATTTAATTTAGTTGGAGAAACGAGAAAATATAAAAATTCAATAAATTAAGCAAGCGAAAGGAAATACAAACGTCTAAAAATGAGGTTTACAATAAGTGCAACATGGCGAAGCAGGATTGGTTGAGGACAAATGTAAGGATTTAAAAGCATATATCACTAGGGGAAAGATAGATACCGCCTACAGGAAAGCTAAAGAGACCTTTGGAGAAAAGAGAACCACCTCTATGAATTTCAAAAGCAGAGATGGAATACCAGTCAAAAGCTATGAAGGGAAAGCTGAAAAGTGGATGGAATATATAGAGGGTCTACACAAGGGAGATGTACCTGAGGGCAATATTACAGAAATGGAAGCAGACGTAGATGAAGATGAGATGGGAGATAAGATACTGCTTGCAGAATTTGACAGAGCACTGAAAGACTTCAGTAAAAACAAGGCCCCAGGAACAGACAACATCTTGTTAGAACTATTGATCATCTTGAGAGAGCTACTCACAACAAAACTCTTCCATCTGGTGAGCAAGTTGTATGAGACAGGTGAAATGCCCTCATACATCAAGAAGAATACAATAATTACAATTTCAAAGAAAGCAGGTACTGACAGTTGTGGAAATTACCGAAGAGTCAGTTAAATAAGTCATGGTTGCAAAATATTAACACGAATTCTTTACAGAAGAATGGGAAAACTGGTAGAATCCGATCTCTGGGAAGCATAGTTAGGATTCCTGAGAGGCAATACTACCTTTACGACTTCTCATAGAAGATAGGTTACGGACAGGCAAATCTACGTCTCTAGCATTTGTAGACATAGAGAAAGCTTTTGGCAATGTTGACTGGAACACTCTCTTTCAAAGGAGGTAGGAGTAAAATACAGGGAGCGAATGGCTGTTTATAATTTCTACAGAAACCAGATGGCTGTTATAACAGTCGAGGGGCACGAAAGGGAAGCAATGATTGAGAAAGGGTTGTGGCCTATTCCCAACGTTATTCAGTCGGTACATTTACATTGAGCAAGCAGTAAAGGCAACAACCAAAAAACCTGGAGTAGGAATTAAGGTCTAGAGAGAAGAGATGAAAAGTTTTAGGTTTGCCGATGACACAGTAATTCTGTCAGAGGCAGGAAAGGACTTGGAAGAGCAGGTGAACAAGATGGACAGCGTCTTGAAAGGAGCATATAAGATGAAAATCAACAAAAGCAAAACTAGAATAATGGAATGTAGTTTAATTAGATCAGGTGATTCTGAGGGAATTAGATTAGGAAATGAGACACTTAAAGTAATAAGTGAGTTTTGTTATTTGGACAGCAAAATAACTGATGAATGCTGAAATAGAGAGGATATAAAATGCAGACTGTTAATGGCAAGAAAAGCGTTTCCGAAGAAGAGAAATTTGTTAACATCGAGTATGGATTTAAGTGTTAGGAAGTCTTTTCTGAAAGCATTTATATGGGGTGTAGCCATGTGTGGAAGCGAAATATGGACGATAAACAGTATAGACAAAAAGAGAATAGAAGCTTTTAAATCGTGGTGCTACAGAGGAATTCTGTAGATTAGAAGCGAAGATCATGTAACTGTGAGGCGGCACTGGATAGAATTGGGGAGAAAAGAAATCTGAGGCACAACCTTACTAGAAAAAGGTATCGGCTGGCAGGCACTTTCTGAGTCGTCAAGGGATCACCAATTTAGTACTGGTGGGAAGCGTGTGTGTGGGGGAGGGGGGGGGGGGTTAAAATCGAAGAGTAAGCAGATTCAGGATGATGTAAGTTGCAGTAGTTACTGGGGGATGAAGCGACAAGCACAGGGTAAGGTAGCATAGAGAGTTGCATCAAATCAGTCTTCAGACTGAAGACCATAAGAATAACATGTACAACAAAGTGGAAATGAGCAGTTACAGATCATTTCTGTATACTCTGTAACTGCTCAAGTCCACTTTCTTATATGTATACGTTCGTTATCTTGACACGTTTTTTATATTTTGGGAAATACCATTTTGCTATTTCGTTTCATTTATTATATTTATCGTTGGCTCATAATCACAAGTCATTACATACCGTCACAAACGTCTATTTTTCCCTCGTTTTACGAGTGTACTAGGGTGTACTTAATTTCTTTCAACGGTGACGAAAACATTGATTCTTTGACACTCACGTTACTTTACATTACTATTATAGTTTTGCAGAACATTAAGAAGTGTTTTCCTTTTTAATATTATAAGTACACATTTCATCTCAGTATAACCAAGCCAACAATTGGAACATTTCCCAACGTTCACTAATACATAGAGTGCGAACTTATCAAATTTGTGAAACATACATTTGAGTTCTGGAGAAAAATCCAGCAACGACTCATTTTTAATAATGACAGGTTGTTAAACCGTTATCAGACGTAAAGGCTTATGAATGTAAAGTACTTCGGTCTTCAAGCTGCAACAAAAATAAAAAATAAAGATGTTTGTAATTTACAAATACTAACTTTCATCTAACAAGCTTATGATACGCATATTTCTACGATGACATGTCATTTACTGGTGAGAAACTACGAACGTAAATAATGCTATGTTAAACTACTAAAATGTTTAACTTTGTGCATGAAATTCCTTACATATTACATAAAAGGATAATTAGAAGAATTGTGACTGTTAATTATTGATTTGCTTCTCCCCTGCGAGGTAAACTCAGGGTGCATGCTGTTTTACCTATGTATGAGCTATATAATATTTTATAAAAAACTGTTTCTCCCTCTTTAAAAGAGACGCTTTATTAGTAACAAGTTTCTGCAACAGTAGTTCACCCTGATATGCGTAATGTATGAAGAAATCACTCATGGCGAAGCAGGTAGAGGCACGAGCAGCTTGGGTAATATACACTGCTGGCCACCGTAAATGCAACACCCTGAAGGAAGCATCCGATTCAAGTGAATTTTACACCATGGGTTTGCAGCGATGAGATATGCAACTGATTAGAATTTCAGCGCAGACGCACATCACGCGCGCCTGCGGCGCCACCTCATAGCGCCATTTAAGGCTTGGCGATTTCGACGAGTGTACGTTCGGCACGTGTGTTTACCTTGTGGTTGTTTCACAAGATGATCAGTTATGCCTCGTAGACAACAGCGAACATCTTTTTATCAAGTATCCGAGTTCGACAGAGGAAGGATAGTGGCTTACCGAGATTGTGGATTATCATACAGAGAAATCGCTAGTCGTGTTGGACGAAACCAAACAACTGTAATGCGGATATGTGACCGTTGGATGCAGGAGGGTACGACGGACCGACGTGGTCGATCGCATTCACCTCGGTGCACCACTGCACGTGCTGATAGGCAAATTGTGCGCATGACAGTGACGGATCGCTCAGTGACATCCCGAACCATAGCACAGCACATTGCGTCTGTAACGCATCATCCAGTGTCTGCGCGTCCCATTCGACGCCGTTTACAGCAGAGTGGTCTGTCCACAAGACGTCCATTGCTTCGTCTACTATTGACGCAGAACCACAGACGTCTCCGTCGCCAATGGTGTGATGACAGACGGATGTGGACGGCAGAATGGCATGACGTTGTCTTTACTGACGAGGCACGCTTCTGTCTGCAGCACCACGATGGTCGGATTCGAGTGTGGAGACACCGTGGAGAGAGGATGCTGGACAGCTGCATTATGCACCGCCACACTGGTCTTGTACCGGGTATTATGGTATGGGGCGGTATTGGATATTACTCTCGCACGCCTCTAGTACGCATTGCCGGTACTTTAAATAGCCGGCGCTACATATCCGAGGTGCTGGAGCCAGTTGTCCTTCCTTATCTTCAGGGCTCGGCCACAGCCATATTTCAACAGGATAATGCGCGACCACCCGTGGCACGCATTGTCCAAAGGTTCTTCGTCAATAACCAGATTGAATTGCTTCCCTGGCCGGCTCGCTCTCCGGATCTTTCGCCGATAGAAAACATGTGGTCCATGGTTGCTCAACGAGTGACCCAGATTACATCCCCAGCTGCCACACCAGATGATCTTTGGCAACGTGTGGAAGCTGCTTGGGCTGCTGTACCCCAGGAACACATCCAACGTCTCTTTGACTCAATGCCGAGACATGTGGCAGCAGTGATCTCCAACAATGGCGGCTACTCTGGCTACTGATTCTGGCAGGAACCACATGTCACAGACGTCTGTAAACGTAATCATTTGATACTTGGTCAACATGTTATCTACAAAATAAATCTTGTTGTGCTACCTCTTGTCTTTCTTGGTGTTGCATTTACGGTGGCCAGCAGTGTAAATATGAGATTGATTCAGGGCTTGGAAGCTTGTGCATTGTGAGTTCATTCTCGACCAATAAACGTGCGCGTGTAAAGCGTCATGTGACCACGAGTTCAGCGATAACTCATCCCCTCCAGCGGTAGAGTCGCAACTCGTGTTTGATACCAATGAAACCAAGCGGACACTCGTCGAAGTGAAATGATGGGTGCAGTTTCTTAAGCCACATCAACAGGCGTCTCAGTAGAGGAGAGTGAGGAGCTACACGCCATGGCGGAATCGGTGGCGGTGTTTCCTTAACAAAGAAAAAAGTGTTATAATATACGTATGGACTATGCAAGTCACAATTACAGAAAACTGCACAAATTCGCGAGCAAATATGTAAAACTGCTTAGTGAGTACTTCCATGTTAACACGACACAAACAAAATACGTTGACCTAAATGTGGAAAAGAAGATAATGATACACTTACGACAAATATGAGATCCTTGTCTACAGTATGGTATGTGTTGCGCAAAACTTGAGTTATTTTTCTGAGCATGGTAAGGAACGCCCTTTGCAAAGGAGAAACTGAAATGAAAAAGCAAATTTCATATAATACGTATGCACTTGAAGCACCCAAGACGAAATGATACGAATGTTATCGGGGAAGTCGACAGCACACTTGCATTAACAAAAAAGTGACATGTACATGGCAATAGAAACATAAACAGACACGAAGTTATCAGCCATAACGTTCAAGCTACTTGTAATACGGAAGAATGTTTCGCGGGTGTTGCTGACCCGTATCGCTACACGATTGAAGGACACTTAGAAAATTCCAGCGTACGCGTCCTCACACTTGGCGGTAGTGCAAACGCACTTCTCCGTGGAGATGCGGGTTGTGGAATTTCTCCATCGTTTACGATTTCTGACAAGAGTCCTACGGCTGAAAAATTGAAACTGAGCGTTGTTTCGATAGTTGAAACAAAATTTACCCAATCAATCAACCAGTCAATAATTCGACTGCCCCCACAGAAAGTGTCTTCGGATATTTCATCGTAAGAAATTCAGCACAATGTGCCCCAACACTTTATGAATCGCTTTCCATGAAGTGGGGCCGGGACTGTTCCTCAGCTAGGTAACGTAGCTTGACATGGTACCACGGTACTTTAGTTTTTTATGTTTGACCGTGCCTTATTCTGGCATGTATTAGTTTATTTTATGCTTCTGAAGAAGGCTAGATTACTCGAGCTGAAACCTGGGTAAAGACCAGTAACTTTTCGCAACTGAGACGGATCTTTGACGTATTAGTATATCACAGTTGCTGACAGGGCTGCAACATGTTAAAAATTCTTAGAAGATCTCGGAATTTCGAAAGCAGAGGCAGGGGGGAGGGAACTGAAACAGCAAAACGTGGGTTCCATGAGGCAGAATGTGACACACAACCGAGGAGGGGCAAGAATTCCAAGAGTGATACGTGCAAGAGTGTCTGAACTAAGCATGTGAGCCGTTTTCATACTTCAGTAAAGCCTAATTCTCTTTTCATATCTTAAAAAATGCAGTCTGACTTCCAGAAATTGTAGTGACATGGTTACCTTGTGTTCCATAAATTTAGTTTCATTCCTATGGTGTATCTCTTGTATTATTTTTGATTGTTTCCTAAGTTTAAACTATTTAACGGGACAAATGCAATCCTTAGGTGGTTTTTATAAAAGCTGTATAACTGTTTAGAACGTACCACAGTGGTGTAGGTGGAGCGGGGACGAAACTGATACGGAAAACTTGCGGTCTATCAAGCCAAGAAACAGCCTCAAATTGGGCTATAAAACCTACTTAACATACAGCTCATGCACATTAGACAGTTCATTTCTTTTGCTAGCTAAAATCGTTCTTGGATATTAAAAGCCTCCTCGTTCTTCCACTTAAAAAATGTAAATTTGAAATTTGTGTAAAATTTACCTTAAATATATTCACAGCATATATTTGACACTTGTAGTTCTGTTGGTTTTGCCTTCTTACTATAAAACTACTGTACTTGTAAGGGTCATCTTTACATCGAACAGTACACGTAGTGAGGTTTTGCACAAACTTTTGCAAACGCCTTTCTTTTTTCATTACCCTGAGAAGAAACTTTAAATTAATAATGTTAACGAACTAGCTGACTAAGCCGGTGGCTTAAGAGAGCGAGAGCATATTGAAAATCTCGCGCTGCGTGCGTAAGATGTATCTTAGGTGCTTTTTGAATCTGAGGCTGTTTGCCGGTTTGGTAGACTTCAAATTGTTCACGATACCACTGTTGTACGTTGTAAACAGTTATCGTTACACATACCGGACAGCATTTTTACGATTTAAAAACGGAAAATTGTAGAAAATTCGTTGTGACCCACGAAAATGAACACTTGAAAAAAGTCGCCATGCCCTTAGCCAGACTGGAACCGGCTACCTTCGAAGCACTTGAAACGACTCTGTCTCCTCTTGGAGCCCTCCCCTATATCACGTAGCTTTAATTGTCCACGATGACGGAAACTGGAAGCTTTATCTTCCGAAACGGGAAGCCTTCAATATGTCTCTTATTCCCAGCAAGTCACATAATTGTTTTTGACAGAAGGTAGTTTATGTACCACTGGTTCGTGCCTTCCATCCTATTGTTGTTGTTGTGGTCTTCAGTCCTGAGACTGGTTTGATGCAGCTCTCCATGCTACTCTATCCTGTGCGAGTTTCTTCATCTCCCAGTACCTACCGCAACCTACATCCTTCTGAATCTGCTTAGTGTACTCATCTCTTGGTCTCCCTCTACGATTTTTACCCTCCACGCTGCCCTCCAATACTAAATTGGTGATCCCTTGATGCCTCAACACATGTCCTACCAACCGACCCCTTCTTCTAGTCAAGTTGTGCCACAAACTCCTCTTCTCCCCAATCCTATTCAATACTTCCTCATTACATACATCCTATTATAGTTGCGAATGGTGCGCAAAAATAACTTTTAGTAAGCGTTTCTGCGAGGTCGTAATCTCCCCTGATTTACCCCCGGAAAAAAATTGGTACTCCCGCTTGGAGGTTTCCTATTCACCCAAGATTTATTGTTGCAACATTGCATATGGAGTACCTGAAATAATTACGTTTACAGATCAATACCACAAGCGGTCCTGACGTGGTGTAACCTCCTCGGGCAGCAATGCACGTGCTGACTCTGGCACGAAACCGATCGTACAGATGGCAAATGGTGTCCTGCATGCATTATGCCACGCCTGCTCGACGTGTTCAAGTAGTTCTGTAAGAGTTGTTGATTGACGAGTCTCACGAGTAACTTCTCGTCCCACCTTATATCACACGTGCTCGATTGGAAACAAGTACGCTGTTCGCACTGGCCAGGGAAGTTGCTGCACGTCTTGCAGAGCATGCTGGTTTTCTCGGGCAGTGTGTGGGCGAGCGTTATGCCGTTAGAACAACACATCACCTTCTTGCAACAAGATAGGCAAAAGAACGAGACTAACAACATTCAGCACGTACCGAACGCGTCAGCGTCCCCTCCAGAAACACCAAAGGTGAACAAGGGTTATAGCTTTTGTACCCCAGACCATAAGGCCTGAGGTGCAGGCAGTGTGTCTTGGACGAATACACTCAAAGATGGTTCAAATGGCTCTAAGCACTATGGGACTTAACATCTGGAGGTCATCAGTCCCCCCGACTTAGAACTACTTTAACTTAACTAATCTAAGGACATGACACACATCCATGCCCGAGGCAGGATTCGAACCTGCGACCGTAGCAGCAGCGCGGTTCCGGACTGAAGTGCCTAGAACTGCTCGACACTCAAAGAGACAGCGCTCGCCAGCTCTACGTTGTAAGCGGGAACGACCATCACATGCGTGCAGGCAGAATCTGTTTTCATCGCTGAAGACCACGGCGCGCCATTCCATCTTCCAAGTGATCTCTAAATTCACCAGGCGAGCCGTGCTCGTCGACGATGTGGCGTGAGCGGAACACGGGATATAGGTGAGCGTGCCTGTAGTACCATTGCTATAAGCGGTTCGCAACAATTCGTGTTGACATGTCCAGTCATCGCCAATGGTCCTCCCTTCACGGGAATAAGCTCCGGGTTATTAAGCCTCTCCCATCGCTTGGCCGTCCGCCCCCGGTAGCTGAGTGGTCAGCGCGACAGTGTGTCAATCCTAAGCGTCCGGGTTCGATTCCCGGCTGGGTCGGAGATTTTCTCTGTTCAGGGACTGGGTGTTGTGTTGTCCTAGTCATCATCATTTCATCGCAAGTCGCCGAAGTGGCGTCAAATCGAAAGACTTGCACCAGGCGAGGCTCTCGTCACACGCCATTATTATTATCGCTTGGACGACCTCCTCTCGGCCCTCCCGCCGGGAGGAAGTCGTTTTAACTAAGCCGCGTATTGGGCACTGTCTTTTTAACCATCGCCATTTGCTAAGTGGTGGTGCCCCACCACCTTGTACACAATGCGTCCTAGTTTTAACTGTCCGCTACTTCCTGGTGGAATGCCCATTTTTTAACCGTTTACGTTCCCGCTTGGGTTTGCCATCTTAGTTATCGGCCGTTTCAGCAAATGACGCGCGGGCTGTCGATCGCGTTTTACTTTTTATCCGCAAAAGCAATATGGCGAAGGCCATTTAATTTTTAGTTTTGGACGTCTGTTTCTGTATGGTGTCTTTTTTAGCCCTTTTTCCCCCTGCCTGCTTGTAGCTGTCTTCTATTATGTCAATTAGGACAGACTAACAGTCATTTTTAACTCCTCTCTGTCTTCCTGTTCCATAGTTTTGACTTGAGCGCGTATGACCCCACTTGTTTTTGGTGCCCTAAAGCAAAACAAAACCAAAACACCAATCACAAGGCCACTTATCTGTGCTTTGGCAGCTGTACGATCTGCCTTTACAATGCGACGATCCTGGTGGGCGTCTGTGCTGCATGGACGTCCATTTCCTTCCCTACAAGTGCGAGAATGTTCACGCGGACACTGATACCAGTATCGTTGCACAAATAACGCAGCACATTTGACGTGTGTAGCTATTCTCCGAAGAGACCATCCCATTGCTCAGAAGGCTACGATCTGATGTCTTTCAAACACGCCCAGTTGGCGGTACGAAGCACGAGTGCGTGTCCATGCTACGCTTGCCTGGTTGTGTCTACGTTTGCACCACACTTAGCCTTTTGGCTGTGAGCACTTGCTAAAAGAATAGACAAAGATAGTGCTCTGGTACCTGTGCCACTATGCTATCTGTTGGAAGACGACGTTGTACCACTATCAGTACATCTAGTGTCTACCAGGTGGCATATGCCGTGATCGGATCAAAATCGACGTCGTCTTTCAAGGGGCACTATTTTTTTCTGAGACCGTAAGTACGGGGGGGGGGATGTGACAATATCTTAATTGGTTCGTCTGTACCTCTCAGAACTTTCACAGAAAGCTTCTCCGTGAGGTAAAACGCTCCGCCTGTATCGTCTGCCGTTCGAGTTGCGTAAGCATCCGCGCGACGCTTTTGTTCTAACCAAACGAACCTGTGGTGTAACATGCAGCCATTCTTTAGATATTCCCCACCCCCAGTATTAATTGTAAATGTTTATAATTAAAGTGAGCTACTTACAGGTCTAGCGTGGGCTATAATTATCATATGGCAACGAAACTTGGTAGATATTGTGTTCAATTAAGAATATTTATTTGAATCATTATTAATTTAATATTATTATTGAGGAGGTATTGTAAAGCCTTAATCCCAAATAGATTTAGGCTGGAAAAAATTAGTGCCAATCTTGGCCAGCAGGTGAAAATCTGGCGTTGTGAATGCTAGAAATACGCATCGAAATGTTTCCGTATACAATGGATTAGGAACGGGACGCACGCAGAAAAGGTCAAACAATTGGGAAAGGCTTACACAGTTTTTTCAGTACGAACGCCGGGGACGTCGTCGAGCTGCTGTACTGTGCCAGATTTGCACCAATTTTTTTCCAGAGTAAATCGATTAAGGATTAATGCACTAGAATATCTACCAAGTTTCACTGCCACACGATAATTACAGCCAACACCTTAGTGAGTATCAACAATTTAATTATAACTGCATGTTATCTGGTAAGGTTCCCAAGTTTGCTAGCAATATCAAGTACCGGTGTACCATCTTTTTGTAAACTACACCCTTTGTGGGTTGAATACACTTGCTGAGAATTTCTCAAATGAATGTCAGTCTGATATCTGCAGTCCTACGGTTAATATTACGTGGTCGTTCCTTAGTTGACTGCTTTTAGTGATTGTTGGGTTATCACGTATTGAAAGAGTAATAGTCTCATCCGCTTATTTATGGACAGTATGTTACTATTGTTGGTATCGAAGGTGAACTGCCAGATCCAGCACTCAAGTACTTGTACCTTACCGGTTTTTCAATATTTCGCTGCTGTTTTCTAGCTTGTGTTTTCTCTGTATCCAACAGCACTATACATGGACAGTCTTACGCATATTCTGGTGTGATCCACTAAGGAAAGGAAATTGAGGCGATTCCTAATTTGTATGGGTCACCAGTGGATAAGCTTATAATATAGAAATTTAATTGGGAGTCTGTAACTTCCAGCTAAGGCTTTTTTATTGCCCCTTTTTGGCGAAATTCCAGTCATTAACGTGAAAGGGAAGACGCGACGCTTTTTGCAGGGCGGACGCCGGGGCTTGGCGGGTGCGCGCCTTGTTAAGGCAGGCTGACAGGCATTCCTTTCTGCGAGCGGGCAGGCGGGCTGCGAACCCGGGCCCGTGGCGGTGATGCACGGCCCGCAGCGGCGGTAACCGCGCGCACCGTAAAAGGCCGGCCGGCACCTCTCCGCTGCTGGCAGGTCTGCAACTGTCGCCGCGACGTACAGCGGGGACGCCACGACCGAGTGGCATTGTCTCGTGTTGTGCGCGCATGGCAGATTCCCAAAGTGCCAGGCGTCCCAGGCGAAGAGGCACGTCACTCCTGGAACAGCTACGGCTGCCGCGACCTTGCGGAGGCTGTCACTCCTCCGTTTGTCCACAGTTTTGCACGACTGAGCACTAAATGAAACCTGCCAACCTCAGCTCTCCGTGGTAAGTCTAGTTCCGCCTGGCAGGGTGAAGCGCTACCTCTTTTTAAGATTCTATGCATCCCACGGGGAAGTAACCTTCGTTGAAGATGTGGGCCTGGCACATAATTTAATGCACCTTACAGTTCAGCGTGAAAGAGGTAGTTAACATTCATTTAGTACATATTAACCCCTAAAACTCCCTCTTCCTCTGCTTTTGTACGCTATGTGATCAAAAGTGCCTAGACACCTGCTGAAAATGACTTACAAGTTCGTGGCGACCTACATCGGTAATCCTGGAATTCAGTATGGTGTTGTTCCACCCTTAGCCTTGATGACAGCTTCCATTCTCGCAGACATACGTTCAATCACGTGCTGGAAGTTTCTTGGAGAATGGCAGCCTATTCTTCACGGAGTGCTGTACTGAGGAGAGGTATCGATGTTGGTCGGTGGGGCCTAGCACTAAGTCGGCGTTCCAAAACATCCCAAAGGTGTTCTATAGGATTCAGGTCAGGACTCTGTGTAGGCCAGTCCATTACAGGGATGTTATTGTCGTGTAACCACTCCGCCACAGGCCGTGCATTAAGAACAGGTGCTCGATCGCGTTGAAAGATCCAATTGCCATCCCCGAATTGCAACAAGTGGTAAGCAAGAAGGTGCTTAAAACATCAATGTAGGCATATGCTGTGATAGTGCCACGCAAAACAACAAGGGGTGCAAGCCCCCTCCATGAAAAACTTGACCACACCAAAACACCACCGCCTCTGAATTTTGCTGTTGGCACTACGCATGCTGGCAGATGACGTTCACCGGGAATTCGCCATACCCACACTCTGCCATAGGATCGCCGCATTATGTACCGTGATTCGTCACTCTACACATCGTTCCTCCCATGTTTAAGCTCCTTACAAACAGCGAGGCGTCGTTTGGCATTTACAGGCGTGATGTGTGGCTTATGAGCAGCCGCTCGACCATGAAATCCATGTTTCCTCAACACCCGCTTAATTGTCATAGTACTTGCAGTGGATCCTGATGCAGTTTGGAATTCCAGTGTGATGGTCTGGATAGATGTCTGCGTATTACACATTACGACCCTCTTTAACTGTCGGCGGTCTCCGTCAGTCAATAGACGAGGCCGGCCTGTGCGCTAATGTGCTGTACGTGTCTCTTCATGTTTCCACTTCACAATCACATCGGAAACAGTTGACCTAGGGATGTTTACGAGTGTGGAAATCTCGCGTACAGACGTATGACGCAAGTGACACGCAATCACCTGACCACGTTCGAAGTCCGTGAGTTCCACGTAGCACCCCATTCTCCTCACGATGTCTAATGACTACTGAGGTCTCTAATATGGTGTATCTGGCAGTAGGTGGAAGCACAATGGATCTAATATGAAAAACGTATGTTTTGGGGGATGTCCGGATACTTTTGATCACATAGTTTATCAGATCACTGAGAAAATTGGTTAACGTGCTTGTTCGACGATGGGAGACCGATCAACGAACTACAATTCTTGTAAGAATGTCACGTAAGCTATAGAAACTTGATCAGTGCGAAATATTGCACGGACGCTTTTATTTAATTTAAAGAAATAAGCACAGAAAGATCGCGATTAACGTTCGGTTGTTCGCCAACCAACTATTATTCTCCAGTCTTCCTTATTTGATTCCTGAAATAAAAATCTAAAAGCTCACAATATATTATTTGCACCAGGAAGATTTCGAGAGGTGATGGAACTGAAATAACAGATACAATTATATATCAGCTGTTACAACAAATTACTCAAGTAATTTAGCAGACTGAGTTTAATTTACATGTAGCTTATCGAACCACAGGAACAAGAAGAAAAAGAAGATTCTCGGACATTAGAAGAGCAGATCTTCATTTCTTCCGCGATAGTCATTTACTAAAACATAGATTGTATACCAAAATCAGTCGATAACAATGATAAACTCTCTTCTCTCCCTCAAGGAAAAAGAACATTACAAAAACCCATCACTGAAGTTATGAACTGATACAATTCATTGTATTATTTCAAACGTAACTGTCACAACCATTGACACTTGTGTCCCCCTGTCAGGCAAGACTGTTAGTGCCTTCCTGAAAAAATATTTCCAGTTGCCTACGAAACTATGATTGTACCCACGCACGCGCACATATTCGTCTGAATCAAATGAATGGCCATGAGTGTGTTCTTTCAGGGCTCTAAAACTATGGAAATCACATGGGGGGAATCGGGACTGCACCGTAGTCGAAAAAACAGGCACGAAAGCTCCTGAAAAGTCATGATGCTCGGTGAAAGTCATGATGAGCTTTCTCTTTGGCTGCGAGGGCCCGCTGCTCATTGACTTTCTGCAACACAGTGCCACAATTAACGCACACCAGTATGTGGATCCTTTGGAAAAACTGAAGAGCGCCATCAAGCCCAAAGGGACAGGATTGTTGATGGACGGTATCCTTCTGTTCCAGGATAACGTCCGACCACATCTTGCTAATGTTATTTCGACTGAGCTGCAGAAATTTCGCTGAAAAGTCTTCAGATATCCTCCAAACAGTACCGACCTCTCCCGAAGCGATTTCCACAATTTTCCCATCTGTTTACATTTGACAGCATCATATATTTTCGTAATAAGGAATATTGACCGTAGGTTAATCGTAAACCCAGCGTTATGTGACAACAAAAAACTGAAACAGTCGTAATAAGATTATTATACCTTCATGTCTGTATTTTTGAGACGAAAGAAGTCAATAATATCATGTGAAACGAGCCAGTTGCACTGAGGTGTGAGCAATGATTTACCAGCACTGAAGTTTTTTAACAAATAACATGACATATCGATAGAAAAGCACACACACACACACACACACACACACACACACACACACACACACACACACACTCTGTAGGAATTCGGGACGTGTGGGGTTTCGCATTGTCCTGCTGGAATTGCCCAAGTCCGTCGGAATGCACAGTGGACATGAATGGATGCAGGTGATCAGAAAGGATGCTTAGGCACGTGTCACCTGTCAGAGTCGTATCTAGACGTTTCAAGGGTCCTATATTACTCCAACTGCACATGCTCCACACCATTACAGTGCTTCCACCAGCCAACATGCAGGATCCATGTATTCTTGAGGTTGCCTCCATACCCGTTCACGTCCATCCGCTCTATACAGTTTGAAACTAGACTCGCCCGACCAGGCAACATGTTTCATCAACAGTCCAATGCCGGTGGTTACGGGCCCAGGCGAGGCGTAAAGCTTTGGGTTGTGCATTGATCAAGGATATACGAGAGGGCCTTCGGCTCCGGAAGCCCACATCGATGATGTTTCATTGAGTAGTTCGCACACTGACACTTGTTGATGGCCCTGCATTGAAATCTGCAGCAATTTGCAGTTGGGTTACACTTCTGTCACGTTGAACGATTCTTTTCTGTCGTCGTTGTCCCCGTTCTTGCAAGAGCTTTTTCGGTCGCAGCGATGTCGGAGATCTGATGTTTTACTGGATTCCTGATATTCACGGTACACGTGTGAAATGGTCGCACGGGAAAATTCGCACTTCATCGCTATCTCGGAGATGCCGTGTCCAAGGCTCGTGCGCCGACTGTAACACCACGTTCAAATTCACCTGAATCTTGATAACCTGCCATTGTAGCAGCAGTAACCGATCTATCAACTGCACCAGACGTTGTCTTATACAGGCGTTGCGGACCGCAGCGCCGTACTCTGCCTGTTTACATATCTCTGTATTCGAATACGCATGACTATACCAGTTTCTTTGAGTGTTGTTGAGACTGTTGGTGGTTCTGTAATATATAAATTAAACTTTTGTGCAATATATACATATCAAAAGTAATATATATATATTTTACACAAAAGTTTAATTTTCTCTCAGACAATGAATCACATAGTCCCGGAAATAAATTAAAATAGTTGCAGTCCCCAGATCTGACCAAGATCTTCGGCAGGTTTCCTTTGGTTGTCAGGTAAGCACTGGAGCAGAAAAAACGCCTCTTTCTTTTTCCCGACTGGCAGCTCCATCTGTTCCGCTAGTAGCTTTCCTGGTAATTGGGTCAAAAGAATCGCAGCTCCGTAATGGGCTGTTTCTATAACATTCCTTGGTAGCGGACAATGTTAAGTGACAAAAAAGAAAAATCGGTACCTCCAACTTTTAATCAAATTGTTTCTTCGTTTCGCCGATCCTTATTTATTTTACAGAGCACTGCTGATACACAGCACTAGTGTGAAAGAACGTGCCTGTTAGCTAGCAGCAGTGTACCGCGGCTCCTAGAACAGCAAAGTGTTCCTGAAAACTGGAAAAATACAGTCATTCCAGTTTTCAAGAAGAATCGTGGAATAGACGCACTAAACTGTAGGCCTACAGGATGTTTCAGCACAGTAATTACAGACTTGCATGAGAGACAGAGTGCACCTAGACGATGGAAAATCTCTTAGAAATTCTGGGTTGGAAACGCTTTACTGGCGTGATAGTGACGACACAAAACACAAAAAGAAAGGGCAGACCTCACTTGCTTTGACTACTTCATTCTGGGGATAGGTCAACACTAATGCGCGAAATCCCGTTAAGAGTGCTAAGAAGATTGTTGCTGCTAGGGAATTCCAGGACATGCCCAATATTTTTCAGAACATCTGATCGTCCATGCGCCGGAGATGTAAGGCCTGCTTCACGGTCCGGGTCGCGATTTTAAATCTTATCTGAATGTGACCGTTATCTGTTCTTTGTTTTTATTTTTGTTTTCTTCTGTACTAAGCATAATAAACACATTCGTGTGCTTCCTTTCTTGTGTTTTGTGCCGTCACTACCGCGTCAGGAAAGAGTTCCCATCACGCATTGCTATGTGATCTCCATCGCCTAGCTGTACTGTGTCTCTCCAGAATGTTTGTAACAGCTATGCTGAAATACAATCTATAGCTCTGACGACAGCCTGTTGTACAAATTTGGAACATGTTTTATGCTCGCGTATTATGACATTTCTGGAGGCCGAAAATGTTCTCTATAGGAGGTTTCCACAACAACGAATATGTGAAAACCAGTTCGCTCTGTTCTTGCACGAGACCCAGAAAGCAGCAGAGAGGCCTACAGGCGACCAAGTAGATGCCTTGTCCCTTGATTTCCGGAAGGCTTTCCGAACAGTTCCGCACTGCCACTTAATGAAAAAATACGAGCGTACAGAATATCAAACCAACTGTGGGATTGAAATGGAGAGTTTCTAGAAAACAGAACAAGGTATGTCATTCTCAGCGAGAGAAGTCTTCAGATTTAAAAGTAACTTCGCACGTGGCCCACAGAGTATTAAAGGAAGAACGCCTTTCACAATATATACACACATCAAAAAAAGTTCTGCATCACCTCGGTTCCGAGAGTTCCAAAACCTGTACAGATAATTGGAATAAAGATCAACATAAACATCATTTCCGGCCTTTTTATTGCTCATAAAAACCACACACTGAATATTGTACCACCATACAGCGAGACCTTCAAAGTTGGTGGTCCAGACTGCTGTACGCACCGGTACCTCTAATACCCAGCAGCACGTCCTCTTGGATTGATGCATGCCTGTATTCGTCGTGGTATACTACCCACAAGTTCATCAAGGCACTGTTGGTCCAGATTGTCCCACTCCTCAATGGTGCTTCGGCGTAAATCCTTCAGAGTGGTTGGTGGGTCACGTCGTCCATAAACAGCCCTTTTCAATCTATCCCAGGGATGTTCTATAGGGTTCATGTCTGGAAAACATGCTGGCCACTCTAGTCGAGCGATGTCGTCATCCTGAAGGAAGTCACTCACAAGATGCGCACGATGGTGGCGCGAATTATCGTCCATGGAGACGAATGCCTCGCCAATATGCTGCCGATATGGGAGCACTATCGGTCGGAGGATGGCACTCACGTATCGTACAGCCGTTACAGCGCCTTCCATAACCACCAGCGGCGTACGTCGGGCCATATGATGCCACCCCAAAACAGCAGGGAACCTCCACCTTGCTGCACTCGCTCGACTGTGTGTCTGAGGCGTTCAGCCTGATTGGGTTGCCTCCATAAACGTCTCCGACGATTTCTGGTTAAAGGCATATGCGAAAATCATCGGTGAAGAGAACGTGATGCCAATCATGGGCGGTCCATTCGGCATGTCGTTGGACCCATCTGTATCGCGCTGCATGGTGTCGCGGAGTGAAAGATGGACCTCGCCATGGACGTCGGGAGTAAAGTTTCGAATCATGCAACCTATTGCGTACGTCCTGTGGCTGCGCGAAAAGCATTATTAAACATGGTGACGTTGCTGTCAGGGTTCTTCCGAGTCATAATCGGTAGCTAGCAGTCATCTTTGGGCGGCCTGAACGGGGCACTTCATCGACAGTTCCTGTTTCCCTGTGTCTCCTCCACGCCCGAACAACATCGCTTTGGTTCACTCCGAGACGCCTGGACACTTCCCTTGTTGAGAGCCCTTCCTCGCACAAAGTAACAATGCGGACGCGATCAAACGCGGTATTGATCGTTCAGGCATGGTTGAACTACAGACAACACGAGCAGTGTACCTCCTTCCAGGTACAATTACTGGAACTGACCGGCTATCAGACCCCCTCCGTCTGACAGGCGCTGCTCATTCGTGGTTGTTTACATCTTTGGGCGGGTTTAGTGATATCTCTGAACAGTCAAAGGGACTGTATCTGAGATACAATAACCACAGTCAACGAATGTCTTCAGGAGTTCTGGGAACCGGGATGATGCAAAACTTTTTTTGATGTGTCTATAATACATTGGTGCATATTCTGATCGTTTCACACTAGATCACAGAATAAACTGAGAAAGAAACTGAATGCTGAGCCAATGTCTTGAATTTACTGTTTCATTAAAATCTTGTTAAAGAAGTCGTCGTATGTGCAATTGAATATTTTTTTCGTTATTAGGCATCGTGGTATCAATTACAGAAATATAAGGCTCATCCGAGATCGCCACAAATGAGGATACTGCACGATCCGACTATCCCGCAAAGCGATGACCCTCAATGAGGCCTCTTTCAAAATCTGCCAGATACTAATAACGCTGTTTCCCAAAAGTACGCGGCATCGCTGTGCTTTTGACAGTGGTCACTCAACATCCGATCCTGTTCACGTCCCTTACACACCTCATAACAACATTAAACACAGACGGCACTAATGCACTGCAGTGGCCGTTGAATGTCACAGAGAATTGGAAGTGCGCTATATGTACAGAGTGTTACTGATTCTTCACTATTTTTACTAAGCAGTGTATTAACTGATTAACACTATGTGATCAAAAGTAACCGGACACCCTCCAAAACATACGTTTTTCATATCAGGTGCACTGTGCTGCCACCTGCTGCCAGGTACTCCATATCAGCGACCTCAGTAGTCATTGGACATCGTGAGAGAGCAGAATGGGGCGCTCCGCGGAACTCACGGACTTCGAACGTGGTCAGGTGACAGGGTATCACTTGTGTCATACGTCTGTACACGGGATTTCCACACTCTTAAACATCCCTAGGTCCTCTGTTTCCGATGTGATAGTTAAGGGGAAACGTGAAGGGACACTTACAGCACAAAACCTTACAGGCCGACCTCGGCTGTTGACTGACAAAGACCACAGACAGTTAAAGAGGGTCGTAATGTGTAATAGGCAGACATCTATCCAGATCATCACACAGGAATTCCAAACTGCATCAGGATCGACGGCAAGTACTATGACAGTTAGGTGGGAGATGAGAAAACTTGGATTTCGTGGTCAAGCGGCTGCTCATAAGCCAGATATCACGTCGGTAAATGACAACCTTGCCTCGCTTGGTCTAAGGAGCATTAACACTGGACGATTGAACAGTGGAAAAACGTTGTGTAGAGTGATGAATCACGGTACATAATGTGGCAATCCGATGGTAGGTTATGGGTACGGCTAATGACCCCTGCAAGTCGTCTACCAGCGTGTGTAGCGCCAAACAGTAAAATTCGGAGGCGGTGGTGTTATGGTGTGCTGGTGTTTTTCATGGATAGGGCTTGCACCCCTTTTTGTTTTGCGTGGCACTATTACAGCATAGGCTTGCATTGATGTTTTAAGCACCATCCTTTTTCTCACTGTTGAAGAGCAATTTGGGGATCGCGATTGCATGTTTCCACGCGATCGAGGACCTGTTCATAATTCACGGTCTGTGGCGGAGTGGTTACACGGCAATAACATCCCCGTAATGGACTGGCCTGCACAGAGTCCTGATGTGAATCCTACAGAACACCTTTGGGATGTTTTGGAACGCCCACTTCGCGTCCGGCCTCACCGACTGACATCGATACCTCTCCTCAGTGCAGCACTCCGTGAAGAACGGGTTGCCACTCCCCATTAAATTTTCCAGCACCTGGTTGAACGTATGCCTGCGAGAGTTGAAGCTGTCATCAAGGGTAATGGTGGGTGAACACTATATTGAATTGCAGCATCACCGATGGAGAGCGCAACGAACTTGTAAGTCATTTTCAGCCGGGTGTCCGGATACTTTTGTTCACATACTGTACCTTCTTCAGAAGCACATCAAAGGAGTTTGGTCCGCTCTTGCGAAAGTTTAACAATTGTCATTGAATATTACGAGTCTGAGAGCGTCACCACGCATAGTGGAACAACTGACATAAATCACTTTAAAAGTTCTTCTAAGATTTTAATTCAAAGTTAGAATTATGTCGCAAGATGGCGGTTAGGTTTCAGAAGGTACGAAAATTAATACACATCATGCTTGGTTATACGCTGCTATTGACTTGGTCGCTGATTATGGAAACCTTTCAATGCTTATTTCACTTATGAAAAAGAAAAGGTCACCCTCGATCTGGCAAAAGTCTTCTTTGAGTATTTATCGCAGCTGTGGATCGGTGATAGTGGCCTGACATTTTTGAAAGTATTGATCCCATTATGAATCATAATTGCGTCTATGGTACCTTTAACTTCCCTATAACACTCTTACTGGTCACCAGACGGCCAGTACCGTAAGGAGAGACTGCGAACGAGGCGCTTTCGCCGCTGTCAGCACCGGTGCGGTGCAGCGCATCCCAGCGAGCGGTGGGAGAATTTAGCGCGGATCGCGTACCACCGTAATGGCCTGATGAGCCTCCGCAGCGCGGCGGCGCTCATGTATTTTAATGGCCGCACTGACGAGAGTGGAGGAGGCAGCGGCTGGCGGAGGGCGTGCCGCCCGGCTAATTAGCTGGCGGGTCGCCGCGAGCGCTGCAGCCGGCCACACCGCCAAGTGCGCTGCCCAACGACGGCGACCGCCTCGAGAGCTCGACTCTGCGCCAGGAGAACCAGCCTCAGCTGGGCTGCTGCCGCTCTTCAGCTGCCGTGGCGGCGGCTGGCGCGTCCGACAAAACTTGCACGAACAGACTATAGATCACAAGTATGCACACCACCAATCAGTGGGCGTTAATATTGGATGTGTCCACCCTTCACCTTTATAATGGTTTGAACTCTGCTAGGGACACGTTCAACGCGGTGTCTGAATGTCTGCTGAAGAGATGCAGCCAATTTTTCATCAAGAGCACAAGCCAGACTTTGTAATGATGGGCACTGGTGGCTGGGGTGAAGCCGACTCCATAACTCATCTCAAATGTGTTCCATTGGGTTGAGGTCAGGACCCTGGGCAGGCCAGTCCATTAGAAGAACGTTATTGACCATAAACAGCTGCGTCACAGTTGCTGCTCTGCGACACTCTGCATTGCCATGATGATGCAGACAGTCATTGTCTCCGAACTGGTCCTCTACTGCACACAGTACGTGCACTACTGGCCATTAAAATTGCTACACTAAGAAGAAATGCAGATGATAAAAGGGTATTCGTTGGACGAATATATTATACTAGGACTGACATGTGGTAATATTTTCACGCAATTTGGGTGCATAGATCCTGAGACATCAGTACCCAGAACAACCACCTCTGGCCGTAATAACGGCCTTGATACGCCTAGTTATTGAGTCAAACAGAGCTTGGATGGCGTGTACAGGTACAGCTGCCCATGCAGCTTCAACACGATACCACAGTTCATCAAGGGTAGTCACTGGCGTATTGTGATGGGCCAGTTGCTGGGTCACCATTGACCAGAGGTTTTCAATTGATGAGAGGTCTCGAGAATGTGCTGGCCAGGGCAGTAGCCGAACATTTTCTGTAACCAGAAAGGCCCGTACAGGACCTGCAACATGTGGTCGCGCATTATCCTGCTGAAATGTAGGGTTTCACAGGGATCGAATGAAGGGTAGAGCCACGGGTCGTAACACATCTGAAATGTAACGACCACTGTTCGAAGTGCCGTCAGCGCGAACAAGAGGCGATAGAGACGTGTAATCAATGGCACCCCATACCATCACGCCGGGTGATACGCCAGTATGGCGATGACAAATACACCCTTCCAATGTACGTTCACCGCGATGTCGCCAAACACGGATGCGACCCTCATGATGCTGTAAACAGAACCTGGATTCATCCGAAAAAATGTTTTGCCATTCGTGCACCCAGGTTCGTCTTTGAGTACACCATCGCAGGCGCTGCTGTCTGTGATGCAGCGTCAAGGGTAACCGCAGCCATGGTCTCCGAGCTGATAGTCCATGCTGCTGCAAACGTCGTCGAACTGTCCCTCCAGATGGTTGTTGTCTTGCAAACGTCCATATCTGTTGACTCAGGGATCGAGACGTGGCTGCACGATACATTACAGCCATGCGGATAAGATGCCTGTCATCTCGACTGCTAGTGATACGAGGCCGTTGGGATCCAGCACGGCGTTCCGTATTACCCTCCTGAACCCACCGATTCCATATTCTGCTAACAGTCATTGGATCTCGACCAACGCTAGCAGCAATGTCGCGATACGATAAACCGCAATCCCGATAGGCTACGATCCTACCTTTATCAAGTCGGAAACGTGATGGTACTCATTTCTCCTCCTTACACGAGGCATCACAACAACGTTTCATCGGGCAACGCCGGTCAACTGCTGTTTTTGTATGAGAAATCGGTTGGAAACTTTCCTCATGTCAGCACGTTGTAGGTGTCACCACCGGCGCCAACCTTGTGTGAATGCTCTGAAAAGCGAATCATTTGCATATCATAGCATGTTCTTCCTGCCGGTTAAATTTCGGGTCTGTAGCACGACATCTTCGTAGTGTAGCAGAGAGAGAGAGGGAGAGAGAGATTAATAGAAATCAGTTATTTTCAATTAGTGCCAGAATTCTGGATTTTTATACTTTCTCTCCTTTGAGTCCATTTTAACTTGAACTTACTTCCATGTAGTCGAGATCTACACACTCCTGTTAGGTGCTTCTTCTTGCGACGCCGCCAGACTTATTCTTGACCTTGTAGGTAATGTAATTCTCATTTTATCGGGCTTCTTCCTTATATACAGACTGCACTCGTGACATGACATTTACGTATTACGCGGAAGATAACTGAATAGCTTCTTGGTTTTGTTCCAACAATAATTATTAGTCAGACAATACAAATGGCTAACACACACATCTTACAAAAAATACATCTTCTCCACTCGAGAAGTAAAGACAGAGTCTCTCTGTTAACTGACAAAAAAAAATGAAAGAATTTTTTTTTTATTTGTTATTCGCTTTCCGGTGTAGCAAAATATATCTTTATCGACGCTTACAGCGGCCGCGCTAATAATTATTATCATTGGTTTTAAATTTTTGTCAGAGCTTGTTGGGGCTTTCCCTTATGTACCTATACATATGCTCTGCTGTCAGATGTGTTCACATCCTTCTGCATTTAGCGTTTTCTCAAGTGCTAATGGGACGATACCCCAACCACAAAAAACACCCACTTACTATAAACCGTCTCCTCCATACTTCACAGTTGACACAACATACACTGATGAGCCAAAACATAATGACCACTGCCCACCTGGAGACTGACGCCTGGAGTGGTTCCGGGAATGTCCCACATTGAGGAAAGTACATAACCGGAGCAGAAACGAGTAGGGAACCATTTCCAGCAACCACACGAACCGGAAATACGGAAATTCAACGAGTAAGTGGCACTAACGAAGAGCAGATAGCTATGGCGCGATGCCTGGGAACAAGCTACTTAGAAAATGTGAAGCTCGTCTGCTGTTGATGTGCTGCTGTCGTGAGCATCAATGGAATGTTGTTGAGAAATGGAAAAATCACGAAGAGACAACAAGTTGCTGGACGCCCATGTCTCATCAGGGAATCTGGATGTCAGGGGCTTTTACCGCTCTAAAAAACAGGGTAGAGCGCAATGCTGGTGCAGGCACAAGAATTCTGGACCACACTATTCAACACACCTTGTTCAACATGGAGCTCCACAGTAGATGACCTCCATTTGTTCCCACGTAGAACCAACAACATCGCTAACCACGAAAGCAATGTGCAAGGGAAAATTGAGATTCGACTATGGATCAATGGCAACGTGTCGTCTGGTCTGATAATTCACGTTACTGTTACACCAGGTCAATATTGTACAGGTATGCCGTCATCCAGCCGAGTAGCTGCTCAAAACACGCACCGCGCCGTGGAAGCAGGTTACTGAGGCAGTATTATGCTATGGGGGACATTCACCTGGGCTTCCATGGGAGCTGTGGCAGTAATCTAAGGCACCAAGACAGTTGCAGATGACATGAATATTATTGTGGATCACCGAGAGACAGATGGCTGAAAGGAGTAGAGGAATGCGTCCAGAAGAAAGGAGAAGACTTGACCAAGGTGAAGACGGAGACATGGTGGCAAGACAGAAGACGATGGAGAGGTCTATGTTCCACACATACCCGGCCGAAGGCTGGGAAATGTCCAGGATGATGATGATGATGATGATGATGATCACCTGCTTATCTTGATTTCTTCTTCAGTGGCGAATGCACCATCAGGCAGGATAACTGCCTATTTTACAGGGCCAGAATTGTCTTAAGAGTGGTTTAAGGAGTAGGATCGTGAGCTAACGTTGTTGTCTTGACCACGATGTACGCCTTATCTGAACACAATGGAACATATCTGGGATGCTATTGGGCATCAGCTCCGCGCCCATAAACCACCGACCCATAATTTGTGACGTCTGGTGCCACATACCTCTGGTAACCAACAACGCACCAGTCTGACTCATGCCAGGCAAGATTGCTGCGGTATTGCGTTCCATAGGTAGACCAACACGATATTAACGAGGTATACATTATGTTTTGGCTCGTCATTGCAAATATACCACACGCTCTGTGCAGGTAGATTACTTTATGAATGCTGAATCGGATTGTGTACATGTATGGAAAGTGGTCGGTAGCGAATTGTGTAGAGAAACACCGAAATAATTTAAAGTCGTCATCATGAGATCGCTGATGGGCCTCCAGTTCAATTACATAATCTACTCATTTTATTAATCGTGAAGTCAACTTTCAGGTGGTACAGATTCAATAAAAAGCTGGATGCGGCAGACGAGCCTGCAGCACATCTGTATTCCTAACAACAGGCAACACACTAAGAGATAATTCATTCTGCCGACCATAACAGGACGTGTTGTGAAATAGTAACATTATAGAATTAATAATAAACATTTATTAAATTTCATTCCTTGAATTTGTTTCTTTTTGTAATGTAGTATGCTAACAGTAGCGTTTTATTGTTCCCTGTATGGTAGGGCTGAAACGAGATCGTTGATTTGAAGCTTATCTGAATAACGTTTTAAACAATTAGATGACCTTTGGACTGACTCATGATACCAAGGGGTGTGTAGCAGTACGACTATGAGTAAGTGTACACACTCAGTTCCTTTAATGCTTCACTAGTAACAGGGTCCTTTATGCGTATGAGAAAGTCTGTAGACTGGCCATTTAGATTTGTGCAGTTAGTCTTACCTAAAAAAACTTTAGAAGTATGTAGCTCCTATTTTTTATTGTTAATGCCAGTTTGTTTTTGTTTTTCTGTGTTATATGCTTCAAATGGATCTGAGCACTATGGGACTTAACATCTGTGGTCATCAGTCCCCTAGAACTTAGAACTACTTAAACCTAACTAACCTAAGGACATCACACACATCCATGACCGAGGCAGGATTCGAACCTGCGACCGCAGCAGTCCCGCGTTCTGTGTTATAGTCAAGAGATTTCTGGTGACTACGGAATTGGTATATTTCTGTGGAATTACTGTTAGTATGGAAGAGATAACTGTTCAGCAGTTTGAATAAGTTTTATGTCTTGTTACCTTTATAATCGGCCACCAGTTTAAAATATCAGAACAAAACGAAACGAATTTTCAGCAGGCAGTGAAGAGTCAGGAGCGTGCTCTGAGTAATGAACAGGCGTTTTCTTTTGCGCAAATGTTACATAAGATTCTGTTAATGTTCGAACACATGAAAGAAGAGTTGTCGGAAACTTTAAAACAAGATTTATTTAAGAGTTTAAAGCAGAAACTGTCCATGCAATAACAAACTTGAAAACAAGATTTGTCTGAGAGTTTGTGTATGTGAAATCTTATGGGACGTAGCTGCTAAGGTCATCAGTCCCTAAGCTTACACACTACTTAACCTAAATCATCCTATGGACAAACACACACACCCATGCCCGAGGGAGGACTCGAACCTTCGCCGGGACCAACCGCACAGTCCATGACTCCAGCGCCTTAGACAGCTCGGCTAATTCCGCGCGGCTCAGAGAGTTTAAAGTAGGAAATATCCACGATAATTCAAAGAATTCAGACGTCCTTACATATTAAGATCGAAGGAGTGCTTTTTTTTAACTACTTTACAGGAAGAGGGATCCGATTATCATACAGCCTTGCAAGGTGGAATACAGGAAACTTCACAGTCTCGTTCTGCTCTACTTAATGAGATTTCTGGATTTAGAGAGACACATAGGGATTTGCCTGAAGTGGTTAATACTCTGCATGGTGAAGTGTCGGGATTAAAGAAAGATCATGAAGCCTTATCTGTTAGTGTAGATGGATTAACTAACCAAATTTCGCAGATGTTCCATGATCAAGATCAAGCACTAAACAAAGTGTATACCGCATAGAAAGAGAAATTAGATATGACTTTCATACCTGGTTAAGATATAAGGATAATCAATTAATCGCTAAAGTGCAGGAGGAAGTAAGTTCAGCTGTAGAGACAATTATATCATAGAAAGATAATTTGAATAAATAAATTACTGAAGGAGTAACTGAAGTGACAAAATAGATAGGGGACAGTAAATGGAGTGGTAACCTTCCATACAATCGACTTTGCTAAACGCATTTTAACTGAGCGTGAATGGACTTATTCCACTACTGAATTATAGGCCCTTGCAGTTGTTCGGTCATTTAGAAAGTTCCATTACCATTTCGCTGGTACTCATACAATTTTGTATTATGATTATCAGACATTAAGCTTTTTTACAAACATGCAAATTACTTCATCCTTGCCTATCTAGATGGATGATGACTCTTCAAGAATATTAATTTGAGGTAGTTTATGTGAAAGGTCGTGACAATCTAATTGCTGATGCACTTTCTAGTTTATCAGGATGGTTAAGTGAGAATGAAGAGATAGATGTCCATACATCTGAGTTTCGGATTCTTCTAATTGAAGATCCACCCTACAGGAAGTACTGGTTAGAACCGTGTGGCAATATGTCTGCTCTATAGAAAGAAGATGCAGATTGGATTCAAGTGAAGGAACAGCTGGAATCGCAGCAGAAGCCTAGAATTAATTCCTTGTACACGATTTATAATGGAGAATTATTTCATAGGAGACACAACAAATCAGAAAACTGGTTGTGTGTGTGTGTGTGTGTGTGTATTCCTGCAATATACAAAGATAACTTAGTTTTATATACACTCCTCGTTTGGCCTCGTTGTGTTGTCATTAAATGTGCTGAATAGATAGAAAGATACTGTTATGGTCTCAACCTTAAAAGGAAAGTTCAGAAGATATATGCAATGTATGAAATGGTGAAAATGGATCCAAGGATCACGAGATGTTAGATTCTGTGTTAATTGAAAGGCCATTGGGGATTGTCTGTGTGGGTTTGATGGGACCCCCACCTAAAGCAACGGGAGGGGCGAAGTGCACTGTAGGCTTTTATAGTTCCGGCATAACGATTAGCGCCGGCACGATGATACAGAACGATACAGCAGAGATTGCTGTGAGACGACGTCAGCCAATAGAACGCTGACTAGCACGTCACTACGACAGGAGCGGCATCTACACAGAGAGAATAAAAGCGATGCGCCGCCTAGCCTCGGTCGCAGTAGTTGACCCGGACTAGAAGAGATAGCAGCAGAAGAGCTGTGACTTGTGATCCATATGAACTTGTGTGACTACCTTGCATGTCGCCAATTGCTTGCGACCCATCATGTAGAAACGATAATTAAGTATTATCAATTCAGTTACTGTAATAAACTCCATTAATATGATTTCGTTGTCTGTTCTCGAACTACCCGAGAACAGCTTCCTAGGCACCCTATGTCATACCAGTAGGCATGATCCCACAATCATGACTTATTTTCAAAGTACATCAAACTCTACACCTTAAAAACAGCACTGTGCCAGCCTGTGATTAAAAGGCTCAAGAGAGACTATATTACACATGTAGGCAAATTTGAGGTATTATTGTCTGATAATGCAGTCAGTTTCACAGGATGTTGTTGGTGAAATTTCCTGTGAGGGATTGGTATCAAACCTGGTGTCGCGATACCATCCTGAATATAATCCAGTTCTATGACTTTTTCTGAATTGAATCATTTGACCGAAACCTGCTGACATCATCGTCAAATGACCTCGATCGACTACCTTCGACACTTTGAAGAAATATACAGTAGTCTGATACACACTTCTACTAACGAAAATCCATCTGAGTTGATGATGAGAGGGCTAGAGAAAAATGAATGGCTTAACAGGCTGCCAAGAGCTCCAACTAACAGTAAGTCATGGGAACAGAAAATCAGAAAGGCAGTAATGTCTCTGAAAAGTACAGTGATTTGAAGTTGGTATGAAAGTATTTCTCTGAAATCATTCCAAGTCTGCATTCCTAAAAAAAAACAGAACAAGAAGTGCAAATTACTTTGTCTAGGACTGTTCAAAATATAACACATACCACAGCCTCATGCTTATCTTTTGGTAAAGCCAATGAGTGACCAAATTAGAGGACTTAGTCCCCATAAGGACGTAAAGAGGTACGGCTCTTTAACATTAGCTCATGATCTTCTTCGAGGGGAATACTTTGAGTATGTCTGCTACCAAACTTGATGTTTCTGTTGGATGGAGTCAATCCCTACTGGAATGAGAGTGCTGCCACTGCAAGGCGTCATTACACACGCAACCAGTCCCCTATTGGATCCATCCTTTAGACTTCCTGACTCCTTATCCTCATCATCTCTAATCGACACCTTCGTTTGCGGACTTAAGGCTGATCCAAATCAGACTTCAAGGAGTATGACGAAATGGGCAACTATATGTAAGAACTTCTTGTAGTGGTAGTTTTTAACTGACACGAACTCTACTCATTCTTAACAATTTAAGAATAACAGCACCTGTACGACACTATAGCATTCATAGACTTGTAATGCAATTACATCCCTCAGAGCTGAAGGCCTCGTTCGTGTTTTTACCCGGTTTTCCTTGAGCTGTGGCCAAACGGGGAGGCAGTGCTGTTAGTTCAGAGCTTATGAGCTTTTCAGTCCTAAGGTGCGTAATTGTGAATAGGACTAGTTTATGAATACTGTACTATACCTACACAACAATATAAGAAACGAATCCATGTACATATTACTGTACTGACCTCTGTCATATCTTAGGTGCTATATTATCTACGGGGTGACAGAACTATAGGGAAAAAAAACGTACATTGCTTACAAACTCCAGCGTACACACATTTTCTGCACTCCAGATATTCTGAATTGGGTTGTGACATGTTAGATATGCCTGCCATAACTGACAATGGTGTGGAGCACACGAATAGCGAAATTCTGCATGAAGTGTCGGCGCGTCGATGCTGTCGTTGACCTCCTGAATGTCTGTTTTCAGCTCAGCAATGGTTTCGGGGCTGTTGCTGTACAGCTTGTCTTTAACAAAGCTCCACGAAAAGGAGTCCCATGTGTTCAGGTCCGGAGAATACGGTGGCCAATCGAAGCCCATGACAGTGACCTGTGGGTACCGCGTAGCCAGAATGCGGTCCCCAAAGTGCTCCTACAGGACATTAAACACTCTCCTGCTTCGACGGGGTTGAGCTACGTCTTGCATGAACCGCATCTTGTCGAAATCAGGGTCACTTTGGATAATGGGGATGAAATCATCTCCCGAAACCTTCACGTACCATTCGGTACTTATCGTGTCATCATGGAATATCGCACCGATTATTCCGTGAATGGACATTGCTCACCACACAGTCCCCCATGGAGGGTGAAGAGACTTCTCGATCGTGCAATACGGATTGTCAGTCCCCAAAATGCTTCTGTTTTGCTTACTGACGAACCCATCCAAATGAAAGTTGGCTTCGTCGCTAAACCAAACCATACTAATTCTCATCATGCCCCATCGCCAACCGTGCGATTTCAACGTCCTTATGCAAACCGTTCAGAAGTTATGACGAATTTATTTCACATAGTTCCATAATTGTCACCCTGCAGTTGTATGACAACGACTGTAACATGGTAAGATGAAAAAATGACTATAGCAGTGAATAAATGAGAGACATTTCAAGGCCCAACTTAAATTTTTATCATTTGTGGTGTGAAATTCCATTGTGTATGTAAAATTGCTGCCCTGCCAAACTTACTGAACTAACTTTTATTGAACAATTAAATAAAATCGTGCAATGGACACATATCATTTCATGCTTCAAGGATATGTTCCCATTGTGGGAGGGCTGTATAGTATCCCCTATCTTATCTGAAACGACCATTCAGCTTGCGAGTGAGAATTTGTTAATTGTGGAAATTATGTTTATTGCCCGACAGTAGTCGACCAACGATTGTATACCTATTGTAAATGTACTAGACACTGTGTGCACATGGGTTACTCCATGAAAGCTGAATCGGATTTTTTACATGTATTGAATGTGACAGATCCTGAAATGTGAAGAGAAAGATCAAAAAAATTAAAAGTCATCACCACGAGATCATTGGTGAGACTCCAATTCTGTTACATCGTCTACTTATTTTATTAATCATGAAGTCAATTTTCAGGTGGTACGGATTCTATAAGAAGTCGGATGCTGCGGACGTGTCTGGAGCACAGTCAACGCTATTTCACACCTCCGAAACTGGGGCTGTCTAGTTTCACTACTTGAGCATACACTGTACATTGCGGAGTCCCTTTGACCATAAATTAGGCTCTGTTTACAAGTTCTGGCGATTTTATCGAGCATCACAGACTGGATTAGAAACTAAATCTAATATTCCTAATAACTTGCATCATACTAAGAGGTAATTCAGAAGTATCCAGTAGCATCAGAAATACGAGACGCTACCCAAAATCTCCGAGAATGTGAACGTTATGCTGAAACAATGAGCAGCACAGACGTTTACCGCTTGCTGCCTCTAACAGTTTCTTACAACTACCAGTCACAAGGGCAGAAGGCAGACAATCCACGACGTCTGTGAAATCGTTGGAACTTCGTACTAAATGTGAACGCATTCTAGCTGATGCACTGAGCATGAAGCGAACTGCTCGTTTTTTGAATGCCGATCGGTGAGACCATTGAGTGTAGGTGTGCACTGAACTGCAACCAACAATTAAAGATGATCCACATTTATTGTCCTTGGTCATAACTGCAGATGAATCATAAGTCTACAATTACGACACTGAAACAGAACAGCAATTTTCGCAGTGGAAGGCACCATCCTCTCCGCGGCCTAATGAAGAACACCAAATTCGGAGCAACATAAGGTCGATGCTAATGACTGTTTTTTTGGCATTCATATAATTATCTCTTAGGAACTTCTCCCATGTTTTCAGAGAGTAACAAGGACGTTCGACTGAGAAGTTTTGAGGCTATAAGGAGTAATGTAGAATGTAAATGAGAGATAGGAAAACAAATATTGGTTTCTTCCATATGTCAATTCATCTGCACACACCTCGCTTATTGTGAAGGAATTCCCAACACAAAATAACATGATAACCGTCCACTAATCACCATACTCAGTGATCTAGCCCGTTGCAATTTCTTCCTCTCCAAAAAAATATAACTGAAGTTGAAAGAGCTGAAAGGGCGGTATTTTGACTCCACAAAAGAAGCACAAGTGGTATCATAGTCAATTCTGAAAACGATTCAGGCACAGACCTCCAGCTTATTTTAACGTGCTCAGTTATTTGTACAGTATATTCCAGCCCAGCCTTTCCCTGAAATTTACCGTCTTTACCGATTCTGTGGAAAACCTCTTTATTTGTTATATGATCAGTCTGCATAATTTTCAACATCCTTCTAGAGCACCACATCTCAAATTGTCGGATTCTTTTCTTTTTCGGTTTGCCCACAGCCTGTGATTCATTTTCATGCCCTGCTGTACTAGAAATGTACATTCTCAGAAATTTTTTCCAAAAATTAAGGCCAATTTTTTATAGTAGTAGACATATTTTAGCCAGGATGCCCCCTTTGAAGGTGCTAGTTTCCTTTTATGTCCTTGTTTCTTTATGTGTTATTTTGCTTCCAAGGTAGTAGGTTTCTTTAAGTTCGTCTACTTGATGTTAAGTTTTTCGCTAATATCATTTCTGCTACTACTTATTACTTTCGTCTTTCTGTGGTTCATTCTCAAATCTTAGTGTGTGCTCGTTTGACTATTCACTGCATCCAACAGGTTCTGCAGTTCTTTTACACTTTCTTTGAGGATAGCTATGTCATCAGCGAATCTTACCATTGATATCTTTTCATCCCGAAATTCAATCCGATTCTTGGACCTCCCTTTTATTTCTGTCCTTGCTTCTTATAGATTGAACCGTAGAGGCGAAATATTCCATACCTGTCTTATACCATTTACAATAACAGAGGTGAAAGTTTACACCCTGTCTTACACCTTTTTAACCCGAGAACTCCATTCTTGGTCTTCCGTTCTCGCTTTCCCATGAAGTGCTACGCCATAAATGCGTAGTATCTAAAAGATCCTCAGCTTTCTTTTCTATTCTTCTGCATATTATTATTGTCAGAAACGTGGATGCATGAGCTGTTAAGCTGACTGTGCAATAGTTCTCGCGTTTATCTACCTTGCTATCTTCGCGACCATGTGGATGAAATTTTTCCGAAAGTCCGATGGTATGTCTCCAAACTCACTGAGTCTACAAATGAACTTGAATAATAGTTTGTTTGCTACTTCCTCCATCAATTTTACAAATTTCGAACGTATGTTATTTGTGCCTTCCTTCAAAGCTCTGTTAAAATCACATCCTAATAATGGCTCCCATATGTCTTTCGTCTGGTCTCCCGTTTCATCATCGGTCATGTTAGCAGATATTTCTTCCCACTGTAGAGACCTTCGGGTACATCCTCCAGCTCTCCGTCCTCTCCTCTGCTTTTACCACTGAAATTCCTTTTGCATTTTTAATGATAATTTTCTGCTTTTAGTTACACCATACACTGTTTCGACTTTTCTAAATGCTACATTCGTCATCCGTCCTTCCGAACACGACTTCTTCATCGACAACTTCGCATATTTCTTGAAGCCATTTCGCCTTGGCTTCCTGTTCACCTCCTATTTATTTCATTCCTACGTGATTTATAGGGATATATTCCTTTCTTTTTCTGATGCTGTACGTCACATTTCTGTCCAGTCTTTAGCCCCCCCCCCCTCAACTACTTGTACCTGATTCTCTTCATTCAAATCCCTAATTAATGCCTTAATGTTCTGTTTGACTGGCAAATGCTCGCGCTTGATTTCAAAAAACTTGAGACCTTGAACCTGATTTTAACTTTCCCTGAAACTGCTTGCTTGCAATTCCTCCCGTGACTGTTACTTAAGACCAAAATTTCTGTTTTCCTTCGTTCTGCTAGTCCTGTGCTTCCTGTTTTCATGCACTGCTGGATGTGGTACTCCACTTCCTTGTTCAGTTCATTGGTCGTGTTTTTTATTCAATTTGACATTGAACGCACTGTGCAAACTAACTTGCTTCGTCCATTTCCTGTTACCTTTTCCTATTTATCAATTTTTCTTTCTTTCCTTGAATTCCTCAAATCAATTTTTAGACAGAAAACTGCCTGAAAAGGAGAATGAAATTTGTGTCCGTCATATAGAACTTTAGGATGCGAAGTAAATCCCACCAGTCCATCAAAGAACCTTGGTAGGAGGTTGGTGGACACTTAGTCAGATTGATGGATTTTGCATGGACCACGGAGGTATCTTTTCGAATTCCATCATACTAGAAAAGGTTGCGACAACGACAAAGACCGAATGGATAGTAAGAAGAGAACAGAAGAGAATATGCAAGAGCAGAGTTTATATGTATTTTTGGAGAATGCAATGGTGGGAAAATTTATAAAAGCCACTATCGCAGTTATGGATGTTCCATGTTTTGCAAATAACGCCGGCTCGATCACTTGATGTATTTTCATTTATTATAAACTAGTTGACCCGGCGAACTCTGTTCCGCCTTAAAGCCAATAAATAATCAGATTTTGGATGTTAAGTTCAATTTTTTATTAGGACAAATAAAAATTAAGTATTTTAATGATTCTTTATGTTTTTTGGTGCATAGCTTCCACTCTTCAATTCAGTACCTTGTGATACACGACATTTTTTGTTTTATTATCAGGCGCAAGAACAAACAACGCATATGGTCTTCCGACCCGTGAACATGCCACATATAATTGACCATTTGAAAAATATGGATATTCCAGACTTAAACCACAAACTTTCAAGGATTGGCCTTGTGATTTGTTAATGGTCATGGCGAATGCAAGACGGATCGTAAATTGAAGTCTTTTAAACTCAAACGGCACATCGGTTGGGACCATCGGGATCCTCTGAATGAGAACTTCCTCACCCTCGAATTTTCCTTTGAGTATCGTCGCGTAAATAACATTGGTCATCAATTTACTTACCTCAAAACGTTTACCGTTGCACAGTTTTGGTTGGTTTATGTTTCGAAGCATGATTACTACGGAGCCAACTTTTAGGCGTAAATTGTGCGGTGATATGTCAGGCACATCCTAAGAGTTTAAAAATTCAATTGGATAGTTGGTGGCTTCATCTTCATTTGTTACACAGTCAATAGATTTGAATGAATGCATTTTACCAATGATCTCATTCTGAATTATGTAGTTTAGGTCATCTACATCTTTATTCTTAGCCGCTAAAATTGCTCGCTCACTCAACCATTCATTACTTTTGTAGTTAGTAATGATATTTGGGAATACTTTGTTGATAAGTTCGTCTTTCGATGAGACAAAGTTACAGAAATTATGAGGAAATGAAATCAATCCGCTCGATTCTTCGACAGGTACTCGACCATTACTGATAGTCAGCAATTGCTCAAAGAAATCTTCAGCAGATGTTCATTAAGCAATGCAACTCTCATGTTTGTTGTCAGTTAAAGTTTCTTCACAAAGCGCCATAGATTCGATGATTTGAGGCTAGCATTTATTTCATCTGCAGCCATTGATCTTGGAACTACTGGCAGTGTTTGGCGGAATTCGCTAGACAGTAAAATCATTGCTCCTCCAAAACATCTCGAGTCATTGCGTAGATCTTTCAATGTTCGGTTAAGTGCCTCTAATGCACGTTTATGAGCCGTTGTTTATTCGTCCCAGATCTTGGATGCTGATAAAACTTCGGCCACTGCTGAGTTTTTTGTAATATTACATGTTGGTTATTCAATAGCTTGAAGATTTAACGGTAATTTTAATGCTGACTGAGCCTTACGGCATCTCTCTAACAATGTGTCTGCTATTCCGGAAGAACCAACTGCAACCGCAATGTTGGATCTCGCACGAACAGTGGGTAAAACTACTGACATGAGGAATGTCTTGCCAGTTCCACCAGGGGCATCCAGGAAATATAAACCACTATTTCCATCATCAATTGCCTTCATTAATGTATCATAAACTTCCTTTTGGTGGGGGTTCAACAGGGGTACATTCGTTTGAACTACTAAATCTAATTTGCGTTTTGTTATTCCACGCCAGATGCGTTTCTGTTATACTACGTTTTATAGCGGTCGAACGGGATAAAAAGTATACTATGCCCGTCTCCTGGTTCTAAGCTACCTCTCCACCAATTTTCAGCCAAATCGGTCCAGCCGTTCTTCAGTTATAAATAAACTAACACGACTTTCTTTTATATATATAGATTAAGTATTCATTACACATTTCTGAACGCACGCGTAATATTTTTCAATCTTTTTTAAAAAAAATGCACATAATAGTTTATTCATCCATTTTAAATAGTTTATGAACGCATGCATAAATGTCAATCATTACTTACAGATTTTGACAAAAAAAATTGACAGCTCCGAAACTAAAGAACTTTTAGCGAAAATAACGCATTTTTCAAGTATTCGTCAATTTTTCATTATTTTTAAGATGTATTCTGCTATTCGGGGTGGAGACAAATCCAACAAATCAAAAACCATGAAAATTGGTCCAGCAGATCTCGAGTTATAAGTGTTGTAACAAACCCGACTTTGTTTTATATATATAGATTTTCAGTTACCGCCATCACGTATTGGTAATGAACATTCAACTAACTTAAGAATGATAAGCGATATGTACACACTACCGGGCGACGAAAGTAAAAACAAAAAATAAAAAAATGGAAAATTTAAAAAAAGGCCACCCACAAAAACTCAAATCTCGCAGAACCAAATTGATTGTGATTTGCAATAAAATCTACGCCTAAGCAGAGCAGTTATTTCCTTTCTAAGGACATCACACACATCCATGCCCAAGGCAGGATTCGAACCTGCGACCGTTGCGGTCGCGCGGTTCCAGACTGTAGCGCCTAGAACCGCTCGGCCACACCGGCCAGCTATTTCCTTCATTAATAGGATGTCAAATGGTTGATGGTAGTGATGATTACGAAGATGATCTCATAACCAGGAACGTAAAACAAAAAAGCGGGTACGAAGAAAATATTTATAAATAATTCATTATTTTGAATAAATCATGTTCCAACCGTATTTGGTTTTTACCTTCTGAAAATTTCGCTGTAGCCCGTCCGACCCTCCCCCGCTCCCCACGGCAAGGTGGGAACCACTGAAGTAGGGAGAGCGGTTGAGTGCAAAAAACGTAGGGGAAGACAGAGACAGGAATACATACAACAAATAATGTGGAACGCTGGGTACAACTGATGCACTGAGATGAAGAGATGAATTTATGGTGAACATTGTAATATAAATCAGAAAACTGATAACACCCGCCACCCTTTCAACCCTGCCCCTTCCAATACACAAAAATGTGGATTGAATGTGGAATGGGCAGTTTGTCGTCCTACATTAATTGTGTCTCTGTTTATTCTTATTTCACCTTCAACGCCCAATAAGAGAGGAGGGAGATGTCAGCCTCCTACTCTACAGCTTAAAGTTTTAAAATATTCACAATGACGTTGTTGTTGTTGTTGTGGTCTTCAGTCCTGAGACTGGTTTGATGCAGCTCTCCATGCTACTCTATCCTGTGCAAGCTTCTTCATCTCCCAGTACCTACTGCAACCTACATCCTTCTGAATCTGCTTAGTGTATACATCTCTTGGTCTCCCCCTACGATTTTTACCCTCCACGCTGCCCTCCAATACTAAATTGGTGATCCCTTGATGTCTCAGAACATGTCCTACCAATCGATCCTTTCTTCTGGTCAAGTTGTGCCACAAGCTTCTCTTCTCCCCAATCCTATTCAATACTTCCTCATTAGTTATGTGATCTACCCATCTAATCTTCAGCATTCTTCTGTAGCACCACATTTCGAAAGCTTCTATTCTCTTCTTGTCCAAACTATTTACCGTCCATGTTTCACTTCCATACATGGCTACACTCCATACAAATACTTTCAGAAATGACTTCCTGACACTTAAATCTATACTCGATGTTAACAAATTTCTCTTCTTCAGAAACGCTTTCTTTGCCATTGCCAGTCTACATTTGATATTCTCTCTACTTCGACCATCATCAGTTATTTTGCTCCCCAAATAGCAAAACTCCTTTACTACTTCAAGTATCTCATTTCATAATCTAATACCCTCAACATCACCCGACTTAATTCGACTACATTCCATTATCCTCGTTTTGCTTTTGTTGATGTTCATCTTATATTCTCCCTTCAGGATACCCAATGACGTTACCAATGTGATTAAAGAGCGAACATTTATAAACATTTTTAAAACCTTCAAAAATTTCAATATTTGATGCTATTTACAAAAAGTACACTGTTGATATTCCTTGTTTTTTAAATTAAAATCAAAAGATTAAAGGTAACGATAAATATAAAAATACATATTTAAAACTTGTTGTGAAAACGCGGACCGTTAAAAAGTAGAAGTGAGTAATTATTTTGGAGGGAGGAAACACTAGTTGTTCTGTAGTGTTGAAGGGTGACGGATCCTTTCACTGGTATCTATGGAAGTAAAACTAGGTGCTGGGGCAGATAGTGAGAATGGGAGGAGGACTTTGGTATGCGTGCTGGCCGATTGTGTAAAAAGGAGAGGGGGTAGGGAAAAATGGCGAGGGAAGAGGTAAAGTACTGATGCGGAATGGTGCAGATGATATAGCAGGACATCTAGATTGGTTCAGAGTGGGCTGTGGTTCTATGCTGAAGAAGGATGAGGTTTGCAGCCGAAGAAGGTTCGATGAGGGTAAAAGTAACTTCTTCATTGCAGTTTGGAACTGCAAGTAGCGATTATGGGTGAACTGAAAATCAGGGCGTTTCCCAATGTGACGACCCCTGGCTGTTGACTGTGGCGCTGTTACCACTGCTGCTGCTGCGTTGCCAGTTTCTTGATTCTGCAGTTAGAGACAGTGTGGCCAACGGCAGTTCTGTGAGACTGCGTCACACTCAAGAAGGTAGAGGTCCATTTGGTACCCCGCGATGACACGGAATGCTAGACCCTCACTTTGTTTTTCCGGGATGGTCGCAAATTGTGGGAGTGGCCTGGCACTCAAATGGTTGAGTGGCATGCAGTTCGTTTCCCAGCAGTGGCAGATGAATCTGTGTCATCAGCGCGGTGCTGAGCAGGACAGGCTCGATGTCACGTCGCTGACCAGTTTTGGAATGCTGATGGGCTATTTCGGGCGGGCTTAAATGCTGCTGCTCCCCGTTGACTCTGGAGCAATCAAGGTGGTCGTGTGCCACGCTAATTATATGAAAAAGAGGTAATTTATTTATTTAACCTGGCAAGATTTGGACCATCAGGCCCTCTCTTAATCTAACCAGGCATTCTACTTATTATACAATGTTTTAGTAGGCATGTTAAACTACATCTAGTACAAAAAGTGAAATAAACAATTACAAAGGCACGCCTGGAAAAATAACATGCGTACAGAGTTTATATTCGTAGATCATAAGTACTGTTATAATTAGAAATTATTGAAGAGACAGATTTTAGATAGGAGTGCTAGCAGCAGAGAGTATGAGGGAGACTGATGGTGAAGGGAAGAGATGAATAGAGAGACATGATGAAACATAATTAAGGAAATATAAAGGAAAAGAAGATTGCGTGGCTAATAGAGATAGATGAAGAGGAAGGCATCTCAGGAGCAAGATAGGAGACGCTAGCTTTGCTATATGACAGATGAGAGGGTTGGCGTTGTACATTAATTTTGTGGAGAACGTTATGAGGATGATAGTAGGAAATGCTTCAACTTCTTCTTAAAAGCAGCAGGAGATTGAATTTTGCGCAAGGTAAGGGGCAGTTTCTTCCAGAGGCGGACAGCGGCAACTGAGAAGGAGGTTGCAAAAGTTTTTGTTTTGTGAGTGGGCACCATTAGGATACCAAATAAGAGTGACCTCGTGTTTCTATTATGATGGCATGACAGGTTTTTAATCCCTGAAGCAAGGTACTGGGGTGCTTGCGCGACGAGGAGTCGATGAAGTAGACGTAAGTGTGGTAGTCACGCAATTTGTCCGGCCGCAGCCACCCTAGCTCGGAATATGAAGCACTAACATGATCATATCGGCGAATGTTGCAGGTGTAACGCACACAGGCATTCATGGTTAGTTCTAGCCGTCTTTTGTTTTCACTACTCATGCCTTGTTGAATTACATCACAATAGTGGAGGTTCGGTAGAACGAGTGCTTGCACGAGCTGGCGTTTCAAGTCATGTGGAAATATGTTCCGAAACTTTTTGAGAGTATAGAGACAAGCAGACGTCTTTCGGCACACTGCGACTGTATTCTCCGCCCAGTTGAGATGCTCATCCAAAGTTACACCCAGGTTCTTAACTGTTTTCTGATATGGTATTGGTATACCGTCGAGCAGAATAGGAGGTAGCCGTTCGCGGAAATTTGAACTTATTAATTTCTGATGGGCTATTAAGATTACTTGCGTCTTTTTTGCATTTAGTTTAAGCCCCAGGGTTTTCGCCCATGTGACTACTGAAGACAGATCATCATTCATCTGAGCGATTGCAGTGTTTACATCTTCAGTTCTGACGCTTAGGTAGAGCTGGAGGTCGTCGGCATAGAAATGATATTTACAGGAGGACAGAACCGACGAAATATCGTTGACATATAAAGAAAACAAAAGTGGTCCTAAGACTGCTCCTTGTGGCACTCCCGAGGAAACATGTTTCCAGGAAGATTTTTCATATACGCAGACAACACATTGCTGTCTGTCTTTTAAGTAGTTTTCAAACTATCTTATTGCACTATCTGAGAAATTAAGCTGTTGCATTTTTCTGAGAAATATGTCAAAGTTAACAGTGTCAAAAACTTTGCTGAAGTCCAGTAGCGTCAATATTGTTGCCTTTCGATTGTCGATGGCATATTTCAGGTCATCAGTTACTTTAATTAGAGCTGTGTGTGTGCTGTGATGTTTACGGAAACCGGATTGAAATTTGTCATATAGGCTAAATTCATGCAAGTGTTCAGTGATTTGGTCATGAACAATATATTGAAGTGCTTTGGAAACAGCAGGCAGTATGCTAATTGGTCGGTAATCACTAGGCAGTTGCGGGTTTTCAATCTTAGGGATGGGTCGAATTATGCTTCTTTTCCATGCAGTGGGGTATATTCCGTTCACGAGGGAAAAATTAAATATGTCAGTTCAGACAGGTACTAAGATATAGGCAACATTCTTAATCATGGTTATACCGATACTGTCGTTGCCTATTGCATCAGAAGAGATTCTCATTATTGCTTTTCTTGCCATATTTGTTGTGACATGTTTTAGATGGAAGGTATCGTTGTTAGTTATCCTGTTTGGGGATTCTTGTGGACGGTAATTATCAGCCGTGCGGGTATTCAGAGGTGCAGAGAAGAATTCATTTAATTCGTTAGCTGACACACGAAAAGTGGTTTCCGATTTTGCCTTTCCGACCCCCAAGCTACGGAGATTCTTCCATAAAGTCGTGGGTGTCAGATCGCTGCATGCAAGGGAGCGAGCGTGCCTGATTTTAGCATTGCGAACGCATTGTTTCACTCTGTTACGTAGCTTTCTATATTCTTCGAAACGCTCGGGTTTCGGATCTGCCTTGAAACGCCCATGGGCAGCATCCCTATTAGTCATCATTTGACGTAATTCAGCTGTCAGCCATGGAGCAGGAGATTTTCTTACACGGATTGTGCGTACAGGTGCATGTTTGTCATATAAGACAGTGAGTTTATCACCAAGTTCATTACTTTTGCCGTCGATTGTGGGTTCTCTCATTATTTGATGCCATGAGATTTCTGAGCAATCGGCTGTTAGAGTGTCAAGGTCAATACGTTTCATGTTCCTACAAGTTATGTAACGCTTTATAACTGGAAGCAGGTTGGCTGTAATGTTTGTGGGTGACTGGCTTTGATTTCGTTAAGTGGAAGAGTGTGACGCGGAAGAAGTGTTGGTCCACTGAGCACGAGGGTTGCTGACCATTGCTTGGCTGAGTCAGGTATGATTACCGTGTTGGCTCTCCATCACTGCCTCCATCTACCGTTTTAACTTCTTCACTTTGCAGTGGGCAGGGGTTATATTTTATATGATGGGTCAACATCAGGGCAGAAGGGGAATCCGTTGAAGTTGCGTTGTGATAGTGTGGGGTGCGTGTGTGTATGTTCGAGATAGTGGGATGTAATGGTAATTGGTCAGAAGGAAAATATTGGGGTTGTTGGAGTTTGCGGGTGCTGAACGTGTGTGAGGAAGGATGAGAATTTGGTTAGAGAGGGGACCAGTGAGAAACATCCTCACTTTAGTAGTTTTAAATAATGACAATATTTGGAATAAGTGTAGTCGTTGGGATAAGGATAGTTGTGGGAATGAGGAGGAAACATATTTACAAATGAACCACGCGACGTGAAATAATAGTAAATTTATGATATATCCTTGATGCATTATTGGTAGTAATCTCTAACTTTCGACAGTGATATTTATATTCGCTTGTTCTTAAAGAGAAGTTTAATAGGAAATAGGAATATTAAATAGAAATAAATAAATAAATGGGAAATAGGTATGCTGGAAGGTAGTATTCGCTTCTTATCTCATATATCACATAGGTCACAATAAACTCTACCCATATTTTAAAATTTTAATTGCACTTTGCACTTAATGTAAGCGCGTTAGCCCGTAGTAACAATAGTTAAATCATATTTGAAGGCTACAATGACAAATATGTTTGTGGTTTCGGGAAGTATATTCATTTAGAATAGTCAACCTGTACGACAGGCAGAGAGAACAGACTACCATAGTGGTCACAGTTACTGCCTATGAAAATGCTGTATACAAATTACCAAGTGAACAAGTACTTTACAACAAACAAAGTGGCATTTGTAACAAGATAATATGAATCATAGAGTTTCTTATTCTTGATTAATAACTTCGTAAAATATGGGTATGAAGCTGGGCAACCATGATGCCCTTTTGCCTATGACAGCTTAGTCCCTTTTTTTTAAAAAAATTTTCCAGAAATAGTAGGTTTTAGAGCAGAATCGCTAACCAGGAGCTGGTTAAGAAACCTTTTTAACGGTACCTTATTCATCCCCGTACAGTATGTACTGAGAAAAGGGACGCTGACTTGAGAAATAATATACACTACTGGCCATTAAAATTGCTACACCAAGAAAAAATGCAGATGATACACGGGTATTCATTGGACAAATATATTATACTAGAACTCACATATGATTACATTTTCATGCAATTTGGATGCATAGATCCTGAGAAATCAGTACCCAGAACAACCACCTCTGGCCGTAATAACGGCCTTAATACGCCTAGGCATTGAGTCAAACAGAGCTTGGATGGCGTGTACAGGTACAGCTGCCCATGCAGCTTCAACACGATACCACAGTTCATCAAGAGTTGTGACTGGAGTATTGTGACGAGCCAGTTGCTCGGCCACCATTCACCAGACGTTTTCAATTGGTGAGAGATCTGGAGAATGTGCTGGCCAGGGCAGCTGTCGAACATTTTCTGTATCCATCTGGGCCTGTACAGGACCTGCAACATGTGGTCGCGCATTATCCTGCTGAAATGTAGGGTTTCGCAGGGATCGAGTGAAGGGTAGAGTTACGGGTCGTAACGTCCACTGTTCAAAGTGCCGTCAATGCGAACAAGAGGTGACCGAGACGTGTAACCAATGGCACACGATACCATCACGCTGGGTGATACGCCAGTATGGCGATGACGCTTCCAATGTGCGTTCACCGCGATGTTTCCAAGCACGGATGCGACCATCATGATGCTGTAAACAGAACCTGGATTCATCCGAAAAAATGTTTTGCCATTCTTGCACCCAGGTTCGTCGTTGAGTACACCATCTAGGAGCTCCTGTCTGTGATGCAGCTTCAAAGGTAACCGCAGCCATGGTCTCCGAGCTGATAGTCCATGCTGCTGCAAAAGTCATCGAACTGTTCGTGCAGATGGTTGTTGTTTTGAAAACGTCCCCATCTGTTGACTCAGGGATCGAGACGTGGCTGCACGATCCATTACAGCCATGCGGATAAGATGCCTATCATCTCGACTGCTAGTGATACGAGGCCGATGGGATCCAGCACGGCGTTCCGTATTACCCTCCTGAACCCACCGATTCCATATTCTGCTAACAGTCATCGGATCTCGACCAACGCGAGCAGCAATGTCGCGATACGATAAACAGCAATCGCGATAGGCTACAATCCGACCGTTTTCAAAGTCGGAAACGCGTGGTACGCATTTCTCCTCCTTACACGAGACATCACAACAACGTTTCACCAGGCAACGCAGGTCAACTGCTGTTTGTGTATGAGAAATCGGTTGGAAACTTCCCTCATGTCAGCACGTTGTAGGTGTGGCCACCGGCCAACCTTTTGTGAATGCTCTGAAAAGCTAATCATTTGCATATCACAGCATCTTCTCCCTGTCGATTAAATTTCGCGTGTGTAGCACGTCATCTTCGTGGTGTAGCTATTTTAATGGCCAGTAGTGTGTCTAAAGGTTGAGGATGCATGTGTGTGTGGGGGAGGGGATGGCGGAGGAGGTGAACGGATGCTGAAAGAAGACGGAAAGCATGGCGCTTAAAGATTTGGAAGGAGTGACAGAACTTGGGTAGAGCGGTTATCCAGGCAACATCGGCGTAGAAGAGGACTTCATGGCCAATGATTTATTGGAAATGGAGTGCAGTGGCGGGATGCAAATTACAAGGTGACGTTTCCATGTTAGTTCAAGATGTTTTTAGTTAACTCGAGAGAGCGGTTGTACGTCGTAAGGTAAAACCGGTCTATACAGAAGTTACGAATGGGTTTTCCTATAATTATTGCCTGTGTTTGGGGGGGGGGGGGGTTATCTTTAGGAACCCCTGGTTTGACCAGGAGGAAAACTGGTGTTGGAGGGAACTTACATCATTACAAGTACGGCATTACCACACCCTACATTATAGTTCAATTCTTTTATCTTCGCGGCTCGCGCATGCCCGCCCAGACGCTGGAGATTGCTGCGTTGCCAGTTGCACGCGACGCACGCGCCAATAGAAGCAGCGCCATAGTATAGCATAGTTCGCAAGCTTACGTGTAGGGGGGAGCGCGCAGTTCATGAAATAAAGCCACCACGGCCGCATTAACCGTTTCGCTGCTACAAAGACGTGCTCCCTGCATTCCGCGCTGTGGGCGATTTTGTCACTGCACTGCTCGCCTGTGCAGACACATTGTGTTCCGACTGCTTTGACACTCTTTATCATTCGATTCCACAAAAACTATTTGGCTCAAAAATTAGATTTTTACCTATCTTCTTGACTGATACCTTCCCCCCATAAATGACTTAATTTTGTTTCGATGTTCAACGCAGTTATTAAGCAGCATTAAATACAGTAAACCTTTGCACGAAATTTTGAAGAGTTTGCAGAGGTAAAAGTCCATAGAGTATACTTTCCGTATGGTCGATTTTAGTTGCCACTATGTTGAGAATGAAATGTGGACAAGATACCTATATATTTCATTTAATTTAAGTACCACATAAGTGTCGTATGTAATATTGAGAAATATTCCACCTTTCGCGACTGTAACAAAAGTTTTACTTACACTGGGCACGTTTGGCTTTATTTTAAAGCACTTCAATCAATCAAAAGGAAGTAGACAAAATACATTAAACAAAACTGTGGACTTACAAAAACATTAGGACTTGAGTATACCGTCTGTCAGTGAAGTGCTCAGAGCTATGTCAAATATAATTTTGTGTGTGGCACACACAAACAGCATTTATTTGCTAAAACACTGATGAGCCAACACAAACGTTGAATATTGTGCTACCGCAGCACAAAACTACGAAAGGTGACTTGGCAATGGAGGACACAAAATTCAGTCCTCTTATGATGCTTCAAAAGAGAGAAACGCGTCTGGTCTAAATAAGTCGCTTATTACAGTTGCAGAAGAGGGATATATTTCAATACCATTGGTAAAACTGCGACTGTGGAACAAAAACAAGAAATAGAACATGAATACCATTGTGTATGTGCCATACCTTTCACCGATAGAAGTGCTTTAAAATAAAGCCAAACGCGCCGTGTATATATAAAACTTTTATTACAGTCGCGAAAGACGGAATATTTCTCAATATTACATACGACACCTATGTGGTACTTAAATTAAATGAGATATTGTTATACAGTAAATATTATATGAAATTTAGGTATCTTGTCCACATTTCATTCTCAACATTGTGGCGACTAAAATCGACCATACGGAAAGTATACGCTAAGGACTTTTACCTCTGCAAACTCTTCAAAATTTCGTGCAATGGTTAACTACATTTAATGCTGCACATCAAAACAAAATTAAGTCATTTATGGGGGGAAGGTATGAGGCAAGAAGACGTGTAAAAATCAAATTTTTTGGCCAAATAGTTTTTGTGAAATCGAATGATAAGTGTGTCAAAGCAGTGGGAACACCATGTGTCTGCACAGGCGAGAAGTGCAGTGATGACAAAATCGCGCACAGAGCGGAATGCGGGGAGCACGTGTCTGCAGCAGCGAAAAAGTTAATGAAGAGGTAAAGCACTAGAAATTTCATTCAAACGAATAAAATTCGTGAAGTAAGGCACTCCAATATTGTTTTTAAATAAAGGAAATATTAAGCCCCACACAAGGTTTGAACTCATAAGCTTTCACATGGCAGCCCAACACCTTAACCGTTCCGCTACCTCAACTCATCAAACAGTGTAACTCCATAAGAACTCTAACATCTCATGCAACTACTTATAAACACTGTTGGTATGACTATGAATTACTCACGCTTCGTCGAAGTACAATAGGAAATAAACAATTACCGCTGTTCTTTATTGCGAAAAAGCAGTTCGTGAGATTGAAACAAACACCTTTCCTTGCTATCGCCTGAATTAGGAGTCTTATTGCTTGTTTGGTTTAATTAATTAATAGAATATGAAGCAATTGGTATAAAGAATCCTTTTTCCAAACTTTCTGTAAAAGAAAGTCTGCTATCAAGACATTGCTTTTGTTCTATTACTTTATTTATGACTGAACGTTTCTAAAACTGAAGACACTCGTCCGTGCTCTGCACTGCTGTCGAGATCTGGCAACGTCGTTCTCTGATCATTGGCTGACTGTGTTTTGTGACGCTAGATGCGCAGAACGAACCTAAACTCGGCCGCCAAGATAAATGACGCGCACTTTAGTAGGAAGTAGTTGAGAGCAAAATGTAGACGGCAGACGAAGAATCAAACGAAGAAGAAAACAGTAGTAAGTTTTTCGTCCGGGAAAAGTGTGAAACTGGCATCACACTGCGCACTGATTGTGTAGACGGCTCCCAGCCGCTCGTCACGAGGTGAGATTGAGTGCGTTGCGTCACGCGCTAAAAGCTCCGCGGTGGCTGCGGGCGGCCGCCTCGTAAGCTCAGCGGATTTACTGTCCGGGACAGCCGCAGTGGCGGCCGAACGACTCCCTGTTACAGGTCGCTAAGCGGACGCGGCCACTATCGTCATCCCCACTAACCGAAATGTCGAAAATATCGCTTGCACTGATAGCTTTTTTTTCTGTTCGGAGAGGTTCGCCTTGGTTCTACACAGGCTCGCGATAGTCTTCGGAAGGCTGTAATCGGTAATATAAATAAATTCTTTCAAATGGCGTGCTATTCGGACACAATGTTGCTTGTTGGTAGCTGCACTTTGTTCCAAGCAAGTGGGCGCTGTGATGATGCAACAGCAAGTTGCCGTTCAATTATCTCCCAGTCTTCACTGAAATTACAAGAGAAAGTCGAATCAGTGCCAAAGAGGTGCTTGAATAACCTGTTTACGGTAAACAATACCAGAAATTTTTGTCAGCGGTAACTTACGAAGTCAGAATTTTTTTTTTCACCAGTCTGCTGACTGGACTGTTGGGGCATGCCACTAATTCCTTTCTTGTGCCATCCGCCCCACCTCAGAGATACAGTTGCAACCATCGAAATTATTTGTTGTATATACTGCAACATCTGTCTTCTCTACTGCTTACACTCTCTACTGCTCCCTCTATATCATGTAAACTATTCCTCGATATTTTAAAACATGTCTTATTACCCTGTTCCTCGTTGCTGTCAATGTTTTCCTGAAGTTTCATTTTATAGACAATTATATTGGAAATTACCTCTTTTCTTATTTTATGTCAAGCCGATTTTCAACATATTTCTATAGCACTGCATCTCAAACAGTCCCATTCTCTCCCTTTCCAGTTTTCTCACAGTCAACGATTCACTTCCATACTATTTTTGAAACGAAGGCCATTGTTTGGTATTAGTAAACTTTTATTCCCTGGAATGCCCCCTTTTCTGTTACTTGTCAGTTTATGGGTTGTTGCATCGCCAACTTCATGCTTCGACGGCAGTCCGGTATACGGAGTGTTAAATTTTCAGTTACACACACATCTAAAAAAGTTTTGCATCACATCGGCTCCGAGAGTTCCAGGACCTGCACAGAAAATTGGAACAGAAATAATGCCACCCCAAAACAGCACCGAACCTCCACCTTGCTGCACTCGCTGGACGGTGTGTCTACAGCGTTTAGCCTGACCGGGTTGCCTCCAAACCGTCTCCGACGATTGTCTGGTTGAAGGCATATGCGACACTCATCGGTAAAAAGAACGCTATGCCAATCCTGAGCGGTCCATTAGGCATGTTGCTGGGTCCATCTGTACCGCTCTGCATGGTGTCGTGGACCTCGCCATGGGCGTCGGGAGTGAAATGGACATCATGCAACTTATTGCGCACAGTTTGAGTCGTAGCAAGACGTACTGTGGATGCACGAAAAGCATTATTCAGCATGGTGGCATTGCTGTCAGGGTTCTTGCGAGCCATAATCCGTAGGTAGCGGTCATCGACTGCAGTTGTAGCCCTTGTGCTGCCTGAACGAGACATATCATCGACAGTTACTGTCTTTCTGTATCTCCTCCATGTTCGAACAACATCGCTTTGGTTCACTCCGAGACTCCTGGACACTTCACTTGTTGAGAGCCCTTCCTGGCACAAAGTAACAATGCGGACGCGATCGAACCGCGGTACTGACCGTCTAGGCATGGTTGAACTACAGACAACACGAGCCGTGTACCTCCTTCGTGCGGCTGGCGGCCCCCCTCCGTGTAATAGGCGCTGCTCATGCATGGTTGTTTTCATCTTTGGGCTGGTTTAGTGATATCTCTGAACAGTCAAAGGCACTGTGTCTGTGATACAATGTCCACAGTCAAGGTCTATCTTCAGGAGTTCTGGGAACTGGGGTGATGCAATACTTTCTTTGACGTGTGTTTTTTCACCACAATGGGAATTGATAGAGATGTTTACAAAGTGTCCACACGTAGTTTATTAGTACAGATTTTCGAAGGAAGCTCACAGCCGAAATTCGATAAATTACCGACATAAAACAGCAGCGCAAAATAATCCACTTGATACGTCGACATATAAGTAATGGGATCAGATATACTCGTAGTGTCGATTCTGCTGAACTGATTGTGGACTGTTCTTAGCAACAGTCTGTTCACAATCATTTTAATGCGCACCTAAGCATCCTGTAACAAAATATCCTTACACAAATTGGTCACGTGTTGGAGGAATGCCCAGGCGAAGATTGTAGTTATGAATAATACACCTGCTCGGCTATACATTAACGAAATAAACCCAACTCTTGCTAAGAAATGTAAAATTACATTGACCTCTTCAGCTTTATGCGAAATGTATAGTGTTAAAGTAACTATTGAAATTTTGTTTTCGTTGCCAAAAAAACGCTATTCATATAATAATTCTTCTATTCATATAATAATTCTTCTGATTATAAACAAGGGAACAGGCAGAAATATTGTACATAATGACTGCAGTTGGGTTACATGTAAGTGCACTGATGTTGTAAATGTTACACGTCGATTGCTTCAAGCTATGAACTGTTGTTATGACCCATCTCACTTAAAAAACAACCTTGGAGAAAAATGTCTGTTGCAGGGGGATCTGGAAAGAACGTATGTTCTGGGAATACTATCGAGGATGTGCACTGATTCAAATGGGTAGAAGCACCAAAGAGTGTTTAGAGGAGCAATTGAACTTAAATAATCTAAGAAAAAAAGTGAAATCTATGCACATACGTGTATTACTGCTACTCTATTAAGCTAGGAAAATACTCATTTCAGAGGCAAAATTCGCCAGTAGTACCCTGAAAAACAAAGGAAAAATAAAACACAACGAAAATATTGTAAAATACTTACATGCACCTCCAAACAATTACCGCTGACTACCAACCGAAATCTTAAAAACCACGCGTGTGTGATGAGAATCGAGAGGATTTGTGTGCTTCCTGTTGTTTAACTGGCAACCACAAGCTAAAATTCTATGTACTGAACTGGCCACCCATAAAAAGTTCCAAGATAAAAATTGATCAACAGCAATGCCTTAAAAAACACGTACTGAAATGTTAGAGCCTCAGTGCATTGTTCATCCCTGCGCCTGGGAATAATCTGAATACTGTGCAGGCGTAAATTTGGATCCTCTTTTAATGTTGCCTGCAGATGAATGACTCCCATCAGTTTTAAATATCACTGTATTTATTTTATTAACATGCATATCAGTGTTTACGTTCTGTTTAGTTGTTTGTATTGCCTTTCCCATTCCTGCCTTGGTTCAAATGGCTCTGAGTAATATGGGATTTAACATCTGAGGTCATCAGTCCCCTAGAACTTAGAACTACTTAAACCTAACTAACCTAAGGACATCACACACATCCATGCCCGAGGCAGGATTCGAACCTGCGACCGTAGCGGTCGCGCGGTTCCAGACTGAAGCGCCTAGAACCGCTCGGCCACACCGGCCGGCGCTGTCATGGTCTCGGTCTTCAAATTAATGTCCAGTTCTACTGTTAGTGTTGTCTTTTTTCTGCACAGCGCAGTATTATGCTTTCTGAAGGGACAACCTATTGTTCTATTACATCCTGCAAGTTTTCTCTGAACTTAGGTTATACAGGCTGTTGAAGAACCACATACTCGTATTATTCGAAGTATGAGGTCTCCACAAAAACAGTGGGCATCTAATTTTCAAAATAGCTCGATTAGCTAGCTCTCCCTGGGTTGGCGGGTAGCAGTATGCTGACGTTTTCTGCAGAATTTTCAGACACTAGGCTGTTTGCTCCGTCCGTGACCCATTGGGGAACACAGCGGCTTCTGGGTACGATGCGCAGGCAGCTTCTCTAGGTCACGGTGACGTTCTGGAGAACCTTGTAATAGGCGACAGCATGAAAGCATCGTACATCTGCAGTGTGCACGTGCTTGTCAGCTCTCACCGCACAAAAAAGCTATTACTATCCATTGCACAACCTGAGTTGCCTGGAATGTCCTGATGAAGACCTTGATGGATGAGTATAAGACTGATAAAGAGACTGCATAAAAGACTAAAGAATGACAGTAAGGACAGGCGAAGAGATAACAGATAAGACGGGTACTGGAAGAGTGTCATACATCATCATCCAATATTTATCCCGAGAAACTAATATATCGTGTTGTGGCCTTCGATACTAAGGTTGGTCCGACGTACCTTTGCATGGTAATCTGTCTGCAGCAAATATCTCCAGTTTCTGCATAACTACGTCCATTTGAACCAGCTTACTGTATTCGAGCCGTGATCTCCCTCTACAGTCTTCACCTCCCACACTTTCTTCCATTATCAAATTGACGATACGTCGATACATCGGCATATGTCATAGCAATCGATTTTTTCTTTTTGTCAAGTTCTTTTGTCTTTAGTTTAACTCAGTACCTCCTCATTCGTTACTCTATCTACCCATAAACTCTTCTGCACATTTCTGTAGAACGACATTCTTACCTGAATTGTTTATTGTACACGTTTTACTTTCATTAAATATCTCCACTTCCAAACTGTTAAATTTATATCAGATGTCAACAAACTACTCTCTTTCAGAAACGCTTTTCTCGCTGGCGAAACGTCTGCTATATGCGAAACCACTACGCTGCTCTTGGCGAGAAATTTAGGCTGTTAAGTTTGTCAAGTGAAATATTATAGTCGAAGATGTCAAAGGCGTTGCTGAAGTCTAAGAAGCACATGATAGTTGCCTCTTGTGCATTCAAGACAAGCTCCAAGTCATCTGTTACCCTTATTGAGGCAGATATTGTGCTGCGATGTTTATGGAAGCCTGACTGGTATTCACCTAGTAGGTTGTTTTAGTTAGGTCCTGGACTATATGTTCTAAGGCCTTGGAGAGAACACAAATAAGACGGTAATAAGAGGGTCCTGTGGCAGCGTCCGTTTTAGGTTAAGGCGAAACTGCTCCTTGTTTCCAGGCCTCAGGGAAAACGCTTGTGGTTAAGAAATGGTTGAAAATATCTGTTATCCTGGGCAGTAGTGGGTCAATAATAAGCTTCATCATTTGGACTGTGATACCATCGTATCCGGTAGATGCTGATCTGCTATACATTATGGCTTTTCGGACGGTTTAGCAAGTAACACGCTTGAGAAAGAATTTTTCGTGTAATCAATTAGTCTCTGTTTCGTTTGTATTCAATATTCCTTGGAAGTTATATGAAGTACCGGTCCAGATCAATGGCTCGGGCAATAAGATCAACTGCAGCATTTACTTTGCCTATACCAAGACTATGCAGGTTTTTCCTAAGGACAGCTCGTTTATTTATGTTGTCGGTTAATGCCGGGCACGATTGAGTCTTCAGGAGAGCAACTACTTCGACATTCTGATACAACGTTTTTTGACAGAATAGCATTATCAGGACACAACAACGACCACAGCAAATTTGTAAATGTGCGTGCACGATGTTGGGTAACAGTCCTGCTGGTCTCTGGAGGAATAAATTTCTGTTCTCTGGAGGAATAAATTTTATTTTTTTCTGGTATTGAAACTTTGTATAAAGTAAAGAGAAAGGTAATGAATGATCAATAGTAAAACACTGCAGATGCTAAAGAATATTCCGTTGCATTATGTGTGTCTGTGACTAAACACATCTGAGAATAGGTTGCTTAATATATTTTCTTTGATACTTATTGACTTTTTTTTAAGAAAAGAGAGTCAACTTTTACGTGGAATTTAGAGGCCCTAAAAGTAGCTGTATTAAGTATATACGGAATAAAAATTTACAGGTAGGGTAAAAATCTATGGCAGGCAGGCGTTTGGAAAACTCCAGATCATTCAGGGAGTAAAATATAATAGGCCATTCAACGAGTTGTTTACCAAACGAAGACTAATAGCAGGCAGCAGAGCTTTCCTGCAGAGCTGCAGCACAGAAGGGGACCAGAACAGAAAGACTTCTTGCTACAGTTTCGTAGCGGTTGTGGGAGGAGTTGGGAAAGCGGGAGTAAGTATAGAAAAGGAATGAATAAGCGCGGATGAAAATCTCCATAATTATTACTTTTTTGGTATGGAGTAACTTACTGCATTACATATAGCTACTTTCCTCCAGCTTTAATCACACTAACAGATGTCCTTATAATCCTGTATGAAGGGAAAATTTCGTCATTACTTCTGGTTTATTCATCCATCTGATTTCTGTCACAGTAATCGGTCACGTACGCACTGTGACACCAACGTTCACTGTCACATTGGGAGATACATTACGAACAGAGCACAGAACTGCAGTGTTTAAGGCACAGAACCTGATTTCTGGGAGAGTAGAGTACAGGTCTCCCATGTGGCTGTCCAGTTTTAGGTTTTTCGTAGCTTAACCAGAACAAGTAAATGCGAATTGAGGTGAAGGATTTTTTACGGAGGACAGGGGTGATTTCCTTCCTCATCCTCGTACAGTTCGAACTCTTGTTCCTAGCTAATTATCTTTCTGTCGACTGGATGTGAAACCTAATCCTCTTTCCTTGTTTGTGAATAGTTCTAAAGATGTACAGCGTACTTGAAAAATAATTAATTCTACTCATAAAGGAATTAAAATGGAAGTTTCCCAATCCAACAATGCATTATTACATGTAGAGTAATAATAATAACATTAATTCGGTAAGGATAAGGCTAAATTGGCTTACTGTCGAATATTGGACCTAATTTCAATGTTTTGTACTATGTCTTGTTTCTGCAGTGTACGTTCTATACAAAATGCCACTTTTTCAATATAAATAAACTGTAGTCTTAAAGAATATATTTTATATAAGTTCTCTGTTGCAGCCGGCCGCTGTGGTCTAGCGGTTCTAGGCGCGCAGTCCGGAACCGCGCGACTGCTACGGTCGCAGGTTGGAATCCTGCCTCGGTCGTGGATGTGTGTGATGTCTTTAGGTTAGTTAGGTTTAAGTAGTTCTAAGTTCTAGGGGACTGATGACCACAGTAGTTAAGTCCCATAGTGCTCAGAGCCATTTGAACCATTTTTTTCTCTGTTGCATAAAATGTTCGAAAAAGGAAAAGTCGGGTAATATTCTCTACCAACTTTATGTTTTAGGTCTGAAAAAGTATTGCACGTCAGGAAATGTCACGAAACAAGTAATAGCTACCGCTTGAAAGCAATATAAGTAATAAGAGCATTGTGATTAATAAAAAGACAGTAAAGCACTGTTGTTGTTGTGGTTTCAGTCCTGAGACTGGTTTGATGCAGCTCTCCATGCTACTCTATCCTGTGCAAGCTTCTTCATCTCTCAGTACCTACTGCAACCTACATCCTTCTGAATCTGTTTAGTGTATTTATCTCTTGGTCTCCCTCTACGATTTTTACCCTCCTCACTGCCCTCCAATACTGAATTGGTGATCCCTTGATGCCTCAGAACATGTCCTACCAACCGATCCCTTCTTCTAGTCAAGTTGTGCCACAAACTTCTCTTCTCCCCAATCCTATTCAATACCTCCTCATTAGTTATATGATCTACCCATCTAATCTTCAGCATACTTCTGTAGCACCACATTTCGAAAGCTTCTATTCTCTTCTTGTCCAAACCAGTTATCGTCCATGTTTCACTTCCATACATGGCTACACTCCATACAAATACTTTCAGAATCGACTTCCTGACACTTAAATCTATACTCGATGTTAACAAATTTCTCTTCTTCAGAAACGCTTTCCTTGCCATTGCCAGTCTACATTTTACATTCTCTCTACTTCGACCATCATCAGTTATTTTGCTCCCCAAATAGCAAAACTCCTTTATACTTTAAGCGTCTCATTTCGAACATTTTATTATTTGAAAGCGATTCAAATTGCCCTCCACGCCCAAGAATCAATATCGACATGCACTCGGAGACAGGGTGTCCAGACCAGCAAGCTGTCTCCAAGCACCATGGAGGGGGTTAACAGACGTGTGACTTTGAAGTGGCCACTGGCACGATACCACCGATTATTGCTGCCACGGGTGGCTCACACCAGTTCTCAGTTCGACTTCCACCTACTGCCCCGACTCCCTGCCATAACCTTTGTTCTCCAGGCTTCCTTACTGCATCTAGCACATCCACATACCACACCATCTCCAACCTCCCGCTACCTGGCAACACCCACTGCCGTTAACAAAGGGGTTGAGCTGTGGATCGCGAACGAAATGGTTAAGCAGGAGCTAAATTCAAACTCATACACCCAGATCAGAAAAGGTCTCCGCATCCGCAAGAACTACATCTCCATATTTCTTGTCTGCATAATCTCCGAAATCCTCTTACCTTTCGATCACATTTTTACCAAGAGTTCTCTTATCTATCACCAAGGGCACTGCGTCCAGTCCCCAAGATCAGAAACCCAATCACACCTATGACTCAAATGCATAACCTTCAACGACGATCAATACTGTAAAAGCTCCCCCACTCGTTTGCACTGGGAAGCCAATCAGCTTCTGAAACAATGTCCGAATCTACATTCCCTATCCTTCTATAACACCTGCAAATCACCCAGCCCAATCAGCACAAGTGAAAAGCTAAGCCACTTTCTTTCAAACCTTAATTAACAGTCCCCATCCCATCCTATGGATTCAATATACACCTAAACACTTTCTTAGGCCCGGAACCTATCATTGAAAACAAATTTTTTTCCGTAATCACAACCTCAAAAACATCCATCCCTTTGGGCGATGTAATCCTCAACTACGTGCCCATTTCGTCTGTCGCCTCAATGTCACAGCTATAAACCTCCAAAGCCACTCCCATTTCACTTTTCCGTCCAAGTACCTCTGTCTAACCCTAATCCCATCTCACTCTGCGCAGCTACCCGAACCTGCAAGCCGCGCGGTCTAGGGAGCCTTGTCGCGGTCCGTGCGGCTCCCCCCGTCGGAGGTTCGAGTCCTCCCTCGGGCATGGGTGTGTGTGTGTTGTCCATAGCCTAAGATAGTTTAAGGTAGATTAAGTAGTATGTTGACTCAGGAACCGATGCCTTCAGCAGTTTGGTCCCTCAAGACCTAACCCCAAATTTCCAAATGTGTCCCAATCTGCATAAACTTTCTACCATAAACACAGCTAGATGCTATTCCATTTCCCGAACCATCACAATACATACTTTACACTCTCAGCCCGACTGCCCACCCACATCCCACCTCATTTTTTTGCTCAACAGTTGAATATCAACCAGTTTTTTTTACCGATGGCTAATAATAGAGGAGCTGAAGATGATATTCAGTCGAACAACAATAGCTCCAACAACAGCGCCATCAGCAGTATTAAGACCCCAACTACATCACCTTCACAGGAATCCAACATCATTCGAGTCAACAAATGAACTTCGAACCTTTTTACAATCCGTTAGTATCTTTATATACCTGTGAGGCTGAAGAGCAAGTTATTAGTGACAGCCAACCTGCCATGCTTTGGGGTTTTGAAATAATTATAAAGAAAAAAAAGAGGCTACTCAAGCATCCTCTTGCGTTTCGTGAAGCTATAGTTATCGCTCCATACCGATAGTCGCAGTTCGACCTTACTTGTGCATTGTTCCCTAGCTGGATTACTCTGGGCGAATATATCATGCGTCAAGAGAATCTCCGCCGTGTTCTAAACTTCGTTTCATATCAGACGCTCATTATTTACAGTCTTTCGTTGCTGACCACCCGAAACTGCCTTTTGCTCCCTGTACCAACAACTGATCACGGACTTTGCTTCCCTTGTCCCAAGTGGGATGTGATAGGCGTTAACTTGCATACCAAGCGTGATTTCCATGCGTTAAACCAGTGAACATTTCTATAATTGTCTCTGCGTTGCACAAAACGTATAAGCACTTCAGCCAAGCGTCGTGTACCCTTCTTTCTTCGGTTGCTTCTCTTTGACCAACTGCCACGGCGTGAGCGGTAGGCATTTTCTGAAGCGGCAGCTAGGTGTCTGTAGAGTCACGGACCGTAGCATGGACGTGAAGTGGGTAGTTGTGTTAAAGATATTAAAATGAGTATAATACAGTGGGACAACTATCGCTGGCAGTCGGCTTAAGCGTCTAAAAGACAGAATTATAATTTCAACAGTATGTGCATAAGAGTTAAGAAATCATGCTGACTTACATTAAAAGAATTCCAGAGTTATCATGAAACTTCAACTGAACTTTTATTATTCACCATTTCTCCGGTCAGTAATGGCACACATCACTATTAATGACCTTGACAATGGTCATATTGATTAGGGCACACAGTCATTATTATTAAAAAACTACTCAGACAGATGGATGTGAGCTACACTACTAATTACACAGTCTGACTCCCCGAAAATAATTTAACAGCGATAACAATTTAGCATGGAAAACACACAAACACATAACAGCATAGGATATTGACAGCAGAAGGATTACAAGACGGAAACTTTTCTCGTTTTGACAGTAGTATGGGAAGTATCTGTACTACTAAATGGCTAAAATAGTCATTGGTCATCCGTTCCCAGTTGCATGTTGCTTATTTAATAGCTTCCAGTGGCAACAAGAATGTTATTTTAGACATTTCGCATCATAATTGAGATAATTTAAAAACTTGGAATTCTGTCGTAATCTACTCATTAAGATATCTAACGTTACATGAAAAATTTAACGCAATAAGCTAACTGATAGAGTTAAAAAGAATGTACATGTCATGAGTCATCGTGGCTCATGACCTGCGAACTACCCAGACTATATTCATGCAGTGTTTGAGAAAGAGAGCTCTTAGACACTGCCAACAAACGTTACACATAATTTCAAACCTTCTCGAACCTTTTTTTCTCTGACACCTCCAACAAAATAATGAAAGGTAAAAAGTTTATCTCTTGCTACATTTTGTTCAGGCAGTAAAACTGCAGCATCAGACCCAACCTTTTAATTTATTACTTTTACTGACAACACATTGTACAGACTGTACCCACATACAGTGAAGCGCCAAAGAAACTGGTTTATGCATCCGTATTGAAATACAGGGATATATAAACAGGCAGAAATCGGCGCTGCGGTAGGCAATGCCTATATAGAACAAGTGTCTGGCCCAGTTGTTAGATAGGTTACTGCTGCTACAACGGCAGGTTAGTAGAAACTGAGTGAGTTTGAACATGGTGTTATAGTCAGCACACTAGCGATGGGTCACAGCATCGCCGAGGTAGCGATGAAGTGAGGATTTTCCCGTACGACCATTTCACTAGTGAACCGTGAATATCAGGAATCCGCTAAAACATCAAATCTCCGACATCGCTGCGACCGGAAAAAGATCCTGCAATAACGGGACCAACGACGACTGAAGATAATCGTTCAACGTGACAGACGACCAATCGTTCCGCAAATTGCTGCACATTTCAATGCTGGGCCATCAACAAGTGTCAGCGTGCGAACCATTGAACGAAAACATCATCGAATGGGCTTTCGGAGCCAAAGGTCCACTCTTGTACCATTGATGACTGCACGACACAAAGCCTTACGCCTCGCCTGGGCCCATCACCGACATTGAACTGTTGACCACTCGAAATATGTTGCCTGATCGTTTCAAATTGTATCGAGCCGTGGTGCGGCTCTCGGGCGCAAGACGCTATCGATTACTCCTCTGGTTGAGGTTGACACTATGTGCGATCACGGGCGCCTCCTGTCGGAGCGGGTCCTAACGAGGCAGTGAGTGCGAGTACGAGAATCTGGGGCGGACAGCAGGGGAGAACGGACATCGCTGCCGCTCTCTGAGGCGACAAGAGAAGAGTTGTGCACGGCCGAGAAGGGAGCGTTGAGCAAGGCGGCAGTCAGCATCGCTTTCCGGGGGACAGAGAGTAGCGGCAGTCCAGCGAGCAGACACCAGCTCCGGGAGCAGCGCTCCGGTTTGTGGACATGACGTGCGTCGTATTTTGACGCAGTATGGTTTTCTTGGTACGCATCTGCTGCTCCCTTTATGCCCACGTGTGTGGTTCTGTCCGTATGTGCATTCAAAAGGTTACGCTCCGGCTGGAACAGTGGCTTGTGCTTTACGTTCATGCACCCTGACTCATTTTTTTTGCTGCAGGCAGCTGTAATTTCAGAAATTTTTTTTCATCGCGATTGTCTTAGCCCGGTGGTGCCTAGTATTCGGGAACAAGATAGCTAACGTGTAACCTGTTGTTTTGGGTTTTGGAGTCCTGTTTGGGCAACCTAGTTATCACGCACACAAATGTATTGCTGCCGAGTGAGGTTAGCCCTAATCTTGTGGAACTGAGCTTTCAGTGTCTGGCTCGTCTGCAAATTAATTAATTTAACCTTTGTGATTAATTTTTTTGCTTTCAATGGTGAATTTCTTGTCATTCATTTGTGTATGTTTCGCTGTTAATGATAACTGTAAGATAGCAAGGTCTTGAAGGGCTTGCGTATCGTGACTGTATTTTTGGCAACTGTTTAATTTGATTTCTTGTTTATCGATCTGGTGAAAACTTATGCCAAGTTTACTAATTTCCGCCTGTGGTCCGGAAGTTGGTTTGAAGGTAAATCCGTTGGTAAATCTTTACTGGACCTAACTGTTAACTGATCTTGCGTTGAACTGATGCCATTATCAAATCGTCTCTTGTGTGCTATAAATTGCATTACCATAGACAAGGAGACAGGGCACATTCTGTGGTCGAGGAGTAGGCACGGTTGCTGCTTTGCGCGTGGCGTCTTGTCGCTCGCTATCATTTCCCGCGTTAGTAAGGGCGGCGTGAGATTTGTTTGCTCGCGGTTGTATGGCCGCTTGTCAGCTGTGCCTGCTCCCGCTTCAGGGTGTGCCGTGTTTTGTAAGGCGTACGCCGACTTTGTCACTGTTACTCCTGTGTTGCTGTCGGTCGCTTACCGAAACGTCAGTCTGTTTTAGCGCGGTGGGCCACTGGGCCGTGACGATGTCGGTTGATGACCAGCGTTGGGGCGGTCGTCCTCTCTGAGTGGCTTCGGTCGCTTGGACTTGGCAGTTACCTTCTGGTTAAACAGATCAAACTTGTTTATTTGCTGTAAATTCCTAAGTAGTTTGTGAGAAAAGTTGTAACTCAGCTTTTCATGATTTTACACAATACAAGCATTCTGGTAAGGCATTTTCCTATCTACGTTTTATTTAAATGAGAATTCTTTATTGGGGTTATTCACCTGTTGAAGCTTAACATAAAATTTGTAACTTAGCTTTCATGATTTTACTTAATTTAAGCATTCTTGTAAAGCAGTCCTTTATTTACGTTTTATTGATTGGTAATTCTTTATTGGGGTTATTCACTGGCTGAAGGATACATATGTTTGCAACCAAGTTTATGTCCTTGCTTAATTGAGATTTGTTAAGAGCCTTTATTGCTGAAAGATCATTAAAGCTTGGGTGCTTGTAATTGTGAATACTGTTGTCTGTCTATGTTGTGGGCTACCCTTCCACTTCCACAGCCAAGCTGTCCTATCTACCAGGGTATGGAGACAACTTCACGAATCCATTGACCCTGCATGTCAGCAGGGGACTGTTCAAGGCGCGGGGGCTCCGTAATAGTGTGTAGCGTGCGCAGCCGAAGTGATATGGGGCTCCTGATACGTCTAGATAGGATTCCGACAGGTGACACGTACATAAGCGTCCTGTCTGATCACCTGCATCGATTCATGTCGATTGTGCGTTCCGACGGATTTGGGAAATTCCAACAGGACAATGCGACACCCCAAACGTCCAGAGTTGCTACAGAGTGTCTCCGGGAGTTTAAATACTTCTGCTGGCCATCAAATTTTCCGGAGATGAACATTATTGAGCATATCTGAGATGCCACAACGTGCTGTTCAGAAGAGATCTCCAGCCCCGTGCACTCTTACGGATTTATGGACAGGAGGATTCATGGATTCAGTTCCCTCCAGCACTACTTCAGACATTAGTTGAGTCCATGCCACGCCATGCTGCGGCACTCCTACGTGCTCGCGGGGGCCCTACACGATATAAGGCAGTGTACCAGTTTCTTTGGCTCTTTAGTATACATCACTCAACGTACCAGTAAAATTAATATCACTATACCACGCACAGATTTGAAGATATGACGTCATAGACATGGAGATGTGTAAAAATCTAGCTTTTCTTAAAACGATTATTTAAAGAATCCGGTGGCTTTTCTTAAAACGATTCTTTAAAGAATCCGGTGTAGTGGGTTACGGGTTTGGTCTATCAAGTAATTCGTTAACTGTCGATGTTAGGCCCCTTCATGTAACTCCGTTTTACAAAGTTGTGTAATTGCTGGATCTAGTATCTTACAGAAGGAAAAGCAATGCAACTGTGTAGTCCTGAACGCTATCCAGCAAATAGTCTAAATAACAATGTAAGTTCAAGTACACCGTCACTGCATATGCAGCGAACAAAGGAATGCGATATGCTAACACCGGGAGTGAAAAACAGTACGCAGCGGCCAACAGAGCAAACGAGGACATACTTATCGAGATATTTATTTCCTTGTTCAATAATTCATCCACTTGTATTGCCGGTGTCAGCAGCGGCAGAGAGAACATACATCTTGGCGCGTTTCACAATCGTTATTCATTGCGCAAAGATAGCAGTAACAGGTCCGCCGCCTGCAATAAAAATCAGTAATAAGCGGAAAAGCGGTGCAACAAGAAAACGACCGGAGCCAGCCGCTGTGTTTGTAACAGGCGTGCGGCGGCGATGGGTCCCGTAGGAAGCAGTCCCTCGGGGCTCTGTACAAGGCGCCCTCGGCCGACTGCGCTTCCTTGCTTATTCGCAGAACAGCCTGTAACGGAAGCGGCGCCTCCTGTGATCACCAGCGTCGCGTGTGCGCGTCGCGATCGTATTTCACAACTGCTGATGTAATTACAAAGGTCATTTGTACCTCACGCATCGAGAGAGTGCTACTCTTAAACGACTGCTGCGAAAACAAATAAAAGGAGACCAGAAACTACCTTGAAGTGAGAACGGCTGTGAGGAAAGCGAGATCATATAATTAAAACACGTTAACAGACGCTCTCAGGCAATAAATCGTTCTTCGGGAAGGGAACATACTCGGTAATCCGCGAGGTAAGTACACCGTTCTGAGGCGTGATGGAAATACACTACTGGCCATTAAAATAGCTACACCACGAAGATGACGTGCTACACACGCGAAATTAAACCGACAGGAAGAAGATGCTGTGATATGCAAATGATTAGCTTTTCAGAGCATTCACACAAGGTTGGCGCCGGTGGCGACACCTACAACGTTCTCACATGAGGAAAGTTTCCAACCGATTTCTCATACACAAAAAGCAGTTGACCGGCGTTGCCTGGTGAAACGTTGTTGTGATGCTTCGTGTAAGGAGGAGAAATGCGTACCACCACGTTTCCGACTTTGATAAAGGTCGGATTGGAGCCTATCGCGATTGCGGTTTATCGTATCGCGACATTGCAGCTCGCGTTGGTCGAGATCCAATGACTGTTAGCAAAATATGGAATCGGTGGGTTCAGGAGGGTAATACGGAACGCCGTGATGGATCCCAACGGCCCCGTAACACTAGCAGTCGAGATGACAGGCATGTTATCCGCATGACTGTAACGGATCGTGCAGCCACGTCTCGATCCGTCAGTCAACAGATGTGGACGTTTGCAAGATAACAACCATCTGCACGAACAGTTCGACGACGTTTGCAGCAGCATGGACTATCAGCTCGGAGACCGTGGCTGCGGTTACCCTTGACGCTGCATCACAGACAGGAGCGCCTGCGATGATGTACTCAACGACGAACACGAATGGCAAAACGTCATTTTTTCGGATGAATCCAGGTTCTGTTTACAGCAACATGATGGTCGGATCCGTGTTTGGCGACATCGTGATGAACGCACATTAGAAGCGTGCATTCGTCATCACCATACTGGCGTATCACCCGGCTGATGGTATGGGGTGCTATTGGTTACACGTCTCGGTTACCTCTTGTTCGCATTGACGGCACTTTGAACAGTGGACGTTACATATCAGATGTGTTACGAACCGTGGCTCTACCCTTTATTCGATCCCTGCAAAACCCTACATTTTAGCAGGATAATGCACGACCACATGTTGCAGGTCCTGTAATGGTCTTTCTGGATACAGAAAATGTTCGACTGCTGCCCTGAACAGCACATTCTCCAGATCTGTCACCAATTGAAAACATCTGGTCAATGGTGGCCGAGCAACTGGCTCGTCACAATACACCAGTCACTACTCTTGATGAACTGTGGTACCGTGTTGGAGCTGCATGGGTAGCTGTACCTGTAGACGCCATCCAAGTCCTGTTTGAATCAATGCCCAGGCGTATCAAGGACGTTATTACGGCCAGAGGTGGTTGTTCTGGGTGCTGATTTCTCGGGATCTATGCACCCAAATTGCGTGAAAATGTAATCACATGTCAATTCTAGTATAATATATTTGTCCAATGAATATCCGTTTATCATCTGCATTTCTTCTTGGTGTAGCAATTTTAATGGCCGGTAGTGTATTTACTTCAGGCAGAAAGTTACAAGTAGACATGTATTTTAATTTTAGTGGTTGCCGAGATATATCCTTGCTAAGTATTATCATCACGTAATGTCCACATTTGCTTCCTTATTTGTACGTCTCTTTCCAGCGTTCTCCAGTCGTGTGGTCGTATGGCATCCGCTGTTTTCGTGATTTCACGATTTGGAAAACGTCACTCTGAAGTTATTCCCTGCAGCCACACTCGGAAGGTAGTCTAAGGTATGGAAGCCGTGCGGGCTATCTGTCTCTTACCCGTATCTACTTTCTTCTGTGTAATCTGTGTTTTAGCTGTCTGCATTTCGTTTTAATCTGTCCAGTATTTTCCCAAAAGAGTTTTTGACACTGCGAGAAACTACACAGAGGTTAGCCAGTTGTACCACATAGTGATGTGGAGCAAATTTTAGGTGAATACTGTGCAGAGGGACAATTATTTTTAATAAAACACATACACTAAAGCAAAAAATACGTCTTTTACAAGGAAGAGCATGTGCTCATATTTCAAGCCCTGCCTCACCTATCAACTATAAAAATCGTTAAGATATGATTTTAAAAAACTGAAACAATGACAAAGAGTTACTACCTGGAGATATAACTCAAGGAAAACTGAAACATGTTAAAAATTTACTTCAACAGCCGCCAGTTTATGCTGAATTTAAATGTGTTCGCCGGCCGGAGTGGGCGAGCGGTTAAAGGCGCTACAGTCTGGAACCGCACGACCGCTACGGTCGCAGGTTCGAATCCTGCCTCGGGCGTGGATGTGTGTGATGTCATTAGGTTAGTTAGGTTTAAGTAGTTCTAAGTTCTAGGGGACTTATGACCACAGCAGTTGAGTCCCTTAGTGCTCAGAGCCATTTAAATGTGTTCATATAACAGCTTAATGCTTAGCTACAATCCAAATGCAGATGTACTCAAGACGGAGCTGCAATATGAAATAGTAGCTTGACTTCAGATTAAAAGAAATTGTAAATCAACGATTTACATTTAAAGGAAACACAATACACATTGTTTAATAAATAACGTTAAATTCAATTAATAGTTGATCTATTGGTGCTAAAATACCTAGTTGTATTAATGAAATTTGACAGTTACAAAATTCAGCTTACTCAAAAATAAATTCCCGCAACCATATTGCTTATTGTGCCGGTGAAGTGTACATCTGGTCACCCGTTACAGTGGTACGCAGCATCTCTAACTGCAATATACCATAGGACACGGAGCTGACTGTCCAACTGACATGGCTACATAACGGTGTTCGCAACGCAAAATTCAGGCAATCTGAAAAGAAATCTGAGTTAGTGCTCGCCAATAACCGTTACAATTTTACTGTACCAATCTGGGCCTGCTTCATTATGTTTACCCTTAACCAACAAGAGAAGACAACTGTTCTTAGATTACGAAAGAAAAAGTTGTACAAATTGATAGTACAAAATTTTCTGACCTATGCCCACCGCGACGTTGAAGACGCCTGGTGGCGTTGCGGACACGTGACGCGGTAACGAAATTATGTAAGCAGAGCAGACATGGACGGGGGATTACCCCAGCGAAGCTATGGACTGCAAATGGGGAAATCCAATGAGATAAGAGACTTTGGCAAATGGCAGATTATTACTACGCAGAGCCTGTGCACGAATATCTCGAAAACGGCGAAGCTAGTCGAATGTCCACGTGCTGCTGTCGTGAGTATCTACGGAAATAGGTAGGGGAACAGTGAACTACCACTAAATGGTTGGACGACCACGACTCTTCACAGAACGTGGCTTTCAAACGCTTGTCTGGTCTGTAAAGTAGGATAGATGGTGATCTGTGTCATCTCAGCGGAAAGAGCACAATGCTGTTGCAGGCGCAAATGTTTCGGAGCACATTGTTCATCGTACTTAGTAGAAATGGAGCTCCGCAGTAGAACACCTCTACGTGTGTACATGTTGACCCAACGACATTACCAATTACGATTGCAGTGGGCACGGGCTCATCGGGATTCGGTTGTCGATCAATGGAAACGTGCCAGCTCTTCAGGTGAATCACATTTTTGCTACACTAGGTCGCTGATCGTCTCCACAAAAGCCGTCATTGAGGTGAACAGCGGCTCGAAACGTGCAGCGCTCCACGGCCGCAGACTGGTGGTTCAAATGGCTCTGAGCACTATGGGACTTAACTTCTGAGGTCATCAGTCCCCTAGAACCTAGAACTACTTAAACCTAACTAACCTAAGGACATCACACACATCCATGCCCGAGGCAGGATTCGAACCAGGCTGGAGCGCCTAGAACCGCTCGGCCACTTCGGCCGGCGGTTTTGGGACATATCACTGTCGGAACTATTCTTCTAGTTTTGACTAATCCTAATTCTTGCAGGTTCACAAACAAAATTAAATAGTTCTTAGAGTCCATCGTCAACTGCAGAACATTTCTGTCGTCTCTAAAGAAAAAAAAGTGCTGTTTCCGTTATTAGTTGAGCAGTGTTCACGTTCTGACCTAGTTGTTAATCTTACATATTTTCTGACAAGCTCTATCTTCAGCCATTATTGTATACAAAAATTTTAATGGTGTTAGGTCTGAAGATCTTCATGAAGTAATGGTATTATCATTACCATTCCACCGATAGGGATCAATATGCATGAGACGTCGGCTAACACGTTTGGTAGGTTCGACAATATTCTTGTGAATAATAGACCACGCCTTGTTGAATATTGTTGAACCACGCATTCAGGTACTGTTGAAAGTGGACTCCATCAGACTTTATAGTGCATTATTAAACCAAGAAGAATTTTACGTATCAGATCCCGTAAAATTGTAAATGGTAAACTCACACACAATACGAGAAGCTCAAGGGACCACTACAAGCTCAATCAACGTATTTAAAAAATATATATATATATATATATATATATATAAGAGAACAGAGGAGAAAAATTGAAATGATGGCGTTCCACTAATGTACATGACAATCGGAAATATTTGAAAATAGAGAAAGGTCTCTATACGAATATTTTTGCTTAAAAATAACGTTTTCCATCTCTCCAAATACTTACCTTTCCTCGTATAATGTATGTGGACTTAGGATTCCAAACACCAGGTGTGGCAGTACCGATGGTGCAATCAGTAAATGCATAGAATTATGTAACAGTGCTAAATCTAAAAAGTGACCTGACTTATTGTTAAGTTCTGAAATTGAATACTGGTTTTAGGTACGTTCCCGGAGCGACCTAGAGATGATGTTCCTCGGGTATAGGTACAAGTCTGTCCATTTCCGCATGTCCGTAGGTAACAGCGTTAATACGTATTTACGCCTATCAAATTTTTATGTACAGACGACTAAGGACGTCTAGCGAATTTTGAATGAATGAAGGCAACCGCAATATAGTCAAGTAACTTTTGTTATACTAATCCGATGTAAAAACAAATGTATTATGTACACTGAAACATCACAAATGCAGGTATATAACAAAAGATTTGTTGCCCTGCTGTAATCTGTGCACACAAAATGTTTGAAAATGTTGCTTTTCATGTTTTATTAATAAGCTACGGTATATCTTCTAATGTAGGAAATCGTTTGGGCTGAACGGAAAGTCCGATGCTAGTCACTCATACAAAAATTATTTGCAACTCTGACGTAAACCTTAATTCATAAATTACAGCGTTAATAGTTTACAGTCAGTCACCAATATCGCTCCTTCCCGCCCAGAGATGCACGTCGCAATTTAAAATTGACACTAGAACGTCGCTATGGTCTGCCAACCTAACATCCAGAATGGTTCCTTTAGAATTTTGTGTGAAAGACTCAGATAGGTTTGTCACAGAAAGTGGTGCCAGTCGACAGGATCTTTGGAAAACAGCCATCCTCACTTTTCAGCTGGATGTTGAAGACTCAATACATCACTCCACGATCAGTATAGTCAGGCACCAGGTCACGTTTATCATGAGTTTAGGTGCCATACCGGTAGACATTTTCATTAGTATTGCAGGTCCAACAGTTTAGGGAACGCTATTGTCTCAGCACGTACCCTTTCCGACCGCATTATTTATTACTCATGAGTGTTGACATATCGTACTATTGGTTAAATTTATCATAGTAGGATGAATGAAACTTTTATATATATATATATATATATATATATATATATATATATATATATATATATATATATTTGTGGTAAGGTCTTATTGGACCAAACTGCTGACGCCCCTAAACTTACGCACTACTTAATCTATATTAAACTAACTTACGCTAAGGACAACACGCACACACCCATGCCCGAGGGAGGACTCGAACCTCCGACGGAGGGAGCCGTGCGGACCGTGACAAGACGCCCGAGACCGCGCGGCTATGAATGAAAGATTTCACAGGAGTATGAGAACATACATGCTACCACACAGGTAACGTCAAATGTTCTACTGTTGCTGTACCATTACTTGTATCTCATTCGCCTCATTGTCCTATGCTTTTTATTACTTATGAGTTCCAATAATTCATTATTAAACAATTTTTGAAAATCGCTACACATTGGTTTTATCGTAGATTATGTGGGGTCCCTACTTAATCAGTGCTCTAAAGCTACCTTTTTTCTCTAGTGCTATGTGTAGCTTTAATAGTGACAGTTGAGTCTGAGCTATATCTCTGGGCTTAACACCACCCTTTGAGTAGAAAATTAAATCTGATTCTCAGCATCAAGTTCAAGACACGAATCTATCGTGGCATGTTCTCACTCTTGGCAAAACTTAGCCGAGAATATGGGAGAGAATAACTGTTATTCCACAGCAACAATTTACAGATCTCTTAGAGACTCTTCATTCCTGATGTGCTGGTGCACTATGTTCATTTATTTCATATATATATATATATATATATATATATATATATATATATATACAGCACATTATCATAATGTTCTTCTTCTGCTGATTACGATAAATGATTTTCTGGCTTGAAAGATTAGTTTGTATCTTGTGTGTCTTTACTGTGTGCTCCATTGTTGTGTCGCTTTATTTTCCAAATGAATTTAACCAACCTAAGCACAAGTGAATGACAACATGTGTAATATTCTCATAGTAGTGGTACAGGGTACCCTCCACCACGCCATCTATGATGGCTTCAGGAGTAACTATGAAGATGTAGATATACTCTTATGTGACCCATTTTAGTGCAGTTGGAGATAGAATGTCACAACTTATTTCTTTGAAAATACATTGCCCTACAAAAAAAGTGAAGCACCCAGAAGACGTGATCAGATGTCATTGTAACACTGTGCACATAAATATTGGCAGATATGTACATTGCAAATGTCTGTGAGGGGTACAACGGCCACCAGAGTGCATCAGTGTTGTTCTGGTTCAGTGCTGTAACCAGATCTGTTAGAGTGTTTAAGAAGTGTGAACAGTGTCTGACTTGAGAGATCACTGTGATCGAGATGGAGCTGCCATTCACTAGTGTGAGACAGCATTATCAGCACATCACAGAGTCTGAAAAGGACTTAACTGAGAGTCTCATTGTGAAGGTTCCAGTTGAATGAATGTGTGTGAATTCCTAAGGGATCAAACTGCTGATGTCATCGGTCCTTAGACTGACACACTACTTAAACTAACTTAAATTAACTTATGCTAAGAACAACACACACACCCACGCCGGAGGGAGGACTCGAATCTCCGGCGAGAGGGGCCGCACAATCCATGACATGGTGCCTCAAACCAAGGGACCACTCCGCGCGGCTGTTCCAGTTAATCATGTCTGATAGAAAAAGGGAGCATCACCTTAGTGTGCACCAAGAACAACCCCTTCACGTCTGCACCTGTCATCTGAGAGCAAGTAATGGACTCTCTGCAAAATAATTCAGTATCATCCCACACCATTGGTCAGAGACTAGCAATGGCGAGACTGCAGAATTACTGAACCACAACACAAACAGCTGCGTTTAGAGGGGTGCCATGATCTGTAAGCATGGACAGCTGATGAGCAGCGTCGCACGGGTTCCATGATAGGGAAGTATGGGCTGCTGATGGTTGTGCCGCATTGTGTTCAGTAATGAATGACAGTTCTGCATTATCCCAGAGCGAGTATGGTGGTGACATAAGGATGATGGATCTGAGCACTATGAGACTTAACTTCTGAGGTCATCAGTCCCCTAGAGCTTGGAAGTACTTAAACCTAACTAACCTAAGGACATCACACACATCCATGCCCGAGGCAGGATTCGAACCTGCGACTGTAGCGTCACGCGGTTCAAGACTGTAGCGCCTAGAACCGCTCGGCCACCCGGGCCGGCCGACCTAAGGAGAGACCCCATTCTTCCAATATGTTGGAGAGGCACAGTGTTGTCACTTCTTGTATCATGTTGTGGGGAGCCATCGAGTATGACTTCAGGTCACTACCTGTAGCGACTGAGGGAACCCCCTCAGGGGTTCAGCACTCGTTTGTAGTGTATGCGCTTGGCGACCCTGTAGTTGCTGAGCTATGAACTGGAAGTGCTGCTAGTCGTCTGTTACCATAAGCTTTGGGCATGTTTTAGTGACCACTGTGTGGCGCAGTGTTGGAAAGTTAGTGTCATGGATAATGAGGATCTTGGCTTGACTGTCCAGATCGCGAGAGTAGTAGAGACCTCTATAAAAACCCTTCAATCTGAAGGTGTGCTATGCACTGATGAGATGCATGGCTGTTGATGTTGAGCAGTCGTTAGCAGTCAACCTCTGGGAGTCCTACCGCACCTCAGTTGTACAAGGCTTACCTAGACACACGGGGCTCTGTTTAGGTGGACTTTTATTTCCCTCGCTGCTCCTGGGACGGAGATGGAACCCTCGAAATTATCTACTCTTCTTCCTCGCAGAAAGGGTGGGCTGCTGGTAGTTACTAACACCCAAACAAATCATGAAGCCGATCCTCTTACCGCAGGAGTTTCTTCCAAAAGTTTTGTCTGTAGTAGCAGAATGAATGCTGGTAATCAGGATATGTTTCTAATGGAGAAAAGAAAAGAGGGTAGCTTCGAGAATGTTTTGCCTTACTATATTCAAAATGTTGAGAGGTTGTTGCCGGCACTTCAAAACCAGTCAAATGGTTCAAATGGCTCTGAGTACTATGGGACTTAACAGCTGAGGTCATCAGTCCCCTAGAACTTATAACTATTTAAACCTAACTAACCTATGGACATCACACTCATCCATGCCCGAGTCAGGGTTCGAACCTGCGACCGCAGCGGGCGTGCGGTTCCAGACTGTAGCGCCTAGAACCGCTCGGCCACACCGGCCGGCCAAAACCAGTCAAGCAATTGCATAATGGACACTGTTGATGTAAACTTCTTGTTCCTAACAAGTTAAGAACCTCCAGAATGCTCAATGTCTTGGGGAATATGCTATTAAAACTGGGCTACTAAACACCTTAAATTACAGAAAAAGTGTTGTGATGTAAAGAGATCTGGTAGACATTCTGAAGGAGGAACTGAAAACTGAGTGGGATCCAGAAGGTATTGTCAATGTGCAAACCACCATAAAGAGAGTGGATGGGGACCTTTTAAAATCCGACTCCTTTACCCTGACTTTCAGTAGCACAAAACTCTCTGAGCAGGTTGAGCCAGGTTTCTTCGCCTGTGTGCGGTCTCATGTCCCCAGCCCAACGAGCTGTTTCAAAAGCTTTAGTGTCATGGAAAAGCCACTTGTGGGAAATTTTTTAAGGCAGTGTGTGAATTGCTCTCCGGCTCACCTTGTCTGGAATCGGAAGTGCAGCGTATATTTTGAAGAACAGAAGATGCAAGAGCGTAAGACAATGAAGCGCACCCTGTATAGTGAGGCCAAAAAATATATAAGGATATGTCGCCCCCAACGTTCCCAGCCTCATTTGCTTCAGTTCTGAAACAGCTAGTATAGAAAGCCAATGCTTCTACAGAAATGGAGATTGCTAGTGTCCGTACTAGTACGTGCGTTAGTCAGTGTACTTTTGCTACTGCAGTTATTTCGAAGCCTATCCCTCCTCCTAGAACTTCAGAAAAGACCGTGGTTGCCAATGTTGTGGGAAACCCTGCCACTTCAAAGGTTCAGTCTGGTCCATCGTCCAGTGCTGCCACTATCACTTCCACTGTTGTCGATCCAAAGCCTCCTCAGATGGCAAAGAATCACCTGATGATGTCGACGTCATCCTCCCTGATGTCTCTCTCGAATCTTCTTCAGAGGCGATGAACTCTGATGTTGGTCTGAGGCAATCATTTCAGGATGAAAGTGCTACTGCTGTGACAAATGGCTTTCATCCTACAGTGGAACATTAATGGGTCCAGGTCACAAGTCGAAGAACTGAAACTCCAAGCACAGGAATGTCCCCTGTGCTTATGTTTGCAGGAAAGTCATTTTAGAGAACCTGATGTCCATGTACTACAGGTCTGTAGGCTCTGCCACAAGAATGACTTGACTGGGGAAGGGGCCAAATATTTGCCAATAATGCGCACCATTCCTCTGCTTTCCCCCCCCCCCCCGGCTACTGACTTGCAAGCAGTTGCAACTGAAATTCATGTGCGTTGGAGGATCGTAATTTGCTCGCGGTGTTTGCCTCCGCAGGATACAGACTAACAGACTCTGAGAATCTCACGGATCATATGGAACAACCCCCCCTCGACCAGTTTTCCTACTGAGTGACTTCAATACCATCATGTCTCGTGGGCCTCGACGTCTACTTGGCCTTGGATCGCGTTTCGGAGAGCCTCATGACGTATCACGAGCTGTGCATCCTAAACGCAGTACGACCACTCATTTCTATGCTGCTACTGGGTCATTCTCAACCATCTACCTCTCTTTCTGCTCTATCACCCTCACAAACTCTGTTCAATGGGAATTCATTGACGACCTTCATTACAGTGAGCACTTCCCGCTCCGCATTCATCTTCTGGATGGACATTATCTGACACAGAAGCGCCCGCACATCCCGAAACAACAACAAACAAAACGGAACTCTGATAGTACAACAACATGTTACTGAATCTTACGTCCTCATGTGTCACCTCGCATGCGACAGTATTGTGGTGCCATTTTTCAACAAGATAATGCTCGTCCATTCGTGGCACGTATGTCTATGAATTGCATGATTGATGCAGCAATATACTTGTGATCAGCAAGATCTCTAGATCTGTCTGTGGGACCAGCCTGGGGATGAACATTATACCAGTGCCAGTATATTAAGGACTAATCACAACAGCTGTGGGACACCATTCATCAGATGTTACAACGGCTTTATAACATCCTTCCGTGCCGAATAAGTACATGCATCCAGGTCAGAGTGGTCTCATACAGCCGAGTTCTGTGTATATTTGACCAGATGTTGTAATCATTGAGCCGGCCGGAGTGGCCGAGCGGTTAAAGGCGCTACAGTCTGGAACCGCACGACCGCTGCGGTCGCAGGTTCGAATCCTGCCTCGGGCATGGATGTGTGTGATGTCCTTAGGTTAGTTAGGTTTAAGTAGTTCTAAGTTCTAGGGGACTTATGACCACAGCAGTTGAGTCCCATAGTGCTCAGAGCCATTTTTTTTTTTTTGTAATCATTGAAGTAACATTGCATACCTTCCCAATACATGAAGTTTCATTTCGTTTCCTCTTCCTCTTCCGGGAGCTTCACTTCTAATGTCAGACAGTGTATTCGTGTCGTAGTTCCCAACCTCCATTTCTGATTTTTTTGTGGGTGACCAATATAAGCAACGCATTTAAATCTGATTACTTGTAACCAATTAACACGTTCGATAACCCTGTTGCACATCATGTACAACCCGCGTTGTTCTTCTCCATTATTCTATTGCCTTTTGTTTTATCTGCTGGTGTAAACAGAAAGCTAAATTGTAGAAGACGCCGTTGTAGAACTCTCGGATCTTGCCGTCAATCCCTAACAACTGAGACTGTCTACAAGAGGAGATCATAAGTTCCATTGTTTGACCGATAACCAAGGGAAACATTCCAATAACCTTGTATCTTACATTCTATTGCAGAATTCTCGGTTCTTTTCACTAAGTCCCCAGGACCTCTAAATGGGGTAAGTATTTTCCAACTGGGTACATTTTGTAGGTTCCCTACAAGTTCCAGCATTCAGTTAACAATCAATGCAAATCTACCATAAAAATGAGTCGGAAATGGGGGAACGGTACTACTGTATTTTTAGTGTTTTTTTGCGACAACGTAGTTTTAGAAGGCTACTGTATTGAAATTCCTTGACAATGTGTGCGAAGATGAAAATATCATGTTTAATGATTGACAGATGATCTCTACCTCTCTTACACTAATATGACTGCTTGCTCATCGTCTCGAGTCACATGCACTCGCGAAAATGGAATGTCTCATACCAGAAGCACAAGTCACACATTTAAAACAACTCCGCACAGATGTCATTCACACAACGGGTATTATATGATTAAACTTCCATTGCATTCAAAACGGATGTCCATTATAAACATCAATATGACGTGTAGCCACCCGTAGCCATAAATATACTTTTGCATTCGTTGTAACATGGATGGTAACAGCCATCATGTCATCTGGAGGAGTTTCTTGTCATACCTGACACACGTGCTCTATCAGTCATAAAACTTCCTGGCTGGCAGCTGGTGTAAAAGTAAATGTCTTCCCATCGCATTGTTAAAACAGATGGCCAGGAAGGCCAGTAGAGAATTCCTGAAATATTTACTGGTGTAATCTGCAGAGTGGGGCCTTGCATTATCCTCCTGGAACATGCCAATTGGTTCCCTGTAAAATTAAATGTATGACAACAGAGTTGATCATTTTGACTGTTACGTAAATATAATTCTGTTAATAATTAATTAGTTTAAAACAAGTTGTCCAGTTTAGGACTGGCGATCTTATTCTTACATTACCTTATTTATAGTTCACTAGAATATGAAATACATTCAACAACAATTGTATCTAAGCAATCCCTATTGAACTTGAACATTACGATTCCTTTAATTAAGTCCTCAGTGATTTGGATAATTAGTTGTACGCTTTTCCATATCTATTACATTCTTTTAACAGCCTTGATAGCAATAACACATAAAATTACGATTTGCTGATAACCGGTTTCGGGTGACTGGCAACAATCTTCAGATTTATGAACATAAACAGAAAAATGCCTTTCAATTAACTGAAATTTAACAATCTTTAATAAACATACAGTATTTAAAAATATTAAAACGAAAAACAGTGAAAACGTACCCAGCTTACTAAACACTCCGTTCCTACGTACTGTGCTGGTCACGACAACATTGTTACTAAGTGGATGCCCTTCGGTTAATCCGAACACTTAACAGGCTTCCATACACAGGTGGAGAGTAGAAATAGTAGAAACGTACCGTGCCTACTAGAGAGCTAGTATCTACGTACACTACCGGCCATAACATCATTACTTGGCGCAAAACAGAATCTATAGAAATAAACGAAAAATTGCCTTTTATTAAAAATGCTGCATGTTATTTTAAGACTGATAATTCGAATTAAACATATGGCATTGTTTGACCGATTTGATCAAGGCTACTAAAAAATTTAACAAATAAATCAGATAGATGTATCTTCGTCACTCGTTGATTTCAGGCCTTGCTCCCTCGTATCGTCCTGGGCAAAATACTTTGTAAATGATGCCTTACAAGAAGGAAAAGGTAAACGTAATCATTGTGAAAATTAAGCCGAACGAAGTGGGTTTCGGAATCAGAGGGATGGACATTCTGGAGTGAATTTGTGATAACTTGTGTAGTAGGGGTAAAACTGAAACTACTTTATTTACATGTATATCTGTACTTAAATTGCAGAATGACTGAGAAGATGAAACTTCTACGTTATTTGATTCTGAAACAGCTGAGTAAAACTGAACGTACTGAGCCTACTTTCTGTTTACTTTTTATCATGTCAACACTGACCCAAAATATTCTAGTGCAACGCAGTCTGACTGTTTTAAAAAAATTACAACCCGACTTCAAATAATTAATTCAAAAGAATAGCCCTAACTAAAAAGAAATCTTAACAACAACCTATACATTTCATTAAGCACTTACCTCACAAAAATCTTCATTACGCGAACTACAGCAATACAGCGAGCGTCATTACTGCCAGATAAATAAAAGATTCTAACGACTAAAGTCACTAACTACTAATAGGCATGTGGTTAGCAAAGGAAAGATTTTGTTGCAAACCAAATAATGTACTTTTTACCTTAATAATGTGACAGCGAGTTCAAACACGAATATAAATCGTCATTGCTATGCAGTACAAAGATGTATAATCAAGAATAATTTTCAATCTCCAAGTCGGATACTTCCAGATAGTTAGCCTACGCTAACACTTCAGATCTCTACCCTCCATCACTGCTAACTTCTCACATTTAACATTCATCAGTGCTGGCTGTTCACCTCCAACTGCCCAATAGTATTTCCATCACTGCTGGCGACTAACTTCCAACCATGGGGGTGAAAGCTATATGGGCGAAGAGGCAACAAGCCACATAGTTCCATTCCAGACCACTAGAGGCGCTAGGGGTCAAACGAAGCTGAAATTGACCAATGAGAGCTATCTTAACTCCAATGGTGGTGGTTTTGAAATATTCTATTGTCTTCTCTGCGCTGAAGTTTGTGGTCCTCGCTTACAGTCGTCTTTGTATTTGTTTCATATTTACATACTACTCATCTTCAGATTTTTTACTTTAAATTCATTAAGTTCACCGTGGAATTGAAGAGATACCCTGCTGAAAAATGACCACAATTAATTGTAACGTAAGACATTTAATTTTTCATTAAATAATCTCGTAACCTATAAATGAAATGTATTCTCTTCTATTGTGAATTAAGTGGTGTGGTTTCTGTTTGTTTATTTAAATAACTTTGATATGTCTGTAGTAGTTTTATTTAATGAAGACTTTTATGTGTTTTTTCAGAATATTCAACACAACATATTGACGTTCAAATACTCCTGCAAGTTTCCCGGCTGTTCATCTGGCTGTTACGTGGGTTCAACGGAGGAAATTTGCAACAAGCATTTCTACAGGTTTCCAAAACAACCTCAAGAGTTGCTTCTAAAGTGGAAGAGTGTTTGTAAACTGTCACCAGATGTGAACTGTGCTTCTTATTTTGTTTGTGAAGATCCTTTTTTCGAAGAAGATTTTATGAATAAAAGAAGGCATAGGCTAAACAGGGGTGTGTTCCAAAACATGTGACAGGTATTACTTGTGAAATTTCCAAAATCGGTAGTGAATCAGGTGACACTGTTGTTAATAGTGAATTGGGCCTGCCAAGCACTAGTGGTGCTGTGGCAACTGTTCTTGTGTGCTTGAGAAATAAAAAGTAAGTTTTGTTTTCATTTCACTGTTTTTATCCACCTTTCTGGTACTTGATATTGATGTTTTCTTTTTTGTGTTGAAGCATTTACAGTAATAAGATGTAGGAAACTTTCCAAGAAATTAATCGTCAGTAGTGCAAGTTTGCTGGGCAGTTACTCAGAACTTATAGTCCTGAAACATAGTTGTAACAAATTTTAGAATTCTTTGTTAATTAATACTGTGATAAATATTTCTTAACTGAACCTCTTTAACTGTTGCTTATTCTCTTAATAATAGGCTTTTTTTCGCCATTGATCCAGCAGCTTGTATGACGTAAAAATTATGACATTATACAGGAACATTTGCAGTCCACTTTAGCTACTACAATGTTATTTTCCTTTTGCTTCAATTATTTACACTACAAGCTTGTTTCGACTTACTCTCAGTTTCAAGTGTTGCGTCTAGTTCTTATGAACCATAAAACATGCTGGAGCTTTTACATGCTGATAGACAACAATATAAGCATGTCAATTTAAAAGTCTATTTTTGACGTTTGTGCCTGACAGTCACTGCTCCTATCATGTTTTCTTGTCTGTCAGACGCAAACGTCAAAAATAGACTGAAAATATTGCTGAATAGGTTTTTCTCTGCTGTAGTACAGTGTGCTATAGCTGTGTTTCAGTTATTTTATTATGATGCCAGCCAAAATAATTACATAGCACGCCCAGAAAAATAAGGTAATAGAATTAAAATAAAAACCTACAATGTAAGTAAACTAGGGAGGGATGCAACCCGCAATGTTTTCGTATTTTAGTTCATCTCCATACCACTTGAGGCGCTGCTGTCGGTGTTTCCCACTTTTAACAAGGGAGTTGCGTTTCTCTTTTTTCTTGTTCTGTGTTTCCAACTGCCCAACAGTACTGGCGATTAACTTCCAACGAGTCCGACCACCCACAGAGTCTCTTACAAAGAAAGCGCAGTCAGAGATCCAATGCAAAGCGCTACACAGCGCTGCCAACACAGAAGCAGCCCACTTACAAAACATAGGGGTCTGTTAGGACGGTCTGGTGAGCCTCGCACTTGGTACGGAGAAGTTAGTATAATTCGAGCGAGGGCTGGGGAGGGAAGGGCGCGGTATGAGTGAAGACGAAGAGGCGGCCGAGAGCAGCTTATGACATACGGCGGGAGAGCAGGCAGCCCTGCCAGTGCGCAATCGCTGATGGGGCGGCGATATTAGCGGGGCGCATCGATCACAATTATGTCGGGCGGACACGCGCTGGCGTTACTCATGTCGCGTGCGGCCCAGCCGAGCCGACCAAGCAGCAGCAGCGGCAGCAGCAGAAGCGATTTATGCGACGTGCGCGGCGGCTGGCGGCCGGCCGAATGACACTGGCTCGTTTCTTAGCGCTGGCTGCCCGCCGCGGCCTGCGAGCCGAGCCGAGGAGACGCGCAGGCTGCTGTTGCCACTCGAGTTCCCCTCTCCCTCCCCTCCCTTCGCCGCAGTAACCATTCCGTCATCAGCTTACACAGTAACGCTTGTGGCAGTTGCAACGGCCAGAAAGAATGACTCGAGTCAGTCCGGTCAGGTAATATACAGGAACATGTGAGTCCATCAGAACAATCCCGTGTGGCTGCGTAAGCGTCCTTAATAACCTCATCGGACAAATTATTAGTCGCACGCTTAAGAGAGTACAGTGGTCGCTTTGGAACGCTGGAGATGGTGTGGAAGTAGTACCAGGCGATTATGCCACCATCCACCACTGACTTAAGACTTGCCAATGAAGTGTTGCGTACGTGACAGCCGTTTGTGCGGATTCTGCGCGGTAAGGTGGCTCTAGATCTGACACAATGGTACAAACAAGCTGTAGCGTTTGGCTGTGTCTATGACCACACCACTAATGCATTTGCTCAATTTCTTGATATTGTAAGAAGTGTGTGTGTGTGTGTGTGTGTGTGTGTGTGTGTGTTTGTGTGTGTGTGTGTGTGTGTGTGTCTATGTAAGTATGAGTGTGTATTAGTATGTTTGTTACTCCTTCTAGCTGAAATAGCTGGATGGATATGCATTAAATTCAGAGTGGAAATATATTCTGAATTAACGCACGAGCTGCTTTATACACTGCAGCGCCGAAGAAACTGGTATAGATATGCGTATTCAAATACAGAGATATGTGAACAGGCGGTCGGCAACACCTACATAACACGTGTCTGCCCCAGTTGTTAGATCGGTTACCGCTGCTACAATGGCAGGGTATCAAGATTTAAGTGAGTTTGACCGAGGCGTTACAGTCGGCGCACGAGCAATGGAACACAGCATGTCCTAGGTAGCGATGAAGTGAGGATTTTCCCGTACGACCATTTCACGCGTTTACCGTGAGTATCAGGAATCCGGTAAAATATCAAATCTCCGACGTTTCTGCGGCCGGAAAAACATTCTGCAAGAACAGGACCAATGACGACTGAAGAGAATCGTTCAACGTGGCAGAAGTGCAACCCTTCCGCAAATTGCTGTAGATTTCAGTGCTGTGACATCTACAAGTGTCAGCGGGCGAAACTTTCAACGAATCATCATTGGTATGGGCTTTCGGAGACGAAGGCCCACTCGTGTACCCTTGACGAGTGCACGACACAAAGCTTTACGCCTCGCCTGGGCCCGCCAACACCGATAGTGGACTCATGATGGCTGGAAACATGTTGCCTGGTCGGAAGAGTCTCATTTCAAATTGTTCGAGCGGACGGACGTCTACAGGTATGGGGACAGCCTCACGAATCCATGGACCCTGCATGTCGGCAGGAGACTTCAAGCTGGTGGAGGCTCTGTGATGGTGTGGGGCTTGTGCAGTTGGAGTCATATGGAACTGTTGATACATCCAGGTATGACTGTGACAGGTGGCACGTAGCATCCCATCTGATCACCTGCATCCATTCATGTCCTTTATGCATTCCGACGGATTTGGGCAATTCCAGCAGGACAAAGCGACACCCCACATGTCCGGAGTTGCTACAGAGTCGCTCCACTCTTCTGGGTTTAAACACTTCTGCTGGCCACCAAACCCCCCAAACATGAACATTGTTGAGCATATCTGGGATGCCTTGAAACGCGCTGTGCTCCAACCTTTCGTACTCATACGGATTATGGACCGCCCTGCTCAATTCATGGTGTCATTCCCTCCAGCACTACTTCAGACATTAGTCGAGTCCATGCTACGTCGTGTTGCGGCACTTCTGTGTGCTCGTGGGGGCCCTACACGATAGTACGCAGGTATACCAATTAATCTGGATCTTCAGTATATATACTGACGAAAAAAATCGCAACACCAAAAAATAGTTAATTTAGAGTAATGAAATTTCGGGAATACATTTCTCTACGTAACATATTTAATTGAATAACATCACAAAATCCCAAGTTAATGTAAGTACAAGATAAGTCATTGCAAATGTGGATTTCTGGTACATTAATAACTGATGTAACCGCCAGAATGCGAAAGCGAGAATGGAAACGTGCATGCATTATTGTACCAGAGCAGGATGTCAGTTTGTGGAGTGGCGTTTCATGCCTGTTGCACTTAATCGGTCAATAAAGGGATGGATAATCCTCGTTGTGAATGCCGTTGGATTTGTCGTCCAATAATGTCCGACATATACTTGATTGGAGACAGATATAGTGATCGTACATGCCAAGGCAACGTCTCATCACCTGTCTGCGGGAGTTATCTTGTTGGAAACACCCCCTGGAATGTTGTTCATGAATGACAGCACAACAGGAATCACCAGATTGACGTAGCCTACAAATTTGCAGTCACGGTACGTGGGACCACAACGAGTGTGCTCTTGTTATACGAAATCGTACCACAGACCATAACTCGAGGTGTAGATGCTGTGTGTCTAGCACACAGACAGGCTGGTTGCAGGCCTCCTTCTAACCAACAAAAGGGCAACACTGAAACCGAGGTAGAACCAGCTTTCATCACAAATCACGACACAACTCTACCCTGCCCTCCAGTGAGGTCTAGCTTGATACCACGGAAGTGGCAAATGGCGATGGTTTAGGGTCAGTGGAATGCACGCTACAGGGCGTCTCGCTTGGAGCTATCCTTTAAGTAATCGATTTGTAACAGTGTGTTGTCCCAGTGTAGTGCCAAATGCTGCTCGGACTGCGGCTGCAGATACAGTACGATGCGCCAGAGCCATAAGCCGAACAAAATGTTCTTCCCTTTCGGTAGTGCCACGTGGCCGTCTGGAACCAGTTTTTCTTGCGACCGTACATTCTCGTGGTCACTGCTGCAGTGGTGATGTACAGTGGTTACATTCTTGCCAAGTCTTTCTGCAGTGTCACAAAAGGAACATCCAGCTTCTAGCAACACTATTACACGACTTCGGTAAAACTCAGTGATGTGTTGATATTGGCGTCTTTGTCACCTTAGACCGTGGGATTAGCCGAGCGGTCTATGGCGCTGCTGTCATGGACTGTGCGGCTGGTCCCGGCGGAGGTTCGAGTCCTCCCTCGGGCATGGTTCAAATGGCTCTGAGCACTATGGGACTCAACTGCTGAGGTCATTAGTCCCCTAGAACTTAGAACTAGTTAAACCTAACTAACCTAAGGACATCACAAACATCCATGCCCGAGGCAGGATTCGACCCTGCGACCGTAGCGGTCTTGCGGTTCCAGACTGCAGCGCCTTTAACCGCACGGCCACTTCGGCCGGCTCCCTCGGGCATGGATGTGTGTGTTTGTCCTTAGGCTAATTTAGGTTAAGTAGTGTGTAAGCTTAGGGACTGATGACCTTAGCAGTTAAGTCCCACAAGATTTCACACACATTTGAACATTTGTTTCTTTGTCACCTTAAAGGCAATCTTGACTAATAGCAATTCACCACGTCCAATGTCAAATCTAACTGACGCTGACTACAGTTGGAGCGTGTATTTAAAGCAAACCTGACTTGCATCCTCATAGTAGCGCTACTAAAAAAAATGGTTCAAATGGCTCTGAGCACTATGGGACTTAACTTCTGAGGTCATCAGTCTCCTAGAACCTAACTAACATAAGGACATCACACACACCCATGCCCGAGGCAGGATTCGAACCTGCGACCGTAGCGGTCTCGCGGTTCCAGACTGTAGCGCCTAGAACCGCTCGGCCGGCTAGCGCTACTAGCTCCACTCTTTTGCGACTGGCGCGAAATTTGAGTAGATGTCACCTTTTAGATGTAAAAACAGGCTTACCAATTTTCGCTTATGTCGCACAACTCCTTCTTGGTTCTGCGATTTTTTTCGTCAGTGTATTTACAATCCTTGGCCGCTGCAGGCTCCGAATTGTAGCGTGTAACATATCGGTGCGTGGGGAACATCGTGCTGTAATCGAGTTTCGAATTCAAAGAGTTCGTCCACACATGAAGCACCATGTCCTTCAGCATGGCAATACCAGATCACACACGAGCGCTGCGACATCAGCAGCAATCCGACGCCTTTGACTTACTGTCATCCGTCATCCTCCGTACAGAGTCGACTTGGCCCCACCGAGCTAGTTGGCGTAGTGGTTAGTACAATGGACTTGCATTCGGGAGGATGACTGTTCAAACCAGTGTCCGGCCATCCTAATTTAGGTTTTTCCTGATTTCCCTAAATCGCTCTAGGCAAACGACGGGATGGTTCGTCTGAAAGGGCACGGCCGATTTCATTTCCCATCTTTCCCTAAACCGAGCTTGTTCTCCGTCCCTAATGACCTTTTTGTCGACGGGACGTTAAACACTAATCTCCTCCTCGACTTCGTCCCATTAGATTTTCATCTGTTTCCGAAATTTAATGAACACCTCCGAGGACTTCACTTTGATAGCGATGAAGCAGAGGTGAGTCTGTGGCCCCGTCAAAAAAGTCAATCGTTCTAGAGTGACGGTATAAACAAATTGGTCTTTCTCCGAGAGAAATGTGTTCGTCAGGGTCCTATCTTGAGAAACAAATATGTACACGGAAGAATACAGATGTAAAATGATTCCAGAATGCAATTTTCACTCTGCAGCGGAGTGTGCGCTGATATGAATCTTCCTGGCAGATTAAAACTGTGTGCCGCACCGAGACTCTAACATGGGATTTTTGCCTTTGGCGGGAAAGTGCTCTACCATCTGAGCTACCCAAGCACGACTCACGCCCCGTCCCCACAGCTTCACTTCCGCCAGTATCTCGTTTCCTACGTTCCAAACTTTACAGAAGCTGTCCTGCGAACTTGCAGAACTAGCATCCTTTCTTCCTGACTTTTCTTCTGACCTTTAAACCAGTTAATAACAGTTTCTTTCAACGTGCCATTTTTCAAGCGCTTTCCACCAAAAAATTCCACTTTCCCTGCTGGGTGCTTCACATTTCTATCAAGCAGTGTATTTATCATATACAGGTCGTGTGTGTGTGTGTGTGTGTGTGTGTGTGTGTGTGTGTGTGTGTGTGTGCGTGATTTAATACATCGTTAAATGAGTATTATTCACTACAATTTGGGCTGGCATCGATTGTATGCAGAGACCACAAATAAAAGAAATAAAAAAATAATAAAACTGTTCCTACACATGGCACGAGATCTTTGGGTCGGCTACATTCTGCAAACTTTGTCGACAATCAACTGGAGAGCTGGAGTTCGTGATGTCTTAATCGCGAAATACCACTGGAACCAGTAAACGGGTGCTACGGTACTGGAACTGGCGATCCGTCCACTCCAAAAAATTTACTCTGTTATGTATGATGGCCTGATAGCTAAATCATGCGTTTCCTAGGGAGAAGTGGAAGTTTCTCTGTTGTCAAAATTAGACCGTTACTAGCACGACTGGTGTAAATGGCTAATGGATGGTCCAAAAAAGTTCTATATCTCTGAAGGAACCAGTTTTTCCAATGACCAAAGGCCGTGAGGACAATCCTTTTTATTGCCTGTACAAGCGAATGTATTAAATAATGAAATCCACTACTGTACAGTTACACTATTGATGAAAAACAGCTAGAGACCGCGTCTGCAGTAAAATTTCTAGGCTTAACTATCCAGGGCGGCCGTAAGTGGAATGACCACATAAAACAGATAGTGGGAAAAGCAGACAGCAGAGTCAGCGGAAGAATCTTAAGGAAATGTAACTCGTCCACGTAAGAAGTGGCTTATAATGACCTTGTTCGCCAGATTATTGAGAACTGTTCATCTATCTGGATTCCCTATCAGGTAGGACTGATAGAGTAGATAGATAAGATCCAACAAAGAGCGGCGCATTTTGTCACGGGATCACGGGATCGTTTAGCTGGCGAGAGCGTTACGTAGCTGCTAAACAAACTCCACTGTCAGACGTTACAAGAGAGGCGTTGTGCATCACGGTGAGATTTACTGTTAAAATTTCAGGACAGCACTTTTCAGGAGGAGTCGGACAGCATATTACTTCCTCTCCCCCCCCCCCCCCCCCCCGCCCTCTCCGCTCCACATATATCTCGCGTATTGACCACAAGAAGAAAATTCGAGAAATTACAACCAACACAGACGCTTACCGACGATCATTCTTCCTAAGCACTATTCGCGAGTGGAGCAGGATTGGAGGATTCAGACAGTGGTAGCGAAAGTATACACCATTATGTGGGTTGCGGAGTATGATGTAGATGAAGAGTTGTTTGGAATTCACGTAGTTATGCTTTACACAGTCGATTAACAAGTCGACAAAGTCTTAATATGTGTTGAATCTGCGATGGCCTTACGGGCTTTTATGAGGGCAGCCTAAGGAAAAGTTGCAAATACATTCAAATTCGACGTAATGAGAAGTCTAAATAGTACAAAGGAGTTACATCAACTGATTCATCTACGTTGGATACCGGAATGCCTTTCTATTAGGAGCAATGAACGTGCAGACGAATTGGCGAAAAAGGCGCAGCACCTGCTTCCCACAGCACAAATTTCTTGGTACACTCTCCAAAAAAAGCAAATGAATGAACACTGTTAGTGGACCTGGACTATAACATCAAAGTCATATGGTATTGGGCGATACAGAAACCCACACCAGGAAACCCTTGGTTTTTCACCCCTGAGCTCGAGAAAAAAAATTATTATCAACAGACTAAGAATTTATGAATCTGGAGACATGCTATGAAACTTTCAGAAAATTATGATCCCGAAGACAGCAACGGAAGGTAAGTGCGAGGGCTGTTACTGACAAGTATACAGAAAAAAAGAAAAAGAAAATTGAAGATTTGTTAGATAATGATTATCTTGGCCTCAGGAAAGGTAAAGGCACGTTGCGCCCGTTAATTATTCACTTATCTTTAATTTGAAATTATGGAATAAACGAGTCTTATATTTCGCAGTCCAGCAAATGTCTTGTTTGTCTGCGTACGTCACATAATTAAATCTGGTCAAATATTCTTTGCCTGAAGCCAATTAAGAAAACTATCAAAGTAAGTAAAGAATCCAGTTTTATGAACTTTACACATTGCTTACCCGTTGCACAAAACCATGCTGAATCTCCGCCCAGAAGACCGCAAGGCTCAGTTGTTTTGTTGCGACGAATATGCCGCAATAAATGCCAGTTTCCGTTTACCTAATCAGAGTGTCGCAGGAGGTTCGTAGTCTGCACTACAAACTTCGTACGCGGACGATTCACGCGATTTTGGGTTGTTTAGTAAATCCACTTTGTACGGTTTGAGCAGCGATGGATCAAGGTTCGAACCTTGCGGGCTCCTACTAGAATCCGCAGCTCTGGAGGCAGGCCGTCCTGTATCCTTGCTTGGAGGACTCTATCCTTCAAGTAGGATTTCACGAGAAATATTCGGCTCTGGGATTTCCTTGGGAAAGAGTTTGTATAGTACGTAGACCCTCTTGCCGCATGAAAGACATGCTTGCTTCTGCAGCGTAATTTTATTTTCGGAACGTAGTTCCGGAAAGAACATCAGAAATGAAGATTTTGAGTAACAGACTGGAACAAGAGCAAGTTCTTCCATGACGAATGGTCAAACTGCTGAGTCCTTTTGGTGGTACAGTGAAGTACAACTACTAAGCTACTTGTAGGTGAAGATATACAGTAGAGGTGAAACGAATATCCTGAAACCATCCGATATTCGGCCTGGCCTACTTTTACTGTCCGGCTGGATACCAAATTGTAGGTCAATCTGGCGGATAGGATCTTTAATAAATTATGAAAATTTCGTCAAGTCGAGTTTATTTAATTCGAAAGTAAGTTACTCTAAACGTTGTGAAGAAGGCCAACTTCAAAATAAAAGTCTTTCGCTATACACTCTGTTCAAGGCGCTTAAAGATAAATTTTGACAAACTGTCAAATTCGGGTGCTGTGTTACATTAGCTGACCGCTTAACATAAGGATCGTGATTGCGATCGTTTAGAACTGTCTATAGATAACAGTCAGTCTCGGTCGTAGTAGCGATTCTTTCTTGACCGTCACACTGACTATTATTATCGTCATTTGCGAATTCGTCAACAATGAGGAACAATTTTCCAACCCATTTTCCTGATTTTCTCCTGCTTCATAAGGCCTGTATGGGGTCTGGCATTGTCATGGTGTAGTGACTGTACCAGTGATTCCACACCACCCAATGAGAAACGAGTCATTTCAGCAAGCCGTCGTGTCATCACACATCTGTCATTTTGGATGATTTGATCAATGGTCTCCTTATTCACATCACTCACTGCCGTCGATGGTCTACCGCATAGTGGATTGTCCAGTAGAGAGAAATCACCTTCTTTAAAACTCTGCAACCACCGCTGGATACTGCTGCGATCCACTGTGTCCTCCCCATAAACAGGGAGCAAGTTCCTGTGAATCGATGTGGCAGAGTCATCGCCAGTCTTGAAGAGGAACTCCATCACCGACCGTTTTCGCAACGTGACGTCTGCTTCTCGGTCTATTATGGCTCATCTGTAAAAAAAAAAAAAAAAAAAAAAAAAAATTTATATACCAACCTATAGCTAAATGTTTCAAGCGTGTTCATACAAAATTTCATTATCCTCAAGCAAAAAATAAAAAAATAGAGGCGACTGTGCAAAACTTTTTGAGCGCCCTTTGTAATTCACATGTAAGATGTTTTGATCACAAAGAAATTCACAATATCTTGGATTCAAAATATCGTATGTTGTTATGAAAAGATCATATGCCACACACTCAATGACGATTGTGCTTCTGCGCTCTGTTCTTGGTCCGGTGTTATTCAGTCTCTACACAGCAGACCGGCCGATCATTATCTGTTGGAAACTGCGACATGCAGATGACCTTGCAGTTTAATATCAGAGTGGAGAACACCCAGTAAGTAGCTTCACTAAACTCTATAAATATTTTAAGACACTGGTACTTAGTCCTAATGTTTCTGAAACAGAAACATGTTTCTTCCACCTCTCTAATCGTCTAGAGTCAGCAAAGATCGGCCCACGGTGTGGCTCTCTTGGCTTAATCAAATACAACCATAAGAAAAAATGTAAGTCAGAATTCTGAATACCTTTCCAACATAGCTAGGTAGGTACAAACACGAGTGAACGTGGTGAGAAAGTTGGCAGGTAGTACATGGGGAGTATACGCATCAGTTGTCTATGGAGCATCCCTTGCATTGGTATATTCTGCAACAGATTACCGTCCACCAATTTGGCCCTGCAGCACTCATGGAAAGAACGTTGACATTCATTTGAATTCAACTATGATAACCATTAGTGGCACAGTCAGATCTAAATCTGCATGCTGGTTGCCATCACTATCGAACATCTCTTCAGCTCACCTTCGTCGAAAGGCAGCTCTCTACAACCTTCGTCAGCAAGTTTCCAAAAATGAACCAATCCTTTTTCATGAATATTTACTCTCGATGTCTTGGAAACGCATGAAATTCGGTAGATAATCATATGAATGAGGAGTGGAAATGTTTTCCATTGAGGTGGATCGGGACGGCGAGTGAAAACGTGAGTGGCAAAATCAAAAACCACAAGCTTATTGACAACCCAGCTATTAAACTTCCAGGCTCTCACTATCCTAGGGAGACGGATACCAGGCCGGAGAAGTATGTGCAAATACAACATGCACAAGCGGGGCCTTTGCACTGTCAAATACGAGTACATGTGACCGTGGTGATATGCAGGCACTGAGCCACATTGTAAATGAGTGTCCTAGTAGAGAGTTCCCTGGTGGGATCAGGAGTCTAACTCAGCGGCAGCCAACCTATTTTACCTATCATCCACATGCCTCTCATTCCAAGAGTCTGCCGGCCGCTGTGGGCGAGCGGTTCTAGGCACTTCAGTTCGGAACCGAGCGACTGCTACAGTCGCTGGTTCGAATCCTGCCTCGGGCATGGATGTGTGTGATGTCCTTAGGTTAGTTAGGTTTAAGTAGTTTTAAGTTCTAGGGGACTGATGACCTCAGATGTTAAGTCCCATAGTGCTCAGAGTCATTTCAACAAAGAACCTACTGGCTCCACTGTGATGCTGGTTCATGATGTAGGGAAGCAATTTTACGTTGTGAAATTTATAATGCAGAGTTACAGCAAGTCAGAGGAAGGAACAATAACTGTGGCATGCAAGTAAATACCAAGTCAAGGCCTGAAAATCTGATTTAGAGATAATCAACAAAATGTGTGTAGCTGTTAGACAAAAACACTATAAAAGTTGGGGATCGCGCACAAACACAAAAACTATACTAGTTTCATGTCGTATATGAGTTTTTATCCTACGTCAGTAGGTTTAAAAACAAAATGATACAAAATTTGAAGAAAATGCAATGGCTTTAACATAAATAACAATATAAGTGCTATCACACCAATTTTTCACTCATTTCACGAGGTTCTCGTGAGACCATTAGCTCCCATCTTTTACAAATTGAATCATTTTAGCTACAACCACTCTGTTTTCTTCATACAACATAGGTTGTATGAACATCAGAAGCCTTCATGTTCCTCTTCAAGATCTAATACTCCTCGAACTCTTCAACTGCATTTACAGCTGATCGAACTCGCAGCACACTTAGCCGTTAAACAGTCAGTCTGATCCACGGAGCTTCTGAAATATGCACGTCGGCGAAATTCATAATTTTTCAGCTACTGACTTAAAGTCGTAAAAATCTCTACCTTGCGCAATAGTCACTGCGAATGGCGTTGGGTGCATAGATTCACTGATGTGGCTAACTAAAACTTTCGGAACTTCACACACAGTTATCCTCTTTCTTTTCTCAATGTGAGCAAAATCACGATCGCAAGACATAGAAGAGTGTCCTTTCACCAAAAATTTGAGTTCTACTTCCGTAAAGTAACGTCAAGATACCAACAGATGGTTAGAGAACGATTCATTATTTGCACACTGATTTGGTGTTAGATGTAAGTACCATCTGCAGACAGCTGTAAACGTTGTCTCCTTCTGCTGTGACACATGAGTCAGAATATGTATATGTTAATGGCCTTGGCATTTACAGTGGAGTTTCACCAATAACTCGACTTCTCCTTTTTTGGCGATTGAACTGTTATTTATTTACATGCCACAATTACGATCCGGATCCTTTGTTAAAATTTTACTAAAAACTAATGCAAACGTTTTTAAAATCTCTACTTCCTACTCCCCATCACGACAGCTGGAACTACAACTGGTGGGCGATAGGGACCAGGCTGACTACCACTAGTGTAAATGAATCATGCAACGAGGCGCTCGACGGGGTTGAGTCTTTCGATATTCGTGTGTAGTCTGGGCTGCTTAATGTTTACACGGGGTGATCATTAAAAAAAAAAAAACCGACGAACTGCAGGGACGGATTCCTGACTGGAAATGAACATGTGTCCGGAAATACATCGCTGCCACGGCTGACAGTTCCTCTGACCACATAACGTGCTTCCTTTGTATGTTGCAAGCTGTGTGACTGACGCAACGTACTGTAAACCGCAGAATAGTCCGGTGTTCAAGACGGGAACATACACATACAAGATGGTGTACGTATATGGCTGAGCACATGGGAACAGTCGAGATACAGAACGGTTGTACCAAAACAAGTACCCTCAAATACACTAATCACATCACTCAACACTTAATGGCCTGCATGAAGACGTAGGACTGTGCGTACACCATATTTGGAGGACCGGGTTCTTCAGTATATTGAGACGAAGCCTCAGCCAAAGTGTGACTATGTGTACTCTGTATGACAACAGCTGTTATCCCAATCACCTGCAACGAGAGCACCTAGCGGATTTTGTCGGTAGTTTTTGCATCAGACGATCACAATTATGGGACTTTTGACATCAATCCTCTTTACCAGAACTGGCATCGTTAATCTGTTTTATGGTCATCTGTGGCTTCAGACAATCGTCGGGGTATGGTTGAGTCATCTCATCAAAATCGGTTCAGCGTCAACGGGTAGGCAGGAATTCTTGGTGACCTCACACGTCGACCGCTTATTACACTACTGGCCATTAAAACTGCTACACCACGAAGATGACGTGCTACACACGCGAAATTTAACCGACAGGAAGAAGATGCTGTGATATGCAAATGATTAGCTTTTCAGAGCATTCACACAAGGTTGGCGCCGGCGGCGACACCTACAACGTGCTGACATGAGGAACGTTTCCAACCGATTTCTCATACACAAACAGCAGATGACCGGCGTTGCCTGGTGAAACGTTGTTGTGATGCCTCGTGTAAGGAGGAGAAATGTGTACCATCGCGTTTCCGACTTTGATAAAGGTCGGATTGTAACCTATCGCGATTGCGGTTTATCGTATCGCGACATTGCTGCTCGCGTTGGTCGAGACCCAATGACTGTTAGCAGGATACGGAATCGGTGGGTTTCGGAGGGTAATACAGAACGCCGTGATGGATACCAACGGCCTCGTATCACTACCAGTCGAGATGACAGGCATCTTATCCGCATGGCTGTAACGGATCGTGCAGCCACGTCTCGATCCCTGAGTCAACAGACGGGGACATTTGCAAGACAACAACCATCTGCACGAACAGTTCGAAGACTTTAGCAGCAGCATGGACTATCAGCACGGAGACCATGGCTGCGGTTACCCTTGACGCTACATCACAGACAGCAGCGCCTGCGATGGTGTACTCAACGACGAACCTGGGTGCACGAATGGCAAAACGTCTTTTTTTCGAATGAATCCAGGTTCTGTTTACAGCATCATGATGGTCGCATCCGCGTTTGGCGACATCGCGGTGAACGCACTTTGGAAGCGTGTATTCGTCATCGCCATACTGGCGTATCACCCGGCGTGATGGTATGAGGTGCCATTGGTTACACGTCACGGTCACTTCTTGTTCGTATTGGCGGCACTTTGAACAGTGGACGTTACATGTCAGATGTGTTACGACCCGTGGCTCTACCCTTCATTCGATCCCTGCGAAACCCTGCATTTTAGCAGGATAATGCATGACCTCATGTTGCAGGTCCTGTACGGGCCTTTCTGGATACAGAAAATGTTCGACTCGACTGCTGCCCTGGCCAGCACATTCTCCAGATCTCTCACCAACTAAAAACGTCTGGTCAATGGTGGCCGAGCAACTGGCTCGTCACAATGCGCCAGTCACTACTCTTAATGAACTGTGGTATCGTGTTGAATCTGCATGGGCAGCCGTACCTGTGCACGCCATCCAAGCTCTATTTGACTCAATGCCCAGGCGTATCTAGGCCGTTATTACGGTTAGAGGTGGTTGTTCTGGGTACTGATTTCTCAGGATCTATGGACCCAAATTGCGTGAAAATGTAATCCCATGTCAGTACTAGTATAATATATTTGACCAATGAATACCCGTTTATCATCTGCATTTCTTCTTGGTGTAGCAATTTTAATGGCCAGTAGCGTATTCCGCAAAGCTTGACGGAGGAACGTACCTGGACTTCCTGCGGGACACTCTGCTTGAGAATGTGTCTTTGACAATACGACAGGTTAAGTCGTTTCTGTATGACGGAGCACCGCCTCACTTCCGCATTACAGTTCGCCGACACCTGAAAAACATCTTCGGCAGACGTTGGACCGGACGCGGAGGCCCTGTAGCATGGCATGCTAGGACATTGGACTTAAACCACCTGGATTTTTACCTATGGGGGCACCTGAAAAGCGTTGTGTACGCTGTGTCGGTATCTGATGTGCATACTCTTCAGCAGCATGTTCAGAACGCCTATTACATTATACGGAGGGAGGTCGGCAACCTACGATGAGCTGTGAGAACCCGCGCATTCATCCCACGAAGGCCATCTTCGACATCTGTTGTGACGGCGATGCGAAGCAGCTGAGTACTGTGTTCCGGGACGCACACCGTCCATTTCTGGACGTATGTTCATAGGATTTTTTTGCTCCATTTGCAGTCAGGAACTCGTCCCTGGAGTTTGCCATTTTATTCATATTCACCATGTACGAGGATCACTCCAAAAGAAATGCACACTATTTTTTTAATCCATCTTTTATTGTACGTGTTCGAAAGTTTTACAGTGTGTAGATACATGCTTTAGGAACAATATTTTCATTTCTCCAAATAATTTCCATGCCTCTCAACTGCCTTACGCCATCTTGGAACTAGCGCCTGTATACCCGCACGGTAAAATTCTGGACCGACCTGTTGGCGCCACTGTTTGGCAGCGTGCACAATGGAGTCATCATCTTCAAACCTTGTTCCACGAAGAGAGTCTTTCAGTCTCCCAAAGAGATGATAGTCACATGGAACCAGGACAGGACTGTAAGACGGGTGTTTCAGTGTCGTCCATGCGAGTTTTGTGATCGCTTCCATGGCTATTTGACTGACATGTGGCCGTGCATTATCGTGCAACAGCAAAACATTCTGCTTTTGCCGATGTGGTCGAACACGACTCAGCCGAGATTGAAGTTTCTTTAGTGTTGTCACATATGCGTCAGAATTTATGGTGGTTCCACTTGGCATGATGTCTACAAGCAAGAGTCCTTTGGAATCTTAAAACGCCGTAGCCATGACTTTTCCAGCAGAAGACGTGGTTTTGAAATTTTTTTTCTCGGGTGAATTTGCATCATGCCACTCCATTGATAGCTTCTGCGTCTCTGGTGAAAAATGATGGAGCCATGTTTCATCATATGTCACACTTCTTCCAAGAAAATCGTCTCCACCATTCTCGAACTGTTCCAAAAGTTCGCTGAATACCGTTTTTCTTGTTTCTTTGTGAGCCACTGTCAACATCCTGGGAACCCATCTGGCACAAACCTTTTTTAACGCCAACACTCAGTATTCTGCAAACACTTCCTTCCCCTATCCCAACGTAGCGTGACAATTCGTTCACTGCTTGCCCACTGACTAACTGTACTGCGATCGACAGTAGCATCTCCATAAACCTTTTTCAACCTCTTTTGGATGTTTCCCACTGGCTCGTTTTCACAGCACAGGAATTCTATGGCAGCACGTTGCTTCTGACGAACGTCAAGTGTAGCACCCATCTTGAAGACATGCTGTGACGGCGCCACTCATGCGAACAAGTTGAACTAACTTTGAAAACAAGCGGGAAGGATGTATCTACACACTGTAAAACTTTCACGCTTGCAGAATGAAAACTGTATTTTTACAAAAATAGTGTGCATTTCTTTTGGAGTGACCCTCGTATAGTGTAAGGAGTTTCACATGCGCATTGTTTTGTTCAAATGTGTATTGTGTATTGGATGGGTGTTGTAGTTGATGATCACGATGGTAATAAAAATCTCCAGAACACCATTACAGATTTAACGGGTGGCACACATATCTGTGGGACGAAGTAACCCTGAGAAGGAGCGGGCAGCTAGAGTCATCGGCGTTGCCCGCGGCGGCGATGCCGGCGTCGCCGGTCAGGTGTGGGAGCGTCCTTGGCGGTGGTAGAAAGTGCAGTCGCGCAGGCAGGTGAGGCCAGGTCAAGGTCGCCGTTATGTAGGCCCCAGCAGCGCCGCGGTCCGTTAGCAGGCCGTACTGCGTGTCAGCGGCTGGATAGCTAATTACTGGCCAGAGCCTCCGCCGCACGGTGATGCTTTGTGTGTCTGCAAGAAGGGTGCGGGCCGCGAGCACGGCGGTCAGAGGTCAGAACCTAGCCTTCGTCTCAGTCATTGCAAATGGGACACTGTCAGCTGGTTAAGTGTCGAGGTAACACATTTATGAGGGCTGTTCAAAAGAAAAGCTACAAAACAGCACTATGGGTCTAATTGAAGTCTGTAGTCATAAGTAATCATCAGGCAAAACTATCCTATTCTTTCACGAGCCAAAGGGTTCCCTGTTCTCAGAACTCCCGTGGCTGTGACAGGTGCCGGTCCTCCACTGTGTCTTTGAGTTGCCGGCCGGTGTGGCCGAGCGGTTCTAGGCGCTACCGCTACGGTCGCACGTTCGAATCCTGCCTCAGGCATGGATGTGTGTGATGTCCTTAGGTTAGTTAGGTTTAAGTAGTTCTCAGTTCTAGGGGACTGATGACCTCAGATGTTAAGTCCCATAGTGCTAAGAGCCATTTGAACCATTTGTCTTTCAGTTCATCGACCGTCTTGAAGCGCTTACCTTTGAGATGTTGTTTTTAGCGGACAAAATAGAAGGAAATCGCAGGGTTACATGTGCGGGCTGTAGGGCGGATGCGCAAGCTGCTCCCGTTTGAACATGGCCATTGCGCTTTGCGTGATCTTGGAGACATGTGAACGCGCGTTATTGTGGAGCGGAATCGTTCCTCCATGATCAGCTTTTAATGGACTTGCGTAGGTTACGGAGTGTCTCGCAGTACACATCATTGTTAATGGTTTCCCCGTCCTACAGGAATTCGGTGACTATCGGACCTCGTACGTCGAAACATACGGTGAGCATCACCTTGCCTGGTTAGGAAACTGTTTTGAATTTTTTAGGGGGAAGTGAAGACACTACAGTCGCGTCCATAATGTCTCTTTACATTACCCCAAACCGGCATATGCAAATGTCAACCGGCTCGGTTGTTACGGCGTTTCGTACCTTTTCATTTTAACACTCCTTATGCATGTAGTATATCTATACTCCATAAGCGATCTTACGGTGTACAACAAAGGCTACTTCGGGAACTCTTGCCTGACACCCACTTTCTCTACCATTCACTTATGGCGTGTGGAAAGAATGTGTCTCTGTAAACCTCTGTATTAGGTGTATGGGAAAAGACGGGTAGTAAACAGTACAGTACGAAGAAGAACTATAAGAGTGAAAGACCAAGAACGAAGTGCTAGGATTAAAAAGGGCGTAAGACCGGCCCTTACTGTTCAATCAATACAAGGAAAAAGCAATGACGAAAATAAAAGAATGGTTCAAGAGGGGAATTAGAATTCAAGGTGACAGAATATCACTGATAATATTCGCTGGTGACATAGCTATTCTCAGTGAAAGTGAAGGAGAATTACAGGAATTGATGGATGGAAAGAAGCAGAAATGAGAATGGCGAGAAACTTAAACAGCAAGATTGCTGATCGCGAAATGAAGTTAAGGAATTTCACAACCCAGAAAGCTAAATAATCCATAACAGATGGTGCAGGGAGTACATAAAAAGCAGACAAGTGCTGGCAAAGAGAAGTCTACTACTATCAAACACGGGCCTTAATTTGAGAAACAAATTTCTGAAAATGTACATTTGGAACACAGCATTGTATGATAGTGAAACATGGACTATGGGGGTAACCGGAACAGAAGAGAATCGAAGGATTTGAGATGTGGTGCTACAGAAGAATGTTGAAAATTGGGTGCACTGATAATGTAATAAATGAGGAGGTTCTCCGTAGAGTGGGCGAGGAAAGAAAGATATGGAGAATACAGACAAGAAGAAGCGACTGGATGGCAGGAAATTTGTTAAGACATCGCGGAATAACTTCCATGTTAATAGAAGGAGCAGAGGGGAAAAACTGTAGAGGAAAACAGAGATTGGAATACATCCAATAAATAACAGAGGACGTAGGTTGCAAGAGATACTCTCAGATAAAGAGATTGGCATAGGAGAGGAGTTCGTGGCGGGCCGTATCATACCAGTCAGATGATTGACGACTCAAAAAAGAAAGGTGTAATACCTTGTGGTTTGGCTGAGAGAAACAATGAGAACTATAAGCCTAGTTTGTCAGCGTGCTGGGCTTTAGGTGGGGGGAGGAGGGGGGAGGGGAGCTGAGTTAGAAGGGAAAGGGAGGAGGGAAGAGTGTGGTAAAATGTCCTGAGAAAGAAGCACACCAAAGTATGGAAGTGCAAAATGGTTCAAATGGCTCTGAGCACTATGCGACTTAACTCCTGAGGTCATCAGTCGCCTAGAACTTAGAACTAATTAAACCTAACTAACCTAAGGACATAACACACATCCATGCCCGAGGCAAGATTCGAACCTGCAACCGTAGCGGTCACTCGGTTCCAGACTGTAGCGCCTAGAACCGCACGGCCACTCCGGCCGGCCATGGAAGTGCAGCTTCATGTACCACAAACTAAAGCAAAGCACTCTGTCTTCAGGCCACAAGTGGCCCATCGAGACCATCCGACCGCCGTGTTATTCTTAGCTGAGGATACGGATAGGAGGGGCATGTGGTCAGCACATCGCTCTCCCGGTCGTTATGATGGTTTTCATTGACCGGAGCCGCTACTGTTCGGTCGAGTAGCTCTTCAATTGGCATCACGAGGCTGAGTGCACCCCGAAAAATGGCTACAACGCATCGCGGCCCGGATGGTCACACATCTAAGTGCCGGCCACGCCCGGCAGCGCTTAACTTCCATGATCACAAACTATGTGTTGTACAAATATTTAGCTATGGCATCTATAGATCGTGGTCATTATCAAATAGTTGGTTGTGCAGTAAATAATATATATTGCCAAGTAAGTAAGAGTGATTGTACCGTGTCGAGCAAGTAGTAATTAATTGTAGGAGTCCTTGCAATGACTAGAACCATTCGTTTTAGTGGATCACTAATTGAAAGTGTGGTGTCACCGCCAGACACCACACTTGCTAGGTGGTAGCCTTTAAATCGGCCGCGGTCCGTTGGTATATGTCGGACCCGCGTGTCGCCACTGTCAGTGATTGCAGACCGAGCGCCGCCACACGGCAGGTCTAGAGAGACTTCCTAGCACTCGCCCCAGTTGTACAGCCGACTTTGCTAGCGAGGGTTCACTGACAAATTACGCTCTCATTTGCCGAGACGATAGTTAGCATAGTCTTCAGCTCCGTCATTTGCTACGACCTAGCAAGGCGCCATTATCATTTGCTACACTCCTGGAAATGTAAAAAAGAACACATCGACACCGGTGTGTCAGACCCACCATACTTGCTCCGGACACTGCGAGAGGGCTGTACAAGCAATGATCACACGCACGGCACAACGGACACACCAGGAACCGCGGTGTTGGCCGTCGAATGGCGCTAGCTGCGCAGCATTTGTGCACCGCCGCCTTCAGTGTCAGCCAGTTTGCCGTGGCATACGGAGCTCCATCGCAGTCTTTAACACTGGTAGCATGCCGCGACAGCGTGGACGTGAACCGTATGTGCAGTTGACGGACTTTGAGCGAGGGCGTATAGTGGGCATGCGGGAGGCCGGGTGGACGTACCGCCGAATTGCTCAACACGTGGGGCGTGAGGTCTCCACAGTACATCGATGTTGTCGCCAGTGGTCGGCGGAAGGTGCACGTGCCCGTCGACCTGGGACCGGACCGCAGCGACGCACGGATGCACGCCAAGACCGTAGGATCCTACGCAGTGCCGTAGGGGACCGCACCGCCACTTCCCAGCAAATTAGGGACACTGTTGCTCCTGGGGTATCGGCGAGGACCATTCGCAACCGTCTCCATGAAGCTGGGCTACGGTCCCGCACACCGTTAGGCCGTCTTCCGCTCACGCCCCAACATCGTGCAACCCGCCTCCAGTGGTGTCGCGACAGGCATGTGTGGAGGGACGAATGGAGACGTGTCGTCTTCAGCGATGAGAGTCGCTTCTGCCTTGGTGCCAATGATGGTCGTATGCGTGTTTGGCGCCGTGCAGGTGAGCGCCACAATCAGGACTGCATACGACCGAGGCACACAGGGCCAACACCCGGCATCATGGTGTGGGGAGCGATCTCCTACACTGGCCGTACACCACTGGTGATCGTCGAGGGGACACTGAATAGTGCACGGTACATCCAAACCGTCATCGAACCCATCGTTCTACCATTCCTAGACCGGCAAGGGAACTTGCTGTTCCAACAGGACAATGCACGTCCGCATGTATCCCGTGCCACCCAACGTGCTCTCGAAGGTGTAAGTCAACTACCCTGGCCAGCAAGATCTCCGGATCTGTCCCCCATTGAGCATGTTTGGGACTGGATGAAGCGTCGTCTCACGCGGTCTGCACGTCCAGCACGAACGCTGGTCCAACTGAGGCGCCAGGTGGAAATGGCATGGCAAGCCGTTCCACAGGACTACATCCAGCATCTCTACGATCGTCTCCATGGGAGAATAGCAGCCTGCATTGCTGCGAAAGGTGGATATACACTGTACTAGTGCCGACATTGTGCATGCTCTGTTGCCTGTGTCTATGTGCCTGTGGTTCTGTCAGTGTGATCATGTGATGTATCTGACCCCAGGAATGTGTCAATAAAGTTTCCCCTTCCTGGGACAATGAATTCACAGTGTTCTTATTTCAATTTCCAGGTGTGTATTTATCTTATGATGCATGTGCCGTCCGACCGATGTTCACCAATTATGGATTAAAGTTAAGTATTCCAGTACTTACTTACGTTGTTTGCTACTATAAATTCCCTTACCTGTTCCAGACCTCACGCCAGCCTGCGTGAGCTTAAACGCGTGCCTTTCGGCTTCCTCTCCTAGTGACTTGGCTGTCTTGCCGAGTCACAACAGAAAGTAAATTAATATTAACGATAAATACACTCCAAGAAAAACGTGAAATAAGGTGTTTCAGTTAAAACACAGCTCGCTTCAGAGGAACAAATAAACAAACAATAATTTTTATAACGAAATATTACTATTCTATGGTTATTCATACTCAAATACATGGGCTCAAAATCGTTAGGAAAGGAAAGAAATGAGCAGGGCAGCGAAAATTAGAAATGGCTCTGAGTACTATGGGACTTAACTTCTGAGGTCATCAGTTCAAATGGTTCAAATGGCTCTGAGCACTATAGGACTTAACATCTGAGGTCATCAGTCACTTAGAACTTAGAACTATTTAAACCTAACTAATCTAAGGACATCACACACATCCATGCCTGAGGCAGGATTCGAACCTGCGGCTGCAGCGGTCGCGCGGTTGCAGACTGTAGCGCCTAGAACCGCTCGGCCACTCCGGCCGGCGCGAAAATTAGATCTTGGGAAGATAAAGTAGGATAGACAACAATACCCAGGATATAAGAGAGCCAAAAAGAGCTATAATTCAAAACGGATAAATCACTTAGACAGAGTGAACCTTGTACATATTCACAAGAGGAAGCACGTATCGTATGTATCGACATATCGGGAAATGGTAAGCCAGGAAAAGGTAGAATGTCAACATTATCAAGAGAAGTTGTATGATGAAAAGAAAAAATATATTTAGCAACATTCAGAATGGAAATTAGAAAATGGTACATCAGTGAAATCTAAACACTTCTTTTTAGAGCACTTTCCCCACTACAGTCTACATCTTGCTTTCGACCTCTGACAGCAGAAATGAATAAGATAACGATAAAAATAATGACGTTTCGAGCCACTAACTATCCAACGTTATAAGAGCTGAGAACGCTTTTAAACGTTTCGCAACAACTGTTGCAACAAGCTTTTTTGCCTCTGTTACGAAGCTTACTAGTTACGTAACATACTAGTGATAAATGTGATGTTATTACATGTAGGGCAGTGAGATATACACCCTTCAGTAGGATCGCAATGCCTCCATTTAACCATAAGATTTATTCTCATATTTAATCCTCATTCTGAGAATCAGTTTAAATTGAAATACAGCACTCACAGTGAGTAAGCTCATGTAAATTACCGAACGTACTAAAACATATTTATAAGTATCTTAACCCGCACGAACAATCGCGCATCGGGGATTCAAGGAGACGAGCCAGATGGGATCCATCCGGCGGATTAACGATGAGGGTCGTTATACCGAGCAGCCCGTATGTCGTTTCTATTTCCCACCCCATTTAGTGAATATCGGGCTGGTACCCACGTCCCGCCTCAGTTACACGATAGAGAAACATCTCTACACTAGACGTCGAAGAGGGCGTACACAAGTCCGTTCTGGTGGTGGAGGAGGGGAGAGGGCGGAGGGGGAGAAAGGCATGGCCACAAGCAGAGCATCTGGCTACATAAACTCGGGAAACCCGGGTTAACGTCTTGATCCCCTGCAGATACGGACGAAAAGCGTCTGTTGTTTTTTCCGTAACGAACAAAATTATTTTTAAGGCTGAGTTTTACTTACCTATTCAAAGCTGTTTCACAGAGGAAGACTGCACTGTAGTTCCTTCTCTAGATCGTCACACAGATGACAAAATGGTAGATATCGAAATAGACGACAGCGGGATAGAGAAAAAATTAAAATCGCTTAAAAGAGGAAAGGCCGTTGGACCTAATGGTATACCAGTTCGATTTTACACAGAATACGCGAAGGAACTTCCTCCCCCCTTCTCGCAGCGGTGTACCGTAGGTTTCTAGAAGAGCGTAGCGTTCCAAAGGATTGGAAAAGGGCACAGGTCATCCCCGTTTTCAAAAAGGGATGTCGAACAGATGTGCAGAACTATAGAGCTATATCTCTAACGTCGATCAGTTGCAGAATTTTGGAACACGTATTATGTTCGAGTATAATGACTTCTCTGGAGACTAGAAATCTACTCTGTAGGAATCAGCATGGATTTCGAAAAAGACGATCGTGTGAAACCCAGCTCGCGCTATTCGTCCACGAGACTCAGAGGGCCATAGACACGGGTTCCCAGGTAGATGCGGTGTTCCTTGACTTCCGCAAGGCGTTCGATACAGTTCCCCACAGTCGTTTAATGAATAAAGTAAGAGCATATGGACTATCAGACCAATTGTGTGATTAGATTGAAGAGTTCCTGGATAACAGAACGTAGCATGTCATTCTCAATGGAGAGAAGTCTTCCGAAGTAAGAGTGATTTCAGGTGTGCCGCAGGGAAGTGTCGTAGGAGCGTTGCTATTCACAATATACATAAATGACCTTGTGGATGACATCGGAAGTTCGCTGAGGCTTTTTGCAGATGATGCTGTGATACATCGAGAGGTTGTAACAATGGAAAATTGTACTGAAATGCAGGAGGATCTGCAGCGAGTTGACGCATGGTGCAGGGAATGGCAATTGAATCTCAATGCAGACAAGTGTAATGTGCTACTACAATATAGCAGGTCAGCAACTGGAAGCAGTTAATTCCATAAATTATCTGGGAGTACGCAATAGAAGTGATTTAAATTGGAATGATCATGTAAAGTTGATCGTCGGTAAAGCAGATGCCAGACTGAGATTTACTGGAAGAATTCTAAGGAAATGCAATCCGAAAACAAGGGAAGCACGTTACAGTACACTTGTTCGCCCACTGCTTGTATACTACTCAGCAATGTGGGATCCATACCAGATAGGGTTGATAGAGATGATCCAACACAGAGCAGCGTGCTCCGTTACAGGATCATTTAGTAATCGCGAAAGCGTTACGGACATGATAGATAAACTCCAGTGGAAGACTCTACAGGAGAGACGCCCAGTAGCTCGGTATGGGCTTTTGTTGAAGTTTCGAGAACATACCTTTACCGAGGAGTCAAGCAGTATATTGCTCCCTCCTACACAAATCTCGCGAAGAAACCGTGAGGATAAAATCAGAGAGATTAGAGCCTACACAGAGGCATACCGACAGTCCTTCTTTCCACGAACAATACTGGAATAGAAGGGAGAACCGATAGAGGTACTCAAGGTACCCTCCGCCACACACCGTCAGGTGGCTTGCGGAGTATGGATGTAGATGTAGATAGAATAGAGCAGACCAAATTTAGTCTGCTGCGATATTCGTGTTATCAATCTGTATTGCCAAAGAAATTAAAACACAAAGTATACCAGTAATCCAGCAGCGACATCACCGCCGTGGTCTACACTGACCGCTATCCCGCGTACCAGCGCTACTGCTGGAGTACTGGGTGTTCTTCGTGCTTTACTATCCATGTTAACACGTACTGGTAACACTAATATCACACTAGACTCATTCGGTACTCTTGCAGTTCATCGAAGACGGTGGGTCAGCAGCCAGACATGCAGTACCTGAATAATGAAAACTGAAACCAACAGCTGTATTATGATTCAAACGTCGTTTCTCCAAAACATGATACTCTTTCGACGCGAAACTGGGTCATCTTCAGGCACCTGTACGAGGAAACGTACCTAGTGTGATTAGTAAAGTATAATGAGAGTTCTGACAGCAAGTATCATAGTTTGTGACTAAAATGGGGACAAATTACATCATAACATTACACGATAAAAGTATACTATCGGTGTTCAGCGTCTTATATATATATATATACAATAATTACTGCAGTGACTTAATAGTATCCCAGGAGAGCCCCTACAACGAATTACACCAGCAAAGTAAAGTAAACGACGCCGTGTATATCACTTACTGAAGCGCCCACGAATACGAGATGTACCAATAATAAAGCGAAACAACCCTTAACACAAGAACAGACGGCCGGAGCAAACAAAATGCAACAGAAACCTAATGAACAAATGTCTATTGTATAATGCAAACCCACCGAAATAATATCACATACATTCTAATCACTTCCAATAAATAAGTAATGTAAATCGTGCTTTGAAATCTAGTATACAAGTGCAGTGGAAGTAGTCACAGAAAACTATAAAAACATGCTCCGATGATATTACTATACCCAGTATTATCCCTAAGGTCCACGAACACACTATCATAGTAAGTCTGTAACTTGTGTAAGTAAAACGCCATAAATATGCAACATCTCCAAAATAACAAGGAAAAAAGTCCTCAAATGTATGTTTCCATACACAGAGGCATGAAGATGACGCTTTCACGGATCGAAGCAGGTAACATGTTTTGAATAAACGACGTTTGAATTGTAGTACAGCTGTTACTTTCGATTTTCATTATTCAGATAATTTGGGAATGCTTTAGTAAAATAAAATTTTAAAAAGATTTTGTTGATAACGGGAAACAAACCGACACTTTCCACCGACAATGAGCGTCGCATGAAAGACATGACAGGCAATATTCGTTTGGACTGGCTCCTGCTATGCATTGAAAACCCGAAATTGCAAATGTCTATCGAAGCGCTAGAGAAAATGAACCTGACGACTCGAAGGAGACACACCAAAATACAGGGCGACCCAGCAGTCCGTATACATTTGAAAATGCCCTAATTCATGGAATAATGTAGGTACAGAGGTAAAAATTGATGCACATATGTGAAATGAAACGAAGAGGAGTGCAAAACTCACCAACAGATGGCGCTGGACGCAACACGTCAGTGACGCCGCATGGGAATCGTATATAAAATGAGATGCAGTGAGAGAGACAGAGAGAGATAAGAGTCAGATCATCCCTAGCTTACCTGATAAACACCTGCTGGAAGGTACGACTTCTATGCAAGATGGCGCTCCTCGCCTTGTTGCTACACGTGTGAAAGATCTCTTGGGAACACAATTATGTGAGGATCTAGTGGCAGTGGTCCTTTTGCATTCCCCTCCTCTGCCTTTCCCCACTCCCTATCGTCTGCCCCCCCTCCTCTTATGGGTCATCATCCTCCATCGTCTCCTTCCGCCCCCCCCCCCCCCCAACTTCGTTTTTTCCTCTCCTTCCACCTTTTCTTTCCCATCAATTGTCCAGGTTCCCCCCGTCTGCCCTCGGCTGTGGTATGTCGTATTTGGACTGATGACCTCAGAAGCTAAGTCCTATAGTTCTCAGAGCCATTTTATGTCATATTTGTGCCAACTTTTCAGTGCAGTGTTCAAATGAGTGTTCAATGTTGTGCGTCTTCCCAAAGTGTTGCGAACAGAAATCATGCTGTCACTGGGTGTGAATTTTCTATATCTTGCGAACAGAAACCAGACTGTTGCCGTGTTTTTTAATTGTCTGTCTATTATTTTCCTGCTTCCTGTGTATTTTATTAGCATCATCAACCCTTTGTTTTATGTTTTAAGTTCCACAATTTTCCGCCATTTTACCATTTAAGTCACCGATTTTATCGCCAGCTTTTATTGTTTATTATCTTCATCTTTTTAAAGCAAATTCTGTAGGCTGAAGAGCGGCGTACTATGCAGTTGCCAGCCCGCCCCCTTCGGGGGGAATCGAAACTCTGTAAAAAAAAAAAAAAAAGAAAAAAAAGAAGAAAAAAAAAAGAAAGAAACTATGAGGATGCAAATCATGTTTGCTTTAAATACACGCTGTAACGAACGTGAGCGTTAGTTATCTTTGTGATTGGACGTGGTGAGCTGATGTTACTCAAGAAGGCTTATAAGGCGACAAAGACGTCATTATCAACACCTCATTGAGTTTGAATGGAGTCGTGTAATTGGGCTGCGAGAAACTGAATATTCCTTTTGGGATATTGCAGAAAGAATTGACAGGGATGTAGTCACGGTAATTGATTGCTGGCAGCAGTGGTCACGAGATTGTATGGACGCAAGAAGACAGAGCTCCGGACGGCCATGTGATACTACCGACAGGGATGACCGTCGTGTTCGGCGTATGGCTCTGACGCATCGTACTGCAGCTGCAAAGCAATGTGGGCAGCAGCTGGCACCACAGTGACATAACGAACTCTTACAAATCGGTTACCTCACGGACAGCTCCGAGCCAGACGCCCTGTAGCATACATTTTACTGACGCCAAACCACCGGCATTTGCGAGCTCAGTGGAGTCAAGTGGGAGCTCATTGGAGGCCAGGGTGCAGGTTTGTTGTGTTTTCTGATGAAAACTAGTTCTACCTCGGTGCCTGTCATGGGCGTGTTTCGGTTAGGAGGAAGCCAGTTGAAGGCCTGCATCCAACCTGTCTGCGTCCTAGACGCACTGAACCTACACCTGGAGTTAGGGTCTGCGGTGCCCGCCCGGTTAGCCGGCCGATCTAACGCACGGCTTTCCGGACTGGGAAGGAGCGCCTGGTCCCCGGCACGAATCCGCCCGGCGGACTTGTGTCGAGGTCCGGTGAACTGGCCAATCTGTGGATGGATTTTAGGCGGTTTTCCATCTGCCTTGGCGAATGCGGTCTGATTCCCCCTATTCCGCCTCAGCTACACTATGTCGACGATTGCTGGGCAAACAAGTTCTCCACGTACGCGTACACCACCATTACTCTACCACGCAAACATAGGAGTTACACTCGTCTGGTGTGAGACGTTCCCTGGGCGGCTCCACCGGGGGCCAAACCGCACAATAACCCTGAACGTGTAGGTCGGTGTGGGGCGGCGGAGGGGTGAAGTGGACTGCTGTAGTCGTCGTGGGGTTGTGGACCACTGTGGCTGCGGCGGGGACGGAGCCTCTCAGTCGTTTCTCGGCCCCTGGTTAACATACAATGCAATAGGTCTGTATGACAGCAGTAGCACTCTAACCGTTATCCCACGCACCCTCATTACAGATTTGTACGTCAGTCTCGTGATCTGACCTGTTGTGCTGCCATTCATGAACAGTGTTCCAGGGGGTGTTTTCCAACAAGATAACGCTCGCCTACATACCGCTGTTATGAACCAACATGCTCTACAAATTGTCGTCATATTGCCTTGGCCTGGTCGATCACAGGTCTGTCTCCAATTGAGTACATATGGGACATCAGCATACGACGACTCCAGTGTCATTCACAACCAGCATACCGTCCCTGTATAAACCGACCAAATGCAATAGCCATGGAACTCCATTCCAAAAACTGGTATCCGGCACCTCTACAACACAATGCATTCACGTTTGCATCGTTGCACTCAACATTCTGGCTATTTCACCGGTTATTAATATACAAGCATCTCACATTTGGAATGGCTTACCTTGCACTTACATTAAATTGTGATCTTGCGATGTTAGTCACTTAAATGCATTACCTAGCCAAACGTTTTCCGAAATTTCATCACTCTACATTAATTACTTTTTAGTGTTCCTTCAGTTTATATCAAAACGGACGTAATACAGACATATACACCGAAGCAAAGGTCAGAAAAATGGAAGTAGCCACCCCCCCCCCCCCCCAACACACACACAAACACATACCATGTGAGATAATGTAACTGACTTTTAATTATTTTGCTTCTTTCTTAATATTATTAAAGCAAAGCATTTGTAACTTGAACTAACAGTCATAGACGCCTTTTCTTGCGTAGTTAACCCAAGTAAAAAATTGTCATTCATTCAAGTAGCATTCCGTAATTGACAGTTCGTTGCTTAGCAGTTATATTGTTGTATGCATTATTTTCGTTTCAATCTTCGTAAAATCTGAGTGATAAATTTATTCTTGTACCTTTTCAAATGGTTCAAATGGCTCTGAGCACTATGGGACTTAACTTCTGAGGTCATCAGTCCCCTTGAAAGTTAGAACTACTTAAACCTAACTAACGTAAGGACATCAGACACCTCCATGCTCGAGGCAGGATTCGAACCTGCGACCGTAGCGGTCGCGTGGTTCCAGATCGTAGCGCCTAGAACTGCTCGGCCACTCCGGCCGGCTATCTTTTCAAGATGACCAACATTAACATTAGATCAGGCGTAGGAAAAACAAGTGAATCTGCTAACATGAACGAAATGATTAATCAGAGTAATGCCCCATGTAGCGAAAGTGAATCCACATTCCAACTGTGTGACAACCCTTCACAGGCAATTGACAAGCCATATCTGGAACAAAGCTCTCTTGATACGCACGTTTCAGGACTGTTCATATAAAGGGTGACGCATCGTCACAATTACCAAGAGAAAGTTTCTTTCTTATACCGAATACTCACGTGGTCTTGTCGAAGAGGCTGTACCGGCATCGGATAGGACATCTGTTAAAACGTCAGGGAATAACTTCCATGGTACTGGAGGAAAGTGTTGAAGGTAAAAGCTGTAGAGGAAAACAGAGATTGAAATACACCCGGCAAATAATTGAGGAAGTAGGTTTCAAATCCTATTCTAAGATGAAGATTCGTGACAGGCTCATGACGAATTGGCAGAAAATATGTCCGAGGTTCAAAGAGAAGTGTCTGAACTGCAGACCCTCTGTACCGAACATTCGGTAAACTGTAAACGTTTCATAAGCAATATGTTTTCTCAAGTTCGAGCGTAAAAGGGTTGAGAATGATTTTTGGTAGCGATAGTAGTCTACCTGAAAAGATAGCAGATATTTGATATCTGAGAATTAAATTGAATTTATTACAAAAATGGACAACGTTATTAAAGCTGCAGTGAAAGAGATACGTTCAGAGTTAACTTCATGCAAAATCAGTCCATCCACATCAACTGCTATTGACCTCGGGAACGTATACAGAGATTTGTTGTATACTCAGGGAAATCCTTATTCACCTTCTACCGTTACTCCAAGTGCAATTCAGGATAAAATACTTCTCATTACAAGGGATTCATCGTAGTATGAGGGTGACGTGGATTTTGCAGTGGAATAATTAGCTTTGAACCGTCGATTATCCTCCATCAAGAAAAGAGTTACATTTACTGATTTGTAATGAAAAGTTAATAATTTACAACAAACTGTTAGTACAGTTTTAAAGACAATAAATGATGCTTCATTCTGAATACATTTCTACATATTGTTGTTTTGACTTATGTGTGGAAATTGAGTTATGGAGTTACAATAACAATACTGTCGCAAAATCATTAATTATATCATGATTTCATATTGGATTTTACTCCTAAAATTAATTGAGCTATATTACAAAATGACAAAACGGAATTTCAGGTTGAAGTTCTGAACTATAGTTTCGTAGTATCAAAATGACTGAAAATCAACGGTGTTTACACCAGAATGTTCGAGAATCGTTAATGAAGAAGTTAACAGCAATTGATCTAATTGGTTTTTCGTTCATGACATGATACATAAAGTGCACGTCACGTTAAATGCATCAGGTGACTGATAAATGGTCCAAAATTCTGTTTTTAGGTAAGCTGCAATTTGCGAATTTTGCTAATTAATTACTGGTTTAATTACACCATAAATATGTCTACTAACATTTCTTTGACTGTGTAATAATGCAATCACGAGAATGAAATTATACATTTTGCTGAAATTTACGACAGTATGTTAATTCACATCATCAGGTTTTGTCACTAATTATAACTTTCTGTTAATTATAGTTAAATGATCTGAAATAATGTTAATGTTGCTGATTCGCTGTATAAATGAACCCTACAGTTTAATTTGCCGATATAAATTAAGAAAAACCATGCTTTCTAACTTTTGTCCATTAAATATTGTGGATCGGGTAGTTTACAATCTGCCAAACTCTTCGTGATATTGACGCATTCATTAACTACCCTATAGCTAGTCCTATTACTATCTCCACCAACACAACATGCTATGGAAGGAAACAGTGGCGAATGTAATCAGTTACGTATGCAACCAGCTAATTATGCAGATTAACATGTATCATCACCTTTGTCAATGCCACAATCGCTGAGGATAAGACAATCGCTTTCTTCAGTATTACTCGATGAGAGTCTGCCGAAACATCGAAAATTCCCGATATTTTCATCCGAACAAAGGGCTGCACCTTATGGTTTTCATAGCGTCTTTTCGTAACATACTACCCCGTAACTGGACAGAACCACAGAAAATACATTATGTGCTGTTCTGCATACAAGGCGATGCGTTACTTTCGGCTGCAGGCACAGCTGAACGATGCCACACATACACGCAATTTGAACACGCTTTCTTGGTCACATTCTGGTCTAATTCTGTCCAAGAGCGTCTTCGAACGAAGGTACTTAATCAGGATTTTTTTAACAGTAAGCAAGGTGTTCACGCAAGTGCTTCGAAAATTACATCAACAAAACAAGATATTGGTTTACGCCAATTTCTCATACAGATGTCAAGCAAATTCTCAAAGGAAAGTTACCATTTAATATAAGTGAAATACTGATTACCGTGCCGGAAACAGATTTAGAATATTTCCTTTCTGTACTTGACTCAAAGGAACTAATTTGCGAGGATAAAAAGAGCAAGGTAATTCTGGTTTACAAGGTAATGGGTGTCAAATAGTGGCTATAATAATAACTTCGGTGGCTGACACTCACCTACTTTGCATCAGAATAACAGTCACTAGAACATAAATTACCATGAAAATAATATAATTACGGAAGAAGAGGAGAACACCGATACAACCATGGCTACCAAAAGAAGTCAAATCAGGACAATAACAATGGCGGCTTTAAAAACCGGTAAATGTTTCAGTCAATAGACAGGAAAATAATAATGTATGTGGTCACTGTAGACCAATAAAGACCGAGCAAATGCAAAGTAGAGATACGCGGCAGACTAACCAAAATGTTTGCAACAGGAGTCATAGGAAATGGCGGAACAGGCAGCACACTTTCACCATAGTGGAAAAACGTATACGAAAATTACGACAAATGCACCTAATTTAGACATTAGTGCTTGACATATCACGGTTGAACGAAAACTACTTTCTAGCGACTATGAAGAGGTACTATGCGAAAAGACATATGTGCAGGAAAACGAACTAATTTTAAACCTAGACTATAAGAAGTACAGAATGTTTACATATAACCTACAAACAAAATATATACACTACTATTTATGGAATGCATACCTTACTGTTACACGTTAATTACAAATAAAAAAAAACACGTGAAAACAAAGGTAACACACTACGCATGAGAAAAGGAAATGATGTGACAGATATGGATATGCCACGTCACGCTGCCAAATCAGTGAGTCACGGTATAAATTGCTGGGATAATATCCAAGAAGGTAAGTTTCACCGGCACCAAATGTACTCGGTATCAGAGGAGCAATGCTGTTAGCTTAAGGAAAACGCATGGAATACCATGTTGACTCACAAATGTAAATTTGACCCAAGAACCTCTAATTTTCATGAGTCCGTACTAGGCAAACCATAAAGACAGCACAGATTAAGCATTAAAGAATGTAGGGTATATATAGTACTCTGATGACACTTTGTCACTGTATGATCTTGGCTAACCGATTAGGAGGCAAGCGCTTTAGTTAATTCTGTATGAGACATTTAGCACTGGGATGATGCAAGTCCCCTTATGACATGAAAGATTTTATTGAATGCAGTGGTATTAATCAAGGTAGAATCCCACTGTTCTATTGTATGTGTGTGAATGCATGAATATGTTGTAGAGAGAGGTCAGTCAATATGGAGTAAGTAGGCACACGTGGGTAATAGCTACAAAGAATATAGAGACCGGATTATATGCATTTGGATGTTGCATATGCATCTGCATATTTGGCTCCTTTTCGCCGGTTATTGCATACTTTAACCAAAAACTAATGACGATGAGTATTTTCGCTCTATGTTTACAATATTTTGAAGATTTAGACGGGCGGTCTCTAGCTCGATCTAGTTTTGATGTGTCCAGATCGACCTGCGTGCAATCGCTAACCGAGAGGTCACTGGCCTAGCGAAATCATTACAGAAGGGGAACATGAACTGGCAGAAAGAGTCGCCCGCACCTCCGTTTAATCCCCTCCGCCGTCATAACGTATGCGTCGGCAACAACTAAATTACCCTACGCAAGCTTTCAATCGAACGTCCATTGTTGCAGTTTAGCTTTCTGTTTACTTGTACACACCTGAACGCGTTGTGCGCCAAGTCGCCCGAAAAAAGAAACGTCGCTTCGTGGATAGCCAACTATCCTGGAACATTTACATATGACGAAATTGTTTTATACTGTAGAGTTTTCTAGGAAAACGTTTCGTGCAAAAAAAGTTTCAAATAGATCAGCATGTCAAGACCAAGTCTTCATATCGCAGGAGTGCAGAAGAAAGGATCACTACAACAAATTCTGACAACAGCAAGTTGCAGTAGCAGGGATTTGTCCAATGGTAACCAAAAGAGTCGGTTTAAGCTGCATCTAAATGAAACATTCATTCCAAGCAATATTCCTCTTCACAAACTTACAAACCGCCAACGGCCTTGCCGCAGTGGTTAACACCGGTTCCCGTCAGATCACCGACGTTAAGCGCTGTCGGGCTGAGCCAGCACTTGTATCCAGTCTGCCGAGCGCTGTTGGCAAGCGGGGTGCCCTCAGCCCTTGAGAGGTAAACTGAGGAGTTACTTGACTGAGACGTAGCGGCTCCGGTCCCGTATACTGACATACGGCCGGGAGAGCTGTGTACTTACCACATACCCCTCCATATCCGCATCCAGTGACGCCTGTGGGCTGAGGATGACACGGTGGTCGATCGGTACCGTTGGGCCTTCCAAGGCCTGCTCGGATGGAGTTAGTTAAACTTACAACTCCTATCCTCAGAGGCTTCCTGCACAAATATTGCTTAAATCAAAATATACCAGATACATGGCGTAAAAATTACGTACCGACAATTTAGGTAAAGGTTCTGGAAGAAATACGCAGTGAACTCAAGGACAGCATTATCTGGATTTCAGTTGACGAAACTACAGACGCTCGTGGCCGTTACATTGCAAATTTAATTGTTAGTGCTTTAGAAGAAGAGTCTTCTTCTTCCTGTTTAGCGGCCTGCAAAGAACTTGAAAAAGTAAATCATTCTACGATCGCCAGATTAGTGAATCAGGGTATTAGGAAAACATTTCGAGAATCATCAGCAGATGAAAGGGTGTTGGTGTTTATTTCAGATGTTGCTCCTATATGATCAAAACAGGAAAAGCCCTCAGAGCATTTTATCCCAATTTGATTCATGTGACGCGCCTTGCCGAAAAAGTGCGTTCCACATTTGTGAATGTAAATAAACTGAGTTTATCAACAAAGAAAGTGTTTCCGAAGGTTCCTGCTCGGATCAAAACCTACAAAGAAAAACCACCAAATGTGCCTTTACTTCCCGAACCAGTGGTAACTCGATGGGGTAAGGGGATCGAAGCAGTGTTGTTTTACAACGAACATTTCGAGGGCATTAGAGGGGTAGTAAACGACTTCGATAGTGCAGAGGCTTTGGCAGTTTGCCACTGCAGGGAAACTTTTAATGGTTCCTGTAATAAAAAAGACATTGCTGTGATTAGCACTTACTTTTTCCCATGTACCTGCAAGTATTAAAAAGCTTGAAATTCGAGGTTTGGCGTTGAATGAATCTATTCAGTTAATGAATAAAATTATTCTAGTGAGCTCCTCATTGCCGGAGGTACTCACAAGAAAACTTAAAGGAAAATTTGAAAACATTTTAAACAATAACCCAGGCTTTGAAACCTTGTGCCAAATTGATAATTTTATTAATGATACGGGTGAATATTTGCCAGAAACAGTAACTGCCAACATTTTTTTTTGGTCATCAGTCTACTGACTGGTTTGATGCGGCCCGCCACGAATTCCTTTCCTGTGCTAACCTCTTCATCTCAGAGTAGCACTTGCAACCTACGTCCTCAATTATTTGCTTGACGTATTCCAATCTCTGTCTTCCTCTACAGTTTTTGCCCTCTACAGCTCCCTCTAGTACCATGGAAGTCATTCCCTCATGTCTTAGCAGATGTCCTATCATCCTGTCCCTTCTGCTTATCAGTGTTTTCCACATATTCCTTTCCTCTCCGATTCTGCGTAGAACCTCCTCATTCCTTACCTTATCAGTCCACATTCGTCTATAGCACCATATCTCAAATGCTTCGATTCTCTTCTGTTCCGGGTTTACCACAGTCCATGTTTCACTACCATACAATGCTGTACTCCAGACGTACATCCTCAGAAATTTCTTCCTCAAATTAAGGCCGGTATTTGATATTAGTAGACTTCTCTTGGCCAGAAATGCCTTTTTTGCCATAGCGAGTCTGCTTTTGATGTCCTCCTTGCTCCGTCCGTCATTGGTTATTTTATTGCCTAGGTAGCAGAATCCCTTAACTTCATTGATTTCGTGACCATCGATCCTGATGTTAAGTTTCTCGCTGTTCTCATTTCTACTACTTCTCATTACCTTCGTCTTTCTCCGATTTACTCTCAAACCATACTGTGTACTCATTAGACTGTTCATCCCGTTCAGCAGATCATTTAATTCTTCTTCACTTTCACTCAGGATAGCAATGTCATCAGCGAATCGTATCATTGATATCCTTTCACCTTGTATTTTAATTCCACTCCTGAACCTTTCTTTTATTTCCATCATTGCTTCCTCGATGTACAGATTGAAGAGTAGAGGCGAAAGGCTACAGCCTTATCTTACACCCTTCTTAATACGAGCACTTCGTTCTTGATCGTCCACTCTTACACTCCTGGAAATTGAAATAAGAACACCGTGAATTCATTGTCCCAGGAAGGGGAAACTTTATGACACATTCCTGGGGTCAGATACATCACATGATCACACTGACAGAACCACAGGCACATAGACACAGGCAACAGAGCATGCACAATGTCGGCACTAGTACAGTGTATATCCACCTTTCGCAGCAATGCAGGCTGCTATTCTCCCATGGAGACGATCGTAGAGATGCTGGATGTAGTCCTGTGGATCGGCTTGCCATGCCATTTCCACCTGGCGCCTCAGTTGGACCAGCGTTCGTGCTGGACGTGCAGACCGCGTGAGACGGCGCTTCATCCAGTCCCAAACATGCTCAATGGGGGACAGATCCGGAGATCTTGCTGGCCAGGGTAGTTGACTTACACCTTCTAGAGCACGTTGGGTGGCACGGGATACATGCAGACGTGCATTGTCTTGTTGGAACAGCAAGTTCCCTTGCCTGTCTAGGAATGGTAGAACGATGGGTTCGATGACGGTTTGGATGTACCGTGCACTATTCAGTGTCCCCTCGACGATCACCAGTGGTGTACGGCCAGTGTACGAGATCGCTCCCCACACCATGATGCCGGGTGTTGGCCCTGTGTGCCTCGGTCGTATGCAGTCCTGATTGTGGCGCTCACCTGAACGGCGCCAAACACGCATACGACCATCATTGGCACCAAGGCAGAAGCGACTCTCATCGCTGAAGACGACACGTCTCCATTCGTCCCTCCATTCACGCCTGTCGCGACACCACTGGAGGCGGGCTGCACGATGTTGGGGCGTGAGCGGAAGACGGCCTAACGGTGTGCGGGACCGTAGCCCAGCTTCATGGAGACGGATGCGAATGGTCCTCGCCGATACCCCAGGAGCAACAGTGTCCCTAATTTGCTGGGAAGTGGCGGTGCGGTCCCCTACGGCACTGCGTAGGATCCTACGGTCTTGGCGTGCATCCGTGCGTCGCTGCGGTCCGGTCCCAGGTCGACGGGCACGTGCACCTTTCGCCGACCACTGGCGACAACATCGATGTTCTGTGGAGACCTCACGCCCCACGTGTTGAGCAATTCGGCGGTACGTCCACCCGGCCTCCCGCATGCCCACTATACGCCCTCGCTCAAAGTCCGTCAACTGCACATACGGTTCACGTCCACGCTGTCGCGGCATGCTACCAGTGTTAAAGACTGCGATGGAGCTCCGTATGCCACGGCAAACTGGCTGACACTGACGGCGGCGGTGCACAAATGCTGCGCAGCTAGCGCCATTCGACGGCCAACACCGTGGTTCCTGGTGTGTCCGCTGTCATTGCTTATACAGCCCTCTCGCAGTGTCCGGAGCAAGTATGGTGGGTCTGACACACCGGTGTCAATGTGTTCTTTTTTCCATTTCCAGGAGTGTATTATTCCCTCTTGGGTGTTGTACATATTGTATATGACCCGTCTCTCCCTATAGCATACCCCTACTTTTTTCAGAATCTCGAACAGCTTGCACCATTTTATATTGTCGAACGCTTTTTCCAGGTCGACAAATCCTATGAAAGTGTCTTGATTTTTCTTTAGCCTTGCTTCCATTATTAGCCGTAACGTCAGAATTGCCTCTCTCGTCCCTTTACTTTTCCTAAAGCCAAAATGATAGTCACCTAGCGCATTCTCAATTTTCTTTTCCATTCTTCTGTATATTATTCTTGTAAGCAGCTACGATGAGCTGTTAAGCTGATTGTGCGATCATTCTCGCACTTGTCAGCTCTTGCCGTCTTCGGAATTGTGTGGATGATGCTTTTCCGAAAGTCAGATGGTATATCGCCAGACTCATATATTCTACACACCAACGTGAATAGTCGTTTTGTTGCCACTTCCCCCAATGATTTTAGAAATTCTGATGGAATGTTATCCATCCCTTCTGCCTTATTTCACCGTAAGTCCTCCAAAGCTCTTTCAAATTCCGATTCTAATACTGGATCCCCTATCTGTTCTAAATCGACTCCTGTTTCTTCTTCTATCACATCAGACAAATCTTCACCCTCATAGAGGCTTTCAATGTATTCTTTCCACCTATCTGCTCTCTCCTCTGCATTTAACAGTGGAATTCCCGTTGCACTCTTAATGTTACCACCGTTGCTTTTAATGTCACCAAAGGTTGTTTTGACTTTCCTGTATGCTTAGTCTGTCCTTCCGACAATCATATCTTTTTCGATGTCTTCACATTTTTCCTGCAGCCATTTCGTCATAGCTTCCCTGCACTTCCTGTTTATTTCGTTCCTCAGCGAATTGTATTTCTGTATTCCTGATTTTCCCGGAACATGTTTGTACTTCCTCCTTTCATCAATCAACTGAAGAATTTCTTCTTTTACCCATGGTTTCTTCGCAGCTACCTTCTTTGTACCTATGTTTTCCTTCCCAACATCTGTGATGGCCCTTTTTAGAGATGTCCATTCCTCTTCAACTGTACTGCCTACTGCGCTATTCCTTTTTGCTGTATCTATAGCGTTAGAGAACTTCAAACGTATCTCGTCATTCCTTAGTACTTCCGTATCCCACTTCTTTGCGTATTGATTCTTCCTGACTAATGTCTTGAAATTCAGCCTACTCTTCATGACTACTATAATGTGATCTGAGTCTATATCTGCTCCTGGGTACGCCTTACAATCCAGTATCTGATTTCGGAATCTCTGTCTGACCATGATGTAATCTAATTGAAATCTTCCCGTATCTCCCGGCCTTTTCCAAGTATACCTCCTCCTCTTGTGATTCTTGAACAGAGTATTCGCTATTACTAGCTGAAACTTGTTACAGAACTCAATTAGTCTTTCTCCTCTTCCATTCCTTGTCCCAAGCCCATATTCTCTTGTAACCTTTTCTTCTACTCCTTCCCCTACAACTGCATTCCAGTCGCCCATGACTATTAGATTTTCGTCCCCCTTTCCATACTGCATTACCCTTTCAATATCCTCATACACTTTCTCTATCTGTTCATCTTCAGCTTGCGACGTCGGCATGTATACCTGAACTATCGTTGTCGGTGTTGGTCTGCTGTCGATTCTGATTAGAACAACCCGGTCACTGAACTGTTCACAGTAACACACCCTCTGCCCTACCTTCCTATTCATAACGAATCCTACACCTGTTATACCATTTTCTGCTGCTGTTGATATTACCCGATACTCATCTGACCAGAAATCCTTGTCTTCCTTCCACTTCACTTCACTGACCCCTACTATATCTAGATTGAGCCTTTGCATTCCCCTTTTCAGACTTTTTCTCCCCTCCCGGAGATCCGAATGGGGAACTATTCCGGAGTCTTTTCCCAATGGAGAGATCATCATGACACTTCTTCAATTACAGGCCACATGTCCTATGGATACACGTTACGTGTCTTTAATGCAGTGGTTTCCATTGCCTTCTGCATCCTCATGTCGTTGATCATTGCTGATTCTTCCACCTTTAGGGGCAATTTCCCACCCCTGGGACAAGAGAGTGCCCTGAACCTCTATCCGCTCCTCCGCCCTCTTTGATAAGGCCGTTGGCGGAATGAGACTGACTTCTTATGCCGGAAGTCTTCAGCCGCCAATGCTGATTATTTATCAAAATTTAGGCAGTAGCGAGGATCGAACCCGGGACCGAAGACGTTTTGATTATGAATCAAAGACGCTACCCCTAGACCCCTGCCAACATAGCACCCAAATTCAAATACCGTCCAGGTACCTCAGTTGAAGTAGAACGGTCCTTTTCTGCTTATAAAATATTTTTAGTAATCTAAGACACAGACTTACTACCGAACATTCGGAACAGCACTCGGTCGTTTATGTTTACAATAATAAAAAAATGTTAACTAAATTGTAAATGATGCTCTGGTCCAATAGTATCAATTAACAGTTAATGCTGTTCAAAAAAATTCATGATTGCATAGTTTTTTAAATAAAATATTACGATATTTTTGAGCGTGGCCCTCACCCTGCAATATATCTCGAATTTGGTCCTGTACGTATCGATTGTTTCGCTGCGACTCATTTTCATTGCATCCGCTTCTTACCGACAACAATAGAAAAAAGCGAACTATTCTTGAAACACGCTATGCGTCCCCATTTTGCAAATTTTTGTAAAATAATCTCCAAAAAGTCCAGTTCCTAAACACTACCAGAAAGAAATCAGAAAAAGATATCAGCGTTCTAAATGTACATATTTTTCGCGTGGCCAGCGCTCTTTCTCGTAATTGACATGCACGGGTTCGACTTTGAGACAGACTGTATGCAGTAACAACCATGCTTTTTTATTATTTGATCTTGGATATATCGACACTTTTTAGGCATTTTAATCATTTTTCATGCATATTTTATGATGCATAGATCCGGTCTCTAATAATAAGTAATGTACTTTGTTTCTCTATGGAGTAAAATTGAAATATATAATAAGTAATGTACTTTGTATCTGTATGGAGTCAAATTGAAGTATAAACTGTCCACGTTATCCTGGCATATCATGAATCAAAGGACCATGATCCAGACATCGCGTTACGAACCACTCATTTCATTAAGCTTAAACCGACTAGTAAAGAGCTCTAGCGTTCAGGAAAATTATTCTATCACCATATTTTCGTTACTTGAGAGAGAATTTTGTATGATGGCTGAAAACTATGAAGCAAAATACAATTCCAGCAAAATCATATACTAACTTGGTGTGATATGTGGAATTGATAACGCAAAATTATTAATGTGAAGTTGAAAGAACAAAAACGGTGTGTGCAAATTGTTAGTATGAAACTGCAAAAAGGTGGGAATTTAAGGAGATGGAACCTGGATAAATGGAAAGAACCAGAGGTTGTAGAGGGTTTCAGGGAGAGCATTTGGGAACGATTGACAAGAATGGGGGGTAGAAATACAGTAGAAGAAGAATGGATAGCTTTGAGAGATGAAATAGTGAAAGCAGCAGAGGATCAAGTAAGTAAAAAGACGAGGGCTAATAGAAATCCTTGGGTAACAGAAGAGATATTGAATTTAATTGATGAAAGGGGAAAATACAAAAATGCAGTAAATGAAGCAGGCAAAAAGGAATAAAAACGTCTCAAAAATAAGATCGTCAGGACGTGCAAAATGGCTAAGCAGGTTTAGCTAGCGGACAAATGTAAGGGTGTAGAAGCATGTATCACTAGGGGTAAGACAGATACTGCCTATAGGAAAATTAAAGAGACATTTGGAGAAAAAAGAACCGCTTGCATGAATATGAAGAGCTCAGATGGAAACCCAGTTCTAAGCAAAGAAGGGAAAGCAGAAAGGTGGAAGGAGTATATAGAGAGTCTATACAAGGGCGATGTTCTTCAGGACAATATTATGGAAATGGAAGAGGAGGTAGAAGAAGGTGAAATGGAAGATATGATACTCGGTGAAGAGTTTGACAGAACACTGAGAGACCTAAGTCAAAACAAGGCCCCGGGGGTAGACAACATTCCATTAGAACTACTGATAGCCTTGAAAGAGCCAGCCCTGAGAAAACTCTACCATCTGGTGAGCAAGATGTATGAGACAGGCGAAATACCCTCAGACTTCAAGAAGAATATAGTAATTCCAATCCCAAAGAAAGTAGGTGCTGACAGGTGTGAAAATTACCGAACTATCAGTTTAATAAGTCACGGCTGCAAAATACTAACACGAATTCTTTACAGACGAATGGAAAAACTGGTAGAAGCCTACCTCGGGGAAGTTCAGTTTGGATTCCGTAGAAATGTTTGAACACGTGAGGCAATGCTGACCCTACGATTATCTTAGAAGCTAGATTAAGGAAAGACAAACCTACGTTTCTAGCATTTGTAGACTTAGAGACAGCTTTTGACAATGTTGATTGGAATACTCTCTTTCATATTCTGCAGGTGGCAGGGGTAAAATACAGGGAGCGAAAGGCTATATACAATTTGTACAGAAACCATATGGCAGTTATAAGAGTCGAGGGACATAAAAGGGAAGCAGTGGTCGGGAAGGGAGCGAGACAGGGCTGTAGCCTATTCCTGATATTATTCAATCTGTATATTGAGCAAGCAGTAAAGGAAACAAAAGAAAATTTCGGAGTAGGAATTAAAAATCCATGGAGATGAAATAAAAACTTTGAGGTTCGCAGATGACATTGAAATTCTGTCAGAGACAGCAAAGGACCTGGAAGAGCAGCTGAACGGAATGGACAGTGTCTTGAAAGGAGGATATAAGATAACATCAACAAAAGCAAAACGAGGATAATGGAATGTAGTCGAATTAAATCGGGTGATGCTGATGGAATTAGATTTGGAAATGAGGCGCTTAAAGTAGTAAATGAGTTTTGCTATTTGGGGAGCAAAATAACTCACGATGGTCGAAGTAGAGAGGATATAAAATGTAGACTGGCAGTGGCAAGGAAAGTGTTACTGAAGAAGAGAAATTTGTTAACATCTAGTATATATTTAAGACTTTTCTGAAAGTATTAGTATGGAGTGTAGCCTTGTATGGAAGTTAAACGTGGACGATAAACAGTTTAGACAAGAAGAGAATAGAAGCTTTCGATATGTGGTGCTATAGAAGAATGCTGAAGATTAGATGGGTAGATCACACAACTAATAAGGAGGTATTGAACAGAATTGGGGAGAAGAGAAATTTGTGGCACAGCTTGACTAGAAGAAGGGATCGGCTGGTAGGACATATTCTGAGGCATCAAGGGATCACCAAATTAGTATTGGAGGGCAGCGTGGAGGGTAAAAATCGTAGACGGAGACCAAGCGACGAATACACTAAACAGATTCAGAAGGATGTAGGTTGCAGTAGGTACTGGGAGATGAAGTAGCTTGCACAGGATAGAGTAGCATGGAGAGCTGCATCAAACCAGTCTCTGGACTGAAGACCACAACAACAACAACAGTAAGATAAGTATTTTGTCCACTATACGCACATAAATACGAGGAGAATATAAAAGATTTTTCTTTACAAAAAAGCAAACAAAGCTAGTACAATGTAAGCAGTTTGTAGTTATAAACTACTGGAGAAGTGTTGGGGCAAATTATTTCAAAAATGTCGTAAGATGCAGATCTGAAACAAAATTTTCTACATTTAGAAACTAATCCATATTTCTGTTTTTATACAGTGCTGGATTCAGTTTCGATTAAGTTGATGATGAATGTACATATTAAAGGTTAGAATAAACATAGATTATGGAACGAACACTTCTATAGAGCACAAACGTGTATACAGTAAATACATCTTGAATAAAAATAAGTTCACGCAAGTTGGAAAAAGTTGTTTGTGAAGGTACGCTGAGGTGCCATAGTTTTGCTATAGATACCGTGTGTATATAGCTTAATGCATCTTCTTGCTATAGAATCACCTATTTCCACTTTATTTGTAGGAGGTATGTCATACTGATTCCTTGATTCCATTCAAGTAGATGGAGCCCGGCCACTTTGTAGAGTCTACATTCTCTTTTAGTTTTAGCCGCGCGGAGTAGCTGCGCGTTTAAAGAAGCCATGTGACGGATTGCGCGGCCCCTCCGCCCGAGGTTCGAGTCCTCCCTCAGGCATGTGTGTGTGTGTGTGTGTGTGTGTGTGTGTGTGTGTGTGTGTGCGTGTGTGTGTGTGTGTTCGTTCCTAGCATAAGTTAGTTCAAGTAGTGTGTAAGTATTGCGATCGATGACCTCAGCAGTTTGGTCACTTAGAAATTCACACATATTTGAACATTTTCTTCTAGTTTTAGAATGCTGTCACACATGACACCAACCATAAGCAACAATTCCATTTTGACTACACTATTGTAGAACTACACCAATGTCGTAACAAAGTTTGAACAACGCCGTTTTCCAGTGAAGTGACACCCTGAAAGTAAAGTCGAGCTGTCGCGAAATTTGCTCGCTGACTGCTACATGAAGATGTATTAAAGATGATAAACATGTATGAAAATGAAGTTTATTATATAAATTCATGTAAACATAGTAATAATGCTGTACAGTTGATTTTCTTGTTCTTTCTCGAGCTGGGTTATTTATATATCTTTTCCATATTCTGTTGGAGTTAAGTTTTTTAATTGTCAACTGAACTCTATTGTAAAGTTATACAAACACCCTAAATCATTATCCTTATCTCCATGACCTATGCATCCGATCCACAAGTAAAGTAAATAAATGCTTTAAGTCTACAAAAAGTATGGATCGTATATAATTCCTTTTATTTATGTTTCACTGACACGCAATCCATGTATTTAAATTTCCTTGACAGCATATCACGTAATTTCCGGTCGTTATGTATCCTAGTAATATACTCTGTCACGATGCTGAAGAAATGTACAGATACTAAATATCTGTGGAATCTTTTGAATTGGTATTGAACATTCAATGCCTCTTACACAGACAAACAGCTGCCTGCTGTAGCCACTCACCTGGAAATTCATGACTACAGCAGCCAGTAATTCAATTTAGATTTCAACGGGTATGATAACACAGAGAACAGACCGTTGATCAACGGAAATGTGCCACCTGGTAGGGCGGATCACCTTTCTTGCTAAGCCAGGTCGATGAAATTGTTTGGGTGCTTCCAGATGAACATTGTTAGAGACCACCTCCAGCCCTTTCGCTTGATGTCATCCCTGACGGCAATGTCATGTTCCAACATAGCCCTCAGTGTCACAAAATCAGAATCACGCTTCACTGATTTGATAGTTCACGTTCGCCAAAACGTAATTTATGGGAACTGTGTAAACAGGACGTAGACGTCTGCGAACCTACGGAAAACAAACCAGGTCTTTTTGAATGCATTACACGCTGAATCTCTCGTGTAATGCGTTCCAAAAATGGAACAAGTTGCTGCCAAGCAGGTAGTGTAATATTGTGACTCATCATTGTGTCTCCTGAAATGACCACGAGGAGGAAATGGAGGAAATTAATGCTCATAAGCAGGTTTATCGACCGTCGTTCTTCCCAGGCAACATTGGCCAATAGAATCGTTAACTGGCGGGCGGGGTGGGGGGGGGGGGGGGGAAGGGGGGCCGTTGCTCTCTCGGTTTAAAAGAGAACACACAAATGACAACCGAATAAAGTTAGTACAGATTGGTACGCCTGTGAAAAGATAGATGGGCAAAGCACACAACTTCCACCACCATACCTTAGCAACATATCCTGCCATGAACTCGAGAAAATCCTTGTAAAAAGTAAAATCGCCAAGCGGGCTTAGGGCTTCTATTCACTTACTATTGACCGGTCTGGAAAATATCAACAGGAAAGCCGAAGTTTAAAATTTCATGTTTAAGAAATCGTTCAAGCAGGAGAATCATACAAACATACCGTCGTTTGACCACCGCACAGATTCCGTATGGAGGACACAGTAATAGGCATCCCTGCCGTAGAAAAACAACTGAAAGGACTGTAGACAAGTAAAGTCGCCAGGTCCGGATGAAATCCAAATTCGTTTTCTAAGGCACTGATTTCTTACTTAGCTTGCATTTGTCGTGCATCTCTCGTCCTGCGCTAAGTCCCAAGTCACCGGGAAAAAGCACAGGTGACTGCTGTGTATAATAAGGGTAAAAGGAAGGGTCCGCAAAATTACAGACCAATATCCTTAACATCGGTTTGCTGCAGAATTCTTAAACGTATTCTCAGTTCGAATATGATAAATTTTCTTCAGTCGGGAATGCTTCCGCCTATGAATCAGCACTGTTTCAGAAAGCATCGCACGTGCGAATTTCAGCTTGCCCTTTTCTCGCGTGATAACCTGCGAACTAGGGCAGCAGGCCGATTCCATATTCCTAGATTTCCGGGAAGCATTGCTCACCGAGCCCCACTGCAGGTTGTTAACGAAGGTACGAGCGTACGGAATAGGCTCCGATATATATGTTAGTGTCTCAAAGACTTCTCGGGTGACAGAACAAAGTACGTTGTCATCGACGGCGAGTGTTCATGAGAGACAAGCGTATCGTCAGGAGTGCCCCTGGGAAGTGTCGTAGGATCGTTGTTGTTTTCTACATACGTAAACGATCCGGCGGACAGGATGAGCAGCAATTTGCGGCTGTTTGCTGTTGATGCTGTGGTGTACGGGGAGGCGTCGTAGTTAAGCGACTATAGTATAGTACATGATTTAGACAAAATTTGAAGTTGGTGTGATGAAAGGCAGATAGCTCTATGTAGAAAAATGTACAACAATGCAGTTAAGGAGGAAATACGCAACCGTAATGTTCGGACACAGCATTAGTAGCGTACTGCTTGACAGAATCACGCCAATTATTTATCAAGGCGCAACGTTGCAAAGCCACATGAAATGGAACGAGCGTGTAAGGACTGTATTTGAGAAGCCGAATGGCCGACTTCGGTTTATTGGGAGAACTGTAGGAAAATGTGGTTCATCTGTAAAGGAGACAGCATATAGGACACTGGTGCGACCCATTCTTGAGTACTGCTCGACAGTTTGGGAACTGCACCAGGTCGAATTAAAGGAAGATACTGAAGTAATTCAGAAGTTGGCTGCTGAATTTATTACCTGTTGGTTCGAACAACACGCATGTATTACGGAGGTGTTTCGGGAACACAGTTGGGAATTCCTGGGTGAAAGGCGACGTTCTTTTCGAGGAACACTTATTGATTAGGAGACTCGACGTCTGAATCTGATGGTAGAACGATTCTACTGTCGCCAACATACATTTGGCATAACGAACACAGTTTAAGAGAAATTTAGGGTCGCTCTAAGAAATATAGTCGTTTTTTCTTCGCTCTGTTTCCGAGTGGAACGTGTAAGAAAATGACTAGTAGTGGTACAGGGAACCTTCCGTGACGCACCGTTTGTTGGCTTGTGGAATATGTACGAGTATGCAGCTGTAGATGTAGAAACTGGTAACATATTTATACTACACCACACACGTTAATGCGGCTTGCGGAGTATAGCTGTAGATGAGAAAAGGTAATGCAGATTCACGGAAAACGACGTGCAGAAATCTCCTGAACGGTGGAACAAGTGAACCCAGCCACGTGTAGATTCATATTAGCCCCAGTTTAGTGGCATTCACCAATAACTGAGCAATACAGTAAGGACATAAATACGCAACCTCAATCTCTTTTTTTTTTTTTGTCGTACCTACTACTCAAATTTATTTCGCAGGATCGTAAAAACATGACCTTCGCAAATTTCTCATCAAGTGTAACTGAGTTTATCGTTTTTAGTGGGACTTGCAACAACGTATGGAAGCATTTAATGGTCTCTTACAAATGCGCAGTAGAAGCAGTTCCTTAGTAACGTCATCAGTGTTCGTACATTAGTGTTGACTTCTACATGGTGGATACTATTTAGTCAGTTTCCTTTGTTGCCTCTTGTTACTGTGAGAGTGTTAATGTAAGAGTTACATAACAATTTACAGCTGGTTTCTAGTAGTTCGGAACAATGACGGGGCATTCTCTTAAAATTGAAGCTCATAATTATTTTGCAATTTCATTTATAGATTACTGTCGTTTCTCATCTTTGGTCTTGGTAGTTGCGAATACTTCAAGCTTCCTCACTTATTTCAGCCGCAACTCGCTGTCCTGGACCGAGTAGAACGGCTGTGCGAAATTCAGAGGACTTTTCCGTACCCTATCGTCTGACAGTCTTAAGCCGGATACACCCACACTCTAAACCATTTTACTTAAAATTCGTGAGACGTACTGTTTCAACTGCTTAGGAATCGTGGAGTTGAAATTCAAGTCTTTGTCAGTGAAGTCAGTATAGCTAGCTTACGGACCGACAGCAAACGCTAAGTAAAGAACGACATATGCACGATATTTCTTGGTGTTCCAAGTCAGTATCTCCCAAGTTTTTCTGCTAAAAGCTGTCATCTTAATTTCCTGTAATAATCAGAAGTTGTACCACCTCAAGCGCAGTGATACATGAAGCAAAATATAAGATGCAAACTGGGACGCAGTTTCTTCTCTGGATTATTCTGTAAGCTAAACATAGGATGCTTCATATTTCTCAGCTTTCCAGTTTCACTCCATCATTTACTTTCCTGTTGATCTGAACACAGATTGCTAGCTCCTTACGCTAACGAACTCTGTATCATTCACGAAAGAAATCTATGAAGATTAGCGTTCATGAAGTAGCATTATGTAACACTTTTAAGTGCAACTCAGTTACTCTTTGAATTAAAGAGTGTGACCTTAGAACGATGCGAACCAAGCGTGTGTAGGACGTAAATTGGATTATATATGGACTGCAAGTCAATATATGCAAACGGAATCCTTAGGCAGCATGTAAGCGTCGACCTCTACACTAGGAACCCTACGATTGTCTTTCTGTTTGCTTCACTACCTGTAACACGCGTACGTACTATAAATTAACGTCCTCGGAAGCGTTTTTATGTCTGTTTGTTATGGCTGAGCTCGAAAATAGTGTACGGAAAAAATGGTTCAAATGGCTCTAAGCACTATGGGACTCAACATCTGAGGTCATCAGTCCACTAGACTTAGAACTACTTAAAACTAACTAAACTAAGGACATAATACACATCTATGCCCGAGGCAGGATTCGAAGCTGCGACCGTAGCAGCAGCGCGGTTCCGGACTGAAGCGGCTAGACCATAGTGTAAGGATTTTGATACAGTTTTCTCAGACTGATACAATAATTACGAGGCAAATTTATGTATATCTACATATATTACAAACTAGCTTAACGTCCGCTCCTTCGCTTGCGTAGGTTGTAGGATCTGTACAATTTCTTTTTTTTTACGTTTCTGACAAATTGCAACACCTTCTAAACTTTTCACGTAACTTAAGGCCGTAGAAGCATGTCTTTTCCCAATGTACTTCTGACCAAAAAACGATTCTGGTAACTAGAGACCAATGTTTTTCTTAATCATGCGTTTTGCGTTCTTTTAGTGTTCTTTCCACAGAAACTTTCATCTCACAACACGTATTTCTTTACGTATGAAACATTTTCTTAAAAATTTTCATCTCCTATTGCACCTCCTGAGGGGATGAATTTCATTTCTAACTGAGAAGCCAAATACAAATTTTCACACATCTAGCTTCAAAAATGCTTTCATAATTAAATATTTCCATAAACCATAGGGATTGAATTTCCGAAAGGATTGAAGCATGCATTTTCTTATTTTCAACTGACAAGCCAAATACAGTTTTTTATATATTTAGCTTTGAAAGTGGTGTCATAATGAAATAGTTTCAAAAAACTTCTCATCTCCTAATTCGCACCCTTAGAGGATTGAATTTCCAAAAATAATGACCTTTTTTATTTCTAACCGAGAAAGTCATACATCAGTGTTCACAGATGTAGTTTTAAATATGCTTTTGTAGTTTTTCATTAATGATTTATTTTCAAAAAACTTTCACCCACTATTTTACCACATTAGCAGTTGAATTTCCAAATACCCTGAAACATGAATTTATTAATTTCTGACAGAAACCAAATATCGATTTTAGTAGTTCTAGCTTCAGAACTGTCTTAAGAACACAATTTTCTAAAAGCTTTTCATCCCCTATTTCACCTTTGGAGTCGAATTCCGAAAAAATCATTATTTACCAATGCCTAATGTATAAGATACACGCGCTCTCCGAATTTTAAGTTTCTACCCTTTGCGGTTTTGGCTGGGCAATAATAGTCAGTGAAGCAGTCAGGGCATGTGTCACCCCCTGAGGGGTTGAATTTCCAAAACGCTGAAACACGGATTTTTTTAAATTCCAACTGAGAAGTCAAGTACCTGTTTTAATAGAAGTAGCTTTAAATTGCTTTAGCAGTAATATAATAATGATTTATTTTCAAAAAACCTTTTGCTCACTATTTTACCTCCTTAGTGGTTGAGTTCCCAAAAAGCTTAAATACGCGCTCCTTCATTTCTGGCCTAGAAACTAAATACCAATTTCAGTTGTTTTAGTTTCAACACTGTCTCAATAGCGACGTATTATCAAAAAATCTTTCATTCCCTATCCGAATTTCGAAAAATCACTTCTTAATCGACAGATACAGTACGAAGGTGAACACGCTCTACAAATTTCATTTTTATATCTGTAGCTGTTTGGGCTGCCCAATGATGAGTCAGTCAGCCAGTCAGGACATTGCCTTTTATATACACAGACTTAAGTCCCCCATCATGTGTTTCTGTCTGTATATGAAGCTTTATCTCAGGAATTAATTTAGGGATTTTCGGTAATACATTGATTCGCGGGGATCGTTTGTGTGTATCACTATCTACAATAAATAAGAGATGCGGCCGTAGATACTTAGCGCTACGCGTGGAAATCCGGGGTAGGTCTCTAGTGTAGTAAAAAAAATGAAACCACACAAGGAAGAACTTGTTCCTTCTTCGTACGTGTTACTGATGGTGCGGACGACAGGCGATGGCAAAGGGATTCGTAAGATTTGTGGCTAAACTATGAGACAAATATGTGGTTTAATCTGATGACTGTTTGTCTGCTCGTTTGGAGTCAAGACAACAGTCAGTTACTATTAAATGTGATCACTTAACACTTCCGGGCTCAGATGCCGTGGTCCATACATAAAACTCTCACCTGACGTTTCGCCTTCGACTGCGAAAGGCATCCTCCGAGGACCACGGCATCTCAGCCCGGTAGTGTTAAGCGATGATAACATCTGCCGCGAAAGCCTTCATTCTATTAAATGTGACATCATCAAGATAAAAGTCCAGTGATTCTGCATTTGTCTTCAGCATCGTATGATTACAGCTTTTTAGTAGGTAATATACAGTCTTAGGTCACCTAAATTTACGACAGTTATGATCATCACTGCAATTTCACCCCCGTCTATTTCGGAACAAATAATTTCAAACAAAGCCTGCAGTCCAATATCCGTGTAGCACAGACGGTACATGGTGGTAAATTTTTGCATAACATGGCTTTTACGACATAAAAATGGTTTTATACGTGCACAACGTTGTGCTTTAAAAGATAAGAAAATTTCGCCCAGCATAAAATCGGGTAAAACATGTTTTAGTTGGGACTGTTCCCTCTCCGATCCCCTCCCATCTCCCCAAACAGCGTTTATCGAATTTTACTCAATACTACTAAAAAAATGGTTCTGAGCACAATGCGACTTAACTTCTGAGGTCATCAGTCGCCTAGAACTTAGAACTAATTAAACCTAACTAACCTAAGGACATCACACACATCCATGCCCGAGGCAGGATTCGAACCTGCGACCGTAGCGGTCGCTCGGCTCCAGACTGCAGCGCCCAGAACCGCACGGCCACTCCGGCCGGCTCAATACTAATAAAACATGACAACAGACAATTGGATATCAGAAATCATACAAGTATTAAAATTTCTATAAAATCATTAAACAACGTTTTCCCCAAAAACACAATTTAAGTTGTAAAATTAATAACCCATATTGTGTAAAAGCTGATTGGTCTTAGGGAAATAACAGATTTTAATATGTAAACAATTTAAGAACTTAGTTGCCTCCCACCGAGCTTATTATTGCATAGCAAACCCGTTCAATGCACGTTATCGGTTTTTAGTGGCTTAAATAGCGCAATTTCCGAAAAACTCTATGAAAAAATAATACGTGCTTTGGAAGCTAATTTTATCGATAGCGAAGTTCCACAGCTAAGTATACTGCCTACTCATATTGTTAGTTGCTATTTTTAATATTACGACTGCGTTTCTCAAAGGTTTTAGTTGGAAAGTCAGTACAACCGTAACTGTTCTTTATCTGGCCAATAACGTGAACGAGAATCAAATATAAGTGTCTTAACGCTATAAAATCAGCTACCAAATCGCTCCAGTTACATTACTACAGGACATATTTTACAAATTTTATAAAGAAATGCAACCCGTTAGACAATAAGCAAGCCCTGACACTTAATAAAACTCTCTGCTTGATGTTCCAGTTAAGCAAAGCGCAGTTATTGTAGGACACGAAAATAATAAATTGCATTCACACTTCTTTCACTAAGGAAGAATGGCCAATGGCTAACACTAAGCAACGTATTTAAAAAAAATTCTAGGGTGTCTCATTCGTACTGCTGAATTTTGTGGAAATTTTCTGATTCCCTGACATGTCCATTACAACTGTTTATCTCGCTATCATGGTTAAATACAATGTACGCCAAAAATATATAAAAGTAATAAATAACAAATAAAAAATAAAATGCAGCACCAAGAAGGAGTGGTGCGACATAAAAGAAAGATGGTAGGCTTGTTTCTACCTCTAAAACACGATGGCTATTCAAATTTCGCGCCAGTATGAGGATGCAAAACATGTTTGCATTAAATACACGCTTTTAACGGTCGTCAGCTTTAGTCACCTCTGAGACTGGACGTGATTAGTTGATGTTATCAAGAATCCCTTTAAAGCGACGAAGACGCCATTATCAGTACCTCACTGAGTTTGAAGCAGGTCGTGTAATACGGCTACGAGAAGGTGGACGCTCCTTCTGCGATATTGCAAAGAGACTTGGCGGGAATGTAGGCAATGTACATGATTGCTGGCAGCGGTGGTCATGGGAATGTACGGTCGCAAGAAGAGCGGGCTCCGGACGGCCACGTGGCACTACGGAGAAGGATAACCATCGTGTTCGGCATGTGGCTCTGGAGAGTCGTACTGCAGTTGCAGCAGCAATTTGAGCAGCAGTTGGCACAACAGTGACACAACAAACTCTTAAAAATCGGTTACTTTAAGGACTTCCGAGCCAGACGTCCGTAGCGTACGTTCCACTTATCCCAAACCACCATCATTTGCGAGTTCAGTGGTGCAAGCGGGAGCTTATTGGAAGGCAGGATTGAGGTCTGTCGTGTTTTCTGATGAAAGCTAGTTCTGCTTCTGTGTCGGTCGGTTAGAAGGATACCAGTTGACGACCTGCAGCCAGTCTGTGTTCATGCTAGACACACTGTGCCTACACCTGGAGTTATGGCCTGGAATGTGATTTCATATGACAGCAGGAGCAATCTCGTAGTTACCCCACGCACCCTGACTTCAAAACAGAACGACAGTCTTGCAATACGGTCTGTTGTGCTGCCATTCATGAAAGACATTCCAGGGGATATTTTCCAATAGGATAACGCTCGTCCACATACCGCTGTTGTAACCCTACATGCTCTACAGAGTGTCGACACGTTGCCTTGGTCTGCTCGGTCACCAGATCTGTCTCCAACAGAGCACGTATAGAACATCGTCGTACGACGACTCCAACGTCACCCACAACCAGGATTAAACGTCCCTGTATTAAGCGATCAAGTGCAATAGACATGGAGCTCTATCCCACAAACTGACATCCAGAACCTGTAAAACACACTGCATGCACGTTTGCGAGCAACATTCTGGTGGTTAAACCGGTTGTTAGTGCACCAGTATTTCACATTTGCAATGGATTATTTCTCATTCTCACTTACATTAACCTGTGATCTTGCAATCACTTAAATATGTTACCTAGACAAATGTATTCCCATAATTTCATTACTCTATATTAATTACTTTTTGTTGTTGCGATTGTTTTCCCGTAGGTGTATTTTTCACACTGCTAGGTCACCGCCCGGTTCCGCCGCAATGCAGTAACAATAAGCGTGCGAGAGCTATGGAGGCAGAAGCCAGTGCTGTCTTCACTACCCCGGTTCTGAGTGCTCACTATTTATGGACATTATTCCGTTTATTTCTGTATACTTACAGTTGTGGCCTATTCTCTACGCCGATTACTGTAGATTCCTGTTAGGCTCTCGTGGAATTAAGCTGACATTAGCTTTACGAACACATTGTTATTTCAGTTCCTTGCACTCACTTGGGATGAGCTTATTATTATTCGCCATGTCAATGTTACATGTGGCCGGCCGGTGTGGCCGTGCGGTTCTAGGCGCTTCAGTCTGGAACCGCGTGACCGCTACGGTCGCAGGTTCGAATCCTGCTTCGGGCATGGATGTGTGTGATGTCCTTAGGTTAGTTAGGTTTAAGTAGTTCTAAGTTCTAGGGGACTGATGACCTCAGAAATTAAGTCCCATAGTGCTCAGAGCCACTTCATTTAGTTGCTACCCAAATGGTTTTACTCTCCAAGATTAGTTTTACTGGAATATTTTTGTTATTTATAGGCGTATTACCGGGATCCAATAGTCTTCTTTGATAATCTACGTGAGTATTGTTTCATTTAGGTAAGTGAGAAAAATTGGTGATCTAATTTTGGCTGTACAGTGTGACAAGGCTGCTGCATTAATTCGGTTACGGAGATGGGAACAATATTACTTCGTATCATAATTGTTTCTCCTCTATTAACGTCCTTTTTTCCTTATCTGAAGAAGACTAACTCCCATGGGCTCAGTTTTTTCTGATGAAATCTTAACGTACAGCAATTTTTTATGAATAATTTCAAACGTTGGCCTATATCTTTCGAAATGAGTTTCCAAACTGCTACTTCAGCGTGGTTGAAATTAATGTACTTCCTTGTCTTTTAGTGGACGTGTGTCTCATATTATGGTCAGTAATTTTGTGGTTCGAGTCCCGCATGATATGCAACAAGGTATGAAATCTTGCATAAAGCACCTAAAGGAAGCAAACTCAACGTTTTGGAAAACATCGAAATTTACAAAAACTGAAAGAGGTTTCTAAGCAAATTGTTGAATGACCAATTAGAATCGGCGGATCACAATTACTTTGACATATTTGATGTGGTGCTTTAGAGATCCTTTGCGGTCTATTCACACACTATGATGGGTGTTGTGTATCTGTTATGCTCGGAAAAGCACCTATAGAGTACTGCTAATGTTATTTATTGGTCACGTTTTTTGCTGGGTGTGGCCTGCCATGTTATTGTAAATGCTTGTTATGGGGTCTGACGTGTAGTTGGTCAGCCTCGCCAGTAAATCTTTGCTTGATGATTACCATTACCCGCCAAATGTGTCTTCGTCACGTTTCTATATTCTACAGATGTGTATGGCCGGCCAATTTGAGGTTTCCTTGGTATTGGTTTCCACAAGGTTTGTTTCTGACCTAGCCTTCCTTAATTTCATGTGCCCATGCAGTTTTTCATAGTCGGTCTGTACTACGTTCATAAGGAGTGTATAGATGGTGAGAACCTTTTATAGCATGTTAGTACTTTTTTGGCGTTTACGATACCTAAGACCGTAGTGCCCAGGCAGGTAAAGCCAAGCAAATAGGTTTTAATCACTCGTCACATTGTATCTAAGTCGTGTTATGAACAGCTCACTATGCGTAAATTCCTGACTTCCATATATGAATAAGGGTACATTATAATATGTAGTTTTGTGTGGCGCTAATATGGATTAGACCTTTGCTTCACATGTTTTTACTCTGTAACTGACGTACTTTATAGTACATATAGTATGCATAGCATGTATAGTACTTACAGTAAGTGTATGCGGAAGTGTTCTTTGCATGGGTATTTGATTAGCAGTACTAGTAAAGTTGTATTGTCGTAGTAATGAGTGTTTATACCGTGGGACTGTGTGTGCACTGCTTGGACAGCGCTATCTAGTGGCCGGCTGCGAACCACTAGAATCGCAGCAGGTAAACCGGCGCGGAATAGGGCAGTGTGATGCCGACTGTTATTTGTCAAGCAGCGGTCATGTACCAAATTGTTTTATCTTGTGACTTCGGTTTTACATATCTGATGGAACAGAATGACCAAGAGACCAGTTGCTTTTTTATTTTTTTGTGACAATGATTTCATATCAGCTGGTCTGCCTCATGTATCGTTATATCCAAACGGTTTGTAAATGTTGAGCTACATTCAGATATGTGGTACTCTACTAATAGTAATGTATATAGTGCAACTCATGTAAGCCCTCCCTCAATTCCGTCATGTTATATCTTCACAGATCCGACGATGGCACCTTTAGTGTGTTGAAACAGGTTATCCAGCATACAGTATTTAAGCGATCTTAGCTTTTGAATTATTTCTACAACAGAGAGCTCGTCCCACTACGCACCATGTATACACTGTAAAACAGTCGTGACTTCTGGCGTTCCTGAGGGTAGTGTTATAAGCCCTTTGCTTTTCCTTGCCTATACAGGGTGGTCCATTGATCGTGACCGGGCCAAACATCTCACGAAATAAGAGTCAAACGAAAAAACTAGAGACAACGAAACTTGTCTAGTTTGAAGGGGGGAACCAGATGGCGCTATGGTTGGATCACTAGATGGCGCTGCCATAGGTCAAACGGATATCAACTGCGTTTTTTTAAATAGGAACCCGCATTTTTATTACATAGTCGTGTAGTACGTAAAGAAATATGAATGTTTTAGTTGGACCTCTTTTTTCGTTTTGTGATAGATGGAGCTGTAATAGCCACAAACATATGGCTCACAATTTTAGACGAACAGTTGGTAACAGGTAGGTTTTTTAAATTAAAATACAGAACGTAGGTACGATTGAACATTTTATTTCAGTTCTTCCAATGTGATACACGTACCTTTGTGAACTTACCATTTCTGAGAACGCATGCTGTTACAGCGAGATTACCTGTAAATACCACATTAATGCAATAAATGCTCAAAATGATGTCCGTCAGCCTCAACGAATTTGGCAATACGTGTAACGATATTCCTCTCAACAGCGATTAGTTCGCCTTCCCTAATGTTCCCACATGCATTGACAATGCGCTGACGCATGCTGTCAGGCGTTGTCGGTGGATCACGATAGCAAATATCCTTCAACTTTCCCCACAGAAAGAAATCCGGGGACGTCAGATCCGGTGAACGTGCGGACCATGGTATGGGGCATCGACGACCAATCCACCGGTCATGAAATATGCTATTCAATACCGCTTCAACCGCACGCGAGCTATGTGGCGGACACCCATTATGTTGGAAGTACATCGCCATTCTGTAATGCAGTGAAACATCTTGTAGTAACATCGGTAGAACATTACGTTGGAAATCAGCATACATTGCACCATTTAGATTGCCATCGATAAAATGGGGGCCAATTATCCTTCATCCCATAATGTCGCACCATACATTAACCGGCCAAGGTCGCTGATGTTCCACAAGTCGCAGCCATCGTAGATTTTCCGTTTCCCAGTAGTGCATATTATGCCGGTTTACGTTACCGCTGTTGGAGGATGGCGCTTCGTCGCTAAATAGAACGTGTGCAAAAATTCTGGTATCGTCCGGTAATTTCTCTTGTGCCCAGTGGCAGAAGTGTACACGACGTTCAAAGTCGTGCCCATACAATTCCTGGTGCATAGAAATATGGTACAGTTGCAATCGATGTTGATGTAGCATTCTCAACACCGACGTTTTTGAGATTCCCGAGTCTCGCGCAATTTGTCCGCTACTGATGTGCGGATTAGCCGCGACAGCAGCTAAAACACCTACTTGGGCGTCATCAGTTGTTTCAGTCGTGGTTGACGTTTCACATGTGGCTGAACACTTCCTGTTTCCTTAAATAACGTAACTATCCGGCTAACGGTCCGGGCACTCGGATGATGTCATTCAGGATAACGAGAAGCATACATAGCTCACGCCCGTTGGGCATTTTGATCACAATAGCCATACATCAACACGATATCGACTTTTTCCGCAGTTGGTAAACAGTCCATTTTAAAGCGGGTCGCGATGGGATTTTGGAAAATACCCACAAAAGATAGCTATCTGGAAAACATCTGAATGTTTTGGCACGCTTTTCTAAGTTCAAAATTTTAAGAAAAATGTTTTAATTCGAATAAGGAAAAAGTTCTCAGTAACGCTTCCTAAGCTTAACTATCTGTCATCTAAATAAAAATCGAAGGAATAGGTTAATCTGTCGAATATCTAGAAAGCTTCTCGAGCTGAAAAATGTTGTTTAGAGAAAACGCGTTTCCATTTTCGCAGTAACAAAAGAAAACATTATTTCAAAATTAGTCTCAATCTGCGATCCCAGGACCATAGACGCATCCTTCCTCTTCCTCAAACATGCAACGATCCTGAATAGGGTGCTGTATTATTTAAATCCGTCCTCATGTAACAAACTGGAACATTCCTTGTTGCACTGCGGCTACGTGTTTCCTGACAGATAACTCGGCGAAGGTTTTGCCGTTAGATCCTATGACGATTCGTTCATGGGCTTCAGAACATATGATTGAATTTCGTTGGATAAACCTGCAGCTCTACACATGCTGCTATTCCAGTAGTTTTTGTCCCATAACGAAGATGCTTCCGTACCGGGTCCCAAATCAGGCACTGAAGGTCTCGTTGCCATTTTGCGTATTTGCACCGGTGCATCTTTTAATCAAATCTTCATTGGGCAGAAATTCGCATAATGTTCTAATCTTTTCTTGGACTAATTCATTGATCACTTAAAGCTACCTATATTTCGGTCGCCGCACGGTTCCATTCAACACGTTGTAACATCTAAAATATACCTACAGTCAAAAGAATCCTTTTGCAGACATTATCTATATACTTCAGGGATGCAAATTACATAAACAAAAAATCAATTTTTTCATCGGTCTCCACAAGAACCTCCTCTTAAATGAATCTTTATACAAAGTGCGTATTGTCCAATCCTGCATTAATAAAACTGCACATACTGCTCTCCGTCACTGTTAATGTACAACTAACACAGCCAAACACATAAATCCTAGAATGAACCGAAAAGTACTGAATGCAAGCTAGGACTGAAGACTGAAGTGAGCGTTACTGTTTTTTTTTTTCTGAGCAAGACACACAGCCAATATCGTCGACATTTGCATTGTTGTGCAGATACTGTCACTGAAGTAGAGATACAAAGAGAAATGAAGGTACGAAATAAAACGGCCTGAAATTATTCCGTAAGCCACGACAGACCACTCACCCTTATAACAAAGTACTCAGAAAATATTCCTGTAAAATATTCCAAATTTTGTCAGTGGATTTCACCCTTCACACATGTAGAAGACATCTTCCTACATTTCTACACTTATCGCTGCGACCACATTGAAAAATAGCTGAAACGGGACGTGTTACATTCGTCTCGATCCTGTCACAACGGTAAGTGGCTGGCGCGATTCATTTATTTTCGTATTTGTATACAATAAAAATACTTACAGTACTTATTCCCAGAAAAAAAGAAAGAAAAACCAGAAAGAGTTATTTCACATTAATTTTAGTACCGTGAACTTGAAGAAAAATTAAATGTATCTAGAGCCAGCATAACGTTTCGATTTGCTTCATTTAAATGAAATTAGCTGAACTGGTGTGTTTTGTGTCTATCATTCAGGAAAAATTATAGAAAGAATCGAATCAACGAAACATGACACTTTTCACCTGTGTAACGCACGATACTAGGAGATCGTTGCAATAAACCACACCTGCAAGTGCAAGGGACCAACTTTGTGCTCTTGTTCACTTGATGGAGGGTATTTATTGTGACGCGTGAACTATGACGTTGTCTGAGAGATAAAAAAAGTGTAAGGAACGTGATGACATCACGTCCTGCCAGTGACGTCACGTCCTGTCTATGAAGTCACCGAGAGAGAAAAGTGAAACAATGGTGATATCATAGTTACGAAATTCGAATGAGATCACAGCTAGGAAACAGTACTGTCCGGAAAGCAGAAATGTAATTCGTAATGCTACCGGTGCGGTGGCGATATATGCGGGGCATGTCGTCATTCCAGTCTCTTGTACGGATGCCGTTCACTATTCGAAGGGCTTACGAGTCCAGGTACTGAAAGAATAGTGACGCAGAATACCAACAATTGTAAATATGTTGCCCTATAATGAACGATGCACTTCGTTTGTTTTGAAGTTATATCACATCTCCTTTGTGTAAAATTCGTGAAGCGTTTTAATGTGATCCAGCGTCTTAAGCCGTCTGTGACGTGAATCTATGCATCCGAGGATATATAACATAATGCATAAGCCTTCTGACATCAATCAGAATTAACAACGGGAAGAAATGAGACAGAGGAAAGAGTGAAATTTCATCCGTAATGGAGACCACACTATCTACCAAAGTCCTATGTGACTGCTATATAAATATTTCTACATGTTTTTGCCTATAATCACTCAATATTTCTCTTAATGTGTACGAGGGTAAGTCAATTATTATCCTCAATTTACTGATATTTTTGTTTATTTTGGTAGTACTGTCGTTTTACGTTGATGACACATGCTTTGTTTATTTGTTGTTCTATCTTTGCAATTTTCAAGTTGCTAGGTTAGTTTCGTTATCGCTGCCGTGCTGTTAATCATGGCTGCTCCGCTATTTGCACCAAAGAATAGCAACGTTCAGAGGCCCGTTCTTTGTCGTCGGAAGGCGTTATCAGGGGCCAAAATTCATCGAAGACTTTCGGTACGGGACGGGAATAGTGTTTTGCCACAACGGAGTGTCTATGAATGGACTGAAAAATTCCGAAATGGTCGCACAAGTGTTACGCACGATGAAGGAGCCGGACGACCGTTTACCGACACAAATGAAGAAATCATTGAGCGTTCACGTGAAATGATTCTCTTAGACAGACCATTAACTATTGACGAAGTGGCACATCATCTGCAAATTAGTCACGGTTCTGCCTACGAAATCACCCACAACAGACTTGGGTTTCATTAAGTTCGTGCAAGATGGATCCCAAAACAACTCAAACAGTTGCATAAACAAACGTGCTTGGACATCTGCAAAAAACATTCGGATCGCTATGGTAACGAATTAGACAGGATCATTACTGGTGACGAAACATGGATCCCATGGATCCATCATTACGAGACGGAGAGTAAACGGCAGAGTATGGAATGGAAACATCCAAATTCGCCGTGCAAGGAAAAGTTCAAGACCCAACCGTCCGCAGGAAAACTGATGCTTACTGTTTATTGGGACGAACAAGGTCCAGTTCAGGAGCACAACAATAAACAGTGTACGTTACAGTGAGATGCTCACTGCCAGGCTACGGCCTGCAATTCGAAACAAACGCCGAGTCAGAAGGTGTTGTCTTGTTGCACGACAATGCCCGTCCGCATACTGCTGCCCACACTGCTGAAACGCTCCAGAAACTCAAATTTGAAGTTCTGGATCATCTTCCACATAGTTCCGATCTTGCCCCTTCCGACTATCACTTGTTTGGTCATTCAAGCAGGCATTAAGGAGCCGTCGATTTGCCTCGGACGAAGCAGTGAAAGAAGCGTTGCATTCCTGGCTCGCAGCTCAACCGAGAACCTTCCTTTTCGAGGCATCAGTAAGCTTGTACAACGATGGATCAAATGAGTTGAAGCACAAGGAGACTATGTCGAAAACTGGATGTTCTTGTAAGTTTCCTATTTGATTAAAATAAAATTTTATAACTACTTTGCGGGTAATAATTGAATTACCCTCGTATGTTTTTATACCCACAAAACAAAATATTATACACCTTGTATCCGCTTGTATAAAAAGCTTTTGGTAGTTATCGACATCGAGTTCCTACACATCTTATAAATATATGATCGTCTTTATGCAACATTTCACTATACGCAATCTTGTTCCTGACAACTGGATATGAAATTGCTGAATAAAAGAACTAATTTTTTTTGTTACTGAGACGTAAGAGACAAATTAAAAAAAACCCATGCTGCTCACTTTGTTTTCTTCCATTCTGAGTTTCAAGGACTTACATTCTCAGAATCTGATAGATCAGTGGTTTATAAGTGTATTTCTTTCCTGGATGAAGTCAGTTGTCTGCCTGGCGTACATCTGGCTAAAAAGTAGTTATTTGTCACGTGTTATCATAATGTGACACTGCAGTCATGCACCATAAACGATAACGAGGCTACTTAAAACCTGTTGCAGGAAAAATCACACTGTAGGTCGATGTGTATACACATTTGCACCGCTAAAAATCACACATAAACATGAAACACAGGAACAACAGTGGTAGTATAGGTATGGAAATACGTGCCTTGAAAGCCAAAGAGCGTTACCAGCATGCAGTGGGAGTCATAGATATAAACAACACGCATGCGGTCGTTTGCGTCTTTAGAGCTTTCTCTCATGAGCCCTATTAAAAGAAAATGTAACACACACTTCGAAATATTTATTTGATAATGAATTACCTTAAGTGCTAAGTTTTGGTTTTCATCATTTGGATCACTAAAGAAGATATCGCAGCTATTGCGTATCACCTTAAAAGCCGTCCACTGTTTACACTAACCAGTGAGTTCATAAGAGACTATGATTCCGGTATTTATGCTGTGAAACGGAAAACTTTGTATAAAATCTGTGAATAACCGGTATCTGATTAACTTTGTTGTAAGTTTCGTAGTGGCAAGAATTTTCGTAATGCGCAACGGAATAATTAAGGGGAGATTAACAAGGCTTAAATAAAACAAAACTGAAACTATAACTCTTACAATAGACCTCGAAAAGTTACTATCACGATAATTGCGCCGTATCTATGCAATTTGTGCTGTGTAGATGCTTTTGTTCTAAGCATGCCGTAACAGTTAGTAAACTGATGCACTGTTTTCCCTATATAACGTCTCGAAGTTCAACATTGTCACAAACCTACATGTACAGCTGGCAACTTTATTTAATAAAACCCTCATCTCAGCGTGCTGTAATCGAGTTTCTGATAGCAGAAAAGTACGTCCACACATGGAGCACCCACTCATTCGGCATGGAAATTCCAGACAACACACGAGCCGTGCGGCATCTGCACCAATCTAACGCCTTGGGTTCAGTGCCATCGATCATCCTCAATACAGTCGCGACTTAGCCCAAGCTAATTTTTATCTGTTTCCAAAATTTAAAGAACATCTTCCAGGACTTCACTTCGATAGTGATGAAGTGGTGCTGGTACAAGTGAGGTTGTGGTTCCGACGATAAGGTCAAACATTCTGGGGTGACGATATCAATAAACTGGTATCTCGTTGGGAGAAATGTCCTCGTAACCTGGGTGACTACGTTGAGAAATAAATATGCAGACGTGAAGAATAGCGATGTAGATTGTTAACAATGTTTTATTTAAAATGCTTTAAGAGTTTTCACATAAAAAATTCGGAGAAATTACTTATCAGCACGCCCTCGTACAGAGCACGTGGAACGCTAAATTGAACATAGAGCAGGGTGAATGAAAATAAGCTCGTATAATGCTCAATAATTGAATACAAGACATCTTATTTTACACACAAGTCCAATTCAATAGAGCACGGGTCTTTACATTACACCATCAGGGCACCATAGACAAAAGAAAACCATCATATAGTAGCATGAATGCCTGAAATATCATTGATGAGTGAGATAACAATGACTTAAGCAACAACTTGAAACTTTGGATGACTGAAATAAGAGTGAATATTGATCTCACGTGTTCTGAAAACGTTAGTGTGCGAACAAAAGACCCTATATTCCCACGTTAAACTCGAATGTAAAATGTATCGCAGAAAGAAATCTAAGGCTGTATAATCTGAAAACCACGTAACGCAAAATGACGTGAATGCACGCAAGCGTGCGAACCAGCAACCTTTTCACCATAATACAGAACCGAAGCGTGTGAGTCAGCCCGATGTAATACGAGGTACATGGTCTAGTGACACTAATCTGATCACCGCCTATTTCGACGTCGATGTGCAATAACCACTCACAGATGGCAGGCTGCAGCACTGGCAGTAAGCAGGAATGGACGCAGAAACACCGCCGTCGTTGTCGAAATGCGGAAACGGTGCGATTTATTTCACGTCCAAAAGACCATCATCATTGGCTTTCGGCCAACCGGTGGAAGCATTTCCAGAACAGCTAGGTTTGCAAACTGTTCGCCTGCAGATATGGTTAAAGTACACAGTGCATGACGAAATATTGTTATCTTAAACCATCTCCGAGGCAAATGTGGTGTACCACAGGCCATATACGACAGTGGTGAATGATGCCTGCTCTCCCCTCCTTCTCGCCTCCTTTTGCCTTCTCCCTCCCCCCCCCCCCCCCCCCCCACACACACACACACACCCGGCAGATCCTCTAGGGTTTTTATTTATTATATTTATTATCAAGTGTGCTGCGTTTGTGTTGTGTTCGGTGCCGTTACACAGTGTCATAAAGTGATGTAGTTTTAATTGTGTTCTCGACCTGTATATATTCCATGTTGGTTGGTGTCCTTTTCATACTGTGGCCAACTTTTGACTTGTTTTTGCCTCCATTGCTTTTTAAGTGCGCTACACATTGCCAGCTGTGTTCTTTTTAACTTTAGATCGACTATTTAACTTTCCCCCAGTATATGTCCCCATATTAGTTTGTACACTAATGGCCACTAAAATTGCTACACCACGAAGATGACGTGCTACAGGCGCGAAATTTAACCGACAGGAAGAAGATGCTGTGATATGCAAATGATTAGCTTTTCAGAGCATTCACACAAGGTTGGCGCCGGTGGCGACACCTAAAACGTGCTGACATGAGGAAAGTTTCCAACAGATTTCTCATACACAAACAGCAGTTGACCGGCTTTGCCTGGTGAAACGTTGTTGTGATGCCTCATGTAACGAGGAGAAATGCGTACCATCACATTTCCGGCTTTGATAAAGGTCGGATGGTAGCCTATTGTGATTGCAGTTTATCGTATCGCGACATCGCTGCAGAACTGTTAGCAGAATATGGAATTAGTGGGTTCAGGAGGGTAATACGGAACGGCGTGCTGGATCCCAACGGCCTCGTATCACTAACAGTCGAGATGACAGGCATCTTATCCTCATGGCTGTAACGGATAAAAAAAAAAGTTCAAATGTGTATGAAATCTTTTGGGACTTAACTGCTAAGGCCATCAGTCCCTAAGCTTACACACTACTTAACCTAAAGTATCGTAAGAACAAACACACACACCCATGCCCGAGGGAGGACTCGAACCTCCGTCGGGACCAGCCGCACAGTCCATGACTGCAGTGCCTGAGACCGCGCGGCTAATCCCGCGCGGTGTAACGGATCGGATAGCCACGTCTCGATCCTCAGTCAACGGATGGGGACGTTTGTAAGACGACAACCATCTGCACGAACAGTTCGACGACGTTTGCAGCAGCATGGACTATCAGCTCGGAGACCCTGGCTGTGATTACCCTTGACTCTGCATCACAGACAGGAGCCCTGCGATGGAGTACTCAGCGACGAACCTGGGTGCACGAATGGCAAAACTTTTTTTTTTCGGATGAATCCAGGTTCTGTTTACAGCATCATGATGGTCGCATCCGTGTTTGGCGACATCGCGGTGAACAAACATTGGAAGCGAGTATTCGTCATCGCCATACTGGCGTGTCACCCAGTGTGATGGTATGGGGTGCCATTGGTTACACGTCTCGGTCACCGCTTGTTCGTATTGACGGCACTTTGAACAGTGGACGTTACATTTCAGATGTGTTACGACCCGCGGCTCTATCCTTCATTCGGACCGTGCGAAAGCCTACATTTCAGCAGGATAATGCAAGACCGCATGTTGCAGGTCCTGTACAGGCCTTTCTGGATACAGGAAATGCTAGACTCCTGCCCTGGCCAGCACATTCTCCAGATCTCTCACCAATTGAAAACGTTTGGTCAATGGTGACCAAACATCTGGCTCGTCACAATACGCCAGTCACTACTCTTGATGAACTGTGGTATCGTGTTGAAGCTGCATGGGAAGCTGTACCTGTACACGCCATCCGTTTGACTCAATGCCCAGGCATATCAAGGCCGTTATTACGGCCAGAGGTGATTGTTCTGGGTACTGATTTCTCAGGATCTATGCTCCCAAATTGCGTGAAAATGTAATCACATGTCAGTTCTAGTATATTTGTCCAATGAATACCTGTTTATCATCTGCATTTCTTCTTGGTGTAGCAATTTTAATGGCCAGTAGTGTATTTTAACTCCCATTATCTCCATTTACAGTGTTTCTTATGTCCCCCTTTTTATCCCCCTTATATGTAAGAGTTTGCCTTCTTTCTTAGTGAAGCCCTTTGGCTGAAGAGCGGTGGACTGTGCCGCTGCCATCCTTCCCTTGCCTGTGTGGGGCAGGGGAATGAAGTAACAATAAAGAAAAAAGAAAAAAAAGATGACTGTGGAGAAGTGTATGGGCGAACAGACGTGCAACCGTTGAGCAACTAACAGCCCAGATGAGCCAAGAGGCTAACCAACAGTGTCGTCTCAAAGACCATTCAGTGAACGTTGCTGCATATGGGCCTCTGCAGCAAGTACATGCTTCAAGGCACATGCTGACTGCTGTTCCTGGCGGGGAAAACTGTAATTTGAACGCCAATATTGCAACTGAGGGTTGACAGGTGGTCTTTTCATATGAATCACGTTTTACACTTCATCTGACAGATGGCCTTTGGTGTGAAAATCTGATAGCAAATACCCTGCAACCAGGAGGGAACGTTACGGCCTGGGGAATGTTTTGTGGCACTTTCTAGGTGATCTTGTCATAAGTCAACATAAGTATGGATCTATCCTTAGTGACCATGTTCACCGCTACATGCTATTAGTTTTCCCTCGGAATTTTGGCATCTACCGGCAGCACAATGAAAGGCGCATGTGCTCTAATTGGTCATTTGCACTTCATAACACGCAAATATTTTTGACAGGGTTTTTGCAATTTCGGAAATACCTCATTGGCTGTCTATTACTATGAATTGAAAATGGGTCCTGGTCCGAACCTAGTCATTGAGTAAATAAATAAAAATGAACTTTGCAAGTTTTGATGATTTTTCGTTGTACTGACAGTGCAACGTGTCACACCACTCGCATTCAACGTGCTCGGTTCGAACACCAGGATGAGTTTACCGTACTCTCCTGGCAATTAAACTGCCCGTATTTAAACTCAATCGAGGATCTGTGGGACCGATTGGGGTGTCCGTGCAGTGTACCCTCAATCGGAAAATCTAGCGCAGCTGTCCACAGCACTGGAGTCGGCATAGTTCCACTTGACTGTCGGTATCTTCCAGTACCTCACTGACTCTCTTCCATTAAGTCTCGGAGCAGTCCGTGCTGCAAAATTTGGTCACGTGAATGTGACTGTACAGGGCATAATGGACATGTTGACACCCTGGCCCGGGGCACCTCGCGAACCGATTATGCCACGAAGCTTCCTTATTGGTTGAGTCACGTCAAAGCTTGGATGACTTGTTACGACAAAACTCACAGTTTTCACCCAGATATCTACTACCTCAGCAGACGGATAAGTGACTACAGACCTCTGAGGTAACAAGTACGTATCGATGGGCGCACGATCAAGCAGCTTGAAAGGTGTCTAACAACAGAGGTCTTCGCACCATAGCGGATGATACACTATAACTTTTCCCAGTAGTGTTTAAGGAAAATGCCGGGATGGATCCTTTGGAAATTCCCCAGGTGGTTTTTCTCCTAGTTCTACTCCAAATCAGAGCTTCTGTTCCGTCTCCTGTGACACCGTCATTTATGCGTCGTTCCACCTTTCGGAAATAAAGGCTTGACATTACTCATTGATCATAGTGCGATCGTCATGGAAATCGATCATACTACATTACCAGCTGGAGACCATAAAAGGCAAAAAACCTGATAAATTTGAACCTGCACAAGGTGGACTTGACAAGTTAAGGTGCTGCTAATTCACTTCTCATCCTCTCATAGTCACGTCCTAATGTCATATCTAATGTCTTAAAGTCTCACAACTCAACAAACTGCATCGAATGAACGCAACAGGTGGACATTCGCACCGACAGTGGCTAGCTGCAAAGCGAGACGCCTCGTTCACCAGATATTCCGCAGCAGCGCGGAAGAATGCATATGGTTGGATTTATTTCACCATTTATTGGATCATGGGATACACATGTCTCAGTAAACTAATACAATATTCTGGATATTGAGACATCAGCTTCCCATATCTGTCTAGTGCTACCATCTAACGCGACGTTTTCATAATTTGGAGATATAGAAGGCTGTGAGCGATTGTAAATGGGTAACGTGTGTTTTTATCTGTGACACTGCGTCTGTTTCATGAAAATCAGACAAGATCACTTTCTCCGTTCCAAGAATGCCTAAAGTAACTAACTTTGTTCTCTTATGGATCATACACATTGTTTTGAAACATCAGTAGACTCTTTAGTAAGTCTGCTGTCTTTTACATAATTTGTACCTAGTGGGACTTATATACCCCAGCAAACTTTACAGAATGTGAACATCTTGAAATTTTGCATTGACAACTTATGTTAAATAAAAGTTTTTAAATAAAAGCAGTATTGGATCGTACGTAAGTTGTTAAAATTTAAAATTTATTTATCAGGTGACCAGGTTCCATCGTGATACGATCATCATCATACTATTAAAACTCCGTGAAAAGAGTAACTGAATGTTTTAGCAGACAAGATTTGGGTACAAACGGAATCACTTTAAGGCACGTGATGTGTGTACATCGACCTAGATGTTATCGATCCCGTCTGGCGTATAGTTTGCCAACGAGCGCGCGCCCCAGGCGAGGCACCGGGAACAGAGAGTGAACACTGAGCCGCTAGGAGGCGTGAGTCGCGCATTCACTGTGTTTGCAAGCACGCTGGGCGTCAGTATAAGCTGGCAACGCGTAGAACTGGCGTTGGTCATTCTGACGTTCGCTGGTTCTCGGGACTCTGAGTGGACAGCCCTGTTTCTGCTCACGACGGCAATGGAACCATGGATACAGTTTTTTCTTTTTGGCGGGGGGGGGGGGGGGGGGGGGGGGATGAGCAAAATTTCAGTCCATGAACTGTGGCAAAAACGTGATTTAATGTATTGCTGACTGTTTTCGCCTCATTCGAAATTCTCGTCAGCTACTTCAATCTGTGCTACGGGTATTGCCAACTGCCAGTCCTGAACGATTTCCTTAGTAGTGAAATGCCCGTGGTTTTTATGGTTTATCAAGTGTGGTTAAATTTTCTTTATTTTATTTACTGGACCAATTGGTTGCTTGAAGTTTTCCAGACCACAGTGTAAATTGTGATTATTGTCTGGCCTGTATGCCCTGAAGCACGTATGAACATGTTTTTGAGGCTTGTTGAATTAACACCATCTGTTCGTGTGTTTTAGAAGCTTGTCTTGTGCCTTTGTGTTCTCTCCCGTGTGTACAAATAACTGCCTGAGGAGACGGGCGAGCTGGGCCTGCTGATTGTTGGAGAGTAAAAGGGGCTCGTACCAAGAACGGCAGTTCATGTGTAATGAAAGGAAAGCTGTGCAATCGTGCTTCAAGCATACGCCACCAATTAGAACCATTATCTCTTGATGCATTTGTAGTTGCGTGAGTGGGGGCTTAATTTTAAAACCACGAGTTTGTTTAATGTGATTGGTAAAATATATTTTAAACTTAATTATTTTAATAGCTTGCGTAAAAGTTTAATGCTAAATGAGCTGATGTTTGTCTGCCCTTGCTTAAGATCAAGTCTGGAAGCGCAATGATTCTGCTTAAAAATAACTACAAGGAATGAAACTAGCTCAGAGAGTTATATTGTAATAAAGTCAATCATGTTTGAGAATTGTGGCGACAATAACCACTTCTGACCGATGCACTGTCGCTCGCGGTTCAGTAGCCGAGGCTCCGACCACTGTCTCCTACGTAATGTTATTTTTAGCTAGTGCTTCAAGAGTATGACATAATTTCATAATAAGATTGCAGTATGCTGTAATGATTCTAGAGGTAATAGTTTATTTACGACAGAGAATCGAAAGGAACTACGTATAGCTATTGCAACATCCTACATAGGGCATGGGGGAGGGGGGCGGGGGCATGTTATATGATATTACTTCCTTTCGATTCTCTGTCATAAATAAAATTTAGTTACATAATTTACATTATCGTCTCATATTTTTATTTTATTCGTGTACTTCGTGATCAACGATTATGATGTCAAGCTTCTCGCTACTCTCATTTCTGTTTCATTTTGTTATTTTCGTCTTTCTTCGGTTTAGTCTCAGTCCACATTCTATGCTCATTAGACTGTTCATTCCATTCAGTAGATCCCATAAATTCTCATTCGCCTTCTCTGACGATAGGAATATCATAAACGAGTCTTATCATTGATATCCTTTCATCCGGAATTTTAATCCCACTCTTGAAGTTTTCTTCTATTCACGTCATTGCTTCCTCTAAATATAGACTGAACAGCAGGGACGATGGACTGCACTTCTATCTTACACGCTTTTTAATCCGAGCACTTCGTCCTTGGTGTTAGAGTCTCATTATCTGCTCTTGGTTCCGAACATCTTGCACCGCATCACATTGTCAAACGCTTTTTCCAGGTCGACAGTTCCAGTGAACGTGTATTGATTTTTCTTCAGTCTTTCTTCCGTTACCCAACGCAAACTGAGGACTGCCTCACTGGTGCTTTTACCCTTTGTAAATCATAACTGACCGTCGTGCAACAGATCATCAATTTCATTTTCCGTTTTTTCTGTTTTTATTCTTACCAACAACTTGGATGCACGAAGTGTTAACCTGATTTTACAACAGTTATTGCACTTGTCCCAAATCTTGCTGTCTTCGGGATTGAATGGATGGTATTTTTCCGAAGTCTGTCGTCATGCCGCCCGTCTCATAGATCCTGCACACCAACATGAATAGAACTTTACCTACCAATTCCTTCACTGACTTTAGAAATTCCGATGGAATGTTATTTATCCCTTCTGCCTTTCTTGATCGTAAATCTTCCACAGCTCTTTTAGCAGACGTGATTTCTGGCACTTGTTGCCTGAGTGGATAAAGGAATGATGTTAATTTTAGAAACGAATATTCATACAGTAGGCAAAACGAAACGAAGCGGTGTTATAGCCTACATTCTTATGTTTGCACTGCCAGCCCATAAACTGCTTTGGGTTATCCAGTAACACTTTTTCTGTCTGAAGATTTCACTCCGTTTACAGTCACGTGTTGAATTATACGTCGTCAAGACCACTAACATCATCACCAGAAATGTAATTCAAAATGAATGAACGTAAGCACAAGAGGCATTCGTTGTACATTATGAGGCTACAAAGGATGAAAACTTATAAAGTTTAACATTTTTAGAAAGTTTTTCACCAAAGCTAAGAATTTGAAAAGCAAGTTTCATCAATAAAAATCTGTCAGTAGCGTGTTACTGCTGGTTATGCCAGAGAATGTGTTGACATCAGTATCAACACTTTGTTATCGAGGTGTCACATTTCCTGACAGCAGCAATGGAACTTTCTTATCTTCAATCACGTAACTGGGAATCGTATGTCAAGATTAAGGATGGGATGGGAGTTCCAAATATTCATTTAAGGACTTTGTTTTTTTCGTTTATTGAGTTTCGGTTCCCCACAGAGGGGGGCGGGCTGCAGCAACTTAGTACGTCGCTCTTTAGCCTACAGAATATTTAAAAACACAATAATAAGAAAATAAACGATAAAAACAGTCGATAAAACGGTGACTTTTTAAAACTGTAAAATGGCTGAAAAACAAAGGGCTGATGATGCTAATTAAGACACACAGTAAGAAAACAGGCCGCGCGGGATAGCTGCGGGGTCTTAGGCGCCTTGTAACGGTTCGCGCGGCTTCTCCCGTTGGAGGTTCGAGTCCTCCTCGGGCATGGGTGTGTGTGTTGTCCTTAGCATAAGTTAGTTTAAGTAGTGCGTAAGTCTACGGACCGATGACCTCAGCAGTTTGGTCCCATTGAAACTTACCACAAATTTCTAAAAAGTAGACGGTACAATAGTAGACAGACAATTAAAAAACACGGCGACAGTGTGGTTTCTGTTCGCAACACTTAAAAAAAGGTGCACAACACTCACTCAAACACTGCACTACAGACACGAAGGGGGGACCTGGACAGATGACGGAAAAAAAGGGAGAGGAGCCGATGGAGGGAGAGGACACATAAAAAGGGGGAGGGCAGAGGAGGGGAATGTATAAGGACTCGGGGGGGGAGGGAGAAGGGGGAAGGGCGGGAGTCCATATCTAAGATATTCAAAAAATTCTAAAAATCTGCAATATACGTCAGTAGCGCGAAAAATGCAATGTTTATATAGCTAATTCAGTAGAAGTTCGTTCTTTACACCACATCTACACCTATATGACTACTGTACAAAACACACTTAAGTGGCAGGCAGAGGGCTCATCGAAGCACATACACAGTTATTATACGTTATTCCACTCTTGAACAAAATGAAAAAAAATCTGTTTCTTCCTGGGAGAACTCTAATTTCCGTTATTTTATTATGATGATCGTTTCTCTGCATGTAGCTCGGAGCCAATAAAACATTTTCGCATTCCGAGAAGGAAGCTGGTAACTGAAATTTTGTGATAAGATCCTGCCGGAATAAAAGTGGTTCAAATGGCTCTGAGCACTATGGGACTTAACATCTGAGGTCATCAGTCCTCTAGAACTTAGAACTACTTAAACCTAACTAACCTAAGGACATCACACACATCCATGCCCGAGGCAGGATTAGAACCTGCGAAGGTAGCGGTCGCGCGGTTCCAGACTGAAGCGCCTAGAGCCGCTCGGCCACTTAGGCTGGCCCTGCCGGAGTAAGAAGCGCCTTTGTTTTAATTATGTCCGTCCCAAATCCTGCATCATGTCCGTGACACTCGCCCCACTATTCCTAGATAGTAAAAAAACGTGCTGCCCTTCCTTTAATTTTGTCGATGTCCTCCTTTAACCCTATCTGGTAAGGATACCACACTGTGCAGCAGTACTCCAAAGTAGGACAGACAGCTGCATAGTGCAGGCAACCTCTTTAGTAGATCTGTTACACCTTCTTAGTGTTCTGCCAATAAAACGCAGTCTTTGGTTTGTCTTCCCACAACATTTTCTATGTGTTCTTTACAATTTAAGTTGTTCGTAATTTTAATTACTATGTATTTAGTTGAAACGATTTCATATTGCCACCAATAGAAAGTCATGCAGTTGAAAAACGCAACAGAGTTGTAAATTAATTATTTTTCATATCTAAGATGTTGAAAAATTCTAAAAGTCTGCAAAAAATGTCATCACTCACAAATGTGTGATATTTACGTAGCTGGTTGATGTTAATAAATGAAAAATGATGTAGAACTAAAATCAGTTAATGTGATGTCACCATATTTCAGAAAAGTCTGCAATACAAAAGAAAGTTTGAGTTAATTTCCAAAACTGAACATAATCGACAGATCATTGCTTAAAATTCTTAAGTATGAATCCTAATGGTAGATTCCGAAGCTAGGCCTAATAACTTGAAGTCGTAAAACTACCGCGACCAGGCTTATTACTGCACTAAAATACGTGTTAGCTAAGCAGGCAGAGGCACAGGCCGAATGTAAATGATTAGGCTAAATCTTGATATACGTTACAACACACCTCAAAGTGTGCATTCCCGCATTTAAACAGTTCTCGAGTGTCCGTTTCAGAAGTACAAAGATAATTCATCGTGTTATTCACTAGAAAAAAATAAATAATGCTATTCATTGCTACTTACTGCTGTTATTTCAAAACACACCGGACCACTGAAGGTCAAGAACAATAACGGCAGTTTGCAGTCAGAAGGCTCCCTAGAAGCTTTATAGACTGTACTTTCCGAATATTATTGCTCACATTATACTAAAAAACGCGTCATCAGCACGAAAGAGCTATGTTTATGTCGCATCAGTATCTAAATACGCAAAGTGTGTATTCAATTTGTGCAGTTGCATTTCTGGAAACTATGGCTCACGAAAATGAAAACCTGTAACCAACTACACCACCCCACACAACACAATTATCTTATTAGGGAAGGAACAATGGAACAAGGCGTTTTTATAAACAAAATATTACGTAAATTTTAGAAGAACATGAACAGCTCGTAATTACATGACCAAAGAGGTAACAGTCAGAGATCTAACCTATCCAAAGACAGTGTCATAACTGATAGCTCGGTAAAACTACTTATCATTTATTGCGAGAGGTTTCACACTTTCTAATCAGAAATTAAATACTGCTGCATCTACATAGTCTGTTTAACTCATTAGAATACGAGATCATTGTAAAATGGGTAAATAGCTACGAAAATTCGATTTCGTATGCTTTGCAGTCACAATAATCCATTAGAATACACCTAACACCTAACGCAATACTTTGTATAACCACCCTCCTTTGTTATAAATGATAAGCAAATGCCACAACACGTATTAAAGTGATTCTATTCTCTATAACGTACAGATTTGTAGATGTGGAAGTCGCCATGTTCTAAAAAATTAGTGCACCACAAGCGCAGATGGCGTTAGAGATTCTACGTGCCCATGATGCTGCCTCAGCTGGTATATACACTTTAGTATTGTGTCCTCAATCACACAGTTCATGTTAGGACATTCAATAATCATAGCTTAAACAAAATACACTGATTGGAAAAAAATCGCAACACCAAGAAGGAGTTGTACAACATAAATGAAAGTTGGTAGGTGTATTTCTATATCTGAAAGATGATATATGTTAAAATATCGCGCCAAATGCATAAGAGTGCATATTTGTATGCTTGCATTCAATTTTCTGGTGGTTACACCAATTATTAATGTACGAGCACATCACATTCGCATTGGCTCATCTCAAGCTTACATTAGCTTGTTATCATACGATGTTAGTCACTTAATTATGTTACCTAGACAAATGTATTTCCGAAGTTTCATTACTCTACATTAATTATTTTGGGGGGCTGCGATCTTTTTTCTATTAGTGTATTACAAAGTATGATACCTCAATACTGCATTGTGACAGCATGAGAATGCTGGTTTGCAGAGACAAAGATATCGACGTCGTAATAAACGGGAAACAGACATGAAATAACGTGATTACAGTGGCAATAGCATTACCAATTACTGCCGAAGTGACGTAAATATTTTCCATCAAAGAGTAGTTGAAAAGGAAGATACAAGGCTTGGTGTATACAGCGGAACAGTATTGTACAGGAAGCAAACAAACGATCCATTCTGTAGTGGTCTCCATCCTGATAATACCATGCTCTTTAGCCAAGGAAGAACTAAAAAGTTTCCTGTACTCTTGCGCCTGGTCACTTTATAAAATCTATGAGGGTGTTATCAATAACTTTGCTCACTTGTGGGCATGAGATTTGACATACGTCACATATTGCACATATTTTACAAGTTTTACTCTACAAGTGAAACCACACACGTTAAACAACTAACCGCAACTGTCTTATCGTATAGTATAACCCTAGGTGTCGCTGTATATACGAGATATCGCCTACGAAAAACTTTACAGAACTACCCAAGCGAGTTGGTTTCGTAGATGTAGATTTATAGCATAGCTTCATGAGGTAGAATAGTATGCGAATCCCATGTGTGATATGTATAAATAAATGGTGGCATAGGATAATCTGCAAAAAAAGTGGTGCTGAATAATAATGTAACAGGACAACTAAATGGTAAATTCCGAGTACTGTCGCTATGGACAGACTGTACCACCGACGGTATTGTAGAGAAAAATGCTTCCCCTGTTTTAATATAGCACGTCAATCGTAGTTAGGGTAGCTTATTACAGCCGTGTGCAGGAAGAATACACTTAAAGAGTTACCTGTAGGCCAGTAGACAAACTGCAGAAACATTGTTAAGACACCACACACAGAAACTTCCTAGCAGATTAAAACTGTGTGCCGGGCCGAGACACGAACTCGGCAGTTTTGCCTTTCGCGGGCAAGTGCACTACCAACTGAGCTACCCAACCACGACTCACGCCCCCTCCTCACAGCTTTACTTCTGCCAGTACCTCGTCTCCTACCTTCCAAACTTTACAGAAGCTCTCCTGCGAACCTTGCAGAACTAGCACACCTGAAAGAAAGGATATTGCGGAGACATGGCTTAGCCACAGCCTGGGGATGTTTCCAGAATGAGATTTTCACTCTGCAGCGGAGTGTGCGCTGATATGAAACTTCCTGGCAGATTAAAACTGTATGCCGGGCCGAGACTCGAACTCGCGGCCTTTGCCTTTCGCGGGCAAGTGCTCTACCAACTGTTTTTTTTTGTTAATAACAATATTTTATTTATTCATTTAATTTTAATGTCCCAAAAGAAAAATCATATATAAAAAAGAAGGGAAAGAAATATAGGGCTGAAGTGACATCCTCGTCACTTCACTGGGAGTACATCCTATCCCTCGAAACAACGTAAACCTGGGACTCCCCACCGATTCGGGGGGTTATGAAACATGTTGCCTAGGAAGTTCGCAAAATGCGTTTTATATTTAGAGTGGCGTCGGATGATTTCGTGTTGTTCTAGTAGATAATGCCAATAGTCCATGCCCGATATCAAGGTCCGCGAGAGCACGTAGTGCGATGCGTGTCCTCCAATCCATCGGATTGCCGAAGTTTTTTGTGAGGGGAAAAATACAGCGTCAGGGAAAAATAAAGCGTCCGTCGTTATCGTTGATTCGTCGGTGCGTCGGAGGAGGGCCATCTCACGGCACTGCAGAGAATGTTCGTCGGTGTCCTGCATGCCACATATAAGGCAGAGCGGGGAATCTACCATGAGAATGTCGTACAATCGTTGGCGGTTGACTGTCTTGCGGTTGATTAGTGTATACCATGACGATCGCGCTGCTGTGGTGAGGAGAGGTGTATGGACAGCTCGCCAAATCTGTCGCCAGTTTCGTGTTGGGTATTTAAGTCCGACAACATTGTTGCCATGATGACGCCGCACTTATCGATATATCTCACGGGTAGTGGGGATTCTTGTAGAAGGTATCTGTAACTAAACATAACTAAAATCAACAAAAAATCGCGCGACGTGAGAAAAAGAGGGCGAGATTGTGCCTACCACCACCGGTGGTTCAAAGGGCGTGGGAAGAAGCACATCCAGGATGGCCGACGTGATGGCGTGTTGCCGTTGGTTTCAAGTGCGTAGCGTCGCTCGCAGGTATAGAGCTAGAGCCTTGTTCCGCACATCAGTGAGGTTAAGTCCTCCAGAATGGTGTGGGAGAGTTAAAGTCTCGTATTTGATCTTAAACAACTTTCCTTGGCTGACATAGTATCCAAAGGCCGCCATTAATCTGTCAGCAATACCATGTGGCATTGGCAGTACCTGTGCCAGGTGAACATTAGTGTATTCCACCCTTTGGAGCAGGTCGTGCGTTCGGAGTGAATTGTTGCGTATGTGCAGTCGGACGTTCTGGAGGAGACGTCGATAGCTCGCCGCCGCTGATTGCCGTAGCGATCGGGTGAACAATACACCTAAGCATCGCAAGATGTCCACCGTCGTAAACGGACTGTGCAGAGCGTCCAGCCCTCGACCGATGTGCATGATCTTGGTTTTATTCATGTTGACCCTGCTTCCCGCAGCCACTCCGTACGTAGTAAGAAGGGTAACCACCTGACTTACTTCGTTCTCCGACCGGACGAGTATCATCAAGTCGTCGGCGTATGCTCGCACGGAGTCGGACGCCTGTTAGGGTCCGTCTAAGAGTCTGCATCAATGGTTCGAGCGCTATTGTAAACAGTATCATCGACAAGGGACATCCTTGCCTAACTGAGCTGCAAACGGGAATCGTTCCTACCTCCCTGCCATTGACTCTCACCGTCGAAGAAGCGCCGCGAAGGAGGCGCATGAGGACGGTAATAAAATCCTGTGGTATCGCCATGCATCGCATGGTCGAGTCAAGGAAGTCATGGTTGATCCTGTCAAAGGCACGATCAAAATCCACCGATACGAACGCCGCTCGCATGCGACGAGCTTCCGTCAGGGAAATTACGTCACGGTATTCGCCGAGGATAGAATGTATGTTGCTCCGAACCCCTAGACAAGCCTGGTCTGGTGGTATTGTCTTGGATATTACAGTCTTGAGCCTTGCCGCCAACATTCACGCAAAGATTTTATAGTCAGTATTGAGCATCGTGAGGGGTCTAAATTGATGGGCGTTGACACTCGCTGTCGATTTCGGTATTGGTACAAGCAGTCCCGCCATGAACTGCGACGGAACGTCCGTGTCAGGGCTCAATAACTCATTATACATCAATACCAACTGGGACATCATTAAATCCGCAAATGCGCGGTAAAATTCGAGTGTCAACCCATCTGGCCCAGGGGATTTATGCACCGCACCCTTCGCGAGTGCGTCCCGGATGTCATCTTCCGTTAGGGGTTCCAATAGCGCCCCTGCATCCGGACCATCCACCTCCGTTTGCATCTGTCGCAAAATTTCTTCTCCTGTCCGATTGTCCGTCGGCGTCCCAGTGAAAAGGAGGCGATAATGCTCCAGAAACTCAGCAGCAATGTCCTGTTGTGACGTCAAGGGCCGACCATCGTCATCACGGAGGACTGTCATTAGGGATCGGCGATTACGCGCATGTCCCTTGGGCACATGATGCATACCAATACGCTCTCCATCGACGTTGTCCAAGCACCGAGCACGGATCGAAAATCTCTCCAGTCGACGTCTCGTGATCGATAAAATGCAAGCCTGAATGCGATGGACTTCCGCTTGACGCTCGGGCGATGGGGCCCTCGAGGACAGGTCGCGGAGCACCATGTAGTAGTAATCAAGTGTATCTCGGAGCCATTTCGCTTTTTCCTTGCCATACGTTATGAGAGCTCTTCGTATCGCCGGTTTTACACACTGCAGCCACCACGAAAGAACCGTACGGTGCAGTGGCAGACGGCGAGTGCAAGTCTGCCATGTGTCTTCGATCCGCTGGCGACATTCGAGATCCACCAATAAGGATGAATTAAGTTTCCAGGAACTACGATTCCGCCAGACCCGCTGCCGTGGGAGGGTTAACGTGCATAAATATGCAAGGTGATCCGTAAAAGCGGTGGGCCAACGTTCAGCAGCCAACACGTGATCTCTTAATCCGTCAGAAACATAAATCCGATCCAAGCTGCTCGCCGAGTGGCTAGTAAAATACGTGTAGCCCTCTTGCTGTCCATGGATCTTTTCCCACGTGTCCATAAGGGCCATGTCCCGGCAGATCGTGTTCAGTGCGTGGCAGGAGCTGACATTAGGAGTTTGATCCTTCGGTGTGAGTACACAGTTAAAATCCCCCCCCCCCCTTCCAAGATGTGGTCATACCTCCCATGGAATAGGGGGGCAATCTCCTCCGAGTAGAATCGTGCACGCGCCTGTCGATTGTCAGATCCGGAGGGTGCATAGATGTTGACGATACGAATGCCGTTCACGGACATAGCCACACCCCGAGCCGAGGTCACACACATCGGAATCCCTTCCCGGACTAGTATCGCTGTGCCACGTCCTCCATCTGGATTCGGCGCTAGGTAAGTGTTGTATCCATGCACGTCGGGAAAAGCAGCATTGCATGTTTCCTGCATCGGCAGAATATCAACGTCTGTGGCGTAAATCATGTCCCGGAGACGTTGGATCTTTTCAAGCGAACGTGCGGTGTTAATGTTCACTGTGCCCACCTTATATGCTTGGTTCGTTGTCGTTGTCATGCTCGTGTCATGTCATTGAGAACTCCAAGGTCTTTAGTCCACTATTCGTGCTCAGAGGGGGGCCCGCCAACGGGCTGCCCTCCTTTGTTGTCGTTCCGTGGTGTGCATCCTGTAGGTGAGTGGTCATCATTTGGGGGTGGAAATTCCTGTATGTCTTCGACTGGTTCCGCCCAATCGCAGTGGTCATCCATCCGAGAAGCATCCTCTGATGTATTTCGACGTGGCTGCCGGGACATTGGTGTCCCTGACTCCTTCGTCGGCAGCGCTGGGTCAGTCGGTGTCAAGGAAGAGGGACCATCTGAAAGGCAGGACAACCGGTCACCATCTGACGGAATCCTATCAGCGTCCTTTAAAGGCACGTGTTCTGTGACAGACAGTTCTTCGGCTAGGATATCTTCCGTGTCCCCTAGGCTAGGGGGGGACGTGTCACCCGAACTATGGCGACGCATTTTGCGACGCTTCGGCGATCGCTGTTTGCGTGCCCTGCCCTCTCCTGCCTCGCTGTGTCCGTCGATCATTCGTTGGTCCGTTGCCGGCGCCACTGTCTCGACCTCTACTTCCATGCCGCGTGCTACATGTGAGTTTTCGGAAGGTTCCTCCCTCAACTGAGGTGATGTGGGTGTAGGGACATTCTCCGAGTCACCTCCATGTTCTCGGTCTGCTCTTGCATAAACACGTCCTTGTCACGCTCCGAACTTGGCAACACCTCCCGGCGGGCCACCGACACGTACGTCATCGGCAGTTGCATGGGAACTTCTCGCTGTGACGCTTCTCCATGTGGAAGTTGCACGACGCGGCGTTGTATGCACTCCGAGCGGATATGTCCTTCTCCACCACAGCCAGAACAGGTGCGTGGCTGGCCATCGACATCCGCCAATGTATAAATAAGACGGGATATGTTTAGTAAGGACGATCCGCACCTGCCGCACGCCGTTTAGCACAGGATAGGTGCTAAAACTTTCCCAGCGTTCAGGCGTATTACTAAGTACCGTTCCATATGGTCGCAGCGATTCAGTAACCATCTATTCTGGCACCTCAAACGGCAATTCCAAGATCCGAATGACCCTCACACCCAATCCTGAAGGAGCTACTGTTACGTCGCTGATATGGCCATCAGAGTGTCGAAATTTAAATCCTCTTTGAGCAGCGGAGAGAGTTCTTTCACACGCAGCTTCATCGGTCATCTTTACGTACATTGTAAACGAACTTCTTCCCTCAAACAACGCTCTATTTCGAAAGCCTTGGGTCTGGCAAATTCGTTGTCGAACGTAAATTGGAGCGTAGTCTTTCCAAAAACTGTGTGCCATGGCGATCGAGTCAGACAACAACACGCGCGAGTACCGGCGGTGTAAACACTTCCTCGTCCACGCGCGCCCGCGGCCGGGACAGCAGGTCCATGCCGCGCCACCGCCTAAAGCAAACTGTTTTTAAATGGTTCAAATGGCTCGGAGCACTATGGGACTTAACATCTATGGTCATCAGTCCCCTAGAACTTAGAACTACTTAAACCTAACTAACCTAAGGACATCACACAATACCCAGTCATCACGAGGCAGAGAAAATCCCTGACCCCGCCGGGAATCGAACCCGGGAACCCGGGCGTGTGAAGCTAGAACGCTACCGCACGACCACGAGCTGCGGACATCCGGACTCGGGACCTTTGCCTTTCGCGGGCAAGTGCTCTAGCAACTGAGCTACCCAAGCGCGACTCACGCCCCGTCCTCACAGCTTTACTTCTGCCAGTACACACAGATTTATCTGTAAGTTACGCATTAATTCACAGTATATGGAAGCAACTGGGACAGAGTAGTGGTACTATTACTCAAGTCGCCTCTATGAAGTAGCAACCAGGGCAGCCCAAGCAGCTTTCGATCCAGTGTTAGCAGAACTTATGAAGTCACAGCATTCAAGTGTAGAAGGCACATTGCTGGATTGGATGCTTAAATTAAATGAGTAGAGCCTGTTGCAACTGAGTGTCAGTAAACATAAGTCTGTCATATAGTTGTCTTGCGCTGTAAACATTTTGACTATAGCAGGAAGATGGAGCTGCAGCTCTGTACGTGACCAACAAGAAGCCGATATTGCTGGCACAGTGCTCTCAAACCATGTCAAATCGTATGGTTCGCGTGGACGGCTTCATTTATACAGCACTTTAGCTAGCCTACCAGTCACAATAGTTGCATGTACCAGTGGTGATGTAAATACTGCTTGCTATTGCGAATTTCCAAATATGGACCATACCTTACAGTCCAAACGTTGCTGTATATGATTCAGACACTCATAACAGCACATTTTAATAGATACATAAACGCATCAAAAAGTTTGGGGGAAGGGTTATGAATTTCATATAGCTACATGAACTTGATTATGGAAGAAGGTATTTATTGTGCTTTACAACAGGTACATATTAATTTGAGAACTGTGGAGTTTCATATGCTGCAAAGGCAAAAAATACACTATTTGCTGATACTGTCTTAATTACATTGAATGAATACTCTAACTGTAGATTCTTATAGGCTTCAAACACGCAGTAATGTGTATATATGGATGGAACATTGCACCCACTCACACAGACGAGCCCCCTCAACCACTTGCTGTTCAAATTACTGTTTTGTTCGGAATACCTGCCACAAGTTTAATACTTAACAAACCATTTGCTGTGATTATGGCATTTTTCGCTCGGCAGATAGTATCCACACAGTTGCTTCCTTCTACACGAATCAGAAACATACAGAGCATGTACTGTCCATAGATCATCCTTTTCATGCCAGTGCTTCAAACCACCACTACAATGAAAACACACTCTCATCACCATTACCGGTATCAAAGTACCCCACTTCATATAGCTCATCTGTTAGCTGCTTAATAGCAAGAGGCCACTTATCAAATGATACTAACCTAGCCTACGGCGGGGAACACTGGTCCTGGAATTATTTCAGCTCAACTGTATTGAGTCGTTGGTTCTGGAAAGGATTTTGGACGGATTTCCATGTTGATGGTTATATGACGATTACTGATCTGCAACTGCCATGAATCGCAATTCACACTGCTGTGGAATCAGACCACAGACGACTCAGTACAGCTCAGCACATCAGGGAACATAGTTCAGGTGGATCCAGAATTCAGTGAATCTGTGGATATTGTAAGGGGTAGGTCCACCTGAGTGAAGTCCGTTGTAATGCTTAGGGCGAATCTATATGTGTGTTAATTCCTGGATAATTTTCGGTATGGATCCATACACGTATGATACAGTGTCTGACAGGTGAATCCTCTTACGTTAGGTCCAATGCTGTAGCCGCCCCTTCTTATCTTCTACCACTTTTATTAATGACTTGTCATGTTAATGTTATAACTTTTTTCATAATCAGAGTAACTTATTAGCCAATTATTATAATTTATTACACAAAAACGACAGTATAATTTGACACCATTACTTATTACCCAATTATAGTGATTTACAATCCAAAAATGCTTCCTGCCTAATGCAATAGTTAAACATTAAAACCATTATACATAATAATAATACGACACTTATGTAGAACACATGTCGTATCTAAAGCAGTCACATCTCCATACTCATAGAGAAAACCAGAGACTGCATGGGTATCGTGGTATAAACTATGTTTTTCGGATAGAAGCAGGCATCTGTATCTCAAGCCTGCAGATCACATGATCATAAACTTGATATTCCCTATGTGGTTTCTGCCTCCCTGGAGTTGCAACACATGCCTTACTTCTCTGTCTGCTTTACACATATTCTGCTGCACAATTGGTTACAAAGTTTTGTAGCTGCATGCAAGGATGGGATGTTGCCTTACTATCTACCATTGACAATTACCACTGTGCCACTTCCAGGTCATACAGGTTTGGAATCATATTCCGAATAAGAAGACAATCCGCTGTCTACAGCCCAACCTCATGATGATCTTCGCTAATTTGAATGTAATACTTTTCCAGGAAGAATGTAACTATTGCCTCACCTTTGCGTAAGTTACAGTCACTTTAGATGGGATATGTAGTCGTATTCTACGTAAGTGTAGGGTGAATCACCTAAGACATAACACCCCCTTTATCAGGTGAACGGTTACACATATCGAAACACTGTTCCCGGCAAATGTTAGAGCATCGAGAGGCACATATGTTTTTGTTTGGTTAATGATTTAAGCGCTGGTATCATCTGGTTGTTGGTTGGTTGGTTGTTTTTTGGGGAAGGTGACCAGACAGCGAGGTCATCGGTCTCATCGGATTAGGGAAGGACGGGGAAGGAAGTCAGCCGTGCCCTTTGAAAGGAACCATCCCGGCATTTGCCTGGAGCGCTTTAGGGAAATCACGGAAAACCTAAATCAGGATGGCCGGACGCGGGATTGAACCGTCGTCCTCCCGAATGCGAGTCCAGTGTCTAACCACTGCGCCACCTCGCTCGGTGGTATCATCTGAGATATTTAATTAAGGATGTGTATTTACATGGAACCGTGTACTTTTTATAATTGCAGTCAATAGCTCTTGAGAATACAATTACAGTGATATAGCGTTTGTTAATGTTGACGTTGAAACCTGCCGCAAAAAATTCGAAAGCTGTCGTAGAATGCGATAGCACGGTGGCCGGAAACGGCATTTAAGGTGCAAACACTGCCAAGCCCGAGTCTCCGACCAGGCTGCGTAGTTGTATACTGAAAGATGGGTCTGTGCTACGATAATAAAGCTTTATTTTGAACCAACTTACGACCTGGGCGCAGGTTCCCCTACAAATGTTCTGTATGTAAACACGACACAGACTAGAATTTATCGTAATACGAAGGGTTTTGGAAAACTATTTCACATTTATGTATCCTCTCTCATTTACGTGAGCTGTAACAGAGAAATCAACTGATCGTTCTTCAAAAATAAAAGAGGTCTTACAGGCTGCAAATATCTACATTTTAGAAGGAAGATTTGACCTATATTTCCCTGTGCCTGGCTGTGTGCTTCTTAGAGGTAAAATACGTGCTATCGGGCGACCGTCTCTACCTACACAGCTCTAAATTATATCATATGGGATACACTGTTGAACTACATATTTTATTAAAATACTTTGGTGACCATCCATACACCACAAAATAAATATTCTTCTGAACGAAACGTCGTTCGTGCTGAACGTAAGCGCGTAATGACAGTGTTATCAGCTATGTGCAGTACATTCTATCGACTTATTTGATATTGCAATGCAATTTCGTACACACGTAAATGAAATAAACAATTTACTAACAATGATTTGGTAACCATCCAAATCACAAAACATAGATTTCGTCTTCCAGAAAACTAACTTCACCCTCTACTTAAGCATGTATTCAAACTTTTGACCATGGACTGAAAGACACATTTGCAATCGTCATTCGAAAGAACGATGAACAGACGTAATTACAGTGGATGATATGTTAGAGCATGCACTGGCGATTCAATGACGTATGTCATCTGGTGTAATTGGGACTTTGTCATAGACAGCATCTTTGAGTGCCCCGCCAAAGAAAGTAATCAAGAGGAATAAAATCGGGGGACCGCGCAGGTCATTTGATAACAGAATTTCGTCCTATCCAACGTCCAGGAAAGTTATCATTCAGTACTTGCGTTGCAAAACGGAAAAAGTGAGCTGGACAACCGTCGTGTTGCAGCCACATACAGTCTCCTCTTCAAGGAGAACGGCAGGATGTTCGTCAGAAAGTGAGCGTACGCATGTCCATTTACAACGCCTGAGAAGAAGTAAGGGCCCACAATCTAATTCCCTACGATGCCGCGTTGATGTTGCACCACACGAAGCCAGTGCGAATTTTCAGCTGCCCATTAGTGCATATTATGCAAATTTACATTAGTGTGGTTAGTAAACATTGCTTCATCGGTAAAGCGCGCACGCTGGAAAAACTAGGGTCCGTCTCTCAGATGCTGAAGGGCAAACCGACAAAATTCTGTACGATGTTCGAAATCACGGCGATCGAGTGCCTGATGTAGTGACAGGTGATAGGGATGGAAATTCTGTCGATGCAGGATGCTAATGACACTCGTCTGGCTAATTGTAGATTTCTTGGCAATATGTCTCTAACAACTGTGTGGATTCATTGGCTTCGTAGCCACAACAGCTTCTTCGTGTTCTCTGTCAGTTGCAGTCTTCTTTCATGTCCTCTTTTTGACGTTCAAGCAGCCTGTCCGCACCAGAGTCTTAATAATTCGTGCATCTACCTGTCGCATCGGACACAAGCGATCCGGATAGATAGCCCTATACCACTGCATTGTTTTTGCGGCATTTCCTTTACGTTCACCGTATAGAAGTGGTATATTCAACTTCTTCTCATTGGTGTAAAAGGCTGCATGCAATGACTCTGAAGCGTAAATGAGCAATCTGCTGTGCAGGCAAGTAAACAGGTAAATGTGTTGGCAGTCTGTCACAGCGTGGCAAGAGAGCTCTCCTTGGCGGTGTTTTCACCGCTAATGCCGATTCTGGCCACTGAGATCTCAAATTCTAGGATATTTCTCAAATTTTTTCACAACAGGTTTCAACGTCAACATTAACAAACGCTGTATCACAGCAATTGTCTTCTCAGGGGCTATCGAATGCAGCTATAAGAAGTGTAGGGTTCCATTTAAAAATAAGGTTGAAAGCCTTCTACTTATTTTTCAAATCTAGATTTTAATAATAAAACGGGAAGGTACTGTTAATCAGAACTCAGGGATAAGTTGTGATCTAAATGAGAATAGTTTAATTCAGTTCTAACAAGACAAAAAATGACTAAAGAAACGTCACATAAACATCTTTATTTGACAGACGCTTTCACTAACATGGGCTCTATGATGGACAAAGTGATCAGCTGGGGATCGACACACGACACTAACCAGAATACTAATCGCTTTATCTGACTTCATACACATGAATCCGGGATATGGCTAAAAAACTACACCACCATCAAGCATCTATATTCTACCATTCCAAAAAGAAAAATGTGGTTCGAAAGAGAAAGGTGCTGAGAAACACATATTGGAGCCCTACGCCGTAGCAGCGAATACCTTACCCTCCTGCTGGTCAGGGCGGCACACCACGAAGCGCTCGGCGACTGGAGTCATGGACAGTCGCAATGTGTTTTTAACGGCGCGCGCCCGAAAAATGCAAGTACGCGGTCTCGCGTTCGGTTAATTCGGAATGCAGGTACTTTCCTATGAGCCTCTGAAACCCCGGTGAATTCCAGTGTGCAGGTGGACCTGTTTGCTTGTCTGCCAAACCAATTTGACTCCGTGCCACGACTATGCGTGATGGAATATGTCAAATGTTTAGACGGCCGACTCAAGACAAATAAATACACACACGTATCACTCGTTATGTGCACGATGCTAGAAGCAGTACCTCTGACGGTTCAGAAGGTGACTGGGTCAGGCTCTAAGTGGCACACTCGCAAAGGACACAAGTCTCACTGTTTAGGTAGAGACTTGCAGTTCTTTACTAGCAGAGGGCCAGTACAAGAGTGAGCTCTCTTCTCTTTCTTTCCGCTTCCCCCTCAGCTCGGTAGCAAAGCACATTTACATCTTAGACTTCCCCCACTTTAGCACAAGCCTATCACAAGCTGGAGCCCGGCATTCGAAGCTGGCAGAGCGGCCTTTTCTCTGCGTACACCGATTTGACCAATCAGAGACTTTAAAGTTAATTGGGAGAAAAGGGAAGAAGATTCAGCTTCATAGCCTCTTTTGCTAACAACATGACCAGGATGGAACTACATCCCTCCATAAAAGCTTGTTACCTCCCCTGTTGCGTCCATTTCAAAGTTTCCAAAGAGTGGCCATAAACTCGCTAAAAGCCTGGTGCTTTCACAAATATGTTTTGTAACAGAGTCTGAACAACTGGGCGCCAGTGGCATGTGTCCCACGGAAATTTGCAGAATGCTCACATTTGCTTTGTCGGCTTCCTTCCTAACAAGGGCACATCCTCTGCTTTATTGCTGGTGTACAATGCGATGGCCATTGCAGCAGCGACTTCTCGGCGCTAGTCAGTCTACCTGGACGCGGCTGCCTCCTAACTGGCGCCAACCAACGTGCCTGCACAATGAGACCGCGGAACTCAGCCGTCTGGAAATGTTCTCATCCAGGTTCTGCAGAAAAAAACGTGCTTCCCTCGGCCCACCGTCACCATGTGCTTTTACTGCAGTCTTCTAAATCGGCAACCTATTCCTTTGAACGCAGGTAAAGCTTCCCATTATTCCTTCCCTAGAGCATGCAAGCAAGAGCCTTAACTACTGCTCACCATTTTATCATGATGTATGAAGTCAAAATCGCAATGAAGATCATATTCCTTAAGAACATGAAGTGGCTAACACCGAATTAGAAGTGAGAGTGCCCTGCAATCCGTCAAGGTACTTGCTTCAATATTTCCATTGACATCAGAGCTAAAAAAATTAACCAAACGTAAACATACGAGCCCCTCGACGCTCTAACATTTGCCGAAAACTGCATTTCTATGTATGTACCCATTCACGAAATAAAAGGGATGGTACATCTCACACTCAGTCTGTGTGTGTGTGTGTGTGTGTGTGTGTGTGTGTGTGTGTGTATTATAGAGGGTGACAGATCCCTGACTGGAATTGGGGGAAAAAAGGCTTTATGAACATGTGTCCATAAATAGACAGTGTGCATGCAATGACAACTCATCGTACCAGAACACATAACAGAGCTGGACTGCATCCATGTCACAATAGACGTCCACTGTGACCTCCCTGGGTTACATTTAGTAGCGGTTGTCATGCACGATACGCACAATCGTACTTCGGCTTACACATGTTGGCAGGCCACTTGCATGGAGATTGTATTAGGGTCCATCTCAATATCCTATAGAACCCAATTCTCCAAATCTGGTGTACGCAGTCTGCCACCAACCCGCAGTAAGCATCTATCTGCGTCTTATGGTTTCAATGTTCAAATATTGCTTCAGTCAACATGTGTCACGCTATTTTTGGATTGTGAATTTTTATAACTGGGTAATAAATATAGGTGTTAAATTAGACTGTCATTATTGAGTCATAAATTACGCTAGTTAGACAACAAGTTACAGTTTTAACATTATGGGTCGTTACTGAAAATGACACGAGATAAGGTGGCTGGCCAAGTGTCTGGCCCATTGACGCAAGGGAACTATGGACTCCTTGTCTCTCAGAGAGGGGGTAGGGGATGAGGGAGGGAAGGGGTAGGATGACCTTGAAAGTTGACGTTTTCGAGATAAAGCTTGACTTTCATCAGATAAATGAGGTGGAAAGCGTGTTAGAACGTGCACTGGTTCAGTACATCTAAAATGCTCGTCATATTTAGGTGAACTCCAAATGTAGTGGTTGTCACCATCAGAAAAGCTAATTTTATGAATGTCCAACTATACTCATTTAAACTGTGTTTTATTATGTAACTTTGGAAGTATGTAACTCAAAAACTGGCATTCATTTTATTACTATGAAGGGCGAAATAAAATTGGATTCAATGTGCCCCACAGTAACATCTGCTTACTTCTTTGAAAAGTTTTTGAGCCAAGTTGACAGTTGACACCTCGATTAGGCATTTGTTTTATTGATGCTGACACTGAACCTCGTTTTACAAATTCTAAGCTTTGATGAGTGAACTATTTAAGATTTTTTAGCTTTTTAAGTTTCATCTCTTGTAGCTCTATAATATGTAAGAAATGCCTCTACATTTTATGTTCCTTCAATGTTAATTATAGATCTGATGATGGTAGTAATCGAAAAGACATTATAAGCAAAGACATTTTTAAGCGATCTAGACGGTTTTATTTACAAAAAAAATTCTTTTTTTATCAAACGACAGTACAGAATTTCGTGCAGTGTCTTCCGAACAGCAAGGAACATCGCATGAACTTCAACGACGTTGTTTCCGCTCCTTCGGTTTTCATGGACAAACAAAGCGAGTTGATTTTCATGATATCTCTGCTTGCTGTAGCCATGTTGATTCCTATACACGAGATCTTCGTCCTTGAAACTACCGATATTGTCTCTCTTTTGTAGTGTTTAACCCATAGTACAGCACTCTCTGTTTATCTAGTTTTAACAAATTTATTTCAATTTAACTGTGAGGATGGATGTCCTCCTATTCTCGAGAATGGCCAGTCAACGTTAAGTCTTTAATCCGCCTTGCTGATCGATCCAGTTCTGCCTCAGTTCCCAGTCTCGAAAGATAGCATTCTGTGCGTTAAGCTACATTCACATATCTTCACTATGTTCACCACATACACACGAAACGTGTTCCGTAATTACACGAGATTGATATAACCGGTATAGGCCTATAATTGAAGGCGCCGGTGGAAGAATGTGTTAATCCACAACTTTGTATTTTGAATTATTTTGTCTCAATTAATAAAATGTTGTGGGCTATTATGCCATGGTCGAATGGATTTCACTTTAAAACCCTATGTTTCGTCCCCATCTGCGGTGGACATTTTCAAGGAGGATCGTAGCTTGGTTGACTGTCCGGTTCACACCCTGGCTCGCTACTGACTACAGCAAAATTCCGCTTCCGCAAGCTTCCGTGAAGTGGCGTGACGTCACATACGGCAGCGCAATCGGCCGTAGTCGACCTCCGTCGGTCGCTTTTGCTGTCATTCCACGATGGAAGACAGGTACACATCTTCTTCAGTACCGTAATCCAAATGTCATTCAATTACACGCCCTCCTCCTTCCTATTGAAATTCCTTGGATGTTTTGGAATCTCTGTGGCCTCTCTGTATAGCCTTTCTTGGTGTCCTCTTGTGACTGCCAGTACTTGAGCCCTATCAAAATGAACGTGGTGTTCTCCTGGCTGTAAGACATGTTGCGCAACAGATGATCTGTCAATCTCCTCTCTTCTGCAACTGCCCTTGTGCTCTTCGAGTCGTTTTCTGCCAGTTCTTTTTGTAATATCCACGTACATCCCCACAACTTCACGGAATCCTACACATTCCAGCATTTTCCAGCCGTTGGCGAGCGTCCTTGGCGGATTTTAAGGCGATCTTGTATCTTCCGAGTCGGCGTGTAGATTACTGCGATGTTCCGCTTTTTCAGGATTTTTCCTATGCGGTAGTCACGTCCTTAATGAATGGCAGGAAAACTTTGAGCATCGCTATAATTTCTACGCGGTGATCTTAACGCTATTTTCACCTCAGTGAACGAATAACCATTCTTGAGCAATGCCATGATGAGATGTTTTTCTTGAATAGCTCCAAAACTACGGTCTCAAGCCACAATTGAATCAGATTACATTTCCTACAAAAAGATACTGTTCAATTTTTCTTTATGAGTTACAACTTTGCACGTAGAGAGCGAGAAAACACGAAAATCACTTGCGTGATTTTTTTAACATTGCCGGTTGCACAATAGGACATCGGTAGGGGTAGCTGAATCGCTCTTTGTACAGAGTGCACTAAAATTCCATTACAGACTTCTAGGACTTGTAGAGCAGACAATATTTCGATTTAGAACCCATTTCCAGAAACGTACCATTTCCGTATTATATCCATTTCAAAACATGATGGTAACACGACCAGTTTTACAATACAGTAATTTCTTAGCCGTGACCCAGTACATGATTTGTTTCACAGTTCCCGTTATAACCAAAGAAACAAAATAGAAAATCAGTCAACGTGATGTGGTATGACCTCTCCTCGGAACACTACAGTCAAGCCTGCTGACAATGAAGGTACTCTTTCTCAAAGCCGTTGCGTAACTTTAGCGAAAAGGGTATGCGATGGATTCGGATGTTCTACATCTACATCTTCATCTACGTGATTACTCTACTATTCACAATAAAGCGCCTGGCAGAGGGTTCAATTAACCACCTTCATGCTGTCTCTCTACCGTTCCACTCTCGAACGACACGCGGGAAAAACGAGCACTTACATTTTTCCGTGCAAGCCCTGATTTTCCTTATTTTGTCGCGATGATCATTTCTCCCTGTGTAGGTGGGAGCCAACAGAATGTTTTCGCAACCGGAGGAGAAAACTGGAGATTGAAATTTCATGATAAGATCCCGTCGCAACGAAAAACGCCTTTGTTTTAATGATTACCACTCCAATTCACGTATCATGTCTGTGACACTATCTCCCCTGTTTCGCGATATTACAAAACGAGCTGCCCTTCTTTGTACTTTTTCGACGTCATCCGTCAGTCCCATCTTATGCGGATCCCACACCGCACAGCAGTACTCCAGAATAGAGCGGACAAGCGTAGTGTAAGCAGTTTCTTTGGTAGGCCTGTTGCACATTCTAAGTGTTCTGCCAATGAATCGCAGTCTTTGGTTTGCTCTACCCACGATATTATCTATGTGATCGTTCCAATTTAGGTTATTTGTAATTGTAATTCCTAAGTATTTAGTTGAATTTACAGCCTTCAGATTTCTGTGACTTATCGAGTAATCGAAATTTAGCTGACTTCTTTTAGTACTCATGTGAATAACTTTGCACTTTTCTTTATTCAGGGTCGATTGCCACTTTTCACACCATACAGATATCTTATCTAAATCTTTTTGCAAGTCGTTTTGATCATCTGATGACTTTACAAGGCGGTAACTGAGAGCATCATCTGCAAACAATCTAAGACGGCTACTCAGATTGTCTTCTATATCGTTAATATAGATCAGGAACAATAGAGGGCCTGTAATATTTCCTTGGGGAACGCCAGATATTTCTTCTGTTTTACTCGATGACTTTCCGTCCATTACTAGGAATTGTGACCTTTCTGACAGGAAATCACGAATCCAGTCGCACAACTGAGGTGATACTCCGTAGGCACGCAGTTTTATTAGAAGACGCTTGTGAGGAACGGTGTCGAAAGCCTTCTGGAAATCTAAAAATATGGAATCAATTTGACATCCCCTGTCGATAGCACTTATTACTTCATGAGTATAAAGAGCTAGTTGTGTTTCACAAGAACGATCTTTTCTGAATCCGTGTTGACTATGTGTCAATAAATCTTTTTCTTCGAGGTACTTCATAATGTTCGAATACAGTATATGTTCTAAAACCCTACTGCAAATCGACGTTAGTGATACAGGCCTGTAATTCAGCGGATTACTCCTACTTTCCTTTTTAGGTATTGGTGTGGCTTGAGCAATTTTCCAGTCTTTAAGTATGTATCTTTCTGTGAGCGAGTGGTTGTATATAACTGCTAAATATGGAGCTATTTTATCAGCATACTCTGAGAGGAACCTGACTGGTCTACAATCTGGACCGGAGGCCTTGCCTTTATTTAGGCTGCTTTGTTACACCGACGATATCTACTTCTGTGTTTCTCATCTTGGCAGTTGTTCTTGATCGGAATTCAGGAATATTTACTTCGTCTTCTTTGATGAAGGAGTTTCGGAAAACCGTGTTTCATAACTCTGCTTTAGTGGCACTATCATCAGTGACTTCACCGTTGTTATCGCGCAGTGAAGGTAATGATTGTGTCTTGCGACTGGTGTGCTTTATGTATGACCAGAATCTCTTTGGATTTTCTGTCAGATTTCGAGACAGAATTTCGTTGTGGAAATTATTAAAAGCATCTCGCATTAAAGAACGCGCCATATTTCGAACTTCTGTAAAACTTTGCCAATCCTGGGGATTTTGCGTTATCTTAAATTTGGCATGTTTTTTTCGTTTCTTCTGTAACAACGATCTGGCCCGTTTTGTGTACCGTGGGGGATCAGTACCATCACTTATTAATTTATGTGGTGTATATCTCTCAATTGCTGTTGATACTATCTCTTTGAAAACATTCCACAACTTTTCTATACTTACATGTTCAGATCGGAAGGAATGAAGACAGTCTCTTAAAAAGGTGTTAAGAGCATTTTATTAGCTTTTTTAAATGGATATACTTCGCGTTTCTTTTTGATGGTTGTAGGTATTACAGTATTCAGCCTAGCAGCAACTGTCTTGTGGTCGCTAATCCTTGTATTCGTCACAACACTTTTAGAGAATGATCTTGATAAAGGCGACGAGCAGCTCTTCCGCTACCGTGAGCTCCGCTGTACAGCAGGATCATGTTGGTGCTGTCTGCAAACGCGTACTCTACCATGTTGCTATAGCACTCACGGATATTTGAATGAGGACCGAACCAAGACAGAGAGGCAGGATTGACGAGAAATGACATCAGCCGATTAGACGTCAGCATCCCCTACCACAACTACCTGTTGCACACTAGCAAAGTGCTGAAGAACGGAAACGGCAAGTTTATGAACACGCCTTCCAGTGCCAAATATTGTCTACCCAGTCCCATCTACAGGCCAACGGCCTTGCCGCAGTGGTAACACCGCTTTCCGTCAGATCGCCGAAGTTAAGCGCTGTCGGACAGGACTCACACTTGGATTGGTGACCGTCGGGTCTCTCGAGTACTGTTGACAAGTAGGGTGCACTCAGCCCTTGTGAGGCAAACTGAGCACCTACTTGATTGAGAAGTAGCCGACTGGGAGCGCAGAGTGCTGGCCACCAGCCCCTCCGTAACCGCATCCAGTGACGCCTGTGGGCTGAAGATAACGCGGCGGCCGGTATTTACCGTTGGGTCCTCAAAGGTCTACGCGGGCGGAGTTTAGTTTAGTGTAATCCCCTCTACTGGTCCTAGAAGTTTATGAGGGGAATTTTAGTGCACCCTGCATAAGCCAGTGTTTCTAGCAGTACTTTGTAAGTACAGGGTCTCCGAAAAGTCTTTCCCTGATTATGTAAATTGATAACTCAGGCTAGAAGTAAGATACAAATATGAAACTTGTGTCGAATTGTTTGCAACTATCAAAGTTTTTTTTCTGTTTTAGGTTCGCAGTACCTAAATAGTGGATGAGGTGCAGTGCCCAAGAGGCCATGTTAACCAATCAGGAGATGGCACAGTGTGTCCTGTGGTACCATGAGACACAATCACCAACCACAGTGCAGGGACACTTCCAGACAACATGTGGAAGGAATTCACCTGATGCCAGGAGCATTAAAGCCTGGTATGAGAAGTTCAAGAACACAGGATCGGTTGCTGACCTTCCGAGGTCTGGTCGACCAAGAACCTCAGCAGACAGGGTGGAAGCTGTAAGGCAGTCTTTTCTGCGAAGTCCGAAGAAATCGGTGCGCAGGGCCTCACGTGAATTACAGATGCCAAAAAGCTCTCTCCATGACACTTTACACAAACGTTTATTGTTTCGTGCATACAAAGTGCAAATCGTTCAGGCCTTGTTGCCCAATGACAGTACACGTCGATATGACTTTGCGGTCGAAATGCTATCACGTATAGCCGGCCGAAGTGGCCGTGCGGTTAAAGGCGCTGCAGTCTGGAACCGCAAGACCGCTACGGTCGCAGGTTCGAATCCTGCCTCGGGCATGGGTGTTTGTGATGTCCTTAGGTTAGTTAGGTTTAACTAGTTCTAAGTTCTAGAGGACTAATGACCTCAGCAGTTGAGTCCCATAGTGCTCAGAGCCATTTGAACCATTTTGCTATCACGTATTGAGGACGATAATGGTTATCTCAGACGAATTGTCTTTTCCGACGAAGCGACCTTTTTTGTCAGTGGAGTAGTGAATCGCCATAATGTGCGCATTTGGGGTTCACAACCCCCTGTCGAGGTCATGGAGTGCACCAGAGGCTGTCCAAAGGTGAATGTTTGGTGCGCGCTATTGCACAATCGAATTATCGGGCCATTCTTCTTCGCTGAGGCTACCGTCACATCTGCAGTGTATCTGGGCATGTTGCAACTGTATACTGTTCCTCAGCTGCTTCAGTATCACCCCGATGTCTTGTTTCAGCAAGACGGTGCACCGCCTCATTGGGGTTTGGACGCCCGTGCCTATCTCGATATGACCTTTCCTGGGCGATGGATTGGTTGTGATGGGCCAACGGTTTGGCCTCCCCGCCCTTCCGAAATAACCCCATTAGACTTCTTTTTATGGGGTTATGTCAAGGACGAGGTCTACCGAACACCTGACAATGGATAACCACGGTCATTGAATCGTTCCCTTAAGTGATGTTGGCTAATGTGTGGACGGAAATTGAATATCGCCTAGATGTGCTACGTGCTACCAAGGATGCTCATGTGGAAGTTTACTGATGCGTGAAGCCGGTCGCGGTGGCCGAGGGGTTCTAGGCGCTTCAGTCCGGAACCGCGCGATTGCTACAGTCGCAGGTTCGAATCCTGCCTCCGGCCTGGATGTGTGCGCTGTCCTTAGGCTAGTTAGGTTTAAGTAGTTCTAAGTTTTAGGGGACTGATGACCTCAGATGTTAAGTCCCATAGTGCTCAGAGCCAAATGAACCATTTGATGTGTGAAAAAAACTTTGATAGTTTGTAAACAATTAGACACCAGTTTCATAATTGTATCTTACTTATAGCCTGAGTTATCAATTTATGTAATCAGGGAAAGACTTTTCCGACACCCTGTACTTTTTATCAGCATTCAGAAACGCCGTAGATTGCGGGGTAAGCCCAATCCTTACTAGCACTTTTTTCCGCCGACCATTTGAATTATGAATAACTGTCCTATGTTCCTTCATGTAAAAGGGAATGACCTGCGTCTTTCTTCCGATCGTTACGAACAATTTGTTGGCCCAGTGACCCACGATAATCTGCTGATAGACGGGAAACAGGTTCTCTCGTTCCGTCTCTAACAATCTCGTCGTGGAGAAGGGGGAAAGCCGTAATCTTGTTCTCCTCTCTCCAAAACTTCAGCTTCGCACACACGTTCGCCACGAAAGATGACGGAGCAGCGAGAGTGTCGAGAAAGCTGTTTGGGTGCGGTAGGTGCAAGTTTCACACCGGAGGGGTCAATTAGGCGCAGGGGTGGGCCGCCGGAACCCGTTCTCGCGGCGCGCAGCGTGCGAACCCGGCGGCCCCTGGGCGGCGGTGGGCGGAGGGCGGCGCCTCGGCGGCGCGCAGCCTTGAACCCGCGGCGGTAGCGGGATGGCTGGCTGTCATTAGCGCGCGAGGCCGTGCCCGCCGACGGCGGCGCGCGGCGCGGATAACTGCGCCGGGGCTCGCCTCGCGGACCCGCCGTGCCAATGCCGTGGCGGCCGCCGGACGTGCCGAGGCGAGGCAGTCGCCCCCCGCACCACCGCGAAACGTTGGCACCCGGATTTCCGAGGTACTTGCCGGAAGATTGCTTCCACGGAGAGCGGACACGTCACAATCCGAGGAAAACTGTTGTGAGCAACTACACTACTGGCCATTAAAATAGCTACACCACGAAGATGGCGTGCTACAGACGAGAAATTTAACCGACAGGGAGAAGATGCTGTGATATGCAAATGATTAGCTTTTCAGAGCATTCAAACAAGGTGGCGACACCTACAACGTGATAACATGAGGAAACCTATTTCTCATACACAAACAGCAGTCGACCGGCATTGCCTGGTGAAACGTTGTTGTGATGCCTCGTGTAAGGAGGAGAAATGCGTACCATCACGTTTCCGACTTGGATCAAGGTCGGATTGTAGCCTATCGCGATTTTGGTTTATCGTATCGCGACATTGCTGCTCGCGTTAGTCGAGATCCAATGACTGTTAGCAGAATATGGAATCGGTGGGTTCAGAAGGGTAATACGGAACGCAGTGCTAGATCCCAACGGACTCGTATCATTAGCAGTCGAGATAACAGGCATCTTATCCACATGGCTGTAACGGATCGTGCAGCCACGTCTCGATCCCTGAGTCAACAGATGGGGACGTTTGCAACACAACAACCATCTGCACGAACAGTTCGACGAAGTTTGCAGCAGCATGGACTATCAGCTCGGAGACCATGGCTGCGGTTGCCCTTGTCGCTGCATCACGGACAGGAGCGCCTGCGATGGTGTTCTCAACGACGAACCTGTATGCACAAATGGCAAAACGTCATTTTCTCGGATGAATCCAAGTTCTGTTTACAGCATCATGATGGTCGCATCCGTGTTTGGCGACATCGCGGTGAACGCACATTGGAAGCGAGTATTTGTCATCGCCATACTGGCGTATCAACCGGCGTGATGGTATGGGGTGCCATTGGTTACACGTCTCGGTCACCTCTTGTTCGCATTGACGGCACTTTGAACAGTGGACGTTACATTTCAGATGTGTTACGACCCGTGGCACTGCCCTTCATTCGCTCCCTGCGAAACCCTACATTTCAGCAGGATAATGCAAGACCGCGTGTTGCAGGTCCCGTACGGGCCTTTCCGCATAGAGAAAATGTTCGACTGCTGCCCTGACCAGCACATTCTCCAGATCTCTCACCAACTGAAAACGTCTGGTTAATGGTGGCCGAGCAACTGGCTCGTCACAATACGCCGGTTATTGCTCTTGATCAACTGTGGTATCGTGTTGAAGCTACATGGGCAGCGGTACCTGTACATGCCATCCAAGCTCTGTTTGACACAATGCCCAGGCGTATCAAGGCCGTTATTACGGCGAGAGGTGGTTGTTCTGGGTACTGATTTCTCAGGATCTATGCACCCAAATTGCGTGAAAATGTAATCACATGCCAGTTCTAGTATAATATATTAGTCCAATGAATACCCGTTTATCATCTGCATTTCTTCTTGGTGTAGTAATTTTGATGGCCAGTGGTGTAAATAAGGTTTAACATAGGCTATTGCCGAGAAGACGTATTGCTCTGTGGCAAGAGACTATCCAGAGTGCCAATATAAAATGCGTTTCTAGACTTCCGGCAGGTAGTAGATTATGCGAATTTCTTCATTTCCATCACTCTATGGCCGAGCGGTTCTAGGCGCTTCAGTCCGGAACCGTGCTGCTGGTACTGTCACAGGTTCGAATCCTGCCTCGGGCATGGATGTGTGTGATGTCCTTAGGTCAGTTAGATTTAAGTAGTTCTAAGTATAGGGGACTCATGACCTCAGATGTTAGGTCCCATAGTGCTTGGAGCCATTTGAGCCATCTGAGCCATGATTCTACTGGTATATTTAGCCTAACCAGATCAGCGCCTTCAGGCCATCACCGATGTCGGATCGGGAAGTATACACACCACAACAAAGTATTTTACAAAACATTCTTAATTTTTACGCACACTCGTGAATGCAAATATGCAAATGATGTATAAGTCAGGTAGCCTATCTGAAGCGGGGTGGGGGAGGGGGGGGGTGGTTGGAGGGGATATATCCGAAAATTTAAACATGCATTCCTTGAAAAATTTTTTACAGACATAATTAGTAAGGTAAAGATATTAACTGTTGCATGTGTAAGTTAAAGGGCTGTATTTTAATGGAAATGGTATTAAAGGACCCTGGACCAATAATAATAATTTTTAACTTGTTTCATTGCCTTTTTACAAAAAGCCATAACTGAATTTCTAATCATGGAACCAACTTAGAAATTTTATTCCTGGCCCCTATGAAGGTTATAAGATCATTGAACTACAATCATTAATTTATGGTTAAAATTTTATTACTTACGAACTGAGCCGTGGCGGCTCATATCGATGGTGCCACTCTGGTTGTTTATGTTTCCTGCCACGGTCAGGGCGGTAAGCAGCACCCTCTGGGGCCTACGCGAGGAGTAACGAGGCGATGTCCTGTGTGGGGTGTGCTCCAGGACGTGGTGGAAGACGGTTGTCGGGTTGACGCAGCGAGTGTGGCACCGGACCTATCGCATGGAGATATACAAGTTGGCCTTGAACGGAAGGCACCGTAGCAAGCAGCGGGAAGCGGGCGTCCTGTAATTTGTGTGAAGGAGTAACGAATTTTGCATTGAATGTCCCAGTGGTTCCCGAGAGTTGCGGTGGCTGCTTTCGGAGAAGAGAATTAGTAAGAGCTTGTGTCTACGCTCTTTTCCGTACGATGTTGCTGCCTGCCGCTATAAACGGGTGAAAATCAGGCGCTTGTATTGACTATACGGGAACTGGTGATGTAAAATTAAATTTGTGATTGAGTCTCACTTTTACTGTGACAATTTAGAGACGAAAACTGTGGTGGTTTCATTAGGTCTGGTTCTTTGCTGTGCAACTAAGGGAGTCAGGTATTTGGGGTAACTGAGGGAGCACCATTATGTTGGTCTAAGTGATACGTTCTCCACGTTTTGTCTATAGTTTTGCGAATCGAAATCGTGGGGGAGTACACGTGTGAGCAATTTGCTATTGTATTGATGGTTATGTTGTAAAGACTGTTCTCTGGTGTGTTAAATCACGCGCTGATTTGTAGCCAATCTAAGCAGAAGCTACCATTGCTACTTCCTTATGTGCTACTGTCCTTATGATTGGCGTTGTTTGTCATTTGATTGTGGGTGTGCTCACGTTTAAAAAAAATTACGGCTACTATTCATAAGGGTTGTCTAGTAAGGAAATTGCTTAAGCTTTTATCATATGCTGGTCTGTTTGCCTATCACATTGGCTTTCTCTGCAGTAACTGAAGGAATGTGTATGGTGGTTCAAGATTGTAGGCTGACTAGTATTTGAACTGGTGTCGAGGTTAAGGGCGAGATCAGCATCCCGCAAACCCGCACGCTACGCGTGGTTAAATATTCCGCTATTGGGGAGCAGGCTCTCTGTTCTTGGATTTTGTAAGGATACGTGATGAGTGCATCGTTGTAGTTTTTCGCGTGCTAATTGCGGCGTTGCGGTGCCGACGTAGGGCTAGACTTGTGATGTAGATTATGTTGAAAGGGACTTAACTGTACCATACTTAAGAGAGCTTTTAGTTTGTTTTAGGCCTGTACATGGAATGATGTTGATATTTTGTCGATTTCGCCAATAACTTCCTGTGTGGGGAGATCCTCTGAGGGACTTGTACTGTTGCAGTGCAGTCCATCTGAAACGTGCTGCTTAAAACTTGGGACTGCAGCTGTCTGATATTATATATTACCGTTTAATCTTAAATGTCTTGGATGTAATATGATTGTTGAGGATTATGTAATTAATTCTGATTGCTGGCTTCTTAAAAGAAGTATTTCGTTTTAAAATATGTGCTCGGTCAGATCCTATTTAAATATGATTTTATCATCATTCAAATTTTCTAGTCTTGCTTTCTTTAAAGGCTTTCAGTTAAATGATTGCTATTTGCCTGTTTAAATCTTTGAGTGACTTAAAGGAAAAGAATGTTATTGTGTAATTTGTACTGATTGTTCCTTTTGGGTAATACCTGACTCATGGTTTCAATAAATGAGTGTCTAGTCAATGGTGATGCACTGTTCTTTTGCTAGCCTACCCCTTCCACTCCACAGCCTATTGAGCTGTTTTGTGTCGAAATTGTGTTCAGAACACCCCTCTGACCTGACACCTCACGAACTACTGAATTTTGCACAATCAAAATTAAGTACTTTTTTCCTAACGTGCAGTTCTATAAATCAGAATTAAAGGCCTAATATGCTTTAGTTCTAGTGAGTCAGCAAACTGTGTTGAACAGCACCTAAAAAATTCATTGCATTAGCTGAAATACTTTTTGAGAAGAGGCTTCTAACAATGCAAAAAACGTAAAAGCGAGACAATGCTGTTCAAGGATTTAGTTCATATATAGCAACATGTTTTTCGTATTTTCCTGTTTGTCGTATTTCGATAGAATAAGTATGGATGCTTACATCTTATTATAGGTAACAGAAGTGTGCTGAGGCAATTGTTGGTAATGTTCAATAATAATCCCCATATTTTTCTGCACAATAACAAAAATTTACACCTGCTACTCCAAAGAAAAAAAAGGAAGAAAGTCTAGCCAAAATGGGCTCTAAAATGTGTACCGTAAAACTATCACCACTTGTGTATCTTCGTTACTGTGAAACACATCTCTTTTATTGACCAAGTGCAAGAACGGTACCAACGAGTACTGAAGACACTCGTTCAACGTGAAAGAAGTGCAACAGTTCCGCAAATTGCTACAGATTTCAATGCTGGGCCATCAACAGGTGTCAGTGGGCGAACCATTCAGCGAAACATTATCGACATGGGCTTTCGGAGCCGAAGACCCAATCGTGTACCCTTGATGACTACACGACACAAGGCTTTATGCCTCGCTTGGGCCCGTCATCACCGACATTGGACTGTTGATGACTGGAAACATGTTGCCTGGTCGGACGAGTCTCAAACTGTACCCAGCGGATAGACGTGTACGGTTATGGAGACAACCTCACGAATCGAGAGACCTGCATGTCAGCAGGGGACTGTTCAAGCTGGTGGAGGCTCTGTAATGGTGTGGGGCGTGTACAGTTGGAGTGATGTGGGACTCGTGATACGTCTAGATACGACTCTGACGGTGACACGTACGTAAGCATCCTGTCTGATCACTTGTATCCATTCATGTCCATTGTGCATTTCGACGGACTGGGGCAATTCCAACAGGACAATGGGACACCCCCAGGTCTAGAATTGCTACAGAGTGGCAACAGGGACACTCTTCTGAGTTTAAGCACTTCCGCTGGCCACCAAATTCCCAGACATGAAAATTATTGAACGAATATGGGATGCTTTTATCGTGCTGTTCAGTAGTGTTCAGAAGAGATCTCTACTCCCTAGTACTCTTACATATTTATGGACAGTCCTGCAAGATTCATGGTGTCAATACCCCCCCCCCCCCCCCCCAGCACTACGTCGGACATTAGTCGAGTCCATGCCACGTCGTGTTGCGGCACTTCCGCGTGCTCGCGGGGGCCCTACATGACATTAGGCAGGTGTACCAGTTTATTTGACTCTTCAGTGTAGCTCTTAAGGTATGTATTTTGGAGCCCATGTTTACTAGAGTTTTTTTCTTATTTTGGTGTAAGGAACCTGTACGAAAGTTTGTAAAAGTATTTTTGCAACATCCTTATATTACTAAAGGACTAAAACGGTTAAACCACAGCAGTTGTAGGTTGTCTTTCTAACGGCTTCCAGGGGCAACAACATATTGTTATTCAGTATTTGAAACAGTTATTGACCGAATGTAAAAATTTAAACTGCTTCCTTAATCACTCACATTAAAGATTTAACAGTTTAAAACAAGTATTATAGTTAAAAACACGACGCAGCGTAACTAACGGCGCGCAAATTATCCAGACTAAATTCATCCAGTATTTCAGAATAAGCGACTTCTAAGAAATTGCACACATAATTTTAGATCATCCAGTAATTTTTTATCGCTGACTCTCACGACAAAACAACGAAAGGAAAAAAGTTTAGTACTTACTAAATGTTCGCTGATTATGCAGCGGAGTTTCAATCTCTCAGGCAAGACGTGTTAATTTATTACTTATTTACTACTAACTCTCCTCTCACTGCCATTCTTCAGACAGTATCCGCATGCACCACACAACGTATCTACAAAATTATACCAATTGGCAACACATAGTTCAGGAGATATGACGATATAAACATCAAGATGTTTTAAAAACTACAGTCTCTTCATTACGAAGGTTTTACATGCTTAACTTCAACATTTAAAACAATACCGCATTTCTAAAGCAATCAGACGTTTGAAGCTGTTTCATATATGGGAGGTAGGTTACTGGTAAAGAACTAAAAGAAGAAGTGTTATAAAATCTGAGGCGACAAGTCTATGGAATACCCATGCCAGAGGAAGAGACAGGTTGGTGAGGCATCCGCTATGAGATGTGAAAGAAGTTAATTTGGAACTGGAAGCAACAGCAGTGGAGTAACATAACAGTGGTAGGTGAAGACCAGAATTTGCGAAACAGATTATAGGGGATGCTGCGTGAAGCAGCTACCGTTAGAATTACATCGTTAAACGATAGTACAAGGTACCGTTGTTCTTTGGAATCTGGAGAGATACTGCGCCTCTTAATGTGATTTCGATTATACTTTAGGCCGAAACGCATAATGTTGTAGAATTTCTAATGTAAAAGAGCGACTGAGATTGGAAATTGTATTAATTTCATTTTCACCAGACTTTTGCCGTAACGCTGCGTTACATTTCTAATTTCCGAACCACTTCTCATTCGGAGCCAATCACTGAGTATAGCGTCAGTGTGCGACGTCAAATGCTGTAGTAACTCCAGGCGCGTCCTGGATTTCCCTCTCCTTTAGTTTTGGCAATGGCAACGCAATCTCCTGCTCACTTAGAACAAGATATTCTTGCTTGGCTGTTTCTCAGATGCTATCAACGTTTTCCAGTACTCCACTTTCACGTTTGCACACTTCTGACCTCCAGACTTGCACTTTCAGGAACTTAATCCACATTTCCACATCAATATCCAACCTCAGCAGAGGTCTTTGGTTCAAGAACGTTCTCTTCGTCTGTGCCAAGCAACTTCTGATACGTTACTCAATTCAATTATTTTTTGCAATCTTGCTACCTAGGTAAGAGAATAAACATTCAGAAACACCCAATATTATAAGATTACACCATTACAGAGCACTTAATGGAAGCAGGTTCATCCATAAAATACGTACAAGTGTGAATACGAAGCGATTTAAAGTGGAACGACGACGAAAATTAACTGCAGGTATAGCAGATTCCGGACTGGGATTCACTGGAACAATATTCAGGACGCGTAGTAGGAGGTACACTACAGGCAATTAAAATTGCTACACCAAGAAGAAATGCAGATGATAAACGGGTATTCATTCGACAAATACATTATACTAGAACTGACATGTGATTCCTTTTTTACGCAATTTGGGTGCATAGATCCTGAGAAATCAGTACCCAGACAACCACCTCTGGCAGTAATAAAGGCCTTGACACGCCAGGGCAATGAGTCTTACAGAGCTTCGATGGCGTGTACAGGTACAACTGCCCATGCAGCTTCAACACGATACCACAGTTCATCAAGAGTAGTGACTGGCGTATTGTGACGAGCCAGTTGCTCAGACACGATTGACCAGACGTTTTCAATTGGTGAGGGATCTGGAGAATTTGCTGGCCAGGGCAGCAGTCGAACATTTTCTCTATCCAGAAAGACCTGTACAGGACCTGCAACATGCGAACGTGCATTATCCTGCTGAAATGTAGGGTTTCGCAGGGATCGAACGAAGGGTAGAGCCACGGGTCGTAACATATCTGAAATGTAACGTCCACTGTTCAAAGTGCCGTCAATACGAACAAGAGGAGACCGAGACGTGTAACCAATGGCACCCCACACCATCACGCCGGGTGATACGCCAATATGGCGATGGCGAATACACGCTTCCAATGTGCGTTCACCACGATGTCGCCAGACACGGATGCGACCATCATGATGATGTAAACAGAACTTGGATTCATCCGAAGAAATGACGTTTCGCCATTCGTGCATACAGGTTCGGCGTTGAGTACACCAACGCAGGCTCTCCTGTCCGTGATGCAGCGTCAAGGGCAACCGCAGCCATGGTCTCCGAGCTGATAGTCCATGCTGCTGCAAACTTCGTCGAACTGTTCGTGCAGATGGTTGTTTTGTTGCAAACGTCCCCATCTGTTGACTCAGGGATCGAGACGTGGTTGCACGATCCGTTACAGCCATGCGGATAAAGCTCCTGTCGTCTCGACTGCTAGTGATACGAGTCCGTTGGGATCTAGCACTGCGTTCCGTATTACCCTCCTGAACCCACCGATTCCATATTCTGCTAACAGTCATTGGATCTCGACCAACGCGACCAGCAATGTTGTGATACGATAAACCGCAATCGCGATAGGCTACGATCCGACCTTTATCAAAGTCGGAAACGTGATGGTACTCATTTCTCCTCTTTACACGAGGCATCGCTACAACGTTTTACCAGGCAACGCCGGTCAACTGCTGTTTGTGTATGAGAAGACGGTTGGAAACTTTCCTCATGTCGGCAACGTTGATGTGTCGCCACCGGCGCCAACCTTGTGTGAATGCTCTGAAAAGCTAGTCATTTGCATGTCACAGCATCTTCTTCCTGTCGATTAAATTTCGCGTCTGTAGCACGTCATCTTGGCCAGTAGTGTAGCTTACAAAACTCTCATTCGACCAATATTTGAATATTGCTCGTCTGCGCAGCATCTGTACCAGATAGGATCGATACGTGAAATGGAGAAGATCCGAATAAGATCAGCGCATTTCAGTTACAGATTCATTCAATAAGAGCAAATGCTTACGGGGATGTAGCCCAACTCCAATGGCGGACGCTGCAAACAGAGAAGTTCTGCATCGTGGTGTGGTTTCCTTTTAATATTCCGAGATCATACGTTCCCAGAAGAGTCGACCAATATATCGCTTCCTGCTACGCATATCTCGCGAAAAGACGATAGAGATTCAATTATCGATATACGAGCTCACCAGAATCGTTCTTACCGCGAACCACTCGCAAGCGGAACAGGAAGGGGTGTAAGTGACTGTGAAATTATGCCGCAACACAAACCGCAAGATGACTAGCGCAGTGTAAATGTAGAATCGCTTCTCGCCTTCCACTGCTGATTTGTTTCCTGGTTTGGGCTTCGTCAAGCCGTTTTCTTCCTTTCTACAGTACCTTATTTTTGTATTTGCTTTGTTATTCCTTAATGCACATTCTGCACTATGCGCCCTGTCGATTGCTTTCAACAAATATTCTGTGTCTTTCCGATCTGACAGGCTGTGTGATGAGCTGTGTATTGTGTGTATTGTGTGATGAAGTGTATATCATTAATTAAGTAACACTCGAAGTGTTTATGATGTCCATCATTGTGTGAGACTGATTTTAGTAACGGATGCAAAATGGATGCAGTAGAAATGTAATACTTGCATAACACTGATATGGACAACATACAGAATCGTCTACAGAGCAAAATTAAAACAGTTTTTAGTCTTGTCAGTGAGCTACAGAAAGCACTTTTTTTCGGATTTCAAAGAAACAAATACACTACTGGCCATTAAAATTGCTACACCACGAAGATGACGTGCTACAGACGAGAAATTTAACCGACAGGTAGAAGATGCTCTGATATACAAATGATTAGCTTTTCAGAGCATTCACATAGGGTTGGCGCCGGTGGCGACACCTACAACGTGCTGAAAGTTTCCAACCGATTTCTCATACACAAACAGCAGTTGACCGGCTTTGCCTGGTGAAACGTTGTTGTGATGCCTCGTGTAAGGAAGAGAAATGCGTACCATCACGTTTCCGACTTTGACAAAGGTCGGATTGTAGCCTATCGCGATTTCGGTTTATCGTATCGTGACATTGCCGTCCGCGTTAGTCCAGATTCAATGACTGTTACCAGAATATGGAATTGGTGGGTTCAGGAGGGTAATACGGAACGCCGTGCTGGATCCCAACGGCCAACGGCCTCGTATCACCAGCAGTCGAGATGACAGGCATCTTATCCGCATGGCTGTAACGGATCGTGCAACCACGTCTCGATCCCTGAGTCAACAGATGGGGACGTTTGCAACACAACAACCATCTGCACGAACAGTTCGACGACGTTTGCAGCAGCATGCCCTATCAGCTCGGAGACCAATGCTGCGGTTGCCCTTGACGCTGCGTCACAGACAGGATCGCCTGCGATGGTGTACTCAACGACGAACCTGGGTGCACGAATTTCGCAACGTCATTTTTTCGGATGAATCCAAGTTTTGTATACAGCATCATGACGGTCGCGTCCGTGTTTGGCGACATCGTGGTGAACGCACACTGGAAGCGTGTATTCGTCATCGCCATACTGGCGTATCACCCGGCGTGATGGTATGGGGTGCCATTGGTTACACGTCTCGGTCACCTCTTGTTCGTATTGACGGCACTTTGAACAGTGGACGTTACATTTCAAATGTGTTACGACCCGTGGCTCCACCCTTCATTCTCTCCCTGCGAAACCCTACATTTCAGCTGCATAATGCACGACCGCATGTTGCAGGTCCTGTACGGGCCTTTCTGGATACAGAAAATGTTCGACTGCCGCCCTGGCCAGCACATTCTCCAGATTTCTCACGAATTGAAAACGTCTGGTCAATGGTGGCCGAGCAACTGGCTCGTCACAATACGCCAGTCACTACTCTTGATGAACTGTGGTATCGTGTAGAAACTGCATGGGAAGCTGTACCAGTACCCGCCATCCAAGCTCTGTTTGACTCAATGAATGGCCTGTTTCCAGGAGCATAACTAGGATATGGTAGCCGCGGTGTCTGCCTTGGGCGCAGCTACGTAATAAGGCAAAAAGTAAGAAAAGAGAAGAGGGAGGGCGAATGAGTAGGAGCAAGCAGCAGCAGCAGAAGAAGACGAAGTAGGGACAGGACTGGAAGGCGGTAAAATAAGGTGGGGGGGGGGGGTGGGGGGGGGGCACAGATGTGTGTTGTTTGAATCATCAGTCTTTGGATCGATGCGGCCCGCCAGGAATTCCTCTCCTGTGCGAATCTTTTCATCTCAGAGTAGCACCTCCGTTCATAGTTATTTCCTAGACGTATTCCAATCTCTGTCTTCCTCTACTGGTTTTATGCTCTACAGCTCCCTCTAGTACCAAGGACGTTATTCCGTGATGTCTTAACAGATGTCCCCCTATCATCCTGTATCTTCTTCTTGTCAGTGTTTTCCACATATTTCTTTGCTCGCCAATTCTGCAGAGAAACTCTTAGTTCCTTACCTGATCAGTCCACCCAATTTTCAACATTCTTCTGTAGGATTCTCTTCTTTCTCGGTTTTTCCCACAGTCTGTGTTTCACTGCCACAAAATGCTGTTCTCCGAACGCACATTCTCATAAATTTCTTAGATTAAGGCCTATGTTTGATACTAGCAGACTTCTCTTGGCCAGGAATGACCTTTTTGCCAGTGCTAATCTGCTTTTTATGTCCTCCTTGCTCCGACCGTCATTGGTTATTTTGCTGCTTAGGTAGTAGAATTCCTTAACTTCATCTACTTCGTGACCATCAATCCTGATGTTAAGTTTGCCACAGTTGTCATTACTTCTACTTCTCACTACATTCGTCTTTTTTCGATTTACTCTCAATCCATATTCTGCACTCAGTAGACTGTTCATTCCATTCAGTAGATCATGTAATTGTTCTTCACTTTCACTCAGGATAGCAATGCCATCAAAGAATCGTATAGCTGTTATCCTTTCACCTTGAATTTTAATTTCACTCCTGAACCTTTCTTTATTTCCATCATTGCTTCGTCGATGTACAGATTGCACAATATGGGCAGCAGACTGCATCCTTGTCTGACATCCTTCTTAATCTAAACATTTCGGTTTTGGTCTTCCACTCTTATTGTTCCATTTAGGTTCTTATACATATTGTATATTACCCGTCTACCTCTGTATTTGACGTATGAAAGAGGATCATTAATACGTTTTGATTAGACTGTTTTGAGTGACGCTTCCATAAGCTCTACATCTCCCTTGGCGTTGTTGTTGTTGTGGTCTTCAGTCCAGAGACTGGTTTGATGCAGCTCTCCATGCTACTCTATCCTGTGCAAGCTTCATCATCTCCCAGTACCTACTGCAACCTACATCCTTCTGAATCTGTTTAGTGTATTCATCTCTTGGTCTCCCTCTACGATTTTTACCCTCCACGCTGCCCTCCAATACTAAATTGGTTATCCCTTGATTCCTCAGAACATGTCCTACCAAACGATCCCTTCTTCTGATCAAGTTGTGCCACAAACTTCTCCCCAAACCTATTCAATACCTCCTCATCAGTTATATGATCTACCCATGAAATCTTCAGCATTCTTCTGTAGCACCACATTTCAAAAGCTTCTATTCTCTTCTTGTCTAAACTATTTATCGTCCATGTTTCACTTCCATACATGGCTACACTCCATACAAATACTTTCAGAAATGACTTCCTGACACTTAAATCTATACTCGATGTTAGCAAATTTCTCTTCTTCAGAAACGCTTTCCTTGCCATTGCCAGTCTACATTTTATATCTTCTCTACTTCGACCATCATCAGTTATTATGCTCTCCAAATAGCAAAACTCATTTACTACTTTAAGTGTCTCATTTCCTAATCTAATTCCCTCAGCATTACCCGACTTAATTCAACTACATTCCATTATCCTCGTTTTGCTTTTGTTGATGTTCATCTTATATCTTCCTTTCAAGACCCTATCCATTCCGTTCAGCTGCTCTTCCAGGTCCCGTGCTGTCTCTGACAGAATTACAATGTCATCGGCGAACCTCAAAGTTTTTATATCTTCTCCATGGATTTTAATGCCTACTCCGAATTTTTCTTTTGTTTCCTTCACTGCTTGCTCAATATACGGATAGAATAACATCGGGGAGAGGCTACAAACCTGTCTCACTCACTTTCCTACCACTGCTCCCCTTTCATGCCCCTCGACTCTTATAACTGCCATCTGCTTTCTGTACAAATAGTAAATAGCCTTTCGCTCCCTGTATTTTACCCCTGCCACTTTTAGAATTTGAAAGAGGGTATTCCAGTCAACATTGTCAAAAGCTTTCTCTAAGTCTACAAATGCTAGAAACGTGTTTGCCTTTCCTTAATCTTTCTTCTAAGACAAGTCGTAGGGTCAGTGTTGCCTCACGTGTTCCAACATTTCTACGGAATCCAAACTGATCTTCCCCGAGGTCGGCTTCTACTAGGTTTTCCATTCGTCTGTAAAGAATTCGCGTTAGTATTTTGCAGCTGTGACTTATTAAACTGATATTTCGGTAATTTTCAGATCTGTCAACACTTGCTTTCTTTGGGATTGGAATTATTATATTCTTCTTGAAGTCTGAGGGTATTTCGCCTGTTTCATACATCTTGCTCACCAGATGGTAGAGTTTTGTCAGGACTGGCTCTCCCAAGGCCGTCAGTAGTTCCAATGGAATGTTGTCTACTGCGGAGGCCTTGTTTCGACTCAGGTCTTTCAGTGCTCTGTCAAACTCTTCACTCAGTATCGGATCTCCCATTTCATCTTCATCTACATCCTCTTCCATTTCCATAATATTGTCCTCAAGTACATCGCCCTTGTATAGACCCTCTATATACTCCTTCCACCTTTCTGCTTTACCTTCTTTGCTTAGAACTGGGTTTCCATCTCAGCTCTTGATGTTCATACAAGTGGTTCTCTTATCTCCAAAGGTCTCTTTAATTTTCCTGTAGGCAATATCTATCTTACCCCTAGTGAGATAAGCCTCTACATCCTTAAAATTGTCCTCTAGCCATCCCTGCTTAGCCGTTTTGCACTTCTTGTCGATCCACATTTTTGAGACGTTTGTATTCCATTTTGCCTGCTTCATTTACTGCATTTTTATATTTTCTCCTTTCATCAAATAAATTCAATATTTCTTCTGTTACCCAAATATTTCTACTAGCCCTCGTCTTTTTACCTACTTGATCCTCTGCTGCCTTCACTACTTCATCTCTCAAAGCTACCCATTCTTCTTCTACTGTACTTCTTTCCCCAATTCCTGTCATTTGTTCCCTAATGCTCTCCCTTAAGCTCTCTACAACCTCTGGTTCTTTCAGTTTATCCAGGTCCCATCTCCTTAAGTTCCCACCTTTTTGCAGTTTCTTCAGTTTTAATCTACAGGTCATAACCAATAGATTGTGGTCACAGTCCACATCTGCCCCTGTAAATGTCTTACAATTTAAAACCTGGTTCCTAAATCTCTGTCTTACCATTATATAATCTATCTGAAACCTGTCAGTATCTCCAGGCTTCTTCCATGTATACAGCTTTCTTTACGATTCTTGAACCAAGTGTTAGCTATGATTAAGTTGTGCTCTGTGCAAAATTCTACCAGGCGGCTTCCTCTTTCATTTCTTAGCCCCAATCCATATTCACCTACTACGTTTCCTTCTCTCCCTTTTCCTACTACCGAATTCCAGTCACCCATGACTATTAAATTTTCGTCACCCTTCACTATCTGAATAATTTCTTTTATTTCATCATACATTTCATCAATTTCTTCGTCATCTGCAAAGCTAGTTGGCATATAAACTTGTACTACTGTAGTAGTTGTGGGCTTCGTATCTATCTTGGCCACAATAATGCGTTCACTATGCTGTTTGTAGTAGCTTACCCGCATTCCTATTTTCCTATTCATTATTAAACCTACTCCTGCATTACCCGTATTTGGTTTTGTGTTTATAACCCTGTAGTCACCTGACCGGAAGTCTTGTTCCTCCTGCCACCGAACTTCAATAATTCCCTCTATATCTAACTTTAATGTATCCATTTGCCTTTTTAAATTTTCTAACCTACCTGCCCGATTAAGGGATCTGATACTCCACGCTCCGATCCGTAGAACGCCAGTTTCCTTTCTCCTGATAATGACATCCTCTTGAGTAGTCCCTGCCTGGAGATCCGAATGGGGGAATATTTTACCTGCGGAATATTTTACCCAAGAGGACGCCATCATCCTTTAATCATACAGTAAAAGTGCATCCCCTGGGGAAAAATTACGGCCGTAGTTTCCCCTTGCTGTCAGCTGTTCGCAGTACCAGCACAGCCAGGCCGTTTTGGTTATTGTTACAAGGCCAGATCAGTCAATCATCCAGACTGCTGCCCCTGCAACTACTGAAAAGGCTGCTGCCCCTCTTCAGGAACCACACGTTTGTCTGGCTTCTCAACAGATACCCCTCCGTTGTGGTTGCACCTACGGTACGGCTGTCTGTATCGCTGAGGCACGAAAGCCTCCCCACCAACGGCAAGGTCCATGGTTCATGGGGGGGCGTAAAGACGCGTATTTCTTACTTTCAGCTATTAGTTAGGCCACTTTCCTTAGGCCAAGTACGCCAATGAATCGGAACTGTGAAGAGTATATCAGAGTTCACTGTTTTCATTGTTACGTCTTTGAACTGATGGGATATTAACCAATTAAAAAAGGAATCGCATTATCGATACGAGCTATGAGAATTTGGACTGCATGTTGTTTCATGTTGTGAATTTATTATACAAAAAACAATTATTAAGTCGTAATTATTTAAGGAACGATCCATTGTAGTTTCCTAACAGGTTTCAATTAGAGCGTATTTTATTGAATTGCAGTGTTTTTCGACGCTTTGTGATTTCGCGTCGAAACAGGTAACCAAAAAGTTCGTGACAGTCAAATAACAAGGCCAATTGAGAAGCGGGACGGCGTTAGGATTAAACATGTAGTGGGGTGAACCTGGCTAGCTGGGGGAGGCGGGAAGGGTTTGCTGCGAGCACCAGTTGTCACTGTTATTCCACTGCGCATTACTGTAAGAATGACTGGAATTCAAAATCTCGTCTGATTACGGTCCGTGCGGTCATCTTGGGTAAGGTCTACCTGGGTTCTAGTTTCTTTCCATCTTATTTTTTCATGAAAGTGGTGTTTACAGAAAAGACAGAGTGTGATTTGCTGTAATGCTCAGACCTGCCATTCTTTTTAATAATGAGGTAACACGCGCGTTTCTTCGCTAGCGAGCTGCACAACAGATCTAGACAGAGGACGGGGTAAATTATGTGGAACTAATCACCGCGCCTTGCTGCGTAGTAACTGCTGTGTTCCATGCAGTAAGAATGGCTCCTGAGGCAATGCCGTGGAAACCGTTCACAGCAATAATGTGTGGGATGTTTAACGATCTGTCTTATAGTAAGTACTCATTTAGTTAATACAGGAAGGAATTACCATACGTAAATCTCCATAGTAGATGCAAAACACTTTGTTGAGCTGTGAGCTATTTGTGCAGTGTAAACGCTTTAAGGTCCATCAAGTTGGTCTTGAAAAAGGGATTTATTGAAGAATACCACGAAGTTGTCTGCTGCCAGACGCGTGTCATGCCGTGCATTCGTGCACGTATCTGTAGGCATAGGTTAGCCTCAAAGCAACTGTCGTCAGCTATCATAGTTATCTGCTAGGATCGTATACCGCTGGGTGGAAACTGTAAGGCATATCTTAACAAGCCGTCTGAACTTCGAGGCGACCCAACCAACAGAAAAGCTTGGCAGAAAGAACGATTTCGCGAAGGCCAGGTGGTCGGCAATCAAAGGGTCGCCGCTATCCGGACATTCGGTTCTTCCGCTTTGCTATGATGACATGCTGATCTCTTTAGAACAGACGATGTGTCTTGTGGTAATGAAATTGATGCACAGAAGTGACTTCGTTGTGGACTTAAAGTGCATTTTCAGATTGTGGAACATTAGACTTCTCTCCGTGACATGTGCTGCAGTCGTGTTTAGTGTGGGAAACGTTAATTTTTGTTCGAGTTTACAACTTTGTTGGAAAACATGAGAACCAAAATTTAATTTTTTCAGTCATCTAATCTTCCAGGTTCTTTATCTCATTGCTTTTTAACTCATCAAACAATATTTCGGGCGTTAAAGCTCGCATATCATGGTTTTCTTCCTTTATTACAATATGTATACGTCAAATTGCAAAAGAATTCTATCGAAGAAGGGCGAAAACGTATGGCAGAAGAAAAATAAATTATTACAAAATGTATCAATATTTATTTAGCATATGGCTATTACAGACATATCATGAAAGTAAATTACATATACGTAGGTACATATTGACACACAAGAAACTTAAGTTGGTTTTTACTACTGAATATCCAGTCCTTCAATCCAGCGCACTGCATCTGGAGTTGCTAGCAGGAAGTCCTCTTTGGCGCCGTGATAGGCTCGAATCCTACATTCACTGACAATGTGGTGAACAGTCTGGTATGGAGCCCCGCAGTCACAAGCTGGATCAGGCAGCTTGTTCCACTTAAAGAGAGCATCCGTGCATCGGTCATGCCCGGTACGGATTCTGTTGAGAGTAGTCCAGGTCTTGCGTGGTAAGTTGAATACACTTGGAAGTTTAGCACCTGAGAAGATGTTACGCAGGTGCACATCTGTCACTGCTGCCCACCGACCTTTCCATTCTTCAAGAGGTTAGAAATCCTTAGCAAGCATGTCAGCAGCATACACAGAGTTGGATGGCGTGATTTCAGTCTCTTGCGATTTAAAAGTGCTAGGTCGCTATGCACGGGTAAGTAAGAATTCCTGGAGATCTTGTGGAATGTAGCAATAGATGGCGCTGTAAGCATCAAAATAGTTCAAATGGCTCTAAGCACTATGGGACTTAACATCTGAGGTCATCAGTCACCTAGACTTTAAACTACTTAAACCTAACCAACCTAAGGAAATCACACACATCCATCCCCGAGGCAGGATTCGAACCTGGGACCGTAGGAGCACCGCGGTTCCGGACTGAAGCGCCTAGAACCGCTCGGCCACAGCGGCCGGCCTGTAAGCATCATAATTTTACTAGTGGTCGACTACAAATGACAAATGAATCATACAAAAATGCCTAAGGTGTACATTTGACGTTAAACAAACTGTACTGCTCAGCGTGCATGGGTGTTCAGGTATGATAATGTCAGTTACGTAAGCCCATCCACCATGGCGAGGTCATATCACATCGGATGGGAGAAATTTGTTTTTAATTGTCCTGAGGCCAAAAACCGTATAAAAAGCATCAGTCACAATGAAATCGGATTATTTATTTCCATGTGGCTGACTGAAAACATTCTCAGTATGCTGTCAACCGTTTTCGGCAACAAGTTGAAATCGAGGAACAGCATGTTCGACAACTGATGGAAGTGTTTCCGGCATCGTGTTCAGAAAGAGGTTGCGCAATGCGTGCCTTCAGTGCAGCTAAGTTTGCAATCAGAACACTGAACACAACATCTTTCAGATAGCCCCACATCCAGAAGACACACGGATTAAGATCAGGTGATCGGGACGGCCAGGCTGTGCGGAAATGGCGGCTGATAATTCTAGAATATCCGAAATGGCGCTTCGGCAGCTGCTTAACTGGATTTGCAATGTGCGGTGTTGGACTATCTCGCATAAAAATGATCCCATCCACACATCCATGCTGTTGGAGAGCTGGAATGACGTGGTTACGCAAAAGACAGTCATAGCGCTTACCAGTGACGACACAGGTAACAAGATCGGAAGCACCTGTCTCTCCGAAAAAATATGGCTCTATGTCAAATGGTGCCGTAAACCCGCACCACACAATGACCTTTCCCGGATGAAGTGGTACTGGTTGTGTAGCGTGCGGATTTTCCGTTGCCCATATTCGACAATTCTGTGTATTGACATATCCCGCCAGATGGATGTGGGCTTTGTCTGTCCACAAAATCTTCCACGCCCGAATCATTGTCCATTTCCACGCGAGCTAGAAATTCTAAAGCAAAGGTCTCTATTGCTGGCAGGTGAACAGGAAGGAACTCGTGCACGTGGGTATTTTTCAATGGATAGCAAAGAAAGATGTTTCGTGGGATTTTACGCACCATGCTCACGGATATGTCCAATGTTCGGACAATTATCCGTGCACTACACGTTTGCACACCACCACCCGTCACTTCCTGCATTGCTGTGGCCACTGCTTCCATTAACGTCGAATCAATTCGTTTCCTCTCTCCACCAGTTTGCACACCAAAAGAACCCTTCTTTTCGAATTTCCGAATAATTTTCTCCAGACCCACGGCAGTTATCGGACCACCGCCTTTCTTCAATCCCTCCAGTGTCCGAAACTTTTGCAGAACAGCGTGTGCTCAGTCAGCGTTCTTATAATACAGCTTTGCAAACAGAGCGCTATCCTGCATTGAGACAGTCATGGCGAACATCGCACACGTGAAAGGAGGAAAAGCCGTGTACCAGGCGTGTTTATACCAACTTCAATGGGTCGTGCCTTGACATGTTTTCATTTACGTATTCTGACGCACACAGCGCCTTCTATTGATGACACACACAGCGCCTTCTATTGATCAATCTTCACACCATTTTTTTTTCTTCTGCCAGACATTTTCCTCCCTTCTCCGATAATATTCCGTTGCAATTTGACGTCATTGTGACCAGTGGTATTATTTCTACAGTGTTTTGAAAGTTAATTTTAATTATAATCACCCTATACAGAGTGGTCTATTGATCGTGACCGGCCCAAATATCTCTCGAAATAAGCGTCAAACGAAAAAGCTGGAGACAACGAAACTTGTCTAGTTTGAAGGGGGGAACCAGATGGCGCTATGGTTGGCCCACTAGATGGCGTTGCCACAGGTCAAACGGATATCAACTGCGGTTTTTAAATAGGAACCCCCATTTTTATTACATATTCCTGTAGTACGTAAAGAAAGTGAATGTTTTAGTTGGACCACTTTTTTCGCTTTGTGATAAATGACGCTGTAAGAGTCACAAACATATGGCTCACAATTTTAGATGAACAGTTGGTAACAGGTAGGTTTCTTAAATTAAAATACAGAACGTAGGTACGTTTGAACATTTTATTTCGGTTGTTCCAATGTGATACATGTACCTTTATGAACTTGACATTTCTGAGAAAGTGTGCTGTTACAGGGTGCTTACCTGTAAATACTGCATTAATGTAACAAATGTTCAAAATGATGACCGTCAACCTCAATGAATTTGGCAATATGTGTAACGATATTCCTCTCAACAGCAAGTAGTTCGCCTTCCGTAATGTTCGCACATGCATTGACAATGCGCTGACGCATGTTGTCAGGCGTTGTCGGTGGATCACGATAGCAAATATCTTTCAACTTTCCCCACAGAAAGAAATCCGGGGACGTCAGATTCGGTGAACGTGAGAGCCATGGTATGGTGCTTCAACGACCAATCCACCTGTCATGAAATATGCTATTCAATACCGCTTCAGCCGCACGCGAGCTATGTGCCGGACATCTATCATGTTGGAAGTACATCGCCATTCTGTCATGCAGTGAAACATCTTAGGTAACTTCGGTAGCACATTACGTAGGAAATCAGCATATATTGCACCATTTAGACTGCCATCGATAAAATGGGGGCCAATTATCCTTCCTCCCATAATTCCGCACCACACATTAACCCGCCAAGGTCGCTGATGTTCCACTTGTCGCAGCCATCGTGGATTTTCCGTTGCCCAATAGTGGATATTATGCCGATTTACGTTACCGCTGTTGGTGAATGACGCTTCGTCGCTAAATAGAACGCGTGCAAAAAATCTGTCATCGTCCCGTAATTTCTCTAGTGCCCAGTGGCACAACAGTACACGACGTTCAAAGTCGTCGCCATGCGATTCCTGGTGCATAGAAATATGGTACGGGTGCAATCGATGTTGATATAGCATTCTCAACACCGACGTTTTTGAGATTCCCGATTCTCGAGCAGTTTGTGTGCTACTGATGTGTGGATTAGCCGCGACAGCAGCTAAAACACCTACTTGGGCATCATCATTTGTTGCAGGTCGTGGTTGACGTTTCACATGTGGCTGAACACTTCCTGTTTCCTTAAATAACGTAACTATCCTTCGAACGCTCCGAACACTTGTATGATGTCGTCCAGGATACCGAGCAGTTTACATAGCACACGGCCGTTGGGCATTTTGATCACAATAGCCATACATCAACACGATATCGAGCTTTTCCGCAATTGGTAAACGGTCAATTTTAACACGGGAAATGTATCCCGAAGCAAAAACCGTCCGCATTGGCGGAATGTTACGTGATACCACGTACTTATACGTTTGTGACTATTACAGCGCCATCTATAACAAAGCGAAAAAGGTGGTCCAACTAAAACATTTATATATCTTTACGTACTACACGAATATGTAATAAAAATGTGGGTTCCTATTTAAAAAAAACGCAGTTGTTATCCGTTTGACCTATGGCAGCGCCGTCTAGCGGGCCAACCATAGCGCCATGTGATTTCCCCCTTCAAGCTAGACGAGTTTCGTTCTTTGTAGTTTTTTCGTTTGATGCTTATTTCATGAGATATTGGCCCGGTCATTATCAATGGACCACCCTGTATATGGATGGTCATGTAAGAACACTTGTTCCGTTCAATGGGTCTTCTACAGGGCGAACATGAATAAAACCGGCGAACTGTAGGGACGGATTCCTGTCTGGAAATGAACCTGCGCCCGGAAATGCGTCGTTACCACAGTAGATGGCGCTGATAAACACGAGTTCCTCTAACCACGTGCCGTGTGTTCCTTGTGTGTAGCAGGCCGTGGTATTGATGCCGTCTATTGTAAGCAAGAGAATGGTTCGGCATTCGTATCAGGAACATGCCGAGATAGTGTTTGTGTACAGCGCAGCAGAAGGAAACGGTCGAGAATCAGCACGACTACACCAAAACAAGTACGCTCCCAGGCACCAACTACATCACACAACATTTCAACCTCTTTTTGGGCGAGATCATGGATCATTTCAGACAGACGAACGTGCAGGGAAGCGGCGGACTATGCATACACCAGATCTGGAGGACCCAGTTCTGCAGGATATTGAGACGAATCCTAGTACAAACTCCCGGCAAGAGGCCCACTAGCATGGTGCAAGCCAAAGTGCAGCAATCCATGACGCGTCTTATAAACGCCGTCACTGCATCCCATGGAGCCCACTTTCAACATCTGTTGTGACGTGGATGCGATGCAGCTGTGCACTGTGTTCCGGGACGATTCGTTGTCGCTGCACGCACACCGCCCATTTCTGCATACATGTTTATTTTCCTCCTTCGTTTCCAGTCAGGAACCCGTCTCTGCGGTTTGTCGGTTTTATTGATGTTCACTATATATGAAAAACTAGAGAAGTTGCATTCAATTTCTGTACAATATATTACGTGTGCATGGGATCTAGGATTCTTACGAACTTATTTTTCACTCCCCTGATGTTTATTCAAGTCAACATTTCGCGTGGTCCCTATTTTTACATGTGTTCACTACGTTCTCAATAGTACTACACTTAAAGCCGAGACAGAATAAGCTGCCTTCAGCAGCGATGGTATTTTTACTTTAAATGAAATTTTCAGCTATGCAAGTAAGTTCGTGTTGCTATGGGATTTCAAGGCATGCGCTTACGGGGATGGAGACTTTAAAGGCACATTCCCAGGATGGGCGAGGATATATTGCAAAAAACGAAGATATAAGTTCAAAATGGTTCAAATGGCTCTGAGCACTATGGGACTCAACTGCTGTGGTTATCAGTCCCCTAGAACTTAGAACTACTTAAACCTAACTAACCTAAGGACATCACACACACCCATGCCGAGGCAGGATTCGAACCTGCGACCGTAGCAGCAGCGCGGCTCCGGACTGGAGCGCCTAGAACCGCACGACCACCGCGGGCGGCTGTAAGTTCAGAATATAAATACAGAATTACTTAAGATATGTAGCAGCATGGCAACGGCCTTGCCGCAGAGGATACAACGGTTCCCGTGCGATCACCGAAGTTAAGCGCTGTTGGGGATGGTCGGTACGTGGGTGGGTGACCGTCTAGCCGCCATGGGCTGTTGCCATTTTTCGGTGTGCACTTAGCCTCGTGATGCCAATTGAGGAGCTACTCGACGGAATAGCAGCGGCTTCGGTCAAGAATACCATCGCAACGACCGGGAGAGCGGTGTGTTGACCCCACGCCTCTCCTATCCGCATCCTCACGTGACGATGACACGGCGGTAGGATGGTCCCGGTAGGCCACTCGTGGCCTGAAGACGGAGTGCTTTTTGTTTGTTTGTTAGTATAAGCCGTTGTATCGATTGTGGCGTGAAACCGCTGAAACATTAGAATAATTACGCAGTTCAGTTGTCTTGCGAGAAGACAGTACCTTTTTTGTTCTTGAAGCCGTCCTGATCGGACGCATATCTGCCATCGCTGCAGATAATTATTTGGCACACCGCCATTATTCTATTTTACTGAGATGCAATCTCACTAGGCGTACTCATAGTCGCACACAGCAACAGAATTAATGTAAGTGTCTATGTAATTTAATGTAGTATAACATTTTGTGAATACAGTGATATTATTTAACCTTGTGTTTCTTTTATGTTGCAAGCTATTGTTCCAATTAAACGGCGTCTTGGTAAGGCTAAAGGTTCCGTGTTACGATTATTATGAATAGTCCAGCACAAACCAAAACTTTGGAATTATTCAATCTACGAATTCCAATAAAGAAATATTTTCAGAAAAATCACTCACCGTCAAACTTACAATGAACGGATCTTACGCAAAAGCCAATTGTCAAGCGCCCAATGTTTGTATAAATTGATCACATACTATTATCATTACCTATTATTATTTGTCTGTTCTCTGCTATTCTCAAACCAGGCAGGAAAAGCCACGAAAAATCAAAAGACTTCGAGATAAAATTCTGCTGCCACACTACCTTAGATCTTTTACATATACTAGATGTTGTACGAAACAGATTGCAAAAACATTTGTATCGCACCAATTACACCATGAGATCTATTAGAGGGAGTAGGGTTTCAGTTGTCACCCTGATACCTAAACTAATCCTGTCGAACCCCTTTTAATTATTTCGTTGCGCTATTAGAATGTGCGTGCTACCGCGGAACTTAAAACGAAGGTTTGCCAGGTTGCGTTTCTGGATCAGATTCTTTATAAAGGGACAACGTTTCAGGACATTAAAAACTAGCGTCATGAACTCACACATTAAAGCATAAAGCAGGGCAAGGCTGCCAACATATGTCTCCCAAAAGCTATCGACATTTACCTTCCGTTAAGTTACCGCTCCGAGAAAGAAAACACGACTTCACTTTGTTTCTTAAATTACGAATATCAAAGGGGCTCCGCTCAGCAATAGTTTATTCTTATTTCAGAAGCGTCACCATGAAAACGAGCTTGTGGCTTATACAACGACATCGATTAGAAATACACAGAAATTCTTATTATCTTTAAATTTATCGGATTTGCGTTGATCATATAGCGTTCAGTAGAAGACATCAGTAGATACTGTATGAGTACCACAAGGAAAGGGTCAAAGGAAAGCCGTAGTAATGTAGTGAGTGAGCAGGATACGCAGTTGCTCAAGGTATCTGAGAAACACTCTTTCTGAAATAATGTTCAGTTCCTACTTCAATTTTTTATTAATATATTTCCATATCTCAAAACCTAACTCCAGCTGCAGCATTAATATAAGCTGGACCTTTTGTACCCACTGTAATCATAATATATGGAATATTTACTGTAAAATTAGCGTTTCCAAAACTCTGAGACGGAATACCTAGCATTTAACTTAAGTTAGCACCAAGCAAAGTGTAGAGGGGACGGACGACGAAGTGCTGAAACAGGAATGTGCGGAAAAAGCGCTAGTGAGTTATTAGAGACGAGAAGGTTTGGAGTCCCGAAAACTTACCATCACTAATCGCACGACAGCAGTCTGCAGAGCTGAATATGTGGCTGCAGGGTGTCAAACGGCGTAAGCTTGGCGGAAACGGCGAAGCCTGGTTTGGCACCAAGTAACCCCTTCCAAGAACCGTTCAGAGGCTTACTTGACTAAACACACTAAGCTTCTACAATTTCAAAATACCGGCAGCATTTAAATTATAGTGCGTTATGTGTACAAATATCTAAATGTTCTAACCACAGATGGTACTATTTGATATTTATCTGTAACAAATGGTGCGAAAAACAACGCACCTTTGATGAATCATCACTGTGCCATAGTATGAAACGCCGTGCTTTCTTAGTAAGCTAGTACGAAAAGCTAATACGAAAAGCACCAAATATGAGAAGCCCTTAACTACCGATGTGTAGATTCCAACCATTTCACTATAGCAAGTAGTTTCATAGGAGACGCGTTTTCGAGAGATCCTCAATATGCCAGTACTTTGAAGCAGTTTGTGTTCACAGCACGTAGGCTGTAACATAAAAACCACCAAATACGGAGCACAGCTCCGTATGACTTAATCCAGTATGGCATCTGCTAAATTATGATTGTCACGTAAAACTGATGTTGCATTTCATCTGCGACATTCATCCCAGCGAGCCAAAAATTTGACTTTGCAGATTCTTCCTTTCACGATTCGCAATGTAGTGGAACGTGAAATTCAACGGTATGACATCACAAAAGTCGGCCAGCCCCTCGTACACGAAAGCTTCTGGCCGCAGCCGGAACTGGGACTTTCTACATATACAGGGTGGTCCACTGATCGAGACCGCGCCAAATATCTAACGAAATAAGCGTTAAACGAAAAAAACTACAAAGAACGAAATTTGTCTAGCTTGAAGGGGGAAACCAAATGGCGCTATGGTTGGCCCGCTAGATGGTGTTGCCATAGTTCAAACGGATATCAACTGCGTTTTTTTAAAAGAAGGAACCCCCATCTTTTATTACATATTCGTGTAGTACGTAAAGAAATATGAATGTTTTAGTTGTACCACTTTTTTCGCTTTGTGATAGATGGCGCTGTAATAGTCACAAACATATGGCTCACAATTTTAGACGAACAGTTGGTAACAGGTAGGTTTTTTTAAATTAAAATACAGAACGTAGGTACGTTTGATTATTTTATTTCGGTTGTTCCAATGTGCTACATGTACCTTTATGAACTTATCATTTCTGAGAACGCATGCTGTTACAGCGTGATTACCTGTAAATACCACATTAAAGCAATATATGCTCAAAATGATGTCCGTCAACCTCAATGCATTTGGCAATACGTGTAACGACATTCCTCTCAACAGCGAGTAGTTCGCCTTCCGTAATGTTTGCCCATGCATTGACAATGCGCTGACGCATGTTGTCAAGCGTTGTCGGTGGATCAAAATAGCAAATATCCTTCAACTTTCCCCACAGAAAGAAATCCGGGGGCGTCAGATCCGGTGAACGTGCGGGTCAATCCACCTGTCATGAAATGTGCTATTGAATACCGCTTCAACCGCACACGAGCTATGTGCCGGACATCCATCAAGTGTGAAGTACATCGCTATTCTGTCATGCAGTGAAACATCTTGTAGTAACATCGGTAGAACATTACGTATGAAATCAGCATACATTGCACCATTTAGATTGCCATCGATAAAATGGGGGCCAATTATCCTTCCTCCCATAATGCCACACCATACATTAACCCGCCAAGGTCGCTGATGTTCCACTTGTCGCAGCCATCGTGGATTTTCCGTTGACCAATAGTGCATATTATGCCGATTTACGTTACCGCTGTTGGTGAATGACGCTTCGTCGCTAAGTAGAACGCGTGCAAAAAATCTGTCATCGTCCCGTAATTCCTCTTGAGCCCAGTGGCAGAACAGTACACGACTTTCATAGTCATCGCCATGCAATTCCTGGTGCATAGAAATAGGGTGCGGGTGCAACCGATGTTGATGTAACATTCTTAACACCGACGTTTTTGAGATTCCCGATTCTCACGCAATTTGTGTGCTACTGATGTGCGGATTAGCCGCGACAGCAGCTAAAACACCTACTTGGGCATCATCATTTGTTGCAGGTCGTGACTGTCGTTTCGCAAGTGGCTGAACACTTCCTGTTTCCTTAAATAACGTAACTATCCAGCGAACGGTCCGGACACTTGGATGATGTCCAGGATACCGAGCAGCATACGCCCGTTGGGCACTTTGATCACAATAGCCATACATCAACACGATATCGACCTTTTCCGCAATTGGTAAACGGTCCATTTTAACACGGGTAATGTATCACGAAGCAAATACCGTCCACACTGGCGAAATGTTACGTGATACCACATACTTATACGTTTGTGACTATTACAGCTCCATCTATCACAAAGCGAAAAAGTGGTCCAACTGAAACATTCATATTTCTTAAGGTACTACACGAAAAATGGGGTTCCTATTTTTAAGAAAACGCAGTTGATATCCGTTTGACCTATGGCACCGCCATCTATCGGGCCAACCATAGGGCCATCTGGTTTCCCCCTTCAAGCGAGACGAATTTCGTTCGTTGTAGTTTTTTTGTTTGATGCTTATTTCGTGAGGTATTTGGCCCGGTCACTATCAATGGACCACCCTGTATATTCTGCAAGACACTGTAGGGCGCCTTTCGGACGGTCTCCTGTACCACTACTAGTCGTTTACTTTCCCGTTCTACTCGCAGATTGACCGAGGGAAAAACGACTGCCTATGTGCTCCGTAAGAGCTCTGATTTCTCGTATCTTGTCATCGTGATCCTTACGTGAAATTTATGTTGGTGACAGTAGGAGCGCACTGCAGTCAGCTGCAAATGCCGGTTCCCTAAATTTTCTTAATGGTGCTCCTCGAAATGAACGCCGCCTTCCCTCCAGGGATTCCCATTTGAGTTTCTGAAGCATCTCCGTAACTTTTGCATGCTGTTCGAACTTACCAGTTTCGAATCTAGCAGCCCGCCTCTGAATTGCTTCGATGTCTTTCTTTAATCCGACCAGGTGCGGATACGAAACAGACAAGCAGAACTCAAGGATAAGTCGCACTAGCGTCCTACCTGCGGCCTCCATTACACATGAACCACACTTCCCCAAAATACTCCCAATAAACGTAAATCGAAGATTCGCCTTCCCTACCACAATTAACACATGCTCGTTTCATTTCATATCGCTTTGCAGCGTTAAGTCCAGATATTTAACCGACGTGACTCTATCAAGCAGGACACTACTAGTGTTGTATTCGAACATTACTGGTCTGTTTTTCCTCCTCATCCGCATTAACTTACTTTGTTCTATTTATAGTCCTTTATCATTCATCACATCAACTAGAATTTTTATCGAAGTCATATTGTATCTTTGTACAGTTAGTCATCTTCGAAACCTTCCCGCACATCAGCAAACAAACATAGGTTGCTGCTCACCCCACCCCGTAGACCAGGTCATTTATGAATACAGAAAATAACAGCGGTCCTATCACGCTGCCGAGATGATAACCTTGTTTCTGATCAATACTTGCCGTCGAGGACAATATCCTCGGTTCTATTACGTAAGGGGGGGACGTTGATGAAAAACACACACTATTTCAAAAATGCACCGAATCTACAGTTTTGAAGATATGGCAATGAAATTTTGTACCACGCTTTACATGAAAGTAACACATTTACATATAAAATCCTTTGATTATATATATTCAACTTTTATTTAATGAAATTTGAAGTTTTATTTTCAAAAAATAATGCATGTTTTCTCAGAAAGTATTCAAGAAATTTCTACAAAAATTTCTCTGCTTCATCTCTTTATATGTTGTAAGCTTCTTTCATGAGGTTTTTGGAATAGGTCAAACAGGAGAATTTTCATAATTTTTTAATTATAATTCAACAAGCACACTTTTAAATTCATGCAAAAGTCCAAGCACTTTGCCCCATACCCCAGCTTGCAATCAGAATTTCAAAATTTGCTCTTGAGACAACGTTTATTAGGTTTACAGAAACATGTTTACAAAATTTCATAATTCTAGCATTCATAGAATCTGAAGAAAAGATATATAAGCTTTAAAAAACAACCTTTTCAGGAAACGCAATTTAAAGTTCAACTTAACTTTTTTCGTTAAGTCACTTCTTGAGAAGGCACCACATTTGTACTCTGGGTCTTCTTTCCCTTCAAGGCTTCTCTTCTGGCTTCTTGTTGTCTGTCTTCTTTCCTTTACCACGTCTTTAACTGACTTTTCAGCTGCAGAGACGCGCTATAAATCTATTTTTCTCAGAATGTCTTGAGTAAAATTTCCTACCTTGAAGCCCATTCTTTCTAATGCCTTCATCCTCCCGACGTTCCCATCAGTAAATACAATAACTGCATCACAAGTTGCAATTCTGACAACTGTAGCAGATGCAAATGTGTTTATAGAGCATCGTTTCCATATGAGTGAATTTAGAGACTCATTTGGATTTTGGGTTTTGTCATGAACACACTTTTTTCAGAAGTGCAGGATCTTCTAAATACGATCTATAAAACCAAAGGGTATGTATCACGGCCTTCTAGATGTACCCCGCACACGTTTGGTTGAAGTAATACACAGAATCGTTGTTCACTGATCTGGTGTTGAAGTGCTGCTTAAAACGTGGGCGTGGCAAGGAGGTCGAGCCACACCTTTAATTTATTTCCAGGCACTTCGTAAGCGATTTCAACATTGAAACTTTGGGAACTTATTGTCCATGATTTGTACTAACAAATAAAAAATAAATCGAAAATTGACATTTTTGGTCAAGTTCATCAGCGTCCCCCCTTGAGAAGTCTTCTTTGCCTAACGCTACGAAAGTTCCGGAACGACACACGAGACGGTAGGTTTCGTCTGTCCTCTCCTAATTGGGGCCAGTTTCCAGGTTAGATGCAGTGTTGCACGTATTACCGTGCTGTCTCCTGGCGGTAACTGACTCTCCTTGCAGTAAGAGCTGAGCAGTGGACTAGGTCTCGTCTAGGCACGCCGCCAGTTGTAACGCTCCGTGAATGGCATTCCTCGGCGGGCCCAGCGCTAATGCCCGCCAACAAAGGACGCGGCGTTCGCCGAAGTGACTCCCACACGGCCGGCGATGAACACGTCGCGAGAAAAGTTGTGGACTCACTGCCGGTAATACACTGCGGGGCGGGCGCTTCCCCTGTCGCTGAGAACAATGCGAGCGGCCGGTGAGGCGCTTCGCACCTCTGGCGGCCACATTAGTAAGGCGCGCGCTCGCTTATTAAATGAGCCCTCCGTGCCCCGCCCGCTGTGTGCATTAGCCTGTCTCGCGCGCACTCGCTGCCTCCATTAGCATGGCCCGGTCGGAATGTCAACAGCGCGCCGCCGCCACGCCCCCACGCCGCGCCGGCCTTATGGGAAACTCCACCACGGCCGCCTTGTGTCTGCATCGCCAGTTGGGGTCTTCCAAAAAGCTGCATTTACGCCACGCAAAACAGCCTCCCGTAATTGTTTCGCGGGTAAGTCTCGCACAGTGTAAACGTGGACCCTTCGGCGAAACTTAAGCCCTTTTTACACCATCGACTTTCCTGTCTCAATAGATTACTCTAGACAAGTGTATCTACTGCAGTCATCATCATCATCTTGGACAGTTTCCAGCCACTGGCTGGGTCTGTCGGGAACACAAGCCTCTCCATCGTGTTCTGTCTTTCCACCATTCCCCCTCTTCCACCTTCGTCCAGTTCTCTCCTCTTCTCGTCACACATTCCTTCACTCCCTTCACCCATCTATCTCTTGGTCTTCCTCTGGGCCTCTTCCCCTCCAGTTGCAGATCAAACATCCTCTTTGGAATTCTTCCCTCATCCATTCTCTTCATGTGTCCATACCACTGCAGTCTTGATTTTTCTATCCTGTCCTGTACTGGTTCCTCCTTTAGTCTTTCCCTCACATACACATTTCGCAATCTGTCTCGTCTTGTTACACCCAACCTGCTCCTCTGGAACTTCATTTCACTAGCCTGTATTCTACTTTTGTCGCTTTTGTGCATTACCCATGTCTCACTTCCGTATGCCAATATGGGGACAAAGTAGGTTCGGTATATAATTCCCTTGGATTTCTGTGGCACCTCCTTGCTCCAAATAAGCCCCCTAATGCATTTGTAGAACTGCCCTGCTTTTCTGCACCTTTCATTTATTTCCAATGCGTTTCCCCCCTTACTTTCAATCACGCTTCCCAGGTACTTGAAGTTCTCTACCACTTGTAGTTTTTCCCCTCCACAAGTTATATCCACATTTGGCCTATTCGTCTTCCTTGTTGTGACAATTATTTCACTTTTCTTTGCAGAGAAATGCATTCCATATTGTGCTGCTGTTGCCTCCCATGCATCTAACTGGTCTTGCACCTCCTTCTCGCAATTTCCCCATAACATCAGGTCATCGGCAAAAAGCACTGCTTTCATTTTATGATCTCCAATTGCATCTGACACTTGCTGTAGGATTTCATCCATAACAATAATAAACAATAAAGGCGAAAGTGCACTTCCCTGTCGCAGCCCATTTTCCAGCTTGAACCATGCAGTACGTTCCCTCCTCACTTTCACACAACTCTCACTTCCCTCATACATTTTTCTGACCTTTCGTGTTATCTCTTCATCTATCCCTTTTGCGTTCAGCACATCCCAGAGCTTGTCCCTACAGATACTGTCATACGCCTTCTCAATATCTAAAAAGGCCATGATTAAGTCCTTCCCGTACTCATAGTGCCTTTCCTGCAGTTGCCTTACCGCAAATATGAGGTCCGTTGTTGATCTTCCCGGTCTGAAACCGTACTGCTCCTCTTGCAGTCTACTTTCAATACTGCTTCTTATTCTCTTCTCCAGGATCTTTTCATAGATTTTTCCACAGTGGCATAGCAGGGTGATTCCTTGTAGTTCTCACATCTCCTTTTATCCCCTTTCTTGAAGATCGGGACTATAATTCCTTTCTTCCAATCCTCAGGAATTCTGTTCTCCTTCCACACCACCCTCAGCACTCTGTATAGCCACTGGGTTCCTACTTCTCCTGCTGCTCGTATCATATCCACTGTTACTTCGTCCCAACCTGGTGTCTTGCCCCCTTTCATCCTCTTTATGGCTTCTTCCACTTCATTCCAAGTTAGATCATCAATTTCCCCACTATTATCATCGTCTGCTGCCTTAGGCTCTCCATCGCTGTTAGTTACCCGCTTGGCGGCATTCAACAGATCTTCAAAGTACTCCTTCCAAATCTTTTTGAGCTCATGCATTTCCTCCACAACTCTTCCATTATTATCCATGATCCTCAGGCACTCGCTTCTGTCGTTCCTCTTATTTCATACCATGGTGTAAAGTACTTCTACTGCAGTGCCTCTGGTAATTTGTTCCCGTACTGATCTTCGTCTCTTTCGAATTGTAATTGCCGGTGTTGTGTGAGCTGCCTGCTTTTTTAGGGAAAAACCGAAATACAATAACAAAATGTAGCGAGTGGTCGCCTGGTCGGGGCTTAGTTCCTGCATCTGAGTCTGCGCGTTAGGCGGCCAGTCTGCTCGAGTTTGCTCAGGCAGTGGGCATTGGCGGTTGGATCGATCGGTTGGTCGATCGCGCATTGAGACACAAGACTTGTCCGTCTTAAGCGACGGCGTATGTGAGGTCGCCATGTGAGTCCAGTGGGCCGCGGCGTATGGGGAGGGGTAGTGACTTCGCGGTCGACACGAGAGCAACAGGAGTCAACCCACGACATCGGTCTGGCCGGTGCGAACTGCGACGCCGTGAGACGGGAGATCGGCGCGCCTTCCTACATCCGTTGAAGCGGCTGGCAGCGGACGGATCGGGAGAGCGATTTGGGGGTGTTGCGCCAGGTCTTCTCGAGAAATCACAGTTTATTAGAAGTTAAGTGATTGGTGATATCTTGTTTGATTTACTCTTGTTAAATTCTACTTGTTTTCTTGGTGAGGTCACCAGCCGTTTTGCTTTGGGATCGTCCCACCATTCTTCTCCGTTTGCCCGCTCACGGGAAGGTGGTTGTTTATAAATTGGGTGGTCCGTTTTTTTCCTTGTGGAGTAGGGGCGGGTTAGAGCAATATGCGGTTCGGGTTGTTCGGTAATCTCCCTATCAATCTACCGTACGTTAGTAGCTCCCGCTGTCATGTTTGTCGGAAGTGGTGTGTTAACGAATTTATTGCTTGGAGTGTAACGGACTAATACCTGAAATATGTTTTGATCTTTGGAAACTTTGATATTATTGCCCACGATCTTGAGAGGCGGTATCTCTGTACTGTAGAGCATCTTAACTATTGTTTGGCCAACCTTGTAGAATTTTATATAAGATTGCATTTAATGGGCTTTTATTTAAATGATCGTTTTAGTACACAAATTTGCCACCCTTTCACCGTAAGACTTTTCTTAGAAGTTAAAATCAAGTTGCACCTTCGGTGACAAGGTTAATATTTTAATTTTTAGTATTTTGTACCATTTCCATCCCTCCTACGCGGGGTGCATAGTTTGTGTGCTTGTGTAAATTGTTAAAACTCTTAGGTTAAGGTTATCTGGTGTGTTGCAGATTTGCACCAGTGTAGTCTTTCAGAGGCTGTTGTGAGCGGTCGTAACTACGGCCGCGTCAAAAGGGAGCGGCAAGGTTCTCTGTCCGAAAGCTCATACAGTCAAAACCTGCTTCTTTCCGCCTCTGAATAAATTGTAACTTTGATATTTAGAGGGTGCTTTCTGATTATAATTTTAAACCTGTTTCTTTTTTAAAAAATGCTTTTAGGCACTTTTAAAGTCAGTAAAATTCCCATTTGTTAAAAGGAATTTGGTTATGATTTCATCAGTTACTCCCTGACAACTACTCCATGCCTACATAGTGTGATTAAATGTGTTAATGTTCTTGATGAATCGCTAGTAAATAAAATAAATTCTTAAGAATATTCTTTGAAAATAAATCACGGTTCAACAGGTTTTCGGACTTGGATCATTCACCTGAACTTTGTTATTTTGTCGTGCCGTATCTGTTGTCCGTTTTCCTGTTGTTGCTGGCCTCCCGTTCACAGTTGGTCAAATTTTGTTGTTGACCCCCGGCCGGTTGACAAGTCTCTGCTGGTTCTTTGAGTCATTCCCGATCCTTGTTAGATACTGGGCACAATAGTTTGTAACAATAAAATAAAACTCTTAAAAATTATATACCATTAATTTTGCTTGCTCCTTTATTTTACATTTAGGAAAATAACAGTTAAAAAGGTTATTGGTAAACAAGTAACAGAACTCTGTTTCAAATATGGGCGGGTGAAAAGACACTGAAATAAACCTGAAATTTAACACATGTCTCCCCTACAGTCTCACCAAAATGTTTAAAATCTACTGAGAAATTTTACACAGCACCACTAAAAAGCAGAAAGTATTTAAATCAAAATAAATCTTTAATATAACACGTTTTGAAATCGGACAAAAAAGTATAAAAAATTGCTCCTAGCTCCATACAAATTCCATATCGTGTACAGATAGTTCTGAAAACTTTTGGTTGCGAATTTCTTATAGCTATGCAAAAACTTGTAAGGTCTGCAATGAAAAACGTAGGGAGCATGCAATACATAATTTTTGTATGAATAATTCACCTCCATACCTCTACCTATTGCCTGCACCCCACGTTTTCCGCTATTAATCTAAAAAATATTTTCATAGTTACTAAAAACTGACAATCATAAATTTTGAGAACTATTTATGTGGGATTAGGAAATTGCATGTGGTTAGCAGAAATTAATTTACACTTTTCAGTCCAATTTAAAAAGGTCTCGTATTAAAAACTTATTTTTGTTTAAATTGTTTCTTCAGTTTTACTCATTTAAACATGAGTATTCCAGGGACACATGAGAATATTGCTGTTACTTACATAACAACTTGCAGTTCAACCCGCAGCTTGTCGAATAATTTATAAGCCATGGACAAAACTACGTCTATTGCGTAGCTGTGTATGGACCAATGAACAGACTGCAGCTCACCAATTTTTCATTTCTCCCTTTGACTAACAGTGTTGAAGCAGTCAATAGGTCATTAAAAATTGTGTCTGATTAGTAACGCCGACGCGTTGGCTACTGTTTTCTTTTAATTGAACATGACCGCGTTTAACACAAATGTTTCTGTTGTCAGCATAATAATATGGTCTTCTGCAATCACTTTGAGAGTCATGACCATACTGATGTGCCTGGATGAAATGTTTTATTCTTCTTTGACGACTGACGAAATGTAAATATGCTTTAAAATTATTCAGAACGCTGCTCTAACAGCTCGAAAACCCGCGCTTGTTTACCAGGTCCACTGATCCATTGTCTCTAATTTTCTTAAACTGTGCTCCTGTAGGCTCTTTTAAGGCCTTCAGTTTGTTTACCCGGAAGTGATCTGCATTTATCCTTTTACGTGACACATAATCTAAAATTACCTTGCAGTTGATTTTATAATGAACGAGCTATAACGACTCACTAAATTCTCATAAAAGTAGTAATTCCTCATAAATATAGTTCAATGTTTGATAGGTTGTTCTCTGTAACACAGCTTCTGAGATATTTCTGGAGGGTCAAGGTCCGTATTCACCTTTGTTGTGCCGGCTGGGGTGGCTGTGCGGTTCTAGGCGCTACGGTCGCAGGTTCGAATACTGCCTCGGGTATGGATGTGTGTGATGTCTTAGGTTAGTTAGGTTTAAGAACTTCTAAGTTCTAGGGAACTGATGACCTCAGAAGTTGAGTCACATAGTGCTCAGAGCCATTTGAACCATTTTGAACCTTTGTTGTTGCTCCTGTTGCTTGATATGATATTCAAGTACTTTAGGGACTTCATAATCGTGTGCTGTTTCTTCTCTATCCTCAGAGTCACAGTCAATACTTCTCTTCTCTCTCTTTTAAGTGTCGTTAGTATTTTTGTATTATGACACTGAACATGTAAGTAAATGGACCATCCCCGACTCCAGTAACGTCTACGTTATTCTCTGTGTAAATTCGATGTATCTTTTCGCATAGCAGTTCAACGACGTTTGCAGGAGTAACAATCTTCCGCCTACTTGCGAGATGCTATCCAAAATTTCCGAGTGTATCTCGCTTCAAGTTAGTGCAACGCTTCTACATCTACATGTACATCGGGAGCTACCTTACGGTGTGTAGTGGAGAGTATCTTGTGTATCATTGTGACTTCCCCCTTTTTTGTTCGAGTTGTGAGTGGCGCACGGGGGGAACGATTGCTGGTAATTCTCCGTGAGGCTTCAATCGGTCTACTTTTCGTCAGAGGAAGCAATATGCCGGCCGAAGTGGCCGTGCGGTTAAAGACGCTGCAGTCTGGAACCGCGAGGCCGCTACGGTCGCAGGTTCGAATCCTGCCTCGGGCATGGATGTTTGTGATGTCCTTAGGTTAGTTAGGTTTAACTAGTTCTAAGTTCTAGGGGACTAATGACCTCAGCAGTTGAGTCCCATAGTGCTCAGAGCCATTTTTTTGAAGCAATATGTTGGATGCCTATTCTAGAAATGTATGCTTGCGTAACACTGACAGGAAATCACGCCGTCGTGGACTGGCTGAGTATCTTACTAACTCAAGCTGTAACGAATCGGGCAGCTGTTCTTTATATCTTCTCTATTGCTCTATGATTCTTATTTGGTACGGATCCCAGACTGACGAACAGTATTCAAACGACGGTTTTGTAAAATACCTCACTTGTGGATGGACACCATTTCCTGGATAGTCTTGCAATGACTCTTGCTTCGGCACCTCGCTTACCTGTGATTAGTATTAAGTAGTCTGTTTAATTTAAATCGCTCTGTACGCATACTTCTTGATATTTTATGGATGTGAGTCTTCCCACTTACTGTTCTGCGACAATGGGTCGGTCGGTCTGTTTATGGCCATTACGTTGCATTTGTTTATAGCGAGGACCAATTGCCGCTCCCTGCACCTGGCGTCGATTCTCCGATGGTCACGCAGTACTTCGCTAAAATTTTCTAGCGTTGCGACTTATGTGTATACAACAGCAACACCAGCAAAATGTCTCAAGGAAATTCCGACGTAATCCACTTGGTAATTAATATATATAACAGAAAGTATTAGTCCTATAACACTTCCCAGGGGTACGCATGAAGTTGCTTCTACGTCCGAAGATTTCTCTATGTTGAGAAAGACAGGCTGTGTTTGTTCTGTTTGCTAGAAACTCTTCATTCCATTCAAACAGATCGTCTGATGAAGAGTTTCCGTACGCGAGTGTTTTATACATTAGGCAGCTGTGCGAATTTTACCTTTGTTGGAAGCAGGGCTGGAAATCTGCCCTCTGAATCGCGTTAAAATTTATTGCGATTAAACCAGAATTTCTCCTATGATTGCAAAACGCCGCCTCTCCAACTTCAATTTCATTCTGAGGAAGGGTAAGATGAGGCAAGTAGTGTGGGTGATGGACAGTTGCTATGCCAAAGTTTAAAATGCTGGTGCAATCTACTGATTACGAGATATAATCTTAGGTTAAAGACTTAACATAACTTGTCACATATTAAATTTAGAAACTGTATGTATCTCGTGAGGCAGCATAACTACAGTGTATTCGAGCAGTATTTGACAATAACACATCTTAGCGACTTCAAATAACCTGAAACTTTTCATCGCTGACATGCCCCCACAAATTAAAGAAAGGGAAAAAAAATATTGCTCACTACTTTTTTTTTTGCTGTTCATGAAGTAAAACGTCTGCATCAGACATGTCGTTTCAATTTTGTACTTCTTTACTTCAAATTATATTCGTTACAAATTTTTCAGATACTGTCCAGATTTACCACTGAGTGTACCTGCAGAATTATACGACTCACGGTTTAGGAGAAAAACTAGTTTTTCACAAAAATGTAAACAGTTTTCAATGTCGGTTTGCGCCTTCAGTCATAAAGGCCTTACATGTCTGTCGTCTAATATTAAATAAATGAACTCATTTGTATTCAGATTTTTGAGGCTGTTTCCTACATGGAAAATCGATTCTTTAAAGAATCAGTTGGGGGGTGGGGGGGGGGGGAGGCACTTATGTGCGGCACACCGCACAACACGGTTGAAGAACAGCAGTGGATCAATGTATAACCAAAATTTTGTAAATGTCTTCATCGCTGCAAACACTTTGGTTGTTATTTCTTTAGCTCCCGTTTTTCTGTAGGATAAAACATTTTACTTATGTCGTTAACACATAAGAAAATATTTGAGGTGTAAATATTGAGTTCCTAACCGTGTGCGAAGACAAAGGAGCAAGAGGTCGAGGAAGGACTTAAGTGAAGTGGACTGTCGGCTGCTCCTCCCGTACAGTGGGTGTTCGGAGCGTGTCCATCTCAATTAACACGGACGCTGTCCGCGGGACTAGCCGCGCTCATGAAAGGCAGCAGAGAGGGGCCACCTGATTCTCCGGGTGCTGTTCTCATTATAAGAGATCTGTATTGGAGAGAGGTCTTCTGACAGCTCAAAGCACCACCTGCTGAGAACATGTCGCCAACTTGGCTATCACCGCACCACACGAATGGCGACAAAAATTTTTGGCACGGTATCGGTGCCTCACAAATTACTGATTTCGCAAGGACCGTAATTCTGCAGAAACAATGTAATCACAAGTTACTGACTGCCCGTTCGCACTAAAACATCTCGGCTGTAATGCCGATCGTAAAATGTTATCAAGCTGGTTTCAGTGAACTATCGTAGGAATTCTATTACAGGCATCCCACCATTATAAATAAACATGATTTGCAGTCTTCAGCAAATATCTTTTCTTTTTCATATGCAGCTACGAAATGAAAGGCGGGAAACCTGGGAGATTGGCGAGTGCTGAATTTGCAGTGATGGACCTGTGTATTGGCAGAGAACACAACACCTACATCAGCATCATCATACCATCTTCACCCACACTTATTTCGGTAAAAAAACCTTCCATCGTTGAAGAGAATACACCCACATATTTAAGAGCGGAAAAGAATAAAACTGTGTTTTTTCAAGGAGCCGGTCCCAGTGGCTGAGCGGTTCTAGGCGCTTCAGTCTGGAACCGCGCAACCGCTACGGTCGCAGGTTCGAATCCTGCCTCGGACATGGATGTGTGTGATGTCGTTAGGTTAGTTAGGTTTAAGTAGTTCTAAGTTCTAGGGGAATGATGACCTCAGGTGTTAAGTCCCATAGTGCTCCGAGCCATTTGAACCATTTTTGTTTTCTCAAGGAAGAATCCTTCTTCCAAATCATATTTATTTGAAAGCTTACTGGGCAGAACTTCAATTTCAACCTTTAATAACTATTCCACCACTGTATATAGAAACTAATATAGACACTATAACGATGGAGTTACAATTAATTTTCGAGATGCCCAGATGGTACTGGAGGTAAGCACAATCTCCGAGTGTACGGAGCTGACCGCAGAACTGAATGGGGATGGGAGTTCTCTCTTGAGACAATAACCAAGGCAAGATTTGAATCCATAGAGTGCTTAAATACACTCGATATCTGCCTCGAATTGTGCTGAAACTTCCTGAATGATTAAAAGTGTCTGCTAGACAGAGATTCGAACTGGGAAAATTGTCTATCGCAGGCAACTCACTTACTGTTACGACTAGGTACGTTTATCTCACTAAGAGCATTGCTCGAGACGAGAAAAGTTCTTGGTTCGAGTTCTGGTCCAACAAACATTTTAATCTATGAGGAAGTTTGAAAATAAATCAATCTGCGCTGCAGAGTAAAAGATTCATTCTTCAGCTACATTTCCTGTTGGATGATAAGAGGCAACTACAATGCCTAATTTTTCTGCAATGTTGTTCATCTGAGACCAGCGCATTACAGTTTGTGTTTAGAAAGTGGTAAATATGGATTCTTGTATCGAGTCTGAACTTGAAACACCTTAAGAGATTTTTTTGAAAAAAAAAATCACAAACATATTTGTTTGCTGTTTCAAATGGCTCTGAGCACTATGGGACTTAACATCTGAGGTCATCGGTCCCCTAGAACGTAGAACTACTTAAACCTAACTAACCTAAGGACATCACACACGTCCATGCCCGAGGCAGGACTCGAACCTTCGACCGTAGCAGTCGGTCGGTTCCAGACTGAAGCGCCTAGAATCACTCGGCCACTCCGGCAGGCTAAATTTGTTTGAGTAGTGGGTGGTAAAAGTATGATGGAGACGTCAAACACGATATCTTCTCTACTTAAATTCCTGCAAAAATCACTGCTATGTGTAAATCACACTAAAGCCTTGTAAGACCCCGGCTGTGGATCAGGAAAAATACACAGCTTGAAATATTCTGGTGTCAAAAATTAAAGCAACAAACCGCTATTTATCTGTCCTGTGGCTAAGTCAGGATATAATCATACTAACTGTCAACAGATGTCCGTAAGATCGTGTTCTGCACTGAAGATGGGATCCCGGTCAAAGGACACCCACACCAGCGATGACGTCAGGGCACCCATCAAACGAGGTATTATTTGTAAGGTAGTCCCACATCCATAATCGCTGCGTACAGAGTCACAGACGGTGCAGTATGGCACAAAGAAGACGCCTGCCAAACTCGTGCCCTGCTCACTCTTTGCATTGGAGAGGCGTACGAAGAATGGAAGCAGAACAGTCGCAAATTCAGTGGCCCGATGGCTTAAAGTGAATCGTTCTATTGTTTCTTTGATGTGGCGACAGTTTAAAGAAACCGTAACTGTATCCCAAAGACCAGGGCAGTGCCAAACACATGTGACGTCAGAAAGAGAGGACCATTTTTGGCTGTAAGAGCACGACGATACCGCCTTAGTACTGCACGGCGGCTGGCATCTGACCTCGCACTGGACGTGTTATATCGAGGTAAGCTTTGTAGAGAAGGCTTCGGCAGAGGGGCCTTTCTTGTCAGAGACTTGTAAGTGTACCTCTGACGCTTCTTCTCGTTACGGAACATCTAGAGTGGAGTCGTCAACATGTCACCTGGACAACCGAAAAGTGGGCCAATGTTCTTTCCATAGATGAGTCCCGATTGGGTCTGTAGAGTGATTCTCGACGGATTCGCTTCTGGAAGGAACGTGTCACCCGATTTCGGGATCTAAACATTGTGGAAAGGGACCGATATCAAGGAGGATCCGTAATGGCGTGTGCAGGGATTATATTGACCATCCGAACAGCTCTTAATGAAATTGTACGGATGAATCGGCAAGGTTTAACTGTTGTCAGGTATCGTGACGATATCTTGAGACCTCATGTGTGGTTGTTGCGAGGTGACGTGAGCCCAGACTTCGTACTGATGGACAATAATGGTCGACCCCATAGAGCACGGGAGGTTGATGTTTTCTTGGAAAAAGGAGATACTGCACGCATGACGTGCCCTGCTCACTCTTCCGATTTGAATCCCGTAGAGCTTGTCTTGGATGCATTACGGAGACGAAATGCATCACGCCAGTATACAGCAACTACTCCTAAAGACTTGCGACCACCTCCGCAGAAAGAATGGGCGTTATTGCCTCAACATCAGCTTGATGACATCATTCACAGTCAGCCCCGGCGTTGTCAGGCCTATATTGCTGTCAGGGATGCTCATACCCCACACTGAGCACATTAATCAGTTGTCGCAAAGTGTGTACAAATCCACGAAGAACATTATGCACGTTGCAGTCGTTCACGTTCTGTATTCTTTACATCGTTTCTACCATACTCTCACCTATTTATACTGTTTTGTGGCAAAATAACTCAATCTTGCAAAATTTACATTTGTTGCTTTAGTTTTGGACACCAGTGTAGTTTACCATAAGAATTCGCTTCGTGGACATTCTTTCAACAAGTCTGATCAAGATTTTGGGATGGACAAAAAAGCAGATAAAGCCACTGCAACAGAGAAATTTATGTGCTACAACATTGCTAACAGACAACTGCTAATTACCTAAAAAGGATTACTTTCGTTGGAATGAAAAAGACAGACTTCAGAACAGCTGTATCCCTGGAACGGTATGTTAAGAACAGAGTTCAAGGCTGTAAACCCCCGTGGTTTTTGTAAAATATTGCGTGTGTATTTGTGATTATCTAATGTTTTTCCGCAATGGATTTATCAAGCTTGCAAATGATTAAAACGACCCTACCATTGACAATCTATACCTAGACTTCCATACAACGAAGTGTCGTGTTGTGGTTTTACTTGTTTAGCAAATCAAACCAATTATTCATATCTGGATGCTCCTAAAATGAATGACAACTTCGATATCGTAAACGATTTATTCTCAAAAAATATATAGAGTGCAAAAATTGTAAAATATGAGGTCTACAATGTCAGATTCTACCGTAAACGTAATTACTCTCTCAGGGCAGTAAATGTGCATCCCTTCAGTACTCGACAGTTCTTTTCTTCAGCATCTCTTTGTCGATGGCGGCTTCTGAGAAACGTGTAGCTCACATCACCATTTATGTCAGTGCTCAGCCGTAATTAACTCCCAGACACGCAGTATTACACATTTGGAAATTTGTGGTAAGTTCCTATGGAACCAAACTGCTGAGGTCATCGGTCCCTAGGCTTACACAGTACTTAAACTAACTTACACTAAGGACAACACACACACCCATGCCCGAGGGAGGACTCGAACCTGCGACGGGGGAGCCTCGCGAACCGTGGCAAGGCGCCTAGACCGCAAGGCTACCCAGCGCGGCGCGTAGTGTTACAGAAATTGTTAGTATGTAGTGCTAGCCAGTATCAGCCAATGAAATGATTAATTATACAGCTGTTCCTCACAAACAGCGACCTAGTGTAAATATAAATCGAAAAGATTTTACAGAATACTCAACGTATGGAGGCAAAATTTACGGTAAGACATACTTTGCCTGCAGCTTAAGTTATTGAAGGAAAAAAAAGACGTGTTGTATAAGCAGTCAGTGAACTCAATGTTGGACTTCACTAAATCTGAGGCCACAGTCATTGGAGCACATTGGTAAGCTGTGCTTGCACAAGAACATTCTGGAAGCCACCTGAAGCAGTAAATGGAACACCTGAAACTCAGGAAACTTACAGATTTATAAAGGTAAGTCATAAAATTATAACTGTCCCCTCAGAGAAATAAAGATACGTATTAATTGTATTATTTATTTGCAGATACGTGTCTGCATTCCTGATGGACTTTGAAACTCCAGGCCCCATCACCGTAGGAAACAATATGACGCAGCCCACTGGCAAAGCAGAGGGCAACGCTGAAGGGAAACAACGCTGCCACAGTACGTGCTGAATTGCTGGACGTGTGCGGTGACACTGCACTATTATAACACGAGCTTCCAGAGTGGTTAAACAGGTCTGAATCACGAAAAATGTACTGGTAGATCCTATCTCTGTGAGGAACAGGAAATGGCAAGAGGAAGCTCTCGTACTCGAAGACCAGTGTATCAAAATTAGACGAACGCAGGAAAAGTGAAAATCAGTCTTAGATCAGCATTTGTCAGTTTACACAGCATATTGATAATGACAACAGTTGTCATCCGTTTGGTTCATCCACGACTGCTCACATTCATTCAAAATGGCTGTCGAACCGAGGTAGCATAGGAAATGGAGCTGTGTGTTACCAGTTCCAGGCGACATCTGGCTTCTCAGTATGCCCCGTGACAAAAGAGACAAAGGAGGAAAGCAAGCAGTGGAAACAAGTGGATTCATTACCACCGAAAAAGGAAAATACCCGGTCATGATAGGAAAAGGTGAGGCCGAGTGTTATTTCGGACTGTGATTGTGTGGTGCTAACAGATTATGCTTGCAAGCCACAAAGCGTCACAGATCATACGAACATCATCTCCTGATGATCTCACGGGAGGTCGTAGAGACGAAGTGTGGCAAGATATTGTCTTTGGGGTTGTTCTTGCTCCACGAAAATGCTCCAGCTCATTCTGTAGAGGTTACAGTTACTCATTCCGCTTCTTTAGGGTATCAAATTTTGCCTCTTCACCCATCTTTTCCTGTCTGGGTTGTAGACATTTGCAGAATGAGGACGATGTGATTTTCGAAGTGAAACATTTTTTGAAAAGTCAAAGTGAAAACTTCTACAACTAAGGTCTCCGCCAAGTCATCCACCGTAGCGAAAAATGTTCGAATTTAAGGGTGAGTCTGTAAAGAAAGACTGACTCCATTGCCTAGTTTCAAGGTCGTAACTTGAATTTTTGTGGTGGTCCATGCCTAGTACAGCACTTACACTAATCAACCATTAATTCAATGATTTTTGCATCGTAGGAGACCACAATCATGAGCTTCTTGAAAAAAAAATCCGCCATTGGACTGTAAACTACGATTCATTTATTTCACACAGTCATGATTTCGTCTTTATAGCCATTCTTCAGTGCAAATTAAAACGTATTTCTCATAGCCAGTAATACGACGACTGGACAACTGGTTCATAACACCAGACATACGTTATTCCGACGACGATATATTTAGGCATGTCGGACATTTTGCGACATTTCAGCTTGCACTTGAGAATGCCTTTAAAGAAGAAATCATGATTGTGTGAATTAATGAACCATAACTGACAGTGAAATGGCGGAAATTTCATTCAAAACGCATACAAAGTCCTCCACTGTTGTTTCTGTTTGTGTGTTGGGGGTAATCTGACATACTACTGTACGGATTTTGATACGGTTTCCTCAAATAGATTGCCCAATTCACGAGGAAGAGGCGTGTATATAAGTTACCGATATCTCGTACAAGTTTGCTAAATCGTGATGAACTGAAAACGATGCCATTGCAAGTAATGGTTGTTGGTGGAACTCCTTCTAATCGTGTATGGCAATCTGACTGTAATGCCAGGCCGGTACGAGCTACTGCTGTCCAGAGGGCGGCATTAGCTACCGCTGACTTTCTAAAATACCTGAAATGCAAGATGTATCAGGTATTAAGAAGGTAAGAGAAAAATTTTTGGTATAGACCTAACGTTTCAGAACTGTTAAGGGAAGTGCGGCAAAATATCACAAAGGAAAAGTAGCTCACGCTGGACTGGCGCTGCAATCAGTCGGCGGCAAGTGGCTGTAACTTGCGCCGAACTGATGCTATCATCAGATGGGTTGAGCAGCCACGTCTCGATCCCTGAGGCAACAGATGGCGACGTTTGCAAGACGTCAACCATCTGCACGACCAGTTCGACGACGTTTGCAGCAACATGGACTATCAGCTCTGAGACGATGGCTACGGTTACCCTTGACGCTGCATCACAGACGGGATCGCCTGCGATGGTGTACTCAACGACGAACCTGGATGCACGAGTGGCAAAACGTCATTTTTTCGGATGGATACAGGTTCTGTTTACAGCATCATGATGGTCGCATCCGTGTTTGGCGACATCGCGGTGAACGCACATTCGAAGCGTGTATTCGTCATCGCCATACTGGCGTATCACCCGACGTGATGGTATGGGGTGCCATTGGTTACATGTCTCGGTCACCTATTCTTCGCATTGACGGCACTTTGAACATTGGACGTTACATTTCAGATGTGTTACGACCCGTGGCTCTACTCTTCATTCGACCCCTGCGAAACCCTACATTTCAGCAGGATAATGCACGACATGTTGCAGGTCCTGTACGAGCCTTTCTGGATACTGGAAATGTTCGACTGCTGTCCTGGCCAGCACATTCTCCAGATCTCTCACCAACTGAAAACGTCTGGTCAATGGTGGCCGAGCAACTGGCTCATCACAATACGCCATTCACTATTTTTGATGAAATGTGCTATCGTGTTGACGCAGCATGGGCAGCTGTACCTGTACACGCCATCCAAGCTCTGTTTGACTCAATGCCAAGGCGTATCAAGGCCGTTATTACGGCCAGAGGTGGTTGTTCTGGGTACTAATTCTCTGGATCTATGCACACAAATTGCGTGAAAATGTAATCACATGTCAGTTCTAGTAAAATATATTTGTTCAATGAAAACCCGTTTATCATCTGCATTTCTTCTTGGTGTAGAAATTTTAATGGCCAGTAGTGTAGTTGCAGCTCGCATCACTGTTGTGAGATGTCACTCAAACACCAATAAAATATGGGACAGATAACAATGGTGCTTTCTGAGATCTATCTTGGCGTGGGCCCCTTAAATTTAAGTTACCTAATGAACCATGTACCCCCAATGAACCACGGACCCTCCGTTGGTGGGGAGACTTGCGTGCATCAGCGATAAAGATAGCCGCACCGTAGGTGCAACCACAATTGGGGGGGGGGGGGGGGGGAGACTGTTGAGAGGCCAGACAAACGTGTGGTTCCTGAAGGGAGGCAGCAGCCATTTCAGTAGTTTCAGGGGCAACAGTCTGGATGATTGACTGATCTGGCCGTGTAACACTAACCAAAACGGCCTTGCTGTGCTGGTACTGCGAACAGCTGAAAGCAAGGGGAAACTATAGCCGTAATTTTCCCCAGGGCATGCAGCTTTACTGTATTGTTAAATGACGATGGCATCTTCTTGGGCAAGATAGTCCGGAGGTAAAGTAGTCCCCCATTCGGATTTCCAGGCGGGGACTATTCAGGAGGACTTCGTTATCAGGAGAAGGAAAACTGACGTTCTACGGATCAGAGCGTGGAATGTCAGATCTCTTAAATGGGCAGGTAGGTTAGAAAATTTAAAAATGGAAATAGACAGGTTAAAGTTAGATACAGTGGGAATTAGTGAAGTTCGGTGGAAAGAGGAACAAGACTTCTGGTCAGGTGAATACAGGGTTATAAATACAAAATCAAATAGAAGTAATGTAGGAGTAGGTTTAACAATGAATAAAAAAATATTAACGCGGGTAAGCTACTACAAACAGCATAGTGAACGCATTATTGTGGCCAAGATAGATACGAAGCCCACGCCTACCACAGTCGTACAAGTTTATATGCCAACTAGCTCTGCAGATGACCAAGAGATTGATGAAATGTATGATGAGATAAAAGAAATTATTCAGATAGTGAAGGGTGACGAAAATTTAATATTTATGGGTGACTGTAATTCGATAGTAGGAAAAGGAAGAGAAGGTGACGTAGTAGGCGAATATGGATTGGGGGTAAGGAATGAAAGAGGAAGCCGCCTGGTAGAATTTTGCACAGAGCATAACTTAAACATAGCTAATACTTGGTTCAAGATCCATGAAAGAAGGCTGTATACGTGGAAGAGGCCTGGAGACACTGGAAGGTTTCAGATAGATTATATAATGGTAAGACAGAGATTTAGGAACCAGTTTTTAAATTATAAGACATTTCCAGGGGCAGATGTGGACCCTGACCACAATCTATTGGTCATGAACTGTAGATTAAAACTGAAGAAACTGCAAAAAGGTGGGAATTTAAGGAGATGGGACCTGGATAAACTGCGGAACCAGCGGTTGCAGGGAGTTTCAGGCACAGCATTAGGGAACGATTGACAAAAATAGCGAAAAGAAATACAGTAGAAGAGGAATGGGTAGCTTTGACAGATGAAATAGTGAAGGCAGCAGAGGATCAAGTAGGTAAAAAGACAAGGACTGGTAGAAATCCTTGGGTAACAGAAGATATTATCGAAATTAATTGATGAAAGGAGAAAATATAATAATGCAGTAAATGAAGGAGGCAAAAAGGAGTACAAACGTCTCAAAAATGAGATGGACAGGAAGTGCAAAATTGCTAAGCAGGGATGACTAGAGGCCAAATGTAAGGATGTAGAGGCATATATCACTGGGGGTAAGATAGATACTGCCTACAGGAAAACTAATGAGATCTTCGGCGAAAAGAGAACAACTTGTATGAAGATCAAGAGCTCAGATTGTAAGGGTACAGTACCCTTACGTAGTATCGATTATGCACTATGCACAGACCATACATGGTTTAAGCAAAGACTGCAGTGCAGTCAACAATGTGCGAGTAGGTAAGCAGGAGACGAGTGTTGGAGTCCGTGGGTGGAAATCGGGTGTGAGAGGCTAGAGAGAGATGTTCTGGGTAGCGAGGCCGGAGATGAGTGGCAGAATGGCACACAGTGTTTGATGTTCATAAATGTTTATAAATTGAGTGATTTAATTAATAAATTCCAGCATTTAAGAAAGGAGATGTTATCATTTAGTAGTTTTCACAATAACGGAAGTGGACAAGGAAAGATATATATATTATGCTAAAATAATTAAAATATAACTTCATCTACAGCGTATGTGAATAATATAGTTCGGCGCGAAACTGGGGGGAGGTTACAAGATGGAAAGCCAGTTCTAAGCAAAGAAGGAGAAGCAGAAACGTGGAAGGAGTATATAGAAGGTCTATACAAGGGCGATGTACTTGAGGACAATATTATGGAAATGGAAGAGGATGTAGATCAAGATGAAATGGGAGATATGATACTGCGTGAAGAGTTTGACAGAGCACTGAAAGACCTAAGTCGAAACAAGGCCCCGGGAGTAGACAACATTCCATTAGAACTACTGATAGCCTTGGGAGAGCTAGCCCTGAAAAAACTCTACCATCTGGTAAGCAAGATGTATGAGACAGGTGAAATACCCTCAGACTTCAAGAAGAATATAATAATTCCATTCCCCTATAGAGCAGGTATTGCCAGATGTGAAAATTACCGAACTATCAGTTTAATAATTTATGGCTGCAAAATACTAACACGAATTCTTTACAGACGAATGGAAAAACTGGTAGAAGCCAACCTTGGGGAAGATCAGTTTGGATTCCGTAGAAATGTTGGAACACGTGAGGCAATACTGACCCTACGACTTATCTTAGAAGACAGATTAAGGAAAGATAAACCTAGGTTTCTAGCATTTGTAGACTTAGTGAAAGATTTTGACAATGTTGACTTGAATACTCTCTTTCATATTCTGAAGGTGGCAGGGGTAAAATACAGGGAGCGAAAGGCTATTTACAATTTGTACAGAAACCAGATGACAGTTATAAGAGTCGAGGGTCGTGATAGGAAAGCAGTGGTTGAGAAGGGAGTGAGACAGGGTTGTAGCCTATCCCTGATGTTATTCAATCTGTATATTGAGCAAGCAGTAAAGGAAACAAAAGAAAAATTCGGAGTAGGAATTAAAATCCATGGAGAAGAAATAAAAACTTTGAGGTATACCGATGATATCGTAATTTTGTCAGAGACAGGAAAGGAGCTGGAGGAGCAGTTGAATGGAATGGACAGTGTCTTGAAAGGAGGATATAAGATGAACATCAACAAAAGCAAAACAAGGATAATGGAATGTAGTCGAATTAAATCGGGTGATGCTGAGGGAATTAGATCAGGAAGTGAGAAAGTTAAAGTAGTAAAGGAGTTTTGCTATTTGGGGAGCAAAATAACTGATGATGGTCGAACTAGAGAGGATATAAAATGTAGTATAGTAATGGAGGGCAGCGTGGAGGGTAAAAATCATAGAGGGAGACCAAGAGATGAATACACTAAACACATTCCGAGGGATGGAGGTTGCATTAGGTAGTGGGAGATGAAGAAGCTTCCACAGGATAGAGTAGCATGGAGAGCTGCATCAAACCAGTCTCTGGACTGAAGACAACAACAACAACAACAACAAAAACAACAACAACATTGTTCTCAGAGTTTTAATTATAACCACGCTGTGATCCACTAACAAAATTACTGCTACGCGTGACAAGTCATCCAGCTGTAGATACGGAAGCTGGTGCAAAGCCAGGGTGGACAGTAAGTTTTACATAAATCTGTTTAAGAGGAGAACTGCAGACATCATCAAGAACAATAGAAGTGTCAACAAGTATATTGCTTCCCAGCAATGATACCAGGAAGGATAACAAATAACGGAATTTTGCTTATTGTGCTTCTGCAGTACAGTATATACATGAGCAGATACTTAGGTGACTCGTGCATATGCGGTGTGCGATATTTAGTACACAGTTCAACAGTGGTTCTGATATACCTGGTCATCGATTTAAACTCAACTTGATGGCAGGTGCAGGTACGTTACTCCATACTACCCAAGTCTGTGAAGGAGTTCATTAAACGCAGTGGCTGCCCAGCTTGCAGTTTTCACAGATGTTCGCTGGTTCAGAGAGTTTGAAATACGCCAATAGTGGATTGTGAGGTGAGAACGGGCACGAGGTGTGCGCGTGAGGGTATCAAGCGTGGGTTTTCGCGCACTACGATTCCTCCTGCCGTTAGTTCTGTTTGTGCCGAAAGCGACTTGTCACTCTTTTGGGCAGTGTCAATCACATTGCTGTAACAACGGTGTCCTCCTACGGCCTTCAGTGGGTTTGCACTTCCATGTTTATCCATGCTGTGCAGACCTGGACACCTGTAGTTTGCCCTCGTCGTTTCCGCGTATTCAAGGACCATTACTGGAAACTTTATTGGTCAGTATTGCTCGCGCTCTGATATCCGTGCCTCTCCTGTTGGTGCCTTATGGATCACAGGAATAGTTTAATTTATTGTGATTAATTTTGGCCGCAACTGTGTTGTACCTTTGCATTTATTTCATTGGTGGAAATTTTGGGTGTAAAATCAGTGAAAATTTTGGGTGTGAAATTAGTGACTGGACCTGCGTTGGCGATAAAGTGTGCCACTGAGATCTTTACTTGCTGTGGATTACCAATGCAGTAACCGTGCAGCACTTTCAGATTCAGTGGTTTACTAGTGACACTAAACTATCGCCTCATGGGTCAAAAATGGCTCTGAGCACTATGGGAATTAACTTCTGAGGTCATCAGTCCCTTAGAACTTAGAACTCCTTAAACCTAACTAACTTAAGGACATCACACACAGCCCTGCCCGAGGCAGGATTCGAACCAGCGACCGTAGCAGTCGTGCGGTTCCTGACTGAAGCGCCTAGAACCGCTCGGCCACACCGGCCGGCCTTTCGCCTCATGTTTATGACAGTTTGCTGTTTGATGTGTAGCGTTTAATGAAGTTCTTTACTCATTTTATTAACTTGGTTATGAGTCGTGCGGTATAATTCCCGTTCAATGAGTTTGAATTTTTTCACTTTTTGTAAGATTTATAATTTTATCTTTTAATTATTTTAAAGGGAAGCCCCTGTATTAAGATGTATGTTTTGAAACTAGGTTCTAGACGGATGTCAAGCCTGAGGACTGATTCAAGGAAATATTATTTCTAATGCCTAGTCACTAAGTATTCCCTTGAAGGAGTAGGCTTAATCATTTATTTGTTCTATTTGTTTGATTCATGTGGGCACCTGGCCGTGCAATTTTGCTGTAAAGTTTACCGTGCACCTTTCACAGCAAGGGGCTTGCGTTATGAATTTAAATGTAAATGCAGATGCAGATGTAATTCTGTCTGAAGATCACGCTCTTCTGCCAAATTTCAAAAGTATGCATTGGTATCCGTATAGCTCACTTTGTCACTGAAGTAGTTAATTATTATCAGAGTTTGTTTGTCTTGTCCTTATTTGGCAGCTTCAGTTCAGACGCAAGGCCTCTCTCTTCATTTCATTTATAAATACAGTTTGTCTGGAGCACTTGGGAGATGTGATCCATTTTGATAAGCTGCTGATGGTCCCTATAAACAAATTATCTGATATTTTGAATCAATCAGTTTGCAGAATTGTGACGGCATTTAGTGACATCTGATATGTGCTTGGTATAAAGTAGTGTATAAAAAACGTCGAATATATTATCTATTGTATCTGATGCGTTCTTTGTTGGTGTGTATTGTCTCTCTTACTGTTACTCTACAGCGAACAGCTTTCTTGTATGCATGAGTGGCTGACAATATACTTAACAGGTTTTAATGTGTGTTTCAGTCACCAATATCACATACCAAACAAGACGGAGAAATGATTCTTACCGGGGATACGCAGAGATCAATTGCATTTTGGCCATTCCTTTGTATGTTTTTTGCAGATGCTTTAAATAACACCAAGTAGCCAGTCAGAACTCAGTTGCATTTGCTGTCCTGCTCTACCTGTGATTTGTTTGACGACAGTAATACTTACGTGACTCTTAAACGTTGCCCTACCATTCCTTCCAGCTCTCGTGTGTTGCCTGGTTGCCTACATCTCACGCGAGTGCATCTGACATCGGTCGGCAGAGAGCCGATACAGGTCACGTTCCCATTTGCACCTGCACCTCCCAGCTTCTTTTCTATATAATGTTCTCAGCGTAAGCAAAATCAGTTGGCCAGCCGTCTATTGTGAAATCTGTGCTGTTGTCGAAGTTGTGGTTTTCGTCTTGGAGGCAAGTTACCTCACTCAGTTATTTTATGTCGATTTGCTAATCCATCCTGCATATTCCTAATTTTTGTGCCTCTTATATTTAGAATGAGTTAGCAAGTACATAATCTGGTGAGACGCCTAAAGGTGGATCATTAATTACATGTATTTTAAATATTTTCCTTAATGCCATTATTGTCGAGCACTGTAATAGAATTTCTAATTCCAGATAACTTGGGCCGATTCTGTCAGTACAAAATTGATCTTTTGTCAACCTCTTCCTTGACCGTAGTCATATCAAAAATAAAATAAAAAAATAAAGAAGAAATTTTGCCGCAAAATAAATGCAGTAGAGCAGTCCTCAGGTTTACAAACGAAATAATATCGAATAGAATAAAGTTCCTTCTCTAAGAAATCATAAATATTATTACTTAATTAATATAAAAGAAATTTCAAATGTGTCACAAAATAACATTATCTGTGGGATACTGTACCCATGCGAACCACGAGACTATACTCCTCGAGGGTGACAGAGTGATAATGAGTTAAGAGGATCCTTCTTGTTGCAAGAACACATTTTTCGTTCCACCATCGAAAACATAACATGAAGGAAATGAGTGTTCATTTCCGAGAGCCGTGCACATGAAATTTTGTAACAGAAGAGCAGCTGTATAAGTGTAATAAGAACACACGCAGAACAGCATCTACGAAATTTGCAGATGATGATGATTCCTTTCAAATAATACGGTCGAAATGCGTGTGGCATGAAATAAATCATTTTATTCAGTTGTAATTAAACGACTCAAGTGATAGTAATCAACATAAAACTACACGCAATTGAGGACGTTGGTTAGGGCAAAAGAATTAAAGATATTACAACTTTATTTTATTCCCCAATCATGTTTCACCACAACTGTGACATCTTACGTGAATTTCAATTTCATTGCTGTCCTCGGAAGTCTTTCGTGACGGCATATCTCAATAAAGTCTTCTCGGCTCTCTGGCAGATCTGAGTAAAGGCCTCAATTTTTTTCCAGTTGCGCAACGTCTGCCAATTTCGGATACTGATAGTGGAATAGAGAAGTGCATTCGGCATCTCTCGCACGACGCAGCTGAGGACGGCATACTGACCACCAGCAGTATACAGGAGAAAGCTAAGCCACCGAAATCTGGTATTAGCCAAAGGGAACGACGTGGCTTACACTAATTACGTGAGAAAGAGGAATTAGTTGTCTTGCTAGCTGACAAAGAATATGCCACCGTGGTTCTCAACTACTGTTCCTGAAGCCCACCACCTGAAGGTGATACATTTATTAGAAGATGATCCAATACAGGCCTTCGTCAAAAAGAAAGGGAAGTTAGTAATGGGAACTGGTTTACAACACAAAGTGATGAAGAAAGCAATGCCTCATGTCGCCGAGGTCCTATCGATTGCCGAAGATACATAAGGAAAAATTCCGTCTAGGTCCATTGTTTGTACTATTACTTCACCCATCTATAAATCGGCAAAATGCTTTTCAGTATCATTAGTGTCAAAACTGGGACATTGTTAACATCATGTTGAGAACTCGCAGACATTTTTTGAAACACAGTAACAAATAAAAATAAACCAAAACGATGTATAAGTGAGTTTGGGTGTGTCACTTTTAACGAGGGATTTTTTGGCACAATAGGTTCTACGTGGAACCGTGAAGTTGATCCGGCACATTCTAATGACAACGCATTTCTTGTATCGCGATGATTATTATGAAAGGACGGCTGGCCCAGCGATGAGATCGCCACTGTTCTCCGGTAGTCGCTAATTTCTTAGCGGAGCACTTTGAGGAGCAGGCTCTGAAATCTGCAGCGTTGCGTCCGTCTTGCTTCGTAAGGTACGTTGATGACACCTTCTTCATATGGCCTCCCGATGAAAGTGCACGGTGTCCATCCCAACATTAAATTTACCATCGAGGTGCACATGGATGGCATGCTACTGTTCCTGGACGTTTTAGTTAACGGAAGGCATGACGCCCTCTTAGTCATTCAGTGTACAGAAAACCGATGCACACTGATCGATATTTGAACGCCGATAGTTTTCACCACCCTGTACACAAGAAAGCGGCCCTGAAAACCGGAGTACAAGGAGTAAAAGCTGTTTCGGATGACGACCATCTACAGCCAGAATTGCAGCACCTCACACACGTAATACGAAAGAATGATTACAGCAAGAGAGACATTGTAAACGCTTTCACATTCCACCGAAGAAGGACGTCCTGTGAATCGGCAGGAGAGGCCAGGCCGGCTGATTTTCTGCCGTACTGTGGGGCAACAAGCAGCAAGTTAGGCGGTGTGCTGCCCAGACGTGGACTGAAACCACTTTTCCGGCAGGCGCCCAAGATACGAGACATGCTGCACCCTGTTAAAGATGACACCGCTCTTCGTGTGCCTAGCGTGTATGCGGTTCCTTGCAAATGCAGCAGGATCCATACAGGTCAGACAATTCACGCAGTTGCTAAGCGTTGTACCGAGCACAAGCGACATATTTAACAATGGGAGATTGATAAGTTGGTCTTAACTGAGCACTATGTGGGAAACGGGCACAAGATACACTCTGAAAACAGGACAGTCTTGGGTTCATGCGTCAACATATCGGAATTCCGCTGTAAAGGACGCGGCTTAGGTTATAAGAAACAGCAACAGTTTTAACAGGGGTTAGGGGACACACATAGTAGGGCGTGGGGAAGGGTTTTGGATGTCGAAAGGAACCAATGACAGAGAGATGCGGGGCGGTAGTTTCAAACGTGGGGTCGGCCCCTCCCGCCGTCTGGTGTCATTAGGTCCACCAGCGGGCTGGAGCTACTGTGAGCTGCACTTTGGTCCACTGATACAACAAGAGCGACCCTGAGACCCGGAAATCAATCCCTATGCCCACCCATGTTGTCTCCCTCATTAGGAGAGATGTCGAACGCATTTACCAAATCAAGTATCTTCTGTTCACCAAGGTGCTTATGGGATCATGCGGACGCCACAACTGCCCCTCCATCTGTCGTAGGTCTTAACGTTTGCAACGCATCAGCAATTAATGCTCACTGCCTTTTTTGGGGTGTCAAGTGTGCCAGCTCACATGCTGGCCTCAGAAAAACCCACAAGCACCTGCTGTTTTGGCACCACTCACGACCTCCACCATCTGGTTTCCTGGGAGTGTTGCCCTATATACGAGACCACGATGAAGTCTTCCCATCCTCCAAGAAGGAAACCAAGGACGAATCGGCCAAACTCACCATCATGGGACTGCACCCATTTCTCCATCTTAAGTAGTAAACCCGATGACCATCAAACCATAGATTCTCAGGCATCTGACACATCTGCGACCCAGGAGCCTCCTCTGGTTCCATCCCTACAACCATCTTTGTTGTTGCAGCACAGTTTACTCCTGCTCATATGCCTCCTGTCATGAATACCAACGCCCACCAAACAGAAAGACTGTCTGCAGCCTCCTCAAGCCCATCTGTTGAAATGTCCAAGCCCTCCATTGTGGCATCTTCTCCACTAGTTCTCACACCTAACCCACCAAAGGGACAAGCAGCCCACCTGCGATATTCACCCAGTGATGGAGACAGATGCTTCTTTCTGTGATGAGATGAAAGAGATCATCCAGGTCGTCTCTCTGTTAAAGCAGCCCTACATCAGGGCTGTCATTCGTGAAACAGATCAAAAGATCTGTCAGTTGGAGGACAGCCTCACAAAGGTCATTTCCCTTGCTGATGGTCTCAGCCAGATATTGTCATAATGGCGACTCGCCCACCGCACAACCATCAGCCCCAACGGGATCTAGTTGTCCGTATTTTTAATGCTAATGGCATTAACCATGTGAAGACCAAACTGAACTGAACACCTACCTCTATGACAACCATGTGGAAATTTTACTTGTGTCTGAAATTCACCTCAAAACCTATGATGATTTTCGTCTCCACAACATGGTTTGCTATTGGACTGACCAATTCCAGCACCGAACTGGGGGCACAGCAGTGTTCCATAATCACGAGGCTCTCCAACCACTAGAATGTGTAGAGGTCATGGTAGTCACTGTTTCTACCAGCCTCCGGACTAGTACTTTTGTTGCAGCGTATTTGAGCCCTAACCTACCACTTCTTGAAGTGGATCTGAATACATTGACATCATTTGACAAACTCATATTTGGGCAGATCTCAACGCCAAGCATCCAGGTTGGCATTCTTGGCACTACTAATTCCAAGGGCAGACTCCTCCTTGAACTGAAAGATCCTATGGCACTGTTGGTCTATGGCCCTCACACTCCCACCCATATACCAGTTCACTCCGACTGCCTGCCAGACGTTCTGGATGTGGCCATTTTCAAAAACATTGTAGCGCAGTTTTCGTTGGAAACACTGTATGAACTGGCCTCTGACCACGACGCAGTGCTCCTTCACCTTCCCAATGTCCCTCTGTCTTTAGAAATCTGTTCTACCTTGACCATCACACATTGGGACAAATTTTTCCAAGATTCTCAACAACTCCTCCCGGCAAAACCTTGAACTGACAACGTCTGCCACCATGATTAGTGCTCATGATTACCTAACCATGAAAATCCAGAATGCAATGAAGACCTCTATGTCCATTGTCCCAAGGGCTTTAACCCCACTGGATGACCTGCCTCCCTTACTGCATGAACTGAAAATCCAGAAGAACCGCTACTGCAAGCAGTGGAAACAGTTTCTTGACCCTCAGGTTAAGTATCACATGAGGCATCTCCAACATGAATTCAGCCACCAACTCGGTGACTGGGAAACGGAACATTGGGAGGGAAGATTGTAACAACAACAACGCTGTACTATTGTACATATAAGTAAATTTTTTTCCATCTGATTTTTCGATAAATTAGTGTAATCGATGATCTGATTTCATTTCTTTTTTGTTTCATGCCATTGTGTTAAGAAAACTATAAACAAATTTCAGTGTGAATATTAATATTTATGTCAAATGTCAAGCAATATTGTAATGGAATTGAAATGTAACATATGTTGAGACTGTTGTAAGATGTTTAAGATTGTAACTGTGCGTCTGGTCCATACGTAGGCAATGTGTTAGGATATGTAGAATGCAAAAGCTCGGGTGAATACCCTGTCTGTAAGGGAGCGGTAAAAGGTGGATGGCAGGCGAGCGCGGGAAAATGCGCACGGGCGCTGCACGGCACAACGGGCTCGGCAGTTGTAGTTGGATTTTGGCATTGGTCTGAGCAACACGTTCTGGATCGAGGAGGCTCTCCTGGAAGACGTAGTTTCATTGAGCCTCGGATATGCCGTTCCAACGCCCATACAGCATGGCAAAATTCCATAGGCACTAAATGGAAAAGTATTGCGACGCTATGAAGAAGTAAAGTGCCGATACATCAAGAGCCATAGCTGTGGTTGTATGTGTGCTCTGTGCCTCGCCATCTCGCCGCCTGCCGACCGCCGCATCGATACAAGCAGGTTGAAACTTTTAGTACTGTATTCGCATGGACCAGAGAACTACTTATTCAATAATAACTTAAATTTTACCAGAACTTTCCTATCATTTAATTATCCTCACAACTAACCTAGATAGGGTCCTTTCCAAATGTTGTGCAATCCGAGATTCCCGAAATGAAATATTAAAATTTGTGTTAATAATAATTACTTGCAGACCTAACTATGTAAGAATGGTGTTTAAAGAACTGTTTTGTTAATGGACCAGTAAATGAATAATGAAGGTCTAACGAAGTTGAAAGATAACTTTAATATTGATATAGTAATGAAGTTTAATTATTTCGAGACAGATATAATGGTATTTAAATGAGCAGGAAATAAAAAAAAAGAGTAGTATCTCATATATTGGAAATCTTGAGCGCATAATGGTGTCAGTAATTAATTTTTTTTAATACAGTGACCATAACAGTTTCAGGGCCTCCCCTTTTTTTATTCATTTGAATTCTGAAGTGTTCTAAATTGATTTGACCTGCAAAAGTTAAAGTCAATATATATGTCAAAATTTATCAGTGTTTTATCTTTATCAATAAAATGACATTTTGTGTGTGGCTCGAAAGTGCTATTTCTAGAGTAACCTATGCCCGATTTTAATCAGATCAATAGACAGTACGAAGTTTTGTAGTATACATTATAGTGTAGTGTTATGTGTTCATGGTTTTTCCATATCAGTACAGAAAGTGAAACTATCAGTTCAATAGATTTTCTGGTTCTAAAATTTACTGTATTATGCAGTGTTACTACGTGTTGTTTTGCATGAATGTACATCAACTTGTACAGGGAAGAAACTCAGTTAATGCCTAATTAGGCTGGCGACCGTATTATTAACAAATTGGTACCATCTGCTGTGTTGCTTTTTGTCCGTCCTGACGTGTAGTTGTATTTCGGTCTTATTTGACGTATCATTGTTATTACAGAGTGGGTGTAAGTCTGATTTGCCACCATTCAGGTACACGCGGTCAATATATAAACAAAAATCCTGTCTCGTAAGGTGAACCCCACTCACCTACTATAGTACAGGCTTTAATGAGTATCGTGTGCCCCTCGCGCACGTTACAAGATGTTCACCTTTATCCTCCAGCATAAATCAGAATGGGCTGTTGTCTGAGCCCTAAGGCACTCTGCAGTGAAGACTTACGATCCCATCCACGTGGTGGATGGATTCACTTATGATATCCTCCATGTGGTAGAAATTCTCGTCAATGTATTTGAGGCCTGGAACCAATTGCTCATCCAAGAGCTTACGCCTGATGAACTCCAGGATGAATGCATTATTCATGTGGCTGTTACTGCTCTCAGACAAAGACCACCTCCTGCTGCCCCTCACCTTATGTCCCTAGCAGAAGTTCAGTGTATCATCCAGTGGAAGTGTGGGCAGTTGGCTCCAGGTTTGGATGGCATCTTAAATGAATGTCTCTGTCAGTTACCGCGCAAGCTGCTGGTCTCATTTACCGACATCCTGAACTGCAATCTCTCAACTGGCCTTTCCCCTTCATACTGGAAGGAAGCCAAACTGATTGCCACCACCAGGCCCTCGAAGGATCCTGCAGTACCTACTAACAACAGGCCCATTAGTCTTATGAGTACCATGGCCAAGGCCTAGAATCTTTGATCATCCACCATATTTTCCAGACTTTGGCTGGAACAGTTAGGATATGCTTCCCACCTGTCGGCCGAACTCTAAGTTCTTAGGATCACAGAACATGTCAACAAGAGCTTTAACGCAACTATGACGACGCCTGCGGTTTTCCTAGACCTGCAAAAGGTGTGTGACAAGATTTGGCCAGACAATCACTTGTACAAAATGCTGACACAGACGACCATCCCAGACATCTATATCAAGATCGTGGATGATTTCTTCCATGATAGACCCTTCTTGGTCACTCAGCAAGGAAAACGCTCGAGCATATGTCACATGTATTTGGGTACACCTCAAGGCTTTGTGTTATCTCGCATCCTCTTTAACATTTACATTAATGATATACCAGTCATCCCATACTGCCAGCCGGCGCAATACGCCGACAATACAGCACTCTATTCGACCAGGCGCAACACAGACCAGCTCAATGCTCTTCTCCAGAGCCAGGTGGACGCAACAGTCACCTGGTGTCATTCAAACAAGATTGTCTTCAATGTCACCAAAACTACGGCGGTCTATGTCACCAAACGGTGCCCAATTCTACGCCACAGCATCACTATTGCAGGCGTCCAAGTCCCATGGTTCCCGGATACCAAATATCTAGGTGTCTGCATGGATAAAAAACTGCTCTTCCTTAGAGATGCAGAATACGTCACCCAAAAAGGATAAAAGCCCTGAACCTGCTTTTCAAGAGCTGGGAACTGACCCTAGACACGAAGCTTCGATTGTACCGGACGGTTCTCCACCCTTCCCTCACCTAAGCTCATCCGCGTGGGCCACGATTAGTGCCTCGCGGATGCAGACCCTCCAGCACCTGCAGAATACGGTGCTTCGGTGGAACCTGCATGCCCCTCCACTCACGACGGTTGTTATCCACCATGAGGAGACAAACATGATAACTCTAAAGTCGTCCAATCGAGAGAGGACAAGGCGTCTTTGTGACAAAGTGGATACCCTGCACGACACAGTCACTAGGCTGCCACCCTGTTTCTCTTACCACCCTCGAGGAATCAGATTTGGACTGTGGCTAACGATAGACCTGTTATGGTCACTAATAATGTGTCAGTCTTGATACGAACACTCAATATGTGACGTCCATGGTACGATCACCAGTATCACTACCTATGAAGTTGTGTTCCCTCTTGCCCACTACCTTGAACTTCTGCCATTTGTGAGTGGTATAGGACTTCAACTCCCACCGCCACACCTTCAATGTGCACTCCAGTGAAGTCATTGTAGCGATGTCATTGTATGACAGAAAAATTTTACCCTTGCACCAAGACAGTAAGACCGCCCTTCACCATTGACTCTGTAACCCAACCTACATAAAAAAAAAACAGCACCGGCAATTAGTGGTTTTTGTCCTAACGACGATGGCGGAGATGACCATCGAAAGTTCGAGAATGTTATTCGAACTGACCCAGCTTGAACACTGAGAAGATTTGAGTCAATTTTATTGCTTCTGAAGATACGTGTACAAAATTTTACGTCGACTGGGAGTATGGATATGTATTCCATTTCACTTTCAGTTTTTCTGTCCGTGACATGCAAATGCGACGTCAAGATAGTCCTTAATCCCCTGATTGCCTTATAAGTACATAAATCAAATATTCGAATGGAAATGAGACGTCCCACATTGGTTTCTGCAGTTATTTCAAGCAGTGTTGCTTGTCTGTTAGCACTGACAACTCTACGCAAACGCCGCTGCTCTCGCTCATTAAGTAAAGGCCGTCGGCCACTGCGTTGTCCATAATGGAAGGTAATGCCTGAAATTTGGTATTCTCGGTACACTCTCGACACTCAGGATCGCAGAATATGAAATTCCCTAACGATTTTAGAAATAGTGTCCCATGGGTCTAGATCAACTACCCTTCCGCGTTCAAAATCTGTTAATCCCCGTTGTATGGCTAAGCCACGTCAGAAACGTTTCCACAAGAGCCACATGAGTACAAACGATAACCCCGCCAATACATGTCGCAACCCCCAACTTTCGTTGACTTATTTTATGTTTCCTAATTTTTCTAATTTTCCCTTTTTTATTAACAACTGCAGTTCTAAAATTGCTACTTGATTGCTCCATCTTCTCTTAATATCCAAGTCGTTCTAATCTACATTTTATTTTAACTTAATAATCACATTAATTTCAAACTGTGAGGCAACTACCCCAGGAAATTTCACACAAGGGCTGTGTTCTCCTTTGGTTGGATATCCGTAAGGTTATCCAGAAGCAAGTACTAAATTTCTCATTTCGTCTTGTTGCAGCTTGTACACATTTTTAATTAATATAATTTCTGTTGTATAAATATATAGTATCTCTACCCATTGTTGCATATTGTTACCTTATTTCCGCTTCAGTTATCCACATTTGAGTTTCGTTTCTAATCTCACATTTCCTTGTTTATTGCACTCTAAAGCGAATGGTTGTTAGGCTGTGGCTTACATTATTGCTGTTCACTTCTGATATTTTTCATTTTCGTCGTGTCTTTATCAATTCCAATATCATATATTATCTATGGTACCACCTTCCCTAAATTTTTGAATCCTACTGCTTTTTCTGCTGCGTTTACTCACCTCCTTTAAGGACGCTCCATCGGTTCGTTACATCAGTAACGCCTTTAAGTGCGTATCATTTGTTCTCCCAAGGGCGTCTGGTTTGCGATTGATTCAGCTTGTCTAGGATTCAATGCTTCTGTTGCTTTCTCTTTAACTTCTCGAATTTCATACAGTATTTCATTAGTACTGTTATGGATAGTACACTAGCATATGAATAATCAACACTTCATTAATGATGATACGGTTCGTCCGTTTCTGGATATAATACTAACACATGTACCCAATAAATGCGAAGCTATCTTACAAACACGGTCGTTTGGTTGCATTTCCCCCAATTATTTTAGAAATTACGATGGAAGCGACTTTTCATATGAATAGTCATTTGGTTCCCGTTTCTCCCAATGATTTTAGAAGCTGCGATGGATTTCTCCCTTCTAACTTACTTGATCTCAAGTCTTCCATAGCTCTGTTAAATTCTGACTCTAATAGTGGATCCCCGATTTCTTTCGTATCGACTCACATTTCTCCTTCTATCAAGTCATCGGACATGTCCTCCCCGTCATAGAGGGCTTCAATATACTCTTCCACCTACCTGCTCTTTCCTCAGGGTTTAACAATGAATTTACCATCGCAAGCTTAATGTTACCACCCTACTTTTAATTTCACCGAGGATTGTTTTGATTTTTCTGTATGCTGAGTCAGTCATTCTGAGATCATTTCTTTTACTATTTCTTCATACTTCTTTGTATAAAAAACAGCTACTATCAGAGATGCGACCGTTAAGATCATGGAATCCTATGTTTGGAATACAGCTGAGTGTGGGCGTGAAAAATGAACAGCAGCAAAAACAGAAACGAAACAACTAAAAGTCACTGAAATAAATGTGACGTAGTATGGAGCAATGAGGTTGAAGTGAAAAGGGTAGCTGATAAGTTTCATGACCGGAGAATTGGCTCAAGCACGCGTCAACGATAACAAAGCACAGCCCACTCAAGTATCAACATAAATTTCGATTAGCAGACAGCAGCACTAAAATTACAAGACGTGCAAAAACAGACGCATGTCGTTGGATAGAACAGCTTTACAAGTTTTTAAGTCACATTTTACGTGCTCAATATGAGCTCAGTTTGTGACACGGCATAGTCAGTATGTGCACACAGTTAATTGAAGTTGCTGCACAGATTTCCCGGGAAGCGCGACAGCAACTCATTTTGCAAATCTGTTTATGGGGTTGCCTATCCAGAGGTGCGAAATAATATGGTGCGACAATACAGACGTGGTGATTTTACTGCATGTTCTGAAACACCAGGCCCCTATCATAAGAATGCCATGGCGCGCATTACGAAATGAAAGTTGGAGAGCTGCTGTAGCCACTGATTTTTCTGTATGCCTTGTAGTTTTCACGCAGTCGTTTTCAGGTCCTTGGGAATAATCATGTACTGTGTTCTGCAGCTGCTACAATTTACTTCAGCACGAGTGAAAAATTTTCGTGAGTAGGAGAATGTATTGAAAACACACGATCTAGACATATACCATCCACCGTACTGAAACCGAGGTTCTATTTAGCCGACTGGCTCTCATACAGACTCACGGAATGTATAAACGCATATGTTTGTTATGTAAGAAATAAACCACAAGTATATTAAAAAAGTAATAAATTTCGTTACATATAAAACATAGTGATCAGAAATATATTCTGTGCTTTGCAACTTTACAAATAGCCCATGAACTTTTTAGAATAAAATCATTTTACCTATGCATTTTATGCTGTTTGATCTAGAGACCGAAAAGACAATTTTGATGATGAAGCGACGGATTTTCATTCATGTATTGCTTTCTGACTTCCATCTGTTCCCACGCGCTGTACATGTTTATTATGATGGGAAAATTGTATATTAAATTATGGCTGAAAAATCTCCATGCAGACTACTTTTTACGATCTTGAACTTAACCGCAGCACATTTCGAGTTCCATGTCATAAAACAGACTATCCGCAAATTGTGCTGTCTTAGGCCTACATGGTGAGACTCAGCATTCAGTTTATTTAGTAATATTGTTCTGTACGACAAAATGGTAAAGAGTAATAAGAATATGCTCCAAACATGTGGCAGCTGTGAGTTCATGTTTTGCCAATTTCCATTTAGCAGGAAACAAAAATCGACGCGACACCAAGGCACTGCTGCTTTCCTAGAGAAATAAAGTAATATTACACATACGCAGGAACCTAGTATTCTGAGCAAAAACCTGTAGTTTAATTTAAAAATCTATTTTTATAAGAGCAGGTTCCTATCCAAAATAAGTAAGAAAACCGCAAGTGTGCTTTATTTCGACGTGGTTTTTACGAAGACGTCTGAAACGAACAGTTGCACAAAGATTAACCAGTACGGTTATTTAGCTTTCACTATAACAGCGCAGACTTGACGCCCACAATGTATATAAATAAGAACATAAGTTGATGAGACAATTTCCATTATATAACATTTTAAATGAAAAGGTCAGCTTTAAAGAAGGAGGAAAATACAGTTGTTTATTACGTTATTAGTAACGTAAGAAAAAAATGGATAAGTTAAACCGATTCCACGTATTCCTTTACAGCCCTTTTTTGACGTATGGAAATATTTCCCCTAGAAAATAAATGCTGGTTTTTTTTAAAATACTGTTTCACATGTCAGCACTTTACTATTCAAATTTTATCAAGAACATACGTCATTAAGTGTGTTTTGGCCATTAATAACATTTGTTGTTGTTAGTTTCTCAATGTAGATGCTTTAGTCTGACATTTTGTATCATAGATGGTAGGTCATAACCTCACTTTCACCCATCGGTACTAGGCTAAGAGAACTGGCGTAAGACGACGTTACGGACAGTGAATATTAGCTGACGTGACGGTGCACTAAAGTGATGCCCGTTCATTTTACCCCTCAAAGCTAAAAGCCCAATTTATTTCAGGTAATAAATGGAAATCAAATCCACAGCACCAGCAAAGGGAGTCTGTATGTAATAGCAATATGACGACATTAAATTTACAGGATGCATTACGGGCTAATCTACGTCGTCCCGAAGTACGTGACTAATATGGCAATGTAAGTTGACAACAGAAAATCAGTTCTGTGCATCTGAATGCTCATTCCAGAAATGTTTCTACTATGTGACTACAGCAGTCAAATAATTTCTTTGTCGTCGTATTAAACCAAGCACAATCACCACTGAACACAGAAATAAAAGATTCATGAGATTAGTGCCAGTGACAAAGCTTTAGCTTCTGCATCAAATTTTGTGCGTGGTAAGACTGATATTAGAGTAAGAAAACTGAGCTAAGTGATTTGGAATTTGTCAGCTGCTAATATTCTCCGTAACGGTTTTTATGTACCTTCCGTTCAGCGAGACTTGCAGCAGCAATTGCCCTTTCTAGTCATATCCGAATTTGATACTAAGTGATACCTAAAAGGGTTTCATCACGATTCAATTGCTTGGCAGTTAGCCAGTCATTTTTCTATCAATGGTTCGAAACACATTACTCAGGACGACAGATGCATGTAATTTCAGTGTATTTTGTTATCATAATTGCTTAGGGCTGCCTGTTTTCAGCTGCGAATGCCTATATCTCACTTTTTGTTTGCTGAAAATGAGACAAAATTCGCGAAATAATTTTTAAACGCTTCCACTACCAGACTGATTTTCTTAAGTATTGTGTACGTTGATTCCTGTTACGGCTCGCAAAGAAAGGTAGCCAGTGGAATTACTAGTTCGCGACTTGCGTGAGCTATTCTTCCGATTGTCATTTCAAAGATGCCATTACACTCAATTGCCTTCATAACACATGTACCTACTCGGACGTTATTTTTAAATAAACTGCTATCACGTAAAGCCGTTAGCGGTGTGTTATTTACTACCATCAGTCGTCGCCTGACACGTCACTTAGGCACTCCATTCGGTAATGGACTTCTATTACGTCGGCAATCAGCGTATTTTACGGTCCGCAGCCGCTCATCTTGCTTGCACTTCCATTACTGCCGTGCGCACATCCGTGTAAATGGTTCTAACACCCTGACAGGCCACACGCAGCTCTAAAGGGAAAATATTATGAGACGCTACCTGGACTTTGTATACACGGTGTTTCAAAAGTAACTGTACACATGTCGTGGGTGTAATGTATGCGTAAGACTATGAGTAAAACATTAAACATTAACGTATGCGTTAAAACAAGAGTAAAACGTTAAATATAGTTTTCTCTGGCATTACTTTATTTCCAGGTTATGATATATAGTATCATTTGTTATACCCATACATAATGGGCAGCACAGGCTTTGACCTGTTGTGTTCACCTGCATATCGACTGATGTTGCTTTGTACACCTCTCTACCCTGCTCGGTTGATCACAGAACCGAATTCTGCAGGTGGTTCACAGACTGCAGTACTTGTATACGATGGCATACTCAGACGATAAGTGACGCTCAATCACCTGTATGGTACCTGCTTTGGAGACAACATTTTCACGAATTTAACTTTCAGATGCAGAGGAGAGCATCTTTACCCGTGCGAGCATCATTTTGCAATGAACATTGGGGTGTGGTATAGAGGACAATCAGTCACTCGGACAGCATGTTTTTCCACATCGTCTGCTTGGCAAGTGTATCGACAGTTTTTGTATTATGAATTGAGTGTTCTGCTTCATGATGTCATACTCATCACATGAAATAACTTACGGTTTATGCTCGACGGTGCCTCTGTACATTTCAGTCGTGAGGCAAAAAAGTATCTGGGTCATTCTACGTCGACGGGACTAAGGGTCCCCCACTCGAACATCTCCAAATCTAATGAAATTTGGTGTGAAGTTTCTGTATGGTCTTTGATGGTCGTACACCAAATTTCAATTCAGTATCTTTTATGGTTGAATTTCCATTTTTCGTTAAACAGTGTTACAATTTTGACAAGGACAAATTGAGGAAAACTGTATTGTCTTCCTGATGATGATGATGATGATGATGATGGTGGTGGTGGTGGTGGTGGTGGTGGTGGTGGTGGTGCTACTAAAGTCATGAAAATATGGTGCTCAGGAATCCAGCAGGTATCTTTAGTAGTTGGCCAGTGGAATGAACGAGCAAAACCATGTGGGTTCATAAAGCTGGTGAGGACATCTTGTTTTTCATGTGAAACTTCACACACTTTTTCAACCCACCAAAAACTGTCATACTTACATGCAACATACTGTCCTGGTTTTAAACTTGCAATTGTGGTTGCTGCAATTTCTTCATCTACTTTGGAGACATGCTGTAGCATGCTGAATGCTGTAGCATCATTGGAAACTCTGAGTACTCTGCGCTGATAACAATTAATTGGCTTAAACTGATGTTTTTCTCTTGTTCCAGATATTGTATGTCCCATGACAAACCTCGTTTCTTAACCAGGTTGAATTTTTTTCAAAATCTTCTTTTGGTACATAAAAAAATTTATGCCTGGAATACTATCACACGGAATTTGAATAAATCATATGGAGACAATATCTGGTTGTCTAAGGTCCTCTGCAAACTAGCACAGGCTGCTAGTCTTTTTGCTGTTCCCACAATGTCATAACAAGGCGATTTGCCTTGCCTTGTTCCAAAAAAATTCAATTCAGCAGCGATGCCAAAATCCTTTTTGTGCAGGCGTAAATTGGTGAAATTTTCGAAATTCTTATATTAAGCAACTGAACCATCACTAAAGTAATAAATGTTCACAATGTTTTCAAACTTTGTCTTTAAATACGCTATTAACTTTATTTGAAAGGCATGGACAGCAATGGGATCATGATGGAGACAGTTGCTGATCACACAGATGCTAATACTCTGTCATTCTTTGCCGCCAAAAGAGATAACAAATGGATGTAATGTGGTCTGGCTATTCTCCCAATGAAATTCTTGCACAGCATCTTGACAACAAATGAATAATTGCCAGCAAAATCCATAAATATAATGAATTCATTTTCTGCAAGATTTCTTTTTAGCTCCTTAAGGTAGAAATTTTTGATGTTTTGTCACAAAGTGTTGGCTTCTTAACCCGGTAATTTCCAAAATCAGTGCATCAATGAAATCTTCAACTGTGCTCTGACATGTCTCCAATGTGTGTTTGTCAGTGTGGACCCATTGCTGATATTATATTGTTTCTCCTGGGTCATGTTTTTAAAACCGTCTTCTAGAAAAGCCTCTAGTTGTATTTTTCCTGGCCATTCCTCACAACATTGCCGCATACAATCTTTTGATTCCAAACTACACACAGTTTTATTTCTCAAAACTTTGTAGTCATCTTGGATGGATGTTTCTGAAGCCAACATTAATTTGATATTTTGATGACCTGCACATACACGTACTGAATGTGATCCAGAAGCACCAATGTAGTGTAACATTTTGGCCTGAGCACACAAAATTTTGAGAAGCTCAATTGATTTCCATATTGCTTACAATAAGCAATGAACCACTCTTTCAGGTTTCAAAGGAGCAGATGTTTCTGCTTGTGAATCTTTTTCCCATTTTCTCTTACTGCAACACAACCCTTTTAGTCTGGGTGTAAACAAGAAAACTCATCAGGTCCAAAAAAGTGAGGACATTTTGGTTTAGTACATCACTGAGATTTTTCCCTTTTCGGTTTGCAGGTGTTCCTAAAATCCCATCTTCCATATTTAGTTTCCTAGACTTATTTTCCATTTTAGTCGAAACAGCAAATTCTTTAGCCATTTTTTCAATAGTCCAGTTATTTGGGGCCAGGGTCAAAATTTGAACTTAACTGCAATTTCTAGAAGCCTGAAGTTTAATCTTAATTTCTCCAATTAAGATATCCATATCTTTATATTTTTGGCACTCTTCCATTTGTATTTGAACAATATCTACTTGGCTCACAGCACCAACTGTGGCAATTATCTTAGTAATGCTGCCTTGGACTTTCGGAACTTCATGCTTTATGTATCCCATTAAGTCCGTTTTGCTGATCCATTGAAGCTTTAATGGTGACTCTCCAAGTGATGATAATGAAGTATTAGCAGAAAAGCAAGCATCAGCAACATCCATGTCTTCAGTGGATGGTGATTCTTGCTTATCCTGGTGGGATGATTCTTTTCAGGCCACTTAGTTTCTACATTTGGTACAAATTTTCTGACCAGGTTTAAAAACGTCGTTAGTGAGTAATGTCAACCTGTTAGACATTGCCTTCTTTGTTACGTGTTTTTCTTTACCAAATGGGTTGCAGCAAGTCTTCTGCAGGCACTAAAATTTTGTCGTCAACAAGGCAATATGGTATGAACATTTGTTCAAACCATAATGCCTTTCTATATTTTATACACAAGCAAGACTCAGTCTTCTATGCTTCAAACCCAGATATTCATGAGCTTTCAAAATTGCTTGTAACAGCTAAATAAACTGTTGTATAAAATGAACCAAGAGTCCCCTTCACCCAACTACTTTGGTGGATCAGATGGAACTGATTGTCGTAAGTAATCACCATTCTATTTTAACGAAAGTCAATTACAGTCAGTGAAGGAAATGTTACATCTTCAGTTAAATCAAGCCCAGACCTACATCGTAAAAGCTCCTTATCCATTGGTAACATTTCCTTAACTGATTGTAATTGACTTTCATTAAAATAGAATGGTGATTACTTACGGCAATCAGTTCCATCTGATCCATCAAAGTAGTTGCGTGAAAGGGACTCTTGGTTCATTTTGTACAACAGTTTATTTAGCTATAACAAGCAATTTTGAAAGCTCATTAATATCTAGGTTTGAAGCATAGAAGACTCAGTCTTGCTTGTGTGGTATAAAATATAGAAATTGGGCCAAAATATAGAAATTTGGCCGTCAAAACATATTGTTTTAGTGCTTACTTTCAGCTACAACAGTGATGATTGATTATTCAGGCACTCAGTACTCAACACAAAGATTGTACAATGTTAACGCCAAGGATTACACCACACAGAAGACTGACACAGTGAAAATTGCCAATAATGAAAGCAACAATTGAAAGTGGTGATTCAGCAATGTATCACTGCTGCGAGATAGAGCCTTAAAAACTATTCATTCTTTATAATGCTGATGGAAACTAAATGATGGGGCATATATGCACCAACATGTTTAGAAGGCCTAAAACGTTCTAAAGCAACATAGCATTCCATTATCTTTCTTAAGAGCATTTGCTGAGGTTTTATTATTTTATATTCTATACTGTAAAATAATGTAAAAACACTGCTTGATAGCATAGTTGCATTCCCTAAACCACAGACAAATCCTATATCACTAAAAGACATTACAATTACTCATTTTTTGATTTACAACATCAAATTGTATTAATTTTTTTGTATTTATCGATAATCCATTTTCCCTATTTTGAATAGGTATTCTTACTCACCAATATGCAAGATCCAGAAATTAAACAATATAGCTTTGAAAGCTTAAAGCATCCTCTTTCGAACTGTGACAAGAAAAAGAGAATTGAGCAAGACATAGTTGAGATACTGATCCCCAAAAATACCCTAAAATTTGCACGACTGTGCAGATGCGTATCTTTTCTTCTAGGCATCCAATGTTAGTTAAGGGGCTCTGGAAAGGCTCAAAATCATGAAAAGTTCAATTTTTACTTTTTTGCGTTTTCTGAATCTGCAGACTATTACCTTTTAATAGATATACAATTTATTCAATTCCGAAGACTACAACTATTTTTAAATTTTTTTTGAAATGTGTTCTACATGGGCGTGACCCACTGTGGCGCTGTTAAACTGCTGTCAAATTGTGTTATTATTAACGTCCGTGTTCATCAGGTACATTTTAGTGATGTGAGATTAAGTATGTGTTGTGGCTAACCTGTGATGGTTCAATATATATCGCTGGTGTGATTGTCGATTGTTTCATGTTTATTTACTCTGTCGTTATCTCGAAAATATTCGTAATTAATTGTGTTTCTTGAGTCTCTGTTTTGTTGAAGTATAATAATGAGTAAAAGTAAAGTTATTAGAAATCCTCTGAAGACTTTTAAGAAAAGGAGAAATGTTGGAAAGTCAAAGGTATGTGTTATTACTGTAAACAATAAAGACGATAACCAAGTGAGTGAACCTAACCTCTCAAGTACACCTGCCCATAGCAGTCAAAGTGGGAAAGAAAATACTTCACAGAAGAAGCTTGGTTCAATGAGTGAAAGCTATGAATGTTTTATGGGCGAATCGGATGTGAATGAAATATTTGATATGTCGGTTCTCAAAGGAATTTTTTCAAACTGTGTAAGATGTATTCATTGTAGTGAAGTTGGTCTGGAACTCTCCATAATAAAGCACGTAGGACTTGCTAGTGAAATACAACTGAAATGTGATAAGTGTTCATACATGACCACCTTTTGGAACAGTGTTGCAGTAACTGCAACTGAAGAAAATGGTAGCAAAATCTACGAACACAATAACGAGCGATGCTTGCTTTAGACAAGGAACGCCTTCGAGCTGCAGACAGGGCTGTAAAGAGTCTAGAAATACAAGCAAGAGTAAACAGGAGGAGGAACAAGAGGAAGCTGGAGGAGGAGTTTGCAGAGGATGAAGATAATCCATCCTATGGACCTGGAATGCACTAAAAAGTTAACCCAATCTTTGTCGCTCGATTCCCAAAACTTTTATTTTCTCATACTAATTACATGTTTTCTAAGGATCTTCCAAACATATTTGTTTCAAACTTTCAGTAAATGTTACACAGTACCTTCTGCATAATTTAACACAGCCTTTTTCCAAAAAACTGTATATTTTTGAATATATAAATAAAAAATTGCAAAAAAATGTTGTGAATTTTCATTACAATTGAAAAAAAATCATCTTTAATAACTGAACTAAAATTTTGTAAAATCCCTGTGTTAAGTTGGAGCCCATATTCCAATAAATAATCTGTAAAAAGTTCAACTTCCTACCTCAAATACTTTGTGAGGAAAGATGTAATTTATAAGCGTTATTTTAACATCGCAAGTATAGGGCGTTCCGGAGCCCCTTAAATTTGATTCATATATAGACATCATAGGTACGAATAACCCTCTGAAATTTTGGTGTGATTGGTTCATATGACAAGTAGCAGTGGTCGATCAAACCTTTGCTCTCAGTATAGCACGACGAATTTTTTAACCACTTTAGAAGCTTGTATCTATGTATAGGTGTGGCTAAATCACAAATTTTTGCCATGGTGCGATTCATCATAAAAATTTTTCTATGTATGGTACAGCAAATGACCAAATGTGTGCTACAACTTTCAAAAAAGCCTAGCAAACTTGGCACATTTACTACTTCGTATGTGATGCGAAGGTGAGTAGCCTCTCTTTAAAAGCCCCTAAAAATTGAACCACTAAACATACTCGACTGAAATTTCCTATATAGCTATCAAAGACCATACAGAACCTTCACACTAAATTTCATTAGATTTTGAGATGGTCGAGGGGGGAATCTTTTTAATATTGTTCTCTTTGATGTGGAATGACCCATCTCAGTGTTGCGTACCTTGATAAGTGGGTAGGTCGTCCAGGACCAGTTGCTTGGCCCACCAGATCTCTTGATCTTGACCTGTTGGACTCTTAACTTTTGGGTCGTCTCAAGGAGCTCGTGTATGGAATTACAATTGAGAATATAGCACAACTGAAGCAGCGAATTGAAAAAGACTGTGCAGCTCTACTGAACGAGAGGAACAGAGCCTACAACATTCCAAGAGGGACATACATCGAACAGGTCACTGTCTTCGTCTACTCGGATATCATTTTTAACGTATTCTGTGATAAATCTACAATACGTAATTGTGTTGTATTTTGGGTCTCTTCACGTCATTGTTTTCTGAGAAGAATTAATGTCGTCTTGTTTGTGTTGCACTTATGATCCTTACCCTGGTGCAAAACTCTGAAATAAAGCGATTTCAGGCAAAACTTTATTAATATGTTACGCTTACTTTAACGCATACACTATGTGATCAGAAGTATCCGGACACCCCCAAAACATACGTTTTTCGTATTATGTGCATTGTGCTGCCACCCACTGCCAGATTCTACATTTCAGTGACCTCAGTAGTCATTAGACATCGTCAAAGATCAGAATGGGGCGCTCCGCAGAACTCACGGACTTGAACGTGACTGGGTGTTACTTGTGTCATACGTCTGTACGCGAGATTTCCACACTCCTAAACATCCCAAGGTCCACTATTTACGATGTGATAGTGAAGTGGAAACGTGAAGGGACACGTGCAGCACAAAAGCGTACAGGCCGACCTCGTCTGTTGATTGACAGAGACCACCGACAGTTGAAGAGGGTCGTACAGTGTAATAGGGAGACATCTATCCAGATCATCACACAGGAATTACAAACTGCATCAGGAGCCACTGCAAGTACTATGACAGTTAGGCGGGATGGGAGAAAACTTGGATTTCATGATCGAGCAGTTCCTCATAAGCCACACATCACGCCGGTGAATGCAAAACGACGGCTCGCTTGGTGTAAGGAAGGTAAACATTAGACGACTGAACAGTGGAGAAACGTTGTTTGGAGTGACGAAGGATACACAATGTGACTATCCGATGGCAGGATGTGGGTATGGTAAATGACTGGTGAACGCCATCTGCCAGCGTGTGTAGTGCCAACAGGAAAATTAGGAGGTGGTGGTGTTATGAAGTGGTGGTGTTTTTTATGGAGGGGGCTTGCACCCATTGTAGTTTTGCGTGGCACTATCACAGCACAGGACTGCATTGATGTTTTAAGCACCTTCTTGCATACCAGTGTTGAAGAGAAATTCGGGAATGGTGGTTGCATCTTTTGACACGATGGGCACCTTTTCATAATGCACGGTCTGTGGCGGGTGCGTATACGACAATAACACCCCTGTAATGGACTGTCCTCCACAGATTCCTGACTTGAATCCTATAGAACATCTTTGGGATGTTTTGGAACGCCGGCTTCATGCCAGGCCTCACCGATCGACATCGATACCTCTCCCCAGTGCAGCACTTCGTGAAGAATGGACAGCCATCCCCCAGGAAACCTTCCAGCACCTGATTGAACGTATGCCTGCGAGAGTGGAAGGTGTCATCAAGGCTAAGTGTGGACCAACACCCTATTGAATTCCAGTATTACCACAGAGGGCTCCTCGAACTTGTAAGTCATTTTCAGCCAGGTGTCCGGATACTTTTGATCAAATGGTTCAAATGGCTCTGAGCACTATGGGACTTAACTGCTGAGGTCATCAGTCCCCTAGAACTTAGAACTACTTGAACCTAACCAACCTAAGGTCATCACACACATCCAAGTCCGAGGCAGGATTCGAACCTGCGAACGTAGCGGTCTCGCGGTTCCAGACTGTAGCGCCTAGAACCGCCCGGCCACTCCGGCCGGCCACTTTTGATCACATAGTGTACATTACACCAACGAAGTGCGTACAGTTATTAACAAATCAGCAAGAGTTAATTTTGTGTTGTTTGTAGTGCACATGTGATCCCTGTTTTATTGAATTGTGTTTGTGATCGCAGCCCTCCATGAAGTGAACTGGGTGCCGACACTGGTATGCTTCCTTGAGAACTACATGCAGACTCCACTGCTTCACTACAGTACAAGAATAAGCAACACTGACACGTAAGCAGCATTAGCGAAAGACAGCACAAGCAACAGTTAACAATAAACTGAGACCACGGGCTTTATTCGCAGACGGTCATAGTGTGTCTAAAAAGCACAGTTCAGCGATTACTTCGATAATCTTATAGTGATTGTGCTGTTGTGTGCCCACGCTAGCTTATCCTGAGAGAGAATCTTCATCTCTCAATAACCACGGTAATCTACATCCATTTTTACCTTCTTATTGCATTTATTCCTTGATTTCCCTCTAGAATACTTGACGCCCACGCTTCCATCTGTTACCAAATTGGCAATGCCTTCATGCCTCAGTATGTATCCTATTCAGCGATCCCTTCTTTACGACATATTGCGTCATAAATTTCTTTTTCCTCCTATCCGATTCAGCACCTCCTCATTAGTTACGCGACCTACCCATCCATTCTTCAGCATTCACCTGCGGCAACACATTTCAAAAGCTTCTACTATCTTCTTTTCTGAATTGCATATCATTCACGGTCCACTTCCGTACACTGCAAACAAGTACCTTCAGAAAAGACTTCCTAGCACTTAAACTTGTATTAGATGTTTACAAAATCCCCTTTTTCAGAAATGCTTTTCGTGATATAGCCAGTCACTTACTCGGCATCATCGGTTACACTGCTGATCGAACAGCAAAACTTATCTACTATTTTTAGTGCATCACCTGATTTAAGTCGACTACATCCCGATTATCCTTGTTTTACGTCTATTGATGTTCATCTTACAACGCTTTTTCGAGACACTATCCATTCTATTTAACTGCTCTTCCAATTCCTTTGCGCTCTCCTACAGAATTACAACTTCATCAGCAAACCTCAAAGTTTTTATTTCTTCTCCCTGAACTGTAACTCCCTCTTCAAATTTCTCCTTAGTTTTCTTTACTGTTAGTTTAATGAACAAGTTGAATAGCACCGGGGATAAGCTACAAACCACTTATCAATAACTGATTATCATTCTTGTCCTTCGACTCTTGCAACTACGGTCCAGTTTTTTTTGAGCTTGTTGAGAGAAAGTAACAAATGTGAAGGAAATACGAAGTGTGAGTGCAGATGGAGACCACCGATTACGTGTGGGACAATGGAAAATGAATCAGTGTGTGAAAAATAGAAAACAGAAGAAAGGGATGACGATACGGGATTGGAAACTGAAGGAGAGTGAAAGTATAGAGAATTAATCACATAAAAATTTCCAAAACAAGTTTTCTGCGATGTAGAAAATGTATGGAGTTTATTCAAAAACACTTTAGTCGAAGCAGCACAAAACTTATGTGGTAGAACATCTGGAAAGGAAAAAGTAAGACAGACAAGTTGGTTGGATGATGACACAATCCAAGCAGTGAGAAGAAAAAAATGTAGCATGTAGAAAGTGGTGGAAAACTAAAAATGATGAGGACCATAACAGATACATATAAGAAAAGAAGAAGTGCAAAGAAATAGTGGAAACAGCAAAGAAAAAGGCATGGGAAGAGTTTACAAAAAAACTTGAAGAATATGTGAAGAGTAATAAGAAAATGTTCTATAAAATGATGGAAAATAAAAGGAAGGCTTCTGAAGTACCAGTAAAGATGGAAACACAGGATGGTACTGTAATTGAAGATCCAGGAAATATAAAAGATCTCTGGAGAGAAACGTTGAGGAGCAGGTACACGAGGAAACAACAAATAATGGAGAAATTGAGAAAAGTTGGGAAGCAGAATTAGGACAAATTACACGGGAAGAAATGGAAATAGGTGTGAAGACGATAAATGGGGGAAAGCTCCAGGAGCTGATGAAGTGTCAGTGGACATGATAAGAGCAGCAGAACCAGTGGGAATGCAGTGGATATATATAGTACTGCCAACTGTGTGGAGAGAGAGTACAATACCTGACGATAGGAGGAGACATTGTTCCCATCTTCAAAAAAGGCAATACGAGACTTTGTGGAAACTACAGAGGAATAACCCTTGTGAGCCATACAGCCCAAGATTTTTGAAAGAATTTTACTAAATCGAATAGGTGAAAAGATAGAAAAGGAGCTGAGTGAGGAACGGCATGGGTTCAGGAAAGGAAGAAGCACGATCGATCTGATATTTTCTATCCGTCAACTGATGGAAAAAAGTTGGGAGTATAACCAAAGGGTGATAATTGTTTTTATAGACATAGAAAAGGCATATGACTCAGTTAACAGGGAAATACTCTGGGAAGAAATGAAGAAGAGAGTTATAGAAGATGGATACATTAATGTAATAAAGACAATGTACAAAGGATACATTTGTAGAATTAGAACACCATTGGGGAACTCTCATTACTTCGAAATAAGACAAGGACTTAAACACGGAAGTATTCTATCTCCTGCACTTTTTAATGTTGTGATAGTAAAAGAAAGAAACAAAGACATGGAAGGAGATAATGAAAAGGTATGGATTAAAAATAAATAACGATAAGAGTGAAGTAATGGTATTTGGAAGAGACAAAGGGATCAATGGGAATATTACTCTGAATGGAGAACCCCTCAAGTGGTAGACAGTTTCACTTATTTAGGGAGTGAATATCTAGTAATGGAAGAATAACCAACGAAATTAAAAGGAGGTTACAGAAGGGAGGCAATTTCTACCAAACAATAAAACACCTGATTTGGAATAGGGCAGTTTCAGAAAAAGTAAAACTCCTTATGTATAAGAGTTATTACTTCCCTATTGTCATCTATGGAGGAGAAACATGGACAATGACAGGAAGGGACTGGAGCAGACTGCCAGCAGGGGAAACGAAATTTCTCAGAGCAGTTGAGGGAAAAACAAGAATGGACAAATGGTTCAAATGGCTCTGAGCACTATGGGACTTAACTTCTGAGGTCATCAGTCCCCTAGAACTTAGAACTACTTAAACCTAACTAACCTAAGGACGTCACACACATCCGTGCCCGAGACAGGATTCGAACCTGCGACCGTAGCAGACGCGCGGCTCCAGACTGTAGCGCCTAGAACCGCTCGGCCATCCCGGCCGGCAAGAATGGACAGAGTAAGGAATGTAGATATTAGAAAGGACCTTAAATAAGAAAGTATGAGAGAAAAACTCGAAAAAAAGAAACTAAGATGGTATAGGCATGTTAAGAGGATGCGTACGCAGAGACATCCCAAAATTGTGGAAGAACTAAATACGGGTGGAAAAAGACCTAGAGCGCACCCAAGAACACGGTGTAAAACGGGAGTGAGAATATCTGTAGAAAGGAGGGCTGTGACCTGGCACAAATGGAGGAAGAAAAGTTGTGGAAGGACCGAGGCAAATGGAGAGAACTCATCAGCACCCAGACCCGGCAGTAGCTGGAGCGGGATCCGGAAACATACTTTCAAAATTTCATACAGCATATCCAACATTGTCAAAAGGTTTCTCTAAACTCCATACGCTAGAAATGTATGTTTGCCTTTCTTTAACTTATCATCTCAGATATGTGATACGTCAGAACTACCACGAATGTTCCTATATTTTTCCGGAATCAAACCGATCCTGTCCGACTTCAGCTTCTGTCTACCTACCCACTGTTCTGTAAACACAGGAGGTAGACAAAAATATGGAAACATCAAAAACACGACCCATTAGCATGACTAATACGGTGTAGTAAACCAGCTGGCATTGAAAACAGCTTCTTGACATCTCGGAATGGATTAATACAGGTCTTGTAAAGTTTTCGAAGGAATCTTATACATTCTGTCTGAAAATACTAATAAGTTCAGGTAACGATAATAGAGGTGGTTAGCTTCAGATTTTGGAACTGCAACTCGCCCTCCACAGTTCCATGCTTATGGAGCTCCCTTCGTGTTGTTTTGGTGCTTACAGAGATCGGGAGTGTGAATTTAGTTCTACAGTTAGTTTTGTAGCTGTCGTCCTCTTATTTTTCGCCACAATGCTCTTCAGCGACCGTCTGTCACGATTACTCAATGCCCACTTTCGTCCGTGTTGTGACTTAACGGATGATGTTTTCCCGCTACTCCTGTATGCGGTGTAAATCTTCGATACGGTGTCTTTTGAAATAACAAGCGCTTCGGCCATCTTAGTTACGGAAGCCCCCGCCATACGACCACCAACAATTTGCCCACGTTCGAATTCATTTAGCTCCGACACAATGCCCTCACAACTACTGTTCTGACCCTGACTGCCACTTGCATCGTTATGGGGAACTTGCACTGGTGCCGTTCGTGGTTAAATACAACAGCGCCACCTGATATTTGGTTAGCATCCGCATTTACGTTCAAGTATACATTTGTCGCGGTGTTTCCATATTTCTGTCCAACCTCCGTATTTTGGAACATTACTAATAGAAGTGATAGTTCGGTGATGTACACTCATAAGCTCTTGTCTTCTGTGGAAATTGTAATTATTACACTCATCATGAGGTCTGGATTTATTTCAAACGTCTCATTTACCTTGCAAATTAGGAGGAATAGTTCTGTCATGGCTTGTTCTCTCAACGATCTTAATGTCGTCTACTCGATAGCACTTGTTTGGACAAAGGCCTTCCAGTGCTCTGTCAGATTCTTCATCCCCCCATCCCATTTTCATCTCCGTCCTCGTTTCTCCACCATAATCCTTCTATGATACTGCCAACACGTTCATCTCCCCTGTATAGACACTCTGCTTACTCCTTCCACCTTTCAACTCTGCCTTATTTGCTTCCTGCTGACTTGCCATCTGAGCTCTTGATATTCATACAGCTGCTTTTCTTTTTTCCTTTAATTTTCTCATAGGACGCATCTATATTTCACCTACGTATGCACGAGTTTCTTCCTCGCATTTTTTCTCTAGCTACTCCTGCTTAGCCTTTTTGTATTTTTTGTCGATCTAATCCTTTAGATGTCTGTATCCCGTTTTCGCTCGTTCATTTACTGCATTTTATCTTTTCCCTTTTCGTCAGTTAAATTCATTAACTCCCGCGTTATCCAAGGATATCTACTACGTCTCGTCTTTCTACCCATTTAGTACTCTGTTGCCTTCACTGTTTCATATTTCAAAGGTAGCCATTGCATTCCAGTCCTCTGTTTAAGTCAATGATTGGCTAATGCTGTCTCTGAAACTCCCAACAACCTTTGGTTCTTTCAGTTGACCCATGTCCCATTTCATAAATTCCTACATTTTTCTTATCTGTTCAGTTTCAATCTGCAGGTCATAATCAACAAATTATGGTGAGAGTCAACAACTGTCCCTGGAAATACGTTACAAGTCAAAATCTGGTTCCCAAATCTCTGTCTTACGATCAACACGAACTCTTTCACCGCCGCCAGGTCTCTTCCATGCATGCAGCCTTCTTATATGGTTCCTTTATCAAACATTAGCGACCGTTTCATTACGCGCTGTCCAAAATGATACCAGCCAGTTTCCCCTTTCATTCCTTTCCCCTAGTCCACGTTTTCACACTATTCTTTCTCCTTAGCCTTTTCCTGGTATTGAATTCCAGTCCTCAACCACAATTAAATTTTCATTTCCATTTTTATGTGAATAATTTCTTTTATCTCGTCAGATATTCTTTCAATTTATTCATCACCTGCGGAGTAACTGGCATATAAATCTGTGACAGATGTTGGTTCAAATGACTCTGAGCACTACGGGATTTAACATCTGAGATCATCAGTCCCCTAGAACTTAGAACTACTTAATCCTAACCTAACCTAAAGACATCACACACATCCATGCCCGAGGCAGGATTCGAACCTGCGACCGTCGCGGTCGCGCGGTTCCAGACTGAAGCGCCTAGAACCGATTGGCCACACAGATGTTGGATCTGTGTCTATCTTGACTATGATAAAATGTTCTTATGTTGTTCATTGTACCTTACCTGCATTCCAAATTTTTTATGCATTAATTGATCTAATTCTGACCTGGCCAAAAGTTTGTTCTTCCTACTACCATACTCTACTATTTGCCACTATATCTAACTTCAACCTACATCTTTTCCTATTCTGACTTTCCAAGCCACCTTATAAAGGGACTTAACGTTCCTAACCCATAGAATGTCAGATTTTTCTATAATCCTGGCATTATGATGAGAAATTGAGAGTAAATATTAGGATGAGTAAACTAAGAGTAACTCTTACAATGAGTAAAGTAAAAGGAAAAGTTACGATGAATAAAACGAGAGTACATGTATATTGAGAATAATAGGAGTAAAATGAGAGTACATATTAGAATAAGTAAAATGAAACGAAAAACTTATGATGAGTAAAATGAGAGAAAAGGTTTCGATGAGTGAAACAATAGTAAATATTACATCGAATAAAATAAGAAAATGAGTTACAATAATAAAACGAGAGTAAATATTACGAGGGCAAAAAAGAGTAAATCTTACAATGAATAACATGAGAGAACATGTTAGAACTCTAAAACAAAAGTGAATATTATAGGGAGTGAAATAAGAGTACATGTGCAATTAGAGCAAATATCAGGACGAGTACGACCATTTCAAATGTTACGATGAGTTAAATGAGAGTTAATATAAGGATGAATGAAATAAAGAGTTAATCTTATGAGCAAAATAAGTGAAACTGTTGTAATGACTAAAAGGAGAGTAAACATTACATTGAGAAACATAAGAGTAACTGTCAGGATGGGTGGAACAAGAGGCACAATGGGAGGGACGGCTGACGCAGGTGGCGTCTGTGATGTGGGTGGTTTGGTGCGGCGCGCTGGGTGGCGGGCTTTGGGCGCAGACGGGCGTAGAGCGATTAGCGACGGCTCCACCCCGGACCCTACCAGGAAGCGCGTGCCGCCGGCTTTCCTGGGAGCGGCCGAAACGTGGGGAAAAAGTAGAGTGGAGGGCATAACTGCACCAGCTGATAAAGGCAGGACCAAGACAAAGCGGCGGCACACCGGCTCCGTGGCAAATCGACAGCGAGGCGCTCTTAAAGAAAATGCCGGCCCTGAGGTGTTTATTAGGGCCTCTCCCGACTGAGGCGGCCGGTGTTCTCTTTAAGGCTGTGGACACGTGTGTGGTGGAGGCGAGCACATCGTCCGGGGCTGGATGCAAGACGGCCATTCATATTGAAACATCGGGGCCTATATACTGATGTGACAAGTAATGGGATAGCGATATGCACATATACAGATGGCGTTAGTATCGCTACACAAGGTATACCAGGTGTACCGGTATGAAATGAGCGTTAAGATACAAATGTATCGATAGTAAAATATTTGTTGTGAACGAGCCTTAATTTTTTTTTTTTTTTTGTTTGGTTGGTATGATATCTGTCAAAGATATTTAGTATACATCAAGTCATGGAACAAACAACATCATATGTTTTCATAGTGTTAACAATGTCGAATTTTGTACCAGAAAGTGATGATTTGCGGAAAGCATTAATTTTTTGTTTTCATTTGAAAAAAGTGCTGCAGAGTCGCATCGAATGCTTGTCGAGGCGTATGATGATCATGCTCTATCAGAAGCAACATGCAAAAAATGGTTTCAAGGGTTCAGAAATAATGATTCACCAGACTTGGTCCCTTCCGACTACCATTTGTTTCCACCAATGGGACACGCATTGCCTGAGGAACACTTCGATTCCTACGAAGAAGTCGAAAATTGGGTGTCTGATTGGTTTGCTTCAAAAGACGAACATTTCTATTGGCGTGGTGCCCACAGACTGCCAGACCCCTATTCAATAGTCTGGGAATTTTGACATTGCCCTCACAGTATGTATTTTCTTTAATGTCGTTTGTTGTTAGCAATATTAGCTTATTCCCAAGAGTTAGCAGCTTTCACTCAGTTAATACTAGGCAGAAATCAAATCTGCATGTGGAATGCTCTTCCTTGACTCTTGTGCAGAAAGGAGTGCAGTATTCTGCTGCATCCATTTTCAATAAGCTACCACAAGAACTCAAAAATCTTAGCAGTAGCCCAAACACTTTTAAGTCTAAACTGAAGAGTTTCCTCATGGCTCACTCCTTCTATTCTGTCGAGGAGCTCCTGGAAGAGATAAAAAATTAAGCAAATTCCAGTGTTACATTCTTGATTTTCTTTATTTAAACTAACGACTTGTTTCATTTTATCTGTTTCTACAATCGTGTTATAATTTCATGTATTGACTCGTTCCATGACCATGGAGACTTCTCCTAAATGTGGTCCCACGGAACAATAAATAAATAAATAAATAAATAAATAAAGGTGGTCAAAATGTATAGAAATCAATGGTCAGTACGTTGAATAAAATGTTTATACTTTTCAATTCAAAATTAGTGTTTCATTTTCACAAAAATCGCTCATTTCATACCGGCACACCTGGTAAAAGGGCATTAACGGAGATGTTATTGCTGTTATTTGTACTCAGGTGACTCATATGAAAAGGCTTCTGACGTGATTATGGTCTTTCATCGTGGAATGGTAGTTGAACTAGATGCATGGGACATTCCATTTCGGAAATGGTTAGGGAATTCAATATTCTGAGATCCACAGCGTCAAGAGAGCGCCGAGAACACTAAATTTAAGGCATTACCTCTCACCAGGGACAACGCAGTGGCCGACAGCCTTCTCTTAACGACCGAGAACAGAGGCGTTTGAGTAGTTGTCAGTGCTAACAGACAGGAACACTGCGTGAAATAACCTCAGAATTCAATGTGGGACGTACAACGAACGTATTCGTTAGCCCGCTGCTGCCAAATTTGGCGTTAATGGGATATGGCAGAAGACGACCCATGCGAGTGCTTCAGCTAAAAACACCAAATCACCTGCGGTGCCTCTGCAGGGCTCGTGAACATATCGGTTGGACCCCACACGACTGGAAAACCGTGGACAGGTCAGATGACGCTCGATTACAGTTGGTAACAGCTGATGGTGGGGTTCGAGTTTGGTAAAGACTCCACGAAACCATGGCTGAAGTTGTCAAAGAGGCAGGGTGCAGAATGGTGGTGTTCCATAGTGGTGTGGGCCGTGATTAAATGGGATGGACAGGAGCCTCTGATCCATCTGAACTGATCATAGACTGGAAAAGGTTATGTTCGGCTATCTGGAGATAATTTGCAGCCATTCATCGATTTCATAATTCCAAACATGTCACTGGGCCACAATTGCTCGCGATTGGTTTCAAGGACATTCCGGACAATTCGAGCGAATGATCTGTCCATCCAACATGAATCCCATCAAGCATTTACGGGGCATAATCGAGAGATCAGTTCGTGCACATAATCCTGTATCGGCAAGACTTGCGCAGTTATGAACGGCTATTGAGGCAGCATGGTAATTTCTGCAGGATACTTCCAACGACTTGTTGATCCCATGGCACGTCGAAGTGCTACGCTACGCCGGGCAAAAGGATGTCCGACACTACAGTGTGGGGGCTCCAACAAAAAATTCATCACCATATATACAGGGTGATCAAAAAGTGAGTATAAATTTGAAAACTTAATAAACCACTGAATAATGTAGATAGGTAAAAATTGACACACATGCTTGGAATGACAAGGGGTTTTATTAGAACCAAAATGTCCGACCTAACTAACCTAAGGACAGCACACACATCCATGCCCGAGGCAGGATACGAACCTGCGACCGTAGCGGTCGCACGGTTCCAGACTGTAGCGCCTAGAACCGCTCGGCCACTCCGGCCGGCTGTGGCATTTTAGCAAGCGCTGCTACACACAGTTAATCGATGCTTCTCTCTGGTAATCTCAGTCCCTCGCACTACTTCACTCACAACACAGCACAGACAACTCCACATTAAATATGCAATTTTAATGGTACAAGGACATTCCGAGCAAAGAGATTGGAAGCAACGAAGTAGGTTGGGCTACAACAAAATTTATGAGAGACCGGGTGGATAAGACATATGTGCACACCACAACAGCCGAAAAATGTACATCAAATGCACTATGTGATCAAAATCATCAGGACACCTCGCTGAAAATGACATACAAATTCGTGGCGCCCTCCATCGGTAATGCTGGAATTCAGTATGGTGTTGGGCCACACTTAGCCCTGATGACAGCTTCCACTCTCGCAGACATACGTTTAATCAGGTGCTGGTAGGTTTCTTGGGGAACGGCAACCCATTCTTCACGAAGTGATGCACTGAGGAGAGGTACCTATGTCAGTCGGTGAGGCCTGGCACGAAGTTGGCGTTCCAAAAGGTCGCAAAGTTGTTCTATTGCATTCATATCAGGATTCCGTGCAGGCCAGTCCATTACAGGGGTGTTATTGTCGTGTAACCACCCCGCCACAGGCCGTGCGTTATAAACAGGTGCTTGATCGTGTTGGAAGATGTAATCACCGGAATTGCTCTTCAACAGTGGGAGGCAAGAATGTGCTTAAAACATCAATGTAGGCTTGTGCTGTGATAGTGCCAAGTAAAACAACAAGGGGTGCAAGCCCCCTCCATGAAAAACACGACCATACCATAACACTACAACCTCCGTATTTCACTGTTGGCACTACACACGCTGGCAGATGACGTTCACCGGGCATGCACCATACCCACATCCTGCCATCAGATCGCCACATTCTGTACCGTGATTCGTCACTGTACGCAACGTTTTTCCACTGTTCAATCGTCCAATGTTTACGCTCCTTACACCAAGCGAGGCTTCGTTTGGCATTTACCGGCGTGGTGTGTGGCTTATGAGCAGCCTCTCGACTATGAAATCCAAGTTTTCTCACCTCCCTACTAACTGTCATAGTACTTGCGGTGGATCTTGATGCATTTTCCAATTCCTGTGTGATGGTCTGGCTAGATGTCTGCCTGTTATACATTATGACCCTCTTCAACTGTCGGCGGTCTCTGTCAGTCAACAGACGAGGTCGGCCTGTACGCTTTTGTACTGTGCGTATTCCTTCATGTTTCCACTTCACTATCACATAGAAAAGAGTGGACCTATGGATGTTTAGGAGTGTGGAAATTTCGCATACAGACGTATGACACAAGTGACACCCAATCATCCGTCCATGTTCGAAGCCCTTGAGTTCCGCAGAGCACCCCATTCTGCTCTCTCATGATGTCTAATGACTACTGAAGCCGCTGATATGGAGTACCTGGCAGTAAGTGGCAGCACAATGCACCTAATATGAAAAACGTATGTTTTTGGGGGTGTCCGGATACTTTTGATCTCTTAGTGTACGTTCCATTACGGGAATATTCGAAATAGGGCATATATGGTTACGAAGCTTTTTTATTCAAAGGAAGGTTCCTCTCATGTCCCTGAATACTGACCACTCCATCTGGGCCACCCTGCGTAAGATATGTGTACTGCGTGTTTAATGTTCTTTCCACCTTTAAGTACAATGTTCATGCGACCTTACCTCCATGAGATTAGCTTAGATGTTCATCGTAATTCTACTTATGGGACTACAACAAAAACACGGAGAAACGTAGTAATTCAGTTGAGTGAGAGTAAAGAACAAAGACAAGTGGGGAAATGTGTTTCATGCAATGAATAAGTTGGCCAATAAAGCAAATGCTGGGGGATGACATTCTAAGAGATCTAGAGACGGAATGTAGGTGTCGGTTGCTGGTATAATTGAGATTATGCTGGGAAAGCATGGCCTGGAAACGTAGGATTATAGGAAAGGCTATATCATAGGAATGATCTGATGAACTGGATGAACTGGAGGAGTCGTTTCACTGGTGCAGGCATTCCAAGTTTTTGAGGGGCTGTGGGAATTTTATAAGTTGGTACTGGATAGAGGAGTGGAAGATAATCAAATACAGAATGTGAGGCAAAGTGTTTGGTGTGGATACAAGTTCGCAGATGCAGAGATTCGTGCAGCATCTGCACAGATGACAGACTGTAGTCTTTTGGGTGTGTGTAATAAGCGAGGTTATAGCCGGACTGATTTAGTAGAATATCTGCAGTCCACCAGTAAACCAAAGGGCGAGAAGCAATCTGGTGGGATGATAGCAAAAAGTATGGTAGAGACACCCTAAGGCTGTCATCACATGAGATGTAATGCGTACGTGGCCGTAAACGTGAATGCGGTCAGTGAGCGCTCCGAAAGATCTCACAGGATGCGGTCGACAGCAGCTTCACCAGCTTTCTTCGTCGGCCATCATCAGGTACTTCTGGCCAACGCACACAAACACACACACACACACACACACACACACACACACACACACACACACACATACACACACACAGAGAGAGAGAGAACAGATTTTGCTTCTAAAAATGGACACGCCTTAAATTAGCTGTGTCAACGTCAACGCCATTAGCGATTCCTGAAGACGTACAGGGAAATTCTGAAACAATGTTTTGGAATACATTGAAAAACAATTCCTCCTTGAAAAAGGAGTAATGATACTTTAAAAATGCTTGTAAAATTTGTAGAGAGTCAAGATGGTGTGTTCAATGGGCAACCGAATCAAGGACTGCAAACTGCGAAAATATTTGTCCGTGATCCTCACTTTATGATCAAAGATTGATTTCGGTTGCCTTCCTAACTTCCAAATTTATCTCAGAGCACAATTTCATTTTTAAATGATCAGTCAAGGAAAACACTGGCTAAAGACGGTTGATTCGTAGCCAACCAAAGCGAATAATTATACGAATGTGTGATGTCTGTTTTTCCGGGTATGTCCGAAAGAGCAGACATCACGCATTCATGAAATCGAGTAGCCTTAATGGGCTATGAATGCAGCACCTTCAGTGCGAATGCACAATCAAGTTCGGCCTCCTGCGAGAATCTCAAAATAGCGAGCATGGAGGACGTGGACGGGAACTGCGAATACGTGGCGCTGGGTGGGAATGTAGGTCGGCCGAGACAGTCCGCCCAATTGCGATAACACTGTGTACGGCTGGCGCAGCGGTTAACATAACTGCCTAGTGAGGCACACATTTAAGTTCGGCGCCGCTGACTCCGCATAAAGTCTCGAGTCATGAGCTCCTTTCCTTTTCCTTATCCCCCCCTCCCTCCCCCCACCCCCCCCCCTCCCTGACTCGCGCTCTAGGCAGGAACGACTGTTCCTGCGGTTCTTCGTGTGGCAAAAGTGACTAACTTTACAATCTAAAAAAAAATACTTGCTATATGTCTTAGCAGCTACAGTCTTGACACTGTATATCTTTACGTGTTCCACGTGTGTGAAAAATTTCAGGATAGGTTTGGAGAAATCGGCCAACGGCCTTGCCGCAGTGGTAACACCGGTTCCCGCCAGATCACCGAAGTTAAGCGATGTCGGGCTGGGCCAGCACTTGGATGGGTGACTATCCGGTCTGCCGGGCGCTGTTGGCAAGGGGAGTGCACTCCATGCTTGTGAGGAAAACTGAGGAGCTCCTTGATTGAGAAGTAGCGGCTTTGATCTCGGAAACTGACATACGCCGGGGGACCGATGTGCTGATCACATGCCCCTCCATATCCACACCCAGTGACGTCTATGAGCTGAGGATGACACGGTGGCCGATCAGTATCGTTGGGCCTTCATGGCCTGTTCGGGAGGAGTTTAGTTTTTAGTTTGAAGATTGCTGTATGGACCATTCCCTCGTAAAACGAGAGGGATTATTTCAATAGAAATACTATGAAAAATATTTAAGTTAAATAAAATATGGGACACATTGAAATGGTACTGAACTATGTGATAAATTACAATTGCTTGGAGAGGAAAAATAAGTTGAACAACATATAGTAAAATTTGATGACACATTCCAAGAGCATCACCGAACAAGATAATATCGTCCCTAAAATTTCCGATATTAAAAACAGCTTCAGTATAACAAACGACATCAAACATTTGCATTAAACAACTAGGTGTATACAAAGTAAAACTTAAACAGGGCATGTGAAACTATAGTAACTTAAATAAAGGAAACAATGGGACATGTGATTATCAGGGGTAGTTTACAAAATAGTCTTGACGGGATAGACCTTTTAAGGCCAAGAGTATGTTGTCTCTCCCCCTTGAAACAGATCACTAAAATTTATTATATATTGTCCAACTTATTTTTCCTCTTAGCACATTTGTTATGTATCTTATCTATCCTCAACACGTCTACATTCCATTTTTAGTGAAATAATCCTCCTTTATTTTACTCCTAAATCAACAGCAACAATTGTCATCCTTAGAAACCAAGTAAGATATTCTGTTCTTGGATTGTTTTAAAATCTTTGATACCACAAAAGTTTCACGGCCACAGATTTTTCTCTTTGTACATGATGATGTCGTAACAGCCACAAATGGGTTTGTAAAATAGGTACTAAATATTGTAGAATATTACATCGGTGTCGTGTATTTTTCATTCCTAATGCATAAAATATTGCACCAAGGACCAATGAAACAGTCAGTTAGTGCAAATAGCCAGCTAATTTATTTAATGATCTCTTCGCAAAACAGGGAATGAGGCAACAATGTTTCAAACTGAGTGGCCGTGTATTCGGAAGGGTGGAAGTTCCAGCCTCCATCTTAATCCCAATTTAGGTTTTTCGTGGTTTCCTTAAATTACGTCATGCAAACAGTGTGATGGTTCCTACTATAAGGCCCCATCCGATCACTGTCCCATCCTTGTCCAACTGGAACTGTAAATGCCTCTATATAATATGAGGGTTCAAATTCCGGCCTTGACACAAATTTTAATTCATTCCTTCAGCTTCTATCCTTATCGAGTACATACTTCTGTTTTCTGAAATTTTAATATCATAAATTGTCCCATATCCTTGTAAAAGTTATATACGGACGAATAAAACTATAACTACTACTAATACTACTATTACCACTACTACTATTGTAGCAAACCGACTCTGTTCTCTGCTGACTCTTCTGGACTTATAATGTAGTAGTGCATTGGAGCGGATTGGGTGGCTTCAAAAAAGTCATTCGGCTGGTGAAAAATGACTTTCTTACTCAAACTGCTTAACTGTTCACTTGACGAGTGTCGGATTACTTTCCATCATCAGATGTCTGTTACTTCAGCGTAATGCTTGGATTTGTATGCCAGGCTAATATCACTTTTTGAATATAAACGTTTACACTTGGATTTAGTACTGTTTACATTCGAAGCTAAAGTTTTAAATTTATGCCTGGTGTAATTGGGAACCACATCATTAACTATATACTTCCTGTGAAACACAATTCTGAGTTGATTTGCTAGCACTTTTTTTCGAAAGCTGTACGTGTTTGTTTAGTCTCCCTAACAGTTCAGCTTGGCATGAAGCAACATATTTGAGAAATGAAATGCCGTGGGAGGCAGGCGACCATGTTTATACAGGGTGTTACAAAAAAGTACGGCCAAACTTTCAGGAAACATTCCTCACACACAAAGAAAGAAAATATGTTATGTGGACATGTGTCCGGAAACGCTTACTTTCCATGTTAGAGCTCATTTTATTACTTCTCTTCAAATCACATTAATCATGGAATGGAAACACACAACAACAGAACGTACCAGCGTGACTTCAAACACTTTGTTACAGGAAATGTTCAAAATGTCCTCCGTTAGCGAGGATACATGCATCCACCCTCCGTCGCATGGAATCCCTGATGCGCTATTGCAGCCCTGGAGAATGGCGTATTGTATCACAGCCGTCCACAATACGAGCACGAAGAGTCTCTACATTTGGTACCGGGATTGCGTAGACAATAGCTTTCAAATGCCCCATAAATGAAAGTCAAGAGGGTTGAGGTCAGGAGAGAGTGGAGGCCATGGAATTGGCCTGCCATCAGTCACCGAATCTGTTGTTGAGAAGCGTACGAACACTTCGACTGAAATGTGCAGGAGCTCCATCGTGCATGAACCACATGTTGTGTCATACTCGTAAAGGCACATGTTCTAGAAGCACAGGTACAGTATCCCGTATGAAATCATGATAACGTGCTCCATTGAGCGTAGGTGGACGAAACTAAAATGAGCTCTAACATGGAAATTAAGCGTTTCCGGACACATGTCCACATAACATCTTTTCTTTATTTGTGTGTGAGGAATGTTTCCTGAAAGTTTGGCCGTACCTTTTTGTAGCACCCTGTATTATAATGCAGTACTACACTACTGGCCGTTAAAATTGCTACAATAAGAAGAAATGTAGATGATAAAAGGGTATTAATTGGACAAATGTATTATACTAGAACTGACAGGTGATTACATTTTCACACAATTTGGGTGCATAGATCCTGAGAAATCAGTACCCAGAATAACCACTTCTGGCCGTAATAACAGCCTTGATACGCCTGGGCATTGAGTCAAACAGAGCTTGGATGGTGTGTACAGGTACAGCTGCCCATGCAGCTTCAACACGATACCACAGTTCATCAAGAGTAGCGACTGGCGTATTGTGACTAGCCAGTTGTTCGGCTACCATTGACCAGACGTTTGTAATTGGTGAGAGATCCGGAGAATGTGCTGGCCAGGCCAGCAGTCGAACATTTTCTGTTTCCAGAACGGCCCATACAGGACCTGCAACATGCGGTAGCGCATTATCCTGTTGAAATGTAGGGTTTCGCAGGCATCGAGTGAAGGGTAGAGCCACGGTTCGTAACACATCTGAAATGTAACGTCCACTGTTCAAAGTGCCGTCAATGCGAACAAGCAGTGACTGAGACGTGTAACCAGTGGAACCCCATACCATCACGCAGGGTGATACGCCAGTATGGCGCTGACGAATACACGCTTCCAAAGTGCATTCACAGCGATGTCGCCAAACACGGATGCGACCATCATGATGCTGTAAACAGAACATGGATTCATCCGAAAAAATGACGTTTTTCCTTTCGTGCACCCAGGTTCGTCGTTGAGTACATCATCGCAGGTGCTCCTGTCTGTGATGCAACGTCAAGGGTAACCGCAGCCATGGTCTCCGAGCTGATAGTCCATGCTGCTGCAAACGTCGTCGAACTGTTCGTGCAGACGGTTGTTGTCTTGGAAACGTCCCCATCTGTTGACTCAGGGATCGAGATGTGGCTGCACGATCCGTTACAGCCCCCCCCCCCCCCTCCACCACCACAACCACCCCAGCCCCCCACATAGACACAGACACACACATACATACACACACGCAAATATTCACAGACACAACTGAAAGATTCAGAACAACCGTCAGGAACACCTTCAACTGTTCCACTGTCAGCCATCTTGTTTTTACACCTTCAACTGTTCCACTGCCGCCATGTTTGTTTTTACAGCTGGTGAACAGTGACAGTGACAGTGGCAACTCAGTATATAGTCTCTGACAGTGATGAAGATGAGGAAAAAGAAAATGTAAGTGAAACATTATGTAGATAGACACACACACACACACACACACACACACAAAACTAATTAATTTCAGGCATAGAAATATCAATTTTCAAATCGTGATTTTGGTTTAACGATTTCTCTACTTTAAGATGTAAGTGGTTGCAGCTGACAAACTGTGGAACAAAACAGTCACTGTAGTAACACAACACATCAGAAAAACCACACCATGTGGTAAAAAGGTATAAATTCATATGTTATGTGTTTTTTCAATTATCTGTCATTACAATTTAAAAACTAATAGTTAAATGTACACAAACAGTAAAGAACATTCTTTATCTTTAACAGATGAAAAATAAAATCCCACTGAAAAAGCTGCAACTGCAGTGAAACATGTTTGGGTTTAGAAAACAAAATTGTGTTTTGCTAATGGCGGACCCTATCCTAAAACATACGTATTGTTAAAGCAAACACGGAAGAAAGAGCTTCAACCCCAAGATGATTATCAGCAATAGTCTCGGACAGCTTTAGAAGGGTTGAAATGTCCTTGATTTATTTGTTTCTGAGAAGACATCCCATGACTAGTCCATATTCAAAATTACTGATCTCTCCTGATCTAGCCATTCTGCTATTACTGCGTATCTACTAACAACACAGCAATTTCCTCTTCCTCTTATACTGTCAGTTACGCCTCTTCCTGATATCTGGTGGTCAGTATCGGATTACTTACGGGTGTATGGATACTTTGATCAGATACAGAGATTTGTCATTACACCAATTTTTCCAGCCTGAGAGTCGGATTTTTTAGGTGCCAACTTTTGCAATCTTGTATCCATGTAAGTAAGATTACGTTTAGGCTTCGAACTATATCGCACTGGAGTCATGGCATAAAATGTTCCGGGTTTACCTGCCGTGTCAAATTCGGATAAGCTCCTGACAATGATGATGGTGGCCGCCATCGAAAGCTTGGAATTTTACCGAATTTGATGCGGCAAGTAAATATAGAACTTTTTATGCAAGCTTACATTTTATTCGGATCGGGTTGTTGTATGATTATCTGTTTTTCGTTTATTCATCCGATGATATAGGTCATCTTTTACGTTACTTACCCACTAAACGGTGCTACGGGGATTGTAATCCTTATATGCCGACTTTTCAGCTTTTTGTGAATGCCTGGTATTGTAAACCCACGTGGACCATTAGAGGAGATTTTTTTACGTAAGCGTCCGCGAGAGGGGCAAAAGGGAGCTTCCGCCCCCTCCCCCTCCTCTTCCCCCAAATCCACGTGAAATGTGGAGTTTATAGTCTTTCGTTGTGGCCGAGCGGTTCTAGGTGCTACAGTCTGGAACCGCGCGACCGCTGCGGTTGCAGGTTCGAATCCTGCATCGGGCATGGATGTGTGTGATGTCCTCAGGTTAGTTAGGTTTAAGTAGTTCTAAGGTCTAGGGGACTGATGACCTCCGATGTTAAGTCCCATAGTGCTCAGAGCCATTTGAACCATATAGAGCCTTTATTAACATATTGGTTGGATGATCATCAGTTCACAAGGATATAATAAGTATTTAGTCTTACACATAAATTTTAGTTTTGTGGCATGACATGATTCAAAACTGAGCAGATCATTTGTTTCAAAAATGGCATTTCTAGTTTATAGATTCTGTCATACGACTGTCACATTCGTTCTCGCCCGCCCCCCCCCCCCCCCCTCCTCCCATCTCGATAAATTACAGCGGATGTCCATGTCTGTATATGTTGTTTATTAGCTTTAGTGTTTATTGTCTGAAAAATAACTGAAGGTAATTTAAAATTTACCACGAATTACTTTCCTCCCGAATTCAATTTTTCAATCCTTCGAACTCTGATGTTCGTTTTTACATGTGCTCGTTTAACCTTTGTTGCCACAAGTAACTGATGCTAGCACAGTATTGTCAACATTTTGCTGTGCTAGCATCAGCTACTAGTAGGAATGAAGGTTAAAAGAGCACATGTACAAATGAAGATGGAAGTTCGAAGCATTGAAAAATGAGTTCGACAGGAAAATAATCCGTGGTGCCTTCACCAGAATCAACACGCCTATGAATTTCCTTCAGCAAACACAGTATCCTCCTATTTTGTGTACAATTTTCAACTAAATAAAGTCAGTGCGAGTTGCAGAGAACAAGTTCGATCAAGGCGAGATACATTCTCTCTGGAGAGTTGTATTACGGCGGTTGAGGATCTTGGTTGCAATTCGTATTCCTTATATTATGTTAAAGTCCTCTTTAGACAGGTGTTGGACAAAAATACAAAACACCAAAAATGCAACGCATTACCGTGCCCAGTATAATGTAGAAAAACCGTCAGCATTCGCAACAACTTCTATCCGAGTCGGAATGGGTGAACACACTGAAGAGGAAAGAAACTGGTACACCTGCCTAATATCGTGTACGGACCCCGCGAGCGCGCAGAAGTGCCACAACACGACGTGGCATGGACTCGACTAATGTCTGAAGTAGTGATGGAGTGAAATGACACCATGAATCCTGCAGGGCTGTCTATAAATCCGTAAGAGTAAAAGGGGTGGAGATCTCTGAACAAAATGTTGCCGGACCTCCCACATATGCTCAATAACGTTCATTTTTGGGGAATTTGATGGCCGGTGGAAGTGTTTAACTCAGAAACGTGCTCCTGGAGCCACTCTAGCAATTTTGGATGTTTGGGGTGTCGCATTGTCCTGCTGGAATTGCGCAAGCCCGTCGGAATGCACAGTGGAAATGAATGGATGCAGGTGATCGGATGGGATGCTTACGTACGTGTCACCTATCAGAATCGTATCTAGACGTATCAAGGGCACCATATCACTCCATCTGCACACGCCCCATACCATTACTGAGCCTCCACCAGCTTGAACAGTCCCCAGCTGACATGTAGGTCCATGGATTCATGAGGTTCTCTCCATACCCGCACACGTCTTTCCTTTGTATACAATTTGAAACAAGACTCGTCTGACCAGGCAACATATTTCCAGTCATCAACAGTCCAGTGTCGGTGTTGACGGTCCCAGGCGAGGCATAAAGGTTTGTGTCGTGCAGTCATCAAGGGTACACAGTGGGTCTTCGGCTCAAAAAGCCCATATCGATGATGTTTCGTTGAATGGTTCGCATGCTGACACTTGTAGACGGCCCAGCATTGAAATCTGCAGCAATTTGTGGAAGGATTGCACTTTTGTCATGTTGAAGGATTCTCTTCATGCTTCATTGGTCCCGTTCTTGCAGGATTTTTCTCAGATGCAGTGATGTCGGAGGTTTGATGTTTAGCGGATTCCTCATATTTACAACACATTCGTGAAATGGTCGTATGGAAAAATCCCCACTTCATCGCTACCTCGGAGATGGTGTGTTCCATCGCTCGTGCGCCGCTAAAACACCATATTCAAACTCACTTAAATCTCGATAATCTGCCCTTGTAGCAGCAGGAACTGACCCAACAACTGCGCCAGACACTTGTCTTATATCGGCGTTGCAGGCCGCACAGCCGTATTCTGTCTGTTTACATATCTACGAATTTGAATACGCATGCCTATACCAGTTTCTTTGGCGCTTCAGTGTACATGTCCTGTCTGGTTTACAAGGGAGTCTTACACCATTGTTCTTACAAAATAGTGGCAATTTCAGGTGCCGATGATTGAGAGAAATTTGACATCTGGTTACTGTGTTGGCCAGGGGAGATGCCACAGTTCATCCTCGTGCTTACAAAACCGATCCTGGACGATGCGAGCCGTGTGCATAGCGGCCCTGTCGTCCTCGAACACAACATCACCATTGGCAAGCCAATATCGCACATGGGATAGACCTAATCTGCCAAAAAGTCACATAATCCTTTGCAGTAATGCGATCTTGGAGAGTAACGGTGGAATCCATGGAATATCATGGTGCGGCTACACACATCAGCACCAAACCCCCTTCACGTTTCGCCCCTGGGACGCAAACTTGGCCAGAAGTTGGTAACAGTGTGAAAAAAGACTTAGCCGATCGAATGACTTTCTTCCATTCCTCCATAGTCCAGGTTTTATGACTTCGGCACCACGTTTTTCTGTTATGGCCTTTCGCATCACTGCTAAGTGGTTTTGGTGGTGAAAGGGTTCGCGAATGCGACATTCAGTTCTGTAGTGACCTTTACAGCTGTAGCCCTCTTATTTACCGTCATATTCCTCTTCAATGACAGTATGTCACGATCACTTAACACACACTTCCGTCCGCATTGTGACTCGGGGATGATGTTTCTGAGTGGCTTAGCGGATGACTTTTCTCCGTTTTCACTGTGAGGCCTTTTGAAACACCAAACACTTCAGTTCTTTAGGATTGCAGAAGCATCCATCATACCAGCATTAACAATCTCTCCACGTTAGACTTCTCTTAGCTCAGACGTAATGCAATGATATATACACAGAACACTATTCTGACCACGATTGACACTTGCAACGAGTTGGGAACTTTGAACATGTGTCGTACTCGATCCAATGCAACAGCGCAGCCTGCAGCCTTGGCTAGCATCCGTATTTATGATCAAGAATGTATCCTCATAAGTCTCCATATTTTCGTATAACATTTTATGTCGCTTTACGCTATGAAAGTTAGCTAACTACTTATATTTTACGAGGTATGTCCACAAAGTAAGTTTCGTTTGGTTATATAAAACAAACGTGTACAGATACAGAAAAAATATTTAGTGTACAAAAATCTACAACTGTTAAACTGCTTCTCTACATAGCTTCCGAAATTTTGTAGGTACTTGTCATAGGATGATCAAACGCGTCGCAGTGAAGTTCCCGTAAGAGTTGTTTGGTCACATTCGCCGCGTGAGGTCGGGCATTATCGTGGAAAAAAAACAACACCTTTTGACAGTAATCCTCGGTGTTTGTTCTGCATTGCGCGGCGCAATTTCTTACTGGTCTCACAGTAACCATGTGGTTTCTTTGCATTTAGAAAACGAATCACAGATCTGATTTCACACGCGGCGGCATTTCAATTAAGGCTGCTATTATAAAGAAGCGCTACAAAGTACACGTCGGCAGCAGCGATTTGAAAATGGCGTACATGTCTTCTCCTTGAGTCGGAGTAACTGCCGCGCATGCTCGGAACTGCGATCGTAGCGCTGTCGCGGATAGAAATAAAAACGGAACCTACTTTGTGGACGACCCTCGTATTAACAGTGGTCAGGTTGCGCTGGTGTTCATTAATGGGTCAAATTTTATATATAGATTATTTTGAGGGCATTAATACTGGAGTCGTGACTTGCTGCACACTAGCAGATAATGACAAATAAGGGGCGGCTTTTAGTGATGTGCATTTTTGATTCAATGATTTTTTTAATTTGTAATCAAACGTTTAATGTATTTAGCTCGCACGCTGTCATTTACAATATGAAACCTATCGTAATTTTTATTCGAACCAATACAAAGGGTAAAACGGAAACTTCAGGTATTTATTTAGTGAGCTATTTTCACTATCCAATGCGGATAGGCAGACTAAGGAAACTAAAAGCCAGCTTGACGAGTCTGACGTTTTGAAGCCTTTTTATAAGGCTTCCAGGAGAAGGGATGCAACTGGGGAGGAGAAGAAAATACTGCCCAGCCAAACGAAAGGACGAAGCCACCTTACGTCTCGAAATCAGTTTCTCCTAAGTTGCGATATGACCACCAAGGAAAACGACATATTTCTGGCCTGTATAGGATCACCTCCGAACTAGACGACTTTCAACACACTATTAAACGTTCAAAATTACAGAACAGGGAAGAAGGTGATCATGAGTAAGTTCCGAGAGGCTACGTAACCCAGACACACATGAAAGAGAACGAAACTGAGGATCAGCCAAAGTAGTCGCCATGTCGAGACTTCGTTGTCACCGTCTCAGGGGGAGTGGGGTGCGGCAAACAGAGTCACATCTACGGATTGCTTTTTTGCTCGCTTTCAATATTGATCGTGATTTCTGTGATTTCTTGATAATTGAGAGTGGCCTAGAATTGCGTGTGTAAATATAGGATGAGTAAACGTAGGTGTAGATGCCCTAGCGTTAAACCCGCATTGCCGCGCGGGATTAGCCGAGCGGTCTCGGGCGCTGTGCGGCTGGTCCCGGCGGAGGTTCGAGTCCTCCATCTGGCATTGGTGTGTGTGTTTGTTCTTAGGATAATTTAGGTTAAGTAGTGTGTAAGCTTAGGGACTGATGACCTTAGAAGTTAAGTGCCATAAGATTTCACACACATTTCACCCAACATTTTTTAAACCCCCATTTCTGAAGTGTTCTATTTTGTAGTGAAATTAGCTAATTGAGCGCGCGTGTAAATCAGTAGAAAGAATTCTCTTCTTTCGAACCGCGCTAGCGTGATCTCTCGTTTCGGAAACTTTTGTAGAGGTACGCGAGATCCACAGCATCATTACCATACCATGGTTAAGCGTCTAAAACACTTTTTTACAGCTTAACCATTTGTACAGATTACATAAATGAATCTTCTCATTGTGCAACTGTTTCTAAGACATTTCTCTATCTTCTTTGGCCAGTTTTAAATACTGGGAGAACCAGCAGCACGCACAATCTTGCACTGGTGCATGGTAAGTCCAGAAGAAACATAGATGAGACATGAATTCTTGTAGGAGCCAGGCGACAATGAATTTGTTATAATCTAGTTCTGTATTGGAGTAGGGCAGGTCACTTCAAAAAAAGTCATGCAGCCAGTGAAAAATGACTTCATTACTCAAATTGTTCTCTTGATATGTTTTGGGTTCATTTCCATCATCAGATAGCTCTTACTTAAGTGTAATGCCTGGCTTTACATGTCAAGCTAATTTCACTTTTTATCTATAAACGTTCGCAGTTGATCTGTTCAGCTATTCGGATCAAATATACACTACTGGCCATTAAAATTGCTACATTACGAAGATGACGTGCTACAGACGCGAAATTTAACCGACAGGAAGAAGATGCTGTGATATGCAAATGATTGGCTTTTCAGAGCATTAACACAAGGCTGACGCCGGTGGCGACACCTACAACGTGTTGACGTGAGGAAAGTTTCCAACCGATTTCTCATACACAAACAGCAGTTGACCGATGTTGCCTGTAGAAACGTTGTTGTGATGCCTTGTGTAATGAGGAGAAAGGCGTGCCATCACGTTTCCGACTTTGATAGAGGTCAGATTGTAGCCTATCGCGATTGCCGTTTATCGTATCGCGATGTTGCTGCTCGCGTTGGTCGAGATCCAATGACTGTTAGCAGAATATGGAATCGGTGGGTTCAGGAGGGTAATACGGAACGCCGTGCTGGATCCCAACGGCCTCGTATCACTAGAAGTCGAGATGCAGGCATCTTATCCGCATGGCTGTAACGGATCGTGCAGCCACATCTCGATCCCTGAGTCAACAGATGGGGACGTTTCCAAGACAACAACCGTCTGCACGAACAGTTCGACGACGTTTGCAGCAGCATGGACTATCAGCTCGGAGACCATGGCTGCGGTTACCCTTGACGTTGCATCACAGACAGGAGCACCTGCGATGATGTACTCAACGACGAACCTGGGTGCACGAAAGGAAAAACGTCATTTTCTCGGATGAATCAAGGTTCTGTTTACAGCATCATGATGGTCGCATCCGTGTTTGGCGACCTCGCGGTGAACGCACATTGGAAGAGTGTATTCGTCATCGCCATACTGGCGTATCACCCGGCGTGATGGTATGGGGTTCCACTGGTTACACGTCTCAGTCACTGCTTGTTCGCATTGACGGCACTTTGAACAGTGGACGTTACATTTCAGATGTGTTACGACCCGTGGCTCTACCCTTCATTCGACCCCTGCGAAACCCTACATTTCAGCAGGATAAAGAACGACCGCGCGTAGCAGGTCCTGTACGGACCTTTCAGGATACAGAAAATGTTCGACTGCTGGCCTGGCCATCACATTCTCCAGATCTCTCAATTGAAAACGTCTGGTCAATGGTGGCCGAGCAACTGGCTCGTCACAATACGCCAGTCACTTCTCTTGACGAACTGTGGTATCGTGTTGAAGCTGCATGGGCAGCTGTACCTGTACACACCATCCAAGCTCTGTTTGACTCAATGCCCAGGCGTATCAAGGCCGTTACTACGGCCAGAGGTGGTTATTCTGGGTACTGATTTCTCAGGATCTATGCACCCAAATTGCGTGAAAATGTAATCACTCGTCAGTATATTTGTCCAATGAATACCAGTGTATCATCTGCATTTCTTCTTGGTGTAGCAATTTTAATGGCCAGTAGTGTATTGCTCTGTAACGTGGCAGGACCAGCAGTGCCTCCAGGAGCGGCGTGGAGTGCAGTGCGGGTGACTTGGGCGCCGTGGTGGGGGCGCGGTACAGCGCGTGTTGACAGACAGACGTGGGCCGGCCTACCTGCCGCCTTCAAACGGCCCGGCGCGGCTAAACGGCCTTATTCAGTTTCACGGGCCGCTGTTTAACATTGTTTGCCCTTTGCAGGGCTTTTTGTGCGCGCCGTGCGCCGCGCATTGTGCCCCTGGAGGCTGCCTACAGGCCGCATTCTCTCTCGCTCCATTATTTACCGGCTGGCGCGAGATTAGCCTTTTCAGTTTCCCCCTTTTATCGAGTTTTTACTTGCGCCGCGCCGCTACCGGCCCAGCTTTTCGTCACAGTCACGGCGCCTGCCCGCCTGTATCATCGGGACGTGTGGGAGGATAAAGCCCTCCCCGCCATTCACCGCCGTACAGCCGCTCCAAATTAAAGTAAACGGACCGAAATCAACTGCGCGACGTGAAATCCTAATCTGCTTTACTTCGGCCGGAATGTTTGTTGTTGCCTATACTGATTTCTCATACTGGCAGGTTTGACTCACTGGCCCGAATTAAACATCTCCTTTGAACTGCTGACAAAGCGTACACGAGAAGTGTCTGTTAACTGATTGAAACGCTTTGCTTCCTGTGACAGCAAAGCAACACCGTAACCGTATTTGTGCACTGCTTAATTTGAACAGCACATCATACGTCACAGCAATATTTAACTTTTCATTACCAATTTTTTGAAATCCAGATTGAAAGACATTAATGAATGGTTACTTTCATTAGTGTAGAATAACTCAGCAAGTGATATGTTTATGAGTGTCCTGATTCTCTGCTGTGTGATATTAATTTTTATTTCTTCCACTTCCACTGCAGATGTGTTTCAGCTAAATCGCCACTATCGCGTGTCTTGCTGTACAGTTTTGGTGAAATTATTTTCTAGGCGCTTCAGTCCGGAACCGCGCTGCTGCTACGGTTGCAGGTTCGAATCCTGCATGCCTGCATGTGTGTGATATCCTTGGGGTAGTTAGGTTTAAGTAGTTCTAAGTCTAGGGGACTGATGACCTCAGATGTTAAGTAGCATAGTCACTAGAGCCGTTTGAGCCATTCAACATTATTTTCATGACAAATATTGGTTTAATCGCAAAACATTGAGCATGGATTGGTACTTAGGTGTATATGTCTAGATGGATCGACAGACATGTAACATCGTTGGCAACTGTAGTGTGACTGCCCTGTGATTGTTGAATTCATGTAGTAATTTGTTGTGACAGCAATTTGACAATTTTGGAGTTACGACACATCTTTACAAATACTGCTTTACAGATGATGTATACATTTTCTGGTTGAGCTTATATCTATGGTTGCTGTATGTTTGTAGTAGCACAGTCACAGTTTAGAAGACACAATCACGGTACTCTATGGCGCGAAAGTTGTTACCGTTTGACAGCTGGAGCGACGCTAGCGCTCCAAGCGGTGAGAAAGCACACGTTCACAAGCGTCGTAAGGATGTTTGCATTTAATTATTTTCTATTTAATTACAGGAATAGTTCTTATATGTGTGCCCTCCTGCGTTAGTAAATTAGCAAGAGACGTGAAATAAACGTAAAAACACCCTAATCACACTCATTCTACGACAGCCTACAGCTTATCCACGAAGAAATACTTTCGAATATGTGTATATTTGCAGCTTATTCCGCTGAAAGCAAGAAAAAACACATATATTTCCGTTGTTGTCTGCTGTTACTATCGTAGACACTTTCATTGATACTTTAAAAAATTTTTATGGAGTCGAATGATTTGTCCGTTGCTGCACTTTCTAATACACGAACATTTTTGTAAATGATCGATACTTACTTTTGATGCAAAAGCGAATGTATTGAAGATTCTTGCCGTTTGGGGGTCAGAGTTAGCAACAACTGTGTTGGGAAACAGTATTATAGCTTTTGATGATTTATTTTCACGTCTATACGCTTTTTCCTTAAAGTACGGTTATGGCGACTTATTTGGTAAGCTAAAAACTAACGTAGGTATTCCGTTCCATATATATATATATATATATTCTCCGATTTGGTTTAAAGTGTAGCGAATAAAACTCGGCTTGTTTGGGTAGATATGCGATGTCTTTTTGGAAAACATCAGGTCGTCTGCTGTTTGTTAGACTTTTTTTGCTGACGAAAAAGACATTATTCAGTAAATATTTATGCGCTAAAAGACAATCGCAAATAAACTGCCCTGTGAAGTATGGTTTCGTGCCTTCCGGGGTCCCCAGGAAATAAATTATTTTAGTTATTGTCGATTTTTATGACAAAACATACATTTTCTATTGTAAAAACTATGTCACAAATCAGTATAAACGTTAGTTTCAACACTCAACCGACAACGTATTCAGAATTTACGCTTGCTGTGGGCTTGGCGAACTGTTATTGCCGCGAGTAACAAGAATGAGACGGAGTGTCACGACTGTATGTTAAGACTGTGCTAGTAGTTTAAGTTTATAGTGATCGTAGCTGCTACTAACTATAGATGATTATTGGGTAGGGGTGTTTTATTTGACGTGTATGCTTTTCTTATCTTTTAGTTTCGATAATTTTCGGTAAAGTATTACATTCTCGTACGAACTGTACTGACGCTCTGATATATGTTTCCCGAATATTTGTTTGAGCAATGATGTTACGGTTTCAGTTTTATGTACGTCAGCTATAGCTGTGCATTACGCTTTGAATTTTCTCGTTTTCTTTCTCGAACATTTCAATAACGTTTTAAATAATACTGAATGGAGGATCTGAAACACAAATATTATTTAATAATTTTATTGGACTAATCGAAAAAGAAAACGGATAAATTCAAAGTGTAGAGCATAGCTAAAGATGACGACGCACGTCAAAATGAAACCTTATCGTCATTGCTCATACACATGTCACAGCGGAAACATGTCACAGATTCAATACAGAAACATGAGAATGTCATGATTTACGAAAAATTATCGAAAAGAGAAGTTAACAAAAGAATACAAGTCAAATATAAAACCTCTACCCGGCAATCACCTGTAAATTAATAGCATCTACAATCGCTACAAACGCAGACTATAGTTAGACAGCAACCATACATATACGTACAACCAAATACACTCCTGGAAATGGAAAAAAGAACACATTGACACCGGTGTGTTAGACCCAACATACTTGCTCCGGACACTGCGAGAGGGCTGTACAAGCAATGATCACACGCACGGCACAGCGGACACACCAGGAACCGCGGTGTTGGCCGTCGAATGGCGCTAGCTGCGCAGCATTTGTGCACCGCCACCGTCAGTGTCAGCCAGTTTGCCGTGGCATACGGAGCTCCATCGCAGTCTTTAACACTGGTAGCATGCCGCGACAGCGTGGACGTGAACCGTATGTGCAGTTGACGGACTTTGAGCGAGGGCGTATAGTGGGCATGCGGGAGGCCGGGTGGACGTACCGCCGAATTGCTCAACACGTGGGGCGTGAGGTCTCCACAGTACATCGATGTTGTCGCCAGTGGTCGGCGGAAGGTGCACGTGCCCGTCGACCTGGGACCGGACCGCAGCGACGCACGGATGCACGCCAAGACCGTAGGATCCTACGCAGTGCCGTAGGGGACCGCACCACCACTTCCCAGCAAATTAGGGACACTGTTGCTCCTGGGGTATCGGCGAGGACCATTCGCAACCGTCTCCATGAAGCTGGGCTACGGTCCCGCACACCGTTAGGCCGTCTTCCGCTCACGCCACAACATCGTGCAGCCCGCCTCCAGTGGTGTCGCGACAGGCGTGAATGGAGGGACGAATGGAGGCGTGTCGTCTTCAGCGATGAGAGTCGCTTCTGCCTTGGTGCTAATGATGGTCGTATGCGTGTTTGGCGCCGTGCAGGTGAGCGCCACAATCAGGACGGCATACGACCGAGTCACACAGGGCCAACACCCGGCATCATGGTGTGGGGAGCGATCTCCTACACTGGCCGTACACCACTGGTGATCGTCGAGGGGACACTGAATAGTGCACGGTACATCCAAACCGTCATCGAACCCATCGTTCTACCATTCCTAGACCGGCAAGGGAACTTGCTGTTCCAACAGAACAATGCACGTCCGCATGTATCCCGTGCCACCCAACGTGCTCTAGAAGGTGTAAGTCAACTACCCTGGCCAGCAAGACCTCCGGATCTGTCCCCCATTGAGCATGTTTGGGACTGGATGAAGCGTCGTCTCACGCGGTCTGCACGTCCAGCACGAACGCTGGTCCAACTGAGGCGCCGACATTGTGCATGCTCTGTTGCCTGTGTCTATGTGCCTGTGGTTCTGTCAGTGTGATCATGTGATGTATCTGACCCCAGGAATGTGTCAATAAAGTTTCCCCTTCCTGGGACAATGAATTCACGGTGTTCTTATTTCAATTTCCAGGAGTGTATCATCTGTATAACACTGTTTATAGTTTGTAAATATGTGACATCATAGCTCCAAAACTGCCTGATTACTGTCATAACGAATTAATTGCTACCTGAATTGAATAAATATAGAAAGACACTCAAAACACAGTTGCCAAAGGTGCTATTGTGTATGTCGATCCATTAAGACAATTAATATGTATGCAGCAATTCATCCTCAACATTTTACCATAACGTAAATATGTATAATAAAAATAATGTCACCCACATCGTTCCTCATGCCACTCGACTAATGGCAATGTCTGCCCCAACAGATCTGTAGTGAAAGTGAAAGGAATAAAAATTAATATCACACAGTAGCCAGTCCGTACACTTCTTATAACTATTAAAAAAGATACGATTATTTCCAGCCATTTGGTTTTCCCACTCGCTGACTTGTGTTACAAAGTGTTATGACGAACACGACCCCTCAAATATTAATCTACCAAGAAATGACCATGCTTACCTAATAAAAACGGAGGATATTTCTACTGATATTTCGTGTACATGTTTAACTTTTCCCTGAATATTAGCCTACGCCCACACACGCAAGCGAAGCTCATAAAACTATTAATATGATGAGCATTCACGCATCTGCGCAAATCAAAAGGTCTTCCCTACCAAAAGAGTACCACAAAAACAGACAGGGCAAGCTGTGATTGCTATTTGTTGACGTAACGACAGACACTGGACAACGCTCTTATTTCATGAATTTAAGACAATATTCCACACGAGAATCTGCACAAAAACAAGGCAAAACGCAAATGAGTATAAACACTCTCTTATGTATGTAAACACTCTCTTATGTATGTAAATTACAGGCGTGAATGCGGAATAACGACTTTGGTATCTTTGCTGATAATTGCAATATTGAGGATATTATAGGAATATACCAGGCTCGCAAAGAAATGACATCTTACAACTAATTAATTTGATCAAGAAAAAGTAACGTATCTTTAACACAGTTATTAAATTGAATATAAAGTCCATTACAGCAGTAGTTCGCTTGGATTGAGCTTTAATATGATAACTTACCTGGTGCTGTCGGCAAGTCGTCGACGTTCGCGTCGTTGGACCATTATTTGTTGGGCCTCCTTGTACATACAGTCCACTATGTATCGCCGTCTTGCTGATCCTCTTGATCGTAGTCACCCGTTACGGAAGGCGAAACTGGATCTTTTAAAAATTATTTCATTTAGCGCATCTGTATGAAGCGACGAAAGTAAGACATGCACGCTTCTTCCAACTAGAGCGTGAGGTATCGCGATGTCACAATGTTTGTTGCTCACAGTTTTAAATTTATGGTTTCCCGTTCGATGGCGACTCGAAACGTTTCACACCACTACAGTCCGCAATAAGAAAGTGTATTAATTTGTTTGTGATTTAATTTAACAATCCGCGGTACGCGCTAAACAGTCCGTATTCTACACGACATCTGTCTCGCGGTGATCGGCGCACCGTACACTCAAGACTAAAGTGCTTAACATCAATTGACGACGAGGAAATGCGTTACCACATTTCTGTTTAATATTACAATCCGCAGTATGCACTTAAACAGTCCGCGCTGTCTACAACCAAAACCGTGCACTCATCCTCGCAGCTTGGCGATCTACACTTCATATTATTATTATTACAATTATTATTAAAGTGCCGAGTAGCAATTTCTACTAACAAACAACGTGAAACGTATGGTTTTTTAATTACTTATACACGGGGCACAACGCAATCACAAACGCGTATCACTGTTCAAACAATTATTATACACCAGTCACAGAGACGGCACAAACTAGCATTACCGCGGCACGATAATCGCCATCTTGTTTCCGCTCCAGGCTCTTTGTTGACGCTTTCTATTGTCGACCTATCGATACAGCTTTGCAAACAGCTAAATATATATCGCTCAGCACTACGTCGGATATACAGTTTCATGCAAAATTACAGCATCACATCCTTGTGTTCATGAAAATGAATTTAAACAACATATCAATAAACGTACGAACACACAGCATCAGAAAAATGAAAATAGCAGTTACATTCATATCAACTACATGACCGAAACAGAAACACAGTTGTACAACAAAATGAATTTACAAAACTCATCCTGAAATAACTCTTTCGATGAATCATGAAGGTAAAGCAAATAAGAATCATAAACAAAGTACAGGAAAAAAGAAAAAAAGCGTTATATTGTGCCTTGGTGTTATCTTCACAGTGTCTCAATTCTATTTTGACGTGGACCTACATGTTCCAGTGGTAATGAAACGAATGATCATCCTGCATTTTTATTCACGCGATTTATTTTGAGAAAAGCACATGGATCGCATTAATGATTACAACTATTTCATATTACAAGCTCTTCTACGTCTACGTCTATGGTCTGCAAACCACCAGGAAATGCATGGCAGAGGGTACGTCCCATTGTACCAGTTATGAGAGCTTCTTCTCGTTCCGTTCACGTATAGAGCGCGGGAAGAATGATTGCTTGAATGCCTCTGTGAGAGCTGTAATTATTCTAGCCTTATCCTCACGATCTCTACGTGAGCGATATGTGGGGACTGTAGTACATTTCTTGAGTCATTGTTTAAAAAGAAAAATGAAAATGTCGTGTGGCTAGGGCCTCCCGTCGGGTAGACCGTTCGCCTGGTGCAGGTCTTTCGATTTGACGCCACTTCGGCGACCTGCGTGTCGAATTGTTTAAAGACGGTTAGACTGTCTACGAGGGCACACCGCTAATTCCAGCTACTAATAAGGTGGGTACGCCGTTCGCTTAATACATATTTTTACGAGCTTCAAACAGGAGCGACTTATTTTCAGTTATCTCTGTAGTTACTAGTTTATTTTTGCAATTTCTTGAGTGTTCGAGTGCTTACAAGGCACAACCTTTTATTTCAGTAACAGTGTAGTGTACAGTACCGCCGTTGCTATCGACCCCCGTATCGTACAGGCTTTTGTTTGTTTGGTTAGAACATCGGTACAACATTCTTCGTTATTCTTGTCAGTACAACATATTTTTTCTAATAATAACTCAATTTCAATTAATACAGCGAAACCAGATACCAGTATGGGAAAGAATGACAATTTATTTATTTAATTGATCACATGTGCACTCCCACAAAATAAATCCCTACATCCAGTTTGGTGAGATCTGTGAAATGAAAGAATATATAATCATCTTTGAGACGATGAAATTTACCGGAGCTTTGAGCGCCTGAAATGTGGCTGACCAATGGGTAGCATGGTCTTCCCCCACCTCGACGGAGGTGCGAGATGGCCTGAAGAACGGCCATGTTTCAGCTCTCTGCCGCTGGATCTAGTGTTGGTAAGACCTGTCTTAGGTGTGCTCCGTAAAGATAAGAGTGGAGACATGGTATGCATGTGAAATACTTAAGAGTAGTTTGGAAAAATAATTTCTCTATTTCAGGAACTTTTGTGGGGAGAATTAAATGTCAGGCAGGTAATATTAAGGGGATCGTAGTAATCTTAGGAAGTGACCAACGGTCACAATGAAACCACGTGTAGCTATAAGTTGAAATACTTCCGAGTGCTGAAGTTAAGCTGAATTACTAGCGTGTGTACTATAAGTTGGGAATATTTAAGAAATGGCGTGTGCAGGACTTGAAATTAGAGACGAGTACTTCCACGTGGTGATCACTGTGTGAGTATCAATCTGTGTATGAGACAAAGGATAAAGAGAAGTACTCGTCCATGGTATCAGTTGAGGACTCGCGTGTGTGATGAATATGTTGTTAATATTACTTTGCGTGTGACGCTTGATTCAAACTATAATACTCTGAGAGAGAAGCAAGGTGAGTCAGCCGTCTATCCAACAACGCCACTTGGCTTGCATTGCACAGGAAGACGTGCATATATCCTCCAGAGTTCGTAGCAGGAAAGAAAAGTTACGAAGTGGGGGAGTGTCGTGTGAAACTGGGATGAATACTAATTGAAGTGGGAAAGCTGAAAGTGAGGTGATTATAATGTTGTGACTATTCCTTGTGTTGTATTCCATGTTGCAGTGTGGTGTATGTCATGTAATTTAAGTATGTGTGGTTTGCATGGGAGAGTAGCAAGGTAGTTTCAGAGGTAGTGGGTTATGCATGATCCTTTTGTACCGCTCGGTCTGGAGGAAAGTTTCGTGATGATGGTTGTGAGAGTCGAAGTATGAGATATAGCAAAAGATCCACCATCCTATCCAGAAAGTGCACTGTAGCATTAAATAATTACGAGACCAAAAGATAGAGAATCACCAATGTAAAGCCATGCCCACTGGGCGGAATTTCTCATGTGTTATTGTTGTAGGTTATAGGATTTGTGTGTTTAGGTTATAGAATTTATCGGAATAAAAAAGATAGTGAAAAGAAAAAGATTGGTGGCCTTTTCCTTCGAATAGTATATTGTCATGATACGCAGAATTTATAATGTGTGCGCCATTCAAATTCAGTGCGATGGCCACGTGTTGGTCAAAGCCGTTAAATAAGAGTCAGATGTGCGTTATCCGTTTCCGTTGCGTAATATTCATACAGGAGAATAATTTGTAACTTAACTGTGAGTACTAGAGTTCATGTTACTTGATAACTAAGAATGAATCCACTCGCTTGACAGACCACTCATCTTGCATGCCTGACTGCTTGATGCCACAGTATGAGCAAGGCATGTGGGTGCCTCTCACAGCTCAGTGTTAGTTTAGACCGTCAGTGAGAGAGCACTTCGATTTCCCGCTGCGAATAAGGTGAGTACACCGTTCATTTGTTGCATATTTTTACGAGCTTAAAACAGGAGTGACTGCATTAATGGATAGGAACTTTGATTGTTGTGCACAGATGCGAGCTGAGCTGGCGACCCTTTGCTCACAGCTCCAAGCTGCTTTGGCTTCCGTCACACAACTTGAGGCTGCTGTCTAGGGGCGTCACTGGGGGGGATCGAACTCGGGGATACGAGGGACGTCGAGCACGTCCCACATGTCTTCCGATCGGTCCACTGCTGTGACTGCCCCAGCCAGGTACTGCCTGCACTGAGGTTGACCCCTCAGCCGTGGTCGAGTGGGAGGTCATTCAAGTCTGGCAGGCAGCGAAAAACTTCCGAGGGGCCGAACGTAGGGCCTTCCCAATTCGTTTGACGAACAGGTTTCTGGCGTTATCTGTGGCTGACGATGTGTGTGAGCCGGATGCAGTCGTCTACCCTGTTCCAGAGGAAGCTTCTCGGCCTACAAGGTCTAGGCATTCACAGAGGGTGGGTTTGATGGTCGTTGGGAACTCCAACGTTAGGCGCGTAATAGGGCCCCTTAGGAACATGGCTGCCCAGGAGGGGAAGGAAGCCAGTGTGCACTCCGTGTGCATTCCGGGGGGTGTCATTCGGATGTGGAAAGGGTGCTTCCGAATGCCATGAAGAGTACAGGGTGCAGCCAACTGCAGGTGGTGGCTCATGTCGGTACCAATGACGTGTGTCGCTTTGGATTCGAGCAGATTCTGTCTGGTTTCGGGAGGCTAGAGGAAATGCTAAAGACTGCCAGTCTTGCTTCCGAGATTAAGGTGGAGCTCACCATCTGCAACATCGTCGATAGAACCGACTGTGGTCCTTTGGCGCAGAGCTGAGTGGAGGGTGTGAATAAGAGGCTGAGGCGTTTCTGTGACCGTGTAGGCTGCAGATTCCTTGACTTGCGCCGTCGGGTGGTGGGTTTCCGGCTTTCGCTTAATAGGTCAGGAGTCCACTATACACAGGAGGCGGCTACAGGGGTAGCGGGGGCTGTGTGGAAGGGACTGGGCGATTTTTTAAGTTAGAGGGTCTCAGGGAACCACAAAAGGGGCGTCCGTCTAAAAGTGGGCAGGTAAAACACAGTAAGGTAGTTGTAGAAACGATTGGTATTGTAGTTGTAAATTGTCATAGCTGTGTTGGGAAAGAACCAGAGCTCCAAGCTCTAATAGAAAGCACTGAAGCTCAAATAGTTGTAGGTACAGAGAGCTGGCTAAAACCGGAAATAAGTTCAGCCGAAATTTTTTCAAACGATCTAACAGTGTTCAGTTTGGATAGATTAAATACAGTTGGTGGTGGAGTATTTATTGCTGTCAGAGGTAGTTTGCCTCGTAGCGAAAGTAGATAGTTGGTGTGAAATAGTATGGGTAGGGGTTATAACTGACAATCGGACTAAACTATTAATTGTATCGTTTTACCGACCCCCCGACTCAGAAGATATAGTTGCTGAACAGTTCAAAGAAAACTTGAGTCATCTCAAATGAGTACCCTGCTCATACAATTATAGTCGGTGGTGACTTCCATCTACCCCCAATATGCTGAAAATTATAAGTTTAAAGACGGCGGCAGGCATAAAACGTCATCCGAAATAGTACTGAATGCTTTCTCAGAAAATTATTTTGAACAATTCTTTCATGAGCCCACTCGAGGCATAAATGGTTGCGAAAGCATACTTGACCTTTTAACAACAAATAATTCTGGACAAATAGTGAGTATTGAGACAAATACAGGGATTAGCGACCACAAGGCAGTTGCTGCTAGGCTGAATACCGTAACACCTACAACCATCAAAAAGAAACGCAAAATATATCTATTTAAAAAAGCTGATAAAAATGCTCCTAACGCCATTTTAAGAGACAGTCTTCACTCCTTCCGATCTGATCATGTAAGTGTAGAAAAGGTGTGGAATGTTTTCAAAGAGATAGTATCGACAGCAATTGAGAGATATATACCACATAAATTAATAATTGATGGTACAGATCCCCCATGGTACACAGAACTGGTCAGATAGTTGTTGCAGATGCAACGCAAAAAGCATGCCAAATTTAAAAGAACGCAAAATCCCCAAGATTGGCAAAGTTTTACAGAAGTTCGAAATATGGCGCGTACTTCAATGCGAGATGATTTTAATAATTTCCACAACGAAATTTCTGTCTCGAAATCTGGCAGAAAACCCAAAGAGATTCTGATCATACATAAAACACACCAGTGGCAAGATGCAATCAATACCTTCACTGCGCGATATCAACGGTGAAGTCACTGATGACAGTGCCACTAAAGCAGAGTTATTAAACACGGTTTTCCGAAACTCCTTCGCCAAAGAAGATGAAGTAAATATTCCTGAATTCCAATCAAGAAAAGCTGACAAGATGAGAAACATAGAAGCAGATATCCTCGGTGTAACAAAGCAGCTTAAATCGCTTAATAAAGACAAGGCCTCCTGTCCAGATTGTATACCAGCCATGTTCCTCTCAGAGTATGCTGATAAAATAGTTCCATGTTTAGCAGTTATATACAACCACTCGCTCACAGGAAGTTCCGTACCTAAAGACTGCAAAATTGCTCAAGTCACACCAATACCCAAAAAGGGTAGTAGGAGTAATCCGCTGAATTACTGGCCTATATCACTAACGTCGATTTGCAGTAGGGTTTTGGAACATATACTGTATTCGAACACTATGAAGTACCTCGAAGAAAACGGTTTATTGACACATAGTCAGCACGGATTCAGAAAATATCGTTCTTGTGAAACACAACTAGCTCTTTATACTCATGAAGTAATAAGTGCTATCGACAGGGGATGTCAAATTGATTCCATACTTTTAGATTTCCAGAAGACTTTCGACACCGTTCCTCACAAGCGTCTTCTAACCAAACTGCGTGCCTACGGAGTATCGCCTCAGTTGTGCGACTGGATTCGTGATTTCCTGTCAGAAAGGACACAGTTCGTAGTAACAGACGGAAAGTCATCGAGTAAAACAGAAGTAATATCCGGCGTTCCTCATGGAAGTGTTATAGGCCCTCTATTGTTCCTGATCTGTATTAACGACATAGGAGACAATCTGAGTAGCCGCCTTAGATTGTTTGCAGATGATGCTGTCATTTACCGTCTTGTAAAGTCATCAGATGATCAAAACGACTTGCAAAATGATTTAGATAAGATACTGTATGATGTGGAATGTGGCAATTGACCCTGAATAAAGAAAAGTGTGAAGATATTCACATGAGTACTGAAAGAAATCAACTAAATTTCGATTACGCAATAAGTCACACGTATCTGAAGGCTGTAAATTCAGCTAAATACTTGGGGATTATAATTACAAATAAGCTAAATTGGAACGATCATATAGATAATATTGTGGGTAGAACAAACCAAAGACTGCGATTCATTGGCAAAACACTTAAAAGGTGCAACAGGTCTACTAAAGAGACTGCTTAAACCACGCTTGTCCGCCATATCCTGGAGTATTGCTGCGCGGTGTGGGAGCCGCATCAGGCGGGACTGACGGATGACATCGAAAAAGTACAAAGAAGGGCAGCTTGTTTTGTATTATCGCTAAATAGGGGAGATAGTGTCACAGACACGATACGTGAATTCGAGTGGCAATCATTAAAACAAATGCGTTTTCATTGCGATGGGATCTTCTCATGAAATTTCAATCACCAGTTTTCTCCTCCGACTCGAAAACATTCTGTTGCCACCCACCTACATAGGGAGAAACGATCATCACGATAAAATAAGAGAAATCAGGGCTCGCACAGAAAAATTTAAGTGCTCATTTTTCCCGCGTGCCATTCGAGACTGTAACGGTAGAGAGACAGCTTGAAGGTGGTTCATTGAACCCGCTGCCAGGCACTTTATTGTGAATAGCAGAGTAATCACGTAGATGTAAAACTTTGTTAGTAGATGTTCTCGGTATAGTTTACGTCTGTCTTCAAGACTCAGCTAGTTCAGTTTTTCACGGGTCAAACAAACCTGTGACCATTCGTGCTGTCCTTCTCTGTATACATTCAATATCCCCTGTTATTCCTATTTGATATGGGTCCCACACACTTGAGTAGTGTTCTAGAACCGGTCGCACAACTGATTTGTAAGCAATCTCCTTTGTAGACTGATTGGACCTCCCCAGTATACTACCAATAAACCGAAATCGGCCATTTGTCTTACCTACAACTAAGCCTATGTGATCATTCCATTTCATATCCCAACAAAGTGTTACTCCCAGGTATTTGTATGAGTTGGCTGATTCCAGCAATGACTCACTGATATTATAGTCATAGGATGCCATGCTCTTCCGTTTTGTGAAGGACAAAATTTTACTTCTGTGAACACTTAAAATAAGTTGCCAAAATCTGTCTCAATATTTATGCATCTTCTTCCAGACAGTACTTCATTACAGATAACTGCATCATCTGAAAAAAGTCGAGGTTAATATTAAAATTTTCTGCAACGTCATCAATATACAAAATGAACAGCAAGGTTGCCAACACTTCCCTGGGTCATACCCGAGGTTACTTCTACATCTGACGATGATTCTCCATCCAAGAAAACATGCTGCGTCATCCCAACCAAAAAGTGCTCAATCCAGTCACAGATTTCTGTTGATACCCTATATATACTGGTTTTGATGACAAGCGGAGGTGCGGTACTGAGCCAAATGCTTTTCGGAAGTCAAATGGCTCTGAGCACTATGGGACTCAACAGCTGTGGTCATCAGTCCCCTAGAACTTAGAACTACTTAAACCTAACTAACCTAAGGACATCACGCACATCCATGCCCGAAGCAGGATTCGAACCTGCGACCGTAGCAGTCGCACGATTCCGGACTGCGCGCCTAGAACCGCGAGACCACCGCGGCCGGCTTTCGGAAGTCAATAAATACTACATCTACCTGCATGACCTGACCCAAGCTTTCAGTATGTCATGTGAGAAAAGTTTGAGCTGGGTTTCCCATGATAGCTGTTTCGATAATCTATGCTGGTTGGCATAGAGGAGGCCATTCAGTTTTCCAAGAACTGGGCACGATTTCTTCTTTGAGAGATTAACGATTGATTAATGTTAGAAGAAGGGCTAACTCAGCCAGAAACTTAGTATAGAATCTGATATGGATTCCATCGAGCCAGGAGATTTGTTCAATTTTAACTGTTTCTCAACACCGCTGACACTAACTTTTATTTCTCTCGTTTTTTCAGTAGTATAGGTTTTTCTCAAATAAGTTGCCTGAAGTCACGAACAGTAGTCTCCCATAATTCTGGCAATCCAACGTCCCTGATTCAGTCTTCCTCTCCCTTTAATGTCATTATGAAAAGGCTCACCTCGTTCTTCACTACTGCCCAAACCTTGAGGGGGAAACACAAGTTGGAAATTCAAACAAAGAACCTTGAGGACCATATTACAGTCTAACTTCTTGAATTCTTAGAGCATATTGGGTGCTACACAAATATGATGTGTGATATTTTGCTTCCTAAGGACATAGTAACAATCTCCTTGTTTAAAAGCCGCCGGCCGGTGTGGAACCGTGCTACCGCTACGGTCGCAGGTTCGAATCCTGCCTCGGGCATGGATGTGTGTGATGTCCTCAGGTTAGTTAGGTTTAAGTAGTTCTAAGTTCTAGGGGACTGATGACCTCAGATTTCGGTCCCATAGTGCTCAGAGCCATTTGAACCATTTTTGATTAAAAGCCAATCATCATTCGCAGTTACAGTATTTTCTCATTGAACGTTGCAAGTAAGAACGACATCTTGGGTTGTTGGGTGTTCTGGGGGATGTCAGCGTCGTACTTGTACGATACTTCGGTAATGTAGTTCGTAACCTTTATCAAGAGTGTTTTTTTTTATTTTATTTTATTTATTTATTTATTTATTTTTGCATTTTTCATTCCCTTCTCAGATGGGGAAGGGCGAACTGTTCGAGGGCCTGCTGTATTGCGGTGTACACTTTTGAGCCACTGGATTTTACATTTTGTTTTTAATTTACATTTATTTATTTAATGCAAGTCAGTGCACTTTTTTGTTGACAATACACTACTGGCCATTAAAATTGCTGCACCACAAAGATGACGTGATACAGACGCGAAAGCTAACCAACAGGAAGACGATGCTGTGATATGCAAATTATTAGCTTTCCAGAACATTCACACAAGGCTGGCGCCGGTGGCGACACCTACAACGTGCTGACATGAGGAAAGTTTCCAACCGATTTCTCATACACAAACAGCAGTTGACCGGCGTTGCCCGGTGAAACGTTGTTGTGATGCCTCGTGTAAGGAGGAGAAATGCGTACCATCATGTTTCCGACTTTGATAAAGGTCGGATTGTAGATTATCGCGATTGTGGTTTATGGTATCGCGACACTGCTGCTCGCGTTGGTCGAGACCCAATGACTGTTACCAGAATATGGAGTCGGTGGGTTCAGGAGGGTAATACGGAACGCCGTGCTGGATTCCAACGGCCTCGTATCGCTAGCAGTCGAGATGACAGGCATCGTACACGGATGGCTGTAACGGAGCGTGCAGCCACGTCTGGATCTCTGAGTCAACAGATGGGGGCGTTTGCAATACAACAACCATCTGCACGAACAGTTCGAAGACGTTTGAAGCAGCATGAACAATCAGCTCGGAGACCATGGCTGCGATTACTCTTGACGCTGCATCACAGACAGGAGAGCCTGCGATGGTGTACTCAACGAAGATTCTGGGTGCACGAATGGCAAAAAGTCATTTTTTCGGATGAATCCAGATTCTGTTTACAGCATCATAATGGTCGCATCCGTGTTTGGCGACATCGCGGTGAACGCACATTGGAAGCGTGTATTCGTCATCGCCATACTGGCGTATCACCCGGCATGATGGTATGGGGTGCCATTGCTTACACGTCTCGGTCACCTCTTGTTCGCATTGACGGCACTTTGAACAGTGGACGTTACATTTCATACGTGTTACGACCCGTGGCTCTACCCTTCATTCGATCCCTGTGAAACCCTACATTTCAGCAGGATAATGCACGACCGCATGTTTTAGGTCCCGTACGGGCCCTTCTGGAAACAGAAAATGTTCGACTGCTGCCCTGACCAGCACATTCTTCAGATCTCTCACCAATTGAAAACGTCTGGTCAATGGTGGCCGAGCAACTGGCTCGTCCTAATTAGCCAGTCACTACTCTTGATGAACTGTGGTATTGTGTTGAAGCTGCATGGGCAGCTGTACCTGTACGCGCCATCCAAGCTCTGTTTGACTCAATGCCCAGGTGTATCAAGGCCGTTATTACGTCCAGAGGTGGTTGTTTTGGGTACTGATATCTCGGGATCTATGGACCCACAGCGAAAACAGAGCTCACACGGAAAGATATAGGTGTTCGTTTTTTCCGCGCACTGTTCGAGAGTGGAATAATAGAGAATTATTGTGGAAGTGGTTCGTTGGACCTTCTACCAGCCTTTTAAGTGTGATTTGCATTTATGTAGAAGTGGGTATAGATATACTTATCGATAGTTGAAAACATTAATACTAAGACATTAATTTAGTTATCTCTAGTTAAGATGCAAAAACTTTCTAATGAAATATTAAATCAAGCACAAAAGTAAGATCTAAAGACTTAGTTAACTTTTTTGTCTTTTTTCTCTGACACAGTCGTCACAAAACACATTAAGAATTGTCCTGTCTTCGTGCAGAACTTACAATTTGCTCAACGTACTGAGTCTTTTTTTTATGATTTTTGTTTATGATTCTCCGCATTACTTGCACATGTATTGGAATAGAGTTTTTGATTCTTTTGTGTATTGGCTGGTGGCCCATAATATCGGCCTCCCAAGAAGATACCCCCCCCCCCCCCCCCCCGCGCTGTGTTCTGGCAGTAGCCTATTTCAATCTTTCTGGGTCTCAAAGACCACAAGTTTTGGACTGTGGGGTTTTCGTTTGTAAAAGGTAGGCCTTTTTATTAAGCCTGGAACTAAACACACAAACACAAATAATTATTAATTTGATTAGAAATCTGACTCTAAAAATTAAAAATATTTTATTTACAAGTAGGCTGTACTTGTGTATCAGTCTCCTGCAAATAAATTTTAAGTAATTTAATAATATATGTAATGGGTACTAATGAATAATACTGTGCACTCATCTTCATGAGCCTCTGGGAACACCCTAAAGGTGCATGCTAAATATTTTGATCGAACATACAAAAAAAAACCGTTATTTGATGCTACTAGCAAGCATCTCTGACGAAAAATCTGTGTCATGTTACTGGATTTTATTGCAGCATGTACCCCGATCTAGGAGAGAGACGGCGCACGTTATACATACCATAACCATGGTAGCCAAGATGGCCGCAATAGAATCAAACATGGCCAACAGAACTCATTGTTAAAACAACTACTTAAACATTTGGAAGCCGGCCGGTGTGGCCGTGCGGTTCTAAGCACTTCAGTTTGGAACCGCATGACCGCTACGGTCGCAGATTCTAATTCTGCCTCGGGCATGGATGTGTGTGATGTCCTTAGGTTAGTTAGGTTTAAGTAATATTTATAGACTTACCTCAGTTATTGGTCTAGAGCTTCTGTAAAACTTTCTTGATCGAAATACAATTTTATTATGGCATGGCGTCCACTGAGCAACTGCAAGGCCAATTTGCGCACATTCTGTCGGTGTTTGCCGAAGCTAAGGTAAGGTGCGCAGTGTATACCGCATGCTGTGTCTCTCTCAGATTTACCCTGCTTTACGCAGCACACAATGCGGTAAAATATGTTCACGTTATTCCTCATTTACCGTTTCCTTAAGGGTAATAAGGAGACGTCATCCTAACCACGAGAAACATCCCCGCCCCATCACATCTTCTCGCTGTGTAGTTCACTGTTGGCATTACACATGATGACAGATGCAATGTACCGAATCCCTTCTCGCCCCCGTCTGCCCAGCACCCCCCTCTTATGGCTCCTCGTCCTCCATCGGCTCCTTTCCCCCCTTCCCCCCATTTCGTTTTTCCTCTCCTTCCCCTCCCCCCTTTTCTTTCCCATCATCTGTCCAAGGTGTCGCCCCCCCCCCCTCCTCTGCCCTCGGCTGTGGTATGTCATATTTGCGACAACTTTTTAGTGCAGTGTTCAAGTGAATGTTCAGTGTTGTTCGTCTTTCCAAAGTGCTGCGAACATAAATCATGCTGTCGCTGGGTGTGAATTTTATATCTCTTGCGAACAGAAACCAGACCGTTGCCGTGTTTTATAATTGTCTCTCTACTATTTTACCTGTCTGCTTCATATGTATTTTATTAGCATCCCCAACCCTTTGTTCTGTGTTTTAAGTTCCACGATTTTCCGCATGTTGCCATTTAAGTCACCGATTTTACCGCGTGCTTTTCTTGTTTATTATCTTCATCTTTTTAAAACAAATTCTGTAGGCTGAAGAGCGGCATACTAAGCTGCTGCCAGCCCGCCCCCTTCGGGGGGAATCGAAACTCAATAAAGAAAAAGAAAAGTACCGAATTTTTATCTCGACATTCGTTTCTCAGTACACCCTACCCTCTAACACCCTTACAAGCATTTCTCCAGGCATTCGCCAAATCTATGACGCTGCGCCATATTGCCACAGGCTATAGTGAGATTCATCACTCCAGATCAATCGTTTCTAGTCATGTACTGACCAGTACCAGCGCCCCTTCAACAATCTCAAGCCTTACTTAGCACTGACAAAAGAAGTGTGTCGATTATGAGGATCATCTCGACCAATATACCCCATTAGTTTTAGATCCCTGTACACAGGCATTGTGGTAGAGGACTGCAGGTAGCATCTTGTAACTGGCGAGTGATTCCTTCCGCTGATTTCAAGTGATATCTATCAACCATTCTCCGCCATACTCGACGGTTCCTGTCTGCCAGAATATGAGATCTGCCTGGTCTTGGTTTAGTTATAGTTGTTCCTTTGTGTTTCCACTTCACAGTCACATCACCAACAGTCTACCTGGGCAGCTTTAGAAGGGTTGAAATGTCTCTGATGGATTTGATACTAAGTTGACATCCAGTGAACAGTCCACGTTCGAAGTCACCGAACTCTCCTGTCTGATTCACTCTGCTGTTACTGCTTCTCTACTGAAAACATAATACTTCCCACATCCGTTTTAGTTGGCGGGTCTACCTCTCCTGTCATCTACTAGCCAATACCTGTCATCTAGTGGTCCTGATACTTTTGATGCCGCGCGGGGCAGCCGCGCGGTCAAGGGCGCCTTGCTACGGTTCGCGCAGCTCCCCCCGTCGGAGGTTCGAGTACTTCCTCGGGCACGGGTGTGTGTGTTGTCCTTAGCGTAACTTAGTTTAAGTTAGATTAAGTGGCGTGTAAGCCTAGGGACCGATGACCTCAGCAGTTTGGTCCCATAGGAACTTACCACCATACTTTTGATGAGGCAGTGTATCTCTTCGGAAATTACCACTACGAGAAAATCAGACAAATCAGAGCTCATACGGAGGCTTATAGAGAGTAGTTCCTCTTCCATTCGCGAGAGGAACATGTAAGGGGGCAAGATAATGGTACGAGAAGTACGCTCCACCACAGACAATAAGGTGCAGCTGGGACGCCATGATGTTAGAACCACATACATGCCGGATGACGAAGAATTCTGCAGGGCCTAGGAATTTTCTGCCGCTGTCAGCCCCACTACTCGTCTAGATGAGTTATTACGCATTGTCCGGGTGCAACTATCTATCAGCAATAGCAACTGGTGCACTCGACAATTCGCAGACACTCGTTTTCGACCGGCAGAGATATTTGGCAACAAGTGTGATTTCCTAGGTTTCGACGCTTGTTTCCAGACTACCATGCCTTGTCTCAAATTGAAACGTTGACCATACTGCATATTCTCTGAAAATTTGCGTCATCAGATTTGTACCGATACCTGTTCGTAAATTTAGAATCTGCTTTGAACCTAGTACAATTTACAGAGGAGTATATGCATACATGTTATTTCTGGAGATTCTATTAGGCACTTTCAGGATAATGGGAAATACAGAACCGAAAGAGGAATTAGACGAGGAGCCGACGGCAGTGGCCGAGCGGTTCTAGGCCCTTCAGACGGAACTGCGCGACTGCTACGGTCGCAGGTTCGAATCCTGCCTCGGGCATGGATGTGTGTGATGTCCTTAGGTTAGTTAGGTTTAAGTAGTTCTAAGTTCTATAGGACTGATGACCTCAGATGTTTAGTCCCATAGTGCTCAGAGCCATTTGAACCATTTTGAATTAGACGAGGAGATCCCAATTGTGTTCTTAGGAACTTACAGGGTGTTTCTAGAATTAAAAACTAAGCAAGAGATCAAGAAAAATTGCCTTAGCTGATCATATTTAAATCATTTCGGTATTCTGATTACGTTTTAGTGTTTACTAGTTGTGCACATAAAATTTAAAAACTACTGGAATAAATTAATATATCAAATTTGAAAGTAACACCGATAACCAGTTGTAATAAAGCTAAAGTAGTGTGTAATGAACACGTCCGAAACATAATAAAAGAAATCAACAATGAAGTCATATGACCAGCTGAAATGTTTTTGGGTTCACTGCTGTTGACCACAGACAGGTGCTAGGGATCATGACATGAGCCCTATGGTAGCACGTGGATCAGCCGATGGCAAATCAGGATCGGTCTCCGTCTCCTCACCTGGACAACGGCTGACAGTATAGTAAACCGTCAGTAAAACACCCCTGTTTATAATAATCAGTTACTCAAGAAAACTACAACGACGGAGTCGAAGCCAGACAGAAGGTCGTTGGCCTCTGTGACGTAAGTGGCCGCGGACTCAGTGTATCTGCCACAGAATTGCGGCTGCCCGGCATGCTGATGTCTTCACAGCTGGGGAAGACTGTCGCAAGCACTTCACCATCGGCAAGGGGTGACTGAGGAGGCTCCACGTGGCTCAGGAGCTCCAAGGACAAAGCGACTTAATATACAGGGTGTTAAACCATGGTATCCGAGATGACCAAAGATGATGGCGTTTGCCCACCCGAAATGGTACTCAGCAACAATGTAGACCCATACACTCCAGATGACAGGGACACTATAGTTCGGTAGCAAGCTGACTCAGGCTCGAACTACTGACCGACCAGGAAGGTGGCTGCCAACAGGAGGTAGTCACCCAGAAGGCGACCCAGCAGGAAATTGACTGCACCCAGACATAAGCTCAAGTGGAAACTTGAAGCTAGTAGTCCATGGATGGCGGATGGCTGCATCATCTTGTGCTGCAAATGGTCTCTGTGTCTATCTATCACTTGCGCCTTGTGCCGCGGTTACGCAGGGTTGGCCATGATTAATCAGATTTGGCATGTTAATGTGAAGGGGTGGCCGGATGCCCTTCCTGCCACCACCCTGAACCCCCCCCCCCACCCTCCTGGACGGAATTAGTGTACCCCAGCTGTCTGTGTCTAGTGGAATCAGTGAAAGAGTGTGAATGTGTTCAGATGTCTCGCCGCGCGGGATTAGCCGGGCGGTCTAAGGCTCTGCAGTCATGGACTGTGCGGCTGGTCCCTGCAGAGGTTCGAGTCCTCCCTCGGGCATGGGTGTGTGTGTTTATCCTTAGGATAATTTAGGTTAAGTAGTGTGTAAGCTTAGGGACTGATGACCTTAGCAGTAAAGTGCAATAAGATTTCACATACATTAAATTTAAATTTTAAAATCAGATGTCTGCTATCTGTGTAACTGAGGAACGTGGGGACCAGCCCGGTATTCGCCTATCGGGATGTGGAGAAACGCCTAAAAACCACATCCAGGCTGGCCGGCACACCAGCCAGCCCCATCGTTCATCCGCCGGGCGGATTCGATCCGGATCCGGAGCGCCTTCCGAAGTCCAGGAAGCAGCGCGTTAGCGCTCTTTTTTTTTGTTATCTCGTTTTGTTTGTTTTCGTTAGTTGCATCTGCTCGGGGCGGATGTCGCAAGACATCCGTTTCAGTTCGTCGTTGACCCATTAACTCAGTTTTTTTATTACAAAGGGCAGCTAACCTTTGACCGAACACGCTTAGCTACCGTGCCGGCGTGCTCTCGGCTACCCCGGCGGGTTGCAAATGGTCTCTGTGTCGTAGTCATATGGCATAGACTGCATCACACGACATACTGTACCCACTTGTATACTGCTGCATATAACGAACGTCTAAGATTAAGGTTCTGAAATGGGGAGCATACAAGGTGATGAAAACAATGCTGCATTTGGTGGTCGGCATGTTATTCCTCGTCCCAGTTCAAGACAAAAGTGTTTCTAACAAAAACTAGTTCCGCCAATAGGTTTAATAGAAATGCAATTTAAAAAACAAGGCTCTGGCAATGCTGTAATGGCCTGCAGTGTTTCCAAGACAAGGTAGCGTGAGCTCTGCACTGTGCCACAGGTGTCCCACCAGCTCACTAAGCGAAGTAGTGCTGTAGGAACAGATATGCAGGCAAGCCAACGTTTCAGTCGAGTTTGCGCCAAACTTTCTTTTTTCGTATAAGTATCAAGTTTATCCAATTTATACCTCCATAATGCGGCATCTTGTGTATTTCATTCTGTTACTGTCACCTTCATTTAAACAAAAGAATTTCTTACAGACACAAACGACCACTTTGTTTTGTCCATGAAACAAATAAAGCCAATAAACAACGATAGTGGGTACAGTAACATTGTCTGTATCCAATGAGGTACAAAAAACACAATACAGAGGCTACACTAGACTGCACACTATACTACGTTTGAACTCCGGGCTTATCTTCGCAAAGCTGGTATGTCCATTTACGAGCGATGTTCACTTTTGAGAAGATGTTCAGAGCGACCACACTTGCATTTGTAAACACTTCGCCACTCTCTGGATCATACTTTGTTGGACCCTACGCAATACACCGGCATCAACCAGCGTCAAAGCAGCATGCACGCAAGCTGTTGGGCCGTGTACATCCATGAATAGAGTATTTCAAACTTGTTCTTAAAGTGTTCCCACAAATAAAAGTCTAGTGAATTAAGGTCTATGGAATATGGAGACCAGAGCATTTGACGTCCACGACCAGTCGATTTCTCTGGAAACGCTTAATTTAAATAGTTACGCACATTCATTCCAACGTGTAGCGGTACACCATCATGCTGAAACCATAGCTGTCACCGAACACCAAGCTGAAAGTTTTCTCGTGCGTCAGGCAAAGTGCTGCAAAGAAACACACGAAACTGGGGCGTATTCAACTTGCATCGCAATAGGTAAGGGCCCAAATGCTTGGTCTCTTAGGAATTCACACAACCAAGCGCCTAAATGCACTCTTCTCACAATTCTAGCCCAGTGGTTTACTCCAAAGCGTGACATGTGGATTGTTGTGGCTGCTGTGGATGTCGAAAATACCTTCACAAGAAAAGCTAGATTCGTCAGTTCATATCAAGCTGTTTATAAAATGTACGTTATCCTCCATACAGTGGAAAAGCCACTGATAAAACTATACTCGTTGAAAGCGCTTTTCTGGCAGCTGGTATTGAGTTAACGTGTAATGATACAGATTTTTTTTCTGAATGAGGTACGACGGCTGGTATGGTAGTGCCGGGTGATACGCGTTCCTCTGTACATTCCGATGTGCTGCACGATGTGACAGTGTTTCCAGCTCCTCATTTTCAAGTATGTGTTTTCAAACTTTACCCGATTTGATTTTGCTAGATGAAATTGTCTTGAATCTATATGAGGAATCACATGCCGACCTCCAAGTGCGACTGAAATGCCTGGGCTAGCAGGACAGATCGTATTAGGTTGTGGAAGGGGGCCAAAATGAGTTCCATTCAGTTTCACTCTACATGCAAACTTTTATTTATCAGCACACAATATTACAAAACTTTAATCGACATCCTTTGATTAATTTTAGATCGGCTGTAGGCCACATTCAAAATCAAAGACACAAGGCCTAAGCAAAATTGAAATACAAGATCTTCTGGAGGTTTCACCCAAGAATATTTTCTAAATCTTCAATCTAATCGGCTGAAGGCCTTAGCAATTTAATTTAATGGAACTACGCTGGAGGTCGCATGTTAAGCAATAAGAGGAGTTTCAATCAAAAGGCAGAAGGCGTTATCTTAAAACATTTCATATAAATAAAGAATAGCAATCTCATGCCATAAGGGCAAGATAAGGACATTAATTTAAGATATATTAATACTCAGCTTAAGGCCACACATCAACACAATAATGTAACCGCTTAAGGCCTTAAAAAGTTTGATGTAAAATTCGGCTGAAAGCCCCATATAAGGAATAACAAGCTTATGTCTAAAGGGCAAAACAGGAACATTAATTCAGGATATATAAAAACTCGGCTGAAGGCCACACATCAACCAAATAACTAAAATTCAAACAGAGAAGTTACTATGTAACAGACACGGAACGGCGCTCAGAAGTTTCCAATGGTCGACCTGGAGTTGTAACACGATCGCCCGGTAAGGCGAGACAGGCAGCCTGACCGACAGTCTCTAAATCGGAAGGTAACCCAACCGACAGACAGCTGAAGAACCAACCAACTACCTGATTTCGGACACCAGACCAAAAACACTATAACCAAAATGCCAGCGAGGCAAAGAGACCAGTAACACTCGTCTTCAAATATTGGTTTGTTAATAAGCAAATGCACAGTAACTACTGACATACATGAATATCGCAACGGCTGTGGAACTACACGTCGTGACGTATAGGTTCAACACGGTAAGAAAACACTTACTCGCTGCTCTGTCGCAGCCGACCAACTGGCTACAGCAGTACGCAGACAGCATTACAGCATTTAAAGCACTGCTCCGTCGAACTGACACAGGCTACACAGTGTTGCACGAAACACTGAAATATTTGTAAAACGAATCACTGATTAACAACTAGAACAAACACAGGCGGACATACACACAAACCCGAAGGACGGTCGGTGGCGAAACACAAGTCCTCTGACCAAACAACCGACCAAAAACCAACCAAGGTCGTTGGCACTCAAACCACGTGCGTCCGCTGTCCGTCGGGAAGTGGGAGACACGGCGATCCGGGCACACTGACTCGGTAATCATGCAGAGGTAACTCTTACCCATTGGCCACGACGTATCTGCACAAGAAAGAATCGTGCCACGTCCAGCAAGATGACCCAGTGACGAGGTCCAGAAACCGTCAAAAGACCAAACACGCGTCGCCAAAAGAGGCGACCAACTGAACGACCGACCAACGGTCGATACCACTGCCATCTCCGTCCGTCGGACAGTTCATCCTGTGTCGCGAGCGGTCGGCGAGTACCGGCTGTCCGCGCCTCCCTAGCGCTCCGTCCCCGACTGCTGCTACGTCCCTACTGCATTTCTGCCGCATTCCGACTCCAACCGCTCCAGGTCCGATCTCTCCCACGACACACCACGACCGGGAAGTAACAGCCGTCCAGGAAAGATAATACGGCAGGGCAAATATCGATACGCGCTGCTGCTGCCACTCATGGACAGGCAAGACAGTAATCCAGTGACACCAGTAATTGAAATTTAAAATGACGAGGCGGTCGTAAGATGTTACATAATAGATGGCACGAATATGAGCCACGCACGGCTCAGCGACATTTTTTCTTCTGCTTGTGTATGTGAGTTAACTGGCTAATATTCCTCTATCGGCAGCGCTCCTGCCATGGAACTCATAGCAGGGCGGAGTGGCGACATTGGCATTGGGCGGCAGTGACTTCATTTTCTCTGGTTTTCTTGTTTGCTCAGCTAATTCAGCTTGTTACAGCCGTAATTCTATCCCAGGTGCTAGCTGGCGTCTTCCACTTTGTCTTCAACGAGTGTTCATGCGTTCTGAATATGCCTTCTTGCGTTGCCTGGTCGTCAGGCTGACCACTGCCATCCTCTCTATGACGTCGTTCCGGGCCCCCTGAACGTCAGGAACCAATAATCTTCCCACAGTTGTAACACCGGTTTCTGTCATATCGTTGAAATTAAGCACTGCTGGTCTTGACTAGCACTTGGATGGGCCACCTTCCAGGTCTGCCGAGCGCTGTTGGTAAGCGGGATGAACTCAGCCTTTGTGAGGGCAATTGAGGAGCTACTTGATTGAGAAGCAGCGGCTCCGGTAACGAAAGCTGACAATGGCTGGGAGAGCGATGTGCAGACTACACATCCCTACATATCAGCATCGATTGATGCCTGTCGGCTGAGGTTGTCACGGCGGTCGGGCGGTACCGTTGGTCATACCAAGACCTGTTCGGACGGAGAGCGAGGAGGAGTAGCTTACAAACGGCAGAGGGAACGTACGATTTCCTTTGGGAAACGCTGTATATCACTTTTGTTCACTGGCTGACTTTTCGTCGGCTAATATGAACTGTGTCTCCTGTGTTCCTGATCCGCCGTATCGAGTACCATGTTGTGATATCATGCTCCAACTAAAAGACCGTCTACATGCGAATCATGTACCACTTTGGGCAAGCCCTTAGTGGACCTAGTATAGAGTATCATTACTCTTAGAATAACACTTCCTGACAAGAAATTACAAATCCAGTCGCACACCATACTCCACAGCACGCAGTGTGCCATATGCTGATATTAATTTTTTTTTCTTTTTCCTGTCTGGAATCACCACCATGCTTAGCATTAACATTATAAACTGAGATGATAGAAATCATGAGATACCTCTTAATATCGTGTCGAACTTCCCGATATAGCGCAGCAGCTCCATGTGGCATAACCTCAACAAGTCATTGGAAATCCCCTGCAGAAATATTGGGACATGCTGCCTGTATAACAGCGTAAACTTTCGAAAGTGTTGCACGTGCAAGATTTTGTAAGTGAACTGGCCTCCTCATTATATCCCATACATGTTCGATTTGATTCACATCGGGCGATTTGAGTGGCCAAATTATTCGCTCGAACTGTCCAGAACGTTCAACAAACCGACTGCAAATAGTTGTAGCCTGGTGAGGTGGCGCATTGTTATCCATAAAAATTCTGGCGTTTTGGGGAACATGAAGTCCATGAACGGCTTGCAAATGGTCTACAAGTAGCTGAAAATAACCATTTCCAGTCAGTGACCCAGTCCATTCCACGCAAACACAGCCAACTTCACGATGGAACCACCATTAGCTTGCACAGTGCCTTGTTGACAACTTAGATTCATGGCTTCGTGGGGTCTACATCACATTCGAACCCAACCATCAACTCTTACCAACTGAAGACGGAGCTCATCTGACAAGGCCACCGGTTTTCAGTCGTCTAGGGTCCAACCGATGTCGTCAAGAGCCCAGCAAAGGCTCTGTAGGCGACGTCGTGCTGTTAGCAATGGCACTCGCTTCGTTCGGCTGCTGCCATAGCCCGTTAATGCTTGATTTCGCTGCACTGTCCTAACGGATATGTTCGTCGAAGTTCCCACATTGATTTCCGCAGTTACACTACTGGCCATTAAAATTGCTACACCACGAAGATGACGTGCTACAGACGCGAAATTTAATCGACAGGAAGAAGATGCTGTGATATGCAAATGATTAGCTTATCAGAGCATTCACACAAGGCTGGCGCCGGTGGCGACACCTACAACGTGCTGACATGAGGAAAGTTTCCAACCGATTTTCTCATACACAAATATCACTGCCTGGTGAAACGTTGTTGTGATGCTTCGTGTAAGGAGGAGAAATGCGTACCATTACGTTTCCGCTTTAATAAAGGTCGGATTGAAGCGCATGGTGCTTGCGGTTTATGGAATCGGTGGGTTCAGGAGGGTAATACGGAACGCCGTGCTGGATCCCAACGGCCTCGTATCACTAGCAGTCGAGATGACAGGCATCTTATCCGCATGGCTGTAACGGATCGTGCAGCAACGTCTCGATCCCTGAGGCAACAGATTGGGACGATTGAAAGACAACAACCATCAGCACGAACAGCTCGACGACGTTTGCAGCAGCATGGATTATCAGCTCGGAGACCATGATGGTCGCATCCGTGTTTGGCGACATCGCGGTGGACGCACATTGGAAGCGTGTATTCGTCATCGCCATACTGGCGTATCTCCAGGCGTGATGGTATGGGGTGCCATTCGTTACACGTCTCGGCCACCTCTTGTTCGCATTGACGGCATTTTGACAGTGGGCGTTACATTTCAGATATATTACGACGCGTGGCTCTACCCTTCATTCGATCCCTACGAAACCCTACATTTCAGTAGGGTAATGCACGACCGCATGTCGCAGGTCCTGTACGGGCCTTTCTGGGCACAGAAAATGTTCGATTGCTTCCCTGGTCAGCACATTATCCAGATCTCTCATCAATTGAAAACGTCTGGTCAATGGTGGCCGAGCAACTGGCTCGTCACAATACGGCAGTCACTACTCTTGATGAACTGTGGTATCGTGTTGAAGCTGCATGGGCAGCTGTACCTGTACACGCCATCCAAGCTCTGTTTGACTCAATGCCCAGGCGTATCAAGGCCGTTATTACGGCCAGAGGTGGTTATTCTGGGTACTGATTTCTCAGGATCTATGCACCCAAATTGCGTGAAAATGTAATCATATGTCAGTTCTAGTATAATAAATCTGTCCAATGAATACCCGTTTAGCATCTGCATTTCTTCTTGGTGTAGCAATTTTAATGGCCAGTAGTGTATTTCAAGCAATGTTGCTTGTCTGCTGGCACACTCTACGCGAACGTCGGTGCTCTCGGTCGTTAAGTGAAGGCCGTCGGCCACTGATTTGTCCTTGGTGATAGATAATGCTAGAATTCTGGTATTCGAGGCCCACTGTGGATATCATAATACTGAATTCCCTAACAATTTTTGAAATGAAATGTCGCAAGCGTCTAGGTCTAACCACCATTCCGCCTTCAAAGTCTATTAATTCCCGTCGTGCGGTCATAATCACGTTGGAGATCTCTTCACATAAATCACCCAAGTACAGACGAGAGCTCCACCAATGGACTGCCTCTTTATACGCTGTGTATGTGATACTAACGCCACCTTTGTGTGTGCATATTGCTATCCCACGAGTTTCGTGACCTCAGCACACAATTACAGGCAGGTCCCATCCCAGTGGAGCCTCGGCCACTGCTCGCACGTCGTCGCCGCTTGAGCAGCGCCCCTGCGCCCCTGCGCTGTCAGCCCGGGACCACACACGATCGCTGCGGCCGGCGTTCGTCACTTCATCAGCTGCGCGTTACACGAACGGCTCCATTAGCATGCGCGGCCGCATTATTCATTATTTACGCATGCGAGGCGCCGTCCGCCTCCTTTTATTTGCTCCGCGCTGCGTTCGAGTCTCGTTTTCTCCGTCAGCGTAAAAATTGTTATTTATACGAGCCACCCGCGTAGCCGCGGAGCCTCCCGCCACCGATAGATCAGGAGCCAGCGGTAGCACCTGTAATTAAATCAGAGATTGGAGCCGTGTTCTGCCCGAGCGGCTAATACCGCCGCTATAAACGCTGATGTATGCACGGATTTGATCTAAGCGTCCGGGGTCGGAAACGAGCCGCTCCGATGTTTCTCGCGCGTAATATAGCGGCCCGAAGCGCGCGGCCGCGGCGGAAGCTCAAACGGCTCTGTCGAGACGTGGCGCAGATGCCAAGTACGCCGCCTCGTTATGTCGGCATCGCCAGGTGGCATCTCCTGACCAGGTGCTGATACCTGGCTAGCCGCCGTGTAGGTCAAGGGTACATGTTCACATTCTGTACTCCTCACGACAGCGATGCTTGCCTGTATCCCATGTTTTTCTTTTACTTACTACCCAGCCACTGTACTATTGCATTTGGCCTCCAGTGCCGTTAGCGGAATCACGCGGTGAAGTTACAGTAAACACGTAGAGTGCTGTCTAAGGAAAAATCGCGTCGTCAGTGCTTTCAGGTTAGTTGTGAAGTTGCTCAGCTTTTTTAGTGAAATATCGTCCGTAGAGCAGTACTTTGTTATCCATAATCACAATACCCCTGAGAGTGGAAAACGGAGGGAGAAGATGTCGCGAAATTAGGCACATTCAGGTGAAAAAGAGCTTATATTCAAAGTTGTACAATTTTGTCAAGAAGAAAAATGGACACGAAATCAGTCTTGCGGGCAGCAAAAATGGTAGGGAAAATCAGAAAGAACATTGAAATACATTTTGAAAGAATATGAAAAATGCGTAAGAAATCGGGGAAAAATTACGTCCTAGGAAACAAAGGCGTTATAGAGAAGTAGTTTCTCTAAATGACTTCGTTAAAACATTAAGTTTCGTAAGGAAAAGAAAGGAATCCCTAAACTGAGGAAACTGCTTACATTTTCAAAAACTGATACAAATTTTCAGGAGGGAAAGAGAACATTATGGAAAATTTTGAAAGAAAGAGATGGGATTTCGTTTCAGAAAATGTAAACATAAGAGAACCATCCTAACTTAAAATCCCGACATTGTTGCAAAGGGTGTGGAATATTTGAGAGCAATCAGAAATAATGGTTGGTTGGTTGGTTTAAAAGTGGTGGGGGGGGGGGGAGCAAACTGTTAGGTCATCGACCCCCAGAAATAATGAAATGGGGCCAAATACACCGGTGACATTCACGGAAAAAAGGTGAGTGCATACGCGTTATGTCATGAAAAAGTGCTGGCAGCAAGAAGATGTTCCGGTTGTAATGACTGATAGCAGTGCAGGCCCAAGAGCTGAAGGAGCAATGGGTTTCATAGAGGAAGCAAAGCCAGTTTGCGATTATAAATCTAAATCCCAGGATTATTGGTTCAAATGGCTCTGAGCACTATGGGACTTAACTTCTGAGGTCATCAGTCCCCTAGAACTTAGAACTACTTAAACCTAACTAACCTAAAGACCTTACACACATCCATGCCCGAGGCAGGATTCGAAACTGCGACTGTAGCGGTTGCGCGGTTCCAGACTGAAGCGCCTAGAACCGCTCACCCACCCCGGCCGGCTCCCAGGATTATCACGATGATATTTATAGAGATAATTATCACAAATGGTTAGAAGGGAAACTGATTCCTAGCGTCCCAGCTGGGAGTATTGTGATCTTGATAACGCACCGTATTATACTGTTAAGACAAATGAAGCCCCACACTTATGCAACTCTCAAAATGGACATACTCGCATCTGAATGGCTCAGTCAGAACAAACTACATCATATTATAAACCAAAACCTGTTTTCAAATCAGATGCCATTTTATGTCGTAAGCGATATACTGTTCTGTACGCCAATTGAACCCTACTGAGCTAACCTGGCATACAATGGAACAAAAAATAGCAGAGAAACATTTTTTCCATTAATTCTACCGCCCTGAAACAAATAGTCAAGGAGTCCTTATCTAACATTACCCAATATGATTGCTTAAAAGCTTTCGATCACGTGAAAGGAACTGAAAATAAATACTGGCGCAAAGATAGCTTTGTGAGGAAGCACTAGAGAACATAATAATCAGCGTCGGTCACGAGAGTGAGAATGTGCTGCATATTCGTCTTCACCCTCCAGACCAACATCGATTATTATATTCTCTATTTCTTCTTCTATTAACCTATCTCTGCAGAAATATTGATTTTCAGTTCGTTTTTCGTGAAAAGGACAGTAGTACCACGGGTTTGCGAGAATGTGAGGGCCATCCACGACTCATTATGCAGAACTTAAGCGGCTTACCCACTCCGTAAAACAGGATGGGTGGCGATCTGCAGCATTTATGACGGCAGAGTACATTTCTGGTTGCGACAGTACCAAACGGTTACTGCTTGAGCAGTTGCTCTTCCAAACACGATTCCATACGAGCAAACCAGTTGCATCTTTACCTGCGGATACCCGTACTTTTGGTACTGGGGCTATGCGCGGCTCTGTTTAAAAGGGATAGCTCGGTGTAGTCGCAGGGTCGAACTAAGCGCACGTCTGCTCTCATGCCCAGCAGCTAAATCGCCGCAAATAATACCCTGTAGCTGTGATCCTGCTGTCAAATAGTCTACAGAATTACGAGTTAATAAAATATACAGAAATACAAAGTAAACGTTAAACGAACAATTTAATAACAAGGGTTCTGTTCTAAAGTCGCTAATTGATGTATGTGACAGATTATTATGTTGAATGATGTTTATTCAAGAAAGGGCATCTCAAATAAACGGGAAGCGTCCTACGATATTCAATTAAAATACAGACAGATACACCCCTATGGAATGCAGCAAAGTTACGTCGAGAGCGTTACGCGAATGGTACCAAAATACGAAAACTAAACAGTCATCAAAGACTAGTGAAAACTAACTCCATTTAGTGATCACAGTATACAAACTATTCATCAGCTCAAAACAGTTCAGAGTTCAACGTTACCATAAGCGATACAAAGAATAGTAACTCATACTCTGTCTGTCTTCAGTTCCGCAATATAAGCGGAGCACATTCAGATTTCACGTGAATCAGAGTCTACATCTACATCTACATTTATACTCCGCAAGCCACCTATCGGTGTGTGGCGGAGGGCACTCTACGTGCCACTGTCGTTACCTCCCTTTCCTGTTCCAGTCGCGTATGGTTCGCGGGAAGAACGACTGTCTGAAAGCCTCCTTCCACGCTGTAATCTCTCTAATTTTACATTCGTGATCTCCTCGGGAGGTATAAGTAGGGGGAAGCAATATATTCGATACCTCATCCAGAAACGCACCCTCTCGAAACCTGGCGAGCAAGCTACAGCGCGATGCAGAGCGCCTCTCTTGCAGAGTCTGCCACTTGAGTTTATTAAACATCTCCGTAACGCTATCACGGTTACCAAATAACCCTGTGACGAAACGCACCGCTCTTCTTTGGATCTTCTTTATCTCCTCCGTCAACCCGATCTGGTACGGATCCCACACTGATGAGCAATACTCAAGTATAGGTCGAACGAGTGTTTTGTAAGCCACCTCCTGTGTTGATGGACTACATTTTCTAAGGACTCTGCCAATGAATCTCAACCTGGTACCCGCCTTACCAACAATTAATTTTATATGATCATTCCACTTCAAATCGTTCCGCACGCATACTCCCAGATATTTTACAGAAGTAACTGCTACCAGTGTTTGTTCCGCTATCATATAATCATGCAATAAAGGATCCTTCTTTCTATGTATTCGCAATACATTACATTTGTCTATGTTAAGGGTCAGTTGCCACTCCCTGCACCAAGTGCCTATCCGCTGCAGATCTTCCTGCATTTCGCTACAATTTTCTAATACTGCAACTTCTCTGTATACTACAGCATCATCCGCGAAAAGCCGCATGGGACTTCCGACACTATCTACTAGGTCATTTATATATATTGTGAAAAGCAATGGTCCCATAACACTCCCCTGTGGCACGCCAGAGGTTATTTTAACGTCTGTAGACGTCTCTCCATTGATAACAACATTCTGTGTTCTGTTTGCTAAAAACTCTTTAATCCAGCCACACAGCTGGTCTGATATTCCGTAGGCTCTTAGTTTGTTTATCAGGCGACAGTGCGGAACTGTATCGAACGCCTTCCGGAAGTCAAGAAAAATAGCATCTACCTGGGAGCCTGTATCTAATATTTTCTGGGTCTCATGAACAAATAAAGCGAGTTGGGTCTCACACGATCGCTGTTTCCGGAATCCATGTTGATTCCTACATAGTAGATTCTGGGTTTCCAAAAACGACATGATACTCGAGCAAAAAACATGTTCTAAAATTCTACAACAGATCGACGTCAGAGATATAGGTCTATAGTTTTGCGCATCTGCTCGACGACCCTTCTTGAAGACTGAGACTACCTGTGCTCTTTTCCAATCATTTGGAACCTTCCGTTCCTCTAGAGACTTGCGGTACACGGCTGTTAGAAGGGGGGGCAAGTTCTTTCGCGTACTCTGTGTAGAATCGAATTGGTATCCCGTCAGGTCCAGTGGACTTTCCTCTGTTGAGTGATTCGAGTTGCTTTTCTATTCAATGTTTAGAGTATTGTAGCGGCCGTTCACCGCCCAGTATCAATCACCATCACCACTGAATCACACACGTTGCCATAGCCATTCTGCCTTCTTCCAGCGCTCGATACAAAGTGTCCCTAACCGTTCCCTTGAGCTCCTCACTCGAAAAGACCCGCCGGCCGGAGTGGCCGAGTGGTTCTAGGCGCATGGATGTGTGTGATGTCCTTAGGTTGGTTAGATTTAAGTATTTTTAAGTTCTATGGGACTGATGACCTCAGATGTTAAGTCCCATAGTGCTCAGAGCCATTTGAACTTTTTTTTTTCGTAAAGACCTATTCTCCACTTTACCTCCAGCAGTGTTCCTCCAATATTCAACTTTCATTGGCTGAAGGCCATCCCCACCAAAAATACATTACCCTCAAGCTCTACGGACACGATTTGATTCAACATGACCACTTCCCGTACTAAACTAATATGTTTCAACAACATTTAAATAAAGAAATGTTATGAACATTCTGTCGCACTCATATAATTTATAATAATTATAAATAAAGGTTTGTTGATAAATAAATCTGCCAGTATTCTTGTGCAAGCACGCTTGCGTGAAATGAGTACAGTTTATCGGTAAGTATTATTTAAACAATTATTTATGCCTTCTTAACAGAAGCATCTTTTGGTACTCTTTTCAATTGTGTTGTCCACCAACACATGCGAATGACCAGTTTTAAGTTATAACAGTTTTTTAATAGCTCTTGCGATCAACATTTCAATAAAGTGACTGGCAAATTACTAAACGGTCCCGTAAATAAATACGAAAGTATGACAAAATATAAGGTATTAATGCTGCATTCGTTTGCTGTGTAAATGTGGAGAATACGATGCCTATGGGATATGCAAATTACAATTTCATCGTAATTCTGGTTTATTTTCAGCACAAAAAATCTCATTCCAATACATAAAGAATGATGTGGTTGCACGACGACTGTCGCACGTGTCTAAAATTATTGCAGCTCTTAAGGTGCAGACGGTAACACAGCGTATCCCAACTTATAGCCATCTTTCGGACTGTGAAAAAGGTCGAATCATTGTCATAATGGTTATGGAAACATCATAGCGATAGACTGCACAGAATGTTAGCTAAGTACTGAACATATATAAATACAGAGAGTTTATTCCAGAAAATAAATCATGCTGTTTTTGCCGTCATCACTTCGTAGGCTGGTTTCATGCAGCTTTACATACTTGTCTATATTGTGCACGTCCCTTTAAACCTATGTAACTACAGTACCTTACAACCACTTGAGCCTGAGTACTATATTAGATACTTGGTTTTCCTCTACACTTTTTACAGCCCCTTCCCCCAAACACACACTTGCTTTTATTGCCAAATTAACTATTCCTTCACGTCTTAGGTCATGTTCTATCAACCTCTCGCCTCTTTTAATCAAGTTATGCAACGAAGCTCTTTCCTCTGCTGTCCGATTCAATAACCATCCTTATTTTCCCGATGTTCGCATCACATCAGCATTTTTCTGTGGAGGCTTAATGCAAAAGTTTCCATTCTCTCTGGTGTGGATTACCAACACAAGTACAAGGATAGCGTACCAATAGGGACAAGAAAGGAGGCATGAATGGCGCCAAAACAGAAATAACAATCATCCATTTATTGCACCATTACACACGCACATCATGATATATGAGACATTATGACAAACAGTGTGCATAATGAAGGCCGCATGATTTTACCAATGTAAGAAATTAAAATAATACTAGCCGGCCGCGGTGGCCGTGCGGTTCTAGGCGCTTCAGTCCGGAACCGCGAGACTGCTACGGTCGCAGGTTCGAATCCTGCCTCGGGCATGGATGTGTGTGATGTCCTTAGGTTAGTTAGGTTTAAGTAGTTCTAAGTTCTAGGGAACTGATGACCTCAGATGTTAAGTCCCATAATGCTCAGAGCCATTTGAACCATTTTTAAAATAATACTAGCATAAAATTAACTAAAGTGTCTTGAAGGAAATGTTTATGAGAAGAACACGTCGGGGCCGCAAGGGAGGAGGCAACACAATACTTAACTCAGGTGCACCAAAACAAACAACGGACACCAGGCCGCGCCAACAACGGACATGTAAGGCACGCAACTACTCTCTCCGTTGCGGTTCCGCGCGTTCCACCCAAGTAATAGCTACCTGAAACATTTTAATACTTGGAACAGTACACCAGTGATCAGCAAATTTAAAAAACAATAACATGACATAAAAATACAATAATTTCAGAAAATCACATCATATGAGTATGAGCTTAAGGTCTTTCGGTAATTAACAGGTTACGAAAGGTAAAGGGGCATGTACCGCTATTAAATCTTGCGTAATTACACTACTAAATTTCTCAGTACCCAAGTTGCAATTAGCGCAACAAGAATTAAATCATTTAAGTGATAATGTTACTTTAAAACAATAATAAACTTATTTCATACAAAGTAGGATCAAGAATGGCCCGATCAGTACTCCCCAGTGAAGCAGTTCACACAAATGGTACTCCACGGCTCCGAGCACACAGCCCCATACAAAATGCAACACAACCACAGCGACCCGGCGTACTACCAGAACCACCAGACAGTAAACCAAAATCGCACTAAGCCAAGACAAGGAGCGACTTTTATAATAACGAGACCTAGCCCGGGCCGGACAACAGACCAAATGCCGGTATATCCATAACAAACCTCAGCCAACTTAATACCAAAACAACAGTTTGTGAACAATATGCAAAACACAAGACCTCTCAGTCCAAAGGCTACCGTTTAGTCGCGAAGGTGACTCCGACCCGCCTGCTGAGGTGCAAAGGGTCGTACGGAGTGCCGAATCAAGCTTAACCTTCGTTAACGGAAAGCGGAAGCACCACAGGACAAATAAACTCCAATCTAACTGCGCAAGGCAAACTCTAAGGAGTGCCACTCGAAGACTATGCACTTGAAGATCAAACACAAAGCACCCACACTAACGTGACGCTGAACGACGCACTTCCATTACCAGCGTCTAGTAGAGTACGGAGATCAGTGTACCCCATCGATATACATGCATGGGGCGGTAAACGAGGATAGCGATCCCAGCGACGGAGAGACAGGAGGACACCCCGCCGCACGTAGAAGGTATTTCAAAATCAGGCTCGACAAACCACAACAGGCGAGATTTTGCTCTCCTTGCGAATCAAGTTAAATGGCACACCACACCGCTGTCCACACTATTAACCGTAAAATCACGGTCCGGTCTTCCCATCGGGCCCCACTCGACGTCCAGAGGCAAATAACACCAGCCGAGCCAAACTGTCTCCACGCCAAGGCAGCCGCCTCTTCCCTCCTCACACGCCTCCAGCGATCACACATGGAAACAACCGCCTAATGCCAAAGCGCCATCTGAGTGAAAACTCAGCACTAATATCGATACGGACTTGGAAATAAGCGAGCACCGTAACACTCTCATTGTCTGTACTTCTGTCTTTCATCTTTCGGTTCCTAACAAGGGTACAAAGCAATCAAATACTTTGAGAAATTTCAGAAATTTATTTTCGATGTTAGTATTTACTTTTTTTTCTTTTAAACCATCTTCACTTCACTTCTGTTGTTTGCTGCATTTACTTCTTCAGTGGCTCATTTTGTAATCTAATTCTCCTGTATCTCATGTCTTACTTCGACTGCACTGCATTACCGCTGTTTTACATTTGTTTGAATTCATCTTTCAACCCCTTTTCAAGACACTATCCAGTCCATTCAGTTTATCTTATAACCGCATTATTGCTTCAAGTATAATTCTGATGTCATCCTTAAAGGTGAAAGTTTTATTTCTTATCTCGATTTTCTCCTCGACTTTCTTTACTACACTACAGGTCGTAAAAAGTGAAACACTCAGAAGCAATGGTCTGCAACAAGCAACGATAAGAGGACGTGTAGATCGGCGGAACCATAATGAGTGATTTAAATGACAGAATGGTTGCGTGGTATGTAAGCGCCCCCTTTCGTGTGGCCGGACAGGTGAGTGTTACGCAACACTCAGTCGGTGCGGCGCCGTCATACGAAGTGGAAACGGGTAACCAAGTGCCCCTACATCTCGTCGACATTATAGTGTGGAATATCGGCATGCGAGTGCGTTCGAACGTGGCAGAATAATTGGATTCCAGGAGGCGGGTCTGTCTTTCCGTGACACTGCCGGTCGTACAGGGCAGGCTGCTTCAACAGTTAGGCGTATGTCGAATCATCGGTGGGAATAGGTCCATACAAAGTGCTGACAGGGTACTGGACGACACAGTGTGACCATAGCACTTGTTCGACTGGCCGCAACAGGCAGAACAGCTTCGTCCATAGTGTTGGCGCAACACTGGAGTCTGCAACGTGTGTGGACATTTCTGTGCCGGCGGTGCGACGCCATCTTCTGCGGGCTGGTCCAGCAGCACGCATGCTATTCCGTGAGCTTCCATTGACTACAACCCACCAATGCTGCAGACTGCAACTGCCTCGTGAACGCCGACACTGGCGTTCCAAGTGGCAAAATGTAGCGTTTTCGGTCGAGTCCCTTTTCAACTTATCCTACAGTGATGGCAGCATACGCTTTCGACGCCATCGAGGTGAACGCAACCGGGCAGACCGTATTGTTGAGCAGCATAGCCAACAAACGCTAAATACGATACGTCAGATGAATTCTCATTTGCGAATAAGGACAACTGTCAGCTGCAGAACGGAATGACGGCGAAGAAACTCTGTGCCGAACCGGGACTCGAAGCCGGATTTCCCGCTTATCGCGACCGATGCCTTACCCTTTGGCTACCCGTGCACGACTCACAGCCTTACCCGAACATCAATATGTCGTCAACTATGCGTCTACGACCTGTACTCGTACGAGGGTCACTACAAAAGAAATGCACACTATTTTTTTTAATCCATCTTTTATTCTACATGTTTGAAAGTTTTACAGTGTGTAGATACATCCTTTAGGAACAATATTTTCATTTCTCCACATAATTTCCATCCCTCTCAACTGACTTACGCCATCTTGGAACCAGCGCCTGTATACCAGCACTGTAAAATTCCTGACCAACCTGTTGGAGCCACTGTTTGGCAGCGTGCACAAGGGAGTCATCATCTTCAAACCTTGTTCCACGAAGAGGGTCTTTCAGTTTCCCAAAGAGATGACAGTCACATGGAGCCATGTCAGGATTTTAAGGCGGATGTTTCAGTGTTGTCCATCTGAGCTTTGTGATCCCTTGAATGATTTTTTGACTGACATGTGGCCGTGCATTGTCGTGCAACAGCAAAATATCCTGCTTTTGCCGATGTGGTCGAACGCGACTCAGCCGAGCTTGAAGTTTCTTCAGTGTTGTCACAATGCATCAGAATTTATGGTGGTTCCACTTGGCATGATGTCCACAAGCAAGAGTCCTTCGGAATACAAAAACACCGTAGCCATAACTTTTCCAGCAGATGGTGTGGTTTTGATTTTTTTTTTTTTTTTTTTTTTTTTCTTGGGTGAATTTCCATGATGCCACTCCATTGATTGCTTCTTCATCTCTGGTGAAAAATGATGGAGCCATGTTTCATCACCTGTCACAGTTCTTCCAAGAAATTCATTTCCACCATTCTCGTACTGTTCCAAAAGTTCGCTGCATACCGTTTTTCTTGTTTCTTTGTGAGCCACTGTCAACATCCTGGGAACTCACCAGGCACGAACCTTGTTTAACGCCAATACTTTCAGTATTCTGAAAACACTTCCTTCCCCTATCCCAACGTAGCGTGACAATTCGTTCACTGTGATGCGTCTGTCAGCAGTCACCAATTCGTTAACTCCCTGCACATTGTCTGGAATGAGTGCAGTTCGAGGCCTGCCGCTGCGAGGACAATCCTCAATACTGCCGTGCCCACTTTCACCACGTAACCTGCTTGCCCACCGACTAACTGTACTGCGATCGACAGCAGCATCTCCATACACCTTTTCCAACCTCTTGTGGACGTTTACCACTGTCTCGTTTTCACAGCACAGGAATTCTATGACAGCACGCTGCTTCTAACGAACGTCAAGTGTAGCGGCCATCTTGAAGACATGCTGTGACGGCGCCACTGACGGGAACACGTTGAACTAAGTTTGAAAACAAGCGGGAAGGATGTATCTACACACCGTCAAACTTTCATACATGCAGAATGAAAACTGTATTTTTACAAAAACAGTGTGCATTTCTTTTGGAGTGACCCTCGTACATCCATTACGTATGTTCCCGTATAGGTCAGACGTTGTACCTGAAAGTCGCTTGCCCGGGATCGGCAGATAAGTATGATATTGCAGAGTCTATGTTATTCTGATTACGATGCAAAGTTGCTTTGGACATGCATGCATGGATGTACGAGTACAGGTCGTAGACGCATGGTTGACGACGTTTGGAAGTTGGTTCTGGCCGTGAGTCGTACAAGCATAGCCAAATGGTAGGGTGACCGCTCTCGATTAGCTGGAAATCCGGGTTCGTGTCCCGGTCCGGCACAAATTTTCATTGTCGTCATTCCATTCTACAACTGATGGTTGATCTTATTCGCAATTACGTATTCGTTTGACGTGTTTAATAACGGCTGCAGTCGCCGCGGTGCCTGTTCCTTTGGATATGCATGCATATCGTATCGGCCAAATAAGATTTTGGGACGACATTGCCCATAACACGTGATGTCGACTCCTAAGGATCTAGGGCAATCTGAACAGCTACCCCTAAAGTAGGTAGGTTTTACATCCCAATGCACTGTCCTTCCTGCAGGCTATTCCACATGCCATGTTTTAGCAGGGTAACACCCGGCCGAATGTGGCGAGGAACGTGCAAGCCTTCTTCGATAACGATGGGTACCACTGCTTCCATGGCCTCTCCATTCGCTTGCAATTCGCCCGGTGAAAATGCAACTTGTTCGTTCAGGTCCTCCTACACTCACAGTTGATGGTTCGTGGACGCACCTACAAACAGCCTGTCAAAGTATTCCCCAGCGGCATACTCAGGCACTGTTTGATTCCATGCCACGACGTTAATTGCAGCACGTGATGGCACTAATCCGTGCTAAATTTCCACAGTCGCAGTCCTTGTAGTGTATAAATCTAGTCATTTATGTAGTGTCGTGTCCCGCAACGGTGGAGTAAATTTTGTTGTAATCATACCTCTCGGTCTTGGTGTTTCACTTTCTCCAAACAGTAGTGCATTTTCTCTGTGCACATATTGAATAAGATGGGTGATAGTTTTTAATCCATCTTACTCCTCCCTGAACTAATTTGAACGATGAAATTGTAAGTGGCTACTCTGGCACATAGTGTGTAAAGTGGTCGTGAACACGATGAGTCAGGAGAAATGGTACCTGCTTTGTAGGGTAATTGTGATTCTGAAGAAAAAAGTCATATGAGCATATCTGCTCTTCTTAACAGTTTCCGAGGAAATTAGTGAAAACAATGTGGAACAGGACAAATGAAGGTGACAGTAAATGAAACAGTGTGATCCAAAGCTTTGTTTAATTGTGTACATTTCTTCACAAAAGATGTTCAAAAGGTCCACCGTCAACAATAACGCATTTTGCAGCTCTTGTAGACAGATGCTGTGTCCCTCAACTGAACTAGTTCGTATGGTTCTTTACTTGAGCACGCACATGCAAAGTACGAGCGGGATATTCCCTGTAGTGAGGGATGTCTTGGCTGTTGTTTCAGACGAAATGTCCGTAATTGGATAGCATCAGCCCAAATAGTGTACATGTGAGTTGCTCTTAAGACATATCGGAACCCTACTGCTGGAAGCAGCAGGTCCGCTAAGTCAAAGTGTGTGGTAAAAATGTGTGGCTTCAGAAAAATGACTGTTTGTCAGTAAAGACAACACTAGGTAGCGTAATGTCATTTGGGTTGTATTCGCATGTGAATGCTGATGAAAGGGAACATGTGTCAGACGCCCTTGATTTTGAAACACCTGTATGTCGGATACGGTTCAGAAAATGACACAGGTTCATTTGAAGTTTTTTGTAGTACTCTCACCCCTCAAAGCACGTAGCTTTCCCTCTGACTTTCCCTGGATATCTGGAATTGTGAAACCCAGATAATTACGTCAATTTCTTCGAACATTAGGACGGCCAATATGAAAGCTAAAACAGGTTGATAATACGGCTGTTCTTGACGTACAGATGAGAAATTAAACCATGTCAGAATTTCGAGCTTTTGATTCGTCCTGTGAACTGGGTAGTAAGGGAGCCTTCGTGTAAAGGTGTTAAGTCATCCTAACATCTGTCAAAGCTAAAGTGGGCATAATGTGGGACAAGTTCTGTGACGCCGAAAGGAGCATGTTTTATCCACCGTCTTTTACTGACGCTCTGATCCTGCCGTTATGCGCAACGAATTGCACCCCTGTAAGCTTGAAGCAACTAGGTTTCCGGGACGCTCCGCGCTACGTTCATTGATGAGGGAGTGCCGTTGCGGTTAGGTCGTCTCTGACCGACGCTTCTACAATAAACTCTAAATAATACAAAGTGTAGCATCAGGAATCTGGTCGAGTCTTCATCGCCCACCGTTTACGGCTGCAGAGGGCTATGCCATTGCAAGTACCGCGCACAAAACTAGTTCAATTTGTTCATTTCTTTGTTTCAAATTTGCGGTACAACTAATGTTTACTTAAACACAAGTTTTTAAAACTTCTTAAATCGAACAATGAACTATTACACGTTTGATAACTTAGGAGTGATCAGGGAGAAAACGTGTAAGAAAATGAAAAATCAATATGCGTCGATGTTTGCAGGGTCTAAGGATTTCGCTTTTCAAACCACATAATCCGCGTCGCAATGTAGGCGCTTCACGTCATTTCTATAGAGCTTACATATACTTTTTCCCGGTAGTTTATTTTTTCTGATTCATCAGAGTCGTGGCCTGTACCCCATGCTTCCTGGTCTGGCTTACATCAGTCAGTGAAATCAGCGTGTGTAATACCACGTCTCTAATGCTTTCGTCACATAGCTTTGGAGCGCTTTCTTTGAGTCTGTTACGTCACCCTTCAGTTGGAATAACAATAATAAATGTGTATACTGAGTGTCTGCCAATCTGTTTTGCAACCATTTACTACAACACTAGTGTCACCCATCAGTCCAGGCTACTCATATGCATCTCTTAAGTGGGATAAACCAAGGTGAGCAAAGGCAAGTATATAGTTTTGGTCAGTATAACAAAAAACATGGAATGCCTAAAATAGCTGCAGCTTTTCAATTATTAGGTGAAATTTCACATTATGAAGCATTTGTGTCTGTTAAAAAAGTCTCAAGTCCTGCCGCAATACGTCGGTGAGCTACGTAAAGTGAACCAACACGGTGTAAGGCACCCTATGTTATAATACAGCTGACAGCGAATTGGCAGTACTGATAGTTTTTGCATTAGAACTTGCGAACTGTGAATAGTTAGTCACGGGAACATTAAAAATGTGCGCAGATACACGAAATTTTAACTGCTGGCAAATGCTTAGTCAAATGTGTTATCAGTGTTCTGTCCATGAGTAAATGTAACGTTTTTAAATATTTCTTCTCAATTTGATGAGTTCATAATATTTCTGAGCATGTTCCTTCGCGTAATGACCACATGAAGCTTTCCTCATACTTGATTTGTTGCGTAAATTTTGCATCTTGTAAATATAGCCAAAAATAACGTACGCCACTGACGATTCGTTTTAATGCTGCAGCAGATTAAACGTCGTACACTTTTTTTGTGGCTTTTAATGTCTATTATTCTTTCTCTTCAGCCAATTCAGGTTTTGGCCAAGGGCCTGCTCAAGTCACACCATATATTCCCCGGTCTTTCCACAATTCTCTTGCCCCTTGGTTTATAATCAATTGCTGGTTCGGAGTCCTTTGTCTTCCCTAGCGCTTTCACAGATCTTAGATACTTAATTTCTAATGCTTCTAGTTGCCATAAATGTTTGTTTCTCAGCGTCCATATTTCTCCTCATATAACAGAATGGGAACTGCCATGACTTCATAAAATTTCATTTGTGCCGTTGTCCTTGTTTTACTCTTTACTGTTTCCTTATCGTACCACATATACCTGGGTAAGTCTTCGTTTTTCTCCTGTATGCCTATACACTGTTCATATAATATGTCACATCATAAATATTTGAAATGTGCAACCAGTTCTATCGTTTTATTGTTGAGGATTATTTTTCTTTGTACTGTGTGAATACCTAAAAAGGCTATGTTTTTAGTTTTACTAACAGTGAACCATTCTTGTCCCTTGTGTGTGCGGTGGTGCAAATCAAGCCCTGTGCAGTGCTCGTAGATTTCACACAATAACAACACTCAGGACGAGCGAGAACAACAGCGAATGTTTTAAATCTTTTGGATACCAACGATTCCTTTCTTCCGCAACTTCTCCAGCGCTGCTGTATTCGCAAAGACCACGCATTTTACTCCTAACAGCTCTGCATGCAGCGAGAATAGTTTCTGTGACATGCTCTCTTTGCCCTGCAGGAGAGGCGGTGGTTTATTACCTTTTCGCTCAGTAGCATGTCCGTCGATGTCTTCAAGACGAACTGCCTTCCACTGGTCGAAAGCAAGCACTTCATATGTCCAGCAACACCAGGAAGTCTGACGAAAGCCTTCTCGACAAACTCCCTGGTGCCCTTTTCCAGGAGAGTGAGCTAACGTAGTTTGACACCAGCTCGATGATTACAAAGACGTATCGGTGCCGATAGAAACGCACATTCCGTTTTAAAATCCCTTGAGGATGCAGCAGATGAGAGTGCAAGCGTGTTGACGCAAGAGAACGAGCTTTTACGATATTTAATCATACTCTATTTTGTTTGGCATTCACCCAGTTACAATTTTATGATCTCGGTTTCGAATTCCACAAAAATTGTGCAGTGTCTATCGATAACTTCTCCACTCGTGTGATTCCTCATAAATTCTAACTTTCTTTGGACAGACCAGGAGTTATGCAATATTGTCCTAAGATTGCTCTATACAAGTCTTAATGCGCCGGTCTCTGCCTGTAGTACAGGTGAGAAATTTTCTTGACGAAAATAAGTATTTATTATCAAAATCACGTTTCCGTCACAATGAATCCATTTTGTGCCTCAGGTGACGTGTTACCAAGCGTCGAGGTTCCACACACGTGCGGCTCATTATTTCCTCTTATCCTTCTCTCTGCCAGGGGCCCGGCATCGTATCTCGTGGCCGCTTAATCTCTTTTTCTCGGCCATTAATACCTTGTTTAAGTTAGGCCAGCTCATCAGTGCCCCAGAGTCGAACTGGTTCTGTGGTTTCAGAAACTGTACGCTCCTGCAGAGTCTGTACACTTTGATAAATCAAGATATTCGTAACCCCCATAGTTTGTACTATTTCCTCGTAACGCTGCCGTCTGCCTCGGCTTCTTTCTTCTTTGCTTCTGCTCTCTTATAATATTCCACAACATGTTTACTGTATTTCTCTGGGTTTCCATCCTACTCCTCTCCATCATCTGTTTTGCTCACAATGGAATATACCTCATATTTCCAGAGTAACTGCTCTGTGCTACTGTCGATTCCGTTTCGCAAATCTCGGTAGTCTCGCTCAGTTGGCTTGTCTCAACGATTTCCTGGATTTCGGCCAACACAAGTATTCCTGACGCCTTCCCTCTGAATGTTCCGACACGAGCTCCTCTGGATGAAATGAATCTCTCGCCTAGTAGCCTTCTTTGCCTCTCGAGACCGCTCTCGACTAGCCCTGTTCCGTACGGAAGAGTTAAAATTGGAACTACCCACGACATTAACATCAACCAATAAGTTTACGCACAAGAATTGTTGTTGTTGTTGTGGTCTTCAGTCCAGAGACTGGTCTGATGTAGCTCTCCATGCTACTCTATCCCGTGCAAGGTTCTTCATCTCCCAGTACCTACTGCAACCTACATCCTTCTGAATCTGTTTAGTGTATTCCTCTCTTGGTCTCCCTCTACGATTTTTACCCTCCACGTTGTCCTCCAGAACTAAATTGGTGACCCCTTTATGCCTCAGCATATGCCCTACCAACCGATTCCTTCTTCTAGTCAAGTTGTGCCACAAAACTCTCTTCTCCCAAATTTTAGTCAGTACCTCATCATTAGTTATGTGATCTACCCATCTAATCTTCAGCATTCTTCTGTAGCACCACATTTCGAAAGATTCTATTCTCTTCTTGTCTAAACTATTTATCGTCCATGTTTCACTTCCATACACGGCTACACTCCATACAAATACTTTCAGAAACGACTTCCTGACACTTAAATCAGTACTCGATGTTAACAAACTTCTCTTCTTCAGAAACGCTTTCCTTGCCATTGCCAGCCTACATTTTATATCCTCTCTACTTCGACCATCATCAGTTATTTTGCTCCCCAAATAGCAAAACTCATTTACTACTTTAAGCATCTCATTTCCTAATCTAATTCTCGCAACATCACCCGATTTAATTCGACTACATTCCAATATTCTCGTTTTGCTTTTGTTGATGTTCATCTTATATCCTCCTTTCAAGACACGGTCCATTCCGTTCAGCTGCTCTTCCAGGTCCTTTGGTGTCTCTGACAGAATTACAATGTCATCGGCGAACCACAAAGTTTTTATTTCTTCTCCATGGATATTAATTCCAACTCCGAATTTTTCTTTTGTTTCCTTTACTGCTTGCCCAATATACAGATTAAATTACATCGGGGAGACGCTACAACCCTGTCTAACTCCCTTCCCAACCACTACTTCCCTTTCGTGCCCCTCGTCTCTTACAACTGCCATCTGGTTTCCATACAGATTGTAAATAGCCTTTCGCTCCCTGCACACAAGAATAACAAGAATAACTACATACAAAAATAAGAAATCGTCACACGAAATATTCAAAAACTTCACAGGCAAAAAATTTTTTAATGAAATATGTCAAAATACAAATACATACCACACATCAAGACACAACAAAAGTTCAGTATGAACCGCGTTATACTACCCTGCTGCTGCTAATTCAAGCATAAATCAATGTACAAATGTACAATGGGACTCAGTGGTTGTTACAATGTTTTTGTATCCCAAAAGGTGTTTCACTGTACAGTTCTGGAGTGCAGGGAACTTGTAGACACCAAAGACATCCTAGACCATGGCCGATATGAATTTTTCTAGCCCCTAGTGCGGTGAGATGGTGCAATTCGAGCAATGTACAAAGCTCATAGCTTTTACACAATAACTCTCAAAAGTACGATGTATTATCGCAGGACGAGCGAGAACAGTGGTCGTTGCTTTGAAAGTGAATACCAGAAGAAAGTAACTCGTGCTGATATAAGACGAACGAGTGCAATGCTCGCTGGTTTGTCAAGAAATATATGCGGAAACTAAATCGAACTGATACAACGCTTACTCAGTGGAAGGTATAAAAAAACTGTGCGAGACTATAATAGAGCTAGCGCACAAAATATGGTGCAGATCGTGCAATCGACGACGACGATACGATAAGAACCCTCAAATATAATCAAAACGAACAACGCGGGTAGCTTGAGAAAGTAAGCCAGTAACGAAATGTTCAAAACATCGATGGTGACCGCCAGTGTGCAGCTTACATTCCCACAACCAGCTAACGTGTGATGGGCAGACCAGCACCGAACGGAGGCTGGAGATAAGACCACCGCCTCGATGGCTTGAAGCTGAGTGCTCAGATTCTTAAGGTGTGGCTCTCAACTCTCCTCTCTCAACGCTGTACATGGAAGGGATGCTGTTGCCAATGTGACGAGCAAGAACTGTTGCCAAATCCATGAACAAATGGGGGAAAACACGAGTAGGTTTCCTCCTTTTGCGTACAAGACACATGTTTTTAACATAAAGTTGGAACTCGGCCAATGCAGTGTCTTTATGACTAGTTACACTACTGGCCATTAAAATTGCTACAGCAAGAAGAAATGCAGATGATAAACGGGTATTCATTGGACAAATATATTATACTAGAACTGACATGTGAATACATTTTCACGCAATTTGGGTGCATAAATCCTGAGAAATCAGTACCCAGAACAACCACCTGTGGCCGTAATAACGGCCTTCATACGCCTGGGTATTGAGTCAAACAGAGCTTGAATGGCGTGTACAGGTTCAGCTGCCCATGCAGCTTCAACACGATACCACAGTGCATTGTATTACAAGAATTTTAATTTAATATGATGTCCTTTGCTACAATTAAGTATCGGATTTGAAGAGAGCTCTCTCTACAATGCGCTTCAGGGACTCCTATTACTTCATCGTTCAATACATATTGGGTTTTCCCACCATTTAGCAAGACATACACTATTTTTTCACAGAGGAGTTCAGATGCGTCGTTGAGCTCTACCACTTTTTGTATCTTTATACGTTCATTGTCAGGGTTGGAAAACAGGGGTAGGGATAGGATCTTGTGCTCTTAGAGAGGGTAAAAGAACAACTGATTGACACAATTAAATCAGTTAATGTACGTCAGCTCAAAAGATACATACTTACTGGAGCACCAGTCATCAGTAATCGAAAAACATCTCTTCGATGAGAGGATGAGTGCTGTCGTGGACCTTGCTTATGGTGCTACAGCTGGCGCAGAGTGTCGGTTGGTGAAGATAACTCTGGGCCAGATTTGTGGACGCGAGGAGTAGTGTGTGTGTGTGTGTATGTGTGTGTGTGTGTGTGTGTGTGTGTGTGTGTGTGTGTGTCAGTGGGAGGGAGAGCGAGAGCTTGGAGCGAGATGGAGCTCTGAGAGCTTGGTACTTGGAGATCTGAAAAGAATATATGTATCTCTCGAAAGTCGGGTACGAACTTCACAGTTCATAAGGTATTCAGATATGTGCTCACAATTTTTTCTTCGCGAAATTCTACGTAACTATGGAACTATAGCGTACCTATAAAGAACTCTGAAAACATGTATATTTCTCGAAAATCGGTTGCCAACTTCATAGTTTTCAGGATTGAGATCAAAATTTTTTTCTTAAAATTTTACAGAACTGTTAAAAACTTGTATGAGAACTCTATAAATACAGCATATCTGCCAATAACTGTGAAAAAATTTATACTCGTCGAAAGTCGGGTGCCAGTTTTACATGACTGTGCAAATGGGTCCCTCATTATTGAAATTATCTCATGAATTCTAGCCTGTACAAAAAGCTTTCATGAGGTATTACGTACAACTCTTGTGGAGCAATTCAGAATTGTTATTATTATTTTTTCCAAAAAAAAAAAAATGGTTCAAATGGCTCTGAGCACTTCTGAGGTCATCAATCCCCTAGAACTTAGAACTACTTAAACCTAACTAACCTAACGACATCACACACATCCATGCCCGAGGCGGATTCGAACCTGCGACCGTAGCGGTCGCGCGGTTCCAGACTGTAGCGCCTAGAACCGCTCGGCGACTTTCACGTTTTTTATTATCGCATATACGAAAAGAGCCGCGAAATATCTGTTAATAATGCTGTGCTTTGCTTTTCTTTATCATCATTACCCTTTAGCGGAATAAAATGTATATATGGAAGTCTTATTGTTCTGTATCTGGCCTACAATTTAAGGAACGATTTTTCGTAACTGCAACTCATGCTAAGAATCAATATATCTTCCCTACTTCATAGTGATTAAAAGTTGAAATTACTTTGTTATAAGCACTGATGTTACAGTCCGTGTGATCGTTCAAAAACACAAGTTCGCAGTGGATTTTATTTCTCGTTAAAATGCTATTTCATACCACGACTAGCCCAAGAACATGAGACTCTCATTAAAAAATACGTTGTCACTATAAAGTTTGCCAGATCAGAACGGAGCACAGCAAGATTCCTATCAGATTCTGAAGGTACATTAAATTATTTGCACTGTAAATTATATCCTATCAGCAGCCCGCGTCAATCTGCAACACATCATAAAATCTGCTGATCTTCACTGCCAGTCTGGGAGCTAAAAGAAATAATATTATTTTACTATTATTTTACCGCTTCCTTGCGGTATGCTCGACTATATTGTAAGTCGTTTAAATACGCCGCGGCAGCGGCTCTTCGTTCTCCACGCAGCTCAGCACCACAGATAATATTTATATAACTGAAAAATGTCTCAACAGGATGGGATAATATGCAAGCAAGCTTAACAATAAATAATACAAGTTTTCATTTAAACACCTCTATTAAAACCTTTAAATATCTCAGTGGTTACAGACCTTTGTGAATTCACACGTAATGGCGTACATTGCTTAGTCTCGACAAAAGAATGCTACACTAGCGTTCGCTACTACGACACAGGATATCTTACTCGTTCGACTCCCAGATGAAGAAGACAAAGAAATTGCTATTCGTCACGTATTATATACTAGTTACTTATTTTAATCTTTGTTCGACATTTATCGTCTGTGGCGGTTTCATTACTCGCCGACGCAGATATTCTCAAAAATAAATAATAAAAAAACACATAATTTTATACAATAACACAATATGATACATATAATTTTCTCGTTACTACATAATATGTTGTTTTTGTTTCTTACTAGACCTTACAATGCCCCCTGGCAGCAATTGACTAACGTTAACAATGTTCGGCAATATGCTGCCACTAACGTCTGTTTGGTTATTGTCTGTTACCTTGGTTAGAACATTCACTTTAAACTTCTTAGTTCTTTTACACTGTAGGTTTAATTACACTTTTTATACTGTTCTTACACTTTGCGAGGTGACCATAAACCTAGTCCCAGGATCATTACATTTATTTGGCTCCCCCATTCGGGCTACGTGCGATCAGAAAACCTGGGAAAACTGCGCCGGAGCCATGGTCATCTCGTCTGGTTTGTTTTAATACCCAGTTTGATCACAAAAAGTTCAGATTCTATCCAATGTTCACATATAACAAAGGCTATTTGTGAGAGCATGTTAAACCTTTAGTCTCTTTGTTACCCATATAATATTTGTGTTTTGGATTGTAATGAAAGTCACTTATTACACATTTTTACAGTAGTATCATGAATCGTCCTTGCATTTACTCGCGACAATTGGTTTAAAATGTCTAGCATTCATGCGAGTATACTTCATTAACATGACGAAAACATATTATATCTATATATCACTGAACCAATGAATACTTTGGGTCCGTATTGAATAACTCAAGAAAAAAAAAAACAAATGTTTGTCACGTCATTTCGTGTCCACTAAACCCTATTCATGTTACTGCATTAAACACATATTTGGTAGTTCATTTGAATGACAACAATGTTGTACGGAGCTGGCGGCGCGAAGCAATTGTTGAGTCGCGTCGTCTGGAACGCCGCGTGCCGACGGCCGCTGGGTTCGACGACCTGCTCTCAGTAACAGCGACGTCGTGCTGACGTGGCGCCCAAGCAGTCGCGAACCGCGGCGAACCATTCGCCGATGTCGGTGAGTGGCAGTGGTTTACCGCGACCGGCTGGCTGGCGGCACGGCACTCGTCTCGGCTTCTCCGCATGGCTCCCCGTTGTAGCGCATGAAACAAACATTCCACAACGGTGTACTGCCTTTAAGGACACAGATTACTAGCTGTGGAAGAAGATGCAACTTGTTAAAAGCAATTATTGTTCAGTAAGCCGTCGCTTCACTGGTATGCACAGGATGGTTTGGCGTGATAACAGGTTTCTTGTGGCATTGTGACACTGGTATTCAAGGTTCGTCACACGCACATTGTACTACACATTTTCACTCACTCCACGGTTGGTACACTGAAAGAGCGCCTTTCAACACGTGAAAATGTTTCGTAACACACATACTACATGTCCCCATCGAGCTAGGTTCGTTTAACTCGACTCCGAACGGATCAATAACTACTGTTTTTATACACTGTCTATTGTTCGTTGAGCACTGCACTAGGACAGTCTGTCACTCAACACTAGACTTCTCGACGTATATATTGGTGCAGATACAACAGTCATTTTCTGTCCCTGCTACACACAATATTCCGTCCTTTCCTCCATTGTTTATGCACACAGTTTATTTTTTAATACCTTTTAACTGTTCTTCGCATACTCACTCTCATCTACATGGCGTCTATTTGTTTTTACCTTATCACAACACACTTTTCATATTGTTACTAGGCGTATAGAGCCCTTTTGTGAAATTTTTAAATTTTCTTATCAGTGTAGCTTGCCTGGTTATCACCCATCTATCAAACAGATTTTACCATGTGCATGACAGCTTGACTTGGGCATATTGATCAATAAATACTTCATTTAGCACTAGCATTATTTTTAATGATTTTTCCTATATGACTACAGTGTAGGTTCCACATTGGTTGACTTAATTCGCGTATCGCGTAATGAATATTCAAGGGCGTGTACCAAGTACACAGGCTTCAATTGAAGCATTGTTATATACAAAGCGGATTTTCCACGGAACGGGCTTGTTTTTTGATTAGCTTATGCTCCAGTGTCGTTCTCATATCACTACTGGCAGCAAACATCACATAATTGTTGCATATTACAGAGTCCATGTTTGGCTAGTCAAGACTCTCTCTCTCAGGGTTCCTTATCCTAATACAATTACAACAGTTACCTTACTATATTAGATTGCATCATTAATTGCACTTACATACTACACATAGAAAATGGTTCAAGAAATTAATTCTTTGTATAATGATTCAAGAAATTAATCCTCACTTTATCAACAAGAAGATTGTTCGTTGCTTAATGAGCCTATAATTTTTAAATGGCTCTAATTGTCTGTAAACAAAATCTTTCCTGTGTAAGCTATTGCCTACTTTCTGAATCCACTTCCTCCAAGTTTCATTACACACAAATTTCTTTCTTAATACTAACATACTTATATTCTAAAACACAATTAAAATCTTCTTACAACTATTACTCTTTATATGTGATATGTCACTGAATAAATAACTTCACATCTTTACGTGGATACAATCCTTTGATCTTCCCCGTATGGGGATGTGCTAACAAATAGCTACATTCGTGTGGCACGCTTATTACTTCAAAAGGCCCTGAATATAGCAATTGCCACTTACTATTCTGTTTTAAGGTGGCTGAGGATTTAGCGTGGTTACGAATAAGTACTAGATCTCCTACATTATATTTCTGTTCGTTAGTTACACCTCGGTCGTACTTCCTTTTCCTCTTTGCCGCACAGCTGGTTAGTCTGTTCCATATCTTTTTCATCTTTTCCTCCCTTGTTTCTGCCTTGACTGGTAGTCTCGGCAAAGGCGTGAGCCATTCATTCGGTGTCTCATTAAATCCCTTCAATATCTCTACCGGTGGATAGCCTGTACTTGAATGGGGTGTTAAATTGTGTATTTCTACAAATTTCGGTACTAGCCCTGGCCATTTTGTATGTCGGTTCCCTATGTAGATTCTAAGGAACTTATTCAATTCTCTGAATATTCTTTCAACTAGACTGGCTTCGGGATGGAACCGGGATACCAGAATATGCTGTATATTTTGTTCCCGTAGGTAATTTTTCCAAGTTCGACCCGTGAAATAAGAAGCATTATCAGTCGTTATGGCTTCGGGTTTTCCCACTTGGGGCAAGTATTCTTGACTGATCCGCCTGACCATGGTTTTGGCAGTAGCTGATTTTATGCAATAAATTGCCAAGTATTTGGAAAAAATATCGTACATGGCCAGTATATATTTCATACCTCCTCTGGCCATGGGATAAGGACCGGCTACATCCACAGATATTATTTGAAGCGGCCTGAGTGGAACTATGGGATGTAATTCAAACTTAGTGGATCTATTATAATGTTTTGCTTTTTGACATATCACGCAAGTTCTAACTGTTGCCTGAATCTGGTGTTTCATACGAGGAAAGTAGCAGTATCTCGCCATGATCTCTGCACACTTTCCAATCCCTGCATGGCCCCATGCCAAGTGCGTGTGCCATATCATAACTTTTACCGACTGGTTAGGTATACATACCGCCCAGCAGTCTTCTTTCGTATTAAGTTTATGATACAAAATATGGTTCACTATTTTAAAACCTTGCTCATCTCTATCGTTAACACCCTCTTCAATATTATTAATGATTTTTTTCCACATCGGATCTGCCCTTTGTAATTCGCACAGGTTTTTACATATATATAAAAAATCCTTCATGTAAGTATTGTCACGCACTAACAGCACTTTATACTCCGCGGATTGCTCTAACATTTCTGCTAAATCCGGTAATCCTACCGGCAGTCGCGACAGAGCATCCGCTATTACGTTATCTTGGCCTTTTATGTACATAATCTTTATCCGATATTCTTGTAAGACAAGCATCCATCTCCTCAGTCTGGTATGGAATAGTTTGCATGACATCAAAAAACTTAACGCCTGGTGGTCACTATACACTTTAATCTCCTTCCCTTGTAAATAATAATTAAACTTTTTCACAGCCCAGACTACTGCAAGTGCTTCCAGTTCGGTTGCCGAGTAGGCTCTCTCGCAGCTAGTTAAAGTCCTTCTGGCGAAGCCGATAATTTTTATTGTTGTCGGGTCGTTTCCTTCCTCCCACTGAAATAAGCACGCTCCCAGGCCATAGGAACATGAATCCGTCGCAAGACAAAAATCTTTTGACAGATCTGGGTGCTGCAAAATATTTGCATTCAGTAGGGCGGTTTTAATCGCTTCAAAAGCTTGTTGACATTTGTCAGTCCAAACCCACTGCACACTTTTTCGTAGCAAATTTAGTAGCGACGCGTCATTTAACAACTGATTGGGCATGAACCTGAAAAAAGACGTGAGCCCAAGGAATGCTTTCAATTGCCTCTTAGTGCGGGGGCTTGGAAATTCTCGGATCGCCTCTAGTTTTTTGTTGTCTGGGCGTATACCAAGTGGTGTAATAAGATGGCCTAAAAATTTAATTTTATTTCGTCCAAATTTTGACTTTTCTAGGTTTGCTGTCACACCTGCTTGCTTAAATCTCTCTAGTACTCTACGCAACAATTCCATATGTTCGTCCCAAGTAGCAGTAGCGATTACCAGATCATCAACATATACAGTGATTTTTTCTAATAAGTATGGACCCAGTACCGTGTCTAGTGCAGTAATAAACACTCCAGCACTCACATTCAATCCGAAGGGAAGTACCTTGAATTGGTAACTCCGCCCTCCGAATATGAAAGCTGTGTACTTCCTGGATTCCGGTGTAAGGGGAATTTGCCAATATGAACTTTTCACATCGACCGAGTTCAAGTGCTGTGCTCCATGAAATTTTTGTATCTGCTCATCTAAATTCTCAGGGCGAGTCCGGACAGGTATGATAATTTTGTTAATGTCCCTCGCATCTAACACTAGCCTGATTTTTCCATTGGCTTTCGCCACTGCTACAAGAGGACTACTGTATGGAGAGAAGGAGGGCTCAATGATATCCCACTCTAACATCTTCCGAATCTCTTTAGCTACTAATTCCCTCCTCGACCAAGGGATGGAGTAAGTTGCGCGACAGTATGTTTTGTGGGGCATCACCTCTATGTGATAGTGGTACCCTTTGACTATTCCTGGTCGGTCGGTAAATACCATAGTGTATTCCGATAGCAGCTGCGTCAACTGTTGCTTTTGTTTACCGCTTAAACCTTCAGATTCCTGCACTTTGGTTTGAAATGCCTCAACATTTGTTTCAAAATTTCGATCCTCTAAATTCGGGTAATAGAGGTCTGCTGCATGTGACAAATCATCAAGGTGTAGTACCCAAGGGTTCCTACCCTTGATATTGATTCGATTACAACACGGCACAAGTACCTCCTTCGATTTCATCATAGATAACTCAATCCTCCTACCCCTATTAACTATGCTTAATTTCCCCAAGGAGAGGTCGATCAATGCGTCCCTCTCACGGAGAAAATCTACTCCCAGAATGCAGCCCACCTTCAATCCTTTAACAACGAGGAACGAGCTCACTATGGCTTCGCCCTCCTTACAAATCTCCACCTGCACCTGGTACTTAACTGATTGGCTCTGTGCACCAATGGCTCCAGACACCTTACAATTATTAACCGGGAAAGTCGGAATGCTATGTCCTTTTCCCAGTGCCTTAAATAACTCCATACTCATTACACTTACTGAGGCACCTGTGTCGATGATTATATTCACTGCAACATCATTGATTTTCGCTTCGATAATAGCTTGCAAATTTTCGTTATTATCTTTCTTACATTCGTGTGGTTCGTTCAGTAGATCTTTATCCATACTGACACCATCGTTGTATCGCAGCATACGTATCCCAGGTATATTATTATCACTCGTGTTGCTCTCACTCCATCCCTCGGCCATCGATGGAGAGCATATCGAGGCCGATTCTAGTTTGTTGGATTAGTTGCTTGTGAAGTACTTGGAAGGCTATTGTCCGCGACCTCCACTATATGTACACTCTGATTTGTCGGCCGCCACGGCTGCGCAATAGGCGCGTTTTGCGGCGGTGGTCTATTGTTGTCATACCGGTCATTACCCTGTCGCTCTGGGCTTCTTCGCTGATTTTGCTGCCAATTTCGATTACTATCACTATAATTGCTCTGCCACTGACCTCGCGCATTTTTCCCGCGGTTGGTCCCTGACATTCCAGATTCGTACCGGTCGTCAAATCGACGCTTTTTATTATAAGTTGTTTGTCCATACCCGTTCTGGCCTCTACCATTACTACCATTTTGCGAATGTTCTTGCCGCTTGTTACCACCCCCACCATTTCCATGGTTGTGGTTTTGTGCACTATTATTTCTGTCATGGTTACACCCTGACCCATTATTCCGCGAGTGATCACACGCTGATTTTGCGTCTTCCTGTATCAAGTCTATAGAATCTAGAACAGACAGGAAGTTTTCCATATCGCTTTCTGGTACGTGTATTAATTTCTCTTTGATATGAATGGGTAAATGTGATTTTAGTAGTCTTATTATGTCTCTTGGTGATATAGGCTCGTCCCAGTAGCGTGTTTTGTTTATATATTTTTCAAAATACCGTCTCAAATTCCCCAGACGAGGTGAGTACGGTTCGGGATTATATACTTCTTTTCTTAGCCGCTCTTGTATACAAGGCGACCAATATTTCGATAGAAATGCCCTTTCGAACTGTTCATATGTCATGCAGCTGTCTGCTACTTCTGTAGCCCACAACGCTGCATCACCTTGAATGTACGACATTACGTATTGAATTTTCTGTGTTTCGTTCCACACACTGGGCAAGATATTTTTAAAGCTTTTTATGAATACTACTGGGTGTACTGACTTCCGTTCAGTAGTAAACGTTTGAAACTGCCTATTTTTGATTAAACTTTCTTCAACTAATATTTTTGAACTATATGAATTTGCTCCTGGGACATATGCTGTCTGCTCCGAACCGAAGCTACAGCTCTTCGCATTATCGACTACAGATTCACCATTGTTGTGTCGCGTATAAGTTTGTGCGTTGCCGAAACCATGGGCTGTTGGCGACAGAGGTTCCTGTTCCAAATGTTTTCTGCTTTGTGCTAAACCCTTCTCCAGGTCGGATATCCGTTTGTTCATATTCACTTGCCACTGCAGAATATCCTCACTGAGTATTTGTTTGATGGTTTGCACGTCGTTCTGTACCTGACTATTCACTGCGGTACTGAACGATTCGGAGCCTCTATTTGCTATGGCTGCTTGTACTTTGGAATTAATGTTCTTGTCAATCTCACACTCCTTCACTTCTAGCCATGAGTTGAATTCTGTTTCAATTTTAGTTGCTTGTTCGTTCCACTTCTGCTCTACAAGCTGCGTGGAATCTATTTCTAGCTTTTCTACTCGATTGGCTAATACACCTATTTCGTCTACCCTGTTAGTGTTTGCTACTTGCAGGTTGTTGACCTGTTCAGTCAGCTCCTGCACGGCCTTAGGTATCGACTCATAATTCTGTTTCATATCTGCAATCTCTTTTTTCATGTTTTCTAACGATTGCACAAGTTGCTGGTCCCGCTCAGCTTGCCGGCGATCTCGCTCAGCTTGCTGGCGGTCTCGCTCGACTTGCTGTTGGGCAAATTCTGCCTGGTAATTCAGCACGCGCTCTAATATAGCCTGAAGCGAATACCCACCAGGCAGATTACCACTCTCTGGTTCCTGCTTTTCTGGTGGTGGTACAACTTCTTTCTCTACATCCCCTTGAGGACTAGTGGGCGGTGGCACCACTTCCTGTGCCCCTGCCCCCACATTCTCACATGTTATCTCCTCAAAGAGAGTACTAGTACTACTTGAGGTACCCGGTTCCACATTTCCTGCACTAACTAATTGTTGTTCCTCAGTATCCATATTGCTCGGACGTTGACTACGCAACTTAACCATATTCATAAATTGCTTACTAAACCACAAAGTCTGACAGTTTTGCCCCTTGCACACAAAATACGTTAATTTATCTACACTAACTGCACACTAAAAATTACTATCTACCATCAACTTTGTCCTGTCACAAACACTAACATCAAACTACGCACAATATGCACACCACTAGCGAAATGAGATCACTTCACTGGAGCTCGACTTCTACAAACAGGACAACTACACTGTAGTCTTACCTTTAGTTTATCTTATCTCGGGGTTCGGCTGCCCCCGGATTACGTAGTCGTTACAGCTTCTCAGTACTATCAGGATCGTCTTCTCAGACTCGTTTGCAGTAGTACGTTTTGTCATGAAAGAGTGTTTACACATTCATTAATACATAGCATTGATCATGATATACATACATACATTTATCACTAAATACATATATATCTACACATACATAACAATCAACACTGAAAGAAAAATACATAAAATTTTATATTTGTGGCCACTGCAAATTCGGGCCCCGCGTTTTTGGGCGACAGTTTCACGTTTAAATCTCTCTCGCGGATTGTAAAATTGTTGCTCTTTGGTTTATTTATTCTCTTTGTAACAACACATTTACGAAAAGAGTTACGTGAAATACTTTTAGCAATGCTGTGCTTTGCTTTTCTTTATCATCATTACCCTTTAGCGGAATAAAATGTATATATGGAAGTCTTATTGTTCTGTATCTGGCCTACAATTTAAGGAACGATTTTTCGTAACTGCAACTCATGCTAAGAATCAATATATCTTCCCTACTTCATAGTGATTAAAAGTTGAAATTACTTTGTTATAAGCACTGATGTTACAGTCCGTGTGATCGTTCAAAAACACAAGTTCGCAGTGGATTTTATTTCTCGTTAAAATGCTATTTCATACCACGACTAGCCCAAGAACATGAGACTCTCATTAAAAAATACGTTGTCACTATAAAGTTTGCCAGATCAGAACGGAGCACAGCAAGATTCCTATCAGATTCTGAAGGTACATTAAATTATTTGCACTGTAAATTATATCCTATCAGCAGCCCGCGTCAATCTGCAACACATCATAAAATCTGCTGATCTTCACTGCCAGTCTGGGAGCTAAAAGAAATAATATTATTTTACTATTATTTTACCGCTTCCTTGCGGTATGCTCGACTATATTGTAAGTCGTTTAAATACGCCGCGGCAGCGGCTCTTCGTTCTCCACGCAGCTCAGCACCACAGATAATATTTATATAACTGAAAAATGTCTCAACAGGATGGGATAATATGCAAGCAAGCTTAACAATAAATAATACAAGTTTTCATTTAAACACCTCTATTAAAACCTTTAAATATCTCAGTGGTTACAGACCTTTGTGAATTCACACGTAATGGCGTACATTGATTAGTCTCGACAAAAGAATGCTACACTAGCGTTCGCTACTACGACACAGGATATCTTACTCGTTCGACTCCCAGATGAAGAAGACAAAGAAATTGCTATTCGTCACGTATTATATACTAGTTACTTATTTTAATCTTTGTTCGACATTTATCGTCTGTGGCGGTTTCATTACTCGCCGACGCAGATATTCTCAAAAATAAATAATAAAAAAATACATAATTTTATACAATAACACAATATGATACATATAATTTTCTCGTTACTACATAATATGTTGTTTTTGTTTCTTACTAGACGTTACACGACCTAGGCCGGCTAATTATTTTTTTCGCTAATTTCACAATTAATTTTTTAGATGATTAAAATTTTCCCAAGTATTATTGTTTCCTTTGAGAAATTCTGCACAACTATTTAAATTTTGAACTGTAAACTCTAGAACTATGGCATACCTATGAAGAACTCTGAAAATAATGTGTATTTCTGGAAAGTCGGATGCCAACTTACCACGCTCTGGCCAGGCTACCGGGCGGCGTGCACAGTGACGGTCTTTAACGCACTACACTTCTTTCTGTATTCGCATTATCACCTGTCAAAAAGGCTCACATTTATCATACCGCTGGGCAGCTATTTAGGGCAGTGCACAGTCTTAGCAAGCCAGCTCCATCCTAGCGAGCAACTGACAAGTAGATTTCAGCAAAACTTTGCTGTGGACTCCGCCACCATGGTTCAGGACAACACATCGTCTCCTCCATCTGGACTCTTAAGTATGATCAGCGGCGTGCTAGCTGGGTCTTGGTATAATGTCTACTGTTTTTGCATCGCGATAAGATAGTGCCAAGACTTTACTTTGTGCTTCTACCATTTCCGGACTTAAAAATTTCTGTAGTGTTTGATTGTTGGCTCCTTTGAAGTATGACTGTGAGATATTTTGAAAGTATTAGCTTCTGAGACTTAAGCTACTGTGCAGACTTCGTTTGTTTTCAAACCCATGAATTAAAGAACTTGTTTCAAGTTGAACTGTAACTCTATTTGTTGTTGTTGTTGTGGTCTTCAGTCCTGAGGCTGGTTTGACTCAGCTCTCCATGCTATTCAAATGGTTCAAATGGCTCTGAGCACTATGGGACTTAACTTCTAAGGTCATCAGTCCCCTAGAACTTAGAACTACTTAAACCTAACTAACCTAACGACATCACACACATCCATGCCCGAGGCAGGATTCGAACCTGCGACCGCAGCAGTCGCGCGGTTCCAGACTGTAGCGCCTTTAACCGCCAGGCCACTCCGGCCGGCTCTCCATGCTATTCTATCCTGTGCAAGCTTCTTCATCTCCCAGTACCTACTGCAAACTACATCCTTCTGAATCTGCTTAGTGTATTCCTCTCTTGGTCTCCCTCTACGATTTTTACCCTCCACGCTGCCATCCAATACTAAATTGGTGATCCCTTGATGCCTCAGAACATGTCCTACCAACCGATCACTTCTTCTAGTCAAGTTGTGCCACAAACTTCTCTTCTTCCCAATTCTATTCAATACCTCCTCATTAGTTATGCGATCTACCCATCTAATCTTCAGCATTCTTCTGTAGCACCACATTTCGAAAGCTTCTATTCTCTTCTTGTCCAGACTATTTATCGTCCATGTTTCACTTCCATACTTGGCTACACTCTATACAAATACTTTTAGAAACGATTTCCTGACGCTTAGATCTACACTCGATGTTAACAAACTTCTCTTCTTCAGAAACGCTTTCCTTGCCATTGCCAGTCTACATTTTATATCCTCTCTACTTCGACCATCATCAGTTATTTTGCTCCCCAAATAGCGAAACTCCTTTTCTACTTTAAGTGTCTCATTTTCTAATTTAATTCCCTCAACATCACCCGACTTAATTCGACTACAATCCATTATCCTCGTTTTGCTTTTGTTGATGTTCATCTTATATCCTCCTTTCAAGGCACTGTCCATTCCGTTAAATTGCTCTTCCAAGTCCTTTGCTGTCTCTGACAGAATTACAACTCTACTTACATTTCATAATTTTGCTCCATTTTAAAGAGTGCTTTGTTCTCACTCATGAATTGATTATTTTCACATGTTGAGGAATTTTATTATGTTTTGATTCAGGAATGTTAATCTTGTTTGTAATAGGAGAACTATTGTATATTTTTCACTTGTGAAAGAAAGTTTGGTAATTTTGTACTTGATACATTTAAGACCTTGTTAAAGTGGCGTTCGATAAATAAACTTATCATATTGTGACTACCTCTCTCGCTATTGGTTATCTCCATAGAATCGGAGATATCCGATGGCGACGCCGCACACCAATGAACTCCCAGCTATTACCTGGTCGACTTCTGAGTTCGCTGGGAATCTCGCACAGATGTCTCACCATGCACGACATCCGGCCGATCCCACTGCCCTTCCAGCTGTTCGACTGTAAAGTCCTGTTATATCGCTAGGGTGGAGTAACACTTCCACGGCTATGACGTTTCAGGTGATACGCAGCAACGTGTCTTCCTACTGGCCAATGCAGGATCGTCGGGCTACCAGTTGATCCAGGAATTACACATAGAAGCACATTGAAAGCAAGTCTTCTAGACTATTTTGATTCAGTTTTTTATTTGTCACGTACTTCCGAATCTTATTAGGAATGGTTTACGTAACTGCGGGGACTATCTCGGACTGTAGCAGTGTCCAGTGCAAGCAGTAACCGCGTTCTCTTTTGTCGGAGACAAGGTGTTAGTCCACTCCATAGATAATGTTTCACAGCAAGATTTACTTAATCTCAAAAACCCGTGCCTCCCTATTATCCATGCTCTTACATTCCTCGGCAGTGCTGCAAAATCCAACACTTGTCTTCACCTCCTATCCTTCCTGCAGTGGCTCTTCCCCATTCAATGAACCACAGGAGCCAGACAAGAATAATCCAGGCCCCTGCTTCTATCCTGTAGCCAATGCTTCATTCGTCATCAACGGCAATTGTGTAGTCACCAGTGGGCGCGAAATATGCAGGCGTGGGAATCTCGCCACAAAGTGTAGGTTTGTCCTTCTTCGGTCATGGCCTTTAACTGGACTTACATGAACTTCCACGACTAGTGTTGCTCTGGTTTGCCAGTCATTGCTAAAACATTCCAAGAAATTCATGTCCTTTCCGGTAACGCTTGAGGAGGTCCCTATGAATTACGTAGTGATACTGGCTCTTCAACCACTGTGATTGGCCCATATATCAAAAGCTGGAGCGCTTCCAGCCATTTGACACACCCCTCAACAGATTCATCAATTATCTCATAGTGCTCAGGGTCTCCTTCACAGCTTGGGTCCAGCACGAGTAAACAGTTCTCACTGCCAGGATCCTAGTAGTGGCCAACACCGGAGCTTCAAATTTGCTTGGCCTCTACAACGCCTTGGGGTTAGGAATTGCGCCACAGCTCAGACATCTCTGAACCCTTTTCCAAGTTTCCATCAGTATTTCCTCAGCTTCCCACCTGGGTCAGCGACTTTGAGGCAAAGGTTACCATATTGCCCACTGATGTCCCCAAACGTTGTAAAGTGTGGTCACCCTATTGCCCACTGATGTCTCCAAACGTTGTAAAGTGTGGAATGTGCTGTTTGCTCTTCAGAATTCAGCGTCTCCAAGATGAAGGAATCTTGACAGCCATCTCCAACAGCTGATGGCTGCTGCCCATTGTAGTGGTCGAGAAACCTTACAGCACACTCAGAATTTCTGGTGGTTTCAAAGCAATGGTTAATTCTTAGTGATAGACAATTAGACTGTTCCCAAAGTGGAGGACGGTATGGCAAATCTAACTGGCAGTATTTTTTCGCCAAAATTGAGCTTTTCGACACCTGTCTTCAGCTCCCACTTGACGCTTCATCCTATGAAGTGTTAGTAATTAATATACCTGCTTTCGACTTAATTGGTACAACGGACTTCACTGCTTTGAATTGAAAATGCCACCGCCATCTTCCAGCTGTATCTTGAACATTTAATTTGGCATATTCCAAGAAGGATAAACTACGTTGACGACATTCTAGTGGCTAGCAAAGATGCCACAGACCTCGCCCTGGCTATGTTGTTCCCCATCTTTGACCGTTTTAACTTAAAATGCAGTGAGGATAAACGTGAATTGTTTATGCCTCAAGTGGAGTAGCTTACAAATATCTTCAATGCCTCCAGGATTTGGTCGACACTATGATATGTTGGGCCGTTCGGAAACTAAAGATACATAGGACAGGCACAATAATGTGAACACCTGTACTTACTTGGGAATGGTTTATTAATAAGGGTCTGGACCCCCATTTGATCGTAGTACAGCTGCAATTCTTCTTGGAATACTTCCGCACAATGATTGTATAGTCTCCAGTGGAATGTTGTGCCACTCTTCGATCAGAACCTCCTCAAATTCCAGTAGTGGCGAGGGAGGCGGAAATCTGCTCCGCAGTCTGCACTCCAATATCGCCCACAAGGGTTCGATAATGATCAAGTCTGCGGACTGTGGGAAGACGCTGCACTTCAACTGCATGCTCCTCATACCACAACTGCACTGTCCCGGCTGTGTGAGTGGGTGCATTAGCGTCCTGAAATATGGCATCATTGTTGGATAACAACATTTGAATCATGGGGTGCACCTGGTCAGCAAAAATGTTCACATAATCGTTGGCTGTAACATGGCCTTTGAGAATAATGATGGGATCATCAGAATACCATGATATGGCTGGCCACACCATCACACTTCCACCTCCATGCTTAACCATTGAAATCAAGCAATCACGATTGTAGGCTTCTTTTGGCGTTCTCCAGATGCAAACCCGACCCAGTTTTGGAAATATCGAAAATGTTGACTTGTCGGACCATATGACGTGTTTCCACTGATCAGCCGACCAGGATTTATGCTCCTGGCACCATGTTTTACGCTTCTTTGCGTTGGTTGCCGTCACTAACGGTTTCGGTATAGCAGCTGGACCCTGAATATTCGCTTTATGGAGTTCTCGGCGGACAGTGTCGATAGGTACGAGTTCTCGAACATGGATATTGATCTCTGTAGTCACTTTAGCCGCTGTAGTTTTGTGTTGTTTGACACAATTCGTGTTAGCGAACGACGATCTCTGTCATTTTGTTTTTATTTGATCCCACTATTACGTTTACACGATGATGTCTTTCCATGTTTTGTGTTGTCTCTCATGGCTGTTTAAACAGTTGCTCTTAAAAAAAATCAATAAGTTGGTTGTCTTCGTTACTGATGATCCAGCTAGTCGGGTCCCCTCAAACTGCCCTCGTTGGAACTCTGTTAGGACTTTCATTACACGTCGACCTCGGTCCCTGAATGCAAGTACGAAGCGTGCACCACTCGTAAACAACCTGCACTGGCTCTGAGCACTATGGGACTTAACATCTATGGTCATCAGTCCCCTAGAACTTAGAACTACTTAAACCTAACTAACCTAAGGACATCACACACATCCATGCCCGAGGCAGGATTCGAACCTGCGACCGTAGCAGTCGCGCGGTTGCGGACTGAGCGCCTTAACCGCGAGACCACCGCGGCCGGCCAACCTGCACTGATGCCTAGTCCGTACTGAATATGCACAGTCCAGCACGACACATGCCGTACCTGCGTTATTGACCGTCAAGCACAACCATCCCATTTCTACCATTTTCCGCATTATTTTGCGTATCCCCTGTAGATCTCAGGTGAAATACGCCCTTGGGCAACTAAACTGCTATCGTCAGTTCATACCATTTGTTGCAGCTCTGGCTGAATCACTGCACGAACATCTCTGGAAAACCGTCTCATGGAAGTCGTCACCTAGCTGTGACAAAGCTTTTCAGGACTTGCAGAAGGCCTTGTTAAGATCCGTATGCTTACCTGCCTCTGATCGCACAAAGGCTCTCATCCTAGCTTCCAATGTGTCGTGCTACGGATTGGGTGCAGTTTTGTCCCACATGGCTAATAGTGTGGAACATGGCATTATCTTGCGTCTAAGACTCAAAGAAACTATAGCCAAATCTAAAAAGAAATCCCTGCCAATTTCTTTCGCATTAGGAAATTCCACAACTATGTGCGCAGAACTTTAAACTCCAAACAGGACGCAAGCGCCTGCCGCCATTGTTCAAGTCCTCCAACGCCTTTCCGACCAAAATGACGCGTCGCCTCCAATGCTGGCATTGTTGCTTACCTGCTATGCTTATGACATGAAATACAGGTCCACAATATACCACAGTAATGCTGGCTTGTTGTCACTTCTGCCTCTGCATTAAGACCCAGATTTCGACGCTCAGACCTGAAGTATGCTTTCAGATGGAATCAAAAGCGAAAGAAGTGGTCGTCAAGCTTCCTTGGTTCTCATTTTTTCAAGCATCACACAGTGATAGATCTGGTGCTGCAGATGTTGCTACACTACGTCCATCAGAGCTAGCCCTTCAATAAGAAGGGCTTCACCCAACCGGATCTCCAGGCTTTCTGATACTGACAGCAGAAGCTCTCCACTATACACAGGGTCAACCTACTTCAAGAAGCAGAAACCTCAACTAGCTCTATGATCGACACTGGGATGTGGTACTTGCAAAGACGACGGCACGCCAATACATCCACTGGTCAGGCATAGGCTTCAATATAACAAATATGCTCACATCCTGCTCCACACGATAGAGAAATCAGCCTGTCCCAGCTACGTATTACTTTTCCTGTCCAACCGCCTCTTTTACAAGGCCGAGAGTGTACATAGAATTTGCCTGATCCTTTTTCTGAGCGTTGTGGCTTGTGGCGGTTGACTCGAGAACTGGCTTCCCTTTGTCACCAAGATTACTGCCACGTCCACTGCCCAAGTCCTCACTCGAATTTTGGCTTAGAGGGCCTCTCAGTCCATTGTCACTGATGATGGACTCCAATTTATGTTCACAGAGTGCGCTCCCCTTTGCGTCATCAACAGTATATCAGTCATAAATGCATCAAATGGCTCTAAGCACTATGGGACTTAACATCTGAGGTCATCAGTCCCATAGACTTAGAACTAACCTAAGGACATCACACACATCCAAGCCCGAGGCAGGATTCGAACCAGCGACCGTAGCAGCACCGCCGTTCCGGACTGAAGCGCCTAGAATCGCTCGGCCACAGAGACCGGCATATCAGTCATACACACAGCACGTTTTCATCTCGCTTCTAATGGCCTTGCTGAGAGATTTGTTCGAACTTTTAAAACAGAAATGGACTATATCTGCCATCACCATTTGGTAGATGATAATGTTACGCGAATGTTTTTACAGAAACGGTCACATAACGTATGAAAATTCGTAATGGAAAACCCATTTGATGAGGATATTTAATTGATGCCTAGGAATAGTGGTTCATGGTGTGGGTTCCTGTAGTCATGTCCTAGTTCATGAACCACGGGCAACGTATGAGTGGCCATTACGTGGTCCCGACAGTCGGGATACCAGTTACTTTGGAATAAGGCTTGGCATCTCGGACATACTCTGAGTCGTGGTGACCTTTGTGCTCATACGGCAAAGACTACCAAATCCACCGGATAGTCCCTCAACCATTAGGGGTAAAACCCAATGGGACTCGGGGCAAGTAAGGCTAGCAACCTGCTTCCCTGATACTTTAAATATGATGCTGGCAACAATCAGAGCAAAATGCCTCGGACCTTTGGAGGTGACCGAGTCCCACCTCTAACTGAAAAACCAGGGACTCCTAAGATACGACTTGGCAAACAAATGGTAATGAGATGGGGAGCTATTAATATCAATGGGGGTTACTCTGAGAAGAAGGTAGAGCTGGCAGAGGCTGCAAGTAAGATGGGGCTGGGGGTTTTAGCTGTCAGCGACATTCGGGTAAGGGGTGAGAAAGAAGAGGAAGTGGGAGAATACAAGGTCTACCTGTCAGGAGTTAAAGCAGGAATAGCACAATGGGGTGTAGGGCTTTACATCAGGAAAGAAATGGAACCCAGCGTAGTTGCAATAAGGTATGTAAACGAACGACTGATGTGGATAGATTTGACAGTGTCTAGCAAGAAAATTAGGATTGTGTCAGTATATTCGCATTGTGAAGGGACAGATCAAGATAAGATGGATAGTTTTTATGAGACACTCAGTGATGTAGTTGTTAGAGTAAAGGATAAGGACAGTGTTCTGCTCATGGGTGATTTTAATGCCAGGATTGGAAATCGAACAGAAGGGTATGAAAAGGTTATGGGTAAATTTGGAGAGGATATGGAGGCCAACAGGAACGGGAAACAACTCTTGGATTTCTGTGCTATTATGGGCTTAGTAATCACAAACTCCTTTTTTAAACATAAGAACATTCACCGGTATACTTGGGAAGGCAGGGGAATTAGATCTGTCATTGACTATATAATAACAGATCAGGAATTCAGGAAGGCTGTGAGAGACACACGTGTATTCAGGGGATTCTTTGATGACACTGATCATTATTTAATCTGCAGTGAAATTGGGATTGTGAGGCTGAAAGTGCAGGAGGTCAGGTCCATATGTAGGAGGATAAGAGTGGACAAACTTCAGGATAAGGAAATCAGGCACAAGTACATAACAGCGATCTCAGAAAGGTACCAGTTAGTTGAATGTAGTCAATTACAGTCATTGGAAAAGGAATGGACAAGGTACAGGGAGACAGTACTAGAAGTGGCTAAAGAATGTCTTGGAACAGTAGTGTGTAAAAGTTGGATGAAGCAAACAGCTTGGTGGAATGACACAGTCAAGGCAGCCTGTAAAAGGAAAAAGAAGCCGTATCAATAATGGCTACATACTAGAACTCAGGTAGACAGAGAAAGTTATGTTGAAGAAAGAAACAAAGCCATACAGATAATTGCAGCATCCAAGAAGAAATCTTGGTAAGACTTTGGAAACAGGTTGGAGACTATGGGTCAAGCTGCTGGAAAACCATTCTGAAGTGTAATTAGCAGTCTTCGAAAGGGAGGTAAGAAGGAAATGACAAGTATTTTGGACAGGTCAGGAAAACTGCTGGTGAATCCTGTGGATGCCTTGGACAGATGGAGGGAATATTTTGAAGAGTTGCTCAATGTAGGTGAAAATACGATCAGTAATGTTTCAGATTTCGAGGTAGAATGGGATAGGAATGATGATGGAAGTAGGACCACATTTGAGGAAGTGGAGAAAATGGTCAATAGATTGCAGTGCAATAAAGCAGCTGGTGTGAATGAAATTAAGTCGGAACTCATCAAATACATTGGAATGTCAGGTCTTAAATGGCTACACAGGATAATTGAAATGGCCTGGGAGTCGGGACAGGTTCCATCAGACTGGACAAAAGCAGTAATCACACCAATCTTTAAACATGGAAACAGAAAAGATTGTAACAACTACAGAGGTATCTCTTTAATCAGCGTTGTGGGTAAAATATTCTCAGGTACTGTTGAAAGGAAAGTGCGAGTACTAGTTGAGGACAAATTGGATGAAAATCAGTGTGGGTTTAGGCCTCTTAGAGGTTGTCAGGACCAGAGCTTTAGCTTACGGCAAATAATGGAGAAGTGTTACGAGTGGAACAGGGAATTGTATCTATGCTTTATAGATCTAGAAAAGGCATATGACCGGGTTCCTAGGAGGAAGTTATTGTCTGTTCTACGAGATTATGGAATAGGAGCCAAACTTTTGCAAGCAATTAAAGGTCTTTACATGGATAGCGAGGCAGCAGTTAGAGTTGACGGTAAATTGAGTTCATGGTTCAGAGTAGTTTCAGGAGTAAGACAAGGCTGCAACCTGTCTCCACTGTTGTTGATATTATTTATGGATCATATGTTGAAAACAATAGACTGGCTAGGTGAGATTAAGATATGTGAACAAAAAAAAAAAAAAAATAAGCAGTCTTGCATATGCGGATGACTTAGTTGTGATGGGAGATTCGATTGAAAGTTTGCAAAGTAATATTTCAGAGCTAGATCAGAAATGTAAGGACTATGGTATGAAGATTAGCATCTCCAAAACGAAAGTAATGTCAGTGGGAAATAAATATAAAAGGATTGAGTGCCAAATAGGAGGAACAAAGTTAGAGCAGGTGGACGGTTTCAAGTACTTAGGATGCTTATTCTCACAGGATGGCAACATAGTGAAAGAACTGGAAGCGAGGTGTAGCAAAGCTAATGCAGCGAGCGCTCAGCTACGATCTACTCTCTTCTGCAAGAAGGAAGTCGGTACCAAGACTAAGTTATCTGTGCACCGTTCAATCTTTCGACCATTGTTGTATGGGAGCGAAAGCTGGGTGGATTCAGGTTAAAAGATGGATTCAGGTTACCTTATCAACAAGGTTGAGGTTACGGACATGAAAGTAGCTAGGATGATTGCAGGTACATGTAGATGGGAACAATGGCAGGAGGGTGTCCACAATGAGGAAATCAAAGAAAAACTGGGAATGAACTCTATAGATGTAGCAGTCAGGGCGAACAGGCTTAGATGGTGGGGTCATGCTACACGCATGGGAGAAGCAAGGTTACCCAAGAGACTCATGGGTTCAGCAGTAGAGGGTAGGAGGAGTCGGGGCAGACCAAGGAGAAGGTACCTGGATTCGGTTAAGAATGATTTTGAAGTAATAGGTTTAACATCAGAAGAGGCACCAATGTTAGCACTGAATAGGAGATCATGGAGGAATTTTATAAGGGGGCTATCCTCCAGACTGAACGCTGAAAGGCATAATCAGTCTTAAATGATGATGATGATAGGAATATGATGAATTTCGGTACTAGAGAGTGTCGGTAACTGCTACATTACTATTCGTTTTCTCTAGATTTGGATTTGCAGGCCTTGTAGAGGTGAGGGGAAAGCATTCTGATTGATGGAAAAAGCACACAGATCTTCATGGACAGTAGAGTTGGCTGCTACACCTAGAACCAGTTTGCAGAAGGCTTTTCGAGGTAGAGGTAAGTGTCAATAGCCCACTGGCCATCGGCCATATTATCGCAGTGCCACGCCAAGACGTCCAGGTTTGTCCTGAAGGAACACAGACAGAATTTCCAGTGGTGCGAACTCCTGGCAAAAACGTTTTACAACCTGGAAGGGGAATGAGAAGGCTGGCTTTTTAGCAGAAGGCATTATTGTGCTCAAATGTAGAAAGTTGAATGTATCTCCAAAAAAGCACCAGACGCCAGAGATAATCTTCTCAAAGACATGCTGTGATCCCGCAGTTTAGACCCTCTCAAAACCTGATACACCGCTGAATGTATTGATTCTGCAGAAATACAAATCTTCACAACATGTGAGAACCGCCAGCATTGGCAAACGTAAATAAATTACAGGTTAGAGAGATAAGAGTGGTGGTGACGACAAGACAGCCACATTGGTCACAAAGAAAGGTTGAGAGTGAAGACACTTTTAACTGTGGACGATGGTAGGATGTATGTTACTGGCCAACCAGATAGAGGAAGGGGACAAATGTTTTCTAAGGAGTATTTTTATCCGTCAGCACTCGAAAGATCCGGGCTCAGCCAATCTGAATTTAGTAAGGTTTCCTTTCAATTAACTTTCGACCAGAAAATCTCGGACTCCGAAAACCTGCCGCGCCACTTGAGCCAATGTACTGGGGACAGATAGGTTTTGGGCCGATATGCTCTTAGCCGCTAGCGAGGGTCATTAGTTCTGCCTATGCCTGATTGTGAAGCCATTTCAGCCTCCACCTGCAGTACTATGGTGAGATCAAGTCGCAGTCACGAGGCAGTTTGTGGAGACATTAAAATCATTTTGTAGTAATTCGGCTACTTCGAGCTTCACTCTGAAAACTTCTATTTTAACGGCAATAAACAGTCTGCTTTCAACTCCGAGCGCAAATGTGACGTATTCCCTTATGTTGCATTATTTATTTTCAGTTAACATTACAACAGTCACTGGACGCTTCATGATTACATTTAACTCAACTGCATGATTATTAGCGTTTTTCTCCTGACCCCTATGTCAGAGGAAATGCCGCTGGACCTGATGGGATATCAGTTCGATTTTACACAGAGTACGCGAAGGAACTTGCCCCCCTTCTTGCAGCGGTGTACCGTAGGTCTCTAGAAGAGCGTAGCGTTCCAAAGGTTTGGAAAAGGGCACAGGTCATCCCCGCTTTCAAGAAGGGACGTCGAACGGATGTGGATAACTATAGACCTATATCTCTAACGTTGAACAGCTGCAGAATTTTGGAACACGTATTATGTTCGAGTATAATGACTTTTCTGGAGACTAGAAATCTACTCTGTAGGAATCAGCATGGGTTTCGGAAAAGATGATAGTGTGAAACCAGCTCGCGCTATTCGTCCACGAGACTCAGAGGGCCATAGGGTTGCCAGGTAGATGCTGTTTTTTTTTAGGTCCGCAAGGCGTTCGATACAGTTCCCCACAGTCGTTTAATGAACAAAGTAAGAGCATATGGACTATCAGACCAATTGTGTGATTGGATTGAAGAGTTCATAGATAACAGAACGCAGCATGTCATTCTCAATGGAGAGAAGTCTTCCGAAGTAAGAATGATTTCAGTTGTGCTGCAGGTGAGTGTCGTAGGACCGTTGCTATTCACAATATGTATAAATGACCTTGTGGATAACATCGGAAGTTCACTGAGGCTTTTTGCGGATGACGCTGTAGTATATAGAGAGGTTGTAACAATGGAAAATTGTACTGAAATGTAGGAGGATCCGCAACGAATTGACGCATGGTGCAGGGAATGGCAATTGAATCTCAATATAGACAAGTTTAATGTGCTGCGAATACATAGGAAGAAAGGTCCTTTATCATTTAGCTACAATATAGCAGGTCAGCAACTGGAAGCAGTTAATTCCATAAATTATCTGGGAGTAGGCATTAGGAGTGATTTAAAATGGAATGACCATATAAAATTAATCGTCGGTGAAGCAGATGCCAGACTGAGATTCATTGGAAGAATCCTAAGGAAAATCAATCCGAAAACAAAGGAAGTAGGTTACAGTACACTTGCTCGCTCACTGCTTGAATACTGCTCACTGGTGTTGGATCCGTACGAGATAGGGTTGATAGAAGAAATAGAGAAGACTTTGCAAGAGAGACGCTCAGTAGCTCGGTACGGGCTTTTCTTGAAGTTTCGAGAACATGCCTTCACCGAGGAGTCAAGCAGTATATTGTTCTGTCCTACATATATCTCGCGAAGAGACCATGAGGATAAAATCAGAGATTAGAGCCCACACAGAGGCATACTGACAATCTTTCTTTCCACGAACAACATGAGACTGGAATAGAAGGGAGAACCGATAGAGGTACTCAAAGTACCCTCCGCCACACACCGTCATGTGGCTTGTGGAGTATGGATGTAGATGTAGATGTAGACATGGGGAGCCCTTATTGGATTAATGGTCCAACTGTTTTTCATTTGTTTTGTCAATAATTCTATCGCAATAAGTCAAACTAATTATGATTTGTGTATCATTTACTAGTCATAAGTTTCCATAGTGATTATTTAGGAGATCACCGTGATATTAAGGTGACACCTGCTATGCTTCCAGTATAAAACTTAAGCTATCTTGGAATGTTCTCAATCTTTTTCTATCTTCTTACTGAGCCACCCCGCAAGACAGCTGCCCGACAATAGGAAAACTACATGAGTGATCACACTACTCACATATCTTCATTACACATCCACAGGCAGACTCATCAAATCCCCAGTAGGCACACTAATACCGCTTTTCCTTAAGAGAGTCTGTCTGCGCGCTCACCTGTGGCTCCCAGCTACCGCCATCATCTACTTGGCTCAGGCATGTTCGAAGTACGATTACAGGGTGGGTAAATCAGGCTTGGTCGTGCTGAGATCCTACGCCTCTTTCAGAAACTCTTATACAATTCTCTGTCCCAGAAACGCTACCGATCATGAACTCACCTGCAATCGCCACCCATCCTCCGCCTCCTCTGGGAGACACACATTAACAAAATGTGTGGTATCACATCGAGACACCTCGTTGAAGTACATATGCTTAGTTCTTCCCCCCCTCTCCCTTCCCCCTCCCCTTCCTCCCCCACCACCTACTGATATGGATGACTCTGATCGCCGAAGGTTCTGATATGGGTCTCTTCCTCTCCTCCTTCGCCTCAGGGAAAGGGAACGAGGATTGCCATGGCGCTGTAGACATCATATGCCGACGGCACCAAGTACAACGATTAATTAGTATGGTTTGCCATGAGCTACGCTCCTAAAGAACAGATGCCATGGAAAACCTGAGCTCTGGCACTAGCAGGTGTGACAACAACATTGTGAGCAGACCACCAGACTCCGCGCACGGCGACGGATGAGGTCGTTGACATACCACACCTCTTCCAGCCTTTGGAGTGTCACGTGCCAAAAATAGGTCTACATGTATCCTACGGCACGGCAGCTATTTAGGACAGTGTACGGGCTTAGCAAGTCAGTTCCAACGCAGTAAGCAACCGTAAAGAATTTTGAGCAGCGCCTTGCTACGGAATTCGCCACCATGGTCCAGGACGGCAAGCTATCTTCTCCATCTGGACTCTAACAGTGATGTGCTATCTAAGGCTTGGTATAATTTCTACCATTTTTACTTCGCTGACAAGATAATGCCAAAGCTTTCCTTTATACATCCATCCACGCATGACTTAGAAATTTTCTAAGTTGTTTGACTGTCGGAACTTGTGCTGTGAAGTACGATTTTTTGAAAATGTTTGCAAAAAAATGGTTCAAATGGCTCTGAGCACTATGCGACTTAACTTCGGAGGTCATCAGTCGCCTAGAACTTAGAACTACTCGTAATTAAACCTAACTAACCTAAGGACATCACACACATCCATGCCCGAGGCGGGATTCGAACCTGCGACCGTAGTGGTCGCTCGGTTCCAGACTGTTGCGCCTAGAACCGCACGGCCACCACGGCCGGCGAAAGTGTTTGCATCCACAACTTTTAGCTAGAGTGTAGACTTTGTTTTCAACCCCAATAATTAATGTATTTGTTTGTTGTGATGAACTTTATTCAGATTTCACGATTTTGCTCTCCCTTAAAGAGTGTTGTGTTCTCACTTATCATCTGATTATTTTCACTTGTTGAGGAACTTAATTATTTTTTGATTGAGTGACTACTTGTCTGTCTAGTGGATATCTCCGTGGAACCGTACATACCTTTACAAGCTGCGTATTCTCCACAAAGCTGGCTGGCCTCATTCGGGCTTATGAGATTCAGCAATGATCTTTCTGCAGACCACGAAGCTATAGCGACGATTCCGGGGGCAAAACACCTGTCGCGGTGGGTGCAGGGTTGCATTCTCTTCCGCTGCGAAATGGCGTCAGATCATGAAGAAATTTCGCGTAGCGTTTCCTGACAGTAACGTCACAATAGATATCGTCGGAGTATAGCTTACGCTTACCTCATGTGGTTTATGTAATACCATTTGTAAGTTATCTTCGCTGTCTTGTATTATCAACTTGCTCATCCATGAATAACCTCTGTTAAGATGAGTTCTATCGTATTAATAAATATTTAATGTTATTTGGTAGTAAATTTTCATCTTTGTGCAATTTGGGCTCATTCTAGCATACATAAAGCTGCAGAAATGAAGAAATTTTGGAGCAAAACTTCCAGTAACCAACATAACCTGAAATGTTATAGCCGTTAACCTAACAACTAACACTGATGTTTGAGCCACACATTCAAGCATGGAGGTATAATATGCATTCAGACTATCTATGAATTGTTATTTCCATTTTAATGACTGCACTTCCATCAAATATTCAGTCTGTGTAGCAGGTTACAATACCTGCTAATATCTAATGTTGCATTTTTGATAACTGTCAATTAAATCAGCCTATGGTCATAATATCCAAGCAAATATTATCTGTAATATTATCACAGTAAAATAAACTTCCAGTTTTTCATGCATGGGAATGGAAAGACAGTCAAGAATCACAAGTAACCAATCTTCATTAAAACACCTAAATACCTCTTATTTACTGCGCGATGTACGTGCATTGGACTTTTAATAAAACGGAGTGAACTGTGAGCTACTAAATGACCAAGAGCAGATTGTGCAATACAAATACTAAAAAAATTAACTGAATACGATTTTACAATTATCATTTGAACACAATGTTATTCATGTGGCTGCTGTAGCCGAGCGGTCCTAGGCGCTTAAGTCCGGAACCGCGCTGCTGCTATGGCCGCAGGTTCGAATCCTGCCTCTGGCATGGATGTGTGTGATGTCCTTAGATTAGTTAGGTTTGAGTAGTTCTGAGTCTAGGGGACTGATGACCTCAGATGTTTAGTCCCATAGTGCTTAGAGCCATTTGAACCATTTGGTCATTCATGTGTGGATTGATAGTTTGATTGGTATGCCACATCTCGAGCGACATGGAGCAAACTGTTAATGTATATGTGCTTGATAATGACACGGTCTACCTCCCCCCCCCCCCACCCCCACCCCCTTGAACCATGGACCTTGCCGTTGGTGAGGAGGCTTGCCTCAGAAACACAGAAAGGCGTACCGTAGGTGCAACCGCAACGGGGGGGTATCTGTTGAGAGGCCAGAAAAAGTGTGGTTCCTGAAGAGGGGCAGCAGCCTTTCTAGCAGTTGCAGGGGCTACAGTCTGGATGACTGACTGATCTGGCCTTGCCGCGTGGGATTAGCCGAGCGGTCAAGGCGCTGCAGTCTTGGACTGTGCGGCTGATCCCGGCGGAGGTTCGAGTCCTCCCTCGGGCATGGGTGTGTGTGTTTGTCCTTAGTATAATTTACATTAAGTAGTGTGTAAGGTTAGGGACTGATGACCTTAGCAGTTAAGTCCCATAAGATTTCAAACACATGATCTCGCCTTGTAACATGTACCAAAACGGCCTTGCTTTGCTGGTACTGCGAACTGCTGAAAGCAAGGGGAAACTACAGCCGTAATTTTTCCCGAGGGCATGCAGCTTTTCTATATGGTTAAATGACGATGGCGACCTCTTGGGTAAAATATTCCGAAGGTAAAATAGTCCTCCATTCGGATCTCTGGGTGGGGACTACTCTGGAGGACGTCGTTATCAGGAGAATGAAAACAGGCGTTCTACGTATTGGAGCGTGGAATGTCAGATCCCTTAATTGGGTGGGTAGGTTAGAAAATTTAAAAAGGCAAATGGATAGGTTAAAGTTGGGTATAGTGGAATTAGTGAAGTTCGGTGGCAGGAGGAACAAGACTTTGGTCAGGTGGATACAGAGTAAGAAATACAAAATCTAATAGGAGTAATGCAGGAGTAGGTTTAATAATGAATAAGAAAATAGGATTGCGGTTAAGCTACAACGAACACCACAGTTAACGCATTATTGTAGCCAAGATAGACACGAAGCCCACGCCTATCACAGTAGTACAAGTTTGTGTACCAACTAACTCCGCAGATGACTAACAGATTGATGAAATGAATGATGAGATAAAACAAATTATCAGATCGTGAAGGGAGACGAAAATTTAATAGTTATGGGGGACTGGAATTCGATAGTAGGAAAAGGAAGAGAAGTAAAAGTAGTAGGTGAATGTGGAATGGGGGTTAGGAATGAAAGAGGAAGCCGCCTGGTAGAAATCTGCACAGAGCATAACTTGATCTTATTTAACACTTGGTTCAAGAATCATGAAAGAAGGATGTATACGTGGAAGATACCTGGAGACACTGTAAGGTTTTAGATAGATTATATAATGGTAAGATAGACATTTTAGGAATCAGGTTTAAAATTGTAAGACATCTCCAGGGGCAGATGTGGACTCTGACCACAATCTATTGGTTATGAACTGTAGACTAAAACTGAAGAAACTGCAAAAAGATGACAATTTAAGGAGATGGGACCTGGATAAACTGAAAGATCCAGAGGTTGTAGAGAGTTTCAGGGAGAGCATTAGGAAACCATTTACAAGAACGGGGGAAAGAAATGCAGCAGAAGAAGAATGGGTAGCTTTGAGGGACGAAATAGTGAAGGCAGCAGAGGATCAAGTAGGCAAAAGGACGAGGTCTAGTAGAAATCCTTGGGTAACAGAAGAAATATTGAATTTAATTGATGAAAGGAGAAAATATAAAAATGCAGTAAATGAAGCAGGCAAAAAAGAATACAAGCGTCTCAAAAGTGGGGACGGCAGGAAATGTAAAATGGCTAAGCAGGTATGACTAGAGGACAAATGTATGGATGTAGAGGCATATATCACCAGGGGTAAGATAGACACTGGCTACATGAAATCTAAAGTGACCATTTGGAGAAAAGAGATCCACTTGTATGTATATCAAGAGCTCAGATGGAAACCCAGTTCTCAGCAAAGAAGGGAAAGCAGGAAGGTGGAAGGAGTGTATAGAGGGTCTATACAGGGGCGATGTACTGGCAGGCAATATTATCGAAATGGAAGAGGACGTGACATCTTCAAGCTATTCGCGTGTTGTAAAAACAACTGCGCTGGTAGCGCAATGGCTAACATCACAGTGTCGAAATTTTGCGCCAGGTGTTAAAATCCAATCTAATGTTTTATTTTTCTTTTGTTGTCGTGGAAGTATGTCACCATAATACTTTTACTGAAAAATGAAATACAACGGAATTAGTGCCAAAAGAAGTACAGATTTCACACGTTATTAAAAATAGATTTTATCATCGCAATTGACACGAATTAAGTATCATATTTCAAAAACTGCTACCAACAGATCTCGTTTGTTTCGCAGAAGTTAGTGACAAATTTGGTCTTCGAACCCACGAAGACGTAAACTGATTAATTTAACGACAACAGAATGTGCACGCAACAGCCACAGAATCTGGAAAGCTGACAGAAGAAACCTATCATCAGTTTGTGATCAAGTTTTTTCAACATTACGTATGAGGGGCGTTCAGAAGGTTTCCGTTCGATGGCCACACTAAGTTCTTGCCTATTTGTCGATGCTTACAAGCATCGGAGTCCCGCTGGATTGCATATACGTTGCAGTAACACACAGACGGAAACTTTTTCATCACCTCTCATAAAAATGGAACGATTTTTGCACATTATTGGCTCGTGGAGTGGGCAACACGAGCCTCCCCGTACGATGGGCTGTTTGCCTATGAAACCAGAGTACCGACATGTTCATTAAAAGTAATTTCCCCGAAGTGTATGCGGTTACATAGACCGTCCTGCATATACATTTACTGACAGGTAAAGAGTTGCATCACCGATTATAGAAGTGCCCCACAAATAGACAAATCACGAGTCGAAGCGTCACAACTAAAACACACACCTTGAACCATAACCAACAACAGGCTCCGGCTTTCGACAAAATTCTTCGGTATGCGCTGTTTACCGCTAAATTATCACCGGATCGCGAGATTGTTTTCCTAACGAAATTCACACAAAAAAACTGTATATTTGCCTTTGCACGTTGCTCGTGGTGTTACGAATTTCTATGCTTTGAATTTTTTGTCATGTTACTGGTTCTCTTGAAGCATAAAAGTAAAATATAAACTAAAAATTTAAATACTAGGATTTTTTACGATTTCCGTTTCATTTTACGAAATAACACACTTCCGTGACAACAAAAGGAAAACGAACGTAAGGCTGGATTTGAACACGGAGCATGAAATTTCGAGATTGTGCTTTTAGTCAGTGCGAGACCAAATCCCTTCGTTTTACGATGCGCGAGTTGACTGATAAGGTCCAAAGTGTGGCTGCCATTTCCTCGAAATCTACTGAGTAATGGCACACAAGCTGAAATAGGTGTCAATTTATTTTCAGCCTTCTTTGACCATTCCAAGTTTCGACTGTATCAGAGAGCGATCCATGGCGGGTTACCCTACTGAGCTTTTAGAGATTCCGTGAAGCCTCAGGGAATGATTTCTGGCTGGAGAAAATCTTCCCTTCTGAAGTACACTATATCATCAAAAGTATCCGGAGATCCCGATGTAATACGGAATTGACCACACGTTGTCACGAAAGGCGGACCCGGCAATATAAAAAGATGCGGAGAGATGCAGTAACAGCAGAAAGGATCAGTCAACAGAGCGCAATGACTTCGAACGTGCAATATTTACTGGATGTCACATGCGAAACATGTCTATTAGGGACTTTCAACCCTTGAAAAGCTGCACAAGTCGGTTGTTGGTGACGTGACTGTGAACGGAAATGTTTGGGAACAAGCATAGCTAAATCAAGACCAGGCAGATCTTATGTACTGAGAGACAATGACCATTGAGCATTACAGAGGATGATCATAAATGTCGCACGAAATCAGCGGAAGAAATATCTCGTGAGTTCCAAAATGCTACCAGCATTTCAGGTAGCTCAACGATGGTACGTAGGGAGTTAAAAAGAACGGGGTAGAACGGTCGAGCAGCTTTTGATCAGCCACCTATTTCTATAGTCACAGCGATGCTTGATGTGGTGTAAGGTGGATGACTGGAAACAAGTGATTTGGAGGGATAAACCACTGACAGGTTTCAGATAGATTATATAATGGTAAGACAGAGATTCAGGAACCAGGTTTTAAATTGAAAGACTTTTGCAGGGCCAGATGTGGGCTCTGGCCACAATCTATTGGTCAGCAGCTGTGTGAGCGTGTGGGTGTTATTCTATTATTCTGCGCAACGGATTAATCTGAGATGTATCCTTTACCCTGTGGCTCCTGCAAGATGCAATTTCCACCCCCACACTACTACAGAAGTCAGACAGACGCTCCTAACGTTCTAAAGAGAAATGCCTGAAAAACTTTCAGCAATAAATATCTTCTGGAGTCGTCCACTGTAAGGAAATGACACAAAAATTCACAAAATTTCTTACGTAACTAGTGGGATACTTGAGTGCTGGAGTAGTGCTAGTTAGTGTAAGAAAAACATGAAACTAACGAAAATTATTATTTATTTTGCTAAAATTCTGAGAAATCACAATGGTACCTTTAGTTATGAACTGAACAAGTTATTTCCGGGTTCTTTTTGGAATGTGAAGTTACCTCTCAAGGATTGGATTCACTAATGATATTTCTATACAAAGTTTAAGATTGTTATTGACTTGGCAGCATGGGTGAGAGCCATGCCTACTCAACTTGAATAATTATCCGTTAGAGCATTGCTAGGTACAGTCAAGGCTGTCATGTGTGAAATGCAGTGAAGTGTACTGTTGTGGAGGAAATATGGGGCTCGCAATAGCTGTAGTGCACAATACCGTAAGCTGCAATGACTGCTGTCTGAGCCGCTTGCTGCTGACAAATAAGATAACTCTTGTTCTATCTGAATTGACCTTCACTAATCAAACTCTCCTTATGCCTTGATGAATTCAAGGACTCCTATTCGCCCTAGTCTAACTATTGGCGTGGTACACCGGTCAGATAACGAGTCCACCGCGATGCCACTCAAAAATTCGCTCGCAGGCATTTAACTATAACCCTGTCCGTTCACACCACACAATAAGTGTGGCAGCCAATACACTGAACAATGCTTAATTGCAAGGACTCTATATAGAGTCGCACTCCGATTCGCTCTCGACAGAGGTGTTCTCCCAGTGAAGTCCTGAGGAAAGACTTGTTCCTCGCTCTTTGAGTACACGGTACCAGCGCACACGCTCTTGTTGCGTGTTCTCGCTCCAAGAGCGACAACGGAATGGTCCCTCTCCACACCAGATGTGAAGGGGTATATATTTCAGTCTCTTCCATTACTCCTTCAGCTCAAGGCGTCAGGAATATCGTCTGCCAATCAGCATTGCTCTTCTAAAACGGGAGAATGATGTTTCGTTTAAGGCGACCAATTCGAAAATCTGTAGCATTGGCGATTGGCGTTTGCTGTCTCCCTGTGAAAATCTCTGAAACTGCGTGCTATATTTGCAAAGAATGCGTAGGCTGGGTGTTCCCACACAATGTAGCGGAATTTGCTTTTAAGCTGAACATAGTGTCATACTCCCTTCCACTTGGGCAAACGCTGTCTGCTCTATGGGCGGTCACAGGCCAACATAGATAAGTTGACTCGTCCTCTGAAGGGACTGGCCCCCTGGAATGCGGTTTGCATCTCCCGAACTATTAGCCCCTGCAACCGTCATGTCTTGAATGTGTGTGTGTATGCCAGCCTCGAGTATTTCAATCTCGGAGCGCATTTGCGATATACTAGTTATTTGCATATACAACATCGACTTTATCTTATCAAATTTGGGTTCGAACGAAGTGTCTTGATGTGCGGAATATGATTGTGAGGGCGGAATATGTCAGCAATGAAGGTCATGAGATCACGACATCTTACAACTGTAGATTAAAAATGAAGAAACTGCAAAAAGGTGGCAATTTAATGAGATGGCACCTGGATAAACTGAAAGAACCAGAGGTTGTAGAGAGCTTAAGGGAGAGCATTAGGGAACGATTGACAAGAATGGGGGAAAGAAATACATTAGAAGAAGAGTGGGTAGCTTTGAGAGACGAAATAGTGAAGGTAGCAGAGGAACAAATAGGTAAAAAGACGAGGGCTAATAGAAACCCTTGGGTAACAGAAGAGATATTGAATTCAATTGATGAAAGGAGAAAATATAAAAATGCAGTAAATGAAGCAGGCAAAAAGGAATACAAACGTCTCAAAAATGAGATCGACAGGAAGTGCAAAATGGCTAAGCAGGGATGGCTAGATGACAAATGTAAGGATATAGAGCCTTATCTCACTAGGGATATGGTAGATACTGCCTACAGGAAAATGAAAGAGACCTTTGGAGAAAAGAGAACCACTTGCATGAATATCAAGAGCTCACATGGAAAACCAGTTCTAAGCAAAGAAGGGGAAGCAGAAAGGTGGAAGAGAGTATATAGAGGGTCTATACAAGGGCGATGTTCTTAAGGACGATATTGTAGAAATGGAAGAGAACGTAGATGAAGATGAAATGGGAGATATGATACTGCGTGAAGAGTTTGACAGAGCACAGAAAGATCTAAGTCAAAACAAGGCCCTGGGAGTAGACAACATTCCATTAGAACTACTGACAGCCGTGGGAGAGCCAGTCCTGACAAAACTCTACCATCTGGTGAGAAAGATGTATGAGACAGGCGAATTACCCTCAGACTTCAAGAAGAATATAGTATTTCCAAAGAAATCCCAAAGAAAGCAGGTGTTGACAGATGTGAAAATTACTGCTGCAAAATACTAGCACGAATTTTTTACTGACGAATGGAAAAACTGGTAGAAGCCGACCTCGGGGAAGATCAGTTTGCATTCTGTAGAAATGCTGGAACACGTGAGGCAATACTGACCCTACGACATATCTTAGAAAATAGATTAAGGAAAGGCAAACCTACGTTTCTAGCATTTGTAGACTTAGAGAAAGCTTTTGACAATGTTGACTGGAATACTCTCTTTCAAATTCTGAAGGTGGCAGGGGTAAAATACAGGGAGCGAAAGGCTATTTGCAATTTGTACAGAAACCAGATGGCAGTTATAAGAGTCGAGGGACCTGAAAGGGAAGCAGTGGTTGGGAAGGGAGTGAGACAGGGTTGTAGCCTCTCCCCGCTGGTATTCAATCTGTATATTGAGCAAGCAGTAAAGGAAACAAAAGAAAAATTCGGAGTAGGAATTAAAATCCATGGAGAAGAAATAAAGACTTTGAGGTTCGCCGATGACGTTGTAATTCTGTCAGAGACAGCAAAGGACCTGGAAGAGTAGCTGAATGAAATGGACAGTGTCTTGAAAGGAGCATATAAGATGAACATCAACAAAAGCAAAACGAGGATAATGCAATGTAGTCGAATTAAATTGGGTGATGTGCGGGAATTAGATTAGGAAATGAGACGCTTAAAGTGGTAAATGAGTATTGCTATTTGGGGAGCAAAATAACTGATGATGGACGAAATAGAGAGGATATAAAATGCAGACTGGCAATGGCAAGGAATGCATTTCTGAAGAAGAGAAATTTTTTAACCTCTAGTATAGATTTAAATGTCAGGAAGTCGTTTCTGAAAATATTTTTATGGAGTGTAGTCATCTATGGAAGTGATACATGGATGATAAATAATTTAGACAAGAAGAGAATAGAAGCTTTCGAAATGTGGTGCTACAGAAGAACGCTGAAGATGGATAGATCACATAACTAATGAGGAGGTATTGAATAGAATTGGAGAGAAGAGAAATTTGTCGCACAACTTGACTAGAAGAAGGGTTCGGTTGGTAGGGCATATTCTGAGACATCAAGGTATCACCAATTTAGTATTGGAGGGCAGCGTGGAGGGTAAAAATCGCAGAGGGAGACCAAGAGATGAATACACTAAACGGATTCAGGAGGATCTAGGTTGCAGTAGGTACTGGGAGATGAAGAACCTTGCACAGGATAGAGTAGCATGGAGAGCTGCATCAAACCAGTCTCTGCAATGAAGACCATAATAACAAATCACTATACGTGCCGTAGAACGTGATGGCAAGGTTTTCATTTGGCGAAGTGTTGTCCCAACAGTAAAGTACGCAGAAAGTTTTTTTTTTTTTTTAATAAGTTTGTCAGTCTTCTGACAGGTTGGAAGCGACAGCCACCAATTCCTCTCCTGTACCAACCTCTCCATCGCAAGAGTAACACTTCCGCTCTACGTCCTCAATTATTTGTTAGATGTATCCCAATCTGTGTATTCCTCTACAGATGTTATACCCTCTAAATTTCCCTCTAGTACCATGGAAGCTACTCCCTTTTGTCTTAACACAAGTCCTATCATTCTGTCCCTTCTGCTTGTCTGTGTTGTTCATACATTCCTCTCCTTCCCATTCCTTACCTTACAGTCCAATAAATTTTCAACATTCTTCGGTGATAACACATCTCAAACGCATCTATTCTCTTTTGTTCCGGTTTGCCTACAGTCCATGTTCCACCACTATACAATGTTGTGCACTAAACGTTCATTCTTACAAATTTCTTCCTCAAGGTAAGACCTATTTCTGATTCTAGTAGACTACTCTTGGCCAGGAATACCCTTTTTGCTAGTACTAGTCTGGTTTCTTTCTTCTCCTTGCGCTATACACAATGGGTTATTTTGCTGCCTAGGTAACAGAATTTGCTAATGTCGTTTAATTCGTGATCCCCAGCTCTGATGAGAAGTTTCTCACTGTTATCATTTCTTCTTCTTCTCATGAACTCCTTCTATCTTCGATTTACTTTCAGTCCATATTCTATATTCCATAGACTGTTTATTCCATTCAACACATCCTGTAATACTTCTTGTTACAGTAGGGAGGCGTTTTGCATAGGTGTACTGTGGTCCTGTCACTGTATTTGTGGAAACGCTAAATTCAGAAGAATGTTAACATATTTTACACCGTTGTGTAGTACGTGCAGTACGAGAACTGGTCAGAGACGATGACTGAATCAGGATGACAGTGTACATTGCTATAAAGCAGCGTCTGTGATCCAACGTTTTGTGGACAGTAACATTCTTGAAGTGGACTGGCCTGCCTAAATTCCCGACATGAACCCAATGGAAGACGTTTGGAACGAGTTAGAACTTCGATCCAGACTCCAGGCTCCAACACCTCTACCTTCTCTGGTTTCGGTGCTACAAAACGCCACTGTTTCCTGCGCATGTACCCCGACATCAGTATGGGATATGACCACCATGCACACATACACAGACCGCACAACGGGTTGGCATACTCTGGATCAGGTGGTCGAGCAGCTGCTGGGGTATAGCCTCCCATTCTTGCACCAGTGCCTGTCGGAGCTCCTGAAGTGTCGTAGGGGTTTGAAGACGTGCAGCGATACGTCGACCGAGAGCATCCTAGACGTGCTCGACGGGGTATAGGTCTGGAGAACAGGCAGGCCACTCCATTCGCCTGATATCTTCTGTTTCAAGGTACTCCTCCACGACGGCAGCTCGGTGGGGCCGTGCGTTATCATCCATCAGGAGGAAGGTGGGACACAGAGCACCCCTGAAAAGGCGGACATACTGGTGCAAAATGACGTCCTCATTCACCTGACCAGTTACAGTTCCTTTGTCAACGACATGCAGAGTTGTACGTGCACCAATCATAATCCCACAACACACCATCAAACCACGACCTCCGGCCGTGGTGGCCGAGCGGTTCTAGGCGTTTCAGTCTGGAACCCCGCTGCTGCTACGGTCGCAGGTTCGAATCCTGCCTCGGGAATGGATGTGTATGATGTTCTTAGGTTAGTTAGGTTTAAGTAGTTCTAGGGGACTGATGACCTGAGATGTTAAGTCCCATAGTGCTCAGAGCCATTTTTTCCATACAGCACCCTTTCGAGGACATTAAGGGGATGGTATCTGGTTCCTGGTTCACGGCAGATGAAACCCGGTGAGATTCACTGATCAGACTATACCTGGACTCGTCCGTGAACATAACCTGGGACCGTTCTTCCAATGACCATGTACTGTGTTCTTAACACCAGGCTTTACGGGCTCTCCTGTGACCAGGGGTCAGTGGAATGCACCTTGCAGGTCTCCGGGCGAATAAACCATGTCTGTTCAGTCGTCTGTGGACTGTGTATCTGGAGACAACTGTTCCAGTGGCTGTGGTAAGGTTCCGAGCAAGGCTACCTGCAATCTGCGGCCACTATTGTTGAGATATCGGTCTTCTTGTGGTGTTGTACACTGTGGACGTCCCGTACTGTACCGCCTGGACACGTCTCCTGTCTGCTGGAATCGTTGCCATAATCTTGAGATCACATTTTGTGGCACACGGAGGGCCCAGGCTACGACCTGCTGTGTTTGACCAGCCTCCAGTCGCCCTAGTATTGTACCACTCATAACGTCATCAATATGTGTTCTTTGAGCCATTTTCAACACACAGACACCATTAGCACGTCTCAAAACGTCTGCACACGTACTCGCTGCACCGTACTCTGACATGCACCAACACACCTCTGCTTATGTGGACTGCTGCCAGCGGCACCGTGCGACGACCGCAGGTCAAATGCACCGTGTAGTCATACACCGAGGTGATTTAAACCCGCAAACCGCCCACCAGAGCGTTGTTTCACCACGTATCAGCATTATCCTTAATTTATGAGCATGAGTGTATCTTTAAGAATCTGTGAATGCTCCACCGAAGCCAGGTGTAATTCCGTCGCGGCCCACGAGATATACGGGCTCCATAAGGAACATGTGACGTCACACTAGTCGCCTTGTCTGCCACACTTCGTGAACACTCGGCTCCGGTCAGGGACCATAGACAATCAATGATTGCCGGAAGCGGGTGCTGGCACTCGTAAGAACTGAAGTGTCACGTGCTGTCTTTCTCGTGGCCCTCGAACTCCACGTCGTGATGTCACAGAACTGGTGCAGCTCCACGCGCCGTGTGGCTGGCGTACAGTATAATGGCAGCCATCAGCTGGCGGCCTCGGTAGCCAGCGGGCCGTGCCCTGGCGGCAGTGGGCTCAGCGGGGCGCGACCTGTTGTCGGGACCCCCGCTGGCTGCGCCGGCCGCATCCATCAGACTTTATGTGCGTGTTAACATGCGGGCCGGCCGGCCGGCTCAGCTTATTAATGGGCTGCCTCCCCAGCCGCCAGGGGTGAGGTGGGTCCATTAACGACTCTACGCGTCAGCGACAGCACGCTCTCAAAGGGGAAGGGGGCTCTTTGGGGATACGAGCCCACAGTGTCAACCCGGGGGCGATAATTATGTGCTCCCCGGCACTGTATGCGATTTACTGCATCCTTTGTAACCAACCACAAACCTAAGCAACCACAGTACGTCCATCCAAATGCTGAGAAAATATGAGAGTAGTTTTATGAGTCTGGTAAGAAAGCCAGAAAAGTTTTTGTTTCGTAAACAACTCACTTTCCTATATACAGGGTGAGTCACCTAACATTACCGCTGGATATATTTCGTAAACCACATCAAATACTGACGAACCGATTCCACAGACCGAACATGAGGAGAGGGGCTAGTGTATTTGGTTAATACAAACCATAAAAAAATGCACGGAAGTATGTTTTTTAACACAAACCTACGTTTTTTTAAATGGAACCCCGTTAGTTTTGTTAGCACATCTGAACATATAAACAAATACGTAATCAGTGCCGTTTGTTGCATTGTAAAATGTTAATTATATCCGGAGATATTGTAACCTAAAGTTGACGCTTGAATACCACTCCTCCGCTGTTCGATCGTGTATATCGGAGAGCACCGAATTACGTAGGGATCCAAAGGGAACGGTGATGCACCTTAGGTACAGAAGAGACTGGAACAGCACATTAGTCCACATGCTAACACCTTTTTATTGGTCTTTTTCACTGACGCACATGTATGTTACCATGAGGGGGGAGGTACACGTACACACGTGGTTTCCGTTTTCAATTACGGAGTGGAATAGAGTGTGTCCCGACATGTCAGGCCAATAGATGTTCAACGTGGTGGCCATCATTTGCTGCACACAATTGCACCAGTACATCTGGTGTAATTTCGCCGCCTGCTGCCACAATACGTTGTTTCATATCCTCTGGGGTTGTAGGCACATCACGGTACACATTCTCCTTTAACGTACCCTACAGAAAGAAGTCCAGAGGTGTAAGATCAGGAGAACGGGCTGGCCAATTTATGCGTCCTCCACGTCCTATGAAACGCCCGTCGAACATCCTGTCAAAGGTCAGCCTAACGTTAATTGCGGAATGTGCAGGTGCACCATCATGCTGATACCACATACGTCGACGCGTTTCCAGTGGGACATTTTTGAGCAACGTTGGCAGATCATTCTGTAGAAACGCGATGTATGTTGCAGCTGTTTGGGCCCCTGCAATGAAGTAAGGACCAATGAGGTGGTCGCCAATGATTCCGCACCATACATTTACAGTCCACGGTCGCTGTCGCTCTACCTGTCTGAGCCAGCGAGGATTGTCCACGGACCAGTAATGCATGTTCCGTAGATTCACTGCCCCGTGGTTTGTGAAACCCGCTTCATCGGTAAACAGGTAGAACTGCAACGCATTCTCTGTTAATGCCCATTGACAGAATTGCACTCGATGATTAAAGTCATCACCATGTAATTGCTGATGTAGCGACACATGAAACGGGTGAAAGCGGTGACGATGCAGTATGCGCATGACACTACTTTGACTCAGTCCACCGGCTCTCGCAGTGTCCCGTGTACCCATGTGTGGGTTTATGGCAACAGCAGCTAACACACCAACTGCACCCGCTTCTCCTGTGACGGGCCTGTTACGGACCCGTTTGCGTGCTACGACCATACCTGTTGCATACAGTTGGCGGTAGATGTTTTGCAATGTGCGGCACGTTGGATGCTCTCTGTCCGGGTACCGTTCTGCATACACCCTGCAGGCTTCAGCTGCATTTCGTCGACACTCGCCATATATGAGTATCATCTCCGTCTTTTCAAAGTTCGAATACACCATAGTCACAGTTCCTACAACACTACACTATCACAGACGTCTTGTCTGCGTGCGGAGACGAATGCAGAATAACAATAGCAGCAAGCGCTACATGCGAACACTGCGACAGCTAGATCAAACCACAACAGTGCACTACAGCCACACTCGTAAACACGGTCGTCATCGTAAACATGCCCCTGCAGATGCTGCTCGCCGACCGTGGCCCGTGTTTCTTACAACACGCAACTGAACGTCTGAGGTTTCAAGCGTCAACTTTAGGTTACAATATCTCCGGATGTAATTAACATTTTACAATGCAACGAACGGAACTGATTACGTATTTGTTTATATGTTCAGATGTGCTAACAAAACTAAATTGGTTCCATTTGAAAAAACGTAGGTTTGTGTTAAAAAACATACTTCCGTGCATTTTTGTATGGTTTGTATTAAACAATTACACTAGCCCCTCTCCTCACGTTCGGTCTGTGGAATCGGTCAGTATTTGATGTGGTTTACGAAATATATCCAGCGGTAACGTTAGGTGACTCACCCTGTATATACTAAGATGATTCTATATATATACTAAGAAGTTCCTGAACTCTTACGGGAATCCGCAACGCGCCGCGAGTTATGAGTATAATGGGCGAGGGCACTACGAATGTAGTGCGGGACAATACGTTGAGAATGTGGGTTTCGGGGGGAAGCGTGCCAGAGATAAATCCCTGCAGTGGCGCTATACTCTGTGTCCTCGGTGGCTCAGATGGATAGAGCGTCTGCCATGTAAACAGGAGAACCCGGGTTCGAGTCCCGGTCGGGGCACTCATTTTCATCTGTCCCCGTTGACGTATGTCAACGCCTGTAAGCAGCTAAGGGTGTTCATTTCATTGTAATTAAGCTCACTTTTCTTCTCGACATAGTCTTCTTTGAGGGACGTACATTTGGTCCAGCGATCCTCCAGCTTTTTCATCTCATCGGAAGAATAGGTTCCTTCACACTCGGCAAAATAGGAGGTGTATCAAAAAGAATAGTCGGATTTGCCACGTCTGTATTTCTGAAACTGATAAACATATACAGTGAATTTTGTTTTTAATGAACATGAACTCAAAATTTTTTTTTTCATAGGGATACTATATGCCCCCTTTAGAAACATTATCAATGCGGTATTCAAACGGCTCCCACACTGCAGCGAGCATGTCTTGAGTTACAGTTTCCACAGCCACTATTACGCGATGCCTCAGTTCATTCATTGTTGTTGGTAACGCAGTCTTTTATATGCCCCCACAAGAAATAATCACCTAGCTAGGTAAAATCAGGATCTCTTAACTTCATAAATTTACCATTCTTCATCATCCATGAAAGTTTTTAACATCATCACGGGTTCATCCTGCAAAAGTAGGCAGCATACGCAACGCTTGTTCGAAACATTCTTGAGTACTGATCGATTGTTTAGGACTCATACTAGATCGGATTAAAGGAAAACATCGAAGTAATTGAAAGGCATACTGCTAGATTTATAGCCGGCGGTTGTGGCCGAGCGGTTCTAGGCGCTTCAGTCTGCAACCACGCTACCGCTTCGTCGCAGGTTCGAATCCTGGCTCGGGCATGGTTGTGTGTGATGTCCTTAGGTTAGTTGGGTTTAACTAGTTCTAAGTTCCAGGGGACTGATGACCTCAGATGGTAAGTCCCATAGTGCTCGGATCCATTTGAACCATTTTGAACCTAGTCAGGTCCGGCGACCCTGGAGGCCAGTGATATAAGGCTGAATCTTTTGGTCCAGTACGACCAACCCATCGTTCAGTTATTCTTTGATTTAAAAATTCCCGCACTTCCAGATGCCACTGTGGCGGTGCCCCACCCTGTTGGTAAATGAAGTCGTTTGAATCAGTCTCCAACTGTGGGAAAAGGAAGTTCTCAAGCCTACCGAAATATGCGCTTCGTGTAGCAGTGTTCTCGGCAAAGAAAAATGGACCATACATTTTTTTCCGGTAAAGCTGTAAAAAAACACATTAAATTTTGGAGAGTCTCTTCTCACATTATGTCAGTTCACCTTTCCATTTAGATAGAATGTTGCCTTGTCACTAAATACTAAGCGTGGAAGAAAACTGTCATCCTCCATCTTGCCAAGAACGAAATTACAGAACTCCACACGTTGTTGTTTTCACATTCACGAAGAGCTTGCATTAGCAGAATTTTGTGTGGTTTCAGGTGTAAACGTCGACGCAACACACGCCAGACAGACATAGGGGGCATATTGCACTGTCGAGCTGCACGGCGAACGGATTTCTGCGGACTCCTTGTGAAACTATGGCGGATGTGTTGGACGTCTGTGTCAGACACTCGGGGACGGCCTGGTGTTTTGCCTTTACACAAATAACCTGTTTCTCGGAATTGTTCATGCCATCGTCTAATGCTCTGAGCTGCAGGTGGAACCACACCATACCTTGTACGAAAGTCACGCTGAACAGTTATTACTGACTATCACTGCGCAAAACATAGAACTCAAAACGCTTTCTGTTGTCCCGACACCACTTTTACTAGAACTGAAGTGGGCGCACGCTGCTGCTACCTAGTGGAAACTATGTAAAACTTGAGAGTTTGTTTTTTCCAATAGCACTTTGTTCACGCATATATTCTTTTTGGTACACCGTGTACTTGTTGATTAGAAGTATAATTTATTAATTTCATAACTCTATTTCCTCATTTGATGTAAATTTTTCCCAGGAAGCCAAAGCTTCAATTTGGGAACAGGAAGAAGTCACGTGGGGCTACGTCTGGTGAATAGGGTGTATACGCAACCTGTTCAAAGCCAATTTCATGCACTTTTTCGAATGTTATCGCTGATTTGTTGGAAGATGCATTACCGTGCTGAAAGAGCACTTTTCTGCGTCCCAACCTTGGTCTCCTTCCAGCCAACGACCCAGCTATACAGCATAATATGTCAAGTTATGATTCTGCCGTTTTCCAAGTCATGTATGAGGATTATTCCGTATGAATCCCAAAACGCAGTGGCCATCACCTCACCAGCTGACAAAATGGTCTTTGTCTTCTTCGGTGCAATATCACCATCCTTTTTCCATTGTTATGACTGCTGTTTTGAGTCTGGTGCGTAATGACGGATGCTTGTTTCATCAATAATCACAAATCGGCGCACATACTCTTGTGGATCGCGATTAATCATCGCCAGACATTCTATTGTTCTGCCAGAAGCACTTTTGGTCGACTGTGGGCAACTGCGGCACCAATCTCGCCCACAGCTTCTTGCTAGACAATGCTTCGTGCAAGTTATTATGCAATCTCTCATATGAGCAATCTTACAAATTTTTATTCTGCCGTCTTGTATTACCATATCATGGATTTTGTCCCTTGTTTACTTTGTGGTGACCTCAACTGGATGACCACGTTTAAATTCATTAATCCCAAAGAAATTGGTTTTCAGTGATGGTGCATAGTACGCGTGAACTTAATCTAATTCTGTTTTCATCTGCGCGGCAGTCCAACCCTTCAAATTAAAATGTTTAATAACACACGAAACCTGTTTTTTTTTTCATTCTTAATCACAGCCGAAACACTGGCTCATTCAGACGGCTGTCAACAATGAACTGTACGCTGAACACTCTTTATGCGATCCTGGTAATAATCAAGCTTCCCAGCCATGTAGGTACAACAAAAATTTTCCATTCTCTAATGGAAATTTACTAGAATTATCAAACCGTTCTTGTAGTGATTGTTGCACACTTGGTGCAAAAAATAACGCCAAAATATCGACACGGTAAAGTAAGCAGAAATTCATGCATATATGTAAATAATAATAATATCGTCTCAATGACCGACTGCAATTCTTTCGACTGGATCCCCACTTCGGCGACTTGCGTGTTACTAAACTACGACGGAAAGGGAACAAACAGTTTAACGTGCAATTCGGACCACTTGTCATTCCTGGCGACTTCTCAAATCACTGAGAGGCGAAGGTTAGGTTAAAGGCCGACTGAAAAGTTCTGTGGTTGTGGAAGGCGCTGTAACGGCTGTACGATACGTGAATACCATCCTCCGACCGATAGTGCAACCATATCGGCAGCATATTGGCGAGGCATTCTTCTTCATGGACGACAATTCGCGCCGCCATCTTGCACATATTGTGAATGAATTCCTTCAGGATAACGACTTTGCTCGATTAGAGTGGCCAGCATGTTCGCCAGACATGAACCCTATCGAACATGCCTGGGATAGAATGAAAAAGGCTATTTATGGACGACGTGACCCACCAATCACTTTGGGGGATCTACGCCGAATCGCCGTTGATGAGTGGGACAACCTGGACCAACAGTGCCTTGATGAACTTATGGATAGTATGCCACGACGAATACAGGCATGCACCAATGCAAGTGGACGTGCTTCTGGGTATTAGAGGTACCGGTGTGTACAGCAATCTGGACCACCACCTTTGAAGATCTCGCTGTATGGTGGTACAACATGCAATGTGTGGTTTCAGTGAGCAATAAAAAGGGCGGAAGTGATGTTTATGTTGATCTCTATTCCTGTTTTTTGTACAGGTTCCAGAATTCTCTGTATCGATGTGATGCAAAAGTTTTTTTGATGTGTGTATAATCCTAGATTTACCGAAAGAGTTTGACACAGTATCACACTACGGACTATTCACGGAAGTCCGGAAAAGGTTCTGAGATACATTAGTGGCTCGAATACCTTCCAAGTATCAGACACCAGTATGTTGTCCTGGACGGCGAGTGTTGGTCGGGTAAATACATCGTCAAGAGTACCCTAGGGAAGAATGGTGGGAACAAACGGCGACTGTCTACTGTAGCACATGGGAAAGGGCCATTTTTGAGTCATCGTAGGAAGATTCAGGATGACTTGGACAGAATTTCTGTTTCGTGTAATGAGTGGTGGCTAGGAAAAATAATCCTGTAATGTTCGAATACAGTATTTGGTATTCTCATGACACAATCACGCCGATTAGATGCCTAGGCCTAATGCTGCAAAGTATCGTATAATGGAAGACGAGTGGTCGATTTCGTTTATTGGAAAAATTCTAGGAAAGCATAGTTCACCTACAAAGGAGAGAGCGTACAGAACCTCATTCTTGAGTACTGCTCGAGTGTTTGAAATCCGCAACGGGTCGGATTAAAGGAAGAAATCGAAGCAATTCAGAGACGTGTTGCTAGATTTGTTACTAGTAAGTTCGATCAACATGCACATCGTGCTGTCACATCGGAATCCCTCCAAGGAAGGTGACTCTTTTTTTTTTTTTTTTTTTTTTTTTTTTTTTTTTTTTTTTTTTTTGCGGAACAGTATCGATATAATTTAGAAAACCGATTTCTCAAGCTTACTGCAGCACTGTCCTACTCATAACAACATGCATCTCGCGTAAGATCCGCGACCACGAGATAAGAGAAACCAGAGCTCATACGAAAAAAGAGACAGTAGTTATTCCTTCGCTCTATCTCAGAGCGGAACGAGAGAGGGTATGACTAGCAGTGGTGAAAATACCCTCCGCCATCCACCCTATGGTGGCTAGCTGAGTATGTGCTGTGTCTGTAAATGTGTTCCCCAAGGCTCTGTTCTTTCTTCACTCCTGTATATCCTCTTCACTTGTGATAAGATTATCTCATTCAACCAGAAAGCTGACGACATCGCGTTCTTAGGACTACACTCAGTGACGCAACTAGCTTTATGACAGCCAAATCGCGAACCCTGGAACCGCAAATGAAAAGAGGAAGAGGGAAGGATAGTAAAAAGTAGAAGAAGGAGAAAGAGAAGTAGGAAGAGGTAGTGGACGATGTAGAAGATTGATTACTAAAATGGGAAGGAGGACAGAGAAGAAGTGTGAAATAAAATCAAGAGAAGATATAAACTGGACTTCGGTGAAGGAAGTTTCATAAAACGTACCTCTGCTTGGTATAGAGACGCTTGCTTTTCTCTTTCAGCTGCTAGGTTATAAAGTTTTTTGCGAAGCCAGTAATCTGAAAAAAGATTTAGAGATATAAAAAATTAAGGATATTATTTTTGTAGATGTGAAATTTCACAAACACACGGCGTGGTATGTGATGTAAGTACCAGCAGATCTCAATGATTGACTGGTGACAGTTCCATTAATTCATTCAGCGTTATTCAGGATGCATGTATAGTATTCTAGTACGGAGGCATACTAACATTATTTCTACTGAAAGCTGATTCAGCCTAATGGATCACAGGAGTGAAGAGTAGACCAAACAAGGCAAAAAATGGTTCAAATGGCTCTGAACACTATGGGACTCAACTGCTGAGGTCATTAGTCCCCTAGAACTTAGAACTAGTGAAACCTAACTAACCTAAGGACATCACAAACATCTATCCATGCCCGAGGCAGGATTCGAACCTGCGACCGTAGCGGTCTTGCGGTTCCAGACTGCAGCGCCGTTAACCGCACGGCCACTTTGGCCGGCACCCTACAAGGATCCCCCGTCTTTCACAATATGCTTTGCCTCACAACACCTTCACTTAGATTCCAAAAGCCCCGTCAAATCTGGTCTATCCTAAATAGAATTAGATCAAGCTGCGGGAGACTTGTTAGCAATTTGCACAGACGGGACGAAATGGCTTCTGCAAAATGTGACTATGGAGCTGCTACACAAACCGTTAAACGTTTACATCTTCAATTAGACTGGATCCGCAGCTGTGACGGATTGTTTAAATGGTTTAATGCCGGCAGCCCTCTACATTTTCTACTTGATTCGTTGTACTGTACGACTGTGCGATTTTGTTTTCAGATCGTTATCAAGTATCTTTATACAAAATTCTTCCGTGGTACATTCTGCCACACTGTTACGTCTCTGCACCTCGTCATTATTTAAATTTGCGCAGTTGCAGAGACTAGTATGGCATAATGTGCCACGGAAGACTTTTTTATAAGGATACTTGATAAGGGTCTGAGACCGAAGATGTAGAGTCGTACAGTACAACGAATCAAGTAATGAATGGGAGCTGCTGGTGCCATTAAATCATTTAAACAAATACTGTTGATGAGTGGCAAAAAAGCAATAGAATGTATGAGCATTATGGACATTCGGCTGTAGTTGTGTCTCCGAATATTTTCTGGTTTTATATACTTTATGTATTCTTTCTTTATGCACACTTAATGTCCGTAGTGGAGACTATTTCCACTTAACTAATTCATCTGATTTATCATGCAATAAGCTAAATAAATAAACATGTATAAAAACAAAGCGCGTGTCCTTTCTTAAAAACAATACGAGTTTCAATTTCTGTCATGAATATAATAGCATTATAACTGAAGTGTAGCAGGTCTTCCGAAGCTTTTATGTTACAAAAGACGATTTTCATACAACGAAAAACATGGTTTGCGTCAAATTTTTAGTTTTAGTTGAATGTTCTTTGTATTAAAGAGACGTACAAATTGATTTTAAAAATTGAATTTTAACATGTTTCTCTTCCGTACGGATGTTAATTTTAAGGTTTCCTGATAGCAAAAAACTCTACTCCAAAACAAAAAAATATTTTGTCATTCCTCATTAATTATTTATCGTCTCACTGCATTTTTGTATTACGTTAAGATAGTTTCAATAATTAGCAGTTGCAAGTAAGGTGGCATCTGGTCAGAATATGGTAACCACCGAAGTCAAATTGGGAATTCTTTTTGTTCTTTTTACCTAACACTTCCGATGCATTCAAATACAGTTGGGTGGATGGGAAGAGGAGTGACGGAAAGGTTAAAACCGGTGTAGCTCCTAGTATAAGCATAATCCAATCAAATATCGCTCCGAAAGGCCACAGGCCGAATTTCAGTTTTGAAAGTCCCACGCTTGCAGCAGCTTGGGCCATCAGCTCGGAGACCATGGCTGTGGTTACCCTTGACGCTGAATCACAGACAGGAACGGTTGCGATGGTGTAGTCAACAACGAACCTGGGTGCACGAATGGTAAAACGTCATTTTTTCTGATGACTCATGGTTCTGTTTACAGCATCATGATGGTGGCACCCGTGTTTGGCGACATCGCGGTGTACGCACATTGGAAGCGTGTATTCGTTATCGCCATACTGGCGTATCACCCGGCGTGATGGCATGGGGTGCCATTGGTTACACGTCTCGGTCACCTCTTGTTCGCATTGACGACACTTTGAACAATGGATGTTACATTTCAGATGTATTACGACCCGTGGCTCTACCCTTCATTCGGTCCCTGCGAAACGCTACATTTCAGCAGGATAATGCACGACCGCATGTTGCAGGTCCTGTACGGGCCTTTCTGGATACAAAAAATGTTCGATCGCTGCCCTGGCCAGCACATTCTCCAGATCGCTCACCAATTGAAAACGTCTGCTCAGTGCTGGTCGAGTAACTGGCTCATCACAATACGCCAGTCACTATTCTTGATGAACTGTGGTATAGTGTTGAAGCTGCATGGGGAGTGTACCTGTACACGCCATCCAAGCTCTGTTTGACTCTATACCCAGGCGTATCAAGGCCGCTATTACGCCCAGAGTTGGTTGTTCTGGGTACTGATTTCTCAGGATCTATGCACCCAAATTGCGTGAAAATGTAATCACATGTTAGTTCTAGTATAATATATTTTCCCAATGAATACCGGTTTATCATCTGCATTACTTCTTGCCGTAGCAATTTTAATAGCCAGTAGTGTGTATGTATTAACTTACAAATTTGGCCCTTCTCCTTTCCCGTATTAGATACCTTCAGATTTCCAACACCTCCCACAAACAGTTATTACAATTTAGTTCTTCATGCAGTAAAACTTCAGCATAAGACATGGCTTTTTAATTTATTTCTTCCTTCTTATGAACGCTAATCCCAACACATTTTGCAGGTGGTATTCACGTATATCAATGAATCTATTTATGAAAAAATGGTTCAAATGGCTCTGAGCACTATGGGACTTAACATCTGAGGTCATCAGTCCCCTACAACTTAGAACTACTTAAACCTAACTAACCTAAGGACATCACATAAATCTATTCTCGAGTCAGGATTCGAACCTCCGACCTTAGCGGCCGCACGGTTCCAGGCTGACGCGCCTATAACCGCTCCTCTGCACCGGCCGGCCTACTTATGAAATTAAATCTTTGTGAAACATATAGTCTAGATGATATGACGGCATAATCATCGAGATGCATGAAAAACTAGCTTGCCTTGAAACGAAGTGCAAATTACCCAGATAATACTCATCCGTTGAATAATCAAGAACTAATAAAACCAACACAGAGTTTTCCGTCTTCCTCCACAAAATTCTAACATGCTTAATTCATTTGTAATGAAAACAGCCAACTGTAACTGTTTAATACGACGATATACTGAAGGTAATAAGCAACGGTTCTAATTTTTATTTTTGACAAACCAAGTACGTCGTCTTAATCTATATATTTTCTGTCACTTGTTACACAATCTCCATTTCTTTGCACGCATCTCTCCCATCGTCCCGTAAGTTTGAAAATTCCCTGACGATATAACTCCATTCCAGCTTCCTGAACATCCTCCACCGTCTCGTAGCTTTGCCTTTCGTCTGTTTCTTAACGCAACCCAGAAGATGGTAGTCGGTGGGTGCCAAGTTGATACTGTAGCGAGGATGTCGAAAAGTTTCTCACTCAAGTGTTCTGATCTGCTCCCCAGTGATACGGGCACAGTGGGGATTGTGTTATACTGTTGCAGAACGATCTTACCAGGGCGTTTATGGCGCAATGCACGACGGAGCTCCAAAAGTCTCTAGATACAGTTCACACCATTTATGATTCGTTCAGTTTCAAGAAGACCAATCAAACTGCAATCCTGTGCATCCCAAAAGACGTGCCCATAACTTTCCCAGTAGACTGCATTTTCTTCGCTTTCTTTCTCTAACGTTCTGTTTCACGCTTGTAATAATGGAAGAAGTTTTCATCGCCTCTCACAGCACTCATCAAAAAAGTCACCACATTCATTTAATATCTCAGAAGAAGGTTTGGAGTTCGTGGTATGTGGTATTCAGTCAATAAACGTACCATCCAATGAAAACTAATTTTCCACAACCATACTTTGACTCATTTCTTGCACTGCACCGTATCCTACTGCAAGATTTGCAGTTATTTCGTTCACTGTGACACGTTTGTCTTTTTTTAATGAGCTTCATCAACATTTTCTTGTTGTGTTACATGGAGGCATTTCGCGGGCAACCGCTACAAGTGTTCCCACGTTTGAATATTTCGCCCGTCTACTAACACTGCTGGTAGTAATGCATACATCTCCTTATTCGTAGGCACGTTCAGCTACGAGTTGAAATTCAGCATCACATTTTCCCTCTTTAACAAGAAATTAATCACAGCACGATGTCGAAACTAACGTACTCCTTGTAGTCTATAGTCATATAACAGGCGCTAATGACGTCACAATATGGCAACATGTGACGTAAAGTCTTTAGATTAAAATCTAGAAGCCAAATTCTCCGTATCCTGTTCCAACGAAACTTTAATCTGTTCCCCCCTCCTTCCCCCTCATCTCCTTATTCTTTTCTGTTCTACTTTTGGTAAGACGTATGTTGTAGAAAGTTATATATCAATTTTTAAAACAGTCCTAATATTTTCCCAATTTTATCTTAAGTTGTGGCATCTTACAAGGAAGTCATATGAAATATATTTGTTATTGCAGATCCACAGTGTCATGTTTCGAGCTTGAGATGAATAATTTAGTTACTGTCTCAAACAGATTTCAAAAAAAAAAAAAAAAAAAAAAAAAAAAATTGAATTTTTCTAGAAGCATCAATTCAGTATAAAATGAACAAAAAAATATATGTCCAGCACACAGACAGCTCACATTCATCGCCACTGTTGTCATTATACAGTGTGTTCCAAAAAAATTACCTGATTTTGGACGCTAATAATATTACGAAATATAGGTAGTGCCGGCAAGGAAAAGTATGATGCTGGGTGGGTGTGAGCTAGAATTTCAGAAAGTCACAGTTTGATGTCAGTCAATGCGTGTTCTCAGTTTGAAGTCAGTCAGAAGTAAGATAGCATCCACTCAACAGAATGCATTTTGTGTGTTGCAGTTTGCAAAGAGTGAGCCAGTGATTTACGTCCAGCGTGCTTTTCGTCGGCGTTTTGCCACTGATCCGCCTGCAACCCAAAAAAAAAAAAAACGTTGTTGGTATCGTCAATCTAAAGAGACAAGGTGCTTGTGCAAAGGTAAGCGTCCAGATCGACCTCGCACTTTTGACATGGTGGAACGAATTCCGCAAACGTTTGAGTGTATTCCACGGAAATCTACTCACCGCGCAAGGAGAGAATTGGCAATGCCTCATACGACTGCCTGGCGGGTATCAAGGTCTATAAACCATACAGACATTAGTGCCATCTCTTGAGGTTTGTGATCAAAAGAAATGGATTAACTTCAGCAATGCCCTGCTAGAGGACATGAAACACGACACATTTTTACCATCGCAAATTTTCAGTGATAAAGCAAAATTTTGTGTTAGCGATACAGTAAACCGACATAACGTGCGCATATGGAGACTTCAGAGCCCTCGTGGCATTACCGAAGAAGAAAGAAACTAAAATGAGCGATTTTTTTGTGCCATTTCTCGTGACAAGTGTACGGTGCCTTCTTTCTCGAAGAAAACAAATTTACAGGAGTGAGATATCATCAAATGCTACAGAATTGGCTTTTTCGACAACTTCAGGGGGACTCCCATGATTTTACTTTCCAACAGGACGGAGCTCCATCACAATGGCACAATAACGTACGTCAGTTTCTCAATGAAACTCTGTCCCAACGCAGGGTAGGGTGCACGGGACCCGAGACACTGCCCTGAATTCTTGGTCTCCAAGACCGTCAGACATTACCCTGAGCGATTTTTTCTTGTGAGTATATGAGGAGGAAAATGTATTTATCTCCTCTTTACCTCGTGGCATAGAGGAATAGAGGAACAGAATAAGAGCCGCCACAACATCTGTAAAAGCGGATAAATTGTGTGAAGTTTATAACGAATATAGCTGTCGTCTAGATGTTGTTCGTGCTGCTGCTGGTGGAGAAATAACTCATTTCTAATAGTACAGGTAAAATTCAAGAGTTTGTATTTTGCGATCTAAATCATGTTTGTAGTATGTTTTTATCAATAAACATGGAGTTTTGAAATCAGGTCATTCTTCTTCTAATAATTTCCGGGTATGCACCCGGATCCCGTCGACATTCTGCCACGGTATTTCGGCCCAGAGACATCCGGCCATCATCAGGTGAGTACACAACTACTGATGAGCCGAGTTTTTTTTTCTTTATTGTAATTTCATTCCCTTGCCCCATATGGGCAGGGGAGGGCTGTGAGCGGCACAATCCGCCGCTCTTCAGCTGAGTGACACGACAACTAAAACAAGAATAAAATGATACATACATAAGGAGATAAAAAAAGGGGAACATAAAACAAAGTAAGGGGAGAAAATGGAGGTAAAAATACATTGACATGTAGACGTTCATGGGGGACAGTTAAAAAAGTCACCAGAAAGTTAAAAAAACACAGTTGGCGATTCTTGAAACACAGAGAAGACACTGAATGCGCATGCACAGGTTAAAAGTTGGCCACAGTATTAAAAACACTCCGAAACAACACACTTAAAACCCACTTGGAGCACACACGATGAAGAGTAAAACTACCAGGTGGGACCTGCCGAGGGAAAGGTCAGAGAGGATGGAAAAGGAGGGGAGAGCATGGGGCAGCTGGGGAAGTGGCGGGATGAAGAGAGGAGGGGAAACTATGGGTTCACGAAGAGGCAGGAGACATGTGGGGCGGGAGAGGAAAAGGGAAGACAGGGCAGGAGGGAGCGCTGAGACACTGAAAGGAGGCACAAGAGATGGAGGGGGAGTAGGAGGGGAAAGCTGCACAGAAGGAGGGAGGGGGAGGAGAGGGAGCCCTGAGGAGGAGGCAGGAAGAGGGAGTTAGAGTTGGTAGGAAGGGTAGATGTCAGGCCGAAGCTCATCATCCGGGCGGGGGAGATGGTGGAAGTTGTGTTGGGAAAGGAGATGGAGGGTGTGGAGATGGAAAGAGGGAGGGACACAACGGTAAAGGCGTGGCAACTGGTTGGGGGTGGAGAGGAAGGGAGACACCAGGGGGTGAGGGGGATCAAGGCGGCGGACAATATATAGTGTGCGGATGTGTTCAAGGAAAAGGAGAAGGTGGGGGAAGGGGATGAGGTCGTAGAGGATGCGCGTGGGGGACGGAAGGCGGATGCAGAAGGCGAGGTGGAATGCATGGCGTTCGAGGATTTGGAGGGCTATATAGAACCGGGGAGGGGAGGAAATCCAAGTGACGCTGGCATAACAAAGGATGGGGCGGATCATGGATTTGTAGGTGTGGAGGATGGTGGAAGGATGCAGACCCCACGTCCACCTGGACAGGAGTTTCAGGAGGCGGAGGTGGTTGTGAGCTTTGTTTTGGATGGTAAGTAGATGGGGAGTCCAGGTGAGGTGGCGGTCGAGTGTGAGGCCAAGGTATTTGAGGGTAGGAGTGAGGTGGATAGGCATAAATGGTGAGGTAGAAATCATGGAGGCGGAAGGAGCAGGTGGTGCAGCCTATGATGATCGCCTGGGTCTTGGAGGGATTAACATGGAGGAACCACTGGTTGCACCAAGCGGTGAATTGGTCAAGGTGGGTTTGGAGGGTATGGTTCAAATGGTTCTGAGCACTATGGGACTTAACATCTTTGGTCATCAGTCCCCTAGAACTTAGAACTACTTAAACCTAACTAACCTAAGGACATCACACACATCCATGCCCGAGGCAGGATTCGAACCTGCGATCGTAGTGGTCATGCGGTTCCAGACTGTTGCGCCTAGAACCGCTCGGCCAACCTGGCCGGCTTGGAGGGTATGTTGCGACCGTTGAAGAGTAGGATAAAGGGCTACGAAGGTGGTGTCATCAGCGAACTGGAGAAGATGAACAGGAGGGGGAGGTTTGGGCATATCAGTAGTGTACAGGAGATAGAGGGGAGGGGAAAGGACAGAACCTTGGGGCACACCGGCAGAGGGGTAGAAAGTACGAGAGTTGGAATTGTGGATAGTCACATAGGAGGGACGATGAGAGAGGAAGGAAGCAACGAGACGGACGAAGTTGATGGAGAGAGCATATGTCTGGAGTTTGAAGAGGAGCCTGGGATGCCAGACACGGTCATAGGCGTTCTGGAGATCAAAGGAAACAAAGATAGCAGAGCGACGGGAGTTAAGTTGGAGGGAAAGAAGATTGGTAAGGTTGAGGAGCTGATCGTCGGCAGAGAAGGAAGGCCGGAAGCCACATTGGGTAAGAGGAAGGAGGCGATGCTGGTTAAGGTGGCGGTGAATACGGCGAGAGAGGATGGCCTCAAAGACCTTACTGAACACGGAGCTGAGGCAGATTGGATGATAGGAAGAGGTAGCAGAGGGGGGTTTGTTAGGTTCAGGGAACAGCAGGACATGGGAAGTCTTCCACAGGTCAGGGTAAAATCCAGTGGAGAGGAGGACATTGTACAGGGTAGCAAGGACAGACAGGAAGGATGGAGGAGATTCCTTGAGGTGATGGTAGGTGACGCCATCATGACCAGGGGCGGTGTTGCGTTTGGAGCGGAGAACGAGTGTGATGTCTTGTGTGGAGATGGGAGTGTTGATGTCTGAGGGGGGTAACCGATCCAAGTACTGGAAGCTAGGGGCGAGCGGGGGGACACAGAGGTGTCAGTGCGGTTAAGGACAGTGGGGAAGAGGGAGTAATCAGAATGGGGATCATCAAGAATGGAGAAGACCTCGGATAGGTGGGAAGCAAAATGGTTAGCCTTACTGAGGTTGTCAGGAAATGGTCAATCGTCATGGAAGATGGGTTAATGGCTACCAGTAAGGCGGTGGAAGGCTGACCAGTACTTGGAGGAGTTGGCAGGGAGGGTGGAGTTGAGGCGTGTGCATGTCTGGCGCCAGTCCCGGCGTTTCTTTGCTGTAAGGAGGTTCCAGATATGTCGCTGTAATTGCCGGTGGCGGGTGAGTATCCCGGTCATGAGTGCGGAGGAAGGAGTGGTAGACCCTGCAGGATTCATGCAGAAGAAGGACGGCCTGTGGAGGAAGCGTAGGGCGGTGAGGGTGGATGAGTTTGGTAGGGACATGAGTCTCCACAGCATCAGTGATGGTCTTCTGAAGGAAGGAAGAGGCATGGGTGATGTCATCAGGGTGGTGAAATGTGAGGGGGTAGCTTTCGACCTGTAAGGCAATGGATCCCTGGTAGGCATCCCAATTGGCACCGTGGTAGTCATGGACAGACTTTGGAGGGGCAGCTGGGCGGGTGGCTGCAGCGGCGGGACGGGTAGAGGAGATGGTGATAAGGACAGAGAGATGGTCACTACTGATGGGATTGAGGACATCAATGGCAATGCGACCAAGGAGGTTGGGGGAAGCGAGGATAACATCGGGGGTGGAGTTACTTTCAGGACAGGTGTGCTGTGGGAGAGGAACAAGGTCACCATGGAGGGTGGCAAGGAACTGATGCCACTGCCGAAGGGTGGCAGGGTCACGGCTGTGGATGTTGAGGTCAGCGGCGATCACATAGGTGGAGAAGGTATGGTCAACATAGGAAATGAAGTCAAAGGGGAGAGGAGCTGCAGGGCGGATATAGATAGTGGCACAGGTGACAGTGAGGGAGGGAAAAAATAGGCTGAGGAGAAGGTGTTTGGTCGGGTCATTGAGGAGGGGTTGCGGCCGGACAGGGAGATGCCTGAGGTGGCCTATAGCGACCCCGCCTCGGGCTAGGGGAAGGGGATTGTCAGTGCGGTGAAGGAGATAAGGGGAGATGCAGACTACATGGTGGGGTTGGAGGAAGATTTCATTAAGGATGAAGGAGTCAACCTGGTGCTGGGAGAGGGTATGCATGAAGAGGTGTTTGTTTGCGGGGAGGGAGCAAATGTTGAGGTAAAGGAGACGATACTGTTGACGTGCCATGAGGTTGGGGGTTGGAAGGGTGCGGGAAGGGGAGAGAGAGGTTTGAACGAGGGTGTCTAACCGGGTGAAGGTAAAGTGGGCCTGGTTGTGGGAGTATGTGGCATAGGTGTTTAAGTGGAAAACTGAGTGGGCGGCAAGGGAAATCTACTGGAGTGTGTGGGGGCGCTGGAAGGGGTGAGGAACTGGATGATGTCTTCTGCTGTAGGGGGAGGGCAGAGGGAATTGTTAGGGTGGATGGGTGGGTCAATGGGGCGAATGGGGATAGTGAGTTCAGGGTTGGTGGGAGGGGGCTTGACTTTTCATTTGGAGGAATAGGTGGGGCGAGGTTCATTGCAGGTGTTGCAGGATGGGGGGGAGGCGAGTTTGGGACACTGTTTGAGGAAGTGGGAGGCTTTACAATGGGGGCAGGTGGGTGGGTTCTTGCAGTTTTGGGTGAGGTGGTAATTCTACAGAAGACAATGCTGGCAGGAGTAGGATTGAGGAGGGGAACGGGACGGGTCAACAGGGTGGTGGCGTTTGAAAATCAGGGCTCCCTGCGTGAAGAGGTGGTCGATGGAGGAGGCAGACTCTGTAAATATACGCATGAGGAAAGTAGGGCCAGAGGAGCTGTAAATACGGTGGGCAGAGCGGACTTCCAGGGCGGGGTGGGCATTCAGTTCCGCCAACACCTCAGCCTCCGTGACCACAGGGCTGAGTTTTGTGATGACGGCAGTGAGGGTCGGCGGACGCCGAGGTGGTTGGGGCTGACGAGGAGAGGAGGATGTAAGGAATGGTGTAAGGGATGCGTGGGGCCCAAAGGTGATGTGAGGAAGGCGCCAGAGGAGATCAGTATGGAAGGATGGAGAGGGAGACTTGATGAGAACAGTCTCTGTGAGGGATAAGTTGGATGATGGGTGCACTGGGGATGTACTTCCGGATTTCAAGGGTGAGGGTGCGGGGATCCAGGAATTTTGGATCAGGGTTGGCTAGGACAAAGGTATGCAGGGAGGGGGCTGGAGAGGAGGGAGGTGGGGTGGTATCCATAGCGGGGTCAGCGGGAGGTGGGGTGGGCAGTGGCTTTTTGGATGAGGGAGTAGAGCAGAGGTCGCCACTGGGCCGTTTGGAAGATTTTTTGGCGGGTGTTGCCTGGGAGGAGGGATGAGGGACTGGATGGATGGGGAGGTGGTGGGAGTCAGGGCCCTCCTGTGAGGCAGTAGCACCGGATGAGAGGGTAGGGCGCTTTGTGGCGGCGACTGTGGCGCGGCGGGCGGAGACTCTGGCAGGGGAAGCAGTGGTAGTCGCAGGGGGGAGAGGGGGAAAGTCGTCTCGGCGGGCGACAGGAGCGGGAGGGGGGTTGGGAGCAGGGACAGAGGCAGGAGCAGAAGCAGCAGCAGGTGCAGTAGCAGGGGTAGGAGCAGGAGTGACGTACAGGTGGGGATATAGCGATGGAGAGGAGATAGATGGGGAAGAGACTATGTGTAGGGGAGGTGCAGGAGACGGGTGAATCCCAGAGGAAGCACTCCATGACGTTACAGTGGGGGCAGGTGAAGGGGAGGTGTAGATGATGGTGGTAGTTGGGGCGTCCATGATTGCAGGCGGCAGCGAACACCGAGAGACGGCGGCAGCGGCGGCGGCAGAAGAAGCAGTGAACACCGAGAGACGGCGGCAGCGGCGGTGGCAGAAGCGGCGATCACCGAGAGACGGCGGCAGAAGAAGCGGCGAGCACCGAGAGACGGCGACAGCTGCGGCGGTGGCAGAAGAAGCGGCGACCAGGCGGCGGCGGCAAGCACCGGGCGATGGCGACCAGACGACGGCGGCGGCAGCGGCGGCGGCGGGCAGCAGTGACGGCGTGCAGACGGGCAACAAAGCGACAGGCACGGTTGGGGCTCTTCCACGTCGAAGATACACCCTGAGAGTAGCCCAGGCAGTGGGAGTCCTCTATGAGGATGTGAGGGAATCCAACCCTCGAATGTGGCGAGCCGAGGTTCAACCGCGGTATTCATACCGAATCTCGCGCATACGAAATGTACTGGCATCCTGCAGCGCATGCATCAGGTGTTGACTTGCGCGGCATAGCCGAATTGTACGTGCTGCCCTCGATGGGGATCATCTAGTCATTGAGTATCGAATGACGCCGTCCATTCCGCTGTGGCTGTATAATTTTAATAACAGGATTCCAATTTTATCCAGCTGAAAGCCGTTGTCACGATTTATAAGATTATCGGCAAGACATATTTCCACTGATTCTTTGATTACAGAATCCCAAAATCCGGAAACCAGACCTAAAAATTTTATTCTATTGTATTCCATTGAATGTCCCAAAGAAATACAGTGCTCTGCTACTGCCGATTTTGACAGTTGCCCCAGACGGATGTATCTTTCATGTTCTGACGCATGCGCTGTAAGATGCCAGTACATTTCGCATGCGCGAGATTCGGCATAAATACCGCGACTGCACCTCGGTTCTTCAGTAGTTGTGTACTCACCTAATGATGGCCGGGCGTCTCTGGGCCGAAATATCGTGGCAGAATGTCGACGGGATCCGGCTGCATACCCAGAAATTATTAGAAGAAGAAATACGCCGGGAAAATTTCAGAAGTCACATCAGGTCATTTTTTTAAACACCCTGTATTCCATGCTTTCATAACTTAATTTCGTTTTCTATCCAAGGATGTTGCCTGCTAGGTGACGTTTGTAGTCTGTAGCTCTGCACTTGCAATTTATTGATTGATTACACCCTCAAGACGTTTTGCTGCATTACAGTGTTTGTCCATAATTGTCTTCCTCACGTTGTTTCTATCATAAATGGCAGTAACAAATGCTCCCAATATGAGTATGTGACGTCAAAAAAAGATGTCTCCAACAGACATGAGCAAATAAAATTGCTGAAAGATTCATTCTTTGAGTTTTTCCGGTCAGACTTCTTTTCACTGCTTTTTCAAGAATTATCAGCCGTCATTTTCCCTATAGCCTGACCGTCCAGATCACCTGATCTTAATCCATGTGTTTTCTGGCTGTGGAGTTATCTGAAACATGGTGTGTTCAGCGCTCCAGTTACGGACGTAGCTGCAATGAAGGCTCGTATAGCGCAACACATTCTGCACGTGAACTCCGAGACACTCCGATCTCTTGTGGCAGAAAACGGTGGACAGCATACTGAACATGTCTTGCGCGAATCTCACGACAGTTATAAACTGATGTCATTTTGATTTTTATGTGGTTGTGGGCTCTAGGATAATTAAAAACTGATGTCATTTTCTTTTTTATGCGGTTTTTGGCCTCAGGACAAATCGTATGTGGTACGATCTTGCCGTTGTTGATGGGCTTGCCTAACTAACAGTGCCACAACATTGTCATGCACATTAAACAGTATGAATTATGTAATGTGCAATTCAAACCATAGCAATCGTATTGCGATTCATTTGTCGTTTGTAGCCGAACTCATTTACGTTAAGATGCTTGCAGCGCCATCTATTGGTCAAATGTCCGTTAAACTCTTTTGCTCCACGACGTTATCCCCTGGGTAAATAATAAACTGTTCAAATTTTACGACATTCTGAACAGTGGTCCTTTCTACGGCGTTTTAGAACTGGAACTTTAATTATGGACACCCTGCACTTGATGAGAAACGACATTCATACATTTTGAGATGCGTGGAAAACTAGCTTTCCTTAAATCATTTTCATTCATCTATGGATGAATAATCCGAAAGTAATCAAACCAGCATATTTTGTGTTTTGTTTCTTCAACCACAGCTGTTTTACATGCTTAACGTCAAATATTTAACACATTAACTGATTTGTAATGTAATCAGACGTTTAAAGCTCTTTTATACATGACAGTTCAAGTCTTCAAAAGATCTGTTGTGGGCTGTTTGCTGTTATAAAGTAGTCAGTCAAAACAATATTTTAAAGTCTAATAGAGCAAGTCAAGCCTTGAGCCCAATATGTAGTTGAAACACTGTCCATCGCCAACCGTGGCCCAGTTGAAACGTTGGAGACGAAATAAAGGAAGAAGTTAAGAAAAATCGTAGGCCACAAATTCCATAACAACAAAGCAGCCCACATCAGAAACGAAACACTCTAGTAAACAATCGAAAAACTCTCATACACAGCGAGGAAAAGATGTACAGATCTATATCGACGCATCCTCATAATAATTCCAAATAGACCAACCAAAACGCTATTTGACTACTTCTGCAACGAAAAAACCAAACCACATTGGTTTAAGGGAACTGAAAATCACTTAAAAGAGCTCCAGATCAGAGAAAATATGCTCACAGATAAAACTGTAGAAGGAATAACCAAAGATCAGAAAGAACGGTTTCAACCAAATGAGCAATCCAAATCTCTGAAGAAAAAAGGAAAGCAAGATCAGAACGAATGAAACAGTAATGGGCTAGCAGAAAGGCACAGAACATTAAAAAATGACTGATTTAACGCATTCCAAAACCGGGTAAAGCGGAAGAAGAAGTAGAACGACTCACATAATGTTAGTATCTATGAAGCATGATCACAAATGTTGGGCTACAAACTGAGACATGACGAGAATTTTCTTCACATATCATTTTTCATCACTCCTGTTATCTTTCATACGTCATTTGTGTTTTCTTCATCGATTGATTCTTAAGATTTTTCTGATACTGTGTTGTGAACTGTCTGTGGATATATTTATGTTCCAAAGCTGAAGTACGAAATTTGTACTCGAAAGTTTTGCAATTAGCATGTTCCAAATGGTTCTACGACAGCCACTAGGTAGTTATCTTTGCGGCGAAAAGTTTTGCTATCTATCTTATTAGTAATTCTTTTCCTGGGCACTAGGCTCTTGTATTTTTTTAATTTTACATGTTGACCACACCCTCTCCATGTTGAAATAAAGGAAGTTAACAATGCAATATGAACTTCCTGTGTAATCTTGCCATTTCGGGGCATGTGTTGTATCTGATGTGCAACATATTGATGACTTTTGTTTTCCCCTTGTCTTCAACAAGTTTTCTAAGTTATCATTGTGGTGTTCACCTACAATTATTTCTGACAGTTATAAGTTCCCAGTGAAGATACACTACTGCAGTCCAAGTTGTTGTAGTAATTCCGATCAGCAACCAAAAATTTCATATCAGTCAACCCCCCGCCCCAAACAAAGCTCAGCTTCTAGCAAATTTTTTTTATGTGTGCCACACTGGGTCCCGAGTAACGATACGCATTCAGCAGAAAGCAGATTACGACAAAAAACCAAAAGCCGGCCGTGTGGCCGAGCGGTTCTAGGCACTTCAGTCTGGAACCGTGCGACCGCTAGGGTCGGAGGTTCTAATCCTGCCTCGGGCATGAATGTGTTTGATGTCCTTAGGTTAGTTAGGTTTAAGTAGTTCTAAGTTACAGGGGACTGATGACCTCAGAGTTTTGAATCCTGCCTCGGGCATGGATGTGTGTGATGTGGGTTTTTTAGTTTAGAGAATTCCCTCCCTAGGCCCGACAAGACGCCTCCTGAGACGCGGCAAGGTAGGAGTAGGCAAAATGCAACAGGGAATAACAATATTAATGTGCTAATAGTAAACTGCAGGAGCGTCTGTAGAAAGGTCCCAGAACTGCTCTCATTAATAAACGGTCACAATGCCCATATAGTACTAGGGACAGAAAGTTGGCTGAAACCAGACGTAAACAGTAATGAAATCCTAAACTCAGATTGGAATGTATACCGCAGAGACAGGCTGGACAGTGAAGGGGGAGGCGTGTTTATAGCGACAAGAAGTGCAATAGTATCGAAGGAAATTGACGGAGATCCGAAATGTGAAATAATTTGGATGAAGGTCACGGTTAAAGCAGGCTCAGACATGGTAATTGGATGTCTCTACAGGCCCCCTGGCTCAGCAGCTGTTGTGGCTGAGCACCTGAAGGATAATTTGGAAAATATTTCGAGTAGATTTCCCCACCATGTTATAGTTCTGGGTGGATATTTTAATTTGCGGGATATAGACTGGGAGACTCAAACGTTCATAATGGGTGGCAGGGACAAAGAATCCAGTGAAATTTTTTAAAGTGCTTTGTCTGAAAACTACCTTGAGCAGTTAAACAGAGAACCGACTCGTGGCGATAACATATTAGACCTTCTGGTGACAAACAGACCCGAACTATTTGAAACAATTAACGCAGAACAGGGAATCAGCGATCATAAAGCGGTTACTGCATCGATGATTTCAGCCGTAAATAGAAATATTAGAAAAGGTAGGAAGATTTTTCTGTTTAGCAAAAGTGACAAAAAGCAGATTACAGAGTACCTAACGGCTCAACACAAAAGTTTTGTCTCAAGAACAGATAGTGTTGAGGATCAGTGGACAAAGTTCAAGACCATCGTACAATATGCGTTAGATGAGTATGTGCCAAGCAAGATCGTAAGTGATGGAAAAGAGCCACCGTGGTACAACAACCGAGTTAGAAAATTGCTGCGGAAGCAAAGGGAACTTCACAGCAAACATAAACATAGCCAAAGCCTTGCAGACAAACAAAAATTACGCGAAGAGAAATGTAGTGTGAGGAGGACTATACGAGAGGCGTTCAATGAATTCGAAAGTAAAGTACTGTGTACTGTCTTGGCAGAAAATCCTAAGAAATTTTGGTCTTATGTCAAAGCGGTAGGTGGATCAAAACAAAATGTCCAGGCACTCTGTGACCAAAATGGTACTGAAACAGAGGATGACAGACTAAAGGCTGAAATACTAAATGTCTTTTTCCAAAACTGTTTCACAGAGGAAGACTGCACTGCAGTTCCTTCTCTAGATTGTCGTACAGATGACAAAATGGTAGATATCGAAATAGACGACAGAGGAAAGGCCGCTGGACGTGATGGGATACCAGTTCGATTTTACACAGGGTACGCGAAGGAACTTGCCCCCCTTCTTGCAGCGGTGTACTGTAGGTCTCTAGAAGAGCGTAGCGTTCCAAAGGATTGGAAAAGGGCACAGGTCATCCCCGTTTTCAAGAAGGGACGTCGAACAGATGTGCAGAACTATAGACCTATATCTCTAACGTCGATCAGTTGTAGAATTTTGGAACACGTATTATGTTCGAGTATAATGTCTTTTCTGGAGACTAGAAATCTACTCTGTAGGAATCAGCATAGGTTTCGAAAAAGACAGTCGTGTGAAACCCAGCTCGCGCTATTCGTCCACGAGACTCAGAGGGCCATAGACACGGGTTCACAGGTAGATGCCGTGTTTCTTGACTTCCGCAAGGCGTTCGATACAGTTCCCCACAGTCGTTTAATGAACAAAGTAAGAGCATATGGGCTATCAGACCAATTGTGTGATTGGATTGAAGAGTTCCTAGATAACAGAACGCAGCATGTCATTCTCAATGGAGAGAAGTCTTCCGAAGTAAGAGTGATTTCAGGTGTGCCGCAGGGAAGTGTCGTAGGAGCGTTGCTATTCACAATATACATAAATGACTTTGTGGATGACATCGGAAGTTCACTGAGGCTTTTTGCAGATGATGCTGTGGTGTATCGAGAGGTTGTAACAATGGAAAATTGTACTGAAATGCAGGAGAATCTGCAGCGAATTGACGCATGGTGCAGGGAATGGCAATTGAACCTCAATGTAGACAAGTGTAATGTCCTGCGAATACATAGAAAGATGGATCCCTTGTCATTTGGCTACAATATAGCAGGTCAGCAACTGGAAGCAGTTAATTCCATAAATTATCTGGGAGTACGCATTAGGAGTGATTTAAAATGGAATGATCATATAAAGTTGATAGTCGGTAAAGCAGATGCCAGACTGAGATTCATTAGAAGAATCCTAAGGAAATGCAATCCGAAAACAAAGGAAGTAGGTTACAGTACGCTTGTTCGCCCACTGCTTGAATACTGCCCAGCACTGTGGGATCCGTACCAGATGGGGTTGGTAGAAGAGATAGCGAAGATCCAACGGAGAGCAGCGCGCTTCGTTACAGGATCATTTAGTAATCGCGAAAACGTTACGGAGATGATAGATAAACTACAGTGGAAGACTCTGCAGGAGAGACGCTCAGTTGCTCGGTACGGGCTTTTGTTGAAGTTTCGAGAACATACCTTCACCGAAGAGTCAAGCAGTATATTGCTCCCTCCTACGGATATCTCGCGAAGAGACCATGAGGATAAAATGAGAGAGATTAGAGCCCACACAGAAGCATACCGACAATCCTTCTTTCCACGAGCAATACGAGGCTGGAATAGAAGGGAGAACCAATATGCTCAAGGTACCCTCCCTCACACACCGTCAGGTGGCTTGCGGAGTATGGATGCAGATGTAGATGTAGATGCCCTTAGGTTAGTTAGGTTTAAGTAGTTCTAAGTTCTAGGAGACTGGTGGCCTCAGATGTTAAGTCCCATAGTACTCAGAGCCATTTGAAGAAACCAAAAGAAGCGAGACATGCGTATTCGTTAGTTCATGAGACATGTTGCAAGAGATTCTATCTCTTTCATAAGAGCACAAAGCGAGGGACGGACATAACAATTAACACCCTGTTAAGTGAATATACCAGAATAACGAGGACACATTCCGTCATTATGAACAGAGCCTTGCGTCTTAACCTCACGCTAGCTCGTTTTTTAAAACCCCAGCTCTCCAGTTCTCGTCAAGAGTTGGTATCGATGGCACTCACACTAAAAGTACTTGATTCGATGATTTCGATACTATTGTGCTCTAGCACAGTCAGTGAACTAGCCGAAGATGTATGCAAGGTGATGACCTTCACCTGATGAACTTAATGCTGTTTGCCATCTACAATCTTTTGATGGAGAAACAGACTGTCTTCCGGTAACACCACATCGCAAAGTTCTGTCAATATCGGACTTCAACGGGGAAGCCGGCAACAGGACTTCTTAGGGTCCATGTTCCTGTTCAACACTCAGGCGTCTTCTGGTGCTGACACCTACATCTACATCTACATCTACATTGATACTCCGCAAGCCACCCAACGGTGTGTGGCGGAGGGCACTTTACGTGCCACTGTCATTACCTCCCTTTCCTGTTCCAGTCGCTTATGGTTCGCGGGAAGAACGACTGTCTGAAAGCCTCCGTGCGCGCTCTAATCACTCTAATTTTACATTCGTGATCTCCTCGGGAGGTATAAGTAGGGGGAAGCAATATATTCGATACCTCATCCAGAAACGCACCCTCTCGAAACCTGGACAGCAAGCTACACCGCGATGCAGAGCGCCTCTCTTGCAGAGTCTGCCACTTTAGTTTATTAAACATCTCCGTAACGCTATCACGGTTACCAAATAACCCTGTGACGAAACGCGCCGCTCTTCTTTGGATCTTCTCTATCTCCTCCGCAGACCGATCTGGTACGGATCCCACACTGATGAGCAATACTCAGGTATAGGTCGAACGAGTGTTTTGTAAGCCACCTCCTTTGTTGATGGACTACATTTTCTAAGCACTCTCCCAATGAATCTCAACCTGGTACCCGCCTTACCAACAATTAATTTTATATGATCATTCCACTTCAAATCGTTCCGCACGCATACTCCCAGATATTTTACAGAAGTAACTGCTACCAGTGTTTGTTCCGCTATCATATAATCATACAATAAAGGATCCTTCTTTCTATGTATTCGCAATACATTACATTTGTCTATGTTAAGGGTCAGTTGCCACTCCCTGCACCAAGTGCCTATCCGCTGCAGATCTTCCTGCATTTCGCTACAATTTTCTAATGCTGCAACTTCTCTGTATACTACAGCATCATCCGCGAAAAGCCGCATGGAACTTCCGACACTATCTACTAAGTCATTTATATATATTGTGAAAAGCAATGGTCCCATAACACTCCCCTGTGGCACGCCAGAGGTTACTTTAACGTCTGTAGACGTCTCTCCATTGATAACAACATGCTGTGTTCTGTTTGCTAAAAACTCTTCAATCCAGCCACACATCTGGTCTGATATTCCGTAGGCTCTTACTTTGTTTATCAGGCGACAGTGCGGAACTGTATCGAACGCCTTCCGGAAGTCAAGAAAAATAGCATCTACCTGGGAGCCTGTATCGAATATTTTCTGGGTCTCATGAACAAATAAGGCGAGTTGGGTCTCACACGATCGCTGTTTCCGGAATCCATGTTGATTCCTACATAGTAGATTCTGGGTTTCCAGAAATGACACGATACTCGAGCAAAAAACATGTTCTAAAATTCTACAAGAGATCCACGTAAGAGATAAAGGTCTCATTTGGAACCCTCCGTTCCTCTAGAGACTTGCGGTACACGGCTGTTAGAAGGGGGGCAAGTTCTTTCGCGTACTCTGTGTAGAATCGAATTGGTATCCCATCAGGTCCTCTATTGAGTGATTCCAGTTGCTTTTCTATTCCTTGGACACTTATTTTGATGTCAGCCATTTTTTCGTTTGTGCGAGGATTTAGAGAAGGAACTGCAGTGCGGTCTTCCTCTGTGAAACAGCTTTGGAAAAAGGTGTTTAGTATTTCAGCTTTACGCGTGTCATCCTCTGTTTCAATGCCATCGTCATCCCGTAGTGTCTGGATATGCTGTTTCGAGCCACTTACTGATTTAACGTAAGACCAGAACTTCCTAGGATTTTCTGTCAAGTCGGTACATAGAATTTCTCTTTCGAATTCAATGAACGCTTCACGCATAGCCCTCCTTACGCTAACTTTGACATCGTTTAGCTTCTGTTTGTCTGAGAGGTTTTGGCTGCGTTTAAACTTGGAGTGGAGCTCTCTTTGCTTTCGCAGTAGTTTCCTAACTTTGTTGTTGTACCACGGTGGGTTTTTCCCGTCCCTCACAGTTTTATTCGGCACGTACCTATCTAAAACGCATTTTACGATTGCCTTGAACTTTTTCCATAAACACTCAACATCGTCAGTGTCGGAACAGAAATTTTCGTTTTGATCTGTTAGGCAGTCTGAAATCTGCGTTCTATTACTCTTGCTAAACAGATAAACCTTCCTCCCTTTTTTTATATTCCTATTAACTTCCATATTCAGGGATGCTGCAACGGCCTTATGATCACTGATTCCCTGTTCTGTACATACAGAGTCGAAAAGTTCGGGTCTGTTTGTTATCAGTAGGTCCAAGATGTTATCTCCACGAGTCGGTTCTCTGTTTAATTGCTCGAGGTAATTTTCGGATAGTGCACTCAGTATAATGTCACTCGATGCTCTGTCCCTACCACCCGTCCTAAACATCTGAGTGTCCCAGTCTATATCTGGTAAATTGAAATCTCCACCTAAGACTATAACATGCTGAGAAAATTTATGTGAAATGTATTCCAAATTTTCTCTCAGTTGTTCTGCCACTAATGCTTCTGAGTCGGGAGGTCGGTAAAAGGAGCCAATTATTAACCTAGTTCGGTTGTTTAGTGTAACCTCCACCCATAATAATTCACAGGAACTATCCACTTCTACTTCACTACAGGATAAACTACTACTAACAGCGACGAACACTCCACCACCGGTTGCATGCAATCTATCCTTTCTAAACACCGTCTGTACCTTTGTAAAAATTTCGGCAGAATTTATCTCTGGCTTAAGCCAGCTTTCTGTACCTATAACGATTTCAGCTTCGGTGCTTTCTATCAGCGCTTGAAGTTCCGGTACTTTACCAACGCAGCTTCGACAGTTGACAATTACAATACCGATTGCTGCTTGGTCCCCGCATGTCCTGACTTTGCCCCGCACCCGTTGAGGCTGTTGCCCTTTCTGTACTTGCCCAAGGCCATCTAACCTAAAAAACCGCCCAGCCCACGCCACACAACCCCTGCTACCCGTGTAGCCGCATGTTGCGTGTAGTGGACTCCTGACCTATCCAGCGGAACCCGAAACCCCACCACCCTATGGCGCAAGTCGAGGAATCTGCAGCCCACACGGTCGCAGAACCGTCTCAGCCTCTGATTCAGACCCTCCAGAGATACGGAGGAGATCACCAGATTACAGGACAATGAGCACCATGTATACCACGAATGGGTCATCAAGGGTCACTGTAGAAGTCGGAGTGGGATCGAGTACACTTCAGCAGCCAGCCCTAGACTGCCGCACCTGCTTGCTGACAGTCCGTCGCGGCACCAGGGTCGCTGACAGCTTCTAAGGGAGCAACCATGGAGCTGACTCGCCGGACGTCAACTAGAATCCAACGATCAGCTGAATGAGCAACAGCCGGGGCTGTGCGGAAGAACTCTAACAATATTTTACGAGCATCGAAGTCGCTTCACAAGTTCCCAACAGCTGCCCTTAATTCACAGCCCTCTGTAAACTGCTGGAGATTGTACGCGCATTCGGATTTAGAGTGGATCTTCAGAGAAACTGTTTTTGCGCGCTTAAACGGCAGTAGAAGCTGATCCCAAGTGCTTGACGAACGGACGTCGCGTCGCCTCTGCAGAGCCACAGAGTGAGATGGTGCAGTAGTTAGTTAACTGGACTCGCATTCGGGACGGGAAATGTTCAGATCCCCGTCTGGACTTCCAGATTTACCGTAGTTTCGCTGAATCGCTTCAGGAAAATGCTGGGATGGTCCCTTTGAAAAGGGGACGTCCACTTTAGTTACCCAACCTTTCGTTATCTGTACCCCTGCTCCATCTGTAATACCTCGCTGACCTTCAGCAGAGAAATGTTGGGTAATCGACGGTCTACTGTAAGTCATATCGCCTACGGTTTGGACAAGGGGCGCCAGGAACCCATTTCTGTCAGGATTGTATGGAGTCAAACGTACCGCATAGACCACATTAGTAGTCGCTGGTCGACATGTCATCCGGTGCTTCCACGTGTCGCGTGGCCACTTACTGTAAACAGAAGATTACAAAGCATAGCCTCCCATGTGCCTGAAACATTATAATCAGATTTTCTAATTTTGTGTGATACTTGGACTTTGCGCGCGGAAATCATTCAAAAGCTGAGGCTTTCACAGTGGACAGTGGAGATGTACAGGAATTGCTAGGAGTGACGAACACGAACATGAAACGGATTGGAGTCAAAATCATGATTATGGTCATGTACGTCGACTGCAGATGTGGATGGCCAGGTGCATGATAGATTCAAGGAAATGCATTGCTATTTTCCATATCAGATTCAGGGGAAAACGCAATGAGACTGTGTAGATTGCAGTAGAAAACGTGTAGGACACAGATGCATACAGTCTAAGATTATAGCGGATGGCCGGCCGCGGTGGACGAGCGGTTCTAGGCGCTTCAGTCCGTAGCCACGCGACTGCTACGGTCGCAGGTTCGAATCCTGTCTCGAGCATGGATGTGTGTGATGTCTTTAGGTTAGTTACGTATAAGTAGTCCTCTGTTCTGGGGGACTGATGACCGCCGATGTTCAGTCCCATAGTGCTCAGAGCCATTTGAACCATTTATAACGAATGAAAAACCGTAGTTGTCGGTGTCAGATGACTCCCGAGGGTTGTGATGAAGTCTTTCTGGGTGTGATGGTCGCAGATAGGTTGGAAACCATTTGCAAATCTTTCTCAGAGTGCGAAGCAGCCTCCGCAGCTGTTCAGTCCAGAGCCATACAGATTACATAATTCACATAATTACATATTTCACATATTTCCAAGGGACATTCAACAAATAATGCAACATTTTTTTTTAAAGTGGATTGAGTTTATTCAAGATATCAATACACCATATTATTCCCAATTCTTTTCGCTAAGAAATCCTATTTTACAAAATAATCTGCGTTCAATGCTACAGCCATACGTCACATAACTGGGGTTGGGCGGGGGGGGGGGGGGGGGGGCTGTACGCCTTCATGGTATAAATCTATTGGTGGACGTCGGTGCCAAAGTCTTGCTGCATAACTAACCTTCCCATCATCCATGTACTACTTCCCGTGGAGTGTACCCTTTGCTGGGCCAAACACAGGGAAGTCGGGAGGTGCGAGATCCTGGCTGTAAGGTGGATAAGGAACCAGTGATGTTCTCTGAGCTCTCCTTGGGTACACAGACCTGCGTGAGGCCTCGCTTTGTCATGGAGAAGGAAAAGTCCGTTTTCATTTTTGTGGCGACGAGCACACTGAAGTCTTTTCTTCACTTCTTCAGTTTCCTGAAGGTAGCACATTACACTTGATAGTTCATAGTTATACCATGACTGAGAACAGAATAAACCCTTGAGAATACCAGAAGACCGTCTCCATGACTTTACCGGCTGAGATGCGTCTTTGAATTTCTGCATAGGAGAGGAGTTGCGGCGCCACTCGGTGTATTGCCGTTTTTTTTGTTTTTTTTTTTTTGTTTTTTTGCAGTTCGAAGTAATGAACCCGTCATCACCTGTGACGATATTCAACAAAAAATTGGCACGATCAGCCTCGTAACCCACAAGCAATTCTGCAGAGATGGTCCTTCGTTGTTCTTTACGGTCTTCTGTTAGGTGGCGAAGAACCCAGAGAGCACACGCGCTGGAGCACCCCCACTACTGGACGAGTGTGTTGACACTACCAACATATACGAGCAGCTGTTCAACGAGGTGTTTGCAATCCGTTGATCACCTCCAATGAGAGTGTTTAAACATCCCAACATTGCGGGAATCACAGTTGTGAGCGGCTAGCCAGTACACAGGAGATCAGAGAGACATGATCGATCTTTTTGCGATGATAGACACCTTGCCCAACGACTCACCATGCTTTTTTTCTCAGTCAGGTGTATGTAGACACTCCGCAGGTGCCTATGCATATCTGTGGTGCGCAGCTTTTCCGCCAAAATGAACTCAGTGTCAGCTCTGTGCTTGTAATGCACCTCCTTTACAAACACCGTTTTGAAGGCTATGTGTAGAGCCACTATCAATCAGAACTTTATGAAACTATTGGGGCTGAACTGGCGATATTCGATGACATCCCACAACACATCCCGCATTTTTTCAACCTAAAGCTGCCGAGTAATAATCGTGTTGCATTAGTTATTGAACGTCCCTCGTAGGTTACATGATACACTACTGGCCATTAAAATTGCTTAACCAAGAAGAAATGCAGATGATAAACGGGTATTCATTGGACAAATGCTGTATATTATACTAGAACTGACATGTGATTACATTTTCACGTAATTTGGATGCATAGATCCTGAGAAATCAGTACCCAGAACAACCACCTCTGGCCGCAATAACGGCCTTGATACGCCTGGGCATTAAGTCAAACAGAGCTTGGATGGCGTGTACAGGTACAGCTGCCCATGCAGCTTCAACACGATACCAAAGTTCAGCAAGAGTAGTGATTGGCGTATTGTGACGAGCCAGTGCTCGGCCACCATTGACCAGACGTTTTCAATTGGTGAGAGATCTGGAGAATGTGCTGGCCAGGGCAGCAGTCGAACATTTTCTGTATCCAGAAAGGCCCGTACAGGACCTGCAACATGCGGTCGTGCATTATCCTACTGAAATGTAGGGTTTCGTAGGGATCGAATGAAGGGTAGAGCCACGGGTCGTAACACATCTGAAATGTAACGTCCACTGTTCAAAGTGCTGTAAATGCAGGTACCGAGACGTGTAATCAATGGCAGCCCATACCATCACGCCGGGTGATACGCCAGTGTGGCGATGACGAATACACGCTTCCAATGTGCGATCACCGCGATGTCGCCAAACATGGATGCGACCATCATGATTCTGTAAACAGAACTTGGAGGCATCCGAAAAAATGACGTTTTGTCATTCGTGTACCCAGGTTCGTCGTTGAGTACATCACCGCAGGCGCTCCTGTCTGTGATGCAGCGTCAAGGGTAACCTCAGCCATGGTCTCCGAGCTGATAGTCTATGCTGCTACAAAACGTCGTCGAACTATTCGTGAAGATGGTTGTTGTCTTGCAAACGTCCCCATCTGCTGACTCAGGGATCGAGACGTGGCTGCACGATCCGTTACAGCCACACGGATAAGATGCCTGTCATCTCGACTGCTAGTGATACGTGGCCGTTGGGATCCAGCACGGCGTTCCGTATTACCTTCCTGAACCCACCGATTCCATATTCTGTTAACAGTCATTGGATCTCAACCAACGCGAGCAGCAATGTCGCGATACGATATACCCCAATCGCTATAGGCTACAACCCGACCTTTATCAAAGTCGGAAACGTGATGGTAGGCATTTCTCCTCCTTACACGAGGCATCACAACAGCGTTTCACCAGGCAACGCTGGTCACCTGCTGTTTGTGTATGAGAAATCGGTTGGAAACTTTCCTCATGTCAGCACGTTGTAGGTGTCGCCACCGGCGCTAACCTTGTGTGAATGCTCTGAAAAGCTAATCATTTGCATATCACAGCATCTTCTTCCCTTCTGTTAAATTTCGCGTCTGTAGCACGTCATTTTCGTGATGTAGCAATTTTAATGTCCAGTAGTGTTATTTATGTGATATATGTGATAAGGACAAGAAGTGGACAATGAGAGTACTTGGTACGATACACAGAAATTGCGTTGAAGTAAAGGAGCAGGTCAGACAGGAAAGAACTCGAGTTAACTTTCAAGGACAATCAGGGTGATTCGTGCAACGAGAAATTTGAAATGGTTGGTATCATATTGACTAGTGAAGGAAGTATATTACATGAAAGGAAAGTGTTTCATTAATTGAGGTAGGGGATGAAGAACTGGGAATAGAAGGAGGAGGGTTGAACTAGCTGTTTCTGCAGGAGTTCTGAAGACCGAGGTGACAACTGAAATAATCACAGAAGATAGCAAGTCAGAGTCTTATGAGGGCAGTGACGAATGAAAAGAAGTTTGGTCTACCGAGTCACAGGAGGAAGAAATTATATATTAACACTTAGGATGCAATACACTAGCAGAAGCTGGGAAAACATTTGATCTGTTCCTCCACATAAGAGAATGGATAAACCTTACATTACAATTACCAGAGGATGGCGACAACTCCAGAGGAGTTGAATTTAAATATGGAAATTGGGAACAAAGACTAAAAGCATGATAGGAAAGTTGTACTACGAACCCAGGAAGTCCGGCATAACTATTGGTGGAAATAGGGCAGAAATCAGTAGATGGCAAGCGATGACAAGGACGAGTCATGGGGCACATTATTCAACGTCAAAGATAAATATAGTTATTAGGCACTGGAAGTCCATTAACTACTTACCAGAGTACTAATTTTTTCATTCGCCTTCCAGCGAATATTAAAAATAAGGATCTGTAAAAGTTAAATTGATACACCAGTTATCATACACAGACATGTTTACATACTAATCAGTAAATAAGTTGTTTATTTGTGAACAGTTCCAGGAGCCTGGGCTTAGTTTTTTATTTTCTAAAAGTCACAGAGTCTAGATGTTTGTAAATTAATGAGTTTCTTGAATTAACGGTTTTGTACCTTTAGAAGGCCAAGGAGCCACATGTTGGATGTAATTGTTTTTATGTAAATTTTATTTCTGTGTGTCTAATATTCTCATGTAACACTGTTTGAGAGCTTTACAAGTGACACCAGCGATACAACCTGCATGGGAAGATCGGAGCACACTCATCTCTACCCTAGCTGTGACTGCTTCCCAGGCACACCCCTGACAGCACATGCCCACTGCATCTCCACGCCAATGGAGCACCCCTATCTGATCGGTTCCTAGCCCTGGAGAAAACCATACCATTCACTGTGGGATACCGCCGCAATAGATTAGAGTATGTTGTCTGACTCAAGACATCCATCATTAGAGCCGTCGATATGACCATGAGACGACACCGTAGAGGACATCTAACCCATGTCTACAACATTAACTATCAGGTACGCTGTAAGTCGACCTGAATCATTAGCGAACCTCTGTTGGAAGACAGTACAGAGAAACTGTCTCTGAACTCATCATGATGTTGTCCCCTAGATCATGCTAACACATAAAAGTTACTCATCAATCAATTGATGTGAACTCTTGCCATTTAAATCTTGAGTCATGAAATTCAGATTTATTCATATTACAGTTGCAGATGATGTCATTCTTCTTCATTGTATGTGTGTGATAATGAATACTATTATGATACTCTTCGTAAAATCCGATCTTTGTTTGCCAAGGACATAAACTTTTATGGTCGCTCACCAAGTATTTGATGATTGGACAAACATTAGAAGAGGAAACTTGTGAACTTCATTATGATGGACACTGTCTGTGATTGCGAGAAAGAACCAAATGTTGTCAAGAGCAGGCTGTGGACATGAACTTTATGCCAGCCAGATCATTAATTACAGCTGAGGTATATCAGAAAATACTTGGATATGGTACCAACTTGGAATTATTAGACTTCCATGGGAAGAACTAAAGAACTAGAGAACTGTAAACATTAAATTTTTCGTTTTCGTATTATCTCGTGTATCGTAGGTTCCTAAAAAAAAATTCATGTGCTGGACAGTATACTCGCCCAAGAATGGTAAAAAGTATGTTTCTTTTGGAGTTTTATTTTTGTGTTTCAGGGACAACTATATAGACTGCACTGTAAGTCTGACCAACAATTATCAAAATTTTGGCACATACCATCAACAGTGCTGCAAATTGTTTGCATTTGTAATTTGATATTCTCTTTGTTAATTATATAGTAATTCTGATGCACATTATACAGTAATTCTGATGCACATCATCAAGGGTGTTGCAATTTGCTTGTATTTATAAATTTATGATGTTTATGATGAAAATATGCTCTTATTGTGTTACTGACTGTATGATAAGGTCTGCGCTTGACGCTGCAATTACTACACTTATTTACAAACACATACGTCAGTTTGTTTTTAGATGATGAAAATTTATCTATAATTTTTGGTATCCACGATACCTTTTTTGCATTTACACGTGTTCCATACGGTCATGTGTATATGACTTGAGACTGTTCAACCATGTGCTTCTGCATAGTCACACAAGAATATAAGTGTGATACAAATCACTTTTTTTATTGTCGTGTACATATGCATCAATGAATGACAGTGTACTTTTATTATTTTTGTTGTTCAGAATGGTAAACAATGCAGCAGGATATGTTTATAACAGAATGAATGATTTGGTACTGTAATGTAGTGAGTGTGGGTGCAGTAACTAACTGCTGATTTATTTTGAATATGTGTCGATTTTGAACATAAGCCATCAATGTGTGTGTGAGATTATCAAGGCATTGCCTTCAGTCACCAACGTTATAAAAGTAATTAGTATGTGTGTGTAATATTATACTAGCTGATGTTTCTCCTTTTTATTCCATGTTCCCCAAATAAATTACCCTTACACTACAGTATATGCGTGAATGTGAGGAGTCTTGTGTGTAAGTGTTCTTAAGTATTTTCATCTCATTGCCTTAGCATCAGGTTTACCTTTTCCACCTATAGCATGCAGCTCATCAGACAATGAGCATATCAAACAAAAACCAGAGACAGTACCTATATTTCTTCAAAACTGTCTTCAATGAACTTGTGCTATAGTTGAACTTCAGCACAATTCCATCTGCATCCCTTTTGACGATGATGAGGAGGTGTGGCAGTTTATCTCCAGTCCTTCACATGACATATTTTATAATGTAACATATGCACCCCAATACTCAATGTACTTGATCCTTCAATGCTGCATCACAACTGCAGATAATATCCAATATTGCCATAATCGATCAGCTAATTATTTTTTATCTTCCTTCCTTTTATTATGGTGAGGGGCATCTATTATTTTCTGCAAACTTAAATGCTTTCTAGCTTGCTCGCACAGTATAGAAACTTACTTAGATGGAACAGGAGGGTTCATAAACATGTTTAAAACTGATAGCTATACTCCAGAGCATGTATCAGATGGGGAATTCGCTACTTGCCATTCCATCACAGCCCGAGATTCAGAGGCTGGCCTATCTACCACAAATCTCTATTGTGTAAGGTGCTAGAAAAATTCGTTTTTGAAAGACAGCGTATGAAACCAGCTATAGTCACCAGCATGGGGAAGTGTGAGATCAGCTTTTTCTCTGCAGTCATAACCCAGAAGAATATTCACTTAAAACTCTAGTAACTGTGATCTCACAATAATTACTTCTGCTGATGGGCCACTTTCCTGTGTATGTCTACATGACAGGCCTTTGATTAGCTGGGTTGAAATATCAGTCATAGAGTGGGAGAGGTTTTCTTTCTTCCTCCTCACTCCATATCATCACTGGTTAAGCATGACAAAAATCCTTGAGAGCAGGAGCTTGTTAATCTTATTTAGAACATTATTATTGGGTGGAGCTCACAATGTCTGCTGCAATGGCCAGTGTGATTTATACAGTGGTAGAAACAGCCAAGTTTCAGAGAGTTACGTCAGACAACACTTGGGGCTAGGTGACGGAAGAGAGTAGACTTGCTGCCAGAAGACTGATGAGTACACCCTTAATGCTGGGCCATGACATAGAAGGATGTGTGCATATTAGGGCTGAGTAGAGAGTGCGTGATAGATTCACAGTTTCCAAATGTTGCTAATGCCGCCTTCCACATTCACAAAGAGTGGTATGAATGATCTGGTGATGCAATCACCAAATCGATAGGGATGTGAGGTTAATTAACCTGCCTCAGTATTTAACTGCATATTTTTAAAGTTTGCAGTATGCTAATTCTTCCATCCCCCACTTTGGCGATTCTACTGGTATTCGTAATTATTTTTCCAGGTTCTTTCTTTAAACCACTCATCATTCTTGCAGTCACTGGCTGTGTCCATGATGTCGTTTCATGTTTATGCTTTCATGCGTCTACTCACTTTTGTCAAGGCGAGATTTCATCACTATAATCCCTTGTCCATTTATGAAATGTTTACATACTTACATCAGTTGGTAATTAATTTGTTTGATGCTGTATGGTAGTAAACCAAACTGTTGTAGAGACTGCTAGTTTCCTTTGTAGTTTAGATGAGCCCGTTCATTCTCCTTTGGTCGTTTTCATTACGTGATTACGCCGCTGGTACCACGAGCAGATATACCACTCATTCATCAATGCCGACTTGGTAAGTATTGTTGTGCTGGCCCTGTTTTTGCGTTCGTATCCGTAATTCCTCGTGGCTGACCACCATCTGTCTCGTTATTTACCTCCAAGAATTCATCTTCTTCTATGCACCACTCTCTAGGGGTATATGGTTTACCGTTCGTGAGCTATAGAGGATTCTTTTTTGTCTGTAGGAAAAAACGTACAGGGAATAAAATAAATTGATTGGGTACGGTTAACTTGTAGTTACAATTGACATTGTATAACAGTCACGATAAAGCCTAAACTGAAGTGTTCGAATACGAAATTAATAATCTAGAAGAATGTGTGAATGGACCATAAGTCAGAGAGCGGAGAAGATATCACCTTTAGTTCGTGGGAAAATTTCATTTCCTGATAATAAAGCGCAAGAAACCTAAGACGAAGTAAAGAGAACGATCGTTTCTTATGAAAAGGCCACTGTCATGAAAGTGAGGGCTAGTGTCGTTATTGCATAGCGCAGGCAAGGTCAATGAAAGTATTGATACAGGAAAACTGCATAAATAAAACGTTATTGGTAAAGCTACTATTTCCAAGACCTTTAGTAAACCACGCAAATGCGAAGAAATGACCTAGGGAAGATTTGGACTACCAGTCAGGTGTAAGAAAGTAATTTTATCCAAAGAGTGCAACTTTACATTATTATGCAGTCGCATAACATGTTACGTGTGCATATCGTCAACGGTGGCATAGAATCCAAACTGCCTCTTCCTACATAGCAGCGGTTCTGTGCGACTGAAGTCGCTGCTATAGTATGTTTAGCAGGCTCTGTGGTCAAACTGAAAGGAGAGGACGCTGTTAACATCAATGAAGTCAAGTTAATTCATTGGCGCAGATGCAGACATTGTTCATAGCAAGAGTCTAAATCATTCAAAATTGTTATGGCTCTGTTCACATGGTCTGAAGTGTTCAACTTTTGGTGGATGAGTGTGAGTCATGACATTCTTCTGCTACGAATGAACGCCAGCAAATGCAGAGTAAACTGGAAAGCATTACCAATGAAGTCTCCGCTCCATCGCTAGCGCAAGGTGGGCATGTATTATACGAGATGAAACCATATCGTAGCCCAATGAGAGCGTACTGGTCGAAATCTTTGCGAATTCTTATGTCAGAAAAAAAACCAGAAAATGTCGGCAACACACGTGTATTCAACTGCAAGACAAGAAGTTCTACAAGGAGAATTAGATGGAGAAGCCAGCTAGAGGCCGAAGCTCTTGCATAAGACAGAGCTGGCTTCGTAGTTTTAAACGCGTCGGCCAGATTTTGACTGAGTCATGTCATATTTCTAAGGATTAAAACCTACCACTTTGTTCAAAATATGATAAAATGTATATAATATACTAAAAATAACTGGTACCTGCTACAAGATAGTACCTCAATCCCGCCCCCTTCTCATGTTAGTTCGAAGAATGACAGTCATGGTAATGAGAGGGCGGTTTCAAAGACCTGCCAGTTAGCATTTGGTATAGGAACACACGAGATCTTTGGTTCGGTCGGCAGAGAGTTCAGTGGGCAGTGGGACAACGTGGATTTCTCTGAAGCGCGGAAGTCGGCATCGGTCACGTGGAGTGCGAAGATAAAAAAAATGGTTCAAATGGCTCTGAGCACTATGGGACTAAACATCTGTGGTCATCAGTCCCCTAGAACTTAGAACTACTTAAACCTAACTAACCTAAGGACATCACACACATCCATGCCCGAGGCAGGATTCGAACCTGGGACCGTAGCGGTCACACAGTTCCAGACTGTAGCGCCTAGAACCGCTCGGCCACTCCGACCGGCAGAGTGCGAAGACCGTTAAAAATATTCTCGCGCTTTGCGCGCAGGTGCCGGCCGTTCAAGAGAAAGAAGAGTGACTTTTTCTTGCGATTTGGTCGAGGCCGGTCGAAACAGTTTAGTTTCTCCTCCGCTGGGACGATTCATAATGTTAGAGAATGAAAGAATGGGAGGTGAGACAGATGCAGTTAGCGATTTCATAGTTTTTCCGGGTTCAATTTTGCTCATTAATTGTTCAAAAAAAATGGTTCAAATGGCTCTGAGCACTATGGGACTTAACATCTGTGGTCATCAGTCCCCTAGAACTTAGAACTACTTAAACCTAACTAACCTAAGGACATCACATACATCCATGCCCGAGGCAAGATTCGAACCTGCGACCGTAGCAGTCGCGCGGTTCCGGACTGAGCGCCTAGAACCGCTAGACCACCGCGGCCGGCTCTCATTAATTGTCTTCACGTTAATTTCTGGTATACTGTGATTTTATTTTTCAGTACTGTTTGCAACTACAGTGCTGGAAAAAAATTAGTACATCCTTTTAAAGCTTCCAATTCACTCAAGATATATTGTTGCAGCAGTGCATATGGAGTGCACGAAATGATTACATCAGATCAACACCACGAGCTGTTCTGAGGTGCCAGGTACCGACCCATGCTGAAACATCCGTATTAGTACGAGGTGTAGCCATCAAGGGCGGCAATGCAAACGCTGACTCTGGCATCCAGTCGATAGTACAGGTGGTGAATACCGTCCTGGGTTAAGTTAATCCAAGCCTGCTCGACCTATTCACATAGTTCTGCAATAGCTGTTTGTTGGCGAGTGACACAAGTCACTTCTCGTCCCATCATATCCCACACTTGGGCAATCGGATACAAGTCCTGAAGTCGAGCTGGCCAAGAAAGTTGCTGCAGGTCTTGCACAGCACGTTGAGTTTCACAAATAGTGTATGGGCGACTGTTATCCTGTTGGAACAATACATCACATTCCGGTTGTAAGAATAGCAAAGAAAGGGGCCTAACAACATTATGCAGTTGCCGAGCGCTGGTTAGCGTCGCCTCTAGAAACACCAAAGGTGTACGAGAGTTGTAAACTAATCGCACCCCAGACCGTAAAGCCTGGGGTGGGGCAAATGTGTGTTGGACGAATGCACTATACGAGACGGCTCTGACCCCGACTACGTTGTACGCGCAAACGACCATGACTGCATACGGTCACTAAATATTCTCATTTCAGTTTCTAGCATCATAAACAAAACAGGATAACAGTCTACACTCAAAACGGAGAAGGATACATGCAAGAACGTCTCTAGTTTCCATAGCAACAAATAGAATTTATGTTCTTTTGTAAGACATCGCCATGTCCGCATAGTTGTTATCAGACGCTAGTTCCAGATAAATGATGTCACTAATATGAGACCTCTGTGCACCTAGAAAATGCCCGTTCATTAAGTCACTCCCGTTCTCACAAAAACCGCAAAAAAAATGTATTGACCACTGAGGAGCGGCCATTTGCGACTTTATATGCGCAACGCTTGTAAAAGCTTGTCTGCGTCCTACAGGGTGAGCAACCTCTGTTCTAATCTCGCAGGGGCTCTCAGCTGCCTCCTGGTTTGGTGAGCTCCCAAAACGCCCAGCGAAATTATGTGCCATTTAGCGCTTTCGTCCAGACAGTATCAGGAGTGGGAGGCAGAAATTTTCATTGGCCATTATCTGTGACCACTTGTTGCAAGGTGCTGCTTCCCGTTAACAGTCTAACTAGTCCCTTTTCCAAAGTGAGTTAAGAAAAACCAACCATCCTGTGGGAATCACTCTCGCCTTTGAAAATAGCAGGATCGAGTAAGACTCCCACCATTTAGCTGGATTAAGGGAGGGCCGACCCATTATCTTGAGGCAAGAGAGGAGTCCCCATCCCCCAGAGCACAGAAAAACGGAGCTGTAGCTTACGGTAGCGGCAAGACGTGACCGGGAGCTGATGTGAATGTGTTACTACAGTCTGGGAAAGACTGACTTAATACTGTTACCCAAGGGTAGACAGTAGAACACTGCATCCGCGTGGCAAACACGCGTGAGCCACGTTCGTTCTCCATGTAGCGGGTCATGGTTTAGTGACACTAGATACTGAGCGTCAGTGACAGAGGGGAGCAAATGTCACTATTTTGTCAGGGGTGTCGGGAAGGATGCGACACTTCGTAGGCGGTGAAGTGGGCTCTTTCCTTGGCTCAGTGGATGAGGTGTGAGTAAAACATTGGTGGTTCCACTCACAGTCATTTATTGAGACATAAGACCCTTTAAACAAATTGAGTAATCCAATGTGTTTTAACTCGCTCAGCGGTTGCGGTTGTGGAGCGACGGAGTCTTAACGTGCGGATTCTAGTGACCGCTGATACGGCGACGGCTCAGCGGGACCCTCTCCTTGTAAATTCGCTCGTTGCGTTATTAACAAGCGACTACGGCGTAGCGCGGAGTGCTCCGTCCGGGAATCGAACCAGCGACCCTCAAGTTCGGCGTCTTGTGACAAAGTTCATCAGCTCTCAGGTTTGCAGGTGACCCATTTGGTGAGGCCGCAGTCCCTTCGCCCTCACGAGCCACCTGGGTAAGTACCACACGAACTTCTTTCTGGTTAACATTTGGGATGACATCTTCTGCTTTGACCTACTGGCGCAGTACCGACACCTTCTTCTGTCGGGCAACGTAGCGGCTAAGTCGTTGAAGTAGAGAATGAAATCCGTAGACTAACCATCGGTCCGTCCGTGCAGGTCACATTTCTTATTGGCTTATTTCTCTCCTCGAAGGATCTCCTCGAAGGACCACCTCACGCCCGTTGTCGGAGGTATTTATTCGGTGTTTTTGCCAATGTTACGAAGTTTCTAGGGCCGCGACGACTCTTCGGTCGTTGGTCTATGTTTCTCACGTTGGGGAGAAACGTGACCAATGTCACACATGTGCCGGTTTTCCTTGTTCAACTGCTGCCGCTTCCGAATATTGTGGCTTAACGTGTCACAGCCTCTAAAATGTTCACTTAACCTACAATAAGCCTTTACGTATTTTTCTGCTTTGAACAACCATGTTGTTGTTGTTGTGGTCTTCAGTCCTGAGACTGGTTTGATGCAGCTCTCCATGCTACTTTATCCTGTGCAAGCTTTTTCATCTCCCAGTACCTACTGCAACCTACATCCTTCTGAATCTGCTTAGCGTATTCATCTCTTGGTCTCCCTCTACGATTTTTACCCTCCACGCTGCCCTCCAATACTAAATTGGTGATCCCTTGATGCCTCAGAACATGTCCTACCAACCGATCCCTTCTTCTGGTCAAGTTGTGCCACAAACTTCTCTTCTCCCCAATCCTATTCAATACTTCCTCATTAGTTATGTGATCTACCCATCTAATCTTCAGCATTCTTCTGTAGCACCACATTTCGAAAGCTTCTATTCTCTTCTTGTCCAAACTATTTATCGTCCATGTTTCACTTCCATACATGGCTACACTCCATACGAATACTTTCAGAAATGACTTTCTGACACTTAAATCAATACTGGATGTTAACAAATTTCTCTTCTTCAGAAACGCTTTCCTTGCCATTGCCAGCCTACATTTTATATCCTCTCTACTTCGACCATCATCAGTTATTTTGCTCCCCAAATAGCAAAACTCCTTTACTACTTTAAGTGCCTCATTTCCTAATCTAATTCCCTCAGCATCACCCGACTTAATTAGACTACATTCCATTATCCTTGTTTTGCTTTTGTTGATGTTCATCTTATATCCTCCTTTCAAGACACTGTCCATTCCATTCAACTGCTCTTGCAAGTCCTTCGCTGTCTCTGACAGAATTACAATGTCATCGGCGAACCTCAAAGTTTTTATTTCTTCTCCATGAATTTTAATACCTACTCCGAATTTTTCTTTTGTTTCCTTTACTGCTTGCTCAATATACAGATTGAACAACATCGGGGAGAGGCTACTCCCTTCCCAACCACTGCTTCCCTTTCATGTCCCTCGACTCTTATAACTGCCATCTGGTTTCTGTACAAATTGTAAATAGCCTTTCGCTCCCTGTATTTTACCCCTGCCACCTTTAGAATTTGAAAGAGAGTATTCCAGTCAACATTGTCAAAGGCTTTCTCTAAGTCTACAAATGCTAGAAACGTAGGTTTGCCTTTCCTTAATCTTTCTTCTAAGATAAGTCGTAAGGTCAGGATTGCCTCACGTGTTCCAGTGTTTCTACGGAATCCAAACTGATCTTCCCCGAGGTTGGCTTCTACTAGTTTTTCCATTCGTCTGTAAAGAATTCGTGTTAGTATTTTGCAGCTGTGACTTATTAAGCTGATAGTTCGGTAATTTTCACATCTGTCAACACCTGCTTTCTTTGGGATTGGAATTATTATATTCTTCTTGAAGTCTGAGGGTATTTCTCCTGTTTCATACATCTTGCTCACCAGATGGTAGAGTTTTGTCAGGACTGGCTCTCCCATGGCCGTCAGTAGTTCCAATGGAATATTGTCTACTCCGGGGGCCTTGTTTCGACTCAGGTCTTTCAGTGCTCTGTCAAACTCTTCACGCAGTATCATATCTCCCATTTCATCTTCATCTACATCCTCTTCCATTTCCATAATATTGTCCTCAAGTACATCGCCCTTGTATAGACCCTCTATATACTCCTTCCACCTTTCTGCTTTCCCTTCTTTGCTTAGAACTGGGTTTCCATCTGAGCTCTTGATATTCATACAAGTCGTTCTCTTATCTCCAAAGGTCTCTTTAATTTTCCTGTAGGCGGTATCTATCTTACCCCTAGTGAGATAGGCCTCTACACCCTTACATTTATCCTCTAGCCATCCCTGCTTAGCCATTTTGCACTTCCTGTCGATCTCATTTTTGAGACGTTTGTATTCCTTTTTGCCTGTTTCACTTACTGCATTTTTATATTTTCTCCTTTCATCAATTAAACTCAATATTTCTTCTGTTACCCAAGGATTTCTACTAGCCCTCGTCTTTTTACCTACTTGATCCTCTGCTGCCTTCACTACTTCATCCCTCAAAGCTACCCATTCTTCTTCTACTGTATTTATTTCCCCCATTCCTGTCAATTGCTCCCTTATGCTCTCCCTGAATCTCTGTACAACCTCTGGTTCTTTTAGTTTATCCAGGTCCCATCTCCTTAAATTCCCACCTTTTTGCAGTTTCTTCAGTTTTAATCTACAGGTCATAACCAATAGATTGTGGTCAGAGTCCACATCTGCCCCTGGAAATGTCTTACAATTTAAAACCTGGTTCCTAAATCTCTGTCTTACCATTATATAATCTATCTGATACCTTTTAGTATCTCCAGGGTTCTTCCATGTATACAACCTTCTTTCATGATTCTTAAACCAAGTGTTAGTTATGATTAGGTTGTGCTCTGTGCAAAATTCGACCAGGCGGCTTCCTCTTTCATTTCTGTCCCCCAATCCATATTCACCTACTATGTTTCCGTCTCTCCCTTTTCCTACACTCGAATTCCAGTCACCCATGACTATTAAATTTTCGTCTCCCTTCACAATATGAATAATTTCTTTTATTTCATCATACATTTCTTCAATTTCTTCGTCATCTGCAGAGCTAGTTGGCATATAAACTTGTACTACTGTAGTAGGCGTGGGCTTCGTATCTATCTTGGCCACAATAATGCGTTCACTATGCTGTTTGTAGTAGCTTACCCGCATTCCTATTTTCCTATTCATTATTAAACCTACTCCTGCATTACCCCTATTTGATTTTGTGTTTATAACCCTGTAGTCACCTGACCAGAAGTCTTGTCCCTCCTGCCACCGAACTTCACTAATTCCCACTATATCTAACTTCAACCTATCCATTTCCCTTTTTAAATTTTCTAACCTACCTGCTCGATTAAGGGATCTGACATTCCACGCTCCGATCCGTAGAATGCCAGTTTTTTTTCTCCTGATAACGACATCCTCTTGAGTAGTCCCCGCCCGGAGATCCGAATGGGGGACTATTTTACCTCCGGAATATTTTACCCAAGAGGACGCCATCATCATGTAATCATACAGTAAAGCTGCATGCCCTCGGGAAAAATTACGGCTGTAGTTTCCCCTTGCTTTCAGCCGTTCGCAGTACCACAACAGCAAGGCCGTTTTGGTTAGTGTTACAAGGCCAGATCAGTCAATCATCCAGACTGTTGCCCCTGCAACTACTGAAAAGGCTGCTGCCCCTCTTCAGGAACCACACGTTTGTCTGGCCTCTCAACAGATACCCCTCCGTTGTGGTTGCACCTACGGTACGGCTATCTGTATCGCTGAGGCACGCAAGCCTCCCCACCAACGGCAAGGTCCATGGTTCATGGGGGGGTTGAACAACCATAAATAACACATAATTACTATACACCCTACATCCATGATCCACTTTGCACGCTATGCGGAAGCAGGAACTTTTCCTCATTAGCTATACCAAAACTGCTGTTCGGTAGCTTTGGTATAGTACATAAATGACGTAGTAAACAGAAAGATAGTATTGGCACTACTGGTAGGGAAAGAAACACAACTGAATGTGTAAGATAGAAACTGGATGCCGACGACTTTTCTTTGTTTTTTGTTGGTATTACACATAATTAGAAGCTCACATCGTTCAGCGTCAGTCCATTGTGTATTTTATATCCTTAATTGTGCTGTTTCTCTACACTTACCAGGGACGAATACTCTTGAAGAAAATTGGTTTCGGTGTCGTGACAATGAAATCAATCACTTGGTGTCCGGACATTCCTGCCAACCATCAGAAAATAAAGCGAGACTATGGGAACGTTTAATCTTATCCGTGACAACACGTTGATATTTAGTGTTGAGCAACGAAGTACCCATAGCGTAGCGGTTAGTTGACTAGTAGCCATGGCGAATTAAATGAAAATCTTTGCTCCTGTATTGGGTCTCTAACATCAATAACGAGGCCCCTGGAGCATTAAGAGCTCTAGCTACAACTTCGTCTACATGTGCCAGAAATTGTTGAGGAGTACCCGATGAAACTGATGAGACTAGACTGATCATTAGGTAAGGTTGCAGACTTAAACTAGTTGATATCGACGTTTCATTAGTCGTTTCAGAACCGGTCCTCGAAAGTTTTCCTGATCCTTGTAAAGGTTCTTGAGCCACACGTTTAATAGATTGTGGACAGAGTCTACACTTCTGAAAGTGATCCCGTAGAGAAGTAGCCACTGTATTATGAAAGGCGTATTACGTATGGTTCCACAGTACTCACACGTGGCGTCTCTCTTGTTTTCGTCGGACGCTGTATTATAGAATTCCCATACTTCCAAACGATGACGTTAGCTGAAAATCGTTGGTCGCTTACTAATCTGTAGATTATGCGGTCCTTTATATTACTCTCACTCTGTTTCTAGGCGGTTTAACGTGTCTGGTTTCTATGGGGACCTAGTAAGACACTGATCGCTTACGTAAACAAAGCTATCGAAATGACGTTATGCCCAATAGGTATACAACACATCTAACTTACAGGTAACGAGGGTAGGATCTTAACTGTCCAAAGCGACTGGGAAAACTACCGTAGTCTACGCCAACTTACGATAGTCTATGGTAGCCGTCGTGTTGGTGCGAACCCGTTGAGTGCGGGCAATAGCGGAGTAGCAATGCCACGCGGCTAAGGGAAAATGGACTCTATACAGCACCGTCACATTGTTGGGGCTTTCAGTGGTTGGCAAGCAATGTAATGCTTTTAGAATTAGAATTCTTGTTCTCTGTGGAGAAGGATATCGCCGTATACCTGACATTTGCCAAGTATTGCCACAGTGATTAATTATGATTACATATAACGAAAATTAAAATGATAATCGAATACTGAGTGTTGCTGAAGGTCACTGAAATAGCTGCAAAACTTTAAGTTTGGGTAAATGAAAAGCTGATGAAATAACTCTCTCATTCAATCTGCAGCTAAAATATATTTCTGACAGGACAGATGAAAAAGCTTACGTTGACGGTTGTGACAATTGTGTATAAGCGTCAGTTTTGTTTAGAATTAATGAGAAAAACTTCAATCCAGTTACAGAGTAGGCTTTCGTGAGTAAATCGAGCAAACGAACTAGAAGGACTCGTTACAGTTGATAACGTTAACTGGCATCACCTTTTTCGCAGGTAGGCGAGCGCACGAGAAATCTGAGTGGCACCGAACAGTGTTCACTCGGCTGTATCATCAGGAGACGCAGCATAGTTCATTTTCGGCAACTTCCGCCAAGCTATGCAAGTGCATTCGTGCCCTCTCTCGCACATACAGGGTGTTTCAAAAATGAGCGGTATATTTGAAACGGCAATAAAAACTAAACGAGCAGCGATAGAAATACACCGTTTGTTGCAATATGCTTGGGACAACAGTACATTTTCAGGCAGACAAACTTTCGAAATTACAGTAGTTACAATTTTCAACAACAGATGGCGCTGCGGTCTGGGAACTCTATAGTAAGATATTTTCCACATATCCACCATGCGTAGCAATAATATGGCGTAGTCTCTGAATGAAATTACCCGAAACCTTTGACAACGTGTCTGGCGGAATGGCTTCACATGCAGATGAGATGTACTGCTTCAGCTGTTCAATTGTTTCTGGATTCTGGCGATACACCTGGTCTTTCAAGCGTCCCCACAGAAAGAAGTCACAGGGGTTCATGTCTGGCGAATAGGGAGGCCAATCCACGCCGCCTCCTGTATGTTTCGGATAGCCCAAAGCAATCCCACGATCATCGAAATATTCATTCAGGAAATTAAAGACGTCGGCCGTGCGATGTGGCCGGGCACCATATTGCATAAACCACGAGGTGTTCGCAGTGTCGTCTAAGGCAGTTTGTACCGCCACAAATTCACGAAGAATGTCCAGATAGCGTGATGCAGTAATCGTTTCGGATCTGAAAAATGGGCCAATGATTCCTTTGGAAGAAATGGCGGCCCAGACCAGTACTTTTTGAGGATGCAGGGACGATGGGACTGCAACATGGGGCTTTTCGGTTCCCCATATGCGCCAGTTCTGTTTATTGACGAAGCCATCCAGGTAAAAATAAGCTTCGTCAGTAAACCAAATGCTGCCCACATGCATATCGCCGTCATCAATCCTGTGCACTATATCGTTAGCGAATGTCTCTCGTGCAGCAATGGTAGCGGCGCTGAGGGGTTGCCGCGTTTGAATTTTGTATGGATAGAGGTGTAAACTCTGGCGCATGAGACGATACGTGGACGTTGGCGTCATTTGGACCGCAGCTGCAACACGGCGAACGGAAACCCGAGGCTGCTGTTGGATCACCTGCTGCACTAGCTGCGCGTTGCCCTCTGTGGTTGCCATACACGGTCGCCCTACCTTTCCAGCACGTTCATCCGTCACGTTCCCAGTCCGTTGAAAATTTTCAAACAGATCCTTTATTGTATCGCTTTTCGGTCCTTTTGTTACATTAAACCTCCGTTGAAAACTTCGTCTTGTTGCAACAACACTGTGTTCTAGGCGGTGGAATTCCAACACCAGAAAAATCCTCTGTTCTAAGGAATAAACCATGTTGTCTACAGCACACTTGCACGTTGTGAACAGCACACGCTTACAGCAGAAAGACGACGTACAGAATGGCGCACCCACAGACTGCGTTGTCTTCTATATCTTTCACATCACTTGCAGCGCCATCTGTTGTTGAAAATTGTAACTACTGTAATTTCGAAAGTTTGTCCGCCTGAAAATGTACTGTTGTCCCAAGCATATTGCAACAAACGGTGTATTTCTATCGCTGCTCGTTTAGTTTTTATTGCCGTTTCAAATATACCGGTCATTTTTGAAACACCCTGTAGTAGCTGCATGCAGACCGGTCGGATTGGCCAAGCGCCTGCAGGGCTCCAGTGGTGTTTCCATTGGTGCGACAAAGGTCACATCTTCATTGCAGTTACAAGGGTGGATAAAAATACGGAAACTCCAAAAATGTAACACATTACCACGCCAAACACGGTGTAGGAAAGCAGTTGGCTTTCAAAAACTCTCCCAGTCAATTCGAATTGGATGAATACAGATCCCGGGTGGTTTCCGAGGCAATCTTATACGAGTCTTCGTACAAGACAGTAACAAGGTCAGGTAATGATGATGGAGGTGGGTAACGATTAAGCAGCCTTCTCTCCAAAGTAGACCACAAAGGCTCTACAATATGATATTCTGATAACCGCGATGAGAACAAGCGACAATTCATCATCATGCTCACAAAACCAATCCTGGACAATGAGAGCTGTGTGAACAGGTGCCCAGTCGGTTTGAAACAGAGCATCGTCTTTGAGGAACAAACACGCTACCGTAGGACGGACGCGATCAGCCAAAATGATCACCTAATATTTGGCAACAGCGCAGCTTTACAGAGCAACCATGGAGACCATGGAGTACCACGTTGTATCTGCCCAAATCATCACCAGACTCCGTGCCATGTTTCACACTTCAGGCGAAAACTCGCCGAGAAGATGGAAACAGTGAAACAAGACTCATCTGACCGAAGGGCATTCTTCTACTGCTCCGTAGCCCAGGGTTTATGGCTTCGACACCAAATATTCCTGTTAAAGGTATTTACATCACTGATGTGTGGTTTTAGAACTTCAGCTGTCCCTGTCATTCCCTGTTTATGTGGTTACCTTTGTGTTTTTTGATGCGGACGGGGCTTTCGAATTGGGTTATGTTATGTTAACCGGGGACCTAGAAACAACGGAGAGGCTCCGTCCCCGCCGCAGCCGCAGTGGTCCGCAACCCTACGGCGACTACCGCAGTCCACTTCACCCCTCCGCCGCCCCACACCGAACTCAGGGTTATTGTGCGGTTCGAAACCCGGTGGGCGCCCGCTCTCCCCCCCCCCCAGGAAACGTCTCACACCAGACGAGTGTAGCCCCTATGTTTGCGTGGTAGATTAATGGTGGTGTACGCGTACGTGGAGAACTTGTCTGCGTAGCAATCGCCGACATAGTCTAGCTGAGGCCGAATAAGGGAAACCAGCCCGCTTTCGCCGAGGCAGATGGGAAACCGCCTGAAAACCATCCACAGGCTGGCCGGCTCACCGGACCTCGACACAAATACGCCGGGAACCGGCGCTCCTTCCCGCCCGGAAAGCCGTGCCTCAGACCGTGCGGCCAACCAGACGGGCCTTCGAATAGGGTACTGAGTTCTGCACTGACATTTGCAGTTTTTTGTCACAATCCTTTTGAATGACCGTCTGTCATGATCACTCAACAAACACTTTCGTCCACAGTGTGACATAGCGAAAGATGTTTTTCCATTTTCCATATATATGGCATAGATCTTTGATACGGTATCTTTTGAAACGCCGAACACTTTGGCTACCTTGGTTACGGAAGCACACACCATATGACCAACTACAATTTGCCAACGTTCGAATCCACTTGGTTCCCCCATAATACCTGTGCAATCACAACTACACAGAACACTGTTCTGACAACGGTAGAGAAACTGTACATGTACAAACTACATCGTAATATATATAGCAATTGAAAACAGAGAAGAACGTAACTTAAAATGCAACGTAAGTATGTTCATGTAAAAACATACCAGTCAAATACATAAATACATAATCAGAAATATAAGATACATCATTATTTATTTCAAGTTTCTGCTACCAGTCACTTTTTATTTTATGCTTAATCTAACATAATGCATCGCGTTTCTAACAAGTTTTGTTCGTCTTCAAGCGTTTGTACATACATACATCGAGAAATGTTACTTAAAAATAAACAGTCTTAAACTAGATTAATCTAGAACACTTCGTTTTTTATTGTAGCTGCCGGTGTGGCATTTGGGGGGAAGGAGGGGGGCAGTGTATATCTAGAAATCGAAGTCAGTGATGTCTTCTGCTGGTTTTCTTCATTGTTGTTGACTATGTATAGCACAGCCTGTATCGGATGCAGATAGATTTGCATCAGTTATGTGTTACGAAAAAAGTGTGAAAGGCATTTATATGACAGTAGATCACTTGCAGTTACATCATCTTGCTCCTTCGCTTGCATCACTGGTGTAATGGCGGAGCTGTTGACTGACATTACACTATTGCACATTATATTTTGCCACTGATTGCCACTGCACAAATTGCTTCGATGTTATACACACAACACAAGATGGCGGACTGTAGCATGTGAGTCTGTATCGATTATCGAGGTTTTGTATCGATATTCTTGGTTCTAGTCAATTATTTACATTGACATTTCTTGAATCTATTGAGTTAGAACTGGCTTAAGACTGTTGAAGAATTTTGAGTTTTTGAATATGATTATTTCATTAAGAATGTTATCTCCACGCTTTGTGTTATGTATGAAAATTTCCATTTCTTCCATGCTATCCATTATTTCACTTTTTCCTATTTTGTGTAAAATGTCGAGGTTGTCTTCGATTTTCAAAGGGTGGCCTGTGTCTCTAAAGTGAGTTTCTACTGCTGATTTGCTACTTTTGTCAAGCCTGTAGCAGTCTAAATGTTCTTTGAATCGGGCTCTGAAATTTCTGCCTGTTTGGCCAATATAATATTTATTACATTGGTTGCAGGTAATTTTGTAAATGCCTGATGCATCAAGACTTGTATCTGGTGGTTTTATATTGTGAATAAGCTTCCTACTTAGGTTGTTGTTGGTACTGAAGCTAATTTTTACTTCTGTGTTTTTGAATAGTCTTGCTAATTTGTCAGATACTATTCCAAGATATGGTATTTTTACATATTTGACTGCTAGGGCACTGTCAGTTGTGAGTGTAGTTTGATGTTGCTTGTTTAGTTTATTTTTTATCTGTTGTGACATGGTATTAATTAGAGAAGGGTCATATCCATTGTTTATTGCAGTATATGTTATGGTTTCTATTTCTTGCTGGAGTTCTGTATGTTGAAGTGGAAATTTGTGTGCTCTGTACAGCATTAATCTACAAGCAGCTTTTTTGTGGAAGGAGGGATGTGTTTGGTATACTGGAGTCAGTGACAGTAGGTTTTATGTAAACATTGAAAGCTACCTTTTGGTTCTGTTTTGATATTTTTATGTCAAGAAAAGGTGTGGTGTTGTCTTCTTCCTGTTAAAGGGTGAATTGAATATTTTTATGTAGGCTATTAAATTTGTTAAACAGGTTTGTCACTTCATCCCACCGAGCGAGGTGGCGCAGTGGCTAGCACACTGGACTCGCATTCGGGAGGACGACGGTTCAATCCCGCGTCCGGCCATCCTGATTTAGGTTTTCCGTGATTTCCCTAAATCACTCCAGGCAAATGCCGGGATGGTTCCTTTGAAAGGGCACGGCCGACTTCCTTCTCCGTCCTTCCCTAATCCGATGAGACCGATGACCTCGCTGTTTGGTCTCTTCCCCCAAACCAACCAACCAACTTCATCCTCTGTGCCATCAAATAGAATGAGGGCGTCATCTACATATATCTCTTATAGAATTAAGATACATCATATTTCGCTCAACCAGAATCTGGTGTAAACTGCAGCTGTTTCGATTTAATTCAGGAGGTTCTCTTTCGTACTCTATGCACTAGATGCATCCACTAACGGGAATTTTTGGTGTTCCAACGTTTGTGTTTCATCACACACACATACGTCAGTGCCTGTGTAGCCCCACCATTTCATTGGTTGTTTTGATCTCCTCGTGCCCATAAATGTCGGTTTTGCAGTGTCGCCAATCTAGATGTGAGCACTGGGGTAGAGCTTCCTCTGTGACAAGGGCTTCTGGATATTCTTCTTGCCATAACGATTTTATGGGCGTTTCAGTTGGTTGTGCTGAGTATATAACAGATTTAAGATTACTTAGCGTTCAAAAATGGCTCTGAGCAGTATGGGACTTAAATTCTGAGGTCATCAGTTCCCTAGAACTTAGAAATACTTAAACCTAACCAATCTAAGGACATCACAAACATCCATGCCAGAGGCAGGATTCGAACCTGCGACCGCAGCGGCCGCCCTGTTCAAGACTGTAGCGCCTAGAACCGCTCGGCCACTCCGGCCGGATTACCTATCGTGGTTTAGTGGTTGTGTGATGGGCTAGGCAACGACTTGAGGACATTGCAGAGGTCTCGTCAGAGTTCAAACACAACAGAGCAACTTGCTGGCTTGGCTAGCATCTGCATGCATTTCTGACAATGTTTCCATACTTTTGCCCCGCCGCTGCAGATTTGTAGGGTGACACGGTGATGGGCCGAGTTCGGGAAGAGAAGGCTCAAACCAGGTGGAGGTGCGAAGTGTGGGCGGAAGCCAATTCGGCAGGCGGAGCGATTGAGGGGGTACGAAGTGAGGGGAGGGGCCAGGGGAGGGGGATGGTGGTCTGGAAAGGCGAGGAGCGGCGGCTGGCGCGCCCGATTCGTGAATTACTGTGCGGGGTGCGGCGGAGGCGGACCACCCAGGCGGGGCGCCCGTCCCACCGCCGGCCGCGGCCGCACCTGGCCGGCACCAGCGCCTGCGCACATAAATTGCGGCGCCGACAACGCGGCCGCCGCGTCCCGCTCCCAGGCCACAAATCCGGCCGGCCGCGTATATTTTTATCGCCCGACTTGTGTAATTTCTTCATTAAATACGGAGCGGGGGAGGCCCCGGCTGGCGCATATTTCACGGCAGCCCCTCGCTCTCCCAGAGGCCGCTCCTTTTGGTCGCTTTGCTGCGCGCTTTTTACGTCTTCCTTTTCCCCGGCGGCCGGCCGGCGCAGTAACTTTTACTGGCCTGCCCCGACTCCTAAGTGATTGTAAGAGTCGTGTTAACTCCGAGCATCGCGACCCGGGACCCGCCCCGCAGCCACGTGAGCCAGATGTCGGGACGAAGGGAGTGAGGAGCCTGCCCGGACCTGGCGAAGACCGCTGCGCAGTAAATACCGGCCTCCATTAGCAGAGTCGCACATCGTTCAGGATCCGAGTGCCTGCGTGTGTGTGTGTGTCTGACAGCCGTCTGCAAATGGTGTTGGCGACGCCGCTCCACACTGTCGGTGACGTACATGCCCGCTTACTGACGCCTGGAAAGCACATTCCACACGAGTGACTTACAGGGCAAAATTGACTGCTCGTTCTGCGTGGGCGTCACTTGCTCGTGTGCAAGTCAGGCAGTAGACTGGCCCACGAGAAATACGGGCCTCGCAACGAACTTCTGACGTCACACTAGTCAGCTTGTCCGCCACACTTCAAAAATGCTCGTCTCCGTGCATGGCCCATGGGAAATCAATTTGTAATTGTGTGAGGTTGCGGGGGTTCGTTTTTGCTTATTCTTGAATTGAGAACAACTATGTGAGGTGAAATGAAAAGTTTAATGTCGCAGTATTTCTCACCAAATTACAGCTTTTCACACAGTTTTCAACTCGCCAACATAAAAACAGTGCAATGGATAACGGATCTTTCGAACATCAAAAAGTGAAATAAATTTATACACAACAACGTTAAATATTAACTCTCTGAAAGAACATTAATCGTAAGCACAATATTATGAAAGTTTAATTGGAAGTTTCTTTACATTAATCCAAAGCAGAATATTATGAAAGTTTAACTGGACGTTTCTTTACAAAATTGCTCCTACACATACGTTATGGTGTTGGTCAGTACTACGAAAATCGTCCGATTCCGGTTCAAAGTTGGTACTATTTAGGATGACAATCAGGTCTACAGTGGGTGGTTAGTCAAGTGACAAATTTGAGTGCAAGAGTACCCAAGGTCGCTCGAGTTTACAGTGGACGCAAGCTGGTGAACCAATGAAGTTTACGCCTTTGCACGCGGTATTTACCTTAAGCTGTGACGTGCTGCTGTCTGCGAGGCCGCTCTCTCCCACTGAAATTCCAACAAAACTAATCTGGCCTTTGTTGAACTTTCCAGCAGAATCGTTCCCTATGTTTCTCGTTATGTGAGAAAATATGTACTCAGCCCTAGTCTTACTATGTGGCGATATACACGCGCATGGTTGGAGCAGTGTGCATATTATAGTGCCCTCTCAGTTCTCGCAAGAACAATTAACTAATTTGGCTGGTTCGTTTCTCCACAGTTGGAACCAAATGTTGCTACAGCTAATTTTAGCTGGAGTGCAGCCGCTGTGAACGCACTGTCCACACCTATTTCTTCTCTGCGTCGTACGAAGCGTTAAGCGCTCCATTCTGCACTTGACGCCAGTTCAGAGAAGAGTCTTTCACACAAAATTTTTCTCTTGTCCTCTCATGGCAGGACTGCCTGCCTCCACTTGGATTTCTTTTTCACGTCACGGATTTTTCGACCAATAGGAGCATTCCTCTTATTTTATAGAAACGCCCTCTACCAATCGCAACGTCCCTTCTATCAAACTGCATCGAAACTTCAGTAGTTTTCTCTTTCCTAGTGAGTTTCCGCCAATAGTCGGGCCCATTCTAGACACCTGAAGTTCATTGACCTTTCCACGCGTCGCACTCGCTGGAAGAAAATGCGTCACTTGCTTTTGTTCGTATCCCGTTGGAATTTCGAAAAACACAGTTTTTTAAAGCTTCTTCTCTGCTCTGGAACTGATGCCCTCGCTACAGGCGGCCCTCCAGCTTGAATCACCTGGCCCAAGATCGCTGTCCTCTTTCCTGCCATCCCTCTAAGTCGTTGCCGGCGTAACTCCTCATGCGCAGTTTCGCTACGCCCTTGTGGAGCTGGCTTTTCAGAACTAAAAAGCAGCTCAACTTGCGTTCTCTGTTCTACCTTCTGCTCAAAGACATGCATTGTATAGGAATGGTGTGTTAATTATCGTCAATTGACTGTCATCCCTTTTTGCATTACATATTGATAGGCAAACGTTCTCATAACTGTTGACTTACGTTAGGTGTCATCTTCACCTTCTCATTGCGATTTGTAAAGGTCTCATGTAAGGTGCGAATCTGACCATTTATTATGCCGCCTTATAATTGAAAAGGTCTTCACTTCCTCGCGTCCTTTGCTTGCACATATTTAAAATCACAGTCAGAAACTATTAAACGCGCCTGAAATAGTTACTCGTTACTCGCCGGAAACGGCTGCTGGCAGTCGTAAGACCTGCAGTGTCACGTGGTATGACGTACTCACCGCGGCCTGTCTTTCCCGACGATCTCAACCATTGGATCAGTGACGTCATCAGCTGATCGTGCCCAGTGAGGAGGTGTAAAATTCCGAGTACGCTGCGGACTGCACATGCGCAGAAACTGGGGGCAGTGGCGTCGTCTGCCAACATCGGAAATTAACCTATTTTCGCCGACCTCACTGCTGTTATGGTAACAGATTTTATTGGCGGATTTAGTGGTGTGGTAGTTAGCATCGCTGCTTCTTGATTACAGGGCCCTGGGCTCTGTTACCGGCCAAACTGGATGTTACTGTATGGGGAACTGGGTCTTTGTGTTATTCTACTCATTTCATCACATCTTCATCACTAAAGCGCACAAGTTGCCGAAGTTCCGGCAAATAGAATGCACCAGGCAACAGAATAACCCTAGACACGGTCTCGCGGCCAATAATGCCCATACGATCATTTCATTACAATAGATTTTATATTTTCTTAATATCTACTTTGTTGATATTGCATGTGTAGTGTTTGTTCCTCCGGACACGTCCGACATAATAGACACCACACATATCTAAGCCTTGACGGCATTTCATGATATCTTCAGTATGGATGTATCATAGGTCCGACCTCTTGCGGTAATCTACATGGATACTCTGCAAATCACACCTAAGTGCCTGGCAGAGGGTTCATCGAACCACCTTCACAATTCTCCATTATTCCAATCTTGTATAGCGCGCAGAAAGAAGTAACACCTATATCTTTCCGTACAAGCTCTAATTTCCCGCATTTTATCGTGGTGATTGTTTCTCCCTATGTAGGTCGGTGTCAAAAAAATATTTTCGCATTCAAAGGAGAACGTTGGTGATTGGAATTTCATGATAATATTCCGTCGCAACAAAAAATGCCTTTGTTTTAATGATGCCCATCCCAAAACCTGTATCATTTCATATTTCGCTATAATACAAAAAGTGCTGCCCTTCTTTGAACTTTTTCGATGTATCTCGTCAGTCCTACATGGTAAGGATCCCACACCACACTGCAGTATTCTAAAAGAGGACGGACGAGCATAGCGTAGACAGTCTCCTTAGTAGATCTGTTACATTTTCTAAGTGTCCTGCCTATAAAATGCAGTATTTGGTTAGCCTTCCCCACAAAATTTTCTGTGTGTTCCAATTTAAGTTGTTCGTAATAGTACTTCCTAGGTATTTAGTTGAATTGACGACCTTTAGATTTGACTGATTTATCGTGTAACCAAAGTTTAACAAATTCCTTTTAGCACTCATGTGGATGACCTCACACTTTTCATTATTTACGGTCAACTGTCAATTTTCGCACCATTCAGATATCTTTTCTAAATCGTTTTGCAATATTTTATGATCTTCTGATGCCTTTATTAGTTGACAAACAACAATGTCATCTGCAAACAAACTAAAACGGCTGCTCAGATTGTCTCTCAAATCATTTACATAGATAAGGAACAGCAAAGGGCCTATAACACTACCTTGGGGAACGCCAGAAATCATTTCGACTCTCCATCAATTACTATGAACTGTGACCTCTCTGACAGGAAATCACAAATCCAGTCACATAGCTGAGACGATATTCCATAAGCACGTGATTTCACTACAAGCCGCTTGTGTGGTACAATGTCAAAAGCCTTCCTAAAATCCAGAAATATGGAATCGATCTGAAATCCCTTGTCAATTACACTCAACACTTCAAGTAAATAAAATCATGTGAGGTGCTGCGAACAACTAGAAAAATGGACAGGGAGGAGCGGTCACTACAGTGTACGAAAAAATGGGATTTGCTTTTAACATGAAGCCTGCTCAGCTAGCCGATGTTGTTAAGTCGGCTACTCGGGTAAAGCGCCACAGATCTTCACTTGTCACCATTGAATTATTTCAATGCCCTCACGCCGATGACATGGATATTTCTCTTTCATCATGTCTGTTTCGTTGTTTGCATTGTTTTTCGTGGCTCACTGCGAATATTGCATGAAAAAAGGGTTCAAATGGCTCTAAGCACTATGGGACATAACATCTGATGTTATCAGTCCCCTAAACTTAGAACTTCTTAAACCTAACTAACCTGAGGACATCACACACATCCATACCCGAGGCAGGATTCGAACCTGCGACCGTAGCAGCAGCGCGGTTCCGGACTGAAGCGCCTAGAACCGCTCGGTCACAGCGGCCGGCAATATTGCTCAGAATCTTAGTATTTTTTGTACTATTGATCGCTCATAAGAGAGAACATGTGACAGCAAAAATGTATTTGCGTTTTACAATACCTGGAAAAAGAGAAAGCATACTATATGCACAAATGAAATGTAAATCGAGAAACGTTTCATAATAAAAATTATTTCGAGAGGGGCTGTTAACAAGACAAGGACTGTTGAAATAGAAAACGTATTCTTTGTTATTTGCGAAGACACTTCGAACAGTATACACTGGTAGCACGCATAACACAATTAACCAAAATGTGGTTTTACAGGCAAGCTCAGCAATCCTAATTGTAAATCAGAGACTCAGAACAAATGTTTAGACAGACTCCAATTCAAGCAAGATATCACTTGACTTCAAATCTAAAAATCCTGAAAAATTTTCAGTGTAATAAAACAGGAAATTCAGGTTCTTGAAAATACATATGCATACAAGTTCCAAAATTTTACTTAGGTTTCAACAGCACATGGTACTACGCGGCACATTTACGATACCAATCTTACACGACTCAACTTGCCGCAAAACAAGATTCCGATATCCATCAACTATTTGCTGAATGATTAGATGGAAGGAAATTTTCTCACAATGTTGAGAACAATGCATGATATCCTAATCAAGTTTTTGTCATCATAATTAGCCTAAGCACTGGGCTACATGTGGAATAACTTCATCAATATTATACAAAGAAGTCCAGCTACCTACAGACACGAAATACTAGTTAATACACATACTCTTATTTCGGCTAACGAACAAGCTAGTGTGAACCAACTGTTAAGACTTACGCTTAATCTTAACACAGCCACTAACAAGCACATAAAAGAAAACGTTAAAGTTTAGTTTAAACCAGTGCTTAGAAAAGGAAACAGTTCAACTGAGACACATTGGAAGAGTGGATTAAAACATTTTCAGAACTTCAAGCAGATGTTCATACTGGGTAAAAAGTACTCTTAACCGCCCTTAAAGGGTGGATTAAAAATAGAGATAAAATTATCCTGTGGCTCCTTCAAAGGCGAGTTTTTAAAAGACTCTTAAAAACTTAAGCAAATATTGACAAAGGTAAAGCTACACTGAATCCTTCTTTCAAGGGGGAATTAAATGTTTCAGACTTTAAACAATTTGACAATAGTAAGGCTACAGTGAGCTGCCTTTAAAGGGAAGGAAAGACTTTTTAAACTTCAACAAAATTCACAATAGTAATTTTACTCTGAGCCACCGTCAAACGGTGATCATAGTCTTCCAGATCGCCTTAATTTCAAGGGCAGAAGCTCCAGAATTACAGTTTCCAATTACCAACTAGCCGGAGGGGACAGACAAAGCGGACACAACCAAGCCAGATCAAATAACAACTATGCCGACATGATGTAGGAAAAGAAAGTGGCCGCGCGGGATTGCCCGAGATGTCTCAGGCGCTGCAGTCATGAATTGTGCGGCTGGTCCCGGCGGAGGTTCGAGTCCTCCCTCGGGCATGGGTGTGTGAGTTTGACCTCGGGATAGTTTAGGTTAAATAGTGTGTAAGCTTAAGGACTGATGACCTTAGCAGTTAAGTCCCATAAGGTTTCACACATTTCACATATTTTTCAAAAGAAAGTATACTGCGGGCTGGGGAGCCTTAACAAAAAATGGTTCAAATGGCTCTGTCCTTAGGTTAGTTAGGTTTAAGTAGTTCTAAGTTCTAGGGGATTGACGACCTCAGAACTTAAGTCCCATAGTGCTCAGAGCCATTTTTGAACCCAGGCCCCTTGGCATAACAGACAGCCGCGCTGACCACTCAGTTATCGGGGCGGACGATATACCCTATACAGACATATTAATATGACCGCCCGCCAGGGTAGCCGAGAGCGCTAACGCGCTGCTTCCTGGACTCGGGTAGGCGCGCCGGCCCCGGATCGAATCCGCCCGGCGGATTAACGACGAGGGCCAGTGTGCCGGCCTGCCTGGATGTGGTTTTTAGGCGGTTTTCCACATCCCGCTAGGTGAATACCGGGCTGGTGCCCATGTTCCGCCTCAGTTACACGGTTCGCAGACATCTGAACACTTTCGCACTATTCCATGGATTACACACGACGCAGACAGTTGGGGTACACTAAGTCCATCCCGGGGGGTACGGGGTGGAGGCAGGAAGGGCATCCGGCTACCCCTTAAACATTAACATGCCAAATCCGATTAACGATGGCTGACCCTGCGTAACTGTGGGACAAGGCTCAATCGATAGATAGGTAGATAGATAGATTGATAGATTGACATATTAATATGACCACCTGCCAAAAGCCTAAATACCCACCTACGGCAGCGCGAACCACTTTGAGACTTGCATGAATTGTGTCAGTGAGGTTCTAGAAGGTATGGACAAGGATGTGGGGCCATGCTGACTCGATGTGGTCCCAAGGATTCTCGACTGGGTTTAAATCTGGGGCGTTTTGTGTCCAGGATAGAACGGTAAACTGATCCTGCTGCTCTTCGAACCACGAACGTACACTGCGAGCTGTGTACCATGTTGCATTGTCCTGCTGACAGGTGGCACTGTGCCGGAAAAAATAGACTGCTTATGGGCGTGGACATGGTACCTAAGGACAGACGCATACTTCTGGTACTCCACTGTACCTTACTGAATCAGGGAATCACCCAGGGAATGCAGTGAAAACATTACACAGACCATAACTCTCCTTCCTCTGGCTTGGGTGTTTGCTTTCTCACGTTTCACATGGTACACGCCAATGGCCATGTGTTCGATGGAGCATAAGACGTGATTGACCTGAAAAGGCCTCCTGTCGACACTCAGTGGACGTTCGGTTGCGGTACTGACGTGAAAATTCCAGCCTACGTCGTGGATAAACAGTAGTCGTCATGAGCCAGGCGACTGCTGAGGATACCACAGGCAGCAGTGTTCGCTGAACAGTCGTGGAGAGACACTGTTGCTTCATCCGAGGGGTCAGTTGCTCAACATACGCAGGTCTGTTCGCCCTTACAAATCACCGCGGACCACTGCTGTCGTTCACCCCTGAGTCGATGGTCCGTGTTACACAACAACTGCGTCTGTTTTGGCTAGACCCATTTCGTCATGCACGGCGTACTTTAGCCACGGCGGCACACGAACGGTTTCCAAACTTAACCGTTTCGGAAACGCTCCCACGTTTGGCCCGCAAGCCAATGATCACTTTCTTTAGGACTTCAGTTAAATCGCTCCGTTTCCACATTACGACAACAGCTACAGTGTTGTCTGGCTCCCACCGACACAGTTTACATATCCTCCACTTTCAGTGCTGCCACCTTCAGTCTGTGAGCTGTTATTGCACACTGACGTCAGGGATATGCGGTGGTCATATTACTGTACCTGGACGGTGTATTTTTCATTCCAAATTTACAAAGTAACATAAAACGAATATTAATGATGTTCAGTATTAAGAAGTACTCAGTACAAAGTTCACAGGTTATCTAGTGGCCGTTACAACAAAAGTTACACACTGCTCTCAATGAAGCCTTTATGGGGTTGAGACGAGTGAGAGATAGCAACACGTGGTGCATGATGGCGTGTTACCTGTTCTGTATACTGTAGCATCCCGCCGTATTGTGTTGACGGGCTACAGTCTGGAACAGCGCGACCGCTACGGTCGCATGTTCGAATCCTGCCTCGGGCATGGATGTGTGTGATGTCCTTAGATTAGTTAGATTTAAGTCTTTCTAAGTTCTAGGGGACTGATGACCTCAGAAGTTAAGTCCCATAGTGCTCAGAGCCATTTGAACCATTTTTTGTGTTGACGGCGATTACCAGTTGTCCGAGAGATCCTCTGCGATGGACGCGCTAGACTACTCCAGGACACCTAGTAAAGCAAGACTGAGTGACCATTTTAACGGGACATCCTGCTCTAGCATTACTTTTCCTCAACAGTATTTGTCGAAATCAGTATTATTTTTCGAATTTTCAACAGGTCAGCATTATCTTCTGCATTATTTTCTGAAAATTTTCATATCATTTTATGCACGGTATGTTATATTTCAAGATAAAATTTATGAAAAGGAATGACTTTATAAAATATTTTATTTTCGATGTTTTAATCGATATGTACTAATTCTGAATGTACAGTTAAATTATTTTTTTAACATTTGAAATTACGAATTATTTGCACACTTAGAATTTCTATTATTAATTACACAATCCTGTACCGTTTACTATGTTTATTTCTGTATTCATTTATGAAATAATAATCGAAATTAATAATGTAACGAAAATTAGTAGGAGTTGATCTGTTAAGAAAAATTGTAAACATTTTGGAATATTGTTATTTCCGCGGATTGTAAGCTTTCCTCTGATGTGATCGGACATATTTTTGTATAATAGGCGCGAACAATATAATTTTGGCTTGTTAATGTGAAAAATCAAAATGCTGCATGATATACTAAAATGTGAGAAAATCTGTGGAAAATATATTTACGTAAAAATTTTTGCAACGGCAGTCTTCCAAATTATTTAGTTCAAGCCAACCGTGAGGACCTGATGTCAGATTTTCAGCTTCAAGTTCTAAGGGACGTCTCCAAATCTATCACATTGCCCTCACCTGGCTGGTCCCAACCGCCAACTACAGTCCAGGCATGTGTCCCTATGCTCTTGGCACCCTTGTTCAAACGAAGACGCTTCTCTAACGGTCTCCACCATCTTGGAGTCCACTAGTAACCACACTTTGAAAGGAACTGCCTTAAAATTAAATTTGCTAAAAATTGCTTCTGTACAGAGGGAATAACATCAAGTAATTTCCGCCTCTCTCTCTCTCTCGTCTCAGAGACATGCAGAAAATTGGGAGGTAGGTTGATTTATATCTTAATTTGCTAGTAAAAAATGTAGTATTTCAGTCCTTCGTCAAAAAGATCCACTATACATATTTCTATTGTCATTAATAAACTCCATTATAATTGCTATTGGCAGTATATATGTGAAAGTGGGCAACATTGTGACTGAAGTATTACTTTGTGACACCAATGTGCTCTAGCTTTTATTCACGGATAACTCTGCTGCGGTGTGTTCCTGCAAAGTACTAGCGTTAGTGATAGAAGCCCCAAGTACGTGCATTACACCAGAGCTAGTCACAAAGCCATTTTGTTATAAGGCGGAAAAACGTATTTGTAGATTTCTAGGAAACTTTATGGTATTGCCGATAACTTAGAAGTGCTGACTAACTGAAAATATGTTGATATAAATAAGCTATATGTATCGATCGTTCTCTAACTGAGTTTAATTTAAAAACAAAATTTTTCAGCCACTGGAAACGAAGAAAGTTATTTCCATGGATTACAGGGGTAACTTTGTGACAGCCCATCTACCTGCAGAAACAAGTGTGCTAGCTGAAATTGTGGAAAACAAGTCTCGTTAATGAAATCAGGTACATTTTTGAATGCTTGAGTAAAAAGAACAAATTTCGCATTGAAACTTTGTTTCTAAAATATATAGCATACAGTTGCTCAGAACATTGTATTGAATGTGTCATGATTTTTTTCTCACACTACTGACTTTGTAATTAAGTGTATAACAACTGTAACTAGTTATCTTGCTTAGAGGATTTCGTATTACATGTACGTGTTGCAACTTGTTTCTTTTTTCATTAGTATCCACTGAACAGATACACAAATATAGAGGTTATTACATTGCTTAGTGAAGTTTACTTTTTTCATCCTTATTATATTCCAATGAACATAGACCTGTAATTACTTCGATTTTAAGAAAATTAGAAAAGTAAATCTCAGCAAGTTGCCAAACTTCAGGAATAACGTTTTCCTATGTATAGATAAAACAAAAATTAATAAAACATGACACTTTCGTAACGAAGTTGTAACTGAGTATCATTGAGGAACTGAAGGTCGGAATACCATTGTGACAAATTAATCCAACTCTGGTTTTCCTGTCTGATTCTTCATGTCACTATGTTGTACCAAGCTGAGAATAGCTTTGTGACAATTAATATTCGGTGTGAAGAACAAACCACATACAAACTTTATTTCTGACAAAATTAAATAATAAAAGTTATAACATTCCAAGTATTTTTACATTAACTGTAGTAGTCCACATCTGAATAAGTTACAATATAAAAAAGTGCTAAATGTGTCACAATGTTGCCCACTTTGGAGCGTCCCCTTAGAAAAATTATACATGACTGTGCTTAAACTGACACACAGTAATTTTAGCGCAACGCAATCTGACTTACAATAATCCCTACAAAAGAATGTCCCTGACTTACAATAACCCATACCTTTCACGAATCACTTACCTCACAAAAATCTTCGTTACTCAAACTATAGCGAGCGCCACTACCGCCAGCTAAATAAAAGATTCAAACTACTGAAGGCACTAACTACTGATAGGCACAGTTAGCAAATGAAAGATTTCGATAGAGAACAAACAATGTATTTACCTTAATAGTGTTCAAAAGTCATGATATATATAGCAGTTCATGACATCCAGTCTTACAAATTTACTGTCTCTCAGGGACACACGTCCAGATCATCCGCTCTCAAAACTCCACCATTTCTCTCCCCACATCCACCACTGCTGGCGGCTCACCTCCAACTGCGCAACGCTACACGCTGTTAAGATCCAGCTGCCCAACACTACAATAGCCAACAACAATGCAAACCAGCCACAGACTGCACACAGCACGGCCAGTGATTTTCATGGCTGCGCTTAAACTGACACACAGTAATTTTAGCGCAACGCAATCTGACTTTCAATAATCCCTACAAAAGAATGTCCCTGACTAACAATAACCCATACCTTTCATGAATCACTTACCTCACAAAAATCTTCGTTACTCAAACTACAGCGAGCGCCACTACTGCCAGCTAAATAAAAGATTCAAACTACTGAAGGCACTAACTACTGATAGGTATAGTTAGCAAATGAAAGATTTCGATAGAGAACAAACAATGTATTTACCTTAATAGTGTTCTAAAGTCATGATATATATATCAGTTTATGACATCCAGTCTTACAAATTTACTGTCTATCAGGGACACATGTCCAGATCATCCGCTCTCAAAACTCCACCATTTCTCTCCCCACATGCACCACTGCTGGCGGCTCACCTCCAACTGCGCAACGCTACACGCTGTTAACATCCAGCTGCCAAACACTACAATAGCCAACAACAATGCAAACCAGCCACAGACTGCACACAGCACAGCCAGTGATTTTCATACTGAGAGCTACGTGGTGTTACCAATATAAAAACCTAAACAGGCTACTTACGTAGCCCCCATGCTCCCCAGAAAAAATTTTACAAATTGTTTTGGGCTCTGGCCAATACATATTTGTTAAAATTTTTCTTAATTACAATAACAAAGATAGCAAATGCACACACTTATTGATACAATGTTGGTCAAAAGCTAAAATTTTCTCACTGTCCATAAAGACAGTCTTGGTCATTCATCACAGTAAGATCGCAGTGGTTTTTTTTCTCAAAGTCTGAGCAGTAAAAGAAAATGCACACGGAAGTAGTGGGTTTCCATGCAGTCTTGAAGAAGTAGTGTTGTCCTTCAAACGGAAAGACAGTACTGACTCTTGAAATGCAGACAGGTAATGTGCCACAACAGTGCAAACCCAAAGCAGAGTCAGTCGAAGTTGAAGAATATTGGTAGGTAGGTCATCACAGAGCAGACCACTGTAGCCTTGTTAGAGATTATGGTATTGGTGGGCCACCAGAGGTGCAGACCCACTGCAGTCCTTGAAGAAATAATGGTATTGGTGGGCCATCAAAGATGCAGACCCACCGTAGTCCTTGTAGAGACGGCCAGCAGCCATCTGTTGTGACTGTGCAGGTGCACAATCACCACCGAGAGTCTTGTGGACAGTATAGCAAGTCCATAAACCACCACTTGTGCACTCACAAAGTTTTTGGAATTGTCCTTAGAACCAGCAATGCTGTTAACCAGTCCCTTGCTGAATTATCAACACACGTGCAAGCACTAACAGTCCTTTTTTTCCACATATTGTGCATATACTATGACCAACAGAAATGTGTGCAGTGAAATGTAACTGGTGTCTATACAATTATAAATTTACAACATAAGAATGCAATTGCAAAGGTACAAAATACATCATTAAGGAACATAATAGTACAGATAACATTTGTAGTAATACAGACTTTACAAAAGAATAGAAATAAACATGTACATCATTGTTACAGGAATTATGACATAAGTAAATATATAAAGTAATGAGAATAGTCTTAGAAACATTAATTTCACACATGAGCATTGAAACAGAGCAGAATTAATAATGTCTATAAACATCTTTACAAAGAAAATAACATATTATTAATGCAAATTATATTTTAGGATAACAGTATTCCTAATCATAGTGAATGTAGCTTAGTACTAGAAAAATTCTACAACTTAAGTCATATTAGCTAAACATATAAAGACAGGAAAAACACAAATACACAAGAGTACACAAACACATAGCAGAATAATACAGGAGGAAAGGACAGGGTTTGTTTTCAGTGTAACATTTGGTACCGCAGTCCAACCCAAAACTTCAGTCCATAGATCTTTCGTCTTATTTCAACACTTATTTCCACCAAAAAAATCCTATCCAAGCATGCTTTCTGTATTTATATGTTCCCATATTTCTTACCTCATTATTTATTTTCCATTATCTTATCTCATCATTTATTTCCAAGAAAATCCTACCTAAACCTGTTGTCCCTAAACCCTACTTTTTGTTCATATCCTCTTTCAAAATACTTTTTTGGCCAAACCATTTTCTTAGAGCTTCTCAATGCATTTCTTCCAATTCATCACAACTCGTTCTCTTATATAGCCTACCCCATCTTAAGCTAGCTTAAATCTACTGAGTTCAGATGCTAAACTAAGGGATGAGGCAATGCAGCAGCACAAAACAATTAACACAAACACCAATGACAAAAAAATGCAAATTGGCAAAGCAAGCAGCAATAAATATAAATTAGCAAAGCAAATGCAACATTGTCACTAATATGAGCCAATGTGCAGCAACAATAAAAATAAATCAGTAGTAAAACTGGCTTAACGGAGTAATACAAAGTGAAATTCAGTAGCACTATGGCTGGCAAACAGCAGCAGCAAATGTAATAACTTATATCTAAACATGAAAAACCCAAAAGAACAAAAAATAGTATACTTAAGACAACAATGCAGATAAGGGAAATGTATATTCACATCTTAATGTCTATGTAATTAAAGTGGTGCACCACAAAACTTATTCTACCATAAAAATTACCAAGTACTTGAAAAGAAAATTATGTATGCAGTTACTGTCATTAGTCCCTTCTTATCGTTCTTTCCTTTCCAAGTGATCCTTTTTCGAAGAATGTGGATCATAAAATTATTATTTACTAGATCTTTTGACAAAAAGTCTTCACATTAGCAAATGCATTTAATTTTATTTTATAAAACCAATGCTGCAACACAGCTGGAAACCAGATATCAAATGAAATAAGCAACTATGTACAAAGCATATCATTCAATAGTCATGTGGCATTTCATAAGTTAGTAGAAATTCTCTCAATTCTCATAGAAAGACACTTGTCATAATCAGGTGTGCAGATGTAAGAACATTTCCCATCAATTCATAAGCATTTCAGTAAGTAGCACAAAGTACAATATGTTTCCAAGTAATGAGCGTGTCGTATTTGCGATGCTTTCTACAAAGGAATGTCAATAGCGAGGTTAATGGTCTCCTTTTTTCTCCACCTGTGCCTCTGAAAGGCACACACTAATGGCTTTTTTACAGGTAACTCTCACGCAGCTGGGTGCTTAAAGTGCATTACGTCAAGGTGACCTACCTTCCTTCCCGAAATATTTACGACAGCAGTTTCCGCTACAGTGACAGTCTCATATAAAAATTTCACAGGTCGAGAATTTGCGTTACAAATGTGTAGAAACAAAATCCTGTAAATATAACAGTGTCCTAAAAATTTTCGCCAGCATTGTGATACATTCAAGCATATACACACATTTCATAACTCTTAAAGTACGATTCTTAGTTTCCAACATCCTTTTTCACAAACCAGAGTCCCTAACCACTACTCATTATTCCTTACTTTATTACACATATACATATTTGTAGACACTTCTTCAATATTTCATCACAATTAATACATAGCATAATCAAATTCCTCATACAGCATCAGCTTATTGATCATAAACATACCTCAACAGCATAATACACATCGTTGTCATAATAATAACATCATAACACTTCAGTCTAATCTCAAAAAAGTCATAGCTTTCTGCAATAATTTCAAAACCTAAAAAAAATTCTCTGCTCATTTCACTAGTGTCATCTACCTCAAACGTACTTTAAAAATCATGATCCCATACCAAATACATCATTCAAAGCTCTCATAGTATCACAATGGTTCCAAAAAAATATGAACACTTCACAAAGTACATACAAAATACAATTTCATAAATGTGAAGTTATCCAACTGTGTAATTACGTAAACATCTGTTGCTGATGTAGTAAAAAAAATATTTGTCTCTCTCAGTTAAATGATCAGATAGCTGTGTAATTCTGTGTTACAGAAATATGGTACCGATGTGTAAAGTTGTATAAGCAAATACCATATTAGCTAGGGCTCCTTGTGCTTGCCAAACACATGGTACACAAAGTAAGCGTGTTCCCCCCTGAGGATTAATGTATTATACCCTCAGCTGTTACAGATACAGCAATGGAATGAAATGTATCACGGAAAACCTTTGTATCATTGTAATTCAAAAATCTTTAAAAATAAATGTTTTAAGTACAAAATTAGTCACTCAAATACGTGTCCTGTAGCGCTAAATGTGCGTCTTGGTGTAAGATAATTCTGTGGAACTGACGTAGTTATCGTCCTCTGTAAGCAAAGTTCTGCTGAAGTCAATGTACTCACCACCTCATGAACAAAAGTGAAATGCTTTGCATATAGATATCTTAGTTATTACGCTTATTGCTGTTATGAAGAAAGTACTGTGCTGTAACGTATTGTTGTGCTACGGAAAAGGCTGTCTCATTGTAGCTATACCAGAAAAGTTACTACTAAAACATCTTTTACTTTCCAAAAGAATTCAGAAAAACTGTGCAGATATAAAACAGATACAGCGCAAAAGCAATAATATAAATTATGTTACTCATTAGTAGCGTCATGATTTAATCGTGTAGTGGTCAAATAAACTAACCACTGTGTCAGCTGGTATTTCTCAGAAAGTACTTTAAATCCAGAATGTATTTTCAAGTAAACCAAAATGTTGCATTAAAATCTCATTAGCAGTATATGTTCTAAGTATGTAAGCCTTATAGTCGTTATGTAATCGTGCAACTAACAAGCAAGAATCTACACACACAGTAACACTGTGTCCTCTGTTCACTATAACAATGCATTTGTAATTACTTTTCTAAATAAATTCCCTAGGTTCTTGAATGGATAGTTAATTTTAAAACATAGTTGCATGTTAACAGTTTCCAAGTGTGACAAAGAGTACTAGTACCGTGAAGTGAAAAATTTTATGGCAAAGACTAAGTTAAAAAGCAGATTATCTCTCAATAACCGGTTTTACATGTGAAGTATGGTGCAATCCTGTTCTATTCATAGTAGAGTTTCAACTTGAACGCAATTATCATGCGGTATACGTCGGTAAAGAATACTGGAATTTTTCTCAAGATTAACGTCTATGTTATTTTTTTCTGATCCAGCCGGCGCACGTGGCTGCCTGAGGTGTGAGTCATTGTCTGGCTCTTTGTTGGCGCGTGTCGTTATTAGGATTAGGAGACCTAACTCCTACAAATTCACCTTGTCGAGAGTGCCCTGCTCTGTTTGAATCCCGCCAGTTTGATAAAATTCAGGTCTGTCGTTATGATTATATCGTCTGTCGTAATGTCGGTAGATTCCATAATTTCTTTCTTGTCGGTCACGTGGTGGAGAATTTCTCCCTGAATCGTAACTGTGCGCTGAGCTGTTGCGTTTGAAGTTTTCTGTCTCCCCTGATGATAATTGTTTTGGTTCCCATATTGTCTGTTTCTATGGTTATCTCTGTCATATTCATTATTACGGAAGTGCGATCTTTCTCTGTAACTATTATGGTTCAAATGGCTCTGAGCACTATGGGACTTAACTGCTAAGGTCATCAGTCCCCTAGAACTTAGAACTACTTAAACCTAACTAACCTAAGGACATCACAAACATCCATGCCCGAGGCAGGATTCGAACCTGCGACCATAGCAGTCGCGCGGTTCCAGACTGTAGCGCCTAGACCACCCGGCCACTCCGGCCGGCTGTAACTATTATTCTGACAACGGTTGTCATAGGGGTGGTGTCTGTTTTGGTCACGATTTGTGTTGTGGGAATAGCCTTGTCGTGTCCAGTTATTATTTCTTTCATCGCGGAATTGTGACGGATGTGACCTGCAATTGTTGTGCTCCTGTTTTCGCGTTCCGCGATTGTCAGTGTCAATTTCCAATTCTTGTAACAGACCCTGAAAAGCTTCAATGTCGTCTTTGCAACGTCCTGCCAAAATAATATGTCGTAAACGTTCAGGCAATTTGATTAAGCAAATGAGGATGAGTTCTGAGGGGCTGTATTGGTTTGAAAGATACTCATTCTTATGTAACATTTCTTCGAAATATTTGACAAGACTGGAAAATTCAGATTGTTGGAAATGTTTCATCATTATGATGCTATGTTTTACTCGGTCTTCTGTAGTTTGAGACCAATATGCTGAGAGGAAGGCATGATAAAATTCTCCTTCACTGTGACAATCGTGAATGACCGATCGCACTCTTACAGCTGGTTCATTCTCTAAATAGCCACACATAAATTCTAATCTGTGCTCTAATGACCAGTTGGGAGGAAAACAATGAGAGAATTGATGAAGCCACTCATGTGGATGAATGTCGTTGCCGGCATTCTTAAATGTTTTGAATTTACGTGTAGTAATGAACAGCTTATAGTCAAAATCATCATGTCATCGAGTCGCATATCGGTCATTGTTACTTCGTTTTGGCGGTTCCATCTCAAAATTCAATGCGCCTTGCCAATTTCTTTCATAATTTGCGAAGTGCCCTGTGTTATTATTTTGTGGCTGTTCCGTATTTCTATGTCCCTCTTCCCATATTGGAGCTTGAGAGTCCTCTGAAATATGTAATTCTTGTATTACTTGTGCCAACTGATCTTGTACTTCCTGGATTTCTCTTTTGTGCTGTGTATTGATTTGATTTTGATTTTGTTTGAATTTTCTAATTTGTTCATAATCTTCTGTGTCAGTGAAGGCTACGGGTCTTATGTCATTCAGATCATCATCTACCTTTGAACTGATCCGAAAGTTCGGATACTTTCTCCGGTAGTGAACAAATTTCCTCAGTGTGTTTTTCTGAACCAAGTTTCAGAGTGTCCATTTGTGTTGAAATCGTATCTACTGTGTCCTTTAAGTTTTCCTGAGTTTTTGCAAGTTGCGTAACCGAATCGGTAGATGCAACTGAGTCAATTTTAGCTTCCAAGGTGTCGTGATTTTCATGAAAAATAGTTTGCAGTTCTTTTATGGCTGCTTCGTGATTCTGTAATGCATTTTCATGACGCGAAAAAATAGGTTGAAAATGCTCACAAATTTGTGTTTTTTCGTCATTACAGACTTTTTGACATTTCGATTCGATTTTAAGTAACTCAGCAGTAAAACCTTCACGTGTTTGTTCAAGCGTTTGTTCCAATGAGTCTAACTTTCGAAGCTGTTGCTGTGTTTGTCTCTGATTTTGTTCCATTGTGTCTAACTTTTGAAGATTTTGTCCCATTTGTTTCTGATTTTGTTCAAGCGTTGTGTCTAAATTTTGTAGCCTTTGTCCCATTTGTTGCATTAAATGTAACATCAATGCACTGGTGTCTGAAACATGTTCCTCAGTGCTATTCAGCAGTGCATTTGAACCGGCAATATTCGCATTTTGAAAAGCAGAAAATGTGTCTTGACTTATTTGAGAAAACGGTGAGGACGCATTTCGGATTCCTGAGGCGAGTTGTTGCCGACCGATCGATCGATAATGTTTCCCTGTTCACTAATTGTTTCTCTGTCTACACTATCATTTGCAGCCCGTTCCATTTCCCTATGCACAGTTACCAAATTACTACTTTGAACATTAGTTAATTCATTGCACGGTGGCGCTAACACACTGCCTTCGTCTTCACTGTTATTTCTCAGTTTACTTTGGAGCCTAGTATTACGTTTTTCACATGCCATTATTGTCACAATGTTTCACACGATAACACAGAAAAGCACAGTTGGAAGAGCAAAATAAAAAAAACATTAGCATAGCACTGAAAATAATATCTAGTTAACTGCAAGCGCAGCTGCGAAATACTTGGTGAAAATCTGCATGCATGCCACAACTGTTTTACTGTACAACAATGAAAAACTACAACTACAAAGAAGATTCTCTCTACAATTACGCGCTAGCAATAAACAATAGCTACACTAATAACACAAACCACAAGAAAATATCAGAAGATTCCAGTGAGGTATCCTCGGCTAAGGGTCGACATATGGAGCGTCCCCTTAGAAAAGTTATACATGACTGTGCTTAAACTGACACACAGTAACTTTAGCGCAACGCAATCTGACTTTCAATAATCCCTACAAAAGAATGTCCCTGACTAACAATAACCCATACCTTTCATGAATCACTTACCTCACAAAAATCTCTGTTACTCAAACTACAGCGAGCGCCACTACTGCCAGCTAAATAAAAGATTCAAACTACTGAAGGCACTAACTACTGATAGGCATAGTTAGCAAATGAAAGATTTCGATAGAGAACAAACAATGTGTTTACCTTAATAGTGTTCAAAAGTCATGATATATATAGCAGTTCATGACATCCAGTCTTACAAATTTACTGTCTCTCATGGACACACGTCCAGATCATCCGCTCTCAAAACTCCACTATTTCTCTCCCCACGTCCACCACTGCTGGCGGCTCACCTCCAACTGCGCAACGCTAAGCGCTGTTAACATCCAGCTACAATAGCCAACAACAATGCAAACCAGCCACAGACTGCACACAGCACAGCCAGTGATTTTCATACAGAGCGCTATACAGAGCGCTACGTGGCGTTACCAATATAAAAACCTAAACAGCCTACTTAAAACTTCTACGGAACATTAATATAGTCACTCTGTTCATCTATAGCCAAAAGTCAAAGGGATTAAGACGGCTAGGCTGTAGAGAAATGACGGGTGATGATAGTTGTAGCGTTTCCAAAATACCTCTACAGCAGCTGCTTCATTGGCTGTGAAATGTGCGGAAAGAGTTCGAATGACGTTAACGAGCAAAAGACTCTCATAGCGTTTACCAGTGACGGTACAGGTAACAGGATCCTTAGGAGCCATATCCTCGAATGAGAATAAAACGATATAGGTTGATTTGCGAGCAGATTTTCCGTTGCCTATATTCTGCAATTCTGTGTATTGACATGTCCTTGGAGATGGAAATAGGCATCATCTGTCCACAGAAATTCTACAGGAAACGTCTATCTTACTAGCGGCTGAGCATGAAACAACTCCTGTATATGGGTGATTTTGTATGGACAGCAAAGCAGGATGCTTTGCAGAATTTCATGCACCATGCACAGAGACATGTCCAAAGCTCGGGCAGTTCGTCATGCAATACATCTTTTTACATCTCCGCTCAGCCCCACCTGCAACGCTGTGGCCACGTGTTCTACTGACGTCGCATCAATTGTTTTTCACCCTCTGGCACATAGCATTTCAGAAGAACTTGTCCTTTCAAATTTTGTTGTCATTTTCTCCAGACCCTTGGTAATCATCGGCCCCCTTGAGTGTCCAGAACCTCTGCAGGGCTACTGGCGCAAGGTCACCGTTCTTATAAAAGGGCTTCACAAGCAGCGCGCGATACGGCATTGAGAGAGCCATGCCGAGCATCTCAGCCGGAAACTGAGGAACAGCCGTGTAACCACGTTTTTATTTTGCATATTCTGTCGCTTACAGCACCATCTAGTGGTAACATGTTCGTTATCTTTTTGTATTCATAACGTTTCCCCAATGTCTGATAATATTCCGGCCAAATTTCACTTCATTCCGAGCAGTCATTTTTTTACACCTTTTTGATACTGGGACATTAATTATAGTCACATTGTATTTAAAGTCCTCCACCACGTCTTTGTACGTGAAGGCTGCCCTTAGGGGCTGCTGTATGAATACTGCCACGGATTTTCCCACGGATTTCTCTGATAGATAGACTAATTCATAAGGAAGGTACTGCAGCGGGGCAGGTATGGGTCTCTTCGTCGTCGCACTGTTCAAATTTAATGTCCACCTACCTCAGAACGGCGTCTGCTCAATGTCCCTTTACTCGGCAACGTAGATACTTACAAGATGATGTGAAAGCAGCGCTAATGAAAAGCACCACCTAATATCTACAATTACTGAGGCCACACAACTCTAGATATGAAAGAAATTTCGGTTGAAAGACAGTATTAAAAATTTTATCAGGTGGTAAGAAAATGGATTGACTTCTGGAAAATAATGTCCAAAATTTCCACACAAAAATGTTTATTTTGTCCTTGGTAGCCAAAGAAAACGTACTATTCAGTCCACATTTAAACTGTTGGTTATTTCCTTCCAATTCACAATTCACACACACATTTCACATGCACAGCAATCAGAAATCTGTCCCAACCCGACCCGAACTAAACAACGTTTTCACAGTCATTACTCTCACCACTAATATGAGTTATTACATTCGGTCTTTCTTGTGGATTTCTAAAAAAGAAACTGCTCGCCGAAAATGCCCAGTAGTTGAATACTGAAATATGCCACGCGGATACTCTGAAGGCCAATATTTCCCACACGAATATCTGTCCAACAGATTTAGTCAAAATCTCTGAAATTTTTCCTAGCAGTCCTCAACAACAACTCTTACACATTATTTTGACTGACACTAGTAAGATTACCGTTCACGGTCAAAGCTATCGAGCGACTCTCTCTTCCAGCCTCGCTTCCAGTAGAACTATCAGGTAACGAGCGGGAACTGTCTCAATTCTTATTGGCTGACCATATTTGGTGCCAATCAGAATGCTCACTCAAGATCATACTCGCGCCAAAACTGGCCTGCACTAATCCTTATACAGAGACGCATTTGCGTCAATCTGACGTACAAATATTAAAGTAATGTTTAATAAACTAAAACGAAAAGACAATAATTCGGGAAATATTCTTTAGATACAGATTTTACTCCAGCTGACTTGCTCGCTGCTCTGTTACAATAGAAATCATACCTAGACATATGTCATCAGCAAAGTGATTTAAATCTCCTAGGATCGTTTTCCCACGACAGCCTTGCCTAAGGTTACTTTAGATGGTATATAATGCAATATTAAAATTTGACGAATGTCCCACATACATATTGAAAGGTGGCTACACTGAGCCACAGCGCCAGAGATTGCGCCAAAGAGTTTTATTCCGCCGCCTCCACTGGCAGTGCTTGCTGAGATGTCGTAGTGAGGAGTTCTAGTCGAGAAGTCGTGGTGGAGAGTGCTTGTTGAGATGTGGCAGTAGTCAGTCGGTGTTGAGATGTTGTAGTAGGGAGTGCTTGTTCCATGTTTTATGCAGTTGTTTGATGGGCTAGACAGCAGATGTTGTTCGAATGGAGATATTGTAATGATCAGAGTGCTTTTCGTCAATATATATGAAGATAAAAAAATTTCCTTTTCTTTTTTATTATTTCAATGTCTTAAATAATGTGTCATTACAGGTTCAGTCAACAAAGCATCTGGCTTGTGTTCTTGTATTAGAGTGTAATTCTGGTTTTCTTGCGCAATTATAGTATTTCTATTTTTTTAATTACTTCAGTATAAATGATATTTAAAATTTCTTGTCTTATTGAAGAAGAACCGTGCCGGATGTGTACGTTGAATCACACTTCCACACTCAGAACAGTTACTCTTGTGTTTTGGTTTCGTAGATTTTATAGTTGCTGGGGACTTAATTAATTAATTGTGTTAACGGAAATTTTCTTTCATTCTTTGTTGTTATTCTATGCAGTCAGATTGCGTACTAAAACTAGTCAGGGCCAACCGTTTACGAGACTTCGTAATCGGACAGACAGCTACTAAATCAAAAAATTAAAATTATTTGCATTATATTTATAATTAAGCCCCCATGCAATATTCTCAGTTACTCACAAGCTCACATAATAATATTAGACACTAATAACAACTTTGTCTGATTTTTGTACTACGAAAACGAGAAATAATTAAAGTTTTAATATGAAAATCTCAATTAATTATTTCTGTACACTGAGAGTTCGGTTTATGTTTTCCAGTTATACCAAAAGATAAACTATCATATTTCTTAACTGAATTTAGTTCGCTAAGTGTCGGTTTTTTACTTTTTTAGTAATTGTTTTTACCTCCGAAAGTATGATAATTACAATGATGAATTTTTTATACAATCTTCTCTTGAATAACAAAAGGTAGTGCACCGATTTTGAAAATGATTGAATATTACTTAATATCATTTATTTAGGTTCTTATAAGTGGTGAATGTACGCGTCCAGTAAGAGACTTTAAATAGCTTTCCCACGACAGGCAGTGACAGATGCTCGTGTGTCTCTCGGTTATGCCGCTAGATGTCAGTCCCCGAAGTTACATGCGGCAAGCTACCCTAAAACAAACGTTCGCTCGGAACAACTTGCGACGCTACAGTATACTAAAAAGAAAGACGCACCACGCATTAGGAGTTGCCGATTGGAACGTAAATCGGGAGACGTGACTTACATGTACAGACGAGTAAAAGATTAAATTTAGAAAAAATAGATGATTTTTTCAAGAGAAAGAGCTTCACAAACTGAGCAAGTCATTAACGCGTTGGACCACCTCCGGTCCCTAGGCAAGTAGTTATTCTGTTTGCCATTGACAGAGTTGTAGGAAGTCCTCCTGATGGTTATGGTGCCAAATTCAGTTCAGTTGGCTCGTTAGATCGCAAAAATCTCGAGCTAGTTGGAGGGCCAAACTCTCAACTGGGGAGAGATCCGCCAACCTTGTTGGCCAATGTAGGATTTGGCAGGCAGGAATACGAGCGGCAGAAACCCGGTGTGCGAGCGGGCATTAACTTGCTGAAATATAAGCCCAGGATGGCTTACCATGAAAGGCTACAAAATGGTAGTAAAATGTTGATGTACCGCTGTGCTGTAAGGCTCCCGTGGATGACAAGGAAAGGGGTGCTGCCGTGAAATGAAATGGCATGGCACACCACCACTACTGATTGTCAGACCGTAAGATGGGAGACAGTCAGGTTGATTATCTGTGGCGTCTGGACACATCTCCGCTGGTCATCTGTGCCCATTTCGAAGAGGAATTCATCACTGAAGACAATGCCACTTCAGTCAAAGAGATTCCAGGCCGAAGACGCGCCTAGAGACTCCTCGGACAGCGGGGGGATACCAAACTGACTGGTGCCCGCCATACGGTAGGACAACCAGGAGTGATGTTCTGGAGGCCCATTTCATTTCGTAGCACGACCCCGCCGACAGCACAGCGGCACGTCGACGATATCCTGCGCTCCGTTTTGTTGCCCTTAGTGGAGAGCCATCCTGGTCTTACGTTTCGACAAGACAATCCCCGCCCGCATAAGGCGAGAGTTTCGACTGCTTGTCTTCGTTCTTGCCAAACTCGATCTTGGTCAGCAATGCTGCTGCATCTCTCATGTACATCTACATCTACATACATACTCTGCAATCCACCATACGGTGTGTGGTGGAGGGTACCTCGTACCACAACTAGCATCTTCTCTCCCTGTTCCACTCCCAAGCAGAATGAGGGAAAAATGACTGCCTATATGCCTCTGTACGAGCCCTAATCTCTCTTATCTTTGTGGTCTTTCCGCGAAATGTAAGATGGTGGCAGTATAATTGTACTGCAGTCAGCCTCAAATGCTGGTTCTCTAAATTTCCTCACTAGCGATTCACGAAAAGAACGCCTCCTTTCCTCTAGAGACTCCCACCCGAGTTGCTGAAGCATTTCCGTAACACTCGCGTGATGATCAAACCTACCAGTAACAAATCTAGCAGCCCGCCTCTGAATTGCTTCTATGTTCTCCCTCAATCCGACCTGATAGGGATCCCAAACGCTCGAGCAGTACTCAAGAATAGGTCGTATTAGTGTTTTATAAGCTGTCTCCTGTACAGATGAACCACATCTTCCCAAAATTCTACCAATCAACCAAAGACGACTATCCACCTTCCCCACAACTGCCACTACATGCTTGTGCCACTTCATATCGCTCTGCAATGCTACACCCAAATATTTAATCAACTGAAAGCCGCTTATTCAGACCCCATGCTCCATAGAAGTGTTCCTCTGTAGAACTGTTACTCCGTAAAACTGTCACTGCAAACAAGTGTTCGAACCCGTTTTTATGTCACTACATCTTATTAGCGAGTCGTCCGGGCTAATGGAAGGATCACACATAGTTCATAGAAATTGATGAGAAGTCATTGTGTAGAACAGAAGCGGTATCTGCCGTTCGGGAAGGATAGGGCCTCTGTTGTTCGTAATCTACTTAAATGATGTAGGAGAAAATCCTAGCAGTGATAGATCGTTTGCAGATGATGCTGCCATTTGGCATCTAATAAAGTCATCGGGCGATTAAAACCAATTCAGAATGATTTTCACAAGATATCTGTATGCTGATAATTTTTTTGTTTTTTTTTTTGCTTTATTGTATTTCAATTCCCCATCGGGGCGGGCTGGCAGCAGCATATGCGCTGCTTTTCAGCCGAAAGACATAGAACAAAACAATAGAAGACATATAAAAACAGCAAAGGAGAGAATAAGGTGAACATAGATACAACAAAGGGGGAACATCATGGAAGGCAATAGACAAAAAAACGAGGTGACTGTAAAATGGAGATAAAAAACTGTTTAAAAGTAGCACACACAGAAAGCCACACACTGCGATGATTAAAAGAACACAAGGCACAGTATGACTGGAGCATAAAGGTAGCGACGGATGGCGTAGCACAGAACGTAACACTGACGGCGGACCTCAAGGCAATACACAATTAAAATCACACCTCTTGACGCACAGGAAAAACAGCACTAAACACAACACTGATGAGGCACACTGATGATGATCCATACAAAGGATCTGCCAGGCGCAAGGAGATGAGGGAGACCTGAAGAAGGGAGGGAGGGGGAGATGAGCGGGGGGCGCACGGAGGAGGGCCAGGTAGGGTGGGATGTGGGAAGGAAAGAGGCAAGTATGAGGTGCAGGGCCTCAGGAGAGGGGGGAATGGAGGAAAATCCGCTCTGGGAGAAGGAAGGAAGAGGAGGGCCCTGGGGAGGGGGGGGGGGAACAAGGCCAGGTTACAGTTGGAAGGAAGGGTAGATGTCATGGCGAAGTTCGTCATCCGGGAGGGGGAGGTGTTGGAAATTGCCCTGATGAAGGAGATGGAGGGTGTGGAGGTGGAGAGAAGGAGGGATACAGCGATAGAGGCGCGGCAACGGGCGGGGGGTGGAGAGGAAGGAGGAAACCAGAGGGTGGGGGGATCAAGCCTGCGAACAATGTAAAGGATGCGGAGATGTTGGAGGAACAGGAGGAGGTGGGGGAAGGGTATCAGTTCATACAGGAGCCGTGTGGGGGAAGGAAGGCGGATATGGAAGGCAAGGCGGAGCACATGGCGTTCAAGGATTTGGAGGGCCTTGTAAAAGCAGGTGGGGGCGGAGATCCAGGCAACGCTGGCATAATAGAGGATAGGACGGATGAGGGATTTGTAGTTGTGGAGGATGGTAGAAGGATGCAATCCCCATATCTGGCCAGACAGGAGTTTCAGAAGGCGGAGGCGGGAATGGGCTTTCTGCTGGGTGGTCTGGAGATGAGGGGTCCAGGTGAGGTGTCGCTGATAAAAGTAGCAGTTGCCCTTAAATAATGAAAAGTAAGAGGTCGTCCAGATGAGTACTGAAATGAGTCCGTTAAATTTCGGTTACGTAATAAATCACGTAACTCTGAATGCTGTCAGTTCAACTACTTACCTAGGAAGTAAGGAACGATCATGTAGATAATGTTGTGGAGAAAGCAAACCGAACATTCTTATTTTTAGCACAATACTTAGAAGAAGTAAGAGGTCTACTAAAGAAACTGCCTACACTGACTTGTCCGTCCTCTGCTAGAGTACTGTTGTACACTATGAGAATAGTGCGTAGGGCATTGGAGCTAGAAACACCTCACAAATCAAATTTGTGTTGTTGAATGTGTCTTTGTCCGTCTTTTGACTGCATGGAATAATAATGCCATATTGCACGAGTGTAAGGCCTCTTTTGCAAATGTTTTAATTACGAATAACGAGAATCATTGGCAGGTTCTAGAAATACATATTATATACTGTCCCCCAGGAGTATAGGCAGTTTTTGTAGAAGTGAGGTTGTGACCTGCTTCGTGCTTTGGTGGGCAGCTGGTACTTGACCTAGATGGGGGCACGGGACGCCGTGTCGCCACTGCCAACTGAGTGTGACATTTTTGTCTTTACTACTTGAACATCAATGGCCGAGACTCTGTGGTGCTGCCCAGCCAACGTAAGAAAAGGGGTTGCCTTAGCTCCGAAATTTTGGTCATCCAAGCTGACTGAGTTGCCTGTCACAGTGCTTGGCACGAAGAGGCTGACCAATCAAGGAGACACTGTCATAGGCCAGAAGCAACGTTGTATTTAATAATGCGCACTGTGTACACCAACAGTGGCAAGTTTCTTCTGCTTTCCCCGGTTTTCCTTGATACAAGCGATATTCTCATCTGTCACACTGACTGAGTCGTCTCCATGTAGAGTTTCCGCACAATTGTAGACCAATATCGTAAGAAAAGAAAATTTAGCTTCAGTTAGATGGTGATCACTTTAGCTTGAGTAAAGGTAAAAGCACACGAGAGACAGTTCTGACTTTACAGTTGATAATGGACGCAAGGCTGAAGAAAATCAAGACGAGTTTCTGGAAAAGGAGTTGGACAATGTAAATTGATACAAATCTTTGAAATTCTGAGGGAATTAGCGGTAATCTATTAGGAAAGTCGGCTGATGTACAATATTTACAAGAAACAAGAGGGACTAATAAGAACTGAAGACCAAGAAAGAAGTGCTCGGATTTAAAAGGGTGTAAGACAGGGAGGTGGTCTTTCGCCACTGTTGTTCGCTCTACACGCCGAAGAAGCAATGGCGGAAATAAAAGAAAGGTTCCAGAGTTGGATTAAATTCAAGGTGAAACGATATCAATGATAAAATTTGCTGATGACATTGCTATCCTCAGTGAAAGTGGAGAAGAATTACTGTATCTGATGAATGGAATGAACAGTGTAATGGATGCAGAATACGTATTGAAAGTAAATATAAGCAAGACGAAAGTAATGAGAAGTAGCAGAAATAAGAACAATGACAATATTAATATCAGGATGGTGATAACGAAGTGGATGAAGTTAAGGAATTCTGCCACCTAGGCGGCAAAATAATCCATGATGTACGAAGAAAGGAGGACATAAGTAGGAGGCTAGCACTGCAAAAAAGGCCATTGCTGGCCGAGAGAAGTCTTCTAGTATCAAACATAAGCCTTCATTTGAGGAGGAAACTTCTGAGAATATTGGTAGTGGAACATGGGCTGTGGGAAACCTGGCGAAGAAGGCAGTCGAAGTTTTAGAGATGTGGTACTATAGAAGAATGTTGCAAATTAGATGAGCTGATAAGGCAAGGAATGTGGAGGTTGTCCGGAGTATCGGCGAGGAAAAGAATATACGGAAAATACTTACAAGTAGAAGGGACAGGATAATAGGACATTTATTAAGACATCAGGAAATACCTTCCATGGTACTAGATGGAGCTGTAGAAGGTAGAAACTGTCGAGGAAAATAGAAATTGGAATACACCTAGCAAATAATTGAGGACGTATGTTGCAAGTGCTTCTGAGGTGAGAGGATTGGCACAGGACAGAAACTGGTGGAAGGACGCATCAAAACAATCATAATAATGATAATAATAATAATACAGAAATAATAAAAATCGTTCACGCCGGTGTTATCGGGTCGTAGAATGTGTAAATCAAACATTGTTATGTTCCTCGAGCTATCAATACGCATTAACGAAAACCCACTCTTGTGAAAACCTTTTGTTTTGTTTATACGTGGCGTAATGCAAGAATTAGTTTCAGTTGAACAGCTGGAATTAGTCTGCTCAGATATCGGAAAGACATTCTACACTGTATCGTACTGTCGTTTACTACACTAGGTTCGACCATATTGTCACCTACCTGACAGTAAATTAATAAGCAGAACCTTCATACTATCTCAGTAACATGGATTGGTTGTACTAGGTTGGTAGTGGTAGTATGTCGGACTAATATCAATTCTATTGTCCCCTACCCCCATTCCCTTCCTACTTCTCAAAGCATGTGTTTGCTTCTGAATATCCGCCATTTTCGTTTAACGAACCATGCTAAGTTCCCTGGTTCGTCGTTGATTATTGTCAGTAGGTCACCTTGCCTTTTCTTTTTTTTATATATACTCCGATTTTGACTACTCTCTCGTTATAGGCTTTCATGATTGCTTGCGCTCGGTATTTTGCCATGTTTTGAATGAGCCTGTCAACCGCGCAGTTAGTAACTCGCTTGGCAGGTGCTGCCGCCTACTGGTTGCTGGCTGAACGATTAGTAGCAGCGATAACGAGAAAACTTCGGACGTGAATCTGACACAACGCATCTAGAATTAGCGAGGTTAACTGAATTAATGCAACTAACATTATACGGTTTATGGTTTCTGTCTGGATTCTTAAACATTATCTTATTCATTTGAGAGAATATTTTATTTTGTTTCACATATTCAGTTATTTATTCTGGCAAGATTACAGCCACCAGACCTTCTCTGCCGTGTAACCAAGCGTTATCAACATTCCCGTTTACTACTCCAAACCAATATAAAAACCGTGATCTTAAGCTTTCCCGGCGAATCTTTTGTTTGTATTGCTTTAGGATGCGCAACAGAGTGTAGTCATTTACAAAACACGATATTTCGTTTGCGTACCTTGTAGTCAGGTGATACGTGTAGCGTGGGACTGACATTCAGCCAATTAACGCTATAATGTCCGCCGAGAGCGACTTCCACCTCCGACAAAGGACTAGGATTCGTGATTCGTGCCCAGCATTCGGCGGTAGCACCCCATCCCCACCCCTCTCCCCAACACCAGGTGACGAGGCGTGTGGCCGTGTAGAGAGGGGAGGAAAGGGGAACGATAAATATGTGATGGAAGTGTAATGTAGCGAAAAACTGAAGACGACGGCAAGATACGCTATCGAAACACCGTGTTTTGTAAATGGCTGCACCTGGTTGGACACCCGAGAGCATTACAAACAGAACAAACATATTGTCCCACAGCCGGCCGCGGTGGTCTAGCGGTTCAGGCGCTCAGTCCGGAACCGCGCGACTGCTACGGTCGCAGGTTCGAATCCTGCCTCGGGCATGGATGTGTGTGATGTCCTTAGGTTAGTTAGGTTTAAGTAGTTCTAAGTTCTAGGGGACTGATGACCACCGATGTTAAGTCCCACAGTGCTCAGAGCCATATTGTCCCACTCCATAATGGCGGCAGGCATCGGCGGTACACAGGTAACAATTTTGTGAAATTTCAACAAAAATAACCACGTCAATTATGTATTTCGTCAAATTAATATTGTTTTTCCTAGTGTCGAAATGGCGCCTTTTCTATACTGTGCACGTCCATGCAGCCACAGAACAGCTTTGAGTCATTTCTAGTTTAATTTATTCGGTATTCTACAGTCTTCAACATGAGTAGGGCACACAGATAAAAGACAGTCGACTGGAAAAGTAAAAAAAGTAGAAAGACGTTAACGGTGAGAAACTCAGTCGATTATCAAATTAGCACCTGTTGTCAGACAGGGTGGCACCTGGTTTTTCGACCCTCGCAATGCAATCTTGGCGAATATGTTTGACGATGGATACGCATAAATATCATATCTCTCCGCAAACTGCTGCGAAACAAGAACAGGCTACATTTGCTTACTGAGAGGTTGTCAGGGCAGAACATCTACCCTGCATTCATATCCACTGACTGTCCCAGGTTTCTCTTCAAATAAGGCTGCGAAGTCTACCATGACACAGTATAATTCCGCACGGAATTCGTCTTCTAATCAATCTGTAATCCAAATAACTGTCTTCCGAATAATGTCCTTTGCATTTACTTTTGCCACTTCGTTTGGCGTCATTTCCTGCGACAGCCCTTGCTCAATGTCCACAATCGTCTACTGCATTTTCCCACAATTTTACGCTTTCATCTCCAGGCGTTGTTTCTATCAAGTCGCTTTCTACCACTAGCTCTAAAAGACAAAAAATAACTTCCGTACAGTATAATCGATCTTAGCCCTATTACGTAAAATATCGCTTTGTACTATACAGTCGATAAGAGGACTTTTTACAATCAGGAATGTACGTTGTGTAATTCTTAGTCTAATCTCTACTTCCAACCGGGCTTGTAATTTCATGGGCTTCGTTGTCGCATAACTGCCACAGCTCTCTTTATACAGGGTGTTACAAAAAGGTATGGCCAAACTTTCAGGAAACATTCCTCACACACAAATAAAGAAAAGATGTTATGTAGACATGTGTCCGGAAACGCTTAATTTCCATGTTAGAGCTCATTTTAGTTTCGTCAGTATGTAATGTACCTCCTCGATTCACCGCCATGATTTCAGATGGGATACTCTACCTGCGCTGCTATAACATGTGCCTTTACAAGTACGACACAACATGTGATTCATGCACGATGGAGCTCCTGCACATTTCAGTCGAAGTGTTCGTACACTTCTCAACAACAGATTCGGTGACCGATGGATTGCTAGAGGCGGACCAATTCCATGGCCTCCACGCTATCCTGACCTTAACCCTCTTGACTTTCATTTATGGGGGCATTTGAAAGCTCTTGTCTACGCAACCCCGGTACCAAATGTAGAGACTCTTCGTGCTCGTATTGTGGACGGCTGTGATACAATACGACATTCTCCAGGGCTGCGTCAGCGCATCAAGGATTCCATGCGACGGAGGGTGGATGCATGTATCCTCGCTAACGGAGGACATTTTGAACATTTCATGTAACAATGTGTTGGAAGTCACGTTGTTACGTTCTGTTGCTGTGTGTTTCCATTCCATGATTAATGTGATTTGAAGAGAAGTAATAAAATGAGCTCTAACATGGAAAGTAAGCGTTTCCGGACACATGTCCACATAACATATTTTCTTTCTTTGTGTGTGAGGAATATTTACTGAAAGTTTGGCCGTATCTTTTTGTAATACCCTGTATTTCAGATCGGATGCACCAGAACTGTTTTGTCTTCAGACCTCGATACATTTAATTTCGCTCCTGTATCAATTACCGCTGATGACACAACATCTCACACCTCCAGAAGTATTGCTGCTTGTCTTATGCTGTTTTTCTCGCATAAATTCTTGTTCCACATGTAATTCTTCAGATATCAGTTATTCATACTTGTATCCGCTTAAATCAAAACCCAGTTTATTGCTCGTATCTCCTTCCTTGGCCGAAGAAAGGAGACCTCTCTCAGCTGGTTGCAGTTTTCCGGTGGCGATTTTCCGATCTTTTTCGTGGACTGTCAATTCGTTCGTCCTGTATCTGTCGTTGTCTTCTTCTTCGACCTTTCGTTCATTGGTTTTGCTGATAACTTGGATGGTATCTGCGGTTTCTCCTGTATTGTCAGTTACGTCGAAAATAGCGTTTTCTGCAAGACTGGCAGTGTGTCTTCGAAGAATAACTGTTTAACTGTTTTCTTTCAGCACACTCCTATTGCGTGGTGTCTAACAGCTATCATCAAGTATTCTGTGCAGTTTTGCCACATCTTCCCTAGGTGCACGAGAACTGTGACTTGAAATTAGTAGCCCTTTGGACTTCTATCAGAGGATCAAAATCCAAATGTGGCTGCTAGAAGCCTTTCTCTAATTTCTGTGGGGAGTTTTGTCTTCAAAATTTAAATAATGTCAACTTGTTACATTTCCTGTTGGCAATATTTGCCTTATGAAACTCCTTTCCTAAAGGTCCCCATAGGTGATCAGAACTTGTCAAATTTCGCGTGTTTGTCAAATTATTTTGTAGAGTGCAGCTTTGTTTAATCTGTTCGTCAAACAACGTGTTTGACATTTTTGATGGAAAATTTAATTGACGGCCATTTGACAAACACGTACGACAGTTTGTACTTGCGTTTTTCTAACGAAACCAGTTGATGGTTGGATTTGAATGATGACGACGGACAGTATGAATGTTGACAATTCGTAGCACATTTTGAATGAGGAAGACTTTTTATTGCAATTTATCTCTTTGTATCATAACGTTCTACAGTTGTGGGAACTAAGATATAAGGATTATTTGAACAAAAATAAAATACCACAGATCTTTATGAGATTGGTAGAAATGTTGTTTATTATATTACACAGGCAGCCATAAAGAAAAATCAGTATCCCACACATGACGTTCAGGTGGGAATGCAGCAACATAATTTTGTCTTTTACTACTTCATTTATTGTGGCACATGTTTCCGTAATAATGTCACTGTGTTTAAGATCCAATACAGGATAACAGGCTATAAATGCTAAATCTTCGAAATCTGCTCCAGTTGCTGGATATCTCAAAGTTACAGATAATCATTGAGAAACTGGAATAGATTTATGTGCGTATAAGTGGGTCTTGTTTTTCAATGTGAGGATGAAATAATTCTAAAAAGATATTAAAATCTTGACTGTCCATTCGGAGGAAACTGATGGAATCGTAAGGTTCAGAATATAATATCGCCTGTACCAGTTTTTGATGGGTATATTTATCTCGCAATTTCAGTCATTCCCTAAACCGCCAACTTGGATTCTTTTTTTTCTTCGTACGAAGTGCAAAATCCAAGTAAGAAATACTTTTCCTACATTGAGAATCATTCTCACTAGCATCAAAGTACTTTTAGATGTGATACACAGGATGATAGTTGCTTCAAAAGGGAGTTAAAGGTCGGCACATTTAGTTTGATCAACAATGTATTTTTTTTACAAACACCTCGACAGCAAACAACGAATTTGCAGACAAATCTTATCTTTTGCAAGGTCCTTCAGTAGCACTTCAAATCGTCCGTCTCGATCTTGAAGGATTTATTTTTGACTAAAAACTTTTAAAATAGCTTTTCCAGCTCACCTTTGCTCCAGTACTAGTTGAAAATGGTTTTTACAAACTCGACATTTTTCTGATCTGTGTCTTTAGGTTCTGTTCTCTGTTACGTCACATTGCAAATAATTACATACAAATTTTACTATTTGATCTTCAACTATGTTATGTGGCAAAATTGCTTTGAGTGAGTGAATGAACGCCGTGGGACGAATTTTGTTTTTTTCTGGTATGAAGCTACTGAAGTAGCTACCATGCTACATGCTATAACTCAACATATGAGTAGAAAGGTTGTGTTATGTCCCTCACTGTTTCCTGACTCGTCACAGGTTGGGACATAATTATGCATCACAGCCATATTCTATTCAGCTTCCAAGTTCAACTGTTGCATTTCAGAACTGATTCCAAAGATAGGCAGGGCTTGTTTGACTACCGGCATCATTTATTCTCTTTCCCAAACACACTTCTTCAGTCATGTAAGTTTTTTCGCTACTGTCTTCACATCAGGGTCATTATAAAAACCATATTTAATTCCATAGCCACAAATGTTTGCATGTTTCCCGCCTTGTTTGAAACCTTTCACATCTTTTGTTCGTGCTAAGTGTTTAACTCCTGAAATTTTTGAGATAGTGTTTCCTTCACGTTGCTTCCTGTTTCAACATGAAGCACTTGCTTCCAGGCAGAAAATTTTTTTGTCTAGAATTTCTCCGTCTTTTCATCTTTCCCTTCACCCACTTAGCAAATTGCCCTCCTAGCTCATAAGACATTTTGTGAACACGTTCCTGAATTTCCTTTAAATACTCCTGTATTTTCTTCTTTTCAGCAATGAATGCTGTTTACGTCTCAAATTGTACCACATCTTCTGAAACGAACATTTCCTGCAGTCCCCATTAATTTCTCCATACGCTGTTTTTTTCTAAAGTTTTTCCGCTTCCAGAATGAATTTTTCACTCTGCAGTAGAGTATGCCTCTGATATGAAACTTCCTGGCTGATTGAACTGCCACACTGAACTCGAAGTCGGAACCTTTGCATTTTGCGATCAAGTGCTCTACCAATTGAGCTTTTTGAGGGGGGAAGGGGTAGCTCCGTAATCCCCTGCAGTTCCGCCTTTCGCTAGTTATGAAATCGTCTTCATCGGCATCGGCGCAAGCCTGTAGTTTGTATTCGACGTTTTCCTCATGAAATCTGTACAAAACAAACGTTGTTTGTGTTGTTTCTAAAAATTCTACTAAAACTGAAACTCTTCTTTGAAAGTCCTCAGATGAAATAAATAACTAAATAATGAACCCACTGCGAAAGTTAACAGAGAGAATGTAAGGCTGCTCTTAAGATATTAAATAAAAAAAAGGAGACAGAGAGAGAGAGAGAGAGAGAGAGAGAGAGATCAGTCCTCAAACGTCTACGAAACTATGTTGAATAAACGAAAGAAGAAACTGTTATTACGCAGCTCGCTGAACTGAGGTGTTTTGTAGTTTTTCTTTTATTTTTTATTTAGCATGATTGAAGCCCTGAAAAAAAATTAATTTGTCCAAGTGACGTAGAACGAAATTTAACAGTGACCAGACATTATCTTCACTGATAGTCCTGAAGATTCAGTTGCGTATAACGAAAAGCTGTTAGGAATTCCGTTTGACCACCCAAGCTCACCTCACCACCCGCCCTCGCATTTTACTTCCCAAGCTTCACAGAAATTCTCCTATGAAAGTTCCTGGAAGAAAGGATACTGCAGAGATAGCTTAGCTGCAGCCTCAGGGATTGGTTCCAGAATGATTTTTTTTTTTTTTTTTTGGCAAATTTAAAATGGCACGTGTGTTAGCAGAGATTCACACAGCTGTTGTAAGATAATTCCAGCTCAATTATAATCTAAACTAACGGCTATCCCAGGCTTTGAACAGGCAGCACTACGCATCTAGGACCGGAAGACTTGTCTGGCATAACAGTAATAAATAATATACACAAACCTCCCTCATGAATCAGTGAAAACTGTATCAAAATCTCTACTATACTGCCTGAGACTAGCCTTCACATTCAGACAGAAAAACGCCGCGGAGAACTTTAATTTATAATACATATAGAGGAAAAAGATATGTATAGATGAAAGGTACAAGGAAAAAACAATCGAGGTCCACATTTTAATATTCTGCATTAATTACGTTTGAAGTTTAAAAACGTAGCAGATTAAGCTCATTAGAAACACAGAAAGCCGCGCGGAGTGGCCTCGCGGTCTTAGGCGCCATGTCACGGATTGCACGGCCTCTTCCACCGGAGGTTCGAGTCCTCCCTCGGCCATGGATGTGGATAAGTTAGCATAAGTTAACTTAAATTAATTCAAGCAGTGGGTAAGTCTAGGGACCGATGACGTTAGCAGTTTTGTCCCTTAGGAATTCACACACAAACACAGAAAATTTTTCTTTAGAACAATTATCAAGGCATTTTTTAATATATCCTTCTTTTCAAATTAGTATCATGTCTTGTACGGTCCTGTTTATAACCAATGAAAAGTCAAGTCACACATGTTAACAAGCAAAAACTATCGTAGTCCACGAACTTTACGGAATGTATTACATTATTTATTTCAAATAGACTTAGACTAATGAATAGCTATTAGAGATTAATGGCATTAATGTAGTCTCTACAATAAATTACTCACTGTTGACTTCAAGTAATCTTGAACAATACAATCATAGTCCACCTTCTTTATAGACTGGTTTACGTTATACAAAAATTGTTTGCCTTAGAAAAATGTAAACAAATACGAGCTATAAAGTACCAAAGAAATTATTTACTTAATCTATACACCAAATCTTGAAAAATGGATCTGTGCGTTTCCAGAACAGAATTTCTTCAGGGATTGTAGAATTTATTCAGGGATCTTGAAACAAGGACCTGTGCATTTACAGAACAGAATTTCTTTGGTGATTTTGCCTTGGAGAGCGGAATTAAACTCGAATAAGAATGTTTCAGCTTCTTCTCAGTTTGTGCGTGGCACTTTTCGTCAACAATAGCAACACGCAACATCTTTTGATGTGCTAATTCCAATCTCTGGTTGTTCCAGTGTTGCTTTTTTGCTTTATTGAACCCATTTCTTTGTCACATTCCGCGTAACTATGCCCTCAATGGGAAAGGTTATCTGATTCATTCAAATCTGTAGAATTTATGAACCGTAGCGTGGATCAGGTGAATAAAGAAACAGTTTTTATCTTGGCTCGAGAAAGAATCACAAAAAATGTGCAAATTTCTAACCTAAAAGTCAGATCATAAAAGCAGAACTCAAACAACATTGATGCAGCTTCATCAGCTCCCTCATCGTAGGGATAAAAGTATAATTCTTCAGAAGTGAGAACACGTACTTTAAACATGTAAAAAGACAGCTGTCCCTTGTTGTCCTTTAGTGGTAATATTAGGCACTAGAAGATTTTGCGTTATGTCGATGCATACTGCCCCGTGATTATGACGTTGTATTGCTTTAATTTTGGCTCCACGTTTTCGTTTACACAAGTCACCAGCCCTCTTTTCACGCAATAAATTAAGAGATTCTAGCAGTTTAATTTTTTTACCTGCTTCTTGCTCACTACTGCTATCATTAAGTATCCTCGTTAGAAGAGATTGCTATTTCGCTTGGAATTCATCGCATGCAGGGAAAGTATCTGATCTACCTACCGAAAAGTAATATTAAATTTTGTCTGAAGTAAAAGTATTTTCCGGTAAAAGTTCTTAAGAATCGGGAACTCTGAAAATGTCCCTAAGCATATTTGACGCAATATTTTAATGTTTAATCCTTCGCGTGGATAAATTTTAGATATATGATGAAGACTACAGTGAGAAATGATGGCCTTTCATTTTCAACGCGTCAGCTGTCTTTTCACGGGTCTAGTAGATTGAATACCTCGCCAGTCAATAGGAACATGACCAGTACCAGAAACAGACTTCTTGATTGTCAGCATATTCTGGTTTCTTTTACCTCACACACACACACATAAAGGCTGTGTAACAAACTAGAAAATCAGCAAGTTTTCCGTCCCTCTGTATGCGTATCTTGTACGTGTAAGAGTGGTTTCTGAGGTTGTTGTCTTCTTCCGTGCTCTACTTTGTCTCGCAGGCAAAACTGAAATTAGTGAACAAGTTTGCACTTCCATATTCTTATTCCCAAGTAAACTGAATCCATGGATTAATATTTCACCTCTGTGTGCTGAAATTTTCGTGAAACACTATTTTCTGCAGTTGAAATCTTCATCAGGAACATGATTCATCAATCTAAGGTGTTTACTACAATCATGAAGTCTTCTGTTTAGGTCTTTTCTTTGTGCTACTCTAATGAACACTTGTAACATTTTCCTCCCTTGATTCCACGTGGAAATGCAAACTGCCTGTCTCCACAACAGTAAAATAGACTTCATTGAGTAAAAATGTAAGGTGCTCCCAGTAAAAATATAAGCCACAATAATGCATAGGTGTGTAAAAAATTTATAAAACCCAAGCTGACCAACGTTTAAACAATAAACTCTCCTGAAGTCGTCTAAAATTACTCTCGTTCAAAATGTATATGGACTCTGATTGTTCTTCCATTTTACAGAGGAGTTCGACTGTTTTTCCCCTGGACACTGGGCACTATTTCTATGCTGATTTCTTATGAACTACGTGTGGTTTCTTCCATATATGAAGCTGTTGGAGTCTCGTGTAATCCATTGGTACCGAAAGTGGACTTTGATCGTTTTTCCCCTGTACCCTTCAGATGTACTCTTTCTTATATCAATAACTTTTTGTGTCTCGGTGGCCTGGTGCAAGTCTTTCAATAGGCGCCTAGCGTGGGAAAAGGGAACCTTACGGTTTAACTTCGAATCCGAACCACTTGTCGTTTGTGCCTATCTCCATATCATTGAGAGGTGACCGTTAGGATAAACGGCAGACTGAGAAGTCTGTGGTCCGACTAGGATCTGACCCCAGGCACGTGCTTTATTGCTAGATCACGAGGCATGACATACTGGATGTTTGTTTTACCTTTAGAGAACTACTAAGTACACTCTGAAAAAAAAAAGGAAACAAAAACGCACAACGAAGAAATTATCCGAATAGGTCGGAAATCGGTAGATGTGATGTACGGGTACAGATAGACAAACGATCACAGTTTCAGAAAAATGAATGATTTATTCGGGAGAAAGGGCTTTAATAGTTGAGCAAGTCATTAACCCCTGAGGGGTATCGTACCAGACTCTATCCCATTGGTGCGTTAGATCGTCAAAACCCCAAGATGGCTGGAGGACTTTACCCATAATGCTCCAAACGTTCTCAGTTGGGGAGGGACCCGGCGAACTTGCTGACCAAGGTAGGGTTTCACAAGCACAAGTAGTAGAAACTATATCCATGTGCGGACGGGCATTATCTTGCTGAAACGTAAGCCCAAGAGTGTAGAATATCGTCGACGTACCGCTGTGCTGAAAGCCTGCCGCGATTCGTGCTATGAAAAGATATTACACCCCAGACCATATCACATGGTTGTTGGGTCGTGAGATGGGCGACCGGCAGGCTGGTTTTCCACCGCTGTCTAGCGCGTCTCCAGACACGCCTTTGGCCTGAAATGTCATTGTCTTCAGCGAAGAATCCCGCTTCGAGCTGTGCCCTGGTGACCTACGAAGACATGTCTGAAGACGCCCCATACAGCGGTGGGACACCAAGTTGGCTGTCGTCTGCCATATGGCCTGACGAGCAGGAGCAGTGGTCTGGGGTGACATTTCATAGCAGGATCCCTTTGGCTGCCATCCGCGGCACCCTCATAAATCGTCGACGATACTGTACGACTCGTTTTGTTGTCCTTCATGGAAAACCATCCGTTCCAATCGATTTTGCTTGACCACAATCGATTCCAGTGGCATCGCTGGTAGGTGAATTTAGGATATATACCCAGTGGCGGTGGTTTTTCTTAAGCGGCGCGTTGTACAGGGAGCGGAGAAGTTGTCGAGGGAGGCGCAAGTTGGTGTTAGAGACTGCGGAGTCGGCAGTGGCTCTGTGGCAGTGCGAAGAGAGCGCGACATATGGTCACAAAGCGGGCATTCCCGCCAGATGAGACGCCTTGTTTTGGGGAGATGGAATGTGCGGACGTCCTTGTGAGATGCGGGACGTTCTGTTAGCAGCTTTGGGCGACGGCTAACATGGTGAGCTTATAATGGTTCTTTATTTACGTGACCATTACGGCACTCCAACCCAGTTCTCGATACCAGTAATATCGTACTGCTTTTCTGCGAAGTAACAGACATATTTTTGTGACAATATTCACATTTGGTTTTATTAATGTATAGGTATTGCGATGTATCAATATATTACAGTGATATGGTTCTTGCGTGTATTCATTTCTGTGAGAATGTCATAATCTTTGACTTACTTGTAACCGTTTTGGCGCGAATGCGCACAGAGCAGTCTTTGTTTCACTTTGCAGAAGTTAAGTTGTTATTTTGCTTTGTAAAAGAACAGTCAAGTCTTGTATTTGGTTAAAGTGGAAATTAAATATATGGAAATTGATACAAAACTGTTTTCTTGATGATGTGACAGTTAAGAAGAAGTATATGTGAATTTACAAGAAGTTTAATAAAAATGTGGACCGTGGACACCAAGTCAAAAATTATTTCTACCATACCATTGTTGTGATCTGGGATTGTTTGATCATTAAGACTTTCTTGAAAAACGCATTTATTAGGTCTTCAAATATTGCTAAAATACAGATCTGGACCTTCTAGCAGTCAAAATGGAATCACTCTAGAATCAACAAGATGAGCCATAACAACTTCGACGAAATCTGCGTGGGAATCCATTCAAGATAAGTGCCAAAATTAATGACTTTTTTTGCAGTGACTTCATTATTTCCATTCTGACGATACCATCCACAGTAAATAACTTTGTTGTTGCTCGATAAAGCGAACATATGCTGCCTGAGCAACATTATTAATCTGATTTCTAACCTACTTTGCAAGTGGTGGTATTGTTAGAAGCTGGAACACTGAACTGTGGAGGACTGTGCTGGGACCGCAGCGCATTACAAATGTCTAAATTGACTTCACGGACATAGTTGCTGAATTTGAATTTGTGCCCTTGTGGCCTTTCAAGATTCTAGCTCACAGCGTTAATCTCACCTTACGGCCGGTTCAAATGGCCAAAGGATCCATTTCTTTGCTAAGTTTTGAAAATTTGAAAGCAGTTGTTTTGCCAGTTTGGATACACTTAGCCGCCAGATTTAAATTTGTAAAAACGGTTACAGGTCTGTTCTGGTGCCATGTGTCATTGTCCATTGGGCACACTGCTGCAGATAATACGTGCACGTATGGAAGTGTATCTCATTTGAGTTAACTAATTTCACTTCTCTGTTTGTCGTAGAAGCCCAGTTATACTCTGTGCATTGATTCCTGTATTGCAGCGGGATTGTTTGTAATCGCAACCAGCTTGGGGCAGGTTTGACCACTTTTGTCAAGACGACGGAATGGTGCATTTTCTGGCTGCAGCTCCTCAATGGTGTACACGAATTTCCCGTGACCAGTATTTCCAGAAAGACTTTCTCCTGCTTTGCGTTTATTTAATATTACTGATACTATTTGTCAATTAGTAGAAGTTTTGATTAATGCCAGTATATAATTCATAGATTACTGTGTATTTGTTTCCTGAACTCTAATACAAGATATTACACTACTGGCCATTAAAATTGCTATACCACGAAGACGGGAAATTTAACCGACACCTACAACGTGCTGACATGAGGAAAGTTTCCAACCGATTTCTCATACACAAACAGCAGTTGACCGGCGTTGCCTGGCGAAACGTTGTTGTGATGCCTCGTGTAAGAAGGAGAAATGCGTACCATCACGTTTCCGACCTTGATAAAGGTCGGACTGTAGCCTATAGCGAGTGCGGTTTATCGTATCGCGACATTGCTGCTCGCGTTGGTCGAGATCCAGTGACTGTTAGCAGAATATGAAATCGGTGGGTTCAGGAGGGTAATACGGAACGCCATCCTGGATCCCAACGGCCTCGTATCACTAGCAGTCGAGATGACAGGCATCTTATCCGCATGGCCGTAACGGATCGTGCAGCCACGTCTCGATCCCTGAGTCGACAGATGGGGACGTTTGCAAGACAACAAAAATCTGCCCGAACAGTTAGACGACGTTTGAAGCAGCATGGACTATCAGCTCAGAGACCATGGTTGCAGTTACCCTTGAAGCTGCATCACAGACAGAAGCGCCTGCGATGGTGTACTCAACGACGAACCTGGGTGCACGAATGGCAAATCGTCATTTTTTCGGATGAATCCAGGTTCTGTTTACAGCATCATGATGGTCGCATCCGTGTTTGGCGACATCGCGGTGAACGCACATTGGAAGCGTGTATTCGTCATCGCCATACTGGCGTATCCCTCGGTGTGATGGTATGGGGTGCCATTGGTTTCACGTGTAGGTCACCTCTTGTTCGCACTGACTGCACTATGAACAGTGGACGTTACATTTCAGATGTGTTACGACCCTTAAATCGATCCCTGCGAAACCCTACATTTCAGCATGATAATGCACGACCGCATGTTGCAGGTCCTGTACGGGCCTTTCTCGATACAGAAAATGTTCGACTGCTGCCCTGGCTAGCACATTCTCCAGATTTCTCACCAACTGAAAACGTCTGTTCAACGGTGGCCGAGCAACTGGCTCGTCACAATATGTCAGTCACTACTCTTGATGAACTGTGGTATCGTTTTGAAACTGCATGGGCAGCTGTACCTGCACACGCTATCCAAGCTCTGTTTGACTCAATGCCCATGCGTATCAAGGCCGTTATTACGGCCAGAGGTGGTTGTTCTGGGTACTGATTTCTCATGACATGTGCACCCAAATTGCGTGAAAATTTAATCACATGTCAGTTCTAGTATAACATATCTGTCCAATGAATACCCGTTTATCATCTGCATATCTTCTTGGTGTAACAATTTTAATGGCCAGTAGTGTACTCCCAGCCGGTGTTGGATAAGCAGCTGCCAGCAGCAAGTCGTATACTCTTAGCTCACTTATTTGTTATATAGTTTAATTCATAATTTCTTTGCATGTTTTTGGGAACTTGCATTGTTTAATTCATAAACTTCCGGCGTATTATAGTATTTGAGAGTTGTAGCATCGCGTTTTAGTACCTGAATAGTGTAAAATCGCGTAGTCTCTTTCTGCCTCCAAGCAGTGTGTCAGCTGTGCGCAAGTAGCAGCATTACTCCATTTACTAGGCAATCTTGTATTTTAATAACCGTTTAAATTTTGTGTCGGATTGTTTGTGCTCTCTGTAGATTAGTTCAGACGTTCTTTGCACAACAGTATTTAACATGGATAGGGACTGCGTAGGGATTGCGACTGCTGTGTTCGGATACGGGCTGAGTTGGCATCCCTTCGCTCCCAGCTTCAGGCAGTGTTGGCTTCGGTCACACAGCTTGAGGCTGTTGCCAATGGGCATCACTGTGGGGGTCCGGATGGGAGTTTGTCGGGGACAGTCAGCTCGTCCCACGCATCCCCCCATGGGACTATGGCTGTGGCTGCCCGGGATACTGCCCACATTGAGGCTGACCCCTCACCTGTGCTAGAGTGGGAGGTTGTCTCGAGGTGTGGCAGGGGGCGAAAGTCATTCCGGAGGGCTGAACGGAAGGCTTCTCCAGTTTGTCTGACGACTGGTTTCAGGCTCTGTCTCAGGCTGATACTGATCTTCGGCCGGACGGCTGCTTGTCCTGTTCCAGAGCTTGACCCTCAGTCTGCTAGATCCGGGTGGTCGCAGAGGGTGGGCTTACTGGTAGTTGGGAGCTCCGACATCAGGAGCGTTATGGGGCCTCCTAGGGGTATGACAGTAAGACAGCAAGAGGGGGGAAGAAAACCAATGTGCACTCTGTGTGCATACCGGGGGGGGGGAGTCATTCCAGATGTGTGTCGCTATGGATCGGAGGAAATCCTCTCCGGCTTTCGGCGGCTATCTGATTTGGTGAAGACTGACAGTCTCGCTAGCGGGATGAAAGCATTTGCAGCATCGTCGACAGGACTGACTGTGAACCTTTGGTACAGAGCCGAGTGGAGGGTCTGAATCAGAGGCTGAGACGGTTCTGCGACCGTGTGGGCTGCAGATTCCTCGAATTGCGCCATAGGGTGGTGGGGTTTCGGGTTCCGCTGGATAAGTCAGGAGTCCACTACACACAGCAGGCGGCTACACGGGTAGCAGGGGTTCTGTGGCGTGGACTGGGCGGTTTTTTAAGGTTAGGTGGCCTTGGGCAAGTACAGAAAGGGCAACAGGCTCAAAGGGTGGGGGTCAAAGTCAGGACATGTAGGGACCAAGCAGAAATCGGTATTGTAATTGTAAACTGTCGAAGCTGTGTTGGTAAAGTACTGGAACTTCAAGCGCTGATAGAAAGCACCGAAGCTGAAATCGTTATAGGTATGGAAAGCTGGCTGAAGCCGAAGATAAATTCTGCCGAAATTTTTACAAAGGCACAGACGCTGTTTAGAAAGGATAGATTGCATGCAACCGGTGGTGGTATGTTTGTCGCTGTTAGTAGTAGTTTATCCTGTAGTGGAGCAGAAGTGTATAGTACCTGTGAATTATTATGGATGGAGGTTACACTCAACAACCGAGCTAGGTTAATAATTGGCTCCTTTTACCGACCTCCCGACTCAACAGCATTAGTGGCAGAACAACTGAGAGAAAATCTGGAATACATTTCTCATAAATTTTCTCAGCATGTTATAGTCTTAGGTGGAGATTTCAATTTACCAGATATAGACTGGGACACTCAGATGTTTAGGACGGGTGATAGGGACAGAGCATCGAGTGACATTATACTTGGTGCACTATCCGAAAATTACCTCGAGCAATTAAACAGAGAACCCACTCGTGGAGATAACACCTTGGACCTACTGATAGCAAACGGACCAGAACTTTTCGACGCTGTAAGCGCAGAACAGGGAATCAGTGATCACAAGGCCGTTGCAGCAACCCTGAATATGGAAGTTAATAGGAATATAAAAAAGGGAGGAAGGTGTATCTATTTAGCAACAGTAATAAAAGGCAGATTTCAGACTACCTAACAGATCAAAACGAAAATTTCTGTTTCGACATTGACAATGTTGAGTGTTTATGGAAAAAGTTCAAGGCAATCGTAAAATGTGTTTTAGACAGGTACATGCGGAGTAAAATTGTGAGGGACGGGAAAAACCCACCGTGGTTCAACAACAAAGTTAGGAAACTACTGCGAAAGCAAAGAGAGCTTCACTGCAAGTTTTAACGCAGCCAAAACCTCTCAGACAAACAGAAGCTAAACGATGTCAAAGTTAGCATAAGGAGGGCTATGCGTGAAGCGTTCAGTGAATTCGAAAGTAAAATTCTATGTACTGACTTGACAGAAAATCCTAGGAAGTTCTGGTCTTACGTTAAATCAGTAAGTGGCTCGAAACAGCTTACCCAGACACTCTGGTATGATGATGGCGTTGAAACAGAGGATGACACGCGTAAAGCTGGAATACTAAACACCTTTTCCCAAAGCTGTTTCACAGAGGAAGACCGCACTGCAGTTCCTTCTCTAAATCCTCGCACAAAGGAAAAAATGGCTGACATCGAAATAAGTGTCCAAGGAATAGAAAAGCAACTGAAATCACTCAACAGAAGAAAGAACACTGGACCTGACTGTATACCAATTCGATTCTACACAGAGTACGCGAAAGAACTTGCCCCCCTTCTAACAGCCGTGTACCGCAAGTCTCTAGAGGAACGGAAGGTTCCAAATGATTGAAAAAGAGCACAGGTAGTCCCAGTCTTCAAGAAGGGTCGTCGAGCGGATGCGCAAAACTATAGACCTATATCACTGACACCGATCTGTTGTGTAAGTTTAGAACACGTTATTTGCTCGCGTATCGTGTCATTTCTGGAAACCCAGAATCTACTGTGTAGGAATCAACATGGATTCCGGAAACAGCGATCGTGTGAGACCCAACTCGCCTTATTTGTTCATGAGACCCAGAAAATATTAGATACAGGCTCCCAGGTAGACGCTGTTTTCCTTGACTTCCGGAAGGCGTTCGATACAGTTCCGCACTATCGCCTGATAAACAAAGTAAGAGACTACGGAATATCAGACCAGCTGTGTGGCTGGATTGAAGAGTTTTTAGCAAACAGAACACAGCATGTTGTTATCAATGGAGAGACGTCTACAGACGTTAAAGTAACCTCTGGCGTGTCACAGGGGAGTGTTATGGGACCATTACTTTTCACAATATATGTAAATGACCTAGTAGATAGTGTCGGAAGTTCCATGCGGCTTTTCGCGGATGATGCTGTAGTATACAGAGAAGTTGCAGCATTAGAAAATTGCAGCGAAATGCAGGAAGATTTGCAGCGGATGGGCACTTGGTGCAGGGAGTGGCAACTGACCCATAACATAGACAAATGTAATGTATTGCCAATAAATAGAAAGAAGGATCCTTTATTGTATGATTATATGATAGCGGAACAAACACTGGTAGCAGTTACTTCTGTAAAATATGTGGGAGTATGCGTGCGCAACGATTTGAAGTGGAATGATCATATAAAATTAATTGTTGGTAAATCGGGTGCCAGGTTGAGATTCATTGGGAGAGTCCTTAGAAAATGTAGTCCATTAACAAAGGAGGTGGCTTACAAAAGACTCGTTCGACCTATACTTGAGTATTGCTCATCAGTGTGTGATCCGTACCAGGTCGGGTTGATAGAGGAGATAGAGAAGACCAAAGAAGAGCGGCGCGTTTCGTCACAGGGTTATTTGGTAACCGTGATAGCGTTACGGAGATGTTTAACAAACTCAAGTGGCAGACTCTGCAAGAGAGGCGCTCTGCATCGCGGTATAGCTTGCTGTCCAGGTTTCGAGAGGGTGCGTTTCTGGATGAGGTATCGAATATGTTCCTTTCCCCTACTTATACCTCCCGAGGAGATCACGAATGTAAAATTAAAGAGATTCGAGCGCGCACGGCGGCTTTCCGGCAGTCGTTCTTCCCGCGAACCATACGCTACTGGAACAGGAAAGGGAGGTAATGACAGTGGCACGTAAGGTGCCCTCCGCCACACAACGTTGATTGGCTTGCGGAGTATAAATATAGATGTAGATGTATTGATGCTTATCTCACAAGGTGGCCTGTGGATGTTTGTCGGCGATAAAAACATTGGGTCAACGACTTGAATTTCTGGCAGTGATTTCTAGTTACGGACAGAGCTCCCATGAAAGTTAGTTAATGTAAAGATGTCTTTGGCACTTTCATGTGGAAGCAGTTAAACGAAATTTTCCTTTTTTGCTAAGTAAACAGGAAACGGTAGGTGTTGGCTAATAGCGTTCCTTGACTATTTTATTGCCTTGTAGATTATCGTCAATATTACGGTGGTTTCGTCCGGTGTGTTTCATTTAAATGAATGTTGTTACTAGCTGAAGTTTTACTGATGTATATCTTAAGTATAAAGGAATGGAAGCTTAATTGTAATAGAGGTTCTGCTAATAAATCTAATATCTCGAGAGAAGGTTAAGCAGCATTCAGCAGAGGAACCCTGTTTCCTGGCCAACCTGCTCAAATGGTCTATAGGCTTTAACAGAGTGTCCGTTTCACCTACATTTCAGCAAGATAATGCCAGACCGTACACAGCGAGAGTTTCTAATGATTGTATTTATGCTTGCTGAACCATACCTTGGCCAGCAAGGTCGCCGGATCTCTCCCAACTGAGAACGGTTGTAGTATATGGGTAGTCCCCTTCAATCAGCTCAGGACGTTGACGATCTAACGCCCCAATTGGACAGAATTTGGCACGATATCCCTCAGGAGAACAGCCAGCACTTCTATCAACAAAGGGTTTAATTAAGCATCTAATAATATAAAGGTATCATCTGATTTGGAGTGTTTTATATAAAAGAAGATACAGTGAAACATAATTTAATTATACAATATGCACTTTAAATACTTTCAAAGTAATTACGCCATCAAAGGATTTGTACAATCAATCTGTTGCTTTTGATGAGACAGATCGACTGAGATAATCGTATGATCCATAACCACAAGCGTTACAATGAGAGAATAAATTTAATTGCCAGTTAATTAAATGCAGCATATTTTATATACTAGGACAGATCACTTACGATAGGGCAGTAGGTGTTGTGGCAAAAAACGGTCAATACCGTCACTGCGCGATAGCGTTGGAAATGTTACCGATGATGGTGCCACTAAAGCGGAGTTACTAAATAGTTTTCCGTAATTCCTTCACGAAAGAAGACGAAGTAAATATTCCAGAATTCGAAACCAGAACAGCAGTTAGCATGAGTGACATAAAAGTAGATATCTTAGGTGTTGCCAAACGACTCAAGTCAATTAAGAAACATTAGTCTTCCGGTCCAGATGATATCCCAGGCAGGTTCCTTTCAGAGCATGCAGACACAACAGCGCCTTTCTTAGCAATCTTATACAACCGCTCACTTGACGAAAGGTCTGTTCCAAAAGACTGAAAAGTAGCACAGGTCACATCAATATTTAAGAAAGGAAATAGGACTAACCCATTGAATTATAGACCCATATCATTGACATCAATATGCAATAGGATTTTGATACATAAGCAACACGGATTCAGAAAATATCGTTCTTGTGCAACGCAGCTAGCTCTTTATTGTCATGAAGTAATGAGTGCTGTTGACAAGGGATTTCAGATCGATTCGGTATTCCTAGATTTCCAGAAGGTTGTTTGATACCGTTCCTCACAAGCGAATATTAATAAAATTGAGTGCATATCGAGTATCGTCTCAGTTATATGACTAGATTCGTAACTGGATTCATAGAGGTCACAGTTCGTAGTGATAGACGGTAAATCATCGAGTAGAACAGAAGTGAAATCTGGCGTTCTGCAAGGTAGTGTCATACGCCCTCTGCTGTTCTTGGTTTACATAAATGATCTAGGTGATAATCTGAGCAGCCCCCTTAGATTGTTTGCAGATGATGCTGTAAGTTACCCTCTACTAAAATCATCAGATGATCAATTCCAGTTACAAAATGATCTAGAGAGAATTTCTGTATGGTTCGAAAAGTGGCAATTGGCACTAAACAAAGGAAAGTGCGAGGTCATCCACATGGATACTAAAAGAAATCCGATAAATTTTGGGTATACGATAAATCGCACAAATCTAAGGGTTGACAATTCGACCAAATACCTAGGAATTACAATTACGAGCAACTTAAATCGGAAAGACCATATAGACAATATTGTGGGGAAGGCGAAGCAAAGACTGTGCTTTGTTGGCAGAACACTTAGAAGATGCAGCAAACCCACTGAACAGACAGCCTACATTACATTTGTCCATCCTCTGCTGGAATATTGCTGCGCGGTGTGGGATCCTTACCAGGTAGGGTCGACGGAGGACATAGAAAAAGTACAAGGAAGGGCAGCTCGTTTCGTGTTATCGTGCAATAGGGGTGAGAATGTCACTGATATGGTACGTGAGTTGGGGTGGCAGTCACTGAAACAAAGGCGGTCTTCTTTGCGGCGAGATGTATTTACGAAGTTTCAATCAGCAACTTTCTCTTCTGAATGCGAAAATATTTTGTTGACACCCACGTACGTAGGGAGAAATGATCATCAAAATAAAATAAGAGAAATTAGAGCTCTAACGGAGCGATTTGGTTGTTCCTTTTTCCCACGCGCCATTCGAGAGTGGAATGGTGGAGAAGTAGTGTGAAAATGATTCGATGAACCCTCCGTCAGGCAGTTAAGTGTGAATTGCAGAGTAACAATGTAAATGTAGATGTAGACATCAGCGGACACTAGTGACTGCACACCCTGTTTAGATGGTAAGAGTATTATTTTTCGTTAACCATGTTTATTGTTTTATATTAAATTTACATAGTTTTGCCCCTACTTTGAATTTCATTAAAGGTACATAAATTCTGATTACAGAAATCAAAGGGGAGACAAAATCTGACGTAACTGTAAACTAAATAACAAAGCTGACAAGTGCATGAATAATTTCGGTCTTGAAAGCTCAGATTGTGACTAACTAAACTCTAGTTTATGGGCAAACCGCTGTACTTAGAAATTATTATTATGTATGTTTTCGAAGTAGAATTTTAGCGCGCACATAACGACCTAATGGGAATTGCAATTCAATTTATGCATAAAAAGTTATAAATTTATGCTGGTGATCACATGAGGAGTCTATGTCACGTCGTTGGATGCACTTTCCACGTGTGGGAGATGATGAGAGCTAGGGAAGGCGTTAGTTTTCGGAGAGGGTTATCAAGGCTTTAAAAGTCAACGGCCCGGTTCCTTGTGGTCTATCTGTCAGTCCATCGCAGCTTCATGGTTGTCTGGCTCTCGCAGCCTCGTGGTCGGTCTGTCTCGTTTTTGAGGTCTCTCGGTCGGTATGAGTGATGGTTCAGCCACGACTTACGTGTTTGAACATATGCTTTCCGTGTGGACTACTGCGAATTTTGTGCAGTTTTCTACCTGGTATCTTGTACAGTCGCGGGACTTGGAATTAGTCGGACTTAGATAATTTTGCAGTGCACCACGGAAATTAGTATAAACGTTATTTGAATTCCATGTGTTATCGACGTACAAGACAATTCGTGGTTGTCCTGGTTTGAGTGAGGATATTTTATCGTAATTTATATCTTTGGACATCCTCTCGGGTTTTTCCAGCTCATTTATTAATTTATTAAATTTATGTTGCGTTGTTACTCACCAGTGGGGGCTCAAGTCATGTCTTTTATTGCTCCACAGTAGCTTGTGTTGATCACCAAAGACAACGTGTCCTGATTGGACAATAAATTTGAGTTGTGAAAACTTAAATCACTTGTAATTGCGTTAGTGGCGTAAAACTTGCACCTATGTTTCAACCTAGCAGTTATTAGAATTCTGAGCGGTTCTCGTTACCAATTCTACAGTTTTATTGTAAATTAAAGCGACATATTTTAGGTAAAGGAAAAAAATCTACTCCTAGACGAACAGAAGCAGAACCCAATTTTATTAATAAAGTATAATTTAAACACCATTACCTACTACCTTTTGCAACCTTTGTTACTGCGTTTTTTCTTGTGTTTTCGTTCCTTACTTGTTCTGTTTCCGAGATATAAAAATTCTTCTACAGCTTCGAGAATCTCTTGATGTAGTTTAACATTTGGGTGCCAATCATGCACACTTGCTGCGCAGACTGTTACTGCAGTTTTTGGTTTGTTTGTGTTCATGTTTTAGCTGTCAGCGCAAGTACCATTTCCTTAAACACCCTAGTTGGTTCCTGCTTACTACTGCTGTCACCAGCGAAATGTATCACGCTGGATATCTGTCCATGGCAAACAACTTCAACATCGACATAGTTCTTAGTTTCCCTACAGGCCTACATGTAAAACATCAGTGATGCAAGTGCTGCCTTACACCTTATTCGGTATGCTGCCTGTTCCAGTCTGTTTTGCAACCAGAGAGGGTTCCTCTCTATCCCTGTACATCAGCAAAAGTCTGGTCCAGGTTACCGATTACCTTTTTTTCTTTTATGACTGTTCATTCCGTGACATAGTTGTCAAGTCCGACTGTTTGATATAACTTCTACGAATGCTTAATGTGTATGTTTTGTTATTGTAGTGAGTGCTGAGTAAATAAGAGGAAATGCTCCACTTGCATAGCAGTCTACCTCTGTGGACGCGGGATATATGGTAAATACTGCTGTAGCAGTCGAACATTTTAAAGAATGAACTTTCAGAAGCAGCTCTACAGTACAGGCTGTAAGTAGCCTGTTTATGTTTATATTTTGGCAGCGCTATAGACTGTATTAATATCGCTGACAGTGCTCTGCGCCTTCGGTAAGAGACTCTGTGGTTGGACGGACTAGCAGTTAGCGAGCGGACGACTTGGATATGTGTCCCTCGTGGAGACAAAGTGTTTGGTGGGACATGCATTGTAAAATGAGGATAGATGCAGTTGGTAATTTTTGGGTAGTTGAATTATTGACAACTATATAGTTTTTGGAACTGGATGTCACATGAATAAGGTAAAATCCGCAAAATACATCGTTTACTTTTCAACAAAATCTTTGTTTTGCTAACCATATGTGTCCTAGAAGTCAGAGGCTATAATAGTTGGAATCCTTTTATTTAGCTGGCTTTAGTTGCTGCTTGCTGTAATTGCTGTAGTTCGTGGTATGATGGTATGAAGATTTTATGTGAGTTAAGTGATTTATGAAAAGTGTGGATTATTGTTAGGTTAAGTTTGAGTTGTCTTTGTCAAGGAAAATCCTGTGGGTCAGTGTTTGAAATGATAAAAATAAGTAAACACTAAGAAGTTTCAAGGTGAACTGGGTATCTACCTAGGACGCCATTTCTATTATTTTTATTTATTTATTTATTTTTCGTCGGGTGGAGGGAAATTTTGGCCACGAAGTTGTATCAACGTGCTGGATGTTCCACTGTCCGACTACCATATCTTCAGAAACCACGATGTCATCTCACGTCACCTTAACTGCTGAATAACAAAAAAAATAGGTACAGGTAAGGAAATCCACCCTAAACTGAACCTCATTTATTGATAGAAATTCGCTAAGAAAAAAGAGTCTGTAATAAGAAGGAACTTTTAAAAATAGTAGTGTTCCCTTTGGCTCAACATACTGCTCCCCAGGAAGAAAACTGACACTAGTCAAAAAACGGCAATATTTAGTCACTGAAAAATACACGTGGAGTGCCCCAACTTAAACGAAAAATATGATGGAATTTACTCCCAGAAACATTTACTTGGAATTTAGAGGAAGCTTACACTATTTCAGCTAATATTTTATAAAATTAATTCTTTAAGTCGAGATTTCTCAAGTACTGCATTTTGAGTTGTGTGTCTGCTCTTGTCGAGGTGATACATGTGAGGGCAGGTTGTGCAGTTTGCGAAAAGCAGGAGGTGCGACGTGAAGGTGTTAAAATCGCAAGGCGGAATGGGAGAGAAGCCCCAGGCAACTTCGGGTAGTGAAACAACAGAACATATAGGCGAGAAGGATGGACCAGAACATGGAGAGCAGCCTCAGGCCTAAGAGCGGTTAGACGTGAGAATGAATTCGGTGAAGGATGCCAGAATGGTGTAGAGATACTGAGATGCTTTACACTTTCAGAATGATTATTGAGGGCATACGAAATGACGAGTGAATAACAAAATTAGTGAACGAGTTTAATTGTTAAACAGAATAAACGAATGTGGTGCAATATGTGGCAACAAGAGTGTATGATAAAGATTAGTGCCAGAAACAACAAACGAGAAATAGGTTATACTTGTACATGGTAAACAAAAAATTGTAGGATTGTTATTTTGTCGAATCGCTTACCAAATAACTCCAAGAGAAGACAATCACGCTGAGTTCATCATCATCTTAAAGGTAGTACAGAAAAATTACGCACGTATAGCGGAGTAACTCTTCCAAGATAAAGACTAAGCAACTGCAGCAATCAGAATTAAATGGTAGCAGGTAGCAGATTATTTCAATAACATTTTTATAGCGGCCAAATTACATCATTCGAAAATACACTAAGACAAAACAGGACGCGGCATGAGTGAATTATTCAGATCAGACGGAAATCGGTAGATGTGCAGGTACGGATAAACAAAAGATTTATTTTGACGATTAACGCTCAAATTGGACAGAATTTGGCACGAAATCCCTCAGGAGAACATCCAGCGCCTCTATCAATCATTGTTCAGTGTCATTTTTGCTGATCAGGCTGCTCATGTTCACAGTGGACACAAGCTGGTGATCAAAAGATTCTACGCCTCTGCCAGCGGCATTTACTTTTGGCTGTGACGTGTTGTCGACTGCATGGCTGCTCTCGCCCTCTGAAAATCCTATAAAAAGATAATCAAAATCTTTACTGATTTTATCAGCTGAAACTGCCCTATGTTTCTCATTAGGCGAGAAAACTTGAACTCATCCCTAGTCTGGAAAATATGGCGATATACGCTTACATACATGGAGCAGCGCGCATATTTCAACACCCTCTCAGTTCTCGGAAGAACAATTAATTACGTGGCTGTTTCGTTTCTCCGCTATCGGAGCTCAACGACTTTTCAGCTAATTTCTAGCTGCATGTCAGCCAAAGTGAATGCAGTGTTCACACAAAATTCCTCTTCTGGCGTCGTACACAGAATGATGTGAACTGTTCTACATTGTCTTTTAATATCAAGACCACGCAGCTACCAATATTGTGAACGATTTAAAATTTTTGTGTATTGTCAACCAATATTGAAGTTAAGTTACTATCGTTGAAAAAAAATAGATTCACTTACAAAATGGTGAACATAGCTTTGGTATATCTGTAGTAAAATTCGCTAAAACGTGTATGTCATTTTCGTCATGTGTCGTGTTGTACTCCAATTAAAGTAACTTTGTGATTGACACATCTTATTGAGGGGTCAGTGTTGTCGGCATGCAGCCTGTCACGCTTGGCAAGGCATTTCATGCACATACAGAACGGGCAACGCTTGCCAGCATGTTGCAGTCGAGAACGAACTACGACTGGCTGGCGGCTGGCCACTACCACTCGACTAGCCGAAACGTGAATGACAAAGTTCTGGAAACCGGAATGCAGAGTAGTTCCTCCAGTCGTCAACTTTCTTCATTTCAGCGTTGATCCTTCCTGATGTGAACACCTTGGCGTTGTCTCATATTTATCCTAAATGTCGCTCTATTGATGCTTACATCAGAAAAAAATTGCCTGAATATGTTTTTTCAGTGAATGCTCATAAATTATGGATATCCCAATTCCCTTGCCGGCCGGAGTAGCCGAGAGGTTCTAGGCGCTACAGTCTGGAACCGCACGACCGCTACGGTCGCAGGTTCGAATCCTGCCTCGGGCATGGATGTGTGTGATGTCCTTAGGTTAATTAGGTTTAAGTAGTTCTAAGTTCTAGGGGACTGATGACCTCAGAAGTTAAGTCCCATACTGCTCAGACCTATTTGAACCAATTCTTTTAGAACTGTTTACAGATGTCTGTTGACTGTAACATCTGTTGTTCCGAAGGTATCAGATTTATGAAGTTACAAATCGCAAGAAAAGTGCCACTGTACATTTAAGAAGAAAAGTGCAATGCGCTCGATGAGCTACGGTAAACTATATACAGGGTGGTCCATTGATCGTGACCGGGCCAAATATCTCACGAAATAAGCATCAAACGAAAAAACTACAAAGAACGAAACTCGTCTAGCTTGAAGGGGGAAACCACATGGCGCTATGGTTGGCCCGCTAGATGGCGCTGCCATAGGTCAAACGGATATCAACTGCGTTTTTTAAAAATAGAAACCCCCATTTTTATTACATATTCGTGTAGTACGAAAAGAAATATGACTGTTTTAGTTGGACCACTTTTTTCGCTTTGTGACAGATCGCGCTTTAATAGTCACCAACGCATAAGTACGTGGTATCACGTAACATTTCCCCAATGCGGACGGTATTTGCTTCGTGATACATTACCCTTGTTAAAATGGACCATTTACCAATTGCGGAAAAGGTCGATATCGTGTTGACGTATGGTTATTGTGATCAAAATGACCAACGGGCGTGTGCAATGTAGGCTTCTCGGTATCCTGGACGGCGTCAGCCAAGTGTCCGGACCGTTCGCCGGATAGTCATGTTATTTAAGGAAACAGGAAGTGTTCAGCCACATGTGAAACGTCAACCACGACCTGCAAGAAATGATGATGCCCAAGTAGGTGTTTTAGCTGCTGTCGCGGCTAATCCCCACATTAGTAGCAGACAAAATGGGCGAGAATCGGGAATATCAAAAAAGTCAGTGTTGAGAATGTTACATCAACATCGATTGCACCCGTACCACATTTCTATGCGCCAGGAATTGCATGGCGACGACTTTGAACGTCGTGTACAATTCTGCCACTGGGCACAAGATAAATTACGGAACGATGACAGATTTTTTGCACTCGTTCCATTTAGAGGCGAACCGTCATTCACCAACAGTGGTAACGTAAACCGGAATAATATGCACTATTGGGCTATGGAAAATCCATGATGGCTGCGACAAGTGGAACATCAGTGAACTTCGCGGGTTAATGTATGATGCGGCATCATGGGAGGAAGGATAATTGGCCCCCATTTTATCGATGGCAATCTAAATGGTGCAATGTATGCTGATTTCCTACGTAATATTCTACCGATGTTACTACAAGATGTTTCACTGCATGGCGGAATGGCGATGTACTTCCAACATGAAGGATGGCTGGCACATAGCTCGCGTGTGGTTGAAGCGGTACTGAATAGCATATTTCATGACAGGTGGATTGGTCGTCGACGCACCATACATGGCCCGCACGTTCACCGGATCTGACGTCCCCGGATTTGTTTCTGTGGGGAAAGCTGAAGGATATTTGCTATCGTGATCCACCGACAGCGTCTGACAACATACGTCAGCGCATTGTCAGTGCATTTGCGACCATTACGGAAGGCAAACTACTCGCTGTTGAGAGAAATGTCGTTACACATATTGCCAAATGCTCAGAGGTTGACGGACATAATTTTGAACATTTATTGCAGTAATGTGGTATTTACAGGTAATCACGCTGTTCTCAGAAATGATAAGTTCACAAAGATACGTGAATCGCATTGGAACAACCGAAATAAAATGTTCAAACGTACCTACGTTCTGTATTTTAATTTAAAAATCCTACCTATTACCAATTGTTCATCTAAAATTGTAAGTCTGTGACTATTACAGAGCCATCTAACACAAAGCGAGAAAAGTGGTCCAACTACAACATTCATATTTCTTTACGTACTACACGAATGTGTAATAGAAATGGGGGTTCCCATTTAAAAAACGGAGCTGATAGCCATTTGACCTATGGCAGCGCCATCTAGCGGGCCAACCATACGGTGTGTGGATTCCCCCTTCAAGCTAGACAACTTTCGTTGTTTGTAGTTTTTTCGTTTGACGCTTATTTCGTGAGATATTTGGCCCGGTCACTATCAATGGACCACCCTGTATATTGGCTGTAAAATAGCTTGAAGTTTCCAATAAAATATTAAAAAACACCAAGTACACGATAAAAGTATTGTATGTTGAAGCGCCAAACAAGTTTGTACAGGTATGAGTATTCAAATACAGATACGTGTAAACAAGCTCATATAAAACAACAAGTGTCTGGCGCCGTTGTTAGATCGGTTACTGCTGCAACAGTGGCAGGATATCAACAGTCAAGTGAGTTCGAACATGGTGTTATGGTCCGCGCACGAGCGATTGGACACAGCATCTCCGAAGTAGCGATGAAATGGGGATTTTCCCGTACGATCATTTCACGAGTGCACCGTGAATATCAGGAATTCGGTAAAACATTAAATCTCCGATATCGCTGCGGCCGGGCAAAAATCCTGCAGGAACGGGGCCGACGACGACTGAAGAGAATCGTTCAACGTGACACAAGTGTAACCCATCCGCAAATTGCTGCAGATTTCAGTGCTATGTCATCAGAAAGTGTCAGCGTGCGAACCATTCAACGAAACGTCATCAATATGACCTTTCGGAGCCGAAGGCCCACTCGTGTACCGTTGATGACTGAACGACACAAAGCTTTAAGCCTCGCCAGGGCCCGTCAGTACCGATACTGGGCTGTAGATATCTGGAAACATGTTGCCTGGTCGGACGAGTCTCGTTTCAAATTGTATGTTCGGGTGTGAAGACAACCTCATGAATCCATGGACCCTGCATGTCAGCAGGGGATTGTTCAAGCTGTTGGAGGCTCTGTAATAGTTTGGGGCGGGTGCCTTTGGAGTAATGTGGGACCGCCGATACGTCTAGATACGGCTCTGACAGGTAACACGTACAAAAGTATCGTGTCTGATCACCTGCATCCATTCACGTCCATTGTGCATTGCGACGCACTTGGGCAATCCCAGCAGGACAATGCGACACCCCACGCGTCCGGAATTGCTACTGAGTGGTTTCAGGAAAACTCTTCTAACAAAAACCACTTCCGCTGGCCACCAAACTCACAACCCATGAACATTACTGAGCATATCTGGGACGCCAGAATGAGATGTTCACTCTGCAGCAGAGTGTGCGCTGATATGAAACATCCTGGCAGATCAAAACTGTGTGCCCGACCGAGACTCGAACTCGGGACCTTTGCCTTTCGTGGGCAAGTGCTCTACCATCTGAGCTACCGAAGCACGACTCACGCCCGGTCTCACAGCTTTACTTCTGCCAGTATCTCGTCTCCTACCTTCCAAACTTTACAGAAGCTCTCCTGCGAACCTAGCAGAACTAGCACTCCTGAAAGAAAGGATATTGCGGAGACATGGCTTAGCCACAGCCTGGGGGATGTTTCCAGAATGAGATTTTCACTCTGCAGCGGAGTGTGCGCTGATATGAAACTTCCTGGCAAATTAAAACTGTGTGCCCGACCGAGACTCGAACTCGGGACCTTTGCCTTTTGCGGGCAAGTGTTCTACCATCTGAGCTACCGAAGCACGACTCACACCCGGTCTCACAGCTTTACTTCTGGCAGTATCTCGTGTCCTACCTTCCAAACTTTACAGAAGCTCTCCTGCGAACCTTGTAGGACTAGCAGTCCTGAAAGAAAGGATATTGCGGAGACATGGCTTAGCCACAGCCTGGGGGAAGTTTCATATCAGCGCACATTCCGCCGCAGAGTGAAAATCTCATTTTGGAAACATTCCCCAGGCTGTGGCTAAGCCATGTCTCCGCAATATCCTTTCTTTCAGGAGTGCTAGTTCTGCAAGGTTCGCAGGAGAGCTTGGTCTCATGCTGTGAGCAGTTGCGAGAAAAACCACAAATGAGGAGAAAGTGCAGTTAGGGATGCCAATGAGAGTGATGGGGAGACCTGTTTCCCGAACAAAATAGTTTTGTCGATGGAAACAATGGAGTTAAGAGAAGGTGAGGCAGAAATTTCAGACACTGACCTAATGTCACACAAAGGATGAGTGCATCGGGGACTCTGACAGAGGGAGGCGGCCTGTGCTCAGTATGGTCGCCATACAGACCAGCAGGACATGGGCAGGATGAGTTCCTTCAACCTACGAGAACAATGCTGACATCAGGTTCGCCTATTATGTCTTTGTTTCTGCTGGGGCAGCCCACTTCATACATCATAGCACCTACTGCATCTGCATCCCGCTTCACATCGAAGCAACACGCGATGCCTGCATCACAGGGCGTATATTCACCAGGAAAACCTACGTCGTCTTTGTTGTCAACACAAACATTTACCGGCTGCCACAACACAACACAGTACCAGGTCTCCCCTAGCGGCCGCCAGGGACCGCTACCCGTTCGCGGAGCCTGCAGAACAGCTTCACCAGAGGTCGCAGTTTGTCCAGGAACTACGTTGATACGCCAGCCACGTGATCGCAAATAGTTCCGGCAGATACATCCGCCAAACCGGCTTTATAGGACGGCGCACTGCCGGCAAAAGGCAGTTCGACGCACCGCTTGGAGGTGTACAGAGCGGCCACCCCGGCAGACACGGCCACATGCGTATTGTAGCTGGCCGATCTCTTGCAGATGAACTTAGTATAGTTGACGAACATCTTGACATTGTAGACATGTTTATTGTGGTCTCTCCCCGTGAAGAGTCAGGTCTTTTCTATTATCATTTGTTATTTTATATTTGTGACGATCGGCAGTTGGGATCCAGTCTGTTGTTCTTTTGGGATACTGTATTATTGTTTCGTGTTGGAGAGTCCAATAAATTGTTTTCGGACTTCCGTTTTTCGCATTTCTATTCTGCTAGCGCAGATACTTCAGTTTCACTTAAGCGCCGTTCAGAATCTAATTATGCAACAATTTTGGGCATAGCCTAGTGGTTAAGGTGAACTGAAGACGAAATTAAAACGCAGATTACTGATTTAGACAAGATACTAGGAGGAAAGGTGGAGGTGCAAAACGCAAAATTAGATTCATTTCTCTCCGAGAGCAAAGATGCCACAGAATAAATTAGGAACGAGAGACGCAAAGTCAGGACAGAGTTAGAAACAATGGATTAGTGGCTTGAAGAAGTGATCAACTAGGTAGCCGAACTGGCGGCAGACCAGGAATAGGCAGCTGAAGGGATAGAGAATCTTATGATAATTTTGGAAAGAGACTTGCGTTTGCAAAACGGTGCAGTGCCGGTTTGTCACACGTAAATGTGCGAAGTTTTAAGTGAAATTACCAGAAAGCAGACTGAATTGCTACAGAAAGTGTTTCAGAAAGTTCTGCAGATGAAATATTAAATCAACAATGAGAGAAGAGATTAAAGGTCCTAGAAAACTAGAATTGCTAGCTACTGCCGTTGAAGACCGTTCTCTCTGTAGAAATACTGACTCTGATCGTATTTGTCCTGTCGCAGTAGGTGATAGTGCAGACGTCCAGTCACTGCTACAGTTCGAGCAGAATTAGACTGAGATAAATAGAAAACATAGGGAAGCGTTGCATGTGCTCCAATAGGTCGCAGACTGCATTCAAAATGTAGAAGCGATGCTATAAAGTCTGGGTTTGGTACAGGAAATAAGCGAATGTATAGTGGATCAAAAGAACTGAATGCAGGAAACCTTAGGTCAACCTCGTGGGTAGGTCAAACGAACTGGATAAGCTTCAGACGAGAATCTGACTATGTTATTACATCTCGGTCCAGAAGAATGCTTTGTTCCCTGTCCTTACGACTGATAAATTTGATGAAGCGTTGCCCATGTCTTGATCTCCTCTGCTGAAGATGAATTTTGTTTATGGACAAGGCAGCTCCCCAATTCGCTTAACCATGCTAGACCGTAAAACACACCAAGATATCAGTCAAACATATGTGTGTGACGTTTGGTCTAAGAATACCCAGGACCAGGTAAAAATGAGTGTATTCATGACAGTGGCTCAAATTAAGATAATGACTTAAATTATGTAATCCAGTAGAGTATTTGAAGGAAACGATAAACCAAACTAATACGTTGATTCACAGTATGATGCAGTGGAGGTAACACTTAACCAGTCTGGTTCGTTGTCTACAACAGAAAATAGTCATAGCCGGAAGGAGCATGAACAGTTTGAGGACATTCCAGTGTCTCTTGCAAGAGCTGGACTGTGACCATGGCAATGAGGCCAGAGTGCCTATACAGCAAGCTAGAAATAATTTAACTTCTGAGCGTCGTTGAGAGGGACTGAGACGTTGGCGTTTTCGCGGTCAGTCGAACACTGAGAGTAAAATGTTGAACCATGGTCACGGGGAGAGTCTTACAACAATAGGAGTGACTTTGGGAGACATGAGAAGGAAGAGACGCGTATGACTCCAGAAATTGTGGAATTATGGCCGTCTGACCGATGAAATAATGGACTAGCATGAATGAAACCAGGTATGCAAGGAATTAACTGAAGAAGTGCAGTCCTGGTAATAGTGTAAATAACTAGCAGCTACCCATGTTATTGTGTGTAGATTTTGATGAGTAAAGTGAAATAAGACAGGAGGATGATATGTACCTTCCAGGTTATTCTGCACGTAGAGTGAAAATTAACGCTAAGGAAATTCATTGTGCTCGTGACACTAGCAGTTAGGTGTCCTTGATGAGCAACAGCATTTGTGAGGACTGTCTGCAGGAGAAATCATGGCCAGAAACGGTGGCAGAAGTCGAAAATTAGGGGTGCAGTAACAGGAAAAGCAGTGCAAGTCATGAGACAAGCTACGATTCATATTGTGTGCCATATAATGATAATAAATTTTGGCATGAGACTGGTCATGGTAGGTACTGGTAGTGAGTCATTTATGCTGTATTTTGAGAATTGCTAGGAAACGACTGTCTGGTGGATTTTATTGACATGACACAAACAGAAGATGTGTGGTACAATCGAAATGTGAGAAACTTCGAATGAATAAAGTGGTACATGATAATATAGGACACATGGAATCAACTGAGCAGTGAGAGCATCTTTGCAGTATTTTGGTGGAACATCATGATATATTTTCAGAAATGTCAGGTACCATCAGCAACTTTGTCTTTTGCTTTAAGGTGAAACCGCACCAAAAGTTCTTTGTACAGCTGTACTTTATCCCCTTAAAGTATAAGGAGTTGTCAAAGAAGAAATTAAGACTATGGTTTCATGGGGCGTTATTGAAACCACAACTATTTCTTGCAACAATGTTTTGTGATGCCTACCAAAGGAAGACAGCTCAATATTCTTGGAACTTGACTCACGAGAGATTGATGTGACTATAGAGTCGCGAGTGGACCGTCCAGAAACATTAGAAGAACTGTTACAACGTCTCCATATTGTGTAGGTACTCTTCTGAGTGCATTTTCATGTTAATTACTGGCAGGTGAAACTACGCTCAGAGTGCCGCCAAATGCACTTGAACCGAACGTGTCGTGAGCCACCTTCATTAGAGGTTTAAACACAATGATTCCTGAAAACCTAAGGAAGAAGGTGAGGTATGCGGATGATTTTGTAATCATGGAAACATCATGGCTAGAGCATAATAAGACCTTGTACTATTTGATGGATGCATTTAGAGATCAAGGGGTAACAGCAAACATTGTAAAATCAGAGTTTGGGCGTAAGGAAATCAATTTCCTGTGGCATATGATTTCATTGGAAGGGTTTTGTCCTGACTCGAAGAAGCTACAGGTCGTTAGAAAATACACAGTTCCACAACCAAGTAGCAGGTTTGTGCCTTTTTAGGACTAGTAAAATACCACAAGAAATTCATCAAGATGACTGTATTTGTGCAGAGCGCTGCCACTTAATGCGAAAGAATCGAGTTCGTAACTGGAACGAAGAAGTGCAGTGAGCATTCATGGTACTGAAAGAAGTGTTAATCAACGCCCAGTAGGACATACTGACTCAGAGAATTCTTCCTTGTACTACTGGTACAGGTTTTCATCTGTTCCAGGAGGTGGAGTATGATGGTGTAATGGTGACTCGGATCGCGTTTGCGAGTTAAAACATGTCCAAGTCAGAACGACTATATAGGGATTTACGAGGTTTCGATTCTTCCTGATCTTTAGGGACATATTTTTTGACCATAAAGTGCTGTTTTTGATTACTTCTAAAGTGATAACAACAGGGATCTATGTGAGAAATAAGGTATCTTTCTCAACTACCCTTTTGGAATTTTGTTGGGGCGATATTATTGAACATCTAATGGGAGCAAGATAAAGACGACATGTTGAAGGATTTAAAGATGAAATGGAGAACAGGCAACAAGTTATGACAAGACAATACTACCTCCTCAGGAACGACATATTACTCAAAGAAGGAACTGAGTGATCTAACTGCAGGGAATAAGGAACTGATTAAGACTCAACGTTCACACAGGAAACAGTCCTCTGTAATAAACTCGTCAATGTATCTACATCTACATTTATACTCCGCAAGCCAGTCAACGTTGTGTGGCGGAGGGCACCTTACGTGCCACTGTCATTACCTCCCTTTTCTGTTCCAGTTGCGTATGGTTCGCGGGAAGAACGACTGCTAGAAAGCCTCCGTGCGCGCTCGAATCTCTTTAATTTTACATTCGTGATCTCCTCGGGAGGTATAAGTAGGAGGAAGCAATATATTCGATACGTCATCTAGAAACGCACCCACTCGAAACCTGGCGAGCAAGCTACACCGCGATGCAGAGCGCCTCTCTTGCAGATTCTGCCACTTGAGTTTGCTAAACATCTCCGTAACGCTACCACGGTTACCAAATAACCCTGTGACGAAACGCGCCGCTCTTCTTTGGATCTTCTCCATCTCCTCTGTCAACCCGACCTAGTACGGATCCCACACTAATGAGCAATACTCAAGTATAGGTCGAACGAGTGTTTTGTAAGCCACTTCCATCGTTGATGGACTACATTTTCTAAGGACTCTCCCAATGAATCTCAACCTGGTACCCGCCTTACCAACAATTAATTTTATATGATCATTCCACTTCAAATCGTTCCGTATGCATACTCCCAGATATTTTACAGAAGTAACTGCTACCAGTGTTTTTTCTGCTATCATATAATCATACAATAAAGGTTCCTCCTTTCTATTTATTCGCAATACATTACATTTGTCTATGTTATGGACCAGTTGCCACTCCCTACACCAAATACCTATCTGCTGCAGATCTTCCTGCATTTCACTGCAATTTTCTAATGCTGCAACTTCTCTCTTTACTACAGCATCATCTGCGAAAAGCCGCATGGAACTTCCGACACTATCTACTAGGTCATTTAAATATATTGTGAAAAGCAATGGTCCCATAACACTCCCCTGTGTCACGCCAGAGGTTACTTTAACGTCTGTGGACGTCTCTCCATTGATAACAACATGCTGTGTTCTGTTTGCTAAAAACTCTTCAATCCAGCCACACAGCTGGTCTGATATTCCGTTGGCTCTTACTTTGTTTATCAGGCGACAGTGCGGAACTGTATCGAACGCCTTCCGGAAGTCAAGGAAAATAGGGTCTACCTGGGAGCCTGTATCTAATATTTTCTGGGTCTCATGAACAAATAAAGCGAGTTGGGTCTCACACGATCGCTGTTTCCGGAATCCATGTTGATTCTTACAGAGTAGATTCTGGGTTTCCAAAAACGACATGATACGCGAGCAAGAAACATGTTTTAAAACTCTACAACAGATCGACGTCAGAGATATAGGTCTATAGTTTTGCGCATCCGCTCGACGACCCTTCTTGAAGACTGAGACTATCTGTGCTCGTTTCGAATCATTTGGAACTTTCCGTTCCTCTAGAGACTTGCGGTACACGGCTGTTAGAAGGGGGCAAGTTCTTTCGCGTACTCTGTGTAGAATCGAATTGGTATCCCGTCAGGTCCAGTGTACTTTCCTCTGTTGAGTGACTCCAGTTGCTTTTCTATTCCTTGGACACTTATTTCGAAGTCAGCCGTTTTTTCGTTTGTGCGAGGATTTAGAGAAGGAACTGCAGTGCGGTCTCCCTCTGTGAAACAGCTTTGGAAAAAGGTGTTTAGTATTTCAGTTTTACGCGTGTCATCCTGTTTCAATGCCATCATCATACCGGAGTGTCTGGATATGCTGTTTCGAGCAGAGTCGAAAAGTTCGGGTCTGTTTGTTATCAGTAGGTCCAAGATGTTATCTCCACGACTCGATTCTCTGTTTAATTGCTCGAGGTAATTTTCGGATAGTGCACTAAGTATAATGTCACTCGATGCTCTGTCCCTACCACCCGTCCTAAGCATCTGAGTGTCCCAGTCTATATCTGGTAAACTGAAGTCTCCACCTAAGACTATAACATGCTGAGAAAATTTATGTGAAATGTATTCCAAATTTTCTCTCAATTGTTCTGCAACTAATGCTGCTGAGTCGGGAGGTCGGTAAAAGGAGCCAATTATTGACCTAGCTCGGTTGTTCAGTGTAACCTCCACCCATAATAATTCACAGGAACTATTCACTTCTACTTCACTACAGGATAAACTACTACTAACAGCGACAAACACACCACCACCGGTTGCATACAATCTATCTTTTCTAAACAACGTCTGTGATTTTGTAAAAATTTCGGCAGAATTTATCTCTGGCTTCAGCCAGCTTTCCATACCTATAACGATTTCAGCTTCGGTGCTTTCTATCAGCGCTTGAAGTTCCAGTACTTTACCAATGCAGCTTCGACAGTTTACAATTACAATACCGATTGCTGCTTGGTCCCCGCATGTCCTGACTTTACCCCGCACCCTTTGAGGCTGTTGCCCTTTCTGTACTTGCCCAAGGCCATCTAACCAAAAAACTGCCCAGTCCACGCCACACAACCCCTGCTACCCGTGTAGCCACTTGCTGCGTGTAGTGGACTCCTGACCTAACCAGCGGAACCCGAAACCCCACCACCCTATGGCGCAAGTCGAGGAATCTGTAGCCCACACGGTCGCAGAACCGTATCAGCCTCTGATTCAGACCCTCCACTCGGCTCTGTACCAAAGGTCCGCAGTCAGTCCTGTCGACGATGCTGCAGATGGTGAGCTTTGCGTTCATCCCGCTAGCGAGACTGGCAGTCTTCACCAAATCAGATAGCCACCAGAAGCCAGAGAGGACTTCCTCCGATCCATGAAGCACACGTCATTGGTGCCGACATGAGCGACCACCTGCAGATGGGTGCACCCTGTACCCTTCATGGCATCCGGAAGGACCCTTTCCACATCTGGAATGACTGCCCCCGGTATGCACACGGAGTGCACATTGGTTGTAGTGGACCACTTGAAATCTGCAGACCCTTCTTCCAAATGTGGGTGAGACGGAAAAGTTTCACATGAACAGATCTTCCGGCATACGAGTACGTCATGTATCAAACATAAAGAAAATTCGGCAGTGGCCTAACGAGGTAGAAGCTGGCATTTAAATAACTAACAAGGAAGTGTCACCATCTTGACCTCATATTTTAAGAAGAACAAAGCACATTTGCCCGATTTCAGCCCCCATGAATCGATACTGTGCTACAATTTGGGCTTCGTTTGAGAGGCAGACCAAGTAGTGATGGGGAAATGGCGCCTATCTGTGAGAGCGCAGCAGCAGAGATTTTGCACAGAGCTACCTCAGCTGTGTATGGGCGAACAGAGCTACACGGGTGTCCCGTTGATCCCATTGCCAACAGCCAGGGAGGGTGTGCGTACTCCTACTCCGAGGCACTGTCGCGGCTGTGACCAGAAGGAGGGCAGTTCTGCCTGCAGTCAGCTGATTCCACGGGGACCTTGGCAGCAACACACCGGGCTGCCGACGGCGGTTTTTGCAGCCTTGAGATGCTGTCTAGTCCTTCCGTTCCCGCCGCCCCACAGAGAACACACTCCCTAACGGGACGACGTAGAACGCCACGCGCCATGCGACTGTCCGTACCTCCTAATTGACTGCGAGTCTAGACGTTTCCACGGTGGTACTCAGGCCAAGGAGAACTGGTTTAAAAATGATTTGTAGTAACAAGACAACCGTTTACTAACAAACGCTTGTGCTGACATTGGACTGATGAACATGGTGTAGCCAAGAGACTTTGAAACATACCCCTAGAAAAATTTTATAAATGACAGTGCTGGAAAACCTCTACGTTATTTGCTTTTCAAACAGCTGAGCAAAACTGAACGTACTCAGACATTTCGCTCTTTACTTATTCTGATCATCACTAAGCTGACACACAATATTTTTTTATTGCAACGCAATCTGACTTTCAATAATCCCTACAAAAGAATGGCCCTGACTAACAATAACGTATACCTTTCATGAATCATTTATCTCACAAAAATCTTCGTTACTCAAACTACTGCAATACAGCGTGCGCCAATACTGCCAGCTGAATAAAAGATTGTAACTACTGAAGGCACTAACTACTGATAGAAATAGTTAGCAAATGAAAGATTTTGATAGAGAACAAACAATGTGTTTACCTTAATAATGTTCAAAAGTCATCATATATATATATATCAGTTCATGATATCCAGTATTACAAATTTACTCTTACTGAGGGACACACGTCCAGATCGTCCGCTCTCAAAATTCTGCCATCTCTCTCCCCACATCCACCACTACTGGCGGCTCACCTCCAACTGCGCAACGATACTCGCTGTTCACATCCAACTGCCAAACACCACAATAGCAAAAATTCCAACAATGCAAACCAGCCACAGACAACTTGTACTGAATTATTGTAGTATGCAACTGTACCTACCTATTTTTTAGTTCATTAAAAACGACAGAGAGGCTATACCAGAATCAAGAATGGAAATGACTGTTAACCATTGCCGATTTAGAGGGAGTTGTGTTTGTATAGTCATGAACTTTGAACACGGAAGTCATGGACATAATTTTAGGCTCCAAGGACAATCTTACTCGTGAAGAAAGCGGGAGGTCCACTGTAAACTGGAAGACTTTTGTGATCAGTCATTTTTGGAATCATATCAAGTGGCGGCAGAGACAACTGATAGACAGCAAAGTGTGATTGATGAGAGAATGCCTTCAATCGCGTGTAGCCTGGGAGATTTTGTATGAGACTAATGAGACAGACAACGACAAAGTCACATTTTCGTGTCGTTTTCCGATCCCTGCATGAACCCTTCCCAGTATTCAGGATGTAAAAGTATGTCGTATCTGACGAACCTATTCAACATCCTTCGCCGCTTTATTTCTGTGAGGCCTGTGTGAAAGGTATTGTATGCAAAGAGACTAGGTCATAAATTTTTTTATGACTCAGAATGATTGTGGCAGTTGTATTGATTTTATAATGTTTTCTTTTCTCGTTAAATAATTAACTTTAGTGATTTATATAATTACGTGTTTTCACGTGTTTTTCTTCTATAGTTGCTTGCAAATGAGGACTATGTGTTTGTGCATTGCCTCCTTTAATAGTCATTTTAGTTATGTTCCATAAGTTAATCTTTGTGACACCACTCCTTGTTAGAGGAACACGTTTCACCGTGGCAACAGGTTTTTTTCTTTTTCTTGCGCACTGATACGCGATAGAGTGTACAGACACACACACACACACACACACACACACACACACACACACACACACACACACACACATCGATACCTACTGTCTAAATGTAATCTATTGAACACAGCCTTAACTGATTATGATTAGTACCATCCGATACTAAGATATTTAGGTAAAGTTTGTCAAATGTCTTGTAAGTATCGACTCTTGATTGCTCGTCTTCTATGCTGTAGTTTGACTGAAACACGTGCCATTGACATGTAAACACCACTTGGCGGTTTCGCAATACAACACTAATAGGAACGGTAAGACTAGTATCGTCGAATCAAGCGAATGTGAATAAGGTATTCCTTCGAAGAGCAAGTCGATATGCTACTCATTTACGGAGAATATCAACGAAATTCCGTGAGAGCTACAGACTTATAGGCTGAAAGATACCCTCAACGTACTCACCCCACACGTCGTACATTTAAATATGTGTATGATAAACTGAGAAGAACTGAATTTTGAAGCATCGGAAACATATCTGGTAAAGGAAAGTTACGAACGAGGAAACGGAAATTGGTACTATTGCCACTGTGGTTCAAGATCCTTGTGTTAGTTCGCGTCAGATCGCAAGGGAATCTGGCATGAGCTAGAGTAGTGTCGTTCGTGTTCTGCATCGCCATAAATATCATCCTTACCATATCAGTCTCCACCAAGAATTAACTGGTACGGATTGTATGCATCGCAATGAATTCTGCCGATGGGTTCAACTTCAGATTCAGAGGGATGACACATTTACTAATTTGATTTTATTTACTTAAGAGGCTACATTCACGAACCATGGAAATGGTAATCTGCAATAACATGCATTGTTGGGCAACTGAAAATCCATGTTGGCTGCGGCAAGTTGCACAGCAAAACCAGTGGTCGGTGAATGTATGGTGTGGGATTCTGGAGGAAAGAATTATAGGCCCCTATTTCATCGAAGGAAATCTTAATGGTAGGAAGTGCATCACATTCCTGCAAGAATCATTAGGTCTGTTGTTGGAAGAAATACCTTTAGAAACAAGGAAAAGAATGTGGTGTCAACACGATGGGTGTCCGGCACATTTTTCGCTGATGGCTAGAAATGAGTTGCAGAGACAATTCCCAGATCGTTGGATTGGACGCGGAGATGTGTTGTAGTCGGCTCGTTCGCCAGACTTGACGCCCCTGGATTTTTTCTTGTGGGGATTCGTAAAAGGCATTGTTTATAAAGACGTTCCAACTACCCCTGAAGATATGCGAGAGAGAATTGTCAGAGCATGTGTTTCGATAAGTGCCGATGTGATCAGGAATACCACTCAATTCATGATAAGAAGATTGCAGCACTGTATTGATACCAATGGTCATCACTTCGAACACCTTCTGTAAATGGACTACATGCCACCTTTGTGACCTTCGTTGGCCTTCAACCTGTTACACGTCATTAGATTTGTCTCGATAGCAGCTGTAAGAAAATAAGTACCAAACTATAGCATCCCATTAGAAAAAATTGACCTTCATATCTCTGAAGCGACACCACCTAGCAACAAAAAACCAACGTTATATTATGGCCTCCGTTGGCCCATGCAACTTTTGTCCTACAAACTTTTCAGCTCGTATCACACTTTCGGAGTTCTTCTTGGTGGCAATAGTTAGTGACTCACCCTGTATAATGCTCCCTGAAAAGAACTATACAGATACACAATATCACGCAATACTGACAGAAGACCTACATACACCATGCAATACTGCAACTGTCGCCTGCCGTTTTGCGCAAGAAGAGGCTGCGCTAGCAATCTCAGAGCTCAAAAACAATAAAGCACCTGGACCAGATGGCATCCACCCGGAAATACTGACAAAACAGCACCGCGGATTACCCCGTTCCTAACAACATTATTAAACGATGCTTTTCGGCGGGGCAGTGTGCCTATATTATGGAAAACGTCCAAAGCAGTCATTATTAAGAAGTCAGAGGATAGGGATCATCCAAAGACCTACAGACCAATATGCTCTATCAAAGATTCAGGAGACGCTACCATGTAAGTGCCTACAAACCCATAGAGCTCTCAGGAGCATGAGCCAACATCAGTTCGCTTCAGAATTGGCAATTCCATAGATGATGTCATCAACACACGTGTTACAACTACAACACAATACGCCATGGCAATAATGACTGACACTGCCGGTGCATTCGGTAACATCTGATGTCCCAAAATGTTTCCTAGATTACTGTAAAGACCGAGTTGTCGAATGGCAGGTGTTCAGCCAGAAAGTAATTAAAACAATTACCAAAGGCTGTCCTCAGGTGTCGATCTGCGGACCCATCTTCTGGGACATAACAATCGAAAGCCTCCTACAATTTCTAGATGAGGATGTCAAATCAGACAGAATTGTGGCCTACGCAGATGACTTGTTAGTTGTAGTCCCTGCAAATAACAGACCCCGGTTAGAAAAGAAAACCGGTGGAATACTACAAACAATTAAACAAGGTTCACTATTAAAAAATTCATGATAGCGAAAACAACACAACATACACATTCCAGAAAGAATCTCTGCAAAGGAATCCTTCAGTCAAAATTGGGGAAACAAACATCAAACGAGCAAATATCCACGCTGTTTGTGGTACACATACATGAGAAATTCAATTTACACGAACACATAAGACTAACAACAGACAAAGCAGAAAAATATTACGTAAACTGGTGAGGCTAAATTCAAAACAGTGCAGACTACCTCTACCAGTCATACGGACATACCACAGTCAGTTCTTCAGTCTGTACTCAGCATCGCAGCTAGCAAGTGGGCACATAGACCGAACCTGATAACCAACAAAACATCAATCAGACGACAGCAGAGAAGTGTCCTACTTAGGTTGTCTGGAGCCTTCGGCACCAGCTCAGTGGATTTTTTTGTTTTTGAGTCATCAGTCTTCTGACTGGTTTGATTCGGTCCGCCACGAATTCCTCTTCTGTGGCAGCCTCTTCATCTCATATTAGCACTTGCAGCCTATGTCCTCAGTATTTGCTGGATGTATACCAATCTGTCTTCCTCTACAGTTTTTTTCTCTCTACAGCTCCCTCTAGTATCACGGAAGTTATTCCCTCATGTCTTAGCAGATATCCTATCATCCTGTCCCTTCTGCTTATCAGTGTTTTCCACAGATTCCTTTCCTCTCCGATTCTGCGCAGAACCACCTCATTCCTTGCCTTATCAGTCCACCTAATTTTCAACATTCGTCTGTAGCACCGCACCTCAAATGCTTCGATTCTGTTCTGTTCTATGTTTCACCACCGTACAATGCTGTACTCCAGTCGTACATTCTCAGAAATTTCTTCCTCAATTTAAGGCTTATCTTTGATACTAATAGACTTCTCTTGCCCAGGAATGCCCTCTTTGCCATTGCTAGTCTGCTTCTGATGTCCTCCTTTCTCCGTCCGTCGTTGGTTATTTTGCTGCGTAGGTGGCAGAATTCCTTAACTTAATCTACTTCGTGACCATCAGTCTTGATAAGTTACTTATAATTCTCATTTCTGATACTTCTCATTACTTTAGTCTTCCTTCGATTTACTCTCAGTCCATATTCTGTACTCCTTAGATTGTTCATTCCATTCAGCAGATCAGTAAATTTTTCTTCACTTCCACTCAGGATAGAGATGTCATCAGCGAATCGTATCATTCATATCCATTGGCTTTGAATTTTAATTCCACAACTGAACATTTCTTTTATTTCCATCATTGCTTCTTCATGTACAGAATGAACAGTAAGGACGAAAGACTACATCCCTGTTATACATCCTTTTTGATCCGAGCACTTCGTTCTTGGTCGTCCACTCTTACGGTTTCCTCTTGGCTCTTGTACATATTGTGTATTACACGTCCCTCCCTACAGCTTACCCCTATTTTTCTCAGAATTTCGAACGTCTTGCACCATTTTACATTGTCGAACGCTTTTTCCAGGTCGAGAAATCCTATGAACGTGTCTTGATTTTTCTTTAGCCTCGCACCTACTATCAACCGCAACGTCAGAATTGCCTTTCTCGTGCCTTTACCTTTTCTAAATCCAAACTCATCGTTTTCCAGCAGATCCTCATATTTTTGCATTCTTCTGTATACTATTCTTGTTAGCAACTTGGATGCATGAGTTGTTAAGCTGATTGTGCGATAATTCTCGCACTTGTCAGCTGTGGCAGTCATTTTTCAAAAATGGTTCAAATGGCTCTGAACACTATGGGACTTAACATCTGCGGTCATCAGTCCCCTAGACTAAAAACTACTTGAACCTAACTAACCTAAGGACATCACACACATCCATGCCCGAGACAGGATTCGAACCTGCGACCGTAGCAGCAACGTGTTTCCGGACTGAAGTACCTACAACCGCTCGGCCACAACGGCTGGCTGATATTTTTCCGAAAGTAAGATGGTATGTCTCCAGACTCATACATTCTACACACGAAGGTGAATAGTGGATTTGTTGCCATTTCCCCCAATGATTTTAGAAATTCTGATGTAATGTTATCGATCCCTTCTGCCTCATTTGATCTTAAGGCCTCCAAAGGTCTTTTAAATTCTGATTATGATAACTGAGTTCCCTATCTCTTCTAAATTGACTCCTGTTTCTTCTTCCATCACATCAGACAAATCTTCCTCTCGTAGAGGCTTTCAATGTATTCTTTCCACCTATGCCGGTCGGAATGCCCGAGCGGTTCTAGGCGCTACAGTCTGAGACCGCGTGACCGCTACGGTCGCAGGTTCGAATCCTGCCTCGGGCATGGATGTGTGTGATGTCCTTAGGTTAGTTAGGTTTAAGTAGTTCTAAGTTCTAGGGGACTGATGACCTCAGAAGTTAAGTCCCATAGTGCTCAGAGCCATTTGAATCATTTTTTTTCCCCCACCTATCCTCTCTCCTCTCTGCATTTAACAATGGGATACCCGTTGCCCTCTTAATGTTACCACCCTTGCTTTTAATGTAACCGAAGGTTGTTCTGATTTTACTGTATGCTGAGTCTGTCCTTCGGACAGTAATTTCTTTCTCAGTTTCTTCACGTTTTTCATGCAGCCATTTCGTCTCCATTTCCCTGCACTTCCTATTGATTTCACTGCTCAGCGACATGCATTTCTGTATTCCCGAATTTCCTGGAACATTTTTGTACTTCCTCCTTGCAACGATCAAGTGGATTATTTCTTCTGTTACCCTGGTTTCTTTGCATTTACCTTCTTTGTACCTCTATTTTTCCTTTCCAACTACTATGATGACCCTTCTTAGAGATGTCTATTCCTGTTTAACTGTTCTGTCTACTGAGCTATTTCTTATTGCTGTATCTATAGCCTTAGAGAACTTCCGTATCCCACTTCTTTGCGTATTGATTCTTCGTGACTAATGTCTTGAACCTCGGTCTATTCTTCATCGCTACTATATCGTGATCTGAGTCTGTATCTGCTCCTGAGTACGCCTTACTATACAGTATCTGATTTCGGAATCTCTGTCTGACCATGATGTAATCTAACTAAAATTATTCAATATCATCCGGCCTTTTCCAAGTATACCTCCTCCTCTTGTGATTCTTGTACAGAGTTTCCACTATTACTAGCTGAAATTTATTACTGAACAGTCTTTCTCTTCTCTCATTCCTTGTTCCAAGCCCATATTCTACTGTAACCTTATCTTCTACTCCTGCCCCTACAACTGCATTCCAGTCACCCATGACTATTAGATTTTCATCTCTCTTTACGTACTAGATTACCCTTTCAATACCCTCATATACTTCATCTTCAGCCTGCGACGTCGGCACGTATACCGGGACTATCGTTGCCGGTGTTGGTTTGCTGTCGATTCTGATCAGAACAGCCCTGTCACTGAATTGTTCACAGTAATACACTCTCTGCCTTACCTTCCTATTCATAACGAATCCTACTCCCGTTAAACCGTTATCTGCTGCTGTTGATATTACCCTTTACTCATCTGACCAGAAATCTTTGTCTTCTTCCCAGTTCAGTTCAGTGACCCCTACTATATCTAGACTGAGCCTTTGCATTTCCCTTTTCAGATATTCAAGTTTCCCAACGACCTTCAAGCTTCTGACATTCCACGCCCCGAATCGTCGAACGCTATCCTTTCGTTGATTATTCGATCTTTTTCCCCTGGTCACCTCCCCCTTCGTAGTCCCCTGCCGTAAAACGAAATGGGGGTCTATTCCGGAATCTTTTGCCAATGGAGAGATCATCATGAGGCTTTTTAAATTACAGGCACATTGCCCTATGGATACACGTACGCGTCTTTGGTGCAGTGGTTTCCATTGACTTCAGCATCCTCATGCCGTTGATCATTGTTGATTCTTCCGCCTTTAGGGGCAGTTTCCCACTCCTAGGACAAGAGTGCCCTGAACTTGCGTCCGCTCTTCCGCCCTCTTTGACGAGGCCGTTGGGAGAATGAGAGTGACTTGTTAAGCCGGAAGTCTTCGGCCGCCAATGCTGATTATTAATCAAAATTTAGGCAGTGGCGGGGATCGAACCCGGGATCGAGGACGTTTTGATTTTTGATAAAAGACGCCACCCCTTTAATTTTTTTTTCTGATCTCATTCGTTGCATTTGCTAGGGGCGGTCGTCCCGCATTTGCTCGGGGCGGACGTCCCATAAGACCTTTTCAAGTTCATCGTTGATCCGTTCACTCAGTTTTTTATTACAGAGGGCCCCCAATCCTCCGACCGAACACAGTGCAATACCGTGCCGGTTTCTAAACCAAAGGTAGCTCCTAGGTGTCGCGATCAAATACAGAGCTTCGAGGTATTGGCTAAAGATGGGGAGACTAGATAAGGCACACACAGTATCTGGTGTACCAATGCAGACGACACGTCACCTTAAAAGTTGGCGTTTGGATACATGGCAAGGTGAGTGACATGCAAGTGATAAGGGACGTAGACTGCACGACTTCCTCCCTGGTGGAAGGGAGTTGTCAAGAATAAAACATCTACCCCAGCCGCGGTGTGGTACATTTCGTAACTGGGCACGGATCGTATCCCACGCACTTAAATCGCGTGAGTCTGAGGCAGACATCTACAAGCACGTGCGGGGAAGCATGTCCCCCAGAACACGCTGTTTTCTTCTGCGGGCGATACGCGAACAAGGGACATACATTACACTTATGGTATATTGCACAGAAACAGACATATATACATACACCCACAGCAATAAGGGGCAAAGAACGATGGGTACAACTAAATGCATTAACAAACAGTATTTGAAAATCATGACATGAAGAATGCCTTCGGACAAGACATAACAGACTTGCCTATATGCAACGTAATAACAATTTCCAGAGGGTGGACAGCGACGTCCAGAGTGACAGCGAATACCGTGACGCTCAAGAGGACCAGGAGGAGGAAGGTGAGATGTAACAATAAATAAGACCAGTAGGATTATGATTCAGACCCATCATGCCAAAATGCACTGGCAGCTTGTACATATTAGTCAAATAATAGTTAAGGACAGGGAATACTAGAGTAAATATCGTGTAAGCTGCTGGCAGTGTAACCAAAAAATCATCCAAAGTTTACACGGGTGAGTACCAAATGTTAATGCACAGAATTAGAAATATCTTTTCTCTACTACTAACTATATACTGTTTCGTTATGACCGGCGGTCAACAGCTCAAAGAAATCATTCCAAGGTATTCGTCGCCGTTCACAGCCAGTGATGGCACTAACAAATGTCTCCTCTATCCTATCATCTTTACACAATATTCTTAAAACAACAAAATTTTGTTTATACACTACTGGCCTTTAAAATTGCTACTCCAAGAAGAAATGCAGGTGATAAACGGGTATTTATTGGACAAATATATTATACTAGAACTGACATGTGATTACATTTTCACGCAATTTGGGTGAATAGATCCTGAGAAATCAGTAACCAGAACAACCACCTCTGGCCGCAATAACGGCCTTGATACGCCTAGGCATTGAATCAAACAGAGCTTGGATGGCGTGTACAGGTACAGCTGCTCATGTAGCTTCAACGCGATACCGCAGTTCATCAAGAGTACTCACTGCCGTATTGTGACGAACCAGTTGCTCGGCCACCATTGACAAGACGTTTTCAGTTGGTGAGAGATCTGGAGAATGTGATGGCCAGGGCAGCAGTCGAACATTTTCTGTATCCAGAAAGGCCCGAACAGGACCTGCAACATGCGGTCGTGCATTATCCTGCTGAAATGTAGGGTTTCGCAGGGATCGAATGAAGGGTAGAGCCACGGGTCGTAACACATCTGAAATGTAACGTTCACTGTTCAAAGTGCAATCAATGCGAACAAGAGGTGACCGAGACGTGTAACCAATGGCACCCCATACCATCACGCCTGGTGATACGCCAGTATGGCGATGAAGAATAAACGATTCCAATGTGCGTTCACGCGATGTCGCCAAACACGGATGCGACCATCATGATGCTGTAAACAGAACTTGGATTCATCCGAAAAAATGGCGTTTTGCCATTCGTGCACCCAAGTTCGTCGTTGAGTACACCATCGCAGGCGCTCCTGTCTGTGATGCAGCGTCAAGGGTAACCGCAGCCATGGTCTCCGAGCTATAGTCCATGCTGCTGCGAACGTCGTCGAACTGTTCGTGCAGATGGTTGTTGTCTGTTGACTCAGGGATGAAGACGTGACTGCACGATCCGTTACAGCGATGCGGATAAGATGCCTGTCATCTCGACTGCTAGTGATACGAGGCCGTTGGGACCAGCACGGCGTTCCGTATTACCATCCTGAACCCACCGATTCCATATTCTGCTAACACTCATTGAATCTCGACCAACTCTAGCAGCAATGTCACGATACGATAAACCGAAATCGCGATAGGCTACTATCCGACCTTTATCAAAGTCGGAAACGTGATGGTACACATTTCTCCTCCTTACACGAGGCATCACAACAACGTTTCACCAGGCAACGCCGGTCAACTGCTGTTTGTGTATGAGAAATCGGTTGGAAACTCTCCTCATGTCAGCACGTTATAGGTGTCGCAACCGGCGCCAACCTTGTGTGAATGCTCTGAAAAGCTAATCATTTGTCTATCACTGCATCTTCTTCCTGTCGGTTAAATTTCGCTTCTGTAGCACGTCATCGTCGTGGTGTAGCAATTTTAATGGCCAGTAGTGTATTTCAGCCACAATTTACTGTTATTTTAAAAAAGTATTATCGCGAATAAAAACAAACCGAAAAACCTTCCAAAAAGATGACAAACGAATACTGTAACATGTGCGTCTTGTTCTAAAATATCAGGTAACAGGACTTTAAATTTGCAACAAATATATAAATTAGTACTCCCTTCTCCGACCAATTCTCCCTTGCATGTCTGTGCTGCTTTCGGTACGCCAATCAGATAGTTTTACAAAACTCTGTCCAATGTCAATACCGTAAATACGTCAACAACTGCCATATAAACCGATGGAAGGACTCAGTTCTGAACAACTCTTCCTGACGCCCCCACTCCGTTACCGAATTGGCTCTCCAGCCAGCCCCCTGGCTCCACTCCAGTAAGAAGACTCATTCAAAATTTACAACGAACTGGCCCGACGGTCCTGTGTCAAGTCTTCGGCCTAGCGGTTTGTGACGGTTCCGCAGGGTGCTCGGTACCTCACACACCAGATGCTCCAGGGAAGGACTTTCAAACTTGGAAACAAACTTCTTTATGCCTCGTTGCGCCGGCATGCTATGCTCACCGAGTCCTCAGAACTAAAGTGGTCTCCCGCTATATAATCTTACGTACTGGGAAACCATCGGACCGCATGTCATGCGAAATGTGGTATGGTGACTTTTAACAGACAAGCCATCTAAGGACTACGACAAGGCTATAACTTTCGTGAGACTTTATATCAGTTTTTCTTTTTTGAGTTTATCTCACATACCTCTTATCAAAACGCAGTATCTAGTACGGCATCAACTGACCATTTGGTATCAGTTGTTCATTTCGCGAAATGTCCCAAACGTCAAAACAGCTTTTCTAAGCACCTTTCCATGCTGTTTGTGTTTCGTTGTATACTCAGTTCCTCCAGATCTTTTTAGACTTTAATATACCATTCTATTCTTGTATTTGGTATTGACCAAAAGATATTGCAGATGTGTATCGTCCATTTGGAAGCATTCATTCTTAATTAACGATGGAGCAATACTCTGTGTTTGAAAATTGCGTCCGTAATTGTTTTCTATTTTAGTATATATTTCTTGTAGTTCTTCAGGCATTCCCCGCATATATGTTCGATGTATGGCTCTCTGTATCCCATGAGATATACTAAACTTGATCTAGTGGCAGGGCCGTATATTTTATACATTTATTGTTTCGGTTTGTTAATATAAACTCCATATTTATACACTGAAGTGCCAGAGAAACTGGTATAGGCATGCGTATTCAAATACAGAGATATGTAAACAGGCAGAATACGGCGCTGCTGTCGGCAACGCCCATCTGGCGCAGTTGTTAGATCGGTTATTACTGCGACAATATCAGGTTATGAAGATTTAAGTGAGTTAGAACGTCGTTTTATAGTCGGCGCACGAGTGATGGGACACAGCATCTCCGAGGCAGAGATGAAGTGGGGATTTTCCTGCACGACCAATTCACGTGTGTATCGTGAATATCAGGAATCCAGTAAAACATTAATCCTCCGACATCATTGCGGCCGGAAAAAGGTCCTGCAAGAACGAGACCAACGACGAGTGAAGAGAATCATTTAACGCGACAGAAGTACAACCTTTCTGAAAATTGCTGCAGATTTCAGTGCCGGGTCATCAACAAGTGTCATCTTGCGAACCATTCAACAAAACATCATCGATATGGCCTTTCAGAGCCGAAGGCCCACCCGTGTAGCCTTGATGACTGCACGACACAAAGCTTTACGCCTCGCCTGGGTCCGTCATCACCGACATTGGACTGTTGATGAGTGGAAACGTGTTGCCTGGTCGGGCGAGTCTCGTTTGAAAGTGTATCGAGCGGATGGACGTGTGCGAGCATGGAGACAACGTCATGAGTCCATGAGCCCTGCATATCAGCAGGGAACTGTTCCGCCTGGTGGAAGCTCTGTAATGGTGTGGGGCGTGTGAGGTTGGAGTGATATGGGACCCCTGATACGTCTAGATACGACTCTGACGGGTGACACGAACGTAAGCATCCTGTCTGATCACCTGCATCCATTCATGTCCATTGTGCGTTCCCATGACTTGGGCAATTCCAACAGGACAATGCGACACCCCACACGCCCAGAACTGCTACAGAGTGGCTACAGGAACACTCTTCTCAATTTAAACACTTTCGGCCCCCAGACTCCCCAGACATGAACATTATTGAGCATATCAGAAATGCCTTGCAACGTGCTGTTCCGAAGACAGCTCCACCCCCTCGTACTCCTACGGATTTGTGGTTAGCTCTGCAGGATTCATGGTGTCAGTTCCATCCAGCACTACTTCAGACATTAGTCGAGTACATTCCACGTCGTGTTGCTGCACTTCTGCGTGCTCGGGGGGCTCAACACGATATTAGGCAGATGTACCAGTTTCTTTGGCTCTTCAGTGCAGTTTGAACTCAGCACGTAGCGTAACATATTTATTATTATCATTGTAACTACTGTTATTAGCGTTCAGGTGGGGATGGAGGAGTAATTGCGATATTGACCACATACAGCCCAAATGCATCTTTCACTCCGCAGTGGAATGCGTGTTGTTTTTAATGTTCCTAGCAGATTAAAACCTTGACAAACCCGGATTCGAAACCAGATCTTGCAAGTTTCTCCTCAATATCCCTTTATCCAAGAGTGCTAGTCCCGCAAGGTGTACAGTAGACCTTCAGTGAAGTTTGAACAGTAGCAGAGGAACAAGTAAAAAAAAAATTCAGTCCTTGAGAGGACTGACTGGCTGCTAAATGAAAGCTTCCGGTTTAAACTCCGGTTCAGGATGCTATTTTAATCCCCTGGGAAGTTTTGTTTCATGTATTCAAAATCATGGGTTCAAAGCAAATTTGAAGGAATATTAGTCAGATTCTAAAAATTAACTGCTCACCTTGTTGTTTAGAAACGGAGCCTCTAAAACAGAGCCGGTCGTTCACGTGGGACAAGTGTGGCGCGTGTGTGCCGCATGCGAGCAAAAGCTCGGTCTAAGCCTGGTTTTCTATTTCCTCCCGGAGATGCTAGACACGGAGCGACATTTCACTTAATATTGCGGCGTGGTATTTTTCGGTCGGCACGACTCTCTTCAATTCTGCAGAACCATGGTGTAAACGCTGTTTACCCTTAACTGTTTGCTCGTAGTATGAAGGACATTGACCGGTCCATTGGCTGTTGGCACAGAAAGAGGGGGTCTTATGGCCAATCGTGACAAGACTTTAAAACTGAATTGGAATGACAGACTAAAGGGATGATAGTTGTCAATATGCACTATCTAGTCGCACAAGTGATGAGTGCTACAGATTTGCTATGGAATGATATTACAGTACTATGCAGAAAGATCTAGTTGACGACAAAAGAGCAAAAGATTACAACAGTTGACAGGTGGGATTCATTGTTCTGTACATCATGAAGAACTTTGTGCTAAATTTGTAGGTATGCAGCACGTGAAGAAATTGGAATAAACAGCAACAATTATTCAACTGTCAGTCGCAAGTTATCAGTGGAACTGGACAAAGTGTATGGAGATTTCATTTATTAGTGAAAAATACGTTGATTAAGTTACTGGCATGCCTGGGAAAAATTTTGTATTTAAAACTCCTTATTTTTGAATTTATGAAGGAGAAAGGAGTGCACGAACGAAAATTAGAAATTCGGAATGGATTGCAGACGTCACATTTTAAATGCGCTTGACTGCACAGTGCCCACAGTAAGACACTGCAAGGTGAGAAACAACTTCCTTGTCATTTTTAAATAGAAACTCGCGTTATAGAAGTTTGAGGTTGGCCGATGACATTGTAATTATGTCAGAGACAGCAAAGGACCTGGAAGAGCAGCTGAACGGAATGGACAGTATCATGAAAGGAGGATGTAAGATGAACATCAACAAAAGCAAAACGAGGATAATGAAATGTAGTCGAATTAATTCTGGTGATGCTGCGGGAATTAGATTAAGAAATGAGACGCTTAAAGTAGTAAATGCGTTTTGCTATTTGGGGAGCACAATAACTGATGATGGTCGAAGTAGAGAGGATATAAAATGTAGACTGGCAATGGCAAGGAAAGCGTTTCTGAAGAAGAGAAATTTGTTAACGTCGAGTATAGATTTAAGTGTGAGGAAGTCTTTTCTGAAAGTATTTGTATGGAGTGTAACCATGTATGGAAGTGAAACGTGGACTATAAATAGTTTAGACAAAAAGAGAATAGAAGCTTTCGAAATGTGATGCTACAGAAGGATGCTGAAGATTAGATGGGTAGATCACATAACTAATGAGGAGGTATTGAATGGAATTGGGGAGAAGAGAAATTTGTGGCACAACTTGACTAGAAGAAGGGATCTGTTGGTAGAACATATTCTGAGGCATAAAGGGATCACCAATTTAGTAATGGAGGGCAGTACGGAGGGTAAAAGTCGTAGAGGGAGACCAAGAGATGAATACACTAAACATATTCAGAAGAACGTAGGTTGCAGTAGGTACTGGGAGATGAAGAAGCTTGCACAGGATAGAGTATCATGGTGAGCTGCATCAAACCAGTCTCTGGACTGAAGACCACAACAACAACAACAGGAAGGGACACATTCCGACAAACACAAGCCAGTTCCTTAAATTCATAGCCGTTTGAAAAACGCGAGTTTTGAAGAATTAAATGTGGCCTCGAACGAATTATAAGGGTCGTTTCCTAAACGTTTAGGGGTCACTGCCAGACAGCTGATTTACAGCTGTTTTCGAGACAGTCTGCCGTTTCAGTGAAACATACTTCTGTGCATGTTCAGATGTAATTGCTTGACCTGCGAAGTAATTCCCATTATAATGACAAGTAACATTATGTTATAAGACGTCTACATTGCTTTCCTCAGGCAGAGTTTCCACGTCCCCATGGTCAGTCTTGAAAAGTGCTACAATATTTCGATCAACCTATTTGTGTGAAAGTACTTTTTCTTGATTATGAAGTAACATTAAGTCACTATTACGTGGCATCCTAACTGCAACAGTCAGCGTCTGTCCCTGTGCCAAAAGTTTGTACCAAATAAAAACTGTATTATGTCTTCAGCGCACCAAAAATAATTAAATAACACCGAGAGTTTGTTTTGTTCGCAACCTACAGTCGTAAGTCAAAAAATAACGCAAGACGAAGAAATTACACGAATGGGACGGAAAAGGGCAGATGTGATGTGTCGTCGTAACCGCCGTCTGCTTTACGTCTGCTGTACAGCGAGCTACATTAATTTAAGTATTAACTGTATTTTTCTTACTTGCCACTTCTTCCGTGTGTTTTTGCTTTTAGCAAGCTTTAATTGTCGAGTGCTAGTAATAGTGTTCCATAGATTTCGTGTTTGTTTTGAATACAGTCAAAGAGAGTCCGTTTAGTCAGCCATAGTGCCAGTAGTGCTAGTGTTTGTTTTCAATACAGTCCAGAGACAGGTAGTGCTATTTTCATTGTTTTCTACAAGAAGTGTCTAGTCAAAAATCAGCCGCCTTTACTGAATTAGCAGTCCAGTTAAAAGTTGATTAACTCTCTACAGTAAATTGATTTCTTAGGATGGATAGGATGTGTGACTGCTGTGTACGGACGCAGGAGGAGCTGGCCACTGTTCGTGAACAGCTGAGCGTGTTGATGGCCGCGGTCAGCCGTCTTCAGGCTGCTGCCTCGGAGTGTAGCGGCAGTGGGGAGTCTGGCGCGTCGCAAGGTGCACCCCAGGTGTTACATGCTTCACCCACTGTCCCTGCTGGCGAGACATCTTCGCGGGTACCGGGTGCGGTTGGGCCACCCTCTCCCCAAGGGGAGTGGCGGGTTCAGCGGCGTTCGCGGCGCACGATACGGAGGGTCAATGTGGAGACTGGCCGTGTGGCATCGCCCGCTCTGCCTCTGAGTGGACATGTGGCCGCTCCTTCAGCAAGGTCCGAGCAGGCACACGGGGGGGGATTTATTAGTTATTGGGAGCTCCAACGTTAGGCGGGTGATGGAGCCCCTTAGGGAAATAGCGGAAAGGTCGGGGAAAAAGGCCAGTGTTCACTCTGTCTGCTTGCCGGGGGGTCTCATCCGAGATGTGGAGAAGGCTCTGCCGGCGGCGATAGAGAGCACTGGATGCACCCGACTGCAATTTGTTGCTCATGTTGGCACCAATGACTCTTGCCGTCTGGGTTCAGAGGTCATCCTCAGTTCGTGCAGGCGGTTGGCGGAATTGGTGAAGGCGGAAAGCCTCGCTCGCGGGGTGGAATCTGAGCTAACTATTTGTAGTATCGTTCCCAGAACCGATCGCGGTCCTCTGGTTCGGAGTCGAGTAGAAGGCTTAAACCAGAGGCTCAGACGATTCTGCGGAGATCTGGGGTGCAAATTTGTCGACCTCTGCTATCGGGTAGAGAAATGTAGGGTCCCCCTGAATAGGTCAGGCGTGCACTACACGCCGGAAGCGGCTACAAGGGTAGCGGAGTACGTGTGGAGTGCACATGGGGGTTTTTTAGGTTAGAGAATTCCCTCCCTAGGCCCGACAAGACGCCTCCTGAGACGCGGCAAGGTAGGAGTAGGCAAAATGCAACAGGGAATAACAATATTAATGTGCTAATAGTAAACTGCAGGAGCGTCTATAGAAAGGTCCCAGAACTCCTCTCATTAATAAACGGCCACAATGCCCATATAGTACTAGGGACAAAAAGTTGGCTGACACCAGACGTAAACAGTAATGAAATCCTAAACTCAGATTGGAATGTATACCGCAGAGATAGGCTGGACAGTGAAGGGGGAGGCGTGTTTATAGCGATAAGAAGTGCAATAGTATCGAAGAAAATCGACGGAGATTCGAAATGTGAAATAATTTGGGTGAAGGTCACGGTTAAAGCAGGCTCAGACATGGTAATTGGATGTGTCTATAGGCTCCCTGGCTCAGCAGCTGTTGTGGCTGAGCACCTGAAGGATAATTTGGAAAATATTTCGAGTAGATTTCACCACCATGTTATAGTTCTGGGTGTAGATTTTAATTTGCCGGATATAGACTGGGAGACTCAAACGTTCATAACGGGTGGCTGAATTCGAAAATAAAGTTCTATGTATTGACTTGGCAGAAAATCCTAAGACATTTTCGTCTTCTGTCAAAGCGTTAGGTGGATCAAAACAAAATGTCCAGACACTCTGTGACCAAAATGGTACTGAAACAGAGGATGACAGACTAAAGGCCGAAATACTAAATGTCTTTTTCCAAAGCTGTTTCACAGGGGAAGACTGCTCTGTAGTTCCTTCTCTAGATTGTCGCACAGATCACAAAATGGTAAATATCGAAACAGACGACAGAGGGATAGAGAAACAATTAAAATCGCTCAAAAGAGGAAATGCCGCTGGACCTGATGGGATACCAGTTCGATTTTACACAGAGTACGCGAAGGAACTTGCCCCCCTTCTTGCAGCGGTGTACCGTAGGTCTCTAGAAGAGCGTAGCGTTCCAAAGGATTGGAAAAGTGCACAGGTCATCCCCGTTTTCAAGAAGGGACGTCGAACAGATATGCAGAACTATAGACCTATATCTCTAACGTCGATCAGTTGTAGAATTTTGGAACACGTACTATGTTCGAGTACAATGTCTTTTCTGGAGACTAGAAATCTACTCTGTAGCCATCAGCATGGGTTTCGAAAAAGACGGTCGTGTGAAACCCAGCTCGCGCTATTCGTCCACGAGTCTCAGAGGGCCATAGACACGGGTCCACAGGTAGATGCCGTGTTTCTTGACTTCCGCATGGCGTTCGATACAGTTCCCCACAGTCGTTTAATGAACAAAGATAGAGCATATGGACTATCAGATCAATTGTGTGATTGGATTGAAGAGTTCATAGATAACAGAAAGCAGCATGTCATTCTCAAAGGAGAGAAGTCTTCCGAAGTAAGAGTGATTTCAGGTGTGCCGCAGGGCAGTGTCAAAGGACCGTTGCTACTCACAATACACATAAATGACCTTGTGGATGGCATCAGAAGTTCACTGAGACTTTTTGCAGATAATGCTGTGGTGTATCGAGAGGTTGTAACAATGGAGAATTGTACTGAAATGCAGGAGGATCTGCAGCGAATTGACGCATGGTGCAGGGAATGGCAATTGAATCTCAATGTAGACAAGTGTAATGTGCTGCGAATGCATAGAAAGATAGATCCCTTATCATTTAGCTACTAAATAGCAGGTCAGCAACTGGAAGCAGTTAATTTTATAAATTATCTGGGAGTACGCATTAGGAGTGATTTAAAATGGAATGATCATATAAAGTTGATCGTTGGTAAAGCAGATGCCAGACTGAGATTCATTGGAAGAAACTTAAGGAAATGCAGTCCGAAAACAAAGGAAGTGGGTTACAGTACACTTTTGCGCCCACTGCTTGAGTACTGCTCACTAGTGTGGGATCCGTACCAGATAGGGCTGATGGAAGAGATAGAGAAGATCCAACGGAACATTTAGTAATCGCGAAAGTGTTACGGAGATGATAGACTCTGCATGAGAGACGCTCAGTAGCTCGGTACGGGTTTTTGTTGAAGTTTCGAGAACATACCTTCACCGAAGAGTCAAGCAGTGTATTGCTCCCTCCTACGTATATCTCGCGAAGAGACCATGAGGATAAAATGAGAGAGATTAGAGCCCACACAGAAGCATACCGACAATCCTTCTTTCCACGAACAATACGAGACTGGAATAGAAGGGAGAACCGGTAGAGGTACTCAAGGTACCATCCGCCACACACCGTCAGGTGGCTTGCGGAGTATGGATGTAGATGTAGATGTGGATACGGACTAACAAATGATTACTATTTCAGAAAAATTCTACGGTTTATTCAAAAGTAAGAGCTCCACAAATTTAGCGAATCAATAACGCGTTAGTCCACCTCTCCCCCTTGCGCAAGCAGTTATTCGGCCTGCCATTGATTGATAGAAATGTTGGATGTTCTTCTGAGGAATGTGGTGGAAAATTCTCTCCAATTGATACGTTACATCGTCAAAATCCGGAGATGGTTGGAGGGCTCCGCCCGTAATGTTCCAAAAGTTCTCAATTGGGAGACATCCGGCGATCTTGCTGGCCTGGGTAGGATTTAGCAAGCAAGAAGATAAGCAGCAGGAACCCTGCCGTGTGCGGACGGAATTACGCGGGTGAGTCAAATGAAAACCTTAAATTTGTAATAACTAATCGAAATTTCGCGCCGTTATCCTGTAAGTTGGTAAGCGTGTTACAAGCAGCGTGCAGAATGGCCTGTAGATGGCAGCATAGTGCAGATGCACACATACCGTCGCAGTATCAGTATAAAGATGGCCGCCCCATTTGCGACTTGCACCAGGGAAGAACAGCGTTCTGTTATTCGGTTTTTGCGCAGTGAAGGTGTGAAACCTATTGAAATTCATCGACGAATAAAGGTTCAGTACGGTGATGCATGTATGTCACAGCAGCAAGACTACGAATGGAGTAGGAAGTTCGCAAATGGTGTGACTTCAGTGGAAGATGTTCCTCGTCCAGGTCAGGCACAACGAGTTGTGCCTCCACAGAATATTGCAGCATTTGAAGCCACAGTGAAGGAAAACCGCCGAGTGACACTGAATGACATTGCAGCATGTTTACAGTTTAGTCATGGGTCAGCACACCACATTGTGCCATTATGTGCTCCAGTTTCACAAAGTGTCTGCAAGATGGGTGCCACGGCAGCTGACTCCTGAAATGAGAGAACGACGTGTTGATGCTTGTGAAGAACTTCTTCGGCGCTTTGAACGCGAACGTGATGGCTTCCTTGCAAGAATCGTTACTGGGGACGAAACCTGGGTTCACTTCCACCAACCGCAAACGAAGAGAGCGCGCAAGGAATGGCGCCATTCCTTATCACCAAAACCAAAGAAGTTTCGAACAGAACCATCAGCAGGGAAGGTTATGCTGACTCTCTTTTGGGACGAAAAAGGCGTCATTTTGGAGCATTACATGCCTAGAGGGACCACTGTCGCCAGTGCATCATACACAGATCTCCTAAAAAAAAGTCCTCTGAGGCCTGCAATCAAATCAGAGCGACGTGGATTGCTGTCAGCAGGTGTCCTTTTGCAACATGACATGCAAGGCCTCACACTGCCCGTACAACAGTTGCAACAATCACAGACCTGCATTTTGAGTGTCTTCCTCATCCACCATACCCACCAGACCTTGCCCCAAGTGATTTCAATGTGTTTGGACCACTCTAAGAACCAATGGGAGGAAAGAAATTCCGTTCTGATGAAGAGGTACGCCACGTGGTGCATGAGTGGTTGCGCATACTACCAAAAGTATTTTTTTTCCAAAGGAATTTATGCACTTTGTAAGCGCTGGAGGACTTGCATTCAGCGTGGAGGAGATTGTTGAAAACTGATACAGCTTTGTACCCCTTCTGCACAGTAAATAATATTTAAAAAAATATTTAAGGTTTTCATTTGACTCACCCTCGTACATTGCTGATACGTAAGCTCAGTATGGCTTGCCATAAAGTGCAACAGAGCGAGGCATCGTCGACGTACCGCTGTGCTCTAAGCGTATCGCGGATGACACAAAAGGGGGCCTGCTACAAAAAGGAAATGGAACCTGAGACCATTACTCCCGGTTGCCGCGCCCTACGGCGGGCGACGATCGGGTTGGTGTGCCATCACTGTCCGGGCCTTCTCTAGACATGTCATCGGGCTAGAATTTCAGTGTCCGGAGTGAAATTGTTTTCAGTGATGAGTCCCGGTACGAACTGAGCGCCGATGACAGGTGTAGACGTGTTTCGAGACGCGACAGGCAGTGGTGGGCTACCAACCTAACAATGCTCGCCATACGGCCTGGCGACCAGGAGTGACACATGGTCTGTGATACCATTTCTGTTCATAGCATGACCTCTTTGACTATCATTCGTGGCTCCTTTACAGCACGGCGGTACGTCGACGATATTCTACGCCTGCACACGTGGTCCGGAAAAGACTGACTCGTAAGTCTTAAGCGATCGTCCTGATACCTCGCACAGTGTAATGCTTGTACTGTTACACAAGTTCCTGGAACATATCTCATTTGTTATTCGTCAAGGGATGTGGTTTCAACGTAACACAGCCCCACCCCACATTGCATTGCGGGTTCGTGAACAGCTGTACAGTAGATATTCCCTAAAAGTTGGTGCTGTTTCATGTCCAGTACGTGCATCTGATCTCATCCCACTTGATATATTCTTGTGGGACCATGTGGTGAGTCGTGTCCGACACGCCTGTCGAGACTGAAGAGGATACGTATGGCTACCACAGCACCAGTTTTGACAGTCAGTTGCTCCTGACAAAGACGATGGATTTAAACGTCGAATTCTCGAGGTTTTACCCTGAACTGATGCGGCAAGGAGTCCGAGAACGTTTTATAAAAGAATTCACGCGGCTACGACGCTGTTCAAACGACACCGGGGATATTAGAATGGGTACGACGGAGCTAAGTGCCACGGTGCCATTTGGAACAGTTGTTGTAAACGTAGCAGCTTGTGAAACTTGGGCACGTAAGTAGAACTCAGTGTTACTGTACAGTAAACTTAGGATTCTTCGGTCCCTCTGATACAAAGTTAGGTGCGCCATTACTAGTCCATCAACAGGGGAAATTACGTTTATTAATGGATAAACGCTCTGAAATGTGCAGAAGAAAGTACTTCAGCTTGTTGTTGAAAGCAACAGGGCATTTAACTGCACGCACACTACAGGATAGCTTGTTTCAGAGGCGGACAGCAGTAACAGAGGCGAATTTTTTGAATGCTTCTGTTTTCTGTGGTTTGAACAGCTAGGATACTAGTTAAGTGAGATCTTGTGTTTAGATTATGATGAGATGGCAGGTACTTAATCTTTGATTGCGGAGTACCGTGATCCACATGCACTGAGGAGCCGATAAAGTAGACATAGCGCGAAGCAGTCACGTAACTTGTCCAGCAGCTAACATAACGGCGTATGTGAAGTACTGACACGCTCTTGTAGGCGGACGTTGCATATGTAACGCACACAAGCATTCATGTTTACTTCTAAGCGTATAGCCGGCCGGAGTGGCCGAGCGGTTCTAGGCGCTACAGTCTAGAACCGCGCGACCGCTACGGTCGCAGGTTCGAATCCTGGCTCGGGCATGGATGTGTGTGATGTCCTTAGGTTAGTTAGGTTTAAGTAGTTCCAAGTTCTAGGGGACTGATGACCTCAGAAGTTAAGTCCCATAGTGCTCAGAGCCATTTGAACCTGAATTTTGCAATAACGAATAGAAGAAACGCATCGACACAGAACAAGCAAGCATTTTCTAAGCGTATAGTGGTCTCATTACTCGTGCCATATTGTATTACATTCAATAGTGGAGTTTCGGCAGAACGAGGAATTGCACAAGTTTACCTTTCACATCCTTCCGAAATACATTGAAGTCTTACTACATGCGGTGACAGTATCTTATACCCAGTTGAGATGATCATCCAAAGCATGTGGTGACGCTATATTTTACCCAGCTGAGATGATCATGCAAAGTTACTCACAAGTTCTTCACTGTCTCCTGATATTATTGTGTCGGGAGGAACACGAGGGAATTGTTCGAGGAATAGTTTCTGAAGGAATACTAAAATTGCTTGAGACTTTCCCGTATGTACTTTGAGTTCCAGATTTTCGCCCGCCTTACCGTATTATAGATCGATATTCATGAGTTTACTGCTCTCCCATCGATTCCCTTCACGTTCTATTTCCTCACCCTCCTACTTCGCCCTCTCTCTTAATCTTTTCGCTTCTCCTTCCTCTTTTTTTTTCCGAAAATTCCCCAAGGGAACATCGTTCAGGAGACTCGACGCAGCTGCTGGAATGTAGTTTCGCGTTTAGTGCTTCTTTTATTTTAAAATCAGACCTCGCAAAATGTTACTAAGCAAAATTCTGACGCTTTAACGTTGTTGTGTTAATCACCTAAAGTACATAACTGTGCAATCTGGGGTTTTTATTAAAGAAGGAGAGGTAAGACTAAGCCTCGGAGGATGGGATAGTGGCTAAGTACAGCAGGACCTGCACAGTTATGTGTTTGTGTGTGTATGTGTGTGTGTGTGTGTGTCTGAGAGAGAGAGAGAGAGAGAGAGAGAGAGAGAGAGAGCGGGGAGGAGGGAGGGAGAAGGATGGTGTTGCGGGGAGGGAGAGGGGAAAGTGGTGGAATGGAGTGAGGACGGAGATGGTACTCTTCGCCCATCAGGCCACAGACTAGTCTACACTTGCTGCCGACATAAGAGTAGGTGAGAGTGTGAGCTGACCAGCTCAGGCTCTTGTCTGCGCATGCGCGCTGCGAGCTGCCGACAGAGCGCGCTGCACGTTATTAATGGCCACCCGCCTTCCCCACCGCGTGTAGTCTTATTGCGGGCTGACTGACTCGCTACAGCTTGTTTCATTTAATACGAAATTACCACCGCAATGCGTCGGAAAAAGTGCATCTCCGGCTAATGATGTAACGCTGATACCCATTACGGCAGACGTGCCGTGAATTAAGTTATTACCCTGAATACATTCCCGGTAAGCGCTCCCCCACCTCGGGGGTATTATGTGCAATTAGCCGTCCGGGATTTCTCTCTCAGAGTGAGAAACTACTAGCTTTATCTTTTACCTTCCTTCTTCTCTTTCTTTTTGGCATAATTCTGCGCTAATAGTCAGCCGTCCTGGAAATGCCGGGAGTTCTTTACATTTTTCGGTGTCACGATTAACTGCGCCGGAATTCATTCTGTAAAATGGATTCGGGGCTCCACCTTGGAATTTCACGTAATCGTTAAACTAGCTGCCTCCAGGGCAGAATAATTGGAGAAATGAATCGTTAATTGCCGAAAAGTGCCTCTTGTTAATTTGCTGAAAGTGTCACCATTATAATCTCGGGTTCCGCACTTAGTTATTAGCCTATTCAGTCCTCGCCTTCGGTTGCCCTTGTCATTTTTCTGTCTTGGGTCTCTTTTTCCTCTCAGCTCGTACTTTAGCTCAATTACGTTATCGTCGTCTCTGTTTCAAGTGTTTTTTAGCCAATTATTTTGATTTCTACCGTGTTTATATTCTTTTTATGAATTCTTTCTGCGCTTCCTTATTCATAACCCACAAATTTTTTCCTCACGAAAACCGTAGCTACGTTTGCACCAAGTTAACGTTAGTATTTAACCTTGGACTTTTAAATCTTCTTTTTCCATTCATATTACTTAATTGCGGAACATTTCACAGGGAGACAAACATTAACGGATGTCTTCTAATTACGTCAGTTTCTATTATTTCAATCGTGTCCTCAATTTTTCTTTTTTTTATGTTCTATATCTACAACTATATTGTGGCAGACACTGAGTGGTGCAAGGCATATATATTTAATTCTACTTCTTATTACGTATTGTAATTTTTTGTAGCTGCATTTCCCTTTCTAGTGACGTATAGAGCTTTTAAAATAAAATTCGACATAGGTAGTCCACATTCCCTAATCATGTGTGAGTGAAATGCACAATTTATTTCGCACGCCGTGGCGTGAACTGATTTTATGAACTGAATCACTGCCTCACTCTAGACAAATACTTGGTCCAGTATCGTATTGCAGAAATCAGCTGCTCTTTAGAGTGTGGAAGCTGCACTGTGCTTGTGAACGGGTATCACAAGATAAATAACTATTTTTATAATTTCAATGCACATCACAGTAACATTAAGTTTGCAGTGGAGCTGAGAGGAGACTCGTTGAACTTCTTGGACCTTGCCGATGATATTACTAAACCAAAATATTTACTTAAGGTATACAGGAAAGTAACCTCTACAAACACAGCATCCTGTAACAAACCGTCATGCAACCATCTGCTCCGTAATTCATCGCCTGCTATCTATACCACCAACGAAACCAGATTTTAAAAACGAACTAAAAATAATAAAGGAAATTGCATGCGGTAATGATTATAGTCTTATCCTTACGGATAATGTACGTAGTAGAAAGGGTAGACGAACAGCACTTTTGTATTCTCCTCAGAAGGTAACTAACGACAAATTGGCCCTGTGTTACATCGTACGCAGGTAGGAATCCACGTGTACCTGCCAGAAACCTAGAAGTCTATGAAATACACACCAGCTTTCTACACTACGAATAGTTACCCACATTCCTTTACAACACAGTGGAATCTACAGAATTTCTTGCAATTTGTGTGGTAGATTACATGTAAATCAGATATGGCTATAACTAATAGACAGACTCAATATGAAAGGAATTAGAAACAAAAAAATAATGATTTCCCCTTTGCTGAGCATAGTGTGAATGTAAGCAGAGAGCCAACGTTACTGAAATTCTGGTTATCAATAAACACCGATCACAGAATCTTGACGGCACCCCAAATTATCTAATACAGTTCCATTATTCATTATTGCTATAGTAGGAGAAGGCAGCTGATGTTGTTCTCACTGTAAGGTGATATACTTCCTGCAAATTGTGTTAACTACTTTCCACTCCCCATACAGCATTTTATGCTTCCTGCCCTCTGCTAACCCGCACTTTTTTCACCTGTTCGTCGCCTTCACCAACCTCCGTAGGCCTACTTATGTCCATAGCAGTCCGTGCTATTACTCACTTGGTGTACTGTTTCAGCCTTTATTTTCACACATTTTTAATCCTTGGGTATAATTTAATATTAGGTTTTTCTGTGTATAGCTCCTTTGTTGGGCATTTCAATATCCTTACGATAATTTACGTATAGTTTATAGACTTTAATTAAAATTTGCATAAGGTGGGTAGCACAATATGTTTCGTCAGTCAGTGAGTGGTTTTTGGAATTTATACTCATGTTTTTAGCGTCTGAAACATTCAGCTCACTGTTACCTAGTACAGCAGAGTAACGGAATATTTCCGCAACTTGGTGACCCCTGAGGTAGCGAACTGGAGGAATATAAAAATTACCCACTCGACACGAATTACTATTATCATTTATTGCCAACTAGCGACCCGCCCCACTTTTGCTCGCTAGCACTATCTGCGATCGGACGACTTGTTTGTAATTTTAATGATATACACAAATCTTGCTCGTGATTAAGCCTGCTAGTGAAAACCAAGAGGTTAGAATATAGGGAGACGCCCTTATGCCGAAAAAGTGAAGCCTGCCTCCGCCATATCCATACGAGTGAGTCTTACAATTAGTGAAGTGTTCGTATTTCAGTGCTGCTGTTAGATCTCACTTAAAGTGGGAATAAAACTTTCGGCTATTTCGCCGCGATGAACTCCATACTCGACGATTGAGAACTGGCGTTGAAAATTTAAGTTTTCAACTACCTGGTAGTCAGTATTCATTCACGAAATTTATTCTATCAAAGTACATACGCAGAACTGACTGCCAGTTCAACGCAATAGCGCTAAGACGGGAAATTTATTCTGCCGAAGTATATAAGCAGAACTGACTGCCAATTCAACGCATTAGCACTGAGACGGTACATTTGACACGGGGTTTTAACGAAGAAATAGACCTCTAAGACTCACCAAGACGGCGGATACCCTTCAACTGACGGCTGTGCTCGGCGTAGATAATGCCATGTCCCCTTTATTCTAACCTCATTGGCGAAAACCGTGTGAAAATCCCTACAGCATTTTCTGAGATTAATCTTGACATACAGACAAAAATAAGCGGCGGGGGACGTTAATTTACAATATGAATGGATTGTGCTCAAACTTCGATGCTCTCTGGAGTTGGTGCAGCTCTTTCTGTACTGTTTTCCCTGGCAGACATCGTCACCCCTCTAGCCGACCAGCTCGAAGTTCCCATTTCTGACGTGAATGTCATGCTAAACCCCAATTAAATATGGAACAATTAAAATGCCTATATTACCCTCTAATCGTTATTTAGCAATAGCAAATTATTTACAGAAACGTTCTCCGTGAATGTGTCTATCTATTAGCGCAAACCGTAGCAAAATCCCCACCGTAGTTTCTGAGCACCCACGCAGAAACCGCGGTAGGGCAGTTTAATTTGTAACTTCAATAGAATCTACGAGTATGTCACTAACCAATTTCCAGTGGATTTACTGCGTCAAGATTACGTTAATCTACAATAATAACAATATAACAGTAGACTATGTATAATAATAACGTTAAAAGTACAATAGAATTTTTGCTAGTGTCATTGGATTGATTTGCATGTTAGGTACTTATTCAACGATCACTACAAAAAGAAATCTCCCACTCAGTGAAATGGATGTTCTTTTACGTCATGCAACAATTTTTCTTTAAACAGCTCGATTGGTAGGCACTAAACATTGTACGGTAGTTCACCATTTGGAAGCTAGCTTGTGTCTTGCTTAGACTTCATCCTGACGTGTCTAAGCCATCCTGATTTCGAGTTTGGGGTTAATTTTTTGTCGATGCAGAAGTTCAATATCTCCAATATTTCGCAGTGTTGCAGAGTGACTGAGGCAACATGTCGTTCTCTGTCTTTTGTTTCCATTTATTTTTATCTTGTTTGAATTACAACATCCCGTGACCTCATTGATCAGAACGTCTGCTTGATGTACCGTCTGCATCTTATGCATCTTACTCTTTCCACTATCAGGCAATATTGTTTCATTTGTAAACGGAACGTAGTATCTATTTGAGCTTGGATTACTAAAAAAAAAATCAGATACATGAGGGACGGATCCTAGTGGTACACCGTGTTGCAACTTTTCTTTGCATGAGACTGCTCATTGGACTGATACTACTTGATGTCTGTTAGTTATGTACGATTCAAGATTTGTTGCTAGGACAACTTCCTCAGTCCAGTAGGACTTTAACTTAGCGCTCAAGACCTTACGTGGGATACAGTCAAACGACTTACTAAGATCACAAAGTACCAGAGTTGCTCACGCTCTTCGTGTGATATACTGCAGCTGTAGCAAGGGGGCCTTGCAGCCTACTCTATCCTCTTCATTTTTCCTGCTTATAGAATTTGAAGATACTCAGATATCGATTTCCTAAGGCAGTAGGACTATAGTTAGCAGACAAACTTGAACAAATCACCTTTAAAGATTAGATTTCGGAGCCCTTGTAACGGTATTATTTGACACATGCTTTTGTGTTGTGCATTTAATTAATGAAATATGCATGAATATTTTTCTGTCTTTTTTTTTCTTCTCAGTTATTGTTGTTTAACTTTGATTATAATGACATTGTGTGTACAGGTGCAATCTAACGTATTACGTAAAATCAATATCGTTATTTATTATGTGACATTATTTCCACATATGTACGTAATTTCATTGTAATTATAGGCGCTTCGGTTCGTTGGGAAAATTAATATCGTGAATAACGTTACGAAGAGACAGTTGAGAAGCGGTGGTCAGCGATTTGGAGTGGCAACTATGAATGGAGCTCAATAACACAAGTAAAACGTACCGTTGTCATTAGTGACAATAAATTGTGTATTGTCTGGTTGGGTGTCCTCAGAACTGTATCGAAACCTATGTGAGGGTCGGCCTTCTGAACAGTTTATTTTGGTGAAATGTGCAAATAAACTGGCGGACTGCACAGGGTTGATATTCTACCAGCTGTCTACTGTTGATTCTGAAAATTTCTGTTCTAGGTATAAAATTAACCCGACTAGGCCAGTCTTGTTACGTTTACACAAAAAGGGACATTTTATTATGGTCTATTTTGACGGACAAGCTATAACGGAACAACGGAGCGTCGGCACCAGAGATCCTACAGCGGACGTCTCAGGTGGGAAGCAGCAGCACGTACATCTCTGCAATCACATTGTCGACAGTGAACTGGCATTTCGTAGCTGCGGGCTGTCAATACGAACTTTTAACGATAAATATTATTAATAAGAATTGCGTAGGCTCAATTCAGTTTTCATTTTACCTTCCAACGGTTCTCTTCCAGTAACATTTCAGACTAAAATTACATTCTGTGCTCTAAAAGGCTGTTTCATATCCCAGAAGTATACGTAGTTATAACAAAGTGTGTTGACAAAACGATTTATGCTGGCGGTACTATTTTCCTTTGTTAATTAGTGGGAATTTCATAGCCATAGTTTAACGAAATATATTTTGGAGACGCTGCGGATAAAGACTGAATAATTTTGCTCTATTAATACTACGAACTCACGTTATTAAAACTGATACTCGTGAAGTAATAGCGGCATTTATAATCAGTTATCAATTACTTAAGTCGAAACTGTTTACAGCTCTGTCGTTTCAAGCCAGGTCATCACTCATTCGCTAGTGCTGGCATTAATTTTATTCCAGTAGACAGACGCTATCCACCTGATAATATCAGAGCCATATATTAGTTCAGGATAGAAACAGTCTGCTTAGGGGTTAGATTAAAAGGACAGTTGTGTGGTGCCTTAATCACAAGATTTTACGAGATGATTTGGTGCACATTTTACTACGGATCGTTTACGTGTTACATACATTAAAGCATTTTCAAATTTTACGAATTAATTAATAAGATGGGAGAAGGTATCAGCTGCGTACTTGCTTACAGTATAATGTTAAAATCATTATAGAACACCCGGGAACATCCGGCCGAATAACCGTCCCTTCAACTTTTCGTAAAGCGGTCTTAACCGAACAGTAGCGGCAGTAGCGGTAATCGGAATTTGTCTAAATAAAGAAGAGTGATCAAAAATGGCTCTGAGCACTATGGGACTTAACTTCTGAGGTCGTCAGTCCCCTAGAACTTAGAACTACTTAAACCTAACTAACCTAAGGACATCACACACACCCATGCCCGAGGCAGGATTCGAACCTGCGACCGTAGCGGTCGCGCGGTTCCAGACTGTAGCGCCTAGAACCACTCGGCCACTCTGGCCGGCAAAGAAGAGTGAGTTGGGACCGTTTTATCCTGTTAACTACAACTTGTGGTTCAGCATGAAGAAGTATATATAATAATCATCGCACTCTAGAAATAAAAAAGTGTTTTATTTTCTGTTTGATGTTCCTCAGTCTTTGTACCAAATTTTAATTTATTGTGAATACTAGCATTTTCATGCCATTAGTAGTTAAATGGACAAAGATGCCACGATTATTAAAAATTATAGTTCAATATTTGTTAAATAACCTTTCCATTTGTTAAATAGAAATGGACTTTAAATAAAAGTAAAATAATTTTGCTGATAGTGAGATTCGAACGAGTGATATTGCGATTACAAGATTTACACTTTACTTTCTTCCTATTCAACACTGTCAGTCTCATCTTTATTTCTCTGTTTTGCTCCAAATCACAGCCTTCTCACATTCACACAGCATGCTCCAAGACTTGTGTAAGTAGGCTGTTTAGGTTTTTTTATTGGTAACGCCACCTCTGTATGAAAATCACTGGCTGTGCTGTGTGCAATCTGTGGCTAGTTTGCATTGTTGTCTGCCATTGTAGTGTTGGGCAGCGGCAGCTGGATGTGAACAGCGCGTAGCGTTGCGCAGTTGGAGGTGAGCCGCCAGCAGTGGTGGATGTGGGGAGAGAGATGGCGGAGTTTTGTAATTTGTCATGAACTGCTATATATATTATGACTATTAAGGTAAATACATTGTTTGTTCTCTATTAAAATCTTTCATTTGCTAACTATGCCAGTCAGTAGTTAGTGCCTTCCTTAGTTTGAATCTTTTATTTAAGTGGCAGTAGTGGCGCTCGCTGTATTGCAGTAGTTCGAGTAATCAAGATTTTTGTGAGGTAAGCGATTTGTGAAATGCATAGGTTAATTTTGGTAAGGGCCATTCTTTTGTAGGGATTTCTGAAAGTCAGATGGCGTTGCGCCAAAAATATTGTGTGTCAGTTTAAGAACAGTCATGTATAATTCTTCTAAGGGGACGTTTCATTTGTAGGTGCAGTATTTCTGGTTCTGCTACGATCTTTTGTAAAAAGATCGAAATAATATCACAATACCGGTCAATGTCTTCGATGTCTTGTAAACTACTGAAAAAGACAGTAACTATGAGAGATATGTGTAGGTTCCAACAAATAGCCTTGTTATTTCATTGCCATCCATTTCAATCAGCTACTTCAAGAAATATTCCAAACTTTGACAAAACAAATGCATGAATAAAAATAAATGTAGAACTCTCTTGATTTTCTTTTGGAAAGACAATCTAACATAGCTTTCTTATCGCAAACGCTCTAACAACAAAAACATACTACCAAAGTGGGTATACAAGAGAATGATGTAAAAGTAGTTTCCAGCCTGAAACATAAGATATGCATTTCCACAGTCTCAACAGTTTAGTGAAGAATATTGTTTCTTCGCGGGTATCCTTTCATAATGTGTTTCAGCCAAAAGCAACATAGCTATAAGCTTCCACTGGCCCTCAAAGTGCCTAGTCCACAAAATGTATCGATCAGCTTCCTCATTTAGAAACACTATGTCAGTCACAACAATTACTGTGTTATTTTCAATATACTCGTCAGCAGTTTCTTTGCAGTTTTGGTACTTTTATGATGAACTTCATCAGCCACTGTACACGCAAAAAAAGCGATTCAACCCTGCCTATGTACTCGGTAATAGATGATTATGTACATAGAACAGAATTGCTTAGCGCTCAACAGTGCTGGTAAATTTAATTTTAAAAGGATTTCTTTTCCATGTCACAGCGAATGAATCAAAAAGGCTTCATGACTCTAGAATGATATAGAAATGTGTTGAGATAACTTACAAAATCGGTGGGTGTCATTTTGTAGCAAGAAACCTCAAGTTTGATTCGCGTAGTGCATCAGATCCCATTCCGCCATCAGGAGCGCCAGCGTAGTGCCCGGTTAAAATGGCTACTTTCACTGGTATGCTCGCTGGGCGTTTTGGTTCTATGAAACGAACTCAGCAACAACTTTTGGGCGTAAATTTCGCACCGGATCCGCTGAAGAACCTTCAAGCAGGCCTATGCTTTACTCTCGGCACAAGAACTTTGTTGAGACGGGTTTTTCACTATGACATGATATATCACCAGATCGCCCGCTTTTTGATGACTATGTGTATGTGAATATGCTTGAAAACTTTTTAATTCCTTAGATCGATGAAGATGACCGAGATGGGATCATTTACTACCAGAATGGTGGTGCATCATCTCACCTCCTCGCGGAACTTTGACGTTTCCTTGACATTCGCTTCCCAGGTCAGTGGATTGGCAGTGAAGGGTCGATCCAATGATCACCGCGCTCTCCAGACATGAGAACATTGCATTTCTTTCTCTGGGGTTTCATTAAAGACCTTGTGCATGTTCCTCGTCTACCAAACAGTTTATACCATCTGAAAAGTGGAATCTACGCTACCGCTTCACAAATTACACCCGATTTGCTGCCACGAATGTGGGAAAAAGTTGATTACCGGTGGGATGTTAGCTCCAAAATGGTTGAAATGGCTCTGAGCAGTATGGGATTTAACATCTGAGGTCATCAGTCCCCTAGAACTTAGAACTACTTAAACCTAACTAACCTAAGGACATCACATACATCCATGCCCGAGGCAGGATTCGAACCTGCGACCGTAGCGGTCGCGCGGTTCCAGACCATAGCGCCTAGAACCGCTCGGCCACTCCGGGCGGCGGATGTTAGCCGTATCACAAATTGTAGTCACATCAAACCAAAATGACACTTGACACTTTAATATGAAACTTGAGGTTTTTTGCTACAAAATGACACATCTAGAAAGTTGTAAAGTCCTTTTTGAGCGCATTTTGTCAGATGTATCGGCAGACATTTGCAATTTAGTTTTTGAAGTGTTACTGGCGTCAGTTATAGAGAGGGTAGTCAAACCAATCTAAAAATCTTCTAATGACACTTGGAGGGTAGGTTGTGTTAAAAATAATTGTTAAGAAAAAATTCGATATGTTTTGCCGTCATAGAGTTAATTGGTGTTAAAGTTAGGTTGTTGCTCGCGAAAATTCACGCTGCTTGCCAGAACCCATGTCGCTAGAGATGTCTTCGTTTGTTTTCTAAGACCGAACAAAAGAGCGATACAAAAATTGGGCACGGGACTGGTAGTAAGGATGGAATCCGAGCCACAGGCTGAGCGGTCTCGTGCGCTATCGTCTTCGCTATGAGACCACCAGACACTAATTGCATCTACCGGACCGCTTGAATTTGCGCACGTAACGGTCTGTTTGGCTGACTTCTATGCTACTCAAGTCGGAAACGATGCAACCTAAGGAATTTTTTCTTAATAATTATTTCTCAGCACAGTCTGTCGTGCAACATCCTTACATGCTTTTCAGACTCTTTCTGACAACCTTAAAGGGTTATTACAAATGATTGAAGCGATTTCACAGCTCTACAATAACTTTATTATTTGAGATATTTTCACAATGCTTTGAACACACATACAAAAACTCAAAAAGTTTTCTTAGGCATTCACAAATGTTCGATATGTGCCCCTTTAGTGATTCGGCAGACATCAAGCCGATAATCAAGTTCCTCCCACACTCGGCGCGGCATGTCCCCATCAATGAGTTCGAAAGCATCGTTGATGCGAGCTCGCAGTTCTGGCACGTTTCTTGGTAGAGGAGGTTTAAACATTGAATCTTTCACATAACCCCACAGAAAGAAATTGCATGGGGTTAAGTCGAGAGAGCGTGGAGGCCATGACATGAATTGCTGATCATGGTTTCCACCACGACCGATCCATCGGTTTTCCAATCTCCTGTTTAAGAAATGCCGAACATCATGATGGAAGTGCGGTGGAGCACCATCCTGTTGAAAGATGAAGTCGGCGCTGTCGGTCTCCAGTTGTGGCATGAGCCAATTTTCCAGCCTGTCCAGATACACGTGTCCTGTAACGTTTTTTTCGCAGAAGAAAAAGGGGCCGTAAACTTTAAACCGTGAGATTGCACAAAACACGTTAACTTTTGGTGAATTGCGAATTTGCTGCACGAATGTGTGAGGATTCTCTACCGCCCAGATTCGCACATTGTGTCTGTTCACTTCACCATTAAGAAAAAATGTTGCTTCATCACTGAAAACAAGTTTCGCACTGAACGCATCCTCTTCCATGAGCTGTTGCAACCGCGCCGAAAATTCAAAGCGTTTGACTTTGTCATCGGGTGTCAGGGCTTGTAGCAATTGTAAACGGCTGTGGTACGTTTAGCTCCCTGCTTGCTTTATTCGTCGACTTCCGCGGGCTACGCGTGAAACTTGCCCGCACGCGTTCAACCGTTTCTTCGCTCACTGCAGGCCGACCCGTTGATTTCCCCTTACAGAGCCATTCAGAAGCTTTAAACTGCGCATACCATCACCGAATGGAGTTAGTAGTTGGTGGATCTTTGTTGAACTTCGTCCTGAAGTGTCGTTGCACTGTTATGACTGACTGATGTGAGTGCATTTCAAGCACGACATACGCTTTCTCGGCTCCTGTCGCCACTTTGTCTCACAGCGCTCTCGAGCGCTCTGGCGGCAGAAACCTGAAGTGCGGCTTCAGCTGAACAAAACTTTATGAGTTTTTCTACGTATCTGTAGTGTGTCGTGAACATATGTCAATGAATGGAGCTACAGTGAATTTATGAAATCGCTTCAATCATTTGTAATAGCCCTGTATATGGGGTTGGACAAAAATACGAAAACACCGCGAGAAATAAATGCTTGAACGTAAATCAGATGCCAGCTGAGCCTGCAGGTCGCGCAGTCGTATTTGACAACAAACGGTACCTTTGCAATGTCCTCTATACGCTGCAGGTGTCAGTCGTGTCAGTTTTCTGAGTCCATCTCTGTAGCTGTGAGGTCATAGCGGCAAACTGGGCCTGGGTTCGATTCCCGGCGCCTCGGTGCTGTGTTGTCCTTACGTTAGCATAGTCATAACTGACATTCCACTGTTGAGATGGCTGTTTGGGCTCCCACCGAAACCAACGAAATTTTAAAAAAATGGTCTGTGTTCTGCGTAGTTGTGAGCGCTTTATGTCTGAGGTAAGCGTATTCGAAGGCGGGTAGATTGTTGGTGGTCGTATGGTGCGTGCTTCCACAGCTAAAGTAGCCGAAATATTTAGTTTTTCAAGAGACAAGGAATCGCAGAACTATACCGCAGGGTAAGCGAATAAACTTCAACCACTAAAACACAACGCGGACGAAAGTGTGCGTTGTGTGATCGTGTCAGACGATCGTTGCAGAGGATTGTGTCGAAAATAAGAGGACACCAGCTGCAAAGTCACTGCAGAACTGATTATCACACTCGCAAACCTCGCCAGCACCAAAGAACCACGAATGGATTTCTCCTCAAGCAGGGAATTGCAGGGCGGCTGGAATTCCAAAACCACTCATCAGTGATGCGAATGAAGTTTGGACCACATGGTTGTGGAGTAACAGCGATTGATATAAAATTAAATTAGTATTAAGAAAACAGTTTTTTTATTTATTTAGTGCCGACCGGTTGCAGCCCATCGCAGGGGCCATCTTCAGGGTGAACATACTGTGAAACTGCAATATATATATCTTAGACAAAACTAATGACAACCATCTTATAAGAGTGTATGGCCCCTGCGATGGGCTGAAACCGGTCGGCACGAAATAAATAAAAAACGCGATTATGACTGTTTTATTAATTCTAAGTTAGTGATGCGAATGCCCGTGACAGGAAAACGAGGTGTCGGAGATATAAAACCTGGACTATGGAGCAGTGGAGGAATGTCGTTTGGTTGAATGAGTGTTTTTGCTTACTGTTTCCAACTTCTGGCCAGGTTTACGTTCAAAGAGTAAAACATGGGGGGGGGGGGGGGGGGGGTTCAGTGATGATTAGCCATATCGTGGTATTCCATGGGACCCATGTTTACCCTGCAAGGTCGTATTACGGCCAAGAAAAATGTGACTATTTTGTCTTATCAGGTCCAAGCCGTGTTCGGAGATGACATTGCCCCTGTTCACCCAACTTGCATCGCCCAGGAATGGTTCTGTGAGCGCGAGGATGTTGTCGTATCTCTCTTGCCATCAGTCACCAGATGGCAATATTACTGAGCTTTTGTCGTGTTCTTTGGAGAGAAGGGTGCATGATCTCTATCCATGTCCACTATGCCGAGTCGACTTGAAACTGTGTGCAATAATCATGGGCTCTGAGATGCAAGCCTTAAAATGCGAGCCACATATCGTGTACTGAAGGTCTTTGCTTTCCATAGTTCGAGAGGTGGTAGCATGGAGTGAAACAAGAAAAAAATGTCCAGTGAAATGGGCTGTAAAGTACATACCTTAAGAGTTGCGAGGATCTCCGCTAATGTCAAAAACAGCTCTTCAACTGAAGAGGTGCTCATAGCTCTTAAGATATGTGTGGTGTCACCGCCAGACACCACATTTGTTAGGTGGTAGCCTTTAAAGCGGCCGCGGTCCGTTTGTATACGTCGGACCCGCGTGTCGCCACTGTCAGTGATTGCAGACCGAGCGCCGCCACACGGCAGGTCTAGTCTAGAGAGACTCCCTAGCACTCGTCCCAGTTGTACAGCCGACTTTGCTAGCGATGGTTCACTGTCTACATACGCTCTCATTTGCCGAGACGACGTTTAGCATAGCCTTCAGCTACGTCATTTGGTACGACCTAGCAAGGCGCCATATTCAGTAATTGGAATGAATTCTGAACAGACAATATTGTGAATCATGTACCGTCAAGAGCGACGTTCATCATTAATGGATTAAAGTTAAGTATGAAACTAATTACGTCCTCTTTCTGAATTCTAATTCCTTGGCATGTTCCATACCTCACGTCAGTATAGTCTTTCCCTCCTCACGCCAGCCTGCGTGAGCTAAAACGCGTGCATTTCGGTCTGCTCTAGTAACACGGTGTTGGCTCTTCTGTCAACACTACAGTATGCACTTTACAGGCCATGTTTGCTGGACATGTTCCTTGTTGTGGTCCATATTATGACCTGTGAAACTTTAGTGGTGGAATATTTTTTTCCAGAATGAGATTTTCACGCTGCAGCTGAGAGTGCGCTGATATGAAACTTCCTGGTATATTAAAACTGTGTGCCGGACCGAGACTCGAACTCGGAACCTTTGCCTTTTGCGGGCAAGTGCCCTACTATCGAGTAGGAAGTAAAGCTGTGCGGACGGGGCGTGAGTCGTGATAAGGGAGTTCAGATGGTAGAACACTTGCCAACGAAAGGCAAAGATCCCGAGTTCGAGTCTCCGTCCGGAACATAGTTTTAATCTGCCAGGAAGTTTCAAAATATTTTTTCTTTATTTTAATTTCATCCCCATCGCCCTGTGTATTTTTAAAAACTATCGAAAAAGTTTAATTTTGTCAGTGTTTGCATAAAAGCGATAAAACTGTTGCCTTTTTTGGGCTAAAATCGAAGGACTGAAAGTTAAAAAATAAAAAATGCATTCATGAAAAATGCATCGCTGAAGGGTGACATTCCTTTAAGAAGCAGCATTGCATTTTCACTTAACAGCTGAAAGAACTGAACTGGGAGAGAAGGATGTGAGGAAGAGTGGCCGAGCGCTTCTAGGCTTCAGTCTGGAAGCACGCGACCGCTACAGTCGCTGGTTCGAATCCTGCCTCGGGCATGGATGTGTGTGATGTCCTTAGGTTAGTTAGCTTTAAGTAGTTCTAAGTTCTAGGGGACTGATGACCTCAGATGTTAAGTCCCATATTGCTCAGAGCCATTTGAACCATTTTTTGTGAGGAAGAGGAGGAGGGTTGGAGGTTGTGGGTAGAAGGTAGGAAACCTTTGGGGTTAAAATTGGTGTTGGGGTGGATAGTGGAAAGAAAGAAGGTGAGAATAAATCTGGCTTTCAATGTCGTGATATCTCGAGTGGACGAGTTCGGGAGAGATGGGTTGCGAAAGGGAAGGTGGGATATCATACACTGATGGAAAAAAAATCACAGCACCAAAAAGTAATTAATGTAGATAATGAAATTTCGGGAACACATTTGTCTAGGTAACATATTTAAGTGATTAACATTCCATGAACACAATTTAACATGAGTGTGGGACAAGCCATTGAAAATTTGAAATCCTGCTACATTAATAAGAAGTGTAACTGCCAGAATGTTGAATGAAAGCATGGAAACTTGCATGCATTGTTGTACAGGTACCGGACGTCAGCTTGCGGGATGGGGTTCCACGCCTGTTGCGATTGATCGGTCAATACAAGGACGGTTTATGCTGTTTGTGGATGACGCTGGAGTTGTCGTCCGATGATGCTCCACATGTACTCGATTGCAGACAGATCTGGTGATCGAGCAGGCCAAGGCAATATGACGACACTCTGTAGAGTATGTTGGGTTACAACAGCGATATGTGGGTCAGTATCATCCTATAGGAAAGCACGCCTTGGAATGCTGATCATGATTGACAGCACAACAGGTCGAATCACCAGATTGAGTTACAGATTTGCAGTCAGGGTGCATGGGTTTAACAACGAGAATGCTCCTGTTGTCATACGAAATGGCACCCCAGACCCTAACTCCAGGTGTAAGTCCAGAGTGTCTAGTACACAGACAAATTGGTTACGGGCACTCAGCTGGTCTCCTCCTAACCAAGACACAGCCATCTCTGGCACCGAGTCGGAACAGCTTTAATCGGAAAAGGTAACAGACCTCTACCCTGTCCTTCAATGAGCTCTGACACCACAGAAATCCCAAATGGTGGTGGTTTGGGATGAGCAGAATGAGCGCTGCAGGTGTCTGGCTCTGAGCTGTCCTTGAAGTAACCGATTTCTAAGAGTTCGTTGTGTCACTGTGGTGCCAACTGCTCTTCAGACTGCTGCTGCAGATGCAGTACAATTCTCCAGAGCCATACGCCGAACACGACGGTTTTCCCTCTCGGTAGTGCCACATGGCCGTCCGGCTCTGGGTCATCTTGCGACCATGCATTCTCATGATCACCGCTGCAGGAGTCATATATAACAGCTACAGTCCTTCCAAGTCTTTCTGCAGTATCGCAGGAGGAACAGCTAGCTTCTGCTAGCCCCATTACTTAGTGAGGTGTTGAAAGTTCCTGGCAGATTAAAACTATGTGCCGGACCGAGACTCGAACTCGGGACCTTTGCCTTTCGTTGGCAATTGCATTATCAACTCAGCTACCCAAGCACGACTCACGCCCCGTCCACACAGTTTTACTTCTGCCAGTACCTCGTCTCCTATCTTCCAAACTTTACAGAAGCTCTCCTGCGAACCTTACAGAACTAACACTCCTGGAAGAAAGGATAATGCGGAGACATGGCTTAGCCACAGCCTGGGGGATGTTTCCAGAATGAGATTTTCACTCTGCAGCGGAGTGTGCGCTGATATGAAATTTCCTGGCAGATTAAAATTGTGTGCCGGACCGAGACTCGAATTCAGGACCTTTGCCTTTCGCGGGCAAGTGCTCCACCAACTGAGGTGTTGATAATGGCGTCTTTGTCGCCTTAAATGCATTTTTGACTGATATCAACTCATCATGTACAATCTCAAAACTAACGATCACGACCGTTACAGCGTGTATTTAAAGCAAACGTGATTTGCATTCTCATAATGGCGCTACCAGCGCTACTCTTAGGCGACTGGCGTGAAATCTGAATAGACGTCGTATTTCAAATGTACAAACACACCTACCAACTTTCATTTGAGTCGTACAACTCCTTTTTGATGTTGTGAATTTTTTCCGTCTTTGTGGTTGGTAGGACGCATAGATATCTGAAGGATCTCATTATCTGGGAGAGCGAATCAGTTCTAGTTGTCCAGAATGAGATTTTCACTCTGGAGTGGAGTGTGAGCTGATATGAAACTTCCTGGCAGATTAAAACTGTGTGCCGGACCGAGACTCGAATTCGGGACCTTTGCCTTTCGCGGCAAATGTTCTACCATCTGAGCTACCCAAGCATGACTCACGACCCGCCCTCACAGCTTTACTTCCGCCTGTACCTCGTCTCCTACCTTCCAAACTTCGCAGAAGCTCTCCGCATACCTTGCAGAACTAGCACTCCTGGAAGAAAGGATATTCCAGAGACATGGCTTAGCCACGCCCTTGGGGATGTTTTCAGAATGAGATTTTTCACTCTGCAGTGGAGTGTGCGCTGATATGAAACTTCCAGGCTGATTAAAACTTTGTGCCGGACCGAGACTCGAGCTCGGGACCTTTGCTTTCGCGGGCAAGTGCTCTACCAACTTTTTTTCCCTTTTTCTGAATTTTATTTTTATTATTTTTATTTTATTTTATTTTATTTTTTGTTTGGTTTTGTTGTGTAATTGATCAGAGGCCTTCTGCACCCCGCTGGTAATATGTTGAGTCACGTCTTCTCGAAACTGATGTGTTCCGTTCAATTGTTCAGAAATGTTCATTGGTTCAAACAGGAAACTTTCTTCTCTCTTGGCTTAACACATTCCAGCTGCGAGGCGGGTCGTGGAAAGCACTCGCACGGAAGTTCGAGAAAAATTGTCTGTATTTTGGTTGGCTGACAGCGACATAATGACGGTCACTGAGGTATGTCCAAAAATCGAGTACATAGTCTACAGTTTGTTCAAATAGGTAGTGAATGGCATGTCCGTGAATCCAATTCACAGCATTGGTATTTGTCCGAGGAAAATAGTCACGCTCCGGAAATAATAATGAAAGGGGAGTAATCCGATCCGGAAAGTCCCGCGTTAGAAAAGCCACAATACGACGAACCAAGTGCCAAACCTCCGCCGCCAGTTTGCAAACAAACCGATGTTCATCATTGTCTGGCACTCCACACGTGGAACATAGAGATGATTGGGCGAGGTGGATACGATGAAGGCGAAACTGGTTGATTTGCTTACCATTGACAGTTAGGTACCAGACAGATTGAACATTCGTGTCAAGGTAACAGGCGAACACCGCGCGCCATACATGACGCCAGTCAACCTGGGGGAACTTTTGTTCAATCGGGTTAGGTGGACGATCTAATTGGAGGACATTGTATACTGCCCTTGTCTTGAGTAAAAGCTGTCTTGGTAAGGTGAGGCGTAGATAACTGAGTTCAAGGAAGAAGTATCGTATATAATGGAACTGGGCCGGAATGTCCGAGATCATCACTGGGGCTGACAGCGAGATCGGCGAATATGCCGACAGGAGGAGACCAGTGAGGCTCGTTGGGCAACGTGTCCATACCGTCATCTGGGAGCTGACAAATAGGGCGCGAGCTCTATCCGGCACGTGAAACAGACCTATCCCTCCTCGTTCACGGGGAATAGTAAGGGTTGCATAGTTAACTTTGAACAACAGCCCAGAGCTGACGAAAGATGCCATCGCTGCCAACATGCGACGTGCCACAGTAAGCGGGAAAGGTAGAACTTGTACTACATGGGGAACTCGGGATGCGATATATGTATTTACATATCGAGCTCGTTGGAGAATGTCTAGGGATCGAAGGCGATGGTCCATAAGACCTGCTCTGATCATTAAAAGGAGGCGTCGGCAGTTGATGGTGGCTGAACGCCGGAGATCAGATGAAAAATCTATTCCCAAACCGCGAATGGTATCAACGGTGGTGAGAGGTGTAATGCACTCCACGGGAAGTCCCATGCCAATGAACATAACTTGTGACTTACGTACGTTTAAAGAGCTACCCGATGCCTCACCATAAGTCGCTACCCACGTCAAAACTGCTCGAACCTCGTCGGCATTAACTACATCGTCAGCATAGGTCGTGTAACAGAAACGGTAGCGATCTATGGACAACCCTACAAAACGTTGTCTTAGTCCACATAACAAGGATTCCAAGGGAAAGGCGTACAAAATCGCTGATAGAGGGCTACCTCGACGTACGGATCGACCAATTTTTATCGGAGGAGTGAGTCTGCCATTGTACATAATCCTGGATGAGGCATCCCGCAGAAGGCGCATCACTACCGTGATAACGGCGACTGGGAAACCCATATGGTGGAGAACGGCCGTAAGGAACGAATGGTCAACCCTATCAAAAGCTTGACTAAAGTCCAAAGACGCAAGTGCCCCAGAGAGACGTTGTGCCTGGGTAATGGCGATCATATCCCTGTAGCGGCATAAAGCCGTGCGGATATTATTATCCCCTCCCAAAGATGCTTGGTCTGGCGACACAACATATCGGGCAACGTTTTTAAGTCGTGCCGCCAAAAGGCGAGTGAAGATTTTCATATTACTGTTAAGGAGAGTGATGGGCCGATAATCACTGATATTGTTGCCACCATGCGGTTTATGTACAGGAATAATAATTCCTTCTATGAAAGCGTCCGGCACAGGTACTTCCGGAGACATCAGTTCCCGACAGATGGAGGTGAAGGTGGACTCTAACAAATCACGGAAGGTGCGATAAAATTCGAGGGGAAGACCGTCGGGTCCTGGGGAGCGATTGATGGTTCCTTCCCGGATCGCATCGCGGACTTCATCATCAGTCATCTCTGACATCAAGTCAATCGCCGCATCTCCTGGGATACCACCGAAGTTGAGCTGTGAGACTTCCTCGATCAACTCTGGGGAATGTGGAATTGCGGCGTAGAGCTGCTGGTAGTGGGCGTGAAGCAAATTCCCTATTGCAGATTGGGTTACGTAGCGACGCCCTTCTTGGTCTGTTAGGACGTGAATCAATTTTCGGCGTCGATTTTGGCGTTCTTGGATGATATGGTACATCGACGGATGTTCATGAGGCATGCGATCAGCAGTACGAGATCGTACTATAGCTCCTTCCAAATGCCTCCGCATGAGATTGGAGATTTGTGCCTTAGCATGGTTCATCCTTGTATGGCGCCCAGGGTAGGCTGGCATCGTGGAGCATTCTCGTAGGATCCTATAGTAAAAGTCCATAGTGCTCTTCCTCCAGGCTACAACATCTTTGCCATACCAGATCAAAGTTTTTCGAAGAGCAGGTTTTGCACACTGGATCCAGCAGGATATGGTAGATGGATACGTGGGACGGCGTCTATTACATGTGATCCAAGTGTCTTCTATTAGAAGTCGACAGTCAGGTGAATTAAGAAGTGATCTGAGAAAGCAACAGGCCAGATTTCAGCCTGTCGAGTGTGTTGAATTAGGGATCGCGAGATGTAGATGCGATCCAATCGGCTAGAGGAGTGCGCAGTGTAGTACGTAAAGCCCATAAGATCACCGTGAACATGTCTCCACGTGTCGACAAATTGTAGCCTCGTGAAGACTGTTTCCAGAGCTGCGAATGGTGAGTGACGCGGCAATTGATCCTGAGGTCGCTGGGTGCAGTTGAAGTCTCCACCCATGACCCAGTCATCACGACGGTAACTGGAGCCCGACGGCGCATAAATGTTGACGATGCGTACACCAAAGAGAGTAAGGGCAATACCTCTGCCGTTGGGGAGGTATAGGACATCTTCCGCAGGAAGACCTTCTCGTAAGATGATGGCAACACCATTGCCGGTGTCCGAAGCGGGAGAAAGATGCGCCGTGAAGCCATGTGGTGGTGAAAAATCGGCGACATGCACTTCCAGAAAAAGCGCAATATCTATGTCCGCATCATAAATCATATCGCGGAGCAGCGCTAGTTTGTGGGGCGCACGAATGGTCGCGAGGTTAATCGTTGCGACACGATAATGCTGGTGTTGGAGTCCCACAAGCACAGGTGGGGCTCCTTCTTCAGGAGCGAGAGGTCGTCGATCTTGCCGGTCCGTTGAAGAGGCTGCTATTGTGGAGAGTTTGCGGGCGCGGGCGCAACCGATGGGGGCGCCCCATCATCAGCACCGTCCACCCCAGTCCCTTCGATCTCCACGTCGTCTGCCCAGGAGACTGATACTGCGGTGGGGCATCGGCTGTGCACATCATCCACGTGGAGAGGAGACGTAGTTTTCGGCTCAGCGGATAGGCTCTCTTCAGCGTCGACCTGTGGGGGCGACGGCGCCAGTAAGGAGGGGTGTTCGTTGCCAGTGGTCGCCTGCGGCGGGTCGTTCGCATCAGACTTTTGGTCATCAAAGAGCGGTTTGTCGTCCATCTTCGGGTCTGCATCCCTTGTATCCACGGCTGAGAGCCGACTGTCAACTGAGCTACCCAAGCACGACTCCCGCCCCGTCCTCACAGCTTTAGTTCTGCCAATACATCTCCTACCTTTCAAACTTTACAGAAGCTCTCCTGCGAACCTTGCAGAACTAGCACTCCTGAAAGACAGGATATTGCGGAGACATGGCTTAGCCACAGCCTTGGGGATGTTTCCATAATGAAATTTTCACTCTGCAGCGGAGAGTGCGCTGATATGAAACTTTCTGGCGGATTAAAACTTTGTACCGGACCGAGACTCGAACTCGGGACCTTTGCCTTTCGCGGGCAATTGCTCTACCATCTGAGCTACCCAAGCACGAGTTCGAGTCTCGGTCCGGCACACAGTTTTAATGTGCCAGGAAGTTTCAGTTCTAGTTGTGTTGGTATAGTATGTGGAGTGTGTGTATGTGTAGGGTTTATCGGTGAATTTCTGGTTCATTCTGTATATGCATAATTGCATCGTACTGCTTTAGGAAACTGATGACCGGGCACTGACCTACAAATCGTATGAGTCCGGAAAAAATCAGAGTCTGGCAGTCCGTAGGGGCACCCTTTCAGGCTCAACTTGAGTTGATCACTCTGCCGACGATGGGACGGCGTTGGTGAGAAGTGTGTGGCGATGTCAGCACCGGCAGCGCGCTCTGGCCCGGATGCGAGGAACCCGAGGCCTCAGCGGGCTTCGCGTGCCGGCTCCACACGGCACAGCACGGCACGGCACGTCTCAATCCGGCGGGTAATTTAGCCGAGTCCCGGCCGGAGCGGAGCGAGGTGCCAATTAATTCTGGGTGCCATAACCCGGCCGTGGCCGGCGCATTCTTGCGGACCACCCAGGGGCAGCCTACCTGCCGGCGGCCCGGCCCGGCCCTTAATAACACGCGGCCCGAGCCACCGCCACGCTCTAATAGCCGCGCCGCCACAGCCGGCCGCGCTAATGCAGCTACGCCCCCACTCTGCTGTGTAATGTGCGGCGCGACGCGACTCCGTGCCACACCGCTCTCCCGCCTGGCTGCCTGCCTGCCTCTCGTTTCTTTAGCACGTCTCTCGTGGCCTTATCCGAGGCTCGTCGACGTGCTAACAAAAGGTTATCACCCCCCACCCCCCGTCCCTCAAAGCAAATCGAGGTGGCCTCGTATTCTGGAAGAATGTCGATCGTATTCTCCGCCTAGGGGCCCATGAGAAATACGGCCCCGCAACGAAGTTGTGACGTCACATTATTCGTCTTGCTCGCTACGCTGAAGGTCGTGATAATTTACGAGGGTCACTCCAAAAGAAAAGCACACTATTTTTGTAAAAATACAGTTTTCATTTGCATGTGCGAATGTTTTAAAATGTGTAGATACATCCTTCCCGCTTGTTTTCAAACTTACGCTCAGTCTCAAAAGTATTCGGACAGTGGAAAATTTCACAGTGAGTACTCGAGAAACACTGACTATGAAATCCAAACATATTTGTTAGCAATATATATGCGTAACAACATTAATTACAATTTAATTATTGTATTATTTCGTTTCCAAAACATAAATAACAGAAAAATTAACAACAAAAATGAAACATCCTGCACACTCTGCTGCTACAAAAGTATTCGGACACTGTCCAATAAATGTTCGTAAGTTGTACGACGAAAATGTCAATACCTTGTTGGGTCCACCTTTCATTTTCAATACCTCCTCTAATCTACTAGGCATACTTTCCACGAGCTTTTTTCGTGAAATCTGGGCCTATATTTGCCCATTCTTGGCGCAGTTTCTCTTTCAAGGTTTCCTTCGTATAGATGTCTGCGCGTAGGGTCCGTTTCAATTTATCCCACAAATGTTCGATTGGGTTAAGGTCTGGTGATTGGGGAGGGGGGTGCAATACTTTCGGGCAATTGAACAGTAACCACATTTGTACAATGTGCGCGGTATGCTTGGGATCATTGGTTCAAATGGCTCTGAGCACTATGCGACTTAACTTCTGATGTCATCAGTCGCCTAGAACTTAGAACTAATTAAACCTAACTAACCTAAAGACATCACACACATCCATGCCCGAGGCAGGATTCGAACCTGCGACCGGAGCGGTCGCCCGGCTCCAGACTGTAGCGCCTAGAACCGCACGGCCACTTCGGCCGGCTTGGGATCGTTATCTTGATAAAAATGAAAGTTGTTCGCAATACCTAGATGTCGTGCACTCTGCTTCAAATGTCCTAGCAGTATATTCAAATACGCTTTCTTGTTCATCGTATCATCAATGAACACTAAATCACCCACACCATTGCCGGACATGCATCCCTACACCATGATGATCCCACCTCCAAACTTCACTGTTGGTTTGAGGTTCCTAGGATTCAGCTCTTCACTGGTCTTTCGCCGCACGTTTGCCTTTCCGTCGCTTTGCCATAGTGTAAATTTACATTCGTCGCAAAATATCACCCGATTCCACCAAGCCTGATCGTATTCGGCGTATTCCCTCGCAAACTGCATACGTTTCTTCTGGTTCACTGCATTTATGAATGGCTTTCGCCGTGCCACTCGACCATGGTACTGCGAACGTCGTAGTACTCTCCGCACGATTTCGGGATGAACTTTTATACCAAGGTCTCCCTCCACCTCACTTGCAACTCGTGTGGCAGATATTTTTGGATTCTGTTGTACCTTTCGCACAATCACATGTTCATCTCTCTGTGAAAATGTCCGTGGCCGTCCTGTACTGCAACGGAATTCGAATCGGACTTCTTTCTCGAACCGTTTAATAATGCCGTGAACTGTACTTTTCTTCATGTTCACTACTGCGGCAATTTCCCTGCAGGTTTGCCCCTTCTCGTGAAGATAAACGACAAGTTGCCTTTGTTCGAACGTAGAACACTTCCCTCTGCGTCACATCGTCGACCTGCACAGGCTCGTGTTTACTAATCATCGCTATCGTCTCGCAGAAATGTCGGACACACTGCAGTCGCTTCCCCCTTTGTGCGTCTCGGAATGAACTATTCTCTCACGTTGTCCGAATACTTTTGTTGCAGCTTCCCACGCCGTTTTCAGGAAATGTTACGTAACAGACACATGTCCAACAACAATTCTCCGTATTTGACGCGTGTTTCACGTTGCGACATCGTACCCAGAGTCCCAAATACATTACAAAGTGCAATTTCTGTATTTGTTCATGCGGCAAACTGCAAAATTATGCGCCGTTACGTGCTGTTCGAGTACTTTTGCGACTGAGTGTATTTCAACCTGTTCCCGTGAGTGGCGCCGTCACAGCATGTCTTCAAGATGGCTGCTACACTTAATGTTCGTCAGAAGCAACGTGCTGTCATAGAATTCCTGTGATGTGAAAACGAGACTGTGGGAAACATCCACAAGAGGTTGAAAAAGGTGCATGGAGATGCTGCTGTCGATCGCAGTACAGTTAGTCGGTGGGCAAGCAGGTTACGTGATCAAAGCGGGCATGGCAATATTGAGGATTGTCCTCGCAGCGGCAGGCATTATACTGCGCACACTCCAGACAACGTGCAGAGAGTTGACGAATTGGTGACTGCTTACAGACGCGTCGCAGTGAACGAATTGTCACGCTACGTTGGGATAGGTGAAGGAAGTGTTTGCAGAATACTGAAAGTGTTGGCGTTAAAAAGGGTTTGTGCCAGGTGGGTTCCCAGGATGTTGACAGTGGCTCACAAAGAAACAAGAAAAACGGTATGCAGCGAACTTTTGGAACAGTGCGAGAATGGTGGAGATGAATTTCTTGGAAGAATTGTGACCGGTGATGAAACATGGCCATCTCGGCTCGTTCCCATCGTGAATACCGGACCACTCTGCTGCTTACAGTACGCTGCGTCCATCACACAGCCCGCAACACACAAGGAACACACGTCACGTGATCAAAGGAACTGTGATCGCCAGTGCCATCTACCGTACCAACGATGCATTTCCAGACGCAAGTTCATATGATCTTTTTTTCCTCTATTTCCAGTCAGGTATCCGTTCCAGTAGTTAGTTGCTTTTATTAATGTTCACCCTGTATAAGCACCGACTTGTAAGCTAGGGGATAGTGTGCCTTTCGGACGGAAAATTTTGATCGCTCTTTATGTAAGAAGTATTGGATGCGGGATGTTAAAGCATGAGACAGCGAAAGGTGGATGGTATCAAACGAGTCGAAGGACCGATGACGCAATGAAAAAAAGCGATTATACAGTTTTTGTGTTTTGGAGTGTATGGTAGTGACGTAGTTTGTGCCAGTATTCACGTGACCTTGAGGCTTTTTGGGGTCGCTAATTCAACATAGCTGAGATTTGCCGACGAGAAGACATTCCACCTGCTGGTTGGCGGCGCCTCACATCAGAGAAACGCAGGCGGCCGGGCAGCTGGGGGTGTGGTGGGCCATTACGGCCGTAATTGAGGCATCCCTCGCGCCTCGCCCCCCACGTTTGCAGGTAGCCCCGCCGGGCACCTTGATTAGGGGTTGCCAGGTGATAAAATAGCCATCTCGCCACAGGCCACTGCATGTATAACAACACTTTTGTGACACTAAACTGAGCCACTAAAAAAGGAATGGAGCCCCGGGTCAGGGGCAGGGGAAGCGGCGCAGAGGCTGGCATTGTTGTTGTTGGGGGACGAGCAGGGGTCGCTGGTTCCCAGGAGATCCAGTCTGCCCCCTCCGCACCCCCTTGCCTAAATCGTGCATATATTGACCACACACACTCGGAACGCCTCAGCGTGAAACACGCGTCACTTGGAGCCATTATGAATAGCATGTCTAGCCGTTAGGGTCTGTATATCAAACTGTTGTGTGGTATTCTAAGAGTTTCTTCCTGCTCTTTATTTGCCTTGAAATCAATGAATGTTTCCGTACGTCAGTAATAATAATACTAACAACTATGTCTTCCGAAAGAGAACACCTGCAAAGAACAGATTTTTAACTTAAAATCAATAATTCGCCACAGAATGTTACCCAGACAACCTATAGTAGTATAATTTATTGATTTCAAGTAGATCTTATTTCCACTGTGAAGAAAAACAACGAACGTAGGACATATGTGTGAAGCTGAAACTGGTATGAAGAATATTATGAAATGTGTATCACGTGTCACAGTGGTTCATTTAGAACATCTGTGCTATTTGGTCTGTATATCAAACTGTTGTGTGGTATTCTAAGAGTTTCTTCCTGCTCTTTATTTGCCTTGAAATCAATGAATGTTTCCGTACGTCAGTAATAATAATACTAACAACTATGTCTTCCGAAAGAGAACACCTGCAAAGAACAGATTTTTAACTTAAAATCAATAATTCGCCACAGAATGTTACCCAGACAACCTATAGTAGTATAATTTATTGATTTCAAGTAGATCTTATTTCCACTGTGAAGAAAAACAACGAACGTAGGACATATGTGTGAAGCTGAAACTGGTATGAAGAATATTATGAAATGTGTATCACGTGTCACAGTGGTTCATTTAGAACATCTGTGCTATTTGCTCGGCAGAAAGTAATACATTGTCCTGGAGAAACATAAGAGCTGTAGCAAGATTAAGCGCCGTCCTCTGAATCATAATGCTTGTACTGACGACATACTGCTGATGAAAACGTTAATGTAATTGGAAACGTTACCTATCTGGAGATGGACATGAACGGTACTGAAATAAAGCATTTGAAAAGTACATACGGCTGGTTGCTTTAGTCACCCGCTTCAAGAAAGCAGTTGATTCGGCAGACAGAGAAATAGTAGAAAAAAAGTCATTTCGACTTTGGTGCTAAATAAAATTAGCAAGCATAATTCGTAAAACTAACAAATATGACACCTAAAGTTAAATTTGTGGGAGAAATATCTCGGCCATTTGAAAGAAAAAAACATGTTACACGAGGGGACGACGGCTCATCAGCTTTACCGTTTAGTTGCCTTTTAGGTGAAACTGTTTTTTGGAATTGGGAGCTAAAAAATCAAAACTGAACTAAAATTCTGGAAGAAAAACAGATGAAACTGAGGAAAATTTCCTAATTTTTGCAGACGATTTTGGAATATTTTCAGAAAATCTGACGAAGCTGTTGCTCAAATAACTCATCTGGAAGAAAAATGCGAAGAGAACTGCTCTCAGAAGTTCAGCAGGAAAAATAAAATTCATGACAACTATGTAAAAAAACGAATAGGCGAGCAAGAGTTACTGAATTTAAATATTTCGGAGAATCTACACAGATGAATTTACAAGAAAGATTTGCAATAGAGCATACGGTCTGAAAAAAACCTATTTAAACAAGAAGTGCGAATCAGGTAAACAAAACAAGAATACTATACTACAGTCGTAAGGCCAGAATATTCATCCAGAAGTGAATACTCAGCGCTGAACCAAAAGGTGGATGGAGCAGAGGTATCTCAGTGATGGATTGTTAGAAAAATAATGCTTGCAATACGTACCACGAGGGTTGTAAAATGGGAATTAAGAGGAGATGTAATAAAATATATATAATATATCGGAATTAACTGCTAAGCGATAATTGCCCTTCTTTGAACACATATAGCAAATGAATGATAACAAGCTAACAAAGCATATATTTCTGTCATCAGTTTCAAGGATTATATAAATAAGAAAAGAACTAGACGCAGACAGTATTCAATAATGGGAAATAACAGGAAGAAACTCTTTCAGCAATAAAATACTAAATTTCGAAGGCTTCCAAAGCAGAAAGAATCAAGAAATCGACAACAACACAGTCAGAAGGATGGAAAAGATAAAATCGGGAGAAGATGAAGGAGTACTGCAAAAATAGAAAACAACAAAGAAACAAGAGGACAACGGGAAGATATAATAATAATACCTACTATCAGATAAAGCGAACTGAAGACGTGACCACGTGGCAGCACCGTCCTCTTTTCGCTCTACAAACAGGGATTGAAATGTAGTAAAAATGTACACCCTCGAGCTGTTACGCTCTACACCTCTGCGCCTATGCCCTATGTACGCAATAAAACTATTTCTTCTTCTTTCTCTTTTCTCTACGGCGGCGCCATTGTCACATGGGTTGTTTTGACATTGTTAGTAGTCGCTGGTCCCCGGATGCCCTTTTTGATGCCCCTTCCACCTCGCCGGGTCGGAATTGTGTGTTATTTTTGTCTGCGTATGTATTAAATCTCATCTTCAAGTGTGAAAAGTGTTTCTGAGTGTTAGAGTAATGTTTCCCTAATGCAGGATGCGGGTATCAGCTCGGTATTTACTTAGCCGGATGTTGGAAACCTCCTAAAAACCACATTCGGGCTGGCTAGCTCACTGCATATATGAAAACTGCACCCAGTAAAATTTATCTCCAACCGGAAATCTTTGAAATTTAGGCCCAGTATTCCAGGAAATTACGTGCTAACTACGACACAGTCTACCTGAACCTCAAGTTCTCGTCCAGCAGACTGGCTCAATATGCCCACAGCGAGGTGTTGAACGCCATGTTCGAGGCGCGTTGGCGCTACCATGCAAAAGACCATCAACGTAAACAAAACATTAAAAAAACTATATTAAAAAACTAAAAACCCGCCTCGATTGCGAAAAAAGCGCCAAGTGTGCTAGCATGTTAACCCAGGTTTCGGCGTAGATAACTACACCTTCTTCAGAACAACAATAAAACCCAAAAATGCCTAAGAAGACCTTTGCCAATGATTAAAAGAACACCATAGCTATGCATTTATAAACGAAAAAGAAAAGGAAAACACAAACAGTACATATGTACAAAGTCAAAACCACTACTTAAATTAATGATGTACGCTCCACCTCACACCGGCCTATGTTCGATGGGCCATGACCCGCCGTAAACTACAGCTACAAACGGTCGCTCACTTACAAGCCTGACCCGCTATCTATGCAGATGCGCAAGACAAGGGAAGTTATTTGAATGCGCATGCGAATAGATAGCGGGGAATCATTCTAACGATGACACGGGCCGAAAATTGGGAAACCCACTGACATAGGAGATTTTGACAAAGGTGATATGACGCTGAAGCGCCAAAGAAAATGGTATAGGCATACGCATTCAAACACAGAGATATCAACAAGTGCCAGCGCCCGTATCATTCAACGAAACATCATCGATGTGGGCTTTGGGAGCCGAAGGGCCACTCGTGTACCCTTGATGACTGGACGACACAAAGCTTTACGCCTCGCCTGGGCCCGTCAACACCGACAATGGACTGTTAACGATTGGAAACATGTTGCCTGGTCAGACCAGACGACTCTCGTTTCAAATTGTATCGAGCGGATAGACATGTACGGGTATGGAGACAACCTTATGAGCCCGTGGACATTGCATGTCAACAGTGTACTGTTGAAGCTGGTGGAGGCTCTGTAATAGTGTGAGGCGTGTGGAGTTGGAGTGGTATGGGACACCTGATACGTCTAGATACGAGTCTGATAGGTGACATGTACGTAAGTATCCTGTCTGATCACCTACATCCATTCATGTCCATTGCTCACTCCGACGGACTTGGGCAATTCCAACAGGACAATGTGACACCTGAAACGTCTAGAATTTTTACTGAGTGGCTCCAGGAACACTCTTCTGAGTTTAAGCACATCCGCTGGCCTCCAAACTCACCAGATATGAACTTATGGGATGATGCAAATTGCTGTTCAGAAGAGATCTCCACCCCCTCGTACTCTAACTGATTTATTGACTGCCTTGCGGGATTCATGGTGTCAATACCCTCCAACACTACTTCAGACATTAGTCGAGTCCATGCCACGTCGTGTTGCGGCAGTTCTGCATTATTAGGCAGGTTTACCAGTTTCTTTGGCTCTTCAGTGTATTGTTACCCGGAGCCTGTGAACGAGTATCTCTAAAACGACGTAGCTGGTCGACTGTTCACTTAGTATTGTAGTAAGCGTCTACGGAAAATCGTAGAACGACAGTGAAATTACCACTGGGCGGTAAGTGGTTGGACGTCAATAACTCTTCACAGAACGGGGGAATCGTGGCATCTCTGCTGGTGCCTGTGTAAGTGCTTCGGAACAGGACGTTCATCGCACGCTGCAGACGACCTCTACGTGTTCACTTGCTGACCCAACGAGATCGTCAGTTACGACTGCAGTGGCCTCGAGGTCGTCAAGATTGGTCCGTCATCAATGGAATCACGTCGCCCCGTCGGGTGAATTACGTTAAGCAGACAGGCCGGTGTGGAGGGATGGTGAGGGGGGGGGGGGGAGGGGGGGACAGTGTATCGCCGTGGGAGACATTCTGCTGCGCTCGCATGGGACCTGTGGTAGTAATCGAAGGCTGCACACCATTTGCGCCCTTTCACGCTTAATGTTTCCCCCGACGGTGATGTCATGTTTGAACAGGATAATTGTTTGAGTCTCAAAGTTAGAACAGCGCTACAATTTTTTAAGGGACATGATGGTGAAATGAGGTTGGTATCATGGCCACAAAATTCGCTGATGTAAATCCAGTGGAATCCATCTGGGTCGCTTTCAGACGCCAACGCCGCGTCCACAAATCAGCAGCCCGTTATTTACGTAAATTACATGACTGATGCGTAGAAATCTACTGACACACAGCTCTACAACCTACCAACAAACTGCCGGATCCTTGATACTTCGAATCGGTGTTGTTTAGTGTTCCATAAATAATTCAAAAAGCTATTACCCATGTGGTCATAACGTTTTGGCTCTTCAGTGTAGATATTAGTTACTACCAGCGCTGTTGAGAATTGGCTCAAATCCTAAAACTGAACAAAACTTCAGACTTGGTGCTATCACTAAAAGAGTCTAACTTGCTAGTTGCATTCGAATTTAAGTGTCTCAAGTGTTTAGCAATTACATGTGCATTATGAGGGGCAGTAATTGTCCAATACGGTATTTAATATGAACTGCTGTAACGTTCATGGAGAAATCTTCGGAACTCCAGTAATTTGGGTGAAATGGTAAAGGTAGGATGGGTATACTTGTGGACTGAAGTGCTATTAGCTTGAAGTTGTTTCCTAACAATTTGGACAACTGCTACAGATATCGTTCATCAGAATTATTGAATGTAAGCTATTCCTCCCGTTATGAAATTACAGTATTATCAAGTGTGAGCATTAGCGAACCATCAGTTTGATAACCATGATTTCCAATACTGAGGCGAATTATTTACAGGGCAATGGAAAAAATGGCAGAAACCCACCTCGGAGTAATCAGTTTTGATTCTGCAGGAATGTGAGAACACGCGTTGCAATGCTGAACTTGAGATTTATCTCACACGACAGAATGCACTTGTAGATTTAGAGTAATCTTTTGAAGACGTTGGCTAGAATATACTCGTCGAAATTCTGAAGGAAGGAAGTATTAAATATAGGGAGCGAAATGTTACGTAGAACATTTGCAGAACCAGATCGCTGTCGTAAGAGTTGAAAGACAGGAAATGAAAGCAGCATTTGAGAGAGATTGAGACAGAGTTGCAGTTTATCCCCGATGTTATTCAGTCTGTACATTGAGTAAGCAGCAAAGGAAACCAAGGCGAAATCTGGAAAGGGAATTAAACACCGAAGTGAAGAAATAAAAACATTTCGGAATGCTGGTGACATCGTAATTCTGTCACAGACTGCAACGGACTTGGAAGATCAGCTGAACAGAACGGATAGTGTTTTGAAAAGAGTTTTTAGGATGAACATCAACAAACGTAAAACTAGGGTAATGGAATGCAGTCTAACTAAATCAGGAGTTTCAGAGGGAACTCCGCTACAAAATGAGACTGAAAGTAATTTGTTTTTGTCATTTGGCAGTACAATAACTGATAGCGTGTAAGGATTTGGATTGGATTGTTTTGGGGGTGGGGGGGGGGGGGGGGGGGAGAGACCAAACAGTAAGGTCATCGGTCTCATTGGATTAGCCGGCCAAAGTGGCCGTGCGGTTCTAGGCGCTGAAGTCGGGAACCGCGAGACCGCAACGGTAGCAGGTTTGAATCCTGCCTCGGGCATGGATGTGTGTGATGTCCGTAGGTTAGTTAGGTTTAACTAGTTCTAAGTTCTAGGGGACTAATGACCTCAGAAGTTGAGCCCATAGTGCTCAGAGCCATTTGAACCATTTTTTTTTTTTTTTCATCGGATTAGGGAAGGACGGGGAAGGAAGTCGGCCGTGACCTTTCAAAGACACCATCCCAGCATTTGCCTGGGGCGATTTAGGGAAATCACGGAAAAACTAAATCATGATGGCCGGACGCGGGATTGAACCGTCGTTCTCCCCACAGAAAAACTAAATCATGATGGTCGGACGCAGGATTGAACCGTCGTCCTCCCGAATGCGAGTCCAGTGTGCTAGCCACTGCGCCACCTCGCTCGGAGGTGGATAAGGTACTGAGGATATAAAACAGAGACTAGCCCTAGCAGGAAAAGAATTGCCAAAAAGACAGCTTTATTAAAATTGAATATAAGTTTTATTTTTAGGAAGTATTTTGTTAAGGTTTCCCCTGCCGTGAGAAATGCATAGCGTAACATTCAGTCGATATGAAGATTCATACCCTCTACGAATCGAAATAATCCATATTAGATATATCCGATTTTGTTCAAATCTGGTACACAGCCTTTTGTTATTATTGGAATGATGCTGTCAAAATTTCAGATTTTTATTTAATGTAGTTCTGGAGATAAAGAGAATTACCTAAAACTCCTAAAACCTACTCTTGTTTTTTAAAACCAAGTTAAGAACAATACCAGATTGACTTTCGCTATCATTTTAAGCCATTCTAAAGTTATCATTGCATAAAATCAATTAATTAGAATTTTCTTTTTAAAACCTTAGTCACTATGCATTACATAATACAAAAATCGGTCAAAATTATTGTTTGAATATATTTTGCCGTATGAGTGCGTGAGAATCATTGAGAGAGTGTATGTGGGATGTACGTTAAAATTTAATATTTTATTTTACGTAAAACCTTCTACAAACGAACCGTGGGAGAGTTATGTTGCAACCACGATTCAGGTGACGTATGTCGGTGTGTGCTTTCTTTTGTATAAAAGCAGCCAGAATGGAAGTTAGAGGCGGAATAACCTTACTTATCAATTTGAAGAATATTTCGCACTTCGTTTGTTTTGATTAAACAAAATACAAGAATTTGTAGGTTTGCTGACATTAATTACTATCAAATTAGTGATTGGATAAGGCAAGATTTGCCACGAGAATGATCCAGAAGGAACGCTCTGATTGGTCGTTTAGATCAACAGCCAATCAGAATGAAGCTGTTCCCGCGCGAAAAAGAGGAGTGGGCATATAGGAGAGTACGACGAGAGGAGTCGCTTGCTAACCAGTCTACGGATAACACGATGTCAGATCGTTCCTTAAAAATACTCTGTAAGATGAGGAAATAGTGAGCTAATTTCGGTTCGAACATATCGTGACTGAAGCGACTGGAGTTACGAACATGTTAATGAAAGTTTGATGTTTCTAAATTAAACAGTTTAAGAGATATGAACGTGTGAACTTTCTGGTCGTAGTAACAACTCTGCTTGGAATGTTTCGTGCTCTGTACAGAATATTGTGATGAGCACTTCCTACGAAGAAGACCACTGAAACTATCGAATGCTTCACTCGCGAATAGTTGTGGGTATGTGACTGGTAGAACGTGAAAATTAGTTGGGTCGGACTAGCTAAAATCCTGGCTGCTTTTCAAGTGAAAATTTGTTGTGTAGACAGTGAACTTCCAAGGATAATGTTTCACCATATTAAATAAGGAGTTGGTAGCCATTTCATGTGTTTCAATATGAATAAAAAGCAGAGGTAATCTAAAGTTAAACGCTTTTCTGCAAGTAGACCGAGTATCCTGAACGCCCGATTCTTTAATCATGAACTTTCAGGAACTGATTTTCAACTAGAGTTATACGGCCTGTGTGTGGTAGGTATTAGGTAGTGGTTTCATCAATGCTGCTTTACACTGCCTAGCACGTATCTGCTACCACAGAGAAGTCTATCGAGGTAGGTGGACTGAACGATACTGTTGGCGTTAACAAGAACTCAGACGACCTACCCCGCCGCACACTGATGCCTCAGAACGTGTCTCACCAACCGATCCCATCTTCTAGTCAAGTTGTGCCACAAATTCCCCTTCTCCCCAATTCTGTTCAGTATCTTCTCATTAGTTACGTGATCTGCGCAACTAATCTTTAGTATTCTTCTGTAGCACCACATTTCGAGAGCTTCTATTCCCTTCTTGTCCAAACTATTTATCGTCCATGTTTCACTTCCACACTTGGCTACACTCCATACAAATACTTTCAGAAATGACTTCCTTACACTTAAATCTATACTCGATGTTAACAAATTTCTCTTCTTCAGACGCTCTTTTCTGGCCGTTGTCAGTCTACATTTTATATCCTCTCTACTTCGACCATCATCAGTTATTTTGCCCCCCAAACAGCAAAACTCGTCTACTACTTTAAGTGGCTCATTTCCTAATCTAATTCCCTCAGCATCACCTGATTTAATTCGAGTACCTTCCATCATCATCGTTTTGATTTTGTTGATGTTTATCTCATATCCTCCTTTCAAGACATTGTCCATTCCATTCTACTGCTCTACCAGGTCCTTTGCTGTCTCTGGCGGAATTGCAATGTCGTCGGCAAATCTCAAAGTTTTTACTTTTTCTCCAACGATTTTAATAACTACTCCAAATTTTTCTTTTGTTTCCTTCACTGATTACTCAATATACAGATTGAATAACATCGGAGACAGGCTACAACCCTATCTCACTCCCTTCTCAACCACTACTTCCCTTTCGTGCCCCTCGACTCTTATAACTGCCATCTGGTTTCTGTACAAATTGTAAATACCCTTCCGCTCCATGTATTTGACACCTGCCACCTTCAGAATTTGAAAGAGACTATGGGTTTACTTTTCCTTAATCTATCTTCTAAGGCAAGTCGTAGGGTCAGTATTGCCTCACGTGTTCCAACATTTCTACGGAATCCAAACTGATCTTCCCCAAGGTCAGCTCCAACCAGTTTTTCCAGAGAAAGAATTCGTGTTAGTCTTTTGCAGCCATGATTCATTAAACTGATAGTTCGGTAATTTTCACATCTGTCAACACTTGCTTTTCTTTTGGATTGGAATTATTATATTCTTCTTAAAGTCTGAGGGTATATCGCCTGTCTTATACATCTTGCTCACTACTGAGAGAGTTTTGTCAGGGCCGGCTCTCCCAAGGGTAGCAGTGATTCTATTGAAATTTTGTCTATTCCCGGGGCCTTGTTTCAGATTAGGTCTTTGAGTGCTCCGCCCAACTCTTCACGCAGTACCATATCTCCCATTTCATCTTTATCTACGTCCTGTTCCATTTCCATAAGGTTGCCGTCACGTACAACGCAATTGTATAGACCCTCTTTATACCCCTTTCGCCTTTCTGCCTTCCCTTCTTTTCTTAGAACTGGTTTTCCATCAGAGCTCTTGATATTCATACAAGTGGTTCTCTTTTCTCCAAAGGTCTCTTTAGTTTTCCTGTAGGCAGTATCTATGTTACTCCTAGTGATATATGCCTCTACATCCTTACATTTGTACTGTAGCCATCCCTGCTTCGACACTTTGCACTTCCTGTCGATCTCATTTTCGAGACGTTTATATTCCTTTTTGCCTGCTTCATTGACTGCATTTTTATATTTTCTATTTTCATCGATTAAATTCAGTATCTCTTCTGCTACCCAAGGCTTTCTATAAGCCCTCGTCTTTTTACCCACTTCATTCTCTGCTGCCTTCACTATTTCAAAGCTACCCATTCTTCTTCTACTGTATTTATTTCCCCCGTTCTTGTCAACCGTTCCCTAATGCTCTCTCAGAATCTCTCTACAACCTCTGGATCTTTCAGTTTATCCAGGCCCCATCTCCTTAAACTCCTACCTTTTTGCAGTTTCTTAGGTTTTAGTCTACAGTTCATACCCAATAGATTGTGGTCAGAGTCTACATCTGCCCCATGAAATGTCTTACAATTTAAAACCAGGCTCCTAAATCTCTGTCTTATCATTACACAATTTATCTGAAACCTTCCAGTGTCTCCAGGCCTCTTCCACGTATACAGCCTTCTTTCATGATTCTTAAATCATGTGTTAGCTATGATTAAGTTATGCTCTATATAAAATTCTACCAGGCGGCTCCCTCTTTCGCTCCTTACCCCCTTCTCTTCCTTTTCCTACTATCGAGTTCCAGTGCCCCATGACGATCAAATTTTCGCTATCCTTCTCTATCTGAATAATTTCTGTTATCTCATCATACATTTCTTCAATGTCTTCGTCATCTGTGGAGCTAGTTGGCATATAAACTTGTACCACTGTGGTAGGCGTGGGCTTCGTGTCTATCTTTGCTACAATAATGTATTGACTATGCTGTTCGTAATAGCTTACTCACACTCCTATTTTTTTATTCATTATTAAACCTACTCCTGCATTACCCCTATTTGATTTTGTATTTATAACCCTGTATTCACCTGGCCCCTATTTGATTTTTTTTGATAACCCTTTATTCAACTGACCAGAAGTCTTGTCCCTCCTTCCAACGAATTTCACTAATTCCCGCTGTATCTAAATTCTAAATTTAACCTAATTGTTTCCCTTTTTAAATTTTCTAACTTACCAGACTGATTACGGCGTCTGACATTCCACTCTCCGATCCGTAAAACGCCAGTTTTCTTTCTCCTGATAACGATGTCCTGCTGAGTAGTCACCACCCGGAGATCCGAATGGGGATCTATTTTACCTCCGAAATATTGTACGCAGGAGGACGCCATCAAGAATTACGGCTGTAGTTTCCTCTTGCTTTCAGCCGTTCAAAGTACCAGCGCAGCAAGGCCGTTTTGGTTAGTGTTACAAGGCCAGATCAGTCAATCATCCAGGCAGTTGCCCCTGCAACTACTAAAATGGCTGCTGCCCCTCTTCAGGAACCACACGTTTGTCTGGCCTCTCAATAGATACCCCTCCGTTGTGGTTGCACCTACAGATTAAATTGGGGGGAATACATAGAAAATGTTGTGGGGAAGGCTAACCAGAGACTTCGTTTTTTTGGCAGGACACTTAGAAAATGTAACAGACCTACTAAGGAGACTGCCTACACTACGTTTGTCCGTCTTCTTTTAGAATACTACTGTGCGGTGTGGGATCCTTACCAGCTGGGACTGACCGAGTACATCGAAAAAGTTCAAAGAAAGGCAGCACGTTTTGTATTATAGCGAAATATGGGAGAGTGTGTCACAGAAATGATACAGGATTTGGGATGGACATCATTAAAAGAAAGGCGTTTTTCGTTGCGACGGAATCTTCTCACGAAATTCCAATCACCAACTTTCTCCTCCGAAAGGGAAAATATTTTGTTGACACCGACCTACCATAAAATAAGGGAAATCAGAGTTCATACTGAAAGATACAGGTGTTCATTCTTCCCGCTCGCTGTACGAGATTGGAATAATATAGAATTGCAAAGGTGGTTCGATGAACCCTCTGCCAGGCACTTAAATGTGATTTGCAGAGTATCCATGTAGATGTAGATGTACGGCTATCTGTATTGCCGAGCCACGCAAGCCTCTCCACCAACGTCAAGGTCCATGGTTCATGGGAGTACAGAATGTTTTTAAATGTGGTTCAAAAGAAGAGTTTTGAACATTGGATGGGTGGATGAATAACTGGCTCGAATTCAGAAAAAAAATAATTTCTTTTGCAATTTTTAACTGATAATCTGTATGATACCCACCAGTTCCTAATACAAACCAATTGAACTACCCTCCTCTCATTGAACCTCCCCTCTTGACTGTTCTGGTAGCCTGATAGCCAATCCAGACACAGACCAGGATTCCCACGCTGGGGGAGCAAGCCTCTGCTTTGCATATCCTGAAGAGAGTCAATTAGTCTCTCTTTTCTGATAAAAGAAGATTTTAGACTAGGGAGGCGTCCTTCTTACAGTAAGCATGGCTGTGTTTCGGCAACAAACGTCTATCCAGATGGGACCACAGTTCCTCATTTATGAAGAGATCTAATCCTTCCAGATCGACCATTTCCAGTTTCAGAGAGGAGGCTATTAAGCTTCCATACAGTCATTTTCCGCTCGCTAAAAGAACCTGGTGACTCCCTGGCGTCAGGGTAGTTACAGTCTTGACTCCACTATACACGTACACCAGCTGCTCTGGTTGTATAGTCTCAGCTTCTAACATGAGAATGCTTATAGTTTTATGACCGTCCTGCCACTTGTACAAAAGCCCAGATTACAACAGTCTCTCTCAAATGGCTTCCTCCACTCACTTTGACCGGCTATCCACCTTCACAACAGTCTGTTTCCTGGCCCAGTTAAAAGGTTTTGGGAGCCAGCATCTTGCTGGTCCAGCCCTAAGTGGGAAGAGTAGGGTGCCATGGCCTGTGGTCACTCTGCAGGTACAATTCACAGAGCACTGCTCACCCGAATCACTCGCACAGCCAGGTCACTGGACACAACATTTATGGCCCACAATCCATTCGTCTCCCTGTTCTCTATTGTCTTCACAACAGCCCCTCAGGTACAAATTCTCTCCAGGCTACACGTGCAGTTACAAGAACATTCTGCTCACAATTTCCTAATGTAAAAAAGTCATAAGCCACACATATCAAATGTAGTATTGGGGAACACGGAAATCATGACCTAAAACATGAATACTAATCTGGCCGAGAGAGAAGTTAAAAAGTGAGAGAGTGGCTTGCTACCTTTCAAACTGAAATTTGGAAGATAGTAGAAGGGATAATGACAGAGATTAAGCTATGAGGACGTGTCGTAATGCCTGCTTGGATAGTTCAGATCGTAGAGCACTTACCCACTAAAGGCAAAAGTTCCGTTTTGGAGTACCGGTCCATCAAACACGAGGTATTATTCCAAGGGGCGTTCAATAAGCAATTTTAATTATAAAATGCGGTATTTGTTGTGGAACTCCGTGGAACGTTCCCGCTTCAGCCCCTATTGTTTCGTGAAGTTGCGATGGGTGGCGGAGCTATGTGTAGCCTTCAAATTGGGGTCTGTAAAGGAAGTGTGTTCCAAGCAAATAGCTGTCAATGAGTTCCTTTTGGCGGCAATTCAGGGAATCGATGATTTTCACAGGCGCTTACAGAATGTCTATGATGACCTAGCAGTGAACAAAAGCACGATGAGTCGTTGGGAAAGGCGTCTGTGATCATCGCAACAAGGTCGCCCAAGCGTGACCGACCAGAGTGCCAGATGGCCGCACACAGCTGTCCCTCCTGAAATGTTGGAACTTGTGGACATTCTCATTCGAAGTTATCGACTGATCGCAATCAAACACATCACTTCTCAACTGGACGTCTCTGTCGGTAGTGCTCACACATTCGTCCAGCAGTTGTGGTACCCAAAGGTGTGTGTCCGCTTGATCCCTCGCCATCTAACAAAAGACCATGCAGAGCAACGTAGGGCCATCTGTGCGGAATTGTTTGTGTCGATCGCGACGGTTTCTTGTAAAACATACCACGCAGAGTGGCCGCGCGGTTTGAGGTGCCATGTCACGGATTGCGAGGCCCCTCCTGCCGGATGTTCGACTCCTCTCTCGGGCATGGGTGTGTGTGTTGTTCCTAGCATAAGTTAGTTAAGGTAGTGTGTAAGTCTAGAGACTGATGACCTCAGCAGTTTGGTCCCTTAGGAATTCACACACATTTGTATATTTTGAACGTCTCGTAAAACATCGTCACAGCGATGAAACATGAGCTCGTCATTTTGAAACTAGAAACAATACGCCAATCCGTGGAGTGGATCCACACGCCCTCTTATTTGAAAAGAAGTTGAAAACTGCTCCTTCAGCCGATAAAGTCATGGCGACGGTCTTTTGCGACTCTGAAAGGGTGATTTTGTTCGATGTCCTCCTAAAAAAAAAAAAAATGCAAACAATTTCTCCTTCTTCATGACTTCATGAGAACGCAAGACCTCAAACAAATCTGCAGATCCAAAGGAGTCCACAAAACTTCGTTGGACTCTTCTCCTCATCCACCCTACAACACACATCTCGCACCTTCTGATTTCCATCTGCTAGTGACAATGAAGGATGCTCACCGCGGGAAGAAGTACGTGGATGGTGGAGAGGTTACTGGTGCTGCAAGACGTTGGCTCTAATGTCTACCAGTAGAGTGATACCACGCGGGCATACAGTCTCAATCATTAAGGCAGCGTAAGGCCGTCGCATTAAATGGAGATTATATTGAAAAATACGGTCTCGTATCCTAAAGAATGGGAAATGTATGGTCTATTGAAATCCTGAACAAAATCAACCAACTTTCAGAAAAAAAGGTGTTGCATTACTTATTGAACGCCCCTCATAGATGCTACTTTGAATAAGAGCAGTCATCTTCACTACCAATAGATCGCCTGATGCCTAAGTTTTGATAAACTCTACTGGCTTTTATGGAGAGGGATTTGACACACTGTTTCTACGAGGGTCACTCCAAAGGAAATGATCACTATTTTGTTTAAAATCCATCTTCTATTCTACGTGCTTGAAAGTTGAACAGTGTGTAGATACATCCTTTAGGAAAAATATTTTCATTTCTCCATATGATTTCCATCCCTCTCAACTGCCTTACGCCATCTTGGAACCAGCGCTTATATACCCGCATGGTAAAATTCTGGACCAACCTGTTGGAGCCACTGTTTGGCAGCGTGCACAAGGGAGTCATCATCTTCAAACCTTGTTCCACGAAGAGAGTCTTTCGGTTTCCCAAAGAGATGATAGTCATATGGAACCAGGTCAGGACTCTAAGGCGGGTGTCGAGTGTTGTCCATTCGAGTTTTGTGATCGCTTCCATGGTTTTTTGACTGACATGTGGCCGTGCATTGTCGTGCAACAGCATAACATCCTGCTTTTGCCGATGTGGTCGAACACGACGCAGTCGAGATTGAAGTTTCTTCAGTGTCGTCACATACGCATCAGAATTTATGGTGGTTCCACTTGGCATGATGTCCACAAGCAAGAGTCCTTCGGAATCCAAAAACGCTGTAGCCATAACTTTTCCAGCCGAAGGTGTGGTTTTGAACTTTTTTCCTTGGGTGATTTTGCATGATGCCACTCCATTGATTGCCTCTCCGCCTCTGGTGAAAAATGATGGAGCCATGTTTCATCACCTGTCACAATCCTTCCAAGAAATTCATCTCCACCATTCTCGTACTGTTCCAAAAGTTCGCTGCATAACGTTTTTCTTGTTTCTTTGTGAGCCACTGTCAGCATCCTGGGAACCCACCTGGCAAAAACCTTTTTAAACGCCAACACTTTCAGTATTCTGCAAACACTTCCTTCCCCTATCCCAACGTAGCGTGATAATTCGTTGACTGTGATCACCAATTCGTTAACTCTCTGCACATTGTCTGGAGTGTGTGCAGTGGGGAACCCACCTGGCACAAACCTTTTTTAACGCCAACACTTTCAGTATTCTGCAAACACTTCCTTCCCCTATCGCAACGTAGCGTGATAATTCGTTGACTGTGATGCGGCTGTCAGCCGTCACCAATTCGTTAACTCTCTGCACATTGTCTGGAGTGTGTGCAGTGCCCAAGCGGTTCTAGGCGCTTCAGTCCAGAACCGCGCGACTGCTACGGTCGCAGGTTCGAATCCTGCCTCGGGCATGGATGTGTGTGATGGCCTTAGGTTGATTAGGTTTAAGTAGTTCTAAGTTCTAGGGGACTGATGACCAGAGATGTTAAGTCCCATAGTGCTCAGAGCCATTTGAGCCAGTGTGTGCAGTATGATGCCTGCCGCTGCGAGGACAATCCTCAATATCGCCTTACCCGCTTTGATCACATAACCTGCTTGCCCACTGACTAACTGTACTGCGATCGACAGCAGCATCTCCATACACCTTTTTCAACCTCTTGTGGATGTTTCCCACTGTCTCGTTTTCACAGCACAGGAATTCTATGACGGCACGTTGCTTCTGACGAACGTCAAGTGTAGCAGCCATCTTGAAAACATGCTGTGACGGCGCCACTCACGGGAACAGGTTGAACTAAGTTTGAAAACAAGCGGGAAGGGTGTATCTACACACTGTTGAACTTTTATACATGCAGAATTGTTGTGTACATAGTTCCGCATAGTCAGCGCGTACACAACTTTCCCACTAGAGCGCACCCCGCTAGGCACAACAGCGCAGGCGCAGCGCTCGTCCATCTCCGCACTACGAGATGGCGCTGCCTAAGAGACGGACCAAATTCTGCTTCCGCCGATCCGCGTATTAATATGTAACGCAGCCAATGAGATCGCTGCTAATGTAGAATCTTTTCTCCTCGCAGATGACACTCGCGCAGTGATACATGAACGCACGAGGTATTATAATGAGTGTACAGACCTCCGATTAGTCAGTCAGCATTAGTCTGTACCAGTCTGCATTTGTCTCTACCAGTCTATAGTCAAATTTCAGTCTGCGCCTAATAAGATTACCATATTCCTGTACATAGCCATGAAGATAAATGTATAGACACTTTGTCAAGTATCAGAGATATGTGAGAATAAGATTAACGTACCACGACCAAAGGAACTTCAGATTGTCAATTGTACATAACATCCAGAATCAAGTTACGTAATGTTTATGCTCGTTATTATTTTAATAAATGTGTGTGAAAATTAATCAAGTTCTGTTTAAAGTTGGTCTGCTACTCTAAGCATGCAAGTGGCATTTCTATCGTCTGACCTAACGGCAGAAGATAAACACGCCACAATAAGACCACGAGACATATTGCTGACACTCCCCGTCTTCGTAAGAGCGACAAGGCAAATAATCTGATGGTGTGTGTACCGAAGGTCTTACAGTAGGCCCACCACAAAAATGAAAACTGTATTCTTACAAAAATAGTGTGCATTTCTTCTGGAGTGACCCTCGTAGGTGCTGCTGTTTCCGGAGGCTGTAGTGGGCGTGTGCCCTTCATCACATTTCGAGAGCAGGTTCACGGTGAACGTGTGTCTGGGACACGGGACCCGGCGCTTGCAGTTCGCCGCCAGCGCCGCGGGCCGCCCACCACCGGCCGCGACCCCGACAGATCCCTTCCCTCCCAAAAGGAGCAACGCGAACACTCCGGTCCGAGCGAGGCAGCCAGCGGGCCGCACCGGCTTTTAATCCACTGCGGACGAGCCGTGCTGCGGCCGCCAGCGGCCAGCGCTAATGGCTAACAGTTTTACGTCGCTAAGCAGTAATTATTTCCACTAAATCACCTGTGTGCCCGTGTGATTACAGGCGTACAGTTAACACGCCGGTTATGGAGCTGCGAGCTCTCTATTCGCCACCTATGAGTAATCAGCGGTGCTTAATTAAAACGGCCGCCCAGCGCAGCCGCCTAACAGGAACCAGCCGAGCGGCCTGGCCTTCGCGTCTCTATCACGCTGCGCGCTCTGCAGGGAGGCCGGATCAGGGTGGCGACCGGAAGGTCGACAGCGGAAAGCTGCGAGCTCACCGACTCTACTTGCTCAACGAGCGACACGTGTCACGTGCAGAAGCTGAAGATCATCGTCCACTGGTAGCTCCTGTGATAACGCGGGAACTCGTTACACTCATTCCACATGTCACTCGTTACACTAATTGCTCGCCGGCCGGGGTGGCCGAGCGGTTCTAGGCGCTACAGTCTGGAACCGCGCGACCGCTACGGTCGCAGGTTCAAATCCTGCCTCGGGCATGGATGTGTGTGATGTCCCTAGGTTAGTAGGTTTAAGTAGTTCTAAGTTCTATGGGACAGAAGACCTCAGAAGTTAAGTCCCATAGCGCTCAGAACCATTTTGAACTAATTCCTCATGTCACATATTGCTACCCGCACTGTTTCTGTACAACTTGTTAGGCTTCCAGTTTTCTCTGAAACTGTGACCCAACATATTATAGAACATTTTTAGGCTCATTTCCCCCGATCAAGTAGTCGATCACTGAGAGTGCATGATAATTACACTACTGGCCATTAAAATTGCTACACCAAGAAGAAATGCACCTCGTTATTTATGACGTTAATTCTCCTGAACTACAATACTTACTGCTGTTACTGTGCGGCTCTTCAGTTCATCCAAAGATGTTGGAAGGGGAGGCACACAGACCCCACAGCAAAAATCACTTACCGTGCAGTCACTCCACTTTGGAGGTCAATGGTGCAAATCGAGACCCCTTATACCGTTTGTGGCTGTACCGTGCATGGGGGCTTAATTATTGTTCAATAATTTTAGTCTCGTAACCGGTTGGCCCTGACTAGTGTTAGTACGCAATCTGACTGCATAAAATAACAATAAAGAATGAAAGGAAATTTCCGTTAACACAATTGATTAATTAAGTCCCCAGTAACTATAAAAGCTACGAAACAACAAAGCACAAGTGTAACTGTTCTGTGTGTGGAAGTGTGATTCAACATACATGTATCTGGCACGGTTCTTCCTCGATACGACAAGATATTTTAAACACCATTCAATATAAACTAATTGAAAAAAACAGAAATGCTATAATTGCACATAGAAACCAGAATTACCAGTCTAATACATGAACACGAGCCAGATACTTTGTTGACTGAACCTGTGACCAAGAGGCATTGTCAATAAGGAAATGTGAAATTTTTTTTTTTCCTCCATATACAGGGTGTCACAAAAAGGTACGGCCAAACTTTCAGGAAACATTCCTCACAGACAAATAAAGAAAAGATGTTATGTGGACATGTGTCCGGAAACGCTTAATTTCCATGTTAGAACTCATTTTAGTTTCGTCAGTATGTACTGTACTTCCTCGATTCACCGCCAGGTGGCCCAATTGAAGGAAGTAAATGTTGACTTCGGTGCTTGTGTTGACATGCGACTCATTGCTCTACAGTACTAGCATCAAGCACATCAGTACGTAGCATCAACAGGTTAGTGTTCATCACGAACGTGGTTTTGCAGTCAGCGCAATGTTTACAAATGCGGAGTTGGCAGATGCCCATTTGATGTATGGATTAGCACGGGGCAATAGCCGTGGCGCAGTACGTTTGTATCGAGACAGGTTTCCAGAACGAAGGTGTCCCGACAGGAAGACGTTCGAAGCAATTGATCGGTGTCTTAGGGAGCACAGAATATTCCAGCCTATGACTCGCGACTGGGGAAGACCTAGAACGACGAGGACACCTGCAATGGACGTGGCAATTCTTCGTGCAGTTGACGATAACCCTAATGTCAGCGTCAGAGAAGTTGCTGCTGTACAAGGTAACGTTCAAAAATGGTTCAAATTGTTCTGAGCACTATGGGACTTAACAGCTGTGGTCATCAGTCCCCTAGAACTTATAACTTCTTAAACCTAACTAACCTAAGGACATCACACACATCCATGCCCGAGGCAGGATTCGAACCTGCGACCGTAGCAGTCGCGCGGTTCCGGACTGCCCGCCTAGAACCGCGAGACCACCGCGGCCGGCCAAGGTAACGTTGACCACGTCACTGTATGGAGGGTGCTATGGGAGAACCAGTTGTTTCCGTACCATGTACAGCGTGTGCAGGCACTATCAGAAGCTGATTGGCCTCCACGGGTACACTTCTGCGAATGGTTCATCCAACAATGTGTCAATCCTCATTTCAGTGCAAATGTTCTCTTTATGGATGAGGCTTCATTACAACGTGATCAAATTGTAAATTTTCACAACCAACATGTGTGGGCTGACGAGAATCCGCACGCAGTTGTGCAATCACGTCATCAACACAGATTTTCTGTGAACGTTTGGGCAGACATTGTTGGTGATGCCTTGATTGGGCCTCATGTTCTTCCACCTACGCTCAATGGAGCACGTTATCATGATTTCGTACTGGATACTCTACTTGTGCTGCTAGAACATGTGCCTTTACAAGTACGACACAACATGTGGTTCATGCACATTTCAGTCGAAGTGTTCGTACGCTTCTCAACAACAGATTCGGTGACTGATGGATTGGTAGAGGAGGACCAATTCCATGGCCTCCACGCTCTCCTGACCTCAACCCTCTTGACTTTCATTTATGGGGGCATTTGAAAGCTCTTGTCTACGCAACCCCGGTACCAAACGTAGAGACTCTTCGTGCTCGTATTGTGGACGGCTGTGATACAATACGCCATTCTCCAGGGCTGCATCAGCGCATCAGGGATTCCATGTGACGGAGGGTGGATGCATGTATCGTCATTTTAAACATTTCTTGTAACAAAGTGTTTGAAAGCACGCTGGTACGTTCTGTTGCTGTTTGTTTCCATTCCATGATTAATGTGATTTGAAGAGAAGTAATAAAATGAGCTCTAACATTAAAAGTAAGCGTTTCCAGACACATGTCCACATAACATATTTTCTTTCTTTGTGTGTTTCCTGAAAGTTTGGCCGTACCTTTTTGTAACACCCTGTATATTGACGAAAAATACACCGTGATCATTGCAACATCTTCCATCTATACATTACACCAACTGAACAGCATCTACTGTCTCGCCCAACAGAACAACAACTGCACACGACATGCTCTCAACTAGTACTGCTCTCGACATCCTCTCAACAAGCACTGCCCACGGCAACCTCTGAACTACTACTGCCAGTGGAGGCGGCGGAATAATAATCTTTGGCGCTGTGACTCAGTGTAGCCACCTTTCAACCGAGGCAGCTCATTCTCAGTTACGGCACTCACTTCCAGGTACCAGTGTGGTGGGACTGCATTCTGTTAAAAAAACTGAAATCTGTCAGCTGTCAGTCACGACACATCACCCTCCACCACAGGGCTCAGAGGCGCATGTCGCGTACCTGTTCAGGGCAGTGAAAGTAAGGCGGCGGCTCACCTGGCGGACAGGTGAGGGCGGACACAACCCTCGGAATCCCACCGCGATGGGCGAACCCATTAGCGGCTGGCTGAGGAGACAACAGGACACAGAAATGGGGATTCCACTGCAAAAGAGGTGCCGGACGACGAAGGCGTGCTCTAATAATGGCGGCACAAAGCATCGGAGAGAAGATCTCAATGAGCCACACTTATGACAGACGCCGTTTACAGTTCCTGCACGATTTCGCACAACTCACTATAATAGGCCAGACTGCATGCCCAAAGCAGTCCCATGCTGGGTATTGCTGGACTGCAGTTTGTCGTGATTATCTCCTCTCCTACAGAGAGCAGTTCCGAGCAATCGGCCACGTTGATCAATCTGCTATCCTTGTTTCAATCTCCATCAGAAGACTCCACGAGTCTCGGAGTCACTCTAAGAGTAGTATCTTGTACTGCAATTTTTCGGTCTTGATAAGACCAAGTGTTACTGTCTGCGGACAGCAAACTACCTGTCCTATGGATCTGTACCGAATCTTGCTGTTCTCAATGACAATCAGAGCCTGTACATCTGCCTGCCATCATACCGCACATTACTGCAAATCAACAATAGGCTGTCTAACCTCCCTACAAGCTTGCTGTCGACTGAAAACGCTCTACAGAGAGGGAAGGATGACTGGAGATACATCCGGATTCCGCGCCTGGTTTTTAAAAACATTGGATTGGAGGCCCACACCACTAGTCGCACTCCTCCCATCAGGCGCCCCTTTCTCCACACCAGGAACCACCACCCGCTCCAAAGACCAGTGCAGTAATGTCTATGTGCTGAGTGATGTTAGTGTGTCAAGGATGTTATGGTCAACTGTTTTTGTTTTTTTTTTCGCTCAGACAACTGCGTGAACACAGTAAAATTCGTGCCCTTAGTGAAAGCCTTTTTTTTTTTTTTTTTTTTTTTTTTGCGTCCCAGACTTTATCTTAGAGACTAGAAAGTGGAAATACAATGTCATAATGTCAACTACATGTATATTGTTTTGTTTCATAGCTTCCAGTTTTCTTTTCTTTATATAAATGTTCATGTTCAGGCTATCCTGGATTCCTATCACCATGTCAGTTTGGAACAAGTTCTACTTTTTGATGCACAAACCGGTCGAGTTGGCCGAGCGGTTCTAGGCGCTTCAGTCTGGAACCGTGCGACCGCTACGGTCGCAGGTTCGAATCCTGCCTCGGGCATTGATGTGTGTGATGTCCTTAGGTTAGTTAGGTTTAAGTAGTTTTAAATTCTAGGGGACTGATGACCTCAGATGTTAAGTCCCATAGCGTTCAGATCCATTTGAACCATTTGTGATGCACACTATGTTACATAATCTTCGATCACACAGGTACACTTACAAAATTCCTGTCCTTTTTGTGTACACTATATCGCTCTATCTCACTTAAGTTGATGCCTGTCAGTTGTCACTAAATGTACAAATTTCTTGTGTATGTGCCAATAGTTACAAAATGTTGTATACAATAATATGCCAGAGTTTCACGAGAGTATTTTTGTTTGTGTATGTGAGTGCGATATCTGCGGTCACAATTCTGGTTAGCGGTGAATGGACCATCAGTCAAACAATCACTGTGAAAAATTACCATCCTTTCTGTTAAAGGAAACGGCGTGTGTTTGATACGGTTCCTCACTTACGTTTAGTGAAAAAAATACGAGCTTACGGAATATCGGACCAGGTTTGTGATTGGATTCAGGATTTCCTAGAAGAAAGAACACAACATGTCATTCTTAACGGTTCAAAATCTGCAGATGTAGAGGTAATTTCGGGAGTACCGCAAGGAAGCGTGATAGGACCTTTATTGTTTACAATATACATAAATGACTTAGTTGACAACATCGGTAGCTCCGTGAGGCTATTTGCAGATGACACGGTTGTCTACAAGAAAGTAGCAACATCAGAAGACTCGTACGTACTCCAGGAAGACCTGCAGAGGATTAATGCATGGTGCGACAGCTGGCAGCTTTCCCTAAACGTAGATAAATGTAATATAATGCGCATACATAGGGGCAGAAATCCATTCCAGTACGATTATGCCATAGGTGGTAAATCATTGGAAGCGGTAACGACCGTAAAATACTTAGGAGTTACTATCCGGAGCGATCTGAAGTGGAATGATCACATAAAACAAATAGTGGGAAAAGCAGGCGCCAGGTTGAGATTCATAGGAAGAATTCTAAGAAAATGTGACTCATCGACGAAAGAAGTAGCTTACAAAACGCTTGTTCGTCCGATTCTTGAGTATTGCTCATCAGTATGGGACCCTTACCAGGTTGGATTAATAGAAGAGATAGACATGATCCAGCGAAAAGCAGCGCGATTCGTCATGGGGACATTTAGTCAGCGCGAGAGCGTTACGGAGATGCTGAACAAGCTCCAGTGGCGGACACTTCAAGAAAGGCGTTACGCAATACGGAGAGATTTATTATCGAAATTACGAGAGAGCACATTCCGGGAAGAGATGGGCAACATATTACTACCGCCCACATATATCTCGCGTAATGATCACAACGAAAAGATCCGAGAAATTAGAGCAAATACGGAGACTTACAAGCAGTCGTTCTTCCCACGCACAATTCGTGAATGGAACAGGGAAGCGGGGATCAGATAGTGGTACAATAAGTACCCTCCGCCACACACCGTAAGGTGGCTCGCGGAGTATAGATGTAGATGTAGATGTAAATGTTTCAACCATGAAGCATAGAAATATTGTTTGTCTTTTTGGCTTCATGCACAAGTATGTGTGTGTTTGAGTTGGGCACCAGTAGCTAATTCTTAAATGTTACCTTAAAGAGAAGCTTGCAGATCCCATAGGTCAACATTTTATTGCAGCTTCGAACTTGGCCTTCTGGCACGTGTTCAACATTTGCATAACTGTGCGAGTATGTCCGTGAATGATAGTGGGTTCCCTGTGGGTGAATCTGTGTTGGGTGTGACTTTTCGTCAATGTGAGTAAGATGTTGGCAAAGTCATAAGAAAAATCGCTCCTTTCATTTTATCATGCATTTACAATTTAATCTGCCAATTTGTTATGATACTTCGGAAAATGTTTAGAGAGATTTTTTTTTGAGTGATTGACATACTACCTCTGTCACGTGAGTCAGCGACTACCAAAAATAATCCAAAGTGACTGGAGGGTAATGGGACGTCCTATGCTCTCTTTTGCATGTTGCCTCTCATTTTCATCAACTTTATTAATGTTTTATGTCATTGCACGGTGGTAACAGGCCGAATAAGGTTATTGTAATGAGAGTACTGTACTGAGAGCTCAAAATACTTTTCCCTTGATTCCTCTGCATGTTGGTTTACTTCCCTGGGTGCCCTGTGGAAGCGAGCACCGGAGGACGGGGCACACTGCGTTCCCGGTTGGGGGCTGCACGTATGCGAATAGTGAGAGGGTCGTACATCAATGGGCTTAAGCGCCTGAAAGAATGACTGACGTCGATCGAGTTTCGCCTATGGTATACAAGGCAAAATGACCTACAAGACGTCTGAGTGCCGCCGCAGTTTATGTGTTTACCATTCCGGCGCGTCTGGAACGAAAACTGCTGCCACCGACTGACTGCATTGTCCTTATGATTCTGTGAATACTTGTGGACTGTGCTCTGCTGGGCGCGACTGTCTGGCACCGGATGGCCGGTGGTCTAGGCATGGTGTTTTTGTAGCTCGTCAAACAGCAAGTTCAATGCCCTCAGTTGAATAGCAGAGGCATGATTGGTCGACTTAAACTGAGGCTAGTTGATGTCATAAAGCCCTGCTCGAAATTGTAGGGAACGGTCGTTATTGGCACGAATGATATTCTGAGACAGTGTGGGGGAATTTTGGAATCAGGACTGAATGCTGATTCGCGGGTTTCGAGGATAGTAAGGAGTTGAGCAATGTTGGCTTCGCTCTTGCGTTGCGTGGGCGCAGGGGATTCGGGATCCGATGTTCGTCGGAGTCGGACGGTCTTGCGAGTTAGTCTCACTTTTTCGGCAGAACTTAGAATTCTCGGACAGCCGTCGAGGCCTGGGGTTGAAACAGAGTTGCTGCACAGCAGAAGTCGGCGCCTACATCATCAGAACGCTGCCTACCGACGACCTGGTACAGATTTCAGGATTGGTAAATATTTTGTGGCTCTAGCGTTGTAGGACCTATCAGTTTTGTACTAAGTTCTCAACAGCACACGCGCTCGCTTTGCTACAAGTCCACCTTTCTTGTTTCTCCATGTCATCTCATTGAGCTCTCACTACTAATCGCGATACTGCAATATAGTCGGGAGAGTAATATTTGATTCACTAGGACCTCCAGTCATTATCGCCGATCTATTGCATCACAGAGAGTGGGAGCCCCTTGTTCTCGAGCCCACTCTTATTCTCATAATAGTTCAGTATACCCTATCATTTAATCTACTGTTCGTGGCGATTATCATGTGCCTTTATGTTCTGGTGTATAATAAGTCTCATTGTAATATTTAATCCGCATATCATTTCGTAGATATCCCATTTCCTGTTGTTTATTATGATACAGTTCTCTTTTTTTCTCTGAGTAGATTACGATTTTTATTAAATCACACTACTGGCCATTAAAATTGCTACACCAAGAATAAATGCAGATGAGAAACGGGTATTGATTGGACAAATAAATTATACTAGAACTGACATGTGATTACATTTTCACGCAATTTGGCTGCATAGATCCTGAGAAATCAGTACCCAGAACAACCACCTCTGGCCGTAATAACAGCCTTGATACGCCTGGGCATTGAGTCAAACAGAGCTTGGATGGCGTGTACGGGTACAGCCGCCCATGCAGCTTCAACACGATACCACAGTTCATCAAGAGTAGTGACTGGCGTATTGTGACGAGGCAGTTGCTCGGCCACCATTCACCAGACGTTTTCAATTGGTGAGAGATCTGGAAGAATGTGCTGGCCAGGGCAGCAGTCGAACATTTTCTGCATCCAGAAAGGCACGTACAGGACCTACAATATGCGGTCGTGCATTATCCTGCTGAAATGTAAGGTATCGCAGGAATCGAATGAAGGGTAGAGCCACGGGTCGTAACACATCTGAAATGTAGCGTCCACTGTTCAAAGTGCCATCAATACGAACAAGAGGTGACCGAGACGTGTAACCAATGGCACCTCATACCATCACGTCGGGTGATACGCCAGTATGACGATGACGAATATACGCTTCCAGTGTGCATTCACTCCGATGTCGCCAAACACTGATGCGAACATCATGATGCTGTAAACAGAACCTGGATTCATCCGGAAAAAGTGACGATTTTCCATTCGTGCACCCAAGTTCGCAGTTGAGTACATCATCGCAGGCGCTCCTGTCTGTGATGCAGCGTCAAGGGTAACCGCAGCCATGGCCTCCGAGCTGATAGTCCATGCTGCTGCAAACGTCTGTTGACTCATGGATCGAGACGTGGCTCCACGATCCGTTACAGTCATGCGGATAAGATGCCTGTCATCTCGACTTCTAGTGATACGAGGCCGTTGTGATCCAGCACGGCGTTCCGTATTACCATCCTGAACCCAATGATTCCATATTCTGCCAACAGTCATTGGATCTCGATCAATGCGAGCAACAATGTCGCAATACGATAAACCGCAATCGCTATAGGCTGGAATCCGTCCTTTATCAAAGTCGTAAACGTGATGGTACGCATTTCTCCTCCTTACACGAGGCATCACAACAACGTTTCACCAGGCAACGCCGGTCAACTGCTGCTTGTGTACGAGAAGTCGGTTGGGAACTTTCCTCATGTCAGGACGTTGTAGGTGCCGCCAACCTTGTGTGAATGCTCTGAACAGCTAATCATTTGCATATCACAGCATCTTCTCCCTGTCGGTTAAATTTCGCGTCTGTAGCACGTTATCTTCGTGGTGTAGCATTTTTAACGGCCAGTACTGTATTATGTGTGTGCACTCCTTATTTTACCAACTACCAGGGTCTACCATCAATTCCTTTCTTACCGCTGCGCAAATATTCAATTAGGTGGTAGGTAAGAGACGGGGTCGACCTTCTAGCAGGTAGGCATACAGCTGATCCGCTGCAATGTCCACATGCTTCACAGCCGTCATGGTGCCTTTGATTACTATCACAGGACCCGTGGAAGACCAGATGAATGTTCTCCATACTATAATACTGTCCCCAGAGGCCTTCACCTTTGGCGAAGTGCATATTCCGAGCTTCTGTTCATCTCGATGACTGAATATCCTGACACGTCCGTCGACCTGATGCAACAAGAGAAGTGATTCACCTGACCAGACGACAAATTTCCACTGGTCCAAGGTCGAATCTCGATGATCCAGTGCCAACAACAGTCGTCACTGACCATGTTGTTGAGTCAACAGGGGAAAACGAAGGAGTCGTCTGCTGCGGACTCCTGTGTTCAACAGTGTGCACTGAACATGCACTTGAACCTGCACCAGCATTTTACCCTTTCGGCAGATCTGCCACAGATTGTCCCCTGCCCCGCTTCCGAGATCAGACAGGCCTCTGACACACAAGTTCTGTGATGAGACGTCGACGTCCAACACTTTGTCCTCGTGGCTTCACCGTCCTTCAACCACCGTCCATATAAGTTCACGATATGGAAAACACTGATAAGAAGAAGAAACAGGATGATAGGAGGACATGTGTTAAGACACCAAGGAGTAACTTCCATGGTGCTAGTAAGAACTGCAGAGGCTGAAAACTGTAGAGGAAGACGGAGATTGAAATGCATACAGAGAATAACTGAGGACCTAGGTTGCAAGTGCCTTCTGGGATGAAGAGGTTGGCAGAGGAGAGGAATTCATGGTTAGCTGCATCACAAGAGTCAGAAGACTGATGACTTTAAAAAAAATTGGCTCCTGCTGATAACGAGACAGAGCCAGCGGGCCTTGTCTCCCCCGTTCCAGCAGTGGTCTATCCTCCGTCGTGGTCAGGGTAACCACACATGTAAAAGGAAGGGATGTTAGCTGCAGGCAGTTCCAGTGGTGGGCACGTCATTGCCCCTCTACGTGAAACAGCGTCGCTGGAAACAAACGAACGAAATGTGTACCTGATTCCCGTGACGAATTGTCTTCCAGGTCGAAAATGCCATCCTGTGAGCAACTGAGAATAAAGGACACATTCAGCTGCAGATCGCCGCTCCCGTCGGCACCAGTGGCCTCTGTCGCCTGAGACTATCTTGAGCTCTTTCTGCGACAGCCAGATGTGGGGAGGGAAGCTAGACTCATTCCTGACGTACCTGCACACTTGATGATTTTTGAGCACGGCTCTGAGGACTGCTCTAGCACCTGTGGGCTGTATCCGAGTAGAGGGTGTAAACGAGAAGTTAAAAAATGGTTCAAATGGCTCTGAGCAGTGTGGGACTTAATATCTGAGGTCATCAGTCCCCTAGAACTTAAAACTACTTAAACCTAACTAACCTAAGGACATCACACACATCCATGCCCGAGGCAGTATTCGAACCTGCGACCGTAGCAGTCGCGAGGTTCCGGACTGAAGCGCCTAGAACCGCAAGGTCACCTCGGCCGGCTAAACGAGAGACTTAACCATCTCTGTAACAGGATTAACCGTAGTTTCCCCGACTTACAGTACACAGCGGAGACTTGTAAAATCGCCCGGATACATTGGAAACAGCCACTCCGGTGGCAGGGTACGTATGGAATGCACACTTTTTTTTTTTTAATTTTAGATTCAGCTAAACTCTGAGAGCTCCCAGTAGAAAAACCAGCATCAGATGCACCAATTATTTCCACAGACCAGATAGAAAATATGGAGAATGACCATCTCAAAATATTTTTTGTTATTTGACAGAGTGTTCGCATTTCTAAGTCGCACATTTCACATCTTATGTAGGAAGCACCTGCATTTACTTAGTACTAGAAAATGAGAGTTGGTTGAAACCCGAACTAGAGAATAGGGAAATGTTTTTCAACATGTTAATTGTATATCAGAAACATAGATTATACTCAAAATGAGGGGGAGAGTTTATAATGAGAAGCAGAAGCATCAGGTCAAATGAGCTCGAAAATGAGTCTGACTGCAAACTAGTGTGGACAAGAGTAACAGGGAAAGGAGGACTCAGACTAATACCAGATTCAGACATGGTTTAGAGTTGATAATACAGAAATACTCCTACCATATGTTAGTAGCTCATGGTGCCGTTAACTTATCAAGTGTAAGCAATGAAAAATATGCAGACACTAGCGTCAGTAAGGAAACAACAGTCTTGCGAAGTAAAACTGAACAATTTTTCTGGCAACTGCCTGGAACACCTAGTCGGACAATTCAAATGCAAAAACAATATTCTAGATCTCCCACTCTCAAACCAGTCCAATCTAGTCAAGAGTTCACAAGAGAGGAATTAAATGACCCTGGTGCTATTACAGGAGCAATGTTCGTCAAAAGGCAAGAAGGTCATAAAGAAAGCTAGGAGAGCATTTATTGTCGAACTGAAAAACTATCACTACTGTCGCATTTAGACAACGAACTGAGAGAGTATTTAGGTCTGGCAAACGCAGAGCAACTGTTACTTAACATATAAATTGCAATCTGAATAAGTTCATTCCAAATGGAAATGAAGTCCCATGCTTCTTGACAGAGCGTAGGGGAACGATGCGGGAGAATTGCACCGCCTCACTAGGCAAAGTCCTAATGGAGGTGGTTTGCCGTTGCCTTCCTCCGACCGTAGTGGGGATGAATGATGGTGATGAAGACGATACAACAGCACTCAGCCATCTCGGGGCAGGTGAAAGTCCCGGACCCTGCCGGGAATCGAACCCGGGACCCTGTGCTCGGGAAGCGAGAGCGCTATAGATCTTAAAATTCTGCTGACTCAAGTAATTCAAATCAAACAGAAGTCTGTACAAGGAATAACGATATCACGTGGGACAAAAAGGAGACTGTATCTGCTATCTAGGAATAGCTCTGATGTCAGCCTTGTAATGCATTACAAAAAATGCTGCAACATATTGAAGCAAGTTTTCTTAGGAGCAAGAAAGGAAGCGGCCCGAAAAGTAAGATGGACCAGAAGACAGAAGATGAAGCAGGAACTGGACGAGATTGAGACCAAATTCAGAAAAGACAACAGCAGACACTTTTTCGGGAAATTCAAAAAGAGTCTGATTGGATACAAGGGTAGAGAACTGTTTATAAGAGATAAGAAAGGGGAGCTGGCTGTCAGTGCGAAGGAGAACTGTCGGAGTTTTGCAGAGCACTTTCACGACCTGCTGAACTGTGAACCACCTGAAGAAGAGCTGGAACTGAGGACTGACACAGAAGAGAGAGAGCCACGCCCTCCAACCAGGGATGAAGTCGCACGTGCCATAAGCGATCTAAAGAATAATAAGGCAACTGGAGCAGTTGGTATAGCAGCCGAGATGATAAAGTGGGGAGGCAACAAAGCAATAGACAACATGACCAACATAATTCACCAGATCTGGAGAACAAAGAAGTTGCCAGAAGGATGGAAGAATACAATTGTTGTACCAATACATAAGAATGGGTACAAGAGAGAGGCAAACAACTACAGAGGAATATCGCTACTAGAGGTCGGATACAAGGTGCTGTCAAAACTATTGCTCAAGAGAGTAGAAGAACAGGTAGAAAGTACAGTTGGAAACTACCGAGCGGGATTCAGGAATTGAAGAGGTTGTATAGAACAGATATTTATCTTGAAGCAACTGATAGAAAATAGGGTCTTAAAAAATAAAAAGACAGTAATAACCTTGGAGGACTTCACAAAGGCATATGACTCCATCGACAGACAGATTCTTGTTAGGATCCTGAAGAACAGAGGACTTGATGGAACTACACAAGAACTCAAGAAAGAAATTCTGACAGACACAAAAGCAAGGATGAGATTCAGAGGAGCACTGTCAGAAGAATTTGAATTGAAGACTGGTGTTAAACAGGGAGATGGATTGTCACCATTGTTGTTCAGTATAGCACTGGACAAAGTGATCAGGCAATGGAGAGCAACAAACGAGGAAATGGGAATACCAAGGACCCATGTAGGGGACAAAAGACAACAGGGCTCAAGTGGACTGCCTAGCCTTTGCAGACGACATAGCAATAGTAAGTGAGATGGAAGAATAAGCAAAGACACAACTGAACAACTTGAGCAAGGTTGCCAGAAAGGTGGGACTGAGGATCGCCTATAACAAGATAAAGATATTAAATACCACTGCAGACTGGGAAACACTGGAAGGCACTGTGAAAATGGAGGACAAATTTAAATACCTGAGAGAATTTATAACAGGAACGAACAGGAGCAAGGATGGAATAACATAGAGGATAAAGAAGATGAGGTCAGCTTTCTGCATGACGAGAGAGATATACAATAAAAAGAATATATCCACAGAGGCAAAGATAAGCTACTACAATGCAACGGTGAGAAACGCAGTGTTATATGCTGCTGAGACGATGACACTAGGAAGAAATGGGGCAGAACAACTAGAAACAGAAGAGCGAAAAATACCGAGAAAAATACTAGGTCCCGAAAGAGGTAGAGAGAGGTGGATGCTAAGACCTAGGGAAGAATTGTACCGGAACATGAGAACAATATACGGGGAAATCAGATTCAAAAGGGCAAGGTTTGCTGGAGATGTAATTAGGATGAGTATGGACAGAATGACGAAGAGAGTGTGGGAAACAACAGAGAGGACAAGGGGAAAGACAGGATCCAAGTGGGTTGTTGAACTTCGGAAGGACTGGTTCAGATTGGAGATTAAGGTCGAAGGAAATGAAAATTGGAGGAACGAATATACACCGACCAATATGCCGGAGAACAATGACAGAGAAGAATACAGGAAAAGGTTAGAGTGTCACCAGTGGAGCCGCAGCAGAAACGGACACTGAAGAGTGGGAGAGAAGAAGAGAAAGAATGAAGAGGTTCTGGGAGAAGAGGAAAATGCAGTCCACGAAGGGGCTACCCATGTTCCTACAGAGGCCGTAACGCAAGAAGAAGAAAAAGAAGAAGAAGAAGCAAGTACTCCAGAAATCTAAGCAACTTTATTATGTGAAAAAGGTAATTACATGAGACAACAAAATAAGAACTATGTGGAATATAGTGAAGACAGAGACAGGTGGGACCAAAAGTGAGAGGAACAGGTGACTCTAAAAGTAAATGAGACATTGGTAACTAACGCATGTAGTATTCCAGACCACTTAAACAAGTACTTTACTTCTGTTACTGATAGCTTGGCGCTATCAGGTCCAGTAAACAGTGCAGTTGAATGTCTGAGACCAGTCTTCACAAATAACTTCAGCAAAATGGAAATCACACTCACGTCTCTCAGGGAAATATCATCCACCATAAAATCATTAAAATCAAAGTATTCTATTGGTTATGATAATATATCAAAATGTTCAAATGTGTGTGAAATCTTATGGGACTTAACTGCAAAGGTCATCAGTCCCTAAGCTTACACAGTATTTAACCTAAATTATCCTAAGGACAAACACACACACCCATGCCCGAGGGAGGACACGAACCTCCGCCGGGACCAGCCGCACAGTCCATGACTGCAGCGCCCTAGACCGCTCGGCTAAGATAATATATCAACAAAGATAATCAAAGAGAGCTCATGTGAGATGAGTTCTATCATAAGTTATTTGTGGATCAATCTCTTATCAGTGGGATGTTCCCATACTGGCTAAAATATGATCAAATTAAGCCTCTTTACAAAAAGGGGATACAGGGATACCATCAAACTATCTACAAATTTAGCTTTTGCCAGCTTTTTTAAAAATATTTCGAAAAGGTTGTGTTCAAGTGTCTTATTAAGCATCTGACTGCATATAATATATTGGCAAGTCACAGTTTCGGTTCATTAAGGGTTCTGATGTAGAGAAGGCTATTTACACGCACAGTCAGAATTTACTTTATTAATTAGATAACAAATTTGAGATTTCTGACTTTTTCTTTCACCTATCAAAAGCCTTTGATTGTGTGAATCACAGCGTTCTCTCTAATAAACTAGAATACTATGGTATCACCGGCCGTGCTGCAAAATGGTTCAAGTCTTACCTAATTAAAAGCAAACAAATGATGTCATTGAGAAATACCTGTGGATTAAGCAATCAGTCTTCATCGCATTGGGAATTAAGTACATGTGGTGATCTTCAAGGTGCCATTTTGGATCCATCGCTATTTCTTACGTGTGTTAATGACCTCTCGTCTGTTGCATTGCCAGATGCTAAGTTTGTTTTGTTTGCAGGTGATACAAACATTGCAATAAGTAGCAAGTCAAGTATAGATTTAAAAAAAGGCTGTTAATCAAATTTCATGGTTTCAAGCTAATACACTGTCATTAAGCTTTGAAAAGACCGATTACATGCAGTTCAGAACCTGTAAGGGATCTAATCTAATCTATTCTAACACATCTGTATACACCCAAAGGATGTGGCTGTTTCTTGTTAAAATGAGAAGTTACACACTGGCATTCTATATAGAGATAGATTACATCTACATAGTCAGTTCTTAAGATGATTACGCTGTGATCTTAACACTTCGTTCGGAAAAACTTGTCAACGTAATGGAATCGTGATTTTGGTGCTAAAATCTAGAACTGACAGACAAAAGTAGTATATGTAGATGTGGACTGTCTTCTGCATGGTTAGAAAGTCGCCTTTTTTCCCTTGCAGAGTCGTATTGGTAAAACATTTGGGCTACATTATCTGTTAACAAGTCTTCTGCAATGTGAGAATAGCACACCAGAGCCATCTTACACTCTACGCTCCGCTAAACTAGTAGCGACTTCGTGCTGTACTGGTTTATACTGGATGGAAAACATCTGATTCTGTTACAATACAAAGCATTTGTAACATATCAGTTATAATTCATTGCGTACAAGGACCTGCATTAAAGAATTGTAATTTTCGTGCCGCTACACACAACTGGCAGGCAGTACTACCCTTTGTCGATGTGGGTGGTCCTTCACAGCGTTAAAAACAAATTTTTCGCTGCAGAGATTTATTGCTAAGACCAGCTGTCTCACCTGTTAACAGGTACTTCGTGCTGTGGTAATGGCACACCAGAGGTGACTTGCACACTGCTCTAAGTTGTATCTGTGTGTATTGCATGGAATATAAAAGAATACGATCGAAATTTCCAGCATAATCTGGCAGTAGAGGTGACTCCCTTATGCATGCAACAGAAAGGTTACTCTCTTGTGCGTACTTTAATAAAGGGAACATTCTAGAGACGTGGTATTATGATGAAACTAACACTTCGACTACAAAGGACCAAGACTGTTGCAGCAAGAGACAAATTGGGAAAAATCAGTGAGGGAACATTGGATACCGTTTCGACGAAATATCCTTTTGAGCTATTATTTATAACTATGGAATTGATTGTTTTTGTTTGACTCTGTAGGGAATATCTAAATATATTAACTGCAAGTGATATGGAGGTGTTATATTAAAGTAGGAGAAACATATTTTTCTCAATCCAGAACATCGTTCGCCACAATTCGAATTAGGACTAGCTTCTACAAACACTGATACTCCACAGGTCTTAGAAGAAAGAGGTAATGTGTTGAGCAGGTTACATAACACTTCACTTATGAGAGACATTCATAGAGATTTACTATTAGGCAGTCATATCATAAAAAAATACCATGTTACACATCTTCCTGATTAAAAACTGTGGCATTAAGCTGCATTAATTCACATCTGTTGTCACACAAACATAATAATGTATATTATGGAATTAAACACACATTACAACTTGTAAATATATCAATTTATTATACTTGCATCTTATATGTACACAATGCTCTGACATAGCGACAGCACTAGCCACATATTGCAACTTTAAAACATAGTCAATATAGTCAATCTTCCTCATTCCACATCAGTTCCAGTCACCGTGTGATGATATTTTGCAAAGAATTGTTTCTGTACGCTTTGAATTCCACATGTATTGTATTCAGACTTTTTGGCTTAGGTATGCCTTCTTTTATTGAGTTCCTGATAGATATGCACATACAGCTACCTAACCCAACTTCGTCGTCGTGAACATTATCTCCCAATACACACTTTACAGTATTGTTAAAAGGCAGTGCCACCCTATGATGATGATGCAAACCCACTGTATCTTACTGGTGCACTTAACCTGCACCATCGCTACTCACCCTGTTGATAGCTACAGTCCCAACCAGATGATGATATCAAGCTGGTCTGTGTGACCATTGCCATATATCTAGAAATTTGAGTCATGATTGGCTGCTTCTAGGTTACTCCAGTAAAGCGTGTTTACCATTTCTAGGACTCTGCTAGCTAATAGAACAGTTGCATGGTAATTATATCTGGCGAGCAGCGAGCAGTAAGGCTGCTCTGTATTAGCATGCTAATAGGAAGTCTGGCAGCAGAGACAGGGTGCAAAGCACATTGTGGGGCTGTGGCCTGTGGTTGGGGTACTCTGCTAGCGTGCTACTGACCTAACTACAGCTGTTTGGAGATTATTTCTCAAATTCCCCAACCATAGCCCCACTGGTTGTTGGTCCACACCGATATCTTGTATGTCTTATTGCTGACACTCACAAATAATGCGATGGTTGTAACATTCTTTTATGGTTCTAGTTGATGATTATTTCGATTCTGGAGCGATTAATTTTAACGTAGCACTGTGAAACACATTGACCACTGATGTATTCAAACTGCTGTTGCTGCTGTTGAGGACAAGAATGTTGAGATGGAATCGACTGTACTTGGTTGCCAACTGACTCTCAGTATATGCCAGACTGCTGCACACTTGCTCCCAACCTATTTGAACGATTCTCACTTTTGTACCTTGCTGTACACTTTCTGCTTCTCCTGTAACTTCAAAGTTAACTTCGGGTTCTATTCTGACATTAACTGGTTCTTATTCCCCATTAATGATCAAATGGTACATGCTGGCAGACAGCAACATAGCTTTGATTGATAACCAGCTGGATTGTCTGGGGTTTATATAAACCCAATCAGTTGCTGTCTACCAACCATGACAGTTCACATCTGTCTGAGATGGTGGGGAGATATATTAAATTGAAACCTGTTGGTCGAGGGTGGGCAAGTTGGATGGGCAGAGTGGTGAGGAGGACTATATTTTGAATTTCACAGATGTAGAACCATCATGGGAAAAAGAGATAGGTCATATATTCTCATTGATGTATGTTCATGATGTTCTTGGGTAGCCCTTCACACATTTTATGGTGACCCAGTAACAGTGACAGTGTATGAGAGCCGCTCATTAGAGGTACACATACTGATAATAGTCTATGTAAAGTTATATCACATTTATGTATAAAAGATATACTTAATGTGAAACATCACACATTGACATTTTATATTGAGGCAAGTAATATATAGATGGGTTAACTCTTAATGTGATGGATATAATCTTTACACTTCCTTCAAAAAAAGTGTGTTATATTGCATAGTGTCCACCTGCTTAGCTGGGTGATATCACGCTCGCCTCCCACGCAAGCAGGTCCGGGTTCAATTCCTAGCCAGGTTGGAGGTTTTCTCCGCTCGTGAACTGGGTGTTGTCCTGTCCTCATAATCATTTCATCGTCATCAACACATGCAAGTCGCCCAATGTGGCGTCAAATGGTGGTCGAATTTCCCCAAATAGAGGCCTCCCGGCCAACGATGCCATATGCTCATTTCCATTTGTAATGCACAGTACCGTATCATCCATTGACAACTGCGCTTCGTGACGTAATTTGTGGTAAGGTTGAGAGATTGCAGGGCACTCTCACTTCTGATATGGTGTTATGCTTCTTAATGTTCTTAGGGAAGATGATCTTTATTACTTGGTTTTCTATATCTGGATATGATCTGACTTCATTCATATGCTGAAATGGTTGGTAGTAGTTAATGCTCTTGCTTTTGTGCTCAAGTGAAGGAATAGTGGTAAGCTTTACCCGCCTTCAGTAGAAGTGTACGGTGGCTGAGGGCCAAGAGGAGCGTTTTTTCTCCGGAACCTGGGTGAAAACTTTTGCTGACTGCCCAGTTCCACGGTCTCATTGTGCAGACACGTTGGATGGCTCCGGTCGGTCGGCTGCCGTGTCCAGGTCGGCTGACAAGGGCCGAGGAGTCGCTGCTGCTCTGGGCAGAGCATTGATGACCGGCAATAATGCAGAGGTTGGGCCCTTGTTAGTCAGGAAGCCGATGAGACGACTGTGAGCTTTCTGCCAATTTCCGTGGGACAGGTCAGTGGCGCCCAGACGTCCAGACTCCGCTACAAAACATATTTTTGAAGGCATGAGGCTTTTAGTGAGTTCTTTGGAAAGTTCGAAATGGAAGTAACAGGCTAGATAACGATCATTTTATGGAAGGTTGTGGTTCCATCCAGGTCATGCTTTTAGCAAAGACACAGCGTAAACATGTGGGAAAGAGGCCTCCAAGTTGAATCTGTTTTCCTTTTCTCGCAATTAATTTTTAAAGTCGCTGGTTGGTCAAATCTGTGTATGCAGAGCAAGGGGCAGTCTCCGAGCTTCGAATGTGGCGCTCCAGCTTGTGACTGGCTTGTGCTAAGATGGGAGTAGTCTAAAATGTAAATGTACTATGCTACCAAGCTGGTGAGGAAAGCTGAAAGAAAGAGAAGAGGACACTCTTGTACTAGTGCTTCACTTGTAAAGAACTACAGGTTTTTACCTAAACAGTGAGACCTGTGACCTTTGCTAGTGTGCCACTTAGAGCCTGTACCAGTCGCCATCTGAACCATCAGAGGTACTGCTTCTAGCAACACGCCCGCAATGAGTGGTGTGTTGGTGTACTTTTTGTATTTTAGTCGAACGTCTAAACATTTGAAATATTCTGTCACGCATAATCGTGGCACTGAGTCAAATCGGTTTGGCAGACCAACAAACGTGTTCATCTGCACACTGGAATCCACCGGGGTTTCAGTGGCTCATAAGGAAGTATCTGCGTTCCGAATCAGCCGAACGTGAGACTGCGCACATGCATTTTTTTGGGCAAGCGCCATTAATAACAGATTGCTGCCGTCCATGAGTCCAGTCGTCGAGCTCATCATGGTGTGCTACCCTGACCTGCAGCAGGGTAAATTATTTGCTGCTGCAGCGTAGGGCTCCAATATATACTTCTCAGCACCCTGTTCTTTCGAACCATATTTTTCTTAATGGAATAGTAGAATACAGATACTTGACTATGGGGTATTTTTTGAGCCATACCACGTATTCACATGTATGAAGTCAGGTAAAGCGATTAGTGTTCTGGTTATTGTCGTGTGTTGATCCCCAGCTGATCACTTTGTTCGCCATGGACCGCATATCATTGAAAGCATTTGTCCAAAAAAAAAAAAAAAAATGTTTGTGTGCCGCTTTCTTAGCCGTTTTTTGTCTTGTGATGTCAAGAATGAATAAATCTATTGTTATTTAGATCACAACTCCTCGCAGTGTTCTGATTAACATTACCTCTGCCGTTTTATTATAGACTTGATTGTAATTGAAAGTTGGACGTTTGCAAGGTCTTATGGGACCAAACTGCTGAGGTCATCGGTACTTAAGCTTACACACTACTTAATCTAACTTACATTAACTTATGCTAAGGACGACACACACACCCATGCCCAAGGAAGGACTCAAACCTTCTACGGAGGAGCCGCGCGAACCTAGACTGCTCAGCTACACCACGCGGCATCCACGACATAGGGAATAGCACTGCAGAGGCAATACGTGCACTCCACTGCGCTAGTAGCAACTCGATGCTATACTGCACTGAACAGTATCTGACTGCTATTGTAATTACTTGCATACACTTACGTGTCATATTACAAAATTTATAGATAAACTTAGAAGAAGCAAAAGAGAAGAAAGTGATCGGAATTTCGAGCAGAAGCTGGGAAGCTTTCATATGAGGACTACATGTAAAGAGAAAAATGGCACAGCATATGTGTACTTTAATAGAGGGATAATTACACTTCTAAATTATACATAAAAATATATAGTACATGGGTCGATTAACCTATGTAGGCACACGATGTCAAATAAAATTGCGCAGCAATGCAATAGGGAGATGATTTAGAGGCAGATGGTTCTTTTTTCTAGGAGAGCATCAAAGATGGCATTCAACTTCTATGTAACCATATTACTGCAATAGACATACAGTAGAATGTCGTTAAAACAATGCAGCAACTGTTCTATAAGGCATTTGTTAGGTGACACTGCATGGTTATGATTGTTAAAACCATGCAACAACTGTAGTGTAAGATATTTGTTAGCTGACGCTGCACGGTTGTGATTCGTAGAGAGTGCACAGAAACACATTTTAAATACTGTTTGTTAGAATTAAAACACGTAAATAGTCTTTCACAACGTGAAACATGCGATCCATTTTGTAGTTGTATACTCTAGTCCCAAGCTTATAATACAATGTTCTTTAGCTAAGCACACTTTGTAAAAATCGATAAGGTGGTTGGCGATAACTTTAGGGTCATGCCCAGGCTTGTGCTCCAGCATATATGTATTTATTACTCTACATCTAGTCGTCATCCACATTAAACAAACCATTCCACCCATCTTATAGCTGTCCACAAAAAGTGACTGGTACCTTGGCTTCAGGTGCTTCCATGTCAACGTTTTCGCTTATTCCTCTTCATGTCACATGTGTAAGAATGTTCCTGCACCAAGCAGACGCGTAAGTACTCCCTCATTCTTCCTTAATTTCCCCCCATTTTCCCTCAATTTATATATATTTTCTGTCAGTTTTTGTAATTTTACCGATTTTATGACACTTCTGCTCATGTGAGCATGACTTCACTTCTCGGAACGAATTCTGAAATTACTTGCAAATGTAATACAGAGATGCATGTCCACTGCAGCAATACATGCTACATGACTCTCAGGTCTGGAGCAGGGCCTACTACGTGTGTACGTTGGAACATGAGTGGGCTGGTGTATGAGTGTTTCAGAGATCTCCGACATCTGACTGTGACAACCAGTGCTATGGAATAGGATGCGGTTTAAGTGTGCGGAGTTTACTGCTTCTCAATTCAGTCCTGTCTACTCTGTCTTGCATCAGAATGGTGAATCAGAATTCGTTGTTGTTACTATCCTATCGCATGCGAAACCCTTCCTCCTACTCCTCCTCCTCATTCATAAACCTGGTGTAGCTAAGAGAGCCAACTTAGGGACTATATAGTGATTTAAAAACCAATAGTAATATCAAATTCCCAATCGATCAATTTATTTTTTCCAATAGCAGTATTGGGAGCTCACACTTCAGTCAAACTCCTGACCCCATGTCCTGCAGATTTTTTAAGGACATAGTGCAACTGAGCAGAAACTTTCAGCTACCTCCAATGTAATGGACTTGCTGCCAAACAACTTCCCTCTGTCAGTATTCGCCAACAGGCTGCAAGGAAAAAAAGGGTTTGGAAACTGGGTAGTTGTGGAATCGAATCCTGGAATTTCCCAATAATATTCCAGTCCTAGTATCCACCAACAGGAAGTAAGGAAAAACAGTTCCACATGGAGGTATCGATTTAATTAATTAGTCAATCAATTTGATAGAGTGTGGCACCAAGACACCAACCAATAGCCACTACTTCGTTCAGGACAAAAGAGGGGCTAGTCCAGTAGATGACAGACATTCATTGGGCAGGAAATAACCACATGAGAGACAGAGAGAGAGAGAGAGAGAGAGCATGTGTTTCTACAGGAATTTCTGAGGTATCAGTATCAAATAGTAGCTGCTACCTGATGCTTTGTTCGACAGGAAGTAACTGGAGGGGCAAGGAGGAGGGGAGGAGGGGACTGGAGGGTAGGAGTGGTAGAGAAGCTGCTACTCCCAGCGTCCTCTGCCTGTGGTACTGCAGACTAACTCAGTCAGTATCTGCAGAGCAGGACGAGCAAATAAAGCACTTGCTTCCACTGAACTGGTACAGAAGGCTGTGTCTCGGAGCAAGACAAGAAGTGAGTTTGGTACAAAAAGGATGCCGGCACTTGATGCTATGTTCAGAGATTCAGTAGCAGGCGACATTGATGGTAGCCTGGCACTCCTACAGTCGTTGTCCACCATTCATGACTCCATCATCACCCAGTACTCTGTGGATGGTGTGTGTGAAGAAGCAAGTGTGTGCAATTGGGAAGTTGTTTTTCTGACAGATATGTGTAGCACAATTTTTATCAGTGTCACTATGTGTGGTGAGTCATGTTGGCATCGATTTTGTGACGGCATTCCTTGCATGATCGTAAAAAAACCATCTATTTAATTACTTCTTTTTGATATATTTTACAAGACCAGCAACGTCCAAAACAGCAAAGAATGGTGAGCTGACCTGCATTATAAAGAGAAATCTAACCCTTGCAAACTGAATTTTATAAATAAACAATATATTATTATACTCTGTGCAATGTAGTTGAATTTCCTGTTGTGGGATCCTTCCACTCCACCAGCACAGTTATTTTTCCCACCAGCTTTTTCTGGATAGGGAGGGGGAAGTGGGTAAGTGGAGTGGATGGCTAGGGAATTTCCCAGGAGAGGAAGGGGTAATTTATTGTTCACTTTAATGAATTAGTCAATTAATTTGATGTCAAAAATGTGCTTGTGTCAGCGATTGTGATAGGGGACTGTTGGGGGATTTCCCAGAGTGGTGGGTGAAAAGGATGGGGAGGGTGGGAGGTTGCTGAGAAGGATATACTATCACCAGGGAGTCATAAATCAACCCCCAGGGGTCATAATTAATTAGCATAACGCTAGGTTAAGGGGAGGGGAAGGGGATCATAAATCAATCAAGTTTGTCCCTGAATGTATGCTTCCTCTGGTGTATGCAACCTGCACTAACAAAATGGCTCAGAACTCATTTTGGCCTACTACTGCTGTACCTTATAGTAGTGTTGCAACACCACTGGGCTGCAGCAGTTTACAGGAAGATCTGCAGAGGATTGACGTCGCTACAACAGCGATATCAGCATGACTGTCATTAGTAACTTGAACATAGTAGAGTTAAAGTAAAAGGTAACTAGTGTACTAGTCTTGTACAAAAAAATATGTCAGAGAACTGGATTATTAATAACATCTCATTCCTGGAAGAAAATAGTGTTTTAGACGGCTTATATATGATCTCGTCTCCACTGAGCACATCTTAATCTCTGTAGAGTGCTTACTACGAAGAAGCAACACAACTTATGCAGGTGGGTATAGGCACAATGGGTCCATCGTTCCAGCCACAACACATTATGCAGAAGAAGCAATCATTCATCCTCCCCAAGAATGGTGCTGCTAGTGGACATGCTATTGAGAAAATAATGTTACACATTTAATCTCCAGCCAACTCAGAAGGTGACTCTAGCTATTGTTAGGCCAGCAAAATGGCACGTCAATGCCCCAGGATCAGGGGATCAGTTGTGTCAGTCTCAAATGCAGTGCAGAGATCTGGTAGGTCCCAGCTGGGTACGATTATGGGTGTAGTGCTTTGCGTGGACCATAGAGCAGCAAAGATGTTGGATTTGAGTGCAATTTAGCGATGTACATACATATCTGTAGAAGTGTGTCTACTCATATTTTTCATCATTATTTAGAAGTCAACTGTAATCTTACAGTGTCAGACTCTCTAAGCAACCCTAATTGTGAGCACTTCTTTCAGCACACCTAAGAACCGGATAATATACGTCCAGCTTATTTTAAGTAGCAATTTCCAAGATTGCATTAGACTGTCAGTTGCTTAAAAGTAGTATGTTAGTGTAAATTGTTTAAATAACGCAAATTGGTAGTTGTTAAGCATTTAAAGGATCATACTTAAGATGTCAAAATGTGCGTACTTGGGAAAAAATAAGCGAACTTGTAACTAATAGCCCCAAAAAGTGTAAATAACGAGATCATAGATTGGAGTTCTTGCAGAAATACTTCTGGGCATAATACTCTGCTGTAATTTTCAAAAATAGGAAGTAAAAATTCATCAATCGACACTAAGTAGTGGAGAAGGGGGCATCCATATTTTCGGGTCATAGCAATATATGAAAAGTTGAAATATGTGTCAGGTGCGCAGGTATGATGTTAGGTAGAACACAAGTGAGGAAAAGTCTAAGCTTTTAAAGTTTCGTATTTATGCACTCGTGTACGTGGTATTTCGGAAAGCCAGGTAAATTGAAACAAATAGCCCAAAAACTGTAGATAGCTATGGAAGAAGATGGATGACATCTTGCAGAAATGTCACTTGGCACAATACTCTGACGCAAATTGCAAAATGTTGGCTTTGGAAAAATGGTGGAGGTACATGTCAGGTGTGCAGGTAGGCAGAACATAAGTCTGTCTGATGGTTAATCGTGAACCTTCCACTATTGTGAACAGAATACAAGTGATGAGACTCAGACAATTGGCCTAAAATCATAGCAAACATTTTTGGAACACAAATCATAATTTGGTAATAAATATGCTGACAGAACAGATATGTCCCTAATTACACTAACTGAATAATCAGCTATGACAGGTCATTAATAAAAGTGATAAGATCAATTAGCAGAACTGTAGAGAACAATTAACCCCCTGTCTGAGGGAAGTCATTGAGCCATGATGTCGAGGATAAGTCACGCAATTGTCTCAAAATACTGAGCCCAGAGCACATTTACCTTTTCCTTGGAGATAAGGTGGACATTGACCCTTCATGTAAATCTGGCGCCGGCCGAAGTGGCCGTGCGGTTAAAGGCGCTGCAGTCTGGAACCGCAAGACCGCTACGGTCGCAGGTTCGAATCCTGCCTCGGGCACGGATGTTTGTGATGTCCTTAGGTCAGTTAGGTTTAACTAGTTCTAAGTTCTAGGGGACTAATGACCTCAGCAGTTGAGTCCCATAGTGCTCAGAGCCATTTGAACCATTTTTTAGTAAATCTGGCAACATGGTAACTTGACACTTGACCTTTCAGAGATATGGTAACAAAGCAGGCTACACTGAAAACAGTCTTTGATCCACTACTGCCTTATATTCATCCTTCTTTAAATGTACCACTTATAGAATGATGCGAAAACATGGACAACTACAATTTCACTACAAAATAGATTATAGAGATGCCTATAAAGAAAACAGCAACTCTTGCATCCGTAACAGGGGCAATGTATGAAGCCTAAAATACCACTGTCAGATCTTGGTGAAAAGCTTATCAGAAAATCCTAGGAAGATCTAATAATGTACAAAGACTGGTATAGAAACTGATGATAGCAGACATAACACAGAAATTACAAATTCTGCGTTTAAAAATGTATTTATGCGACAGGGTACTACCGCTCCAATCATTAGCTGCTACCCAGACTTGCAAATAGGAGACATTGATATTAGCGCCCTGCTACCGAAAAACATTTCAGAGTAGCTAAAGCGAACAAAGTACCAGTCCCTGACGGAATTGTAGTGGATACTTCCCGAAATTAGCTCATCCTCTAGTTCAAAGTTATTGAGAACGTTTTCACAGCGAATAGTCGCCTATTATTTTTAAACATGGTAAAAGATCAGTACACAGAATTACAGACCCATATCGCTGATGATCATAGATGTTAAGTCCCATAGTGCTCAGAACCATTTGAACCATTTGAGCCATATCGCTGAGGTCCGTCTATACCTGGACCGTACAGCATACTCTAACTTCAGACATTACAACCTTCCTGCAGGAAAACAAACTTGTCTCAGAGAATCAGTACAGACTCAGAATAAACCACTGGTGTGACAGACAGATTCCTTTATTCAAACATTACAGCATGGAAACAACACATCAGGTGAACCGCTAGATTCTGTCTTCCGAGATCTCCGGGCATTTGACACTGCACCACATTGTCGACTGTTAAAAAAATCCGATCATACGGAGTGCATTTATTGCCGCTATCTTCAGACCGAAGACTATCCACGCTACGTTTTGCTGCTCATCTGTTGCTTGTAGCGTGTCGTTTCCCAATACGATTCCCTCAGGTATTGCCCTACTTATTTTGAATACATTCCAATACTCTTGTTTTAAACACACTGAATAACATCGGGGATAGGTCACAAACATGTCCTACTCACTTCTCAAGTACTGCATGTTCTTTTATGTTCTTCGCCTCTTATCACTGCAGTCTGGTTCTTATACAAGGTGTGGGTAAACTTCCGCTGCCTCTCCATTGTCCCCGTTAACTTCAGAATTTCAAAGAGAGTATTCCACTCAACACTGTCAAACGACCCCTCTAAATACACAAATACCATGAACGTGTACAGAAAAGTATCGTCGTTGGACGATAACATAAGGAGTTTTGTTGACGTCCATCAGGAGTAGTTCTGTTGTCTGAACATTTTATATTTCAGATATTTAACTTTCTGAATCAATATAACAGTATTCGTTTTTGAATAAAAATATCCATGTGAGAAGATTTTTTAGCATTATATTTCATTTTGTTGCATATTTGCTGAACTGAATGATATGAGTATGGAACATCTGATCATTAAGATAACAAATGATCTTCTTCCTCCTCCTCCTTCTCTTCCCCTTCTTGTCCTTCTTCTTCTTCTTCTTCTACTTCTATTACTGCTACTACTGCTGCTGCCGTGTGATCCCAACCTGTTAGAGCTACGATTGTTCCTTCCATCTTTACTTGTCTTCCATTTCATCGTTTACTTTTCGGAATATATTTCCAAAAGTTAAGTAGTAATCTTGACTCCTCCATTCGAAAAAGATGGGGTATCTACTAAAACATTCGAAGCCATTTCCGCTCGTGTTTTACGTTAATTTGACTTGCACTTTTTAGTGTCTAACGAGACAAAAGACAGCGGTTGATTGCAGGGGAAAATTACTGGTGTCCAAATCCTAAGCAACAACACGCCATAGATAAATTGCCTGAATCAGGAAGTGGAAGTCTAACAAGGGTACATGACTGTAGTGAATAGCAGATGTACCTGTCGGTTCTGCATCTCGGAAGTCCAACAGCTCAACCTCCTAAGGTTACCTGCAGTGCAGTTGCCAGTTCACTGCGCTCCACCATGAGTACTCTGAAAACGGCACACCCGTAAATGGATAATAGACAAACTTGGTAAAAGCTTAATATACTGTCGAGTCCCAGTGTCCTCCAATTTGGAAGATGTACGTTCATACAGCAATTGCACAAAGTCACCAATGCTTTTACCAGAATCCAACGAGCTCATGCGACAGTAATTTCTTACTCTTGTTCCGACAATACCAATACTCGAAAAAAAGTCACCCGCGCGCGAATGTACACTGCTAAACTGCCACAACTCTCCTATTCTTTGCGGCATGTGACTGTTGCTGTCTCCCATGCGGGACTTTCTACCACAACACTATGGTAGTTTCAGAATTTCTGTCACTTAATAACTCAATATTCTCTAGACACAAAGTTACAACAGAATAACGTCTCTGTTACAAATAAGTGGTCATCAGCGACAATAAAATCACAACATTGAGGCACTAAACACTGGAAGGGTCTAAGCATCGTCTGACTCTGCATAACTTGTCGCAAATGCAAATATACTTTGGTAATACAGCTTTGGTAATACAGAATAAATTCACCTCCTATGCGACTATATTTGCTGAGACCTTACTGACTTAACATGCCCAAAAACAGAACTTATTATTCCATAATTGTGGAGCTGACGTTCGCTGCACATCCAGTCGCTCCAGCTGCCAGCTGTATTTTACCCTAACAATGACGCGTCCCCTCCACTGCTGCCCGTTCTGGGTGACAGTGACGTCACACTATCCACTTTAAGAATTGGTTATGCTTTTAGTATTATAGTTTTGTAAATCTACTGCACACTCGCAGAATGATACCTGACAGGAGGTATAAGTGTTAAGGGAAGAATTTAAACTACTTCCGTTTTCCACGTGATGTTTGTCCATAGTGCAAATAAACTTCAGTAACAAATAGAAAAACTTAAAAAAGCAAGTTTGAATGTGGGTTTTAAAAACAATAGCTGTTTGACTAAAACAATATGTAACCATGGCATAGAAAAGAAAGAAGTGCAACTTGGGAATGAAATCATATAACCATCTAATTGAGAGTAGTAGACAGCAAAAGAAATAAAGAGAAGGACATAAATGTCCTGAAATGTTTTTGGTAAATTAAGAAGAGTTGAAAAATGAAGAGCCCAGTGTGTCTGAAAGGGAAATTTTATGATTAGTGTGTATTGTTAGTTTTCACGTATGTCAGTGAAATGAGGAATTATGATGCAAAAATCATCTAAAAACTGCGAATTTCTTAGCGAGAAATGGAGAAATATATGCTAGGACTAAAGAGAAGGGATAATAATAAAAATAGGTACATGGGACAGAGAATATGGTGGACTGGAACGCGTGGTTAAGCCCCAGTTTCTTGAAACCACCGCTGCGAAACTGGTTTCATGAATGACTCGCTGCATGACGACATCAGTGTACACTTTAGTTTCGGCATTTTATGAGTACCAAAGAACAATTTTCGTCTCTGAAATACAAATAGTTGTAGTTAACATTGGTAGTGGTAGAGCTGAGTCTTGTCTGTTTGAAATCATTACAAAAGAAAAAGAACAAACGTGCCTGAATTTGCTAAAGGATAGTGATGGGATGTTAGCTCAGGTGCTCAGTGACTAAATTTTGATCGATTACTCCAGAAGCTATTCCAGCTGCCAAGAACGACGTCAGATCAATTCACGGATATTACAATAGTTGTGGCTGCTACAGGGCAGGAAAACAAACTGATGTATGAAGCATTCCACATTCGCCATTGAGGGCTGTGCTTGCGGAATTGCTAGCAGCTTGGTTTCTAAACTTTGTTTCGCAACGCAGTGTCTCCATATATATTAGGGTTACGACAGTAATGAAAGTGAATTGAAGGTGTACAAGACACATAGCTGGGCGAATTTATGTCTTAATATTGAAACATACTGGAGTTCGGTGAAGACTTGGGGGGCTATATCGTGGTATTCATTGGGCACCATGGTTACTTGCATGGTCGTCTTACTGCCAAGGATTATGTGACTAGTTTAGCTGATCAGGCCCATCCTATGGCATAATGTTAGTTCCCCATTGGATCCTGTGTTCCAAGACAACAAGATCCATGTTCATACAGCGCTCATCGCCCAGGACTGGTTTTGAAAGCACGAGGATGAATTATTCCATCCCTCCTTGGGCACAGTCACGACAGCTCGATATTACTGAGATTTACTGGCCTACCTTGGAGCGATGGGTGCGGATCGCTATCCACCGCAACATCGTTACCTGAACTCGTCACTCTTACTGCAGAAAGAATGGTATAAGGTTCCCTTTAAAACCACACAGGACGTGTATTATTTATTCCGAGACGACTGGAACGTGTTTTGAATGACAACGGTTTCCTACACCGTATTAGGCGTGATGATATGTTTTTTTTTGTGTGTGCTTCCAAATTTCTGTACATCCTTCGTATATTCTAATGCCATTATGCTTGATGGTGTGGAGAGCTGTTCCTTGCCTCTACTTTTTAAGGTAACAAACCGATATCCCATGATACGTTGATAATATTTCTTGCCTGAAGATGACTTAAAACGACATTAGAAGAAAATATTAAAAATTATTAACATACAAATTCTTGGCGGTTTCAGAATGTCTTATCTGTATCATTTAAGAGCCGTGGAACACTGCATACAGGAAGTGTTTCTAAATCTTTTCCTTCCATCTACTTCATTGTCTTTTATTCGCTATACATGCCGTGTCCAGTGCTGCCTTATTTTATTTTTCTTCGCTATGTTCAAGCAAATTTCTACTGAACTACTGTTGACACTTTTACTGAGGCTAGAGCTCACTGTTTAGGAGAATTCCCATTTGATTTCACTTCGAGCTAAATTTCAGCATTAGGTAAAGCATAATCGTTTTCTTTTACATACTCTTGAATTCAATCATTGTTCATTACCGCAAATTTGTCTGCAACTCGTAATCTAGTGGACAGCCCCACTACGTATAGATAGCGGGTCCCATGTACGATACCCGGCTGGGTCGGAGATTATCTTTTTGGTAACTGGAGGTTTGTGATGTCTCAATCATTTCACCTCCTATTCCTTAATCCGCAAGTTGGTAAAGTTATGTCATATAGAAATACATATACCAGGCAGTCTAACAACCCCACAAGGGGTCACCCGGCCAACAACGCCGTACATTTAACTTTACCACTACGTCATAGTGGAGTCCCCACCTGTGTACGCGTTGCAGTGCAGAATATGATTTTTAAATCTTTGTCAAACCACAATCTTGTTAACTGGTATCCGCATGTGTCTCCCGGTATTTTCCAAGCATACTTTCTTTTCTTATGAAAGTGGAAAATGATGTTCGACGCAACCAGTTGAAACCTATGGCTCAACTATAGAATGCTCTTCCTCTCTCATTTTTTCCCACAGTCAGTACCATCCATTTACCCCACCTCCCGTTCCCCCACCTATAATATCGTATCAGTCAACAAAAGCGCACTCCGTCTTCAGGCCACAAGTGGCTCATTGGGATCATCCGACCGCCGTATCATCCTCAACTGAGGATGCGGATAGGAGGGGCGTGTGGTCAGCACACCGCTTTCTCGGTCGTTATGATCGTTTTCTTTGACCGGAGCCACTATTATTCGGTCGAGTAGCTTCTCAGTTGGCATCACGAGGCTGAGTGCACCCCGAAAAATGGCAACAGCGCATGGCGGCCCGGCAGGCCGGAGTGGTCGAGCGGTTCTAGGCGCTCCAATCTGGAACAGCACGACCGCTACGGTCGCAGGCTCGAGTCCTGTCTCGGGCATGGATGTGTGTGATGTTCTTAGGTTAGTTAGGTTTAAGTAGTTCTAAGTTCTAGGGGACTGATGACCTCAGATGTTAGATCCTATAGTGCTCAAAGCCATTTTAACGATTTGAACCATGGTGGCCCGGACGGCCACCCATCCAAGTGACTGCCACATCCAACAGCGCTTAACTTCGGTGATCTCACGGAAACTCGTGTATCCACTGCAGCAAGGCCGTTGCTTCAGTCAACAAGGATTATCTATTTTTAGCTTTCCTTCACATATTTATTTCTATATGCTTATCATCAGCTAGTGATATCGGAATGTGGTGGTTCTTTTGAAGTAGTTATTGTCAGATATTGGATTCGAACACGAAATGGGCGATCTTAAATGCTGGCTTTAATGAGCCTATGATCCACGACTTCGTCGATTGTCAGAAGCGCTAAATACTCAGACCAGCAAGACGAATAGGAAGCAATTTTAAGTAACCACACTACTTTAATTCAAGCTAGAGCAAGTAGCTTTCTTCGGACCACTTTGTAAATGGTAGTGAGCATTCTTTGTCAAAGTCTGTTTACAAACGACGCCCACTGAAGCACAGATACTGTTACTGAATGAAGGCAGACTCACTGGTATGCAGTCTAAACATGACTGTAGAAAGAGTATTGTGAAGCCTAATGACCGGAAATTTTAATACAACTCTGTGGCAAAAATACACGAAAGCTTAACTGAAGTTCGATATTTTGTGTACAGAGCCTATACACACAAATTAAGCTCCCCTACAGAGTTTTCCTGTCTTTATGTGAAGGCTAATCACAGGATATGTTGCACGGATTTTGATACGGTTTTCACTAATAAGCGGTTCTAGGCGCTCAGTCCGGAACCGCGCGACTGCTACGGTCGCAGGTTCGAATCCTGTCTCGGGCATGGATGTGTGTGATGTCCTTAGGTTAGTTAGGTTTAAGTAGTTCTAAGTTCTAGGGGACTGATGACCACAGCAGTTAAGTCTCATAGTGCTCAGAGCCATTTTTTTCACTAATAAGATAGACTGATTGACGAGGAAGGTTCGTGTATATAATGCTACTCCAGTGTCCGGCTGTAGATACTTAGTGCTACCCTTGCGAAATCAGGGCATTTCGCTAGTCAGTTATTAAATAGGAGATGCCTAACCTCCTCAGCGCACATGTAGTAGTTCAACTTCTAGTTTCTTCTAGCTGAGGCACCTGGCTGAACTTTCTGTGCCTGTTTGTAGTATGCGCTTAACCCCATGTCCTTCCTGTGCATCACTTGTTTTCGCTTCTGCGAGGTCCCAGTTGGTTTCAGTACCAGATTCAAGTTTATCGTAGTATTAGCATCGTTTCGAGAAATGAAGGAAATTTTTGCTTGTTTTTCGTAGTACATTTAAACTAGAGCGTGTTTATAATGTGCTGTAATATGCTAAAATATTCTACACAGTCGATGAGTGGTTATTTATTTTCCCACAACAATTCAGTGACAAATGTTTTTCAGTTTAGTACTGGGCCTACATTTGGCAACAACCTACCTTTCACATTCACAAAAGAGAATATAAGAGAGAGAAGAAAAAGATGAGGAATGTGATGACAAAAATGACATTTCAGCTAAGAACCTCTCCAGAATACGAAAGACTGTGACATCACCAACAACAAGTATATTCCATTCCATGTAGGATTATCTACCTGAGATGATAAATAAAACCTAGAAAAGTCGTTGCAGTTATCGGTTGCCTGATTGTAATGGTTCCACATTTGTCCAGTACACTAACTGCAAAATACTCTCAAGTCCAGAAAAAAAAACAGAAGACCTTGAACGACTAGAGATAGGACGTTCATATTCACAAGACATGTACATTACTATGTTCTGCAGAATTGATTAGCATTTGTACCACGTCGGCTCGTGGGTTCAAGGTCAGCAGCGATATTACTACGCAACACCACCTACCAGTAAAATGCGCCTGCGGCTCTCGTTGTGGCTATAAACCGGAGGTAATGGATCAGTGTGATGTGGGCATACGTGCAGGATAATCTCCAGATTTATGCGCGAACCGTACCGTCAGATGAGTGAGTTTGAAAGAGGGTGCATTATTGACATGAGAGAATGTGGTGCGTCCATCCGGAAAATTGCTGCTCGTGTGGGGCAAAGTGTTTCAGCAGTACAACGGGTGTGTGCAGAATGGTTCACGGAAGGCCGTAGAACACAGAGATGGGTCAGATCACACTACACAGATCAACATCCGAGAAGATGACACCACATCCAAATGGAATTGCAGGGCAGTTCTGAGTCCTCCTCGGCTCTGGCCCAAAAATAACGCAGTGTAACATATCGTACAATATCAGAGGTCACAGTCCGTCGCCGTTTATTACAGCACGGCTTACGTAAGCGTCGTCCACTTCTCCGCCTATCGTTGACGAAAGCTCATAAACTTCCTGCCGGCCGGAATGGCCGTGCGGTTCTGGGCGCTACAGTCTGGAACCGAGCGACCGCTACGGTCGCAGGTTCGAATCCTGCCTCGGGTATGGATGTGTGTGATGTCCTTAGGTTTACGTAGTTCTAAGTTCTAGGGGACTGATGACCACAGATGTTAAGTCCCAAAGTGCTCAGAGCCATTTGAACCATTTTTATATTCGCACAAGACAAACAGTGTAAGTAGGCTGTTTAGGATTTTATGTTGGTAACGCCACGTAGCGCTCTGTATGAATATCACTGACTGTGCTGTGTGAAGTCTGTGGCTGTTTCCCATTGTTGGAGTATTTGCTATTGTAGTGTTGGGCAGTTGGATGTGAACAGCGCGTAGCGTTGTGCAGTTGGAGGTGAGCCGCCAGCAGTGGTGGATGTGGGGAGAGAGATGGCAGAGTTTTGAGAGGGGATGATCTGGACGTGTGTCCACCAGGAAGAGTAAATTTGTAAGACTGGATGTCATGAACTGATATATTGTGTCCTTTGAACACTATTGAGGTAAACACATTGTTTGCCCTCTATCAAAATCTTTCATTTGCTAACTATGCCTATCAATAGTTAGTGTCTTCAGTAATTAGAATCTTTTATTTAGCTGTCATTATTGGCGCTCGCTGTATTGCAGTAGTTCGAGTAACGAAGATTTTTGTGAGGTAAGTGATTCATGAAAGGTATAGGTTATTGTCAGTCAGGGCCATTCTTTAGGATTATTGAAAGTCAGACTGCGTTGCGCTAAAAATATTGTCAGTTTAGTAGAATAAGTAGAGTGAAATGTCTGAGTAGTTTCAGTTTTGCTCATCTGTTTGAAAGTCAAATAACATAAGAGGTTTATCGGCACAGTCATTTATAATTTTTCTAAGGGGACGTTCCAACAGCTCGCGCCTTATGGTGTGGGATGCTATTGTATACAACCACAAATCGCAGCTGTTGTGTGTCCAGGCCACTGTGACCAGCGTGGCCTACGTGAATGGCATCCAGCGACTCGTAGCCATATCCTTTCTGCACAACACCCCAGAGGCCAGTTTTCAACAGTACAATACACGGCCACACATTGCTGCACGAACACGTTCCTTCTTGGTCCGGCAGATCACCAGACTTGTCGCCAATCGAAAATGTGTGGGATATGGTAAAACGACATATGGAGTGCTGTGATTCAATACTAACCACCACACATGAACCTTGGATCCGAGTGAATGCAGCATGGATGTCTATACCACAGGACGCAGTTCGCACCTTATACGCGTCGATGCCATCACGCCTGGAACAAATAACGAGAGCCCATTGTGGACACTGTGCCTAATAGGCAACAGGACAGATGCTGAACTGAGGTGACTTAAATGCTAATCATCTCTGCAGAACACACTGATGTTCATGTCCTGTGAATATGAACGTCCTATCTGTAGCCGTTCATCGTGTTCTGTTTCTTATGAACATGAGTGTACATCGTGAGTGTTTTTTGCAGTTCCATAATAACAGAATGAACCATATACGTAGCGACTTCAGAGAGGGAGTTTCGCAAGTCGTCCGACGTTAATGTTATTGCGCAACAAAAGTGGTGCATTGTAAAAACACAGTGTGTGTTTCGAGTTTTCGGCACACACAGTTCTTCTGCGATATAGATAGCATATGCACCACAGTGTGCGAGGGAAATGGAGTGGCAACTGGAAACGTACTCCATAGTTGAAGTATGCGGCACAGCCGGCGGAGTGGCCGTGCGGTTCTAGGCGCTACGGTCTGGAGCCGAGCGACCGCTACGGCCGTAGGTTCGAATCCTGCTTCGGGCACGGATGTTTGTGATGTCCTTAAGTTAGTTAGGTTTAATTAGTTCTATGTTCTAGGCGACTGATGACCTCAGAAGTTAAGTTGCATAGTGCTCAGAGCCAATTGATATGCGGCACAGTGCGACTGTTATGAACAAAACGTTTAAACTGCAAACTGATTTACCGTGAAATTCTGGAGGTATATGGACCAACGTAATGTCGCTTCCAGAGGTAGCGAAATCGTTGCCGCACAGATGAGGGTGGTACTGCTCAGGAAGTCCAGATCCTCCACCCTATCATCCTCATATTTACGGCAAACTGAAAGAACATTTGTGAGGAATGAGGTTTTTCAACAACGAAGACGATCACACAGCGGTTCTCGAACGAGTCCTCGACGAAGGAGCGGATTTCTATCGTACAGCAATTGAACGTTTAGCGCCAGTCTGGGTGACTTTGTTGAAAAACAGTTCCTTGTACATGTGTTGTTTTGAGACGTGATGCAACATTCTTCTTCTTTTAGTGTTCAACCCTGAGGTTGGTTTGCAGCAGAGCGCCCTCCCTCTCTTCTGTCTGCCTTCCTCTTCACTTCCACGTATGTGTTACATGCAACGTCATTCATGATCTGTTGCATGTATGATATCCATGGTCGCCCCCGACGATTCCTTCTCTCAATAGCTCCTTCTGATATTGTTCCAATGATGTTGTGTCGTTGGATGTGCCCTACAAGTTCGTCTCTTCTTCTTTGGATGTGCCTCCACTTAGATCTGGTTTCCTGTACTCTTCTAAGCACCTCTTCATTTGTTACTTTGTCTCTCCAGCTGATCTTCATCATCCTCCTATAGTATCACATCTCCAGGGCCTCTAGCCGTGCCACCAGAGTCGCCGAGCGGTTCTAGGCGCTACAGTCTGGAACCGCGAGACCACTACGGTCGCAGGTTCGAATCTTGCCTCGGGCGTGGATGTGTGTGATGTCCTTAAGTTAGTTAGGTTTAAGTAGTTCTCAGTTCTAGGAGACTGATGACCTTAGAAGTTAAGTCCTATAGTGCTCAGAGCCATTTTGAGTCTCTAGCCGAGTTCTCTCTTCCCTTCCCAACTGTCCAAGTTTCACATCCGTATAGGGCCACACTCCAAACGAAACCTTTCATGATACGTTTCCTTATTTTCAGACTGATGTTGTTGCTGGTGATTACGTTCCTTCTCCGATTAAGTGCAATTTGGCCTTTTGTATTCTGGTCGCAATTTCTTTCCCACTTCTACCATCTCTTGTGATTTTTTTTCCAGGTAAGTAAATTCCTCTATCACTCCCAGCTTCTCTCTTCCAACTCTCATTCTCAGAGGTTCATTTTCTGCTCCTGTACTGCATACCATCACTTTTTCTTGTTAATTCTCATTCCATACTGACTGCATAGAATTTTTTTCATTGTTCTGAGGACTTCCTCTAGATCTTCTTTTGTCTCCGTGACTATAGCAATATCATCTGCATAAAGTAGCATGTCTACCTTCTCCCCATCAATTTTGATCCCCACCTCAGTAGTTTCTCGAACTTGGTCTATAGCTTCCTGGATGTAAGCATTGAATATAAGAGGAGAAAGAGCACGTCCTTGTCTTACCCCTTTTCTAATATTTGCTTATTGTTCCTGGTGATAGTTCCTAATCACTGCCACCTCATTCTTATAGAAACTGAGTATCACACGGATGTCTTTGTACTTTATTACACTTTTCCTCATCACTCTGAATATTTCTTGCCATATAACGTTATCAAATGCCTTTTCCATGTCTACAAAGGCAATATAAGTTGGTTTATTTTTCTGTAGTTGCTTTTCGATAACGAGTCTCAGTGCCAGAGTCACCTCTCTTGTTCCCAATCCCCTTCTGAAACCAAACTGATCTTCACTCAGCATACCCTCCACCTTCTCTTCAATTCTCTCCAGAACTATTTTTATGAGAATTTTTGATGTATGTGATATTAGGCTTAGAGTTCGGTACTGTTCGCATCTTGTAGGTGCTGCCTTGGGTGGGACCTCCAAAATGTATCATTGTTCCTATACCAAAGAAGGCAGCAGCAACATTCTATAAGCCTTATTTGGCTTGCCATAGTAGTATGAAATTTGTTGTTTTAAGTCTCCTCGCATGAACAATTTTCTGATTGTGTTTTCTGACATTTAAATATAATATTTCTTTCAGTTGTCAGTTTACAATTCAAATCCATCAATTGAACTCCTGAAAACATTTCATTATAGGATGAAAACTTATGTGAGACATGGTGTAGCATACTCGTATATCACACACTCCCTAATATTTTGGTGATTCACAATTGTCCCAGGTCACTGTTTTAGTCGTATTTTGTCCCAGACCAACGCACTGACCATCAATTTAAACTACTCATTCACAAAACCTGAGGTCAGGACTGAGAAAGTTCAATTCCATAACGATTTTCTTCGTTTTCTGAAAGAGAGTAAGTCAGAAATTGGAACATTGTATTCCTGAAGTATGGAGCTATATTTTGGATGGTTTTAATTAAATGGTAACTCCGTTCATTTCATAAGTAGCAATTTTCATGTAGATGATCGCTAAAAAGTTTCCTTTGTCAGGTACCGCGAGCGAAAAGATATCTCTGCTGAGATGTAGTTTTGGATTTGAAATAGTCACGTAATTGCAATATAATACATCTGGCGAGTTCTCTCAGAAATCGCTTGTAACAGCAGCCTCGCATCTTTTAGGAACGTCCTTGTAAGGTGACAACAGAAAAGAATGTCCAGTATAGTATGGTCACTCCCAACTGAGACCAAGTCTCCGCACTGGACTCACCAGGTACACTCAGTCACCTCTTATTCAGTTTTTTGGAGCAGCAAACGAGCAAATTTCGCTTATTATAGTCTACCACAGCAGATTTCATACTGGGCGTCATGTTAGCGATATTTTACCACCGAGTGATTTCCCACTTAGGAGCAGGAACAACTTGTTAATATTGATTGACAGAAAAGGTAATTGCAGCTCAAAGAAGGAGTTACGCGACATACACGAAAGCTAGTAGGCGTGTTTCTGCATCTGAAAAATGATGTCTATTCAGATTTTGCGCCACTCCCATAAGAGTGGCTCTAGCAGCATTACTGCGAGTAGGCAAATCAGATTTGCTTTAAATTCAAGCCGTAATGGTTGTGAGCGTTTGCTTTGAGATTGGATGTGGTGAGTTTCCGTTAGCTAGGAGCGCCTTTAAGACGAGCAACACGACATTATTAATACACTACTGCCCATTAAAATTGCTACATCAGAAAGAAATGCAGATGATACACTACTACCCATTAAAATTGCTACACCAAAAAGAAATGCAGATGATAAACGGGTATTCATTGTACAAATATATTATACTAGAACTGACATGTCATTACATTTTCACGCAATTTGGGTGCATAGATCCTGAGAAATCAGTACCCAGAATAACCATCTCTGACCGTAATAACGGCCTTGATACGCCTGGGCATTGAGTCAAACAGGGCTTGGATGGCGTGTACAGGTACAGCTGCCCATGCAGCTTCAATACGATACCACAATTCAACAAGAATAGTGACTGGCGCACTGTGACAAGCCAGTTGCTCAGCCACCATTGACCAGACGTTTTCATTTTGTGAGAGTTCTGGAGAATGTGCTGGCCAGGGCAGCAGTCGAACATTTTCTGTATCCAGAAAGGCTCTTACAGGACCAGCAACATGTGGTCGCGCACTATCCTGCTGAAATGTAGGGTTTCGCAGGGATCGAATGAAGGGTAGAGCCACGGGTCGTAATACATCTGAAATGTAACGTCCCCTGTTCAAAGTGCCATCAATGCGAACAAGAGGTGAGGGAGACGTGTAACCAATGGCAACCCATACCATCACGCCGGGTGATACACCAATATGGCGATGACGAGTACAGGCTTCCAATGCGTGTTCACCACGATGTCACCAAACACGGATGCGACCATCATGATGCTGTAAACAGAACCTGGATTCATCCGAAAAAATGACGTTTTGCCATACGTGCACGCAGGTTCGCCGTTGAGTACACCATCGCAGACGCTCCTATCTGTATTGCAGCGTCAAGGGTAACCGCACCCATGGTCTCCGAGCTGATATTCCACGCTGCTGCAAACGCTGTCGAACTGTTCGTGCAGATGGTTGTCGTCTTGCAAACGTCCCCATCTGTTGACTCAGGGATATAGACGTGGCTGTACGATCCGTTACAGCCATGCGGATAAGGTGCCTGTCATTTCGACTGCTAGTGACACGAGGCCGTTGGGATCCAGCACTGCGTTCCGTATTACCCTCCTGAACCCACCGATTCCATATTCTGCTAACAGTCATTGGATCTCGACCAATGCGAGCAGCAATGTCGCGATACGATCAACCGCAATCGCGATAGGCTACAATCCGACCTTTAGCAAAGTCGGAAACGCGATGGTATGCATTTCTGCTCCTTACACGAGGCATCACAACAACGTTTCACCAGGCAACGCCGGTCAACTGCTTTTTGTGTATGAGAAATCGGTTGGAAACTTTCCTCATGTGAGCACGTTGTAGGTGTCGCCACCGGCGCCAACCTTGTGTGAATCCTCTGAAAAGCTAATCATTTGCATATCCGTCATCTTCTTCCTGCCGGTTAGATTTCGCGTCTGTAGCACATCTTCGTGGTGTAGCAATTTTAATGGCCAGTAGTGTACCTCTATGTGTTTGAAAGAGGTCATGTAATAGGGCTACGAGAAACTGGATGTTCCTTCTGCGATATTGCAGAAAGACTTGCAAGGAATGTAGCCACTGTGCATGAATGCTGGCAGGGGTAGTGAGGAGAATGTACGGCCACAGAAAGACTGGACTCCGGATGGCCATGTGTCACTACCGAGAGGAAAGACTGTCGTGTTAGGCGTATAGCTCTTTCACCTCGTACTGCTTCTGCAGCAGCTATTTGATAAGCAGTTGCCTCCACACTGACACAACGAACTGTTGCAAATCAGTTACTTGAAGAACAGCTCCGAGCCAGACGTCCTGCAGCGTTCATTCCACCGACCTCAAGCCAGCACCATTTGCGACTTTAGTAGTGTCAAGCGAGAGCTAACTGGAGGGCAGCGTGGAGGTCTATTGTGTTTTCTGATGAAAGCTGCTTCCGCCTCGGTGAGTGCGATGGCCGTGTGTTGTTTAGATGCGAGCAAACTGAGGACCTAGAAACAACGTGTTTGCGTGGTAAGACACACTGGACCTACATCTAGAGTTATGGCCCAGGTTTCGATTTCGTATGGGAGAAGAAACACTGTCGTGATTATCTCAGGCGCTCTGACTTCAAATTTGTACGTAGTTCTGGTGATTTTACATGTTGTGCTGGTATTCATGAACAGCATTTCAGAGTCTTCCCAACAAGATAACGCTCGTCCACGTACCACTATTGTAACCCATCCTGCTTAAAGGGTGTCGATATGTTGTCTTGGCCTGCCCAATCACCAGATCTGTTTCCAATCGAGCACATACGGTATATCATCGGACGACAACTCCAGCGTCATCCACAGACACCACTGACCGACCAAGTGCAACAAGCATGGAACTCCATCACACCAACTGACATCCGGCATCTGTACCACACAATGCATGAACGTTAGCATCCTTGCTTTCAACATTCTGGTTGTACCACACAATCCATGAACGTTAGCATCCTTGCTTTCAACATTCTAGTTGTTACGCCGGTTGTTAATGTACGAGAATTTCACATTTGCAATGGGTTATCTCTCGCTTACATTAACCTTTGATCTCAAAATGTTAATCACTGAAATGTGTTACCTAGACAGTGGTACTCCCGAAATTTCATTACTCAACATCAATTATTTTTTGGTGTTGTAATTTTTTTTCCGTCAGCGTAGGTGGTTGTGTTCACCGTTCGCAGTCCGTAAACCATCTTCGCAATTTATGCAATCTGGAGTCAAACGCCAGGCAGTAATGAGCAATACAGGGTGTTCCATTTATCGTCGCCGTTCCAGACAAGTTTTTGTCCAGACGCAAAATAAAAAAAACGTATCAAGCTCATTTTGTTTACCTACCACGGGGACATTAAACAGCATGATCGCCTTCCATGTATCTTTGTTCGTTATGAAATTGTGTACAGCAGTCCAGATTTTTTAAACAGTATCTTGTATTTTCTTTCATAGAGGCACTTCCTCGCTTCAAGACTTGTTGGACAATGTATCACATTTCACGTGTTCACGTAAACACAAAATTAAGTTATGAATAAAGGAATACCAGTATATACGAGGGTGAGTCAAATGAAATCTTTAATTTGTAATAACAAATCGAAATTTCGCACCGTTATCCTGTAAGTTGGCAAGCGTGCTACAAACAGCGTGCAGAATGGACTGTAGGTAGAAGCATAGTGCAGATGCACACATACCGTCGCAGTATCAGTATAAAGATGGCTGCCCCACTTGCGACTTGCACCAGGGAAGAACAGCGTTCTGTTATTCGGTTTTTGCGTAGTAAAGGTGTGAAACCTATTGAAATTCATCGACGAATGAAGGTCCAGTACGGAGATGCATGTTTGTCACAGCAGCAAGTCTACGAATGGAGTAGGAAGTTCGCAAATGGGGTGACTTCAGTGGAAGATGCTCCTCGTCCAGATCAGGAACAACGAGTTGTGCCTCCACAGAACATTGCAGCAGTTGAAGCCATAGTGAAGGGAAACTGCCCAGTGACACTGAATGACATTGCAGCATGTTTACAGATTATTCATGGGTCAGCACACCACATTGTGCCATGATGTGCTCCAGTTTCACAAAGTGTCTGCAAGATGGGTGCCACGGCAGCTGACTCCTGAAATGAAAGAACGACGTGTTGATGCCTATGAAGAACTTCTTCGGCACTTTGAACGAGAAGGTGATGGCTTCCTTGCAAGAATCGTTACTGGGGACGAAACCTGGGTTCACTTCCGCCAACTGGAAACGAAGAGAGCGCCATTCCTCATCACCAAAACCAAAGAAGTTTCGAACAGAACCATCAGCAGGGAAGGTTATGCTGACTCTGTTAAGGGACGAAAAAAGCGTCATTTTGGAGCATTACATGCCTAGAGGGACCATTGTCCCCAGTGCATCATACACAGATCTCCTAAAAAATCATCTGCGGCCTGCAATCAAATCAAAGCGACGTGGATTGCTGTCAGCAGGTGTCGTTTTGCAATATGACAATGCAAGGCCACACACTGCCCGTACAACAGTTGCAACAATCACAGACCTGCATTTTGAGTGTCTTCCTCATCTACCATACTCACCAGACCTTTCCCCAAGTGATTTCCATATGTTTGGACCACTCAAAGATGCAATGGGAGGAAAAAAGTTCCGTTCCGATGAAGAGGTACGCCACGCGGTGCATGAGTGGTTGCGCGGACTACCAAAAGAATTTTTTTTCTAGAGGAATTTACGCACTTTGTAAGCGCTGGAAGACTTGCATTGAGCATGGGGAAGATTATGTTGAAAAGTGATACAGCTTTGTACCACTTCTGCACATTAATATTTAAAAAAATATTTAAGGTTTTCATTTGCCTCACCCCCGTAGTACTGAAATGCACCGTGGACTCGAATAGGGGTAGACTATTCATAGGTGCTCAGAATGGTGGCTACGAACAGTGATACGCTATTCCACACGTTGGGCGATAGAATTCAAGCAGCTTCCAGTGTTGCCTTCTGAAGTGAATCACGTGCAAGCACGATACATTCTTAGATGAACTCTGGAATCGTTAGAATATCGTGACAGACGACGTCGTTTACCCATCCTCAAAGAAATATTCCAGAGGAGTTAAAATAGGAGAGAATAGCCAATCCACTGTTTCTTCACGACCAATCTGTCTCGCAGGGTACTTTCGTTTCAGAACACGACGTAAGTGCAGGACGTTATGTGCTGGACATCCATCGTTTTGGTACCACATACGCATTCTGATTCTTAGCCGCATTTCATGCAGAAGGCGAGGCAGAATTCGTGTGGGAAATTTTGTATATGCCCTACCGTTTAAGTTACTATTGATTAAATAAGGGCCAGTAAGTGTAGTACCAAGCATCCTAAACCAAACCTTAACTCTCCATTGGCGCCGATGTTCCATTTATCTAAACCACAGTTAGTTTTCGGTGGACTAGTAACGCATGTTCTTTGTATTTATCTGTCCTTTGTTTGAAAAGGAACATTCATAGGCAAAAAGAACATCAAAAATAAAGTTCGGATTGGCGAGGATTTGCTGCTGTATCCCGCTGACAAAACTGCGCGTTATTCTGGAAATCATTTGCGTGCAATTCTTGGTGTAACTGTACATCGTAAGGACAGAACTGGCGACGTTTCAAAAAAAGATGTACACCAGTTCTAAGATGCCAGCTTCTCTTCAGGCTGTCGTATGGAAGAGAGAATAGTAACTTTGGCAGCTTCGTCTATGATAGTTCTACTACGATTGCGTTGCCTTAGATCGAAGATTCACGTGTCCTGTAGCGTCACAATTAGACGAGAAACCATCCGTCGGTAAGGCTGGGCTCTTGTCAGGATATCGGTCTCTATAGAGGTCCTCAGTCTGAGTTGAATTACACTTACCTTCAATCACCATAACAGAAAAGTGACGTTGATGCGATGTTTTATCATAGACTGTCTTCACTGTACAAAACATATCGTTTAAATGTACTAGAGTATTCTCCTTCATCTGCCCGTATTGTAAATAAGAAAACGTTATTGCCAGTTACTGTACAGAAAATTTGCTTTCTCCATAGACGAGAAGCATTTCGTTGGTGTTTGTTGCGTTCACATATGCCTTCAACTGAAAACAGTTGACTGAATTTCCGGTGGGTGTTTTCGTTGTGTTTTATTTGTTTACTGCCGACACCGGCAAGCGGACGAGCCGGCCGCGGTGGCCGTGCGGTTCTGGCGCTGCAGTCCGGAACCGCGGGACTGCTACGGTCGCAGGTTCGAATCCTGCCTCAGGCATGGGTGTGTGTGATGTCCTTAGGTTAGTTAGGTTTAAGTAGTTCTACGTTCTAGGGGACTTACGACCTAAGATGTTGAGTCCCATAGTGCTCAGAGCCATTTGAACCATTTTGAACCAAGCGGACAGGTTATATTACCCAATTATGTGCACTATATGCTAATACAAGACAGTCAAACTCAGTTTTGGGTTACGTTTTTAATAACGTCATATTTATATTAGCGGTATTCTGTGATACTCTTTTGGACAGGTGTTGAGGTGAGGATGTGAATTCCGTACAAAAAGTATAGGTACTCTTTGAAAAAGACGGACGTTACAAAAAAGGCAGTCATGCTGTTTAACGTTCCCATGTTGGCTAAATGACAGTTCTTGATATTTTTTTATATTTTGCTTCTGGGCAAAATGTTAATTGGGATGGTCAGGATAAATAGGACGACCTGTATGTTTCCATCATTGAGTCAGTTCTTCTCGGTTTTATGGCTGTAATATGGCCCTTACTGTTCATCAACATCTCATTGCCATAACCGCTCACAGACTGATTCACACCTACAAGTCCGGTAGAGTGTGATAACTTCGACACTAGACGTTGTGCCAGTCTCTTCATGTATGGACAACTACTGCGGGGTAAATCCATTTGTAACTGTGTACTGCATTCAAACCTCCCTCCATAACTTGTACCTCCACACTAGCCTCCATTACCCAATTAAATGTTCCTTGATGCCTCAGAATGTCTGCTATCAGTTGACCCTTCTTTCAGTCAGATAGTGACATAAATTTCTTTTTTCCCCGATACTACTGAATACCTTTCATTAGTTATTCGCTCTACCCATCCAATCCTCAGGATTCTCCTATAGCAACACGTTCCAAATGCTACTATTCTCTTTTAGTTTGAACTGTTTATCGTCCCCGTTTCACTTAGAGTACGAAGCTATACTTCAGACAGGTACTTCCAGAAAACAAATTTTAACACTTATATTTTTTTACTAAATATCTCTCTTCAGAAATGGTTTCCTTGCTATTGCTAGTGTACATTTTACATGCTTTCTACATCAACCATCGTCATTAATTTTTCTTCCCAATTAGTTAAACTTATCCATTACTTTTAGTGTATTATTTTCTAATCTAATTCCTACAGCTTCACCTAGTTTTACCACATTCCATTACCCTTAATTTATTTTTTTGTGTTTTTCTTTTAACTTACTGTAGAGAAACTGCTCATTACGTTCAACTCCGTTTCCTAGTCCTTTGCCGTCTTTGACAAAATTACATTGTAATCGTCAAATCGCAAAATAGTTCTTTCATCTCCCTGGACCTTTATTCCCTTTCCAAATTTCTCATAGGTTTCCTGTAATTCTTCCTCAGTGCGCAGTCCAATACAATAATTTTACAAAGCTGAAGAAACAAAATCATATCGCAGATATAATTATCACTCAACTGTACATGGACCAACATAACAGGAATTACAGGTCGTTGACTTCAACGCCTGCTCTTCGTCAGATGGGGGCTTTTCACCACACACACACACACACACACACACACACACACACACACACACATATGCACACAAACAGAGAGAGGGGAGGGGAGAAGGGAGGAGGTGGAAGAGGCCCATAATCGGTAGCCACTCTGATGTACTACGCATCTGCAGAAAATTTCTATATTAGTCTTATTTCTTAAACTACGGTAATGACTGCAGAAGCAGGCACACGTAAACACTTCAGTAAACGGTGCCATATTACTACAGTGAAACACTACACAGTCCTCTCTCCGAGTCTAGAAATCAAAACATTTAGCTATGATTGAATAATTATTTAAAAAAGCAGGATAGTATAAAAAGTCGTAAGAAACACCGATTGTCACGAACTGCCAACCCACTATTCTTTTTTTAACAATATAATTTTTAACGTCAAATATTTCAGATTTAGACTAGTCTGAAAGCCTACTTGCGCTTCAAATTGTGCATTTAAACTTACACAACGTAAAAAAGGAAAAACTGTTAATGTGATATTTTTTCTCCTGTGTAATTATGTTTGGTTAAGACATGAAAATGTTAGATACTTCAAGCGTAGACTAGTCTGAAGACTCCTACTTTTAAAATGATACATTGAAATTAACAGAAAGTAGTAGATAAAAAAGTAAGTTAATATGATTTTGTTCCACCCGTGTAAACATGTTTTGATCGAGACAGAAGAATGTCCCCCGCTACGTAATATATCTGTAAACTGACTTTCAAAACTCTTATGATGCATAGAGGGCGCTGAATACATAATGGAATCCGCGTCTTGGCACTAACCTGTTCCGTGATACACGAAGAAAAGGCGAAACATTATGTTCCACTCCTTCTGCTGAGTGAAAGAAGTCGTGGTTGTGCAAAACTTCCGTAACCAGTTCGAACGTGTCATAATGTCCATTCGTACGTTGTCACATTCTCAGAGAGGTTAAAGTGTTATAGTAGATGCCCGAAGCTCAGAATATGAGAGAATGTATATTCATTATCATTTTCTCCAGCATTTACTTGAGTAGACCTGAAGCCGGTTCCTTCATCACATATTATCTGCACATATCGTCTTAGATCTTCTTGTATCTAACTGACATTTTGTAGCTTAATTCTAGTGTGGGACGCCTTTCCTCGTTACTTGTTTTCACCATATGATGCAGCACTTTATTAATCCAGTTAAATTGGTTCTATTTCCAGCTATTGTCTCATTGTTTCATTGCTTATGCCGCCTGTTCATGAGCAACATCTCCCTCATTCACAAATTTCATTGCCCACGTGTTTATTTTGCCTGAAGTTCGGTACCCAGCAGTAACTCCGATGAAGAAGCTTTGGGACGATCATAGTTTTGTTACGGCATCTCATATGGCTTTATATTTTCGATTTTAGAGTTTTTGGTACAGACATTTTCAAATGTAGCTAAGTTTACATCTTGCTCTTCGTTATTGCCTAATTCACGTATCTAAATGATTGTATTCTTCTCATAAAATTATTATTCCCATGATTCTTGAACCATTATACTCCTTCACATCGAATCTGAAGAAACCGGACTAGAGAAAACATTGAAGAAGAGAAACATGATAACCTGAGTTTTTACGAAAAAGGAAGAAAGACATCAAAGAGCGAAAGAATTCAGTGAGTATATAACTATTTACGGGCCTTATTCGTGAAGAGAAATGCAAAATCTGAGATAGCTACACCTACTTATAAGAACTGACATTTGAGGGTTGAAAACTGTTCATAATATTCTTAATACTGATTTCAGTTTGAGTCAATCGTAACTATTGATATATTTAAGCAATAACATCACTAGTATGTCATATTTCGATTCATTTGTTCTCTTCACTTCCAGCCTTAAGCAGTATTTAAAACGTGGCTAGCTGGAGCATTTCAGCTTTTTCTGGTGTCAGGTACAGAACAAATAAATATATTTTTTTTTCATTCTGCAACTTGCTGACGAATTTCAGTTTCCTAGAAAATCGGAAAATTAATTCACAAGACGTTTTAGCAATTCCTGATCATTTAGACAATAATTCACATTTTTTCGATTCCTATGGTGCAGTTAGGTTTACTGACAAATTTGTCACTTAAAAGCTTAACATTAGAAACTTCGTAGTAACGAGTGCACTAAAATTTTGAACCCACTAAGAAACTTTTGCTGGGACATTAACCTGTACTGATTTATGAAATACTAAGTTTGCTGTTTACGTATGTGTTTGACTTACCCCACAGGAAGCAATTAAGAAGTTATTTGATTTAGTGAATGTTGTTTAAATTACGCTCCAAAGAAAGGACTTGCTTCATTAGTGTTTAAAAAGCTGTATGAACTACATAAATTTATGTCAGAATAACCAACTGTATTTAAATCATTTGCGAAATGCAGGTATAAATGTGCTCCAACGTAGACTACTTACATATCCGTGATACAGGACAGGAGTCGAGGAGCAATCATCGTTGGACATGGGTGTTGACTGTTTTAAGACGAGTCGTGGTCGTGAGTAGATCTTCAAACGAACCCCGTGGCAGTAAGATGGTATTTTCTTATGGCTTGTAGCTTTCGCAGTATGTTGTTTCTCATTCATTAACTACCCAAGTGCTTTATCATTATGAATAAATTCCATGAAAAAGAAGTTTTGTTGATCATTTACTTGCTTATTTAGGAAAACTTTCATCATAAATAGTGAATGTTACACGAAGTACACAGGCTGTAACTTCCCAATTTTGCAAAACCTCTATTTTCTCAATGCAAAATGAAATATTTTGTCGTAGTGGAAGGGTAAGGAGTAATGCAGTATGTTACACATTCGATAAAGGCATTTTAATAAAATTTACATCTCATTTTTAAAAGCTATACATTAGAGTACTTAAAGCTGTTTTACAGATAAGGCACTACAGCAATACGAGATGATGGACGTGAGGCAGCCTGGAGGTCACCGCATATGCCAAAAACAAACTTTCCTATGTGATTTTTTGGTAGAACTATTTAAGGGCTGGCCATACACGAATAATTTTGTTTCATATCTTACATACACCATATATACAAGAGCTGTAACCATTGACCAGTATCCAAGGAAGATTACATTGCTCCACAATAGCACTCTATCAGCAGAGAAGATCATTACAGTTCCATTATGTGTCTAACTTGATGCAGCATTGGAAATCTCAAATCGGAGAGCCATGTCCACAAGCATCTGGTATGGACATTTAGTTGGTAGCCTACATCTCCATACAATAACAATAGCAATTTACACATAAAATGCACCTTTTCACAAATTTCACTGTTATGAGAAATCGGTTTCTTTATTTCTGTAATATGATTCAAGTAGCTGTTATAAAATGTAATTAGGCTGGATTGTTTCGGCTATGTGGTGGCTCCATACAGACAGGCCTTCAGGTCTGGTTTGTCATTTACACAACACATAACAAATAAGCAGTAACGTTTGTTTCTTTAGTTAGGCATTCTGGCACCTCTTGGTTAGGAAGCAGAGTTGCATTGCCTCATCCTCACATAAGCCTTTTTTATACATGTCCCACCCGCCTCATTATGTTATTTCACGCAAAAAATATAGAATAAATGGCATAGTAGGATAAGAATGTTTTTAAGTAAAATAACTTCTGCCAACAGTATTAAATACTGTACACTTCATCAGCAATCATAGTATGAGCATATCGTTTCATTTGGAGTAAAACGATATGAAGAAAATGCAAGAATTCGAAACGTGTAATGTAATGTATCTTTGAGAAGTGCTGTTGTATACCGTGACAATCAAACATCAATCTGCATTAGTCGTTGTAAAGGACGGAAGGAAATACATTGTCCTCCAGAAGTATTTGTTAACACATGTGTACATATGCTATACATGTATATCAGTTTTTCCTCTTCTTATAAACACTCCTAAAAATATATCTTTCCTGTCAATAAACTGTTTTCCACATGTGTACGTAATTTCTTCAGAAAATATTTTCGGTACACGAAACTAAATCATATCATAACCTTATAAAATTATTTTATACAAGATTTCGACGAAATAAATATTTATATCACATAATTTACACACTATAATTTTTTTCTAAAATATTCCTTTCTAGTCATGTATTTATATGTGGGTACGAAGTGCCGTCCTTGATCACTTAAGAGAGTAGCACATCAGACACTCTTCATCACAGAGAACAGCATGCTTCACTATTCAAACATGCCGTTCTAGTTTTAAATACAGCAAGTTTTGCCTGAGTTGCATGAACATCAGCTTAGAAATATTATAGTTTATACGAAAACTGGCGGCCATTCTAGCACCAATATATATTCGCTTTGGAGCTAGTATTCATTACTGCCATTTATGTCATGTCCATGATTAAAAGCCACACAAAAGATTCGTTTGGTTCTGATTTACAGTACTTCAGTCTTCATGAAGCCGCTGAAAAGCCGTAAAAACGTACATTACTGTTCGAATTTAACAACTACTTTTCAGCATAAGCGCCAGGAATAGATATATTTATTGAAATTCCGTCTTCCAGAGTTTATGACTTTTATTTGTCTGCTAGCACTATTAACTTAGAGAAGATACTAATGGTCACTCGAATGCGGAAGGACTAAGGCAAAAATCATTACAGGATGCTTATCTCTGAAAAGTAAATGTTTCTGTTTAAATTCCTACTGACAGACAAATGAGAGGACGGAGGAAGCAAGACAACAAAAAGTAGAAAAAGTCTGAGTAGAGACGAATATCATGGTCACTTCAGTGTAAATTCAATTGGGACGCGTCAAATATCGAGACTCATTTATGACTCGTTCACGTAACTAGTAACACACTTTCGACTTTCAGAATATCACTCAATGAAATTGTGATTCGGCTGGTTCTAAGAGATGTGGGTATTTAAAGAAAATTAGCGCCGTCTGTTTTAGTCTACAAGTAGTTCCTACCTTCACTTGCTATTCATTTGCGAGACACAGTAGTTATAATATCTTACTAATTTTCTTTGTTCTTTGCTTCTTAACAATCTGTCCTGCAATGCTATCAGAGAAAAATGATAACAGGTTCTCTCCATAAGTACTGATGTAGTGTTTAAGCTACTTAGAAATAATTCTGTCATCCTGAAAAAAAAAAAAAAACTAACTTCATCTCCACGTTTTTGTAGCTCGAAACTGTGAAACGTGCTGCATTCCGTGGTAATCCAAAGCTCAAATACAGTAGCCACATTGCAAATTTAAGTCTTTTAGACTGATATCTGAAACATACAACATATACAAAAGATGCTAGCGAGTTGATGCTAGAAGTATCTAAAAGCGCGAAACAGACCAATATCCTAACGAAAAACCTAAAAAATGAAGCTAATGCATCATGGTTGACAAATGATTCCATGGATGGAATTTCCGTCATATTTGCTATTCTCAACACGATCTTGTGCTATTTTCAGCAATTGTGGGAGCTAGGAATGCCTAAAACTTCGTAATGGTGAAGACTTGACGTTCTGCCTATTGGGCAAAATTCATGATTGCTGAATTTTAATCATATATTTTAATATTGTCTATTCCCGCATTAATATTTACAAACAAGTGTAGCCATGGATGGCTTTAAAAGATATTATCAGTTCTTAATGATGTTAATCGAATTGCGTGGAGCAGCTTTCACTCAATTGTCATTTCTCCTGGCGGAGTCATACTAGTCGATGTTTGTTAGAAAAAAAAAAATCAACTGTAGTATAAATTATTTTTGCTGAAGTTATGCTGTATAATTGGTCAAAATAAAACAAGTAAATCGTGTCTAGGACAAACTGCCTGCTTACTCATCCCGATTCTCTCCGTATCTTCTGTAACTGTGTAGTACGACTACAAATTCGGGCTCTGTATAATATACAGAACAAATAAGCTGGTAAAATTCAATTAAATGTTTTTGAAAACTTCTAGACCCTCTCGCGTCGATTGCATATGTGCTGATAAATTTACAAAGTGATATCAAGCTAAAAGCTTAGGGTGGTCGAGTAGGAGCATTTTACAGACGAATAGAGCTCTTGCGAAGAGTAGGACGGATGAGATTCTCTTGCGACCTGTTACTGGCCATCCTCAGACATAAGATATTCCCATTATATTCAGCTTTAGGAAGTGGTGGAACCCAACAAAAGTATTACGAAGGTACTCAAAGTGCTTGCATTATAATCGTTGTAGTAAATGTTCTTTCCGTCAAAGATTAAACGGAAAATTCAGAGAACTAGTATTAGAATATAAATTTTTTTTACTGTTCACTGTTTGCATTTCTGTAGGTCGAGCACGTAATAGCAAGTGCAGAAAAGCAGGCATAGAGAAGCATAGACAGTCATTTGCCTCCCCACCAGTGGCTTACAGGAGAAAAGAAACGGAGTAATTGCCGTCGAATTTCACATTTAGCATGTGCCTAGCTCTAGTGGCGAGTGGAAGCAGAACTGAAACATTTCGCTGACAGCACTCAACTTGGAATCTACAGGTTGCGCAAAATAAAGCTAGCCCAAAAAAAAAATTGGCCCAGAAGATATTTGATGCGTCTAAAGATAGACAACAATAGTTACATCATACACACCAGGAGAGAATGATGTAAATTGGGTTGCCTATCTTAAGGTGTGTGAAATATCTTCTGGGCCAGTTTTTTTTCCCTTACGCTATACTAATGGTGTAAATGTTTCCACGAGCTAGTCTCAGATATTTCTTGACATTTTCTCGTAGGTACTGCTGGATACTCCCAGTTTCGAACGATTCTGCGCATTACCTCCCCCCTCCCCTACCCTCTCTTCCTCAACTGACTCCAGCAGCTAATGAAGTTTCATCTATCAGTCAGTGCCGCTTGATGGCGATAAAAATTCTCCTCCAGGCTACGATCTGGCCATTCTTCAGTGAGGATGCAGTTCTAGCGGCTGTTGTCCGAAGCAACATTTCACAGTTGTGGCAATATAGAGCGTGATTGCGCCGTCACTACCGCCATGCGAACACCGATCCCATCCCATGCATGTTTCCCTATCACTTTCTCTCTTTGCACAGGTGCGACTGGCGCGAACTATATCAGGTAGTAAGTATCGTACCTCACTTAAACATTACTGCGAGACATTCACGAGAGGGCAGAACTCTGAAAAAAGTACAAAGCTCTCAGGGATACATTAGGATGTCAAGAGAAACTTAAGGAGTGCTAGAAGCGACCACAGGGTGGGCAGAATAGATTTGGCCCGGAAAAATATTTCATGCGCCTTAAGGTAGGCACCCGAACTTACACCATTCGGGCAAATGATGTAAACCGTGTTGTCTATCTTCAGGCGCATCAAGTATTCTCTGGGACAGTTTTATTCTGCCTGCCCGGCACAATGTGGATTTCTGTTGCCTGGAAAGCGGCCGACCAATCAGTTTCTGGATCGCGAGAGTGGAATCACAGTGGCACAAGTGGCGGCAGCCCGCAGGCTAGCGGCAGGTGTTGATGGAGCGGCGCTCGACGCACGTCTTGCAGGTGACCTCGCAGCACCAGCGGAATCGGCACTTGCAGTTGACCTTCTCGCGCACGACGCGCGTGTCGTAGCCGCGGCTGCAGCACAGCAGCTCGCAGCCGTCGACGCCGGGGGAGGTGGCGTTGCACTCGCGACCCTGCGTGCCCAGTGAGCCGGTGCGCCGGTTGGGCAGGCAGAAGTCGGGCGAGTCCTCCGAGTAGACGAGGTCGGTGCGCTCGGGCTGCTTGATGGTGGGGCCCTCGGGCATGAAGGAGCGGCCGTCGTTGCTGGGGATCACCTTGGCGGCGCCGTCGAAGCGCTCCTTCAGCCGGTTGCCCACGTCGCGGAACGGCGGCATCTTGCGCCAGCACGTGCGCAGCGTACACGACCCGGACAGCCCGTGGCACTTGCACTCGGTGCGCATGAAGTTCTTGATCGCCTGCAACCAGACAGAAAGCTTCAGTGTAACGTCCGGAACGTACCATGGCCCAAACACGAACAATCGGTTCGGCTCATGTTTGACAGATCGCTTTTGTACCACCCAAATAGACATTTTGTCTCGCAGAACCCCTTCCGCGGCCTCCTTCCAGTTTTGAGAAAATCACCCGTGAAGTTCATGACGTGCAACCCATTCGAAATTGAAGGGATGGGTAGACAGCTGAAAAACTGAACATTTTCATAATTATATATAGGGGCCTTAGTCAGCCGGTGTGGCCGAGTGGTTCTAGGCACTTCAGTCTGGCACCGCGCTACCTATACCGTCGCAGGTTCGAATCCTGCCTCGGGCATGGATGTGTGTGATGTCCTCAGGTTATTTAGGTTTAAGTAGTTCTAAGTTCTAGGGGAGTGATGACCTCCGATGTTAACTCCTATAGGGCTCAGAGCCATTTGAACCATTTTTTTGGGCCTTAAACGCATATTTTCCAAAATGTCGAGAAAATAAACGTTTCCGACTGCCGGTTGTGTACCCGCAATGTTGTCACTCATCAACGGAAGCGGCGCTGACAAACGGCACAGTTAAATGGCCAGCAAGTGAAACTTCTGAGCCCGATTTCTATATACATTCTGCAGTATTTTTAAAACTGTTTTTATCTGTATCAAAGTTGGTGGACGCAGGAGTGTTAATAATGTAAGTACATCAGTACGTAATAATACGAAGTTAGGTAAATAAATTTCTAAAACAACTGGGACAAGTGAAGAATTAAAGTTTTTAATTCCGCTCGTTTAACAATAACTCTTTCACTCATTATGTTACATATTGTCACATTCCTTCGGACACCTATGAAGTTCATAAAAATGCTCATAAAACGCTCAAAGCAAATGTATTTGCGAAAATTAGAGCATCTGATGAAAGCAGTCTGCGAGTAACTACAACGTTTCTTTCGAAAATTCGGCGAAAAACAGACTTAGTTTACATTTCAAAATATTTCTTTTTCGGGAATTAATTTTGATGCGTACCACTCATTACAACGATTGAAAAATCGGTGCTGAAAGTTTATCATAAATGATGCAATCGTTTGTTATTCCTACCACGTTTCCAGAAGCGAACTACAGTTACGAACCTCCTGAAATTAAACTATCGTTGGGCCGCCACAGTTGTTTTCATAAACGAGTTTTAAAATATTGATTCTTCACTCATTTACTTTATTTGACATAGTTATTTATCAACCTTGTTATTTTTCACTTATTAATTCACCTATCCCCAACAATTTCTACATGGGGAAAAATACACATGAAAAATACTACAGAATGTGTATACGAATCGAACGAAGATCCTCCACACCCCAACATTATGCGTACATAAGTGCCAGTGGTAAATGTTTATTTTCTTTATTTCACGGAAAATAAGTGTTCTCGGACCTCATACACGATTACAAAAAACGCTGATGTTTCAGTTATCTGCTTATTCCGTCAATTTTGAGTCGACTGCACACCTAAGGTGGGAGCAGGCGTTAGTGATTCTTGATTTCTTATAGTCCTCCATTTTAGGTGCTACACAAGCGAGTTACCAAATGCAGCCCAAATTAGTTGACCGTGTCTGGGCCAGTCCTCTTTCTAGAATCCCCGTATCATAACACTGTTTAGTGTCGGCAAATTCAGTGTTCATGGCGCCTCGGGTAGTTGGACCTAACTTTCAAAGGAAAAAATTTGTAATGCTGCGTGCGTTACAAAGTTTATATTTAATCCACTACCGTTTCGAAGTCTAGACCGTCATAACCAGGTGGTAGGGATTTTCTACATAGCAGTTTACCAGGAGCTTCCACTGTGACTCACAAGTGGAAGAATAACAGTATGTCTGCTGCAGTATGACGAGGAAAATCCCATATGATTGTCGTTGTAAAAATGGTTCAAATGGCTCTGAGCACTATGGGACATAACATCTGAGGTCATCAGTCCCCTAGAACTCAGAACTACTTAAACCTAACTAACCTAAGGACATCACACACATACATACCTGAGGCATGATTCGAACCTGCGACCGTAGCGGTCGCGCGGTTCCAGACTGAAGTGCCTAGAACCGCTCGGTCACAGCGGCCGGCATTGTCGTTGTAGTTTGGGGTGACTCCTACTACTAAAGTTCGGATATTTTCTTTGTGCTTGCAACCGTTTGGGTTTATTGCAAGAAACAATGAATTGTTTGTAATTTGAGCTCTAATAGCGAAAGGATATCTCTTTGTCGATACATGAAAAATCAAATATAAAACTCACTCATTTTTTAATCTTTAAGCGTGTTTTACAGACGGACCGGCAGCGGAGAAACCAATAGCTCTAATATATTCAAATTACTTATTACTATTTCTGCATTAACTTTAATAGTACAACCAAAAATACTATTTTGCACAAAGTTTACATCTAAAACTACCCAAGAAACTCAGCATTGCCGGGTGTTTATTTATTCCAATCCACTATTATTCCATCTCCGTCCCCCTCCTCTCTCTCATCGTCTCCTTCTTCCCCTCTTTCTGTCCACCTCCACCTCCCCTTTCTATCTCCTCCTCCCCCTCTGCCTGTCCACCTCCTCCTGCATCCTCTATTTGTCCATTTCTTCCTCCCCTCTCTCTGTCACTCTGCTCCCCCTTTGCTTGTCCACATCCTCATCCCCCTTCTCTCTGTCCATCACCTGCTTTCACCCCCAACCCCATCCCACTGGGAGGTGGGTGGCTTTTACTCCCACCCTACTTCTTTCCACACAGTTAGTAAAATGTGTACAAAGTCCGGAAGAAATCGATCCAGAAGGTGAGGAGGATATGTTGAACATGCAAACATGTTTATAACATATATGGAGGTATGGAGATATGGCAAGAACATCACGTGAACTTTTAAAAATCGTAATTCGTATTCTCTTTTCCTATGCACTGAAAAGTTGTGGTGATACTCAGATACAATCTGAAGCACACCCTTCATCGTTCTGTTACTTTTTTGAAGGAATCTGTCGTAGTCCTCTATGAGTTTGACGCCTCTCAACCAGTTGATTTACAGTTTTCAGTTTATTAACTAGGTAAAGACCCGCCTCCATATGCTAGCTCACGGCTGTGTGGTCACTCTCGACGCGGTGGTAAGCCCGTTGTTACCCTGATGGTTGAGAATTTACACTGCCAGTATTTGGCCGACAAGGGGAGAAGAGGTGATGACGTAAAGTTTCTGATCACCAGTCTCTCCTCTACTGTCTTGGATTAAGTTCCACACCTCTCCGCAGTGTCTTATTAAGTGAAGGCAAGTAACGGTGTTATGGTGATGGTTCAAATGGCTCTGAGCACTATGGGACATAACATCTGTGGTCATCAGTCCCCTAGAACTTAGAACTACTTAAACCTAACTAACCTAAGGACATCACACACATCCATGCCCGACGCAGGATTCGAACCTGCAACCGTAGAGGTCGCGCGGTTCCAGACTATAGCACCTAGAACCGCTCGGCCACCCCAGCCGGTAGTTATGGTGATCCGTCCGTTTTATGGGGACATTAAACGGTGTCACCGTTGGTGACATTCGAGAGGAGTAAGGTATGTGCCGGCACCGTGTTTCAATCTCACCTTCCCTTCATGCCTCACAACAGAAACCAAACACTAAACTGTATAAGCTCTCGTCATACTCATACACACCACGCAGACACACATTTGACACTTCATAACAGGTCGGAGGAAAGAAAGGCAGACCACTTCCACTAGGACATTGCCAAGAGCGGCGATGCAGGATTCCTGCATCGGCTCCCCAATACTCATTGGCTGAGTGTGGGACTACTTTGACTTGAACCAGATATCAAGTCTTACTGAAATATTGATTTCTGATGTCACTGCGAAGGATTTGTCGATAAGGAACTAGTCCTTCAAGGAAACTCTGATAAAAAAGAGGCTATTTTATTAGAAAAAAAACAACTGAGTGCTATTATGGATAATTTCTATGATTTGACCGATTCATACTTCATCCCTTTCAATGTTTGTATCTTATTATTCCGCCTCACCATTCAATAATCCGTCTTTTTCATTTTTGTTTCCAAGGCGACAGATTCAGGAGCAGGCATCATAACTGATTTTTCAGTTTTTGTTTAAGCACGCGAGACTAACAGGAGCCGAACGGGGCAGCCGAGTGATCTAGGCGCCCTGTCACGGTCCGTGGGGCTCGCCGCGTCGGAGGTTCGAGTCCTCCTTCGGGCATGGATGTGTGTGTTGTCCTTAGCGTAAGTTAGTTTAAGTTAGATTAAGTAGCGTATAAGCTTAGGGACCGATGACCTTAGCAGTTTGGTCCCATAAGACCTTACCACAAATTTCCAAATTTCCAACTAACAGGATCAACAGACTGCTATTTATTAAATTTTGAAATAAATGTGAAATATAAATACAGTGCGTCGACTGGAGAAGAGACATAGAGGCTCAATTCGATGTACGCAGTAATAGGTAAAATATAAACTTAAGGAATTATGCGCTCTTCTGGAGGGGGGTAATAAAAATTCATCACAGAGTACAAACATTTTCAAACAAAATATAGTTTACCATCCATCTTGCATGACGAATAGCCTCAGGAGCACAGAAAAATATTCCACAACACGTTGTTTCATCAAGAAAGATCGCAGGATGTCCGAAAAGTTCAGCATATTTCTTTAGCTGCCTCAGATTTTGATACGGAACTTCTAATTTTGTTATGCAGGTTCTCAGTCCACTTAGCAATTCTTATATCGGGATGACTGCTTTCTACCAGCAAATCGTTACTCGCTGCTCTGCTAGTGTAAGATACTGGTTCTCAGTTAATTTACACATCTGGAAATTGTAACAAAAAACTATTAGCGTTCGTTTGACAGATGGCAGAGTGTTTCCAGTTATTTCATGTTTGTATTACCTTTGGAAATAAATTCTCTTTTATAAAAGGAGTAAAGATCAAGACACTGCACTCATTATGACTGCCATGTTGCCTCGAAAACGAAGAACGAGTGGGGTGGTCTGACTCGATGCGTCAAAAGGAACGGCTAGGCGCGCTCTTGCCCTTTCTTTACCTGTCGTTGAACTGTCACATTGCGACCTGGAATAGGTGTCACAATCCAGTCACAATACCATGTCTGAAATGAGAGCGCGTTCAGGGGAATGGAGTAAACAGACTGCCTATATTAGGTAATCAGTGACTCTGGCCTGCAGAAGTAATATTTGCCGAAGTCGACTCGTTTACTTCATTTTCTAAGTTTCTGGGGTTTTGACAGCTCAAAGGCGTCCATTCCCCTTCTTCCACTGACCCGAAATTTCCCCAAGCTTAACTGCACATGGGATGTAACAAAACTAGGAGGTAGCTTAAGAAAAATTATAAAGGATTTAAAAAAGGTTTCATATAAAGAGTCACTCTGAAGTATATCTACACAATTTTGATCGTAGTCTAGTCACATGTTGTTCCCGAAGATGTATGCGGAAAAGTTGGCAGAAGACGCATGCTACTTGACACTTCTCCACGCATCGTTGGTGCAGGTGTGTTACCCAAAATAACAAATTTGCAAATATGTAAAATGAATATCAGATTGTACAAATAAATGATATAAAACAAGAGGTATGCAGGATGACTGTCTATCTGAAATGTGATTACGGATACCTACGCTAGTCATTAGGCTGTAAGTCTGAATAGCCTAACGTCTGCGACTCTAATCTGAAGCTGTGCCAGAAAAGGCTCGGGAAGCATTTTATGAAACTAACGTGAATTTTATGAACGACTGGTGGCAACTGTCTCTAGTTGTCTTTGATTTAATACTCAGTCAAAACATTCTAAAGCCCACGTATTGGATACGCTCAGTATGCCTTTCCTTCTGGTCCAAAAGCGATTGTGGTGCTGTGTGTTAGACAACATTGATCCTACATTATGCTGAAGAACTGGACTCTCTACCGTCATGGTGTACTGCTTTCACTATCAGTTGTAATTTGCAGCTACTTATTACTCAAGCCGCTGTCACATTGTCAATGAAACAGTTACCTGCTCAATAAGTAGCTGTAGTTCAAAATGTGCCATACACGAAACTAGTATGTACCTGCAAATTAGCTTACGGAAGTCAAACATGGACCTCTTATGTGCAAGCAATTCTAAGTTTACAGTAGCGCATTGAGCAATGGAGAGATCATGTTGGACTTAACAAGATGTGACAGGAAAGAGCCAAATGTATAACAGAAAATATAGAATTAGAGGACTCCACGGTCAACGTTATGAAACTCATATGGAGATGGGCTAGGTGTGTGAGGATATGAAATGTATGAAGAAGGAGACACTTTGTTCTGAGTTGCGATACGAAATAACCTAGATGATTATCTAATGAAATATGGGTTGACGACGGCAGAAAATAAACGAGACAAACTTAGATGCGAAAAGCTGAAGACTGTGAAACTTGAAGAAAACGTAAAGAACAGCAAATGGGCAGAAGATGATAAATGAGTAATGGCGGTCATTTACCAAATGCAAGAGATTCGTATATGAAGCCTTGTGGCAGATGGCAAGCCTTCGTTGTTCTTCTCCTGTGAAAGAAATAAACACCTTCTCCTGTGGTGTAAAAGAGTTGTGTCTTAACGCGCATCTGATGAGTGTAGTTTACTGGTGGGTGTGTGCAAAGTGTGGTGTCGATGTGCCACCGGTCTTACAAGGGGAGGCCACAACGTTTGGAACGCGGATTTACTGTAAACTTCATACAGTCGTAGTACTCCATGAGGACAACAAACTATGTAACCAGTAGCGCGTACTCCTCAAGCGTTACTGAGAAAATCGCAAGATAATTTCGGTCGTCAAATATACAATCTCTGCGTGGCCATTTTTACCATGAAGCGGTTGCAGCCGAGTGCTGCCGGCACGGTAGCTCAGCGTGTTCGGTCAGAGCGTTAGCTACTCCTTCTAACAAATAAAACTGAGCGAACGGATCAATGAACAAACTGAACGGGTGTCACCGGACGTCCGCCCTGAACAAATTCAACGAACAATATATAACAATTTTTGTTTTTTAAAGAAAAGTTGTTGGCGTTAAGCTACTGGATCGCTGGATCGAGTTCCGTTCGTCAGTTTTTATTTTTTTTATTTTCAACACAGTCATTTTCTTTACTATTTATATTACAATTGATATAATGGGAAAAATACGTATAATCGGATGAACTTTTATTAAATTTACAATGTTATTTGGCAGTCTACTAATTTTTATTATCACAAATAATATAATATTCATAACTATCGACTAGTAAACGACCAAACGCATGAAGTGATACTGAAAATGTATGGTTGTCCGTGTCTTCAGATCTGTTCGTATTTAATCGAAAGAGAACGAGAATTGCTTCTCGGAAGACGCTATTAAAATACACTCGATACTGCATAACCAAATATCAGCGCCGATTTTTAAGGAAATACTGCGTTGTGCATGGTTTGCTTCCAAACTATCGTCTGAAAGAGAAATTTTTGAAAATATTAACGAGGTTTGTTTTTCCACGGAAAACGCCAAAAGACCTTGCCTATGCGGAAACATAGCATTTATTCAATGCGGCAGGTGTCGTTTAACTTTGTTTTCCATGTTTTTACGAAATATACCATCCTGCAACTTGTACTCGTAATGTCGAAAGCGACGATTAATTGTACATCTTTCGGAAGCCGTCTGTGCCTGTCAAAACTTGGAGGTAACAAGTAGTTTCGGGCTTCTTCCAGGTATAAGGGATTTCTCAAATCACGGACAAGTATACATTTTCAGTATCACTTTATGCGTTTGGTCGTTTACTAGTCGATAGTTATGGATATTACATTATTTGCGTATAATAAAAATTAGTAGACTGCCAAATAACATTGCAAATTTAATAAAATTTCATCCGATTACACGTATTTTCCCCATTATATCAATTGTAATATACATAGTAAAGAAAATGACTGTGTTGAAAGTAAAGGAAGAAGAAGCAGACGAACGGGACTCGATCCAGTGATTTTGGGGCTTGAACGCTAACCACTCAGCTGCCGCGGCTTCATGGTAAAAATGGCCACGCACAGGTATATATTTCACGACCGAAATTATCTTGCGATTTTTTCAATAGCGCTTGAGAAGTACGCGCTACTGCTTACACATTTTGTTGTCCTCATGGAGTACCACGAGTGTACGAAGTATGCAATAAATCCGCGTTCCAAACGTCGTGGCCTCCCCTTGTTAGCGCTCCCATCCGACCGATGGGTGAGTGTCACACGCTATCACTTCACGAGACAGTACGGTTTCGAATTCAATCCAAGACATTGATGCTAAGTCGGGTGATCAGGAACTGTGTTCCAGCGCCTCTCTCTCCATTTCCTGCCAAATACTGACGACGAAGATATTTTCTTCCACCACCTCAATTTGAACCGGCCAGATCGGAAACGAGCGCCACCGCACTAGGGAAGTTCCGAACCGCTCCGTCCCCCTTCACCCATCGACAAACCAGTGCGTGTTGCGCGGGGCTGCCTACTCACCAGGCGGCCGGCGTCGTTGTTGTGCAGCTTGACGAGAGTCTTGATGTCGGAGCGCCGGCGGTAGGGCGCGTCCATGAAGTCCTTGGAGCGGCGGTAGCCGAAGTTTACGTTGTCGCCGCAGCCGCCCCACTGCCACTCGCCCTCGGCGGCCTGTCCCGGCTGCTGCGGCTGCGGCAGCTGCTGGTGCGCCCCCGCACCCGGGGGCAGCGCCGCCGCCATCGAAGGCGCCCCCGCAGACGCCCCCGCTGCCCCTGGCGGCAGCACCGACGCCGGGTGCTCGGGTGGCAGCGGTCCCATGCGGCCGCTACCTGCCAACCACCAGAACCGTGTCGCACTAATGCATTTCGAGAAGCGAATGTGAAGACAACTTAGAACTGTCGAAAGGGAAGGACAGCATATTTATCACACAGCATGGTTTACGGATAAATAAAGCGGAAGGCTGTTCTGATAATTCAAACGATGACCAAAGGAAAGAAAATATTGGTGACTGAAAAAAAAATCATGAAGTGAGTCCACAGGGTCAAATTTTTTTGTCCATTCCTGTTCCTTATATTCAGGGTGCTCCATTGATCGTGACTGGGCCAAATATATGTCACGAAGTAAGCGTCAAACGAAAAACCTACAAAGAACGAAACTTGTGTAGCTTGAAAGGGGAATCACGATGGCGCTATGGTTGGCCTGTTAGATAGCGCTACCATTGGTCAAACGGATAGCAACTGTGTTTTTTTAAATAGGAACCCCCATTTTTTGTTTCATATTCGTGTAGTGCGTAAAGAAATATGAATGTTTTAGTTGGACCACTTTTTTCGCTTTGTGATGGATGGCGCTGTAATAGTCATAAACATATGGCTCACAATTTGAGACGAACAGTTGGTAACAGGTGGGGTTTTTAAATTAAAATACAGAACGTAGGTACGTTTGAATATTTTATTTCGGTTGTTCCAATGTCAGACATGTACCTTTGTGAACTTATCACTTCTGAGAACGCACCCTATTACAGTGTGATAACCTGTAAATACCACATTAATGCAATAAATGCCCAAAATGATGTCCATCAACCTCAATGCATTTGGCAATGCGTGTAACGACATTCCTCTCAACAGCGAGTAGTTCGCCTTGCGTAATGTTCGTACATGCATTGACAATGCGCTGACGCATGTTGTCAGGCGTTGTCGGTGGATCACGATAGGAAATATCCTTCAACTTTCCCCACAGAAAGAAATCTGGGGACATCAGATCCGGTGAACATGAGGGCCATGGTATGGTGCTTCGACGACCAATCCACCTGTCATGAAATATGCTATTCAGTACCGTTTCAACCGCAAGCGAGCTATGTGCCGGACATCCATCATGTCGGAAGTACATCGCCATTCTGTCATGCAGTGAAAAATCTTGTACTAACATCGGTAGAACATTACGTAAGAAATCAGCATACATTGCACCATTTAGATTGCCATCGATAAAATGGGGGCCAATTATCCCTCCTTCCACAATGCCGCACCATTCACTAACCCGCCGAGCTCGCTGATGTTCCACTTGTCGCAGCCATCGTGGATTTTCCGTTGCCCAATAGTGCATATTATGCTGGCTTACGTTACCGCTGTTGGTGAATGACGCTTCGTCGCTAAATAGAACGCGTGCAAAAAATCTGTCATCGTTCCGTAATTTCTCTTGTGCCCAGTGGCAGAACTGTACACGACGTTAAAGTCGTCGCCATGCAATTCCTGGTGCATAGAAGTATGGTACGGGTGCAGTCAATGTTGATGTAGCATTCTCAACACCGACGTTATTGAGATTCCCGATTCTCGAGCAATTTGTCTGGTACTGATGTGCGGATTAGCCGCGACAGCGGCTAAAACACCTACTTGGGCATCATCATTTGTTGCAGGTCGTGGTTGACGTTTCACATGCGGCTGAACACTTCCTCTTTCCTTAAATAACGTAACTATCCGGCGAACGATCCGGACACGTGGATGATGTCGTACAGGATACCGAGCAGCATACATAGCACACGCCCGTTGGGCCAGTACCCAATACATCAACACGATATCACAATAGCCATACATCAACACGATATCGACCTTTTCCGCAGTTGGTAAACGGTTCATTTTAACACGGGTAATGTATCACGTAGCAAATACCGTCCGCACTGGAGGAATGTTACGTGATACCACGTACTTATACGTTTGTGACTATTACAGCGCCATCTATCACAAAGCGAAAAAAGTGGTCCAACTAAAACATTCATATTTCTTTACGTACTACACGAATATGTAATAAAAAATGGGGGTTCCTATTTAAAAAAACGCAGCTGGTATCCGTTTGACCTATGGCAGTACCAAATGTCAACCTCTCCGGCACGTGGTATCCCCTGCTACGCTAACGAGGCTCTGGCGACCGAGTTTCTCCCGGGATAAGGAGAACCCTCTACTAAGCCAACGACCTTCTAGAGGGCGGATGAGCTGGTAGAGCAAGGGCACCCTCTTGTCCTTGGAGTGAGAAATCACTCCTAAAGACGGAAGAATCACCAAGGGTGGTCAACGGCATAGGATGCTGAAGGCAACGGGAAACCACAGCATTAAAGATCCAATGGATATCCCCAGGAAAACTCATCATGGCAGGGTTCAATGTCAAATTATCCGGAGTTTCAACTCCCCCACTCGGATCTCCGGGGGGGAGAGCCTTGAACAATGCCACAAGTAAATACAAAAATAATGCAACAATAGCAACTTGGAATGTAAGATCATTATACCAACCAGGCAAAGTAAATAATGTTATACAAGAAATGAAACGCCTAAAAATTAACATTTTGGGTGTAAGTGAAACAAGATGGCCTGACTCAGGAGAAATGACCATTGACAACATGAAAGTATATTACTTGGGAACTTCTGATAGCCAGCACAGGAATGGGGTAGGAATAATTTTAGATGAGTATGCTAGTAAATCTGTCAAAAGCATTTTACCAATCTCAGATAGAGTAATCAGTCTACATTTACAAACGAAACAAACAAATATTAATTTAATCCAAATCTATGCTCCAACAGCCGACAAAGACCAAGAAGAAATAGGAAAATTTTATGAATAATTAACACAAGCAATAGGAACCTCAAAAAGCAGAGACATTATTATCATCATGGGAGATTTTAATGCCAAAATAGGTGAAGGAAGTGAAGGTGATCTTATTGGACCTTTTGGTTTAGGAACAAGAAATGAAAGAGGAGATTTGCTGTCACAATTTTGCCAGGAAAACAATCTATTACAAACACATTTTTTAAACTCCCTAAACGAAGACTTTATACTTGGAAATCACCAAGAGACTGTAATGAAGAAGTTTGCAGAAATCAAATTGATTTCATACTTATAAACAAGAGGTACAAAAATTCTATTCATGGTGTGAAAACATATCCAGGAGCTGATATATTTTCTGATCATAACCTTTTAGTAGCAAAGTTCCATGTGAAACTGAAAGCCATACAAAAGAAACAAAAGAAGGACTATATAAATACAACTATTCTAAGAGACCCCTTGACTAAACAAAAGACTTCTGAAGAGATTAATAAGGAATTAGTTAGGATAAAGAATAATCAAACAGAAGACATTGATGGCAAATGGGAACTTATAAAAGACATATTAAATAATGCATGTAAAAACACAATGGCGACCAAACACGACAACATGAAAAAGAAGTGGATGACAGAGAAGATATTACAATTGATGGAACAAAGAAGAATACTTAAAAATAGAGATGAAAGCGAGTATAAAAGATTACATGCAGAAATACGAAAAGAAACACGGCAAGCAAAAGAAGAATGGTACAAGGAACAATGCTCTGAAATTGAGAGTTATGAAACAAGACATGATAGTTTCAACTTACACAAAAAAGTTAAAGATTTAGCTGGACTTAATAAAAAGAAAACTACAAGTTTATTGTTAGATAAAAATGGCAAAATAATTCCTGATGTTAAAGGTAAACTGGACAGGTGGACAGAATATGTCAAAGAACTATTTGAAGATACAAGAAAAGATAAAAAATTTTATGATAACATGATCGGAGAACGAGGACCAAGCATATCGAAAGAAGAAATATTACATGTTATCAACAATTCAAAGACAGGAAAAGCCCCTGGACCGGATAAGATACCAAATGACATCCTGAAACTCATAGGAATAGACCATATAGATATATTTGTACAATTGTTTAATGATATTTATAATTCGGGAATTATTCCTAGGGATTGGTTGACATCTACCTTTGTTACATTACCCAAAAAGGCTAATGCCAAAACTTGTAATGATCACCGTACAATAAGCTTAATGAGTCACACCTTAAAGATATTTCTAAAAGTTATACACCAACGAATATACAAAAAAGTAGAAGAAGGTATAAGTGAAACACAATTCGGTTTTAGAAGTTCCCTCGGTACAAGAGAAGCATTGTTTGCTTTTAACATATTAGCGCAACGATGTATGGAGGTTAACCAGCCACTATATGTGTGCTTCCTGGATTATAATAAAGCATTTGACAAAGTTCGTCATGATCATCTCATAGAATTGTTAGAAAAGAAAACACTTGATAAGAAAGACATCCGCATTATATATAACCTCTACTACAATCAAACCGCAACCGTGAAGGTAGAAAATGAGTTATCGAATGATATAGAAATAAAGAGGGGTGTGAGACAAGGTTGCGTTCTCTCACCCTTATGGTTTAATATGTATTCAGAAGACATAATCCAGGCAGCTCTATCAGATGAAATAGCTGGCATTAAAGTGAATGGGCTAAACATTAACAATGTTAGGTTTGCTGATGACACTGCACTACTAGCTGGAAACCTCAAAGATCTACAATTACTTCTTGACAAAGTCGCAGAAAAAAGTGAAGAATTTGGCTTGACTCTTAACGTAAGCAAGACTAAGTTCATGGTGATATCTAAAACACGCCAACAAGAAAATCTTACAATCAATAGGGAAAGAGTCGATCAAGTACGTAAATTTAAATATCTCGGAACAGTTGTAAATGAGGAGATTGAAAGCTCAGAAGAAATTAAATCGAGAATAGGACAGGCCAGAAGTATCTTTAATAAGATGAAAAATGCATTCTGTTCGAGAGACATTTGTTTAAACACAAAAATGAGGTTGCTAAGATGCTATGTATTCTCAAAATTATTATACGGAATGGAAGCGTGGACACTGAAAAAGAAGGACATGAACAGTTTAGAAGCTTTTGAAATGTGGGCATATAGAAGAATACTTAGAATTAGTTGGGTGTCGAGGATTACTAATCAAGATGTCCTAAGAAGAATGGGAAAGGAAAAAGAATTAATTAAAATTATTAAAGTAAGGAAGCTACAATATTTAGGGCATGTTATTAGGGGAGTAAATTACAAAATATTGCAAATAATACTAGAAGGGAAAATTTGTGGGAAGAGAACGAGGGGTAGAAGACGGACATCCTGGATTGACAATTTAAAAAATTGGTACAACTGTTCAACGTCAGAACTCCTTAGATCAGCCAAATCAAGATCAGAAATTGCCATGATGACAGCCAACCTTCTTAGAGGAGACGGCACATGAAGAAGAAGAAGTACCATCTAGCGTTCCAACCACAGCGCCATCTGGTTTCCCCCTTCAAGCTAGACGAGTTTCGTTCTTTGTAGTTTTTTCGTTTGATGCTTATTTCGTGAGATATTTGGCCCGGTCACTATCAATTGACCACCCTGTATATTTGAATGACTTTCTGCATAACATTCAGCAAGCAAAGTTGGGACTTTTGCAGACGACACTAGTATTGTAATAAAACCCATTAGAGAGAAGGCAGCAAAAGAGATGGTAACTGGTATTTGGCAAGCAATTATTACTGGCTGTCTGATAATGGACTCTCCCAAAATTTTGAAAAATCACACTACATTCAGTTTTTAACAACAAATAGATTCGTACCAACGATCGATGTAGCGCATAAGCAGGAGTCGGTAAATAGGGTACATTGCTCCAAATCTTTGGTTTTACATACTGGTGAAAACTTAAAGTGGAAGAAGCGTATTGTTGAGCTTTTCAAACAGTTAAGTTCAGCAACACAAATACTGATGTCGTAAGCACACGTACAAACCTCCTGATGTATTTTACATATTTACTGGGCCAACTCGTCACTTATAACGATAGTACTGATTGTACAAAAGCGAGCAGTAGTAATAATATGTGGTGTTCACCCACAGACGTCATGTAGGTAACTCTTTGTGGAGCAAACAATTTAACTGCGCCGTCGCAAAACATATATTCACTAATGAAATTCGTCACAAATAAACCATCACAGTTTGAGAAGAACAGTGACGTCCATACGTACAACACTAAAGGGAACAACGACCTGTACTACGCGTTGTTAAAGCAGTTAGTGGCTCAGAAATAAGCCCAATAAGCAGCAACAAAAATTTTCGATCATTTGCCCAATAGCAGAAAATGTATGACAGGTAGCGAAGCAAGTATTAAATCTAATTTAAAATCTTTCCTTCTTCACAGCTCTTTCTGTTTCATTGACGAATTTCTACTTAAAAACTGGTGGCAAAAAAAAATATTTTGTGAAATATTTATAAAAATTAAGTGTAGTTTCATGGGGTGGGAATAAAAATAATACTTTCTTCATTAACGTTAATACCAGTCATGTAAACACACCTATAAACTGACTCGTTCCACATCATTTCGATAAAATGATCTATGAAACATGTAACTAACTAACTAAACCTATACGAAGGTGCAGGAGGAGGAGTGGAGGGGAGTAAAAGGGACAATCACAAACATTTGAAGCCGATTTCCATTTGAGGGCGTTGCTGCAACGTATTGCAACGTAGCACGACTCTGATTCGGGTATACACCGATGAAACAAAACATTATGACCACCTGTTTGGTAGCGTGTTGTTCCACATCTCAAGCACAGTACAACAAAGACTCTGCTTGATATAGTACCAGAAGTACCTAGCACCAGATGTCTACGAACAGGTCAAGCAGTTACCGCAAATTAGGGGATAGTGATTTATTGTCACGCAACTGGCGCTCGATATACTCTGAAGAGCCAAAGAAACAGGTGAACCTGATTAATATCGTGTAGGGTCCCCGCGACCACGCAGAAGTGCCACAACACGCCGTGACATGGACTCGACTAATATCTGAAGTAGTGCTGGAGGGAAGTGACGCCATGAATCCTGCAGAGTTGTCCATAAATCGGTAAGAGTACGAGGGGGTGTAGTTCTCTTCTGAACAGCAAGTTGCAAGGCATCCCAGATATGCTCAATAATTTTCACGAATGGGCTGTTTGGTGGCCATCGGAAGTATTTAAATTCAGAATAGTGTTCCTGGACCAACTCTGTAGCAATTTTGGACGTGTGGGGTGTCGCATTGTCCTGCAGAAATTGCCCAAGTCCATGTGAATTCACAATGGACATAAATGGATGAAGGTGATCAGACAGGATGCTTACGTAAGTGTCACCTGTCAGAGGCATATCTAGAGGTATCAGGGGTCCCATGTCATTCCAACAACACACGCCCCACTGTATTACAGAGCCTATACCAGCTTGAACACTCCCCTGCTGACATGCGTGGTCCATGGATTCATGAGGTTGTCTCCATACCCGTACACGTCCATCCGCTCGATACAATTTGAAACGAGACTCGTTCGACCAGGCAACATGTTTCCAGTCATCAACAGCCCAATGGCGGTGTTGATGGGCACAGGCGAGGCGTAAAGCTATGTGTCGTGCAGTCATTAAGGGTACACGAGTGGGCCTTCGGTTCTGAAAACCCATATCGATGATGATTCGTTGAATGGTTCGCACGTTGACACTTGCCGATGGCCCAGCATTGAAATCTACGGCAATTTGGGGAAGGGCTGCACTTCTGTAACGTTGAACGATTCTCTTCAATCGTCGTTGGTTCCGTTCTTGCAGGATCTTTTTTCGGCTACAAGGATGTCGGAGATTTAATGTTTTACCGGATTCTTGATATTTACGGTACACTTCGTGAAATATTCGTACGGGAAAATCGAACTTCATCGCTAGCTCTGAGATGCTGTGTCCCATCTACCACGTTCAAACTCACTTAAATCTCGGTAACATGCCACTGTAGCAGCAGTAACCGATCTAACAACTGCGCCTGACACTTGTTGTCTTATATAGGGGTTGCCGACCACAGAGTCGTATTTGCCTGTTTAAATATCTCTGTATTAGAATACGCATGCCTATACCAGTTTCTTTGGTGCTTCAGTGTATGTTCCGATGATTACAGATCAGACACATTTGCTAGACAAGACATCAGTATGAGTTCATACCACTGTAGCACGATTCTGACCTTGCAACATGAACAGTTATCCTGCTGGAAGTTATCATCACCGTAGGGGGAGACTTCAAGCACAAATCGATGCGTGTAGTCCACAATAATATTCAGGTAGTTTATTGCTGCCATGTTGCCTTCGATTAGCACCATAGATCGTATGGAATCCCAACTCAGTACACCCCACAACATAATTCTGCTCCCACCGGCCTGCATCTGTGGCTCGATGCATGTTTCGTGCAGCCATTCGCTGCATGACGTGTAAATATCTAAAGATGGACCTGGTGTAATACGAATGCGGTTCATTCGACAGGTGACACGTTTCTATTGATCCACGGTGACAATTCAATGATGCTGTGTCATTGGAATCATAACTGATGATGTCTTTGGGTCAATACTGGAACAGTTAGGGGTCCCGTGATGTGGAGCACAATGTTCAACAATGCCCTTTGAAAGATGTGCTCCGAAGCACTTGCGCCTGCGCCAGCATTAACACTTTCGTCATATTTGCCACAGATTGATGTCAATTCTCGATTACACACGGGGGATCCTCCGACCCTTATGTTTTGGATGAGACGTGCTCGTCCAAAACCATACGGCCTACTCCTTATTTTCACCATCCTTCAACCACGTTCTTTAGGCGCTCACGACAGTAGTACGCCAACAGGCGATCGGCTTTGTTTTTTCAGAAATTCTCAGTTCCAGCCACAGCGCCATAACAATGTGCCCTTTGTCAAAACTACACTACTGGCCATTAAAATCGCTAGACCAAGAAGAAATGCAGATGATAATCGGGTATTCATTGGACAAATATATTATACTAGAACTGACATGTGATTACAATTACATGCAATTTGGAAGCATAGCTCCTGAGAAATCAGTACCCAGAACAACCACCTATGGCGTAATAACGGCCTTGATGCGCCTGGGCGTTGAGTCAAACAGAGCTTCGATGGCGTGTACAGGTACAGCTGCCCATGCAGCTTCAACACGATACCACAGTTCATCAAGAGTAGTGACTCGCGTATTGTGACGAGCCAGTTGCTCAGCCACCACTGACCAGACGTTTTCAATTGGTGAGATATCTGGAGAATGTGCTGGCCAGGGCAGCAGTCGAACATTTTGTGTGTCCATAAAGGCCCGCACAGGACCTGAAACATGCGGTCGTGCGTTATCCTGCTGAAATGTATGATTTCGCAGGGTTGAATAAATGGTAGAGCCACGGGTCGTAACACATCTGAAATGTAACGTCCACTGTTCAAAGTGCCGTCAATGCGAGCAAGAGGTGACCGAGACGTGTAACCAACAGCACCCCATACCATCACGCCGGGTGATACGCCAGTATGGCGATGACGAATACGCGCTTCCAATGTGCGTTCACCGCGATGTCACCAAACACGGATGCGACCATCATGATGCTGTAAACAGAACTTGGATTCATCAGAAAAAATGACGTTTTGCCATTCGTGCACCCAGGGTCGTCGTTGAGTACACCATCGCAGGCGCTCCTGTCTGTGATGCAGCGTCAAGGGTAACCGCAGCCATGGTCTCCGAGCTGATAGTCCATGCTGCTGCAAACGTCGTCGAACTGTTGGTGCAGATGGTCGCTGTCTAGCAAACGTCCCCATCTGTTGACTCAGGGATCGAATCGTGGCTGCACGATCCATTACAGCCATGCGGATAAGATGCCTGTCATCTCGACTGCTAGTGGCACGAGACCGTTGGGATCCAGCATGGCGTTCTGTATTACACTCCTGAACCCACCGATTCCGTATTCTGCTAACAGTCATTGGATCTCGACCAACGCGAGCAGCAATGTCGCGATACGATAAACCGCAATCGTGATAGGCTACAATCCGACCTTTATCAAAGTCGGAAACGTGATGGTACGCCTTTCTCCTCCTTACACGAGGCATCACAATAACGTTTCACCAGGCAACACCGGTCAACTGCTGTTTGTGTATGAGATATCGGTTGGAAACTTTCCTCATGTTAGCACGTTGTAGGTGTCGCCACCGGCGCCAACCTTGTGTGAATGCTCTGAAAGGCTAATCATTTGCATATCACAGCATCTTCTTTCTGTCGGTTAAATTTCGCGTCTGTAGCACGTCATATTCGCGGTGTAGCAATTTCAATGGCCAGTAGTGTACTTATATCAGTGGATTTCCGCATTTGCGAGCCGTATCTTCGCTAGAATGAATGCCAATTCGTCTCTCTTACGCTTACGTTCTTTTCTTACTGCGTCACATAGTCGCAACGCCACCAGGAGGCATTCATTTTCGCAGTGAGCAGTGGTCTTAATGTTCTAGCTCATCAGCGTATAGGGAAGGATATGTGGGCAAGGTATACGTTTGGCAATGGTGTCTTTCCGACGTGAATGCGATACGTGCGGAAACTTTAACTATGGCGACATTATTACCAGGTGTTTCCAAACAGGATCAACTTGCCTTTATTCTTTTCTTGGCTGCCAAATAAAAAACACTGGAAGATACCCATCTGAGAATGAAAAATTTTTATGGGTCAGCATGTCTGTCGAAAAGCACCGTTGTGGAATGGGTCGCCAATGGGTACTGTTGCTTCATGGTAATGCACCCTCCCGTATCACAAAAGTCGTAATGAAGAAGTTACGGCAACTCAAGTTGGAGACATCTGAACATCCTCCCTATAGTGGTAAACTTTCCTCATGCAATTATCACGCCTTGGATGCTTTACTAGTTGCCTTGAAGGGTCGACGATTCCTTTCGGTTGAGGATGGTCACCAAACAGTTAGGGAGCTATGCACTTCCGCACGCAGCAAGAAAGCTGATTTACCAAACGGATATCTTCAACCTGGTGCGTCGGCGGGACGGTAGCCTCAGTGCTCATGGCGATTTTGCCCGATTGGCATACCGATTCTAGATTGTACGGCGTTCGAACGGAAGCTTTTTTATCGACCCTTATAGTAGAAGAGAAAGTAATAGCTTGCGTAACAACAAAATTAGTGATGAAGTAGTCAAAGATATTTCCATGTAGGAACCCAGATAACTATGTAGGTGCAGAGAGCTTGAACAGGATAGATAAGTTATGGGATCTTTTGGGAGTGATGAATTGGGAGAGTTTCTCACGTTTCATGAACAAGTTTATTCCTTTTTAAGGGCTCAGTTGGTCGCGTCCAGATTGGTTACACAAAAAAGTTGCCATTCTTGTCGGGGCCGGGAAATATGAGTTTAACTTCGCCGTTTCGGACTTAAGTCCACAATAGAGCAGGGAGAAAAGACGGGATTGCTAGCTTGGAGCCGGTACAAGACAGAGCAGTACGACTTTACTCGATACTCCTCTAACAGTCAACGAGTGATTATTGCTCCTGCACTTTCCCTATTGGCAGCACATATCGAGTGCATAGGGGATAGATTCGTCGTCAGCACTTCAAGCAAATAAATGACTTTTGAGGCGACTAGCTTACTTGGTACGTACTCGCCAGTGAACTATAACTGAATATTGCAAGAAAATATTTTAAAAAGAAAACTCCATATGATGACAAGTCTGGCTGAGTGACCTGCACATTAGTAAGGCGAGAGCAAGCAAACCGTCATATATTGATTCACACAATCGAAGAAAGCTTGTTTCAGTAAAGGGGTTCCACTGCGACAGGTATACATATGGGGAAATGAGGAAGAAGTTGGTGACAGTTCTACGTCTGGAGGACAACATTGTGTGGAAGTAAGGACGAGGATTGGGTACGCGTCTCCGTAATCAGACTTTTGATAATTTGTGGAGTTGCAGTAAGGGGGAATAATGCTAGCATGGATACCACACTGGACATACTTCATTATATGGATTTAGCAGGTGGATCGTACAGGCTGAAAACTGGAAATATGGACATCCAGAGTAATGAATGTGGTAAACACAGAAATAGTTGGGGCAGTGGTGAATAACTATACAGTAACATCCAGCTGCTTCAATAAATCCTTCACTATAATGGTAGGAAGGTGGGAACAGTGGAAGAAGGAACCATTATCTCGTGCAGGTTACGTAGTCTGGTTTACTGACGAGTCTGAAAGAGAAGAAGATGCCGAAGCTGGGATATACGGAGTACAGAGCAGATTAGAGAGCGCAAAGTCTCTAGGGAAGCGTTATTCCAGGTACAGAGATTCGCTATCAGTGTGACGGGGCGAATCTCTGTTGGTGTTACTACGATCTTTTTCTTTTTTTTTAGTTTTATTTGCTGCCATTTACAAACGACCTGCTATCTTGTTACTAAGACAAGTCGGATGTTCACAATATAAAATTGTACATATACAGAATGTGAAACCTATTTGTTCTCTTCTTATTTTTTATACTCTTGAACAATATTAACAGTATTGCAGCTTTAAATACTTAGAGACTTAAAAGCAATTAAGAAACGGGGATACTTAAAATTAACAATTTACATTGAAAATTTGAATAGACAGTATCAATGTTCCACAATAAAATTTATTTAGTAGTTCGTTATGAAACTGCTTTCGGCTTCTTGGGCCATCGTCACAGAAGTTGTCTGACGATTGTCTAAGAAGTCGAAAGGTGGTTCATAACGAACTATTAAATACATATTTTTGTGGAAAATTTATAATGTTTATTTGAGTGTTTAACTTGTCTATGTTCCTCCAAAAACCGACGGAATATTCCATAAATATTAGCATTTTATATGTACAAGATAGGAATTTAGAAAGATAGAAAGGCGTTATGATATATTAACTCATGAATATTATAATTCGAAAAATGTCGTAAAAATAACTACATTCTGGCACCTAAGAAGAAAAAATAAAAGATAGTAGTAAAGTACGTAGAACGTATTAGAGGTCCCACCATTTAGCTATCTCGGGTGTGACGGTTTGGCAGTCTACGAGCCTATCGCATTCTAGTTAATGTGCAAAATGAATCTTTCACATTCATCTGACAAATTTAAGTGTGTTGACTTGTATCTGTATTACTCTTATACTACATTTGTTACAGGTCACATGTGATTTAGTTGTACATCTTTTACTTCCTTATTTCTACGTGTTGTATGCATGGTGTTTGTGTTGTCTCTAAGGTAAAACTTTATCTAAGCTTAGTAAACAATTATTTCATTTAAATTACTGGTGTTACACAAAACGTTGCTACATATATGAAAATATTTTATTATAGATGATCCATCTCTTTGCTCTTTAACTTGCTGGGCTTTCTCTTAACTTCGTCTTTCAGTAGTAAGTGCACCGTTTTATTTGCTGTTATTGTTAGTTTATTGTTGTTACACCTACATTGATATCTTCGAGGAGTTGCGTAGTCTTTTATTCTATCTTCTTGACAATAATTGTAGCACCTACATTCACTCAGACAGGCAAGTAGCTGTGAAATCTCTATCATCCCCTACAATGACATCAAAGATCGTTGCAGAATGCCATTAAATTCTTATGAGACAGTGGGAAAGTAGCAGAGGAAACCAGCTGTTTGTCCTGGTCACCTGGTTGATAGACCAGCCACGGCAGGGATAACGACTGCAGTTATTGGACCGGCACCCCTCCAATCTACCATTAAAGCGATTGTAAGATCTAAACTACATAGCTGGGTTAGGAAACCCGAAAACAAAAAACAAAAATGGCAAGCTAATGATGCCTAAATCACATTTAAAGAGAAGTTCTGTGATCCTAGATTTGAACAGGAAGCAGATTAAATTCATGGTCAGTTTAATGATGCGCACTTCAAGAAACAACTGTGCACGATAGAAATACACCAGAAAGCCCGTAAGGGTAAACTATGGTACAGGGATTAAACCGCAACACATTTAATCTTCCAAAGCGAAACACTGGAGGCCAAAAGGCATAAAATATTTAGGTTAATAAATTCTGAAGAAATTGTGGCTAACAGAGATATGAAGGGACTCTTTTAGTTTTACGAGTGCTGGTGGGCTTTACTAGAGTGAATGAGAGAGCTACCGCACCTAAAGTGACTTTTGGTGTTGGCAACAGGGGCCAGGAACACTGTTGTTTTGTCTGCCTGGTTAAAACAAAACAAATTAGAAAGGGTGGATCATCGGAAAATCGAGGAAGGAGAAACTGGAAGCATTCTAAATGTGGTGCTATCGGAGAGTACAAAAAATAAAGTAGACAGTAAATGTATGAAATTAATAAGTACTAGAAAGAACAAACGAAGAAAATCGTCTATGGAAGACCCTAGTGGAAAAGTAGTGGAGACAATTACATAACTATTACGCAGACATTAAAAGAACGCAAGGCCGCAAGAGTTGGAACGCAGCACGAAACCAGTTACAACACTGGTGTATAATAGAAAAGGGAAACAAACTGAAGCAACAGGCTGTGTATGTATACGATGCTGGTGCTTTCGAACTGAGTTTCCCATTACCACTTCATCCCCACTGCCGTATGTACTGTTATATACACAGGTTCTGTAATGCACTAAAAGTCAAAAGTATACAGATGGTCGAGCAGCTTATTTTAAATGCCTTGAACCAAAGCTCGGAAGGGCATAGTTGTTCTTGTATTTAGGAAAACTATCAGCATTCGCTGGGCCGGATGCATCAACTCTCACTAGCAAAGTTTCAAGGGCCGTAAGCGACACGAAGACATTTAAGGAACCTGGACGTAATGGTCAGCGTGGAGAATTTTGGAAAAATAAATGAATACTTCAGTACCATTGTGTACTCTGGCTGCATACATGCCGACTGGCTATCAACTATCACAATAACACACTTTTTGAGAAGCAAAGGCGATCCATCCAATTTGTTTGCTCTTTTTGAACATGTCTTTCAATATCCATTCCAAGTCAATGTGAAATTGTCACTCTATCAGCAGGGCTTTATCGACGGATATGGTACAAACGCGGTAATTCAAATGATCAAATGTGTGTCAAATCTTATGGGACTTAACTGCTAAGGTCATCAGTCCCTAACCTTACACACTACTTAACCTAAATTATTCTAAGGACAAACACACACACCCGTGCCCGAGGGGGGACTCGAACCTCCGCCGGGACCAGCCACACAGTCCATGACTGCAGCGCCCTAGACCGCTCGGCTAATAACGCGTGGCTGCGGTAATTATTGCAGTTGAGTAACTGGTAAAAGAACACGAAGAAGATCCCTTGCATTAGCGCTGCAGAGAAGAGCAGAGTGAAATACCCAGCACGCTTATCGGAAAGTGTACCTGTGACAGTGAGCAACTATCAAGGATCTGCTTTGTCACCTTCTGCTGTTAATTCTTATCATAAACTCCAAACACGATTTCTGCAATCAGATGGACTCTGCGGTGCGCAAAAGGTGTCACACGCTCTTCCAAAGAACATCCTCAACGACGAACCGAAACCAGGGATAGCGGACTCCAGCAATATCGTCTGTATGTAAATGTCCACAAAGCAATTACTCGGAAAACAAGTAAACTCTTGCTTCCATTAAATTAAATGAAATCGCACTAAAGAGGTTTGAACATTTCTGGTACCTCGGATGCCATATGCAAATCGAAACGGCGTAAATGGCACACGAACCTGAGCCATTGCAGCATATAAGCAATAAAGTTGAATCAAAGCGCAGTGGCACTATCCGCCGCTGTGTAACGTGACAGACTGTTGATCAGTGACGAAAAACCACTGAATAATTCCTCCTTGGTAATGCAATTTCAGCGTTACGTAACAGGAGTGACTATGAGAAACTCTATAAGAAAACAACACTAATCAGACAGTGTGATGCAGAAGTAGGTTTTTGCTGGTGTTTCTTGTTTGAAAAATGCAGCTCGCAGTCTTTGTGCAGCAAGTGGAAAGAAATAGGGGAAAAATTGCAAAATAGCCTCTCATTCAGGCCGATGGTAATGAAACAACACCACTGTAGCTCCACAATGGAAACCGGTGCAAGTTGCTTGCTGTTTGAAATTCCCTGAAAAACATGTGTAAGTCCTATAAAAGAGGGTAATATACACTGCCCAATCACATAAATGTGACCACCTGTCAAAAGCTTGAATAAACACCTTTTGCATCGCGGACGCTGTGAGACGGCCGGCCGCTGTGGCCGAGCGGCTCTAGGCGCTTCAGTCCGGAACTGCGCTGCTGCTACTGTCGTAGGTTCGAATCCTGCCTCGGGCACGGATGTGTGTGACGTCCTTAGGTTAGTTAGGTTTAAGTAGTTCTAAGTCTAGGGGACTGATGAATGGTTCAAATGGCTCTGAGCACTATGGGACTTAACTGCTGAGGTCATCAGTCCCCTAGAGCTTAGAACTACTTAAACCTAATTAACTTAAGGACATCAGACACATCCTGCCCGAGGCAGGATTCGAACCTGCGACCGTAGCGGTTGAACCATTTTCGAACTGCGAGACGTGCAGGAAGAGTGTCATTGAGGTTCGGGAAGTTGCCGACAGGTAAGTGTTGCTATGCCGACTACAACTGCGCTGGGTTTCTCGGTTGAGAATCCCTGGCGCGAACATCCTGATCGAGATGGTGCCATAGATTCTGGATTTGGTTTAAAACCGGGGAGTTTGGTGGACAGGGGAGCACAGTAAACTCATCCTGGTGCTCTTCGAACCGCACAAGTACACTGTAAGCTGTTTGACACGTTGCATTGTCCTGCTGGTAGATACTATCGCGCCGAGGAAAAACAAACTGTATGTAGAAGTGGACATGGTTCCCAAAGATAGACACACAGTTGTGTACATTCATTGTGCTTTCCTGAATGACGAGATCATCCAGGTAACGCCTCTGGTCTGAACGTTTCTGATGATTGTTGCAGGGTGTTTGCTTTCAGACGTTTCACGCCGTATGGGGTAACAGCCATCTCTTAGATGGACCACAAAACGCGATTCATCTGAAAGAGTCATCCATTGACAGTCAGTGGACGTCCACTTGCGGTACTGTCGTGTAAATTCCACCCTTTGTCGTCGAAACAGTTGTCAGCACGGATGCATGAACCACGTGCCTGCTGTAGGGGTCCATACGCAGCAACGTTGGCTGAACATAGGTTGAGAAGACACTGTTGATAGTCTCTTGATTCATCTGAACGGTCGCTTGCTCAATAGTTTCTATTCGCCTGTACACATTGCGGCAGCGTCTTTCACCCTTGTCATCTATGGCCGGTGATACACCGCGGTTGCCTCTGCGCCGGGTTTGGATTGCACCATTTGGCCATGCACGGTATAGTTTAACTACGGCAGCACATGAACTGTTTACAAGCTTAGCTGTTTCGGAAATGCTTCCACCTTGCGCCCGAAAGCCAATAATCATTACCTTGTGGACGACAGAAAAATCGCTCTGTTTCCGCATTATGACAACGACTGTACTGTTTTTCGTGTCCCCCGAAACGTTTTATACACTTTTCACTGCTAGTGCAACCACCTTCTGTCTGTTAGTGGTTATTGCCCGTTGACGTCGAACACAGATGGTAGTCACGTTAATGAGACTTTACCGAATACATTATACCGGGTGATCAAAAAGTCAGTATAAATTTGAAAACTGAATAAATCACGGAATAATGTAGATAGAGAGGTACAAATTGACACACATGCTTGGAATGACATGGGGTTTTAGTAGAACCAAAAAAATACAAAAGTTCAAAAAATGTCCGACAGATGGCGCTTCATCTGATCAGAATAGCAATAATTAGCATAACAAAGTAAGACAAAGCAAAGATGATGTTCTTTACAGGAAATGCTCAATATGTCCACCATCATTCCTCAACAGTAGCTGTAGTCGAGGAATAATGTTGTGAACAGCACTGCAAAGCATGTCCGGAGTTATGGTGAGGCATTGGCGTCGGATGTTGTCTTTCAGCATCCATAGAGATGTCGGTCGATCACGATACACATGCGACTTCAGGTAACCCAAAAGCCAATAATCGCACGGACTGAGGTCTGGGGACCTGGGAGGCCAAGCATGACGAAAGTGGCGACTGAGCACACGATCATCACCAAACGACGCGCGCAAGAGATCTTTCACGCTTCTAGCAATATGGGGTGGTTCTAATAAAACCACATGTCATTCCAAGCATGTGCGTCAATATTTACCTCTCTATCTACATTATTCCGTGGTTTATTAAGTTTTCAAGTTTATACTGACTTTTTGATCACCCGGTATATACGATTAAAGAGCGAACACTAAGAACGGAAGAGCACTCGGATTAAAAAGAAGCCAGCGATGCAGTCTTCCTCCGCTACTGCTCAACCAGTACACGGAAGAAATAAAGACAGAAATGAAAGGAAGCTACTGGAGTGGGATTAAAATTCAAGGTGGAAAGACACCAATGACAAGATTTGCTGAGGACATTGCTAGCCTCGGTGAAAGTGAGGAAACATTATAGGACATGTTGAAGGAAATAAACTAACTGAGAAGCACAGAATACGGATTGAAAGTAAACCAGAGAAAGACCAAGTTAATTATGAGTAGCAGAAAAGAAATTATCAATAAAATTTACATGAAAGTAGAGGCCTCCGTAGGAACTCTGCTACGGTGAAAGCAAAATAAAACACGGTAGACGAATCAAAGAATATATAAGAAGCAGACTGGCACAGGGAAAGAGAGCATTTGTCATTTAATGGAGTCTAGTATACAGTATCCAACACAAGCCGATACTTCAGAAAGAAATTTGTGAGAGGTTACTACGCGAGCAGAGCACTGTAGGGGAGTAAATCATGGACAGTGGGAAAATCGGAAAGGAGGAGAATCGAAGTGTTTGATATGAGATATTCAGAAAGCTGCTGAAATTGAAGTGGACTTATAACATAAGAAACGAGAAGATTCGACTAGGAAAGTAGTAGGTGCAACACACCGAATGTAAAAAGAGATGGGACGATAGTCTATGTGTTAAGCCATCAGGAAATGATAGCAGAGAGAGCCGTAGAAGTTAAAAACTGTAAAAGATACAGACTGCAATACATCCAACAATAATTAAGAAGGTTGGGTGTAAGTGGTACGCTGACATGAAATGGTTGGTACAATTTTTACTGGGGCATTATAGATTAACTACTCCACGTAAATAACTGGTAGAATAGGTGGATGCCCTCAGCCACACAACCATCTTTCAGTGAAATGCGTGGACCTTAAAAGAGTGACACAGATCAATTCTGAAATCACACTTATCGTTTACATTTTAGATTTCTTATTTCCCGTATTCTAAATACATATATATCTGCAATGTTATTATCATCCTATTTATTTGTTTTCTGAAAGCATAGATTTGCTTCCGGATAGATCACATACAGTCTGTTTCCTACGTTTAAAACATGTTCGATTGATTTATGAACTATTATATAGGTATTTCGATCAAAACTTAATTTGTTCCAGGCAGTAAATAGAAACAATCGTTTCAAATATAATGAGTAGGGACATGAAGGTCAATAACAGAGTAAGAGAAAACTGAGAATTTGAGAATGTAATAGCATCTGTCATAAAACTGAAATTAAAACGGGCAGTTGACGTAATCAGTTCACAGAAAATGGAATAGTCTAATGGGATTCGGGTAGACGACATTAGGAGACAAGTGAGGTAAACTTGAGTGCATTACGTTAAGCTTTATCGGAAAGACTTGGGTCTAGTTTTGATCCGAAAATGGTCGAGAACTTTGATGTAAATGAAGATTTAACTGAGAACTCCGACGTTAGAGTAAATACCATTCTAGAAATTCTGACCAACACCTTCTACATTTACATCCATACTCCGCAAGCTACCTGACGGTGTGTGGCGGAGACGAATGAGAATTTGTGGGAAAGGTTTTCTATGTACTGTCCTTCTACGAAAATCACTCGGACTATCCTTCTAGACGTTTATTTATGTCTTTCTCATTACGAATGCTGTCCTTTATGCCTTACTCTGCCATGCAACAGCAGCGTCACAGAACAAACATTTCTTTTACAGCCGGTCGCACGTATCGCGACCATATATCTCCGCTGACAGCTAGCCGTCGCGGTTGTAAGAAGACGTGTACAATTTGTGTGCATGAATACGTATATCAGATAGCATTCATAAAAGGCGAACGGCCATTATAGCGTGTCGGGCACCTTATCCGCAGATGAAATCTTTGACAGAGACAGTAGTAAGGCTATAGGTCGTTGTAAAGTGACAGTACTATTCAACGCAGAGAATGCAAAGTGGCTTCGCGGTAGAGCGACTTTCCGATAGCTTGGCTTGAAGGTTAGCCGGCAGAATGAATGTCTCCACTCTGAGAGAGAAAGTATTTCTCGATGTGGAGTCATTCCTATTGTACCCAGATGTGAGCAAAGTCAAAGCTTCTGAACGTACAGGCCCTGGTTAGAATAAAGAAACTTATACATGAGCGAAGATGATTTCAATCCAAGGTACAGCCTATTGGCGTCGGAGATGCATACGCAGGGTGAATGGATAACTTTCTAATTAATAAGGGGTAAATGTGACTGAAGTAAACATTTCTGTTGGATGAAACTGTAAGTAATAGTGCAGTGTGCATTGCATGCACTGGTGAAGTCAGGAGGCAAAGAGAGGTATGAAATGTGTAGATCACAACTAAGACTTCTCTGGAATGAGAAGGCGAGCGCAAATGCAGAAGAGCAGAAGGAAGATGAAGATTTAACGTCCTCCCGACGGCGGCATCATTAAAGACGAACTGGAGACGCAAATCTGGTGTGAAGGGGAGGGGTAGTTAACACATTTAATCCCTGCCGTGCACTGTAAGGTGCTCCTCGAAGTAGGGTGGACCATACGAAATCTTCCGAAAAGGAGAGTTGTTAGTATTACTAGACGATTTTTTAATTTTTTGAGACGCGTGTTCTCGGGCACTTTTTTACTGAATGGATTTACTATGAAGTGTTGAGAAAATTTACTACATCGTTTGGCGTAGGTCAGATGAATCTCATAACAGTTTACAGATATTCAGTGCTTCTTGGTTCGTGCATCCTCTTCGGTGTCATACTACGTCTACTTCTACAGAGTGTGACGGAGCATAGGTTGAAGGTTAAAATACTGGCATTTATAATCGTCTTGGTACCTAATTCCACAACTCCAAACTCACCCCACACTTGTGGGTTCTAGTACATGTTACTGGCAGTGTGTCATACGTATTTCATTTTCACTCAAATTGCGCCAAGCGTTCCCGAATATTGCCGCATTCCTTCACGTCACCAGCTTGCCAGCACCACTGGACCGTATAGGAGCCCCATGCTACAATTATTTCAATTAGTAAATCATATTTGTATCACGTTTGATGTAAATTACTTTAGATGTTCCAAAATTATGCTCATTCTTACTTATCGTCGCCTTCCCATCCACAGCTCCACGTCTATGATTTCTGGTGTTGTGTCACCTCTACAGCATTTTTCCCTAGCAGCAAGTCATGTATATGGCGAGTTCGGATGAAACTGTCCACGGTGATATGTGGTTTTGCAGACAGTATTCACGCTCTTTCGTTAGTCACCCATTACGGATTACGGCAGTTACTCTGGAAACAGATGTTTTAGTCAACAGAGCACATAGTTTACACATTTGAAACGGAAGCTAGCGAGGCACGCAATGACTGTGATACTGCAAGTGGATATCCACTTGCTTGTGTATTCAATGATCTAGCAGAATCAAAGACGCCAAAATATCCGGTGCTTTCCGATTTGTGACCTACTGGAAATAGAGAGTGTTTCGCAATTAATGGCTTTAACGCATAGAATTGGAAGCACACTTAACTACAAACAAAAATGTGTAATGAACATGGGCTCTAAAATGCATATCTTAACAGCTATGAGCACGTCTTCATCTTCGATACTGTGAAACTAATCTCTTCTAATTAAGAGATATGAGCACTTGTTCAGTAAAAGAGATACGTTTCACAGCAGCGAAAATGAACAAGTGCTCACAGCTCTTAAGGTATGCGCTTCAGAGTCCGTATTTAGTGGACTTTTTTTCTTTTTTTGGTCCATACTATCATCTCTCAAAATATGGAAAGCAAAGAGCTTGCAGTAGTAGAGATTAATTTCACAATATCTAAAATGAAGAAGTGCTTATTGTTCTTACGATATGCATTTTAGAGCCCATGTTTACTAGAATTTTAATAGAAAGAATATCGTGCACTTACAGCTGTATGCGTTTGCGCCAGTAATTATGATACACCTTGTATAAATTACCGCTGAAGAAAAGAGAAGCAGTAATACGAGTATCAAGGACTAAGATGGCAAGCGAGTAGTAAGCAAAGAAGGAAAAGCTGAATGGTCGAATATATAAAGAGCAATGCTATATGAAGGAAACGTGAAGACAGTAATATGAAAAGGGAAGTACATAAGGACGAGACGAGAGATGTAATGTTGCGAGATGAGACTGATAGAGCACTGAAACACAAAATTGGAGACAAGTTGCATGGAACACACGACATTGCCTCAGACCAATTAAGGTCTTTGAGAGAGGGGACTAGTACACAAGTTATGTGAAAAAGGCGAAATAGTCTGACACAGGAAAAAGAATGGAGTAATTTCAATGCTGAGGAAGGCAGGTGCCGACAAGTACGAATACTACCGAAATAGGTGAAGAGGCTAGGGTTACAAAATGTTAACACGGACTATTTACGAAAAATGCAAAAGCTGTAGAAGCCGACCTCAGGTAAGATCAGTTCGGTTTCCAGGGAAACGTAAAAATAAATGCGACAAAGCTGATTCTATGATGTACCATAGAAGGCAGAAAGATAGCCAAACCCACATTTATAGGCACAGCGAAACTTCCACTTTGCAGTGGAGCGTACACTGTTTTGAAACTTCCTGGTTTATTAACACCTTATGTCAGACCTGGACTCGAGACAATAACACTGCGTTTTCTGGGAAACGTTCTCAGCGATTGGGCTACCCATGCTCGACTCACGGCTCACCTCCAAGGACTTAATACTTCTAGTACGGTTTTCGAATTTGTGTGACTTCACAGAAGCTTTCCTACACACATTGCTGCACTAGAACTCTTGGTAGAAAAAATATCGTGGAGAAATAACTTCACCGCAGCCTAGGGAATTATTTCCTGAATGAATTTTTCACTTTGCAGCGAAGTGTGCGGTATTTTGGAACTTATTGCCAGAGTAGGCCGTGGCTGAACCATTTCTCCACGGTATTCTTTTCCCAGGAGTGCTAGTGCCGCAACGTTTGCAGAGCTTCTGTGAAGTCTGGAATGTAGGAGATGAGGTGCCGGCGAAATACCGGAGATATTCTGGGTCCTGCCTGGATAGCTCATTCTGAAAGGCATTACCTACAAAAGGCAAAGTTCAGAGTTAGAGTTATTGTCCAGCGCTGTTTTTTTCTGCGAGGAAGCTACATTTATAACATAGGTGGATTTAATGGAAGCTTTAGAGATCGATGACTGGAATACATTCTTTGATATTCTAAGTTATCAGGCATAAAGTAATGGGAGAGAAAGGTTATCTAAAACTTGTATAGAAATTAGGCTAACGTTTTAATCTGGAAGGACATAAAGGGTGGCAGTAAGAAAGACGAGAGTGAAACACACTATCAGTCTGTCCCCGACGTTTGGGAGTCTGTGTCTTGAGCTAGCTGTGAAGGAAACTAAGTATAAAGCTGGAAAGGGGATTAAAGTTCAGCAAGAAGAATTTAAAATTTTGACGTTTGCTAATAATGTATAAATCCTGTCAGAGCCGGCGAAGCACTTGGAAGAGTAGTTCAAGGAAACAGATAGTGTCTTGAAAAGAGGTTATAAGAACATCATCAACAGAAGTAAAACAACGGTAATAGAGTGTAGTCGAATTAAATCAGGTGATGCTGAGGAAGTTAGACTATAAAATGAGATCATATGGGTAGTAGACCAGTTTAGCTAATAAGCAGCAAAATAATTGACGATGGTCGAATAAGAGGGGATATAAAATGCAGACTGGCAATATCAAGACTAGTGACACATACTTAATATAAATTTAGTGTTAGGAAGCCTTTTCTGAAATTAGTTGTCTGGTTTGCAGCCATGTGCGGAAGTGAAAATGTGGACGGTGTTCAAATGGTTCAAATGGCTCTGAGCACTATGGGACTTAACTTCTGAGGTTATCAGTCCCCTAGAACTTAGAACTACTTAAACCTAACTAACCTAAGGACATCACACACATCCACGCCCGAGGCAGGATTCGAACCTGTGACCGTAGCGGTCGCGCGGTTCCAGACTGTGGCGCCTAGAACCGCTCGGCCACCCCGGCCGGCGTGGACGATGTAACAAAACAATATACCCTTTTGAAATGTCGTGGAGAAGAAGAAAATTGAAGTTACATCATGAGGTATCATGACGTAGTCAGTTTGGTAATGCAGGGTAGTGTGTGTGTGTGTGTGTGTGTGTGTGTGTGTGTGTGTGTGTGTGTGTGTGTGTGTCTATATGTGTGTGTTTCTGTATAGAGCGGAGGTGTGGGGTTAAAAATCACTTGGAGAGACCAAGGTTTGATTACAGTAAGCAGGTTATCATATGAACGTATGTTAGAGTGCTTAATGCAGAGATGAAAGGGTTCGCAGACTGTACACTAGCATGGCAAACTGCCTCAGACCAGTCTTCGGACTGAAGACCACACCTCGTAACTCCCATGGACATTCCGAGGTTTGACGAGATTAGAGTTTCCATTTACCATAGCAGCACCACAGCCACTAGGTGGGTAAGGTGAGTCGTGTCACTTGTAAGTAGGCTGCTTCTATTTTGGCAGCGCTGTGTAGCGCTTTGAATTGGATCTCTGACAGCGCTTTCTTTGTAAGAGACTCTGTGGCGGTTCGATTCGTTGTTGGAAGTTAATCGCCAGTAGTGTTGGGCAGTTGGAAGTTAGTCGCCAGCAGTGATGGAAGTACTGTTGGGCAGTTGGAGGTGAAGCAGTGATGGATGTTAAATGTGAAAAGTTAGCTTTGATGGAGGGTAGAGGTCTGAAGTGTTAGCGAAGGCCAACGATCTGGAAGTATCAGACTTGGAGATTGAAAATTAATCATGATAATATATCTCTGTGCTGGATGTCAACGACGATTTATATTCGTGTTTGAATTGGTTGTCACATTATTAAGGTAAAAAAATACATTATTTGGTTTGCAACAAATTCTTTCCTTTGCTAACTACATGGCTGTTAGTAGTTAGTGGCTTGCCGGCCGCTATGACCGAGCGGTTCTAGGCGCTTCAGTCTGGAACCGCGTGACCACTACGGTCGCAAGTTCGAATCCTGCCTCGGGCATGGATGTGTGTGACGTCCTTAGATTAATTAGGTTTAAGTAATTCTAAGTTCTGGGGGAGTGATGACCTCAGATGTTAGGGTCCATAGTGCTCAGAGTCATTTGAACCATTTGAAGTTAGTGGCTTTAGTAGTTAGAATCTTTTATTTAGCTGGCATTATTGACGCTCGCTGTATTGGAGTAGTTCGCATAATGAAGATTTTTGTGAGGTAAGTGCTTACGTAAATGTATAGGTTATTGTTAAGATTTCTTTTTAGTCAGGGCCATTATTTTGAATTAATTGGCTCAAATGGCTCTGAGCACTATGCGACTTAACTTCTGCGGTCATCAGTAGCCTACAACTTAGAACTAATTAAACCTAACTAACCTAAGGACATCACTCACATCCATGCCCGAGGCAGGATTCGAACCTGCGACCGCAGCGGTCGCTCGTCTCCAGACTGTAGCGCCTAGAACCGCACGGCCACTCCAGCCGGCTTGAATTAATTATTTGAAGTCATGTTGTAATTTTTTTGAGCAGATTGCGTTGCACTTGAATTTTGTGGGTCAGTGTTGACATGATAAGAAAAACAAAGAGAAAGTAGGCTCAGTACGTTCAGTTTTACTCAGCTCTTTCAGAATCAAATAACGTAGGAGTTTCATCTTCTCAGTCATTCAGCAATTTAAGTACAGATTCATACATTTAAATAAAGAAGTTTCGCACTCACCTTTGATGGCCTTGTCACAGCTGCACTCGATGAGCTCTCCCATGGAGCAGGCCCGCGTCACGGCGAACGTCACGCCCGCCGCCGTGATGGCGTTCACGAAGCCCGTCTCGCGCGTGTCTGAAACGCAAACACACGCACGGCTCACCACTGGCCCTGCACGCTGCACACCTCCCACACACACTCCTCACTGCATACGACTCCAGACGGCAGCGACTGAGTAACGCCACTCTGCAGAGTATTCGACCTCCCACAGCCTTCTACGTTACACACCGAGGTTCATTTTTCTACTGTTAATAACATATTTTTAACTCGTCCTTTATGAGCTGTGGTGGTGATACCTTCTTTAGTTCCCGAGAATGAATAACAAAATTTTTACACAAATTATATTTTGTTAAAATTTTCTCGGGGTGTCAGCCGTGCGGCAGCGTCCAGTGGAAGCAACGTTCCTACGAGTTTTTTACTCACCTTCACGCGATGTGTAGCTCTTGGGCGGCACTCTCCTCTGTCTAGATAATAACGGGCGGACTTTTGAATAGACATAGGTGATATGCTGTGCGACGGCGTTCCGCAACTTTGTCGTCAAAGAGACGGTGGAAACAAGAATAACTGACGATTTCGTCAACCTTGACAGCGATTTTCAACTACGTTCTGCATGAAATAAGGCGTTAGCGCAAATTAATCAAGAACACTTCTGTCTCAGAGAGAGGTGAGGGCAGCCGACAGAATGTCCATATGGCACCGGGACTCAACACTCAATTCCCGCACAACCAACTCAGATCAGAATACTCTCTTCTGGGGGAACCATTTGGCCCACTCGATTCTCTTACACCATAGCAGACTGGAATCCAGTAATTATAAAAGGTCATATCCAACAGGAAAACAACAGTTCCCCTGAGGATGATGACTAGTTAACTCGCTGAAACGTTTTTTTTTTTTTTTCAAGGGAACCCTGCTACTCGGTTCATGGCCCGAGAAAATGACACCAATTACATTCACTGCAAAAGCTTAGATTCTCACATGACACATTTGTAACGTTCCCGAGCAGATGCTAAACGTTTCCAGTCACATGTTGAAATTAACGTGGCAGACGCCACTATGCATTAATATCGATTTGCACAAAAGTTAGAAATATTTTCCTGCGTGTCCTATTAAGATGTTGTGATGTCCACAGGTTCACTACTTGCAAATCACAAATTTTTTGGTTTTCGTCTCATAAATTTAAGGACGCAGTGACAAATAATTACGCGTTTCCTTTGTAAATAAAGTACCGAACGTCACAATTGCCAACAGTCCCAACACGCCAACCTAAAACTCATGTAGCAGAGAGTGATAGGAGACTCATGTCTGATTCGTAAGAAAAGTCGACAATAACTATCCTCACTGGTCAGAAAGTTTCAGTGTTTCAGTACTAGGTAACATCATGAATGACAATAACCTGTTAATATCAGCATCACCTTTCAGATTTCGCACGTAATAAAGAAATAACTTAAGAGAACTCCACTCAGAAGGCGTAACAGATTGGACTCAGCACAAATGTTGAAGCAAAATACACTATAAGCTAACGTCAAGAACGATTTACGTCTCCATCTTTGTTCTCGACTATCAGTAGCATCGAACATAAAGTGGAAATAGTAGAAAGTATTTTGTATAGAGCAGCTAAATCTAAATATATTGCACCTAAATTTATTGTAAATTGAATGGCAGTGGATTTTTCGATCCATTATAAACGATTTACCGTGCTGCAGGACACGTCTATTCAATGAAAGAAAATTGATTGACTGTCTCTATACGCGTCCCAATATCTCCCATGTTATTTTCGAGACTCATATACTAGATACACTAAGGTAGCAGCCGAACTGTTCCACATTCGTCCTCGAATGCTGGTCATATCTAGTTCATAAGCACTTCAAACGCTGGACCACTACTCTAGTCGTAGTCACACTACTGTGATGTGTGCGAATTACTTTACGGACACACTGCACTCCTCCCAGAACCCTTCCAAGCAAATCTGAATCTTCATTCCCCTTGCGTATCACAAATTTTATATGGTGGTCCTTAATAATACCCTTAAATATGTGACTTGCTGCAGATATTCGCCGTGTCCGCAGCTCGTGGTCGTGCGGTAGCGTTCTCGCTTCCCGCGCCCGGGTTCCCGGGTTGGATTCCCGGCGGGGTCAGGGATTTTCTCTACCTCGTGATGACTGGGTGTTGTGTGCTGCCCTAAGGTTAGTTAGGTTTAAGTAGTTCTAAGTTCTAGGGGACAGATGACCTTAGAAGTTAAGTCCCATAGTGCTCAGAGCCATATGTTCGCCGCTACAACACTGTCATTATCTCATCTACTTCCTAACTTTGCAAACCATTGTGAAGTGTGTGGCAGAAGGTAAATCGCATTCTACTATGTATCTTCTCCTTATATTCGTGTGTGGAGCGTTAGAAAACAGATTGTCTCAATACCTCTGTGCGTGCCGTAATTTATCTACCCTTGTCTTCGCGGTCGTCACGTACGAAACTATTTTATATACCCGATTTCCTCTTTCAATAATGGTTCATGAAACTTTATAAGTAGGCTATAGCGGGACATCTGGCATGCATCTTACAGCGTCAACCACTTCAGGGTTTTCAACGTTTCTGCGACAGCCTCCCATGAGTCAAATAAACTGCTTCAGTAGAGCTGACTTCTAGTCTGTGGCAGCCAGCTGTGACCGAGCGGTTCTAGGCGCTTCAGTACGGAACCGCGCTGCTGTTACGGTCATACGTTCGAATCCTGCCTCGGGCATGGATGTGGTTGACGTCCTACGGTTAGTTAGGTTTAAGTGGTTTTCAGTCTAGGGCACCGATGACCTCAGATGTTAAGTCCCATAGTGCTTAGAGTAATTTGAACCATTTTGAAATTGAAGATCCCAGACTGACGACCTATATTAATTTATTTTTCGAAAGATTGTTTTGCAAGCTACTTCCTTTGTTGATGTGCTACATTTCCCGACGATTCTTCCAATGAATCTCATTCAAGCATCTGCCTTACTAGCGATTAATTTTATGTGGTCGTTCCGCTTCAAATCGCCCCGTACAAGTACTCCTACGTATTTAAAAGCAATAACTACATTCATTGATTGTTTTGCAGTCACGTTGTTGTACACTACTGGCCATTAAAATTGCTACACCACGAAGATGACGTGCTACAGACGCGAAATTTAACCGACAGGAAGAAGATGCTGTGATATGCAAACGGTTAGCTTTTCAGAGCATTCACACAAGGTTCGCCTCGGTGGCGACACCTAGAACGTGCTGACATGAGGAAAGTTTCCAACCGATTTCTCACACACAAACAGCAATCGACTGGCGTTGCCTGGTGAAACGCTGTTCTGATGAAGGAGGAGAAATGCTACCATCACCTTTCCGACTTTGATAAAGGTCGGATTGTAGCCTACCGCGATTGCGGCTTATCGTATCGCGACGATGCTGCTCACGTTGGTCGAGATCCAATGACTGTTAGCAGAATATGGAACCGGTGGGTTCAGGAGGGTAATACGGAACGCCGTGCTGGATCCCAACGGCCTCGTATCACCAGCAGTCGAGATGACAGGCATCTTATCCGCATGGCTGTAACGGATCGTGCAGTCACGTCTCGATCCGTGAGTCAACACATGGGGACGTTTGCAAGACACCAACCATCTGCACGAACAGTTCGACGACGTTAGCAGCAGCATGGACTATCAGCTCGGAGACCATGGCTGCGGCTACCCTTGACGCTGCATCACAGTCAGGAGCGCCTGCGATGGTGTACTCAACGACGAACCTGGGTGCACGAATCGCAAAACGTCATTTTTTCGGATGAACCCAGGTTCTGTTTACAACATCATACTGGTAGCATCCGTGTTTGGTGACATCGCGGTGAACGCACATTGCAAGCGTGTATTCGTCATCGCCATACTGGCGTATCACCCGGCGTGATGGTATGGGGTGCCATTGGTTACACGTCTCGGTCACCTCTTGTTCGCATTGACGGCACTTTGAACAGTGGACGTTACATTTTAGATGTGTTACGACCCATGGCTCTACCCTTCATTCGATCCCTGCGAAACCCTACATTTCAGCAGCATAATGCATGACCGTATGTTGCAGGTCCTATACGGGCCTTTCTGGATACACTAAATGTTCGACTGCTGCCCTGGCCAGCACATTCTCCAGATCTCTCACCAACTGAAAACGTCTGTTCAATGGTGGTCGAGCAACTGGCTCGTCACAGTACGCCAGTCACTACTCTTGATGAACTGTGGTATCGTGTTGAAGCCGCATGGGCAGCTGTACATGTACACGCCATCCAAGCTCTGTTTGACTCAATGCCCAGGCGTATTAAGGCCGTTATTACGGCCAGAGGTGGTTGTTCTGGGTACTGATTTCTCAGGATCTATTCACCCAAACTGCGTGAAAATGTAATCACATGCCAGTTCTAGTTGTCCAATGAATACCCGTTTATCACCTGCATTTCTTCTTGGTGTAGCAATTTTAGTAGCCAATAGTGTACAATGAAGGACCCTTCAGTCAAATAGCAATGTGTTATTACAGTGTTTTGAGGATCAATTGCCATTTCCCGCAGCAGGAGTCTATCCTTCGCTACAATTTACTAACACCGTAACTTCTCTGTATACAACAACATCACTCACGAAAAAGCGTCATAATGGTCCGACATTGTGAAAATAGTCGTCTTATAGCTCTCCTTTGCGGTACGACCGAAGTTACTTTTACTTCTGACGACTTCTCCCCGTTCAGAATGAAGTGCTGTGTTTAGTTTGCTAGAAACTCATTAATCCATTCACACAGTTGGTCTCACATTCCGTGCTGTCGTATTATCTTCATTAGGTGGCAGTGCGAAACTGTATCGAACGCCTTCCGCAAGTCAAGGAGCACGGCATTAACGTGGTTGTCTACGTACTACTTAGTGGGTCCCGTGGACGTACAGAGCGGGCTGTGTTTCCGACGATCGTTGTTTGAGTCCTTGTTGCTTCCTATAGGTGGAACTTCCGGTTTCCATAAGTGTCATAATACACTAGCGTAAAACATGTTCAAAAATTCTGCTACAGACCGACGTCAGAGGTATAGTTTTGTGCGTCTTTTCGATGATCATTCTCGAAAACGGGAATGACCTTTACTTTTTTTTCTACCACAAGGAAAGCTTCGCTCCTCAAGGGACCTACGGCACACTGTTGCTAAACACGATATTTCGCATATACTGGCATACTTAGAATCGAACTGGCATCCCGTCAGGGTCAGCGAAGTTCCTTGTTTTGAGCGATTTCAGTTGTTTCTCCACCCTTTGGTGACTTATTTCGTTATCTGTCATTTCGCCGAACGTGCGACGATTTAAAGGAGGAACTACAGTGCAATCTTCGTCTGTGAGACAGGTTTTGAAAAAAGACGTTTAGTATTCCGTCCTTTTCTATGTCATTCTCTGTTTCAATGCCATTATGAAATGTATTTGCCGCTGCGAAAACGGACAACCGTCACTTGTATAATGGAATGACGGCAACAAAAGTTTGTGGTGGACTGTGATTCGAACCCAAATTTCTCATTACATCATTCTTCTGAACAACAAAGGCACTGCAATATCAGATTTATCCTAACTAATCAATACATCAAATTAAGTATTACCAAGGTCAAGATAACATATGTAACAGATGTAACCATACACGCAGAAGGTATAGAGGGAAGAACTGTCACATTACACGTCAGTCAAATTGCTATCTCTTGTTTCTTCCATTAAATCATTAAATACACTTTTAATTTCAATTTAAAATACATCCACAACCTATTGTATGTACTCGTATGTCATTTATTATCATTATCAAAGCTATCTATATATACTACGCGCTCAAAAGTATTCAGACACCTCCAAAAACATATGATTTTCGTATTAATTGCATTATGCTGCCACCTATTGCCAGGTACTCCATATCAGCGACCTTACTAGTCATTAGACATCGTGAGAGAACAGAATGGGGTGCTCCTCGGAACTCACGGACATCGACCGTGGTCAGGTGATTGGGTGTTGTCACTTGTGGCACACGTCTGTACGCGAGATTTCACAACTCCTGAACATCCCTGGTTCCGCTGTTTCCGATGTGTAAGTGAAGTGGAAACGTAAAGGGACACGTACAGATCGGGGATGTACAGGCCGACCTCGTCTCTTGACTGACAGAGACCGCCGTCAGTTGAAGAGGGTCGTAATGTGTTACAGGCAGACATCTATCCAGACCATCACACAGGAATTCCAAACTGCATGAGGATCCACTGCAAGTACTATGACAGTTAGGCGGGAGGTGAGAAAACTTGGATTTCATGGTCAAGCGGCTGCTCATAAGCCACACATCACACCGGTAAATGCCAAACGACGCCTCGCTTGGTGTAAGGAGCGTGAACTTTGGAGGACTGAGCAGTGGAAAAACGTAGTGTGGAGTGACGAGTCAGGGACCACAATGTGGCTATCCGATGGCAGGGTGCGGGTACGGCGAATGCCCGGTGAACGTCATCTGCCAGCGTGTGTAGTGCCAAAAGTAAAATTCGGAGGCGGTGGCGTTATGGAGTGGTTGTGTTTTTCACGGAGGGAGCTTCCACACCTTCTTGTTTAGCATTGCACTATAACAGCAGATGCCTACATTGATGTTTTAAGCACCTTCTTGCTTCCTACTGTCGACGAGCAATTCGGGGATGGCATTCACCTCTCAGCACGATCGAGCAGCTGCTCACAACGCACGGCCTGTGGCGGAGTGGTTAGACGACAGTAACATCCCTGTAATGGACTGGCCTATACAGAGTTGACCTGAATCCTACGGAACACCTTCGGGATGTTTTGGAACGCCGACTTCGTGCCAGGCCTCACCGACCGACAGCGCTACCTCTCCTCAGTGCAGCACTCCGTGAAGAATGTGCTGCCATTCCCCAAGAACCCTTCCAGCACCTGATTAAACGTATGCCTGCGAGAGTTGAAGCTGTCATCAAGGCTAAGGGTGGGCCAACTCCATATTGAATTCCAGCATTACCGGTTGGGGGGGGGGGGGGTTGCCATGAACTTGTAATTCATTTTCAGCCAGGTGTCCGGATAGTTTTGATCGTGTGTGTGTGTGTGTGTGTGTGTGTGTGTGTGTGTGTGTGTGTGTGTTATTTTTTTATTCTGCCCTTTTGTAAAATTTTCAACAAGAAAAATTTTCTATTAATAAAACTTAATATGTACGATATAATATGTAAAATCACACAATGTACAACCTGCTATATAATAAACGCCAGCAGGTCTTTTCTTGAGAAATAAATAATAAATAAATAAGTTTTTCCTCTGACGCCGTCCAAGCAATTTTCCAATAAAATGTCTTCCCTGTACTGAAATATATATAGTGGAGGTACGAGTGCAGCTTGCAGACACGTGGTTGACGACACAGGGAAGTTTGGGTCCGGCTGTGATTCGTGCTCGGATGCCTAATGGTTTTTTTTTGTTTTTTTTTTAAATTAGCTTACTGCTAATACGACCGATCGCGATAATTGGGAAATCCGGGTTCGAGTCACGGTCTGGCACAAATTTTCGTTGTCGTTATCCCATCATACAGCTGATGGTTGTCCATATTCGCAACTGCGAATACGTATCATGTATTTCACAACGGCTGTAGTCGTCGCGTGCATCGTACTTGTGTAACACACGGGCACTGCAATATCGTAATGCTCAAATGTTCAAACATGTGTGAATTCCTAAGGGACCAAATTGCTGAAGTCATCGGTCCCTAGACTTACACACTACTTAATCAAACTTACGCTAAGAATTTGGCTTGTTAAGTTTTTGTTTGTCTGTGAGACACTGGCTACGTTTAAACTTTCAGTGAAGCTTTCTATTACGAATGTCAGACCACAGCGGGTCTTTCCCATCCCTTAAGCCGTCGGCACACGGACCGTGCATCCGAGCGTTGAGCGTTGAGCGTATCGAGTTTCTGACCTCATAGCGTGGAATAGCACGTTCGGGAGTCTTTCCGAACGTGCAGAGCAATATCTGGCATGTCACATATTCTGAGCGTGCATCTGAGCGTTGACCAATAAGATGGCACAACGCCACCTACGTCACACGCACGCCGTCTCCCTTCAGTACAGAGTTGGGACGCGCCATATTGGTATTCATTTCAAGCCTATATGTATATATGCCGTTTCTGAGCACCAGCAAATTGGGAATCACCGGAAAACCCGTTGTTAACTGTGTGATACGTTCCAATAAAATAATGACAAACATCATTTTGCTGACATAAGAATTATTTTAACTTGCGTATTATGAGAGTAGGCTATTTGAAGGCAGCGACACACTGAAGATCTACCCAAAACCGCATTGTTCTTGGTACAATTTGTTATAATTAAATTTCAATTAGTAACATATCTACGATTAAGGTTTCCAGCACCGCGTAACATACTATGATTAGACATAAATGGTACATTGTTGGTGTAGCGTAGTAACTAGTGTCACTATTCACAGGTTAGTTATTACTCCGGGTGCTGGTTCGCGGCTTGCCACTTCCAAATTTTTTTTCCTAACATTAGCGTTTTTATTAGGTTCTGGTACTTCATTATTAGTTTAATGTAAGTATGTACTATAATATTTGATGTTATGTAAATATAAGTTTACTCTTTTTTTAGGGGTGACCTTGTTCGATTGGCTTAATCTACAGGACAGCTACTTGTATAAAGACATTTTGCTTCTTTTTCTTTTACGCTTCGTAATTCACATGTTGCAAAGATTCTGCTACTGGGTAGGAACAGTGATCAAGTAAGACTGACCTTGGGGTTTTACTAAAATGTGGGAATGATGAAATAATGTTTATCTTATGCGGAGAAGTATTCCAAATTTGTACCGCACTGCTTGTAACGGAGCTGATTGGACATGGTACTTCCCTTTTCGTGGACGATGGAGGAAATGTGGGTTTTAATAGAGCTAACGTGGGAATATTAATAGCGCCCGTTGAGTAAACAGTGTGATCTACGAACTAGAAACATCCCTCAACTGCCGCTGGAGTGCGTTGCGATCGCGTATACCACGTTGGGGGCCCACGTACCGTATGCACAAGTCGCATCGTTCCTGAGCGTTCAGCAGCACGTTGAACTCTGTACGCTCAACGTTAACGTTCGACAGCACGGTCCGTGTGCCGACGGCTTTACTATTTCGCTCGGGACATACCTGTCTAAAGCGCATTGTGCGATGCCACTGAACATTGTCCACTGATGCTCAACATCGTTAGTGCCGGTGGTGAAATTTTCGTGATCTGTCAGATAATCTGTCTCTTGTCGCTTTTACTAAACGTAAGATCTTTCTGCTTCTCTTTATACTCCCATTTACTGCTCTACTGTCTCTTATGATCACTGATTCCCTGTTCTACGCAGAGCCGTACGGGTCGGGTCTGCTTAGTCACCAGTAGGTCCGAGAAGTTGCCTTCACGAATCGGTTCTCTAATTAACTGCACATCGTAATTCTTGGATAAGGCACTTAGAACAGTTTCGCAATGTTGCCAATGGGCATCACTGTGGGGGTCCGGATGGGGGTTTGCCGGGGACGGCCAGCTCGTCCCACGCATCCCCCGATCGGACTACGACTCTGGTTGCTCGGGATACTGCCCGCATTAAGGCTGATCCCTCACCTGTGGTAGAGTGGGAGGTCGTCTCAAGGTGTGGCAGGGGCGAAAGACATTCCGGAGGGCTGAACGGAAGGCCTCTCCAGTTTGTCTGACGAACCGGTTTCAGGCTCTGTCTCAGGCTGATACTGATCTTCGGCCTGACATGGCTGCTTGTCCTGTTCCAGAGGTTGCCCCTCAGTCTGCAAGATACAACAACAAAGTTAGGAAACTACTGCGAAAGCAAAGAGAGCTTCACTCCAAGCTTAAAGGCAGCCAAAACCTCTCAGACAAACAGAAGCTAAACGATGTCCAAGTTAGCGTAAGGAGGGCTATGCGTGAAGCGTTCAGTGAATTCGAAAGTAAAATTCTATGTACTGACTTGACAGAAAATCCTAGGAAGTTCTGGTTTTACGTTAAATCAGTAAGTGGCTCGAAACAGCATATCCAGACACTCCGGGATGATGATGGCATTGAAACAGAGAATGACACGCGTAAAGCTGAAATACTAAACACCTTTTTCCAAAGCTGTTTCACAGAGGAAGACCGCACTGCAGTTCCTTCTCTAAATCCTCGCACAAACGAAAAAATGGCTGACATCGAAATAAGTGTCCAAGGAATAGAAAAGCAACTGAAATCACTCAACAGAGGAAAGTCCACTGGACCTGACGGGATACCAATTCGATTCTGCACAGAGTACGCGAAAGAACTTGCCCCCTTCTAACAGCAGTGTGCCGCAAGTCTCTAGAGGAACGGAAGATTCCAAATAATTAGAAAAGAGCACAGGTAGTCCCAGTCTTCAAGAAGGGTCGTCGAGCAGATGCGCAAAACTATAGACCTATATCTCTGACGTCGATCTGTTGTAGAATTTTAGAACATGTTTTTTGCTCGAGTATCATGTCGTTTTTGGAAACCCAGAATCTACTATGTAGGAATCAACATGGATCCCGGAAACAGCGATCGTGTAAGACCCAACTCGCTTTATTTGTTCATGAGACCCAGAAAATATTAGATACAGGCTCCCAGGTAGATGCTATTTTTCTTGACTTCCGGAAGGTGTTCGATACATTTCCGCACTGTCGCCTGATAAACAAAGTAAGAGCCTACGGAATATCAGACCAGCTGTGTGGCTGGATTGAAGAGTTTTTAGCAAACAGAACACAGCATGTTGTTATCAATGGAGAGACGTCTACAGACGTTAAAGTAACCTCTGGCGTGCCACAGGGGAGTGTTATCGGACCATTGCTTTTCACAATATATATAAATGACCTAGTAGATAGGGTCGGAAGTTCCATGCGGCTTTTCGCGGATGATGCTGTAGTATACAGAGAAGTTGCAGCATTAGAAAATTGTAGCGAAATGCACTTGGTGCAGGGAGTGGCAACTGACCCTTAACATAGACAAATGTAATGTATTGCGAATACATAGAAAGAAGGATCCTTTATTGTATGATTATACGATAGCGGAACAAACACTGGTAGCAGTTACTTCTGTAAAATATCTGGGAGTATGCGTGCGGAACGATTTGAAGTGGAATGATCATATAAAATTAATTTTTGGTAAGGCGGGTACCAGGTTGAGATTCATTGGAAGAGTCCTTAGAAAATGTAGTCCATCAACAAAGGAGGTGGCTTACAAAACACTCGTTCGACCTATACTTGAGTATTGCTCATCAGTGTGGGATCCGTACCAGATCGGGTTGACGGAGGAGATAGAGAAGATCCAAAGAAGAGCGGCGCGTTTCGTCACAGGGTTACTTGGTAACCGTGATAGCGTTACGGAGATGTTTAACAAACTCAAGTGGCAGACTCTGCAAGAGAGGCGCTCTGCATCGCGGTGTAGCTTGCTCGCCAGGTTTCGAGAGGGTGCGTTTCTGGATGAGGTATCGAATATATTGCTTCCCCCTACTTATACCTCCCGAGGAGATCACGAATGTAAAATTAGAGAGATTAGAGCGCGCACGGAGGCTTTCAGACAGTCGTTCTTCCCGCGAACCATACGCGACTGGAACAGGAAAGGGAGGTAATGACAGTGGCACGTAAAGTGCCCTCCGCCACACACCGTTGGGTGGCTTGCGGAGTATAAATGTAGATGTAGATGTAGATGATTCTCTGTTCCTGCTCATTACTTGAGTCTCCCAGTCTATAGGTGGCAATCTAAAATCTCCGCCTAAAACCATGATATCAACAGGAAATTTACGTGAAATATTCTCCATGTTTCCTCTCAATTGCTTCAGTATTACTGCAGTTGAGGCAAAGGGGGCTATAAAAGCATACTACGACCATTTTTGATGCACCTTTAACATTTACTGGTATCTTCACCCACATTATTTTACATTCTGAACCTGTATTTATCTCACTAGACATTTACGTATTTCTTATCGCTATTAACTCGCTTCCAAGACTTTGCGGGGATTCGGTGATGATTTGGGCAGGATCGTGTGACTATTTTGGATGATTACGTTAATATCATGGTGTAATGTTTGTTCCACAACGATGATGCTGCGTTCTAATACGACCGGAACTTTTTTCACACAGCCTGCGTCGTCCAGGATTGGTTTTCTGAGCACGAGGACCATTTGACGCATCTTCCCTGGCCATTACAGTCACCAATCTCAATGTTATTGAGCTTTTGTCGTCTGCTTTGGCGAAACGGTGCGTGATCCCTGTTCGCCTCCAACATCGCTACGTGAAATTGCCTCTAGGTTGTAGGAAGAACGATACAAGATACTCTTGAAAACCGTACAGTACCAGTATTTAGCTATTCCAAGACGACTGGAAGCTGTTTTGAATGCCAACGAGTTTTCTACGCCATGTTAGGCATGGGAACGTGCGGTGTTTGCAGTGTTTCCATTTCTTACGCCAAGCCTTGTATATGCACTGTAAGGCACGTTATGGTGTCTTGCGGAAAGTACTTCCGGTACCACCATTTTCCCTCCTCTCCCGTCCAGTTACTAAGGAAGAAATGGTTACAGGTAAACATCCGTAAGGAGCTCTAATTTCTCTGAGTTCTTTGTCGTCGTCATTTTCCGAGATGTATGTGGGAGAAAGTGATATGTTCCTGGATTCCGTTTAGAACATAAACCCTCGATATTTCAACGGCATGGCGGCTCTGTTTGTTTGCTTTGTTTTAGGGTGCAAAAACAACTAGGGTCATACACGCCCACGTCAGATCTGTAGAACGCATCTACATCCACATCTACATCGACATGGATACCGTGCAAATCACATTTAAGTTCCTGGCAGAGGGTTCATCGAACCACCTTCACAATTCTCTATTATTCCCATCTCGTATAGCGCGCGGAAGGAAAGAACACCTACATCTTTCCGTACGAGCTCTGATTTCCCTTATTGAATCGTGGTGATCGTTCCTCCCTATGTAAGTCAGTGTCAACAAAATATTTTCGCATTCGGAGGACAAAGTTGGTGATTGGAATTTAGCGAGAAGATTCCGTCGCAACGAAAAACTCCTTTCTTTTAATGATTTCCAGCCTAAATCCTGTATCGTTTCTGTGACACTCCCTCCCATATTTCGCGATAATACAAAACGTGCTGCCTTTCTTTGAACTTTTTCGATGTACTCCGTCAGTCCTATCTGGTAAGGATCCGACAGCGCGCAGCAGTATTCTAAAAGAGGACGGACAAGCGTAGTGTAGGTAGTCTCTTTACTAGATCTATTACAGTTTCTGAGTGTCCTGCCAATAAAACGCAGTCTTCGGTTAGCCTTCCCCACAACATTTTCTGTGTTTTCCTTCCAGTTTAAGTTGTTTGTAATTGTAATACCTATGTATTTAGTTGAATTTACGGATTTTAGATTAGACTGATTTATCGTGTAACCGAAGTTTAACGAGTTCCTTTTAGCACTCATGTGGATGACCTCACACTTTTCGTTATTTAGGGTCAACTACCACTTTTCGCACCATTCAGATATTAGTCTGCGAACAATCAAAGACGGCTGCTCAGATTGTCTCCCAAATCGTTTATATAGATAATGAACAACAAAGGGCCTATAACACTACCTTGGGGAACGCCTGAAATCACTTCTGTTTTACTCGATGACTTTCCGTCAATTACTACGAAGAGAAAGAAGATCTAAAAACGACTACACGTTAACCCCAATCGAAGGAAGAGATGGCAGCTGCAGGGACATAGCGAAAGGTTTATCAAATACACCATAGGGAAGCGGGGGTCATGAGCTAAAAATTAAATGGCGTCCGTCATATTGCTACGACGGATAAAAAGTAAAACGCGCTTCGTTCGCTAAACGGGCGATAACTCACACGGCAAACACAAACAAGAAGTAAGTGGTTAAAAAAGGACATTGCGTATGGAAATGGCGGACCGTCAAAGTTGAGCGCAATGAGTAAAAAGTGGTAGGGGAGCATCACTTAACAAATGGTGATGGCTGAAAGGACAGTGCCCGATACGCAACCTGGCTGAAATGATCTCCTCTCACAGAGACGGCCGAGAGGAGCACGTCCAAGGCGCTGGGAGGGGCTTAATCACCCGCAGCTTGTTCCCATGAATGGAGGACCAGTGGTGATGCCAAGTCACACCACTTGCTGCCAGATGGCAACACAATCATAGAAGGAATGTAAGAAATAGTGGGCCACCGAAGTTTAAGCCCGCAAGACTCTCGCGCTTAGTAAAAGATCACATGAGGAAACTCGCGGCCCTTCTTTGGCTGTTATCCACGTTTTCTATTAATCCAACTTGGTAAGGCTGCCAGACGAAGAAGCAGTGATTCCCACCGAAGGCGAGGGGGTTGGCAGCACCTTTGTATGCCGCTCTTCAGCCTACAGAATACTTAACACCGTAATAAGAAGGTAATAAAATAATAAAAACAGCGATTTTTTACATTTTAAAATGGCGGAAATTTGAGGAAGTTAAAATGTAAAAGAGAGGGTTGGCGATGTTAGTTAAGACACACAGGAAGCAGACTGGGACAATAGTAGACTGAAAAAGAAAACAAAAACAAAAAAAAACCACGACGACAGTCTGATTTCTATTGGCAACAGATAAAAAATCACACCTAGCGACAGTATGGTTTCTGTGGTGTCACCGCCAGACACCACATTTGCCAGGTGGTAGCCTTTAAATCGGCCGCGATTCGTTAATATACGTCGGACTCGCGTGTCGCCATTATCAGTGATTGCAGACCGAGCGCCGCCACACGGCAGGTCTAGTCTAGAGAGACTCCCTAGCACTCGCCCCAGTTGTACAGCCGACTTTGCTAGGTTCACTGTCTACATGCGCTCTCATTTGCAGAGACGACAGTTTAGCATAGCCTTCAGCTACGTCATTTGCTACGACCTAGCAAGGCGCCATATTCAGTTACTATAATTACTATCTTCAAGAATGTATTCCGAACAGATAATATTGTGAATCATGTACCGTCAAGAGCGACGTTAATCATGAATGGATTAAAGTTAAGTATCAAACTAATTACGTCGCTTTCTGAATTCTCATTCCTTGTTATGTTCCAGACCTCACGTCAATATAGTTCTTCCCTCCTCGCGCCAGCCTTCGTGAGCTAAAACGCGTGCATTTCGGCCTCCACCCGTAACACTGTGTTGGCTCTTCTGCTAACACAAAAGTTTCTGTTCGTAACACTTCGGTAAAGAGTCATAATACTGAACATTCATTTAAAACACTGCACTGAATGGTTCAAATTGCTCTGAGCACTATGCGACTTAACGTCTGAGGTCATCAGTCGCCTAGAACTTAGAACTACATAAACCTAACTAACCTATGGATATTACACACATCCACGACCGAGGCAGGATTAGAACCTGCGATCGAGCGGTCGCTCGGCTCCAGACTGAAGCTCCTAGAACCGCACGGCCACTCCGGCCGGCTCACTGCACTAAAAAGTCGGCACGGAGATGACTTACCACAGCCTAAGGCAGACAGGGGAGCGGGGGTGGGTGTGGGGGGGGGGGGGGGAGACCCGGACAGATGGGGGAAAATAAAGGGGGGAGGAGAGGAAAAAGCAAAAGGGGTGGAGGGCGTCATAGTTTCTCTTACCCATAGAAAATAGCATCGCGCCAATTAATCTGCCTGATAGTATCGAATAAATAACTTACGTGCCCAACATAAATTAGTCGACCTTTCAGTAGAAGGTAAGTGCCCACTGGTGGCTGCCTTACCGCACGTGTGTGTGGGGAGACGCGCCCGCCTCGGCTGGCCAATGAATAGCAGTGGCCCCAGACAGCCTGCATTGAGCGCGACACAGGAAGCAGTGTAACGCGATACGTGCCGCGTGCAGACAGCGCAGCGGTGAGAAAGCGAGCAAGCACAATGAGCCAGGCTGCCCCCCCACCCCACCCCACACGCGTCTAATTAACACTTAGCGGCGCTGCGCGCGTCTCACGCCGGTTCACAAGACTATAAGATGTCGATTTCCCACCGACACGAATCGCACATCTTCCCAGTATATCGCTGCGACCCTTTCAACGGCTCGCGCACGTCGCGTATGCGGGATCTGGGAAGGGGGGGAAGTGTTCCTGTCTGCGTTCGCGAGGCACGTATTGAAATGCAGATCAAAAGCGTGGCCAAACAAGCGGGAGTGAGCGGCGTGCGTGCGGGCTGCCCTGCAACGGGGAAGGAGGGGGAGGGGGCAATTACTCGGTGGGGCCACCGCGGGGACAGACGTGAATGACAACCGGGCCCGGATAACGAGGCTGAATGCGCGTCCACCTGCCGCATTCACGTGTCTCGCCCTGTCCAACCCGGCGCTCAATGGCCGCCTTTGACGACGTGACAGCCACTCACTGCAATTGATACAGCGGCTGGCTAGCGGGACGCTGGGACGCTGGGACGCGGCCAAAAAGACGAGCTGCACCCAGGCAGCGACCAGGGCCCAGCTGCCGGCCCGCCGGCCGACTCTGCCAATTAGCGCCCCCCGATGTAAACACAGATAAACGCGGATCCGCCACGCAGCACGGCAGTGAGAAGAGAGGATAGGCGACGCACCGGCGAGACAGGGGGCAACGAACGCCGGAAATCCGGGACCCCCATTTCTCGTACTCTGACACGGGTGACAGCCGCTGTTGGGGAAACGGCTCGCACCGTCCAGGATCTTGTCGACATTCTGGAAGGCCACTTACGAAACAATTAAGGGGGGTAGGATGTCAAACGGGCCGACTTGGAACAGGAGAGGCACCGCAGGACATTTTAATTTCCACTGTCAATACTTTTACAAATAAATTCGTAAAACTTTGTCAGCATCACCAAGAAGGATTCAGGATTCACACTCATTGCAGTGTGAAATTTCGTCATTTTTTCACTTACTAATGTCTGCATTTGTTGCTATGGGTACACTTTTCTTCATAAGTTAGAGAGATTCTTCGATGAATTTCGCACAGCATACATACCATACTCACAGATGTATGAAACTTTAGAATTTATTTAATTTATGAAAAAACTAATGATCTGTTGTATTTTAAACTTCATGTTTAGAAAAAACACAAGTTTTGTAGTTAATTACCTCAATTCTTACTACAGTTTTTAATAGATTTGGAAAATTCTAGAGTTTCATACACCTTTAAGTATGGTTTGTATGCTGTGCAAAATTCATTAAACCATCTCTTACTTATGAAGAAAAGTGTACCTATAGCAACAAATGCTGCCATTAGTAAGTGAAAAAAATGATGAAATTTCACATGTAAAAAAATTACTTCGTTATGTTTCCGAACTTCCACTGCTATGAGTGTGAATTCTGAATCCTTCCTGGTCATTCTGACAAAGTTTTATGAATTTATTTGTAAAATTATAGACAGTGGAAATTAAAATGTCCTGTAGTGCCTCTCCTGCTCCAAGTCGGCCCGTTTGACGTCCTGCCCCCCCTTAAGACTCTTCTGAGAGAGATTTTGACGTGAAACCTTCCTTAAGATTAGCATCTTCCCCATTACAAACTGTCTCATAACAAATGGAGCGCCAAGAACTTTACGAGGAAACGGTAGGAACCATCATGGGTTGAGAGCGTATGCGTCATTATTTCGGCGTAAACTGAAGGTGAAAGGAGGGAGGGGAGAAGAAAGAAAAAGAAAGGGAAGGAACTGATGTCAACTGCATCGGGACTATAAGCGCACACGTGCGAAAGAACAGCACCACGCATTCATGTAAATGATTCGCCTAGATGGGCAATGAAACCACAACCTTCAGTGCGGATTCACATTTCTGTTCGACCTCCAGCGGGAATTTAAAATTAACGAGCGTCGAGGTCATGGACGGGGATTACGGACAGGTGGCACTAGGTAAGAATGTGAGCGTGCAGAGATACTCAGCCTATTTGCGCTAAACACCGCGTCCGGTTGGCACAGTGATAAACGCAGCCGGCCGGAGTGGCCGAGCGGTTCTAGGCGCTTCAGTCTGGAACCGCGCGACCGCTACGGTCGCAGGTTCGAATCCTGCCTCGGGCATGGGTGTGTGATGTCCTTAGGTTAGTTAGGTTTAAGTGGTTCTAAGTCTATGCGACTGATGACCTCAGATGCTGGACGTCCCATAGTGCCCAGAGTCATTTGAACCATTTGATTAAAGCAACTGCCTAGTAAGCAGGAGATCCCGGGTTCGAGACCCGGTCCTGCACACAATTTCACTCGTCATCGCTGATCCGCGTACAGTCTCGATGCAACTGATATCATTAGTTCTTATGCACATAAATCTACAAGGTGACAGTTATTGAACCATATGAAAAGAAACCTAAATTAGATACAAACTACGGCGTGCACACACTTTTATTCAACATACGTCACTACAGATATTTGGATTTAGGTTATGACACGTTCGATATGCTTGCCATCATTGGCGATGATGTGGCGCAGACGAATAGCGAAATTCTGCATGACCCGTTGAAGTGTCGGAACATCGATACCTTGTCTTTGATATAGCATGTGCTCAAATTCGGATAATATGGCGGCCAATCCAAGCTCTTGCCTGTCGCGTCTGGGTACCCCAGAACCACAATGCGGTCCCCAAAGGGCTCCTCCAGGGCATCAAACATTCTCCTGCTTCGATGGATCGAGCTCCGTCTTGCATGAACCACACCTTGCCGAAATCAGGATCACTTCGGGTAATGGAGATGAAATCATGTTTCAAAACCTTCACGTACCGTTCGGTAGTAACCGTGCCATCAAGGAATGTCGCACCGATTATTCCGTGACTGGACACCATACAGTCACCCGCTGGGGGTGAAGAGAATTCTAGATCGTGAAATGAAGATCCTTAATCCCCCAAGCGTGCCTATTTTGCTTATTGACTAACCCATCCAAATGAAAGTGCGCTTCGTCGCTAAACAAAACAATGCATCCGCACACTAATTCCCGTGATGCACCGCGGCCAACAGTGTAGTTTGAACGTCCTAACGCAACCCGTTCAGAAGTTACGACGAATATATTTCATATAGTTTAATAAATGCCATCCTGTACATCTACATAGATACTCCACAAGACATCATATAGCGCGTGGCGAAGGGTACACTGTACCACTACTGGTCATTTCCTTTCCTGCCGCACTCGCAAATAGAGCGACGGAAAAACAACCGCCTATATGCCTCCATATGACCCTAAAGAAAACAAAACTAGGACGTGGCAAAGTACTGAAGAATAGCTTGAAGAGTTATTACGTATGTATTGCACAGAAACAGAGTAAAGCGTTGCATTAACAATTGTAATAACAGAGTATATGGAGTGCATAAACGACCACATTAAAATATATGAATATACGAAAAATGAAGAATTAAACTGGAACAGGTGGCGTGGGAGGGACTGGAAAACTGTGAAGATTAAGTTAAGTTTAGAGGAGGGGAAGCGCTGAACTATGTTTCCGCAGTTAATATTAAATCATGACCGTGGGCCACATGTTTATTGATTTCCAGCGTTTACAACAGGTAGAGTTTCCGGCCTTTGTTTGCTATGTGGAAGACGTTGGATTGGGGCTAGTAGCCGTAGCTCTCACTCAGTACACGCTTAGAAAGTGCGACGACATGATTCTGCAACCTCCAGCTTTATTCATGTTCGGCCAACCTAGTTGCTGTGTCTGACGGATATAAAAGCTATCACAATCAGAAGTAAATCTTCGTACTCCACTGTCACAATTGGTTCTTACCTTTACTACTCAAAGTATAAGAATTTTTCTGCAAGAGCAGTTCCCCATGTAACACAACAACACGATATTTTGTGTGTCGTCTCATATCTTTGTTACTTTATTATCATATCGATTAAGTTGGTAAGTCATGTACACATATGAAAAGACGAGAATAGAAACAAACACTGGCATTAACTCGCCACGTGTACGTCCATTCCTCAACACACGTTCCAGCACCTGATTGACCGTATACCTGCGAGAGTGGAGTTGGGGTTAGTTCGGTTGCTTAGGGGAAGACACCAATCAGCGAGGTCATCGGTCTCATCGGATTACGGAATGAAGTGGATGGATGTCGGCCGTGCAATTTCAAAGGAACCATTCCGGCATTTGCCTGCGAGAGTGGAAGCTAACATCAAGCCTAAGGGTGGGCCAACACCATATTGAATTCCAGCATTACCGATGGAGGGCGCCACGAACTTGTAAGTCATTTTCAGCCACGTGTCCGGATATAGTGTAGTGGGACCAGATCGGACGTCAACGCCATCCCAACGCCAGCTCCTGAACATCAAGCACCAGTTGTGGGCCAGCTAGTCTCAGGAGATGATACAACGGGTTTATTATCTCATACTTGAAACGCGTCAAGCTGAGCCAGCCTCGTTTTTCATTTTTACTGTGCACAGTAATTTAATTCACAGTAAGGTAGGGCGCTATCATTTATAAAAGCAGGAGAATTGCAGAATTGAGAGTAATTATCTGTAGAAATGAGTGATGACTGCTAAGGTTACCCTTTCTTCGTATTCATTCTAATGTCTGTGGTAGTTTTATTTCTTGAGTAGCTATCCGTGAGTGCAGTGTTGTGGCCCAAAAATGGCTCAAATGGCTCTGCGCACTATGGGACTTAACATCTGAAGTCATCAGTCCCCTAGAACTTAGAAGTACTTAAACCTAACCAACCTAAGGACATCACACACATCCATGCCCGAGGCAGGATTCGAACCTGCGACCGTAGCGGTCGTGTGGTTCCAGACTGAAGCGCCTAGAACCGCTCAGCCACACCGGCCGGCTTGTAGCCCAAAGACTCCTGTTAGACGACCAGACAGGTCTGTCGAAACGACGTGACTAAATCAAGCAGTACACCGCTAATGCTGTATCCGCACATTAGGCTCTGTTTTTCCTACTCATCAGCATTAAATTAGATGTTTCAACGTTTAGAGACAGCTTCCATTCACCACACCAACTATAAATTTTGTCTAATGTCTGTGGTAGTTTTATTTCTTGAGTAGCTAACCGTGAGTGCAGTGCTGTGGCCTAGAGACTCCTGTTAGCCGGCGAGACAGATGTGTCGAGCTCGCAGGAATCCTGGGAACACCAGCCGGCCTTAAGCCTTAAGGTAGGGAGCATTATGTCCTTTCACGTTTGGCGAGTACACCATAGTCTTTGACCAGATTTGTAGCTCTGTGGACAAACGGCGCTCGGGAGGCTGAGAGTTTGTTTGCCGCCCTCTGACCTCGCCGTGGTTGCGAATGTTCCTTCTAATGGCCCTCGAGCACCTGTGTCCTGGTACCCAGAGCAGATAAGATTTCACTGTAGCGGGGTATGAATAGAACTCCTCACTTAGGTTTGGCTTTGTGGTGTGCCACTACCCCACCGGTGACGCAATCAAAACACTGCTTAAGGGAAATTTAGGAGGGAAAGGCAGGACCGTACTTGGTTGATCGTCGTTTACAGACTTAAGGAACGGTGACTTGCTACTGGGCGACATTCGCCGTCTCTCGAAACTGCACGAAACATTCTGGAATACAGAAGCGATGATATTGTAACAAGAAACTGGGAGAATTAGAAATGCAGCCGCAGACTGGCTTAAAAGGCAGTTGTTGGTGGACATGCGTTTCGAAGGAGCGGAGTCCACAAGTTTTCGCACATTCAGACAGAGACCTTATTAAGAGGCACATGTATATTCTGGTTAGAGACTTCTTCAAAATGGTTCAAATGGCTCTGAGCAAGATGGGACTTAACTTCTGGGGTCATCAGTCCCCTATAACTTAGAACTACTTAAACCTAACTAACCTAAGGACATCACACACATCCATGCCCGAGGCAGGATTCGAACCTGCGACTGTAGCGGTCCGCGGTTCCAGACTGTAGCGCCTATAACCGCTCGACCACTCTGGCCGGCCAGAGACTTCTTGTGATTGGAGTGATGCAGTAGGGCAGATGGAACACAGCACGTCATAGTCCAACGCTATCTGTAAGCTCTTCTCACTTCGGTCCACCTCTATTATATAAGTGCTGCAAGAATGTGGGGAATGAGTAATTCTTGCAAGATGGAAGGCGGATTGTTGCAGCATAATAAATTATTTACTTTCAAGGATACCACTTGCCCATGATGTTGCTATTTGGGATTCTCATTCCTTTTATTTTTATCATTAAGCTACAATGCAATCATCACAACTTAGCACCGTGTTTAAATTCAATTAGAAAACATCGGTATATTCATTACTATTTCTGTCATTGTATTTCTACAGCAACCTCTCTCATTCCTTTTCTTATGGTCTACTGCAGTTGTATTTTGGATTTTAGGGCCGCGCGGGCTATCCTTGCTGTCTGAGACGCCTGGCACGGTTCGCGCAGCTCCCCCTGTCGGAGGTTCGAGCCCTCCCTCGGGCATGGATGTGTGTATTGTCCTTGGCGTAAGTTATTTTAAGTTAGATTAAGTTGTGTGTAAGCCTAGGGACCGACGATCTCAGCAGTTTGGTCCCATAGGAACTTACAACAAATTTAAAAAAAAAAATGTATTTTAGTATTCGCACTCATTTCCTCCAAGTGAAATATTAGTTGAATTGTTTATTCTTGCCTATTATTCATTTCCTTCTGTTTTCTTGTGCATACGTTATTACCAGACCGTAGTGGGATGATATGAATTTCGAGAGGGGATACTTAATGCATATCAGAGTCACATTTAGTAGAGTGTAGCCAACCCCAGTGGCGCATTGCGTACTGCCATGTTCTTTGTCAATTTGACTCGATATTGTAATCACTGAAATAACATCGCATTGCTTCTCAACATGTGAGGTTTATATTGTTTCCTCCTCCCCACCTGGGTGTCACAGTTTTTTGTGAGGGAGTGTGTTTAACAACCCACTGTTACTCGGGCTATATTTCCTGATACGGTCACTCGTGCGGATGACAGGTGTCATCCACAACATAAACGATGTATATGGACACTCCAAACGGTATCCATGAATGATTTTAGGAGTGTTTTATTTAAGTATTAAAATAATACAATTGACACACAAATACAGGAAGTTATACACAAGGTGATAAATATTGTTGACAGTTGTTCGTAAATAGCTGTGGTACCGATCTGATAGCAACCAGCTTGTCATTCACTATGCGAACACCCCTATCACGGTTACTATCAAATCTGAGACTCAAGTGCAACCTGAATCGGTATTCACTCATTCATAAGTAGCGGAATTCAAGTCCTCCGCTCTTTGAATTTTCCCAGATTTTAATAAACTCTTTTTAGATCGCCACAGAGATCCACACAGATATTAGAAACCGATGAAAGCTCAGATTTGTTTCCTTCGTATTCCTTTCGCCTAGAACAGTTACCATGAACTTCACTGATTTAAATATTAGTACGTGTTGCAATAATGGAATTGTATTTTAATCAATAAGTAGCTTCATAATGTCTTTTTCTGTCTTTGTTATACGAGCTTCATTTCTGGGTCCAGGGAAATGCATCATAATATTACAAGATCTTGTTCTAACAAGCCGGTCAAAGTTGCCGTGCGGTTAAAGGCGCTGCAGTCTGGAAACGCAAGACCGCTCCGGTCGCAGGTTCGAATCCTGCCTCGGGCATGGATGTTTGTGATGTCCTTAGGTTAGTTAAGTTTAACTAGTTCTAAGTTCTAGGGGACTAATGACCTCAGCAGTTGAGTCTCATAGTGCTCAGAGCCATTTGAACCATTTTTTAGTTCTAACATTGGTAGGATATTTACTTTCCCGCCGTTTAGCTACTCCATGCTAAAAGAAATACTACCTCTTGAATTACTTTTTCCTGTGATTCATATTCATCATTTTCTTACATTTTCAAGTACACAAGCCTCGTTCTCTCAGTCATCAATACCAAAATCAGGATCTTCATCAATCAGCTCATGGAACATCTGTACATCAGTATCTATGCTAAACTCTGTCCGAGGGTGTTTTATCTATGACATTTATTGCACAAACTAAAAGAAAAGAGAATATTTACTTTTCGCATGTACTCTACTCACCATTAAAATTGCTACACCAAGAAGAAATGTAGATGATAAACGGGTATTCATTGGACAAATATATTGTACTAGAACTGACATGTGATTATATTCACACCAAATTTGGGTGCATAGATCCTGAGAAATCAGTACCCAGAACCACCGCCTCTGGCCGTAATAACGGCCTTGATACGCATGGGCATTGAGTCAAACAGAGCTAGAATAGCGTGTACAGGTACAGCTGCTCGCGCAGCTTCAACACGATACCACAGTTCATCAATAGTAGTGACTGGCGTATTGTGACGAGCCAGTTGCTCGACCACCATTGACCAGGCGTTTTCGATTGGTGAGAGATCTGGAGAATGTGCTGGCCAGGGCAGCAGTCGAACATTTTCTGTATCCAGAAAGGCCCGTACAGGACCTGCAACATGCGGTCGTGCATTATACTGCTGAAATCTAGGGTTTCGCAGGGATCGAATGAAGGGTAGAGCCACGGGTCGTAACACATCTGAAATGTAGCGTCCACTGTTCAAAGTGCCGTCAATGCGAACAAGAAGTGACCGAGACGTGTAACCAATGGCACCCCATACCATCACGCCGTGTGATACGACAGTATGACGATGACGAATACACACTTCCAATGTGTGTTCACCGCGATGTCGCCAAACACGGATGCGACCATCATGATGCTGTAAACAGAACCGGGATTCATCCGAAAAAAACACGTTTTGCAATATCGTGCACCAAAGTTCGTCATCGCAGGCGCTCCTGTCTGTGATGCAGCGTCAAGGGTAATCACAGCCACGATCTCCGAGCTGATAGTCCATGGTGCTGCAAACGTCGTCGAACTGTTCGTGCAGCTGGTTGTATGAGAAATCAGATGGAAACTTTCCTCATGCCAGTAGGTTGCAGGTGTCGCCACCGGCGCCAACATCGTGTGAATGCTCTGAAAAGCTAACCATTTGCATATCACAGCAACTTCTTCCTGTCGGATAAATATCGCGTCTGTAGCACATCATCTTGTTGGTGTAGCAATTTTAATGGGCAGTAGTGTACCTCTATGTGTTTGAAAGAGGTCATGTGATAGGGCTACGAGAAACACTTCCAATGTGCGTTCACCGCGATGTCGCCAAACACTGATGAGACCATCATGATTCTGTAAACGGAACCTGGATGCATACGAAATAATGGCGTTTTGCCATTCGTACTCCCAGGTTCGTCGTTGAGTATATCATCGCAGGCGCTCCTGTCTGTCATATAGCGTCGAGGGTAACCACAGCCATGGTCTCCGAGCTGATAGTCTATGCTGCTGCAAAACGTCGTCGAAATGTTCGTGCAGATGGTTGTTGTCTTGCAAACGTCCCCATCTGCTGAATCAGGGATCGAGACGTGGCTGCACGAACCTTTACAGCCACGCGGATAAGATGCCTGACATCTCGATTGCTAGTGATACCAGGCCGTTGGGATCCAGCACGACGTTCCGTATTACCCTCCTGAACCCACCGTTTCCATATTCTGCTAACAGTCATTGGCTCTCGACCAACGCGACCAGCAATGTCGCGATACGATAAACCGCAATCGCGACAGGCTACAATCCAACCTTTATCAAAGTCGGAAACGTGATGGTACGCATTTCACCTCCTTACACGAGGCATCACAACAACGTTTCACCAGGCAACGCGGTCAACTGCTGTTTGTGTGTGAGAAATCGGTTAGAAACTTTCCTCTTGTCAGCACGTTGTAGGTGGCGCCACTGGCGCGAACCTTGAGTGAATGCTCTGAAAAGGTAATCATTCGCATATCACAGCATCTTCTTCCTACCGGTTAAATTTCGCGTCTGTAGCACGTCATCTTCGTGGTGTAGCAATTTTAATGGCCAGTAGTGCAAGTATTCTAGGTAAAAAGCAAGTTAATTGTAATTAGTTTCGATACATCTTAAATTAGGCAACTCAAATTTGGACAGAATCCAGAAGACAGAAAAGTAACACACACTTTCTTTGTTTGGATGACCAGTATCCTCCAAGCTACATTAACGTTTCATAAACAGTGCAACCCTGAGCGTAACTGAAAGCCAATGATGGCTGAAGCTGACGGACGGAGAGTTAACGGGAAGACACTGAAAACGGCGCGAACTCATTCGAGCCCAGTAAGACAAAATAGAGGAGGAAAATAACAGCAACGGAGGGTTCGTAACTGCCGCATTACGAAGCCAGCACGTGAACAAAAAAAGCTGTAGCTAATAGGCTGTAACGTGTTACTCGTAATGAACAATTTAGGCCATCGTCCCTATCCAGCAGGGACAGCGAGAGATGGAACCATCCTGAGACAACTGCCGCTCTGGGCAGAGACTGTGCTACTGTTACCCATGTACCGCAGTGTTGCGACTAATATTGCGCAGGCAGTCTGTGCGGCCGGCAGATGCAGCTGCGCGATACTCGCGGCCATTACCGTAATGAACGCGCCGGCCGCCTGCTCTCCAACGCCCTGGCGTCGGCGTCGCGTGCGCTTTGAGCCGTGCCCGCCTGATAGGGGAAACCGCGCCGTTGCGACCCCATTTAGCCGCTATCTGGCTCCCGGCCGCTCCGTCCCTCACCCCGTTCTCTTATGAAAGCGCGCCATCAGCTGCGCCTGTCGAATCGCATAAAGGCGATGGGCCTGAAAAACGGTGTTATCGTCTCTTATCGCCGTCGTACTCATCAGCGCTTAATTTCGTACCCCCCCCCCCCTTTCCCCTCCAACCAAACGTCCAAGTACATACGAGGGGAAGGACCTCTACAGTAGCGCTCGTGTTTCGAATGACGTCAAGCAGTGCGGGGGTTACGGCTGGACAGGAAAGAGCAGCGGATTACGCTGCAGTATTGTTGTCGTACTTTTAGCACACCAGCTACAGACAAGTTGTACAAGAAAGATCCTAAGTATCGATTTATCAACTTCTCGATTAATACTGACCATTTACCGGACTTAAAATATCGATATTTTCAATACAACAGATTTCTGAATTAAGAACGTAGGTTTCTCCGGCCGGTGTCATAGTGATTAAAATTCTTCTGGGTATTATGCCGCGTCATTGCTAGAAACTAACAACAATAATATGTACTAAAACGAACGTTTCGGCCGAATTCAACGGCCTTCCTCATGACACGACTGGTTTTGCATGGGGATAGGTGCTTCTGTTTATTACAGACTATCGGTGTCTGACGTCACTGTTGTAAAACTTTTAATTGGCCCTCTAATATGATTGGCTAGAATGTGATTTTCACTCTGCAGTGGAGTGTACGCTGATATGAAACTTCCTGGCAGATTAAAACTGTGTGCCGGACCGAGACTCGAACTCGGACCTCTACTTTTCGCGGGCAAGTGCTCTACCAACTGAGCTGAGGGCGTGAGTCGTCCATCGGTAGCTCAGATGGTAGAGCACTTGTCCGCAAAAGGCAAAGGTCCCGAGTTCGAGTCTCGGTCCGGCACACAGTTTTAATCTGCCAGGATGTTTCATATCAGCGCACACTCCGCTGCAGAGTGAAAATCTCATTGTGGAAACATCCCCCAGGCTGTGGCTAAGTCATGACTCCGCAATATCCTCTCTTTCAGGAGTGCTAGTTCTGCAAGGTTCGCAGAAGAGCTTCTGTAAAGTTTGGAAGGTAGGAGACGAGGTACTGGCAGAAGTAAGGCTGTGAGGACGGGGCGTGAGTCGTGCTTGGATAGCTCAGTTGGTAGAGCACTTGACTGCGAAAGACAAAGGTCCCGAGTTCGAGTCTCGGTCCGGCACACAGTTTTAATCTGTCAGGAAGTTTCATGATTGGCTAATCATGACGTAAGGGAAGATGGAAGGAAAGAGGCTCTTCGTGGATGTCCATGTCGTCAACGATTGGTAGCTGTCCGCCAGTCAGCGTTCGGCTTCTGGTCGGCAAGTTTTCCTCTTGGTGTGCCCGGAAGTGAACTGACAGTTGCTCTACAGCTGTTTTTGCAGATACATGCGTGTCCCGTGTAGTTTCTGCCCTGCGACCGCTCGCGGCCCGTTGGACTAGGATGGCCGGCAGCCAGGACGCCGGAAGTTGTAGCCATCTTCTTTGTTGATGTTGTCAGGCTGCTTAGTAATTTCGATCGCCTCCCGTATTTTGCGTTCTCGCATCCACGATTCTTTCACAAGTACTCGGGCTTCCTGGAACCTGATAGGTTGTCCACAGTCACGGTGGTGTTCCGCTATCGCCGATTTATTATGTTGTTGTAATCGTACATAGCATTCGTGTTCTTCTACTCGTAAGCTGACAGGTCTCCCTGTTTCTCCTATGTAGGTAGCTCCGCACTCACACCGTAGTTCGTAAACACCTGCAGTGTTAGTATTGTTGACTACATCCTTGATGGAATCTATCATTTCGTGGCTCCTGTGACTGCTTCAAAAAATCGGTTTGACCTCGTCGGCGAAGGACGTTGCCCAGCCGTTCACTGATATTTCTGATATTTCAAATAGTGTGGTCCCCTCAGAAAATTTTGCTTGAGTGGGACAAAAATGGTAACATTTTAATTATTTTTAAAATAACTACAAATCTGTGGATCTGTTCACTAACACTAAACTTAAAATGAAACTAGCATTCGCAAAGCACGATATCAAAATTTTTTGAAGATCTGCTTAATATTTCAGTTCAGTGTTGGTTCAAACGAGTGATATTCAGTTCTGTTGAGCCCAACGACTTGCAATATGACCGTAGGCTACATCTGACAACGAGCCACCCACCCACCCTCACACACATACACACACACACAAAATGTTTAGGTCAATCAGAACTCCAACGTCAAGTTTCCAGAGGTTTTTCAAGCATACTTTCTGAGTATTTTGGTACAAGGGACTTACAGTCTCCAGTGGAAATTAGTTTTTTCCTTGCTGCAATTAGTTTTGTACATGCCTTGCACTGAAAATAGTGCACAACACCGCAAACTGCACATATCCAAGGTATTCGCCGTGTGTCTTGCTTGAACTTTTTCAACTCATTCTTTGTACTTGCTATTGACAACAGAGTGACTTTGTTCTTCTCCCTCAATCTTGTATTAAGTACTGCTCCGTTCCGTCTAAGGTTATGTTTTCGAGCACTGTTCGTTGTGCTTTAACAGTGATACACAGTAGAACCATGAACAGGTTTATTCATGAAGAGTTAGCCGATAAGAACCCCCTTTATGGGTTCAATGAATGCAATGGAAAAGACCACAATAACGCAATGCTGAGCTATACTCAGATGACGAAACATGGGATATCTCCCATTATCGTTGCAGCAACTCGACATGACAAGGACTCAACACGTCGTTGGAAGTCTCCTACAGACGTACTGAGCCAGGGTGCATCTATAGTGATCCATAGTTGCGAAACGGTTTTCGGTGCAGGATTTTGTGCACGAACTGACTTCTCGACATGTCCCATAAATTTTCAGTGCGATTCAGGTCGCTCAATCTAGGTGGTTAAATCATTCGCTCGAAGTGTGCAGAATGTTCTTCAAACCCGTTGCGAACAATTGTGACCCGGTATCAAGGCGCATTGTCATCCATAAAGGTTCCATAGTTATTTGGGAACATGAAATCCATGAATCATTGCAAATGGTCTCCGAGTAGCCGAATATAACCAGGACGAGTCCATTCCATGTAAACACAGCCTACACCATTTCGGAGCCACACCAGTTTGCACAGTGCCTTGTTGACAACTTGGGCCCAGGGCTTCGTGGGGTGTATGCCACACTCGAACCCTGCCATCAGCTCTTACCAATTGAAATCGGGACTCATGTGACCAGGCCACGGTTATCCAGTAGCCTAGGGTCCAAGTGACACGGTCACGACCCAGGAGAGGCGCAGCAGGCAATGTCTTGCTATTAGCAAAGGCACTCGCGTCGGTCGTCTGATACCATAGCCAATTGACGTCAGATTTCACCGCACTGTGCTACCGGATACGTTCGTCGTACGTCCCACATCGATTTCTGCTGTTATTTCGTGCAGTGTTGCTTCTCTGTTAGGACTGACTACTCCACGCAAACGCCGCTGCACTCGGTCGTTAAGTGGAGGCCGTCCGCCACTGGGTTCTCCGTGTGAGAGATAGTGCCTGCAATCTGATGTTCTCGGCACGCTCTTGAAACTGTGGGTCACGGAACACTGAATTTTCTAACAATTTCCGAAATGGAATAACTCATGTCTCTAGCCCCAACTACCATTCCACGTTGTTGTCTGTTAATTCCCGTCATGCGTCCATGATCACGTCGGAAACCTCTTCAAATGAGTCACCGGAGTACAAATGAGAGCTCTGCCAAAGTGCCGCCCTTTCCTACCTGGTGCACACGATACTAATGCCTTCTGTAAAACCGAGCGATGTGGCGCAGTGGTTAGCACACTGGACTCGCATTCGCGAGGACGACGGTTCAATCCCGTCTCCAGCCATCCTGATTTAGGTTTTCCGTGATTTCCCTAAATCGTTTCAGGCAAATGCTGGGATGGTTCCTTTGAAAGGGCACGGCCGATTTCCTTCCCAATCCTTCCCTAACCCGAGCTTGCGCTCCGTCTCTAATGACCTCGTTGTCGACGGGACGTTAAACACTAACCACCACCACCACCTTCTGTAAACGTGCATATCGCTATCCCATGACTTTGTCAGCTCGGTGTATATACAGGTTGCGCAGAAACAGTCTGAAGAACTTATAAAGGTGTTGCAGGATAGATTGTGCTGGGAAATAACTGTTAAGAAAAAGACTCGATACGTTGCGTCGTCTCCGAGATAATTTGCATTGAAGTTTGGTTCAAATGGCTCTGAGCACTATGGGACTCAACTTCTGAGGTCATTAGTCCCCTAGAACTTAGAACTACTTAAACCTAACTAACCTAAGGACATCACACACATCCATGCCCGAGGCAGGATTCGAACCTGCGACAGTAGCGGTATCGCGGTTCCAGACTGCAGCGCCTAGAACCGCACGGCCACGTCGGCCGGCACTGAAGTTTGGAATCAGGCCATTGGTCGTGCAAATTCAAGCGGCTCACCAGATACAATTACTGTTAGCTGTTCTCATAGTGCACCGTGATAGCAATGAGTTTGCCAGCCGCAGTGGCCGAGCGTTTCTAGGCGCTACAATCTGGAACCGCGCGACCGCTACGGTCGCAGGTTCGAATCCCGCCTCGGGCATGGATGTGTGTGATGTCCTTAGGTTAGTTAGGTTTAAGTAGTTCTAAGTTCTAGGGGACTGATGACCTCAGAAGTCAAGTCCCATAGTGCTCGGAGCCATTTGAGCCAATGAGGTTGGCCAGCCTTTGGCTGTGGTTCGATCCTTACTGCTGTCCCATGTCCAGTTTTTGCATCACTCTCTTATTTGGTTTTAGGAAAGCATTTGAAGTACACATTTGACGACATCGTCTCTGTGGGGCCGCATGAATTTGCGCACGCAACAGCCTGATGGGCTAACTTAAACGCTAATAACTCAGAAGTGCCGCAACGTACCGATTTTTTTTTTTTTTTTTTTTGTTTCTCATTGTACCTAACCAGCAACACCAAGTTTTTCAGACGGTTTCTAATCGCCCCTGTATATTCACGGCGTTAGGCATATAAATGCAGGTATTTTTTTGGTGACTGAGGCCAGTGTACTGAACAACATTACTTTAGTATTTATTTCATTTACACAGCTGCTAAGTGTAGTACGTTTTTAGGCGGAGTAGTCGCAAGAGCAAGCTATTAATTCTTGTTTCCCCTGGGCAGTAGGTCAGGTGTTGGGTGTGGACGCGTGGACACATAACGGTTAGCCCATACCGATAGGCGTAGTCCACTTAGCAGTGCAGTTATGACCTTGCAGACAACATCAAGTACTACATGATGAGACGTGTGTATGGGAAGACTGTTCGAGACAGAGGAAAATCAAGGAGCACACTGATGTGTGTACATATTACGGTGCCACACAAAATATCAGCACTTATAACTGTTTACACTCTGAATATATAGGACAGTGAAATGAATAAGAGACAGATTAAAAAAATGTAAACTTTTGATTATTTCAAAAGAAATCGGCATATCAGTTAGTACATTTCTCCCACTGTGAGGTAGGAAAGTCAGTGCCTTAATGGAAAAATGTTTCCGTTGCCTAAGCAACCATGATTGTACACAGGCGTGGACCTCTTCATTTGAAGCAAATCGGCAACTACAAATGTCTTTCTTCAGGACTCCAAAAATACGATTATTGCATAGGGAGAGATCAGGACAGAATGGAGAACATCTAACGGCTTCCCAGCAAAACGTGTGCAGGGTAATCGAAACTGAAAACGAGAAAGTCTGTCATCTATTGGATAAAGAAAAGCATACAAAATTGTTTAGGAACAATCAAGTAATATTTTCGAAATAAAAAATTTAATTTTTACAGAATGGTAGCACACGCGAAACTGTGTAGACTCAGGTAGGAGAACGGTTCATTTCATCCTGATGCAAATGAAATGCTACACCTAAATGCTTTATCTAACATATTTACAGCCAAGAAGCATATTGCCCCACTGCCTTTTTTGGAGTGGTCCATATGCCCCATACCTGGACAGATATGATGGGAAAGCTGTGATTGTGGTGAACTGGGCACACCAGATCATACCCTTATGAAGATGTAGCGAGGACTTCAAGCCAATTTTTAAGATACAAACATATTATGGCGTAGTTAAAATAAAAGAGAATTTTGAGGTTCTAAATCTTTAATCGGGAACTGTCTCCGAGGCAGCAACAGCTGTTACAGCACAAACGGGAAAGGCTAGTAGACAACTTTAGGGTAAGAGAGAAATGCCCAACAGCTTACATTCGCTTTGTCCCGTAACGGAGCACTGATGGGAAATGGACAAAGGGCCTAAGGAGAAGCAGTGGTTCTCAGTATAGAGGGAAGATATGCGCTCTGCTTTTTCGCCAAGCCGTGTGGAAGCACAAGATCTTTCTGGACCAGACGGCATAGCGAACGCACCCAATAATAGTTAAGTATGTGCTTCTTCCTCAGGCAACAGCGGAGAGAAAATGACTGTAGTGACATGCTTGTTAACTGTGTGACGAACATCAGAGCCCCAAACATTATCAAAGTAATCGCAGTACTTCTGTAGAGACAGTAATAGTATTAGCAGCATAAACATTATTAGTAGTAGTTGTTGTTGGAGCGTAATCGAGTTGCTAGCAGTGCTAGTAGGACCTATTAATACGTGCGGTAAGTAGTACTAGTCGTGCTAGTAGTAATAGAATTAGTAATTGTTGTTGCCATAGCAGTATACGTAGTTCTAATGGAAATAATACCAACATGAGATAAATACAAAAGTGAAACCAGAGAACGGAAGTTGGTATTCGACGAGAAACGACGACGCTCGTAGAGTGCTATTTTAAACACGATAATTTGATTTCAAGATTTAAAATGAAATTAAAAGAAGAGGAGATAATGTACAAGAAGTGTTGAAGATTATAGCGTGAGAATGTAGCCGCTGAAGATATTTTTGGGGACAGACAGGATTTAAAAAAAGCATAACTGTTATAGGGACTGCCTGCGATAGCTGAAAATATTGGTTCGAGTTTCAGCACGAAAAAATTTTCTACTGTCTCATCACATTCGAAACACTGCAGGTTCTCCGTGTATGAACGGTCTTGCACTGATATCACTCACGTCACTGCACCTTCATTGAGTTCATCTCAATCCCCTCATTAATTCATTTCAGCGCATTTAACACATTTTATGTACTGATGTATGCCATGTGGCAGAGTAAGTCACGGCGCTCCATGATTCTGCCGCGCGCGATCAGCCGAGCGGTCTCAGGGCTGCAGTCATGGATTGTGCGGCTGGTCCCGGAGGAGGTTCGAGTCCTCCCTCGGGCACGGGTGTGTGCGTTTGTCCTTAGGATAATTTAGGTTAAGTAGTGTGTAAGCTTAGGGACTTATGACCTTAGCAGTTAAGTTCCATAAGGTTTCACACACATTTGAACATTCCATGATTCTGTAGGGCTATTTCCAAAAGCGCCATGGGAGAACCCCTGTGTTCGGTAAGTAGAGGAAGGTTGTTCAATATATATTGCCCCAAAACTTTTTCTCACAACATATTTGTGTTTGAGAGTTAGAATTTGCTGAAAATAGCAGCCAACATTTCTTTTACTTTCATTAGTTTTACACACAATCTCCATCACGTTCTATAATCTTACGCCAGCGTTGTGTAAGACGTTGTACTCCCTGTTGATAAAAGCTCTTGTCCTGTGCTCGTAGCCATGTTTCCATTGCGTCAATTAAGCTCTCATGACCTCCGAAGTGTGTCTCACTTAAACAACCCTAAGGTGGCCCAAACAAGTGAAAGTCCGAGGGCGCCAGGTTTTGGCTACAGGGTGGATGAGGCAATTATGTCCAACATCCAGATTTGGCAATGTTTTCTGGGTTCTGAGATGTGTGTATGGGCTTGTATTGCCGTTTTGGAAAATTTCTTTTGGATTCTTCTCAGCTGTAACACGTCTGAAACGGTTCTTGAATTTGTTCAGAGTGATCCCATGCTAATGCCTCTGAATCAATTGTTGACCTCTTTGTCAACACAGCCACTAGAACTACATCGTCACTATCCCAAAAGAAAAGAATGGTTCAAATGGCTCTGAGCACTATGGGACTTAACATCTGTGGTCATCAGTCCCCTAGAACTACTTAAACCTAACTAACCTAAGGACATCACACACATCCATGCCCGAAGCAGGATTCGAACCTGCGACCGTAGCAGTCGCGCGGTTCCGGACTGAGCGTATCCCAAAAGACTGTAAATGTGCCAGCACAGGAAGAAGACTTATTTTCGGTGATGTCTCTCCATTTACTGCCTTTCTGTTTCCAGTTCAAAGTGATGCACCAATAACGATTCGTTAAAAATGGCCTCTCCATTGGACTCAACCTGCTCCAATACTCCAGACAAAATGGTCCTTCTTTGAATCTTGTGGTCTGTCGTGAGCGTTCGTGGAACACTTCTTGAGGGTACCTTTGAATATCCAAGAATATCACTGCACATACTGTTAGCTGTAGAGCCAATTGCCGAGTTGTGATGCGCCGGTCTGCACGAATAATGTCACCCAAGCTATTCAGCATGTCGGGAGTAGAGGGTAACTGTGATAGAACTTCCAGAAAGTAGTCAGTCGTGGAGCTCAGTTTCTGCTCTTACCGATGCTTTAACTTTCTTTACCTATCGGTCTTATCAACTGCACCATTGCCATAAACTTCACACAAATGTTAGTGGTGTTCACCACGGTTAATTTTTGCATAACCAAGAACGGGATTACAAGACACTGCTTGTAACGAATGTCTTGCGTAGGCGCCATTTTGATGTTTGACTGCGACTCTGCCATCTGTGAGAACTGTTCAAAATAGCGCCCACTTGCGGGGGAAACATCAGATTGGAAGCGTGTAAAAGGACATTTTCCTATATACATTTATGCATGTAAAAAATTTTGACATTATTTATCGAAGGAACTCAGTAAATATAAAATGTGTGACAGTGAAAGTTTGATAATGATGGAAGCTGAAAAAATGAACTGAAATTTGTGCCACAGCCGAGACTGGAACGCAGCTCTCCTTGATTACCAAGCAAGAAATACACTACCGCAGCAATATAGCTAACATTGCTGCACGGACTACCCAAGTCGATTGCGCACCTGAACAGAACCTTCAATTCACATTTTCAGCTTATATTCCCCTTATTAGTTCGTCACTATTGCCAAGGACCTCCAGCATAGGAATAGCACACCAGCATTGGACGTAATAGAGAAATCTTGTACCTCAGGTGCAGGTGATCTACAGATCTTATAATTACCCTACTGGCCATTAAAATTGCTACACAAAGAAGAAATGCAGATGATAAACGGCGATTCATTGGATAAATATATTATACTAGGACTGACATGTGATTACATTTCCATGCAATTTGGGTGCATAGATCCTGAGAAATCAGTACCCAGAACAACCAGCTCTGGCCGTAATAACGGGCTTGATACGCCTGGGCATTGAGTCAAACGGAGCTTGGATGGCGTGTACAGGTACAGCTGCCCATGCAGCTTCAACATGATACCACAGATCATCAAGAGTAGTGACTGGCGTATTGTGACGAGCCAGTTGCTCGGCCACCATTGACCAGACGTTTTCAATTGGTGAGAGATCTGGAGAATGTGCTGACCAGGGCAGCAGTCGAACTTTTTCTGTATCCAGAAAGGCCCGTACAGAACCTACAACATGCAGTCGTGCATTATACTGCTGAAACGTAGGGTTTCGCGGGGAACGAATGAAGGGTAGAGCCACGGGTCGTAACACATCTGAAATGTAACGCCCAATGTTCAAAGTGCCGTCAATGTGAACAAGAGGTGACCGAGACGTGTAACCAATGGCACCCCATACCATCACGCCGGGTAATACGCCAGTATGGCGATGACTAATACACGCTTCCAATGTGCGTTCACCGCGATGTCGCCAAACACGGATGCGACCATCATGATGCTGGAAACAGAACCTGGATTCATCCGAAAAAATTACGTTTTGCCATTCGTGCACCCAGGTTCGTCGTCGAGTACACCATGGCAGGCGCTCCTGTCTGTGATGCAGCGTCAAGGGTAACCGCAGCCATGGTCTCCGAGCTGATAGTCTATGCTGCTGCAAAACGTCGTCGAAATGTTCGTGCAGATGGTTGTTGTCTTGCAAACGTCCCCATCTGTTGACCCATGGATCGAGACGTGGCTGCACGATCCGTCACAGCCATGCGGATAAGATGCCTGTCATCTCGTATGCTAGTGATACGAGGCCGTTCGCATCCAGCGCGGCGTTCCGTATTACCCTGCTGAACCCACCGATTCCATATTCTGCTAACAGTCATTGGATCTCGACCAACGCGAGCAGCAATGTCGCGATACGATAAACCGCTCTCGCGATAGGCTACAATCCGACCATTATCACAGTCGGAAACGTGATGGTAGCATTTCTCCTCCTTACACGAGGCATCACAACAACGTTTCACCAGGCATCGCCGGTCAACTGCTGTTTGTAAATGAGAAATCGGTTGGAAACTTTCCTCATGTCAGCACGTTGTAGGTATAGTCACCGGCGCCAACCTTGTGTGAATCCTCTGAAAAGCTAACCGTTTGCATATGACAGCACCTTCTTCCTATCGGTTAAATTTGCGTCTGCTGCACGTCATCTTCTTGGTGTAGCAAATTTAATGGCCAATAGTGTAAATTTTCCTTGATACATTTGACTCTCATCTTTATCTACGATAATGACGCAAGATGAAGAAATGAATTAAAATTCGTACCAAGACTGGGATGTGAACCCAGGTCTCTGTGGTTACCAGGCAGGAATGCCAGTTACCACACCACCACAGCACTACAGCTGACATTGCTGCATGGAGTACTCAGTCGAATGCCCTCTCCAACACCAACTTCAATCTGCATCGTCAGCTTATTTTCTCCTTCCTAGATCGTGAGGATGTTTTTGGGGAAGTCATTGGAGTTAGATAGTTCATACAGAAATTTTAGCGATCGTATTGTGGTGGTGTAATGGCCAGCACTCCTGCCTACTCACTGAGGAGACCTGTGTTCAAGTTCTGGCCGTGTCACAGATTTTGATTGATTTCTTCAGCTTTCATCATTATCGTAGATATAGATGAGACTCAAATGTGTCGAGTAAAATTTAATTAAAAAAGAATGAAAGTTTGAATGAGGTCTGTGGGCGAGCTCTGATAGCCATAGGGACGGCAGAGTGGCTGATATCACGTTTTGTGTTTGGAACAAGCCAGGCAGGCGTCTGACGGAAACAACGAGCAGCAAATATGGCAGCCTAGATCACAGATGTTTACTTTTCGTTTCGAATTTCCTTCGTGTAGGCGTGACCGAACTTTGTGTATTGTGGAGATAAACCAATGGCTAGCAAAAGCGATAATGCTGCAGGAAAACAAAGTTCTCTGTACACAGGATGGCTTTTTAGCGGTTGTGGTATTACCTAACGAGGGATGGATGGTATCAGCAGGCTATTACAGAATTCGGTGGGTTTGTAGAATTTACTAGCACATCAAGCGAGAGTAGTAGAGTAATCATCTAGTAGCCTGCGAGAATACATCAATTGTCATTTGAAGTTCTGAATGAAGCAATGTCGGTTTCGCAGGAATGGGAAATAACTTGAACACACATATCCTGACACACCTAAATGTTCAAGTGTACAAACTATTAATAATATAGGAGGAGCACACCCGAGCTTGTGGTACGGGTGGCGAAATCGATCTGTTACGTCCCCAGAGTTCGCAGCGTTCAGTTCTACTGCGTTCAACTTTGAATCTAGCAAACGCTTGACTCGTTCAGAAATTAGGAGAAACCACATGCGCTGGTACAGTACCAAACGACGGGAAAGCCGTGTGGCACCTTCGGAAAAATAAAATTCAGATTTAACAGGAAAGGCAACCCTCGTAGGAAAGTTGAGACAATACAAGTGGAACCGTCGACAACAGAAAATTACAGTGAAGGAGAAGAAAAACAGAGGCCAGAGGTATGCAACGTCAGATAAGCTGAAGAGACTTTTCAGAATATTCCAGAATGAATTTTCTGGCAGACAAAAACAGCTGGTTGGACCGCGCCTGATGGTCTAGAGGTAAAGCGCCCTAGAAACTAAGAGACCCTGGGATCGAATCCTCATTCCCCTACGAAAGTTTTCAGCCTGTCTTTAATCCAGCTTTCGTCTGCCAGAGATGCGAGTAGTCGATTGAAGCGACTCGTTGTTCAGGGCCGACGTTAAACTTTATGTCCCTCTTCCCAGATTGGATAACTTCGGTGGATTAGGGTTACGCAAATAATAGAAACTGCGTCCAATTAAGAGACTTGCACCTGGCCATTGAGCCACACGAAATAATGATTATTATAATCTCGTCAGTCAAATATCTATTGTAAAAATTTCCTATGGTTTCGAACCTCGGACTTTTGTCACTCACGGGCAGTTGTTCTACCGACTGCATGAGCTTAGGTGATGTTTGGGAGGTAGGAGATGACGTAACGACGCAAGTGAAACTGTGAGGTCAGGTCGTCAATCGCAGTTGAATAGTGAGTCAGTAGAGCATTTGTCCGCGAAAGGGAAAGGTCCCAGGCACGGATGACGGGCCGACTCACAATTTTAATCTGCCAGGAAGTTTTTACGCCATATAGTTTACGGATGAGGTTATTGTTATTATTATTATGTCGTGTGGCTGAATCCGAGCAATTCTTTCAATTGGACGCCGTTTCTGCTACTTGCGTGTCCCTAATCTACCCAACTTATCCAACAGGGTAAAAGGGACCTAACCAAATGTCGTATCTAGCTGATAGGTCAATTCTAGATTAAACGTGGACTGAAAATTTCAATGGGCCAATCAGGATTCGATCCCACGACTTATCGGTTTCCAGGCATGTGCTTTACCGGCGACGGATGAAGTGATTAATAGCGACGAGACACAGCTCACTCCCGCGCAAAGAAGAGGACCAACACATACACGAGCTCTGGAATTACCACCAGAGATTTCAGGTGCTCTCTTTCAAAAGATAGAGCGTCAAAGATGATCCCTAAGGCACTGTGAAGGTGCCGTGGACAGAGAACAGGAAAGGAAACTCCAGTGCAACTGAAGAACACGCCATAAAAACAGTAAACAACACGTGTAGATGGCGACACCGAGTCCGTAATCCCATGTCCGCCGTGTTGAGTTTCGGGCGGGCACAATGATTTCGGACACAACAAAATTTATGAACGTAACACATTTATCACACGAACAGAAGCAAACTGACATACCTTATCACTTAGGAAGCAGCTAAATTGTAGCATAAACGTTCACACTGCTTAGTGCTGAGAGAGCCAAAGAAAGTCTATAACAGGACGGCCAAGAATTTGGCATTTGCGCAGTGCTCTCCCTCGTTTGCCATAGCTCTCTCAGTTGGCTGCACACTTCCCGATCGTCACACTATGCGTTATGAGCGTCAGGACGAGGTAGAAAGGGAAACAGCGGAAGTCCCGCATTTAGATGATAATGCGTTCCTACTCCATGCAATATAATTTCATATTTCTCAACATCACAGATCACAAGCAAAACAAGTGTTTATTGTCAACTATTTTTGGAGCGGTGAAGATATGTTTTTTACCTGGTACAAACTGTCAGCGGACACGGACAATTTCACAGATTTCCGCGCTCAGGCTGCCATGTAATGTAGACTTATTTAGTCTCATAATCGAAAAAATCTTTCACACGCATTTGTTGCTCGCCATATTTTATCACTATTGCAGCTCACTATGGACACGTGAAAACTCTTCCCAATGGAAAAAACGAAGACCTACTGGAAAGTTTTAACGAAAAGAATTTGTCTTTTAGATGTGAATTCCACTGCGGATCACTCACTTATATCTGCAAAAGCACAGGGGCGCTTTCAACCGAAACGGCACACAGACTCGAAAACGTCTCGATAACAGATGTTAGATTGACATTGTCCTCAAAACGCTTAAAAAGCTGTGCTTGTAGTTATTTCAAGATCACAAGGAATTTTAACATTTTCAACACTTCACGGCACTGTCAGCAACTGTATAAATATTAATTTTAAATTAACAACAGCCTCAGTTGCAATGTTTACCCAGATTTACCTAGGTTTCAGTTGGGATAACCCAACGTTCTTCAGAATAAAATGAACTACGATTTGTCCATTGCATTGCGAAGTGAAGGGTGCGAGGTTGGATATTTTGCCAGAAATACAAATTTTTAAACACTTGCTATATGACAAAAATAACCTTCTTAACGTCCAGCTGCAGCTGCTAAACAAAAAATTTTTTGACGGTTTTCAACCGTTATTCCACCCGCCATAATTTTAGGGAGTAATCATTATACCCTTGCCAATACGTTTTTAGCACTCCCGTTTGCTGCACACCTGGGATTATCTGGTATTTCAAACCCGTAGTAATCTTCATGCGGTCAAGTTCGATGAGTAGCCCGAATATGCTAGGCTGGCTTAAAATAGTAAACGCATTGCTTCCTTCACTTTTGACGTCCACAAATGTTGTGACAGTCGATATATCTTAGTTCCTTACAGGATAACGTATACGTCAATTTCATTAGCCGCACCAGGTTATTCACAAAATTTTAAGTTTAGGAGGACATGTTGGTAACAGTGTTAACAAGCACGCATGACACACACTATCGCGCATGCGCTCTCGAGGCTATAGCCAGTTCCAGTACAACATCTGTTACTGCCGTAATGCGGTCACGAAGTGAGACTGAGGCTGTTTCCCAGATAAGTTTTTGCAATATGACGATGTATTACTATATTGTAGTTATTAGTTTTTGACGTTGTCCATTATGGACAAATCGTAGTTCCTTTTATTCTGAAGAAGGTTGGGTTATCCCAACTGAAACCTAGATAAATCTAGGTAAACAATGCAACTGAGGCTGTTGTTAATTTTAAATCACAAGGAATTCTTAAAACCTAGTGTTTTCTTTAAAGTCAGGAAGCTTAGAGATACAGGCAGTGTTTTTTTGACAGAATTTGTCCTTAACACAGCGCATCCTTACCAAACCACAAATAAGTTGTTTTCCACCTTGCAGTGGCTTACGGTGGGCAGCGTTCAATCAAGTCCACTTCAGATGCTTGGTGTGCAATTCATCCCGGATGTTCTAATTTTCATAGCCGCTCTCCTTTTTTCTTCATAAATTCATCAACAGCGTGTTTTAAATCGAAAAATCGTTCCGAGCATGCCTCTTGCCTTGACCAACGTACTTTGCGGTAAAATATGAGGACTCCATGCTCTTCGTCCAGGTCCATCGTAAACTGTTACAACTGTCATTGGACGAGCGACTTCTGAAATTTTACTATTCGAACCATCAGTTTCATCTCATGCTCTGCGCTGAAAGTTTAGCACAAAGTGCTTCTTGAAGTACAAAACAATGAATCCCGTCTGTTGATTGTTGTAATTTTTTTGCTCTTTCATCGTCAACTAAATCTTTAAATTGTTTCTGCATGCTGATGTGTTGTCGTTTCATAGTGCACTACTGGCCATTAAAATTGCTACACCACGAAGATGACGTGCTACAGACGCGAAATTTAACCGACATCAAGAAGATACTGTAATATGCAAATGACTCGCTTTTCAGAGCATTCACACAAGGTTGGCGCCGGTGGCGACACCTACAACGTGCTGACATGAGGACAGTTTCCAACCGATTTCTCATACACAAACAGCAGTGGACCAGCGTTGCCTGGTGAAACGTTGATGTGATGCCTCGTATATGGAGGAGAAATGCGTACCATCACGTTTCCGACTTTGATAAAAGTCGGATTGTAGCCTATAGCGATTAAGGTTTATCGTATCGCGACATTGCTGCTCGCGTTGGTCGAGATCCAATGACTGTTAGCAGAATATGGAATCGGTGGGTTCAGGAGGGTAATACGGAACGCCGTGCAGGGTCCCAACGGCCTCGTATCAGGCATCTTATCCGCATGGCTGTAACGGATCGTGCAGCCACGTCTCGATCCCTGAGTCAACAGGTGGGGACGTTTGCAAGACAACAACCATCTGCACGAACAGTTCGACGACGTTAGCAGCAGCATGGGCTATCAGCTCGGAGACCATAGCTGCGGTTACCCTTGACGCTGCATCACAGATAGGAGCGCCTGCGATGGAGTACTCAAAGACGAACCAGGGTGCACGAATGACAAAATGTCATTTTTTCGAATGAATGCAGGTTCTGTTTACGGCATCGTGATGGTCGCATCCGTGTTTGGCGACATCGCGGTGAACGCACATTGGAAGCGTGTAGTCGTCATCGCCATAGTGGCATATCACCGGGCGTGATGGTATGGGGTGCCATTGGTTACACGTCTCGGTCACCTCTTGCTCGCATTGACGGCACTTTGAACAGGGGACGCTACATTTCAGATGTGCTACAACCCGTGGCTCTACCCTTCATTCGATCGCTGCGTAAACCTACATTTCAGCAGGATAATGCACGACCGCATGTTGCAGGTCCTGTACGGGCCTTTCTGGATGCAGAAAATGTTCGACTGCTGCCTTGGCCAGCACACTCTCCAGATCTCTCACCAACTGAAAACGTCTGGTCAATGGTGGCCGAGCAACTGGCTCGTCACAATACGCCAGTCACTACTCTTGATGAATTGTGGTATCGTGTTGAATCTGCATGGGCAGCTGTACCTGTACACGCCATCCATGCTCTGACTCAATGCCCAGGCGTATCAAGGCCGTTATTACAACCAGAGGTTGTTGTTCTGGGTACTGATTTCTCAGGTTCAAAAAATGGTTCAAATGGCTCTGAGCACTATGGGACTTAACATCTGTGGTCACCAGTCCCCTAGAACTTAGAACTACTTAAACCTAACTAACCTAAGGACATCACACACATCCATGCCCGAGGCAGATTTCTCAGGATTTATGCACCCAAACTGCGTGAAAATGTAATCACATGTCAGTTCTTGTATAATATCTTTTTCCAATGAATACCCGTTTATTATCTGCATTTCTTTTTGGTGTAGCAATTTTAATGACCAGTAGTGTAAATTTGCGGCACCCGTTGATTATGTGACAGTGTATCACGTAATAGATACCGAGCATTCTTATCGTTCTGTTCTGTCATTCCCATTCATTCTCATAGGCTTGTGATGATAGATCCTGATGTGTCTCTTTTCGTGCTTACAGCCAGTGAACCTGTGAAGTTCTTTTATCGCACGAACACATAGTGAAGGGTGAACAGCGCTGACACCGCTAAATATCCGACAGAAGAAAGTTGGATCCACTTAAAAATGGCCCACCGCAATGCTAAATGGGATGTCGCGTTATACCGAGTACTTCCGAGTAGTACCGAGCAAAGCCGAGTCAGGCTGTGCCTCGGTCCGTACGGTGCCTGTATATTGTGTTAGCGTGCAGTATGGCACTTGGTGGCCGACCCTGGTCTGTAAGGTTGATAGTCCTTGTCTGAGAGGGTTTTAAATGAAAAGTGATGTGGACTACTCTAATGTAGAGGTGAAACCTAAATTACAGTGACAAATTTCCGGAAGATTTTCAGTGATGAAAGTTATTCGCAATTGCCGAATATTTCTGACAATAGCTGCATTAAGTATCATAAATTAAGAACTGCTGGAAGATCGTCACCGATGTCTATTTCTTCAGACATTGAAACGATGTCTCGACGGGCAAAATGACGATCGTTATATCAACTCTGAATACGTTTGTCTTCCTGAAACTGTATGGCGGGATTCCAAGTATAGTTGCGAGAGGTAGAATCGTAGACAATACGACATACTGAAGTCTGGGTAGGTCCTGGAAGAGTGATCGGGTAACTGATGTTGTGATGGCGACCATTCGCGACAAACAGAAAGTCTGGGTTCTTTTCCCGCTCAGGTAAAAATTTCCACTGTCGCCAATGTAAATAAATATCTTCATACCTAATGCACCAAATGTCAGAAAGATTCCGCAATTGCAAAATAATTTCATAAATTTAGTACAAGTACAAGATCTTCACCAACGTATGTTTCTCAGACATTGTGAAAAATTGGTATTACAAGTCTGGAGAGTTTTCTGACAGTGTTATTGATGGCAAAATCTTCTATGTCGTTAGTTTCTCTGCAGTCTTTCTCGCTGCTCAACGTTTCGATTCCTTTGCTGAGATCTTTCTCGGGATTCCACTGGTGTCCCTGGAAGACTGCATACTCTCGAAAGACAGTATTCTCTTATAAAAGGCTATTTTCCCGCGTTTTACGAAAAAGCAATTACTGGGTAACAATCTTTCACGTTACTATTAGCGGGCCGTTGTCATTAGCAAATACTTCTCCAAAAAACTGCCGGAAAAAAGCCTTTTATAAGTGAACGGGTACTATGTTCCGACAGTGTTCAGACGTGGAGGGACACCATTGGAAACGTGAAAAAGATCTCGGAAGATGAATCGAAACGTCGAGCTGTAAAGAAATCGGAAGAGGAATATGACGCTGCGTAACGACTCACATGATTTAATCGTCGTTGTTTAGGAATGGCTTTCGAGAGTGTTGGTGTAATTTGGCAATAATGTCTGGTAGATCGTCACAGAATAGTTGCATTTCGTTTGATATCTTACCTCCATTTATCTTTGTATCTGTATTGCGATGAAAGTATCTGTACAACAGTCGAAATGTCAATGATATGCGCTGTGCTCTGTTTGTAAACAAACTTTTAGCATACCCTCACGTTCCTTACTGTTGACTGCAGTAGTGCTGACTTAACTCCTCGCCCTCAGGTTTGCACTCAGCCCTGCTCGATTTTCTCTCATGATTGTATTTCCGACAGTGCTATTTGTACCTTAACAGTGACACACAGCATCGGTAGGTTTACTGATGAAGAACTGCCCAGTGTACACTTCAAGCATGGTCGGTTCACTGAACGCAATGGAGAAACGGTAAAGCGACACTGTGGTGAGTTACTCCTGCAGTGGCAGACACCACCTTACAGTACCTTTGCATTTGAGGATTGTCACATTACTCCGTGTTTTATAACGTACTTTTGGTGATGACGTATTACATGATGTTTCACAGAAACAAAGGAGATGTGGGTAATAAAACGTAATCATATTATTAATTCGTAAAGCGTAACGGGAGACTACAGGACTCTTATATCGAAAATACTCAGAAAATGTCCCTGAAGATTAGAATTATCGAAGGAGTTCGGGTTCACTGTGCAGAAAATCTGAGGGAGCCAAAGGTCAATCTGATAGTCTGTTGGTTTTATGCGCCTGTGTCTGGTGTCTGAGGAGTCACTCGCTGTTCGAGAAAGAAAATGAGGTGGCAAAGAATAGGTGTATTACACTCACGATGAGCTTTCAGGAATGCAGCTGAGTTGCGTTTCCGTCACTTTTTCCTCCCACAATATTTCGACGACCAATCCAGTCGCCTTCTTCAGGTCCTGCGCGCTGTGCAGTTGTGTGTACTTGAGCTTAAACTCCAACCAACCTGTGAACTATTGTTGGTTTCGCGCCGCTACTTATAGCTGAATTACACTCCTGACACCCACCACATACTTTGATGCTCTTTTGTTTTTCGAGCCGCTTTTATACGCTGTTAAACTACATTTTCTCAACATTTCCCAGCAAACAAAAGAACATCCAAGGGCATAGTGAGTGTCGGGAGTCGAAGGCAGCTACACACGGGAGCAATGATAGTTGTTTGGGGTCCAGAAACTGAATATACGTAACAGTTTAACTTGCAGCACCTGATGAAGACAGCTGGGTTGGTAGTCGAAATTTTGTAAAAAAATAAAAAAAATAAAAATAAAAATAAATAAATAAAAATCAGCCGTTACTGGCAGGGACACATCACACTAAAGTTACTTTCGGCCTTAAAACGGAATCAACAGCGGCTTTTATTGACAGTAACACATCATGCGAAAGTTACATCCGTCCTTAAGTTTTACACTCCACTGTCTATATACCTCATGGAAAGCTTTTATACTTTGAAGCGCCAGAGAAACTGGTATAGGCATGCGTATTCAAATAGGTGTAATACTCGGCTCACGAGCGATAGTACACAGCATCTCCGAGGTAGCGATGAAATAGGGATTGCCGGCCGCTGAGGCCCAGCGCTTCTAGGCGTTTCAGTCCGGAACCGCGCTGCTGCTACGGTCGCAGGTTCCAATCCTGCCTCGGGCATCGATGTGTCTGATGTCCTTACGTTAGTTAGGTTTAATTAGTTCTAAGTTTTATGCGACTGATGACCACATACATTAAGTCGCTTAGTGCTCAGAGCCATTTGAACCATTGATCTGTTACCCTCCTTGAATGTTGGTTTTTATAAGCGATATCTTCCATTCTTTTTGGTACTTCCTTTCTTAGAAATCTAAGGTCTCTTGTTTTAAATCTTACTGCAGAACATTTTATCAGTTCCTTATTTACACCTTCACTTCCTATCGCCTTTCGGTTCTTCATATATCTGAGAGCATGCTGTAATTTTTGGTATTTCTTGTGGTAGGGATTTGATTTCAAAGCTTCCTCATTTTCTAGGTTCATTCGTTAGTCCACATTTTTTTGTACTGATGCTATCAGTCTTTGTTCCTTATCACATAAACAGCTTCCACATCCTTTTCCATATATCTCCGGTGAACTTCATTTTCAAACCTGGAGCACGATCTATGCTTGAAATGAGTCTTCGAGGCATGTTGACCGACTGAATTTATACTGACGGCATGTGCCAGGTGACAATCAAGCACGCAGCGCTCTCTATTGTACTCCACTGAGAATGCTCGTGAGTACACGTGGCTATACGTAGTGTTTTCCTATGGTCCAGAGAAACTGATCAAAATTACGGGGTGATCAAAAAGTCAGTATAAATTTGAAAACTGAATAAATCACGGAATAATGTAGATAGAGAGGTACAAATTGACACACATGCTTGGAATGACATGGGGATTTATTAGAACCAAAAAAATACAAAGTTCAAAAAATTTCCGACAGATGGCGCTTCATCCGATCAGAATAGCAGTAATTAGCATAACAAAGTAAGACAAAGCAATGATGATGTTCTTTACAGGAAATGCTCAATATGTGTACCATCATTCCTCAACAATAGCTGTAGTCGAGGAATAATGTTGTGAACAGCACTGTAAAGCATGTCCGCAGCTATGGTGAGGCATTGGCGTCGGATGTTGTCTTTCAGCATCCCTAGAGATGTCGGTCGATCACGATACATTTGCGACTTCAGGTAACCCCAAAGCCAATAATGGCACGGACTGAGGTCTGGGGAACTGGGAGGCCTAGCATGACGAAAGCTGCGGCTGAGCACACGATCATCCCTAAACGACGCGCGCTGGAGATCAGTCGGTCATTTTGTAAACTTTGTTTTTTTTCGGTTCTAATAAAACCCCATGTCATTCCAAGCATGTGTGTCAATTTATACCTCCCTATCTACATTATTCCGTGGTTTATTAAGTTTTCAAATTTATACTGACTTTTTGATCACCCTGTATACAGCTGCTAATTAATGAGAACCGTGCAAAACTTTTTTGACTATGCGATACATGCCGGCAAGTTGGATGTAGTACGACGCTTGCAACACTGCAGATGTTAGAGAGAAAGGAGAGCAGGTCCACTGTAACTCAAAACAGTATATTTTCTCCTTCCACCGCCCCTTCCTCTCCCACCCCCCTTGCAATTATTCTTAACCAGTTTAAATGGCTCTGAGCACTATGGGACTTAACATCAGAGGTCATCAGTCGCCTAGAACTTAGAACTACTTAAACCTAACTAACCTAAGGACACCACACACATCCATGCCCGAGGCAGGATTCGAATCTGCGATCGTAGCGGACGCGCGGTTCCAGACTGTAGGGTCTAGAACCGCTCGGCCACTCCGGCCGGCTCTGTACCAGTAACCGGAAGGAAAAGCCTGAAGAGGAAAAGCTATAGCTTGGCTGGGGCGGTCGGCGAACGTGCAGTTATTAGTGTGGCTAAATTAGGCGCGGTGCGTGGCGAGGCGCTTGCACACCCCTGGCGGCGCGGCCTGATGGATGCTGCGGCACGGCCCGCGGCGGATGCCTGCACGGAGCGCGGACTTGGACGCGCCAGATCCCTTATGCCCGCGCTGGGGCGGCGCCGCGGAATTTAGAAGCGGCCGCCGGCAACTTCGCTGAGTTATGGCGAGCCCGGCCGGGCGACGGCGGTTTGGAACCGGAGTCGCTATAAACGTTTCTCAAGCCGGCCGCGTGCGCGCGGTGCTTCCCGCCGACACCTGCGGCTGCTTCCAGAGGGCGCAGGTTGTACACCTGTAAGCAGCTCGCCGCCGCAGCTGTACACCGGTGGGGCCATTGCGATGACACGCACGTGCAGAACCTGGCACGGATCTAGCGGCTGGATTGCTGCTCGTTTGACGCAGCTAAGACAAGTGAGAAAACGCGTAATTCAACCGCCATTTTAACACAATTAAAAAAAAGGGTTGCCTCGAGAGAGGTTGCAACTTGTAAGAAACTCAAACATGCGATCCAAAAGGTGGCTCAAATAGCCAAACAAGCTTCAAAAAAGTGTACAGCGCGTACACTAGCCCGAACAAGACAACATAAAAATCCCAGTCAACAGGTGAACACAATAAAACAGAAACGCTTACCCATAGAATCCTAAAGCGAAAACAAATTACATCCAAGAGGGAGGCTTAGCATAACGATGCTAGATCGACATGAGGACGCCAAAGGCGCACTGAATAAGCAGTACAAGCGCATGTCGAAATAAAGGAGTGAGTGATGCGCTACAGCAGGGTAATGGGCAAGCAGTCAAATAATATTCCAAGAACTGTGATACACGCAACACTGCTCGGATCTCAGGAAAAACACCAACGCACGAGACTAATTAAGCGCTCACTGGGTCTTAATAAATTAGAATAATATTAATACCTTCAGCTGTTGACGGGCGTTGATGTATATCAAGGGAGACAGGTGAAAATGTATGCCCCGACCGGGACTCGAACCCGGGATCTCTTGCTTACATGGCAGACGCTCTACCCACCTGAACCACCGAGTGCACAGAGGATAGAGCGATTGCATGGAATATTTTCCGCACGCCTCCCACAAGACCCACACTCTCACCTTGTATGTCCACACACTATATTCGTAGTGTCCCACCCCAACACACTCATTACTAGTGGAAGACATTCTTACCAAGTCCCGTAAGAGTTGGGGGAATATGTGTACATCCGCACAGAAGAGGAAGGTCATGGCCGGTATTGCAGGAACTATATACTTTTTTGATATGGTGTCTGTTCTTTCGGACATCTCCGAAAGAACGGACACCATTGATGACCTGCAGTCGTCTAGAACGAAATTAGAATTATATTAATACCTTCAGCTGTTGATGGGCGTTGATATACAGGGTGTTACAAAATGGTACGGCCAAACTTCCAGGAAACATTCATCACACACAAATAAAGAAAAGATGTTATGTGGACATGTGTCCGGAAACGCTTAATTTCCATGTTAGAGCTCATTTTAGTTTCGTCAGTATGCTCTTCCACCTACGCTCAGTGGAGCACGTTATCATGATTTCGTACGGGATACTCTACCTGTGCTGCTAGAACATGTGCCTTTACAAGTACGACACAACATGTGGTTCATGCACGATGGAGCTCCTGCACATTTCAAATGGTTCAAATGGCTCTGAGCACTATGGGACTTAACATCTGTGGTCATCAGTCCCCTAGAACTTAGAACTACTTAAACCTAACTAACCTAAGGACATCACACACATCCATGCCCGAGGCAGGATTCGAACCTGCGACCGGAGCGGTCACGCGGTTCCACTGCACATTTCAGTCCAAGTGTTCGTACGCTTCTCAACAACAGATTCGGTGACCGATGGATTGGTAGAGGCGGACCAATTCCATGGCCTCCACGCTCTCCTGACCTCAACACTCTCGACTTTCATTTATGGGGGCATTTGAAAGCTCTTGTCTACGCAACCCCGGTACCAAACGTAGACTCTTCGTGGTCGTATTGTGGACGGCTGTGATACAATACACCATTCTCCAGGGCTGCATCAGCGCATCAGGGATTCCATGCGACGGAGGGTGGATGCATGTATCCTCGCTAACGGAGGACGTTTTGAACATTTCCAGTAACAAAGTGTTTGAAGTCACGCTGGTACGTTCTGTTGCTGTGTGTTTCCATTCCATGATTAATGTGATTTCAAGAAAAGTAATAAAATGAGCTCTAACATGGAAAGTAAGCGTTTCCGGACACATGTCCACATAACATATTTTCTTTCTTTGTGTGTGAGGAATGTTTCCTGAAAGTTTGGCCGTACCTTTTTGTAACACCCTGTATATCAACGGGGACAGGTGAAAATGTGTGCCCCGACTGGGACTCGAACTCGGGATCTCCTGCTTACATGGCAGATTGTTCTGGCAATACCGTCCACGGCCTTCTTTTTCTGTGCGGATGCACACATATTCCCCGAACTCTTGCGGGACTTAATAGGAATATCTTCCACGAGTAATGAGTGTGTTGTGGTGGGACACTACGAAGGTAGTGTGTGGTCATACAAGATGAGAATGTGGGTCTCGCTGGAGGCGTGCCCGAGATAGTCCCTGCAGTCGCACTATCCTCTGTGCCCTCGGTGGCTCATATGGATAGAGCGTCTCCCTTGTAAGCAGGAGATCCCGGGTTCGAGTCCCAGTCGGGGCACACATTTTCACCTGTCCCAGTTGATATATATCAACGCCCGTCAACAGCTGAAGGTATTAATATAATTATAATTTCGTTCTAGGCGGTTGCAGGTCATCAATGGTGTCTGTTCTTTCGGACATGTCCGAATGGACAGACACCATATCCATATAAGTATAGAGTCTTAATAAGTCCAAGAGCATCCACGCTTCGTCCCCTGGATAAACCAGCACCAACAGCGAGATATAGAAAACAGAACTTGCCAGAGGCGGCACGTCTTCCGGTCGCGGTGCATCCCGGGCTCAGGAACGTCCTCCTGGGCGTGTTTATGCTGCATCTCCTTACTCGCCCAGTGTGATCCAAAAAGAATCCTTCCGAACTGAGTGCCTCATAGACAAAACAGGGCGCCAGCGACCTCTTTCAATGGCAACCACAAGTACTCTCTCCCTGCGCGCTGACCCAGCCTGCTCTGTCTAAGAAAACCAAAGACAGTCTCACATTGCAACACCACAGACATACGATTCGGGCGCGAGATACCGACGTTGCAACATGGCTCAACGCAATCTCGTTTAAGCACTCTTACAACTGATGCTCAAAATTCTCCCTCAGGACGAATAACATCTTGGTCACAATAATGTTACCACCAAGGTATACGTACTATATCATCTACACATGAACTCACAGTATTCTCAATCCTGGCAGGGTCGCCAATTGTAAAGCACCTGTGATCTTTCAGAATTTGTCAGGTGACTAGTAGCAAGGAATGAAAAGAAAAAGTTTTACAGACAACACATTTACAGTACAACAAATTTTGGAGAAACACAAGGGATAAAAAAAAAAAATGAATGATTTTCAAGGATAATGTAAAAACTTTCGCTCAATAAATACACAGTGGTGTACAAAACTTAAGAACGAAAGTAACTTTCGCGTGATGTATCACTACCAATAACATAGCTCAATGAAACTTGGATCATACGTAGAAAGAATTGCTACAGTGTAGTAGAGAAGGTAACTGCGAGAAATGCGCAGTGAGATGAGCAGAAACGACATTTTCACTCAAAGACAATAATTGCACTGAAGTCACCGCGACTGGTGATGGTCCCCTGGACATTACAGAAGGCGAGACATGGTTCTTAATAGTGTGTGTGATCACCAGTAACGGCAATGGATGCTCTGCCACGTGCTCTCAAGCAACCACAGTGTTAGCAAGGAGTTCTCGTAACGGGCTGTTCTGGATGGTTTCTCGTGGCTGTGGAGGTACTGCAATATGTCTCCCCAACGCGTCCCTCTAGTGCTCGATGGGATGTAATTCGGGGACTCGGCAGGCCACTCCATTCACCGAATATCATCTCGTTGCAAGAGCTCCCCCAACTGCGCTGTTCGATGTGGTCGCGCATTCTCACTCATAAAAGTAGAGTCAGCGCCTAGTGCACCCCTGAGAAGACGCAGTGGGCAAGGAGTACTCTGTCACAATAACATTAACTGGCGAGCGTACCCTGTTCAAGGATTTGGAAGTCAGAACGCCCATCCAACACAATGCTTCCCACACCACGACACCTAGACCACTAAAACGATCATGTTCCACAACTTTCCTGGCTGCACTGCGTGTTCCCACCACTCGCCAGAAGAGGGTAAATCAAGAAACACTACTCAGACTGAATTTGCTCTCATCCGAGATAAGCACGCGGCCCTACTCTTACTTAGTCGCTCTCCATGCTCATGGCACTATCGCAAACAGTTACGCGCAGTGTGGGTGTCGTGCCATTGTGAAGTGTGAGATTCTGTGCCTTGCAGTCTACATCTACATCTACATCCATACTCCGCAAGCCACCTGACGATGTGTGGAGGAGGGTACTTTGAGTACCTCTATCGGTTCTCCCTTCTATTCCAGTCTCGTATTGTTCGAGGAAAGAAAGATTGTCGGTATGCCTGTGTGTGGGCTCTAATATCTCTGATTTTATCCTCATGGTCTCTTCGCGAGATATACGTAGGGGGGAGCAATATACTGCTTGACTCCTCGGTGAAGGTATGTTCTCGAAACTTCAACAAAAGCCCGTACCGAGCTACTTCACTTGGTGAAGAAGAGTGGCAAAATAACAGCGACTACAGTTTAGAGGAGTGCTTAGCGACAAGCGTGTGGGCCCATGAAAGAAAGCACAATGATGAAAATATGACACAGGAGGATTCGTTTCGTGAACAGTTGAGTAAGGAGTCACTGTGCGCACGAAAGTGTGCGTTGAATGATCGTAACAGACCGTCAATGAAGAGGACTGTGACGAAAGATAAGACGAAAACAGCTGCAAAAAAAACTGCAGGACTGAATGGTGCACTCGCGGACAATGTCAGAACGAAAACAACACGAAAGAAACTCTATAAGCAAAAAACTGGAGAGCGTGTGGAATTCCAAGACCACTCGTCAGTGAGGCAAATGCCCGAAACCGGAAAACATGGTGCAGAAGCAATGAAATCAGGACTATGGAGCAATGGAAGACATTCATTTGGTCGCATGATTTCTGTTTCAGACTGAATTCAACTTCTGGCCGAGTTTAAGTCCAAAGACTGAAACATGGCGCGGGTCCGGTGATGAGTTGGACAGCCTTATCTTGATATTCGTTAGACACTACGTTTATTCTGCAAGGTTGCGTTACTGCCAAGAATTATGTGATAATTTTGGCTGATCAGATCCATCCCATGGTGCAATGTTTGTTCTCCAATGATGATGCTCTGTTCCAAGACGACAGGGTCACTATCCGCCCAGCTCTCATCGTCCAGAAATCTACATCTACATCTACATCCATACTCCCCTAGCCGCCTGACAGTGTGTGGCGGAGGGTATTTTCAGTACCACTATCGGTTCTCCCTTCTACTCCAGTCTCGTATTGTTCGTGGAAAGAAAGATTGTCGGTATGCCTCTGTGTGGGCTCTAATCTCTCTGATTTTATCCTCGTGGTCTCTTCGGGAGATATATGCACGAGGGAGCAATATACTGCTTGACCCCTCGGTGAAGGTATGTACTCGAAACTTCAATAAAAGCCCGTACCGAGCTACTGAGGGTCTCTCCTGCAGAGTCTTCCACTGGAGTTTATCTGTCATCTCCGTAACGCTTTCGCGCTTACTAAATGATCCTGTAACGAAGCGCACTGCTCTCCGTTGGATCTTCTCTATCTCTTCTATCAACCCTATCTCGTACGGATCTCACACTAGTGAGCAGTACTCAAGCAGTGGGCGAAAAAGTGTACTGTAACCCACTTCCTTTGTTTTCGGACTGCATTTCCTTAGGATTCTTCCAATGAATCTCAGTCTGGCATCTGCTTTACCGACGATTAATTTTATATGGTCATTCCATTTTAAATCACTCCTAATGCCTACTCCCAGATAATTTATGGAATTAACTGCTTCCAGTTGCTGACCTGCTATATTGTAGCTAAATGATAAAGGATATTTCTTTCCATGTATTCGCAGCACATTACACTTGTCTACATTGACATTCAATTGCCATTCCCTGCACCATGCGTCAATTCGTTGCAGATCCTCCTGCATTTCAGTATTGTTTTCCATTGTTACAACCTCTCGATATACTACAGCATCATCCGCAAAAAGCCTCAGTGAACTTCCGATGTTATCCATAAGGTCAATTAAATATATATTGTGAATGGCAACGGACCTACGACACTCCCCGGCGGCACACCTGAAATCACTCTTACTTCGGAAGACTTCTCTCCATTGAGAATGACATGCTGTGTTCTGTTATCTAGAAACTCTTCAATCCAATCACACAATTGGTCTGATAGTCCATATGCTCTTACTTTGTTCATTAAACAACTGTGAGGAACTGTATCGAACGCCTTGCGGAAATCAAAAAACACGGCATCTACTTGGGAACCCGTGTCTATTGCCCTCTGAGTCTCGTGGACGAATAGCGCGAGCTGGGTTTCACACGATCGTCTTTTTCGAAACCCATGCTGATTCCTACAGAGTAGATTTCTAGTCTCCAGGAAAGTCATTACACTCGAACATAATACGTGTCCCAAAATTCTGCAACTGATCGACGTTAGAGATATAGGTCTATAGTTCTGCACATCTGTTCGACGTCCCTTCTTCAAAACGGGGATGACCTGTGCCTTTTTCCAATCCTTTGGAACGCTACGCTCTTCTAGAGACCTACGGTACACCGCTGCGAGAAGAGGGGCAAGTTCCTTCGCGTACTCTGTGTAAAATCGAACTGGTATCCCATTAGGTCCAGCGGCCTTTGGTCTTTTGAGCGATTTTAATTGTTTTTCTGTCCCTCTGTCATCTATGTCGATATCTATCATTTTGTTATTTGTGCGGCAATCTAAAGAAGGAACTACAGTGCAGTCTTCCTCTGCGAAACAGCTTTGGTAAAAGACATTTAGTATTTCGGCCTTTAGTCTGTCATCCTCTGTTTCAGTACCATTTTGGTCACAGAGTGTCTAGACATTTTGTTTTGATCCACCTACCGCTTTGACATAAGACCTAAATTTCTTAGGATTTTCTGCCAAGTCAGTACATAGAACTTTACTTTCGAATTCATTGAACGCCTCTCGCGTAGTCCTCCTCACACTACATTTCGCTTCGCGTAATTTTTGTTTGTGTGCAAAGCTTTGGCTATGTTTATGTTTGTTGTGAAGTTCCCTTTGCTTCCGTAGCAGTTTTCTAACTCTGTTGTTGTACCACGGTGGCTCAGTCCTGTTAAATATGGTTGGAATTGAACCCTCTAACTGACGCGCCTCTCTTCTTGCCCACTGCACAACGTAGCAGTCACCTGCGTCTGTAGTTGGCCGTGGTCGACCAGTCTTCATCTCAGGGCAGTGGTGCCTGTGGTTCCCATCGCTCCGCACGCACGTGTAACAATGCCTTGCGTAATACCAAACTGCTGGGTTACTTTCGTCGCACTTCGTTATTCTTCAAGTTTCCCGAAGAGTATTCCCCGTGTGAAGTTGTCCTGATTTTGTCTCCTGGCTATTTCGCAATGAAAAACAGCACTACAGCGCACCTTAACTGCTCTTTTCCCATTCTCCTTCAACCTGTTTTGCGTTGGAGGGCATGCCCTGTTTGGCGCTATAGTCGCACGCCGACCTCGCGCCATATTGCGTGCAACTTCCTGTGCAGAATTGGGAGATCTCTGGCAACACGTTCCCGCACTTTCATTCATTTCCACCGAGTAGTTAATATGTTATGTTACTTTATCAATCTCCTCCATATATTTTGCAGAGCAGTGTGTTGTCGGAGATATTGAGAAGAAGAGAGATAATAGTACATTTTGTACACGTAATTCAGAAGATCTACAGTAATACAAGAATCCAAATAAATGAGCGTAATGAGAAAAGAAGAGAGAATTTACATCTACATGTACATTACGTGATTACTCTGCTATTCACAATAAAGTGCCCAGCAGAGGGTTCAATGAACCACCTTCAAGCTATCTCTACCGTTCCACTCTCAAACGGCGCGCGGGAAACACGAACACTTAAATTGTTCTGTGCAAGCCCTGGTTTCTCTTATTTTATCCCCTCTGTAGGTAGGTGTCAACAGAACTTTTTCTCAATTGCAGGAGAAAACTGGTGATTGAAATTTTATGAGAAGATCCCGTCGCAACGAAAGAAGCGTCTGTTTTAGTGGTTGCCACTCCAATTTACGTAACATGTCTGTGGCACTGTCTCCCCTATTTCGCGGTAATACAAACGAAGCAGCCCCTCTTTGAACATTTTCGATGTCATCCGTCAGTCTCACCTGATGCGGATCCCACACTGCACAGCAATACTCCAAAATAGGGCGGACACGTGTGGTGTAAGCAGTCTCTTTAGTACATCTGTTGCACCTTCTGAGTGTTCTGCCAATGAATCTCAGTTTTTGATTTGCTCTACCCACAACATTATCTATTTGATCGTTCCAATTTAGGTTACTTGTAATTGTAATCCCTAAGCATTTAGTTGAATTTACAGTCTTCAGATTTGTGTGACTTATCGCGTAATCGAAATTTATCGGATTTCTTTTAGTACTCATGTGAATAACTTCACACTTTTCTTTACTCAGAGTCAATTGCCACTTTTCGCACCACACATATATCTTATCTAAATCATTTTGCAATTCATTTTTGGCCGGCCGTGATGGCCGTGCGGTTCTGGCGCTGCAGTCTGGAACCGCGGGACTGCTACGGTCGCAGGTTCGAATCCTGCCTCGGGCATGGATGTGTGTGATGTCCTTAGGTTAGTTAGGTTTAATTAGTTGTAAGTTCTAAGGGACTGATCACCTAAGATGTTAAGTCCCATAGTGTTCAGAGCCAATTCATTTTGGTCATCTGATGACTTTATAAGACGGTAAATGACATCATCATCTGCAAATAATCTAAGAGGGCTACTGAGATTGTCTACTCTGTCGTTAATATAGATCAGGAACAATAGAGAGCCTATAACACTTCCTTGGGGAACGCCGGATATTAATTCTGTTTTACTCGATGACTTTCCGTATATTACAACGGACTGTGTGAGCTTTCTGACAGAAAATCACGAACCAGTCGCACAACTGAGGCGATATTCCATAGGCACGCGGGTTGGTTAGAAAACGCTTGTGAGGAACGGTGTCGAAAGCCTTCTGGAAATCTAAAAATATGGAATCAGTTTGACATCCCCTGTCGATATCACGCATTACTTCTTGAGTATAAAGAGCTAGGTGTGTTTCACAAGAACGATGTTTCCTGAATTTTCTTGGCGGCAATTCATAATGTTCGGATACAGTATATGTTCCAAGACCCTACTGCAAACCGACGTTAGTGATATAGGTCTGTAATTCAGCGGACTACTCCTACTTTCCTTTTTGGGTACTGGTGTGACTTGAGCAATTTTCCAGTTTTTATGTATGGACCTTTCTGTGAGCGAGTGGTTGCATATAATTGCTAAATATGGAGCTATTACATCAGCATACTCTGAAAGGAGCCTGACTGGTATACAATCTGGACCGGAGGCCTTGCCTTTATTGTCATTTAAGCTGCGTTGCTACACCAAGGTTATCTACTTCTATGTTTCTTTATCTTTGCAGTTGTTCTTGATTGGAATACAGGAATATTTACTTTTTATTCTTTGCGAAGGAGTTTCGGAAAACCGTGTTTCATATCTCTGCTTTAGTGGCACTGTCATCAGTGACTTCACCGGTGTTATCGCTCAGTGAAGGTATTGATTGCGTCTTGCCACTGGTGTGCTTTATGTATGACCAGAATATCTCTGGGTTTTCTGCCAGATTCCGGGACAGAGTTTCGTTGTGGAAATTATTAAAAGCATCTCGCATTGAAGTACTCGCTATATTTCAAACTTCTAGAAAACTTCGCCATTCTTGGGGATTTTGCGTTTTTTTTTTTAAATTTGGCATGCTTTTTCCGTTGCTTCTGCAACAGCGATCTGACCCGTTTTGTGTACCACGGGGGATCAGTAGCATCGGTTATTAATTTATGTGGTATATATCTCTCATTGCCGTCAATACTATCTCTCTGAAATCATTCCATATTTTTTCTACGCATACGTGATCAGATCGGAAGGAATGGAGACTGTCTGTTAAAAAGGCGTTAAGAGCATTTTTATCAACTTTTTTAAGCAGATGTACCTTGCGTCTCTTTTTGATGGTTGTAGGTGTTGCGGTGTTCAGCCTAGCAGTAACTGCCTTGTGGTCGCTAATCCCTGTATTCGTCACGATACTCCGTACTTGTCCAGGATTATTTGTTGCTAAGAGGTCAAGTATGCTTTCTCAATCATTTGCGCTTCGAGTGGGCTTATGAACAAATTGTTCAAAATAATTTTCTGAGAAAGCATGCAGTACAATTTCGGATGACGTTTTATGCCTGCCGCTGGCCTTAAAGGCATTATTTTTCGAGCATATTGAGGGTAGAGTGAAGTCGCCACCGACTATAATTGTATGAGTGGGGTACCTATTTGAAACGAGACTCAGGTTTCTTTCGAACCGTTCAGCAACTATATCTTCTGAGTCGGGGGTCGGTAAAACGATCCAATTAATAGTTTAGTCCTATTGTCAAGTATAACCTCTGCCCATACTATTTCGCAGGAACTATCTAATTCAATTTCACTACAAGGTAAACTGCTTCTATCAGTAATAAATGTTCAAATGTGTGTGAAATCTTATGGGACTTAACTGCTGAGGTCATCAGTCCCTAAGCTTACACACTACTTAACCTAAATTAACCTAATGACAAACACACACACCCATGCCCGAGGGAGGACTCGGACCTCCGCCGGGACCAGCCGCACAGTCCATGACTGCAGCGCCCAAGACCGCTCGGCTAATCCCGCGCGGCCAGTAATAAATACTCCACCATCAACTGTATTTAATCTATTCTTCCTGAACTCTGTTATATCGTTTGAAAAAAATTCGGCTGAACTTATTTCCGGCTTTAGCCAGCTTTCTGTACCTATAACTATTTGTGCTTCAGTGCTTTCTATTAGGGCTTGGAGCTCTGGTTCTTTCCCAACACAGCTACGACAATTTACAACTACCGATCGTTTCTACAACTACCTTACTATGTTTTACCTGCCCCATTTTAGACGGACGCCCTTTCTGTGGTTTCCTGAGACCCTCTAACCTAAAATACCTCCCAGCCCCTTCCACATAGCCCCCTCTACCCCTGTAGCCGCTTCCTGTCTGTAGTGGACTCCTGACCTATTAAGCGGAACCCGGAAACCCAACACCCGATGGCGGAAGTCAAGGAATCTGTAGCCTACACGGTCACAGAACCACCTGAGCCTCTGATTCAGAACCTCCACTCGGCTCTCCACCATAGGACCACAGTCGGTTCTGTCGACGGTGCTGCAGATGGTGAGCTCCACCTTAATCTCGCAAGAAAGACTGGCAGTCTTTACCATTTCATCTAGCCACCCGAAACTAGAGAGAATCTCCTCCGATCCAAAGCGACACACGTCATTGGTAGGCTACTGACATGGGCCACCACCTGGGGTTGGCTGCACCCTGTACTCTTCATGGCATCCGGAAGCAACCTTTCCACATCCGGAATGAATCTCCCCGCTACGCACACGGCGTGCACTCTGGCATCCTTCACCTTAGGAATTGAACAAGGTTGCAGCCTTTCGCCTCTGTTCTTTAATATATCTGGCACACTCCGCTGCAGAGTGAAGATTCCTTCTGGGAATAATCTCCCTATCTGTGGCTAACAATAAGCCATGTCCGCAATATCCTTTCTTCCAGGGTTGGTAGCCCGTAAGTTACGCAGGAAAAGTTCTGTGAAATTTTGAAAGTGTTACGGCGTAAAGTCAAGCGCCAGCCCGCCAGTCACGAACGGTAGAGCGGAGATGGCTGTGACAAGACGTCAGCCAATTGCACTCTGAACGACCCCTCTCCAGGATGACAACGCGACAGCAGCGTCCTCTGTGCGAAGAGAACGTAATCACCGCGTCCGACTGGTCGCGGCTGTTCTACAACAGCAAGATTAGGCACTTGTATTGCAGTGACTTAGGAATCGTACATACTGAAGAAGCATTATTCTTTTGTATGTCGCCCTGTGCTTGCGACATTTCTATGTACTAGTCAAAGTTGAGTATTGTCATGTACTTTTCGTAATAAATCTCACTAATATGACTTGCTTGAATTGTTGTCTAGCGATCTGAGAAAGCAGGTTTCCTAGACACCCCCATATTCGACGACTAGGCAGGATTCAACAGAAGGTACTAGTTGAGATACTGGCGGAAGTAAAGCAGTGACGGTGGGGGCATGACTGTCTCAGTCGGTACACCACCTGCCCGCGAAATTCAAAGATCCCACCTTTGAATACCGGTCCGGCACACCTAGTTTTACTCTCCCAGGAAGTTTCAGATTACGGCTCGTAGGAAGCTTCAAAAGAACGTAGCACAGGAGCGGTCGCTGCATTGTTGAATGTAGCTGGGAGGCCTCGACGCAGACAGTATCCATCCTTGTCCTCGGCTTAATTTAGCAGATGGGTGTCCATTAAGAACTACTATACAGTGCCTCAGTAAGGTACAAAGCGTGAAAAGAGGCGAAGGGAACTCCTGGAATGGCGCCTTGATCATTGGTGTTGGCTTCCGTACACCGACTAGTGCACGACTTACCTGGGCTCCTGATAATGGCTGTACACGAACGTGGAGGCCTCCAGGTACCTCTGAAGCATGTAGTTTGACGGGTTCAACTGGGAGGTGGATAAGTCATCTTTTGCGCCAGCATCGTGAATGGATGCCTAGACGCCTCTCAACGCTATTGATGGTAATTTGAGGACTGAACAGTATCGGAATAACATCCTCTTACTTATTATTGTCCAGCTCTACAGTTAACATTTCGGCAATGGCTTCAAGGCGACAGCGCACGAGCATACCACGCCTACCATGTGTAGACCATAATGCAGGGTGGCTTTCTCCATCATTTGAGACGAATCTGACAGTGTATACTTGCGACTAGTTGAAACTTGCAGTGCATTTCTGCGGGAACGCTCGTTATACAATGGATGGCCTCATCAGGACGATGTCAATGGGTGGGCAGGCTTGAGAATTCACTCGTGGACCGCATTCTGGGCACCACTCTAGGGACGATAAAATCATATTACAATGCACGGAATGTCAAGTAGCAGATTCTCATTTCATAGATGTGTACTTTGATAGAGAACGCCCTTGTTTTTTATTGCTTTATTTTTGTTACACAGTGAATTTTATTAACCTTTTTCTTTTCTTTTTCAAAGGTTTAACCTCTAATTCCCTGCTTCTTTCCACTTTACGTAACTTGGACACGACATGCTAACCGGATATTTTTAAGTTTTAACATTTAAGGTTCGAGAAGTACAGAGCTCAAATATCACCTGACTAGAACAATTCTATGTAACTCTCAAAAATTATCGAGAAAACCGACTGTGGAATTTTCCGAGCGTTTTTAATTTACTGTAATTTTAAACAGTTTAGCGACTGGTAGTTTGGCTCTGTCCTGTAATAGTTGCCTGCCATGTGGCTGGCCCAAGTTAGATTCCAGCCACTACTAGTTTTTAAACAAAGATGCTTCTTATAACAGCATTTACGTGAAGCGTAAACAACATAAGTAAAAATAAAAGAAAACTATGTAGCACTGGACACTGGTAATTGCTAGTCCGAGTCTCGTTTCGGTCATTATTATTTTTCGTTCTTTTTCGTTCAATTCTAAGACCGACGTCATTTAAATAAAAAATTTCTAAAATGTATGCTGATTAAAACACATACAATTATCGTTTTAATGAAAATTGCACGTTAGTTGAGGGGAAACGAGATAAGGATACAGCAGTTTTACATTGTGGTCGATGGGGTGAAAATTATTGGTTTCCGTGTTTTTACGAGCCTTATGATTCTGCGTCGTACGAGATTACATCTGTGGTACATAACAATGGATACAGTAAAAATGAACAGTATTTGATTATTAATTTGAGCCCCAAAACTTTTATTTGTAATGTATTTTTAATTTTAAAAAAAATTATTAAGCGTTTTATAAAAGGTCAATGTTTAAAATTTCATCTTTACAATGAAAACTGGGACTTTTCGTGTGATATGTTCATAAATAAGAAGACGGGCACTTTTTATAAACAGCCGCTGTTAGATATGTTTTAATTAGCATACATTCGAGAAATTTTTTATTTAAATGCCGTACGTATTCGAACTGAAGGGGGAAAGAAAAGACGGAAACGAGACTCTAGCTAGCAACCCAGCGACTACTAGTTTCGAGCGCTATTGATTTTTCTTTACTTTTTCTTCTTTATGTGACAATCAAGCATTTTATCACAGTGTCAAACTACTCATTGGAAAATTGGTTAAATTTTTAGTACATTAAAAACCGGAAAACTTCGAAGTCGAGTTAATCGAGTACTTTTGAGAATTGCATCAAATTGTTATGGCCCACTGATACTTCAGTTCAACACTTCAGGCACCTTAAGTATAAAAAATTACAAAAATCAGATTGCATTGTGGTGTTCTTACAAGCACACAGACGTTTGCAGAAATGCTAGTGATGTGAAAACTTGTTTGAATAGTTTATTGACGCCTCTTTTTTTCCTGTGCAAGCTTGCCTCTGCAGTCAAATAAGTACGTGAGGATGACAAAGTTACGCAAGCGAGTTTATCTAGATAGGTGATCAGGCCACGTACGTATATACCGTTCTGTCTGTCTGCGAGAGTAAATCTTGCGATCACAGCCAAACTGGTGCGTATGTATGTGTTGGTAAATCGCAGAGAGTAGGCAGATGAAGGACAAAATGGGCATTATGAAGAGAAAAAGAGTATAGCGAGGAGCTAGCTGATATCTAGCGCAGTGAACATGCCTGTAGCGGATTAATCGCAGTGACTTGTCAGTTTCGCGAGCAGAAACAAGAGGCGTGTTAAACATGAATAGTGTAACAGAAAGAATGAGAACCTGTTGCCATCAGTTCAACATTGACTACATAAGGAGCAATTGTTCGGATGTACTGATAAAAGTTAAGGAATATTCTAAATCACGAAATGCTTTGCTTGAATTTATGTCTACGAAACCCATGGTTCTTGAGTCCGTCGAGTTTTTTGAATGAGTGCGATGTTCTACGAAAGCCATATTCAACAAGCTGTTTTTTTTCGCACGGTATCCTGCGAAACAGGGATGAATTACATCTGTCAGTTTGCATATTCAACAATCTCCAGAAAGTGTTTGACCCAGTGAACGTCTTTAGACTGTTAACGTTCGTTCGTCATCGTGCTTTCCTTCATAGGCCCACGTGCTTGTCACTAAATACTTCTCCAAAGTGAAGTTGCTGTTAAGTGCCACTGTTCTTCACCAAACACGGAAAGGCGAACTATTAAATGGTCAATAAACAGAAATGATTCTCCTTCCCTAGCAGCGACAAGGCAGTTTCGCGGCAATCACGTTGCAATCCACGTGAGGAGGACAACGAATGGTTCAAATCTTAAATATCTTACCATCTTAAACTGCTGCATGCATTAAGTTCAGGTGTAAATGGATTTTATGGCCGTGCTGTACAACACGTCACTGAAACAGTAAAGAACTGTCGAACAAACGGAGACATCTGAAGGACAGATCTGTCAAGTAGTTGGTGTTCCAAAAACCTGCACAGGCAGGGCAACCTGCTAAAAAGGAAAATAAATACATGTACAAAAAAGGACATCACAACCGGAAATTACGTGACATCATTTTGTCAAGAGACTAATTTCGGTAGAATTATCACTACCGAAACTGGCTGCCAGATTAAATCTGTGTGCTCATTATCATTATTGAAGTTAGTCGCTGATTAAAAGTCGTGCTGCAGATACCCGAGGGTCTTTTCTTCCTTTTGCCATTATTTAGAAGCCACTCAATGTTGACGAATATCTTTAGATGTTTAGAAAAAAATTGTGGGGTTGAACTGAGCAGGAGAGACAACTGTGAGGGATGAAAAGCCAGAGTCAAACTTGACGGCGTGTCATCTAGCGTGCAGGCAGTGGCATCTGGACGTGTAGATGCAGACGAGAGGTAGGGAATCCGCCTCTCGATCTCGTTGATCACCAAGCTAATTTGTGTCCCACGAACGGTAAATGTCATGACATTACTTGCTTGAGTGCATCACCTTTCAGTACAAGATTCTTACCAACATGGCGCCTAGCACGAGATCCGTTGAGGCGATTGACGCCATTTTTGTAAAGGATATATTTTTTGCTTGTTGTTAGTCTACTCATAGTTTACTTATTCCATGCAGCTTCAGACCACGTGGAATGGCCTTTAGGTTTTTGGGCTGAGATTGGGTCAGTTCCTGTTTTCCTCAAGCATTTCTCTATGGCTCTGAAACAATCATTTGATTCGCATGGAGAGGTACTGGAAAAAGGAAAAAAAATTAAAACAGTCAGGGTTTTAGGTGCAAAATGCTTTGAGAAGAAAATACCAAGATCGAATAAAAAAATTGAAAGGTGTATCAGCAGGTAATCAGATGTAAAGAAAACCTAAGCTACAAATATATGGCGATATTAAAAGAATGGAAAGAACTAAACTACCTAAGTAAACTCTGGGGTTTTATAAAACTCATTATAAAATTAAAACTGAGACAATAGCCGTAAAAGAAGATCTACAATAAGTAGGGATAAACCAAGAGGAAATACAATATAGCAAAACAATTTACTCGGAGTATTCACGATTGGCCAGCTGACAACGTATGAAAACCAAAGTAGGCGACCAGACCACCTACGTCGGAAGGATATAAGTGGTAAGATTTGGTGGTGGCATTGTTATTCTCTGTGAAAGTAGAAAGATGTAAGCGACCTATTTACTTGAAGAAGGGTCTGCTGTGTACAGAAATTGGATTGAGAGAAAACCAAAGAAATATGGAAGTGTGGGGGAGTAGCAGTAACGGAATAAGCGATGTGTTTGTAATCCGAACTAGGACATTCATGTAGACGAAACGGAGTTACGTAACATTCGAAGCATAACACGCTTGACAAATGCGACAGGGAGGACAAACGTAGACAACACAGTCAAGGAGAGCATCCCTGGTCAGAATAAGTTTACTAGTGTGGTACCATACAAAGCCCGTAAAAAGAGAAAGAAATTTAAGAAAATTTACAACTGGGGCACAGTGTTGTAAGGAAATAATAAGAAATTAGGAGGTTATTCACTGAATCGGCGAGGAACGTAATAAACGCAAATTATTAACTAAAACAAGGGATAGTGTGTTACCACATGTGTTAAGACACCAAGGATTGATTTCCATGACACTACAGAGTGACAGAGAGGCAAAAATTGTAGACGAAAACACAGAATGGACTGCATATAGCAAATAACTGAGGACATTGCGATGAATCCATCTGCACCGGCGACGAAATTTTGGTTGGTAGCATCAGTCAATTAGAAGATTGATACACAGTCATTATTCCACTTCAATCTGTTTACCATTTTTAATGCGCACCAGAACCACAAAGGCTGTGATGGGCGTTGTTACTGATGTTTCTGGAGCGTTGGTGTATGCGGGATGCAGTTACGACCGGTTGGGCCAGGGTATTCCTGTCGTACTTTTTCAGTTGCTGCCGTAGTCGGCTGCAAAGGCGTTATTTTTATGAAACCAATCTCTTCCTGATAAGTCCTCTTATCGGACCAGTTCGTGAACTAGTTTAAATGAACTACAAAGTTCATTTTTAGTGGAATAGTACCAATAAATTAGAGCAGTCAGGAAAAGCCTTAAATTAATGAATCAGAAAGCAAAATTTTACTACCTACAAAAATTGAATGACCTTTAGGATCAATCACAGACTGCATATTTCTAGAAACTTATCACTGAAGATGAAATTATTCTCATTGTCACCAAGAGCGTTTGTCTTTCTGTTTCTCTTTCTTATCTGATAAGGTCTGGGAAAAAAACTTATTGTATATGTGAAAGGAATATTTAGACAAGGGTAAATAAGACGTTAAAAAATAATAAAACCTAAGCGATCTAACGAAATTGTTGTCTGTGTGCCTGTCTGTCTGCCCGTCCTACTGTTAAGAATCCTATTTCTTAGGACCGGTTAGAGAAACACAGTTGAAATTTGTGTCAAGGATTAAGCTCTACAGTGTCTTGGCGGTGTGAAAAATGTAAGCTCTCAAGCTAATGCAGTCAAAATATACGGCCATTTATAGCATATATTTCTATACTCGCAAACTCACATATCAGAACATATAGATGAATTAGTTATTTACACATGTGTTGCTTGGTAATCTAGCGGTGAAGCGCATACCTGGAAATAGTGAGCGGGACCGGGAGCGGGATGGAGTCTCGGTCGGACCATAGATTTTTCCGTCTTCGTTTTAACCTAGCCTTCACCTCTGAACGATGAGGGGAGTCGCCGAAAAGAACACGTGGTTCGGATTAAACTGTAGATCTCTTTCCCCAGTTAGATAACTGGGGCTGGTTGGGGACACGCAAGCAGCCGAAGTAGCGTCCAGTCGAAAGACTTACACCAGGCCCCTGAGCCCACAAGAAACTGTTTTTATTATCTACACTGAAATTCGGAGATATGTAAACAGGCAGAATAGGGGCTGCGGTCAGCAACGCCTATATAAGACAACAAGTGTCTGGCGTAGTTGTTAGATCGGTTACTGCTGTTGTAATGGCAGATTATCAAGATTTAAGTGAGTGTTATAGTCGGCGCACGAGCGATGGGACACAGCATCTCCGAGGTAGCGATGAAATGGGGATTTTCCTGTACGACCATTTCACGACTGTACCGTGAATATCAGGAGTTCGGTAGAACATCAAATCTCTGACAGCGCTGCGGCCGGAAAAAGACTCTGCAACAACTGGACAAACGACGACTACACGCCTGGGCTCGTCAGGACCGAAATTGGACTGTTGATCACTGGAAACATGTTGCCTGGTCGGACGAGTCTCGTTTCAAATTGTATCGAGCGGATGGAAGTGTACGGGTATAGAGACAACATCACGAATCCATGGACCCAGCATGTCAACAGGAGACTGTTCAAGTTGGTGGAGGCTCTGTAATGGTGTTCGGCGTTTGCAGTTGGAGTGATATAGGACCCCTGATACATCTACATATGACTCTCACAGGTGACACGTACTTAAGTGTCCTATGTGATCACCTGCATCCATTCATGTCGATTGTGTATTCCGACGGATTTAGACAATTCCAGCAGGACAAAGCGACACCCCACACGCCCAGAACTGCTACAGAGTGGCTTCAGGAACACTCTTCTGAGTATACACTTTTCCGCTGGCCACCAAACTCCACAGACATGAACGTTACTGAGTATATCTGGGATGCCTTGCAACGTGCTGTTCAGAAGATCCCCACTCCCCCTCCCCCCCTTACGGATATATGGACTGCTTTGCAGGATTCATGGTGTCAGTTCCCTCTAGCACTATTTCAGACATGTAACGTCGTGTTGCGGCACTTCTACGTGCTCGCGGGGGCCCTACACGATATTAGGAAGGTTTACTTGTTTCTTTGGCTCTTCAGTGTATATACATCTCTCAGAGCGCGATTCCTGTTCTCACTTGTCCGAATTATTTTAGTAACTTCATGCTTATGTGAATGGTACAAAGCGTAATGTTGTATATCTGACTTATCGAAAGTTGGCCTCTCTGGAGAAGGTACAGCGAATCGCCGGCCGTTGTTGCCGAGCGGTTCTAGGCGCATCAGTCCGGAACCACGCTGCTGCTACGGTCACAGGTTTGAATCCTGCCTCAGGCATGGACGTGTATGATGTCCTTAAGTTAGTTAGGTTTAAGTAGTTCTAAGTCTAGGGGACTGATGACCTCAGATATTAAATCCCATAGTGCTTAGAGCCATTTGAACCATTTGGACAGCGAATCAGTCGAGTCTTAGCTTGAGACGGGACATCGTGCAGTGTTGATGCCGTGGTTGCGGTACGCATTTCTCAAGTCACTGTGACGAAATTAAAAATGTTTGCCATGTGAGTTGTACATTTTATATCAGTGTTCACGGCTCAGTTTTAATGTTTATCTAAAATGTGACGATTTTCGATCTTGCGTGTCGAGTCGCGAGGTCAATAACCAAGCGCGCCGTGACGGTTACGGGAAAATAACATGGACTGGATTGACTGTAATTACAAGTTGCAAGTGAAAGAAGCAGATGTGGTTGGCCTGCTGGAACATCACGAGCGAAGGTACTTTCTAGTTTTAGGTATCACTTATCAACTTTTTTAAACACCCACCTCGCAATTCGGTCACAACGGATTACGCGGTTGATATGCAAATACCGACTACGTCAGTTGTGGAATAACGGTAATTGTGAACACTAAAGTGGTTCAAATGGCTCTGAGCACTATGGGACTTAACATCTGAGATCATCAGTCCCCTAGAACTTAGAACTACTTAAACCTAACTAACCTAAGGACATCACACACATCCATGCCCGAGGCAGGATTCGAACCTGCGACCGTAGCGGTCGCGCTGTTCCAGACTGAAGCGTCTAGAACCGCTTGGCCACAACGGCCGGCAATTGTGAACACTGCAGCCCAACCCTGAATGTGTGTGTGTGTTTAACAGAATATAGTGAACTGCACCAGACTAAGTTGTCATTGTTTGTGTGTCTCCCCACCATGTTAGACAATAATTGATACTGGACACATCGAAGCAGGAAGTGCAAGGAGAGAAGAGCAACCGCGGCGGGAAAACCAGGTACTTGGAGCTTATGCATGAGGTCGTTAAACATCCAGCCCCCGTGCCTGTGTTTAGGAAATAGTTGTGCATTTATAACTATCCCCGAGGCTCGTTACACGCTGTTCGTAAAGAACAAAGTTACTGGAAACAGTCTTGCTGGTTAATGTCCCCTTGATATTCAAACAACATGTGTTTAATAGATAGTTTCTTTTTTATTTTGCTTGTGGAGAAAAAGTTATTTAGATTGGTCAACATAAACGGGACACCCAGCAAATGAGATTTGAAGGAACAAGACTATCTCGAAACCATGGTGGCCAGTTGTTTGAAATTCTCTCTCTCCTCATTCAACTGTAGCACTTCGGAGGCACCGATCAAAATCGCTCGAAAGCTCCGACTACAGAAAGGCAGTCCTGTGACCTGCACAGTGTAAGGTATGCCTTATTCTCATATAAGAGCGCATTTTACTTTATTTCCAGTTTTATAATTTCACATACGTGAAGTGAATTATCAGCGCTGCAGTACGTACGGAGTAAGGAGTGAGCGCTAGGTTGCCACGCTGGGTAGCAGAGGCGGTTGGCCATTGGGGTTTTCAGAGCTAGTGGAATGAGGTGCCGATGCAGAAACCGCTCTTGACGTCAGCAAAGGGATACATAGGGAAGGTAGATTTATTCTGGCCCGAATCAAGTAATTGAAAAAGTTGCCTTTTGCCACTCAGACATTAGGTGGAGTCCACGGATCATAAATACTATCTTCCAGTAATTTTACAATGCCTGGAAACGTCGATATTAATAAATAAATGAATAACTATGGCATAACCGGAGATCTACGATCTTATATAAACTATGTCGATAAGATGCCTTTCAATCTTGTCATGCGGTGGACCATGCTCTCTTATCATTAACAGTTAGCTTATAATCAGTGTGAACAAGTTCGTTTTACGGCCTTTCTTAAATAAACGCACCATAATGGCATCGCGTGTAAAAATTATTTGCACAAAAACTTCTTTCCGCTTCATTACGTAAAATATAGACAGTAGTATTGCGCTTTCAGAATCCGACAGCGCTACTGCGGCTCTGCAAGGGGACATAAAACAACGAGAGTATCTCCACATAACCGGTAGGAAGATTTTCTATGCGGTGGCCCACTAAGTCAGTTCAAGGACGGACTGACATAATTATCGCGAAACCCGGGTGGAAAAGCGTGGCCAGTTATACTGTATGCCTCTAGCGTGTTCGGTCAGAAGGTTAGTTGCCCTCTGTAATAAAATAACTGAGTTAACAGATCAACAACGAACTTAAAACGCATGTCTCCCGACGTCCGCCCCGAGCAGATGCAACGATCAAAAGCGAACAAAATGAGATTTAAAAAAAAAAAAAAAAAAAAAAAAAAAAAAAAAAAAAAAAAAAGTGGTCAGCGCGACAGAATGTCAATCCTAAGGGCCCGGGTTCGATTCCCGGCTGGGTCGCAGATTTTTCACCGCTCAGGGACTGGGTGTTTCCTTGTCCTAATCATCGTCATTTCACCCCCATGGACGCGCAAGTCACTGAAGTGGGGTCAAATCGAAAGACTTGCCCCCGGTGAACAGTCTACCACACGGGAGGCCCTAGTAACACGACATTTACATTTTAGTACGAGTCGAAGTAGAGAGGATATAAAATGTAGACTGGCAATGGCAAGGAAAGCGTTTCTGAAGAAGAAAAATTTGTTAACGTCGAGTATAGATTTCCTAGAAGAAAGAACACAACATGTCATTCTTAACGGTTCAAAATCTGCAGATGTAGAGGTAATTTCGGGAGTACCGCAGGGAAGCGTGATAGGACCTTTATTGTTTACAATATACATAAATGACTTAGTTGACAACATCGGTAGCTCCGTGAGGCTATTTGCAGATGACACGGTTGTCTACAAGAAAGTAGCAACATCAGAAGACTCGTACGTACTCCAGGAGGACCTGCAGAGGATTAATGCATGGTGCGACAGCTGGCAGCTTTCCCTAAACGTAGATAAATGTAATATAATGCGCATACATAGGGGCAGAAATCCATTCCAGTACGATTATGCCATAGGTGGTAAATCATTGGAAGCGGTAACGACCGTAAAATACTTAGGAGTTACTATCCGGAGCGATCTGAAGTGGAATGATCACATAAAACAAATAGTGGGAAAAGCAGGCGCCAGGTTGAGATTCATAGGAAGAATTCTAAGAAAATGTGACTCATCGACGAAAGAAGTAGCTTACAAAACGCTTGTTCGTCCGATTCTTGAGTATTGCTCATCAGTATGGGACCCTTACCAGGTTGGATTAATAGAAGAGATAGACATGATCCAGCGAAAAGCAGCGCGATTCGTCATGGGGACATTTAGTCAGCGCGAGAGCGTTACGGAGATGCTGAACAAGCTCCAGTGGCGGACACTTCAAGAAAGGCGTTACGCAATACGGAGAGGTTTATTATCGAAATTACGAGAGAGCACATTCCGGGAAGAGATGGCAACATATTACTACCGCCCACATATATCTCGCGTAATGATCACAACGAAAAGATCCGAGAAATTAGAGCAAATACGGAGACTTACAAGCAGTCGTTCTACCCCCGCACAATTCGTGAATGGAACAGGGAAGGGGGGATCGGATAGTGGTACAATAAGTACCCTCCGCCACACACCGTAAGGTGGCTCGCGGAGTATAGATGTAGATGTAGATGTAGATTTAAATGTCAGTAAGTCGTTTCTGAAAGTATTTGTATGGAGTGTGGTCATGTATGGAAGTGAAACGTGGACGATAAGTAGCTTAGACAAGAAGAGAATAGAAGCTTTCGAAATGTGGTGCTTCAGACAAATTCTGAAGATTAGATTGGTAGATCACATAACTAATGAGGAGGTATTGAATAGCATTGGGGAGAAGAGGAGCTTGTGGCACAACTTGACTAGAAGAAGGGATCGGTTGGTAGGACATGTTCTGAGACATCGAGGGATCACCAATTTAGTATTGGAGGGCATCGTGGAGGGTAAAAATCGTAGAGGGAGACCAAGAGATGAATACACTAAGCATATTCAGAAGTATGTAGGCTGCAGTAGGTACTGGGAGATGAAGAAGCTTTGCACAGGACAGAGTAGTATGGAGAGCTGCATCAAACCAATCTCAGGACTGAAGACCACAACAACAACATTGCCTTTCAGAATCCGACAGCGCTACTGTGGCTCTACAGGGGGACATAAAACTACTAGAGTATCTGCACATAACCGGTAGGAAGATTTCCTATGCGGTGGCCCACTAAGTCAGTCCAAGGACGGACTGACTTAATTATCCCGAAACCCGGGTGGGAAAGCGTGGCCAGTTATACAGCATGCCTCTTATACTAGCATCCACGGATCCACCGGTTGAACTGAGGCATTTGTGGAGGTTTAGTACGAGTGGACGGTTCTTGCAACTGGCAGAGTGTTTGTCGAGTCTCGGCGTCAACAGTGGGTCGGTCCACAGTGGAGAACCAGTGCACGTCGAGGACAGAGCGAGGAGAGTGTTGCTGCCGCGAGAGCGCAGTGGTGGTGCAGCCGGGCCCTGCTCGGCTATCGCCTAGCTGTCCTGCCCCGGTCCGCCGTTAATAACGGAGCGGGCCGGCCTCCCAGGGAGACGGAGCGGCGCGCGTCCTGGCCTAATGTATTCACCTCTTAATGGAGGGACCGCTCCAGCTGGCCGCGAACCGGACGCCGTATTAAATAAACATTATTTATTGGTTTTGCATTTAATTGGTCATAAGCAGAGCCACTAAAAACTAATGGCTGTCGTATATAAGTGAACATGATGATTCTATTAGAGGGGAACACAATTTAGCGGCGGCGGCGGCAGGGGGACGCCGAGCGGCCCGGCGCAGCACGACGGCGAGAGCTGGCCGCGCTTGGGAGTCTGGACAGGCGGGCGCTGTCCGTCAGTGCCTGCGCTGGAGACACTGGCTGCGGTCGCCGCGGCACCGACACTGTTCACCGGGCCGGTCCCCAGCACCGCAAGTCGTCCCTGAAACCTGTCTCACAGTGGAGCGAACACGAGCGAACGCGCGTTAGCGGACAAGATTTCCCTGCGGCGCAAACAGAATGCGAGCGCGAGCGAATGGCATACGTACTTGTTCGGCTCGCATTCGTTGATGTTCGCTTGTGTTCCGCTGGTTCTCTACCTTTTAGCGCACTGTCAAATGAAGTTTTCGTCTGAAACTTCCTGGCAGATCAAAACTCTGTGCCGGACCGAGACTCGAACTCGGGACCTTTGCCTTTCGCGGGCAAGTGCTCTACCATAGCCGGAGCTGTGAGGAAGGGGCGCGAGTCGTGCTTGGGTGACTCAGTTGGTAGAGCACTTTCCCGCGAAAGGCAAAGGTCCCGAGTTCGAGTCTCGATCGGGCACACAGTTTTAATTTTCCAGGAAGTTTCATATCAGCGGACACTCCGCTGCAGAGTGAAAATCTCATTCTGGAAACATCCCCCAGGCTGTGGCTAAGCCATGTCTCCGCAATATCCTTTCTTTCAGGAGTGCTAGTTCTGCAAGGTTCGCAGGAGAGCTTCTGTAAAGTTTGGAAGGTGGGAGACGAGGTACTGGCAGAAGTAAAGCTGTAAGGACGGGGTGTGATTCGTGCTTGGGTAGCTCAGTTGGTAGAGCACTTGCCCGCGAAAGGTCCCGAGTTCGAGTCTCGGTCCGGCACACAGTTGTGATCTGCCGGGACACACTCCGCTGCAGAGTGAAAATCTCATTCTGAAAGTTTTCGTCTCCTGTACATCTCCTCCGGTATGCCGACGACAGTGCCTTCCTAGCCCTCTACCCCACCCTTCAGAAATCCAAACGGTCCCTCCAGATCAAAAATGGTTCAAATGGCTCTGAGCACTATGGGACTTAACATCTTAGGTCATCAGTCCCCTAGAACTTAGAACTACTTAAACCTAACTAACTTAAGGACATCACACATCCATGCCCGAGGCAGGATTCGAACCTGCGACCGTAGCAGCCCCGTGCTAGAACCACACGGCCACCGCGGCCGGCCCCTCCAGATCCCATTCTATTAATTCACCTCCTGGTGCAAACAGTGAGTCATCTAAATAAACCCCACAAAAGCCCTGGCAATAACTATAGGCAAAACCAGCCGCAGCTTCCCTTCCTACCGCTTATGCCGCTCTGTTTGCCACCATCCTACCCATTTAACTGACACACTTAAGTCCCTTGGACTTACGCTTAATGGCCAACTAACATGGAAACCCCATCTCCTAACAATCCAACAGAAATCTCACAATCCTCCATAGCTGTAGATCTCTGGTCAGACTCATTCTATGCTACGCAATGTAGCATGGATTTATGCTCCTCTCAATTTCTATCATGCTCTACAGGTCCTAAAACGGACGCATTGAACCTGGTTAACATGAGTCCCCTATCAATTCCACACCTGTCACCTACGTATTCGACAACTCTCGATATTCTACATTACCTGTAGACTTAACGGTAACCACCCTACACCACCTCCCCCCCTCCCCCCCCCCCCCCCTCCAAGATGCTTGGCTCTCCGATCCTAGTTCTCTGCTGTGCCTATACCACAACATTCGCCGAAGAACAACGCAACTCGACGCTCTTAGCATCATCTCTCACCGAAACTTTAATCTCCTGCTCATGAAATCGGCCGTGATATATACACGTTCCAACATGTGTAGCAGAGCCCACACCTCCTCTCCTTGTCAGGGCTGCTGTTCTCATTGCTCCCCTCCATCTCCATCTCGGTTTGGAACCTCATCTCTCATCACACTCCCCATCTCTCAGCGCCGGCCGGCGTGGCCGAGCGGTTCTAGGCGCTTCAGTCTGGAACCACGCGACCGCTACAGTCGCAGGTTCGAATGCCGCCTAGGGCATGGATGTGTGTGATGTCCTTAGGTTAGTTGCGTTTACGTAGTTCTAAGTTCTAGAGGACTGATGACCTCAGATGTTATGTCCCATAGTGCTCAGAGCCATTTGAACCATTTATCCCTCAGGCAAACATGGACCCGTGTGAAACCCATCCCACACATCACCCAAAATCCTTCCAATCCCATGATACCCTTAACCGTGGCAGTCTACATAAACTGATAGCTTCGTGCACTTGTGAAAGTATTTTATACAATCAACAATCAATGCAGATAATAATTTTTATTTTCTTCAGTTCTTTAACTCCATGTAAAAATTTTAATTTGTTTTAAATTTAGAAATGGTTTGACTGAACATCAGCGAATTGTAAACGCTAACAGCCCACCACCAAAAACAAATATAAGAAGACGTCCGCCTCCTCTCCGCTTTGGCGCTAGCAGTTCCATGAGCGGTGGAATGGTCTGGAGAGAATGTATTGTTGGTGATATAAGAATATTTTATCATAGATGCTTACCACAGATGCTTTTTGGATGCAACAAATCCACAATATAAATCTGGAAAGAAAGGAAATATGATCGGTAGAAAATTGCCGAAGCTCTCAGAGGTCCAATTGGAGACGTTAGAAAGACGATACTTCAACCTGCTTGCATCAGACAGGAACGGAATGAATAGCCTCAAGCCTTGCATGTCTTTTTTATTAAAAAGGAACAACACAGTACATTTTCTTCGAAGTAAATAAGGTCGAAAATTTATCTGTTACGCTGACTGAAATTAAAAATATACAAAGGATGTCATCATTTTCGTTGGTTACGTTCTTGTATCACTATTATGTTAGTTTTTTGATGGCAAAAGGACTCGTTTACCCGGGACGACACTGTCCGTCCACTAACAAACTCATATACAGCAGGTTCTATCAAGCACCATGTGTGACAGGTTTTATGTAATTTCGCATTTCATTAGATCATGTCATTACAAATCAACTATCTGAGATGTAGCTCCTATTGAAATATTAAACAACTACTAACGTAAACGACTCAAGTTTAAACAGAGTGTAAATGCTAGGGCTCGTTGATGATTAGTGTCCTGCATTTAAGTTATTGTCATGAGAAGCCAGCGTAAAGTGTAATCCGACATAATGTGCAAAACTTTGGGATAATGCTAAGCTGGATCTGCAATTAAGTGTTAAGTGCACTACCTTTCACGCTAGCGAACAAGTTGAGACACCTAAACTATTCTTTTTCTAAGCCATTTTGTTTGCTTGGTCAAAAGCAATGCACTCACGATGCAAAATAACCCATTCTCTAAAGCAAAGTTATTATGATCAGACGAAACTAAAATCGTCGGGCCATGACCGTGGCTTCTTTGATTGCTATGGAATATGGTTCATCGAACTATAACGTTTGAAATATTAGGTCCCTTTATTAATTAATTAATAATAAAAGGATTTATTTAACTTGATACAATCCTTTGACACAGGAGTGCTTAATAATTTACAGCCGTCATTTACTACTAAAGCATCACTTGATGCGCTAATTAAGAAAATCCTCTCTTGAAGTACAGTGTTCAACATTACAAAAGTGCATTTCCCTCTGAGACTTGAATAACACTTCAATCCTACTCACAAACTGGGACAGAGCGTTTCCCTGCTATTGACCTCTATGTTAGGGCATTATATTTCATATGTAATTACTGTTACGCTAATGCAAATGCGTTTATTGAAAACTGCTGAATTGAAGTTTATATAAATTTTACACACATAAAGGCGGTGTCACGCAAATTATTTGTTTAAAGTAAAACGTCTGATACCGGACGCACATTACATTTTGGAATATATATTTGAATATTTTGTCATAATCCCACATGAAATTGTTTCTTTTTCATAACAACAGTTTCCCTAAGGATGAAGAGCGAAGAGAGCTATGGAAGATGAGTATATCGTGATGTGGAGAACGGTGTTAGACGTACATACATTCATAGTGAAAATACATGAGGCTATATTTTCACTAAGTACTATTAATAGAAAATGTTAAAAGAAACAGTAAAGGAATTTGTGTACCATAGCTGGGCTCCGTATGGATATATACTTGGCAGAAAGAGCGTTCTGTAGGAATGTTAGTGAAAAGCTATCTAAAAGATTTAATACTCGGTATAATTTGGTAGTTTAATTCTTCCTGAAAGTTTTAACCCAGCGTATAATCTTCGCAGTTTAACTTTGTAAATGTAACTGGAGCTCCTTAAAAGGATAATTAAGTTTATACCATTAACACATTTTACGCCAGAAGACGGAATATTTTTTGCGTCCTGCAATTGCTTCACTACGCCATAAAATGTATTTCACTTTGTTCACAAGTCCGCGACCAAGGTTGTCTGAAATCGAAACCAGTTTGCTACTGCAGTTATCAGCTTTAGAGTTTCCAGTTTATGTATCATTTTCCGTTTCTTCACTTAATTCTTGCATAATTTACAAGGTTTAGTGTTTTTAACACTGTTTAAAGCTCCTTCCTGTTTGCATTTGCTTCCTTTTATAAGTGCCCAGAGCTCAAAAATCCGCTCATACAATGTTTTTAGTCTGGACACGAACTCACTCTTATTTTTTAAAAGAATTTTAATGGAATTTATCTTAATTGATAATTTATCTAGTAATTTCGTCTCGCTGCACACACGAGTAGCGTTAATGTATTTGCTAGGCTTTTATAACTGCAATTGCAGCACATTCAAGTCAGATGTAGCTTCGGCTTAATTTATCACAAAGGAGAAAAGGAGTTTTCGTACACAGTACACCACTGAGAAATGTGGGAAAAATAGGATACAAACATCGAAAGGAAAAGTGCTAATCTGAAATGCCGAGGATGTCCTGCTAACAGTCGCGTAGTTTTACGTCTGAGCCACGCTATGGGTGTACCCTCTGTACGATATGCCCAGTCAACTAGTATCTGTGGTCGAAGAGAGGCCTGCCATTCGTCGCTGCGGATTGCGAGGTCTCGCCAAGCCTGTGGTATCGATGTGCGTTGCCGACTTCGGTGTGGCACTGCGGGCTCTGGATTTTGGTCCTAAATAGTGAGCCTGTCCGACGATTATTAGTGCCAGAAAAACAATAACTCAGCGTTCGTAGGGTTCGCTCGCGACGATTGTTCTCCTGCATACTCTTCTGTTCCCTCGAGTGAAAAGCGCTTGTTCAGAGCTACAAGCGAACTGCAGTGAACACTGATGCTCGTCCTCTTGCGTTCGTTTCCATTCGTCTCGATGTCAGCGAGGCCTCTTGTGCCACCCACAGAGCCAGCGTACGGCAGCCGCTGCAGGGCAGCGTGCATTTCAGTGCTACGTATGGTACAAAAAAGTAAACTTTTGTTATAAGACTTGACATAGTCGTGTTTATGGAATACGCGCTCTTAATCTTCTCTGTTTTTATCGCAGATTTGTACAAGGATGACAGGTATCGATTGATCAGAAATTCATCTTCAGATCATTAAAACCTCATTGCAGTGAGTAATACAATATGTGATGTAATATAAGCATACAGTATACTATTAAAATTGCCGTGCATTTTACAATCTTACTGTTTAAGATAGATGATGCGAGCTCTGTTCTATAGACACCTAAAAACGGTAGATGGGAAAAGAACAACGAATTCAATTTTTAATTGTCTTTTTCGAGAGAAAAACAAAAACATCAAACACGTGGATCAAAGAAGTCTTAAAACGTTGCATCATAGGGTCAATAGAGTATTACTGACACAGTATGTACTACTTCTACATTTCGCGAGGTGTTATCGAACTAATGATAACTGCTTGATGGATCAAATTACGTCGTCCTTGTATAAACTAGCAATCACAACAAATAATACACACGTCAAAAAAAAGTTTTGCATCACCTCGGTTCCGAGAGTTCAGGAACCTGTGCAGAAAAATGGAACATAGGTAACGTAAACATGATTTGCGGCGCTTCTATGGCTCTTGAACACCACACATTGCATGTTGTACCACCATACAGCGAGACCTTTAGAGGTGGTAGTCCAGATTTCTGTACACACCGGTACCTTTAATACTCAGTAGCACGTCCCCTTGCATTGATGCATGCCTGTATTCTTCGTGGCATACTATCCACAGGTTCATCAAGGCACTGTTGGTCCAGATTGTCCCACTCTTCAACAGCGATTCAGCGTAGAGCCCTCAGAGTGGTTGGTGGGTCACGTCGTCCATAAAAAAGCCCTTTTCAGCCTATCCCAGGCATGTCGATAGGGATCGTGTTTGGACAACATGCTGGCCACTCTAGCCGAGCGACGTCGTTATCCTAAAGGAAGTCATTCACAAGATGTGCACGGCTTGGAGTGAATTGTCGTTCATGAAGACGAAGGCCTCGCCAGTGTGCTGCCGATATGGTTACACTATCGGTCGGAGTATGACATTCACGTATCGTACAGCGGTTACGACGCCTTCCATGACCACCAGCGGTGTACGTCGGCCCCACATCATGCCACCTCAAAACATCAGGAAACCTCCACCTTGCTGCACTCGCTGGACAGTCTGTCGAAGGCGCTCAGCCTAACTAGGTTGCCTCCAAAGACATCTCCGACGATTGTCTGGTTGAAGGCATATGTGACACTCATCGGTGAAGAGAGCATGATGCCAGCCAGCCCTGAGCTGTTCATTCGGCATGTTGTTGGGCCCATTCGTCGTGGTTGCAAATATGGACTTCGTCATGGACGTCGGGAGTGAAGTTGGGCATCATGCAGTCCATTGTGCACAGTTTGAGTCGTAACACGCCGTCCTGTGGCTGCACGAAAAGTCTTATTCAACATGGTGGCGTTGCTGTCAGGGTTCCTCCGAGCCATAATCCGTAGGTATCGGTTATCCACTGCAGTAGTAATCCTTGGGCGGCCTGAACGAGGCGTGTCATCGACAGTTCCGGTCTCTTTGTGTCTCCTCCATGTCCGAACAACATTTCTTTGGATCACTCCGAGAGGCCAGGACACTTCCCTTGTTGAGAGCCCTTCCTGGCACAAAGTAACAATGCGGACGCAGTCGAACCACGGTATTGACCGTCTAGGCATGGTTGAACTACGGACAACAGACAACACACATTACTGGTGGAATGACTGGAACCGATCGGCTGGCGGACCCCCTCCGTCTAATAGGCGCTGCTCATGCGTGGTTGTTCACATCTTTCGGCGGGTTTAGTTGCATCTCTGAACAGTAAAGGGATTGTGTCTGTGATACTATATCCACAGTCAACGTCTATCTTCAGAATTTCTGGGAACCGGGCTGATGCAAAACTTTTTTTGATTGTGTACTCTACATTATAAATAACTATTATGTAAAGATGATTGTTGTGTAAAACCTGGTCCAGTTAAGAGAGATCCTTAAAGTTCTAAGCTCATCAGGTCAAATAAAAAAGACTACAAATTTTAAATATCTGGGTGAAATAAAGCAACCAAACGCTTTGGACAAGGAAGCTAACTTAGCATGGGCAGGAGAAGGGGATGTAGCTTTTCAATTAACAAAAACCCTGTATAACAAGAAATTTATTTCCATAAATACAAAACTCCGGCACCACAACACTGCCAGTAGACCAGAATCCCTTTATGCTTGAGAATGCCTTCCGTTAAGTACAGCCAATCAATTAGGTGACATACAAAAGAAGATAAGGGAAACAATCAGAAAAATCATGGTACCAAATTATGACAGTGAGAAATGGAAATTTAGAAGAAATAAAGAAGTTTATGTAAAAATAGCATGAATAATAGACATCTTGAGGAATAGAAGAGTTTTTTTCTGAAAAAGGATAGATGAAAAACGAATAACAAAAAGAATTTTTTAATGACCTTTTTTGATAGAAATCCAAAAGCATCAAAGACGTGGATCAAAAAAGTTACAGCAGACCTGAGGAAAATGGAAGTAACGAGGGAAGAAACAGGAGAAAGAGAAAAGATCATAGAAAAAATAAAAAGTTTCAAGGACTTGCAGAAGACAAAAAGAAAAAGACAGATGCACTATGGACAGAAGAAAGAAGAGAAAACATAGGGAAACAATGAAAAACTATTGGAAGTAAGGAAAAGAGAAAAAAGATGAAGTCAGTTATTTCGTGTGGTCCTTAGGAGGCCTAAAAAAGTACGCCCTGTTTGCTTATATTTAAATGTGCGCATCTCAGAGGAAAGTTGCACCATCTACGAACGATACCAACAACAGCTTGGTAGCGTGGACTCAGATGCGGACGGGAGTCATAGGAATTATACCTCGTGTGACGTTTAATTATTAAAGCAACAGCACCACCCATCAACATCATTTCATCTCGTCTGCGCAACTGTGGTGAAAAGAAGACCTAAAAAACGTTTTCTTTAACTGCATACGCCGAAAGGGATTGTAAAGAGCTTTTCTGTAAGAGATTTTTCGTTTGAATCATCATTTAGCAACCTCAGTCCTTGTACTGTTAGCACCAAAATAAGTTTTGTTATACATAGACTGACGTTATATACGGAACCTTCATAGTCAAAGCAAAAGTAACTATTGATGACGATGGCGGAAACAGCTATCGAAAGCTCGAGCGTTTTACTCAAGTGACACGGCTTGTAAACCGAGAAGATTTTATTTAAGCGTGGCACTACGAACGACTCCAAGAGCGCACCTTGTGATTTTATCTCGTTAATATTGAATTTGTGAGATGCCCAGATAAGAATAAGTTTTTGTGTCCTCTATACATTCTTGCACATTTTTAGTACCTTCCCACAGTGTTAGCTTCATTTTTGTGTGAATTCAATCCAGATTTTTAGGAAAAAAAATGGTTCAAATGGCTCTGAGCACTATGGGACTTAACAGCTAGGGTCATCAGTCCCCTAGAACTTAGAACTACTTAAACGTAACTAACCTAAGGACAGCACACAACACCCAGTCATCACGAGGCAGAGAAAACCCTGACCCCGCCGGGAATCGAACCCGGGAACCCGGGCGTGGGAAGCGAGAACGCTACCGCACGACCACGAGCTGCGGACATTTTTAGGAAACTTTGCTCTGTTAAATACTTGAGTATTGTGGCTTATAACAGTAGCGAATGAAAATCTGTTATACTCAGACCTGGTTTATATTACAAGATCATTTTAAACTGTCCCACAACTTTTCTACGCTTAGGCACTTCTTTCTTGAGAAAGTCTTCCAAAGTATAACGTGGAATCAGGGTGTGTATTTTGTAATGTCGAGGAATAAGCACAGGGACAGTAAATGTAAAGTCTGGAGCAGAAGTCCGTGACTAAGCTACTGTCCTGACTTCAAGTAGAATACAACTTACCTTTGGCGTAGCACTAGGAGGGGGAGGGTGGCGGACCCGTCGTCCGAATGCCTTACAGATACCTGGTTCTCATTTGATAGCAGGTTGAGTGGGCCTCAAGCCGTCCTGTAGAGAATGGAATGAGGAAAAATCACTGGCACTGCCCAGCACTGAACCTGCAATATCCAGCGACCGAGGCCAGTGCTCTACGCGCTAGCACCACGGCCACATGCAGAAACAGCGTTACTCATATAAAAGTGTGTAGACATTATTGTGCGAATACTCAGTTGGCAATCAGTCACTCGGAACAGTACCCTTCACAGTGGTCACTCAACATCTGACGCCGTTCGCGCCCCGTATGTGCCCTACCAATCCTGACAACAACAGTGGACACGACCAACACTAATGCACTCGGGTTGTGATTACACCTATCACGGAGAACTGTCACTCTGGTCGTTTACGTATCTCTCGATGGATACGTAAACCAAACTGACTGGCATCCGACCATGTCTTCCAGGTGCCTCACTTTTTTGTCGGGCACTGTATTTTAATACAGGGTGTTTCAAAGAAATTCAGTCGATTTCCCAAACTATATCCCCTACATGAATGAAGACAGAAACTTTAACTTACGCACAGATACGTAAAGTTTTGATGTTCTAAAGACAAATATGACTGGAAGACCAGGAACGAAATGTTCTGATTAAAGAGGTTGTAAGACAGGGGCGTAGTCTCTCGCCCCTAATGTTTAGTCTACACATCGAAGAAGCAGTGATGGAAATAAAAGAAAGGTTCAAGATTGGGATTAAAATTCAGGGAGAAACGATACCATTGTTAAGATTCGCCGATGACATTGCTGTTCCGACTGAAAGTGGAGATGAATTACAGGATCTGCTGAATGGAATGAACAGTCCGGTGAGCACATATTATGGATTGAGAGTAAATCGAAGAAAGACGTAAGTAACGAGAAGTAGCAGAAATGAGAAATCTTAAAATCAGAATTTGTGATCACGAATGAGATGAAGTTTAGGAATTCTGGTATCTAGGCAGCAAAATAACACGTGATGGACGGAGCAAAGAGGCTATAAAAAGCAGCCTAGCACTGGCAAAAAGGACATTCCTGGCCAGGAGAAGTCTACTAGTATGAAACAAAGGCCTTCAGTATATGGAAGAAATTTCTGAGAATATACGTTTGGAACACAGAATTATATGGTAGCGAAACATGGACTGTGGGAAAAACGGAAGAGTAGAGAATCGAAATATTTGAAATGTGGTGCTACAGACGAATGTTGAAAATTTGGTGGACTAATGGGGTAAGTAATGAGAAGGTTCTCCACGTAATCTCTAGGTAAGGAATATTTGGAAAACAGTGAGAAGAAGAAGTAACAGATTGATATAATATCTGTTAAGACATCGGGGATTAACTTCCATAGTTTTAGGAGAATTGTAGAGGGTAAAAACTGCTGAGGAAGTCAGGTATTGGAATACATCCAGTAAATAATTGTGGGCGTAAGTTGCAGTAGCTTCTCTGAGATGAAAAGATGGGTGCAGGAGGGGAATTCGTGGCGGGCCGCATGAGACCAGTCAGAAAAATGATGACTCAAAAATAATTTCAGGAGAACTTGAAACGCCAAGTCGCATTCATAGAAGGCTGAGGATGCTGTATGGAGATGCTTCGGTGGATGTCAGTGCCGCTGGCTATGGCTTTGTCGCTGTAGAGAGGCTGAGGGGCAAACACGGTTGGCTGATGCAATGCGGAGGGGTCGGCCAGCGATTGCAGTGACTTAACAGGGCAGCCAAGGTGTCGGTCAAATCATCCATGACGACCAGCAGGTAACAACAGATGAATTGTGTTGCCAGTTATCCGTCAGTAAAGGCAGTAAGATGACCATTATTTAAAAACTGGGCTACTCTAAGATCACTGCACGATGGCTAGCGAAAATGACGAACCGAACGAAAGACGCAATGAAAACAATTTCATCCAATCGTTCGTAGAGCTTCGATGTGGAGGGGGAGCAGTTTTTGTCGAAAACTGTGGCTGCAGACAAGACTTGATTTTGTTTCTTGGAGCAGAGGCACGATTTTTGCTGCACTGATATACATGTTCTTCTTTCGCGTTGAAAAAAAAACTGAACAATGGTATGATTATACTGAAAAGTGACAAATTAATCACCATTCCCATATATATGTCATTCAATTTTCTTGCAAAATAAAATAAAAGAAACAGTAGGTACTACTTTCTGACTGACTCTCGTTGCTATACTAGGGGGACCTCAACCAGCAAAAGGCGGCAGTGGTGGCCGAGCGGTTCTACACGCTTCAATCTGGAACCGCGCGACCGCTACGGTCGCAGGTACGAATCCTGCTTCGGGCATGGATGTGTGTGATGTCCTTAGGTTAGTTAGGTTTAAGTAGTTCTAAGTTCTAGGGGCCTGATGACTTCGGATGTTAAGTCCCATAGTGCTCAGAGCCATTTGAACCATTTGTAAGCTGCGCTAAACTTTTGAAAATTATTTCAAAAAATTAAAAAAAGCCAAGTTAACCCTCACGAAAGGCTACAAAATGATTACATATCACCGCCTGTTATGGTGGTAAGTCGGAACGATGGTAACAAACCAACTAAAGGAAGAACCGTCGCAAAACATACACTGGGACGAAACGAAGAGTATAAACTGAAAAGGATACAAACCGGGGATAAATGAATGAAGGCAAACTTAAAAGAGAGGGGCACAGACAAATAAAGTAAGAGGAAATAGCTTAAAATAGTCACAGCTGCCAGGTGAAGCGCAGTGTAGAGCCACACGTACATCGGAACGACCTGGTTATTAGGTGGTCAAACGGACTAATAGACTGCCACGTTGAAACTTATATTCCTATACTCCTACGCCTCGATTAGTTTAAGTGTCACCGACGTTAGCCATCTACCGTCTTACTAGCACGGGCAACATGGTTTTTTCTCCGCACTCGAGTTTCAATGTAGCCATCTATTAGACCGTTTAGTCACCTAATATCGAGGTTCATTCGATAACCTCACTCCACTATGTTGACTACATCCCAAAAGCTGATATACATCTAAATCTACATGCATACTCCGTAAGCCACCTGACAGCGTGTGGCGGAGGGTACTTTGAGTACGTCAATCGGTTCTCCCTTCTATTCCACTCTCGTACTGTACCTGAAAAGAAAGATTCTCGGTATGGCTCTGTGTGAGCTCTAATCTCTCTGATTTTATCCTCATGGTCTCTTCGCGAGATATACGTAGGAGGGAGCAATATACTGCTTGACTCCTCGGTGAAGGTATGTTCTCGAAACTTCAACAAAAGCCCATACCGAGACACTGAGCGTGTCTCCTGCAAAGACTTCCACTGGAGTTTATCTATCATCTCCGTAACGCTTTCGCGATTACTAAATGATCCTGTAACGAGGCGCGCTGCTCTCCGTTGGATCTTCTCTGTCTCTTCTATCGACCCTACCTGGTACGGATCCCACACTGGTGAGCAGTATTCAAGCAGTGGGCGAAAAAGTGCACTGTAACCTACTTCCTTTGTTTTCGGATTGCATTTCCTTAGGATTCTTCCAATGAATCTCAGTCTGGCATCTGCTTTACCGACGATCAACTTTATATGATCTTTCCATTTTAAATCACTCCTAATGCTTACTCCCAGATAATTGATGGAATTAACTGCTTTCAGTTGCTGACCTGCTATATTGTAGCTAAATGATAAAGGATATTCGCAGCACATTACACTTGTCTACATTGAGATTCAATTGCCATTCCCTGCACCATGCGTTAATTCGTTGCAGATCCTCCTGCATCTCAGTACAATTTTCCATTGTTACAACCTCTCGATATACCACAGCATCATCCACAAAAAGCCCCAGTGAACTTCCGATATTATCCACAAGGTCATTTATGTATATTGTGAATAGCAACGGTCCTACGACACTCCCCTGCGGCACACCTGAAATCACTCTTACTTCGGAAGACTTCTATCCATTGAGAATGACATGCTGTGTGTCTGTTATCTAGGAAGTCTTCAATTCAGTCACACAATTGGTCTGATAGTCCATATGCTCTTACTTTGTTCATTAAACGACTGTGTGGAACTGTTTCGAACGCCTTGCGGAAGTCAAGAAACACGGCATCTACCTGGGAACCTGTGTCTATGGCCGTCTGAGTCTCATGGACGAATAGCACGAGCTGGGTTTCACACGATCGTCTCTTTCGAAACCCATGCTGAATCCTACAGAGTAGATTTCTAGTCTCCAGAAAAGTCATTGTACTCGAACATAATACGTGCTCCAAAATTCTACAACTGATCGACGTTAGAGATATAGGTCTATAGTTCTGCACATCTGTTCGACGTCCCTTCTTCAAAACGGGGATGACCTGTGCCCTTTTCCAATCCTTTGGAACGCTACGCTCTTCTAGAGAGCTACGGTACACCGCTGCAAGAATGGGGCCAAGTTCCTTCGCGTACTCTGTGTAAAATCGAACTGGTATCCCATCGGGTCCAGCGACCTTTCCTCTTTTCAGCGATTTAAATTGTTTCTCTATCCCTCTGTCGTCTATTTCCATATCTACCATTTTGTCATCTGTGCGACAATCTAGAGAGGGAACTACAGTGCAGTCTTCCTCTGTGAAACAGCTTTGGAAAAAGACATTTAGTATTTCGGCATTTAGTCTGTCATCCTCTGTTTCAGTACCATTTTGGTCACAGAGTGTCTGGACATTTTGTTTTGATCCACCTACCGCTTCGATATGAGACCAAAATTTTTTAGGATTTTCTGCCAAGTCAGTACATAGAACTTTACTTTCGAGTTCATTGAACGCCTGTCGCATAGCCCTCCTCAGACTACATTTCGCTTCGCGTACTATTTGTTTGTCTGCAAGCAACAGCTACTCACAAAACCGATATGTAATTGGGTTGGTCGAATTATCAGAGGCCTAAAACGTAAAAAAGGCAGTGAAATACTGTTTCCGAAATTGGCCCGTTGCTCTGCCGCCAAGTTGCGTGGAGCGTATGGAGTCGTCGCAGCCCGTTTGAGTCAGCAGGAGCGGGCCGCCGTGACAAAGCGGCCGGTACAGGGGTGCTGACTGGAGGAGCGGCGACCTTGAGGTATAGGGTCGCGGGTCGTGGGTCGGGGGTCGGGCCGTGTCGTCGCGGCTGTAAATGGAGCCGATTGTGCCGGGCCCGGCTTCCCTGGCGGCGGCCGCGACAGCAGTAATGAATGGAGGGCCGGTCGACGGCAATAAATCTGGCCGCGGCGAGCAGCCAACAGCAAGCAGCGAGCGCCGCCACGCCGCCCCTTGGCTGAGGTGCGGTTGCTAGGCGACGCCGAGACGCGCGTTGCTGTCGTAGGTCGGCGCCGCCACCTCCGCTGCCAAGAGGACTATAAAACACTGCTTTTCCTAGTTCGCGGAAAGCGTTCGACACCGTGCACCACTGCAGACTTCTGACGAAGGGTCGAGCATACGGAACAGGTAGCCACATAGCTCCATATTTAGCAATTATATACAACCACTCGCTCACAGAAAGATGCGTACCTAAAGACTGCAAAATTGTTCAAGTCACACCAATAGCCAAATAGCTGAATAGCAACAAATAATCCTGGACAAGTACGGAGTATCATGACGAATACAGGGATTAGCGACCACCAGAAGGCAGTTGCTGCTAGGCTGAATACCGCAACACCTACAACCATCAAAAAGAAACGCAAAGTACATCTACTTAAAAAAAAACTGATAAAAATGCTCTTAACGCCTTTTTAACAGACGGTCTCCACTCCTTCCAATCTGATCATGTAAGCGTAGAAAAAATATGGAATGATTTCAGAGAGATAGTACGGACGGCAATGAGAGATGTATACCACATAAATTAATAAGCGATGCTACTGATCCCCCGTGGTACACAAAACGGGTCAGATTGCTGTTGCAGAAGCAACGGAAAAAGCATGCCAAATTTTTAAAAAACGCCAAATCCCCAAGAATGGCGATGTTTTCTAGAAGTTTGAAATATAGCGGGTACTTCAGTGCGAGATGCTTTTAATAATTTCCACAACGAAACTCTGTCCCGGAATCTGGCAGAAAACCCAGAGAGATTCTGGTCATACATAAAGCACACCAGTGGCAAGACGCAATCAGTACCTTCACTGAGCGATAACACCGATGAAGTCACTGATGACAGTGCCACTAAAGCAGAGATATGAAACACGCTTTTCCGAAACTCCGTCACCAAAGAATAAAAAGTAAATATTCCTGTATTACAATCAAGAACAATTGCAAAGATGAAGAAACATAGAAGTAGATATCCTTGGTGTAGCAAAGAAGCTTAAATGACAATAAAGGCAAGGCCTCCGGTCCAGATTGTATACCAGTCACGTTCCTTTCGGAATATGCTGAGGCAATAGCTCCATATTTAGCAATTATATCCAACCGCTCGCTCACAGAAAGTTCCGTACCTAAAGACTGGAAAATTGCTCAAGCCACACCAGTACTCAAAAAGGAAAGTAGGAGTAATCCGCTGAATTACAGGCTTATATCACTAACGTCGATTTGCAGTAGGGTTTTAGAACATATACTGTATTCGAACATTCTGAAGTACCTCGAAGAAAACTATTTATTGACATATAGTCAGCACGGATTCAGAAAATATCGTTCTTGTGAAACACAAGTAGCTCATCATACTCATGAAATAATGTGAGCTATCGACAGGGAATGTCAAATTGATTCCATATTTTTAGATTTCCTGAAGGCTTTGGACACCGTTCCTCACAAGCGTCTTCTAGTCAAACTGCGTGCCTACGGAGTATCGCCTCAGTTGTGCGACTGGATTCGTGATTTCCTGTCAGAAAGGTCACAGTTCGTAGTAATAGACGGAAAGTCATCGAGTAAAACGGAAGTAATATCCGGCGTTCCGCAAGGAAGTGTTATGGGTTGGTTCAAATGGCTCTGAGCACTATGGGACTCAACTGCTGTGGTCATAAGTCCCCTAGAACTTAGAACTACTTAAACCTAACTAACCTAAGGACAGCACACAACACCCAGCCATCACGAGGCAGAGAAAATCCCTGACCCCGCCGGGAATCGAACCCGGGAACCCGGGCGTGGGAAGCGAGAACGCTACCGCACGACCACGAGATGCGGGCGAAGTGTTATGGGCCCTCTATTGCTCCTGATCTATATTAACGACATAGGTGACAATCTGAGTAGCCGTCTTAGATTGTTTGCAGATGATGCTGTCATTTACCGTCGTGTAAAGTCATCAGATGATCAAAACGACTTGCAAAATGATATAGATAAGATATCTGTATGGTGCGAAAAGTGGCAATTTACCCTGAATGAAGAAAAGTCCGAAGTTATTCACATGAGTACTAAAAGAAATCAGCTAAATTTCGATTACGCGATAGCTCACACAAATCTGAAGGCTCTAAATTTAACTAAATACTTAGGGATCACAATTACAAATAACCTAAATTGGAACGATCGCACAGATAATACTGTGGGTAAAACAAACCAAAGACTGCTATTCATTGGCAGATGACTTAGAAGGTGCAACAGGTCTACCAAAGAGAATGCTTACATCACGCTTTTGTCCTATTCTGGAGTACTGCTGTGCGGTGTGGGATCCGCATCAGATAGGACTGACAGATGACATCGACAAAGTACAAAGAAGGGCAGCTCGTTTTGTATCATCGTGAAATAGGGGAGATAGTGTCACAGACATGATACGTGAATTGGAGTGGCAATCATTACAACAAAGGCGTTTTTCGTTGCGACGGGATCTTCTCATGAAATTTCAATCACCAGTTTTCTCCTCCGATTGCGAACACATTCTTTTGGCACCCACCTACAATCATCACGATAAAATGAGAGAAATCAGGGCATGCACAGAAAAATTTAAGTGCTCGTTTTTTCCGCGTGCAGTTCGAGAGTGGAACGGTAGAGAGACAGCATGAAGGTGGTTCATCGAACCCTCTGCCAGGCACTTTATTGTGAATAGCAGAGTAATCACGTAGATGTAGATGTAGACATACGTGAGTGGCTCGAAGATTTTTGAGTAACAGAAACCAGTATGTTGTCCTCGACGGTGAGTGTTCATCATAGACAACTGTATGGTCAGGAGTGCTCCAGGGAAGTGTCGTAGGACTTCTATTATACTCTGTAAACTGAGGTGACAAAATTCGTAGGATACTCTTAATACCATGTCAGACCTCCTTTTGTTTGGCGTAGTGCCGCAACCCGACGTGGCATGGACTCCACAACTCGTTGCGAGTTCCCTGCAGAAATACTGAGCTATGATGCTTATATGATTGTGAAAGTGTTGCCGGTGCAGGATACTGTGTACGAACTGACACTCGATTACGTCGGGCGATCTGGATGACCAAATCGTTCGATTGAATTGTCCAGAAAGTTCTTCAGACCAATTGCGAACAATTGTGGTCAGTTGTCATTCATAAAAATTCCATCGTTGTTTGAACACATGAAGTCCATGAATGATTGCAAATGGTCTCCAGGCAGCTGAACATAACCATTTCCAGTATATCATCGGCTCAGTTAGGCCAGAGAACCCAGTCCATTCCATGTAGACACAGCCCACACCATTATTGAACCACCGCCAGGTTGCACAGCGCCATATTGACAACATGGGTCCATGGCTTCATATGACCTGCGTCACACTCGAACTGTACCAGCAACTCTTACCAACTGAAATTGGGACACATTTGACAAGGCCACGGTTTTCCAATCGTCCAGAGTCCAATCACGAGCCCAGGGAGAGGTGCTGCAGGCGATGTCCTGCTGTTAGCAAAGGCACTCGCGTGTGTCGTCTGCTGCCATAGCCCATTAACGCCAAATTTCGCCGTACTGTCCCAGCGGATACGTTCGTCGTAGTTTGCACATTGATTTCTGTGCTTATGTCACGCAATGTTGTTGGTCTGTTAGCAATGAGTACTCAACCCAAACGCCGCTGCTCTCGGTCGTTAAGTGAGGCTATCAGCCACTTCGTTGTCACTGGTGAGATGTAGTGGCTGAAACGTGGTGTTCTCAGCACGCTCTTGACACTGTGCATCTCGGAATATTGAACTTCCTAACAATTTCCGAAATGGAATGTCTCATGCGTCTAGCTCCAATACCTTCCCGAGTTCAAAGTTTGTTAGTTCCCGACGTGCGGCCATTATCGCGTTGGAAACCTATTCACATGAATCAGCTGACTACAAATTACAGTGCTGCCAATGTGCGTTGCGTACTCGACACAGGCGCTACCTGTATACCAATTATGGCAGTAAAGTAATGAGACTGATGTGAAAAAAAAGTGTTGCTTACCCTTTTAGTCAAGTTCAGTATTGTTTCCTTTAAAGTAGTTCCCTTCTGATTGCACACACTTTTTCCAGTGCTTCTGCCATTGATGGTAACATTACTGGAACTCATCTTCTGTAATATCCTCCAAGACCCTCTTCACAGCTTTTTGTACATCTTGTGTTGTTTGAAAATGGTGTCCCTTGACCGCCGTTTTGACTTTAGGATATAGAAAAAAGTCGCACGGAGCGATATCTGGTGGATAAGGTCGCTGCGGTAGTACTGAAATTTGTTTTGAGGTTAAAAATTGCTGTACTGACAAAGCAGTATGTGGACCATTTTTGCACAAATCTTTCTCATACCAAGATCTTCAGTTATTATTAGACGAACCGTTTCTCGATTGATGTTCAGTTCTTCTGCAATCATTTTGATAGATAATCTTCGATCAGATCGTACGAGTTCATGCACCCTGGCCAAGATGACATCCGTCCATGAGGTTTATGGTCGTCCACTGCGATCTTCATCTTCAACATTCGTTCTGCCTCCACTAAACATTTTATGCCAACAAAAGCTTGAGCTCTTGACATAACCTCCTCTCCAAAAGCCTTCTGAAGCTTACCGTAAGTTGTCGTCGCGTTTTCACCCAATTTAACGTAAAAAGAAATGGCATACCGTTGCGCAATATTATGCGGTTCCATTTCCTTGACGAGAGACACAAACACGTGTTAACTTATTACAGCACAACTCACGAGTGAGCAGTTCCATCGATGTGCCGCTTGGACTAAAAGCAGCTCATAGGCCAAGGTCAACGATATTGTGCCTACGCAACCCTGCAGGGTTGCCACATCTTGCAAAGAAAATCAGACTCATTACTTTATTGTCACACCTCGTATGTGACATCGGTACCCCAAAACTTGCACCTTAGTGTAGTTCTGTTCTTGCACCAACCAAACATAGGACGTTTTCAGTTGTGTTCTACGCTGGTAGTTTCGAACATCATGTCCTCACCAAAGTTAAAAACACGTCCAGTTGTTTGTGCCGCATTATATGTGTATTTCAACACAATATTATAGAGAAATAAAACTGTGAGTTAAAATGTGGTGCCAGGAGGCTGCTCGCTATGGAAATATTGTTATGCGAACTGCGTGAGAATCTTCCTGCTGATTTCGAAATTCCTTTGCGGATGAACAAAGCCACATTTGACTAGATTTTGAGCTTAATTGCGCTACTGATACCGAAATAAGATAACGTTACGAAAAATGTGTACCTCCAGATGAACGTTTTCCAGCGACGCCTGGGTATCTAGCAAATGGACAGTGTCTTCAAGATCTAGGAAGCATCCGGAAAGTAGTTTGATAACTACAGCGTTTGTAATTATTGTCTTTGATGCTGTGAGAAGTTTAATCTTGTGCCATGAGTCAAACCGGGGATGGCATTATTTATTTAGAACGCTTTGAGACTGTACCAGAACAGAAAACTAATCGGAATGCGGCCATAACTGTTTCTGAGGAAATCTGCGGACCAATGGATCGAGAAATTTTTTTCGCGCGACACACATCGCCGTGAGAGTGCGTGGATTCTGGAGGTGCTCACAACTGGGATTCGGCGCTACGTTTCAGTCTTGACTGCTTTAGTTCGTATACTGAAGGATACCTTACTGATATAAATTTTATGACTTGAAAGCTTATCATCTCTGAAGTAATAGTATGCTTATAAAATAACTGCTTTTCTATACTTCCCAAAGAATAACTGATTTTCTACACTAATACTTTTTTTTTTTTTTTTTTTTTTTTTTTCAAAATGAGGTTTCGGTCTCCGTTCAGTCAAACGGTATGACATTTCCCGTGTTTCCCTAAATTATTTCGGGTGAATTATGGGATGAATCCTTCAAAAATATTGCGATCGACTTCCTTCCTCATCCTTCACCGAATGAACGTCACCCATGTTTCAAATCAAGTTGTCGATACCGTTGCGTAAAACTTAATTTTTTTCGCAATCATTTAGGAAAAAATAATGTACATCAGAGACATAAATTGTGATTTACCGTGTTTGGATTCGAAGCTCATGTTGCTACCTTACCGCGTTTGCTTCACACACACACACACACACACACACACACACACAAATTAAGAAATCAAATATATCTACCCGAGTTCCCTGCACACCCAAACTAGCACCGCAGCGACAGTAACATGTCTCGACGAATGTTCCTATATAAGGTTTCCTCAATCTTGCTTGCTAGTTGAATCTCACACTACTGTTAATCCGGGGAAACGTAGGTAAATAAAACTAATCTCTGAAGAAATGAACCATTTCTTCACAATACTTCAAAAACAATGCAGTTTCAGGAAGGAAATGTGTCGTTATAGTATTCTGAGTGGTCAAAATTCACGGGAAGGTTTGTCCAATTTGAAGAAGTGCGGTGTGTAACGCCCGAATGTTGGAATTAGATGCGGCGTGTGGTGTCACTGTATACACGATACGTGAGCAATATTTTACAGACAGGCGTATGGTGAACATCAGATCAGAAGTTATAGGAGTCTGTACGTGGGATGATAACTGATGCAATAATGGCTCTGAGCACTATGGGACTTAACATCTATGGTCATCAGTCCCCTAGAACTTAGAACTACTTAAACCTAACTAACTTAAGGACATCACACAACACCCAGCCATCACGAGGCAGAGAAAATCTCTGACCCCGCCGGGAATCGAACCCGGGAACCCGGGCGTGGGAAGCAAGAACGCTACCGCAAGACCACGAGATGCGGGCACAGATGCAATAGGCACGGATTGTAATGTATGGGAGATTACTAGACAATTCACGTCTTTTAGGTCAACGGTCGAGAAACCATGGCTCGCAACCACAAGCAACTCTTTGGCCCCTGTAATATGACTCTTCCACAAAATACCACGTGCGGGCAGACGTACAATGCAACTGAAACTTCTGGGCCCTTGTGCGAAAGACTAGAGTTGCAAATGGAACAGCTTTTTTGGATACAGCCGACTAGCAAGTCAAAAATCTTAAACTGGTTTCATCTTTATCAATAACAGTTGACGAGTTTTGTGGAATGGAGATAAGAGGTCAATGAGTAGTCACGTGCTACCCACTCCAAACTTTAATGTACCAGTGCCGTACCAGAGGTTATCACGAGAAACTTTTTAATATTAGCGTTTTGGAGTCAAAGAAGAGGTATTGTCGAGTATTGAGAAAGGTATGTTGAGATAGTTTAGACATACAGACAGAAGGAACGAACGGAGTTATGCGAATCAACTAACTATTTAAGACATAGGTATGGGACGTTGGAAGGTGTGGACGTCAGCGAGCGTACCTCAGTCATAGTGAGGACGTTTTTAGCAAAGGCCAGATTAGGAGTGCTGTAATTAAGCTGATAACAATGTGCGTACCTATGTAGTTTAATTTTAAGAGGTGCCTCCTAAGAAAATTTCAATCGCTATGCTACTGATATTTAACCCTGTTGACTATCGAGTTTTCTGATCACTGTCCTAGGTGAATAGTGTGTAGGGTGGATCTTCATCATCGCAGAGACACTGTGTCCACAGTCCTAGACCGCCGCAAAGGACGACCAAAGGTGACCGACGAGCGGACGTCATGCCCCCTCCGCACATCCGTAGGGGCGATCGATACGCGTAGTTTACTGTGCGTCATACAGCCAACAGTTTGAATGTGAAGCGTCAGGAACGCCTTCCACCAAATCTGTACGAGACAGATGGGCCGCGTAGACTTCAACAGTCGACGACCAAGAGTTTTGAATACTCAGAGTGTTTTACAGAAATAAACGGAACCAACTGTAAATGGCTCATAGACATCGAAACACGTTTATCTACAACTACATCCATACTCTACAAACTCTTGTGAAGTGAATGGCAGAAGCTACTTTCCACTGTAACAGTGATTAGGGCTTCCTCCCGCAGCATTTACGAACACAGCGCTAGAAGAATGATTGTTTAAAATGCTTGTTGCGGGCTATAGTCGCTTTCATCTTGCCTTCACGATGTCTACAGGAAAGATACATAGGGAAAGTAGTTTATATAAATAATAATGTAAACGTTCATTTGTTCAAACTCGTTAAGCTCGGAAAGTTTTTTGTGGTGTCACCGCCAGACACCACACTTGCTAGGTGGTAGCCTTTAAATCGGCCGCGGTCCGTTAGTATACGTCTGACCCGCGTGTCGCCACTATCAGTGATTGCAGACCGAGCGCCGCCACACGGCAGGTCTAGTCTAGAGAGACGCCCTAGCACCCGCCCTAGTTGTACAGCCGACTTTGCTAGCGATGGTTCACTGTCTACATACGTTCTCATTTGCAGAGATGACAGTTTAGCATAGCCTTCAGCTACGTCATTTGCTACGACCTAGCAAGGCGCCATATTCAGTTCCTATAAGTAATAACTTCAGGAATGTATTCTGAACAGACAATATTGTGAATCATGTACCGTCAGGAGCGACGTTCATCATTAATGGATTAAAGCCAAGTATCTAGCTAATTACGTCCGCTTTCTGAATTCTAATTCCTTGTCATGTTCCAGACCTCACGTCAGTATAGTTCTTCTCTCCTCACGCCAGCCTGCGTGAGCTAAAACGCGTGCATTTCGGCCTCCAGTTGTAACACGGTGTTGGCTCTTCTGCCAACCCAACATTTTTGACCGATTGCAGTGAAATTTTAGCAACGTTAAATTCAATTACTGCCGTGTTTTTCGGTACATAACTTCTTAATACGTTTATATTTTTAATACATGTAATATGCAGATATATAAAGGGGAAACATAGTTACCAAAAGTCTCGAAATGAAACTTTCCGATTCAGGTTTTTACACGTTACTGTTGAAATCTAGATGTGTCAACACATTCGTTACAGTAACGTGTAGAAATGTGAAGTTAATCGGAAAGATTCATTTCGAGACTTTTGGTAACAATGTCTCCCCTTTTATATATTTACACACACACATATCCCGCACACATGGCTGAAAATGACTTACAAGTTAGTGACGTCCTCCATCGGTAATGCTGGAATTCAGTACGATGTTGGTCCACCCTTAGCCTTGATGACAGCTTCCACTCTCGCAGGCATATGTTCAATCAGGTGCTGGAAGGCTTCTTGGGGAATGGCAGCGCATAATTCACGGAGTGCTGCACTGAGGAGAGGTATCGATGTCAGATGGTGAGGCCTGGGACGAAGTCGGCGTTCCAAAACATCCTAAGGGTGTTCTATAGGATTCAGGTCAGGACTCCGTGCAGGCCAGTCCATTACAGGGATGTTATTGTCGTGTAACCACTCCGCCACAGGCCGTGCATTATGAACAGGTGCTCGATCGTGTTGAAAGAAGCAATCGCCATCCCCGAATTGCTCTTCAAAAGTGGGAAGCAAGCAGGTGCTTAAACATCAATGTAGGCCTGTGCTGTGATAGTGCCACGGAAGACAACAAGGGGTGCAAGCCCCCTCCGTGAAAAACACAATCACACCATAACACCACCGCCTCCGAATTTTACTGTTCGCACCACACGGGCTGGCAGATGACGTTCACTGGGCATTCGCCATACCCACACTCTGCCATCGGTTCACCACATTGTGTACCGTGATTAGTTACTCCACATAACATTTTTCCACTGTTCAATCGTCCAGTGTTTACGCTCCTTACACCAAACGAGGCGTCCTTTGGCATTTACCGGCGTAATGTGTGGCTTATGAGCAGCCGCTCGATCATGAAATCCACGTTTTCTCACCAACCGCCTAACTGTCATACTACTTGCAGTGGATCCTGATGCAATTTGGAATTCGTGTCTGATGGTCGGGATACATGTCTGCCTGTTACACATTACGACCCTCTTCAATTGTCGGCGGTCTCTGTCAGTCAACAGACGAGGTCGGCCTGTATGCTTTTTTGCTGTACGTGTTCTTTCACGTTTCCACTTCATTACCTCATCGGAAACACTGAACCTAGAGATGTTTAGAAGTGTGGAAATCTCGCGTACAGGCGTATGACACAAGTGACACCCAGTCACCTGACCACGTTCGAAGTCCGTGAGTTCTCCAGAGGGCCCCACTCTGCTCTCTCACTATGTCTAATGACTGCTGAGGTCGCTGATATGGCGTATCTGGGAGTAGGTGGCATTACAATGCACCTAATATGAAAAACGTATGTTTTGGGGGGTTCCGAATACTTACGATCACATAGTGTATATGAAATAGTGACACGTGGTTAGCAAACAGAAAAGTATTTATGGCTTATTGGTTTATGATTAGGATATTACTACAGAATCTGAATTTATAATAACGATTAACAAGGCTCACAGTCAGAGAGAGGGTGGAAGAAGAGGTGGACAGGGCTGTGGCACGAAATTGACATAGGGAAAGGGAAGGGGCAGAGAGAGGAGGCAGAAGAAAATGGAGAGAGAGGGAGGAGGAGAAGATGGACAGAGAAAGGGGAAAGCAGGTGATGGACTGAGAGAGGGTGAGGAAGAGAGGCGGAGAGAAGATGAACAGAGATAATTGCAGGAGGTGATGGACAGAGAGCGGGGCATGAGGAGGAGGTGGACAAAGAAAAGGGGAGAGGGAGATCGAGAGAGACAAGGAAGAGAAGGAGATTAGGACATATATCCAATTCCAGGACACGTTAGAAACGTACGCTTTCTCTTTTCTTTCCTTTCCTGAGCCATAGCAAAGCATGGCTGCGTACAGCTGGTATATTTATAGATTCTTCACTTAAAGATGGTCCTTGAATCTTTGTAAGCACGCTTTCATGGCACAATTTGTGTTTATTCTCAAGTATTTCCGTGCTAAGTTTTTTTCTCGATCTCAGAGACGCTCTCCCTTGGATCATACAAACCGTGCTGCCCTTCCTTGTGTACATGCATAATCCCTATTAGTTCTATTTGGCACGGGTTCCACACATTTGACAAACATTCTAGGATGGATTGCCACCTCTGTAGACCGACTGCAGTTCCCCAGTATTCTGCCACTGCACCGAAGTCTGCCTCCTGCTTCACTCAGGACTGAGGCTGTGTGACCGTTCCATTTCATATCACTACTCCGTACCTGAGTATTTGTACGAGGGTAGTTTGAGAAGTTCGTGGAATCACCACTGTATGTCAGTGCTAGCGCAGCGAGGTTTCCGGGTAATGACAGGTCACTCTTTACGAGCAAACAAGAGACACTGAAGTGCTCTGGTTAGAGAGCTATGGCGAGGACGTCTCTCTGTTGTTGTTCCTGTGCAAATTAGAGAAAATACAAAAAACAAAATCGAGATTCGAGCAGTGATTAGGTAATTCGGAAGAAAGATGTGAAAGTAGAGGAAATTTATGCCAATTTTCAGAACAGAGTGGGGGACTCTGCTCCTTAATATTCAACTGTTGCCAAGTGGGCAAAAGAGTCTAACTTTGGTCGAGACAACTTAGATGATGATCCGTGGAATGATCTGCCAGGATGTGCCACTACCCCAGAAATTACTGCAAAAGTGCATAAAATGGTCATGGAGGCTCGAAGACTGAAAGTACGAGAAACTGCTAGAGCTGTGGCAATGTCCAAATAATGTCTGACCCGTTTTCAGAGCAACCAACAAGGTATTTTGCGCCGGTTTGTGGTCCCAGATGAAAGTTGGTTACACTATTATAACCACAACAAATGCAGTCATGTCAGGTCAATGAGCGCTGTTTCGACGATTGCTGTTCGTTAAATATCGTGTACAGTAATTTTTCACATTACTGTGGTGTAGGGTGGAAACGGTATTCACAAGTTACATGTATGTTCTGAGAGCTCAATTAATCTTTTGTATCTAAGTCATTGATTATAATACTTAGAAACATCCTGATCGCTCAGCTGGACGATATAGGCAGAAAGCTAATATATATATATATATATATATATATATATATATATATATATATATATATATATATATATATGTGTGTGTGGTGTGTGTGTGTGTGTGTGTGTGTGTGTGTGTGTGATATTATTGGTATTAAATATACGGGTAAGAATGCGTTTCAAAACCATTATCTGGGGCGTAGCTTGAAAGTTCAGGGCTTTACTTTCACTGCTTATAGGATTAGTTCAATTTTTCTCTCATCTCTCGACGGAACATTCAGCTTCAAATAACACACGGAAAAGTGGTCGGCAAAAATCAAAACTAGATCAGTCTGATTCAAAAGCTGCCCAATACGTCGTGGGATGCTGCAGATTAATGTGCTCATGTGTGACTCAAGAGTTGCCATACCGATCTTGTCGACACACAGCTAAACCAGTCAATGCGAACCATAACAGGAACTATTAGAACAACTTCGCTCCGCTCCAGTGGCGCCGGCCGGGGTGGCCGAGCGGTTCTAGGCGCTACAGTTTGGAACCGCAAGATCGCTACGGTCGCAGGTTCGAATCCTGCCTCGGGCATGGATGTGTGTGATGTCCTTAGGTTAGTTAGGTTTAAGTAGTTCTAAGTTCTCGGGGACTGATGACCTCAGAAGTTAAGTCCCATAGTGCTCATAGCCATTTGAACCATTTTTGCTCCAGTGGCTAGTGTAACTGAATAATAACGCACCTCCCCAAACCAGACGAATGCCAGCCCTCAAAACACAGCTGAAAAAATGTAATGCCAGCCCATCCCTTTCCATTCAAATTGATTCATATTTCCTTAAGAGGCAGTACCTGATAATAAAGTTACGACATCCATGCGCCTGTAGCAGTCGCCAATCAACTCAACGACTTCAACATCAGTGATCATTGGAGTTCATTTTGGCCAGATCAAAATGTCACGAACTCCCACCTCGTGACGGATCCAACTTTGGTGGTTCCAGGTTTTTCTCTTCGCAGAAGATTGTGGTGGAATACCAACAAGGTTCGCACAAACCAAGCTATCTGTAACAATAGCCTGAAGCAGCGTGGAGCTTCGAATGCCCCCGATGCGACGGATGTGGAGCTGAAGAGCAGATAGTCACCCACCTGGTCATTGTTTATCCCGATACATCCTTCAGCGGTGCGTTGCATGATATCCAAGACCTCACCAGTTAACCTTAAAAATAGCTGGCGCTCAGCGTCCTGCATTTGTGATAAAAAAAGTACTGTGGACAAAATAGATATCTGTTCCTCCTGTTTAAGTTTTCAATGATTATCGTAATATTCAATTTATGTATTGTAATGTGTGTTAGTTCACTCGAGTAAATATACATACAAATTATAAAAATGTATGTATGCATATACGTATGTATGTGACGAATATCTCCCTAAACCACAGGATCGATTTCAGTCACACTTGTTACACATATCATTTACTGTCTGGAAAGAATCACTGTGGGGGTAAGAACCACCCACCTATTAAAAGGGTGCGGCTGAAAAGCCCGCGACATGTGACTACTTTTACTTTAGTAACCCAGTATCTGAGACTCCGAGCACTTAGAGACTTGCAACAAACTCTACACTTAATTTCAAACCTTTACCAAATTTTTTCTCACTGAATGATGGAGGGAAAAAAGTTGGTGGCTTACTACATTTTCGCTGTTCATGCAGTAATACTTCCGCATGAAACATGAGACTTTAGTTTATTATTTTTTCACGACAAACTGTATTCGTGACACATTTTACAGGCAATATTCAAATATACAACTACCAGAAAAACTACAGCCTTGTACGACACTTGGCTCAGGAGATATGACGTCGTAAGTACTGAGGTGCATGAAAAACTACCACATGAGGCAAGACGTTTAATCATATTACTTCGTTACTGCTAACTCTTATCTCAACATTGCAGGCCGGAGTGGCAGTGCGGTTTTAGGCGCTACAGTCTGGAGCCGAGCGACCGCTACGGTCGCAGGTTCGAATCCTGCCTCGGGCATGGATGTGTGTGATGTCCTTAGGTTAGTTAGGTTTAATTAGTTCTAAGTTCTGGGCGACTGACCTCAGAAATTATGTCGCATAGTGCTCAGAGCCATTTGAACCATTTATTCTCAACATTTTTCGCATACGTTTCCGCATCGGCTGCTGAATAAACCTACGAAAATGTATAATTGTATGACTGATAGTTCAACAGATACGAAGTCAAGTACTGAGTTCCGAGAAAGAACTGCGCATCATGCTTCATGTTTCACGTTATCACTTCTTCCCTATTAATTCTATTCGCAACACGTTTCGCAGACAGTATCCAAATATGCTGCTGAATGTATCTAGCGAAACATATCATCGCACATCACATTGTTCAGGAAATAGGACGTCATGCACACCGAGAGGCCTGAGAGACCGGCACAACTCTATTCGCAACATATTTCGCGATTAGTAGGCACATCTACCGCTGGGTGTACATGCAAAATTATATCATTGTTCAGCACATAGCTAAGGAGAAGCGATATAATAGACATTAAGCTGCATCAAGATGAATTTGCAATTCCCTGGACATGCAGATGAAATACGTGTTCAAATACGTGGGAAATATGTTAAATATGCATCAAATATATCTGATAATGTGACGCAGGCAAAGCCATGGGTGAAATGTTCATCTTAACCCCTGGAACGACCAGATTTGGTACCGATATGAGTTATCGTCTGGAAAGAAATACTGTAGAGGTGAATGTGATAGCGTGGAGAGAGTAGTGAGTATGAGGAGATAGACGGACAGTAAAGGGGAAGGAGGACATAGACATAGATAGGAGGAAGAGGAGGAGATAGACAGAACTAGAGGAGGGAGGAATGGAGAGGGAGAGAGATGTGATAGGAGAAGTTGGACAGCGAAAGGAAAGCGGAGGAGATAGACAGAGAAAGGGCAAGAAATAGGCAGTGAGATGGGGGAGGAGGAGATGAACAGAGGAGGAGGAGGAAATGAACAGAGAAAGAGAAGAGGAAGACATAGACATAGAAAAGAAAGGGGAAGAGATGAATAGTGAGAGGGAGAGGAGGATATGGAGAGAGAGGAGGAGGAGATGAACAGGTAGAGAAAGAGGAGGAGGAGATTGAGCGGGGGGAGGAGATGGAATTAGAGGGGAGAGGAGGAGATGGACAGACAGGGAAGGAGCAGATGGACGGGTGGGAGAGGAGCAGATTGACAGAGAGAGCAGTGAGGAGCAGGTTTATAGAGAGAGGGGGGTGGAGGAATGGACAGACAGGGCATGAGCAGATGGACGGATGGGGGAGCAGCAGATTGATAGAGAGATGGAGGGAGTAGCAGATTTACAGAGAGAACAGAGGAAGGAGGAGGAGAAAATGGACAAAGAAAGAGGGGAAGGTGATGGGCAGAGAGTGGGGGGTGGAGAAGGTGCACAAAGAGAGGGGGTAATCGACATGGACAGAGAGAGGGGGAATGAGGGGATGGACTAATGGCAGACTGGAATAAATACATACTCAGGCAAAGCCGAGTACTCAGCTAATAGATTAAAGAAATGTTTTTTTAACACATACGGACCTCACATAGTCATAAATTTTGCTTAATAGCTGACTAGATCGTACTTTTGGTAATAAGTAATTTTCTGCGTAAATAATAATAAAAAATTACGGTTTGCAGCGGTGGAGTTAAAAAAATGTTGAGGTTCTTCTGGCTCTACAGACAACGGTATTTGGGTCTCGGCTGGGACGCATCGGTATCGGAAGAGATCACAATAAAAATGTTTACGAATGGCTGGCCGCTCTCGGAGAGAGAGATGTGAACAGGCATCATAAATAACGATGACTACCGAGCGACGCAGCCGACGGGCGAGATAGGGGCGAGGTGTGTGGCCCGGTAATTGACGGAGGGCCCCCGGAAGCGGCTATGCCGCGGCGCGCTGCCGAGATGGCGCTAGGTCGGCCCAGGCCGCGTATTGAGATATCCGCGCGCGCATTACTCACGCGCTATCGTCGCCATCGTCCGCTGATTTATGCCCCCTCTGCCCCCTCCTCTTGCCCCCCCTTGCCACCCAGCAGCAACAGCGCTACACGGGGGCGCCGGCCCCCTACTCTGGCTCCGCCGCCATCTGCGACTGCAACTTATGTGGCGGGTCTTCCGTGGGCCGACCTCTGCTGTCCCTCTGTCGTCGCGATTTAGCGCCGCTCGCCTAATTGGCCGCCGAATTCGATCCGCCCGCTAATAACGAATGGCTCGACAGAAGCCGTGCATTAAAGGCAACAAATACGAGTGATCGATAGAGAGACCCGTTGCTGCTGATCTCTCAATTGCCCAGGTAACCTTGGACATATTGAGAGTACGAGGGGCGTTCAGTAAGAGAGGCAACGCTCTTTTTCCTCAGTCGATAACCGTTGAAAAATGCGGAAATTGCTCTGGAACATCGTAGAATATTCCTGTTTCAGCCTCTATAGCTTCAAGAAGTTGCGATAGATGGCAGTGCTACCTTCAAAATGGCGTCTATAACAAAGGTACAAAGGGCATTCGAGTTTCTTTTGGAGAAAAACTAGAGCATTCGTAGATGCTCTTGCAGATTGTCTGATCAGACCTGGAAGTGAACAAAAGCACGGTGAGTCGTTAGGCGAGGAGTCTTATCATCGCAACAAGATCACGGAAACCTGTCCGATCACTCGCCTGGCGGTTGGCCGTACACAGCTGTGACGCTTGCAATGTTGCGTGCGGACACTCTCATTGGAGGTGCTCGATGGATCACAATCAGACACCTCGCTGCTCAACTGGACACCTCTGTTGGTAGTGCTGACACACTCGTCCACCAGTTGCGGTATGCAAAACTGTGTGCCCGGTGGTTTCCTCCCTGCCTAACTGAAGACCATAATGAGAATCGGAGGACCATCTGTGAGGAATTGCATCCTCGTTATGAGGCTGATCGTGACGATTTTTTGTCGAATATCGTCACAGCAGATGAAACATTGGTTCATCACATAGAACCTGAAACAAAATGGAAATCCATACAGTGGCGCCAAACTACCCTACTGGCCATTGAAATTGCTACACCAAGAAGAAATGCAGATGATAAACCGGTATCCATTGGACAAATATATTATACTAGAACTGACATGTGTATACATTTTCACGCGGTTTGGGTGCATAGATCCTGAGAAATCAGTACCCAGGACAACCACCTCTGGCCGTAATAACGGCCTTGACACGCCTGGACATTGAGTCCGTGGTGTCACCACCAGACACCACACTTGCTAGGTGATAGCCTTTAAATCGGCCGCGGTCCGTTAGTATACGTCGGACCCGCGTGTCGCCACTGTCAGTCATTGCAGACCGAGCGCCGCCACACGTCAGGTCTAGAGAGACTTCCTAGCACTCGCCCCAGTTGTTCAGTCGACTTTGCTAGCGATGGTTCACTGACAAATTACGCTCTCATTTGCCGAGACGATAGTTAGCATAGCCTTCAGCTACGTCATTTGCTACGACCTAACAAGGCGCCATTACCAGTCACTATTGATGCTATAAAACATGTACCATGAAGAGCGATGTTCACCAATTATGGATTAAAGTTAAGTATTCCAGAAGCTCCGTACTTTTTTTACTAGACTCAACTCCTTTAACTGTTCCAGACCTCACGCCAGCCTGCGTGAGCTTAAACGCGTGCGTTTCGGCTTCCTCCTAGTGGATTGGCTGTCTTGCCAGTCCACAACAGAGTCAAACAGAGCTTGGATGGTGTGTACAGTTACAGCTGCCCATGCAGCTTCAACCATAGTTTATCGTGAGTAGTGACTGGCGTATTGTGACGAGCCAGGTGCTCGCCTACCATTGACCAGACGTTTTCAATTGTTGAGAGGAGAATGTGCTGACCAGGGCAGCAGTCGAACGTTTTCTGTATCCAGAAAGCCCCGTACAGGACCTGCAACACGCGGTCGTGCATTATCCTGCTGAAATGTAGGGTTTTGCAGCAATCGAATGAAGGGTAGAGCCACGGGTCGTAACACATCTGAAATGTAACGTCCACTGTTCAAAGTGCCGTCAATGCGAACAAGAGTTGACCGAGACGTGCAACCAATGGCACCCCAAACCATCACGCCGGGTGATACGCCAGTATGGCGATGACGATTAGACGAATACACGCTTCCAATGTGTGTTCATTGCGATGCCGCCAGACACGGATGCGACCATCATGATGCTGTAAACACAACCTTGATTCATCCGAAAAAATGACGTTTTGCCATTCGTGCACCCAGGCTCGTCGTTGAGTACACCATCGCAGGCGCTTCTCTCTGTGACGTAGCGTCAAGGAAAACCGCAGCCATGGTCTCCTAGCTCATAGTCCATGCTGCTGCAAACGTATTCGAACTGTTTGTGCAGATGGTTGTTGTCTTGCAAACATCCCCATCTGTTGACCCAGGGATCGAGACGTGGTTGCACGATCCGCTACAGCCATGCGGATAAGATGCCTATCATCTCAACTGCTAGTGATACGAGGCCGTTGGGATCCAGCACGGCGTTCCGTAGTACCATCCTGAACTACCCATTCCATATTCTGCTAACAGTCATTGGATCTCGACCAACGCGAGCAGCAGTGTCGCGATACGATAAACCGCAATCATGATAGGCTACAATCCGGCGTTTATCAAAGTCGGAAACGTGATGGTACGCATTTCTCCTCCATACACGAGGCATCACAACAACGTTTCACCAGGCAACGCCGGTCAACTGCTGTTTGTGTATGAGAAATCGGTTGGAAATGTTTCTCATGTCAGCACGTTGTAGGTGTCGCCACCGGCGCCAACCTTGTGTGAATGCTCTGAAAAGCTAATCATTTGCATATCACAGCATCTTCTTCGTGTCGGTTAAATTTCGCGTCTGTAGCACATCATCTTCGTGGTGTAGCAATTTTAATGGCCAGTAGTGTACCTCTACTCCGAAGAAAAAGTACAAATACGATATTGCAGCGCCTGTGTTGTTAAGAAGAACGATGTAGTGTTCCATTGCACGGTACTTCTTAAAAACGCGGGCACTATTACACAGAATTTATACGCCGACATCAGTCAGCAGCTTTCAATTAAAATGTCCTCCCCTGTACAGAAATTACATAATGTGTGTACAAATACATGTTGTGATCCAGGAACGACGAAAAATGGAAGTTTCGGTCTGGCCTGAGTCGTGCACGCATAGCCAAACCGGGAAATCCGGCTTTGAGTTCCAGTCCCACAAATTTCCACTGTCGTCATTCCCTCAAACAGCTGTTTGTTGTTCGTATTCGCAACTACGAATACCTCAGCCGGTAAAGGAATGGCAGCAGTCTTCTGGGATTCTGAAGAGCTTATTATATTTAATGTCCTCCCTCATAGTGCAACTATCAATCGGAAGTGTACTGAAGGTACTAGATGGAAACTGATGAAGCCACTTCAGCAAGTTCGTTGCCACAAAAATGCAAAAGTACACTACTGGCCATTAGAATTGCTACACCACGAAGATGACATGCTACAGATGCGAAATTTAACCGACACGAAGAAGATGCTGTGATATGCAAATGATTAGCTTTTCAGAGCATTTACACAAGGTTGGCGCCGGTGGCGGCACCTACAACGTGCAGACATGAGGAAAGCTTACAACCGATTTCTCATACACAAACAGCAGTTGACCGGCGTGGCCTGGTGAAACGTTGTTGTGATGCCTCGTGTAAGGAGGATAAATGCGTACCATCACGTTTCCGACTTTGATAAAGCCCGGATTATAGCCTATCGCCATTACGGTTTATCGTATCGCAACATTGCTGCTCGCGTTGGTAGACATCCAATGACTGTTAGCAGAATATGGAAGCGGTGGGTTCAGGAGGGTAATACGGAACACCGTGCTGGATCCCAACGGCCTCGTATCACAAGCAGTCGAGATGACAGGCATCTTATCCGCATGACTGTAACGGATCGTGCAACCACGTCTCGATCCCTGAGCCAACAGATGGGGACGTTTGCAAGACAACAGCCATCTGCTCGAACAGTTCGACGACGTTTTCAGCAGCATGGACTATCAGCTCGGAGACCATGGCTGCGGTTACCGTTGACGCTGCAACACAGACAGGAACGCCTGCGATGGTGTACTCAACGACTAACCGGGGTGCACGAATGGCAAAACGTCATTTTTCGAATGAATCCAGGTTCTGTTTACAGCATCATGATGGTCGCATCCGTGTTTGGCGACATCGCGGTGAACGCACATTGGAAGCGTGTATTCGTCATCGGCATACTGCCGTATCACCGGGCGTGATGGTACGGGGTACAATTGGTTACGCGTCTCGGTCACCTTTTGTTCGCACTGACGGCACTTTGAACAGTGGACGTTACATTTCACGTTTGTAACGACCCGTGGCTCTACCCTTCATTCGATCCCTGCAAAACCCTACATTTCAGCAGGATAATGCACGACCGCGTGTTGCAGGTCCTGTACGGGCCTTTCTGGATACAGAAAATGTTCGACTGCTGCCCTGGCCAGCACATTCTCCAGATCTCTCATCAATTGAAAACGTCTGGTCAATGGTGGCCGAGCAACTGGCTCGTCACAACACGTCAGTCACTACTCTTGATGAAGTGTGGTATCGTGTTGAAGCTGCATGGGCAAATGTACCTGTACACGCCATCCAAGCTCTGTTTGACTCAATGCTCAGGCGTATCAAGACCGTTAATACGGCCAGAGGTGGTTGTTCTGGGTGGTGATTTCTCAGGATCTATGCACCCAAATTGCGTGAAAATGTAATCACATGTCAGGTCTAGTATAATATATTTTGTCCAATGAATACCATCTATTCATGTGCATTTCTTCTTGGTGTAGCAATTTTAATGGCCAGTAGTTTATTTCTCCTTCTCCAGATAGCAGCACCCGAGTCTGCGCACCTGAGAGTAGTTCACAAAACTTCATTGGACTGCTCTTCCTCATCCACTCTACCGCCCAAATCGCGCACCTTCCGACTTCCACCTGGTTGGCCCAATGAAGGATGCACCCCGTGGGAAGCAGTACGTGGCGGATTATGGGGAGGTTCTCGATGCAGCAAGATGTTTGCTCCGACGCCGACCAGCAGTGTGACACTACGCTGGCATTCAGACCTTCGCAGTAAGGTGGCTTAAGACTATCACATAGAAGCAAACAATAGAGATCGACCTTTGCTCAGTGCCATAGAATAAGAGTATCTGTGGAGTGAGCATTCACATGCACAGAGCAGAACAACTTTGTTCGATAACGTAAGTGTACGCTGGTCCCTTTCGAGCAAGATTTTTAACATATCTCTCCTTCTTACGCCACCGACTAAGTTGTGCACTTGCACAGTGTAAAACTGGCGTCTTTGTGAATTTCACCTCGCCGGCTGGAGTGGCCGTGCGGTTCTAGGCGCTACAGTCTGGAGCCGAGCGACCGCTCCGGTCGCAGGTTCGAATCCTGCCTCGGGCATGGATGTGTGTGATGTCCTTAGGTTAGTTAGGTTTAATTAGATCTAAGTTCTAGGCGATTGATGACCTCAGAAGTTAAGTCGCATAGTGTTCAGAGCCAATTTCACCTCACAATTTTGTGATTTTCAACATCGTAATGTTAATAATTAAATACTTTTGTCTCTCTGGCCTTCTTATTACGGGACCACTTTACTTTTGATGATTAAGGTGAAAGACGTGCACTTCATTCATCATTCAGTGCTCGTATTTCATATTCCTAATCCCAGCATTCTGGTATTCGGTAATACAGGGTGTTACAAAAAGGTACGGCCAGACTTTCAGGAAACATTCCTCACACACAAATAAAGAAAATATCTTATGTGGACATGTGTCCGGAAACGCTTAATTTCCATGTTAGAGCTCATTTTAGTTTCGTCCACCTACGCTCAATGGAGCATGTTATCATGATTTCATACGGGATACTCTACCTGTGCTGCTAGAACATGTGCCTTTACAAGTACGACACAACATGTGGTTCATGCACGATGGAGCTCCTGCACATTTCAGGCGAAGTGTTCGTACGCTTCTCAACAACAGATTCGGTGACCGATGGATTGGTAGAGGCGGACCAATTCCATGGTCTCCACGCTCTCCTGACCTCAACACTCTCGACTTTCATTTATGGGGGCATTTGAAAGCTCTTGTCTGCGCAACCCCGGTACCAAATGTAGACTCTTCGTGCTCGTATTGTGGACGGCTGTGATACAATACGCCATTCTCCAGGGCTGCATCAACGCATCAGGGATTCCATGCGACGGAGGGTGGATGCATGTATCCTCGCTAACGGAGGACATTTTGAACATTTCCTGAAACAAAGTGTTTGAAGTCACGCTGGTACGTTATGTTGCTGTGTGTTTCCATTCCATGATTAATGTGATTTGAAGAGAAGTAATAAAATGAACTCTAACATGGAAAGTAAGCGTTTCCGGACACATGTCCACATACCATATTTTCTTTCTTTGTGTGTGAGGAATGTTTCCTGAAAGTTTGGCCGTACCTTTTTGTAACACCCTGTATAATAATTCAGGCCCTGTTAATAATTTCTATGGGTTGCCTAATTTATTTGACGATGTTTACAGTTTGTCTCACACTGATCTGTGAGAGGAGCTTCGCGCCAGGAATTTCGTTATTTATCGGCGAGGGCAGCAGTCTTCCTAGCAGCCATGATGGCTTCCCGTTTCCCGTCCTGTTTCCGATCGCCAGGGTAGTACGTAGTGTCGTTTGAACGTTCAGTAGTGGCTAAAGTTTCTCCTGTTCTCAGTTCCCCAACCTGCCTTACCAACCTTGTAACTGCTATTTCTTCTCGATTTTAACGTCGCGAGGTCGCCTCCCTGTGAGATTCCGGCCCTCTGATTGGCCAGTTCAGGTGCGCGCTCGTTTTTCGCGGGCAGGCGCCAACCGCCCTCCGCGGGTGGGTAGTGGACAAAGGGGCAGTAAGTCAGTTTTAGTGTGACCGTGCCGGAGACGGGAGTTGCTGCTTCCAGGAGATGAAGTTTGGTAAGCATGAGCGCCGACGTGCACTGCAGCTTCGCGCCCTGCGGCGCAGAGGGAACCTTACAGGTCATTTTACTGATATGCGTTCCTTAAATTACGGTTTATGCAATTTTTCCGGGTTATAAGACTGTAGGTTTTCCTTGTACAGTTGGGCATAATGTGCGAGATATGTTGGTTATTCACAGTAGCTTGCAGTGCGGCACTAAAGCGTATACTTTCATGCTCACTTTTCCGCTTCGTTTGGCAGTAGCTTTTTCAGTTCTCCCGTGCATAATTTGACTTAGAATTTAGCCCTTCCTAGCTTGGAAACTTGTGCCCCTTGTCCTACGACACGTGGTGTGTGTCTGGAGCCTCTTCATGCTTCGTTAACGTAGTCGGACCGCGATGCCAAAGTTTTCTAGTATCGCCTGTATGAATAGTTTTGCGACTTGCTGGTTTTATTCCTTTAGTACAGGAGGCTACCTCGCGATTCACCCCCAGTAGCATCTTTCTTAGTCTATGGCTGATTCCTGGTGGTGGTCGTTGCATGACTGCAACCCCTTCCTTTACTAAATTGAACTCCAGTTGATAGTACGGTGATCGTTCCTAAAATTCCTTTTCTCCTGTTATCGTGGCTTATTACGAACGTACGTTGGGGCAGCTTGCTGAAGTCAATTCTTTCTCCCCCCCCCCCCCATTTGATTGTATAATTGTTCAATATTCAACTGTTAAATAAATGAGTCCCTTAATCTGTACATTCCCCCTTTCATTATGTAAAATCACCCGTAGTGTCACAGTAGAATAATGCAGAACTATATCGGTTGCTACAAGATCGTGCAGGTCACGCGCCCTTAATGATAGGATAAAGATTCAATATCGCGCGCCTGGCACAATAATGAGTTTCAATTACTCCCCATTGATAAACTGGGAAGTGCTCGCGGTTCAGTGTGAGAACGTGAGCAATAAATCCACTTGATGTGTGGAAGCAGTGGCCTCTGTTTTACCTTGTTCGTTTAGAAAAAAATATCAAAATTACAGCCCCTTCAGCAAGGGATAGTAACTTGTAAAAGAAACCGAGCCACCGCTTTTAAAAGTTTCACCGAATTGGAAACGTAATTAGTTTTTGCATAACTTGTTCGAAAATATTTCCCTTAGAGGAACGGTTAACGTACTAATGTTAAAGAAAACCGTCGCCACACTAGGGCGAGAGAATATTACAAATATCACACGGAGCAATGGTCAAGTGACAATCCTCCTTATAAGTAGCAGGATTGAAACGGTGAATACATGATAGCAAGGAAGGTCGACGTAAGACTTGACAGGAAGGAGGTATGGTTTTTGGAAGTGCGCATCTTGAAAGAAGGTACAAGAGAAAGAAGAAGGTGAGCCAGGTGCCTGATTTCTACGTGTACGCCTAGACGTCGCAAGCCACCTGACAGTGGGGCGGAGGGTACTTCTGCTATCACTATCTCATCCCGTTTCACTCTTCTGTTGGCGAATGGCGTGTGGAAGATCGATTGTCGGTAGACGTCCGTATTACCTCCATTTCTCGAATTTTCTCGTTACGGTCTTTTCAGCGACATATGTATGAAAAATTAATATCTTGTTCGAGTCTGCCTGGAACTTACTCGCACAGAATTTCAGTAGTAAACCTCTCCGAGTGTAAAGGATCGGTTATTGCGACCGTGGTAATTTACTTTGTAAGCCAATTCCGATACATGATAGCTTGGAGATGACTATTGGTAAAGAGACAGCCGAGAGTGCAAACATGGTCCGAAACAGGAGAAATTCTTTGTTTCATCATTCTGAAAAATGTGTTTCAGGAAGCACGATATGTATCACTGGCTACAGCTGTCAGTCTTACGACCGGCAAATGGTGAGAACGTGACAGGCATTAAAGACCACAGCACTGTGGCAGCCGAAGATCGAACTTAGGTGAAATATTTAAAAAGATGATATGATGGATCTGCCCATGTACTGCCGTCACAGCACCAAGCTAGCACTGTAAATTTATTCTTTGATATTGTGTTGAAATCGAGATATAGTTAGGAATTTTAAGTGGTACATTGATGTCGTCGTTACCATAAAATATAAAGATGTTGATTTTGAATTTCGGCGGAAATAATTAGCAGTTTAGACGTGATGGACTGCTTCTGTTGAACGGTTACGAAGTACGCTGTCGTGATTTGGACTCAAACTTAATTAGAAACATCCTTCGTATAAAACTGAGAGCAGGTTACGCGTATAACAGTTTATTTACTAGGTGGCAGTAAGACTAATCTTTGGTTTTGGTCAGGTTTGCGGGATTGTAATAGTTACGAATTTTTCCCCTCGAATTCTTCTGATTAGTCATATTTCAGTGACACAAGTCATGGCTTATTAATGATTAATAGAATCGGAATAATTAGGGGGATATGTACTCAAGCCTCATTTTTTGTGGCTTCTCCGTGAGTCGATGACAACATCTCGAAGCACACCGTCGTTAGCACACTGGACTCGCATTCGGGAGGACGACGGTTCAAATCCGCGTCCGGCCATCCAGATTTAGGTTTTCTCTGACTTCCCTAAATCGTTTAAGACAAATATCTGGATGGTTCCTTTGAAAGGAAACGGCCAGTTTCCTTCTCCATCGTTCTCTAAGCCGAGTTTGTGCCCTATCTCTAATGACCTCGATGTCGAAGGGACGTTAAACACTATTCTGCTTCTCGAAGCACACAGGTTGCCTCAGGACAGTCAGTTTGAAACTTCTTTATTTAAAAGAGTGTGTCTGTACTTAAATTGCTGAATGACTGAGACCCACAATGTTCTAGAACAACGAAATCTGACTGCTCAAAAAAAGGATAACCTGACTTCAAATAATTAATTCAAAAGAATGGGCCTGTTAAAAGGAAATCCTAACAATAACCTATACATTTCATTAAGCACTTACCTCACAAAAATCCTCATCACGCGAACTACTGCAATACAGCGAGCATCACTACTACCAGCTAAATAAAAGATTCTGATTACTAAAGCCACTAACTACAAACAGGCATTTGGTTGGCAAAGGAAAGATTCTGTTGAAAACCAAATAATGTATTTTTTTACCTTAATAATGTGACATCCAGTTCAGACACGAATATAAATCGTCATTGACATCCAGTACAAAGGTATATACTCATGAATAACATTCAATCTCCAAGTCGAACATGTATAGATCGTTAGCCAACGCTAACACTTCAGACTTCTACCCTTCATCAATGCTAACTTCTCACATCTAACATCCATCACTGCTGGCTGCTCACCTCCAGCTGCCCAACAGTACTTCCATCACTGCTGGCGACTACCTTCCAACTGCCCAACACTACTGGCGATTAACTTCCAACAACGAGTCCAACCAGCCATAGAGTCTCTTACAAAGAAAGCGCAGTCAGAGATCCAATGCAAAGCGCTACACAGCGCTGCCAACACAGAAGCAGCCCACTTACAAGCTGATCGAACACTTGCACCCGAAGAACATAAGAGCATGTTGGATAAGAGATCCGCCGCAGGTGTTGCACAACGCCTCTCTTGTAGCATTTGCCACTGCAGTTTATTGAGCATATCCGTAACACGCTGCCGACTAAGCGATCTCGTGACAAAACGCGCCCCTCTTCATTGGCTATTATCTATCTACCGCATAGGCCCAATGTGTCTACAGGGAATGGTGTATCACTCGAAGACATGTAACACGGCGTAGTAACAGTGACAGAAAAAAGATCATAATTATCAACTGGAGCCAAGTCTTATTCTTTGCCAAAGACTATCGGTTTCAAACCCGACAACAACTGCTGCTGTCAGTGAATGCGGATCCATCTCATTGCGAAGGAAAGTGTATGCAATAAACATTTGGAATCAGCTACCCCCAAAAGGCTATTGCTCACAGCGGCACACAAAGATGACACAAATAACACAGAAACTGGACAGTGGCTGACAGGCGTGTATCGTACCCCGACGAATCGCTGTGTTGCCCCCTTTCAAATAATGTAAGGCAACGACTTGTAAGGTACCCCTCATCTGCAGATAAGAGCGCATTTTACTTTGTTTCCAGTTTCGCTATTTCACATAGGCGAAGTGAATGTCTCAGCATTGCAGTACATATGGAGTAAAGAACGAGCGGTAGGTTATGCTGGCTAGCAGATGCGGTTGGCCATGTGGCGCTTTCAGAGCCAGTGGGATGAGATGTCGAGGCAGAAATCTCTCATGTCGTGAGCAAACACGTAGGTAAGATTCGTTTACTCTCGCACGAATCAAGTAATTGTTATCAATAACGATTTGCTAACAGAAGTTGCCTTTTGGCAGTCAGAATTTAGGGGGAGTCTACGGGTCATAAATACTATCTTTAAGTAATATTAAAATGCCCGGAAGCGTTGATATCAATAAATAAATGAATAACTTTGGCATAACCGAAGATGTACGATCTTATACGAACTATACCGATTGTACGCTCAATTTACAGACTGGCCGCCATAGTCTGCAGTCGTCGATACGATACCTTTCGAACCAGTCCTGCAGTAGATCAAGCTCTCGCACCGTTAATAGTCAGTTACAATCAGTGTGAACAAGCTGATTTTACAGTATTTCTTAATTAAACCCACCATAACAGCATCCCGTGTAAAAATTATTTGCAGAGGAAAACTTCTTACCGCTTCATTACGTAAAACATAGACAGTAGTATTTCACATTCAGAATCAGATGGCACTGCTACGCCTCTGCAAGGGGACATAAAACTACGAGAGCATCTCTACATGACAGGTAGAAAGAGTTCCTACGCAGCATTCACTAAGTCAGTTCAAGGAATTCAACAACGGTCCAGAAAGTCTTCAACCCGCACTGTGCAGAGGGTGCAGTTAATTCCAGAAATGATTCTCTGATGTTTTCGGGGTGTTTTCGGTATCATTTCCGATACCATGTCATGGGCCCACTCGGTTAGGCTATTGTGGACGTGAACCAAGAAGTTTATTTCTACATTTTCGATAAGAGCGTGTGAAATGTAGCAATGAAATTCCACTCCTCCAACTTGGTAGGTCTACGGAATCTAATCATCGATGAGTGCTTTCAGGTGGATGAGATGTACTTCAAAAAACTTGTGGACTGTCATCCTCACCGAATTGAGCACATAGTGAAGACAGGAGGTGGTGTTACACTTTATTGCTGCCATGTCACCTGAAGGTATCTATTCTTTTCCATTTTTTGCCCAGTATGCCTACATTGCCTCCAAAGTCAGAGAGTATAGAAATGTGTAACGTTTACCCGTCAGTGTTTTGCAGATCTTAAATGTCTTTACAGCGCACATACAAACAGAGCCTAGAAAAGTAGCATGCATTTGCAACACGCGTTTCATAGACAACAATTCGAGTTCGACCCCTGGAATCTATCTATCGCTTGAGCCTTTCCCGCATTTACGCTGGGTCAGCCGTCGTTAATCGGATTTGGCATGTTAATGTGTAAGGGGTGGCCGGATGCCCTTCCTGCCGCCACCCCATACCCCCAGGACGGAATTAGTGCACCCCAACTGCCTGCGTCGAGTGGAATCCATGGAATAGTGCGAATGTGTTCAGATGTATGCGAGCCGTGTAACTGAGGCGGAAATGGGGACCAGCCCGGTATTCACATAGCAGGATGTGGAAAACCGCCTAAGAACCACATCCAGGCTGGCCGGCACATCGACCCTCGTCGTTAGTCCGCCGGGCGAATTCGATCCGGGCCGGCGCGCCTACCCGAGTCCAGGAAGCAGAGCGTTAGTGCTCTTGGGTACCCTGGCGGGTGTTCGACGCCTGGAATGAGCATGGCTTAATTTTTGAAGAGAGAAACGCAAGTGAGTCTCGCTTAGTTTTGACTATCGTCACACTTCGGATGTCGTTAAATTTTTCGCTATTAAAAGTATCACACTCTGAAATATTTTAGGGACGAAAATCTTCTTCTTTTACTTCCTAGAACAACCATTTTGATCTTTATGCACTCGTTAAATTTTTCGCTATTAAAAGGATCACACTCTGAAATATTTTAGGGTCGAAAATCTTCTTCTTTTACTTCCTAGAACAACCATTTTGATCTTTATGCACTCTTACGGAAACCAAAAAGTTAATCGGACATACTGATTCTCCAGACATTTCTGCTACTAGTACAGTAACCAACTGAAACTGCTTTAAAATAAACATACTGGCTTGGAGAAGACTAGAGTTCAGAGTAAATGACTCAGATTCTTATAGACAATTCTGAACTGTAGGTGAACATTACTCTAAATCTGTATGCATTCGACGGACTGATTGGCAAAATTTCTACCGTATTTACGTACCACTTTTATTATAAATACGCTGCCTGCGAAAAGTAGTGAAGGGGAGGAAGGGAAGAAAGAAACGAAATGATGCTTGACTACTTAGAGAGTATGTGACGTTATTTCAGTTAATACGAAATCGAGTCAAATTTATAAAGAACTCGGCAGTATTAGCTCACTTATCAGTAAGACGTAGCACTCCATGTAGCCAGGGTGCATGCAGTGATTCGGTTGGAAAGTGTGTCATAAGACCGTGGTATCCTCTCTGAGGCGAGCAGGCGTACAGCAGCAGTAACTGGTCCTCGATATGCTGGGTAATGGCATTGCGAGGAAGTTTCCATCAGAGCTGATCCCACACATGTTCTGTCGGGGACAGATCTGGAATCTTGCTAGTCACTGGAACTACCTCAACACCACGCAGACAGTCCACAGTGACATGTACCACGTATGAACGAGCATTATTGAAAAATGGCACGATGATATTGTTGCACAGTGGTAACACGTGACGACGCACGATGACCGTGACGTACAGCTGTGGTGTCAAGAGTTACGTCACTCACTACCAGCCGTGACCTAAAGTCATAACAGAGTCTCCCCACACAATGAAACCAGGAGTAACACCGCTGCGCCACTCAAAAACTTTGGAAGAATGGAATCTCTTCCCAGGTCGCCGCTATACTTGCCGACGATGGTCATGCGGGGCAGTGCAGAATCTCGAATCGTCACTGACCACAGTATGACGGCATTGACCAGCACTCCATGTTTTCCGATAACAGCACCACTCCAGACTGAGCCGTTCATGGTGTGGTGTTCACGGCGGCCTAAGTATTGGCTGGTGGTCATCTAGTCGGGCTGCTGCTTGTCACCGATCAATGGTGTCGGGCGACGCATAATGTTACAGGGAGTACTTTACTTTCGCAGACGGAAGGCGCAAATGCGAAGAAGTTTCGATGTAATTGGTGCACAGTACGGGCGGTCCACACTTGTCGTGGTCACACGCGGTCAACTGGAACCTTGATGAGGAGTACCCATGCACTCCAGCATTGTGCCAGTCACGCTCTACTGGGTGCTGCATGATTGACCACACGGACAAATGGAGATTCACAAATGAAGTCCCTCTCAAACTCTGTGAGGTGCTGATAATGCTGTCTTTCCGGCCAGTGTGGCCGAGCGGTTCTAGGCGCTTCAGTCTGGAGCCACGCGACCACTACTGTCGCAAGTTAGAATCCTGCCTTGGGCATGGATGTGTGTGCTGTCCTTAGGTTAGTTAGGTTGCAAAAGTTCCAAGTTCTAGGGGACTGATGACCTCAGATGTTAAGTCCCATAGTGCTCAGAGCCATTTGAACCAATGCTGTCTTACAGAGCTACACGGCATTTCCGCGACTTTCACAATGGTCACTCAGGATCTGGGGCTGCTCACGCAACTTACATATCCTGCCAGTTCTGGTAACAACAGTAAAAACGAACAACACTAATGCTCTTTGGTGGCCATTCTACCTGTCTCAGAGATTTGCCGCTCTGATCAATTACATACCCAACGACGGCGTGCGTGTGTACGAAGTTACATTAACACCCGACCATGTCCTTTCGGACCTCCACTTTTTATTGTCAGGCTGTGTACATCACAATGTAGTCACGTAAATTAGCTCTCTGCTCCACAGTGTTTCTATTATTTTCAGCACAAAAAGCGCTTCTCACTAGTATGATAAACATAATCATGCCTTTGTGGTAATTACCAACTAAATCCGAGCGGGGTAGTGCGAGGATCAGGGAGGATTGTGGCTCAAATTCCCGTCCGACCACCGAGATTTAAATTTTTACTGATTTTCCTGTAACGCTTACAGGTGAATGTCGGTACGGTTCCTTTGAAAGACAATGCCTGACCGAAAAAACAGATACTATCTTCATATAGCTAACCGGCCATTGACCTTCTTCTTCTGTGCTGGATGCACATGCATTGCCAGAGCTCTTACGGGACTCGGTAAGATTTTCTACCGCGAGTAATGAGTGTAATGGGCAGGGGCACTACGAATGTAGTGTGTGGACATTAAGTTGGTAATGTGGGTCTCACGGGGAGCGTGCAAGGGATAAATCCCTGCAGTCGCACTATCCTCTGTGCCCTCGGTGGCTCAGATGGATAGAGCGTCTGCCATGTAAGCAGGAGATCCCGGGTTCGAGTCCCAGTCGGGGCACACATTTTCAACTGTGATGTATATCAACGCCTGTCGACAGCTTAGGGTCTTGATTCAATTATCATTTCATGCTAAGAGATCTGCTTGGTAACCGATGGTAGCTGTTCTTTCGGAGATGTCCGAGAGAACAGATACCATCTTCATAATCTAAATAATAGGTTGTGTGACAGGCGGGTATGAGTCCATGGACGAATTCCCTGGACTCTATATTCTGCACACCTAACCCCAATAGACTTACTCGTGGGAGCATTTGGAAAGCATTGTACATCGAGCCCTGGTAAGAGATACAAAGAGCCCTCGAACCTATGTTGTCGAAGGCTGTGAAACCATATACGTGTCTCCAAGTATAAGCCAACTCAGAAAAATACATCAAGGTGTTAGGGATTCAGTAGGACTCTCGGATGATATATGTGTCACTGTTGACACCTTCATGTGGTATAGCGGTATGTTATGCTAGTTTGTGTCTCCCATTGTTAACGTACTGAGATATGGGAGAAAGAGTCTTAAAATGGAAATAAAGCCTTTTCTGTACAACAAACATACTTACTTCTAGTATATATGGGGAAAATACCCTGAAACATTGGCAGTATCTTTTTGTTGCGTTTTATGTAGAATAAATGTTATTACGTCGAGTCCTGACATCTGCCTGATAGCGTTGGGTTTCGGTGAGGGGGGGTTGTTTTGGGAAGGAGACCAGACAGCGAGGTCATCGGTCTCATCGGATTAGGGAAGGAAGTCGGCTGTGCCCTTTGAAAGGAACCATCCCGGCATTTGCCTGGAGCGATTTAGGAAAATCACGGAAAACCTAAATCAGGATGGCCGGACGCGGGATTGAACCGTCGTCCTCCTGAATGCGAGTCCAGTGTCTAATGCCTGATAGTGTATGATAGTGTTCCTATTCATCAACATTAGAGGGCATACAACACTCCGTGCACGTGCACTTTTATGTAGGAAGTGGTTGTCACTACTGTTGAAGGGTTTTTGTCGGTGACGGTTACCTTCTCTAAAATGAAACTGAAAAGAAGCGCAGAAAGTCCATTTCCCCTTCTCACAGCAGTATCGCAAAGGGTTCTGAAATATCGTTTATGAATGTTGCCGTTTAAGGGTAGAGAATGAAAATAAACTATCACATTGTGTGGTTTTAGTGACTTTCCTATCATTGGCTGAGGGATCAATTCAGTGCATACGGTTATACAGTATGTATTCTTAGCATAGACACGGTCGCATCCATGTGGCTAAGCGATCACTTCCATGTATAAGGCTTACAAGAATGAAGTTGTACTACCAAAAGACAAATACGAATCGCCTTCATCGGGAAGGAAACGTAACGAGTGAAGCCATTCTTCACGTGGCACCCTGAATGTACCTTCTTCCCTGCCTCCGAAAATACAGAACTCTATTCAGAGCTCTTTCTTTCATCAGTCCTTAGCTTTAAAGACATTTCTAAAGCATTCAGCTTCATCCATCATTTTGGTTTTGCATTGCTTGGCGCAATTTTCATCTTTCTGTTCGTGCCTTTTATCAGCTACCATCGTAAACCTCTTCCCACACTGACTATCTTGTAAGACATAACTTAAATCGGTAAGTTCGTTTTCAGATGGTCGTTAGCTCCAGGCGTTCACAGGGAGCTTAAAGTGCTCAACAGAACACACGTCGACACCTGCCTTTTGGTTAATCTCAATACAAATGCATGACAGTTCTGCACAGCAGATATATCGTTCTTGGATTGCACGTACAAAAAGTATTTCGTCCCCATCGACTGCCAGCCAAAGTCCTCATTCAGCAAGTTCTTTACATTTCCTTTCATTACAAGCACGCATAAACTCTATACGGGAAAAGCCTTGATAAATTAGTTCCAATGTGCAGAAGCACCAATAATCCGTTATTAATTGCAAAGCGTCCCGGAGATGGTGGCCTTTCCCTTATCATTAATCTCCTTTTCATAAGATGTTAAACAATGTTTAAGAGTCATCGAGTCTCTCCAGGTCTGATGCTTTATCTTTTCACCCCTGTGTCTTACATCCAAGAAAAAACGGAGGAAATATTATGATTCAACGCCCCGTCAAAGACGAGACGGAATACACGCTCGGACTGCAAAGGACACAGGAAGTGTTTTTTTTTAAAGAACCATCCCACAATTAGCCTAAGTGTTTAAGGAAATTACGGAAAATTTAAATCTATACGACTGTACGGGAATTTGAGTCTCTGTCCTCGCGAAAACGAGTCCATTGTCTGAGCAATTGTCTTCCGTCAAAATCTGTTTTGTCCAGCACCTCTAGTGGTAGCATCTACGACAGTTAATCAAAAAATCCTTGGTTTTCACTTTCATCACTGCTTAAAATTTTGAATGAGAATCATCAGCAATGATAACCGAACACTTTCAGGATAAGCAATCACCCTCGTTCAGACAACGACCTTGTCCGAGTGAGCTGAGGAGCAGATACAGGTTCCAGTCACACACCTGTCCCTGTGTTGGGAAACTGCGCCAAAAATCTGAAGAATCAGCATTGGTCAACGGCATGAGGGTGTAGAAAGCAATGGAAACCACTGTATGTTTACCCACAGAACATGTAGCCTTCAATGAAAACAAAGTTCCGTATCAGTCCCCCATATGCATCTCCAGGAGGAGACAGCGGGTGGGGAGGTCACCAAGGGAAAAAATTTGAGTTCCCAACGAAAGGGTTACTTAAGAGCGTGGAATGTCAGCAGTCTAAACACGGTTGGAAACAGAAAATCTGAAAACGTAAAGGCAAGGGCTCAATCTATACATAGTGGGTATCAGTGAACTGAAATCGAGGGAAGACACGGAACTGACGTCAGATTCAGATATCAACAACTTCAGAAAAATGGTGTAGAGAGAGTGGAATTCGTTGTGCATATGAAGGTACGGCAAAGAATGAGTTACTGTGAACAGTTTAATAATAGCGTTATTCGCATCACAATCGACAGTAAAACAACAGCGATAAAACTTCTCGTCGTCACAAGAAGACGATGAAGGAAAAGATAAATTATATCAGGATACTGAAAGAGTAGCTCAGTAGGTAAAAAATAATAAAGGTTTAAAAATCGTGGGGGATTGGAACGCTGTGGTAGGGGGACTGGAACACTGTAGTAGAGTAAACCATAGGGAATAGTGCTACGGAGAATATGGGCTCGATAGTAGCAATGAGAGAGAAGAATAAATCCTGCAGATTTATTCTTCGAAAAGACTTGGAGACACGGTAAGATTCCAGATGTATGACATCAAGGCCAGACTGAAATTCGGAAATCAGATTCTGAGTTATAAGGCGTACCCAGGACAAGATACAGACTCAGATCAAAATTTTCTAATAACGAATAGTAGGCTGACGTCTAAGGAACCGTACGAAATAACCGCTATGGAAAGATGTGGGGTACTGAAGTACTGAGGAATCTGTAGATAATGCGACAACGACTTGCACAACAGGCAGTTGTCAGTTACGTAAAGAGTTTCTGCTTGGCCTGAAAATAGGAGTTTGGTGCGCAATTCAGACAGAATTATTGGACCGATCTTCTCTCGTTGAACCATACCTTCTAATAGGTTTATGGACAACGTACTTAAACTTTTTTTTTTCTGTGAACTAGCATGGGGCAAGTATGACGATGCACTTTTGAGAGAGAGGAATTTGTGGCACAACTTGAGTAGAAGAGGGGGTCGGTTGGTAGGATGTGTTCTGAGGCATCAAGAGATTACCAGTTTAGTATTGGAGGGAAGCGTGGAGAGTATAATTGGTAGAGGAAGACCAAGAGATGAATACACTAAGCAGATTCAGATGGAGGTAGGTTGCGGTAGTTACTAGGAGATGAAGAGGCTTGTACAGAATAGAGTAGTATGGAGAGCTGCATCAAACCAGTCTTTGGACTGAATACCACAGCAATAACATGGGGTCAGAAAGTGTCACTTGGACGGTGATCATGGGAACAGATTTGGACACACTTCCGTTGTTCGTGGGAACGCTTCTGATTGGTTTTTTTTTTTTTTTTTTTTTTTTACAGATTCATTAAGAGGGAAGATGTTGCGTCGCTGTGAAATATTTTCATTAGTAATATGAGCTGGCAGTCCAGTTGGCTCTGGGTATTGTCGGGAAGCGCAGTACTGAACTTAGGAGGAGAGAAGCGAGCAAGTTTGTTGGGCTAGGGCTATTCAGTCTCCAGCAGAGTTGACGAGAGGGTGGTTTATCTGGCAGCAAACAGTCTTTGACTTGGTTTGCACACTGAACTCAGCACTTTACGAGCTATTTACTTGTGGTGGCGGACAGAAGCAGATGACAAAATATATTCAAGTCGTCTCGGACTGGTGCTACCTCATAATCAGCAACGGCGATTCAAACTTCCTGGCAGATTAAAACTGTGTGCCGGACCGAGACTCGATCTCGGGACCTTTGCCTTTGTCGGGCAAGTGTTCTATCAACTGAGCTACCCAAGCACGACTCACGCCCGTCCTCACAGCTTTACTTCTGCCAGTATCTTGTCTCCTACCTTCCAAACTTTACAGAAGCTCTCCTGCGAACCTTGCAGAACGAGGACTCCTGAAAGAAAGGATATTGCGGAGGCATGCTTAGCCACAGCCTGGGGGATGTTTCCAGAGTGAGATTTGCACTCTGCAGCGGAGTGTGCGCTGATATGAAACTTCCTAGCAGATAAAAACTGTGTGCCGGACCGAGACTCGAACTCGAGACCTTTTCCTTTCGCGGGCAGGTGCTCTACCGTCTGAGCACGGTAGAGCACTTGCCCGCGAAAGGCAAAGGTCCCGAGTTCGAGTCTCGATCTGGCACACAGTTTCTATCCGCCAAGAAGTTTCATATCAGCGAACACTCCGCTGCAGAGTGAAAATCTTATTCTAGCAGCGGTGGTTATTCCTTTGCTGCCGTAGTCGTCATTTTAGAGATGGTAAAATAAATCTGCGGTGCTTTCCGCCCAGTCAGTAACGAAGTTTAGGAACGGCCGATTTATGGTTTAGTTAACAAGCAGTTGTTAGATAGTGAATCTACATATGTGTTTGCGAGACTCACTAGAGCCTACTAGCGTAGAATCTCGGGCTTTGGGGTACGTTTCTTATTCAACTTGGGATCAAGTAATTACTCAATTCGGTAATCAACTTCTAATTTTCTTTCATGCACGATCTGACAATTTTTTTTTCCTTATTTCTTACCAGTTTGTTCTTACACTAACCCCCTCCCCCCGGTCAGTACTTCAACGAAACGTTAATGTCATTATTTTTGCGGTTTATTATGTTTGCTTGTGTAGGGTCCTTATTTTATACAACTTGCATTTGCTAAAGTTTTTGTAAAGTTGAGGAAAGTCTATTGAAACATTAAAACTTTAGTAACTTGGGCACTTAACTTTATTTAGTGTTTGGATTTCGCAGCTTCCCGGTATTGTATATGGAGACTCCGCCGCCACAACCCTGTAGCTAGGGCGTAGATTATCGTTACATTATTGTCTTAGCAGTCGGGTAGTTAGTAGCATTACCAAAAAATGGTTCAAATGGCTCTGAGCACTATGGGACTTAACTGCTGAGGTCATCAGTCCCCTAGAACTTAGAACTACTTAAATCTAACTAACCTAAGGACATCACACACATCCATGCCCTAGGCAGGATTCGAACCTGCGACCGTAGCGGTCGCGCGGTTCCAGACTGTAGCGCCTAGAACCGCTCGGCCACTCCGGCTGGCAGCATTACCATTGCGTGACACTTCTGTAGTTACTGGGTTCATGGGAACAGTCTGTTTCAGAGGGCCTAGGCGTCGCAGGCACTGTAACGGAACATTGGTTCAAAGCTCAGACATTGTCTTCCGGAATTACTGGTATAGACGGCGTGACAAAAGTCATGGGAAGGCACTGAATGTAATGTAGATCGTTGCCTGCTGGGGCCTCTGCGGTGCGTTTGTCTCCGTAGTCCTAACAGAAACTGGTCCCCGACGTTCTCACACTCAAATAGGCGGCGGTTTGACCCACAGTAGACGTCGGTCGCCCCGTATGGCTGTACGGGAGGAAAGCGATGTCAGTTCGTCAAACAACTGCGGTCGTACTGCGCCGCGATTCATGCGTGTGGAAATATTGTCTCTGCGGTATTGCAGATAAACCTGAGATGCTGTTGACCTCAGAAATACGTGATCTCCTGTATGCTACGGCCTGTGCGTCTTATAGTTATTTACGCGCAAAGTCTGTTAAGCGGGGCAGATCAGGGTAAACTGATACTCATGATTTTTTTCTATTAAATAAAAAATAAATTACAAAACTAACCTTGGACCGTTATTGTACACACTCAAGACTGTATTATGTGTTTTTAATGAAAAAAAAATTGTACCCAGATGACACTACACGACACTAACGAAAGGCCTTTGCAGAGTGCGACGGCGGTTAGTGGGAGCTCCGAACACTACAATATTCAGCCCAGAACAAAATTTAAAAAACTGCTTTGAAACGTAGTAGGTAGGGTTATAAAGAACTGGTTTTAACACAATGGTGGCACTTTGAAATAAAAGTCAATTTTTCCGACAAAAAAGTCATTATGAAAAGGTGCACCAAAAATAGAATTCTACGTACTACGGTAGAAAAAACACCGATTCACACGTTAGAAAAAGGTATAATGTATCAGCTTGTACATTTTATAAATTATAGCTCCCGTCATCTAAAAATTTTGTTATCAAAAAAGAAAAGCTTCAAAGTTTCAAATTGTGTTTTTGTTTTAAGTATTTAAATTGAACAAACAATTATTCAGCAACGCCAGCACCGTACAGTTGGCCTTTTTTTCGCCAGTATCGAAACACCTTCATTTTGACGAAATTGTATTAATTAACTGGCTTCTGCTTACCAATGGAAGCGTTCTTTGCATGATTGGGATTACCTTTCGAACCTTTTCTATTCCTATAAATACGTTTGTCATTTTCAAGCGCTAATGTTTTACTTCGTATATAAAACATAGGAAATGATAAGTTAAGGAGACACGAGACAAGCACATGGTTTTCGACTGTTTACTATAAACGAACCATGTTACGAAGAGAAACATTGTTGAGAAAAGTATTTTCATTGGTATTAATGCCCTCTGAAATACCATGCGAAATTAGCAAGTCCCCTGTTCCGCAGGTAACTATTATAGTATTACATCGGGTGCATTCGAGCGCTTGGATGCGGCACACCCCCATGCTTTAAATCACAGTTTCAACATATTTTAGCATTTATGCCACAATCTGTATGAATGAATCTTAAGAACAGACTGCCTAAGGAACGTTTTAGGCCAATAAAAAAATTTGGCTACAAAAATATCTACCCTGTCTACCCCCTTAACTGGGGCTACGCGCTTCCCTGTTCACTGCACAGCTGTCTCCAGCTGACTGCTCAGATATCGTGAAAACAGGTGTGCCATATGCAACTTTTAGTTGCAACATTTAGGCATCGTACACGCCACATCTTGAAATTGGACAACCGTTCCTGCAATTTTTGGCCACTCAGCTTAAAACAAAAGGAGAAAAAAAGCATCCGATACGGTTCCGCCTTACCCCAATAAATAATTTACGTGGAACATACATGTAGGTACTTTTTTCTGGTGAGTTTGTTTGAAATACCACACACTGTTTACCGCCTATAAAAACGCTAAATGATTCGAGCAGTCTACAGCAACTGAATTATTGGTCTCTAAACGACAGCATGGACATGCAGTGGCGGTTGTAGATTCTCGCTCCAATCACGAAACAGTACTCTGTTTAAATATTCGAACTTCATAAGCTGTTCTATACGAAGAGTTGTATATAGCCGGCTACGCTAGATAAACGTTGATATTACACCCCACCAATCAGTGCTCGATGAGTGAAGAGAGGTTTGCTCACCACGGATCATCTATAGCTATCAGTTTGTCGCTATAGATTTCATGTCGGAGGTCGCAATTGATAGTATGTACTGATTGGTCACTGACAATAAGTGTGGCAACTGGGATTACTACTACTGTTCTGAAATGGATTTTAACACAGTAATTTCACATAATAACGAATGCCACTTCATTTTGTTTAATTACTCTTTCAGCGTTAAATGAATAAATTACAGATAAAATTGAATTTTTAGTAACATTAATAACGTATGAGAGCCAGCAAGTTCTGCATGTGAACATTTATCTGCTATCTCTAACTATACGGCCGAGCAGTGCTCCGATCATAACTGATGTCACCATCTTCCAGTGTCGTAAGTCTCTTTGTATGACAAAAACAGTTACTCAAGGAACTTCTTGCACGTTGTATAATATCTTGAATATAAAAGTCTACTACGTTCACTTTACAATTATTCAAAACTTAACGAAGATGGCCATTTTAACTCTGGCAAATAGTAAAGCAACTGCTCTATCACTTACCAGTTACGCTTCCTTCTATGTTCCTTTCTCTATGAGTCACGACACCTTCTTTTCCCTTATGTTCATTAACTGTATGTTATCATACTGCTCCTTCTTGCCCTCCTCCACCTCCTGCTCTGTTGCCCATTGGTGCAAGCGCTCACACATAACACCTACCTTCCCGCAATTTCATTATGTTGTTGTAGTTATCGTGAACGAATGTAAACTGTATGTGTTTTTTATCTGTATTATAGTAAGTTTTAATATCTGAATTTAGTATAACATGTTCATCATAATATATGTAATATAACGTATGCAGAATACCTCGTTAGGAGTAAGAGAATGTCTGATGACCATAATTTCAGTAAGTTAAACAAATAAATAATTAAAAAATACTTCAGTGAAGACAGAGCGAGATTGGTTCGGGAATTCTCCTTCAAGTGCCTCAGGTGCCCGCACCAATCGCTCTTCGTTGATGATGGGCTATCTCCGCTGAATTTCGTAGTACAAGTATTAATGTCTGTTTATCTTCTGAATGATTTTTTTTAATAAAGTGATATTACAGATACTAACTTCAGTTTGACTGAAGGTTCCAGTATGGTTAGCATAGCTTTATAGTAATTAACTTTACGAGAGGCGTTCAGTAAGTAACGCAACACATTTTTTTTTTTTTCCTGAAAGCAGCCTGGTTTGATTCAGGATTCTAGTACACCATATTATTCCCCAAACTTTTTGCTACAAAATCCTATTTTTCAATATTATCTCCGTCCAATGCGACAGTCTTATCTCACCTTACTGGAAGGGCCCTTATGTTCGAAATGTTAAAATGTGTGTGAATTCCTAAGGGAACAAACTGCTGAGGTCATCGGTCGCTATACTTCCACACTACTTAAACTAACTTATGCTAAGAACAACACACACACCCATGCCCGAGGGAGGACTCGGACCTCCGGCTGTAGGGGCAGCGCAGTCCGTGACATGACGCCTCAAACCTCGCGGCCACTCCGCGCAGCAGGGTGCCGTGTGCCCTCATGGTACCACTCTAAAGGTCTACGACGGAGCCAACGTCTTGCTGCATCAATAACTTCCCCATCATGCATCTATTGCTTCCCGCAGAGTGCATCCCTCATTGGGCCAAACAGATGGAAGCTCTCTGTGGTCTTCTGATAGGAGGCGAGGAACGCAGCAGGCACACACCTGTGGGTACCCCAACTGATGGACCAATGTGTCAGCACTACCAACTGCAACGTCCAATTGGGCAGCGAGGTGTCTGATCATATCGAATGAGAGTGTCCGCACGTTCCGACACTGCAGGACTCACAGCTGCGTGTGGCTGGCCGTCACGCGGGAGATCGGACAGGTTTGCGCGACCCTGTTGCGATGATGACAGACGCCTAGCCCAACGACTCATCGTGCGTTGTTCACTGCTATGTTTCCTTTAACATCCTTCAAGCGCCTATGAATATCTGCGACGCTCTGCCTTTCCGCCAAAAGGAACTCAATGACGGGTCTCTGCTTGGAGCGAACCTCCATTACAGCCGCCCCTGTGAGGGCCACGTCACGCATAGAATCGCTATCTATCGGAACTTCAGGTAAAGATAGGGTCTGAAGCGGGAATATTCCGCGGTGTCCCGTAACAAAATTCCGCATTTTGCAACTAAAAACTGACGGAAAGAGTGTGTTGCGTGACTTATTGAACGCCCCTCGTATTAATAGTTGACATTTAACGTTATTCACGTTACCACCTCTTTGTGTGGGAGTCCTGCAGAAGTATGTGCCTAGCAAAAATATAGGGGAGGGAAAGGAACCACCTTGGTACAACAACCATATTAGGAAGTTGCTGAGAAAGCAGAGAATTTCGCACAGTCGTTTTAAACGTAGTAACTGCCCTGCTGACAAACCGAAATCATGCGAAATGAAAGCACCTGTCAGAAGGACAATGAGAGGTTCTTTTAACGAATTTGAAAGCAATAGTTTATCTGAAAATTCTAAAAAATAACCCCAAAAAATTTTGGACGTACGTAAAATCTACGAACGCTACAAATAATTCAATACCTTCTCTTGCTGACAGTACGGGTAATGTAACTGATGATGATAAACAGAAGGCCGAAATTCTAAACCTATCTTTCAAAAACACGTTTACAGTAGAGGACTGTAGCACCATCCCCCCTTTCAGTTATTGAACAAAAGCAAGGATGGTTGACATAGTATTTAGTGTATCTGGGATTGTAAAACAGTTACGATCCTTAGACGCCAGGAAGGCATCTGGCCCAGACGGTATCCCCGTAAGACTTTATGTTGACTATGCTACAAATATAGCACCATTCTTATCCATCATCTATCAGATATCATTGGAACAGCGGAAAGTTCCACGGGACTGGAAGAAGGCCCAGGTCATAACAATCTATAAAAAGGGTAGAAAATCGGATGCACATAATTACCGGACAATTTCACGGACATCGATTTGTTGTAGAATCATGGATTACATTTTGTGTTCAGACATAATGACCTTTGTAGACTCTGAGAAGCTCATCTGCAGAAACGACCACGGTTTTAGGAAACAGCGGTCGTGCGAGACACAGCTGGCCCTCTTTGTGCATGATATACAACAGGCCCTAGATACCGGCTACCAAGTTGGTGTCATATTTCTCGACTTCCGAAAGGTGTTCGACTCATATCCGCACTGTCCCTTGCTCCAAAAAGTGAGCGCTTACGGTCTATCCGATGACATATATGGTTGGATAGAAAGTTTTCTAACAAACAGGGAGCAGTATGTCGTCCTGAACGGGGCGACTTCAACAGAAACAAGCGTTAACTTCAGGTGTGCCCCAGGGCAGCGTAATAGGTCCGCTGCTTTTTACGATTTACATAAACGATCTGGTTGATGGTATTGACAGCGGCATTAGACTGTTTACCGATGACGCTGTAGTCTACAGGAAAGTACTATCACACGAAAGTTGAGAACAAATCAATGAGGATTTGCATAAAATAAAAGCGTGGTGTAATGGCTGGCAGTTATCTCTCAATATTAGTAACTGTAACCAACTGCGTATAACAAGGCGAAAATCCCCATTAACGTACGAGTACAAAATAAATACCCAGTCTTTGGAAGCGGTTAACATCCGTCAAGTATCTGGGTGTGACTATTCGAAATGATCTCGAATGGAATGATCAGATTACACAAGTAACGGGTAAGGCAAACTCTAGATTGTGGTTTATTGGTAGAATACTGAAGCGATGCAATCCTTCAACAAAGGAAATATCTCACAATGCGTTAGTTCGTTCAGTCTTGGAGTATTGTTCGTCTGTATGGGACCCCTACCAGTTGGGTCTGATTCAAGAGATTGAGAAGGTCCAAAGAAGAGCGAGAAGATTCGTGACTGGTAAATTTAGCCATCGTGAGAGCGTTACAAATCTCATAGAAAGTTTGAAGTGGGACACACTTTCAGATAGACGGCGCGCTAAACGAAAAGGGGTGCTCACTAAATTCCGGAATCCGATCTTCACCGAGGATGTAGAGTATATACAGGGTGAAACGTATTTAAACCGACAAACTCTGGGAGGTTGTAGGGGACATCAAAACAAATATATTTCCTTAATGTCATTTTTTCTCATGAGGATTATTTACACCGGAGGAGGCCGTATTACGCTCTTCAGTTGTTAGAGGGCGTATTACGCTTTTCAGTTGTAGGCAACTGCTGTCCACCAGTGTAGTAGTGCATTGTCTCTTGTATACTAATGGAGCGATACACCTGGAGTGAGTACACTGATATGGTTGCTGCGTACTACGTAGCGCACTACAACGGACGAGCTGCATAGCCAGTTTATCGAAAACAATATCCTAATCGCCGTATCCCGCATCATACGACCTTTGCTGCCGTGTATCAACGTCTGCGTGAGACCGGGTCATTTAGCAGATTACCTGGACAAGGACGCTGTCGCACGGTAAGAATGCTGCAATTTGAGGAATCTGTCTTGCAGCATGTGGAACGGGATCCTTCAATCAGCACTCGTGCAATTGGACGTAACATGGGGACGAATCAGACGAATGTAAGAACAGTCCTCCGAGAGCAATTGTTACGTCCATTTCACTTACAGCGTGTCCGCAACCTGGGACCAGTTGATTATCCACCCAGACAGTTTTCGCAGTGGTACCTGGAACAGTGTGAAATGCATCCTACATTTCCATCCTCTGTGTTTTTATCGACGAAGCAACGCTCGGGCGTGATGAAGTCTTCAACATGCACAATTTGCATGTTTTGAGTGAGGATAACCCACATGCCACAGTTACTAGCGCTCATTAAGTGCGGTTCTTCGTCAGTGTGTGGGGCGGTGTTGTTGGGGACTGTTTAATTGGGCCGTATCTGCTACCTAGGCCATTAAATGGCAGGCAGTATTACAATTTTCTCGCCAGATCATTGCCAGAATTGCTGGAAGACGTCTCGCTCCCTACAAGACAACGCATGTGGTTCCAACATGACGGGGGGCCGGCACATATCAGTCGTCGTGTGCGTCGATTTCTGGACCGACGGTTCCCAGAAACGTGGACTGGCAGAGGTGGTCCTGTACCATGGCCTGCTCGATCCCCAGATATGTCCCCTCTGGACTTTTTTGTGTGGAGAGAATTGCGCAACCTTGTTTATGCAACTCCTGTTGCATCAGAAGAGGATCTGATTGCTCAGATAGTAGTAGCAGCAGCAGGAAGAATTCAGGATACACCTGTGGTTTTTACACGTGTCAGACACAACATGATCCGACGGTGTAACCTTTGTTTACGTGTCAATGGAGGCATTTTTGAAAATGTACTGTAATTGAAATTGGGTTGTGTTAATGTATTGTCTCTTGGTCATAAAAAAATGGAAAAGTGTTTGATGGTTTAATTAATTTGCCGCCAGAGAAATCTTCCTCTACCGGTTTAAATACTCCTCATAGGAAAAAATGACATTAGGGAAAAATATTTGTTTTGATGTCCCCTACAACCTCCCAGAGTTTGTCGGCGGTCGGAGAGGTGGGGCGGGGGGGGGGGGGGGTGAAATATGACTTTGGCGTGAATTGTGCCCTCCGCCACACACCGCTTGGTGGCTAGCGGAGTATACACGTAGATGTAGATGTAGAGTCTCCACTGTCTGTGCTAGTCCATCTTCTTCCACGCTGCATGTAGCCTACCTACCTCCTGTCGTTGTGGAGTGGAGTGGGGAACCTTCTCTACCTTCCCTATTGTTTGTGACTAGTGCTGATACAGAAGCTGACACAGCCCTACATGAAATACCCGCGATGCGGCACGCACTCCGCCAGGTGCAGACACGCTGCGTGTACGCACCTCTCATGAGCACCTTGCGCAGGCTGCGGCGCACGGCGGTGCAGTTCCAGCGGCGGTTGCGGAACTGGAATTGGCACTCGCGCGTGCCCAGCGCCACCCCCTTGGAGATCTCCTTGAGCAGCGCGGGCTCCTTGCGGCAGATCTCGGCCAGCCGGCCGCGCAGCCGCCGCGTCTTCTTGCAGATCATGGTCGGGTCCAGCACCACGTGACTGCCCGCGGCCCTGCCGGCAGAAACGTCACACTCTCACACAGCTGCCTCGGCGAACTGAGAAAGGCGCCGCCACGGTTTTAGAGACTCGAACGAATTGCTTGTCACAATCGACTATTCGCGGCAAGTGAGTCTACTCTGCCTCTGGCGTTATTCCTGTACTAAGTCTCGTCTGTCACGAACAGTCGTTTTCTTTTACAATACAGCGCCAAAATAGTGCGTGTCGTCAGACCAAGAATGACAACATAACTTAGTATTGACAAACCAAAAATCATAGTGGATGATTTTGACAGAAGGTTGTATGGCTGATTTTCCACGCTCCTGAGAACTGAAAGAGTAAGAAAAGCGTCATCCAAACATTTCAAAGCATCTCAGTTTTATGTAATACTAGAGAAGAAACCCATCGTTGTCCAGGTATTTATTTATAGTTGTGTGTCCAAGCCTGCATACACAGCATCTGGCCATGCGATGAATGTTTATGACGTCATAGCTCATGAACTATGAGTCGTACAATGATACGATTTTGCACTTACATTCAGTGGTATATGTACACACTATCTGTAAAATATGTCGCGAATACAGGTGGTAGTAAAGAAGTAATAAATTATAACGCCATGCTTCATGTTGTACTCTTACTGCGTGAACGGGGGAAAAGTAGTAAATGATTCTTCATTTTATCATTTTTTATGGATTGTCAACGAGAAAGAATTACTTAAAGATTCTAAATTATACGCAAAGTTTGTTCCAAGTCACTAGGTGATCTTATTCTCAATTAATAAAGGCTGGGAATTCACATGTCGCGGCCTACACTGATTTTTCTCCCCCACCCTTACCCTTTTGATAGGTAGGTGGGTCTTACGTAGACAGCGATTGTCACCTGACAGTAAGTGACATGTGTACCAAGTTCGCTTAAAATTGGTCCAGTGGTTTAGGAGGAGATGTGGAAGACACACACACACACACACACACACACACACACACACACACACACACACACATTAATAAATACTTTCTTACAGTATGTATGGATTTATGGATTTATAAGGCAGTAAACAGCGCATTTTTGCTTTATCCTTTATGTCTTGATTTCTTTCTAAGTGTCTAATACCATTACTATTTTCCTCTTGAAACGGATATGACTTTCACTGTTCAAACAATTTTCAGTATTACATTTATCCACTGACATTCTTGCTTACGCACAGCGTAGGCTTTTCCTTCGCGCAAATGTTGTAAAACTTAGATACCTTATTGCTCTCAGACAGTTCATCTCTCTTGTGGAAATAGATTAAAAGGAAAAATACAGGTCCATCGAGAAACCTTTACAATATGTCATGGAAATGCCTTGTGGCTAGGGTCTCCCGTCGGGTAAACCGTTCGTTTGGTGCAAGTCTTTCGAGTTGTCGCCACTTCGGCGACTTGCGCGTCGATGGGAATGAAATGAGGACGATAAGGACAACACAACACCCAGTTCCTGAGCGGAGAAAGTCTCCGACCCAACCGGGAATCGAACCCGGGCCGTTCGATACGACATTCCGTCGCGCTGCCCACTCAGCTACCAGGGGCGGACACAACATGTCATGAAAACAACAAAATACAGATTAAGAAAACTTAAAATCCATTATTACGACAGGAATGAGTTCGATGAGATTAGGTTAACTTCCTGTGTTAACAGGCGAAGTCACAGTCCCTCGTTTCTGCGTGTGCGCAGTCTGCAACATATTCAAGGTTTTTGACCTCCACACTCGTTACACTCAGTTGATTATTGACGTCATTGGCGCACGACGATAAGATGATTATGGCCAGAAAGTCGCAGGTGCGAACCGGGCTTAAACGATCCTTTGCCGTTTTCAGTCCTCTACGCAACAGATAAAAGGACAAAACATTCACTGCCGGTCATTAAAACTGCAACATCAGGAATGATAGAAAATCAAGAAACTTTGCTTCCTGTGGGTGGACAGTGTAACAGTAACAAAATGACATCTGGCTTTAAAGTAACGAGACATTGCTGTGAAACATTGTGTTTCGGAAACATACATATTTAGTTACTGTCACCCTCTATATATGCCCCTGTTCTATTCCTACAACGAAACCATGTGAATTTTCCATTGATCGAAACACTGCTGGAAGCCTTCCTCAGTGAGCTCCTTGATGACACGCGCCGCTTTTTTCCCTTACTGCTTCAAAGGACTCAAATCTTGCAGTTTGACCTTGGGGAATCGATAAAAGTCACACGGCGCCAAGTCAGGCCAATAAGGTGGGTATTCTAACACTGGGATGCTCTGCTTGGCTAGAAACGCCTTAACAGACAATGCGGCATGAGCCGGCGCGTTGTCTTCATTTAGAATCCATAACTTATTCTTCCACGATGCGGATTTTTTTTTCTTATTTTAGCATGAACCTTAAGGTAGTAACGTTGATTAACAGTCTGGCCTTCTGGAATATAGTAAAGATACGCAATGCCATTAATATCGAAAAGAATAATCACCGCTTTGAATTTTGATGTGCTCATTCGAGCTTTTTTCGCACTCGGTGTCATCTTCAGTATGTTCTCCGCCATCTTGGAAACGCTTAAGCCACTCAAAAACTCGCATATGTGATAAATAGCGTTCGCCATACACTTCCTTTACAAAGTAAAGTATAGATTTCAGCATTTCTCCAATTTTAATGTGAAACATCACGACAGTTCGTAGCTGTGCTATTACACTTACCATTTTTCCGGCAAAATAAAATAAACAGGTCGTGCACAAAAGAAGGCCGCGGTTACACTGATTTGTCTACAGACACCAGAGATGACACATTCGCTGAGAAGGCTTCACGCTTCAAAACTACTGGTGTTTCATTTTTGGTGCATGCATACTCACTGTGTGCAGCATCAGTCCCGTTATTTTACAGCCACACCTCACAATTAAATTTGTAGGTGATTTGGGAGTATACACGGTGGGAAATTTAGAATCTAGAGCTGCTACTTCTAGTTACAGCAAAGGCTGTAAACCCACTGGGTGTGGAATCGAATAAAGTCTAGATGTCAGATAAGGGTACCTCATTCCGTGCTGCTTGAACTCTGTGCTAGAGTTCGTCAGCGTAGTGGCTGATAACTGGTGGCGTGCCAGTCTCACGTCAAGCCACAGCTCATGTTTTCAGAAATCTACAGAACATGCTGGCCAGAACAACAGTCAAACGGAGCGTGCGGTCTTTCGTTATCTTATTGAAAGATAATTGCACGAAGACCTGAAAGGCAGAGCACTACCATCGGACTTAACACGTCATAAACGTAACGCCTATTCAGATTATCTGCTGTGCCAGTCAGAAGTGTCCGAGTTGCATAGCCACTGGTTCAAAAATGGTACAAATGGCTCTGAGCACTATGGGACTTAACTTCTCAGGTCATCAGTCCACTAGAACTTAGAATTACTTAAACCTAACTAACCTAAGGACATCACACACATCCATGCCCGAGGCAGGATTCGAACCTGCGACCGTAGCGGTCGCGCGGTTCCAGACTGTAGCGCCTATAACTGCTCGGCCACCCCGGCCGGCATAGTCACTGGTACCCCGTAGCAGCACGACAGGTGCAGGGTGCTTATGATGGTAACGAATGCAATCTGACAACATTTCTTCACCTCGAAACCTCCACACGCACATGTCCATCGTGGTGTGTAAGCCGACCCGAAACTCATCTGAAAGACGACGTGGTGCCACCTCTGTGTCCAGTATTGTGGTTGGATTCAACACTGTAGTTGCTCATCTCTCAGATGACGCGTCATGCTAGCAACAGTCCTTGGTGCTTCAGACGTAAAACGTGCGGCAGTCAAATGGGCAACATGGGAAGCCTGGGAGTACCATGTTACGTAACGAACCATAAAAGCGGGAGTGCGCAATCTAGACAACAAACCTATGCCATTGACACTGATATCGACGTTTCGTCGAGATGGCATCGGTGAACAGCGTGCTGTTGCTGTAAGGGCGTTTTTCAAAAACAACGATAGCTACGTAGCCGCACAGCGTGTACGAGTATTTCGTACACATTGTAATCTCGCACGTCATCCCCCAGTCCCGTCGGCACATACTATCAAAGTGTGGGTATATAACGTTGAGGAAACGTATGATATCATGCGAAAGGTAGGTGGAAGTGCAAAACTCCTGTGACCACCAAAGAATGTTGCAAGAGTGGAAGAAGCCTTCAGCCGAAGTCTCAGGCGTTCTGCACACAAGAATGGGCTGCAACTTGACATAGTGGATCGCAGTGAATGGCGAATATTGCACAAGATACTGCAGTACGACACTTACGAAGAACAGACAGTGCAAAAACTGGAGGTGGACAAGTTACCAAAGAAACTGAACTTTTGCCGAGAGTTATGGAACTCATTAACGACAACCCAGGCCTGTGCGACAATCTGATCATGAGCGATGAGACCAATTTTTGTGTGTCAAGTTTTGTTAACAAACAAGGTTCAGATACTGGTCAGGTGAGACTCCTGAAATGCTTCATGAAACGCCACTACACAGTCAGAAAGCGCTAGTGTGGTGCGGCGTATAATGTTTTAGAATGAAGAGCATTAATTTTTTCAGACGATCGCGACAATGCTCTTACTGTGAATACAGAACGTTGCGTTCACATGTTGGACGGTTTCCTAGTGTGACAGCTTGCTTACCTCCCTGTGAATGTAAATACAGTCTTTCAACAAGACGGGGCCACATGCATACCTCGCTGCAGTCCATTAACGCGCTGGAGAAAATATTTCCAGGTCATCTGATTTCCAAAACTGGGACATTTCCGGGTCTCCAAGATCCCCTGACCTTTCAGCGTGTGAGTTCTTCCTTTGGGGTCATTTGAAAGCTCAAATCTTCCGGTGTAATCTACCACACACCATCCAGGAAATGAAGGATCAAATTCGGAAGGAATAACTCCGGTACCAGTCTTGCAAGATATGATGTCTGAGTTCCGTAAAAGACTTTAAATGTATGTGAAGGAAATAATTTCCACCCACGTGACGTCATTTTCAAGTGATGTGGATTTTAAATTGCAAGAGATGTAAATTCTTGTTGTATTTGTTGTACAGGGTGATTCAAAAAGAATACCACAACTTTAAAAATGTGTATTTAATGAAAGAAACATAATGTAACCTTCTGTTATACGTCATTACAAAGAGTATTTAAAAAGGTTTTTTTTTCACTCAAAAACAAGTTCAGAGATGTTCAATATGGCCCCCTCCAGACACTCGAGCAATATCAACCCGATACTCCAACTCGTTCCACACTCTCTGTAGCATATCAGGCGTAACAGTTTGGATAGCTGCTGTTATTTCTCGTTTCACATCATCAATGGTGGCTGGGAGAGGTGGCCGAAACACCATATCCTTAACATACCCCCATAAGAAAAAAATCGCAGGGAGTAATCACAGGCTGCCTGGCGGCCGATCCATCGCCTCGGGTAGTTGACGTTCAGGTAGTTACGGACAGATAAGTGCCAATGTGGTGGCGCTCCATGCTGCTGAAATATGAATTGTTGTGCTTCTTGTTCGAGCTGAGGGAACAGCCAATTCTCTAACATCTCCAGATACTGCGGTCGCCATCTTAGCATGAACTGACGCTGACGCCTAGTCAACAGCGCCTCAAGCGAACAAATGTACAACTAAATGAAACTTTATAGCTCCCTTAATTCGCCGACAGATAGTGCTTAGCTCTGCCTTTTGTCGTTGCAGAGTTTTAAATTCCTAAAGTTGTGGTATTCTTTTTGAATCACCCTGTATATTGCTGTGAATAAATCTGTAGCGCTGGTGGAGGTTTCAAAATCGCTCGTTTCACTGCCGCCCGTTTCACTGCCGCGCATGTTATTTACCACATTTATGGATGAGAAAATGCAGTGAAAGTGTAAAACTAATTAATTCCTTAACAGAGATGTGTGACAAATTTTATCACAGGTTCGTTTAGTAAGAGCGAGAGTGTCATCGTCAGGCTCATCCCATTAAGCAGAAGAATGGCGTGGTGAATAAAGGGAAGGTTTGCTATTAAAATTTTGAGGATGTTATTTCCAAGGAAATCCGAGTAACATATCCTTCCTGACAAAAAAAGATATGGTCGGATGTTAACGTAATCTCGTACACGTACACACTGTCGGCTGGTATTTAAGCGATGAGAGTTGTAATTCTCTGTGCCAGTAGGAACGGCTGCCACAATTCAATTCTGTTGTTTGTGTTTAGTATTGGAGCCAGGACAGGTAGGGTATACAAAATGATTCAGGAGGAATGTCACATAATTTGTGAGGTCGTTCTACATGTGAAAATAAAGCGAAAAAGTCTTGTGAACAAGTGTCTGATTTTCGACAGAACTGGCGTGGGTGGAAGGCAACATCCATCCATGAATGAATATGATGGTAAGTGTGAATATTTTTACCGTAATGCCGTGTAGGCGCTGTGGTAGACAAAGTATTGGTGGAACAGATGACTAAGCCATCCTGCAGGAGGTGTGGGGGTTCTCCATCAAACGGCACACTTTAGTGGCGCCCTGAGGCAACAGCTGCAAGTGGACCCCCTGTGCAATCCTGGATTGGATCAGTTAGCAGTCGTGAGGCCGTATGCGTGTCGTGCTTGACTGTTTAATTTAGCAAGACCACTGTGTCCGTGAACAGCAACATGCTGCATATGTTCACTGTTGCAGAATACACAGACATGCTGTTTGTGTACGGGTCCTTCAATGGCAATGCCCTTGGAACTGTGACAAAAAAACCAGATTGCCTGATCGACGAACACCCTGTGCTAGGGTATTTCACGGAGGTTTTCAAACGATACCTGAATCCAGGACAATACCCAGTATACATGTAACATCAGAATGTGAGGTCATCCAGTCTGTTGAGGGAATAAGACATTGCAATGGTAAAACGGAGTCCCATCACCAGTACACACTGGATTGGCCGTCAGCTCGATATTCCACAAATGCGAGTGTGGCGTAAGTTATATTCTGAGGTCTTCTACATATTCCATGTGCAGCCTGTGCAACATCTGCATCCAGGTGACTTAGTTAGTAGACAACAATTTTGTGAATGGTTGGCAGTACACTAGGGAAACAATATTCCAAGTTAGGTTCTCAATGAACGTCTGGTGAGGTATGACTGATGACCTGGTGATAGGGCTTGTGTTCCTGCCAGATTGCATAACAGCCGCACCATACTCACATTTTTTGATAGAAAACCTGCCTGCAGTTTCTTAAGACGTGGCACTAGACCAACGATGACAAATGTACTTGCAACATGATGGATCACCGATTCGTTGTACCAGATAAGCTTCCTCGACGGTGGATTGGCCGTGCCAGATCCACTAACTGGCCCGTCAGATCACCCGACTTAACCCCATTATAATTCTGCTTATTGGGTTGGTTAAAGGGGGATGCATACACTACGAAGGTGGATACACTTGAAGAACTTGTCGCTCAGATTAGCGACGCTCTTGCCCGCATCAGAGCCTGTTGAGGTGATGTTCGACTCATTGAGATTGATTGGGGACTTTTTGAACAACTCTTGTAGGATGGATCAGCCATCTGCACCACCATTATTCTGTCCAACCCAGCATTTCGGTAAGTAATGTCAGTACTTGCCTTGGATGTGTGTAGCCCTCAACTCGCCCCAGTTGTATAACGACAGAAAGTCAGACACATGTTCATAGCACTTTTTCGATTTATGTCGACATGTAGAATCATCTCACAAATTATGTGACGTGCCTCCTGTACCACCCTGTATAAGGAGCATGAACATCATCAGATGCTGAGTGACCACTTTGAAGGAAACGGAGGTGCGCCGTACTCGTATGAGACAGCGTTATGAGCACCTCACAGAGTTTGAAACGGGCCTCATTGTGGGTCTCAATTTGGTCAGCCCGTAATATTGTGCAACACTGTGCATTCAGATCTACAAGTCGCCCAATGTTCGACTACGTCGTCAAGGTTCTGACAGATGTGACCACCACAAGGGAGGATCGCCGTATTGTGCATTAAGCACATCATAGCTCCATCACATCTGCGCCTACCATAGACTGAAGTATGCCATCATACATAAAAAAGGGGATACGCCTGATGTCAACAACTACCGCCCAATTTCTCTTCTGACTGCCTTGTCCTAAATTCTTGAAAACGTAATGTATTGTAGAGTAGCTTCACACCTTTGTAAAAATAAAGTTTCAACAAAATGTCAGTTTGGTTTCCAGAAGGGTTTCTCAACGGAAAATGCTATATATACTTTCACTAATGAAATATTAAATGCTCTGAGTAACCGGAAGTCACCAGTTGGGATTTTTTGTGATCTATGGAAGGCTTTTGATTGTGTAAATCATGGAATCCTTCTAGATAAGCTCAAGTACTGTGGTATGAATGGGACAGTGCTCAAATGGTTTAAATCATACCTAACTGGAAGAGTGCAGAAAGTTGAAATTAACAGTTCACATAATATGCAAAAAACTGGTGATTTCTCAAACTGTGGAACAATCAAGAATGGGGTGCCACAAGGTTCGGTCTTGGGTCCTCTGTTGTTCTTAATATATATTAATGACTTGCCATTCTTTATTCACGAAGATGCAAAACTGGTACTTTTTGCCGATGGTACAGGTATAGCTATTACACCCAACAGAAAAGAATTAACTGGTGAAATTGTAAACGATGTTTTTCTGGGAATCTTTAAGTGGTTCTCAGCAAATGGGCTCTCATTAAACTTTGACAAAACACACTATATACAGTTCCACACAGTAAATGGAATGACACCATTAATAAATATAGATTTCGATCAGAAATCGGTAGCCAAGGTAGAATATTCAAATTTCTAGGTGTATGCATTGATGAGAGGTTGAACTGGAAAAAACACACTGAGGATGTGCTGAAACGTTTGAGTTCAGCTACTTATGCTATTAGGGTCATTGCAAATTTTGGCGATATACATCTGAGTAAATTAGCTTACCACGCCAATTTACATTCTCTGCTTTCGCACGCCATCGTATTCTGGGGTAACTCATCATTGAGTAAAAGAGTATTCATTGCACAAAAGCGTGTAATCAGAATAATTGCTGGAGCTCATCCAAGATCATCCTGCAGACACTTATTTAAAGAGCTAGAGATCTTCACTGTAGCCTCACAATATATATATTCACTTATGAAATTTGTTATTAACAACCCGAACGAATTCAAAAGTAATAGCAGTGTACATGGCTACAACACTAGGAGAAAGGACGATCTTCACTACTCAAGGTTAAATCTAACTTTGGCTCAGAAGGGGGTAAATTAGGCTGCCACAAAAGTCTTTGGTCACTTACCTAATTGCATCAAAAGTCTGACAGTTAGCCATATAGCATTTAAAATGAAATTAAAAGAATTTCTTAAAGCCAACTCCTTCTACTCATTAGATGAATTTATGGATATAGTAAGTGGGTAATTTCCAAACCCCCACAAAAAAAATTAAAAATATTGAGTGTCAAGTAATATTTTGTGTAATGTAATATCTTGTATAGGCACCTTTCATTAACCTGACACGTTCCACATTATTACGAAGTGTCGTATTCATGATCTATGGAACAAGTACGAATCTAATCTAATCTAATCCGAGAGTCCATGCAACATTCTGTGTCATTTCGCACCATTGGTCGGAGACTAGCGTAAGTAGGCAAATACTGGCCCTGACGGTAACAACACAACACAAACGGCGGTGTCTGGAGTAGTGCCATGACCAGGAAGTATGGACTGCTGATGAACGGCGTCTTACCGCGTTCAGCGATGAATCGTGGATCTGCACTATCTCGGATGGCCATCGTCGGCGGTTAAAGCGGCGTCCTGGGGAGAGACCCCATTATTCCATTGTTGTGGGGAGTCACAGCGGTAATACTCCTGGCGTAGTGGTATAAAGAGTCGACGGATATGACTTGAGGTCACGGCTGGTAGGTCTCCTGATTAAGGGAACTCCGTCGGCACAACGATACATCATGGCCATATGTTTATTCTCACGCGACCAGTAGCTTAGTGCCATTCTTCTATGCGAGAACCCTCGTCCAGAAATGACAAGTGTCTCTATGAACTGTCTGCGCGAATTTCGGGTAATCCCGTGGTCATCAAGGTCCTCAGGTGTGGCCGCGACAGAAAAAGTGTGGGACCAGTACCGGGGCTACCCCATCCCTGTGCCAGTATCCAGAATATCAATGACCAGTTACAACAATAGTGGGACAGCTTACCTTAGGAGAGGATACAACTGGTTTATGACACCCTTCCCAAACGATTCAGTGCATGCGTAGACGCCAGGGGGATGCTTCGTCTTAGGGACAAGTGTACTCATACTGCCTACCTCTTTGTGAATTTGACTCGATTTTGTTATCATTGAAATAACATTCCACAGACTCTCAATTCGCGAAGTTTCACTTCGTCTCCCCCTCACCTTCAGGGTGCTTTACTTTTTTTTTTTTTTTTTTTTTTTGTCAGATAGTGTATCATTTGCTCTTGAGAAACATCACGAAATTACTATGACATTAAATTAATGAATCTCGAACCAACACGGAGGCTGAACCGACATTCGTTTGTGCCACGTACCATTTGCGAACAGAGCAGAATTGGGGAGAATGAATGTGGCGGATCAAGTGCCCTCTACCGTACATTTTAAGGTGAAATGGGTCAAATGACCCTGAGCACTATAGGACTTAACTTCTGAGGTCACAGTCCCCTAGAACTTAGCACTACTTAAACCTAACTAACCAAAGGACATCACACACATCCATGCACGAGGCAGGATTCGAACCTGCGACCGTAGCGGTCGCGCGGCTCCAGACTGTAGCGCACAGAACCGCTCGGCCACCCTGGTCGGCTTTTAAGGTGAATTGCGGGGTGTAGATGTAAGCACTGATTCGATGTAAAGCCAGATGTTCTGAATCATCAAATAGTAGATCCTTGTGCATCTTTATTGCCAACTTTTTAAGTAATAATGCATATTGCTAACGCCAATAAACATAGAAAACTCAAGTCCAGTTCACGGCTACTGTCTTTAGTTTAAGTGCTCAGGGATGTTCAGAACTACGGTTGAATTATTTGTGTGGAAGGATCACTCTATCCCAGCTACATTGTATCCCAAGTGGAGTGTTTATCTTTTCTGCCTGGAATCTGGATATTGGTGAGGCAGACAGGCAGGCCTCTTTCTTAACTATGAAGTGCAGGTTTAGTCCGACTAAGATGACTAAACAGTGTTAGGCGTATCAAGAACGTGTCCACTACTATAGCGAGACCATCTTTGGCAAGACATCAACTATCTTGCAGATCCCTAACTTGTGACACGGTTCTCAATCTCGAAGCATGCATGAATGTGGAACGGGGAATAAGTACTGATACGTAAGTATTCAGGAGTATGTCCCTGTTCCCTGGCAGGTTGACAGGCCCTAGACGAGAGTCACTAGGGTCGAGAAGAGACGAAAACAAGTCTTGGGATACGGCGACACGAAGCCGGCAGTGCCACTGCATTAACATTCCACGGTGTCATATCGTTCATCACTGGGCGCCTGATTTCGTAAAACGAAGTTGACGGTATGTGTTTGAAGTAGTCTGCCAAAGATCGTTGATTCTACAGATAACCAGCTATGAAAATAACTTCGTTGAAAATATGACACTGTCTAATGATCCACTTCTACTTTTAGAAAGTACAGATTGAGTCCGACTACCTCGTTCGAAGAATCCCTACTTGAATATTACGGAGATGATGAATGACGGACAACACCTGTCGCCTGAGGGAGTGCCGCTAGTCCCAGAGGGGCATGCGCTGCTGTGTGGGTTGGACTACGGAGGTAGTGCAGATTACTAACAAGTTCAAAAACAGGTAAATGTAGTAATTAGACAGCTCTACGATGAAAATATGTTTAATGAAAGTGGCTTCTTCTTGTGGTTTTTAGTATCCTGGAAGCTAGAGTGATAACAAAAAGGAACAGGTCACCTGTCATTTATTTATTTATTTATTTATTTGCAACGAATCCTTAATATTTAAAAATTCATTCTACTCATTTTAAAGGTCATGTGCCATAACATTCGATAATATTATCAAGTTAAAATTTCGGTGGCAGTGGCTGCACTGATTAATATATCATTCGAAGATCCACTTTTTGAACAGTCACCTTGATTGTCTCATTGAAAATTTGAGTAAGGAACAAGAGTGAGCGCTTACAAGCCGTTAAATTGATGGAAAGGTGGTACCACTTTAGCGGGACGTACAGCATCGGAGGTAAAGCTAAATTATTTCCTTAAAGAAGAAGAGAAATTTAATAAAACCTTTGATGGTGACGACAAATTGCAATACTTTTCGTTCCAATTACACATGTGTAGCTAATTTTCTAGTTCATAACGAAGTCGATTTGTGATAACTTCTAGTGGTAGGAAAAATATGGGATCAAACATGGATTCAGCGACCAAACTACATCAATACGCTATGGCTTATCAAAAAGCAATCAAAAATATTCTCATGCCTTAGTACTGAGAAAATAGTTACTTAATTTGTTTCATGTTCTGTATCTCTCTTGTCAGAAACAGCAAAGGACTTAGAAGATAAATTGAACAGAGTGAATAGTACATGAAATGTATTCGCAGCAGTTACGAGTATGGACTACCACCTGCTGTATGATGGAATGAGGACAACGAAAATTTTTGCCGGGCCGGGACTCGAACCGCTTATCTCGAGCGGTTGTCTTACCATTTTATTTCTTTTTATTTTGCTGATCTCATTTTGTTCGTTGCATTTGCTCGGGGCGGACGACCCATTACACCTATCCAAGTTCATCGTTGATCAAAAATGGTTCAAATGGCTCTGAGCACTATGAGACTTAACATCTGAGGTCATCAGTCCCCTAGAATTTAGAACTACTTAAACCTAACTAACCTAAGGACATCACACACATCCATGCCCGTGGCAGGATTCGAACCTGCTACCGTAGCGGTCGCGCGGCTCCAGACTGAAGCGCCTAGAACCGCTCGGTCACACTGGCTGGCTCATCGTTGATCCATTCACTCAGTTTTTTATTAGAGCGGGCAGCTAACCCTCTGACCGAACACAGTAAGCTACCATGCCGGCATTTGGCTGTCCGAGCACGACTCACGGCCAGACTAAATCTCCCATATGTTGTCAATCACGTGTCTACAACCTGTACTGGTACGTCCATCATGTATATTCCCGTAGAGGCGAGATTTTATTTGAAAGTCGCTTACCCGGCGTCGGCGGATAAATACAACGCACGCATGCATCTCTGTAGGAATTTTACATCGTAATTCGGAATAATACAGGCACTGCATATGCACGGATGCATGCACGCATGTCCGAGGGAATGGTGAAGATTAGATGAGTAGATCGGTTAAGTAAAGGAGGAGTACTGAATCAATTCGGGGAGAAATGAAATTTGTTACACAACATGACTAAAAGAAAGAGATCGGTTGATAGAAAAAAATCTAAGTCATCAAGGGATGGTTAATTTTGAATGGTTGGCTGGCAGAAGAAAACTGCTGAGGAAGGCCAAGCCTTGACTACAGTAAGCCGTTTCACATGGATGTAGGTTGCAGTAGTTATTGAGAGACGCAGGGGTCTGCACAGGATAGACTATCGTGCAGAGCTGCAGCAAACCGCTTTTGGACTGACGACCACAACAATAATGATCAGACTTCAGTAGATTAGCGTTTTACTTTGTCCTTTATTACTGTTTGATCATTTTACCGCTTTTTGTGACAATTGCGTTTGAGCAGTTGCTATACACAGGGGATGGACAAAAATGTGGAAACACAGTGAGAAATGCTTGATCATAATTCACAAATTCAGATGCTAGTAGATTACGTTGTTGTACGTGACCACGAACGACACCTGCTCAATGTGCTGAATAGGTTGAAAGTGTCAGTCGTGGTCAGAACCACGTTTTGTGCAGTTGTTAGTGCATTATGTCGGAGCTAAGTGTATTCAAACCTTGGCTTCCTTCCATAACCAAATGAGTCGGAGTGGTTGGTGTTTCTAGAGACACGGTTCCGAAGATTTTTACCGCATATGGCATACGCGGAGGAACAGCATCATCTAAGCCACCACTCGGACGAAATTATATGTTAATTTTCTGTGACGAACAGTCATTGAAAGGGGTTGAGACGAAAAATAAGAGGACGACATCTGCAAAAGTCAGCGCGAACTGAATGGCGAATTCACAAACTCTGTCAGCACCAACACAACACGAAGGGAGCTTCGTAAGCCGGGAACTGCAGGGCGAACTGGAATTCCAGAATCACTCATCAGAGATGCAAATGCTCGTAACGGGACACCGTTGTACCGAAGGCATAAAATCTGGACAGTATTGCTGTAAGTAGGTTGTTTAGGTTTTTATATTGGTAACGCCACGTAGAGCTCTGTATGAAAATCACTGGCTGTGCTGTGTGCAGTCTGTGGATGGGTGGCATTGTTGTAATATTCGCTATTGTAGTGTTGGGCAGTTGGATATGAACAGTGCGTAGCGTTGAGCAGTTGATAGAGAACAAACAATGTATTTACCTTAATAGTGTTCAAAAGTCAATATATATATATATATATATATATATATATATATATATATATATATATATATATATATATCACTTCATGACACCCAGTCTTACCAATTTCCTTTTTCTGACGGACACACGTCCAGATCATCCGCTCTCAAAACTCCGCCATCTCTCTCCCCACATCCACCACAGCTGGCGGCTCACCTCCAACTGCGAACGCTACGCACTGTTCACATCCAACTGCCCAACACTACAATAGCGAATATTACAACAATTCCAACCAGCCACAGACTGCACACAGCACAGCCAGTGATTTTCATACAGAGGGCTACGTGGCGTTACCAGAATAAAAATCTAAACTGCCTAATTAAATTGCAATGGAAGAATGTCATTTGGGCAGCTTAGTCTTGCTTCCCACTCTCTCCAACTTCTGGCCGAGTTTACATCCAATGAGTGAAACATGACTGGGGTTCGGTGACCATTTGGGCAGCCACGCCGTGGTACACAATGGACCCTATGTTTATTCAGCAATCCTTCCAAGGATTATGTTACCACTTAGGCTGATCAGGCCCATCCCACTGTACAATGTTTCCTCCCCAATAGCGATACTGTGTTCCAAGAAGACAGAGCCCCTGTTCACGTAATTCGAATCGCCCAGGACTGATTCTGTGAGCACGAAGATGAATTGTCGCATCTCCCTGGGCCACCACGTCACAAGATCTCAATATTATTGAGACTTTGTGGTCTAGTTTGGAGAGAAGGGTGCGCAATCGCTCTCTATCTCCATCATGATTATCTGAATTTTCCACTACTATGCAAAAATAATGGTCTAAGATTCCCTTGAAAACCATACACTCCCTCGTATTAATAGAGTCCGACACAACTGCCAACAGTTTTCCCACACCGTATTAGGCGTAGTAATATGTTGTGTTTTTGGTGTTTATGTATTTTTGCACACCGCCTGTAACCGCACACTGTGTGGCCAATAACATGCGGGAATTGAATGAGTTTAGCTAGGGCTGTGTATCATTTTCTTGTTTGTAGTGTCTGCTACACAATCCATTGTCACTTTAGTTAATTATATGGGGATAATTAATACTGCCTGTGAGAAACGAAGAGAATTATTCGTATTTGCTAGCAGAATAGTTTCTTCACGAAAGCAGAAGACAAGGAAGAATGGTTTGCATTATGATACAGGGTAGTTTACATCGTATGATTTAAGCGATGTATTCTTATCTCTGAAAACTGTTGTCACTAGCAGTTATGTGTCATGGACATATTCTCGTTGCAGCTAATTTGCCTCCTTTCATTTATGTGTTTTTATAGCATTGGGGAGGCTATGGTGGTGCTCCTTTCTGTCACTTTATCGGTGGAGGAGTGCGTGCAATCCCTAGCTTTTAGGCGCTCATTGACAGCCCGACTGGTCTGCCGACCCACTTGCCAACGACATCCATGACCCTCTGGCTGTGTGTGGACACCAGTGACCACTTGTCAGATCCTAACTGGCTTTACCGATGGAGTATGAGCTGGTAGGTAGTGGTCAGGTTAAGCAGGTGCAGGCTCAACAGAGGAGTCGATAGATCCAGACCATAGACCCGACTGTGAGCCCATTACCCACACATAGGCGTGTGGGTCGAGGCTGTCCCACATGACAAGTGTGTTAGTGGACCAGTTTTCCTGTGTATGTGGGCCATTAAGGTGCCCATTCACAACCTGGCTGGTCATCCAACCAAAACAAAAAAAAGTCGTGACACCTGAGACTGCTTGGCAGACCATACCTCGTTATACTAATGTATTATGGGCTGGCAGGTAGCAGTTGCACTAAGCAGGTGGAGGCTGGACAGTGGAATCAACTGATTTGGTCCACATACTTGGCTGCAAGCCCATCATCCACACACAGGCGAGTGCGTCAGGGCTGACCCACTTGGTGTGTTGTTGGACCAGTCTGCATATGTATAGGGGCTTTTAAGGTGCCTTTTCACGTCCTGAATGGTCCATCAACCCAGTCGCCACCCACACCAGTGACCCGCTGACCAACCCAACTGTATGTGGGCACAGGCAACCTCTTGGCAGTTCCTACCTGGCTGTACCAGTGGAGTATGGGCTGACAGGTAACTATCACACTAAGCAGATAGAGGTTTACTGGTGTCCGCCCCTGGTAGCTGAGTGGTGAAAACGACAAAATGTCGATCCTAAGGGCCCGGGTTCGATTCCCGGCTGGGTCGGAGATTTTCTCCGCTCAGGGACTGGGTGTTGTGTTGTCCTAATCATCATCATTTCATCCCCATCGACGTGCAAGTCGCCGAAGTGGCGTCAAATCGAAAGACCTGCACCGGGCGAACAGTCTACCCGACGGGAGGCCCTAGTCACAAGACATTTACATCTACTGGTGGAACCGCCGGGCCTGGACCATGGACCCGACCATGTGGACATCACCCACAGACAGGCGACTGGGTTGGGGCTGATCCGCTCGGTAAGTATAGATATGTATGGGGACCGTTAGGTTGGCCATGCTAAAGTAGTGCCAGTCTGACACTCCCACAAAAACAAGGTTTTTCTCTGCGCTAGCGTGGCGATGAAGCCATTTTTCAACTAAACTACTCCCATCTTCAATGATTCGTGCGGTTTCAGGACTTCCTTAAACAGGATGCTAGTCAGTGATCAAAACTATTTTGACTTCACCATCCGATAACCACACACTTCAGCAACACACCGGTAGGACCACGATAGAGAGAAATGTTCAAATGTGTGTGAAATCTTATGGGACTTAACTGCTAAGGTCATCAGTCCCTAAGCTTACACACTACTTAACCTAAATTATCCTAAGGACAAACACACACACCCATGCCCGAGGGAGGACTCGAACCTCCGCCGGGATCAGCCGCACGGTCCGTGACTGCAGCGCCTTAGACCGCTCGGCTAATCCCGCGCGTCATGGGATTTGGCAGACTGGGTTTCTTGACTTATTAAAATGCACGCAAATATTTTAATTTCCCCTCCTGCATGAATCTGTGATTTTATTTTGTATTAATAGACTAATTCGGTACCATTTCTTTGTAAAGGCTGGACGAAACGGCCACTAAGGCCTTTCCAGGTGTGCGATGCATCGAGGGAAAGTCTTACGTTTACAGTTTAATACTTTTCCGCAGTTACATTCGGTATTTTCATCCAATAAGCAGGATACATGGGGTGAAAGTCGTAGGTTTCTCATTGCAGTGTGCATTACGATCTGCTAGCTGGTACAGCTGCTGCGAGTGTTTTATAGTGCGGTAAATACGGCGGCGTGATTTGGCGGCCCCTCGCCGTCACTTCCACGGCGTCATCTGGCTCCGACCCGTGATTCACGACCATCATAAAACTGCCGGTTTGCACCAGCCCGCGCCGCAACAGTCTCTGCTGGCCGTTCCGGCACTGTGTGACGGCATGTGCGGATAGTCGCAGCCAAGAGTTGTGCCGCCAACAGACATTGTCAGGAAAACAGATCATTCTTATTATGTGTCCCATATTCTTGCAGGAGGCAGTAATGGTCAGAACTGAAAAACAAGTCGTTTACTCACATGTATGGAAACAATATTTATTGAGATATGAGGCATTCTTTTTTTTTTTTTTTTTCTTTCTCTTACGCCATAGTCCCACAGAGATCGCACGGTCGGCGTGGTTACAACGGATTTGGAAATGTTACTTGTAGGGATGACCAGATGCCCTTCCTGCCGCCACCCTGTACCCCCCCCCCCTCCCCCCCCCCCCCCCTCCCAGGACGGAATCAGCGTACGCCAACTGTCTGAGTCCAGTGTAAATCGTGAAATAGTGCGGACGTGTTTCAAATGTTTGCGACGCGTGTAACTAAGGCGGAACGTGGGGACCAGCCCGGTATTCACCTAGCAGGATGCGGAAAACCGCCTAAAAACCACATCCAGGCTGTCCGGCACACCGGCCCTGGTCGTTATTCCGCCGGGCGGATCGATCAGGGGCCGTCGCGCCTACCCGAGTCCAGGTAGCAGCGCGATAGCGCTCTTGGCTATCCTTGTGGGTTGCAGAAGGTATTCAGCGTCTTAACCAGTAATTCCTACACATACTTCAGCCGTACTTGACAGAGTCTCATGGACACACTTAACGATACACCTGGCTGCCCTCGGACTTTGTCACTAATGTTTATGTCTGTGAAATGACAATTTTACTGTTTACTTGCGCAACTGGTCTAGTTCTTCATACGATATAATATGCCCGCCGAAGGAAATGTTAGTAACAGAGCTTGCGACATGGAATAACTATTCTTGAGCACTGAATTTCGTAGTTTCATTGCATCCAAAGACTGTCATTACCTGTCTTCAACAAATAAAGAAGTGTCCGACGACGTATGCGAGTGATATGCTCTTTGCTACCTGCAAGACGGTGGTGGGCTGTGGTTGAGTGTGTCGCTCCTTCCTTGTTCCTGATTTGTGGGAAAATAATTAAATGAGTGAAGAGACCCACAATCACTCGTTGTAAGTCTAAGATTATTACTTGTCACCTTTTTCGTTGGCATCAACTGTTAGCGTATAAAACTAGTACCTATTGCGCCATACGGATTCATTATGTTCGTCACTGTGTCAAACAGAACTTCTTCATCCATTATTTTACGCCCTATACTTGCTTGTTTCTTGCACACTCGACATTCTTTACCAGATCTTATCTCCGTAAGTGTCTTTGCAAGTAATCCCATGTACATTCATCGCTGTTCCTTCCACTGTTCCCATTCGATCGATACGCTGACACTGCACACTCTGCTCACGACGATCCTTAGGCCGGGAGCGTCTCCACCTGCGTTGCACGCTGTGATCATCTAAACCACCTGCAGTGGTTGATAACAAAATATACGCTTCACATCATTGTCAGAAGAGCACAACCCTTTTCTGTACAATTTTCTTACTTTACAGTACTTTTAATGCAATTCGGCGTTCGACTGTTTGCTCAGAAGTATCTGGACACCTATTAGTGGACATTAATATCAGAAGTGTTCACTCTCGGACTTTATGACGGATTGAAATATGCTGGAAGCACATTCAACGAGGTGTCTGAATGTCTGTGGAGAAATTTCAGCCGATTCTTGCTCAAGAGCGGAAACCAGCAAAGGTAATGATGGACACTAGGGCTGGATCGAGTACGACGTTCTAACTCATCGCAGATGTGTTCCATTGGGTTCAGGTTGGGACTCTTGGCGGAACAGTCCATTTCAGAAATGTTATGATCTACAAACCGTTGCTTCATATACGCAGGTTAATGGCAGTGAGCAGTGACAACCATCTCCTCCGAATTATTCTCTACTGTAAGCAGTGCCCAATGCAGTAAATGTTCGTTTCCCCAAGCGGGGAGGGGTGGGGGGAGTGTTATGCTGCGGGAGGCATTCACAAAGCCTTCCGTGGGGCCTGCGATAGTAACCGAAGGCACCATTACAGCTGTGCACTTGGTAAACCTTAATGAGGACGTTCAGCATCCTTTTACGCTTGATGTCTTCCCCGAAGGCGAAGGCATCTTCCAGCGGGATAACCCTCCGTTGCACAAGGCCAGAGTCACGCCACAGTGATTAGAGGAGCACGATGGTGAATTGTTATCTTGACCACGAAATTCGCTTGATCTAAATCGAATGTAAGGCACCTCCGGCACTATCGGGAGCCAGCTCTGTGTCCACAGAGCACCATCCCGTAATTTATGGGAATTCTGTCAGCTCTGCATAGACATCTGGTGCCGAGTAACTCCAAAAACCCTCCAAATTGTATCATCAAGCCACAAGAACCGCTGCTGTAATGCGTTCCAAAGGTGGACCAACACTCTGTTTAAAAGGTGGCGACAACGTTTTGGAACTTCGGTGTGTACATACTAGAGTGGGCGGCTGCGTATTGGCGAAACGGCCAGCCCCTCAGTTCAGCTGGCGGGTCTACGGACTGGTCGCCACAAGGCCGGCTGCGGCTGGCTGGCAATCTTGTGTCAGCGGAGGCGCGAGCGCAGCTCATGAACGTCACGACGGGTGGCGCCTCGCCGGTGCTTACCGCCCCCACAAACAAACACCTGCCGACGGGAAGAGAAGCAGGCGGGCCTTGGGAGAGGTCGCGGTCGCCGCCGCTGTCGACCGCAGCCGCCTCACTTTTACACGGCGTCATGAACCCGCAGCCTCAGCAATACTCCGTTCCAAATCTTGAACTCACCTGATCGTACAGCTCTCATAGTATGTACGGGGTGGTCAGAAACAATCTGAATAGCTCGTAAGGTTGTCGCTGTGCTGACAAATAATTGTTAAGAAAAAAATTCGATGCCTTGCGCCGTTTCCGATTTAATTACTATTGAAGTTAGCCAGTCAGGCGGTTGTGCGTGCAAATTAAATCGGCCCCACACGTATGGTATCGCAAAATGTGTTTTAGATTTGGTTTCCTAAAACCGAACAAGAGAGCGCTTCATTTTTTTTCATTTAAACACTACAGAGTAGCCTCCACCTGGGTTACTAAGGTGGGCCGTGTGCTACTTAAGACAAGTGACAAGCCAGGCAGCGTTAGGTCTCTTAGCAGTAATGGCTGCTTGCAAGTTAGGTTAGCTTGACCAGCCCCCATTCCGTTACCGTCCCTGCCACGTGGAGGTGGACATTTTTCTAATATTTCTGCCCTGGCTGTTGCTCTGTGTGTTGGTACACTCTTTGATACAGTGAGTGATTTTTTAATGCAAAATAATTAATAAAACCAATATAATTAATTAAGTATAAAGTAAAACACAATAGAAATAAAAATATATACACAAAAAGAAAATAAAGGAAAAGAATTCTGAACTATACGGTATCTAACAAGAACCAAGTTCTCCATGATGAAATTTTAGAGTGCAAGCCTATACATATGCCCCAAAATTAACCTGAACTAGATTTCTCTATATGAGATTACAAATGATGTTAAAATTTCACATGAAACATAAGAACATAATGAATATTAAGACATAATGGTATTAGTAAATTCTTGCATAAACAATCTTAGATACAGGAAGTATTCAGGTAACTATGTTTAAACATAATAAGATTCCTCTATTCAAAATTTAAAAATTTAATTTAAATATGAGATAACGTTACAAATCATCAGTTGTTAGAGACAAGTGGTTACCAAAGTTAATATAATTAATAAAAAGAATATAATTATACTTAGTATAAAAGAAAATGAGTATAAACAGTGAATTTTTTAAAATACGTGGTGTCTCCTAAAACCTGATTCTCACACATGCAATTCCTGAGTGTGGAGGCTGTGTATGTGCCTGTAGATTGAACATAACTAGATCTGTAAATAAGTTTTCAAATTTCACGTGAATAATAAAACAATATGAATATTAACATATAGCAACACAATTATACCTTTCCAGGCTATTAATCATAACTGATACCAAAGATGTCCCCAACACAAATGAAAATACAAAAATATTCAGATAGCCATATGATCCTCTGTACAAGATTTTATTTGGGACAATAGATTACTAAAGTAGAAACAATATTAATATATCTTAAAAGCTAGAAGTGTCTATAGTAGACAAATCAAACATTAACTTTCATATAAGTCTAAAATGTGATAATTCAAGTGTAATATTACTTAAATTGATAACAACTAAATCCAGTACATGTGGCAAGACAAGTGACAAGGTTGTGAGCCAGGAAGGGGAATCTGCATGAATGTCCAATGAAATCTCAGATATTCTGTGAGCCAAAACTGGGAGCTTACATTATATGTATAATGAAGTACATCATCAGTCGTGTGACACAGTCATTGTAAGTTTGGCCCATCTACATCCATATAGTATTAATTAAGAGAGCGATACAATAATTTGATCGAGCGACGTGGCGCAGTGGTTAGACACTGGACTCGCATTCGGGAGGGCGATGGTTCAACCCCGCGTCCAGCCATCCTGATTTAGGTTTTTCGTGATTTCTCTAAATCGCTCCAGGCAAATGCCGGGATGGTTCCTTCGAGAGGGCACAGCCGACTTCCTTGCCCATCCTTCCCTAATCCGATGAGACCGATGACCTGTCTGTTTGGTCTCCTCCCACAAACAACACAACCCAACAAAAATTTGACATGAGGCAGTAGTAAGGATGGAACCCGAGCCAGTAGCTGAACAGTCTCTGGCGCTATCGTCTACGCTATGAGAACAACTGATACTATTTGCGTCTGGAGGACCAATTGAATTCGTGCGCGACGGTCTCATTAGCTAATTTCTGTTTAATTAATTTGGAAACGGTGCAACGCATTGAAACTTTTTCTTGACAGTTATTTCTCAACACAATATACCCTACAACCCCCTTACAAGCTATTCAGACCTTTACTGACTATCTTGTGTAGAGGAGAAAACATATTCAGAACGTTATTTGGTATTAGAGCTACCCCACTATGCAAAGAAGGTTTGCAACTGCATCATCCAGGGAGCCATTTCTTGACCATTTATTTAAGGAAAACATGGAAAATCTTATCACTTTGCGAGATCTCAGCGAGAAAACAACTATTTACTTGCTGTAACCCCACAAAGCGCGACCCACTCATTGTCGTGTAACAGCGCGTGGAAGGATTTGACTATAATTACACCGATTATTTAGAGAAGAGTGACATATCATGTTTAAAATAAGTGTAACATATTCCTACAATATGTAGTATTCTGTATGGTTTATACACTAAGTGAAGGGCTAGTAAGAGTGCTGTTCACAAAAATGTACGACCTTCTGATTTTTTTCACGAATGCGGAAACAACCAGTCACTGTCTAGCTGCTGACAAGTGAACACGCGAGAGTGGTAGTTGACGGATTTTGTGTTGTGGGCAAAATGGCAGAAAAATTGGAACAACATTATTGCATCAAATTTTGTTTTAAGATTAGTGATTTTCATGTTGAAACAATCCCCAAGATTCGGAAAGCAATAGGTACCACGCAGATAAACGAGTGGTTCAACCGCTACAAAGATGGCGCTCGTCAGTGAAGGACGTTCAGGTAGGCCCTCAACACCGGCAAATGTGGTTGTTATTGATCACGCAAGGACCCTGTAGATGCAGGATAGATCAATAACGATCAGAGAATTTGCTAATTATGTCAAAATCAGTATTTAATCAATTCATTACATTTAACGGAACATCTGGATCTCAGGATGATCTCAGTAGAATCTGTGCCACAGTTGCTAGCAGAAGCAACTTCGTTCGGAGATCGTACAGGAGATGCTGGCCAGTAGTTCAACCTGTGACCAGTAATCCCAACTTTCTTAACACAGTGATCACTGGTGATTAATCCTGTGTTTATGGGTAAGACCAAGAAACAAAGTTCCAGTTGTTGAAACGGAAGCACCCTTCGTCTCCGAGATCCAAAATTGCGAGACAGGTCCGCAGCAATGTGAAAGTTATGCTGACCGTCTTTCTTTACTCTAATGGCATGGCCCATCACGAGTACGCCACAGAAAGTACTTACGTCAATAAGGAGTATGTATGTATGTATTGTATGTATGTTAACCGTGGACCTAGAAACGACGGAGAGGCTCCGGCCCGCCGCAGCCGCAGTGGTCCACAACCCCACGACGACTACCGCAGTTCACTTCACCCCTCCGCCGCCCCACGCCGAACACAGGGTTATTGTGCGGTTCGGCCCCCGGTGGACCCCCCCCCCCCCCCCGGGAACGTCTCACACCAGACGAGTGTAACCCCTATGTTTGCGTGGTAGAGTAATGGTGGTGTACGCGTACGTGGAGAAGTTGTTTGCGCAGCAATCGTCGACATAGTGTAACTGAGGCGGAATAAGGGGAACCAGTCCGCATTCGCCGAGGCAGATGGAAAACCACCTAAAAGCCACCCACAGACTGGCCGGTTCACCAGACCTCGACACAAATCCGCCGGGCGGATTCGTGCCGGGGACCAGGCGCTCCCTTCCGCCCGGAATCAATAAGGAGTACTATCAAGAGATTCTGAGTAGCCTTTATGAAGCAGTGAGACGCAAACGGTCTTACTTCTGGGCAACGTGCAGATGATACCTTCACCACGATAGCACACCCGCTCATCGTTCTCACTTAATTCAGAGTTTTTTTGGCCAAACACAACGCCGCTGTAGTTTGTCACCCTGACTTAGCACCGAGTGATTTCTGCCTTTTCCCTCGACTGAAGAATATTATGAAAGTGGGCAAAATTTCAGAACGGGAGAGACATTCTGCGGAAATCGATGGAGCAGCGGGGATTCATACCAAAAGAGGCTTCCCAGCGATGCTTCCAGCAGGGCAGCAGCGTTGGGAGAGGTGTGTAGAAGATTTAGAGGACTACTTTTAAGAGTGACTGATGACAAACAATATCTCACAGAGATTGATTAAAAAAAGGAGGGAAAACAGATACTTTCTGAGCAGACATCGTAAATAACAGTGTTATTTTGGCATATTAACACTTGGTGCATCTTTGCATGCGAACATAATGAAAATTATTTTTTGCTTATTCGGAATATCGCCACTTCAAATATGTCTGAAGGCTGAACACTTGAACAATACAGAGGTTGCATTATTATAGTAGTTGCGGAGTCGTGGAGCGACGGTGCTGGATCATGGCGGAATGGGCAGCTCGGATATCGGAGGTGCCGCACAGAGATTTCTGTTTGAGATGTTCCATGGTGTGAAACCTGAGGATGCAAGTTGATTTTTAAGATAGAGGCAGCACTTCAGAAAAAGGTGACTGATTTTGAGTTTGTTAGCTGCAATGGCAAGTTCAGTAATTATTGCTGTGCAAGGGTTACATAGTACCCAATAACATCTACGTGCTGGTAACCAGAGGAAACTATCAATCATGTGGTCAGCGTTCTAATTAGCCCTCCCCCAATAACATTGCATTAGGAAGTCACGGAAAGAAATTTCTGTAATAGAAATGTTTTGTAGAAACAGAAATTATCAAGTATGACAATGCGGAGAAAGAGAATGCAGATTATTCATGTTAGCTGGATTTTGTAGAAACAGAAATTATCAAGCATGGCAATGCGGAGAAAGAGAATGCAGATTATTCATGTTAGCTGGAATTTACATTTCTGTCTTAAAAGGATTTACATTCAGAGCACTTACTTTCGTCATTTGTAAATATTTTACTAGCCATATCCCCATTGTTCAAAGAAAAATGTTTACTAGAACTTGTATTGTCACGCCCTTTGCGCGAACAATAATTGCTTATTTGAAAAGAGAGTCAAAAACTAATTTGCTAAAACATCAGCTTAAAAGAAATAAGAATGAGAAGGCAAAATGCCGTGCAGTGATTTGTTTCAGATCATAATTTGCAATGCAACCATGGCACGGTCAAGTTATCTATAGCAAGATAAGAACTTGTTGCAGAGCCTAAATGAACATTTTTGACAGAATTTAGGTAGAGTTTTCCATTGGTGAAATTTTGGGTAAATTCAATAGATGCGTCTTTGTAATAGGGCACTTTACGTAACAGTCATTCTGATTATTCTTGTGAATTGTTCAATTATGAAATCTAACTTACAGACAGTCAGATGCACTTTAGATTAATTAAAATCACATTCATAAAAAGTAATCTGCTTAAATAAGCTCACCTTCAAAAGTAGGGTAGCTACGCCGATTCTAGATCTGAATGTGTAATCGGAAGTTTAGAAGTTAGACAGTTTTAGATTGGTAACAGGAAATTCAGTTAAATACAGTTGCAACATACAACCAATACTAAACAGATAACTTTCAGTTGGTCAAACTACAAGGAAAGTTCCTAAAATGAATTCTATGGAAAACAGTACCTACTGAGACGTAGACCAATCTGTCTTCTCATTCCCATCTGCCTCTTAAGTAGACGCAGACACTATAGGCAACACTGCACGTGGTTACCAAGCTTCCTGAGACATCCTTCAGTCCTTCTTCGCGGTGAAGCACGCCCTCTTTCTAATACACCTGCCTCCTTTCGAAAAGTGTCAGTTGGCTTGGTCACACGTTCCTGCAATGTCTACATATTGTCGACGCGCTGGGTATACATCAGTGCCTTTAAATATCCCCGTAGCCAAAAACCTAACGGATTCAGATCTGGTGAACGCGTAGGCCAAGCTACCGGGCCTCATCAGTCAATCCTTCGCCCATGGAACGTTGCGGTGAGATATTGTCCCAAGATATGTAGAAAATGGGGTGGAGCCCAGTCGTGCGTAAACCACAATCGTTATCATTCTGCAGTAACGCTTGTAATTTAGCACCCAGGAATCGGTGCTACACAGCACCTGTTAACTTGTTTGGTAAAGTGTATCGCCCTATTAGTCTGTCGCCGAAAATTCCTGCCCCTACATTGAGACTGAGGCGAACCTGATACATCATCTCCATGATCGAGGTTTTGCATTTCCCACGTGCGTACTGCGGTTTTTAGTGTGCCATGTCTTGTAACGGCCTGCACTACGAAATACTACACATTACATAATACAAGTAAAACGGCCCATTTCTCAACAGGTACTCGTTTCTTCTGGTTTTGATCAATACTACCTTCCGTAGGAATACGTGAAAATGTCTTCACTTCTATTCTGTTTTTCCTTTCTTTTTTTAAAAAAAAGTATAAAAGCGAGGACTTCTCACGAACCTCAACGGCAGAAATACACGGACAGTGGTAGATTACCTCTCCCAATCCACCACACGTTGTTAAACTTTTCTGGCAGAAACTGGAAGAACGTATGGACAAATATCCACATAAAAAGCTCCCTACAGATGTACGTAATCATTAGTACGAAGTAGTAGTGGATACTGCCCTTACTGGGCAGACGACCTTTAAATGACCACAGCACATACTCCTTACTGTACGGAATGCCAGTTCATAAATTCAGTCGCACGTCATTTTACTTGCAAGTAACAGTACTCAATATGAAACTGGATGGAATATGGCATTTTACAAGTATTTACAGAACTACCGAAAGTGAAGAGCTAACGATACCGGGTTGGAGATTATTTCCACTAAAAAAAAGTATGGGTAGTTAATGAGACTTTTCTGGCAGTATGTATGGAGAAATATCAATATAAAAAATTCCCTACATATGTGCGTTATCATTAGTACGGCGTAGTAGCGGACACTATCATTACTGGGCAGAAGAGTTTTAAAATACGCCAATCAGACACACCTTACTGAACGGAATGTCAGGTCGTGAACTCAGTCGCACATCATTTTACTTGCAAGGGCATTACCCAATACTAAATTGAACGGAATATGGCATTCTCTCAAAAGCTTCGAACATTTGCGTTCAGCACTTTCGATCGAAATTAAGAAGCTCATAAGTACATCTCAAAGGAAATAAAAGATCACGTGAAATTACACCCTTTTCAACCTGACGTTTCAAATCATCGTGTCGATGTGGAAGCTGGACTGCTGCGAGACAAAGTGCTGTTTGGTTTGGTTTCGTTTGAAAGTTATTGGAGGAATAAAAATTTAAGGAAATACATTCAGTATAAGAGAAATTATTTTATTTGCTGCTTGTGTTTCATCTGTTATTACACAAACAAGCGATATGTTACATCGGTGTAGAACCATTTTCTTCATCTCCTCTTTATTTAATCGGTGGCCAAGAGGCGGCAACATATGTTATTTCTTGTTCTGATTATTTATTTTTTTGGATCTGCGATGCACCTAAGGAAAATTTTCAAGTGATTTTCAGGCGATTTTCAACCCTCCTTTAGACAGATTCGTCGCTGGTCCCCAAACTCCACCTCAGAACGTATGGTTCACTGATGATGACAATGATTTCGTGACACTCAGAACAAAATAAACAGCCGAAACACACAACTTCGTCCCTTTTAGTTAAGGGGGGTAGGACGTCAAACGGGCCGACTTGGAGCAGGAGAATCTCCACAGGACATTTTAATTTCTACTGTCTATACTTTTACACATAAATTCATAAAACTTTGTCACCATGACCAGGAAGGATTGAGGACTCACACTTATCGCAGTGGAAGTCCAAAAACGTAGCAAAATACCTTTGTTTACATGTGAAATTTCATCATTTTTTCACTTACTACTGGCTACATTTGTTGCTTATAGGTACACTTTTCTTCCTAAGTACGAGAGATTCTTCGACGAATTTTTCATAGCTCACAAACAGTAGTTACAGGTGCATGAAACTCTAGAATTTTCCAAATCGATTAAAAACTGTGGAAAAAATTGAAATAATTAACTATAAAACTTGAATTTTTTCTAAACATGAAGTTTAAAATGTAACAGTTCATTCATTTTTTCATAAATTAAACAACTTCTAGAGTTTCATACACCTGTAACTGTGGTTTGCATGCTGTGCAAAAGTCATCGAATAATCTCTCTTACTTAGGAAGAAAAGTGTACCTATAGCAACAAATGCAACCAGTAGTAAGTGAAAAAATGATGAAATTTCACACGTAAAAAAAGTGTGTTTTGTTACGTTTTGAGCTTCCACTGCTACGAGTATGAATCCTGAATCCTTCCTGGTCATGCTGTTAAAGTTTTATGAATTTATTTGTAAAAGTATAGACAGTGGAAATTAAAATGTCCTGTGGTGCCTCTGCTGCTCCAAGTCGGCCCATTTGACGTACTACCCCACTTAAAAGCTTACACTCTTTTAACTTTGACCTGGGTGTTCGTAAAATGCTATGATCCTTCTTTTATCCTCTGTAATGTTACCCCTTTTTGTAACAAATCTGACCGACGTGTAAGTAAACACAATCTGACTAAGCTTATTACAATTTCGGTGTGGCAAGGAATTTCGCAAAGCGCAATGGAATAAAGAAAGGGGGGATTCACCAGAGTTAACTAAGACAAAATTAAAATTAAGATACTCACTGCAGTCCTCACGTATTTACTAACTGTGTAAGTACATTGTTTGCTATAGGTAAATTTTGTGCAACCCAAATTTTTTTTCTATCTGTGCCCTATGCCAACTAAAAAGCTGAAAAACCGTGAGTTCGTGTGGTAACAGACATTATTACGATTCCATCTCCGCCGTCACGTGTCTCGAACTTATACAGCGCACAGACTTAGCCGTATAGCTAAAATTATTACTTGATATATGTGTAATCACTTCTTGTGGCAGGCTACTTCTCCCTACCTTTAAATACCATTCATATGAATGCGGTACGTTTCGAGAATTTAATTCTCGAGTGAACACATGTGGGGGTATGGAATATGTGGAAGGATTCATTAAACAGAGACCAGAGTGGAGAACTATAAATTCGTAACATCTCAACTATACTGAAGCGTAATATAATGATAAGTATTCATGTACAGAACAGTATACTTCATCTGCAAGTACAATTCCACAGACCATGTAAATTTATGTTACAAAAAATGGTTCAAAAAATGGTTCAAATGGCTCTGAGCACTATGCGACTTAACTTCTGAGGTCATCAGTCGCCTAGAACTTAGAACTAATTAAACCTAACTAACCTAAGGACATCACACACATCCATTCCCGAAGCAGGATTCGAACCTGCGACCGTAGCGGTCACGCGGTTCCAGACTGAAGCGCCTTTAACCGCACGGCCACACCGGCCGGCCCGAAAAAAAAAAAAAAAAAAAAAAAAAAAAAAAAAATGGTTCAAATGGCTCTAAGCACTATGGGACTTAACATTTGAGGTCACCAGTCCCCTAGACTTAGAACTACGTAAACCTAACTAACCTAAGGACATCACACACATCCATGCACGAAGCAGAATCCGAACCTGCGACCGTAGCAGCTGCGTGGTTCCGGACTGAAGCGCCTAGAACCGCTCAGCCACAACGTCCGGCTTAAGTTACAACCGCATATCAATAGACTTAAGAAATTGACAGCAAATTATTTTAAATTCAGAAACATTGACTTGCGAGTTTAAGAGCACTAGACAAGTCACTTGAAAGCTTTGATGAATAAATTAGAAATGAATATTGAGCACGATATGTTCTAAAGAAGTTGAAAACACGAACACAGATCTGACATTCCCCACGTCAAATACGACAAAAATGTATCGCAGGCAGAAACCTGATTCTTCATTACCTGAAATGTCAAATAATTTACATTCACATAAATGCAGCACCTATATGCAAGCCAGCAGCAGCTTTACTACAAAGACGCTTCGTTGTGGCTACTCCACTTTCAGAAGACGAAGTGTCTACACCGCGAGCGAAGTCGGCACGTCCAGTCGTCGCATCTACAGGAAAGGAAACTGAGAGCCTTGTGTGAGGGTTACGATTTCTTTCAAAACGAATTGTGTCGCCTAGAGTTCCCATTGGACGGCTCCAGTCGAAGTTCTCGTGATCCCATCAAGATAAGATTTGCAGTTTCCAGCCGGCCGCTGTGGCCGAGCGGTTCTAGGCGCTTCAGTCCGTAACCGCGCTGCTGCTACGGTCGCAGGTTCGCATCTGCCTCGGGCTTGGCTGTGTTTGATGACCTTAGGTTAGTTAGTTTTAAGCAGTTCTAAGTCTAGGGGACTGATGACTCAGATGTTAAGTCCCATTTGAACCATTTTGCAGTTTCCATTTAGAGATGCACCACCCGAGCAGAGATATGCGTGACTACAGATCTTTGAGGCTGACGAGTGACACTAATATGCGGCATCAAAGGAGCTTCGCGCCAAAGAGACGCCTTTCAGTGCTCATGTAAACTATGAATGAGTAAGCTGATTTTGACTGATTAGTCATTACCTGCAGCCACAGAGAAACTGGTTTAGTCATTATAAATTTGTGTGAGCATTGACTGATACTAACTTGATAGTTAAAAGTGATGTGTTCACTGATGCCCTCTACCAACAGCATGCCAAATATGTGAACAAGTTCGCTCTTTAGGCTAACTGACAAGTATGGTGACAGGGTGGACAAGTCACCACAAAGTTAAAATAACATAAAGTTTCCCAAATCATCGAATCTGCGGACCCATTACATGGAGTGAACGCTGGGGAAGAATTCGAAAAAGTACTTTGAGATACGGAACCAATGACGGAGGGCAAAGGACTTCGATCTGCTGAACAGATACTGCCAAAGTGGTGTGCATCTAAATCATGTATTAAGTGTATTCTATAGAGTATTACTCCGATGTTTTCTATCTTTGTCAAGCAGTCATGATGACAACTGTCAAACTGACTCAGACATGCAATTCTAGAATCGTAGCAGGTCGATATTGATAGTTCTGAAGTTTAGCACAGACTCTCAGGAACCTGAAACGGGAATCTTTAGAAGACAGACGATGTTGTTCTTGCGAGACCTCTTTGGGTACAGAGTCGGTAAACGAGGAAATCTGAGTAATAATTTTGCTGCTTTCTTCGTATATCGGCCGCGAAGCCCACGAAATTAAAATGAGACAGTTTAGGAAAGTTGCACAAGCCACACCAATACCCCGAGAAAGGAAATAGGAGTAACCCGCTGAGTTACAGACCCATATCACTCATGTCGATTTGCAGTAGGTTTTTGGAACATATAGTGCAAAAATGGTTCAAATGGCTCTGAGCACTATGGGACTCAACTGCTGAGGTCATTAGTCCCCTAGAAGTTAGAACTAGTTAAACCTAACTAACCTAAGGACATCACAAACATCCATGCCCGAGGCAGGATTCGAACCTGCGACCATAGCGGTCTTGCGGTTCCAGACTGCAGCGCCTTTAACCACACGGCCACTTCGGCCGGCGAACATATAGTGCGCTAAAACATTATGAATCACCTCGATGAAAACGATTTGTTGACAAATAGCCAACATGGATTCATCAGAAAATATCGTTCTTTTGAAACATAACTTTATTCTCACGCAGTAATGAGTGTTGTCGACAGGGGATGTCAAATTGATTCCATCTTTATAGACTTCCAGAAGGCTTTTCACGCCGTTCCTCACAAGCGACACTAAATAAATTGCGTGCTTCTGGAGAATCGTCTGGATTGCGTGACTGGATTCGTGATTTCCTGTCAGAAAGGTCACAGTTCGTAAGAATTTATGAAAAGTCGTCCAGTAAAAGAGAATATCTGGCGTTCCTCAAAGAAGTGTTATAGGCCTGATCTTGGTCCACATAAACGATTTACGAGACAATCTGAGCAGTCGTCTTAGATTTTTTGCAGATGGTGCTGTCATTTACCGTCATTCCGTCATTTAATGTCATCAGAAGATCAAAACGAATTGTAAAATGATTCAGGCAAGATATCTGTATGGTGCAAAAAGTAACAATTGCCTCTAAATCATGAAAAATGTGAAATCATCTTCATGAATATTTAACAGAATCCGCTGAATTTCAGTTTCACGATAAATCAAACAAATCTGAAGGCTGTAAACTCAACTAAATACTTGGGGGTTAAAATTGGGAACAGCTTAAATTTGAACGATCACATGGATAATGTGGTGGGAAAAAGAAAACCAATGATTTCGATTTATAGGCATAAAACTTAGAAAATGTAACAGGCTTACCAAAGAGACTGCTCAAACTACTCTTGTCGGCCTCTTCTGGAATACTGTTGTGCGACGTGGGATCCATATCAGACAGGAATGACGGAGAATATCGAAAAAGTTCAAAGAAGGGCAACTCGTTTTGTATTATCGCGAAATAGGGGAGAGAGTACCATGGGTATGATACACGAACTGGAGTGGCAGTCATTAAAAACAAAAGCGTTTTGCTGTGCGGTAGGACCTTCTCAAGATATCTCAGTCACCGACTTTCTCCTCAGAGTGTGAAAATATTTTGATGGCGCCCATCTACGTAGGGAGAAATGATCATCATGATAAAATAAGAGAAATCAGAACTCGCATGTAATGTGTTAGCTTTTACCGCGCGCTGTTCGAGGGTGCAACGGTAGACAAGTAGCTTAAAGATGGTTCGATGAACCCTCCACCAGGCACTTAATTGCGGTCTGCAGAGTAATCAAGTAGATGTAGATGTAGGATGCGTACTAATGCATATATAGCAGACAGCCTTCTCTCACTCTGTACGCGAACGGAAATAGAAACAAAAATTTCGATAACATTGGTTCGGAGTACCGACCGCCAAATACTGCACAGCATAGTGTCGTGGTTTGGTTGTTGACGAGGATAAAACAGAGAAGGCAGTTGCTGAAATCTGGCGGAGGTTCTGCTCACGTTGCACAGCTCGAACGGGGCGCAGAGATTAACGACGTCCATATACTATTGAGCAAACTTCAGCGACAGGTTCACGTACAGTCACTTGCGAAGGCCATATATTTTAGCTGTTAAGAACACTGTATGCCCATTGTTCTAAAGATTGACGCAAGAAAATTCAACTAGCTCTGCGGCTAGTTCTCTGGCGCTGGCTGGAGATAATATAGTGGAAATATCTGTTAGGAAGAACTCTGTATATATTGAAATAAAGAGATTTTTAATGGATGAATATCGAGAATTTTTTGTGTGTTTGTCTGTGGAAGGCATGATTTTTAATATCGATCTGTACTACCCACTTCCTTCTTTTAATTCTGTCAAACATAATACAGCATCTCACATCTCATTAATGGTTCAAATGGCTCTGTGCACTATGAGACTTAACTTCTGAGGTCATCAGTCCCCTAGAACTTAGAACTACTTAAACCTAACTAACCTAAGGACATCACACACATCCATGCCCGAGGCAGGATTCGAATTTGCGACCGTAACGGTCGCGCGTTTCCAGACTGTAGCGCCTAGAACCGCTCGGCCACTCCGGCCGGCCATCTCGTTAATCTTAATGTTTTCAACTGGACCTTCGCATCTACTACTGCTACCCCTTTTCATTTATTTTTCAAAAAGAAATTATTATAAGACACTGTTATATCTAAACTTTACGTGACGTGCTAGATTATTGGGTCGTTTTAATCTACTAAAAAAATTTTTGTTTTAAATTCATTTCTGACGATCAAAGTGGCAGCTGATTTTCATAATTTGACTGGCTATGAAATGACGATGTACGATTTCTGATGCCGAAGTTACCGCCATTTGATCGTTTGCAGGCAATGACCATAGTAGTATCGGATTAGCTGACGAAATTGATACTCAGTGTGAATGCATCAGGAAATTCTGAGCCCTGATTCTTTAAGGAATCAAATACCTACGTATAAAACAGTTTCAAACGTCTGATTACTTTACAAATGATTTAATGTGTTAAATATTTCAGTTAAACCTGTGAAACATTTATAGTTGAAAACGCAAAACCCTAATTATGTTAGTTTTATTAGTTTCGGATTGTTCACCGATAAACTAATGAAAAAATCACTACCAAAATTATATTTATGTTTGACGTTCGATGGAAGTCACTAAGTGCTCCCATTAACAATGATGGATGAGTATAATCTGAGTAGCTGGCTCTCCGTTTCAAGAAAAGTTATTTTTTGACGCATCTCAGTGTCTATGACCTAGTATCTCCTGAACTATGGGCCGTACAAAGATATAACTGTGCATGTACATTCAGTGGTATGTATTTATACTGTCTTCAAAATGTGTTGCCAATAGAGTTAGTAGTAGAGAAGTGATTATCTAAAAAGTCAAGCCTGATGCTGCCGTTGTACTGAAGGAGCAACGAAAATGTAATAAGCGATAATCTTTTATTCTTTAACTATTTTCCGAAGAAGTGTCAGCAACTAAAAGTTTCTAAAAGATTTGAAACTGTGTGTGAAGTTTTTCTGGAAGTCGCTAAGTGCACTGATTCTAAAATACTGGATAACTATAGAGCGGGTAATTTATGTTTCGTGAACTACATCGCCCCGAGACATATACACAGTTTCTAACTATAATAGTCGATTTACTGTGTTAAACCTTTAAGGTAAAATTATACGTCCTAAATACTACTCGTAGATTATGACAACATTTTAAATCTTTAAATTCGCTCAGGGATTGTATGATATACTGAAAGTCTTTTGTAACCCGCAAAAACTGTTAGGTATGAGGTGTTCAATAACGTACACACATACAGAGGTAACAACCCAGCTAGACATGTTAAGGGATTAATTGGACGGCAGGCGGAAAGAACTTTGGCCGAACTAATGCTGGTGAAGTGTGTAAAATTCATTGTGTCTTCTTCGCTATCTCCCCAAAATTTGTGTGAAAATAACTTACAATTTGTGTGTTTACTTGAAAATTGATATAACGTCCATGTTTACGGCATTTAACAAGTGACATTCTAATCTTTTCTGAATTGTGCAGATTTTCTATAATCCGAATGACCAATGATCTCACTTAGTCCGGATAAACGTGGTTCCATTTCTCTGCAAATTGCTGACTCTGCCACTGCCGCATTTTGATGCCAACAGTGCCTGCAATGTTTATTGCCTTTGTACCACGCTCGAAGTTACACAGGAGGCTGGTTGGAGCGGTAACGCCGCGTCAATGACGAGATACTAGAGACCGAGCATAACATCGGATTGAGAAAGATTGGATATCCGTCGGTGATATCCGTGACAAAGAGAACACTGTGTCATTTGCCGCAAGGAGTTTTGGAGAACCACTGAAATCTAAAATATGGGAGGCTGGAAGGGGATCTGTAACTGCACTCCTCCTGAATGTGAGTCCAATCAATTAAGAGAAAATTTTTTTGGCAACTCACACGGGCTCCGAATTTTTCATTAAATTTCAAGTAGTTTTAGTAGCAAATTTCATCATATTTTTGGTACACGTTGGGGTATTTCATACGTATTTTTCAGTGACAAACTAATAACTGCCGTTTTTCGATTTGTGTCACTTCTCTTGCCGGGGTGTGATATATCCACGGCGTACGATGTCGTACAGTTAATTTTTATTCCTACGTAAAATTTGTCTAAAGTATTTGTGGTATATTCCTGAACGTATGCGGATTTTCATATGTATATTCAGTCAGTGTCTCAAAAATGGAAAGCAAGATTTAAGAGGCGGCCATGTTGATTTTAGTTGGCTTTCCATGTGTAGTTACTGACCTTGTCATGACACTGAATTCGGACCAGGTACTGTGGAATCGATTTCTTTGATACCATACAGCAGTGTACTAAATACGGTAACAGTACATTAGTGAGGAACACTCAACGTTTTAAACTAAAAGCGATATGTTACAAATTCTTTCTACAAACAGTTTTGAATGCTACAAAAATCTCTTTCGCTTTGTTGATAACAACTAGATCTGAGCGAGGAAGGGGCGGATGAAAAGGGAGGGGTGTGTAGAATAGTAAGGAAGGAGAGAGGCAAGAAAGAGGAATATGAAGGAAGAGAGTAGAGAGGAGACGATGGGAATAAAGCGAGAGGGAGAGGAATAGTGAGAACCGATACAGGCCGCTGTCCCGTCCAAATAAACTCGGCAGCCTTACGAAAACAAGCGGGGCGCCTCGCGGAGCGCGCTCTACAGTAAAATACAGGATTTACGTCTGTTTGCTTACATCGCACTCCGGTCGCGTGTCATCGGCGCAATATAGGTCCGAATTAAGTGTTTGGCCGGCAGTTCAGGGGAAACAGCAGTCGCGCGATGACGTTTACTGCCGCGGCCCGCGTAAACTCCGGGAACCGCCAGCCGCGCACCAACGACAGCTTCTGCAACGTGGCGGCGACTGCGTCAACAAACGCCGGGGCAGACGCTGGTCGCCGGAGCAGCAGAGTGGTTCGCGGAGGTGGCGGCGGCGGCGGCGGCGAAAGCGCTGCTAGCCTACTTCGGCTTAGGCTACGGTCAGAGCCGTTCCGATATCGGTCGATTCCGCTGACAGCCGGCATCGGTCGGAGACGGCAGATCCGTTCAAATCAATACGCCACTATGTGCACGGCCACACAGTAGCCTATCTTATCTCCCGAACTTGTAGACACCGGACGACAATCGGTGAAATTCAAATCTGTTTGTTTTCTTCGCTCAAATCGACCGACGTTCTCGCACACGAAATATGGGATGTGAGAAACTGGCATGTTTAGTCGAAGAAAGAGTGAGTTTGTGGCACCCTGAGGATAAAAATATCATAATCGGCATATAGTGCGGAATCAGTGGACTGAAACCGCAAGTTCACTCGAAACCTCAAATAGGCAATATCTTTATTGGAAATTTTAAGCATAGATTACAATCTCAAAAATTAATTTTTTCAAGTGAAAAGGGTGGAGTATCTTATATGCTTATAGCTACTGTAATGGATCTTTTTCTGTGTTAGGTTCCCACTAGTTCTCTACAGATTATCATTACTGCTTACTGGCGTTTTATGCCAGTGGTTCTGTTAGTATGAAGTGTTTTGCAAATGTGGTGTACGGTAGTTATTTCCACTTTTAAGTGCTTTGGGTTTTCAGTGCACCGTATGCTACACTTTAGGCTTATCTTTTACTCGTACGATAAATGACAGTCACTGAAGGTTAATTGACGAACATCAGCACAACTTTAAATAAATACAGCGCAACAGAGTTTTTATAATTTGCTTTTCGAGGTCACCACGAATTATCTCGAGTATATAACACAACGTTTCTCCCATCCTCTCATATATTCGTAAAACTTATCTGGTGACTCCGATAAATGTGGACAGAGTATGTAGCACTCGCCACGTTCTTTACGAGAAAGGAAAACTCATTCACATCATTCGGCGACTCTTTAATAGAAGTAGCCGCTATGCAGCACTCGTATCCAGACACAGAAGCGTCGTGGTATGTACCCCACCCTAAAAAATTCAAATCTAGCCTACTTTGTACGTAGAATAGATTCTAACCTAACCTCCTTGACCTTGCCAAAAGCCGGCCGCGGTGGTCTAGCGGTTCTGGCGCTGCAGTCCGGAACCGCGGGACTGCTACGGTCGCAGGTTCGAATCCTGCCTCGGGCATGGGTGTGTGTGATGTCCTTAGGTTAGTTAGGTTTAAGTAGTTCTAAGTTCTAGGGGACTTATGACCTAAGATGTTGAGTCCCATAGTGCTCAGAGCCATTTGAACCTTGCCAAAAACTGAAGAAGGAGATCGGACGCACTGTGACCCTACTATCTGCCGATGTTATCTGACGACCTCTGGCGGCGGTCTCTAACGGCAGTTGTCAGTGCCGTTGTGAACGCAGCCTTAAGCCGTCGGCAAACGGACCGTGCTGTCGAACGTTAACGTTGAGCGTGCCAAGTTCAACGTGCTGCTGAACGCTCAGGAACGATGCGACTTGTGCATACGGTACGTGGGCCCCAACGTGGTATACGCGATCGCAACGCACTCCAGCGGCAGTTGAGGGATGCTTCTAGTTCGTAAATCACACTGTTTACACAACGGGCACGCGTAAAATTCCCACGCTAGCTCTATTAGAACGTACATTTCCTCCATCGTCTACGCAAAGGAAAGTACCATGTCCAATCAATAAGGGCACAGGCTTATAAAAGTTCCATAACAAACAGTGCATTACAAATTTGGAATACTTCTCCACATCTGATAAACATAATTTCATCATTCCCACATTTTAGTAAAACCCCAAGGTCAGTCTTAATTACTGTTCCTACCCAGTAGCAGAATGTTTGCAACAAGTAAATTACGAAGCGTAAAAGAAAAAGGAGCAAAATATCTTTATACAAGTAGCGCAAGCTGTCCTATAGATTAAGCCAATCGAACAAACTTACCCCTCAAAAAAAGGTAAACTTACATTTACATAACATAAAATATTATAGTATATATTTATATTAAACTAATAATTAAGTATCAGAACCTAATAAAAACGCGAATGTTAGGAAAAAAAATTGGCAGTCTCACGACGCGAACCACCGCCCCGTATAGTACAGCGACGCTACTCATTACGCTAAACCAACATCAGACACTGTACAGTATGTAATATTGTGTTACGCTTTGCTGAAAACCTTAAACGTAGATATGTTACTAATTGAAATTTAATTATAACTATTTGCACCAAGAACAATACGTTTTGTGTGGATCATCAGTGTGTCGCTGCCTTCAAATAGCCTACTCTCATAATACACAAGTTGCAATAATTCTTTTGCCACGAATATGATGTTTCTCATTATTTTATTGGAACGAATCACACAGTTAACAACGGGTTTTCCAGTGATTCTCAATTTGCTGGTGCTCAGAAACGGCATATATACATATACTCTTGAAAATGAATGCCAATATGGCGCCTCACAACTCTGTACTGGAGGGAGACGGCGTGCGTGTGACGTAATGTGGCGTTCTGCCATCTCATTGGTCAACGCTCAGACGCACGCTCAGAATATCTGACATGCCAGATATTGCTCTCCCGAACGTGCTATTCCACGCTATGACGTCAGAAACTCGGCACGCTCAACGCTCAACGTTCGGATGCACGGTCCGTGTGCCGACGGCTTTACACTGCACTCCATTCATCGGCCGACGGCTCAGTTAGTTTCTGCACATTTTCTGAAGTGGGTGATGCGCTGGTGTGCGCAGGGCCGGGTCTAGGAGGTCGAACTGTGCAACCGCCCGCTGCGGCGGGTTCTGAGGCAAGCACAGTCTTAAATTTCAATATCGCTCCAAAACTACGAATTAAACGAAACGGAAGTTTTGCATAAATGGATAAGTGTGAGAATAAGTGGGATATACAAATCACTGATAAAATCTAGAGTCAAACTGGGAATTATCTACGGTATCCTGATACAGATAACAAATGAAGCGCTGGAGATGGGTGCATCTACCAAAATGGCAAAGCTTGGTAGTGGTAGTGTTGCCAAGTCAATTTCTACTAGGTGCCTACTCAACACTTGAACCGTACAAAGGTCTGTTTCAAACCACCTACAGAAGCTGAAAACTGTTCAAAAATGGTTCAAGTTGCTCTGAGCACTATGGGACTTAACTGCTGAGGTCGTCAGTCCCCTAGAACTTAGGACTACTTAAACCTAACTAACCTAAGGACATCACACACATCCATCCCCGAGGCAGGATTCGAACCTGCGATCGTAGCGGTAGCGCGGTTCCAGAATGAAGCGCCTAGAACCGCTCGGCCACATCGACCGGCCTAAAAACTGTCCAATAAATAAATGATGGTAAACGTAAGCATATGATGACGTACAAATTCTTAAACAGCAGCCTTAAATACCTATAGAAGTATCGCTGAGAAAAACACTTTGTAACAAGTAAATAAGGGTACAAAAATATGAACTGCCTGTCACATGCCAAAGTCTTTTGAACCCAAACGTAGTGATTAAGCGGCGTTTACACGTAGAAAGGTGCGTTGAATCCTTCTCCCACTACTGCCTATCGCTCGCTGGTGCCATCAATACCATTTCATTTCTCCTCTTCCTAACACGCACCTCTAAATTAATTTTGTCCAGCTTTGTAAGTTTTGCCTTTTTTTTCTTTCGTGGTATCGAAGCCATAATTACTGGTTATTAATCTTAAGATCATACTAAAAAAAAAAAAAAAAAACCTCTCGAACCTTGTTTTGGAGCTGTTGTAACTAACCTGCTCCGCACGAGCTGTTCTTCCAGTTTTGTCGTCGTTCAAATTGTTTATGCTCCAACAACTATATTTAGGATTCAACTGTTACTTTTCGCGGCAGTAAATGAAAGTGCTATCAGTATTTGTTTTGAGCCATAAGTCGTGGTCATGGCATGTCGGAAACAACGCCTTCGCAATATCCGACCATAACCGTTGTTCCTTTTGTAGGTGTTCCTTTGGGGGTTGTGGCCGTTAGTGAACATGAATAACAAATATTAATGTGACAGTGACGGCTAACTACCATCTACTACTTAATCGAAAGGGATATTGTAAATAACGTGTATTTATTGTAAATTATCTCACGATAGAAATTAGATCATATTGAACAAATCATGAATGAAAACAAATTAAACAAACTGTACACCGTTCTTAGATATACTACACTGGTAAGATTGGCTCTCAGCTCTTAATGTTAAGTTGATGCGAAGTTAGATTTAATTATGCCACTAGACAAGCAAATGGTAAATGCGATCTGACTGCGTTCCTATAATCTCAATGTGTCTGAAATAATACGCACTTCGGACACCACCACCAACAAACAAGCCAAACAACATGCAAAAGACAAATAACCAATAACGAATCGTAAGCAAAACTGCACGGATGCTCAGTGGATGGCAAGAACACGATCCAACAACTATTTCTGAACTTAACTGCCGCTGCTGCAAGTTTTACAATACCGTCTACCAGCGTGCTGGCTCCGTCGATACCACTGGGGCGACGACTGCAGCTGCGAAGTCGCTGAATTAAGATAAGTCTCTCAAATATGTTGGGCAGAATAAACTACTCAGAAACTGCTAATACCACAAGCCCCATATTTCCTCTATATGGTACACAACGCTCTCAAGACTGGCTCAACAACTTTTAAGGTGCAGCCCAGTGTGTCTTGTACTAACATGCAATACCAGTATGATAGCTCTGTGCACTGGTTGACTACGTTCAATGGTGACTGCCAGCCTATAAGGCGGAATCAACTGCAATTATACTAGTAGTCAATGCAATGCCTATTGTGCACGCCGATGTCCTACTGTAGCTGCAGACTCTAGATCATACACAGCACACTATTCAGAATCTAAGTCCCTATCTCAGAGCTACTGAACTTCGCGACTGTCCGCTTTCACGGCACAAGACGCTCTCCTCTGCCTCACTCTCCGCACGATGCTCTTGCGACAATCTTGCCGCCAAACTCTAATCAGCCAATCCCGACGCTGCAAAGGCCTCCCACTTCTCCCTCGCGGAGTGATACAATTTCTCCACCTATCCAAAAATTTCTCTCTTCAAACCGCGGGCGTTGACCCTCAGCGTTTCCTGCACTTTCTTATGAACTGTCCAATCAGAGCTCAGCCCATTTGCCAGTATAACAGCGCGCGACCGGGCGGCGCCAGCGCGTACGTTGGACGCTGTCTGTCTGCTCGGCATTTCCCCTCTCTCTCTCACCTGGCACCCTGCGGCGTTCCTTTTTGATGCTTACCGGTCAGTGGCCGCATCCCCTGGGACCCCCGGCCCCTGCACAATGCTCTTCCTGCGCTCGGCGGCCTTCGCCTCCACGGCTGTGCCCGACCACTCCTCGCCTCCACTGGCAAATTTACTTCTCTTACACCTACAGCATGCAACTAAATACACTCCTGGAAATTGAAATAAGAACACCGTGAATTCATTGTCCCAGGAAGGGGAAACTTTATTGACACATTCCTGGGGTCAGATACATCACATGATCACACTGACAGAACCACAGGCACATAGACACAGGCAACAGAGCATGCACAATGTCGGCACTAGTACAGTGTATATCCACCTTTCGCAGCAATGCAGGCTGCTATTCTCCCATGGAGACGATCGTAGAGATGCTGGATGTAGTCCTGTGGAACGGCTTGCCATGCCATTTCCACCTGGCGCCTCAGTTGGACCAGCGTTCGTGCTGGACGTGCAGACCGCGTGAGACGACGCTTCATCCAGTCCCAAACATGCTCAATGGGGGACAGATCCGGAGATCTTGCTGGCCAGGGTAGTTGACTTACACCTTCTAGAGCACGTTGGGTGGCACGGGATACATGCGGACGTGCATTGTCCTGTTGGAACAGCAAGATCCCTTGCCGGTCTAGGAATGGTAGAACGATGGGTTCGATGACGGTTTGGATGTACCGTGCACTATTCAGTGTCCCCTCGACAATCACCAGTGGTGTACGGCCAGTGTAGGAGATCGCTCCCCACACCATGATGCCGGGTGTTGGCCCTGTGTGCCTCGGTCGTATGCAGTCCTGATTGTGGCGCTCACCTGCACGGCGCCAAACACGCATACGACCATCATTGGCACCAAGGCAGAAACGGCTCTCATCGCTGAAGACGACACGTCTCCATTCGTCCCTCCATTCACGCCTGTCGCGACACCACTGGAGGCGGGCTGCACGATGTTGGGGCGTGAGCGGAAGACGGCCTAACGGTGTGCGGGACCGTAGCCCAGCTTCATGGAGACGGTTGCGAATGGTCCTCGCCGATACCCCAGGAGCAACAGTGTCCCTAATTTGCTGTGAAGTGGCGGTGCGGTCCCCTACGGCACTGCGTAGGATCCTACGGTCTTGGCGTGCATCCGTGCGGTGCTGCGGTCCGGTCCCAGGTCGACGGGCACGTGCACCTTCCGCCGACCACTGGCGACAACATCGATGTACTGTGGAGACCTCACGCCCCACGTGTTGAGCAATTCGGTGGTACGTCCACCCGGCCTCCCGCATGCCCACTATACGCCCTCGCTCAAAGTCCGTCAACTGCACATACGGTTCACGTCCACGCTGTCGCGGCATGCTACCAGTGTTAAAGACTGCGATGGAGCTCCGTATGCCACGGCAAACTGGCTGACACTGACGGCGGCGGTGCACAAATGCTGCGCAGCTAGCGCCATTCGACGGCCAACACCGCGGTTCCTGGTGTGTCCGCTGTGCCGTGCGTGTGATCATTGCTTGTACAGCCCTCTCGCAGTGTCCGGAGCAAGTCTGGTGGGTCTGACACACCGGTGTCAATGTGTTCTTTTTTCCATTTCCAGGAGTGTATTAATATTACCAAAGCCCGTATTATTTCAGACATGTGTTTAATCATTACGTATCGCTCTTTCTAATCCACCAAATAAGACTAATTAACCATTATATGAGTTTATTTATCTCAAATATGCAGAATAACCTGCGAAATGAATGTCACAAATGAAAGCCACCTTTCACTTTGTGCTGCTGATATGCTACATAGACACTGGCAATTTATACACTTTTTTCAAAAAAATAAAGCATTTATATGTAATTCACTCGCTCTCCCAGGACCTTCCACGTTGTGCAGTAGAAGCGTCAACGATACCGCTGACAGCGCACTTCCCAGCTGTGTTGATTGCTTCAGGTCTCGCGCCGCAATTGCAGTCTCGATGCTGACGCTGTGTCTGCTCGGTGGTGTAGCGAACTCTCCCGGTTGCCAGCAACCGACGCTTGACAATTTCATTCTAGAGAAACAGTGTTCACTTGTTTTCTTAATGGATTGCAACTAATAGTTGACCCTGCAGTGGTCGCATGCATTAGATATGTAATCGACTTGTGGAAATTAAAAAAAAAAAAAAAAGAGAACTGAAAATCGAGTTGCGACAATGCTTCGAGCCTCTGAGTACTTTACGTTGGGTTGTTGGGGGACCCTCTAAAAGTTGTAGGAGGGCCGGTCACGTGGGACAGCGTCACAGGAGCTCGTCAAAGTCGGCAATCTACCGTTATAATCTGCGCGACCTTATTATGTAAGTACTTTTGAAACGCAGTTTTTAGCCTAATCAGTTTCTTTCCATTTTGCTTGTTGGAATATGTTTCAATAAGTTCATTATATCAAATAATTATTGTTTAACAATGTATAAACATTTTAAGTAATCGTGCAATTTTAATTTTAGCAAAATTATTTATCAGAGGCTATAAAATCGAATTCTAGCGTGGCTGAAGGAGACTGAGGATCAGAAAGATATTTCTGACTCAGGTTCTAACGATAAAATTGATTTCTGGAGCCGGCCTCGGTGGCCGTGCGATTCTAGGCGCTGCAGTCCGGAACCGCGGGACTGCTACGGTCGCAGGTTCGAATCCTGCCTCGGGCATGGATGTGTGTGATGTCCTTAGGTTAGTTAGGTTTAAGTAGTTCTAAGTTCTACTGGACTGATGACCTACGATGTTAAGTCCCATAGTTCTCAGAGCCATTTGAACCATTTGATATTCTGAAACAGCATGATCCGCATTCCGAGTCTGCGCAAAAGGGAAAAGTTCCAAGAGAGGAAGCTGAAAATAATCCTGAATTTTCGTGTGCTGAACCACCCCAGAGAAGCAAATGGGTTGATTTTTACACTGGTGTAGATGACACTATCTGCTCAAAGACTCCTCCTCTGATTATATGAAGAACTAGAACTCATAACACTGTATATGCAGCTACTGGTTCTAATGGAACCGCACAATACAAAACTACAATGGAAGATTGTATATGTCTTTTTTTATGACAATATCATTGATCTGTTAACAAATACACCAACATAAAAGCGGACCATATCAAGAATAACTGTTCTAGAGAGAGGGATGCTAAATATATAGATACAGCTGAAATAAAGGGATTGATTGAGATTCTGTTGATGACTGCAGTGCTGAAAATAAGCCGATCGAGCACCAGACAAATATTTAAACACATAAAACATACTGGAGCTGAAGCAATTTATTTGATCATGCCTGAGCAAAAACACAAATTCGTCACTAGAACTTTGCGATCTGATGATACTGGTGATCGCCAACTTCAAGTGAAAGCTGACAGTGTTCCCACAACGTGAAATGTTTGATCTGTTCCTTACGTACTTTCAAGAGTATTTTGTTCAAGTGTTGAAATGATTTTGGATGAGCAGCTTTTGATATTCAAGGGATGCTCTCCATTTAGGCAGTATATTCCCAGCAAGACCACAAAATATGGAGTAAAGGTATTTGTCCTTGTGGATGCTCACTACCCGTACACATTCAATTTGGAAACATACCCAGGCCAACAACGAGAAGGGCCATATCGCTTGAGTAATGAAAGGCGTTATGTGCTAATGAGAGTCGTACGTCCTACACTCGGCAGAAACATCAATATAACAATGGAAAATTGATTCTCTTTACTACACGTTGCCAAGCAGCTGTTAGAAAATAGGGCGGCCATGGTTGCCACGGTACGGAAGGAAAAAAAACGAAGTGCCCAGGGATTCGTGTGGTAAAAAGAAATCCAATAAATTCAACAAAGTTCTGCTTCGCCCCCCCCCCCCCACACCAATTGCGCAACGGTTTCTTGCGCACTGAAGCCTGACAAAGTGGTGATTTTGATATCGAGTGGGGTGTGATATAGCGGTCGAACTGCTGTCGCTGATATAGATCTGTATGTGCTATGCTTTTCAAAAACATATTTCATTTGGCACGCACAATTTATTTTTGTCTGATAACTTCAATCAATAAACGTATAGGCGAAGAAGAGTCTGTTACCGGTCTTATCATTCCTATTGCACGCTTTTCGGCAAAGACAACAACGACTGTACTAAAAGAATATTTGTACCTTCGGCTGACTGTATCCATGGATTAATGGTATAAAGTGACGAGGCTTTCTCACAGAGACGTGAATGCTGACGATGTTCTGACGATGTACTGACTGAACATTCAGATGTGTATTACGCTAACTCAATATCAATGAAAGCACGAAACGCGTCTTAGCTTAAATGGAAATAGATAAAAAAAAGTGGCTGATTGCTGTACTTCTTAAAATAATATAATCCAAAATCACGGAACGCAACAATCAGTAAAATGGATGAATCTTTAGTAATGTCTTGTTTTCGGTTCTTCCCTATTTTTCTCTCTCATCTGTATATAATGTAACGTAATATAACGATGTTAACTGTCATGCTTTAGAATAAAGAATCGTTCTGAATATGGCGGCATTTCGCCGAAACTAGTTTGTGAAATTAAAAATAAAAAGTATTTACATCAAAACAGACACACAGTCCCAAACTGTTTTACGCAGACACAGACAGACAGAACATGAGTTCAAGTAACAATGACAGTCTGGCACTATTCATTCTGTCAGATGGTTTTCTCCATTTTGTACTCTAACCCTCAATATTGTTTTCCATTTTAAATTAATTTAATTCCTTCCTTGCTTCTTAATGTGTCTACTCTGATACAGCCTTTGACAGCCCTGAGAAATCTCATTTCAGTTGCTTGGGTCTTCTTGCCGATTGTAAATGACCCGTAACACACATCAATGGGGACGGCCATTACCATACAAAACGTGTTTCCTGTTTTTTTTTTGCCTTGTTTCGAAAGTACCTATTGATTGTTTCGCTTATGTTTCCAAATTCTGGTTTTTCTTTGTCTATACGACTGTCACACTCGTATGTGATACCACATCTCAGATGGCTAAAACTGGTAATTGAAATTATTCACCATCATACAGTAGTAGAACAAATCAGCATTTTTAATTATTTGGGATGTGATATTGAAATATGTCAACAGAAAATCAACCAGGCCAAAACATAAACAAATCGGAGTAATAAACTCACGAAAAATATTTATACGCTAAGAAATATGTAAATAACAATTATAGTGTGTAAGAAAAATGTTAAGAAAAATGTTTTGTAAAATTTATTTAAGTTCTTTGCATATCGATGGTGACAGTGAAGTATCCGCACCAAGCTCTTTGTTGGCGGGAGAGCTCGCGCATTGATACATAGCGAGAGCGGTGAGAAGCGCGCAGCATTGTCGATAGAACACTCTTGAGTCAACCTTTGTGAAGTTGTATGTAGAGACAGAGCGTTGTGCCTTTTCGCCACCAACTATATATTACTTGAAGAATACTATAACTATATAGTTGGTAATTATTCATGAATTACTAAAAATCGACGTCACGAAGATATCAAAGGTATTTAGCGCTAATTGCATATTGTAAGTTCGTTGTTACATTTTTAATCTGTTTTATGTAAACGATCCCCAAACTAAAGTTTTATCAATTAAATCATTATAAAGAGTTAAAAATTTATATTTAGTCATTTTCAGAATAGATCAGTTTATCTCAGTCAATATCGTATTATTTTTCATTGAAGCCAGTAACCACAAGATTTAACTTTTGTTGAGTTTCTTAATTTTTTATTTAATAATGACCTTGAATTTTGCACCACTAACTTCAATCAAAAAGCAAATGAATAATAAGTACTGTTTTAGCTCACATATTTGCAATCCTAGTAAATGGATGACAACCCAAATAATTATCAACAATAGATCAGAGTGAGTATATCCAGACATGCAGTCAATGGCGTTATCCAGAGCCGACCCAGTAAAATAAAAGGTAAGGAAAATATGTATGTATGTTTTCAGGTTCACTGCATAGACAGCCAGTACTAAGGGCCACGGCCTAAACTTATGTGTTCACGTCGAAATAATCTTTTTTTGATGAGTCACGTTAATATTGTTACCAATAAAGGCACAAGGCGTACAACACTGTGTACGCCAAAGACTAACAGATCAGACACGTTGTCAAAGGCAAGTCCAGACAGGAAAGCTGCAAGGCACAAAAAGTTCAATTCTCTTTCTTTCTTTCATTAGGTGGAAAGTAAGTTAAATTATTTTATTCTAGACGGGAAGGTTATCGTCTAAACGCATTAAGTTCAATCATTATTTCTTTTATTTATTCGACAGGAAGGTTTCAATTACACGTATCAGTATGACGAAGATATGCAGAACAATTCAGCAAAATTAGGAAACATACACAGAACAATAAATACGTTTATATGTTTCTCTGATTCTTGTAATATCCGCTGGTTTTCGATCTTCTCCTACCGTTTAGAAATGTTTCTATAGTCCTTAGTCTACCAGTCTAACTCGGTTTAATCATGTTTCCACAAACAGATACGCAAGTATACAAGTACTTTCTCACTTTCTTTTTGACTGGCCACAATCTTTCTTAGCTCAACTGAAACTAGTAGCAACTAACAACCGAACCAAAAAACGTTGAGTAACGTTAAGAGTTTCTTAAGACTGTGTTCTTGTTACTGAGTAACAAAGAAAACAATTTACAGAGACAGTAATATTGCAAGATATGTTTAATTTTAACTGACGCGGGCGAATTCGGCCGGAAGCAAACTTGAAAGCGCATTTTGCTGCTTACGTCGGGGCCAAAGCGGATTTAATAGAAGTGAGAGGAGGGGACATTTTATTGTTCGTCTTCCAGTGTGGACAACTCACCGGTGTGCGCAACTCAACTTATCAGCTACTATGGTAAAAAAAAAAAAATGAACTCGTTAATGCGCATTATAGAGACGGTCATCTTCCACTTAGAAAATATGTAGCAAGTAAAATGGAATCAGGTTACGGCTGTTGTAATACAATGCAGTGAGTAAAAGAAAAATAACATTCAGAATATTTATTAAACATTTGTCATCGTGTTTTACATTGCAGTTAGTGTTATTAATTGATATACTATGCTAATTTATGTAGGTAACTAGTTATTGGTAAGATCGATAGGGGTACGTGTGGTAAATGGGCTCGGACGAGAAAGGTGCCTATGGCATATCTTCTGTCCTGAACCGTGCTGCTGCTAGCGAGAAGTGTTATCTGGGAGACTGAAAGCTTGGTCCGTTCTTTTCTGGTAAAAACTTCTCGGTTGTTGAGTTCTTTGATGTAAGACACGTCTTTATACACACATCAAAAAAAGATTTGCATCACCCCGGTTCCCAGAACTTCTGAAGATACACGTTGAATGTGGATATTGTGTCACAGACCCTGTCCCTTTGACTGTTGAGAGGTGTCACTAAACCCGCCCTAAGATGTAAACAACCATGCATCAGCAGCGCCAATTAGACGGACGGGGTCCGACAGCCGATCAGTTCCAGTCATTCCACCAGGAAGGAGGTCCACGGCTCGTGTTGTCTGTAGTACAACCATGCCTAGACGGCCAATACCGCGGTTCGATGACGTCCGCATTGTTACTTTGTGCCAGGAAGGGCTCTCAGCAAGGGAAGTGTCCAGGCGTCTCGGATTGAACTAAAGCGATGTCCTTCGGACGTGGAGGAGATACGGAGAGACAGGAACTGTCGATGACATGACTCGCTCAGGCCGCCCAAGGGCTGCTACTGTAGTGGATAACCGCTATCTATGGATTATGGCTCGGAGGAACCCTGACAGCAACGCCACCATGATGAATGATGGTTTTCGTGCAGCTACAGGACGTCATGTTACCACCCAAACTGTGCGCAATAGGCTGCATGATGCGCAAATTCATTCCCAACGTCCATGGCGAGGTCCATCTTTGCAACCACGACACCATGCAGCGCGGTACAAATTGGACCAACAACATCGCGAATGGACCGCTCAGGGTTGGCATCACGTTTTCTTCACCGACGAATGTTGCATATGCCTTCAACCAGACAATCGGCGGAGACATGTTTGGTGGCAACCCGGTCAGGCTGAAGGCTTTAGACACACTGTCCATTGAGTGCAGCAAGGTGGAGGTTCCTTGCTGATTTGAGGTCGGCATTATGTGGGGCCGACGTACGCCGCTGGTGCTCATGGACGGCGCCGTAACGGCTGTACGAAACGTGAATGCCGTCCTCCGATAGTGCAAGCATATCGACAGCATATTGGCGAGATATTCGTCTTCATGGACGACAGTTCGCGCCCCCATCATGCACATGTTGTGAATGACGTTCTTCAGGATAACAACATCGCTCGACTAGAGTGGTCAGCACGTTCTCCAGACATGAAACCTATTGAACATGCCTGGGATTGATTGAAAAGGACTGTTTATGGATGACGAGACCCACCAACCACTCTCAGGGATCTACGCCGAATCGCCGTTGAGGAGTGGGACAATCTGGACCAACAGTGCCTTGATGAACTTGTGGATAGTATGCCACGACGAATACAGGCATGCATCAATGCAAAAGGACGTGCTACTGGGTATTAGAGGTACCGGTGTGTACAGCAGCCTAGACCACCACCTCTGAAGGTCTCGCTGTATTGAGGTACAACATGCAATGTGCGGATTTCATGAGCAATAGAAAGGCCGGAAATGATGTTTATGTTAATCTCTATTTCAATTTTCTATATAGGTTCCGAACCTCTCCGAACCGAGGTGTTGCAACACTTTTTCGATGTGTGCATTATTATTGTTATCTCGCTATGAGAAGTAACAATATTTTTACACTTACAATGTTTAAATAACGTCTATTGCCCTTCAAATGTAGTTCCTTGCTATTTGCCGGCCGAGTGGCCGTGCTGTTCTAGGCGCTACAGTTTGGAGCCGAACGACCGCTACGGTCGCAGGTTCGTATCCTGCCTCGGGCATGGATGTGTGTGTTGTTCTTAGGTTACTTAGGTTTAATTAGTTCTAAGTTCTAGGCGACTGATGACCTCAGAAGGTAAGTCGTATAGTGCTCAGAGCCGGTTTTTTGCTATTTATTTCACTCTGATAGTTTCTTCTGCAGATCACTAATGTGGACATGGCGTGCGATCGGGAAAAATGGGCACACCACTCGCCGGAAAAAGAGGCCGAGGTGTTCACTCCAGTAATAATTAGTTACATACACACACACACACACACACACACACACACACACACACACACAAAACGCAAAATACAACAGATAAAATTGACTTCTAAGCTTTTTTTATATACAAAGCTATTCAGTTTTGAACTAATTACGTTACATCATTTAAAATCGTCTCTGTTGGCCTAATACTAAAGTCCGATTGAAAAGAGGTTGCTGCAGCTGTATAGTATTCTTTCGGGCACTAGTGTGTGAAGAGGCCCTGAAAATGTGCCTGGAAATCAGAAAAACAAACATGGGGTCCTGTTGCGACGGCGCTGGCGCCTGTACTCGCTTGGGCACAGAAAACTGGTCACTGAGTAAGCCTATCCTTTCACGACTCAAAATATTTGGTTTGATACTTTATACCACGTACATTTAAAATGTGTAAGTGGTATGCTTCGATCAACAACGATGTTTTGGAGACAACTGAATTTCTCTTTGAGTGGCCACTTTCTCTCTCCGTTTCCTATCCAGCACGAGGTGTCGTCCTACAATGTCAATATAAGCTCCTTAACAAAAAAGTTTGGCGACCTCTCATATAGCTTATAATTTCTGGCACCAAATTCCTTAGAGGAATAAATGATTTTCTTTGTTCCAAGATCCTTCCTTCGAATGATATTTTGAGGTAGGCTGATTTTCATAATTTTGATCCTTCAGACGTGTATCCTAGTTTCACACAACTTCCCACAATTACCAATTACGGCCGTCTCCACAGTATGCTGTACCTGAGTCTCCGATTCTGCGAACAATATCCAACAGAGAACTCTTCGGAATAGTAGCCTTGATCCACCAATATATATATATAAAATTTTTCAAATTTCTCTGAGCACTATGGGACTTAACATCTTAGGTCATCAGTCCCCTAGAACTTAGGACTACTTAAACACAACTAACCTAAGGACATCACACACATTCGTGCCCGAGGCAGGATTCGAACCTGCGACCGTAGCAGTCCCGCGGTTCCGGACTGCAGCACCTAGAACCGCACGGTAACCGCGGCTGGATATATATATATATATATATATATATATATATATATATATATATATATATATATATATATATATGTGTGTGTGTGTGTGTATGTGTGTGCGTGCGTTTTATGTAACATGTATTGTCTTGAATTGTGTTGCCAGTATGATGACGTTGTCGATAGTGAAATAGTTGGCATTTGTGATATAGTTACGCTCCGTAGTCTGTGCAAGTAGAACCACTAGACAACTCGTCACAGTAAATAGTCTCGGCCTCCATTGTGTGCATTTGTGTGTGTGTGTGTGTGTGTGTGTGTGTGTGTGTGTGTTAGAGGACGAGTGGGTGGTTGCTGGTGGATGCTCATTTTTCTTTTTCGCCGTAATGCGAAGCAGTGATTAGCCTAATGCGCGGCATTGTAATGTACGCTTTGGCGGGCAGTCTGCAAAGAATCGTTGACGGTCGCCCGCTCGTAATAGACGAGATTAAATGATAGCCTCAGCTTTTCCTTTCGAGAGTCGGTTCACTGGAACGAATTGGCACGCGGATGTTGAAAGAGGGCGGGCAGGAGTGACGAATAGGTTTCTCCGGACGCGCATCTGGTAACGCTTTAAGAGATGCGCTCGGTGCGCGTCTGACGTCAGAGGGGCAGAGGCTCTCGCCGCGAAACAATGAGGGCGGCCTTCCCGGGAGCGAGTTGCGACAGCTGCGCAGCGAATCGCATTTATCCTGCTCGTTCGGAGTGACGCGGCGGGACCATATGTCAAGTGTCGGCGGGGCTTATTCCGACGAAGCGCGGTCCAGGCCCGAGGATTAACCTGTTAACTCGCTCGGCCAGCTGCGGAGCAAGTGAACTAAAACTAATGGCGCCGCACGACCCGGCCCGCCGTATCCCACTCACCGCGATATGTAAATAGGGAGGGTTGTCCGTGGCTCGGCTCAAATGAATGCCACACCTGTGCCACGGCCGCGAACCGTGACTGATGGCGCCTCACGATGGAATACACTCGCGGAGTCCGCCTTCACAGCCCGTCTCCACCACCGTGCAGCCATCTCGCGTTGAAGGGAGGGAGACAACGGTCCGCTTCTGTGGGGGTAGGGGAAGCTGCGGTATAATCGGATACGGGGATGAAACCAGGAACCTTCGTATTCATCCTTACGAGTTGGATACTTTGTTTTTTTTTTGGCAGTTAGACCACGCTATGAAGACCACCGCGATGAGACCGGGTAATGTCGTTGAGAAAAACAATTTTGTAGCAATTTTATGGTTGTGCATCTTGCTTTCCGATATTTTGTTTTCATTAAGGAACTTGTACCGTCGTATTACAAGTTGAAGCTAGTAATACAAGGAATAATACTTTTAACAAGGTTTACGAATGTATGCCATGTTAAACGATTCTGTACCTTCTTTCGTATGCTTAAGGAATTTTAGAGATAAGGTACAGCTCGTACAAAAAGGGTAGAAGCTTTGGGGCGAAACCAGAATTAGCCGGCCGGTGTGGCCGTGCGGTTAAAGGCGCTTCAGTCTGGAACCGCGTGACCGCTACGGTCGCAGGTTCGAATCCTGCCTCGGGCATGGATGTGTGTGATGTCCTTAGGTTAGTTAGGTTTAATTAGTTCTAAGTTCTAGGCGACTGATGACCTCAGAAGTTAAGTCGCATAGTGCTCAGAGCCATTTGCACCATTTTTGAAACCAGAATTACCTGAATTACTCGACTTCATTACATACAACGTTTATGTGTGACGTACGAAGTGTATGCTTTCAACGGTACTGTACTTGTGTGCACACGTTTAAATAACAACAATTTAATAACAATTCCATATGGAGCTCTCCTGCGAACCTTGCAGAAATTGCACTCCTGCAAGGTTTGCAGAAGAGTTTCTGTTAAGTTTGGAAGGTAGGAGACGAGGTACTGGCAGAAGTAAAGCTGTCAGGAGGGGGCGTGAGTCGTGGTTGGGTAGTTCAGTTGGCAGAGTACTTGCCCGCGAAAGGCAAAGGTCCCGAGTTCGAGTCTCGTTCCGGCACACAGTTTTAATCTGCCAAAATATGTTTGGGATGAGTTATAAGGCTGACTTTCCTCCAGACTCCAGCGTCCAACATGTCTTCTCTCGTTTCTGCTCTCGAGGAAGCATGGGCTGCCATTCCTCTACAGACATTCACATATCTCACCAACAGTGTCCTCATGAGAGTTCAGGCCGTCAGAAAGGCGAAGGGTGGACACACGTCGCATTACTGCCCATTAATATCTGTCCGGATACTTTTGATGAGATAGTGTTCATAGAGATTTTTGCAGTGGCTCTCAGCACTATGGGACTTTGGTCATCAGTCCCCTAGAACTTAGAACTACTTAAACCTAACTAACATAAGGACATCACACACATCTATGCCCAAGGCAGGATTCGAATCTGTGACCGTAGCGGTCGCGCGGTTCCAGACTGTAGCGCCTAGAACCTCTCGGCCACCCCGGCGGGCAGATTTTTGCAGTTAAAAAGATGAAATTAATTAGATCAACATAGAATTAAAGGACTCCTTTTGAACACATGAGACGTTGTTGCTTGTCTACCGCCTCGGAGCTTCCGTAGGGCCTGGCGATGACGCGATCTTAGCGCCGTGCTGTTGCGCGCAACGAGCTTAAATTTCCTGGAGCGGCTGCAGGTCCGCCATGTTAGAAGCAAATTGAATTCCCCTTCGCCATTTTATCAGTATTCAAGGGCGTCGTCTGCTGTGTCAAGGCCCCATGAAATTGTCTCTGACTAACTTAAAATAGCAAAAGCTAGCTTCATGTTTTCTCCAAAAACAAGTATACAGCGGCGATTTTTGTGCACACCGGCAGCAACAAGGATAGCTTTAGTCGAAATATGGGTACATTATTCGATGTGGATAAAATTGCAGCAGGAATCAAAACATGTTCGTCCACCCACCGTAACTTCTTGCTGCTCGCGAACTACACTACTGGCCACCGTAAATGCAACACCCTGAAGGAAGCATCCGAATCAAGTGAAATTTACACCATGGGTTTGCAGCGATGAGATATGCAACTGATTACAATTTCAGCGCAGACGCACATCACGCGCGCCTGTGGCGCCACCTTATAGCGCCATTTAAGGATTGGTGATTTCGACGAGTGTACGTTCAGCACGTGTGTTTACCTTGTGGTTGTTTCACAAGACGATCAGTTACGCCTCGTAGACAACAGCGAACATCGTTTGATCAAGTATCCGAGCTCGACAGAGGAAGGATAGTGGCTTACCGAGATTGTGGATTATCATACAGAGAAATCGCTAGTCGTGTTGGACGAAACCAAACAACTGTAATGCGGATATGTGACCGTTGGATGCAGGAGGGTACGACGGACCGACGTGGTCGATCGCATTCACCTCGGTGCGCCACTGCACGTGCTGATAGGCAAATTGTGCGCATGGCAGTGACGGATCGCTCAGTGACATCCCGAACCATAGCACAGCACATTGCGTCTGTAACGCATCATCCAGTGTCTGCGCCTACCATTCGACGCCGTTTACAGCAGAGTGGTCTGTCCGCAAGACGTCCATTGCTTCGTCTACCATTGACGCAGAACCACAGACGTCTCCGCCGCCAATGGTGTGATGACAGACGGATGTGGACGGCAGAATGGAATGACGTTGTCTTTACTGACGAGGCACGCTTGCCGGCCGAAGTGGCCGTGCGGTTAAAGGCGCTGCAGTCTGGAACCGCAAGACCGCTTCGGTCGCAGGTTCGAATCCTGCCTCGGGCATGGATGTTTGTGATGTCCTTAGGTTAGTTAGGTTTAACTAGTTCTAAGTTCTAGGGGACTAATGACCTCAGCAGTTGAGTCCCATAGTGCTCAGAGCCATTTGAACCATTTGAGGCACGCTTCTGTCTGCAGCACCACGATGGTCGGATTCGAGTGTGGAGACACCGTGGAGAGAGGATGCTGGACAGCTGCATTATGCACCGCCACACTGGTCTTGCACCGGGTATTATGGTATGGGGCGGTATTGGATATTACTCTCGCACGCCTCTAGTACGCATTGCCGGTACTTTAAATAGCCGGCGCTACATATCCGAGGTGCTGGAGCCAGTTGTCCTTCCTTACCTTCAGGGCTCGGCCACAGCCATATTTCAACAGGATAATACGCGACCACACGTGGCACGCATTGTCCAAAGGTTCTGCGTCAATAACCAGATTGAATTGCTTCCCTGGCCGGCTCGCTCTCCGGATCTTTCGCCGATAGAAAACATGTGGTCCATGGTTCCTCATCGAGTGACCCAGATTACATCCCCAGCTGCCACACCAGATGATCTTTGGCAACGTGTGGAAGCTGCTTGGGCTGCTGTACCCCAGGAACACATCCAACGTCTCTTTGACTCAATGTCGAGACGTGTGGCAGCGGTGATCTCCAACAATGGCGGCTACTCTGGCTACTGATTCTGGCAAGAACCACATGTCACAGACGTCTGTAAACGTGATCATTTGATACTTGGTCAACATGTTATCTACAAAATAAATTTTGTTGTGCTACCTCTTGTCTTTCTTGGTGTTGCATTTACGGTGGCCAGCAGTGTAGTAAATCACTGCTGTTTGATTAGACACTATATGAAGTCTGTGGAGTAAACTTTGAAATACATTGTTGACAGCTAACAGAAACGGAGGCTGGCGCAGGAATTCTGTATTTTTGGTTGTATTTTAAGCATAGTCCTAGCCTCAGACACCATTGCACTATGGACAAGATTATTTCTAAAAAATTAGGTATTACAAGTAATTAACCCATTTAATTCCGTAATAATAATGACTTGCAATAAAATAATTTGTCGACTTTCTATTTTTACAATGTTATATTGAAATTTCATTTTTACAATGTTTCTTCGTAGGCATTTCGTTTTTACATCGTTTTCAATGACACTCTACTTTTGCAATTCCTTCAATCATTTTTAAATAAAATAAGCTTAGTTTATAGTTGTCTTACAACTTTATTCTTCAGTTTCAACAGGTTGGTGACAGGGAATCATCATCTTCTTTAAGTTCCTTAAAAAGTTTGTTGGTGATTCTGCCAACAGGTGCAGTATTTGTGTTGGACGTCTGGTTTCGAACGTTACAGATTTATTTTCAAACCTGGCCTACTGAGGCTACAAAAAGTACATAGTTGTGAGAGAACAGTTAATACAAAAGTGATATTACGATAAAAAGTTCAAATGTAACAGAAATTAATTGCATGAAACAAACATGGCTGTAATGACAGTGCCTGATCTTAATAATAAACATCAAAGTGGCAATGCATGCTTTATGTATGTTTGCTGAATGAATGTCACAATCCACACATATCCCTTACCAAGCCAAAATCAAAACTGGGGGTCAACATAGCCAACAGCACCAGGAAACCGTCGCGTGGTTGTGCGAAACACTGTGCTATGTTTTTTTTTAATTTTTTTTAGTGTTTTTAATTTTAATGCTATTCTATTTCGGTTTTAGTGGAGGGTATGTAGGTTTCCCCATGCAGGCTATATATAACGGCCTTTTCAATTTTAATTACTTCCTTAGGCGCCCGGAATAGCGTAAGATGATCTCACAGCCAATAAATATTAAATACTGCGCACTGTACGACATGTAGCACAGTGTTTCGCACGAGAGCGCTTTGTAGTGGATATCATATCATTCGAGTGTAGGCCTAATACGTAATTATAGATACAGAAAATGTTAGATCCTGATGTTTGAATCTGAAACAGTGTTTCGTAGGAGAGGACTTACATGCAACTGTAATGGGATAAGCATGTCTAGTTAGCTAATTATGTCGGGTCATGATGTTTCTATTTGACTTGTGGCGTAATCATAGGGGCACTATATGAAAAAGGTTATTCATGCAGCTAGTATGACCAGTACCGCAAATTTGCATGGAATTACGTAAAATTCTTAGGTAACCGTATTTCAGTATTCGCCCTCTGTAGTTCACAACAGGACTCGCCTGACGGATACTCACTTCGAGTACAGGACAAGGCGATTTTAAGGCGATGGAGCATTACGAGACGTCGTAATGATTATGTGCAACGAGACGCTGTTTTAGTAGGACTATGTTTTGTTTTTTACAAAACTTATTAGATCAAAAAACTATATGTATTGTTTATAAGTGTTTTATGAATGTCAGCTATTTAAGTATGTAGACTTCCGGAAGAAGACCATCTGTATGCACAACGCAATACTTGTGATGGAGCAACAAATGTGATTTATTTCGTTGTTTTTTATATTAAATGTGACTGATCGGTAAAGGGGCCCTCTATTTTAATTCTATGCGTCCACTGGCCGTGGACGTGCACTTGAACATGAAATGATTGTCTTACGTTAGAAAATGTAACGTGTACACACGACACTTGTACTCGTAATTGTGTAATACTCGTACATTTACATCTACTTCTACGTGGATACTCCACAAATCACTTTTAAGTGCCTGGCAGTGGGTTCATCGAACCATCTTCACAATAATTCTCTGTTATCCCAATCTCGTACAGAGCGCAGAAAACACGAACATCCATATCTTCTTGTGCGAACTCTGATTTCCCTTATTTTATTACGATGATCGTTTCTCCCTGTGTAGATCGACGTCAACAAAATATTTTCATATTCGGAGGAGAAAAGTGGTGACTGAAATTTCGTAAGAAAACTCTGCTGCAACGAAAAACGCCTTTGTTTTAATGATGTCCATCCCAAATCCTGTATCATTTCAGTGACACGATCTCTCCTACTTCCCGATAATACAAAGCGTGCTGCCCTCCTTTGAACTTTCTCGATGTACTCCGTCAATCCTATCTGGTAAGGATCCTACACGTCGCAGCAGTATTCTAAAAGAGGACGGCCAAGCGTAGTGTAGGTAGTCTCTTTAGTAGATCTTTACAGTTTCAGAGTGTCCTGCCAATAAAACGCAGTCTTCGGTTAGCCTTCCCCACAACATTTTCTGTGTTTTCCTTCCAATTTAAGTTGTTCGTAATTGCATTTCCTAGGTATTTAGTTGAATTTACGGCCTTTGTATTCACGTAATTAATTTCTTTTACATTTGAACTTTTTATTGTAATACCACTTTTGTATTCACTGATCGCTCACAATTGTGTACTGGCAACTATGTACTTTTTGTAGCCTCAGCAGGTCAGGCTTGAAAATGAACCTGTAAGGTTCGAAGCTAGTCGCATAGAACAAATACTGCAACTTTTGACAGAATAATAAATAAACGTCTTTAGGAATTATCGCTATACCTCTCTGCTCAAAAGATTGGATTTAAATAAGCCATTTATACAGTAGATAAAATAATGATTGAGGAGCAGTTTTAAGGTCTATAAATTCCACGCAAAGCGTTTCTACTCCAAATCAGTTGCTAAAAATATGGTCACTGTTTATAAATAAGGATGCAGGTGTACGCCTTAACTGAATAAAAATGTAGGGTTAGAGCAAATTCTCTTATCTGCTGAGAATATTGTCATACTTTATGACTAGCTTGAAGTTTCAAAAGTTCATCCAGTATATCCATCATATTTTCACTATTTAACTTACCGGTATCAGAAACTTAATTACATACTCTTTTTTCAAACTGGCAACCCAAGTTCGTCAGTGCACTATTGTTCTTTAAAAAAAAAATGGCTCTGAGCACTACGGGACTTAACATGAGAGGTCATTAGTCCCCTAGAACTTAGAACTACTTAAACCCAACTAACCTAAGGACATCACACACATCCATGCTCGAGGCAGGATTCGAACCTGCCACCGTAGCGGTCGCGCGGTTCCAGACTGAAGCGCCTAGAACTGCTTGGCCACACCGGCCGGCTTATTGTTCTTTTATGTCGCACATTAATTTGCCGTATAAGTAGCACATTCCCTGCTAGTATTCTTTCATATGGTTGTTTCAGCATGTTTTGAATTCCAAGGACCGTATCTGTGATCCTCATAATAATAGCTGTACAGCATAAACAATAGGATCCGTCTGTGTCTGGAGACTTGATCAAAGCTGGGAACTGACAAGGCGGATTTTAACTCGTTGGGCCCCTTTTATTATTCTGACCACCGTGGAAGTGCAGGACTAGTTAACGTTGGTTGTTGCAAAGTGCGCTGTTAACTCGAGGGTTAGTCGCTCCGTGACATTTTAAATTGCCGGGTGCGCAACATTGATCACGTGGCGTATTGCTTCGTAGACGTCGCCTGAGATGTTTGTTGGTGGGCCCAGGGTTTGCTGCAAGGAGCGCTGTAAACTCATGTGTTAGCCACTCTATGGAAATTTAACTCGTTGGGTGCACGACACTGATCACGTCGGGCATTGCTTCGTAAACTTCCTCTGGAATATTTGTTCGTGGGCACTGGTTACTTCTGTGCAATACTATACAAGTACTATAAACCTAAATAACGGTCGCCTGCCTCGCTTTGATCCGCGAGACAATATTAAAATAGTAGCATCTTCTATATCACTAATCATTGTCCTATAGCAAACCAGCTACTTTCAAAAGGCACTGAGATCCACCGTTGGAATGGAAAACGAGCACCACATACGGTCACAACGCTATCTCCAATGGGTTAACAGTATTTCCTTCACACACAAAATTGATAACATGCAAATTTACGAAAGAGAAGGCGACACACAAAATATCACAAGTTTTTAAAACTAAGGATCTCTCAATCCAGTTCACATACAGACCCACGAATCCCGTCCTACCCTTAGCAGGGGTGCTGTCCGACCGCCGATTTCACTAAATTATTTTAACAAATGGTTCAAATGGATCTGAGCACCATGGGACTTAACAGTTCAGGTCATCAGTCCCCTAGAACATAGAACTACTTAAACCTAACTAACCTAAGGACATCACACACATCCATTCCCGAGGCAGGATTCGAACCTGAGACCGTAGCGGTCGCGCGGTTCTAGACTGACGTTATTTTAACATGTAGACCTTTCGGCTAATGAGCTTCCTGAGCAGATTGCAGACATTTCAACTGGCAGTTTCCTAGTATTGCTCGTAGTTCTTGCAGTTAGGTTGTGCTTCCCGCCAACCCCTCAGAAATTTCTTTTCCAAATGATGTTAGGAAGGCTACTCTGTGAGGATCATTCGTCTTTTCAAACGGCATAGTCGGTTCAGACCGCCACCCACTTAGCTGGATTAAACGAAAAACGGCCCATTATCTTCAGGTTGGAGTCTCCGTCCCCAGAAAACCTGCTCTGGCGTTCACAGTAGCCGTCAGCACTAGCCGACGGGCACTGTCCTGAAGTGATTTTTATGCATGTAGTGTAAAGCCCATATGGTGGTGGTATGGATGCTACTAACATAATGGTGATGAAGATTATGACGGTGTTGCATCTGGCAAGTCCCTCGAGGTCAGCTTTCAGAAAATGATACGGTGGGAGGAAGGAAATATGGAGGGATGAAGGTCAATATCGTACCGATGAGAGATAGATTGCGACATCTGAGAGTGTGGTATGCTTCGAGCTGTGAAGTGGGAGGCTAGCTGGGGACTGGAACGGAAAAGAGTGTGTCTGTGTCTGGAGACTGGGAGAGGTATTCAGCCTTAGTCTAATTCCTCTCATTCATGGGCTGACCAGACGGCAAACCCCGCCCCCCTCCCTACTGAGTTCGTCACTGACCCCTCTGTGTGTAGGCACACTGCGACTGGACGGTGGGCCCTACTGTGCGCAGTCATGTGGCAGCTTTCACCATGCCACAACAGAGAGGAAAAGGACGGAGTTTGGCTGGGGCTACCAGGAAGCGGTGTGCCAATGGAGCTGATGTACCCAGACCACGGACCCAACCCCTATAAAATCGCCCACACAAAGGCGAACATGTTGGGACATACCTGCTTGAGAGGGGGAGGGTGAGGGGTGGCGGCGTTGGCGGACTAGTCGGCCTGTGAATGGGGAGCTTTAGGATAGGATCTGGGTGCCTGACAGTATGGGTCAGAAATAGGGAGCTTGTTGAGGGATGCCTTGGGACAGGATATGAAGGGTAAGAAAGATGGAGGAAGGTTGGGATGTTTGTGTGGTGTTCTGGGGTTCTTAAAAAATGGTATAATTTTGAGAATGTACTGTAGAGATTCAGGCTATATCGGCAGATTTGAACAAATGAATGTTTCAGAACATTTTATTTTCTGTTTCCCATTCACAAACCGACTACTGCACTGGACTAGCAAAATCGGCCACACCTTAGGTTCCTAGTTCCCAAGACTCTAATGCGCTAGACTTTTGGTTGTTGTGGTACTTGAAGAAACTCGTCTTCAAAGGATGACGTCTCCTATGTGTGGTAGCGCATATGACAATAAACGATAAACTTCGAAGATTGCGTGATTCCTTACGCCAAAGGGTAGAGAGATTCATGCCCCATGGATGGGAACCACATGGAACCCTGTCTATGAACAAGTATTGAGATCTTGGCAATCAAACCCATGTCTATTGAATTTACTTTTGTGTGGGTCAGAACTACCACCTAGCAAAATGTTCGACATTTCTTCAGCTTTATGTTGGAATATAATAGAACACTACAATTTGTTTGTAATCGTTGGCTGTTCAACTGTATAGCTCAGAACTGTAAATATCAATATTTACATTGTGAATATTATCTGCAGTCATACCGAGTGTACAGGGAATTTTAAATGAGCATAGAGTTGGCTCCATGTTGTAAATACTGATTAGAAACGGAAAATTGTGTGAAGTGATTTTTCTGAGTGGAGAGAAAACGGTCAGTTTGTTTCAGTATTCATTGTTAGGGAAATAGTATCGCTGCTTAAAAGTGGATGAAGCTGTCATTTTGCCAGTGAGTTCAAGATTGTGTTGTAATGTTAGTGCGGGATTGTCGGAGTACAAGAGTACAGAAATGGACCATAACGTTAATAAAAGATAAAACTTCGATATGAGTGACAGTGACAACTTACTTAAGGACATTGGCTCTAAATCTTATTTTCGCTTCAGTCTCGAAATATGTTATCGCATTTCATCAAAAAATAGTTGCATGATCATATACGTTACAGACTCTCTCACAGTCGAGTTTTTAATACTCGTCGATATAATAAGTGAGTTTGACCTCTACGTTTTGAAATGAATTTTAGCAATACAGAACCATTCAGTTCTGAGGATATGTAGTTTATTTAAATACGGAATTTCTGATCGCAGTTATGAAATCCCTGCTCCCATTACAGTCCGTTTGGTACTAGTAACTGCCATCACGAGCTCAATTTGAAGACAATCGTTTTGGATATTATGTGGCGTCATTGTAAAACATAGAGATATTTATACCGCCGACGTTTCGATAGACTTTGTAGCAGTTCTCTTCAGACCGTGGTGTTGCTTTGGTGCTAAATAGTGACAGGGCCTAACTGCCGGAACGATTTTATTCAGATAAACACTGACCACGGAAATCTAAATACGTTATACGGGCAATAACTCTTTAACATTGTAAGAACAGCAGTACTTATGAGACTATAACTGGTGGAACGTAAGATTTTCAAGAGGATGTTGGGAACTCGAAGAACAGAGGATGGTCAGTTTAAAAGATGAGCGAACCAAGAACTGTATACCAAGACAGAGAGAATCTGAGACATCACCAGGAAAAGGAGCGTGTTATTTTGACACATCCTTAGAATGGACGAGGACGAATTAGTACGACAAAGTAATACAGTTTCTGGTTGAGAAGAGATCCAAATGACGTCGATCCGAGAGGCACAAAGGACTATGTAAGAAATGGGAACACAGAAACCAGAGATACGCAACAGGGTCATTTTTAAATAAAAATTCAGGGTTTCACAGATTTCGAGAACAGATCTCGACCCAGAACAAAACCACCATGGACAGGAGGGTGAAGATGGTTGCAAAGTAGCACAATGAAAGAATATTGGACAAGGAGAACACATTTCACGTGGTCCTTAGATGGCCAAAACGAAAAGAGGAAGCAGTTCACTCTGTCCCACCTAAATAAGCGCTTTGTAAACCTCAAAGGGCTTCTGCAAAATTTTCTGTACGGAGTTCGATACCAGTGTCAAACTACTTCCTGTGCATACAAGGAACAGAAGATCACCTAGCTAATATTACGTGCGAACTACACATAACTGTAGTCACAGCCTATGAGTGTCTTCAGCAAAGAATTTATCAGTATTTCATTTAGTTTGCAGTAAGTCAGCTTCTGAGCGCCTCAAACGTTGAAGAAGGAGTTACGTGAGTTTTGTCTGAACTTATCGCTAGATAACGAGCCATGCCATAATCTCTGTCGTAACATAAAATTAATTGGAACAAGCCTTATTGTAATCACAGATACCGCTTCTTGCCTGAAGTCCTAATTCACTTCGCATGTGGCACACTGAGCAAGACTGATACCTCCAGATGTTGGAAGACACGCTATAACGTGCTGTCGACAACGAGCTAGTTTTGAAGAACGAAAGCGCCCGCGTCTTCTATCAAGAGATACACGCTAGCAGTATAGGAACCAGAGGAAGACGTACTTCAGCATGCCCAGACGGATTTTTAAGCCCATTTCCTCTCGAAGGCGAGTCGAATGCTTTAACTACTTGTCCACCTACTCGTTCCGAAATTTAAAGAAAGGCGACTTCTCATGGTGTACCTACAGAATTCAATACAGCTACCCTTTGGACTAAGAGAGTAGCTATGGAAGGACTTTCCCTTGAGACACATTTTGGGCGCTATAAAGTAAATGGGCGATCAAGTTTCCGTTTATAACAATACCTCCACTAACAGTTATTTAGTTCAAAAATTATGACCTCGGCACTCAAAGGATGATCATTTTATTGCGCAACTAAAAGGTCTTTAATGTGGCAGGTATTGCTACATCAATTGATTACAGTCACTGAAGAAAATTAACAATAATATCACTTATCTTGTATTTGCAATCCAACGACGATCTCGCTCTGGCTTTGGCTTGTAATTAAAAATGTTGTCTAGGTAGCATGACTATCGCTGCTGGTGCAAAAGGCACTCGGATGTTAAATACGTCGACTTGAAGAACTTACGAAGACAATCTTTCAGGATTAATTTCATGATTTATGTTTTTCATTGCAATGTGCTTCATACTTTTTTAAACAATGGTCACTTGAAAATAATTCTTGACACTCACTTTTCACAAAAATTCACATTTATTGAACTTTTTATACTTTCGCATGTTCATAACATTACTTCATCATACAATTTCTCAGCCGTTACTGCTCTTAATAAAACTCACATTTTTCATTGTCCACTACTCAGAGTCATCTTTTCATTTCCAACACAAAGTCAAGACTGTTCATATCCAACACAAAAACTTGACTACTCTGTACGCTTCCGCTCCAAAAAAAGTCACAAGCCAGCATCAAAGATAACAATAAGTACAGAGATATTCACACTAGATATTATATCGATTTCAACGTCTCAAAATATCGACGTACGTACATATAAAAATGAAACTAAATTTGAATAGAGTGAAAAATATGAATCATTACGTAGTAAAATATTCATTAATCTACGGTATCGAAAAATAGGGTTGGCGGGTGGTAATGGTTTCGCAAATAAAGAACCATTACACGTTCGAAGGCCGTACCGTCGAGACTCGGTATTCCAGTCAGGCAAAATCACCGTGAGCATTGAGGCAATCCACTACCGACGCACCAGGTTGAAGATACCCATTTGGTAAAACACTGTCTCCTGCTGCGTGAAGAAGTACCCTTTTTTAAGGGACCGAAGGAGAAACAATCACATGGAGAGTGATCAGGATTTAAGGGCGGGTGCTCGAAAGTCTTCATTTAAGTTGGCGTAATTTGCAATATGGGGACATGCGTCATCATGAAGCAACAGCACTCCATGCGCAGATTTCCCGGACGTTTCATCTTAATTGCACGCCGAAATTTCTCTAGTGTTGGGCAGTACCGTTCTCCAGTGATGGAGACATCAGGTTCCTTGAAATGAATAAGCAATGGGCCCTGGTAATCAAACAACAGGATGGACATCGCCTTTTCAGCAGATGGCTGGTTCTTGAACTGCTTGGGACGAGGGGACAATGGTTGACACAGCTGCATCGTCGACGCTTTCGATTCCGGTTGTCTGCTGTGGCACCAGCTTTCGCCATCTGCCGCAATGCGCTCAAGCAACGTAATATCTTCAACACTGAAGCGCATCAGATGCTTCAGGTAAACGGGTACCTTGTTTGCTTTTTGTTCAGCATTCAACGCTTCAGGTGTTGTACATAACAGTTGTAAGCAGGCGGTGTTACGTAGTCAACGTGTGGCCGTAGAGTGTCAGCAATGTTGTGCTAAAATTCACAGAAGAGCGACATTTTTAAATCATGTGTTCAAGACATCCTCCATAATGTTTTGAAGAGAGGACAACGTGTGCGGAATCTGATCCACACTCAATGACTCCCGAACAAAACCGTTGCGTAAACGCCTGCTGCGTCTTGAGTGAAAGGAGAAACGCCGACAATTCTTATCTGGAGAAAATCATCACGGGTCCCGAGATTTGATTTTTTCACTACGAACCTACCATTAAAGGACACAGTGCAGAAATTCACATATGCGCTCAACCTTTGACGACATTACCATCGTTCAAACCATTGTGACGAGCAAGTTGAACAACATCCTAAAGAAGGACTTTTCTGACAGTTTCACATGGCTGTGTGAATGTTTGTGCGTTGTACTCGAGTGCTGGTGGGTGCTATGTACAACACCTGAAGCATTAAAGCCACCTTAAACTTTCTCTATCTTTTATGAGCTCAGTCTGGAAACTTTTTGGACTGTGTGTACGTGTGCAGAAACAGTTTGCCAGTACTCTTCAGTGTACCAGAACTTCCTGCAGGGATACCAGAAGTACCTTTCGCTGCACACAGTAAGGTGGCTAGCAGTATAGGAGTAGGCGCAAAACAACTTACCTCTAAAAAAAGACACATTTTAATAATTATATTTTTCTTTCGAAACAATTATATTTAAGTTTTTACAGTATCGATTCATTTACAGTTCAACGAGCAGCACAGTAATTTTAACCTCGTTAAAAAAGAAATGAAGTCGTATAGCACCAGAGTTTGGTGCAAGTCTTTCAAACGGACGCCACACTCGGCCGTTGAAGATCACACATTGTCACTCACTGATCTGAAAACAGTGACGCAAAAAAGTGAAGTTATAAACTCGTTTAACAAATATGCCAACCACGATCGTCACCGCGCCTTTTAAACGTCGCACTCCATAAAATGCTGCGGTGTCCTCGTTGAGTAACTGTAGGAGGATACGACTTAGACAGAATTTCTAGTTGGTGTTATGACTATCAGCCCACTCCAAATGGGATCCACACCAGGTCGAATGAAAGGTAGTCATCGAAGAAATTCAGACATATGCTGCTAGATTTCTTAGCGCTGGATTCGATCAACACGCGACTATTATGGAAATGCTTTGTGATCTCAAATGGGAATGCCTGGAGGGAAGCTGACCTTTTCGCGAAACGTTATTGAGTAAACTGTCGTCAGCATAGATTTCGCGCAACGACCACGAAGCTGAGATAAGAGATATTAGGGTGTGTAAAGGTGCATATAAATAATCGCTTTCCTCTAGTTCTTCGCCGGCCGCGGTGGTCTAGCGGTTCTAGGCGCTCAATCCGGAACCGCGCGACTGCTACGGTCGCAGGTTCGAATCCTGCCTCGGGCATGGATGTGTGTGACGTCCTTAGGTTAGTTAGGTTTAAGTAGTTCTAAGGGACTGATGACCACACATGTTATGTCCCATAGTGCTCAGAGCCATTTGAACCTAGTTCTTTGCGTGGAACTTTCGGACCAGTTGGCTATGGTAGACATAAAAATCTCGTAACGTTGCATCTCCGACTGCGGGAGGCACCTTAAGAGGTAAAGCGGAGAAATACAACAGGATCAACTAGGAACAAAGCAGCCCAAGGGGAATGTTTTCCTTCCGTTCATTAGTAAGATTGAAGAGCTCACTGGAAAAGTGTTGAGCAAGTATGGAGTGGAAACTATCTTCAGACCCACCAGGAAGATACAAGAATGTTTACGATCGACAAAAAATGTATAACGTCCCTTGGTTACATTGGGTGATTGTAAAATCCCTTGTAGTTGTAGCCTGGTTTATATCGATACCACGATGAACATGAAATAAAATTCAGTGAGATGAGAGTCATATGAAAAACATCGCATTATCATGGACACTTTTACGAAGAGGCTATTGGGACTCAAGAACACCTTAACAATTCTAACAGAAAAGAGGATTAAATTAGATACAATCCGGATGTCAACAGATAAGGAGCCGTCTTGTGGTGGAACAGGTACCCTTCGCCATGCACTATACGGGGGCTTGCCGAGTATATATGTAGATATAACTGTAGATGAATGTACATAATTCTTTGCAAAATATCATTTACCATCTCTTCTGCTACATTCTCTCCAAGAGGATATTATAAAGCTAGTACCGTCTGCAAGGGAGTACCAATCCTGCTTGTTGGATGTTAAAGTAGAAGGTTGTTCACATATATAAGGAATAGGATTGGCTCCAAAAATGAACTCTGGGGGACTTTCTTTGCGATTTTCCCGAGTCAGTAAATTTTCTATTCATCCGACATTGTCTGAATTATTCAGCACAACCTTTTGCATTCTGTATGTGAAGTATGATTCCAGCCACCTCAGCCTAAGGCCATCAGTTTCATAAAAGTTGAGTTTTAGCTACTCCTTAGAAGAATTCTGTAACAGACCAACTGATACCTACGGTTCGTTTTTTCTGAATTGTGAAACATAGAATTAAATTTATGAAACATTACCTACGATAAGACAGGTTAAGGACAGTTACAGAAATGGATGGCGTGTAGTCATAATTCCTAAACGATATGCGATATTTTGATTGTTTTATTTGCTGACATATTATATTGTCCATTATGTGATAAACAGAAGAAACCGCAAACAAAGTTGAACTACTCTGAATCCAAGACATGATAAGGCTCTCGTGAAATTGCTTACATCTTTAAGAACTACCTGAATGGAAGCATTTAAGCTCGCCGGTAAGTAAGTCACCACCTTAAAAAAAAAAGCCCACTGGTCGTTTTGGAACGCTATGGATGTCGTAGATCTGGTGCAGGGTGATCTCGTTTGACCTTCCAGTGCTGACGTAAGAGTAATGGCACAGACTTGGTGTGTACAAGAAAGTAGGTTGTACAGAATCGATGCAGTAAAATGAGGCGACGACAGATGTGACAGAATACAGCTATTGTGCCTGGATGTGCCACGGCCATTCCGTGAATGAAGTTCCCAGATTTTATGGTTTAAAAACGCGTTCTGTGCAACGTGTCCATAGATAACGGTGTAAGAGGCGTAAAAATAGTGCCATAGTCGTAAAAAGACCCTAACCAACAGGGGCCGGAGATAATTGTCAAAACCTGTTAGTTACAGGTTCCATAAATCCTTTGAAAGATTCTTTTATCGTTATGATGTGGAACGACTCAGTTTACAGAATCGATGCAGTAAAATGTGTTAACATTAATAAACACGTTGTTATTTTTAGCCCCACTCGTGCAACTATACATCTTTTCTGGGTAACAGTTTTTAAGTAGACATTCATCAACGGAACAGAAGGAGCTGTCCAGGAGAAAAGATTTTAAATTAGATTTAAAACTTGGTTCATTAACTGTCATACATTTTATGTTATTGGGCAAATGATCAAAGTTTTTGTTGCTGCTTATTGAGCTCCTCTATGAGCCATTGACAGCTTTAACACTGGGTAATAAAGGTCATTTTTCCTTCCAGTGTTGTATGTTTGTACATCACAGTCCTTCTCAAATTGTGGTAGGTTATAATCACAAATTTTATTAGCGAATATCTGTATTGTGACGCGTAGTTAAAATGCCAACCTTCTTGAAGAGGTACCTACATGACGTCCGTGGAAGAACACCACATATTAATCTTACTGCTCGCTTTTGTGCAATAAATTTTTCTTTCTAAGTGGTGAGTTACCCCAGTAAATTATTCCGTACGACATTACTGAGTGGAAAACGTACAACGTGGGTAGGTGGTTGATATGTTTGTTTCCAAGATTAGCAATATTATTGGAAGAGCAGGGAGCATTTCTGCAACACTCGAGTGGTGACCAAACCTAACGGTAACTAATCGAGCAGCATGCCTCCGAAATACTTCGATATCTTCCTTTAATCCGACCAAGTAGTGTTCCCGAGCAGTACTCGAGTATAAGACGTACAATTGTTCTGCACACGATACACTTTACAGATCAGCTACACTTTTACAGAATTAACCCAATCAACCGAAGTCGACTACCGACCTCACGGTCCCTTTTCATTCCACGTCACACTTAGATATTTAATCGGCGTACCTGTGTCGAGCAGCGCACCACTAGTGCTGCATTAGAACATTACAAGATTGTTTTTCCTACTCATCTGCATTGACTTACACTTTTTTGCGTATAGAGCAAGCTGTTTATTCATCACCAAGCAACGAACCCGTCATTCACATTAATCGCGTCAGAGAAACAACTAAAAGCTTAAATCATTTCGTCTCTACAGAGACTTGAACCGCCTTCCTCAGGAATGCAAATTCGGTTGCAAATTGTATATGTAAGCCGGCCGGGGTGGCCGAGCGGTTCTAGGCCCTACAATCTGGAACCGCGCGACTGCTACGGTCGCAGGTTCGAATCCTGCCTCGGGCATGGATGTGTGTGTGATGTCATTAGGTTCGTTAGGTTTAAGTAGTTTTAAGTTCTAGGGGACTGATGAACTAAGAAGTTAAGTCCCATAGTGCTCAGAGCCATTTGAACCATTTTTTGTCTATGTAAACAGTAAACACGTAACAAAGCACTCATCTGCAAGGAGTGATCTGTGTAACTGGATTCTTCCGAAAGGTCTCCTCCGTAACCAGTGTTTAATGTAATTAAAAATACTACTTTGTTTCAATTTAATCTTGGATTCAGACTTCTGAATGTTAATTAAATCATAAACTTCAATCTATGTTCATAAATTTAACCGCCAGAGGAAGGAGTGTCATCCTACTGATTTGTTCTGTGGCTCGTTTATTGCAAGTGCTGAAGGACTGTGGCACAACATTTCGTAGAACGATCTCAAGGTATTTTTGGGTGGCACGGAATCACGACGTCACCTCTTGCGCAGGAATACTTGTGTCTAGATGAAGCCAATGCGTAGAAGATATAACGAAACATCCTTTCTGGAAGAATAGACTAGATCAAAACAGACAGTCCAGAGGGTAGGCAAGGAGATAGTTCTTTCTCAACGGTAGTGTACTATCGACCACGTCAAATTTTCCAAATAAGTGAGAGTATCCGAGAGGTAAGCCTCAGTCGTAAAAGGAAAACAGAAAGGAGAGAAATAGTAACGAAGCTGTCAGTTCGCCTTTGACGTGCGGAGGTCGGGCGATGGACGCCCTGCAGTGCGAGGATGAGACGTAGACTGGTGGCGCTCAGTGCGGCCTCGAACTTGAGCTCAGCAGGTAGCGCAGGGAGTGGGGGGCGGGGCGGTGGGTGGGCTGTGGGGGAGGGGGGGCAGTCAAGACGGGGTGCCACCCACGCGCTCGCAGCAGGCACGCACTGGCCGTGGACGTTGCATCCAGTGAGCGGAAAGGGCGCCTCTGGCCATACGACGCCGACGAGCAAGGTAGCTCCTGCACGCAGTGCTGTCAGCACTGGAGTCATCCACTTAGGAGTTGTCTCCCACTCGTTGGACCTCATAATTCATTTTCCCAGGCTTTTACCTGGTATTCAGTCCAATTACACAAATTATGATCACCGTAAGTACACTGCTGGCCACCGTAAATGCAACATCCTGAAGGAAGCATCCGAATCAAGTGAAATTTACACCATGGGTTTGCAGCGATGAGATATGCAACTGATTAGAATTTCAGCGCAGACGCACATCACGCGCGCCTGTGGTGCCACCTCATAGCGCCATTTAAGACTTGGCGATTTCGACGAGTGTACGTTCGGCACGTGTGTTTACCTTGTGGTTGTTTCACAAGACGATCAGTTATGCCTCGTACACAACAGCGAACATCGTTTGATCAAGTATCCGAGTTCGACAGAGGAAGGATAGTGGCTTACCGAGATTGTGGATTATCATACAGAGCAATCGCTAGTCGTGTTGGACGAAACCAAACAACTGTAATGAGGATATGTGACCGTTGGATGCAGGAGGGTACGACGGACCGACGTGGTCGATCGCATTCACGTCGGTGCACCACTGCACGTGCTGATAGGCAAATTGTGCGCATGGCAGTGACGGATCGCTCAGTGACATCCCGAACCATAGCACAGCACATTGCGTCTGTAACGCATCATCCAGTGTCTGCGCGTACCATTCGACGCCGTTTACAGCAGAGTGGTCTGTCCGCAAGACGTCCATTGCTTCGTCTACCATTGACGCAGAACCACAGACGTCTCCGTCGCCAATGGTGTGATGACAGACGGATGTGGACGGCAGAATGGAATGACGTTGTCTTTACTGATGAGGCACGCTTCTGTCTCCAGCACCACGATGGTCGGATTCGAGTGTGGAGACACCGTGGAGAGAGGATGCTGGACAGCTGCATTATGCACCGCCACACTGGTCTTGCACCGGGTATTATGGTATGGGGCGGTATTGGATATTACTCTCGCACGCCTCTAGTACGCATTGAAGGTACTTTAAATAGCCGGCGCTACATATCCGTGGTGCTGGAGCCAGTTGTCCTTCCTTACGTTCAGGGCTCGGCCACAGCCATATTTCAACAGGATAATGCGCGACCACACGTGGCACGCATTCTCCAAAGGTTCTTCGTCAATAACCAGATTGAATTGCTTCCCTGGCCGGCTCGCTCTCCGGGTCTTCCGCCGATAGAAACCATGTGGTCCATGGTTGCTCAACGAGTGACCCAGATTACATCCCCAACTGCCACACCAGATGATCTTTGGCAACGTGTGGAAGCTGCTTGGGCTGCTGTACCCCAGGAACAAATCCAACGTCTCTTTGACTCAATGCCGAGACGTGTGACAGTGGTGATCTCCAACAATGGCGGCTACTCTGGCTACTGATTCTGGCAGGAACCACATGTCACAGACGTCTGTAAACGTAATCATTTGATACTTGGTCAACATGTTATCTACAAAATAAATTTTGTTGTGCTACCTCTTGTCTTTCTTGGTGTTGCATTTACGGTGGCCAGCAGTGTATTTAATGGACATACATGCGCAGACTAGTTTCTCTCCGATATGGCCAGCCATGATTTTACGGGGCCTTACAGCTCAATTAGACAGTCTTTTTCTGCTGCTGGACTTTCATTTCGGGACATGACTGAGGAATCAGCAGAGTTTATTCTAAACTGCGGCAACGCGACGCTGCAGATAGAGTGCTACAGATCTGAGTGTTAGTGGGGCAGTGGAATATCTGTAAAACAGGCCGTATTGTTTGCTATGTTTACTTGAGCCGTTGATACTACTAGTACTTCAGTACTTTCGTGATGCTCAAAAGACCTTATGCAAGTCTTTCTATTGGACGCCACTTCGGCGAACTTCATGTCCCTGACCTACCCCAGTAGCACTGCCCGGAAAAGGGAACCTGCAATTTAACGTGGAATCCGAATCACTTGCCGTTCCTGCTCATTTTCACATCCTTGTGAGATGAAGGCTAGTTTGCAGGCTGACTGAAAAATTCCCCTGATTCGAACGGGATTCGATCCAGCGACCTCTTGGCTTCCAGGCATGCGCTTTAAAACAGAACACAAGGCCCAACTTGTAACCTTTTGGTTATTTTAATTCTAAAGTTTGAAGCGCAAATTCATTTCTTTGCATGTTACACAGCAACATACTTGCGTTTCACAGAACTACATCTACGCACTCCGCAAGCCACTTTACGGTGTTTCGCAGAAGATATTTCTGGTATCAACGTCTCTCCTTCCTGTTCCATCCACGAATGACGCGTGGGAAGAATTAATTTCTTGATTTTCGAAGTTGTCGTCATTTCGCAAGATGGCGCACATCCTCAATTTGAGTGTCTTTACGTTCCTAACAGTTTGTTCTTATTTCAGAGCAGAGTACAGAACTTCAGGTAGTTTCACAAGGCTTATTCTTCCATTCCGCTTTCCCCTCGAATATAACGCCACAATCGTTTGCAAATTTCTAAAACTTGCAATATTTCTTTATATCAGTTTATTAAGGACAAAATAGTTTTCAGAGTGCAACGAAGGTTTGGTCTACCTTCACAGCTACTCATCCCTGTCATGGCGTCATATTAGCGACTACAGTGAGTTTTCACTCACAAACTCCTTGACATACCGGTACAGGGTGAACCAAAATTCGCCCACTCGGGCGCCAGGTCGCAATCCCTTACATGCTAGCAGCAGAATAAATATCTCTAACGAAATCTAATCCCGTACATATATTCAGTAGAAAATGGGCGCCAAGGAAACGAAATTTGGCAACGCTGTAATCATTTGCATGACAAGTATCTGAATACAGTACTGTGGAGCTGTGCTGTGCTGTGCAGTTCGTGCAGTGGGTAGAGTTTTGCATCAGATTCCTCGAGTTCGATTTCTGATCGAGGTGTAATTGTTTTTGTATTCAAATTTTGATCAACCCGGTAATGCAGCAGAACACACTATTTCTTAAACGCTATACATCCTACAATAACAGTTTTTGTAACAGTGAAGATTAAAACTCGAGGGCACACACGTCAAGAATATTTACGAAGAGCAACACTCAGAAAATGGATGGAAATAACTGCAAAACTTATCAATGTTCAGATGTTAAACATATCTATTACAATGAGTAAAAGCGACAAGTTACAATTTTGTAAATACGCTATCAGTGACAGCTACTCTTTCACAGATCTCACATAGTATTCAAGAGCAAATGCTCAGAGAGACGTCCCTGCGTCTCTAAAACATTTGGTGACTGGATCTTCGTTCTGTGAACTCTTTCGCAGCTCATCTGTTACAAGAACAGCATATAAGCTTGCTGCAAGTTCTTTCAAACTCATTGACAGAGTACAATAAACGCGTTCCTTCAAGTGTCACCGCAGGAAGATATATAGGGGATTAGGTCAGGCGAACGGGGAGGCCATAAAACAGAACTTCCACTACCGATAAGTTTTTAAAAGCGGAATAATAAAACCACTGCTTTATGAGGGTCAAGAAGGCAGATACCCTATCACACAGTCTAAAGTTAGAAATTAGAAAAAAAAGTTACACCTAGACCCGAAGACGAGGTCGTGGCTTCGATTATTTTAACGCTAAACTATCCACTGCACTAGCTGATCGAAACGGTCACATACCGTTGGGTGAGCATACTTGTCGGACTTGTGATTCCAGATTTGCCAAATTTCCTTTCTTTCACGTCTATGTTCTTCCCCCGTCAGAGGTTCGAGTCTTCCCTCGGGCATGGGTATGGGTGTCGTCCTTAGCTTAAGTTAGATTAAATAGTGTGTAAGCCTAGGGACCGATGACATCAGCAGTTTTGTCCCATAAGACCTTACCACAAATTTCCAAAATTTTTGCAGCATAGGCCTATATGCAACCCAGCACGACTCCGATGCGGATAGATCAGCACCGACGTGTTGGCAAGGGGTTAGTATCGCGCTCCAACGAAAACTTTTTGATCGCCCTTTTATACACAGGGTGATTCAACTGTCCTTATCGATGTTGCTATATGCAACCCGATATCACGTCTGCAAAAACAACGCGCTCGCCACAGAAAAAATGAACAGGACCTTTTTGTAGGAAATTTAATGTAGTTAAATTTTGTACTGTCATACGTTTTTGCTAGAGGTCTAATTTTCGAATTGTTCAAGAGAAACATGCAGAAGTGACCTTTAAAGGCCTTCTTCTTGAATAACTCTAAAACCGTGGCCTCCAGCGAAAACGCAACTCAGTACAAAATTTAACGTCGTTAAATTTTCTACAAAAAGGTCCTGTTAATTTTTCTGTAAGGTTAAAGTTCGCGAGTAGCGAGCGAGAGAATATTAAAAACTTGTGCGTGGTTTTCGATGGCGCTTGGGCTGCATAAAACCCATGGGTATGGGCAACTGACTCACCCTGCACACACAGGGTGATAATATTATTGAACTACATTAAAAAAAAAGGGGATTAGTTACGAACTACGGCATGCACACACTTACTCAACATGTAAACGTCACTATAGATACTCAGATTTAGGTTATGACATGTTCGATATGCGATGATATGGCACAGATGAACAGCGAAATTCTGCATTACCAGCTAAAGTGTCGGAACATTGATGCTGTCGATGACCTCCTGAATGGCTGTTTTCAGCTAAGCAACGGTTTTGACGTTAATGCTGCACAACCTCTCTTTAATATAGCCCTACAGAAGGGAGTCGTACGTGTTCAGATCCGGAGAATATGGCGGTCAATCAACGCCCACGCTACGGGCCTCTGGGTACCTAGAGCCAGAATGCTGTCCCCAGTGTGCTCCTCCTGGTCATCAAACACTCTCCTACTTCGATGGGGTGGAGCTCCGTCTTGAACGAACCACATCTTATGGAAATCAGGGTCACTTTAGATAATGGGGATGAAATCATCTTCCAAAATCTTCACTTATCGTTCGGTAGTCACCGTGTCATCAAGGAATATCGCACCGACTATTCCGTAACTGGACATTGCACACCACACGGTCACCAGTTAAGGATGCCAATTTTGCTTATTGACGAACCCATCGAAATGAAAGTTGGCTTCGTCGCTAAATCAAACTATACAGCGCGTACCATTTCCCATCTTACCCGGCGGCCAACCGTGTAGTTTGAACGTCCTAAAGCAAACCGTTCAGTAGTTACGACGATTTTATTTCCTATTGTTCAACAATTGTCACCCTGTATATGGCTGTACATAGTCGATTTTCTGCGCTATAAAAACACGGAGAATATGGCTCAGATGAAAGATATGAAATAACTGTAAGAGGGTAGTGTTGAAGATCCAAAAAGTTTTTCTGAGAAGTTTGGACGACGGCGCTGGCGCTTTCCTACTGGGCAGAGACATCTACCGGGTGGTTATAATTAAACTTTACGTATTTAACACGCTATAACACGGAAACTAATTACCGCACTAGTACCAAACTTGGTAGCATTATTATCCAGAGTATGGGGTGCATAATTTTCATGCAACATGGGGCACCAGAGCACATCGCTCGTGAAGTTAACCTGCTTCTCGAAAGCACATTTCGAAATGATCAAATTATCAGCCGATCGTTTCCAAATGCTTGGCGGCACGATCACCTGATCTCACTCCACGTGATTTCTGGCTGTGAAGCTACCTGAAGGACCCCGTATTGGACTCCTTTTGTAGCAGTAATGGTACCGCTATGTAATCGTATGAGCCGCGTGGGATTAGCCGAGAGGTCTCGGGCGCTGCAGTCACGGACTGTGCGGCTGGTCCTGCCGGAGATTCTAATCCTCCTTCGGGCATGGGTGTGTGTGTTTGTCCTTAGGATGATTTAGGTTAAGTAGTGTGTAAGCTCAGGGACTGATGACCTTAGCAGTTAATTCCCATAAGATTTCACACATATTTGAACATTTTTTTTGGAACGGTATGATGTACCGTAGCAGCACATTAAAAGAGTTTCAATTGAATTCATTCTGCATTATTTCTCTTCCGCGTGTCCATGACATTAATGCTACCAGGTTGTTGTACTCGAACGGTAATTAGTTTCCATGTTATAAGGTATTAAATAGGAAAAGTTTAATTATAACCACGTGGTGCTGTGCCGGCCGCCCTCGGTGGAGTCGGCTGCCCAGCTACATGTACGCCGCCTCGCAACACTTCACCTCGAGCTGCCTCCGCCTCGTTGCCGGGGGCGGCGGCGGCGACATGGCCGGCGGCTTGGCACGTGCCCCGCGGCGTGTCTCGCGCCTTACTCACTGGCAGCCGCATTCCGCGGGGGCCACGCACGCCCTGGCAGGCGGCCGCGAGGCTGCCTCGGCCGCACCTCGCGGCGCGACAGCTGCCTGTCCTACCATGCCCTCGCCCTGGTATATCCGCTCCCAGTGGGCGCAGTCTCTACAACTGCAGGAATTCGACAAAAATATGGAAACACCGCGAGAAATGCATGCCAGAATATAAACGCAGATGGTAGCCAATCTGCCGATGGCGCTGGTATATTTGACCACAGGCGGCACCTGTGGAATGTCCTCAAACTGTTTCAAGTGTTAGTCACGTTGAGAACGATGTTCTATGTAGTTGGGAGTGCGTTATATCGAAGCTACACTACTGGCCATCAAAACTGCTACACGAAGAAGAAATGCAGATGATTAACGGGTATTCATTGGACAAATATATTATACTAGAACTGACATGTGATTACATTTGCACGCAGTTGTGGGTGCATAGATCCTGCGAAATCAGTACCGAGAACAACCACCTCTGGCCCTAATAACGGCCGTGATGCGCCTGGGCATCGAGCCACACAGAGCTTGGATGGCGTGTACAGGTACAGCTGCCCATGCAGCTCCAACACGATACCACTGTTCATCAAGAGTAGTGAATGACGTATTGTGATGCTCGGCCACCATTGACCAGACGTTTTCAATTGGTGAGAGATCTGGAGAATGTGCTGGTCAGGGCAGCAGTCGAACATTTTCTGTATCCAGAGAGGCCCGTACAGGACCTGCAATATGCGGTCGTGCATTATCCTGCTGAAATGTAGGGTTTCGCAGGGATCGAATGAAGGGTAGAGCTACGGGTCGTAACGCATCTGAAATGTAACGTCCACTGCTCAAAGTGCCGTCAGTGCGAACAAGAGGTGACCGAGACGTGTAACCAATGGCACCCCATACCATCACGCCGGGTGATACTCCAGTATGGCGATGACGAATACACGCTTCCAATGTACGTTCACCGTGATGTCGCCAAACACGGATGCGACCATCATGATGCTGTAAACAGAATCTGGAGTCATCCGAAAAATTGACGCTTTGCCATTCGTGCACCCAGGTTCGTCATTGAGAACACCATCGCAGGCGTTCCTGTCAATGATGCAGCACCAAGGGTAACTGCAGCCATGGTCTCCGAGCTGATAGTCCATGCTGCTGCAAACGTCGTCGAACTGTTGGTGCAGATGGTTGTTGTCTTGCAGACGTCCCCATCTGTTGACCCAGGGATCGAGACTTGGCTGCACGATCCGTTACAGCCATGCGGATAAAATGCCTGTCATCTCGACTGCTAGTGATACGAAGCCATTGGGATCCAGCACGACGGTCCGTATTACCCTCCTCAACCCACCGATTCCATATTCTGCTAACAGTCATTGGATCTCGACCAACGCGAGCAGCAATGTCGCGATACGATAAACCGCAATCGCGATAGGCTACAATCCGACCTTTATCAAAGTCGGAAACGTGATGGTAGGCATTTCTCCTCCTTATAGGAGGCATCACAACAACGTTTCACCAGGCAACTCCGGTCAACCGCTCTTTGTGCATGAGAAATCGGTTGGAAACTTTCCTCACGTCACTATGTTGTTGGTGTCGCCACCGACGCCAGCCTTGTATGAATCATTTTCATGTCACAGCAACTTCTTCCTATCGGTTAAATTTCGCGTCTGTAGCACGTCATCGTCGTGGTGTAGCAATTTTAATGGCCAGTAGTGTATATTCAAACCTTGGTCTCTCTCTACAATTTTTACCATCACCCCTCTTCCTTTCGTTACCTAACTTAAAATTCCTTCACGCCTCAAGATGCTTCATATCAACCGACCTCTTCTTTAAGTCTAGTTGTGCCACAAATGCCATTTCGCCTAATTCGATTCATTACATCCTCATCTGTTATTTGATATATCCATCTAATTTTCAGCATTCTTCTGTAGCACCACACTTCAAAAGCTTCTGTTCTATTCTTGTCTGAAATGCCTACTGTCGCTCATTTTCACTTCCATACATGGCTCCACCACAGACATGTATCTTCGGCAAAATATCAGACACTTGAATGACCTGGCAAAGATCGGATAGTTTAGGTTATGGGACAAGTCCGGGAGGACAAATCCGTGGAGGATATACAATGATTGCCTGATTGCTTCAGAATAACGAAAATCTACAAAACGTAAATAACGTTACCGATTTAGTCATGAATAAGCCTTCAACCACTTGGTAAATCACTTCGTTCCCCGCTAATTGTAGAGTGTAGATTATATACGTTCTCTTTTCCCACTCACACTTTGTCATTTCCTCCAGCAGCTTTCATTCTGTTTGATATATTGTGTGACTGAGATACGGTGCACATTGCGGGCATACTGAAGCGTCTTCACATTTGTTACAGTCATGCATTCCTATGTATCCAGCGTAGCTGATGTTTTAGCGGAAATGTCGGGTGGCCATCTCAATAACGAAACAAGTGTCGGAATTCTCCTGCGTGCAGCATACGCGGGGAGACTGTGAGCTAAGGTGCGGAGGCGCTCTTGTATTTTTACTTTGCGCATTCTGTCGCGGATGGGAAACACGAGTCGTCAATGTTGGCAGCCGCCAGCGGCGCCCGAGAACAGTCCACGCGAGATGCGAGGGTGGGCCGCGCAAGTTACGAGTAGAATAGAACAGAATAGGGCCACCCGCGTCGTGATCTCAGCACGGCGCATAGGCCGCCGGCAGCCGCCGCACGTTTTGAGGCTTCCACGTGAGCGTCAAAGGGAACGTTTACGCTCATTTCTAGACATGGCTGCTATTTTATGGGTTCTCTGAACACCTGTCGACCCCGTCCATAGGATGCATGAAAGTTGTATGATTTTTTTCCCCAGAGTTAATACAAATTTTAACTCCATCTATCTATAATTTGATCCCATTCCGTCCAATAGATGGTTGCAGACAGTTAAAAAAATATCATACCCACAATCCGGAGTATTCCAAGAACAGGTAAGTGCGAGCGCTATCACACAATCAGCTTAACAGCCCATGGTACCAGGAATAAATAGAGAAGAATTCAAAAGAAATTGAGGATGCGTTAGATGAGGATAAGTTTGGATTTCGAATAGGTTAAGGGAACAGACAGGCAGCTCAAACGTTGTGACTGGTAATGGAAGAAAGACTTAAGAAAAGTCAAGACAGTTTTATAGGATTTGTCGATTAAAAAAAGTGCTTCACAATGTAAACTTGTCCAAGATGTCAGAAATTCTTAGAAAAAAAGAAGTCAGCTATAGGGAAAGAAGGATAAAATACAATACGCACAAGAAGGAAGAGGGAACAACAAGAGCGGTAGACAAAGAGGAAAGTGCTCGGATTAAAAAGGGTGTAAGACAGGGGTGCAGCCTTTCACCTCTATTATACAATCTCTGCATCGATGGAGCAATAACGAAAATAGCTTCAACGGTAGGTCTGCAGTTTAGGGCGAAAGGTTATCAATATTAAGATTCACTATGACATTGCTATCTTCAGTGAAAGTGAGGAAAAACTGCAGGATCTTTTGAATGGAATGAACAGTCGAACGAGCACAGGATGTGGATTGAGAGTAAACAGAAGAAAGACTAAAGTAATGAGGAGTAGTAGAATGGGAATAGCGAGAAACTTATTATCTGAATTGGGATTAACATAGTAGACAAAGTTAAGGAATTCTGCTGTCTGGGTAGAAAAATATGACGCACAATAGAAAGAGGACATGAAAAACAGATTAGCAAAAGCATAAAGAACGTGCCTGGTCATAAGTCTGCTAGGATCAAACATCGCCTTCCTTTAGGGAAAGCTTCCGAGAATGTACTTTTGGAGTTCAGCATTGTTTGGTAATGAGTCATGTACTGTCGGAATACTACAAAACAAGAGAGTCTAAGCGTTTGAAATGAGGTGCTGCAGCAGGGTTTTGATAATTAAGAAGACTTGTAAGATAAGAAACGAGGAGGTCTCTGCAGAATCGGCTTAGAAATGAAGATACCGAAAACGCTGCCAAGAAAAAGGGACAGGATGACATGTTAATACATCAGGAATCAGTTAATACGCGTAATTTCCACAGTAATAGACAGAGCCACAGCGTTTAGTTTCTACAGATACCTCTGTAAGGGAAAAAAGAAGTTGGAATACACCCAAGTAATTGACAATGGGTGCACGAGAGAGGAATCTGCATCAAAGCAGTAAGTAAACGACAAAATGAACGTAGAGGGGGGGGGGAGGGTAGGGGGGGGGGGGGGTGGATCGGGGGACAGAGCAGCTACCTCAACAAGCACGGTGCATGAAATCGCGTAAATAGAGAATATTGATTATTGCGCAGTGATAAAGCTTTTTTTTTTTTTTTTTTGTAATACATCGTTTGTAGCTAACCGATATGCATTGGAGCTTCACATATACATCCTCGGTGAAGAAATGGTTTGTCGAGTTTAAACGAGAATGGCAGAATGCCCTTGGTAATGCACGTGACGTAAGTCCGCAAAGTGCAGCCATACCAGAAACTATCGCATACGTGCACATGATCTTGGAGAATCGGAGTACAACGCTACGTGAAACTGTCAAGATTGCACGGATTTCAACGGAACATGTCAGCTACAGTTTTCAAGGAGAACTGTACGTGAGAGAACTTCGTGGAAGATGGGTGTCGCACTTGCGGAACCGAAAGCTCACTAGTATGTCCGAGCAGTGTTTTACGCGTTTTCGTAAAAACAAAAGAGATTCTGTGCCTATGTATATGACAGTGAATGAAGCAGCGATTCCGCTCTACACACCAGAATCAAAGCAACAATCCGAAACAGTGGACACAAGCCGGATCTTCAACTCCAGAGACTGCGAAGAGGAGAGGTTTTGGAAGCGGTGTTTTGGAATGCGAAAGGGATTCTGTCTATTGAACATCTTAAAAAAAGTGCAACAGTAAACTGGAGAATGTGGCCTTAATCTTCTAATGGATCTGTATGACAATATTCGAAAAAATATACCTGCTTTCCGAAAAAGTAACTAGTATCTCATCGAGACAGGTAGCTGCCTGTAAAAGTGCCTTGACAATCGGAAAACTGAGCGATCTGTAATACAAAGTGTTGGGAAATTCTCTGCGTACCCCAGATTTGGCAACCTCGGGCTCCCATCTCAACTCAAAGTCGACCTTGTTGGTGTGCGTTTTACGGCCAGGCAAGGAGCGGTGGATAGAGCAGGCGAATTTTTATAGATCTTCCAGAGCAATACAACAGAGGTGGAATATTTTGTGTTGGCATAAGAGCCAACACCGTGTTACGAGTGGAGGCCGAACTGTACAAGTTTTAGCTCAAGCAGGGTAACGTGAGGAGGGAAGGACTATACTGACGTGAGGTCTGGAACATGACAAGCAATGAGAATTCAGAAAGCGGACGTAATTAGTTTGATACTTAACTTTAATCCATTAATGATGAACGTCGCTTTTGACGGTACACGATTCACAATATTATCTGTTCAGAATACATATGGCGCCTTGCTAGGTCGTAGCAAATGAAGTAGCTGAAGGCCATGCTAAACTGTCGTCTCTGCAAATGAGAGCGTATGTAGACAGTGAACCATCGCTGTACAACTGGGACGAGTGCTACGGAGTCTCTCTAGACTAGACCTGCCGTGTGGCGGCGCTCGGTCTGCAATCACTGATAGTGGTGACACGCGGGTCTGACGTATACTAACGGACCGCGCCCGATTTAAAGGCTACCACCTAGCAAGTGTGGTGTCTGGCGGTGACACCACAGAATAAAGTTCTTCAAACACAGCTGAATGAAGTGTATTAATGCTAAAGGAGATTATCGTGAAAAAGAAAGGTTTTTGAAGACATAAATTCTCCTGTGAGTATTTTCGTTCCGTCGTTTTAGTACAAGATTATGCGTGTTTTTCTCGCCAAATGCGTTTTGCTATATTGAGGTAAAGCATCATCAGTGCTATGTAATTAAAGATATTTACAGTTTGATTTGTTTTAAGATAAAAAATTAGTTGGTTAATAATTTGTTGGTTTTTACTTACGGTGATTTATATTTAGTTTCTTGTCTACATCAGGAAATGCCGTCTGCCAGCTCGTGTTTGGTGTCTTTTTCAATACACACTGGTACTTGTGGTCTAATTTTTCGCTGCTTTTCTGAACTACATATTTTTTAAGTTTTACGCAGCACACTTTTTCGTGCACCACTGTTTACTATTTATGTCCATACTTCTAAGTGTGTATTGTGTTTTGTAGTGTGGTCAACATTACCACTACTGTCCGCCCCCGGTAGCTGACTAGTCAGCACGACAGAATGTCAATTCTAATGGCCCGGGTTCGATTCCCGGCTGGGTCGGAGGTTTTCTCCGCTTAGGGACTGAGTGTTGTGTTGTCCTAATCATCATCATTTCATCCCTATCGACGGGCGTGTCGCCGAAGTGGCGTCAAATCGAAAGACTTGCACCCGGCGAACGGTCTACCCGACGGGAGGCCCTAGTCACACGACATTTAGATTTATTTATTACCACTAGTTCGTCTTTGACCTAAACCTTTTTGTAGATAATTATATGTGTGCTATTGCATTTAATAATGTTGCTGTGTATTTATATACTGTGTAAGAGCAATGAAGGAATAGTGATGGAGTGGTTTTTTTCCCTTGTGGTGAATTGGTGGGGGAAGGAGAAGCAAAGATGGGTGGACATAAGTGCCTAGTACTGAGATGGAGAGTAAGTTGCAGTAAAGGTGAGCAGCAAAAAGTGAAATGAAATTGGGGGGGGGGGGGGGGCAGGGGTTTGGTTGGGAGAGGTTGAAAGATTTTCTTTTCCATGTTTTTTTTCGGTTATTTTAGATACGAGGTTCGAACTTAAATAGTGGCAACTATTTATTCACAACAGATACAAAAGAGTTACATATTTGCACCTGTTACTGTCCTTCAAAGTAGTCACCAGCGTTGTGTAGAACCCGTTGCCAGTGATGTGGAAGGTGTAGTATATCGTTATCAGAGCCTGTTCTGTTGATGGTGCGAATGGAGCGGTCTACTGCCTGTTATTTTGCTGCTTAGGTAGCAGAATTCCTTATCTTCATCTACTTCGTGACCATCAATCTTGATGTTAAGTTTCTCGCTGTTCTCATTTCTGCTACTTCTCATTACCTCTATCTTCCTTCGATTTACTCTCAATCCATGCTCTGTACTAATTAGACTGTTCATTCCGTTCAGTAGACCATGTAATTCTTCATCACTTTCACTCAATGTAGCTATGTCATCAGTGAATCGTATTATTGATATCCTTTTACCTTCAATTTTAATGCCGCTCTTGAACCTTTCTTTTATTTCCATTATTGCTTCCTCGATGGAGAGATTGAACAGAAGGGGTGAAAGCCTCCAACCTTGTCTTACACCCTTTTCAATGCGAGCACTTCGTTCTTGGTCGTCCACTCTTATTATTCCCTCTTGGCTGTTGCACATCTAGTATATGTTCCGTCTCTCCCTATTGCTTACCCCTACTTGTTTCAGAATTTCGAACATCTTGCACCATTTTACTCTGTCGAACGCCTTTTCCAGGTCGATAAATCCTACGAACTTGTCTTGATTTTTCATTGGTCTTGCTTCCATTAAAACCGCGATGTCAGAATTGCCTCTCTTGCCTTTATCTTTCCTAAAGCCAAACTGATCAATTTTCTTTTCTATTCTCCTGTACATTATTCTTGTAAGCAACTTGGATGCATGAGCTGTTAAGCTGGTTGTGCGATAGTTCTCGCACGTGTCAGCTCTTGCCGTCTTCGGAATCGTGTGGATGATGCTTTTGCGAAAGTCAGATGGTATATCGCCAGACTCATACATTCTACACATCAACGTGAATAGTCGTTTTGTTGCCACTTCCCCCAATCATTTTAGAAACTCTGATGAAATGTTATCTATCCCCTCTGCCTTATTTGATCTTAAGTCCTCCAAAGCACATATCCTGTGGATACACGTTACATGTCTTTAATGCAGTGGTTTCCATTGCCTTCTGCATCCTGTTGCCGTTGATCATTGCTGATTCTTCCGCTTTTAGGGGCTGTTTCCCACTCCTAGGGCACCTCCGCCGTCTTTGACAAGGCCTTTGGCAGAATGAGGGTGACTTCTTATGCTGGAAGTCTTAGGCAGCCAATGCTAATTATTAATCAAAATTTAAGCAGCAGCTGGATTCGAACCCGGGACCGAAGCCGTTTCGATTATGAATCAAAGACGCGACCCCTAGACCACGGGTGCAAAACATTGTTATAGTGGTTGGAAACGCACACGAACAGCAGCCACCCCTATGGGGAGGTACGAGAGTGGCCACCGAAATTAAGCCTTCCGATGGTTGGGGGCTCGTCACATTTAACTCGGCAGGGAACAGAAAACTACGTTACCATACAAACACCGTATTTGCCAGAAATATCAATGTTTAGCCGTATTATTTGTACTTTACATTCACACATACCACGAATCGAAAACAACAGTTTGAATAAACCGTGTGAATTTTTTGGCATAGAATATGCAATCAAATTGGGAAGTTCCCATTTGTAAATACGAAGCTGATCCCACCCACGCAGGAGGGATGGTTAGGACGTGGCCAGCTGTAGCACAGACAGATGTCAACTTTATCAGTATTAACTTTTAACCTAGAAAATTTTTTGTATGGTGCGTCGTTTTGGAGAGATTTAGCTGTCTCAAGTTAAAACAAACACCCGTATTACCTATCTTTTGGTTTTATGGACTACCTCATGTTTGTATCTTGCCAGCAAATTTCCTTTTCAGTGATGTTGAGGAGCTTCGAAAAAATCATCTCTTCCACTTCCCTGAAATTACCAAACGAATCTTCATCCTGAAATCTTTGTGATGAAGTACGTTACTACAGAGTGATGGTAGTCAATGTAACATCGAGAACTGGAAATTATGCACGGGCAAACTGACATTTTAAACCGTACTTTAACTATATTCAATATAAAACCGAAAAGGGGATAAAGGTTCAACAGAGTTAACGAGTAACTCCTACTAGTATGTATCTCAAATAGTTGGTTGGTTGATCTGGGGGAGGAGTCGAAACAGCGAGGTCATCGGTCCCATCGGATTAGGGAAGGATGGGGAAGGAAGTCATTCGTGCTCTTTTCAATAGGAACCATCCCGGCATTTGCCTCAAACGATTTAGGGAAATCGCGAATGGAAGGACGCGGGTTTGATCCGTTGTCCTCCCGAATGCGAATCCAATGTGGCAACCACTGCGCCACCTCGCTCGTTTATCTCAGATGGTTATGCAGTATTATGTAGTGTTCCTTCACCTGTAACTTGCTGTTAAGGCCATCGACGAGTCCAGAATTTTCTTCGCGGTTTTTTCGGCTCTTCAAATGTTCAAATGTGTGTGAATTTCTAAGGGACCAAACTGCTGATGTCATCGGTCTCTAGTTTTACAAACTACTTAAACTAACTTATGCAAGGAACAACACACATATCGATGCCCGAGGGTGGACTCGAACCTCCAGCGGGAGTGACATGGCGCCTAAGACCGATCGGCCATTCCGCGCGGCTCTCCACTCTTCTTCGACTGTCGCTAACAGAGTTAACGTATCAGTTTTACGCACGGCAATTTTCGTACAGTAACTGTATGATCTACGAGCCAGATTCAGCCGGGAACTGCCGCTGGAGAGCGCTGAGGTTGCAAATCACGATGAGGAGCACGTTGTGTTTCGTGAGATGTAGCAGGTCGTTTCAGGGCGTGCAGCAGCCGCGACGGACAACACGTCTGGCGTACATTGCGATGAGAAACAGGTCCCCAGTGAGGATGGCTTACGAGATAGGGCAGTAACGTTGAAACCGCACGGCTGTTCTCTTTACCTCGTGAGAAAGCATCGCGTGGCGTTAACACGGCGCAGTGCGCGCCTAGCCAAAGAGAGAGAGAGAGAGAGCGAGAGAGGCGGAGATGAAATGTTACCCTCCTGCATTCCTTGTACTAGAGTGTCGGTGTGGCGATTAGCTGAACACGCCCGCGTGTCGTCGGTATTTACGGCGCGGCAAGTGAGCGGCGAGCAGCTGCGGCTGACGGACGGCAGGAAACAGGTGTGCGTGGGCGCCGCGGCAGCGGCAAGCAGACAGGTGCTGTGGCCGACACCGCTTCTGCCGCCACCGCCACGCAGTCTGTGACCCGGCCAGGGCTGCCGGCACCAAAGATAGCTGCCGCTCCGCTCGGCTCACATACCTGCGGGAAGCGGCGACCGACCTTTCAGCCGGGCCAGCGGTACACTATACTGTACACCACCATGTCCCAGGCGGGCGGGGCCGCTGTTTCTTGCGTTTACTGACGCAAAAATATAAAGCTACTTCTTATTCTCGAAATACGAAGAACTTCATGATGTACCGCAAAGAGTTGCTAATAAACATTCTTTATTGAACAACCAGTCTCGGTGCACGGACCATGATCACGTTCCTGTATTTCGATGAGTGTGTGTGTGTGTGTGTGTGTGTGTGTGTGTGTGTGTGTGTGTGTGCGTGTGAAATTTTATGGGACTTAACTGCTATGATCATCAGATCCTAAACTTACACACTACTTAACCTAAATTATCCTAAGGACAGACACACACACCCATGCCCGAAGGAGGACTCGAACCTCCGACGGGACCAGCCGCACAGCCTGTATATCAAGTAAAGGAACATGCAGGCTGATTCAGCTGCCCCTGTCTATCGGTTTTATGCAACCCACAACGCCTTCAAAACCCATGTGCGAGATTTTCCTATCTCTCACCTGCTACATGCAAACTGTTCGTCCTACACCAAAAATAAAGAAATGACTGTAGCACGAAATGGAGGGCACTGGTTACTTTATCATGCTGAAACACCCAATGTGCCTGGGAGCTGTGACGGATGCGCCCCCCCCCCCTCCCCGCCTCCCACCACGAAGACCGGAATGGTATCTGTGTGTCAAGGGTGAATACATTCTGGAATAGGCAGGCAACCAGGTCTACGCCATAAATGTGTACGTCCATCACTCGTAGACAGACAGAGCCTACTGCCATCACTGAAGACAGTATGACGCATTCCACTCTTCGATCAACTCTTTTATGTCATCAGAGTAGTCATGCTTGGCAGTGTTGTGGTGTAGGAAATTTAATGTAGTTATGCTAGACTCCCCAGTTTTCAAATTATTCACGAAAAAACTCAAATGCGTTTTTTTTCTTGAATCACTCGAAAACAGTGGCCTCCACTGAAAACGCATTCCAGTACAAAATTAACATAAATAAAGTTCCTACAAAAAGTCCTGTTCATTTTTTGTGTAGGACGAATAGTTTTTACTTAGTGGATGAGAGTATATTAAAATCTTGTACATGGTTTTTTAGGGCATTGTGGGTTGCATAAAACTCATAGGTAGGGGCAGCTCAATCACCCTGTATAAACAACATTACAAGATTAAGCTATATTCTGCTAACTCATGTATATATTAATGACAAAACATATGTAATAATACATAACATATTCACACACAAAACATACACAACATCATATACGGTGGCAGAAAATCGTGCTGTCAAATAACAAAATCCACGAGTTCTTCACTGGAAATAATGGTTTGATACACAAATAGTGTAAGCAACTATGCAAAAGCATATAATGATAAATATACACTGCTGGAAAAAAATCGCAACACTCTTCAGGAGAAGATCATTTTACTGATAAATGAGGTGTAGGAGTATATGATAACAAATTCAGACCATATATCACTGTAAATGGTGCCCAAAGAGTCACATCATTAGACAGTGTGGCCCCTCTGCTGGCAAAGCAGACATATTTTTGCGCATGCAAACTGCCATAAAAGAGCCGAATGCCATCTTGCGATAGATTGTCCTAAGCATCTTCTGCCTTTTGTTGCAGTTCGGCAATGGTTCTTACAGGCCTTGGATAATGACAAAGTTCAAGATTTATCATGTCCCATACATGTTCAGTTGGAGAGAGAGCTGATAATTTCGTTGGCCAGGGTACGAAGACCACGATGCATTGCAGCGGCTGTATGTGGTTATACACTGTCCTGATGAAAAAGCACACCACCTTCCTGTTGAAGAAATGACCGTAGCACGAGGACAACATCCAATGCATCATAGGGGGTACTGGTTATTTTACCATGCTGAAACACCCAATGTGACTGAGGGCTATGACTGATGCCGCCCGCCCTCCCCCCCCCCCCCTCCCCCTCCCACGCGCCACGAAGACCGGAATGGGATCTGTGTGTCAAGGGTGAATACATTCTGGAATAGGCAGGTAACCAGGTCTACGCCATAAATGCATACGTCCATCACTCGTAGACAGACAGAACCTACTGTCATCACTGAAGACAGTATGACGCATTCCACACTTCAGTCAACTGTTTCATGTCATCAGAGTAGTCATGTTTGGCAGTTTCGTGGTGTCAGCGGTAGCCTGCGCAGATTCACCCGTATTCTTAGCCTGTTGTAAGCAGACGGTTCCCAATGGTCCATGATGACACGGCTGGATGATGTTCGTTCGGCCACCGCTGCTCTTAGGCTACAGTGTGTCGATCTCGACGTGCTTTTGCACTAAGCTCACACCATGCGTCTATCCTGACGTGCGTCTGTACTACGCGGACATCCATAACCTGCCCTACAGATGCGGGAATTTTCCACAGACCACTGTTCAAGGAAACGACACACACCAACGATACATTATGGCCAACATATGCATCAGGCTATCGACACATCCATCGAGCATTCCGCCGGCCCCCAATGCAACCTTGTTTAAATGGCTGAAGCTGTTCAACAGGAATAAGCATTTGTTGGTGCGGCATGATTGTACTCCCGAATGCATGGTGCAAACACAATTCACTTCTTACCTAAGCACTGTGACTACATTCAGAGGCAAACAGAGGGCGCACATACGGTCATCCTAAGCGTCCTCTGACGTCCAATGATCGTGACTAATAAACTGCTAACCCTACAATATCTCAGTATGCACATATTATACCCTGGTGCCACTGAACACAGTACGTGAGGGTATTGGATCTTATCCGATAGTGTAGATACACTTATTGTACAGAGTTATCTGTTGTCAAGTAGTAGTGGAAATTACATCGTCAATCATAAAAAGATCCAATCAGTGCATCATTCATGCTATGTTAACAGTCAGCATTAACGCTACAAACAGAGGTATTCTACACACTGCTGGCTTCACAGCTGTTCACCGTTTAACAACTGAATCGAACATGGTCTGGAAGTCTGCATCATCCATAGTTCCGATACGATTCTAGAGACTAGTATCGTACGCCGGCCCGTGTGGCCGAGCGGTTCTAGGCGCTACAGTCTGGAACCGCGCGACCGATACGGTCACAGGTTCGAATCCTGCCTCGGGCATGGGTGTGTGTGATGACCTTAGGTTAGTTAGGTTTAAGTAGTTCTAAGTTCTAGTGGACTGATGACCTCAGATGTTAAGTCCCATAGTGCTCAGAGCCATTTGAACCATTTTGAACTAGTATCGTACGATAATATATGTTGTGTTTCTTACGTTACAACGACTAAATTTGGCAGTGATAACAGTTTAACATTCAGGACATTGCATCCAACAGCAGATTACGTGTGTTACAAGAACAGTTGCGCTGACAGAAAAAATTGCTGAAACGAAGTGATTCCCCTAGCGACTCACACGCAACCACGTCGGTGTGGAAGAATCTACATCTACGTTCACCATGTACACTGCTTCCATCCAACAGCGTCGTTTGAGGGACAAAGCATACTTCATCCAAAAAGTAAGTGGGGCAAAAAAAGCAAACTTGATGTATGAGATGTCGCCTTCTCCACACTATACACTACATCTACATCTACATGGTTACTCTGCAATTCACACTTAAGTGCCTGGCAGAGGGTTCATCGAACCATTTTCATACTACTTCTCTACCATTCCAGTTTCGAATGGCGCATGGGAAAAAGGAACACCTAAATCTTTCCGTTCGAGCTCTGATTACTCTTATTTTATTATGATGACCATTTCTCCCTACGTAGGTGGGTGTCAACAAAATATTTGCGCATTCGGAAGAGAAAGTTGGTGATTGAAATTTCGTAAATAGATCTCGCCGCAAAGAAAACAGCCTTTGTTTCAGTGACTGCCACCCCAACTCGCGTATCATATCAGTGACACACTCACCCCTATTGCGCGATAACACGAAACTGGCCCTTCTTTGCACTTCTTCGATGTCCTCCGTCAATCCTACCTGTTAAGGATACCACACCGCGCAGCAGTATTCCAACACAGGACGGACTAGTGTAATGTGACATGACAAAAGTCATGTGATAGCTATATGTACATATACAGATGGCGGTAGCATCGCGTACATAAGGTATAAAAGGCACTGCATGGGCGAAGTCGTTATTTCGCAGCAACTGCAGCAAGCCCCGCAACGAGCTCCAGCAACGACAAAGTTAAAGATGCACGATATCTCGCACTAACATAACCACACCTTGCATGCACTGTCGCAGATAGCAAGTCGCTACTGCCCTTACTACCCGTCCTACTGTCGCAGAGGTTTTTTTCCCTTGGCGCTTGCCTTGGCACTTTTTTCCTCTCCCCTTACAACCGCTGCCCTTCGATCGCTTTCGTCCACTTTCTATCTCCTGATGGACCATGTTAATGAGTAATCTTACCAAGATGCATGGATAACATCAAAGCCCGCATCCTGTGACTCCTGATTCAAAAACTAAGATGTTATACGGAGGCGACAGTAGAACATTCGGTTTGGTCACCACGTTGGTGTGGGCGTGGAGGGGCCCCATCCTTTGAAAGGAGTTGTTATTTCTACCCCAGAAAGTTTTACAACTTGGTTACGGTGTGAGCGGCGGGGGTTTTTATTTCTGTCATTCTGCGCAATGGATTAATCTGAGATGTACCCTTTAACCTGTGGCTCCTGCAAGATGCAATTTCCACCCCCACACTACTACAGAAGTCAGACAGACGCTCCTAACGTTCTAAAGAGAAATGCCTGAAAAACTTTCAGCAATAAATATCTTCTGGAGTCGTCCGCTGTAAGGAAATGACACAAAAATTCAAAAAATATCTTAGGTAACTAGTGGGATACTTGGGTACTGGAGTAGTGCTAGTTAGTGTAAGAAAAACATGAAACTAACGAAAATTATTATTTATTTTGCAAAAATTCTGAGAAAATCACAATGGCACTTTTAATTATGAACCGAACACGTTATTTCCGGGTTCTTTTCGGAATGTGAAGTTACCTCTTAAGGATAGGATTCGCTAATGAAATTTCTTTACAAAGTTTAAGATTGTTATTGACTTGGCAGAATGGCTGAGAGCCGCACCTACTCAACTTGAATAATTATCCGTTAGAATGTTACTAGGTACGGTCGACGCTGTCGCATGTGAAATGCAGTGAAGTGTACTTTTGTGGAGGAAATATGGGGCCCGCAAGAGCTGTAGCGCACAATACCGTAAGCTGCGATGACTGCTGTCTGCGCCGCTCGCTGCTGACAAATAAGATAACTCTCGTTCTATCTGGATTGACCTTCGCCAATCAAACTCTGCCTACGCCTTGATGAAGTCAAGGACTCCTATTCGCCCCTAGTCTAACTATTGCGTGGTACATCGGTCAGATAACCAATCCACCGCGATGCCACCAAAAATTCGCTCGCAGGCATTTAACTATAACTCTGTCCGTTCACACCGCACAGTAAGTGTGGCGGCCTACACAGTGAACAATGCTTAATCGCAAGGACTCAATTCAGAGTCGCACTTGGATTCGCTCTCGACAGAGGTGCTCTCCCAGTGAAGTACTGAGGAGAGACTTGTTTCTCGCTCTTTCCGTACACGTACGATCGCGCACGCTCTCGTTACGTGTTCTCGCTCCAAGAGCAACAACAGAACTGCCCCTCTCCACGCCAGACGCGAAGGGGTATATCTTTCGGTCTCTTCCATTACTCTTTCAGCTCAAGGCGTCAAAAAAATCGTCTGCCAATCAGCATTGCTCTTCTAAAACGGGAGAATGACGTTTCGTTTAAGGCGACCAATCCAGAAATCTGTAGTGTCGGCGTTTGGCGTTTGCTGTCTCCCTGTGAAAATCTCTGAGACTGCGTGCTATGTGTAAAGAATGCATAGGCTGGCTGCTCCCACACAATGTAGCGGCATTTGCTTTTAAGCCGAACACGGGGTCGTTCCTCCTTTCCCTCGGGCAAACGCCGTCCGCTCCACGGGCGGCCACCAGCCGACGTAGATGGGTTGGGACTGGCCTCCTGGCGTGTGGTTGCCTCTCTCGAACTAAAAGCTCCTGTGACTGTCTTGTCTGGAATGTATGTGTGTACTCCAGCCTCGAGTATTTCAACCACGGTGCGCTTACTTGTTATTTATTAGTTATTTGCAGATCGTTTACATGAATTCATACAGCATTGACTTTATCTTATCGAGTTTTGGTTCGAATGAAGCGTCTTGATGTGCGGAATATGATTGTGAGGGCGGAATATGTAAGCAATGAGGGTCAGGAGGCCACGACGTCTTACAACGGTTGCACGACTGGAATTAACAGACTATGAACGCGTTGTTGTCAGATTTTCATAAAGAAGAGATTTCATCCTTTGCAGGATTTGTCGACTTGAATAGTCGTCGGATATTTTAAAAAAATCGCTGACGGTCGCCTGCGCTGTAGTGCACGATTCTGAGATATACGCTTGGAACTCTGGTGATGGTAAATATTTTCACCACCAGTATTCGGTCGGCAATGGAAGCAGAGGGGCTGCTATACAGTTGCTGATCAAATGACATTGCATTAACATTCAACTCCAAATCTCTGGGCAATTCCTTATGAAGTGATGGCATGTGACACCGTTGATGGTGAATCGTTTATCGGGTGGCACTGATCTCGGCAGAGGCCCTTGGATCCGTTCGTCAGGAGTAGACTATGAGTTGGCACCGGGTTACATCCGCTCCATTATCTCATCAACATACACCACAAGTATGACCTCGCTCTGTACACACTACATTCACAAAAACCATTACAGTTTTCTACACTGAATACATAACTCGCATAAAGCTAAAATAAATGGGCAGAGGCCCTCCCGCTAAGAGGCTGACTCTACCCCTTGGATGTTCGAATCCCACGATGCCTTATCACCAATCCTCTTCTCTCCAAGGTGGCGATCCGACCCAGACAAAGGAAATGTGGTTTTTCTGAACAAGGTTCGTTTCCCGCATAATGTATATTTTCAGGCATTAAATTTTGGTTCTGATGCAGGATAGCAGACACTTGTGACCACAAAATTTTGCGGTGACATAATGGTTTTCATTGGGACATGTTCCATGAGCCAATCTTACCAAGTGTGATACAATAGCACTGCTGAACTCTTTAATTCACGTCTTTTAGAAAGGCACTTGTGCTATCTCAGACGAAGCATGATGTCAAAATAACTCGACTGACAAAATAGTTCGGCATAAAAGATATTGTTCTAATCAGCATCAACAAATTAAAGCGACAGTAATAGTACATCCGACGTCAGATTTGTTGCTCCATAAATCAGACGGTATCCTTTGATATTATGACAACATTCTATTCAATTTTAATTTTGTCAATTTATAGTCATTTTTGTATTTTTTTAGCCCTTCTACATTCACGTCAGTCCAGTTCAGTACGCATACTGTAAAAGTGATTCGCAAGAAAACGAACCGTCTCTTTGCGAGGGACTCTAATTTTTATTACTTGTATAAAATTTGCATTCAGGTCAATTTCAAATTATATCAAACACAATTTAAAGAAAACCATATGTAATTATGACGTATGGCTTGTTTGAAGTTGTTACAACGACGTCAAACCCACGCTTTTGAAATATGGTGCTTCAGCTACGGGCAGGGACTATCTGTTGGCAGCCAAAATGGGAGATTAATACATGCTGCGAGTCCCCAGAGCTGAAGTAAACTTGCGGTAGTAATATTGACGTCAGCCGTGTTGGAATTCTAACTAATGAGTGTGTTTCGTGCAGATGTTATTACTTGAGCTGCCAGTGAAAGAAATAATCAACTACTAGGTAAGCTTATGTTATTCAACATTAAAATAACTGCACAGGACAAAGAAAACACCGTGGACCTGAACTTCAGACAAAAACAACGATGTCATGAAAGGTAATTATGTTCCCTGAAACTGTGGATTTGGGTGTCTGCTAATGTAAATTTACGAGGGGTCGTTACTTGACCAGAAATAAACATTAGGTAGTTGTCAAGGTCTTGCCGTTCCCGCCCACTAGAATCGTATTAGTCTGAATTATTGATCTGTCACTTGTTCGAATACATCCGGTCGATGCACCTCTTCCATTGCAGACTAGAGACGGGCAAAACTGATCCTTTCAGAGACCGAATCAGTACTATTCACTCACTGGAATAAACTAGTTCTCTTTCATGACTCACGATTCACCATCCATTCACAAAAATGAGCAAAAGGAAGACACACTGCCTTTTTAATTCAGGTCATTAAACCTGTATTTTTATCTGATTTGGTCCTATTTGGAAAGATCATATAAAGAGGAGTAATAATTTTGTGTTATGTCACTAGTAATTTTGAGATACAAAAGTTTTAAATTTTGTTTACTGTAAAAATTATAACTCTTACAACAGGATCCTAAATATTTCTTATCAAGTGGAAAAATTTTAAATGTGAAGACTGATTCTTGTTATACTTTGATAATTTTATTGCAGAAAATTCAACATAACAATTACAACATAACTGTAATTAATGTGTATCTACAGTCATCATTTACAGCCAGTATTACCGAACACGGGTATGTACCCAAAAAAAGGAAACATTAACCAATATTGTCATTTATAAATAAAAGGTGACCCATTTTAGCCGATGTGAGTCTGTTTCTCTTCTCAGTGCATATTTGTCTTGCTTTTGAAAATATTTAATCAAAATGCACTGATGTTGCTGTGATACATAACACTTTTAGAACCAATTGACAAACCATTGGACACAGCAATTTTCTTGTTTCCCAAAAGGTTAAGGGATTGCTGTTGCTAGGCAAATATCCTCTCGCTAAATATTTGTCCAGTTCGACATCTGTCACACTTTCCGGGTCGTGACTTGCTTGAAGCTGACTAAGAGTCTCGTTGAACTCCTCCATGATTGAAGAAGTCTCATGTGTTACGGTTGTAACTGCTTGAGAAATGAGCTGTGTTTTTCCCTGTTGAACAACCAACGCTTAACGTTGCCTGACTGATCAGTTCGTTGCTGGAGATTGCCACAAACCGCTCCGGTAACGCTTTCCGCAAGTTATCAACCATTGACTCTGTTTCTTGAGGACTTTCTATATTTTCGTCTTTCAAAGATTTTAGTAGCCATTCCACTAAACTTGGCAAGATTTACATTTTTGAAAGTCATGGTTTTCTCTAAGGGCACCTCTTTGATTACCTCATCGAAAATGTCCAATATCTGTAAAGCCTGTTGCATTATCTCCGATTGTGTACCTCTTTAAGTTTAAAGTGATCGATTTTCCAACTAAAATAGCAAGGCAACAAATTATGGGAACTTCATTTAAAGTAGATCTTTGAAACATTTCGCAAGAATCGTTTCATCTGGCTGGGACATCTTATTTCAGTTCCAGTCTGTTTTTTTTTCTTTTTTTTAAATTTTCTTGCATTTCAGCAAACAAGCAAAGGGTCTCTCCTTAAGAAGCATAACAACTCTTTTGACCTCTTCAGCAGTTTCCTGTATGGACTTCTGAATAGGGTGTTGCGTAGTGAGATTTAAGGAATGTATAAAGCTTGGAGTATGTGGAAGTTTCAGATGCATGGCAGTTTCATATTTGACGCACTGTCTTTTATTATGGAAGTGATTTTAAAATTGATATTGTATTTGACGATAGTAAACTTTACCCAGTTTAATATGTGTTCTGCAGTGTGTCTGTCTTTGAACTGTGAGCCCTCTAAAAGGTATGAGTATAGTTCACTCTTCTCAACTTCGAAATGTCTAGTGAGAGCATAGAAATCAATGTTATTTACACTGGTCCACGCATCAGACGTACGTCAGACTGCCTTTGCGGTTGCCAAATAATTTTTAATTTTATCAAATAACTTATGATACAACAACAGGGCATTAGAGAGTTTCGCAACGTTTTTAGACTTGGTAAATTATAATTTGGGCAAAGCGTATAATATATAGCTTTTCTGAAATTCTATGCCTTCAATTTTAGAGAAAAGTTGGCACTCTCTGCAAATCATTTTTAAAAGGTGTGCACCTAATGCCATAGTTTTATTTAATGTGAGTGGATTTATAATATTAAAAATTTATTTATTGGTTGTTGTAAATGAAAACTAGATGGAGTGAAGTCACCACAAAAGGAAATATATCAGGGCTTGGTCCAAAACCAGACGACGCTGATGGGCTGGGTACAGCCTCTCAGTTTGCCTTTTTGAGACGATGCCTTCCCCCGAGGTAGAAGCAGACGTCAGTGGGGACGATTGACGAGGAATGGTTTCTCTAATTTGTGCATCGACTGATGGCGATCTTGATCGGCTTCCTGACCCACATCGTTCCAGAGGTACTGTAGTATGCTTCGATTTTGGATCTCTCTTCAGGTTTGAAGATAAGCCAGAAGCCATGGAAATTACCTGCTGACAGCAGCGGCATTTTATCATATACGACTAGGTCTGAAACTGTCATAGTGATTAAGAAAGTTGTGAAGGCTGACAATACGCGAGTACGTCACTGCTGAAAGATAAAAATTTTGAGTAATGTAATATCCACATTTGGGCTGCATAGCGAGAGAACAAGAAATGGCAGGATAATGATGCGGATAAAGACTGGAGAAAGGCAGTGCAAATGAACTCTAAAGCATGTGCTTTAGGAGCTACGAACTTGTCCACTCCTGCAGCTACTAGTTCTATCACTGTGTCTGCATTGTTACTGTAGAACATAATTGGGCATCACTTGCAACTCATTTCGATGAACTCCGCCACATATTTCAGAATATTGACATCCATGTCATTTTTCTAACGATCGTGGACACCTATCTCAAGCGAAGCATGTTCTCCAGTTCCATAAATGTAGGCTCTACTGCCCTAAGAAATCACAGAAGTAACAGAGTAGGTGGAGCAGAGGCACACAACGCTTTGACTTATTACCGATCGTGCTACTCACATCCAATAGAGACAAGCAAGTCGTATATATGTACGTAGATATCAAATCCCTTAACAAAATTTGCCTAATCTGCGTCTTCTACAGACCTCCGAAACTAAGCGGGATAGCCTGTTTCGAAACTGACAGTTCAAAACTCGATTCGACTTAGGAGCACATAAATAATACTAGTAAGACACAAACATTCTGCTCCTTCACTGTGAGATTCAGGTGTGTAGTTTTTCCTTCAAATTTAACAGTATTTCAGCTCGCACCTACCTATAATGCAGCATATTGTCATATATGCCACGAAATCCACAAGTAAAGAAATTCTCACCTGGAATATCAGCTCACAACATCATATTCATGACTTACTCTCTAAAATATCCAAGGAATAAACTGTAACTAACAATATTTGGAGACTTTAAGTGGATCAGTGTACCTGAACTTGCAGCGGAGACACAAGAGACAATTTGGCAGGCGACTTCCATTCCATTCCTGTAATTGGAAGACAAACTCCATGGATTCACTATTTAGATTACACAATAAATATGCTCCCCCAAAGACCGGAAACTTGATGGAAAACCTGCACCTTGGCTAACGGAAGAGCTAAAACAGTTCAAGAGTCTCGGACACATTGCACACCGAACTTACAAACGACCTTCTGCCATTCAAAATAAAACTGATTACAAATAGGAAGCGAAGAGAGACAATCAATCTGTGAGAAACGATAACAGAGGCATGTCAATATATAAATCTAAAGCAGAAAGACCAGGTGCTCTATGGAAAAGCTTTTGTGATCTAGAGAAGTATAGGCAAAGTAGAAGCTGCAGCTGATCCTCTTGTCCCAACCATGGAACTAAACCAGTACTTGACTTTAGCGATAAGGGTCATTCAACTGTAAAGAAAACAAAGACTTACTGATTACTTCACGGAAGTAAATGACGGTGGTGGCGAAAAATTCTGTCTTGATCTGACAACGCCGTCGAAATATGTATCAGATCAGCATTTACTGTACAGGTTGGCGTCGCAGTCCAAATGGTAAAGCTTATTGTTGACCCACTACTACTCATAATAAGTACTGCTCCCTAGACCTTGAAGCTCTTTCCTGGAGAACACAGCAGAGAGGCTCGTTCCCATCAGAATACAAGCTCTCGAGATCCGATTGCTAAAAGAGGTGGCTGAGTACATTCTTGATGATAATTATTAACCAGTGGGCCGGCCACTTGACTAAAAGAAGAAATCAATTGACAGGGCGCCGGCCGAGCGGTTCTAGGCGCTACAATCTGGAACTGCGCGACCGCTACGGTCGCAGGTTCGAATCCTCCGGAATGGATGTGTGTGATGTCCTTAGGTTGGTTAGGTTTAAGTAGTTCTAAGTTCTAGGGGACTGATGACCTCAGATGTCAAGTCCCATAGCGCTCAGAGCCTTTTGAACCATTTTGAATTGACAGGACACACCCGAAGGCATCAACGAACAGTTTATTTGGTACTGAAGTGAGTTGTGAAGGGTAGGCGGAGACCCAAGTCTTAATTACAGTAATCACTAATCAGGTTTGTAAGACTACAACACAATACTTCATGTTTTCCAGATTTCTTCTTTTCGGATTTTTGATACTAATTTCAGACCATAAATTTACATATTTTGACATTTTATTGTCAGTACTAATTATTTAGGATACTTTTATGCATATTTGCCGCTAATCATTCAAAAATACTGTTGTAACGAAATGTACTAGACAAGTTGGCAGAACAGAGTTGTTGCTATGTATCATAACAATCTCTAACCAAAGATAATCTCGGAATGGCACTAACATCGTTGGTACGCGACAGCGTAGACATACAGGGCTGCAAGTTGACAGTGAGACCGGACATGAGTAACAGCGAAAGTGTGCGCGGAACTTAATGTGTTAACTCTGTGGTGATAAAATCTTGGGCAAAGCATTACGAAGATAACGAGCAATCGTACGGCCCACAATACAGTAATCATTTAGGGAAGAATTTCAGGAGTGTTAAAGAAAGAAGAGCACGCGCCCAAATATCTTTAATTCTGCTCGTAAGGGAAAAAGAGCTTTTTGACTAATAATTGTTGTCATCAAATAATCATCACGCTGCACCTACAGCAACTCCAATTCAAACTAAGACTGCGCCGTTTCAGATATTTAGAAATGTAAGAGACTTCCCAGCGTATTAGAACCAGCAACTGAAGAGTAATATTTTATTAACTTGTCAGTGATAAAATTATTCCAAATCATCACTACCAAGCGTAGGCTCTTGCTCCTAATTGTAATAACAGAGAGTCACATTCGTAAATGAAAAGAGTGGCACTTTAAATTCATGTAGGAGATAGATAGTAAATCTTAAATTTTGTTAGCTCGGTAAAAAGTGGAACTTCATAACTTAACTGCACATTTAACTACTTTCATTATCTGTTTGAGAAAGAAATTTACTAAACATTTTAATCAGTTTGGCTGGCAAGATTTTAGCACATAATCTATTTCAAAAGTTATGTAACTTTATGTATTTATCTGTATGTTTTTTGATTCTTGGCTTTCGTACTTTCGGCGTGATCTGCTTCCATTGGTACTGGTTGTGACGTATCCAGTGTTAATTTATTGTGATTTTGGTATTCATTTGTTGTGTTTCTGGTAATCAGTTTTGTTCATTGAAAAGCAATAATTACTATAATCTGAAGACAGTAACATTGCAGTGAAGTAACGTTCCTCTATCACTGTCGTGATACTTGGCACAAGTGGAATGATTTATCATTCCAAATTATTACAAAGTGTTCAGTGTAATGAAAATTAGCTTTATATCATTTTATAACGTATCGCATTTTTAACTGATTTCTCTCATGTACATTGCCATCACCTTTAACAGAATTTTCAGTAATTATTAGCTAAGTTCACATTTTCACTCAATGTAATCAGTTTCATAACTTTTCCTCGAACACGATGTAATGTCTCGTTTAGGAGCCTGCACTTTGCGCCAGAAATGTGTCTTTGCTCGGAGTACATGAATTCAAAGTGTCTATACCTAAATGCAGTATAAAGGTTGCGTCCTATTCTCATTTCCACTTGTTTGTTATTACGAAGTTATAAAACATGACATCGTCGACTTTTAAGGTTCTTTCTTTCGCGCACTTCTGATTGATATCTTTTGCAGTCATATCTATCCACTCACTTCTGAGGAGAAGGTACGATTGTGTAATATTCTAGGGTAAATAAAATTGTTAAGAGGAGTATCTGGGTGTTATCCTAACTAGTACGTCAATCTTGCTTTACGAAATATTCAATCAATTTTCTGCTAAGATCAAATACTGAGCTTTCGATTAATGGAGTATTTGGGACTTACAGTATCTCGTCCTTTGGCATCCTATCTCGTGGTAACTAACATTCTTTGATTAATAATTATTATTTCATTTAGCGACATTAGAACCTGCACGTCCGTAATAAGTCCAGTTCATAGTTTAATTTAAAATTAACATTAATGGCATTAAAAGAAAACTTTAAAAAAATTTATAACGTCAGATAAGACGAACAGAGTATACTACTACATATATTCTATCGTTTAGTGCGTAAGTACACTGTAACGAGCTGACGACCCTTATTAATTCACTAAACAACAACAGTTTTGGTAAATTCCAGTTGAAAATTAATATAATTCTCGTGAACAACAATAGAATCAAGTAAATTTTCCTGTTTCGATGTTATTAGCGTAACGCATTTCGTTGGCATGATAACTTTCAGTCGTATATTTATTAGCACTCTGCGGGTACAAAATTCTTCGGAATATCTGCCTCTGCTGAAAATTACAGAACATTAGGTGCACGTGTCATTTAACTACCAGCAACAGCTATAGACAGATGAAAAGACAGGGACAGGATAGTTGATTATGCAGAGCTGCACCACACAACCCTTGGATAACAGTAGCTGCTTGTCCATTCCGATGAACAGGTCTTATAAGTCATCGTTGAATCTGCCCAGAAGCCCAAGTCACAGGCAGACAATTTAGTAATCTATAACAGCACGTTATTACCTGTCCTCACGGTGGTAGAGACTTGTTCCATCGCCGAGATTCGAACCGACTGCCTCCGCGCCGACGGCCAGGGCTCGGGAGCACGGCGGAGGCTGTTGGGGCAGGCCAGCCGCGTGCGTGGCTGGGAGCGCGCCCGGCGTTAATCTTAGCCGGCGCCCGCCTGAGTCAGCCGCGCCTCGCGTGCCTGCTCACCAGACACGTGGAACCCCCTCCCCCGCCCCCACGCACTGGCTCCCGCACCCACTCCAAACAATAACAACGCCAGGCCCCTCGCCGTCACCTCGGCCGTCGCTACTATAGGCTAATGAACGGGACCTCGAGGAGTTACTTGTTGCTGGCTACCGGTTACCACGCTATGTAATTCTACCGGGTGGTTATAATCAAATTGCAACTACTCACGGACATCCAGTGCGGGCTCAAATTACCTTATGGCAGCGCAACTTGGTAGATATTTTAATGCGTTGATAAGGCGCCGATTTACGCTGGAAAAAAAATTAGTTCCAATTTTGGCCACCAGATGCAATTCTGGCGCTGTACAGCATTTAGTCGACGTTTCCCATGCTCATACTGAAGAAATTGAGTAAGCGGCGGTTAATAATAAAATCAACATTATACCGTTCTCACTTGTTTGACCTTTTCTGCTATATCCCATTCCTAATCCATTATGTATGAAAACATTTCTATAGTTTTTCCCTTGCAGCCAACAGCCAACACTGGAATTAATTTTTTCCCAAGCAACTGCGTTCGACCTTAACACATTAAAATATCTACCAAGTTTCGCTGCCATATGATGCTGTGGTCTACAGGAAAGTAGTATCACACGAATGTTGTGAACAAATCAATGAGGATTTGCAGAAACTAAATGCGTGGTGTAATGACTGGCAGTTATCTCCCAATATTAGTAAGTGTAACCTGCTGCGTATAACAAGGCGAAAATACCCATTAATGTACGAGTACAAAATAAATGATGTCTTTGGAAGCGGTAACATCAGTCAAGTATCTGGGTGTGACTCTTCGAAATGATCTCAAATGGAATGATCAGAATACGTAAGTAATGGGTAAGGCGAACCCTAGATTGAAGTTTATTGGTAGAAGCCTGAAGTGATGCAGTCTTTCAACAAAGGAAATAGCTTACAATACGTTAGTTCGTCCAGTCTTAGAGTATTGTTCCTGTGTATGGGACCCTTACCAGTTGGGTTTGATTCAAGAGATTGAGAAGGTCCAAAGAAGAGCGGCAAGATTCGTGACTGGTACATTTAGCCATCGCGAGAGCGTTACAAATCTCATAGAAAGTTTAAAGTGGGACACACTTGCAGATAGACGACGCGCCAAACAGAAGGGGATGCTCACTAAATTCCGAAATCCAATCTTCGCCGCGGATGTCTAGCATACATTATTACCATCAACTTTCAAATCGCGTAATGATCATTATTCAAAGATAACGGAAATAAGAGCTCGTACTGAGGCGTTCAGACAGTCGTTTTACCCTCGTGCGATCCGCGAGTGGAACAGAGGGGGGCAAATATGACTTTGGCGCGAACTGTGCCCTCCGCCACACACCGCTCGGTGGCTAGCGGAGTATATATGTAGATATGATGATATGTTAATTGAAGCCTACACTGGTTCTCTGTGAGTAGTTGCACTTTAATTATAACCACCTGGTACTTACCACGACACGCTATTCATTAACTGAAGATCCATTGCAACCAATCGGTCTCTTCCAAACCGATTGCTGTAGGTAAAAACTGTTTATTCTTCGTAACCTAAATTCTACGTAATGAAAGTGTGTTCTGATGTGACGTAACACACACTGTCCCCCACGACACAAAATTACCTGAAACTGTTGTCCCATTTCACATTGATCCTTTTACTTGCATTTACTTTATATCAGCTTCCTTCGTGTGGTGACAGTTTTGTACTTGGTTTCTCTTTTATAAATTATCCTCAGCTTTACTAACACGTATTGTAAGTCAGAAGCATGTCTTAATAGCAGTGACGTAGTAAGTTTTGTAGTGAATGCATTCCATCAACCACGCCTGCAAAGTCTTACGTGAGACCACTGCTGATCATAATTTTGATAATTTTTTATAAAAGCGTTTTGAAGCAATCGTTGCGTTTTAATCGAAGCGGGTGGTCAATATACTTCTCTTCCGACAACTTTTTTCACTTACGATGTTGTAATTACTAGTAATTACCAACTAAAACAATAATAAAGACATAGCAATAACTTTCATAATACTTGGCGTAGAAGAAAGCCAATTTAATTTTTGTGATCCTCTGATGAAACGGAATTGTTTGCTGTACGACATGATAACATTGCGTTAGATTTTTATTTTTGGATTTTCTATTGATTTTTGTTTGGTATGTTTTTAGCCCTCACCACTACTTACAACCCGATTCATTCAAAACCTTAAACAATTTGCATGTGACCAGAACCAGCAATTTGTGAGGTATCCTAGTGTCACTTGGATTCACTGAACTGTCTGTATTATAACATTAGACACGTAATTCAGACACAGGCCTGCCTGACGTCATGGGAATGACGTCACTAGCCCATGGTCTCAGCTTACGAGAGTCGAGGCCCGCGAGGACAGGCCGTAGCACGTACGTCACCGCTCGTGACACTGCAGGTCTTACGAGTGCCAGCAGCCGTCCCGGTGGGGAGCGAGTAACTGTCTCAATTCTTACCTGCGCAATTAAATGCGTGCAAGCTCTCGACAGCACACGACAAAGGTAACACCTTTAGTGTGTACCTTTTCGTATTACACATTGATTTCCTGTGGGCCCTGCACGGAACTGAGCGTTCGCGATGTGTGGCGGACAAGCCTACTAGTGTGACATCACAAGTTCGTTGCAGGGCCCGTATTTCTCGTGGACCCCGAAGAGAGAGCATTTACGGCAGTAGCACGTCCGAGAGTCGTTGTGTTCAGACGACAGATGTGTATATGTTTTCAAGACGGCTCTGAATTGTTTTTGCACGTGGTGAAGGTGGCAACACTGAGACACATGTCGTTCAGTGCACCGACATCATGTTTAGAGACAGAACATAAAACAAACAAGATTATTCGAAGTTTTTCGGTTTGTCATTTACTAAGAAATAAGATCGCCTCAAACATACGTATGAAGCGGCGAGCCTGCACACTCGACAACAAACGACTACAAGCAAAGTACATCCACAGGAGTTGTGGATTTGATACCGCCTTTATTAGTGGAAATTCGTGTTAACAGGAGTTAAAATAGACAACAGATAGATCTCAGTCATCATCGTCATCAGCGATTTTCCATACGCTGTTGGATCTTTTCAAAGCATTTCGATCTTCAGCGACACGGCGCTATGCTGCGCCACCGTGTTTCCTGTCACCTGCCTTCCTTTCATTAGAGTGTCGTCTACACCTGTATCTACATGATTACTCTGCAGTTCACTACTAAATACCTGGCAGAGGATTCATCGAACTACCTTCAAGTTATCTACCGTTCCACTCTCGAACGGCGCCCGGGAAAAACGAACACTCAAGTCTTTCCGTTCGAGCTCTAAGTTGTCTTATTTTATTATGACGATCATTTCTCCCTATGTAAGTGGGCGCCAATAAAATATTTTCGCATTCGGAGAAGAAATGTGGTGGCTGAAATTTGACGAGCATATCCTGCCGCAACGAAAATACGCTTTATTTTTAATGAGTAATATCCCAATTCGTGTATCACATTTGTGGCATTCCCTTACCTATCTCGTGATAATATAAAACGAATTAACCTTCTTTGAACATTTTTGATGTCCTTCATCTGTCCTATCTGATGCGGATCCCACAGCGTGCAACAATATTCCAGAAAAAGAAGAATAAGCGTAGTGTAAGCAGTCTCTTTAGTAGGCCTGTTGCATTTCCTAAGTGTTCTCCCAATAAATAGCACTCTTTGGTTCGCTTTCCACGCAACATTATGTGTGTGATCCTTCCAGTTTGGGTAATTCGGTATTGTAATCTCTAAAGTATTTAGTTCAATTCACAGCCTTTATTTTTTGTGATGTATCTTGTAACCGACATTTAGCGGATTTGTTTTAGCATTCATGTGTATGACTTCACACTTACCACTTTTCCCACCATACACATATCTTGTCTAAATCATTTCGCGACTGGTTGTGTCTTTACAAGACGGTAAGCATCATCTGTAAACAGTCAAAGAGAAATGCTCAGATTGTCTTCTAACTCTGTACAGATGAGGATCAGCAGAGCGCCTATTACACTTCCTTGGGAAACGCCAAAAATTATTTATGTTTGACTCGATGATTCAATGTCAATCACTACGGACTGTGATCGTTCTGGCAGCAAATCGCGAATCCAGCCGCAGAACCATCTCGGTGTTTTCCTACTTCTTTAAATCCATCAAATAGCCGTCTTGATCCACCTACTGTGGACTCGCCTGACTACTAGTTTTATGCATTTCCATACCATTTTCGTTAAAATCCCAATTACATTTTCCGCTCCATTTCATTATTTTTCTGAACCTCTTTATTACTCGCTGAGCGCCCCTCAGTTTTTAAATGGTTCTCACCTTAAGTTTCCAAGTCCCATTGTCATTAGTCGACAGTGGTACTACAGTTTGATCATAAACACTACGTTTCAGACAAATCTAAACCTCTATTTCGTTTACGTAAGACACTTCGCACTGTTTTTACCCTTTTACCGTGTACATTTTAGTCGTCGTTTTCGACTTGAGAACTGGTTGTATGATTGCTGTTATCGCTTCTCTTACATTATTTTAGTCTTACTCGCCGGGAATGGATGACCACACTCGCATCCACGCTTCCTTCCATGACTTTGTATCCATCATCATACCAAGTTCGATTTGGGCGCCAACGCTAGTTTACTGCAATCGTTCCAGATCTGTAAATAGATCATTTCTGTTCCGACGGTCCACAGAGTCCAAATGTTTCAAATAATTTGTGTTAACGTCTCTGACAAAGAACCTAAAAAGTTTTGATCCCATGCATAGTAAATAAGCGGATGAAATCACGTACTCAGTCGCTCAGTGACCACACTGCCACCAAAACTGATGACAAAGAGAAGAGCCAAGAACCGAAATTGTTTTATCTCAGAAATCGTAAAAGGGTCCTCCTTTCAATCGCCGTATGGTTGCCACAATGAAAAATATTGAGATGACTGATCACCGAATAGAAAATCAACTAAAATCGGTTAACTAATCTACACCGGATTAGTTGCTTGTGTTTACGGTAGATCGCTGGAGCAACGAGGGGTGTCTAGTGATTCGAACCCAAACAAAAGCCATTCCTGTTTTTGGGAAGAGACGTCGGGCAGAAGCATACAACTAAATGCCTATACCGTTGATGTCAAATTACTGTACAGCAGTTATACAGTAATTTGCCATCAACGGTATATGCATTTAGTTGTATGCATGAAACATATTTTATGCTCACCCATTATGACGAAAATCTCCTCTATAATAATCAGCACTGGATCCCTATGCAGAGATCTTTCGAAAGTCAAGTTCTCTGTTTGTGCATGAAATCGAAAGCCCCGTAGCCATAGGCATCCCCGTTTGTTGCCGGCTTGCTAGACTTTAGGAAGGCCTTCGAGACAGTCACGCACTGTCGTTCAGTGAACAAAATACGAGCTTACCAACTGTCGGAACAAATATTTGACTGAATTCAAAATTTCGTTGCAGATAAAAGCAATTCTTAAAGGGACGAAATCGACAGATCTGTTAGTAATTTCGCAAGTACACCGAGGAAGTGCTACAGGGCCGCTGATGTGTACAGTATACATAAATCATGTAGTGGACAGCACCGAAAACTTCATGACGCTGTTTGCAGACAATGCTGTTGTCAACCACCGAGGAAGTGCTACAGGGCCGCTGATGTGTACAGTATACATAAATCATGTAGTGGACAGCACCGAAAACTTCATGACGCTGTTTGCAGACAATGCTGTTGTCAACTTCGGAAGGCTGCAACGCCGAAAGATTAGCACAATGCAGGGAGATCTATGGAGGATCAGTGATTAGTGCAAGGACTGTAGTTACCCTGAACGTAAATGTGTGTAATGTAGTGCGCAGAAATGTGTGAAGATATCCAGTAATGATCGATTGCACTATTGCTGATAAATCACTGGAAACAGTAACCAACGTCCGAAGCGACCTAAAGTAGAATAATCCCGTACAACTGAAACTAACTGTAGAAAAAGCAGACATCAGGGTGAGATTACTTGGAAGGATCTGAAGAAGACGTAATTTACCTACGATAGATGTTACTTACGAAACACTTTTAAAACCATTTTTGCTTCTCAGTTTGGGACTCTTTGGAAGGGTGGATTAGTGGAAAGAAGGAAGGAAGGAAGATTGTCGTTTAATGTCCCAACGATATCGAGGTCACTACAAACGGAGCCAAGCTCGGAATGTTTCAAGGCTGGGAAGAAACCATCTTCCTATCTGCCTGGAGCGATTTAGGAAACTCACAGAAAACCTAAACCTACATGGCCGGACGCGGAATTGAATCGTTGTCCTCCCAAAAGCGAGTACAGTGTGTTAATCACTGCGCCACCTTGCTCAGTGGGAAGTTAATAGGAAATATAGAGAATATCTAGCGAAGATCTTTTAGCGAGGGTGAAAGTGTTAGGGTGTGTACAACAGACTCCAGTGGCACACATTACAAGAGAGGCGTTGTACTTCATAGAGCAGCTTTCTGTTGAAATTTCTAGAGAACACGTTCCAGGTAGAGTTAAGTAACATGGAATAATTATCATCTAACATTTAAATTACCTTGCAAAGATCGGACGGTTTAGGTGAGTGGGGTAAATCCAGGATCTTACGAATGAGTTATGGAAAAATAAATCTGCGGTGGATACACAATAATTGCCTGATTGCACTGGAAAAATGAAAACTTCAAAATGCAGGTAACATAACTATAAGTCATGAAAGCCGTTAACCACTCAGGAAAAGTATAGGATTCGGGGAACCTACCTGATTTTAACAGTACGACTGCAAACACTCAGGAAATTTCATACCCTGCTTACCTGACCTACAATTTCTTATCATATTTTGCATTAAGCAGCGTGGAAAGCTTAGAACTCCGTGATCTACTGCAGTCTGTAGCACACCAGCTGCTGAGCGTGAGAAAATCCCTTCTCCACACCCGTCGGCAAAATATGTTGCCAGCAGTTCCCTTACGACCTCCAGATGATGGCTTCTCCTCAGATTGCCCAGATGCAGAGCTCTACTCAGAATCCCCAGACGAAGTATTCTCAACCGAAACAGACTTCTCTCTCCTTTCTACAAGTCCGCGCAATTCCCGTGCGCCAAAGGAAAAAGCTCTGCCTCACGCTGGCCAATGATATTAGTGTTAATAGAATAACTAAATCCCCTCCTAGCAAAAATTTGACGATGTTAACCAACTGCCTCTGTTGTACTTTTACTCTTCAGTTAAGTTTTTCACTTCACTCAATATGCTAGTCCCCACATCCGAAAATCTCGTAAATTGGCATCCTGACTTCCCTTCCTCCGCCGTTTCTTTAAGACTCACCAATGGAGAGCTCTCCTACAACTTTGTAGTCAAAAGCGTGTTCACCCTACGTGAAACGGCGCCAGAAATGTAGCCCATCTCTTCCCGTACACAGAAAATTCCTGAATTTGTGTCGCTTCTGACAGAATGAAATGTGGCAGAGTTCTTCCTCCACAGCGTTCAAGGAAAGGGACCTGTTCGCGAAAAAAAAAGTTCTTTTGAAATTTGTTTCGACCAGATGAGCACAACTTGAGAACACCAAGATTCTGCACGAGCGCAGGTGCTCGTCACGGTGTGTTACACGACTTCTTTTAATGGAGACCTGGGACTTATATTGTGCAGGGCGCATTAAGCGAAAAACTGCCGGAATGCAAGTCTGAATTCCAAGGCGTATGGGTTAAACGATGCTTGTATGTGCCACGAGAGGACATTTCACCTCATCCCTTGGCTTTCTTTCCTGAAAAGCAAACTTAAACTCCCAGGGTGAAGACACGACCAGACACCAAGCCAATGCCCTGGGCCTCTCTGCCTGCCCTAGCTCATCATGCACCCAGCTAACCTTCAGAAAATAGCACATACACAACTTCCACCCGGAATTATTATAAAAGCAGACGGTTTAATCGTGGTGAACACTGAGGTTACTTATTACAAGTATTAAATATTTATTAACTGATATGGATAGGACTCAGACTGTGATGAATTTAAATCAGTTATGAATGAAACATGACACGTGTCAGTCCAGCAATGGACTGACGCGTATAAGCACCATTTGCGAATGGAAAAAGGAGGGGGCAAATGGTGGGAGTGCCAGAATTACCATCCACTGTGAAATGTAAAGTGGCTAGAGGAGGACAGATGTAGATGTGGAGGAAATATGCACTAAATCTGAACCTCAACTGAAATAAGTTTTCCTGCAAGATTACTTAGGGTTTCGAACTGTGAAAGACAATTCGGCAGTGTGAACAGCTTTCACACGTAAGTCACTTGTCAATTCATGGACGACCCGCCACTATCCGACTCTTTCTGGAGGACCAGTACATCTTTGCAAACAGGAATGGGCAGGTATCTTTTGTGTAGACACTAACACTTTGACCGGTGGCAGCCAATCGGAGAGCTAGGTGCGTATTTTTTTGGTTGGTCAACCTGTAGTTTAAAGCAAAAAGCACTGTCTTCTTGAGAAGGACGAGCAGAAATGATTTAGACATTTGTCTCGTGTATTTGATAGGGGCGCATCCGACCAGAAACTTTTATCAGTTTGGTGAGATGGCTGCAGTTTGCGAGCAGTATTGGAGATTATGTAAACTCGTGTTCTTTTCGCGTTGAATTTTGCACTTGGACTTGCCGTGGAAAATTTAAGCATCTGTTCTCATCTTTGATCACATTAGGACACCCGGTGACCAGTGTCCGTTTCTGAGTCACGATCCGTAAATTAAAATGACTTACAAACAGGTTCTGTCACCTGAAAAGTTATTTTTCAGAAGTTCATTAATTTATTTTTAAGTATCCTTGTGTCATGATGTACAGAGAGGATGTTAAATGGTTTAATCTGATATTTGTGTTTATCTATGACGATTAAGTTTGGGTACATGGATTCATGAAACATTGTACTGGGTTTATTATACATTTTGCCTTCGATAATTTGTTACCTTACACCTTTCCCTTTGTTCACAAATTCCACCATGTGTGCCTTACCTCCGTATGTGAATACTTAGTTTTCTTCTTACGAAACGTGCTCCATTCATCTATATAGGAGTTTGTTCAGTGCCTGCGATGTATACATAAGCATCAAAGCAGATGATTTGTCAAAACAAAACAAAAAATAAATAAATAAATAAATAAATAAATTGTAAGGTAAAGTTCAAATCACTTTTCACCTACATCAGTAATGTACACTGATATTGTTGGGGTCTAGTATATCCGCCAATTAAAAAGGTGGTCTAAATTGTCTTCTGCTTCCTCTTTTTACTGTTTTATTAGGAACGAAATGCAAAACTGGCGGTTTATAGCACATCGTAAGCTTGTCAAGGCGATGTCAGGGTCAAGGGCGCCTTTCTTGCTAGTCACTGCGATGAAAGGTACTAATTGATTACGTTGTTCCCACAGCCTGGCGTTCCGCGCCTGCTAAGACTCATACGGGGGCAATGACAGCTGCGGCGACAGATTTAGGCGCCATTTTTCATGTCTTGCTGCGTATGCCTGTTTGATCAAGCTATGAGCGAACGAACACGACTAATATATCCACCTGATCCTCATCTGACAAGGATACACCAAGTAACAGAGTCCTGGTAACAGAATCCTTATTTAGATAAGTACCGCGAAACACGTGTAAGCTTTACCGACACATCTGTTAACACGAAATAATACTAGGGTGTTGTCTAGATACTACACATGTTCACAAACATTTTTACTTTTGGCACGAAACAAAAACGTTTGTCACGAAAGGATTCTGCTCCTCACAGAAGAAATATACACTGTCTGATAAAAGTAGAATGTGCATAGGGAGTAAAAAGAACGGGTTACCATCTTCAAACAACAACTCATAAGCTACACATTTCTGTAATCAAAGCTAAGTGACGCTTGAGGCGGGCCGGCCGCTGTGGCCGAGCGGTTCTAGGCGCTTTAGTCCGGAACCGCGCTGCTGCTACGGTTGCAGGTACGAATCCTGCCTCGGGCATGGATGTGTGTGATGTCCTTAGGTTAGTTAGGTCTAAGTAGTTCTAAGTCTAGGGGACTATGACCTCAGCCGTTAAGTTCCATAGTGCTCGGAGCCGTTTTGAGCTCGAGGCGGTGTAAAGAGCGACACCACTGGAGAGCTAATGACTGGATATGAATGATTTGGAATGAGGAACTACGTTATATTCTGTGGCTGTCCAAAGGAAGGATCTGCGTTTGGCTAATGCCTGGAGCACGTTACCTTCCAAGATATGAATTGTGGACAGCGAAGTGCGGAAGAGGTGGTGTTTTTCTTAGTTAGATGGTTCAAATGGGTCTGAGCACTATGGGACTTAACTTCTAAGGTCATCAGTCCCCTAGAACTTAGAACTACTTAAGCCTAACTAACCGAAGGACATCACACACATCCATGCCCGAGGCAGGATTCGAACCTGCGACCGTAGCGGTCACGCGGTTCCAGACTGTAGCACCTAGAACCGCTCGGCCACCCCGGCCGGCTCTTAGAGTGTGATACCTTATTGCGCTAAAGGAGAGCTAAATGGGGAAGGACATGAACACATTTTGTAGCATAGTGTACTGCGTAAAGTAAAGTAACATTTAGGAGGCGATGATTGCATCGGCATGACATTGCAGACTACCAAAAAACAGCATCTATGGCTCGTGGACAATAACAATCCAGAAATGCAACACCCTGGGGATGAGTTAGAACGTCAACGTCGTAAGACCTTAGTGTGCTCCATCACTACCTTCTCTGGTTTCAGCTCTCGACCAAAAATATGCTGCCATTCCTCCACATCATTCACATACGTCATTGAATGTACCCCAACGGAATACATAGTATCATAAAGTCAACGGATGGACACAATACATATTAATGTTCATTAACAGGTTAATTCAATCCAGTGATTCTTATTGCACATGCGTCCACAGCTGCGATGATTTTTTTTTAAATTATTGCATCCCACCGGCAACAGTCAGTTTTAATTTGCAATTAGAAATGTGGTGTCTGTCCTTCGTACATGTCCGAAAGAGCAGACACCACTCATGTAATTGTATAGGTATGCCTCGACGGGCATACCACAATTTCATTGGGGTGCATATCATCGTCCGTATCCTTACTGGAATACAATGGGACTGCGAGCGACGGAAAAATGACCGAAGTCACAACATCAGTGGTGAATAACACTCAGTATTGGGTCGGACGGGAAGGCATCCGGGTGGCCGAAATGATAAAGACAACCGATCTGTAGAAGCGGAACATCTAAGATTCGAATCCCGGTCCGGTTACAAATTTTCAGGTGCAGCTGTTGAATTATTTCAACGCCCAGAGCAGCTACGTCTTACAAATTTCCCTACAGTTTCACTTTATTCGTTTTTCTATCGTCTAATTTCTACCTTGGCGGTTTTCAAGCATCTTGGAAAAAGAACCGATTAGAATGCAGTACAACAACAACCAGCAAAATAAATAAGTACAATAACAAACCAGATTATAAAAAGTGTGCTATGATTAATGAGGACTTGCTGGACATTGTAGGCAATACATTTGTCCAAAATCAGCGATGGCACATTCTGCCGCACTAGTATCTTGTATATCACGTGTATGATGAGTGTCTAGTGCAAACATAGGACTTGTAATAGAAACTTGTACTGCTAGCATTTTCCTTATGAATTTCGACGAGTGTTTGGCAGTGCACTCACAGGGTATCAGGCAGCTCTTGCCGCAACGGGCGTCATTTTGAGGATATTCTGTAAATACAGAAGAAGGAAACTGAAATTCCGTCCGAACAGTATCGACGGACCGCCCAGTCGCTCCCAACACGTGGTCAGCACACCAGTCTCCTGGCCGTTGTCAGATTTCGTGACCAGAGGCGCTACTTCTCATTCAAGTAGTTCCTCAGTTGACCTCACAACCGCTGAGTCCATCCCGTTTGCCAGCAGCGCTCGGCAGACCAGACGGTCACACATTCAAGTGTTAGCCAAGACCGACTACAGTGACCTGATGGGAACCGGTGTTACCAGTGAGGCAAGGCCGTTGGCGTATAAGGAAAGAAAGTTTAGCTTAATTTAGTCAAATCGCGGAAGACGAGCCGAAACGTCTTGGGGCAGCGGCCGAAGGAACTGTAATTGCTGGTGTGCTCCACATCCCATGAAAGCTGTGGGCGAGCCACTCTTCCACACGTGTATCGCCAGTATTAGAGGTATTTTGAATTCCACCTTTGCAGCTACCAGAAACATAGCTGACAGCAGAGCTGGTGCCACACATGTGCTAATGGGGAGAGACATGGTGATCTCTCTAGTCACGGGAGTACCTTAGCATAACGTAGACAGTTCAGAGCGACACGTGACATGTGTGGAGAACATTGTCCTGCTGAAAAATGGCAACAAGATGCTGTCGCATGAGAGGAAACATATAAGGGAGAATGATATCTGTGACATAGCACTGTGGTGTCAGAGCTCTCTCAAGCAGTGACCTGGAGTCACACCGGATGGTTCCCCACATCATGAAGACACCTCTGTACCTCTCTAAAACATTGGATCAGTAGGATCTCGCCGCCATACTCACCGTCCGGCACTGCGTACAATGTGTAGTGTTTATTAAGTATTGTAACAGCCTTGATATTTTCGATTGTTCTTCTGAGGCTAGGGCAGCGAGGCTAGTGCCCAAGTGCTGTATTGCCAGTGCTGACGCTGCGGTGTCCGCGCTGATAGTTCGGCGTTTCCCAGGCGACCAATGAGCTTCTCCAATCGAATCAGGTAAGTTTTAACTGTAGCAGACCTCGGAGGCAGCTCACTCTCTCGGTTACTGATCTTGGCACGTGGCATATCGATCTTGCAGAAAGTGAACTTTTTGGCAATACCTTCTCTTATGTATGACTTCTCAGTCACTTCTTCCCAGTAAATCACTGTGGCGTCAGTAACGCGTTCATCTTATTTGATATGTCCGGCGCCAGTGCAGGTACAATGAGAACACAGCTCAGGTAACAAACGGAGAACCAGTTTATTAAAGAACACATAAACGAAAACTTATTACTGGAGCGAGTTCTTACAAGAGCCGTTCATGTTAAAGTCACAACACGAGTCCGTAAATGGGTAGACGGACCCAATAAATGACAAAGCTAACGTTTGAGTTCACAACGGAGTTGAAAAATCACAACACAGAGTAACGGGGATGGCCAATACCGAAGTCCACTGCAGCCTTCGGTGCAGAGCCCCACTACCTGACGATGTCTGAGGTAGTCACTGACGACTCCACTAGGCGGTGGTGACTTGCAGTAGCACAGCGTCAGAGATTCTGACGATTTTCTAAACGAAATCTCTGATTGATGGATCTCTCTGCCAGCCTGTTGGGCACTGGATGGAAGGGTGCCGTATGCACCAAGGAGATGCCAATGTCGGTGCAGAAAGTGGAAAATTCAGACGATGTCAACTGGAGAAAATACGAACCAGTGCATCAGTTATGTGAGCGGGGGATGATGAGGACATGCGTGACACATGGGGGAACCCTCTACCTGCGTCGATAACAGTTAACCAGGACAGCCAAAGAAGTACCAGCAAAATCTAAAAGGAGGTGCAACAAAACTGTTGACGCATCTGACCAGAGGAAATGTTACTCAGCCTGCGCTACCTGTACACTCTGACATTTGTTGTGTACTGGAATGATGTTGGCAACGTCGGTGTCAGTCCCACGGCAACATACATGTTGTCTAACCAGCCGGTGGTAAGAACAATCACCCTATATTCCTCATGGAGGAGTGACAAAAATGCGTCAGCTGAGGGTGTAAGGGAATACTACGTGACGTCACCATTGTCCCCCTGCATTATAGGGCGACCTTAAGAGTCGATAATTCGTTGTGGCGATACCAGGATGTTTGTAATGCCGAGTGGTCCAGTTGTGCCAACTGCGGTTCACTGATGGAGTTCGCAGACTACCAGGTCCTCAGAGGATCAGCAGATGATGACTGCCACATCTAGTGGGAACGTGGCCACTGCTTGTTCTGCTTTGGTATCCGTGTGGAAAAAGATCTCCAGTGCCGAGTCAAATTCTGGGTCCCATTGGTTGTCAGGAAAGGATATCAGCATTTGTATGTTGACGCATGGAACGATATTTGAAGCTGTGGAAGTTGTTGTTGTTGTTGTTGTTGTGGTCTTCAGTGCAGAGACTGGTTTGATGCAGCTCTCCATGCTACTCTATCCTATGCAAACTTCTTCACCTCCCAGTACCTACTGCAACCTACATCCTTCTGAATCTGTTTATCGTATTCATCTCTTGGTCTCCCTCTACGATTTTTACCCTCCACGCTGCCCTCCAATACTACATTTGTGATCCCTTGATGCCTCAGAATATGTCCTACCAACCGATCCCTTCTTTTAGTCAAGTTGTGCCACAAATTTCTCTTCTCCTCAATTCTATTCAATACCTCCTTATTAGTTATGTGATCTACCCATCTAATCTTCAGCATCTTTCTGTAGCACCACATTATGAAAGCTTCTATTCTCTTTTTGTCTAAACTACTCATTGTCCTCGTTTCACTTCCGTACATGGCTACACTCCATACAAATACCTTCAGAAAAGACTTCCTGACACCTAAATCTATAATCGATGTTAACAAATTTCTCTTCTTCAGAAACGCCTTCCTTGCCATTGCCAGTCTGCATTTTATATCCTCTCTACTTCGACCAAATCAGTTATTTTGCTTCCCAAGTAGCAAAACTCATTTATTACTTTAAGCGTCTCATTTCCTAATCTAATTCCCTCAGCATCACCTGATTTAATTCGGCTACATTCCATTATCCTCGTTGTACTTTTGTTGATGTTCATCTTATATCCTCCTTTCAAGACAGTGTCCATTCCGTTCAGCTGCTCTTCCAGGTCCTTTGCTGTCTTTAACAGAATTACAATGTTATCGGCGAACCTCAAAGTTGTAATTTCTTCTCCATGGATTTTAATTCCTAGTCCAAATGTTTCTTTTGTTTCCTGTAGAAGTATCTGGACAAAAACAACGCCCACAACTGGAGACGACGTGCCGTACTAGTTGGAATATTCGAATCAACCATGAACAATGACAGAAGAGATTTATGATCAGTTAGGAGTGCGAACTTCGTCATGGCAAAAAGTTGCTTTAAGCCTACGTCAATGTTCTGGAGATGAGCGCAACAGGGCATTTCAGTCCGTCAACTTAATGCGACAGAACTGTGTCCAAGACATAGTCTGATGTGTCAGCTGTTACAGTCAATGACTTGGACGAGTCATAGACTGTAGAGTATGTTGGACTAAGAACAGCTTGTTTTAGATCTCGGAGTCCAATTCCATTTGTCATTTTTTGTGCAGTAACTGATTGAGGGATTCCGTTATGGCTGCTGCATGGGGGATAAATTTCCTATAGTAACCGAGATGTCCGAACGGAGTTTGGCGTTGTTTAATGTCCTTAGGGCCGGAAGTTTCTGGACGGCTTGGGCGTCATGGGCCGTATCCTTGAGGCACTTAATACATGTCCTAAACATTCGACCTGTGGTACAAAAAACAGCATTTGTCCTTGTTGCACTTTAGATTGACCTACTTGAGCGTAGCACATAAGGCGTCTAGGTTGGTCGCTAAGTCTTCAGGACTTTTACCTGAGACACTATGGCCATTCTGGGCACATCCCGCGTCGGATTTTCTAAGTACCGTTGAAAAATAGCTGGGGTACTGGCAAAGCCAAAGGAACCTGTTACAGTGGAAGAGGCCAAAAGGGCTGTTATCAATTAAATGCTTTTTGGCAAGTCGTCTTAGGAGAGTTGAATTGATCCATTCCATAACTGGATCTTTGTGAAGATCTTTCTCCTTTCGACTTCGGGGACAGGGTGGATGTCGATGATTGATTGGGCATTATCTCCGCAAATTATGAGTGACCCATTTGATTTTCCCACAATGACGACCCAGGTGGCCCACTGCCTGTTAGGGACTGCAGTTAAGATGCCCTCATCTTGCAGGTGTTGGAGCTCTTTCAGAAGCTTATACGTGAGTGCAAAAGTAACGTTGCCTGCCTTAATGAAGTAAGGCAGGAGTAAGGCGACATGATCTTCAAACCCTGTGGTGCTGATAGAAGGCCATGAAAAAGCGCATTCACATTTGTTGTGTAAGTCATGTAAATACGAGCATGTCATAGATAACTTAATACTGTTTGCAGAGTCACAAACTTAGAAATACAATCCACTGAAACGGTCTAAAGTAAAAAGTTCTTGGCCTACATTGTAGTAACCACAAGAATGTTTACCATGATGGTAATTGACTGTTACAAGATCCGAGCATTAAACTGACCTTTGACTTCAATGATGCTGTTGTTGATACTTCACAGCTGTTTCAAAAACGCTTGAAGCAGAGGGGAGCCGAGGTGACGATAAATCACCCAGCCAATGATGCTCATTGAAGAGTATTTTATCAGTTTGAAAAATCATGGGAAGAGCACTGAAGTCCACTCACCGAGGTGCCATTCCCATTCAGATTTCGTCAGAAACAGGAGCACGGCATGTAGAGTAGGCGTTGGGCACCTTATCTAACCCAGAAACTGGAAAGAGGGGAGGGACTCCAAATAAGTGCAATGCACGTTCAACTTGGGAGATAACTGATAGGCCGCTACTTTGCTGCAGATCGAGCATTTGGTTCGCCGGCAATAGCACTGTTGACACAACTGTGTGATGAAACAATAATGCAAGAGATCAGCGTCATGCACTTACAAGAATTTTATCCACGACGGCCAACTTGGGTCAATGTGAAAGATGAGACTGGAGCTTGGACCGACGTGTCAGGCAGGCAGCAAACACCTGGGAGGTGTCCTGCAGCGCTGTCACCGAGCTAAGACGCTGTTCGAAAGCCCTAACAATGGAGAGGCAAGTACCCAGCATTGGATTCTTTACGTTGAGGAGACTGCTGTGGAGATCTTCATCTGATCAGTAGACGAGCATCGTATCATGGACTAGGGATGATGCATAAGACCATTTATTGTTCGGTTTTGCGCACTGGAACCTGCAGTCTTTGAACAGAACCTTCAGCGTAGCTATCCACTCCCTAAAAGATTGTCCACTGAACTTAGAGCAGCTGAAAAACTTGTGATGGGCAGCCGCGATGTGCTTTTGAGACTCAACATGTTCTAGGAGGCATGACCTAAAATTTTCGAATGGGACGGCGAGGGGTTCGATCGCTGGGCTGACACTTAAATCTATACTCGATGTTAACAAATTTCTCTTCTTCAGAAAAGCTTTCCTTGCCATTGCCAGTCTACCTTTTATATCCTCTCTACTTCGACCATCATCAGTTATTGTGCTCCCCAAATAGCAAAACTCCTTTACTACTTTAAGTGTCTCTTTTCCTAATCTAATTCCCTCAGCATCACCCGACTTAATTCGACTTCATTCCATTATCCTCGTTTTGCTTTTGTTGGTGTTCATCTTATACCCTCCTTTCAAGACACTGTCCATTCCGTTCAACTGCTCTTCCAAGTCCTTTACTGTCTCTGAGAGAATTACAATGTTATCGGCGAACCTCAAAGTTTTTATTTCTTCTCCATGGATTTTAATACCTACTCCGAACTTTTCTTTTGTTTCCTTTACTGCTTGCTCAATATACAGATTGAATAACATCGGGGAGAGGCTACAAACCTGTCTCACTCCCTTCCCAACCACTGCTTCCCTTTCATGTCCCTCGACTCTTATAATTGGCATCTGGTTTCTGTACAAATTGTAAATAGCCTTTCGCTTCCTGTATTTTACCCCTGCCACCTTCAGAATTTGAAAGAGAGTATTCCAGTCAACAATGTCAAAAGCTTTCTCTAAGTCTAAAAATGCTAGAAACGTAGGTTTGCCTTTCCTTAATCTTTCTTCTAAGATAAATCGTAAGGTCAGTATTGCCTCACGTGTTCCAACATTTCTACGGAATCCAAACTGATCTTCCCCGAGGTCGGCTTCTACCAGTTTTTCCATTTGTCTGTAAAGAATTCGCGTTAGTATTTTGCAGCTGTGACTTATTAAGCTGATAGTTCGGTAATTTTCACATCTGTCAAACAGTAGAGGTGCCATATGGAATTCTATCACCAAGCAATCGATGTCTGACAGGTCGTTGGAGAGTTCAGGAGGTGTCATGCTAATGGCAGCCATCTTTTCCACCATCACTTACACGGCCTACTGCATGTTTTGGAGGAGCAGTAGTACCTGGGCAGTAACGTCTGTTGGGTTAGTCACGCTGGAATGAAAAGTGAATATCATCACACCCCTGGCGTAGAAGCCATAAAAATGAAACACGGTCTAGCTGTTGCACATCACAAACACGTGTAAAACTGCAATAACAACCAAACACCTCCTAGATCATTGGTATCCCCCACACCAATGGAGGTGAAACGAGAACACATCCTGGGTAAATAATGCCAAACAAGTTCATTAAAGAACACATGAACAAAAAGTTTCTTCTTGGAATGAGGTTTAACAAAATCATTCATGGGAAAGTTTTGGGTATTACTTGAACGACACAAGTCTGTAATTGGGCAGACGGACCAAAAAAATGTCAGTATTTAAGTCTGTGATTACAGGCAACGGCCTTGCCGCAGTGGATACACCGGTTCCCGTGAGATCACCGAAGTTAAGCGCTGTCGGGCGTGGTCGGCACTTGGATGGGTGACCATCCAGCCGCCATGCGCTGTTGCCATTTTTCGGGGTGCACTCAGCCTCGTGATGCCAATTTCGGAGCTACTCGACCGAATAGTAGCGGCTCCGGTCAAAGAAAACCATCATAACGACCGGGAGAGCGGTGTGCTGACCACACGCCCCTCCTATCCGCATCCTCAACTGAGGATGATACGGCGGTCAGATGGTCCCGATGGGCCACTTGCAGCCTGAAGACGGAGTGGTTAAGTCTGTGATCACTTGGAGTTGAAACGTTACAACACAGAAGAAGGGCAACAGCCGATACCGATTTAAGTGTTACAACACAGAGTAAGGGCAACAGCCAATACCAAAGTCGGCTACAGTCTCCAGTGTAGAGACCACTTCTTGAGGTAGCCACTGGCAGCTCTACTTTGCAGCGGCAACTGCCGGTAGCACGGCGTTGGAGATTCTGACAACTACCTTAACGAGAGTTCTGATTGATAGATCCACTACTGCGGTCAGCGCGTGGCCCAGAGGACTCTAAGAAATGAACTGGCCTGGCACAGCTCGGAGCCTCATCTACCTGCAACCACGTGACCCGACGGAAGCGAGCAGGTCCGTGTGGCCAGCGACCTCTGATGGCGCTCCCACACACATGTGCTTGGAAAAAATTGAATATAGATATAATGCTCAACTTCCTCGCTCTCTTTTTCGTCAGGATGTTGAGGCATCTGCTATTGTTTAACGTGGTGTCAATGAAAGTAGTGTCTCCCACACAAGATGAGGAAATACAGCCCTGTCTTTTTTTTTTTTTTTTTTTTTTTTTTTAAGTCGCTGAATTTGCTCTCATCTGCAAGTATATTATCCTTCCACCACTTAGACTCTTTGTTAAAGTGGTCCCATCCCCCTCCCCCCCAACTTTTCTTTCCCATCATCTGTCCAGATTCCCCCCATCTGCCCTCGGCTGTGGTATGTCATAGTTGTGCCAACTTTTTAGTGCAGTGTTCAAGTGAATGTTCAGTGTCGTTCGCCTTTCCAAAGTGTTGCGAACAGAAATCATGCTGTCGCTGGGTGTTAATTTTATATCTCTTGCGAACAGAGAAACCAGACTGTCGCCGTGTTTTTTAATTGTCTGTCTATTATTTTACCTGTCTGCTTCATATGTATTTTATTAGCATCATCAACCCTCTGTTCTATGTTTTAAGTTTCACGATTTTCCGCCATGTTACTATTTAAGTCTCCGATTTTATCGCCTGTTTTTGTTATTTATTATCTTCATCTTTTTAAAACAAAGTCTGTAGGCTGAAGAGCGGCGTACTTGCCTGCCCGCCCCCTTCGGGGGGAATCGAAACTCAATAAAGGAGAAAAAAAAAAAAAAAAGAAGCGGTCCCATGTGAACTGGAGCCTTTTGCCTTGGTACACAGGCCGGCCGGTGTGGCCGTGCGGTTAAAGGCGCTTCAGTCTGGAACCGCGTGACCGCTACGGTCGCAGGTTCGAATCCTGCCTTGGGCATGGATGTGTGTGATGTACTTAGGTTAGTTAGGTTTAATTAGCTCTAAGTTCTAGGCGACTGATGACCTCAGACGTTAAGTTGCATAGTGCTCTGAGCCATCCATCCATCCTTGGTACACACTGTTGACGTGTCGTTTCCAAACTATTCTTCCGTTGTACGTTAATCACCGATAACCCTTCGGACAATAGATTCACTTATTTGCTCGCCGCATCCTTGTAATAGATGGACTACAATTGTAGATGTACTTAATTGAGGACTACGCTTAAGCTTCTTTTTTGAGAGATTCTGTGCGTTCCTCCTCCTCAAATCGCCTTATTATTCCTTCAGCCGTACGTTAGGGGATATTTAGGAATATCTCTACGATTTTGATCCTTTGCAAGGTAAAAGATGAAAAGATGTCACTGTTGGAATTACATGTTAATTCCTTTGCGTATCTTTGGGGCCATTTATACTATATGGCAGGTCGAAACACTCACAAGGAGGCGGACAGGAAGAAACAGGCTGTATCATACCACACAACGAGCGCTTTTATACAAGATAACATAAATTATGACCTTACGTGACCGAATATTAATGATTCATACTTTGAAGCTTCCTAGCAAGTCAAAACTGCGTGCCACACTCGATTCTTTTAGCCCTGCCTTTCGCGAGCAGGAGCTCTAGCGATAGCGCCAACCAAGCGGGATTTAACGACCGGCCCTGACAGATTCAGTAGCGTCAGTACCTTTTCTCCTACCTTTCGAACTTCTTAGAATTTCTTCTGCCTATCTTTCAGGATAACGCCACTGGAAAAGGGATATTGTGGAGGAATGGCCTAGCCACAACCTAGAATATTCTTTCCAGAATGAAATTTCAGTCTGCAGTGGAATGTGTGCTGATTTGAAACTTGCTGCCAGATTAAAATCTTGTGCTGGAGCGGGTTCTGAAGCTCGAATCTTTCCCTTTCGCGGGCAAGTGCTCTACTGATTGACCCATACAAATACGATTTATCACCCGCTGTCAGAATTCTGTTCCACAAGTTCCTCTTCTCCTGCCCTCAAAATTTCTAAGATCCTACTGAAATGTATTCGCAAATCACGAATATTCTACCTGCAGTTATAAACTTTACAGGAAACAACCGAAAATTTGTGCAGTCCCGGGACTCGAACTCGAATTTCCTTCTTTACTCGAGCGGTCGCCTTAACCGCTTCAGCTGTCCGAGGAGGAGATGGAGATTAGTGTTTAACGTCCCTCCAACAACGAGGTCATTAGAGACAGAGCACAAGCTCGGATTACGGAAGGATGGAGAAGGGAAGTGGTCATGCCCTTTTGAAGAAACCATCCCTACATTTGCATTAAGCGATTTTGGAAATCATGGAAAACATAAATCAAGACGGCCGGACGCGGGTTTGAACCATCGTCCTCCCGAATGCGTGTCCACTGCGCTACCCAGCTCGTACGGCTATCCTCGCGCACTTCATGGACAGACCCAAACTTTCATTTGTCCCAGTGTATGCAGCCCGTAGTGCTCGCACAATTATGTGATCCCTGTACAGAGAGATCCTTATTTATGTTTTCTCCTCAGATGGCCTTGGTTTTGGTATGAAATAAATTTCAGTGCCTGTATTTGGCAGTCTATAAAGTTCTACGCAATGTTCCTTCGGACATGTGTGTGCGGGAATCACATAGTTATGCGAGCACTGTGGAAATCAGTCTCGGTCCAGTACAAATTTTCATTTTTTTCATTAAGTTTTATACCTGTGGTGGTACCGTATTCGCAATTTGCGAAAACATTTCGTGATTTAATGCAGCTATAAATCGTCAGCTGCGTCTGTTCCTTCGGACACACACACACACACACACACACACACACACACACACACATATATATATATATATATATATATATATATATATATATATATATATATATATATATATCTGAAGGAACATTGCTTCGAACTTCACAGACACTGACAAATACAGACACTGTACTAATATATGTTTATCAGATGTTCTCTTGCATGGTCTGCGGAACCTTTCTTCCAGGAGTAGCTAATTCCGGAATGCCTGCTGGAGATCTTCTGAGATGCTCGAAAATAGGTAGAGCACATGACTTCAGAAGATAAAAATCTAGGCTCGAGCCCCAGGTCGGGACACAGCTTGTCTGCCATGAAGTACAACTCAGCGCCCACTCCGCTGAATAGCGAAAACTCGTTCTCGATTCGTCCTTTTGCAGCCCTTCCAAATTAGTTATTTTCAAATATTTGTGTATTAATATTTTACAGCGCTTCAAATACGCTTCGTTTTTAACAGCTGTCTGTATACCAAACCTTAGCGTTTGATTGGGAATCATTCAATTGGCATCAAAAATTATTGAGAACAGTGTTTGAGCGAATATTAATGACAGGCATTGTAAGTGACCGCCAGGTTGTGCAGGATATTTACGACTGTGTTGAGTTCCGCTTTCGGCGCAGGCAGAGTGCTATCGCGGCGGAACAGGTGGTTCTGTTCTGCCTGTGGGAACAGCTCGAGCTATTCACGCCGGAGCGGCGCGCACGGTGGGAATTGGTTCCGTCTGCGGCCGCCCGGAGCGCTGCATTACCCGCCCAGCTGCGCCCCCCACCTCACACCGGGAACAACGGGGCCCCTTCGGAAACCAGTTTGGAAACAAGTCACGGACGAATATTAACATCTTTATGGTATCAATTAAGACTGATATTGATCTATACTACCAACAAATCATGAGAAGCTGAGACAACATATTATGTTTCACTTTCGTATTTTTTTTCTCCCTCTCGGTTGCCCCTTGAGTGGTTCGTTTTTTACTCCGGCGAGCCTTTCTCCGGTGCAGCGGGATGGCGAGTTAAGACGTCCAGATAGGCGAGCCTCGTCCGGGCCTCGAGGCGGTATTTAGCGCAGCCTGTCGCCTCTTTATGATTCGCAGATGGCAGATAGCGAGCCAGCGCCCATCAAGCGCCGTGTATACTGTATACGTACAGCTGCCCTGCCCCCCTGACACTCTGGCATTCAGCACTCGCATTTCGATTTAATTGTTGTCCGCAAGATGACTAGCCAGTGTCACGGTCGATCACTCCCATTTTGATACTTAGTGCAATAAATGGTTGAGGTCGAAACAAAAGCTTGTTGGTGCTTTGTGTGTACTTTTAAATGGCTGGTATTTCGTTTAGTACCTTTCTCTTCACGGCGGACGAGGGGGGTGGGGGGGGGAATAGGGGTGGGAAGGAGGGAAGGGGCTACAGGGGTGGCATCAGTCTTCCAGTCGTGTGGAGATATATTCCGTTTCACACCTTTTTATTCACTGCGAAGGGGCGGGGGAGGGGACCTTCCCATTGTGAACCTCATCGTCTCAGAATGACCTTTATTCCCAACATCCTCAACGGCGAGGGATGTTCAAAAATTAATCCAACATATTTTTTTCTGAAAGCCGGTTGATTTTATTTAGGACTCCAGTACACCATATTATTCCCCACTCTTTTGTTACAAAACCCTGTTTTTCAGTATTATCTCCATTCAACGTGGCGGTGTGACGACTTTTCGCCACCCTATTTGGTGAGCCTGTACGTCCGCATGGTAACACTCTACTGGTCGACATGGGAGCCAACTTCTTGGTGCTTCAGGAAACAATGCCCTCCCCGTCACCCACGTACTGCTTCCCGCAGAGTGCATCGTTCATTGGGCCAAACAGATCGAAGTCGGAAGATGCGAGATCCAGGCTGTAGGGTGGATGAGGAAGAACAGTCCAGTGACATTTTGTGAGCTCCCCTAGGTTGCGCAGTGTTTCTGAGGCCTTGCATTGTCATGAAGTAGGAAACGTTTGTTTTCATTTTTGTGGGGACAACACGCTGAAGTCGTTTCTTCATTTTCATGAGGCTAGCACAGCAAAATTCAGAGTTGCCCTTCAGAATCCCAAAAGACAGTCGCCATGACTTTACCAGTTGAGGGTGCGGTTTTGAACTTTTGCTTCAGAGGAGAGGTGGTGTGGCGCCATTCCACGGATTGCCGTTTTGTTTCGGGTTCGAAATGATGAGCCCATGATTCATCGCCTGTGACGATGTTCGACAAAAAATTGTCACGATCAGCCTCGCAACGCGGAAGCAATTCATTGTTTCTTATGGGCTGTTGTTAGGCGGCTAGGAACCCAGCAGGCACACACCTATGAGTACCCCAACTGGTGGCCGAATGTGTCAGCACTAACGACAGCGACACTCAGTTGTGCAAGAAGATGCTTGCTAGTGACGCCTCCGTCATTTAGAATGAGAGTCTCCGCACGTTCCAACAGTGCCGGCAGGCACGCGGGAGGTCGGACAGGTTTGCACGACCTTGTTCCCATGATGAGAGGCCCCTCGCCCAACGACTCACCGTGCTTTTGTTGAGTGCCAGGTCTACGTGTACATTCTACCAGAGCCTAAGAGTACCTGTGACACTCTGGTTTTCCTCCAAAAGAAACAGCTCTCTGCTTGGAACACACCTCCATTACAGAAGCAATTTTGAAGGTTACGTATAGTGCCGGCACCTATCGGACTTTCATGAAACTATAGAGACCGAAGCGGGAAAATTCCACAATGTTCCACATCCAATTCCTCACTTCCAAGATGAGATTTTCACTCTGTAGTGGAGTGTACGCTGATATGAAACTTCCTGGCAGATTAAAACTGTGTTCCGAACAGAGACTCGAACTCGGGACCTTTGCCTTTCGTGGGCAAGTGCTCACTTTTTCAACCGGAATTGTCCGAGATAATAAAAGTGTTGCATTACTTATTGAACACCCCTCGTGTTTGTTGATGTATTCCAGACTCTGTCTTCGCGTATACTTCTTATCCTATACGGTTAACTCTAGTACCACGGAAGTTATTCCCTGGTGTCCTACCATATTTTCTCATCCTGTCCTTTCATCTCGCCGCTGTTGTCCACATAGTATTCTCGTCATAGACTACGCGGACGTGAGGTTGTCCGCGTAGTCTATGACGAGAATACTATGTAGATAACAGCGACGAGATGAAAGAACAGGATGAGAAAATATGGTCCATTTAATTCACAGAAACCTTTTGTAGCACAGCTCTGGCGTTTTCAATCTTCCTTTTTTTCAAGTTTTCCTACAGTCCACGATTCACTTCCATATAATTCTGCTCTCCAAACACTTTCCCTGGAATTTATTCTTCAAATTTAGGCATTATCTTGCTTTCAAGGTTGCAAGTTATTTTGACTTTGTCTACTTCGTGGTCCGTAACTCTGAAGTTAAGTTTATGATTACTGTCATTTGTGCTACACCTCTGTACTCTTAGATTCCCATGATTAATTCACTCTGACAACATTCTGTACTCATCAGAATGCTTATTCAGTTCAATAGGTAGCGCAGTTCATCACCTTAACAAAGTAGGTATGTCATCAGCGAATTGTACCATTGATTCGTCCTATATTTTAACGCATTTTAACACATTTTTATTGTTCCTCTCGTTTGTTGCATATTTTGTATACTATCTATCTTTCGCTACAGCTTGTAGCTAATTTTCTGGTAGAGCTAGATCTCTTGGAAGGTTTCTCGGGAAGCGCAATGCTTCTGTAAAAGAAATCACATAGAAGACGCCGGTGCGACAAATTCTACAATATTGCTCTAGTATTTGGATCCTTATCAAGAAGGAATGAGAATGTGAATGTAGTGAATTTAGCGGCACGCTGCTAGGACTGTACTGGGAAATTATATGGGAATATTTGCAAGAAAGACGACGTTGTTGTGTTGGGTAAATATAAACTGATACTCGAAGAAAATAATGCGGGAGTTCTGTTGCCCTACTGCGTATTAGGCGTTGGGTTCGTGACAGTTAGGCAAGAGAGTTTTGGGTGCATACAGGGACATACTTTTGACCACTGCCCACAGCGAGATTCAGTGACCCTGATGCGGTAAAGAAACAGTGTAAGGAATAGGGAATCATTCTAGTGACAATACCGGACGATAAAAACAGAAATCCACTGACATAAACAGCATTGACTACGGGTAATTTGTTATGGTCCGGGGCCCAGCAGCATCTCGGAGAGGGCGAAACTGGTGTTCCTTCTCTTGCTGCTATCGTGAGCATATGTGGAAACTGGTTGAAGTACGGTGAAACCACAAGTAGACGGCAAGGTGTTAAAGGTCTATGCCTCAACATAGACGTGAAGGTCGGAGGCTTGCCCCCTCTGTGAAGTAGGATAGGCGGCAAACTGGGGCAGATCTGACGACAGAGTAAGCGCTGGGGGAGACACAAGTGTTTTAGAACACACCATTATGTGCACCTTGTTGGACATGGGGCTCTGTATCGGATGATCTCTACGTTTTCCCATGTTGACCCAACGACATCGTCATTTACGATTGCAGCGGACGGGGGATCATAGAATATGAACCGTGGATCAATGTTAACGTATCGCCTGGCGGGATGAATAATGTATCTTTTTACACCAGGTCGACGGTCGAGTTCATATACGCCATCATCTAGCGAACCGACGCTGACATGGATGTAGACCAGTGGGCGACAGTATTATGCTACGGGGGACGTTCCTCTGTACTTCCACGGGTCCTGTGATAGTAATCGAAGGCATCATGAGAGTAAACTGACGCTGATGTCTTGATCACTAAATTCACATATCGTGAAGCCCATGTAACACATCTGGGACGCTGTCGGTCACCAACTCCCTTCCCCCACCCCCCCCCCACCCCACCCCCCCGTCAGAAATATCACCCTCCCATAATTCAGGGGAATTGTGTGACGTGTGCGTAGATATCTGATGCTCCGTACCAGCGAAACCCTACCAAGGACTTACTGAACCCATGCCATGAAGAATCGATGCTCTATTGCGTTCCAAAAGTGGACCAGCACGTTAGCATTCGGTCATAATGCTTTGGCACTTCGCTGTGCCACAATGCACGAGTGGAATAAGAGGGAAAATCGTCAATATAAGTACTATTTAACTTCCACCATGCACTGTACAGTAACTTTCTGAGTAGACACGTGGCTCCGTAGCTGAGGTCCTAATGTACGTCTGCGCGGTGGCGCTGGGCTCTGAGGTTGTCGGTTCGAAACCTAGTAGCTGTCCCATTTTAATCAGTCTGTTATGTAGAAGTAGACATTACAGGCACTATAGGCGCATCCTGACACATCCTTCAACTCTTCTTCGCAGTGAATCTCGCACTCTTTCGTATACACTTGGCTCCATTCGGATTGTGCCGCATGCCTTGGTCATATGCTCATGTAACATTAGCACATTGTCGGTCGGTTGGGCATATACGAGTGCCTTTAAATGTTCCCGTGGCGAGGCCTGGTAAACAAGGAGGCACGCCACGGGTTTCTCCTCGATTAATTCGTCGCCCATGAAATGTTGCGGTGGGGTTTTCTTGTCAAAGGATTCGTAGAAAATGGGGTATTGCCAGTCGTGCAATTGTGTTTCTGCAAGGGTAACGCTCTCCACAGCGCTGGTAATTCAGTGCTGAGATCGATGGTAATACACAGCAACTGTTAATCTATTTGGCACACTGTATGCCACTATAAGTCTGTCACCGACATTTCTTATCCATGAACTGGAACTGAAGCGATCCTGATCCCTCACCTTCATGACTGCTCGAGAATTTTCATCTGCCCACAGGTGCCTATTGTCTCTATTTACTGTGCCAACTATTATGACGGCCTGCAAGACCGCATACTACACCTTATTCGTCATGAGTAAAATGAATCCTTACCTCATAAAGTATTCGTTTCCGTACATGTAATTACAGGAATATTTCTTCTGGCTTTGACCAGTACTATCGACTGAAGGACGCTTATTCTAAACATACTGTACGAACACTACACTGCTGTTTGTGAAAATTGTAACAGCAAAATGGTGACTTGCGACTACAAAGAAAACTTTTCCACAGATTAGGGATACGGAGATACATATATGATAAGAATTACAGAGCAGTACATGTACTCTGAGCCGGAGAATTCAGTACAGTGTGAATCCGCCAACTTTTGCAATCAGATTTTCTAGTCGTCGTGGCATGGAAGGCAGCGGTATACTGCTGTGGAACACTACACCACGCGGTTTGTGTGCACATCCACGGAGCATCGACAGCAGTTGCAGGAAGACCAAAACGAACAAGCTGTCGACCGACCATACCCAAGGTATGTTTGGTGGATGAAATGTCAGCCAACGAGTACTCCAGGTCAGCAGTGGGACCCGTTGTTCACCAATTAAGGCTAGCATTTTCCTCGGCCTATGTGGGCGGGCATTCCCCTTCTGAAAAATAGCATGGCGGCTGCCTGCGATAGGGGCAATGCATCAGGCTTTAAAACCTCCTTGATGTAGCTGTTGCTGTCCAGGTGGTCCTAAATATGTAGCAGACGAGATCGCATATCATAGCCAATGGCGCGCTAGTCCATTACATTTGACTTATTGTCCGCTATGTTGCTCAGCACTGCCGTTTGCCCAATTGCTTTCACCACAGTAGCATCTGAAATACAAGCGGGCGTCGCTGTAGGACAAGTTGAAGCGGTACTCGTCCGAAAGCCACTAAGTCATTTAGCCACCCAGGACGTCAGCGGTGGCATTCACGTGCCCGTCGCAGTCTGCGTTGGTGGTTTCTGGCCACTGGAAGCAAACGCAGTGGGATACGTATCACCAACCCACTCCAACCCTCAGCAGACGGCGTCGAACTGTCGACGCAGACATGTCCACATCCGTTGCAGTCTATCAAAATCTACTCAACTCATTGGACGAAGCTGCTTCGTCTGTATAGCCATACGGTTCAAATGGCTCTGAGCACTATGGGACTAAACTTCTGAAGCCATCAGTCCCCTAGAACGTAGAACTACTTAAACCTAACTAACCTAAGGACACACATGGATGCCCGAGGCAGGATTCGAACCTGCGACCGTATCGGTCGCGCGGTTCCAGACTGTAGCGCCTAGAACCGCTCGGCCACTCCGGCCGGCATAACCATACGGATGAGATGGTATTCATCCCGCACTGTGATCACGTTTTGTGGTCTGGTACGCACTCTTCGCTATGTACGACCCTCTTCTATCCACTGGTTCCACGCACGCATCTCTGGATACTGAAAGAGCACCAATGTCACGGTTCCACAAAACTGTTTCCTGGGGGCCAGTCATACCGCTGCGTTCGAATTCACTCACGTACCGATATTGCGTCCCTTGACGTCGAAGAGGCATACTGGTACTCACTTGCTCGTTTCCACATCGTTTGACGGCACTACCTCGATTGAGCGTGGCGTTAACAATGGCCTGTCCGGTCACACGAAAGAGGGCGCAGTTCTGCCTACGTGCACGACATCCCTCTTCAGTTTTAATCATTTCTTATGGTTACAGTGTTCCACATATCCCCTGATTTGGGGATGAATCCGACCATTCCTACTGGGTGCTCCAATTTTCACAAGCAGAAGTGCACATTTTCCCAAGTTTTAGCGCTCTTTCCATATTCTAGAATGACATGCGCTCTGTCATGTTTTCCATATCAAACCTCTTCTCCCACCCTTATCCTGTGCCAACTCATGGAGTTCCTAGATCTCTCATACGCCCAATAAATCCAATACCCTGATGAAGGCCGCTTGTAGCGAAGGCCTATAAAACATTGTGATGAAGGGTGAAACATATCCGGAAAAGTTCTACTGTAGAGTTCCTACAGCTTCTCAAACAGCTGGAACAACATCGCCAGCCCCGCATTTTTGGTAAACTCGAGTCCTCATACCTTACTCTCTGAAGCTTTGGGCTGTTACCGCGCCTCTGCAATCTACCCAATCTTTCCTCCATCTCCATGCACTCCATGTCCTTTCCTTGGGGATCTTAATCTCCAATCCTTCCCAGAAAATGAAATTATCCCCGAAATTTGCAATCCTTATCAGTTATAGCCTACGCAACTCTTACAAACCAAATGAAGGCTTCACCTATCTGACTACAATCCTGCAAATCTCCCAACACCTGAATCACATCGATTACTTCTGTTTCATATATACATACAAAATCTTTCGTATAACATCCTGTTGTATCCTAAAACCTTAACTCGACACATTCGGAAGGACGACGGTTCAAACCCGCGACCAGCCATCCAGATTTGAGTTTTCCGTGATTTCTCTAAACCGCTCCTTGAAAATGCCAGGATTATTCCTTTGACAGGGCACAGACAATTTCCTTCCTCATCCTTGACCCCATCAGAGCTTGTACTCCGTCTCCAGTGACCTCGATGTCGACGGGACGTTAAACGCAAATTTCCTTCCTTCCTTCCATCCTACAACTTTACCCAACCCTCTCTCCCAGTACTACCAGTATATAAGTAACTCACATCACCAACATCGTGTCATGAATTCACGTGTTTTTCATCCGACTACAATTTTTGCTTGTATTAGTCTCCTTCCCTGCAGTTATTATAAATAACAATTAAAGAAAGCATTAGTTGCAAAAATGGAGACCTCATAATTCAGTCAATAATTTCAGGAGAACGCAAAATCGTTCATACAACGCCCACGACCTGTGCTAGCAGAGGCTACTCTGCGTATTCAGGCCTGTCGCACACAAATCGCCTCATGTAGCCCGACAAGAAAGTCGCTCGGAGTTAACTTCGAGGAGCTTGACCGCCAAGCTTGCAACCCATTTCGACCTCTCCGCCTTTCCCGGAATGCTGCATCAGTTGGTCCCGTATGGGAAGTGTAAAACGTGCTGGCGCGCCGTCAAGTTGAGACCACATTTCTTCACGCGTCGTAATAGACACATTTTCCAAGAATTTCACTATTGCTTCTTGTACGGACTACTGACCTGCTCGGCGGGTATTACTGACGTGTGGTTAATTAAAAACACGTTGGATCCTATCTACATCTACCTCTACACACACTGTCTGACAAAAGAAGCACCCAGAGGACATGGTGGAATGTCAATATAACTTCGTACGCTTACGCACAATCGGCAGGTGTATGCGTCATTAGAGTTGCAATTATCTATGACAAGTAGAACGGCGAGCAGAGTGCATTAGTGTTGTTCGTGTTTGGTGCTGTTATCAGGCCTGGTAGCGTACACAGGGGCTGCATAAATGGTTCAAATGGCTCTGAGCACTATGGGACTTACCTTCTGAGGTCATCAGTCCCCTAGAACTTAGAACTACTTAAACCTAACTAGCCTAAGGACACCACACACATCAATGCCCGAGGCAGGATTCGAACCTGCGACCGTAGCGGTCGCGCGGTTCCAGTCTGTAGCGCCTAGAACCGCTCGGCCACTACGGCCGACGCGGCTGCATACTCCGACGGTGTAAGAACGTGAGGGTAGCCACTGTTGACAACATGGTTCTGGTCGACCACGTGTCACAACATCGAGGGCCGTATTGCGCTCCATGCACATCGTAGGCCCTTCATATCTCCGCCTTGTCATCCGACTTCAAGTAATGGGCTCCCTACAAGACTCTGTTTCAGCCCAGACCATCGGTTTGAGACAGGCAGCACCCGGATTAGGACACTACCGTCCCAACCTACGCTATTGTTAACACCGAAACACAAACGGCACGTTGAAGTTCGGTTACCTCGCGACGTGCTGCTATGTGCTGTAGACACCTGTGTGCTAAGATACTGGTCACGTATCACATCTACACTCACGTGGTATGCTGCATGGCTTCACACGCGGCACTTCTTCAAAAGCGACAACCGTCCTCGAGCGCAGCCTCCCGAAACCAGGTAGGTAAGCAGGTAACAGGACCGAATCCTCCCAAACTGACACAATGTATGTTGTATTATGGACAATCTACCCATCTCATGTTTAAAAAAAATATATTGATTCACTTATGCACCCTTTGCGCGTGATCTTGAGCGGGACTGAGTCACTGGCGCTGTGTAGGCTGAACTTTGTCTCAATAAGATAAAAGATAAAACTTTTAAACATACAATACACGCGAAAACTTTTTACATCTTCTACTGTATCTTCATATGCTTTCCTTTGCCTGATTCGAGTGTTCATAACGTTTAGAACTGCTACCTGCTTCAAACGGAGGATTCGGTCCCATCGTTTCTCAGACCCTTTTGGGCTTGGAAGGATTCGGTACCATTTTTCTGACCGCGGGAGGATTCAGGGCTTCGCCCCTGTCCTCAAGGTTTATGGCGAAACATATTATTACGCAATACTTCTCTTTCCCCAGATGGGTTAAGACGAGGGGAGCACGGGCAAGTACATAGTTCTGAGCAGTAAAGCTCATCGGCTTCATATTGTCACCACACGAAATGCCAAACGACGTTAGGTGTGCCGGCGGGAGTGGCCTAGCGGTTCTAGGCGCTACAGTCTGGAACTGCGCGACCGCTACGGTCGCAGGTTCGAATCCTGCCTCGGGCATGGATGTGTGTGATGTCCTTAGTTTAGTTAGATTTAGGTAGTTCTAAGTTCTAGGGGACTGATGGCCTCAGAAGTTAAGTCCCATAGTGCTCAGAGCCATTTTTTTGACGGTAGGTGTACGTGCAACTTTCACAGTGATCTCGCTCATGAAGCCAATTACTTTCCTGTTTTCTAAATTACTATGCGTCTGTTCGGTTGGCCGATCGATCTGTCTGCTTAAAAATTTCAGTTAAAAGAATAACCAGTCTGTAACAACGCGGGAAGCGCAAGAGAACCTGTAATGCGCCGCTGGACGACCTCGCGCATGCGCAGCTGGTGCGGAGTACGGCACGGGCCTCGCGGGAGGTCCGCTCGTGACGGGGGCCCCTCTCCCCTCTGCCCCCCCCCCCCCACCTCATCGCTCTACACCCCTCACCCCTCCCGCTCAATTACAGACACGAATACTCCTTAATTAAAACCTGTGACGCTGCAATCCGCTGCGCTGTCAACGTCGGTACCCCGCCGCCCGGCCGTAGCTCGTAATTGCTACAAGTGGACCACTCCCTCGCCGTACTAATAACTTTCAGCGACTCCCTCTCGAAGTGCGCCTTTCCCCAGGGAGCAAGGCACCGGAGCAGCAAGTGTTTCCGTGCGATGTCTCGGGTTTCCTCTGTCTGACCAGAGTTGTACCTTCTGGTGTTCAGCCGAGCCACCGATTTCGCAAAATCGGTGTACTCCGAAAACAAATAAGCACCAAAGGGCGTAGTGCATGCCAGGTGCGGCCGTAAACAGCGGCGCGACAAATAGTACGAGGGCCAGACACACAATTTTAACCCTTAACATTCGTCGGGTAATTTATTACCCCACGTGTCACTCTTCTGTTTACAATTCCGTTCCAATTACAACCACGCCCGGGTTCCCGGGTTCGATTCCCGGCGGGGTCAGGGATTTTCTCTGCCTCGTGATGACTGGGTGTTGTGTGCTGTCCTTAGGTTAGTTAGGTTTAAGTAGTTCTAAGTTCTAGGGGACTGATGACCATAGCTGTTAAGTCCCATAGTGCTCAGAGCCATTTGAACCATCCAATTGCAACGTTGGTACCCCGCTTCCATGCAATCTTAGTACCGGCAGTGCTTTTGCATTTTGCAGGCGCGTGCTAAGCGGCGACCATTATTTCCATACGTACATACCAGTTGAAGCCGAAATCCACCCCACGAACTTCTTCTTCGTCATCACAAACTGTTTTTCATTGTACGAGATTGGACAGAATCGAGCGACGTTTGAACGATGATCAAATTCTGGAGTCATTAATACCTAGCCGGCCGCTGTGGCCGAGCGGTATAGGCGCTGCAGTCAGGAACAGCGCTGCTGCTACGGTCCCAGGTTCGAGTCCTGCCTCTGGCATGGATGTGTGTAATGTCCTTAGGTTAGGTAGATTTAAGTAGTTCTAAGTCTCAGGGACTGATGACCTCAGATGTCAAGTCCCATAGTGCTTAGAGCCATTTCTTTAATACCTAATGAAGACTCTGGATAACTGGATACACCAGATTCCTTTTAAATGCAGCCGAGTTTAGTGACAATGAAACAGAAATTTCTGATTATGAAAATGACAATGAAATAGTAGATGACGAAGAGGTGGAAGAAGAGAAAGTTCGTGAAAAAACCAAGAAAGATTAAAACAATCTGGCTATATTAATGGAAAAAAACAGCTGTAATAAGATTAGCAAGGTCGTACATTGAGATTTTGCAAAAAATCTCGGCTTGGCATTGATCAAAGCAAGTATTATAGAATGGAAAATGAATTTGTAATATCTCTTTATATTCGATGAATTATTCGGATACAATTCTACCCTTGAATGACGTTTACTAATTTTCTATCTTCATACTCGCAGAATCCATGCGAAAAGTAGTTCATACAATAGCTATGCCATGAGCGCATAAGTATTCTTTGTAGTACTCTCTCTGGTGGTTGTTGGAAAAAAAAAAAAAGGAAAGGGAGCTTCCGAGATTGTCTTCGTGCCGATTAGCATGAGCTTGGTTTGGAAGAACTGTAATCTGATTATTGAGATTTATCACAGAAGATAACTGATACGAACTGTACGATTAAAAGGAAATATCTATAGATTGCTCCTTCAAATAAAAGGTGTGTATTGGACATTTGAGAATTAATGATATTTATCGATATATTGCGTAGTTGTTAATCAGTGATATAGGAGAGTATCAACCTAGTTCTCTGCCTTTGAAGAGCCGGCCGGGGTGGCCGAGCGGTTCTAGGCACTATAGTATGGAGCCGCGCGCCGCTACGGTGGCAAGTTCGAATCCTGCCTCGGGCATGGATGTGTGTGGTGTCTTTAGGTTAGTTAGGTTTAAGTAGTTCTAAGTTCTAGGGGACTGATGACCTCAGAAGTTAAGTCCCATAATGCTCAGAGCCATTTGAACCATTTTTTGCCTTTGAAGATGAACAATGCTTCCACGTTAAGTTGGTGGGAGTGCACGGTAACAAAAGTGCTACATACGCTCTCAGTGTGGTCAAACAAGTGTGAATGGCGGACAACGAAGTGGCAGATCATCTTTCTATGAAGAACTATGAATGATAAGAGAAGTGGAGGCCCTGCCGTTCAGAGTCAAGCGTATCACAATAGCGGCGATAACAGAAAAAGTAAAATCAGTCATGGATCTGTTTTTAATATCTTGCACGACATACGGAACATGACAAAGGTCGCTGTCTGCTGGGTTCCGCGACCGCTGCCAAGACTGTATCGAGTACGCTGCGGAACTCTAGCTGGGAAACCCATACACATTCTATATTGAACCGGGAACCGAGACACAACGGAGAGGCTTCGCCGTGCCGTAGCCCTTAGTGGTTTAGAGCCCCACAACAGGCCACAGCAGTCCACCCACCCCACCGCCGCCCCATACCGAACCCAGGGTTATTGCGTGGTTCGGCCCTGAGGTGCTATCCGAGGACACGAAGAGTCTCGGGATTTCTGTTTGTATATAAGGGGAATTTAAAAACCCGCCAGGGTAGCCGAGAGCGCTATAGCGCTGCTTCCTGGACTAGGGTAGGCGCGCCGGCCCCGGATGGAATCCGCCCGGCGGATTAACGACGTTGGCCGGTGTGCTGGCCAGCCTGTATGTGGTTCTTAGGCGGTTTTCCACATCCCGCTAGGTGAATACCGGGCTGGTCCCCACGTTCCGCCTCAGTTACACGCGTCGCAGACATTTGAAACATGTCCGCACTATTTCACGATTTACACTAGACGCAGACAGTTGGGGTACTCTGATTCCATCCTGGGGGGGGGGGGGGGGGGGGTACGGGATGGCGATAGGAAGGGCATCCGGCCATCTCTACAACTAACATTTCCAAATCTGCTGTAACCGCGCCGACCGTGCGATCGCTGCGGGACTATGGCGTAAGCGAAAGAAAGAAAGACAGAATAAGGGGAATTTAAAGTAGACTGGGGCGGTGGTGAGAATTTAGATCGAGGAGGGAGGCATACCTACGTAATCCGTGCAGTTGTGTGAACTGATGTGCGAAGGTGGCATAGTGCCTAGTGAGCAGGAGAGCCAGGTTCGATTCCCAGCCTTGGTAAAAATTTTCACTCGCTGCTTCAGTCTACATACATAAAGCCTCTTACAGTCTTGATAGGGCAGAGGTGCTAAATGATTTACTACTGCTTGGTACACCATATAAGTATGTTTCATTTATCCAAGCAACACTTGCTGCTTCCAAGCCCGTAATGCGAGGGTATGGAGAACTCAGTACATGGCTGAGCATTAGTAAAAGAGTCAGCGAAGGGGACGCGCTCCCTACAATGCTTTTAATGCTTCTTGATGCAGCCATTCAAAAGCTTCAAATATCTAGTTACATGGGCAAAAATTCAATCCATGTATGTGGATATGCTGATGATGTAGTAATTATTAGTAGAGGAAGATTTCTCTAGAGGGAGCAATAGATGAGGTGAGAGATGCCACAATACCAACAAGCATTGCTATTAATGGAATGAAGACTACGTATATGATTCTCACCAGGAAGGAAGACAATAAACTACCAGCAGCTGGTTCAAATTTTGAACATGTAGAACTTTGACTGTCTGGGATCTAATATCAATAGAACAAATTCCATGACTACTGATATAAAGCAGCCCATCCTAAATGGTAATAGATGCTGCCACACGTTTAAGAAATTGTTGGTCTTGATTATTAAATATACGAGTGAAATTTCAAATTCGTACTGTCATGATCACGCCAGTTGTGACCTAAGGATGTGAGACATGGACAGTAACAAGTACTGATGAGTACCAGCTCAGGATAGCTGAACGCAGGGTTCTGCGCCAGATGTACGGGGCAGGTCAAGATGCTAGAACGAACACTGAGCTCGAACGCCTCATAAAAGGATGTAGCGGCACCACCGTTTAGGATAGGGAAAGTTAATTTTGTGTGATATTTTGAGCATAAGTTACAGCCAGGTGTCCGCCGGATTGTAGTAAGTTACGCTGACCAGCGGTTGTGAAGTGGAATGGAGGCCACAGGGCCGTCGAACCGCTGGAAAGAGTAAACGCAGCGGTATGCATGCCGCAAGCCATAGGCAGAACGGGGCCCACTGGCGCAAGCTGGCTGTGGTGCGTACGTGACGCAAAGCGACGCGTTAGTGAAACAGAGGCGTGCAGCCAAGTATAAATAGGTGTCGTTTTCTAAGGATATTCATTCAAATGTGGCAGCTCTCCTGGACTGCGGCGCGTGTCACACTGCCGGGCTACACGCAGCAACAGATGGGGCGACAGCATCCCAGTACACGGTGGGTCGTTGGTTCGACCCTCTGAGACCGACGCGGGGTCCACAGCCAGCCAGCCAGGGCGGGCCACTCTTTGGCTCGCTACTGCGGGCGTTCGTCTCGGCTCCCGATACACGCCAGAGACCTTCGTGGCGAGGGGCCGCAGATTCTGACGCCGGATCGCGGGCGGTCGTTGCCGCCGCGTTCCCACCTACGCCAGCCAAGGAAGAAGCAGCAGCGGGGCCGGCCTACAGCTCCCGGTGGAGCAGCGCGGAGTCAACGGGGATGGTGACCGCTGAGTCGGCTGCTGGCACAGCATTCCTGACGAAACAAACAAGGCCGGCACGACACAGAGTTGCGTTGCACAGATCGCCAGGGCAGTGGCCTCAGCATTGCGGGGCCTGTGACGCGGACCGAGATCAACGAAGCACTGTAGTGGAAACGAATAAGTCAATTATAAAAGTTCGGCCGAGTTTTAATACGGCACCTCCTAGCACCCACCAGTCAGCAAGGAGCAGATATTGCAAGAACGATAAAAAGTAGGAAAGTAGACTGACTTGGACATGTCCTTAGGACGGATACTAGAGGAACAACCAAAAAGATTTTTGAAAGGAGGTCAACTGGAAGAAGACAGAGAGGAAAGCCATGAAATTGGTGGATAGACGATGTGGAAGAAGACGTAAAATTTCTCAGTTATAGGACCGGGAAGAATGGAGAAAACTTGTTGAAGTAGCTAAGACCCAAGCAGGGTTGTAACGCCATGAAAAGAAGAAAACCAGTTGATACGCAAAAATGTCTTATTTAATGCATGATTTAGCAAACTGTGGGACAGTCTGGGAAAAATGTAAGTACTAATCAAATGAAGTTGCTGACACTGGATTGAAGAGTTTTTAGCAAACAGATCACAGCATATTGTTCTCAATGGAGAGACGTCTACAGACGTTAAAGTAACCTCTGGCGTGCCACAGGGGAGTGTTATGGGACCATTGCTTTTCACAATATATGTAAATTACCTAGTAGATAGTGTCGGAAGTTCCATGCGGCTTTTCGCGGATGATGATGTAGTATACAGAGAAGTTGTAGCATTAGAAAATTGTAGCGAAATGCAGGAAGATTTGCAGCGGATAGGCACTTGGTGCAGGGAGTGGCAACTTGACCCTTAACATAGACAAATGCAATGTATTGCGAATACATAGAACGAAGGATCCTTTACTGTATGATTATATGATAGCGGAACAAAGACTGGTAGCAGTTACTTCTGTAAAATATCTGGGAGAATGCGTGCGGAACGATTTGAATTGGAATGATCATATAAAATTAATTGTTGGTAAGGCGAGTACCAGGTTGAGATTCATTGGGAGAGTCCTTAGAAAATGTAGTCCATCAACAAAGGAGGTGGCTTACAAAACACTCGTTCGATCTATACTTGAGTATTGCTCATCAGTGTGGGATCCGTACCAGATCGGGTTGACGAAGGAGATAGAGAAGATCCAAAGAAGAGCGGCGCGTTTCGTCACAGGGTAAGCGTGATAGCGTTACGGAGATGTTTAGCAAACTCAAGTGGCAGACTCTGCAAGAGAGGCGCTCTGCATCGCGGTGTAGCTTGCTGTCCAGGTTTCGAGAGGGTGCGTTTCTGGATGAGGTATCGAATATATTGCTTCCCCCTGCTTATACCTACCGAGGAGATCACGAATGTAAAATTAGAGAGATTCGAGCGCCCAGGGAGGCTTTCCGGCGGTCGTTCTTCCCGCGAACCATACGCAACTGGAACAGGAAAGGGAGGTAATGACAGTGGCACGTAAAGTGCCCTCCGCCACACACCGTTGGGTGGCTTGTGGAGTATAAATGTAGATGTAGATGTAGATGAAATTCAGTACGTAACCAAATCCAAGTACCACGTAATAGCACAACCCGAAAGTACGTCATCAGGTGTTTCCCTGTTTACTGAAACGGCCGGTGGCGGCGCCGCCCCCGCCTCCGGCGCGCTCGCCCCCTCGAGCGCGAAAGAGGTCCCTAATGCGAGGTCGATTAAATATCGCTGTCCATCGGCGGCCGATCGCATCTCGGCCGTTCACGGCTGTCGCCCCGCGCGCGGCTGACAAAGCGTGGCCCGGGCCGAGCCGCCCGTCCGGCCCCGCCTCCCGCCTCCCGCCTCCATCCGATGAGCTTCCGATACCGCGGCCCCCGGACGATCAGATATCGCGCTGCCGCCGAACGATGATGTCAGTCTTCACGGTCGTGCGGTAATCGACGGCGCGCGGCGGTCGGCGGGCAGCCGGCAGCCGCCTTATTAGGAGGCGTTCCGCTTGGGGGCGCCGCGGCGGCCGTGTCACCGCGGGGGCGGCGGGGGCGGACGGCGGAGGCCAGCTGACGCGACGTGTGGTCCGGGACCGCCGGGGCGCGAGTAGCGGGCCTGCTGCACCACATCTCGCTTCTTGTTGCAGGGTATCTTCAGGGACGAGCGTCCAGCTCGACGCGTAGAAACTGAGGAAGTCCTTATTTACAAAGTCAAAAATGTGTTAGTCACGCAAGGTGGAGCTGGTTCGCCAATCTAGCCCCACATATGGGGCATCGTGTTAGCCGGTGCTTGCCGAGCGCAACGCCATTGGTCAAATGTTCAAATGTGCGTGAATTCCTAAGGGACCAAACTGCTGAGCCATCGGTCCGTAGACTTACACACTACGTAAACTAACTTAAACTGACTTATGCTAAGAACAACACACACACACATGCCCGATACTCCATTTGCAGCACGCTCATGACCGTGCATTACGAGGACTTGGTGACGTCACACAGTGGAATTCGGGACCCACTAGAAACACGGTCTCCGCAACGGATACATCACGAACGCTTGGTTCCCTCCAGAGCCCACGTGAAATCAGTATGCCGTTTAAAAAATACCCATGTTTCTTAACTTAGTCATACGCTATTGAAAGCTTGCATGTCTTTAAACGCGCAGTTAAGAATAATGAAATTCGTCTGAAGTAGCAACTCACTCCCCGCCGGAGATGGTCACTGCCACTCGTAACACCTGTAATGTCACATATTGTGATGCATGCAACAGGATCCATGTATCTCGTAGGCCCCATTGGAATTCCACGTCCCACTACGTTGCGTAGCGTGAAATGCCGAATCTGGAACGTCAGATGTTTGCCTCGTGGTGAGGAAAGTGGTCAGTGAGATGTGACATAGTCTCACGTCACAAGCAGATCTTATTGGGTCCCCATAATTTAAGGAGTTAAACTGCATGTTTGGTGTCTTTTATTACAGAGTATGTGGTATGAATGCAAACTGTTTAAAAGCATCAGCAAATTGATGATCTCTCAAGAAAGCATAGTTTTGGGTATGTTGTTGTTGTTGTGGTCTTCAGCCCTGAGACTGGTTTGATGCAGCTCTCCATGCCACTCTATCCTGTGCAAGCTTCTTCATCTCCCAGTATGTACTGCAGCCTACATCCTTCTTAATCTTCTTGGTGTATTCATCTCTTGGTCTCCCTCTACGATTTTTACCCTCCACGCTGCCCTCCAGTACTAAATTGGTGATCCCTCGATGCCTCAGAACATGTCCTACCAACCGATCCCTTCTTCTAGTCAAGTTGTGCCACAAACTCCTCTTCTCCCCAATCCTATTCAGTACCTCCTCATTAGTTATGTGATCTACCCATCTAATCTTTAACATCCTTCTGTAGCACCACATTTCGAAAGCTTCTATTCTCTTCTTGTCCAAACTATTTATCGTCCATGTTTCACTTCCATACATGGCTACACTCCATAGTTTGTTATAATAGATTTCAGGAAACTACATATCGTTAATTAAAGGATTCCCGTACTTGATGCTTTTGGCGTTATAACTTGTGTGCTACGCAAGTATACAGTTTCAATGCTATGGCACAAGATGATCTATCAATTAAGGGCGTCGCTTTGGTATATTTTGTCATAATTATCAGATACTGACATTTGTAGATACAACGTTCACAGTCTCTAACGTATAAAAATACGTAGAAGCTATGTCGAAGCTGTACTGTCATTGATAGTGTCGTGAGCTGCAAAGAGAAAGGCAAATATTCGCATTGAGCTCCTACGAATCTTTTTTCCCTTTTGGTTTCTAAAAGATTTTGCATCTTTCTTATTAATTTAGTAAAAGTATTACCTGCAATAGTCGATGTTATTTATTATAAATAATAGATATGCTGCAATTCCTGTTACACTGGACAGTGACTGGAATATTTCCCCTCTGCACATAAATCTTAACGTGACTGTCAGTCTGTGTCAGATAGTAAACGAAAGTTACATGCTGGAATTTTTCGCTCTTATGAAATATAATATATTTGATTTTATAGATTGCCCCATATTTGTATCAATACAACAACGAGCGAACGGACGTTATGCATCCAAAAACTGACATTAGAGACTGTACCTGAACTATATTCAATTTAAAACTGAAACTGAGATAGAAATTCAATTGCATTACCGACTGACTTCTACTAGTATTTATCTCACATCGCTGAGGAGCACTATGAAGTGTTCCTATACCAGCTATTCACTGCTTAAGCCGTCGACAAGTCCAGATCTTTGCGATTTTCTTCGCTCGTTTTCGACAGTCACTTCGTTAAGCAAAGAGTGTGCTCACACAAAGCTGTAATGTCAGCCCCAAACCTATTGCCGATAAGATGCAGTGATATGAAGATGTTATTTCGGACGGGTTCGAGTCCCGGTCGGGGCACACATTTTCAACTGTCCCCGTTGATGTATATCAACGCGTGTCAACTGCTTAGGGTCTTGATTTAATTATCATTTCAAGATGCAGTGAGTCCACCATCCACCACAGGCACATTTGTAAGTTTTATGAAATCTATTGCATGCAAGTGTCCACGTCGCTATAAGGAGCTCTCTGTCGCCCTCGGTAGCCAACCTTTTTATGGAAGATTCTGACGAGCGAGAACTCGCCTCAGCTATTTTAAAACCAACCGTACTTTGGCGGTACGTTGATGACACTTTTATAGTTTGGCCTCATGGTTTGGACAGTCTCCAAGAGCTCCTTCGGTATCTGAAATCGGTACATGAAAACATAAAATTTGCTGTGGAGGTGGTAAAAGAAGATTTCTTGGTGTTTTTAGGCGTCTTGGTGCGACGTAAGAGCGATGGCACACTTGGGCATTCGGTGTTTCGAAAGCCAACTCATACAGACCTGTATCTGCAAGCTACAAGCACAAACGAAGGGCGTTCTACAGACTTTAATCCACCGAGCTCATACCATCTCGGATGCCGATAATCTCAAAAAAGACCTGGACGATCTGCAAACTGTGTCCCAGAACAGGGAGACTTACAGTCGTACAAAAGGAAGACAAACATATTGTGGCAAATCTTAGATAGGGCAATCGACGCGCACAGCGCAGGAGTGCATCTTAAGACATAAGTGGCATAATCGCCTCCGCCAAGCCAAAAGTCCACTGTCGCCAAACATTGTATTTCCATTGGCCATTTGATGCAAAAACCCAAACGAAACTGTGGTCAAAGCGTCAAACGTTTGGAACTCCGTCGTCAGTGAATCGGTGGAAACATGACTGTATGAATCTTTGTTAATCGTGACGGTCGTTTTAAAAAAAATGGCTCTGAGCACTATGGGACTTAACAGCAGAGGTCATCAGTCCCCTAGAACTTAGAACTACTTTAACCTAACTAACCTAAGGACATCACACACATCCATGTCCGAGGCAGGATTCGAACCTGCGACAGTAGCGGTCTCGCGGTTCCAGACTGAAGCGCCTAGAACCGCTCGGCCACACCGGCCGGCCGGTTGTTTTCAGTTAAATTCTATATAGAATCCCGTCATACAACTTGCGTTCTATGGAAGTATGCTGTTTCACTGCTATGGTTTATTAATAGTTTGCCGGCCGCTGGTGGCCGGGCGGTTCTGGCGCTTCAGTCTGGAACCGCGCGACCGCTACGGTCGCAGGTTCGAATCCTGCCTCGGGCATGGATGTGTGTGTTGTCCTTAGGTTAGTTAGGTTTAAGTAGTTCTAAGTTCTAGGGGACTTATGACCTCAGCAGTTGAGTCCCATAGTGCTCAGAGCCATTTGAACCATTTATTAATAGTTTATGAAAAACAAAGTCGTTCTCGGTACAATCTGAATTAGTTAAATTTTGAATAATGACATCTATGTGTGTGTGTGGTTTGAGGTTTTCGGGCACACACATAGATGTCATTCTTCAAAACTTAACTAAACAGTCTTTAGACATTCTATAAATTATGTAACATGTGACTAACACTGTTTTGTCATGTAAGAGCTGTAGTGTAGTTTACAGAGCCATGAACTATGAAGCAAAAGATAATGCCTTCACGTCGGGTTCTGATATGTATTGTTATCACCTTGTTTTTTTTCTAAAAGGGTCTTTTTTTTTTAGTCATCAGTCTACTGACTGGTTTGATGCGGCCCGCCACGAATTCCTTTCCTGCGCTAACCTCTTCATCTCAGAGTAGCACTTGCAACCTATGTCCTCAATTATTTGCTTGACGTATTCCAATCTCTGTCTTCCTCTACAGTTTTTGGCCTCTGCAGCTCCCTCTAGTACCATGGAAGTCATTCCCTCATGTCTTAGCAGATGTCCTATCATCCTGTCCCTTCTCCTTATCAGTGTTTTCCACATATTCCTTTGCTCTCCGATTCTGCGTAGAACCTCCTCATTCCTTACCTTATCAGTCCACTTGATTTTCAACATTCGTCTATAGCACCGCATCTCAAATGCTTCGATTCTCTTCTGTTCCGGTTTTCCCACAGTCCATGTTTCACTACCATACAATGCTGTACTCCAGACGTACATCCTCAGAAATTTCATCCTCAAATTAAGGCCGGTATTTGATATTAGCGAGTTTGCCATAGCGAGTCTGCTTTTGATGTCCTCCTTGCTCCGTCCGTCATTGGTTATTTTACTGCCTAGGTAGCAGAATTCCTTAACTTCATTGACTTCGTGACCATCAATCCTGATGTTAAGTTTCTCGCTGTTCTCATTTCTACTACTTCTCATTACCTTCGTCTTTCTCCGATTTACTCTCAAACCATACTGTGTACTCATTAGACTGTTCATTCCGTTCAGCAGATCATTTAATTCTTCTTCACTTTCACTCAGGATAGCAATGTCATCAGCGAATCGTATCATTGATGTCCTTTCACCTTGTATTTTAATTCCACTCCTGAACCTTTCTTTTATTTCCATCATTGCTTCCTCGATGTACAGATTGAATAGTAGGGGCGAAAGGCTACAGCCTTGTCTTACACCCTTCTTAATACGAGCACTTCGTTCTTGATCGTCCACTCTTATTAGTCCCTCTTGGTTGTTGTACATATTGTATATGACCCGTCTCTCCTTATAGCTTAGTCCATGACTGCGCGGCTATTCAGTGTTATCCATACAAATTTCATAAGTGTGAAAATATCTCTGTCTGTTAAGCTTTCACGACTTAATTGCTGAATCTATGAACTATGGTATGGAAATAGCTTGAACCCCGAGGAAAACATGGGTTACTGAAGAATAAAAGAACCTAAAAGGGTGAAGTAGGGAATGGAGCATCTTTACATCAATGAGCGTAAACCACGCATTACGTACACGTTGACTGATGTACAGCTACTTCAATAACACAGTACATACTTGTATACACACGCTCCTGTCCACGGCCCACTGCACGCACCGCTCGGCACCGACGCTGTGCGTGCCGCCAAGTCATGCGTTGGAGCGGTAGCGAGGAGGGGGGGCCGGAGGGGAAGGTATATCACGAGCTATGCTTAGCCGAACAGCCAGACACATGAGGGCAGTTGACTAGTACGTAAAGTAGGTTACTTACTCACCTCCACTCATCATAATTGAACTACTGATGCGTGAGGAAAGTAGTGGATAACAGCTGGTTTCTTGTAAACAGGAGCGCTCCATCTGAGTGAGGATTTGTTCGATTTTCTGAATGTGTCATACATTATGGACCAATGAGTTGCAAGACTACAATCTACACTACTGACCATTAAAATTGCTACACCAAGAAGTGATGCAGATGATAAACGGGTATTCATCGGCAAATATATTATACTAGAACTGACATGTGTTTACATTTTCACGCAATTTGGGTGCACAGATCCCGAGAAATCAGTACCCAGAACAACCAACTCTGGCCGTAATAACGGCCTTGATACGTCTGGGCATTGAGTCAAACAGAGCTTGGATGGCGTGTACAGGTACAGCTGCCCATGCAGCTTCAACACGATACCATAGTTCATCAAGAGTAGTGACTCGCCAGTTGCTCGACCACCATTGAACAAGTTGGCGAGAGGAGACGAGGTACTGGCAGAAGTAAAGCTGTGAGGACGGGGCGTGAGTCGTGCTTGGGTAGCTCAGTTGGTAGAGCACTTGCCCGCGAAAGGCAAAGATCCCGAGTTCGAGTCTCGGTCCGGCACACAGTTTCAATCTGCCAGGAAGTTTCAAGTTGGTGAGAGATCTGGAGAATGTGCTGGTCAGGGCAGCAGTCGAACATTTTCTGTATCCAGAAAGGTCCGTACAGGACCTGCAACATACGGTCGTGCATTATCCTGCTGAAATGTAGGGTTTCGCAGGGATCGAATGAAGGGTAGAGCCACGGATCGTAACATATCTCAAATGTAGTTCAAATTGCCGTCAATGCGAACAAGAGGTGACCGAGACGTGTAACCAATACCACCCCATACCATCACGCCGGGTGATACACCAGTACAGTGATGACGATTACACGCTTTCATTGTGCGTTCACCGCGATGTCACCAAACACGGATGCGACTATCATGATGTTGTAAACAGAACCTGGATTCATCCGAAAAATGACGTTTTGCCATTCGTGCACCCAGGTTCGTCGTTCAGTATACTATAGCAGGCGCTCCTGTCTGTAATGCAGCGTCAAGGGTAACCGCAGCCATGGCCTCCGTGCTGATAGTCCATGCTGCTGCAAACGTCATCGAACTGTTCGTGCAGATGCTTGTCTTGCAAACGTCCCCATCTGTTGACTCAGGGATCGAGACGTAGCTGCACGATCCGTTACAGCCATGCGGATAAGATGCCTGTCATCTCGACTGCTAGTGACACGAGGCCGTTAGGATCCAGCACGGCGCTCCGTATTACTCTCCTGAACCCACCAATTCCATATTCTGCTAACAGTTATACATCTCGACCAACGCGAGCAGCAATGTCGCGATACGATAAACCGCAATCGCGATAGGCTACAATCCGACCTTTATCAAAGTCGGAAACGTGATGGTACGCATTTCTCCTCCTTACACGAGGCATCACAACAACGTTTCACCAAGTAAAGCCGGTCAGCTGCTGCTTGTGTATGAGAAATTGGTTGGAAACTTTCCTCGTGTCAGCACGTTGTAGGTGTCGCCACCGGCGCCAACCTTGTGTGAATGCTCTGAAAAGCTAATCATTTGCATATCACAGCATCTTCTTCCTGTCGGTTAAATTTCGCGTCTGTAGCACGTCATCTTCGTGGTGTAGCAATTTTAATGGCCAGTAGTGTACTGAAACCTAACTAACCTAAGGACATCACACACACCCATGCCCGAGGCACGAATCGAACCGGCGAACGTAGCAGCAGCGCGGTTCCCGACTGAAGCGCCTACAACCGCTCGGCCTCACCTGCCGGCACTGGATAATTCCTTCCATCTTCGACGACCGGAACACAGTCAACGCTGCTAATTTACTCACGACCATTTTTGTAAAGAAACTGTGTCATTCGCGCGTGATTTGAAGCCGCGAACTACCGCTGGAACCCGCTGCGGTCGCGAATCAGTTTGAGTAACACGTTCCGTGAGAAGTAGCAGACCATTTCATACCGTGCAGCAAACACGACGGATACCAAGTCTGGCGTGTTTCACGATGAGAAAATACGTCTCGCGTGAGGAAGGCTTTAAAGGCGCGACTGTGTGATGTAATTCTGTTGAACCGGCAGGTCAACTTGGGCTTTCGACACCGCCCGTGGCCTTGAGTCGTGACCTAATACTGTTACGGTGGGTGACGTCATTCGTTAGTCAGAGATTACACATTATCTTTGATTGTCCTAGCAACGAGAGTAACAGTATATCAGAATATACTGTGTTGGCTAAATTGGGAGCCCCATCCGCGGGGAGCCCGGCCGCATGGTGCAAGTCTTTTTTGGTGACTAGTTGACACCACTCCGGCGACTTGCGTGTCGATGCGGTTGAAATGATGATTGAGACAACATCCAGTCCCCCAGCGGAGAAAACTTTCACCCGGACGAGAATCTAGGCCTTTCCTAGGAGAGGAGCGGCGAGGCGGAAAAGGGGGGGGGGATGGAGAGCCGCACGCTGCCCCCCACTACATCACGAGCAGACAAATACTGGAACTAAAAATGAAAGTCTGGAAAAAATAAAAAAATATAAAGAACATGTATTCAGCCATGCAATTCACCCTTCCCACATTCAGGTCGCCGCCTGAACGTGTTGGTACACAGAACCATTCCGTAATGATCATACAATTGTCAAGAACGTAGAAGGTTGGGTATCCCAACTATTGAGCGGAGGGGAGGGGGGGGGGAGGGGAGGATTGTTGATAGTGAAGCGCAAATAGCTGACAAAGGTACAACGCTATGCGGGGTAATATTCAAGTGTACGATGAGATTCCAGTATATGGCAACAAAAATCATGTGTGGAGTGTGGGTGATCAAGGAAAAGGTAGGCAATAGCCTGACCTCGGACCCATGTGATAGTGTGGTGCTTAGTAGAGGGAAAATGAGAAGTGTGTGGGAAAAGGAGTTCCCCTAGAACTTAGAACTACTTAAACCTAACTAACCTAAGGACATCACACACAACCATGCCCGAGGCAGGATTCGAATCTGCGACCGTAGCGAAAGCGCGGTTCCAGACTGTAGCGCCTAGAACCGCTCGGCCACACCAGCCGGCACCCAGACGTTTGTCGTACGACTATCAGTACAGGGCATTTGTGAAAGATACATAAAACGTTGATCCTACCGTAATTGTTATAAGTCCCTTTGTTGCACGTGCACTCATGTGAAAAATGTTCCCTCGTACAATCGGGTAGTTCATTTGAAAATTGAAACTTTTTAGTCCTAAGAGACGGAAAAATATACCTGAAATTTCTGTTTTCACTCATATTGAAGATATAATCTTATGAAGTACCTTACATGCGTTGACTATGATGCCAAACAATGTTCTAATAAGAAATGTACGTATTAAAAATGGTTCAAATGGCTCTGAGCACTATGGGACTCAACTGCTGAGGTCATTAGTCCCCTAGAACTTAGAACTAGTTAAACCTAACTAACCTAAGGACATCACAAACATCCAAGCCCGAGGCAGGATTCGAACCTGCGACCGTAGCGGTCTTGCGGTTCCAGACTGCAGCGCCTTTAACCGCACGGCCACTTCGGCCGGCCTGTACGTATTAAAACGTAACTTTAACGTGCACGAATCCGACTAGCGATCAGCATAATAACGAGTTTTAAAAGTAAATCCAGTGCAGGCGACGGCGGTATTTTGGCCAGCGTGAAGTTCCTGACACGCCTTTCGTGGCCACTGGGGCGGGCACTTGTGGGCCACGTTCGGTGTCGCATGCCTGTAACCCCAGCAAGGGAGCGAGCCGGCGACGCACCACGTCCGCCGATGGGCAGCCGCGATAAGAGTGTGTAATCCCACCAAGTGCCGGCTAACGTTATTAACGGCTATTAGTTGTATAATTACACACTTAATGACTTATCTTTACGCGAGTCGCCGGCGCGCTGGCTATAAAAGCAGACTTTGATCGTCACGTTGGACGTGCAGAGGAGCTGCCGGTACGGAGTGACGTTTCCTAGGGACAGCGTACCGCTCTCCCACAACGATCACCTGCGCTGAGCGCCCTCGAGCGCCCGTGTCGCACCACTCCTCTCAGCTGGGACTTGCTACGCTGTCACTTTCTGGTAACAGTGACTGCTGCTAATGTTACTTTTTGGTAACTGGTATTTTTAGCTGTTATTTCCAACAGCTTTAACTAACATTTTACGAATTCCCAAGATGTATAACTCCGCACTTCAGGTCGAAAAAATCGATTTTCGGTTTTCATCATGTTTCGATAGATTAAGGTTTTATTTAAGTACTGGGAAAAGGGTTTTGCTGAAAAAAATTTTTTCGAGCATTTAAAGAACATTTTCCTACCACGTGTGTTTATGTACCGCGCCCACTTCTCGGGTCTAATTTAGCAGGGGATACAACCCGTCGGCTTTGACCAATGATGTCATAACTGGCCAGAGAGCATGTATTACAAAGATGAAAGAGCCGAGAAGAATGTTCAGAAACAAAGAAATGCAAGAGAGAAAAACTGTACTTCACATACATAACGGCCAGTAGTATTTTCACATTAACGATATCGCATGTTTGTATCTTAGTAAAAATGGCTCTGAGCACTATGGGACTCAACATCTTAGGTCATAAGCCCCCAGAACTTAGAACTACTTAAACCTAACTAACCTAAGGACATCACACACACCCATGCCCGAGGCAGGATTCGAACCTGCGACCGTAGCAGCCTCGCGGTTCCGGACTGCAGCGCCAGAACCGCACGGCCACCGCGGCCGGCTTGTATCTTAGTATTCCTCCGCAAAATACAATGGAAAGAAATGAATGAAATATATTACTAGCAAAGAATACATCACGTTACATGTTTGTCAGTTGTATCTCGAAACTCTTTCGAACTGTATTGCTTAAGTGAAGTACGGGATACAAGTTCAGCGTACGTCGAATTCTTAGTTTCGACTAGTATTGCTGTCCTGTTGTTCACTTGAACTATGTATACCCTGCTTTACTAAACCGTAAATGAAACACCGGATACAAATCAAAAGCTCATTAGAAGTGTGTTGCTTAAGTACAGTACGGAATACGAGTTTGTCGTAAGTAGATTTCTTCGTTTTCACTAGCATCACTGTCCTGTTCTTCACTTGAACGATGTATCCTCCGCTTCAGTAAACCCTAAATGGAACACGGGATACAAATTGTAGATGTGTTGTTTATTTCATCTCCGCTATTAGTAATAGTCTTTCCTTACGTACATATCAGTACTATTGATGACAGAAGGACCTACGTGTGTAATATATGTATACCAGACTTCCGTTGACCTCTATATATGTACCTGGTAACGAAAAGGTGGAAATAGACGAACGTTACATTTGCAACTTGTACCTCAATTGAACTACACGGAGACAAGAAGACGACACATGTACAATTTGTATCCCGTACTTCACTATGGGGTACAGTTTTCTTGTTGCCTAGGACGCTAATAGTATCCCATTTCTTACTTGAGCTATATAGCTGTACGCAACATTTGTATCTTGCTCGCCAATTGACATATATAGTGTCAGTGTAAACGCGAACTGATGGACGGGATACAAATTTTAGTTGTGTCGTCAGTGTAAAGACGAAGTGAAGGACGGGCTCAAAATTTACACTCCTGGAAATGGAAAAAAGAACACATTGACACCGGCGTGTCAGACCCACCATACTTGCTCCGGACACTGCGAGAGGGCTGTACAAGCAATGATCACACGCACGGCACAGCGGACACACCAGGAACCGCGGTGTTGGCCGTCGAATGGCGCTAGCAGCGCAGCATTTGTGCACCGCCGCCGTCAGTGTCAGCCAGTTTGCCGTGGCATACGGAGCTCCATCGCAGTCTTTAACACTGGTAGCATGCCGCGACAGCGTGGACGTGAACCGTATGTGCAGTTGACGGACTTTGAGCGAGGGCGTATAATGGGCACGCGGGAGGCCGGGTGGACGTACCGCCGAACTGCTCAACACGTGGGGCGTGAGGTCTCCACAGTACATCGATGTTGTCGCCAGTGGTCGGCGGAAGGTGCACGTGCCCGTCGACCTGGGACCGGACCGCAGCGACGCACGGATGCACGCCAAGACCGTAGGATCCTACGCAGTGCCGTAGGGGACCGCACCGCCACTTCCCAGCAAATTAGGGACACTGTTGCTCCTGGGGTATCGGCGAGGACCATTCGCAACCGTCTCCATGAAGCTGGGCTACGGTCCCGCACACCGTTAGGCCGTCTTCCGCTCACGCCCCAACATCGTGCAGCCCGCCTCCAGTGGTGTCGCGACAGGCGTGAATGGAGGGACGAATGGAGACGTGTCGTCTTCAGCGATGAGAGTCGCTTCTGCCTTGGTGCCAATGATGGTCGTATGCGTGTTTGGCGCCGTGCAGGTGAGCGCCACAATCAGGACTGCATACGACCGAGGCACACAGGGCCAACACCCGGCATCATGGTGTGGGGAGCGATCTCCTACACTGGCCGTACACCACTGGTGATCGTCGAGGGGACACTGAATAGTGCACGGTACATCCAAACCGTCATCGAACCCATCGTTCTACCATTTCTAGACCGGCAAGGGAACTTGCTGTTCCAACAGGACAATGCACGTCCGCATGTATCCCGTGCCACCCAACGTGCTCTAGAAGGTGTAAGTCAACTACCCTGGCCAGCAAGATCTCCGGATCTGTCCCCCATTGAGCATGTTTGGGACTGGATGAAGCGTCGTCTCACGCGGTCTGCACGTCCAGCACGAACGCTGGTTCAACTGAGGCGCCAGGTGGAAATGGCATGGCAAGCCGTTCCACAGGACTACATCCAGCATCTCTACGATCGTCTCCATGGGAGAATAGCAGCCTGCATTGCTGCGAAAGGTGGATATACACTGTACTAGTGCCGACATTGTGCATGCTCTGTTGCCTGTGTCTATGTGCCTGTGGTTCTGTCAGTGTGATCATGTGATGTATCTGACCCCAGGAATGTGTCAATAAAGTTTCCCCTTCCTGGGACAATGAATTCACGGTGTTCTTATTTCAATTTCCAGGAGTGTAGTTGTGTCGGGGGGCTTCGCCTGTAATATAGCAAGTACACATTCGAAAATGTCGTACTGATACTAGTGCTGGGGAACGAAAGAAGATCGACAGATGAGAAAATACACATATTGGTGGAATAAAACAGTGAAATATCAAAATAGTGAAATACCGTGAAAGAAGCAAATGGGAAAGTGAACTTGTCACACGGAAATATCGAGGAATAACCGAAGCTCGCCTAGACAGACAGTAACGAAAATTACATACCTACAAACAGACAAATCGATTCCTATAAACGAAAATAAGACACTAAAAATTTTTCTATAATAACAACTAATACTCCAAATCACCTCAATATCATTACGAATAATTATTTTAATGTACAATGATAGCGCTTATCCGGAACACAGAACTGTTTTCTTATCTATGCCTCGAAGTGAAGACATTACTATCTAGGACTAATGTATGACGTCAGTGGTCAAAGCCGACGGGTTGTATCCCCTGCTTCACTAGACCCTACTTTTCTGTCACCCACTTTTCTGCATATATTTCAGATCTTTATATCCCCTACATTGCACGTTAGGGATTTTTTTTTTTTTTTTACTCCAAAGTGTGTTGGCTATCCTTGGAATGCAACGGTCGGTATTCTTTTGTTTCTGCTGTTTGTAAACAACACGCTTTCTAACACGCGGTTACTTTTGTTGATGTGTGATTGCGAGTAGTTGTCAGAGAAAACTTGCAGGTATACTATGGGCAGGCAATTAGGAGAAATAAAGAAAATCTGGAGGCAATGAAGAGATATGTTAGGGCCATATTCTTCCGTAAGTCCTCTACTGATGATAAGCTATGTCATGGGTTGTGTCAATCAGGAGAAAATTCGTGGTGCAAACACAATTGGGCTCAGGCAACTGGAGAATCTTATTCTCACCAGAATTCTCTTTCTGCTGCTGTTATTATAGGAATTAAACCTATTTTCAGAGACATGGCTCATCCTGACCTTCTAAGGAAATGTCTGCATGGGCAGACACAGAACCCAAATGAATGTTTCAACAGCATAATTTGGAACAGCCTCCCTAAAACTGTATTTGTAGGCATGCATACAATGAAACTAGTAGTTCATAATGCTGTTATTACATTCAGTTGTGGTACTATTGGAAAGTGCTCGGTACTGAAAAAGCTGGGAATTAATCCTGGTGAAATTATGATCACTGGCCTGTAACATTGCGATAAAATGAGGATAGCCGATGCAGACAGGTCTCCATCTAATATGGCCAAGAGAGAAAGACAAACATCCGGGAAGGTGAAAAAGAAGCTGGAAGATCTGCTAGAGACCAAAGAAGCGCCATCATATGCAGCAGGACAGTCTTAAGTAACTGTAAGTAACAAATTTCAAAAGTTTTTTCTTTAAAGTCAATTTCCCACAAATTAAAATTTTCAGTAATATTCCCCATTATATCAGAAACTGTCATAGATAAATGAATGAAATTTTCAGAGATTCTGAATAATATAAAAAGCTACCTCTGGTACTACATTCATTACTATTCCCCCATTAGGAAATTCACAAAAAATATTTTCTGCAGAAAAAAACTTAATATTTTTGTTAATAAATTTAAAAAAGTATATCTTAAAAAATTTGAAATGGATAAAGTATATTTTAGTACAGTTACCTCTATTAGCATAATGTAACACACAGTAAAAATACTGAGGTCCTGCATCAAATAGGTTTTTCAGAAATGGGTCAAATACTTGCCTAAATTAACATGTCTTAGACAGGCAGGGTCTGGTCCCCTTAATATGTTCCTTGTGTTATTTCTCACCGTAGTTGTAATCAGTAACAAGTAACAACTGACAAACACTGGCAAGTATGTCTGCTAACTGTTATTCTCACTAGGTGAACTGCGTCGCTGCAACGGACATGATACGTCCCAGCCTGCAAAGACGATTACTTATCAGGACTCCAGTAAGCCAACTGACAAAAAGTTACGTGAGGTGATATTGTTAATATCTGCTACTATTCTTTCTCAGATGTTAAGTGATAAACAAAAGTGACGTGAGAATTGATCACGCTCATGCACAGAGGAAACTTTATCCCAACAAATCCGTCTATACTATGATTTACATTTTTTTTTTTTTTTTTCCTTTGGCTTTGAATTTCGTAGCAATGGAGCAGGTATAAAAATATCGAAGTGTGGTGTCCACAGTCATAACATAAATTGCAACGCAGTACAGTACGAAGTAGTGTTTAGAATGCAGATTTTAACCGCTTAGTTTATTGACGGGTGTCTAAATTAAATGTTGTCACTCAGTATAGATATAATTCAAAATATCATTGACAGAATAACAGGAAGCTGACTCTGCTCATATAGACCGTCTTAGGCTGGAGGAAGTATAACTTCTACCTTTATGATTGAGCTTAAGTGAAATCACACTACAAGTGTGAAGACCTTCCCCACTCAGCTGCTTTCATTATTGGAAATATTGGCAGTTGTACACTGTATATAACACTGCTAGCAATCAGTAAAATAGTTGAGTAATCCTCGTTATTTTCCAGACACATCTATTATGATTATTGTGTGCCCTACGTATCCACCCACTTCTGGGAGAGAGAATCTTAAAGATTCAAGATACATAAGGGCCGATAACAAAGTTTCTGTTCGAAGGCCGTACAGTCCAGAATCAGTATCGAATCAAACAAAATCGTCGTGACCAACGAGGCAATCATATCACCGACGCACCAGGTTCAGTTTATCCGTTTGGTAAAACATCATGTCCTGCTGTGTGACGTAGTCGGTAACTACCCGCTGCGCATCCTCCTCCGATGGGGTCGACCCTTCAAGGCATTGTTTAAGGGCCCGAAGGCATGATAATCGCATGGGGAGGCATCAGGACTACATGGCAGGTGTCCAAGAGTCTGCCGCTTGAGTTGGCGTAACGTCTTCTTTACGACATTTGCGGTTTGGGGACGTGCGTTATCCTAATGCAGCATGGAACTTACAGCACCATTCCACGACGGTGCTTTTCGACAGTCATACTGCTCCATACACGTTACTCATTCTCCGATGGATGTCGACCGATGTTTACCATTCGGCAGCCAAGAAAAGGATAACAGGTAGCTGGCCCTGTTTGGACGCATGTGGTAATAACATCGTCATAGATCACGTTGTAGCGTTTACGGCACGCACGTCGGAAAGACACGAATGCCGCACTAATCTCTTGTCTACATGTCGATTCTTATATAAACTCATCGGTGTGGCTCGACATTGCTTATACGCTGCGGTAACGCCCTCAAAAGGAAACTTTTTGATCGTCTCTTGCACACTGATAGCGTGACGCACAAGGTTCTAAGAGCTAAATGTCCGCCTACAGAGAGCCTAATGTCTTGAATGTTATAATGCTACATTGTTACTTGTTACTTATTTTGTTATTGGCAACAGACGAAATACCATTATAAAAGTCGAAGTAATATGTCACGTGGAAGTATGAATGCCGTAAAACAGATGGAGTGCAATCTAGTTGTGACTGAAATCACAGACAAACAGTGATAACTTATTATTAAGAAAAGTGTGAACCTCAGTGGCTTGTGATTTGTAACAGTTGAGTCATTTCTTATCCACCTCTAGCCAACAGGCTGTCCTCTTACTGTAGTGATGGGCACGTCTCTTGAAATGTATATAACAGCAAGACAATCCCCATAGTGGAGAGAGAGGTAATGGTAGTATAGGAGGTAGGAGATAAGTGACTAGATTTTGGAGCTCATCTCATTGTTTAGTTATGCCCGAATAATGCAAAGAGATTCGAAATTCTGAAGTTATCAGGGATAAAAGACAGTATGCGATAGAGTATCTACAACTTGTACGAAAATCAGACAGTGGTTATAAGAGTCTAAGGACAAGAAAGGGAGTCGTTAGTTGAGAAGGGATAGAGACAGGCTCGTGACCTATTTCCACGTACTATGGATGTTCGATGATCATGATGTTTACGTGTGAAAGTTGGCAGTTAAAAGATGTATATTTCAATATCGATAATAAAGTCTTTGAAATATCACAACTGTTTTGTCGTCCCGCTGGTAGATGCTAAGGACTTGGTGGGTTCTATGAAAGAGAGAGCAAAATAATAAGATGAACACAGACTGTTTGCGATATCCAATGCAAGTCCTCGAGATACGCCGAGTTCAATGTCCACAACCTTAACAGGGGCTCGGTGACACAGCTTAGACTAGAGAGATCGAACTGAAATGACTAGAGATCGGTGCGGCATCATTCTAATTCAGTTCCGTAGCAGCGCTGACCACTCTGGCCGATGACGTTGTCTCGGTAGACTGGCTGCGTAATCACAAGGTCGCTGCCAAACTCTGAAAGTGGAATGGCATGGCATGGTATAGACAGAACACGATAACACGTTACATATATGTTAAAGACCAAATATCGACCTACGATGATGGAAATAAAGCCAGGCTACTTGTTACCACAATCAGTAATTTTTTCGTCATTTGAACGAGTATTATTCTGGAAAAGACTCTCAGCAACACCACTGCAACGTATTTGTGACTTATCAAACGTACCCGTTGGGGAGAGAGGGGAGACAGCCATATTTTTGAACGAACTAGGCCGGAACAACGGATATTGCTGGAGCTAAGCATGGACTAATGTCTCCGATCATTCGATCTGTTCATACTTTCGTATTGTCAGGTTGAGTGGACAACCTGTTGATAAATAATGGGAAAACAGGGAAACTAAATTTGATTTACAGAATCGACAATTGCAAGATAGCACAAGAAAAGAATACTATAAAACTGAACAGAAACAGAGCAACCATCACAGTTCAGTTTAAACAAGATCCTTTAGAAATATTAAATGATATCATCGGTGTACAGCTACATTGCCAGTGTCTGGAAGACTCTTATCAAAATCGGAACATCATCACTCTCAACAACACAAAAAACCGAAGGGGAAAATTCTCTCAAGAATATTATTTTTACAGTCTGTAGAAAATGCATTGCGGTATATGCAGCATTAATTATTCATGATTAGTGGGTTATAATATATATAAAGCAGAGTGTATGTGTCTATGTCCGGGATCTCCTTCCAAGTCCCTGGATCGATTCCAGCCAAATTTGGGTCCAGTAGGAGCGTAGTTGTGGGCAAAAGTGTTTTTTTTTTTTTTTTTCAGTCCGTGGCGTACAGGGCAGTCTGCATGCCAGAGACTGGAAAAAACACATTTTTGCCCACAACTAAGGTCCTATTGCAGCCAGATTTGGCTGAAATGATCCAGGGGTTTGGGAGGTGACCTTGGATTTACACACATACAATCTTACACCCTGGTGTATACAGGCTGATCCAGCTGCCCCTACCACTGTTGCTTTATACAACCTGCAATGTTATACCTGGGCTTCATAAACCACGCACAAGCTTTTGATATTCTCTCCGCTCGCTACGTGCAAATTATTAGTCTTACAGAAAAAATGAACAGAACTTTTTCTAGGAAATTTAATCTTGTTAAATTTTGTACCGCCCTGCACGACAGGTATGTTGTGTAGGAAGAATATCGGACTGCCACATCCACCTGCTTTGCAGGGCAGCCTACATATAAGGGCAAGAAATGGTTTTCTGGGGCCCAACATGAAGACTGGGTTTCTAGCATAAGACTGCTTTCACCTAGTATGTGATTGCATGGGTAATCTAATAAGTGAAAGTAACGCAATTGGAACACACATTCCCATATTAGGATAACTTCAGTTTGCCACCATAGTGGCTGGATTCAGCCTCGTATTTTTACTAAGTGGTTTGACAATTGTGTGAAAATTTTAAAGCCCTCTTGTGATAATCCTGTTCTGATAATGCTTCAGGGGCATCATAGACAAAGCAAGAGAAAACCATGTTCCTATCACCTTTTTATCACCCTATTCGACGCATAAAATGCATCCTCTTGTGCAGAATTCATGTGATCGGTTACAGTCACTATCCACAAGCAATAGGAACCTAGTGAGCAAATAACCCAGCTCAAGCAGTAACCTCATTTTTAATTATGAGGTTATTTGCAGCGACCTTTTCGAGAGTAGAAAGAACGGAAAATGCTATTAACGGCCTCTGCTAAGGGACTTTTCCTATGTAACAGGCGTATATGTCGAGTAATGGTTTTTCAGTACACCAGGAGTTTGACATGCGAGATAAAAACAGTGGAGTAAAGGAGTCCAAATGGTATCTGGCCAGCTCCAAAAATCAGCAACCCATATCAAGAGCCATCAGCTCTAACAAAATCAGCACACACTGAATATTTTAACTTACTAACTGCGACTCCATACAGGGAAACTTCGACACAATTGAAAGAGCAGAAAGCTATAGTGGAATAAAAACAGGAGGAAGCGAAAAGTTTGTTCTTGAAAAATAAAAAGAGAACAACACAGGTACCATAACCTTCCAGTCATTTGGAGTCCGACACAAACTTAATTGAGGACAATGCTTCAGATGCGCAGTCTGAAGAAGATACTGAACGCATGCTCTACAGTTGTAGTTTCTCTGAATACAAACATAGAAAAACTGGTTAAGTGCATGGAATGCTGTTCTTTGACTTCCAAAGAATATTAACTTGAAATAGAGTTTTGGTATGCCCTGACAGCCCGTCTTTTGTACAATAAAAGCAGAAAGCATTGCAGGGGCAGTAAGGAAGAATTACCTGTTCTTGTTTTGGTTCATATTAACCGTTTTCTGTGACTGTCTCATATTAGGACATTTCTATTCCAGCGCGAGACTGTTGTAAGAGGTCCATGACTAAGGAATTTATTGCTAGCGCACTCGAGCAGATGTAACTTCGATGGATTGCTCACGAGCTGCCTGCGATATGTAAACTACAATAGAATAGCTGACGAGAGAGCAGTGTCGGCAGCAGTAGTAGTAGTAGCTGGCAGTCGAGCGGTTGTGCAAGGCCGGTCGTGGAGAACGATGGCGGTGCCTGAGTGATGTAGTGTATAAGGTAAAAGCAAATAGTATTCTTCTTTATTGCCGCGCGTATATGTTAATTGCTACAACTGATTTTTGTACAATTGTAATATCAAAGCCCCACATAAATGTTTTCAAAAAATCTTTCAATAATAATCTTTCTTATAAAGGTAACTTTTGGCAGTCATTCATATGAATTTAAGGTTTTTACTAATTTCTCCTGTCCATAGTCATGCCGATTATCGTAAAGAACATCAGTTGTTTATCACACATAACCAAATCTAGTGCCCAGCATTGCACTGGGCTGTGCCAGAAAAATTTCTTATAGGATCAGATATATACGCGTTATCCGGCGACATCATTGAGGTAAGAATTTTCAGTTAATTCAGAATGATTTTTTAGGGCCATGACGCAGCACTGCTGACGTCCAGATTTACCAGTTTAGATTCACAGTCAGTTAATTATTGAAAGGTTACATTACGAGATTTCTTTTTAAAGGTTATATACGAGTCACATTTTTATTGGGAGGTTAGACGCATTTTTATTGGGAGGTTACGGAATTTATCTGTTGGGTTGGTTACACTATGATACGACCAGCATTCGAATGTTGAGCCACGTGCTCGCACGTGCTCTGGTTCGTAACGTGCCCCGTGCTCCCGTGGCGTGTAGACCATCACTGGGCTAAATACTGATCCATCTGAAAAGGCGACATAGTGCCAGTCACGGTCTACATTCAATTCAACGGGAGCCATATGGGGTCTAAGGCCAGCATCGTGAAAGCGACTAAAAGCAGTTTGCGATGATACAGGGAAAATTCTCTCGTTCTTGATTTGGGCGGCGGTTAGAAACGGGCAAACAGACGGTACCAACTAATACGCTGTCTTGCTGAGGCGTCGACACCGTTCCTAAGCACGACCCTTGATGTCGGCCAGTTACCCCTGGCTCACACCACCGCTTTATCCTCTGCTAGTCACAACGAGATTGAATGCCACGCCTTGCTGCCGCTTCACGCGCACTGAAAATATAATACTGTATGAATGCCAGAATGACATCTTTCGTGGCTTGCATATGCTGAGACCTCCTGATAGTAAATGACTCTCATAACGCGTCTATGGCGTAGTGTATTACGTTACTTCTGCAACACATCAATAAACAATACAATGTAAAAAAATATAATATCGAAGGGACGCGAACACTAATCCTTCAGCAGAATTCCAGACCCGCAAGCGCTGGCACACAACCGTCACATAACTGTACAAATTCGTTACCTTTTTTTTACTCGAGGCAGAAGTATCTCGAGTTTCTAACAGATAGAAGTGTTATAATGAACATATAAAACAATATTCGGTAACTGCACACAACCACAGAAATAATCAAACAGGTCTTTAAGTAACATCGTTACAATAACAGGAGAACAAATACACTGTTAAAACTGCGTTACTTGTGGTGCTGCCGCTATTGCCAGTGTGTGTTGCGCTTCGACTAATGTGACTTGTACACAACCGAAGGTACTTGAGATTATCAAGACATGTGAACAGATTTATTTTGTCGATTGCACGTATGCATCTTAGGACAAATTTTCTTGTGGATTCTTTTGACCCCTTTGAAGATCTTATTATTTTATTATTATTAGGACGAGTAATTATTTAGGTTAGTGATATCATTGTTTATCTCAAATTAATCGTCTTCAGAGGTTGCTCAGGGTTAACTGTGTTTCTTATGCTTGCGCTCTAGCACTGTAAACAGTTATTTAATAAATCTAAGCTTGACTGCACACAAACCAACCAAACTTCACTCCCGTCCAAATCCTGCGCTGTACTTTTTACGTCATTTCGTAAATTCCATTTAACATCTAGGTTACGGAGTTTATTATTATCGCCATCGACGTTCGAACTTCGATGTTAAAATCTAAATCAGCCACGATGATTTGCCAACATTACACATTCCTAATCTGTACGCTGAACAAGCAGTAAATGAACCTGAGGAGAAGTTTGGGGGAGAAATTTAAGTTTTTGAAAAAAAAATAAAACCCTTATGGTTTGCCAATGACATTCTGTTTGTCTCAGTGGTGGCAAAGGAGCCTCCCTACACAATTCCTTTACCAACTCATCGCCTCCCTCTTAACACACACTGAACGCTTCTCTTAGCCTCTACACCCCGAAAATTATATTCCAACAATCCCACCAAAATTAGACCTACACGCTATCCATATCCTCCCCTATGCAATTCTAAGAGGTTCTGTCTCCCGCACAATGAAATCCATCCTGCTATTTACCCTTCCTTCTCATACCAAATGTAGCCCACCCCTATCGTCCCCGACATTAGGGTCTTGCCTTCCCATTGCCTCTTACTCTTTCCTACTCATAAACATAACTTGGTCTCCAACCTATAACAACTACCCCAACCTCCATATTGTTCTACCATCCCTATCCTAAACTTCACCCATCCCCGAACACCAACATTCCTACGTCATCGTTAGCCAACACTGTGCACCATCAGAACCACTCTACTTATCCTCTTCCAAATTATCCACACCAAGTAAACGTCCTTTTCGTTTAGTGCACTGAAGTGCTTCATCAGTTTTATCAGCATCTGTTTCAAAAGACGTCACTGTGTAATCGTAATTCTAATATTTTAAATAAATATATAAATTTTTTTGGTACTTTTAAACGACAGTCTCTTTCTGCAGCTGAAAAATATTCTATGTTCCTGGTTTACTTTTTACTCTTAGATAACTGAAATTTTATCGCTATATATCGTACGGTGTATACCCTCTTTATACAGTTGTTTAAGAGCAAAAAATAAATCTCATTCAGATAAATCTTTTTTAGAAATGGAAGAGAGATATCATTATTTACATGATGAGGCGCTGAGAAGTTTCTGTTGGTGACTAAAACCTTTCCCAGTCCCGCTGAGCCCGCAAACCTGAACACAACGCAAGAGCACTACCAAGTACACTAGGCTGACTTCGGTACAGGATAACTGAACAAACATTCATTAGACTGTAGCGTCCCACTCTCTGGTCAATTCACTGAAAGCTCGTCTTTAGTCTGCAGTTAGCTCAACGTGATCGCTTCTCTTCACATCCTCTTATTTTATGGGTCGTATATTTCTGAATGGCTTGGCTGAATGCAGTCGTTTCTCATCAGACGTGTAATCAAAGGCTATTCAGTTTTTACAGTCAAAGAAACGCTGTAATTTACCCTTCTGTAGATATAATAAAGGTCGTAACACCTCCCACTAGACTGGAATCTTTTAATGACGCTGGATGACACTTAAAACAACCGGTCTGATATTAATACCAGAGGTGATTCCTGCAAATTCTCACAGTAATGATGCACTTATCTGCAAAATATTGCCGGATGAATCGACGTTGCGAATTATCTGCATCTACATCTACATAGTACTCCGCAAGCCACCATACGAAGCACAGCGGAGGACACTTTGTACTACATCTAGTCATTCCCTTTCCTATCCCACACGCAAGTGGAGAGAGAGAAAAACGACTGTTTATACTCCTTCGTACTAACCCTATTTCCTCTTATCTTTTCTTCGCGATCCTCACGCGAAATCTACATTGGTGACAGAAGAATAGTTCTGCATTCAGCCTCAGACGCCGGTTGTTTAAATATTCTCAATAGCGTTTCACGAAAAGAACGTCACCTTCGCCCAAGAGGTTCCCATTTGGAATCACGAAATATCTCCGTAATACCCGCATGATATCGAACCTACCGGCGACAAATCTACACAAATCTAGCAACACGCCTCTATAATGCTTCGATGTCTTTCTCAAATTCGATTTGGACTGGGAGGGAGGGAGTGGAAAGGGGGATCCCAAACACTCTATCATTACTCAACAATGGGTCGCACTAGTGTTCTACACACGGCCTCTTTTTGTGGATGACCTACACTTTCCTAGAATTCTCCAAATAAACCGAAGCCAACCATTCGTCTTTCCTACTACAGTCGTTACGTGTCGCTCCATTTCACGTCGCTCTGCAGCGTCACACCTATAGTAGATATTTATCGATGTGACTATGTCAAGCAGTTCGCCAATTTCCTACTCATCTGCATTAACTCACATTCTTGCACGTATAGAGCTAGCTGACGTTCATCACATGCAATACATATTTTGTGCAGATTATCTTGTATCCTCCTACAGTAATTCAAAGGCAACATTTTCCCGTACACTGCAGCGTTATCAGCAAACAATCGCAGAAGGCTGCTCTCCCTGCCCGTCTGATCGTTAAAAAATGGTTATACAGGACAAGGATGGTCCTATAATACTTCCATGAGGCACTGCTGACGATAGCTTCATCTGTGATGAAAGCTGGTCAACCAGGAGAACATAGTGCGTTCTATCATCAACTTAAGACGCCTTCGATCGAATCTGGGAATCTATTCCGTCGGAACTTTGCAGTGGGGCCAGGCAATAGAGAAGAAAATGTATAGAGAATGGATAGGGTACAGCGCATATCGCCAACATCAAATCAGGATTGTCGCGCGACTTCGGTATAAGACAGTTTATTTTAAATTTGAGCAAACACCGAAACTTCAGTATTACGCATACTTTTCCTATTTTTACACATATACGTCTTTGTTAATAACTGTTGGTGCTCCAAATGGGAATCGATAAACATCAAGGAAGAATATTTACTTTTCGTAAGTACCACAAGAGACAGCCCGGCTAGCCGTGCGGTCTAACTCACGGCTTTCCGGATTGGAAAGGAGTGCCTGGTCCCAGGCACGCATCCGCCCGGCGGACTTGTGCCGAGGTGTGGCCAGTCTGTGGATGGTTTTTAGGCGTTTTTCCACCTGCCTCGGCGAATGCGGGCTGGTTCCCCTTATTCCTCCTCAGCTACAGTATGTCGGCGTTTGCTGCGCAAACAAGCTCTCCACGTACGCGTACACCACCATTACTCTACCACGCAAATATAGGGGTTACACTCGTCTGGTGTGAGACGTTCCCTGGAGGGGGGGGGGGGGGGGGGGTCCACCAGGGGCCGACCCTGAAAGAGTGGTTCGGTGTGGGGCGGCGGTGGGGTGAAGTGGACTGCGATAGTCGTCCTGAAGTTGTGGACCACTGCAGCTGCGGCGGGGACGGAGCCTCTCCGTCGTTTCTAGGCCCCCAGTTAACATACAATACAATACAAACTACCACAATGCACCAATATACATTGGCAAGTGATATTAAAGTGGCCACCTGTCAGAAGCCTGAGTAGCCACCTTTTGCAGCCGGACTGCTGCAAGAGGTGCACGACGAGTGTCAGTGACGTTCTGAAAGATACCAACAGGAAAGTGGAGCCATATTGACGCAGCTGCTGCAAGATTTCTCAACGGAGGATCCATGGCGGAGACAGCCCGATCGAAGTTGTTCCACAGATTCTCGGTTGAGTTTAAATCTGGGAATTCTGTTGGCCAAGGGAGAACGGAAAAGCTCATCCTGGTGCTCTACGAAACTCGGACGTACACTGCGAGCTGTGTGACACGTAGCACTGTTCTGCTGGTGGATGTCATCGTGACAAGGAGAAACTAACTGCATATAGGGGTGTACATAGTCCCCAAGGACATCCACTGTGCCTTCTAGAACGACAGGATCACCCAGGGAATGCCTCAAAAATATTACCCTGACTTTAATGCTCCCTTCTTCAGCGTGGACTCTCCCGGTGATTGTTGCAGGAACGTGCACGCCAAAAGCCATCTTCCCGATAGGGCCTAAAACGTAATTCATTTGGAAAGGGCACCTGTCGCCACTCATTGGGTGTCTAGTTACGGTATTGTGCAAATTCCAGCCTTCGTCAACGATGAACAGCAGTCAGAATGGGTGCATGAACCAGGAGCCTGGTGCAGAGGCTCGTGAGTAGCAACTTTCACAGGATAGTAGTTGAGGAAACACTGTTGGTAGCTCCTTCGTTCATTTCTGGCGGTCGGTTGCTCAGCCATTGTACGTCTGTTCTCCCATATAAGTCTCCATGGTAATTGTTCACCCCTGTCATCTATGACCCGTGGTGCATCACAGTTGCCTGAGGCACCTGTATTGGGTAGCACCGTTTTGCCATGCACGGTATACTTTAACCAAGGCGACATGCGAACAGTTAACGAACTTAACTGCTTCGGAAATACTTTCACCCTTGGTCTGAAAGCCAATGTTCATGCCACTGTTTTTCACGACCCCCCCCCCCCCCCCCCCAGCCCCCGACACGCGCTTTACATACCCTCCATTGCTAGTGCTGCCACCTGCTGTCTGTGAGTGATTATTGCAAGACGTTGAACACAGGCAATGGTCACATTAATGTGACTGGACTGTGTAGCTATAATAACAGACAGAGACATTTTACATGTTGAAAAGCATCGAGGCACAGTGTAATAATAAGTATTGTAGGGCTAGTTTATGTGAGTGCGTGGCTACGTATTTAGGACACAAGGTCTTAGAGGAAATGACAGCACTAAAATAAAAGTTTACTAGTGCGATGAAAACTGTATTTGTGTGTGGGGGAGGGGGGGGGGGGTTAGGGTGCAAAACATCTAAGGTCATAAGCGCCCAATATAGAACCATAGAATGCTCGGACCGAGGGGGTAAAAAACCGTTTCGAGGTCCAATACAGAAAGGAAGAAGAAAAACAAATCAAAAACGTCAAGACGTTACGGAAGAGTATCTAAAAGACGTCGACAAGACACCGTAGTCACTTGGTACACTTGGTACAAATCAGATCTCTTTTGTCATATTACTGCTTTTTTAAAAAACTTAAAATGCGAGCCACAGCTTGCACGTCATCCGCTAAAATGTCGGCAAAGCGGGCGACAGCCCGACCCTGAGACGTAAGTGGCTAAAAGAGGGGCAGAGGATCAGAAAATGTCTGACTGTTAATGACTGGCTACAGAAAGGGCAGCTGGGTGCAGGGTCGCCACTCAACAAGTGGCGGTGACTAAAGCGGCGGTGCCCTATTCGCAACTGAGCTAACATTACTTCCTCACGACGAGACGGCCGGGAGGAAGTCGCCCATGCTGTTGGGAGAGGCTTGGTTTCTCTGAGTTTGTTCCCATGAAGGGAGCACCAATGGTCATGCCAAAGTGACGTGATACGCCGATAGAGAAAATTACGAATATCTTGCGAGGGAACAGAGTAAGAGACAGGCCGAGCGAGATGGACTGCGGCCTTGGCTGCAACGTCAGCAGCGGCACACCAACATGGCCAGGAACTCACATGAACATCAATTGGGCTCCCCCCATCCGGGAAAAAATGGAGGCAGTCCTGGATCCGTCGGACGATGGGGTGGACTGGATCTGGATCATCCAGACTCTGAGCGGCACTGAGGGAATCAGAGAAGATCACACAGCAAGTGAGCTGGTGCCTCCTGACGTAGCGAATAGCCTGATAGACGGCAAAAAGCTCTGTGCTAAAAATTGTGCACTGCTCGAGAAGCCGGTATTAAAACTTATCATCCCCGACAACAAAAGCACAGCCAACACCGTGGGCGGGCTTGGAACCATCAGTGTACAAAAATATACCTATCGGCAAGTTGTGAGCGAAGTTCGAGAAATTTGCAGCGATAGGTCAGCTTGGGAGTTGAGTTTTTCGGGAACGAGCTGAGATCAAAACGAACACAAACCTGTGCCTGAAGCCAAGGTGGTGAAGTGCTCTCACCCGCAGCATCATGATGGACGTATCCGTTTGAGGAGAGTACGATGAAAATGAACGTCATCTTATCTGCATCAACTATCGCCACAAGGTGCGCAGTGGCATCTCCCATGGTGTTGTGTGTGCCACTGACTACTCAACGATATCATCTCTGGTTTGCATAGCCCATAATCTTGAATACAACAGTTACATCTTCGACACGTTAAGATCGTCGGCTTTACCCCATGTTCGAGGTCTTCATGGCGTAACCTTTAACCAAGACAACGCAAGACAGCATGTTGCTCGTACTGCCCGTCCTACCACAGTACAGAGTGTGTTCGATTGATGCACCGTTCAACATGACCTAAACATATAGCATCCACTGAAGACACCTGGCCGTTGATTGCCAGAAGAATGGCATGCACGTCACTGCAGTTGATGAACTCTGGCACATAGTGATGACAGAATGGAATGACTCACCCCTTAATCTGTGAACCAAGCTCAGTTCAACTAGATGCCCAATCAGGGGAGAGTTGATGTTCCTGCCAGGTGGTAGCTCTGTGCAGTAAAATTCGAACCCTGTATGTCTCCAAATCACCTACAAAGATAATCATGTGTCCTCCCTACTATACTGTATACGAACAAGAAGTAAAATATCGTTATTTGCTATTCTTCCTGGTGTTGCAAATGGTTCAAATGGCTCTGAGCACTATGGGACTTAACATCTGAGGTCATCAGTCCCCTAGAACTTAGAACTACTTAAACCTAACTAACCTAAGGACATCACACACATCCATGCCCGAGGCTGGATTCGAACCTGCGACCGTAGCGGTAGCGCGGTTCCAGACTGAAGCGCCTAGAACCGCTCGGCCACCACGGCCGGCCCTGGTGTTGCAGTTTTATTGGCAAGGTGTGTAAATCGTAGAAAAATTCAGTTTATATATTCTAGCATTCATATGATTCGTTTGGCTTCGCATATGACTAGTAACTTTCGATTTGGTCGTATTTTGATGAGAGTTTCTTATGTCAAATTGATGCAGTTTTCATTCTCCGTTATCTCTGATAATTTTTATAATCACTAATGAAACAATTTTTTAAGAAGACAAATAAGTAATAAATTATGGAGATGAAAGATAAGTGTAGGAGCAGTAGTTGTGTGTTGTGGGTAGTACAGATGTGACTGGAATCATCTGTAGTTGGACTTCTGCAGGCAGGGAGAGAATCACTGACAGTCGACGTGAGTCATAGCGATGCAAGGAGTTAACCTGCCATGGATCGATCATAAAATAACCTTGGGATGGCATTTATTAATTGTTCCGTATCTCACAATAGCAATTATATGATACAAAATTCATATGCGCTGCGTTTCGTCAAGTTATGAAAAATTTTAAAAATATTATCTCAATAGTAGTTCAGGATATAAATACGACTAGATACTGCTTATCTGTTTCTCGAAGGCTTCCTTTAAAAAATAATAGTAATAAAATATCTGATGATGGAGATACCGAAACATGTCTTGGAAAAATTGTAATTAACATTTTAAGAAAATAATTCTGTCAAGACAAATAACTGAAGAAACAAGACGCTTGGATTCTAAAAGAAAGTGTCGATATCTGTACTACTCAAGTCAAATGCTTCTACCTTTCTGTCTTTGTCAATAAAGAAACTTCAAGCAGGCCTACTGGGGGGAGGGGGGGAGGGACAATCATTTAATTCAAGTCGCTGACACTTACATGGGCACTGTAGCCAATATTGTCAAACTTGGGATGTACAATTTCTCTGTAAAGGTAGGGCGATCGCTAACCTGTGGCAGCTAAATCAGAACTTAAAAATAATGCCGCTGTCGAGACAACAGTTGAGCTTAACCCACTGTGTAACACATAGACACAACCTACGGATGTGCGACACATTTGGGAAAGAAATTGGAAGGTGGCAACCGTAGGTAGCTGCTGAAGAACTGATAATTTCGCATACTCTAGCGGAAGCAGCTTAAACTAATTTTTTATTACCGAGTGTTACCACAGTATTTGTCTGGGATATCATCATCACCATCAACTATTCTGTTACCAGTGTTGGACCGAGGTCTATTTTCACGCATTAAATTCTTTAGCACTGAGCATCCGTTTTCCTCCTGCAGGTTTTTTGAGGTCGTCTATCGCCTTCGCCCACGCCATCGTCTTTCTCCTACCAGATTTCTTGGAGTGTAACAAAGGACCTCCTTGATCCATTCACCACCCATTAACCTTGCTGCATATTCTATTTGCTTGCGTTTCATTTTCATTTTAGTCGTAAATAAGTCCAAAAAAAAAAAAAAAGGTTCAAATGGCTCTGGGCACTATGAGACTTAACATCCGAGGTCATCAGTCCCCTAGAACTTAGAACTACTTAAACCTAACCAACCTAAGGACATCACTCATATCCATGCCCGAGGCAGGATTTGAACCTGCGACCGTAGTGGTGCCGCGGTTCCAGACTGAAGCGCCTAGAGCCGCTCGGCCACACCGGCCGGCGTAAATATGTCGTCTACTCTTGTTTGTTCTTCGACACATGTGCTTGTTTTCCTGACTCTTCCAGCAAAACCTGCCAATTTTTTCAAGACAGGATGGAGCTGGTGTAACAATCAGTGAATTATTTCGATAGCTTTTACTTTCGACGTCTCTTACTGGTTAATTAGAACTATTGACTCATTGGTTACGTGATACTGATGTGTCGACAACCTACTAACATTAGAGGAGATGCATCCAGACCTAAATTGTCTGTAGTCCTATGTTAAATAGATACAAAAGTCATAAATATTCTTCTTTCTCATATCTTGCCACTCTATCGACACGGAAGCCGACTGAGAGAGTAGTAGCGGTGATATTTATGTGACGTACATAGTACCCACAGTTGCAACGGCTGCGACTCTAGGGGTGATGGAAAACACGTCTCACAGGGACTACCTCTCTAGACTGTTAGTGGCGAACACTGTAGTCTTCTGAAATTTAGCCGGCCAGTGTGGCCGAGCGGTTCTAGGCGCTTCAGTCCGGAACCATGCGACCGCTACGTTCGCAGGTTCGAATCCTGCCTCGGGCATGGGTGTATGTGATGTCCTTAGGTTAGTTAGGTTTAAGTAGTTCTAAGTTCTAGGGGACTGATGACCTCAGATGTTAAGTCCTATAGTGCTCAGAGCTATCTGAACCATTTTTCTGAAATTTACTTGATGGTGTGGCTGAGTGTTGGACCCTGTCTATTTGTTATGTTCCTTTGAGCTACATGATGGCTGATGTTTTCCCATTTTTGATTGGTCAGTTAACGAGTGGTCACTGATTTATGATTTTCGGGTTCTTATTTAGAAGACTTACGGAATCTAGTTCGAAAGATTTTTGATTACTTCTGGTGACCAGCTTGATATAACATAGACGGCCTTTGTTAGGGTCTCAAATCTTCCGTCTAACACCATTTCTGTGGTTATAGCAGCATTCAAATCTGCCGTCGGAAACGTGGCGTGCACGTTAATAGCACGTTTTTAGTGCCCTGTTTTGGATTACTTGCAGCTTTCTGAGACAGATCTTTGTAGCATAGTCTCATGCTGGTCATGCGTATTCCCGAATGGGGCGCACTAATCTGTATTACATCATCACCTCGTCGGTGGCTACAAGGCTGTTGCTTGTGTTTGGTTGTCACTAAAGCACATGGAGTCGGCGACCTGCCTTCACACTCAGGTCTTCTACGTGCCTTCGCCATTTGATGTGATGGCCCGCCCCGGTAGCTGAGTGGTCAGCACGACGGAATGTCATGCCAACGGACCCGGGTTCGATTCCCATCCGGGTGGAAATTGTCTCCGCTCAGGGACTGGGTGTTGTATTGCCCTCATCATCATCATCTCATCCCCATCATGCAAGTGGCCGAAATGGTGTCAACTCAAAAAACTTGCACCAGGCGAACGGTCTACTCGACGGCAGCCCCTAGCCACACGATATTTCCGTAGCTACCGTCAAGTAATTCACAGCAGGGCGCGAGTCAGTGTTGTGCCCATATAGACACACTTCAGGTTTTGGTTGTGCGTGTAGGAGTCTTTTGCCTATACGTTTAGTAAACATGATGACTTGTCGTAGTTTAGCATAATTTTTGGCCATGCTTGTATTATTGTTGGGGCATTTTGCAGCCGCCTTGTTGCTATGACCATGCAAGTGCTGGTGGCGGAAAGCGCCATATGACCGTCGTATTGCGCCGTAAGTACTCTGGGTTCCATCGGCGTGTCCACCGTATATGAGTTTTATAGAACTGGACTTATAACTGAGCTTTGTAGGACTCCGACTTTAACGTGTCTTTTGGAGGAGCGGGCATTATCGACTTCGACTGATGAATTTCGCTATGGATCCTGGGAAACCGAGGGAGTAATATTTGTAGAGAAGCCGCTGATGCTAAAAAAAAATGGTTCAAATGGCTCTAAGCACTATGGGACTTAACATCTGAGGTCATCAGTCCCCTAGACTTAAAACTACTTAAACCTAGTTAACCTAAGGACATCACACACATCCATGCCTGAGGCAGGATTCTAACCTGCGACCATAGCAGCCGCATGGACTTCGACTGATGAATTTCGCTATGGATCCTGGGAAACCGAGGGAGTAATATTTGTAGAGAAGCCGCTGATGCTAAAAAAAAAAAATGGTTCAAATGGCTCTAAGCACTATGGGACTTAACATCTGAGGTCATCAGTCCCCTAGACTTAGAACTACTTAAACCTAATTAACTTAAGGACATCACACACATCCATGCCCCAGGCAGGATTCGAACCTGCGACCATAGCAGCCGCATGGTTCCGGACTGAAGTGCCTAGAAGCGCTCGGTCACAGCGGCCGGCACCACTGATGCCAAACGAATCAGAAGCTTCTGTTACTTGCAGTAAAATAATATCGCAGAAGCCTCTGAAATTAAGTGCTTGGGTGGTGGCCCCCCTCATTAACTGTTGGTGAGAGGGGGGGGGGGGGGACAACGGTCTTTCTGAAAGCCAAATTGCGTTTTTGGGAGTAACAGTGGTGTGGGAAGGAGCATCAGGTATTCATAGTTTTCTGATTGTGGGAAGAAAACTGATCGCCTGTGATGTTGCGAGAACAGAGGGGCTTTGCCTGGTTTCGCAATCGCGATCAGTTTGGCACATTTCCACTCCTTGGGGAACTTTCGTGATGGTATGATCTTACTGAAGATATTCACAGTATGCTCGATCGCTGCCGGGATAAATTTTGTAACAGTTCGTTGGTGATTCTGTCATGGCCAGGTGCATTGCCGGAGGATAAATATTTAATGACATTCACTACGTCTTCTGGTGTGAAGAGCGGTAGCGCGTTATCTTCAAAGTCTTCTGCTGCTAGAAGAACGGTTAAGTGCCTCCTGACGATGGCATCATGGTCCCTGGCTTGTGACTCTGCCAGTCGAGATTGTTACGGGAACTACCGTCAGTCTGTTATAGGCAATAAACACCAGGTCAGGCAGCTGAATCGCCAGTTCGCACATTGTCACTGAGGCCCATGTTACGTTGATATGCAAATAAAGCTTCACTTTTGTATTATTGAACTTTGATTTGGCAACTCTGTGTGCTGTTGTTATTATTGTTGTTTAAGACGACTATAGGTTTGAAACTTCCTGGCAGATTAAAACCGTGTGCCGGACCGAGACTCGAACTCGGGACCTTTGCCTTTCGAGTCTTGGTCCAGCTAACAGTTTTAATCTGCCAGGAAGTTTCATACCAGCGCACACTCCGCTGCAGAGTGAAAATCTGGGTTTATCTATGGACTGATTTGAGTTCACACCACTGGTTCCATACTGTGTTATCGTTCATTGTTCGTCCGTCGATCTCAATTTTCATACGCTGCATTGTTCTTGGCAGTGACATGCCTTTATTTGTGTCAGTATACGATACAAAGCTTTTCTACACGCTGAACTGATATAGACGACACGTTGTACCTAGTGGCTCGTTTTCCTCTCGCACAGAAATGGTGTAGGCGTGGAGGCAATAAGATGGAAAGTTTAGTACACCGACGAAAAATAAAGCAGACCAAGGAACTCATGAAAGAAACGACAGCTCGCGAAGGGTTCATATTTTAATTTGGCCATTCCACAGATTCCGCTGCTAACGCCTGAGCAGTGGACTCAACTGAGTGCGGTAGACGTTGCGGGGACGGCGACGCGACCCGGCTGTTTGACGGAGGGTGTCACCTCCCGGCGTAAAGTGCCGGTTATACTGGCCCGCCGGATTGTTTGGTCTGCCCATCTCGCTGACCAAAACGCCACAGCAGCCGCAACTCTGCCAACTTTCAAAACAGGCCAGCGTTAAAAGCTGAGACACGCGTCCAAGCAAGCACTCGGAATAGCAGCAACAGGCATCTCAGCAGTGATCGTTAAGGACCGCCGCTGCCGACAACGCTACAATAATGTGCAAGAATATAACTAAACGGCCAAAACTGTTAACCGGTCACCAAATACAAACACAGTTCACAACACTTTTACAGACAGTATGCACATACACCACTGAGACATCCTGCAAAAGTATGTCATTTTGCGACATATGTCGTCACACACACTGAGATACGAGAAATGAGTGCTTTTTACATGATTTTACAAGAAAGTTTGATGCCTTAGAATCGGTGGTGATGGGACTGCTGGCACGGTTATAGCAAGGGAGTCAGCGCAAGCTCCGAACAGAGTTGCGTTTGAGTTGTGGTTTGTACGAACAAGATTGAGGAGCATATTACAAACGTACCCAACTAAGTACTGCCGTCAGTGACATTATTGTAAGTAGGCTGTTTAGGTTTTTATGTTGGTAGCGCCATGTAGCGCTCTATATGAAAATCACTGACTGTGCTGTGTGCAGCCTGTGGCTGGTTTGCATTGTTGGAATTTCCTATTGTAGTGTTGGGCAGTTGGCTGTTAACAGCGCGTAGCATTGCGCAGTTGGAGGTGAGCCGCCAGCATTGGTAGATGTGGGGAGAGAAATGGCGGAGTTTTGAGAGCGGATAATCTGGACGTGTGTCCATCAGAGACAGTAAATTTGTAAGACTGGATGCCATGAACTGCTATATATATTATGACTTTTGAACACTATTAAGGTAAATACACTCCTGGAAATGGACAAAAGAACACATTGACACCGGTGTGTCAGACCCACCATACTTGCTCTGGACACTGCGAGAGGGCTGTACAAGCAATGATCACACGCACGGCACAGCGGACACACCAGGAACCGCGGTGTTGGCCGTCGAATGGCGCTAGCTGCGCAGCATTTGTGCACCGCCGCCGTCAGTGTCAGCCAGTTTGCCGTGGCATACGGAGCTCCATCGCAGTCTTTAACACTGGTAGCATGCCGCGACAGCGTGGACGTGAACCGTATGTGCAGTTGACGGACTTTGAGCGAGGGCGTATAGTGGGCATGCGGGAGGCCGGGTGGACGTACCGCCGAATTGCTCAACACGTGGGGCGTGAGGTCTCCACAGTACATCGAAGTTGTCGCCAGTGGTCGGCGGAAGGTGCACGTGCCCGTCGACCTGGGACCGCACCGCAGCGACGCACGGATGCACGCCAAGACCGTAGGATCCTACGCAGTGACGTAGGGGACCGCACCGCCACTTCCCAGCAAATTAGGGACACTGTTGCTCCTGGGCTATCGGCGAGGACCATTCGCAACCGTCTCCATGAAGCTGGGCTACGGTCCCGCACACCGTTAGGCCGTCTTCCGCTCACGCCCCAACATCGTGCAGCCCGCCTCCAGTGGTGTCGCGACAGGCGTGAATGGAGGAACGAATGGAGACGTGTCGTCTTCAGCGATGAGAGTCGCTTCTGCCTTGGTGCCAATGATGGTCGTATGCGTGTTTGGCGCCGTGCAGGTGAGCGCCACAATCAGGACTGCATACGACCGAGGCACACAGGGCCAACACCCGGCATCATGGTGTGGGGAGCGATCTCCTACACTGGCCGTACACCACTGGTGATCGTCGAGGGGACACTGAATAGTGCACGGTACATCCAAACCGTCATCGAACCCATCGTTCTACCATTCCTAGACCGGCAAGGGAACTTGCTGTTCCAACAGGACAATGCACGTCCGCATGTATCCCGTGCCACCCAACGTGCTCTAGAAGGTGTAAGTCAACTACTCTGGCCAGCAAGATCTCCGGATCTGTCCCCCATTGAGCATGTTTGGGACTGGATGAAGAGTCGTCTCACGCGGTCTGCACGTCCAGCACGAACGCTGGTCCAACTGAGGCGCCAGGTGGAAATGGCATGGCAAGCCGTTCCACAGGACTACATCCAGCATCTCTACGATCGTCTCCATGGGAGAATAGCAGCCTGCATTGCTGCGAAAGGTGGATATACACTGTACTAGTGCCGACATTGTGCATGCTCTGTTGCCTGTGTCTATGTGCCTGTGGTTCTGTCAGTGTGATCATGCGATGTATCTGACCCCAGGAATGTGTCAATAAAGTTTCCCCTTCCTGGGACAATGAATTCACGGTGTTCTTATTTCAATTTCCAGGAGTGTACATTGTGAGTTCTGAATGAAAATCTTTCATTTGCTAACTATGCCTATCAGTAGTTAGCGCCTTCAGTAGTTTGAATCTTTTATTTAGCTGGCAGTAGTGGCGCTCGCTGTATTGCAGTAGTTCGAGGAACGAAGATTTTTGTGAGGTAAGTGATCTGTGAAAGGTATAGGTTAATGTTAGTCAGGGCCATTCTTTTGTAGGGATTATTGAAAGTCAGATTGCGTTGCGCTAAAAATATTGGCTGTCAGTTTAGTGTTGATCAGAATAGGTAAAGAGCGATATGTCTGAGTACGTTCAGTTTCACTCAGCTGTTTGAAAATCAAATAGCGTAAGAGTTTTATCAGCACAGGAATTCATAAAATTTTCTAAGGGGACGTTTCACTATAAGCTAAAAGCATTTGATAACCCGCTATCAGTGGACCATATCTAACGTGGATTGGTGACTTTAGTATCATAAACTGTTCTGCTCTACTTGATTCAGAATTCACAGTGTTTGCTGTGGTCTACATTGGCTGTGTCAGAGGTTATGTGACGAAGTTGAGCAACATCTAGTCTAGTAGTAGCCTCTGCCTGTGAGGCATCAACCTCGGCAGTTAATCCATCCGTTTGTAATACTACCGAATTAGCGGCAAATAACACTACTCCTACGTGATAACAACTCCTGCAGATATATTGAGAATAACTTAAAAGTGAAACTGGAAAACGTTATGCCATCTCTTTCACAAAACGCGCTTTGAGTGTTACTGTGTTCTCGGCACTGTGCTGCTTATCCGTAGACTTGTTCCAAGTGTCAGATTATGGAGAAAAGGTTTCGAACATTCATTAATAGATGGCACGACATTTTTGTGCCAAGCAGTTCTTCCTAATGGAGTTCCAAGTACGATGTGTTTTTCTTGAATTCACACTACTTTTCAGTTATCTGTAGTAGACTGAAAAATAATCAATGCAAATACGACATTTTTTGAATCATGTTATCTCTACTGTGATTCAATTAATGGTCACCGTCCGCAATTGAGAACCGCAAAGAGTTTGTATCATTTCTTGTGGAGACATGTATTCTTCCAGCTACGTTGCATATTGAGTTTTCAACAAAAATTATTTCTCATATTTAAATTTTCTCAAAAAATAACAAAATTGCATTCGAGAAAAAAGTCCCTCGGTACTTACTTCAGTTTCTTAAGCAACTAAATACTCGAGACCAGAATTCCAGTCCGCAGCTCGTGGTCGTGCGGTAACGTTCTCGCTTCCCGCGCCCGGGTTCCCGGGTTCGATTTCCTGCGGGTTCAGGGATTTTCTCTACCTCATGATGACTGGGTGTTGTGTGATGTCCTTAGGTTAGTTAGGTTCAAGTGGTTGTAAGTTCTAGAGGACTGATGACCATAGATGTTAAGTCCCGTAGTGCTCAGAGCCATTTGAACCAGAATTCAAAAGTTTGCCTTATAGCTCCCTGTACTGTTGAGAAAGAAATGGCAACATCGTTCGTAGGTTTTTCTGTTTTGCAACATGGGTACTCTTTCAGATGAAGTGCGGCATGGCATACACTTGTCATGGCTTTTCCTCTTTCGAATATATTGACATTTCTTCATTGTTCTGTTTCAGAATAAGAATTTTCATGTACGTTTTGTGACATCACCAGTCCCCCATAACTTACAACTACTTAAACCTAACTAACCTAATGACATCACGCACATTCATGCCCGAGGCAGGATTCGAACCTGCGACCGTAGCAGTCGCAGCATAGTTCAGTGTGACATAATTGCAACCCCACCGCAAACTGTTGCAGATTTCAGCGGTGGGTCAACATCAAGTGCTAATCATTCGGAGCCGAAGGCCCACTCGTGCACCCTTGATGACTGCGAGACACAAAACTTTATACCTCGCCTGGGCTCCACCGACAGTGGACTATTGATGACTGGACATATATTGCCTGGTCGGATGTGTCTCGTTTCAAGTTGTATCGAGCGGATGGACGTGTCCGAGAATGAAGACAACCGCATGAACCCATGGATCCTGCATGTCAGCAGGGGACTCTTCAAGCTGGTGAGGGCTCTGTAATGGTGTGGGGCGTGTGCAGTTGCGAGTGATATGGGACCCCTGATACGTCTAGACACGACTCTGACAGGTGACACGTACGTAAGCATCCTGTCTGATCACCTGCATCCAGTCTCGTCCATTGTGTATTCGGACGGACTTGGGCATTCCAGCAGGACAATGCGACACCCCAAACGTCCAGAATTGCTACAGAGTTGATCAAGGAACACTCTTCTGTGTTTAAACACTTCCGCTGGCCACGAAATTCTCCAGACATGGACATTATTGAGCATAATTGGGATGCCTTGCAACGTGCTGTTCAGAAGAGATCTCCATCCCCTCGCGCTCTCTCGGATTTGTGGACAGCCCTGCATGATTCATGGTGTCATTTCTATCCAGCACTACTCCAGACACTAGTCGGGTCCATACCACGCCTTGCTGCGGCAATTCTGTGTTCTCGCGGGAGCCCTACACGACATTAGGCAGGTTTGGCTCTTGCGTGTATAAAGCCTCTTTGTGCGTGCTAGCGGCAGAACGAACGTCACATCCGCTCATTTGAATTTTGATGGTTCCACGTGATCAGACCGTCCAGCCGCCGCTGGACAACCGCTAGCCAGTAGCCGCCACACCCACCACGGACGTGCCTTGGCCTGAGGCCGTGCGCAAAGATTTTAATCTTTGTATTTAACCACCACATGTTTCGCCTGATAAGACTACCTTCAGATAAGACAGGGTATAAATTTTCGTCTAAGATATATAATTTTATTGTAAACCCGTCCGATAAGACGATCCAAAACTATCAACAGCCTGTAAATTTAGCTTAGAACATTGATCATCTGTATAACAGTGACCTTCAGTATTTATATAAGCATCATTTTGGCTGTTGAGATTTGCGGACATGCCCGCTCTATATTAGTAAACAATTGATACGGTTGCACGCGTCGTGGAGCAAAAGTGGCGAATAACGAACTCACACAGACAGCTAACATGTATTGTTGTAGGTTGTGTTCTGTGTTCAAACAGTTTTCACTGCAGGTGTAATCGTCGTAAAATTTGTAAAGTATGTGCCTACTGATGGAACCAACAAAAAGAAGGAAATACAAAGCAAGATTCAAGTTAAGGTCATAAAACAAGCTAAAGAATCGAAGGACTTTCGAAATAACAGAGAAGATGGTAAGAGATTGGGGAAAGAATAAAGATGCTATTTAAAAAATACCAATGTAAAAGTGTTCTATGAATAGAGGAATAGCCTGCTGACCAGATTTAGAAAATAGAGTTGATGAATTGGTACAAGAACAGAGACATAACTGCAATATTGTTACAAGAAATATGATTTGGGTTTATGCATTGTAGTGGACACGAGCCAATCCAGAGCACGACAAAGAATCTGAAGCAACAGTAGGTTGACGCAATCGTTTCATGAGCAGAAAAAACAACCTGGTAATACGCCAGAAAGAAAAATTGCGCAGAAGTTACCGAAATACCTTGACCGTAAAGTTACGAGTTTTCAGAGTTTGTTATTCGCATTAGGCAAAAATACAACTTTCCACTATTTCATACCCGAAATAGGGATGAAACACCAATGAACTTCGATATGATAAACAACAGAAATGTGGAAACAAAATGCGTAACACCTGTAAAACTCAGAAAAACAGGCCATCAAAAGACCAGGTTTACAATAGTACTAACATGTTCGGTAGATGGAACAAAACTGAAATCTACGGTCATTTTCAGGCGGAAAACCATTTCTAAAATAAAATGTCCACTAGATATTTTTGTACATTTTCACGAAAAGGTATGGATGGACGAGAGTGGTGTAAAATTGTGGATGTAAAATGTGTGGCAGAGGTGAGCCGGTGCTCTACGATGTCAACCAACTTCGTTGTTGTGAAATATGTTTCGCAGTCACATAACTAAGAATACCAAAACTCACATAGCACGAGGCAGTACTTAGATTGCTGTTATAGCACGTGATTTGACTTCGGTGCTACAAATTGGTTCAAATTGCTCTGAGCACTATGGGACTTAACATGTGAGGTCATCAGTCCCCTAGAACTTAGAACTACGTAAACCTAACTAATCTAAGGACATCACACACATCCATGCCCAAGGCAGGATTCGAACCTGTGACCATAGCGGTCCCGCGGTTCCAGTCTGAAGCGCCTACAACCGCTCGGTCACACCGGCCGGCTCGGTGCTACAACCCTTAGACATCTCTCTGAATGAACCCTTCAAAGACAACGAGCGTGAACAATGAAGCAATTGAATGATGATTCGCGAAAAGTCTTATACGAAAGGTGGAGCTACGCAGGCAGCATTACTTGATGTTTTGTGTGATTTCGTGATCCAATCCTGGGGAAAAGCGAAAGTGGAAACAGTGATCAAATCCTTCAAGAAATGTGGGATTTACATTGATATTTACGGCAATGAGGAAGATTTGCTATGGGATGCTGATGACGAAGCGGAAATCAATACACAATATGCAGGATGGGACCCACATGACGAGCTTCTCAACAACGAAAGTGAAGAAGGAATTGAAGAGCTGCTTTCCTTGGATGTTGTTTGTAAGTATTTTGCAGCGTTTTAAATGCATTGGCGACAGATTTTCTTTATTTTGTAAATGTTTTAATTAATGGAAATATCAATCTATGTTTTATATCTGTTGTATAAGACGATTCACATTTTGGTACCTTTCTTAATGCTTCAACTACCATCTTGCCTGCCGAAATATACGGTAGGTGTTTTTGTGTCAATGTTAGCTAATATTGTCTTTAAATTAGCTTGCCTCTGATAACTGTTTGGTTAAGAGAGCCAAAAACAAATCATTAATAAATAATGTCTTCAGGTTGATGTACTATGTGCATTTGAATACGAATGTGTAATGAAAGGTGCAACGTGCATGTAATGCCATTCCTCTCTTACTAGTTTTTGATATGTATTGATTTTGTGTTTTGTTTTCCTAATCTCTGGGGGGGGGGGGGGAATCAAAGGATTTAACCTCCAAAATTATATGATTTTACAGCCCATAGTTTAGGAGCTATGACGTCAAAAACAGATAGATACGTGAAAAACTAGTTTTTACCGTCAGAAACTGTGTATATGTCTTGATGTAAAGACCCCGACCACATTTGTCCAGTATTTGAGAAGGAGAGCACTTAATGACTTGCAAAAATCTTGATACGTAATTTAAAACCCTTACGAAACTTTTTCTCAGTGGCACAACCCACCAAAATGGTGAAAGAAGAAAAATTCATCGCTTAATACATTTTAGCTGTTCATGCAGTTATACTGCCGCATCAAGCATGACGGTGTAATTTATTTCTTCTTTACTACTAACTGCATTCGCAAAACATTTTCTGACAGTGTCCTCATATAGCACATAATGTATCTGCAACCTTACATCATTGTACGACATATGATTCAGAAGATATGATGTCATGAACATTGATATATGTGAAAATTAGATTTTGCTGAAAACAAAGCTCAAATTACCTAGAATACACACATCCATTGTTTTATAATGAGAGCACTTACCACCTTCCAACAAATTGTAAGCATTATTTTCAACCTTTTCAATATTTTTTCTCTCTTACAAGCTTAACGTCAAACATTTTACACATTAACTCATTTGTAAAGTAATCAGAAGTATGATAATTGCCACGGTTCGCGTCCTGTGTTTTCACATCAAGTATTCCTCGTGACCAAGCACGATTTCTCCTCCTACGTCCATTACCTTTAATATACATCCATCACAATTATGTGCCCACCTGTCAGAAGTATGAATAATAACCTTTTGCAGCGCGAGACCTACAGACTCAATGAAGCTACCGATAGATACACTATGTGATCAAAAGTATCCGGACACCCCCAAAAACATACGTTTCTCATATTAGGTGCATTGTGCTGCTACCTACTGCCAGGTACTCCATATAAGCGACCTCCATAGTCATTAGACATTGTGAGAGAGCAGAATGGGGCGCTCCGCGTAATTCACTTACTTCGAACGTGGTCACGTGATTGGGTGTCACTTGTGTCATACGTCTGTACGTAAGATTTCCACACTCCTAAACATCCCTAGGCCCACTATTTCCGATGTGATAGTGAAGTGGAAACACGAAGGGACACGTAGAGCACAAAAGCGTACAGGCCGACCTCGTCTGTTGACTGACAAAAAATTCAAATGTCCCTAAACATTATGGGACTTAACATCGGAGGTCATCAGTCCCCTAGACTTAGAACTACCTAAACCTAACTAACGTAACGACATCACACACACCCATACCCAAGGCAGGATTCGAACCTGCGACCGTAGCGGTCGAGCGGTTCCAGACTGAAGCGCCTAGAACCGCTCCGTCACACCGGCCGACTGACTGACTGACTGACAGAGACTGCCGACAGTTGAAGAGGGTCGTAATGTGTAATAGGCAAACATCTATCCAGAACATCACACAGGAATTACAAACTGTATCAGGATCCACTGCAAGTACTACGAAAGTTAGGTGGGACGTGAGAAAACTTCGATAAGCCATTCATCATGCCGATGAATGCCAAACGAGGCCTCGCTTGGTGTACAGTGCGTAAACATTGACGATTGAACAGTGGAAAAACGTTGTGTGCATTGACGAATCACGGTACACAATGTAGCGCTCCGATGGCAGGGTGTGGATATGGCGAATTCCCGGTGAACGTTATATGCCAGCGTGTATAGCGCCAACAGTAAAATTCGGAGGCGGTTGTGTTATGGTGTGGTCGTGTTGTTCGTGGAGGGGGCTTGCACCCCTTGTTGTTTTGCGTGGCACTAACTGAGCACAGGCCTACAATGATGTTTTAAGCACCTTCTTGTTTTCCACTGTTGAAGAGCAATTCGGGGTTGGCGATTGCATCTTTCAACACGATTGAGCATCTCTTCATAATGGTATGCCTGTGGCGGGGTCGTTACACGACAATAAAATCCCTGTAATGGACTGGCCTGCACAGAGTCCTCACCTGAATCCTATAGAACACCTTTGGGATGTTTTGGAACGCCGACTCCGTGCCAGGCCCCACCGACCGACATCGAAACATCTCCTCAGTGCAACACTCCGTGAAGAATGGGTTGCCATCCCCCAAGAAACCTTCCAGTACCTGATTGAACGTACGCCTGCGAGAGTGGCAGCTGTCATCAGGGCTAAGGGTGGGCCAACACCATACTGAATTCCAGTATTACCCATGGAGGGCGCCACAAACTTGTAAGTCATTTTCAGCCAGGTGTCCGGATACTTTTGATCATATAGTGTATGTGGAGCCACGCCGACTCCAGTGCCGTGGCCAGCTGCGCTAGGTTTATCGGTTGAGGATCCATGATGCGAACAGCCCGGTCGAGGTGGTCCCACAGATTCTCAACTGGATTTAAATCCTGGGAGTGAGGTATCCAGGTGAGTGCAGTAAACTCAACCCGGTGCTCTTCGAGCTATGCACGTACGCTGCAAGCTGTGTCGAGTCGCTTTGTCCTGCTGGTAGGTGCCATCGTACCGAGGAAAAGCATGATCTTGAAGGAGAGAGGCATAGCTGTATTGATCTCTTGTGCCTTCAAGAATGGCGAAACCAACCGCGAATTCCCTCCGGGCTTGATCATTCCAATGATTTTTGGAGGGTATTTGCTTTCAGGTTTTCACGCCTTACGCGCCAAGGCCATCTGTCCGATGAACCATAAAACGTGAATCATCTGAAAAAGCCATCTGTCGCCACACGGTGGACGTCGAGCAGCGGTACTGGCGTGCAAATTACAGCCTATGCCTCCGACGAACAGCGTGGGCGCATGAACCAGACGCCTGATGCAGAGACCCAAACGCCGCAACGTTCGTTCACAGTTTCACATCTGTTGGTCTGTGCACATCTCCGCAGTCGTCGCTCACCCCTGTTACAAGGTGCATTCAAGTTGTAAGGCCTCCGATTTTTTTTCTAATTAACTACTCACCCGAAATCGATAACACTGGAGTTACTTCTCGACGTAATCGCCATGCAGACGTACACATTTTTCACAACGCTGACGCCATGATTCCATGGCAGCGGCGAAGGCTTCTTTAGGTGTCTGTTTTGACCACTGGAAAATCGCTGAGGCAATAGCAGTACGGCTGGTGAATGTGCGGCCACGGAGAGTGTCTTTCATTGTTGGAAAAAGCCAAAAGTCACTAGGAGCCACGTCAGGTGAGTAGGGAGCATGAGGAATCACTTCAAAGTTGTTACCACGAAGAAACTGTTGCGTAACGTTAGCTCGATGTGCGGGTGCGTTGTCTTGGTGAAACAGCACACGCGCAGCCCTTCCCGGACGTTTTTGTTGCAGTGCAGGAAGGAATTTGTTCTTCAAAACATTTCCGTAGGATGCACCTGTTACCGTAGTGCCCTTTGGAACGCAATGGGTAAGGATTACGCCCTCGCTGTCCCAGAACATGGACACCATCATTTTTTCAGCACTGGCGGTTACCCGAAATTTTTTTGGTGGCGGTGAATCTGTGTGCTTCCATTGAGGTGACAGGCGCTTTGTTTCTGGATTGAAAAATGGCATCCACATCTCATCCATTGTCACAACCGACAAAAAGATAGTCCCATTCATGCTGTCGTTGCGCGTCAACGTTGCTTGGCAACATGCCACACGGGCAGCCGTGTGGTCGTCCGTCAGCATTCGTGGCACGCACCTGGATGACACTTTTCGCATTGTCAGGTCGTCATGCAGGATTGTGTGCATAGAACCCACAGAAATGCCAACTCTGGAGGCGATCTGTACAACAGTCATTCGGCGATCCCCCAAAACAATTCTCTCCACTTTCTCGATCATGTCGTCAGACCGGCTTGTGCGAGGCCGAGGTTGCTTAGGTTTGTTGTCACACGATGTTCTGCCTTCATTAAACTGTCGCACCCACGAACGCACTTTTGACAAATCCATAACTCCATCACCACATGTCTCCTTCAACTGTCGATGAATTTCAATTGGTTTCACACCACACAAATTCAGAAAACTAATGATTGCATGCTGTTCAAGTAATTAGAAAAAAAATCGGAGGCCTTGGAACTTGAATGCACCTCGTAGTTTCAACATGCAACGGATAGTGAATTTGCGGAATTTTGGCGCTATAGCCTGGGGTGAGATAATGGCTATGAGACGAAACTGTGCCAGGGTGTGACGTCACAACGGCCGTCCGCATCTGGAAAGCATCCGGTGCAAGGAATCGCCCCGCCGCGTGGGCGTCGGAACGAGCGGAGCGCGCCTGCAGGCAAGCACGTGGAACCCGCTCTCTTGCAGGACGTCAACAAACAGTGGCACATGTGCAGGGCCCATTCAGTCGCCAGGTGCGCCATCAAACGTGCACTCGTCCTTGCTCTCCGCAAACACTCTGCTGCGCAGTAGCTCACGAGAGGGGGCCAGGCCGCAGAGCCTGTGCTTGCAAAAACTAACTGTTGTGGATGGATTGAGGTAGCACACGTGTGAAGAAGGTGTAAACGGGGATGTGGCCAAGTAATCACAAATTGTCACTATCAGGGGAGTACATGAAAATACTCTCACTTTTTGGCTAATAATAAATGTATAGTGTGTCTAGTTTTCTTTAAATCCTGAGGGTTGTCGCTGTTGTCTTCAATGAGGGATTTCAGATCGATTCCGTATTTCTGGATTTCCGGAAGGCTTTTGACACTGTGCCACACAAGCGGCTCGTAGTGAAATTGCGTGCTTATGAAATATAGTCTCAGCTATGTGACTGGATCTGTGATTGCCTGTCAGAGAGGTCACAGTTCGTTGTAATCGACGGAAAGTCATCGAGTAAAACAGAAGTGATTTCTGGCGTTCCCCAAGGTAGTGTTATAGGCGTCGTTTATCGACTAATAAAGTGATCAGAACATCAAAACAAACTGCAAAACGATTTAGAAGAAATATCCAAATGGTGCTAAAAGCGGCAGTTGACCTTAAATAACGAAAAGTGTGAGGTCATCCACATGAGTGCTAAAAGGATCGCGTTAAACTTCGGTTACATGATAAATCAGCCTAATCTAAAAGCCGTAAATTCAGCTAAATACCTAGGTATTACAATTACGCACATTTAAATTGGGAGGAACACACAGAAAATGTTGTGGGGAAGGCTAACCAAAGACTGCGTTTTATTGGCAGGACACTTAGAAAATGTAACAGACCTACTAAGGAGACTGCCTATGCTACGCTTGTCCGTCCCCTTTTAGAATACTGTTGCACGGTGTGGGATCCTTACCAGATAGGACTGACTGAGTACATCGAAAAAGTTCAAAGCAAGGCAGCACGTTTTGTATTACCGCGAAATATGGGAGAGAGTGTCACAGAAATTATACAGTATTTGTGACGGAAATCATTAAAAGAAAGGCGTTTTTCGCTTCGACGGAATCTTCTCACGAAATTCCAATCACCATCTTTCTCCTCCGAATGCGAAAATATTTTGTTGACACCGACTTACACAGGGAGGAACGATCATCAAGACAAAATAAGGGAAATTAGAGCTCGTACGGAAAGATATAGGTGTTCATTCTTCCCGCGCGCTATACGAGATTGGAATAACAGAGAATTGTGAAGGTGGTTCGATGAACCCTCTGCCAGGCACTTCAATGTGATTTGCAGAGAATCGAATGTAGATGTAGAATGACTTTTCTGGTGCAGTTCTCCAGGTTGTCTATCGTGTGTACGCCTCTTCGTGTCTGCACAACTATTGCAACCTGCGTCCATATGAATCTGCATACTGCTACACTTACCTTCATTATAACGTTGATGATTCCTTGACTCTTTGCTACCTTTCTTGATTGCTTGCTTCCTTTCAAGTGATTCTTTATTTTAGTTAAGTTGTGCCACACACGCCTTTTCTTTCGATTCGACTCAGCACCTCATCAGAAGTTATATAATTTACCTATCTACTCTTTGGCTTTCCTCTGTAACACCACATTCAGAAGCTCCTATTCTGTTCTTGTATGTACTACTTTCATATTCGACGTTAACAAGTTTCTCTTTTCACAAATATGTTTCTTGTTATTGCCAGTCTTCATTTTATATCCTATCTACTTCCGCCGCCATACATTATTTTCATCCATTCCATTAAATTTCTTTTTTCAAACCTTTGAGCCGCTGCTTCTCTTTCAAGTAACTCCTCAGTTGGCATCACCAAGTTGAGTGGACGCTCTTCCAATCCTCCCACCAAGTAAACATTGCAGGCAGTACCGTAAACTGAAATCCGGATCCTGCAGTCAGACTCAGACAGGTTGTGCACTCAGTTACGGAGGTGAATATATTGGTAAGATGAGCGACAACAGAGTCATAGCAAACAGTTCCTGAGCGTATTGAAATATTCTCAATGTATACATTTGGTGCAGATATTCCTATACAAACATCAAACGCACTTGGGTGGGGCATATGGCAAATCAAATAAAAGTACATGAAAACTGCTTGAGTGAAGTCATCTCTGTATTAAAAGACATGAGCGTGGTATCACATTTTTTAATCCTGCAAAGAAAATTAGTGAGTGAAGGAAGCCAGGCCTGGAACTTGACTCCGGGCCACATTTTCTACCATTCTGCAAAAATAAAATACTAACAAAAAACTGTAAACTACGAAAATGACATGAATTACCTACATTATTTCAACATGATTCCTGCGAACTGAATATATCAGTTCTTAAACTCTGGATGCCTGAATGCAACTGATTTTCTTCCTCTCTTACACAGTGTTGCCCCTTATACAGACACCGAGCGAGGTGGCGCAGTGGTTAGACACTGGACTCGCATTCGGAAGGACGACGGTTCAATCCCGCGTCCGGCCATCCTGATATAGGTTTTCCGTGATTTCCCTAAATGACTCCAGGCAAATGCCGGGATGGTTCCTCTGAAAGGGCACGGCCGACTTCCTTCCCCATCCTTCTCTAATCCGATGAGACCGATGACCAAGCTGTCTGGTCTTCCCCAAACCAACCAACCTTATACAGACATGAAAAGACTAGCTTTGAATTGGTGTGCTGCTGAAGAATGCTGAAGATTAGATGAGTAGATCAGGTAACTAGTGAAAAGGAACTGAATTTAAGGAAAAAAAATTCTAGGGGATAATCAAAACTTTATGGCTACTTATTGTGTGACGTCTTTCTGATGGATTAAAAAATTTAGGAATATACACACGAATAAAAGTTAGCTTGAAACACGTCAGTCAGTTCACCTTTATTTAATTCCAATTCTTTAATTCAGTTTTGGCATCTGAGACATTCTCGTACCGATGAAGTATATCAATCCTGATTATGAGCAACCTCATTGATTTCAACGATTAAGCCGTCAGCCCTCGTTTTAAAATCCTTTTCACAGTGGGCAGCTACTGCATGTGGAGTATTTCTGCCGTCTCGGTCGCAGAATGTAGCGAGAAGGCGACAGGCGAATTTTGGTTACTCCAGACTAGTCCAAATGAAGTCGTTCCCGTTTCTAATTGAAATGCCGCCACGGGACAATGGGCCGCTTACAAGGCAGGTAGCATATCATCTGTTTTGTTAAGGCCAGGCACACAAACGCCAGCGTTCGCAAACTTTATCTTTGAGTATGATGGACAACACAGCATGAGAGTCCATCGACTCCACCTTAAGAGGCTGATATAATCAACCACGAAGAAAATTTGATCCTGTGCAGAAAACTGCCCATTTTCAAAAGCCTAAGCTATTCGGTCAGAGCACCACTGCACAAATTTTGTTTGCTATGGCTGACAGCAAGAGTGTGTGGCGCCACTCGCAGTCGAAGATCCCTGCCTTTTCGTGGGAAGAGAAACAGGTGAGGTCGTTTTAGAATTTCTTTTCTCTCTTTATGGAGACGAGTTGCCATCAACGGGACACCTTCTCCACACTAAATGGCCTCCCGTGTTGACGAAAACGCGGGAAAAGAGCTTTGCGAAAACAAAGTACCAGAGAATGTAGGCTAGCGGGTCGTTATCTAAGCATTACAGAGGATGGGGAACCGCAAATTGTCTGAAATAAAAATGTCGCTCAAGAGTGGGAATTTCGCGCTTAAGTTTTAGGAACTGTGGTCGCAGGAACAAAAGCCACTGGTTTGTTGACAAAACTTTTCCTACGAGAGAGTTTGGCAGTTTTGTTATGAACGTTTCCGTTTGCCAGTATTTAACAGAGACTTGCCACTGGTAAAAGACAGTTTATTTGAAAATCGGGGAGAGCAGTCCTGTGAAGGCACACGATTCTACAAATCTGGGAGAGCACTCGGGACAGCTCTGCAAGAACACCCGGTTTCTACTCCTCTGCGAGAGCACACTGTTCCCCGTCTTTTATGTCACTATGGTTGGAGATGCGGCTGATTCTGGGGGAAGAGATGATAGCCAGCGACTAATCTGTCAACAGCCGTCCACACTACTCCATCCTGCAGGCTAAATCATGATGAGAATTTGCAGCCCACATAACCGGAGATGAGAAGTACCAGTCGTTCATTAGGCGCGTGGCTTTGACTACGATTAAGTTTTGCAGACCTCATTAATGACCCAATTACTTACAGTAGTTTCGTGTGACATACGCCTTCTGGCAAGGTCCGAGCCATCACTGTGACGACACCGCCGTCGTTCCTTTTTATCAATTACTTGTAGGATGGCGACTATTCCCTTCTTCCCTATATCCCGCTGTCTTTGGCAAGTGAATCAAACATTAGTTTAGACTGCTTATTATCCATCGATATCATTTTGTTCGAAAAACCGTTTTATATTTTTGTCTTAGAGTTTTTGTAATAAAATGGGCCCAGTTTGAAGCAATATTTTATTTCAGTACATAGATGAACTCCCTTTTATTGAGATAACTGATGCTGCGTGGAAGAACCAACATTCGGGATTCATATGGAAGTACCACCCCGTTCATCTGATTATTTCGTTGCGCGACAGTTTTCATTATAGTATCTGAGTCCACGGGGAGCGATCTGTCTCTTGGAAGTTCTAAAACGATGCAGATCATGGTGGCCACGGTGGCTGCCAGAAGGCACGTCCAGCTCACTTGGCGTCTTTCAAGCAGGCCGTTCCAACAGGTTGAAAACAAAGTGAATCAGCTTTTTGAGCGGCATCTGCCATTCCAGAGCAGCAGCTATGAATGATGGGTGATGCGGACTCTTTGTCAGCCTGATCCCGGGAAGGAATAATTAGCGCGTCACGCTTTCCATTTAGGGCTAACGGCAGCGGTGACTGATAGAGATAATCTGATCACGGCTTGTCTCTCACCTGAAAGAACTTCCATCTCGCTAACGATCTAGTTGCCGCAAACGTAAAGAGGTAGAAACTCTCCGTGTCTTAATTCTCGCATGATGGTAAGATATGAGTGACGGTGAAGGATGAAAAAGATTTTTTCCAAAACTATGTGAACTGTTCCACGGTACAAACAGTGCTACAAAAGCCTGCATACTTTGCTGACCGTAGAGACTGGATCACCCTCTAATTCGAAACAGTCTCGCAGGGTCTACACACGAACAGTATTTACGCATATAAAGGTTTTCTTAATAATATTGAAATATATCTTTTAATAGGATGCAAATACCTTGTGATTTTTACTAATAGAGAAACTCAAAAACTTTTTACTTGCTCCTTTTGTTTTTTGTGGAGTCGCAGAGGAACGTTCAGATACGCTGTCACCTGTGTTAATTGCTAATAGCATTCTGACGAGGTCTCCAAAAATGTCCTGTTCTAGCTACGACACAATCGATATTGCTAAGGAGAAACTCTGAGAGAAGTGAGAGTGAAAGAACTCTAGCGTCCAGTTAAATAAGTTATCTCTTTTATTTCTTTCCCTTCTTAAAAAAAATGAAAAAAGGAAACAAAGGGAGGAAGAGAAGCCTAGGCCGAGAGCTTCGCCTCACTTACTGTTACAAAGGTAAATGTTTACCGTGAAGTTTGATTATGTTTCATAGAGAAAGTTACGCAAAACATCAAATTTGAGTTTTTGTGTATCAATGTTGTTCGCAACTCGTGGTCTCGCAGTAGCGTTCTCGCTTCCTGAGCATGAGGTCCCAGGTTCGATTCCTGGCGGGGTCAGGGATTTTCACCTGCCTCGTGATGACTGGGTGTTGTTGTGTCGTCTTCATCATCATTCATCCCCATTATGGTCGGAGGAAGGCAATGGCAAACCACCTCCACTAGGAATTTGCTTAGTACGGCGGTGCGGGTATCCCACGTCGTTCCCCTACGCTCTGTCAAGGAGTATGGGACTTCAGCATCATCATATCAATGTTCCTGAGAATTTTATTTCATAACGAATAAAGAGCTGGGAGCAAAATAATATTAATAATCTCATTAGTTTAATACACTGTTAAGCTAACTACACAGCACGGAATACACACGTTTACATAAAAAAAGACAAATTTAGTGATTCTAGGTTTCAATGAAGGATACGTCATGACACAAAAAGACCAGTGCTGTCATCAAACATTTTTTTTCCGTTGCTGTTCTGAAAAGAGCATCTTGCGGGAATTAATGCATTATTTTACACGTAGTGCGTAGATATCGAAACGAACACTTGTGCATACAGCTGCAGCTGCGAGAGCGTAGCTACAAATATGTCACCAGGTGCTATCATCGATTGGTGAGCACGGCCACAACACACTTCGCTTACGCCTCGAGAGACGCCTCCAGCGTTGCAAAGGAAGAAACAGCCCCGTAAGCTGACCCCGATCGCCACATGACGCAGCTGCCTTTGCCCGGACTATGGATAGGTAGCGTATCGGACACAACCAGTTTAACAGGCGTGAGAAAGAAGTCCGACAAAATCTTACGTCATTTAGCACTTCAGACTGCTGTGTCAATAGAATCCATTCACAGGGATGTGTACAGAAGCGAACTGAGACCTTACTAGGAACAGGAGTGCGTCGATCTATCAATTTAGATGCAATCTATAAAAAAATGTGTTCAAATGTGTGTGAAATCTTATGGGATTTAACTGCTAATGTCATCAGTCCCTAAGCTTACACACTACTTAACCTAAATTATCCTAAGGACAAACACACACAGCCATGCCCGAGGGAGGACTCGAAGCTCCGCCGGGACCAGCCGCACAGTCCAGGACTGCAGCGCAAAAGACCGCTCGGCTAATCCCGTGCGGCATGCAATCTCGTATGGCTGCTTATAGCGTAGGAAGTTTCTCGTGACAAACTCCCGCCAATGATTCAATCGCGGAAGGTTTAGGAAGCACATTCATAGCTAACAATCAACAGAACCACCCCCGTGTAAGCGTGGCACAGAAAAGGACACTAACCATATTACCATCGCTGTACTCTGATATCATAAGACTGTTCAAAAGGCTCTAAGCACTATGGGACTTTACATCTGCGGTCATCAGTCCCCTAGACTTAGAACTACGTGCAGGATTCGAACCCGCGACCATAGCAGCAGCGCGGTTCCGGACTGAAGCGCCTAGAACCGCTCGGCCACAGCGGCCGGCCCATCACAAGAAGCGACATGTTTACTATAGTGTCTAGTGAAGCGTATACAGCAGTTATACATTAGATATTACCACATGGATGATGTGGTATTATGCAGACAAATTCTAGCCACTGGACAAACATATAAAATTTAATATTCTGAAGTACATGTTACATATGTATGTTTGTTCGTTAGTGTGTGTGTGTGTGTGTGTTTTCATTCATGCAGGGTGTCCCAGAAATGTTTGCGACAAACTTTTCGAGAAGTTGTAGAGGGTGTCTTGAGGAACAAATCGAGGACTGGAACCCGAGTGCGGAAGCGTCATCCAAAGACGCTGAAGAGCGTCGAAGATACAGGCCCCGGCGCCTGAAACTATGCCACCCCTTCGGCCGAAAATGTGACTTTATACACTGAGGGACTGTAGGCGGAATACTTCACAACGTCGGTTGTTTTTCAGTGATCGCTACTGATTGCCAAAATCACCAGTGGAGAAGATTGAGCTAGCTGCTACTTAGACAGGGTTTGCCTCCTATCAGTCCTACGCTCTGTTGCCTCGGTGGATGACGGTTTTGGACATGGGTGTCCATCTGCAGTTTATTTTTCTCCTGCAATTCTCTAAAATCACCAGTGGTTTTCAGTATACGGGGGAAAAATGAACTGCAGATAGAAAACCGTGTCCAAAAGCGTCCTCCACCAAGGCAGAAAAGCATCATCACATTCATAGGAAACAAGGCCTGTGCACTCAGCAACCAGCTCCATCTTCTCCACTGGCGATCGTGGCCTTCAGGCGTTCATACAATAACAAATAACATTGCGAGATGTTCCGCCTACGGTCGGTCGGCGTACAAAGTCACGTTTTCTGTGAAAGGGTTGGCCTAGTGAAAACGATGAATGAAAGCCCGCACACATATTAACAAATTTCTCTTCTTCAGAAACGCTTTGGTTGCCAGTACATTTTATATCCTCTGTACTTCGACAATCATCAGTTATTTTGCTCCCCAAATAGCAAAGTCATCCTTACTTTAAGTCCCTCATTTCCTAACCTAATTGCCTCTGCATCACATGATATAATTCGACTACTTTCCTTTATCTTCGTTTTGCTTTTGTTGATGTTAATCTTATATCCTCCTTTCAAGACACTGTCCATTCCGTTCAAGTGCTCTACCATGTCCTTTGCTGTCTCTGACAGAATTACGATGTCATCGGCAAACCTCAAACTTTTTATTCTTCACCATGGATTTTAATTCCTACTCCAAATTTGTCTTTTGTTTCCTTTAATGCTTGCTCAATATACAGATTAAATAATATCGTGGATAGGCTACAACCCTGTCTCACTCACCTCCCAAACACTGCTTTCCTTACATGGCCCTCGACTCTTATAACTGCCATCTGGTTTTTGTACAAATTGTAAATAGCGTTTCGCTCCCTTTATTTGACCCCTGCCACCTTCAGAATTTGAAAGAGAGTATCCCAGTCAACATTGTCAAAAGCTTTAAATCTGAAATGCTAGGAACGTAGGTTTGCCTTTCCATAATCTATCTTCTACGATATGTTGTAGGGTCAGTATTGCCTAACGTGTTCCAACATTTCTACGGACTCCAAACTGATCTTCTCCGAGGTCGGCTTCCACCAGTTTTTCCATTTGTCTGCAAAGGATTAGTATTTTACAGCCGTGACTTATTAAACCGATAGTTCGGTAATTTTCACACCTTTCAACACCTGTTTTCTTTGCGAGTGGAATTATTTTACTCTTCTTGAAGTCTGAGGGTATTTCGCCTGTCTCACACATCTTTCTCACCAGATAGCAGAATGTTGTGTACTCCCGGGGCCTTTCAAATGGTTCAAATGGCTCTGAGCACTATGGGACTTAACTTCTGAGGTCGTCAGTCCCCTAGAACTTAGAACTATTTAAACCTAACTAACCTAAGGACAGCACACACATCAATGCCCGAGGCAGGAGTCGAACCTGCGACCGTAGCGGTCGCGCGGTTCCAGGCTGTAGCGCCTAGAACCGCTCGGCCACCCCGGCCGGCCCAGGGGCCTTTCACTATATACTATTTTTACCCTATTCTCTGTCTTCAGTATCAACATCGTTGATTTCTAGTAGCACTCGTCTCTGCCGCCACCCAAGGGCTATCTGACCCTAAGGTGACGTCCTCAGCTGCACATATTTGGCGAAAAGCTCGCTCTTCAGCCTGAAGGACAAGATGCGGAATTGGAGTAGGAGGATTAACAAAGTCCTCCTCGATGTTTTCTGAGATTCGGAATTGTTGTCTGCCCAAGAAATCGTTGCACAGAGGTGAAACAATCAATGAGTTCCTAAAGAAAAATCCCTACCTGTCTAAGATGGAACTCCGGACATTGGGATATGAAATTTGTTACGTACCGGCTAAGCCACTGAACTATATTGTGTACAGAATGTTTGACTTATTGTTGATACAAACGAAAGGAGCCAGCAAAGGATAATGAAGCAAGCCAACAGTCATAACAAACATAGGTCTGGGAACTGATAGTTTCCCCGACACGACGCGTTACGACAGAGTGCATGAACGCGTTATAAGAGAGTCCCCAAGGATGCAAACTGCAAATTTGCACTTCAGGACAGACACATTACAGGAAGTATTCCATATGGCCGCCGTTAATGTGACGGCGGTGTTCTTCCTCATCCAGGTTCAAAAATCCCAGGCATGTTCCGAATGCATTGACAACGATCCACGATGCTTCCACCCAAGTTCATCGACACTAGCAATGGAGCTGGGATACACGAAAGGTTTTAAATATCTTCACACACGAAAATCCTGCAGGTTACATTTGGAGAATCTGAGAGGGGATGGGGGGAGTGGTATGTTTTAGGTGAGTCACTACCGATACACTTGTCGTCGAAGATTCGTACATTTTCCCGAGCGGCCATACGAAAGTGTGCCGTTGTACCATCATACATGTACCATATACAGTACGTATCCTTTCACTATAACGAACATCATCCAAATAGTCGATTAGCTTATGTTGCAGTAAATGAAGGAACACTCGACCATTAAGTTGGCCAGTGGGGAAATGTGGCCCTGCCAATTGATCACCAATGATACCTGTCAAAACGTTAACGGAAAATCTCTGCTAATGTGCCCTGTCAATAGTAGCATATGGATTTTCGTAAGCCCGAAGGCCTGTGTTGTGGATGTTCATAATACCGTCTCGAGTAAAGCATCCTTCGTCTGTAAATAACACGAGCACGAGGAACTGTCGATAAATCCCATATCTATAGGCCGAAGGCTGGACAGACAGGGTTTACACGCTTCGTGCATGATATGGGTACTACTGTCTCTAATACAATATCCGCCGTATAGTCGAGGGCGAAAGGCGTTGTACTCCAGCAATCCTTCTGGTACTACCGTTGCGTCCACTTGTCGTAATACACGCTCCTGTGTCCCCAGTGTCGACACCGTTCTTCATTTATTTGCATGTTTCATATTGGATTTAAAAGAACGTGTCTGGCCCATGCGCTGATGGGATCTAGTAAACACACTGCATTCTCTGGGGATACGACTCGACCTGCCCCCCCCCCCCCCCCCCCCGTGCATTGCAAGTAACACGCTCTTACATGTAATGTGTCTCAGCCAGAATCAAATGGCTCTGAGAACTATGGGACTTAACTTCTGAGGTCATCAGTTCCTAGAACTTAGAACTACTTAAACCTAACCAACCCTAGGACATAGCCGGCCGCGGTGGTCTCGCGGTTCTAGGCGCGCAGTCCGGAACCGCGCGACTGCTACGGTCGCAGGTTCGAATCCTGCCTCGGGCATGGATGTGTGTGATGTCCTTAGGTTAGTTAGGTTTAAGTAGTTCTAAGTTCTAGGGGACTGATGACCACAGCTGTTAAGTCCCATAGTGCTCAGAGCCAGCCTAGGACATCACACACATCCATGCCCGAAGCGAGATTCGAACCTGCGACCCTAGCGGTCGCGAGGTTCCAGACTGAAGCGCCTAGAACCGCTCGGCCACACCGGTCGGCTGTCTCAGCCATTTATTCATTTGAAAATGTGTGTGGAACAATGTCAACCGCATCAAATGCTACAGCTGTATCTTACGTTTCTTGCGTGTGTTAAATAGTACTTGGAGGCCTACTCTTGCTGCCGTTTCAGAATTTTTGATGCCAAGTAGTTTCTATAGAAGTATTTTATTGTTTCAAATGATACTTGGAGGCGTAATCTTGCTGCCGTTTTCTTTTTTTTTTTTTTATAATAACTTCTGTTTGTTTTTGAGCTGTTTCACTGCCCTCGTATAGAATTACCAGGTCATATACAAAACAATTAATGTCTGTTTCGTAATGAGCTGGCAATTTTTGAATTTTTTACATATTTCTGCATCTGTGGTCTCAAGATCTGTCTCATTATTTTCTACTGCGTTTTGCTTTGAAACCCGGTTATCAAAATCCACATGTTTCGTGAACCACAATAAAAGAAATCACTCCACTTTCTCTATTAATAATTGCGTTCTGTTACCGGTCCATAAGGGTATGTCGCAATTTTTGTTACTAACATAATTGTACTGGTTTTGAACACACAAAACTTCTGCAAGACTGAGAGAAAAAAAAACTTCCAGCAGCTTGTAACTCGTTAAAATTGTTTGCTGTAGAGTTCTTGAACATGTTCTCACGTCGAATATAATGAATTTCCTTGATGCAGAAAAGCTTCTGTTCAGAAATCAGCACGGTTTTAGAAAGCATAACTCTTGCGAAATTCAGCTTGCTCTTTTCTCACATCATATATTACGAACCATGGATGAAGGCAACAGACAGATTCCATATTCCTAGATCACCGGAGAGCGTTTGACACGGTGCCCAATTGCATACTGTTAAGGAAGGTACAAGCATACAGGGTAGGTTTCCAGATGTATACTTGTATGTATACATAAATGGTCTGACGGACAGGATGAGCAACAATCTGCGGCTGTTTGCTGATGATACCGTGGTGCACGTGAACGCTTCGAACTTGAGAGACTGTAGAAGGATACAAGAAGCCATAGATAAAATTTCTAGCTGATGTGATGAATGGCAGCTAGCTGTAAATCTAGAAAAATGTAAATTAATGCAGCTGAGTAGGAAAAATAAACTTATAATGTTCGAGTACAGCAACAGTTACCTGCTGCTTGGAGATAGTCTCGTCTTTAAATATCTAGGCGTAGTGTTGCAAAGCTATATGAAATGGAACGAGCTTGTAAGAAATGTATTGAGGAAGGCGAATGATCGACATTGGTTTACTGGGAGAATTTCAGGAAAGTGTGAGCCATCTGTAAAGCACACCGCGGATAGGACACTAGCGGGACCTGCTATTGAGTACTTGGGTGTTTCGGATCCCTTCCAGGTCGGATTAAAGGAAGATATTGAAGGAGTTCAGAGGCGTGTTGATACACTGATGAGCCAAAACATTATGATTACTTGCTTAGCCATGCGGGGGAGCCGTGCGGTCTGCGGCGCCTTGTCACGATTCGCGTGGTTCCACTCGTCGGAGGTTCGAGTCCTCCCTCGGGCATGGGTGTGTGTGCTGTCCTTAGCGTAAGTTAGCTTAAGTTAGATTAAGTAGTGTGTAAGCCTAGGGACCGATGACCTCAGCAGTTTGGTACCATACGAACTTACCACAAATTTCCAAACCAGCTGCTTAATAGCTTGTATGTCCGTCTTTGGAACGAAATAAATCACTGATTCTGCGTTTCAGGGATCCGACAGTTTGTTGGCAGGTTTATGGAGGCTGTGTCATTAAATGTCTACGAACAAGTCATGTAATTCGTGTAAAGAACGGGCCGCTGATTTGCGTACGCGTTCGATAGCGGCCTAGACAACTTCCATAGGATTTCCATCAGGCAAATTTTACCGCCGAGACATCAACGTGAGTTGAATATAATTTTCCTCAAACCACTCTAGCACAATACTGACACCGAGCCACGGACAATTATACTGCTCAAAGACGACATCGCCGTCGGAGAAGGCATCAAGCAGGAAGGAATGCTGGTTGTTCCCAGCTGCTGCCGTGTCTTCGATTACTACCCCAGCTCCCACAAAAGCGAAGGAGAATGTCTCCCATAGCACAATACTGCGCCCACCAGCCTGAGTCCGTGGTGTGTTGCACTCTTCGAGCCGTCGATCACCTCGATGACGGCGTTTGTGGAGACGTCCAGCGACCTCGTGTAGCAACTCTGTGATTCACCCGAAGAGCCGACAGATTTCCATTGATCGACGGTCGAGTCCCGATGATCTCGTGCCCACTGCAGTCGTAACTGACGACGTCGTTGGGTCAACAAGTGAAAGTGTAGGGGTTCAACAATGTACGACGAACGTTGTGCTCCTATACACGCCATGTTCAACAATGTACAATGAACGTTGTGCTCCTATACACTCCATGTTCAACAATGTACGACGAACGTTGTGCTCCTATACACTCCGTGTTCAACAATGTACGATGAACGTTGTGCTCCTATACACTCCAACAATGTACGATGAACGTTGTGCTCCTATACACTCCACGTTCAACAATGTACGACGAACGTTGTGCTCCAAAACAATCCATGTTCAACAATGTATGATGAACGTTGTGCTGCTAAACACTTGTGCATGCAACAGCATTGTGCTCTTTCGGCAGAGATGCCACAGAGCGCCATCTATTCTGTTTTACAGAGAAGACAAGGCTCCGAACCCCAAGTCCTGTGAAAAATCGTGCACGTCCAACCATTTAGCATCGAGTAGTAGTTTCTATAGCTTTCCGTAGATGCTCACGACATTAGCAAAGGAACATTCATTCAGCTTTGCCGTTTTCGAGTTACTCGTTCACATGCTCTGCGTAATAATAATCTGCTCTTTGTCAAAGACATTTATCTTCATGGCATTCCGCACTTGCAGCCCATATCTTCGCGCGGTTCTAGGCGCTTCAGTACGAAACCACGCGGCTGCTACGGTCGCAGGTTAGATTCCTGCCTCGGGCATGGGTGTGTGTGATGTGCTTAGGTTAATTAGGTTTAAGTAGTTGTAAGTGTAGGGGACTGATGACCTCTATTGTTAAGTTCCATAGTGCTTAGAGCCATTTGAACCATATCTTCGTTAGGGTGATCCACCGTCCGGGTTTGCTCCGATTAAATACTTTTGATACTGTATCACTTATCCACGACGCCATCAGGTGGCTTTCAACATCGCAATGGGCAGTGGTCATAATGTTTTGGCTTATCAGTGTAGATCGATCAACAGACAATAACTACGGAGATTCTTCGGAAACTCACATGGGAATCCCTGGAAGGAAGGTGACGTTCTTTTGAGGAACACTGTTGAGAAAATTTAGAGAACCGGCATCTCGAACTGACTGTAGAACGATTCTACTGCCACCAACGTAAAAGAAAACATCAATAACTTTCCGTTTGAGGACGTTCCTGCAACTTATATGGAACGTATCGCACTTACATTGACAGTATGTAAGCACCGACATGGAGGTCTCAAACTGACTGTAGAACGATTCTACTGCTACCAACGTAAAAGAAACCATCAATAACTTTCCGTTTGAGGGCGTTCCTGCAACTTATATGGAACGTAGCGCACTTACATTGACAGTATGTAAGCACCGACATGGAGGCAAGGATCAGTGCGGCATTTGTGTCTTCCCGACATGCGTACGTTAAATGCGGAAATGTGAGCTATGGCGACATTATTACCAAATGCGTCCAAAAAGGACCAACCTGCGGTTATTCCTTTCGTGGCTGTCGCAGCATAAACGCTAGTAGTCATACATCGGAGAATGAACAATCAACAGCTGAAGTGGGATACATTTGAACATCCGCCCTATATTCCTGGTCTCTCGCTATGAGATTAAGCTGAGGTGACAAAAGTCATAGTTTAACAATATGCACATACACAGATGGCGGTAGTGTCGTGTACGCCAACTATAAAAAGGCAGTGCAATGGCGAAGCTGTCATTTGTACTAAGATGATTCATGTGACACAGTTTCCGGTGTGATTATGCCGCGCGGTGCGGGAAACAACACAATTTCGCAGCGGAATGGCAGCTGGAGCTAGACGCAAGGGACATTCCATTTCGGAAATCGTTAGCGAATTCAATATTCCGAGATCCATAGTGTCGAGAGTGTGTCGAGATTTTCATATTTCAGGCATTATCTCTGACCATGGACAACGCAGTGGCCGACGCCCTTCACTTCACGACTGAGAGGAGCGCCGTTTACGCAGTATTGTCAGTGCTAACAGACAAGCAACACTGCGTGAACTAACTGCAGAAATCAGTGTGAGACATACGACGAAAGTATTCATTACGATACTGCAGCGACATCTGGCGTTAATGGGCTATGGCAGGAGAAGACAGACGCGAGTACATTTGCTAACAGCAAGATATCGCCTGCAGCGCGTCTCTTAGGCTCGTAACAATATCGATTGGGCTCTAGACGACTAGAAAACCGTTGGCTGGTCGGATGAATCCCGATTTCACTTACAAGGGAACCTCCCCATCGCACCCCCCTCAGATTTAGTTATAAGTTGGCACAGTGGATAGGCCTTGAAAAACTGAACACAGATCAATCGAGAAAACAGGAAGAAGTTGTGTGGAACTATGAAAAAAATAAGCAAAATATACAAACTGAGTAGTCCATGTGTATCATAGGCCACATCGAGGACCATCTGAGTTCAGGTATGCTGTGGTCCCGTGGTTAGCGTGGTCATCTGTGTAACGAAAGATACGTGGTTCGAGTCTCCCCGCGAGCGAACATTTTAATTTTTTATTTTGACACAATTATCAAAGTTCAGGCACTCACACATAATCAACTTCGCTCTCCAGAATTCTAGTTCATGTTCAGATTTGCTTGGACATATGTAGGATTTGACGGTCTACACATGGAAAAATTTGATAACGTTAAAAACATGTTTCGACAGAGCACAGAGAAAACTGTGCGACTGTGAAACTGTTGCATTCATTTTTTGCAGTTTATGTGACAAACTATTATGTTTTCATCACTTTTTTGGGAGTGATTATCACATCCACAAGAACACCTAAGTGGGGCAGGTTAGAGGAATCTTTTCACCCATTCGCCAAGTGTACAAGTTAAGTGGGTCGACAACATATTCCTGTCATATGACGCACATGCCGTCATCAGTGTCGTACAGAATATATCAGACGTGTTTTACTGTGGAGGAATCGGTTGACATATGACCTTGCGATCAAATGTTCTCGGTTCCCATTGGAGCGGCACGTCCTTTCGTCTACTAATCTCACGGTTTTGCGGTGAGGTCGCAAAACACAGACACTAAACTCATTACAGTGAACAGAGACGTCAATGAACGAACGGACAGATAATAACTTTGCGAAAATAAAGAAAGTAAACTTTTCACTCGAGGGAATACTTGAACCACGGACCTCTCATTCCGCAGCTGCTCACGCTAACCACGAGACCATGGCGCTCCTTAGTTCAAATACTCCTTAATGTTAACTACCTTGGGCATGGACTACTCAGTTTGTATATTTTGCTCATTTTTTTCATAGTTCCACACAACTTCTTCCTGTTTTCTCGATTGATCTGTGTTCAGTTTTTCAAGGCCTATCCACTGTGCCAACTTATAACTAAATCTGAGGGGGGTGCGATGGGGAGTTTCCCTTGTTAGTAAAGTTATTGATAGGGTTCGCGTGTGGCGCAGACCCCATGAAGCCGTGGACTTGTCAACAAGGCACTGTGGAAGCTGGTGGTGGCTCCATAATGGTGTGGGCTGTGTTTACGTGGATTGGATACGGTCCTCTGGTCCAACTGAACCGAACATTGATTGGAAATCATAATGTTCGATCACTTAGAGATCATTTTCTGCCATTCACGAACTTCCTATTCCCAAATAAGGATGAAATTTTGATGGATGGCAATGCGCATGTCACCGGGCCACAATTATTCGCCATTTATTTCTTGACACTTCGAGCGAATGATATGGCCACCCATATCATCGACATGAACCCAGTCGTACATTTATGGTACATAATCGAGAGATCAGCTCGTGCACAACATACTGCACCGGCGACACTCCCACAGTTATGGACGGCTATAGAGGCAACATGGCTCAATATTTCTGCAGAGGACTTCCAGAGACTTCTTGAGTACATGCCACGTCGAGGTGCTGCACTAAGTCGGGCAAAAGGAGGTCCGACTTGATATTAGGATGCATCCCATGATTTTGTCACCTCAAGAACAAGCCCTTGGCCCTTAGAAAACTCTATGCCAGGTCTACGATTCCTGTCGGACTAGGATGTGCGGCAGGCACTTATGGACTTCTCAACGCAGCAGGACTTGGTGTTTTACCAAACGAGTATCTTCAGCCTGGTGCATCGGTGGAATGATTACCTCAGTGCTCATGGAGATTTTGCCTGATTGGCATACCGATTCTGGACTATACCGCCTTCTAACGGAAACTCTTTTAATGAGTATGGGTGCGTATAGACATGTAATATCTCTTTATATTCTACTAATTATCCCAGCACAATTCTATGAGTGAATTACGTTTCCCGCTTGACCATCTATGTACTCGCAGAATCGATGCGCAAAGTAGTACAGCACTATTACTACTCCATGAGCACATAATTGCTCTTTGTAATATTCTCTATGGTGTGTTGAGAGGACTTCTAGGATCTTCTCCGTGCCAAATAGCCGCATTGAATAATTGTAATTTTGCTATCGAGATTACTGGAAGAAAGAGATTGAAAATATATTGTCTGCTACTCAAGAAAATGTATACTGAGCATTTACATCAAAGGTGTGTAAGGAATCTAATTATATATTTATTCACTAATTGGAAATTTGCACGGAGGTGTCGTTTCGCTGGTAATCAGAAGGGAACTTCCGATGAGTTGGAAACGAACCTGCAATTATTAGATCCAAGGACTCCATTATTTCATCGGATAATTAAACTCTATCAAAGCAAACTTACCGCTTGATCTGAGGTTTCCCGACTGACTACGCAACGCAAGAAAACCAAGACATAATATTTACACAGGACTGCAGATCGCTTCATCGAGACTGCGGACAAGGAGAGTCATCGTCCGATTCTGATTAAGCAAGTAAAGCTTAATTATAACTTTCTTGGGCGACTGTGATGACTATGATATGGCTGCTTATGAATGAGATCATTAATAAAAGTCTAATAACTAACTTTCCTCCTCACCAGCAACCAATGTAAACACAATATTAATTAAAATTATAACAGTTGTTTTTTCCTGGCTCTGCGTGCGAGTGGAACAGGAAAGAAAACGGCCAGTAAGAGTACAAGATACTCTCCGCCACGTAGCGTACGGTAGCTGGCAGAGTCTGTAAACCGAGGTGACGAAAGTCATGATGTCCCTCGTTTTGCCCAGCGTACTGCACCGACTCGACGTGGCATGGACTCAGCAAGCTGCTGGAAATCGCCTGCAGAAATATTGAGTCACGCTGCCTCTATAGCCGTTCGTAATTGCGTAAGTGTGACCGAAGCTGGATTTTGTGCACGAAGTGATCTCTTGATTATGTGCCATAAATGATGGATGGGATTTATGTCGGGTGATCTGCGTAGCCAAATCATGCGCTCGAAGGGCCCACAATACTCTTCAAACAAATGGCGAACAGTTGTGGCCCGGTGATAGGGGGCATTGCCATTCATAAAAATTCCATCTCTGTTTGGGAACACAGCACACACCGTTGTGGAGACACCACCAGCTTCCACAACACCTCGTTGACAACAACTTGGACCCATGGGTTCGTGGGGACTGTGCCGCACTCAAAACCTTATCATCAGCTCTTACCAACGGAAGTCCCTCGATGTGGAGTCTGTACAACCCCAAATCCAAGGTATTAGCCGCCTGCCACCCTGGTTACTGTAGAGGCCCGGAGTGATTTTAGATTTACTGCAGTACAAGAGAGATTGCACTCTTGCCACCGATTTTAATGCAGCATTTTCTGCCATTTTATCTGAGCACCACGACTATGTAGCTGTTTCTACGGATGGTTCGAAACAAGGGGATTCTGTTGGTTGCTCAGTTGTTTTTCCATATCGTGTCCTTAAGGTCCGACTGCCTCAGACTTTTACTGTCTTTGATGCAGAATTGTTTGCGATCTTGCGGGCACTGGAGCACATGAGACATTCTTCCTCTCCTAAATTTCTTGTCTGTTCCGATTCACTCAGTGCCCTTCACTCATTGCAACGTTTGTATCCGGCAGACAAAATTGTCCAGACCATCCAGGATGCCCTCCTCCGACTACAGCGACTGGGGGAGGTTGTAGCTTTCTGCTGGGTTCCGGGGCATGTTGGCATTGCTGAGAATGAAAGGGCAGATCTCGCAGCCAAGGAGGCGTGTCTCGCCCCACAAGTATCTCAGTGTGCTATACCCCTGCACGTACTCACCTCGCTGTTGAGCTCACGGGTCATGCGTCGGTGGGAGGATGAGTGGCTGGAAGTGACTGACAATAAGCTCCGTATAGTCAAGCCCACAACGCGTGTGTGGTGTACTTCCTTTCAGCCCCATCGACGGAACGAGGTTCTCCTCACTTAGCTTCGAATAGGCCACAGCCCTATGACGCACGGCTTCCTGCTCCGGCGAGAGGACCCTCCAATTTGTGGTGCTTGCGGCGTCCAGGTCACTGTGCGCCACGTTTTATTGGATTGCGTTTTATTTTCTGACCAGCGGGTCGCGGCTGACTTGCCAGCGGACCTGCCATCTCTTTTAGGCAACACTCGGACGAATGTGGTTAAAGTTTTAAAGTTCTGTGCCCTGTCAAATGTTTTTACAAAGATTTTAGGGAGAGGATTTTAATTTGCTCACTGTGTGACAAGCTCGCCCATATTTTATGTAAGTGGCCAGCCAATAACAATTTCCTGTGACATTCTTGTTGCTATGTTTCCCCTTTCCTTAGGTTTTACTTTCTTAGGTAGCATTTTCCTTCTTTTCCTGCTTTCTTTGAGTGTGTGCTTTAGTTTTCTTAGGTCTGTCCACATTCGTTCCTTTTAACGTGTGTCAGGGCGCTGATGACCTCGATGTTGAGCGCCCATAAGCCCCAACACACCACCACCACCACCAACGGAAATCGGGAGTCATCTGACCAGCCCACGATTTTCCAACCGTGTAGAGTCCAACGGATATGGTCACGGGCCTAACAGAGGCGTTGCAGTTGACGTCGAGCTGTTACCAAAAGCTCTCGCGTCCGCCGTCTGCCCATCAACGCTAAATTTCGCCGCACTATCCTAACGGATACGTTCGTCTTAAGTCCCACATTGATTTCTGCAGTTATTTCGCGCATTGTTGCTTGTCTGTTAGCACTGACAACGCCACGCAAACAGTGCTGTTCTCGGCCGATAAGTGAAGGCCTCCATCTCGCTCATCGAATTTAATGTCAAGTTTCCCACTATTGTCATTTCTGGCACTTCTCATTACTTCTGTCTTCCTTCTCAATCCATATTCTGTACTGCCGGCCGGAGTAACCGAGCGGTTCTAGGCGCTACAGCCTGGAACCGCGCGAACGCTACGGTCGCAGGTTCGAATCCTGCCTCGGGCATGGATGTGTGTGATTTCCTTAGGTTAGTTAGGTTTAAGTAGTTCTAAGTTCTAGGGGACTGATAACCTCAGAAGTTAAGCCCCATAGTGCTCAGAGCCATTTGACATTTTGACATATTCTGTACTCATTAGACTGTACATTCCATTCAACAGATCCTGTAATTCTTCTTCACTTTCACTGAGGATACCAATATCATCACCGAATCTAAAAACTGATATACTTTCATCTTGAATTTTAATCCCACCCTCAAACTTTTTTCTCGCCGCACACTTTACACTGGGGATCACGGAATAGTGAATTCCGTAACGATTTCCAAAATGGAATGTCCAATGCGTCTAGCTCCGACTACCATTCTGCGTTGAAAGTCATGTGGCCATAATCATGTCGGAAAACTTTTCACACGAATCACATGAGGACAAATGACAGCTCCGCCAATTGACTGCACTTTTGTACCTCGTGTATGCGATGCTGCTGCCACCTGTATATGCGCCTATTGCTATACCATGATTTTTGTCACCTCATTTAAGATGTAGTAGTTGGCGCGCGGATGGAGCAAGATACAAAAAACTGTTTCCACCGACTTAGCGGAAGCTAGTTCTGGAAGCTGACAATACTGGCGGACATCGACCTGCTGGTGTTGTCTCCACGTCAGAAACGCTGCTTCTACAACTGCCTTGCGGAAGTTTACACGCGGTTGACCGCCGCTCTGCGTCGTGTGGCTACTGCGGACGCTGCGGCGTCGCGCCTCCTCGTGCACCGCTGCGGCTGCCGCTGCGGCGGATGAAAATTCGAGGTGGGTGCGCGCCGGCCAATGGGAGTCCTCCCCCGGCCGGTCAGCCGCGCTCTGGCGCGCCATTGGCGGCGGCGGCGCGCGCCCACCGGTCATTCGCCACTCCGCTCTCCTCTCCTCTCCTCTCTCCTCCACGCCACTTTCCGCCCAGCGCCGCTTAGCGCCACGCCAGAGCACCACGCCGCGTCTGACCCCGTGACACACATCGCCGCGACCCGCCACGCCATCCACAGGTGGCCGGCACAGCAGTAAACGCGGCTAGGTAACTGCGGGAATTATCGCACAATCAGCTTAGCAGCTAATACATACAAGCTGTCGACAAGAATAATAAACGGAAGAGTGGAAAACAAAACTGAGGATCTGTGAGACGACCATCAGTTTAGCCGTTCCGAAAGGTAAGTGCATGTACACTACTGGCCCATAAAAATTGTTACACCACGAAGATGACGTGCCACAGACGCGAAATTTAACCGACAGGAAGAAAATGCTGTGATACGCAAATGATTAGCTTTTCAGAGCATTCACACAAGGTTGGCGCCAGTGGCGACACCTACAACGAACTGTCATGAGGAAAGATTCCAACCGATTTCTCATACACAAACAGCAGTTGACCGGCGTTGCCTGGTGAAACGTTGTTGTGATGCCTCGTGTAAGGAGGAGAAATACGTACCATCACGCTTCCGACTTTGATAATGGTCGGATTGTAGCCTATCGCGATTGCGGTTTATCGTATCGCGACATTGATGCTCGCATTGGTCGAGATCCAATGACTGTTAGCAGAATATGGAATCGATGGGTTCAGGAGGTTACTACGGAACGCCGTGCTGGATCTCAACGGCCTAGCAGTCGAGATGACAGGCATCTTATCCGCATGGCTGTAACCGATCGTGCAGCCACGTCTCGATCCCTGAGTCAACTAATGGGGCCGTTTGCAAGACAACAACCATCTGCACGAACAGTTCGCCCGTTTGCAGCAGCATGGACTACCAGCTCGGAGGCCACGGCTAGGGTTACCCTTGACCTTGCATCACAGACAGGAGCGGTTGCGAAGGTGTACTCAACGACGAACCTGGGTGCACGAATGGCAAAACGTCATTTTTTCGGATGAATCCAGGTTCTGTTTACAGCATCATCATGGTCGCATCCGTGTTTGGCGAAAACGCGGTGAACGCAAATTGGAAGCGTGTATTCGTCATCGCCATACTGGCGTATCACCCGGCGTGATGATATTTGCTGCCATTGGTTACACGCCTCGGTCACCTCTTGTTCGCATCGACGGCACTTTGAACAGTGGACCTTGTATTTCAGATGTGTTGCGAACCGTGGCTCTACCATTCATTCGATCCCTGCGAAACCCTACATTTCAGCAGGATAATGCACGACCGCATGTTGCAGGTCCTGTACGGGCCTTTCTGGATACAGAAAATGTTCGACTGCTGCCCTGGCCAGCACATTCTCCAGATCTCTCACCAACTGTAAACGTCTGGTCAATGGTGGCCGAGCAACTGGCTCGTCACAATACTCCAGCCACTACTCTTGATGAACTGTGGCATCGAGTTGAAGCTGTATGTTAGGCTGTACCTGTACACGCCATCCAAGCTCTGTTTGACTCAATATCCAGGCGTATCAAGGTCGTTATTAGGCCAGAGGTGGTTGTTCTGGCTAATGATTTCTCAGGATCTATGCACCCAAATTGTGCGAAAATGTAATCACATGTCGGTTCTAGTATAATATATTTGTCCAATGAATACTCGTTTATCATTTGCATTTCTTCTTGGTGTAGTAATTTTAATGGCCAGTAGTGTAGTAATGACGTTGGACGTAATGCAAACAAGACTGAAGAAAAGTCAAGACACCTTCAGAGGATTTTTAGACCTAGAAGAAGCGTTTAACAGTGTTAAATAGTCAAGAATTGTGAAATACTGAGAAAAATGAGATTATGATATAGAGAAACATTGGGAAATACATTATGTAAAACAACCAAGATGGCAAGTAAAATTAAGACAAAGTACAAAGCGATGTAATTAAAAAGGGTGTAAGATAGGGATACAGACTTTCGCTCCTGCTATTCAATTTATATACAGAAGAAGAAAAAATAGACGTAAAAGAATAGTTTAAGGGTGGGACTAAAATTCAAGATGAAAGGATATCAAAAATTCGGTAATGACATTGGTATCCTCAGTGAAAGTGTAGAAGAATTACAGGATCTGTTGAATGGAATGAACAGTCTAATGAGTACAAAATATGGATTGAGAAGGAAGACAAAATAAAAGAGAAGTAGCGGAAATGACAATAGTGGGAAACTTAAAATTAAATTTAATTAGCGAGATGGAGCCGAAGTTAAGGAATTCTGCTATCTTTGAAGCAAAGTAACGTACGACGGTCGAAGCAAATAGGACGTAAAAAGCAGACTAGCTCAGACAAAGATGGCATTCCTTAATGTAAGGCAGAAATATCTGAGAAGCACAGCATTGCATGGTAGTGAATCATGGACTGCTACGGTCGCAGGTTCGAATCCTGCCTCGGGCATGGATGTGTGTGATGTCCTTAGGTTAGTTAGGTTTAAGTAGATCTAAGTTCTAGGGGACTGATGACCTCTGTTGTTAAGTCCCATAGTGCTCAGAGCCATTTGAACCATTTTTTTGACCCATGGACAATGGGAAAACCGGAACAGAAGAGAATCGAAGCATTTGGGATTTGGTTCTAAGAATAATGGGAAAAAATGCGGTGTACTGATAAGATAAGGAATGGGGAGGTACTCAGCAGTATCGGCGAAGACATACGACATACGAAAAACGTTGAGAGAAGACGGGACAGGGTGATAGAATATGTGTTAAGATATCAGGGATTAACCTCCATGTTACTAAATGGAGCTGTAGGGGGTAAAAACTATATGGGAAGACAGAGGTTGGAATACATTCAACAAGTAATTGCCCACGTAGGGTGCAAGTGTTACTATCAGACGAAGAGGTTGGCACAGGAAGGAATTCGTGGCGGGCTGCACCAAACCGGAAGACCGATGAATGAAAAATAAAACAGTTGCCAGATCCAATTTGCAGAAAATCGGGACTAGCCCCTTTTGGGCTGCGGTCACAAAGGCATTGACAACGTTCGGCCACTATCATCGGCCGACAGCCTGGCCACAGTGCGTCACACCTCCTACACCAGATTTTGGAGCAGTGAGGGAGGTCGAGTGTTACTCAGCCTCCCGGACGGGGTGGATGCCACGATGCATCTATGCTTGGTGTGGAATGTTGCATTGCAGCTTTCGCTATTAAAAAGACTCCGAATGCGTGTGAAAAAGGGTTGTTGGATACTGAAAACTCTTTCCTTAGTTATTAGAATAACCAGACAAGTTTTACAAATATATAACATGAATAGAGAAATGTTCTACGTCTATCTACATCTCCATCTAGAAAGATACTCTGCAGATCACATTTAAGAGCCTGGCAGAGGGTTCATCGAACCACCTTCACAATTCTCTATTATTCCACTCTCGTATACCTCGCGGAAAGAATGAACACTTATATCTTTCCGTACGAGCTCTGATTTCCCTTATTTTATCGTGGTGATTGTTCCTCCCTGTGTAGGTCGGTGTCAACAAAGTATTTTCGCATTCGGAGGAGAAAGTTGGTGACTGGAATTTCGTGAAAAGATTCCGTCGCAACGAAAAACGCCTTTCTTTTAATGATTTCCAGCCCAAATCCTGTATCATTTCTGTGACACTCTCTTCCATATTTCGCGATAATACAAAACGTGGTGCCTTTCTTTGAACTTTTTCGTTGAACTCCGTCAGTCCAGTTTAGTAAAGATCCCACACCGCGCAGCCGTATTCTAAAAGAGGACGGACAAGCGTAATGTAGGCAGTCACCTTAGTAGGTCTGTTACATTTTCTAAGTGTCCTGCCAGTAAAACGCAGTCTTTGGTTAGCCTTCCCCACAACATTTTCTGTGTGTTCCTTCCAATTTAAGTTGTTCGTAATTGTAATACCTAGGTATTTAGTTGAATTTACGGCTAGACTCGTGATGATTCGTGGTGGAATGATTACAAACACTCTGCACAACTTCAAAAAATTCGGCATAACATACATACGGCAGTTAACGTCAAATGACTGTCATTCACCATACGCAGCGTCGGTCAAATCTCCACCGAAAAACTTTCAGAGACTGTTCAGGGAGACCTTCTGAGTATCTTGATATAAGGGTCCCACGGTCTCCGGTGGCTGGTTACAGAGCTATCGCATTTCGTTTGGTTTCTTGATCCAATAAGCTTTGTACCCTTATTGCACTGAAAATAGTGCACACCAGTGCAAATATCGTCAGTTTACGCTATATGTCTTGTTTGGAAACTAAATTGAATAATTCACGCACGGTACTTGCTATTGACCACTGAATTACCCACTTTACTCTTCGCCCTCAAGTTTGCTTCTAGTAAGGATCGGTTCTGTCTCGGGTTTGTTTTTCTGGCAGGTTTATTTGTACGTTAATAATAATATAGAGGAATATGGATAGATTTATTGCTGAAGAGTTGGCCGATATGTGCTTCGTGTATGGGCCCACTGAATGTGAGACAAGAGAGGATCAACGACGCTACGCTAGGCCGTTCCCTTAGTGAGGTAACCTCATCACAGTACTTTTTTTGCATCTGCGTAGTACTCTTTGTTGTATGTGCTAGTAACTGCACATTACTGGCTTTTTCAATAATGTGAAGCTATATTCACGGAAGCATAGGTAATTGCAGAAGTTAGCCGAATAATTCTTAATTGCATTATTACTCTGCAAAGAACTGCAGGACTGTATGCCCGAACAGCCTCTGAAAGTTCGTGAGTGGAGTCCTGGTTGACAGTGCATGTGAGAAAGAAAGCATAGATTTTAGTGTAAGGTACTCCGTACGCCTAAAGCATTGAAAAGTGGAAAGACATTCTTCTCTTTAAGGCAGTCACCAGTCTACTGGGATAAAAAGTTTAAAAAATAGCGGAAGTAGTAATCGTTCGTAGACCTACAACAACCCAAAGAAAGATCCGTTACAGAAGCTTTGAGCATCAAAATTGTCGTAAGCCACATTTCTCACTCGAAACATAATTTTTTGAGGTTATAATCGAGGCCAAAACTTCCACTAGAGATTGTCCCTGTGCTTTAAATGGCATGCTGCACTAGGACAAACATGAGGCTTAGACAGCCACAGAACATACGAAACTTAAATATAAGGTAACTTTCAATGAAGTTGAAATCTGACGTTACCAGGAAAGGAGGCAACGGTCTTAACGTAATTTATTAAAATTAAAAACAATTGCTGGGTAGATTGCAATTTACATTAGACAGGTAAAACGTGATGACTAGTTTTGGTTGTGTATAACAATCAGACTGAGATCGTTTAAGTCGTAAATGCAGGTGAGTATGCATTGAACAGTATCAATAGTGAATATCACGCAGAAACAATACCATTATGTGTTTTTGCATGATGTTCACTATTAATATTGTTCAATGCGTACTCACCTGCTTTTACGACTTGAACGATCTGAAGGCGGTTGTTATACAGAAACGAAACTTGTCATCATGTTTTAATTGTCTAATGTAAATTTCAGTATAGCCAGCAAAAGTTTTTCGTATGAATATTTTTCTTGAATTTTAATACGGTTCAATTAATTATTATTAAAATTTGAAATTGTTGAAAATTTTCGTTTCCAATAAAATACTTTGAGATCATAAGTTCCGAGACATGTCCCTTATGTTACGTTTCTCATCCTCAGGATACTACAAACTCCTTTCATATAAATTTTTTCACAATCCGTGTTTTGCGAATGGGAACGTCGACCGACTCGAGCGAAGAAAACAAACTGATCTGGATTCCGCCGACCGTCGTCCGAAGTCTGTACGTCCAGGTGTTGACATCGGTTGCACAGAGACAGCACACGCACTAACGTACCGATCTGAAGAGCTCGGTCATGTGGGTCGTCGGTGGAATGCCCCCGATGTCAGTGCCACTGTGACCGCAGCCTTACACGATCGACTTCCTTGTCTCATTTCACTACTCTACTGCAGCGGCCCTGGCGTTTTATTCCTGTACTGAGTCTCGTCTGTCACGAGTGGTCATTCTCGTTTACACGTCAACGCCAAAATTGCGTTTGTTGCGTGAGGTGTCGGCCGTGCAGTGTGAAGGAAGGAAGGAAGACCGAAATTCGTTCAGTCTACATCGAGGTCATTAGAGACGGAGCACAAGCTCGGGTTGTTACAAGGATGGGGAGGGAAATTTGCTCTGCCGTTTTAGGGGAACATACCGGCATTTGACTGGCACGATTTAGAGAACTCACGAAAAACCAAAATTTGGATGGCCGGACGAGAACCTGAAACATTGTCCTCCTGAATGTGAGATCTGTATGCTAACCACTCCGCCACCTCGCTCAATCCGCCTAGTTTGGTCCCTGAATGTTGACAATGAGGCACTATTCTTCTTGCGAAAAAAATATAAATAAAGTAACGGAATCTAGGAAGACGCACTAATAACTGAGTTTATTTTCGACCAAAACCAAATTCATAGTGGATATTCTTGACAAAGTGCGTATGAAAAATTTTCCAACACCCTAAAACTGAAAGAATAGGAAACATGTTCTCCTTACACTGAAAATATCGGGAATTATCCGCTCCAAGAAGTATATACTTTCAAGCACGTCAAACAACATTTAGAAGACAGTAAATAGCATCTTACTTTATCCTTTATATCTTGTTTTTTCTTTCTAAGTACGAAATAATTCGATAGAATAGTTGTATTTTAGTTAGAATAATCAAAGCTAACTTTTAAAAATCATAGTAATTGGTCTTAGAAAGCAGAATGTGTGAAATTTGTAAAAATTATTGTCCTTTGAGGAGGACTACTTTTTCTGTTGGGGACTGTACCGCAAGCAGCGCAGGTTTCGAGGGGCCCAGCCGCAGTTGCTTGGCATCTATTCCTTGGAGCAGAACTGGCGTACAATCGTGATCGGAATAAAGCGAAGTGTATCTCTTAACAGTGATTTTTTTTTTATTTTTTGGCCGGCCCGCTGCTTACGTTTTAATAAATCATGAACTAACGAAAAATTTGTCACTGCAAAGTGGCAACAACTGAAATTCACATCATCCCCTAGAGAGCCAAAAGTAAACAGTAACCCCCATGAGAATATTTTGAAGCCAGAAGTGTCGGTTAGCTTTGTAAGTGGTAGCTACAGTTTGTCGTTACATCGTTGTTACTTGTCTGTAGTCACGAGGACAGTTCCGTGTAGTACATTATACAGTGCCCGGTGCAGCCGTCGTAATGTTGTAATAAAGATGTTGCCAAATTTCTGAAGTTATTTCCAACTGGTAGTATTATAATTACTACGACAAACGTATTTTAAAATAAAAAAAACATTCGCATTTAAAGGAAAACAATGTACTTTTTTTGTTTGGCATTTTAGATTTCCCGCCAAAGTGTTCGTGGTAATCGCGTCACCTTGCTAGGATGTCTCGAGTCAGTTAGCTATCTCTCGGGCGGTTCAAATGGTTCAAATGGCTCTGAGCACTATGGGACTTAACATCGGTGGTCATCAGTCCCCTAGAACTTAGAACTACTTAAACCTAACTAACCTAAGAACATCACAAACATCCATGCCAGAGGCAGGATTCGAACCTGCGACCGTAGCAGTCGCGCGGTTCCCGACTGAGCGCCTAGAACCGCTAGACCATCGCGGCCGGCTCTCTCGGAAGCTGTTCGTCTTGGGACAGGTTGTCCGTTTCCCTTAATACCTTGTTAATGGAGAAACTTATCTGAAAACGGCTCATCCCATCTTCATGGTCTGAACAATCTGCAAGCGCAGCGAAAAGAAAAAAAATAGAATGAATTTAAGTGTTGTTGAAATAGTCTTTAAAAACTGAACTCACCTCGAACTGCCGAAATTTGCTGTACCATTACTGTAAAAGTCTCATCGATTTTATCATCTGAAGTGCCGCGCGTTTTCCCGGGCGCCATTGGGAATTTGATGCGAGGGAACGCAAGCATTGAGAGGTGAATGTTGACATCATTCATATCAACTATCTACTCAAAAATTCAGCCCAGTTACCCCAGACTATTTAAGCACGTCAAAATCTTCCACTTACAAGCGAGTCCACACACAATATTAACACACACATAAACATTTCTTTCGGAATTTTTAATAAGTGGACCCTCGGTCTGGAAGCAGTACAGCCTGCGTGTAAACAAGGTCCTAGTGAGAAAGATGAACGCCTAAATCTTTTCGTGCGAGCTCTGACGATAATGGTCATTTCTTCCTGTGTAAGTGGGAGTGAGTAAAATATTATTTCTCATTCTGAGGAGAAAGTTAGTGATAGGAAGTTCGTGAAAAGATCTCACCACAACGAAAAACGCCTTCGTTTTAATGATTGCCGCCGCATCATATCCATAATACTCTCCCCTCCACCTTCCTACTTCGTGATAATACAAAAGAGCTGCCATACCGCGCAGCGATACTGTATCTGAGCAGGAGTGCACAGACAAAATAGTTCATATTTGGATGGAAATCTATAAACCTCCGACCAGCACCGACAAAGGTGTAACACTACGTAGATAGCTTCCGGCCACCCAACACGAATCAACAATGATTCTAAGACAGTAACGCGGTCCGGTGAATTGACCTTTGCTGATTCTCAACAAGCGGTCAGGATTAGGTGCAACGGAGAAGCTCAAGAGCCGCCGTGCCCATTTCCATCTTTTAAATATGGGAAAGTTTATAAGACGAGTACGCAGGAATTTCTTGATACTTTGTCGGTGTTACTGTTAGTCCCCAACGAGGGGTAACAGCGACTGAGTTGTAGTTTTATATGAACTACAAGGTACGGACTTTGTTCTGTTATGAACATCATCAACCACTATACGATTATCCAGTTCACTTAGCTGATTACTGAGAAAAGCTTTGACAATGGTGTGGGTAAACTACAGTCCCTTAGCCACCTATGTTTTTTCTTTCCTTTAGCGTTTCCCGGAGGGTGCCGGAGCCCGTTATTTACTTATGTGTCAGTTACGACGTCATCCCACTCCTTATTTGTGTATATAAGTAAGAAGAATATCACGTGGGATGCATTTGTTGCAAGTACGTTGAGTCTTTTTAGCAGTCTTTTGACAGGTTTTATGCGGCCCACCAAAATTTGGGCTTGTAGGATCGTTGCTCTGAGAGTGACATGCCGGATATCAGCAGTGGAGAGTGCCATCTGCCTAACACACTTACGTCCTCATCACATAAACGATATGCAAGTTGGTGCAAGCGTTAATCCAGAAAGTTGGTAATCATACTAACTGAAAATCGTCTTTAATTCCAAAACTGTTAAGTATAAATGAGAGAAATTTTCATCAACAGTTCCTCATGAAAAAGTAATTAATCTCCTACCACACACATGGTGGTACAAGTCCACTTTTGTTCATTCTGAGATACAGAGTCCTAAAGTTACATGAGCACTGAAAAATCTGCATTTGAGATACCAGAAATATTCAAGCATATGGCTTCTTGCTAGAGATGAACGTTTCTTTCTGTTTGGACCATTAACGTCAGAAGCATCGTAGACAGAAACGTGGAGGTAATGGACATGTGTCACTATTGAAATATGCCCTTCATATTATTTCGTGTACCTGGTTTACGACGGAGCGCCACCTCAGCGAGTACACAATTTAGGCATATAGAAGAAATTAGTCATGTTTATTATTATGGGTCACCGTACCTAATTTGTTGTAGGACTAAAGAAAAGTGAATTTAAACTCTTTCTTTTAAACCACGAGTTTCTTTTTTTTTTTCAATTTGTATCACAAATAGATAAATGTTGTCTCAGAACGAATCAATTACTTATTTGATGCTCAAACAAGACATAAATTCTGAGGATATATTTGTTCTTTGTTACCACCACAAGAAACAAAGTGTTTCCGCAAAAAGTCTAGCAAATTAAATTCCTCGGTGGAACGCACACTGATGTGCTCGAAAGTACAGTGAATGACTGCTTGAGCGAAGCTGACCTGGGACGGACTGTTCTGCCAAAAAGTGATGGATACCTTTAATTGAACACAAGATCGATAGGGAACTGCGACTGGTTTCCCAATATCTGTGCAGTTTGCAACGGCAACTTGAGACCAGATCCGAGATCCAAACAAATAAGCCGGCCGGAGTGGCCGTGCGGTTCTAAGCGCTACAGTCCGGAACCGAGCGACCGCTACGGTCGCAGGTTCGAATCCTGCCTGGGGCATGGATGTGTGTGATGTCCTTAGGTTAGTTAGGTTTAAGTAGTTCTAAGTTCTAGGCGACTGATGGCCTCAGAAGTTAAGTCGCATAGTGCTCAGAGCCATTTGAACCAGCCAAACAAGTAAAGACACTCGAAAAGCAACACAGGTTGTGTAATTAACTTCGCAAATTGTGAGCTGCTCAAAACAAAAGCAGTGCTAGCGCAAAGAAGCGACACCTACTCAATCGACTCAGCGACAAATTGAGTGAGACTGAGGCCAGGCGCCTCTCTCTCTCTCTCTCTCTCTCTCTCTCTCTCTCTCGATGTGGTGTCGCCTCTAGACCATGCGTCGCTGCACGGCCTCCCCGACTAACTTGCATTCCTCCTGTTCCCAGAAAACGACGGCTTATAGGAGAGGATTCACAAATTTCGACACAATGGCGACGACGAACTCCTCTCAACAGGCTGAAATGCAGGGAAGCTGTCAAAACGTTTTGCACTGTCTCTTACGGTATGCCCATTAATTGGCTACAGTTTGGTACACTGCATATGCCGTGCCACCAACTCATTGGTGCAGACATCCACACTACAGCGCCTATGCTGATAACCTTTCTGATGGGCTGACATCTTCTGGATGGTTGGACTCAGGGCACGGCACAGTCGCGTATTTGCAGCCGCCGACACTAACTGCAGATTTATCACACCAGAAATGCTCGCGGGGCCTGTGGTCACCCTGCTATAACTTGGACAATGGAAACCAGCCAGCGAGCCGTACGACCACAGCAATTCTGTGGACCAGTGGTACTGCAAGGGACGGGGAAGGGGGGAGGGGAGGGGAGGGAGGAAAGCTTTGAGCCCTCCGGTGTTCACAGCACTGCGACCACCCAGGTTCGTCACTGCACTCTCTCAGACCTCGTCCAGCAAAAGGAAATTCACGAATCTTACACTATAAGTTACTAATTAGGGATTTCCCTCCACCACGGTTAAAAACATTAAGCTACCAGTTTTACTTACTATGACAAAAACGATATATGTGATAGTACAGTCACACAATCTTTTCATTCGAAAGTAACAATTGCCCCAAACACCGTTTATCCTCTGCCTTCCCTTACAATATTTTGGTCTCAGCGGCTCGCTTCAGTAGCCTACCGTGGAAGACATTCCCTAATACTTCAACTGCAATGCTATCATCCTATATGTTCTTGTAGTTACGGTCTTGCACAAATAGATTTCCACACCAATTCCTCAGAGATTTGCACTTCTTATCTTGTCAGCGCATTTAATTTTCAGTACCTTTCTGTACCACCACATCTCAAATGTTTGCATTCTCTTCTGATCTCGTTTCCCCGTAGTACACGGCTCATTTTTATACAATGTGTAATGACAAACTGTGACAATCGTTGTTTCGCGACAGTCGATGTAATGTACGGTTCAAATGGCTCTGAGCACTATGGGACTTAACATCTGTGGTCATCAGTCCCCTAGAACTTAGAACTACTTAAACCTAGATAACCTAAGGGCATCACACACATCCATGCCCGAGGCAGAATTCGAACCTGCGACCGTAGCAGGATGTAATGTACGTTCAACACTTTTTATTCAAGTTCTTGTTATGTTATGAATTATAATAGTCGACCAAAAAGTTTCCGTTTAAGGGCGATGCTGCAGTGTATAAGCAACCCAGTGCAACTTCGTTACGGGTATACATAAGATCGATATGTAGGCAAGGGGTTAGTGTCGCATTCGAAAAGTAACTTCTTGATCGTCCTTACATACGTATCCAATTTTTAATGGAAATTTATCCAGCTATTAATTTGATGATGTTGATGTTTCGGTATCTATAGTTTGAACAGAACAGAAGTTCAAGTTTAGCGAGAGTTGGTGATAATAATTCACACTGAGTTAAATACGAGGGTTGTCCAGAAAGTAATGCACCGCATTTTTTCTTCTTCAACAATTTTTTATTGAACATGACGAGAGTTACACACAAAAAAGAATAGTGTTTTACATACAGGCCCTATTTTTCCACGAAATCTCCATCCCGTTCTATGGCTTTCCTCTAGCGCGAAAACCGAGCGAGGGGGCGCAGTGGTTAGCACACTGGACTCGCATTTGGGAGGACGACGGTTCAATCCTGCGTCCGGCCAACCTGATTTAGGTTTTCCGTGATTTCCCTAAATCGCTTCGGCAAATGCCGGGATGGTTCCTTTGACAGGGCACGCCCGACTTCCTTCCCTATCCTTCCCCAATCCGATGAGACCGATGACAACGCTGTTTGGTCTCTTCCCCCAAATCAACCCAACCCCTCTAGTACGAAACAAGGCCGCGTATGACTGCCTACACTACGCTTGTCCGTCCTCTTTTAGAATACTGTTGCGCGGTGTGGGATCCTTACCAGATAGGACTGACGGAGTACATCGAAAAAGTTCAAAGAAAGGCACCACGTTTTGTATTATCGTGAAATATGGGAGAGTGTGTCACAGAAATTATACAGGATTTGGGATGGACATCATTAAAAGAAAGGCGTTTTTCGTTGGAACGGAATCTTCTACGGATTTCCAATCACCAGCTTTCTCCTCCGAATGCGAAAATATATTGTTGACACCGACTTACATAGGGAGGAACGATCACCAAGATAAAATAAGGGAAATCAGAGCTCGTACGGGAAGATATAGGTGTTCATTCTTCCCGCGCGCTATACGAGATTGGAATAATAAAGAATTGTGAAGGTGGTTCGATGAACCCTCTGCCAGGCACTTAAATGTGATTTGCAGAGTATCCATGTAGACGTAGATGTAGATGCCCTGTCGGTAGCAGTCCTCGTCCTGGTGACGGAGCCAGCGCTTCGCTGTGTGAACTTCGTTTGCTGATTGACAGAGGCAGCGCCAACTGCCGAGTCGCAATGCGTCTGTCCTCGCGAATGACATCAGCTCGCTGCAACATGTCAGGTGTGAGAGCCGTGGATGATTTTCCCGACCGTTGTAGATCGTGGATCTCTGCCGAACCGCTTTCTATGCCCTCACCCCCCGTGCCCAACGACTAACTGAACTTCTGTCGAAAGCAGATGCTCCACAGACTTGGCACAAGCGTTTGTGAATACTCTCCACAGTGTCTATTTCTGCAGCGAGAAATTCAATAACGGCACGTCGATTATAACGTACATCACCTACAGACGCCATTTTGAAACTGTCCTGCAGCTACGCTATCTGTCGGAAGTGACGGAAACTTGGCGCCCTTACTCAGGAGACTTTAAATAACACGAATGTAACGCTTCGAAATCGTAGCATTGTTTTCGGCACAGAAATTAAATGCGGTTCATTACTTTGTGGGCAACCATGGTATTAATGAAAGGTCAGGTATTGTTTTAGTAAAATAAGGAAGATAACTTTTATCAAATGATATAATTTTTTACAAGCTCTATTGTAGGCTTATCAAAGCGATTTTAAACAATAAGGGACGCTGTTTGGCAGCGTTTGAATAGATTTTACCCTAGAGTGGAATTTGATTTATTGTTTTTGAATCGTATATACAAGTTCTTTGCCACTCAGTAGCGATTCAATATATGCTGTTGACGACAGATTGATTCGAAGTTTGTCGCAATCCTCATCTATGCTCCACATATTCTATTAAGCGTTGTAGAAAGCCGAATTTGCAAACTATCAGTCAAAGAAGAAAAGCCACAAATGTTGGTCTCTGGTCGAGTACTTTCAGAAATATCTTTCTCAAATTGGAAACCTTTGAGCTCACAGAGTGGATAACGACATTCAGTCTTCCCTTGTACCGGTTACGAAAGAAAGGGCAAGGAATAAAATGATTCGGGGGCGATATATACCCTCCACCACATATCATACGGTGGTTAACATCTACATTTCTACATTTATACTCCGCAAGCCAACCTACGGTGTGTGGCGGAGGGCACTCTACGTGCCACTGTCATTACCTCCCTTTCCTGTTCCAGTCGCGTATGGTTCGCGGGAAGAACGACTGCCGGAAAGCTTCCGTGCGCGCTCGAATCTCTCTAGTTTTACATTCGTGATGTCCTCGGGAGGTATAAGTAGGGGGAAGCAATATATTCGATACCTCATCCAGAAACGCATCCTCTCGAAACCTGGACAGCAAGCTACACCGCGATGCAGAGCGCCTCTCTTGCAGTCTGCCACTTGAGTTTCCTAAACATCTCCGTAACGCTATCACGCTTACCAAATAACCCTGTTCTTCTTTGGATTTTCTCTATCTCCTCTGTCAACCCGATCTGGTACGCATCTCACACTGATGAGCAATCCTCAAGTATGGGTCGAACGAGTGTTTTGTAAGTCACCTCCTCTGTTGATGGACTACATTTTCTAAGGACTCTCCCAATGAATCTCAACCTGGTACCCGCCTTACCAACAATTAATTTTATATGATCATTCCACTTCAAATCGTTCCGCACGCATACTCCCAGATATTTTACAGAAGTAACTGCTATCAGTGTTTGTTCGGCTATCATATAATCATACAATACAGGATCGTTCTTTCTATGTATTCGCAATACATTACATTTGTCTGTGTTAAGGGTCAGTTGCCATTCCCAGCACCAAGTGCCTATCCGCTGCAGATCTTCCTGCATTTCGCTACAATTTTCTAATGCTGCAACTTCTCTGTATACTACAGCATCATCCGCGAAAAGCCGCATGGAATTTCCGACACTATCAACTAGGTCATTTATATATATTGTGAAAAGCAATGGTCCCATAACACTCCCCTGTGGCACGCCAGCGGTTACTTTAACGTCTGTAGACGTCTCTCCATTGAGAACAACATGCTGTGTTCTGTTTGCTAAAAACTCTTCAATCCAGCCACACAGCTGGTCTGATATTCCGTAGGCTCTTACTTTGTTTATCAGGCGACAGTGCGGAACTGTATCGAACGCTTTCCGGAGGTCAAGGAATATATCATCTACTTGTGAGCCTGTATCTAATATTTTCTGTGTCTCATGAACGAATAAAGCGAGTTGGGTCTCACACGATCGCTGTTTCCGGAATCCATGTTCATTCCTACACAGTAGATTCTGGGTTTCCAGAAACGACATGATACGCGAGCAGAAAACATGTTCTAAAATTCGACAACAGATCGATGTCAGAGATACAGGCCTATGGTTTTGCGCATCTGCTCGACGACCCTTCTCGAAGACTGGGACTACCTGTGCTCTTTTCCAATCATTTGGAACCTTCCGTTCCTCTAGAGACTTGAGGTACATGGCTGTATCTAAGTAGATGTAGATGTTCTATTTCTCTTATCAAGAGATAAACTCCTTGGCAGTACCGTAGATAGACATGGAAAATGGTCTGCCCATTAATTCTCAGGAAAGGAAATGGCGCAGTATTACAAAGGTGAGGGGGAGGGGTCTACTTTTCCTCTACCAAAGGAACCGTGCAGGCAGCACAAACCACGGGCGGGTCGTGGATGGCGTCCACTCACCTCCTCTGCGGCACCAGCGTAGACCGCTGACAGCAGGTGAAAACGAGAGTGGAGCGGAGGTCTCGCGGAAACTGTTGGCCGCAGGCCTGTCCCGCGAATTTGCAATTACTATGGTTGGGCAGAGCGGCGCTGATTGTCCGCTGGAACCAGTTTTTGCCGCTCTCACTTTCGCGGCTATATTTGGAGACCGCGAACCGGCAGCGGCCGAGACGCCGTCCATCGCCACACTGGTGACCTCGGCGCCACTGGCGACCGACCGATCTCCAGGGACACACACACTAATCCCGCCATCTTTGCGAGCTACCTGTCTGATTATCGTGTGACCAAAGCTGATGTCCTTCCTAGAAAGGCAAACTGATGGTCTTGAAAACGGATACTGAGGAATCACCCGTAAGACAACAGACGCAAACACCTCATAACAGAGTTCTGCGGGAGCGGGTGACGAGATTGAGAACGTTGTTCTGGCGCACTCCGTGACATCCTAACGCCTGCTGCGTACTGCAACTCCCCACACTACTGAACCTCAATATCTGACATCAGCTTCTACTGTGCTCATCACATCGTACGACCGATATCGGAGTGGCACGGAGGGGACTTGCAGGTAAGAAACCATGACTATTTAAGTAATTTACTGCAGTTTTCAGTTCAGCCTTCGGGTTTACCTTTTTTGGGTAAAAGCAATACATTAAAGGGAGGTTTACTATCTTTGGCCAGAAAAAAGTACGTTTTTTGAAATTTTTTTTCTCGGGATGTGTTATAGACATCAGTGTCAAATTTTGTCAAACTGTTTATTGATATTTTCTCTACAAACTGAAATTTTTTCGACCGGAAACGTCGAAGAGCAAAGGCGAAAGTGCCGTCGGAACAAAACAAAATTTGCCGGCCGCGGTGGTCTAGCGGTTCTAGGCGCTCAGTCCGGAACCGCGCGACTGCTACAGTCGCAGGATCGAATCCTGCCTCGGGCATGGATGTGTGTGATGTCCTTAGGTTAGTTAGGTTTAAGTAGTTCTAAGTTCTAGGGGACTGATGACCACAGATGTTAAGTCCCATACTGCTCAGAGCCATTTGAACCAAAACAAAATTTCGATGTAGTCTTTCACGCTCGGTATGTCACAGTTCAGCCGACTCGTCTGAAATCAAATTTGAGTTGACGTTAGCGAAGTATATAAGATTCTTAAGTAGTTGTACCTCCCTTAAATTATTTGGACCACAGGGAATAAAATGGCGGCCATTAAAAAAAAAAGGTTTTTCGACGTCGTCGGCCAAGTAAAAATATTTACAGCTGATGGATCGGAATAAAAGTTGTGCAACTCCTAAACAATTTAGCTAGCTTCGTCAGAAAGAAAGAATCATGCCAATCGGTTCAGTGGATCTGAAGTTACCATACCGCACGATAAAAATGTCATTTCGAGAAAAACGCGTTTGAAGTTTTGACTACATATAAACGCGATATTACGCAACGTAATCTGCTATTCCGGGTCCATAAACTAGTCCTTCCTCTTCCTCATAGAGGGCGTTCTGCTCGATCTGGGTCATCCTGCGCTGCTCCAGAGTCGCTTGTACGGCCGGTGACAAGCGGTTTTCGGCCCCTTGAATCCGGTCGTCGTCCGAATGCTTGGCGAACTGCGTCGAATAGAATCCAAGGGTAACGTCCATCGTTGTCATGGTCTTCAGAATTGCTGAATATCCTTCGTTGAAGCTGCTCACTGCCAGGAAAGTCGCAATCTCCACAGTCTTCGCACCAGAATGCAAATGCTTGGGGGCTAACTTCCAAACACACACGTTCAAACGTTCATTTGAATTTTTTTGTGTTTCGTCCCAAGCACCGGTAAAATAACTCGTCCTCCGAAAGAAAAAAAACCGGTGCGTGAAAAAGGGCGATTTCAGGCAGGTGAATTTATTTGATCAACCGCGATTAACAAACATTACCGTTCCGTATTCGGAAAAACCGTTTCAGGGGTGGATTCTAAACACGTTTATGGGTCCAAAAATGCAATTTAACAAATCGATTTTTTGAACTAAAATAGTAAACTTCCCCTTATAGGTACAGCGAGGATCCAATAGTAAAACTATGGAAATTAGATACAGTCATAAGGAAAGTTATGTGGTCAGTGACATATAGTGGGTGCGAGTGAACAACAGTTTTTCCAAATTTTGTGTCCGATGGTCACTGGACATTGTAACAATCTTTGAAGGAGGTGACATGTGATAAGTTGGTTTTTCCGGAATATAGGGATGATTTACGTAGGAATTATTTCTGTGTCCAGGCGTGCCACCAGTTGATAGAAAAGAATTCGTTGTACAGTGGCATGATGAACTGTTGAACAAGTACCTAAAAAAGTGGACACTGTCAGAAGTATGTGCTTACATGTTCAGGACCACGAGATTATTTGTAATATATGTGTTGGCTAAAAAGTAGTGGCAGTACTGTTATAATTCATACCAGACTTCATTGACAGACGTTTACAGTATTACATGCCCTCAGTATAATCGCCCTATGTCTTGATCATCTTCACCGACACAAATGGAAGTTGTTGTACACCGTCTGCAAGTCCATCTCTGTCGATGTGTCGCAAAGACTGCCCTGTGGCCTAGATGATATGTTCTCTTGTGTTGTAGTGCGTGCCTTTGAGGAGGTTCCTTCATTTTGGCGAACAGGTCACATGAACTCGTATCGGGTGAATGCGGTGGATGTTCCAGTATCTCCCATCCCCACATACACAGGAGCTCCTGCGTGGCGTTCACTTTGTGACATGGTGCACTGTAATGAAGGATGATGGGATGCACTGCCAGAAAGAAGTTGCTGTCGCTTTAATCTCAGTGCGGGATGAAGGTGATGTCACAAGAAATTGCAGCTGCAGGCTGCAGTGCCATCCGCCACTGGAGTAAAAAGTGATGCACAATCAACCCATGAAGCCACAATAACCATCACTTTGGTGCCAGCTGGTTTACGGTGCACATTCTGTGTGTGAGGAGAACCAGGGAGCTTCCATTCGTGACATCCTGCCACCCCGAAACACTGAACACTGTCATCCATCTAGCAACCATACGATATGGTAATGCAACATCTCGGCAAACCTCACACAGTCCCTAAAAACATTGCTGTGCACTCCGACCACCCATTTCAATCTTCGTCCACGTACGTCTCTCGTGTTTTCTAAATATACTGTCCGAGCGCTTCAACTCAAAAAATGGTTCAAAGGGCTCTGAGCACTATGGGACTTAACTTCTGAGGTCATCAGTCCCCTAGAACTTAGAACTACTTAAACCTAACTCACCTAAGGACATCACACACATCCATGCCCTAGGCAGGATTCGAATCTGCGACCGTAGCGGTCGCGCGGTTCCAAACTGTAGCGCCTAGAACCGCTCGGCCACCCTGGCCGGCAGCGCTACAACTGGCAGTGAAGATTTCCTCTTTCCAGTTCCATGTTAAGCTCATCTTTGGTACCGAGAGTATTACTACCGAAGGTCTAACATGATCCACTACCTCATGAAAAGGTGTGTGACACCCTATAAATTACATGCCTCAGATCATTGAGTTTGCTCCGTATTAACTGTGTGTGTCATCTCCTTTTTAAGGGTGTCAGAAAAGTGAAGTATTCTGATCTGGAACTAAGTAGACTGAAGGGCATAATTATGAAAGGGGAAACTGAAAGGCCATATTTCATGAAAGGGAATATTCTGTTTTGCTCCACTCGGGGAAGCCATGGTCATAAAATGAAACTACCCAACGATTTTGTCCCTCTTGTTCTTAAATACATCCGCAAAGCTGCTCTGGGTGGAGATTTAGGGGTCTTTAAGACGAGAATGAAAATTATGGAGTACTTCATACTGAATGCTGTGGATAAGCGGATTATGGGTATTTTATCAGTGTGTAAGAAGTATGGTATTAGCAATCAGCTTTAAATTCACGCCAGGTATTCCTGACATTAGAAGTCGTTAATTCGCTCAGGGAAATGATGTATGTTGATTATGGGAGGGGGGGGGGTGTTACCATGCTTGCGAGACGGCTATCAGTACACGTTTGTGTGCGTGGGCGCGTTTATGTGACGCACTATATCCGAGAGTACGACAAAATGCCTCCAACCTACATTCGGGACCCGTGGGCCGAGCAAGGTGTTAGACATAGTGCCCCTACCTTCAACTCAGTATCCTTACGCAATTTCTCCTTTTGAAACTGGTATTGCACATACCACAACGACAAAATATTACTCTAATCCGCCAATTAAATATTAGGGCAGCAGGAATTTACGCGCTGCCCCAGTTGTATTCCATCACATGGACCATACCCACTGGGATAGTTCCCTGCCGTGGAGGGTGTGTGCCTTCAATAAAGCCGTAGATGACGCATGCCGACCATATGATCGCCTTTAGGCCTCTCCCCTGCTCAACTTGTGGTCGTTGAACGGCCTTCTTCCGAAGAGATTGGATGCAGCGCAGATTTTTGCTAGGTAGAATGACCTATATTATAGGTGTAAACCTGTTATACGAATGTAAAAAGAGTATCAACAGACCCAGATCGTCTCTTTTCTCATTCAGGTGTTCCACGCTTTACATTTATATCTACATCTACATACATACTCCGCAAGCCACCACACGGTATACTGTACCACTACTAATCATTTCCTTTTGTGTTCCACTGGCAAACAGAGCGAGGGAAAAAGATTGTCTGTATGCCTCCCTACAAGCCCTAATTTCTCTAATCTTATCCTCACGGTCCTTACGCGAAATTTACATTGGCAGTAGCAGAATCGTTCTGCACTCAGCCTAAAATGCTGATTTTCTAAATTTTCTGAATAGTGCTCCTCGTAAAGAAATCACCTTCCCTCCTGTGACAGGTTCTTTACGTAATCATCCAGTAGCATTATCCTAAAAACGTTTTTTAAAAATTTTTGTTCTATACGTCAATTACGATTTAAATAGCATATTTGAACATTGAGAAAGCTGCAGTTTTTAAATTCTTTATGATCTGATGTGACTGGGTAGGTGAATGCAGTGAAGATGGTAGAGAGTGATCATAATTTTAAGTGTAATTGTATTTTATACATTTTTAGTTTAACTGTTTTAACCACAGTCGTCATGGACCATTTTGGCAAGAGTGCTTCTGAGCGCCCTAAATTCGTAAACACACTTAAGACAAACATGGATTCTCATCTCTGAGTTGGTGGCCAATAGCGGCAGGATAATGGCGACTACCAGAAACAAATATATAGGTTGTGATACGTATCTTTCCGAAAATTGAGTAGAATTGGAATAGACTGCAGAGACAAAAGATTCATTTTCAATTTCTGCAAAGACCAGAGCACAGAAATTAATTTCAAGATAGATGCTAGGATAACGATAGGTGTCTGACAAAGCTATCTTCCCTCTCCGTATTTATTTAATTTATTCGTAGGAAGTGCAATGCAAGGAATGGAAAGCGGTACTAAAGAGATAAAAATTAATCATAAACAAATACGATGTACTCGATTTGCTGATGATATAGTAGTCTAAGCAGATTCTGAGAAGGATATGAACTGTATTTTATAGATTTTGTCTGACATCTTGGACAACCACAAACTGAAAATATTCGCAAGCAAGACTAAAATAATGGTGATAGATAAATCGTACAGTCAAGTAGGGGCAAATGTTAAGAGAGGAAACAAAACAGTAATGCAAGTAAATGAATTTAGTTACTTGGGAAGTACAATGACACATGACAATAAAAGTATAGTAATGAATGTTAAAGGAATAACAGCAGTGACTAAACGGGCCTTCAGTAATAAGAGTTTTTATTAACAAACAACCACCTTTGAACACGGAAGAAATTCACTGAGACATTTATTTGGAGTATTTTAAGCTGTGGTTGTGAAGTGTGGGTCCACGACGCACAAGGAACACTATTAGAAGCAATAGATATGTGAATGTGGAGAAGAGCCGCATAGACGTCCTGGACCGAAAAAAATGTAGTAAAGAAATGCCACATTAAACTAAGGAGAAAAGGAAATTGATTAAGGCAGACTCAGATAATCCATTTGATAAAATATTATCAGGAACTATAGCCGACATATTCGTAGCGAGAGAATCAGCAGCTGCGGTGATATCTAAAAAAAATTTTTAAATTTATAGATTTATTTTTCCTTTTCAGTTGTACTTTTTTGTCCTATAAGTAGTTTCGATCACGCTCAGTCATCTTCGGATCTTCGTTGGTTGGTTGGTTGGTTGGTGGATTTGGGGGAGGGGACCAAATAGGGAGGTCATCAGTCCCGGCGGATTGGGGAAGGATGGGGAACGAAGTCGGCCGTGCGCTTGCAAAGGAACCATCCAGGAATTACCCTGAAATGATTTGAGGAAATTACGGAACGCCTAAATCAGAATGGTCGGACGCGGGTTTGAACCGTTGTCGTCCCGAATGCAAGTCCAGGGTGCTAAATACTGCGCCACCTCGCTCGGTCTTCGGATCTATGTAGTTGCGTAAGCAACTAAATATGCCTAACACAGTGTGTCCCAGTTCCGTTAGGACTGTGGCCACGGAAAATAAATATCATGGTTTATGTTCACAAAATCACCGCATTTATTCAAAATCCTCTTCTCCTGAATCAACGCACACCTAAAATCGTTTTAAAGTGTTTTGAAACAGACGCTATAATCCTTTTCTGCAATTCCATTTACCACTGTAGTGCAGTTTTATTGGCTATCCTCAGATGGACCGTAATTGTGTCCTTCATTGCCACCTTCAATTCTGGGAACAACCGAAAGTCGGTTGGGGTCAAATCCGGCGAATACGGCGGGTGCTCCAGGATTTCGATGCATTTGCTGACCAAAAACTCGCAAACAACCTTCTCTTTGTTTGCTGGGTCATTGTTGTGGAGTGACCAGAAATCTGCCTCTGGGTATACGTGTCGAATTCGATGAATTCTCATCCACTATCGATGGAGGACTTGAAAAGGTGTTGCTTCACTGCTTCACCGCCGTGTTTCGACAAGCGTCAGACACGTACTGTTACAGTCGCGGTCAGGACGCGTGCTGTAGTGAATCAGTTTGACGTTCTACATTTGTTTTCTCTTTATTGTTATTTTGAGCACCTTGTACAAAGGTGGGCTGACGTTCTACATGGCTGCTGTAGAAACTTCGTGGATCGTAATACCACTACTCGTCACGAGATAGCATAAGCAGTTTGAAATATCACACAAACAGCCGTGATGAATGGGACACACCGTGTATACAGGAACTACACATCACGTCCAGTTCCTGTATAGAGGGTGGTCCATTGATCGTGACCGGGCCAAATATCACGAAATAAGCATCAAACGAAAAAACTACAAAGAACGAAACTCGTCTAACTTGAAGGGGGAAACCAGATGGCGCTATGGGTGGCCCGCTAGATGGCGCTGCCATAGGTCAAACGCATACCAACTGCGTTTTTTAAAATAGGAACCACCATTTTTTATTACATATTCGTGTAGTACGAAAAGAATGTGAATGTTTTAGTTGGACCACTTTTTTCGCTTTGTGATAGATGGCGCTGTAATAGTCAAAAACGTGTAAGTACGTGGTATCACGAAACATTCCGCCAGTGCGGACGGTATTTGCTTCGTGATACATTACCCGTGTTAAAACGGACGGTTTACCAATTGCGGAAAAGGTCGATATCGTGTTGAAGTACGTCTATTGTGATTAAAATGCCCAACGGGCATGTGCTATATATGCTGCTCGGTATCCTCGACGACATCATCCAAGTGTCCGGACCGTTCGCCGGATAGTTACCTTATTTAACGAAACAGGAAGTGCTCAGCCACATGTGAAACGTCAAACACGACCTGCAACAAATTATGATACCCAAGTAGGTGTTTTAGCTGCTGTCGCGGCTAATCCGCACATCAGTAGCTGAAAAATTGCGCGAGAATCGGGAATCTGAAAAACGTCGGTGTTCAGAATGCTACATCAACATCGATTGCACCCGTACCATAGTTCTGTGCACGAGTAATTGCATGGCGACGAATTTGAACGTCGTGTACAGTTGTGCCACTGGGCACAAGAGAAATTACGGGACGATGTCAAATTTCTTGCACGCGTTCTATTTAGCGACGAAGCGTCATTCACCAAGAGCGGTAACGTAAATCGGCATAATATGCACTATTGGGCAACGGAAAATCCACGATGGCTGCGACAAATGGAACATCAGCGGCCTTGACGGGTTAATGTATGGTGCGGCATTATGGGAGGAAATATAGTTGGCCCCCATTTTATAGATGGCAATCTAAATGGTGCAATGTATGCTGATTTCCTACGTAATTTTCTACCGATGCCGCGCGGGTGTAGTCGAGCGGTCTGAGGCGCTGCAGTCATGGACTGTGCGGCTGGTTCCAGCGGCGGTTCGAGTCCTCCCTCGGGCATGGGCGCGTGTGTTTGTCCTTAGGATAGTTTAGGTTAAGTAGTGTGTAAGCTTAGGGACTGATGACCTTAGCAGTTAAGTCCCATAAGATTTCACACACATTTGAACATTTTTTTTGTTCTAGCGATGTTAAAACAAGATGTTTCACTGCATGACAGAATGGCGATATACTCCCAACATGATGGATGTCCGGCACATAGCTCGCGTGCGGTTGACGCGGTATTGAATAGCATATTTCATGACAGGTGGATTGGTCGTCGCAGCACCATACCATGGCCCGCACGTTCACCGGATCTGACGTCCCCGGATTTCTTTCTGTGGGGAAAGTTGAAGGATATTTGCTATCGTGATCCACCGACAACGCCTGACAACATGCGTCAGCGCATTGCCAATGCATGTGCGAATATTACGGAAGGCGAAGTACTCGCTGTTGGGAGGAATGTCGTTACACATATTGCCAAATGCATTGAGGTTGACAGACATCATTTTGAGAATTTTGTGGTATTTACAGGTAACAACGCTGTAACAACATGCTTTCTCAAAAAAAAAAAAAAAAATGTTCAATTGTGTGTGAAATCTTATGGGACTTAACTGCTAAGGTCATCAGTTCCTAAGCTTACACACTACTTAACCTAAATTATCCTAAGGACAAAGACATACACCCATGCCCGAGGGAGGACTCGAACCTCCAACGGGACAAGCCGCACAGTCCATGATGCGTTCTCAGAAATGATAAGTTCACAAAGGTACATGTATCACATTGGAACAACCGAAATAAAATGTTCAAACGTACCTACGTTCTGTATTTTAATTTAAAAAAAACTACCTGTTACTAACTGTTCGTCTAAAATTGTGAGTCATATGTTTGTTACTATTACAGCGCCATCTATCACAAAGCGAAAAAAGTGGTCCAACTAAAACATTCATATTTCTTTACGTACTACACGAATATGTAATAAAAATGGGGGTTCCTATTTTAAAAAACGCAGTTGATATCCCTTTGACCGATGGCAGCGCCATCTAGAGGGCCATCCATAGCGCCACCTGGTTTCCCCCTTCAAGCTAGACAAGTTTCGTTCTTTTTAGTTTTTTCGTTGGACGCTTATTTCGTGAGATATTTGGCCCGGTCACGATCAGTGGTCCACCCTGTAGAGACCACGCGTGCCTAAGCAACTACAGATCTTGTGTATTTGCTGTAGAGACCCAACGTATTCCTTACGCAACTACACAGGTCTGAACATGATCGAGTGTGATCGAAACATGCAACACCGTTAAAAGCGTGGTACTGAGACGTAAAAATAAATGATATATACCGGGTGATCAAAAAGTCAGTATAAATTTGAAAACTGTATAAATCACAGAATAATGTAGACAGAGAGGTAGAAATTGACACACATTCTTGGAATGACATGGGGTTTTATTAGAACCAAAAAAGTACAAAAGTTCAAAAAAGTCCGACAGATGGCGCTTCATCGGATCAGAATAGCAATAATTAGCATGACAAAGTAAGACAAAGCAAAGACGATGTTCTTTACAGGAAATGCTCAGTATGTCCACCATCATTCCCCAATAATAGCTGTAGTCGAGAAATAATGTAGTGAACAGCACTGTAAAGCATGTCCGGAGTTACGTTGAGGCGTTGGCGTCGGATGTTGTCTTTCAGCATCCCTAGAGATGTCAGTCGATCACGATACACTTGCGACTTCAGGTAACCCCAAAGCCAATAATCGCACAGACTGAGGTCTGGGGACCTGGGAGGCCAAGCATGACGAAAGTGGCGGCTGAGCACACGATCATCACCAAACGACAAGCGCAAGAGATCTTTCACGCGTCTAGAAATATGGGGTGGAGCTCCATCCTGCATAAACATCGTCCGTTCCAGCAGGTGTTTATCAGCTTGGCTGGGGATGATGCGATTCTGTAACATATCGGAGTACCTCTCACCCGTCACGGTAGCAGTTACAAAACCAGAATCACGCATTTCCTCGAAGAAAAAAGGCCAGATAACGGTAGATGTGGTAAACCCAACCCATACGGCGACTTTGGAGTTTCCACGACAATTCTAGGATTTTCGGTTGCCCAAATTCTGCCATTGTGGCCGTTGAGAGGCCCTCGGAGCGTGAAATGAGCTTCGCCGATGCACAACACGTTACTCAACCAATCGTCATCTTCCGCCATCTTTTGAAACGCCCGCACTGCAAATGCCCTCCGCTTCACTAAGTTGCCATGTAACAGTTCATGATGGCGATGGATTTTGAACGGGTAGCATCGGAGGGTACGCCTCAGTGCCAACCAAACAGTACCGGTAGTGTATGGAATGCTGGTGCGACGTGCGACTGCACGAGCGCTGACTTCCCCGTGCATAGACGAACCCGCTACAGTCTCCATTTCTTCCTGAATTGTCTCACCAGCATTACGCCTTGTGCTCGGTCGGCCACTACGGGGTCTATCGTCTAAACAACCCGTGGCTTCGAACTTCGAAATCATTCTCGCCACAGCTGCATTTGTCAACGGACCTTTACCCGTTCGAATCCCCTTCCTATGGCGATAGGATCGTAACGCTGGACTAGCACATTCCCCATTCTGATAATACAGCTTCACCAAAAGCGCCTTTTCAGGTAACGTCAACATGCTGCAACTGCTGGCGCATCTGATTCTCTCTCTCATTACAGCTCCTTTCATACACGATTGTCATGCGCAGTCACTGACGTTTTGCTGTCCAGCGCCATCTGTGGGACATTTTGTGAACTTTGTTTCTTTTTTTGTTTCTAATAAATCTTCATGTCATTCCAAGATTGTGTGTCAACTTTTACCTCTCTATCTACACTATTCCGTGGTTTATTAAGTTTTCAAATTTGTACTGACTTTTTGATTATCCGGGATTTTTTAAAGACAAGCACGAAGAAGGATGGTTGCATAAACAAGCGCCGCGTTTTGTATCTTCACACGAATGGGTCGCGGCTCGATGGGAGCCGAAGGCGGGAAAGCAACAGTGGCAACTGACGGAGTAGTGGGTGACTGAGGTGTGCAATTGGCGGGTAGCCCCCGGAGCTGGCAGCTGTGTGGAGCGCGGTCGCCGTATCGTCGCACCACGCGCGACGGACGGCCGGCGGCCACGGCCACGGGCCTGGGAAACGCATCAGATAGCATCCCGAGATGTTATCGGCCGGGTCAAGACGGAGCCGCGTGCAACAAGAAGAAGGCTGCGCGCCCGGCCGGGCCGGCGCTGGGCGGGGCTGAGGCGGAGAGGTGGCGGCCGCGGCCACCACACGCCCGCAGACGCGCTGCCTCCGCCGCGGCGGCGTTATGATCATTTACGAGCCGTCGCCCGCCAGATAAGCCGCGCTACGTGCGCGCCGCCTGCCTGCTGGACGCCGCGGAAGTAGTCCCCGCGGACCTGCCCCTGCCTCGGCTCTGGTTTCACTTCCTGCTGCCGCCAGGCAGACCGCTCATGGACCGACCTTCTGATCGAGCGCATGAGCGCTGTGTATCTGGGTGGTATCCAGGAGTACGGGAGTACCCTCTAGATCTACAGTTCACGCTAAATCCACCTCGATAAATCGAATTTCTCGACAAATCGAACACGTCATCAAGTCGCTTGCTAAAAAAAAGAACCACTCTCGATAAAACGAAGAATTTCCACGTGTTTCGGTACACCCGACAAGTGGAAGCGATTGTCATGGCAAATTGTAAGAGTAGACCTTCCAGATAAAGCGAACTTACTGTCAAGTCTCTTGACAAAACCTTAAATAAATCGAAGAATTCCAACGACATTTGATACACTCAGTAAATTGAAGCCATTGTAGTCATACCTAATATTGTCAGAAAAGCAGAAAGTTACAAATACACTACTAGCCATTAAAATTGCTGCACCAAGAAGAAAAGCAGATGATAAATGGGTATTCATTGGACAAATCCATTATACTAGAACTGACATGTGATTACATTTTCAAGCAATTTGGGTTCACAGATCCTGACAAATCAGTATCCAGAACAACCACCTCTGGCCGTAATAACGGCCTTGATACGCCTGGGCATTGAGTCAAACAGAGCTTGGATGGCGTGTACAGGTACAGCTGCCCATGCAGCTTCAACACGATACCACAGTTCATCAAGAGTAGTGACTGGCCTATTGTGAAGATCCAGTTGCTCGGCCACCATTGACCAGACGTTTTCAGTTGGTGAGAGATCTGGAGAATGTGCTGGCCAGGGCAGCAGTCGAACATTTTCTGTATCAAGAAAGGCCCGTACAGGACCTGCAACATGCGGTCGTGCGTTATCCTGCTGAAACGGAGGGTTTCGCAGGGATCGAATGAAGGGTAGAGCCACGGGTCGTAACACATCTGAAACGTAACGTCCACTGTTCAAAGTGCCGTCATTACGAACAAGAGGTGACCGAGACGTGTAACCAATGGCACCTCATACCATCACGCCGGGTGATACGCCAGTATGGCGATGACGAATACACGCTTCGAATGTGCGTTCACCGCGACGTCGCCAAACACGGATGCGACCATCACGATGCTGTAAACAGAACCTGCATTTATCCGAAAACATGACATTTTGCCATTCGTGCACCCAAGTTCGTCGTTGAGTACACCATCGCAGGCGCTCCTGTCTGTGTTGCAGCGTCAAGGGTAACCGCAGCCATGGTCTCCGAGCTGATAGTCGATGCTGCTGCAAACGTCGTCGAAATGTTCGTGTAGATGGTTGTTGTCTTCCAGACGTCCCCATCTGTTGACTCAGCGATCGAGACGTGATTGTACGATCCGTTACAGTCATGCGGATAAGATGCCTATCATCTCGACTGCTAGTGACACGAGATCGTTGGGATCCAGCACGGCGTTCCGTATTACCCACCTGAATCCACCGATTCCATATTCCGCTAACAGACATTGGATCTCGACCAACGCGAGCAGCAATGTCGCGATACTATAAACCGCAATCGCGACAGGCTACATTCCGACATCATAATAACGTTTCACCAGGCAACGCCTGTCAGCTGCTGTATGTGTACGAGAAATCGGTTGGAAACTTTCCCCATGTCAGCACGTCGTAGGTGTCGTCACGGGCGCCAACCTTGTGTGAATCCTCGGAAAAGCTAATCATTTGCATATCACAGCATCTTCGTTCTGTCGGTTAAATTTCGCGTCTGTAGCACATCATCTCCGTAGTGTAGCAATTTTAATGTCCAGTAGTGTATATGAGCGGTATTAGCACTCGGGCAAAGCCGCGGATTAGAAATGAATAATTTCCAAAAATGTGGACGTCGAACGCTAGTGTGGCTGCGCTCACTGTTTGGACTGGGACTGCAGAGCGCACAGTGGCCCTGCGCTAATCCCGGGATGCGGACGCCGCCGATTAGGCAGGGCCAGCCGGCAGCAGGCAGCCGGCAGCGCAGCGCGGCGCGGCGCAGCCTCCTGTGTGATACCTGCCGACGGGCCGCGGCCGTGTTTGGGCGCGCAGCTCGTATTACGGGGCGGCTAATGAAGCGGGGCCCGCAAACAGCGGCCGTGTCCCGGCCGGGCCGCGCTCTCTCGAGTGCCGAGGCAATATTTGGAGGCCCGCTCCGCCCAAACACGGCGACGCACCGGCGCAAACACTCGCCCGGCCTCCTCCACCTACGCCGCCGCTGCCGCCGCCTCCGCCGGTCCACCTCACCTCTGCTCGGGGCACGGCCTCCGCTGGGGATGTCAGTGCGCGCTCAGATCTTTGAACGGAGACGTCTGACTTTCTGAATGTCACCCCAGTGTACGGAGCAGTCAAATGAAAACGTGACAGGTGAAAAAGTAAGTAAACTGTTCATTATTTCAAAATTATGCGCCGTAACACCCAAGACATTCATCCCACTGCGAGTCTTCACAGAAAAAAGTTTGCAGTTGCCTAAGAAAAAGGGTGATTGTAGCCAGGCGTGCATTTCTTTGCCCGAAGCAAAAGCCGCTAATGTCTTTCTTCAGGCCTTCAAAAATATGGAAATCGCTTGGGCAGAGATCGGCACCGTATGGAGGATGTGTAAAGGCTTACCAGCGAAACTTCTGCACTTCAGTAAATTGCCCGCTCACATGCTGCCAAGGTTATTTCAGGTGTTTTGCAGGGAAGTCGTTATGCATCCTCCATACAGTCCCGATCTCTCCCTAAGCAATTTCCAATTTTTTGGAGTCCTGAAATAAGGCATTCGCCGCCATCGATATGCTTCAGGCAGAGAGACGCATGCATGGGTACTGTCATAAACTATGTGATCAAAAGTATCCGGACACCTAGCTGAAAATGACTTACACGGTCGTGGCGCCCTCCATCGGTAAAGCTGGAATTCACGATGGTTTTGGCCCACCCTTAGTCTTGATGACAGCTTCCACTCAATCAGGTGCTGGAAGGTTTCTTGTGGAATGGCAGCCCATTCTTCACGGAGTGCTGCACTGACAAGAGGCATCGGTCGGTGACGCCTGGTATGGAGTCGGCGGTTCAAAACATCCCAGAGGTGTTCTTTAAGATTCAGGTCAGGACTCTGTGCAGGAAAGTGCATTGCAGGGGTGCTATTGTCGTGTAACCACTCCCTCACAGGCCGTGCATTGTGAACAGGTACTCGATCGTGCTCTTCAATAGTGGGGAGCAAGCAGATGCTTAAAACACCAATGTAGGCCTCTGCTGTGATAGTGCCACGCAAAACAACAAGGGGTGCATCCCCCTGCATGAAAAGTACGACCATGCCATAACACCACCGCCTCCGAATTTTACTGTTGGCAAAACACACGCTGGCAGATGATGTTCACCGGGCATTTGCCATACCCACCGCCTCCCATCGGACCGCCACATTGTGAACCGTGATTCGTCGCTCAAATGTTTCAAATGGCCCTGAGCACTATGGGACTCAACTTCTGAGGTCATTAGTCCCCTAGAACTTAGAACTAGTTAAACCTAACTAACCTAAGGACATCACACACATCCATGCCCGAGGCAGGATTCGAACCTGCGACCGTAGTGGTCTCGCGGTTCCAGACTGCAACGACTAGAACCACACGGCCACTTCGGCCGGCATTCGTCGCTCCTCACAATGTCCGCTGTTCACTTGTCCAATGTTTACGCTCCTTACACCAAGCGAGACGTCGTTTGGCATTCACCGGCGTGATGTGTGACTTATGTGTAGCTGCTCGACCATCAAATCCAAATTTTCTCACTTCCCGCCTAACTCTATTTGCAGTGGATTCTGACGCAGTTTATAATTTCTGTGTGATGGCCTGGACAGATGTCTGCCTATTACACATTACGATCCTCTTCAACTGTCGGCAGTCTCTGTCACTCACGAGACGAGGTCAGCCTGTACGCTTTTGTGGTGTACGTGTCCCTTCATGTTTCCACTTCACTACCACACCGGAAACAGTGAACCTAGGGATGTTTAGGAGTGTGGAAATCTCGCCTACAGACGTATGACACAAGTGACACCCAAACACCTGACCACGTTCGAAGTGCGTGAGTTCCGCAAAACGCCCCATTCTAATCTATCACTATGTCTAATGACTACTGAGATCGCTGATATGGAGTACTTGGCAGTAGGTGGCAGCACAATGCACCTAATATGAAAAACGTATGTTTTTGGGAGTGTCCGGATACTTTAGACAACATAGTGCATTTCCGTACCCACACGCAAACATTTTCTCATGAAGGCACTGACCATCTTGTCTCACAGTGTGATAAATGCATTAACAGTTAGGGGGACTTCTTTTTAAATAATAAACAGTTTACTTACTTTCTTTCCATCTGTCCCGTTTCACAAGGGCCGATCAAAAAGTCCCCATTCGAAGGCCCTAACAGTTAGGGGGACTTCTTTTTAAATAATAAACTGCTTACTTACTTTCTTTCCATCTGTCCCGTTTTACAAATGGGCGATCAAAAAGTCCCCATTCGAAGGCCCTACTATCCAGAATCAATATGCCAATCAGGCAAAGTTGCTATGAACATTGAGGCATCTATCACACCGACGTCATCAGGTTGAAAATACCAAGCCGCGAGGGATTAGCCGAGCGGTCTCAGGCGCTCCAGTCATGGACTGTGCGGCTGGTCTCCGCAGAAGTTCGAGTCCTCCCTCGGGCATGGGTGTGTGTGCTTGTCCTTAGGATAATTTAGGTTAAGTAGTGTGTAAGCTTAGGGACTGATGACCTTAGCAGTTAAGTCCCATAAGATTTCACACACATTTGAACGTTTTTGAAGATACCAGTTTGGTAAAACACCATGGTCCGCTGACTGGAGAATCCCGTAACTGCCTGCTGCACATCCCGGTCCGACAGGAACCTCCGACCTTGATGTTCGTATGAGGAGAGACAGGGCTACAGGGCATCATCAACCGTCTACTTCTTGTTGTCTGTAATGGATGACGCTGGCCTCTCAGGTAGACCCGCGTCTTGCGTCAAATCGCCACAGGCACAGAACTCGGCACACAATTCCAATAACGGTTGATTTCGACAGTCATGCCGGCCCAGACACGTTCTTCATTCTCCGATGTATGTCTACCGGTGTTTTTCCTTCAGCAGCCAAGAAAACAATAAAACACATTGGTCCTGTTTGGACTCATTTGGTAATAACATCGATATAGTTAAATGTTTTGCATTTACCGTGTGCGTATCGGAAAGACACGAATGCCACACTAACCACTTCCTTCCTGTCGGTGCTTATATACCCGCATCGAAGTCCCGCTATGCTGGCTAGACGCAAGCAACACACTCAAACGGAAACTTTTTGGTCGCCCGTTAAATTAACCCGTAAGTAGTATAATAGGTCTACATTTATGTATCTAGATCAAGCCTTATGTCAATCAAGGTGGTTGAGTGTCAGTATTGTTATTCAGCATTCCGGCGGATGACGTAATGGGACAATCGAGACCAATAAATGAGAAAATGGAGATACCAAAGACGCTTGTGAGGGACAAAAAGTACAATAGCACCCAAGTAGGCTCATTAAACTTTGCAGACTACGTAGTCACTCTAAGTTATATAGTAAAAAATGCAAAAAAAAACGCAACAATCTAAGAAAGACAGCCAAAATGGTGAGACTGAGGACCACATACAACAAAAAACATTCACTACCACAGTATACCGGAAATCATCAGAAAGCGTTGTCTACAGGGCGGAAAAATTTAACTATTTGGGAGAGAAAATAACAGGAAGAAGAAAAAGGAACGAAGGAATAAATAGAGAGCATGACAAAAATAATTCAAGTTTTCTGTAGAGCCAGAGTTGTATACAGTAAAAACTATCAGACACTACAAGGCGACGGTAGGCAATGCTATACTACACGCAACTGACATAAAAACACTAGGAAGAGAAGTGGTGAAAGATGGACGCGAAGGACTAGGCAAGAAATTCATCTGAGCATGATGATAAATCAGGGGAAATCAGACTGAAATGGGTAAGATTTGTAGGACACGTGATCAGCATGAGTATGGGTAGAATGACAAAAAGAATATGGCAAACAACGGGGAGGACAAGACGAAAAACAGGAATTAAGTAGGCTGTTGCAAGGAAGGACTGGTCTGCTTTGGGGATCAAGGTGCAAGGGAAAGGAAATTGTAGTAGGAAGGTATCCTATACATCGATCAGTATGAGAGGGTTGAATGAGATAAAAGAATAGGGGGAAAGCATACAGTCAACAGTAGAGCAGATAAAAGAACAGGATACGGTATGGAAGACCTCGGAAAATGAGTGGGAGATCAGAAGAGAAAGGATGAAGAGGTTCTGGGAGAGAAGAACAAAATGCAGTCGACGCAAGGGTTACCAGTGGTCGTACGGAGACCATAACAAGAGAAGAAGAACGTATGTGCGCAAAGAGTGTTTTAAAAATGGGTTAGCGTATATTATAGGCGAATAATACCTGCCAAAACTAAAAAAAATTCGTATAAAAGTGATATATTGGGAAAAAATACACGTTGGGATATATACGATGGCCATCTGTGTTTCGTCACTGCAGAAGGCAATCAGTTTGGTTAGAATTGTAAACTGTTCAGAGTCGTGTGCGGCTGCCGTTCGTTTGTCGGTAGCTGGGCTCGTGTCTGTTTACATCATCCAGTCAGCCCGGGATTTTGACGACCTAACATGCCAATTGGGTAGAATTTGGCACGATGTCCCTCAGGAGGACATCCACCAACTATATCAAACAATGCCTAGCCGAAGAACTGCTGGTATAAGTGCCAGAGATGGACCAATGCGTTAGGACCTCATTCTATTTATAAAGCTCTTTCTCTTGAATTAACCATCCAATTTCTATGAAACTGTAATCATTTGATTGCTTGTACGTGTACATCACATTCACTGATTTCCGTCCCATTATGATGATACTTTCGTGGTGCGTAATATTTTTTCTTCTTTTGTCTGAGTGTAATTAACTACGCAACTACACTACTGGCCATTAAAATTGATAAACCAAGAAGAAATGCAGATGATAAACGGGTATTCATTGGACAAATATATTATACTAGAACTGACATGTGATTACACTTTCACACAATTTGGGTGCATAGATCCTGAGAAATCAGTACCCAGAAGAACCACCTCAGGCCGTAACAACGGCCTAGATACGCCTGGGCACTGAGTCAAACAGAGCTTGGATGGCGTGTACAGGTACAGCTGCCCATGCGGCTTCAACAAGGTATCACAGTTCATCAAGAGTAGTGACTGGCGTATTGTGATGAGCCAGTTGCTCGGCCACCATTGACCCGACGTTTTCAGTTGGTGAGAGATCTGGAGAATGTGCTGGCCAGGGCAGCAGGCGAACATTTAATGTATCCAGAAAGGCCCGTACAGGACCTGCAACATTCGGTCGTGCATTATCCTGCTGAAATGTAGGGTTTCGCAGGGATCGAATGAAGGGTAGAGTCACGGATCGTTACACATCTGAAATGTAACGTCCACTGTTCAAAGTGCCGTCAGTGCGAACAAGAGGTGACCATGACATCTAACCAATGGCACCCCATACCATCACGCTGGGTGATATGCCAGTACGGCGATGACGAATACACGCTTGCAATGTGCGTTCACCGCGATGTCGCCAAACACGGATGCGATCATCATGATGCTGTAAACAGATCCTACATCACGTTTTGCCCTATGTGCATCCAGGTTCGTCGTTGAGTACACCATAGCAGGCGCTCCTGTCTGTGATGCAGCGTCAAGGGTAACCGCAGCCATGGTCTCCGAGCTAATAGTCCATGCTGCTGCAAACGTTGTCGAACTGTTCGTGCAGATGGTTGTTGTCTTGCAAACGTCCCCATCTGCTGACTTACGGATCGAGACGTGGCTGCACGATCCGTTACAGCCATGCGGGTAACATGCCTGTCATTTCGACTGCTAGTGATACGAGGCCGTTGGGATCCAGCACGGCGTTCCGTATTACCCTCCTGAACGCACCGATTCCATATTCTGCTAAAAGTCATTGGATCTCAACCAACGCGAGCATCAATGTCGCGATACGATAAACCGCAATCGCGATAGGCTACAATCCGACCTTTATCAGAGTCGGAAACTTGCTGGTACGCATTTCTCCTCCTTACACGAGGCATCACAACAACGTTTCACCAGGCAACGCCGGTCAACTGCTGTTTGTGTATGAGAAATCGGTTGGAAACTTTCCTCATGTCAGCACGTTGTAGGTGTTGCCACCGGTGCCAACTTTGTATGTATGCTCGGAAAAGCTAATCATTTGCATATCACAGCATCTTCTTCCAGTCGGTTAAATTTCGAGTCTGTAGCACATCTTCGTTGTGTAGCAATTTTAATTGCCAGCAGTGTATATTTTGTTGTTTTCATCATTAAAAATTTATTATTATGTTTCGTAGTCAAACGGCTTTCTCGTTATGTTGTTACCAATTTGCATGCTAAAAACCACAGGGATAATTGACAGTAATGTTGGACACTAATGGCTAAAATTCGTCGACTGCTATTCAGACAGCCCCATACCTCACGCTGCTTGGATATTTAGCAGATCTGTAAAGCTTGGAGCTCGTCAGGCGGACTGGTGGAATGGCCGAAGCAAGGTGGGGGGGGGGGGGGGGGGAGGTATAGGGGCTCACTCAGAGTTCGCCTGCTGCTCCGCGCTGACTGACGGCGTCGTCTGAAACCTGCGGCCGGATGTGTGACCTCGGCTCGGCCTGGGCCCTGGCAGCAGCAGAGCGGCCGGAATGCGCGGCACGCGGACGCCTCGCCTCGCGTCGCCTCGGCCGGCCGCGTAACGGGAGACGGCAGACGGATTCTGCGCTCGCCGCCATTGTCCAAGAGCCGCGGCTGGCTGCTGCGCTCCCTCTGCGCGAGTCCCCAGGCAGGAATGCAGCTGCCCGCCCGGAACACTCGCGCTACTCGAGCGTCGAAGACCGCTTCAACGTCAGCACGTCACCGCTGCCCACTGTTGTGAGCACACTGTAAAGGCGTCGTCTCATGGAACGTCACAAAGTGTGTGGACGAGGAGCTGGTAACGTCACAGAGTAGAATTCCACGTCCCACCACACCGTGCAGCGTAAAATAAAGAAGAGGGCTTGTCATATATTTTTCCACGTGGAGAGCAACGTGGCCAGTGAGTGGCGACGTCGTTTCACGTCACAAGCAAACAGAGGAGTCGTCATACTGTATAGCATTAAACACCGTATTTTGATGGGTGTTCTTTTCATAGAGCACATCGTATGAATATAAGCTGTTTCAAAACATTAGCAAATTGAGGATCACTCTAAAAGGCGTCGTTTTAGTTACGATTCGTTACAATAAAATGGCAGGAAACTTCATGTCGGAAGGTAATAGCTTACCTTACTGTACATTACTGGCCATTAAAATTGCTACACCACGAAGGTAACGTGTTACAGACGCAAAATTTAACCGACAAAAAGAAGATGCTGTGATATGCAAATGATTAGCTTTTGAGAGCATTCACACAAGGTTGGCGCCTGTGGCGACACCTACAACGTAGCCGGCCGCAGTGGCCCCGCGGTTCTAGGCGCTTCAGTCTGGAACCGCGCTGCTGCTACGGTCGCAGGTTCGAATCCTGCCTCGGGCATGGATATGTGTGATGTCCTTAGGTTAGATAGGTTTAAGTAGATCTAAGTTCCAGGGGACTGATGAGCTCAGAAGTTTAAGTCCCATAGTGCTCAGAGTCATTTGAACCATTTTTGAACTTACAACGTGCTGACATTAGGAAAGTTTCCAACCGATTTCTCATACACAGACAGCAGTTGAAAGCGTTGCCTGGTGAAACGTTTTTGTGATGCCTCGTGTAAGGAGGAGAAATGCGTACCATCACGTTTCCCACTTTGATACAGGTCGGATTGTATCCTTTCGTGATTGCGGTTTATCGTATCGCGACATTGCTGCTCGCGTTGGTCGAAATCCAATGACTGTTGGCAGAATATGGAATCGGTGGGTTTAGGACGGTAATAAGGAACACCGTGCTGGATCCCAACGGCCTGGTATCACCAGCAGTCGAGATGACAGGCATCTTATCCGCGTGGCTGTAACGGATCGTACAGCCACGTCTCGATCCCTGAGTCAACAGAGGGGGACGTTTGCAAGACGACAACCATCTGCACGAGCAGTTCGACGATGTTTGCAGTAGCATGGACTATCATCTCGCAGACCGTGGCTGCGGTTACCCTTGACGCTGCATCACAGACAGGAGCGCCTGCGATGGTGTACTCAACGACGAACCTGGGTGCACGAATGGCAAAGCGTGATTTTTTTCGGATGAATCCAGGTTCTGTTTACAGCATCATGATGGTAGCATCCGCGTTTGGCGACATCGCGGTGAACGCACATTGGAAGCGTGTATTCGTCATCGCCACACTGGCGTATCACCCAGCGTGATGGTATGGTGTGGCACTGGTTACACGTCTCGGTCACCCTTTGGTCGCATTGACGGCACCTTGAACAGTGGACCTTACATTTCAGATGTGTTACGACCCGTGGCTCTACCCTTCATTCGATCCCTCCGAAATCCAACATTTCAGCAGGATAATGCACGACCGCATGTTGCAGGTCCTGTACGGGCCTTTCCGGATACGTGAAATGTTCGACTGATGCCCTGGCCAGCACATTCTCCAGCTCTCTCACCAATTGAAAACGTCTGGTCAATGGTGGCCGAGCAACTGGCTCGTCACAATACGCCAGTCACTACTCTTGATGAACTGTGGTATCGTGTTGAAGCTGCATTGGCAGCTGTACCTGTACACGCCATCCATGCTCTGTTTGACTCAATGCCCAGGCGTATCAAGGCTGTTATTACGGCCAGAGGTGGTTGTTGTGCGTACTGATTTCTCAGGATGTATGCACCCAAATTGCGTGAAAATGTAATCACTTGTCAGTTGTAGTATAATATATTTGTCCAATGAATACCCGCTTATCATCTGCATTTCTTCTTGGTGTAGGAAAAAAAAAAAAATGATTCAAATTGCTCTGAGCACTATGGGACTTAAAATCTGTGGTCATCAGTCCTGTAGAACTTAGAACTACTTAAACGTAACTAACCTAAGGACATCACACACATCCATGCCCGAGGCAGGATTCGAACCTGCGATCGTAACTTGGTGTAGCAATTTTAATGGCCAGTAGCGTAAATGTAGATTAAGAGCGGCCCTATCACACTTCCATGAGGCATTCCTGGCGATACCTTTGTCTCTGTTGTGCTTCTGTCGTCCATCAGAATACCCTAGATTACATTACTTAAAGAGTCTTCGAGCCATTCACGTGTTTGAGAAGCTATTTCTACTAATACCTGTACGCCGCCTGACAGACATCCCGAGGATCAGGCGGCAGCTTCATGCCTTCGGGCGTACTGGTTCCCTCGCAATGCTAGAGACGGCTTTTGTGTCGTACGTGGAACACCCTGTAGTTTGACTGCAGTCGCCTAGCCCGAGTTACGGGACGCGAGGGTGTTTGTGAGGACAACGGGAAAAGTGTAATAAACGGCAGCACTTCAACCTGTTAGCATCGACTCGCAGCTCATAACTGGCCGGACAAACACGCTTGTTACCGAAGCGAGGGGAGAAGGAGCGCGAGGGGGGTGGGTAGGTTGCCCGCTGAGACAAGCGCGCGCCTTGAGCACATATTGACAGCTATTTCCGGAGTATTAACCAATCCGTCAGGCACTTGGCCGTGCGGCGAGGGAAGCAACACGTCACGGGTTCGACTAATTGTAGGCTCGGCACGAGGAAGCGTAAACACGCCGGGCGCGCGGCGCGCTCAAATATTGACAGCTATTGGGAGGCATTAACGAAGACCTTCCCACGGCGGGCGCCGCATAATCGGCCCTTTGTTCTGGGCGACCGACGTCGCGAGCTGCTCGCGTCGGCGCTCTATTAGAGGCGAGAGTCGTTTTTCCTCCAAATAGAGAGAGGCTCGGGCTCACAATAAATATTTAGTCGGGCCCGGCGGGCGGCTCTCCGCCAGCGACGGCCGGCTCCAAGCGGCGGACGCGGCGGCTGCGGCAGCGCCCGCCCGCCGCAGGTGTTAACCACGGAATTATCACGTCAGCGCCGCGACTAACTGGACCTCAGCTTCCGGCCCCAGCGTCGCCGCCAATTAACAAGTAGGCTGCCGTCGCCGCGGGTCGCCGCCCGCACCCGGACAAAACAGGTCTACCCAATGCTGTGATGCTGTAAAGTGGAGTTCTGTTGTAGGCCTGTTACTTCTTTTAACATATACAAAATCTAACTAAATTCCCTTTAGACGCTGAGGATTTGTGCTGAGGACCAAGATGGTTAAGTTTAGCATGGCAACTCATGTCTAGAAACGTACCATTCTTCCGCTAAATGCAAACTACCACAACACCCGTTCAAATCTCCCGTCTTTTCGGCGCCATTGTCTAGGGCAGTGGTTCCCAAAAGGTGGTCCGCAGACCCCCAGGGGTCCGCGAGCTATACCAGACGGGTTCGCAAGATGCTATTAGAATAAAAAATATATTAAATATATTTCGTATGATAACAGATTTTTTTTGTTTTGACCGCTCAATATTTTTTCAACAATGAATATGTCAATGTTTCTTCTAAGTACCAAAAATAGAAAACGTATAAAAAGACTCTTAATTTGGCTTTTTTAGGTACTTGATACCGTGAATGACAATGCACCAATCACGCTCGATGAGGGAGTCCTCGAGAAAATTTTGTTGGAAACCCTGGTCTAGGGTATTACGTTCGTCATTCACCGGCCATCTGGTGTCTCAGCACTACTGCAGGTTTGATTACATGTCACTCAGTTGAGTCTGCGATCTGCCTATAGAGGTTCACACCTGCTGTTTCTAACAACCCTACCACAACAAACGTCAAAATTTAATTATGATTGTAATGTTGCTCACGCTGCTAAATATTGCATTTTCGGGCAACAACAAAGTTATATTATGTGGCAGGTGTCATTAGAGCACAGTTAATAAAGTCATTTCATGAAATAATGGATAAACTAGGCACTCATCTTTTCGTGCTTTCCACGCTGGTCTCGTTGTGAACTCATGGCTCAATCGTCGAAAATATAGGTGGTGATGATTCCAAACTCGGATTCAAAAAGGCCTAGGTGTTATTCTGCGATATTCAAAAGTTTTATAGATGTGTTTCATAAACCATTCTTGAAGATTAAACTTTTGCAAGTTAAGACAATGGTGGTGTAAAAAAGTAATCAGCATTCCGAATTTAAGTTACACTTCTTTTTTATTACTTTTGTTGCAACATTACTTCACAATATAAAACAAACTTGAAAATATTTTCCTCACTGTTAAAGTTCACATTTCATAAAGTCACTACAATTTGCGTCTTTTCAACATGACGACCAAGACTTGACTCTCTAATAATCGCTTACGCACCCAAAAATCAGAGTTACAAGTACGTCAAAGATCATAGTGACAAAAGAAAGAATACACATAAGAATAATATCCTTGCAATATATACATATCGATGTATCGAAGTACCTCTACATTAATGAAATCAAATCTGAATGTCGTCACAGAAATATGTTAACTACATAACAGAAACACAGTGGAATATTGCTGGTATCGAGAGGTTGAGGTGAGGCGCCGCAATGGTTACGTAATTCAAGTACCATTACATGCTGTAGTTGTGTTCTTTGATCACACTTCACTACTACCAATATCTACCCAAAGAGGTTTGTACCTGCTGTTCCACTTGAGATCTTTGTTCATACAGTTCTACCGTGCCTTCTTTCTTCTTTTTCTTTCGCTTACGCCATAGTCCCGCAGCGATCGCAGGGTCGGCATGGTTACAACGGATTTGGCAGTGTTAGTGTTAGGGATGGCCGAATGCCCTTCTTGGCGCCACCCCGTACCCCCCAGGACGGAATCAGTGTACCCCAACTGTCTGCATGTAGTGTAAATCGTGAAACAGTGCGGACGTGTTTCAAATGTCTTCGACGCGTGTAACTGAGGCGGAACGTGGGGACCAGCCCGGTATTCACCTAGCGGGATGTGGAAAACCGCCTAAAAACCACATCCAGGCTGGCCGGCACACTGGCCCTCGTCGTTAATCCGCCGGGCGGATTCGGTCCGGGGCCGGCGCGCCTACCCGAGTCCAGGAAGCAGCGCGTTAGCGAGCTCGGTTACCCTGGCGGGTCACAGTACTACTGTACCATTATAGTTATACACTATAGCACAGATTACAAGCAGTATGTAGACTTCATTTTTGGGGTTGCTGTTGATCATGTTGAAAGACACATATTCGGAATATGCCGACGCTATGTTGTTGTACGGCAAAGCACGATCCAGTAGGAGGGCTGCTCGTATGTAAAGCGTTTCCCACACCGCCAGACACTTTCGCACTCCCTTGTTGTTACGGTGTACCAGCAGGTCTCGGAGGAGACTGGTACATTCACATCCAGCGAGGCCGACTGTGTTGCTCCACGGCGACGCCACACATCCGAGTCTGAAGAGGCTGCACTCCACGCTGTGGAAGAGGACGCGATGACGAATACCAGAAACTTAACAGGTAGACTAAATGTGGATCAGCGAACTGTGTGCCGTGTTCTGCATGAGCAGCAGCTACACAACACGTAACCCCCCCCCCCCACCTTGTAGGTACAGGCCATGCAGTCACTGGATTTTGTGTCACGAGACCACTTCTGCAGATGGTTCTTGCACTGTTGCACTCCATGCTGTGGAAGAGGACGCGATGAAGAGCACCAGAAACCTAGCAGGTAGACTAAATGTGGATCACCGAACTGTGTGCCGTGTTCTGCATGAGCAGCAGCTACAGCCGTACCACCCCGCTGTAGGTACAGGCCATGCAGTCACAGGATTTTGTGTCCCGAGACCACTTCTGCAGATGGTTCTTGCACCGTTGTGGGGACGAGCCCTTCTTCCCATGGCAGATCCTTTTCATGGATGAAGCCAAGTCTAGCAGCGAAGGTGTTCTCACTTCCCACAATAGTTATGTGTGGGCTGATGAAAACCCGCATGCTGCGTGGGCCCATGTGTTTCTGGAACGGTACAGTCTAAACATTTGGGATGGGTTCCTTGGAGGACGTGCGATAGGACCATACCTTCTTCACCACATCTGACGGGTACTGTGTACTTGCAATTCCTTGACACCGTAGTGCTCGCGCTCTTGGAAGACATGCCACTGCCTGTGTATCAAAACCTGTCGTTCAATCACGACCACCTCATTTTTAACGTGCAGTCAGAGATCATCTGGACCAACGATTTGGGCAACAGTGAATAGGTCGTAGTGGATTGATTCCTTGGCTTTCACGTTCTCTAGACGTAATCCCGCTAGACTGCTACCTGTGGGCTTACATAAAGTCCTTGATTACACAAGACTGCTGTGGCATCCGAGGAAGAGCTACTGGTGCGGGTTATGACTGCGGGGGATACTGGAGGACCAGGGATTGGTGATCGGTGTATCGGAACATAGCATGGAGGCACCATATTTGTGTTAACGTCGGTAGCCGTCACATCGACCCTACTTGTAAGTTGACTCACATGACAAGTAGCAGGAGTGAGAGAGCAACGTTTGTTGCGGTACTTCGCCTGCAGCGGGAAAACTGTACGTTTCCTGACATGAGCTCCTCTGTTAAACTTAACCGTCTTGGTCTCCTCCACAAGTCCTCAACGTCTGTAACTGCAATTTAGTTACGTTCGATACATACGCTCAAAGAAGCAAGTAGTAAGAAATATATTCTCCAAGAATGCACATATGGCCCCCTTATATTTATTATACGCTGCCAGAAACGGAAAGTGTTACACTATGAAGTACCAACTTAATACTTATCAAACTTTGTCGAGATGTTAATCGTGTAACGACTACTGAAACATTACTCTCTCATCCAAATCGGAAATGATCATCAACATTAGTGTGATCCAAACAGACACTAACACACTCTTGTATTCGTTGTGGCAAGGACGCAGGCAGACTCTGAGTGCCATGACTGAAACACATGCTGCATCAGTTGATGAAGATTGCTTGCTGGAGTACGGTATGAAAGTATACATCCTCCCATTGCACCCCAGAAGTGCTCTAAGGGTTATAAATTAGGGGACCAGGCAAACCAGTCAAGGATCCATACATTACTGAAGGCGTTTGTGATATGGCCTACACTTTAGGGGTATTTCATTATCCTACTGAAATATGCCATTTGGTACTCTCGTCAAGAAGAGCATAGTAACAAGGTCTTCCATTCTTGTCACACACTGGGGACATTCAACCCCTTCAACAATTACAAATTCAGTTTCGTTACCGAATCCAATAGCATCTTAAACCAAGTTCCCAGGAGTTGGATAGGCATGGGTGTCGATAACCGCTGCTTTCCATGACCTTCCGCTAAATTGTCTACGGACACGCCATCGATCTGGCCGTCACAAACAGAAGTGAGACTCATCGTCCCGCAGCGCAAAATGCCCAGCTGACGCTGTCTCTGCAGTATACATATCACGGTTGTTTGTGTTATGGTGTGAAACTCGATGTCTCAACCAACCACGGTTGCGGATGGTTCGTAGCGATGCGCTGTCCGTTGTCATCCGTATATTCGTCAGAGCCAGTCGAACGGTCTTACGTTCTTCTCGCGGTGTAGTTCTGGAAGGACTTGTACCTACTCTGCTTGCCGCACTACTATGTCGAGTCCGTTCCAATAATACTCATTTTGCAGTCACTACACTATAATTAGGTGACTGTGCGATGTCCGCATGATACATCAATATCTCTATACTATTTAAAATTACCAAAGATGCCAATGAACTGCACGCGCCCGTCCTCTAGGCTTATTGTGGTGCGACAACCACCAGAAAAGTTTTATTGATGTTAAACACACCCAGTAGCCGTCATGTACTCAAAACATTCTTAGTTTGTACGGAAGGTTCTTTTCTGTACTGTAAATATTGAAAATAAGCTTCTATAGGGATGAAATTGTGATCAACACATCGTACAGGTGTGGAGACACTGGAGTATAAGTTTCATAGCGTTCGGCCAAGGTGTTTATGGTGCAACATTTTCCAGGTGGGGGTAGTTCTGTACAAGACGCTACCTGGCAGAATAAAGACTTTTCATAAAGGATTCACGCACAAGATAAAATCGATGCCACAAGAACACTGCTTTTATTGTTTAGAGGAATTGGTGGATGATAGTATAAAACAATGAAGGTTAATTTCTTTCATACAGTGTGGCCGAAGAGGAATGGCCAGTATTCAGGGATATGACAGCAACATTTATTTGAAGCAAAAACCCTTAGCTGGATATAAACACTATTCCGAATGGTTTCCGAGACAGAATGCATTTAAGTTACATATGTTTTTGGGCTAGTGGCGCGCAGGTATGTGTCTTACTCACACATGTCTTTGACGTTTTATTCTAGCTCCACCTCCCTCGTTGCTTTCAACCTCGTCACTCGGGATGTCCTCCCGCCGGTAAAGAAGCCCGTTGAACACGCAATTGTCCATGGTCTGTTGTTACTGAAGTAGTGCGAGAGACTAAGAGTGTACCAGAGAGAAGCATCAGTTAACTGTGTTTGTACACACACTGGATAAAATACAACATATCTGCATTTATGTATAGTATGTAGATATGGTCTAATTTTACAGCTTCCGCGGTAGTAGTACTCCTGTTGCTGTCGAAGAATAACGTAAGCGCTTTCCGTCACGTCGAATTCCTGAACGTAGAAATAGACTGAGAGAGGGGGAGGGGAAAATGGCCAGAGTGAGGGGAAAGGAGGAGATGGACAGAGTAAGGAACGAGGAGGAGATGTAGGCAGTGAGAGCAGGTAGGAGGGGATGAACAGCAGAGGGGTAGGAGGTAATGGAGAGAGAAAGAAAAGAGGAAGGAGGGAGGGGAGAGGACGAGACAGACAGAGAAAGGAAACTTGACGAGATGAACAAGGAGAGGGGGAAGAGGAGGTGGACAGGGAGAAGGGGATGCAGGAGAGGGACAAAGGAGGGGGGAGGCCGATATGGAGGAGGAGGAGATGGAAAGGAGTAGGAGAAGATTAACAGACAGAGGTGGGAGAGCAGATTAACAAAAGATCGGGGAGTAGGAGATGAAACAGAGTGCTGGGTGCAGATGGTGGAGGGAGAGGGAATTGGAGATGGCCAGAGAAGGAGAAAAGGAAGAAATGGACTCGATGTGGTATCGTCGAGAGATTGTGATGCCACACCAAAGTCGATAATGCAGATCGATACCACAGACATTAGTAAGGGCTCGCTGCAATCTGCAACAACCGATGGGAGACACTTCAGAAGACCACATCTCCCTCACAACGTAGCTGCATCGTCACGCTCAGGTCAAAGCGGTGTCGAGCTCAGCCTGTTTGTGGCTTTAGCTACAGCAGTCAGCATCATCGTGTAGGACCGTGAAAATAATTAAAATCTTAAATGAAATGTACTTTCGTGAATGTTGTCTTTTGTACTGCCAAAGAACAGTTTGTTAATTTGTGTTTGAAGTGAATCTTTTATATTCAATGACAGCTGTAAATTATGAAGTAATCCTGTAGCTAAGAACTATGTCAAAATTAAGTAAATTTTTTATTGATGTATGTAATAAAATGAATTAATATTTCATGTGTTCCAGTTTGATGAGCCTTGTCCCAGAGCAATCGAACAACCCACCGTTATGGCCAGAAAAACTGATTTCGTCTAGTCACAACACTCGGTGCTCCAGTTTCTTCAACTTTTCAGATGTTCCCAAAATGAATAATGCAGAACACTGAGGTCAGGTGAGCTTGGAAGCCATAGTACATGGCCTGCTCTATCAGTACAACTGGGACGATATTGGTGCTTCAGGTGTCGTCCTACACCAGCAGCAGAATGCGCCGTTAACCCTCACACCGCACCAACTCCAGTCCCCAATGTTTCGAAGGCAAACATCCTCAAGTAATCCTGGAGCCTCCCCACAGCCCTCCCAGAAATCGAACATACCCATATCCACCAGTGTTTCATGGAAAAATATGCGGTCCGCCAAATTTGAGAGCAGTGAAATGGGGACTTAATCGATAAGTTTACATTTCAGACACCTTTGCACCATCTAGGACAACATTAAATACGTCACCGGCAGCTCGTAGCCACAGATTAGTAATTATCGCAAAAACAGCTTATTTGCATAGATATATTTACCAGAATGTTTCCGCTTCTGTTATCATTTACCTTCACCCTTTTCTGTTTTCGTTAGTCCTAGCAGTACCACCAACTTGCGACATGAGTGTGGGGTGTGGGGGGGGGGGGGGGGGCGTGGGGATGGAGGAGAATGGGGATGCTCTTAATCCACGCATTTTGTAAATATTGCAATCTATCCAGGTGCACCATATTTTAAAATTTTGAAAAAAGTTATTTTTTAGTGAAATCTTCTAGGAGATTCTATAATTGTTTTAAATTTTTTATTTAAACTTGATCGAGAAATTTAAGACTAATTGAGGTGGTCATGAAGACTTCCCCTCCATCTCCCCCCCTTCCCCACCTTTAATAGTAAAGGCAACATTTAAGAACGCATTTCTTATTCAATAAATAATAACATTGTGCTGGTATAATACATTCTGACATCAGATTTCTCTTTGTGCATAGTAATAATGGCCTCAACAACTAGCATGCTTCATTTCTCCTTGGTTTCTGACTGGCCTGTGTTATGTAATTTGATTTTATTCTTGTTCTTTTGCGTTTTGTTTACTGCAATATACATTTGCAGTTGAGAACGTATTGACGTTCACTTACTGCAAGCGAAATGTTACAGTTTTTAGAAAAATCTACAGAGTCTGAAATTGGATCTGGTGGTACTGATGATACTTATGAACTAGAATAAAGGGAAAAAAAAGAAAAAAAGCGACATCTTTTTCTTCAAAAATTGGGACTACAACTCCCAAACCAAACACTGAAGAATGGCTGCAGATGTTGCAAGACAGCAGAAGTCTGTTGTTTCAGCCGCGGAGGGTATCTCTGACGGAAAATCAAGTAGAAATTTCGTGCAAAAGAAGCTCATAGAGGTAAACACAGAAGTCAAATGGGTCAAATGGCTCTAAGCACTATGGGACTTAACATCTGCGGTCATCAGTCCCCTAGACTTACAACTACTTAAAGCTAACTAACCTAAGGGCATCACACACATTCATGCCCGAGGCAGGATTCGAACCTGCGACCGTAGCAGCAACGCGGTTCCGGACTGAAGCGCCTAGAACACAGATGTCAATTATATACTAATGACAGCCGGAAAAAGAGAGAAATACAACAAAGTGAGGAAAATAACAATAATCTGCAACAACTGTAGGAGATACACATGCGGTAATACGGCAAGAAAATTGTTACGTTCCAAATGTGAACTAGATTCGAAGAAAGAGGTGAATAATGGTTCTCTGAAGCTAATGTTATGTAGGTAACTCGAATTGCAGAATTTTTAAATAGTACTAAGGTTTTCTTGAAGTGTTTTATAACGACTGTCAGTGGTAATTTAGACATATTGCTGAACATAGTAAGAGTAAGTAAACTTAATAACAAAATTTTAGCTTCTGTACCCTGCTTACAATCCATATCACTTTAAAACGTATGTAGTTACTAAAAATCAACAAATATTAACGAATCTTGTATTGGTATTGCTGGGGTTAATTATGATGCATCCTACCACGCTGTCCAGTCACATTAATGTGACCATGTATCAGAAGCCTGAGTAATCACCTTTTGCAGTGCGAGACGGCAGGAAGTGACTCAGTGATGTTCTGGAAGGCATCGAGAGGGATGTGGAGCCATGGAGACACCTGTGCCGTGGTCAGATAAGTTTCTCGGTTGAGCATTCATTGCACGAAAACCTTTATCAAGTTGGTGTCACAGATTCTCGATTGGGTTTAAATAGGAGGAGTTTGGTGGCCAGGGGAGTACGGTAAAGTCGTTCTGGTGCTCTCTGAACCACGGACGTATACTGCGAGCTGTATGGCGTTGCAGTGTCCTGTTGGTAGATGCCACCGTGCCGAACTGCATATAGGTGTGGACATGGTCAGCAAGGATAGACTCATATTTGTGTCGATCCACTGTGCTTTCCAGAATGGCGAGACCACCCAGAGAATGTCACGAAAACATTCCTCAAACCAAAACGCTCTCTCCTTGCTGCAGGATGTTGCTTTCAGACCTTGTATACGACAACGGCCATTGTCCGATGAAGCATAAAACGCGATTCATCTGCAAAGACCACATTCGTTGAGGACGCACTGTTGGTAGCCCCTTGGTTCATCTGGACGGTCAGTTGCTCAAAAGTTGCACGTGTATTCGCTCTCACACATCTTCGCAGCCATCGTCAATCCTGTCATCTATGGCCCGTGGTACACCACAGATGCCTCGTCGTCTGTTTTGGGTAGAACCATTTGGCCATGCACGGCATACTTTAACCATGGCAACACGCGAACAGTTTAAAAACTTAGGCGCTTCGGGGATGGTTCCCCTCTTGGCCCCAAAGCCAGTGATAATGCACTTTTGACCAGCAAATAAATCGTTTCATTCCCACACTACGACAACGACTGCACGCTTTTCTGCGTCCCCCTCTGACACATTTTGTATACCCTCCACTGCTAGTGCTGCCGCCTATCGTCTGTGAGTGGTTATCGCAGTCTGACGTTGAACATCGGCGATAGTCACATTAATGTGACCGTGTATATCAATTACACGTTTTGTTTATAAACCGTAGTTCATTGATATGTCCAGTATCCACAGGTGGATAAAAGTGCTGCTAGTAGTACTACTGCTACTACAGAGTGGAGCAGAGAAGACGCATTTTTTTTTAACCACTAGTATGCGGCGACGAGAGGGAGTATTGACCTTGAATGAGTGTTGGCAGACTGCCCATACAAGGCAGTTTCAGTCGCTATGGAGCGTTGGAGCGTAGAGCATAGTGCGTTCGTTGTCGAGCAGTACTTAAGAAACAATGATTCCGTAGTCACTGTGCAACGTCTTTTCCGTCAAAATTTTAGAGTTGTACGTCGAGGTGCGGTACCTGAGCGAAATGCTGTACTCCGATGGGTTGCAGCGTTTAGAAGTACTGGATCTGTGATGAAAAAGAAACCACCTGGTCTTCCCCGTTAAGTTCGTACTCCTGAAAATGTAGACAGTGAGAATGGCAGTTCTTGCTAGTCCGAAAGGATCAGCTAGACGACAGGCTGTAGCGCTGGGTATGTCACGGCGTTCACTTCACCGCATCTTACATGATGATCTTAAGTTTCACGAGGACAAGATAATGATCATCTAGAAGCTTAGTGAAGGGGATTTTGTGCAGCGCATAGAGTTCTGTCGCGTAATGGACGAAATTTTTACGGAAGATGCAGATGGTACAGTCTTCATGAGTGATGAAGCACATTTTCATGTAGACGGTTACGTCAATGTTCAAAATTGTCGTTATTGGGCGCCAGAGAACCCACATGAATTATAACAAAGACCTCTGCACAGTTTAAAAGTAAAAGTGTGGTGCTGCATTTCAAAGATGGGGATTGTTGGATCCCATTTTTTTGAAGAGGAAGGAACTGCAGTTACTGTGACATCAGAGCACTACGTTAAAATGTTAAACAACTTTCTTCGTCCAGAACTTGAGTGGCGTCAAGGGAACATGAGAGAAATATGGTTTAAGCAGGAGGGTGCAACAGCTCACACAGCGAGCGCATCCATGGAAATGGTTCGACAAATGTTCCCAGGACATGTTATTTCGAGGTATGGTGATGTTTACTGGCACCCTCGCTCACCCGATTTGTCGACATGCGACTTCTTTTTGTGGGGATATTTAAAATCAAAAGTCTACATGAACAAGTCTCGCACAGTCGATACCCTGAAGAATTCCATTCGTCAGGAAACTGAAGCCGTGCCGAATGAAATGTTGGAGAGATCCATGGGTAACTTTCAGGAGAGGATCCAAATTTGCATCCAGCAAGAAGGACGTCTTCTCCAAGACACTATTTCTTGAACCTAATTAAAGTATGTATATTTCAAAACTCCATTAAAAATCTATTACTTAATGCTTCTTTTTATTGTTTCTATCAAGCCGTGAGAGGTGGCATGAGCCCCCTCTCATATTTCTATCTTACGATTTTCCTCTCTAATTGCATGCGGTGAAAAGTTGCTATTCCTTCACACGCGGACTTCCCACACAGCGTCTCTCGTCACCCGGGTGGTCCGGTGACAGGCGGCTCCGCTGATCTTGACAGGGTAAGCCGACGGGTGTGAGGGGGTCGAGTGAATGCTTTCCAGACGCCGACATTGTAGAATAGCGGCGGAGACACGCTCGCAGGGGCCTGAAGTAGCGGCTGGGCTAGAGGTTCCGTTACTTCGCAGAAACTTAGCGAAAACACTTTCTGGCGGGCTACCAGCGAGGCGTGGGTATGACTTGTGTACTCAGGCAGTTTTGGTGGGCAAATTCCCGCGCTTTCTGCAAAATCGTAACTGTGATTGGCTTGCTCAGGGCATAGCTCCGTGACGTAGCAAAATCGGCGCAGGAATTGGCGCCAAGAATCTCCATTGGTGGAATGGTAGTGCTCCGGCAATAGAGTGGAATTTTCCGCCGGTTTTCGAGCTGCTGATTGGAACGGTTAACCACGGCCACTGTCGTGGGGGCGGGAATGTTCTGTGTTCGGTTTGTACGGGTGCTGGTGTGGGGGGAGTCGGCTCTCGCCTTTCGGTCGGAGTAGGTTACAAGACTGAGCTCTCGCTGCTCTGGTCAGCCTGCCTTCCATTGGCTGTCTAATATACTTTTATTTAATTGTAACTGTTTCACGAAGTTGCTGAAGTTTCGACTTCAACGTAACTTTCCGAGTACAGTTGGCAATTGAGCGTTCTGTGTACAAGAGGCCTATGTTGTCTGTCTTGAGCAGTTTTGGCTAAAGTTGACTGTATCGGAGTTACTGGGTGACTTCGCTTGTTAAAATCAATCACTGTACCTTCAGTGATTGTGTGGCGAGCCTTCTTCGTCTCCCTCAGAGGCGCATTTGTATTGCTAGGAAATCTTTAGTCTGAAACAACCAGGCCGGGATAATTTGTTTCGGGCTATACTCGCGACATTACCATCACCACGACGGGACGTCGAAGCAACCACCCATCGCCTCCGGTATGTCAAATTGCCAAATCGTGTCCGTGCAGTTAAGAAGACAGCTTGGTAATGTACGTCCGCAGCACCAGCAAAGCAGGCAATTTTGCCAGGTGATAATTCCAGCTCAGCAGAGCGCATCTGTTTGTCTTTTCTAACTTTGATCTGTCTTGGGTGTTCATTGTCTGAGTTCTCACTAATGTAGCAGCAATTAATGCTGGGTTGGCTGTGTGTCTCTCTTAAGACTTGAGTTGCAAGGAATTGGCTCCACATACCACTTCGTCATAAATGTCACAATCTAGTTTAGGGACAACTTCACCTTCACAGCATTTATTTGAGTATTCAATTTGAGCCAATTTGATGTATTGTAAATGTTTCATGTGTTTTTGTTTATTATTTTGAGTTATAATAAATCATATTGTTATTTTGGACAGAACGTTCATTCTGTTAATCGGTAGAGCAACCCTATCATTTCTCACTACGTTAATGAAACTTTCCTTTATTTAACTTATTTATCAAATGAAATTATTGCAGGTGCCAAACTCTTTTCTACTCCACTTGCAGGGTCGATTACAGTCAGCTCGCGTTTCTTTTTAATCCATGTGCAACAGCAAAAGTCGGTGTTACAATAGGGGGGGGGGGGCCTTAGAGCATCATTTACATATGTAGATTCTAGAAGAATTTAGTGTTCAATACACTGCTAGACCCGGCACCTCGCAACCGTGTCCCAGTCATTCAATAATGAAAACCATGCGTTTCTCTGCTCCACCCTGTACAAATAACTTCAAAATGTGTGTCAGCGAAGCGAAGGAAACGAGGTAGACCAAAGAAAAATTGGTCAAAGAGAATAAAATGTACACAGGCAAGAATAAGTTTACAGGGAGACGAAGTAGCAAAATAAGAAGTTGTGGCACTAAGTGTGTAGCAGATGTCCTTCGATGCTGTAAAAACAGTCGCCTCATAGATAAACACATGATTGCGACAATAAGTCAGCTTCTCTTCACATGTTTCAAGGCTGCGCTTCTCATCCTGGTGATTACGCTGTCAGCAGTGAAGGTGGACTTTGAGGCTGATTCGGAAGACTATGGGGCGCCTGTGACGCTCACAGGCTACTCTCAGGAGAGAGCTGAGCTTGCTTAAAGAGCGTGGGCGTGTCCAGAAATAGCGCTCACACAATTCCTCGACCATTACGCGGCTCATCTGTCTCCAATTAGGAGTAAGCATTAGTAAGGCCGCACAACAAACGAACGTTAATTAATACGCCGGCGCAATAAATCCGAGTATTATATTATTGCAGCTGACAATGACTCTGTCTCGTAGCGAGCGTGAAAGGGAGAGAAGGCCGGACAATAGAACAATGGCCGCGAAACGGCTCCGGTGAGGTCCGGCGGCGAGACGGACGGCAATTAAAATTAATTTATAGTCGCCGGATGACAATATAGAGAAATGGCGCTGCGGCGCGGGAGATGATGACACACATTTCTGAGAAGACGGTACTGCGCCGCGGTCGACTGCGTGCCGTCTGCGTCAGAATCGAGCAGCGTGGCACGGCATTCCCAGTTTAGGCGATCACGACTGATGTGACTAGCTAAAAAATGTGTGGTCGAACCAGTATAAACGTCTAGCACATGAGCAGATTTTTCTGTAACGTGTACCGCAAGGTGGGGGGGAGGGGGGGGGGTCTCTCTAGGACCCCTATTTTAAAACCGAGATTTGAGGAGCAGTCCACTTGAAACTTTTCATTTCATAATTTAAGTTATATAACATTTATTTTACAATGATTTAAGTGATGTTTAAAAACTCCTTGTTGATTTTATTGTATAAAATAAATCCTGCAGTATTTTACATTTTATCTCACAAAATCACATACGTTATAGCGTTTTTTAAATAGAACACATAAACGAACAGTTAAAGAACTAAAGAACTGAATTACGTTCTGAAAAATTATATTATCTCTATAATAAGGAAATTTTCATACAAAACTACAGTCCAGGTCTTAAACTTGCACTTAAAAATTGCAGTAGATAGTTATAAAAAGAAAATTTGCAAACCTAACATTCAGTTCTGGAATCTATACTTGTCAGGACTTAGAACACATTCGGTTTTAACTAACAGTTTAAATATTTGACTGTAGAAACAGAAGGGTATTCATCGCAATTGTCCTGAAGTTCTTTTTCAGAATGATCCTACGCTAGCATAAACATGATCACTGGCTATCGAAAGTCGTCGTCTTTTTCGTCTGTCTCTTGATCTTTATTACTGACTTTCCTCCTTCCACAGACTAAAAATTTCATTAAACTTTGGTTCGTTGAAACTGACACATTCTTGTGAATACATCTTGTACTGTACGGGACAAATAGGTATACAGTTCACGAGGCATGGTCCCTGAGACAACAACACACGTCAGTAACACATGTTAGCAATAAACAAGGAACGTGATAACATTACGTTATAGAGTGGCGGTTTCAAGAGGTACGAGGGTATAGAATCATTCCACCAGAACGTATTCTGGAGAGCCAGTTCGAATACTTTCGCTCGGTCTGAGAGACCACACCTCATGAGTTAACGGTAAACACTAGAAACCTTTTCCCCCTGTGTTCCCAATACTTCAAAGAATCGAACACCCATGTATAAAAACTGTTTAAATGTCTGATTATTCATCTATACTTTAATAAAAAATTAAAACGGAAACTAGAGGACTGTTTTGTAGGTACAATAATACAATATTGCAGGTACATTCAGTGCTACATTAAGGAGCTGTCTACGAAATGTGTTGCGAATAGATTTGGTAGTAAAGACGCAATATATTAGAACTTGATGCTTGATGCGGCAATTTTACTCTATGAAAAACGAAAATGTAGCAAGCCATAAACTTTTTTCCTTTCTTTATAATGTTGGGGGTGTCAGGTTTGAAAGTATGTGTAAAGCTTGTTGTAAGTCGGTAAGTGTTCTCATTCTCAAATAATGGATGAATATACTCGAGGTAATTTATACGCCGTGAACCATTCTGGCTCTAAACATATACAGAGTTTCTAACGTTAATATTCGCCCTAAGAACCGAGCGTGTCAACGCGTCACTTCCACGACGGAGAGTCTTTTCTGACAGGAATCGAATACGCCTCGCGGCTTAAGGATGACGGCTGGTGAGCTGACGAGTCTGTAAGAAGTTCTCAGGCGGTTTCGCTCATCCCAAGGGCTAACTACTGGGCTGGTAGGCAGTCTGTAATATGCAACCGCAAACCCTTAAAACACGAAACAAAGAGTAATGCAACAACCGTCAGATGAAAAATCACTGTGATGTGGTCGCCGTCGTTGCGGCAACAGCTTGGCAAAGCGTCGTTGGACAGCTCTTCCATTACCGTCGTTCAACCCAAACATGCCTTGCATACCGGCAAACATTTCATCACTAAACCTATCCATACTGCTGTATGTCACTGTTACCGCACAGCAAAAAACAAAAACAAACCCGAGACAGAAACGAACACTGCTGAATGTATCCCAGAGGGTGCAGACCAAAGTAGTTATTACTGTTGTCGAGAGCAAGTACCGTGAATAAATGGAGCAAGTTCGTTTCCCGACAAGACACAAGGCGCATATCGCTGGCATTTGCAGCTGTTGTGCAGGTTGTAGAGATGCAGAAGCTAGGCAGTGTCACAGGGTACCTTGCACCCTGTACGATCTAAGGAACTGTGTATAATTAATCTTAAAAATTGAATATAATATTTTAATAAAAAATTATTTAATGTATTTAGTACAAACTGCATTGTGTTTTCTCATTTGCTAGAAGATATGTGACGCACTATAACTGGCGCGGCATGGGTTAACACGTCAGCAGATACGGGAACGCAGGCAGAACAAGACTACGTAGACTAACTGAAGAGTGACGTTTTTCGGTGAAGAGAAGGTGCTGCCAGCGAGCGGCGATAACTAGGACTAGGCTACCATGTTGTTGCTCAACTGCGCCAGCCATGTTTGTCTAATTTTCATGAGTGTCGGTGCGTTAAGTATTTGTTGCGTGATTTTTTGCTGCTGTTCTGTAAGTTCTGACGGTATTGTAACCAAGGTAATATAAACATACTTGTTACGTTACAGCTATTGTTAGTATATGCTCAAAGCACACTTAATTGTCTTTAGTTTCGTCACTTAGACGTTTGTTTACACACCTTTCTCGAGTGCCCTCCATAACCTAAATCGTGTTTCTGGCGGAATGGGTGGTGTGGAATGGTGATGGCCCCATTCAGCCCCATGTAGTTTTAACTAAGAGACCGTTTTTAGTAGGCCCCTAATTTATTTTTATTTCGGTTTCATATGGTTCGAGTCTATAGGGCAAAACAACCAGGCAGTCATAGTTAATTGCGACAGTGAACAATGATGTTCAGGTAGTTATTTCTGGTCATTGTGGGTGTTTGCAGGCTTCAAACCAATCTGATGTTTCCCAGAATACTCTTGAAATACACGTTAAAGAAAAAAGGGAAAACCCCGACTACACTATTCGTAAAATGGTTGAAAAATTAAAAAAAAAACGTATTTATGGAAGAACGGGAACTTGAGCTCGTTAAATACATAAAAACTAGCGAGGCTAGATTGTTGGGTCTAGCAATGATAGACTTGCATAGCTTATCCTATCTTGCCTGTAACAAATAGCATTGGTCATAGTTTTAATAATGAATTGCAGACCAAAATTGGATCAGTGGATTTTTTGAGAAACATTCCGCTATACCCGTTCACAAACCTGAAGCAACATATGGTGCAAGAGTGCTTTATAAAAATAGGTGTAGATTTTTTCGCTACTAGTGAATTTACTTGACAAGCCGAAACTAACGTTTTCTCAAAAATTTAACTTTGGTGAAACAGATATTTCAGTGAAATCTAAAAAAATACAATCAAATATTATAGCCTGAATGGGGAAACGTGAAATCTAATTGGTAGCATCCCCAAAGAGGGGCGAAATAGAAACCTTTCTTATTTCTTAGTCTTTCAGAAGGCTTAGGTAAGGGCCGTCTGAGCAACTTAACTATACGCATACCGTAATGTTCAGCCCGTCTGATACAAGAAATATAACTTTCGTGCACCGTGGAAAATATCTGCATTCAGTGTAACATCGAAGAAGAAATCTCGTTAGGAGAACACTGTTGAGAGAAGTTTTACATGCGAGTAGAACGTCTCCTCTAAAGAGTAACGAATCCGTAATTGACTAAGCTATTGACGTAAATGAGTGTAGTAGTATCGAATCAGAAATAGCCGGAACTGTCGTTGCTGAAACACAGTGGCTCTGGCGGCTGACGCATAAACATTTTGATAGCCGCGGTAAAAATAAAGACACAAAACAACATAAATGCAGCGGACGGCAGTCTTGATCGCTACAACAATCCCTTCGGGGGAAGCAAAGTGTTATCCAAGAATTTTGCAGGGAAGTGTACGCTTCGTCCGGATATTGTTGATTTTGGAAGCGGATCTCTGTTGGGTGGTGCTTGTGCTTGCTCATGAGGCTGCTTCCATGGTGCATTAGTTGGCAGTGCGTCTAGGAACAGGTGCAGTGGTTTCACTCGGTCTACAGAAACTTTAGAGGGGTTGCCATTTGCTGTTATGTGCAGTATTCGTACTCCTCTTCATAAATTACGGTGTGGACCTGTGTAAGGTGGCTGGGCTTAGCACCATCCGTACGTAATATAAGTTGCTTGCATGCTCCCAAGTCGTGATGTACGAAGCTGGGTGTTGTACCGTGATCCGAAGCTTTAAGACGACGAATACATGCTACATGCTCTCTCAGCCAACGAATGGCTGGTCTTCGTCAGAAGGCTACAGGCTAGTAGCGTCCGTAAATTCTCCAGGAAGCTGTAACGATTCACCGTGGTCTAGTTACGCTGTTGAGGAATATATGTCCGGCGTGTATGTGTTTCGAAGACCAAGCAGAAAAGTAGAATCATCGTCAGAGCCGTAGTCCGATTAGTTTCATGGCCCATCAGTGCTGCTTTTAGGAAACAGTGCGACGTTCTATCATTACGTTACTCGCCTGTTGATAACTTATAGTTTTGTGATGAACAATGCTCCACAGTTTGATAAGTTGGGCGAAAGGATAGGTTTGGGATTGACGGCCACGGGCTGCTGTGACATGTAGCGGGCAACCAAAACGAGATATCCAACTTGATACCAAGGAAGAGGCTAGCGTCTCTTCTGATATTGTGTCAGTTGGCTCAGTTTCTGCTCCGAGAGTGAAGGTAGCGTTGAACATTGGACGGCGGTATTGGGCCTACAACGTCGATATGCAACTGCACAAATGGTGAAGTTCCATCAGGGAAGTCTCTGCATGTGGCGGGGTACCTTGCTATATTGACAGTGGGTGCATATACGAGTCCATTCGCGACAGTCTTTTTGCATTTCAGAACGGGCATATCATTTAGAGATCAGGGGAAGTGATGGTCTGACGCCAGCGTATCACATGTTACGCAAACTGTCAAAGGGACATGTGTGGAATGTAGTAGTTGGTAAAAAGGTGTGAGGCCTTCCACTTGAGATATTGTAGAACAATTTGACCTCTACATCAGGAATATCGACTAGTTGCAACTTTACGGTTGATGATGGATCACTTAGGAGATACTGTGCGTTGTGTCTCGGCGAATTGTGCGAAATCGATAGTGATTGTCACACTGATGACGCGAGAAAGACAATCAGCTACTACATTATAAATGCGTGAGATATGTTTCATATCAGTGCTGAACTGGGTGATAAAATACAAAAGATTTTATTGAGTGGCGAGGAATTGTTATTCTTTTGTCGAAAGGCACAGGTGAGTGGCTTATGGTCCTTGAAAATGGTGAGCTCTTTGGCTTCTAATTGTGAATGGAAGCCTCATAGACTGCGAGAAGTTCTGGATGATATGCGCTCCACTTTTGCTGCGATGGTGAAAACTAATGCTAATAGAAAGCGAGCAGCGGCCTTGCATTATAATGTAACTATTGTAACACTGCACTGATAGCAGTTTGGTTCGCGTCTACCCCTAAAGCAAGGTGTGCATCCAGCTCAGGGAGTGCCAAGAGCGCCCCATTCGATATGCACTGTTTTTCTGCTTCGAACGCAGGGTTCATCCTGTCTGTCCACTGAATTTGAGTTTGGCTTTATTTCTAAGGGCTGAGATATTTCTCCCATAAATTTCATTTTAGATACTTTGTCTGTAAGTTTCACGAATTAGATTTGCTAATTTAGACTTCACACAAAATGCTTTGATTATTTTGTCTGTAGTTCGTTTTCCAATGGAATAAAAAACTTTTTAAAATAAAAAAGCATTACTACAGTAACTTTTAATTTCAGTAATCTGTGGAGGATGACAGAATTCAGATTGAATATTCATTCAAAAAGTGATCTGCCCTTCCCAACACCACCTTGATACTCACCTAAATGACTGCCCAGTGGTGCTTCCACCATGTATATAGGGAAAATATTTTATATGCAACTGGTAGCAAGGAAATTCGTCTGTGGTTGTTAACGTCTTGTTTATTGCCTTTCTTAGATATTGGATGTATTAAGGCTACCTAACACTCTCCTGAGACTTTTTTCTCCTTTCAGATTTCCTCAAAGATTAGTTCCTGCTCATTTTTTATTTTCGGTAGAGCCCATTTCAAAAATTCCCCTGTAATATAGTAGTCTCCTCTAGCTCTATTGCTTTTTCTCATTTTAAATACTTCTTCAATCCCTTTGATACTCGGAGGTAAATGTTCTTATAGATTTTTATAAGTGTCTGAAGATTCCAGCTTATAGATTGGATCTGGACAACTGAGAAGCTGAGCAAAGTATTCTGCAAGTATTTCGCAATTTTCTTTGCTGCTTAAGCCAAGTTTGCCAGTTTCATTTATGAAACACACACCTAGGGTTTGGTATCCCTTGAGACTGCCATTAAATATCTGACAAAAATCACGGGTATTGTCTCTTGTAAAGTTTCCCTCAATTTCTGCAAGTTTCCTTGTTCTCGTCTGCATTAGTTTTCCTAATTATCCTTGCTGTTTCTTTCGTTGGTGTTTAAACAGATCACAGTGTTCAATTGTTTTGAGCATTTAAACTTCTTTCATTTCTGGGTCCTTCTTTTAAAGTTTTCTCACATGCTTCGTTCCATCACGTTTTAATATAATTTTTTACTAACCGAGATGCTTTCTGTGCAGCATTATGAATTTCTTTAGATAAGTTTGGTCAATTGCCATGTTTAACTATTTTAATTTCGTCTTGATCTTTTTGAATTGATCCTTTTTCTTTAGTAAGTAGATCTGTGTTACATTTTATTAGCTTTTTTAGTAATTTTTCTCTAATTTTATTAGGTAGGGATTTAACCTTAATTTTAGAGAGGTAGTGTCCAGAGTCAGTTTCATCATTCCTCATTACTTACACATTGATAATTTCACTAGCGCTTTTTTGAAAAACAGCTACATGGTATAAGTGAAATTCTCTCAACATCGTGTTTGAAGATATTGCTGTTTTAGTTTCTCTGACGAGCTTCCTGAGGTAGATCGACATTAATTTCAGGCAAAAATCTGACATGGTCTGATCAGTCTCATACCATTTGTGTTGGTTCTTTTGTGGGATGGGTAATGCCGCGCTATGTTTCTAAAGTGGTTTTCTCTTCCCATTTGAGCATTTAAATCACCCAAAAGCAAAATGATGTTCATCTTCGGTAATTTGGATCTCTCGTTGTTTAAAAGGTCCCAAAATTCTTCTTGTTTTTTCCAGATTATTCTTCTTGTCTTCATTTATTGGTGCAGGACAACTAACCAAGTGTGAATTTTTTGTTTTTGCAGTTAACTGATAGGGCAGATAGTCTTCCTGAGGCATATTTAAATTCTGTTACAGACACTGTCACACTTTTATGAACACTGAAATCTGTACTCACTAATGGCATCAGTTTCATAAATGCGATTGCTGGTTTTAGTTTAAAGAGTCTATAGCTACAGTACTATTATCTGTTACATTTTCTTCTGGCAAACTGGTTTCTTGAACTGCTGAAATCTGAATTTTATTTTTCTCTAAAAGTGTTTCTACATCTTTTAGTTGACTAGCTTCAGGTAAAGAATTTACATTTAAAGTGCGTAGAAGGACTGTGACGGCAGTTGTTGGGACTCCCCAGAATCTTTTGTCGCAATGCACTGCGTGATGCAGTGGTGGGTTTTTCCTTCGAATTACCACCTCGGGTAGTGCAGTCATTCAGTGGATTTTCCAAACTGGAATAGACATTATATAAAATACCAAGTTAGGAATTAAATTGTAGAATAAGATCTGACTGGAGTAATGCAAAGTTTATTAATGTTGGAAAACAGTAACTCCAAGTACAGTTGCTAATACAGAAACTAACGATTCAACAGTACAGTAGAGTAACTGTTTAAAAAAGCATCGCTGGTTGTCTAGGCGATGGAGAAAGTTAATAACTAATAGAGAATATGGAAAAGAATTTTCAGCAAATATCAGATGAAGTTGTTGTTATGACGGACAGCATGCAGTCGTGTCATCACAAATATATTCTTTGTCAGCGTTTCGTCAGGAAGAGGAATCCGTTTCAGCACAAGATATTATCAGTGGCAGTAAAAAATCAAAAGACATGTAATTACTCAGGAACAAGCCACCTCTGGAGTGGCACTGGGCTCGAATCCACATTCTGTTGCACCTCATTCCACGATAATGACAATAATTGCGTAAAACAGTAGAAGCGTTTTACCTCAATGACAAAGCATAGTCCTCCAGTGCAGCAACTGGTTGCCAGAATTTTACCATCTCATTATTTATTACTATATGCGGTTGTAAACTGTCAGATCACCCAGAACTTCATTGTGGCTCACAGTCCTCCAGCATAGCGATGCTACATTTGGTGATGTCCAGGCTTTTTAAAGCATGGACTGTTTCTTTTGCTCTGTGCAACATGCTTCATCTCGAGCTGCAATGCCTACAGGAAAAAGCAATTATGCCCCAATTACAAACAGTTAGTGGGCGAAACCTATTGTGATAATCGAAAACCCAAATGAATCATTGACTATTTGTGGGGATTTAAGTAAAGTATGAATTTCCAGTGTGTCGTCAATGCATAACCTATTCCTAAAGTTGAGGATATCAGGGTGTGTCTTGAAGGAGGCAACGTTCATTCCAGAACTGACCTATGGGATGCTTAGTTGCAGCTACCCTTGGACGAAGCCTCCAAAAATATACTGGTCATCAACGTTGCATTTGATCTTTTTCGATATAGTCGCCTGCCCTTCGGCACTTTCAGCGCTCTGGCCATATTCCATTGCTATTTGGACACCTCACACAGGACGTTTCGGCGATAGCAAATAATGTGCACGATATCATACAAAAATGCACATGACCTGTCACCTAATTTGAACTTCTTATACAGCGTGCTCCAACAGGCTAATTTTAAATGCAATAAGGAAAACTGCTGTTTCTTCAAGCCACAAGTGGAATATCTTGGACATGTTTTCGGCACATCAGGGATAGGCACCAATTCTCATCACAACGAGGCCATACAAAACCACTGGCCACAGATATGCCAAGTAACTCAAATCTGTGATAGGTCAACTGAAATATTACAGAAAATTCATTCTTCATGTCGCAGCTATCGCCGAACTACTACATCACCATTTCGGAAAAATGTTAAGTGGCAATGGTCTTCAGCTTCTAACATCTAAGTCAGGCTCTGTTCCTCCTAACGTGCCTCATGGCATGCAACCATTCCAAGACCTTGATACTGATTACTCATGCACCCGATTACAGCTTTGAGGTCGTTGTTTCTCACAAAGGTGACGTATTTGAGCGACCGATTGCATCTCTTTCCAAGACGTTAACGCAGAAACAGCGAAATCGCAGCCAAATCGAAAAGGAGGTCTTAGCTATAAATTTTTCATTAAAGAAAATTCACAATCATGTGTACAGATAGCGATTTATCCTGTTAACGGATCATAGGACTACGATACCACTTTTAAAACTCATGCTGATATTCCGACCAGGACCGCCTGACACCTGCAGAAATAGGCACTGTCTCTTTCAGGACATCACTATGATATCCATCATCTGTCCACAGTGCAACATGTGGATATGGACATCTTATCACACCTCACAGTGGTAGAAGATCTCGAATTCAATGCAGCTCCTGAATGTGTAGATTCATAGTGACACAGCAGTTGAGGTATCAGTGGCCAGCTTAGCCATTGATACCACAGTCATGGCCTGCCAGTTGCCTTAGGACCTGGTCCTCCAAAAACTCATGCGACTGATAAGAATAGTTGGCCAGCAGATTGTAAGATTCTCGAACATCTGGACATTCACACCTATTGGTACCACAAACATGAGTTGCCCACTACGACTCTTGATTCAAGTAGGTAATGGCCACAGCACAGTGGTCATTCTGCAGTCAGTCCAAAGTCAAGACTTTATGTTATACGATAAAGGTAATCGGGGTATGGTGGTCACCAAATTGTTGGCCCACCAGCAAGTCTTCTGGTGGGACATCAACAAAGATATGGGGCACATGATTGCAACACACATGACATGTCAAAGCAAGCAGGCAGCAGCAGCCCATCACAAGGATGCACACAATGTCATTGACATAAACCATCCAGTCCTTATCTCGCATTTTCTCAACTGAAGGGCTCCCAGAAATCAATGTGGAGGATAATGGCCCTCAGTTCACGTCAACTGAATTTCTCAGTTTTTGCGCAGAAAATGGCGTAGATTTGGTATACATTGCACCTTTCCATTCCACTTCTAATGGACTGGCGAAGAGGTTCACACACATTTTTAAAATTCTTTTGGCGAAGTAGCACCAACATCATGATGTTGATGCAGGGCCCAGTTCATTTCTTGTTTCCTATCGCTCTTCTCCATACGGCCCAGCTCAAAATCTGCATAGTTAGCCGCATTAATCACAGTTGTCTCTCATCCGTCCCACCATTATCCCATCCCTTACCTGGTGTTACCGCCATCACCACTATAACCTCCAGGATTCAGTTTGGGTACTAGTTTTTTTCAAGGGGTCGTCAATACTAGGTTTCGGCTCACATTACACTTTGCGCAGAGCGATGACTGAACTGTCTGATGGCTCCTGCTGCGGAAAGCATATCAACTAGGTGCGACCTCAGAGGGCAGTGGCTGCCCATATAGAGAAGTTCATCTCGACGCCCAGGAGCACTGACTGCGACTGCCAGCTGCTTCCGCTGCAGGATCCACAAGCCACAGGACTAAGGGGCACCAGTCTTCTGGCAGACCAGGTGCCCAAACCCATGGGCTTCAACAGCAGCCACCCAGGTTCTCTGCTTCTCCAGGACCACGTGCAGTGGCACCACCATCTTTTGGGAGATAGAGATGTATCACCTTCTCTCTCCTAAGGTGAGGACGGGGGTGGAATGCAGTTCAAAATGGTTCAAATGGCTCTGAGCACTATAGGACTTAACTTCTGAGGTCATCAGTCCCCTAGAACTTAGAACTACTTAAAGCTAACTAACCTAAGGACATCACACACATCCATGCCCCAGGCAGGATTCGAAACTGCGACCGCAGCGGTCGCGTGGTTCTACACTGAAGCGCCTAGAACCGCTCGGCCACCCCTTCTAATTACATACCGTACACAAAAAAATCCAGTTTTCATTGCAAATATAAATTTTTAAATACCGATATTTTATAAAAGATTGTTGATAACGACTGCTTACATTTACAAATATTACAAATTAATTTTTGTTTCACCTTCATTTATTTTACGTTTCACAGCAATGCCCACGGAACATGCACGTATGTTTAAAAATTTACCACAAAGGGGAATCGAATGCAGGCCGCCCCTGTGGTAAGCGAGTAATCTACCGCATAGCCACATAGCCCATCGATAAAGTGACATTGCTTTAGAACATTTAAGAACTCGGAAAACTTCAAAGACGATTTTCATGAGAAATCTTGAAAGCAGCGTCGAGGTTACTCGGTTGGATTGATGTCCGAGCACTGCACTTCAAATTGCATTTGCACATTCAAGCACTGTATTTACGCATTCATTCGAAATTTGGAAGCTCGTAACAGTAATCAATTTTAAGGATGAATCACATACCTCTGTACACTCTACTTATTTTGTGAACGGTTCTAGGTATCGAAACGAAGCATCGATAGTAGTTTAGGATGCAGGTGGCAAGTTGCTGTATTGGTAACACTTGTATCTTTTTTATCTACGGAGATACTGAAGCAATTTTTTCTTTTTTCTAAGTGGAACGGCATACGTGTTTTAAGAGTTTTCAAAATCTTTGGATCAGAGAAGCGCAGTGATATAAAGTCTATTGAGTTTCCAGTGCAACATTCAGAAAAATACTACATTCTTTTAACCATTTGCTGTGATGCATTCCGCCGATTAGAATGTGTGCTTAGTTGGTATGTGGTATTCCTTCCATAATCACCACGAGGTAAATAAAAAAAAACGAGTGCATCGTTTTTCAATAATGAATCACATAGCTCATTCCCTCACACGACAAGACACTAGAATCCACCCACAATGATAATAAGCAATCTGTCCCGCAGCTTGTCTGACATTCCACACGCTCATTAGGTGGCAGCGCGGAACTGAATCGAACACCTCCTGGAGGTCGAGGAACACGGCATCAATCCGAATTCCTGCGTACCTTCTGTCAAACGTCATATTGACGCCAGACATCAGGATGCCATTCGGTCGGGAAAAGGCAGGATTCATCCCCCAGAAATAGTCACTGCAGTAGTTGGGACGGGTGGTGCTGCGCGGTGTTGCCTTCATCACGGGGAAACCCCTGCCTCACCTTTACTGCGGCTGTTAAATCGCAGTCGGATCGCAGCCCGATGGGGCTCGCATTACGAGGCGCTCCGGCGAGAAGAAGAGCGCCGCTTAATGCGTCCTAATGACACGTGATCCAATTGCGGCTCCGCCGCCACGGGCCGATATATTAATTTGGGGCCCGCGCGCCATTATGCGCCATTAGGAGCGGCGCTCATCAGCCCGAACCACACCTGCCCATGTAGATGAGGAGGCCGCCCGGGCGCCCGGCGTGGGTGGCGGGCCCACCCGGCACACTCCAGCCCAGCGCCACTCCGGCGGTCGCGAAATTCAGGGCCAAACTCGGGTGGAGGCTGTGTCTCTCCTGCCTCCCCCTCCCCAGAATCCCTGATAGCTGCACTGAATGTCTCTTCCCCGTATGGTGTAAAACTGAACTCTAGTGGATGGCGACCGTGACAGGACTCACACGAATCCACTTCTCGAAGTAACGTCTCCACAGTTAGGAAACAAAACCTTTGTTTGAGGTACATTCATTCTTGGGATGAGCTAAACTACCCTCTAAGAGAGAAAAAAAAAGGATGCACAGTGAAGGAATTATTCCAGCTAGACGAAAATCCATAGATGTAATTTACATGTACAGGCAAACCAATTAAAAGAATTTCAGAAAAAAACTGAATGATTTATCCAAGAGAAAGAGCTTCACAAAGTGAGCAAGTCAGAAAATTGTTGTGCCACATCTGGCCCATAATCGCGCTGAAATTCGGCTTGTCATTGATAGAATTGTTGGATGTCTTCCTGAGGGATATCAAGTACAATTCTGTTCGATTTGGGCGTTAGACCCTCAAAAGCTCAAGCTGGTTGGAGGATCATGCTCATAATGCTCCAAACTTTCTCAATTCGGGGGAGATCCGGCAATCTCGCTGGCCTGACAAACCCTACCGTGGACAGCAAGGTCGCTGGATCTCCGCCCAATTGAGAGTGTTTGGTGCAGTACGTGCAGAACCCTCCAGCCAGTTCGGGATTTTGACGATCTGACGCCCAAACTGGATAGAATTTGGCACGATGTCCCTCCAAAGAACGTCCGGAAACTCTGTTAACGAATGGCAAGCTGGTTGCATAAGGGCCAGAGGTGGACCAGTGCGTTACTGACTTGCTTAATTTGTGAAGCTCTTTCTCTTGAATAAACCATCCAATTCTGAAACGGTAATCATTTGTTTGTCCGTGGTTGTACATCACATCAATCGATTTCCGTCCCTTTCAGATTATTCCTTCGTGGTGCGTCGTTTTTTGTTTTTTGTGTTAGAGTGCATTAATTACAAGTAATAAGTTATAACATTCCCGCCACAACAAGTAACAGGTTCCAGAAAGTATTAACTATTTAATAGGTTCTATGTAGGCCAACAGGCAACCGCCTTGCCGCAGTGGATACACCGGTTCCCGTCATTTCACCGAAGTCAAGCGCTGTAGTACGTATACAATTGTAACGTAAAAATTGTACACTAGAGTAATTTGCTTGGTCTGGCCGCTGATTTGGACAAAAAGCAACTAAACAGTGGTACTCTTGTACAGCTACCATGTTTTGTCAGACTATTTTATGACACTAAAGCATAAGTTTATTGTTCCTAGGCATAGTTTTATGCCTTGGTACCGTACTTTCGCATTAATTGGGAAAAACAAAGACTAGTGTGTGTCAGTATTACTTATGACTGGAAGTATGTTATACCTGGAGCTTGTTTAACCCCGTCTTTCGTTACAAAAGAAATAAGCCAGAATGACTTCCTTGCTGTCAATGTTCTTGCAGAATTGTGAAGCCTGACCTAAACGTGAAAATGACCAGTCACGTGGATGGATTCTAACGCAGGTGTTCCAAATGGAGTGTATATGCGTCTTAGTCATAATGCTATTCAATCTTGGCTAATATCAAAAGAAAAAATCAGATTCTGGTTTTGTGGTTTCCTATGTTGTATAAAGAGCTTATTCCTCTATTGGCAGACGAGATGAGGGACTTCTTGGGTATGTGTAAATACCTTGATGTACAGGGAATATTATGTGATGTTGCTTTCTGAGTGAACAGTTCAACTTATTTTTTCTTTGTTTAATTTGTTCTTTATTGTGTTTTTTGTTCTACATAGAACTAGTTATTTTACTTGGGGGGGTTAATTAAATAAATACATTGTATTATTTCAGTATGATAGATGATATAATTCATTAATACTTTCCATTATTTTTGCCACTGTAACAGACGATTAATATTTTTTTGAAATACAACGTTATTCCACAAAGTACTTTTACAGGATATGTAACGTTCTTGCCGCTTGGCGCCGTCAGATAGGCATCCAGAAAGGGGGGCGGTTGACCATTTTAGCAGTTCTGTAGTATAAAACAATAACGACAAACTATTTTGTTCGCAGAAAGCACGTTCCGAAACTGCCCTCGATCAGGTCAGGCGCCCCTGTGTGGATATCGGATCTAGGAGGTGCTCAGGAGACTTCATTCGCACCACATTCCGCAGCATCCAAATACACCATATATCTGCAAAATTAGATCAATGTACGACGTACACTTCCCCAAATATGACGCCATTTACATTCAGATGTATGTGAAACCAGCTTCCATTAAAACGGCGCGCACATTACCCGGGTAGCTCTCATCAGGTGTTTGATAATGACTTTCTCTTTGGTCTGCTGGTGAATGATCCTAATTTAGTAAAACCGACAAAATTTGTGCTTCACGTCGTCAACCGTTAAGTTTTCTAAGCTTTTCATGAAATATGTAACACATTAGTTCATTTGGAAAGTAACAGGCGTTCGAAGCTGTTTCATATATGGACGTTAGATTCTTTCAAGAATAGCCGGCAGGGGCAGGGGAAGTTAGTTGTTACTGAATAAAAAGTTGATAAAACAAAGAACCGGAAGATGAATTTTTGTCTGCAGTTTACCTGTATTGGCTACAGGGGATAGATAAAAACATAGAAATCCCAAAAACACAGCACATTACAATGCCTAATACAGTGTAGGAACTCAGTTGACATTCACAACGGCTTCCAGTCATCTCTGAACGGCTAAATACAGCTCGTGTATTGTTTTCGAGGGGCTAATATTGAAATCTGGAGACTTTGGCGGTCTGGGAAGAGGCGAAAGTTTATCCTCGTGCTCACAAAACCAGTCCTTGGTGCGAGTTGTGCGAACAGGGGCTCTGTCGTCTTCGAACACAAGATTACCATTGGGGAACAAACACCGTACCATGAGATGGACCTGATCAGCCGAAATGGCCACATAATCCTTGACATTAATACGACCGTGCACAATAATCATAAGGCCTGTGGAATACTACGATATGGCTGTCCAAACTGTCAGCGAACCCCGCCCCTCTTGGGACGTAAACTCGACCAGAAGATGGAAATACTGCGCAACAAGAGTCATCCGAATAACGACCTTCATCGATTGCTCCACAGTCCAGGTTTCATGTCTTTGGCGCCACATTCTCCTGTTACGAGCATCTGCAACACTGATGAGTGATTTTGGAATTAGAACTCGTCTTGCAGTTCCCATCTGCTGGAGCTCAATTCATGTTGTTTTGATGCTGACAGTAGTTAGAGAGTGCCTTGCAGTGTCTTGCAGCTGCTATTCTCTTATTTTTCGTCACTGTCCTCTTCAGTGACCGTCTGTCACGATCACCTAACACAACACTTCAGCCCGCGTTGTAACTTTGCGGATGATCTTTCTTTGCATTTCCTGCATGCGGTATAAATCTTCGATGCGGTGCCTCTTGAAACACTAAACATTTCGTCTTCCTTGGGTATGGAACCACCCACAATGCGAGCACAAACAACTTGTCGACATTCGAATACACTGAGCTCCGACATAATGCACTCACAACTACACAGAACACTATCCCGACCACGAATGACACTTGCAACGTAGTTACATTGCACAGATGCGGTTAGGGGTCAGTTACAAGAGCACGACCTGCTGGCTCGGTTATCATCTGCATTTATGTAGAAGCATGCATTTCTCGCAGTATTTCCAGTTTTTGTGCAATCTCTATACATGAGCTTCTTCGAAAACATAAGGATTTAAGGATCATAGGAGAGGAACATATCTCTGCTGTGGGTGTCGGCGGTATTTAACCCTACTACTGGAATAGCAGTGATACTGATCCCTACGAATTAAGAAAAAAAATATGTTCCACCCTTCTGCTTATCGTTATTCCGACGTAGTACGGGATCCGCTATACTTAAGATTAGGCAAATTTATTTGACCTTAGTTTCCTGACACCCTTCCTACCTCCGCAGCCGTCATTTACCTAAAGGAGGGAAGCCGTGTCCGCCCCATGTCAGTGAATCGTGTAAACTTCGTTCTTTGTGTGACATGATACACGAACTGTTTGTGAATGAGGTTTTCCGTGCCGCAAGTTGGTGACTAGCCCAGAATTTGCTTAAACGAGCGTGAGGAACTTCCAAAAAACCACACTCCAGCTGGGAGGAGAATCAGCCGCTGCTACTAATCCACCGCGCGAAACCGATGCGGCTCTGGCTCAGTTACGTATTTCACAACTTTGCACTCTGCGCATTGCGCTCTACGGGTATCAAATGGCTCTGAGCACTAGGGGACTTAACATCTGAGGTTATCAGTCCCCTAGATTTAGAATTACATAAACCTAACTAACCTAAGGACATCACACACATCCATGCCCGAGGCAGAATTCGAACCTGTGACCGTAACAGCAGCGCGGTTCTGGACTGAAGCGCCTAGAACCTCTCGGCCACAGCGGCCGGCCGCTCTACGGATTGGCCACTATACGTTCCGAACAATATTCAGAATCACTCGTACCTTATCAGCAGGCAGCCCGATAGACCCGTCTCGTTTACCTATTACAGTCAGAGAGATCCGCGTACTCAACGCCTAAAATGCCGTCGTTCCTTCGGAACGCCCTACCGCATCCGTTCCGCACCGCAACTGTGACTAATAAACAGGTCTGCACTGCCTGCTTGCTACTTGCAGCTGGAAAGTATTTGTTCCATTGGTAACAGTTAAAAGGGGTGGACTACCGAGTGCCAAGTCGTGGCATATCTACTGCTCTACGTGTGTTGTGCGTTCTTGACTGCATTTTCGTAACGATGTATCATGCGAATGACCTACACTGTAAGAAAGTAAAGTATAGAAATATTACATTCAGCATTATGTTTAGCTGTAAATGGTTGCAACAACGAATAACAGACACAAATCTCCTTTTTGCGAGGATATTTTTCTGTGCGATTAGAAAGCAAGAAAACTGCACACTAGGATATTTTGTTTCACAACGACTGCAAGTAACTTGAAAAAACATCTATATTGAATGTATCTAACGCTAAATTTTGCAATTCACAATTATCGTTGAACACGATTAAGCACTTAACGTTCAGAAAAGCTTCTGTTTTTCAGATGTGATGTTATATTTCTTGCAAAAAGTATGATTACTTCGCTTAGAACACTAAATCCTAAACAGACGAATATGTGAACTGATTCTGTCAACCACATATAACACTTGGAAAACACTGCTACAGTAATACGAACTATTTCGCTAGTTTCAGTGTACTTGTTGGCCTACATAGGGCACTCCGTCTACAGGCCACAAGTGGTCCATCGGGATCATCCGGCCGCCGTGTCATCCTCAACTGAGGATGCGGATAGGAGGGGCGTGTGGTCAGCACACCGCTCTCCCGGTTGTTATGATGGTTTTCTTTTACCGGAGCAGCTACTATTCGGTCGAGTAGCTCCTCAATTGGCATCACGAGGCTAGGTGCGCCTCGAGAAATGGCATCAGCACACGGCGGCCCGTATGGTTACCCATCCAAGTACCGACCACCCAACATCGCCGTCATACGAGGCTACAACAACCGGAAAAATCGGCAGTAGCAGAACACTGCGTAAATGAGGGACACAGCATGAAATTTGATGAAACTGTGGTAGTTGCCAACATTTCCGGTTTTTGGATCAGTGTCTATAAAGAGGCGATTGAAATTAGGTTGCCGGATAATTTAATCAACAGAGACAATGGGTTTCCTCTTATCAAGACGTGAAATCCTGTATTGTTTCGCATCAAAATTGGACGTTCGTCGGAGCGGCCCTGAGTGCGATATATCGTTGCCAGCAGTGTTCCACTAAGGGAGGCGTCACCTCCCTTTCTTGGAGGGCAGCATCCGCCGTGTACTGAACCGTGCCCAATATAGGACGTCGATTTGCAGCCTGGCGGCAGTTCTCAGCGGGACTCATCAGCAGAAGCAGCATTTTCCCGAAGATGGCGACCAGCTGGATCGCCGAAATATCATGTTGATTTTAGGATCCGGCAGCAAACCCGAAGAGACTTTCAAGGACCGCACTTTTTTCCGCGTACCTACGACAAGCTTTTATGTTCCCTCCAATACAAGTGCTGCCACCTGCCATCAGTGAGTGGTTATTGCACGTTGACGTCGAACATAGGCAGCGGTCAGGCTAATGTTACTGGGTCTTGTATAACAGAGGAACACTGCACACAGCACGGGGGATGGTGAGATGCTGGGAGAGCGGGAGAACTGTAGTTGGAGGCGGTAGGCGTGTGGGCGGCGACGCGGCCAGTCTGAGCGGAGGCGGCCCGCGGCGCCTGACGCGCCACTTTGAGTGATGCTGCAAGACTCTGGAGTGGCTGAGCTGACGCCCGTGCTGCGAGCGCGCGGCCGCGCCGGGGCTGAGTGTCGGAGCCGCATTTAATGTTTGTTAATTATCGCAGCAGTAAAACCGCGCGCCGCGCTCCTGCCGCGCGGACCTCGGGCCGGCTTCTGGGGCCGGGGAAACTTTCCGCAGGATGCTGCTCCGTCACGCCCACGAATACACGAAAGCGTAAGCTTCGGGGAGAGCGAACGTCAGTGGCTTTCCATTTTACCCCTTTGGTAGTAGCATCGCATTTGTCGATCTCGAGAAAGCGTTCATCAGTAAAAGCGGTTTAGGCTATGTGAAAGCGTCAGAAAACTAGCTATAAGCTGTGCGGAAAGAAGGGTAATTTACGCTGCGTGTCAAGATAAACGAAGCACCTAGAAGGGGAGGGGGGCACAAAATGGAACTCCCTGGTTTATAGGGTGTGTGAAGTTACACTACTGGCCATTAAATTTGCTACACCAATAAGAAATCCAGACGATAAACGGTTATTCATTGGACAAATATATTGTACTAGAACTGACGTGTGATTACATTTTCACGCAATTTGGGTGCATAGATCCTGAGAAATTAGTATCCAGAACAACCACCTGCCGTAATAACGGCCTTGGTACGCCTGGGCATTGAGTCAGAGCTTGGATGGCGTGTACAGGTACAGCTGCCCATGCAATTTCAACAGGATACCACAGTCCATCAACAGTAGTGAGTGGCGTATTGTGACGAGCCAGTTGCTCGGTCACCATTGACCAGACGTTTTCAACTGGTGAAAGATCTGGAGAATGTGCTGGCCAGGGCAGCAGTATCCAGAAAGGCCCGTACAGGACCTGCAACATCCGGTCGTGCATTATCCTGCTGAAATGTAAGGTTTCGCAGGGATCGAATGAAGGGTAGAGCCACGGGTCGTAACACATCTGAAATGTAACGTCAGTGCGAACAAGAGGTGACGGCAACGTGTAACCAATGGCACCCCATACCATCACGCCGGGTCATACCCCAGTATGGCGATGGCGAATACACACTTCCAATGTGCGTTCACCGCGATGTCGCCAAACACGGCTGTGACCATCATAATGCTGTAAACAGAACCTGGATTCGTCCGAAAAAATGACGTTTTGCCATTCGTGCACCCGGGTTCGTCGTTGAGTACACCATCGCAGGCGCTCCTGTCTGCGATGCAGCGTCAAGAGTAACCGCAGCCATGGTCTCCGAGCTGATAGTCCATGCTGCTGCAAACGTCGTCGAACTGTTCTGCAGATGGTTGTTGTCTTGCAACTGTTGACTCAGGGATCGAGACGTGGGTGCACGATCCGTTACAGCCATGCGCATAAGATGCCTGTCATGTCGATTGCTAGTGATACGAGGCCGTTGGGATCCAGCACGGCGTTCCGTATTACTCTCCTGAACCCACCGATTCCATATTCTGCTAACAGTCATTGGATCTCGACCAACGCGAGCAGCAATGTCGCGATACGATAAACCGCAATCGCGAAAGGATACAATCCGACCTTTATCAAAGTCGGAAACGTGATGGTACGCATTTGTCCTCCTTACACGAGGCATCACAACAACGTTTTACCAGGCAACGCCGGTCAACTGCTGTTCGTGTATGAGAAATCGGTTGGAAACTTTCCTCATGTCAGCACGTTGAAGGTATCGCCACCGGCGCCAACCTTGTGTGAATGCTCTGAAAAGCTAATCATTTGCATATCACAGCATCTTCTTCCTGACAGTTAAATTTCGCGTCTGTAGCACGTCATATTCGTGGTGAAGCAATTTTAATGCCCAGTAGCGTATTTTGGCGACTACAATTCTCAGTGTGACGTTGCATCCATTTTGACCTTGATGCATGCAGTGATGCAGGTACAATAGCGTGTCATGAAGCCGTCGTATCCTCTCCTGAGGCAATTTGGTGACATGTGTATTAAGTGGTTTTTGAGACGCTTGATACTGACGCTGGGACTGAATTGACGCCCGGGATGGTCTCAGACGTATTCTATCGGGGGCAGTTGTGGGTACACGCAGGCCATTCAAGTACCTCAACAACACTCAAGCAGATCATAGACACAAGCGCCAAATGTGGACGAGCAATGTCCTGTTGAAAAATGGCACCACGATACTTTTGAATGAGAGGTAATACGAGGGTCGTCCACAAAGTAAGTTTCGTTTCTATTTCTATCCGCGGTAGCACTACGATCGCAGTTCCGAGCAAGCGCGGCAGTTACTCTGACTCAAGGAGAAGACATGTAAGCCATTTTCAGATCGCTGTTGCCGACTTGTGCTTTGTAGTGCTTCTTTATAATGTCAGCCGTAATTGAAAATTCTGCCGCATGTGAAATCAGATCTGTGATTCGTTTTCTAAATGCAAAGAATGTTAAACCAAAGAAAATTCATCGGGAAATCCGCGAGGTTAACGGACAAACTGCTATGAGTGATTCAATGGTTAGGAGATGGGTCAAACTGTTCAATGAAGGATGTGATCAAGTGCACGATGAAGAACGAAGTGGACGCCCGTCTGTGGTTACTGATGAACTGGTTCACACAACTGAAGAGAAGATTAAGCACAGCCGTAAGTTCACACTTATCGCCCAAGCTATGGAAGTTTCACAAATCTCACCCATCACTATTTCATGAAACTGTTATTGAAAAACTGAAATTTCGGAAACTTTGTTCACGTTTGGTGCCCAAAATTCGTACTGAACAACACAAAAAACAACGAATGGGCAGTGCATTTCAGTTTTTGAAGAAGGCGATGGTTTTCTTTCTCGGATAGTAACGGGGGTTGAAACTTGGGTACCGTACGACACCCCTGAAACAAAACAGCAATCAATGGAACGGAGGCACAGTTCATCCCCAACGGAGGTTAAGCCTAAGCAAATCTTGACACCTCGAAAAGTCATGTGTACCGTTTTTTGGGACAGAAAATGCATTTTGCTGATTGATTACTTACCACGAGGCCGAACAATCAATGCAGACGGTTACTGCGATACCATTAAGAAATTGCGCCGCACAAGACAGAACAAGTGCCGAGGATTACTGTGAATAGGTGTTGTTTTTTTTTTCCACGATAATGCCCGACCTCACACGGCGAATGTGACCAAACAACTCTTACGGGAATTTCACTGGGACGCGTTTGATCCTCCTCCCTACAGCCCGTACCACGCTCCTAGAGAATTTCATCTCTTCTTAAGCCTGAAATCTGTCCTTGGTGTTCAACAGGTCAACGATGATGACGAGCTGCAAGAACATGTTACCACATGGTTGAATACACAGGCGGCAACCTTCTATGAAGAAGGCGTACAAAAACTTGTGCCACGCTATGAAAAGTGCCTACAAAATTTCGGAAGCTATGTAGAAAAGTAGTTTAAAAGTTGTAGATTTTTGTACAATAAATATTTCTTCTGTATCTGTAGACGTTTGTTTTATATAACCAAACGGAACTTAGTTTGTGGACATACCTCGTAGATGAGGACTCAGGATTTCTGCGACGTGCCACTGTGTCGTGGTGTGAAGTCATACACGGTGGACCCCACATCGTTACGCCAGGAGTAACATCGCTGTGCCCCTCAAAAAATTCATCACTGAACACAATGGGACGCCATTCACAGCAGTTCGATGTTTCCCTGTCACAATACCACACCAAGTACAGCCGACTGAGACACTTATTCCCTACACTGATAAACCAAAACATTATGACTTCTGGCCACAGTGATGTTGGACGCCGCCTGGTGACGTTGTGGGCATGTGACGCGCTAACAAAGGTATGTAAGCGGAGCAGACACGGAAGGGTTGGTTCAAATGGCTCTGAGCACTTTGGGTCTTAACTTCTAAGGTCATCAGTTCCCTAGAACTTAGAACTACTTAAACCTAACTAACCTGAGGACATCACACACATCCATGCCCGAGGCAGGATTCGAACCTGCGACCGTAGTGGTCGCGCGGTTCCAGACTGTAGCGCCTAGATCCGCACGGCCACCGCGGCCGGCACACGGAAGGGGAATAACACCATAGATGATATGGCTACAAATGAGGAAATCTATTGAGATAAACAACTTTGACAAACGGCAGATTATTATTACGCACAGCCTGTGAACGAGTATGTCGAAAATGACGAAGGTGGTCGAATGTTCAGGTGCTACTGTCGGGATCATCTACATAAAGAGGTAGTTGCACAGTAAAACCGCCATTAGACGCTAAATGGTTGGACGTTCACAAGCCTTCACAGAACGTAGAGTTCTGAGGCTTGTATGCTCTGTGAAGTGGGATAGATGGTGATCTGAGGCCTCTCTGCCGAAAGAACACAACGTTGGTGCACGCACAAGTGTTTCGGAGAACACCTTTCTTCGTACATTGTTGAACATGGAACTCTGCAGGAGACCACCCCTACGTGTTCACGTGTAGACCCAACGACTTGTCAATTACGAATGCAGTGGGCACGGGACCATCGGCATTGGACCGTCCATCAAACGTGTCGGTTCTTCGTGTGAATCACATTATGGCTGCACTAGGTCTGTGGTCGTTTCCACAAACACCGTCATCGAGGTGAACGGCGACTCGAAACGTGTAGGGCGCCACAGATGCAGCCTGACGGGAGGAGTAGTATGCTATGGGAGACATTCTCCTGCGCTTGCATGGGACCTGTGACAGCAATCGAAGACACCTGCATCCCTTCACGCTTGATGTCTTCCCCGGCGGCAATCTCGTATTTCAGCAGTGTAATTGCTCGTGTCTCGGAGCCAGAACAGTGCTACAGTGATCTGAAGAGCATTACAGTGAGCTCACGTTGATGTCTCGACTACCATATTCGCCTGATGCAAATCCTGTGGAATCCATCTCGGTCACCATCGAGCGCCATCACCGCGTACGCAAATCAGCGGCCCGTTATTTACCCGATTAACATGACCTGTGCGCAGACATCTAATACCACAAACGTCCACGACCTACCAAAAAACTGTCGGATCCATGGTAAGCAGAATCAGTGACGTATTTCGTTCCTAAGACATCAAGTAAGCTATTTAGCAGGTGGTCATAACACTTTGGTTCATCCGTGTAGTTTGCCCGCAGCTAGTCTTCAATCAGTGGTGCGAAATGAGGTAAAATGTTTCAGTAACTCCATTACTTTTTATCGAATGGTAGGCGGAGATGTGTAGGGGCTCAATGCGCTTGGTGCACAATATGGCGATCTTTTCTCTGGTGGTCATATATGGTCGAGCGTAATCTTGACAAGTGTGCCTGCACCCACGCAATGCAGCACCTTGCCACAGTCACATCCGAATGGCTCACTAATCTGGATACGGCACAGTTCGACAATGCAGCCAAACTGAGCCACAATGAGGCCCCTTTCAAACCCTGTCGAGTGCTGAAAACGTCTCCTCACATTAGTACACGGCATCTCCTTGTCCTTCGTAGGTGATCGCACAACATCTTAGGCTGTTCATGCGCATTATGTACACTATCCAGCCTGCTAACAGCACTAAACACGAAAAAACTAATGCGCTCTGGTGGGCGTTCTACCTCTCACAGAAATTTGCAATCTTTTACATATCTGCCGCTGGTGTGTACAGATACGAAATTACATTGACGTTCGACCACGTCATCTGGGTTCTTCACTACTTTGGTCATGCATTGTATTTCCGGGTCAGTTTTATTTTGCTCGTCGTATACGTTGTCATGGCTAAACTGCTGTACTCGAACGCCAGATAAACAAAGTGGCTAGATGATATTCAATGCCGGCCGAAGTGGCCGTGCGGTTAAAGGCGCTGCAGTCTGGAACCGCAAGACCGCTACGGTCGCAGGTTCGAATCCTGCCTCGGGCATGGATGTTTGTGATGTCCTTAGGTTAGTTAGGTTTAACTAGCTCTAAGTTCTAGGGGACTAATGACCTCAGCAGTTGAGTCCCATAGTGCTCAGAGCCATTTGAACCATTTTTTTGATATTCAATGACGTGTACGAGCAACACGGATGCTTATTTCAGATGTCAATAATGGAAGGAGATGTCCAAATGACTTCTTAACCCACTGCTAGATGCCAAATAGCTGCTTCTGTTGCTGGTTATGGTGATGATGATGAATAAATAACGAATTGGCAATTAAAGTAGGTAGACGCTCAGCTTCGACACTTTCATACTGGTCCCTGACGAAATACAAACGACTACACTCTCTTTGCGGTCAAAATAGTACAGCTGACAGTACTGGAAGTGACAGAGGCTCCAGCTGTGAAAAATACATTTCCCTTCAGTTTTATTAGACTTGTATCTTTACTTTCTGGACATCCCTCGTAATTTAGCGTCTTACAATAACCACTAAAAGTCGCTGTTCATCAGGTATAAGGAAACCATTTGGCTTTTAGGAGACACTCTTAATGGCCCGTTCCGTGCCACTACCGGAGGCGCGCCCCCGCCGGTGGGGCGGGCAGGAGTGTTGTGTGTGAACAAGTCATTTGTGCGGCTGCGCCTCTATAAAACCGCGCCCGTAAACCTCCAACCTCCGACGTAATGGTCATTTAATAGTCCGTTCAAACCACACTTACGTCTCATTCGAGTGCAGCTATATAAGACGTTACTGCCGTTTTTCAGCGGACCGTAAAGCTCAAATTGCCGCTCGTAATGAAACCGCTACGGCCTGCTTCCACGACAGGCGAGCATTCGGCGTGCTCAATTGTGACGTTTTGCCCTCCGCGTCCGAAGTGCCTCGGACTTAAGTGACCGAAAGAAAACTGCCGAGGGACCTTCAGAGAGCAGTTTTAGTTAATGTACGACAGTCTGCCGGTAAATTTTTACCCTCCGTGTCTATATTACGCAGCGGAGTACAAAAAACAGAGCAGAATGTATAGCAAATATTAAGTATACGGACAGAAACTGCTTGCTGAAATAAGTCATGACGTATTAAGAAATAACACGGTAAATTAGGTTCGTTCAAAGAATACGAAAAATTTTGTTGTGTTTGTGTTGAGGTAGAGAAGGAATTCGGAGGCTCTACCAGAGGACGCTAGAGCTGGTACAAGACAGGCACTCGCTTTAATATTAGTAAAGGTTATACCGTAGCGAGGGTGAGGCTTGAGTGTCACTGAGTCGAGAGAAACGGGAGATTAGTTGCGAACGGCTTAGTGGTCTGTTTTCGAACACGAGGCTAGTATCAAATTAATGTCGTGATTAATAAAATGGTTGAAGGGCCATAGAAGAAACAAGCGCTAATTTCTGAAGCTACAAGTACCATAATTTAATCGCGAAAATCATAATAATTAAAGACAGAAGTTCTATAAGGATTGACATGGTCAAAAATGTGGGAAATCGATCTTACTCTCCAATATGAACTTTATTTGTCTAGATTGCGAGTTTATGAAATGATATGACGGTGTTTGATTGAGCTAGAAATAATATTCAGCCAGCCGGTGTGGCCGAGCGGTTCTAGGCGCTTCAGTCTGGAACCGCGCGACCGCTACGGTCGCAGGTTGGAATCCTGCCTCCGGCATGGATGTGTGTGATGTCCTTAGGTTAGTTAGGTTTAAGTCTTTCTATGTTCTAGGGAGTTGATGACCTCACATGTTAAGTCCCATAGTGCTCAGGGCCAATAACATTCCGATCATAAAGCATCGTTATAGAGTGTAACCCGTCATACGTTCTACAACCAAGTACTGAGTCATTAAGCCTTAGTAGCATTCTTGATCGTATAACATGTGACGTGTTACACATTGTAAGGATATTTTATGAGCTTAAGGTGATTGCTAATACCTTTCTTACCATTTTACAAACTCGTGATCTAGACAAATAAAGTTCATATTGGAGATAGAAGTTGAATGGAATGGGTACTGCCTTGAAAAGAGATTATAAGATGATCCTAAAGGCAGCAAACGAGTTTCAGTATTTGGAAAGTAAAATAACTGATGATGTCCGAAGTAGAAAGGATGTAGAATGAAGACTGGCTACAGTGCGAAAACTATCTCTAAGAAAGAGGAATTTCTTAACAGATAATTTAAATTTAATTATTAGGAACTCTTTTCTAAAGGTATTTGTCTGGAGTGTAGCCTAGTACGGAGATGAAACGTGGACGACAAACAGTTGAGGCAAAGAGAGAACAGAAGCTTCTGAAATGTGGTGCTGCAGAAGAGTGTTGAAGATTAGTTGGGTAGATCGCATAACTGACGAGGAGGCACTGAATCGAACCGGGGAGAAAATAAATTTATGTTACAACCTGAGTAAGAAGGAAGCGGTTAATAGTCACATTCTGGGGCATGAAGGGATCGCAATTTGGTAATGGTGGGAAACGTGGAGGTTAAAAATTGTAGAGGAACATCAAGAGATGTTTATAGTAAGCAAGAATACGTGAATATGGTTTACAGTAGTAATACGGAGTTGAATAGGCTTGCTCATCATACACCAACATAAAGAGCTGCCTTAAAGCAGTATTGGAGTGATTACCACAGTAGCAACAGGATAGAATGATGGGTTAGGGGGAAATACTAAGCCTCCCAATTGGCTAGTTTGTACCTCATTTCTTGCGAGACAGAGAAGAACGGTTTCGAGCGGCAGGAACGACCACTTGGTTAACTCATATAGACGGAGACAGATGTTTTTCAGTTTGAAGACGAGAGCGTAAAATATAGGCTCTGACTTAGTGATTTTGGCAGTCAAATCAGGTAGGTTTACATATTTTATATGTGATTTAATTGATTTATATACATAGTAGTACTCGTAACACTTAAAAAGATAAATATATCCATCATTCTGTTACAGAGATTGTTCTGCTCCAGACTTGATTTATTTCAGAGTGGTCTACTGTGACCAATATTTATTCAGTGGGTATAGGTATAATACATGTAGCTTTGTTTTCAAACGATTTTCGTATTCTGAGACCTCACAAAGCTTATACTCTGGATATCTGAATTCTTCCTGCACGATTCTCTCATAATGTTCAACATGCACAAAGAGTCAGTACGGAAGCATCATAGCGGCGATAATAAATGACCTTTGACTTTTGAAAATTATTTGATTCAGAGGAAATATGATCATCGATAGAAGCCCATAGGAAAACCAGTGTCAATCATGAGTACTCGAGTTACACTTACGAACGAACAGACAATGATGATAGAATACTTGAAGGCTTCATAACCAACAAGATTCCGCAAATCATAGGTATTCATCAAGAGTATACGACATCTACCAATGGGTTTCTCCTACCCGTAGACGATGTGTGAAAGGCTTGGACTATAATAGAAAAGGTATCATAATCGACGGTCAGTCTCCGAACCACCTTCGATTAGCTGACGACATCGTGTTTATAAACTTAGACTTGACGGAACTAACAACTATAATCAAAGAACTGCAGCGGATGGTTTTCAGATGAATACGGAAAAAACTAAAGCTAACATTGACCACGTGCACAAAGAGCAATGGAGAGACGAAACATTGACCACGTGCACAAAGAGAAATGGAGAGACGTAACATTGACCACGTGCACAAAGAGCAATGGAGAGACGGAAGCTCCTCAGGACGAAACCAAGCGCGAGATGATCAGAAGCAAACACGAATAACAAACAGCCTAGCGAAAGTGATCAGCTTGAAATGGCAATAGACTGGCTACTGAGCAAGGAAAGGCCCCGACAGTTGGAGCTATGGACACAATGGAAGACCCTGTAAGAGAAGCCTCGATTATATCCAGAGGAGTATCTGAATAAAGTGACAGTACAGAAACGAGTAAAAAGTAAGAATGTGGAAGAGATCCTCAAGTAGTAGTGGACGAACAATGGCTAACGAAAAGAAATAGAACATCGGCACAAACTTATATTAATCCACGCATAAAAATATTCTTAGAGGTAAAAATACTTTTCGGGGAACAAAATGAATAAACATTCCAACACTGGTCATCGAACACGCATTTTCTTGGATAAAATGGGCATACTGGAATGATGTTTGAGTCACGCTTGCTTCCGTCTGTGTGAAATGTCGTCACATTCTCCTATTTGCAGGAAGTATTTGCAAACTGCAGCCACATTACGCTGGTTATAATGAGACTAATGAAACAAGCTGACGGATTAAAAACGGCATCCAACTTGTACGCAAAGCCGAACTCTGTTTTCCACAAGCAACCCGCATGTCAGAAAGACACAACTAATTATTTGTCCAAAATATTCAGTGAACCATTGTCATCCTACAAAAGCTTCTAATGCTGAGAGTAATGCCAATAGATAGCCGAAAACAGCTTCTAATTCCCGTCTACTGCCTGTTTTAACTTGGCATGACGTTTTACTACATCGTACAGGATGTGAGCTGGAAATCGTTGAAAGAAAGGCGTTTTTTGTTGCGACGCATTCTTCTCACGAAATTCCAATCACCAACTTTCTCCTCCGAATGTGAAAACACTTTGTTGACACCGATCTACATAGGGAGGAACGAGCACCATGATAGAATAAAGGAAATCAGAGCTCGTACGGAAAGATATAGGTGTTCATTCTTTCCGTACGCTGTACGGGATTGGAATAATAGACAATTGTGAAGGTGGTTCGATGAACCCTCTGCCAGGCACTTAAATGTGATTTGCAGAGTATCCATGTAGATGTAGATGAACACATGGAGTGAGAGGAGGTGGCATTGTTGACAGTCAGTTGGAGGCTTTGGACTTGGAGGCCCTCTTGGTGTTGTTGGAAAGGAGTAGGCAGATTTTACCCTTCCCATTCTCTCGTTACCGTGGAAGTGTCAACAGTCCAAAGATGAAACAATATACGCGCTTATCACAGACACAGACATGAGATAAAGAACTCAATAGAAATTTTGCACCGCGCTCATGACTGGCACACCTTTTGCTTGTTTTTATTCGCAATTTCTTTCTCGAAACAGTTTTTACCACAGCAAACCGCAAAGTGCAGTGACATGTGTAGTGCTGCAAAGGTAAAGAAACCCATATAATCAGTGTAGCTTAGGGCAGAACCGCATGTCTCCAATCGTGAACGGGACAGTGCGGCTGGTTTATACGACTAAACGGCTGGAACGATCAGTCAGCTACCCAATATCAGTAACAGGTTGCCTATCTAATGGCTTCCAGGGCCAACACAAATTTGATTTTAGGTATTTCATATAATTATTGAAGTCAGTTCGAAAACTTAAAACATTATAATAATCTCTCATAAAGAAATATAATCTTACATTAAAAGTTAAACCCAATGAGTCAAGAGTTAAAATCTGAAACTGCGTACGTGTATATGTCTCGAGGCACCTTAACTCACGGCGCGAGAATTACCCAGATTATATTCAACGATTATTTGAAAGTGAGAATACTTAACGACGTCCAACAAACTTTTCACATTATTTCAAACCCTTACGAGCCTTCTACTCGCTGAGAGCACCAACAACGAAATGAAATTACGAGGGTCACTCCAAAAGAAATGCACACTATTTTTGTAAAAATGCAGTTTTCATTCTACATGTGTGAAAGTTGTACAGTGTGTAGATACATCCTTCCCGCGTGTTTTCAAACTTAGTTCAACCTGTTCCCGTGAGTGGCGCCGTCACAGCATGTCTTCAAGATGGCTGCTACACTTGACGTTCGTCAGAAGCAACGCACTGTCATTGAATTCCTGTGCTGTGAAAACAAGACAGTGGGAAAGATCCACAAGAGGTTGAAAAAGGTGTATGGAGATGCTGCTGTCGATCGTAGTACAGTTAGTCGGTGGGCAAGCGGGTTACATGATGAAAGCGGGCACGGCAATATTGAGGATTGTCTTCGCAGCAGCAGGCCTCGTACTGCACACACTCCAGACAATGTGCAGAGAGTTAACGAATTGGTGACTGCTGACAAACGCATCACAGTGAACTAACTGTCACGCTACGTTGGGATAGGGGAAGGAAGTGTTTGCAGAATATTGAAAGTGTTGGCGTTAGAAACGGTTTGTGCCAGGATGTTGACAGTGGCTCACAAAGAAACAAGAAAAACGGTATGCAGCGTTCTTTTGGAGCAGTACAAGAATGGTGGAGATGAATTTCTTGGAAGAATTGTTACAGGTGATGAAACATGGCTCTATCATTTTTCACCAGAGATGAAGAGGCAATCAGTGGAGTGTCATCATGCAAATTCACCCAAGAAAAAAAAATCGAAACCACACCTTCTGCTGGAAAAGTTATGGCTACGGTGTTTTTCGATTCCGAAGGACTCTTGCTTGTGGACATCATGCCAAGTGGAACCACCATAAACTCTGATGCATATGTGACGACACTGAAGAAACTTCAAGCTCACTCAGTCGTGTTCGACCACATCGGCAAAAGCAGGTTGTTTTGCTGTTGCACGACAATGAACGGCCATATGTCAGTCAAGAAACCATGAAAGCGATCACAAAACTTGAATGGACAACACCGAAACACCCGCCTTACAGTCCTGACCTGGCTCCATGTGACTATCATCTCTTTGGGAAACTGAAAGACTCTCTTCGTGGAACAAGGTTTGAAGATGATGACCCCCTTGTGCACGCTGCCAAACAGTGGCTCCAACAGGTTGGTCCAGAAATTTACCGTGCGGGTATACAGGCGCTGGTTCCAAGATGGCGTAAGGCAGTTGAGAGGGATGTAAATTATGTGGAGAAATGAAAATATTGTTCCTAAAGGATGTATCTACACACTGTAAAACTTTGATACATGTAGAATAAAAGATGAATTTTTAAAAAAATAGTGTACATTTCTTTTGGAGTGACCCTCGTAAGTTTACCGTCTACTACATTTTCCGTGCTCACGCAGCAAAAGTTCAGCATGAGGCATTATTGCTTTACTGTAAACTCTATTGACAATACTTTCTATAGGCAGTGCCCACAACTACCACTGAATGTATGTGCAAAATTATAGCATTGTACGAAACATAGTTCAGAAGGTATGACGGCATAAACTTTGACATCTGTGAAAATTTAGCTTTTCCTTAAAACTGACGTTACATGCTTAGTGTCAAATACTTAACACACTGTCTTATTTATGAAATAATAAGACTTATAAATCTGTTTCATATATGGAATTTCGATTGCCCGCATCTCGTGGTCGTGCGGTAGCGTTCTCGCTTCCCACGCCCGGGTTCCCGGGTTCGATTCCCGGCGGGGTCAGGGATTTTCTCTGCCTCGCGATGGCTGGGTGTTGTGTGATGTCCTTAGGTTAGTTAGGTTTAAGTAGTTCTAAGTTCTAGGGGACTGATGACCTCAGAAGTTAAGTCCCATAGTGCTCAGAGCCATTTGAACCATTTTTTGGAATTTCGATTCTTTAAAGATTCGGTGGCGAGGAGTTTTAGGCACGGGAAGTTGCCCTACGAATTGGTGACCTCCACCGTGACATCAGTCGCGTGAGGCGAAAAATATAGAGTAACTTCTTGGTGGTGATCGCACGCGGTCGACAACACCAGCTGATGACCGCTAACTTCAAATTACGGCTCGTAACTACCTCAAGGATAAAGCAACAAGACTGGGCGCTGAGTTTCTGGAGTCAACTGTGTCGACACAGTCTCTGCACATCTGCCTCCAGACAAGTAACTTGATAATTAATCAAATGAATAACGATATTATCTGCTAGTGGACATTGCACCAAATAAGTGGGTGAAGTTTGAAAGTTTGTGCTGGACCGGGACCCGAACTAGGAATTTTCCGTTTCTCGTGAACGATCGCCTTGTCCACCTCTGCTATCCTTTCATCGGAGATGTACATACACGCCCGAATTCCTACGGTAACCAGCAATTGCTGAGAGTAATGAGGATAATGAGCAGGGTCACTGCGTCAGTAGTGTTTGTGTGTATAAGTTGAGAGTTTGGGCCAGTCAGGGACCGTATCCGCATACCCGAGACGGTGAAGGCGACCGTTCGCGAGAAACGGAAAAATCCGGGCTCAAGTTCCGACCCGGCACAGGTTTTCAAACTTCACCCACTAATTTCTTTCAATGCCCACTAGCATCTAGTGTCGTTATACTTTTAATTAATTCTCACATCAGGGTGCAGGATCACAGATGGTGTCTGGTCTTTAGGACATGTCCCAAAAAAACATTACAAACTTCCCAGCACTGTCATGCGAAGAAAGCGGTTAAACCAATACCTAAAACGAAACCAGGATGAATATGTCTGTTTGTGTTAACCGACGGGTTCAGCATTCGTCTCACGCCTAAAGGTTGTCATAGATATGTGTAGGTGCTAAACCAGTTCACCGTTTAGACATGTTGTTCTACGGGTTCAGCTAGGAGGTGTGTCCATCGTGTTTAGGGCTGGCACTATATACGGATGCAGATCTCTCTCATCGCTATTGAGGGTGGTTTGAGGACTGAGCAGTATTGGGACAGTATTACTGTTGCCAGATCTAATTTACAGAAAATCGGGCATTAGGCAGTGGTGGTTTAAAAAGTTGGGCGGACGAGGACCTAAAACGGGGGTCAAAAAAGGAAATTTTCGGCCCTACGTAAGAGTTTCTTGTAACATATTATGAACAAAATTGATACACTGATACATATGTGCTCAAAAATGTTGTTCTGGTTAATAAAAAAGTACGAACTTTGTGATCTTATTCAAAAATGTCTTCGGAAAAATGAAGTTGGATTTCTCAATAGTCTTCCTACATCTTATTCATAAGCTCGTCTACAAAAAATCCTTAATAAAAAAGAATGCGCATTAAAAGGCTGTAAATAAAGAATCACGTACCACATAAAGAATTGTACGCTCAGTGTATCTTAAAAATTAATATTACTAAAAAGAAAAATGGCCACAGAATCACTGAACACACCTGTTTGATACGTTCCAGGGGCAAAAAAGGTAATTCTTAGTGTTTTCGTATGATTACTTACCAAATTCAAAAACTTAAAATACTGTCACACTCTACCCACTGCGGGGTGTAATCTTCTGATAAAGATTTAACACGATGAGTCCAACATTAAAGTTAGCACTAAGCGTCTTTCAACATGCTTTGCGAAACTTTTTCACACTGTTACCACCTTCAAAATAATGAATGGAATGAAGTTTTTCACATACTGCATTTGCGATGTTCATGTAGATGAACTGCAGTATCAGGCATGACGTTTTGGTAAGTACCTGCAAAATTAGAACATTGTCCAACACATAATTAAGGAAATACGACGTTTTACACATAAGAGTCAGATTCTTTAAAGAATCACTGGTGGTAGAGTTCCTGATACTAATGAAACTTTAAAACTTAAGAAAGGCTGATGTTTAGGTTTGTCAGTGTAGTTACTTACTATACCTAGCTAACAAGCAGCTTCATTCACGTTCTTTGTGTGAGGGACGTTAAATAAATAATGCAACACATTTTCCTCTCGATCAATTTCCGTCGAAAAAATGCGTAATTTACTGTGGGACATCTTGGAATATTCTCCCTTCAGCCTCTATAGATTCGTGAAGTTCCAATTGGTGGCGGCGCTGTACGTAACTTTTAAAATGGCGACTGTAACGGAGGTTTGTTCCAAGCGGAGAGCTGTCACTGAGTTTCTGTTGGCGTAAAACCAGAACATCGGAGATATTCATAGGCGCTGGCAGAATGTCTACGGAAACATGGCAGTGAACAACAGCATGATGAGACAAGAGTCTGCACACCCGATGGAAACTCAGAAAACTTCGTTGTATTGTTAATCCTCGTCCACCCTATAGCCCGGATCTCGCACCTTCCTACTTCCATCTGTTTGACCCAGTGAAGGATGCACTCCTCGGGAAGCAGTATGTGGATAAGGGGTTATTGATGCAGCAAGACGTTGGCTTCGGCGTCGACCAATAGAGTCGTACCATGCGGGAGTAAAGGCCCTCCCAGTAAGGTGGCGTAAAGTCGTCGCATTGAGGGGAGATTATGGAGAAAAAAATACAGTTGTGTATCCAAAAGAGTACGGAATAACATGCTGTATCGGAAGTCTGAATAAAATTTACTGCATTGATTACTGAACACCCTCAAATATACTGTGTTTCGATATAGATAAGTGTTCTATAATTACTTACCAGTCGCATATCCACTGACAGAATGAAATGAGAACGTCAACGGGTGTTATGCACACTCAGCAGAAAGTCACCTAGCTACCGCATTTTGGTCGTCATTATAAACGAAAGAACTCGGCGGGCACGACGGGTTTTCACCAAAACAGAATACCATTCTAGAACTGATTGGAGCCCAAATGGAAAACGCGGAAAGTCAGCGGGCGATTGAAGCACTGTTCAGAAAACAGCGGCGAAGTGTAACACTGCAACAAATGAAACCACGCGGCACGTACATCCAGGAATGTTAAACTCTAAAACCTCCCGATCTATCATCGGTTGATCGAGTTCTCTTGCCACAACATACACTACGTGACAAAAAGTATCTGGGCACCCCCCAAAAACATACGTTTTCATATTAGGCGCATTGTGCTGCCAGCTACTGCCAGCTACTCCATATCAGCGACTTCAGTAGTCATTGGACATAGCGAGAGAGCAGAATGGGGTGCTCCGCGGAACTCACGGACTTAGAACGTGGTCAAGTCATTGGGTGTCACTTGTGTCATACGTCTATACACGAGATTTCCACACCCCTAAACATACCTAGGTCCACTGTTCCCGATGTGATAATGAAGTGGAAACGTGAACGGACACGAACAGCATAAAAGCGTGCAGGGAGACCTCGTTTGTTGACTGACAGTTGAAGAGGGTCGTAATGTGTAATAGGCAGACACCTATCCAGATCATCACACAGGAATTCCAAACTGCATCAGGATCCACTGCAAGTACTATGGCAGATAGTTGGGAGGTGAGAAAACTTGGATTTCATGGTCGAGAGGCTGCTCATAAGCCACACATCACGCCGGTAAATGCCAAACGACGCCTCGCTTGGTGCAAGGAGCGTAAATATTGGAAGATTGAACAGTGGAAAAACATTGTGTGGAGTAACGAATCACGGTACACAATGTGGCGATCAGATGACGGGGTGTGGGTATGGCGAATGCCCGGTGAACGTCATCTGCCAGCGTGTACACTTCCAACAATGAAATTTGGAGGCGGTAGTGTTATGGTGTGGTCGTGTTTTTCATGGAGGGGGCTTGCACCCCTTGTTGTTTTGCGTGGCACTAACACGGCACAGGCCTACACTGATGTTTTAAGCACCTTCTTGTTTCCCACTGTCGAAGAGGAATTCGGAGACGGCGATTGCATCTTTGCCGGCCGGGGTGGCCGAGCGGTTCTAGGCGCTACAGTCTGGAACCGCGCGACCGCTACGATCGCAGGTTCGAATCCTGCCTCGGGCATGGATGTGTGTGATGTCCTTAGGTTAGTTAGGTTTAAGTAGTTCTAAGTTCTAGGGGACTGATGACCTGGGAAGTTAAGTCACATAGTGTTCAGAGCCATTAGAACCATTTGATTGCATCTTTCAACACGATTGAGCACCTCTTCATAATGCACGGCCTGTGACGTAGTGTTTACACGACAATAGCAGCCCTGTAATGCACTGGCCTGCACAGAGTCCTGACCTGAATCCTACAGAAGACCTTTGGGATGTTTTGGAACGCCGACTTCGTGCCAGGCCCTACCGACCGACATCGATACATCTCCTCAGTGTAGCACTCCATGAAGAATGGGCTGCCATTTTCCAAGAAACCTTCCAGCATCTGACTTAACGTATGCCTGCGAGAGTGGAACCTGTCATCAAGGCTAAGGGTGGGCCAACACCATATTGAATTCCAGCATTACCGATGATGGAGGGCGCCATTTTCAGCCAGGTGGCCGGATACTTTTTATCGCATAGTGTATTCTCACCTACTTGGTTACCATCGTCATGAACGCGTTCATAAACTCGTTTTAGATGTTTAATGTACTCGATCATTCTTTAAATGAATACGCATTATATTTCGAATTGTTAGCACTGTCCAAAAGTAGTGACATTTTAGCGTTCCGCGTGAGGCATACGCAAGACGGGCCATGAGACCCCTAATAATCGGGATAGCTCGCGCAAATCGGGACGTCTGGCGACACTAGACAGCATCTACAACTCATTTGTGCCACTAGTACGGTCAACATTTCAACAATAGGTTCGTCTTTCAAGACGATAATGCGCAAGCACACCGCTTCAATCTGGATGGCCTCGGGAGAAACATAGGCGAACATTGCCTCAGGTTCGAGCAGCACAGTGTCCACCACCTCGGGCATATTTTGATTTCGCAGAGATACACCTTCGGATAGAAAGCCTATATTTTGCATACTGTTTTATTCTTATTTCTCGGAAAACTAAATTTTATTACGATGTTGCAGGCACTACAATACCGTGTTTATCCGCCGATACCAGAGAGCCACTTCAATTAAAATGTCCTCCCCTTGCACAGTAGTGACATAATGTGTATGAATGTAGGCTGTGAACGACGACATAACGAAGTGTGGGTCTGGCCGTGAGTTATGCACAGATTGCCGAAGCGGGTAAGGCCTACGTAAAGCGGTAAATCCGTATTTGAGTCCCTGTCCGGCACAAATTTTCGCCGTCGTCATTCCACTACACAGCCGATGGTTGTCTATATTTGCAACTACGAATACAGTTCTAAATTTTTTTAGTTTCATGAAGCTTATTCTTTCATTTCGTGTTCCGCTTGAATCTAAGGGCAGCACGTTTGCTTAGATGCATGTGTTGGCGCATTTTACGATTTTCTTCATGTCATGCGTTTCCGACTCTGCAAACATGATAGCTGTTAGTTTATCGTTAGCTTGAGGTACCCATCAATCAATAAGACGGTTAGTAGGACAAGAGGATCGCACTACAATTCTTTACCAGTGCATGTGTTCATCTTTGTGCTCAGAAATGTCCTGTGGTGTAAGCTATAGTAACTCTTCAAGTGAAAGTAATTGCTCTGAATCCTGCTGTTAAACTAAAACGCACTAGACAAAAGTGACGCAAAATGAATATTCTGCGTTTTAACATCAGTTGCTTGTCTCATTTACTTCCACCTTTATTTAAATGTAGCTCAGTAGGAAATGCTTCATTAATTCGTTTGCTGATTTTCCTGAGTTTCTTTTTTATTCGCGAGCTAACCACGCTACAACTTCGTTTTGTCCTCTTTATCCGGAGTTTACTCTGTTTCCACATCTTACGGTCGCTATGCTATTGTTTTTGGTCTTCTGTCCGTGTTCTTCCGATCATTATAGTTCTTCTTTCGATCTGAAACTCGTCTAATCTTGGTATTCTGTTTTGAAACAAGTCTAGTTCTAACATGTCGGCTTGTGCGATATTTGACCTCTCAGTCTCTTTCCGAAGTCCTTAAATGCACTTCGTAATCAGATATTTGTTCGGATAGTCTATTATTGTCTATTCTGCGCAGCTGTCCAGAGAACAACAGACTGTTTTTCCTCATGGTCTCCGATATCCTCCCCACATTCTGATAGTCTCTTTTTTTATTCCGAAGTTTTCGGCCAACCTCATTCTGAGTTGCACCCATGATTTTTCTTGGGATACTCCTTTTCAGGCTCTCCAACATCTCTAGCCTGTAGTTCATCGAGAGACATTTACTGGCGTGCAAGCCTACTCTTTTGATCGCAGAATCGTAGTAGCTTAGTATGGCATTCCAGGAGATGCACTTTTTGTTGTTAAAGTTTTTAGTCAGTCGACTCACCTTCCTCTCTCTCTCTTCTCTCTCACCATCTCCCCCTCCCCCCCTGTCTTTTCTCTTCATCTCCTCTCCCTACTCTCACTGGCTGTCTTATCCTCCCCTCTCTCTCTGCCTTTCTGTCCATCTCTTCTTACTCCCTCTCTCTCCTCATTTCTTTCTGCCCTCTTTCTCTCCATCTCTTCAACCCTCTCTCTTTCCATTTCCTCCCCCCCCCCCCCTCTGTCTATAAATATTATCTTCTCTTTATTTCTGAGATCCCATCGCCCTTCTAGCTTTGTCCAGTCCATTTTCTTATTTGGTCTCAATGAGGTACTTGAATTTCTTTATTGTCGTCATCTGACCTGTCTCTGTTTCAACGAATTTCGGCCCACATTTGTCAGTTGTCACGAATTTAGCCGTCACTATCAAGACATTCAGATCCATTCTGCTGGCAGTCTTTTCTAGGAGAGTGATCTGAGAGTATCGTAGAGTCACCCACAAAGTCCAAGCAGGTGACTTTAATTCCTTCCGGTTTCTTCCCTGAGCATGTCGGACTTATTCCTTTATCTTGAAGTTCTGATTTGCAAATTCTCACAATCTCTTCCGGAACACAGTTGAATAGCAGCGGTGATAGTCCGTCATCTTGTCTGAGGCCTATGTTTATTGCAAGGGGGCGGGACAGTTATCCAAGAACTTCACCTTAGACGTTGCGCCTGTCATGGATTGCTCGATTATATTCGCCAGTTTGGGTTCAACCCCGAATTCCTTAATGACCCCATCCATTATCTCTCAGTTTACCGAGGATGTGAAAGACACCACGAGTTACCTGGAACCTGGCATTCGGTGAATTATATCATAAATTAATTGAAAGTATCCTGTTTGTACTAGGTGAAATTAACGATGCTAGTATCCTTGAGAAATACTGCTCACAGCAGAAATGGTCCATTACCTTTTATTACCTTCGTTTGAGCAATTACGATGCTTGCAATCGTAAATTCTAGGTCTTTCCTACCATTTTCTGTAATAAACTTCGTAGGGAACTACTTCTACGAACAGTTATTTGAGTACTTATTTGAAATATGTAGTTGGTTCTATTTATAATGAGAAAGACCCGAGAAAATTATTTCTGCATTGTCTGTTTTCTGGAATTGTACACAACCGGCATGTTCGCGGGGGCTCCTACACATCTATGATCTTCCACCGATTCAGTTAGAGTCAGCTGGCTGTACATTTACTTGAATATACATGACTGAAAATAAGCATCAATAGCAAATGGAAGACCTGACCAGAGAAGATTCTAAAGAATGCCTGAAATGCATTACAATTGGGCTACAATAACGTTCAATAAAAACAACACCAAACACAGAATTACGCCAGTTAATAACGCAGTTATACATGTTGCTCTCTTGTCCTGCGCTTTGAAGACACCAGAGTAATAATGGTCTGCAATTCCTTTCGTAAACTGAATAGCGTGTTCTAAACTAAGCTCCCAGCATGTCTGAAGCGAAAAGTGCGATATGGGTGTTTTGACAACTTTTTTTTGTACTTGTATCAGTGAAATGTGGACTTTCAGTGCAAAAATCATTCAGCAACCGAGCGTTGCTCAGCATTAGAGCGAGCAGTAGAGTGATAAGTAGTGGAAATCAGTAGGAGGAAAGTCGGACGTGGTGGTCTAATGGTAAATGATGATTTAAATAAAAATTAATTTGTAATATACGTATCATTTTTTAAATCGGACTAAAAAGTACAAAATAATTTTTCTTAGCCCCATACAGATTCTTAACGCCATACCGATACCTTTTTAATAGCTATGAAAATACTTGTAAGATTTCAAGTGAAGTGGATTAAGTCTGTACACTGAGAAAGCTATGAAGGAAACGAAGGAGAAATTTGGAGAGAAAATTGAGGTTCGAGGAGAAGAAATAAAATCTTTTGGGGTTTGTCGATGAAAATTTTTGCTCTCCCATATCCAGCAAAGAATTTGGAAGAGTTGGGTAGAGTCTTGAAAAAAAGATTATTAAACGAAAATCAATAAAAGTAAAACAAAGTTAATGAAATTCAGTCGACGTGAAAGAATTAATTTAGGAAACGACACTAAACGTAGCAGATGAGTCGTGCTATTTGGGAAGCAAAGTAAGTGATGATCGTCGAAGTAGGAAAGGTATAAAATGAAGACTGGCAGCAGCAAGAAAAGCAACTCTGGAACAGAGGAATTTTTGATCATCTGATATAAATTCAAATGTGAGGAAGTCTGTTTGGAGGTATTTGTCCGGAATTTCGCCTTGTGAGGAAGTGAAACGCGTATGATAAGCAATTCAGACAAGAAAAGAGTAGAATAACAATTGAGGAGGTACTAAACTGGACTTGGAAAAAATAAATTTATGCCACAACTCGACTAACTTAAAATTACCATCTTAACTTTGTGCTATTTTTATTAACCCAGCCTCGAAACTTTTGGGACTGACGGGGAAGAATTCATGTGAAGTCCCTAATAATAGTCACGATTCACTGGGCTCCGTCTGGTGATTTCGAGTTATTTATGAGACACGTACAAGCATTATTAAAGTTTAAACTTCTAAATAAAATGTCACTCCGTAACATTAAGTGGGTATTTTGATGGAGCCCCATGCCGTGTCCTACAATCTATCTTTCATACAACTTACAAGAAGAGTTACAGCAATCAACAGAGCTGCTATTTTCAACGTTTCTATTGATATATCAAAATTGCAAAAGCATAACGTAAATAGTTACAGACTACGAGGCTAATAACTGGTAGAGGAATTGATGACTAAGAAATAACGAACGTATTATGTTAATACCCTGGAAATAAGTATGCATCTACTTGGCATCATTAATAACTATAGTTTATTCTGTAAAGTAACCTACAGTTCCCAAGAAAATCGATTCAAAACAAGTTTAATAAATTTCAGTTCCCATTTTTTTATTTGCTTTTTCACAAGTATTCGTGGTGAGATGGGTATCAGCTGACACTGGTACTAAACATAACAGTTCATTTTCAGCAGCAGAACTCGACACAGTGGCGCTAGAAATATTCGTTGAAATTCTTCGATGTATCGCTCGTGAGTGGCGAGAGCGAAGCGAGTGACCAGTTGCTGTCGATATCGCTGGTGTATAAGGGCCTGAAGAATACTAGAGTGTACTCTGTTAAGATATGTTCACACAATGCCTCTTTCGTCGTGCGCAGTCGAAGATGCATAGGAGTAAAACGGCACGCTCGAAAATTTATGGAAAGAACGCATGTACGTACGGGCTTTCTTGTGTTCACTCCTTGCCTCATTGCACAAGCAGTCTGCTATAAATCTCCGTTCTTTGCTTGGGAGAATGTGTTGCGTTTATTTGGTGAAAGGGCGATAGAAAATGAAAAGGTAAAAACGACTGTAGGTAAAGAAAAATCTAAATAACAATGGTACGAGAAACAGAAACAGATGACGTTTTGTTTGCAAATTTCAGGAGGTCACGGCGAGATTTTAGATTTTCTCTTGGGAAACTGCAACGATAAGGCTGGCAATAAAACTTCGTTAGCTAGTAACTGGCAACTTATATGGAAATTTGAACTACTTATTCCCCACTTTAAAACAAATCATTTCATTGATTAGTCATGAAACTGAGAAATACTTACGGGAAGTTCTTAGTCGTGAATGTTAATTAACGTTCAATGAGTCTTTTGTATTTTATTTGTTTACACAACCTTTATCAAGAAAGTTGGTATGAAGATCGACATCCTCAGACTCGACAAATCCGGGAATTTTGTAGACCCCGGAATCCACTAGAACGGAAGTTGTGGTTTTCAGTTTTGTATTTCTTGTATCATCAGTGTACTCCATTTTATTTATAGTAGTTTGATGAGGAGCTACAAATACCCCCATCAGGTCTTTTGTTCAGATGTCAGGCTTCTCAGTTGTTGGTTGATTGGGTGGTTTGGGGGGAGGGAAGCAAACAGCGAGGTCATCGGTCCCAACAGATTAGGGAACCGAGTCGACCGTGCCCTTTCAAAGGAACTATCGCGGTATATGCCTCAAGCGATTTAGTTAACTCACGGAAAACCTAAATCAGGATTGAATTACTGTGCCACCTCGCCCGGTCCCTCAGTTGTTGTGTTTTTAAGTCGTCATAGTATGAATATTCACCCACAGTTTTCATAGATACTTTTCATGAGTTTCTGCCTTATTCTTCTCTGTTTTCCTGCTTCGAAACTAATGGTATCTTATTCTTTACAGTAGTACGATCGGTGACTTTTAATCTAATACTTGACGCTCAGGCAAACATACCTCAATGTTTTATTCAAAAAAATCTTCAGAAACGGCATTTCATACGACTTTTTTCTCTGTCTGCAATCATCTGTAAATTTCAGCGCTCTTCCTTTGGAGTCAACAGACATTATTGCACATAAATCGCTTCACAGCGAAACCTCGACGTACTACACAGTCAAACATACGTGGGTCTCAGCTGCCTGTCGTCTGTGCATGTGTAGTTGCGCTGTTGGAAAATTATGCCCGTATGCAAAGTTGAACGCAAAAAGGCACTGTGTGGACGTATCATTACGGCGTCCCATTACTGTCTGTCGAGAGTAAACACGACTGTGCTGTCATTCTGAGATCGAGTCTTCAATTCGCTTAACCCTGTAGTTGGTAGTCAAGATAAAAATATCAAAAGTAATGAAATACACTACTGGCCATTAAAATTGCTACATCAAGAAGAAATGCAGATGATAAACGGGTATTCACTGGACAAATATATTATACTAGAACTGACATGCGATTACACTTTCACTCAATTTGGGTGCATGGATCCTGAGAAATCAGTACCCAGAACAACCACCTGTGGCTGTAATAACGGCCTCGATACGCCTGGGCATTGAGTCCAACAGAGCTTGGATGGCGTGTACAGGTACAGCTGCCCATGCAGCTTCAACACGATACCACAGTTCATCAAGAGTAGTGACTGGCGTATTGTGACGTGCCAGTTGCTCGGCCACCATTGACCAGACGTTTTCAGTTGGTGAGAGATTAGGAGAATGTGCTGGCCAGGTCAGCAGTCGAACATTTTCTGTATCCAGAAGGGCCCTACAGGACCTGCAACATGCGGTCGTGCATTATCCTGCTGAAATGTAGGGTTTCGCAGGGATCGAATGAAGGGCAGATCCACGGGTCGTAACATGTCTGAAATGTAACGTCCACTGTTCAAAGCGCCGTCAATGCGAACAAGAGGTGACCGAGACGTGTAACCAATGGCACCCCATACCACCACGCTGGGTGATACGCCAGTATGGTGATGACGAATACACGCTTCGAATGTGCGTTCACCGCGACGTCGCCAGACACGGATGCGACCATCATGATGCTGTAAACAGAACCTGGATTCATCCGAAAAAGATACGTTTTGCCATTCGTGCACCGAAGTTCGTCGTTGAGTACACCATCGCAGGCGCTCCTGTCTATGATGCAGCGTCAAGGGTAACCGCAGCCACGGTCTCCGAGCTGAGAGTCCATGCTGCTGCAAACGTCGTCGAACTGTTCGTGCAGATGGCTGTTGTCTTGGAAACGTCCGCATCTGTTGACTCTAGGATCGAGACGTGGCTGCACCATCCGTTACAGCCATGCGGATATGATGCATGTCACCTCGACGGCTAGTGATACGAGGCCGTTGGGATCCAGCACGGCGTTCCGTATTACCCTCCTGAACCCACCAATCCCATATTCTGTTAACGGTCATGGATCTCGACCAACGCGAGCAGCAATGTCGCGATACGTTAAACCGCAATCGCGATAGGCTACAACCCGACCTTTATCAAAGTCGGAAACGTGATGGCACGCTTTTCTCCTCCTTGCACGAGGCATGACAACAACGTTTCACCAGGCAACGCCGGTCAACTGCTATTTGTGTATGAGAAATCGGTTGGAAACTTTCCTCATGTCAGCAAGTTGTGGGTGTCGCCATCGGCGCCAACTATGTGTGAATGCTCTGGAAAGCTAATCATTTGCATATCACAGCATCTTCTTCCTGTTGGTTAAATTTGTCGTCTGTAGCACGTCATCTTCGCGGTGTAGCAGTTTTAATGGTCAGTGGTGTATATCTACGGACTCATGCCGTGCTATTTCTCGTCACCATTTCCTAAGTACTGTAGTTGTAGATTTTTCTCTTCACTTTGGTTGCACGTGATGTGAAATGTGCGCCGACTGCTTCCCCCGAATACTAACACTGGCGGGCAGCATAGCGATTTGTGGAGCACACTGACTTTACATCCTGAATAGTGTTTTCCATACGAGGGATTTGTGAGTCTTCTAATTAGTCGCGATCCATTTTCTTACCGGGAAGGCAATACGTGTTTAATCTACGGGAGTACACGGTGGCGAGTTCGCAGTCATCGTTGAACTGTCTCTGAGGCCGCTGATGACGCGAAGCTGATGCAGGGAGCGCGACAGTAGCGGCAGCGCAGCCGGAGACGAATCTCTCCGATGACACGCCGCCAAGGAGCGCAGTTTGACGAGGCGGTACGAGTCAAAGCCGGGCGTCTGGTACGGCGGAGTCAGCAGCCATCGCAGTCAGCCGACGGGGTCTTCAGCCTCAGCACTGCAGCCCCATGTAAGCAAACTCGGGTCAGCTTGCGTCTAGGTCGCTATCGGGTGCCATCACCGTACACGCAAATCAGCAACCCTTTATTTACGGGAATTACAAGATCTGTGCGTAGACATCTAATGCCACGTACCACCACAAACCAACCGACAAACTGTCGGGTCCGCGATACGCGTAATCAATGATGTGTTTTGTTCCAAAGATGGACAGACAAGCTATTTAGCAGGTGGTCATAATGTTTTGGTTCATCAGTGTATTTATTTATTTGAAGTACCAGTGCCATATGCATGAAACCACCGATGCTGTTGCAATACAGAAACATCTGCTGCAGCTCCGAGGAACTCCTAAGAATGTAGTGCATTGCTGCAGTCACTTACAGCGTTCAAAGCCACAGACAGCGCAGAGAGTGTGGTACATGAGTCAAATGGTTCAAATGGCTCTGAGCGCTATGCGGTTTAACAGCTGAGGTCATGGGTCCCCTAGAACTTAGAACTATTTAAGCCTAACTAACCTAAGGACATCACACACATCCATGCCGGAGGCAGGATTCGAGCCTGCGATCATAACGGTCGCGCGGTTCTAGACTGAAGCGCCTAGAACCACTCGGCCACACAGGCCAGCGCTACATGATTTTTGGAGATTTTGATATGTGTTTTGTTTTTATAGTGGTCATACTGAGGAGGACTGACGGTGAAACTAAGTTTATGTAAAGTTATTATAGCGTCAAATTAAGGTTTTACTGTTGCTTTTATGAGTGGTTTACTAAATAAAATAGCTGGGGCATTATGTAGTTTTAATAATAAAAATTCGTTAAAATTTATTTTTATTCACGTTTGTTATTTAGGACTATGATTTGTTTTAGTCATTATGAGTTCAAGAAATTTTCGAGACGTGGGACTGTGTATTGGAAATACGTGAATTTGCCTTCAGATATATCATTTAAATTATGGGTGGTTGAAAATTGTATGTCTGTTTGGTTTCAAAATAAAACCACCTTCTTAAAATAATTGAGTGTCTACTACTTCCCAATTTCTTCTTGTATTCGTTGTCTACTGTGACAATAAGATTTCATTATGTGAAAATTTTTAAAATTATACTTTTTTCATATTCGTGGGACTCAAACAGTTAAACATTCCCGTGTCATTTCATGTATTTACGGCAATTCGCAGTGTATGGCAGCATTATAACGAGATTTCAAAATGGCATCTGCAACTGATATGTGTTCCAGGCAAATGACAATAGCTGAATCTCCTTTGAAGGAAAACCAGACCTTCACAAATATTCAAAGATGTCTGCAGAATGCCTGCGGACACTTGGCAGTGGATAAAAGCATGGTAAGTATCTGTGTGAAGTGTCTGTCGCCAACAGAGCGAAGAGAAAGAAGTCTGCCTGATCTCCCACACACAAGCCATCTGCACTCAGCTGTGATGCCTGCAATGTTGCAGCATGCAGCAACTCTTCTTTGAGGTGATTGACGAATAACAATCAAGCAACTCAGCCCTCAAACTCACATCTCTGCTGATATAACTAACACACTTGTCCACCAACTAGCATCCCCAAAGATCTGTGTCCGCTGGGTTCCTCACAGTATAACTAAAGAGCATAAAATGGGAAGACCATTTGTGTAGAACTGCTTACTTGTTGATGATGATGTTAAGCTCCCTGATCAACTAGAGGTGTCAAATTTTAAACACAGCTGCGAAATGGGTGACATTGCAATATTAATTCGCTTTCTTGTAAGTATATTTACGAGGAGTGAGAGTGAGGATTATTGGTAACACCTGACATCTAGGCTGCCCTGCACAAATGGCATGTTGTGCACGTTGTATCAGAATGTGTTTCACGGGTGTATGTGCCGTTGGACACGACTTGCTATAGTGAGAGGGGAGAAGGAGGAGGGATACTGAGAGGGAGGAGGATGAGGCAGATGGAGACAAGGGGAAGAGGAGATAGGCAGATAGATATGCAAGGAGGAAATGGGGATGAGGGGAGGAGGAGATGGACAGACAAGGAGGAGGGATGAGAAAATGGACATTGAGAGGGCGGTGGAGGAGATAGACAGAGAGTGAACAGTGGAGGAAATGGAAAGAGAGAGGAGGTAGGAAGAGATGGAAAGAGAGAGGGAGGAGGAACAGATAGTTGTAGTGGGGACAAGTAAATAGACACAGAGATGGTGAATGGGAGGTGGTCAGAGAGAGGCAGAGGAGGTGATGGACAGAGAGAGAGAAGAGGAGGCGATGAACAAAGAAAGTGGGAGGAGATGAACAGAGAGTGGGTGAGGAGGAAATGGACAGACTGACAAAGGAGGTGAAGATGAACAGAGAAAGGGGGAGGAAGAGATACATGTAATATATGTGATAAGGGGGAAGCTGTGAGTATGAAGCTTGTACTGAATTGTAAATCTTAAAAATAATCTTATAAAAATAAATTTTGTTAGCTTTTTCATTTTATATTTGGAAAATAACAATTAAACAGGCTGATTTGTTATTGATAGCTATATACGATATTCTAATTTAGATATCATCAGGGGAAAAGGCATTGAAATAAACCTGGAACTTAACGTTTGTGTCGCTTATAATCTCATCAATGTGTTTCAAATTCATTGAAAAATTTCAAACAGACACAAGACTAAAAATCAGAAAATAATTATTTAAATAAAAACAAATTTTAATATACCGCGGTTTTAAATCAGACTAAAAGTATAAAATTATTTCTGCTAGTTCCACACAGATACCTACACAATACAGATAGTCCTGAAAATATGTGATTGTGAAGATCTAATAGCTATGTAAATACTTGCAGGACTTAAAACGAAAAACGTGGATAGCATGCAGTAGGCAACAGTAAGGTGGTGAACTATTCAACTATTCATGCATCAGTTACGTACTGCATGTGCCCCTTCTCCGTTAGGAGAACGTGCTGGCCAGGGCAGCAGTCGAACATTTTCTGTATCCAGAAAGGCCCGTACAGGGCCTGCAACATGCGGTCGTGCATTATCCTGTTGAAATGTAGGGTTTCGCAGGGATCGAAAGAGGGGTACAGCCACGGGTCGTAACACATCTGAAATGTAACGTCCACTGTTCTAAGTGCCGTCAATGCGAACAAGAGGTGACTGAGACGTGTAACCAATGGCACCCCATACCATCACGCCGGGTGATACGCCAGTATGGCCATGGCCAATACACGCTTCCAATGTGCGTTCGCCGCGATGTCGCTAAACACGGATGCGACCATCATGATGCTGTAAACAGAACTTGGATTCATACGAAAACATTACGTTTTGCCATTAGTGCACCCAGGTTCGTCGTTGAGTACACCATCGCAGACGCTCCTGTCTATGATGCAGCGTCAAGGGTATCGGCAGCCATGGTCTCCGAGCTGATAGTCCATGCTGCTGCAAACGTCGTCGCTCGTGCAGATGGTGGTTGTCTTGCAAACGTCCCCATCTGTTGACTCAGGGATCGAAACGTGGCTGCACCATCCGTTACAGCCATGCGGATAAGATGCCTGTCATCTTGACGGCTAGTGATACGAGGCCGTTGGGATCCAGCACGGCGTTCCGTATTAACCTGCTGAACCCACCGATTCCATATTCTGCTAACAGTTATTGGATCTCGACCAACGCGAGCAGCAGTATCGCGATACGATAAACCGCAATCCGACCTTCATCAAAGTCGGGAACGTGATGGTACGCATTTCTCCTCCTTACACGAGGCATCACAACATTGTTTCACCAGGCAACGCCGGTCAACTGCTGTTTGTGTATGAGAAATCGGTTGGAAACTTTCCTCATGTCAGCACGTTGTAGGTGTCGCCACCGGCGCCAAACTTATGTGAATGCTCTGGAAGCTAATCATTTGCAGATCACAGCATCTTTTTCCTGTCGGTTAAATTTCGCGTCTGTAGCACGCCATCTTCGTGGTGTAGCAATTTTAATGGCCAGTAGTGTAGGTACGCGTTTCAATGTGAAAGCTCAGAATATTATCACACCCCGACGGTAGTATCGCAGCGATTCTCCGCCGGTTTCCATCCTGCTACAAATGAGCGACAGCACTGTGGAGTGAATGGCTCGTGCGATGCAGGCGGTTCGCACAGGGCTCGCCGTTTAAAATACAGCGCGGCCCATTAACGTTTGTTAATTAACACCCAAACCGGGCCCCGCGGACTGCGGGCGCAGCCGTCCCATTCAAATGACTGCCGCGGACCAACTTGTATTTCAGGTCCGGCCGTCGCTTTGTCGGATACTTTTTATTCGGCGGCCGGTCTGCCCGAGCGCTCGCCCTGCGCATGTGATACGGCGCCGCCGCTGATGACTCAAAACCCGCCGTCACGCGTCGATGAGCTCGTCTTCATCCCGCTGCGCTGCCCCGCGAGCTCTTGTAACAAGAGGAGCCATCGTCTTTAGCAATCAGCAGCCGGGCATCTCGATGCCAGTTTCGTCGGAGTGGTCGGGCGACGTCTGGAGGCAGCAGGCAGGGCCAGGTGGCCTACAACGGTGACCGCCTCGCAGCTGTTCTCCAGTGTGTACACGTGTGTGTGTGTGTGTGTGTGTGTGTGTGTGTGTGTGTGAGTGAATGCCCGTGTGTGTGCGTATGTGTGTGAGCATGTTTGTGAGTTTCACCTTTGGCTGACCCCGAGAGGCGCATACGCCTTGCGTTCGGCCTCCCAACGTAATTAATTCCTACATGCAGTTTTTCCTCTCTCTTTTTTTCCTGGACGGTCCTTTTTATTCGTATCTCATTCACATCCCATTTACCGGACGTTTCGAGTGTTATGTCTTCTTAATGGTGCTTAACTCGTATTTATCTCCCCAGCTGGCTTCCAAAATAATGTCTTACGACAGATTCCGCTGCCGATCGCCGTTTAAGAGGCGCGTTGCATGACGCACAGCCGGCGGCTGTACATCAGGAGATAATCATAGCTGGCCGCCGTCTCTTGACGTGAAAACGAAGAAGACGACCTCAGCATCTGCGAACACCTCCGAAACGGCGTCTAACCATGTTTCCATACGGTGATAAAAACTGCAGACATTGTGACTAACGTGTTGATTTTATACAAGATATTACTGCAACACTTTCGATCGATGCTACGCGCTTCGAAGCGTACTAAGCTTACGAGAGGGTCTGCGCCGAACTGGTGCATCTCATATGGAAAAATCGTCCGGTCGACGTTATTTAATACTAATGACACTGTAACGTAATAAAATAAAAATTATTTGTGACTCTTTTTCTTTGTTATCAGTGTAACGTAATAGAATGAATGTGAGCCGTGACTTATATAAAAAAGAAACACACAGTAATGCAATGGCTCAGCATAAAAGAGAAATAAATAATGTAGGAATATTAATAACAGTCTAATATGTTGTTTAATTTAGCCCGACGTCTATGAGCACTCAGTAACACTAGTTCAGTTCTCAGGGTAGTTACGTAATCGTCGATAGTTAATTGTCCTTTTCTTATTTACACAACACTACAGATATTATTCCAGGCTCGTGAGAAGTCGTCTGCTTTTTGCACCAGAGAATAATTTGCCAAGTCTGTTCGATGTACACTTCTGCAATACGTAACTTAACATCGTGGTTTCAACTCGATTCTCCAATATAAGATAACAAGAGTAGCATCTACAAATGAAATCCTGTAGTGGAACTGGAATCCTGTGACCAGACGTTTTCTGCTTGGGATGTTATCTCGTTATATAAAGAAAATCAGCAAGTAAAATTGTTAAATTATTAGTAGCTGCCTCAGGTCTCGTGGGATCTGAAATAAAGTTAATTGTCCTAACCGACGGCACGTCTCGTAGATGAGCTGAAAGAAAAATGTTACAGATTTTTCTAAGATGGCGCCTAACAATGAAAATTCTTCGCTAAGGCTCATGTCTACTTAAGACAATCCAGGTATCAGACTACAAATTGATTGACCATATACACAACTTCTTTTGACAAAATAACCACTACATTTTTCGGGTTTTAAGTACAACTTACATTATCAGCTGGTACAGCAAGACGAGCTTTACACAAAACGTCCTCTTACGTCCGAATGCAAGCAGATAAGTGAAAGACAAAGGAAAGACAGTTCATGCATATAAGCGCAACAGTCCATGGAATAACATGTCCATTGTAGTTCTCTCTCTTCTTCTTTGGCGTACTTGTCGATTATTTATAAAATTTATCGTAATATTTACTTTACATTTTTTTAAAACGCAAGTCCACCCACGAGAAACAGTACAACACGCCCCGGATTCACATAAGTAGTTCTATATATCTACATCTACAGGCGGGTGGCTTGTCTGGCGTAGCGGTAATGAATTACATACAAAAAAATTTACTCGTGAATCAGCTTATGTGTTAACGTAAATCGTATCAAAATCTCTACAATAACTATCTTCACATACCAGAGATGAGCAGTGGTGGACCTTGCTTCATCATAGATCTGCCAATATGCACGAAATACTTTGCACTAAAATAAAAATTAGTGCAACTTGAGAGACGAAAGTCGATTTTGATCCGATGCCGGCATATGTTACCTGTGGTTTAGTAGATGTACCGATAATGGTCTCAACGCCATCCACCAAAAGACAGCGTAGTGATATAACTACCAGAGCGCCACCTGTGTCTACCATCTAAAAGGGAATGTTCATGGCCACAAAGTTCAGTATCCTGCAGACGTGTGAAGCAAGCAGGTAACGGAGACGCACTCGGGCTTCCTACAGCCTGAAACTTCCCCTTTGTATGTTAAGAAAGTGAAACTTCCCCTTTGAATGTAAAGAATGACTGTGCTGGTAAATTTCTACGTTATTTGATACAGAAACAGCTGAGTAAAACTCAACGTACTCGGACAGTTTTCTCTTTAGTTATTCTGATCATCGCCGGCCGGAGTGGCTGAGCGGTTCTAGGCGCTACAGTCTAGAACCGCGCGACCGCTACGGTCACAGGTTCGAATCCTGCCTCGGACATGGATGTGTGTGATGTCCTTAGGTTAGTTAGGTTTAAGTAGTTCTAAGTTCTAGGGGACTGATGAGCTCAGCTGTTAAGTCCCATAGTGCTCAGAGCCATTTGAACGTATAACTATCACTTCACAGATAAGAGGGCTTCTGAGCCCAGACGTGTCACCACGAACTGCTTCGATCCGGTTATTAGCAGTGCGAGTACGGGCACGCACCACTCTGCCCCGTCTTCTACTCACGCCACAGCACTGACGTGTACTGCTCGAATGGTGCTGCCAGTGGATCGCTTGGAATGTGGAATGGCGCGCTGTGGTCTTCAGCGATCAAGGCAGATTCTGCCTGCACGCAAGTGAGGGTCGTTCGTGTTACGACGTAGTGCTGTCTCGTAGAGAGCAGTCATCAAAGACACACTGGTCCCTCTGCAGGCCTTACGATCTGGGGACACGATAAGCTGTAACACTCGTTTACCTTTAGTGTTTCTGGAGGGGACCCTAGCAATCGCTCGGTATGTTGTATAGAATGTTATTAAACCCATTCTTTTGCCATTCTTGGAAGAGGAAGGGGATGTGTTGTCCTGTAGGATAATGCTTGCCACACGCTGCTCGCGACACTCAACGACCGAGCGAGGTGGTGCAGTGGTTAGACACTGGACTCGCATTCGGGAGGACGACGGTTCAATCCCGCGTCCGGCCATCCTGATTTAGGTTTTCCGTGATTTCCCTAAATCGCTCCAGGCAAATGCCAGGATGGTTCCTTTCAAAGGGCACGGCCGACTTCCTTCCCCGTCCTTCCCTAATCCGATGAGACCGATGACCTCGCTGTCTGGTCTCCTTCCCCAAACCAACCAACCAACCAACACTCAACGAGCCCTCCAAGACGTGCTGCAACTTCCCTGACCATCACGGACTCCTGACATGTCTCCCATAGAGAACGTGTGGGACGAGAAGTGACTCGCGCTACTCGTCAACCAACAACTCTTGCAGAACTACATGAACAGAACGAGCATGCTTGGAATAACGTATCTCGGGAGAGCATTCGCAGTGTGTACGATCGAATTGGATGCCAGAGTCAATGCCTGCATTGTGCCTGTGGATAATGATGATGATGATGATGTTTGTGGGGCGCTCAACTGCGCGGTTCAAATCGCTCTAATCACTATGGGATTTAACATCTGAGGTCATCAGTCCCCTAGACTTAGAACTACTTAAACTTCACCAACCTAAGGATATCAAACACATCCATGCCCGAAACAGGATTGGAGCCTGCGACCGCAGCAACAATACGTTTCCAGACAAGCTCCTAGAACCGCTTGGCCACAGCGGCCAGCACCGCCCGTACTAATTCCCAAACTTTGCTCAGTCCTAAGTCGCCACTTTCAAGAATGATAATGAAATGATGAGGACAACACAAACACCCAGTCATCTCGAGTCAGATGAAAACCCCTGCCCCGCCGGGAATCGAACCCGGGACCCAGTGCTCGGGAAGCGAGAACGCGACCGCGAGACCACGAGTTGCGGACGTGCCTGTGGAGGCTACAACACGTACCAATATGGATGTTCCAGCATGGGTCGATACCTGGTACCTCAGAACAGCTTGCGCTAATGATTCGTAAATGTAATCACTTAATGTACTTCAGAATTACTGTAGCAACAATAAATCTTGAGTGAACTGTAAACCTCTAAATGCTGTATTCGCAAAGCTTCCTTGTGAATCGATCTATCTATTAGTGAAAATCGTTCAAAGTAGCTACAGTAGCCGCGCGGGATTAGCCGAGCGGTCTCAGGCGCTGCAGTCGTGGACTGTGCAGCTGGACCCGGCGGAGGTTCGAGTCCTCTCTCGGGCATGGGTGTGTGTGTTTGTCCTTAGGATAATTTAGGTTAAGTGTTGTGTAAGCTTAGGAACTGATGACCTTAGCAGTTAAGTCCCATAAGATTTCACACGCGTTTGAACATTTTTGAGCTACAGTAGTTCCTCACATTAGCCTTGACATACAGACAGAAAAATGCGATGAGAACTTTAATTTAGTAATATGCGTAGATGTTGCGAACGCTAGTTTCAAGACCTGTTGCCTCTTCCCAGGTTTCGATGAGACTCCTATGAAAAGTTTGGTTTCGTGCTGGGGGATATGCACCGAGGATAAAATGTGAAATCGCCTCTATTTTGAGGGCCGACATTTCAACATAATCTACCTTTTCGAAATGAAACTTGTACAGCAAACACGATGAGAGGGGATACAGACGTAAAGACGTTAATGGGAACTTTGAAATGTTATCCATTTCTGATTTTAAATACTGTATGTCATAATTGGAAGTTCGATGAACTCATGTTAATCTTTTTCTAAATGTTGTTTGTAACCTTTTAGTAATTTTGAACTGTTAAATACCAAAAAAGTTCAAAACTAATTGTGTGATGGCTTTGTGGACGAACTCCGAAAGTCATTTTTAAAGAAATGTGTGAGTAGGCTGTTTAGGTTTTTATGTTGGAAACGCCACGTAGCGCTGTGTATGAAAATCACTGACTGTGCTGTGTGCAGTCTGTCGCTGATTTGCATTGTTGGAATATTCTCTATTGTAGTGTTGGGCAGTTGGATGTGAGCAGCGTGTAGCGTTGCACAGTTGGAGGTGAGCCGCCAGCAGCGGTGGACGTGGGAAGAGAGATGGCGGAGTTTTGAGAGCGGATGATCTGGATGTGTGTCCATTAGAGAGAGTAAATTCCTAAGACTGGATGTCATGAACTGATATATATGCATATTATGACTTTTGAACACTATTAAGGTAAATACATTGTTTGTTCTCTATCAAAATCTTTCATTTGCTAACTATGCCTATCAGTTGTTAGTGCCTTCAGTAGTTAGAATTTTTTATTTAGCTGGCAGTATTGGCGCTCGCTGTATTGCAGTAGTTCGTGAGGTAAGTGAATCATGAAAGGTATAGGTTACTGTTAGTCAGGGCCGTTCCTTTGTAGGGATTATTGAAAGTCAGATTGCGTTGCGCTAAAAATATTGTGTGTTAGTTTAGTGTTGATCAGAATAAGTAAAGATAGAAATGTCTGAGCACGTTCAGTTTTCCTCAGCTGTTTGAAAATCAAATAACGTAGAGGTTTACCAGCACAGTAATACATAATTTCCTAAGGGGACGTTTCAAGTGCACCTCTCTTCTGACTGCGTGCAATCCTGCTCGAAGTAGTACTTCATGTAAAGATTAGATGGTAAGCAGTAACTTCGCGGTCACCATTCCTTAAATAATCGGATTCACATGTATAAAGCAGCACCGTTTTAAGAAACACTAGTTTTTCACGCATCTCATGAATCTGTGTCGTACAATGATAAAATTTTGCAGATGTTTTCAGAGGTACACGTGGATACCGTCTGCAAAAAGTGTTGCGAATACAGTTAGTAGTAAAGAAGTAATAAATTAAAACGTCATGCCTGATACTGAAGATTTGCTGCATGAACAGCGAAAATATAGTAAAGGATAAAGTTTTTCTGTCACTACTTCGTTGGGAGTGTTAACTAGAAAAGTTTCGAAACAGTTTGAAATTATGTGCGAAGTTTGCTCTTATTCTCAAATACTGGATGAATTATGTCTGGGTAAAATGGCTCTCAGTACTATGGGACTTAACTTCTGAGGTCTTCAGTCCCCTAGACTTAGAACTACTTAAACCTAACTAACCTAAGGACATCACACACATCCATTCCCGAGGCAGGATTCGAACCTGCGACCGTAGGATGTCTGGGTAACTTGCGCCCTGAGTTATGCTGACTCAAGACATATACTCAAGTTTTTAACTGCAATACATGACTTTTTGTCTTAAAAGTTTAAGGTTAGATTATACCTTTTAAAAAGTAAATTTTAAGTTAGGTCAATAATTATATGTAACACTGAAAACCAGAGGCTTGTTGTCTGGAAACCGTTAGGTTGGCAACCTGTAACTATGATTGTGCTCCGTTTCAGCTGTGGAAAAACTTTCCTTCGTTACCTCCAGATGTACCTTAAAAGCTTCAGTAAAGATGAGTTATCGATTTTCAGTATTCCTGTCCTATTCTTCTTCTGTAAAAACACACTTATAAAAGCCAGTTTACTTACTCCGATGTACACATCAGAGCACTAAATAAATACTTCTCGGGCTGCGTGTTAGTTTTACCCACCAAGAAATTCGACTTTCTACATGTATCTCTCCGTATTCCATCGGTCTTTTTGCCATGCTTTATTACTTTTTGTCCGTCCCTAGTGGCTGAGTGGTCAGCGCGACTGAATGTCATACCTAACGGCCCGGGTTCGATTCCCGGCTGGGTCGGAGATTTTCTCCGCTTCAGGGATTGGGTGTTGTGTTGTCCTAATCATCATCATCATTTCATCCCCATCGACACGCAAGTCGCCGAAGTGAGGTCAACTCGAAAGACTTGTCCCAGGCGAACGGTCTACCCGACGGGAGGCCCTACCCACACGGCATTTCCATTATTAGTTACTGAGGCATGCTGCAGGACACGTGTACGCTCGCACATAACTTGCGAGGAATAACGGCTCCGTTAAGTGAGTAGACCAGGCGCAAACTTTACTATGCGTCATATGTAGACAGTCACACACTGATCTGGCGGCGGTGAAGAATTTATACGGTGTCAGAGCAGCAATCAATAAGTTACTCTTTGTCGCTGTGCTGACGAAAGAAATCGCTACGTTTACGACATTATCACTGAGGAGTTTGTATGGCAATGTAAAAAAAAAAAAAAAGAAATGGGACTTAACTGCTAAGGTCATCAGTCCCTAAGCCTGCACACTACTTAACATAAATTATCCTAATGACAAACACACACACCCATGCCCGAGAGAGGACTAAAACCTCCGCCGGGACCAGCAGCACAGTCCATGACTGCAGCGCCCTAGACCGCTCGGCTAATCCCCGTGGCATGGCAATGCAAATAAATACGTTTTTAAAGAAGGTAAAGTATTCGCTGCTGCCCTTTCTTTATGTAACAAAATTAGTTGTTTATCGATGCATCAGCGAATGTGAAACGTACCTGCTCCAGACCAATAAGTATTGAATGTTCGAGTGGTAATTATTCTGTCTGCATTGCTGTGCAAATGGTTATATTACGTGCATTGGCAGCTATGGTACAGATGGGTTCTTCACTAGCAGCCCGCTAATATGGTTCGTATTAGGGTGCATGTGTGCGGTACGGGGAATGCTCAGAAAATCTCAGCATCGTTCACTACAATGAGAAGTCACTATTTTCCCGGACATCATGTAAACTTTTCTGGTACTAAATTCGCCACATTAGGCCACGAGTATGTTTTTATCAACATTAGAGATGGGTGACCAACGGGACTGCCCGCGCGCGAGACACGAGCCAAGCAATTGCCGGATACTTCGCTAAAAATGCTAAGTGTGAGCCCGGCGCCAGAATATTGTCGTACTCTGAAACAGACGTACGAACTATTTACATCCAGAAACGTTCCTCCCTCTGATGTCTGAGTCCACACATTCTCAGCGCCGTGTGGTGCACGAGACAAATTATGATGCGTATTGCTCCGAACAGTTCCTCCTAGACACTTGTTGGAGGACCCGGATTATTTCTATGTACTGCTACACACAAATATCACGCCAAGCAGGAGTTGTTAATTCCACTTTGAACTATGGCACAGGGCTGAAATAATTACTTCCACACTGACGGGAGCCGGCCGGTGTGGCCGAGCGGTTCTAGGCGCTTCAGTTTGGAACCGCGCGACCGCTACGGTCTCAGGTTCGAATCCTGCTTCGGGCATGGATGTATGTGATGTCGTTAGGTTAGTTAGTTTTAAGTAGTTCTAAGTTCTAGGGGACTGATGACCTCAGATGTTGGGTCCCATAGTGCTCAGAGCCATTTGAACCACTGACGGGAACTAGGGTATAATATATGCATAGTGAATCATTTGTCACGATCATCAGCGAACAGACGGCTCTCAGAGGGCCTGTCTCAGCACCCTGTGATTTGACTTAGAAAGCAACAATTGTGCTGAATTTAGAGGTGAACAGTGCGTGCGACATTCATTCTAGTTTACAACCATGCTTCCCTGCCGAGTACGTACGCCTCTTGCAAAGCTTCAGCCATTTGAAGAGAGACACACTGTGGCCCTGCGAAAAGCTGGATGGATGTACCGATGCACTGCTGCACATGTTAGGCGCATTGTATTGGTGGTGTGTCACTGTTTTAAACAAAGGGTCTGTGGAAGATTCCCACACCTGTAGACCAGGTTCTCGACATCCGCTAAGTACCGACGCACGTTAAGATCGACACACCGTGCGAGCAGTGGTGGTCGGCCAATCATCATACAGGGATGAAATACGGGTACATATTGCATGTGCTGCGTCATCAGTGACATTAGGGAACTGTATGTTTGCAGCAGAATTAAGATCACGTGTGCAGCTGGCTAGGCTACTACTCACACCCGACACAGCCGGCCGCTTCGGCCGAGCGGTTCTAGGTGCTTCAGTCCGGAACCGCGCTGCTGCTACAGTCGCAGGTTCGAATTCTGCCTCGGATATGGATGTGTGTGATGTCCTAAGGTTAGTTCTAAGTCTAGGGGACTGATGACCTCAGATGTTATGTACCATAGTGCTTAGAGCCATTTGAACCATTTGAACTCCCCGACACCGCTAAACACGCCTACTCTCGTATTTTGAAAGAGTTCACTGGAGAGTGGAATGCCGCTCTGTTGCTTTCAGTGATGAGAGAAGGTTCTGTCTGCATGCGATTGATAGACGTACGCATGTATGGCGTACACCTAGTGATCAGCCTATTCCAGAGTGCATTCTTGCACTAATCATACCAGATTTCATGGTGTGGGAAGGAAGGAAGGAAGGAAGGAAAATCTCGTCCCGTCGAGATCGGGATCATTACAGACGGACCACAAGCTCGGATTGTTTCAAGGATGGGAAAGGAATTCGCCGTGCCGTTTCAAAGGAACCATCTCGGCGACTGTCTGGAGCGATTTAAGGGAAATCACAGGAAACTTAAATCTGGATTGCCGGACGCGGAATTGAACTGGGGACAATGTATCGCAGGATCCATTTCGCACCTTTATGATCATCTGCATGCGGGAATACGTGCCTGCCTTGCCGCGAAAGGGGAGGTGGGGTGTGGACACTGTTTGGGCATCCCTTACTTTGACATGTGTATTTCATTTGGACTTAATTTGTTATCATAAACTCCCACTCCGATGAACTACCTGTCACCTCACTTGTCAGTAAAATGGCCTTGAGTTCCATATTTTTCCGGCAATGTGTACCACTTATCAATCCCTGTAGCAATACGACTTTCAGATCCGACCACTGCGTTGAGAAAAGAGCACAGAAAGCTGGCAACACAGTGTCTCTAAATGAATTATAGTATTCGCTCCATAAACAACAGAGGACAACAATCCAAAGTTAAAAGGAAGAAGGACACACATAAAAGACCCACAAATTTCCGCATGAACAAACGGAATTCATTGTCTTCTACATGACCACGCAAAGTCCGCCTTGCTCTTATCAAACACTACCTCCGGCAACATCTCCATGTTTAAAGAATAGGACCTCTGCAGAATTAGCAAAACCTCGCTCACTAAGGCGCTCCCTTTCTCACAAAAACCCGAAAACAACTATACTGATCACTGAGGATCATTTACTTTCGGCTTCACACACACACACACACACACACACACACACACGCGCGCGCGAAACACACTTAAAACGTCAGCTCCGCGCCACAGGACGCATCACCTCTTACTTATTCTTTCGAGGGCTGCCAGCCGATTACCGATTTCGCGAGCTACAAAACCGCTTCACGGAATTCTTTTAACAAGCAAACCTTTCGGCCTCTCTGCCTCTAGGCAGAACGCGATCTCTTTATTTGGCCATACATTTCCGGCTAAGGTGCAGTCCTGGCAGTGTTTCTCTAGTTGTCATAGGTTGGCTACATGTGGCATAATAGTTTCACGTAATCAGTGGAAGGCGAGAAAAGAGTAATACATTTTTAGAGCCGAAACTGAAACCATTATAATTATCTTCTTGTGTATCGTTTCTATCGTAGCCCGAAGTCTAGGTTAGATTGGAGGTTGGTATTTTGGCTGTGAGATGGCGAAGTCAATGACTGTGTCATGTATGAAGATGCTATATGACGGAATGAAGATTGAGGTGACTGACTTATCTTTAGCATAGCGCAATATCTAGGTTACGTTTGGGGTTCTTTCAGCGAAAGAACATGTCTCCGATTCTTGTATTTTGGGTGAGACCGGCAGAAGTTTTTACATTTCGTTACCTGTGAGGTTGATACAGTATTCTTTTGTCTCTTGCTGCGAAATACGTTGTATGCCCACTGCTGCGTAGAGCCAGCAACTGACTCATCTCCATTTGTTTCCTTGATACTACACGGCGAACACTAACGCTATCGCTGCATGAAACACGTAAGTATAGCACTGGTCCCAATCTAGAATTTTACGGACATTTCCAGCTGACACTCACTTGCTGTAAGGAACTGCTATCTTTCAACACTTCCAGAAGTTTCTTTTCCAAAAGGATGTTAGGAGAAGCTGCCTATCCCGTGGAAATCAAAAATGGATCTGAGTACTATGGGACTTAACTTCTAAGGCCATCAGTCCCCTAGAACTTAGAACTACTTAAACCTAACTAACTTAAGAACATCACACACATCCATCCCCGAGGCAGGATTCGAACCTGCGACCGGATTTGTCGCGCGGTTCCAGATTGTAGCGCCTAGAACCGCTCGGCCACGCCGGCCGGCGAAATCACTCGCCTTTGAAAACTGCAGGGTCAGCCCAGACCAGCACACATTTATCCGCATTGAGGCAACACAGTTCCGTTATCTGCAGGCTAGAGTACATCTCCCTCACCCGGAAACCGGAGATGGTGTTCACAATAGCGACCACCACTAGCTCCGGGCTTCAAATCACGCCCAGTCTGTTTTCAGTCTTTCACTGATCCACTTGTGGCGAGTGCAAGGACTGTCTGTCGTCCGCATAGATTGAGTCACATCTGGAGGATGGGTCGCCAGCGCACACTGGGAGAGAGGGCCCGTGTTGTCCAGCTGGGGACCGCTGGAGCCACCAGCCGCCGAGCCGCAGCCTCTTCTCCAGCTGCAGGTCCCCGGCGAGGCGTGAGCCTCCAGCGAGGCCCGTCCCCGGCGCGCAGTTTAATTTGTTCCAGCCGAACGGGCCGAGAGTCGGCCGTATGCAAAGCGGGCGGCCGCCGCCTCGCCTCGCCTTATGATAATGGAATCCGGCGTCCCCTCACGGCTGCCAACACTCTCCCAGGAATCCCGCCCGATTCCTCAGGCCCACTGTGCAGCTCTTCTCTACACGAGCTCGCCGGACAAAATATCAGGTACCCCGTTAGTACTTCGAGTGGGCATGACGGAAACATCCGTCCACGCTCTGCTAATCCGCAGTGGGGTGGACGGATGTGTCCGTCCGCTGCATTTTGTGGCTAGTAGCTAGTGGGGATAACGAGTTATCGATCTGCCGTTGAAACTGTGCTGTTAGATAAACTTTCGTCGACTAGACTGCAGCTCTCTTCAGGCAACACAGCATATACTGGGATAGTTATAATATTTTCCAATCAAGCGCGTGTCGATAGCACGCGTCCTGCGAAGCAGCCGCAAAAGCGCACCTTTTTCGTCTGTCTGTGCCGCCGCGTTAGAGAGTGATCTACAATGGCGAAAAGAAGTCGTTTATCGGAATCGGAGATGCTCTTAGAAAGTGACGATAATTTCAGTCACAGTTCTGAAAGTTTTCAAGATATGGATGTTGCGCCTGGTGGAAGTGACTTCGACTCAGAAACATCTGTTGAGTAGACACTACTGCAGCAGATGGATCTAGTGGACTTGCGCGTGCTAGTTTAGTTCGTGATAAATCAAGATTTTAAACATGGCTGAAACAGCAACTGTTGAAATTCTTCACGGTAAATATGCGCGAGTGTCTGGCACATACCACAAGTGCCCTCTCTCGGCGAAACAATCTGCCCTAATGCTTTCACATTCTCGTCACGATAGTTCATAGGTGAAGTACTGGTGCTAAACTATGCTGGCATTGACCTTGTTGTCCATAATCACGATATACAAATGGAGATGATGTCTTAACTATTGACGACGCCTTTGGCACAATTCTTTTAATAATCTCCATTGCAGGATGTAATTTTAGTAAGTAACTATTAGATTTTGAGCCTGTATTACTGTGGTAATTTCACGGTTACTTAAGCTTTAGTGTTTTTTCTTTCTCATTTCCGACGCTAAGTTTTTACTAATGAAGGTGTCTCCCTGTTCAGGATTTTTACTTTTGATGAAGGTATATTTATATATACCGAAACCTTGGTCAAGAATTTTAATAAATCTTTATCCTGCAACTGTTTTGGCTGTCATCATTTACCGTGAAGTTCGTGATAAATATTTGTTCATGGTAATAGTGGTACAGTTATGCCTCTAACACAATATGATGTAATGAGTTGCTATATGGTTTATGGCTGATGCTTTACGCCAAATAATAGCTGGACAGACAACTTATGCGCACAACAGTTCATAGCTTCTCATCACAATTTAGCAGCACGCTCTAGGGTACGCAGACAGCAGGATACTACAAGGGATGAGGTGAAAACACTTACTGAAATGCTCATACTTCAAGGAATTCTTCAGAAATCAGAACACAAAATGTGCAATTGGAGAACAGTTGACAGAACTTTCCTCGGAAAACTCATGAGCGAAAATCGGTTTCATCTTTTCTTGAAATCCCTCCACTTTGCTGACAATGCCTCGTGTGGTCCACTAGGTACTATCAGCAGAAACTATTCAAAATTCTCCCGGTTATGGAGCACCTGGAGCGTAAATTCAGATCAGTATACTTGCCAGAAAGGAACATCACCGCTGACGAATCGTTGTTGCTCTGGAAAGGACGGCTCCGATGGAGGCAGTTTATTCCATCAAAGCGCAGCAGATTTGGCATCAAATTTTATGAACTCTGTGAAAATGGCTCCGGGCATGTGTGGGATTTTATTGTTTACGCTGGAAAGGACACTAACTGTGGTAGTCACTATCCAGAAGAAATAATAACCTCTCGAATTGTTGTGGAGCTTGCAGGTGATCTACTCAGGAAAGGTCACAGCATTTACCTTGGCAACTGGCAAACCAGTCTACATATTGTGGACAGACTATCCAGCAGTAACACCGACGTTCTCGGCACAATGCGCCAAGACACGAAGAGGTTCCCTGACTTCATCAAAACGGAAAAAAACTGGAAGAAGGATATTACATATCAAAGTAGAGAGGCAAGCAGGTGGTAGTGAAACGGAAAGGCAAAAGAGACGTTATAGTCAGCAACTTACGTGACGATACATTCTTACAAGTAAACTGGAAGAAGGGAATGTTCAAAAGCCACATTGATTCCAACAAGAATATGGGAGGCGCGATTCTCAGTTACACAGCTACCAGATGACTAGAAGCATGCTGAAAAACACTATCAGAATCTCTTCCGCCACTTATTCGACATTTCACGCTTCAGTGCATATATTCTGTTGAAGAAGCATGGTCGCGAACAAACTGGAACGAGCTTCATGATCACTCTTGACGAACAGCTGATCTCATCTACGCCATAACAAGGGACATCAGCAGGACGCCTACCTCAAACATCGAAAGCAACACGCCTTACAGCCAGGCATTATCCAGACCTTCTGCCGCCCACAACGAAGGAAACACCAGTGACGTGTGTGGCGTGCACAAGAAAGGCCTTCGCAAAGAGACTTCACGCTGGTGCGCAGAATGCGAAGTTGCGAAGTTACCTTAAAATGTTTCACAATGAAAACGATTTTTAGTATTGTGAAAAATAATTTTCGTAAACTTACACGATAAACACTATGTGATGAAAAATATCCGGACACCCTCAAAAATATACGTTTTTCATATTAGGCACATTGTGGTGCCACCTACTGCCAGATGCTCGATATCAGCGACCTCAGTAATCATTAGGCATCGTGAGAGAGCAGAATGGCAGCGCTCCGCGAAACTCACAGACTTCGAACGTGGTCAGGTAGTTGCGTGTAACTTGTGTCATACGTCTGTACGCGAGATTTCCACACTCCTAAATATCCCTAGTCCACTGTTTCCGATGTGATAGTGAAATGGAAGCGTGAAGGGGCACGTATAGCACAAGAGAGTACAGGCCGACCTTATCTGTTGACTGACAGAGACTGCAGACGGTAGAAGAGGATCGTAATGTGTAATAGGCAGACATCTATCCAGACCATCAAACAGGAATTTCAAATTGCATCAGGATCCACTGCAATTACTACGACAGTTAGGCGGGAGTTCAGAAAACTTGGATTTCATCGCCGAGCGGCTGCTCATAAGCCACACGTCACACCGGTTAATGCCAAAAGACGCCTCGTTTGGTGTAAAGAGCGTAAACATTGGACGATTGAACAGTGGAAAAACGTTGTGTGAAGTGACGAATCAAGGTACACAATGTGGCGATCCAATGGCAGGATGTGGGTATGGCGAATGCCCGGTGAACGTCATCTGCCAGCGTGTATAGTGCAACAGTAAAATTCGGACCCGTTGGTGTTATGGTGTGGTCTTGTTTTTCATGGTGGGGGCTTCCACCCATTGTTGTTATGCCTGGCACTATCACAGCACAGGCCTACATTGATGTTTTAAGCACCTTCTTGCTTCCCACTGTTGAAGAGCAATTCGGAGATAGTTCAAATGGCTAGGAGCACTATGGGACTTCAACATCTGAGGTCATCAGTCCCGTAGAGCGTGGAACTACTTAAACCCAACTAACCTAAGGACATCACACACTGCCATGCCCGAGGGAGGATTCGAACCTGCGACCGTAGCGGTGGCGCGGTTCCAGACTGTAGCGCCTAGAACCTCTCGGCCACACCGGTCAGCAATTCGGGGATGGCGATTGCACCTTTCAACACGATCGAGCACCTGTTCATAACGCACGGCCTGTGGTGGAGTGGTTACATGACAATAACATCCCTGTAATGGACTGGCTTGCACAGAGACCTCGATGGTGAGTGTACATCGGAGGTGAGGGTATCATCTGGAGTGCCCCAGGGAAGTGTGGTAGGTCCGCTGTTGTTTTCTATCTACATAAATGATCTTTTGGATAGGGTGGATAGCAATGTGCGGCTGTTTGCTGATGATGCTGTGGTGTACGGGAAGGTGTCGTCGTTGAGTGACTGTAGGAGGATACAAGATGACTTGGTCAGGATTTGTGATTGGTGTAAAGAATGGCAGCTAACTCTAAATATAGATAAATGTAAATTAATGCAGATGAATAGGAAAAAGAATCCCGTAATATTTGAATACTCCATTAGTAGTGTAGCGCTTGACACAGTCACGTCGATTAAATATTTGGGTGTAACATTACAGAGCGATATGAAGTGGGACAAACATGTAATGGCAGTTGTGGGGAAGACGGATAGTCGTCTTCGATTCAATGGTAGAATTTGGGAAGATGTGGTTCATCTGTAAAGGAGATCGCTTATAAAACACTAATACGACCTATTCTTGAGTACTGCTCGAGCGTTTGGAATCCCTATCAGGTCGGATTGAGGGAGGACACAGAAGCAATTGAGAGGCGGGCTGCTAGATTTGTTACTGGTAGGTTTGATCATCATGCGAGTGTTACGGAAATGCTTCAGGAACTCGGGTGGGAGTCTCTGGAGGAAAGGAAGCGTTCTTTCCGTGAATCGCTACTGAGGAAATTTAGAGAACCAGCATTTGAGGCTGACTGTAATACAATTTTACTGCCGCCAACTTATATTTCGCGGAAAGACCACGTAGATAAGAGAGATTAGGGCTCGTACAGAGGTATATAGGCAGTCATTTTTCCCTTGTTCTGTTTGGGAGTGGAACAGGGAGAGAAGATGCTAGTTATGGTACGAGGTATCCTCCGCCACGCACCGTATGGTGGATTGCGGAGTGTGTATGTAGATGTATATGTAGATGTTGACATGACCTGAATCCTATGGAACACCTTTGGGATGTTTTGGAACGCCAACTTCGTGCCAGGCCTCACCGACCAACATCGATACCTCTCCTCAGTGTAGCACTACTCGAGGAATGAATGGGCTGCCATTCCCCAAGAAACCTTCCAGCACGTGACTGAACGTATGCCTGCGAGAGTGGAAGCTATCATCAAGGCTATGTGTGGGCCGACACCATATTGAATTCCAGCATTATCGATGGAGGGCGCCACGAACTTGTAAGTCATTTTCAGCCAGGTGTCGGATAGTTTTGATCACATAGTGTATTTTATTCAATTCCATCCAATATCATTTTAAACTGAAAAACGAAAACATGAAGGAAAACTTTCAGGTGAAGAAGAAGAGGGCTATGTACGCGAGTTACAGGTTAAAAAAGTCCACTGGGCGCTTTACAGCGGTGTGCCTGTTTTAGAACAGGTGGTCAAGTGCAGTGCGTGTGCTAGCCGAATGGACTGGATGGCAGCGCAACAAGATGGGTCGACGTCGGGACGCCACACAATGGCAGAACAGAACCACCGTGTTTGGGCGTGCACATGGTCACACCGGGAATAAAGCTGCTCGATTTGTTGCTGTATCGACTCTGGCAGTGTAACGTATCTGTAAAGCCTGGTGTACTTCTCCCAGCTATGTTACACGAGTAACAACAGTGGTAGTGGTCGTAAGGGGAGCCTGAGCCACAGGAACGGGAGACGACTGTCACTATTTGTCAGTGGAAATGTGTAACACTCTTTTCAGTGACAGTCTGCTTTAAAGATGAAGTGCAGATAGGTAGTAATGACTGACGGAGGAGTTCGTTGCATATTCAGTTGGCGACACCTCAGATGGCAGGAGACGATGGATATTCTACCATCCGACGCTTGTACATCATGTCGGCTACAATTTGAACGGCATTAAACCGCTCTTCTTCTCCATGTGCTTCTTCTTTTTGTTTTTTGTAATATAGCGGCACCACTACAAGTTAATGTAATCTCTATCATGTTACGGCATGTATCTTGATGTTTTCTTCGGTTCTTGTCTTATGATTCTAGTACTTAATGTAGGAGTAACAATCGTGGAAGCTGGCGCAGAGTTTCCGTATGGTATATATCTTACAATGGAGTGCCGCATTGCTTTTCGGTGTGGGGTCCGCAGCTCGTGTTCTAGTGCTTAGCGTAGTTGCGGACGTGGGATCGATTCCCGAGTGAGTCGAAGATTTCCTTCACTCGGAGACTGGATGTTTGGGTTGTCCTAATCATTTCGTCTCATCTTCATCACAAAGACGCGCAAGTCGCCGATGTGGCATCAAATAGAAAGACTTGCAACAGGCGCCCCAACAACCCTTGATCTGGTCTCCTAGTCCATAAAGCCATAGGTCACTTCATTTTATTTAGCGCGTTGATGTCGCGGCTTCTCGCCATGGATAAACTCTTTCACTTTGATGTAATTTAGATTTATTGTGTCCATAACTTGCAAGTTTGCGACTCAGGTAGATAGATACTGCGGTGGCGTTTCCGCACACCACCTGCTTACAATTCTCTCATGCTGATGTGGGCCAGAGAAGAATATTGTTCAGTTTCTCGTTTGCCGCAATTTTGTCATTTACAACGAGGTACCCTAGTGATCTTACGGATCACGGTAGATTTAGGTTTTGGATGTTCATCCAGATGATATTCCTCTATTCAACAATGGACAGTTTTGGACATGATTTTCCGATACAGCGAAGAACTGCCACAGCCTAGGTTTGGTTAACAGTTTTAGGGAGTTGGTATTTAACATATGTTGGTTGAATACCCGCACCGCCGGCCGCGGTGGTCTAGCGGTTCTAGACGCTCAGTCCGGAACCGCGCGACTGCTACGGTCGCAGGTTCGAATCCTGCCTCGGGCATGGGTGTGTGTGATGTCCTTAGGTTAGTTAGGTTTAATTAGTTCTAAGTTCTAGGGGACTGATGACCACAGATGTTAAGTCCCATAGTGCTCAGAGCCATTTGGACCAATACCCGCACCGTGTTTTGCTCTCTCTGCTCTGTCATCATGTAATACAAACACGACACTACGTTGTGCAGGGTGATAAAATGTAGCCAACATTTCTTTTCAAGAGATAGTACGGCGATAACTAGAAAAAAGGTCTTACAAACGTATGTACAGAAACAAATATCACTTGTGTGGAGACGGTCAGAAGCCAGTGCCGCAGGTTGTCTTCCTGTTGATGTCCTTTGTTTACTTCTTATTGGTTGTGCTTGTCTCTCTTCATAGTTCAAATGGCTCTAAGCACTATTGGACTTAACATCCGAGGTCATCAGTCTGCTACACTTAAAACTATTCAAACCCAACCAACCTAGGGACATCACGCACATTCATGCCCGAGGCAGGATTCGAACTTGCGACCGTAGCAGCAGCGCGGTTCCAGACTGAAGCGCCCAGAACCGCTCGGCCACAGCAGCCGGCTTCTCTTCATAGTCATACGACTGCTGTTCTCAGACACAGGACTTACATCAGCAATTCCGTAGGCATCGTTCTGATACTGAGCCAGAATCAGAGCAAAATTTGTAAAGCCTGACGTGTGAGCTATGTGAACGTGTGAAATTGGGTGCAATTATTCCACAGGGGAAATGACACACATGGCATTCTGTTATGATTTATGCATGATGGGTCGGTATCTAGTGTTCTACGCCTAGTTCGACAGTACTATACAATAACGGTTCGTGGACGATTTCGTATGTATAATCAAAACTGCACTCAGAAGAACAAGATTTTAGAGATGATTTATGTACAATACATGCAAGATATCTGTATCGCGCCACGTACCATAGCAGATTTTGATAATCGATTGTGAAAACAAATGTATTTAGTACGTCATAGATCGAGGGTAATGTGTTTTCTCTACAATAATTGTTTGTAAATTCAACTAATGATGCAAGTACTGAAAAACTTATACTGCTTTTATAAAAAAAAAAATTAACACGACCCGGTAGGATAGTACAGAAAGTAAAACAATACCTGACAGTTCAGCCGACGTGGAATCATCAAATATGTTCCTAGCAGCTGTGGACCCGTCGTCAAAGAAAATCATTACGAACTATAAAAATTGATAATAAAACAAAACAGCTGTAATATAATTGGTAGCGTAGATTGCCGATAGTATTGGTATGGAAACTAGAACCAATTTAGAGAAAATAAAACAAATGAAATCTCTCTTGTTTTTAGCCTGACTTGTCCGTATATTTCATACTATACCCACTGCAAACTAATGATGTTACTACTCCAGTAAATGATAATCATTTCCAGGTGCCAAATCTCGCCTCGAACGGATATTTACTGCTGAGCAAAAGTTATCCATGTGTGAATAAAACAGCAATTATTACTACTACTATTACCTGCTAAAGTAATAATGAGAAAAAGATAAATAAAAGTGATATAACGGCAGTACATAAATGTTTCAACGACTTACTGATTTTTTTTTCTCCGAACGCCTTATGTACGTAAACGCTGCCGGTGTATCGTGTTCGCTAAACAAGTTGGAGGCAGCACACTATCTGCACGTTAGTATCTCGAAACGTTTCGACAAGGTCGGATAAACTTTTCACGGAACGGCAGCGTGTGAAGTGCGGAGGAGCGACTAAATATATTATGGGTTATTTCGAGATCAAAACAAATACGAGCGAGTCCTAAGTCGGAAAACTGGTTGAAAGCTTTATCGACGTGCGAGTAGTTTAGTTTACGGGACGGAGAGCGCAGGCGGCCCATCATAGCGGCTGACAGGTATTTGGACCACAGCGCAGCACACTAACGTCTCTGGCCGAGGCGCGACGCCCCCGGAGAGACGGAAAACTGGACGGTAATCGGCGAGTAGCGACTGCGCCAACACTCTCTGTGACAGCGAAGTGAAACAAAATGTACTCTGGCTCTACTGGCTAGTTAGGAGAGTATTACAAAAAACCACTCCACCTCCCCAAAGTGATAATGCTGACATGGGTGTAGTGAAACTACGTGGGACGCACAAGTGACGATACAATCCTCTTGGTTAGCACGCAAAGAAACAGCAAATTTGTGTTTCAGATTTAACCGTCATCTGCTGGAGGTTTTGCTTACCAGACTGCGCATCGGGCATAGCCCCTTCACACATGGCCTCCTCCTCCGCCGGGAGGATCCTCCAGTCTGTGAAGTTTGTGGCGTGCCGATTTCAGTTCAGCATATTGTGCCTACGTCTGTCCTGTATGCTGATATGAGGCAGCGTCCGGTCTCGCTGGAGATCTACCCACTATCCTCGCGGATACCGATACCAGTGTTAACAGAGTGGTGAACTTTTGTGAACCGCCAGGCCTCATCCCTAAACTGGTAGGGAAGGGTGGCAGACTTTAGTACATTATAAACTGCTCCGTATGTGGGGACAGAATTCGTTCCCACCCATGAGATTTCATGTTGACTTTTCGTCAGGGCGCTGATGACCATGATGTCAAGTGCCCCCTCAACCAAATCATCATCAGCATCATCATCATCATCGCCAACGCTCACGGGAAGTGCCGTGGCGTTATTTACGGTTGCGCGCTGCGAATTGTTCAGTTATTCAGCCCGGATTGTGTCTTTCTGTATGATACATTTCTGCATAGTGTTGACAGATGTACCGATTGTGGCGGGATACCACGAATTTTAGAGGTGCTGAATAATCACAATGTTGCCATTGATGCCGGCCGGGGTGGCCGAGCGGTTCTAGGCGCTACAGTCTGGAACCGCGCGACCGCTACGGTCACAGGTTCGGATCCTGCCTCGGGCATGGATGTGTGTGATGTCCTTAGGTTAGTTTGGTTTAAGTAGTTCTAAGTTCTAGCGGACTGATGACCTCAAAAGTTAAGTCCCACAGTTCTCAGAGCCATTTGAACCATTTTTTGCCGTTGTTGTTCTCACCGAAACGCGGTTCTAGCCACAAACACCAATCTCGCTTCGAAAGATACAGTTTAATAAGTTCAGATGGACTGAAAAGTAAAGGAGGAGCGGCACTATTAATAATAAAAAACAACATCAGTTACAAAAATAAATAAAAATAATCAGACTTTCAAGGACAAGTCACAGAAATTGAGACCCCCTAGATCGACTTCATTACAGTGTCCATATGCAAATCCTTTAGTATCGCCCCCAGTAGCAATATCTGGCATCAGTTGTTCACTAAAATTCCAGTCCCTTCTCTCCCTCCCTATATTACTTGTGGAGATTTTAAGTCTCATCACAGCGCCTGGGGCAATGTCGTTAGCAACCCTGTTGTGTTGGCAGAAGAGCCAACACCGTGTTACTAGTGGAGACCGAAATGCACGCGTTTTAGCTCACGCAGGCTGGCGTGAGGAAGGAAGGATATACTGACGTGAGGTCTGGAACATGACAAGGAATTAGAATTCAGAAAGGGGACGTGATTAGTTTGATACTTAATTTTAATCCATTAATGATGAACGTCGCTCTTGACGGTACATGAGTCACAATGTTATCTGTTCAGGAGACATAGTAACTGGTAATGGCGCCTTGCTAGGTCGTAGCAAATGGCGTAGCTGAAGGCTATGCTAAACTGTCGTCTCTGCAAATGAGAGCGTATGTAGACAGTGAACCATCGCTAGCGAAGTCGGCTGTACAACTGGGGCGAGTGCTACGGAGTCTGTCTAGACTAGACCTGCCGTGTGGCGGCGCTCGGTCTGAAATTACTGATAGTGGCGACACGCGGGTCCGACGTATGCTAACGGACCGCGGCCGATTTAAAGGCTACCACCTGGCAAGTGTGGTGTCTGGCGGTGACACCAAAAACTCCTTTTTCAGTGCAGTTGTAGACGAAGGCTTGGCCATTCTGAATGACGGTTCTGCAACAATGACACCCTCTCCTTTTAAAGGACCGTCTAATATGCACTTGAGTCTAGTGTCGCCCAAGTTCCATAAAATTTATAAATGTGACATCTTACAGTATTCATCGGATCAGACAATTTCCCAATCAAATAGTACTGAATGTCGAAATAAGTATGGGAATGTGATAATATTGAACCAGTCCATGGAAAATAAAGGATGCCTGTTGGCAAAAGTATAAAAAAATAATACAGGAAGTCTTGGGGAACAGAGTCCGGCACAAGAGAAGGTCGTATATGTGCCGGGAAAAATTCAAGATATATCCGCAATATCTCGTGGAGGGAGGGCATGTGACGCTGTGAATGGTCCGTCGGATTGGGGACGTTTAGCTCGACGCTATTCGAGAGGAGTAAACTGTGTGCTGACACAGTGTTTCATTTTCTCCCTTTTGTTAGAATCAACACACCACACAAACGTGACACTATATATATATATATATATATAACATTCGCCTACAATCAGTAGATACACTTACGACACAATTCTCACAGCTGCAGAACGAAAGCTAATATTGTGCAAGAAGGAAAAATAACTCTCCTAACCACCCGGCTGAAATTTCCTCTCATAGCCTCCTAGCCAGCAATTCCACAATAATTTACTTTCGTTCTCCTTTTCTCATTGAAGTATTTAGTCCTGCTTTGAAGTATTAGAAGATACACTCTAAGAAAAGAAATACAAATGAAAAAAAAATGCACCACGAAGGAATTATCCGAATTGGAAGAAAATCAGTACATGTGATGTATATTTACAGACAAACGATTACAATTTCAGAGATATTGTATGATTTATTCTAGAGAAAAAGCGTCACAAACTGAGCAAGTCAATAAGGTGTTGGCCGTGCGGGATTAGCCGAGCGGTCTAGGCCGTTGCAGTCATGGACTGTGCGGCTGTTCCCGGCGGAGGTTCGAGTGCTCCCTCGGGCATGGGTGTGTGTGTTTGTCCTTAGGATAATTTAGGTTAAGTAGTGTGTAATCTTAGATACTGATGACCTTAGTAGTTAAGTCCCATAAGATTTCACACACACAATAAGGTGTTGGTCCATCTCTGGACCTTATGCAAGCAGTTACTCGACTTTGAATTGAACGGTAGAGTTGTTGGACGTCCTTGTGACGGAAATCGTGCCAAATTCTGTCCAACTGGTGCGTCAGATCGCCAAAATCCCGAGCTGGTTGGCCGGCCGCGGTGGTCTAGCGGTTCTAGGCGCGCAGTCCGGAACCGCGCGACTGCTACGGTCGCAGGTTCGAATCCTGCCTCGGGCATGGATGTGTGTGATGTCCTTAGGTTAGTTAGGTTTAAGTAGTTCTAAGTTCTAGGGGACTGATGACCACAGATGTTAAGTCCCATAGTGCTCAGAGCCATTTGAACCCGAGCTGGTTGGAGGGTGTGCCCAAAATGCTGCGAAATTTTCAGTTGGGGAGAGACAACCTTGATGGCCACTTTGGGGCTTGGCAAGCACGAAGACAAGCAGTAGAAACTCTGGTCGTGTGTGAGCAGACATTACGCAGCTGAAATGTAAACACAGGACGACATGTCATGAGGGGCTACAAAACGGGGCGTAGAATATAGTCGTCGTACCGCTGTGCTGTTAATATGCCGCGAATGGCATTCAAAGGTGTACTGCTATGAAATAAAATGACAACGCATACCACGTCGAGTTGTACGGCGGGCGACGTTCAGATTGGTATTTCAAAGCTGCACGGGGAGTTTCTGGATATGTGTTTGCTGGTCATCGGGGCTCAGTTCGAAGCGGTAGTCACGCTGCCAACAGTTCTACTCCAGTCAATAAGATTCCAGTCCCAATGTGCCCGACACAACTGCAAACGTTTTGTTGGTGTAAAGAGGTCATTGGCAGTCGGCGCAAGGCGCGCAGTGAGCTCAACCACCTTCCTGTGAACCACCTATTAATGGTCCTTGCGGCCACTGAAGCACCGGTTGCACGTCGGATCGATGGTAATGATGAATCTGGGGATCCGAGTGACTCCCCGACGACTGCTCGGTCCATACGCTCCGTCGCCTCTCTTGGTCGACCGTGTCCTCCTTGATGCGGTGATCGGCCATGGTTCTCCCATTCCTACCAACATCGCCAAATGAAGGCACCGCTCCTACCCAAATATCGAGCGATTCGCCTATTACTCCAACCACACGCCCTCGAACACTGACATCTGCGTATTATTGTTCACGTGCTTCTCTCGAGACATATTTACTATGAAACTGAGTGCATGGAATGATTTTGGCAAATACTTTATGCCCTGGTATCGACATGTCCCATGTTAACTGTTCTTGGCAACCGCGCTGTGAAACTACGCTGCAGCGTCAAATACACTCCTGGAAATTGAAATAAGAACACCGTGAATTCATTGTCCCAGGAAGGGGAAACTTTATTGACACATTCCTGGGGTCAGATACATCACATGATCACACTGACAGAACCACAGGCACATAGACACAGGCAACAGAGCATGCACAATGTCGGCACTAGTACAGTGTATATCCACCTTTCGCAGCAATGCAGGCTGCTATTCTCCCATGGAGACGATCGTAGAGATGCTGGATGTAGTCCTGTGGAACGGTTTGCCATGCCATTTCCACCTGGCGCCTCAGTTGGACCAGCGTTCGTGCTGGACGTGCAGACCGCGTGAGACGACGCTTCATCCAGTCCCAAGCATGCTCAATGGGGGACAGATCCGGAGATCTTGCTGGCCAGGGTAGTTGACTTACACCTTCTAGAGCACGTTGGGTGGCACGGGATACATGCGGACGTGCATTGTCCTGTTGGAACAGCAAGTTCCCTTGCCGGTCTAGGAATGGTAGAACGATGGGTTCGATGACGGTTTGGATGTACCGTGCACTATTCAGTGTCCCCTCGACGATCACCAGTGGTGTACGGCCAGTGTAGGAGATCGCTCCCCACACCATGATGCCGGATGTTGGCCCTGTGTGCCTCGGTCGTATGCAGTCCTGATTGTGGCGCTCACCTGCACGGCGCCAAACACGCATACGACCATCATTGGCACCAAGGCAGAAACGACTCTCATCGCTGAAGACGACACGTCTCCATTCGTCCCTCCATTCACGCCTGTCGCGACACCACTGGAGGCGGGCTGCACGATGTTGGGGCGTGAGCGGAAGACGGCCTAACGGTGTGCGGGACCGTAGCCCAGCTTCATGGAGACGGTTGCGAATGGTCCTCGCCGATACCCCAGGAGCAACAGTGTCCCTAATTTGCTGGGAAGTGGCGGTGCGGTCCCCTACGGCACTGCGTAGGATCCTACGGTCTTGGCGTGGATCCGTGCGTCGCTGCGGTCCTGTCCCAGGTCGACGGGCACGTGCACCTTCCGCCGACCACTGGCGACAACATCGATGTACTGTGGAGACCTCACGCCCCACGTGTTGAGCAATTCGGCGGTACGTCCACCTGGCCTCCCGCATGCCCACTATACGCCCTCGCTCGAAGTCCGTCAACTGCACATACGGTTCATGTCCACGCTGTCGCGGCATGCTACCAGTGCTAAAGACTGCGATGGAGCTCCGTATGCCACGGCAAACTGGCTGACACTGACGGCGGCGGTGCACAAATGCTGCGCAGCTAGCGCCATTCGACGGCCAACACCGCGGTTCCTGGTGTGTCCGCTGTGCCGTGCGTGTGATCATTGCTTGTACAGCCCTCTCGCAGTGTCCGGAGCAAGTATGGTGGGTCTGACACACCGGTGTCAATGTGTTCTTTTTTCCATTTCAAGGAGTGTATTCATCCATCGGATGCCAAAATTTATATTTTCCATCGTTTTATGGAAGAACATAAATTTGTAATCAATTTGCGTAAATCCTTCATGCCGAGTTATCTTTGATTGTCAACACTGCTACACTATGTGACCAAAAGCATCTGGACACCCCCAAAAATATACGTTTTTCATATTAGGTGCATTGTGCTGCCACCTACTGCCAGGTACTCCATATCAGCGACCTCAGTGGTCATTAGACATCGTGAGAGAGAAGATGGGGCGCTCCGCGGAACTCAAGGACTTCAAACGTGGGACCGAGCGAGTTGGCGCAGTGGTTAGACACTGGACTCGCATTCGGGAGGACGACGGTTCAATCCCGCGTCCGGCCATCCTGATTTAGGTTTTCCGTGATTTTCCTAAATCGCTCCAGGCAAATGCCGGGATGGTTCCTTTCAAAGGGCACGGCCGACTTCCTTCCCCGTCCTTCCCTAACCCGATGAGACCGATGATCTCGCTGTCTGGTCTCCTTTCCTCAAAACCAACCAACCAACCAACCAAACGTGGTCAGGTGATTGGGTGTCACTTGTGTCATACGTCTGTACGCGAGCGTTTCACAGTCCTAAAAATACCTAGGTCCACTCTTTCCGATGTGACAGTGAAGTGGATACGTGAAGGTGCAGGGACAGCACAAATGCGTGCAGGCAGACCTCGTCAGTTGACTGAGACCGCCGACAGTTGAAGAGGATCGTAATGTGTAATAGTAAGACATCTATCCAGATCATTACACAGGAATTCCAAACTGCATCAGTATCCACTGCAAGTACTATGACAGTCGGGAGGCGAGAAAACTTGGATTTCATGGTAGAGCGGCTGCTCATAAGCCACACATCACGCCGGTACACGCCATACGACGCCTCGCTTGGTCTAAGGAGCGTAAACATTGGACGATTGAACAGTGGAAAAATGTTGTGTGGACTGACGAATCGCGGTACACAATGTGGCGATCCGATGGCAGGGTGTGGTTATGGGAAATGCCCGGTGAACGTCATCTGCCTGCGTGTGTAGTGCCTACAGTAAAATTCTGAGGAGGTGGTGTTAGGGTGCGGTCGAGTTTTTCATGGAGGGGGCTTGCAATCCTTGTTGTTTTGCGTGGCACTATCACAGCACATGCCTACATTGATGTTTTAAGCACCCTCTCACTTCCCACTGTTGAAGAGCGATTCGGAGTTGGCGACTGCATCTTTCAACACGATCGAGCACCTGTTCTTAATGCACGGCCTTTGGCGGAGTGGTTACACGACAATAACATCCCTGTAATGGACTGGTCTGCACAGGGTCCTGGCCATGAATTTTATAGGCCACCTTTGGGATGTTTTGGAACGCCGACTTCGTGCCAGGCCCTACCGACCGACATCGATACCTCTCCTCAGTGCAGCACTCCATGAAGAATGGCCCTTTCCCCAAGAAACTTTCCAGAACATGATTGAACGTATGCCAGCGAGAGTGGAAGCCGTCATCAAGGCTAAGGGTGGGCAAACTGAATACTGAATTCCATAATTACCGATGGAGGGCGCCACGAACTTGTAAGTCATTTTCAGCCAGGTGTCCGGATAATTTTGATTACATAGTGTATATTCCATGACATATTTTTTCTGTTAACTATCTCCTAACCTTTCGTATTCATTTTTAATGCTGCAAACGCAATAATCATCAAAATTTTCAGTGTAGTGAATACATTTTGTCGATTAATCGGCAACATTTTTTTAATGCAGATCTGAAGTAACAAGAAAATGCCAAAATTTCGGTTACTTGACACACGCATAATTATAGAAAGCTTAAGGTTAATCGACATACATTAATCAAATAGATACCCATTTTTTTTTAAGTTTAAAGTTCCGTTAAGCTATATTCATCAAGAGTCCTACATAAACATACGTTTTCCTAGACAACGTAAAATCAAGGATTTGCTTATGTCTTCTCAACTCCAATGGGCGGGCATTCCTCTTGCATCAGACGAGAGCCATAATTAATGTGCCTGTAAAATTTTTTTGGAAAATCTGACTTACTTGTGTGATTAGTTTAGCACTGTGTCAAAACCGAAAGTTTTGGCATTGCATACTCACAAAGAATGAGTCACTAATTTGTTTTTTTTGTTTTCAGCGTATTGTTTTCCTTTACAAAACATAAATTCTTTTCTCTCTGTAATGTTAGTTCTTTCTCCAGATTTTTGATTCCTTCCTCAATATATCGATAAGACCTTTTTCTGTTTCTGTGCTTTGTTCAGATTTTTTCTTCTTCACTGACAGTGAAGCTAGTGTGCTAAACTAAGTTAATCTACGAGCATTCCTTCCATTCTTTGATATCTGTTGTCTTAGGACTTTTTCTGAAAATTTCAGTAATTCGGCCTGGAGATCTCGTAAATAATCGTTTTCTTTAAAATATCGGCTACAGATAGCAGTGTTCTTAATATTACAGCCATCACTTCTTCTGCAGATTTGAACCTCCCGACCACAGGCTCTGAATTTCAGAGAAAATCATGACGGGTAACTTTTCAAGGAATTCGGCATTATTATCGTCAAGCATAAAGGACAAACTGAAAAGAACGGGTAAAATACAGTAGCAAGGAAACTTACTCGCTTCAACAAGGAAGAGCGCACACACATTGAGCTTCCCTGAGTTACAGACACGTCTTCATTGTCTTCTATAAGTTCTCCAACTACGGTATTAAACTGAAGTTCGTAATTTATTGCACCTTAGAGATCCACGACACAAGGGGCATGAAAGCGTGTCCGCTAGAACGTTCCTGGACAACATCGGATAAAGATGTAAGATATACCGGAGAAACCGGCCAAGATTCATGCGTCTCACTTACCCTGCGTGGTATCCGTCTGCCGGTTGCAACATCGAAAATCAATGCGCCTTTTTTATGTCGTGTCATGGCATAAAGCTTCCTTAGCATCGGGCCTCCGATATTCCCGTTGCTAAGCAGCAGCCTTCTGGAAGTCAACAATGGCCTGTGGTGAAGGTGCTACTCCTGCATATTCGATCTAAAGTGTCACCTGCGTTCTAAAGTCCTAAAGGGTGCTGAGACCGGTGAACGATCTGTCCCCTACAGTGGCTGTGTTTGTGTTTTGACCAAGTATGAGACGTGTGTTATTTGCAGAAACGTATCAAACTTACTGAAGTTTGTAAAACTAGTCTAATGTTGTTGCGAAATTGATAGTAACGTTTAACTAATAAAAATAAATTAACCTTCGTAATTTTTGCTGAATCGAGGCATGTTGCTTCGGGATGGTAAGTGCCAGCTCGATAATGTTGGTGAAAATTTGATAAATTTTTATGTTGTTCATCTCAGCTGAATGAATATATAATATATTGCAGCAGTCGTAACCGCTTTTGAGTTGTGTCGTTGAGGCATAAGAGTAGACTCTTATGCTGCCTTAGGCCGGCCGGAGTGGCCGTGCGGTTCTGGGCGCTACAGTCTGGAGCCGAGCGACCGCTACGGTCGCAGGTTCGAATCCTGCCTCGGGCATGGATGTGTGTGATGTCCTTAGGTTAGTTACGTTTAATTAGTTCTAAGTTCTAAGTGACTGATGACCCAGAAGTTCAGTCGCATAGTGCTCAGAGCCATTTTAACTATTGATAGGCATAGTTAGCAAATGAAAGATTTTGATAGAGAACAAACAATGTATTTACCTTAATAGTGTTCAAAGGTCATAATATATAGTTCATGACATCCAGTCTCACAAATTTCCTTTTTCTGACAGAAACACGTCCAGATTGTCCGCTCTCAAAATTCTGCCATCTCTCTCCCCACATCCACCACTGCTGGCGGCTCACCTCCAACTGCACAACGCTACGCGCTGTTCACATCCAACTGCGCAACACTACAATAGCGAAAATTCCAACAATGCAAACCAGCCACAGACTGCACACAGTACAGTCAGTGATTTTCATACAGAGCGCTACGTGGCGTTACGAACATAAAAACCTAAGCAGCCTACTTACAAAACGATTGCTGGTATGCCTCCGTGTAAACTCGAAACTCTCTAATTCTACCTTTATGGACTTTCCTCGAGATACAGTACACGTAGGAGGAAGCAATATACTGCTTCACTCTTTTAGAAATCTACGCTCTTAGACCTTTAACTGTAAACCAGAACATGATGGAGAACGCCTCTATTGCAACGTCTGCCATTGGAGTTGGTTGAGCTTGAGAGTTTTTTTAAACGAATCTATAACGATATGCTCTGCTCTTCTTCTCTATGTCCTCTATCAATGCACGACTAGTAAACAAAATAAGAGTGTACACATTTTCAAACCAGCTGCGTGACTGGATTGAAGATTTTCCAGTAAACAGAACACACATGTCATACTCATCGGAGACGAATTTTCAGATGTAAAGCAAATTTATGGTAGGTCATACCACAAGGGAGGGTTATAGGGCCATTGTGTTTCAAAATATTTACTGATGTGAAAAAAGTCATGGGATACCTCCTAATACCGTATCCGGCCTTCTTTTGCCCGGCGTATTGCAGCCACTAGATACCCGCCAGGATAGCCGAGAGCGGTAACGCGCTGCTTCCTGGACTCGGGTAGGCACGCCGGCGCCGGATCGAATCCGCCCGGAGGATTACCGACGACGGCTGGTGTGCCGGCCAGCCTGGATGTGGTTTTTAGGCGGTTTTCTACATCCTGCTAGGTGAATACCGGACTGGTCCCCATGTCCCGCCTCAGTCACACGACTCGCAGACATTTGAAACACATTCCCACTCTTTCACGATTTAGACTAGACGCAGACAGCTGGGGCACACTAATTTCGTCCCAGGGGGTATGGGGTGGCGGCAGGAAGGGCATCTGGCCACCCCTTAAAATTAACCATGCCAGATCCGAATATAGCCATGCCGACCCTGCGCACAATGCGGTATAAAAGCAGTAGCAAAAGAAAGAAAGAATTGCAGCCACTAGACGTGGCGTGGATTCAAAAAGTCGTTGGAAGTCCTCTGCAGAAATGTTGAGCCATGCTGTCGATAACTGCGAAAGTGTTGCCGGTGCAAGATTTTGTGCGTGAACTGACCTCTCGACTATGTCCCACATGGCATTCATGGATCCAAATTGTCAACAACGCACTGTGCAAGCTGGTGGTGGGTTCATAATGATGTGAGCTGTGTCGTCTGGAGCCATGGCATTCATATCGGGCTATCTTCATTGCCTAATAATTCAGTCCATTTTCTAGAATGCTCTTCAAATCAATCGCGAACAACTGCGGCTCCCTGACATGACTCATTGTCATGGCAACATGAAGTCCAAGAATGACTGCAAATGCTTTCCAAGTAGCCGAATATAGTCAGTTACAGTCAACGGTCGGTTTGGTTGGACGGAGGACCCAGTCCACTCCATGTAAAGCCCGCCTGAGTGGCCGAGCGGCTCTAGGCACTACAGTCTGGAACCGCGCGACCGCTACGGTCGCAGGTTCGAATCCTGCCTCGGGCACGGATGTGTGTGATGTCCTTAGGTTAGTTAGGTTTAATTAGTTCTAAGTTCTAGGGGACTGATGACCTCGGAAGTTAAGTCCCCTAGAGCTCAGAGCCATTTGAACCATTTGAACCACTCCATGTAAACACAGCTCACACCATTATGGATCCACCACCAGCTTGCACAGTGCCTTGTTGACAACTTGCAGCCATGTCTTCCTGGGGTCTGCGCCACATTCTAACTCTACCATCGGCTCTTACCAACTGAAATCGGGACTCATCTGAACACGCCACGGTTTCTGAGTAGCCTGGGGACCAAAAGACATGGTCACGAGACCAGAAGGGGCGCTGAAGATGATGTCTTACTGTTAGCAAAGGCACTCGTGTTAGTTGTCTGCAGCCATAGCCCCTTAACGCCAAATCGCCGCATTGTCCTATCGGATATGTTCGTCGTACGTCCCATATTGATTTTGCGGTTATTTCACGCAGTGACGCTGTGCATTCCGCAATATTGAATTACCTAATGATTTCCGAAATGGAATGTCCCATGTGTCTTGCTCCAGTTACCATTCCCCGTTCAAAGTCTGTTAATTTTTGTTGTGCGGCCATCATCATGTCGGAAACCTTTGCACATGAATCACCAGAGTACAAATGACAGCTCTGTCAATGCACAGCCCTTTTATACCTTGTGTACGCCGTACTACCACCACGTGTTGTTGTTGTTGTGGTTTTCAGTCCTGAGACTGGTTTGATGCAGCTCTCCATGCTACTCTATCCTGTGCAAGCTTTCTCATCTCCCAGTACCTACTGCAACCTACATCCTTCTGAATCTGCTTAGTGTATTCATCTCTTGGTCTCCCTCTACGATTTTTACCCTCCACGCTGCCCTCCAATACTAAATTGGTGATCCCTTGATGCCTCAGAAAATATCCTACCAACCGATCCCTTCTTCTGGTCAAGTTGTGCCACAAACTTCTCTTCTCCCCAATCCTATTCAATACTTCCTCATTAGTTATGTGATCTACCCATCTCATCTTCAGCATTCTTCTGTAGCACCACATTTCGAAAGCTTCTATTCTCTTCGTGTCCAAACTATTTATCGTCCATGTTTCACTTCCATACATGGCTACACTCCATACGAATACTTTCAGAAATGACTTCCTGACACTTAAATCAATACTGGATGTTAACAAATTTCTCTTCTTCAGAAACGCTTTCCTTGCCATTGCCAGCCTACATTTTATATCCTCTCTACTTCGACCATCATCAGTTATTTTGCTCCCCAAATAGCAAAACTCCTTTACTACTTTAAGTGCCTCATTTCCTAATCTAATTCCCTCAGCATCACCCGACTTAATTAGACTACATTCCATTATCCTTGTTTTGCTTTTGTTGATGTTCATCTTATATCCTCCTTTCAAGACACTGTGCATTCCATTCAACTGCTCTTCCAAGTCCTTTGCTGTCTCTGACAGAATTACAATGTCATCGGCGAACCTCAAAGTTTTTATTTCTTCTCCATGAATTTTAATACCTACTCCGAATTTTTCTTTTGTTTCCTTTACTGCTTGCTCAATATACAGATTGAACAACATCGGGGAGAGGCTACAACCCTGTCTTACTCCCTTCCCAACCACTGCTTCCCTTTCATGTCCCTCGACTCTTATAACTGCCATCTGGTTTCTGTACAAATTGTAAATAGCCTTTCGCTCCCTGTATTTTACCCCTGCCACCTTTAGAATTTGAAAGAGAGTATTCCAGTCAACATTGTCAAAAGCTTTCTCTAAGTCTACAAATGCTAGAAACGTAGGTTTGCCTTTCCTTAATCTTTCTTCTAAGATAAGTCGTAAGGTCAGTATTGCCTCACGTGTTCCAGTGTTTCTACGGAATCCAAACTGATCTTCCCCGAGGTTGGCTTCTACTAGTTTTTCCATTCGTCTGTAAAGAATTCGTGTTAGTATTTTGCAGCTGTGACTTATTAAGCTGATAGTTCGGTAATTTTCACATCTGTCAACACCTGCTTTCTTTGGGATTGGAATTATTATATTCTTCTTGAAGTCTGAGGGTATTTACCACCACGTGTATATGTGCTTAAAGCTATTCCATGACTTTTGTTACCTCAGTGTACACAAACGGGCATAAGTACAGATTAACATCTTCACTCGTCGGTGTGCTGGTGGTTTTTTCTGTGCGTTGAACCATCTGGCCACAAACTGGTCACGAACTTTACGACCACATTTTTTCTGCATGTTAGTACATCACGCTAGTGGACTACGCCTGTCAGTGCAGACTAACCGTTTTGCTTCCATGTGTCCAATCTTCAACACCGACCTGCTGCCCAGGAAGAAAGAAGCGTTAATGGCTTAAGCCGTTGGCACACGGACCGTGCTGTCGAACGTCAACGATGAGCGTGCTGAGTTCGACGTGCTGCTGAACGCTCAGGAACGATGCGACTTGTACATACGGTACGTGGGCCCCAGCGTGGCATAAGCGATGACAACGCCCTCCAGCGGCAGTTGCGGGATGTTTCTAGTTCGTAAATCGCACTGTTTACTAAACGGGTCCGCGTAAAATTCCCACATTAAGTCTATCAAAACGCACATTTCCTCCATTGCCCATAGGCTATTCACGTTGTTCTATATATAATATACACAAATAAAAACTTCAATATCCATGAAAACGTATTAAGACGAAAAGGAAAGTACCATGTCCAAAAAGTAAGGACACAGGCTTATAAAAGTTCTATTACAAACAGTGCGATGCAATATTACGGTATATTAATAATTTTTACTTATGGACCGTCTGACAGCAACTGAATAAAACACAATTTTCGTGCCATACGCGTTTCGCCTTTATTTTCTGCAAGGCATCATCAGTGGCAAAGTTGTGATGCAGTATACATAGGCATGACATGCAGGAATTTTGAAACAAGATACAAAGAACATATCAGATGTTGGAAGTATGAAACAAACCATTCCACATTTGCAGAGCACTTAAAGCACTATAACCATCATCCTACAAACATGGAACAAGAAATGAAAATAATGAGAATAAACAACCATGACAAACATCTTATACAAATGCAAGAAAACTTCCACATCCAGAAAGCCATAGCAGAAAACAAACATCTGATAAATGAACAAACTCACATCAGCACAGGCTCCCTACTACACTTAGTAAAGGAAATGATAACATAAAACCAAAAGACTCTTCCACACACCATCTGGACACACACACACACACACACACACACACACACACACAGCACAAAAAAAAAAAAAAAAAAAAAAAAAAATTACACACACACACACAGCCGGCCGAAGTGGCCGTGTGGTTAAAGGCGCTGCAGTCTGGAACCGCAAGACCGCTACGGTCGCAGGTTCGAATCCTGCCTCGGGCATGGATGTTTGTGATGTCCTTAGGTTAGTTAGGTTTAACTAGTTCTAAGTTCTAGGGGACTAATGACCTCAGCAGTTGAGTCCCATAGTGCTCAGAGCCATTTGAACACACACACACACACACACACACACACACACACACACACACACACACCACAAAAAAATTAATATCACACACACACACACACAGAAACGCACACACATATGCATACACGAACAGACCACAGATACTTCAATAGTTACACTCATAGGGTTGGCAATAACATTCGACCTTCGGCAAAAGACATTTGACAGTCGGCAACAGAAACCAAAACATTGCATTAAAACAAGCATTCAGTTCACAGTGCTGTCGAATGTGGAAAAAAAACGCAAATTGGCGTTCATAAGAAGAAGAACAACACATAAAATGCAACAGGAGCGTAATATGTAAGAAATTGTCCACGCAACCTGTAAGTACAGTTCAAAACATTACTACTTAATAGGAAATACCAACCATCAGAACTGTTTATAGCCTATAGGCACAGTGACAAAAATGTAAATTAAATAGCTAACATATGTACATATTCCAGGCCACTGATGATGCCTTGCAGAAAATAAAGGCGAAACGCGTATGGAACTAAAATTGTGTTTTATTCAGTTGCTGTCAGACGGTCCATAAGTAAAAATTATTAATATACCGTAATATTACATGCAACTGAAGAAGACAGGACTACAAAATGTTGAAGAAAGTGCGATGCAAATTTGCAATAGGTATCCACACAAGATAAACCTTATTTCACCATTCCCACATTTTACTAAACCCCTAGGGTCATTCTTACTTGATCACTGTTCCTACCCAGCAACATGGGAATTACGAAACGTAAAAAAAAAAAAAAAAAAAAAAAAAAAAAAAAAAGAGCAAAATATCGTTATACAAGTAACGCAAGCTGTCTTGTAGATTAAGCCAATCGAACAAACTCACTCCTCATAAAAAGGTGATCTTATATTTACATAACATCAATTATTATAGTATATACTTATATTAAACTAATAATGCGTCAGAACCTATTACGCGAATGTTAGGGGGGAAAAAAATAGACGTGGTGAGACGCGAACCATCGGCATTTCATGCATGTCGGTAGAGGTAGGTAACGCTACTCACTGTGCTAGACAAACTACAAACCTCACGTTGCTATATCTAGTATATTGCCAGTTGCTAAAAGCTTTAATCGTAGCTATGTTAGTGATTGAAATTTAATTATAACAAATTGTACCAAGTAAAATGAGTTTTTGGTGGATCCTCAGTGTGTCGCTACCTTCAAATGGCATACTCTCATAACACGCAAGGTACAATAATACCTTTGCAACAAATAAGATGTTTCTCATTATTTTTTTCAGCGAATCACACAGTTAACAACGGGTTTTCGAGTGATTGTCAATTTTCTGGTGCTCAGAAACGGCATATATACGTATAGGTTTGAAATGAATTCCAATATGGCGCTGAAGGGAGATGGCGTGCATGTGACGTAGGTGGCGTTGTGCCATCTCATTGGTCAACGCTCTGATGCACGCTCAGAATATACGACCTGCTAGATATTGCCCTGTACGTTCGGTAACACTCCCGAACATGCTATTCCACGCTATGACGTCAGAAACTCGGTACGCTCAACGCTCAATGTTCGGATGCACGATCCGTGTGCCGACGGCTTTACTCCAGCCACGTGTATTTGGTGGTACTAACCAACCGACAAACACACGACTTCTAATGGCTATAATTATTATCAACAGAAATATCTGCAGTCACATCCGTTACACCCTGTATAAACAGCACAGTGGATAGTTCCGGAAGTTCCATGACGAATTTCGTGAATGAATGTTGTCGTATACAGAGAACTCACAACGATACAAAATTGTAGCGAAATTTACTCATAGAAAGAGGTGCAGAAGATCGATGCTTGGTGCATAGATTCGCAGCTGATCCTCAAGATAACCAAATTTTGTGCGTAAATATGCAGAAAGACCCACCATTTTAATATTTTACTTTACAGAACAACCACTGGAAGCAGTTACTCCCATAAAATATCTCAGTGTACGTGTATGGAGTGATTTAAAGTGGAACGATCACACAAGACTAATCTCAGTAAGGCAGATGCCAGACAGAGTCATTGTAAGAGTCTTCAATAAATGTACTCCACTCACAAATGAGCTATGTTACAAACCCCTCGTTCTACCACATTCTTCAGTATTGCTTGTCAGCCACGGTAGGGTTGATAGAGGCAACCACGAACTGTCGTGACATTATGTGACCGTAAACCAGAACATATGAAGTTAACGGGTTAAACATTTTGCTTAAGAATGTCTACACAGCCTAAATGTCGTAGTACACAAAATAATTTAAAAAAACAGAAATGAGAAAAACAATTTAGGCCAGTTATTGCTTTCAGTTGCTTTTAGTGTCTAATTTCCTAATCTAAATCCATCAGAATTACTTGGTTTAATTCTACCATATTCCATTACTCTCCTTTTACTTTTGTTGATATTCATCCTATAACCTGTTTTCTAGACTCTGCTCATGCTGTTCAACTACTCATCCAAGTCCTTTGCAGTTTCTAATAGAATTACAACGTCATCGGTAATCCTCACAGTGTTAATTTCTTCTTCCAGAACTCGCTTTCCATACTTCTCCTTGGTCCCTTTACTCTTTTCTCAATATTGAGGTTGATTAACATCTGGCAGATGCTACAAGCTTTTCTCACTCCATTCTCAATAACTGGTTTTCTTTAATGCACTTATACTCTTAAGCAATACTCTGGCTTCTGCAGAAGCTGTGAGTACTTTTTCGCTTTCTGCATTTTACCCCAGGTACCTTCAGAATTTTAGAGTGTATTCAAGTCAATATTGTCAAAAGCTTTTCTAAATGTACAAATGCTATAGACTTAGCTTTGAATTTCTTCAGTCTGTCTTCAAAGACAAGTCATAGGGACAATATGGCCTTGTGTGTTGTTACACTTCACCGGAACCCAGGTTGATCTTCCATGAGGTCGACTACCACCAGTTATCCCATTCTTCTGTAAATAATTACTGTTAGTAGTTTGCAGTCATGGCTTATTAAACTGATGGCTCGGGAATATGTTCACACTTCTCAGCACCTGTCTTCTTTGGAATAGGAATTATAACATTCCTCTTGTGAGGGTATTTTACCTGTTTGATACATACAGGGTGATTCAACTGTCCCTTTAGATGTCGTTTTATGCAACCCACAGAGTTATATCTGGCATTCAAAAACCATGCGCGAGATTTTCATGCTTTCTCGCTATTAGTCCTACTGAAAAAAATGGACAGGACCTTTTTGTAGGAATTTTATTTTAGTTCACGCTAGAGGCCGTAGTTTTCAAGTTATTTAAGAAAAACGTACAATCGTCACTCTCAAACCCACCCCCACTCCCACACTCAGCCCACAAACTGGCAGGATTTCTAGTATATTGTTCAAGGCACTGCATCCCACCACTGTACTAAAATCTGCCACTGCACGAATTATTTCCGACATTAAAACTTCTTCGGTCTTCATTGACCGGCCATATTATACCACCGGCTAAGTCGAGCAGTTACAAACTTGAAAACTGACGTTACTTAAAGATTCTGTGAATTTTAAAGGCATAAAATAAACAATTACATCATTGTATTCGCCAGGTCTTCTGAGCACGAAGGTAATGTACTTTTAGTGTTAAGTTCGTAACAAATTGTCAACGCAGTTAGTTTTGGCATAGCGTTTACAAAAGTCGATTTTCTTGACTTACCATCACGGGCACTTTCCAATTAATAATGTTAACGAAATAGCCGATTACGCTGGTGGCGTAATAGCCCAATCAATAGATACCAAAAGAGGCCGGATATCGGGAATAGTTCGTTTAGCCGGAAATTTTTGTACATTGGTAGAATGGACTGCCGTGAATAAAATACTAGAGATACTGACTGGTGAAGGGTGAATATGGGAGTGGAGGTGCGTTTGAAGGTGAATTCTGTATTTTTTTCTTGAATAACTCGAAAATCGTGGTCTCCAGCGAAAACGTATCCTAGTACAAAATTTAACTACATTAAATCTCATACATTAAGGTACTATTCATTTTTTTCTCTAGAACTAATAGTTTGAGCATAGTGAGCGAGACAATATGAGAATCTAGCGCGTGGTTTTTGAAGGCCAGATACAACACTGCGGGCTGCATAAAACGACATCGGTAGGGGCTGCCGTGTAGGTGGAATGGTATGGAACATGAATATGAAGATCTCCATATGTTTAGCTCAACCACTTATAATGTGGAAATGAAAACTTCATTTGAGATTAATTTGTAAGATAAGGAGGCAGACAAGACTGGAACAAAACTTTGAGGCCATTAGCGTTGCGCTCGCTCAAGCTCGCGAGTATATCCCGTGTGATCTTACCAACATCAACCAAACTGGAAACCACGACCGCGTCAGCTTTCACGTATCAAGTAAGGGCTGATTAAGCAAAATATATGCAAAATAGGGTTTACGGCTTTATTTTAGATCGCAGCGAAGATTTCAATACCGGATAGTGAGCGCTGAGAGAACAGGGAGTGTGTGTGTGGACTTGGAAGGCGAAACAGAGAGAGAGAGAGAGAGTTGGAAGCCAGGGAGACAGTGGCGTACAGACCTTTAGAAGTCGACAGCGTCCGTCGCTCTTCGACCGTAAACTTGCGTTTTAAATTCGATTTCTCCCGACGGCGGTCGTAATCTCTAGACAATGCTACCGGGGAATGATAAATGGGCCATTAATAAGTGATTTAGCTGCGCGCAATGCCCGCTAATGCTGACAATGCGTGCCGGCGGAGGGCGCCGTAAATCTGTGGCGGCTCCGGCGGCGGCAGCAGCAGCAGCCGCCATCGCGCATGCGCAAGCACCCAGGGGCCGTTTACTGCGGCGTGGGCCGCTCGAGTCCCGGCGACGCGACGCCACAGCGCGACCAGCTAATGACTGCCGGCCGCATCGTCCTCCAAGTTGCGACTCTTAAAGTGGACGCTGTAGTTCCCTGAGTGCTTCAACGATAGGAGCGCTAACAAGAGAGGCGTACTTCAGGACATGGAAATCTACTGAGGAATGTTATTCTCCCTGTAGCATAACTTTTCAATATGATGTGTTTGGACTAATTACTCTATTCAGACTGCGGTCCAGAAATTAATTTGAAGTGCGATCAGTGCAGGACAACAAGATAAAGTAACAATTAGTGTGGGTCCTAATGATATCCTGGTCAGTTTTGATGTGGTGTCGTTGTTTACCATGATTCCGGAGAATGAAGCGATCACATGTATAGCGGACATTGTTCCTAGTGATATTTTGGCATTCCCTTACAATATAATAATGTTTTTTATGAACAGATTGGGAAGTCCTCTTAGTCCAGCTGTGGCTAACTTGTTCACGGAGAATTTTGAACAACGGGAGCTGCAAACAGATAGAAAAAGACCAGCCAGATGGAACCGTTATGTAGATGATACATTTGTTATATGGTCCCATGGGAAAGAGGAACTGGATACCTTCCTGTTACATCTGAATAGCATTAATCCAAGAATTCAATTCACTACGGAAAAGGAAATCGATGGTCGCCTGAACTTCTTAGATGTGACCGTAATCAAATGAAAGGACGGATAATTGGGTCATAAGGTTTTCAGAAAACACACACACACTGATCGTTATCTGCAGAAAGATTCCAACCACCACCCAAGACATAAAAGAGGGGTGATTAAAACATAAATAGACAGGGCGCACAAAATATGTGAACCAATGATGAGCGACCTTCAAGAAGAATGGGTTTTCCAACAGAGACATAGATCGTGCACTACGCCCTATACTGACAACTAGGACGGACGAAAATCGACACCAACCCAAGGGGAAAGTGTTCTTACCATTCATCAGTAAGGTCACTGATAGCATTGGAAAATTTTTAAGCAAGTACGATGTGGAAACTGTCTTCAGACCCACCACGAAAATAAAGGAATGTTTAAGTTCCGCAAAAGATAAACGACATCCTCTAGCTACACCAGGCGTCTATAAAATTCCGTGTAGTTGTGGAAAGGTCTATATAGGTACAACAAAAAGAAGCGTCATCACCCGTCTGGGTGAACATAAAAGGAACTGCCGCCTCGGACATATTGATAAATCGGCTGTAGCGGAACATGTGTTTCAGGAAGGTGATCATGAAATAAAGTTTAGTGAGACGACCGTCATAGCAAAGACATCGCATTATTATGCACGAATGTACAGAGAGGCCATTGAGATTGCCAAACACTGCAATAATTTTAATAGAAAAGATGAGGGCATTAAGCTGGATAAGATATGGATGTCAACACTGCAGCAACAGCGTGGCAATCGATTAATTTCAATTGAGAAAGTTGGCAATATCAGAGATCATAGCACAGCCGACGTCACGTGATTGACAGCGGCGCCCTCTGGATGTCTTATATATACGGCGCTCACTCGCGCTCAAGTCGCAGTTGGCCGATTGTCCTCGGAGGATGCCTCACGCAGTCGAAGGCGAAACGTCAGGGGAGAGTCTTATGTATGGACCACGGCATCTCAGCCCGGAAGTGTTAGTATGAAAATGTTTCAATGAACCCTCTGCCAGCCACTTACGTGTGAATTACAGAGTAACCATGTAGATGTAGAACAAGTGGTCAGAGAAATAGGTCGCAAGACACTGATGCAATTTTCTCCTCTACTGCTCAGGCATGTATCAAAAAAGCAACAGATGACCGAAAGAAGTGATCAGAAGTGCAATAACCGTTTGCTCTACTGAGCACACACTATACAGCCTGTAATAAAACTAAGTATACATAATTTCATAGTGTGTAGAGGAGATAAAACAAAACACTAGCTTCATATGACAAAAATGTCACCGGTCTCCATTTCCCCAGTAGAAGTCCGTGAAGGTTTTTACGCTAGTGATATTCAGAGACGGGTTTCTATCTGCAGTATGATGAATATTGCTTTAGAAATGCTTACATTAATGAAAAACTAACATCTGCGTGATAATGATTGTCTAATGTGCTCAAAACAATCTTGTGTTTCAGGAATAATGTCTGCAGCTTCAGCTAAAAAAATTTTTCTGCAATTTTTCGATTGGCAAGTGTTGTCCAGTACCGCGACCGCGATTTTTCCGGTCTTACTCCTGTCGATTTCTATTTGGGGAGAGACGAAGCGTTTGGTATGTGGGACACTGACAAATGCTCCAGAAGACTTGAAAATGCAGCCTTTATTCGTGAAATAGTAGAAACATTGATCTCCTGTGTACATAGACTGAAGCGGCGAGTGAAAATTTGTACCAAGGTTGGGAATCGAACACGGGTCTCCTGCTTATCACTTCGTTTGTATAAGTACCTGCACCTGGGTTCCAGGCTGGACAATTTAAAATAGACTGCGATGGCAATGAGAATTTGGATCGAGGAGGGAGGCATGCCAGGGTAACCCGTGCAGCTATGTGAACCACTGTGCAAAGGTGGTTAACATCCCTGCCTAATAAGCTGGAGACCCGGGTTAGATTCCTGGCCTTGGTACAAATTTTCACTCGCCGCTACAGCCAATATACATAAAATCATATCTGATTATATCTGTATGTGACCAGTAAAGTCACAAGTCCTAAAAAAAAAAAAAGGGCTGCCCCAAACGCCGTTAGTTGCAGCTGTCGCCACAAAGGGCGCTGACACCAGGAAGTATTTCATACATCCGCCAAATACACCAATGATGACGATTCTTCCGCCGATCGTGAATAAAAGAGGGTGCACACGTTCACTGGGCAGTAAGGAATTACCAGTTGCCGACGAGCTGTTGATCGGTTCCACTTGCCGACTAATTGTCACAGTGGCCGTGGATCGTCGGTCGCCACAGTTACAGCCCAGCCGCTGTCCCCGAGTGATCATCCGACGATTAACGCCAGCTGTTGAAGTGTTCATATGTCTGAGCCGGAACTGCCAAATTTCTGACGGTAGTCCAGACTGAGCAATTACATTAGTTAGTCTTCACTGAGATCACTGTTCATATCTTTTACTACTCTGCCGTATCTGCTCATCGTAAAATACGAATATGTATCTTGTAAATTATTTTAATAAATAAATGTTATTTGTTACGTACAACAACGTTATTTCTTTTCTAGTTGCGATTGCCATATGACGATGTTAGTTGCGAGTGTACAAGCACGCCACCTCAAAATGGCGTCTACGTTCTGTGGTAGAGGGTTCGCGACCTGCTGTCCTTTATGTTTGTCGCCGAACTGATTTGGTGAATACAACAATAACATTGCAAATGTTAAACTATCACAGCAGTATGTTCGGGCTCTACCGGAAAAATCAATTTCGAGTTGTACCAGACAATGCAAAAAACATAAAAGCTTAATTTTTTCCCTTTTTTTCTTTAACAGTCAAATATGAAGAAGTCTCGACATAAATGGGATAATAATAACACGAATAAAGCCGTGGTAAAAGACTACTTGAAATGACTATCAGGCAAGCGAGCGAAAAAATTCAGTTCCATGTAGAGGATCTACATTAGGTGACAAGCTTAAGGCTTTACGGGGAGCCGAGAAGGTGGCCACGAAACGTGTTTTAGGAACTAACAACTTATTTCTCAGGACGTTCAGTGATGAATGGTAAACAATAGTGTGCGACTAATGAAACCTACGAAGAAGACTGGATTGAGTGCCACATTCGACAGATACGGGCCCATGACAATTGTGCCTATACAGAGCTGAACAATTCTTACTGTCGTGTCGGTTGCTGTGGGAGTCAGCACTGACACAAACAAGGAAGGGGTGAACTTGTGATGGCCGGTGGCAGGACCCAAAATGATGTGTACGCAACACTTACAGATTAATACAAAATATTTCTAAAAAGGAAAGAAACATAACTTGTCTTTATGAGGTGGGTTGACGAGTTTCCTGTGCAATTACTTCTACACATTATTACTACTCGCAGGACGCAGGCTAAATATGGACTTCCTACTACTCAGTACTAATGCTCTCAATGTCTGCGACCGAACTGGGCACGATCAGCGATGGGTAGCTGGTTAAGTCAGCGTTGACTGAACTCTGTCTTCCAGGAGGTGTGGCGTTGCTCGCTCTTTCCATTGGCGCGTGGGTCAGCACCTTCTTGATGCCGTTTCGCGGTGATGCGCTGGTCGGTGCGCACTCGATACTTTTGCTGTGTGTGTCATAAATGTTTAACTAAAAGTTACATTAATATTTTTATTTATGCCTCTCGTTTGCAAAACTTTGACATATAACTTTATTAGGAATTTTTGCTTATTTAAGTGTACTTTCTCCCATCGTGCAATCTTGGTAGGAAAATGCGTAATTTTTAATGTTCCTAATCACTCACGGTTAATTTGATCTTTTTAGTAATAAAATGGATTTTTTACACGTTACATTTTCATGCCCCAAAATATTACATAATCAAAATGCAAAAGGCAGAACAAACATTTTAAAAAATCAACGAACGTGTATTCTTATGAAATTGAACTTTATAATTTTATTAAGTAATTTATCATACACTGCTTGACATTTGCTAAGGAACAAATGACATTGCTACGGAAGAGCCAACAATTGCTACGGAACACCCTACCGATGATAGTAAAAGGAAATGTAGAGGGCGGGACGTGTTAACTGCAGTGAAGCCTGTGCATGAAGTCTCTGTACGCTTTCGATACTTCATGCAGTACAAGTCCGCAGCTCGTAGTCGAGTGATTAGCGTTGCTGCCTCTGGATCACGGGGTCCTGGGTTCTACTTTCTGCCAGATTGGTGTTTTCTCTGCCTTTGGACTGGGTATTCGTGTTTTCTCATCACCATCATCATCATTCATGACGGAGGCTAGACAGGAATGTGAAAAAAAATTTGACTGTGTAAAGATTGAGACTTTGTAGTGGCGCTGATGACAGCGCAGTTGAACGACACCCAAACCAAACATCATCACAATCATCAATTCATGCAGTACGGTATTTGACGACTGTTAGTTCGACATTCCGTGTCGTACAGCAACATGTCTGAAAGACGTAGTTTGAGTGCTCACAATCGTGGACGAGCAGTTAGACGGCTCGAATCCGGTCAAAGTGTCATTACCAAGGCTGCAGTAATGGACGCTGAAGGTGGAAATGCTATGCGAAAGCACGCCGATGCTCGTAGATGGACCATCACACCCCAAGAGGATCGATACGTAGCCCCAGTGGCAAAAGGAACAATCCCACTCCTAGGCAGATCTTGAAGCGGCCACCGGTACACGTATCTCCACCAGAACCGTTTCGCGGTGATAAAGTCAGGTTGATGCCGGTCGCGGTGGCCGAGAGGTTCTAGACGCTTCAGTCCGGAACCACGCGACTGCTACGGTCGCAGGTTAGAATCCTGCCTCGGGCATGGATGTGTGTGATGTCCTTAGGTTAGTTAGGTTTAAACAGTTCTAAGTTCTAGGGGACTGATGACCTCAGATGTTAAGTCCCATAGTGCTCAGAGCCATTTGAACCAAATCAGGTTGGTTTGTATGCATCCCACTTCTACCACTCCATCCTCGAGAAGAAGTTCTTTGGTTTATGGAACATGCTGATAGGTGTCAACAATGGTGGTCCAGAGTGATGTTTACCGACGAATCCCACTTCACTGTGGCAAGTGATTCTGGCCACCAGTTAGTGTGGATAGAGGGGGAACATGTTACACATAACAGGATGTCCATGAACGTCATCGGTATGGCCCAGGCGTTATGTTGTGGGCGGCCATTATGCGCATTGGCTGAACACATCTGTGTATCTTTGTGCGAGGTTCCGTTACAGCATAGCGGTAACGCAGGGAGGTTATTCTGGATCATGTCCGTCTGTTTATGGGTGCGGTAGGTCCCTACTTTCTTTTTATGGACGACACTGCCTGCCTATACAGGACCACAGAGATGTCGGACACACGAGAATGTGAAGAAATTGAACATACTGTACACTGCGTACTCCCCGTACCTAAACCCTACAATGCACGCCTGCGATGCCCTTAACAAACGTATTCCTCAACGAACACCCATTCCCTGAACCGTGCAAGAACTAAAAGCCGCTTTCAGAGAGAAGTGGGATAATATCCGCCAAGGACGTGTTAACAGTTTGATACCCAGCATGAATATCAGGTGCAAAATGTGCATTAATGACTGAGGAGGGCATCGACATTGATGTAGAGAGTCTGGCCTATGTCAAACATGAACATTATTTATGTCTGTTATCCTGCGTCCTCATGTGATGAAATGTGTACCATTTTTCGTTATAAATACACCACTCCACCTCTATTATGTATATACTGTGTTTCGTGTCGTACATCATTGCCTCTGTTATTCCTGTCCTGTCTTTGTTCCTTAGCAACTTTCAAGCAGTGTAGTATTGTTTAGTCTGAAAAATATTATAACACAATCTTCGGAAAAATAATTCATAAGTGCTTGCATGTCCGATACTACACGACATTGTCCTCTGTTGAGGTTCTGTCTAGAGTGCATCTGTTCAGTGTAGGTGATTGAATTGATGTGTTCGCTGCGTTATGTAACGTTTGATTGGCGTGATGGTGAGAGAGGGGAGAAGGTGAGAGCTGGTGACGGGACAGTCCACTGGTCTCGAATAGTATGAAGGTGCCCACCCAGCTAGAGGTTCCCATCCATTGCACGGATCACCTTCAATAGTGCCAAATGATCTGCCTCCATTAAACATTGGTTTACAATGCCATCCAGATCACTGGTGCAAGATGTGGTGACCAGCTATATTACTCCAGTACATCCCCTCCCCTTGCCGGGGAAGTAGTGCCGGTGAAAATTACTTCCATCGACATTATTCGAAACAGCTAAGTATCGGTGAAGTGCCACTCTATAGGCGTGCATTACCGGTCTTGACCTGGGACATTCTGTAACTGAGCATCACCTTATTACAATTTAATCATGTCGATCTTGCAACGTATTATTTATTAAATAATACTCACAAGGGAGATCATCAGTTCGATCTAATATTTTAAGGAGAAAGAAGTACTGTTGTAAGATATCAGCCCCAGCAATGGATCCCGCGAGAAAACTTGGATTATAATTTTGATAGTAAGCAGTTATGAACCCACCAGATTAGCCGAGAGCGCTAATGCTCTGCTTCATGGATTCCGGTAGGCGGGTCGGCCCCAGATCATATCCGCCCAGCAGAATCCCGACAAGGGCCGATGTGCCAGCCAGCCTGAGTGTGTGATTTTTAGGCGGTTTTCCACATCCCAGTAGGTGAATACTGGGCTGGTCCCCACTTCCCGCCACATTTACACGACTCACAGACATTTGAAACACATTCGCACTATTTCGTGATTTACACTAGATGCAGAGAGCCGGGTACACTGATTACGTCTCAGGGGTACGGGGTGGCTGCAAGAAGGGTATCCGGTCACCCCTTCAAATTAACCATGCCAGATCCGAATGTAACCATGCCGACCCTGCGAAAACTGCAGGACTAAGGCAATAGTAAAAGAAGAGGTAAAAGAAGAAGAAGTAAGCAGTTATGACTTCTGAATGTACAGCTTTAAAATTCCGGGTACATCAGATATTTGTCACTCGCTCCACCTGATTGCAGCTGTGTAACTCCCGAGCGCGAAATACTATACAGCAAAGCGACAATCAGAGCCCTGCTATTCACAGGGTATTAAAGGCGAGGGAAGGGAAAGGGGGAAGGTGGAGACATCTACCAAACTTGTATTAAATCTTCTTCGACAACACATGTTATTCTAAGAGACAATTACGCAAATCGTATGAGTGCGGTACATAATACCGCATCTTGACAAGGACACTGCCATAGCTCAAAAATTCCGAACTCGTATTAAAGAATTAATTCTATAAAACTTATAATGAAATATTACAAGTGTCCATTAAATTACAAGAAAGTACTAATGGAAGTAAATTTTATAACCTTTTTCGTGCTTGTTCGAGCACTTCACACATATTTTTCGGTCTCACTTTCCCTGCTAGGGTGCGATATGTCAACTTCACAATCATACACATTCAATATTATTTAATAATATTCTCGTATTGATACTATACAGCTGTATATATGCCTCAAAAGCAAAAAGAGGAAACCTAAGCTCCTGAAGAATTATTATGAAATGATATTAATTACATTGGAATTAAAAGTTAATCATACCAATCAGGTTGAAGAACGGAGTATCTATTGCATGTGAAATTCACTTTAACATTTTTAAAATCCAAAGAAAATAATGCATACCAGGGATGTTAATGATGAAGCAGCGCTTCGTTACTTCTTCAATGACACACTCATTCGCTTTATTCACGTACACTGCTTTCATCCGCAAAAATGTTCAGAGAAAACAGATCGCTGGCGTAAGGTACAGGATAGAAACCGAACACTTTGAGATAATGGAGAGAGGATGTTCCTAATGTCACAGCAGCACTCCACATTCGTCTTACTCACTTCACAGGACTGTGTCCATCGCGTTCAGCCATTGGCGGCTGCAGTGGGTTGGAGGGAGTGACAAACAACCACTGCAGGCGAAATTTAAAGCTTTACTATCACAATTGTTGCCCGAATTTTCGCCCGGGATCGATTTTTAGGGCTGATACCTTGTAGGTGTGCTTTTTCCTCCCCTTAAAATATAAGGTCGAGTCGCTGATTTCTCCTTGTCAGTAATAGTACACTACTGGCCATTAAAATTGCTACACCACGAAGATGACGTGCTACAGACGCGAAATTTAACCGACAGGAAGACGATGCTGTGATATGCAAATGATTAGCTTTTCAGAGCATTCACACAAGGTTGGCGCTGGTGGCGACACCTACAACGTGCTGACATGAGGAAAGTTTCCAACCGATTTCTCATACACAAACAGCAGTTGACCGGCGTTTCCTGGTGAAACGTTGTTTTAATGCCTCGTGTAAGGAGGAGAAATGCGTACCATCACGGTTCCGACTTTGATAAAGGTCGGATTGTAGCCTATCACGATTGCGGTTTATCTTATCGTGACACTGCTGCTCCCGTTGGTCGAGATCCAATGACTGTTAGCAGAATATGGAATCGGTGAGTTCAGGAGGGTAATACGGAACGCCGTGCTGGATCTCAACGGCCTCGTATCACTAACAGTCGAGATGACAGGCATCTTATCGGCATGGCTGTAACGGATCGTGCAGCCACGTCTCGATCCCTGAGTCAACAGATGGGGACGTTTGCAACAACCATCTGCACGAACAGTTCGACGACGTTTGCAGCAGCATGGACTATCAGCTCGGAGACCATGGCTGCGGTTGCCCTTGACGCTGCATTACAGACAGGAGCGCCTGCGATGGTGTTCTCAACGACGAACCCGGGTGCACGAATGGCAAAACGTCATTTTTTTGGATGAATCCAGGGTCTGTTTACAGCATCATGATGGTCGCATCCGTGTTTGGCGACATCGCGGTGAACGCACATTGGAAGCGTGTATTCGTCATCGCGATACTGGCGTATCGCCCGGCGTAATGGTATGGGGTGCCATTGGTTACACGTCTCGGTCACCTCTTGTTCGCATTGACGGTACTTTGAACAGTGGACGTTACAATTCAGATGTGTTAAGACCCGTGGCTCTACCCTTCATTCGATCACTGCGAAACCCTTCATTTCAGCAGGATAATGCACGACCGCATGTTGCAGGTCCTGTACGAGCCTTTGTGGATACAGAAAATGTTCGACTGCTGCTCTGGGCAGCACATTCTCCAGATCTCTCACCAACTGAAAACTTCTGGTCAGTGGTGGCCGAGCAACTGGCTCGTCACAATACGCGTCACTACTGTTGATGAACTGTGGTATGGTGTTGAAGCTGCATGGGCATCTGTACCTGTACACGCCATCCAAGCTCTGTTTGACTCAATGCTCAGACGTATCAAGGCCGTTATAAAGGCTAGACGTGGTTGTTCTGGGTACTGATTTCTAAGGATCTATGCACCCAAATTGCGTGAATATGTAGTCACATGTCAGTTCTAGTATAATATATTTGTCCAACGAATACCCGTTTATCATCTGTATTTCTTCTTGGTGTAGCAATTTTATTGGCCAGTCCTGTATTAATTTCGTAGTTCAATTACATATCTCCGACTCCTAGCACACAGCCGGACCACGGTCGGAAACGCGTGCAATTATAACTGGCAGGCCGCGCAGCCGGCGTCCCCCAGCCGCCGCGCTGCGCCGCGTGGTCCACGTCGCGTCGCGTCGGCCGCGTTTATTTTGACACTCGAGCCGGCCGGCACGGCGGCGCACAGTTTGGACTCGTATCAATCCCCGCCTTCTTTCGCGAGCGGCAGCTCGTCTCGCAGCGGGCGACCGCCCGCCTCCACCTCGGGATAAATCTCCTCCGCCGGTGCGTCCGCCCGCCGGCCGGACGGAGCAACAATGGAAGCTACGGTCGCAGTGCAGGGCTTGCTCGCAGCGGCCAGTGATGAAGTAGTAATTGTTCGCTGGTGACAAATGTCGGTGACAGCGGCCGGCCAGATGTTTCATCTTCGGCTGTCGCGCTGCTGCCACCGGCCGGTGGAGCACCGTGTTAACACACAATGGGCGGCCGGGGAGATGTGCGAGCGACAAGGCCGCGGTCCGGCGGTATGCGCGGCCGGCCGGCAGCTACCTGCTGTCTGCTGTCCGCTCCTTACAGCCTGCTATCTGCTACCTACTGCCACTGCTGCCCGCTCCGGGCCCTGCATAGCTCACTGGCCCCGTCCTAGCCTGCCATCAATGACGCCGTTCGCGCTCAGCTCACATCTGAAAAATCTGAACAGAAACATTGCTGGCGTTCAGTCATCAACATGAAATTCATTTGATGCGGTTCCAGACATTTCCGGAATCCCACGTCATCGATCATCGATCTTCTCCGCGCAAACTGCCTAATCATATACAGGGGTGCTCCATTGATAGTGACCGGGCCAAATATCTCACGAAATGAGCATCAAACGAAAAAACTACAAAGCACGAGACTCGTCTAGCTTGAAGAGGGAAATGTAATACTTCTGGCTTATTCAGCCATCATATTAGGCTCCAGGAAGCTATTCCCAGAGCAGTGGAGATGCATGAAGCATAGAGGTGACGCAATGTGGGACGAGGTACCGGTGACAGATGTTAGAATCGGTACCATTCCTGTGAGAAAGACCCCCTGCATGATGCTGCTCCCCTCTGATTGGCTGCTGTGTTCGGCGGTAGGGCGCCAAAACGTTCAACTTTAGTTGCTATTATTAATTACACCTGTCATCCAAATTACTTCATTTTTTAAATAAACATCTCTCAACAGCCAGCTATCAATCAGTCATTTCAAAATTATTAAAATCAAAGTAATAATAAAACAAAACACTGACGATATTACTGCCGATGCACTTCGGTGGCGTTCGGATCACGCCTTGCTGGCTTGGCGCACGGAGTGTGTCGGGCAGTCCGGCTCTCCAGTTCTGACCGTTCCAGTAGACAGACATGTTGTCTTTTATAGCAGCATTTGTTTCATGTAATTTTATTTACTACAGCTCCGACCGTCGCTAGGTACAGACATGTTGTCTGTAATAGCAGTATTTGATTCATGTAATTTTATTCTCCAGTTCAAATGATTCAAATGGCTCTGAGCACTATGGGACTTAACATCTACGGTCATCAGTCCCCTAGAACTTAGAACTACTTAAACCTACTAAACTTAAACCTAACTAACCTAAGGACATCACACAACACCCAGTCATCACGAGGCAGAGAAAATCCCTGACCCGCCGGGAATCGAATCCGGGAACCCGGGCGTGGGAAGCGAGAACGCTACCGCACGACCACGAGCTTCGGACTATTCTCCAGTTCTGACGGTTCCAGTAGACAGACATGTTGTCTGTGACAGGATGTATTTCATGTTATTTTAGCCAGATATAATGACTGTGGAAAGATATGTTCAATACGTTGTGATCAAGAATAGTTTCTCGTGTCTACATCACTAAAAACGCGAGTGGCATCCCAAATGAGTTATAGTTTATTCGTAGCAGCAGTTCATTGCGAAGTTAATTTCAGCCTAAAAAAAAAGGAATCCACGACCTGCGTGCTGTTTTCTGCGCTGAGGACATCATCATCATGAAGACAGCAGGTTAGTGAAGTGTACAATAACTTATGTACTCCACACAGGGCAGTGGAAACAACTAGGCACCTCACGTGTACTGCATGCACAGTAGAAATGTGCTCAGTGACACGTCATCTGCAGTAATGCAGAGGAGGTAAAGAAGGATGAAAGTATTAACACTATCTCACTTTTATTCCTTTTTCTTGCCGTAGAAACCAGACGGCTCTATGGTTGGCCCGCTAGATGGCGCTGCCATATGTCAAACGGATATTAACTCCGTTTTTTTTAAATAGGAACCCCCATTTTTATTACACATTCGTGTGGTACGTAAACAAATATGAATGTTTAGTTGCACCACATTTTTCGATTTGTGATAGATTGCGGAAAAGGTCGATATCGTGTTGATGTGTGGCTATTGTGATCAAAATTCCCAACTGGCGTGTGCAGTGTATGCTGCTCGGTATCCTGGACGACATCATCCAAGTGTCCGGACCGTTCGCCGGATAGTTACGTTATTTAAGGAAACAGGAAGTGTTCAGCCACATGTGAAACGTCAACCACGATCTGCAACAAATGATGCCCAAGAACGTGTTTCAGCTGCTGTCGCGGCTAATCCGCACATCACTAGCAGACAAATTGCGTGAGAATCGGAAATCTCACAAGGTCGGTGTTGAGAATGCTACACCAACATCGAATGCTCCCGTACCATATTTCTATGCACGAGTAATTGCATGGCGACGACTTTGAACGTCGTGTACAGTTCTGCCACTGGGCACAAGAGAAATTACGGGACGATGACAGATTTTTTGCACGCGTTCTATTTAGCGACGAAGCGTCGTTCACCAACAGCGGTACCGTAAACCGGCATAGTATGTACTACTGGGCAACGGAAAATCCACGATGGCTGCGACAAGTGGAACATCAGCGACCTTGGCGGGTTAATGTATGGTGCGACATTATGGAAGGAAGGATATTTGGCCCCCATTTTATCGATGGCAGTCTAAATGGTGCAATGTCTGCTGATTTCCTACGTAATGCTATACCGATGTTACTCTAAGATGTTTCACTGCATGACAGAATGGCGATGTACTTCCAACATGATGGATGTCCGGCACATAGCTCGCGAGCGACTGAAACGGTATTGAATATCATAGTTCGTGACAGGTGGATTGGTCGTCGAAGAACCATACCCTGGCCCGCACGTCCACCGTATCTGACGTCCCCGGATTTCTTTCTGTGGGAAAATTTGAAGGATATTTGCTATCGTGATCCACCGACAACGCGTGACAACATGCGTCAGCGCGCTGTCAATGCATGTGTGAACATTACGGAAGGCGAACTACTCGCTGTTGAGAGGAATGTCGTTACACGTATTGCCAAATGAATTGAGGTGTTGATGGACATCATTTTGAGCATTTATTGCGTTAATGTGGTGTTTACAGGTAATCACGCTGTAACAGCAGGCGTTCTCGGAAATGATAAGTTCACAAAGGTACATGTATCACATTGGAACAACCGAAATAAAATGTTCAAACGTACCTACGTTTAAAAAAACCTACCTGTTACCAACTGTTAAACTAAAATTGTGAGCCATATGTTTGCGACTATTACAGCGTCATCTATCACAGAGCGAGAAAAGCGGTCCAACTAAAACATTCATATTTCTTTACGTACTACACGAATATGTAATTAAAATGGGGGTTCCTGTTTTAAAAAAAACGCCGTTGATATCCCTTTGACCTATGGCAGCGCCATCTAGCGGGCCAACCACAGCGCCATCTGGTTTCCCCCTTCAAGCTAGACAAGTTTCGTTCTTTGTAGTTTTTTCGTTTGACGCTTATTTCGTGAGATATTTGGCCCGGTCACGATCAGTGGCCCACCCTGTATATCTATAGGTCTATTCGCAGATGGGAGTAAGGCAGGGCCATATACCACCAACAATACGACCATGCCAAATAAAGTACTATAGCGTCCGAATCAATCTTCGGCTTCAAAGGGCTTCACTTTGATCGCCCCGGGTCTGTAATAGTTTTGTAAATATTAAAAATTTATTTATATCGAGTACATCATTTTCGCATTTTCCGCGATTTTCACTTGTTTCTGGCATACATATAAAGGCCGAAACAGGATTGTTGTGGATGTGAAATAATTTTCAGTTGTGGCAATTACAGTCCCAGTGTAATCAAAGTTTTAACCTTCAGCAACATTCTTAGCGGCTGTGGAGCTGACGTATTTCCAAAGAAGTCTGTGATTGATTGTGACAACACATGACCAATGCACACACAACATGTTACATCTTGCTGCTAACTGATCCTGTACATGACAAAGTGAAAAGATGAAAGTGACTGCGACTAGCAACAAAATTGTTTAAAAGCGCCACCTCATGTTCAAGTAGCCGTATAGTAACCGTTTTCATCGTAAATGGTAAACAACTGTATTGTAAACAGCTTGGAACAGGTAACAGGTAGTGTATGTGTGTGTGTGTGTGTGTGTGTGTGTTTTAGAGTGTAGGTAAATAAAAGGATGGTGCACTCTGAAGCGCAATTGAGCGAGGACGTTTGTGACAATGTTCTGTAACAATGCAGTTAATGTATGGAACAAAACTATGCACTCTGGCAATAGTGGGTACCCAGGAGCTACAAGAAAACTGCGAATTCATCTTTTGGAAGAAAAGCCAAACAGCTGTATCTGAAAAAACACGAAGCTATTTTGGCAAGCACAAGGGAGGAATACACCGACCAACCTTAAAGGCTTCACAACAAAAGTTTGTCAAACAGTTGCTCGAATTTAGGTGTTAAAAGAAAAAGACACAATTGATGGTGCTTCTTGAAACCACACAGAAACTCTGTGGTATACATATTTGTATTGTGGAATGAATACATTGAACTGGTGACTTATTTAGCGTATCTGATCACAACTTCCTTTCCGCATCAGTTTTGTGAATTTCTATTTCTGATCTGCCGCGATTCGGACGGCACGTGTGGTATGTTAGCGACAAAAAAGTTGAATTTTTCTGTTTCCCGAGCAGCATGTTTCTCACAGAAATTAAGGATAAAAAACAAAATTGTACTTTGCACCAGTTACCAAACTTATGAAATATTTAAATAATTTTATTGTTTATTAAAAGATTCGAGCACTTAGGCCAGCTTCAACTGGCTGCCCTATATTTGATTTGGTCTGATCTTATCACAAGTGCACTGCAACCATCTCAGGATGTATACACTCTTCGAAGGCAGTAACGGCACCAAACCTCCCCCCTAACGCCCCTCCCCCCCCAAAAAAAAGGGAAAAAAAACTTGTGAATTCTTGAAAAGTTTAGTAGAGGGTAATCGTCTTCACTCAACTTACCATACCTTCAGTACCATCAACGTGCCGCCTACTGGTGGAACAACTTTGCAAATGACACTTCACACTCTGTGCTTTATTTTGTGGTTGCTGTTTACTGCATGGTTACTCGAACTGCTGACTACCCAGTGATATTTTGGAGGACACGTAAGTTAACGTTAACAGTTTTTTGTGGTTAAGGTAATTTTAGATTGTGTTGAATGGGAAACATTTCTTCAGACTGAATTGGAGACGAGTTCGTAACGGCAGACCATGTCAGGTGTAATTTGCAGCAGAAACGATCGGTGATTGATGCTGCATTTGTTTGTTAATGGCTGTAAAAGCAAATTATCAAACACTAGACATTTCCGACTCTGTTGATTGAGTGGGGATTTACTAACATCCGTCACGTTTACTTTGCTACGTCCAATTAGAGACTCAAACGGTATACCGCTGCTTTTTGCGGTATAATTAGCTCATTAAGGAGACGGGGAAGTAGAACTTGTTTGCTTTCCTACGACACAAGCCTAGGGACTAAAATACACGTAAACGCTCAAAGTTGGGAACGGTAAAAGACGGGAGCTTACACGTTCGAGATGTTAACTAATTGTGTGGACACGAATACTCTGGCAGTTTACACGCGTGAGCGATTGGATTAGAGACGGCAGCCGTATTGTAGACTCTGGAGAATGAGCACTGCTGTATGCTCACACGAAATAGAACGGGTCGGCATGGCACGTCACTGAGGCGTTATCAGACCTTGCATCTGATCAACATAGCAGTTGAAACTTCCTGGCAGATTAAAACTGTGTGCCCGACCGAGACTCGAACTGGAAACATAGCAGTTGTTAGGATGTTACGTTTTGTAGGTGTTTTTGTGTTTCAGTGCGGATTTTATTGTACAGATTTCTGATTGTCGGGGGTACAAGTTGTGTTTAATAGCCTTTTCTGATTTTCCTCTAGGTTCTTTTTCTTCTCTAGCAATTGTTAGGATCTAACGTTTTGCAGGTGTTTTTCTGTTTCAATGCGGATTTTCTTGTACAGATTTCTGATTGTTGGGGTACAGGTTGTGTTTAATTTGTGTGAACAGCCCAAGGAAATTATTTAGAAACTCTTTCTTAGCTACCTCCTGTTGCTCATTTAGAATGTATTGGAGTGAACTGAAGGCGTGAATATATATTTTTAGTCCCTCCAAGAGGTCTGTTTTCTTGTCTTTGTTAGTGGTGTATAAATCTGTTAGTGATATTTAATACTAGGAACATGGTGTCTGTGTGATACATGTGAATGAATATTGCAAAATGAGCTAGAATATTTAGTATAAAAGCATTCATGTATTCGCGGAGTCTTATATTAAAGCTTCTGCCAGGTTGGCCAAGATAGAAGCTCACCCTCTACCACTTTACTTTTGTAGTTCCCACAACTAACTTGTAAACTTTAATGATTATTAAAAGTACTTTATTTATTAATTCGTGTCTAATTTGTGGTATGCAGTTTATAATACTCCGCTAAAATTTCCGCTAACAGTTATTAAAAAGAATATGAGAACATCTTATTCTATACATCTCTATTATAATTCCACTCTTAGAATACGAGAATTTTTCTGTTATTAACATGTCGCATATTGCGTATCCCACATATCTTCTTTGCTTTGTTTACATCTTTGCTCAATAGGAAATGACTGATGCCTATATATCTTGGCCTGATGGATCATCTTGGCATTGTAAACAAAAACATCGAGTGTGAAGCACGTTTGTGACGCTCCAACTGGCCTTAGGGTTATTATGAAGTGTGTGCTATCGTGAATTATTAAGAATATGTGCGCTGTTTGCAATGCATCACCGTATACATCGTCTTTGGTAAACATAAGGACAACAACGCCACATACTAGAACACATGTACGTGTATAAAACTATTTCCTCTTACATCTAAACAAATGCAGGCACATTAGCAAGTGTTTATTAATGAAACAACATATAAAGTGGATCTAAATATTCAAATATTGTTATGCAGTATAGGAGCAGTTGACATGCTGCTAATAAAAACAACAACGTGAAAATGTTATCTATCTCAAGATGGGCACAGTAGCCCGAAACTGGTTATGCCATTGAAATAAAGCATTTTAAAATTATTTGTGGCTGGTTGCGTTATTTGACAACAAACAAAATTCTGTTATGTACCAATAACACTGCTCATCTCTAGAGATAAGGAGTATTTTTTTCTTCTCTTTGACAAAATGGTTCAAATGGGTCTGAGGTCATCAGTCCCCTAGAACTTAGAACTACTTAAACCTAAATAATCTAAGGACGTCACAAACATCCATGCCCGAGACAGGTTTCGAACCTGCGACCGTAGCGGTTCCAGACTGTAGCGCCTAGAGCCGCTCGGCCACACCGGCCGGCTTCTGTTTGACATTCTGCATTTCTGCACCAAATTTTAATACATCGTGAATGTTAGCATTTTCACGAGATTCGTAATTAGAAATAAAAATGTGTTATTATTACTAAAAATTGTGATCTAGTATTTGTTAATCAGCGTTTGTGATGTTCAAATGGTTCAAATGGCTCTGAGTACTATGGGACTCAACTGCTGAGGTCATTAGTCCCCTAGAGCTTAGAACTAGTTAAACCTAACTAACCTAAGGACATCACAAACATCCATGCCCGAGGCAGGATTCGAACCTGCGACCGTAGCGGTCTTGCGGTTCCAGACTGCAACGCCTTTAACCGCACGGCCACTTCGGCCGGCGTTTGTGATGTTCATTAAATGTGGACTGTAAATGAAAATTTAAAAAAATGTTGCTGTTAGCGAGATTAAAGCCAGTAATTTTACTGTTAAACAACATATGGGCTAAGCACTTTTCTTTGAGCTACTGAAAACTGCGTTAGAAGCTTCCTTTTAACATTGCATCATACTGCAATAGGAAACCGGTGGCTGGGATCCAAGCTACCCTATAAGCGTGAAGGAAATCGAAGAGACCAGAGCAGTTGGTACAGTACCAGTGTTAGACAAACGTCTTTTATTAAAGCACTTTTGCATAATCTCTGAAAGGAAGGTTAAGGGTGTTTCTATAAAAGAAACACCCTTACGAAAAATCACCATTGTGTACTTGGTGCTTCTGCGACCAGTTACAATACTTCTAGTAAGTTAAGCAAACGTAGGCCCCTTAAGAAAGACATTGGATGGCTTTTTGGAGCGCTGTAGACGGCGTAGAACTCGTACCAGGCGCTCATTTGATCCCGCTGAAGTAAGCCTAGACAGTCAAGTCATATGAAAGAGCCTGTCGGGTGTATGGAATCAGCGCAGTAACGTGGGTGGGCGTGGGGACCTGACATAATGGCAGGCAAGAACTATTGGGTTTGGACGTGCCCATGACCACACCGTAGTTGTCCAGTATGTACGTCAATGTACATCAGTGCAGATTTTCTAACATATATGAAAGGAAGCGTGTACCAGTTAAAGCCATATGAAATGAATAGAAACCGCAAAAAGACTCCAACCAACATGGACCAAGGACGAGTGTTACACATAGTCAGTGGCAGTCGGCTGTAAATATGCCGGAATTGTTGTTCTCAGTGAAAGGAGGCCCATATCAACCAGTTTCCCACTGAACATCGTGAAGTGGGTTACATGCAGTTGAAATTTGCTGTCGGGTATCTTGCAAAACGGTCATTGCTCTCAGTGGCATATAAAACTTCAGTGAGTGAAACGACACAGTAACTGGGGAGCTGCTGACTGGTGGGGTGTGCTATGATCCGACGAGTCGCGATTTTGCCTATTTTCAATTGATACAAGGCGTCAAGTACACTGTCGGCCTAATGAAATGACTTAAAAAATCATTACTTGGTTGAGAAACTGGAAGTAATCGTAGTCTTTTTTATGCGTGGCGTCCACAGCCATTATAGATCTCATGAAAAATGTCATTTTCCTACGTACGCCAACCTTGGCAGCTATTATTTCTCTATTAATTCCACACACCTTCGCTCACCACAGGTTGTTGTTGTTGTGGTCTTCAGTCCTGAGACTGGTTTGATGCAGCTCTCCATGCTACTCTATCCTGTGCAAGCTTTTTCATCTCCCAGTACCTACTGCAACCTACATCCTTCTGAATCTGCTTAGTGTATTCATCTCTTGGTCTCCCTCTACGATTTTTACCCTCCACGCTGCCCTCCAATACTACATTTGTGATCCCTTGATGCCTCAGAACATGTCCTACCAACCGATCCCTTCTTCTGGTCAAGTTGTGCCACAAACTTCTCTTCTCCCCAATCCTATTCAATACTTCCTCATTAGTTATGTGATCTACCCATCTAATCTTCAGCATTCTTCTGTAGCACCACATTTCGAAAGCTTCTATTCTCTTCTTGTCCAAACTATTTATTGTCCATGTTTCACTTCCACACATGGCTACACTCCATACGAATACTTTCAGAAATGACTTCCTGACACTTAAATCAATACTGGATGTTAACAAATTTCTCTTCTTCAGAAACGCTTTCCTTGCCATTGCCAGCCTATATTTTATATCCTCTCTACTTCGACCATCATCAGTTATTTTGCTCCCCAAATAGTAAAACTCCTTTACTACTTTAAGTGCCTCATTTCCTAATCTAATTCCCTCAGCATCACCCGACTTAATTAGACTACATTCCATTATCCTTGTTTTGCTTTTGTTGATGTTCATCTTATATCCTCCTTTCAAGACACTGTCCATTCCATTCAACTGCTCTTCCAAGTCCTTTGCTGTCTCTGACAGAATTACAATGTCATCGGCGAACCTCAAAGTTTTTATTTCTTCTCCATGAATTTTAATACCTACACCGAATTTTTCTTTTGTTTCCTTTACTGCTTGCTCAATATACAGATTGAACAACATCGGGGAGAGGCTACAACCCTGTCTTACTCCCTTCCCAACCACTGCTTCCCTTTCATGTCCCTCGACTCTTATAACTGCCATCTGGTTTCTGTACAAATAGTAAATAGCCTTTCGCTCCCTGTATTTTACCCCTGCCACCTTCAGAATTTGAAAGAGAGTATTCCAGTCAACATTGTCAAAAGCTTTCTCTAAGTCTACAAATGCTAGAAACGTAGGTTTGCCTTTCCTTAATCTTTCTTCTAAGATAAGTCGTAAGGTCAGTATTGCCTCACGTGTTCCAGTGTTTCTACGGAATCCAAACTGATCTTCCCCGAGGTTGGCTTCTACTAGTTTTTCCATTCGTCTGTAAAGAATTCGTGTTAGTATTTTGCAGCTGTGACTTATTAAGCTGATAGTTCGGTAATTTTCACATCTGTCAACACCTGCTTTCTTTGGGATTGGAATTATTATATTCTTCTTGAAGTCTGAGGGTATTTCGCCTGTCTCATACATCTTGCTCACCAGATGGTAGAGTTTTGTCAGGACTGGCTCTCCCACGGCCGTCAGTAGTTCCAATGGAATATTGTCTACTCCGGGGGCCTTGTTTCGACTCAGGTCTTTCAGTGCTTTGTCAAACTCTTCACGCAGTATCGTATCTCCCATTTCATCTTCATCTACATCCTCTTCCATTTCCATAATATTGTACTCAAGTACATCCCCCTTGTATAGACCCTCTATATACTCCTTCCACCTTTCTGCTTTCCCTTCTTTGCTTAGAACTGGGTTTCCATCTGAGCTCTTGATACTCATACAAGTCGTTCTCTTATCTCCAAAGGTCTCTTTAATTTTCCTGTAGGCGGTATCTATCTTACCCCTAGTGAGATAGGCCTCTACATCCTTACATTTGTCCTCTAGCCATCCTTGCTTAGCCATTTTGCACTTCCTGTCGATCTCATTTTTGAGACGTTTGTACTCCTTTTTGCCTGTTTCACTTACTGCATTTTTATATTTTCTCCTTTCATCAATTAAATTCAATATTTCTTCTGTTACCCAAGGATTTCTACTAGCCCTCGTCTTTTTACCTACTTGATCCTCTGCTGCCTTCACTACTTCATCCCTCAAAGCTACCCATTCTTCTTCTACTGTATTTATTTCCCCCATTCCTGTCAATTGCTCCCTTATGCTCTCCCTGAATCTCTGTACAACCTCTGGTTCTTTTAGTTTATCCAGGTCCCATCTCCTTAAATTCCCACCTTTTTGCAGTTTCTTCAGTTTTAATCTACAGGTCATAACCAATAGATTGTGGTCAGAGTCCACATCTGCCCCTGGAAACGTCTTACAATTTAAAACCTGGTTCCTAAATCTCTGTCTTACCATTATATAATCTATCTGATACCTTTTAGTATCTCCAGGGTTCTTCCATGTATACACCACAGGTTACAGAGGACAAAAATTATAATGGGGAAAGGATACTACTACTACGTACAAACAGGCGTCGGGAGGCCCAGAGGTACCGACCGACCGCCGTGTCATTCTCAGACTACAGCGTTACTGGATGCGGACATCAAGGCGTATGTGGTTAGCACACCGCTCTCCCGGCCGTTGTCAATTTGCGTGACCGGAGCCACCGCTTCTCGCTCAAGTAGTTCATCAGTTGGCCCCACAAGGGCTGAGTACTCATCGTCAGCCTTCGACTGAACCAGACGGTGACCTGTGCAAGTGCTAGCCAAGCCCAGAAGCGCTTCACTTCGGTGATGCGATGGGACCAGACGTTACAACTGAGGCAAGGCTGCTGGCTGGCCAGAAGGATGGTGCCATTAAGTACACAGAGCACAGAAGAAGGTTGTCTGGACTGACGAGCTGTCAGACGTATTGGTAAATGCTGATGGCATCATACACTACTGGCCATTAAAATTGCTACACCACGAAGATGACGTGCTAAGGACGCGAAATTTAACCGACAGAATGAACATGCTGTGATATGCAGATGATTAGTTTTTCAGAGCATTCACATAAGTTTGGCGCCGGTGGCGACACCTACAACGTGCTGACATGAGAAAAGTTTCCAACCGATTTCTCATACACAAACAGCAGTTGACCGGCGTTGCCCGGTGAAACGCCGGCCGGAGTGGCCGAGCGGCTCTAGGCGCTACAGTCTGGAACCGCGCGACCGCTACGGTCGCAGGTTCGAATCCTGCTTCGGGCATGGTTGTGTGTGATGTCCTTAGGTTAGATAGGTTTAAGTAGTTCTAAGATATAGGGGACTGATGACCTGAGATGTTAAGTCCCATAGTGCTCAGAGCCATTTGAAGCATTTGAACCAGGTGAAACGTTGTTGTGATGCCTCGTGTAAGGAGGAGAAATGCATACCATCACGCTTCCGACTTTGAAAAAGGTCGGATTGTAGCCTATCGCGATTGTCGTTAATCGTATCGCGACATTGCTGCTCGCGTTAGTCGAGATCCAATGACTGTTACCAGAATATTGAATCGGTGGATTCAGGGGGGTAATACGGAACGCCGTGCTGGATCCCAACGGCCTCGTATCACTAGCAGTAGAGATGACAGGCATCTTATCCGCATGGGTCTAACGGATCGTGCAGCCACGTCCCTATCCCTGAGTCAACAGATGGGGACGTTTGCAAGACAACAAACATCTGCACGAACAGTTCGACGACGTTTGCAGCAGCATGGACTATCAGCTCGGAGACCGTGGCTGCGGTTAACCTTGACACGGCATCACAGACAGGAGCGCCTCCGATGGTGTACTCAACGACGAACCTGGGTGCACGAAAGGCAAAACGTCATTTTTTCGGATGAATCCATGTTCTGTTTACAGCATCATGATGGTCGCATCCGTGTTTGGCGACATCGCGGTGAACGCACATTGGAAGCGTGTATTCGTCATCGCCATACTGGCGTATCACCCGGCGTGATGGTATGGGGTGCCTTTGGTTACTCGTCTCGGTCGCCTCATGTTGCGCATTGACGGCACTTTGAACAGTGGACGTTACATTTCAGATGTGTTACGACCCGTGGCTCTACTCTTCATTCGATGCCTGCGAAACCATACATTTCAGCAGGATAATGCACGACCGCATGTTGCAGGTCCTGTTCGGGCTTTTCTGGATACAGAAAATGTTCGGCTGCTGCTCTGTCCAGCACATTCTCCAGATCTCTCACCAATGGAAACGTCTGGTCAATGGTAGCTCGTCACAATACGCCAGTCACTACTCTTTATGAACTGTGGCATCGTGTTGAAGCTGCATGGACGACTGTACCTGTACACGCCATCCAAGCTCTCTTTGACTCAATGCCCAGGCGTATCAAGGCCGATATTACGGCCAGAGGTGGTTATTCTGGGTACTGATTTCTCAGGATCTATGCACCCAAATTGTGTGAAAATGTAATCACATGTCAGTTCCAGTATAATATATTTGTCCAATGAATACCCGTTTATCATCTGCATTTCTCCTTAGTGCAGCAATTTTAATGGCCAGTAGTTTATATATGTACCTCCGAACCCAGATGGGGTCTATAAGTATTGCCTGCCAATAGGTGGCAGTTGGTGGTGCTATCCTTGCACAGAGGATGTTCACGAATCGTACAAATGGTCTTTCAAAGGGAATTGTAATGCACTCTTCTGTTAGATACTGTTGTAGTGGTGCAGGCCTGTGCAACTGCTGCTGCCCGTAACTGCACTTTTTGCTGTAATCACATAGCGCAGCTTTTGGCCGCCACGCCCACTTCGGTAGACCTGTGTACGCACTCCGTCAACGACAAACGATATTGTCGAAATCTGAAACGCTTCAGCGGTACTGTGGCAGGTGCAGTACATGGCACCTGGAGAGGCGTGCTCACCAAGCTCGCCCTCTTGCGTGTAAATACCGGCCAGCCAACTGGCTAGTGGCAATGAATCGGCGACTGCCGTAGGGTACGCTACCACTGTGAGGCCATCGTCTCTCACTCTCCATCTGCTGAAGCGGCTACCCCACAGAGCAGGGTACAATTACACTAGCGATGGACCAAGGGTCGTATTGAGGTCCTCCCACAAACTGATCCATTGGGCATCTGCTGACGCCAGACGCAGCCAGACAGATGTGAGGCCGGGGTTCGTTTCCAGATGGTTAGATAGCTGCCGTAGGAAATGGCAGACCGCCAGCCTGCATTGCCAACGGCCTAAATGGGCCAGACTGTAGCGCCAACATCTGACGTAAGCCCACACTACTGCGCTGGAATGCTTGCCTCGCCGCCACACTACTGGGCATTGCTCGTCATAGCATCTGCAAGCGTCTGCACGACTACGCACCATGCACCGAGGACAGTCGGTTCGTTGCCACCCTCCACCCACCAAACGTGGGCATGAGTCTTCTATGATAAACTGTTGTAAATAAATAACTGAATCAACTTTCTCCAAGCTGAACTTGACTGTAACTGCCTCTTTTACACACTAGAGAAACAGAGACGTTAACACATCGAATCCAATCGTTCGTCCAAAGCCCCACTCAACAAGAGGATTCGTGTTAAATCCACCCACTCTTTTCCTCTGATGAGACCCAGAAGGAAGTAGATACCAGTGTCGTCGTTGATACCATGTTCCTTGACTCCCTGACTTTTGACTTACAAACAGTAGCCTCTTGAGGAAAATACGAGCCTACGGTGTATAAAATCAGCTTTGTGACCAGATTGATGATTTCCTTGCAAACAGGACGCCGCGTGTAGTTATGAACGGAGAGAGATATGCAAATGCCAAATTTGCTTCAGGCGTGCGCCAGTGTAGTGTTAGAGTACTGTTAGTGTTCACAATATGTATAAATGACCCAGCGGAGAACAGTGGACGCTGCATGAGGCTGTTTCCGGATCATACTATTGTATACAGTCCGCTGCCTTGCGACACATTGTCGTTGGCACATGACCCTGCACAGTGGCATGCCCGGTGTACCGAAGCCAAGGAAATAGGTCGGGGAGGCCGCAGTGCTGCAGGAGTTGACGAGTTGTGTGACTGTTTAGGACGGTTCTTGCAGCCGACAGTTGGCTTTAATTTGTCCTAGAATTCAGGTTAGTGCCCGGCGCTGTGGATATTCGGAACCGAGCTTCTCATCGGCATCTTGGTGCATCTATCAGAGAATACTCGAATTTGCGGAGGGAAGGTGTTGTTGATAGACGCACACTACTCAACGAATTATACAATGCAAGGGGTAAGTTCTTATAGTTATCTACTGTAGTTTCAAATGGTTCACATGGCTCTAAGCACTATGAGACTTAACACCTGAGGTCATCAGTGCCCTAGACGTAGAACTACTTAAACCTAACTAACCTAAGCACATCACGCACATCCATGCCCGAGGCAGGATTCTAACCTGCGACCGTAGCAGCAGCGCGGTTCCGGACGGAAGCGACTAGAACCGCTCGGGTACACCCGCCGGCTATCTACTGAAGACTCTTTAATTGTAGACTGTCTTTCAGGCGGGCCGGCGCCCCATAATTGTGAACTTGGAACTGCCAGTGTGTTCCGAGGCTCTAGACCCCTACTGTTTTAGCTTGGATAAGTGAACTAGATCAGACTGCAGTCGGCGCCATTTCGACTTACCTATTAAGGACGCAGCTAAGTAGGCACTGGGGTCAACTGTGAGACATGGCCCATTTGTAAAACGTGGTCTAACGGCTAAAGATTTAACCTCGTACTTCGTCTTATTAAACTTATCTAAAATTTTTAACCACAAGGTTGGCCAGAAAGTGTTATTTTAGGCCTTAATCTTAAAAAGTACTTGTTATTAACTACATGTGATATATGATATGCGATGTTGTCTTGGGGGTTTGAAAGTTGAGTGGAGCTCCACAAATTACTTACTTTATGGAGTGTCATTTTGTTATTCCTTTCTGTGAAAATTTAAGTTCAAAGTCTGGGGTAGGAGGTTATTGCTTAAAGCTATGTTCTCTAATCATTTTATGAAGTACGAGGGTTGGAACTTTAGTGGCGACTACACTACTGGCCATTAAAATTGGTACACCACGAAGATGACGTGCTACAGACGTGAAATTTAACCGACAGGAAGAAGACGCTGTGATATGTAAATGAATAGCTTTTCAGAGCATTCACACAAGGTTGGCGCCGGTGGCGACACCTACAACGTGCTGACATGAGGAAAGTTTCCAGCCTATTTCTCATACACAAACAGCAGTTGACCGGCGATGCCTGGTGAAACGATGTTGTGATGCCTCGTGTAAGGAGGATAAATGACGTTTCCGACTTTGATAAAGGTCGGATTGTAGCCTATCGCGATTGCGGTTTATCGTATCGCGGCATTGCTGCTCGTGTTGGTCGAGATCCAATGACTGTTAGCAGAAGATGGAATCGGTGGATTCAGGAGGGTAATACGGAACGCCGTGCTGGATCCCAACGGCCTCGTATCACTAGCAGTCGAGATGACAGGCATCTTATGCGCATGGCACTAAGGGATCGTGCAGCCACGTCTCGATCCCTGAGTCAACAGATGGGGACGTTTGGAAGACAACAACCATCTCCACGAACAATTCGACGACGTTTGCAGCAGCATGGACTATCAGCTCGAAGACCATGCCTGCTGTTACCCTTGACCCTGCATCAACAAACAGGAGCGCCTGCGATGGTGTACTCAACGACGAACCTGGAAGCACGAAAGGCAAAACGTCATTTTTTCGGATGAATCCATGTTCTGTTTACAGCATCATGATGGTCGCATCCGTGTTTGGCGACATCGCCGTGAACGCACATTGGAGGCGTGTATTCATCATCGCCATACTGGCGTATCACCCGGCGTGATGGTATGGGGTGCCATTTGTTACACGTCTCGGTTACCTCTTGGTCGCATTGACGGCACTTTGAACAGTGGACGTTACATTTCAGATGTGTTACGACCCGTGGCTCTATCCTTCATTAGATCCCTGCGAAACCCTACATTTCAGTAGGATAATGCACGACTGCATGTTGCAGGTCCTGTTCGGGCTTTTCTGGATACAGAAAATGTTCGACTGCTGCCCTGGCCAGCACATTCTCCAGATCTCTCACCAATTGAAAACGTCTGGTCAATGGTCGCCGAGCAACTGGCTCGTCACAATACGCCAGTCACTACTCTTGATGAACAGTGGTATCGTGTTGAAGCTGCATGGGCAGCTGTACCTGTACATGCAATCCAAGCTTTGTTTGACTCAATGCCCATGTGTATTAAGGCCGTTATTACGGCCAGAGGTGGTTGTTCTGGGTACTGATTTCTCAGGATCTAGGCACCCAAATTGCGTGAAAATGTAATCACATGTCAGTTCTAGCATCATATATTTGTCCAATGAATACCCGTTTATCATCTGCATTTCCTCTTGGTGTAGCAATATTAATGGCCAGTAGTGTATTTATCCGCAACCGATACAAAAGAGTTACATGTTCGCACCTGTTACTGTATTTCAAAGTAGTCACCAGCGTTGTGTAGAACCTATTGGCAGCGATGTGGAAGGCGCAGTATACCGTTAGCAGAGTCTGCTCTGTTGATGATGCGAATGGAGCGGTCTAAAGTTATGGTGATTCTCGTGTACGACGGTGATGGTGTTATCCTAACGCATTACGTTCTTTCACGGCAGACAGTCAATGCACAGTATTACTGTTCGTTCTTGGAGCATCACTTGCGACCAGCTTTGCGAAAGAAGCGGCAACACTTTCTGCGCAACCCACTTACCATTTTTCACGGCAATGCGTGGGACTGGGAAGTACTGTACCATTCACCATACTCCTCGTATTTAAGTCCCTGTGGCTTTAATTTGATTCAGAAGATAAAGGAACCACTTCATTCGATTCTTTAAATGGTCACTAGATCCGGAATCCGGTATCAGGTGGAGTGACGGCTGTGTTCAGCTTGGAGATAATGCGATGGCCTTGCCCCGAACAATGCAAATGGCAAGAAGTTCTGGCAGGAAGCACCACTTTTCAAAGAAATGTTATTAGTATGAGCAGAAAATAATGCATTAGTGTCTATGCATTCCGTACTCGAGTCAGTGAGTAATATTTCTGAAGTTTCGACATAATGATCCTTCAAGATTAGCAAAATTATCTTTCCAATACAGAAAGTCTACGACAATACTAAAGAGCATTCCGAGGTGCAAATGTGAAACTGTCTTTAGTCACTTAGCATTTCTTTCCACGAGTGTTGTAGTTTACTGACTGTACACATGCTTACACGTACATCTTCATCTATACTCCGCTAGCCACCTTACGGTGTGTGGTTGTGGGTACTTTTTGTACCATTATAATTCGCCCTTTTCCTGTCCTATTCACATACGGTTCGCGGGAAGAACGATTGCTGGAAGGCTGCATGTGGAGTCGAATCTTCCTAATTTTGTTTTTATAGTATTGTCGCAATGAATATGTCAGACGAAGCAATATACTGATTGGTTCTTCTGGGAACGTACGGTCTCATCGTTTTAAAAGTAGACCAAACTGTGATGCAGGACACCTTCCTTGCAGCGTCTGCCATTAGCGTTGGCTGAGCATCCCTGTGACACTTTCACACTTACTAAATGGACCTGTCACGAAACGTGCTGCTCTTCTTTGAATCATGTCCGTTTGCTCTATCAGTCCTATCTGGTATGGATCCCGTACTGACGAGCAATATTCAAGTAGTGGCCGAACGAGTGTTTCTTAAGGTATTTCCTTTGTTGGGGACTACACGTCCTGAGGAATCTTCCAATGAAGTCACTTTGGCATCTGCCACACTTGCGGTTAACCTTGTGTGGTCGTCCCTTCAAATCGCTCCGCATGCGTACTCCTAGATATTTTATGGAAGGAGCTGCTTCCACTGATTGTTCTGCAATCGCGTGGACAAACAGAAAAGGCCCATTCTGTATGTGTAACCGCAATACGTTACATCTGTTTATGTTAACGGTCTACTGTCACTCCCTGCAATAAGCGTCGATCGTTTCCACCTCCCTCTGCATTTAGCCACACTTTTATAGCGTCCTGAGTTCTCTATGTACAAAAGCATCATCCGCAAAAAGCCTCGTGGAACCTCGATCGTTAACTATTAGGTCTTTTATATATATTGTGAAAAGTGATGGTCCTATAACACTCGCCTGTGGCACTCCCGAAGTTACTTATTCGTTGCAGGCTTCGCTCCGCCCAGAATCACATGCTGTGTTCTGTTTGCTAGAAACTCTTCTGGCCGATCAAACAGTTGATCTCATATTTCGTACGCTCGTGTTTTGTTCATCAGGCGGCAGTGAGGAACTGTATCGAGTGACTTGCGGAAGTCAAGAAATACCTACCAGGGTACCTCTACTTACTGCTTTCTGGGTTCATAGACCAATAGAACGATCTGGGTTTCTCATGATCGTTGTTTTGGTTGCTTCAGATGAGAATATCGACGCCGGCCTCTGTGCCCGAGCGGTTCTAGACGCTACAGTCCGGAACCGCGCTGCTGCTACGGTCGCAGGTTAGAATCCTGCCTCGGGCATGGATGTGTGTGATGTTCTTAGGTTAGTTAGGTTGAAGTAGTTCTACGTCTGGGGGACTGATGACCACAGATGTTAAGTTCCGTAATGCTTAGAACCATTTGAACCATTTGAAGATTATCGGCCTCCAGATGTGTCCTAATACTCGAGCATAAAACATGTTCCAAAATTCTACAACTGACAGACGTCAGAATTATAGTTCTATGGTTTTGTGCACATGTTTGACGACCCTTCTTGAAAACGGGAATGATCCCCGCCATTTTTTCCAATAATTGAGAATGTTTTTCCCCTCTAGAGATCTACGATAGACTTCTGCTAGAAGAAGGGCAAGTTGTTTCGCATACTCTGTGAAGCGATTTCATTTGCTATTCTATCCATTGGTCATTTATTTCAATAACTGTCGTTCTGCAGTGCGATCTTCATCTACGAAACAGTTTTGGGAAAAGACGTTTAGTATTTCGGTCTTTTCTGTGTCATTCTCTGTTTTAGTGCCATTATGGTCACACAGAGTCTGGACAGATGGCGTCAATCCGTTTACTGATGTAATATAAGACCAGATACTCTTAGGATTTTCTGTCACGTTGGTAGCTAGCATTTTTTTTTTTCTCGCATAGTCCTCCTTACGCTACTTTTGGCTTCGCTTCTCTGTGAGGCTTGGCTACGTTTAAATTTGCAGTGAGGCTCACTTTGCATTCGTAGCTGTTTCCTATCTCTCACTGTTTTGTCGGGACATACTTGCCTAACGCGTATTGAACGATGATCTCGAACTTCGTTCATTGATGTTGAACGTTTTCAATGCTGGAGACAAACTTTTCGGACGAAGCGGTATGCAACAGAGCGTAGAACCATTGGTATGCTGAAGGTGGTATTTCACAAAAGGATCAGACTCACTGAGGTCTGCCTGAGGCCAATAATAACATTTTTTTCCGTAGAGATTTGAAGTGTGACATTTTTACGTTACAATTGATATATAGAATTATCCTGTTCTGTGTTGCCGGAAGTTGTTAGGAACCAACCGGAGATGGTAAGCTGACTATTAGCTGTGTACGTTATCCAGACAAGCAGTCGACCCTCGAAATCTTTCTGAACGCAATTAGATAGCTGCTGTGTATTAATAATTGGTTTTGGAGCAGTGAGAGGTTTGACTTTGTCACGTGCGAAGTGTAGGAACGTAATGATTTGCTCCACGCCTGCCAATAAACGTTCCCAGTTAGTCATCGTAGCGATACGTCACGTAATTAGCCTCCGGCACAAAAGCGTTTGTATTCAACAGTAAACAGGAGTGGGGATTCGCGTGTCGTTACGACCTTTCCGAAACGGGGAGGGGGGAGAAAGATTTCAACATCGGGAGGAAAAGTCAAAGTCTAGGTCGTCTGTAAACCCGAAATAATTTTTCATTTCTTTCATTGCTTCTTCAAAGGTCAACCCATTACGGTAGACATCTTTCTTTACGAAGGACGTTCAGTAGGTATTGCAACACTTTCTTTTTCTGTAATCAGTTTGCTTTTATTTAGGATTCCAACACACCACGTCATTCCCCAATATTTTGGCTACAAAACTATATTTTTGAACATAGTCTCCGCTCAAGGCGACGAAGTTACGCCTATATGCCAGCATGGTACCTTTCTACTGGTCTCTACATCTACATCTACATTTATACTCCGCAAGCCACCCAACGGCGTGTAGCGGAGGGCACTTAACGTGCCACTGCCATTACCTCCCTTTCCTCTTCCAGTCGCGTATGTTTCGCGGGAAGAACGACTGCTGGAAAGCCTCCGTGCGCACTCGAATCTCTCTAATTTTACATCCGTGATCTTCTCGGGAGGTATAAGAAGGGGGGAAGCAATATATTCGATACCTCATCCAGAAACGAACCCTCTCGAAACCTGGACAGCAAGCTACACCGCAATGCAGAGCGCCTCTCTTGCAGGGTCTGCCACCTGAGTTTGCTAAACATCTCCGTAACGCTACCACGCTTACCATATAACCCTGAGACAAAACGCGCCGCTCTTCTTTGGATCTTCTCCATCTCCTCTGTCAACCCGACCTGGTACGGATCCCACACTGATGACCAATACTCAAGTAGCGGTCGATAGAGTGTTTTGTAAGACACCTCCTCTGTTGATGGACTACATTTTCTAAAGACTCTCCCAGTGAATCTCAACATGGCACCCGCCTTACCAACAATTAATTTTATATGACCATTCCACTTCAAACCGTTCCGTACGCTTACTCCCAGATATTTTACAGAAGTAACTGCTACCAGTGTTTGTTCCGCTATCATACAATCATACAATAAAGGATCCTTATTTCTATGTATTTGCAATACATTACATTTGTCTATGTTAAGGGTCAGTTGGCACTCCCTGCACCAAGTGACTATCCGCTGCAGATCTTCCTGCATTTCGCTGCAATTTTCTAATGCTGCAACTTCTCTGTATACTACAGCATCATCCGCGAAAACCGCATGGAACTTCTAACACCATCTAGTAGGTCATTTACATATATTGTGAAAAGCAATGGCCCCAAAACACTCCCCTGTGGCACGCTAGAGGTTACTTTAACTTCTACTCAAAAATGTATGTTAAATCTTATGGGCTGCTAAGGTGATCAGTCCCTAAGCTTACACACTACTGAACCTAAATTATCTTAAGGACAAACACACACACCCATGCCCGAGGGAGGACTCGAACCTCCGCCGGGAACAGCCGCACAGTCCACGACTGTGGCGCCTCAGACCGCTCGGCTAATCCCGCGCGGCTAACGTCAGTAGACGTCTCTCCATTTAGAACAACATGCTGTGTTCTGCTTGCTAAAAACTCTTCAATCCAGCCACACAGCTGGTCTGATATTCCGTAGGCTCTTACTTTGTTTATCAGGCGACAGTGCGGAACTGGATCGAACGCCTTCGGGAAGTCAAGGAAAATGCCATCTACCTGGGAGCCAGTATCTAATATTTTCTGGGTCTCGTGAACAAATAAAGGGAGTTGGGTCTCACACGATGCTGTTTCCGGATTCCATGTTGATTCCGACAGAGTCGATTCTGAGTTCCCAGAAATAACATGATACGCGAGCAAAAAACATGTTCTAAAATTCTACAACAGATCGATGTCAGAGATATAGGCCTATAGTTTTGCGCATCTGCTCGACGACCCTTCTTGAAAACTGGAGCTACCTGTGCTCTTTTCCAATCATTTGGTACCTTCCGTTCCTCGAGAGACTTGCGGTACACGGCTGTTAGAAGGGGGGCAAGTTCTTTCGCGTACTCTGTGTAGAATCGAATCGGTATCCCGTCAGGTCCAGTGGACTTTCCTCTGTTGAGTGATTTCAGTTGCTTTTCTATTCCTTGGACACTTATTTCGATGTCAGCCATTTTTCGTTTGCGCGAGGATTTAGAGAAGGAACTGCAGTGCGGTCTTCCTGTGTGAAACAGCTTTGGAAAAAGGTGTTTAGTATTTCAGCTTTACGCGTGCCATTATCTGTTTCAATGCCATTATCATCCCAGAGTGTCTGGATATGCTGTTTCGATCCACTTACTGATTTAACGTAAGACCAGAACTTCTTAGGATTTTCTGCCAAGTTGGCACATAGAATTTTACTTTCGAATTCACTGAACGCTTCACGCATAGCCCTCCTTACGCTGACATAGTTTAGCTTGTGTTTGTCTGAGAGATTTTGGCTGAGTTTAAATTTGCAGTGAAGTTCACTTTGCTTCCGCAGTAGTTTCCTAGCTTTGTTGTTGAACCACGTCCACGTCGGAGCAACCGTCTTGCTGCATCAGTAGCTTCCCCATCATCCACGTTCTACTCCATTGGACCAAACGGGTCTGAAGACGCGAGATCCGGGCTGTACAACTCTGAGTACCGCAACTGGTGGACGAGTGTGTCAGCACTACCAAGAGAAACGCCCAACCGTACAGCGAGTTGTTGCGTTTTGATCCGTCGATCACTTCGAATGAGAGTGTCCGCACGTTCCAACATTGCAGGAGTCACAGATGCGTGTGTGGCCTGCCGACACACAGGAGGTCGGACAGATTTGCGCGATCTTGTTGAGATGATGACAAACGCCTCGAACAACGTCTCGCAGTGCTTTTGTTCACTGTCAGGTCTCTGTAGACGTTCTGCAAGCGCTTATGAATATCTGCGACGCTCTGTTTTCCTCAATGACAGCTCTCTCCTTAGAACGCACCTTCGTTACAGACGCCATTTTGAAGGCTACACACAGTATCGCCACCTATCGGAACTTCACGAAACTCTAGGGGCTGATGTGGGAGAATTACACGATGGCGCACAACAAATTCCGCATTTTTCTACCGGATCCGGCCGAGAAGAAAAATATGTTGCATTACTTATTAAAGCCCCTCGTACTACAAAGCATGTAGTACCCAAGCTGGTGGACGGTAGCTGTGCAGGCAGTTTTTCTTATCATCTTCGCTGAGACGGACTAGGGCACAGTGGGCGGAGATTTAACCTCTGAGATTGGTTTAAAGAGCAAAGCATGAGGGGCGTACGTGCAGTAGTTTATACCGCGATCGACCTCGGCGAATCGTTAGCAAATGGCGGGTCCGCGCCGTCTGCAGAGGGCATCGTGTTTTATGCCGTAATAAAACGCGACGCTGTCGAGAGTGAGTCATGCGGCGGTTATTAAATGTTTTACGCTGAGTAACACAGTACCACGTAGTGAGCTAATCTACAGTCCGGCTTAATAAAGATAAAGCGACGTTTACTGCGGTTTTTCGATCGGTAAATCGCTTGCGCCGACGAGTCTTTCATTCCATGCTTTAACAAGTTAATTTCACATTCAGTCGGTGCCGTTGGTAGGAAATGCGTCAGTGTCACGTTTGAGAGGGGCTTGTCCAAGTAACTCATTCGGCCGACGCCACCTCCCAAGTTAAGTGGTATCTGCAGTGGTCACAACAAGGAAGACACGCAACTTAAAACTGTGTTTTGTATCTGAGTATTACTCAAGGCAGGCAGCTTACGAGCGACGGTCGTGCGCGTTGTACCTCGTACTCCTGTACCGGCAAATAAATATTCTTCAGGCTGACGTTAATAGATGTGCCTCGTTTCCACGTTAAATTACGAGCCAGCACAGGAGAAGTGACAAATGAAGAATGTTCTGGTGTGTATCTCACCGCAACGCGACTGCACACGACTGCGGTGGTGAGACGACGGACCAAACGAGTGGGAGGGATTAATAACCAACGGCGGTGAGCGCCAGTCACAGGTGGTGAAGGTGATATTATCACTCAGTTTGATTTGGAAATGTTTTCACAAACTTGCCAGCGCGGATCTATGGAAATTCTCATTATTGAATTTTACAGTTGATACGATTCAAACGTCTGAGGTTTAACGCATTGCCATCAACACCGACTAGACGATTTCATTGCCGGGTAAGACGTCCTCTTGAGTTTTTCATCACACTTCTGCTACCTACACCTAAGTTGCTCTCGCATTTTTTTCTGGTGTCATCCACCTACCAACCATAGGAAATTTTCACGCCATAAAAGTCCAATAACGATTTTTAAAAATATATATTCATATAAGTGATAATTAATTGAAACCCTCAGCTGCCGACAAGTGTTGTTGACATAGCTCGATGGGGACAGCTGAAAATGTGTGCCCCGACTAGGACTCGAACCCGGGATCTTCTGCTTACATGGCAGACACTTTATCTTCTTTTTTTTTTTTGTTCGATATTGTTCGTTGCTTTTGGTCTGGGCGGACGTCACAAGACATCCGTTCAAGTTCATCGTCGATTCTATGACTCATTTTTCTTTATTACAGAGAGCACCCAGCCCTCTGACCGAACACGCTGAGCTACCGTGCCGGCCTCCTCCTTACATGGCAGACGCTCCATCCACCTGAGCCACCGAGGACACAGATGAATAGCGCGACTGCAGGGACTTATCCCTTGCACGCTTCCCGTGAGACCCACATTCCCAACAGCCCACAATCTACATACGTAATGTTCCTAATAAATACTTTGCCCATCCACTCTTTACTCGCGCCCACTAAGGTGACAATTCCCGTAAGAGTTCGGGCAAACTGTGCGCATTCGCACAGACGAAGGTCAATGGCCGGGTAGCCATTTAACTGTATATGAAGATAATAACAGTTCTCGAAAGAACAGATTCCATTGTCACTTATTCTAAAGAAGCTGCACGGTCATCAATGGTATTTGTTCTTTCGAGATCAGTTACTATCTTCATATATATATTCATATGTCATCCAACTGTCTCGGTACGTGTACCTGACACCTCCCTTTGACTGTCATTGCAGTCACAATTACGTCTTTCACAACACACTCTTCCTTCGTCCATTTCTTTGTTCCCTGTTACTCTCGGTAACTATCAACAAGCTTCTCCCATTCATCACTCACTTTCCAAAAACGTTTTTCACTTTGAAAGACCACGTGTCACTCCCATAGGTCAAAACTTGTTATACACATTGTGAACGTTACCTGTTCTACACCTACATCTAAACACATATTCCGTAAGCCATCGTACGGTGCATATACCACTACTAGTTATTTACTTTCATGTTCCACTTGGCCGGTCGTGGTGGCCAAGCGGTTAAAGGCGCTACAGTCTGGAACCGCGCGGCCGCTACGGTCGCAGGTTCGAATCTTGCCTCGGGCATGGATGTGTGTGATGTCCTTAGGTTAGTTAGGTTTAAGTAGTTCTCAGTTCTAGGGGACTGATGACCTTAGAAGTTAAGTCCCATAGTGCTCAGAGCCATTTTTTTGTTCCACTTGCAAATAGAGCGAGGTGAAAACGACTGTCTACATGCCTCCGTACCTGCAGTAGAATCGTCCTGCAGTCGGTCTCAAATACCGTTTCTCCACATTTCCTCAACAGTGCTTCCCTAAAAGAACGTTTTCCCTCCATTTTAGTTCACGAAGTATCTCCGTAATAGTTGCGTGCTGATCGAACCTACTGGTAATAAATCTAGCAACGTGTCTCTGAATTGCTACGATGTCCTCCCCTTATCCGAGCTGGTGGGAATCTCGAACACTCGAACAACAGTCAAGAATGGATAACTGTAGTGTTCTTTCCTAAAATCCTCCCAATGAACCAAAGTCGAGCAATCGCTTTTCCTGCTAGCAGCCTGACATGACTGTTCCATTTCATATCGCCTTGAAGTGTTACGCCTAAATATTTAATCGATGTGACTGTATCAAGCAGCACACTGCTAATGTTGAATTCGAACGTTACCGGTTTTGTTTTTCCTATTCATCAGCATTAATTTACATTTTTCTACATTAAGAGCAAGCTGCCATTCATCACCAACTAGAAATTCTGCCTAAGACGTCCTGTGTCCTCCTACAATCACTCAAGGACGACACCTTCCCGTACACCACAGCGTCATCAGCAAACAGATGTTAAACAGTCGCTTTCACTTGTTGGATGTAAGGTCCGCCTGTTATGCAAAACACCCTTTTTTGTCAGTTTCCAAACATGTTTCAGCACCTCTGTGCCATCATCAGTGGATTTCTGTTTTATTTACTCTTTATGGGAATATTTAGTTCAAACAAAAATTTGTTTCTTTTAGTTAATACTTTTACACCTGGTATGCATGGTTTTTCAGGACCACTTGTGTTTTATTTACTGTACACGAAGTGTAATTCACAAAGTTTATTTTATTTCAATTTGCTTTGTCCTTAATTTGATATATATTCTTTATTGTTTCGACCTCCGTCACATAAACATATATTCGCACGTGTTATTTCATCCCCGATAACTGATGCTTTTGCTAACTCACAAGTATTCTTCCACGTGTCGGATAGCAAACCCTACTACAAAAAATTGCAAATTCCTCCTCTGTGCATGGTTTTTACACCTAAAAGGTTAATTTCGACGCAGATGCTGCACTGAGAATATTGCCGCGTAACAATATGTAATAGCTCGCTAAAAGGTGTATTAAGTGGTTGTGTGAATTCAGTGCAGACAACCAATCGAGAGGCCTGTTCGTATTCTGCGCATACGCCAACTGGCGTACCAAGGTGCGTGAGTATATTGACTTGCGAAATCATACATCGCCCTGTAGTTTAACTTCTGTCTATTTTAGGACCCCGACTGTAATATAAAGAGAACTTTACACAAAGATGACAAACAGCAACAGCAATTCACCTGTTCAGTTTCAAGTTGATAACTTTAGTAGTTTGTAAGATACAAGTTTTAGTTAAATCACGTATTTTTCCAGGTTAAATAAGAATAACTTCCTGATACGTACACTGGTAAGCACTGAGTACGTATCATGGATGAAATCAGAGTAAACATCTTATTGTCCGGCCGGCCGACGTGGCCGTGCGGTTCTAGGCGCTGCAGTCTGGAACCGCGAGACCGCTACGGTCGCAGGTTGGAAATCCTGCCTCGGGCATGGATGTGTGTGATGTCCTTAGGTTCGTTAGGTTTACCTAGTTCTAAGTTCTAGGGGACTAATGACCTCAGAAGTTGAGTCCCATAGTGCTCAGAGCCATTTGAACCATTTATTATCGTCCAATATTTAAACACAACCTTTACACAACCAAAGTACACCACTGGCCATTAAAATTGCTACATCAAGAAGAAATACAGATGATAAATGGGTATTCATTGGACAAATATATTATACTAGAACTGACATGTGATTACATTTTCACTCAGTTTGGATGCATAGATCCTCAGAAATCAGTACCCAGAACAACCACCTCTGGCCGTAATAACGGCCTTGATACGCCTGTCCATTGAGTCAAACAGAGCTTGGATGGCGTGAACAAGCACAGCTGCCCATGCAGCTTCAACACGATACCACAGCTCATCAAGAGTAGTGACTGGCGTTTGTGACGAGCCAGTTGCTCGGCCACCATTGACCAGACGTTTTCAATTGGTGAGAGATCTGGAGACTGTGCTGGCCAGGGCAGCAGTCGAACATTTTCTGTATCCACAAAGGCCCGTGCAGGACCTGCAACATGCAGTCGTGCATTATCATGCTGAAATGTAGGGTTTCGCAGGGATCGAATGAAGGGTAAAGCCACGGGTCGTAACACATCTGAAATGTAACGTCCACTGTTCAAAGTGCCGTCAATGCTAACAAGAGGTGACCGAGACGTGTAACCAATGGCACCCCATACCATCACGCCGGGTGATACGCCAGTATCGCGATGACGAATACACGCTTCCAATGTGCGTTCACCGCGATGTCGCCAAACACGGATGCGACCATCATGGTGCTGTAAACAGAACCCTGATTCATCTGAAAAAATAACGTTTTGCCATTCGCGCACCCTGGTTCGTCGTTGAGTACACCATCGCAGGCGCTCCTGTCTGTGATGCAGCGTCAAGGGTAACCGCAGCCATGGTCTCCGAGCTGATAGTCTATGCTGCATCGAACTGTTCGTGCAGATGGTTATTGTCTTGCAAACGTCCCCATCTGTTGACTCAGGGATTGAGACGTATCTGCACGATCTGTTACAGCCATGCGAATAAGATGCCTGTCATCTCGACTGCTAGTGATACGAGGCCGTTGGGATCCAGTACGGCGTTCCGTATTACCCTCCTGAACCCACCGGTTCCATATTCTGTTAACAGTCATTGGGTCTCGACCAACGCGAGCAGCAATGTCGCGATACGATAAACCGCAATCGCGATAGGCTACAATCCGACCTTTATCAAAGTCGGAAACGTGATGGTACGCATTTCTCCTCCTTACACGAGGCATCACAACAACGTTTCACCAGACAACGCCGGTCAACTGCTGTTTGTGTATGAGAAATCGGTTGTAAACTTTGCTCATGTCAGCACGTTGTAGGTGTCGCCACCGGCGCCAACCTTGTGTGAATGCTCTGAAAAGCTAATCATTTGCATATCACAGCATCTTCTTCCTGTCGGTTAAATTTCGCGTCTGTAGCACGTCATCTTCGTGGTGTAGCAATTTTAATGGCCAGTAGTGCATTATACCTTTTATTTGTGACAATGTGAGCATTCTGACTGAAAATAGGTAACTTTTAAGAAAATACACCGTAGTGACAAAAGTCACGGGATACCTACTAACAAAGTGTCGTACCTCCTTTTGCCCAGCGCAGTGCAGCAACTCGACGTGGCATGGACTCAACAAGTCGTTGGAAGTCCCCTGCAAAAATAGCGGGTCATGATGCCTATGTAGCCGTCGATAATCGCGAAAATGTTGCCGCTGCAGGATTTTGTGCACGAACTGGCCTAGCCTTTATGTCCCGTAAATTCATGTCCGACGATCTGGGTGGCCATATGATAAACTCGAATTGTGCAGAATGTTCTTCAAACCAATTGCGAGCAATTGTGGTCCGTTGACATGGGGCATTATCATCCAAAAAAATTGCATCTTTATTGGGTACATGAGGGCCATAAATAGCTCCTTATGGTCTGAAAGTATCCGAACATAGTGAATTCCAGCCAATTATCTGTTCAGTTTGACCAGAGGACCCAGTCCACTACATCGAAATACAGGCCACACTATTAGGGAGTCACCACCAGCTTGTACAGGGCCTTGTTGCAACTTGCTTCCTTGGCTTCGTGGGCTCTGCGCCATATTCGAACGCTACCATCGGCTCTTACCAACTGAAGTCGGGACTCTTCTGATCACGCCGCGGTATTCAAGTTGTCTAGGGTGCAAACGATACAGTCGCGAGAAAAAGAGAGGCCCTGCAGGCGATGTCATTGTGTTAGCAAAGGCACTCACGTTTGGTCATCTGCTGCCATAATCCATTAACAGCAAACATCGTCACACTGCCCTAATGCATAAGTTCATCGTTCGTCCCAAATTGTGTTCTGCTCAATGTTGTTTGTCTTTTAGCACTGGAAATTGTATGCAAACGGCGCTGCTCTCGAATGTTAAGTGAGGACCGCGTTGTCCATGGTGACGTGGTGAGGAGTTGTTCCTTTATTTTTATTTATTTATTTTTTGAGTGATCAGTATCCTGACTGGTTTGATGCGGACCGCTAAGAATTCCTCTCTGGTACTAAACTTTCCATCTCAGAGCAGCACTTGCAACCTACGTCCTCAATTATTTGCTGGATGTATTCCGCTCTCTGTCTTCCTTTACTGTTTCTACCCTCTACACCTCCCTATAGTACTATTATTCCCTCATGTCTTAACAGATACCCATCATCCTGTCTCATTTTCCTGTCAGTGTTTCCCACATATTCCTTTCCTCTCCGTTTCTACGCAGAACCTTCCCATTTCTTCTCTTATCAATCCACCTAATTATCAACATTCGTCTGCAGGACTACATCTCAAATGCTTTGCTTCTCTTCTGTTCCGGTTTTCCCACACTTCGCGTTTCTCTACCATACAAAGCGCGTGCTCCACACGTACATTCTCAGAATTTTCTTCCCCAAATTAAGCCCTACGTTTGATACTAGTAGCCATCTCTCGGCTGGGAATGCCGTTTCTGCCAGTGCAGGTCTGCTTTTGATGTCCTCCTTGCTCCGTCCGTCATTGGTGAGCGGTAATGTCTGAAATTTGGTATTCTCGGCACACTCTCGACACTGAGCATCTCGTGATATTAAGTTCCCTAACAATTTCCGAAGTAGAATGTTCGATGCGTATAGCTCCAACTACTATACCGGGTTCAAAGTCTGTTAATTCACGTCGTGCAGCCATAATCACATCCGAAACTTTCCACACGAATCACCTGAGTACAAATGACAGCTCCGCCAAGGCACTAACCTTTTACACCTTGCCTACGTGATACTACCGCCATCCGTATACATACCGCTATCCCATGACTTTTGTCACAGTGTAATACTCTTATAGAAAAATCATATTTTCATTTGATGTACGTTATCAAGAGTCGTGAATAATGTTTTTATCTGTATTTAGAATAAAATACGGTTTTGTATATCCAATTATGAAATGTACTAAAGGGTTGCGCCAATAATGTTAAATTAGTTGTGATTAGTTGACCCCAGTGACATTCATTCACAGTAATATTAATTTTTGCTAAGTAGTCGGCGTTGCCCGGGTATATGTATTTATTCCAGTCTTCTATTAGTCAATCTTTCCCTCCTCCACTCCCTGTCCATGTCCTCCTGGCCATCTCTCTGTTTGTCTGCTCCTGGCTCCCATGTTTGTCCATCTCCTTTCCTTTCTCTGTCCAATTCCTCCTCACCCTCTCTGTGTCTGTTTCCTTCTCTGCTCTCCACCTGCCCATATCTTCCTCCCTCCTGTGTCTGTCCATCTTCTCCTCTTTCCTTTCTTTGGCCGTTTCCTCTTTTCCCTCATTATGTCCATCTCCTCCTCACTCCTCCCGCTATTCGTCTCTTCCTCCCCTGTCTTTACCACTATCACCTCTTTCCTTTCTCTATACATCTCCTCCTCTCTCTCCCTCTCTCTCTCTCTCTCTCTCTCTCTCTCTCCCTTCCTCTACCACTGTCTCTGTCCATCTCCTCCTCCCCTCCTATCTGTGTCCACCTCCTCTTTACCCGCCCTGTATGCCCACTTTCTGCTACCCCCCTTCTCTCTTCATGCTATCATCCGCACTCCAGTAGGAGTCGTGTGATTCATAACCCCACAATATTGTTTTCCATATCGAAGTAATATGTGTACCAAATTTCACTGAAATCATTCCAGGGCTTTAGGATGAGCTTTTTACTATGGCTTTGACCTCGTACGCACATGTCAAATATATTTCACATATACGTAAAATATTTCGTATTTGTACACATATTTCAGCTGTGCCTCTAGCAAATTTCGCCTTGCAGTTTCATTTTCATGCAAACTCAATATTATGACGTGGTATCTCCCGAACTGCTAGTACTGTGGGCATCTAGAGCGAACGGGTACATACTATTTTCCATAAACATTTGGACATGAGAAAGCTATCCGCAAGATGTGTTCCGCAATTGCTCACGCTTGATCAAAAACGGAATCCTGTGAAGTGTTGCAAGGATGGTTTGCAGCTGTTCAGGAAGAATCCGCAGGACTTTAAGCGTCGTTTCGTCACTGTGGGTGAAACATGGATACATTACTATACTCCTGAGACCAAACAACAGTCTAAACAATCGGTTACCAAGGGAGAATCTGCACCAAAAAAGGCGAAGACCATTCCTTCGCCCGGAAATGTTATGACGACTGTCTTTTGGGATTCGTGAGGGATAATCCTCATCGACTATCTGGAAAAGAGTGAAACTATTACAGGTTAATATTATTCAACGTTACTGGACCGTTTGAAAATCGAGCTGCAACGAAAACGCCGGTGACTGGACCGCAAAAATGTCCTTTTCCATCACGACAATGCACCAGCACACACCTCAGCAGTTGTGGTCGCGAAATTAATGGAAATAGTATTCCAACTCGTTTCACATCCCCCCCCCCCCAATTCTCCAGACTTGGCTCCCTCAAACTACTATTTGTTCCCCAATTTGAAGAAATGGCTGTCGGAACAAAGATTTTATTTAAACGAGGAGGTGACTGCGCCAATTAATAGCAATTTTGCAGACTTGGACAATTCCTATTATTCGGAAGGGATCAACAAATTAGAACAGCGTTCGACGAAGTGTATAAGTCTAAAAGGAGACTATGTCAAAAATAGAAAAGGCTTACCCCAAACACGTAAGTAGTTTTTATTTTTGCACGGACTTTTCAAAGGCCCCTCGTATGTCTCGTACAATGCAATAATTTTGCCGGTACATCCAATGGTATATGTGAGTATTGTCTGCAAAATGCAGTTAGTAATAAAGACTTTATAAGTTACAGCGTCATGCTTCATGCGGCAGTCTTACTGCACGAACAGCGAAAATGAAGTGCGGGGTAAAATTTTTTCCTTTCATCATTTTGTGTGGACTACCCGCGAAAATAAGTTTCGTAAATGTTTGAAATTATGTGTAATGTTTGGCGCAAGTCTGTAAGTGCTCTCATTCTCAAATGCTGGATGAATAAAATATGGTTATTCTCGCGTCGTGAGCTAAACTGATTTTTCACCTCCACCCCTTTGATGAGGAGGTGGTTCTTACCGACAAAGCCATTCCTACCAGTTAGTAAGTGGTATTTGCACCAAGCTAGGTTGAAATCGGCCCAGTACTTTAGGAGGAGATGTGGAACATTCACACACGCACAGACATGCATTAGTATGTACATCCATTTTTATATGTACGGCACATGTTACAGAATGTCCACAAGCCAACTACTGGTTCATTTATGTGAATTTGTTTCAGACTTTTGTACTGCCTCATTTTAGTGCTTACATGGTAGTGTCTCTTTGCAGGCATTTGTCTGGTATCCAATGAATACGGCTGATATTCTTACAATGATAGTAGATTCATTTTTACTTTATGTCATGTGTTAAGAATATACGTCAATGCGGATCAGCGTTGCTTAAGCGATACTCCTCGCTGTTTACAATATCCTGATCCCGCTTCACTTAAGTTACTTCATTTCTTTTGTCCACACCTTGTTTCACTTGATGACTTGTTAGCTTACAACATTAAGATTTAGGCCTTATTGCCTATTCACTTGTGTGGTATGTTTTCTCTATATACAGTTGCTACTCAAATGCTACTCAGATGTTTCCTAAAGGTCCGTATTTCTTGTTTTCATCTGTTGATTGATATTTTTACTGACATCCGCACGTTAACGAATGAATATGGCTATCCTGGTGACGTGTTTTCGGATTACCACTATTACTTTGAGATTAGTGTGTCGCAGTGAATTCTCGTGTTACATCTTATCTGTGGATTCACCTACATGTTGCAAGATATCTACACGCATAATACCTGACATGCCTCTCTTTTACTGGTCGTTGGTTCACTTTTTGACACTTCCTACTCTCATTCTATTCTCGTGGTTTACGGCTGTAATCCTTGCGTGATTGAGTTATTGATATTATGTTGTTCTGACAGCTTTGCTATACGACCTTTATCGGTTATTAGCCATCACAGTTATCTTTCCAGTACGGATATAAGTTTGTCACCTTATTTCTAGCACTTTTGTCGATTCTCACAAATTTATTTTAGATATCTGACGTTATTCAAGATTGTTCTAGTTTAAAAAATAGATCGTTGTCGCTTGTACTCTTATATACTTGTAGACAATGAATGCATAGGACTAATGTTTGCATTACACTGAACTATTGGTTCAAATGGCTCTGAGCACTATGGGACGTAACATCTGCGGGCATCAGTCCCCTAGAACTTAGAACTACTTAGACCTAACTAACCTAAGGACATCACACACATCCATGCCCGAGGCAGAATTCGAACCTGCAACCGTAGCAGTCGCGCGGTACCGGACTGAGCACCTAGAACCGCTCGACCACCGCGGCTGGGCACTGACACTAATGTTTTATTGTTATTTCTGTTAAGTGACTGAAGGATGCGTATCGTGTTGTACGTTCATAATATCTCATTATAACCTAAATATTTTATTTCACTACTGCTTTCGTTTACTTACATACATTAATATATATCACTTGTTTCGTAGTCGGCAGCTCGTGGTCGTGCGGTAGCGTTCTCGCTTCCCTCGCCCGGGTTCCCGGGTTCGATTCCCGGCTGGGTCAGGGATTTTCCCTGCCTCGTGATGACTGGGTGTTGTGTGATGTCCTTAGGTTAGTTAGGTTCAAGTAGTTCTAAGTTCTAGGGGACTAATGACCATAGATGTTAAGTCCCATAGTGCTCAGAGCCATTTGAACCATTTTGAACTTGTTTCGTGCCGGCCGAAGTGGCCGTGCGGTTCTAGGCGCTGCAGTATGGAACCGCGGCACCGTTACAATCGCAGGTTCGAATCCTGCCTCGGGCATGGATGTGTGTGATGTCCTTAGGTTATTTTGGTTTAACTAGTTCTAAGTTCTAGGGGACTAATGACCTCAGAAGTTGAGTCCCATAGTGCTCAGAGCCATTTTTTGAACCAACTTGTTTCGTTTATGTAATACTACGTGTGACATCCTATTATGAGTTTATCTTCTGTCTTGTAACTTTATTGTATAGGCCTGAAGATTAAGCGATTGGAAAGTTGAACTAGTTGCCTAATGAAACAATACCAAAATAGCGGCTAATGGTACAGTTTTATTACGTGTCACATTGTAACCGGCGTTCAATGGCGGCCGAGATATAAAGCCCACAATGATCCTACCCCACGATTACTGCAGTTCTCCTCTTAACGCTGCCCAGTAGGCCGAGACAACTGCCACAACTTGGGAGCTGGACGCCTGAACGGCGGCGAATACGGACTCTCACGGCAGGCATCGCTTCCGAGAACGCCTGTAGCCGAGTGCAGCCAGCTACGAATTGCGCGCCGGGGCCCGCATGTAAATGCTGCCTGCATCGCGGCCCATCCCGGCCGGGGAATAAAACGCCGCCGATGCGTATCTGGTCGCGCCTTTAGACACGGCGCCGGTGCGCCGCTCAGCCGTTCGCGTTTAACGGCGAAAGTGCTTACGCGGCATGTCCATGTCCAATGCTCAAACCAGCGCCCTGCCGGCGCGGCCTTGACAGTCACGGCCGTCTAGCGAACGCGGCCGACCAGCAGAAATGCACAAAGAAACAGCCAGGGGGGCTCCGTCTAGCCGGCAGTTGATCGTCCGTTTATTTATTAGCGAATTTTTTTGCGCCCGAGTGTCTGGGAGCGCACGCTGTTCTGACACAGCTCACAATACTTCCCCCACCCCCAACCCCCTCCCGCACATACAATCTCGCGCACTCGAAGCCAAAGCCACGCCATCAGCCGGTCGCACTTACTGGAAAGCGCGTGAGTGCTTAAGTGCTACCAGGTCGCCTCAGGCCTGTTTTCGGCGCCGCACAACAAACGTACCGGGTGATCAAAAAGTCAGTATAAATTTGAAAACTGAATAAATTATGGAATAATGTAGATAGAGAGGTACAAATTGACACACATGCTTGGAATGACATGGGGTTTTATTAGAACCAAAAAAATACAAAAGTTCAAAAAATGTCCGACAGATGGCGCTTCATCTGATCGGAATAGCAATAATTAGCATAACAAAGTAAGACAAAGCAAAGATGATGTTCTTTACAGGAAATGCTCAATATGTCCATAATGTTGTGAACAGCACCGTAAAGCATGTCCGGAGTTATAGAGAGGCATTGGTGTCGGATGTTGTCTTTCAGCATCCCTAGAGATGTCGGTCAATCACGATACTCTTGCGACTTCAGGTAACCCCAAAGCCAATAATCACACGGACTGAGGTCTGGGGACCTGGGAGGCCAAGCATGACGAAAGTGGCGGCTGAGCACACGATCATCACCAAACGACGCGCGCAACAGATCTTTCACGAGTCTAGCAATATGGGGTGGAGCGCCAACGTGCATAAACATTGTACGTTCCAGCAGGTGTTTATGCCAGACTGGGAATGATGCGATTCTGTAACATATCGGCGTAAATTTCACCTGTCACGATAGCTGTTACAAAACCAGAATCACGCATTTCCTCGAAGAAAAAAGGCCCGATAACGGTAGATGTGGTAAACCGAGTCCACACCGTGACTTTCTCGTCGTGCAACGGAGTTTTCACGACAGTTCTAGGATTTTCGGTAGCCCAAATTCTGCAGTTGTGGGCGTTGACAGACTCTCGGAGCGTGAAATGAGCTTCGTCGGTTCACAACACGTTACTTAACCAATCGTCATCTTCCGCCATCTTTTGAAACGCCCGCACCGCAAATGCCCTCCGCTTCACTAAATTGCCATGTAACAGTTCATGATGCCGATGGATTTTGTACGGATAGCATCGGAGGGTACGCCTCAGTGCCAACCAAACAGTACCGGTAGTATATGGAATGCCGGTGCGACGTGCGACTGCACGAGCGCTCACTTCCCCGTGCATAGACGAACCCGCTACAGTCTCCATTTCTTCCTGAATTGTCTCACCAGCATTACGCCTTGTGCTCGGTCGGCCACTACGGGGTCTATCGTCTAAACAACCCGTGGCTTCGAACTTCGAAATCATTCTCGCCACAGCTGCATTTGTCAACTGACCTTTACCCGTTCGAATCCCCTTCCTATGGCGATAGGATCGTAACACTGGACTAGCACATTCCCCATTCTGATAATACAGCTTCACTAAAAGCGCCTTTTCAGGTAACGTCAACATGCTGCGACTGCTGGCGCATCTGATTCTCTCTCTCATTACAGCTCCTTTTATACACGATTGTCATGCGCAGTCACTGACGTTTTGCTGTTCAGCGCCATCTGTGGGACATTTTGAGAACTTTGTTTTTTATTTTTGTTTCTAATAAAACTCCATGTCATTCTAAGCATGTGTGTCAATTTTTACCTCTCTATCTACATTATTCTACATCTACATCTACATTGATACTCCGCAAGCCACCCAACGGTGTGTGGCGGAGGGCACTTTACGTGCCACTGTCATTACCTCCCTTTCCTGTTCCAGTCGCGTATGGTTCGCGGGAAGAACGACTGTCTGAAAGCCTCCGTGCGCGCTCTAATCTCTCTAATTTTACATTCGTGATCTCCTCGGGAAGTATAAGTAGGGGGAAGCAATATATTCGATACCTCATCCAGAAACGCACCCTCTCGAAACCTGGCGAGCAAGCTACACCGCGATGCAGAGCGCCTCTCTTGCAGAGTCTGCCACTTGAGTTTATTAAACATCTCCGTAACGCTATCACGGTTACCAAATAACCCAGTGACGAAACGCGCCGCTCTTCTTTGGATCTTCTCTATCTCCTCCGTCAACCCGACCTGGTACGGATCCCACACTGATGAGCAATACTCAAGTATAGGTCGAACGAGTGTTTTGTAAGCCACCTCCTTTGTTGATGGACTACATTTTCTAAGCACTCTCCCAATGAATCTCAACCTGGTACCCGCCTTACCAACAATTAGTTTTATATGATCATTCCACTTCAAATCGTTCCGTACGCATACTCCCAGATATTTTACAGAAGTAACTGCTACCAGTGTTTGTTCCGCTATCACATAATCATACAATAAAGGATCCTTCTTTCTATGTATTCGCAATACATTACATTTGTCTATGTTAAGGGTCAGTTGCCACTCCCTGCACCAAGTGCCTATCCGCTGCAGATCTTCCTGTATTTCGCTACAATTTTCTAATGCAGCAACTTCTCTGTATACTACAGCATCATCCGCGAAAAGCCGCATGGAACTTCCGACACTATCTACTAAGTCATTTATATATATTGCGAAAAGCAATGGTCCCATAACACTCCCCTGTGGCACGCCAGAGGTTACTTTAACGTCTGTAGACGTCTCTCCATTGATAACAACATGCTGTGTTCTGTTTGCTAAAAACTCTTCAATCCAGCCACACAGCTGGTCTGATATTCCGTAGGCTCTTACTTTGTTTATCAGGCGACAGTGCGGAACTGTATCGAACGCCTTCCGGAAGTCAAGAAAAATAGCATCTACCTGGGAGCCTGTATCTAATATTTTCTGGGTCTCATGAACAAATAAGGCGAGTTGGGTCTCACACGATCGCTGTTTCCGGAATCCATGTTGATTCCTACATAGTAAATTCTGGGTTTCCAGAAATGACATGATACGCGAGCAAAAAACATGTTCTAAAATTCTACAAGAGATCGACGTAAGAGATATAGGTCTATAGTTTTGCGCATCTGCTCGACGACCCTTCTTGAAGACTGGGACTATCTGTGCTCTTTTCCAATCATTTGGAACCCTCCGTTCCTCTAGAGACTTGCGGTACACGGCTGTTAGAAGGGGGGCTAGTTCTTTCGCGTACTCTGTGTAGAATCGAATTGGTATCCCGTCAGGTCCAGTGGACTTTCCTCTATTGAGTGATTCCAGTTGCTTTTCTATTCCTTGGACACTTATTTCGATGTCAGCCATTTTTTCGTTTGTGCGAGGATTTAGAGAAGGAACTGCAGTGCGGTCTTCCTCTGTGAAACAGCTTTGGAAAAAGGTGTTTAGTATTTCAGCTTTACGCGAGTCATCCTCTGTTTCAATGCCATCATCATCCCGTAGTGTCTGGATATGCTGTTTCGAGCCACTTACTGATTTAACGTAAGACCAGAACTTCCTAGGATTTTCTGTCAAGTCGGTACATAGAATTTTACTTTCGAATTCAATGAACGCTTCACGCATAGCCCTCCTTACATTAACTTTGACATCGTTTAGCTTCTGTTTGTCTGAGAGGTTTTGGCTGCGTTTAAACTTGGAGTGGAGCTCTCTTTGCTTTCGCAGTAGTTTCCTAACTTTGTTGTTGTACCACGGTGGGTTTTTCCCGTCCCTCACAGTTTTACTCGGCACGTACCTGTCTAAAACGCATTTTACGATTGCCTTGAACTTTTTCCATAAACACTCAACATTGTCAGTGTCGGAACAGAAATTTTCGTTTTGATCTGTTAGGTAGTCTGAAATCTGCCTTCTATTACTCTTGCTAAACAGATAAACCTTCCTCCCTTTTTTTATATTCCTATTAACTTCCATATTCAGGGATGCTGCAACGGCCTTATGATCACTGATTCCCTGCTCTGTACATACAGATTCGAAAAGTTCGGGTCTGTTTGTTATCAGTAGGTCCAATATGTTATCTCCACGAGTCGGTTCTCTGTTTAAGTTTTCTAATTTATACTGCCTTTTTGATCACCCTGTATTTAGCACTGGTTAGTCTTCGTGGCGGTGACTGTGGATGAAAGTTAAAAAAAGAATGACTACCACGCTTGTAATGTGATCCTCAGCTTAATATGCAGAGAAACGAAAATGACTGAAAAAAATCAGGATACACTACTAGTTTTTATGCACACTGCCTGACAAAAAAAAAAAAGAAAACACTCACGAAACATGGTCAGATGTCACTGTGCCTTTGTACATGTACACACAATAGGCAGGTATGCAAATATTAAGTTGCAATTCTCTGTGGCACGTACAGCAAGTGCCAGAGTGCGTTAGCGTTATTAGTGTTTAGTGTTGCTACTAGGCCTGACAGGATACACGGGGTGTGTCAAACCTTCTGGGTCAAACTGCAACAGGTGACAGTGGGTCCACAACTGATTATATTGAGATAGGGCAACAGTGCTCGGAAATGCATATTGTGTTATGCATGTACACAGTTTACACCGCGTAACAAATGGTTCAGATGGCTCCGAGCACTATGGGACTTAACATCTGAGGTCATCAGTCCCCTAGACTTAGAACTACGTAAACCTAACTAACCTGAGGGCGTCACACACATCCATGCCCGAGGCAGGATTCGAACCTGCGACCGTAACAGCCACATGGTTCCGGACTGAAGCGCGTAGAACCGTTCGGCCACAGCGGCCGGCCTACCGCGTAACAGCAACGTGGCTCGTAGTAATTGTTCGATACGACGACCGCCAGTTTCAGTGCATGCAACGGTGCATGAAGTTCTGGCACACTCTCTCAAAGTTCGCTGGTGTCTGTCATACTAGCACACACTTAGGACTCCAACAACTGTGGCAACATATCTCGGAGGAAACCACGTAACGTGGACCACACGGGGAGGCAGCAAATGAAGTCCTATTAGGTGATCTTGTACAATGCTATCCCATACGTTGGCACAGAATCGTTACTGGTGGCCACCGACGTAGATGGCAAGGGGATTGTCCTCACTTCGGGCATTGATATTGCGGCTGTTGAAAAACACCATTACGGGTGAATGAGACTTCACCCATGAAAAATGCAAAATGTACGAATTTAGGCTCTACAGCACTGAGACTGTCTTTCGTCACTTTGAATAATTACTACGAGCTACGTTGATGCTACGCGGTGTACACTGTGTATGCCCGTAACACAACAAAATATGCATTTTCGACCACTGGTTCTCTACCTCAATATAACCGGTCGTGGACCCACTAACACCTGTTTCAATTTGACCCAAAAGGTTTGACACACCCCGTATACCCTGTCAGGCCTAGTAGCAACACTAAACACTAACAACGCTAACGCACTCTGGTGCTTGTTGTACGTGCCACAGAGAACTGCAACTTATTCCAGACACACTGTTTAAGGGGAGTGATGAGCGTCAGATGTTGAGTGATCACTGTGAAAAGGAGAAGCCGTCTACTCGTTGGAGACAGCGTCACAAACACGTGACAGAGTTCGAAACGAACCGCACTTGTGGGATTCCATTTGCCAGGCCGCTCGAATCTTGCGGTATCAAGATCTGTAGAGCACTCGGATGTGGCAGTAGCCCGATGGTGGACTGAATGGGAACATGAGAACAGGCATGCTCTTCCGCCGATCATGTCTGTCTACCACAAGGAAACGCGGTCCACCAAGAGCATCGGAACCCCTCCATATATGCGCCTGCCATACGAGAACAAGTAATGGACCTCCTAAAACATGCTATTGGTCGAGGATTAACGGCAGCCGGACTAGGTAATCATCGTTCTGTTAACACCAGAATACAAGCGGCTGCGACTGGAATGGTGCTGCTGCATTGTTTACGGCGATGATCACGGTTTTGCACTGCCCCAGATAACCATCTCCGTGAGCTCGGCGGCCACCTGGGAAGAGGCCTTGTTCTTTCAGTTTTAGAGAGGCACAGAGCTGCTGCTCTGGCGCCATAGCGTTGGGAGCCATCGCACAGTGTATGACTCCAGGTCATAGCTGGTAGTGGTATAGGGAACCGTGACGACATATCGGTACTTCACGGACGTCCTACGTTCTCATATGTCTGAAATGGCAATGTGAGCGAGTACTGACTAAGAACTAATAACGTTAATACTGGCGTTACTTGTGCTACGGCAGCTGCTGCCATTAATAGTGATAATTATAATATACATGGTGAGTCAGGAGGAAAGGTACACGCTTTGACGGGTGATACTACTGGTGATTCTAAACAAAAAACTTCTATTAAACATGGCCTTTTCTCAACCGTCTCCTGGTAAACCAATGAAAACTGCTAGGAACAGGAAAGGTGCAGGTGACGCTAAATTAAGTAAAAAAATGGTTCAAATGGCTCTGAGCACTATGGGTCTTAACTTCTGTGGTCATCAGTCCCCTAGAACTTAGAACTACTTAAACCTAACTAACCTAAGGACAGCACACTCATCAATGGCCGAGGCAGGATTCGAACCTGCGACCGTAGCCGTAGCGCGGTTCCAGACTATATAGCACCTACAACCGCTCGGCCACTCCGGCCGGCGGTTTTTTTTTGTTGATGAACCAAAGAATTCGCGATGAATTCAATGATTAAATAATTATCAATGCAATTTTCAAAACAATTCCAATTACTAGGCGTTACGTAGTAGCTGATTCGGCTCTACAGAGTGTTTTGAGTGGCATCCCTTTATCGAGTGTAGCAAAACAGGTTCTTCGATTTATCGTTGAATTTTCAAGAGGCTTGGGAAGTTCAATGTATCGAGATTCTCGATTGATCGATGTTCGAGTTAGTAACTGAAAAACGTGAAGCGAGAGGTAAGGGCCGGCCCGTGGCTGATACCACTGTGTACAGCGGTGCCGGGTGGCTCGTCTGCTGCGGATGGCGGGCAGCGAGCGGTCGCCAGCCGGTAGCACTGGTCCGCAACGCCAACAGGCGGCCAAGTCAGAGAGAGACTGCGACCAATCAGACGCCCGCGATGTATTTTTTTCTTTTTCTTTTTTGTGTGCGTGTGCAGTGGAGTGCTGATGCTGGGAGAGTGGGAGGGGGGCAGGGTTGGTTCTGTGTCACCACCTCAAAAAAAAGTTTTTTTTTTCCTATTTCATTCCGACAGTTAGGGGAGCTAAGCTACAAGTTAAAGTAATACATCACTGAGGTCTTTGTTTGTCAGTCCTGCTTATTTAATTATCAATTAAACTGTGTTCTTTAAAAATAGGTTCACTTATTTCTTGCAATTCCAAAACTGTTTGCAAAATAGTCAACATTAAACTTTGGTTGCTTAACCACTGTACCAAAAGATTGCTTTCCTCCCTCCCCACCCCTAAAAAAAAATTATTTTGTCTTTGTGGGGTTGGTTGGGCAGAGGGCGGGAGGTGACAAGTTAAAATTCTGTACCGGGTGCCCAACTGCCTACCTACGCCACCGAGCATGCGATGTACGACCAGCTTGCGTCGCAACGTGAAATGCAGTCGTTTATCGGCTGAAAGAAAATATCGATCTGTCAAATGTCACAAAAGCAGCACTGGGGATTTGTTAATTCGTACGTGCTAAAGCGAATACCAATCCTACAGGGCTATTTATTTAACGTGAAATATACTGAACAGCCGGGTGTAGGCATCGGACGGAAGCCTGCGAGAGGGAAATGTTATCCTTTTGCTGCGCTGAATTAGCCGAGCGGTCTTGGGCGCTGCAGTCATGGACTGTGCGGCTGGTCTCGGCGGAGGTTCGAGTCCTCCCTCGGGCATGGGTGTATGTGTTTGTCCTTAGGATAATTTAGGTTAAGTAGTGTGTAAGCTTAGGGACTGATGACCTTAGCAGTTAAGTCCCGTAAGATTTCACACACACATTTAATTTCATTTAGCCTTTTGTTGCGGTTTACATGGCATTCTGGAAATAATATGAATTGACCAGATAAATTTTCATTTGTTTCATTTCAGAAATTATAAAGCCATTACAGTTTTCTACTGGGATACTCATGGATGAAGTAAGTAGCCTCTATGATTTGAATACCTTTTTTCCGTCCCCGTCATCCTCCATGCATACCCGACTTGGCCCCATCCGATTTTCGTCTGCTTCCAAAACTTTAAGAACATCTTAGAGGACCTCACTTTTGATAGCGATCAAGCGCTGCAAAAAGTGGTCATATTATGGTTCCGTCAACAAGTCAAACAGTGCCGGCCGGGGTGGCCGAGTGGTTCTAGGCGCTACAGTCTGGAACCGCGTGACTGCTACGGTCGCAGGTTGGAATCCTGCCTCGGGCATGGATATGTGTGATGTCCTTAGGTTAGTTGGGTTTAATTAGTTTTAAGTTCTAAGGGACTGATGACCTCAGAAGTTAAGTCCCATAGTGCTCAGAGCCATTTTTTTTTAACCATGTTACAGTAACGGTATCAACGAACTGGTCTCTCGTTGACAAAAATTTGTTTATCGCCAGAGTGACTATGTTGAGAAATAAATATGTAGACATGAAGAATAAAGATGTGGGATGTTATTAAAGTTCGTTCCATTTAAAAGGCTTTAACAGCTTTTACATAAAATATGCGGAGGCATTACTTTTCAGAACGCCTTCGTCTTAATGTGACAAGTGCTACTTTGACTTCAAATTTCAACCTGATTCGTACTCCTTGAATGACGCTACCATTCCAGAGTGAAGTCCTTAGTCCACTACAACGAAAGAGCTGAATAACTGGACAAACAGATCGCAGCCCGCTGTATTGGCATAGACGAGCGGTTCGTTGCCTCTGATTCACTACTCGCGTTTGTGTTCATGTTTTGGCCTCGAGCAAAACACAGTTTGCGAATCCTGAGCTTTAACACGTGTAGTTCTCCAGTCGTTGCTAATGATACCTTACGGTGAATTTCACTACATAAAGAATACCAACTTGTCACAGTTGTCATTTAAATTTCATGTAATGTATTTCTTAAAGGCATATTCGATTGGGTCTGCCTTGGTTCGCAAAGGCATAGTTTGGTACAATTGACTATATTAAATCTTTCTTAGCAACATTACCTATAATGTATACCCCATGAATGAAAGTGTACGACAAATCTGGAACCACGGTGCATGTTTTGTGAAACCAGTGACAGTTTTCTTACTCGTTTATTCTTATTTTCAATAGAGGTTACCCGTGTTTTTAGTAAAAAGAAAAAGGAACTAACAGATGATCGTGCAACGATATTAAAATACGAGGCCTGTTCAGAAAGTAAGCCCCGATTGCTTGCCAAATTGAAACCACAGTGAACATCAGAAATGTTTTACTTGTAACACACCTTTGAGCTACTTCTCTACGTAGTCGCCGTTCTGACTTAGACTTTTGTCATAGCGTTGTACCAACTTTTCAATAGCCTCATCATAGAAGGCAGCCGCCAGTGCTTTCCGCCAATTCTCCACGCTGGCCTACACCTCGTTGTCTGTGTCAAAATGTTGTCTTCAAAGACAGCGGTTCATGTGACCAGAGATGAAACTCACGGGGAGACAATTGCGGACTGTATTGTAGGTAATCTCACATTTCCATTTGAAAACGATGCAGGAGCATCTTCATTGCCCCTGCAGAATGCGGCTGAGAATTGTCTTGAAGAAGAAACAGCACGACAGTTATGTAATGTTAGCTGCATAGCTTCAGGCGAAATTTCTCACCAGGCCCTCGTACTTGGCGGCAGACACTATTTTCTAGACATCTTTACGCACTCACTGCGAGCTCAGAAATGAGAAGAGCGACGTGATGCTAACTGGGGTTATACTAGAGACACTACCCAACACATCTGTGCAAAGCTTTATCGGATTTTCATAGTCGTTTCCATTTCGCGACCGATCGGAGCTTACTTTCTGAACGCCCCTCGTATGTCTCGGTAAAAAAGTAAAAAGGTTAAAATAGCATGCAAATTGGAACCTCAAATAATAATGTCGTGTGACGAGGGCCTCCCATCGGGTAGACCGCCCGCGTGGTGCAAGTCTTTTCGATTTGACGCCACATCGGCGACTTGTGCGTCGATGGGGATGAAATGATGATGATCAGGACAACACCCAGTCCCTGAGCGGAGAAAATCTCTGAACCAGCCGGGAATCGAACCCGGGCCCTTAGGATTTACGTTCCGTCGTGCTGACCACTCAGCTACCGGGGGCAGACACCTCAAATAATTTATTGTAAATGTAATCATTTTACCACAGAGTAAAGATCTTTCACGTTGAACTAAGTGAGTCATCAAATTTTAAATCTGTTGTTCAAAATTGGTTCAAATGGCTCTGAGCACTATGGGACTTAACAACTATGGTCAACAGTCCCCTAGAACTTACAACTACTTAAACCTAACTAACCTAAGGACAGCACACAACACCCAGCCATCACGAGGCAGAGAAAATCCCTGACCCCGCCGGGAATCGAACCCGGGAACCCGGGCGTGGGAAGCGAGAACGCTACCGCACGACCACGAGATGCGGGCAAATCTGTTGTTGTTTTCCCGGTTGTTTAGAGAAGAGAACGCTCACAGCGTTTTGAGAACCACCTATGTAACGCTGATTCTTCCAGACATTCAGGCTCTGCCGTGTGACGTAACGCATCCTGAGAAAATCATTCAAAAAAATGTGTGTGAAATCTTATGCGACTTAACTGCTAAGGTCATCAGTCCCTAAGCTTACACACTACTTAACCTAAATTATCCTAAGGACAAACACACACACCCATGCCCGAGGGAGGATTCGAACCTCCGCCGGGACCAGCCGCACAATCCATGATTGCAGCGCCCAAGACCGCTCGGCTAATCCCGCGCGGCTGGAAATCATTACCGCCGTCTCTGCAGAATATCCGGAAATAATTTCTACCAGGGGGCAATTTCAGCCGTTATCCTCGCTAGTTACCCTAATTTCAGTTTCGAATTTGAGTGATCGTGCAATCTAGGACGACTGTTAGTGTACCGTATAAATTAGTCCTACGTTTGAAACTTCCTGGCAGATTAAAACTGTGTGCCCAACCCAGACTCGAACTCGGGACCTTTGCCTTTCGCGGGCAAGTGCTCTACCAACTGAGCTACCGAAGCACGACTCACGTCCGGTACCCACAGCTTTACTTCTGCCAGTACCTCGTCTCCTACCTTCCAAACTTTACAGAAGCTCTCCTGCGAACCTTGCAGAACTAGCACTCCTGAAAGAAAGGAGAGCTTCTGTAAAGTTTGGAAGGTAGGAGACGAGGTACTGGCAGAAGTAAAGCTGTGGGTACCGGGCGTGAGTCGTGCTTCGGTAGCTCAGTTGGTAGAGCACTTGCCCGCGAAAGGCAAAGGTCCCGAGTTCGAGTCTCGGTCGGGCACACAATCTGCCAGGAAGTTTCATATCAGCGCACACTCCGCTGCAGAGTGAAAATCTCATTCTAGTCCTACGTTACTTATTTTGTAAAGATCTCAAACAGTAAAAGGAAGGGAACAAAAAGAGTAGTTCGCGAGAAATGTCGCCTTCTTTCTATGGTTGAAATTTGCTGTTACCGAAGATAATACGCAGATTACAGAGGATTTGTCAGTCCTAACCTGGATGTGTGTGGAATTCGACCACGCTAAGAGGCAAGGCGAAAAACAAGTCAGACTCATCGTAGATGTTCTCCAGTGTCAAATATGTTGGAGTTCGCTATATTTGGCACACGGCGTGCAGCGTAAAAAGGTCAGAAGCGCTTTTTTTGTCGGTAGTCATATTTATTTTCCTGTCGCAGCGGATTAAGTGTTAGAACGAATGCCTGCGCGTACATAACTCGGTGCGATGGGATAAATGTTGCGCGCCGAGCGGAGGAGGTTGGTTGCGACGCGCTGCTCGGCACGGGCAGAAAGAGACGGGCTGTCCGCCACTTTGCAACGACGTACGGCGCAGTGTGGGGAGGGGAAAAAAAGCCGCCTGGGTGCACAATGTATGCAGGAATGCCGCGCCTGGCCTGAATACCGGCCGCGGGGAGCGGGGGAAGGGGCGACGGCAGCGCACGTCACCAAAGTCGGCCGGGGAAGCACCGATTACCCTCCACACGGCCGCTGCTGACCCAGGGTCAGGCGCGGTTCACGCTTCTCCCATGCTTACACCAAACCGATTGAGCATTGTTCCTTTTAGCGCTCAAACTGCGCTATCGTCTGGCGAAAGAACAAAAAAACCGAGAGCGTACAAATTGTTGAGCTGACCAGCTTGTAAAATTGTTTGCTAACACTGAAGAGGAGGTAATGTTTATGTTTTGGGCATCATGAAAATAAGTTTCAAATTAAATAAATCGTAATAACTAGATTGTCGATGATTCTTTTCATCTACATCTACATGGATACTCTGCAAATCACATTCAAGTGCGTGGCAGAGGGTTCATCGAACCACCTTCACAATTCCCTATTATTACAATCTCGTATAGCGCGCGGAAAGAAAGAACACCTGTATCTTTCCGTACGAGTTCTGATTTCCCTTATTGAATCGTGGTGATCGTTCCGCCCTATGTAGGTCGGTGTCAACATAATATTTTCGCATTCGGAGGAGAAAGTTGGTGATTGCAATTTCGTGAGAATATTCCGTCGCAACGGAAAACGCCTTTCTTTTAATGATTTCCAGCCCAAATCCTGTACCATTTCTGTAACACTCTCTCCCATATTTCGTGATAATACAAAACGTGCTGCCCTTCTTTGAACTTTTTCGATGTACTCCGCCAGTCCTACCTGGTAAGGATTCCACACCACGCAGCAGTATTCTAAAAGAGGACGGACAAGCGTAGTGTAGGCAGTCTCCTTAGTAGGTCTGTTAAATTTTCTAAGTGTCCTGCCAATAAAACGCAGTCTTTGGTTAGCCTTCCCCACAACATTTTCTATGTGCTCCTTGCAATTTACGTTGTTTGTAATTGTAATACCTAGGTATTTAGTTGATTTTACGGCTTTTGGACTAGATTGATTTATCGTAACCGAAGTTAACGAGTTCCTTTTACCACTCATGTGGATGACCTCACACTTTTCGTTATTCAGGGTCAACTGCCACTTTTCGCACCATTCAGGTATTTTGTCTAAATCGTTTTGCAATTTGTTTTGATCTTCTGTTGATTTTATTAGTCGATAAACGACAGCGTCATCTGCAAACAACCGAAGACGGCTGCTCAGATTGTCTCCCAAATCGTTTATATAGATAAGGAACAGCAAAGGACCTATAACACTACCTTGGGGAATGCCAGAAATCATTTCTGTTTTACACGTCAATTACTACGAACTGTGACCTCTCTGACAGGAAATCACAAATCCAGTCACATAACTGAGACGATATTCCATAAGCACGCAATTTCAATATGAGCCGCTTGCGTGGTATAGTAATTTAGTGGATTACTCCTACTCTTCTGTTCCCATTTTTTTTTTTTTTTTTTTGTCATGACGAACTTTAGGAGGGAAAAGCGGGTAACACTGAGAACATATTACAAACTCCGTGGAAAGTTTGCGCAAAGTAATTCAGCCGAACAAGAAGGCTCTGATGAGACATGGTTAAACTTGAAAAAATCTGTTCGGTTGTGGACATTAAACCCTCGTGGAGTTCTTATGTCAGTCGTTCTGAGGAAAATCCCGGCATCGTCAGTGTTAATATTCCGGCAGTCTGATAACATCTATTCGTCGACTTTCACAGCAATTGGAACATGTAACGAATTCTGAAAGAAGATCTGCAAATTTTGGCCTGAAAAATCGAACCGAAAAAAAAGAATTGAAGCCAGAACGATCACGAGAAGCGCCTAGCCCCCCTTCTAACAGCCGTGTACCGCAAGTCTCTAGATGAACGGAAAGTTCCAAATTATTGTATGATTGTATGATTATATGATAGCGGAACAAACGCTGGTAGCAGTTACTTCTGTAAAATATCTGGGAGTATGCGTACGGAACGATTTGAAGTGGAATGATCATATAAAATTAATTGTTGGTAAGGCGGGTGCCAGGTTGAGATTCATTGAGAGAGTTCTTAGAAAATGTAGTCCATCATTAAAGGAGGTGGCTTATAAAACACTCGTTCGACCTATACTTGAGTATTGCTCATCAGTGTGTGATCCGTACCACGTCGGGTTGACGGAGGAGATAGAGAAGATCCAAAGAAGAGCGTCGCGTTTCGTCACAGCGTGATAGCGTTACGCAGATGTTCAGCAAACTCAAGTGGCAGACTCTGCAAGAGAGGCGTTCTGCATCGCGGTGTAGCTTGCTATCCAGGTTCCGAGAGGGTGCGTTTCTGGATTAGGTATCGAGTATATTGCTTCCCCCTACTTATACCTCCCGAGAAGATCACGAATGTAGAATTAGAGAGATTCGAGCGCGCACAGAGGCTTTCCGGCAGTCGTTCTTCCCGCGAACCATACGTGACTGGAACAGGAAAGGGAGGTAATGACAGTGGCACGTAAAGTGCCCTCCGCCACACACCGTTGGGTGGCTTGCGGAGTGTAAATGTAGATGTATATGTAGAGCATCTCCCCGCTGGGTACAAGCGTAAAAAGACCGGGCAACAGTTTCACCAAGAAAATGATGGTCACTGATGAAGAGCACTTTCTGTTGAGCGGCTTCGTGCAAGAGCATGATTGCCGTTTTTGGGGCACAGAAAATCCTGGAGTTATTATGCAGAATGAGCTCTAAAATTGCGACTATGGTTTCACATCAGCTGTAGAATATTTCAGAACAAATGAAAATTTGTGCCGGACCGGGACACGAACGTGAATTTCCCGCTTATCGCGAGGTATCGCCTTAACCACTTCGGGCGTCCGAGCACGCTTCCAGGAGCGGCCCAAATCTCCATTTCTCGTAGTGTGTGCTTTTTCGCTTCCCAATCACATGGACATCACTAACAGTCGATTTGGGCAGGTTCAGAAGGGTTCAAATGTTCTTGATGGATTTCTTACTCAGATGACAGCCAGTTACTAGTCAACATAAAAGTCACTGAGCTTCCGTGACGAACCCATTCTGCTGTTTTGCTCCTCCACTGGCAAAACAATACTCCACGCCTACTTTTACACAGGCAAATCCACCTATCGTGAAATTTAGTGGTAAATTAGCATTAGTAATGGTGTCCTAGCACTTTTGATCAAAAAGTGTACCTGTATGTGTTAACATATTGAATACTATGTCTGAAAATAGAGTGAAGATAATCGTGTTTTGGACAGAAACTGGGAAAGATGTCGAAAAGACAAGTAAGGTGGAATGAAAGAATAATAACAGGCAATTTTCTTGGATAAAAAACTATTTTTTGTCCTTAATTTATTTATTCATTATTAACATCTTTTTTTGTTAGCATTATTTATCATATCTGCTGGTAACATCTTCAAATGTGCAATTAAATGACACATTCCTCTAACCGCTACAATACAGATTCGACATCAAATTCAAACTACAGCATTATTGTGAACATCTAAGTTAAGTTATTACATTTTTATTACTACCATCATGACTAAAATCGACGAAGATAAGCAAATAAGAAGTAGATATGTGTAGAGAAGAGCCGAACTCTACAAACATGTTGGTAGAAAAGTAGGTCCCATTAATTTATGAAACAGCGACAGCGAACCTGAGTTTTGTTTCTGATGTTCATCAACACTTTAGAGTATATTAGCGTTTTGGTTAAAGTAGCAACACTCTGTTTCAACTCTGTTCCCATACAGCACGTGCGGACTGAATGGTTATTACGCTTCCAGTTGCGGTTTCCTAAAATTCACAAAGACGCAACGTATTTTAAGTTCTGCTTCGCTGCCGACGCAAAACGCTGTCTTGTTCACGCGCCGCGAAATTCCTGCTCCTGGGAAAACCGGGCTTTAAGCAGATTTTAGTCTGATCTACCTTTCCAGATCTCTTAAGTGACCTGCTGTGTTTACTGATAAAATATATTAGGTATGTTTGACTCCGATTTCTATATTTTTCTTGTTTAAATTTACATTACGTTATTGAGTTTAGTGTTACATGACTGCATCGTCAAATTTGGACAGCCGCATGGGCGTCTGATGATCGAGTTATGTAACTTCGATAACACCATGCAAGTATGAACATCATTCATAAAGACAGATGAGAGGAATGTGGCAAACATATGTCATATTCAGCTGACATGTGTGTGAATTGAGGGCGATCAGTGATAAGCCTGATATCTTCAGACTTTCCTGCACCTAAACTCCGTCTAATCCCCCAAGAAGTTCCTAAGCTACATTAAATTGAGGCCATTGTGCATTAACATAACAGTCGTTATCAGAACGAGAACTGATTACATGGAATATCCCAGAAGGCTTCGTCCAAGGGCCCTTACTTTTCCTCGTGTTCATTAACGACCTCTAAACAATATTATTACCAGATGCTATGTTTTTTATGTTTGTAAATGATAGAAACATCGAAGGATAAGCATATCAAATTTAATTTTAGACAGAGCTATTCATGGAATTTCCATGGACATTAATAATTGATTTCTGATCGATCTACTGTCACTGAATTCTCATAAAATTCAGTACAAGCAATTCAAAACATAGGACTTAGGCAACACATGCATAAACTCGAGGACTTGCGGATGGAAAGGGTAGACAGTAAACTTCACAACAAATTCCGTTGGAAGAGCATACAACTGGTGCTCAAACAAATTTTTGTTCCCAATAGGAATGTTGTTAGACATCGGTCACGTAACAATAACAGAAAAGCTGACATATTCTGCTTATAGTCATTGTACAAGGTCACAAGTTACCCTACTTCGGGGTTAACTGATCGAAGGTAAGTTTTACCACAAGATTATGATACAAATCGTTTGTGGTATGAGCTCAAGAACATATTGCATCTAAGAAACTGGCTGTGCTAATTACTGCCTCTCATTACATTTACTTCATAAGGAATTGGTCATAATTAATACATCTCCCTCTCAGATCAGCAGCTCTGTTCACTAAATCAATACTAGGAATTAAAGATTAGTAAAAAGATTGTCAAAATCCTCGGTCCAGAATGGTACTTACTATTCAGGAAAGCACACTTTCAATAGCTTACAAGCAACCATAAAAAGTGTAGCTATCAGTAAAGTACAGTTTAAGAAAAGCTTAAAGGTTTCTACGATAATTGGCGGCATTAGCCAAGGAATTATTTTATGCGCCTCTGTATAAATTCATTTTACTTGATGTGTACATAAAGAAATGTACAAAATTTTGAATATTTGTTCGTCATTGAGGACGATCTGAATTAGAATCCAAGGAAAGAACATTAGCGTATCAGCGTTTCCGGACATGTATTACATAATCGAACATCTCCTCACCACGGGCTGACGAGACAAACGGTGTATTTAATATAATTTGAAGTGTTGTTATTAGAATGTACCAAAATGGCTGTAATTGAAGAAATGTCGACTTTATAATAAGAACTGTTATCTAATTCGGCAACATGATTTGGATTTTCCATGACTTTTTCAAATCAGATGAATTTCGATATGGTTATTAATAATAGGCTATCGATGCCACTTATTCGTAATTCGAAAACAATATGTCGTTACTCACATTCTTATTATTACTGTGTTTACTATTATGCAGTCAATAATTAATATTAGTTTTATTTAGCAACGCCGTCCAGATGGTGTGCTAATATCGTACTGATACTATCAAACAAACAAAAAATCAAAATCAAAATTTACTAGAGACGAAATGGTTTCCGATTTTTGATCATACGAGTAGTTCTGTTATCTGAGTCGTTGACATTGAAAATGACGTGCAAAAATGTGTTAAGATCACTTTAAATTGCAGCAATGCCATAAACTATTTTATCTGCAGATGTCGCAGACATCTGACGTTAAAATATTTAGGAGACTTGGTAAGACTGGAGACAGAGGACTGTTTGTTCTCAGCAGGAAAGCGAAACTGTGCAATTACAGAATTACGAAACAGACTTTCAGATGAATAGATGTGCGTGTTAGATATTGCAGTTTTAACCCATGAAACATAAGATGTACAGCAGCATGTGAAACTAGAGGATTTGAAGTAGCAAAGTTTAATCTAAGATTTGAGACAGAACAAAGACGTCCATGGATCCAAGTGCTGCGGATGATACAGGGACCGCATTTTAAGATTTTCCAAATGACCATAGATGCCGCCACTGAAATGCGCCGTACGTAATGCTTTAAAATTTTTGATTTGTTATTGTTAAACAAATGCAGCTCAGAAAGTGGCCGAGCTCTGTATTTAGAGCGTGTGTTTAAGGAAACACTTCTGCTACTGTATGGATAACAGGTGCACCACAGTGTGCAAAACATGTAAATAGCACCCAGATTCACCGTGAAATTCAGGTGGTGTGTAGCCTATGGACTAAACGCAATTTGACCATGGCCGTACAGATGTAGCTGATGCTGATCGGAGCGTCCAGGTATTGCACCACGCAATTTCCATCTTTCCGGCAAGCTGCAAAAGTATTTGAGGGGAAAGAGATTTTCCAACGATGAAGACAAACGCGGTTCTCAAATGGCTCTGTGAGCAAGGAGCGGATTTCTACCGTCGACCGTCGAGTCGTCGAGGAATTGAAAGAGCGCTGGAAAATTCCTATCGTTGTTTAGAGAGACTTGGTGACTATGTTGGAAAATTGTGTCATGTATGTTTGCCACTCTGGAGTGTAATGCAGTATTCAAGAAAAGTTACTTGGCTTGTCATAACAATGTGTAACCTACTTTTTGAAGGCTCCTCGTATTTCATACCTTACTTTCAGTGATGCTGGACGGCTTTTGTTTCATATAAACCACAGTTGGAACGTTGCCTTGGGAGATTTTGTAAATAATTTTACATGTGTATGCTACAGTGTGTAATCACAGTTTTCGTGAGCATATTCACCATATACGGTTGCTTTCTTAGTTAAATGGTAGATGTATTTCTGTGCATCTACGGGATTCCCGAAGATGATCAGATGGCCGAAACATTTAATCCACAACTCTTGGTATTCCTGAAATACGACTTTTTCAAATCTCTAGACGCAGTTTAATCCTTCTGAAACTAATATTTCTCGTTACCAATGGCAGAGTGTAAAAAATGTTTCCGATATCGTTTCTAATGAACGTAAAATCAAATTTTTTATAAAGGTGAATATTTTAAGGAACAATAATAACATATATTACCGAAATAGTTTGTCATTCATTGCTTTTGTATAAAACTTTTGTGGCGACCCTAGAATATACCGCTGATGGTGTGAAATTCATTTTTTTAATTTCCATCTTTACATTTTATTTCATATTTCTGAGAAGAGACGTATGAGGGAGAATGAAAAGGCATGGTAGAGAAATCTCTGATGAGGGAAGTGCGTGACCGCGAACACTCAGAACCACACAAAAGTTTTCTAGAAAATAATCAGGCCCATCCTAAAAACAGTGACATTAGCCATTCATATAAAAAATTGACAATCTTTCACGAGAGAAATTTAAAGGAAGGAAGGAAATTTCGGTTTAATGTCCCGTCGACATCGAGGTCATTAGAGACGGAGAACTAGCTCCGATTGTGTCAAGAATGAGGAAGGAAATCGGCCGTGGCCTGTCAAAGGAAGAATCCCAGTATTTGCCTGGGGCGATTTAGCGAAATCACGGAAAACCTAGATCTGGATGGCTGGGCGCGGGTTTGAACCATCTTCCTCCAGAATGCGAGTCCGCTGCGTTAACCACTGCGACACCCTACTCGGTGTGTGTGTGTGTTTGTGTGTGTGTGTGTGTGTGTGTGTGTGTGTGTGTGTGTGTGTGTGTGAGGGAGAGGGAGAGGGAGAGGGAGAGGAAGAGGGAGAGGGAGAGGGAGAGGGAGAGGGAGAGGGAGAGGGAAATTTGAATGACCACTTACCCATGGTAAAGAGAGGAGCTCTGGTATTGCAAGAAACAAATTAAGAAAATACGTATATGGACCAAAACCACACGTTTTTCAATGTTGCGACTTGCTGCTGTATTTTCCCCGGCTGAAAACAGCAAACGTTTTCTACTGACCTGAGAGTGTTGCATGCTATTTGGTCTTCACCGTGCAAATGTGAGTTTTCAGGTAATTGTTCAAAGCAAAGTGGAAAAGAACAACAATGCATCTCCGCCAAAGGCCTCTTTTTCGAATTCTCCAGCTGTTCTGGAGAGGCAAGTCTTGTACCGGTGTACGAGCCAACTTGAGGTACGGGCTCTTCCTGACCATAAAAATCATTATATCTGTCCAGTGTATCTTCCTGCATTTCTGTGTCACCTCCATTGTATTTGTGGATTATTACGCTATATAACATATTCGCGAACTCCTTATCTTCGAGGCCGATTACGTTTCCATACTCAGCACTTCGCAACTTTTGCCTCTAACATTTGGACAACATTCACGGGATAATTTCGCCTCTTGATACCAATGTACACTCTTTACACTGTATCCCCCAACCGAACACGCCAAAAGACGGCTGCCTACTACAGTTATACTATTCATACAACCTGAGTAATTACAACATACCACCGTCGGAGAGCGCTAGCAGAAAACATTTGCGTGTTGCATGCGAATGGCTCAAACCACTGTTTTTGGGATGAGCGATTTATATTCTACGCTCATTTTCGTGGGGTTCTGCGTGGTCAAGGTGACGCACTTCCCTTGCCAGAAAAAAACGTGCCAACGCTGAAATTATTACGTGGTCATTGGTAAAAACTGCACTGCATAACTAGCAATGACATGTTTACCTCCGATACGATGCCCTGAGCTTCTTCTCCTTCTTCTTCAGCTTGGGAACACTATTTGAGCCCAAGCATTCTGTGGTGGCCTAATATTATATTTGCAAAAAACAACAAAAATAAGCGTATAGGAATTTAAATTTTAAATAGAATTTCTTCTCGTGAAACTTGATCCAAGTTGGAGAACGTGGCCAAAAAAATCATCGCATTTCAAAAGACACTTTTTCTTAAATCAGCAAAAAACCTATAGTTGCGATAGAAAAAATATTAAATGAGAATGTTAAAGAGCTTACAAATATCTGTCGATTCCTTTTTTATAAGTATCGATTGCTTCGTTACATTTCGAGGTATAGTGAAAAAAACGGTAAAAATCGGGTTCTTTATATCTCTTTACCATTCACATTCCTATCCTTGCCATTTACTGTTAGTACAGCCCGAGGTAAGTCGAAAAAGTACTTGTTTGAAGAATTAAAACATCATTAATTACTTAAGGGACACGTCGCTGTTTTGAAGAAAGTCGCATCCGGTAGTTTGGTAAATTTTCTCAGCAAACAGGGCTACGGTAACGGTTTTAGGCTCATTTTCTTCGTGAAGAATTGTGTTACCACGCTGTTAAATAACTGATTTTATTAGTTGTAAGGATCAAAAAACGACTTCGAAAAACTTGTACTGTTGTTGGGCGTGTTTCTTCATCGATCTCAATTTTTATTTGATGATGGTAACTTTTAAAGAAAGAAATTTCAGAAAATTTTTCACGAATTACAAAAAAATGTTTTACGACCGTCTGGAACCGAAAAAAAGCCTAAAACGGTTACTACAGGACCATTTGCTCAAAAGTTCTAGCCAATTACCGGGAGTGCCTTTCTTTTCAAAATATCAATATACATCGAAAAATAATTAATATTTTTAATTTTTCTAACAAGTGATTTTTTTTTTACTTACCACGAGCTACATTTACTGTAACTAGTAGGTAAGGTTATAGAGAACCCAATTTTTAACCCTTTTTTGATGTACGAGGTCAGGTCTATTCAAAATATTCCGGAACATTCGTAATTTCGCGCCAATGGAGTGTTGGAGCGCCGGCCGAAGTCGCCGAGCGGTTCTAGGCGCTACAGTCTGGAACCGCGCAACTGTTACGGTCGCAGGTTCGAATCCTGCCTCGGTCATGGATGTGTGTGATGTCCTTAGGTTAGTTAGGTTTAAGTAGTTCTAAGTTCTGGGGGACTGATGACCTCATCAGTTAAGTACCATAGTGCTCAGAGCCATTTGAACCATTTGTGTTGGAGCGAAATGGGGTTAGCATCCCTGTACACGCTTGTGTTTAATGTGTAACTGTAGCAACTTTCATTGTTGCATGTGTGCTAGTTATTGTTCAGCGCTGTACTGAGTAGAGCGTTGTGTCGCACAGTTTGCAGATTTCCACGCGGCAGAGTTTGAGGAGCAAAGCGTCTGCATTAAATTTTGAGCGAAAATCAAGAAAAGCTTCACAGAGACACACGACATGATGCAGGAAGCCTATGGTGATGAGTGCTTAAGCCGTGCTCGGTATGACGAATATTTCACATGGTTTAAAAATGGCCAGACGGAAGTGAAAGACGATCCTCGTTTAGAACGCCGTTCGGCATCTACCGACGACTCTCCCGTCAGGGAGGTCAATGAAACTGGGCGTGCCAATCGAAGACTGACTGTCCGAGAAATAGTACGTAGCAGAACGTAACATTTCAGTTGGATCATAACATGAAATGTGAAAAGGAAGTGGCCTGATATGTGGCGAGACAATTCATGACTCCTGCATCACGATAACGCACCCGCACATTCATCCCTGTTGGTGCGTTACTGTGGCACAAAAAACGAAATCACTGTGTTGCCTCATCCCCCATAATCTCCAGACCTGATCCCTGCGCACTTCTCTTTATTTACAAAGTTGAAAATCCCATTAAAAGAGGAAGATTTTCAACGGTGGACGAGATAAAAGAAACTTCGCATTGTGGAGGGAAGTATTTCGAAGGGCACCATGCACAACAAGAAAAAAGTAAGCGTAGAAAAATTTTTGTGGACAAAGTTCCGGAATTGTTTGAACGGACATTGCATCTTGAAGCGCAAAAAACCTATCGATACTCATAAAAATGAAATCCATAGATCTTTTTAACCCCTACAACTTCCTCATTTAACATTTTTCGATTGGAGGTATAGTTTTTTACTTATACGAGGGCTATCCACAAAGTACATTACGTTTTGGAATTAAAAATAAATAAAGTATTGGAAAAGTTTTTTTATTATATACAGATGAAAGCCACACTTAAATACTACTTTTCTACATAGTTGCCATTTAAATTAAGGCACTTATCGTAGCGATGGACGAGCTTGGAAATTCCTTCGTCGTAAAATTCGGCCGCCTGCGCCTTCAACCACGTGGTTACCTCTTCTTGAAGCTGTGCGTCGTCATCAAAATGCTGCATAGCCAACCACTTCTTCATTGCTGGGAATAAGTGGAAGTCGCTCGGTGCCAGGTCGGGACTGTACGGCGGATGAGGAAACAACTCCCACTTAAAAGATGCGAGAACTTCACGAGTGGCATTTGCCGTGTGGGCCCGGGCGTTGTCGTGAATCAGCAAGACCTTTGAGCCCAACTTTCCCATGCGCTTGTTTTGTATTGCTCTTCTGAGGTTGTGCAGAGTTTGGCAATACCTTTGAGAGTTTATTGTAGTGCCTCTTTCCAGGAAATCCACAAAAATCACATCTTTTCTGTCCCAAAAGAAGAGGTAACCACGTGGTTGAAGCGCAGGCGGCCGAATTTTACGACGGAGGAATTTCCAAGCTCGTCCATCGCTACGATAAGTGCCTTAATTTAAATGGAATCTATGTAGAGAAGTAGTATTTAAGTGCGGCTTTCATCTGTATATAATAAAAAAATTTCCAATGCTTTATTTATTTTTAATTCCAAAACGTAATGTACTTTGTGGGTATCCCTCGTATATATATACATATATTTAAGAAAGTCGTGTTAGTTACACTATTTATAACTCAAGAACGGCTGGACCGATTTGGCTGAAAATTGGCGGAGAGGTAGCTTAGAACCAGGAGACGGACATAGGATACTTTTTTTAATCACGTTCGACCGCTATAAAACGTGGTATAACAAAAACGCATCTGGCATGGAATAACAAAACCCAAATGTCAGCTAAACGTCACTATAAAACATGGTATAACAAAAACGCATCTTACATGGAATAACAAAACGCAAATGATAACAAACGTCTATGGTTAAGTATCTTGAGTGAGAGAGCAATTTTAGCGGCTAAGAATAAAGATGTAGATGACCTAAACTACATGATTCAGAATGAGATCGTTGGTAAAATGCATTCACTCAAATCTATTGACTGTGTAACAAATGAAGATGAAGCCACCAACTATCCAATTGAATTTGTAACATCCTTGGATGTGCCTGGCCTACCCCCGCACAATTTACGCCCAAAAGTTGGCTCCCTAGTAGTCATGCTTCGAAACATAAACCAACCAAAACTGTGCAACGGTACGCGTTTGGTGGTAAGTAAATTGATGAACAATGTTATTTAGGCGACGATACTCAAAGGAAAATTCGAAGGTGAGGAAGTTCTCATTCCAAGGATGCCGATGATCCCAACCGATATGCCGTTTGAGTTTAAAAGACATCAATTTCCGATCCGTCTTGCATTCGCCATGACCGTTAACAAATCACAAGGCCAATCCTTGAAAGTTCGTGGTTTAAATCTGGAATATCCATGTTTTTCACATGGTCAATTAAACGTGGCATGTTCACGGGTCGGAAGACCACCTGCGTTGTTTGTTCTTGTTGAAACGTCCCCTTAGAAAAATTATTGAATTACTGAGCTGATAAACCCCTTAAGTTATTTGATTTTCAAACAGCTGAGCGAAACTGAACGTACTCAGACATTACTCTCTTTACTTATTCTGATCATCACTCAACTGACACACAATATTTTTAGCGCAACGCTATCTGACCAATAATCCCTACAAAAGAATGGCCCTGACTAACAATAACCTATACCTTTCATGAATCACTTACCTCACAAAAATCTTCGTTAGTCGAACTACTGCAATACAGCAAGCGTCAATACTGCCATCTAAATAAAAGATTCTAACTACTGAGAGGCATAGTTAGCAAATGAAAGATTTTGATAGAGAACAAACAATGTATTTACCTTAATAGTGTTCAAAAATCATAATATATATATATATATATATATATATATATATATATATATATATATATATATATATATATCAGTTCATGACATCCAGTCTTAGGAATTTACTGTAATGGACACACGTCCAGATCATCCGCTCTCAATACTCCGCCATCTCACTCCCCACATCCACCACTGCTGGCGGCTAACCTCCAACTGCGCAACGCTACGCGCTCTTCACATCCAACTGCCCAACACTACAATATCAAATATTCCAACAATGCAAACCAGCCACAGACTTCACACAGCACAGTCAGTAATTTTCATACAGAGCGCTACGTGGCGTTACCAACATAAAAACCTAAATAGCCTGATAATAAAACAAAAAATCTCGTGTATCACAAGGTACTTAATTGAAGAGTGGAAGCTGTGCACCAAAAAACATAAAGAATAAAGAATCATTAAAATACTCAAGTTTTCACTTGTATTTCCTAATAAAAAATTGAAGTTAACATCCAAAATCTGATTATTTATTGGCTTTAAGGCGTAACAGAGTTCGCCAGGTCAGCTAGTTTAAGAAATAGAGATTCTTGCAAACTTCGGAGATCTTTTTGGCCATGGTCGCCATCTTGCAATGAGTTTCATGAAAAAGAAACTCTAATTAAAACTTAATTTCCTATACATTAATATTTTTTGCTTTCAGGTAATGATTTTTGCGATCATTTCTCCACAACTCTTGGACTATTTAGCTAGCGAAGAGAGAGCTGTTTCGACGTGTAGCCTGGCAAGCAGAGTAATTGTCATCCCTGGGAGTGTGGCCGGCTCTTCGACCATACATACTAGTAGACTGGCCTTGCTGTGCAGCAGCTATAGGGCTGATGTGCCTCCAACATAAACCACGTGACTGTTGGCAAAACGTGGCGGGATTTCAAATCAGCGGTCTGCCATCCTATGTTTGTATCGTATTTTATCCACATTTCTCGATGGACTGCCAAACGCTTCCAACAAAAATTACGTTTTTATTTGCCAAAAATTATGTCGGAACTACATTTGACCTGGATTTGTTCCATTTATAAAGTCTATCAAATACATCGAACGCCCCTCTGGTGGGCAGCGGGACGAAATTACTATAAACTATCAATTAAAGTAAAATGTCGTTAAAATTCTTATAAACAGTAAGAGTGGAATCGTGTCAAAAGCTTAAACATTGGATTCGCCGCGTTTTGAGCTCTAGTCACTTATGAAATGAAATGGGATATGGGAATTATGTCAACTATAAGTGCCAAAATTGTCGACTTTAGGAGCAGGTCCATTTTAGAGTATCAATTTTAGGTGCACTTCAAAGGTTCAGTTCCTAATATTTTTACAAAATTTTAAACTATCAGTTTAAAAAAAATTATATTTCAGATGAAAGGTGAGACTTCGAAGTTTCAGAAAATAATTTTGGAGCCTACATTTATTTAATAGTATTAGAAGGTAGAAAAAAATTCTCCTCATTTGTCGACTATAGGTGCTCTTACCTTGTTATAATCTCACTTGTATATATAAAACCCGGGTTCGATTCCCGGCGCGGTCAGGGATTTTCTCTGCCTCGTGATGACTGGGGGTTGTGTGATGTCCTTAAGTTAGTTAGGTTTAAGTAGTTCTAAGTTCTAGGGGACTGATGACCATAGATGTTAAGTCCCATAGTGCTCAGAGCCATTTGAACCATTTTATATACAAAAAGGCGCGTACATGCAGATGGCTTAAAGTTTTCCCGTTTCAGTGCCTGTATCCAAAGCTGCCTTCGGTCTTCATCCTTAGGGAACCTATGAGTAGGAACGAGAAAAAGTTATACTTACTTCTGTAACCGAATTATCACAGATACTTTCCAAAATGTAATACGAGTCTGACTTTCCAGGCATCACTTTCGACACTTTAATTTACGTGATACTCTATTTCAAGTGTAAAAAAAACATATAAAAGTCACTCCAGCAGATTTCAATAAACGCATCTGCACTATCATAGAAACACTTACGCGTGAAATGTAATGCCTTTTCCCCCGACAAAACGCTGAGTACAGCCATAAGCGCAATACGAAACAACCATGTTTTGCCAACATTCACGTGACTTTAGTCCAGAGATGTTGGATCCACGAAAATGACGTCAGGGCCAGTCTATTATATTTATGGTCGAAGGGCCGGCTAGGGAGTTGTTGCCCCATTCGCGGCCCAAATCTGGGCGCACGCGCTCTCGTTAGCCAGCCAGTGGCCGGCCGGTCAGCTGGCCGGGCTTGTTTTGCAGATTCCTCATGTGACAATTGCCGGCCGCGGGTCAGGGGTCAATTAGGCGCGCGCCGGCCTCGTGTGTTGCCGCCGACTGCTGCGCCGCCGCCCCCCCCCCCCCCCCCCCCACCCCTTGTCCTGCTGTTTGCGGTCCCCCGTGCTTTGTGATGGTGTCTTACGTTACGATGCGTCGTGTTATGGTGGCGCGCGTCCGTCACTCGCCGCGGCTGTCGACGGACGAGAGACAGAGGCAGGGGAGCTTCCCTCAGCGGCACAGCAAAACAACGACTCTCTCTCCTTTCTGTCACCTCTTTGTTTACCCCGTATTTACAGTGGGATCCGTCAAACGTGTAAAACCTTGTGGTATGGAACAACACTGCTGAGGAGCCAGCCGGTGACAGCCGATATTAGGCCTAGATTACTAAGCCCTCGTAAAATTTACGGTTGCAGTAGGGAATGCAACAGGATATTTTGTACTTAATATGGTGAAACGTCCCCTTAGAAAACTTAATGAATTACTGTGCTGATAAACCTCTTACACTATTTGATTTTCAAACAGCTGAGCAGAACTGAACGTACTCAGACATTTCGCTCTTTACCTATTCTGATCAACACTAAACTGACACACAATATTTTTAGCGTAACGCAATCTGACTTTCAATAATCCCTACAAAAGAATGGCCCTGATTAACATTAACCTATACCTTTCACAAATCTCTTACCTCACAAAAATCTTCGTTACTCACACTACTGCAATACAGCGAGCGCCACTAATGCCTGCTAAATAAAAGATTCAAACTACCGAAAGCACTAATTACTAATAGGCATAGTTAGCAAATGAAAGATTTTCATACAGAACTAACAATGTATTTACCTTAATAGTGTTCAAAAGTCATTATATATATATATATATATATATATATATATATATATATATATATATATATATATATATACCAGTTCATGACATCCAGTCTTACAAATTTACTGCCTCTGGTGGCATCCGCTCTCAGAACTCCGCCACTTCTCCCCCCACATCCAGCACACAGCTGGCGGCGCACCTCCAACTGCGCAACGCTACGCGCTGTTACCGGCCAACTGCCCAACACTACAATGGCGAATATTACTCCAACAATGCAAACCAACCACAGCCTTCACACAGCACAGTCAGTGATTTTCATATAGAGCGCTACATGGCGTTACCAACATAAAAACCGAAACAGCCTACTTACAATGGTAGTAGAGAGCTTCAGGGAGAGCATTAGGGAACGATTGACAGGAATAGTGGAAAGAAATACAGTAGAAGAAGAATAGGTAGCTTTGAGGGATGAAGGCAGCAGAGGATCAAGTAGGCAAAAAGACGAGGGCTAGTAGAAATCCTTGGGTAACAGAATAAATATTGAATTTAATTGATGAAACGAGAAAATACAAAAATGCAGCAAATGAAGCAGGCAAAAAGGAATACAAACGTCTCATAAATGAGATCGACAGGAAGTGCAAAATGTCTAAGCAGGGATGGCTAGAGGACAAATGTAAGGATGTAGAGGCTTATCTCACTAGGGGTAAGACAGATACTGCCTACAGGAAAATTAAAGAGCCCTTTGGAGAAAAGAGAACCACTTGTATGAATATCAAGAGCTCCGATGCAAACCAAGTTCTAAGCAAAGAAGGGAAAGCAGAAGAAGTGCAAAATGGCTAAGCAGGGATGGCTAGAAAACAAATGTAAGGATGTAGAGGCTTATCTCCCTAGGGGTAAGATAGATACTGCCTACAGGAAAATTAAAGAGAACTTTGGAGAAAAGAGAACTATTTGTATGAATATCAAGAGCTCCGATGCAAACCAAGTTCTAAGCAAAGAAGGGAAAGCAGAAAGGTGGAAGGAGTATACAGACTGTATATACAGGGGCGATGTTCTTGACGACAATATTATGGAAATGGAAGAGGATGTAGATGAAGATGAAATGGGAGGTATGATACTGTGTGAAGAGTTTGACAGAGGACTGAAAGACCGAAGTCGAAACAAGGCCCTGGGAGTAGACAACATCCCATCAGAACTAATTACAGCCTTGGTAGAGCCAGGCCTAACAAAACTCTACCATTTAGTGAGCAAGATGTATGAGTCAGGCGAAATACCTTCAGACTTCAAGAAGAATATAATAATTCCAAGCTGGCCGGGGTGGCCGTGCGGTTCTAGGCGCTACAGTCTGGAACCGCGCGAGCGCTACGATCGCGGGTTCGAATCCTGCCCCGTGCATGGATGTGTGTGATGTCCTTCGGTTAGTCAGGTTTAAGTAGTTCTACGTTCTAGGGGACTGATGACTTCAGAGGTCCCATTCCATTAGAGCTACTGACAGCCTTGGGAGAGCCAGTCCTGACAAAACTCTACCATCCGGTGAGCAAGATGTATGAGACAGGCGAAATACCCTCAACCTTCAAGAAGAATATAATAATTCCAATCCCAAAGAAAGCAGGTGTTGACAGATGAGAAAATTACCGAACTATCAGTTTAATAAGTGACAGCTGCAAAATACTAACGCGAATTCTTTAAAGACGAATGGAAAAACTAGTAGAAGCCGACCTCGGGGAAGATCAGTTTGGATTCCGTAGAAATATCGGAACACGTAAGGCAATACTGACCTTACGACTTATCTTAGAAGCTAGATTAAGGAAAGGTAAACCTACGTTTCTAGCATTTGTAGACTTAGAGAAAGCTTTTGACATTGTTGAATGGAATACTCTCTTTCAAATTCTGAAGGTGGCAGGGGTAAAATACAGGGAGCGAAAGGCTATTTACAATTTGTACAGAAACCAGATGGCAGTTATAAGAGTCGAGGGACATGAAAGGGAAGCAGTGGTTGGGAAGGGAGTGAGACAGGGTTGTAGCCTCTCCTCGACGTTATTCAATCTGTATATTGAGCAAGCAGCAAAGGAAACAAAAGAAAAATTCGGAGTAGGAATTAAAATCCATGGGGAAGAAATCAAAACTTTGAGATTCGCCGATGACATTGTAATTCTGCCAGAGACAGCTAAGGACTTGGAAGAACAGTTGAACTGAACGGACAGTGTGTTGAACGGCGGATATAAGAGGAACATCAACAAAAGCAAAACTAAGATAATGGAATGCAGTCGAATTAAGTCGGGTGATGCTGAGGGAATTATAACAAATGAGACACTGAAAGTAGTAGAGGAGTTTTGCTATTTGGGGAGCAAAATAACTGATGGTGGTCGAAGTAGAGTGGATATAAAATGTAGACTGGCAATGGGAAGGAAAGCGTTTCTGAAAAAGAGAAATTTGTTAACATCGAATATAGATTTAAGTGTCAGGAAGTCGTTTCTGAAAGTATTTGTATGGAGTGTAGCCATGTATGGAAGTGAAACATGAACGTTGAATTGTTTGGACAAGAAGAGAATAGAAGCTTGCGAAATGTGGTGCTACAGAAGAATGCTCAAGATTAGATGCGTAGATCACATAACTATTGAGGAAGTATTGAATAGCATTGGGGAGAAGAGGAGAGTTTGTGCCACAACTTGACTAGAAGAAGGGATCGGTTGGTAGGATATTTTCTGAGGCATCAAGGGATCATCAATTTAGTATTGGAGGGCAGCGTGGAGGGTAAAATCGTAGATGGAGACCAAGAAATGAATACACTAAGCAGATTCAGAAGGATGTAGGTTTCAGTAGGTACTGGGAGATGAAGAAGCTTGCACAGGATAGAGTAGCATGGAGAGCTGCATCAAACAAGTCTCAGGACTGAAGACCTCACAACAACAACAACAACAACAACCCACAAATTATGATTTCCTTTGAATAAAAGTGGAGTAGTACACTTTACGGTGGTTTGGTAGCTATGAAAAAGCAACCCCCCTCCTCCGCCACAGAATTTAGTATTCTAAGTGTAAAATCACAGTGAAAGAAAAATAATAAGTTAGCAAGAAGTTTCCTGTGGTGGCCATTTTTTGCAGCAGCTGTGTTTAAATTTTCAAGGAAAACGCCTTTTGCATGCGGAATATTAATTTGTTATTTCATTTCTGCATCCAGACACGTATCCACTTTTTAACAAAGCATCTTCAGTGTGCACTGAAATATTTCGCGATATTTTCTCCTCACGCATTGGTTACGGATATAAAAACGGTTCGTGGAAAGTTTTTGCAATCAAACTAAAACGTACTTGCAGTAAACTGTCTAACTCATTACTTAATAACTGTGCATCGTTCTCTCATGTGGTAAACCGACTGAAAGCTCAACTTTTTTCGTGTACCATAACATAACATTTCAGATGCCAGTTACGTGTCTAACGGCTAACTTTCCCTATTATTTGATCGCAATTGTTTTTTGTCTAATTGTATGTGTGTTGAGGAAATTTGTGTGTGCGCTTGCGTGTGCACGTGTGTCTGTGTGGGTCTGTGTGTGTGTGTGTGTGTGTGTGTGTGTGTGTGTGTGTGTGTGTGTGTGTGTGTGTGCCTATCTATCGATGTCTATAACCAATACATGACACGGAAAAAAAATCAGGTGATATTCCAGGGCACACACAGAAGGTGCCTTGTCAAAAAGCCGTAACGCGTTTGGATAGGCGAATAAAGTACAAAACTTATGTGCAACATGCAAAAGAGTTTTCTTGTAAACTACTGCAATTTAAAATTGTAGTAATTGCGCACTGTTCTCGGGTGGAATGTTGTATAACCATCAGCCGCAAGTCCGCAGCGCACCGATTTATGAAGGAGATGTAATGACATACCAAGAAATTTTAAGATTCTACAAAATGTGGATGTCGAAATCCTGCAGCCATAATGTGCCGACCACAGATGCTTGCATTTTAGTTCTTGCTCAACTACAACTGTCACTAGACAGCAAGCTAAAATGCTTTCTGATTCTACACTCATATAACCCTATTCCGTCGGACGGTAGGGATTCCGGGAGGAGACCAAAATGTACTGTTTCTAAACTATTCCAAAAACCTGTGGCAGTTGTTCTGTATCATCTCAAAACTCTCATGTCATTCAGAGATTCCTAAGTTGATAAGATGATTTATTCTGCTTCATTTTTCACGTAAGTTTTATTCATATACGCAAAACAAAGCCATGAGAGCAGGCAGGTATCCTAAACAATGCTCACGCGTCTGGAAAAAAAGATACGAATGAAGCAAACAAGTGCTCATTAACTATAAACTGAGAAAAAAGCGAAATATAAATAGCGAAATAATTTTTATGCACTTGGCACCTGAAATTAGCTGTTGCTGTATCAGCATTTACGTTGCCACTCAATATTAGACATGTGACATGTATTTCTTTCAATACGACATTAAATATCGAGTTTTATGGTATATCATCTTCACGTCTAAATATTACAAGTTGTCTGCATTGCTACTAGCGATAAATTTACGCGTCACAGAAATGGATTTCCAAAATAGTATGGTAAATGTTTCTCAGATTACTGCAAGGTACACACACGTGATATACATCACGCATGATATTTTTATGGACTTAGTTCTCTGTTACAATTTGCAAGAACAAATCACAAGAAAGTTGGTCGGATCCGTAGCTTATGTGATGGGAATTCAGATTATGTGGACATCTTCCAATTAAGTAATAAAGTCTTGTGCCAACCAGATAGTTCACTATTTCACACACCGGTCGCGATAAATAACACAACATTTCTGACCACAAATGAGTAGAAAATAAGTAAATAATACAGACTAGTGGAACCTTCTTGTCGAAGTACAGAAATATTGTAAAAGATCTAATTTTTATCACTTCTTATCATTATGATTTTCGAAACACGTGTTTTCATAAAAAATTGTAGCTTTTCTTTTATCTTATTTGTATTTCAAGACGTTGTTCTTGTATGAGCTATTCCATTAGTTTACATATGGCTGAATGTAACGTTCTGTGTGCGAGATTCTCTGTAAGGAATTCCGCAACCGAATTCGGAGAGAGTATTTTGTTTCGTTTTCTACAGAACCCACAGAAAATTTGCTTTTGCGGACAACATGTGGCCGACATTATAACCAGCGCACATCAGAACTCATAGTACATCGCAGCTCCGAACGATAGCGTGGCACTAGCTTGGTAAGTCCCCGTTGTTATTTAAAAAAAACTTACATGTTTGAGAAGTTCTGATAGAATTTTCAACCTACTTGAACGCTAGGGTCACGCTGTTTCTTGAGATGGCGTACGTCCTGGAAAGCCTTTTGTCGAAAATTCCGTGGATAACATCCGGTATGGTCGTTATCGATATTCCAACAAGCATATAGGATTCGTAACCTTCTGCTTCAATAGATGCACAACAGAAATAAGGTTTTGCATAAACATACTACTTTTTTAAAATTTTAGTTCGTAAGTTAGACAAGAGCAGCAAAATGATATAATAGTGATTAATCTGATAAATAGTTGTACACTGCCAGACGAGATAAAACAGACATACAGCGAATCGCAGTTTTACTTGCAGTTCTACGTAAATTCGCAAACAGCCCGCATAATTACACTTTAGTCGTTTCTCTGCTCTTTCTACGATTATTCGCCGCACGTTTCTTCTTCTTGAAAGCTGCCAACATCCGAAAGAAAATGAAAAAAGAAAAGCATTTTGATTCATCTAAATTCCATAGCAATTTTTCACAGTTTCTGAAATAAAAATCTTACCAAGATTAACCGTAGAGATTGCTTGCACTATGCATACGATCACTTATGGATCCCTATAACTCGAACCATTTACCAGAAATTAACATCATCGACAATCACAAAGGCGCATTGTTTTCATGTATGCTTTCAGATGCAACAAAGATTCTCACTCGGCATCATTGCGTTCATTCATCAATTACTTCATAAACTTTTTTGCATGTCGATCTCATGGTAAGAAATGTCACTCACAATGAGATATATTCCAGTAAACCCTCACGCAATTGATAGTTACTCGAAATAAAAGAATATACATCTACGTGCAGATGTAGAAAAAAATGGTTCAAACGGCTCTGAGCACTATGGGACTTAACATCTATGGTCATCAGTCCCCTAGAACTTAGAACTACTTAAACCTAACTAACCTAAGGACATCACACACCTCCATGCCCGAGGCAGGATTCGAACCTGCGACCGTAGCAGTCGCGCGGCTCCGGACTGAGCGCCTAGAACCGCTAGACCACCGCGGCCGGCGCAGATGTAGAGATGAATAGATTTAAAAAGAGCAATTTCTGACTTGTAGCATACTCTAAGATAAGTTTTAATATTGTTACGGAACGAACACATGGCGAACTTTCGGTCGACATTATAGGGCATATAGTATTTGGAAAATCTGAGATAATTTGCGGAAAGAGGCATGATGGCTAAAAATTTTCAATTTCACGGTTTTCGTAAATAAAATTTTCGTTACTGCCATATTTGTTCATGTACGATGACATTATGGTACACTTCAGACACACGATGCGTGTAGATCTCCTAGCTGTCCGTAAGAGCAATATTCTGTTGTCGACGTGTTATGACAGAAGGTATTGTGTTGTTAAACCACAAGATCTCTTTTACGTTTGAAGGAAATGACACCGCAGTTTTCATGCAACAATCTAAGAGATTTGATTTATCATTTGATTCTATTTAACTATATATCTTAATGCCTCAATGGCACATTTTAATAAGAATTTGAGATATTCTTGGAATGAAATGGTTTTATTACAGAAGGTCGGATCTAGGATACGAACATATTCATGCAATGAAAAATTTTGTTTTAAGTATCCTCACCAAACCATTAAGTTTTATTTTATTTTGTTATTCCAATTAGCATACATTCTAAAAACCAAAGTTTGTAAGAGCTTGGTGTGGCTATTTACAACAAAATGTCTTTTGTGCAAGCTGTGGCGCACAATTTTACAAAGATTTTATTCAGAATTTGTAATTACATGAATATTATCCTGTGAAGCCAAAATATTTATGAAGAAAAATGTGTTATAACACAAACTCAATGGCTTAAAACGGTATGAGTATGTAAGCAATCAACGCCCGACATTGTCGATAGTACGGAAACACTGGAAAACCGATCAGCACCCGAATAAATTGTGATTCACATCAACATTATCGTATTTAACCACTGTTACAATAACACTAACGTTGTTACTGTGGCTAGAATATAATGATCAAGTAGATGATTTTCTCCCGCGTGGTGTCACGAATTGTCTCGTCTGTTAGCGTCTAGAACCGATAGGTTCATGAAGAATGTCGGACTGCTTAAGTTAAACATTGTTTTGCCTTTATACTTTGATTCTATGCCAGTTCTACAGAAGCACTTCAATACTTCGCAGTTAAACAGGAAACAAATGTTACGACTGACAGCCGTTGAGCAAATTTAAATACATTTACGGTCTTTACAAACTGTTACAGCTGAATAAATGAAACCGCTGTTTATTTGGACGAAAGATATGATAAATATCTACGACATGATACCGAAGACAACAAACAGTGACACGTGAATCTAAAAGCCGTTAAAAATAGAGTAAAGAAGATTAAGGAAAAAAATGCAGAATACAATCTGCAGACACGCAAAAAGAAAAATTTTCAATATGGCTTTAGTGACTTTTCAGACTTTCCGGGCCAACATAGAACGACTTGCGCCATATGATCAGGTGAATTCGGCGCTAGAGATTGTGCGTGCTTAGTCGAAAAACGGAGAGAGAGAAAAAATAATTGACAGCAACGGTCATAATTGTTATAAGTGTGTCATAGTCCCTAGATGGTCGATATATTGCTTATTTTGTAAAAAACGAGGTTCCGGAACTGTGACTTTCTGGGTGTGTTTCTTAAATTAGACTTCTTAAAATGTTATTTTAATGCTTTTTCGGCCACTTTAAAAATGTGAACGCAAGGCTTTTGCTTCAACCGCAGCAAAAGTTACTCTACCACATCTCGAAATCTGCAGTTCTGATCTTTTTTTTTCGTCAGGACACCAGTACAGGCTACCGTACCGTCACAAATCAAACACTGTATATACTTATAAAATTCTGAACATCGGAACGGTGTACAGAGCTAAAAAGATTGTAGCTATGAGTTATCCAAGTAGTTTAGAGATACTTTCGTTCATTATTCCATGAATACAGCGGTTGTGCCATAAGATCAGGTGAATGCGGCGCTAGAAATAGTGCGTGCTTTGTCGAAAAACGGAGAGAAAGAAAAAATAATTGACAGCAACGGTCATAATTGTTATAAGTGTGTCGTAGGCCCTAAGTGGTCGATATATTGCTTAATTTGTAAAAAGAAAAAAAACGAGGTTCCGGAACTGTGACTTTCTGGGTGTGTTTCTGAAATTAGACTTCTCAAAATGTTATTTTAATGCTTTTCCGGTCACTTTAAAAATGTGAACATCTACATCTACATGATTACTCTTCAATTCACATTAAAGTGCTTGGCAGAGGGTTCATCGAACCACAATCATACTACCTCTCTACCATTCCACTCCCGAACAGCGCGCGGGAAAAACGAACACCTAAGCCTTTCTGTTCGAGCTCTGATTTCTCTTATTTTACTTCGATGATCATTCCTACCTATGTAGGTTGGGCTCAACAAAATATTTTCGCATTCGGAAGAGAAAGTTGGTTACTGAAATTTCGTAAATAGATCTCGCCGCGACGAAAAACGTCGTTGCTTTAATGACTTCCATCCCAACTCGCGTACCATATCTGCCACACTCTCTCCCCTATTACGTGATAATACAAAACGAGCTGCCCTTTTTTGCACCCTTTCGATGTCCCCAGCTGGTTTTGCTTCAACCGCAGCAAAAGTTACTCTACCACACCTCGGAATCTGCAGTTCTGATCTTTTTTTCTCGTCAGGACACCAGTACAGGCTACCGTACCGTCACAAATGAAACACTGTGCATACTTATAAAATTCTGAATATCGGAACAGTGTACAGTGCTAAAAAGATTGTAGCTATGAGTGATCCAAGTAGTTTAGAGAAACTTTCGTTCATTATGCCACGAATACGGCGGTACAGAGAGTACTGACGTGTGCCTACATAAAAGCTACACTGCTAAAATGTTATATACAAGTAATTATTCCTCGATTTTATACATTGCACCGGGAACTCTGATGGATAAGCAATAGGCATGAGAAACGAGTGTTTGCTGCCTATTAAAACGCCCAGGCAAAGCACTAGATTCGGAGTATGAAAAAATAATTAGCAATTAGTGCCTTATCGTTAGAACTATGAGAGATGGCATTCTATTGGCCGCTGGCGACGCGTGCGGCCCGGGCGGCCACCCGCAGAGGGCAATTAGGCGCCGGCCAGCGGAATCCGTGGCGCACCGCGTTGTCATTCTCCGGGTGGCGCCTTCCGGGAAGCAGGGCGCGGCAGGGGGTGGGGGGTAGCCAGGCGAGGCGCTACTCACCACCAGTGTCCGGTGATGGGCGAGACGAGCAGCAGGCAGACGGCGACCAGGAGGGGCCGCATGTCCGCGTGTGGGTGGCTGGCCGGCGGTCAGAGCGCCATGGCGTGCCGTCAGCTGCTGGCCGCTACTCGCTGCTGCCCGCGCCTCGGCCGGCCGGGGGATGGGCGCGCGCGCTCGCTTCGCTCCTCCAGACACCGCGCTCTCACCTGGACGGCGCGCCACGGCCCACGGCGCCCTAGTGCGCCCACCCGCCGCCGCGCGGCAGCACGGGCGGGCAGCGTCGCCTGCGCGCCGCCGCGGCGGGCGCCACTGCGCAGGCGCGCCGCTGCCGGTGGTGGGGGTGCGGCGGCGCCCACCGCTCCGCACAGTAGTCAGCTGCTGGCCTACGGCGGTAGCTGTGTCGTTCGAGGTGGCCGAACACGTGTCGAGTTTCCCCAATTTCACTCACACCTGACAGCCGTATTGGAGACTCGATTGACCGGACTGATTGGTGGCGTAGCTCAGTCCGATAATCGTCAATCCGGATAACTGAATTCATGAAGAAAAGCAATTTCTGTATTATTAACCTACATCGCCTGCGTATGGTTATCTTTTACGTACGTTGTCATATGGCTGTCTTTCTCATGTTAATGGACAATGCTAGGTGTTTATTCAAAACAAGGAAAACACGTTAAAGTTACTAAAACCAACAAAATCATTGTTAGAGATCAGAGACACATTTTCATATTGACGTAAACTATTAAAAAAAAAAATACTGCAGGCTTAATCATGAGATACCTAAGAAGTACCGGAACTTCAAGCGCTGATAGAAAGTACCGAAACTGAAATCATTATAGGTACGGAAAGCTGGCTGAAGTCAGAGATAAATTCTACCGAAATTTTTACAAAGGTACAGTTTAGAAAGGATCGATTGCATGCAACCGGTGGTGGCGTGTTTGTCGCTGTTGAAACGTCCCCTTAGAAAAATTTATGGATGACTGTCGATAAACCTCTTACATTATTTGCTTTTCAAACAGTTGAGCAAAACTGAACGTACTCAGACATTACACTCTGTACTTATTCTGATCAACACTAAACTGACACACAATATTTTTAGCGCATCGTTATCTGACTTTCAATAATCCCTACAAAAGAATGGCCCTGACTAACAATAACGTATACCTTTCATGGATCACTTACGTCACAAAAATCTTCGTTACTCGAACTACTGCAATACAGCACCAATTCTGCCAGCTAAATAAAAGATTCTAACTACTGAAATCACTTACTATTGATGGGCATAGTTAGTAAATTAAAGATTTTGATAGAGAACAAACAATGTATTTACCTTAATAGTCATAATATCTATATCAGTTCATGACATCCAGTCTTACAAATTTACTGTCTCTGATGGACACACGTCCAGATCATCCGCTCTCAAAACTCCGCCATCTCTCTCCCCATATCCACCACTGCTGGCGGCTCACCTCCAACTACGCAACGCTACGCGCTGTTAACAGCCAACTGCCCAACACTACAATAGCGAATATTACAACAATCAGGGAATCAGTGATCATAAGGCCGATGCAGCATCCCTGCATATGGAAGTAAATAGGAATATCAAAAAAGGGAGGATGGTTTATCTGTTTAGCAAGAGTAATAGGAGGCAGATTTCAGACTAACAGATCAAAACGAAAATTTCTGTTCCGGCACTGACAATGTTGAGTGTTTGTGGAAAAAGTTCAAGGCAATCGTAAAATGCGTTTTGGACGGGTTCGTGCCGAGTAAAACTGTGAGTGACTGAAGAAACCCACCGTGCTTCAACAACAAAGTTAGGAAACCACTGCGAAAGCAAAGAGAGCTTCACTGCAAATTTAAACGCAGGCAAAACCTCTCAGACAAGCAGAAGCTAAATGATGTCAAAGTTAGCGTAAGGAGGGCGATCCGTGAAGCGTTCAGTTAATTCGAAAGTAAAATTCTATGTATCGACTTGACAGAAAATCCTTAGAAGTTCTGGTAAGTGGATCGAAACAGCATATCCAGACACTCTGGGATGATAATGGCATTGAAACAGAGGATGACACTCGTAAAGCTGAAATACTAAACACCTTTTTCCAAAGCTGATCACAGATGAAGACCGCACTGCAGTTGCTTCTCTAAATCCTCGCAACAACGAGAAAATGGCTGTCATCGAAATAAGTGCCCAAGGAATAGAAAAGCAACTGAAATCACTCATCAGAGGAAAGTCCACTGGACCTGACGGGATACCAATTCGATTCTACACTGAGTACGCGAAAGAACTTGCCCCTCTTCTAACAGCCGTGTACCGAAAATCTCTAGGTCTAGAGGAACGGAAGATTCCAAATAATTGGAAAAGAGCACAGGTAGTTCCAGTTTTCAAGAAGGGTCCTCGAGCAGATGCGCAAAAATATAGGCCTATATATCTGACATCGATCTGTTGTAGAATTTTAGAACATGTTTTTTGCTCGCGTATCATGTCATTTCTGGAAACCCAGAATCAGCTCTGTAGGAATCAACATGGATTCCGGAAACAGCTATCGTGTGAGAACCAACTCGCTTTATTTGTTCATGACACCCAAAAAATATTAAATACAGGCTCCCAGGTAGATGCCATTTTCCCTTGATTTCCGGAAGGCGTTCGATACAGTTCCGCACCGTCGCCTGATAAACAAAGTAAGAGCCGACGGAATATCGACCAGCTGTGTGGTTGGATTGAAGAGTTCTTAGCAGGCAGAACACGGCATGTTGTTCTCAATGGAGAGACGTCTACAGACGTTTAAGTAACCTTTGGCGTGCCACAGGGGATTGTTATGGGACCAGCGGATGAAGCTGTGGTATACAGAAAAGTTGCTGCATTAGAAAATTGCAGCGAAATGCAGGAAGATCTGCAGCGGATAGGCACTTGGTGCAGGGAGTGACAACTGACCCTTAACATAGACAAATGTAATGTACTGTGAATACACAGAAACAAGGATCCTTTATTGTATGATTATATGATAGCGGAACAAACACTGGTGGCAGTTACTTCTGTAAAATATCTGGAAGTATGCGTACGGAACGATTTGAAGTGGAATGATCATATTAAATTAATTGTTGGTAAGGCGGGTACCAGGTTGAGATTCATTGGGAGAGTCCATCAACAAAGGAGGTGGCTTACAAAACACTCGTTCAACCTATACTTGAGTATTGCGCATCAGTGTGGGATCCGTACCATGTTGGGCTGACAGAGGAGATAGAGAAGATCCAAAGAAGAGCGGCGCGTTTCGTCACAGGGTTATTTGGTAAGCGTGATAGCGTTAGGGAGATGTTTAGCAAACTCAAGTGACAGACTCTGCAAGAGAGGCGCTCTGCATCGCGGTGTAGCTTGCTGTCCAGGTTCCGAGAGGGTGCGTTTCTGGATGAGATATCGAATATATTACTTCCTCCTATTTTTATACCTTCTGAGGAGATCACGAATGTAAAATTAGAGAGATTCGAGTGCGCACGGAGGCTTTTCGGCAGTCGTTCTTCCCGCGAACCATACTCAACTGGGACAGGAAAGGGAGGTAATGACAGTGGGACGTAAAGTGCTCTCCGCCACACACCGTTGGGTGGCTTGCGGAGTGTAAATGTAGATGCAGGAAAGTCACATGGGACAGCCACTGTAGCTTCATTTTGTTTAAAATATATGATAATTGTCGTTTGCCGTAAATAGTTTTTTCTTTTCATTATTGCTACATCACGAATTCGTTTTAACTGTAGTAAACTCACGGACTCACACTCTATGTGTTTTTGGACGATTTGAAAGCTGTTTCCTGGGCTTGAATGGTTCTGCATGAGATGGTCCTGCAACAGTTTTCTACATGTGTTGTTTTTCGTTTCATCTTCCCGCATTCCCTGCTGTTCGTTCGCCACACGGGGCGCAGGCAGGTTGTGCACAGATTAGATGAAAAACTGTCTCGAATGAAAGAGGGTAATTTCGGGAGATTCTAGAGTGCTAATTACTCATTTAGTATAATATGCCATATGAAATACGATTGCCATACGTTATATAAACCGGGAAATTTCTCTTAAGATGACTAAAAATGGACGTAATTTGGGAAGCAGAAACCGGAACAAACCGGGACACTTCTCTTAAACTTAAAAAGAACGAAAGAAGAGAGCCCATTTGTAGTGGAAGATGGCGAAATTCACGATGCACAAATTAAAATTTTTTTAGGGTACTAGCACGCTTTAATAAGTTTGGAGCTTAGCCTAGTAGTACAGCCCACTGATTTCAAAGACATATGACATCTAAATGGTTCAGATGACTCTATGGGACTTAACTTGTGAGGTCATCAGTCCCCTAGAACTTGGAACTACTTAAACCTAACTAACCTAAGGACATCACATACATCCATGCCCGAGGCAGGATTCGAACCTGCGACCGTAGCAGTCGCGCGGTTCCTGACCGAAGGGCCTAGAGCCGCTCGGCCACAACGGCCGGCATATCACATCTTACAGTATGGTAGCACATTGCGAATCCGGCTGGTGTACTAATTTCCCCTATTTGAATGATTTTCAAAATAGTTCAAATAGCTCTGAGCACTATGGGACATAACTTGTGAGGTCATCAGTCCCCTAGAACTTGGAACTACTTAAACCTAACTAACCTAAGGATATCACATACATCCATGCCCGAATCAGGATTCGAACCTGCGACCGTAGCGGTCGCGCGGCTCCAGACTGTAGCGCCTAGAACCGCTCGGCCGAATGAGTTTCAAATTTTTGTAAATACTTGCAGAGTACTAGTTTGATTTGTGGCTTACGCTACTAATATGTTTTCTTTCCCCATTTGCAATGAAAACATACAAACACATTCTACTTCATACTCACTTCTCCCTCGTTCTATGAATAATTTTCTTGGAATGAATACTTCCTCTTTCGCAGGATGAGTACACTTGAAACAATCAAACACTTTAATAACACATCAACCGCGATACGACTCAGACAGAGAAAGAGAACCACGTTGCTGCAAAGCTTAAACTGAACTGAGGAAGGGACAATAATGGGAACTGAGCAGCGTTACGCGCAATAATACTCACAAAGGGCTCAGTCAGGTGGGATAATAACAACTTCCGTTACTTAGCTTAACATCTGGAGTTGCAAATAAAACCACTTAAGAATTTGAAGCAATAGAAAATATGAGAATAGTTATCTGAAAGCCGAAATCCGGGACAAACTGCCGTTCCAACAGTGTTCTTGGGGACACCAATTTCTTTAACCTGAAAGCGAGACTGACCCAGAAAACCGGGACAACTGGCAACTCTAACCACACAGGCGACCGCAAGGTGGGACAGATGCCCCTTCCAGGAACCGGCGGAGACGTTTCGTCAATATCAACATTCTCGCCTGTTTCGAAAAATCATTGGGTCTACTCAACCGCAGACTTAACATTGACGAATGCAAGGGGGAACATTGCAGCTTTAGTAAACACATTTTACATTTGTCACATGGTTCACAGGAAATTATAACATTTCCTTATGGTGGATGTGGTTCCGGCGTTGTTTTCGAATCTTGGGGATATCAACCTCTGCAGATCATGGCCGAAATACAAGTGTGCTCTGAAAAGAAATGCCTCCGAATTTTTTTTGTGAAAACTCTGAAAGCTGTTTGAGTAAAACAAAGTTATTAAGATTTTACATCTTTAATTTTCATGTCTTCGTATTTATTTCCCAATATAGTCACCTTGCGACGAACCAATCTCTCGCGACGAAAGACCAGTTTGTTGATACTGTCGGTGTAGAAGATTGACTTGATTGACGTACCCACAGTTTCAAACCTGTTGGCACCGCCTCATCACTACCAGCTTTGGTTGTTGTTGTGGTCTTCAGTCCTGAGACCGGTTTGATGCAGCTCTCCGTGCTACTCTATCCTGTGCAGGATTTTCATCTCCCAGTACCTACTGCAACCTACATCCTTCTGAAACTGTTTAGTGTATTCATCTCTTGGTCTCCCTCTACGATTTTTACCCTCCACGCTGCCCTCCAATACTAAATTGGCGATCCCTTGATGCCTCAGTATATATCCTACCAACCGATCTCTTCTTCTAGTCAAGTTGTGCCACAAATTTCTCTTCTCCCCAATTCAATACCTCCTCATTAGTTATGTGATCTAACCATCTAATCTTCAGCATTCTTCTGTAGCACCGCATTTCGAAAGCTTCTATTCTCTTCTTGCCCAAACTATTTATGGTCCATGTTTCACTTCCATATAAGGCTTCACTCCATACAAATACTTTCAGAAACGACTCCCTGACATTTAAATCTATACTCGATGTTAACAAATTTCTCTTCTTCAGAAACTCTTTCCTTGCCATTGCCAGTCTACATTTTATATCCTTTCTACTTCGACCATCATCAGTTATTTTGCTCCCCAAACAGCAAAACTCCTTTACTACTTCAAGCGTCTTATTTCCTAATCTAATTCCCGCAGCACCACCGGATTTAATTCGACTACATTCCATTATCCTCGTTTTGCTTTTGTTGATGTTCATCTTATATCCTCCTTTCAATTCCATTCCGTTCAGCTGCTCTTTCATGTCCGTTTCTGTCTCTGACAGAATTACAATGTCATCGGCGAACCTCAAAGTTTTTATTACTTCTCCATGGATTTTAATTCCTACTCCAAATTTTTCTTTTCTCTCCTTTACCGCTTGCTCAATATACAGATTGAATAACATCGGGGATGGGCTACAACCCTGTCTCACTCCCTTCCCAACCACTGCTTCCCTTTCATGTCCCTCGACTCTTATAACTGCCATCTGGTTTCTGTACAAATTGTAAATAGCCTTTCGCTCCCTGTATTTTACCCCTGCCACCTTCAGAATTGGAAAGAGAGTATTCCATTCAACATTGTCAAAAGCTTTGTCTAAACATCTTTGGTAACAAGTGAAAATCGGATGGGGGCAAGTCAGGACCTTACGGAGAATGAGCGGTGACAGTGAGACCAAGGCGTCAGACCGCTGCAGACGTCGCAGCGCTCGTGGGTGGGCCGGCGTTTTCTTGTAGCAGGAGATCGTGCTCTACGTGTGGACGAACTCTTCGAATTCGAACCTCAAATACAGCACGTTGCTTCTCTCGCACCGAAATAGTTACGGTACAGACAGGCATGTTACATGCTACAATTCGGAGCCCTTTGGTGGCAGGGAGCCACGAATATATAAAGATGAAGCTCGTGGTCTTGCGGTAGCGTTCTCGCTTCCCGCGCCCAGAGCCACGGGTTCGATTCCTGGCGGGGTCAGGGATTTTTCCCGCCTCTAGATGACTGGGTGTTGTTGTGTCGTGTTCATCATTGTCATTATTCATCCCAATTACGGTCGGAGGAAGGCAATGATAAGCCACCTCCGCTAGGACATTGCCTAGTACGGCGGTTGCGGGTCTCCCGCATCGTCCCCTACGCTCGTCGGAGTATGGGACATCATCATCATCATGAAGAATAAAGACGTACAGCTTTAATAACGTTTGTTTTATTGAAAAATCTTCAAGAGCTTTCACACAAGAAATTCGGTGGCATTACTTTTCAGCACTCCCTCGTGGAATCCGGATCTTCTCAGACCCTGACAATTCCAAACGCTGTACAGATATGGGTCGGATTAACTGCCCCACACCCGTCCACAGGTCACACAAGGACAGTCATTTTGCCTGCTGCACAGCTTAACCTCTATCCATACATGTTTTAACCTCAGTAGTAGGTCTGATTCAAATGGTTCAAATGGCTCTGAGCACTATGGGACTTAACTTCTGAGGTCATAAGTCCCCTAGAACTTAGAACTACTTAAACGTAACTAACCTAAGAACATCACACACATCCATGCCCGAGGAAGGATTCGAACCTACGACCGTAGCGGTCGCGCGGTTCCAGACTGAAGCGCCTAGAACCGCTCGGTCACACCGGCCGGCAGTAGGTCTGAATTTGGTCCCCTTCTCGTCAAGACTTCATGAGACTACATTCAGTTTTACAAGGTAGTGCCATACTGGAAGAGTATAAGTGACACGATCATGTTTTGCTGAGGTGTGGCCCCAAATGCAGAAGAAATTCCAATTTCTGCTCTGGCATTGAGAAAAGTATTGCGAAATACCAAGGTTGCAAATATATTTGGATCTTCTTCAACTACATGGCTCTTAAACTGTATTGGGTATAATCCAACGCGGCATACAGGCATAGAGTTACGAGTCCTGTAGTCCAGCTGCCATTACTACACAACAACGTGCCAAACCAGGGAGACGACACCCATTTAAGAGTTGGTTCTACCAACCAATTTGATGGTTGATCCCTGACAAGATCACTAACACTGAAAAGTGTATTTTATATGTATTACTGAAATATAAGTACCTTTAAGGTGTAGTAGTAACCCTTGTCTTGATAGCTATCAAGCGTTTGAGATCCCATAAGCTGTGCATACATCTTCTTAAATTTGTATGTTAGGACACGACTTGCTCTCAAACACAGCTAATCGACTTATGACGGTTGCTCACTCTTCTCCCCGTGTTTGCTTGGAAGCAAATTCGTTTTTGAATACGATCCGCTTTGAGCAAAGAACAAATAATAATAATAATAATAATAATAATAAGTGTTTACATAAGGCTGATCAGAAAACAAATTCAACTAAATGTCACCTGGGGGATCTGGCCCCTTCTTGGAAAACATTCTTTTAAGTCTACGATATTTATACTTTGAAACAATTTTAACAATTTCAGTGACAAATGTACATCAAATATCATTCCATTTAATAACAATGTGAATGTACTCAAGTTACATCAGTTGATGATGAGGGAATTAGCTTGAGAAACGAGACACTGAAGATGGTAGATTCGTTTTGCGTTTGGGCAGCAAAACAACTGATGACGACCGAAGTAGAAAGTATCTAAAATGTAGAGTGGCAACGGCAAGATGAGTGTTTCTGAAGAAGAGGAATTTGATGACATCGGGTATAGACTTTAAGTGTCAGGAAGTTTTTTCCGAAGGTACTTGTCTGGAGTGTAGGTATGTAAGGAACTGAAACATGGACGATAAACAGTTTAGAAAAATAGAGGTTAGAAGTTTTGGAAATGTGGTGCTACAGAAGAATGCTGAAGAATGGATAGGTAGATCGCATGACTAATGAGATGTTCTGATCGGAATTGGGGAGACAGGAAATTTGTGGCGTAACTTGTATAAAAGAAGGGAACAGTTGATACGACACATTCAGAGACATAAATGGATCACCTATTTAGTATTGAAGGGAAGTGTCAGGGGTAAAAGTGGTAGAGGGAGACCAACAGACGAATAGAGTAAACAAATTCAGAAGAATGTAGGTTGCGGTAGTTATTAGGAGATGAAGAGGCTTACACAGGATAGAGCTACAACAATAACACAGCAGCATAACAATGTGGAATTGAAATATCGGAGGCAGAGGGTGAACAAGTTAGTTTAGAGGTTGATTCAAATTAATAATGAAAACTGATACGGGTGAAAGTGTACCATAGTAGAAGCAAAAGGTTGCGGTATGCACGATCCCGAAAACCAGCCGTTCTCGAGATAACTGCGAATGTTTACAAGCCAAAGCTGTCCACAGTATGAATTCCAGTTCTTTTTACGATAAATGTATTTAATATGTAAACAGTCCCATTACATCCCACACAAAAAGGCTCTAATTTCAGGCATAGCCTACCTTAACGAGAAATACAACACAGCTTCAGCACGTTACATGTTACCGCTTACTCTATACTTTCAGCTATGAAAGGAGGTATCGCAGGTGTCGTGCAAGCATTTGCCTGCAATACTCCAGCCAGCACCGCCGAGAGACACGAATTCTTGCAAGAATCCTCGGATGCACAGCTAATTGCCCCATTTCTTCGACCGTATCGAACTCCATGTTGTACGCGTAATATCTGAGATGACCTCAGGCAGAAAAAGTCAGGGATTAGGCTTCTTTGGGGCGAGGGTGCAGGCCCTACTCGAACTATCTATCGTGGACCATAGTGTCATTTTTAACGTTGTCTTAGATCAGCAGCGCAAACGACCTTGCTGCAGTGATAACACCGCTTCCAGTCAGATCACCGAAGTTAAGCGCTGTCGGGTTTGGCTAGCACTTGGATGGGTGACCGTCCTGTCTTCCGAGCGCTGTTGGCAAGCGGGTGCACTGTCCTTCTGAGGCCATTTGAGGAGCTACTTGACTGAGAAGTAGCGACTCCGGTCACGAAAACTGACAACGACTGGGAGAGCTGTGTGCCGAGCAGATGCCCCTCCATATCCGCATCCAGTGACGCCTATCGGCCAAGGATGATACGGTGGTCGGTACGTGCCATAGGGCCTTCCGAGACCTGATCGGACGGAGTTTCGTTTTAGATCAGCAGCAAAAAGTTGCCTTCATCCTTTTCCCAGTTTCCTCAACCCAGGTCCACAGATGAGATTTTAACATTCTTTGACGGTGATTCGAAAAGTTTATGGTTCAAAAGTGTTTCTGCTAACTAGGACAATATTTTATAGTGAAGTCAGTGGCGGTGTCAAGCGCACTTTGACATTTTGTCGGAAACGACTGGTTCTAGTCCATGTCTCCTGGAGCGTTTTTGCTTCCATTGCGTATTTTCACCTGCGTGAGTTCTCACTTTTTCTTGTCATACACCCTGTACATCGTAACAGCTATGTCAAACTCTTTGACTCTCCTGTCTTTTACGTAACAACTACTTGGGTCTGCAACAAGGTTCTGTTACCTTTCCCTGGCGCCTCACACTGAGGCGATACGATATGCGATACAACACGTTGCAATAAAGGTCGCACAACGCGACATTATCGGCGCGTTACCCATGTCCCTACTGCGATGATATGACATGCAATACGATATGCAATGCAACTCGCGATATGACAACCAACACGACAGCACGATACACGTTTTTGCTTCACTTTGATTTGCAATCATGCGCTCTTCTGAAAAGGGCGTTGTTTTGATTTACCGTTATTTATAGCTCAAAAAATTGAAGAAGAAGTTTAAGCACTGGGTGCACCCCTACAATGGTTTGAATATCAAACCTAGTTCGGCTATGTTTCTTCGTGCTCTTACTGAACACGAAAACTTCCACGAATTCAGCAGAATAAGAGTAGGGTGGCACTGCAGGTTCCGGCCAAAAACGCTGACTCAGAATCTGTCAGCACTTTCTTTCCAGTATCATATTACAGCTGATGAAATTTTGCATATTTTATTGAAGACCACCCCTGGAGAGGGGAGTGAAAGGACAGGGACGGGGAGGTCGTTACATTGGGCCTTTGTCACCCAACAGGGATTATTCCAGGTCTGTGCACTGTAGTGAAAGGATCATTGAGAAGCAGAGATCAGTCAGATCAGTCACTGCCTTCAAAGAGCAGAAGAAGACTGTCAGTAAGTAATTATCTATCAGTTGAAGTTATTATTGTTATTCATTTATTAACACATTCGATTATACTCATGCTTTTGTTATCTGGCAATAGCTGAAAGGCTGGACATTGTTACTGATATGGATAAGGAAAATGTAAGTGGTTATAAGCTCTCTGCACATGTAATGAGAGAAAATATGGAGAAAGGAGGAGTTGCCATATATGTCAAAAGTTATCATTGTGCAAAAAGTATAGAAACAAAAAAGTTTTGTGTAGAGAAACATATAGAAGCATGTGCCTGTGAGCTTAAATTAAATAAAGGCACATTTATAATTGTAACTGTATATAGGTCCCCATCAGGAAATTTTCATCTATTTCTGAAAAATTTGGACTCCTTGTTGTGCTATCTGTCAGACAGGGGGAAGCAAATTATTATTTGTGGGGACTTCAATGTAGATTCTCTGAAAGAGGGTAATAGGAAAAATGACCTTGAAGTATTACTCGGTTCTTTCAATTTGACACCCGTTATTGATTTTCCTACTCGGGTGGTAAAGGATAGCAGCTCACTGATAGATAACTTCTTTATAGACCAAGATAAGTTTAACCAGATAAATGCTCAGCCTGTTGAGAATGGTCTTTCTGATCATGGTGCACAGCTAGTTACAATATATGACATAGCTCCATTCAGCAATACTAAACAGTCCTCCAAAGTAGTACGTTCAGTCAACAATTTAACAATTGCAAATTTCAGGGAAAGCCTACAGCAGTTAGACTGGGATGAGGTGTACCGTGAACCTGATGCCAATTTAAAATATAATTTATTTCATGACATTTTTGTAAATGCATTTGAAAACTGCTTCCCGAAGAAAATAGTTAAATATACTCGTAAGAAACCTTGTAACAAACCATGACTTACTAAGGGTATAAAAATATCTTGTAACCGGAAAAGGGAAATGTATCTGACAGCAAGAAAGAGTAGTGACCCAGAAACTATCAAAAATTATAAAAACTACTGTGTTATATTAAGAAAAGTTATTAAAAAATCCAGGAGTATGTGTATCATGTCTGAAATCAGCAACTCTGATAATAAAATTAAAACAATTTGGAATATTATTAAAAGAGAAACAGGTCAACCAAGAGCAGAGGAAGACAGTATTACCATCAAATTGAATGAAAACTTTACGAACAAAAAGTCAGAAGTTGAAAATATTTTTAATAATCATTTTCTAAATGTTGTGGATATAGTAGGATCCAGGTGTTCATTAGAAGATGCTAGGCTGTTAATGGAAGAGGCCATACCTATGCAATTTGATACAATTGAAATCTCACCCACTTCTCCCTCTGAAATTAGGAAAATAATAAACTTCCTTAAAAGCAAAAACTCACATGGAATTGATGGCATTTCCAGCAAAATACTATAAGCTTGTTCTCAACAGATAAGTAAGATTCTCAGCCACCTGTGTAATAGCTCTCTGGAACAGGGCATTTTCCCTGATAGACTGAAATATGCTATTGTTATACCTTTGCATAAAAAGGGGGATAGATCTGATGTCAACAATTACCGTCCAATCTCCCTTCTAACAGCTTTATCCAAAATTTTTGAGAAAGTTATGTATTCAAGAGTAGCTTCACATATCTGTAAAAATGAAGTACTAACAAAATGTCAGTTTGGTTTCCAGAAAGGTTTTTCAACAGAAAATGCCATATATGCTTTAACCAGTCAAATTTTGAATGATCTGAATAACCGAACACCACCCATTGGGATTTTTTGTGATCTCTCAAAGGCTTTTGATTGTGTAAATCATGAAATTCTGCTAGACAAGCTCAAGTATTGTGGCATGAGTGGGACAGTGCACAAATGGTTTAATTCGTACCTAACTGGAAGAGTGCAGAAAGTTGAAATAAGTAGTTCTCGTAACATGCAAAGATCAGCACATTCCTCAAACTGGGGAACTATCAAGAATGGGGTTCCACAAGGGTCAGTCTTGGGTCCTTTGTTGTTCTTATTATATATTAATGACTTGCCATTCTATATTCATGAAGAGGCAAAGTTAGTTCTCTTTGCTGATGATACAAGTATAGTAATCACACCTGAGAAACAAGAATTAACTGATGAAATTGTCAATACTGTCTTTCAGAAAATTACTAAGTGGTTCCTTGTAAACGGACTCTCACTGAATTTTGATAAGACACAGTACATACAGTTCCGTACAGTGAATGGTATGACGCCATTAATAAATATAGACCTCAATCAGAAGCATATAGCTAAGGTAGAATATTCCAAATTTTTAGGTATGTCCATTGATGAGAGATTAAATTGGAAGAAACACATTGATGATCTGCTGAAACGTTTGAGTTCAGCTACTTATGCAATAAGGGTCATTGCAAATTTGGGTGATAAACATCTTAGTAAATTAGCTTACTACGCCTATTTTCACTCATTGCTTTCATATGGCATCATATTTTGGGGTAATTCATCACTGAGGAATAAAGTATTTATTGCACAAAAGTGTGTAATCAGAATAATAGCTGGAGTCCACCCAAGATCATCCTGCAGACATTCATTTAAGGATCTAGGGATATTCACAGTAGCTTCTCAGTATATATACTCTCTTATGAAATTTGTTACTAACAACCAAACCCAACTCAAAAGTAATAGCAGTGTGCATAACTACAATACTAGGAGAAAGGACGATCTTCACTATTCAAGATTAAATCTAACTTTGGCACAGAAAGGGGTGAATTATACTGGCACTAAAGTCTTTGGTCACTTACCAAATAGTATCAAAAGTCTGACAGATAACCAACAAGTATTTAAGAAGAAATTAAAAGAATTTCTGAATGACAACTCCTTCTACTCCATAGAGGAATTTTTAGATATAAATTAAGAAAAAAAAGAAAAAAAAACAAAAATATTGAAAAAAAATAAAATAAAATAAAAATAAAAAAATAAAGAAAATCAAAAAAACACAAAAAAATAAAGTTGTTATATTAACTTAAGTATGTTGTTAAATTAACCTAATTATGTCATGTATTGGAAAATTCGACTCGTTCCACATCATTACGAAATATCGTATTCATGATCCATGGAACTAGTATTAATCTAATCTAATCTAATCTAATCAAGGATAATCACATACTACTGACAGCACCAGCAGAGGAACAGCAGTCCGCAGATGGTCTTCTAGATTTATCAGAGTATTCCATACCACCACAGCCTCGGTTGACTTATGGGATCAGGAAATGCAGCCAGTACATACTCCTACAGGAGCAGCAGTACAGTGATGGCCTCTCTGATGTATAACAACTATTCCCACACAACGAATTCCAGTTATCACAAACATCAGCAGCACCACTTGTCAGACACCAACCGGGACATACCTCAACTACTGGGGTGATGTTTTTTGCATTATGCACATTCTAAAAGCATGTGGTAGTAAACGTTTGATTATAAGTTTATACTTAGATCGTGGGTTCAGTTTAACAGTAAAGAATGGAAATCCTCGATACAGCAGTATGAATGTGATACCTTGACATAATGAATGGCGTGCTGTATGTTTGAACTTCTGAGATATATGTGCAATGTTCAATGGTCATACATCTCCTATGAAACTAGATGACTACAGTAAGTGCTGGCAACCATCCAAGACGAGTTAAGATACATAGCACCTGGAATACTAAGGAGTGCACTCACATTCAAGAATCCACATCTTGAAACCTGGTATGTGCTAGCTCGACCATTCAGAGTGATTTGAATGAGTGTGTCGAGCAGTGTGAGTATATATATGGCTTTTTACGAAATGTATGGTATACACTTACATAACTCGCCCACCAAAACATCTCAGAGAACGTCTTTGCAAAGACTTTTGATGAGTGTTGCACTTATATACGAAGTATGCATAGTAATTATCATATAATGTAGGCTATCACAGCTGGTACTGACTTCATTTAAAGCTACTGGGCTGACAGGCTGCGGTCGATGCATAAAATGTCCCCCTAATGTTCTATCTCCAACTGTGGGAAACGTCTTCAGCCCAGAGGTTTTAAGTGGAGTATGCATGGTACATCATCACTACCTGAGGAAGGTAAAAAATTACATGAACACGTAATTCTGTGTGTGTGTCCTAAAATTATAGGTGAAATTATAAAAACAGAAAATAAAATAATGTCTCTAATAGGCAACATATTATTGACATGCACCGCAGCGAACACCTGAATTACTGAATGAGGAAATGCAGCCACAAAATGTTACTATAATTTATGAGGTAAGATACTTTGACATTACAGTGTGTGTGTGTATAAATTAATAAAAAATGAAATGTCGTGTGGCTAGGGCCGTTCGCCTGGTGCAGGTCTTTCGATTTGACGCCACTTCGGCCACCTGCGCGTCGATGGGGATGAAATGATGATGATTAGGACAACACAACACCCAGTCCCTGAGAATGACATCATAACATATTCCGCAAAAATGGGAGTAAGTGTTAACTGACATTAGAGTGTGTCATTGAGTTAACATTATTTTATGATACCATAAGATATTCAATAAAAAAGTAACCCCAACATATTCATTACAAAGCATGACATTGCTTATAAATTTTGTTCACAAGCTCCAACTTCTCACAACTTGTCAAGATGATTAAAGAAAAAAATATGTTACACAACTCTATCTCGCCACCCCCCCCCCCTCCTCACATTACTACGTAGCCCAATGTAGCCCATCCGGGTTGTACGCAAAAGTATCAAAAATATACATCAAAGCATCTGAATTGCATAAAAAAACGACAAACTATATTTGTGTTATCCACATAAAAATAGTTTATTATCCACTTTAAAAAATCGTTTATTGAGTGCCATGTCAGTAATGTGATAAATTTCATTCAAAGCTGTGTGCCATCTAAATAAATAACGTCATGGCACATTCTGCAAATGGCTGTAAATATTGCTGTAAGAGCTACTTAACAGAGAGTTGGAACTCATGCACCCACTGGTACTGCACTCGTCAATGTATTGCATAGAGCCAAATGCAGAGGTACCAGCATAAAAGTTTAACACTCTATGCTGCCTACTGTGAGCTCTCAAAATGCAACAATCCCTAATGCAAGACAGCCGCCATGTGAAAATTAATGCTGATGAATAAGAATACAGTCAGAAGAAAATACAAAACTAACTAACAATTTTTAATTACTTTGGCTGCAAAGTGCAGAAGTTCGTATGGTAGCTGCCATTGATCTAGCACTAAGTATTGCCATAAGGAATCTATTTTAGTAGCCTCTGGGTGTAGGGAGGAGGAAAGCTATTCTTAAAGTAGCGCCAGGGAGTGACCTGGTCAATCTGTTTCACTAGATGCTGGGTGTAGGGAGTATCGTTCGCATTAATCTGTCACTAGCGAGTTGCCCTAACCAGTCTAAGCACCATCATCTGGAGGTTTGAGCACTCCTCTAACCAGAGTATTTATAATGTGTACTTCTTCAATATGTCCATCCCATAACCACACATGAAGTGCTGCACTGCACTATTTTTTTCATTAAGGTGGCTTTCGTAATTACAATTTCATCTCACCATCACTAATGCTTCAACACAGTAACATCACGTGGACGTGCTATTACATTGTTCACAAACTCCAAGTTCTCACAGCTTTTCGAGATGATAAAAAATATATTACACACCTCTTTCTCACCCCACACCCCCACAATACTACGTAGCCCCATCTGTGTTGTGCTCAAAAGTACCGGAAATATACATCAAAGCATCTGAATTGCATAAACGAACGACAAACTATGTTTGCATTATCTATTTCATGTCAGACGCCACATGAATGCTGCGTGCATAGTGCGCTCACTTCACCCACTGCTCTGGCTGGCTCTGTGGCGTACTGTGAACTGCAGTTGTGGCCTCGCAGTGGCTTTGAGGTGAGGGCATAGACATGGTGGTGACATTCAATTTGTGCAGACGACTGTCACCAACTCCTTTCTGGCAGCTGCACTGCTGTGCCCCAGTGTGAAAAAAGTCATCACACGCAAACCACATGGGAAATCGACATAATTTGTTAAATCAAGTCCTGCTATAATTGCTTAACATTGTATTTACTGATGTACCATGTTAGCTGTCCTGAACAATTGCAGTGTGGATGTGTGTGAAAAATTATTTGACAACCTGCTTCCATGCAAACTGCATGAAGTATAAATCATCAAAAGTATCCAGACATTAATATGTGGTCCTTCAATCGAATGTCATAGTAAAAACAAAAAAGAAAAAAGAACGAAAATCAACCTGTGTCATATAAATATGTACAGAAATACAGATGAATAAATGTGAATACAGCAGTGTGAGGTACTCTATCCACCTATTCTTCTCTGTCACTCGTGAAGTCTATAGCACTGTAGAAAATGTGATTCTTAATATTTCCTCCCACATGGAACTGAAAACTTGGAAATCTCTGTCTACTTAACTTGATTCCACAAACCCCCAGCTGTTTCTGGGTATCTGAATAGTGCCATTCATTACATAATCGTCATTTAATGGACTTTAACTATGATACAAATGTATTAGAACTTAATTTCGTTGCTGGCACAGTCATTTGCTCTTCCACATCATTTTTACCATGTCTCTCATTCATTTCTACATGCTTCCTCTCATATTTATGGATCAGAGACTTATAACGTCCTTAAAAGAAAAAAGGCCTCCACATACAGGTTGTGCACACAATTGAATAGATGCACTATGAACCTATACTGACCTGCTCCCACAGTGACAGCAACCACATCACTTCTCCATCGGCACGTAGGTGCCTAAGAGCAAGCAGAGCCTTCCTTGTCAGAATGTCGATAAAACACTGGATATGGAGAAGAATGGTGGCATTAGTAGTCGGTGAGCTGCGTGACCTTGTGTCCAATGTAAGCTTTGAAATCATATCACGGAGTCCCCTACTTATAATGATACACATGTGGTTGTGTCTCCAGTTAGAATTATGTTATGTGTTGCAGGTATCACAGGCAACAGGTCATGGGAATTAAACACGTCAATTCGATCAGAGATTTATAATCACGCTAGTACATTATGGGAAACAACCTAAACGTGTGTTTTTGGTGTAACTGAATTGGTATTTCATGAAAGAAAGTCAAAGTAATTCTCACAAAACTCTGTACTGTATGACAGTGCTATCTTCAACGTTATACTACAGTCATAGAATGTGTGCATATAAAGATTGCTCCTCTGCCACACCTAATTTCAATAAACGTTAAAAAAACATACATTACGTAGCATCTGCCATATGCAGTTGTGAACTGCAGAGAATACTACACAGGAGTTAGCTAACCAACAGATGTCTACTTTACACATTAAAGTCTATAAAATTGTTGCGCAGTATTATGACAACCAACCTATATGTATGTTTCCTGGTGGTCCTGTAATGGTATTCAGTGGAAGAAGGTCCTTATGAATATCCTACACCTAAACAAATACCGCTCAAGCCACTGTACAGTGCACAGTGGGGGAGGGGGGGAGGGGGTAGAGGGGTGGGGTGCATCATACCAGTATTATCGCCGATCACTGATCCCCGACTGGGTCTTCCTGCAATTCGGTACTGCCTTCCTACAGACAATTGTGAATTTAGGCAGGTCAACGAGGTTCCTAATTTGTCATATTGTTGAACTAATCTGGTGACGAAAATGTGAACCTGTGAAAAGTTATTCTGTGACTGACTTAACTGCCTGTGCTTGTGAACAAGAGTATTTTGGGCGTTAACAGCGATGGATGTGAATATCTTCATTCCCTTTGTGAACATCACAATGGTACGGGACTCTGCTAACATTAAACCAACTTCTTTTTAATCACTATTGTGGTGTAGTGTCAGAGATGCTACATAGCTGTCTGCAAATATTGGTAATAACTTGAAGTAAGCCTTGTAAATACTGACTCATCTCAGAGCGTACTCACAGGCTCTGTTAGATTCTTCATGGAAGAGTGTTGATATTGGTGAAGATCACAGCAGATTATGTACCCATTCAAATAATACTCTGGACCTGGATGACTGGATGTGGAATGGTTAATTATGGTTAGTGAGGCAAACAAAATACGACACCTCTTCCTTACATGCCCACACAACACGTCATAGCCAAAGATGCTGCAATGTAGGTGTAACGCAGTAAGAGAAGCAAGGTGACTGACAGACACAGATCACAGGGGAAAGATACAAATCATGTCACATATGGGCAGGCAGAACCGCTTAGGGGAAGTCAAGTTAATGATCACATGATCAACTTATAATACATACATTGCTTTTATCATAGAAAAATTTTTCTTTGCTGTAGTGTGTGTTTTCTTATTTTCATACTCACTGTTAAATGCGAACTTACCACTACATTAAGAACAAAATGCTATGTGCTAGGAACTCTTTCACTCAGTCACAAATCTTGTCTGAAGTTTATGTATCTTATTCATATGGTGACCATGTGGAACTGTATTAACATAGGTGTATGTGTCTACAAGTTTCTGCATCTCATGGTCAGAGTGAGGTGAGTTCCACACAGTCAGTCTTTATGGAATGCATGCTGATATTCTCTCTCCAGAATGGGCATAAGTCATTTTCCAACACTGGACAGCCGACTGATGCTAGCAATATTGACCTTTAGTTGTGCTCATCCGCTACATTATAGTTCAGACAGCATACCTGAGAAAGTAAGAGAATGGGTGTGCAATGAAATGTGTTCCCTGGCTTTTTTTATAGCGACACTGAACACATGGTGGAAATCGAAATGTGAATAAGGTGATGATTTTTGAAGCAAAATCAGTCGTAAAGTACTATGTAGACTTGTTAGAGATATGCACGTAAGCACTGTGTGGCCGCCAGACACTCTTTCCCTAACAATACAGCTGGAGCTGCTTGACAGCAAGCACTTAACGTATGGAAATATACGCTCGCTGAAGTGTCATTACATGATGGCTAAAGGCGTCTGTCAGAGCATTTTATCACAAGATACAGATAAGATTAATTTGACATCTAAAACAACATTGGAAGTGCTCCTCATACCACAATGGCCCCTTCAGTAGGGTAGATTCATATTATGGATAATCTTGCATGCTCAACCAATCATACTACAGTGAGCACACAGTCTTTTGATGGATGATGATGTTAATCTCTAACTGATACTGATTTTCACTTCTTGGTGTGATGGAAAAGTTGAACACCAATCATCCCTCCTATAAACAGAATGTGTTCTAATGAGCAGGCTAGCACTGCATTTTTAGTGATTTTTCACATAAACTGTGTTTACGTTATCTAAAAGGCACGCAGATTTATGACCAGCACTCATCCACAGTGTCCAGGCTTACTAACCATCAAGAATAAATTGAAGGATGCACGGAATTATTTTCAGGTTTTGATATTCTGCTATCCCAATGTCATTGGCAATGCATTACTTGAATGTGCCGTTACTTTCTACAATGTTAAATATGTTATTATAACATTGTCATTCAACCAAGAGTTCAGGATGATGCTATTTTTTATTTTAAAACGATCCATGATTTGCTGATGTGAAGTGATGCTGTCAGATTGTTACTGATATCAATTATATGAAATTTCAGCGCAGATAGCTGCAATGTTCAACTATCTCTCAAACGCTGGAAGTGTTTCTGGATTACTGTACAGTGTGTGTAAGAACTACCCAAACCTGCACGTCGCCCTCGAAGGAGGCGCATGATCACTTACATGAATGTTAGGGGAATCGCTGTCTGGTCACAACCGCATTGAGGAATTGAGACGAAACAGGATGGGAAAGAAATTCGAAGGAAATAACGATTTTCAGTCGCAAAAGGCATTGCGGCAATGCAAGAGCGATAACTGAAGATTTTTGATGACCAATACTCGAACCCGGACGCTCCGCTTCTGTAGAACGGTTGTCTCAACAGAATCGGCCATCCGAACACGCTTTGGATGGCGCCCAAATCCCCAGCATCCCGCTCGCCGCACCGCAACGACCACCCGCCTATTATGTCCCTGCTTGCAGATCTCCGATTACTGTAGGACTTCGGGAGTTGGTTGAGCATCCGCACTGAAACATTTTCGCCAAATAGCCGTCGCGCCCTTAGAAAGAAGAGCCAGAGAAACTGATACACCTGCCTAATATCGTGTTTGGCACCGCCGAGCTCGCTGTAGTGCCGCAACACGACGTGACATGGACTCAACTAATGTCTGAAGTAGTGCTGGACGGAACTGACACCATGAATCATGCAGGTATGTCCATAAATCCATAAGAGTACGAGTGGGTGGAGAACTCTTCTGAACAGCACGTTGCAAGACATCCCAGATATGCTCAATAATGTTCATGTCTGGGGAGTCTGTTGGCCAGTGGAAGTGTTTTAACTCAGAAGAGTTTTCCAGGAGCCACTCTGTATCAATTCTGGTCGTGTGGGGTGTCGCGTCTCCATCGTAATGAACAATGGACATGAATAGATGCAGGTGATCAGACAGGATGCTTACGTACGTGTCACCTAAATTTTTATCTGCATTTTTGAATAGGTATAGTTTTCGTTTGTTTTTGGATTTGGGGGTTACAATTTTCAGTCTCGCTACGACAACCCTATGTTCACAAATCCCTTTGTCCGATTTGATGCTCGTTATTAACTCAGGATTATTTGTTGCTAAGAGGTCAAGTGTGTTTTCACAAACGTTTACTATTCGCGTAGGCTCATGAAGTAATTGCTGGAAATAATTTTGAGAGAAGGCGTTTAGCACAATTTCGGATGATATTTTATGGGTACCTCCGGAATTAAACATGTATTTTCGCCAACATATCGAGGGTAAATTAAAGTCACCATCAACTATAGCCGTATGAGTCGGGTACGTGTTTGAAATCTAACTCAAGTTTTCTTTGAACTTTTCAGCAACTATATCATCTGAATTGGGATACCGATGGTTCCTGTATCTATGTTCTTCCTGTGTGACTTTGTGACTGAAGCCCTTCTTGTTTTCCCGAGACACTCTAACCTAAAAAACCGCCCAGTCCAAGGCACGTGTAGCCCCCCCCCCCCTGCGTATAGTAGACATCTGACCTATTCAGCGGAACCCGAAACCCAACCACCCTTTGGCGCAAGTCGAGGAATCTGCAGCCTACACGGTCGCAGAACCGTCTGAGCCTCTGATTCAGACCCTCAACTCGGCTCTGTACCAGAGGTCCGCAATCGGTCCCGTCGACTATGCTGCAAATGGTCAGCTCTGCTTTCATCTTTCAAGCAAGTCTGGCAGCCTTTACAACTTCTGTTCGCCGCTCGACACCAGAGAGAATCTCTTCTGATCCAAAGTGACATACATCATTGGTACCGACGTGAGCAAGCACCTGCAGTTGGCTGCACCCTGTGCTCTTCGTTGCATCCGGGAGGACCCGTTCGACATCTGGAATGACGAAGTGCACAATTGGTTTTCTTTCCCTTCTTGGCAGCCATGTTCCTAAGGGAGCCCATAAGGCGCCTAACGTTGGAGCTCCCAACTATCTATAATCCCACCCTCTGCGATTGCCCGGATCTTGCAGGCTGAGTGATTTCCACTGAAACGGGACAGGCGACAGCATCTGTCTCAGCGACAGTGTCAGCCACGGGGAGCACCTGGAACCTGTTTGTCAGAAAAACAGGGGAGCCCTTACCTGCGGCCGCCTGGGAAGTCTTTCGCCACCTGCTATAACCTCGACCACAGGCAAGCGGTCAACTTCAGTGTGAGCAATAACTGGACTGGCCACCGATGAGGACCCATCGGAGGACTCGGACGTGCTGGACGTCCGTTGGATCACCACGGTCTTCCTGAGAGACAATCTCCAATCCTTCTAAATTAATAATATAAGTGTAGACCAGCTGTAGCTTGAAATCTAAGAAATAGTATCTGCAGCAATTGAGAGATTTATCCAAATGAATCAACAAATGACGGAGCTGTTCCTCCTCGATACACAAAACGGGTCAGAACACTGTTGCAGAAACAACGAAACAAACATGCCGAACTTAAACAGACACAAAATCCCCAAGACTGGAGATCTTTTACAGAAGCTCGAAATTTAGCGCGGACTTCAATACGAGATACTTATAATAGTTTCCACAACGAAACGTTGTCTCGAAACCTGGCAGAAAATCCAAAGATATTCTGGTCGTATGTGAAGTATGTTAGCGGCAAGAAACAATCAATGCCTTCTCTGCACAATAGCAATGGAGATACTATCGAAGACAGCACTGCCAAAGCAGAGTTACTAAACACAGCCTTCCGAAATGCCTTCACAAAAAAGACGTAGTAAATATTCAAGAATTCGAATCAAGAACAGCTGCCAACATGAGTAACGTAGAAGTAAATATCCTCGGAGTAGTGAAGCAAGTTAAATCACTTAAAAAAAGCAAGTATACTGGTCAAGACTGTATACCAATTAGATTCCTTTCAGAGTATGCTGATGCATTAACTCCGTACTTAACAATCATATACAACCGTTCCTCGACGAAAGATCCGTACTCAAAGAGTGGAAAGCCGCACGGGTCACACCAATCTCCAATAAAGGTAGTAGGAGTAATCCACTTAATAACAGGCCTATATCGTTAAAAGTCGATATGCAGCAGGATTTTTGCACATATATTGTGTTCGAACATTACAAATTACCTCGAAAAAAACTGTCTATTGACACACAGACGTACCAGAAGGATAAATCCCACAAACAGAAATTTCAGACTGAAGACTCTCAAGACATAGCTATAAGTCCGAGCAGATAGAAGGTCACCTTGTATTGTGCATTGTGTGTATTGAACAGGGGACTTAGAAAAGATAGAGAGGCCACGTCCCAGCCAAAACCGCAAATAAGAAAACTGATTTCTCAATTTGTCTGCATACTGACGGAAACAGACGCTGTATTCCTATTTCTTATGCCTGCGCAAATTGTGCACTGAACCCACGAATTTGGCCGCCAATGTCGTTCGAATAAAACGCCGCAAAGGGGAAGTTACTGTTTTGGTACGGCAGTCATTGGACGCCAAAAAATTTCGAGCCCTTCTTACAATTATTAGTCTAGTTATTGCTTAGTTTATTACTTATTTAGCCCATACAGATTAAGGCCTTAAGTCCCTCTCTTACATTTGACCAGGAATACCATGCATAAAAATTGCATAACAGTCACAATAAAAATAATAATTGCGTTGTTAATAAAAGTAATAATTGAAATCTGTAATAACAATAATAATAATAATAGGCCCGGGAAAAGAATAGGCTTCCGGTATGTTCTGCCAGTCGTAAAAGGCGACGAACAGAACAAACCACTAATAGGGCTAACCCCCCTTTTAGTGTGATTAGTTGATTCAGGACAGAACTAAAGATGCGTCGGACAAGTGTCGTCATGGTCGGGGACGACGCTTGAACCCTATGCCCGCCCACAATGGTAACGACACTGCTAGCCAACTGGAAAATGATTTAAATCCAAATAGAAGTGTTTTGCAGGATATGCTTCCTGCAACCACCCTAGAAGGAAAACAAAGACAGAGGATGAGATGGTCAGATGAAGTTAATCGACACCTCATGTTCTGTTATTACCAAGCAACAAACCTAGGAACCAACACAAATGGATGCAGATCACAAGTATACACAACATTTATTACCAGATACCCAGAATTAAAATTTTTAACAGAACAACGACTAGCTGATCAGATCCGTGTAATAATCAAAAATAACAGGATACCCCAGTCAGAATTAGAAAACTTCAAACAACAAGTACAACAAATACTGGAACAAAATAATGTGCTATCAGAAGAAGAAGAAAATATAGTAATGGACTCAAACATCCCAGAGCAAACAAACAAAGGACAACACACATCAATTAAACAATCAGAGGAAAACAAAATCTTAAGACAGCCATCATAACAAGCACAAATAAAACACAAAGTGACACACACGTTAGATAAAGAAGAAAAATTTCAGCCGACATATATAGAATACAAAGACACAAATACAGACATTAGACCAATCTTGCATAGACCGCCAAATAACCCACAAGTCGAAACAACAATAAAAACTATCAACACAATCATACACAACAAAATAAATGAAAACACAACTATGGAAGGGTTATAACTACTGGTTTATGTAGGAGCACTCACTACACTAAATATACACACTAGGCAGAGATCAGAACCAACCAAGACACAGAAGAAACCCACAAAACCAGCATGGAAACGCAGGCTACAGATCAGAATAGAAAAACTGAGAAAAGACATTGGACAGCTAACACAATTTATAAGAAATGAAATGTCAGAAAAAAACGAAAAAGTTTAGGTAAAATCTCACAACAAGAAGCGATAGAGCAATTAGATGAAAAGAAGCAGAATTTACAAGCATTGGCCAAACGACTTAGAAGATACAAAAAAAGTGAAAATAGAAGGAAACTAAACCAAACATTCAACACAAACTAAAAGAAATTTTACCAGACAATAGATAACACAGACATTAAAATAGACAATCCACCAAACATAACAGAGATGGAATACTTCTGGAGCAACATATGGCCAAACCCGGTACAACATAACAGGCATGCACGGTGGATACAAGCAGAAACTGACACATACAAGATGATACCACAAATGCCTGAAGTGATAATTTTGCAACATGAAGTCACCCAAGCAATTAATTCTACTCACAATTGGAAAGCCCCTGGAAAAGATAAAATAGCAAATTTCTGGCTAAAGAAGTTCACCTCAACACATTCACATCTAACTAAATTATTTAACAGCTACATTGCAGACCCATACACATTCCCTGATACACTTACACATGGAATCACTTATCTGAAACCTAAAGATCAAGCAGACACTGCAAACCCAACTAAATATCGCCCCATAACATGCCTACCAACAATATACAAAATATTAACTACAGTCATTACACAGAAATTAATGACACATACAACACAGAACAAAATTATAAATGAAGAACAAAAAGGCTGTTGCAAAGGAGCACGAGGATGTAAAGAGCAACTGATAATAGATGCAGAGGTGACATATCAAGCTAAAAATAAACAAAGGTCGCTACACTATGCATACATTGATTACCAAAAAGCTTTTGATAGTGTACCCCACTCATGGTTACTACAAATACTGGAAATATACAAAGTAGATCCTAAATTGATACAGTTCCTAAACATAGTAATGAAAAATTGGAAAACCACACTTATATCCAAACAAATTCAAATAATATCACATCACAGCCAATACAGATTAAGCGTGGAATATACCAAGGAGACTCATTAAGTCCTTTCTGGTTCTGCCTTGCTCTGAACCCACTATCCAACATGCTAAATAATACAAATTATGGGTACAATATTACTGGAACATACCCACACAAAATCACACATTTGCTATACATGGATGATCTAAAACTACTGGCAGCAACAAATCAACAACTCAACCAATTACTAAAGAAAACAGAAGTATTCAGCAATGATATAAATATGGCTTTTGGAACAGACAAATGTAAGAAAAATAGTATTGTCAAGGGAAAATACACTAAACAAGAAGATAACATATTGGTTAACCACAGTGACCGCATGGAAGCGATGGAAAAAACAGATGCCTATAAATATCTAGGATACAGACAAAAAATAGGAATAGATAATACAAATATTAAAGAAGAACTAAAAGAAAAATATAGACAAAGACTAACAAAAATACTGAAAACAGAATTGACAGCAAGAAACAAGACAAAAGCTATAAATACTTATGCTATACCAATATTGACCTACTCATTTGGAGTAGTGAAATGGAGTAACACAGACCTAGAAGCACTCAATACACTTACACGATCACAATGCCACAAATATAGAATACATCACATACATTCAGCAACAGAAAGATTCACATTAAGCAGAAAGGAAGGAGGAAGGGGATTTATCGATATAAAAAAACCTACATTATGGACAGGTAGACAATTTAAGAAAATTCCTTCCAGAACGAGCAGAAACTAGCAAAATACACAAAGCAGTCACTCATATAAATACATCGGCTACACCACTGCAATTTCATAACCACTTCTGCAACCCTTTAGATCACATAACATCAACAGATACGAAGAAAGTAAATCGGAAAAAGAAAACACTACATGGCAAGCACCCGTATCATCTAACACAGCCACACATCGATCAAGACAAATCCAACACATGGCTAAGAAAATGCAATATATACAGTGAGACGGAAGAATTCATGATTGCAATACAGGATCAAACAATAAACACCATATATTACAGCAAGCATATTATTAAAGCTCCCAATACCACAACAGATAAATGCAGACCTTGCAAACAACAAATAGAAACAGTAGATCACATCACAAGCGGATGTACAATACTAGCAAATACAGAATACCCCAGAAGACATGACAATGTAGCAAAAATAATACATCAACAGCTTGCCTTACAACATAAACTTATAAAGCAACACGTTCCAACATACAAGTATGCACCACAAAATGTACTGGAGAATGATGAATACAAATTATACTGGAACAGAACCATTATAACAGATAAAACAACACCACATAACAAACCTGACATCATACTCACCAATAAAAAGAAGAAATTAACACAACTAATCGAAATATCTATACCCAATACAACAAATATACAAAAGAAAACAGGAGAAAAAATTGAAAAATACATCCAACTGGCTGAGGAAGTCAAGGACATGTGGCATCAGGATGAAGTTGACATTATATCAATTATACTATCAACTACAGGAGTCATACCACACAATATCCACCAGTACATCAATGCAATACAGCTACATCCAAACTTATATATACAACTACAGAAATCCGTAATTATTGATACATGTTCAATTACCCGAAAGTTCCTAAATGCAATATAACATATACCGTACAGTTAAAAGGAAGTCACGCTTGATCAAGGTCTGCGTCATTTTCCATTTTTGACCAGACATAACGTCTGAGAAAAGAAAGAAATAATAATAAATGATGGAGGAATTTAGAAAACATTAGTTAGTTATCACATAATAATCTCAACAATAATAAGAATTGGCATCATTGATAAAAAATAATAATTTGCATCATTAGTGATGGATCACCACACTCAAGGATAGGGAGTAAGAGTAACTCTACTAGTTTCTTTTTAAGCTCGTGAGAAAATGTTTATATTTTTTGTAGGGAATGAAGTGATGGCGACAGCTTCTTACAGACTTCAGTTATGTGTTCAGTCCAGTCTAGGTGATGGTCCCCGAATTCATTTCTAAAGAAGTAAAGGTGATGTCAGCTGTTTAGGATTAAGGGCAGAAGAGATTCTGAATGAGGAGTATGTAACCGCCCTGTTAAATTGTTAGAGTAATTGTTGTCGTAATTTTGAAATGAAACTTAGTATAAACGTCGCGTGATAAATATTTAGCGTGAAGCGCCGTTGCGTGCGAAAGAGGCAAATGTCATTCGTGGAAACTAAGCCACTGAATATTATAAGTAATGTTATTAAAGAATACATCTGACTGACTACACAAAATAAGAGAGTATGTACATTCACGAGTGAGTGGTTCAAAATAAGAATTAATTCTGTAAAGAACATGTGTCATGAATGTAGTTACGTCGGTACACACTCTGTTGTATGCGAACTTACGATCGGGATAGTGGCACGTACGTTCTAAGTAATATCATTCCCCGTGGCCTGAGGTAAGAGAATTGTGGTTAAAATGCATTTATTGATCTAAGAAAGAAAATAATCGGAATTCGTAATTAAATGAAAAGCAAGATTGCACGTTCTGAATGTCGTGGCAAATATAACCTAAATATTGTAATTGACGTTGGCGGCCACGATGGGAAAGAGATGAGCACTTTCACGTACCTCTATTGTTAAGCAGCGCCGTCGTGAAGACCGTCGCCTCCATCTAAATTCTCCATATAAAATTAAAAATAATGACAATCTTTCAGAGTTACAAGTGCTGGGATCCATGGTATCATAAATGAGAAAGTCGTAGTGTTTCAGATGTTGCTTCCATTGTTTATCACAATTTCACTCGAATTTGACGAGCACTTCCTTTATACATCTAATCACCGGGACATGAGAACAACGAAAGACAACTAATAAACCAGGGCCGGCCAAACGCTGCACAGTGTGCAGACGTGCGGAAGTGCTGCACATGTGCGCACGTGTGCGACAGCGAGCGCCAGCGACATCTGTTAGTAGACATGTGTCCTAAATGAACGGTGGCGGCTCCACTTCCCTGTTTATGTTGTACAAGCAAGAGCGCAACATACTCAGTCTCGTTTACCCTGGAGACCGTAACCTTAACAGAGAAGTACTAAGAAATGCAAGTACTGTGAAAAAGCATAAGGACGGGAGATCTATGTTCTCACAAGGGAACCTCCCCATCGCACCCCCCTCAGATTTAGTTATAAGTTGGCACAGGGATAGGCCTTGAAATACTGAACACAGATCAATCGAGAAAACAGGAAGAAGTTGTGTGGAACTATGAAAAAAATAAGCAAAATATACAAGCTGAGTAGTCCATGCGCAAGATAGGCAACATCTAGGAAAGTGTCAGTGGACGAGCGCCGTGGTCCCGTGGTCAGCGTGAGCAGCTGCGGAACGAGAGGTCTTCGCTTCGGTTCGAATCATCTCTAGAGTGAAAAGTTTAATTTTTTATTTTCAGACAATTATTAAAGTTCAGGCACTCACACATAATAAACTTCGCTCTCCAAAATTCCAGGACATGTTTAGATTTGCTTGGACATATGCAGGATTTGACGGTCTACACACGGACACATTTGAAAACGTAAAAAACGTGTTTTGACAGAGCACAGGAAAAACTGTCCTACTGTGAAACTGTTGCATTCATTTGCTGCAGTTTATGTGACAAACTCTCATGTTTTCATCACTTTTTTGGAGTGACTATCACATCCACAAGAAAACCTAAATCGGGCAAGGTAGAAGAATCTTTTTACCCATTCGCCAAGTGTGCAAGTTAGGTGGGTCGACAACATATTCCTGTCATGTGACGCACATGCCGTCACCAGTGTCGTATAGAATATATCAGACGTGTTTCCCTGTGGAGGAACCGGTTGACCTATGACCTTGCGATCAAATGTTTTCGGTTCCCATTGGAGAGACACGCACTTTCGTCTACTAATCGCACGGTTTTGCGGTGCGGTCGCAAAACACAGACACTAGACTTATTACAGTGAACAGAGACGTCAATGAACGAACGGACAGATCATAACTTTGCGAAAATAAAGAAAGCAAAATTTTCACTCGAGGAAGGACTCGAACCAAGGACCTCTCGTTCTCTATATGCTCGCTCTAACCACGGGACCACGGCGTTCTTCAACTCACATTGTCCTTGATGTTGCATATATTGCACATGGACTATTCAGTTTGTATATTTTGTTAATGTTTTCATAGTTTCACACAACTTCTTCCTGTTTTCTCGATTGATCTGTGCTCAATTTTTCAAGGCCTATCCACTGCGTCAATTTATAACTAAATCTGGGGGCGGTGCCATGGGGAGGTTCCCTTGTCAGTCGTTTAAAAATGATTGGAAACTGCAATTATTTTTTGTAGCCGTTGGCGAAAACTCAGTGTTTGCTGTGCTGCCGAACAATAGGCGGCCAGCGTAAGTTTTCAATTGAAAGACACTACAATACATATCACAAAGACGAGTGTAGTGTACTCAACAGTGAAGAACGGCAAGCAAAATTAAATGTCCGTAAGGAAATGGGTGAGACACATCAACTCGATTTTACTGTACGTCAAAGTAACTGATACTTCTTGAACTCTTAATTTCTTGTGTTACATTTGTCTATTTTACTGTACGCTGTACAATGTACTGTTTTCAGTTTTCCAGAATGACAACCACACTAAATCTTTACTGCGAGCATGTTTTAAAATCGCATTAAGAATTGCACAATCTGGGAAAACCTTTTCCGAAGGGGTGTTTGCGAAAGGGTGTCTGATTGATGCTGCAGAACTTGCATGTCCCACGAACGTTAACAGGGTTTCAGAAATCAGTCTATCCAAACAGTGACAAGACGTATCAGTGCTATGGCCGGCAATGTGCAGAGGCAGCTAATAAATAAGGCTTTCTCTGTTGCGCTCGATGAAGCAACAGATACAACCCAGGTTGTGATATGCATACGAGGTGTCGATAACGCACTTTGTGCAACAGAGGACGCTTTGGACTTAGTACCTTTCAAAGGGACTACTACAGGTGCGGACTTACTCCAAGCTGTCGAGCAAGCGATTGATGGTGTCGGTATGGACTGGAATCGGTTAGTCTCAGTGACCACAGATGGAGTACCATCAATGCAAGGCCATAAAAAAGGACTCATAGAACGGATGCGCAAAAAGCTAGGGCGCACAGACTAGACGTTGTATGGAATTCACTGCATTCTGCATCGAGAGGCGCTTTGTGCAAAATCAGTACCGTTAGCAAACGTCATGTACATTGTTGTGCGTACTGCCAGTTTCGGCAGTTCTTGGAGGAATTAGGAGCGGAGTACGGCGACGTGCCTTACTATACCGAAATATGCTCAGTCGAGGTAAAATGTTGAAAATATTTTTTGATTTACGTTTCATCGTAGTAACCTTCTTACATGAGAAGGGAAAAAGTTGGATATCAGACCTTGCATTTCTCGTGGACATTACGTCTCACATGAACAGCCTGAACCTCAGTTTGCAAGGTGAAAATAATTTAATTTCTGACACGTTGCAAAAGGTAAATGCCTTTGAAAGGAAGATTGCGCGTTGGGAGAGTCAGTTATTGACAGAAAACATTACACATTTCCCGACTCTTGGACTGGTCCATGAAAGTGCTAGATTTCAAGAACACGTGTCAATAATTTTAAAAATTAAGGAACAATTTCGAGCACGATTTGCAGATGTTACGAGTTTGTCTCCTGTCATTCGCCTCTTTGCTCGACCGTTCTCGTCGTCAGTTGAAGATGCTCCGAATGGTCTACAGATGGAACTGATCGACTTACAGTGCAGTACAAGATTGAAGGACAAGTTCTTTGCAGTGCGAAGTACAAAAGAATTCTACGAAAATTTTTCAAACAAAAATTTCCACGCCTGCACCGAGAAGCCGCGAAAGTTATGACCATGTTCGAGTCGACATTTGTTTGTGAAAGATTTTTATCGGTAATGAAAATGAATAAATCAAGGTTTCGATCAAGCATAAGTGACGAAAATCTTCGCAACTGCTTGCGTTTGTCAATGAGCCGTGATTTTGTGCCCGATATTAACTATGTCATTTCTCATGACCTGTGATATGTGTGTTTGAATTTTTTCCTTTCATATTTAAAAATTATTGTTTACTAACTGTGCATTATTGCCTCATTCTGCTCCATGTTACATTATTATCAGGAAAATTGGTCATTAAACCGATTGTTCCAATATACACTTACATTTAGGGTTTTTTTTAATGTGTGAAGGGCTACGCTCAGCTAAAGTCGATAAAACGTAACATTCATCTAATTGTCAGTTATTATGCAGATTTCAGAGGGAACTGATGATAGATATAGCAATAATGGTATTGAAATAACAGGTGATCATCGAGAGGTCTGCGGTTATCATTCTGTTCAGAGATCAGTGAGACAGAAATTATGTGGGTGTAACTGAGGGCACCGAGAATTAGTTACAGGAAATTTTGCGTTAGTTTAAAGTTATTTGAAACCATGAATAAGGTCCGTGGGATTCGGTAAGTGCTCTCTTTCTTAAATACTAGATCAAAAACATTACACGTATTTACGTGCCGTCAGTCAAGCTGCCTCAATAAAAACCCACGGTTGTTAACTGTGTCACTTGGCTCACTGGGTTAAACTGTTAACATAAAAGTAGACGTCTCAGTGAGTAGACTGTGACAGTATTTTAAACGTTTAATACGCGAAATACCTTCCTATGGTTGGCTTGCAAGCTGGGGAAAGAGCACTAGAATACACCGGTACAGAGTATCCTAGCAAGTGGATAAAGCGACATCTGTGGGTAGAAACAAGCACTACATGAACGCTGACGGCTGCGGCGTGCACGCTGTGACCCGGAAGTTGCACATGTGCACGAGCACCGCACGCGTGCAGAATTTCTGGCCGGCCCTGTAATAAACGATGAGCGTGAATCGTCTTTTGTCCGTCAGTGATAAATACTTTTCAAATTTATCTTTGGTATGAGAGTCGAATAATTATCTACACATTTATCAATAAGAAAAAATTATTAAGTTCCTTTATATTGCCCCAATGGACGAATTGTCTGAAGAAATGTCAAATTCCAGGCAAGAAGCCCAACCACTTTACACACTGGTAGTTCTTTCACTCCTTTACACACGTACTTGAATTGCACTGTTCGTGTCTTTAAAGGGCTTTCTCGTCACCAATTTGCTTACATAGTCCCGGTGCCAGCCCTGCCACTTAGCAATGAAAACAAGACATACACACTAGAGTGCACAAAATATACATTAACTTACATACTACAGACAAAAATTACGGCAACGTCCTCTACATCAAATAAATGAATATTACATTACATTTTATACAAGTCCATAGTTCAGTTCTTTATGATTGGTTTGTAGCGTCTTTGTTCCTGCCTACAAACAACATTTTCGGTAGCACGTTGACAATAAAATTACATTTCACAAGTCTTTTCTATGATTCTACAATTATATTTTTCCTAAAAAATATAAAAAATTTCAAAAGAACGTCGTATATTTTGGTGTGCCGATTCAGGTTGTGGGCTTAGCAAGGGTATCTGGAGTAATAAGTGATATAAATTCCTCCTTATTGTTGGTTATGCTCTCCAATGCCTCCATCTCTTATACCAGGATCTATTTGATATCGTCCCAGTGTATCTTCTTTCTGGGTTTCATAGTTGTCTCATCACGGGCAAATAAACATATAGCAAATGACATTCACAGAGATTAGTACTCAGTCTAACTTCACACTAAAATGTCATAAAAAATATGTGATTTTCTGTCTTACGTTCAGTGAACGTGTGCGTCGTTTTTATTTAGAAACTTGGGACGTAAATCATGAGCTGTAGTGGTAAGACTTTATTCAGTAGGTCAGGAAATCGTGTCTCTATATCTGTTTGCACTATGGCGAGCGTCCGTTTGAAGGTAGATTTTACTTTCCATTCGAATTGTCCTCCTGCATCACGCCGTCAGTCAATAATGCGTCAGTTACAAGTAACCGTACACGCAACAATTACTCTGGCGGCACGCTACACGCCGTTTGGAGTCTGGTAGCCGTGCACCCACCGCCGGGTCAATGCATCTGTATGCAGTGTTTTGCGCAACGTTCGCAGCATTTACGAAATTACAGCACCTGCTTCAACTCGTCGTACACTTTGGCTGTGAGAAGGGACCACAGGGCACCTACGTTCTCTGCACGGAGGTAAGTACTGCACTTTATTGTTTAGCTTGCCAACGGCACACTGTCGTAGTGCACAAACACCCGTTCCATAGCAAGCTCCCTCGATTCACTACGTCACATTTACGTGCCTCTAGTACGACAGTTCGCGATCGCGATACTATCTTACATCTCACAGGGCATAAGAGAACACGTAATTGAGAACAACGGCACTTCCCTAACTTAAGATCGTACTGCAAATGCACTTAGACATCGAAACGACTGTACAAAAAAGTGAATGCACCAAAAGTGGTTATAGACATTGTCTCCAAATGAGGAAAAATCTGTGCATTTAACTACCCGCGAGTTACTATGGCCCGCATCTCGTGGTCGTGCGGTAGCGTTCTCGCTTCCCACGCCCGGGTTCCCGGGTTCGATTCCCGGCGGGGTCAGGGATTTTCTCTGCCTCGTGATGGCTGGGTGTTGTGTGCTGTCCTTAGGTTAGTTAGGTTTAAGTAGTTCTAATTTCTAGGGGACTGATGACCATAGATGTTAAGTCCCATAGTGCTCAGAGCCATTTGAACCATTTTTTTTTTTTTTTGAGTTACTATGGGAGGGGGGTGGAGAGTGGGGGGGGGGGGGGGGGAGAATTTCATCTTAACGTCACCCAACATTGTAAGAACGCGTGGTACACACATCAAAAACACGTAGAATGAAATAAAAAACACATAAACAAATAAAGCACTATACTTAAATTCACTCACAAATAGAAAATTAAAATGCCAGGTAATACAAACAGCAGATTGATAATGAAGCTTGGCTGCTGTACGCTATAGTGCTTCCTAAGTCTTTGTCCGTGATTGCACCTGTATTCATATTCGTGTGTTCATCATTGTATCACTGGTACTTGTACATATTTTTTAATGTGACCTTAGTCACTCCTTACCTTACTTCTTCCACAAAATATCTTCAACACAGATTGGATAAAATCGGTGTATGTATTCCTCTAAAGTCAACATAGATTCTTAGTACTTTCATGTCGAAAAAAAGACAAATTATTAAAAATCTATGGTGTTACTTCTCAGTGATCGTGGTAATATTTTATAACGTCGACGGTAAATCGTAGTGAGATTAGTGTAATTTAGTTGCTTCTCATCGCCAGATGGAGTCTCGTAGCTTCTCGATGAACTCCACCTGTAAAAAATTATGTTTGTTTCGGCATTACCTAATTTCTCTGGCGGTCTGTAACTGTTACTTACCTCGTACATATCTCAAACGTTCAAATGTGTGTGAAATCTTACGGGACTTAACTGCTAAGGTCATCAGTCCCTAAGCTTACACACTACTTAACCTAAATTATCCTAAGGACAAACACACACACCCATGCCCGAGGGAGGACTCCAACCTCCGCCGGGACCAGCCGCACAGTCCATGACTGCAGCGCCTCAGACCGCTCGGCTAATCCCTTGCGACCGTACATATCTTTCTTTTCATTTTATTATATGAGACTGTATTAAGTTTTCCTTAGATAACGTTTACAAATCGTACCTCAACAGTGTATTTGCACTCTAACGTGTGTATAAAGTTGAAAAATTATTTGTATTTCAGTAAGATCACACCAGCTTTTATTCGTAGGTTATATCTTTGGATGCACTTTTGTTGTCATGTGTATAGCATATACCACGCTAAGCTTTCATTAACAGCCAGAAATCATTTTTCATCCGAGCATACAAAAAAATTTTACTCGATGTATTCATAGGTAATGGCTCTGAGCACTATGGGACTTAACATCTTAGGTCATCAGTCCCCTAGAACTTAGATCTACTTAAACCTAACTAACCTAAGGACGTCACACACATCCATGCCCGAGGCAGGATTCGAATCATAGGTAATGCCTAGTGATGTGGATATGTCAGAAAAAGTGAGATGCTCCGATACAAGTAGCTGCATTAAATATAATTACTTTACTCTAATCGTATTCCTTTTTTACCGTAGGTTACTTATTTCACTCGTGTGCATCGGTAAATGTGAAGTGTGATACTTAAACGGGGTAGAATTTCTCGAGTCTCTGTGTGCATAGAGTCCTTTGATTTTACCACTGTGAGGATACGCAAGTAAATAACATCCGTCATGCGGAATATGTACAATAATGTACGGCCAGTATATGTTATTTGCCACTTTGCGTTTTTCTAACAGAGAATATTTCACATGGGTCGTAAGTAATACTTTTTCTCTAACCACAGATCTGGTAACACCAATGTTTCTTACGGCTTTGAGCTTGTTCTGTAATAGATATCAATACGTCTTCCCTTTTTTTCATGTTGATACCTTAGCAAATTTCTACCATTGCAGCATGGATCGCCCCCACGACTAACCATGACCAACATTGGGTAACATAATCAGGCCACATTTAGTTTTACGCCCCATTTTTACTGTTTAAGGTGTTTAGTTTCTCACTTCTATAATATTCACTCCCGACGAGTTGTTCCTCCGCTGTGCATTCCGATCATGATTCTGCCATGCGTTTATGGGCGTAATGTTACTTTGCGCTTGGGACTGATAGGGTTGATTTCTAATCGGGTACTGCCAGTGCACATTTCGTGCGTCAGCCGTGTTGTTGCTAAATTGAGGCTGAATATCGCTGTAAGCGTTACTCCACTGACTCCCGTTATCGTTTCTATTCCAATTTCGTTACCGGTTACCGGAGTAGCCAGAGTAGTTTCTGTCACCATTTTTCTTTTCCTTTTATACCCCGAGTTAAAATTTTGGTTATAGGTATTACTAAAATGGCCTCCCGAAACCGGGTCTGGCATACGCGCTGCTGCAGCGGGTACGACAACAGCCGGTCATGACTCAGCCATGCACGCTACATTGTTGACGCCATACTGCGGCTGGCGCTGCGGAGGCTGGTTGCCACAATTGCTACGGAAATTATTTTGATTGGTGTGGCTCCGTCTTGCATCTTTATTAATTAAGTCAATAGAGTCCAAGACAGATAGAAAATACTCTAAACTGCTTTCGGATACTTGCACTAGTTATTTAACATATTATTCACTTGAGTTCCACTTCTTTCGGAGAATAACACAGCCTTTTCAACATCATCCGTACTAGTCTTTTTCAGAATATCGTTACTTTATGCTGCATAGCAGAAATTACGCTTCATCCAGTAGGTCCGGTGATTCGTCTGCCCAGGATACAATATTTTGCTCCCCAGTCTTTTCTTGCAGTTCATGAAATTCTTTGGCATGCAACTCAGAGATTGGCTCGATTTCATTTTCCTTCTTTTCCATTTTATATTCTGTGGATTACTTTTCTCAGCTTCTTCGCTACTTGCCGTATCGGTTTTGAACAAGATTCTGTGTGGTTTGTACTTGTGCATAGAATGTTATGAAGACTGTCACAGTGTAAGGGAAGTTTTCCAGCTGCGCTCATTTTCCACGTTGTTTTTTCGGCATGGCGCCTTCATCGGTCATAGATTCGTTTGTCGCATTTGTTTTCTGCGTTCTCAGAATGCCTACCATCACAGATTCTGAATTTTTCGTTACAGTTACCGAAGCTTGCTGCCGTCTCCACATCCCCTTGCACTTCCGGATGTGCATTCTGATGATGTTGCTGATGCTGTATTTTGGAAGTGACGTTGAGAGTGCTTCGACTGTTAGTTTACTTTGATTGCTTGCTACGCCCCTCTCCATCCCGTTCGCTTACCCTGAGGCGGCAGTCTCACGCCATCTCCACACCCCCTTCCACTTCCATAGTCAAATTCCCGCGTTCCTCATCATATGCGTCACCAATGACGCTGATACCATCCTTGTCGGTCGATGTATTTGTATTATCAGTTTTATTGGTCTCCATTCGCTTCTCTAGCATCGGTGACGGTTTCTGTAACTTCTTCATTGACATTTCTCCCGCTTCCAGGCCCTGACGTACGCATAATGGGATCAGACTGACGTGAAACGTCAGCTGCATAATTATTTCATTGCTCCTTGTTGACTTCGGTCAATAGGCAATCGTGCAGGCTGTCTATAGTCACAATTTTTCCATAGGTATTCCGTGGAATTGAATGTGGAGTATGTGCGGCGTTGGTTTTCATACAGAGCATACGTCCTATGACTGCATACTGCAGGATAGTCGAAGGCGTGCAAAACTTCACGCGTGCGCAATGTGCTGATCACGTGCAGACCGAGGCTCGGCCTGTCTTGGCACTACTCGGTTTGTTTAGGCTTTCCTCTGTGCTTCTCGGTATAGCGCGATATTTCGTTTACCAGTGCGATGCGACACTTCCTTGCAGCTCTTGGTGTAAGCGCTGTTTATCCTTCTCTATTTGTGACGCTATATGTTGCTGAAGGTGATTTTTTCGTGGCATAAAGGTAGTTCACGGAACCAGTAGCTGTTCGCGCAAATGAAGCATTCTAGCGATCTATCGTCGCAATCCTTTAAAAATTAATCACAATCACAGAATAGCAGGATGAGAACTCGTCGCAAAATCGGTTGGTACCGTAAATCGGCTATGAAGCGGTATTACAACACCATCCAGAAAGAATTTAAAGATTTTGTTGACAATGAAAGAGCTAAAAATTATAATTATCGACCAATGAATTGTAGGGGCTTCATTGTTCTCTACATCAGGAATAACATTGTATTAAATGTGCAGGGATGGAACAAGTAATGGAAATGGCAGTGTGAACAGTAAATTTTCTGAAATCGCACGTATTATCACAGCGTCAGTTGCAGTAAGTCTTGATGGAACTGAACGAGGAGTATGAAGACGTTACATACATTGGCGTCCAAAATTAAAGCACCAAACGAAAATTTTGAAAGGTTATGTTTATTTTGCCATAAAACAGTATACACAGTTGACAGTAAAGTAGAAAAATGTGAGGAATACAGAACGTGAACAATTGCAACACACATAGAGATAGACAAAAGTGTTATTCGGTTTTTCCTTCTTAACGGATTTGTACAGTTACCGACAACTGGTCAACATGTTCTGTATGGAGTGTGGCCACCTCTGGCAGTAATACAGGCCTAAAACTCACGGGGCATGCTGTGAATTATGTCATCGATCTCATGTTGAGACAATAACACCCATTCTTCCTGTAGATTTGCTCGTAAGTCGTGAAGAGTGTTGGCGGATGATGACGTGGTGCAACCCGTCTCTCTAGGGGATTCAAATCGGGAGAGCGAGCAGGCCACGCCATGAGTCCAATATCTTCCGTTTGCAAGGAAACATCAACCACTCGTGCTCTATGACGTCGATCATTATCGTGATGATGATGATGATGGTTGGTTTGTGGGGGGCTCAAATGCTCGGCCATCAGCGCCCGTACAAAGTCCCAATTTTCACACAACCCAGTTCGTTTACATAGTCCAAGCTAGCTACTGTCTCGAATTCTGATGATGATGAAATGATGAGGACAACACAAACACCCTGTCCCAGGGCAGGAAAATCCCCAACCCGGCCGGGAATCGAACCCGGGACCCTGTGATTCTCGCAAAAACCGCACATGAGGTCCCAAGGTCTCGTCTCGATACTCGACAGCAGTTAAACCATGCCGATTCACCGGTACAATTTCATGAAAAAGTGTTCGAATGCTCACATAATCCCTGCCCGCACCATTAGAGATATCAGTCTCTTTCCGCAATATTTGGATCGTGAAATTGTGTTCCACGTTTTCCCAGATGAGAATCCGTCACGAATCACACTCCAGACCAAATCGGGAGTCATCTGTGAAACGAACATTGGTCCACTGTTCGACCGTCCATATGGGGGACTTCACACTAGACGTTCCCTTTTGTGAAGACGCTTCAGAGGTACACATACAGCAGGTCTTCGACAATAAAGGCCACTCTGCCGAAGTCTTCTGTACACAATTTGCCTCGATACTACTCGTCCATTGGGTGCTGCGAGGTTAGATGCCAGCTGTCGTGCAGAACTAGGGCGGTACCGACGTACCCTTACAGCCAAATAACGGACGTCTCTTTCTGATGTCGGCCTTTTTATGGTCTTCGGGATACAGTTTCTGTCTATAAACTGTCGCCACATCTGAGAAACAACAGAATGTTTCACATTATGCCATCAGGCCACATCAATTTGAGACTGTCCTGCTTCCATTCTTCCTTCATTCACCACCGCAGATAGTCTGGTAGGCGTCGCCTCTGTGCCATACTGCACCGTCTGTGACTGTGTACACAGTGACTGAGGGAGTGGGACTAGCAGGCAAACACCACGCCCTTTGATTGGTCACCTGACGTCATCGGTGGCGTTGTTGTCCGTTGACCAGATGCCATCTTCCGCCCAGAACACGATCGTACGGACACCTGTTGACAAATGTTCAAATGTGTATGAAATCTTATGAGACTTAACTGCTAAGGTCATCTGTCCCTAAGCTTACACACTACTTAACCATCGGCCGTTGTGGCCGAGCGGTTCTAGGCGCTTCAGTTTGGAACCGCGCGACCGCTACGGTCGCAGGTTCGAATCCTGCCTCGGGCATGGATGTGTGTGCTGGCCTTAGGTTAGTTAGGTTTAAGTTGCTCTAAGTTCTAGGGGACTGATGACCTCAGATGTTAAGTCCCATAGTGCTCAGAGCCAGTTGAACACTACTTAATCTAAATTACCCTAAGGACAAACACACACACCCATGCCCGACGGAGGACTCGAACCTCCGCCGGGATCAGCCGCACAGTCCATAACTGCAGCGCCTGAGACCGCTCGGCTAATCCCGCGCGGCCCTGTTGGCATTTTGTATGATTATATGGTGAATCAGACACAGGACGGGGAAACAGTGGTTTGTTGCTTTAATTTTGGACATCAGTGTTTTAGTACAAAGTACGTCGGTTGGGTCAAAGCACATGCCTGGAACGAGTTTTCGACTCGCTATTGTTAATTTTCTGAAGAGAAAAGGAAAGCAATAACGAAAATTAGAAGATTCGCAATGGATTGCAGACATTGCATTTTAAACGAGTTCACTGCTGACACTACAAGATAAGCAGCAACTTATTTCTAATTTCATGGCGAAATTGGATGCATTTAGAAAGAAAATCACTTTATGAAAGGGACTACTTCTAGCAAGGAACACCAACTATTTCCCTAAGCTCACTGGCATAATGGAAAACGTGAATTTCGAACAATTCATTGTGCAGATCGTAGAATTCCAGCAACAGCTTCCTAAACGCTTGAGGACTCTGGAAATCTTACATCGGTTTATGAATTGTTTTCGGGACCATTTGCCATTCCAGTTAAAAGCAACCCTGTGCATCCGCAGATGCAGTTGGCCGCCCTGCAGTGTAATTGCTTAAAAGACAAATTCTCTTACGTTAAAACTGTGCAGGAGTTCAACGTTGATTTCGTCAGGAAGAGTGAATAGTATGTTAAATACAGCCATACTTTTTCTATTTAATGTTACTACTTGAATAGTGAATGTAAATGTGGATAATGAACTGTTTCAAAAATATCGTATTGGATTTAAGGAGCCCTTTTGTGACTGAGTGGAAGAAATTCTTGTTCTGTTGTTTTGGACTCCTAAACTCAATTTTTTTTTTAATTCTCAAGAAGTCATATTATGCTAGAAGAGGATTTAACAGTTCCACGGCCTGCATTTTTCTTTTAGTTCTAAATAGTTATTGACTGTTCTTCTGCCCGTATTTTGCTTTGTGCTAGTGTACAATCTAAGTATGCCAGATTGTTTAAATGTGCTTACAGATAGTGGAATGAACATTTCAAGAATCAGATATTTCACTTTTAACTTTCCTAAAGCGAATATTCATGTGCAAGGCAGTCAAACAGGTATGTTGTGTAGGGTTCCAGTGGCTGATCACAGAAATTATCGTACATTTTTTTGTAGTTTTGATTTGGCAAGAGGCGTAAATGTAAGCATGTGACATATGGCTGTATGGATTTCATGTGTCTGTAAACGTTTATAGCGACAGCAGTATGTCTGTCCTAAAAAGAAAATAAAAGTTTTAATAATTAAAGGAAGGAAAAAGCAGCTCAGCCGGTAGAACACTTGCCCGCGAAAGGTAAAGGTCGTATGTTCGAGTCCTGATCCGGCAGAGTTTTCATGTGCCCAGGGAGTTTCACATCCGAGAACACTTCCACAACATATTGCCTGTTGGCTTCTGTCTCAGGTTCTTCGGCTGACGTTTGCTAGACGAATTTTCTGGCGTTCCGCCAGCACGAGTGACTGGCTTTGTCAAAACTTCACCCTACAATATTTGTGGCAGGCTGGAGGGTGAAACTTTTACAATGCCAGCCGCTGGTGCAGGCGAAATGCCAGAAAAAATATAAAAGAAACATCGGCCGAAGAACTCGAACCAGAAGCGATCAGGCAATACACTGTCTGATCAAAAGTATGTGGACACGTCCCCCCCACCCCCCCCCCTCCCCACCCCAAAACAGACGTTTTTGATATTAGGAGCATTGTGCTGCCACCTACTCCATTTCAGCGAGCTCTAGCCATTAGACATCGTGAGAGAGCAGAAAGGGGCGCTCCGCGGAACTCACGGGCTTCGAACGTGCTCACTTGTGTCATATGTCTGTACCCGAGATTTCCACACTCCTAAACATCCCTAGGTCCATTGTATCCGATGTGATAGTGAAGTGGAAACGTGAAGGGACGCTTGCAGCACCAAAGCGTACAGGCCGACCTCGTCTGTTGACTGACAGAGACCGCCGACAGTTGAAGAGGGTCGTAATGTGTAAGAGGCAGACATCTATCCAGACCATCACACAAGATTTACAAACTGCATCAGGACACTGCAAGTACTATGACAGTTAGGCGGAAAGTGAGAAAACTTGGATTCCATGGTCGAGCGGCTGCTCATAAGCCGCACATCACGCCGGTAAATGACAAACGACGCCTCGCTTGGTGTAAGGAGCGTAAACACTGGACGATTGAACAGCCGAAAAACGTTGAGTGGAGTGACGAATCACGGCACACAATGTACCGTGGCATGGTGTGGGTATGGCGAATGCCCGGTGAAGGGCGTCTGCCAGCGTGTGTAGTTCCAACAGCAAAATTCGGAGACGGTGGTATTATGGTGTGGTCGTGTTTTTCATGGAGGGGGCTTGCACCCTTTGTTGTTTTACGTGGCACTACTTGATGTTTTAAGCACCTTCTTGCAATTGCTTCCAGTAATTAGGAGATGGAGACTGCATCTTTCAACACGATCGAGCATGTGTTCGGACTGTGGCGGAGTGACTACACGACAATAACATCTCTGTAATATGACTGGCCTGCACAGAGTCCTGACCTGAATCCTACAGAACACCTTAGGAATGTTTTGGAGCTCCGACGTCGTTCCATTCCTCACCGACCGACATCGATACCTCTCCTCCGTGCAGCATTTCGTGAAGAATGGGCTGCCATTCCCCAAGAAACCTTCCAGCACCTAACTGAACGCCTGCGAGAGTGGAAGCTCTCATCAAGGCTAAGGGTGGGCCAACACCATACTGAATTCCAGCATTAGCAATGGAAGGCCCCACGAACTTGTAAGTCATTTTCAGCCAGGTGTCCGGATACTTTTGATCATATAGTGTATGTCAACAAGTAGCTACGGAAGCTTCAATAACTTTGTAATGACTCCCATGCAACTAGTCGGACCCGTCGAAGTCAAAAGCTGTAGGGGCAGACAGTTTTGGAAAATACCCAGCTAAAACGCTAAAACGTTGGGTGTAAGCGGTATTCTTAGATACAGAAGAGGAATTTGTGGCGATCTCCTTCAGACCAGTCAGAAGACTGATAACAACTCCGTCCCTCTCCCAACATACACACACAATAATGCTCGTTATGTGTTGCTAGTTATAAATAGATGCCACATTGTTCTTATTAGAAGGAAGAAGCGGAAACACCAAACAGGGGAAGGAGTGTACTTGATTTGGCAGTGGTGCGGTCGCCAGCTTTAGACTTTGATAGAGATGTGGCCTCCCGCAGTGTGGACAACCCTGTGGACCGGCTGGCCTAATAGGCCGGATAATGCCCGCTGCTACCTGGCCGCCTGCATCTTGCAGTGGAGAGGAGGGAAGCCTCTCCATGTTACAAACGCGCCGCCCTCCGCCCTCTTCAGCCCTCTGTAGCGCGCCGCTGGCGACTGGGCTGTGTGGCTACAATAGCCGAAAGGTGTCGGCCGATTGGCTGCCGTCCCTGAAAAAGGGACGCGGCGCCCTTTCTCTGTGCTGTCATTCTTTCATACGCAGTGGCAAGAGCGACTGAGCGATCTTTATCAGCGATGTCAGCAGTAATTGAGCGTTAAACAGCAGTAAAACGATGACAATCATTTTTATGATGGTAGTGGAACTTGAATATTGGTTGGTGCATGAAAAGTTGGAGGAATAATACAGGTTGAGTGTGAAGTCTTTCCCTGATAGCAAAATTGTACACTACTGGCCATTAAAATTCCTACACCACGAAGATGATGTGCTACAGCCGCGAAATTTAACCGACAGGAAGGAGATGCTGTGATATGCAAATGATTAGCTTTTCAGAACATTCACACAAGGTTGGCGCCAGTGGCGACACCTACAACGTGCTGACATGAGGAAAGTTTCCAACCGATTTCTCATACACAAACAGCAGTTGACCGGCGTTGCCTGGTCAAACGTTGTTGTGATGCCTCGTGTAAGGAGGAGACAACCATCTGCACGAACAGTTTGACGACGTTTGCAGCAGCATGGACTATCAGCTCGCAGACCATGGCTGCGGTTACCCTTGACGCTGCATCACAGACAGGAACGCCTTCGATGGTGTATTCAACGACGAACCTGGGTGCACGAATGGCAAAACGTCATTTTTTCGGATGAATCCGGGTTCTGTTTACAGCATCATGATGGTCGCATCCGTGTTTGGCGACATCGCGGTGAAGGCACATTGGAAGCGTGTATTCGTCATCGCCATACTGGCGTATCACCAGGCGTGATGGTATGGGGTGCCATTGGTTACACGTCTCGGTCACCTCTTGTTCGCATTGACGGCACTTTCAACAGTGGACGTTACATTTCAGATGTGTTACGACCGTGGCTCTACCCTTCATTCGATCCCTGCGAAACCCTACATTTCAGCAGAATAATGCACGACCGCGTGTTGCAGGTCCTGTACGGGTCTTTCTGGATACAGAAAATGTTCGACTGTTGCCCTGGCCAGCACATTCTCCAGATCTCTCACCAACTGTAAACGTCTGGTCAATGGTGGCCGAGCTACTGGCTCGTCACAATACGCCAGTCACTACTCTTGATGAACTGTGGTATCGAGTTGAAGCTGCATGGTAGGCTATACCTGTACACGCCATCCAAGCTCTGTTTGACTCAACGCCCAGGCGCATCAAGGCCGTTATTACGCCATAGGTGGTTGTTCTGGGTACTGATTTGCCGGCCGCGGTGATCTAGCGGTTCTAGGTGCTTCAGTCCGGAACCGCGCGACTGCTACGGTCGCAGGTTCGAATCCTGCTTCGGGCTTGGATGTGTGTGACGTCTTTAGGTTAGTTAGGTTTAAGTAGTTCTAAGTTCTAGGGGACTGATGACCACAGATGTTAAGTCCCATAGTGCTCAGAGCCATTTGAACCATTTTTTTGGGTACTGATTTCTCAGGATCTATGCACCCAAATTGCGTGAAAATGTAATCAAATGTCAGTTCTAGTATAATATATTTGTGCAATGAATACCCGTTTATCATCTGCATTTCTTCTTGGTGTACCAATTTTAATGGCCAGTAGTGTATTTCTAAGGAGCTGTTCGAGATAACTCATGTAGCTTTTTATGGATCACTTCTAATGTGCTCCGTTTGTTTCCCGTAGAGGTCCAGGTGCTAGTCAATTTTTGCTGTTTGTCCTTGCCAACTCTTTTGCAGCATCTCGTATTGGTGGCGTAAGACTTTGCGCATTAAGAATTGGTGAAAAGGACAATTTATTCTTAACGTAACAACACGAAGAAGTCAAGCGTGTGTATGTCTAATGGACTGTATATGGGAAGTATGAGCAACAAGCCGGTAGCGAGCACATTGGGCCTATATGGCTGCTGCTTCCACGTCGATCGCTACAGTGTTTACAGTGTCTTTAGCCTTTTTCATTAAAGAAGCAAGCTCAGGGATCTCACGCATTGCTAAGGTGGTGCACAAAGCATAATGTGTCGAAAAAATGTATTTTCTGATGGTGTCAAACTTCAGTTCTTGTCATGATAATATTTATTATCCGCGACAGCGATAAATTTCGTAGTTCTTATTACCCCAGCAAGCTCAAACAATCAATATAAGCGTAAGTATATGTAGCTTTCATGTCGAAACCTCAGCAGCAGGAAAAAGTAAGTATTATTACGTCGCAATACATCGTTTTACAAGGAAAGTTGACAACTGCAGGACAAATGGCGGAATTCTCAAGCAGTTTCAAAGACAATTTAAAAGAAATTAGCGAAAACAAAAAAAAAAGGCTCAAATTGCTCTAAGCTCTATGGGACGTTACATCTGAGGTCATCAGTCCCATAGACTCAGAACTGTTTAAATCTAATTAACCTAAGAACATCACACATAGCCGTGGCCGAGGCAGGATTCGAACCTGTGACCGTAGCAGCAGCGCGGTTCCAGACTGAAGCGCCTAGAACCGCTCGGTCACAGCTGCTGGCTAGCGAAAACAAAATATATGCTGGTACAGCAGGCATGTTTGTCTGGTAAAAAGGTTTGAATAAGAAATCATACTCCTGCAAAGGTATTTCATCACACAACTTTCATAATCGCTAATTTATTGTCTAGGCAGTATCACAGTGTATTATATACTGTTGTATATAATAGGAGTTTTGTATTTCTGAAAGGATTTTTGCTCTAGCAAAATACTGCTCAGGACAAATGTGTTGTGGATGTATTGGACGACAGTGAACAGTGTCCCCCTTTCTGATGTACTACCAAAGCGTGAACAATTCACAGCATCCTTGCTTGACAACTAACAGACGACACATACTTATCTTGACTACAGTGTAATTGAAATGTGCGGCCATGTGGAGATTACTGTACTTAAATTTTGAACTTTCTACGAATGTGATTCTACCTCCACATTGAATATGAGGGTAGGAATGATACGTGGCAAAAGTGTACACTAATTTCGTGCGGTTCTGTGGCCTGGCACAAGTCTTTCACTTTGGCGACTTGCGTGTCTCTAGCCTACCCAAGCTGTCCAACAGGGGAAAGGGCACCTACAGTTTAACATGGAATCCTAACCACAAGTCGTTTGTGGCGATTCTTCACATCACAGAGAGGTGAATGGTAAAACGCACACTGGAGAAAAGAAGGCCATGGTCTGACGAGGATTCGATCCTACGACCTTTCAATTATCAGCACGCAATTTACCGCTTTTTTTCGCTGTAGCTGTCAGTTTCTAGGTAATTTATTTCTACGTCATTTTTGTCATGAGATTTGGGCGGATATCGTATGACAACTCTTAAATTCCATTGATGAAAACTTCACTTAGGTTTTTTATTACAGACGATTGCCAATGCCCTGAGCAAATTGTGCCGGCAGTGACAAACATGTACAACTCTGCATGCTGCGTATTAAAACAAGATTGTATTACTGTTGTAGGGTTACGTCCGTAGCTGTGTATAAAGTGAGTTTTTCAATTAATTTTTCTGGGATTTCTTCCGTAAGGGCTGTAACACACAATTAAATCGAACAGATTTGTCCTTCGACAGAGGCTAAATTGAAAAAAAAATTCTTTATTTTGTTCCAGTAAGATTGCTGATTTTAACCATGAAGTTCAAAGATTCTGTTTAGTCCTGCAACTTTCTTCGGTTTAAATGAACTTAGGTTCAGTCTTCGCTAAGTTGATAATTTTTAACCTACTCACAAAACACAGTCTAAATGAACTTAATATAGAAAATTCATCACGCACGTGTTAAGGGGCGTTCATAACTATGTGTTTTTTGCATTTCGCTATTACCCTAGCAATTCGTGAAAAATTAATAGACTCGTGAAAACATCATGTTGCGTGTCCATGAAAAGAAATGGGTTACTGATGTCATAATATCACGGCGATGTCGAAAATTTCACGTAGCCCAGCAGCCAAACTGGCTTAAAATAGTTGGCCACTCATTAAATAATCTGTTTATGCTTCTTGTTTTAGTGGTCAGGGAAATAATTTTCACTTCGTAATACTCTTATTATTCTCGTTTAATGCACAAATGTTATCTGGTAGATATTGACTGATAGACGTCAGAATACATACTCTTTCCTAATATCACCACTTGTGTATTAGGATTGCATTTCGTCATTCATTTTTCCTTTAATTACAGTTACTGCATTAATTTCATGAGATTCACAGAGGAATGACAGTGGTCGACAGTGCCTTCTCCTCGCCGCTGGGTGTCGGTGCTGTTGCGGTCGTTCACAGGCCAGCATCTCTGCCGGCAGCGACGAAGACGCAGCCGTCGGCATAATGCAGCACTCTAGATCTCGACATTTAACATAAGAAAATAAATATTTCTGTAGAACATAACTGCAGTAAAACATAAAACAATAAAAACGTTACATCCATCAACCTAGCATGTTTTTTTTCTTTTTTTATTCAGTGTGATCAGAAACAATCTGAAAGGCTTCTTAGGGCGTTGCAGGGTAGGTTGTGCTGAGTTAAAAAAAATCGATACGATGTGCCGTTTCCAGGTTAATTACCACTGGAGTCTGCCAGTCACACCGTTGTGCACACAACTTTAAGTGGCCCGCCAGAGACAGTATGGCAAAACGTGTTCTTCGTATGTTTTCCTGAAACCAAACAAGAGAGCGATACAAAAATTAGACATGGGACGGTAGTAAGGATCTAATCCCAGCCAAAGACTGAGCAGTCTCGTGCGCTATCATCTACGCTGTGGAAACAACTGACACTGACTGTACCTGGCGGACACTTAAAATTTGCGCGGAAACGGCGCAACATATCGGATTGTTTTCCTAACAATTATTTCTCAGCACCGCCTACCCTGCAACATCCTCGCAAGATTTTCAGAGAATGTCCAAAACCAGACTCCTTCCCTTAAACGGATCGCCTGGTTCGTGGCTCTGCATGGGACCAAACGTAAATAGTGGTTTAGTCTTCTACCACTCTGTAGCGGGTTGTAAGGTCGTCCCTTTCATTTGTTATTTATCAGTTCGCCTTAACACGTTTTGACAATGGAAAAGTTCTTTACATTATGATACATTTTTCGTTATTTCTCCTAGATGTTGGCTGGCAAATGTTTCAGTATAGGTGTGTTCTTGAATAGTAATGCTTAAGTTTAATGTTTATTGCCAAAAGGTTTCATTTAGATATTTGGATCAAAATTGATTTGGTTAACAAAATGTAGGCTATACTTTCGTAAACTGGACCCTCTTCAGTTGCTTAAACCCGACCCCTTACTTTACCATGTTTAAAGATGCTATTGTGATTACGTAGGATTTCCCGGCGTAATAAGTCCTGAAAGTCTCTCCGGGTTTGCGGCCGGTTCCTAAAATCAACTTGATATTTCGGCGATCCAGCTGGTCGCCACCTTCAGGAAAATGCTGCTTCTGCTGATGAGTTCCGCTGAGAACTGACGTCAAGCTGCAAATTGACGTCCTATATTGGGCACGGTTCAGTACACAACGCATGCGCCGCCCATCACGGTTGCTACCCTCCAAGACAGGGAGGTGGCGCCGCCCTTAGTGGAACAGTGCTGGCAACTATATATAGCACACAGGGTCGCACCGAAGAACGTTCAATTTTGATGCGAGACAATACAGGATTCCACGTCTTGATAAGAGGACACCCATTATCTCTGTTGATTAAATTATCCGCGAACCTAATTTCAATCGTCTCTTTATAGACGCTGTCCCAAAAACCGGAAATGTTGGCAACCACCACAGTTTCATTAAATTTCGTACCGTGTCCGTCATTTAAGCAGTGTTTTGCTACTGCCTCGTATGACGGCGATGTTCCACGCACCTGTCATGCACTGTGCGAACCGAACGGCCAATGTAAGCTTTCCCACACTGACATGGAATTTTGTACACACCTGGTTTCCTACGTCCCAAATCATCTTTCACAGAGCCGAGTAGTGCCCTAATCTTAGAAGGTGGACGGAACACACTCTTAATGTTAAAATTCCTTAAAATTCGTCCAATCTTAAACGATATGCCTCCAGCATAAGGAAGAAAGGCCACCGATCTATGTTCCTCTTCATGCACCTCCGGAGATGGTCAAAACCCCATAGCCCGACGAATCTGCTTCTCGGAGTATCCATTTTCCTTAAAAACAGCCATCAAATGCGCAAGTTGTTGCGTTAAGCTATCCGCGTCGGAAATGGCATATGCTCTCCGTACCAGAGTCCTAAGGACGCCACTGCGTTGGTGTGGTGGAAGACTGCAATTATTGATGCAGTTCAGAAATAGAAGATAAGTTGGAAGCAGGCCAGTAAGCAGTTTAATGTTCCAAAAACAATATTTATGAGGTTGTCCAATGTGAAGTACAGTACACATGAGGAATCATCAGAAACAAAAAAAGGTAGATCTACAGTTCTGGGTGAAGATCTTGAAGAAGAGCTGGTTAAGTTATGTCTTGCCATGAAAACTTTTTCTTTGAGCTTACTCGTAATGACATGTGAAGGATGGCCGTAAAGTTCGCAGAAAGAAATAACATCGAACACCTTTTCAAAGACGAAATTCTTGGTGACAAGTGTGTTACTTTTATTCTTAACGCAATAAAATCAAAGTGTCAGTTGGAAAGGCTACAGGAACATCCTATAGCACGGCTACTGGGTTCAGCAAACTAGCCACAGATAAATTTTGTGACTTTCTCGTAGATGTCTGTTATACTTAGTTTGAAATAGCCTATGTTTTGTCTGTTTGAAAACCTTTTTTCCAATTTTTTAGTGATTTTTTGCTTATTTTTTGCAAAGTCGGGTCTTGGCAACCATTTTTCAGATTGTCTAAGTGTAAGGTTTTGGAAAATATTTTTTTCGATAGCAGTTTTTAATGATATATTCTAAGAGCAATATACAAATGGTACATAACATTATAAAGTATATATTACACTAAGTACTCGGCGTTGCCTGACTATGTATTTATTCCAGTCCTCTAACAGTCCATCTCTGCCTTCACCCTCTGTGTGTTAATATCGTCCTTGCCCTCTCTCTCCCAATATGCTCCTCCCCCCTTTTCCATCTGCTCCTTACGCCCCCCCCCCTCCTCTCCATCTCCTCCTCCTCTAATTACGTCTCTCCCTCTCTTTATCAATCTTCTCCTTCCCTCTTTTTGTGCACCTCCTCCTTCCCCCTCTACACTTCCTACCATCCCTTTCTGCGTCCACCTGCTTCTCTCCCCACTCTCTGTCCATCTCCTCCACTTCCCTTGCTCTGTCCATTTTCTTCTCCCTATCTGTCTGTTCTGTTCATTTCCTCCTCCTCTGTCTCTTTGCCTACCTCTTCCTCACCCTGTCTTTGTCATCTCCCCATTTCTTTGTTCATCTCCTACTCTCCACACTGTCTGTCCATTTAATCCTCCCTTACCTCTGTCCATCTCCTCCTCCTCCTACGTTTGTCTACCTAGTCCTTCCCCTTGCTGTCTGTCCATCTCCTCGTCCTCTCTCTCCACGTTATCACACTCATCTCAGTAGGAGGCTGATGGTTCTTACCTCTACAGTATTTCTTTCCAGATTGTAGCTAATATGTGCATGAAATTTCGTTGAAATTGTTCCAGGGGTTTAGAATGAACATTTTACCCGTGTCTTTACCATATAAGCACATCTCAAACATATTTCACACATTTTTAACATATTTCCCGCGTATTTGTACGCATATTTCATCTGTATGTGTGGCCAATTTCATCCTGCAGTTTTATTTCCACGCAGCTTGATGTTTATGAGTTCGTACTCCTGAACTACATGCTGTGCAATGATATAATTTTGTAGGTATATGTGCCTACTTTCTGCAGAATGTGTTGTGAATAGAGTTAGTAGTAAATAAGTAATAAATTAAAACGTCATGCACGATGCTGTAGTTTCTCACGCATTCAGTGTGTATGACGTCATATCTTCTTAAGTAAGTGTCACAATGATGTAATTTTTCCGATACATTTAGTGACATACATGAAAACTGTTCACAAAATGTGTCACGAATACAGTTAGCAGTGAAGAGAAAGAAATTAAAACGTAATGGTTCATGTGGCAGTTTTACTGCATTAATAGCGAAAATGCAGCAAGCGATAAACTCTTTTAGTTCTACGATTTTTTGGCGTTGCTAGATAGAAAAAGTTTGGTAAACATTATAAATTATAAAAATATGGCATTTCAGTCTTTGATCGCTATTCTTTATTTTCAGTGACCGGTTTCAGGCTAGCTGCCCATCTTCAGATCACATATTGCAGTTACAGAGTAACTTGTCAGTACAGAACAATCGGTTCGCTGTCAAACTTCAAACTTAATTTATGACAGCGGACCGATCGTTCTGTACGGACAAGTTACTCTGTAACTGCAATAAGTGATCTGAAGATGGGCAGCTAGCCCGAAACCGGTCACTGAAAATAAAGAATAGCGATCAAAGACTGAAATGCCATATTTTTATTTAATGAACGATCGCGGAATTCCCATTAAGACAGTCATGTCTAGTTTTGATTATAAATTATGTGCAAGACTCTCATTATTAAATATTGGGTGACTAAAGTATTAGTATTCTCTCGTTGAGAGCTACACCGCTTTTTCGCGTTACTCCTTTGACAGGTGAGTGTTTATTACCCTTAAGTGGTTCTTTGTTGACAGTAAATGATACGTGTAACAAGTTTGGTTGAAATTGGTCCAGTGGCTTAGGAGGAGATGTGGAACATTCATACACACACATACAGGGTGAGCCACCTAACGTTACCGCTGGATATATTTCGTAAACCACATCAAACACTGACGAACCGATTCCACAGACCGAACGTGAGGAGAGGGGCTAGTGTAATTGGTTAATACAAACCATAAAAAAATGCACTGAAGTATGTTTTTTAACACAAACCTAGGTTTTTTTAAATTGAACCCCGTTAGTTTTGTTAGCACATCTGAACATATAAACAAATACGTAATCAGTGCCGTTTGTTGCATTGTAAAATATTAATTACATCCGGAGATATTGTAACCTAAAGTTGACGCTTGAGTACCACTCCTCCGCTGTTCGATCGTGTGTATCGAAGAGCACCGAATTACGTAGGGATCCAAAGGGAACGGTGATGGTCCTTAGGTACAGAAGAGACTGGAACAGCACATTACGTCCACGTGCTAACACCTTTTTATTGGTCTTTTTCACTGACGCACATGTACATTACCATGAGGGGTGAGGTACACATACACACGTGGTTTCCGTTTTCAATTACGGAGTGGAATAGAGTGTGTCCCGACATGTCAGGCCAATAGATGTTCAATGTGGTGGCCATCATTTGCTGCACACAATTGCAATCTCTGGCGTAATGAATGTCGTACACGCCGCAGTACATCTGGTGTAATGTCGCCGCAGGCTGCCACAATTCGTTGTTTCAAATCCTCTGGGGTTGTAGGCACATCACGGTACACATTCTCCTTTAACGTACCCCACAGAAAGAAGTCGAGACATATAAGATCAGGAGAACGGGCTGGCCAATTTATGCGTCCTCCACGTCCTATGAAACGCCCGTCGAACGTGTACCTCACCACTCATGGTAATGTACATGTGCGTCAGTGAAAAAGACCAATAAAAAGGTGTTAGCATGTGGACGTAATGTGCTGTTCCAGTCTCTTCTGTACCTAAGGTCCATCACCGTTTCCTTTGGATCCCTACGTAATTTGGTGCTCTCCGATACACATTATTGAACAGCGGAGGAGTGGTACTCAACCGTCAACTTTAGGTTACAATATCTCCGGATGTAATTAACATTTTACAATGCAACAAACGGCACTGATTACGTATTTGTTTATATGTTCAGATGTGCTAACAAAACTAACGGGGTTCCATTTAAAAAAACGTAGGTTTGTGTTAAAAACATACTTCCGTGCATTTTTTTATGGTTTGTATTAACCAATTACACTAGTCCCTCTCCTCACGTTCGGTCTGTGGAATCGGTTCGTCAGTATTTGATGTGGTTTACGAAATATATCCAGCGGTAATGTTAGGTGACTCACCCTGTATACCGCACATACATACATACATACGTACATCTGTTTTTCAAATTTGTAAGGTTTATAACGCTTCCTCACCTGTGCACTCTAGGACAACAAGAATACCGGTATTGAAGTGTTATACAACAAGTTGCTTGCTTTCAGGATGTATGTAATTTATGCTTTCTACACAGATTGGTGGACTATGAACGAAAATAAAACCAGCAGTTATCTAGAAATGGATCTATATTGTTTACCAGAATTATCTCTTAAGTTTTACAGCTATCTTCAGAAGGAAGCCTATAAAGACTCCCTCTCATTTGGGCTTGAGATGTGCAGTCGAAAGCACAGTTCATTGCGGCATTATTAAACACGAAAATTATGAAAATACACAATACTTCCTAAGTTAGACAAGCAACGTAGAAGCACAATACTGCGGAACATATCACGTGACTCTATTTCAGCCAGCCACGGGCTGCAGACAACGGCAAGAGGGGGGAAATGACGGTCATACATTAAATTCCGTTTGGTGAACGTGGTGGCCATAATGTTGGAACGTCTCTACCGACCTATCTATTCGAAAAGGTTTCATCCAAGAACTGGCGAACAAGTAACCCTCAGTTTGGCATTGTACCAAGTTCTTGGAACACTACCCACGGCTGGAATTCCTGAGGAGCAATATAAAGTTCCAACTGTTGCTATAGTAGTAGGCTCGATGAAGGAAAGGAGGAGGGGGAGATTACTGTTTAACGTCCCGTCGACAACGAGGCCATTAGAGACGGAGCACAAGCTCAGATTAGGGAAGGATGGGGAAGGAAATCGGCCGTGCCCTTTGTAAGGAACCATTCCGGCATTTGCCTGAAGCGATTTAGGGAAAGCACGGAAAACCTAAATCAGGATGGCTGGACGCGGGATTGAACCGTCGTCCTCCCGAATGCGAGTCCAGTGTGCTAACCACTGCGCCACCTCGCCACCTCGATAGGTGATGAAGGAAAGCGGTCCAATAGTTGTGTTGCGCATTAAGCCACACCAAACATTCCTTCGGGCTGTCCCTCATCTGATATGGGTTCTGTTTACTTTCCTGGTGATGTGAAATCTCATTTTACCGAGAAAACAAACGTTATTGACGTAGTCATAGTGGGAATCAAATCGTTCTAGCATGTTTCTAGCAAACTCGGTAGATGTGGGCCTATCGTCTGGCTGCGAAGCTAGAAGATGTTGCACTTTGTATGCATGGAAAATCCTGACAACAGTACCCTGTGGTATGCCTGTTTCTCTGGAAACAGACGCGTCGATTTCCGCGGACTGCATTCAAATGCAGTACGCACGGCACGGTATCAACAGTGCCATAACTTCCTCCAGGTTTACAGTTTCTTGTCTTCTCACAAACACTGCCAGTCTCTTTAAGGGGCTCCGGGAAGGTTGAAACTCGTGAAAAATTCAGTATTTACTTTTTTGCATTTTAAAAATCTACAGACTTCCCCTCTTAATTGACATATAATTTATTGAGTTCTGAAGACGACAACTATTTTTAAAATATTTTTGAACTATGTTCTGCATGGGCGTGACTCACAGTGGCACTGTTAAACTGCTATCAAATGTTGTACTCATGAATCTACATGCTCCTCACGTACATTTTAGTGATGTGAGAGAAAATAAGTGTTACAAAATAAGTGTTGTTGCTAACCTGTGATAGTTCGATATATATCACACTCTCGATTGCCGTAAGTTTCCTGTTTATTTACTCTTTGTAATACTAGTGAATTTTGTTCATTGAAATCTCTATTTTATTGAAGGATAATCATGGGTAAACGTAAAGTTACTAGGAAACCTGTGAAGGCTTCTAAGAAAGGGAGAAATGTTGGAAAGCAAAAGGTAGGTGTTATTGCCGTAAATAATAAAGACGATAACCAAGTGCATGAACGTAACCTTGCTATTATACCTGCCCAGTACAATGAAAGTGAGAGAGAAAGCACTTCACAGAGGAAACTTGATTCAGTTAGTGAAAAGTATGAATGTTTTATGCGCGAATCGAATGTGAATGAAATATTTAATATGTCACTTCTCAAACGATTTTTTGCAGACTATACAATATGTATTCAGTGTATTGAAGTCGGCCTTGAACTCTCTACAAAAAATTACGTAACACTCGTCAATGAAATGGAACTGAAGTGTGGTAAGTGTTCATACATGACCATCTTTTGTAACACTGTTGCAGTAACTCCAAATGAGGGAAATGGTAGCAAAATCTATGAACACAACATTATATTTGCTTATGCATTGCGTACAATTGGTAAGGGTACTACTGCAGGTATAGTTTTCTGTGGCATGATCAATCTTCTACATCACACATCCAAGTTTACGAACTATAATAGATTTATAGAGCCTAAAATAGAAGATTTCTGTATAGAATGAAGCTGTGGAAGAGGGAGTAATAGAAAATAGTGGTGATACAGACTTGAATGCAGCATTCGATGGTACCTGGCATAAACGGGGAGACACATCTCTTCATGGTGTAGTATCTTCCATAAGTATACGTATACAGGGAAAGTTTTAGATGTAGCAGTAATAACTAAATATTTTAGGCGTCCACAAAAAAATAGAGGTACATATGAAAATAATTGCACAGCTAACTATAACGGCAGTAGTGGAGGAATGGAAGTGGCTGGTGCTGCTAGTATATTTCAGCCTTCTGTTACGTGCTATAAAGTGCGATATGTGAATTACCTTGGCGATGCTGATTCTAAAAGTTTCATATTCAAGAACTGAAGCCCGATGGTGATGACGTTGTAGTGCAGAAATTTGAGTGTATTGGACACGTACAGAAACGAATGGGATCAATACTTCGGCCACTGAAAGCTTCGACAAAAAACAAAAACTCAGTGATGGTAAAGGGTTGTATGAGAAGGGAAGGTTAACTGGTAGTGTAATTGACAAAATACGGAACAATTATGGAATGGCTATTTGGCAAAACACACACAGTGTCGATAAAATGAAGAAGGCTGTTTGGGCTTTTTTTTTAATTATTTTTTCAACAGATGAAAGTCCCCATCATTACTTGTGTGTCAAAGGAGAAAACAGTTGGTGCCCGTACAACAAGGGATTGCTAACTTGTGAAGTGTACACTCGTAAATGTAGTCTGCCTGATGCGGCAATAAAGGTGAAGAAACCTGTTTTCAGAGACTTAACAGCACCTAAACTGTTCAAAACGTGTGTTCATGAAAAACTCAAAATTCAAAACCCCCAATAATGTTATATCGCTAAGAAGCCCAAATACTGTGTTTGTTGGAACAGAAACACTTCATTTTGGTGTGTATGATGCTGTTGCTGCTTTCAGTCATGGCAAAGCTGTAAGCTGCAAAGCATTTCGAAATAAGGGAATGGAGATAGGTTTCAACATGATACGAACGATGCTTGCTTTAGGCAAGGAACGTCTTCGGGCTGCTGACAGGGCTGTAAATAGCACAGAAATACAAGCCAGAGTAAAGAGGAGGAGAACAAAGAGGAAGCCGGAGGAGGAGTTTGCAGAAGATGAAGATAATCCATCCTGTGGACCTGGAAGGCACTAAAAAGTTAATCCAAGCTTTGTCCTCGATTCCCAAAAGATTTATTTTTTCATAAAAATTTCATGTTTTCACAGGATCAGCCAAAACCAATTTGCTTCGAATTTTCAGGAAATGTTACACAGTCCCTTTTGCTTAACCTACCACAGTGTTTTTCCTAAAGCCCACATATTGTTGAATTTATAAAGAAAAAATGGCACAAAAAAGTAGTGAATTTTAATTACAATAGAAAAAATTGATCTTAAGAGCTGAATTCAAATTTTTACAAATCCCTACGTCAAGTTGTAGCCAATACATCAATAAATAACGTGTGAAAATTTCAACTTCCTAGCTCAAATACTTTCTGAGAAAACATGTAATTTATTAGTGCTATTTTAACATTGGAAAGATAAGGCTTTCCGGAGCCCCTTAAATGTTTCGTACCATCCTTTGATGCCCTTCTCATTTGGCCGACCTTTATCACATACATTACAGAACTGTCGCTGAACCATAATAGTTGTCAGCATCTCATGAAACCTCAAAACACTTCGTGCTTTCTCCTGCATAGACATCATTGTGACAGCGGCACTCCTAAATTACGCAACCTGCAATAAGAGTGGGAAGAGAAATGAGATGATGTCAGAGCACGTCTATAGACTTTTAGGACTTATTCATAAAAACTGCATTGGCCAAAAACGTTCTAGGCGTCTTGAAATGCATCAGTGAAGAACTTCCTGAATTATGCTACCATTTGCAACAAACCTGCATATCTTCATCTTGGGTAGCACCTTAGAAATAATTTTTCTGTAGTCGGGGAAAAACTATCTGCTTACCCAGTTATTAAAGAAATAATAATACTAGAGAGCATAGTTATGTATGGAGTGGGGACTTGGACTACAAATCTGAAACACCTAAAAAACTGCAAGTATTAGAAATGGACTTCTGGAGAAGATCAGCAAGAATTTCTAGGAAAGACAAAGTAAGAAACGACGAAATAATAAAGAGAATAGAAATAAGAGAAAGAATACGTGATGTGATGAACAGAAAGAAGTTTCAATGGTACGGGCATGTAAAAAGGATGGAGGAAGCCAGAATCCCGAATAGTTCCTGGAATGGGAAGCAGAGGGAAAGAAGAGAAGAGGACGCCCTAAGACTACCTGGCTCCTAAATGTACGATTAACAGCGAGAGGCCTTGGTGCAGATGAAGAAGATATACAAGATCGAAACACTAGGAGGAACATCCTGAGGAGATAAATTAATATGTTATGTAAAAGATGTAATAATTTCCGGGTATTTGTTACGTTGGAGAAAAACATTTGCATAGAAAAAAATCTCAGTACAAAAAAATTAATAACGAATCAGCTTATTAGGAAACTGACGCATACGCCTGTCAGACTAACATCCTGACAGTATGCGAAAACTTTGCCTAGACATTTTCATATTAGCCTTCTCGCTTGTTTTATCTATTTGAGGCGGCGTTTATCCTATTCACTGATAAAACGGTATCATTCATATTTCTTTCCCGCGCTTATATGCGTACTCTTGCATTTCCTGGCAGCCACTGGTAATGCTTTCAAGACAGGTGTTCGAAGTATTTTAGACTTCTGACACTTTATTGTCGACTACACAGAAGACTGATAGACATCGAGCCGATATTGCGTTATTCAGTTCTGTGCAAACTGTTTTGGTTGTAGGTAATAAGGTCACATTTCGAGAAGATATGTAGAAAGTATGAAGCCGATGTGCGTGAAAGAGGATTAGTAATTCATCAGAGTGGCAGAAGAACAAAGTAATGAGATATGCTGTTGATGGTCGTCAGCCTGCACTGCTTAAAACGTACAGTAAGTTTGCCAGGCAGTAATGGTCTGGCGAGAAGACTACCAAAGCTGTCGTACATGTTTTACGATCACAGATACAAGCGTCAACTGGAAAGAATTTATGCATAATGGTATCTTGGTGCAGAAAACGGTAAAACAGAAATGGAAATGTAAGCAACGTCTAGAGTTGCCAGAGGAATACTTTGTGCAAGCACGGTGTAGGATAATTTGAAAGTACGTTGTTCTACCTTTCATGATATAATTAGGGTCTCTGGGAGAGTGGATGATGTGACTGCACTTTTAAGTAAATTAGGTATTAACTGATGGAGATTAGGCTAAGACATTTTACTAGAAGGTGTTTTAACTTTAGTCGAACTGAATACAGTTCCAGTGAAATAATTATTAATTTACTCCTTGTAAGAAATTTAAAACTTATTTCCGGCATTTATATAAACATTTTTTCTTAAATACAGCAAATGAAACAGTGTTTGCGAAGGGATAAACATTACACCTCTTTTAATGGCTATATATCGCCAACTCCTGTGGTTTTCTTCCAAAATGAAATAATTACAAAACACAATATTATGAGAAACTCTAAGTTTAACCAATACAACTATAAATTCTTAGACAGTAGTCCATCAGTGTCTCATATCATCACTTGCTTTATTTATTGTATCCCGTATGATGGTGACGTATTTCGATTTGACGTTAGTATTGTGGTTGTAATTCTTTTGGATCACAGTACTGAAGAAGATGTGAACAACTTGCCTCAAAAAGTAAGACCAGAACATGTGAATTATAGCCTGCATCAAAAATCGTGTAGGAAAAATTAACAATTTGTGAAACATAGACAAAACTTTTTCTTGTGTAATTACTTGTACGTTCCAGTGTAGTTTTCTTCACTTCTGTATTTTAGTTCTTATTATGGATAAAGACGATAAGTGGTCGAGACAGTTTGTCGACTGGTTAACTCCATTAGTTATCTACACTGAAGCGCCAAAGAAACTGGTACAGGCATGCGTATTCATATTCAGAGATATACACTCCTGGAAATTGAAATAAGAACACCGTGAATTCATTGTCCCAGGAAGGGGAAACTTTATTGACACATTCCTGGGGTCAGATACATCACATGATCACACTGACAGAACCACAGGCACATAGACACAGGCAACAGAGCATGCACAATGTCGGCACTAGTACAGTGTATATCCACCTTTCGCAGCAATGCAGGCTGCTATTCTCCCATGGAGACGATCGTAGAGATGCAGGATGTAGTCCTGTGGAATGGCTTGCCATGCGATTTCCACCTGGCGCCTCAGTTGGACCAGCGTTCGTGCTGGACGTGCAGACCGCGTGAGACGACGCTTCATCCAGTCCCAAACATGCTCAATGGGGGACAGATCCGGAGATCTTGCTGGCCAGGGTAGTTGACTTACACCTTCTAGAGCACGTTGGGTGGCACGGGATACATGCGGACGTGCATTGTCCTGTTGGAACAGCAAGTTCCCTTGCCAGTCTAGGAATGGTAGAACGATGGGTTCGATGACGGTTTGGATGTACCGTGCACTATTCAGTGTCCCCTCGACGATCACCAGTGGTGTACGGCCAGTGTAGGAGATCGCTCCCCACACCATGATGCCAGGTGTTGGCCCTGTGTGCCTCGGCCGTATGCAGTCCTGATTGTGGCGCTCACCTGCACGGCGCCAAACACGCATACGACCGTCATTGGCACCAAGGCAGAAGCGACTCTCATCACTGAAGACGACACGTCTCCATTCGTCCCTCCATTCACGCCTGTCGCGACACCACTGGAGGCGGGCTGCACGATGTTGGGGCTTGAGCGGAAGACGGCCTAACAGTGTGCGGGACCGTAGCCCAGCTTCATGGAGACGGTTGCGAATGGTCCTCGCCGATACCCCAGGAGCAACAGTGTCCCTAATTTGCTGGGAAGTGGCGGTGCGGTCCCCTACGGCACTGCGTAGGATCCTACGGTCTTGGCGTGCATCCGTGCGTCGCTGCGGTCCGGTCCCAGGTCGACGGGCACGTGCACCTTCCGCCGACCACTGGCGACAACATCGATGTACTGCGGAGACCTCACGCCCCACGTGTTGAGCAATTCGGCGGTACGTCCACCCGGCCTCCCGCATGCCCACTATACGCCCTCGCTCAAAGTCCGTCAACTGCACATACGGTTCACGTCCACGCTGTCGCGGCATGCTACCAGTGTTAAAGACTGCGGTGGAGCTCCGTATGCGACGGCAAACTGGCTGACACTGACGGCGGCGGTGCACAAATGTTGCGCAGCTAGCGCCATTCGACGGCCAACACCGCGGTTCCTGGTGTGTCCGCTGTGCCGTGCGTGTGATCATTGCTTGTACAGCCCTCTCGCAGTGTCCGGAGCAAGTATGGTGGGTCTGACACACCGGTGTCAATGTGTTCTTTTTTCCATTTCCAGGAGTGTATAATGGCACAATACGGTGCTGCGGTCGGCAACGCCTATATAAGACAAGAAGTGTCTGGCGCAGTTGTTAGATCGGTTACTGCTGCTACAATGGCAGGTTATCAAGATTTAAGTGAGTTTGAACACGGTGTTATAGTCGGCGCACGAGCGTTGGGGCACAGCATCACCGGGTTAGCGATGAAGTGGGGGTTTCTCCGTACGACCATCTCACGAGTATACCGTGAATGTCAGGAATCCGGTAACACATAAAAACTCCTACATCGCTGCAAGTTTGAATGCTGGGGCATCAACAAGTGTCAGTGTGTGAACCATTCAACGAAACATCATCGATATGGGCTTTCGGAGCCGAAGGCCCACTCGTGCACCCTTGATGACCGCACGATACAAAGTTTTACGCCTCGCCTGGGCCAGTCAGCACCGACAGTGGGCTGTTGATGACTGGAAACATGTTGCCTGATCGGATGAGTCTCGTTTCAAGTTGTATCGAGCTGATGGACGTGTACGGTTATGGAAACAACCTCGCGAATCCATGAACCCTTTCAGCAGGGGACTGTTCAAGCTGGTGGAGACTCAGTAATGGTGTGGGGCGTATGCAGTTGGAGTGAACTGGGACCGCTGATACGTCTACACACGACTCTTGACAGGTGACACGTACGTAAGCATCCCGTCTGATCATCTAAATCCATTCATGTCCGTTGTGCATTGCGACAGACTTGGGCAATTCCAACAGGATAATGCGACACCCCACATATCTACAATTGCTACAGAGTGACTGCAGGAAAACTCTTCAGAGTTGAAACACCTCCGGTGGCCACCAAACTCCCCAGGCATGAACATTATTGAGCATATCTGGGATGCCTTGTAACGCGCTTTTCAGAGGAGTTCTCCACCTCCTCTTACTTTTACGGATTTATGGACAGCCCTGCAGGATTCATGGTGTCAGCTCCCTCCAGTACTACTTCAGACATCAGTCGAGTCCATGCCACGTCGTGTTGCTGCACTTTCGCGTGCGTGCGGGGGCCCTACACGATATTAGGTAGGTGTACCAGTTTCTTAGGCTCTTCAGTGTAGTTTTTCATGTTTTATGGATTAATTTAATTTTCCTTTCTTTATTCTTGTTGTCAAAGTAAAACACAAAATAGTGAAATTATTGAGGTGTGTAATGACCAAAAATACACCCAGACACAGTTAGTGCAAGTAATTTGAATATAAGTAGAATGAAACTGGGATTAGTAATCATTTACCTTATGTTGGTGTATGCCATGTAATCAATCTAATGACCACCGGTAAATCGAAGTTTTCCCTTAGAAGTGTGGGTCAGTTGCATTCGTTGGGTTCCCATTTAATTAATCCGAGCTTCTCTGTCACCCTTTCGTAATGACATTACCTTCCCGTTACGATCCTAGCAGCGCGTCTCACAGTTCGTTATTATGTATACTGTCATGCATACCTACAAAGTATTCCGAACTCCGGAAGAGTAATCCAGAACTGGTCGTGCCAGCGCGTTGATTACGTTGTCCTTTACAGTTGAATTTCACATTCCCAGGAACCGCGTGCGTTCCCTTCAACTATTTCCACGTATTCGTGCCATATCCTGTCACGCGTTAGTTGGTATTGTGGTCTCCAGTGAAATTCAAATGTATTTAGTCTGCAGTACTTACGCAGAGGCTTGCATAGTGTATAATACCGTGGAGAGCTGCACAAACGAGTCTTCAGGCCGAAGCCCACAGCAGTACTTCGCTTGTTTCTCGCCCACTATTATTATCATTCCGCATTTTCAAGCGAAACTAGTCGAGAAAAAAAACTATTGCATTATTTACTGAACGCCCCTCGTATTAATTGCAGTTAAGACTTGCCACAGTGCATACTAATCTCGGGTTTGGGGTAAATCCTCCTCAGTAACCCAAAGGCTGTGGACAAATGGAGTAGTCCTTCTCCAGTGCAGTGTGGAATTTCTTCCAAAAATTACTGCAGGTCCTTGACCTTTTCTGAACGACCACGGACATTTACCGCCAAACGCTTGACGCACGTTTAATCACGCTCGAAGAATGACTTTACTGACCAGCTAAAGAAATATACGTTGCACAATTACTCTAAAAAGTAAATGGTTGCTATTTTCTTTTCCTTTACATTGAATTGAACATTTCACGCAGGCAAAGAGAGACGTTTGATATTTCTTGTTTCGACAAACGAGTGCTTGGAAACACTTCACTGGTGCAGATAGCTACAAACTAACAGTTCTTTATTGATATCGTTGTCCACTGACTCGTGATAATAACGGAGTCGAAATGACGTCGTATGTTGAGCTTGTTTGACGTCACATATTTCTTTATTTGGGAATTATTTTCACAATACTGAAATGATTACCATATACCTATTCCTTGGCCGTTTGCCGACGTCTGTTAAGACTGGTGCTGCGTTGGTCAGTTGCTGGAGTAAATGCAGTACTAACTATGCTGCACGTCGACGCTGCTCTCAGCTTAGCTTTCTGAACTTCCCAAGTACCAACACAAGATCGTAACACGGGTCGCGTCATCTAAAACTTGAAACATGCTTAAGTGTTCAGACATGGAACTAATGTTGTAGAAGTTAATGTATTGTCTGAATATTTACTTTTTTGATCTCATTACACAGATCTTCTCCAAAAGTCAAGGTATAACTCGGTACTTTGGCGTTTCAAGTACAGGAGTCTTCATAAACATCTGTTGGGTTGCAGAGGACGACTGCACGAAAACTACAATACATACAGAGAAATAACACATATCAATGGACACAGCAGCTCTCAAAGTTTTAAATAACATTGCTGGTGCTCAGTCTCAATATGACCACTCCGTGCGTGTGTATCATTGAAGTCGTTGGCAAAAATATCCCACGAAGGCGAGTCACCAACCCGCTTTGGAAATCTGTTCGTTGGGTTGCCTATCTCAGGAGTGACCTAATTAGATGCGACAGTATTAAAAAGATATTTCGTCTACATGATCTGACACACCTGCACCGTAGTGCCACTACTTGCATCACGCGTGTTAGGAATAAAAGCTCGGAGAAACTCTCTTCCACTCACATTTGTCATTTTTCTGTATGTGTTGTGGTTTTCGCACAGTCATCCTCTGAACCGCAGTAGATAATGGTGAATAACTTTGCACAGAGCCCCTAGTAGAGACCATCACAGATATGAGCAGTCACGTACTATCGTATACAGCGTCGATTCCTGGTAACGTTTAAAAACCCCTGAAGCGACTTAGATGACGCAGAGACAATTAATTTGATACATGCACAAGGCGTCCCGAATATCGCGAAATACCCCGTAAGTGTATGAGAAATGTTGAACATGTGACGTCACCAGATGACATACCTTGCCGCACGTGCAGCGTTTGTGCCTGGGCGTGAAGGGATGATTGAGCGGAGCAATAGTTGCATTCGAGCAAACGGTGCAAATTTCTAACATTCTTTTCTCAGTATGGTCTGCTGTAAACATAGAAGTTACAAAATTAGTGTCCTCGCTGTAACCAAGTAAAAAGCTGCTGTTACTTAGTGTTTCTTTCCTTTGTGCCTTCTTTCTTTGTTTGTAGACATTATCTTTTAAAGAAAACATAGCTGATTTACTGGTAACGACGCAGTTTGGAGGCTTATACTCATTTACTTGTGCCGCAATGCGGCAGATTTTTGTTGAACTGTACTTTACAATACACCAGCGGAGACTGCGAGACCAGGAAATAAAATAATAAGTCTTAACTCAATGTAAACACATAACTAACGGAATGAGAAAAATACTGCCTGCTAGAGGTAAGACTCGAACCCTGAGATCCACGCTCTAAAGCCGCTCAGTAGACCTGGAGCAACACCATCGTGGATACTTGAGTTGGGTTGGGATAATCCGGTACGACAGACCAATAGGATCAACCGCTGCACGTGCGGCGAGGTAAGTCATCTACGTCACATGTTCAACATTTGTCATCCACTTTCGGGGTGTTTCTCTTCATTCGGGAGGCCATGTGCCTTACATTAAACAACTTGTCACAGAGTCACATACGTCACTCTGGAGGTTTTGAAAGGTTGATAAGAATCACCCTCTAGGTCACCGAAATCAATATGCGGCATATTCGACTGATTACTGACCTTCAGTAGGTCTTGTGTACCTGTTAGGAAAGGGAAAATTTCTCTTATTGAGTTGCTGCCAGCCGGATTTAGTTGATTCGACAAGAAAACAGGAACCTAGGAAAAGCAGCTTCAGCATGAATCCACCCTAATACAAACGCAATTCTAAAGCCTTGATCCTTGTCACTCAGTTATCAAGACGAGAGAGGTGGCGCAGTGGTTAGCACACTGGACTCGCATTCGGCAGGACGACGGTTCAAAATCGCTCCGGGCATATACCGGAATGGTTCCTTTGAAAGGACATGGCCGATTTCCTACCATATCCTTGCCAAAATCTGAGCTTATGCTCCATTGCTAATGACATCGATGTCGACGGTACGTTAAATCCAATCATCCTTGCTTCATTCCTTTCTTTCAGCCGTCAAGAAATTACAAAAAATGTTATCAGGATGGAGAATGCTTGTACAAGAAGTTTCTCACCAGTTAGCAGTGAAGTCCTCATGATCCATCTGTACGCTGCGCTCGCCCCATATACCCCATATGTAGACGGAAGGCCCGAACCGCAGGTGTCGGAGAGAACGAACCTGAGGTTCAGTGTGTCGGGTAAGGGTGGCAAAGTTGTGACGCCTCTATGATTGTTTGTCACGTTCACATTATTTTCTAATTTGTAATTCTGAACATTCGTTCTACTACTAATGGGTGCGAAATTTTGTAGCCCAAGCAAAATATCGGTTTACAGACCATAATAAGGAGAAACAGACTGCACTACTTCAAGGCAAAAGGAGGCCTCTTGCTCCCTAGGGGATGCTTCAAAAGAGAAACTACGCAGTCTCTTCCTCTCCAATTCTATCTCTTCGTCTGAGATCTTCATAAAAATTATTGTACAACACTAAACTCTTCATGTTGGCCTTCTTTTTCCTCAACCTACTGCGGCATATTGTATTACGAAAACTAATTGCTAAGTAAATGCTTCAAAGTCTTCTCGTTTTCTCCCCTAAGACATCAGTTTCAAATTACAGTAGACTGCATACTCTAGTTAATCCACATGGAAACGAAGCATATTAGAAGTTTTATTGAAGAGTAACAGTTACTGTTACGTTAGACAGTCTCCGAAGCTGAATAGATCATGGTTCCACTTTGCGCGCTGAGCGCTGAAGTTACCAATTTATCACCTCAGCGCAGAGTCGCGCGAATCTGGACAGCTTTTCCTCAGTGCTGTTTGTAACGTGCTGGGTATCAAGTAGTAGTTTGGCCCGTAGCGTTAGTTATTGTCTGTGTCCGTTGGTAGCGTGGTAGTCCGCTCATAATGTCGGCCGTGGGCTCAGAGTGTGTTTCGAAAAAAGGTACAGTCAGCTTTATTTGCGACACATCCACGCGTTCGGTGCAGCCCAGATCTGAGATTCATGACTGGCTTGTGATGCTATTCATGTAACATCTGATTAGATTCACATTGCTTATTTCGATTCTGAAAATTCTATCCTGACTCTGACCCGTTGTCTCTGAGTAGCTTCTTTGATTAGTGATGGAAACGTCTTCACTCCGGGTTCTAATAATCTGCATTGGCGGCCAAAGATTTACGGCATAAGAAGTCACCCTCATTCTGCCAACGGCCTCGTCAAAGAGGATGGAGGAGCAGATAGAGCTTCAGGGCACTCTCTTGTCCTTAGGGTGGGAAACTGCCCCTAGAGGCGGAAGAACCAACAATGATCAACGGCATGAGTATGTAGAAGGCAATGGAAACCGGTGTGTTAAAGACACATAACGTGTGTCCACAGGCCGTGTAGAATGTAACTGAAAAAGTGTCTCGATGATCTCTCCATTGGCAAAAGATTCCGGAATAGTTCCCCATTCGGATCTCCGGGTGGGGACCGCCAAGGGGAATAACCAACGCAAGGATAACGTTCTTCGAGTCGGGGCGTGGAATGTCAGAAACTTGAATGTGGTTGGAGAGCTAGAAAATCTGAAAAGGAAAATGCAAAGGCTCAATCTAGATATAGTACGGGTCAGTGAATTGAAATGGAAATAAGATACGGATTTCTGGGCTGATGAGTATAGGGTAATATCAACAGCAGCAGAAAATCGTATAACGGGGTTGGATTCGTTTTGAATAGGAAGGTAGGGCAGACGGTGTGTTACTGTGAACAGTTCAGTGATAGAGTTGTTCTTACCAGAATCGACAGCAAACCCACACTAACAACGATAGTTCAGGTATACATGCCGATGTCGCAAGATGAAGATGCGGAAATGGAGAAAGAATATGACGATATTGAAAGGGTAATACGAAATGTTAAGGGAGATGAAAAAGCCGGCCGCTGTGGCCAAGTAGTTCTAGGCGCTTCAGTCCGGAACCGCGCTGCTGCTACAGTCGCAGGTTCGAATCCTGCCTCGGGCATGGATGTGTGTGACGTCCTTAGGTTAGTTAGGTTTAAGTAGTTCTAAGTTCTAGGGGACTGATGACCACAGATGTTAAGTCCCATAGCGATCAGAGCCATTTGAACCATTTAAGGAGGATTTGCTCACTTTTGGTTATATGAGGGCTATACGACGCGAAGGTTGGTCTACTGAACACTGGTTGCAAAGTTATAGCTGAATCCATTCAGCGAAAATGTTAGTGAAACGTAACACTCCTTCCGATTTACAGTTCTTTGGTTACTGCTTTCATGTAACGTATACTGCTCCAGTAGCGACCTGTTTCTCTGCAGTGAGTCTTATTGCCGGCGGCGGGTATTTGTAATGAAGAGCTCATTTGAACACAGTCGAAAATTGACGTTAGCTGATCTTACTTCTTCTCCTCACGAAGTTGGTGCAACGTCCTCCCAGGGTGCAATGGAACAACAAGAGGGCCGCGCAGCTTACTGCTCCGTCGTTTCCCACCTTTACCCTCGCAGCATGGACCTGAAATTGTTATTGCCAACCCGGCAGTATCCACTGTGCAAAATAAGAGACGTCGTACACAGGATGGTGAGGATTCAGATATGTCTACTCCTCACCCCTCCCATCTGTCGGTTGATGTGTCTTGCAGTGCTGCATTCCTGATGGTGTCGATAGTGAGCAAACAGCTGCTGATGTCTCTATTGTTTGTCATTGTATTTCTCAGTTGAGGTAACTTTTCAGGAACCACCCAAGGGTTGGAAAGGCGTTGAGCCATGTGGTGTTCCAATGATTCGAGAGCACCAAATTGAGGAGGTCCTAAATAGACGTATTTCCTTGATAACACCCACTCGGGTGAAGTCGGAACGTCATGGTGTTATTACTTCGGTGGAGGCGGTTGTTGGCCAGGAAGTCCTGCCTCTCGATCCAGATGTTGCGATGCCTGACCCTTCTGTTGAACGTCGATCTGAATTGCAAGGATCCCGTCCTAGTTAGTGGGCCTCCGATGTTTCTTGTTTGCCACCTACTTTGGTTGATGAACAAGAACCGCCTACGTCCCCGACGGCAGATTCTGCATCGTCTCGTAGTCGATGTAAACAACGGATCCAACATGAGGGTGCGGTTTGCTCGTGAAAAGAAGGTCATAAAGATTCCAGCAAGCCTCCACCCTCTGACTTGTCAATGGGCTCTGCAGTGGACCTTGACACGCATTGACGACGTAATTAAGTTAGTCAGCAGATCGACTTTTGTTTAATGTTGTTGTACTATTGAGATTGTAGTATTCAGGTATATACGTTTTTTTCCTTGTTTTAAAGTTAATAGGGTGGGAGCGAACCTGCTGGTCGCTTTGTTGCGTCATGTTTCTATGATTTTGTATTGCACCAAAAAGTTAAATTTATTCGTTTTCATCTCTGTGGTTTTTGCACTGTGTTTAATGTAGCTCCTGACTGTTCCACGGGGACGGCATTGATTTTTAGGGACGTCATTCCTATTGAAGGGTTTGAATGTTCTTGATAACGGTAGAGGAATAGGATGTATTTTTCTTCATATGATCTTGATTCTCCTTTATGTGCCGTCACCTCCCTGACGCATTTTGGACTGTTCCCGATGTTATGAAGAAGAGGTGGTTTATTTCTTACGATAAATCTGCAGAGTAATTTGAAAGGTGGTGACTTTAACTTCGTGTTGCGTCCTGTAGATCAGTCCTCCCAATTTTAATTTTCATCGGGAATTGCAAGATTTAGCTCGTTTCTTGAAACTGCGAGATGTTTGCATATGTAACTATCCGACTCATATCAAATTTAACTATTTTACTGCTTGTAGTAGTAGGCTTGACAGATTTTATTTATATGACTGGATCCGTGACAGGATTTTGGCTGTCAATATCATCCACTTCAGCTTCACGGACTCCCTGGCAATGACTGTTACTTTAACTCACAAGTGACAGTCGGTGAAATAGTTTCGATGGCCTTGGATGCCGAATGTGGCGCACATCTCTTGATAAGGTGATCCGGGAAGTGTGGGGGCCGTAGTCTCCGTTCAACTAAGCGATACGCCTCCATTTTGGAATGGTGGGTTCAAGTGGCAAGGCTGAGGCTCCGAGAACGTTGGTAAGATTCTGCGCTGAAAGAGTGCGCGAATTTCGGAGAACGCAAGAATTTAACTACTATCACTTACGTGACCTTTATGAAAGTGTCCATCAGGCTCCCGTACGGACTGTAGACGTCAGGCGCGTCAGGTAGCAATTGCTACTACTGAAACAGCGTCATATAGGGGGGGGGGGGGAAGGGGGTTAAGGATACGTGCCTAGATGAAATGACTTCTCTCTATATCATCTGATTCGACATCACACTTTTCGTCGACGTGAGTGTACGAGGTGCATTCAAGTTCTAAGGCCTCCGATTTTTTTTCTAATTAACTTCTCACCCGAAATCGATGAAACTGGCGTCATTTCTCGACGTAATCGCCCTGCAGACGTACACATTTTTCACAACGCTGACGCCATGATTCCATGGCAGTGGCGAAGGCTTCTTTAGGAGTCTGTTTTGACCACTAGAAAATCGCTGAGGCAATAGCAGCATGGCTGGTGAATGTGCGGCCACGGAGAGTGTCTTTCATTGTTGGAAAAAGCCAAAAGTCACTAGGAGCTAGGTCAGGTGAGTAGGGAGCATGAGGAATCACTTCAAAGTTGTTATCACGAAGAAACTGTTGCGTAACGTTAGCTCGATGTGCGGGTGTGTTGTCTTGGTGAAACAGCACACGCGCAGCCCTTCCCGGACGTTTTGTTGCAGTGCAGGAAGGAATTTCTCCTTCAAAACATTTTCGTAGGATGCACCTGTTACCGTAGTGCCCTTTGGAACGCAATGGGTAAGGATTACGCCCTCGCTGTCCCAGAACATGGACACCATCATTTTTTCAGCACTGGCGGTTACCCGAAATTTTTTTGGTGGCGGTGAATGTGTGTGCTTCCATTGAGCTGACTGGCGCTTTGTTTCTGGATTGAAAAATGGCATCCACGTCTCATCCATTGTCACAACCGACGAAAAGAAAGTCCCATTCATGCTGTCGTTGCGCGTCAACATTGCTTGGCAACATGTCACACGGGCAGCCATGTGGTCGTCCGACAGCATTCTTGGCACCCACCTGGATGACACTTTTCGCTTTTTCAGATCGTCATGCAGGACTGTGTGCACAGAACCCACAGAAATGCCAATTCTGGAGGCGATCTGTTCAACAGTCATTCGGCGATCCCCCAAAACAATTCTCTCCACTTTCTCGATCACGTCGTCAGACCGGCTTGTGCGAGCCCGAGGTTGTTTCGGTTTGTTGTCACAAGATGTTCTGCCTTAATTAAACTGTCGCACCCACGAACGCACTTTCGACACATCCATAACTCCATCACCACATGTCTCCTTCAACTGTCAATGAATTTCAATTGGTTTCACACCACGCAAATTCAGAAAACGAATGATTGTACGCTGTTCAAGTAAGGAAAACGTCGCCGTTTTAAGTATTTAAAACAATTCTCATTCTCTCCGCAGGCGGTAAAATTCCATCTGCCGTACGGTGCTGCCTTCTCTGGGACGTATTGACAATGAACGCGGCCTCATTTTAAAACAATGCGCATGTTTCTATCTCTTTCCAAACCAGAGAAAAAAAATCGGAGGCCTTAGAACTTGAATGCACCTCGTACTACGTCTCTCAAGACCACGGGCGTCAATGTTGTGAAGGCACATAGGGTCATATCGAATTCTCAACATTTGTTCTATGTTGGGCTACATGTGGTACCCGTTCCTGTTGAATTGTCATCCAATTTGTTTGTTTGGCCTCTGGGTCTGACATACACCTACTCGTAATGTTGCGTTTACATTTTTTTATTGTGACGGTGTTTATGTCCTTATCGTCAGATCGCCTTCTCGTAAGTCGCCGGGGTTGGATGGCCTGCCAAAGGATTTTTATGCGCGTTTTTGTCCTTTGTTGGGTTTACACTGCCTCTGAATGAAGTGTAGAGAGGCAGAATTGTGCCCAAATAGTTTGAAGTTGGCAAAATAGTGTTAATTCCTAAAAGTTTTGGTAAGGCAGCAACTAAACAATTCCGCTCGATTACGTTATTGAATTTTGATCATAACATTGTGACGAGAACGGTGAATAGTTGTCTGCATTGATTGAGAAAGTTGTTGCTGACCTTGAAGGCTGTGTTCCTGACCGTATTATTCTGATCTCCGTAGCTGAATCTCATGATGACAAGGCGTTCTCCACTCCAAATAGCTCCACTTAATAGGAAGTGAGTTACGGAGAAAATGTAAGATGCAGTCCCCAAACGGGCACGGCATCCTCTTAACCGGCTTCAAACCGTTCGGATCCTGCGTACCTACGTCCTGGGCAAAACATATTACGTCACTCAGATCTTCCCGGTTCCCGCGATGATGGCTAGAAAACTAAAACAGCTGTATAGTCGCTTTTTACGAAAGCATCATATTTTTGGATTACGATATGAGACAGTTGCGCCTGAGCGTTCTATCGCGGGTTTGGGTGTTTCTGATTTATGAACCAAATCAACTACAATAACAGCTGGTAAGTGTACTAACAAACTGAAAACTTACGTAACCGTTACGCAATTGGACAACAACATTCATCAAAATAGGGGCATGAGCATAAGACACGCCACTGATTGTAGCTGTTGGAAAGCCGCTTAGCAATGCATAATCTTTAGTAATAAAATCCATTAAGCAATAAAATACACACTCCCTCAAACAGACCAACTGGGAAGGTATAAAATTTAAACATGAATTCCCAACCGTATATTCGAACCAAACATTAACAACAACCCTTAATAAATATACACTTGCCCAAAATTCACGATAAGTTGGAAGTACTTCGAACTGAAACATACTTAAAACTGGAACACACCAGCAGAAACTTTGACACAACTTTTAATAACTATACAATTGCCCAAAATTCAAAGTAAGCTGAGAGCTGCAGCAGATGGCTATCACAGCCAACAGGTAACGAGCAGCCAAAATTCACAGCAAGTGAAGTAGCTAATGACTGTGGATCAAGATAAGGTTCGGCAGTTTATATTGATAAGTAACAGGTCTTTGACTTAATACGCTGAGAGGCTGTAATAATAATGCCGGCTTCAAGCGAATAGTTACACACACATAATAAGGATGAACCAACGGCTTGACCACCATGCATTAACTTCCTGAGCTCTTTAAATTCACCAGACATATGCAACTACTGGTTCCAGCTTAAATGATGACATTCCGTCGTGGAACCCATGAAACAATCGACTTTACTTAACTTTAGCCACCACGACGCGATTGATAGGGGTGGCAGGCAGACTGCCTGTCAACGCAGACGTCGTGCGACGGCGGGCGTGCCGCTGCGCCAAGAAGCTAACACGACTCTGCTCCGGGCCCAGGAAACATGAACGCGTCGCTTTCCGCCGAAGCTACCCTGCCAACGCACATGAAAAGGGAACTCTAACCTTCGCAAATAAAGCTTCACACAAAAATGGTCAGGGAGCAAAATATATACACTACTGGCTATTAAAATAGCTACACCTCGAAGATGACGTGCTACAGACGCGAAATTTAACCGACAGGAAGAAGATGCTGTGATATGCAAATGGTTAGCTTTTCAGAGCATTCACACAAGGTTGGCGCCGGCGGCGACACCTACAGCGTGCTGACATGAGGAACGTGTCCAACCGATTTCTCATACACAAACAGCAGTTGACCGGCGTTGCCTGGTGAAACGTTGTTGTGATGCCTCGTGTAAGGAGGAGAAATGCGTACCATCACGTTTCCGACTTTGATAAAGGTCGGATTGTAGCCTATCGCGACTGCGGTTTATCGTATCGCGACATTGCTGCTCACGTTGGTCGAGATCCAATGACTGTTAGCAGAATATGGAATGGTTGGGTTCAGGAGGGTAATACGGAACGCCGTGCTGGATCCCAACGGCCTCGTATCACTAGCAGTCGAGATAACAGGCATCTTATCCGCATGGCTGTAACGATCGTGCAGCCACGTCTCGATCTCTGAGTCAACAGATAGGGACGTTTGCAGGACAACAAACATCTGCACGAATAGTTCGACGACGTTTGCAGCAGCATGGACTATCATCTCGGAGACCGTGGCTGCTGTTACCCTTGACGCTGCATCACAGGCAGGAGCGCCTACGATGGTGTACTCAACGACGAACCTGGGTGCACGAATGGCAAAACGTCATTTTTTCGGATGAATCCAGGTTCTGTTTACAGCATCATGATGGTCGCATCCGTGTTTGGCGTTATCTCGGTGAACGCTCATTGGAAGCGTGCATTCGTCATCGCCATATTTGCGTATCACCCAGCGTGATGGTATGGGGTGCGGTTGCTTACACGTCTCGGTGACCTCTTGTTCGCATTGACGGCACTTTGAACAGTGGACGTTACATTTCATATGTGGCACTACCCTTCATTCGATCCCTGTGAAACCCTACATTTCAGCAGGATAATGCACGATCGCATGTTGCAGGTCCTGTACGAGCCTTTTTGGATACAGAAAATGTTCGACTGCTGCCCTGGCCAGCACATTCATCAGATCTCTCACCAATTGAAAACGTCTGGTCAACTGTGGACGAGCAACTGGCTCGTCACAATACTCCAGTCAGTACTCTTGATGAACTGTGGTATCGCGTTGAAGCTGCATAGGCAGCTGTACTTGCACAGGCCATCCAAGCTGTGTTTGACTCAATACCCAGGCGTATCAAGGCCGTTATTACGGCCAGAGGTGGTTGTTCTGGGTACTGATTTTTCAGGATCTATGCACCCAAATTGCGTGAAAATGTAATCACACGTCAGTTCTAGCATAATATACACTCCTGGAAATTGAAATAAGAACACCGTGAATTCATTGTCCCAGGAAGGGGAAACTTTATTGACACATTCCTGGGGTCAGATACATCGCATGATCACACTGACAGAACAACAGGCACATAGACACATGCAACAGAGCATTCACAATGTCGGCACTAGTACAGTGTATATCCACCTTTCGCAGCAATGCAGGCTGCTATTCTCCCATGGAGACGATCGTAGAGATGCTGGATGTAGTCCTGTGGAACGGCTTGCCATGCCATTTCCACCTGGCGCCTCAGTTGGACCAGCGTTCGTGCTGAAGGTGCAGACCGCGTGAGACGACACTTCATTCAGTCCCAAACATGCTCAATGGGGGACAGATCCGGAGATCTTGCTGGCCAGGGTAGTTGACTTACACCTTCTAGAGCACGTTGGGTGGCACGGGATACATGCGGACGTGTATTGTCCTGTTGGAACAGCAAGTTCCCTTGCCGGTCTAGGAATGGTAGAACGATGGGTTCGATGACGGTTTGGATGTACCGTGCACTATTCAGTGTCCCCTCGACGATCACCAGTGGTGTACGGCCAGTGTAGGAGATCGCTCCCCACACCATGATGCCGGGTGTTGGCCCTGTGTGCCTCGGTCGTATGCAGTCCTGATTGTGGCGCTCACCTGCACGGCGCCAAACACGCATACGACCATCATTGGCACCAAGGCAGAAGCGACTCTCATCGCTGAAGACGACACGTCTCCATTCGTCCCTCCATTCACGCCTGTCGCGACACCACTGGAGGCGGGCTGCACGATGTTGGGGCGTGAGCGGAAGACGGCCTAACGGTGTGCGGGACCGTAGCCCAGCTTCATGGAGACGGTTGCGAATGGTCCTCGCCGATACCCCAGGAGCAACAGTGTCCCTAATTTGCTGGGAAGTGGCGGTGCGGTCCCCTACGGCACTGCGTAGGATCCTACGGTCTTGGCGTGCATCCGTGCGTCGCTGCGGTCCGGTCCCAGGTCAACGGGCACGTGCACCTTCCGCCGACCACTGGCGACAACATCGATGTACTGTGGAGATCTCACGCCTCACGTGCTGAGCAATTCGGCGGTACGTCCACCCGGCCTCCCGCATGCCCACTATACGCCCTCGCTCAAAGTCCGTCAACTGCACATACGGTTCACGTCCACGCTGTCGCGGCATGCTACCAGTGTTAAAGACTGCGATGGAGCTCCGTATGCCACGGCAAACTGGCTGACACAGACGGCGGCGGTGCACAAATGCTGCGCAGCTAGCGCCATTCGACGGCCAACACCGCGGTTCCTGGTGTGTCCGCTGTGCCGTGCGTGTGATCATTGCTTGTACAGCCCTCTCGCAGTGTCCGGAGCAAGTATGGTGGGTCTGACACACCGGTGTCAATGTGTTCTTTTTTCCATTTCCAGGAGTGTATTTGTTCAATGAATACCCGTTTATCATCTGCATTTCTTCTTGGTGTGGCAATTTTAATGGCCAGTAGTGTAAATTAATAGCAAAGCGGGTACCAATACAGGTTATATTTAGCACCCCTTAAAATTAATAGTATTCACAACTGATCATATCAGCGTCTGCTGATGTAATAACACAAACATACACATCTACTACCCTGCCTCCCACACAGATCGTGTTACAACTTATTCCCATTATGAAACCTATCACAGGGAGTAGCCTTAGACTTGCATGACATATGGTCTAGAACACGAATTGCTATTAGTAAGCCGGCCGATGTGGCCGATCTGTTCTAGGCGCTTCAGTCTGGCACCGCGCGGCCGCTAGGGTCGCAGGTTCGAATCCTGCCTCGGGCATGGATGCGTGTGATGTCCTTAGGTTAGTTAGGTTTAAGTAGTTCTAAGTTCTAGGGGACTGATGACCTCGGATGTTAAGTCCCATAGTGCTCAGAGCCATATGAACCAGCGTTCTGTTATTCGGTTTTTGCCTAGTGAAGGTGTGAAACCTACTGAAATTCATCGACGAATAAAGGTTCCGTATGGTGATGCATGTTTCTCACAGCAGCAAGTCTACGAATGGAGTAGGAAGTTCGCAAATGGTGTGACTTCAGTGGAAGATGCTCCTCGTCCAGGTCAGGCACAAAGTGTTGTGACTCCACAGAACATTGCAGCAGTTGAAGCCATAGTGAAGGAAAACCGCCGAGTGACACTGAATGACATTGCAGCATGTTTACAGATTAGTCATGGGTCAGCACACCACATTGTGCATGTTGTGCTCCAGTTTCACAAAGTGTCTGCAAGATGGGTGCCACGGCAGCTGACTCCTGAAATGAGAGAACGTCGTGTTTATGCTTGTGAAGAACTTCTTCGGAACTTTGAACGAGAAGGTGATGGCTTCCTTGCAACAATCGTCATTGGGGACGAAACCAGAGTTCACTTCCACCAACGGAAACGAAGAGTGCAAGCAAGGAATGGTGTCATTCCTCACCACCAAAACCAAAGGAGTTTCGAACAGAACAGCAGGGAAGGTTATGCTGACTCTCTTTTGGGACGAAAAAGGCGTCATTTTGGAGCATTACATGCCTAGAGGGATCACTATCACCATTGCGTCATACACAGATCTCCTAAAAAATCATCTGAGGCCTGTATTCAAATCAAAGCGGCGTGGATTGCTGTCAGCAGGTGTCCTTTTGCAACATGACAATGTAAGGCCCCACACTGCCCATACAACAGTTGCAATAATCACAGACCTGCATGTTGAGTGTCTTCCTCATCCACCATACTCACCAGACCTTGCCCCTAGTGATTTCCGTATGTTTTGACCACTCAAAGATGCAATGGGAGGAAAGAAGTTCCATTCTCATGAAGAGGTACGCCATGCGGTGCATGAGTGGTTGCACGGACTACCAAAAGAATTTTTTTCTAAAAGAATTTATGCACTTTGTAAGCGCTGGAGGACTTGTATTGAGCGTGGGGAGATTATGTTGAAAAGTGATACAGTTTTGTACCACTTATGCACAATAAATAATATTTAAAAAAATATTTAAGGTTTTCATTTGACTCACTCTCGTAGTAGTTAGTGGCGCCAGTGGTATGCCATACCGCCAAGATTAGAGCCACCCCGGCTCAGAAGTCTTTTCCAGGATACAAGTATACACATATATTTTGTTATTTTTAACACTGTCGCATTGTCAAATCTTGTTAAAGCTCTGAAAACCCGTAAGACTTGTTTTCAGGAACGGGAGATAATGTTTCCGTTTCTTTATTTTGTTAGCAGTCGCAGATTTTCTACGAACCAATGCACTATATGTCGTTGTGAATGTTTACAATGAAAGCAACGTATACTTCTGTGGCTCCTGGATTATTTTCGCTATCCATTGATGAAATTACTTTGCCGTCTGCTTGGGATACTGACTGAAGGGTATGAGCAGTTGTGAGTCGGCTTTCTGCAACGTTCGTGCTCTAGAGCAGACAACAACTAAGTAAGCCAGTTATTAAAAGGGAATTTTAATGTCGATATTAAATCTGTTCACCGCAAAGGATAATATTTTATTATCGAACCCATACAAGAGAGTTAGTGGCAATTGAATCTCGAAATGAAAACATTTGAAAAAGACAGAAAAGGTCCGAGTATATGGAATATATACTCAAATGTGAGATTTTCTCGAAGTCTTATTGAATACTGGAACCCAATACATATTGTCTGGACGATGAGTGTTCACTAGAGAAAAAGGTAAAGTCAGCGTGTTTAGAGTATTGTGACAGCACCTCGCTTGTTCTCCATGTACATAGATCAGGGGTTCCCAACAAAATTTTCTCGAGGACCCCCTCATCGAGCATGATTGGTACCTTGTCATATCACAGTATCAAGTACCTAAAAATACAAATTAAGAGTCTTTTTATACGCTTTCTATTTTTGGTACTTAGAAAAAACATTGGCATATACATTATTGTCTTTGTCAGCTTCAAAGAGGCAGCGCGTGCAGTCTAACGGCATACGGCAGAACTATTTGCCTCTATCTAATTCTAGTTTTCCGCTAGATTGTGCTAATGCCAGTTGGCTCTAGGAAGACGCTAGACGTAGAAGTTAGCGTTCGCTAAAGCTCTGTTCATGCCGGATGCGGCCAAAACAAAAAAAATCTGTTATCATACGAAATATATTTAATATATTTTTTAATTCTAACAGCATCTTGCGTACCCGTCTGGCATAGCTCGCGGACCCCTGGGGGAACCACTGAGATAGATAATCTGCCGGATAGTGTGGGTGGCAATATGAGTCTGTCTGCCGATGCTGCTGTTGCTTGCTGATAAGTATTCTCTGTTGGTTCTTGTACAAATTGTATGAGGGTTGACTGAAAAGTAATGCCTCCACCTTTGTAACACTTCAACATTTGGCAGCATTGGTATGCGGCGGGTACTGGCTTGTTCCGTAGCCCCTTCTCTACTGATCCAGTTGGAGGGAAGCCTTAGCATTGAACTGTTGTGTAAAGTATGGAACTCTGCCCAGATGGTCGGCCAGCCCTATTTAAGCAACGTGCAGCCATTGAATTCTTGACAGCAGATGGTGTCACCCCAAAGGAGATTCGTCAGAGAATGACAGCAGTTTATGGTGATTGTGTTGATGTGAGTACTGTGCGACGTAGGGAGAGTAAATTTAAAGATGTTGAGGCGGGAACATCTGACCTGCGTGACAAACAAAGAGTTGGACGTCCTGTGACAGCAACAATCGAATTTCACAAGGAAACTGTTGACAGATTGATTCAGCACAATCGGCATTTCACAAGAACATCTGGGTCACATTATTTCTTTGCCTTGCTATCGGAAGATCTGTGCACGATGAGTACCCCGGACGCTGACGTTTGAAATGAAAGCACACAGACGTGAAATTTGCCAGGAACTCCTCTCGCGTTACGAGAATGAAGGTGGTGCCTATCTCCATTCAATTGTGACAGGAGATGAGACGTGGGTACACCATTACGACCCGGAGACGAAACGTCAGTCTATGGAATATCGACACAAAGACTCGCTCCATAAAAACAAATTCAAGACGCAGCCCTCAGCTGGAAAAATCATGGCCACAATGTTGTGGGGCGCACATGGTGTTATCCATGTCGATTTCCTTGATCGTGGAACAACAATAAATTCAGAGCGTTATGTCACATCGCTGCGAACTCTGAAACGACGGCGAAAAAGGGTCCGAAAGGAAAAGGGAAATGTTTTCCTGCAGCTTGACAATGCCAAGCCACACACTTCACGTGCCACCACAGTGGAACTTCAGAGACTGAATCTCACCACCGTACGGCATCCTCCATGCAGTCCAGATTTAGCAACATCTGACTTCCATCTGTTGCCGATAATGAAAGATGATTTGCGGGGATATCAAAAATGGTTCAAATGGCTCTGAGCACTATGGGACTTGACAGCTGTGGTCATCAGTCCCCTAGAACTTAGAACTACTTAAACCTAACCAACCTAAGGACATCACACACATCCATGCTCGCGGCAGGATTCGAACCTGCGACCGTAGCAGTCGCGCGGTTCCGGACTGCGCGCCTAGAACCGCGAGACACCGCGGCCGGCGCAGGGATATCGTTAGGCTTCTGATGAAGACATTGAGAGTTGTGTGAAACTGTAGTTGCGGAAACAGAGTGCCGACTTCTTCCTTGATGGCTTCAGAAAACTTGTTCATCGTTGGCAGAAATGTATCCAATTGGCTGGTGATTATGCGGAAAAGTGAATATTGGTAATTAAAGCTCACGTTCTAAGGATTTCTTCTGCGTTTGATTTATTAAAATATTCCCATCCAAACCCAATTAACGAAGGTGGAGGCATTACTTTTCATTCAACCATCGTATATTACCCGTCTCTACCATAGCGTAGCCCAGAATTTCGAACATCTTGCACTATTTTACGTTGTCGAACGCTTTTTAGAGGTCGACAGATCCTATGAATCTGCCTTGATTTTTCTTTAGTCGTGGTTCCATGATCAACTGGAATGTCATTATTGCCTCTCTGGTGACTTTAGCTTTTCTAAAGCCAAATCGTCATCTAACACATTCTCAATTTTCTTTTCCATTCTTTTGTATATTATTCTTGTCAGTAACTTTGATGCATGAGATGTTAAGCTGATCGTGCGACAATGCAATGTCATTATTGCCTCTCTGGTGCCTTATTCTTTTCTAAAGCCAAACTGATCGTCATCTAACACATTCTCAATTTCCTTTTTCATTCTTTCATTCTTCCATTCTTCTGTATGTTATACTTGTCAGCAACTTGGATTGGTGGATTGTTAAGCTGATTGTGCGATATTTCTTCACTTGTCAGCTGTTGTAGTCTTCAGAATTATGTGGATGACACTTCTCCGAATGTCAGACGGCGTGTCGCCAGCCTCATACATACTACACGCCAACGTGAACAATTGTTTTATTGCCACTTCTCTTAATAATTTCAGAAACTCTGGTGGAATATTATCTATCCTTTCTGCCTTAATGGTCTTAAGTCCCCCAAAGCTCATTTAAATTCTGATTCTAATACAGGAACCCCTATCTCCTCTAAATCAACTCCTGTTTCTTCTTCTATCACATCAGCCAAATCTTCTCTCTCATAGAGGTCTTTAATGTACTCTTTCCATCTATTAGCTCTCTCCTCTACATTTAACACTTAATCAGTCCTTCCGACAGTTTCTTTTTCGATTTCTTCACATTTTTCATGCAGTCATTTCGTCTTAGCTCCCCTGCACTTCGTATTTATTTCATTCCTCAGCGATTTTTATTTCTGTATCACGTTTGTACCACAATAAAAAGTATATCAGAAAAAGTTAATTTCTTCAAACAACGAAATTTCAAAATTTTGTACATATTTTATGCATTAGAGTAACTAGAAACATCGACCATTATCATTATTGTTATTGTTATTACTGTTACTATTTCTATTATTTTGATCATTATTACGAGTATTAATATCGGCTACAGAAGTACTGCTCTAAAAATAATTTGTATGTGAAAGATGTCTGACTTGCTTTTGAAACTTCCTAGCAGATTAAAACTGTGTGCCCGGCCGAGACTCGAACTCGGGTGTCTTGCTTTTGTTTACCATGTAATCAATACTAATTTCAGATAACGTCTTTGGACGTTTTTGGCCCCTTGTCGGGAAGAAGTTGCTTACAGTCAGACATGTTTTGGAAGCAGGTGTGTGTGGGACATAAGGAAGTGTTGTATTGGTTGAGATTATCGATGAAGATTATAATAAAAATGAAAAAGGAATAAATGGCCTTTTATATTTATTTACTAGTGCATATAAAACAGAAATTATACCGTAAAATCTGTTTCGTGAACAGAAATATACGAGTAGACGTTCTGAGCCAACAACAACGAAATGAAAGAAATGAATAGAAGTTACATAAAATAAAAATCATTTCTTTCAAAATTAACTTAAAAATAATAATAACAATTCTGTTGCTAGCTCTTGTATTTTGTCCTCAAGGCACTGAGTGTAATAATGCAAATAGATGAGTGTGAAGATTAATGAGCTTTGGTAACTATTATTCTCTTTACTTCGATTAATTCTGCAAAGTACTACTAACAAGAAATCGGTTAGAAACCACAGATGCTGCAAAAGGGGCGCTGTGGAGCACGGCATGATTTACTGTCCAAATTCTTTGAGCGTCTGTTGTTAGAAGAGACCTCGTCATACATCTAACGAAAAAAAAAAAAAAAAAAACAGGAACGTAAAAGCTGCGCGGGATTAGCCGAGCGGTCTTGGGCGCTGCAGTCATGGACTGTGCGGCCGGTCCCGGCGGAGGTTCGAGTCCTCCCTCGGGCATGGGTGTGTGTGTGTTTGTCCTTAGGATAATTTAGGTTAAGTAGTGTGTAAGCTTAGGAACTGATGACCTTAGCAGTTACGTCCCATAAGATTTAAAAAGAAAAAGAAACAAGAAAGATGGAAGGTAAAAGTAGAGAGATTCGAGCTCAGGTTTACCAACAGTCATTCTGTCAGCGCGCCATTGGCGACTGGAAGAGGAAACAGGTGAAGTGACAGTGAAACAAAGTACCCTCTACAACACACCACATGGGTGCTTGCTGGATGCAGATAAAGAGTAGGTATAGAAGAAGCTAATTTTTGTGAGAAAAATGATTATCAAAAGGATATGAGAGCGGGTACACTTTCGCCGGACTTGCCAGTAAACAGACGTCGTCCGGCTGACTGGTTTATCGTCTGGGGCCGGCGTCCAGCTGACGGATGGCTGTCAGCGGATGGCGCACAGCTGACGGACGCAGCCGCCACCAGCTGACGTATCGCGGCCGCACACTCTACATATGTAGATATTCCACGGCGGACAGCCGTCCCTGACTGGGGAAACAGATGTAAATGTTCCTCCTTGACAACTGCGGCGGCAGCCCTGGCGCAGGAGGCGGCGAACGCGGCACCTGACCCACGACGACTTGGGCCTGCAGTTGCTCGACGTGGGAGACCTCCTGCCACATGTACGCCTGCTCCGATCATACCTCACTGTGCGCAACTTCTATTTGTGGGCGGAGGCGCAAGACTTCGGAACGCCGCATCCATACCAGTGTATCCCAATTGTCCATCCTTGGACATTTTCTGTAGTCATTGTACATAGCGAGCGCTTCCAAGATGGTCCGTGTCCCGTTGGCCCTATAGCCATCGATACGGCGGTCCAGAATCCCGGTATGAGCGCCATCCATCGTCTACATCTACATCTCCATTTATACTCCGCAAGCCACCCAACGGTGTGTGGCGGAGGGCATTTTACGTGCCACTGTCATTACCTCCCTTTCCTGTTCCAGTCGCGTATGGTTCGCGGGAAGAACGGCTGCCAGAAAGCCTCCGTGCGCGCTCGAATCTCTCTCTCCCCCCCCCCCCCCCCCCCCCACACACACACACGACTGTTACGAAATATGCATGCTCCTTACATAACAGTAGCTAAATAGTGGAAGTGAACAGACCATAAGCGACAGCTTGTCAACAGCGAACAGTTTGGACGTGACGTTGATTGTTCTTGGAGGAAGACAGGTCCACCGTATGAAATTTCAACTACCAAGTAATTTTAATCAGGCTATAGTGTGTTGAACCAAGGGAGTAAATCCACTAGTAAGTGTCTGGATACAGTGAGAATTCCAATTGGATCGTTAATTTCAGGTTGTTTTCATTCATCTCTAAACCAAAGACTATTGATACTTCGGGGGGAGAGGGGGGTCATTGGGAACATGGCACCTGCATTAAGAAGCTTTCAGTTCCCATGGGTTTCGCTCTGAAATTTGAAATTACTGTGCTCTTGACTGACTAGGGGTCCGCCATGGATTATCGACTGAAGAAGGTGTCCGCCAGCTGAAAAGGTTGGGAAGCCATGTACTTGTGAAAAGCAATCGTCCCTTAACACTCCCCTGTGGCACGCCAGAGGTTACTTTAACGTCTGTAGACGTTTCTCCATTGAGAACAACATGATGTGTTCTGTTTGCTATAAACTCTTCAATCCAGACACACAGCTGGTCTGACATTCTGTAGGCTCTTACTTTGTCTATGAGGCGACAGTGCGGAACTGTATCGAACGCCTTCCGAAAGTCAAGGAAAATGGCATCTACCTGGGAGCCTGCATCTAATATTTTCTGGGTGTCATGAACAAATAAAGCGAGTTGGGTCTCACAGGATCGCTGTTTCCGGAATCCATGTTGATTTCTACAGAGTAGATTCTGGGTTTCCAGAAATGACATGATACGCTAGCAAAAAACAGGTTCTAAAAATCTACAACAGATCGATGTCAGAGATATAGGCCTATAGTTTTGCGCATCTGCTCGTCAGTGCTGCCTGCAACAAACCGTCCAGAACTTGACGCAATTGGCCATTAAATGATCGGAGAATATACTCGTTCCCGAAATCTCAGACTACGCTTCCACCTCAACTGAGCGTTGTAACTACATGACGCTCGTATGTACACTCGTCCCATATACGAGGGATGTGTGGGGCGATACGCAGACATATTGACTGTCAGCAACGGCTTCAGAAGCATACCCTCCGCTTAGCCCTACACATGTTGCAACGCCTTCCGACTGACTACCTTCTAAGGGTCAGTGAGGCACGTCGCCTTCGCGAGTGGTTCAGCCAGACTGCATGCATCTTCTTTCGGAGGACTGTGCAGTCCACCAGTCCACATGTGCGTGACCTGTTCACCCTAGTTACGGCAAGAAAGGAAGAATGAATTGATTGTTGGTGTTAGTAACGATCATTCTCCTTTACCTCCTCTGCATTACTGCAGATGACGTGTCACTGAGCACATTTGTTCTGTGCATGCAGTACACGTGAGGCTGTTTGGAATACGAAGGTTCTGTCATAGTTCACTAACCTACTGTCTTCAAGTTGATGCCCCAGCGCAGAAAACAGCTCGCAGGTCGTAGGTTCTGTATCTTGAGGCTGAAACTGACTTTTAGCGAGGTTCTGTTCTGAAATAATGTATCACTTCTTTGGGATGCCACTCGCGTATTTTAATATAGCCACACGAGAAGACTACATGATCTTAATACAACACCTTCTGATACAGCAAAGTACATGATCAAACACAATGTTTACGGAAACGTATCTTTTCAGTATTTGTGGCACGTGTCTGTGCCTCATGACTACCGGAGTGAATATTTTAATACTGAATACTGGCAAACACATCCTGCGACAGACAACATGTCTGTTCTTCTCGACTGCCTAATCGAGAGTGACGAACAGCCCGAAACGCTTCGCGCGCCATACCAGAAAAGGAGTGACCCGAACGATTCCGAAATGCTTCGTCCGCAATTTCTTCAGTCTTTCGTATTTGATTTAAATTGTTTTTAATAATTCTAAAATGACTGATTGATATATTAAAAAGTGAAGTCATTCCAATGAGTAGTTTAACTAATATTAATAACTACACTTTAACGTTTTGGCGCCCTTGCTCCGAACACAGCAGTCAATCACAGAGCAGTAGCATTATTCAGGCGGTCTTTCTCACGGGAATGGTACCGAATTTAACATCTGTCACAGGTACCTCATACCACAATTCGTTGTCTATATGCTTCTTGCATCTCCACTGCTCTGGGAACAGCTTCTTGGAGCCTAATCTGATGGCCAGAAATATTACGTAGTGCGGAAATTAAACAGACGTTGACAGCACCTGCTGAGCAACCGAGGAGCTACCAGTACGAAAAGACATCAAGACAGTACTGCAAGGTCTCATCAAGGGCGATCAGACAGATGGTATATTCAGCTACCCCATCCACAGTTGCCGGTCGAGGTGGCCGAGCAGTTCTAGGCGCTACAGTCTGGAGCCGTGGGACCGCTACGGTCGCGGGTTCGAATACTGCCTCGGGCATGGATGTGTGTGATGTCCTTAGGTTAGTTTGGTTTAAATAGTTCTAAGTTCTAGGGGACTGATGACCTCAGAAGTTAAGTCCCATCGTGCTCAGAGCCATTTGAACCATCCACAGTTCGGAGGCCCAGCTCAACGAGGATTATCTCCACCACATCTCGGGACGAGAAGAAATCCCGGCGTGTTGCAGTGCGACGATAACTGGGACGACGACGACGATAGCGGCGACGATGACGTAGGCCTCCCTGCTCGAAGGACCCCAGCTCACACTGTCCAGCAGCCTCACGCGGTTGTTGCTCTGGTTCAGTTCGTACAACACATATGGGCTACTCAAGCGACTAGATAATATATTTTTACATCTGCAACTACACCTGGGTCCGCAAACCACCAATAGGTGTACGTAGACGATACTTATGATACCACTCTGAATTGCCCCATTTCCTGTTTCAGTCGTCAATGGGATTTCGTGAGCATCTACGGCACGCGCTAGCTCTTCTTTTAATCTTCTCTATACCCTCTGCTAAATATGTTCGCAAGGCTGTAACATGTCATTCCTGTCCATTCTATTCAGCTCACCCTCCGGGATGCTGTGGACGCTGATGTATCTTTCGAGATCTGTGGGAAGGGCGTTTTGTCCAGCATGGAGATGACGTGCCGATCTTTCAACAGTCCATCTAAAAGAGTTGTGGTTTGGTCCTACTAAGATAGTTTAAGGACCAGTGATTTTTCTATGGTGGCAAGTGTTTTCTGGCACCTTATGGTAATAAAGTTTTGGAAAGCGCTAGCAGGAAGCAGCAGTTTCCTGAGCACTGCTCTTAGTGCGGATTGGAAGTGATTCTGCATTCTGCTCCTGGGTCCCACTGGCTGGAAGTTGAAGCAATTTATTAGAGCGGAGGAGTTCGCGAAATTACAGACTTGACTGCCGACATCTTGGGCGCAGGACACAGGCTGTGGGATAAAGGTAATGTTTCCAGAGTGGACGTATATCAAGTGGGGAATTTTTTCATCCTTAGTGCATAAATTCCGAAAGTGTTCTGAAGTGCCTTACCATGGGCGGGCGTGCTAGTCTGTGTAATAATTTTCAGGTTTTCTCGGCGGCTGTTGCGGTGTGGTGGGCTTGGTAGGCGGAGGCCTCTTATCACGTGGCAGAGTCGGTAACTGTCTTGTGGTGGTGGTGGTTTTAATGACATGGAGAGGTCTAACTGAAATCTATAAATTCCATTTGTTCCCGCAGAAATTTGAAGGGTAACGCTTTCTTGTATCTCTTGACCAAGTGTGTTTGAGCAGCATCCCTGTTTTTGATTTTGTAGAGTCTGTCGTTGGAAGTTTCTGTGAGCCAATTAGTCTGCTGCTCGCATCTAGGAATCTTTCTGAAAGTAATTAGATAGTTGGAGGGTTTAAATTATTGATTTTAGTGATAGTTTTAACCGTCTCTCTTAAGTGGAATCAAGGCGGGTGATCCTTTTTCGGATTTCATTCGATAACATTCCATTGTCATTGTTTTACTTTTCAAGACAATCCGTTCAAATGACCTTCCAAGTTCTTTGCTGTCCCTTACATAATTGCCATAACATCTGTAAATCTTGAAGTTTTTATTCCTTCCCACTGACATTTAACTCCTGTTCCAAATTTCTGCTTAGTTTCCTTTAGTGCTTGCTGTATTTTTTGAGTCATCAGTGTTCTGACTGGTTTGATGCGCCCACTAATTCCTCTCGTGTGCCAGCCTCCGCATTGCAGAATAGTACCTGCAACATACGTTCTCAGTTATTTGCTGGACGTATCCCAATGTCTGTCTTCTAGTACTGTTTTTACTTTCTACAGCTCCCTCTAGTGCCATGGAAGCTGCTCCATAATGTTTAACAGATGTCCTATCACCCTGTCTCTACTTCATGTCAGTGTTTTCTATACACTCCTTTCCTTGCCGATTCTGCGGAGAACTCATCATTCCTTACCTTACCAGTCCACCTAATTTTCCATATTCTTCTGTTCAAAAATGGTTCAGATGGCTCTAAGCACATTGGGACTTCACATCTGAGGTCATCTGCCCCCTAGTCTTAGAACTACTTAAACCTAACTAACATAAGAACATCACTCACATCCATGCCCGGGCCAGGATTCGAACGGGCGACCGTAGCGGTCGCGCAGTTCCGGACTGAAGCACCTAGAACCGCTCGGCCAATATTCTTCTGTAGCACCACCTCTAAAATGCTTTTGCTCTCTTCTGTTCGGATTAACCCATAGCTCATGTCTCGCTGTCATACAATGCTTTGCTTCGTACGTACATTCTCAGAAATTTCATCCTCAAATTATACAAGTTTGCTTGGATCGCAACGCCGTATGCAGGCCGTCTTGCGCAGCTGGGAGTAGTGCCTCCGAGTCACAAGGAGTTAGGAATGGACAGTGATGAGCAGCTGACGCTTCCTTCTTCTGGATGGCGCCGGTGGTTGGTTCTGCACCGGTTCGTGGCGGGGATAGCTAGAGCCGTAGAGGGCCTCTTGCCCAGCTGAGTCGCTCGGGCCGTACCGAATGTTTTCTGAGGAATGGCCAGTGTGTTCCGCTGGTATGGTATTTTCTTTTCCCTGGATTTGCTGATGGCTAGTTCCTTCAAGTGAGAGTGGGTGATGTCCTTAGGTTAGTTAGGTTTAAGTAGTTCTAAGTTCTAGGGGACTGATGACCATAGATGTTAAGTCCCATAGTGCTCAGAGCCATTTGAACCATTTGAGAGTGGGTGAGAGCATTTATGTTGGTTGTGTGACGCCCATCTGATGTTCTGTCTCACCTTGTAAGTATGTTTTCACTGTGCCGCGGGCGGCCATTTGCCGGTTCAGTTCCCTAACGTGAAGCGAATGCACAGTGTTAAGTAGTGGTGGAGGGCTAGTTGTCCTAATTGTGTGAATTTGTGGTTTCCCTTGCCACTCCTAGTTGGTCCGATTATTGGTTGTCTGTTGCGACCTAAAGGCTTGGACTTACGCAGAAATGTATTGTATGTTTCAGCTAGGCGACAAGAGCGAGGCTCTCAAGTTTCGTTAATGTGCTTCAGTGAAGCCGGTTACTGATCTTTAACACTGGACTTTTGATCGTCTTGTGTGGATTTAAGAGCAGTTACTTCTTGTTTGTGTTTTAAGTATCTACCTTGTAAGGTTAAATTTGGTCTGGTTAGAACCTCATTGATATGTGTTATAGTAGTCTTGACGTCTAAATTTTGCCTAGAGTGTACTGGCTTCATGCCTGCCACAAATTGTGAAGATTTCTTGTACTGGGCTGGACACATGCGTTACCTGCATATATATTTTGTTTGTTTTGAGGGTCTATGGACACCGGCTCCCGTGTACTGGTCTGTTGGGTGTGGTGAGGCACTTGGGTCGTGCCGTGGCCACTACTGTTATTAGTATCGCCCTAGCTGTTCGTATGTTTGTTTGTGGCGTGGCCGCGCTTGCTGACGCTTGTGTCCGGTTCGCTTTGGATTTCCCTGCTTCCGCCCAGTACTTGAAGAAGTAAAACGGAAAGGAGGGAAAGGGGAAGCACTTCATGCGTACATTTATGTTGGTATTGTGTTCCGTTATCGGTCGCTCATGGCCAATCTTAGTGTGATGTAGAAGTGGCTCCTTTCGGAGTTTCCGGCTAGTAGCCAGTGTAATAGCGCTGTGACGTCTTTCTAGTCTGGGGGCGGGAGCCTTGGTGTGCCTTTTGGCGGGGCCACTGGTTGTATGTACATTCACCTATTGTAACATACCGCTATCACCAGGTTTATTTTCTATTTTTCTTTTTAAGCTGATTTGCATAAGACTTGCCATTATTATTCTGTGAGAAAAATTGTTAACTATTTGAGCCCCGCTGTTTAAGTGTAGTAGTTTTATCATTATTTTTGGCGGAGGATAAAAAGTTGGCCGCACCTCGTGGTCGTGCGGTAGCGTTCTCGCTTCCCACGCCCGGGTTTCCGGGTTCGATTCCCGGCGGGGTCAGGGATTTTCTCTGCCTCGTGATGACTGGGTGTTATGTGATGTCCTTAGGTTAGTTAGCTTTAAGTAGTTCTAAGTTCTAGGGGACTGACGACCATAGATGTTAAGTCCCATAGTGCTCAGAGCCGTTTGAACCATTTGATAAAAAGTTCTTTAACTGTTTAAACTGATTTGTATAACCTTTGTCATGATTATTGTGTAGGGAAGAAGTATTCATTGTTGAAGCCCTGCTGTTTCATTGCAGCTTTGTTATTGTTAATGTTGAGGGATAAAAAATTACTATTTACATCTATTTCCTAATCAACTGGAAAACTTGTTCGTTAATTGTAATCTGATTTAAAATAAAGCCATTGTAACGCTGAATGTCGCTGCCCTTACATGTGTCTTGACCCTGTCTTCAAAACCACAAGCACTTACGCAGCACTTTGCGTCGTTTTAATCCATAGAGATGCATCATATAGTGATGTATAATAGTAAAAATACATAATTCAGTTTGTAAATGATGTGGTGGTACACCGTGTGTGAAATTCATTGCACAGAGCTGCTACTTCTGCTAGCAACTACGGATCTGGCGCAGCTGGGTGTCGAGCCGAACTGAGTCCGGATGACTGATATGGGTACGTCTGTGCTTGCTGCACAATCTCTGCGCCAGCGGTCATCAGTAGAAGTCACTTAGCGCGAGTGATGGTGTGCTGGTCTTTCAGCAGTCCGTGACCAGGAGTTTTCCCTGAGTAAGGGATCGGTTGCCGCCTATTTATTACCTGGAGAAAGCTACAGACAAACTTATACAAAATGAAAAAAAAAGGTTGAAATGGATCTAAGCACTATGGGACTTAAAATTTGAGGTCCTCAGTCTTCTAGACTTACAACTACTTAAACCTAACTAAGCTAAGTACACCACACACATCCATGCCCTAGGCAGGATTCGAACCTGCGACCGTAACAGCAGTGCGGTTCCGGACGGAAGCGCCTAGAACCGCTCGGCCACAGAGGCCGGCTTAAAAAACGTAGTAGCGGCTCCGCCATCCTAACGATCAGAGTTCTCTGGTGCATCCAGAAGCCTGCTGCGGTACTTACAACTGTGATAATAAGTTGCAGAAAATGTAATCTGAAGTACTTAAGTAAAATGTGAACTTTTGTGTCACTACTAGAGCTTCACATGCAAAACTGCTAGAATTCGATATATATTTTCTTCTGATAGTTTGGTGTGCGCTTAGATGATATAATACGACTTCAGTAACATTTCTTAAGCAAACTCATTGTAATTAAAATTAAGGAATGATAAAATATTCCTCTTCCAAATAGTATCAATCTGAGTAATAATCATATAGTCGAGTAGCCAGTCTAATCTACCTAATATTAGCCACTATATACTTTCCATGGGATATTCTTTGTGAATCAATAAATAAGAGTCAGCGGTCGTTTCAATATTCAATAGAGCACGTAAACTGTAATTGAAGTTAATTTGAAGTTTAATAAGTAGCCATTTCCTTATTGGCATTCACCAACTCTGTGTCATACTCTGTATTGTGTAGTCCATGGTAAGCTTGCATGTTCCACTGTAATTAGTTAGGGCAATACACCAGATCGGCTCCAAATTCAGATTCTATGCAGATTGACCATGAACCACCAATAGATACTAAATCACGTTAAAGACATTTTCTGATGATGAAAGTAACACTCGAAAAACCAAAGGTACTTCAAATTGTCTCAACCTGTACGAGAAGACACTTTATTCTTCTCAATGCTCTGAAGAACAAATCATGGAACACTTCGTTTCATGTCAGACACAGAACAAAGAATAACAGCGGAGAATAAGACCCTCTGAATCAGTTAGTGCACAACGTAGCTGCAGCACTGATTATATCATTTCTGGCGCATGAAATTTCCGTAACTTAATTCACGATATATTACTTGGCTCCGCTGGGAGGACACCATTTACTTACAAAATGTTTGAACCATTACCTGCTCCATTCCTATGGATGGAGGCCAATCTCAAAGCTTTCATTTCCTTTGGTAAACAGTTCATGAAAGGTTGTTTGCTTTTTTTCTCATTTCATGGTACATTTATTACATTGCTTAAAGTACAACTGCGTTGCTGAGGATTGGAATTCTTTATATGCATTATCATTGATTTGCGTCTCCATTTGGGCGCGGCTCAATAAAAAATCTGGAAAAACCCGTGCAAAGCCTACATGCTTGAGTTACTCAATTGCTCCGTTAATTCCGTTTACGATTATTTGTGTCAGTACTCAATAATTAATTAGTCCAAAGGCGGTATCGTGGAGGAGCCACAGTCTGTCGTGTACATGTTGCTAATAAACTTGTAAATAACGACGATTTCTGCTGCTCTTTGCTTCAGTCATTATCCAAGCGTGACATCGGAATGGCTCCATCTCTGTTGGTAGGGTGTAAATGTTGAGGTGACATGAACAGCCGAGAGTTGAGCCTGTGCGGTGTGTCAGCAGATGTTCTGGTGCTGTAACACTTAGCACCCCATGGTGTAAAAAGATGGACTGTGAAAATTCCATGCAACAGCGGTGGTAGGATACAGAACACATTTGTGTAATGTAATGAGACAAGATCAGAGTTTAACTCTTTGAAATAAAACGGATTGTGCACAACAGGTGGTAGATTCTTGTTCAGTTGACAGTTGCTGTCATCTAGTGGCATCCGGAAAGCAGAGACATTTCACACATCACATTAGTTGCCTCTACGGTGCAGTCACTGAGCGTCATGTCATGGCCTTTAAAAATTATTAAACACCTTAATTGTGACGGCCTGTGCACGTGAATACCTCTGAAAGCGAACTAATTACCGATGTAACCGACATATAACAAATTGAACTGCCACATATCACTACAACACAATAATAATTCCAAATACAAAATCATCGGTTTATTGCTCACACTTTATTCATTAACCTGTTCACAGTAAACAAATCCGCCAAAGTTGTAAAATACTTTATAGACCGAAGTCCTGCATGGCAGTAGGCGTTAAACGTAAATCATAGCTTTGGGATCTTAAACCCATTACCATTGGTGTCTGAAATCTGGAGTAAAACAACAGTTGTGACCTACTCCATTAAGAAATTAAGAAATTTAAAAAAAGTTAAAGACTGGCATTTAGGCATTTGGTTTAAGGCATGCCTTCCACCTAATGTCCAATGGTGGCTTTTTTATAGACTGCATGAGTTTCTGGTGGCAATTTTGCGACGACAAAAATTTTTCCTACTATTGAAAGTTAGAGTTAATTGTAGCCACAATTTGGACTGTTGTTTGGCGGTCCACCTACAGTAGATGGGGAATGGAACTGACGTCCTACCACTGCTAGGTAGGGTATTTTTCTCGGCAATTGTGGTACTGATTTGTTCCATTCTTACCTTTGTTACGGGCAGCTGTAGATTAATTTCATTAATATTCCTACCTACCCATTTAGTAGTGAGCCCCTGACAATGTTTGCCATGGACTGTCTCTTCAGTTAATAAATTTATCGATACCGCGATAATTTCAATTGTAAGACGGGCCTTGCCTTGAGTGCTGAATCCTACTCTCGTAGTAGATCAACTCCAATGATGCAATCCATGACCAGGTTATTATGACTGGGTTCGTGCTCTCTGTGACTACATTTCCTAGTTGAATTTTTATTTGTGTTTGCATTCTTACATTGTGAGAATCTCTTCCAATAACTCTGATAATTCTGAAGTTAAGCTACTTACAGAAGGAGTAGGTAGTTTTACTCTTTCCGTTATTCTTTCGAATAATGTGGATAAGATTTCATACATGGCGGAATCTGTGTCCAAGACATTTTTCACTCCTATTTCCGAAATTTAATGGTCTTGTCCTAAGTATTTGTAGATACGTACAAAGTTAAGACCTAGATTGTTGGAGGGAGCATAAACCACTAAATATTTAATTTTCGTTCATGTGTACACAAAGCTCTGTGAAACTGCCTCTAGTATGTGGTCGCTTTCTGTCAGCAATAGTGTGCCTGCGCCTGGGATTGTCGAAGTTACGAAGTTCTGGAAAATTGTCTTTCTATTAATTTTTACTGTAACAATTATATTCAGGCCAAGGCTGGGATCTGCATTTGGTTTGAGCTTTATTTGAGACCGGTTGGTAATGAGAAAGTCAGTTTAAATGCATTATTGGCGATCTGACTATTTTTGGAATAACATAGAGTTGAAAAATATTGCAGGTTCTATTTTTAATAAATAACCACACATAAGTCTGCTGTACAATCGTGGGTGGTGGAATTTTGAAGTCCACGAACGAGATACTGTTACCAGATAGGTGGCCTAACAGAAGAAATTTCACACAGTTGAAAACACTTAAAAATGGAATTTTCGGGTTGAGGTTTTCACAAACTACCACAAGGAAAAGTATTTTCTGTTTTAACTAAGAACTGAATATTTTCCTATCAACTCACACTGTATCAGAAAATCCACATCAGTTTCATTTACATCTTATTACCTGAAATGGAAACACAAGAGTAGCCCATTTCATGCTCTGCAAAAGAACCTCACAACGTTTGTGAGTCATCACTTCAGGTAAATTGTTTAAGTACTTGTGTGGTCGCTTACTCCATGCATTTCATTACACGTCTCATTTGACATTATTTTACAAACAACAACACGTAAAACTTTGATGATTGTTCTTAAAACTAATAAAATAATATTCTGACTACGATAGTGTCGTTACAATGCCTGCTTCGGACACTGAATTCCATGTAGTCATTTACATTAAGCATCCCAGATCTATTTCTGCTGCCAAGTCTTACTTTATAATTTTTAGAACAATTATGGTTGTTTTCTGAGGCTCCTCTTGAAAGTCCAGTGCATTTTATACTTACGTCAATCACAAGAAGTTATTCTGTCTCTCCATTGTGAGTCCATAAGTTTCACTCCATTATATTTACAAGAAATTATTTTGCTCTCTATTAAGACCTATTTAATTGGAGGGAGGATAAACTGCTGATCAATGCTCTTTCGTTTATCACACTTGGAAAGTACTTAGTTACAGTTTGTTTCGGTTTCAGGTGGATCCATGACTTCTCAACAGTTCATCGTTCACTATTACGATTGCCGTCACTTTTACGTCGTGACTTGTTTAAGACTAAGTTACAAAATTTTGTGCTATACTAGCTGATAACTATGATAACTTTTGAAAGAACATAATGATAAACGACTTACCCCAGGAAATCTTAACAAAGGGAAGCTCCCTAATTGGAGTGCAGCAACTGGGCGATCTTGGTAAACTGCGGCGGAGCTATTCTATTTCCTTTTAATTACCAGCAGTAAGTTATGATACAATACGCAAGAGGTTGCATTACCAAACATAACATGGCAAAAAATATGCTACATCGTACATAACGAAGGTTTCTTTTAAACTGGCGTTTAAAATGTAGGCGAGAGTCTGTTTATATCTTAACATTTTGAAGGTAGATTACGAGGTGCACTCAAGTTCTAAGGCCTCCGATTTTTTTTTTCTCCGGACTGGAAAGAGATAGAAACATGCGCATTGTTTTGAAAAGAGGCCGCGTTCATTGTCAATACGTCCCAGAGATGGCAGCACCGTACGGCAGATGGAATTTTACCGCCAACGGCGAGAATGAGAACTGTTTTAAATACTTAAAATGGCGACGTTTTCCTTACTTCAACAGCGTGCAATCATTCGTTTTCTGAATTTGTGTGGTGTGAAACCAATTGGAATTCATCGACAGTTGAAGGAGACATGTGGTGATGGAGTTATGGATGTGTCAAAAGTGCGTTCTTGGGTGCTACAGTTTAATGAAGGCAGAACATCGTGTGACAACAAACCGAAACAACCTCGGGCTCGCACAAGCCGGTCTGACGACATGATCGAGAAAGTGAAGAGAATTGTTTTGGGGGATCGCCGAATGACATTTTTCAATCCAGAAACAAAGCGCCAGTCAGCTCAATGGAAGCGCACAGATACACTGCCACCAAAAAAATTTCGGGTAACCGCCAGTGCTGAAAAAATGATGGTGTCCATGTTCTGGGACAGCGAGGGCGTAATCCTTACTAATTGCGTTCCAAAGGGCGCTACGGTAACAGGTGCATCCTACGAAAATGTTTTGAAGAACAAATTCCTTCCTGCACTGCAACAAAAACGTCTGGGAAGGGCTGCGCGTGTGCTGTTTCACCAAGGCAACGCACCTGCACATCGAGCTAACGTTACGCAACAGTTTCTTCGTGATAACAACTTTGAAGTGATTCCTCATGCTCCCTACTCACCTGAACTGGCTCCTAGTGACTTTTGGCTTTTTCCAACAATAGAAGACACTCTCTGTGGCCGCAGATTCACCAGCCGTGCTGCTATTGCCTCAGCGATTTTCCAGTGGTCAAAACAGACTCCTAAAGAAGCCTTCGCCGCTGCCATGGAATCATGGCGTCAGCGTTGTGAAAAATGTGTACGTCTGCAGGGTGATTACGTCGAGAAGTAACGCCAGTTTCATCGATTTCGGTTGAGTAGTTAATTAGAAAAAAAAATCGGAGGCCTTAGAACTCGTAAGGTACTTTCTTTTACATAAGTCATTGGATATATTTGTATTGAAAATTCGTTGAAAATTCTGCTGAATGATTGCTGTTACAATACGCCTGCCCGATTGGTCTCTACCTGTCGGCTGATTACAACGAAGATGCAGCGCCAACAACGAAAGCGATGACGTTGGTCATGATCATCAGGAACAGTAGATGGCAGTGTTCCCTTAGGCATCCATGTTCACCTTCACAGCAGTGTCAGCTACCTCTTGCATAACCATGAACGTATGGAACATGGGAAGCAGTATCAGTCTCTCACAGCGCTGTTAACATACATTTACATAAAACACAGAAATTTTCCGATATTGGAACTGGATGAATTTTCAGTATTATTCAGTAACTGTATTCTATACAGTGTTGAGGTTGGTAAATATTGCTGTGGATTCATGTTCTGTATTGGTTGTAAGTCAATATTACACGTTGAGTTAAAAGCATTTTTGTAAGTTCATTCCATAAGCTGTCGATGAAGAAGATATTTCGACTGCATACGTCATTTGCAACATCTATTATGCTGTGCTCGAAAATTTTATGGCCAACCAGCTTAGGCTGGTATTACATAACAGATTAACAGGCGCCGTAGCCATTCTTGTTGCTGTTTTCCAGTGTTGAGCGTCAAACTACTGTTACCAGCATCCACTGAATTCTCCTATGCACTGTTGCTCAGAATGCTCACCCACATTTTTGTGTCTTTAAAAGGAGTAACACACCTATTTTTTCAAAGAAGTATTTCTTGGTCATAGCACACGATGTATGTCTCACGTTAAATACACCGTCTACGCAGCTTATCACATGTATGAGCGTCTGTATAGGTTTCCAGGTTGATTTCATTATGTAAAACACCCACATTTTTGTGTCTTTAATAGGAGTAACACACCTATTTTTTCAAAGAAGTATTTCTTGGTCATGGCACACGATGTATGTCGCACGTTAAATACACCGTCTATGCAGCTTATTACTTGTATGAGCGTCTGTATAGGTTTCCAGGTTGATTTCATTATGTAAAACACCCACATTTTTGTGTCTTTAAAAGGAGTAACACACCTATTTTCTCAAAGAAGTATTTCTTGGTCATAGCACACGATGTATGTCTCACGTTAAATACACCGTCTATGCAGCTTATTACTTGTACGAGCGTCTGTGTAGGTTTCCAGGTTTATTTCATTATGTAAAAGTCTATTGATGTCACGTACTTATATATTTAATTTTGAAAAAAAAAGTCACTGTTCAGTATTTGCATTTAAGATATTGGTTGCTTTCTCATAATATCCACGTCAGTAAGCTTTTGTGCATAATAACCTCAACATGGACATGTATTGACATGCTGTTGTACAATAGAGTGAACAAAATCTTATTGCCAATTTACACTGATATTTATAAAGTGGGTGGACCACTTGGCCATCTGTCTGTCAGATCAACCGCTGGCCTGAACTTACATAAAATTTCCTGCTAGCGTTGTTCACATGAATATTGTCACATAATTGGCTGTTATGGAGGTGGCCGTTTGGGTACCTAGTGGGACAAATTCCTACTTTACTGTGGGTGAAGACATGGTCATACAACCAAGTAATGGAACACCGGGTTGAAAATATTTGAAATGGTACAAGATGCACATGTAAAAATGTCTTATTTGGCCACTTAATGAGTTTAAGACTGTCTCCATATTTCAGTAGTAGACGTTAATTAGAAATTAGTATATAGTTGACAGTTACTTCTGCTATGTGATTTCACAGTGGGTTACTAGTTAAACTGTTAGCTGTTACTAAATATTACTTATCTACATAAACTAATAAGGTAAAAGATCAATTTCTGATTGTGGTACTTTCAGAAGAGGATTGGCTCACTGTCTACTCTCCTTAGTTCTCAAAATCAGTTGAAAGGTGTGAAAGTAGTTATAAATGCTGTAGGTCAGTAACTATTTGTTCAAAGGGCCCAATGTACTCTACCCATTTTGACTGTTGGTGGGTTGCATAGGTATGAATAAACCTGTTAAACTCTCTAAATATGGCTATTATGGAATTAGTTTGTGAATGAAATTTAGATGTTAAATTTTTTGAACCACATTCCATCAAAAAATGCCTAAATTTGTGACATGTGAATTTGGAAGCATTATCTGATAATGTAGCTACTGTTTTATCTATATATAGTTTGTAGTCACTGACAACTATTTTTATTAGTGGTCTTGCTGCAGCTGATTAAGATGTATACAATTTAAGATATTTAGAAAATATATCCTATGTAGCTACTAAATATTTTACCCCACCACATGATGTAGGTGGAGGTCGAGTGGGATTACTGATGGTTCATTCTAGTGGTTGTGTAGGTAAAATAGACTCTAGCTCTGTGTTCCAGGGGTGGTTGGTTGGTTCTGTTTTTTTGGCAAGTTCTAATGATCTGCAAGACTTTCCTCTTAATGTTATGGAACTAGCAATATACTCCTATCTTGCTGGAACATTTCACAGAGCCAAAATGCTCTCATGTGTTATGTGTATACAGTGTTAGGTTTTTTTAACATGTTAGACAGTAAAATTCCTTAAGCTTAGTGCTGGGATCATATGTGAGTATAGTCTTAACTGATTTCCATGTCTCAACACTATCCTAGAGCATAATCATCTGTCTGAAAATGTGTAGAAAGTATTACCTGCGTACTTGATTTTTGATGAGCATTACCTGAAATTCTGAGATTTGTTCAGTTATGACACTAAGCTGAGGTGAAACTTGTGGAAGTCTAGATAGTATCAACTATTATGTTCTGATTGCTTTTGATATGAATAATTTCAAAATCATACTCTTGCAGAGTCATGGTCCACATAGCCAAACGTTCATGTAACAGTTTAACAGGAAGCTAAGTGCTTGATGGTCACAAAAGACCTGTACATTCATTCCAAACACATAAAAATAAAACTAATCATATGCCCATAAAGTCGCTAATGTTTCTGATTCTGTCGCTGTATAAGCTCTTTCACATTCAGATAGTACCCTACTAGCGAATACTACTGTCATTCGTCAGAAATAGACAAGCCCCCGGACCACTGCATGAAGAACTTGAAATTATACAAAAATTCTGCTTCATACTGGGAGGGTGGAAAATCTTAGTATCTACTATTTTGTCGAAAACTAATATCTTGAGACCATGGCTGCGTACAAAATACAGGTCGACTCTTGTAGAGAATATAACACTAACCAGCCACATTTTATAATGCTGTTTAGTTACATAAATAGCGCCGTTATCGGTTTCGAACCGACAAGTTCATAATCAGATGGCTTGTTCACATTAAGATACATTTTTTCTGTAGCTTGCATTAGTTTTCACTTTTCATCGCCCCTTACTGGGGCAACTTCCTTCTGGTGGTGTTGGTGCCCTACAACCAAAATATGATGTGAGAAGCTATCTTCTATTGTTTGTTTTATTTTGTTGAATTTTTTTGCACATTCTTGCGTCCAAATCCACAGTGTATTGTTAGATAGAAGGTTTAGTAATGATGTAACATTTAGCAGTTGATTAGGCAAGAAGCGTCTAAAGAAGGATGTGAAACCTAAGAAAATCGTAAGTGTTTTTTTCTTCTTAGGGTAAGGAAAGTGCCTTACTGCATCAGTTTTCTTCGTTGGTGGTATTATGGCTGACAGAGATATAACATGTCCCAAAAATTTACTGTGTGGCTTTACAAACTTTGATTTCCTAACGTAGGCAGTGACGCAATTATGTGTGAATTTTTGCACTTTTTTCTGAATTAGTCAGGTATTCTTCCCAAGTTTCAGCTGTTTTTAAAAGAAAGTCTACATATAATGTTACTTGATTCAGTAATTTGGGCCCTAGAAAAGTATGTAGTGCAAATGTAAAAACACCTGCACTCTAGACTCACGTTGAGTCCAAACAGCAACACAAGAATTTGGTAACTTCATCCAAGAGAGATCAAAAAGCTGTTTACTTATTTGATAACTCTGTTAAAGATACAGGGTACTTTTCTGGCTCAATATTACATAAAAATCAACACCTATTTCTTTCAGGCACTGTTTATAATGTTAATGTTTTACAGATTTTTTGTTGATATCAGGTAATGCAGCACACTTTATAAACAGATTAGAAGTATCTGGAATATTTTTGAACCTGCTTAGAGTTATTAAAGAAAATTACAAAGAAACTGATGCAATTTTTTTCCAGAATGCTTCGTCAAATTGAGATACCATTTAATCCAATGTTATGTATTTGAAGGAGACCAAATTTTTACCAGATACGCATGAATTGATGGCTGAGGTACTAGACCTATTTAATTCCACCTATTATGTATATTACAAGGATAAAAAATATAACATCTCACATTTTAATTTTTATAACTTTTTTCCTAATAAAAATGTCATTTTTTCTATAATTTAGATGATTCTGCAATAAAGCTTAGGTCTACTACATAAGTATGGACTATTGAAAGTTACAGAAAAAAATTGGAGCAATGCTGTATAAACTTTAGGAAATATTTGTACCTGAATTCTGAAAAACACAAATTCCAGGAAATTGCAAATGAAGATATGACTCCAATTAAACTGTGCCTCAGAACATTCCTGAAGCATAGTCTTCATCCTGCAGCATTTCTTCATCTTAAAGCTTCCTCTTGGCATTCCTTTCAGCACTTCTTGCTTCTTTGGTAACTTAAAGAGCGAATCTTGCAGCTTCATGCACCTTTAGTCTGTCACATGCAAGCAGTTGATCTTCCATATTAGAGCCACATTTTATACCTAAATTTCTCAGGACTTCCAACCTTCCTATCACTCCATCATTGAAACGTATCACTGCATCTAGTACACCAACTTTTAATGTATTTAGTCCTGCAAAAACATTCTTGGGTAATCTTTCCTACAAGCAATGGTTGAAACTTTCATTTGTATTCCATGAAAACATTTACTAAGCAAAACAGGGTCACTCACGTCTCTAAAAATTGGTTTTATTTCATTCATAACAGGTTCAGGAAGAGAAGACTTATGATGGTATATTTGACCACTTTCTTTTGCTTTTTGGTAACCACGCCAAGAATCTGTTCATTTAGGGCAAAGTCCGTGAACAGTGTGGTCATCTGTGGACAACTTATGAAAGTAGGTGGCCCTTACAGCTTTTCCCATTGCTCTAACATCATTCAGAGATGCAGTTCGTCTAATGGCCAGTCTATAATAACTCTGAAGAAGGTCTATTTCAGTTACTGTCAATCTGCCTCGACCAGACAGAGATTTTTCATCAGATAGCAACTTTCCTTTCATTTCCCTTGATAGCTTCCTCAACCCAGCACCCATCCTCTTTTTTACATGTCCACAACACTCCAGTTTTGTTACCACAGTATCACGATAAACACTGCATAATTAATTATATTGGAAGCTTTTGAGTCCCCATCACCTAGATACTTCGTATATCTAACGTTATAAAAGGGCACCGACCTCTGAAATATTTTTAGAGCTCCATCACACTCCATACCTCCACAGTAACCATCATAATTCTTAGAACACTGATGTTCAATATGTCCTTCAGTGGTACCATGGTGGGTGAGGCAGTACTTAGATAAGCACTCAACATCAACAACTTTTCCATTCTCCAGAGAAGTAACACATACAACACCATTCAAGGAACAATGTCCTTGATATTGCCATGTCCCATCAAGTACAACAGTAACGTCCCTGGTCCCACTAATATTTACGATTTCTTCTACTGCACTTTTCAAAGATGCTTAGAGACAACTGTTAAGGCACTTAAATGTATTTTTATGTACTTGCTGAACCAAATGGTAGGAGGAGGAAGGTCCATCAAACCACAAAACGTTTGAGCAGCCTTTTTTTCCTTTTCATATTGCACAGATTGCATACACTAACTTCAAATTCACATCATATGCATTATGCACAATGTTCGAAGTCGTTTTCGAGGTAGATTTATTGCAGGATCTACACAGAACAACTAATTTTCACGCTAAGCCCTTCCTGCTACTTTGTTGTTTAGTTATTTCGAGACAGCCTACACCATCACATTGTTGACATTTCGCCACTTCCTTTATCACAGAAGGTAAGATGCCCACAACAACAACAACAAATCCACTACAAACAGCATGATTGTTAACACAAAAATTTGAATCACCAGGAGGTGTGTGCCTTGTGGGAGTTTCTTCCCTGAAGAACTGATACATAGGTCACTTTCAAAAGTGTGGCTTGCTTTGTTTGTGAATTGGCTACCACAGAATTTCCTTTTATTGAATTTCTTGATGTGTGGTATAGTTTGTATTTATTGCACGCTAAAGTATATGTACTTCCACAATATATGTAGCACTTGGGCAACAAACATTTAGTAATAGGTGAACAAACCACTTCAGCGAAACAAAAGTAAATACTGGCAAAGACAGTCATTTACAAACACTAGACACCTGCACTGTTACCAGCATATATGTATACATATAATGGCTGGAAACAGAAAGTTTGCAGTTCTTTTCGAAATCATACTGGTTTCTGTAACAGAAATAAAGGGGGCGTGGTGGCAGACATGACTGCAACTTTAAAATTTGGTATATATAGGTCGTTTTTAATTTGAAATCCAATAATGTATACATCGATATAATCAAGAAAGACTATAGAATTTAATAAAGTAATAAAAGTTTAGATTTTTCCATCATTTATAAGTAACCTGTAACCTTAAGAGGACTTGTCAGTATGACCCGACCGCAGATCGATGTTAGATAGGTATCTTACTCCATAAAACTATTTGTTACTCAAAATTTACTGGTCTGATGCATACTGGAATTATTATCTTATCGATTTCTCAAGCATCTGAGACTAATGTGATGTTACTATTGTCTTTCATAACTCGAAATAGGGGACTGCTGTATTTGGACACTGAGGTCTCAATGATTTCCCATTGTAACAGCCATTTGATTTCTTTAGCGACTGCCTCCATCTTTGTCCAGGGGACAGTGTAAGTCATGTCGGAAAACGTCTCATGGGGATCCACCTTCATGTCATATACGCAACCCTTAATAATAACTGGCTTAATGGAAAATACTTGCGGATTCTGAGTTCACAAATCTGCTAACTGTTTCTGCTGCATGTTAGATGTGCGTTCTGATTCTTTAAACTTTACACAGATGCTACATACTTATGTATCTAGATCCTAATCAGACAACAGATTATGTTCCTGAAAGTCAACTGGCCCTTGGGTTGCTTCTTGTCACATTTGAAGTATGTCACTTTATACTTACGTCCAGTACTTGCCATGTAATGATTTCATTTTAATGAGATCCAGCATAATCTGGCTTTTGTTATCATTTAAAACACATTTCGCTAACTCCACATCAAGCTTTGCTTCTTGATACCATAAAAAGTCCACGGCCAGGAGACAGTTTAGTTTTACATTCTTAATTACTAGAAATATGCATTTATTTGCTACATACCTTAATCCAATACTAATTTGTTCCTGCTTCTTCACCAAGTGAACTTTAGAGCCAATAGCTCCCAAAGCTTTGCAACTCTGCACAGGAAGCACTGGTATTTTATTTTTCCTAATGAGCACCTTCTGGAATGTTTCACTAATCACCTTCATAGGTGCAGCTGTGGCTAGTATAATCACTTCAGAACGTTGCATATTCTGCCTTGTACAGTTCCCCCCATACTAACTATTTAGGTTGTTTATCACCTTGTCTATTTTCAGTGCACAATTCTGGTTACATTTCTGTTCCATCGTTGTATTATACCATACCAATGTGTGGGTTAGTATCCTCATTGTGGTTTTGAGTTTACTGTTCAGTACTTGTGTTTGATGTTCTGTGTTGTGGCCCCTTCTATAATTGCGACTAGCACCTGCGTGCACCCTAGTTTCTTTGAGGGAACGAGTTAGGTTGTGGCTCATCCATGATTGCCACAACTCCATTATTTACACCATTACAGCATTCGTTTTCAAAAGTGTAAAACTATACCCTTTGCACAATGTGAGGTGAGGTCTGTCAGTGCAATATGCAGCGTAGCAAGCATGAAAATCACACCTGGGGAATACATGGTGGTAATACATCAAACAGCAATTGGGTGATTGTGTTTATTCAGTATTTTTTTAGAAAAAAATGTGAGCTGACGTTACAACAGTTAAGCTACTAAGAATGGCAACACTTTAGGCAGACTCACAGTGTGTTACTCCATGAGGAGCAAGTGACCTGTGTAAAATTCCTTGATTATCTATTCCTCCACCATCTACATAGCAGGAATCTCATCCCTCCACCATACATGATAACACACACACATACACACACACACACACACACACACACACACACACACACACACACACATTCGCACACAAGTGATGGTGGGCTACAACTGCATGCAGTAGCAGAGCCTAGCGAGTGAAGGCATTGCTATCCACCTGTCAGTAGAAGAGCAGGCAGATCATTACACTGTGAGATGACTAGCATAAAGATCCATCTGCATGTCATTTACAGGAAGCTTATTATTTCAATGTTTTTTTTTTTTCTACGGGAGACTGATTTCATTTCGCTGAGTAAAACTTTCAAACAGTGCCAGCATATCCAGAATGTTTGAATACATGCCACTGTTGACCATTCAGTTCTTCATCCATGATGAATATTCAGATATATCGTTATTTCCAGGGTGCCCACTCTTTCCAAGTAATATGTATAATGGCTTGTAGGAAGCATCCTAGTCTTGATTCTTTTGTCCATATGTGACCGATTTCTGCAGCCCAGAAACTGTCTATCATTGCAAGTGGATGGTTCCTTTTGTATACCGTCGGCGACAGGTTAGAACAGGTCCAAAAACCAGTATTCATACTTATATTCCTACTTACAAGAAGGGTGAGAAGAGAGGGATGGTGGAGGAGGGGGCAAGAAGTGAGGTAAGACTGGTTCTAAGTTGCTTAGTCTGTATCGACACATCTAGGTGAGTACACATGTAGCTGCCACCACTCTATCCTGGCGACATTTTTTTTTATTTTTTTGTGGTTGTTGTGTTATTACAATGATTTTTCTCCATTCACAGTGTGAGTGTTGCATTATGATCTATTGTTCATGACTGTTGATTTGGCCACAAGAAATCCAATGTGTAATTATAGCAGTGAAGCGTTTTCCGTCAGTTGTGCTAGCATGTATTGGCCTTGATGGTTTGCTGTCCTATCCCTTCTTATCATGTATATGTGTGCAAGTTCTTCAGTATCTATTTCATTTTTAGATTGGTAGCAGGCAACTCTCAGAGTAGTGGCTTTAGGACAGTCCCCTGGCAATTTCGAGTGGTATTGTGGACTTGGGCACACATCAAGATTAACACGTACACAGATGCGATCAGAAGTTGGGAATAAAACCCTTCTTAAGCAGCCTCAGCTGAGCCCCTTACACTGAAGTATTCACCTATGGTTCATTCGATCTGAGTTATGGAATAGGACGAAGTAATTCATCTCCTGGACTGTGGATTGACCAGCCATTTCTAAAAATGTGAACAGCTTCAGAATAGGCAATAGTCTCACAGAGTTCTGAAATGCATAATATGTCCATCCTGCTGCATCACCATTATTTGTTGAAAAGTATTCTTGCAACACTCATCCATTATCACCTCTTCCAATCCTCAAATAGGACGCTATCAACCTATAAGTACACACAGTGTGTGCTTACAGGTAATACGCTCAGCAAACTCCTCTCTGTCCAGCACCAACATCTCATCAGCTGATTACATTTCCCAGCAATTTAATTAATTTAGTTTATGTTTAAATAAATAAACAATCTATTGCTTAAATTTACAGCCCATTACGTCATGAGATCCATTCTTTCATGAGAGCATTTTTCTAACATCCCTTCATTTTTATGCAATTTTGTTCATTTGAATTTCAGGCTGTAAAGCTGAAGGGTAATTGTTAGTTCGGTTTCCCTGCCAAAATTTAGAAAATTGTTCCAGCAGGATAACACAAGTATAAATAAATGAACATACTACCTTACATTCTTCCTCTCCAGCAGCTCTGAATAGACTGAGTCTTTTTCTTACCAGCAAAGAAGTGGAAAAGCGAGGGGAGGAGCACTGTCTTCTGCAAACTTATTAAATAAAGAATATGCAAATTAAATTTTATAAATAATCGGTATATCCTTTGAATGTAACTGACATGGATTTGGATTTTCTGTAATGAGATCCCACCTCACCAACAGCTGAGCACAGACTGAATGTTTCCCACCAATTTCCTGATGTAGGAGGCGAGTGCTACAGGAGGGGTGGGGAGGAGAGGTGGTGGGGAGGATGGGTGGGGAGGGATGAAGGTTAGGGGTTTCCTGGGGGGGAAAAGTGGTTCAGAACTGAAATGAAGAAGGGGATGACAAAAAAGTGTCCCAGAATCTCTTTTCCCAAAGATGTGGGTGAAGTAGGGGAGGTGGTCAGATGGATTGATTATCCCAGAGGATCATAAATCAATTAATATAATAGCAGGTTAAGGGGAATGAGGGGGATAATTTGCCTCTGATTGTGTGCATGCCCATGAATGTATGCAACTTGCACAAACAAAATGCACCAGAAAGAACTTTGTCCCAGTATTATCCACAATCAAAAGTACAGGTGCTACATTTTGGTAATGCTTTGAGGAAGTACAAACAAATATTAACCACTTAAAGCAGGTTATATTAAGACATACCAGGTACACTACAGGACATCAACACAGAAATGATCATATTACACACTAACCAAGATAAACTAGAAGTGAACATGAAACTCTTAACAGCTAAAGTGGACAAATATCAGTGCATAGCGACAGAAAGTTCAGAGCACAGCTTAAAGTACAGGACAAGAAGGTAATGTCAGGATTTATGAAATGGATAAACGAGAAAGGTCAGGAACTTGCTGAAAGATAAGAGACAAACTACCTAAGGTATGACAGAAAGTAGGTCTGGAAGCAGTTGCTAGTGCTTTCGAAAACACTGAAATCTTCCGTAAGGAGTTAGGTAGCATAAAGTGTACTTTACAGAAAGAGACTCCTAAATGGCAGCAAGCGTTCACAATAAATTACAAAAGATACAAGAAAGAGTGAATAAACTTAGCAATGTGCACAATAAAGTTTAAAGTCCACCGATAGATAGTGTCACCCAGTTTCCCACACCATGAATGAAGTGGGCAGCCAACATATTCATAAAATTATGCACAACATGTAGCACCTACAATATCCCACATTCCTACCATGTTGACAGAAGAAACTGTAGTAAAAGACACACACTTCAAGATTGTCAGGGATGATGAAAAAAGAACACATCCATTTCTTTTAATGCACAGTATACAAGGTGTACTTCATAAAACATAGACTGAAACACTAGCTCAGGATCCTTAGCCGGTAGGTTCAATGAAGGGGCAGCTCGTTTCGAAGTTGAGGAGTGTTGCTATAGTTACGATTCGTTTGATATGGTGGTAATAATCAGCGGTGTTGGTGAGAACTTTCAATCTCAGACTTTTTCCTGAAAATGTGGGAATACCTTGTGACTCCATTCTAAATAGGGAGAGATGGCCAGTCATAATAAAATCTTTACAAATTTATGAAGTTTTTCGGCAAAATAACGTAGATTTTGGACCTCCTCTCTGCTGCTGGCTATTTACAATGCTACACAACAGTATTTGTCTTATGTGATGTAGTCTGTGCAACGGGGTTCCCGATATGTCCACATGTCTGTAGCATTCAGAAAGTAATGGAGGGGTTGGTTTAACAATGATACAGGAATTTAGAACTCTTCTCCAGTGTAACTAGCTGTAGCATCGCGACATCAGTATCATAAGACGTTATGTTGACGCGACACGTCGTCGAGTGCAGTACTCTGGAATTCGAGGACTTCGGTAAAATATGTTGTAATTACGGAATACCTGGTAAAATTGTCAAAATAGATGAAAAATAAGTAAAACTGAGGAAAATACAACAAAAATGATTGTTTTTAGAGCTCCGACCTTGGAAGTTTGCTCATCTGTCATCGATAACAGTACCATAGACCGAGTTCGTAGTTTTATTCAGATGGATGGTATGAAATAATGACGAGGGAGGGTATGAGAATTGTAGCTTGCTGTCGCGTGTATTTTTTTACGACATGTGAATAGATAGAGTAAAAGCCGCTGTACTGTACTGATATTTGTGTATCTGTAATGTATGTAATACCCACTTGCATGACAATTTATTTAAAATACTTCCACAGACACTGTTTTTGAGTTCTCAGAGGCTAGGTTATGGGAGGCTGCTGAAAATAGCCAGCGGCAGAGGGGGTGGTCAACGCAGGCGTATTAAATAACGACAAATCGCAGCTACGTCAGTGGCCACTGGTCATGGCTTCCGCCCCTATGGTGAGAGCTGCTGCCGAAGCTGCCTCCTCCCAGCGTGAGATGTATCTGGGAGCTGTTCTTGTTCAAGAGAGTTATCTTTGTCCATCCATGAAGAATAGTCAAGTATGTCGCTGTTGTTCCAGGGGTCACATTTACTAGAAATATGTTAAATTTCTGCAGACGTGAAGTAGTATATCATTGTCAGTCCGTCATTAACCAAAGCAGAGCATCTCCAGCAGAGAGTACTCTTTGTGTACCATCAGCGATTGGTTAGAACAGTTCTGGAAAACCAGTATCCCTATCTAGGGGGGGGGGGAGGTGAAGGAGGAATGAGGGGAGGTAAGATTGGCTCTAAGCCGCTTAACCTCTAATCCACTCACCGAAGTGAAGACACATGCGCTGTTCTAGTGGAAGGCTTTCTTCTCCCATAGTTGTATGGAACCAGGTTTTAAATTGTAAGACATTTCCAGGGGCAGATGTGGATTCTGACCACAATCTATTGCTTATGAACTGCAGATTGAAACTGAAGAAACTGCAAAAAGGCGGGAATTTAAGGAGATGGGACCTGGATAAACTGAAAGAACCAGAGGTTGTACAGAGTTTCAGGGAGAGCATAAGGGAACAATTGACAGGAATGGGGGAAAGAAATACAGTAGAAGAAGAATGGGTAGCTCTGAGGGATGAAGTAGTGAAGGCAGCAGAGGATCAAGTAGGTAAAAAGACGAGGGCTAATAGAAATTCTTGGGTAACAGAAGAAATATTGAATTTAATTGATGAAAGGAGAAAATATAAAAATGCAGTAAATGAAGCAGGCAAAAAGGAATAAAAACGACTCAAAAATGAGATCGTCAGGAAGTGCAAAATGGCTAAGCAGGGATGGCCAGAGGACATATGTAAGGATGTAGAGGCTTGTCTCACTAGGGGTAAGATAGATACTGCCTACAGGAAAATTAAAGAGACCTTTGGAGAGAAGAGAACCACTTGTATGAATATCAAGAGCTCAGATGGCAACCCAGTTCTAAGCAAAGAAGGGAAGGCAGAAAGGTGGAAGGAGTATATAGAGGGTTTATACAAGGGCGATGTATTTGAGGACAATATTATGGAAATGGAAGAGGATGTAGATGAAGATGAAATGGGAGATACGATACTGCGTGAAGAGTTTGACAGACCACTGAAAGACCTGAGTCGAAACAAGGCCCCGGGAGTAGACAACATTCCATTAGAACTACTGATGGCCTTGGGAGAGCCAGTCATGACAAAACTCTACCATCTGGTGAGCAAGATGTATGAGACAGGCGAAATACCCACAGACTTCAAGAATAATATAATAATTCCAATCCCAAAGAAAGCAGGTGTTGACAGATGTGAAAATTACCGAACTATCAGTTTAATAAGTCACAGCTGCAAAATACTAACGCGAATTCTTTACAGACGAATGGAAAAATTGGTAGAAGCGGACCTCGGGGAAGATCAGTTTGGATTCCGTAGAAATGTTGGAACACGTGAGGCAATACTAACCTTACGACTTATCTTAGAAGAAAGATTAAGAAAAGGCAAACCTACGTTTCTAGCATTTGTAGACTTAGAGAAAGCTTTTGACAACGTTAACTGGAATACTCTCTTTCAAATTCTGAAGGTGGCAGGGGTAAAATACGGGGAGCGAAAGGCTATTTACAATTTGTACAGAAACCAGATGGCAGTTATAGGAGTCGAGGGGCATGAAAGGGAAGCAGTGGTTGGGAAAGGAGTGAGACAGGGTTGTAGCCTCTCCCCGATGTTATTCAATCTGTATATTGAGCAAGCAGTAAAGGAAACAAGAGAAAAATTCGGAGTAGGTGTTAAAATTCATGGAGAAGAAGTAAAAACTTTGAGGTTCGCCGATGACATTGTAATTCTGTCAGAGACAGCAAAGGACTTGGAAGAGCAGTTGAACGGAATGGACAGTGTCTTGAAAGGAGGATATAAGATGAACATCAACAAAAGCAAAACGAGGATAATGGAATGTAGTCAAATTAAATCGGGTGATGCTGAGGGGATTAGATTAGGAAATGAGACACTTAAAGTAGTAGATGAGTTTTGCTATTTAGGGAGTAAAATAACTGATGATTGTCGAAGTAGAGAGGATATAAAATGTAGACTGGCAATGGCAAGGAAAGAGTTTCTGAAGAAGAGAAATTTGTTACCATCGAGTATAGATTTAAGTGACAGGAAGTCGTTTCTGAAAGTATTTGTATGGAGTGTAGCCATGTATGGAAGTGAAACATGGACGATAACCAGTTTGGACAAGAAGAGAATAGAAGCTTTTGAAATGTGGTGCTACAGAAGAATGCTGAAGATAAGGTGGGTAGATCACGTAACTAATGAGGAGGTATTGAATAGGATTGGGGAGAAGAGAAGTTTGTGGCACAACTTGACTAGAAGAAGGGATCGGTTGGTAGGACATGTTTTGAGGCATCAAGGGATCACAAATTTAGCATTGGAGGGTAGCGTGGAGGGTAAAAATCGTAGAGGGAGACCAAGAGATCAATACACTAAGCAGATTCAGAAGGATGTAGGTTGCAGTAGGTACTGGGAGATGAAGAAGCTTGCACAGGATAGAGTAGCATGGAGAGCTGCATCAAACCAGTCCCAGGACTGAAGACCACAACAACAACAACAGTTGTATGATGTTATCTCCATGTTTCGTCTTCATGTAGGACCACAGCTGGGATCTACTCATAATGTAACACAGTCGTTACTATTGTGTTGCTTTAATAGTTGTTCGCATATATGTGGATTACATCTCTCTCCTCCTAAGACACACTGGTATTACTCTCAAGAAAATCACATCTATCCATCCCGTATGTTCAATCAATATTGATTATCATGTTGTTTGGTTCAAATGGTTCAGATGGCTCTGAGCACTGTGGGACTTAACATCTGAGGTCATCCGTCCCCTAGACTTAGAACTACTTAAACCCAACTAACGTAAGGACATCACACACATCCATGCCCGAGCAGGATTCGAACCTGCGGCCGTAGCAGCAGCGCGGTTCCAGACTGAAGCGCCTAGAACCGCTCGGCCACAGCGGCCAACTGCTGTTTGGTCCTGCCACCATTACATTGCTGGTGAAGTTTCTTCTCACCATAGTAAGACCATAGTAGTTAAAACTTACCAGTTGGAACTACGTTACAGAAGTTCTGGATTGGGTTAAGTGCTTGTTTTATAGTATACCCAACGCAAGAATCAATGTTCTCGGTTGAATGATCATCATACAATGAGAGGAGTTTGCACTTGTTAGCTAGCGAATTCATTGATTTTAGTACTATATCCACTGTTTGCACTGAAACAGTATTGTTTTTGAAAGCATAAGACTACAGATTTAACACACTTGTGGGATGTTGTCTGTCGGTACAATATACGTTGTAGCATCCATGAGAATCATATCTGGAGAGTACGAGATAGTAATACACCATGCACGAAATGAGTAACTGTGTTTATTCAGCCACATTTTTTTAAATACTCGTAAATGAGCTGATGTTTCAGCAGTTGAGCTGCTAAGAACGACAACACTTTACACAGACACGCAGTGTGTTACACCACGAGTAGCAAGTGACCTTGTGGAAAATTCCTTCACTGTCTATTCCTCCACTGTCCGTACAGCATGAGTCTCATTTTTCCACAGTAACACACACACACACACACACACACACACACACACACACACACACACACACACATCTGAATGTGCTACCAGACATCCTATGGACAGTTTACTTGAAGAAGTGGAGTAAAATGACGTATGAGACGTATGATGGGTTATAACCACGTACAGTGGTGAAGGCTACCAAGTGTGGGCACTGCTCTCCACCTGCACGGGGGCAGAGCGAACCGATCAGCGCGCTATTAGATGGCTAGTATAAAGATCCATGGGTATCTCATTTACGAGGGAATGTTTTTTCTACATGAGACTGATTTTACTTACTCGAGGGCCACTTTCAGACAGTGTCAGTACATACAGAACATTTGAAACCACGCCACTGTTGCTGCTCAGTTTTTCATACATTGTTCCAGGGGCCAGTGTTCTCGAGAAATATGTTTAACTACATGAAGGAAACATCCTGTACTTCATTCTTTTGCCCATCTGTGACTTCTGCAGATCGCAACAGTATATCATTGGCAGTGGATGGTTCTCTTTTTGTATCATAACGACACGTTAGAATGGGGCTAAATAACCAGTATCGCAACACAGAGGTGGGAGGGAGGGCCCATAGAGGGCTCATAGACTGAAACAGTCGGCAGGACCCAGCAGGACCAGCCATACCACTGAGGATGTCCAACGTAGTATTGCACGAAACGTTAGGAATAGAAGAATTCCATGGACCACGGCCATATAACCCGGAAGAATTATCAGCAACAGTACCATCCGGTCGTGAAAGCTTTCATTGTATATATCTACGGCTGGCTCCTCTTCTCGATTTCCAGTTGCTATCTTCTTCTGTCTTGGATTTCCTCAACGTTCATATTCCTTGCTTCCATTGTCTCCGCCAAATCATTCTGTCAGAAGCTGCGCGGGCGATCCATTTTCTTCCGCTGGGATGGTATCCATCGTTGTATCCAATTTGGTATTCTGTCTTCATTCGTCCTATTCACATGGCCAAAACATATCAGCTGTTTTCGTTGGATGTCGTCACAGATATCCTTATCTATTTTCATCCTTTGTGGGACTACTTCATTTCTTATTCTGTCCATCCTGAGGTAATCTAAGCTCCGTCTTAGATAATCTATCTCAGTGGCAAGCAGTTCATTCTTATTTCTTTTGCTACCGTCTCAGGCTTCTGTTCCGTATAGAACTTTGGACTATAGTCGTGTACTTTCTTTTCTTCGTTGTTTTTCTCAGCTTTTTGCTGCACAAAACAGTCTTCATTGCCCTTGTTACAGCTCATCCTTTATTAACCCTACTAGTGATTTCTTCATTCCTTGTGCCTTATTTATCAGAGAATACCCCAAGATATTTTACCTTTCCCACACCTACAATTACTTCTCCATCTACCTCCGAGTTATGTACTTTTTCCCTTTCAACAGCTGAGTGCTCACAATTCATGTTCATCTTCAGCCTAGACTTATTGGATTCCTCCTTAAGCTTTCTTATCATGTAGCTGAGATCATCTTCGTCTTCTGCCAGCAGAATCTGATCATCTGCTAAATATGCGCTAAATATCCTGCTGACCTTTACTGTCGCTCCCATAACCTGGCATTTTCTATGCTAAGTGTGCAGGATTGGTCCTAGATACAGCTTAAAGAGGGGGGACGATGATAGCCCACATCCCTGTCGCAGGCCCTTATTCACCTCGAATTCGTCTGGCCAACTATTCCAAATCCTTACTCTCGCTATGCTATTTTCATGTAATTTCATGACAGCTTTTAGGAATATTTCATCTAACTCTAACTCTTTCAACTTCTCTCACAGTTCGTTGGTGGATACATTATCACATGTTTTCACTAGGTCAATAAATTCAACCCGTGTCTCCAGTCCAAACTTTGTGCGTTTTTCATGTACTAGTTTCATTGTAAAGATGTTGTCCGTCACCGATATTCCTGTTCAGAATTCTGCTTGCTCTTCTCGCTGCTTGTGAGTTGTTTCTTTCTCTACCGGATCTTTCAGTACTTTCGAGTAAAGTCTTCCAACGAAAGATATCACTGCTAATCTCCTTTAACTATTTGGGTAGTTACGTGACTCTCTCTTATGCACCGGTGTTATGTAACGTGTTTTCCATTCCAATGAGACATTTTCTCCATTTAATACTCTTTCAAACAGTGTCCTTTGCATCTCCAACAATTTTGGTGACCAAACTTGACCAGTTCTGAATATACTGGTCCCTATCCTGGTGTCTTATTCATCTAACAGCTCCTTATAACCTGTTGAAGAATTTTATATCTAGACACCGTAACTCCTCCTGTTACAACCTCACCTCACATCTACGTCAAAATTCAGGGCGAGTTTCCTGGGATAAATCCTTAGAACGTGTCGTCCATTGACCATTACTAATATTATTAAGATGTAATTTTTCACTAGATGACACTCGCGTTGACTTGATTGTTCTCAGTGCCTCCGCACTCCGAGCCACACTAATGATCCTCGCTACATGTTCACATATTTCTTCCCATGCATTGTTTTCCCTTTTTAACTGTTCTCTTTTACATATGTATTTAGTGTCCTATATCTATTCCTGCTTTGACGGTCATTTACATTCAGGAACGTCAAATAAGCTTCCTTTCAATCATCTCCACTATTTCTGCATCCCTCCAAATCGGTTACATCTTCTTCTCAAGTTCTCCAAGGGTTTCTTTCGATGCCTCAGCTACGACGTTCTTCATATGCTCATATTCCTTTTCTAATGTTATTTAGTTTTTCAGTTGCTATTGATATAAGTACTTAGTACTGTCATCCCTTAACCTATCCAAGTTATGCCTTATAATCTCAGGCTGGTCAGCATGTTGCGTCCTCTTCTGTTCGCCACTACTCCAGAAAGTGTAGGGAATACAAGTTTTACATCCCACCAGATGCTGGTCACTTGGACAATCTGCCCCTCTTTTAACTCTGACATCCTAAATTTTAAACTGATCTTATGCCTCAAGATTAGATAGTCAATAGTCGATTTCAGTCCTCTTGTATGGTTATACCATGTAAATTTATGTATGTCCTTATGAGAAAAGAATGTATTTCCTACTCGTTGTTCTTCCTGCTCCAATAAATCCACCAGTAATCCTGACATCCTCCTCATACGTCCCAAGAGCCTTACTGTTCCTCTCTTTTCCTACACTGCTATTAAAATCTCCTGCCAGTATAAGTTCAGGGCCACTTGGAAAGCCTTCTATAATCCTCCATGGCGCTGTCCCTAGTTGTTAAACAGATTTATAATCAAATAAGACAGCGAGTGCATGTTCATTACTTTCGCTGAACAGTGAGAGGAGAATGATGGTTGAGACTGGTCACCGCGCACAGCGATAATCCTTTTACGGAGAGAAGAACAGGCTTCGGCATACAATAGGATATATTTATTATTAGTGGGTTGCGTAACCACGAAAAAGTTGTAGGATAATTTAAAGAATCTTGAAATCTAAATCAAAACTGAGATTAACATATACTTATTTGAACGAATAATTGACACAAATTACAATAAACTTATCAGCGTATAGTTTACTCACGCTGGCTGGACTGCATCATGGTGTCTCGACCTTTGATGTTCGTGGACAAAAGGCAAAAATGTCAAACAGAATTATACCCTAGGTGATGCTGCGCTCCCTGCCCTCAACCAGGACAGGCACTGGTTCTGCTCATAAAAGCCCAAAACATATCGCAGACTCACTTCTGTGGAAACGGCCCATCTCCATGAATGGGCTTGTCTTTGCTAATGAGATTACGAACTGCCTTCTGCCGGAAACAGGACCCTGAAACCACACCAGTAGTGCACATCATCAAATCGAAAAAAAAAAAAAACAACGCCTTCCTCCCAAGACCACATGTCCAGTACTCTTAATAAAATAACTACCAAATAGTTGCAGAAAATGAAATAATATCGCTTAAGCGATAGGTAACAATAAGGTTACACTTACTCGGCGCTGGAGCTGTGACAGGGGGTTGCTGTACCTATCAGATTTGCTTCGAAAATGTTTAATGAAGGTTTAATTTTCACCACTAAGTTATCTTTCTTTGTTAATTTCTACGATTTTAGGGATTAAATTAAGGTATTTGTAGTGTCATCCGTCTTCATCTTGTGAGAGTTTGCACTGTGTTTTTCCTCTGCCGTCCTTTGTGCATTCCATCAGTCACTACGTTACTATGGCTGTGGCCTTGCTCTCAAAGCCCTGTCCACTCAGATCATCGGCCTTTACCGTTTCCCGCGCCTTTGTGACCTCGTCTGTTTCCGGCAGCGAAAAGGAAGCCGGATGCTGGTCTCACTGCTGCTATTGACCCACTGCTCTCGCTTCCTCTATGTAGACCCTCGAATGCCTTCTCAACCTCAAGAGTGTAGCATCTCCAATACTTTAAATATATATTGTTTTATCCTTTTATTGCGTGATCCATGACAATGATAACGCTAACTTGATAGTAACGAGAACCGTTATATTCTGTGGCACATTTTCATAATCGATTTGGTATAATCGAAGAAAAGTCAGTTGGAAATATAGAAACGAACTACCGGGTGATCAAAAAGTCAGTATAAATTTGAAAACTTAATAAACCACGAAATAATGCAGATAGAGAGGTAAAAATTGACACACATGCTTGGAATGACATGAGGTTTTATTAGAACCAAAAAAAAAACAAAGGTTACAAAATGTCCGACAGATCGCTCTGGACAGCAAAACGTCAGTGACTGCGCATGTCAACCGTGTATAAAAGGAGCTGTAATGAGAGAGAGAATCAGACGCGCCAGCAGTTGCAGCATGTTGGCGTTACCTGAAAAGGCGCTTTTAGTGAAGCTGTATTATCAGAATGGGGAATGTGCTAGGTCAGTGTTACGATCCCATCGCCATAGGAAGGGGATTCGAACGGGTATAGGTCCGTTGACAAATGCAGCTGTGGCGAGAATGATTTCGAAGTTCGAAGCCACGGGTTGTTTAGACGATAGACCCCGTAGTGGCCGACCGAGCACAAGGCGTAATGTTGCTGAGACGGTTCAGGAAGAAATGGAGACTGTAGTGGGTTCGTCTATGCACGGGAAAGTCAGCGCTCGTGCAGTCGCACGTCGCACCGGCATTCCATACACTACTGTTTGGTTGGCATTTAGGCATTCCCTCCGATGCTATCCGTACAAAATCCATCGGCATCATGAACTGTTCCCTAGCAATTTAGTGAAGCGGAGGGCATTTGCGGTGTGGGCATTTCAAAAGATGGTGGAAGATAACGATTGGTTGAGTAACGTGTTGTGGACCGACGAAGCTCTTTTCACGATCCGAGGGTTTGTCAACGCCCACAACTGCAGAATTTGGGCTACCGAAAATCCTAGAACTGTCGTGGAAACTCCATTGCACGACGAGAAAGCCCTGGTATGGGTTGGATTTATCACATATACCGTTATCGGGCCTTTTTTCTTCGAGGAAATGCGTGATTCTGGTTTTGTAAATGCTACCGTGGCGGGTGATAGGTACTCCGACATGTTACAGAATCGCATCATCCCCAGCCTGGCCGATAAACACCTGCTGGAACGTACGATCTTTATGCAGGATGGCGCTCCACCCCATATTGCTAGACGCGTGAAAGATCTGTTGCGCGCGTCGTTTGGTGATGATCGTGTGCTCAGCCGCCACTTTCGTCATGCTTGGCCTCCCAGGTCCCCAGATCTCAGTCCGTGTGATTATTGGCTTTGGAGTTGCCTGAAGTCGCAAGTGTATCGTGATCGATCGACATCTCTAGGGATGCTGAAAGACAACATCCGACGCCAATTCCTCACCATAACTCCGGACATGCTTTACAGTGCTGTTCACAACATTATTCCTCGATTACAGCTATTATTGAGGAATGATGGTGGACATATTGAGCATTTCCTGTAAAGAACATCATCTTTGCTTTATCTTACTTTGTTATACTAATTATTTCTGTTCTGAACAGATGTATGTCGGACATTTTTTGAACTTTTGTATTTTTTTCGTTTTAATAAAACTCCATGTCATTCCAAGCATGTGTGTCAATTTGTACCTCTCTATCTACATTGTTCCGTGATTTATTCAGTTTTCAAATTTATACTGACTTTTTGATCACCCGGTATTTGACCCTGACGAAAATTTATATCACGTGATTGCCACATTTCACTTATACATAGTTATAACAACTGCAGAAGTTTGCTGATTTATTCCTAATTCCACACATACTGTAAAATTCTTATGACAGTGTATTTTGGGACTCATTAAAAAATTCATATTTCGAATGTTGAGACCAACTGACATTCTGACTTCGTATTTTTCTGAGATGAATTGAGGATCTATGAAATTCTAGTACAGTAATACGTTTGGCGGGGGAGTTAGTCATTTGGTTAAGTACTAAATGGTACCACGCACTAATAAAGGGACGTATGGAGCAATCCACCCACGAGGGTCTTTCGAGTGCCCTGCACGTATTCATAATCATCACGGAACCAAATACTCCCATGACTTTTCATCGTCTGAGGGGGTTGTATAACTCACCAAAATTTTATCCCCATAGCCAACCTAGATGAATGAAAAATTTACCTCTTATACCAGTAGTACCAAGAGGGTCATTTTTGACCCATATGCAATTTAACACAATTTGATATTAATGACACCGGTTTTCAGACAGTAAATAGTTTGTGGGCGTGCCTCGAGGTTATTCACGAGATACTGGAATATATTACGACACTTTCGGACAGAAATATCAGCGTGGCTTTCCGTTTTCTATGGACTGGCGACATGCAGACCTACGAAGGGACACTGGGAAGCTACAGAGTAAAATATTATACAATTGGGAGGGGAGCCCTCCTCATGCAACGCAGTCTGGGGCACTGCTAATAATTCTCCCACACGACAGCAGATGTCAGGCGCGTCGCCTTTACGGAAGTTTCCAGTCAGTACGTCTTTGTGGTCAAGCCGAGCGGGCTGAGACAGTCCTGATGCGAGCGATGTGAGCTTGCAGTTTATTTTCGTGATTTGACGTCATTGAAGGTACGATGGAAAGACGACTTGGCCTTATGGAGGCCGAGATTCTCGACTATCTGGAGAACGTTTCACCGACACAATCGAGTGGTGAATCCGGTTGTGAGACGAATGCGAAGGAGGATGACGATTTTGTTCCAGTGGATATTGCTGACTCAGGTGATTCAGACGCATCCAATGAACAGCAAGCAGAATCTGATCCATCTGTGACAGCCTACTTCTTCCACAACGTAAGCGTGAACCTGTCTACCTAAGGTTTTGAACCATTGAGTGTGCAGTCCACTGTATGGCTTTCTTTGTTCTATTCTTTAGGTGTCAGATTTACGGACTCTGCTCGAGGGCATAGACGTCCCTCCCAATGACGAGCCAAACGATACTGGATGGGCCCTTCGACAAGGACGAGGACGGCGGACTGGAGAAGTTATTGGCCAGCCAGCAGATGGAGTCGGTAAGTCACTGATAAATAAATCATTATTTAAAACTCAGACGCAGTATCACTGCTAATCTACTGTAAACGAGTAAGTCAATTTGCGTCATAGTCTGTCTTTTGCTATTAGTTCTTATCTTTCACCACTTGCAAAGATCTTTGACATCAATTTGCAGCTGAAAATGGCAATGATCTAGGTTTTGTGGACAACTCACAAGATGGCGACGGCGTGGCGATCGGTGCAGTTGAAGCGACGAGAGGTGGACATGGTCGGGGTACATTGGGTACCAGACATCATGCAGCAGCTGGATCGTGGACAAGGAAGAGGAAGCGCCGTGCGGCATGCATTCCCTGGCGTGGAAATGGGGAGTTCCAGTGGCACAAAGTGGACATGGATTGAGCCAGGCAACACAGCAGGTAGGCGCAGCGCCCAGAATGTGTTGCTGGAGATACCCAGGCCGAAGGGACTCGCCACTCTCTGTGTTGCGGCTATATGTCAGCGGCCTAGTCCTGAAACTGACAGAAAGGTACACTGAAGAAGAGGTTGACAGCACAGTTGGTAACAATGAGTGGTCCCTAAGCCAGGAAGAAGTATATGCTTTCATTGGATTACTCTACACTTATGGAGCAAATGCACTCGGAGTATTTCTTACAAAGAGTTATGGAGCAATAAGTGGGGTCCTCCAATCTTTCTCAGCACCATGTCAGGAAACAGATTTGTAGACATATGCAGTTGTCTTAGGTTTGATTCTGCCTCATGAAGAAGATAATGTAAGGAAACTGATAAATTTTGCCTTGCTTCAGAAATGTGGAAACTATTTACTGACAGTTGCATAGCGTACTACAAGCCAGGCGAGAACGTGACTGCCAACTAGCAACTGTATCCTTGCGAGTGCAGGTGCCCACTCATACAGTAAATGTCGAGTAACCTGGTAAGTTAGGGATGAAGTACTGGCTTTTGTGTGATGCTGAGAAACACTACATCCTTAATGGATTTCCTTACCGTGGCAGACTTTAAACTAGTTGTAAGGTGTCAGGCAAATCCAACACCTTCCATGAAAACCCTGACATGATAAGCAAATCCAGTAGTATGTCACATAGCTCCGAATAAATCGTGACATTAAATTAACCAAAGTAATACGAGTAACGAGTGAGCAAATGGAATACCACAGACTAACACAAGAATGCTTAAATGCATGTCATCCCTTCCCACCGTGAGACAGACACAGTTCCGAGGGGAGAAACGAGAACAGAAGCCGAGAGCAGAACCGTGTTAAGCTAGAAGGCCCTACGATAAGGGACGGACACCCACGTCGCCAGCTAACCACCAAAACCACCCCCCAGCCCATGTTAAAAGCTAGAGCCCGCCAGAAGAACAGTATAGATCTTACGATAACACTAAAAGGGCCACACCAGCCGCAAGTTTTAGTGTGAGACTTTTTCGCGTCTCTGTTACGTTGCAAACGTTAAAAACATTGCCCCACCTCGAAAAGTAACCACCAGGACCACCCCCCCAGCCCATGTTAAAAGATAGAGCCCTCCAGAACAACAGTATAGATCTTACTATAACACTAAAAGGGCCACACCAGCTGCAAATTTTAGCGTGAGAGTTTTTCGTGTCTCTGTTACGTTGCAAACGTTAAAAACATTGCCCCACCACGAAAAGTATAACGTTTCTCATTGGATAGAATTTTTGTAGGCGGAGCTTAAGGTTAACATTGAGACCCAGATTGGTCAGATGAACACAGCCAGATAGTTTTTTTTTTAAACCAACTTCGGTAAATAGTCGTAAGGAGAAGTTAGGAGAGTTGCTTCCGAGACGGCGAGCTGTATGGAGCTGCGCCGGCCCCCGCCCCCTGTCGAACACTGACAATGTAATGAATGCACGTGATGCCGCATTTTTCAGCGCATAAGGCGTCACTCAGAACTGCAGAAGTCTCATCTGTTACATCCCCTTTTTACGTAATACTAGTGTCGATCGTCAATTGAAGCTCATGGTATTCACATTTGCTACGTAAGTTAAAATCTGAAATGCGATGTTGTTTCTGTTATATAATTACTGAGAAGCCACATCAGCCACTGTAATTTACAACAAGTTAGATAAGTAATTAAAGGTAACTGAGGGTCACTGTAGACCGTTTTGACAATTTTCTCTTTTGTGAAACTTAATTTAAACCTAGATTGTAGATGTGATATGGCATAGGTCATCCTTTGATCCATTGTAGAACTTGGAAACCCACTCAGGGAATATTCGTTCACACTTTTGTTGAACGCAGTTGGTTTTTATCATCCTGTATTAAAACATTTCCTTTTATCGATAGGGCAATTTATAAACAATGTTTTGTGAGTAGAATAAAATTTCCAATGGTAAACTTAACGGTTATTTCGACGTTATTTTACCAGCTAACTAAAAATAGGAAAGCCTTGAACCCCTTCCACTAAATTTAGTTAGTATTAAGATTCTTTTACAGGGAGTGCAGTGGAGCTGACGCTGAAATCATTAAGTATTTTGTTATATCATCGCTAGTCTCACTGAACTCTTCTGAACTCTACATGTCATGTGTGGTCTGGCGTCTCCTTACCAGCAACAGGTCCCAGGTTCAAACTAGTCAATGCACTAAAAAAAACACGCTCAGAGCGTCGTTGCGCGAAAATTGTAGGGAGACACGACATAGAACAGACAGACACCAGGCAGAATGTTAGAGAATGGCGACCCTGCCGTAATGGTAAAATACCATGATTGAAGGTCGATCACATGCCTAACTAGGTCAGAAAAGTATCCTGTTGAAAAATTTACGTAGTAAAAAATTTTTTTTTGAAGGTTATAAATAGTCGAAAACAGTAGCTGCAGCGATAGATAGTAAGAAAGTATTCAATAGAACGTGAGACATTCTAGCAGAGACAATAGCATAATTAAGTTATGAATTTTAATATTGTTAGATTTAAGTTTTCTCTCCAATGCAAGCGCACAGGTGGCGGATACGTCGTTGACAAGTTGGTTCTGACCCAACAAGTAAGTGAATGGATGGTCAAGTCGTGTGTGCAAAAAGTTTATGAAACGCGTGAGATCATATGAGCGCATGTTGACGCGAAGTAGGGCGCGTGAATTGCTTTTAAAACAGAAAATAAGGGATTCGGAAAGATTAGCAATGGCAGATCGAGACCTTGACCGAATTGAAGTAGAGACCCAGCATGAAGATGGACAGAGAACAGAGGACAGTACAACAGACGATGCAGTATCGCGAGAAATAGGACAGATAACACACCATAACGAACCCATGGTACAAGTAATCAGAGCTCCCTAACCACAGAGTACAAGGAATTCGAGCAAAAACGTGTCACCGCACAGTTCAATGCAATCGGTTGCAAACCAGCACTTTGGCGAAAACACAGAGCGTAGGTCGTCGGAAGAAAACGCAATAGGACCCACCAATCTGGCAGAATTATTACAATTAATGACGGAAACCATGACAAGACAAAATAAAGAAATTGCGAACCAAATTAAAATTCAGAATGCAGAAACGACGAACCAAATTGCAGAAACCACGAGACAAATGCGTGAGACTAAAGAACAAATCAAAAAAATTCAGTTACACCTAAGTCATATTGAAGACGAGTTAAAAGAATCTCGAGAAGTGACAGGAAACTTAGTAACAGGTCACAATCAATTGAGAACAGACATTGACAAGGTACAAGCGGACGTACAAACATTGCGTAATGACACTCAGGACGAGATCAAAACATTACGTAACAGCACCCAGGGAGAAGTCAAGAAACTAGAGAAACAGATAAACGTAATTACTAGACAAGCAGCAGGTACAGCGCGTGAAATTGTTGAACACAGTGTGCTACACAAACGTATCACAAAAGCAGCGCTGAAAAGATATGATAACCGCATAGTCAAAATAAAAGCGCAAACAAAGCAACAATTTTAGAAATGGCGGACAGAGTTGTTGCAAACTATTGAAGAGCGTAGTGAACAAGATCGAACAAGCACTGAGTCTGCAACCACATCCGTATCTGTAAAAGCACCGGGAAAACAAGCAATTAACGAAGATATCACGCATTTTCGATTCCAGTCACAGGCGGAAAATAACATACGTGAAATCAGACAGCCTGCACCGCAACAAACACGTTTCGAAATTCTTGATGAACAAACGGCACCACAAACACATGCGGAACCACAAATGTATGTTTCAAGACAGTTTGGATCGTGCAATGAAGCGGCAAGGTTAGCCAGACAAGATACCGAACCAATACGTGACAATGGAAAGCCAGGTCGCGAAGAGTACAGTGCAATGCATTCGGCTACACGTTCACAACCGATGGAAGAAAATTATTGCGTACCACTCCAACGATACTACGCATGGGTACGCGAAAATTACAGTGGACAATATCCACTGGATCTACCACAACCGGAAAGAACGACGGGAGAAATGATCAGAAACAAAAGTGGGGAAGAATCGTGAATTTCATATGGAACTATGACGAAGTACGACAACGATCATTTCTTCACTGTCAGAAAATTTCAACACTTTCGAGAAGGAAACTCATTACATCCATGAACTTTTATTGATCAATTCCGAGTAGGATTACCAGAACACTGGACGCTAGCACACAAATTAGACTCTATATGTGAACACATGTCAGGAACAGTCGCAGAAACCATGCAGAATGTTGCAGCGACATGCCGATCCTACGAAGATTTCAGAGAGAAGTTTCTCTCACGATATTGGTCCAGCGAAGCACAGAACAGAGTGAAGTACGAATTATTACAGAACCCATATTTTGAAAATTCAGGAGAGAAAAGTCCCGGGAAATTTTTCGAAGTAATGGCAAACAAAAATCAATGCTTAGATGTACCATACAGTGACGGTGAGTTGATTAAATTATGCGCGATGAAGTTACCATTGAAATACCAGCAATCATTAGTAGGTCGCGGAGGCAATGACGTCGAAGCATTTAAAGGTATTCTAAGGGAACTAGAGTTCGTATTTTCGGAAGATGACGCAAGAAAAAGACGAAGCGCACGTGAAAACGAAAGCAAAAAGCAGTGGAATCCACAAGACACAGTACGAAGAAACAATAATTACGAACCACGTGATAACTTCGCACCAAGAAACGACAATAGATTTCAACAAAGAACCGGTTATGGATTTAGAAGAGCATATGGCAATAACTATAATTCACCAAGGAACGGCAACAACTGTTACAGAGGGAATAACGACAACCGGAACGGGTATTGGAGCGCCATGAGACCGACAAATTATCAACAAAGAAACCACTATCAACAAGCGGAGCAAGAGAAGAGAATACAGATAGAAGAGGTGGGGGTAAGACCACCAAACCCCGATAAACGTTAGAATTGACAGCTAAGCGCCCATGCCAAAGAGAATGACGTACCGACCCAGGACAACTGCAGCACCTTGAACAGAGAAGTAAATACCTTATCACGAGAAGAGAAGAAGGAAGAAACAAATCCACAGGGACCAGACGAAAGTGAAGACAGGAAAATAACAATATCGTGTTGGGACGAAATTAATTGGGAGAATACTGACGAGGAAGAGGATTACCAGAGGCATGCAAAACGAATGTAGGAGTAAAGGACGAAGTAATGAGTATTGCAGAGCTATTTGAGATGGAAACCAGGGAAAGCGAATTCAATGAGGATAATGCACAGTCGACAAAAGTTGAAAATAAGTTACTAGTGGGCACACAACCCAACGTATATAATGAAGGAAGTTATGAAGCGATAATTAGAGCATTTAGATGCGATTATGTGGAAGTAGCGACGAAGAAGGAGAAGATAGACGAGGATGAGGAAAAAGTAGAGTATGTTGAAGAAAGCGTAAATGAAGGAAGAAATAGAGAAGAGGAAATAAAAGAGAGAGAAGTAGCAGTCGAAGCTTATCCTACAGAAAGTTGGAATTCACAAGGGAAATTCCTGAAAAGACTCATGTATGATTCAGTGGAGGATTCGTTGATGCAAGAAGAAGAAGAAGAGAACCAACCATTTCAAATTCAACCAATTGTGAAGGCCATGGTAAAGCATATCCCAGTTAATATTGTAATTGATAGCGGAAGTGAACTGACTGCGATCTCAGAAAATTTATTCATGCAGTGTAATGCCAATGAGGAATTGTCGGTTCTGAAAACACGTAAGATTAAAGTAAGAGGTCCTATTAGAAACAATGCTGCGGAAGTTACGAGACAAACAAGGTTAACTCTTTCGTGTCAAGGTCAAAAGATCGAAGCCAATTTCGTGATTATACCTAAACTAACTGTAGATTTGATTACAGGTGCAGATTTTTTAAATGAGAGACGAGCGATAATAGATATGGGGAAAGGTAGCGTAACATTCGGGAATGTCACACTTCTCTTTGAGCAAAAGCTAAAATTAGAAGAAATACCAGTTATAAGCAAACAATTAAGAATGACGTGAGACAAAGAGGATGAAGAATTAGAATGGTATGCACAAAAGGGGGAATCGCCTCAACTCATGTTAGAAGTCCATAAAGAAATCGACGAAAAATTGCAAGAAGTTCAAGGCATTTCAGAACAGAGTAAAAGAGAGTTAGAGGGTATTTTACGAGATAAAGCAGAGGTATTTTTACCTAAGACTGGCAGTATTAAACACTTTCAGTACAAGTTTGAAGTAAAACAGCACAAACCATTTAGAGTGCCACCCTATACAATCCCATTAAGCTACAGGAATAAAATATTCCAGGAGATATCTAAAATGTTAGATGATGATATTATTGAACCAGCTACCTCCCCATATAACAGCCCAAAAACAGGCAAAACCTTAGGACTTCACCATGTGACCCATATCAAGAAGTTTGAGGATTAATTTTATTACTGGTAAATAATTAGCACAATATTTCAAGTTTATGTTGCAGATAAGATCGCCAGGAGAAAGAAGAATGAAGAGAGAGGAAGGTGGGAAAAAGAAAGTAGTTTCAATAAAAACAAAAACAAAAATAACACCAATAGTACCATAGATTAACGTGAAGGGATAAAGTGTAGATAGTCTAACAGCATGAAATACTAAAATGCTATACACCACGACACTACACAAAAATAAAAAACGAATTTGAGGATTCTTGTAGAAGTTAAGACTCAAAATATCTTAGAATTGTAACATGGAAAGGGTGCCGAAATTTGTAAAGCTTTTTAAGAAGGCATAAAACAATGTTGGTACTAGACATATGTTAGATGATTATAAGTAAAACTTTTTGTAAGAACAATTGTAAAAACTCCAGCAAAGATCAGATGCAATGACCCACAAGTTGCAACGTGAGAAGTATCAAGAAAGAAAAGGACGTAATTAGCAAGACACAATTCCTACAAGGCAGAAGCGTCGAGAGAAGGGAAAGGACAGTGAGACCAACACAGGGCCCCTGTAGCTGAAGTGGGCAGTAAATCTGCTGAACCACAGGGTGGTGGGACCCTGCTGGGACAGAACACGGAACCGCAGAGTGGCGGAACACGGAAGGCCAAGAGGGTCTTGGAATGCCCCGACTAAGCAGAGCGAGCAAAAAACGGCCTGAAGAGAAGACCGCTTGGGCAAGCCACCACTGGGAAAAAAAAAAAAAATTGTGTAAAAGTCACACTACTGCTATTAAACAGCACGCTGATGCACGAAACTGGAGAAAACTTCTACAAAGTAAAAATGACACGCCCAAACAATTTATCAAACTGTTAATAAGAGGAGAACTTCAAAGTGACTAGTTATCAATAAATATTTCCATATCCTGCCCAGAGAAGAACCAATGAGCAAGTAAGAAGCAGAGAAAAAACAGGAAGAACAGAAGTTGAAGATTTGCAAGATTGAGACCAAGAAAGAAGATGGGTGAAGAATAGATGACATACCTTTGCATATCCCTATCCTATTGTAAACTAGTCATCTGCGAAGTATTAAAACAAGAAACGACCGCTTTCAGCGACACATAACGATGTCTTTCACATATACAAAGCCAGTAAACCACAAGATTCAGCACTCACAGCTCCATTCCATGATGGGACCTCCACAACGGCAACACACACTTGCAAAGCCAACAAGGAATGACGAACGAAGCTGTACATCAAATACTTGCCCACATCCATCTCGCTCAAGTCCATCATCTTCGTGCAAAAACATTCACCAACCTCATGCTTAAACATTCATAAGATTGTGTGAATGTGTGAAATCAAATTATGTGATGTAGGAATTGTGCAAAAAAAACGTGTGAAACACTAAATAAGTTAAGCACACCAGACAGCTAATAAACTACAAAATAACAGTCATTGACTATGGACTTAAGTAAAAAAATAGACTATCGATAAGAATAAGTCATTAGTTCTGAAATGAACAGTATATAAAGAACAAAAGTAAGGCACGATAAACACTAAATCTATATGCCACTTATTTTCTCCTCATAAAAATAAAAGAATAACTATATTTTACTTATTTTCTCCTTATAAAAACAAAAGAATGAAAAATTATCTTGTTGGATGTTTTCCCTGTTTTTGTAACATTTGTACCATTTGTTAGGATAACATCTCAATACTTGTGTATGTATATTTCTTTGTCAAAGCAATTCTTAGAAATAATTCTTATTTGTTAGTGTAACAATGTTGAAATGAGTGTCTAGAAACAAAAACATTTTACTTGTACATGATATTTAGAAAATGTGTTAGGAATAGATTTTACTTAATTACTACATTTATAAAAAAAAATATTTCTAAGAAAATCGATGTGGAAGACTCCTCACTTTCGATAAAAAACTTCCTAAAAAACAAACTTCACACTTAAATAAAGAAAGAAAATAATTTAAAATCAATAATAATAATAATAATAATAGCATAAAAATATTCTTCTCTTGTCAATTTAAACATATTTTTGAGAATAACATGGAAGAATGTAAAAATATAAATTAGTAATACAAACTAGCATAGAACGAGAATGACGTGGCTGAACAGCAGGCGACAAAATTTAGAAAAAGGAATAATTTTTGACTGACTTAGACAATGACTCAATCATTGCCTAACTTCAGTGCAAAAATTAAGTTCAAAGGGTGGTGATATGTAAGGTGTCAGGCAAATCCAACGTCTTCCATGAAAATCCTGACATCATAAGCAAATACAGTAGTATGTCACATAGCTCTGAATAAATCGTGACATTAAATTAACCAAAGTAATACGAGTAATGAGTGAGCAAATGGAATACCACAGACTAACACAAGAATGCCTAAATACATGTCATACCTTTCCACTGTGAGACAGACGCAGTTCCGGGGGGAGAAACGAGAACAGAAGCCGAGAGCAGAACCGTGTTAAGCTAGAAGGCCCTATGATAAGGGACGGACACCCACGTCCCCAGCTAACCACCAGGACCACCCCCAGCCCACGTTAAAAGCTAGAGCCCTCCAAATGAACAGTATAGATCTTACGATAACACTAAAAGGGCCACACCAGCCGCAAGTTTTAGCGTGAGACTTTTTCGCGTCTCTGCTACGTTGCAAACGTTAAAAACATTGCCCCACCACGAAAAGTCACCACCAGGACCACCCCCTAGCCCACGTTAAAAGATAGAGCCCTCCAGAAGAACAGTATACATATTACGATAACACTAAAAGGGCCACACCAGCTGAAAGTTTTAGCGTGAGACTTTTTCGCGTCTCTGTTACGTTCCAAACTTTAAAAACATTGTCCCACCACGAAAAGTATAACGTTTCTCATTGGATGGACAGAATTTTTGTAGGCGGTGCGTAAGGTTAACATTGAGACCCAGATTGGTCAGATGAAAACACAGCCAGAGAGTTTTTTTTTTAAACCAACTTAGGTAAATTGTCGTAAGTGGAAGTTAGGAGAGAGTTGCTTCCGAGACGGCGAGTTGTATGGAGCTGCGCTGGCTCCCACCCCCTGTCGAACACCGACAAGGTAATGTACGCACGCGATGCCACATTTTTCAGCGCATAAGGCGTCACTCAAAACTGCAGAAGTATCTCATCTGTTACATCTCCTTTTTACGTAATACTAGTGTCGATCGTCAATTGAAGCTCATGGTATTCACATTTGCTATGTAAGTTAAAATCTGAAACGCGATGATGTTTCTGTTATATACTTACTGAGAAGCCACATCATCCACTGTAATTTACGACGAGTTAGATAAGTAATTAAAGATAATTGAGGGTCACTGTAGACCATTTTGATAGTTTTCTCTTTTGTGAAACTTAATTTAAACCTAGATTATAGATGTGATACGGCATAGGTCATCCTTTGATCCATTGTCGAACTTGGAAACCCACACAGGGAATATTCGTTCACATTTTTGTTGAACGCAGTTGGTTTTTATCATCCTGTATTAAAACATTTCCTTTTATCGATAGTGCAATTTATAAACAATGTTTTGTGAGTAGAATAAAATTTCCAATGGTAAACTTAACTGTTATTTCGACGTTATTTTACCAGCTAACTAAAAATAGGAAAGCCTTGAACCCCTTCCACTAAATTTAGTTAGTATTAAGATTCTTTTACAGGGAGTGCAGTGGGGCTGACGCTGAAATCATTAAGTATTTGATTACATCATCGCTAGTCTCACTGAACTCTTCTGAACTCTACATGTCATGTGTGGTCTGGCGTCTCCTTACCAGCAACAGGTCCCAGGTTCAAACTAGTCAATTCCCTAAAAAACACGCTCAGAGCGTCGTTGCGCGAAGGAGACACGACATAGAACAGACAGTCACCACGCAGAATGTTAGACAGTAATCCAAGCAACGGTCTCGGTCACCGTGTCATTATGAAGGTAGCACAGTCATTCCTCAACTGTGGTCGTAACATCATGACTACTTCTTCACCTCTGTGAAACCGACGGACGAGTTGAAACAAAAAGGAACAAATGTAGTTGGCACTCTTTGGAGATCACTCAAAGAGGCCTCTCCTGCAGTGTGAAGTGGAGACGATGCATTGTGTGCAACACACTTATATAACTCAGGCGACAATCTTTTCACGGTCTACCAAGGGAAAAAGAAAAAAAAGGTCTTTATTCTGAGTAACATACATGCTGGATGTCAGATGAATGAGAATATTGAGAAAAAACTTCCAGAAATTGTGAAGTTTTGTAATGGAACAAAGGGTGGAGTCGATACTGTTGACCAAGTGGCTGGATACTGCATTGTCCGAATTGGCACCCACCAATGGTCTGTGCATGTCTTTTACAATATTCTTGACCTTTCCATACTCAACGCCGATCCCAGCTTAGACAATTCAGTCAACTCTTTGTTCTAAATATTTCCAAATTTTACACTTAAAGTGTGAGGTAACTTACCTCTAAGAATATTTCACACCGAGACTTTAACCTCAGAGTAGTAGACGAGCTTGCGCCTTCATAGAAACCGCAGAGAGGAGCCAATTTCTCCTTACAATCACTTGTTACTGGCCCTGGCCAATATGGAAATAGAAGGCGATGTCAATTTCAGGTTTCTTGCAAACAACAAAACATCAGATGTATGCTTAGAGAGCAACAAGTATGTGTGTAAAAGCTGCTAAGCAAATACTCTTGCCAAATGTCTGAACTGTGAGCTCACCCCAGCTTAGATAATCCATTCAAATCTTTGTTCATAAATATTTCCAAATATTTACAACTATAGTTGCATATTCATGTGTTTTAGTTCCTTAATTGCAATAAGCAGGAAAACACGCAGACCATTTTAGTCACCTGCTGAGTTTTAGAATCTTTCAAAAATACCTTATATTTTACTTATTTCTCCATTAAAGTAAAAGTACTATTGGTGCTGACATAAATAGTGAGTTTTAACTTTGTTTCAATCTTTTTATAAATACAGCCATTTTAGCGTTGTTTTAACGATGATTGGTGAAACACTGTAGTATTTCTTCTGCAAAATTTGAAATAAAAAAGTTTGTATCTCAAAATTTGTTTGACAGTGTACTGTTCATTTTAGATACCAAGTTATCCTTTTTTCTACACTTTAGAGTCTTCCTAAACATAATGTCAATACGGTGGTTTCCTTTTCTTCGTTATCAGTCTTTGACTGCTTCTTACAATGATGCGTAAACGCTATTTTCGTCGTCGTCGTCGAATGTTGATTTACAAATCACTTGTTAATGTGGACGGCATTCTTGGTGCTTCGACATCTTCTGGTAAGCGTAAAAAGAACGAAACGAGAGGAGTTTCTAAAACTGCTCAATTTGTTCTTATCCATGGACCTACTTTATTTTGTGGTGCGAGGTTTAATTTTTCTTTAATGAAAGTTTCTTCTTCCTCCAGTTTGGGTAACGGATGGCTAACTGTAGCTTTCGTTGCTTGTAACAATGCAGGTAGATCCGGTTTGGAATCATTTGAAAGTCGGGAAATCTTAGCCTACCGTACTATACCTGTATCTGAGACTATTATTACTGGTGAGGGTTCGTACCTTCTTCCGCACGGGAGTTTGTCTTTGTCCTGTGCTAACCTCTTCAGCTCAGAGTAGCACTTGCAACCTTCATGCTCATTAATTTGCTGGATGTATTCCAATCCTTCCAGTCTCTATCTTCCTCTATAGTTTTTGCCCTCTACAGCTTTCTCTAGTACCATGGAAGACATTCCCTCATGTCTTAACAGGCATCCTATCATCCTGTCCCTTCTCCCCATCAGTGGTTTCCACACATTCCTTTCCTCTCCGATTCTGCGCAAAACCTCCTCATTCCTTATATTAGTCCACCTAATTTTCAACATTCGTCTGCAGCACCACATCTCAAATGCCTCGATTCTCTCCTTTTCCGGTTTTCCCACAGTCGATGTTTCACTACCATACAATGCTATACTCCAGGCGTACATTCTCCGAAATTTCTTCCTCAAATCAAGGCCGGTATTTGATATTAGTAGACTTCTCTTGACCAGGAATGCCCTTTTTGCCAGTGCTAGTCTGTTTCTGATGCCCTCTTTGCTCCGTCTGTCATTCGTTATCTTACTACCTAGATACCAGAATTCCTTAACTTCATTTAATTAGTGACCATCAATCCGGATGTTAAGTTTCTCGCTGTTCTCATTTCTACTTATTGTCACTACCTTCGACTTTCTTCGATTTACTCTCAACCCATACGCTGTACTCATCACATTGTTCATTCTGTTTAGCAGAACTTGTAATTGTTCTTCACTTTCACTCAGGATAGCAAGGTCATCAGCGAATCGTATCATTGATATCCTTTCACCTTGAATTTTAATTCCACGCCGGCCGTTGTGGCTGAGCGATTCTAGGCGTTTCAGTCTGTATCGCGCGACCGCTATGGTAGCAGATTCGAATCCTGCCTCGGGCATGGATGTGTGTGATGTCCTTAGGTTAGTTAGGTTTAAGTAGTTCTAAGTTCTAGGGGACTGATGACCTCAGATGTTAAGTCCCATAGTGTTCAGAGACATATGAACCATTTTTAATTCTACTCCTGAGCCTTCCTTTTATTTCCATCAGTGCTTTCTCGATGTACAGTTTGAACAGTAGGGGTGGAAGGCTACAGCCATGTCTTACACCCATTTTAATACGAGCACTTCGTTCTTGGTCATCCACTCTTATTATTCCCTCTTGGCTGTTGTATATTTTGTACATGACCCGTCTCTCACTATAGTTTACCCCTACTTTTTTCAGAATTTCAAACATCTTGCACCATTTTACACTGTCGAACGCTTTATCGAGGTCGACAAATCCTATGAACGTGTCTTGGTTTTTCTTTAACCTTGCTTTCAGTATTAACCGTGACGTCAGAATTCCCTCTCTCATGCCTTTACCTTTCTCAAAGCCAAACTGATCGTCATCAAGAGAATCCTCAATTTTCTTTTCCTTTCTTCTGTATGTTATTCTTGTACGCAACTTGGATGCATGAGCTGTTAAGCTGATTGTGCGATAACTCTCGCACTTGTCAGCTCTTGCCGTCTTCGGAATTGTGTGGATGATGCTTTTCCGAAAGTCAGATGGTATGTCGCCAGACTCATACATTCTACACACCAACGCGAATAGTCGTTTTGTTGCGACTTCCCGAATGATTTAAGAAATTCTGATGGAATTTTATCTATCCCTTCTGTCTTGTTTGATCTTAAGTCCTCCAAAGCTCTTTTAAATTCTGGTTCTAATAATGGATCCCCTATCTGTTCTAAATCGACTCATGTTTCTTCTTCTAAAACATCGGACAAATCTACCCATCATAGAGGCTTTGAATGCATTCTTTCCACCTATCCGCTCTTTCCTCTGTATTTAACAGTGGAATTCCCGTTGCATTCTTAATGTTATCACCCTTGCTTTTAATGTCACCGAAGGTTGTTGTGACTTTCCTGTATGCTGAGTCTGTCCTTCCGACAATCATTTGTCTTCCGATGACTTCATATTTTTCCTGCAGCCATTTCGTCTTAGCTTCCCTGCTCTTCCTATTTATTTAAATCCCCAGCGACTTGTATTTTTGTATTCCTGAGTTTTCCGGACCATTTTTGTACTTCCTCCTTTCATCGATCAGTTGAAGTATTTCTTCTGTTACCCATGGTTTCTTCGCAGTTACCCTCTTTGTACCTATGGTTTCTTTCCCAACTTCCGGAATGGCCCTTTTTAGAGATGTCCATTCCTCTTCACCTGTACTGCCTACTGAACTATTTATTATTGCTATATATATAGCCTTAGAGAACTTCAAGCGTATCTCGTCATTCCTTAGAACTTCCATATCCCACTTCTTTGCGTATTGATTCTTCCTGACTAATGTCTTAAACTCCAGCCTATTCTTCATCACTAGTATATTGTGATATGAGTCTATCTGCTCCTTACAATCCAGTGATTTCGGAATCTCTCTCTGACCATGATGTAATCTAACTGATATTTTCCATTGGCACCCGGCCTTTTCCAAGTATACGTCCTACTCTTCTGATTCTTGAACAGAGTATTCACTATTATTAGCTGAAGCTTGTTACAGAACTCAGTCTTTCTCTTCTGTCATTCCTCGTCCCATGCCCATATTCTGTAACCTTTTCTTTTACTCCTTCTCCTACAACTGCATTCCAGTCCCCCATGACTATTAGATTTTCATCCCACTTTACATACTGTATTACTCTTTCAATATCCACATACACTTTCTCTATCTCTTCATCTTCAGCTTGCGACGTCGGCATGTATATCTGAACTATCGTTGTCGGTGTTGGTTTGCTGTCGATCCTGATAAGAACAACCCTGTCACTAAACTGTTCACAGTAGCATATTCTCTGCCCTACCTTCCTCTTCATAACGAATCCTACTCCCATAACATGATTTTCTGCTGCCCTTGATATTACTCTATACTCATCTGACCAGAAATCCTTGTCTTCTTTCCACTTCACTTCACTGACTCCTACTCAATCTAGATTGAGCCTGTGTATTTCCCTTTTAAGACCTTTTAGTGTCCTCTTCCACATTCAGACCTCTGACATTTCACGCCCCGCCTCGTATAACGTTATCCTTTAGTTGATTATTCAATCTTTTTCTCATGATCACTTCCCCCTTCACAGTTCCCTCCCGGAGATCCGAATAGGGGACTATTTTGGAACCTTTGGCCAGTGGTGAGATGATTATGACGTTTCTTCAATTACAGGCCACATGTCCTGTGGATACACTGTACGTGTCTTTAATGCAGTGGTTTCCGTTGTATTCTGCATCCTTATGCCGTTGATCATTGCTGATTCTTCCACGTTTAGGGGCAGTTTCCCACCCCTAGGACAAGAGAGTGCCCTGAAACTCTGTCCGCCCTTCCGCGTACTTTGACAAGGCCGTTGACAGAATGATGGTGGGTTCTTATGCCGGAAGTCTTCGGCCGCCAATGCTGATTATTAATCAAAATTTAAGCGGTGGCGGAATTCGAACCCGGGACCAAAGACGTTTTGATTATGAATCAAAGAAGCTACCCCTTGTTTTTCTCGGTATTGTTCGTTGCGTTTGGTCTGGTCGGACGTCACAATACATCCTTTACTCAGTTTTTTATTACAGAGGGCGAGTAGCATGTATTCAACATGGTATGACCGATGGCACCAATAGACTACTGGGTTTCCTAGTGTGGGTCAAAAAAGACCGACATGTTACTACTAAGGACAGAGCAATGTCCGATACTTCTAGTGTTAAACGACTGTTCTGAGAAGTAAAGTATATTCAGCAGCTTGTGGAAAATAAGAGATATGTTTTACGCACGCATCTGTAACGCAAATACATCAGGCAAATAAATATTACTAAAATATAACTCATAATTTTATATTATCTGTTGTGTTCTTTTTAGCCTCTTTCATGTCGTATCGTTGCCTCTGCAGATTTGCCCCATGGGAAGCAAAGAGAGGATGTTGGTTGGTGCCGCGCTGTTTGGTCGCGCGGCTTGAGGCTCCATGTCATGTATTGCGCGGTCCCTGCCGCCGGGGGTTCGAGTCTTCCCTCGGGCATAGGTGTGCATGTTGTTCTTAGAAAAAGTTAGTTTAAGTAGTGCGTTAGTCTAGGGACCGATGACCTCAGCAGTTGGGTCCCTTAGGTTTTCACAGACATTTGAACATTTGTTGGCTGGTGGCCGGTATCCTCGTTGTGTAACACAAGCTGCACGCAATTAATAACTCGGTTCTTTATTCATTAACGAAGAGCTACTTAACTTTACGTTTCCATGTCTTGTGGTACAAGCTCTCTTGTATAGAGCCCACGTAGCTTCAAATGCTGTTAACGTAGAAGTCCACCATGTTCAATATAGAGTTGCTATGAGCTGCCTTTCTCTGTGCTGCGGCTCCGTACCGCTGGAGCTCCACGGTGTACAGACTCGAACTAACAGGCGTAACAGGCTCAATCTAACTGGCTAAACTGGCGATCCTAAATACTGACGCCTGAGAGGGCGTTGGCGGTGTGTTTCCAGTGAGTCTTGTCGTTGGCCTCGATCGATCTCTCATAACCTCTATGCCGTATGGTGTGCTGGCGCCAGCGTACGCCAGCACATTATCCATAACTGTGGAAAATCTGAGACCAGTTTTGGAAGAGACACGAAAATTCTTTTTTTTTTAATCCTATTTTGCAACTTCAAAGTGTCTGTACTCAATACACTCGAGGTATGAATTTAAAAAAAGTCCTTCAGCCAAAATTTTTCATGTTTTATTCAGTACAAGATGCATTTCGGATCCTGTGGGCTTCAGGTGTAATTCGTCTTAATACATGATTCATTTGTTCTCTTGAATGAGATGAAATGCATATTCCTGTCACGAGTATGTTTGATGTAGGGTTACGAATTTCGTAAGTCAGACGCGGAAAATAAGTGCGAAATTGTGGAAAAGCTGAATAGTGTAAACTTACCAAATAATCTAAGAAAAGCGTTTTTAACGTTTTAGTAACAGCATAAGTTTTTTCCTCCATCGTTTTCAAGCATATATCTTCATCCAAGAGGCACATTCGCAGACACATGTTTGTAAACATTTCACAGATGTTTTTGTACATGGTGAGGTCAAAGATGAATTTTTCGTAGTGGTAAAGATATAATTATTAAACAGTTGACATATGCAGGAAACAATTGACATATGCAGGAAATAACTTTATAACATATCTTTAAAATTACTGAAATAGCTGTGCCTTCGAAATCTGTTTGTCCATTTAACAGCGATTCTGGTTTTTTGATTTTGTGGAGATGTAGCTCCAGTTTTTCTAACAGATTTATGGTCTTACCATTGTCTTCATTATGTAAAATTCTTTCAAGGTGAGAGAAGCTATATTGTCAGATAGTTAACGTTTCAATATATATATATATATGTATATATATATATATATATATATATATATATATATATATAATTTGCCGTCCGGTGTGGTCGAGCGGTTCTAGGCGCTACAGTCTGGAACCGCCCGACCGTTACGGTCGCAGGTTCGAATCCTGCCTCGGGCATGGACGGGTGTGATGTCCTTAGGTTAGTTAGGTTAAAGTAGTTCTAAGTTCTAGGGAACTGATGAGCACCTCAGAAGTTAAATCCCATAGTACTCAGAGCCATTTGAACCATTTTGAAAAAAATTACTTTTTCCATTTTGGTAAGAAGGCAGATATGTTGTTGGCAGAAATGACGGTTCATTCATTAATACACATTCAGATAAATCTAATATGCAATGGAGAAACACTTTGAGTTAATACTAATACCAATTAAAATAGCAAAACCCTTCAGGTATCTTAATCCTATTACCGCGTATATATGTTTATTACGTTTTTATGACATTACGTCCGTTAAATTGTTGGGGAAATGACTTTAGAGAGTCGTCAAACGGCAGTTCAGAGTGAAATGATGTTGTGGTAGGTCCTGTAGACCCGTAACGCTTTTAATTTCTGTGAATGCCATCCAAATTCAGGTTGGTAATAGTGCGAAAACGTGTCCAATATCTGTTGACACCATCAGATTCTTTTTTGAGTAGTTCTACGCAATAAATATTGTACTATGAAGAGGTGTTATCAGTATTTACATGGAACATAAGTAGAAAAACCTGATAGCAAAAGTCAACTCTGGGACAAGAAACATGGAATTGTTTTCAGCCACTTTAATCCATCATAAGATGCTGGTGAAATCTACAACTGGATTCGTGGCGTTATTGAACGGAGGTCAGAACCTTTTTTAACCGACCACAAGTATCGAAAACGTCGCAGTGTACATCACGTGACAGTGGAGAGCCCAGCGTCTGGCTGCTGCGCGCGAGAAGTGTGCTTTATAGCGCCCCTACGCCCCTACGCTCTCGGGCACGAGATGAGTGCGCGGCGGGCAGTCTCCCCCTGCGATGTATTTGCCCGTCGCGCGGCAGTGGCTCTCGGCTGGCGAGCGGATGCAAATGCGGCCCACCTAATTCGGAGAGGCAGCGGTGGCGAGACGTACTGCGTCGCGCGCCTATCCGTCGCGTGCAGCCGACCGGGCCGCGTAAACAGATGTAAATCGCCGCAGCGGCCATTGTCATCCGTGTAGGCTCGTCTGCGAACGTTAACAGCGGCGCAGAACCATTGTCTCGTCCCGCAGGGACGTTGAAGCTGTCCTGTCGGGAGGGGCGAGCTGCGAGTCGCCAGAGGGGACTGCGCGTCCCCCATATGAGTATAAAAACGTTTCCCACGTGAAATACAGGATCGACCACAACAGACGCTTCCAGTTCTGACATGTTTATCGGCGCTCGAGCAGAGTGTAGTGGTGTAGGCGACGAAAATCTTAAGGCACTTGTCCACTAACAGGCATCTCCCGTAAATACACTACTGGCCATTAAAATTGTATACCACGAAGATTACGTGCTACAGACGCGAAATTTAACCGACAGGAAGAAGATGCTCTGATATGCAAATGATTAGCTTTACAGAGAATTCACACAAGGTTGGCGCCGGTGGCAACACCTACAACGTGCTGACGTGAGGAAAGTTTCCAACCGATTTCTCATACACAAACAGTAGTTGCAGAATATGGAATCGGTGGGTTCAGGAGGGTAATACGGAACGCCGCGCTGGATCCCAACGGCCTCGTATCACTAGCAGTCGAGATGACAAGCCTCTGTTCCACATGGCTATAACGGATCGTCCAGCCACGTCTCGATCCCTGAGTCAACAGATGGGCACGTTTGCAAGGCAATAACCATCTGCACGAACAGTTCAACGGCGTTTGTATCAGCGTGGACAATCAGCTCAGAGACCATGGCTGCGGTTACCCTTGACGCTGCATCACAGACACGAGCGCCTGCCATGGTGTACTCAACGACGAACCTGGGTGCACGAATGGCAAAACGTCATTTTCTCGGATGAATCCAGGTTCTGTTTACAGCATCATGATGGTCGCATCCATGTTTGGCGACATCGCGGTGAACGCACATTGGAAGCGTGTACTCGTCATCGCCATGCGGACGTATCGCCCGGCGTGATGGTATGCGGTGCCATTGGTTACACGTTCCGATCACCTCTTGTTCGCATTGATGGCACTTTAAACAGTGGACGTTACATTTCAGACGTGTTACGACCCGTGGCTCTACCCTTCATTCGATCACTGTGAAACCCCACATTTCGATACAGAAAATGTTCGACTGCAGCTCTGGCCAGCACAGTCTCCAGATGCCCCACCAATTGGAAACGTCTGGTCAATGGTGGCCGAGAAACTGGCTCGTCACAATACGCCAGTCACTACTCTTGATGAACTGTGGTATCGTGTTGAAGCTGCATGGGCAGCTGTACATGTACAAGCCATCCAAGCTCTGTTTGACTCAGTGCTCAGGCGTATCAAGGCCGTTATTAAGGCGAGAGGTGGTTGTTCTGGGTACTGATTTCTCTGAATCTATGCACCCAAATTGCGTGAAAATGTAATCACATGTCAGTTCTAGTATAATATATTTGTCCAATTAATACCCGTTATCATCTGCATTTCTTCTTGGTGTAGCAATTTTAATGGCCAGTAGTGTAGCTTCGGTAAGCACTTGCTGTGATGTTTACTTAGAACAAAAATTTGCGCAAGTCCATTTCTGCAAGTCTCATAGACAAGTTAGTTTCAGTAACTTGGTGCAAGTACACTACTACGCAAAATTTAGGACGAAAGTAACATTCTCATGGTGTCTCACTGCCAAGTAACATAGATGAAACTTGGATCACACATGCAAAGCACTGCTACAGAAGGTAAGTGACATTTGGAGGTCTCTGCGCCCATGCAACATTATGCCTCCCCACAACGTAAAATCCGTACCAACAATGGTGCCAAGAGTCTCTCCAAAACATTGGAGGAGTGACCTCTCTCGAGGTCATCGCAGTGCTCGCCGATGATGGTTGTCAAGGGTAGGGCAGAACGGCAGTTCATCGCTGAAGACTAAAGACAATACCATTCATTAGCAGTCCATGCTTCTCAGTCATGGATTCACTCAAAACGCACCGGTCGTTGTGGCCGAGCGGTTCTAGGCGCTTCAGTCTGGAACCGCACGACCACTACGGTCGCATGTTTGAATCCTGCCTCGGGCATGGATCTGTGTTATGTCCTTAGGTTAGTTAGGCTTAAGTAGTTCTAAGTTCAAGGGGACTGGTGACCTCAGATTTTTAAGTCCCATAGTGCTCACAGCCATTTGAGCCAACTCCAAACGCAACTGTTAGTGTTGTGGTGTTAACGGCAGCCTACACATGGGACTGTAATATCCTAGTCCTGAACCAATCGTGTCAGATGACACGGAATGTTACAGCGAGTAGTTAATTATTCTCGGCTGGCAGGCACATACCTGACGTTGCTATGTGCTTGGTGCGGAATACGGCGATACTTCCTTGTGATGCTCAGACATGATCGACCGCAATCTTGAAAAACGCATGTGCCTGCCCTATGTCCCCACGCATTCCAATATCGGAGTACTGTCACACCCAAGTGAGCCATAACTTTCGATATTGCACAATTCAATTAGCTAGCCATATGGAGACCCACAATGCGTCAAATTTTAAAGACTCTCATTTGCTGATAACATTGTTTCACACGAGTACATGGCGATATAGTGCCTTTGACAGTGATCACTCAACGTCTGACGCTGTTCATGCCTCTTATGCTGGGTGTCCCACTTAACTCTGACACCTCATATATTTCCGAAACGAAACAAAAAGCGAAAAATGCAACTGGCCAGGAATACAGCTATGTCAGGGTCTCACACAACAGGCAAGAATGCACAAATTTAAACGAACACCCCGTTCAGCACCAAGTCACGTTTTTCAAAATGGTACATGTATGTTTCTTCTGTTGAATGGAAATTAGAGGCACAATAGTGACCTTATACCTTCTGGAATACGAAGACTTTAAAGGAAGGCGACGGCGCCACAATTTCTGCCGTAATGTGCAGAGCAAATTTTGCCTACAGTGCGCTTCACGACAGCATAGTCAACCCGCATTACGGCATTACAGCATTAAGTCAGAAACTGTGGCACCGTTCCCGTTATTTAAAGTTTACATATACCAGAAGGTGTAAGGTTTAGAGCAGTGTAATAGAGACTGCCATCACTAATTGTACCTTTAGTTAAAAAAAATGTTCAAATGTGTGTGAAATTCTGTGGGACTTAACTGCTAAGGTCATCAGTCCCTAAGCTTACACACTACTTAACATAAATGATCCTAAGGACAAACACACACACACCCATGCCCAAGGGAGGACTCGAACCTCCGCCGGGACCAGTCTAGTTTTCATTTTGGCAGAAAAACTTACGTGTGCCTCACTTTATTTTGAAAGCGATGTTTGTTTACTTTTAGGGATTATGCATTCCTACTGGACTCACATTCGGTAGGACACGCGTCCGGCCACACAGATCTAGGTTTTCTGTGATTTCCCTAAATCGCTCCATGCTAATTCCGGGATGGTTCCTTCGAGAGGACACGGCCAATTTCCTTCCCCATCCTCGACACCACCCCAGCTCCGTCTGTAGTGACCTCGGTGTCGACGAGACGTTAAACCCAATTCTTTCCTTCTTTGTGCATTCCTGTCCATAGCGTGAGCCGCTGACAAAGGTACATACCTGGACAGTTGCATTTCTCACATTTTGTTTCATTTCGGCAAAACATAAGGCGGCGAAGTTAGGAGGGACAGCCTGTATACGCTAGCATGTCTGGTAATAAAGCTAACTTTGAACATCACTACTGCTTTCTGATGACCAACTCTAATCATTTACATCCACACCTATGGCATGTAAGTGTAAGAGGAATACATTGACACCTGACCATGTTTTTTGGGTGCTTCACCATTTTTGTCAGGCAATCTATTTTTGTTTGAAGTGTGGCCTTACATGCGGACGATAAAAAATACCGATTCGAAGACAACAGAAACTTTTGAAACTTGTTATAGAACAATGCTGAAGTTTAATTAGGTAGGTTGGATAAGTGGTGACAAGATACTGAAGGGATAAGGGAGAAAATAATTTATGGCAGAACATGAGTGAAAGGGAGGATATGAATGGATTGACTGGACACATCCTGAGGCATTAAAGAATGGATAATTTGATTACTGAGGTTGGGGGATGGGGGGCAGGATGTGTATCAAGACTGCAGAGGATAAAATTTCTGGAGAGAGACCATGATTTAACTTTAGGAAACAGTTTCATGTTGATATATGTAAGGTGTAGTAGTTTTTCAGAAACGATGAGGGTATCACAGGATTCACTAGATTAGAAAACTGCATCAAGTCGGTCCACAACAACAACTAAATCACAGCTTAAAGCAAACTTTAATATACGTGATTTGTCCTTTACATTGGACATGGAGAGTCAGTTAAGGAAATTTAGAGACGGACTGGACATTACGTTGAATTTCAGTTCGATGCTGCTGAAACATTTTTGTAAGAATCGCCTTGGCAGTCTACAACGGTCACGACATTTGAATTTTTTTTCAATGTTTACTTAAGCACTAGAAGTATATTACTTTCATTCATGAAACGATGAAGTTCACGAACGACAAGTTACTTCATTTTGTGTGCAGATCAACACGCCTCCGTTTCGTGGAGAGACACTATTTACGTAGCAGCACATTAGCGCTACGATTCTGCAGCATATGAAAGGGCCTGATAGTAGGCCTTCACTCATCTGATGGTCCCAGAATAAAACCTCTTAGTGGTCTGTTTATTGCTGGAGCCAAAACAGTCGCCGCAAGGACAGACACGGCACAAGCACAGTAAAACAGCGATCGTCAGCTGTCTCTTCCGAAGTCAAAAGCGATGGTAAGCAGTGATTTCTGCCGGTGCAGCTGCAGCACAAAGACAAGTCACTTACTCTATAGTTTTCTTTTACGTGTGTCAGTTGTTTAAAACTTTAAAGAGAACAAAGTTATGATTGTTTTATTTGTCGAGGTGAAATTTCATGGTCTTTCATATTCATGCCACTGCATCTTCACACCAGTTGTATTACATATTGTAACATTTCACAAACTCGCAGTTAAAGAAAATAAATATAAATACAGACTTATTTCACATCATTCACAGACAAGCATATAGGAATTTCATTGGCAGTTGAGTAGGTAAGGCATACAATCATCTGCTATTCCTGTTTGCACAGCACCATACAGACTGCGTTGTCATGTTAGAAATATCTTATTAACATCTGACTTAAGTGGGTTGAGAGAAACAAGTAATTGGTCCAAAATTGCCTCGTAATCGTAGTTATAGTAATTAAAGAGGGACGTGAAGAATAAAGTGAGATTTTTCTCTCACCATTATTACACTCCTGTACCATGTAGTCTCTTAATTAAGATACCAGCTTTACCATCAGAAGAAAATGCCTTCTTCTTCCATGCATTTCTTTGGACTCGTATTGTTGATATTTTGATGCTATACGCGTCTGTTACTCTACTGAATTTCCTACACCCTTTTACTCGTTGTCCCTCCGATCAGATATGAATGTCAGATCACCTAAAAACAAGTATGATGTAATAAGCTTGTTTTTCTCTGATATAAACCTCCATCTTCCTCCTGTTGCCATCACCAGAAACTGCTTTTTAATTTATACAAAATTAAGATACTACAACTCTGGTTTAGTTTTTGATTGACTACTAAGTTTGACTGTGGATGTGAACCTTCTTTCATCACTAAAAGAAATTTAACAGAATTTGACACTGTGGTTTACATTCTCCCGCATTCTACTTGATTTTGGTCGTCTGATTCTGCCATGTAGTTTCTCACACTCCAAAAATAACGAGTTAGTTCACAAATAACTGCCTCTGGACTTTTATTATGTCTTCAGAAATATTGGTTTAGTTAATGACTATAATTTTGTTTTCTTTATAGGTGTACTCACATGACAAAATTTGTCATTCTGTTTCTCCTTTAGAAATTACTAATACATTTACTTCCGTTTCCTGAATATTGGTCATATTTCCTACTTCCCATTCATCTGGGATCTTCCTGGCGTTTCACACTTTAATGAGGAACTTTAATACAGCCTTTTTAACCAGTTTCTTCCTTCTATATTTAAATAATTCCGTATTCAGTGGATCGCATTCTGGGCATGTGAACAACTGTTTATTTCCTTTTTAAAATTTTTTTTTATGTGTATACAAGCCACTCATTGAAATTGTGTTCCATTGATTTATATGAGGGGATCTTAATTTGCATAACTATAGTAGTTAGAAATATGACAGCGACCGTTGCATCAAGAATAGTACACTGAATTCTGTTATAAGTGAAGTAATAAATTACGCTCTATAGGTACATGAAGGGGTGCCCAAGTTGGTCATAGCTGGTAGAAATGAAAACGTTCGTTAACACTTGGAATATTTAAATGTAATATGCACCAACCTCGAAATGTTACAGAATCTATATTTTTCTTCAGTGGGACGACTGTGCCTTACCATGGGTTTGAGACTGGGCTCAGCCACAGGGCTGCCTCCCGTACCCGCTGCCGCAATTTCTCGGATATACGTCTTTCTTTGGTAGCAGGTTTAAGTCATATTCAGTAATATAACGTATACGTGATGAAAACTAAATCTTGTTGAAGATAGAACTGAACTGTGTATGGAGACAGCTGGCGGACCTTTGTCCCCCTACACCAGCGGTCGAAATTGCCCCCACGCCCCTGGGAACAGGCCGGACTGCCATCACCATTTACTTCCACTTTCTGTGGCCCCCATCCACTTCCTCTCTTTTGGCCGTAGCAGAAGAAACTTACTTATTACAAAGCAAAACTTGTTATGTTCGTACCACTGTTCCACATTAAACTCAACTTTGAACATGGTGCATTGGCCAACAATGATGAAAGCCAATATCACCTTTGTGGAAGAGGTAGGACCTAACAGATACGTGAACATGCTGAGAAGTAAAAGTTTCTTACTAATTTTAGCATTTTATATATATGAAATATGGCAATTACCATCTGTAGTGTCGCAACCCACCCTTTAGCAAAGAAATAAGAAACTGTGAGGGGACTGCTATGGAGCATTGCATTAGCAGCCACGGGCAGGTAGCCGCTGTGTGTCAATGTGGCTCACAATAACAGACACATAAGGGCACGGCGAAACGAGGGTAGCTGAGCACAGGAGTAAACCGCAGCATGCATCATTAACCGTGTACAAATTGGTCGATGCGATCTGAAGTTTTCCCGGCGTATTTCCAATTTGCTGTGCTGCATTCGTCAGGAACTACCTGAAGATGGCAGAGTGTACGTCTGCCGAAATATTGTGGACAGATTACGACGCTACCCGGCCGGATGCCCGAGAACTGTTCAAATTGGTCGATGTCACTACACCAGGTTAAGTCTCTTGTTACGGTTGATGTGACCAGTGCTGAGTTTTAGTGGCACAAATGCACAGCAGATGCGTTTAAATAACTCTGAAGTTTCAGGAAGGGAGCAATACTTGTCGTTAGAGTCCAGTAGCAACAACATAATGGCAGGGTTATGCAAAACAAAGAGAAGAGTGGTCATCATCAGCAGTAGCTAAGGGCTAGAGTCTGGGCTCCGCCAGCCTCGATAGGCACTAAATTCTTCATGTGACTTGGTGACTTGGTGCCTCAGCACCATCGTCCGTGCCTGCTGCCGCCAATGCTAGGTTCCTAATGGAACTTGGCTGCTCAGAAAAAGCCAGAGGGCAACGAGTCGAGGTCCACACAGCCGCCTCCACATGCTGCCATGATGATGTGTGAAATACCGAGAGGCTGCCAGGACTCCACACTCTCGTGGTAGGTAGGGCGCCACTGACGTCAATGACTGTGGCCTTCAGAGACTGCTTGTCTACCAGGGTTTGCCGTCAGCATTGCAAGGCACCAGCTCAGCATCCAGGGCAGAAGTGACTACCCATGTGTCAGCGCTGGTCAGGGACAACATAGGGAGGCATCTTTGCCTCGCTGAGTCGTAACACGTCACATATTCAAATTGAATAAAATCATTGTTTACTGTCAACTGTGTTTCCACTGGACCGTCACCAGTCACCCATCTGATTACGACTGCACCCTTCACAGTGGTATCAGTAATGCATATGTCACCACAAACAGCTACAGAAGGTCTGTCATCCCCTGCAGCAGTATGTTCAAACCACAGCTTACAGAATCGTCATTTCAAATGATTAACAATCATTGGGTTCAGGATTAAAGGCTGTGTAATAGTAAAGTGTGTAAAACCAGAGGAATAAGCTGATTCATCACCGTTTAAGGGTAAATCTAGCGATGAGCTGTTAGTATGTGGAATTTGTCTATGCATTCTGCCCCTTGTGCTGAGTCCATAGCACTTGACTGCCTGATGTGTAATCGTTTGCAGAACATGGGTAGACAGTTTAAGAGCCCAGGTGGCTCATGATTAGACAAAGAAGTATGTTAGTCGTGAAGATGAGTAACAGTGTGGCAGCAGCGAAATTGGAGACAAAAGGTGTCACCAGTGAAGAGTGCTATCGTTGACATTACATTTCGTCTCTTCAAATAAAGTACAATAATGTGAGGACAATCATATATTTACATCCAAAATAAACTGTTGAAAGTACCACTTTTAGGGTGAAGTTCAAACAGCCGCCATGAAATAGTTACACAACGTTTCAGACTCTTTTATTTCAACCAAACTCTACAACATACTTTCCAAAAAGCAAGTGCACATTACTGGAGGTTACAGTAATATAATAAGTAGAGAATGCTTGTCATTTGGTTAAAGTAATCAAGAATCTCACCCATGTACTTAAAAACGACCCGAAAAATGGAGGGCTTCAGTTAATTCTTAAGCTTGTCTCCATGCATATTCATCAGAGGAGTCCAAAACACATATGGTCTGTGGGAGGTAATCTGGTTTTTTTTGCATTATTTAAAAGAAGATACACATAAGTTCTGTGGAAGGCAATCTGGGGGTTTTCTGCACTTTTTAAAAGAATATTGTAGCCGAAAGGTAAAGCAAAGTAATGTCCTTTAAAAATTAGTGACCTACAACAATACAGGACGTGGATATTTATATACAAGATATGGTAAAAACTTTGTATGGCGCTCTGTAGTAAAATCACATTCATTTTGCCAAATAAATATCATGAATTAATTCCCAGTTGGGGTTTTCAGTTTTTTGAAAAGGAAATATTAAGCTGAGATACATAGGAACGAAGAAACTTAAAAATAACGATCATAAATTCCGTGGTCTTGAATTTCTAGTTTATTTTTTAATTCATAAATATGCAGTGCGAATCCTTGCATGCTAAATTATATACATTTTATTTTTTTACTTTGGTGCCCTGTGCTGCCACCTAGTCCTCAAAACGTAGGGGCAATATTTTACCCTTGAGTGCACCCAGCACGCCCATTTAGTAGTGTCCCACCTCGAACTGAGCTCCAGTGACCAACAAAGACCTGTCTGGAGATGCCCATAAAGCTGTGGTACATTAGGCTGACTGTCGCCTACCATTTGGCCCCATAATGAGGAGACTGCACTGCCATTTATTTTCATGACAGGGTATCTTTTTCTTGTATGGGTCACCCTTACAGCACAGCAAAGGGCAAGATATTTTCTGTTAATTTCTCAACGATATTAAAAACTCAAAATGCTAACATAATCTGGATAAAAGGAGTTATCCAGAAAAAATATAATGAATAAAATCGGATGTCACCTTCTAACTGATATAACACGAAGTTAACAACTCTATAATTTTATAAAATTAAAAATTTTCACTCAGAATTCTATGCTCAGCATCACATGGTAAATTTTTTTTACCAACCGTGAAGCTTCATTGTCGTTTTCTGGGTGACCAAGACATTCTTTCTTCTTGATATATTTATAATATAGGTCTGGTAATTGGTTATGAAACAGTGTGGGATTACATTAATGTCACGATTAAATTGTGTAACTCACTTTAAACCTTGGAAAGCATCATACACTTGGCGGATGTAGATTCCACATTTTTTGACAGAAAACTTCATTTCTTCCATTCGTTATATGGATATTCTGTAGTTCAATGTGATCAAACATGTCAATCTTCTGATCATATTTTTGGTTTGTTTGGAAAACAACAAAGGTAAAGTATGGCATATAAAATTCTGTAGGCTTATAATAGTTTGTGATGTCTAGCTCAAAAATTCTCTTCCCATTCAATCGAGAAACCTCTATAGTTAGTGGTTAAAAGAAAGATATAGGAATCTTTGAAGTTTTTAGTTTATCTTGCTCTAGCTTGAGTGAATATTGTGGCTCACATCTAACCACAAGAATATGTATTTCCACTGACTCCACAATAATTTTGCTTTCCTTAGGAAGTGTGGTCACATCTATAACTCCAGACTGTTTATGATCACCCCATTGAAGAATGCCATCATTTACATTACAATACACAAGAATTAATCGATGGATTGGTTGTAATTCATGATAAAGAATTAGGTGGAAATAAGAATTAGCGTAATGGAAAAGTAGGCACAATACAGATGTCAACTCATACATTTAGTGATTTTATTATCAATAAGCCTAATTTAATTCCTTATTTGATGAGAATTCTCAATAATATTCCACACATTTTGGATGAGTAAAGAGCATAGTAAAGGATCACTAAGTTGAGGTTTATATAATTTGCCATTACTAAGAAGGCACCTACCAGGATATTTGTACTAAGGACCATACACTCAACTGGATAAAAGACTACCACATGATGATATGGGTATAAATAAATTAGGCAAAGATTGCAGCCCTATGGATATAATATAGATTTAGAAAACAAGGCACAAAGCAAACAAAGAACTTCAGTTAGCTGCAAAACGAAACTGCATGCTTCTGAAGCCGCACTTGGTGAAAAATTAGCAGCTAAAGTAATTAGAGGAATAAGGTCTGGGAAACGAAAATTAAGAATGGGTTTAGATGTTAATGAAAATGGGTGTGGACTATAAAAAATTCAGGTAGCACCCTTTTGGGACCACGTAAAAATATTTATCATTAATAAATTTTAACTATATAAATGATGAACTTCAACAAAATGATTATAAGTAGCTGCCCAGTGACAAGACTAAAGCTAAAGCAATTACAATTAAACTAAGTAATGAGCAATTAAATAATATTGATAATGTTTTAACTGATTCTGAAAAGAAAAGCACAGATAAGAAAACAGGTGAAAATTATTTGTAACATTAGATACATATGTTGTGACAAAAATATCGACGATGTAACAAGAATGATGGTATGATCATGAATAACAAAACATGAAGGTGGCCTTCTTCCAATTTTACTGGCAGTGTTAGGTGCAAATGGCTCAGTAGCAGGTGAAACTGCAGCTATTACAAAATAGTTCATGACAGAAAAAGACTGATGCAGAGTTATCAGAACAAAACAACACAATCTAGCAATGGAGAAGAAAGGGACTGGAGTAAAAAATTGCAAAAATAATCAAAAATAAAGTTAGTCTTTATCAACTCTTGATCTAGTAAAATTAGCTAAACAACTAAAAATCAAACATCTTCGTTTAGTCATCGTGACTGATGAACTGCCTATTCATCCTACAGAATATGATTCTGAACTAGTAAATTTACACACATTAGGTCATAATGGCACATACTGGTTATGTTATCTTAAAGCCAAAAAAAAAAAATGTATTTGATTCATTTGGAGGAAATATTCCTGAAGAATTGGTTAAATATCTTGGTTCAAGAGAGTTCTATAGTGCACAGCAAACACAAATTTTTAATGAAGTGATATGTGACCATTTGTGTCTGTTTGTTTTAAAATTGTTGTCAGATAATTACAAGCTTAGTGAAATTTTGAATCTAGTAAATGTTTGTTTTTGGAAACAAGCTACAGCCTAAAGGTCATATGACTAATAAACATATAAACTTAGGAAACATCGGAAATGAATTGGAAGCAAAAATTTATCAAAAGTAGACAGCTTAATTAAGCAATTTAGTGAAGAATTATGTAACCCTTTTCAAGTAACCAAAACTTATGTTGATTTTAAAGGTAGAAGATCAGTAGAGTTAAAGGTCCAATAAGTGGTTATGATACAGTTACCAAACGATTAACCAGATTCATACCAATACAACACATCTGTGACAAAAAGATGAAAAGCATGGATATGACTCTTGCATGTGCTTTAGATAGATGCAATAGACTAGAAAACGCAGTACAGAATAGACAAACGATTAAGTTTACTTTTATGTGTGTAGTTGAACAAAAATGCCAAATTTTGAATACAATTTCAGTCTTAAAACAATTATTGTTGTTGCTAAAAATATAAACAAAGATTTGGCATTTGATGACTGTGATATCACAGTAAATGTATCTAACCAGTTAAATGAATTACATAATAATAATCAATCAACAGATTTTCTAACTGTGATATTTAGAGATATGTTTACAACTGTACCAGTAGATTTTAAATTAATAATTATGTTTAGTGAAATAAATCAAACTTATTAAATTTTGAATAGATATAAATGGTGTTTGAAGTGTAGAACATTTACTGAAACACATCATTCTCATATTTAACAACTAAAAATGGAAGGCTGAGGATTATAGTTCATTGTATAATTTTAACAGTAATTTGATAAAAAATTTGTAGGTGCAGGACCTAGGCTAAATATATTTGTGAAGAAGTAATTAATGAGTTATATAAGCTAATGAGATAAAATTTTATTTATTTTTATAGATCATTTATTGCCAGCTGATATGATAGAAATGGACTTTGGGAAGTTGAAAGGTGCCTCAAAATCTGCTTCAGCTATTTGAGTTAAAAGGAAAATAGATAAAAATGTAGCTGATGCTTCCAAAAAAATTTTAAAGCTAAGATGAACAAAGAATTTACAAGTAGATAATGATAAAGCATTTTATAATACAGGTCTACAAAACCTTATGAAGAAAAATAGTATTACTCATTAGTCTACTTTCTCAGAATTAAAGGCATGTATTGTTGAAAGATTTAATAGAACACAAAATGAAGAAATGAGAAAGAGATCTGCTCTTCAACATAGTTATAAGTTAGTGAACTCAGTTATAAAACTAGATGATGAAGACAATAATGCAAAACATTCAACAATAATAATGAAGTCATTGGAAGTTAATGATAAAAATTATAAGTGGCTTGTCATTGTCTTTAACCATAAGCCAAAATTTAAAGTAGGAGATAAAGGCAGAATTAGTAAATTACAGTAAATTTTTGAGAATGGATACACTGCTAATTGGAAACAGAAACTTCGGAACCTGAAAGTTTTATTAATTTTAATCCAGTCAAATACAAATTGAAGGTATTGAATGGAGAAGACATTAAAGGAAATCATTATGAATATATCTACAAAAAAGAAATTACCCTGATGTATATTTTGTTTAGAAAGTTTTGAGGAAGAAAGGTGAATAAAGTCTTTATGGAGTGGCTAGGTTTTGACAAATCATGCAATAGGTGGGTAAAAAAAATTATTATATAAAATTTTATGTATATAAATGTTTCATGAAACTGTGTATTTAGAGGATACCCTAAATATTTTAATAATTTTAAATTATCTTCTAACACCTAGGATTCTTTGTGGTTTCATATTATCCTCATACAAAAGCTGATAAACTGAGAGCATACATGCTTTAAAAGCTAGAGGAATTAGGATGTAATGGATATTCTAAAATGAGAAAACATCAACTTATTGATCTCATCGAAAATGGGTGCAACAACAAGAAGACGCATTGAAGTGATGGACCTAAAGCTAAAGCAAAGAACTAGGAGTTAAAAGATATTCTAAAATAAAAAAGTGAAAACTTGTGGAGCAATCTGTACTTTTGCTACTGGTTCTTGAGCGTCTTTAGCTGATGTCTGATGTTGTTTCTGTGAGAGTTAAATATGTCAAAAATTAAATAAATAAAAACAATTTTGCAACTGAGACACCTATTCTTTCTTGAGCACCTCAAGTAGTTGCTGTACCATTAGCTGAAAGATGAAGTGGTGTGAATTTTATCATTCTCTACCTAGTCGGCTGGTAAAAGAAGAGGCTCATTATTTTATTATCTGATGTTCAAAATTATGAAAACCATTTTGAACATCGCTATTAGTAAGTGTTGTTGAAGTCATAAATTTATACATCTCTGAGCGTAGACACTTGAGTGTTAATAATTTTGATAATACTTCAACTAACACAGTTAGACGCATTAGAGCAATCATTCTCAATGAAATAAATCAATGACACATTAAGAAAAATTGAAGTAACGTCCTGGCTCTTTCGACCTATTTTAAGTTGACAAGCTTTTTACAGATGTCGTTTTTGTTAATAGAATTCACATTCTTAATAACACAATACAGGAGACAGACCAACACATAAATAGAACTCAGGTCAACAAATTGATGTGCCTTAGAAAAGTGTACAAAAAAGATGAGAGATTAGGGGAAAAGCATGAGGCACCCAGCTTTCATTTTGCCAGACTGTTTCTGACACTAACTTTTACAGTCTTCAAACTAGGGTCCTGTTTAAGGTCTGAAATATTATGTCAATCCATGTTAAATGATAAAGCAGTGACCTCCCTCTCAGCTGATTTGAAGTTCACTGTTGATAAGGCCCTCACCAAAAACTTAAAAAAGGAGTTTAAGGCGATGATTTCACAACCACAAATGGTTGGCGCTGATGTGCATTTATCTATCCCCTTTTTGGGCCCCTTTTGTTACGACTTGGCCAAACTGTTTAGGAATACTAAGGTACAAATTGCGATGTGGTAAGACAGCACCTGCTGCCTCACAAAGGGAAACCTAAGTCTTCCCCATTTGCGAGATTGGGAGTAAATAAAATTAAGTGTCTCAGTCATCATGCACGTGATATCTGCCAGATGGCAAGGTTCTTTATAGCCCATTTAAATGAGCATCTTTAGCAACAAAAGGGGAACTTAAAAAATTTTCTCCCTTCATGTAACATTTGAAAACTTCTCGCCATTGCCCCATAAATGATCTTGATATTTTGTATGTTGCAGAGAATGACAAGACGATCTTCAAAGAATGTGAAATTTAGAAAAATGTCTGTTTTGAGTGCTTCCTTGTTTTTGTGTTATATAGGGGATCTACGTTTTCATTATTCTGTAAACAAATTCTTTGTTTTTGCATCCAGTGGTACCACCTCATACAGTGTCAGCCACTTTGATCCATAGCTCCATAGTCAGAGTTCTAAATGTTTGCCCTAAGAATGCTTTATACACCTGCACTATGCTGTAAACATGCCATGCTGTGTGTTAAGAGTGGGTACATATAAACATAGGTAATGTGTGATCCTTGTACGATTTTATTCTTTATATTAATCACATACTGTGTGAACCATGGTCTCTTACCCCTCAGTATTTGTTACTTTATCTCCGCCTTCATTTAAGTGGTTTCTTATGATTGTTACACCTACTGCTCTTCGCCTTGAAACATATTATTATTTATTTCAATAGGTGGATGTGTCCTGTGTATTTTATTTGATGATGTGCGGGACATTCTGTACTCTTGTCACTGGTCCTCAAGTGTTTTTACCCAGTTGACGTGTCCTGTAAATTTTATATGTGATGTGCCATTTTTGGTGATTGCAGGATTTTCATTACATTTGACTGTGGTCCTCAAGTGTTTTTACCCAGTTAGTTTGTCTTTGGTTAGCTCTTTTGACAACTCAGGTTAGGTTTTGCAGTTACTGTATTTAACTGACAATGTAGCTTCATAGCTGATTCCTGGTTCATAAATTTGTACTGGGGAAACTTGTTTCTCCCCACAGATGCCTATCAATGCACCCCTGAGAGTGAAATGCATCACAAATTAAATAAACAAAAGATCATTTTCAAACCAAGACTGTGTATTCTTTCTTGAAAACTTTTTATATGGATTAATTATGACTTTGGAAATTTGTTTTTTGAAGAATTGTGAAAATTGTGTTCAACAACAACTGAAACATATAGAAATAAAGTTGTTGATTATATTAAAAAGAATAATCTGTTTAATGAATGTGGATGGAAGTTAATATCAGGACATTTTAAACTGCCTGAAGATTTTATGAGAGTATTTAAAAACAAATGGGATTGATATATCATAACTACAAGATCTATCTGAAGATTTTACAAGAGAATTTAAAGATAAAACTAACTAGAATTTTAAGATAAATGAAACTGGGATATTGTATCTTGTAAACGAAATATATCTATGAAGCTTTTGAAAAAGAGTTTCAGGATAAAGTGAATTGGGACTGAATATATTTTATGAAATATTGTGTGAAAACTTTACTAGAGAATATCAAGAAAAATTAGATTAGTACGATATTTCACGTGCAATACATTTATCAGTAGAGTTTGCTTGAGAATATCAAGACAGAATAAATAAAACACTATATCAATTACATAGAATTTATCAGGATTTTGTGAGAGTTTCAAGATTAAATAAAGTGGGAGTACAAATCAAGTAATCAGGTACTGTCTGAAGATTTCACATCCAGAATTTTAAGATCAAGTTGATTGGGAAAACGTTTTAATATAGCAATATCTGTTAGCATCTTGCATACAAAAAAATCATACAAAAAATAATTTCGTATGAAATACATGAGCAGGCTGATGACCGTTTTATATATTTAATCAAACGAAATCATCAGCTTCTGAAAACAAAATATAACCAAATTTTTCATGAAGAATGTGTTGATAAATGGTTAATATAAACTTATTCTTTCCCAATATGTAGATATGTTATTAAAAGATACAAAGAAAATTTTCCAGGCGAAATGTCGATTGTATTCCACTGTAATATCGTATAAAAAATTTATATTAACTGAATTTTATATCATTATTGAATTCTTCTTGTGTGTTATCATTCAAAATATTAAAATACCATGTTAGCAAACATAATCTTCTTTCTTTCTCTGGTAAACGTTTATTCAGTTGGGATAATAATTAAGTCTTAACATTTCTTCAAAATCTGGATGTAGAACCCTAATATTATTAAATTGTTTTTGTAGGGTTTTTCTTTTTCCACTGATGACATAATAATTATATTTGAAGTTATTCTCAGATGATCTTGAGAGTATGAAGACTTGTATTAATAGTCATTAATATTTTCTTGCATTATTTCCACAGTATGATGAAGTATTCCATGTCAGTTTTGTATGTGATCTTCTTAATTTTTCCTAATGAGTTATTTGGCTATGATTCATTTCTTTCACTTATTTCTTAATATTATATTCTCCATGTTTACCAATTTATGGTAAAACTCCACTAGTTCCCCTTTTTTTAATAATTTGGCTCCATCCTTTTGTGATTTAAAAATTGAGGAATATAGACCAATTTCATTTATATTGTGTGATGTTGTGAATTTTCAGGGGTCACTGATTCATGGACCTCTTCAAGACTAGTAAAATATATCTTTTCTTACATTCTAAAACTTCTGCAACATCCCTAGCCAAAGTTAAGGATTATTCTTTTCATCAGTTATTACAAATGTTTGCTTCCCAATGGCATAAACTTGTTTTAGATGAGGCCTTCCATTGATACCATTTATACAGAATGAAAATATAATAGATAAAATACTTTCACTTAGCAAAACTTTACCTGCTGATAAACTAAAGTATCATATCCTTTTAGGAAAGTAAATGTGTTTTGAAATGCAGCAGCCTATTTTTCTGGCCTCCCTTTAAGATCATCAATAATAGTTGTTGAAGGTAGTAATTATTTTTGATTTCATTTCTTCTACAACAGAGTCAGTAAAAATTTGTTGATAAAAAGTTTTTCTCTTCTCTTTTATTTCCTCATTAATATTGTTAAATTGATCATATAATTCCTCACCATAATAAGATAAGTATTGAAATGAATGCTCTACATTTTTTACTTATATGTAGTCTGTGTACACCAATATTAATATTTAGCATATTTTTTACTAATTTATAATGGATACATTCATATTTTCATGCAAAGTATTTTATCTTCTTTATGGTTGCCATTGTTCCAAGTTGATACTTCTACTGAAAGATATTTTTAGACAATATAGCATCAACTTTGAAATAATATATCTTGGCATATATTTTTGGTGGAGCAGTACAGATAATTTAATCTTTTTTCATCTGAACTACATCTCTAGTACATCAGTTTTTAAGGACTCACTGTATTTTCTTGTAGTTCTTTATCTTTTGCTTGTTTTAGACTCTCGTTAATTTTTAGTTTATTTTCAAATTGTATTGCTTTTTGTTTAATAATTTTTTGAGACTGAATTACTGTATATTATGTTATACTTGTATGAAATCATTTCATATTTTTTCCATTCTGAGATAATAGTTTCTTACTTGTTTACATAGTTTTGTGTTCAATGTCATCTCAAATTCTTTGAACTTGTCAAAATGTACAAAAATACATTTATCTCGAACAAGATTATTGGGGTTTAAAATTTTATTTTATTTCGAATATATTCATATCCTAGAGCTAATATCTGTGTGTAGTATCTCATTCCCTTTAAGAAGTTCTCTTTAAGAAGTATCAAAGCCTAATGATCAGATACATTCCATTTTATAGAATAAATTTTATTAATAAAGATTAATGTTTATTAAATGGGTTGTAATTGCTTGATTGATTCAATGTCTATAAAATTTTTAAATTCTTGATATATGTATTATCACTAATATTAATTGCAATTATACTGCATAAATTTAATGAAATCTGTTATAAAGAGGTGAAGTCAGGAAATGATAGTAGTAAATTCCTAACAAAACTAAATGTCTTTAAATTACCTTACGCTAGGGAATAATTTTAGCTTTTAAACTGATGGAGCAGTCTTAGAAAATTGGTTGACCATACAAATTAAAAAAAATTCTAATTTTTCTTGCCTCTCATACAATTTTCTTCCAGTTATAAAATATCTAGCTAAGTTCTAATATATTTTACCACAAATAAGATATTTTTCATTTTCCTTTCCCAAAAATTAATAGTTTCTTTGTATCATTTAATGTTGTCTTCATGATCAATTAATATGAACCATTTACAATTTTTCCAAAATCTTTCTCAAAACGATTTCTGAACTTTCACTCTTCAATAATGTAATGATGGGTCCTATTCTACATATTTTTGGATTTTGTGCTACTGTATTTAACAGTATCATTGTATTTACTTTCTGCTAATTTTATTTAAATCTGATTAAAATGATTTCGAAATAAATAGAAGCATCTGAAAACTGTAAAAATTGTGAAGTGGAGTTTCAATAATTATTTTTATTCATATATGGTCACAAATGGTAACTATTCACATATTTGTAAATAGTCATAAAAACATATATAACTATAAACACATTTTTTCAGCCTGTGGTAAATATGTCTCAGCCTGCTATTACAAGAAGCATTTAAAACTCTTTTTCAGTGGTGGTCATATTAAAATGATATCATCATCCTAAAATGATGATGATGAAGAGTAAACAGGCTGTAAAAACGTGTAAAACTATATTAAATGTCAAGAAATTAAAAATTTTAGTTTGTTTTACTAAAATCCTACATCTAGGGACATGCTGTCAAGAAGATATGAGAAGACATGTTAAAAGGAAAATAGTGTGTAAGTATGCAAAAGGAGTAATTGTAAAAGTGCCAAAAGTGTTTATTGTCAGCCAAACATATATAATTAAGTTAAAGAGAAATTTAATTAATCACTACATTTGGTATTTTCATTAAATTCCCATTTTTCACAAATCCAAACAAAAATTTTTGTTCTTAAATGGAACAGACTTTGAGACAATTTACACTAGCTCGGCTTTGTGATGCTTGTAGGAGAAATAATTTAAGGGGATATAGTACACTGACTAAGGATGGTTTAATTAATTTAACTAGATAACCTAATATAACAATTCACTCTTTCCTTATGAATCCAAATAATCTCAATTCCATGAAATTAGATGGGCTCAGATATTCAGCTAGAATACAGTAAATTAAACAAATCAGCATTAATTTGTGTTACAGGAGTTCCCTTTTCATACTCTAAAGATTAAATCTAGGCAAAATGTGTAATTAATATAAATTCATTTCAGATTTTTAATGATGTTTTGGAAAAAACTCGAGCACTGAGGAAAGGATAAAAAGATACTGAGATAAGATCGAATGTATCCAGTCAGTATTAAACTATTCAAGCAAGAAAGAGATGAAATCATCAAAAAAAGATTTCTTTGAGATTAAGGAAATAAGATCAAAATTAATGATAAATTTAAGGCTTCATCTGTTTACTACAAAGTAGTTTTTAACAGTATGGCTAAAAACTACTTTGTAGTTTTAGGAAACTCGATAATATTATTGAAAAACCAATTATATAACAAAAGCACTTGATTCTTTGGTGCAAGTAGCAAAATAGGGAACAAATTTCACAACTACAAAACCATAAATGTTTCTTCAAATTTCTGCAGTGTATAAATCATCAGATAGTATGTGACAATCTGTTAAGTTTTGTGCAATAATATCAGTAGTATATTATCATCTGTTGAGTCTGTTTGTACAACAGATGCAATATTTAGTGTTCAGATGTTTAAAATTCCTATAAGCAGGAGAGGTAATAGAATAATTAATGTAACTAAGGACAAAAAACTGGAAAGTGTATTACACCAACTAATAATAACGATTATCTGTGTTGTCCTAGAGCTATAATAGTGGCATTAACATATCAAACAAATTTTATCTCGTTTAGAGAGCTAACTACAGTTAAATTTAAGGAAATTAGGGTGGGAGGTAATATAAATTACAAAATGAGTTAACTGATGTATTATGTGAACAGTTAGCAGAATACAATGAAGAAGGATTTACTCTAGATTAAATTACAAATGTTGAGCAACTACTAGGTATCTGAAGAATTGTTTTGTGCTGAAAATTTCAGTTCTGCTACCTACAGTGGTGATACAAAAGTAATGAAGACATATCTGTATAAAAATCAAAACCATTTTTATGTAATTAAAATTATGTCAACATGCTTAAGATCGACATATCATTGTAATATTTGCAATAAACAATATTAAAACAAGAAAAAACATAGCTGCAAACTAGAGAGAAAAGTCCACATGTTGTGCAAAGAGAAGAAGACAATACTGAGGAAAATAAAAAAATATTGTGGTAACTTCAAATGGTATTGTTACAAAGAAGAATGCTTAAACAATAACCTAGTTTTTGACACAGTTTATAAATTTCAAGAATGTAAACAGATCTGTTTGAGATCTGAAGTACATAAATTTGGCAATGAAATAAGCAGAAACTGTCAGCAAATAGTTAAAATAAAAAATCATAAGTGTTATGTACAATACAGAACATGAAAAGATGATGTTTGTGAAATAAAGTTTGGTGAAGTGTCTCTAGTAAAAGGGTGCCAAAATTGTGGTAAATATGATTGTTATATTAATGTAGGATACCAAGGTTATTACGTTTTCCAATGCTGGGTATGTAAAAATACAGTTATAGGTAAACAATTGAAATGTGGAAAAATGTAGATAACTGAGAATTCCTTGTACTTCTACAGAGAGATACATGCGGTTTGATTATGAAGCTCAACAAGAAACTGGTGTACATATTCCAAATCCCATAACAGCTCTTAATTTTAATGGTGATATTGCTTATAAATTTAAGACAAATGATATTTTCTGTATTTGGGTGATACTTGATTCATAGCTTATTATGCTAAAGCCTGTGATTCACAATTCTGTCTGAAGTAATGTGTTGCAAATACAATAAAACCATATATCGTCTTCACAGGAACTAAATTAATATTATTAGAGACATAGGAGTTAGGTCTGCAAATTATAGATAACAGCAAATTTGTTGAAGGCCCTCTTAGTAGCTTCCCAAAAGTTTAATTTAAAAGTACCAAAGAAAAGTTACTTTCCACATCTGTTCAATACAAAAAAATATTAAAATTACACAAGAACAATTCCTGATACTGCATATTATTGTGTTGACAGTATGAAACCAAAAGATTAGGATAGATTTCTCAAATGGCACAGTAAAAAAATGGAAAAGAATTATGTATTCAATACAGGGAAAGAGATTAATAAATACTATATTTCTGGTGTAGAGATATTGAACAAAGTTTGCTTAGAACTAAGAAAACAGTTTGTGGTAATAGCTGATACTGATCTGGTCTGTCTGTTAACAACTGCTGGAGTTTGCATAGCTATATACAGCTCTGATACTGCATATTATTGTGTTGACACTATGAAACCAAAAGATTAGGATAGACTTCTCAAATGGCACAGTAAAAAAATGGAAAAGAATTATGTATTCAATACAAGGAAAGAGATTAATAAATACTGTATTTCTGGTGTAGAGATATTGAACAAAGTTTGCTTAGAACTAAGAAAACAGTTTGTGGTAATAGCTGATACTGATCTGGTCTGTCTGTTAACAACTGCTGGAGTTTGCATAGCTATATACAGCTCTAATTATTTGCTTGATGGAAGAATATCTGTTTGGATAAAGAACAAAAAGGAAATTATAGGAAAGAGTCTTTTCCTTGGCTAAACAGTTTAAACAATAATAATATTCAACATACTGTTAATGGTGGTGAAGTAAGTATAGCTGGGACAAAACAGTACTGTACGTGTTTTACCATGGTTGTAAATAATTTGAGACTGGGTTATCTCAGCTGAGTGTAAAAATGTAAAAGTTGTTGAACCATTGAATCTAAAGAGATGCTATTTCTGCTGGTCATGGAAATATAATAAAATTAAGAGATAAAGCAGGCGCTGTAAAGAGAAAAGAAAATATATTGATGTTTGTAGTCTCTGTCTAACTGTACAATTTTATAGCTACTGCCCTGAATGGCATCTGACGAAAACATATAAACCACAACATTATTCTAGTAATTTGTACAGATTTATAGAATGTAAATACTAGCACCTAGAGGATTGTATCATCCAGATTGAACAGTATGGATAATGATCGATAAAAATAAAAAAAACCTGTTGTTTCCTTCGTGTGTCAAATGTGTAGAATGAAAAAAAGTGAATGTAACTACAATGATGATGCATTTATTTTATTGTAAGGCTGATGAAGGCAATAAAGCTGTGGAAAAAGGATACAAACTTTTTGATGTCTGTAATGTATGGGATTTTAGAAATAAAAGGAATGTACTGCTTAAAAATTCTATAACAGACATCATGAAAATAAAATTAGAAACCAAATCTCCATAATTTTGAAACCAGTGAGATGTATGCCATAAAGTTGAAAAAAATTTGGATACTGAATTAGAACCTGTTGACATAAAAGAAAATCCAGGAAAATGTGTTATTGATAAGATATGTCTAAATTGATTATGGGGAGAAATTGGACAACGACAAAGAATATGAGTGTGCTACAAATTTATAGCAATTTTATAAGATATTATTTGATGACTGACTATATAACATAGATATAAATCTTATTAACGAGAATGTAATTCAAATTAAGTATACTTCCAAAGATTATTATGTGGAAAATAAGACTGCTACAAAAATTTTCATTGATGGATGTACTGCATCAGATGCAAAGCTTAGGTTGTATGATATATTAGATAAGCTAGGAGAATCTGTTATTTATTTTGATGTGGATAGTACAATACATATTGATGATGGTAAAAATACTGTGGATACTGGATGTATATTGGATTAATGGACTGATGAGTAAGGGAATAGTTTTATTACAGATCTGTCTTGAACTGGACCTAAATTACTATTTTGAGGAAACGATGAATGTACTGTGATCAAGATAAAGGAATTTACTTTAAACTATAAGAATATTCAAAAGCTAAATGGCAAATCTATGATAACATTAACTGAAAAAAATGGTTCAAATGGCTCTGAGCAATATGGGACTTTAACTTCCTAGGTCATCAGTCCCCTAGAACGTAAAACTACTTAAACCTAACTAACCTAAAGACATCACACACATCCATGCCCAAGGCAGGATTTGGACCTGCGACTGTAGTGGTTGCGCCATTCCAGACTGTAGCGCCTAGAACTGCTTGGCCACTCTGGCTGGCTAACATTAACTGAGAGTGAAGTGAAAAAAGATACAGTTAAGTTACAACCCCATAAACAGTGATTGTAATATAAACAGTTTAATCAGCAAGCAAATTAAGAAAGAATTCTCATTTCAGTATGATAAAAGAGTAGTTCTAAAAAATTATGATAAAGTGGCATAAGGATATTAAAATAAATTTTCTGTATTTTCTAATATAAAAATAAAATCTGTATCAGGTACTTCGTTATAAAAATTAAATAAATCTAGTAGTTTCTTTATTGTATTCCCTGTTTTCTAACTCCCATTTGGTCTCTAGATTTCTATCTTATTAATTCATGATTTTGACAATCATAAAAATTATCAAAATCAGAATAAAAAAGTAATAAATCTGAAAAATACTTCTTTAAATAAGTCAGGCTTTATTAAACATAACTAACTCTACCTACTTCCTTATATGATATTTTTTTGCACAAAGTTGTAATTGTTATATAAATATTCATTCTTGGGATCTAGACTGTGTTAAGATATTTTTAATTGTTTTAAGCATTTTTCTGTTATTGATAAGAATTAGAATTTTTTTTATTTCTCTTTTTTCCACAAGCATTTTTGGGTATTTCTTTTTGTAAACAATTTATAGCTACAAATATTTTCTCTTTTTCATTTAAAGAATTTTGTTCTTTTTAAAATATGTATGTAACTTGAAAAAACTCAATAGCTTGAATAATATAGTTTTTCTATCTCTGTTGTCCCTATATAACATATAATTTTGTTATTCTATCTATATAAATAGGGGCTCTACTCAAGAAGCTCAACAGCACTGGTATTTTTAATTTGTTTAAAAAAATTAATGAGATAGAAGTCAATGAATTATATTGCATTACTGGATAAGGATATTTAAACACTAAATATGGTGACAAAATTTGTGTGGAGCACAATAACAAATTTAAAATTACTTTGCCAAACAGATAACATAAATTAATTACTGGTAGGGATATTCAGTTCTTTGAAGCAAGAAATATTAAGCTGAGATTAAAAGGAATGAAGAAACCTAAAAGTAACGGGAATGAATTTCATGATGTAGAAGTTGCAGATGAACTTTTTAATTCATATGTACACAGTGCTACATCTTGCATGTTAATTTATATACCTTTCTTTTTTATTTTTGTTCTCTTTGCCGCTGCCTTGTTCACAAGAAGGAGGGACATTATTTGACCCTCCCAAGTGCTTCCAGTTTTTTCATTTAGTAGGTGGAACTCATCACTGAATACAACTCTACTCCAGTCAGTGAGGTTCTAGACCAAAGATGTGTCTTTAGTCACTTCAGACAGTAACGCGATACTAACAGGCCTCGCCTGCCATATGGCATGATAACCAGGAGTGAACAGTTGGAATTCCATTTCTTTTCATAGAACGACAGTTTTCACTGTAATCTGCGACACTTGTACAGCATAGAAAGTCGTCGACGATGTTGTCTGCTCTGTTCTGTTGTCCTTCATAACAAGCCATTCTTGTCTTACATTTCAGCAAGATAACGCCCGTCCGTACATGGCGAAAGTGTCTACTGCTTCTCTTTGTGTTTGCCAGACTTACCTTGGCCAGGAAGAACGCCGGATCTCTCCCCAAGTGTGAACGTTTGGAGCAGTATTGGCAGGGCCCTCCAACCAGCTATGTGCCGTTGCACATAATTTTGCTCGTTGTTCCTCAGGAGCACATTCAACTACACTATCAGTCATTGCCAAGCTGAGTAAGTGCTTGCATGAGGGATAGTGGAGGACCAATCCGTTATTGGTTTCCTCGATTTGTGAAGTTGTTACTCTTCACACTCTGTACATGTACATTAAATCTACTGATTTCAGTTCAGAGGAGACGAGTTCTTAGAGCGGATGATCATGTGGACAGGGCTGAATCTGTTCAGTAGTGTACAACACAAGTTCAAGGTGTGCTGTGAGTTCAAATACTGAATCTCAGCCTTGTAAGACAAGCAGCTGTTTACGAGCTGTTTACTGTACAGTCAATGTCTAATGTAAACGACGAGTATGATGTGGGTGAAGGGTGCAACGTGAGGCGGAAAGTAAATGTTGTGACAGAGCATCAAGCCAAAGTTAGTTTTCGGCGGTAGAAAGCTTTTGCTACTGTGGAACTGTTACACAGTGTGTTTACTGCACTAGACAAACCAGTTAAGCCGCGCACAAAAGCACAAAGGTGTAATTCACATGCTATAGCCACCAGGCACCAGGAAGTTGTTTTGGGTGGGCAGGAGTACCAAAAAACGTGGCATTTCGAAGAGAATTCAGTCTGTAGTGAGCAGTACAGTGGGAGGAGTATGGGGGACTAGCTGCCAAAGTGTGAATGGTATTTCTTTATGTGGTATTCTAGTAACTATAGTTTTTGGCCTATGTTGTCTTGGGGAACATAAAGAGAACTGGAATGTTAAGAATGAAGTCCGACTAATTGTTTCAAAACAAAGGGTTAAGTAACCACCACACAGACGGTTAAAATTCCAAGCATAAGAATTTAATGAAGCCAATTCATGATTTGTTGAAGTCGAATGTTAAGGATTATTTAGTAAGAAACCAGGGACTGGGTGTTCTCTGTTGAGGGCGGCAGTGGAGTGTCACTGTCTAGTCTTTGAGTAAAAGTAATAAGTCTTTAGAAAAAGTAGTAACAAGTAATGATGAGGCCGTCTTAACAGCTGTGGGCTGCAGTGTAGCGACATGTGGGGACTATGAGATGAAGGTAGCAGAGTTTCGCAGGAAAACGAACCAAAAGCGTATTAATAAATGTGAATTTTAAGGAAGGCTGAAAATCTCGTCACTTGACCCCAGCAGCACTATCACGGCGCTGTGACTCGACAGTGAGATAATGGGGCATAGCCAGCAGGAGCCATGGGCTCGAGACTGAGTGATGCCTATCACTATCGGCACTCTGCTCTTTACGGGACTTGGTTCAACAGCACCATCAACCTATAATCCATGCCTGCTCCTGCCGACGCTAAGTTCCCAGCGGGACTGGTTGCCCCAGTGCAAGACACTGTCCGACTGCTGCCAGAGTGCACCGAGTCAAATCGCACACACAGCTATCTACACTCACCTTCATGATGATGCCTGAGGGGCTGCCAGGACTCCAAGTCACCGGTGGAAGAAGTTCATTGCTGCCGGCCTACCAAGAACCTGCTGTCAGCATCACATGACGCCAGCTCACCATCCATCTGAGACCAGCATCATAATTTGTGAGCGCAACTGAAAATTAAAATAACTTGCAGCCGCTATATATTAGGGTCAGCCTCAATTTGATGTAAAACCATTAAATATGTAACACCAATGAGCTACTTCTACAAGTTTTGACGTTATTTACTAAAAATCATTATTTAAGGTAGATTAAGTATCATTTGTATTTGTAATAGAAAGCTCCAATTTCAGTAGTCTATTTAATTCCTGAAATAAAACAGCTCTATCAAGTTTCAAGGCTCTATAGTAAGTAAAAATGGGTGCAAGAAGCCTTGAAGAGGCAGTTCAGAGATCGTGTTCAATTGTCATTCCCGTTATAATAATTCTAGTTAGCAAAGTTTAAAAGCAGCCGAGCTAAAACTTTTGCAGCAACTACAGCAAACTTAACTCTATTTATATAAAAATTAAGAAGATTGTAAATTATTAAACGACAGAGCTGTTAATTAATATGTGTCCGAGAAAGAGGCCATTTAGGTACGGCTACCTGTGCCTAGGGCGGTTGATAGTATATGTTCCGTTTGGCAATCCACTGGGCCCCTGCATCAGGGCAGCCAGAGAGGCAGTGGGGACACACTTCGCACCGAGATATGTCAGTCAAATGCTGGCGTGCGTTGTGCTTGAAATGAACTTTACACCATCCTCGACCGCTTAGATTTCACGTATGTAACTGTTTGAGTGCCACCTGTAATGTTGACAAAAACATGTGGCAAGTGGTGACAGTATTTTCCACTTTTAAGGCGAGCGGTTAACTTTCGGTGATTATGAGTCAAGGCGATAGACTATTTTACTATAACTTCCTATAGAGGTGGCCTCTGGACTGTTAATAGAGCTATTTCCGACACGGATATTAGTTATAATATTAAGACTCATATTTTGTGCATGTGAACTTGCAATGAATCCAAACTCTGCTCTAATCGGTTTGAGGAAGTAACTAATAAAGCAAATGATTGTCATAAATACATTAAGGAAGTAAAACCTGTGTGAAATTATACCATGATGTTGATAATAATTTTTGTCACAGAGTGGAGGAAGTAGAACTACAATTAGAAGAATTAAATGCTGCATAGAAAAAAGAGTAACCTCTGGTAACTTTTGTGATACTACTATGGACAGCATGTTGCTTCAGTTGACGCAGCCTTTATCGGATGTCATCAATTTATACGTTTGATCCAAAGAAACAAATTGACCTGTTAGTGTTCTGGAATGATTTTGAGGGTGTTTTACGAAATGCATGGTCAGAACGCGAGAAAGTCTCTTTCATAAGAAGTCATTTGTCAGGAGACGCTTTGCGATGGCGAGCTGACGTAATGATTAGATATGAAGTCTTTCTGAAATTAAATTGCATTTCAAACAAAGCGATGTTCTGAGAGAATATTGTAGTGGTAAAGAGTTTACTCCAGTTCCGTGATCAGTTAAACAGTTGTCTGGAAAGTGCGTCTCACGGCTGTCATATCTAATAAAAACTGGGAATGATGACCATGGGAGTAGAAAGTAAGCAGCCTTGGTATTGGTAGAAAAGAATCATTTCCGCACCTAGACATAATGCAGATAGGTTCACTGAGTATCAGGAGCGTGCGGAAAGAGTAGCAGCTATTGAGGGCCATGTGTAGAGTAATAATAGATCTTCTAACAATCATATAAAATAATGGCAGTCGGAACGTGAGCGTTAGAACTACGGAAGTTCAGAACACACGATCTAATGATCGTGGCCAAGGCCTTGGTAGAGGAAGAGGAGTGAACCGAATGAGCACAACAGGCCGCATGTAGGCAATTAAGTCCCGCCTGCGAGTAAACTGGCGCTCACCATGCGGGAAGAGTGACACAGCCAGGAAAAGAAAAACACAGACCGCAGTCAGTCAGCACGCACAAACCGATAACATTGAAGATGAAATAGGAACATATAGTACTAACAACGTTCTAAACCACTGTCATTAGCTACTTGGCAGCATTTTGGAAGCATTAGAAAAATGCGACAAGAAGGTAAAAGAAAACGCTACAGATAAAAGCGAAGAACAAATTAACTGGTTTAAATCAGATGAGGAAGAAGATGAAATAATGATGGCAATATGAAGGCTAAAGTTTCAATGGAGGAAGTAGGGTCAACTTTTTAAGGTTCTAAGGTTGAGGAGTAGTTAGATGAGGGAAGTAGCAACAACAATGAGGTCAGCGGACAATTAACTGTATTGACGTGACCCAAACGGCAAAAGCAGACGACAGTGTTATACAGCAGATAGCAGTGTTGCGCAGGGATGCAGTTTCTCAGAGGCAGGGAGTAGTTTAGTTGGTGTACAGCAAACGAAAGTAGAGGAAGTCGTCAAGTGTCTTGATTTAAAACTGGTGGCTGTAAAAGGTAGCTGTGATTCTAGAGGTTGATCTAGATGTGAGTGTACTTGCAACTGAAGAAAGTTACTTTAGCTGTATAAGGCCCGAAAAAGTTTTAGTAAAAGACTTTCAAGAGGAATCTGTTCAAACAAGAGTAAGTCACCCTATAATAAAAACTAACATCTCAGGAATAACTGTGCGTTGTGGTCTTGATAGTGGCAGTGAAGCAAGTGATTTGTTCCAAGCATTCTTTGATTGTATTTATAATAAGAATGAGTTAACTATCACAGAAGTAGGTGGTTTAAAAATAATAGGTGCTACTGGAGAGGTTTCTAGAACAGTACAGCATGAAGCTGTGATGTCAATTGGCATAACATAATAATACTTACGTCTTCCTTGTTTAATCATGTTAGGGTTAAGTGTCGAAATGTTGGTTGAGACAGGCCTTTTAAGTAAATATCAAAGAAAGGACAGAGCCACTTTCTGTTAACTTTTCCAGATTCTGGAGTGATTACGATGCCTCTCCTTGGAATTTATATGGGCAGTAATAATGTAGCATGGAAACTGCCTATTAGAGTAATGAGGAATAAGGGATGCTTGCAGGAAGATACTGCATTCAGGAGTAATTTGTAAGAAGCTAATGCGGAAGAGAAATATATCCTGTGAAATGGCTTTTCGGGACGAGTAAATTTTTTTTTAAATATTTTTTTCCATTTGTTCGGTGCCTTTAAAAGCACGCGTGAGTGTAATTGTGTGGTCCAATATGCAAAAACTGTTAAATGATTTTTACTTGAAATCTATCTTTCAAAGCGATTTAAATATACACTTCATTTCTGACTGTTGAGTTACTTAACCATTTTAGAAAATTATTTAAAAAATTGGTATTACTTTTACGGAACTCGCAACTGAGCAGTAAAATCATCAAACATTATGGAGTGATTCACTTCCAAGAACATTACTTGAAAATGAAAATATAACAGTATTATAATTAGCCTTGGCGTATTTGTATTTTAAGAGGATAGACTCAAATATTGAAATTATTGTGGAGCCACAAAGCACTCAAAGAATACTCCTCTTACCATCATATTCAGGCTGCGGTAGTCGAATCCTGGCTCTCGGCGTAAGCTCAGACGTAAAATCGTAAAACTAATGCTGCTCTCCGCTGCGGCTCATTGCTGTCAAAAAATGTTTGTTAAATGTTAAAGCGGGCGATCTCTGCGCTTCCGCTATGATTTCGCTTTACGGGTCAACACGTAATGGCGTCAGATGAAGCAGCGGCCGCTAAAAATATGGAGCTGTAAACGTCTTAAGAAAAATTAATTCGATGCAAAGAACATGACAGGGGCCTCACTGTACATTGAAATAACTCATATATAAACTTTAACGTACTATATTAATAACCTCTAACCTTTGTGGTACAATATGTCTGCTTTCTATTACTAGAAACAAGCGGAGAGAGAGGAGAGTGAAGAACAATCCAGGAGCATTCTTCTCCCTTATTAATTGCATAGGAGTTTTTACATTTAATGAGTTTGCTTCTTAATACTAAGACTAAGACTATTTGCTATAAAACGGGAAAATTTTACGCCGCCTATGCGGTTGGTGAAAAACTCAAGGTTCGTGTACATTTATTTCGTCGCGAGAATACATTTCTCGTTCCAAGTTCCTTTTTTAATGTCTTTACGATACAATTGGCGCTGGGACGGCACACCTGGAAGAAACGGAGGCTAAGGTACACTCAATAAATCAAATTTTTGATAAACAAAGGGTAGAATTAAGGGAAGTATTAACCAATCATCAGAATGTGTTCTCAAATTCGTCCAGTGAAGTTAAAGGGTGTGATTACCGATTGATTGTAAAGCTTGAGCAGATCTTTTTCAAGAAACCTTATCACATACATGTTATGTGAAAGAAAACTGTTAAGAAAGAAATCCCGCATACGAAGGCAGGGTGTGCCATCGAGCAAGCACTTAGTGACTATAACAATCCTTTTGTTGTTTTGCCTAAATACCCGGAAAGGAAGAGAGAATTAGGTCTACAAAACGTCGTAGACCTGAAGCGTTCAAAACTGACAGTAATATAGTTTCTATAGTGAGTTCGCCACTCTGTGGCGGATGCAGTATTCGGTGTGCTGGATGGAACTTTATTTCCCTTTCAGATTTATTTCTCTTCTGCTGTGTTATCTATACATGCCTTCATGTTGTAGATATGCTATTTGTTTGTAATATTTTCTTAGCAAGTTAAGTAATTCACAAAAAGGACTAAACCCAAATGTTGACCTACAAGAGAATAAGATGCCAATAGAGGCAAACCGTAGCTTTTTGATGTTAATTAAAGGAGATGTGTGAAATTGGTGTGAGGATCACACCAAAATTATATATAAATAATGAGCTCAATTAGGTGACGAAGATTAAAGGGAGAATAAGTATGGAAATATGTACGAAAGTAAAATAGATGGATAGATGAAAATAGGGAGAAATAGGAGCAATGAAGTCACTAGGCTGACATATAAGGTAAAATGGTGGAAAATTGCTGTGTAATTCTCTCATGACTCGTAAAAGGATTGAGAAACGCGTAATCTTGCTTAAGTCAGATGTTCAGTTGACAGATAAATATTGACGTATACAGACAGCAATACAGATTAACGAATGTCTTAAGAAATCCGGCTTTTAGAGTATTGGTATGTTGCAATAAAAAAAAGGTTTTTTAATTATCTGTGTAACAAAGCAAGTCAATTGCTGTCGAAAAAATAACCTCTTTAGCATATTAACACGTTTGATAACTGGACCATATGAAAATAGTGCTTACAAATGTTAGCATATTAACACGTATGATAACTGGACCATATGAAAATAGTGCTTACAAAGGTTATTCGATTTTCTAAGTAATGCAAGATCTGAGATAATTACGTAAACTGCAGGCTAGCCAAAGTATGACTATTTTGAAAACCTGTGTTGACTTAGTGATGATAATAGCTATGGTTCATAAAAAAGTCTCGAAGTTCGTGATTCGAGCTTATTGATGAAGTAATTAGTAAATGTGAGCTAGAGTAACACACAACTTTATGAAGCGGTGTATCGCCGAGTATTAATTTAAAAAAAATCTTTTTAGATTTCCGAATAATAAATTTAAAAATATTCATTCTGGTGACTTCTTAATTAATTACTTAAATTATAGAAGAAGAATAGACCATAAATGTGTTTTGCCCTCACTTAGAGATATGTTGACAGCAGAAGCTTACGCTACGCTGTCGGTTTCTCAGGAATATGCTGGCTTCATGAAGCCTACAAGCTATATAGTGAAGAAACCGAGTAGGACATCAACCATAGTGACCCCTTTTCGTAATACACTGTCGAGAAGAACACAACCACAGTGACTACCTTCCCTGTGCATAACATCTCTTAGTAAAAGTGGCTCATAAGGACACACACCACGGTGGCTACAGTTGTGATTAAATGAATGAGTACTGAAAAGCTAAAAAATAACCAAGTATTTTTGCTTGTTTTTCTTCCAGGTAAAGATTGAAAATTCCAAATCACAAAATTATTTTGTGCCCCTGTATAAATGCAGCCAGAGAGGCAGTGGTAAGAGACACTTCACACTGAGATATCAAACCGTCCATGTCAGTCAAACGCTGGTGTGCATTGTGCCTTATATGGCGTTAAAGTTGAACAGACTTGAATGTGTTTTCGGTAAAAGTAGGAAGTGAACTCACGGCGATTTTACACCATCCTCGATCGCTTAGATTCCACGGGAGTACCTGTCTGAATGCCACCTGCAATGTTGACAAAACCATGTGAGAAGTGGTGAGATTATTTTCGACTTTTAAGGCGAGCAGTTAACTTTTGATGATTAGGAGTCAGGTCGATAGAATATTTTACTTGGAACTTCCCACAGAGGTCTGAGCTGTACGTGGCTCGCGTTCCCGTCGTGTATTTTGCACCCTGTTTTTTAACGTACTTCCACCTCACTACGTTAATTTAAATTACTACTGTCACTGAGTTGCTGCCTTGCCTGACCATGCATTTTGAATGACGTCAACTGGTGGCTCAAAGACACACCAGCAACACCATCCTCATGTGTTGCCCATCCAGGATACGGTGGCTGACGTGCAGTGGGCAGTTTTTACCGAAAGCGCTGGGCGAGCTCACTCGATTGTTTGGAATGGGGGCCGACAGTGTCTGAAACCTATCGGCCGGTCGGCGATGACAGAATCGAGGCGCACGCCCGCAACGTTTCTCAAACTATTTTACAGAAACTGTTAGCTAAACAAATCATTTGCGCTTTACTTATACGTTTATGTGTCATTCATATTGTGATATTTATGTGGTAGTAAGACACTGTGCTAAATTCGAAAAAGTTTGTAATGAAAAATAGAGGTCGCTATGATTTTGCGTTTGGTACATATTATATACACTACTGGCCATTAAAATAGCTACACCAAGACGAAGTGCAGATGATAAACGGCTATTCATTGGACAAATATATTATACTAGAACTGACATGTGATTACATTTTCACGCAATTTGAGTGCATAGATCCTGAGAAATCAGTACCCACAACAGCCACCTCTGGTTGTAATACGACCTTGATATGCCTGGGATTTGAGTCAAACAGAGTTTGGATGGCGTGGTCTAGGGGTAGCGTCTTTGATTCATGACCAAAAAAACGTCTTCGATCCCCGCCACTGCCTAAATTTTGATAAATAATCAGCATTGGCGGACGAAGACTTCCGGCATAAGAAGTCAGCCTCATTCTGCCAACGGCCTTGTCAAAGAGGGCGGAGGAGCGGATAGAGGTTCAGGGCACGCTCTTGTCCTAGGGGTGGGAAATTGCCCCTAAAGGCGGAAGAATCAGCAATGATCAACGACATGAGGATGCAGAAGGCAATGGAAACCACCGCATTAAAGACACATAACGTGTATCCACAGGACATGGGGCCTGTATTTGAAGAAGTGTCATGATGATTTCTCCATTGGCAAAAGATTCCGGAATAGTCCCCCATTCGGATCTCCGGGAGGGGACTGCCAAGGGGGAGGTTACCATGAGAAATAGATTGAATAATCAACGAAAGGATAACGTTCTACGAGTCGGGGCGTGGAATGTCAGAAGCTTGAACGTGGTAGGGAAACTAGAAAATCTGAAAAGGGAAATGCAATGGCTCAATCTAGATATAGTAGGGGACAGTGAAGTGAAGTGGAAGGAAGACAAGGATTTCTGGTCAGATGAGTATCGGGTAATATCAACAGAAGCAGAAAATGGTATAACAGGTGTAGGATTCGTTATGAATAGGAAGGTAGGGTAGAGGGTGTGTCACTGTGAACAGTTCAGTGACTGGGTTGTTCTAATCAGAATCGACAGCAGACCAACACCGACAACGATAGTTCAGGTATACATGCCGACGTCGCGAGCTGAAGATGAACAGATAGAGAAAGAGTATGAGGATATTGAAAGGGTAATGCAGTATGTAAAGGGAGACGAAAATCTAATAGTCATGGGCGACTGGAATGCAGTTGTAGGGGAAGGAGTAGAAGAAAAGGTTACAGGAGAATATGGGCTTGGGACAAGGAATGAAAGAGGAGAAAGACTAATTGAGTTCTGTAACAAGTTTCAGCTAGTAATAGCGAATACCCTGTTCAAGAATCACAAGAGGAGGAGGTATACTTGGAAAAGGCCGGGAGATACGGGAAGATTTCAATTAGATTACATCATGGTCAGACAGAGATTCCGAAATCAGATACTGGATTGTAAGGCGTACCCAGGAGCAGATATAGACTCAGATCACAATATAGTAGTGATGAAGAGTAGGCTGAAGTTCAAGACATTAGTCAGGAAGAATCAAGACGCAAAGAAGTGGGATACGGAAGTACTAAGGAATGATGGGATACGTTTGAAGTTCTCTAACGCTATAGATACAGCAATAAAGAATAGCGCAGTAGGCAGTACAGTTGAAGAGGGATGGACATCTCTAAAAAGGTCCATCACAGAAGTTGGGAAGGAAAACATAGGTACAAAGAAGGTAGCTGCGAAGAAACCATGGGTAACAGAAGATGAAAGGAGGAAGTACAAACATGTTCCGGGAAAATCAGGAATACAGAAATACAAGTCGCTGAGGACTGAAATAAATAGGAAGTGCAGGGAAGCTAAGACGAAATGGCTGCAGGAAAAATGTGAAGACATCGAAAAAGATATGATTATCGGAAGGACAGACTCAGCATACAGGAAAGTCAAAACAACCTTTGGTGACATTAAAAGCAACGGTGGTAACATTAAGAGTGCAACGGGAATTCCACTGTTAAATGCAGAGGAGAGAGCAGATAGGCGGAAAGAATACATTGAAAGCCTCTATGAGGGTGAAGATTTGTCTGATGTGATAGAAGAAGAAACAGGAGTCGATTTAGAAGAGATAGGGGATCCAGTATTAGAATCGGAATTTAAAAGAGCTTTGGAGGACTTACGGTCATATAAGGCAGAAGGGATAGATAACATTCCATCAGAATTTCTAAAATCATTGGGGGAAGTGGCAACAAAACGACTATTCACGTTGGTGTGTAGAACATATGAGTCTGGCTATATACCATCTGACTTTCGGGAAAGCATCATCCACACAATTCCGAAGGCGGCAAGAGCTGACAAGTGCGAGAATTATCGCACAATCATCTTAACAGCTCATGCATCGAAGCTGCTTACAAGAATAATATGCAGAAGAATGGAGAAGAAAATTGAGAATGAGCTAGGTGACAATCAGTTTGGCTTTTGGAAAAGTAAAGGGACGAGAGAGGCAATCCTGACGTTGCGGCTAATAATGGAAGCAAGGCTAAAGAAAAATCAAGACACTTTCATAGGATTTGTCGACCTGGAAAAAGCGTTCGACAATATAAAATGGTGCAAGCTGTTCGAGATTCTGAAAAAAGTAGGGGTAAGCTACAGGGAGACACGGGTCATATGCAATATGTACAACAACCAAGAGGGAATAATAAGAGTGGACGATCAAGAACGAAGTGCTCGTATTAAGAAGGGCGTAAGGAAGGCTGTAGCCTTTCGCCCCTACTCTTCAATCTGTACATCGAGGAAGTAATGATGGAAATAAAAGAAAGGTTCAGGAGTGGAATTAAAATACAAGGTGAAAGGATATCAATGATACGATTCGCTGATGACATTGCTATCCTGAGTGAAAGTGAAGAAGAAGTAAATGATCTGCTGAACGGAATGAACAGTCTAATGAGTACACAGTATGGTTTGAGAGTAAATCGGAGAAAGACGAAGGTAATGAGAAGTAGTAGAAATGAGAACAGCGAGAAACTTAACATCAGCATTGATGGTCACGAAGTCAATGAAGTTAAGGAATTCTGCTACCTAGGCAGTAAAATAACCAATGACGGACGGAGCAAGGAGGACATCAAAAGCAGACTCGCTATGGCAAAAAAGGCATTTCTGGCCAAGAGGAGTCTACTAATATCAAATACCGGCCTTAATTTGAGGAAGAAATTTCTGAGTATTTACATCTGGAGTACAGCATTGTATGGTAGTGAAACATGGACTGTGGGAAAACCGGAACAGAAGAGAATCGAAGCATTTGAGATGTGGCGCTATAGACGAATGTTGAAAATTAGGTGGACTGATAAGGTAAGGAATGAGGAGGTTCTACGCAGAATCGGAGAGGAAAGGAATATGTGCAAAACACTGATAAGGAGAAGGGACAGGATGATAGGACATCTGCTAAAACATGAGGGAATGACTTCCATGGTACTAGAGGGAGCTGTAGAGGGCAAAAACTGTAGAGGAAGACAGAGATTGGAATACATCAAGCAAATAATTGAAGACGTAGGCTGCAAGTGCTACTGTGAGATGAAGAGGTTAGTACAGGAAAGGAATTCGTGGCGGGCCGTATCAAGCCAGTCAGCAGACTGATGACAAAAAAAAAAAAAAAAGAAATGGCGTGTACAGGTACAGTTGCCCATGCAGCTTCAACACGATACCACGGTTCATAAAGAGTAGTGACTGGCGTATTGTGACGAGCCACTTGCCCGGCCAACATTGACCAGATGTTTTCAATTGATGAAAGATCTGGAGAATGTGCTGGCCAGGGCAGCAGTCGAACATTTTCTGTATCCAGAAAGGCCTCTACAGGACCTTCAACGTGTGGTGGTGCATTATCCTGCTGAAATGTAGGGTTTCGCAGGGATCGAATGAAGGGTAAAACCACGGGTCGTAACACATCTGAAATTTTAACGTCAACTGTTCAAAGTGCCGTCATTGTGAACAAGAGGCGACCGAGACGTGTAACCAATGGCAACCCATACCACCACGCCGGGTGATACGCCAGTATGGCGATGACGAATACACGCTTCCAATGTGCGTTCACCGCGATGTGGCCAAACACGGATGCGACCATCATGATGCTGTAAACAGGACCTGGATTCATCGAAAAAATGACGTTTTGCCATTCGTGCACTCAGGTTCGTCGTTGAGTACACCATCGCAGGCTCTTCTGCCTGTGATGCAGCGTCAAGGGTAACCGCAGCCATGGTCTCCGAGCTGATAGTCCATGCTGCTGCAAGCGTCGTCGAACTGTTCGTGCAGATGGTTGTTGTCTTGCAAATATCCCCATCTGTTGACTCAGGGATCGAGACGTGGCTGCACGATCGGTTACAGCCATGCGGATAAGCTGCCTGTCATCTCGATTGCTAGTGACACGAGACCGTTGGGACCCAGCACGGCGTTCCGTATTACCCTCCTGAACTCACCGATTCCGAATTCTGCTAACAGTCATTGGATCTCGACCAACGCGAGCAGCAATGTCACGATACGATGAACCGCAATCACGATAGGCTACAATCCGAACTTTATCAAAGTCGGAAACGTGGTGGTACGCATTTCTCCTCCTTACACGAGGCGTCACAACAACGTTTCACCAGGCAGCGCCGATCAACTGCTGTTTGTGTATGAGAAATCGGTTGGAAAGTTTCCTCATGTCAGCACGTTGTAGGTGTCGCCAATCATTTGCATATCACAACATCTTCTTCTTGTCGGTTGGATTTCGCGTCTGTAGCACGTCATCTGCGTGGTGTAGGAATTTTAATGGCCAGTAGTGTAATATGTTGCAATGTATGAAATTTAGCTAATGTATTGAATTTCTCTTTAGACTTGGCTGGAGGTCTCTATCTCTCACCAGTCTCGAGAAAACTCATCTGACTTACTAACGATCGCGATAAAGTGGGATAGAAATATCCACAATATTCCTCGTATTTCATAAACAGTTTGAGATATCGAAATGAGATTTTGGCAAATGATAACACTGAAAGAGGATAGTATTTTGAGATAAGGTTATTATGCAAAACTTCATTATTACCCTGTTCTTCCAGTAACAAGAGACTTTTTTCGAATGAAAGAATGCACTTTTTAAGGTGTGTCGATAGTTGGTGGAGCGAAAAATACTACGGGTTTTAGAACAACGTAAGTGAAGACATTATACGCTCTTTTGTACTGAGAATGTACTTACTTTTCCCCAGCTCCTCAATTAATGAGCTTAACAAATAACTTTTCATAATTCTTTTGCAGCTGAATTTACACAATACGATAGTGAGGTGAGACTGTGCTAACTCTGCTTTGTGTTGGCAAAAGAAGCCAATTTTAACATGACAACCAGAGAAATGCGTAGGTTTTACTCAAAATTCGACACTCATGCATCTATGGACGTTGCAAATGGTTAACAAGCCAGGCGAAAATAAATCATTACATTTTCGGTGGAATTCTTCTTAGAGACTAGCCAAAGCAGAGGTGACGGTAGATCTTTTTGAATGACCATCATCCAAATGTGGGTGTGGAGATTCACTAGCGTGGGCGTAGAGATCCCCCACTTAAATTTACAGAAAACGAGAGTGGAGGGTTCAGTTTAGAACTGCAGTTCCCCTTCAACGCTCGGCATTTCACCTGAGCCACCTGCCCGTAATCCCCACCACTAACGCACTCCCCACGCATTCCCTGCCGTCAGCGCATCCGTCTACGCCATTCTGCGCGCACATACTTCACGGACGCTAGGACCATGAGTGGCACTAGTGTTATGTCCTCACACAGCCAGGAGAGAGCCAAGTGGGGCAGTTTGTAACATACTGAACTCGCTTTTGGGAGGAGTGGGCTCCCATTATCTGTTCAGCAATCCATACTTCGGTTTTCGGTGGTTTCACAAAATTGGTTCAAATGGCTCTGAGCAATACGGGGCTTAACATCTCAGGTCATGAGTCCCCTAGAACTTAGAACTACTTAAACCTAACTAACCTAAGGACATCACACACATCCATGCCCGAGGCAGGATTCGAACCTTCTACCGTAGCGGTCGCGCGGTTCCAGACTGAAGCGCCTAAAGCCGCTCGGCCACCAGCGGCCGGCTCTGTGGTTTCACAAAAGCGATTTAGGTGAATGCCGGGATGGTTCATTTCGAATCGACGCAACCTATTCTCTTCCGCATTACTTTCTCGCCCGAATTTTTGGTGCATGTCAGGTAACATGGTCGCATGTCTTTCATTACTGTCTGGTTTGACGTGGAACACCATTACTGCTTATACTGTACCTACCTCTTCATCCCAGATTAGCACTTATAACCCACGTCCTCCATTCCAGTCTCTCTTTGCACATTGTAATCTCATTTCTACTACTCCTGGTAACTTCCATTTTTTCACATTTTCAATCCATATTCCGCATTCATTACACTATTCATCCATTCAACACGTCCTGCAAGTCTATCTAACTTTCACTGAGAATAGCAGTGTCATCGACGAATCATGTGGTCGACATCCTTTCACTCCGAATTTTGTAATCGTCTCAGGACTGTTTTGCAATTTCCGTCATTGGTTCTTCTATGTAATGATTGAACGATAGGAGGACAGACTGCAGAGAAGATGTATTCCTGTCTTTCTGCGCCAAAGTTAGACTAATTAAAGGGTAATGCAGAAGATTTTCCCTTCTAGTGTTGTACTTGCGAAAATTTCTCCTACTCCCAAAGTGAGAAGGTTTTTTGAACGCTGTCACCAGGACCAAAAGCCGGCCGCGGTGGTCTAGCGGTTCTAGGCGCTCAGTCCGGAACCGCGCGACTGCTACGGTCGCAGGTTCGAATCCTGCCTCGGGCATGGATGTGTGTGATGTCCTTAGGTTGGTTAGGTTTAAGTAGTTATAAGTTCTAGGGGAATGATGACCACAGATGTTAAGTCCCATAGTGCTCAGAGCCATTTGAACCATTTTGAACCGGGACCAAAACACGTAAACCGCGTTTTTAATCATTTTAAACTCTTGTGAATACCCACTGTAAAAAAGAATTTCGTGACCCATTGTATTTTTAAATTAGCAACGGTCTTGCCGCAGTGGATGCACCGGTTCCCGTCAGCTCAACGAAGTTAAGTGCTGTTGGGTGTGGCCGGCACTTGGATGGGTGACCATCCCGCCGCCATGCACTGTTGCCGTTTTTCGGGGTTCACTCAGCCTCGTGATGGCAATTGAGAAGCTACTCGACCGAATAGTTGCGGCTTCGGTCAAGAATACCATCATAACGACCGGGAGAGCGGTGTCCTGACCCCACGCCCCTCCTATCCGCATCCTGCTCTGAGGATGACACGGCGGCCGGATGGTCCCGGTAGGCCATCGTGGCCTGAAGACGGAGTGCTAGATTGTATTTTTAAATTATACGACAAAATAACTGTGCTTTAGGTCACTGGTAGTCCACTGGACTTTGAGGGTCGAGGAAGAGAAACAGCCTTAAAATAAAGAGACTATATTTGTCGAGTAACTCGTTTTAGAGTCTGAAAATGAAGTAACGCTACTTCGTTCTCAGATAAAACTGCTGGATTGAAATATAAGGTAGGTGCACTGGTTCTTAGCGTTTTTCCATAAGTCTTCCTGGTGTTTGTTTTTGGATTGTGTGTTCCAGACGCCTCATTTGTTAACAACAGTGATGGATACACCTCGAGCAAGCAATTTGTAGTGCACGTATGGCCACCCGCTGATTGTTGTGATACTGGATTCGAGCATGTTGTACCCGTAAGCTACAACTGATTTTTGAACATTCTCCATTACATGCAAATGTCGCACGATGGTGGAATGGTCACAGTTCATCACATTTCCCAGTTCTCTAGTACACTGACGTGAATTATTGTGAATTAATGCTCATAAGTGGTCTTCATCAAACACTGAAGGTTTTCCTGAACTAATGTCACAAAGATTTCTCTTAAAACTGAGAAACTGTTTTCTTCCCGTGCTCTATTCAGTGGCTTTATCTCCATACTCCACGCAAATGTTTCTCGTTGCCTCCGCTACTGCACTGAAACAGAAGGGTAGTTCGGAAATTTTTTCGAGTTCTCGACTTTGCGCTCCATTTTCTAGCGCCCACAGCTGCACTCAGTATCTCCAAACGAGAAAATGGCAACTTGTTAACTCAAATCGCAACAGTGCACTACAAATAGAAAATAACGTTCGATAAATAAACCCACAGCAACCAAATACCAACATGAAAGAGGAAACACTACCAACTTACGCATCAACCTAATATTATCGAGAAAAAAAGAATTACGTAATTAAAATTGTACTGAGTCTTACATACAAATAGAAAAGTCTCTTTATCTGTATCGACCATCTGGAGGACCCATGTTGTTTAGTTTAATAAAGGTAGACACAAGTCATATGTCGTAGATATTCGTAGTATTTTTTCGGTATTTGGATGTTTCTTGACAGTGAAAATATTAAACTTAACTCTTGGTTTCACCTTATTCCCTGCAACACACTGCGTGGGACGAACGACATCAGTTCTGTTGTGTCTAGACAAGACAGCCTAGACACAATGAGAGGAAGCCGAAAGGCACGCGCTAAGTTAAAGCAGGAGGGCGTGAGATCTGAAACAGGATACGTAATGAAAGCTATAAGGAAAAGTACGTAGCTTCTGGAATACTTAACTTTAAGCCATCCTTTTGGTACATCTGGAGATTGTGGCGATACAAGTGAGACTCTTTAGATACATGCAAAGTTACTAATGGCGCCTTGCTAGGTCGTAGCCATTGACTTAGCTGAAGGCTATTCTAACTATCGGCTCGGCTAATGAGCAATGCTTCGTCCATGTAGTCGCTAGAAAAGTCGTCCGTACAACTGGGGCGAGTGCTAGTCCGTATCTCGAGACCTGCCTTGTGGTGGCGCTCGGTCTGCGATCACACAGTGGCGACACGCGGGTCCGACATGTACTAATGGACCGCGGCCGATTTAAAGCTACCACCTAGCAAGTGTGGTGTCTGGCGGTGACACCACAAGTTCGATATCTGGTGCAAAGTTTTGCGTAACTGATTGCTGAATAACTTTCCTCCGTGTTGCACGTAGAAATCCGCATCACCTCAGTTCAGAGTGTTCCGGGACCTGTACAGAAAATTGGAAAGGATATCAACATAAACCTCATTTCCACCCTTTTTATTGCTCATGGAAATCACACATTGCGTGTTGTACCACCATACAGCGAGACTTTCAGAGGTGGTGGTCCAGATTGCTCTACACACTGGGTCCTCTAATACCCAGCAGCAAGTCCTCTTGCACTGATGCATGCTTGTATTCGTCGTGGCATACTACCCACAAGTTCATCAAGGCACTGTTGGTCCAGATCATACCACTCCTCAACGGCGATTCGGCTTAGATACCTCAGAGCCCTTTTAAATCTATCCCAGGCATGTTCGATAGGGTCCATGTCTGGAGAACATGCTGGCCTCTCTAGTCGAGCGATGTCGTCATCCTGAAGGAAATCATTCACAAGATGTGCATGATGGGGGCGCTAATTGTCGTCCATGAAGACGAAAGTCTCACCAATCTGCTGCCGATATGGTTACACTATCGGTCGGAGGATGGCATTCACGTGTCGTACAGCCGTTACAGCGCCTTCCATGACCATCAATGGGGTACGTCGGTCCCACATAATGCCACCTCAAAACAGCAGGGAACCTCCACCTTTCTGTAATAGCTGGACAGTGTGTCTAAGGCATTCAGCCTGAGTGGGTTGCCTCCAAACGCGTCCCCGACAGCCGGCCAGTGTGGCAGAGCGGTTCTAGGCGCTTCAGTCTGGAACCACGCGACTGCTACGGTCGCAGGCTCGAATCATGCCTCAGGCGTGTGTGTGTGTGATGTCCTTAGGTTAGTTAGGTTTAAATAGTTCTCCGTTCTAGGGGATTGATGACCTCAGAAGTTAAGTCCCATAGCGCTAAGAGCCATTTGAACCATTTGATCGTCCCCGACGATTGTCTAGTTGAAGGCATATGCAACACTCATCGGTGAAGAGGACGTGATGCCAATTCTGAGCGGTCCATTGGGCAAGTTGTTGGGCCCACCTGTACCGCGCTGCATGGTGTCGTGGTTGCAGAGATGGATTGCAAAGATGGATCTCGCCATGGACATCGGGAGAGAAGTTGGGCATCATGCAGCCTATTTTGCACCGTTTCAGTCGTAACACGACGTCCTGTGGCTGCACGAAAAGCATTATTCAACATGGTGGCGTTTTGTCAGGGTTCCTCCGAGCCATAATCCGTAGGTAGCTGTCATACACCGCAGTAGCAGCCCTTCGGCGACCCGAGCGAAGCACGTCATCGACAGTCCCTGTCTCTCTGCATCTCCTCCATGTCCGAACAACATCGCTTTGGTTCACTCCGAGACAGATGAACACTTGCCTTGTTGAGCGCCGTTGCTGTCACAAAGTAACAATGCGGGCGCGATCGAACCGCGAAATTGACCGTCTAGGCATGTTGAACTACAGACAACATGAGCCGTGTACTTCCTTCCTGGTGGAATGACGGGAGCTGATCGGCTGTCGGACCCGCTTCGTGTAATAGGCGTTGCTCATCCGTGGCTGTTTAAATCTGTGGGCAGGTTTAGTGACATCTCTGAACAGTGAAAGGTACTATGTCTGTGATACAATATCCACTGTTATTGTCCGTCTTCAGGAGTTCTGGGAACCGGAGTGATGTAAAACTTTTTTTGATGTGTGTATTTCAGAATTCTATCCAGCATCTTCATACATCACCTGTACCGCGCTGCATGGTGTCGTGGTTGCAGAGATGGATTGCAAAGATGGATCTCGCCATGGACATCGGGAGAGAAGTTGGGCATCATGCAGCCTATTTTGCACCGTTTCAGTCGTAACACGACGTCCTGTGGCTGCACGAAAAGCATTATTCAACATGGTGGCGTTTTGTCAGGGTTCCTCCGAGCCATAATCCGTAGGTAGCTGTCATACACCGCAGTAGCAGCCCTTCGGCGACCCGAGCGAAGCACGTCATCGACAGTCCCTGTCTCTCTGCATCTCCTCCATGTCCGAACAACATCGCTTTGGTTCACTCCGAGACAGATGAAGACTTGCCTTGTTGAGCGCCGTTGCTGTCACAAAGTAACAATGCGGGCGTGGTCGAACCGCGAAATTGACCGTCTAGGCATGTTGAACTACAGACAACATGAGCCGTGTACTTCCTTCCTGGTGGAATGACGGGAGCTGATCGGCTGTCGGACCCGCTTCGTGTAATAGGCGTTGCTCATCCGTGGCTGTTTAAATCTTTGGGCAGGTTTAGTGACATCTCTGAACAATGAAAGGTACTATGTCTGTGATACAATATCCACTGTTATTGTCCGTCTTCAGGAGTTCTGGGAACCGGAATGATGTAAAACTTTTTTTGATGTGTGTATTTCAGAATTCTATCCAGCATCTTCATACATTTTGTGGTTTCACCGCCAGACACCACACTTGCTAGGTGGTAGCCTTTAAATCGTCCGCGTGTCGCCACTATCAGTGATTGCAGACCGAGCGCCGCCACACGGCAGGTCTAGTCTAGAGAGACTCGCTAGCACCCGCCCCAGTTGTACAGCCGACTTTGCTAGCGATGGTTCACTCTCTACATACGCTCTCATTTGCCGAGACGACAGTTTAGTATAGCCTTCAGCTACGTCATTTGCTACGACCTAGCGAGGCGCCATATTCAGTTACTAACAGATAATATTGTGAATCATCTTCCGTCAAGAGCGACGTTCATCATTAATGGATTAAAGTTAAGTATGAAACTAATTAGACTGACTAGACGGCAGGTCTAGTCTAGAGAGACTCGCTAGCACCCGCCCCAGTTGTACAGCCGACTTTGCTAGCGATGGTTCACTCTCTACATACGCTCTCATTTGCGGAGACGACAGTTTAGCATAGCCTTCAGCTACGTCATTTGCTACGACCTAGCAAGGCGCCATATTCAGTTACTAACAGATAATATTGTGAATCATCTTCCGTCAAGAGCGACGTTCATCATTAATGGATTAAAGTTAAGTATGAAACTAATTCCGTCCGCTTTCTGAATTCTCATTCCTTGTCATGTTCCAGACCTCACGTCAGTATAGTTCTTCCCTCTTCACGCCAGCCTGCGTGAGCTAAAACGCGTGCATTTCGGCCTCCTCTAGTAACACGGTGTTGGCTCTTCTGCCAACACAACACATTTCACGAAAAATCGAAACTGCAATGAATCCTCATGATAACGATGAAATATGCTCTTGGTAGCTATTCTATACAAGACTGTATCCTAGATCGACGAGAGAACGAGTTGTTGCAGACATTGCAGATTGTCTGAGGAGAACATTATTCTGTAACCTTCGTTCCACCTCGTCACATAAATTCCTTGGGAGATTGAGGCCAAGTGGCCGTCATGGGCACTGAAGCTGCGTCCTTGTATCGCGTTTGCGGAGTCACACCGGAGTGACGAGCGATCGGCGGCGATGGGCCACTGTGCTACCAGCGGCACTAGTGCGGTATGTGACAACGTGCAGTGTGCAAGGCGAGCTGTCGCGCATTAGCTTAAAATTAGTTCTCTCCTTGGTAGATAAGTAGGTCTCCTTTTACTTATAATCGCAAGTTTCAATTTAATTTAAATGTTCTCTTCTCTAAGTACAAGTTCTGATTGTCGACTCTACAAGTGACGTAATTTGTCCAATAAATGTCAGTTGTTGTATACGTTCAGGTAGGAAGCTGCAGACAATATCGTTGGTTCTAGATCATTTCTAATAATTTTTCTTTTCGACAGCTTTGCGTATGGGGCTGAGTAGTTCCACCTCATATTTTTTGTTGCTCATCTACGTTACCTGTAAACACACGGAGATTATCTAAAAATCTTAGGTGATATTATTTTGGATATACTATTAAGAATAATTTTACCCTCCTTGTCTTTCTTGCCATATATTCTAGTACTAAGATAAATGGTGTTAGTAATATTCAATATACATTGTTTATACGTCTTTAAAAGATAAACTATTTTGCCCAGTATTTTTAAATTAAGTTTGGCTGCTGTAATGTTTGGTATCTTTTCCGTCTTTTTCATTATCTCCATTATAGGTTTCTTCTTTTTGTTCTGCTTAGTCGATCTTTGAACGCACTGCACCTAAAGAATACATTTTTTAGCGACGTTTATTCTAGACGCCGATTCGCGACTTATCCTCTGCAAATTGTTCACAGAGTTTAGTATTAACGTACAAGTTACACAGTAAATATTATTTCCTTGACAATGTATGTTACTCGTTACACATTTTACGTAGTGCACTGAAATGGTGTTTCTTGTCGACCGTTTCCTACTCCGTTGCATACATATGTGGCCTCCAAAATACACGTGCGCCAGCGATATTCTTATTATTGTCAACGTAACAGTTCAGCGTCGCACCGCCAAAGATATCGCTGTTCAGGGGAACATATTTTTAAGTATACATTGCAGAATACTTTAAAGCATTAAACTTCATACATTAAGTATTAAATATCAGAACAGTTGATAGTGATAAAGACACTACACACCGTTGTGGTTGCAGATACAGCTTGTTAAGGTGATGTAGATTTTGATTGTTTTAGGAGTTAATCTGCTGTTTTACCGGTCGGAAACTCAATTTACTCAATTTACATGTATAAATTTTCATCGTTACATTAAAAGCAAGACTTTTTATTTTACATTTCTTTAATATTTCATTCAAGGCTTTAGACGATTATCAGTTATTGAAGAAGTCATCTTGAGTCCTGCTTGTTTTTCTGACTGTTTTATGTAGAGATTTTAGGATATTTTCTTCGAGCGTTATTCCGATAAATAGGGTTTAATTGTCTGAGATAAAAAGCAGCAATAACTCATGAGTTCTTATTTTATGGATATATACTTATAAGAATAAATATTTACTGACATCTAACTTTAGATATAGGAACTAGAGAGTATTACAACAAGTTACAACGGCGTTGCTCAAAGAAAGCTACAAAAATTTTGGTTCTCACATTCATCCGTCAAAGGTTCAGAAAAACTCAGATACTAATACGTCCGCATCTTCGACAGTAACGCCTTAGTAGCTGGAAGGGGTTTTACCCAGCCAACAATAGATTGCGAAAGTCGCATATTCATAAGGGTGGAAGAGAGAACATTTCCTATCAAACTGTTCTGTAACATTTTTCTGTGGCAGGAATGAAGCCACTGCACCTGATTTCTGGCAGCGGTGGTCAGGAGAATGTACCATTGCAAGAAGACCGGTCATCAGACGGTCACTTGTCACTACCGAGAGCAAGAACATAGTGGTCGGCGTATGGCTCTGGCTCACCATACTTGTACTGCATCTGCAACAGCGATTTGAGCAGCACTATGCGCAGCAGCGACACAACGAAGTGTTACAAATCAGTTTCTTCAAGGACAGACGTCCTGTAGCACGCATTCCAATAACCCCAAATCGCCGCCATCTGCGAGTACAGTGGTGTCAAGCGAGAGCTCCTTGGAGGCAGGGCGGAGGACTGTTGTGCTCTCTTATGAGAGATGGTTCTGGCCCGGTACCAGTGATGTCGTTGTGTTGGTTAAGAGGAGCCCTTTTGAACACCTGCAGCCAACTTGTCTGCATGCTTGACACACGGAACCTAGTCCTGCAGGTTGTGGTCTGCGGCGCGGTTTCGTATGAGAGCAGGGACACTCTTATGGTTATCCCATCCACCCAGAATGGCAATATGTGCGTTTATCTGGTGATTCAATCTGTTGTGCTACCATTTGCGAACAGCATTCCAAGGGGTGCTTTCCAGCAGGATAACGTCGCCCCGAGTACCGTTATTGTATCCCGACATGCCTCACAGAGCGAACATGTTGCTTTGGCCTGCTCGATTAACAGATATCTCTCCAATGGAGCACGTTAGGGACATCATCAGACGACAACACTAGTGTTATCCATAACCAGCATTAAGTGTCCCTGTACTGACTCACCAAGTGTAATAGGTATGGAACTACATCCCACAAAATGACATGCGGCCCCTGAAAAACAAAATGCAAGCACGTCTGCACGCTTGCACTCAACATTCTGCTGGTTACACTGCTAATTAATGTACCGGCATATCACATTTGCAATGGCTTACCTTGTGCTTACATTAAATTGGCTAAATGGCTCTGAGCACTATGGGACTTTACATCTATGGTCATCAGTCCCCTAGAACTTAGAACTACATAAACCTAACTAACCTAAGGACAGCACACAACACCCAGCCATCACGAGGCAGAGAAAATCCCTGACCCCGCCGGGAATCGAACCCGGGAACCCGGGTGTGGGAAGCGAGAACGCCACCGCACGACCACGAGATGCGGGCATTACATTAAATTGTGATGTTGAAATTTTAATCACTGAACTTTGTTAACTAGACATATGTATTCCCGAAATTTCATCGTTCTACATTAAACATTTTGTGGTGCTTCGAATTTTCTTCGTGAGTGTAGGTGAAACAAATAATTCAAAGACATCAAAGACGAAACCTGTTACAACTGTGGATGACGAAGTCAACTGATCCCTTTCAGGAAATTTTTATTTTTCCCTACATACACACATCAAAAAAACTTTTGCATCACCCCGGTTCCCAGAACTCCTGAAGATAAACATTGACTGTGGATATTGTATCCCAGACACAGTCCCTTTTACTGTTCAGAGATGTCACTAAACCCGCCCAAAGATGTAAACAACCATGCATAAGCAGCAGTATTAGACGGATAGGGTACATCAGCCGATCAGCTCCTACATAATCTCATCAGGTCCCACATAATGCCATCCCAAAACCACCATCTTGCTGCACTCGCTAGCTTGTGTGTCTAAGGAGTTCAGCCTGACCGGGTTGCCTACAAACACGTCTCCGACGATTGTCTCATTGAAGGCATATGCGACACTCAACGGTGAAGAGAACGTGATGTCAGTCCTGAGCGGTCCATTCGGCATCTTGTGGGGCGCACCCGTACCGCGCTCCATGGTCTCGTGGTTGCAAAGATGGACCTCGCCATGGACGTTGGGAATGAAGTACCGCATAATGCAGCCTATTGCGCACAGTTTGAGTCACAACACGACGTCATGTGGCTGCACGAAAAGCATTATTCACTATGGTGGCGTTGCTGTCAGGGTTCCTCAGAACCATAATCCGTAGGTAGCTGTCATTTACTGCAGTAGTAGCCCTTCGGCAGTTCCTGTCTCTCTGTATCTCCTCCATGCCCGAGCAACATCGCTTTGGTTCACTCTGAGACCCCTGGATACTTCCCTTGTTGAGAGCCCTTCCTGGCACAAAGTAACAATGCGGACGCGATCGTACCGCGGTATTGACCGTCTAGGCATGGTTGAACTACAGACAACAAGAGCCGTGTACTTCTTTCCTGGTGGAATGACTGGAACCTATGGGCTATTGGACCGCCTCCGTCTAATAGGCGTTGCTGATGCATAGTCGTTTACACCTTTGGACGGGTTTAGTGACATCTCTGAACAGTCAAAGGGACTGTGTCTGTGATGCAATATCCACAGTCAACGTCTATCTTCATGAGTTCTGGGAACCAGGGTGATGCAAAACTTCTTTTGGTGTGTGTATTAACTGATTTCTTCTTGCGTCCCAGAGTAGCTGCACTGATGATATCGTCTTCGCCTTCTTCGAAGTTTGAGAACAGTTTTCATCGTTAATTTGAGTCTGATTTGAAGTCATATGCCGATGTATTGAAACCCATTTTATCGGAAATGTGCCAAACACGATTTTGTTAAACAGAATTGCATCTTGATCCTCTTTTAGATTTTTGATTCGGATGATTTTATCTTTTTCTAGAGCTGTTTATAGGAATTTGTCATGTGGATTTGTTTCTGACATGTAGGAGTTGGCCGGGTACCCCTCTGGTACAAAGCTATTTCGTGTGAAACTCTTCGTACAAAAGGTAACCCGTAAATTCTTTCAGGTTCCAACATTCTTAGTAATTTTTGTGCTCCTCCGTGGCCCATCTTTCCATATTATACCCTGCACTTCTTTAACGATTTATCATTCTTCTCTGGCATAAAGCCTATTTCATCTGAGGTGTAAATTTGAATAGTCGCAGTAGTCAAGTTTCGGCTACTGAGGATTTTCGTGTTACAGTTATATGCAGTATGCACCGAGGCAATACAATATGATACGACATATTGCAATAAATGTGATGTTACATGATACTTATCGGTGCGACACTCATGTTCCCACTGCAGCTATAAGACTAGCACCTCGACATAGCAGGTGGCAACAGCCTCATATGTGAGGCGTCACTGCCAGCCTCAGCACTGACAACGTCCAGTATATATCACTTATTTACTCGAGACTGGAAGCTGGCATTGCTCTACTTCTATCGCTAAAAATAATTTCGATGTATTGGCCACATTTCATATTCAGCAATGTATGGCCCTAACCGTATAAAATGTAAACTGGCCAGTGAGTACATTTTTACTCCAAACTTTTTGAAGTATGCACACTGTTTTACTTATTTTTAAGTAACACTGTTCTACCCCTCCAAAATAATGGAAGAATGGGAACTCTCCCTAGCTCGTCAGCTTAATTGCTGATGATGGTTATCCGAGGCAATACCAAGAAGAAAGAATCGACCTGTCTGGATAGCTGTGGCACTTTCAGGATTCAGGGAGGCACACTGGCTCTGCATCGAAACGACGAGGGTCAATGCGCCAGAAAGTCTGGATTTGGTTTTTAAGCAGTTTGCTACAGCCTTTTAGGTGAAAACTGGCCTGGTATCCATTTCCTGCCTCAGTTACACGGTTCACAAACATTTAGAAAATGTTTGCGCACATTCACATGGGATAACACTGAATGCAGACAGTTGGACTACTCACATTTCATCCTGAGGATAAAGGGATAGCGACAGAAAGGGAATCTGGCCACCGTCTGCTACTAACATTGCCAAATCTGAAAATTAATATGCTGACCTCGTAAGGATAGAGGCCACTGACAGGTTTTAAAAGTAGTCTCACTGTGGGTTTCCATTTTACCGACTGGCCGAACCTGTGGTATCCAGATTTGTGGCACATTTGGGTGGAACAGTGAATCCTTGTTGGACTGCATGGGAACATGATGCCAGGCATATTGGTCGTCAAAGTTCCGCTCAACCACGCCTGACTGCCACGAGGGAGGATCACTGTACTGTACAGCAAAATTTACACCTGCTCTTGTCACTAGAGCAGAAGTAATGGACTCTTTGCAATATTTTGTGTCGTCCTGCACTGCTGGTGGGGGAGCAGCAGCAACCGGCCTAGGGAATTATCGTCTCATGGATAGGCCACCATTAACACCACAAAACGAATGGCTGGGTTTGGAGTGGTGTCGTGACCGTGCAGCATGGGTTGCTGATGAATGGCCTCGCTTTGTGTTCAGCGATGAATCGCCACGGTTCTGCGCTACCCAAGATGAGCATCATCGGCGATATAGCGGCGGGGTATGGAGAAGTGCTATTCTTCCATTGCTTTGGAGGGGCACAGCGGTGTTTCTTTTGGCATCAAGGTGTGGGAATACGTCAAGTATGAGTTCAGGTCATGGCTGTTAGTGACTGAGGAAACTCTGACAGCACAACGGTTCGTTGAGGAAATTCTGTGCCATCGTGTATTACCTCTCATGCGACAGTATAGTGGTGGTTTTTCAACAGGACAACACGTGGCGTGCGTCTCTATGAAATGTCTGCGTGATGTTGAAGTACCTTCTTGGCCAAGAAGTTCCGCACATCTGTCCCCGACAGAATATGTGTGGGACCAGCTCGGACCTCAACTTTGTCCTGGTGGCATTATACAGGCTAGCAGTTGTAAAAGTTGTGGGCCACGTTGAATCACTGAAGGATACATCTGCTTCCCAAGCACGTCAGTGCATGCGGCGAGGCTAGAGGAGGTGCGATGTCAGACTGTAGGTGGGCTTATACTGTCAAGTTCTAAGCTCTTCGAACTTTTTGTAAATATGACTCGATATTGTTATCAATGAAATTACGTTACACGCATTCTCAATCAGCGAATTTTCACTTCAGTTCCTCCTCCCGTTGAGGTCTTTTTCAGTGTGGAATAAGCGGCATAGTTCCTGCATTTTAGTATACAATCCTCGCTTTACTGACAAGGTACGCTTCACTGTAAGAAGTGTGAATTACTTCATGATTTGTTCACCGTCAGTTCTTTGTGTCCTTTTAATTAATATCAGGTTTTAACATTTTAAATGTTCGGATAATAAGTTGCCGTCTCTTTATCTAAGAGTAGATGATGAATGCAGCTAGCCGCTATCTCTGTGTAATGTCTTGTCTGTATAGACCTGTATCTGTTGCCTTTAAGATACCTTCACCTTCACACATAAATCTATATAGTAAAGTAAGGCCTCTTGGCTGATCTGTGATAAGACAGGCGAAAAATTAGACTAATGGAGGATTATTAGTATTATCTCTATTTTCATTCGCTCTCTCTCTCTTTCTCTCCTTTATCTATGTACAGTTTTTAATATAATATTTCATTACATGAAATCAGCCAAATAGGATCTTTGGTGGAGTCCTTCGTCTTGGTAATCAGCGGCTGGCTTGCTGTAAGAGATCTTTACATTTATTATTACTGTTAAACACCGCAGTCAGTCGGGAGAATCAATCGTTTGGACAATTTGTTCCTTTTACGAAAGATTGCGAATTCCAGATGTGTACGAAGCCTTTTTGGACGATTTAACACAGATTCAGTGATTGCAGGCTCTCTTCGACACAGCTGAAACTTCCCCACTAATTACAGGGCCAACGTGATCATCAAATGATTCAGAAAAAACTCATTCGTTCATTCACTCCAGAACAAAAAAGTCACAAACCTTATTTATCGAGGAAATTGTGTATTAAATCCATCTCCATTACATATCCAGATCTCCGGTGATTCCACGCCTTAATTATTTTCCTTTTACAGTTTATTTCTCCTCAAACAAACCGCTAGCGGCACAAATGTTAATTGGCTCGCTTTAGCGAGAAGAAAAGCAGAATATGCATCTCTCAGAAACACATCAATCCCTCAACAGCTACTCCAGACGCTGCCCTAGTTACCACTCTGACAACCATGGAGAATGCATATATGCATCTCTGTTATTTCAAAGAGTAAACGCATTAGAAAATACTTTGGCGTCGTCGAGCTGTCGCCGCATATATTACGAGAAAATCAGATCATATAACTTTTCCAAAGTGAATGAATGTGGATGGTTTGATTGAAAATGATTAATTGGTGCGTGGTAGAGGGTATTTTCTGTAGGGACATTACAAGGCCTGTACCAATTTACCTCCTTTTCTTGTTTTCCCATTTACGAGCTCAACGAAATCAGTTAGCTAACTGAGCGTAGCGAGTGACCTAGGTAGCATCTCTTTTTATTATTGTTACGTTTCAGTGGTCCCGAAAGAGCTAGAAGTTATTCCGCATGTTCTTCACGTATCAAGGAGAAAGTCTGCAGAGTTGAGACTGTTGGCCCAAAATAGGAGTATAATCGCAGCGTTTGCGACTGGGTGTTACAAAAAACGTTTGAGCGAACTAGTAAGATAGGGAATGAGTAGCTTCTCTGTAGATTTGGTGAGAAATGGTCTCTGTGAAAAACACAGATTAAAATAAGTGACAGGATGATAGGACAAGTGTTTTGCCACCACGAATAGCTTCCATGACAACAGAGGGACGGTAGGGAATACAGAGACTGGAATAAATGAAAGGAATAATTAAGAACGTTGGGCGCAGGTGCTACTGTGAAGTGCAGAGACTGACGCAGGGAACCAGGTCGGACCGCATCAAAATCAATTAGAAGAGGTATGACACAAATGAGAACCAGAAAAGTGCGCCTAGAGCTCGTGGTCTGTGGGTTCCGTACAGACGTAATTATCTATGTAGATAATTCATCTGTTGGTTTTCACGAGTGAGTTTGCATCAGAATATGTGACATAAATGGCCGTATCTTTTGACTCAGAAACCTAATTTTTTTTACACCATCAAGGATCAGCAGACCTTATTACCTGACACAAATTTCAGCTTGATACCTTCACCCGTTCCTGAAAGAAGGTGTGTTAACAGATGGACAGACAGACGGACAACGAAGTTCCGTCTCTCTTGATCCATTATGGACATCGGACAGTGGCTGGTCAAATATTTTACAATGAAATTCCTCAAGCAGCCGTCTAATTGAGAAATTATTTTATTTAAGTTAATTTATTTTATTTCACTAGGTCTACAACTTTGCTTCCGCCGTTTTTTCTCGAAGTTCAGGGCTTTACTGTGAAAAGCTTACAAAAAAATTATGATTCATAGTATTGCCCATCGCTGGCCACTACATTCTCCCATCTTTCGGATAGCATACCACGGGAGGCGGAAGAACTGGGCGTCATTTGCGGGGATCCTTGAATCGATTCAGTTTTGCACTTGTTCACAGCCGGCCGCTGTGGCCGAGTGGTTCTGGCACTTCAGTCTGGACCCGCGCGCCCGCTACGGTCGCAGGTTCGAATCCTGCCTCGGGCATGGATGTGTGTGATGTCCATACGTTAGTTAGGTTTAAGTAATTCTAAGTTCTAGGGGACTGATGACAGATGTTAAGTCCCATAGTGCTCAGAGCCATTTGAACCATTTTGAACTTGTTCATATGATCGGAAGTGCTGGTCAGTCAGACTGTATGCCACTGATTGAAAAAAAAAGGTGGTAGCCAGAGAGAGCAGCGTGTGTAGAATACGGCGGGAGGGATAGGACTTCTCATTTCAACGTTTCCATGTATATTTTGACGGGTTTTGTGACATGGGGTCGAGCACTGACCTGCTGCAAAATTACCTTTACGTGTTTATCGCTGTATTTTGTGGCCGTTTGTGTTTCATGTGCTGGGCTCTAACGCATCAACTGCTTTCGATAATGATGTCCAGTGACTTTGTCTGTTTCAGTAGCTACGAAAACGTTCAGTCCTCCCCTGCTATGCCGATCTTCGAGATCCAAATCACCGTTCTTAAAGCGTTGAAAACATTCTCTGCACGTTCTGCCACTAATAATAGTTCCCTCACCATGGGCCTTACCCAGCATTTTAAGAGGCACAGCCGCAGATTTGGTCCTGTTAAAGCAGAAAATTAAAATGTCCCGCAATTGGCGAGAAGTGGGTACGCAAGTTCACGTACTTAATCGAGAATAACATAATGATGCAACCATAAAGCGACTGATATTTTTATGGCATTATGTTTACAGATGCCTAAGCTTATTGTAGTACACCTATGACCAACCACCTGAAGCCCACTTGCCGCTATTGCCGTCTATTGCAAAACGGCGGAAGCAAAGTTGTAGACCTAATATTTTCACTACGAGCTTCGGTAATTCATTATGACATCTTCAGGCCCCATAAGCATCTCTCAAGAATAATCGGTATTGGCGTGCTGGAACCACATATTTCTGGATGTCGTGAATTCGTGCCTCAAGTGCTTCCTTTGAAGACTTCACTGCAACTGGAGTCAAGTCTTCGAAGGAAGCACTTGAGGTACGAATTCACGACCTGCACAAACATATGGTCCCAGTATGACAATATCGACTACTTTTGGGAGGTGCACATGGGGCCTGAAGATGTCATAATGAATTGCCGAAACTGGTAGAGAAAATTAAATAAAGTAACTTCTCAATTGCACGGCTGTATGGCGAATTTCATTGTTAAATAGACGACAAAGTTATCTTATAACGATTCCATTTCTGCCGAATGGAAAGTGAACCCCAAAAGAAAGACGAAGAAGAAGAGGATGGGACCAACGGATGGAAGACCGAAGATTTAATAAAAGAAAAAAAAAATGTTCCTCTATACGCCACATTTTCTTTCTCAACAATACTCAGTACTGACTGGCTGAGAGAAAGGCAGCCGAGGCTCTACACGCAGGACGATGTCTTCCAGGAGGCACATCGCTTTCACTCTGCTGGTCTGGGCACAGCTCGCCTTCCGGGAGTCGGCTGCTCTCCGCATAATTGTTCGAATTGAGAGTGACCTGCGTGCCAACTAGGGGTTACCAGACCGGTGACGTCACGACCAAGAGGACGCACGCCAGTGCGGAGCCCGAGACCGCCCCATGCTAGAATACGCAGAGCTGACTTTTATAATTGCGCGAAGCTGCTTCAGTGATAGCGCATTGACAGTCTAAATATCCAGAGGTTTTACCTGCGATGGTCCACTGTCTATGTTGATGCGCTACGTTAATTACAACTGGCGATCTTTTGCAGAAGCTCGAAATTTAGCGCGGACTTCAATGCGAGATGCTTATAACAGTTTCCACAACGCAATTTTGTCTCGAAACCAGGCAGAAAATCCAAAGAGATTCTGGGCGTATGTGAAGTATGTTATCGGCAAGAAAAAATCAATGCCTTCTCTGGGCGATAGCAATGGAGATACTATCGAAGACAGTACAGCCTTCCGAAATGCCTTCACAAAATAAGACGAATTAAATATCCCAGAATTACAATCGAAAACGGCTCCCAGCATGAGTAACGTAGAAGTAAATATCCTCAGACTAGTGAAGCAACTTAAATCACTTGATAACAGCAAGTCTTCTGGCCCAGACTGTATATCAATTAGGTTCCTTTTGGAGTATGCTGATGCATTAGCTCCATACTAAACAATCATATACAACCGTTCGCTCGACGAAAGATCTGTGCCCAAAGACTGGAAAGTTGCACAGGTCATACCAATATTCAAGAAAGGTAGTAGGAGTAATCCATTAAATTGCGGGCCCATATCGTTAACGTCGATATGCAGTGGATTTTGGAACATATACTGTGTTCGAAGAAAACTGTCTATTGACACACAGACAACATGGGTTTAGAAAACGTCGTTCCTGTGATACACAAATAGCTCTTTATTCACATGAACTGTTGCGTGCTACTGACAGGGGATGTCTGATCGATTCAGTATTTCCGGTTTTCCGGAATGGTTTTGACACTGTACCATACAAGCGGCTTGTAGTGAAATTGCGTGCTTATGGAATATCGTCCCAGTTATGTGACTGGATTTGTGACTTCCTGTCAGAGAGGTCACAGTTCGTAGTAACTGACGGAAAGTCATCGAGTAAAACAGAAGTGATTTCTGGCACTCCCCAAGGTATTGTTATAGGCCCTTTGCTGTTCCTTATCTATATAATCGATTTGGGAGACAATCTGAGCAGCCGTCTTAGGTTGTTTGCACATTACGCTGTCATTTATCGACTAATAAAGTCATCTAAAAAAGAAAACAAATTGCAAAACGATTTAGAAGAGATAGCTGAATGGTACGGAAATTGGCAGTTGACCCTAAATAACGAAAAATGCGAGTTCGTCCACATGAGCGCTAAAAGGCATTTGTTAAACTTCGGTTACACGATAAATCAGTCTAATCTAAAAGTCGTAAATTAAACTAAATACCTAGGTATTACAACTACGAACAACTTAAATTGGAAGGAACACACAGAAAATATTGCGGGGAAGGCTAACCAAAGACTGCGTTTTATTGGCAGGACACTTAGAAAATGTAACAGACCTAAGGACACTGCCTACACTACGCTTGTCCGTCCTCTTTTAGATTACTGCTGCGCGGTGTGGGATCCTTATCCAATAGGACTGATGGAGTACATCGAAAATGTTCAAAGAAGGGCAGCACGTTTTATATTATCGCGAAATATGAGAGTATCACAGAAATAATACAGGATTTGGGTTGGACATCATTAAAAAAAAGGCGTTTTTCGTTGTGACGGAATCTTCTCACGAAATTCTAGTGACTAACTTTCTCCTCAGAATGCGAAAATATTTTGTTGACACCGACCTACATAGGGAGGAACGATCACCACGATAAAATAAGGGAAATCAGAGCTCGTACAGAAAGATATAGGTGTTCGTTCTTTCCGCGCGCTATACGAGATTGGAATAACAGAGAATAGTGATGGTGGTTCGATGAACCCTCTGCATATGCATTTCTTCTTTGTGTAGCAATTTTAATGGCCAGTGGTGTAGCTCGATGGATCTTGGATCATATATACACTCCTGGAAATGGAAAAAAGAACACATTGACACCGGTTTGTCAGACCCACCATACTTGCTCCGGACACTGCGAGAGGGCTGTACAAGCAATGATCACACGCACGGCACAGCGGACACACCAGGAACCGCGGTGTTGGCCGTCGAATGGCGCTAGCTGCGCAGCATTTGTGCACCGCCGCCGTCAGTGTCAGCCAGTTTGCCGTGGCATACGGAGCTCCATCGCAGTCTTTAACACTGGTAGCATGCCGCGACAGCGTGGACGTGAACCGTATGTGCAGTTGACGGACTTTGAGCGAGGGCGTATAGTGGGCATGCGGGAGGCCGGGTGGACGTACCGCCGAATTGCTCAACACGTGGGGCGTGAGGTCTCCAGAGTACATCGATGTTGTCGCCAGTGGTCGGCGGAAGGTGCACGTGCCCGTCGACCTGGGACCGGACCGCAGCGACGCACGGATGCACGCCAAGACCGTAGGATCCTATGCAGTGCCGTAGGGGACCGCACCGCCACTTCCCAGCAAATTAGGGACACTGTTGCTCCTGGGGTATCGGCGAGGACCATTCGCAACCGTCTCCATGAAGCTGGGCTACGGTCCCGCACACCGTTAGGCCGTCTTCCGCTCACGCCCCAACATCGTGCAGCCCGCCTCCAGTGGTGTCGCGACAGGCGTGAATGGAGGGACGAATGGAGACGTGTCGTCTTCAGCGATGAGAGTCGCTTCTGCCTTGGTGCCAATGATGGTCGTATGCGTGTTTGGCGCCGTGCAGGTGAGCGCCACAATCAGGACTGCATACGACCGAGGCACACAGGGCCAACACCCGGCATCATGGTGTGGGGAGCGATCTCCTACACTGGCCGTACACCACTGGTGATCGTCGAGGGGACACTGAATAGTGCACGGTACATCCAAACTGTCATCGAACCCATCGTTCTACCATTCCTAGACCGGCAAGGGAACTTGCTGTTCCAACAGGACAATGCACGTCCGCATGTATCCCGTGCCACCCAACGTGCTCTAGAAGGTGTAAGTCAACTACCCTGGCCAGCAAGATCTCCGGATCTGTCCCCCATTGAGCATGTTTGGGACTGGATGAAGCGTCGTCTCACGCGGTCTGCACGTCCAGCACGAACGCTGGTCCAACTGAGGCGCCAGGTGGAAATGGCATGGCAAGCCGTTCCACAGGACTACATCCAGCATCTCTACGATCGTCTCCATGGGAGAATAGCAGCCTGCATTGCTGCGAAAGGTGGATATACACTGTACTAGTGCCGACATTGTGCATGCTCTGTTGCCTGCGTCTATGTGCCTGTGGTTCTGTCAGTGTGATCATGTGATGTATCTGACCCCAGGAATGTGTCAATAAAGTTTCCCCTTCCTGGGACAATGAATTCACGGTGTTCTTATTTCAATTTCCAGGAGTGTAGTAACAACTGCTACAGTATAATGCTGTGTAGTACCGTATAGTGCATGTAGTATAAAGGAAAAATGAAAAGAATATGCAATCAGACGAACGGAAAAGACACTTTTATTCCAAGAGAATAATTGCACTAAATGCACCATGTCCCATGGATATTACAAAAGGAGGGTCAGCTTGTGTGATCACCACGGACGGCAGCGTATGCTCTGCAGCCTGGTCCCATGCTGGCAGTAGGGACGGCAAGGAGCTCTTATGGTAGGGCGTTCCATTCTTCCACCAGGTCGGCTGCCGCCCGCTGGACGCTCGTTTGTGCGCGTGCACCGTGCAGCAATACGTGCCCCCAGTGCAGCCCACACGAGCTCGATGGGGTTTAAATCGGGGCAACGGGATGGAGAGTCCATTCGCCGTGCAAGAGGTCCTCCGCCTGTGTAGCTCGATGCGGTCGCGCTTTTCATCCATAAAAAAGAAGCAGTGGCCGAATGCACCCCTGAGAAGAGGGCCTGGGAAGGAGTACAGTGTCACAATAACATTGACTGGTGAGTATACCGTGTTCAAAGATTTGGAGGTCAGTACGCCCAAGCAACTACCTCCACAGACTATAACACCTGGGCCACCAAACTATCATGTTCGACAGTGTACCGTCATATGGCAGAGGTGGGAACACGTTATGCAACCAGGGACATCGGTGCTCATTGCAGACCATTCTTTGCCGTCCGTGATGATCATGTACCCTACTAAGAAGCAAGTCTCGCCTTCTTTAATATCCAGGGCACCATCAGGAATCGCGCTCTGACTGCAATGTAATTGCTGACTTCCAATAAAAGTGTCACGTCTGTTGGTCTGATAGCATATTTCTTTCAGTTATCTTCTGTACTATACTTTAGCAGTTGTTTCAATGTCTGGTCGATGTTCCTTAGAGATGTGGTACCTGACACACCATGTAAAAGTGTGTAAGTTCTGCACACGTATGTAATATCCAGTACGTTATACTCTACGACGAATATTCTACAGAAGGAAAATAACATCGTGTGTCCCAAGAAAAGTAAAACATAAACGATTTATCACATAGAATCAGATGGACTGCTGTACTGTTTGTAAGACCTGATATCATCAGGGGAAGAAACACAGCGATCTGTGTCATTTAGTATTTTAATGAGCTTGATCGCAGCAGTATGTAATTTCGATCAAATAAGAAACGGTTTAGATTGACTAGCAGTCATCCTCAGATCATTTTTACACTATAATTGGTACCTTACCACAAGAACATCGTTACGAAGCGTAACTTGTCAATACGAAAATGCTGGTCACATCATGACTGTATACGTACAGAATCAGTAGATGATTACCTTTTATTGCAATGAAGATTATCAAAATTTATTATTAATCGTATTCTTCTCTGACTATGTTGTGGTGTAAAGGAAAATATCTTCGCTAGACAACCATGAGCAAATGCAGAAAATTATGGGCAAAATTTCGAACTCTGTAATGAACAGTAACCCTCTTTCACTATGGATAACTGTGAGGTAATACCTGCAAAAAAGCGAAAGAACCAGATAGTACACAATTACAGGCTTGGTAGTGAAAATACTGATCACGTCACATCGTTTGAATATACAGGGCTAATACTAAGAAGCGGTATGAAATGCGGTGATCACATGAAATCAGCATTAGAGAAGATGAATGCAGAATTTAGATTTGCAGAAAGGGTTCTGTGAATTCGCAGTACATCGGTAAAGGAAACTGCATACAAGGCACTGATACGGTTAATAATAGACTACTGTTATAGTGTTTGGTGTACTTATCAAGTCGGCACGACAAAATACATCGAAGGATATAGAGACGCGCTGCTAGGGTCATAACAGGTCGCCTTTGCCCTTTAAAACTGGAATCCTTGGAAGACAGACGGTATAGTTCTCCCGAAAACCTGTCGGGTAGATGAAGAGAACTCCTATCGGAACAAGATGATGCGACCATTATGCTGTTCTCTGAAATGTGACCATCCAGGCGGTGTGTAAGAGACTGCCTCCGTTTGCTCACTCTATGTTCACCCTTATTGTTCATCTTATCCGTCTGCAGACCGTGTCTCTTGTACTTATAGGGAAACATCAATAATTTGGCCTTCTATTTTTAGTAGAAACACTTACAAGATATCAGCTCCAGCGTGCCAAAATTTGGATCGCAATTCTAACAGTAAGCAGTTATGACCTGAAAGTACACTTTTAAACCTTCGCACGCACCGTTGTTTGGTACTCTCTCCGCCCCATAAGGAGCCGCCTAATGCCCGAGCATGGTAATCACGTTGAAGAATAGCCTATCTGCTGCAAATGTACTTCACATTAACAGTGATAGCTTTAAAATCCAAAGAAAATAACGCACAACAGCGATGTTAATAATTAGATAGTTCTAGCTACTTCTTTAATCAGACATTCTTTCCTTTACTCTGCATTTGTGAATCGTAGCATACAAATATTCAAAGCCACGAGATCTCTGGTACTAGCTACAGGTCAGAAGTCACGCACTTTGACCCAGTGAATAGAGTGTGATACCACTGTGAAAACAGAAATTCACCTAACTCTTGCTCACTCTATTGTACAGTACAGGGGGCTCTAGCGCTATGCAGCTGCAATTGGGCGGAGCGAGTGGCAAACCACTGGTGCGTGAAACTTTAAAAGCTGTACTTTCACAAGCTCATAACTGCGTACTGACAGAATGATGGCCCCGACTTTCACGTGGGATGATATCTTGCAACTGTGCTATTTCCTCCTAAAAATATGAGGTCAAGTTTGTGATGTTTCCTTGTGGCAACCATGTTCCACCTACGCTCTGAAATTCTCGCTAGCTTAGTCTTGTCTACAGTATTCCTATGTGTAATTTTATGTACCAGTTCGTTTTGATTAGCCTGTCTTTGTCCAGCTGACAGGCGATATTTTATATTTTTATCGCTGTTCATTGCCTCCTTTGAGGTTAGAGATCGGGCTATTCGAGAACAGTAATTTTTGTAGACATAGGGCTTATATTTTTTTCTGAAGTCTTTTAAAATATAAATATAATTAAATTTTTAGTATGGTATTCACATTCATAACTTTATTTTTCAACACAAAAATAAATGACTTTAATAAGAATCTGTCAAATAGTTTACTGCATACCATGCACATGCAGAAAAGTTTATGTTGGAATGATTGGACGATCGATCAACACCAGAATTACAAAACAAACGACATTGCAGGTTGGGGCAGGTGGAGAAATCGGCCGTGGCAGAGCACGCGCTGTGTGAGGGTGACCACGTAATAAAATTCACCGACACGGAAGTTCTGGCTGTAGAGAAGAACTATCACACCCGCTTATTCAGGAAAGCTGTAGAAATACACAAACACGAGAACAGCTTCAGCAAGAAAGAGGAAAGCCTCAAGGCAAATCGATTCTGGCTTCCTGTGCTGCAGCGAACGACCGTCGCAGGTAGCAAGAGGAGAACCGCACCGGAAAAACCGCGGAGAAGCCCTTGGACGTTGGCGCGCCAGGTACATATAGTCTGCGGCCGCGATCTCGGCTTCAGTCCACCACCAGCAATGGAAGGTGAAACTTTGACAATGCTAGCCACTCGTGCTGGCGAAAGGTCAGAAAAATCATCAGACGAACGTCGGCCGTAGAACCCGAGACACAAGCCAAAAGGCAGTTTGTCAAAGACATACAGTGACTGGAAAAGTCACTGAATTTCCTGCTGCATTTGGAAATGTTAAATTTGCACTTTGCTAGTCACAGACGACATATCTTCGTGAGAGTTGAGAGTTCTGTAATGAATAATAATCCTAGAATGGATGATAATAATCCTGGAATGGACGAGTGCTCCCTCTTCACTTTAAATGGAGGGGCAGGTGCAGCTGCCCTTTAGTCTCCCCTCCTCATTGAGTATGACTTTGCTTGTATTTTTTGCGACAATATAATTGGTTTTTGAAGTGAATACGTACGACTTCAGACTATATGTTTGTACGTTGTAATACTTCACCATTGGACGCTGTGTATTAGAGGGCATCTCAGGCCGTAACCAGTCTGTGGGGTTTTCCAAAAAGTCCGACAGGAACAGCTTAATGAATTGTTTGCCTCACTTGGGAAGTGTTGTCAATATATATGGTCTGCTGGACACCAAGAGGAGTGCTGTGAAATCACGAGCACGTGGGAAAATTTGAGCAAAGCACAGGCATTTCTCTTATAAACAAGTGGATTTGTTGTCGAGCTGCTGTTATCTTGACAACTCCGTAATGCAGATAAACACTTGGAGCAATGCCTAGCTGGGGAGGCAGCAGTGAATTAACGAGATCTATGGTTACATGCTAATCACTGCAAGACGAAAATTTTCACCCTGTATAAGACTGAGAGGTGATATTAAGCTTTTTAGACTGGTAATTGGGTGGAATTGCGAATTCAGCCCACCAACGACGAAGATAATTTGACAGAAACTTCAGCATCCTGCAGAACAGAGAGGGAAGTGAAGCAACAAGACTGAGAGGCAGGGGTAGCCAAAGGGACAAGTAGAGAGCGGCTAGCCATTTTGATGATCACTCGGGTAGTCAGTGAGCAATGGGAGCGAACAATGAGTTACGAGACAATAGTTAGTCAGACAGTCAAATGGTCAGTCAATCAGTTAGTGAATAGTTGAGTAGAAAAGACAGACAGAGGCAGACATAGATCAGACAGTCGATAGGAAATGGATAGAGGAGAAGACAGTTTGGAGAAAGTGGTGAGAAGGTGAGCAGGCAGACAGTGAGTTTGTCTTCTGGAGGCAAGCCGAGCTGTTATCATTCAATCTTCAGATTTAGAGTCATTCCGAGGAATCCTTGCGGTTCAATTCACGGATATTTAAGTATTCGACCACATTTCTTTGTATGACCTCAGCCTCAAAATATTTCTGTGAGACAATTACCGCAGCCACTGATCGCCGAATGCGCAAGTCCAGGAACACAGCGTCGGCGAGCCACGCACTACCTTAGTGGCTAAGGCCGGTGGTCAGTCAGCACGGAATGTGGGATGAGTTAAGCCACCCAGGGCATTGCTGTCAAGTTACTGAGTACCGGAGATGAAAGCTGTCAGGCTTCAACCCACCGCCAGACAAACGAGAGGCGATCGACGCGTCGTACCGACCATGCATCGCCCGACACCTTTCACAGGAAAATGGTTCCGTTGAACGGATTTTTCACCCGCTGAGCGATGTGGCGAAGTGATTAGCACACTGGACTCGCGTTCAGAATGATTACGATTCAAATCTGTGCGTTGCTAAATCGCTACAGGTAAGTTCCAGGATGGTTCCTTCTGAAGGGCACAGCAGATATCATTCCCCACTCTTGCAACATTTCGAGCTTGTGACCCATTTCTAATGATCTCGATGCCGACGACACGTTAAACTCCAACATTTTTTCCTCGTTTTCAAGTTCCCACCCTCTCTTACTTGGCCGGTCACTGGGTAGTGTCACGCCGGCCGGTGTGGCCGAGCGGTTCTAGGCGCTACAGTCTGGAACCGCGCGACCGCTACGGTCGCAGGTTCGAATCCTACCTCGGGCATGGATGTGTGTGATGTCCTTAGGTTAGTTAGATTTAAATAGTTCTAAGTTCTAGGGGACTGATGACCTCGGAAGTTAAGTCCCATAGAGCTCAGAGCCATTTGAACCATTTTTTGTGGAGAACTTCTTCGGCGCTTTGAACGAGAAGGTGATGGCTTCCTTGCAAGAATCGTTACTGGGGTCAAATTGGCCCACACATTTATTTGTATATTCATGGAATAATAATAAACGTACATGATTCCTTGTTTTAGTTCTTCAGTGTATATGAATTTCTATGATTTACATCTCAGTTTGTCCAGTTCATTACATTTTGGTACCTAGTGCGCGGCCACCTCATTTGTGACATGTGTCTCAGTTTATCAATTTCCCACGCTGATCCTAAGGCTGAGCTTCACGAGGCCCGTTTCAGTTAAATGTGGACAAATCTCGCTTGTCATTACGCACCCAGGGCCGACATATATACCGAGCAATTTTAGTCGAGTTCATGAGCTACTGTTATTACGCATAATTTTTTATAGAAAGCGCTATGTTGGCACACCAGCGATATCCTTATCAGACGTATTTAGGATATTAGTGATAGATGTTGATGTGGTGCGGAATCAAAAACTTTTCTCAAAGATCCATGACTCTCCGAACTAATAATTACTCTAGATCAGCTGTAATTGGTGTCCAAAACTGAGCACCTGCAGAGTTATAGGACCTGTGAGGATCCATCCACTGTCTAAAATAACGCTCTTATTGTTAGGGACAGTACCCCAGTGTCTTTACAAACATGCATGTCAAGATGGTTATTTCTATCCTTTCAAATATTATAGTATGCGGTATGAGTCTTTTATGATTGCAGACTGGCGATCCCACTAAACGCCAAATTCTATCGATAGGGCTAAAGGATAGATTATTATTTGTAATATGTTGTACGTTCCATGTCTGTAATCTTTTATTTCTAGAATACGTCTCTTACTCTACAGCTGATAGTGTGCTGTTTGTAAGCTTCTTGACAGATTAAAAATGTGTGGTGGACCGGAAGTCGAACGGAGAACTTTGCCTCTGGCAGTCCGTGATCTAATCGACTAAGCATTCGTTATTATTTTAAAAAAAAATTTGAATTTTAATGTTTTATTTCGCTAGTCTCAAAATTTAGTCTTGAGGCTTCACATCGCTTAGGACGAACTGAAAGAAACATATATCTCATCCGAGAACAAGAAGCCCCAGTGGCTTCTTCCGCACGTAATATCCCCTTTCCTCGCGGTGTGTGAGAGCTGTTTCTTCAGTGTATCTATAAATTATTGGTGTCTGCAGTGGGTGTGTCGGTACATGTTTGCCTTGTAAGATCATGAGCAGGGGTGGTTCAAGAACACTTCCCCACACAAATGACTTATCATTTAGCACTCCCCCGCCCCTCCCTCCCCCTTCCCTATCGTACACTTCCAATTGTGTCAGGTTGATTTACTAACTGTGATACGCACTGTTCACGAATATTGCATTTGGGTCTCTGCCGGCGCACAATGGTTCAGAACGGCCTAATCCCTGGCCAAAGTCGAAAAGTGAGAATAGTAATTTCAAAATTTCTAGTTTTAGGTTTTTGGGGTCGCTGATCACGAATTTGGTATCAAAATTATGAAACTCAAAATGGCGGACAAAAATGGCGGACATTTTGGAAAAATAATCACTTTATCGGTCCGAAAATTTGCAGCAATAGGTTTTCGAGGTCGCTGATTACGAATTTGATATAAAAATTATGAAATTCAAAGTGGCGGACATTTTGGAAGAATTATAACTTCATCCGTCCGAAAATTTGCACCATTGGGTTTTCGGAGTCACTGATTACGAATTTGATATTAGATTCATGACACTGGAAATTCCAAAATGATAAACAATTTTGTGGAATATGTATTTTATATTTTATTTTACCTACATAATTCTATACAATGCATTTGATTAATTATGTGGTGTCACCGCCAGACACCACACTTGCTAGGTGATAGCTTTAAATCGGCCGCGGTCCATTAGTACATGTCGGACCCGCGTGTCGCCACTGGCAGTGATCGCAGACCGAGCGCCACCACACGGCAAGTCTCGAGAGACTTACTAGCACTCGCCCCAGTTGTACGGACGACGTAGCTAGCGATGCACACTGATGAAGCCTCGCTCATTTGCAGAGCAGATAGTTAGAATAGCCTTCAGCTAAGTCAATGGCTACGACCTAGCAAGGCGCCATTAGCAGTATATTGTCTGAAACTATAGAGTCTCACTTGTATCGTCAATAGCGATGTACCAAGGATGGATTAAAGTTAAGTATTCCAGAAGCTACGTACTTTTCTTTATAGCATTCATTACGTATCCTGTTTCAGACCTCACGCCATCCTGCGTGAGCTTATAGCGTGTATTTCGGTCTCCTCAAACCACACTGTGTCGGCACTTCTGTCGACACATCAAATTAAAAATCATAATCTGGGTCAGATGGATTCGTCGTACATGTCTCGATTTCTGCTGAGTGTACGCTACTATTTGTGACATACTCTTCTGGTGTTTCCAGTAGAAGTTCTAGTACATCAGAAGGTAATGGTGCACTATTGTTCATTTTTAGTTTTTGAAAATTAGTTATCAGTGGGTCCGAGGATGCAAGAAGCCGACGAGAAACATCAGACATTGTCTTTTCTCGCTTACTTTTCGAGAAATATTTTCGCGGCACCGACGAATGTCCTTGTTCCTCGCTTCTTGAGCGTCCTCAGAAAGTTGTCCGATTGGCAAGACACTCATTTCTTTTATTGTGTAGCCATGAACTAAAACGGTATGTACCAATGTTGGCATCGGCTACCAGGAATATAGCTCAGCATATCGTTTCGCGACGTCTAAGCAATAAACCCTGAACTTTTCGATATGTACAGCGAAATCGCTCGTCATTGTCTGCAAAATTACTTTGCAACTTGCTACGAATTTGTCGTCCAAATTCAAAATTTCTGCTGTTAAGGAAGCGTTCACAAAAAACGTCGGACTGTATTGCCGTCGTTTGTACTGCCAAGTCCTTGTTTAGGCATATCGATATTTAAACCTAAAGCAGCTTTAAATTTCTATTGTATTTGTTCCTTACGATCTTCAACTACTTTCTTTTCATCCACTGATCGCGCCTGCCCTTTACTCGTCCCGTCATTCAGTTTATATGCAATATGAAACATCCATTCTATAAACCTTATCCACGCGTATAAGGAAGAAATTCCAAAATTTGGTTTCGAGCTGTCACATTCTGTTTGTTCCACCAACTGTAAATTGTTGAAATTTTTCGACGTCAAATTACATAAATAACATCTTTGCGCAGCTTTAGTGTCAGTAATAGCATTTCTCGCCTTTTCATCTATCATTGTAAATGATAAGTCATATTTTACTTCAACGTTAATACCCTACGTTACCGTAGTGAATGTGACGACAGATCCCATCTGCTTATCAACGATATTTTTTTCAACAAAAATTGCCTGCACGGTTTCTTTCAAAAAGTAAAAATACATGAGCGTCAGAGCTGCCGCTTTCGTCAAATTTTGGTTTATACTGCTGCGATGACGAGCCTTCGCATCCTCACTTAAAAATTAACTTCATGTTATTCGTGAAGGCACTGTGGACTGTTTTCATGACATCAGATTATACATGAAGCAATCAAACTGTAATATGGTCTAGTAAAGCCTGCGATGATACGTCCACACTTGTTTCCGTTATACGTATTGAACACTCTGGTGGGTAACGAGATTTAGCAGCTAATATTTTATGATAACTGGGATAAACCGAACTGTCGCTGTTTTCATTTGTTAATTCCCGGACCATATTGTACGTTTCTTTCGTCATTTTACCGCTTATTATCAAGTTTAAAGCAACATCTGCGCTAGTTTCTTGACGTACGTGTCTAGAACTTTGTGCGAATGCTGACTGATACCGAGAGACTCGTGTAGGAGAAGTGGTTGTAATATCTTTGAGCACCTTTGCTGCAGTGTGGGCCCCTGAAGCACGAAGATTCATTTCCGTTGCGAATGCCAATGCCCTTGGACTTGTTGATCTCCGAAGATCATCGACTTTTCGCCGCTTACTCCGTTCGCTGGATGATGAAAAGTCCAATTTTCCAAATTTTTGGCTTTTATCCGATCCTGATGTATCAGAATTACGAGCAGGTTCGTCCCTGTTTTTGAATTCCGCATTCTACAACAAATCGGAATAACGTTAGCACGAATTTGACAAAAAAACAACAAACAAACGTTTATATTAAAATTTTCAATGATACTCTGGAACCTCGTTTATATTAACTTGCGTTTAAGTTGACTCACGTTTATGTTCACTTCCCACCTCTCGTTTAAGTTGACCTTTTGTTCCCCTACCTCAGTAATCAACACACTGCAAAGCATAGCGGAATGCATTTGTGTTGGTGCGCAGAGGGGAAATGAGGAAGGAGATAGTCATAGTGGTGGGAACCCCTCTCGAGTCAACATAAACGCGAGAGATACGTTTCGAGCCAGTCAACATAACCAAGGTTGCAGTATATAAGAAATAGGAAAATAGACAAACCGCAATAGCTATGTCCCGGACAAGCCATTCTTTATGACTGGCGTAAAAGCGCTCCAGAATTCTGCGGCTATCCTGCAATTTTTTTCTTCATTGGTAATAGGAGATTCCTTAAACATTTTCTTTCATCAGTTGAAATTGCGAAAGGACATCCTTCCGATTTGGAAAAATATTTTTCCAGAACTTCTCCTTGTTTGTCAAGTTTTGAGCTCCATTCATCACGTAGGGCGAAGAATATTTGTCTGGGTACAAATAATTTCTTTGCATATATGTCCTGTTAAAATGTAATAAAATATATATATATATATATATATATATATATATATATATATATGTATATATATATATATATTATGTAACGTAAAAATATTATAAGCTCTCCTACAGTCATGGACAATCGATTGAAAAACTATAGTATTATGTTTTACAAATTGTGTTTATTGTCCATGAACAATGTTTGAAATAATAATTGTAAACATATTTCGAGATTTCTATAAAAATGGTCATTACAGACGAAATTTTATTTAAAATCTTTATTCACAATGCTACACCGTTGCAATGATATATCGTACGTATCTCCACAATAATTTAGAAAGGTACAGAAAACATCTACGAAAAACTCTTCATATTTGGGTTCTTTCAACCCTCAGGTATAGAAAGTTGAGGGGAGAATATAGCCATTAGTCACAGTGCGTAATGCGCAAGACAGTGTACACGGTAACACTGAAATCATTATTATTCAAAATAGGCAACTTTTGAGCAGGTAATTCTTAAAAATTTCATTAACAGATAGTTCAACAAACATGTTCCTCTCAATGCCAGCTTTAAAATGTGTTAAAATTTTTTTGTATCCACACAAATGTATTTCTAAAGAAGCGAAACAACATGATTATCACGACTACCTTTAACATAACGTTTCATAAATAACAACAAGCATTTTCGAAAAGTGAAGTACATGAAATGTTTCTTCATACCTTCATCAACATGTCCCAGTATGGAAAATAGGAATCGGACGCGTCATTGTAAAATTCTGTATGATTTTCTGAAGCACTGTATAACTGGGCACTGAAGCGTTTCACGTGTGTTTCTACAAGAGGCAACTTACGACTGTTGCAGGGAAGCAGATATACATGTTGTGACCTCTGCTTATACGATCTGAATGCCCCATAGCCCCCTCTACAAGAATCCATTCCAAATACATCGTTCTTTCAACGTTCATTTCTCGACTATTGGCCAGGGAATCGGCCGTTCTGAACCACTGTGCGGAGCCTCTCTCAGCTCTCAGGTGTATGAAACTCTATAATTTATTTAATCTATGAAGAAATGAATGAGCTGTTACATTTCAAACTTCATGTTTAGAAAAAAATGTTATAGCTAATTATCTCAATTTTTACCACAGGTTTTAATAGATTTGGAAAATTGTAGAGTTTCATACGCCTGTAAGTGTGGTTTGCATGCTGTGTAAAATTCATCGAAGAATGTCTCTTACTTATGAAGACAAGTGTACCTATAGCAACAAATGCGGCCAATAGTAAGTGAAAAAATGATGAAATTTCACATATAAAAAATTATTTTGTTATGTTTTTGAGCTTCCAGCGCTAAGAGTGTGAATCCTGACTCTTTCCTGGTAATGCTGACAAAGTTTTATGAATTTATTTGTAAAAGTAGAGACAGTGGAAATTAAAATGTCCTGTGGTGCCTCTCCTGCTACAAGTCAGCGCGTTTGACGTCTTACCCTGGCCCTGGTGATGAGAGAACGGAGAGGGTGAAACATAGTGATTGCACACGATGTATTTCTTTATAGAGTTTCCGATCGTAACGTTCCTATCCAATGGATGGAACGGCACCAACAGTGCCGCATGCTCTCTCTTCATGAGTCACTCGGAGAGTTTGGAGTTTAATCGATGACACTGGTGCGAAGTCTGATGATCAGGAACTTTACGCCACCACCTCTCCTTACCAAACAGCAGCACTGAAAATTTCTTTTAGAACCACCGAGTCAAATAGCGCCTCAAGGCGAGCATTAGAGACTTCGGCGATAGAAGTGAGTCTCGCTCCTTAGGAGTGTTTCTTTTATTTACAACAGAGTATTTCTAGCTAGAGAAATATTTAAAAGGTTTTAGAAAGTTATTTTGTGTTTAGGGAATATTTGCGCGTAAAATTTTTTGTCATGAATACGTCGTTTTTATTCCTGTTATGTTGTCGTGTTGTTGGTTATAGAAAGAAGTAAATTGTGACCTCTTGATCCATTGTAAGTCTAATGTAGGACGTCTGTTATCACTGATTGACTGTTCCGTCGGTTCTTGGTAAAGTACTTTATGCACTACAAATGATAACACATTCTGCAATACGAATTTATTAATTATACCACATACCACTTTCCGACTGTAACGTTATCATCAGGAACAAAGATAAATATGTGGTGCAGTAAAACATTTGTGCGATCAAAGATTTTAAACTAGTGTATCTACAAAATATCTCCATTTTCAAAGAAGAAAATGTTATATTTGAGTTAGGGATGAAACGAGAGGAATAATTAAAGTGAAAATGTGGTGTAAAATTAAGTAACTAAGATAAAATATGTTACATATTAAATGTTGAACTATATAATGAATAGTAAAAATTGATCTTAGAAGAAAAAAAATAGAACAAAAAATTTTGGTGACATGCTCCAGGGTGTCGATGAACAAAATAATCTTGTCTTTAACGGGTCCTAAGTTACAAACATACAAGATATAAAAGTGAGATTAATCAGATAAGTGAAGCAGCTGTGATTAGACAAAGTAAAATTTCTTAAGAGGCCAAGAGAAATTATACTTACTGAATTAAAGAAAAATGGGTCATGTAAGAAAGAGGGGGTCATGTAAGTAAGAGGGATAATTTACAACATGGCCTGTGTGGGATTATGAGTAATATTTGCAATTAGAACTGCTCATTAAAGGAACTGTGGTCACTCAGTATTAAGCATGGGCAGATAGAATTATATTTATCGATTCCCATTATTTCAAGATAGTTCATCTCCCTTCCCACATGAATGTTACGTAATACTTCATGTTGCACCTTGTAATTATGGCCTTCTTTAAATAGAGACTCGTTTTCCAAGTTTCCAACTTCTATGGTGTTTCTTCAAGAGGGCGCATATTCCCTTGTCAGACTGTATTGATCAGTTACGAAGTTGATATTCGTACTGGACCAGGTATTATTCCAGTACATTGTTTCGTTTTCTTTCTCGGATCAGTTAAGTGAAATTTTTTTCTTGGGGCTTAATATATTCGCCGAAAACTGCTTGAGTCTCGCTTATCTGCGTATAACTCCTTTACGCATAAAATAATTTGTTACAATGTATACACGAATTTACATGCTCGACATTACGCTTTCCAAGACTATATTAAGGGACTAAATTTGTAAATAAACTTTCTGTCTGCATTATTCTTAAAGTAAAGTTTATAAATTTAGCTTTATAGAATGACTAAATGACTTCGATTCCTAGACCTGGTTTACTGCTGTCTAATGTTGTAACATGGAAGTTGACTTTGAAGAGGTTGCTTTTCCTTGCAAAACAGCGTGTTTCAGCTAACGTTGTGTGTGTGATGACCGGCGGTAGAATTATTTTGCTTGTTTTCACGGATTTCACCGATGACTTGTTGCAAGCTATTGTATACTGTTCTGCATGAACTATTCGTTGATTCTCTAACCCAATGATAGCGACAGATGCAGTGTAACTGCCGTAAGGAAGTGATTATTTCCTTCAAAGTTCTTCGCGAACGAATTACTTTGGTTTCTGGCTCGTAACATCACAACCCAGTTTCGTTTGCTGTTACACCATCTGAAAAACCTTTCTATTTCTTTTCGTTTTTCCGTCCAGTTTGTGGGGATTCATCGGGAATGTACGTTGTTCACATGTTGATGTGTATATAAAATCGAATGTACCACAGTCTTCAATGTGTTTAAGGATGTCTGTTTCTCACGGAAAGTGACATGCTGACCCTAATGAATGATGGTTTTTGGTACAAGAGGCGATTTTGATCAACCTTCACGAAATTCGTTCCTAGCAGTTGCACGGATGTGACGAAATGCTGGAAACCAGTTATAAAGGTTTTATGTTTATAATTTTTTTTAAGTGACTTTACCAAAGTTAATCGAAGCAAATCGAGATACGATTACTGAGTCAGATCTACGAAAATCGTGAAGTATTATCTAGCAATAACCTTCCTGTGAAATTTCCCTTTTTTCCCTACGCTGTTTCTTGAAACTGTCACTATAAACAAACTACTGAATCAGTTTATCAGCTGCTATGGTTTAATCAATGACAAACGACAAATTTCAAGTGAGTAGATTATTAGTAATTTGCACAAACTTAAAATACATACCTAAACACAACACACTACCACTATATTTCTCATACTTACCAAACTTCACAGATGTTTTCCTACATTCATTTGCTGTCTTCTTCTTTAGTGTTTAACCGTGAGGTTGTTTTGCAGCAGCACGTAATTCCACTCTTCTTTCTACTTTCCTCTTCTTCTGCATATGTACTGCATCCGATCTGGCTTACTGTATTCTTCCCAGCACCTTTTCTTAGGTAATTGAATCTCTCCAGCTGATCTTCATCATTCTTCTGTAGCACCAAAACTCCAATGTCTCTGGTCGTTTTCTCATTCATTTTCCTAATGTCAAAGCTTAAGTCCCGTATTGACACACTCCAAACAAATGCTTTTGTTATCCGTTTCCTTATTTATAGTTGAAGTTCTTGCTCGTTAGTAAGTTCTTAAGTTCTTCCTCAGATTAACTGCAGTTTTGGCCTGCTATATTCTGTTCACAGTTTCTTTACGCCTGCCGGCCGAAGTGGCCGTGCGGTTAAAGGCGCTGCAGTCTGGAACCGCAAGACCGCTACGGTCGCAGGTTCGAATCCTGCCTCGGGCATGGATGTTTGTGATGTCCTTAGGTTAGTTAGGTTTATCTAGTTCTAAGTTCTAGGGGACTAATGACCTCAGCAGTTGAGTCCCATAGAGCTCAGAGCCATTTGAACCATTTCTTTACGCCTCCTACCATCCCTTGTGATCCTGCTTCCCAAATAGATAAATTCCTCTATCACTTATAATTCCTCTCTTCCAGCTCTCATTCGTAGAGGTTCATATTCTTCTTCAGCCCATTCGTGCCTAGGTCGGTAAAAACGGAACCCTTATAGATTCCCTTTCTTATCCGTCCGTCTGTTCAACTACTGAAAAACCCTTTTCCTCAGGAATGGATATACGTATCAACGTGAAATTTGTCACACACTAAGGCCTATAAGCTCATAGGGGTGGAATAGATTCTTGAGTCAATTGTACCAAGAACTACGGCCAATTACGTAACATACTTCGATATTCGCAAACTCACTCATCAAAACCTATAGGGTACTTCGCTTTGGCCTAGAATCATGAAATTTGGCGAAAAGTAAGGTTTCACAGTAAAACCAAAGGAAAAAATTCTAAAGCTATTAAATTACAATTATATCACATGAAAAACATATTTCTATTGTCACTTGTTATCTGACGTCAAATTTAAAATTGAAACAATCAATATTTCTGCATTTAGGCTGAATGGGTCGCGAAGTTAAAAGTCAATCAGGCAAGGAATCACTTTACTCCTCGTACGACTCTTTTTCGGAATTTATCCATCATCAGATATCCATGAGATATTTCTGTACGTAGGCATGGCATTTCAAGATGCACACAAGACAACCGTTCGCAGACTAGGTTCCTCGGTTCAGGACCCATGCCACGAACAGAGTAGTCTGTGAAAATTTGTGACAGTAGAGTCACTCTTTCCTGGTGACCCAGTTAGCCTGAATAGAGAACTACTAATTATTGTAATAGAGGTCGCTTGCTTCCTGCACGACTTATGTCACATTTATGTCACTGAAATTAAAAAATTCTCGAAAATCTGCGAATTTCTCAGTCCGATATCCTGCGAGGTGCCGGGGCTAGCAGTGTATATAACACCAAATTCTTCTAGAATCTTCATATGTAAATGATGCTCTAAGGCCCCCCCCCCCTCCCTTTTCTAACTCCGACTTTTGCTGTTGCACAAGAATTAAGAAGAAACGCGAACTGACTGTAGTCGACCCTGCAAGTGGAGTAGAAAAGAGTTTGGCACCTGCAATAATTTAATTTGATAGAAATTAATTTGATAAAGGAAAGTCTCATTAACGTAGTGAGAAATGAAAGGGTTGCTCTACTGATCAACAGAATGAAAGTTCTGTCCAAAATCAAAATTTGATTTTTTATGACTAAACTCAAAATAATAAACAAAACACATGAAACATTTACAATACGTCAAGTTGGATGCTCAAATAAATGGTGTGAGGGTGAAGTTGTTCATAAACTAGATTGTGAGATTTATGACCAAGTGGTATGTGGAGCCAATTCCTTGCAACTCAAATCTTAAGAGAAATACCCAGCCAACCCAACATTAATTGCTGCTACGGTAGTGAGAACTCAGACAATGAACACCCAAACAGAACCATGTTAGAAAAGACGGGAACAGACGCGCTCTGCTGAGCTCTGATTGTCACATAGCAAAATTCCCTAATCTGCCGGTGCTGCGGACATACATTACCAAGCTGCCTTCTTAACTGCAAGGACACGATCTGGCATACCGGAGGCGATGCCTGGTTGCTTCGACGTCCCGTCGTGGTGATGATAATGTCGCGAGTTTAGCCCGAAACAAATTATCCTGGTCTGGTTGCTCCAGACTAAAGACCTCCTAGCAACACAAATGCGCCTCTGAGGGAGACGAAGAAGGCTCGCTACACAATCACTCACAGTACAGTGATTGATTTTAATAAGCGAAGTCACACAGTAACTCCGATACAGTCAACTTTAGCCAAAACTGCTCAAGACGGACAACATAGGCCGCTTGTACGCAGAACGCTCAATTGCCAACTGTACTCGGAAAGTTACGTTGAAGCCGAAACTTCAGCAACTTCATCAAACAGTTACAATTAAATGAAAGTATATTAGGCAGCCAACGGAAGGCAGGCTGTCCAGAGCAGCGAGAGCTCCGTCTTGTAACCTACTCCGACCGAAAGGCGAGACTCGACTCCACCAAGAGCACCTGTACAAGCCGAACACAGAACATTACCGTCCCCACGGCAGTGACCGCGGTTAAACGTGCCAATCATCAACTTGAAAACCGGCGGAAAATTCCACTCTATTGCCGAAGCACTACTATTCCACCAATGGAAATGCTTGGCTCCAATTTCTGCGCCGATTTTGCTACGTCACGGAGCCATCCCCTCATAGCTATCCTCTGAGCAAGCCAATCACAATTATGATTTTGCAGAAAACGCGGGAATTTGCATGTCAAGACTGCCTGGGAACCCAAGTCATTCCCACGCCTCGCTGGTAGCCCGTCAGAAAGTGTTTTCACTAAGCTTCTGCGAAGTAATGGAATCTCTAGCCCCAGCCGCTCCTTCAGGCCCCTGTGGGCGTGTCGCCCCCACTCTTATGACAATGTCGGCGTCTGGACAGCATCCACTCGACTCCCTCACACCCGTCGGCATAATCCTTTCAAGATCAGCAGTACCCGCCTGTCACCAGACCACCAGGGTGACGAGAGACGCTGCGTGGGAAGTCCGTGTGTGAAGCAATAGCAACTTTTCACCACACGCAATTAGAGAGGAAAATATTCATATCTTCTGAGTTCTCAATACTAGCCTTGTAATGACAATACTCGGTCATACTTCCTCAAATCGAATATAAATATGAGAGGGGGCATGTCACAGTGTGCATCGTAAAGGTATGCCACCTCTCAATCCTACCAGTATAAATGTCTATTCTCGGTTTCCGGAATGGATGACCTGTCTATTTACGTAATCAAGTTTGTATGGGACCTTCAGTGTACGAGTTCTTCTCGCACCTGGCCAGTTTTTTATTCTTGTACAGTTTTGTATTATCATTCACGACAGCTCAACGTTTTCATTTCAGCGTTCCTATTGAAGTGCGAAAATGAAGCAGTTCGTTGCAAATTCTGCGAAAAGCAACAACGTTATACATTGGCGACAAAACAATAATTACAGTAAGTGTGAGAGCAGCTGTAGTCAGTAAGGACACAAATAAATTGTTAAAAATACTGACCGAACGGAATTCCAGTAAATTAGACAGCGACTTGTGTGTTTACACACGGAAAAGTTGGGAGCAGGCGTCTGTTTACAAGGAATTCTGGGCCGGGCAGTCCCTCTGGAGCAGTCATTGGCGGTTTTACGATGTGTCTGTCCCACTGGTCGAGGCGAGGGCCGGTTGTTGGCTTAAGTAGCGGCAGCAGGCTGGCCGCTTAAGCGCGCTTTAAACCCGCGACAGCATCGGCCACGCGGTGCTGCGTCATAAATTAAGCGCGCTGTGATCTGCGGGAGCAGCCGAGTACAAGCTTTGTAAATCACAATGTACGCCCGTCGCCAGATAGCGACTAATGGATGCAGCGTCTTCAAAGGTGCCCCTAAAAATAGCGCCGCCCGTCTGGCAGGAAGAGGGAGAAAGTAGGGGAACGAAAACAGAAGGCGGCCGCGGACAGCGCAGTGGGCAGTGGGTCGCCCGTGGGAAGGCGGCTGCGAGGGCCTAACCTCGCGCAAATGAGTCTTAATTAGCTCATGCCAATAACGGTGCGTCATCGATGAAGCGCGGCGCCAAACGTAAACAGAATGATAAATTCCTGGGGACGTTTCATCAGGCCGCGTGCTTTACGTTTACGAGCACCACGGAGTACCTTTTATCGGGTCTGTTGGAAACTGCGTTATCTTCGGAACATCTGAAGTCAAAACTAAGATTATCACGTAAGCGGCAAGTGCTGTAACTCTTCGACTACGAGGCGTGTTTTTTAAGTAAGTACCGTTTTGCCACGCCGCGGCCGCAGAGCTGCGGTCGGCGTTCTGCACATGCGCACTGGGTACCTACATCTATTGTCTACGCACTGACGCTATTGCAGTCTGATTCTTCCTTGTTTACGTTGTGTACTGAGTGTTTAAGATGCATCCGATAATCGTGAGTCCGACCGACTGTGAAGTACGGGCTGGTATAAGATTTCTTAGTGCTAAAGGCCTAAAAGCGATCGATATTCATCGTGAGACCTGTGCAGTTACGGAAAAAACACCAGTGATGGAATGGTAACAAAGTGGGTGAGAGCATTTAAAGATGGCCGCACGAATGTGCATGATGAACAACGGAGTGGGCGTTCTTCGCTCGTTTGTGAAAGTTTGGTGCACGAAGCGGAAAATAAGGTGAGAGAAAACAGACGCTTTACGATTTCCTCCTTGCGGGATGACTTTCCTAATGTTTCTCGTAGTGTTTTGTATGGCATTGTGACCGAGCACTTTCATTACCGAAAATTGTGCGCACGTTGGGTACCGAAAATGTTGTCGGATGTGCACAAAACCAGACGTTTAGACAGTACATTGTCTTTCCTTGAGCGGTACCATAACGACAGTGATGATTTCTTAAGCCAAATTGTTTCAGGCGATGAAACATGGGTGGCCTACGTCACACCAGAATCAAAGCAACATTCCGTGGAATGGCGGCATTCAAATTCACCCAGAAAAGTGAAGTTTAAGCAAACAATTTCTGCCAGAAAATCATGTGCACAGTTTTTGTGACAGAAAGGGAGTATTGCTTGTGGAATTTCTGCCCAGTAATGAGACAATCAATGCAGCAGCTTACTGTAAGACAGTGCACAATCTGCGCCGTTCAATTCAGAACAAAAGACGTGGCAAGTTGAGCAAGGGCATCGTTTTGCTGCAAGACAATGCCCTTCCGCATGTGGCGAATCAGACCAAAGATCTCATCACATCTTTTCGATGGGAAACTCTAGACCATTCTCCGTACAGCCCCGATCTTGCACCCAGTGACTACCATCTGTTCCTGCACTTGAAGAAACACCTGGGCGGTCAGCGTTTTCAAGACGATGACGAAGTCAAAACAGTGGTGATGCAGTGGTTAACAAGTCAGGCGGCAGACTTCTGTGAGGAGGTTATTCAAAAACTGGTACAACGTTATGACAAGTGCCTAAATATTGACGGAAATTATGTAGAAAAGTAGATTAAGGTACAGGCTTTCATGTAAAAATAAAATTATTGAGATATCTTGGCACGTCTTTTTTAATTTCAAAACGGTACTTACTTAAAAAACACGCCTCGTATATTTACCGTACGTTCTGACGCGTTGTACTGCATCTTTTAACTTCAGGTGTAGTTCATTTTGATATTTTTTGTAACTTTCCTGGAATAAACGCGTAATTGTAAGATGATTGGTCGCCTAATTATTAAACATGGGACCTGTGTCCGACAGAGGCAAAAACTTACAGCATAATTTTTCGGAGACGAATGGCCGAATCATTTGTAACATCTCTGATATGGAATGACTGCAAGATACATTAAAACCATGAGTCTTTGGACCCAGGGTCGCTGATTGCAATGGACAAACACAAATTAATGACTGAACCCAATACGCGTTCGGTCATCGTGTTTTTTCACAAGTACCTATCGACTCCGCTGGATCCTATGAGGAAAAATTGTCCAATTCGGAGGAGGTAAATTAAGAATAATTACAAAAATGCTTAACAAATAACACATTAAACCAGCAAGCAAAAGGAACTTCCAACTGAGATCTTACACAGCACGTGCAAAGAATACTACGAGACAACGTGAAAGAGACTGACTCGCATTCTTTTTCATAAATAAAAGATCATATTTCCCTTCTCTATTCTGTTTCAGCAACAGATCATTTCAGTATCGCTGAGCATCGATAAATGCACAAAATACAATTATTATTACACACAGAGACGATTACATCAGAAACATATGTATAGGGGGGATGCTCATTACAAACATAAACTGTAAGCACCATCATGACGTACACAACTGGCCGTTAAAATTGCTACACCAAGAAGAAATGCAGATGATAAAGTGGTATTCATTGGACAAATATATTTTACTAGAACTGACAAGTGATTACATTTTCACGCAACTTTGGTTCATAGATCCTGAGAAATCAGTACCCTGAACAACCACCTCTGGCCGTATTAACGGCCTTGATACGCCTGGGCATTAAGTCAAACAGAGCTTGGATGGCGTGTACAGGTACAGCTGCCCATGAAGTTCAACACGATACCACAGTTCATCAAGAGTAGTGACTGGCGTATTGTGACGAGCCAGTTGCTCGGCCACCATTGACCAGACGTTTTCAATTGGTGAGAGATCTGGAGAATGTTGGCCAGGGCAGCAGTCGAACATTTGCTGTATCCAGAAAGGCCCGTACAGGACCTGCAACATGCGGTCGTGCATTATTCTGCTGAAATGTAGGGTTTCGCAGGGATCGAATGAACGGTAGAGCCACGGGTCGAAACACATCTGAAATGTAACGTCCACTGTTCAAAGTGGCGTCAATGCGAACAAGAGGTCACCGAGACGTGTAACCAATGCCATCCCATACCATCACGCCGGGTGATACGCCAGTATGGCGATGACGAATACACGCTTCCAATGTGCGTTCACCGCGATGTGGCCGAACACGGATGCGATCATCATGATGCTGTAAACAGAACCTGGATTCATCCGAAAAAATGATGTTTTGCCATTCTTACACCCAGGTTCGTCGTTGAGTACACCATCGCAGGCGCAGGGTAACCGCAGCCATGGTCTCCGAGCTGATAGTCCATGCTGCTGCAAACGTCGTCGAACTGTTCGTGCAAATGGTTGTCTTGAAAACGTCCCCATCTGTTGACTCAGGGATCCAGACGTGGCTGCACGATCATTTACAGCCATGAGGATAATATGCCTGTCATATCGACTGCTAGTGATACGAGGCCGTTGGGATCCAGCACGGCGTTCCGTATTACCCACCTGAACCCACCGATTCCATATTCTGCTAACAATCTTTGGATGTCGACCAACGCCAGCGGCAATGTCGCGATACGATCAACCGCAATCGCGGTAGGCTACAATCCGACCTTTACCAAAGTCGGAAACGTGATGGTACGCATTTCTCCTCCTTACACGAGTTATCACACCAACGTTTCACCAGGAAACGCCGGTCAATTGCTGTTTGTGTATGAGAAATCGGTTGGAAACTTTCCTCATGTCAGCACGTTGTAGGTGTCGCCACCGTCGCCAACCTTGTGTGAATGCTCTGAAAAGCTAATCATTTGCATATCACAGCATCTTCTTCCTGTCGGTTAAATTTCGAGTCTGTAGCACGTCATCTTCGTGGTGTGGCAATTTTAATGGCCAGTAGTGTAATTCAGCCAACGGCGTGCCTTTCTAGGCCATATACAAGAGGGATCCTAGTCGGCTTACGACAGTCACTTTTAGTCTTTGACCAAGTTGATGGTGGATATCATCGAAATCTTGGAGTTTTATCCGAATTTGAGTCGGCAAGTGAACCGAGAAATTTTTATGCAAGAACTCCGCTGCGAAAATCTTCGTAACCGGAGTAACTGATTTTTTCTGAGCAGGTAGCACTGCCTTAGCATCGGAAACTTGTGCCTTTTCTGCTCGCAGTGCTGGATCCTTGTCTTGCTTCTGACTTATACTTAACAACGGCTCGTTAGCGAAATTTTCAAATGCAAAGTTCATCGGGGAGAAGTCGTGGCATCTGTTTTCATTTATCTCTTGTTCCACTCCTCGACTTAATCGGATAGGTGATTGTGGTTGCTCGTCTACAACTATGTTGCCTTTTGCAGGGATATGTTTAATATGAAAGTTGGACTCCTGTAAATAAATTTTCCAAAGAGACATCTGTTCATGGGTTAACTTTTCTGATATTAAACGCTCCAGGGCGTTGTGGTCGGCGTATACCATGGTTGATCTGTCATAGAAATAATATTGAAACTGTTAGAAAGCGTAGTCGATGGCTAACAACTCCAATTCTGTAACAGAGTGATTACATTCACTCTCATTCAGCGCATGGCTGGTGACTGCGGTTGGTTTATTTCATTTTCCTCCTTTTAAATCCGCCTCTTAAAATACGTCCACCCTGGTGCCAGTTTTGCTGCAGTCCAGTGCAACGTAGAATTCTCAGACTGGGCTGGGCTGGGATAGGCACATTGACTAAAGTTTGTATGAATTCATTGAAACTCTTTATTTGCCTCCTCATCCCTGTACCAAAACATATTCTTTCACATGAGGATACACAAGCTGGGTGATGTGGAAAACTCATTTCCAATAAATCTACTACAACAATTAACTAGCCCAACAAAACTCCTTACTTGTTTTCTTGTAGTCCTTGGCTGAAACTCCTTATCGCCTTCTCATCATTGGGGTGTATTTCATCTTGGCAAAGTCGGGTCACAAACAGTAATCTCCTACTTTCTATAAGCTTATTTCTCCAGATTCGCACATTCATCCTTCCATCAACAGTGCACAAAGCAGCTTCCATGCATAAAAATTATGGTAACTCCAAACATCATGTCGCCAACTCGTTTCGTGACAAATATATCTATTTCGTCATCTAGTGCCATGCCAAGAGCCCACACGAAGGTGTAGGACGAATAGGACAATCTGAACGGTAGCTTTCTGAGCTGGTAGAACTTGCCACAGCATAACTCTGTAGTGTACTGCTGGAAAGTGGAGTGTAGTTCGACCTGCCAAAAACCTTCTCAAAAATGAATCCCGAAGAAAATATTATTGCTGTGTAATCTCTGGAGCAAATCGTCTAGAGGCTCAGGACGATCTGTTTCAGGCAAAATTATTATATATGTTTGTCAAGAATATAGCATCCGTCTGATGAAGACATCCATTTTGGTACTACTAGGAGGACTGTTGTGGTTAATGTTTTGAAAGTCCCTTCAGGTTTTCTGCCGGATTCCAATATCAACTTGACTCAATATTTCGACGCTCCAACTGGTCGCCATCTTCATGGAGAATGCTGCTTCTGCTGATGAGTCCCGCTGAGAACTGGTGCCAGGATGCAAATCAACGTCCTATATAGGTCACCGTTCAGCACACTGGGCATGCGCCGCCCATCACTGTTGCTGCCCTCCAAGACAGGGAGGTGGCGCCGCCCTTAGTAGAACACTGGCGGCTACGATATAACGCACTCAGGGCCGCACCGAAGAACGTTCGCTTTTGATGCAAGATAGTACAGGATTCGACGTCCTGTTAAGAGGAAATCCATTGTCTCTGTTGATTAAATTATCCGCCAACCTAATTTCAATCACCTATTTATAGACACTCTTGCAAAAACCGGAAACGTTGGAAACTACCACAGTTTCATCAAATTTCATACCGTGTCCCTCATTTAAGCAGTGACGGCGATGTTCCACACACCTATCATCAACTGTGCGAATCGAACGGCCAATGTAAGCCTTCCCACATAGACACGGAATTTTGTGTACACTGGGTTTCCTAAGCCCCAAATCATCTTTCACAGAGCCGAGTAGTGCCCTAGTCTTAGAAGGTGGAGGGAACACACTCTTAATGTTAAAGTTCCCCTAAATTTGTCCAATCTTAAACCATATACCTCTAGCATAAGGAAGAAAGGCCACCGATCTATGTTCCTCTTCATGCACCTCTAGAGATGGTCCAAACTCCATAGCCCGACGAATCTACTTCTCGGAGTATCCATTTTCCTTAAAAACAGCCATCAAATGCGCAAGTTCTTGGGTTAAGCTGTCCGCATCAGAAATGGCATATGCTGTACGTACCAATGTCCTAAGGACGCCACTGCGTTGGTATGGTAGATGACAACTCTTAGAATGCAGATACCAATCTGTGAGCGTCGGCTTCCGGTGAACACTGTGCCCAAAAGTACCATCTGGTTTTTTATAAACGATAACGTCTAAAAATGGAAGCATTCCATCACTTTCAACCTCGATGGTAAGTTTGATGCGGGGATGAAGACAGTTGAAATGGTCCAAAAATCTATTAAGAGCCTCACGTCCATAAGGCCAGACGAAAAAGGTATGATCCACATATCTCCTCGTGCGGTCATACTCCATGGCGTGATTTTCCGACAAACAATGTTCAGCGACCGCCGACTTGCTCGGATACATCAGTCGAGTGTGCCTCTGGTGTTCACGGCATCGATCCTCGACGGTACGCATCGTCTGACCAATATACGACTTGCCACATTGACACGGAATCTGGTACACGCCGGCCTTCCTCAAACCGAGGTCAGACGTCGAGATACTGGGACAGCGTTGTTAGAGAGGCCATCGAAATTCGCACCAATGACTACGTCATAAACCGTGACTGTGACTATAATCTTAGCAAGGTTTGGGAACCAGCGATTGGGTTAATCAAGAGTAAATCGAGCAAACGTATAGTTGTGAAGACCACGGCGGACAGAGCCATCACACCGACGTCATCTCAGACGCCGTCGCAATCTGTTCCACCGCGCGACCGTGGCGCGGGGCGCGGACGGCGGAGGGAGCGCGCCGCGGGCGGAGGGTATTTAAATCGGCCGCCGCCGCGACCGAACCCAGTTCCCTCTGAGCGGCCATAGCGTACGGATCTCCGTGCCGGCACGTTCACAGGAGCTCAGTCTGTCAGTTCACCTGACGATGGCGACATGTATGATCGCCGAAATATTGTGCCCTTTGGACACTATAGACCGGCAGCACACCCGTGGATATTTTGATTATCAAATACGGCAGGAGAAACTCAAGAATCACGACAATAAGAATAATTTGCAGTCCTTATCAAAATCACAGTTACCAGAGCCATAGAAGTGTAGTATGAGTAGATATATTTGGATGTAGTAATAATAATTATTATTATTATTATTACAATTTAATAGCGATGGGTATACGAGTAGTAATGGAAGTAATAGTGATTGTAGCAATGTTGCCAATGGACATGTCATAATACAAGAAGTTTCAGAAAACACCAATACTATCCATATATATAGCACATAGAAGTACCAAGGAAGGTGTAGAAAGGCGTTTTTATTAAGGACAGAAATCTCTAGGCGAGAAATTGCTAATGGAAAGAGTGATATCAGAAATAAAAGTTTCAGGTTATCACCGTACAAGGACATACGGAAGGGTGGTTGACACAATGTGAAGCCAAGTGAGCCTTTTGCCTCAAAACATATGTGAAAGGCATAAAGATAATTGGAGATGTCCTTCATTTTCTGTCACTGATGTACAAGTTGTGAGTTGGACTGGATCTAGAGACGGAGGGCAAAGGAAGAGGTACTAGCGACATTCCAGATTCTAGGAATAACTAATCCATGTTAGTAATAGAGCATGTAAACTTACCATACCATTTTATTAGATATGGACTGGACGATGAGTCATGGTGTGTTACTGGACATGTCGAGAGAAATGATCAAATGCACGTCAAAGGTAGACAAAACTATATCATGCAAAAGAAGGACAGGTGCTACCAGGTACAATAGAGTGTGATAGTAGCTAGAAAATACTCATGTAAGGAAGAGTAGATGTTACTGACAACCATTGCGGGGACATGCTAGGACGCTACAGGTCCTCACTGAAGGTCCTGAATTATCATAATCGATACCACTGAAGAATGAATATGGAGAGCGTAGGTATGTTACCGACGATATGCCATGATGACGAAAGATATCACAATCCATAAATGAAAAATGAGGAAAAAACCTTTATACATTTTGGAGTTCATTATGTGTATAATTTCATTTTCTGCATTATCAAACATAGCATCACTCGCTAGTACAAAGTAATGCACATGTGACACAGTCCGCTCATCACTGCAATAATCTTCAACGTTGAAATGAATTCCTTAACTCACATCAAATGCTCAGTCGAAAAGGGCATGAAATAACTGAAATCGATCGCTGAAGGCGTTATTCTCGTCACCTAATTGATTCACAGTGAATTTAGGCAGATTATGGTACTACGCGGCGTGGATATGGACAAAGAACAAAATCAGAAATGCTATTTAGCACGTTAAAAATTCCCAGAAGCTTTGCAAATTCAGAGACACTAAATTCACTGATCTAGAAGAGCGCATGGTTCCATCTCATTGTAGACAATGGATTCCACGCAAAATCTTACTTTAGAAGTACAATTTGAATAAAATCAATAAAGAAATATTTTCGCGAAGCACTACACCTCTGACAGAAACGAATGGAAACGTGTTACACGTCAAATAGAATAAACCGTTTCCTGACTTGAAACCATACCAACGGACTCAGAAGACTCTTGAAGATAAAGTGAAAGTGCTTGCCAATTTGAGAAATTTAGCCGTCCTCCCTGAAGAAGGAGGGGCGGCCAGTGCCGTTAGTCCATACCAACCACGGCTTCAGAGGCGTTCAAGGGAAACGGTATCAAATGGCTCTGAGCGCTATGGGACTTAACATCTGAGGTCATCAGTCCCCTAGAACTTAGTACTACTTAAACCTAACCAACCTAAGGACATCACACACATCCATGCCCCAGACAGGATTCGAACCTGCGACCGTAGCGATCGCGCGGTTCCAGACTGAAGCGCCTAGAACCGCTCGGCCACAGCGGCCGGCGATACGGTATCCCTGGTTTTCCCTGTGATCACTGTAACCACAAACTGCGAGACTATTGTTAAGTTGGCAAAGCTTACACGTGAGACTGTTAGCCCTCTGATTCCTTGCATAACTCTGAAAACAGCTTGATCCATTCGTTCAGTCATTCAGAAGGCAACAAAGGAAGGGCTGCCGGTTAAATAGTTACCATTACACACTAAATAAATACATTTCCCTGCACAACCTTCCTCCAGAGGCCCTTCAAAAAAAAAAAAAAAAAAAAGGAATGAAAGTGAGTCTCATTAATGTGTCGATGATACGCTCGAGAGCTCAAGGAATCAGTTGTATGCGGTATTTCAGGACGAAAGAATATCCGTATGCTTGTATAATTTCGCCCCCATTGATTCAAAACCCACATTAAAATACTTAACTCGTTTTTTGCGAACTTGTGTCTGCCTGTGCAGTGTGGACAAGCTCCCTCTCGCCGTCTTACTACGCATGTGAAATTACTAACCATGGTGAAGAATAGTGTTTTATTCTTATTGTGTATGTGAACTGATCTGTAAATGGTTTTCCTTGTTTATCCTGCCCATCTCTCCAGCCAAACCTGATGGTATACCGCCCAGCTCTAGTTCTTGAGCAAATTGGACTCCGGAATATCACAAGTAAATTAAAGGTTCCTTAAGGAAGACCATTAAATAACCTAATAATAGATGCAACCCCAGTGACACATAAGGGGGCACCAACGAGAACAAAATTACAGCTCAAAATACTCGCACTCCTAGTCCATAGACATCACAGCGGGGCAGCATTCAATATATCAAAAAATAAAAAAAATACATAAAATCAGGGTCACTTGTAAATGGGAGCATGAAATTCAAACTGTAGAATCGCGTTTTCAGCCTTTAGACTTTACAATCGTGCATTAACTCTATATAGTAGACCAAATTGCTTGGGTAGCTCAGTTAGTAGAGCACTTGCCCGCGAAAGGCTAGGGTCCCGAGTTCGAGTCTCGGTCCGGCATACAGTTTTAATCTGCCAGGAAAGTTTCATATCAGCGCACACTCCGCTGCAGAGTGAAAATCTCATTCTCAAATTAATAACATTTGCCTCTAACTCTACCACTCAGTACCCCCACCAACACTCACGACTACTACTAAAGTGCAAAGTGCTACAAATCTACCCAAGTACTCACACTGTGTTCTGTCAGTGTAATAAGAAAAATATTTCACAGAACTCTCGTTTCAAGAAACATTAACACATGCCCACGGCATGAAATGAAACCACGTACAAACACACTATACTGTGCTCACGGCATCGACATGCCATGTATGACTGTAATGAACCGTCACACTCAAGGCTCGCTCTCTCTCGCTCTGTATCTCTCTCTCTCTCTCTCATCACCATACTCTGTACTCGACGCAGACAACTCTGAATTTGACAAACTGTCAACTGACAGAGAATTACTGCAGGCCATTAAAGAACACTCCTAGTGCTCCACCTCTACTGTGGTATCAAAAGCCACTCATCTGCGTATCTCGCTGCGGCTGCCGTCCTCTCTCACCAAAGGGGAAAGGCACCGACCACCGCACTGGTCTGTGGTGTCCACAATCGCTTGGCCATGTCCTGTGTTGACAGGTTCCATGACATACTACATACTTTCTTTGCTGCTGGTCATGAACTGACACACAGCCCTCCACTTCACTCCGTCCCTACAACTCGACCTACCGGTGCTCGCTTCGATGCCTACACACATAGCGAGCCATCTAACAGACAGCACTACATAAAAGCCATCAAACCTAGTCTCTGGTGGCAGGCAAATCAAAAGTGCTGCTTCACATCGCACAGCTGCCGTGGTTCCCATTTGGGCGTCACATACTTCAACCGGCCTAGCAACGTAAAATGTATGTCTAGGCAAAAATTAGGGCATTTAGTTCTTCCGTAGGATGTCGTGTGGATCAAGAAACCTAAAGTGATCACGTAGATTCTTTGTGTTGAGCGCACTTACTCATTTTGCAGCTCCAATCGCCTCTTCTTATGGCAAAAGCGAAACATGAGTTTTGGAGGTTGGTCAGACATAGTAACTCGAGGCTTATTTTGGCTGTCGAGACCCGTGATTTAAAGGTAGCGGTTTAGGTTAGTAATCACCTTCATTGTGCCAACGACCTTGTCAAAGAGAGCGGAGGAAAGGACAGAGGTTCAATTCACTCTCTTGCACATGGGGTGTAAAACAGTCCTTAAAATGCGGCAAAATCAGCAATGATCAACAGCATTACGATACAGAAGGCAATGGAAACCAATACATTAAAGACACATATCGCGTATCTACAAGACATGTAGCCTGTAACTGAAAATGTGTCACGATGATCTCTACAATTGGCAAAAGATTCCAGAATAGTCCCTCATTCAGAGCTCCGGGAGAGGACTGCCAAAGGGGAGGTTACCAGGAGAAAAAGATTGAATAACCAACGAAAGATAACGTTCTACCAGTCGGGACGTGAAATGTCAGAAGCTTGGACGTGGTAGGGAAGCTATAAAATCTGAAAAGGGAAGTGCAAAGGCTGAATCTAGATGTAATAGGGGGCAGTGAAGTAAATGGAAAGAAGAAAAGAATTTCTAGTCAGATGAGTATAGGGTAATATCAACAGCAGCAGAAAATGGTACAAAAGGAGTAGGATTCCTTATGAATAGGAAGGCGGGATAGGTGGTGTTACTGTGGACAATTCAGTGACAATCTTGTTCTTATCAGAATCGACAGCAAACCAACACCGACACCGTGCGAGGTGCCGGGGCTAGCAGTGTATTTACCACTAAATTCTAGAATCTACATATGTAAATGATGCTCTAAGCCCCCCCCCCCCCCTATTCTAACTCCGACTTTTGCTGTTGCACAAGGATTAAAAAATATACGCGAACTGACTGTAATCAACCCTGCAAGTGGAGTAGAAAAGAGTTTGGCACCTGCAATAATTTAATTTGATAAATAAGTTAAATAAAGGAAGGTTTCATTAACATAGTGAGGAATGATGGGGTTGCTCTACTGATTAACAGAATGAAAGTTCTGTCCAAAATAACAATATGATTTATTAAGACTAAACACAAACTAATAAACAAAAACACATGAAACATTTACAATACATCAAATTGGATACTCATACAAACACCATAAAGGTGAAGTTGTCCCTAAACTAGATTGTGAGGTTTAAGACGAAGTGGTATGTGGAGCCAATTCCTTGCTACTCAAATCATAAGAGAGACACACAGCTAACCCAACATTAATTGCTGCTACTCAAGACAGAACAAAGTTAGAAAAAGACGAACAGGCGCACTCTGCTGAGCTCTGATTATCACCTAGGAAAATCCCTGTCTGCCGGTGCTGCGGACATACATTACCAAACTGTCTTCTTAACTGCCAGAACACGATCTGGCGTACCGGAGGTGAGGGCTGGTTCCTTCGACGTCCTTGACCGAAAGGGGAGAGCCGACTACCCACAAGAGCACCCATACAGGCCGAACACAGAACATTCCCGCCCCCACGACAGTGGCCGTGGTTAAACGTTCCAATCAGCAACTCAAAAACCGGTGGAAAATTCCACCCCATTGCCGGAACACTACCATTCCACCAATGGAGATTCTTGCCGCCAATTTCTGCGCTGATTTTGCTACGTCACGGAGCTATGCCCTGAGCAAGCCAATCACAGTTACTATTTTGCAGAAAGCGCGGGAATTTTCCCGCCACAACTGCCTGGGTACACAAGTCATTCCCACGCCTCGCTGGTAGCCCGCCAGAAAGTGTTTTCGCTAAGTTTCTGTGAAGTAACGGAACCTCTAGCCCAGCCGCTACTTCAGGCCCCGGCGGGCGTGTCTCTTGACAATGTCGGCGTCTGGAAAGCATTCACTCGACTGCCTCACACACGTCGGCTTAACCCTCTCGAGATCAGTAGTGCCCGCCTGTCACCGGACCACCTGGGTGACGAGAGACGCTGCGTGGGAAGTCCGCGTGTGAAGGAATAGCAACTTTCCACCGCATGCAATTAGAGAGGAGAATCGTAAGATAGAAATATGAGAGGGGGCTCATGCCACCTTTCAACCGATAGTTCAGTTATACATGCAGACGTCGCAAGCAAAAAATGAAGAGATAGAGAAAGTGTATGAGGATGTTGAAAGGATAATGGGAGATGAAAATCTAATAGTCATGCGGGACTGGAATGCAGTTGTAGGGGAAAGAATAGAAGCAAAGGTTACAGGAAGATATGGCACTGGAATGAGAGAGGAGAAAGACTGAGTTCTGTAACAGATTTCAGTTAGTTACACCGAATACTCTGTTCAAGGAGTCAAGAGAAGGAGGTACGTTTGGAAAAGGTCGGGTGATATTAGATTTCAGTTAGGCTACATCATCATCAGACAGAGATTCCGAAATTAGATATTGGATTGTTAGGCGTACCCAGGAGCAGATGTATACTCAGATCACAACGTAATAGTGATGAAGAGTAGGCTGGAGTTTAAGAGATTAGTCAGAAAGAATGAATACGCAATGAATTGGGATACGGAAGTAATAAGTAATGATGAGATAAGCTTGAAGTTCTTTAAGGCTACCGATGCAGCAATAAGGAACAGTTTAGCAGGCAGTACAGTTGAAGAGAAATGGACATCTCTAAAAGGGGCAATCACAGAGTTTGGAAGGAAAAGCATAGGTACAAAGAAGGTAACTGCGAAGAAACTAAGTGTAACAGAAGAAATACTGTTGATAGATGAAAGAAGGGAGTACAAAAATGTTCAGTGAAATCCAGGAATACAGATACACAAATCTCTGAGGAATGAAATAAATAGGAAGTGCAGGGAAGCTAAGACGAAATGGCTGCACTAAAACTGAAGAAATCAAGAAAGAAATGATTGTCGGAAGGACTGACTCAGGAGAGAGCGGATAGGTGGAAAGAGTACACTGAAATATGTCTGATGCGATAGAAAAATGGTTCAAATGGCTCTGAGCACTATAGGACTTAACATCTGAGGTCATCAGTCTCCTAGAACTTAGAACTACTTAAACCTAACCAACCTAGGGACATCACATACGTCCATGCCCGAGGCAGGATTCGAACATGCGACCGTAGCAGTTGCGCGGTTCCGGACTGAAGCGCCTAGAACTGCTCGTCCACCGCGGCCAGCCGATGCGATAGAAGAAGAAACAGCAGTCGATTTAGAAGAAATGGGGGATCCATTATTTGAATCAGAGCTTAAGAAAGCTTTAGAGGACTTAATATCAAATAAGACAGAAGTGGTAGATAGCATTCCATCAGAATTTCTAAAATCATTGGGGGAAGTGGCAGCACAACGACTATTCACGTTAGTGTGTATAATGTGTGAGTCTGGCGACATACCGTATCACTTTCGGAAAAAATCTACCACACGATTCCAAAGACTGCAAGAACTGACAAATTTGAGAATTATCGCACAATCAGCTTAACAGCTCATGTATCCCAGTTTCTGACAAAAATAAGATACAGAAAAATGGAAAAGAAATGGCACCGGAGAGGCAATTTGACGTTGCAGTTGATAATGGAAGCAAGATTAAGGAAAATCATGACACGTTCGTAGGATACGTTCGACCTGGGAAAAGCGTTCGACAACGTAAATTGGTGGAAGATGTTCGAAATTCTGAGGAAAATAGAGGTAAACTATAGGGAGAGACGAATAATATGAAACATGTACAAGAGCCAACTGGGAATAATAAAAGTGGATGACGAAGAACGAAGTAATCAGGTTAAAGAGGGTCTAAGACAGGGATGTAGTGTTTCACCCATACTGTTCAATCCAAACACCGAAGAAGCAGCGATGGAAGTAAACGAAGGGTCAAACGTGGAATTAAAATTCAAGGTGAAAGGATATCAGTGATACGATTCGCTGATGACATTGCTATCTTGAATGAAAGTGAAGAAGAATTACATGATATGCTGAATGGAATAGACAGTCTAATGAGTGCAGAATATAGATTGAGAGTAAGTTGAAGAAAGTAATGAGAAGCAGCATAAACGAGAACAGTGAGAAACCTAACATTGGGATTGATGGTCACGAAGCAGTTGCAGTTAAGGAATTCTGCTACCTAGGCAGCAACATAACCAATGACGGAGTGAGGAGGACATACAAGCACTAGCACTGGCAAAAAGGGCATGCCTGGTCAAGAGAAGTCTTCTAGTATCAGACATTGGCTTTACTCTGAGTAAGGGATTACTGAGAATGTACGTTTAGAGCACAGCATTGTATAGTAGTGAGACATGGACTGTGGAAGAACTGAAACAGGAGAGAATCGAAGCATTGGTACTGACGAATGTTGAAAGTTAGGTGGACTGATACGATGAGGAACAAGGAGATTTTGTGCAGAATCAGAGAGGAAAGGAATATATGGAAAACACTAACAAGGAGAAGGGACAGGATGATAGGACATCTGTTAAGACATCAGGGAATGACTTCCATGATACTAGAGAAAGCTGTAGAGGGCAAAACTGTAGAGGAAGATAGAGATTGGAATGATTGGAACACATTCAGCAAATAACTGAGGACGCAAGTTGCAAGTGCTACGGTCACAACGCCCATATAGTACTGGGGACAGAAAGTTGGCTGAAACCAGACGTAAACAGTAATGAAATCCTAAACTCAGATTGGAATGTATACCGCAGAGACAGGCTGGACAGTGGAGGGGGAGGCGTGTTTATAGCGATAAGAAGTGCAATAGTATCGAAGGAAATTGACGGAGATCCGAAATGTGAAATGATTTGGGTGAAGGTCACGGTTAAAGCAGGCTCAGACATGGTAACTGGATGTCTCTATAGGCCCCCTGGCTCATCAGCTGTTGTGGCTGAACACCTGAAGGATAATTTGGAAAACATTTCGAGTAGATTTCCCCACCATGTTATAGTTCTGGGTGGAGATTTTAATTTGCCGGATATAGACTGGGAGACTCAGACGTTCATAACGGGTGGCAGGGACAAAGAATCCAGTGAAATTTTTTTAAGTGCTTTATCTGAAAACTACCTTGAGCAGTTAAACAGAGAACCGACTCGTGGCGATAACATATTAGACCTTCTGGTGACAAACAGACCCGAACTATTTGAAAAAGTTAACGCAGAACAGGGAATCAGCGATCATAAAGCGGTTACGGCATCGATGATTTCAGCCGTAAATAGGAATATTAAAAAGGTTAGGAAGATTTTTCTGTTTAGAAAAAGTGACAAAAAGCAGATTTCAGAGTACCTGTTGGCTCAACACAAAGGTTTTGTCTCAAGTACAGATAGTGTTGAGGATCAGTGGACAAAGTTCAAAACCGTCGTACATAATGCGTTAGATGAGTATGTGCCAAGCAAGATCGTAAGAGATGGAAAAGAGCCACCGTGGTACAACAACCGAGTTAGAAAACTGCTGCGGAAGCAAAGGGAACTTCACAGCAAACATAAACATAGCCAAAGCCTTGCAGACAAACAAAAATTACGCGAAGCGAAATGTAGTGTGAGGAGGGCTATGCGAGAGGCGTTCACTGAATTCGAAAGTAAAGTTCTATGTACTGACTTGGCAGAAAATCCTAAGACATTTTCGTCTTATGTCAAAGCGGTAGGTGGATCAAAACAAAATGTCCAGACACTCTGTGACCAAAATGGTACTGAAACTGAGGATGACAGACTAAAGGCCGAAATACTAAATGTCTTTTTCCAAAGTTGTTTCACAGAGGAAGATTGCACTGTAGTTCCTTCTCTAGATTGTCGCACAGATGACAAAATGGTAGATATCGAAATAGACGACAGAGGGATAGAGAAACAATTAAAATCGCTCGAAAGAGGAAAGGCCTCTGGACCTGATGGGATACCAGTTCAATTTTACACAGAGTACGCGAAGGAACTTGCCTCCCTTCTTGCAGCGGTGTACCGTAGGTCTCTAGAAGAACGTTGCGTTCCAAAGGGTTGGAAAAGGGCACAGGTCATCCCCGTTTTCAAGAAGGGACGTCGAGTAGATGTGCAGAACTATAGACCTATATCTCTAACGTCGATCAGTTGTAGAATTTTGGAACACGTATTGTGTTCGAGTATAATGACTATTCTGGAGACAAGAAATCTACTCTGTAGGAATCAGCATGGGTTTCGAAAAAGACGGTCATGTGAAACCCAGCTCGCGCTATTCGTCCACGAGACTCAGAGGGCCATAGACACGGGTTCACAGGTAGATGCCGTGTCTCTTGACTTCCGCAAGGCGTTCGATACAGTTCCCCACAGTCGTTTAATGAACAAAGTAAGAGCATATGGACTATCAGACCAATTGTGTGATTGGATTGAGGAGTTCCTAGATAACAGGACGCAGCATGTCATTCTCAATGGAGAGAAGTCTTCTGAAGTAAGAGTGATTTCAGGTGTGCCGCAGGGGAGTGTCATAGGACCGTTGCTATTCACAATATACATAAATGACCTTGTGGATGACATCAGAAGTTCACTGAGGCTTTTTGCGGATGATGCTGTGGTGTATCGAGAGGTTGTAACAATGGAAAATTGTACTGAAATGCAGGAGGATCTGCAGCGAATTGACGCATGGTGCAGGGAATGGCAATTGAATCTCAATGTAGACAAGTGTAATGAGAGTGATTTAAAATGGAATGATCATATAATGTTGATCGTCGGTAAAGCAGATGCCAGACTGAGATTCATTGGAAGAATCCTAAGGAAATGCAATCCGAAAACGAAGGAAGTAGGTTACAGTACGCTTGTTCGCCCACTGCTTGAATACTGCTCAGCAGTGTGGGATCCGTACCAGATAGGGTTGATAGACGATATAGAGAAGATCCAACGGAGAGCAGCGCGCTTCGTTACAGGATCATTTAGTAATCGCGAAAGCGTTACGGAGGTGATAGATAAACTCCAGTGGAAGACTCTGCAGGAGAGACGCTCAGTAGCTCGGTACGGGCTTTTGTCAAAGTTTTGAGAACATACCTTCACCGAAGAGTCAAGCAGTATATTGCTCCCTCCTACGTATATCTCGCGAAGAGACCATGAGGATAAAATCAGAGAGATTAGAGCCCACACAGAGGCATACCGACAATCCTTCTTTCCACGAACAATACGAGACTGGAATAGAAGGGAGAACCGATAGAGGTACTCAAGGTACCCTCCGCCACACACCGTCAGGTGGCTTGCGGAGTATGGATGTAGATGTAGATCTAGATGAAGAGGTTGCCACAGGAGAGGAATTCTTGGCAGGCAAAACCAAACGAGATTGATGACTCAAAAAAAAAAAAAAAAAAAAAAAAAAAAAGGGAGAGAGAGAGAGAGAGAGAAGGAAAAATAGTGGACGCAAATGCACAAAGCACCATTTGGGGATCACATCTGATACTGACTAGAATTTCAGAAAATATTTTGTGAATTGCATTTTACGAAAAATATCTCTTCCTTCGAAAAAAATTGAAGACATTCTTGAATTCTGACAATGAAGACGACAGCACCAATGGTTTCATAGACGTTGTGGAACTTTCTGCAGAACAGCGCTGGGAATTTTCTAACAATGAATATGTTAATCACGATGTTAACGATGACGAAGAATCAGAGAATGTTCCTGGACCTGTTGAAACAATGTGTGACGGGATTGGATGAATCCCCTGTGGTGGAAGTGGCTGAGCCGCCATCGACGAGACAAGTAGAGAGGGTGCAGCGTCACCTGCTATAAAGGTAAACTTTCTTTGAATTATAAGTGGGACAAAAAACAATACAATTACATGAAAAAGTACACAAATTCGGATGCTGTAAGGACTACAAGGAATGATCCCGTCAGCGAACTTCAAGCGAAAATCATGGAAGGGTGTCTAGAAATTTATAAGAACTATTCTTTTCAGAGGTTATCATTATCTTTCTCAAGAATATTTCTATAGGTGTGAAGACGATCACATGGATATTCACTGGTGTGGAAGTGCAAGAGTCGACACAGGCATCTCGAAATCAAGCAGTTCCCCCACCTCCACAATTCAGAACTCTCAGGTTATTCCAACAGAAGAAGGGGATGAGCTTTCCAAAATGCGAAACAGATTTATGCTGAAAAAAATGTTCCAGTTTCAGCCACCAGGTGCAAATCTGGCGCTGTGAATGTAAGAAGCCGGCCGAATTGGCCGTGCGGTTAAAGGAGATGCATTCTGGAATCGCCAGACCGCTACGGTCGCCGGTTCGAATCCTGCCTCGGGCATGGATGTTTGTGATGTCCTTAGGTTAGTTAGGTTTAACTAGTTCTAACTTCTAGGGGACTAATGACCTCAGAAGTTGAGTCCCATAGTGCTCAGAGCCATTTTTTGAATGTAAGAAAGACGTAGAAAAATGTTTCCGTATGTTATTGTTCAAATGGCTCTGAGTACTATGGGACTTAACATCTGAGGTCATCAGTCTCCTAGAACTTAGAACTTCTTAAACCTAACTAACCTAAGGACATCACACACATCTATGCCTGAGGCAGGATTCGAACCTGCGACCGTAGCGGTCGCGTGGTTCCAGATTGAAGCGCCTAGAACCTCTCGGCCACAGTGGCCGGCAGCATGTAATGCAGTAGAGATGGGACGAGGGCAGTAAAGGTCAATCAAGAGAGAAAGCCGTAATGTTGATTTAATTATTCACCGCTTAGACAATTTGTTCAATATGAGCACTGGAGACGTCGACAAGATGCTGCATCCGTAAAACGACATGACCAACAGTTGCTTGCTGCAGTTATGGCGGAAACGACGTGTTCCTGTATTCTGGCCTTCAGATCAGGTAGAGACCGAGCGTCTCCCTAGTAAACGAGTTCTAGATTCCACTCAGCCAAAAGTCATGTGGATTCAGACCAGGTGATATTGCAGGCCAAGAATCTGTGAAACCTTTGGAGGCTTTGGAAGGCTGCATTAAGCAGATCTTTCACTGTGTGAGTGACATGAGGTGTCGCCCCATCTTGCATGAAGAAAGTGGCTTCCACACAGCTGCACTCTTTCAAAGCGGGAATCACATGCTGGTCAAGAAGGTCTCGATAACGTGCAGACGTCACGGTATACCTGACAGGGCCTGTGGGTGTATTCTTCTGAAAGAAGAACGGACCGAGAATCAAAGTGCTTGTGAATCCATATCACATATTCACATACAGCGAGCGTATTGGCTTTTCGTGCACAAGACGCGGTTTAACAGTATCCCAAATTCGGCACTCTGTAGTGTAAAACGTGCCTCGTCAGTCCACAAAATACTGGCCGCTCACGATCCATATCAGAAATAGAACAAATTCAGAACCTTGCTGCGGAACATGAGATTTCTGTTCTGCAGCCTCCGGATCTCATGTGGGTACCAGTCTAAAACAGACCGCAAAACTCTGAGTACTATTGACCATGGGATGGACACTGCACAGGCACTGCCATTACCCGGGGCACGTGCTGCAAGCTCAGTTACAGCAACAGCAACCTCATCAATAACCTCCACCGGGATAGGACGCCTTCCTCTTCCAGGTACAACACCAAGCTCAGACGTGTTTTCAAATTTCCATATTAGCATCTTTAAACCGTTCAATGGCATCGAGCTTCTCCTTAGACTTATCAGTCGGCGACAAACTCTGCGACACCCTCCCAATGCAGCACTGTAATTGCTTACATTGACGTAAAACAGTTGTACTAACAGCGCAGGGCCTCTCTTCTCGATAGCAATACAGCTGACTCACGTTATGGCTTGTCAAATGACGGTTGAAAATGAAGATGTTTACATCCCTCGACGCAAGGTGACCAAAGAATACAATAAGCATAATGGAGGAATGGACAATATGGACTGATACGTCCAAAAATACAGAAGCGAAATGACGTGTAAAAAGCTATACGACCTGTCGTTCATCAATGTCATTGCCGTAGTATTGCTTGCTGTTTTGTTTCGCAAATTGTAACATTTCCCTTCTTGATTACAGAAGGATAGCTGCCAGGAGATATCTTGCTCTGTCTTCATCAACATGTGACCCAAAAAAGTCTGGTCGGAAATATTTCGCTAAATCCTGAAACATTCATGTTCCTGTTGACGTGAGAACGGTGCTAAAACAATTTGGGAAGTACGGAAATAGATAAACAGAAGAAATGAGCAGATATAAGAAAAAATACAGGAAATCAACACTGAAAATGTTTTTTGTGACTACACATAGAATACTTTGATGAATGGCATCAAAAATAGTTAGATGGGATCAGACTAAAATTTGAAATTTCTAAAAAAAAGTGCTACTCTAGCACTTACTATATGAAAGTAAATGAGTAGTAATAAAGAAAAATTAAAATAAAATTGCTGGTTAATTCCTCCTTCCTGTGCTCAAGTGTCCCCTCAATTTTAGACAGGTGGTTCTTCTTCTACAATCTAAATTTCAACTTTGGCACAATCACATCCCGTATTAATTTCTAATTCCTCAAAAACAGTCCCTATTGGCTTTAATTTTAGCCTGAGATTTCACAATAAATCATGAGTGTCCAGTATCACATCAGATTTCACTCTGACGTTTGACCCCTAACATTGTTAACAAATCTGTCCCCAAAATTAATCTCTGCTTTACATTCTATTAACTAATCCATACTTGGGAAAGTGTAACGAACCAGACCCATACCATTAGTTCCAAATTCCGAAAGTCAATTATGTCATTATGTTCTGTCATGTAACTGAGAAAGCTTCCAGTTGCTACACTAATTTCGGGACTAATGTCCAGGAGGGCTTTCTCTACCATAATCTCTAATTTCCAAACAATGTTGCCCAGTACTCAGCCTTGCCTTCTTCCTATATAATGTCCAGCTCAATATCACTGTGTATCCATCATTTGCACTAAGTTATGGATTTATATTTCCTTGTGATGCCCTTAGAACAACACATAAATATATGCCCTTCTCGTTACAAGTTCTTACACCTTTATATTTACCAATTTATACTTAGTATTTACATCTACTTTATTTTTCAAGGAATTTGTGTTAGCTATACTATTAATAACTTCAGAAAATTTTCGCTTCTTTTTCCTCATCATCTCTTGTCAGGTCAGCATGCTAAGGATCACAATTTTCTTTATCTTCCTCTTCAGTACCACTATATTCAATAAATATTCTAATTACTTTTATCACTTCTACTTTGCAACATATTTTCCTCGTTTTCCCATCTCCTTGTTCCATTATTCTCTGACACCATCATACATTTGCGTAAACATTTCCATATAAACACCAATGATTCGACATTACTCCTACAACTAACCTATGGTCAATTACCTTCAGTGATAAGGTTCTGATTTCCACATATCCTACCACTAGCGTTATTATTACTACTACAACAAACTACAAGGTTTTCTGGTTCATTATTGGAACTTCTAACATTGGAAGGCAGGAAAGCTTAACCCACCCCAGAATTGACTCTTACTGTTGCAAGGGACAGTTTACCACCAGTGACTCCCCATTCTGTAAGAGCTCTATTATTACGTCTAAAATTCATTCGATCTTTTCCTCCCTTACCTCTCATATTTATTTTGTTTATTCTGTTCCTATGACCCCATTTTTCCACGCTGGCTTTCAGAATTTCTGTTTTAATGCAGTAAACAATTAGGTTTTAATCTGTGTACATCCATTGCTGCGTTAGGATATAATTTATGCTATATTTGTGACCTATTAATAAAAATGTTAGAGAAATTTACGTCTTTAAATGTTATATTTTGTGAAATGTTCACGAGCTGCGGCGTCCACCATTACGATTGTGGCTCCGACTAATCGGAATAGGCCGGCCCTTGCTGGCCGAGCGGTTATAGGCGCTTCAGTCTGGAACCGCGCGACCGCTACGGTCGCAGGTACGAATCCTGCCTCGGGCATGGATGTGTGTGATGTCCTTAGGTTAGTTAGGTTTAAGTAGTTCTAAGTTCTAGGGGACTGATGACCTGAGATGTTAAGTCCCATAGAGTTCAGAGCCATTTGAACCATTTTTTTAATCGGAATAAAGGAGGTTCTTTCTTATTGTTACTAGGTCTGTGTCAAATGAGAACTTAAAATCTGATAACTGTGTGACAACAGGAATTCATGTTTACTCTCTGGACCTCGTCATACTGCAATGTTCTCCAAGTCGTGAGTGATACTAATATGAAGTTTGCACTACGTGTTGACAGCTTTCTGCTAGAAGGCTCTTCAGAGTTATTGTAAGTAAAATCTGAATTAACCAAGCCCAGTTATCTTTGGGTAAAAATACAACTTGTTTGGTTATCTTACAAAGGCGTTCATAGCATTCTCGTGATTTATATTGTTTTCGGTTCGGAGCACTAACTGCAAACGTGACCATCATAGCAACTTTAGTATCCAAATGGGCTTTTCCTGTTCTCAAGTGGCTGCTGCATGTTTTTTCATTACAGTTCTAAGTTAAATTATTACTCATAGTCACACGCAAACTCAGATGCTTTATTTAGTACAATTTTCTTCCCACGCAGTCCTAATAGGAATAATATTTGTCTCGTAAACTAAAAATTAGCCCATTTCCTTGCGTAAGGCCCTTGGGTTACAAGGTTGGAAGCTGAATATCGTCAGAACCAGTCTCTAGTATATGGCACCCTACCGTGAAAACAGTATTGTTTTTAATGATGTCTTACTGAAACCTTGTAGTCTTTGGGTTCGGAAGTCAACATGTAGTGGGGTAAACCTTTTTTTTTTCATTGTATCTATTATCGAAAATATGGCAAAAAGGGCAGTTATTAAATCAGAACCATATACTGGCAAGGAAGAGAATAAAAAAGGTTGAATAGAATGTGTTTTAAAGTTAATATTTAGAAAGGTGGAAGAACAACAAAAAGACGTGAGTGAAATGAGGGGAAAGGCGAAAAGGCTACGGAAGAAATTTATAGAAAGTTTGACGAATTTAAATGGAGGTTTTGGAATGTTTTGTAAATGAAATCGTAGTATTCCAGGATAAGAGCAGTTAAGCTTACACTCTTCAATATAAATGAGGAAAGATAGAATAAATAATTACGGTGCTCAGCTTTCCCAGAAATATGGCAGGACGAAGGAGGCAGAAGTGGAGAAGATTAAGGAACTCACTTCTAAAATTGAGAATACGGTGGATGATTCAGAAGAGACTGTCCAAAACTGAAATGACTGTGGACTATTTGTTGCAATTCATACAAGCAACACCAGTTTTTGGTCCTAATGGAGAAGGGCACACTATTTATTTAACGTACAATTTGGGGAGTCAGTTCAATACAGAGTAGCCTGGTCTTTTTGTGGTTCTTCCAGCTTTCTAAATATTAACTTTAAAACACATTCTATTCAACCTTTTTTGTTCTCTTCCTTGCCAGTACATGGTTCCGATTTAATAACTGCCCTTTTTGCCATGTTTTCGATAATAGATACGATATGTTTTTTCCCATCCGTTGGCTTCCATATGAGCAAACTCGTTGCACGCTGTTGATCTTAGATTGTCATATTGCAGACCAAAGAAAAAAAGGTTTACCCCACTACATGTTGATTTCCGAACCCAAAGACTACAAGGTTTCAGTAAGACATAATTAAAAACAATACTGTTTTCACGATAGGAGGCCATATACTAGAAACTGGTTCTGACGACATTCAGCTTCCAACCTTGCCTTATGCAAGGAAATGGGCTAATGTTTAGTTTGCGGGACAAATGTTATTCCTATTAGGAAAATTGTACTACATAAGAGGAAACGGTGAAGGCAGAGAGGATTGAGGATCGAATGTACTGCATAAACATGGCTCTTTCGAGGATTTTGCCTCATTATTACTAAAAGAGTACTTACGTAAAGAAAAGCAAAGTGTGGTTATTGAAGTTATATAAGAAGGTACCATGATGTGATAGGAGAACCGGTGAGATTATGAAGGAGTACTGTAAAAGGATGATAAGTAGGTTAAAACATTAGAATAGCCGATGGTGTGAAATATATGCCATAGAGGTAAAACTGCAAAGATTATTGCTAAAGACACATATACCGGACCATATATTCAAAAGACACATATTATGGCAAATAAAAGCAAGTGTTACAAAGAAGGAAAATGTAACAAATAAGTTCCCTTGATTTATTGTTTTGAAAGTGAATGCCACACATTTTCTGCCAAATCGTGAAATTTCTTTAAGAGGGAGTGTGTTCTTGAACTGATAATTTTCGGCAGTGTTTAAACTGACAACATTTGTTAATATCATTTGTTTGAGCCATCATTGGATGAAAATACAAAGTAGGAATTAAAAAAGCCTTAATTTAGCAGTTTTTCAGATAGCCTACTGCTTTTGGTTTAGATGAACTCTTATCTTTGACACCTGACGTGATATTGGTTAGAAGTAAATAACTAGTTCTACCCCTTTTATTCTTAGGATTTAAAAGAAACTTAAATTTTAAAATGCTTTTAAATTTTAAAATGATTTTGCCAACAGCAACAGACCTCTCCTAGAACAAAGTATAAGATACACTGTGTGATCAAAAGTATCCGGACACTTGGCTGAAAATAACTTTCAAGTTCGTAGTGTTCTCCATCGGTAATGCTGGAATTCAATATGATGTTGGCCCATCTTTAGCCATGATGACAGCTTCCACTCTCGCAAACATTCGTTCAATTAGGTGCTGGGAGGTTTCTTGGAGAATGGCTGCCCATTCTTTACGGAGTGCTGTACTGAGGAGAGGTATCGATGTCGGTCGGTGAGGCCTGGCATGAAGTCGGCGTTCCAAAACATCGCAAAGGTGTTCTGTAGGATTCAGGTAAGGACACTGTGCAGGCTAGTCCATTATAGGGATGTTATTGTCACGTGACCACTGCGCGACGGGCTGTGCATTATGAACAGGTGCTCGATCGTATTGAAAGATGCAATCGCCATCCCCGAATTGCTCTTCAACAGCGAGAAGGTGCTTAAAACATCAATGTAGGCCTGTGCTGTTACACACGCTGGCAGATGACGTTCACCGGGCATTCACCATAGCCACACCCTGCCATCTGATCGCCACATTCTGTACCGTGATTCGGCATTCCACACAACGTTTTTTCACTGTTCAATCGTCTAATATTTACTCTCCTTACACCAAGCGAGGCGTCGTTTGGCATTTACCGGCGTGATGTGTAGCTTACGAACAGTCGCCGAACCATGAAATCCAAGTTTTCTCAACTCCCGCCTAGCTGTCATAGTATTTGCAGTGGGTCTTGATGCAATTTGGATTTCCTGTGTGATAGTGTGGATAGATGTCTGGCTATTACACATTACGACCGTCTTCAACTGTCGGCGGTCTCTGTCAGTCGACAGACGAGGTCGGCCTGTAGGGTTTGTGCTGTACGTGTCCCTTCACGTTTCCACTTCACTATCACATCGGAAAGCCGCGTTGAGTAGGCGCGCGGTCTGGGGATTCTTGCCACGGTCCGCGCGGTTCCCCCATGGGAGGTTCGTTTTCTCACGGACATGGGTGTGTGTATTGTTCTTCGCGTAAGTTAGTTTAAGTTAGATTAAGTACTGTGTAAGCTTAGGGGCCGATGACCTCAGCAGTTTGTTCCCGTAAGACCTTACCACAAATTTCCAATATCTGCATCGAAAACAGTGGACCTAGGGATGTTTAGGAGGATGTTTAGGAGTATGGAAATCTCGCGTACAGACGTATGACTCAAGGGACACCCAATCACCTGACCACGTTAGAAGTCCATGAGTTCCGCGGAACGCCCTATTGTGCTCTCTCACGAAGTCTAACGAATAGCGAGATCGCTGATATGGAGTACCTGGCAGTAGGTCGCAGCACGGCGCACCTAAAGTGAAAAACGTATGTTTTTGGGGGTGTCCGGATACTTTTCATCACATAGTGTATTTCTGTTTCAAAGGCAGAAACTGTTTTGGAATGGAGAGCTCATTGACGTGAAATGTGGGTTATTCATTGGATCACATTTGAGTAACCAATCCATCAGAGACATTCCAACACTTCTAAGGATGCCCCAATTAACTGTAGATGATGTGACCGTGAAGCAGTAAGACGAAGGAACAACCACAGCTAAAAATCCTATGAAATCAGCGAAAGGAATCTCTCATGAGTTACGAAACGCTAAGAGCTACCCAGCTAGCGTAGTGACTGTGCGTACGGGGTTAAAAAGAATGGGGTAGAATGGTACAGCAGCTCATCTAAGTCACACATTTCTGTAGGTAGTTCTAAGAGATGATGGAGATGGTGTAAAGAGCTAAGCCACTGAACAGCGGATAAGTGGACGCGAGTGATTTGGAGATGAATCACGCAGTACCCTGCAGCAATCCGATGGAAGGGGTTGCGCTTGGTGAATCCCTGGAAACACTACCAGACATCATGTAAGGTCTCACCAGTCCCAAGCGACAGGGAAGAAGCGCAGGTGACTCCTGTATGTAAGAAGGGCGAAGGAATGGACCTGCATAATTACAGACCAACATCCTTAACATCGGTTAGCTTATGTCCACGAGCAAGCACGGTTTTAGAAAGCATATGATACTAAGTTTGCCTTTTCTCATTTGATATACTGCCAACTATGGATGGAGGGTAACAGGCAGATTCCATATTTCTAGTTTCCGAAAATCATTTGACATGCTACCCCACTGCAGACTATTAACGATGGTTCGAGCATAGGGAATAGGTTCTCAGCTATGTGAGTGGCTCGAAGACTTCTTAAGTAATATAACCCACTATGTTGTCCTCGAAGGCGTGTGCTCATCAGAGACAAGGCTATCTTCAGGGAAATGTGATAGACTGCAGACAACCTTGTAGAAGGAGTGGCCACAGCTATGAGTATTCATCTGGGGTGTACCCAGCATGAAAACGTGATAGAACCGTTGTTATTTTCTTTATACATAAATTATTTGGGAGACTGGGCGGGCAGCGATCTACGGTTGTTTTCTGAAGATATTGTGGTATACGGTATGATGTCGAAGCTGAGTGACTGTAGGATAATACAAGATGACTAAGATAAAATTTGTAGTTGGTGTGGTGAATGGCAGCTGGCTCTAAATGTATAGAAATGTAAGTTAATGGGGATGAATAAGAAAAACAAACCCATAATGTTCGAATACAGCATTAGTAGTGTCCTACTTGATACAGTCACGTCGTTTATATACATATATGGTTGCCCACTGTACAAAGGGTGTTTTTCTCCACCGAGTTCAAATTCTAGGGTTTGATCTATGAGAAGATGCGTTGAAAGAAAGGTCTAATGAATTACTGCCGAAAGTGCATGGTTGACAGTCTGTGTACTAATGTATGATTGAATAAATGGTATCTAGCATCGAAACCATTCATTTCTGGTCATAAGTTCATTAGAGGTTTTTTGCTCAGTTTCCTCTCATCGATCAGTCCCTAGGGTTAGTACATCTTGGGAAAAATCACCCTGTGTGGTAGAGGAACAATTCGGGGACGATGGTAGTTGTTTCAGCACGACAATGCACCCTGTCATAAAGCAGCATCTGTGTAGCAGTGCTCTGTGGGAAACAACAGTCCTGAAATAGACTGACCCACACAGAGACCCCATCTGAACCTAATGGAACGCCTTTGGATGAATCACAACTTCGACATCGCTCCAGACACCAGCCTCCAACAATACTGCCTTATCTGGTTTCGTTTCTTGAAGAAGAATGGGCTGCCATTCCTGCATAGATATTGACACATCTTAATGAAAATCTCCGTAGCAGTGTTCTAGCACTAATAGACATCCGGAAACTTTCGAACAGATAACGTATCATCAGCATCCTTGTCACTCAGGTCATTTGTGGAGAAGTCGATATACAGATATTTCAACACATTTTGACATCGCTACACCCAAGGAAGGCCTTTGTTGAAATCCCAGACATCAGGATACACAGAGATGACAGCTAATGATGTGTAGGTAAGTATAAATGAAATGGCAAAAGTCATGAGGTACAACCTAATATCATGTCAGACCTCCTTTTGCCCGGTATAGTGCAGCAGCTAGATATGGCATGGGCTTGACAAGTCGTTGGAAGTCGCCTGACCGGCCGCGGTGGCCGAGAGGTTCTAGGCGCTTCAGTCCGGAACCGCGCGACTGCTACGGTCGCAGGTTCGAATCCTGGCTCGGGCATGGATGTGAGTGATGTCCTTAGGTTAGTTAGGTTTAAGTAGTTCTAAGTTCTAGGGGACTGATGACCTCCGATCTTAAGTCCCATAGTGCTCAGAGCCATTTGAACCATTTTGAAGTCGCCTGTAGAAATATTCAGATGTGCTGCCTATAACCGTCCATAATTCCGGAAGTGTTGCCAGTGTAGGATTTTGTGCACGAACTGACTTCTCGATTATGTCCCATAAACGTTCGATGGGATTCATGTCGGGCGATTCGGGTGGCCAAATCATTAGCTCGAACTGTCCAGTACGTTCTGACATTGTTTTCTGACATTGTACATTGTCATCCATAAAAATCCCATAGTAGTTTTGGAGCACGAGGTCCATGAATGGCTGCAAATGGTCTCCAAGTAGTTGATCATAATCATTTTCAGCCAATGATCAGATTAGTTGGGCAGATGGCTAAGTCCCTTTCATGTAAACACAGCCCACACCGTTATTGAGCCACCACCAGCTTGCGAGGTACCTTATTGACAAACTGGGTCTGTAGCGTCGTGGGGTCTACGCGACACTCGAATTCTACCATCAGCTCGTATCAGCTGAAATCGAGACTCATCTGACCGGGTGACGGTTTTCGAGGATTCTTGTAGGGTCCAACCGGTATGGTCATTAGCCCAGGATAGACGCCGCAGGCGACGTCGTGCTGTTAGCGAAGGCACTCGGTCGGTCGTCTGCTGCCATAGCCCACTGTCGCGAAATTTCGCCGCTCTGTCCTAACGAATATGTTCGTCATACGTCCCACATTGATTTCTGCAGTGTTACTTGTCTATTAACACCGACAACTCTACTCCGCTGCTAGTGGTCGTTATGTTGAGGCCGTCAGCCAGTGCATTGGTTCCAAACACCATTCCGAGTTCAAAGTCTATTAATTGCCGTCGTGAGGCCATAATTGTATAGGAAACCTTGTCGCGTGTATCGCCTGATTACAAGTGACAGTTCCGCCAGCGCACTGCTTTTTTACACATTGCGTACGGAACACTACCGCGATGTGTATATGTTCATATCATTATCAAAAATTGGTTCATATTGCTGTGAGCACCATGGGACTCAACTGCTGAGGGCATCAGTCCCCTAGAAATTAGTACTTAAACCTAACTAACCAAAAGACATCACACACACCCATGCCAGAGGCATCATTCGAACCTGGGACCGTAGCGGTCGCGCGGTTCCAGACTGTAGCGCCTAGAACCGCTCGACCACCCCGGCCGGCTATATCGTTATCCCATGGCTTCTGTGACCTTAGGGTATATGTCTCCATCAAAGAGCAGCATTAATGCGAGGAGCTACAGACCACAGTGATGGATAAGTCACGAGAAGGTCCTTATAAAAATTCGAAATACTTAAGCAAGTGTGTGGAATAATTCGACATTCCTGCCAGCATGAAACACAGCAACACAGTTTTACAGTTTTTAATTTAGGTGTCATTCAGTACAACTGAATATTTCCATTTACGCTAGAACGTTAATTGAAGTGGATTATTATTGGAAAAGAGCTGAAGCGCACCGGCTGCTGGGTTCACATTCATCTCGTTTCTGAGAATCCATCTCATTAAAGGCGCACAGAGTGGCGAACTCGTCCCATCTGGCGAGTGAAAGAGGCGGGGCAGGTGGCAGGTGGTGCAGAGTGCAGCGGGACAATAGGGCCCGGATTCCGGCAGTGGGAACGCATCAGCGGAAACAATGAGTCCAATACTTGTGAATAATGAGGCCGTCCGCTGCAGACGAGGCGGGCGCCTGCTCCGGTGCAGCGGCCGACAATGGCGAATCGCAATTACTGGTCGCGCCGCTTTGTGTCCGCCGCGGGGTCGCAGTCTCAGAGGTGCTCTCGGCCGAGCCTGCGGGTCGGGCGCTGCGCCGTGCCGCTTCTCACGCGTCCGACAGCAGGTGTCTGCTGGCCGGCGGCTAGCGTCTCGCCGTCATTACGCTCCGCAGTGCGTGCAGCGGCGATCCGCGCGCCGTGGGTGGCGAAGACAAAGAGGGAAACCTCCCGCCTGGACGACCGTCAGCTGCCTATATTTCTGCTGCGACTCGCCATCACCCACGTAATAAAAAAACAAGAGAACGGGCAGAATTGACTGTACACTGTGGTACCCAGTCGAGGATATTCAGGGAATTCTGGAAACCGGGAGATGAATACAGTAAGCAGATTCAGAAGGATGGAGGGTGCAGTAGTTACTTGGAGAGGAAGAAGCTTGCACAGGATAAAGTAGCATGGAGAGCTGCATCAAACCAGTCTCTGGACTGAAGACCACAACAATATATATACACTACTGGCCATTAAAATTGCAACACCAACCAAGACTGCGTCATGAAGAAGATGGTGTATATGCAAATGATTAGCTTTTCAGAGCATTCACACATAGTTGGCGTTGGTGGCGACACCTACAACGCTTAGACAAGTTGAAAGTTTCCAACCGATTTCTCACAAACAAACAGCAGTTGACGGCCGTTGCCTGGTGAAATGTTGTTGTGATGCCTCGTGTAAGGAGGAGAAATGCGTCCCATCACGTTTACGGTTTTGATAAAGGTTGGGTTGTAGCCTATAGTGATTGCGGTTTATCGTATCGCGACATTGCTACTCACGTTGGTCGAGATCCAATGACTGTTAGCAGAATATGGAATCAGTGGGTTCAGGAGGGTAATACGGAACACCGTGCTGGATCCCAACGTCGACACTAGCAGTCGAAATGACAGGCATCTTATCCGCATGGCTGTAACGGATCGTGCAGTCACGTCTCGATCCCTGAGTCAACAGATGGGGACGTTTGCAAGACAACTAGCATCTCCACGAACTGTTCGACGACATTTGCAGCAGCATGGACTATCAGCTCGGAGACCATGGCTGCGGTTACCCTTGACGCTGCATCACAGACAGGAGCGCCTGAAATGGTGTACTCAACGACGAACCTGGGCGCACGAATGGCAAAACGTCATTTTTTCGGATGAATACAGGTTCTGTTTACAGCATCACGAGGGTCGCATCCGTGTTTGGCCACATCGCAGTGAACGCACATTGGAAGCGTGTATTCGTCATCGCCGTACTGGCGTATCACCCGGCGTGATGGTATGGGGTGCCATTGGTTACACGTCTCGGTCACCTCTTAATCGCATTGACTGCACTTTGAACAGTGGACGTTACATTTCAGATGTGTTACGACCCGTGGCTCTACCCATCATTCGATCCCTGTGAAACCCTGCATTTCAGCAGGATAATGCACGACCGCATGTTGCAGGTCCTGTACGGGCCTTTCTGGATACAGAAAATGTTCGGCTGGTGCCCTGGCCAGCACATTCTCCAGATCTATCACCAACTGAAAACGTCTGGTCAATGGTGGCCTAGCAACTGGCTCGTCACAATACTCCAGTCACTACTCTTGATGAACTGTGGTATCGCGTTGAAGCTGCTTGTGCAACTGCACCTGTACACGCCATCCAAGCTCTGTTTGACTCAATGCCCAGGCGTATCATGGCCTTTATTACGGCCAGAGGTGGTTGTTCTGGGTACTGATTTCTCAGGATCTATGCACCCAAATTGCGTGAAAATGTAATCACATGTCAGTTCTAGTATAATATATTTGTCCAATGAATACCCCTCTATCATCTGCTTTTCTTCTTGGTGTAGCAATGTTAATGACCAGTAATATATATATATATATATATATAATTTCAAAGATCCCAGTAAAATCTTTAAATCTTTAGAAGTTTTCTTGTTGGTGGAGGCGGGTTTTGGCTAACACCAAGACAGGCGGTAGGAACTCTCACCTTGGGCAGGCAGGCCTTAACTTGCTGAAATATAAACACTGGATAGCTTGACTAGAAGGGCAACAAAATGAGGAGTAGAATATCGCCGACCTATCGCTGTGCTTTACGAGTGCCGTGGATGACAACCAAAGACCATCACTCTTGTTTGTTGGGCCGTATGTTCGGCAACAATCAGGTTGGTATTCCACCACTGTCCTAGGCGTCTCCAGAACGTCTTTGCTGGTCATCCGGGTTCATTTCGATTCGGGACCCATCACTAAAGACAGCCCTACTTCGGACAATGAGATTCCAGGTCAAAGACAGGTATTGAGACTCTTTGCACAGCGGTGCGATCTTAATCTTCGTCCAGGTATCGGAAATCCTAAGTAAACCCAATGCCCGACTGCAGCAACAGGCATGGCACAGATACGAGACTTTATTTAAGTCAAATGCAATCCGCTGATCTGTTTGTTTACACAGCGAACAGCCATTTGTGCTTGGGGCTACTCATGGTGCTGTGAATCCTCCGCAAACATCTCGTGAGTGTGTACCGTTCCTCCAAGTCTCCTTTAATACTATAAGTTGCTAGCCAGGCTCCTGCTTCTCCTACACCACGTATTGACCCTCTGCATCAAAATACTTGCATAAGTCCCCTATGTTCTCTGTCATGAGGCTAAGTCCGGCACTAGGTTTCATGATGATTGTGACCTGGTATTCTACACTTAGGCTGTAATGTAGCATTTGGCCTACACTCGTTCCATGCCTTCCACCTAGCAACAGGAATCTTTCATTTCTTAGAATATTCAGCCAACCTAACCTTAAAATTATTACTAAGATTCGATTGCACTCTAGTTTGGTCAAAAATTGGCTGAGGCTGTTTTGCTTTTTAAGGTAGCAGGTGAAACTGCTTGGTAATCGGAATTTGAAACGTGATTTGTGAGATTTCTCCTTTTTCCTGTAACTTGTCGCCTTTCTCCAGCTCCCATTGCCTCTTTTCCCCTTCGACACATCTAATTCAGTGTACGCTATTTCTCGAGTTGTTGTTTTTTTTTCAGGTAAATCCTTCGGTTTTCATTAAGAAATAAAAGAACTACAATTTCTTCCTTGTCGCAAGGCTACTTACTCGAGCAAGGAAAAACATCTGTTGTTTTACACACGATAGGGTAACACGTTAGCCTCATGAGTACTTACATCTACATGCATACCCTAGAAAACACTGTGAACAACATGGCAGAGGGTACTTCCCATTTACCGTGTATTACAGTTTCTCCCAGTTCCACGTATTGAACACAGAATAATTGCCTAAATGCCTCTGTCCACATTGTATAATTAGCTTCGACATCTCTACGGAGTGAATGCGTAGGTGGCTGAGATACATTCCCAGCTTCCTCACTCAGTGTTGGTTCTTGAAACTATGTAACTACGCTTACCTTGGGAAGCTGCCGTCTGTCAAGTCAGGATTGTCAACATTTCCATGACGCTCTCCTGTTGGTGAACCTCTTAACAATAGTATTGCTCTTCATCGAGTAAATCCAATGCCCCTTCTTAGACCTATTATTATTTGATATGCTTCCCGCACAACTGAGAAATACGCTGGGTTGGAGAGCATGAATGCTTTGTTAACTATCTTATTTCTGGACTCATTTTCGCAGTATTCTATCAAGGGACCGAAGTCTGCCGGTTGCTTTCCCTACCATTGAGCTACATTATCATCCCGTTGTACATCCCCACAGATTGTTACATTAACGTATTTTTACGAATTGACTGTTTCAGTGGTGACTCAGTGGTATTTTAGTCATAGAATATTACCTTACATTGTTTTGAAAATTTTGCATTTATGATCATTTACAGCAAGTTAATAACCTTTACACTATTTATCTTTGCCAATATGAAATCTCGCCACTAGTCAAGCACGCACACTTCTTTCACTAATGTCATCGGTGCTTATTTACGTTCGTTAACGTTTAGAATACACGTTACCTTGTACGAAATTTACCTGAATGGCGGTAAAAGCTTTTCCATGTGAAATGACAATCGTACCTAATTGCCTTCATGAGTAAGTGTACAGTATATAAAAGCGTTATCATCACGTACACCTCAAGTATACGAGGTCTGTGAGAAAAGTAATGAGACAAATTTTTTTACCTAACAAAAATTTTATTTTTTTAGGCAACAATATTGTCCTCTTCAAAGTAGTTCCCTTCAGCAGCTATACACCGGCGGGGTCGTTGTTCGCAACTGGTGGAGCCTTTAACATGTCTGTTACAATCTTTTCAATGTCCTCCACAGTCTCAAACGTACGACATTTTAAGACTTTTTCAATTTCGGGGCAAGGAGAAAGCCACAAGGACTCAGGTCAGGTAAATAGAAGGACTGCGGAACAACAGGAAAGCGTTTTCAGGTCAAAAATTCCGTAATGGAAGTGGTCGTGTGACATGGGACGTTGTCATCATGGAGCATCCTCTTGTCTGCAATCTCCGGTCTCACTCGATTCACCCATTTCCTGAGCCTTTCAAGAACATCTTTGTAAAACGGTCGACTTTTGTCCTGGAAGAAAAAATTCTATATCCACGATACCCCTAGTGTCAAAAAAGGAAATCAGCATTGGTTTGATCTTTGATTTGCTCATTCGAGCTTTTCTTCGGTCGAGGAGATGTCTCACTATGGCACTGCTCACTTTGTCACTTTGTCCGAGGATCGTACTCAGAAATCCAAGTTTCATCACCTGTGATCACACCACTGAACCATTCGTGATCATCGGCAATCCTCTCAAGAAAATCAACGCACACTTTTCTTTGATTGCCTTTCTGCTCAGTTGTTAGGTGTTTCGGCACCGTTTTGCCACAAACCTTGCGCATGTGCAAAAATTTAGTCAAAATTTGGTGTACGGTGAAAGTGTTTAACAGGCCACGCATCATACTTATTGTTAATCGTTGGCTTGATCTCACGAAAGCACGCAAACATTCGACGTTTCCGTCAGTTTTTGAAGTTGAAGGTCTTCCTGAGCGAGATTCATCTTCAACGTGTTCTCTGCCTTAAAATATCTGATTTGTGCCATCGAAAAACTTGTGCTCCTGATGAAGAATGTTCCCCATAGGTATGTTCCGACTTTTCAACGATAACACTCGTGGCTTCCGCAAGTTTAACACAAAACTTGGTGGTTTAACGTTGCTCTAATTTCCGCTGTTCCATTTTTGTAACACACAACAAAAACGTAGCTTCACTGATGGCGCTGTCAAAAATCATGTGATACCTGTACGGAGCTGAAACTCGGACTGTGTGTGTGGAAGTGATGAACTCACCGGTCTACATAAGTAGGACAATACAGGATTGTCAAATCACTCGCAGTGTCTTATTGCTTTTCCACTTACCTAGTAGACCACCCGTCCAAATAATACTTAGACTGATTTAATTACTGTTGTGTAGGCGACGTCCCCGCAGTAACTGCGGTGGCTGCTTGAAACAACAGTTTTAAGCAACAGACGTGCAATCTAGCATTCACTTGTGAGCAGGCAGAGAGGATGTGCGACCGTTGTGTGTTAGCGTTGTTGTGTTACAAATCGCAGTGAATCAACATCTCTAAATCAAGTGATCATTACGTTCTTCAATTTGTTGTAAAGATGGGTGGGCCTTTTCTTTCTAAGCTTGCATCGACAACGGTGCAGAAGATTCTCTGGGAAGCCGTTACACATCCTCTGTACTGTCCTGGTTTCTCCCCATGCGGTTTCAGTATTTTTGGAGACTTGACGAAAGACATTCGTGGCCGTCAATTTGCTTCGAACGAAAAGGTCACATCTGGGTACAATCAGGGCTCCGTAGACAGTCGCAAACACTTTCCCCTGAAAGCACTAACCATCTTCTCTCACAGTGGGATAAATGTGTTAAGTGTTATGGCGATTACTTTTGAAATAATGAACAGTTTACTTTTCTTCATTTGGCTGCTCCTTATAGGACCGCAAGAAAGAAAAGAAGGAAGAAGTAAGAAGCAAAATAGCACAAGCAAAAATTGCCTTCAGTATCAAAAATAAGATATCAAACTCGAAAACTAACAGATTACAAAGCAGGAAAATGTTTTTGAAAGCGTATGTTTCAGTTGTGGCTTTCTGTGGCTGTGAGAGCTTGTTTCTGAGGACTGAGGAACGGAAAAGGCTCAATTCTTTTCAGTCGTGGTGTTACAAGGGTACCTTGAAAATTGAATCTAGTAATCAGATGGTGAATGGGGAAGTTCTTAAAAGAATGTTGCAGAATAGGATCTTATGGAACACAGTTCTGAAGGGAAGGCTTCAAATTGTGGGTCATGTACTGAGGAGCGACGGGTTCCTAAAAATGACAGAGGGGTGCATCAATGGAAAAGAGAACTAGAGGCAGAACACAACACAAGCACATAGATCGAAGTATAAAATACGTCGTCTGTAACTCCTACACAAAACTGAAGAGCGTGCAGAAGATTGAGAAAACAATCTGCTACCAACCAGACAGCTGCCTCGGACTGAGGATCAAAAGTCGTTTTACACGAGCGACTATCTGCACAGAATGCTCGAGGAGAGTGTGTGTCACGTGCCAGAGCGCACATCAGCAAACAGCCACGTCACGAATGGGTCGGTGACGTCAGTTATCGATCTCGTGCGCCTAGTGTGGTACGCTGACATTTTGAGTGTGCTGTAGGATTACACGTTATACAAACTATACTAATAGAAGTGTTGCTTTGGTATGTTATTTTTTTTTTGCTTCATTGTTTGCTTTGTTTTAGGGACTCACTGAGAACTAACTGAAAACTTCATATTTTTCTTTTGAGTGCTCTCCCACAAGCAAAACCAAATACCTGAAAGGAAACGTTTATTTAGGTTTATACCACCTGGACGAGGATTAGGGTACAACGGTCGTAAATACACTATGACACAAAGAAAACCGCACCACGAATAAATTATCCCTAATGGGGCAGCAAGAGATAGATGCGATAACTTGTACAGAAAAACAAATTGGTTGATTGATTCAAGAGAAACAGCTTCACAAATTGAGCAAGTAAGTAACGCGTTGGTCCATCTCTGGCCATGATGCAGACAGTAATTGGGCTCGGCATTGATTGACAGAGTTGTTGGATGGCCTCCTGTGGGATATCGTGCACAAATTCTGTCCAGTTGGCGTTCTAGATCTTCAAAATCCTGGGTTGGTCAGAGGGCCGTGTCCATAATGCCAAACGTTCTCAATCAAGGGGAGACCTGGCGGCCTTGCTACCTCAGGTAGGGCACGAAGACAAGCAGTACCAACTCTCCCATTTGCGGGCGGACATTATCTTGCTGAAATGTAAGCTCAGGATGGCTTGTCGTTAAGCGTAACAAAACGATCCGTAGAATATCCTCGACATACCTCTATGCTGTAAGGGTGCCGCAGAAGGCTGCCAAAGGGTTCGTGCTATGAAAAGAAATGGCGCCCCAAACCATCATTCATGGTTGTTGAGACTCTCAATGGCGATTGACAGTCAGGATAGTAACTCACTACTGTTGGTGTCTGCTCCAGACGCGTATTAGACCTGATATCTCGTTGCATAAAGTAGAACTGACTTCAGTGAGGAACCCCGCTTCGAATTGAGCCCCGACGATTAGCCAAAATGTGTCTCTAGTCGCTGGGGACTGCGGTGGGATTCCGATAATTCCTTCGTTGTGAGTGTTTTTTTGGCCTTTAAGTGTATTTTCTAGAGCAAAAAAAAAAATGTTGAAATGTCTGCACGAAACTTATCCTGTTCTTCCTGTCCCCAGCAGTGTAGAGAATTTATCATGTGACTTTAGTCTAGAAGAGCCGCTATGAATTTTACTTTGGCCATTAACATATCCTAGCACCCGACAGTGATTCTGGTCCCCCGCCTAGTACGAGTATCGATAGGGAGAACACGTCCCAGATACTCGGCCCGAGCGGGAGCAATCACGTGAGATGGCGTCGCTCTCTGACCAGTGTTTACATCTACATCTACATGACCATTTGCGGTTCAAACTTAAGTGTCTGGCAGGGGCCTCTTCGAACAACCTTCAGGATGTTTCTACGCCAATCCATTCTCTAACAGCACGTGGGAAAAACGATCGCTTATATGTTTCTATATGATTTTTTTTTACTCAGTGACTTTCCATCAATTACTACGAAATGTGACATTTCTGACAGAAAATCACGAATCATGTTGTAAAACTGAGACGATACTCCGTAGGCACGCAATTTGTTTAAAAAATATTCAAATTTGTGTGAATTCCTAAGTGACGAAACTGCTGAGGTCATCGGTAGCTAGACTAACACACTGCTTAAACTAACGTATGCTAAGAACAACACACACCCATGCCCGAGGGAGGACTCGAACCTCCGTGGTTTGAGACGCCATGTCACGGAATACACGGTCCCTCCCGCCGGAGAGGGACCGCGTAATCCGTGACATGGCGTCTCAAACTACGCAGCCACTCCGTGCGGCACAATTTGATTAAAGTCGCTTGAGAGGAACGGTGTCAAAAACGTTGTGGCAATCTATAAATATCGTTAACGAGTTACGACATATTCACATAAAGATTTCACAGCGATCCAGAAAGTATTTGCTTTGTTACAGATATTGTTACGGATCACAGAAATTTATTAACCAGGTAATTAATTTCAGTCTATGATGACCACCTTCACACCTGAGTAAATCCAGTACTCTACATAATTTTTGTCTTTGCATATATAGATGGTACAGTCAAATTAATCAGCCATATTCGTTTGCATGGCTGATTAATCTGACTGTACCATCTGTATACGCAGTGGCAAGAATTATGTAGTGTATTCAATGTATTCAGATCTGAAGATGGTTATCGTTGACCGAAATTAATTACCTGACAATAAACGTTTCTGATACGTGACTGATTACAATAAAACAAACTAAAAATACGGAATCAGTATCGGATCCTCTGTCGATCGCACTCACTACGTCGTGCGAATTATAGAGCTATCTATTTTTCACGAGGACCGTATTTTCTGAATTCATCTTGTCTATACAGCAATAGACCGTTTTCTTCAAGTAATTCATAATATTCGAATGAAGGGTATGTTCCAAAATCCTACTGCAAATCGATATCTTTGATATGGGCTTGTAATTCATCAAATTAGTGCTATTTCTTTTTTGAGTGCTGGTGTGTCCCGTGCAACTTTCCAATCTTTTAGTACGGATCTCTCGTCGAGCGAGCGAGTGTATATGATTGTTCAGTATGGTGATATTTTATAAGCAGACTCTGAAAGGAATCAAATTTACCTCTAAATACTGCAGCTCGGCTATTGCTAGTCAGTCCCGCGAGTCATCAGAATCCATTAGCTACGTGCTGCTGAACAGTAGATTCTTGACCTTGCCTGATTTGCGTTTGTGATTTGAATTGCACGCTGGATTGTTGTATACGTTTAAGACAACTCAGAGACGCTCTGAGCTTGTTTTGGTTATTCATTCATTTCGTGAGCTCCGCTGTCATTTACCTCTGGTACCGCTTGTTTCATTCCGTCGGTTTTCATGTTACCAGCAATGTGAGTTATTATAAACTGTGTTCTAGCTACGCAGAACAGGCTAGAAGACACTATTTTATAGGGAGTTCATTAATACTATTTTAATAGGTAGTTCATTAATTACGTTTCCACATTTCCAGTTTTGCTATCATGACAGACCCTCACAACCTCTCTTTGATCGTGGAGGTGGTATGCTGCAGAGCAAAATAAGACTCATAACACAGGTAGTTTTGGCAGAGATACGTAAACGAAATGACCACATGTGACAGGCAAGTATCAGTGCAGACATAATACGCCATGTGCGCTGCAGTAGACCTATTTGACACGAGTAGTCATGGAGATAAGAAATACGCTCGTGTAAAAGCGGGTCTTAAAAAAGAAGATTAGGTTCAAACACAGTGAAAAATCACAAGAATAAGCCACTTAAAAGTGTTTTCTCACGGATGACCCGTGTTATTAACCTAGCATCAAAATCTACGTCTGTATCACTACTCTGCAAATCACACTTAATGTCTGGCAGACGGTCCTTAGAACCACCTTTGGACTATTTCTCTATCCTTCCACACTCAAATATTCCTCTACGAACTCTGATTTGTCTTATTCTATCATGATGATCATTTCTCCCTATGCAGGTTGCCGACAATAAAATAGTTTTGCGTTCGGAGGAGAAAGTTGATGACTGGAATTTTTTGAAAAGATATCCTAGCAAACAGGAACGACTTTGCACTAGTGATTACCACCCCGACTCGCTTATAATATCCACGACACTCTCTCCCCTATTTCGCGATAGTAGAAAACGAGCTGACCGTCTCCGGACTTTTGTGATGTCCTCCGTCAATCCTATCTTGTAAAGATCCTATAACATCACGACAGTACTACAGCAGAGGACGAACAAGGGTGGTCTATGCAGTCTTGTTAGTACACTTGTTGCATCTTCTAAGTGTTCTGCCGATAAAACGCAGTCTTTCGTTTGATTTCCCCACAACGTTATCTACGTAATCTTTCCAATTTATGATGTTCGTAACTGCAATTGCTAGGTATTTAGTTAGATTGACAGCCTTTAGATTTGTGTGATTCGTCGTGTAACTGAAATTTAACGGCTTTCTTTTAGTAGTCACACTTTCCCTTATTCAGAGACAACTGCCACTTTTCGCACCAAGCAGGTATCGTGTCTGGGTCATTTTGCAGTTGTTGCGGATGTTCTGATGACTTTACAAGAGCTTCTCATATTGTCTCCCAAAGCTTTTGTTTGGATCAGGAGCAGCAGAAGGCCTAAAATATTCGCTTGGGAGCACAAGACATCATTTGTGTTTTGATCCATGATCTTCCTTCGATTTATATATACTGTGACAGGACCGACAGGAAACCACGAGTCCAAGTTCTTGAGGAACGGTATTACGTCGTGAGAAAAAAGATCAAGCTATGTTTCACAAGAACGATGTTTTCTGAATTAGTGTTGACCATGTGACAATAGACCATTTCCTTCGAGGTAATTCATAATGTTCGAACACAACATATCTTCAAAATTTTACTGAAAATCGACGTCAGTCGTATGTGCCTGTAATTCATCGAATTACACCTATTTCGTTTCTTGAGTATTGGTGTGATCTGTGCAACTTTCCATTGTTTGGGCACGTGTCTTCCGTTGATTGCTAAGTATCGAGGAATTTTATCAGAATACTCTGAAATGAACCTAATGTACTGCTAAGCAGCTAGTCACCAAAACTTTCAGTCCCTAGATTCTTCTGTACAGTTAACACAACTTTGCTACGCTCTGGACTCGTTTTGGTTATTTGTCCATTTCGTGATCTCCGCTGTCATTTGTCTCCGGAACCGCTTGTTTCGTTCCAGTGGTCTATACGTTACAACCAGTGCGAGTTATCAGTGCTGTTTTCATCGGCAGTTAAGTAATTCTGTTTCTACGTCTCTTTGGAGCTTTGCTAGCATGGAAGTCCGTCAAAACCTCTCTTTCACTGTGGAGGTTCCGAACTTCAGCGCAAGTGGGACTCGCGACAGAAGAAATTTTGGCAAATACACGTTAACGAAAATGACGAGTCTCGGTACTGGCATAACACACTAACTGCAATGCAGAAGACACACTCGTGACCAGCATTCCTTAGAGACAAAAAAATTCGCTCGTGCAAAAGCGGCTTTTAAAAAGGAGATTGGGATCAACCACAGTGAAAACCACAAGAATAAGCCACTTACACTATATACGTGCTTTTTCACAAAACTTTACATTTTTGACGCATTTTCATTCAGGTACAGGTTACATTTTACATTCAATACTTTGTGTGCATGTTTCCGTTCTTGATCAAAATTATGCCCTGTTTGGCAATATGTTTATCAACTCTTCACTCGATATTTAAAGTCATTGCCGTGGTACCAGATTTCCTGTAGTTTGTTCATGAGATCTTGTTTGGTGTTCCTTGTAAATTTCCTTATCCTGGGCGTTATAGCTGCCCATAAATTTCAGTGGGTTACATGTCGGGTGTAGTCCCTGGACAGGGCAACATTTTCAATTCCTGTCTTCGAAAAACTAAACACACTTTTGGGTTTATGGCAACGTTATCCATCATGCATAAAAATGGTGTATTAGTGATCGCTCATCTATTTAGAGGAAAAGTCCCTTTGAAGGATTTATTTTATATTGTTCTTGACTCATTATCCCTTCAACAATATGTTAACTGCTAGGACCTTTCACGGACATCACTCTCGAGACTATAACGGTTGATGGATGCTTCACGGATTGTTACACGCACTCGAGCCGGAATTCTTCTCCTGATCTTCGATGAACATACTGGCTGCTTTCTTACGTCGCAATGAAAACAGATTCATCAATGAAGCATGCCTGAAGGATATTTTTCAAATTCCAAATAACCTAAGATCTGAATAGTAACACAGGAGACCTCAACAATCCCAAAATTCAAATCTGCATTTCTTTAAAGTCAGTGAAACATCACAATTTGGAGCACAAACTCTTAGTTTTACGGTGCATTGGCGCTCAGTTTACTTGGGCATCCCCGGAGATGTTTAGTCCATTGCAGTATTTAATTTTCATTGCAGGTGTGATGGTATACTTTTTCCTCGGCTGGCATGCTTTTAAACTACATTCAGACAGCCTCTTTCTCACTGTCAGAGGTGAAACTTCAACACCCATATCTTTCTACTGATGGCTCAAGTCACCAGTTGCAAATTTACGGTTGATTATTGTCATTTTGGCTCTTCTCCTCATTGTTCTAGGAGTGATTCTTCTTTTAAGTCTAAATTTTCCTACTCGACTGGTTTGTATTCATCACATACATGCACTGAAAATTTGATTCTGCTGACAGTTTTCTGTGATATATTCACTGAGTCAACTATTTAATGTTGTGTATAACGGTTTTCGGCAAAAAAGAGCAGAAGTTTTAGTAGCTAAGTGTCTTTTGTCTTTCCCATATCCGGACTTTATTCGACAACTTCAAGATTTATTCCTATACTAAACACATTCGAGTTTACAGGCTATGTAATGTCTTAATAATGTAGAAAGAACTTTACAGAATAAAAACCAAACTGAAGTTCAGCACTGAAAGTAGAACAATACTGTAAATACAGTGTCAAAATACCGGGTGATCAAAAAGTCAGTATAAATTTGAAAACTTAATAAACCACGGAATAATGTAGATAGAGAGGTAAAAATTGACACACATGCTTGGAATGACATGGGGTTTTATTAGAACAAAAAAAACAAAGTTCACAAAATCTCCCACAGATGGAGCATGACAATCGCGTATAAAAGGAGCTGTAATGAGAGAGAGAATCAGATGCGCCAGCAGTCGCAGCATGTTGACGTTACCTGAAAAGGCGCTTTTAGTGAAGCTGTAATATCAGAATGGGGAATGTGCTAGGGCAGCGTTACGATCCTATCGCCATAGGAAGGGGACTCGAACGGGTAAAGTTCCGTTGACAAATGCAGCTGTGGCGAGAATGATTTCGAAGTTCGAAGCCACGGGTTGTTTGGACGATAGACCCCATAGTGGCCGACCGACCACAAGGCGTAATGCTGCTGAGACGGTTCAGGAAGAAGTGGAGACTGTAGTGGGTTCGTCTATGCACGGGGAAGTCAGCGCTCGTGCAGTCGCACGTCGCTCCGGCATTCCATACACTGCTGTTTGGTTGGCACTTAGCCGTACCCTCCGATGCTATCCGTACAAAATCCATCGGTATCATGAACTGTTACCTGGCGATTTAGTGAAGCGGAGGGCATTTGCGGTGTGGGCGTTTCAAAAGATGGCGGAAGATGACGATTGATTGAGTAACGTGTTGTGGACTGACGAAGCTCAATTTCACGCTCCAAGGGTCTGTCAACGCCCACAACTGCAGAATTTGGGCTACCGAAAATCCTATAAATGTCGTGGGAACTCCATTGCACGACGAGAAAGTCACAGTATGGGTTGGATTTACTGCATCTACCGTTATCGGGCCTTTTTTCTTCGAGGAAATGCGTGATTCTGGTTTTGTAACTGCTACCGTGACGGGTGAGAGGTACGCCGATATGTTACAGAATCGCATCATCCCCAGCCTGGCTGATAAACACCTGCTGGAACGTACGATGTTTATGCAGGATGGCGCTCCACCCCATATTGCTAGACGCTGATCGTGTGCTCAGCCGCCACTTTCGTCATGCTTGGCCTCCCAGGTCCCCAGACCTCAGTCCATGCGATTATTGGCTTTGGGGTTACCTGAAGTCGCAAGTGTATCGTGATCGACCAACATCTCTAGGATGGTGAAAGACAACATCCGACGCCAATGCCTCACCATAACTCCGGACATGCTTTACAATGCTGTTCACAACATTATTCCTCGACTGCAGCTATTGTTGAAGAATGATGGTGGATATAGAGAGCATTTGGTGTAAAGAACATCATCTTTGCTTTGTCTTACTTTGTTATGCTAATTATTGCTATTCTGATCAGATGAAGCGCCATCTGTCGGACATTTTTGGAACTGTGAATTTTTGGTTCTAATAAAACCCCATGTCATTCCAAGCATGTGTGTCAATTTGTACCTCTCTATCTACATTATTCCGTGATTTATTCAGTTTTCAAATTTATACTGACTTTTTGATCACCCGGTATATGCACTGCCAGCCTAGATTAACACAGTTAGGAGGGGAATTGGCAAGTGTTGCCAACTATGAAAGACACAATGAGGTGTGAGTTGCTTGAGTGGTAACTCCCACAGCTTGAAAGAAGCATGAAGTTACCAGTAAAACCAGTCAGGTATTACTTTCCTCTCTCTTATTTTTCTACCAATAAACTGTAGAGTATTAAAAATATTGTGGTATCACATATCGATACAACCCCACTGGGCGTCGCGAAGTTCGTAACGGAAGTACAAGTTCCTCTTAGACGAGGATAATGGTTGTGCAGGATCTGGTGGACCCAGTGCACTCCTGCTGCGCCACGTCTCCAGCGGCTCCGTACCCCGTGCGTCTTCTACCGCCGCGATATAGGACGGCCTGCGGCAGCCAGACTACCAACTTGCACTTGGAGCCTCTTCATTACGACGCCGTCGTTCGTGCTTAGTACAGTGAGCCTAATCATTGTAAAAGGTGGACTCTAATTGTTATTGCGTAATATGTAATTGATGTGGCTTACCAACACAAGTACAAGGAGAGCGTACCAATAGGGACAAGAAAGGAGGCACGAAGGGCGCCAAAAACAGAAATAACAATCATCCATTTATTGCACCATTACACACGCACATCATGATATATGAGACATTATAATTGACATACTCAAATCTATTATCACAAACAATGTGTATCACGAAGGGCACACACAATGGAGTTAAATAAATTACAATGGCACATCAACTCCGCTATGACAAACAGTGTGCATAATGAAGGCCGCACAATTTTACCAATGTAAGAAATTAAAATAATACTAGCATAAAATTAACTAAAATGCCTTGAAGGAAATGTTTATGAGAAGAACACGACGGGGCCACAAGGGAGCAGCCAACACAATACCTAACTCAGGTGCAACAAAGCAAACAACCGACACTAGGCCGCGCCAACAACGGACACGTAAGGCACGCGACAACTCTCTCCGTTGCGGTTCCGCGCGTTCCACCCAAGTAATAGCTACCTGAAACATTTTAATACTTGGAACAGTACACCAGTGATCAGCAAATTTAAAAAACAATAACATGACATAAAAATACAATAATTTCAGAAAATCACATCATATAACTATGAGCTTAAGGTCTCTCGGTAATTAACAGATTACGGAACAGGTAAAGGGGCATGTGCCACTATTAAATCTTCCGTAATTAGATTGCTAAATTTCTCAGTACCCAAGTTGCAATTAACGCAACAAGAATTAAATCATTTAAGTGATAATGTTACTTTGAAATAATAATAAAATCATTTCATACAGCAGAGGAGCAAGAATGGCCCGATCAGTACTCCCCAGTGAAGTAGTTCACACAAATCGTACTCCACGGCTCCGAGCACACAGCCCCATACAAAATGCAACACAACCACAGCGACCCGGCATACTACCAGAACCACCAGGCACTAAACCGAAATCGTGCTAAGCCAAAACAAGGACCCACCTTTAAAATAACGAGACCAACCCCGGGCCGGACAACAGACCAAATGCCGGGAAATCCATAAGAAACCTCAGCCAACTTAAGACCAAAACAACAATTTATGAACAATACGCAAAACACAAGACCTCTCAGTCCAAAGGCTACCGTTTAGTCGCGAAGGTGACTCCGACCCGCCTGCTGAGGTGCCAAGCGTCGTACGGAGTGCCGAATGAAGCTTAACCTTCGTTAACGGAAAGCGGAAGCACCACAAGACAAAATAAACTCCAATCTAACTGCGCAAGACAAACTCTAAGGAGTGCCACTCGAAGACTATGCACTTGAAGATCAAACATAAAGCACCCAGACTAACGTGCCGCTGAACGGCGCACTTCCATCACCAGCGTCTAGTAGAGTACGGAGAGCAGCGTACCCCATCGATATACATGCATGGGGCGGTAAACGAGGATAGCGATCCCAGCGACGGAGAGACAGGAGGACACCCCGCCGCACATAGAAGGTATTTCAAACTCAGGCTCGACAAACCACAACAGGCGAGATTTTGCTCCCCTTGCGAATCAAGTTAAACGGCACACCACCCCGTTGTCCACACTATTAACCGTAAAATCAAGGTCCGGTCTTACCATCGGGCCCCACTCGGCGTCCAGACGCAAACAACCCCAGCCGAGCCGAACTGTCTCCACGCCAAGGCAGCCACCTCTCTCCTCCTCACACGCCTCCAGCTAAGCTGCCGCCAGCGATCACACACGGAAACAACCGCCTAACGCCAAAGCGCCGTCTGAGTGAAAACTCAGCACTAAGATCGATACGGACTTGGAAATAGGCGAGAACCGCAACAGTAATGAGTCTATCTACGCTTGGGGAATTACAGGTTAAGGTTAAGTTGTTTGCTTTGTTGTGCTCCTGCGCAGTATTCCTACGGCGACAGTTGCCGGACTATTTTGAAAAAAAAAATGGCTCTGAGCACTATGGGACTCAACTGCTGAGGTCATTAGTCCCCTAGAACTTAGAACTAGTTAAACCTAACTAACCTAAGGACATCACACACATCCATGCCCGAGGCAGGATTCGAACCTGCGACCGTAGCGGTCTCGCGGTTCCAGACTGCAGCGCCAGAACCGCGCGGCCACTTCGGCCGGCTAACTATTTTGAAGCCCACCACTTCTTTCCAATGTGTACAAAGTCGTACACAACAAATATGTCCTGGCTAGCAATATAACGACCAGCGGGTGTCGAACGTAAAATGTAGACCTACACAGCGCTTCCGGGGGGCCACCCACTTCTAGAGTGTGCAGGAAGACGTTCAAATGGCCGTCACGAAGTTTATCTTTTGTTCCGCGGCGCGGGGTGACGACACAAAAAGTGCCTAAACGGAACCGGTACGTTTTACGCCGCGCCACCCACTTTGTTGCGAATCGCCGGCCGGTCCGCACAGTGGATGCGACGGTGTGTGTGTCTGTGGGAGCGGCGGGCGGCTGTGGACGGGCCGGGCTCGGTGGCTCGCCCTGCCACCCGCCGGCCGCTGGCCCCATAATTACGGCCGCGCGCCGCGTGATGGCTTCATTGCGCCTCTGCGCGCCACGCCGCGGTGTCGGACCACCGACAGAGGGACCCAAATTAGCCCCTTCCCTCTGCCCGCCCCTCCCACGTCCCGGGGCTGTGTCCGAGGTGGTCAGCAGCCGAGGCGGGCCGCACTTAAATCATTACGCATAATCAAGACGCGCCGGGGCCGGGCCTGGCCGGGAAGAGGCAAAAACCAGAACAGCCCGGCACCGCGGTGCGATCCGCCGGCGCTGCAGTGGACTTGGGAGGTTCGGCTGCAGTAGGCCGTCAGCGACGCGACGAGCAGGGTTCCGTTCGTGCCGGCACTAGCTGGCTGTCTGTTCTTGGTCTTTAGCTTCTCATCAAGCCAGGCACCGATGTGATTAACACAGCCGGCCGGTGTGGCCGTGCGGTTCTAGCCGCTTCAATCTGGAGCCGCGTGACCGCTACGGTCGCAGGGTCGAATCCTGCCTCGGGCATGGTTGTGTGTGATGGCCTTAGGTTAGTTAGGTTTAAGTAGTTCTAAGTTCTAGGGGACAGATGACCACAGGTGTTAAGTCCCATAGTGCTCAGAGCCATTTGAACCATTTTTCATTAACACAACGGGTTCTCAATTAGGAATAACGTGCCCCAGATCCCAGGTTACTACACTACTGACCATTAAAATTGCTACACCACGAAGATGACGTGCTACAGACCCGAAATTTAACCAACGCGAAGACGATGCTGTGATATGCAAATGATTAGCTTTTCAGAGCTCTCACACAAGGTTGGCGCCGGTGGCGTCACTTACTATGTGCTGACATGTGGAAAGTTTCCAACCGATTTCTCATACACAAACAGCAGTTGACCGGAGTTGCCTGGTGAAACGTTGTTGTGATGCCTCGTGTAAGGAGGAGAAATGCGTACCATCACGTTTCCGACTTTGATAAAGGTCGGATTGTAGCCTATCACGATTGCGGTTTATCGTATCGCGACATTGCTGCTCGCGTTGGTCGAGATCCAATGACTGTTAGCAGAATATGGAATCGGTGGGTTCAGGAGGGTAATACGGAACGCCAACGGCCTCGTATCACTAGCAGGCGAGATGGCAGTCATCTTATCCGCATGGCAGTAACGGATCGTTCAGCCACGTCTGGATCCCTGAGTCAACAGATGGGGACGTTTGCAAGACAACAACCATCTGCACGAACAGTTCGACGACGTTTGCAGCAACATGGACTATCAGCTTGGAGACCGTGGCTGAGGTTACCCATGACGCTGCATCACAGACAGGAACGCCTGCGATGGTGTACTCAACGACGAACCTGGATGCACGAAAGGCAAAATGTCATTTTTTCGGATGAATCCAGGTCCTGTTTACAGCATCATGATGGTCGCATCCGTGTTTGGCGTCATCGAGGTGAACGCACATTGGAAGTGTGTATTCGTCATCGCCTTACTGGCATATCACCCGGCGTGATGGTATGGGGTGCCATGGGTTACACGTCTCGGTCACCTCTTGTTCGCATTGACGGCACTTTGAACAGTGGACGTTACATTTCAGACGTGTTACGACTCGTGGCTCCACCCTTCATTCGATCCCTGCGAAACCCTACATTCCAGCAGGATAATGAACGAGCGCGTGTTGCAGGTCCTGTACTGGCCTTTCTGAATGCAGAAAATGTTCGACTGCTGCCCTGGCCAGCACATTCTCCAGATCTCTCATCAATTGAAAACATCTGGTCAATGGTGGCCGAGCAACTGGCTCGTCACAGTACGCGAGTCACTACTCTTGATGAACTGTGGTATCGTGTTGAAGCTGCATGGGCAGCTGTACCTGTACACGCCATCCAAGTTCTGTTTGACTCAATGCCCGGGTGTATCAAGGCCGTTATTACGGCCAGAGGTGGTTGTTCTGGGTACTGATTTCTCAGGGTCTATGCTTCCAAATTACGTGAAAATGTAATCACATGTCAGTTCTAGTATAATATATTTGGCCAATGAGTACCCGTTTCTCATCTGCGTTTGTTCTCGGTGTAGCAATTTTAATGGTCAGTAGTGTAGGTTACAATGAATGGAGAAAAAAAATCACAACACCAAGAAGGAGTTGTGCGAATACACAAAAGTTGGTAGGCGCGTGTCTACTTCTGAAAAAATGACGCCTATACCAATTTAGTGATAGTCGCGTAAGAGTAGCGCTAGTACACCGCCACTATGGGTATGCAAATCAGTTTTGCTTTAAATACACGCCGTAAGGGTTGTGAGCGCTGAGATTGAACGTGGTGATTCAAGAATGCCTTCAAAGCGACAACGAATCAATTATCGACACCTCAGTGAGTTTGAACGAGATTGGTAACTGAGCTAGTGGAGGCTGCATGTCCCTTCGGCGATACTGAACGAAGATTTGGCAGAAATGTAACCCCTGCACATGATTTCTTTCAGCGGTGGTCACGGGGGTGTATGGTGACAAGAAGACTGGCCTCTGGAGGCGGCGTGGCACTACCGAGGGGGAAGACCATCGTGTTCGGCATTTGGCTCTGGCGCATCGTACTGCATCTGCAGCAGCAGTTTGAACAGCAATTGACATCGCAGCGACAAACGAACTGTTACAGATCGGTTACTTCAAGGACAGCTCCGAGCCAGAAGCCTTGTAGCGTACATTCAATTGACTTCAAACCAACGCCATTTGCGCCATTTTCCGAGTCCAGTTGTGTCAAACGAGAGCTCATTGGAGGGCAGAGTGGATATCTGTAATGCTGTCTGGTGAAAGGTGTTTCTGCCTCGCTGTCAGTGATGACCATGTCTTGGTTTGGAGGGGGCCAGTTGAGGACCTGCTTCCCAGCCTGGCTGCATACTGGACTCGATGGACCCACACCTCGAGTTACGGTCTGCAGTACGACTTTGTATAGCAACAGGAGCAATCTCGTGGTTTGCCCACTCACCCTGACGGCAAATTTGTACGTAAATCTGGTCATTCGACCTGTTGTACATTCAAGAACAGCATTCCAGGTCGTGTTTCCCAATAGGATAACACTCGCTCACATACCTCTGTCGTAAGCAAACGTGCTGTACAGACATGTTGCCTTGGGCTGCACGATCACTAGATCTGTCTGCAATCGAGCGCATATGAAACATCGTCAGACAACAACTCCAGCGTCATCTACAGACACCATTAATCTTTCCTGTCTTGACCAAAAACTGCAACAGGCGTGGAATTCCATCCTACATACTGACATTCCGCACTTGTACGATACAATGCATGAACGTTTGCATGCTTTCATTTCACATTATGGTGGTTAAACAGGTCATTAATATATCAGTATTTCAAATTTGCAATGGCTTATCTCCCACTTATATTTATCTGTTATCTTGTAATGTTAATTACTTAAATATGTTACCTAGACAAATGTATTCCCAATATTTCAATACTCTACATTAATTATTTTTGAGCCGGCGGTTCTAGGCGCTTCAGTCCGGACCACGCGGCTGATATGGTTGCAGGTTCGAATCCTGCCTCGGGCGTGGATGTGTGTGATGTCCTTAGGTTTGTTAGGCTTACGTAGTTCTAAGTATAGGGGACTGATGACCTCAGATGTTAAGTCCCATAGTGCTTGGAGCCATTTGAACCATTTAAATTATTTTTGATGTTGCGATTTCTTTCCGTCAATGTATTTGGCAAGAAAGTGATTCAAATCTGGGAAGCGAATAAGACACTAGGGTCTCGCCCACAGTGAACGTGCTCAAAATCCCCAAATGTTGTCCATACAGTAGTCTCCCAGTCGCGAAGAGCGTCCTTCATATCTCAGAAGTGATTAATGCGCTGGGTTCTTATTTGCGAAGAATTTGCTCCAAATGGTAGAAGTAGAAGTAGTGCGCAAATTACGCCAAACTTGCTGATTTTGAACGTGAGCACTCGCGCCTGATCACGCTTTCTCGTGAGCAGAGCAGCTGTTGCGTAGGTGGGGGGGGGGGGGGGGAGGGTCAATGCTCGCGCACTCTGTGGTCGAGAGAACACGGAAGAGGCGTCAACCGTGATATAGGAGATAGTCAGTTTTGACAGATGTGACATTTAATATCTGCAATGGCGAGTCGGTATTGCGCAACACCGACATTGTCATCAGAACTCAATCCGCAGCCCAAGGACTCTTATCATTTTACTGAAAATGATATGTTCACCAAATGTTTAGTTTATCTTAAGACGCTGAATACTTTTAGATGAAGTTCATTTCACAAAGGCGCTACGCGTCGTACCATGTTAGAGAATACGGAGATGGTGAATTTGAGGGGGCTGAGCGTGTATCAGAGGTTTCAGAAGTTAGAAAAGGATGCTTCCTGAAGAAAAAGAAGAAGAAAAATCAAGTGAATGTGCCGTTCGGATGAGCTACAAAAAAAGCACTACTTTCAGCAAAGTCCTTCTGCCTTTTCATGGACGGTGATTAAATGAAAGAATGCTTGAAATTGCAACTGAACATTTATGTCCACTTCAAGTTGAACAATTTTGCGTGGTGCCGTTATCAACGATGACAATCATGCATCCCGCACAGATTAGCTTGAAAATTTTTTGTAAAGAGTTTGTTGCATATTATTTAGCACTCTACGGAAGTAAAAATACATAGACATCCAGCTGAGATGACATTCTTGGCAGCTTTGCAGAAAATGCAGGAATGTATTAGTTTATGTGTCTGCAGGTGGAGCACTAGTAATTTTGCGAAGAAATAGGAGTTTCAGTGCAACTGAATGGAAAATCTGCAGCTTGAAGTAAAGCGACAGGAATATAAAGACAGTTTAAATTTCTTCAAGAATTGTCCTCAGGATCGACCTACTCATTTAGAGAAATGCTCACACTGCTCCCTTCCCTACCCTGTGACGATGGAGACGTTACAGTCCTCGCTGCTCGAATGCCCGTTTTCACTATCCGCTCACGGAGCACGTTTTCTGTGAAATCCTACCTTAGGCTCTCATTCGGGAAGAACATTCTTTAGAGCCCAGAAATGGATATCACACCAGGCTCTTATTCAGGAAAACATACTTAAAATCACTCAAGCAATTAATTCACTGAGCTCTCATTTGGGAAGAATGTGCTTCAAGTCCTGGAAGTAGTTAACGCTTGGTAAGAACAAACTCGGAATTGGTTACATATTACACTCTCATTCGGGAAGGATGTGTTTCGGTTTTCAAAAGTAGCAAATTTGGAAAGATGTCAAAATTCCTGAAGTGGTTCACACATTAGGCTCTTAGTCGGAAGAACATTCTTCAAATCCTTGAAATGATTAATGCGCAAGGGTCTTATTCGAGTTGAACGTACTTCAAATACTGGAACTAGTTAATACATAAGCGCACCATTCTGGAATAACATAATCCAAATCCCAAAAGTGACTAACACATTACTCTCTAAAAGGGAAAGAACGTTCTTCAAATTGTGGAAACTGTTGTCACACTAAGCTCCCATTGAACCCACTTAGATAGATGCGTATGCTAACACGCTGCTTCCAGGATTTGGAGATGAGCATTGAGCCTGAATCAAATCCACGGGCAGATTAGTAACGAGGGCCGATGTGCCAGCCAGTCTTGATGTGGGTTTTAGGCGGTTTCCCACATCTGAGTAGGAGAATGCTGGCATGGTATCTATGTCTCGTTTTAGTTACACTATTCGCAAAATCTCGAAATCATGCTCGTACTTTCATACGGATAGCACTAGAGGCAAACTGATGGGGTACACAATTTCAGTCCCAGAGTGGGTGGAATGGAGGGGAAAGGGGGGGGGGGGGCGTGGTGACTGGATGGCCATCTGGCCATCCTCAACAACTAACATTGCCAAATTCAGATAAATATGTCAAATTGAGTAAATACGAGACAAGACAGGAAAAGGAGAAGTGATTAGACCACATAAAAGCGCCATATGGTCTCTTATGACCCCGTCATTAAATACGTTGGCATAACAGACAAAAATCACACACTCAAGGGAAACATTACGCTAAAGCATGTAAGACCTCCTCTAGGCTAGATGATGGCTCCATTTCAACAAAGAAGAGAGACGACAAGTCCCTTTAGCAGTGCCACATCCAGCTGAAATCACTCATTGACGACTGATACCCGTAGAATTACCAAATAATGGGATATTGATAACTATGTCTCGTCTGGTATGCCAAATACTCTGTCCAGTCACATTAATGTGATCAGCTGTTGAAAGCCTGAACAATCACGTTTTCCATCGCGAGACGTGCACGCAAAGAGTCAGTGAAGTTCTGGAAGATACCGAAACGGATATGGAGCCATACCGAACCTGGTTCCGTGGTCAGCTGCGCGAGGTTTCTGATACGATAATTAATGGCGAGAACAGCCTATCGACGTGCTCCCGCAGATTCTCAATAGCGTTCAAATGCGGGGAGTTTGATGGCCAGGGAGAAATTCATTCTGGTGCTCTTCAAACCATGCACGTGCACTACGAGCTGTGTGACACTCTGCATTATCCTGATGGTAGATGACCTCGGGCCATAGAAAAACGAAGTGCATGGAAGGTTGGATAGGTTCACTCGTGGTCAGGTGTACCACCTTTAATTAGTAATCAAAACGTACTCGGTCTCGGGTTCAAAACCCGCCACTGCTTAAATATTAATCAGTAATCAGCATTGGGGGCCGAAGGCTTCTCGCATAAGAAGTCATCCTTATTCTTACAATGGCTTTGTCACACCGTTGGGATGTAAAACAGCCCTTAAAAGGCGGAAGAATCAGCAATGATCAACGGCATGAGGATGCAAGAGGCAATGGAAACCACTGCATTAAAGATACATAACGTGTATCCACAGGACATGTTGTACGTAATCGAAAAATTCTCATGATGATCTCTCGATTGCAAAAGACTCCGGGATAATCCCCCATTCTCATCTCCAGAAGGAGACTGCCAAAGGGGAGGTTATTATGAGAAAAAGACTGAATAATCAACAAAAGGATAACGTTCTACGAGTCGGGGCGTGGAATTTCTGAAGATTGAACGTGTTAGGGAAGCTAGAAAACTTGAAAAGAAAAGTGCAAAGCTCAATCTAGATATAGTAGGAATCAGTGAAGTGAAACAGGAAGAAGACAAGGATTTCTGGTCAGATGAGTACAGGGTAACATCAGCAGCAGCAGCGGAAATAGGTATAACAGGAGTAGGATTCGTTATGAATAAGAGGGTAGGACAGGGACTGTGTTACTGTGAACAGTTCAGTGATAGGGTTGTTCTTACCACAATCCAGAGCAAACCTACACCGACAACGATAGTGCAGGTATACATGCCGAGTCGCAAGCTAGAGATGAAGAAATACTGAAAATACTCGTATATGAGGATATTGCAAGGGTAATAAAGTGCATGAAGGGAGATGGAGATTTAACAGGCATGGGGACTGGAATGCAGCTGTAGAGGAAAGAGTAGAAGAAAAGGTTACAGGAGAATATAGGCTTGGGGCAAGGAATGCGAGACGTGAAAGACTAATCGAGTTCTGTAATACATTTCAGCTGGTAATAGCAAACACTCTGTTCAAGAATCACGAGAGGATGAGATATGCTTGAAATGATACGGGAAGACTTAAGGAATAGCTCAGTAGGCAGTACAGTTGAAGAGGAACGGACATCTGTAAAAAGGGCAATGACAGAAGTTCTATAGAAAAAAGTTGGTACAAAGAAGGTAACTGAGAAGAAGAAACCAAGCGTAAAGGAGAAATATTTCAGTTGTCCAATGAAAGAGGATAGTACCAAAAAGTTCCGTGAAACTCAGGAGTACAGAAATACAAGTCGCTGAGGAATGAAATAAATAGGAAGTGCAGGGAAGCTAAGACGAAGTGGCTGCATGAAAAAAGTGAAGAAATCGAAAATAAATAATTGTCGGAAGGACTAACTCAGAACACAGGAAAGTCAAAACAACTTTCGGTGAAATTAAAAGAAAGAGTGGTGATATTAAGAGTGCAACGGGAATTCCACTGTTAAATGCTGAGGAGAGAGCGAATATGTTGAAAGAATACTCTAAAGGCCCCTATGAGCGGAAAGATTTGTCTGCTGTGATAGAAAAAGAAACAGGAGTCGATTTAGAAGAGGTAGGTAGATCCAGTATTAGAACCAGAAATTAAGAGGGCTTTGGCAGACTTAAGATCAAATAAGGCAGAAGGGATTGATAACATTCCATCGGAATTTGTAAAATCATAGGGGAAGTGGCTACAAAATGACTATTCACGTTGGTGTGTAGAATGTATGAGTTTGCAAACCAGCTGACTTTCGGAAAAATATGATCCACATACTTCAGAAGACTGCAAGAGATGAAAAGTGCGAGAATTATCACACAATCAGCTTAACAGCTCATGTATTTAAGTTGGTTGCAAGAATACAGGAGAATGGAAAAGAAATAGAGGAAGTGTTCGCTGACGATCAGTGTGGCTTTAGGAAACTCAATGGCACCAGAGAGGCAATTCAGACGTTGCAGTTGATGATGTAAGCAAGACTAAAGAAAAATCAAGACACTTTCATAGGATTTGTCGACCTGGAAAAAGCGTTGGACAATATCAAATGGTGCAAGATGTTCGAAATTCTGAGAAAAATAGGGGTAAGATATAAGGAGAGGCGGGTAGCCGGCCGGAGTGGTCGAGCGGTTCTAGGTGCTATAGTCTGGAACCGCGCGACCGCTACGATCGCAGGTTCGAATCCTGTTCTAGGGGACTGACGACCTCAGAAGTTAAGTCCCATAGTGCTCAGAGCTATTTTTGAGAAACGGGGAATATACAATATGTACAAGGGTGAAGAGGGACTAATAAGAGTGGACGACCAAGAACGAAATGCTCGGATTAAAACGGTTGTGAGACAGGGACGTAGTCTTTCGCTCCTACTGTTCAATCTGTACATCGAGGAAGCAATGTTGGAAATAAGAGAAAGGTTCAGGAGTGGAATTAAAATTCAAGCTGAAAGGATATCAATGATATGATTTGCTGATAACATTGCTATCTTGAGTGAAAGTGAAGAAGAATTAGATGATCTGCTGAATGGTATGAACAGTCTAATGAGTACAGAATATGGTATGAATCGAAGGAAGACGAAAGTAATGAGAGGTAGCAGAAATGAGAACAGCGAGAAACGTAACATCAGGTTTGATTGTCACGAAGTAGATGAAGTTAAGTAATTCTACTACCTGGGCAGCAACGTAACCAATGACGGACGAAGTAAAGAGGACATCAAAAGCAGAGTAGCACTGGCAAAAAGGGCATTCCTGGTTAAGAGAAGTCTACTAGTACCAAACATAGGCCTTAATTTGAGGAATACATTTCTGTGAATGTACGTTTGGAGCACAGCATTGTATGGTAGTGAATAATGGACTGTGGGAAAACCGGAGCAGAAGAGAATCGAAGCATTTGAGATGTGATGTTACAGACAAATGTCGAAAATTAGGTGTGCTGATTACGTAAGGAATGAGGAGGTTCTGTGCAGAATCAGAGAGGAAAGGAATATATGGAAAACACTGACTGGGAGAAAGAACAGAACGATAGGACATCTGTGAAGGCATCAGGGAATGACTTCCATGGTACTAGGGGGAGTTGTAGAGGGCAAAAACTGTAGAGGAAGACAGAAAATGGAATACAATCAGCAAATAACTGAGGACGTAGATTGCAAGTGCTACTCAGAGATGAAAAAAAAAAAAACAAAGTGTTGTACATGGTCCCATGGATGGATTCATACTTTTGTTGATCCTGTGTGACTTGCAGAATGGCGAGATTACCAAGAGAATGCCACATTCCCCAGACCATAACGCTGCCCCCTGGCTGCAGGGCGTTTGCCTTCTGACGTTTCACGCTGTACACGCCTACTGCCACAGGTCCAACGGAACACAAAACGTGATTCATCTGAACCACCTGTCGCCACTCAGTGGACATCGAATTTCCGTGCTGCCGTGCAAATTCCAGCACTGGTCGCCGATGAACAGCAGTCAGCATGGTTGCATTAACCAGGGGCCATCTCCAGAGACCCAAAGGCAACAATGTTCGCTACACGGTCGTTGAAGAGACACTGTTGGGGCGGCTCCTTGGTCCATCTGGGCGGCCATCTGCTCAACGGTTGCACGTCCATTCGCCCGTGCATATCTCCCAGTTCGTCATTCACCCCCAGTTATCTACGGCCCCGTTTTGGGTAGCACCGTTTTACCACACAATGTATACTGTAACATAGTGGCACGCGAACAGTTAACAAACTTGCTCCGTTCCGAATGATTCCACCCTTGGCCTAAAAGCCAATGGTCATACCAGTTCGGACGTTAGGCTAATCGCTATCTCTCCGTATTACGACAACGACTGCACTGTTTTCTGCGTCCCCCCCCCCCCCCCCGACATGCTTTATATATCCTCCACTGCTAGTATTGCCATCTGCCCTCTGTTGTAATTATTATCCGTTGACGTCGAGCAAAAGCGGTAGTCACATCAAGTGACTGGACTGTATAGCAGTAGACATTTTATACGCGATTAAGATTGAGTGATTTATTGGGGAACATCGAGGCGTAATGGGTGTCTCATCGTTCGTCAAACTAGGAATTTATGTGTGCAGTCCTGTGAACACGGCGTTTGTAATTTTAGGGGTGTCCACAACATACTCATCATTGAGACTTAGATGAAAGGCAACACTTTGTAACTCAGAATTTTTAAATAAACGTGTTGATTCATTTAACAGTAACGGTAAATGAGTGGGTCCAAATTATGCTCTGAAAGACAGCCCTGAAAGTCACAGAACCACTTCCCGCGTGAACTACACGTTCCACACAAGGATGGTATAACACATCGCTTGGTCTTACATTTTAAATCTGAAATGATACAAATTTATGACTCATTAGACCATGCCGCATACCCTCAGTCGAAGAGTGCCCGTTTTCTATATTGTTTGGCCCATTAAAGATGTGTTTGTGCGCTGCTGTGAGCAATGGTCTTTCGTCTGGTATCCAAATCTTCGTTGCCTGCAGTTGCCTTCGCTAAGTGCGCTCAATGGACTGCATTCACTGTCAGCATCAATTCCTGTCGGTTTTTAAACCAATCAGTGACAACACGTGGAACATCGCTTCAGTTCGGGTCAGTTAGGATCATTTGACGACTACTGCTACCGTGTTACATGCTGCGAATGGTACACCATTCCTTGCTCACATTGAATGGCCCGTGTTGGTACACCAACAAATCGGTTAACTTCCATCACGTGAGCACGCCCAAACATGATAGCTCATATCAACTACTCTGTCACTTTTCCACCTCTACCCATCTTAACTGCGTTGATTTCATACAACCCACTGGCACATACAAACCACTTCATTGTCGTGACACGTCATCGCATGGTACCAGTCTATAGCGATCCAAAGCGATGTGAATGCTGTTTTAAGCGGTCACTAATATTATGTACTGTGTCCTTACGGTTTGTACAGGTATTATGCTTATTTTGCACATGCACTCAATAGGCTACATAAATTTCTTTTGTTGGAATATTTTGTCAAGAAGTCATAGATGATAACTATTTCTAATTGCAACAGAGCACTGCTAGACAGATTCATTACCAAATCTCTTTGCTAAGTACTAAACAGAGCGCAAGAATGTAGCAGGTGGCTAACATCAACAACTTATTTACTTCTGCAGTCACAATATTGTGTGCCACGAACTCAAAAATGTTTCAAATGAGATGAAAGACTTCGATGATTTAGCCTCATAAAGCGGAGGGTCTTTTTCGGCTATAGTTGGATTTTCATGACGTTTTGTTTTGAACTGGTGCACGATGGCTGCCCTTTAACGACCTTGAATTCAAGTAAGTAATATTAATGTGGAATGTGATGATGCTGAAAAATCCTGTGTGGAGTTGAGGACAGCCCCACAAGCAACCGCAAGCTTGATAAGCAGCCAAGATCAAGGATTTTGTGTGAGTATCCAGAAATCAACTTCGCCTTCGTGGTAGTTCATACACGCTTGTACGAGTTTATGCAGCTCGGTGGGCAAGATTTACTTGTTTCGACCGGATTTGCTGCTCAGATAGAAAATTGGTGAAAGGGTATGTGATATCTAATGTAAAGGTGGTTGATGAAACGAAAAACTTATTCTTACTTTACGTTTCTGAGCGTCGTGAATGTGTGTCCACGTGATTGCTAATTGATTCTGAAATAATGAAACCAAACGTATTTGAAACTCCCACCATTCGCAACATTATTGATTACAAATCGGAATATTACGATGAGAGAAGCAATAACACCACAGAATATACTGACAGCAATATTGTTGTATCTGCAAACATGGAGATCCTCCTCTATACAAATTTGTAATAGGGAAGTATTGACTAATGTACCTCATCTCCTCCTGCCACAGATTAACAAATGTTTTGCTCTTTCCCCGTCCTGTAGTTGGTTTAGAAAAAGTTCATCGTTATAACAGCGGGACCTTTGTCAGTGACAGGATCAAACGTTTGCACTTTGTTAACGTTATAACGTATACAAACCCTGTTTTGCGTTTCCGTGACAGAATTTCAGTTACATGCTTTTGAAACAGGGTCGACCTTCGTATACTCGAATAACTTTCTCTACCATATTTCGGTGTATTATTGCTTTTTACACCTCGACAAAGCATCAACACCAATGTTGGTAAAGCTCGTACAAGCCTGCGTGATGTCGATACAAATACTACACGTAAAACATGTACATGCTGGAAAGCTTTCACAGGAGCGCATCACTGAGAAAACAGACCAGACCTCAAGCAGCTTGAACAATAATGCTTGAGCAAAACCATCCTACTGACGAATAAGCACGTTTGCACGAAGTGCACGATAATGTATGTTTGTGAAGGTTATGGTTACTTATGTAGCCATTTAACTATGGGCTTCTTATTCAGGAAGAGCTGATCATCGTCTGGCCATACACACGATAGGCTCTCTGTGGTTATCCTAGAGGGATTAAGGCGAAAGCTGAAACTATTTCTTCGAAAAGATGTCCGGCTATTTCCTTCTCTATCCTTGTCCTCTTCCTCGTCTCTGAAGCCTTCCTTAAACGAGACATGAAAGCTAACTTCAACATGAGATCAAAAGTCAGGACCTACGCCGTCCAACACCAACGGGCTATCTCCCCGAAGAAAACACACGTCTCCTGCAAAGAACAAAATCCTTGTGTGGAGATCCGAAAACGCGACCTCTTGCTAGATCGCAGGCTGCCTGTCGGGCAATGTTTAAACAGAGACGAAATGCGATTCTAATGCTGCTCTCCGCCTCACCTCTATGTCCCTAACGTCTTTTGGACTTGGATATGAGTGGCAGAGGAAGGAATGCGTGTTCATCGTGATTATGGGGGTCATGAACCGCCCCTAAAACATTTTGGTAGAAGCATTTGTGATTTTACACACACATGTTCCCAAATATCACAACTGGCTTTAGGAAAGTAAAGTAACTGAAAAGAAAGATAGTCGGAAATTGTAGGGAAATCTTTAAATTACAAGCTACTTTTAACGCAGGACACTTTTATGTTCTTGTTTAGGGTTGGACAAGAATATGGAAACACCAAAAATACAACACATTACCACGCCTAATACGGTGCAGGAAAACCATTTTCATTCAAAATAGGTCCTAGTCGTCTAAGAATGGATGATGCGTGTGGTGTACAGCTTTCAAGGAAATCTTATACAATTATTCTTGGAAAATAGTAGCAAGTTAAGATAACAATGACTGGATAATGATCACACACCCTTCTCTCCAAAGTACATGACAAAGGCTCAGTAATATTAAGGTCTAAGGTAACCTGATGAGATGTGACAATTCATCCTGTTCTTATAAAACCAACCATGGACAATACAAGCTGGGTGAACAGAGACCCTGTAATTGTGGAACGTAACAGCGCCATTGGGGAACAAGCATTTTACCATGCGATTGACCTGACCAGCCAAAATGGCCACATAATTCCTGCTAGTAATGCGACCTTCCAGAGTAAACAAGAGGCCCATGGAATACCACTATATGAACGCCCAAATCATCATCAAACCCTCGCCATGTTTCACTCTTGGGACATAAGGTGAAACAAGTTTCATCCGATCAAACGGCTTTCTTCCATTGCTCGTAGTCCAAGTCTTACGGCTGCGATCCGAATTTTCCTGTTAAGGGCATCTCCGTCACTGATGAGTGGTTTCGGAATCACAACTCGCCCTGCCATTCCTTCCTTGGTGTTCGTTTTGCGCTGCAGGTGTCGTCCCCTTATTTTTCATCACAACACTCTTCAGTGACCGTCTGTTACTAGCATTCAACACACTCTTTAGACTCATTCTGACGCAGAAGATGATGTTTTTTCGCTTTTCCTGTGCGCTGTATGGCTCTTTGATAGGGTGCCACTTGAAACACCAAACACTTCAGCTACCTTAGTTACGAAAGTGCTTACCATGCAGGTACTAACAATTTGGCCACATTCGAATTGACTCAGCTGCGACATAACGCACACTGTACTGACGACGACCGACAATTGCAATGAATTGGGGACATTGCACTGGTGCCTTCCTGGTTAAATATAATGGCACAACCTGCAGGCTTGTTTTTAGCATTGGCTCTTCAAGCATGCGTTTTTCGCGGTGTTTTCGTATTTTTGTCCAAGCCCTGTATGAGACGTAAACGTTAGCGACAGCCTCCGGATCCGAAACAAGTCCCACAACTTCACCCTCTCCACAACTACTCATACGTAGAGCCCCACCCATAGTCCGCCAAGTTCCAATATCAAAGTCGTTAGTATCACAGATATGCCAGTCATAAAAACAAGAAATACTAAAATATTCAGTAATTAGTACGAAATTCAGTTTCTCCGGATGTCACTGCCAAAAGAGTGTATTATTAAAGAAATAAAAATATCCGTGGTGAATATGTGAACTGCACACATCATTATCAACAAAAACAAAAATGAGATTCAAATAAAATTGTGATCCATATCATCTTTTTTGTTTCATGACCTTGTATTTCGTAACTCCAGTGGGTGTCGATTACCGCCATTTCATTCAGTGTAATAAATTCTGCAGGGACTTGCAGAACAGCCAAAGGTTGCAGTCGCTTATCTTGATTGTCTAAAGTCAGTAACAAGCCAAAATCGTTTTGTTTATTTACTTCTGATTACCTTGTCCAAATTAAAGAATATAAGGGTGACATAATGTAGAAATTCATAACGAAAACAGTCAGACACTTCCATATATGACAAACTTCATTATTATTTGCATATGTAATGGGTGAATTTTTACTTGTGAGCTGTTTTGATTGTCTAGGTATTTAAAAATTAAATTATTTTACTTGAGTTCTTCTTGGGGTTTGAAAGATCTGTTGCTGAGGCTGTGTGATAAATTAGTGTCGTAGAATCTGTTGTAAGGTCGTCAAACGCCTTAGTAAACTCATCTCTGGGTTTTTTAAATCTTAGAACCGTCTGTTGTTGACCAATATTTGCGTGTCATTTCATCACTGTCCCTCCATCCCGTTTATCATATTTTGGAATGCGTGAAACAAGTACTACATGGTGTTTTGATGGTCATGAAGTATGTTCTCGATGCACTGCTAAATTCTCTTTCCACCCTCAAAATTTCGCACAAAACGTAAAATTGGGTGACTCACACAGACAGCTTGGATGGCACTGGCAGGAATACAGTGATTGGTTGACATGCAAAACTTCACCCAAAATCTGTATTTTGTTACACATACTGTCTGAATTCTGAAACTTAGCTTTCAGCTAGATAATGGTTCCACTTCTTAAGCTCTTCTCATTATTCCTTTGCATGTTGTGCAATATAAACATGCCACAACACTCAGGTAACATTTTTCAATTTTTGCTTTTTCTAGCACTGAAGTCTATTTATTCCTAGGCTGTTCACCTAAATATTTAGTACTTCCATTTAAAAAATCTGGTGTGAGTTTAGGTGCAGTCATCTACACTTACATTTTCTGTAGGACTAACTGGCACAGCTGAGACTAATTCGACAAGTGTTTTAATATATGTCTTCCAACTTTGTTGAAAAGGAGGATACTCATTTAAATCTTACTCCTGAAATTCCTTAAATTCTTCTGTATTCTTGCATGATCATTAAATGTACAGTAATCGCACAACTGTGACTTGAAATCCACTTTTTCAACCTGAAACTACTACTAAACTGCACAGGTATACTTCACTGCAGTTTCTATAAATAAGAACTTCACTTTTTTATTGTTGGTTATCATATGATGTTGGCTATTGCCACTGTGTGTTCTGTGACTGCACATTGCAGAACGTAATCTTGAACCTAATCTGAGTGACAAAACTCTTGCTGATCGGGTGTGAGATGATGGTGGGTGGTATAGTTTGAAATAGTCTGTAATACAAGTGTAAATTACCTATACTATCCTAATAAAAGTATACTTTTATATTCAATGTGTGGTATATTTTGAGCTATTTGCTTTCATTGTCAAGTAGTTAAGGGTACCCTTTACTACTTGAAAATAATGCAGCTTGTGAGGTCATGTCTTCGACATGGAATCAGAAACCTATAGTTTCATTGTACTGCAACACCAAATCTCATGTCATTGTAAGACGATCCTTGGATGAAAGAAGGTGAATTAAACATTGCTGTCATATTAATGGATTTCTGTATTTGAGAAAATAATTTCGTGCAGACATATTTACTTCCATCTTACCTAGACTACTGGCTGGTAACAGTCTGTATTAGGGAGGGAAAGGGTTAGTTGGAGCTAGTGAGGCCTTGTTGCATACTGTATCTAGATTAGAACAACAAATATAGTCATTTATCTTGAGATGTGTATGTTAGTTTCAGTTGACATACATTACAGATCTGCAATTTCCACAGGGTTGTCATATACCTTTACAGGCTGGTAGCTTTTCATCTCTTACCAGGATGACTGAATGAAGAAAATATGTAAGAAATCAGAAGATTTTATTTTGTGCTCTTTACATAGAACAATCCATTAATGTTCTTGTTCGTACATTCCTCACAGAATCAAGCATATACTTCCCGACCCCCATCTGATAAAATAATCTGCTGAAAGCTAATTAAGTTGAATGTCATCCTCTGCTCACATTGAAGCTCCCCCCGGAGAAACACCTGCTGACTTTTCAGGATCTTATTTCAAATTATAAGCGCTCTAGGCTTCTGTGTGTATAGCTGTAAATGTACAAGTGGATACACCCTCAAAAAATTAATGTACTCTTCCTCCAATTACGTACACTGTAACTGGGGTTTCATGTGTAATGAACAGAGAACTTTAAAGTGTGCCTAACGATTTGTGTCTTTCGCCAGATTTAAATTAATGTGGGTTCAAAGCTTTTATTTTTATATGTCCTGGAAGTTTATTGTAACACAACAGAAACACAACCTTGTCATTTGTCTGTGTACTTGTATATTGAAATCTATGTAGCAGATTTTTATTGTAAATGACATATACAAATATCTTTTTTTAATGCATGACATACAGCTGTTTTATTGTCTTTCACTGCACTACTAGTTTCAGTAATGTCCCATCAAAATAATATAAAAGGTTAATTATTTGTTGCATGTCATAGCATTTATCCATTAGCAATCCATATAATATCTGAGCCATCTACATTGCTAAACATAAATATAGAACAAACTGGTATCTTTGAATGGTGTGACCCATTATAAATCACTGTTGCTATAGTATAGCATGAAACTAGGAATATTGATCTTTTATACCTTGATGGTGGTATAACAACAAAACTGGTAGCGTAACAAAAAACAAACATCTCCATATACTGTATTTCAAAACTATATTTTTCAATTGTCTCGAGATAAAATTGTTCACTCTATAGCAGAGTATGAGCTGGTCTCTCTCTCTCCCTCCCCCCCCCCCTCTCTCACTCCTTTCCATGGCTACAATAAAGCAGTACACCACCTAGGAAACACACTGAAACCATTACAGTATATATCACATCGTATCACAGGAAAACTTATTACTTCACAATATTGCAAAAACAGCTCATTTATAGGTGTGTGTGTGTATTTGAATGATGACCATAGGTTGCACAAAAGATAAATTGTAAAAATTCCACCAACACATATGAAAACTCTTGTGGTGGTCATAGTGATTACTGAATGGAATTTACTGTGAAATCAGCAAATACTTCAATACTTTCGTCACTAATGCAAGTTCCCCCTCTCTCTTGCAGAGAATTGTTCAACCTTGCTTCCCAACATGTTTAACAGTCCTTACAATTTTAAGCCCACGTCTGCAGCTTCGATTTCTCAAAGCATTGTGCGAATATATCAAGTGATTACAAATGAAGATGTGGAATTTTTCGTGTGAAAGTTTTCCCAAATCACCTTGACACCATCAATATTATCAATTTGGTAAAAGTTATGTAGTGGAACCTGCAATTTCCATTTTAGCAGTTTTCACAGTTTATATACGATGTGTCTACACAATATGCTTCAAAATACTAATCCAAAGAATCTTCATTTTCTAATGTACGTTTTTACTGAATTTACTTTGTAGTTACTTTTTATAATGAGATTTATGTTAAATATAGTGCGAAAGGAGACAGGCTATGCTACAAATAAATGTGTTACCAAAATATTTATTCTCCAATCACATTCGTTAACTCACAACCAAATTATCCCCATTCGGCCGGCCGGAGTGGCCGTGCGGTTCTAGGCGCTACAGTCTGGAGGCGCGTGACCGCTACGGTCGCCGGTTCGAATCCTGCATCGGGCATGGATGTGTGTGATCTCCTTAGGTTAGTTAGGTTTAAGTAGTTCTAAGTTCTAGGGGACTGATGACCACAGCAGTTAAGTCCCATAGTGCTCAGAGCCATTTGAACCATATCCCCTTTCAACCTAACCTAGACCTCCTGTTTGTAGTGTGCGATCTATTATTTTAATGTCGAAGGTATTTAACGATACACTATTTCAAAGAGCAGGTACGATTTTTAGTACAAACACTACAAAAAAGCAAACGAGATAAAACGCATGTTTCACTATACAATGAGAACCAAAGTCCATGCGCTATTGATTTTATGGCATAGACCAACGAATTTATGCGTTGTGTGGATTCCCTGGACTGTACCAGAGCGGAAGCGAGCGCTTGGTTGCTGTGGAAGTGGGGAAATGTGTGGGACTAGTTCCAGGTCCGAGGGTGTCACTAACATTTCCTTTGTATGAGAAATTGTCTATGTGGAAAGCCTTTCAGCCTGTTGGATAAGAAACATTAAAACCATGTAAATGTGCACATACACAGGCTTACTGTGCATGCTATCAACAACCTATTCGACATGAAGTCCAGATTTGGAACCAATAACCACAGTAAGATGAGTGAGGAAAGACAGAAGGATGGGTTACTAGAGAGGTTCTCTTCCTGACTATAGGCGAACTGTTTGGAAGAAACATGATTTCCCACATTTACACAGATAGCCATAGCCCACAAAACTTTCCTTATAATCATAGTATTCTTCTGTTACCTGGTTTTTATTCCGTATCTTTATGGGGCCAGCGTATTAATTAATGGATTTGAAAGATGGGATTTGTGTATCCAACTACCCACATTTAGTGTTATCCCACGTGAAAGTGTGCGAATGTTTTCTAGATGTTTATGAATAATGGAACTGACGTGGGAACTGAGAACCAGAACAGTTTTCACCTAGTCAGATGTTGAAAATCCGCAAAAAGTCTCATCCACACTGGCCCGCACAGTGGCCCTCTTTGTTAATCTACTACGTGAATGAAGTCTAGGCGATGAACTTCCCCAGATCACAGAAGTGGAGTGTTTATTGTACCATAAATGACAGACTTCCTGGGATCTCTTTAGTGGGGGGTGGGGGGGGGGAGACTGTGGAGGTACACAGTTTGTTGCAAAGCAGCGTTCTCACAGCAGAAAATGTCCAAGAATTTAAGAAATATATGTGCACCCATGATTATGTTTATATTTAGTCTTTTATCCACATACTAAAACTTATCAGTACATTGCATGAAAATTGGTATAAATAAAGCACTGAAAATTATATTTGTGCATGATCCATGGAATTGGTTGAGATCTGTGCCTATTTTATAAAATAAGCCTTTTTCAGCTTCAGTCACGTTTATACTCCAGTAATTACTCACACATTACATTTTGAGTTGACAAATACATTGTGTGGTGGTAAAGTGTTGGATATACATGTATTGTTATTTTACTCATACCTGTGAATGTAAAAGAATTTTTTGCTGTGTGTGTCAGTGAACATGTGTTTTCAAATGTTGTTCCTCCTATCTGAAGAGTTTATTTGATATTAATATTCACCAATCTACATGTTTTGTTACTTATGTAATCAAAAAATATTTTTATTTTCATATTCTGTGAATATATTCTTGTTTAGCACACAGAGCACAAGAACAAACAAAATACCATCACACATTTTTAAACATGTGTTCCTAGTGTTGTGGCTAGAACACACAAAATTTCGCCAAGTTAACAGATATTATACACTCCTGGAAATTGAAATAAGAACACCGTGAATTCATTGTCCCAGGAAGGGGAAACTTTATTGACACATTCCTGGGGTCAGATACATCACATGATCACACTGACAGAACCACAGGCACATAGACACAGGCAACAGAGCATGCACAATGTCGGCACTAGTACAGTGTATATCCACCTTTCGCAGCAATGCAGGCTGCTATTCTCCCATGGAGACGATCGTGAGATGCTGGATGTAGTCCTATGGAACGGCTTGCCATGCCATTTCCACCTGGCGCCTCAGTTGGACCAGCGTTCGTGCTGGACGTGCAGACCGCGTGAGACGACGCTTCATCCAGTCCCAAACATGCTCAATGGGGGACAGATCCGGAGATCTTGCTGGCCAGGGTAGTTGACTTATACCTTCTAGAGCACGTTGGGTGGCACGGGATACATGCGGACGTGCATTGTCCTGTTGGAACAGCAAGTTCCCTTGCTGGTCTAGGAATGGTAGAACGATGAGTTCGATGACGGTTTGGATGTACCGTGCACTATTCAGTGTCCCCTCGACGATCACCAGTGGTGTACGGCCAGTGTAGGAGATCGCTCCCCACGCCATGATGCCGGATGTTGGCCCTGTGTGCCTCGGTCGTATGCAGTCCTGATTGTGGCGCTCACCTGCACGGCGCCAAACACGCATACGACCATCATTGGCACCAAGGCAGAAGCGACTCTCATCGCTGAAGACGACACGTCTCCATTCGTCCCTCCATTCACGCCTGTCGCGACACCACTGGAGGCGGGCTGCACGATGTTGGGGCGTGAGCGGAAGACGGCCTAACGGTGTGCGGGACCGTAGCCCAGCTTCATGGAGAATGTTGCGAATGGTCCTCGCCGATACCCCAGGAGCAACAGTGTCCCTAATTTGCTGGGAAGTGGCGGTGCGGTCCCCTACGGCACTGCGTAGGATCGTACGGTCTTGGCGTGCATCCGTGCGTCGCTGCGGTCCGGTCCCAGGTCGACGGGCACGTGCACCTTCCGCCGACCACTGGCGACAACATCGATGTACTGTGGAGACCTCACGCCCCACGTGTTGAGCAATTTTGGCGGTACGTCCACCCGGCCTCCCGCATGCCCACTATACGCCCTCGCTCAAAGTCCGTCAACTGCACATACGGTTCACGTCCACGCTGTCGCGGCATGCTACCAGTGTTAAAGACTGCGATGGAGCTCCGTATGCCACGGCAAACTGGCTGACACTGACGGCGGCGGTGCACAAATGCTGCGCAGCTAGCGCCATTCGACGGTCAACACCGCGGTTCCTGGTGTGTCCGCTGTGCCGTGCGTGTGATCATTGCTTGTACAGCCCTCTCGCAGTGTCCGGAGCAAGTATGGTGGGTCTGACACACCGGTGTCAATGTGTTCTTTTTTCCATTTCCAGGAGTGTATGTCAACGCAATTTCAAACCGTTTTCCAAAATCTCTAAGAAAAGCGTCCTAAACAGCCCACTCTAAATTAAAAACTGAAAACAGCACAAATCATTCTCAGAAAATTGAATCCCTTATGTTTGACATTCTTTGCATTCTTTAAAATATTATTTTATAAAGTCAGATTTATCATCTAACATTTTTCAAACCCACTTATTAATCTACTGATCATGTCTATAAAGCAAGTTTATTTTTATATATATCATTCAAAAGGTATTTAAGATTATTTTCTACATTCTCAAAATAAGTAACCATGTACTTCTAATGGGTCTCAAGTTCAGTTACTTTTGTAAACTCAAATGAGTTATTGAACTGTATGATCAGTTTACTTACTTATAAAGGAAAAATATGTTTTCTCAATGTTCTTATCTTTACCCCTCTTAAAATAGTTCACAAGAGAGGCAAACATATGATTAATGCATTAATAATTTTTCAGATTCCAATTCTTTTACTTAATCAAAATTATTTTGTAGGTAACTGCTATTCTGAGTAATACAACAACATTCCTTTCTCCCACATAATTAGATAACTTAATGTATTACTAGGTATCCTTTACACAACTTCATACCTTTCTTCTGAGTTCTAAAACACTCTTAATTTGATGAAACAGTCAAGAGATTCTAATATGGTCTCTCTTAAAATATATAAATGTGAAACAGCGCATATGAGATTCCACTGAAATGCAGTAATTCTTTATGTAATATTTAAAATAGTTTTTAACACTTAGGTCGTTCTCATTTGGAATGTTCAGTGATGTCACACCTTTTACAGTTACGTCAGTATGACAGTTCTATCAGTTATAAATAGACTCCATGTAAAACACAGAGAAAGATCTCCTCCCCACACATTTTCCTTTTAATCTTGAAGGCATTGTATAACCAGTGTTTATGGTACTACCTTTAAAATATATTTTATAGCAAAGAGATGACGTCACTGAAGTTAACCATTATAGAAGTAAACGAATGCTGAAGTCTAGAAAAAAATATATTTCATTTCCTTATAGTTCCAAAATCAATTTTCTTAGCAAGGTTGTCACTTATTCAACATTTGTTTTTACGATTATATGCTGAAAAATGTTTACCATCCTGATAAGTAATAGCAGTTCATACAGAACGCTGTCTATAGGCATTTATCAATTCATCAACAATATTTATGTTCATCCGCTATCCTTTGTTATGAATATTTAAATTATTTTTGTCTTTACATTTACTAGAAATTACTAAACTCATAGCTATCGATTTTATTCGTTTATGTATAAATCGATTTATTTAATATCTAAATTTACTGTTCCATCAACACTATTAAAATAGATAATTACAACAAGGAAGATTTTATTCGAGGGTTCTCAGGCACAGCCAGATCCAGTTATTGAAGGTCCACGATATTTAGTGTAATAACTGTTCCGTCATCATCCATTGTAGATGAGGGTATGAAGTGTCTGCTGCATGCTGGAGGTGTTTATATCCGCCGATCTAGAGTCTGGGACTCGTTGGCCCCACGTCGCTTTGCGACGAGGGGAGTAGAGTCTCACCTGCTTCCCGCCCACCGTCTCCGTAGCATTGCACGTCCGGATGTGAGGTTCCCCAAGGATGGAGGTTAGTATTGGCTCCCATGCCTTGTTGAGTGGGAGACCCTCGTCCCTGTTGATTAAATTATCATCGCACACATTCCAGTCTCCTCTTTGAAAATGTAGTCCCAAAATTTATCGCTAGTACCCAGGGCCTTCGTTTGCTGCTAATTTATTTCGTGTCCATTTTCAATGCAATATTCCGCTACTGCAGAATTGGTGGGCTGTAGTAAACGGCCCCCCCCCCCCCATGAACCATGGACCTTGCCATTAGTGGGGAGGCTTGTGTGCCTCAACGATACATATAGCCGTACCATAGGTGTAACCGCAACGGAGGGCTATCTGTTGAGAGACCAAACAAACGTGTGGTTCCTGAAGAGGGGCAGCAGCCTTTTCAGTAGTTGCAGGGGCAACAGTCTGGATGATTGACTGATCTGGCCTTGTAACACTAACCAAAATGGCCTTGCTGTTCTGGTACTGTGAACAGCTCAAAGCAAGGGGAAACTATGGCCGTAATCTTTCCCGAGGGCATGCAGCTTTACTATATTATTAAATGATGATAGCGTCCTCTTGGGTAAAATATTCCGGAGGTAAAATAGTCCCCCATTCTGATCTCCGGGCGGGGACTACTCAAAAGGATGTCGTTATCAGGGGAAAGAATACTGGTGTTCAACGGATCAGAGTGTGGAATGTCAGATCTCTTAATCGGGCTGGTAGGTTAGACAATTTAAAAAGGGAAATGGATAGGTTAAAGTTAGATATAGTGGGAATTAGTGAAGTTCGGTGGCAGGAGGAACAAGACTTTTGGTCATGTGAATACAGGGTTATAAGTACAAAATCAAACAGGGTAATGCAGGAGTAGGTTTAATAATGAATAAAAAAATAGGAGTATGGGTAAGCTACTACAAGCAGCATAGTGAACCCATTATTGTGGCCAAGATAGACACGAAGCCCACGTCTCCTACAGTAGTACAAGTTTATATGCCAACTAGCTCTGCAGATGACGAAGAAATTGATGAAATGTATGAGGTGATAAAAGAAACTATTCAGGTAGTGAAGGGAGACGAAAATTTAATAGTCATGTGTGACTGGAATTCGAGAGTAGGAAAAGGGAGAGAAGGAAACATAGTAGGTGAATATGGATTGGGGCTAAGAAATGAAAGAGGAAGCCGCCTGGTAGAATTTTGCGCAGAGCATAACTTAATCATAGCTAACACTTGGTTCAAGAATCATGAAAGAAGGTTGTATACATGGAAGAACCCTGGAGATACTAAAAGGTATCAGATAGATTATATAATGGTAAGACAGAGATTTAGGAACCAGGTTTTAAATTGTAAGACATTTCCAGGGGCAGGTGTGGACTCTGACCACAATCTACTGGTTATGAACTGTAGATTAAAACTGAAGAAACCGACAAAAGGTCGGAATTTAAAGAGATGGGACCTGGATAAACTGAAAGAACCAGAGGTTGTACGGAGAGCATAAGAGAACAATTGACAGGAATGAAGGAAAAAAATTCAGTAGAAGAAGGATGGGTAGCTTTGAGGGATGAAATAGTAAAGGCAGCAGAGGATCAAATAGGTAAAAAGACGAGGGCTAGTAGAAACCCTTGGGTAACAGAAGAAATATTGAATTTAAATGATGAAAGGAGAAAATATAAAAATGCAGTAAATGAAGCAGGCAAAAAGGAATACAAACGTCTAAAAATGATATCAACAGGAAGTGCAAAATGGCTAAGCAGGGAGGGCTAGAGGACAAATGTAAGGATGTAGAGGCTTATCCCACTAGGGGTAAGATAGATACTGCCTACAGGAAAATTAGAGAGACCTTTGGAGAAAGGAGAACCACTTGCGTGAATATCAAGAGCTTTGATGGAAACCCAGTTCTAAGCAAAGAAGGGAAAGCATAGAGGTGGAAGGAGTATATAGAGGGTCTATACAAGGGCGATGTACTTGAGGACAATATTATGGAAATGGAAGAGGATGTAGATGAAGATGAAATGAGAGATATGATACTGTGTGAAGAGTTTGACAGAGCACTGAAAGACCTGAGTCGAAACAAGGCCCCCGGAGTAGACAACATTCCATTAGATCTACTGACAGCCTTGGGACAGCCAGTCCTGACAAAACTCTACTATCTGGTGAGTAAGATGTATGAGACAGGCGAAATACCCTCAGAATTGAAGAAGAATATAATAATTCCAATCCCAAAGAATGCGGGTGTTGACAGATGTGAAAATTACCGAATAAGTCACAGCTGCAAAATACTAATTCGAATTCTTTACAGGCGAATGGGAAAACTGATAGAAGCCGACAGCGGGGAAGATCAGTTTGGATTCCGTAGAAATGTTGGAACACGTGAGGCAATACTAACCTTACGACTTATCTTGGAAGAAAGATTAAGGAAAGACAAACATACGTTTCTAGCATTTGCAGACTTAGAGACAGCTTTTGAGAATGTTGATTGGGATACTCTCTTTCAAATTATGAAGGTGGCAGGGGTAAAATACAGGGAGCGAAAGGCTATTTACTATTTGTACAGAAAGCAGATGGCAGTTATAAGAGTCGAGGGGTATGAAAGGGAAGCAGTGGTTGGGAATGGAGTAAGACAGGATTGTAGCCTATCTCCGACGTTATTCAATCTGTATATTGAGCAAGCAATAAAGGAAAGAAAAGAAAAGTTCGGAGTAGGTATTAAAATCCATGGAGAAGAAATAAAAACTTTGAGGTCCGCGGATGAAATTGTAATTCTGTCAGATACAGCAAAGGACTTGGAAGAGCAGCTGAACTGAATGGACTGTGTCGTGAAAGGAGGGTATAAGATGAACATCAACAAAAGCAAAACGAGGATAGTGGAATGTAGTCGAATTAAGTCGGGTGATGCTGAGGGAATTAGATTAGGAAATGAGACACTAAAAGTAGTAAAGGAGTTTTGCTATTTGGGGAGCAAAATAACTGATGATTGTCGAAGTAGAGAGGATATAAAATGTAGAATGGCAAAGGCAAGGAAAGCGTTTCTGAAGAAGAGAAATTTGTGAACATCGAGTATAGATTTAAATGTCAGTAAGTCGTCTCTGAAAGTATTTGTATAGAGTGTAGCCATGTATGGAAGTGAAACGTGGACGATTAATAGTTTAGACAAGAAGAGAATAGAAGCTTCCGAAATGTGGTGCTACAGAAGAATGCTGAAGATTAGATGTGTAGAACTAATGAGGGGATATTGAATAGAACTGGGGGGAAGAGGAGCTTGTGGCACAACTTGACTAGAAGAAGGGATCGGTTGGTAGGACATGTTCTGAGACATCGAGGGATCACAAATTTAGTATTGGAGGGCAGCGTGGAGGGTAAAAATCCTAGAGGCAGACCAAGAGATAAATATACTAAGCAGATTCAGAAGGATACAGGCTGCAGTAGGTACAGGGAGATGAAGAAGCTTGCACAGGATAGAGTAGCATGGAGAGCTGCATCAAACCAGTCTCAGGACTGAAGACCACAACAACAAAAACAGTAAACGGGTGTGGCGGTAATGTTCAGCACATCGATTTCCAGTTATGCGAATCGTTTGTCCGATATACGTTTTTCCTCATTCACACAGAACTTGGTACACCTACGGTTTTTTAAGACCCAGATCGTGTTTCACAGTCTATAATAAAGATGGTATTTAGGCTGACGGGCAGAAAACTGGCGTTATGTAGTGATTTCGCAGTAGTCTTCCAATTTTTGATGATACGTTGACCACAAACGGTATGAAAGCGATCTTTTTATCGAATTCTTCCGTGTTTTCGTCCTCTGTGTCGTTCTTGGGGATCTTGCATCGGAGGGCCGTCTAGTCTGTCGGTTGCTGTATCTACACACATCAAAAAAGTTTTGCATCACCCCAGTTCCCAAAACTCCTGAAGATCATGAAGACATTGATTGTGGATATTGTATCACGAACACAGTCCCTTTGAGTGTTCAGAGATGCAACTAAACCCTGCCAAAGATCTAAACAACCATGTATGAGCAGCGCTTATTAGATGGAGGGGTCCGAGAGCCGATCAGTTCTAGTCATTCCACCAAGAAGGAGGTACACGGCTCGTGTTATCTGTAGTTGAACCATGCCTAGACGGTCAATACCTCGGTTCAATCGCGTCTGCATTGTTACTTTGTGCCAGGAAGAGCTGTCGGCAAGGGAGGTGTCCAGGCGTCTCGAAGTGAACGAAAGCGATGTTGTTCGGACATGAAGGAGATACAGAGACACAACTATCGGTGACACGCCTAGCTCAGGCCGCCCTAGTGCTACTGCTGCTTTGGATGACTGCTACCTACGGATTATGGATCGTAGAAACCCTGATAGCAACGTCACCATGTTGAATAATGCTTTTCGTGCAGCCTCAGGAGTCTATATGACTCGCAACTTCATTCCCGACGTCCATGGCGAAGTCCATCTTTGCAACCACGACACCATGCAGCGCGGTACAAATGGGCCCAACAACATGCGACATGGGCCGCTCAGTATTGGTATCACGTTCCCTTCACCGATGAGTGTGGCACATGCCTTCAACCAAACAATTTTCGGAAACGTGTTTGAAGGTAACCCGGTCAGGCTGAACGCCTTAGACCCACTGCCCAGCGAGTTCAGCAAGGTGAAGTTTCCCTGCTGGTTTGGGGTGGCATTATGTAAAACCGACGTACGCCGGTGGTGGTCATGGAAGGTGCCGTAACGACTGTACGATACATGATTGCCATCCTCCGACCGATGTTGCAACCTTATCGGTAGCATATTGGGGAGTTATTCGTCTTCATGGACGACAGTTCGCGCTTCCATCGTGCACATCTTGTGAATGGTTTCCTTCACTGCAACGACAACGCTCGACTAGTGTGGCCAGCATGTTCTCCTGACATGAACCCTATCGAACAAGCCTGAAATGGATTGAAAAGCGCCGTTTATGGACGACGTGACCCACCAACCACTGTTGCGGATCTACGCCGAATCGCCGCTGAGAGTGGGACAATCTGGACCAACAGTGCCGTGATGAACTTGTGGATAGTATGCCACGACGAATACAGGCATGCATCAGTGCAAGACGACGTGCTACTGGGTATTAGAGGTACCGGTGTGTACAGCTATCTGGACCACTACCTTTGAAGGTCTCAGTGTATGATGGTACAACACGCAATGTGTGGTTTTCATGAGCAAAAAGAGGGCGGAAATGATGTTTGTGTTCATCTATTCCAATTTTTTAAAGGTTTCGGAACTCTCGGAACCGGAGTGATGCAAAACTTTTTTTATGTTTGTATTATCGTGGAAGACGGATTCTAGGTGCCACATCTCTTCCGTCACACTTTGTTCGTCAGAAATGGAGTACGCCCTGTGTACTACGGTGTTGAGCAAAATGTTCTTCTGCAACAGTCGGTTTACGGTATACACTGTGGACTAGTGAGCCATCAGGCCAACGCTGACCTAGAATATCGAGAAAAAAATTACCATATTTCTGTATTTCTATCGTACACCGAAGGTTTTCATGGGTGTAATTCAGATGTTCTATGAATTTATGTAGTTTCTCGAGTCCATGAAGCCAGATGACGGAAGTGTCGTCGGTCTACCGAAAGAAGTAAGCAGGTTTTAGTTCAGCGGTTTCCACTGCACTGTTTTCGAAGTTCTCCATGAACAGATTAGCTACAACTGCAGAGAGGTTGCTACCGCTAACTACGCCATCAGTCAGTTCATAGGTTTTATCTGTTGTAAATAAAACAGGCCCATGTGAGAACGTGTTTAAAAGGCTATGTCAGCTGAGGGCTGATTTCTCGTTGATTAGTTACGAGGCCTGTTCAGAAAGTAAGCTCCGATTGACTGCCAAATTGAACCCACAGTGAACATCAGAAATGTTTTACTTGTAACAATTAGCTACACCTTTCAGCTACTTCTCTACGTAGTCGCCGTTCTGACTTAGACTTTTGTCATAGCGTTGTACCAACTTTTCAATAGCCTCATCATAGAAGGCAGCCGCCAGTGCTTTCCGCCAATTCTCCACGCTGGCCTACACCTCGTTGTCTGTGTCAAAATGTTGTCTTCAAAGACAGCGGTTCATGTGACCAGAGATGAAACTCAGGGGGAGACAATTGCGGACTGTATTGTGGGTAATCTAACATTTCCATTTGAAAACGATGCAGGAGCGTCTTCATTGCCCCTGCAGAATGCCGCTGAGAATTGTCGTGAAGACGAAACAGCACGACAGTTATGTAATGTTATCTGCATAGCTTCAGGCGAAATTTCTCACCAGGCCCTCGTACTTGGCGGCAGACACTATTTTCTAGACATCTTTACGCACTCACTGCGAGCTCAGAAATGAAAAGAGCGACGTGATGCTAACTGGGGTTATACTGGAGACACTACCCAACACATCTGTGCAAAGCTTTATCGGATTTTCATAGTCGTTTCCATTTCGCGACCGATCGGAGCTTACTTTCTGAACGCCCCTCGTATATAGAGTCTTCCAATCGGAATCGTGTGAAAAGTTAAACAACATCAAAGCTGACCATAATGTCAAACTCCAGAAGCTTCAGCTGCGTCAGACATCCTATGAAATTACCCGAGTTTCACATGTGATGTGTAGACTTGCCGACGTCAGGGCCCAACGGATAAGCTAGATAATTCGCGAGGGGATATTTTGGTGCCAAAATGATGCTCACTATCGGTGGCGTGCATGTCTTCTGTGGGTGTCTTTGGCAGGCCATAGCATCTAGGTGGTGCAGCAGTGCGCTGGTGAAGTGATTTGGCGACACCTTCATCGAATAACCCGTTCTTTAACAGGACGGAGGTGCTTTCGTGCTCTTTCTGGTTAGATCAGCTGCTGCTTTCCGGTATGTTGGATCGTTCAGAAGCTCCAGCAGTTTCCGCTTGTAGTCCTTAAGATGGAAGAAAACCCTTGACGTTACCCTTATCGGCTGGTAAGACAACGATTTATTGGTCTTCTGTGAGGGTACTGCCCTTTCTGCCTTGGAGATGTTGCTCCGTAGTGGTGTCAAGTTGTAGAGAATTCGAAGGACAAATTTCCTCTGCGATATCGCTTGGCACTCTTCGGTTAGCCTGCTCCACAACGCTCAGAATCTTTCCTATCGGAAGAGATGTAGGCATCGGTGCAGAAGTTCAGTACTGCTGTCGCTGCATCATCGTCCGTTGCTTGCGACTTCTTGATACTGCTTAACTGGAACTGAGCAATTTGTTCTCTGTTGACTTCTTGAACGTTTGATCTGAATGGGCCGAGGTGACTCTGTCGATCCATTTCCATGCATCTGCAGAGAGTGTTGTGACGTAACAAGACTGTTACGTCACACGGTAGTAGCCAAAAGAAAGACAGGCACGCGTACACACACACGCCGACGGGCGTGAAGTCTGGAACATGAGAACTTATAAATGAATAAGAAGAAAAGTATGTAGATGCTTTTTACTTATCTTTTTAATTATCCTTGGAATACATCGCTCTTGAATACTAGTAAGCTATAGGCACTGATACAATTGGCTCCTTGCTAGTTCGTAGCCATTAACTTCTGATGGCTATTCTGTCTCTCGGCTAATGAGAGAGAAAGGCTTCATACAACTGGGCGATAGCTAGGTTCGCGTACAACTGGGCGGTAGCTTGGTTCTCGTACAACTGGGGGCGAGTCCACTCTCGTATCACGAGACCTGCCTTGGTGGTGGCGCTAGGTCTGCGATCACAGTGGCGACACGCGGGTCCGACATGTACTACATGGACCGCGGCCGATTTAAACTACCACCTAGTAAGTGTGGTGTCTGGCGGTGACACCACAGAGAGAATAGAGGATATCTGCAGATAAAGCGCTAAGATCTCTCTGGTGTCAACATCAATCTGTCGTCAAGCTGACGTTTCCCCAGCACATGAGCTGCTTCTAAGATTGTCCGGTGTACTGGCAGCTGTAGTCGTCGTAGGTCCACGACATTTCGGGTAATAACTGTTCCACCATCACCAGGTGGTGTTGTTGGAATGGGGTGTCTCCTACGTGCTGGACCTGCACCGTGCTCGGTGGCGAGGATGCATGCAGCTACAATCGTAGGGATGGGGGGTGGGAGTTGGGGGGGGGGGGGGGAGTCTCAGTTGCCTTCAGGTCACCCAAACTCTCTACTGGGAGGTATAAATACCGCCAATACACAAACACACTCCATTCCATCTGCACCACCTGATGATGGCAGAACGGTTGTTCGCAAAAATATCGTGGACCTTCGACGATTGAATCCAGCAGTAGACTTGTGAACCCTGGAAGCAAGATATACGCCAGGACATCCTAAGATAACATAAAGGATGATTGTCTGCATAAATAATACGATGATTGAACTCTACATTTAGTTTAAGAGACATCATAATATTTATTCCTTTGTGATAACGGTCGCCTCAAAAGAAATAAACTCAGGAATATTTATTGGAATAACCTTTTCATTTGGTTCAATAGTTAGATTAAAATCTTAGAAACTTTCAGTCCAATCACTTCTACACGTATATGAACAACTCAGCTTTAAGTTTAAGCATTGTTAAGGGACAAGTAAAGTTTGTGTAAAAATCTCATAAATCAGACATTTCAAGTACATGCAGTGTGATTGTCTCTTCAGATAAGACATAATTTTCAAATATATTTACAGTAATGAAACATTTTTAAAATGCTAAATTCTACCAAAAATCTATTCTTAACAATTCATCAGAGTGCACTTAACGTTGTTTACTTGCAAACTGAGTTTAAGTAACATGGGTTAGCACCTAGTGAGTTCTATTTAAATGCTGGGTAAATCAAGGAAATATTACTCCGAAATCACTCAAAAAAATTAAAATATCTCAGTTGTTTGGTTTTTGACATTAAGATTTTCACTTGCAGTAACAACGTATAACAAACTCAAAACTTAATCTGTGATTCAGGACAATATAGAACTAATTTTATCAAGCGCTTTACCGCACTATGTAAACAATATTAAGGTTAGCCCTAACACTTCTGCTATCACTCTGTCAAATAAATGCAAGTAAACAATGGTAAGCAAACAACTGAACATTGTTTACTCGCTTGAATAAACATTCACATTCAGTGATTGGCAACAACTTTTGAAGTGCATTTTGTCGTATGCTGAGCATGGGTTTTGAATGACGTGGACGATATTTTTGTGGTGTGGCCCCACTGAGTAGAGACATTACCTGCGTCTCTCCGATATACGAACTCGCCCCATCCCAATATTCAGTTCACTATGGAAGTGGAAAAGGAAGGCATCTTACCATTCCTGGACGTCTTAGTCACAAGAAGAGCTGATGGTACCCTGGGACACAGCGTCCATCGCAAATCAACTCATACAGAGCTATATTTGCAGGCCACAAGTTGCCATCATCCTGCGCAACGCGGTAGTGTCCTATGCTCTTTGGTGCATAGAGCACATGTAGTCTCAGATGCCGACAGTCTGCCTGGTGAGCTACAACACCTGAGAACGGTATTCCAACAGAATGGCTATTCCGATAGGCAGATACGCCATGTATTCCGTTCCACGCAAACTCAAAGCAGGGATGTAAATGAAGACACGGAGGCACCCACTGCAACAGCGTTCTTGCCCTATTTTGGCGGAATGTCTTCGAGAATAGAAAGAATCCTCAAAAAGCACGACGTCAAGTGTGTTTCTCGGTCACCAGCAAAACTAAGGAATTTATTGTGCTCGGTCAAAGACGACCTTGGCCTCAGGAAACGTGGCGTGCATAAAATCCCAGGCCAATGTGGAAAATCTTATACTGGACAGACATGCCGAACCGTGCAAGAACGTTGCGTTGAACATCATCGACATACGCGCCTGGAGCAACCTGATAAATCAGCGGTAGCGGAGCATTGCCTGGACACGGGACATCGCTTGCTTTACGAAGAGACGGAAATTTTATCCCCAGCGTCATCTTTCTGGGACTGTGTTATTAAGGAGGCCATACATATACGCGCGGCGGATAATCTAATCATCAGGGACGCAGGTTTTCAACTCAGCGCCGCCTGGAATCCAGCACTAGGTGCCATTAAATCAAAAGCAGGGAAAACAAGAACTCCCGTTTCCTCAAGTGACGCAACTCGTAGCTGAGATTTAGTTCAGACTTTAACCGCAGGGGCGTCCGTCAGCACAGTCATTGCCCGTAGCGCACGCGCGGATGACCTTTCTGCGTCTCCCAGCAGGGGGCACCAGGAGCGTCGCTTTCTTCCAACTACGAGCGTCTTCCCGCGCACGCGTATTGCTTGCTGCCGTCGTGATAAATTCCGATGCCGCCGCACGATTATCATCTCCGGCGGTAATTAGGAAGGATACCGCCCTTCGATTGTGCCATTCCAGCACTAATCGAAGCGTTAGGGTTTCAGGTGCCAGCCGTCCAGCCGTCCACTCCTCCCCCCCCCCTCCCCCTTCTTACCCTCTTGGCAGGTCCTCGGACTCGCACACGCTACGTGCACATTCGCGCGCCGGAGATCATCGCCCTCAGTGTCTCGTGTGTGCCGTCGTGTTTAGTGTTCAGTGTTCACCGTCGCACTCCATCGTTCACCTGTGCCATCGCCATCTTCAGTGTTTGTGCGTCGTGTCAACAATTTGTAGTGTGGATTATAGTCGTGTGTGAACGGCTCCGTGTTTGTCTTTATGTGTCTACTGTTTTATTACCCACCGTTATGTCACTTATGTGTATTCTTTCTGTTGTTTATTTATCTATTCTATGGCTGAAGAGCGGCGTTTGAAAATAACAATAAAGAAAAAAAACCCACGAATATCATCAGTCGCGCCTTGCAGCAGTGACAGCAGCAGCTGCCACCACCTGATGGTGTCGAGCAGTTGCACCGAAGAAATATTGTGCGATTTACACAATACGATCCGGTGGCAAACCCGAGAAACGTATTTGCGAGGTAGTGACTTATTCAGCATTTCTACAGTACTGTGCCATTTATATAATAGGACTGCATGATTGCTGAGCAACTTTTTGTCACATCTCCAACTAGTGTCCTGCTAACTTTGTTTCAAACTTCCAATGCAATCTACATGTGCAGTTCTTAGTTCAGTACACACAGACTTTAAATGTACTTTTAGAAACGCGGTTTAACCATTCGAAATAATTAATCTTTTCAGTTATATAGTACACAATAAAACAAAATAATGAATGAAACAGACTAGGAACCAAAGACAAGACTAAAAAAAAAAAACTTAACTCAGTACTGACACAGAACAATATCACCTAATTCACTAAGATGTGGATTTGTAATATGAAGTGAATGTGAAAAGTAACTCTAATGATTAATAGCTACATTTCAACTCTTGGCTGTTTCATCTGTAATGAAATCATTGGTTCATATGTTATTGCAACCTAAATATCTATATTGAGTGAAGAGGCGTTACAGAATTGAGGAAAACCTGGGTATCTAAAAACAAAAATGAAGATTTGTGAGTTTGGGTGAATAACGAACGATTGAGGGTGTTTATATGATGATTTCACTCTCAAAAATCAGCATATAGTTAGAGAACAGTTCCCCATAGGAAGACACAAAGGAATAGATTGTTCCTATCTTCCTCAAATGGATTCTAAGATTCTAAAACAATTAGAGGCAATCTTGATTTGTTGAACATATTTTGACAATATGGTGAAAACTAAAAATCATGTATATGAGTAAGATGAAAAATTTAAGAAACGTATATTAATTATTGGGGTCATGAGTTTCGATTCATTACAAAGCTTTCAAACATTATATTGATGATTCTGAAGCTATATTTAACAATGACAACATTGTAATCAATGGAGAAGAATGCAATGGAACTGATGGTTTGATTAATCTTCTAACAGTGATATGTTGTGATAAACTAGAATGCATTACAGAAAATGGTAATACTCGTGACAAAAGATTAATTTTAACAGACACATTGTATCAGAATAATGATTCAAGCAATAGTGGAGTTAAAACAAGTAAAAATGAGAAATGTGATGCGATATTTAGTTACATGTGTATTAGAATGCAAACAAAAGTGAAGGACTAATTGAGAAGTATTCTTAAGAAACTACTAAATATATTGTAGTAGGACGAAATGTGTTAGAGATTTACTGGTAGCTTCTTGGTTATGGTAAAAATAGTTATCATAATAAAAATGTGAGGATAACTGAAGTAATATCAAGTAAGTTCAATGATTTCATTATTAATAATGCTAGAGGTATTTCACATTCAATTAGATCTATTAAAATATTACCCTACAGATTTCGGAAATAACAGAAACTTGATAAAGAATTGAGCAATTGGTATTTGGTGTTGAAATTCTGTGTATGATTATCATAGTCTTGGTACTAAATTAGAAGAAATATTGGTGAGAAGAGATAAAAGTCCATCCATTAGATGATTCTTATAGAAATATCATTTCACATAAAAGCTTCATGAATGCTTAGGATACATATATGAACTGGATATATTCTGCTAGCTGATAAGGAGTGAATTTGTATCCAGATGCTTCAGTTGGTGAAAAGACATGTGCAACAGCTGTAAAATTGTTATTTTTGGAACAAGGAAATTAGGAATGGGTGTTAAAGTGGATGATGAATGGGTGTTAAAGTGGATAACAATGGTTGGGATTGTAAATGTATTTCATATCCAGTATAAATGCATTCTTTTAATAGTCAATATAATATTTCTCCTGCTTAAAAAATAAAACCAAATTAAAAAAACCCACAGTGTGGATTAAAGACATAGGGTTTCCGTGATTACTATTAAATGCATGTTAAAAAAAGTGAAATCTAAAAAGGTAAAATCCAAAATCCTTACAATTTTTTTATAAATGCACTAAAATCACATGAGCTGAAGGTATTTCGACAACTTTATCATTTCCTAGATGCTCGTTCTTTACTTTAGTGATACTAGGAGTGCTGCTGTACCTTTACAGCCTAATCAATGCTACACTCCATTCCTCCTTGTTTGGATCAGTTTGTGAAAAATAATTCTCACACAGAACAGACGATTATTTCTTTAAAGTCAACTGGTGCAGCTATGTGCATGCTACATGATTTTATCCAGTCATCAGGAGGAAGAAGTGCTCACACAAGTACGGTATGGACAACTCTGTAGTGACACCTCTGTAGGGGGTGGTGCATATGTGGTGATGTTGTAAATTGCGGGTAACCAACGGAAACACTGTACACAATTTATCAATATAACTTTATTGTATCTTCTATTCCGCATGAAGCAGGCACAAATCTTCTTGTGAGCTCTGGATAGTGTAGTTGGCATTGGCAGCAAGGACAGTGCCTGACGATGCTGCATCAGAACTCCACCCTAGTGGCAAAGGCAAGGCCACATCCAGTTGCGGCGGCAGCACTTCCAGATGGAGCGACATAGCAGGCACTGTCCTGCTGCTCTTCACTCTTCGATGGCAAAGGCACCTGTATGCGGGTTTCAACCTGCGCCTTTCAGACACGCAGTGGTTGACAGCTGGTGTTGTGACGCCAAGTCCCTCCCTAGGCAGCAATCACCGACAGCAGGCCAGTGGGGCTGTGGCACCAACTCCCATGAAGGACCTAGCGTGGCGGCAGACGTAGCCTGACCTTGAACCAGAGGCTGCAGCTCGTGCTGCCCAGTCATCTCACAGCGTTGTGGTGAAGCTACTCAGTGTCTCCCAATCGAATGACGTCCTATTCTCAAATTCAGCCTCATTTATTCTCCATTACTGCCCATTTGTTTCCCTAAAACCTTGTGTCTAGTCACATCACTCATAACAAAGAGACTTGTTCAAGTGTGGTGGCAAAACAGACTTAATAGACCTTTCTTTGGTGCGTGGGGTGGCTTACTGCTGTACTCAGCTATCCTCGCTTTGTAACTAACTTGTGCATCTGTTATTGTAGCCTATATGTCGACATAGTTAACTGACAGCCCGTATTGCTACCGCAATACTCTACAGCAGCATTCATTCTACTTTCTGTGCTAGCACTAGTCAGACTAGTGCTAGCATGTAAGGTTGTGCCTATATGGACATATGCAAACAGGCCTTATTTTGTGTTTAAGGGGCGTCGTTTCCATATGATGATTCCTTATGCTGTTGACAGAAACCGTGTTTTTAAAAATACACTTTTTATCTTGCCATATCATACTTCTCCTTTATTACTATTATTCGCTTGTGGTGTGTCACCACATTACTGTAATCTTTCACAAGGCACAAATGGCGACCATTAGCACTGTTGCACTTGGCCCATTCTTTCCTGGGTGTAATTTCATGTGTTTAATTCCTCATTCCACGGGACGATTATTTACCCATAGTTCGATTGCCTTTCGATACAGCATCGAAAATGAAGAACTAATAATTTCTTCTTTATTGCAACTACGACTGAATTGTGTCTATGAGTTTATTGCTGTCAGTGTCGTAGAAGGATTTAGGAAGTCTGACACAAATTAGAAAGTTACTAGCTACACAGTTGAATATCAATGCAGACAACTCACATTGATCACATCTACATCTCAGTGCTAATGTCATTCCCTCTTGGGTACATCATTTTCTGGCAAAAACAGATGAGAAAATTAGTCTCAAGTTAACTTCCCTATAGCTGTTAAGAGGTCTCCTACATGTACATCTACCTGATTATTCTGCAGTTTCTGACAGAGGGTTCATGGAAGTACTTTCACACTATCTCTCTACTGTTCTGCTCTATAACAGATTGCAGGAAAAATGAGCACTAACATCTTCCTGTGAGAATTCTGATTTCTCATATTTTATTACAATGGTCGTTGCTTCCTATGTATATGGGTGTCAACAAAATATTTTCGCACTTGGAAGAGAGCATTGGAGATGGAAATTTCATGAAAATATCTCGCCACAACTGAAAATGCCTTTGTTTTAATGATTACCATACCACCCATTTCTCATATCCATTACATTCTCTCCCCTATTTCCCAATAATTCAAAACGAACTACACTTCTTGTAATTTTCTCGATGCCCTATATCAATGCTAAATTCCTTTGTTGTATAAAGAGCCTTGTCTTTATCAGCAGAGGAAATAAGGGACTTGTTGGTTAAGCCGGCCACGGTGGCCGAGCGGTTCTAGGCGCTACAGCCTGGAACTGCGCGACCGCTATTGTCGCAGGTTCGAATCCTGCTTCGGGCATGGGTGTGTGTGTGGTGTCCTTAGGTTAGTTAGGTTTAAGCAGTTCTAAGTTCTAGGGGACTGATCACCTCAGAAGCTAAGTCCCATAGTGCTCTGAGCCATTTGAACCATTTTTGAACTTGTTGGATATGTGTAAATACACTGATGCACAACAGGGGAAATTTTTTGTGAACTTATCTTCTGAGCGTAAATAATAAAACATATAAATAAATAATACCAAAGGAGAACAGCAATTATTTTTCTTGCCGAAAGGTTACGAAATTGTGACCTACAGCTTTCTTTGAGCGAGGTTTTAACTTCTAGAACTCATGGTTGGTAGTAAAGTAATAGTACAATTCTCGAGGTGGATCTAAATCTCTGAATGAATTAAAGTATTAGATGCTGTTCTGCTCTTTTTTTAACAAATGCAACCCAGTGAGTTCCAGACTCCCTGCAACACATAAATTTACTGACCTTCATTGTTTCGATTGTCACATTGTTTTCGGTAATGTATTCCACATAAACACTCCACAAAATCTTGGAATGTGAAGTTTTTTGAACGATTTAAGCAAATCTGTGTTTGTAAGATGTCTACTGGGTACTAGAGTTAGGAGTTCCTTTTTTATGAAGAGTCCAAGCCCTTTTCTGTGTAATTTTAAATATAGTTGTTTCCTGATAGCGAAAAATTCCAACATTCCATAGTGTTTATCCGCTGTGACATGTTGTTCTTCTGTGTTCTGTGCATTTCTCACTGTTCGAGCGATTGCCACTGATCCTCTGTCTAATGATCCAATAGATAAACGCCCCAACGACGCAGGAAATAGCAATGGGAGAATTCCACCAGGTGTCTTAGGTAGTGATTGAACTTTATACGTCCATCTTCAACTTCTTACTCCTCTATTTCAGGACACTTTTTAGCTGCTGAAAATAATCATTAGATTCAAGTTTTTAAACATCCTTGGATTTAATGGTTCTGAATCACAAATGTATGATGAGCAACAGTCATAACTTGCCAGAAGTTTATACCAGCACCCAATTTAAGCTAGAATGGACTGCTTTATCAACTGTAAATGCTGCCACTTTTTACTCATTCTTGCACATATTTGCTTCGCTTTATCAGTAAATATTCGATCTGCAGGGTGATGTTCATCCAAATCTTATTTTGCAACATGTGCAGTATCGTTCTCTTTGTGTGACTCGTCCAGAAGATGAATTTCCCTATCGCTGTGTGCTAGCTGCTTCGTTCATGGTCCACATAGCTACGTCAGTGTGTATTGTATAGAGTACCACCAGTACTACACTCCATACATATCCTATGTTACATGTTATAATACTGTATGCTTCTAGGGCTTATGCACCCTATTATACGTTTCTAATGCCTACCTGACTGTTGTGTTATGAATGGAAGCCAAGTCATGTCACTGAGACGTTATTCCATTATGTCTCATGATGCACTCTACAGGAAAAAACATGTGTTTCTCTGTAATTCTTCTGTGTTAAGTCCATTGGATATATCTCCACTAACGCTCTAGTTTAAGATGTAGTTTCTAGGATTTGTTTACTGAATTTTCTAAATTGTAAATATTTCTGTTTAGTAGGTATGATTTCTCAAATTCCATATTCTGTTTTTAAATATATACTAAATCACCTACACTGAAGTTCTCTTACTGTTAATACAACTTTATAATATGATTGCATACCTCATTTAAAAGTTCATTATCATGAACATTAAATGCTTTATGTTTTATTGCTCCAGCTGAGATCCAGTTACCCCGTCCAGTTATTTGTGGGAGCAGAGTAGCTGTCCAGCTGTATGACCAACAAAGATTACAGTACAAGTACATACAAATTCTTATCATTCCATTTAAAATTTCAACCATATTTGCCTTTGACTGAGAGACCGTTAGATAGTGGTGTATAACCTACTGGTCCACTGTTGTTGTTGTGGTCTTCAGTCGTGAGACTGGTTTGATGCAGCTCTCCATGCTACTCTATCCTGCGTAAGCTGCTTCGTCTCCCAGTACGTACTGGTCCACTACCATCTTGAAACGCCTGTTACAAGATTCACCACCACAATTAGTTTGAAGGCTTACAGGACACCAATTCATCTCTGTCAGCAGCTATTGTTGAAACACTTACTCAACTTCTTTCCAAGTCTTTGCTATAACAGGTAAGATCCAGGGAAATTTTGAGTTCATATGAATAACCATTATTTGCTCATGAATATTGCCTCATATCTACAAGATTTACCTCCCATAAATCATCTAAGCCTCAATTTTTAATGTGGCTGCATGAGAATATTTTGTATGCAGCTTTGTGTAGGTCTTGAACAGTTGTATCCGTAATTATTATTCAATGATTAGTGAGTCTTTCTGATAGCTATGAAATTTTGATTTGATTTCATTCGTGTGAGTCATATTCCCACCATTGGTTGTCGCCATGAGTAGTTGTAACTGTTCTATTATTTTCTTGGGATTGTAATAATATATATACTGTAGAGATCGACTGTTCATTCTTTTATGCTGAATGTCAGTACCTTTACCAGTGCTATGTCCTCCTGCTAACATAGGTGTAGTAACATTTTGGTGTATCCTATTGCTCGGGCTCTTTATTTCTCCATCTGGATTGTTACCCTTTCTATGGAGGTTAGTCATGTGTAATATTTCAGCACATGTGTCTACCTGTTTTGGAATGAACTTGTCAAGTTTGAAGTTTTTAAACCAGACATTCTTTTAAATCCCATACTCCCAGCCTGTATTGCACGTTTGGTTAAACTTCAAAGGTGCTTCCCAGAATATATTGTTCTTACTCACTAAAATCATGTGTTCCATCCATCTCACTATCACTGTGGTGGTTAGCGAAATTCCTATTAGAATATCCTTCTCCTCTTTCACCTCTACTGCCTCCATCTGGCACATGTGGGAGCTGTGTAACACTTCCAGTTACAGGCTGAAACATTCCTGGGAGAGTATTACCTTGTTTCAACTGTGCTAATTTTGGCACTGCCTAATGATTTATTTTGCACCAAGTAGTCTCTTGCTCATTGATAACTTTTCATTTTATCGACATTCTGTTGGATACTAAATAAGCTTGGAGCTGGTATACACTCTGTGTATTCTCAGACCAGTGGTGGTGACCAGTTGTGCTTTTTATCGTTGTTGTATCACAGCTCCAAGTTGATGGATTCTTTCATTCACATCCTTCATCAGAGTTCAGTACAACTCGACTATCATACACTTTTCCTTTATAAATCTGTCCAGTACTATCACTATTTTGTTGAAATTTTCGTTAATTGCTTCAATTTCTCCCTCCACATATGGTTCAGCTTGATAGGCTCTTTCATCCAACTACTCCGACTGTGACTCATAGCTGTTGTCTTGATAAGGCTATCCTATTTCTTAATTCTGTGTTGAGACATTCGTTGAGTGCTTTAACTTTTGTATCAACATATAAATGGATGTTGGGCCTGCACATCATCTAGTAGGAATGAAAGCATGACATCTGTGAACTTGTCTGTGATATGAAATATGCTGACACAGTTACGCACTGAACAGCCAAAGAAACTGGTAGACCTGACTAATATTGTGCAGAAGTGGTGCAGCACCACATTGCTTGGACTCAACTAATGCCTGAAGTAGTGCTGGAGGGATTAGACTCCATGAATCCTACAGGGCTGTCCATAAATCCGTAAGAGTACGAGGGGGTGGAAATCTCCTCTGAACAGCACGTTGCAAGACATCCCAGATATGCTCAATAATGCTCATGTTTGGCCAGCGGAAGTGTTTAAACTCAGAAGAGTGTTCCTGAAGCCACTTTGTAGCAATTCTTGACGTGTGGGGTGTCGCATTGTCTAGCTGGAATTGCCCAAGTCCGTCGGAATGCAGAGTGGACGTGAATGGATGCAGGTTATCAGACAAGATGCTTACAGACGAGTCACCTGCCGGAGTCGTATCCAGACTTATCATGGGAACCATATCAGCCCATCTGCACACAGTCCACACCACTACACTGTCTGCACAAGCTTGAACAATCCCCTGCTGACATGCAGGGTCCAAGGTTTCATGAGGTTGTCTCCATACCTGTACTCGTCCATCTACTCGATACAATTTGAAACGAGACTTGTCCGAACAGACAACATGTTTCGAGTCACCAACTGTCCAATGTTGGTGTTGAAGGGCCCAGGTGAGGTGTAAAGCTTTGTGTCGTGCAGTCATCAATGGTACATAAGTGGGCCTCTGGCTCCGAAAGCCTATATTGATGATGTTTCATTGAATGGTTCGTACGCTGACACTTGTTGATGTCCCAGCACTCTGAAATGTGCAGCAATTTGCGAAAGGGTTGCACTTCTGTCACATTGAACGTTTTTCTTTAGTCGTCGTTGGTCCTGTTCTTGAAGGATGTTTCTCCAGCGGCAGCTATGTCGGAGATTTGATGTTTTACCGGATTCCTGATTTCACGGTACACTCGTGAAGGGCTCGTATCGGAAAATTCATACTTTATCGCTACCTCGGAGGTGCTGTGTCCCATCGCTCGTGGGCAGACTATATCACCACGCTGAAGCTCATTTAAATCTTGATAACCTGCCATTGTAGCACCAGTAACTGATCTAACAACTGTACCGGACACTTGTTGTCTTCAATAGGCGTAGCCGACTGCAGCGTCGTACTCTGCCTGTTTACATAACTCTGTATCTGAATACGCATGCCTGTACCAGTTACTTTGGCGTTTCATTGTATATTGGTGTTCTCCCAGGAGTTTCATCAATATTGCCTAGCATTCAGTTTTCTTGTTTTATCAGTAAAAAGTTATCCATAGTGCATGTGTTCCAGCAGTCTCCCCGTATGGTTATAAATTCATGGAATGTGATATCAGTACCTACATAAGCTTGATAAATGTGAGTGAAAGCCATAATAATGTTTGTGTTATCCCTTACCAACTGCTTCAGAATCCTATAGTATTTCTGGCTCACATAAAAGAAGGTAACAAACATCACTTTGGCTGTAGAAAGCTTCGTCAGTTTAGATGCATCCTCACATGCTATAATCTTGTCCACAACGTTATTAAATGCTCTTCTTGCAGGATTTCCCCATCTTTTGTGCAATTATTTAACACTTACTTGAAGCCTCTCCCCATTCTTCACACTGAGTCCACAATGCTCCAACTGATCTTATGTGACACACAGTTTTATATATTGGACAAATGCTTCTAATGGATTTTAACTTTATCAGTAACGTGAAGGAATGGGGCGAGACTTCAAGGAGGCGTTAAATAATGATGTGAAGGAAGGAGAAAGGCTTCAAGAAAATCGTTAAATAATGTTGTAGAGACAATTACATCAACTGAGGATGCACCTAAATTGGTTTGAAATTGGCTGTGGTTTGAATAAACTTTATACAGGTGGAGTGGTGTTTGTTGCTTTCATATAAAAATGTGGACATTTGCCTTTGGCTGCCCACAGTCCAAGATAATAAAAAAAGGCATCAAATGTCGTACAATGACTGAAACAGAAATACTTCTGTATTACATCCTGGTTTCCCACAACAACATTGTAAAGAATGTACATAGTGTTAAGCTTTACTCTTTCTGATGGGTGCATATCTCTGCTTCTGCTAAATGGTAAACCATCAGTATCAGATATCTCCTCTAATACGACTGAAATGATGTTTTTGAAAATACATAATCATGTTCAAATACAATCAGAATGTGTTAACACTGTCATAATAACATTTGTCTTGCCGCATTCCAATGAACCAATAACCATTGCTTTGTACTATCATGGAGGAGTGGCGTGTAGTTCTTCATCTTCATTTGGTTTTCAGAATCACTGCAGGAGGAATCTGTTTCTATGAAGTTCTTTTGGTGAGTGTGATTTGCCCAGGTGGCCTTGGTAATGACTGTGTGTTTTAGAGAAAAGGTTTACATATACACATGGCTCTTATATTTTTATTTTATTTATAAATTCTAACATATAGTTGAATATATGTACATTTTTAAATAAGAACATTGTGTCTACATCAGAAATGGCTGGTTCACACACATTTCCACATGCTGATGTACAGCATGTGTCACACAGTTGAGTGGTGCTTTCTTCCAACAGATAAAGAGTTTGACATCTTAATTCCATCAAACTGGTCCAAAATTTCTCACAGAATCTGGACACATATGGCTGCCAGCTGAGCCACTTGTCTTGAGCATGCTGGATCATATGACTGGCATACATTAAATATTTAAATGTTTGCATCCGTAGATGAATGCACTCTTTTCCATTAAAAAGTTTAACTATTTGTGGGAAGTCCCCTATAGGGGCTGTGTGACCAGATGGTATTACTGAGAGAGCTTGAGCACTTATGGGGAAGGTGGTAGCAATTTTCAATGAAGTATCACATAGGTGAGCCCACTCACACAGGAATGATATGACTTTCATGTCACTAAGCTGAGTTTTTTCGAAAGATGCTACCGGGTAGAACTCATGATCTTGCATTATTCCCACACTGATGTGTTTACTGTCACTGCTGTTTAAGTTTATGTTGAATTAAACAGCATTATTTTCAGATGAGGCGACTGTGATGGCTTTGCTTCACCTAGAACTAAAAGGTATTTACAAAAATTACCACCACCACTAACACCTCACGTTTACATTATGGGTGTAGTGAGGAGGGGAGCTGCACTGCTGTTGCCCATTTAAACACATTCACCATTGAAGAGTACTTACTTGACTGGGAGTGTGCTTTTTTCACTGCTGTTAGTATATAACATTGACAACAGTGTATACATCCCCAAAACTCATAGAAAGCAAATGTTTCTCTGTTCTGCTTTAAGGTATAAAACAAGAACACTGAGATACACAGTCAGTTCATCATATTTGCTTGCATAGATACTGAATGTGATTACAAAGTGATAGTATTGCTTCTTAATTTAAGTGATGGTAACAAGTATATACTGTAAGTTCTGACAGTTGAAACATCTGTCACTACTTAGAATGCATCTGTTAAGTCGCTGCTGAAGGGGAATGTTAACTGCAAGATGTTCGTGTTTTCAAGAAATCTGCTAAGTCAGATGTCCTAAATATGCCAGAACAAACTATTCCCAAATAAATCATGACACTACAAATGGAAAACTAAGGCTTTGAAGAGAAGGAGAGTGTTAATACTTATTACACATTCCAGTGACATAAATCTAAAATGTATGTATAATACTTCTTTAAATTGAATAACAGCTTATGGAAGAGTGCTATAATTATAAACCACAGACTGTTATTTCTCTCCTAAACAGCTGATGCCTGTTTTACGTAAAATTTCACACAGAGTTGATAAGTTGAATCCAGTGTTTCACAGTGATGGATTTGTTCCTAAGTATGACTACATTATAAGCATTTTTAGTTGCGTGGAGAATGTCAATTTGATGGAACGCCTCCTATCAAACTGCACTGTCAGGCTTGTAACATGGAACTAGAAAACAGTTTTCGCAATGAATTATGCATCTTTCTCTTTCATACAAAAATGTACAGTCATTACGGGTTAGAAAGTTGATCAATGGCGGAAGTAACTACTATTTTTTGATAAACCTCTTCAATTACCTTACTAAATCAGCTACAGTTACTATGCATCTTTACAAACTTATAATTCAAATTAAACGACAGGAGGGGTTGATTGAAATAAAACAATTTAGTAAAAATATTATCATTTTATTACATATTTTGGTACATCAGGTGCATTGAATCTTCATCTTTATAAAAATTGTGTGATACCTTCCTTTTCAACAGCAACCTCACAGTAATGTTTCCCAAATATTGGCTTTTTATAGGTCATAAATTTATAATATTCAAAGAGACATAAACACTAATAATCTTGTGTATTCTGTTCACAGTTGTGATTGTATACAATTAATAGCTATGGGAGTAGTAGTTGCAGAATTCAGTACTGGCTGAAACCAAAAATTTACATGTTGTTGTAACTCATTCACATACACACTGTGCTCATGCAAACAGGTCACAAAATCATTGAATAAAACCTTCACATAATCTTGTCACTCAGCCTGTCTGTCGCAACACATGACCCACAGAATAGATGATACACGTTCACAACACTTGAGTGAGGTAGACAAATCCAAGTCTCCATATGTTATCTTCCATGTTGCATCTCTGTACAAGTAGCTGATGTACACCTACCTATGAAAGTTGTGGATGTCGACAGAAGTATGAGATGTGGTCATAGTTCATCTTTATCTAAGCACTTATATATTCCACATTATCTCACAGTTCATCCCATTCTGTCTGGATAAAATTCACTTTATCAACTCGTTGTTTTCGATTTTTTTTATTACCTTACAGTCATTATTTACTTCTAAACCTACACCTATACCTATGTTAAGAGCTGCTGGTGCTGAAATTATATGTGGCGATGACGACATTATTGTGAACCACATATCTAAAGTTTGATGCGTGGAAAATTGACCAGTTCCTCCAACATGTCAGATCGGCCATTGACGTGTTATTGCTGTGGCAGTGTAAACATGTACAGATGCTCCATGTCTTGCTCCTCTACATCACCATGGGCTCATTGTGCTCTGAGAGAAATAATAAGAAATGAAATACACATACATACAATGATGAATAATAATAATTAGCAGTGGGCTAATAATATTTACATTCAAATGTGACTGTCAGTTTCTTTTTCTCATTCAGGCTGGGTAGAGTGGCTGCTGCTAGTGTCTCATGTTGCTCAACCAATTTACAGGGCACAACTGACAACTCCATCTCATGACAGCTACCACACTCGAAAGGTTGATGGAGACGGCTGTGTGATATGGGTCAAATCCCATCCAGGTAGTAACTTCCCACCATTTTTTTTGCCAATAGGGAAAGAGCAGATGGAGTATGAGTTGGAAAATGGAAAGAGGTCATAAATTACAACCAGATAAGCATGTGGTGGCCACATTTGATTTAAATAGGGATGGGAGAGTGATGAGGGTGTGGGGTGAGGAGGAAGGTGGCATCTTGAAAGGGGCCCATATAGATATGTACCTGGGAGCTAAATAAAGGATCAATAAGAGCAGTTGTGCACAGTTTTTTACATTTGAGTCATAAATTGTAATAGCTTAAATACAAATTATGAGTATAAGTGTATAATTCGTTTATGTAAGTGGCAAGACCAAGTGACATCATTATTAATGACCTCTTGAGCCAGTATACAGTTTGTTCCACAACTTCCCAGATCTACAGCTTGAACCCTAGACATTTTTATGAGGCGATATTTGAAAGCTTTGGTGTATTCCAGACCTGTTGACAGGATCAAACTCTGGGAACACATTGTAGACGGCTGTGAACGTATTCAGGGTACATCTGGTATTTTTGAATATGTGTGGGTGTCGATGAGATGATGTCATGAAATCTGCCATCACATGAATGGCAGCTCAAGTGCATGTCTGCAGTTTGGATCCGTGGGGACTCTATTAGAAAATTATTGTGTGCTCACTCATGATACATCATATCAGGGAACCATTGGTTTACAGACCGGTGTTTATTAGCATTGTTTGGGGGTTAATTACGTTCCACTCATCCATTTCGTTTGTGCCTATAATAGGCAAACTCTCCGTCATGGTTCAATTAGTTTACAAATATAAAAACATTGTTGTTAATGTTACATAGTGTTCAAGACAATTAAATGTTACTCTACACTGTCGTTTATTGAAATAAAGCATATTAAAATATTGTAAGACGTAAACGTTACTCAAAATTACATTACAGTTTTTAAAGAGTAATTATGATAATATTTTAAGACATATGAAACTCCTTGAAAATAGAACAAAAGAACATTTTACACTCAGAACAACTCACATTTCCAACGTCTTAAGAACCTAGTCTCATTCTTTCAGTAGCTTTTTCTAGCTTTTATGCCACCAGTGTACAGTGAAATGTCCAGAAGACTGTGTCTTTGGAAATTGTGTTGACACCATTCAACCATCATTGTCTGCAATCTCTTCAGCTTATTGTTCACATGCTGAGAGTTGTGACTGTTGAATTTCAAATTCATATCGTCACTTTTAGTGCATTCATTTTAACTGTTAGCTTCCAATACATCATCTGAGACTTGTAGTTTCTAAATAAGAAAAAACAATGAAGTATAATTTAATTTAAGTTGTTAATTTACATCCAAAATGTGTGAACTGTAGAGAACTATTAGACATACAAGTCCTTCAAACAGGAAAACACTGCAAGAACCATTTTCTTTTCCTTATTTTTTTCACCCCTTTCACCTCATGTGGCCAGGGTGTGGGTTGTCAGTGGCACAATATTCTGTTCTTCTGCCAACAGCATTTTTAAAACATAACTAGTATGACAAAAATAACAAGAGGACTCATGTGTTATCTTAAATTAAAAAATCAATGATGGATATCAAAAAACAAAAATATATGCATTTTAAAAACACATCACACAATGGTGAAATTCTTCTAGCAAGAAGTACTGCACTTTTACTTAAAATCTGCCCCCTGCACTGGGAGAAAAGCATTAGAGGATCAGAGACTATGTTCCATAGGGATGATATGTAGGGAAATCTGTGGAGATGAAGGTAGATGTTGTGATGGATAGTGAAGACTGAAGGTGGGAAAGATAGAGGAGGGAGGAGTATAGTGTGTGGGTAGGATAGTAGTGACAAGAGGAAAGGGAGGGGGGTGGATGGATAAGGGATAACTAGAGAGAAGTCCTGATGTTGAGTGTATGCATAGGTAAGAATTGAAGTTGGTAAGAGAGATAAATATCTGGATGCATCTAATTGTCTGGGGGAGGGAGTTGGTTGAAACTCCATTGGTATATGATATGGAGCATGTGTAGGTGTAGGGATGGTGGGTCACGTTTGTAAAAGTACAATAACATGCCAGGACTGGTAATCAGAGGGGAGACAATGGAGTTATTGGAATCTAGTTTGTGTAAAGTACAGGAGATGTGGAAGGGTTCAATGTGTGAGAGGTGTCTTGACAGTTTTGTAGTGGATGGGTGCCAGGATGTGCCGTATTAAAAGTCGGCGAGAACTTTGCAAGTGATTTATTGTTTTTTAGCTACATATCCCTCGTTCCCCTGCGTCATAGGGCTCTACAATGCTGAGGAAGCACCCCAGTGTGCTGTGTAATGCAATGCTGTGTCAAGCCAGCCTTGGCCAGCGTGCTGAGTTCCGATGAAGTCAGAATGGCTGCACCAGCAGCTGACTCAGCAGCCACCATCCTCCTTGTCTCCACACTGCTCCGCCGGGAGCCGTAGGCCAGCCCCGCTGCTGCTTCTTCCTTGCTGAGCTGAGATCGTGGCAGTAGCAAGAGCTGGCGATCCGGCTTCCGAATCTGCGGCCCTCGCCTCGGGATGTCTCGCGCATGTGTCGGGAGCCAAGACAACTGCCCGCAGTAGCGAGTTGAAGAGTGGCCCGCTGCTGGCTGGCTGCGGAGCCCACGTCGGCCTCAGAAGGTCGAACCAATGACCCACCATGGACTGGGACACTGGCACCCCATCTGTTGCTGCGTGTGGCCCGGTGGTATGACATGGCCTGCCATCCAGGAGGGCTGCCACTCTTGAATGAATCTCGTTAGAGAATGGCACCTTTTTATACTCGGCTGTGCACCTCTGTTTTGCTAACGGGACATTTCGCATCACATACAGATAACTTGCTAGGTTGGCCAGTGGGCCCCCTTCTGCCTGCGACTAGCGCCATGCAAACTGCTATGTGTGCCTTCTCCGGCAGTTCTAAGCCCCTGAGGCTTCTATTTGCCTTTGTAACTGATGGTATGCGTAACTCACTGCAATCCAGCCAGCACCTGGCTGTAACTTGTGATCAGAATATCGCACAAAACTAACTTTCCCTATCCTAAATCGTGGTGCCACTACATTATTCCCCCTCTTCGGAACTACCCATTCCCTGGATCGACCCTTAACTAGGTCTTAGCTTGTTTATGTCGGCACCTAAGGCATATTTCCTTACTACTAGAAAACTTAAATGTGGTCTTGTGCCCTTTTAAAACCATGACATAAACAAAACGTAAAAATTCCTTACTGGACGACCACTGCTCGATCAATCCCTTACCTACTCGTCTCACGCCCTCGATATCCAATCCACTGGGTGCTCAAAATGATTGTTATTTGCCGTTGCCCTTCCCCATACTGAGAGACATGTTTAACAAGCTGTTCGGCTGACATGCGCCCCTCTTGCTCTAAAATCAACTGGTTTACGGATCTCAACAGACCTGGCAGTCCGCCCCCGGTAGCTGAGTGGTCAGCGTGACAGCCTGTCAATCCCAAGGGCCCGGGTTCGATTCCCGGCTGGGTCGGAGCTTTTCTCCGCTCAGGGACTGGGTGTTGTGTTGTCCTAATCATCATCATTTCATCTCCATCGACGCGCAGGTCGCCGAAGTGGCGTCAAATTGAAAGACCTGCACCAGGCGAACGGTCTACCCGACGGGAGGCCCTAGCCACACGACCTTTCAACAGACCTGGCTCCAGAGTTTGATTTAACAAGGTGAGATTCTGGCTTGGCAAAACTCTAAAGTGGCTTCTGGCCAGTACAGCTGTGGCTGCGTAACGTTCAATTGCGTGACTCCTAAAATTGACACTGGCAGATGGAAGGTAGGTCCTACTATGTTACACTTTGTTCCATTGATTATAATTTCGCTCCCCTCGAGCTCTAAACGTTTCGCTTCTGCAAATACTCCCCACTCAAAACAACTTGCTGCTATTACCAAATTCTCTTAGGTGGAGAAGATCCAATGCATCCCGACCCATTTCGAGCTCAATTTTGGCTCCACAATATCCCTTGGACACTCTATTCCTTTACCCTGGCTAAAAACAACTGCACCGTGCATGTGTCCCATATTGGTAGATTCTCAGATTTTCCTCCAACATCCACTATTTTGGTTTCAAACTCAACACTGATTGTGCGACTACTTGCATCCTTAAATTATATTATATGAACTGTTGCAATAAACACGACATTCCTGGCCCAGCACTGTCGATAACATAATATTTAAACAGGCAATCGTACGACTCTGACTTCGTTCGACACATACGTATTACGGCTTTGCCACAAAATTTTCTCTGACGCATTTATTTCTCCAGAACTGCGTTTGATTTCTCCTCCAACAACACTCCACATACGTCAGACGCTACACTTCCCTTTTCAGTGACCTGAGGACAGGGGTCATCATCACTCTCCCTCCCTCTTCAAAAGGACTGATGCCCGTAGCAGGCTCACAATACTTCAAAACACATATAAAATGCAATGCCTAATTAATCTATGCAAACCCAATGATACATAACAAGAAAACAAAAAAAACTACAAATACTCTACTACTTTCTGGATCGCAAAGCATACAGAATTTCATACTGTACTCTATCTTCCTGGTTTTCTTTGTGCTTAGCACCTCTTTTCACTCTCTCTTTCTTCCTCTTTCCTTCCAGAAACACGCCTAGACTCACATCCGGGCAACCCTTAAGTGGCGTAACCGCCCAATGTGTACTGTCGTTGTTTTGGTTGGCAGATGAAGCTTAACGTTAACGGGGGACGTGGTTTAAACAACTTGGCATGGCCCTTGATATGAGGAACTTCTTCGTTTTCCCTTTTTGCGTGTAGGGGCTGTACAGCATTACCCATTTCCTCTCTCTATACTGCGGCAAACTTCCTTTCCACTTTACTGCGGCTTCCAGCCATTCCAAAGCCGTCGTATTCGCCTTTTGTACCCGTTACCAAACATCCCGAATTGTTCTTGCGAATTGACGCACAGCTTCACCGGTCCTTCCTTTCTGTAGCTTCACTAAATCAAACGGTGACGGCATTTTTCGCCCATACACTACCTCATATGAAGACAAACCGGTATCTGTATGGACTTTTGCATTGTATGCACATACAATATGCTGCAGATACTCGTCCCACTGGTGGTGATGAGAATCTACATAAAAACTCAGGATCTTCCCGATTGTTCTGTGTACCCGTTCTGTCCTTCAATTGGCCTGTGGATGCAATGCGCTCGTCCTCAACTTCTTTACGTTCAACAATTTAGACAATTCCTCCATTAAATCCTACATGAAGTTGGTCCCTTGGTCAGTAATTATTGCCTCCGCTACACCAAACTTCAAAATCCAATTGTTTACTAACGCTTGCGCGACCATTGCTGCCTGTTGATTTGGCACAGCCACCATCTCCATGTACCTCGAAAAATGATCTATTATTGTGAGAACGAATCTATTCCCCGATGGTGTTCGCCTGAAAGGTCCTAAGACATCGATCCCCAACAAATACAGTGGACGTCTCTTCTGGAAATCATTGTAGCTGTATCTGTTTCCGGCTCAAATGTGCTCTCCGCGCACATGGTATACAACTCCTGACTTACTGATCCACATCTCCTTTCCTACCTCTCTATCAATACCTCTCCGCCACTCTCCGTCACTCTACACTCTCCATGACCAGATAAAACGTGATCATGTGCTTCCTTTAAAACCTCATCCCTCAACTTTGCTGGCACTACTACCCTTGTCCCTAGCTTCGTTTCCCTGCACAGAAGAGCGTCGTACATATTAAATTGTGGTTGTGTCCGATACAATTTACAATCGTTGTCCACGTCCTGTATTTCTTGCTATACTGCTTGGTCATAACCTATGACTTCCACTTTTGCCACCGTTCTACTTAGCGCATCTGCATTACCGTGCTTCTTCCCAGGCTTGTGCACCACCTCATAGTCGAATTCACTAACCCTTACAGCCCATCTAGCGAGTCTAGTGGACGGATCCTTCAACCTCAACAACCACTTCAATACAATATGATCTGTCACTACCCGAAATCTTCTCCCATATAAATAACATTTAAAATATGTAATTCTATATATTATGCTAAGCATCTCCCTCTCAGTTGTTCAGTAATTCCTCTCCGCTGAATTCAACTGCCTATACTCATAGGCTACAGGATGTTCTTTCCCATCAATTCCCTGACTAAGAACACACCCTAATGCTTGATTCGATGCATCGCATGCTAGTATAAACTCCTTTTCAAAATTTGGAAACACAAGAACCGGACTTCATGTTAACACTTCCTTCGGTTTTTCAAACGCTTTGTGACACTCTTCTGTCCATTCAAGTTTCACACCATTCCGTAAAAACCTCGTCAATGGCTGTGCTAAATCTGCAAAACCCTCCACGAACTTTCGGTAGAATATGCAGATTCCGACGAATAACTGCACTTCCTTAACTGTTTTCGGGTCCCAAATATCCCTTACAACCTGTACCAACCTCGGATCTGTTCGCACACCGTCCTTGCTGATAATCTGACCCAAATATTCACTTCTTCCAACGCAAAATGACACTTCTCCAGGCTCAACTTCAAACGATCTACTCTTAACCTCATAAAGACTTCCCTTATCCGCTGTCTACGCTGCTCCAACTACTTGAAAACACTGTAATGACATCCAAATAGACCAGACACCGCCGTGGTTTCAAACCCCTCAAGACACTGTCTAGCAACCTCTGAAATGTTGCGAGAGCATTTTTCAAACCGAATGGCATTCTAATGTACTGGTAATGGTGAAGAGAAAGCAGTTTTTGGATGATCATCTGGAGCCACCTCTAACTGGTGATAACCACTTGTCAAATCCATCGTAGAAAAGTACTGGCACTGTCCTAAGTGATCCAAAGTTTCCGATTTGTTTGGATTGGGGTATGCGTCCGTTACTGTCTTATTATTGAGAAGCCGGCCTGAGTGGCCGTGCGGTTCTAGGCGCTACGGTCTGGAGCCGAGCGACCGCTACGGTCGCAGGTTCGAATCCTGCCTCGGGCATGGATGTGTGTGGTGTCCTTAGGTTAGTTAGGTTTAAGTAGTTCTAAGTTCTAGGCGACTGATGACCTCAGATGTTAAGTCGCATAGTCCTCAGAGCCATTTGAACCATATTATTGAGTTATCGGTAGTCACAACAGAACTTGTGTTTCTTAGTTCCATCCGTATATTTTTTAGGCACACCGACAATGCCCGCTCCCCAGCAACTATTACTATCTCTATAATACCGTCGCAACCCAGTGGGCCCCTTCTGCCTGTGACTTGCGCCATGCAAACTGCTGTGTGTGCCTTCTCCGGCAGTTCTACGCCACTGTGGCTTCTATTTGCCTTGGCAACTGCTGGTATGCGTAATTCACTGCAATCCTCCCCACACCTGGCTGTAACTTGTGCTCAGAATATCGCACAAAACTGACTTTTCCTGTCGTAAACGGTGGTGCAGCTACAGTTTAATGAGACTGTAGAGAATGCATGTAGAGGCCGGTAAACGGATGCAGGAAGCGATACAAAGATCACCGCACTTGAGGTTTTGGAGGAAATTGTAGAAATTTGGTGAGGCAGAAATTCATGCAAAATTTGCTCATCGAAGGATGAGTCGGATCAGGATTTTGAATGTTTGGAAATAATGAAGGGGTATAGCCCCCAAGTTCGGCCTTTTGGTAGTTTTAGCAGTTTTATCCTACTGTGCGCTTACTGTCGGATTGTTAGTATGCGAGGGTTCCAGTTTTGTTGCCGTTCAATAGTCCAAGATATTATAGTATATTAGCTAAATGTGTAGGATGGTCGTGAATGGTAAGGTAAAAGACATGGAGAGGGAAAGTGCGGATGTTTTGTCCTATAATTATCACCTGGGTTTTGGAGGGTTTGTTCTTCAGATGCCATTGGTTTACACCAGAAGATAAACTGATTCAGGTGGAGTTGGAGAAATGGCTGGGATTTCCGGAGTGTAGGGTACAGGTCGACGAAAGAATTGTCATCAGCATACTGAAGAGGGTGGACAGGTGGAGGTAGTTGGGGCATTTCAGCAGTGTAGTGGAGATAAAGAAGAGGAGAGAGATTGGAGCCTTGGGGCACTCCTGCATTGGGATCGAAGGTACAGGAACTGACACTCTTAATAGTGACAACAGATGGACGATTACAGGTAGACATTATGCACGCAATAAAGCGGACGTAGTTAATTGCATATGTCTGGAGTTTAGAAAGGAGACTGGAAGGCCATACACTGACATAGGCTTTCTGGAGGACGAGGGCAAGAACTACGAATGAAGAGAATAAAGTATTGTCGACTGGCAGTTGTTCATAAGTGTAAGTAACGTAGTCGCAGAGACTCGACCTATGAAATATGATAGGACCTAGCGCTTATTCTGGGAATGCTACATAGACTTTCTCTGGTCTGTTTCTTGGCTGTAACATACTCTGTAATGTGTCCTCCACGGACTAGGTGCACATTTTCGGAAATCTGAAATGTGATCAGTGTCACTAAGCAATTCATTTATTACATTCCCTGCTTTCAGTGCCTGTTTGGCAACTCGTCTCTAGGATTGTAATTTATCAGCTGACCCGATCACCATTTGTGGAGAGTTTACATGACAAGTGTGGTGACATCACTGACTGCTCGTGTCAGCACCCATCCAAGGTGTGGCATTTTTATGAGTGTCTTTTGCTTGTGATTTCGACAGTCTTCCCTATTATGTGTACTTTTATACAGTGCTCCTGGAATTATATGGCATGGCTAATTGAGCAGGTGTTCCTATAATCAAAGGTCAATGCATAACTCTACCGTAGTGCTCGTCTTTAAATCAAAATGTCCTGTGAGTAAGGTATTTATATGTGAGGCCACAATGAAATTCAGCTTCTCCGTCTTATTGATGGGATGCGATATCAGATGCTTGGGATGTCTGACGCTTTCACGATTTAAACAAAATTAAAATTACTTTGGAAAGTTACGACGTGCCGACCTGGAACCCCTAATTTATTCAGTTGTTGGGCACCTCGGCAGGAGGTCAATGGTCAAGTGTACGATCACTGTGATTAGCTGTGGCTTGCAGATGCTGTAGGGGCGACAATAGACTGCTATAACATCTTCCTGAAATCTCTTATCTGCAAATACTGAAGCTGTACTCAAAATAATAGAAACGTAGGATTGTAGCTGAATTGAGTTCAGGTTACATACCGAGAACTAATTTTCTACAAAGTGTTTCACAATAAATATTACGGACTTCTAGGGGTCGCATAGGGGACTTAGTAGATAAAAGTTTGGTAAAATATTCATGTCCAGAAATGTACTGTTTGGATGTGAAACAAGTTTGAAGATCGCATCACTTCCAAATCTTCCACTTGCCGGTGCACGCACAGCTCAGACTGCTCTGACCAATGTGTGCTCTGCAGGAGCCCACGGCATGCGCAATGTTTCGCGTATTCGCCGTCGGATTGGGGATTCTCCCCTCGTGACGAAGGGCATCCTCTTCGAAATAGAGAGTGCGGTGTGTCGGTGGAACAATACAGTCATCCCTCCTAGTTGCGGACGAGCCAGTTTCTCGCAGCTGTTGTTGTAGTCTTACTAAAATGGTATGTAATGTAATTACGACACGGACTGACAACAGCGTTTTCCTCTCATTTTATGTGGGTACCTTGAGGCAAGAGATTTGAAAGAGATTCCATCTCGAAAATTATTTTTAATCCAAATGGTAGGCGCTAGTTTTCCGGACAATGGTTCCTTTTCAACGCTTTAACTACTATGCCCCACTATGTACCATACAGGCTTGAAGTAGAACTTTGATATACGCTGTGTCTCATAGTTTATTGCCCTGAAGTGTATCCGCAAACTGCTGCTAGTGAATACTTAATTCTAAGCACAGTGACTAACATTTCTCAAAAAGAAATGTATCACTCTGCAACTCAGTCAAATTTTCGAATAAATTCAGTGAAAATAAACTTACGAGCGAATTCGGGAAATGGGGAACACTTGACGTAGGCGATGATATTTTTTTCGGGTCTGTAGTCGAATCATAAAATCAACTAGAAATACCCTATTTCTGCAGTCCATCTGGCTGCCATCTCCAGATGAGAAAGCTGTTTGCCAGTCCCGTCGGAACTGACTGGTACCGTGAACGGCGGCCCTCTTATACACCGTGGAAGACCAACAGCGCCTGCGCCAGAAATCGTCGCTGCTGCCTCTAGATCGTTTTAATTGTCTTCATACAGCATCAGGTTCACAGTGTCCGTTTGTGAAATTATTAGTCTGTAGAAACAATGAAGGGACTGTGGGACACAGTGTTTATAGGAAACCAACGCGTACGGACGACTTGTCATCAAATGTACAGCAGAGTGGACAAGTATAGCTTACACCACCCCGGACATGCGAAACTTGACACGAGAGCTGAAACGTCAAAAGCTCGTGATAAAGCAAAATGACTACACAAACGGATCCGTCTTGACTCCGAGCTCGCAACTTCGCGAGAAGCAGTAGAAGGTGGATGAACATCGGTTACTTTCCTGTCATATTCTATGGGCGTATATTGCAAAATAGGAGTGATTTTAAAAAGAAGATATAATGTAGGAAGTGTATTTTGTCCGCCAGCCAAGATGAGAGAGCTCTTTGGCTCGGTAAAAGATGACCTAGTTGACAGGTGTCCGCCGTTTACGAAATTCCTTGCCATTCTGAGAAACAGCATATTGACCAAACAGTTCGCACAATACACCACACATGACTTGAGCACCATCGCCATACGCAGTTATAACAACATAAGGAGTCTACGGTGGCGAAGCGCTATGTAACCAAGGGACACAAAATATTGTGTGATGAGTCAGAAACAGTTGGCCTTGCGTCTCGCTATTGAAAATGTATCTCAAGGGAATCAGTCAAAATTACACTGGCAGACAACAATGTAAACAGAGAAAAGCGTTACATATAAGTAAAATTTGGAACCATGTTTTATCTGACATTAAAAAAAAATTTCTTTGACTCGAAAGGCAGAATGTATATACGGAGGTACTCGATAGCGATTCATCGTTTTTGCTAGTTTTCGCCAGCGTGCCACGGTGGCTTAGTATGTCCACTTGCGTCAGGGAGCAGCAGCGATAGTCTCTGTGGCGCAGGTGCTGTTGGTCTTCCGGAAACTATAACGTCGTCACTGTTGACAGTATGAATCAATTCCGGCGAAATTAACAAACCATTTCCTCATCCTAAGATGGTGGCCGCCCGATGAAGCGATGAAATATTTTGTCTAGACGATAGTACGAGGGATATTGGGAAAGTAAGTTCCGATCGGTCAAGAAATGGAAACCACTATGAAAATCTAATAAACCTTTGCACTTAAGCTTTCGACAGTGTCTCTAGTATCCCTGTCGGTTGTATCAGTTCGCTCTTTTCAGTTCTGAGCACGTGGTGAGCACATAAAGATGCGTAGTAAATAGTGTCTCCCGCCAAATATGAGGTCCTGGTGAGATGTTTCGCCTGATGTTATGCAGCCCACATTACAGAATTGTCATACGGTTCCTACTTCTTGACAATTCTCGTTCGCAATCTGCAGGGGCAATGAAAATGCTCCTTCAGCATTTTCGATGGGAAGTGTTTGATCACCCGCACTACAGTCGATAATTGGCTCCCTCTTTGTTTCACATCTGCTCACATTAATTACTGGCTATGAAAACAATATTTTCGCACGGTTGCCTTCCATGACGAGAGTATTGGAAAGTTGGTATAACGGTGTGGCAAATGTCCTAGCTGCAGCGGCGACTATGTAGAGAAGTCTTCGTATATCCATAATTGTAACGGACGACTTGGGACGTCAGCTAGTATAATGTATGTTAAAAAATGACGAAATTCCTCCAGCTGTATTAAGGTGTTGGTTTTATTACCTTAATACCTTAATACAGCTGGTGGAATTTCGTCATTTTTTAACATGTATAGAAGTAGCTGGAAGGTGGAGCCAACTCCCGCAAATAAAACATTTCTGATTTTCAATGTAGTTTCCATTTCGCGACTGATCGGAGCGTACTTTTTGGACAAGCCTTGCATGTTCAGCCTGCATACCTGACAAGAATGCATCAGTTAATACTCCGGGAGAGTTTACGTTGGCCCAAGCGGTGTATTCGCTCTGCAGAGTATACTGAATGAAACAGTGTCAGTTGTTTTACGAAAAACGGTGCAGTTTGCGCCAGACGTAATTTGAAACGGACGTTGCGCGTAGGACATAGAAGTGCGCTTGATGTTACGGCCACTGGTAGGTAGTCAAAGTGCCACGGAAACGTAAACGGAATCACAAATGTGCTGGTTCTCTCCAAGCACCACGGTGGTACCAGTGGGAGAGGCCACACGGCCAGTGCCCGGGCCATGCCTAGCAAGAAAAGCGAAGCACTCAGAGAGGCAGCAGGAACGAAACGAAACTTCACGGGTTGCGAACGTATGTGATGTTATTTCAGTCATTACAAAATCTAGCAAAATTTACAAAGAACTTGACAGTACGAACATACTAATCAGTATGACGTTTCACCCACTTTGACCTGGATACACGGAAGGTGTCATAAAAACATTGTACACTTTCCAGAGGCAAGATGGCCCACACCTGTTGTAACTGGTCAGTGATATCCCGGTCACTGACACTGGGACGGATTTGACGTACGATCTCATCCCATACAGGGTCCATCGGGGACTGAGATGCGAATGTTGCTGGCCAGTAGAGTACCTCAGCATCAGCATACAGGTCACAGAGACGCGTACTATTGAAAAATGGCATCATGATGCAAGAGAGGTAAACAGGGAGATGCACGATGACTGTGACGTACTGTGATGTCGTTAGTCTGTGGCCTGAAGCTCATACTCGTTGTCTCCCCACACCATGATAATGGGAGTAACACCACTGTGTTTGTACAAAACAGGAAGGACGGGATCTCTACCCAGGTTGGCACAATATTCGCCAACAGTTTTCACCCATAATAGTGCAGAACCGCTGAAAACCATCCGCCACCATCAATTGACCATGATTCCCTTTCACGGCAGCAATCCAAACACAGCCGTTGAACTGTTAAAAGCAGCCAATGTATGGACAGTAATTCCGGCTGATGCTAGTTTCTGACCAGAGGAGCGGGATGACACAGAATGTTGCAGGAAGTCCATTATTTGGGCTGCGAGGAGAGGTGCAGATACTTAATGCACAATAAGGTGACCCTCCATTGTTGTTAGCAGATATGGTCAACAGGAACTTTCCCATGAAACACAAAATCGGGCTAGTGTCACATCCGAATGCGGCACAAAAGGGGATACTGCACTTGTACCAATCGGCCAAATGGAGACCTGAAATGCGGTAGCATTCAAACACTGTCAGATGGAGACAGTGCTGTCTCGCACTGGTACCTAGGATACCTGTGTCCCTCACAGTCATCACTCAACATCTTACGCTATTCACGCCAGGCCTGATGAAAAACTAAACATGAAGAACACCATGCACCCAGGTGGTCGTTCTACTTTTCACAGACAACTGATTCACTCGAGCAGTCCACGGGTGCACTGCCGGTCCATAGTGTCCAACCGGCCCGTTGGACACTATGGACAGGCAGTACACACGTGGACTGTTCGAGTAAGAAATACGCCAGGAGAAGTTGAAGAATCACAACTGATTCAGTGGTCACTTACATATCTGCCGATAATGGGTTCGTGCAAAAAGTTACATTGACATCCGACATTGCCTTCTGAGTGCTTCACTTCGTTCGCCGGACAGTATAGATATACGAATGACAGTAGTATCGCGTACATAAGGTATAAAAGGGCAGTGCATTTGCGGAGCTTTCATTTGTACTCAGGTGATTCACGTGACTACAGTCGCATGATGGGAATTAACAAAAAAATGGTTCAAATGGCTCTGAGCACTATGGGACTTAACATCTATGGTCATCAGTCCCCTAGAACTTAGAACTACGTAAACCTAACTAACCTAAGGACATCACACAACACCCAGTCATCACGAGGTAGAGAAAATCCCTGACCCCGCCGGGAATCGAACCCGGGAACCCGTGCGTGGGAAGCGAGAACGCTACCGCACGACCACGAGCTGCGGACGGGAGCACTATGGGACTTAACATCTGTGGTCATCAGTCCCCTAGAACTTAGAACTACGTAAACCTAACTAACCTAAGGACATCACACAACACCCAGTCATCACGAGGTAGAGAAAATCCCTGACCCCGCCGGGAATCGAACCCGGGAACCCGTGCGTGGGAAGCGAGAACGCTACCGCACGACCACGAGCTGCGGACGGGAATTAACATACTTTGAACGTGCAACAGTAGTCGGAACATGGAACATTCCATTTCGAAACTCATTAGGGAATTCAATCATCCAGGATCAAAAGTGTCAACCAAATTTGAGGCGTTATTTGTCTCCACGGACAACGCAGTGCCCGATGGACTTCACTTAACGTCCGAGAGCAGGTTGGTTGGTTGGTTTTGGGGAAGGAGACCAGAGAGCGATGTCATTGGTCTCATCGGATTAGGGAAGTACGGGGAAGGAAGTCGGCCGTGCCCTTTGAAAGGAACCATCCCGGCATTTGCCTAGAGCGGTTTAGGGAAATCACGGAAAACTTAAATCAGGATGGCCGGACGAGCGATTGAACCGTCGTCCTCCCGAATGCGACCGAGAGCAGGCCGTCCGCGTAGAGTTGTCAGCGTTAACAGACAAGAAACAAGCAACACTGTGTGAAATAACCTCAGAAATCAATTTGGAACGTGGCACGAACGTATCCGATGGGATAGTTCGGCGAAAGTGTCGTAAATAGGCTATGGGACGACGGACGCTACTGCCTTTACTAACAGCACGACATCAACTGCAACGTCTCTCCTGGTCTCGTGACCGTATCGGTTGGACGCTAGACGATTGGAAAACGGTGGTTTGGTCAGATGAGTCCCACTTTCAGTTGGTAAGAGATCATGATAGAGTTCGAGTGTAGTGCAGAGCGCACGAAGTCATGGAGCCAAGTTGTCAACAAGGCACTGTGCAAGCTGGTTGTGGCTCCATAATTGCGTGGGCTGTGTTTACATTGAATGGACTGCGTCCTCTGGTCCAACTGAACCGATCAGTGACTGGAAATGATGACGTTCGGCTAGCTGGAGACCATTTGCAGCCATTGACTGATTTCATGTTCCCAAACTGTTATATCCTAGCCAGTAATGCCACCCGAGCCCGCTGCCAAAAGGTTGGCAGCATCAAAGTCCGGACGCCGTCCGCATAAGCAGCGCCAGCGAGACAGGAAATCGCCGCAAGTCTGCGCGCGCCACCGCTGGCTTCTGGTTTCTTAAGCGCTGGAGTCGCGAGCGCTAGGATAGTTCTGTATTCGCCGCTCAGTTGTATACTCGCCACCGAATTGTGTACTTGCTAGTCAGTTGTGTGTTCATCGCAGCAGAGTTGTTGTTTGTCGTCAGCCGACGCTGACCTGGCCGCTCCGACTCGAACTAGACAGATTTCTGTAGACACGGAGTTCACTACTGTGTTTCTGTATCTTCGTTAATAAAGATAAGTACCGACTTTTATTTAATCAGAGTGTTTGGGTTTTCATCTTTCTGTTCACTGTTCCAGCGGACCGGTCGGCCCGCTATTAAAAGTGTGGCGGTGACTTCGTAAGCCGTTTCTACAGCGAATTGCTTGTCGCTACGAACGCCGCCACAAAACTGGCGACGAGGACTTCCAAACTCGTGTGCAGGGCTGGTTCAACTTGTTTCTGGTTATACTAATTATAGCGATAAAATTTTGGGGGCTGGTTTAATTTGTGTTCACTATGTCTGCCGAATTACAACAGTTGATCTTGTTACAGAGTCAGCAAATACAATCTCTGGTGGAAGCAATCGCCAAACAAGCAGCTAATCCTCCAACACAAAAGGAACAAGCACAGGCAGCACCACCTTTCCGTGCTTTTGATGCATCAAGAGAAGAATGGCGAGAATATTTCGCGCAGTTGCAGGCGCACGTGACAGTCTACAAAATCACGGGTACTGAGCGGCAGCTTTATTTAATTTCCACTGCAGGCGTGGAAGTCTATCGACTACTTTGTAAGTTGTTCCCGGAATCCAAGCCAGAAGCTTTAGACTATGACGTTGTTGTTAACAAGCTTGCTGAGTATTTCGAGTCGCGAGTTCATGTGGCAGCAGCCAGATTCAAGTTCTTCAGATTAAAGAAACTGCCACATCAATCTAATAAACAGTGGTTAAGAGATTTACGGGGCCTCACCCGTCAGTGCCGATTTAATTGTGTGTGTGGAGCTTCCTATAGTGATGTCATGTTACGAGACGCTATTACTCAACCCATTGCAGATTCTCGTATTCATGCTGCTATCTTAAAGTTGCCTGACCCGTCATTAGAGACTGTGATGAACATCATTGAAGCCCAAGATACTTTTGACTATGCTGAGTGTGAGTTAGATCAGCCATGTATTTCTCAAATTGCCTGTGCTAAGCAAGTTATGTCACGCCCGCGGCCCCACCGGCAGAGTCAGACTGTAAACGCTAGCCGGCCGCGTCATTTTAAACACATTCGTCAGCCGCGTGTGCAAAATGATAGAGTTAAGTCTTGCCCTAAGTGTGTTCTTGCTCATCCTCGTGAACGTTGCCCGTTAAGAAACGCGGTTTGTCACTTTTGTCAAAGGAAAGGACACATCCAGACTGTTTGTTTGCGTAAACGCAAGAACAATTCTAGTGCTGCCCAGCCCATGGATATTCATGTTCTTCAAAGCCAGCCCGCCCAGAAGGTCGCGTTTAAAGACTCTTCCACGGTTCGTGTGGGTAATAAACTTGTTCGCAATAAGCCACCCACCCAGCCCTCTGCTATGCGACCCAAGCGTAATTCAAACGCTGTAAAACGTAATGTACAGACTGCAAGTGAAGCGGGAGTTGTTGTTCCACCCGCCCAACCCACGAGTTGTCGTAAACAGCGAACACGCGCTAAACGCGCTGATTTTGTGTCTTCCGCCTCCACTGCACCGATCCAGAGACAGTGTAATAAACTATTTGTGAAGCTACGCATCCAGGATAAGACCTTCAATTTTCAATTAGACACTGGTGCGTCTGTGACTCTCATAAATAGTGCTACGTATGCGGCTATCGGCCGCCCTAAACTTTCAGCGGCAAAACATTCTTTGGCTACTTATAGTGGAGAACAAATTACTGTGTTAGGTGTATGTAGCGTGCCAGCCACATTCCGTGGCAATACAAAAACAGTTTCATTCACAGTGCTCCGCGCTACAGACAGTGTAAACATTTTCGGACTAGACTGTTTTGAATTGTTTGGCCTGTCTATCCAAGACAATGTGTTGCAAATTAATTCTGTTGTTGTTCCTCAAGACAGCATAACCGAATTGTGTAAACGATACAGTGACATATTTAAAGACGAACTAGGTTGTGCTGCGAACTTTGCCGCTCATATCACGTTAAAAGATAATGCTCAGCCTCGATTTTTTCGTGCTCGTCCAGTGCCTCACGCCCTCCGGGCACCTGTAGCAGATGAACTTCGTCGTTGGCAAAACAACGGTGTTATTCAACCCGTTTCAGCGAGCCAGTGGGCTTCTCCCTTAGTTATTATAAAGAAACCGTCTGGCAAGTTACGTTTGTGTGCTGATTTTAAGTCGACAGTTAATCCTCAGACTGTCATTGATTCTTTTCCTTTGCCTAGACCGGACGAGCTGATGGATAAGTTAGGGGAAGCTCGTTTCTTTTCCAAAATTGATCTCCGTGAAGCATATTTGCAATTGCCCCTCGACGAGCAATCACAACAGTATTTTGTCATAAACACGTCGTTGGGGTTGTTCCGTTTTCTGCGTTTGCCTTTTGGTTGAGTGTCAGCTCCAGCTGTTTTTCAGCGTTTTTTGTCACAACTTCTGGCTAATGTGCCATCGTGTTGCAACTATTTAGACAATATTGTTGTGTCCGGTCGGACGCCTGCTGAACATTTCCGTAATTTGGAGTGTTTGTTTACAGTGTTGTCTCAGGCAGGCCTACGTTGCAACATCGATAAATATTCATTTTTCCTTACGGAGATGGAGTATCTGGGACATGTTATTAATGCTCAAGGCATTCATCCCTCCCAGTCACATTTAGCAGCTATTCGTGATTTGCCCGCCCCTCGCAATCTGCATGAATTGCAAGCAGTTCTTGGCAAATTGACATATTATATTAGGTTTATACCTAATGCATCACAGATTGCTGCACCGCTGCATCGTCTCCGCCGTAAGAATGTTCCGTTTGTGTGGTCAGCTGATTGCCAATCAGCCTTTCAGCAGCTTAAAGAGGCTTTATTGAATGATCGTTGTCTGGTCCATTACGACCCTAACAAGCCTCTGGTGTTAGCTTGTGATGCCTCTTCTTTCGGCCTCGGTGCTGTGTTGTCTCACCGAGTCGGTAACACCGAACGTCCTATTGCGTTCGCATCTAAATTGCTAAACAAAGCTCAGTGTAATTATAGCCAATTGGACAAGGAAGCGTTGGCTATTGTGTTCGGTGTCACAAAATTCCATCACTACCTCTATGGTAGACCATTCTATTTAGTAACAGATCACAAGCCCCTGACGTCACTGTTTCATCCGTCTAAACCAGTTCCTCAGCGGACAGCTCAGAGACTACAACGTTGGGCTCTTTTGTTATCACAATACCAGTAGGAGATACTGTATCGCCCTACAGCTCAGCATGCAAACGCTGACGCGCTTTCTAGATTGCCGATTGCTGCGGATGATGTCTTCGATTCCTCTGACGACTCTTGCCATCAGATTGACGCCGATGAGCATCAATCCCTCCGGGATTTTCCGATTGATTGTCGTCAGGTGGCACGTGAGACAGCTACGGATCCTCATCTGAGTTTACTATTACGTTTTGTTCAACGTGGTTGGCCGTCCAAGGCAAAGGACATATCGGATCCTGTGGTTCGTCGCTATTATCCGCAACGTCATCTGTTGTCTGTTTCGCACGGAGTTTTGCTGTTACACACCGAGAATGACCAGCTTCGTGTAGTGGTTCCCCAAGTGCTCCAATCCAAGGTCCTCGACTTGTTGCATCAAGGTCATTGGGGAGTGGTCCGCACCAAGCAGCTTGCCCGCCGTCATTGTACATGGATCGGCATTGATAAGCAGATTACGCAGATGTCTACAGATTGTTCGACGTGTGCCGAACACCAAGCTGCTCCACCTCAACGCTATTTTGAGTGGGCACGCCCTGCCGGTCCCTGGCAGCGAGTACATATTGATTTCGCTGGTCCATATTGGCATTCTCGTTGGCTCATCGTGATAGATGCATTTAGTAATTTTCCGTTTGTTGTGCCCATGCAGTCTACAACGTCTGCACAAACTATACAGGCGTTGACTTCAATTTTTTGTATTGAGGATCTTCCAGAAGTTTTAGTGTCTGACAATGGTCCACAATTTACCTCTGCTGAATTTGAAAGTTTTTGTTCTGCCAATGGCATTCGCCATGTTCTTACTCCGCCGTTCCACCCTCAATCGAATGGTGCAGCGGAACGTTTTGTACGCACATTCAAGGATCATATGGACCGCCTTCGTGCTACGCACTCTCGTCAGCAGGCCCTCATCACGTTCCTGTCGTCGTACCGGACCACGCCACGCGACGGCCCTTCGCCTGCGGAGCTTCTCCACGGCCGTCGTCATCGCACCCTACTACGGTTGTTGCACCCCCCGGATCGACCCGCCGCTTCTGAGCATCGCACGCGTTTTCAGCGCAACGACGCCGTTTTTTTCAGAGTTTATCACGGTCGCCGTCGTTGGGAACGTGGTACCGTGATAAGTGTCCAGGGTCGCGGTTTTTATACTGTTCAAGGTGCTACTGGGGTGCACAGGAGGCATCAGAACCAGTTGCGCCGCGCTGGCCGCCCGGATTCTGCCGCTCGTTCTTTGTCCACAGATTTGGTCCGCGGCGGGTTCCAGCCGCGCCTTCCGACTTCGCTGCCGCCCCCAGGGCAGCAGCAGCAGCCGTCGCCGCTACCACGCCGACAGCCCGTCCCGTTGATGCCTCCCGCGCAGCTTCGTCCGGGAGCGCCCCAGGTGGTCGCTCCGGCGCCTGCGGTCCCTCTTCAGTCGCCACCGCCTTCGGAGCTGATGGACGTCGACCGCTCAGCCGGGCCGCCTTCCCAAGCGGTGGCTGTGCAGCCTGTCCTGCAGCCGCTTTCCTTGGGCACCCCCAAGGAGTCTGACACCGCAGCGCCTTGTCCGGTGCCCACTCAGCAGCCGTCGGCGCCGCGTCAGGAGACGCTGCCTCTCTTCGTGGGTCCCGACGCCCCGTCGCGTCCAGTACCAGAAGCTGCGCCCGTGGTCACAGGCGTGCACCCTGACCTCGGTTTTCAGTCGGTGTTTCCCGAGGCCCCGCGCAGCCAATGCTGGGGTGCGGACCGGGGACTGCCGCCGACAACAGTCTCCGCCCCGGTCTCTTCTGCTACGCCTGCGGCCAGACCCGTCCCCCGCCGTCGACGCTCGTCACGTCATTATTCAACGACGGTGCGGCGATTTGGGGGGGAGGAGTGTTATATCCTAGCCAGTAATGCCACCCGAGCCCGCTGCCAAAAGGTTGGCAGCATCAAAGTCCGGACGCCGTCCGCATAAGCAGCGCCAGCGAGACAGGAAATCGCCGCAAGTCTGCGCGCGCCACCGCTGGCTTCTGGTTTCTTAAGCGCTGGAGTCGCGAGCGCTAGGGTAGTTCTGTATTCGCCGCTCAGTTGTATACTCGCCACCGAATTGTGTACTTGCTAGTCAGTTGTGTGTTCATCGCAGCAGAGTTGTTGTTTGTCGTCAGCCGACGCTGACCTGGCCGCTCCGACTCGAACTAGACAGATTTCTGTAGACACGGAGTTCACTACTGTGTTTCTGTATCTTCGTTAATAAAGATAAGTACCGACTTTTATTTAATCAGAGTGTTTGGGTTTTCATCTTTCTGTTCACTGTTCCAGCGGACCGGTCGGCCCGCTATTAAAAGTGTGGCGGTGACTTCGTAAGCCGTTTCTACAGTGAATTGCTTGTCGCTACGAACGCCGCCACAAAACAAACAACGATGGAATTTTTCTGGATGACAAAGCGCCATATCACCGGGTCACATTTGTTCGTGATTAGTTTGAAGAAGATTCTGGACAGTTCGAGCGAATGATTTGGCCACCCAGGTCGCCAGATGTGAATGCCGTCGAATATTTATGGGACGTAATGAAGAAGTCGGTTCATGGACTAAATCCTGTACTGGTTATATCTTTGCAATTGTGGACAACTGTAGAGGCAGCATGGCTCAATATTTCTGCGCTGGTCTTCGAGTGACCTGTTGAGTCCACGCTACGTCGAGCTGCTACACTGTGTAGGGCAAAAGGATGTCCGACGCGATATTAGGAGGTAACCCACGACTTCTGTCACCTCAGCGTGCTTGTGTATGAACGAGAGGCGGGGTGTGTCGTGGCGTGGAGACCGGTTGGCTGGACTCAGCGCAGCGCGCCTCGCCGTTTATTGCGGGCACGGCTTTACAGCGGTGCGGCTCGGCCTGGCGCTGTGGAGCTGGGTGGTCCTCAGCTAGCCGCCAGCCGCCACAAAGAGCCGGCCGGTGCGCGGTGTTAATTGCGACATAACTTCTGAATGGCCGCGGCCGCCGCCGGGCTGACAAAAGGCGGGCCGGAGCGGGGCGCTCCGGTCTGTTCTCAGCTGGCCACACAGCGGCCGGTGGCCAGCCAGCGCCAACTGACCCGCGGGCGAATCTCGGCTGACCGCAGCACTCATCAGCCACCGGTTCGCTACCATTCAACTTGTTGTTATCTTGTGTGCCAAGACTGCTCACAATGTTGGTCTGTCCTGTGCAAGCCTCTTCATGTATGCATAACTAAGGCCACCTACATCCACCCGAACATGTTCGCTAGAGTCAAACCTCGGTCACCTCTACAATTTGTGGACACTCACTGAAGCGTTCTTCATCGTCCGTCGTATCGGAACTTCCTCATTGTCGGTCGAAATCCCTCTCGCGGCCACAGCTGTCTGGTTGGTTGATTTGCGGGAAGGGAACCAAACAGCGAGGTCATCGACCCATCGGGTTAGGGGACAATGGGGAAGGAACTCGGCCGTGCCCTTTCAAATCATGGAAAACCTAAATCAGGGTGGCCAGATGCGGATTTCAATTGTCGTCCTCCCGAATACAATGTGCTAACCAATGAAGACAAAAAGTAATTAGAGACATCAGCTGCCAGTTGGCATTGATTTATATCAATGGAGCGAGTTGAAAATTTGTGCCAGACCGGGGTTCGAACGCTGGTCTCCTACGTACTAGGCATATGTGCTGACCACTACGCCATCTGGACACAGTGGTCACCACAGCCGCCTGTCAGATCCAAATTGTGAACTTCCATCATACACGACTAATGTAGTGACCATGCTCATTAACCTCATTCCTCGCGATATCTCGCCGGTTTCCGCAAGCGTTCGAGTTTCCTGTGCGTCTCTACCTTAGGCCCACATGTATATAGAGTCAACACAATTTTAAGGCGTCCTTTTACGGACTTGGACGCTGGTGCAGTTTTGTGACTTCAAAGCGACCAACTCCACTTTGTACTTGGAAAGGAAACACTACGGTACGCTACACGATTCTCCTTTTCCTATGCCGTGAGTTGGCACAACTTTGTCGTGAAGTAATCTCTGCTGGACAGTTGGGCGACTGGGAGGCGGTGGCGAAACACGCGGTCTGCAGTGGTTGTAGCACTTACCGTCACCGAGCAGTGTGAGGCGGACGGAAGAGACTTATAGCAGATGAGTAAGTTGATAGTTGGTTGTCGGACGGACCTGGGTACGCCAGCCGAATGGAACTGGTGTGAGCTCTGCTGGATAATGTTGCTTCTTTGTGGTTTGGAAGGGAAAGCTGCCCGGCGTGTGCTCAATGGCGACATTACCGATGTAGGGGGAATATTTTTTGGCCGTTAGACCTTGAAAGCAGCCGGCAGTGGAAATGCAGCCGTCAAGTGTGGTAGCTTCAGAAGCTTTGTTGTTGAGCAGAATAATTTGTTACACTTTTGTGGGTCATATCTTATAGTTTTGTATTCAGTATTTTGTATTCAGTCTTCCTTCGCTTGTGTCTTTGTCCCGCAGTTTTCGCAGTGTCGGCATGGTTACAATCGGATTTGGCATGGTTAATTTGAAGGGGTGTCTGGATGCCCTTTCTGCCGCCACCCCGTACACCCTGGGACAGAATCAGTGTACCCCAGCTGTCTGCGTCTAGTGTAAATCATGAAATAGAGCGAACGAGTTTCAGATGGCTGCGAGTCGTGTAACTCAGGCGGGACGTGGAGACCAGCCCGGTATTCACCTGGTGGGATGCGATAAACCGCCTAAAACCAGATCCAGGCTGGCCAGCACACCACTGGGCGGATTCGACCCGGGGCCTGTGTGCCTACCCGAGTCCAGGAAGCAGTGCATTAGCTCTCTCCGCTAACCTGGCGAGTCAGTATTTTGTATTCAGTGATAAACTTATATAGTTTTATTAAAAGTTGAAAGTGGTGAGTAAAATCATAAAACTTTTAGCAGGCGTTATGAATATATGTTGCGATAAAGGATTGTGCACAGTGTTTCTTATGCAAAAGGAGTTTTGAATATAAAGTACAGTTTGGGTAAAACCTGAACTAACTGGTATTATCCCTTTGAGTTCGTTACGTATAGAATATATGTGACGTAAGAAGATTAACATTTTCGACGGTATGCGGATTTTGTGTACACGTTTTAACAAGACCAATTTAATAATTATAGATATACAGTTTAGAATTATTTCTTTGTCAGTTTTTAGATTATTTTTGTCATTACTAATTTGATTAACTACTCCTTATTTCAGAGGTACAGTTTCATTTGTGGCAGGATTTGAAGGGTCCTTAAGCACTTTCTACGGTTTTCTCACTATGCTGTTTGTTTCAGCTTACCCGCACTTCTATTTTTTTTATTCATTATTAAACCTACTCATGGTGTTACGGAAGAATGCTGAAGATTAGATGGGTAGGTCACATAACTAATGAGGAGGTACTGAATAGGATTGGGGAGAAGAGAAATTTAGGGCACAACTTGACTAGAAGAAGGGATCGGTTGGTAGGACATGTTCTGAGGCATCAAGGAATTTAGTATTGGAGGGCAGCGTGGAGGGTAAATATCGTAGAGGGAGACCAAGAGATGAATACACTAAACAGGTTCAGAAGGATGTAGGTTGCAGTAGGTACTGGGGGATGAAGATGCTTGCACAGAATAGAGTAGCAGGGAGAGCTGCATCAAAGCAGTCTCAGTACTGAAGCAATTGTTCGGACTTGCATATGCTAGAGTAGCAACAATCCAAAATACTCTCTCTGGTTTAAAAATATGGATATTTGCCAGATTAATGCAGATGAATATGGCGAAGGCGAATTTGCGCCATCAGATTCGACAGAAACAATAGACCAGGTTCCCAGAACAGAGAGTTAGTTGCTGCTTCTCCTCCACATCTTAGTCCATCGACTAATGTGGAGAGACGGTCTTCATTTACCATGTCACCAGAGAGTTTAAAGGCAATGCTACATCTACGCAGATATTTCGCAAGCCACCGTACGATGCATGATGGAGGATACCCTGTACCACAACTAGTCGCTTCCTTTCCTGTTCCTCACGCAAACAGGACGAGGGAAAAACGATGCTCTATATGCCTCTGTGTGAGCCCTAATTTCTCGAATCTTACTTTCGTGGCCCTCACGCGCAATATATGTTGGAGGAAAGTTCGGCAGTCAGCTTCAGATGCCAATTCTTTAAATTTTGTCAATAATGTTTCTCGGAAAGAACGTAGCCTTCCCTCCAGGGACTTCCATTTGAGTTTGCGAAGCATCACCATAACACTTACGTGTCGTTCGAACCTACCGGTAACAAATCTAGCAGCCCACCTCTGAATTTCTTCGATATCTTCCATCAGTCCGACCTGGTACCCCAAATACTCGAGCAGTTCTGAAGAATAGGTCGCACCAGCGTCCTATATGTTGTCTTCTTTACAAATGCTGTTTCCATTACAGATGAACCACTCTTCCCTAAAATTCTCCCAATAAACCGAAATCGACCATTCGCCTTCTCCACAACAGTTCTCAAATGCTCGTTCTATTTCAAATTGCTTTGCAACGTTCGGCTCAGATACTTAAACCACTTGACAGTGTCAAGCGGAACACCAGTAACACTGTAACCCAATATTACAGGTTTGGTCTTCCTAATCATACGCTTTAACTTACATTTTTCCACATTTAGAGCTGCCATTCATCGCACCAACTAGAAATTTTGTTTAAGTCGTATCTTTCTACGGCCACCCAGCTTCAACACATTACCGTATACCAAAGCATCATCAGCAAACAACCGGAAATTGCCATCCACCCTGTCCTCCAAATCGTTTATGTGTATAGAGAACAACAGTGGCCCTATCACACTTCCCTGGGACACTCCTGACAAAACATTTGTCTCTGATGAATACTCGCCGTCGACGTCAACGTACTGCGTTCTGTTACTTATGAAGTCTTTGAGCCACTTACATATCTGTGAACTTATACCATATGGTCGTACCTTCGTTAACAGCCTGTAATGGGGCACCGTGTCAAATGCTTTCCGGAAATATAGAAATATGTAATCTGCCTTTTGCCCTTCATCCACAGTTCACAGTGAGAAAAGGGTAGCTGAGGTGCTTTCTAAAACTATGCTGATTCATGGTCATAAGCCTCCCACTGAAAACAGATGATTACGTTCGAAATGAGAATACGTTCAATGATTCGGCAGCAAATCGTTAGGGATATTTTGCGGGTCCGTTCTTTTACTCTTCTTGCATAATGGAGTCACCTGCGCTTTTTTTTTCAGTCGCTTGGGACTTTGTGCTGGGCGAGAGATTCGCGATAAATGCAAGCTAGATAAGGGACCAATGCCGTAGAGTTGGTTGGTTGGTTTGGGGGAAGAGACCAAACAGCGAGGTCATCGGTCTCATAGGATTAGGGAAGGACGGAGAAGGAAGTCGGCCGTGCCCTTTCAAAGGAACCATCCCGGCATTTGCCTGGAGTGATTTAGGGAAATCACGGAAAACCTAAATCAGGATGGCCGGACGCGGGATTGAACCGTCGTCCTCCCGAATGCGAGTCCAGTGTGCTAGCCACTGCGCCACCTCGCTCGGTATGCCGTAGAGAACTCTTTGTAAAACTGAATACGGATTCCATCGAGACTGCTGATTTGTTTGCTTTCAGATCTTTCAATTGTCGTCTCCGCCAGGGATGCTTGTTACTACGTCGTCCATACGGGAGTCATTCCGATGGTAAAATGACGGTATGTGGGTACAGTTCTCCTGTATGAACGATATCTTGAAATTCATCATTACTGGAGACAGTCTCAACCAGACGAAGAGGAAAAGGCGCCATGATCACGGAGTCTCGGTACAAAAATGAACTCAACGCAACAAAAGCACCATTCCCTCAGGATAAAAGAAAATTGTTGAAGGACCCCGCATCTATGTCATCAAAACGAGTCAAAAGACTTGTGGAGCAAATAAATCTTCCGAAGACGAGAAAAAAACGCCTTGTCTTCTTTGGAAACAGACCTAATCGTTAACAAGAAAGTCAGATAATTGGGTAATGTGTTCGATGTGTAGCAAGTGGACACACTAGGGTTGTATAGCATAGAATGAAGGTGTCTTGCACGTGTATCGATGTGTCTCATACAGAAAATATAACATTGCCCAGTTCTGCCTCATAGAGTATTCGCTTTCACCCCAAGGTATGGGGTATAATCGTATACTGCACAGTGCTGACTTATATTAAATGTAATTTAAACTAACAAAAATAAGTTCTTATAGTTAATATATGTTGTTACTGCATTGCTTTTCTTTCGCTGAAATAAAAGTCCGAACAATGAACAGTGTCACTGTCATCTAGCTTCCTTCTTAGATATCCGATTATATCCTTATTTCCGCTATATGTTCGTGGGACTTCATGAATGACGGACTGTGCTTCATTCAATGGTGCTCTTAAATACTGTGTGGAAACGGTACGTGAGCTCTGTCAAACAGATTGTACGGCAGGAGAACGTACCTTCCATTAATTTTCTGCAGATTTTATGCGGAGCAGAACCCAACCTGTGTTTACGTATGTTATGTGCAGGGGTACTTAACTATTTCAGTTTCAGTTTTTACTCTGAGTGAGGTCGTCTGCTACTGCCAGATACCTATATGGCGCGGAAAAATTATTTGACCATAAGTGTAGGGCAGAAAGACAGCATCAAACAAAGGCAATTGACTTTACTAATTAGGGATCTTAGTTGCACAATTTAGCTTTACTCGAAATGTAATGCAAGTCACAGGAAATGTATTTGTAAACAGAATGTTTGGATTAACCAATCGTCATGATGAGGACAAGGAAAACTTAAAGCGTCACATACACGTGTATACTACTTAGCTGACTTACCATACTGCACTCTTTCGATATGAAAACCATCATATATCCATGCTTCATCTTTCAGTACGTCGTAAAAAGGTAAAAATACACAAAGAATGAGTATGTTCTTGTATACAGACTTGCTATGACTTAGTTGACATAAGTATGTCGTAGCAAATGTTCTAATTGACTTCCGTTTTCACACTGGCATAGCGCCATATTCATCTACGACCCCTAGTTCCAGTACTCAAATTCCTCAGTTTGATGCATAGGGACAGGTTCCTTACACAGAGATAAATACAAAAAGTCTAGTAAACATGGGCTTTAAAATGCGTACCTAAGAAGTATGAGCACTTCTTCGTCTTTGATACTATGAAACAAATCTCTTCTATTGTAATGTCTTTGCCTGCCGCGGTGGTTCTAGGCGCTTCAGTTCGGGACCACGCGGCTGCTACGGTCGCAGGTTAGAATCCTGCCTCGGTCATGGATGTGTGTGACGTCCTTAGGGTTAAATAGCTCTAAGTCTAGGGGACTGATGACCTGAGATGTTAAGTCCCATAGTGCTTAGAGCCATTTGAACCATTTTGCTATGTCTTTGCTTTCCATATTTTGAGGGGAACCTGTATTGAACGAAACAAAGAAAAAATGTCGAGTAAACCTGGAGTCTAAAAAGCATACTTTAAGAGTTATGAGTACTTTTTCGCTAGTGTGGAACATCTCTTCTCCTGAACATGTGCTTATAGGTCTTAAGGTATGTATTTTAGAACGCGTGTTCACTGGATATTTTTCTTGTTTTGGTCCATACTACCTCCTCCAAAAAGGTAAAAAGCAGAGATCTTGCAGTAGAAGAGATATGTTTCATTGTATCGAAGATGAAGAAGTGCTCGTATCTCTTAAGGTATGGGCTTTAGAGCCCTTGTTTACTTGACTTTTTTTGTTGTTTTGTTGTAGGGAACGTGTCGCTAAGGTTTGTCGGTATTTCTTGGGTTTCCATATATAGAAACTGCTGTGTTCAAAACAGATGTGTTACTTTAGTTGTAAATATTATGAAGTCTTTCAGAATAGTGCCAGATAAAGATCATATGTTATCTGCTTGCTTACTCAGCACTATGCGTAGTGCAGGTACTAATGTTTGTGATGACAGTAGTTATTAAGATTTTTGGGAACTATTTAAACTTCTTTGAAGTTGTTACCTTCTTGGTCACTAATCGTACCGCGGTTTTCATTGCAGATGAGTGAATTGTGCTCATGTAAATTGTAATTTACGAGGAACTATCTAGTTGTGGCGACGCCGCGATCTGAGGCATTTTGTATACCGACCGAGGGACCAAACTGAACACAGTGAGCTCTCACGAAAATCAGCTAGCTGTTGTACACTGCTCAGAATATAAAAAAAAAATTGTCTGGACAAACTGGTTTTAATGTATTAGATTACATAATCGTGTTTTAACACTTTATGGCTTATTCTCTACGAATGTTAAATTCAATTGTATTAGTGAAATTTCACTTGCTGGATGTTTTTAAATAAGAAATTGTTCAAACTGTCACTGTGCTTATTGTAACCAAAGCCTGATCCACATTATCCAGTAGTACACTGAGTTTACTTCTTTTCTTGTTTTCTGCTGTCTTATCCTGGTACGGTGAAAGATTTATTATAGTAACTTTATTCTTGGTGCAACTTTGTTTCCGTTTACGTCATGGAATTTATATGCATGGAATACCAAATTTTTTTTCTAATAATGTGCGTCTGCATGTTTATTAACAAGTTGTTTCAAATTATTTTTCTGTGAACATGCTAATCTGTAGTTTTGTATGAAATTGTAAATTGCTGCACTTGGTGTAATTCTGAGTGAAGCGTGTTGAACTGTGGAAAGATGTCCATGGGTCGACAGCAAACGCAAACAGAATATGTGGAGCAAGAACGGGAAGTGATAGACGTGTCGTGTGTGTGTGCGGAAGTGCTGTGTCCTTGAACGATGGTAAAAAACTGTTTTATAGGTGATAAGCGTTTTGATTTCTGTGCGTACTGTGGACAAGGAAACTATAAGCAAACGTTGCTACTCTTTCTGAAGTAATACTCGGGATATGGAGGTCATAAAGTATCGTAAATGCTATGCTTGCAGGGTATTTAGCACGAACTGCAAGGATGTGTAGTGCATAACATTGACTGGCAGACTGAACTATAAATAAGTTAATACACTTTCTCGCCGTGAAATGTTATATAGAACATTGATAGTGAATGTACGATTTGTGAACCGCCATATGATTGCTGCGAGAGTACGATGTCCTCTATGAACAGTGAAGAGTATTTGGTGCATATCTCAGATAATTGAATCAAATTATAAATATATTGTACCTCCTTTTTGTTCTTTGAAAGCTCGCTAACGAACGACAAACGACAAATTCAAAACTGTGACTATAAACGGCTAACAAACTCTATGACGCGGCGATACGCCACGAGTTAACTGAATGAAGCGTGTTTATCTACATCGCCAGTTATAGATATGTTATCTGAGAGAATTCTGCAAATGTAGAGCGTTCCTGTGGTATCCGCGAAGGACGACCGCTGTCAAGAGGATCAGCGCGACGACGATAATTACTGGACTGCACGCACCTGGAAGACGACGACGACGACACGCCGACACCACCAGTTAAGTCACAATTGACTCTGTAAATATAAGGAACCTCAACTCTTGCGATATAATACTGAAAATAATTTTTTTAAAATAAAACTACCTTTGATAAGCTGTTTCCGTTTATCTTTGCCACCGCTTTCCCACAACTCACTATGTAAATTATTTTGACTAAAATTTCCAGCAACTATCAGAATTAAAAATGAAATTAATACCGCTCAAATGACCTACTGCATATGTTACAAATTGGCAAAGACATTCATTTTGACATTTCCCTCATTATTACGAGTAGCTGCTATTATTATCAGTGGTACTGAAGTCTTTAGTCTTTATTTTTTGTATTTTTTTTTGCATGTGTGTGTACATTTGTGTTGTTTTGCGAGGGTTATTTTCAGCATTTGAATTCTCCTTTGTCTTTTGTTCCAGTTCTCGGGATGATTATTGCCGTATGTTTGGAAAACACAAACGTTGCGCATGGTCCGCAATTAAGCTAGCAAGCAGCAACCTATCACAAGTAACAAGTATGTTCTCATTGGTTAAAAGCGAGAAATTTTTGGTTGTGGTAGATGTGTAATGGTTTGCATTTATTTGTCGTGCTATAAATTTCTGAATATTTTTTGCGTGTGTGCTAAAGACCAGTAGTCATTTCAATCTGAGTGGGCATAATATTCCATTAGTCCTGAGAAAAGACAAATATTCTTGGTTTAAGCTACTTCAAAATTTACGTACATGACATACTGGACGCATTTCAGGAGAGTCGTTTTGGGGTTCGTCCAGTTTGATTACATGAGCACTGTCATTTCAACTTACATTAATGTTTGAGTGGGTTCCTGTTTTGTCCATTTCGCTCAGTTCCGTGACAGGACTGAGTAACACCACACACCACATGGCGAGGCGTGGAGAAAGAATTTGCCAAGACAGATTTTTTGCCTTGTGGAGATAAACGTGACGGATGAAATGCCACATCAGTTTTCACGTCGCAAGCAGATTTTAGGAGACGTCATACTGGATTACGTCATATGTAGTCCAACCCCGTATTTTGGGTTTATATTATAGCGTACGTGCTATGATTATGAGCTGCTGCAATGCACTGGCGCATTGAGGATGCCTCTTAAACGTGTCGTTTTTGATACGTTTTGTTATAACAAAGCGACAGAGAACTACGTATCGCCAGCCAAAAGCTTCTCGTATTTGAATCTTTTCGTATCATAACATGCGTAGTATGAAAGTATGCGATTTCAGTGTCACAGAACATTGATGATTTATTTAAAGCCCATCGTTTTTGGTGCAGTTTGTTACAATTACCTATCAAATAACGGCATCTGTAGTTCCACCTATAACACATTTGCAGATATTATATTCCGTCGATCTTAGAGACTGCTGTCATTTCCCAACCGTAACGTAATTGATATAATAACGGGAACTATGAATCAAGAGATAACAGTTTTGCGACTAACTACCCCCAGAATTTTTTTTATTCTCCTTTTGTTTTCTATAAGTTCTGAGGCTTCCATATTAATTTAATTGAAATATGGTCTCCAATACCCAACGTTATGTATCATAGATAACGAATTTGCTGCTATTTTTGTTGCAAACGCCGATTGGATGCAATATTCCTTGAGTGTCCATAAATCTCAATGGGACTCCCAGTCTATATCAGAAAGTAAACACAGGTTACAAATAGGAAGTTTCTGCTGTTATGACCTTCGTGTAAAAATGTACCTACCTCTTGATTTTATGGACTACTTCAAGTTTGTATCTTGCCAGTAAATATCTTTTTCAATAATGACAAGTCGCTCTGAGAATCGTTTCGTAACTTCATTTGACTGGAAGAGGAGATGTTTTCGATTTTTGAGATTACATATCAGCGTTTAGCATATCCCTCCGATACAAACAAGAGCTGAATATGGCAACGGCCCAAAGTAGTTTACACAAATGATCATTTACTGCCAAAAGTGAGAGCACCAAGACGTGTGTTGCATAAATTACGTTACACTCGCATATTCAACAAGACACTAAGCGGCTAACAGAATCTGCTCTCTGCTAATTAAGAACCAATAGCACATATGAACACAGAACTCAAACCTGCTGGTGGACGGCCGTACGTGCGCAAAGTTGCGTATTTAACTACCGACAACAAGATGAACATTTCCTTGCGAACTGCTTGCAAACTCTCTGCGACAAACATGCAATACTGGTTAAGAGCGCAAGAAATTTCTTAACAGGTCAAGCCAAGGGGCAAGACGGGACAGAACAGATATACACTCTGGCAAGAAAAACTCGCAACACCAAGAAAGAGTTGTGCAACATGAAAGAAATTTGGAACTCGTGTTTCAGCATCTGAAAGATGAATTCTATTCAAATTTCGCTCCAGTCGCATAAAAAAGGCACTAGTAGCGCCACTACGAGGATATATATCTAGTTTGCTTTACATACACGCTGTAACGGTCTTAAGCGTTAGTTATGTTTGAGACTGGACGTGGTCAGTTGATGTTAGTCAAGAACGCCATTATGGCGACAAAGACGCCATTGTCATCACCTCATTGTGTACGAACGACGTCGTGCAACAGGGCTACGAGAAACTGGATATTCCTTCTGCGATACTGCAGAAAGATGTAGCAGGAATGTAGCCACTGGCATGAGTGCTTCCAACGGTGGTCACGAAAAAGTACGGTCGCAAGAAGACCGTGCTCCAAATGACCACGTAGCACTACCGAGATGGAAGACCACCATGCCCGGTGTGTGGCTCTGGCGCATCGTAATCTTCAGTAGAAACCAGTTGCCCCCATAGTGTACAATGAACTGTTACAAATCGGTTACTTCAAGGACAGCTGCGAGCCAGAAGACCTGTAGCGCGCATTAAACTGACTTCCACTCCACCGCCATTTGAGACTTGTGTGGTGTCAAGCGAGAGCTCATTGGAGGGCAGGTTGGAAGTCCGTTGCGATTCCTGATGAAAGCCGGATCTGCGTCGGTGCCAGTGATAACCGTGCGTTGGTTAGAATGAGGGCAGTTGAGGCCTGCAGCCAATCTCTCTGCGTGTTAGACACGCTGGACCTACACCTGTGGTTACGATCCGGGCTGCGATTTTCTATGACACCAGGAGCACTCTCGTGGTTGTCCCACGCACCGTGACTGTCAATTGGCACGTCAACCTGGCGATTCGATCTTTTCTGCTACGTTTCATAAACAGCATTACAAAGGTGTTTTCCAACAAGATAATGCTCGCCAATATACCGCTGTCGACATGTTGCCTTGGCCCACTCGATCGTCAGATCTGTCTCCAGTCGAGCACATATGGGACATCATCCACAACCAGCATTAACCATCGCTGTACTGACCGACCAAGTGCAACAGACATGAAACTCCATCCAGCGAACTGACATCCTGCCTCTGTACAACCAAATGCAAGCACGTTTTCATGCTTGCATTCAACATTCTGGTAGTTACAATGGTTATTAATGTACCAACATCTCACATTTGCAATGGCTTGCCTCTGGGTTATATTAACCTCTGATCCTGCAGTGTTAATTGTTTTACATATAGAAATGTATTCCAGAAATATCGTTGCACTAAATTAATTACACTAGTGGCATTAAAATTGCTACACCATGAAGATGACGTGCTACAGACGCGAAATTTAACCGACACGGAGGAGATGCTTGATATGCAAATGATTAGCTTTTCAGAGCATTCACACAAGGTTGGCGCCGGTGGCGACACCTACAACGTGCTCACATGAGGAAAGTTTCCAAACGATTTCTCATACACAAACAACACTTGACCGGCGTTGCCTGGTGAAACGTTGTTGTGATGCCTCATGTAAGGAGGAGAAAATCGTACCATCACGTTTCTGACTTCGATAAAGGTCGGATTGTAGCGTATCGCGATTGCGGTTTATCGTATCGTGACATTGCTGCTCGCGTTGGTCGAGATCCAATGACTGTTAGCAGAATATGGAACCGGTGGGTTCAGGAGGGTAATACGAAACGCCGTGCTACATACCAACAAAATCGTATCGCTAGCAGTCGAGACGACAGGCATCTTATCCGCATGGCTGTAACGGATCGGGCAGCCACGTCTCGATCCCTGAGTCAACAGATGGGGACGTTTGCAAGACAACAACCATCTGCACGAACAGTTTGAGGAGATTTGCAGCAGCATGGACTATCGGCTCGGAGACCATGGCTGCAGTTACCCTTGACGCTGCATCACAGACAGGAGCCCCTGCGATGGTGTACTCAACGACGAACCTGGGTGCACGAATGGCAAACGTCATTTTTTCGGATGAATCCAGGTTCTGTTTACAGCATCATGATGGTCGCATCCGTGTTTGGCGACATCGCGGTGAACGCACATTGGAAGCGTGTATTCGTCATCGTCATACAGGCGTATCACCCGGCGTGATGGTATGGGGTGCCATTGCTTACGCGTCTCGGTTACCTCTTGTTCGCATTGACGGTACTTTGACCAGTGGACGTTACATTTCAGATGTGTTATGACCCGTGGCTCTACCCTTCATTCGATCCCTGGGAAACCCTACATTTCAGCAGGATAATTAACGACTACATATTGCAGGTCCTGTACGGGGCTTTCTGGATACACAAAATGTTCGACTGCTGCCCTGGCCAGCACAGTCTCCAGGTCTCTCACCAACTGAAAACGTCTGGTCAATGGTGGCAGAGTAACTGGCTCGTCACAATACGGCAGTCATTACTCTTGATGAACTGTGGTATCCAGTTGAGAAGCTGCATGGGCAGCTGTACTTGTACACGCCATCCAAGCTCTGTTTGACGCAATGCCCAGGCGTATCAAGGCCGTTATTACGGCCAGATGTGGTTATTCTGGGTACTGATTTCTCAGGATTTATGCACCCAAATTGCGTTATAATGTAATCATATGTCAGTTTAGGTATAATATATTTTTCCACTGAATACCCGTTTATCATCTGCATTTCTTCTTGTGTAGCAATTTTAATGGCCAGTAGTGTATTTTTTGGTGCTGCGACTTTTTTCCTTCAGTGTATACCAATCCGACCATAAGGATTTAGGACCACAGGATACACGGCTGTGCGTTTATTGTTCTGAATCCTCCATCGTGCTAACTCACTCACATTGCTTGATGGCCGACAATACAGTCAGTGAAATCCCAAATAGCGCCACCTCGCCAGACGCCAGGCTGCTCCGCGTGAGCAAAGTTCCCGCAGACGATGCTGACCACCGAGAGGCACCACCGACTTCCACCAGCTGTCGCACCGACCGCTTCCAGCCAGCGCGGCTGTGCCTTCAGTATTTACTACCGGCCAGTTGTTTGCTCCATCGATGGCAGCTTCCCGCGCTGCGGCAGGCAGTGCGAGTTTCTAGTCGTCGCTCTTGTGATGACGGTTTGTAGCGTCACATCAGTCTTGTCACGTAGATGTCTCTCTTACCAGCCTTATTATTTGAACCATAGTGTTCCACTTTGATGTGAATCTGTATGAAGTGTACAGGCTCTCTTATACCGGCTCTTCTATCGAACACAGATCTTGTAAAAAGTAAAAAGTACTAGAGTTCTGTAATGTCGTTCCTACCATGTCCTGCGATCGTGAATGTCTCTGGATTGGATATGGTAATGTCGTTTGACAAATTTTTAAGAACTTCTTCTGCTCGTAAGGCACCTACAGGAACTGTTTAAGTCTCACTATTTCCCTAAAATACTGTATCTCGTCTCGGTACAGCAATTCACCGTAAGCGTCCATATTTAAGATGCTCCATTTTACGCATTATTGCTTATATTGCGCCCAGTCCTCATTAAAAATCCACGCTTAAATTCCTCAACCTTTTTTACTTGGCGATAATTACTAACATAGTTTCTGTTACTTTCTCTCAGAGATGTGCACAAGTAAAATTTATACCTTGCAGATAACGCTTCTTGTTGTCCACCATAAAACTGTCCAGTCCAAATCTTTGGATGCAGGCTGGTCAAACGGTCGTGGAATAATGCGTATTTTTGCACAAAGAGCTTGCGTATCTCGTCTTCCTCAGTTTCCTAATATCGCATGGCTACTGGTATTGGTAGCCGTATAGGTGGAGATGAGTTATAAGGCTTGCAATGTGTACTGCAGAGTCAGTTAGCTGACGCAGTTCTTTGTCCTTTCTTCTCCGCTTATGGAAAATTCGCTATCCTTACTCCTGTTTTTGTTGATACATTCTCTTTGTGTAAATAATTCGACCAACAGTTCACAGTTTCTCCAGTTAATGCCCACCTGAATTTCTCTGAACTGAAATAGTGCTTTAATATTTTGCTGGTCTATTAAATTAGCTGCTCCTTAAATTTGCTTTCCGTTCCTTCATTTCTTCAATCCACTCTCACCATCTTTCAACAGTTCGTCTTCTGCACCTTAAATTTCTTGTGAAATCGTACCTCCCTTAGTGGTGCAACCATACACTTGTTCATGAATTAGTTGAGTTTACCTGACTTTGGACTGTTTGATCTCTTACATGTACCTGCCTTAGTGTCGCAACCACGCACTTGCTCATCAATTATCTGATTTAACCTGACTTCGGACTGTTTGATATCTTCCTCGATTTTCGGATCTAGTTTGGCGATCAACTCATCGTTCGTTTTTGCCTGAGCCACAACCTTCCTCTCAATTCTTGCGAAATTTACTTTCACCTTTCCGCCTATTTATTCGAAATACTTTTTGTTTTCCAAAGCCATCAACGAGAAAGGGTTGGAGATCAACTGTCACTGTGTTACTTCCTCGCGTCTAGAGGCTTCGAAGTTTTCTTTCCCCTATGACATCGTCACCTTTTCATCACACGTATACTCACACGAGATCATTCCCAGGTGTAAATAAACGACCATGACGAAGCTTGGAATGTATGTACAAGGGTCAAAAATGCAAAACAAATTCATTCGTTTCAACCCAGTTTTTAATGGTTAAACACCCCCCAAAAAGGGAATCTGGTATATTATGGTTGGAGGAGTGTTTTAAAAAACGTGGCATACAAAAAATGTGTTTCATATAAAAGTCGAAACGTAATTAACGTTATTGAAAACTGTGTAACAAACTTTTGTAATGATTTGAAATTTTGGAAACTACCCCTCCACCATTAATCAGTTTTGAAAAATGAAAACTTTTGTTATAACATAGAATAAAGAAGCTTTCACGCCACATCCATCCATGTGTAATACAGCTAGTTTCTGAAATACGATATTAGGAAAATAAGCTATGCACGACATGCTGTTGGATTATTTTCAACCTACCTGACAAACATATCTATATGTTCATTAGTATTCTAATTGTTTTACTTATTTTCGTTGTATGTTTTAAATTGTTATCTTACGTTTTAAATTTAACGCTTTGTAAAATTAATGTTTAGAATTTTAAAGCCGTATGTCTCCCATGTCACTCTGATGACAACTGGAACTGAGTGAAAAATTATGACGCCGACTCAAAAATTATGACGACGACTCATACAACACATAGAGCCTACGGAATATCAGACCAGCTGTGTGGCTGGATTGAAGAGTTTTTAGCAAACAGAACACAGCATGTTGTTATCAATGGAGAGACGTCTACAGACGTTAAAGTAACCTCTGGCGTGCCACAGGGGAATGTTATGGGACCATTGCTTTTCACAATATATATAAATGACTTAGTAGATAGTGTCGGAAGTTCCATGCGGCTTTTCGCGGATGATGCTGTAGTACACAGAGAAGTTGCAGCATTAGAAAATTGTTGCGACATGCAGGAAGATCTGCAGCGGATAGGCACTTGGTGCAGGGAGTGGCAACTGACCCTTAACATAGACAAATGTAATGTATTGCGAATACATAGAAAGAAGGATCCTTTATTGTATGATTATATGATAGCGGAACAAACACTGGTAGCAGTTACTTCTGTAAAATATCTGGGACTATGCGTGCGAAACGATTTGAAGTGGAATGATCATATAAAATTAATTGTTGGTAAGGCGGGTACCAGGTTGAGATTCATTGGGAGAGTGCTTAGAAAATGTAGTCCATCAACAAAGGAGGTGGCTTACAAAACACTCGTTCGACCTATACTTGAGTATTGCTCATCAGTGTGGGATCCGTACCAGATCGGTCTGACGGAGGAGATAGAGAAGATCCAAAGAAGAGCGGCGCGTTTCGTCACAGGGTTATTTGGTAACCGTGATAGCGTTACGGAGATGTTTGATAGGCTCAAGTGACAGACTCTGCAAGAGAGGCGCTCTGCATCGCGGTGTAGCTTGCTCGCCAGGTTTCGAGAGGGTGCGTTTCTGGATGAGGTATCGAATATATTGCTTCCCTCTACTTATACCTCCCGAGGAGATCACGAATGTAAAATTAGAGAGATTAGAGCGCGCACGGAGGCTTTCAGACAGTCGTTCTTCCCGCGAACCATACGCGACTGGAACAGGAAAGGGAGGTAATGACAGTGGCACGTAAAGTGCCCTCCGCCACACACCGTTGGGTGGCTTGCGGAGTATCAATGTAGATGTAGATGTAGAGATAGATCTCAGTACAAACAAAAACTTCCTTTTCATCCTTCTAAATGAAATGAGTTTCCAAACAAGCCAATCTATTTTTCGAAAAATACGTAAACTGGCCATTCGCTTGGGCCAAACCGCAAACCACGCTCTTGTCGATAAAGTGTTAATATCGTAATCATATTGCAGATACAAGTAATTGTATTTATGACGTACAACTTCTACTCATAAACACTGAAGTAAACCACAATTTTGATCACATTGCTTATAATTAAAGTAATACTGCCACAAGTTCTAAAGGTTTATTTAGTTTGACTTTTACAAATACGAAGTCTCTCCACCATAAAATTCATATGCTTTCCATCCTTCACGCCCTACTTAAACTGTTTACACAAATAATCTCACCAAGTGACCAGGGTGCTCATATTCCTGTTTTCACTAAGCTTATAAAGTTTGTGAACTGTCCATGGGACTATTGCACACAGTAGAACATCAGTACAGAGCCGTTAGAAAGGGTGGCCAGGGGTGTGCTGAGCGATGTAAGTAGGAAATCTAGTACTACACCTCTCGGCGTGAGAGAATAAAGCTAAAGATTAAAGCACTCACGAAAACTTATCAGAAATGAGTTGGTACATGGTATGCAATCGTACTATAAAAGCTCACTGTAGCAGAACTTAGCATTTCTAAAAGGAAAGTAAGGATCATAAAAAGCACTAAATCACCTAGATTCTCATTAACCTTCACTGAAATGAATAGCAGTTAAGCTTTGGGAATATTCTAATCCTCCTACTGTTTCATTTAGTAGCCGACGTAGTTTTGTGCGATTTATAGATGAGATTTTCTGAAAAGGAAAGCACAAATCGTCGATAATATTGTCGTGTAAGTTTCGTAACTATCCATATCAAACCAGAACAGTACAAAAAAGTAAATAAAAGTCTCGTGGCGATTTTTAATACATAAATTGTGATATAAAGAATTAAAATTACTGTGTTACACAATGTGCACTACTTAATGTCTGTGACCTACTATTTCCAGTGCTTTAAAAGATAGTGCAAAATCATGCGGGCACAATCCTAGACGATATCATTTGCAATTCAAAATTGATAGCGGTTAGTTATCTCCCTACAAACTAAGCTGTGTGGTTACGGGACCGGTGAGAGCGTGGGTCTCGTAACATGTACTACAAGGGTAGACCGCCTCTCTCACTGCGTACTATACACCAAATTTAGGATTTAAATTACGTTGTGCGAGGATACTGCTTTTTTGAACAAATGCGTACGAGTGATGCGAATTGCGTAAGCTGTTAAGTCATTTTCGCTGTAGCAGTACACACTTCAGAAAGCTGTGGGCCTAACTATGAACTTGTTCGTAATGTGCAGATTGATATAAGAGAGGAATGAGCTCATCCTCTATTTCTGATGCTATCAAGCAGAGTGCAATACTAAGACAACGAAGAAATGTGTTACATCTTGTGAAAGTTCCTGGCTGACACAGGTTACAGTCCTCGCTTCAGTTGGTGCGTGACGCTGCGAACTTGTTTGGCGGGTAGGCTGCTCACAGGCGCTTGGGCAGGCAGCCGTGGAACACTTACAGGGGCTACTGTATGTCAGGATTATGTCTAAATCCGCACTCCCCTTGTTTCCTCCTTCATTTTCTTCTTTTTTCGTTGTATTTGGTAATCTTTTGTCATGACTCCTAAGGGTACTGGATGGTGAGAATGTGCCAAAAACTCAGTATTTTCTTTTATTTAAATATTTATGATTTTCAGCATCTGACATACAAGACAAAATTAGTTGTCCGTTTTATAAAGTCAGGTAAGTAGAAATTTAAAAATGCTGTCAGTGTGAGAAAGATCCCTTGAAGTAAAAATGTTAAGTTGAAGTTAGAACCGACTCTCTTTTATTATTTTTCTTTATTATACTGAGGTGGCGAAAGTTTTGTTTTTTCAGCTGATACATCTGTTGTGAATATGGATACATGAACGTTTCTGTTACCGCCTACAGATTGTTAGTTTCGTTAGTTTTACTTCATGTGTTTACCATCATCAGAGTGCATTTTACGTAATACGTACATCCGCCTTGGACCCTTATTTTGGAGAAGATTACGTTTCAATACTGTGGGTACGTAGCAGACGTTTGCTATAAGGAAACCTGAATTTCTTGGAAATATTCGCAAGATGTAACGGACAAAGTTACACCAAGCTTTTAGTTCCGGCAAGAAACAAAAATTAGGTATACAACCAGAAGACGATAACAGTTTCAGTACTAATTTTGAAAGAGTCTCAAACACGATTATAATTCTTAAGTTACTGCTAATATCAAGGTTGGTTATGTATGATATGATAGGTACGGCTTGTGGAAGGATTGACAATGTCGTATTAACAGAAAAATCACAGTAGCAGGAGAGGACTCCCTACTAAACTATCTGTTGTTTGCAGTATGTCCCGGCAGATGAAATCCACCATGACCCCAAAATTATTAACAGCACAAAGTGCTATAAACTAAATATAAGGTTTGTGTATAAGCTGAGCTTTATCGCAAATGTAGAAGACCAGCAGAGACATTTTATGGTGCAATGAGTCTACCAATGTCAACTGCAAAATTCAGTTTCTGTGAATCCACAATATTAAACAGAAGTTTAAAACAAATACCCAAAGACTCACTGAAGGCAGTAGTGGAAGATTCAGTTCTTTTTATTTAAAAGCAGTAGGGACATAATGCCGTTTTTGATGGAACATGGCAGTAAGGAGACTAGAAACCATTCTGCTGTCTTGTCACTGCGCCATCACTCGAAATTGGTAAGGTGACAGGTTACGAATGGCTTCCAAAACGTGGTGTTGTTTTGGCAGACAACACAAATAATTGAGACGCTTAAGTGGGTACCATAGAGACATAGACAGGCATATTAAAATTTTGTGAGAGATCTGAAGCGTTGTAACTGAGGCAAGCATATATGGCAATAGTGCAGTTCAGAGGCTGAAGTGCTGTGGACATGTCCATAAAAGAATAGGAGCGTTATTAAGAAATCTAAAAAATATAAATGAAAGAGAAAAAGAACAATTACACCAAACCACTAACAGGAAGGTGAAGACATACAGACAATGCAATTAGTGAATTATGCTGCTGTTGTTGTCTTCAGTCTTCGGACTGATTGGATGCTGGTCTTCATCCTAGTCAGATGTTTGCAAGCCTTTTCATCTCTGCATAACTACTGCAACCTGCATTCATTTGAATCTATTCATTATGTATCCGAACTTTGGTCTCCTTCAGTAATTTTTACTACTCACTCTTCCCTTCATAACTATATTTACAATTCCTGATGGTTTGAAATATGACCTGTCAAACGATTCCTTCTCTCAATTAAGTCGTGCCATAAATTTCATTTCACTTCACTTTTTTAGTTATCCGAACTACCCATCTAATACTCAGAATTCTTCCGTAGCACTTCAAAACCTTCCAGTCTCTTCTTCACTGCACTATTAATCGTCATATTTTTATTTCCACTCGAAATACACTCCAGACAGACACCCTCACAGAAGGCTTCCTAATTGTTAGATTTATATTCTATCTTAAGAAATTCCACTTGTTCTTGCTATTGCCAGTATACTGTATAGTGTATATCGCTCCTACTTAGGCCATCATCAGTTATTTTGCTGACTGGATGGTTAAACTCAGCTAATATTTTGGTGTTAATTATTAGATGATGATAAGGGAATCAACTGGTACCATTTCATTCTGCAAAGCTGACTGTGTTGTGCGAATTGACGCCATCGTTTATCGTAGGACCGTATTTTTTCGAGGCGTTGTGTCCTGCGGGTCCTGTTACCTGTACCGTCATTGGTTAATGCCATGAGAGTCTTTTGCGCACCAACGTCATTTCAACTTTACAACACAGTGGATATGTGTGTGGGTAGGATCATTTTTATGCACATTCACAGGCAGTGAAGCGGCTGCTGCAGAGGCATTTCAAGGATGCTAGAATTATCAGCCATCATTTCACTATAGTCTGGCCGTCCTCATCACCTGGTCTTAACCCGCATGACTTCCGGTTGTGTGGTTACCTGAAAGATGTCGTGTTCAGTGCTGTAATTACGAACGTATATGAAATGAAGGCTCGCATCGGGCAACGCATTCTGAACATTACCACCGCGATACCCCGATCTGTAGCGGAACATGATATTTCTCGATTTCAACTTGTGGCAGAAAAAGGTGGATAGTATACTGAACATGTCTTGCGCCAGTCCCACGACAATTATAAAGCGGTGTCCTTTTGCCTTTTATGCAGTATTTGGTTCATGAACAGTTAAAAACCGATATCATATTGCATTTTATGTGGATTTTGGAGTCAGGACTATTAAAAACCCGTTTTTTTTCCATCCGATGTGGCACAACCTTGTCATGGTGGATGAACTTATCTAACTAACAGTGCCGAACTTGTGTAGTCAAGCACACTGAACTGAGGGAGTTCTATAATGTGCGACTCAAACCTTAGCTCTCTTATTACGATTCATCTGTCATTTCTACACAACTCCATTTACGTTTAGACTCTTACAGAGCCATCTACTGGTAAAATTCTCTTTAATTTCATTTATTTATCTATTTTTCTGTTCCATGACCGTTCCTCCTGCACCAATAATATGCTGTTCGAATCTGCCGTAATTCTGAGCAATGGTTCTCTTTCTACAGCGTTTTGGAACTGTATAATTCAAACATGGCTCCCCATGGTCGAAAAATGCTACAGTATTACCTGCCGAGCCATTGTGGTTCGCAATTCTCTTATTATCACTGATACAAACGCTGGCTGCAAGTATTTCTGTTACAAAATATTTCATAACAGTCTCATTTCGTAACAGCACAGAAGCGAAAAATTAAAATTAATGGAGAAGAACGAAAGTATTATGCTTCTTCAAACTTGAGGCCACGTTGTCTGTACAGCCGTCTTGCAATTCCTTTGGCTGAGACTCGTTTGCCTCAAAGACTTTAGTTAAGATAAACCAGTTAGCAGAACAATAGAGACTACACAGACAGTCGATTAGTGTGTGCAGATAATGGAGCAAAAGTCTGCTCGCGAGTAGGAGATGCGTCAAAAAATTTAATTTTTCGAATCGACAGTATAACCGACAACTTTCGATTTCGAACCTAATAAATAATGTGGTTACAGTGCCCAGTACTAACTGCTATTGTAGGGAACGGATGCAGGTGATCACTAGGGAGGAAGATCAGAAATTAAGGAGCTCTCGATGGTGAGGTTATTGGAGACAGAACTCAAATCTGGGATTGCGGCAGGATGGGGGAGGAATGTAACCGTATCCTTTCTAAGAAAATCATCCGACAGATTAGGTAAAATGGCCGAGACAAAAGATTCGGTTGCCATTTGTGGGTCCTGTAATGTCAACGCCTATATTTGGTGTCGCCAGTGCACGAAATTTATCAAGTAATCAATAGTTTTCCAGAAATGACTTTTAAGCCTATACGTGAGAACTGAGGAAAGACTTATATTGTTACTCATTATTATATTGTGAAATGTCCAACAACAATATGTTTTATTATTTTTATAACCAGTTTTCTACAAGGAATAATCATATAACAAAAGATAATACCACTAAATGAATGTATTTGCACTGTATTGTCTGTGAAACCTTTCTGCTGTTGTTCTTCTCTGTGATGTATGAAGCGGATGAGATCTAAGACAATCTGAGGTCTGTTCTTTTAATTATTGTAAAAGGCAGTCATAAATGATCAAAAGAAAAATATGACGTACAATTTACTAAATGGAATTCTAGTGTGCGGACTTTTATTTGTAACCAGATAACCAACTATGAATGTTTTAACTTTTGTGTCCGCAGCATTTCAGACTGTGCTTTGTCTGCCGCCATTAGTGAGCTTATGGAGCGGCAGTATTAAACTGCAGAAATAAACAGACACTAATTTTTTCGGTCGTAATTACAATATTTGAACTCCGCGGACAAGAACCCACAGGAATTTATTATTTTTCTATTCTAACAGTGGAAATAACATTCACAAGAACGATCTTAAACTTTACGTAAATGAAATAGTTTTTATAGGTGGTGCGTAAGATAAATTTTTCTCAGAATAATTTATCTGTAAGTTTAAATAAAAATATTTACGACACCAGTGTTGTTATGGGTAAAGGCTGTGGTGTGATACATATATTATTTGGTGCGTATATTTTAATGTCAGGTAAGGAATTACTGAAACTCATTATTACCGGGCTCAGCAGCACGTAAATAACAATTATCAGCGATTATTTATTTCTATCAAATAATACTGTTATTCTTGCTGCTTCATTTCCATACGTTTTACAATAACACGTACACGCCACCACAACAACTTTAAACAGAACCCCAAAGAACCCATTAAAGTCCGAACCACTGTCTACCCTTATGCGAGCTGTGTGTTTTCCAGTGTACACAGGAACAACACTTGGCTACTTGCAGTTAATACTAATCCTTATATCGTCGCCGTGTACTGTATTCCATCGCACAGAATCTAATGTAAGCACTTTGTTTCCGGACGAGGCTGGGGCGTGACGAGAACAGATCAGGTCCAGCTGCTACTCGTCATAAGATACCCACACTAAACAAGGTGAATGTTGACATCCTACTCCAGTCGTTGCTTATACTGACAAGTGTCTGACCTCATTACCTCACATACAAGCTGCATCAACCGTTAAAGTGATCGTTAAGGACAGACTCGGCGAGCACAAAACTGTCCATTACTGTTCCTCGTAGTATTGGTTATCCAGTAGAGTGCTGTGGAAGTATAAACAAATACGGTGTTACTAGATGACCATTTGAGATGTTAACGGCGGTACCGCTCATTCCCCCCATCGTGGGTGATTTCCAGAAGAGAGGTCTCCTGATAGGAAGTCTTTTCAAGCCCTTAACCGCCGTCCTAGGGTGCGTGAGACCCTTATGCCCACTTCTCGCTACTGGAGGAAGTCTAGAAGTACGAACAAAGACAGCCAGTTCTTCATACAGTTGATGACGTCTTTAGTGGTACACGAGATGTGTGCCAAGCCAGACGAATGTTGACGTGTGAGGCCTGTCACTGCCTCTTTTACATGTACTGCAGTAAGAAGTAATGTTGAGCATGTGTCTGAACCCTTTTTACTGTCAGTAGGAACGATCAGCAGCTGATTATGCTGCACGGGTATACTTATGCCAACGATTAATTCAACAGCGTGCAAACCCTTATTGTGGTACAAGTAGAGTCTTTGCTGTTCACAGGTGTGGCGCCATTTCATCGTGATCAGGTAGCACATTTTCACAGTCTGCAGGCATGGACTGACGTGAATACTTATAAAACTGTTGAACCACGCCACTAGAAGTTTCTGTAAATTTTTTGGCCGGCATTTTTGCTAACTGTAAGCATTTCGAGATCCTGCTCTCAGCGTCAGCGGCTGTCGTAAAAACACTTTCCCAAATGCACTCTACTCGATTTGCTAGAAAATGTTTCTTTATGACTGTGCCGAAACTACATCATGAACGCTGCAGCTCCTCTGCTTAGTATAAACTCCCGTCGCTCTCTGTATAGCAGATTCTGTGACAGAGGGGGAGGAGGAGGAGGAGGAGGAGGAGGAGGAATAGTTCCCTGGCTTCCATGTTCTCCTAGCCTAAACCCATTAGACTTCCATTTGTGGGAACATTTGAGGGTGCTTGTGTGTCGGACACATGTTAAAGTTTAGTCTGTGGGCCCGTGGTGTGGAAGGACGCGAAGCCATATGCAGTATTCTAGCTAATGCAGAATTCTAAGGGAACTTTGTTTTCTGCAGGTAGAGCTGCGAGGTGCCGGGGTGGAGAAGAGTTTGTACCTCTTTAATTCTGATGAATTTTGCATGAGAACGAGACATGCACTCGACCCTCTCCTTACCTACAACCAAATTAATTATGCGCTCAACGGTAACGAAAGGAAATGATAGTGGACCCTGCTAGTTGGTAAAATAAGGATTGCACACTCACAATAATTTAATAAAAATCGTAATATACTCAGAGAAAAAAAGAGAACTTTATCATCATAAACAACAGGAAATGGGATTCTGCATATATCTACGTAATGATATGCGGATTAAATATTACAATGGCATTTATTATACATCAGAACATAAAAACACATAATTATCGACACAAACAGTAGGTTAAAGGATATGGTATACTGAACTATTATGAGAATAAGAGTTGGTTCGAGAAAAAGGGGCTCTCACTCTCTGTGATGAAATAGATTGACGATAATGACTGGAGGTCCTAATGAATCACATATTACTCACCCGACTATATTGCAGTATCGCAATTAGTAGTGAGAGGTCAAATGAGATCACATGGAGAAACAAGCAAGGTGGATTTGTAGCAAAGCGAAGGCGCATGCTGTTGAGGGCTTAAAACTGTTAGGTCTTACAATGCTGGAGCCGCAAAATAAAGGGTTATTACAAATGATTGAAGCGATTTCACAGCTCTACAATAACTTTATTATTTGAGATATTTTCACAATGCTTTGCACACACATACAAAAACTCAAAAAGCTTTTTTAGGCATTCACAAATGTTCGATATGTGCCCCATTAGTGATTCGGCAGACATCAAGCCGATAATCAAGTTCCTCCCACACTCGGCGCAGCATGTCCCCATCAATGAGTTGAAAAGCATCGTTGATGCGGCTCGCAGTTCTGGCACGTTTCTTGGTAGAGGAGGTTTAAACACTGAATCTTTCACATAACCCCACAGAAAGAAATCGCATGGGGTTAAGTCGGTAGAGCGTGGAGGCCATGATATGAATTGCTGATCATGATCTCCACCACGACCGATCCATCGGTTTTCCAATCTCCTGTTTAAGAAATGCCGAACATCATGATGGAAGTGCGGTGGAGCACCATCCTGTTGAAAGATGAAGTCGGAACTGTCGGTCTCCAGTTGTGGCATGAGCCAATTTTCCAGCATGTCCAGATACACGTGTCCTGTAACGTTTTTTTCGCAGAAGAAAAAGGGGCCGTAAACTTCAAACCGTGAGATTGCACAAAACACGTTAACTTTTGGTGAATTGCGAATTTGCAGCACGAATGCGTGAGGATTCTCTACCGCACAGATTCGCACATTGTGTCTGTTCACTTCACCATTACGAAAAAATGTTGCTTCATCACTGAAAACAAGTTTCGCACTGAACGCATCCTCTTCCATGAGCTGTTGCAACCGCGCCGAAAATTCAAAGCGTTTGACTTTGTCATCGGGTGTCAGGGCTTGTAGCAATTGTAAACGGTAAGGCTTCTGCTTTAGCCTTTTCCGTAAGATTTTCCAACCCGTCGGCTGTGGTACGTTTAGCTCCCTGCTTGCTTTATTCGTCGACTTCCGCGAGCTACGCGTGAAACTTGCCCGCACGCGTTCAACCTTTTCTTCGCTCACTGCAGGCCGACCCGTTGATTTCCCCTTACAGAAGCATCCAGAAGCCTTAAACTGCGCATACCATCACCGAATGGAGTTAGCAGTTGGTGGATCTTTGTTGAACTTCGTCCTGAAGTGTCGTTGCACTGTTATGACTGACTGATGTGAGTGCATTTCAAGCACGACATACGCTTTCTCGGCTCCTGTCGCCATTTTGTCTCACTGCGCTCTCGAGCGCTCTGGCGACAGAAACCTGAAGTGCGGCTTCAGCCGAACAAAACTTTATGAGTATTTCTACGTATCTGTAGTGTGTCGTGACCATATGTCAATGAATGGAGCTACAGTGAATTTATGAAATCGCTTCAATCATTTGTAATAGCCCTGTACTTATCCAATCCTGAAATCTGTAGCAAGTCGTCGGTAGGCAGCGTTCTGAGGATGTAGGCGCCGACTTCTGCTGTGCAGCAACTCTGTTTCAACCCCCAGCCTCGAAGGCTGTCCGAGAATTCTAAGTTCTGACGAAAAAGTGCGACCAAGTCGAAAGACCGTCCGATGAAGATCATGTCCCGAATGCCCTGCGCCCACGCAAGGCAAGAGCGAAGCCAACGTTGCTCAACTCCCTACTATCATCGAAAACCGCCAATCAGCATTCAGTGCTGATTCAAAACTTCCCCCACACTGTCTCAGAACATCATTCGCAGCAATAGCGACAGTTCCCTCCAATTTCGAGAAGGGCATTATGAAGTCAACTAGCCTCAATTTAAGGAGACCAATCATGCCTCTGCCATTCAGCTGAGGGCACCTAACTTGCCGTTTGACCGGCTACGAAAATAACATGCCTACACCATCGGCCATTCAGCACCAGACAGTAGCGCCCAGCAGGGCACGGTCCACAAGTATTCACAGAATCATAAGGACAATGCAGTCAGTCGGTGCCAGCAGTTTTCGTTCCAGACGCGCCGGAATGGTAAACACATAAACTGCGGCGGCACTCAAACGTCTTGTAGGTCGTTTTGCCCTGCATACCATAGGTGAAACTCGACCGACGTCAGTCGTTCCGCCAGGAGCTTAAGCCCATTGATGTACGACCCTCTCAGTATTCGGAGAAGTGCAACTCCCAGCCGGAAATGGAGTCTGCCACATCCTCCGATGCTCGCCTCGCACAGGCCACCCAGGGAAGTACCACAACATGTATAGGAATAAAGTGAAAAGTATTTTGAGCCCTTAATACAAATATTCTCATTACAATTAACTTTTTCAGCCTGTAACCACCGTGCAATGACATAAAACATTAACAAAATTGATGAAAATGAGAGGGGACATGCAAAAGAGGGTATGGAACCTCTCAGACTAACACAAACATTCTTGAAAATTTCATGTAAGGAATAGTTTCACGTGGTATCCAGGTGCACTGTGTTCTTGTTTCTCATATGTGGTATGAAGAATAGCAGATAATGCATTTTAATATGAAAATGATACCGATCTGGTCGCATTTCTTTTATGAAACTAGGAAGAAAAGGTACTTAGTAAAGACTGAATGATTTATTACTAACAAGGCAATCGCAGTCATGATAAGTACATCGTGAGCAAAATGGAACAGAATCTGAAAATATTTGAGACACTGTAAGGTAGGCAACCCAACTTACAGCATCTGCCTCAGTTGTAGATTATGTAAATCGGGTTGCCTATCCAACAGTGAAAGATATATGTTTTGAGTCAGTTTCACTTCGGCCAACCTGTAGTTCACACTGTGCAGCGGATCCTAGTCGCCAACATGTCAAGCCCAAACTGTAGCTCAGGATACATTGGGTAGTATGGCTTCAAAGCACGTGCCAATGAACACAGGTCAGTGACTGAGGTCTTATTTTCTTAAATTACGTTTCATTTCTTACCCCTAGAGCTAAAATGGACTATTCGAGTCTTGACCTATTGCAGTGAGACATTCTTTTCAGACAATTACAAGGCTAGTTGGCAGTGGGGTAGAGGTAGTGCCAGTACGGGGGGAAATTCCAGTTCCGGCACTTGCTATGCCATCATGTACGAGTGAGAGACGAAAATTATGAAAGCCTTGTGTATGAGTAAGCATAATATTTTGTATGTACAAAGTACTGTGGTTGGATGACTTGCTCCGCATGTGTAGTGTACCCGTATCGCTCCTTTCAGCCGTATGGCTTGCGGACATCTTCAGAGTGGGCTGAAAGACTGGCGCTCTAGCGCTTGCTCCGTCCCTCCGTGCCTCTGAGCATGCGATCACAGATACATAACCGCTAGATACGTAACAGCTGGAGTTATTCATGTAATGAATCTGTGGCTACGTTGTCGATCCACGGTGGAAGATGATGTAGCAATAAGAACTACACTGTGACGTCTTTGCAAGTTTATTAAAGAAAGCTCCGGATTCCATGATCTGTCCAAATTGAAACCACTATATTAATTAAATTATTCGCCAAAAGGATGTCAATTCTATATGTCACCACCGTGTCCCAAAAAGATGAAGTGCACACTAAGATATCGACCCTTTCGTACAGAATAGAGTGACCAGTGAAAATGCAATGTTCTGCCACAAGCCGATTTATTGGGCTGTAAAAACTGTATGTATCTAGCTGCTCCGTGCATGTTTCATCGACTGTACGGGTAATTTGTCAGATGTGCAAATGGTCGCAATAGCAGAGGATCTTGTAAACCCTGGCATGTCGGAACTTCAAGTCATCCTCACTTTGGTTCAAATGGCTCTGAGCACTATGGGACTTAACAGCTGAGGTCATCAGTCCCCTAGAACTTAGAACTACTTAAACCTAACTAACCTAAGGACATCACACAAATCCATGCCCGAGGCACGATTTGAACCTGCGACCGTAGCGGTCGCGCGGTTCCAGACTGAAACGCCTAGAACCGCTGGGCCACTGCGGCCGGCCATCCTCACTTCGCTCGTCACTTACCAAACCAGTTGAATTTTCTAAAATCTGTCAAATCGAATAAGCAGGCATTACCTGTATGTCAGCTAGTGGATAACCAGGGCCCGGGAGTGTTAGATGGGGAGAAATACACGTGCAGCTAAGACGTAAAGACTCTCCTACTGAGCCCGCATGATTTACTTTGAACATACCTAATCACTTAACGTCACTTTTGTAAAGATTATACTTTGCTGATTGGTACTTATTTCTTCTCACATATTGAGCACATTGTCTATACCCCGATTTTTCTGACTGAGCTGTAGTAATCTCCTGTTATTGTAAGATTTATAGTTTATTCTTGTGCGTTTTGATGTTTCCATGTCGACCTTAACACATGTAATTTTTCTTGGCGTTTTATGTTCCTTGTCATGCACTCATGGTCAACGTGGCTGTTTGGACTTAGTAGAATAAACTTATTCTGAGTGTTAGCCAGGTTGATTTGTAACCATTTACTATGCTCATTACGTCATCTATTCGAGCTCTATATATGTAGCTATATTAACAGCAGCCGCCCATCTTCCCCGCTTGAGACAAGACACTGACGGTACATGGTTATGGGCAGCAGAGTACGAAGACAGGATATGACGCAGTTCTGGGTGACAAATAACATCATTTGTCCGTGCTGCTTACGTTTAGCTGCATCTTTTTTTACACACTCTATTAGGCGCAATCATGACCCCGCTCCCCCTTACCCCCATCCCCCGTCAAAAAATAGTTGACTATAACCGTTTCTGTTTTCATATGCACCAGTTTCCGTATCATGTAGCATGAATAGCACAGAATTGTTACATAATTACGAGTAATGCTTAACAGGATACTTTTCAGTTTCTAAACCACGAGAATGGACTTTCGGCCTGACCAACTGCATTAAGTTATCTAGACATAGAAAGGCACCTGTGTGCAGGCTGACCACACAGGCTGCCAACAACAGATGCGAGGCGATTTGCGAGCCCACGAGTAGTACCGACTAAACCACACGACGCTGAATAAGGAGAAGTAAGAAGGAAAATTGGATAAATCGCTCTATTAATAAAAAATAAGACTGACGTTCCAGAAGATAGCCGGTAACGACTGAAAGACACAGAATTTCGCCCATTTACACGTTGTGCGAAGAGAAACACTGATAACGGCTAGGGAACACATCGATTTTATATTGGATAAGTTTGTTGCTTATAGTTATCGAATCAGCTGCACGACACTTACTTCTCAAATTTACAGTCGGATGGTTTTCGAATGTTGTATTTCTCTAGTGCCTTGGAAGCTAAGTTTTAGTGACGTGCCGGCCACTGTGGTCGAGCGGTTCTAGGCGTTTCAGCCCGGAACCGCGCTGCTGCTACGGTGGCAGGTTCGAATCCCGCGTCGGGCATGGATGAGTGTGACGTCCTTAGGTTAGGTTTAAGTAGTTCTAAGTCTAGGGGACTAATGACCCCAGATGTTAAGTCCCATAGTCCTTAGAGCCATTTGAACCATTTTTAGTGACGTAAATAAATAATAATAATTGTTATTATTAACAGAATTCTGTACATCACTATCTTCTATAGGCCAGGCCTTGCCACTGCAACCATATTTATCTCTCCTCTGCTGAGCATTTGAATTCAGCCTACTGTTTGAATTTAAGTCACTCTCTCACAGAATCCAGATTATTCTTCCCTGACCTTCCTTTCTTCACTAAAGCCTTCCCTTTCAATGTGGTCTTCAGTAATTCGTTGTGACGTATCGAGTGACCTCGAATATTGTTCTGCTCTCTTCTATGGTAGCTTTCAGTTCCCCTGTTTCATCTACTTCGTTGAGGACACACTCATTCAACTTTTCATTCTCCACATTATTTTCAGCGCCTTTCTCTCACGTTCCCATGTCCATTGCTTCCAGGCGCCGTACATAGTGCTTGACTAGGACTCATGTTTGACAAATATGTAACGAACAACTCGAGACACATGTTTTAATACGTATTTGCCTACTTGTTAGAAGCTGTTTAGTGTTACTGAACCCTCTTTAGAAAGGACTATTCTCCTTCTGGTCTCCGTGGTGCACCTGTTGTCTTCACTGACAAAGCTTCCTAAGTAACGGAACTGACTATAGTGTCGTATTGTTTCATGACGTTTGTTTGAGTCTGTTCATTGGATTTTTTGAGGGTTATTACTTTGCTTTTTGAAGTATTTACTTTCAATTTGCTTCCCTTAATGTTGATGAAAAAATACACAACATTTTACTTAGTTTCTTTTCCGATTCTGCAGTTGATGAAATGTCATCTGGAAAACTTATACAATGCAATTCGTGTCCGCAGATTTCGGCGTCTTTACCCTCTTCTCATATTTAGACATGAACTCCTCAATGAACATATTCAACAAGTGTGAGGGTGGTGTGTAACCTTCTCTCACTATGTTTGTTATTATTATGAATACATTATTGTTATGAATATAGTAATGTTATGTAAATGCTATTGTTATTATTACTAAAATCTTAGGCGTGGGTGGCAAGATGAAAGTGATGGTGACGTGAAGGGAGGGGAGAGACACTCATAAACTATGAGACCTCTCCCTCTCGGACCCTCCCCTAACCAGGACTGAAACGTGGATCGTCATCTGCTCCATAAATGGTGACCCTTCTATACCATACTTTTCTTGAGTACTTTAACACTTGCAAACAGGCCATTGCGTACGTTGTTGGCTTTCTACGGAAGGAACACTTTGTACTGTGGCGATTTCCGTGCTTCATTAGTGCGTTAATGAATCTAAGAGTTTTAATGATTTCCAAGATTACGGAAGGCATGAGGTCATCAACTATATGATTAACCAAATTATGCAACAAATTGAGAAAAAAAATCGTCGAAGTTGCAATATCAATTCTGTTTGTTGACGATTAGTTTCGAGTCCTAATCTCGTTAGCAAATCATGCACTAAGATATGCAGTACCATCCATTACGACGGCCACATGATTGTTCGTTTTAGTTAAACATATCATTGAAAAATAATGCAGAAGTGGACTTCATTCACCTAATTGTTGGATAAGTTGGTGAACCTAGAAGAGTTTGTGCTATGCATATTAAGGACCTAAGAGGAGTCACAAACTGTAGGACGAAACGCAGAAGCAGCATTAAAACTTCAGTCGACAAAAACGTTCTACTGCCATAGATATAGAAATACTGCACCAGTTGAAGGTGGGTGGACACCCGGGGCGCTTTCTCGCATAAAAGTAGGTTACAGTACGCTTGTTCGCCCACTGCTTGAATACTGCTCACCGTTGTGGGATCCGTACCAGATAGGGTTGATAGAAGAGATAGAGAAGATCCAACGGAGTGCAGCGCGCTTCGTTACAGGATCATTTAGTAATCGCGAAAGCGTTACGGAGAAGATAGATAAACTCCAGTGGAACACTCTGCAAGAGGAACGCTCAGTAGCTTGGTACGGGCTTTTGTTGAAGTTTCGAGGACATACCTTCACCGAGGAGTCAAGCAGTATATTGCTCCCTCCAACGTATATCTCGCAAAGAGACCATGAGGATAAAATCGGAGAGATTAGAGCTCACACAGAGGCATAACGACAATCTTTCTTTCCACGAACAATAAGAGACTGGAATAGAAGGGAGAACCGACAGAGGTACTCAAAGTACCCTCCGCCACACACCGTTAGGTGGCTTGTGGAGTATGGATGTAGATGTAGAAAATAAAGCGATACAATAAAAGTGGCCTGTTGCTGTATTTCTTTTATTATTTCAGTATGTGGCCATGGAGTTCAACCGCAGTTAAGGTGGAAAGTGTTAAATATACACACTGACATCTTGACCAACTGTCTGGCGGAAGAGGCAACATTTTAATACTCGTAGACGAGGCCCATGCGTCACATTCCTTTGCAGGCGAAATGAAGATACTTGCCGTCTGAAAGCTGTCACACAATTAGCAAGTGTCAGCAGAATTTGTCCAGAGTGCCGGTTCTGGAGCGACAGCCACCCGGCGCTGGAATCCGGCCAGTTCCAGAGCTGGGACGGCCACAACCTGTTGCACGTGGTGGAAGCCGCCCCTGGCGACCGGTCGAGCCGGCAACCGCGCCGGGCCGCGGCGCGGAGAAGACGAGTTAATTAGCACGGGGCTCACGTAATAAATGGGAAAGCCTGTAAATCAATTTCCCGCCCCTCGCGTCGCCAGGGGGTGCGAGGCGCGAGTAATTGGTGGGGAGGGCGCAGATTGCGGCCGAGGTGCGCGCCGGCCGCCAGGGGGCGGGGCCCGGTGACGTCACGGGACCGCACACGTCGACCGGCCGGCCCTACCGTTAGCGGTCGCCCTGACGGCTCTCTCAGGCAACCACTGACCTACAGGCGTCGCCCCCAGTCCCGAGACGTGCGTACAGCACTTCACTAGAGTCACAGTCAACAATCTGAGCCAAAGGTATTTCCTCACTGAACGACTCAACCACACACGCATTTGTCAGTATAATGAAGAAAAAAATGTAAAAATAAAAGATTCACTATACGGTATGACAAGTCGCAATTGTAAACTGCTGATCAGAACAGCATACGTGAGGCTTTCTGTAAGTAACGCAACACTTTTTTTTCCTCGGCTAATTTCGATTACAATGTAAGGTAGCAGATTTTGCACCCTACATGATGCTAAATCAGTACTAATACACCGAATAATATTTGATAATTGGCCCACCGGTAGGAGAGAATGGACACAGAAAAGGAAGTTGTGTGTGTCATGTCAGACTAACGAGATGGGCTCAGAGGCTGGAACACGGCCGGAACCTCAAAGGATGGTGTTTATGTCATGTCAAACTAACGGGATGGCCGCGGCCGGACCCCTTCGTCGGCTGGCACTTCAGACCACCGAAGACGTTCGGGGAGGCTGGACCATCACAACAAGAAGCGAGAAGGAGCTATATGCGAAAGAGATAAAGACGATTTCGCGCCACAGTGGAAAATTTGCGGAAGGCTGTGACGGGATTGGCGCAGAGCGCGTAGAGATACGTGTTAAAAGTTTGGCGGCAACAGTAACCGTGGGAGAATGCTGTGTCGTGGTTGGGTACAAACGCGCACGGATACGTGGAAGTCTGTGTCGTGATTGGCTACCAACGCGCACGGATCCATGCGGCGAAGAACGGCCAGGTTTGCAAAAACTCTGAAGGAGGACTCTGGGATCGGCTCTGGAGGAGAGCAGTCGCGGTGTCTAGCTGCCCTGCTTGGAGAGAAGTAGGTTGGAGGAGTTACCGGCATTGAGTCCAGTGGTTACTCTCCGAGTCTGAATAGTTTAGAGCATATGACTCCACACACGTAACATTATCTGTTCCTCTGAGGAGAGGAACAGATATGTACTAACTTGTGGTCTTCATATGCAATCTGAAGCGTACCTTTGCTGCCGCGCACTTGAGTCGACCAACTACCCTTGGCATATGTGCAAGCAGCTTGAGTATTGACTTGTGGCGGACTCGTTGGAGATTAAAGCCAAGCTCGCTTACGGGAAAGACGGCACCACGACGTTGGCTGGGTCGACCGTCGTAATCATCACGGAGAATTACGGTGATATTAGCAATCATCAGCCAAAGTAGGGCACTGTAATTCTAAATAAGTTCGCATTCCGCTAGCTCTTTGACTGTCGCTCTCTGAGTCTGTGTCCGTTCAGGCAGAACTGCAATAGAGTCACTTGCGGGTTCAGTGTTGACTTAAGTAGTTAGGAAAAGAGAATACATTGTGCCAATGGTACGCTAGTTAGGTTAGAGAGTGTATTGCGTTGTCATGTTATGCTAGAAATATTGTTCATCCTGTTCTGAATAAATCTTAATTTGGTATCATATCCTAATCACCGCATTATTGATTTCGTAGCTAGCAATCACCATATTTTTGTTTAATAATTAGAGTGTAATGGTAATTTCGATGCAAATGATACTGGGGGCATAACCGCGAGTTTAAACAGAGCCAACTTAAGTCAGACAGCAACTCAAGGTCGACAAAGACTACCAATAGATATTTTCCAATATATCGATAATTTTACAATAAACACCCCGTATGTTGCAACAAAATACGGAATCTGTTGTGGGACACCGTGGAATAACATAGCTTCAGCCCCGCTGTAGTTTCATGAAGTTCCGATAGCAGGCGGCGCTATACATAGCCTTCAAAGTGGTGTCTGTAACACAGATACGTTCCAAGCAAAGAGCTTGTAACACCGAAAATGCAGGATGCATGGCACCTGCTACCGATATACGAGGGCAGTTCAATAAGTAATGCAACACATTTTTTTTCTGAAACAGGGGTTGTTTTATTCAGCATTGAAATACACCAGGTTATTCCCCAATCTTTTAGCAACACAACACTATTTTTCAACGTAATCTCCATTCAATGCTACGGCCTTACGCCACCTTGAAATGAGGGCCTGTATGCCTGCACGGTACCATACCACTGGTCGATGTCGGAGCCAACGTCGTACTGCATCAATAACTTCTTCATCATCCGCGTAGTGCCTCCCACGGATTGCGTCCTTCATTGGGCCAAACATATGGAAATCCGACGGTGCGAGATCGTGGCTGTAGGGTGCATGAGGAAGAACAGTCCACTGAAGTTTTGTGAGCTCCTCTCGGGTGCGAAGACTTGTGTGAGGTCTTGCGTTGTCATGAAGAAGGAGAAGTTCGTTCAGATTTTTGTGCCTACGAACACGCTGAAGTCGTTTCTTCAATTTCTGAAGAGTAGCACAATACACTTCAGAGTTGATCGTTTGACCATGGGGAAGGACATCGAACAGAATAACCCCTTCAGCGTCCCAGAAGACTGTAACCATGACTTTACCAGCTGAGGGTATGGCTTTAAACTTTTTATTGGTAGGGGAGTGGGTGTGGCGCCACTCCATTGATTGCCGTTTTGTTTCAGGTTCGAAGTGATGAACCCATTTTTCATCGCCTGTAACAATCTTTGACAAGAAATTATCACCCTCAGCCACATGACGAGCAAGCAATTCCGCACAGATGGTTCTCCTTTGCTCTTTATGGTGTTCGGTTAGACAACGAGGGACCCAGCGGGAACAAACCTTTGAATATCCCAACTGGTGAACAATTGTGACAGCACTACCAACAGAGATGTCAAGTTGAACACTGAGTTCTTTGATGGTGATCCGTCGATCATCTCGAACTAGTGTGTTCGCACGCTCCGCCATTGCAGGAGTCACAGCTGTGCACGGCCGGCCCGCACGCGGGAGATCAGACAGTCTTGCTTGACCTTGCGGCGATGATGACACACGCTTTGCCCAACGACTCACTGTGCTTTTGTCCACTGCCAGATCACCGTAGACATTCTGCAAGCGCCTATGAATATCTGAGATGCCCTGGTTTTCCGCCAAAAGAAACTCGATCACTGCCCGTTGTTTGCAACGCACATCCGTTACAGACGCCATTTTAACAGCTCCGTACAGCGCTGCCACCTGTCGGAAGTCAATGAAACTATACGAGACAAAGCCGGAATGTTGGAAAATATTCCACAAGAAATTTCCGGTTTTTTCAACCAAAATTGGCCGAGAAAAAAAATGTGTTGCATTACATATTGAACTGCCCTCGTATAATATTTTTTAAATGTATGTAAATATTTGTAATTTAAATGCTTTCTTTTAATAGGTAACGACATTGCTTCACTGTATGAGTACATTTAGGGAGAAGTCTGTTGACGTTTCATTGTATTTATCTGTATTTTACTGTAAAACTTATAAGCTCTGGGAAAAAGCCAAAGGAATTGTTATTTGTGTCGACTAACAACGATAATAGCAGTGCTGGTGCGCTGTAATATCTTTGGGTAGGGGGTTGTTGTGCAGAGCACGCGGAGAGAGCGAGAGACGGGTTCCAGCGCTTGTGGTGTGCGGAAGTGTGGTGTTAATGCTCTCGCAGTAGAGAATACCATTTCGGCAGCATCATGTACGCGCGCCGGCCAGATGACTAGTAGCAGGAGAAAGGACAGTGGACGGGCGGAAGAGCCTGTATTAGTTACGATTGCCCATTCCTATAATTAGCTGTGGTCCCACAAGATGCTACCGTCCTCAACAACATCAGCAGTTCCAGCAACACAGATTCGTCGTTGGCTCCGAGTTTCGTCGCACGCACAGCACTGAAGTAAGACTGTTCATTGGTAGAAAGTATTAACGACTAACCCAGCAGCACAACTGAATGTGATTTGATTAATGATCTTTATTTAAATAATAATCAGTTTAATTCAGGGCGATTGTGTCCTCATTGCCCCCAGACATTGTTACCAAGCAGACTCCTTGTTCCGTTTTTTCTGTGGTGTCACCGCCAGACACCACCATTGCTAGGTGGTAGCCTTTAAATCGGCCGCGGTCCGTTAGTATACGTCGAACCCGCGTGTCGCCACTATCAGTGATTGCAGACCGAGCGCCGCCACACGGCAGGTCTAGAGAGACTTTCTAGCACTCGCCCCAGTTGTACAGCCGACTTTGCTAGCGATGGTTCACTGACAAAATACGCTCTCATTTGCCGAGACGATAGTTAGCCTAGCCTTCAGCTACGTCATTTGCTACGACCTAGCAAGGCGCCATTATCAGTTGCTATTGATATTGTAAAGAATGTACAGACAAGAGCTACGTTCAGCATTAATGGATTAAAGTTAAGTATTCCACCATCTGCGTCCGTTTTTCTTAGTTCTAATTTCCTTGTCCTGTTCCAGACCTCACGCCAGGCTGTGTGTGCTTAAACGCGTGCCTTTCGGCTTCCTCTCTTCATACGGGTTGGCTCTCCTGCCAATCCACAACATTTTGGCGACGAGTTTTCCCGCGTTCTTATCAATATTGCCCTGATTTACTTGTTTAATGGCTTCGCCACCATCTCCAGATGTACTGTCCGAATTTTATGGCTTACAGAATCAGCAGACGCAGGCCTTACTGGATGCCCTTGGACAGCTCGTCCAGGGTCAACGAGCAATGCAAAACGATGCGGCAGCCGCCGCTGCCCCGCTAACGCAGCCACAACACGCGGTTGCACCAACTTTTCGACCTTCTGATGCTGCACTGGAAAGCTGGAAGCAGTGGTCACGCCAATTTGGATTCCATCTCGCCGCCTACAGAATTCAAGGTAACGAGCGGCAGCCTTTTTTGTTAGCATCCGTCGGCGTTCAAACGTACCGTGTGATAGTCAAATTATTTCCCCGACGCGACGTAGCAACTCTGTCCTACGACGAAATTTTGTCTGCATTAGATGCATATTTCAAAGAATCAGTCAATGTAGTTGCAAAAAGGTATACCTTCTTTCGTACAAAACGTACGGCAGGTCAGACTAATCGGGAGTGGGTTGCGACTTTGCAAGGCCTTACTAGGGATTGTGCTTTTGAGTGTCAATGTGGACTCCCTTGTTCAGATCCTATGGTACATGATGCAATTGCACAGAATGTTGCTGATGTTCGCATGAGGGAACAGATTTTGAAACTAGTCAATCCCTCCCTTCAACAAGTGATGGACATATTGGATCGGCAGGACACAATTGCCTTTGCTCAGGAATCATTTGACACTTCACCAGCCGTGTGTCACGTTAACCAGCCCGCTGTGCGAGCTGCACGGAACAGTAAACAGCCCTCGCGCCCGGCCGCGCAGCTGCCGCCAGGCTCTCAGCCACGTGTGCTGCGCAGGCAAGCAAATGCAGTACTAAAATCATGCCCACGGTGTGCTACTAGACATTCGCGTGAGAACTGCCCGTCACGCAATGCTATTTGCTTTTTCTGTAATAAAAAAGGCCATGTTCAGAGTGTTTGCCAGAAAAAGCTCAAATCGGGCACTCACAACCATTCCAGGCCCTTTGCTTCGCGCCGCATTCGAACCAAGGATACTCAGGCTCGTGAATCTTCGCCTATGGAAATTCATGTAGTTCATTCCACTCCGCCAAGTGCCACTCTCTCTAAGAGTGACTGTGTTTGTCCCACAAAAAGTGTTCGTCGACATCGCCGGAAATCCCGTCAAGTCGCAAGCGATTCTGTACCAGTGTCAGTTCACGTTGCACGAGACAGTCGGTCTTGTCGTCAGCAGGACAATAAACTTTTTGTAGACTTGGACATTAACGGCAAAGTGATACCATTCCAGCTCGATACTGGAGCTGCAGTTTCACTGATCAATCAAGACATGTACAAACAGCTGGACACACCTCCGCTGCATGCCGCAAATGTTAAGCTCAGTAGCTGTTCCGGACAGCGTATCCCTGTGTTAGGACAGTGCATCCTTCTTACAACATACAAAGGACAAACAAAACTTGTATCATTGCACGTCCTTCGTTCTTCTTCTGCAGTGAACTTGTTGGGTTTCGATTTATTTCAGTTGTTTAACTTGTCTATAGTCAATCAGCTCCTATCACTGTGCCTTCAGACAGTGTTTCTCGTCTATGTGAAGAATTTGCAGACATTTTTGCACCGGGCCTTGGTTGCACTAAGAACTATAAAGCACATTTGGAACTGCAAGTAAATGCGCAACCGAAATTTTTCGGAGCGCGCAATGTTCCCCACGCATTGCGTGATAACGTCGCAAAAACATTACACGATTTGGAATCACAAGGTGTGACTGAACGTGTGCAGGCTTCTCTCTGGGCATCACCCTTAGTAGTTTTGCCAAAACCTTCCGGAAAATTGAGACTTTGTGTGGACTTCAAGGCAACAGTGACTCCACAACTAGTGATCGCAACTTTTCCTTTACTCCGCCCGGACGATCTTTTTGACAAAGTGTGTCCGGGTAAATATTTTTCGAAGTTGGACCTATCAGATGCGTACTTGCAAATACCGGTGGACGATGACTCCCAGCGCGTTTTGGTGGTTAACACGCATCTTGGTTTGTATCGATTCAAACGACTGCCATTCGGGTGGGCATCCGCCCCTGCATTGTTTCAGCAATATCTGCAAACTGTTTGTGCGTCGGTCCCTACTGCAGCAAACTATCTGGACGATATTGTGATCTCTGGAAAGACGGAGGAAGAACATTTGGCCAATCTCAGAACATTATTTCAGGTCTTGCGACAAAATGGTTTTCGCTTGCGGAAGGACAAATGTGTGTTTTTTGCTCGCGACTTGCCCTACCTGGGACATGTAATCAATGCCCAAGGCATACATCCCACTCCCGAGTACCTCCGAGCCATACAAGTCTTGCCTTCGCCGCAGAATTTGAAGCAGCTCCAGAGTGTGCTGGGAAAAATTAATTATGGTCATCGCTATGTTCCCCATGCCTCTTCTATTTCAGCTCCGCTTTATCGCTTACGCCGTAAAGGTGTTCCGTTCGTCTGGACGACGGAATGCGAACGCGCCTTTCGCCAGTTGAAATCGGCGTTGCTTTCCAATACTTGCCTTATGCCATTCGATCCCCAGAAGCCCCTTTTGTTGATGGTGGATGCATCGGATTTCGGGATCGGTGCTGTGCTTGCGCACAAAGATGGATCACATGATCGCCATATTGCCTTTGCGTCAAAATTGCTTTCGTCTGCGCAAAGAAATTATTCACAGATAGAGAAAGAAGCTTTGGCTCTCGTGTTTGGTGTTACTAAGTTCCATGATTTCTTGTATGGTCGTCACTTTACCATCATCACAGACCACAAACCTTTGACATAGCTTTTTCATCCGAACAAGCCTGTACCTCCACGTACAGCGCAGAAATTCATTCGCTGGTCTATTTTCCTCTCGCAGTACCGCTACGATATCATGTATCGGTCCACTGCTACGCACGGAAACGCCGATGCGTTGTCCCGTTTGCCTGTTGCTGAGGATGGAGCATTAGATTCCTCCGAACTTGCTTGCATGTTCATTGATGCGGAAACCGATGACGTGGTCGAATCGTTTCCGATTGATTTTCGTCGTGTAGCTACAGCCACAGCTGCTGACCCTGTCCTTGCTACCGTTCTGCGTTTTGTTGCTATTGAATGGCCCTTGTCAAAGTCACGGATCGGGGATCCGTTGGTTCGCCGATTTTTTGCTCACAAGGAGAGACTTTTTGTACGACCTGGTGTTTTGCTGTTGTGTTCTGATAATGATCAGTCCAGGGTCGTGGTCCCACGTTCGTTACAGTCATCTGTCTTACAGCTTCTCCACCAAGGCCATTGGGGTATAGTGAGATCGAAACAACTTGCTCGTCAGCACTGTACTTGGTTTGGAATCGATGCTGCGATTACGAATATGTGCTCTTCTTGCATGGCGTGTGCCGAACAACAATCCGCACCACCGCGGAAATTCTTTGCATGGCCAAAAGCCACTTCCCCTTCGAAACGCATACACATCGATTTTGCTGGTCCATTCTGGAATGCTCGATGGTTGGTTCTGGTTGATCAATTCAGTAATTTTCCTTTTGTTGTCCGGATGTCTTCCACGACGTCTTCTGCCACCATCCAAGCGTTGTCTCCTATTTTTTGCATTGAAGGTCTTCCACAGACTATTGTTTCCGACAATGGCCCACAATTCATGTCCGCAGAATTTCAGTCATTCTGCAAGGCCAATGGTATTCAACATCTGACGTCCGCGCCGTTTTCGCCACAGTCAAACGGTGCCGCTGAACGATTGGTCTGGACTTTCAACTCACAGATGTTGAAGTTAAAAGAGTCGCTTTCTCGGGAGGACGCGTTGTTGCTCTTTTTGTCCTCGTATCGCTCTCAGCCCCGAGATGGACGCTCGCTGGCTGAGTTGCTCCACGGTCGCCCTCATCGAACCTTGATGTCTTTGCTACATCTGCCGCATCAGGTTCCTGTGCAGCGGCAGACACCTGATTTTGCTCCAGGCGACGTTGTCTACTATCGTCACTATCGAGGTTCACGCCGTTGGCTCGAAGGGCGCATTCTTCGCTGCCTCGGCCGCGCTATGTATCTGGTTTTGGGGGCCTCTGGTGAGATGCGTCGGCATCTCAACCAGCTGCGCCTCTGTCGTCGCATGGGATCTGCCGCTCGCCGTCTGCTTTCAGCGACGGTGCCGTCCGGTCAGCGCCCTGGGGACCCATCTACTGGCTCGCCTCAGCCCCAGGTGTTACCGACGCTGCCTTCCATTTTGCCCCATGGCGACGCGCCGCCGCCGCCGCCCCCTGTTCTCCCGCCGGCGACGCCCGCAGTGGACGCGTCGCTGCAACCGCCGGGCGCCTCCCTGGGTCACGCGCCGCCGATCGCTTCCCGTGACCAGTTGTCCTCCGACATGGAACTCTTGCCCGCTCCGGACCATATGTCGTCTTCGCCCGTCGAGTGCCCCGGCCCGATGGAGGTCGACCCTTCGGCCCCTCCTGTCTCTCTGCGGGTGCATACACCGCATGTTGGCGTGCACCCTGGAGCAGGTTTTCAGGCGTTTCCTAGCTCCCCTCGGACCGAATGGCAGGTGCGGGTGGCACAGCCTCGCCTGTTGTTAGGCTCCCCACCTCGTCGCATACGTCGACATGGGGTCCTCCCCACGGCGGGCAGAAGCCTTATAACACAACCGTACGCCGATTTGCGGGGGATGAATGTCGTGACACCGCCAGACACCACACTTGCTAGGTGGTAGCCTTTAAATCGGCCGCGGTCCGTTAGTATACGCCGGACACGCGTGTCGCCACTATCAGTGATTGCAGACCGAGCGCCGCCACACGGCAGGTCTAGAGAGACTTTCTAGCACTCGCCCCAGTTGTACAGCCGACTTTGCTAGCGATGGTTCACTGACAAATACGCTCTCATTTGCCGAGACGATAGTTAGCCTAGCCTTCAGCTACGTCATTTGCTACGACCTAGCAAGGCGCCATTATCAGTTGCTATTGATATTGTAAAGAATGTACAGACAAGAGCTACGTTCAACATTAATGGATTAAAGTTAAGTATTCCACCATCTGCGTCCGTTTTTCTAAGTTCTAATTTCCTTGTCCTGTTCCAGACCTCACGCCAGCCTGCGTGAGCTTAAACGCGTGCCTTTCGGCTTCCTCTCTTCATACGGGTTGGCTCTCCTGCCAATCCACAACATTTTCCATATATACTAACCAAAGTTTGAGAATCTATCACTGGAAAAAGTCCAAATCTAAAGAAAATGCACAAATTAAGAGTGGGGAAGTTTTATTTATTTTACATATAGCTGGGAGCACATGGCTGTTTGGTTTGGTACGTATTCTAGTATTTAATTCTGTTCAAGTCAGTAAAAAAGGCTCACTTGGTCAGACAATAATATGAAATTCAATTTGAAAATTAAGTAACTGCAAAGTGCAAAGTGCTTACCTTTCTCTAAATTTCTTTGATGACGTTATGTCGACGTCTCTGAAAGTCATTGTTCACGTAACGAAGTTCAATACCAACATACAGTTTAAGTGGATATTTTCAAATCACTCGATTGCCCTTTTCAAAATTTAATGAGAAACTTAACGTAAAAGTGAATTCTCAGTTTTCTTTATCATTACATACTCACTTAAAATTAGTGTAAAAAAACGTGACAACCTTCAGTTGCCACGTCAGTGCTTAATAATAAATGTTTTTCTTTCATATCATCTCGTAAATCGCCCTAGTGGGCTGGCGACCGCAATTATTTCCTTTTCGTTCATTAGTGTAACTTTTGGGTTCATGATCAGTTGTACCCCTTTTCTGTCCAGTGTTGTTCGTGAGTGAATGCACAAAATAACTTTCATTTTTCCTAATTGTAGCCCTGTTTGGTTTAATTACTTTTTTACTTTTAGTAGACTTTTCTGTCAGAAAAATCGGTTGTACACTTTCCTCCTGCTTATCGGTATTACTTCTTCGGGAAAGATGCCTTATCCAATTAGAAAAATTCCATTATGTATACACGCGACCCACCGTCATATTTTATATCGCAAGCCGAATAGGCCGATTAGTAAGGGGGGGGGGGATTACAAGCTGTCATTGACTTTATTTTGGCGGAAAGCTACAGCATCGTAGATATTCATAGGCGCTTGCAGAATGTCTACGATGATCTGGCAATGAACAAATGCATTGTGAGTGGCTGGGCAAGGCGTCTGTCATCATCGCAACAAGGTCGCACATACCTCTCCAACGTCTTGCATGCCGGCCGGCCACACATTGTGTGACTCCTGCAGTGTTGGAACGTGCGTACACTTTCATTCGAGGTGATCGATGGAACACAATCAAAGAAATCGCTGCTCAACTGACTCTCTGGTAATACTGACACACTTGTCCATCAGTTGGGGTACTCAAAGGTGAATGCCCGCTACGTTCCTTGCCGAGTCACAAAAGAACATAAATAGCAACTAGGAACTACCCATGGGGAATTGCTCGGTGTTACGAGGCTGATCGTGACAATCTTTGACGAACATCGTCACAGGCGATGAGTCGTGGGTTCACCACTTCTAACCGAAAACAAAATGGCAATCCATGGAGAGGCGCCACACCAACTCTCCTCCGCAGAAAATGTTCAGAGCAGCGCCCTCAGCCGGTAAAGCCACGACGACGGGCTTCCGGGACACTGATGTTTGATGTTCTCCCTCATAGTGCAACGATCAGCTCCGAAGTGTGCTGTGTTAGCCTCAGAAAATTGAAGAAACTACTTCAGCGTGTTTATTGGCACAAAAATGTAAACGTACTTGTCCTACTCCACGACAACGCAAAGCCTCACACTAGTTTGTGTACCAGAGAGGAACTCGCAAAACTTCATTGGACTGTTCGTCCTCATCCACTCGACAGCCCAGATCTCTCACCTTCCGAATTCCATGTGTTTGAACCAATGAAGGACGCACTCCGCAGGAAAAAGTCCGTGGATATTGGAGAGGTTACTGATGCAGCAACACGTTGGCTCCGAGGTCGACGAGTAGAATCTTACCATGCAGACTTACAGGCTCTCCCAGTAAGATAACTCTGTAGCATTGAAAGAGATTATGTTCAAAAATATGGTTCCGTAGCCAACAGATAATATGGTGCTGTATATTTGAATTCTGAATAAAACCAACCTGCTTTTAGAAAAAAAAAGTGTAACGTTACTTAGTGAATGCTCGTCGTACTTACAGAATAGTCGCACCTCTGAATGACTGTCGGAGCATACAAGGTGACTTGGATAGTATTTCATTTTGGTGTGATGAGTGGCAACTCGTTCAAAATCTAGAAATAATAAGTCAATGTAGATGATATGCAAAACAATCCTGTAGTGTTCAAATACTGTATTTGTGGTGTACTATTTGATACAATAATGTCTATAGAATATAAAGGAATAACACTGCTAAGCGACATGAAGTGAAACGAGCATGTGAAGTCGGGTGTAGGAAAGGCGAGTGGCCGACTTGGGTTTGCTGGGTGAATTCTAGGAAACTGTAGATCATCTACAAAGCATACCGCGTAGAGAACATGTTTGAGACCGATTCTTGAGTAGTCGGATTAAAGAAGGAGACCGAAGCAAGTCTGAGTCGTGATGCTACATTTGTTGCTGATAGGTTCAACTATCACAAAAGTATTACTTAAGTGCTCCGCGAACTCAGATGGGAATCCCTGGAGGGAAGAAGAATTGAAACACTGATGAGAAAGCTCAGAAAAACGGCATTTATGACAGACTGCGGATCGATCTTAGTGCCACCAGCGTACGTGTCTCGTAAGGCCCGCATAGACAAGGTAAGAGATATCAGCGCTCATACGGGAGCATACGCATGGTCGCTTTCTTCTCCATTTGGAAATGGAACGCCGGCCGGGGTGGTCGAGTGGTTCTAGGCGCTACAGTCTGGAACCCCCCGACCGCTACTGTCGCAGGTTCGAATCCTGCCTCGGCATGGATGTGTGTGATGTCCTTAGGTTAGTTAGGTTTAAGTAGTTCTAAGTTCTAGGGGACCGATGACCAGACGTTAAGTCCCATAGTGCTCAGAGCACTATGGGACTTTTTTTTTTTGGGCATATGGTGGCTTGCGGAAGATTCATAACACAAAGGAATGAGAGACATACTGGACGAAACCATCTGGTTTCGGAAATGCTTTGTAACTAAAGCAGATAAAACGAAAAGGACTGCATCATTCCAGCAGATATTGACCGAGGTACAGCATTCGACGATGCAAGGTGAATAAGTTGTTGCATTATATGACGCTAGTCCTGTTCTTTAATGGGGGTGCCAGAGCTGGTTTGGACTATCCGGCAGATGTCAGACCACACTGCATTCCTTCAACAAAGTGCATTAGGACATGGAGAACACTTGGCTGCGTGATGGTATGACGTTCCCAAGGGGCAACAACAACATCATACACAGTCCAAACACAACACTTTACTTAATAAAACGTGCAGAAAAAAGTGACAAAACATTGAACCACTGCATGAGAGTGAGTCAGGAGATAACAGTGCCGACCGGGGTGGCCGAGCGGTTCTAGGCGCTACAGTCTGGAACTGCGCGACCGCTACGGTCGCAGGTTCGAATCCTGCCTCGGGCATGTGTGTGTGTGATGTCCTTAGGTTAGTTAGGTTTAATTAGATCTAAGTTCTAGGGGACTGATGACCTCAGAAGTTGAGTCCCATAGTGCTCAGAGCCATTTAAACCATTTTTAGATAGCAGTGGCGAATTATTGCAAGAAAATCTTACTACAATGTTTTGGATTATCTGTGATAAATGGTAGTAGCTTCTAAATGAAATTCAGTATAATTTACAGCTGTTAATTTAATGAATTAACAAATGTAAAAGCAAACAGAATTCACAAACTTAAGAACTTTGTTTTAAATCTATTGGTACCTGCATCAAGAAATGAAAAGTCTAATTTTTAAAAACCAAATGAATGGAGTAGTTTGGTAAAAATATTCATGATTAAAATTAACAGAACTAAGCAAGATACGACAATAACAGAATGTCTAAGCAAATTGCTTAGTTGTCCAAGACTCGGTACGGAGGTATAGTGCAGTTGAAGTCTAGGAAGGACGCCGACGCTACTGCCCGCCAAACAACGACCACGTCCGTGCGGCAGGGCAAGTTAACAGCCGGCCAGACCAGACAGAGCACTACCGAAATCTATAAAAAGCTAAAACTAATGTTAGATTACGCAATTACTGGTCGATTAAAACACGAAGGAAGATATCGTTAGAAAGAAGCCCGAGGAGAGGTGCTATAGATTGGCTAGGCCAACTGACATGATCTAATTCTAATTAAAATTTGACAGTAGGCACAATAAAATTGACTTAACAATTAATAAACAACATTGAAGAACTCATTTCATAACAGGCCAGACAGAGAAGGACTATAATAGCTGGCCTAAGTATTTTGCCATCTAGCACCAAAATTGGGCGACTTTTCAGGGAACTGTTACTACTGATAAGCAATTAAAATAATTCAGCCTGCAGCTAATAGTCTTTATGTAAGGATAAACAGTAGACCCCCACAAGTCCAACTTTATACCATGTTCATCCTTAAGTCGTGGTTTACTGACAACTATGAACTCACGATATAACAAGCGGCCAGAAAGCTTAATCATTATGCTTATTCACAGCTGCTTGTAAAATTAACAAAGAAAGATTTACACTATGTGATCAAAAGTATTCGGACACCCCCGAAAACATACTCTTTCTCATTAGGTGCATTTTGCTGCCTCCTACTGCCAGGTACTCCATATCAGCGATCTCAGTAGTCATTAAACATCGTGAGAGAGCAGAATGGGACGCTCCGCGGAACTCAACGGACTTCGAACGTGATCAGGTGATTGTTTGTCACTTGTGTCCTACGTCTGTACGCGCGATTTCCTCACTCCTACACATCCCTAGGTCCACTGTTTCCGATGTAATAGTGAAGTGATAGTGGAGTGGAAACATAAAGGGATACGTGGAGCACAGAAGCGTACAGGCCGACCTCGTCTGTTGACTAACAGAGACCGCCGGCAGTTGAAGAGAGTCGTAATGTGTAATACGCAGACATCTATCCAGACAATCATACATGAATTCCAAATTGTATCAGGATCCACTGCAAGTACTATGACAGTTAGGTGGGAGATGAGAAAACTTGGATTTCATGGTCGAGCGGCTGCTCATAAGCCACACATCACGCCGGTATATGCCAAACGACGCCTCGTTTGGTGGAAGAGGCGTAAACATTGGACGATTGAACTGTGGAAAAATGTTGTGTGGCGTGACGGATCGCGGTACATAATGTGGCGATTTCACGGCAGGGTGTGGGTGTGGCGAATGCCCGATTAACTTCATCTGCCAGCGTGTGTAGTGCCAGCAGTTAAATTCGAAGGCGGTGGTGTTATGGTGTGGTCGTGTTTTTCATGGACGGGGCTTGCACCCCTTGTTGTTTTGAGTGGCACTGTCACAGCACAGACCTACATTGATGTTTTAAGCACCTTCTTGCTTGCCACTGTTGAAGAGCGATTTTGGGGATGGCGATTGCATCTTTCAACAAAATCGAGCACCTGTTCATAATGCACGGCCTGTGGCGGAGTGGTTACACGACAATAACATCCCTGTAATGGACCGACCTGCATAGACTCATGATCTGAATCCTATAGAACACCTTCGGGAATTTTTGAAATGCCGTCTTCGTGCCTGGCCTACCGACCGACATCAATACCTCTCCTCAGTGCAGCACTCCGTAAAGAACGGGCTGCCATTCCCCAAGAAACCTTCCAGCACCTAATTGAACGTATGCCTGCGAGAGTGAAAGCTGTCATCAGGACTAAGGGTGGGCCAACACCATATTGAATTCCAGCATTATCGATGGAGGATGCCACGAACTTGTAAGTCATTTTCAGCCAGGTGTCCGGATACTTTTGATCACATAGTGTATAAATTTCCAGACTCCTAAAAATAACCCACAATAAGACGGTGTCACGGCCTGCATCACAATATCAAATATTTAAAATAATTTAAACTCACAGATTCATTTGGACATAGTAGAATTTTGAGTAGCCACAGCCATTGACCTATTCTGGTAGAATGCTTTGCGGCTCAACACACAACACCAAAAAACAATTTGACAACCAAAAGGTCCATATTAAAGGTAAAAACATTCATTCAGTGAGGCAATGTTCAGACAGCACCTCCACAAGAAGGCACGACAACATAAAACAGACTGTCAAATTGACGGACTCAAATCCGCGTATTAGGTTGTCCCACATAAACTTACTTTCCGAAACATAGCCAGGCAGGCACAAAGAGTGGACGCTGTTCAGTCGCTGGTGCATTCCTTGTACAAAACTCCGCTAGGCGCCCAAACCATCCGCCTTCTTCAAAAGGCTCACGGCTTCACCAACTAACAGGACAGCACTCCGTGGCCACTTCCTTCACGCCACAGTTATTCCTCCGACCCCATACTGCTTAGAGCCCATCTTCCAATTCCCGAGGCTCTGCTGTCGTGCTACAGAGGCGCGCTAGGCCAAATATGGCCACAAAACGGTACAACCAACAAGCGAAAGAGCAATCCGAGCACCACGGTTCAAGATGGTGGGTCTGTCTTCTCACCACCCATCTAAATGGGCTGTGGTTGGTAGACAAAGGATAAGAGTTTAACAGACAGCGAGGTCATCTCAGATGGAGCAAGAGCTCCAATTACGAAGAGATGGAAAAGGAAATGGCCACGACCTTTTCAAAGGATCCATCCCAGCATTTTTATAGAACGTTTTAGGGAATCACGCAAACCTAAATCTGGATGGCCTTATGAGGATTTGAACTGAGGGGCTTCCAAAGGCGAGTTTGGTGTACTAATCACTGCACCAATTCGCTCGGTGGCTGTCTACAGTGATGTTCTAGGAGCGAGGGATTGCCCGCTGATGATAAACCTTTCCAGCAGCTGTTACACGTGCACATTTGAAAAGCTCTGCCAGGAAGTGTCACTGAGGTGGGTTATTAGTGTGAGCAGGAACCAGCAAAAGGAAGTGCCTGCTTTCTGCTCCTGAGTATGAGCATCTGAAAAATTCGATGAAAAAAAAATCATGGAATTTCGTTGTCCCTGTAAAATCGAGGAGTTCGCTGATAGTCCATGTGGTTTGAAAGTCTACCCTCATCTTGGTAACTGAAAATCCTGAAAAATTCAAGACAAATGTTCATTAAAATTTTGATACACGTTTTACCATGACTTTCAGCGACTTTTCAGGGATGATTCCCTTATAATGCAATCCGACCCACAAGTTTTAATGGCAACGGTAGTGCTTTCGCAGACCCAATAGGAATGTCATTTAAAAACTTCTGTAAGAATAGATTAATAAATTTTGACAAGCAAAACTGTTGCAACAACACTTGACTCTTCAATAAACTTCATCTTGTAGGCAAGCCTGTGCAAGACAATCTGCAAATGCTGCGAAAGAGAGCAGACGAGTGTGCGGCGAAATTGTGCAAGTGCATTTCTTAGCAAAACAAAACAGTTAAAAAGTGACCACTTATCAAGAGGATGCCACTTCCTGGTGTAAACTTACAAAACCATGCGGTTACCAGTTCAGACAAAGGAAAAACTTTAATGTAACGAAAAGAGAAACACAAATTGTGATAGAAATATATTCTAATGTTGAAGTATATTTTGTTGAATATAGATAACCCTATGTGCGTGGTTACAATTTGTTACAAATACAGCGCAACTGTTGCCAGTTATGTCTGAATACTAGAACTATAGCATTCGCGACACACCAACACCAGGCTATGAGTGGCTTCCTATCTGCCCACGATATCTCCTACCAAAGTTTTCCCACAGATCACCTGACTGGCTCCCACTGTCCAAAGACCATAAACTACACGAGATATTCCATGTGTGGCTACACAGATATGATTGTCACTCACAGCCAGACAGTGCTACTATACTTTGGTAGGGAACAGTACACTGGCGTACAGCACACACTTGTGCATTCATTAAGTAAGTCAGCCTGGATCGTCGACACCTTTCAAACTGGAGGAGGCAAGTGGTGCTTTCCCTGAGGTAGAGTGGATGTTTCATTTTAAAGTAGGTTACATTTTGGATGTTGGGTATTAGTAATCTTTAGTTACAACCGATGTTACTTTTCCAGTATGAGAAACCAAAAAGAAAGTATGTTATAGTGTGCAGGTGTGGAACTGTGCTTCAGAACATTCCAGAAAAGTGTCACTTTTTAGTTCATATGTACATGTTCGGTAGGAAGATGCTTCAGTGCTTTAAGAGTGGAGCATTTATCATCTTTTTTTAGATTACCTTTTGAAGTTGCTGGTTGCCAGCTGGATGCTATTTTGAATTGTTAGCGGTGTATATTTTTCACTTGTTTACCAGTCCAGCGACCTAATTTCGGAATTTTCCTAAAAGTAGTTAGAAAACATCAGGTAGGTTGTGACAGTTCTGGAGCAAAGGATACCACCACCACCCCTGCCCCTCCATCCTATTTGTTCTGTTAAGTGCTTTTCCATGTTCCCATCCCGCTCTAGTGACTGTTGACTGGTTTTAAGGTGTTTGAAAGTAGGGCAGAACAAAGGGCACCAATATTTCTTTCCCTCTCTTTTCTTCTGGAGCAAATGACAGTGCCACATCCCCTGGGTTTCCTGGCTCTGGAACTAAGGGTATTGTTGCATCGTGGGTTTCCCCATTCTTGGACAAAGAAGAAAATATAAACACTCACAGATACAGAGCAATGACAAATATTACCAGTACACTACTGTGAAGCAGGAAAAAGACGAACACATCCAACAATATCGAAACAAAGCACACAAAATGACTAGATGAGAGTGGTTCTTCACAACAAAAAATCGTGAATATATTTAGTGTTAGTTAACGTGCTGTGTCCTAAAATCTGCCACGTTTATGTGGAAGAAAGGATAAGAACTTACGCTGTTCAGTAGTAAGTTGAAACATGTCAACTGTTTGTGATCCCAGCAAACAAAACTGTAAGAAGAAAGAAAAACTTATTTTCACCCTGACCTCTGAAGATGGTTTAGAATAAAGCCAAACACCTTTGGTCGTAATAAGATTTTCATTACAGCTGCATAAGATGATATTTAACCTATACAACTCGTGGAAAAAGAGACGAAAAAACGAAGAAGACGACATGTGTAGATTTATTTGTTGGGTCTCTTTTTTCATGAAAAGGGATTTCAGATAATATATTTTTCTTACAAAAATATAAATGTCCTACATATTACACTCTACATAATATTTGTTTCAACATGGAAAAGATACGAAAAATTATATATACAGAGCACTTACAAAAAATAATTTAACATTGTATGGAAATGTATACAGAAATGTGTCTCACTGGTTAACAGTTTTCCTACAGTTGATCCACTTTTACTTTTAATTATTGCAAAAGGGTCGAACAGCTGTAGCACAGCTTATAACGTTGTAGTGCTATTGACAGATCATTCACTCATGTACTTTAATTACAGTTGACGTGGGATAACTTTTGCAGTTCCTCTGTGAGACATAACATTAAATTAAATATGTATGACCTTCTCTGATATAGCCAGCAGCAGCAGCAAATGTAATCTAATGTGCAGAGAATGTCTACAGTACACACATGGTGTGTGGAAACAGTATAGCTCATACTCAAAATATATAAATACGCATGCACTCACAGATTTTTTTCTTTATTGTAATTTCATTCCCCTGCCCCATATGGGCAGGGGAGTACTGGTAGAAGCACGGTCCATTGCTCTTCAGCCAATTGGCTATACAAAAATACAGAAAGGTGATTACATAAAAAGGGGGAATAGAAAGAAGGGACATAAAACACAGAGTAAAGGGAGATGATGAGAGTTAAAATGTACGCTAAGATGGGGACATGCACTGGGGGACAGTTAAAAATCGACATAAAGTTAAAAGAACATAACCGGTAAATCAAAGGACACTTAAAAACACTGGAGTCAAACACACAGATAAAAATCACACAGAGCAAGACACTTAAATAAACCACTGGAAACTACAGAGAACTCATGAAGAATAAAAAAACCGCTTGTAGGGACCTGCCAAGGGACTGGAGGCTGGAGAGGAGGGAAAAAGAGGGGAGGAAGATGGGGTGGGGGGAATGTGGGGTGGGAGGAGGAGGAAAAAAGGGGGCAGGAGGCACACCAAGAGGCAGGAGATGGGCAGGGAGGGAGATGAAGAGGGAAGACAAGGCAGGAGGGAGTGCAGAGACACTGAAGGGGAGCACAGGAGAGGGAGGGTGTGTAGGAGGGGGACAGCTGCTCAGGAGAAAGGAGGGGTAGGAGAGGGAGCCCTGAGGAAGAGGCAGGAGGAAGGTGGGGTTAGAGTTAGTAGGAAGGGTAGACGTCAGGGTGAAGCTCATTATTTGGGAGGTGTAGCTGCTGGAATTTGCATTGGGAAAAGATGTGGAGGGTGTGGAGATGGAGAGACGGTGGGACACAAGGGTAAAGATGTCGCAACAGACTGGGGGTGGAGAGGAAGGGGGATACCATGGGGTGGGGGGCATTGAGTCAGCAGACAATATACAGGGCACAGATGTGTTCAAGGAAAACGAGAAGGTGGGGGAAACGGATGTAGTCTTAGAGGATACAGGCAGGGGACAGAAGGCAGATACAGAAGGCGAGGTGGAGTGCATGGCTTTCTAGGATTTCGAGGGCTTTATAGAACCTGGGAGGGGTAGAAATCCAAGCAACGCTGGCATAATAAAGGATGGGGCAGATCATGGATTTGTAGGCGTGAACAGTGGTGGAAGGATGACGTCCCCATATCTGGCTGGACAGGAGTTTCAGGAGGCAGAGTCTGTTGTGAGCTTTGTATTGGCTTGTAAGGAGATGGGGAGTCTAGGTGAGGTGGCGGTCGAGGATGAGGCCAAGGAGTTAGGTGGATAGGACAGCCATAAACGGTTAGGTAGAAATCATGGAGACACATGGAGCGGGTGGTGCGGCCTATGATGATCGCCAGGATCTTGGAGGGATTGATACGAAGGAACCACTGGCTGCACCCAGTGGTGAAGTGGTTAAGGTGAGTTTGGAGGGTACTTTGGGACCATGGAAGGGTAGGATAACGGAAGGCGGTATCATCAGCAAATTCGAGTAGATGAACAGATGGGGTAGGTTTATGCTTATCGGCAGTGTACAGGAGATAGAGGGGAAAGGACGGAGTCTTGGGGTACACGAGCAGGGGGATAGAAGGTACAGAAGTTGAAATTGTTGATAGTGACAAAGGAGGGACGACGGGAGAGGAAGGAAGCAACGAGATGGACGAAATTGATAGGGGGGGCATGGGTTTTGAGTTTGAAGAGGACCCAAGGATGCGAGACACGGTTATAGTCTTTCTGGAGTCACTGAAAACAAAGATAGCGGTGTGACAGGAGTTAAGTTAGAGGGAAAGAAGATTGGTAAAGTTAAGGTGCTGTTCGTCGTCTGAGAAGGAAGGCTGGAAGGTGGTGCTGGTTAAGGTGGCGATGAATAACGGGAGAAGATGGTGTCGAAGACCTTCCTGAACACGGAGGTGAGGCAGATGGGACGATAGGAAGAGGTATCTCACAGATATACAGGGTGAGGCATTAAAAACTGTTTGTCGGAATATTTGGCGAAATATACATCGGATTAAAATAAAGTGGTGATAAACCTTGTCCTCATCGAGGAGGGACGTCCATTATCAAACGCTCGACCCCTTTGCACCATCTCCAGGGGCGGGACGGGAGGTGACTTGGAAATGTTAAACAGAAACCCGTATTTTTATTGCAGATTTGGATTCTCCGTGAAAAAACATGTACCTTTTATATGAAACATTTCTTACGTTTCATGACAGATGGCGCTGTAATCGGCAAACATAGAAATGAGGTCACAATAGTTGCAAAACGGTACAATCTCAAACAAATGCACACCTAATTAGGACAATCGAAGTACTTTTTCTAAATATTTTATAATGCTATCATGTGACACCTCGCACAATCTAATAAAGCACAGACCGTGATCATGTGCTCACTCCGCGATCAGACTGTGCATGTTCCTTCAATGATTCGGACAGCTTGTCCCAATTGTGTCTTCCTGTTTAATGTATGTTTTTCTATGGCTGAAGAGCGGCATAGATAGGCCGCTGCTGGCCTACCTTTATGTAAAGGTTTGAAAATCACAATAAAGAAAAAAACTTGTCGCAATTGCTCCACGATGTTAATGACTGCAGAGAGGATCGATATCATTGCTGCGCCCGTTGAGGCTCATAGAAATGTTGACGAAGCTTGGCAGAGGTATGCTACTCTGTTTCTCGATAGGAATGTAACGACTTTTCAAGGCATTGTCTGCCCGTTTACTGAAATGGGAATTGTTAAATCTAGAGGAGTCCCACCCCGGCCTGTGACTAACGAAAATAACACAGTGAATGTCTTAGCTGCGGTTGCGGTGAATACTCACATTAGTTCTCGGCAAATAGCGTGAGGTTCAGGAATTTCACAAAGAAGTGTTCTGCGCATACTCCATGCACACAAATAGCATCCATTTCATTTATTGCTGCATCAAGAACTGCATGATGACGATTATCACAATCGCCTGAATTTCTCCAACTGATTAGAGGTACAACTGGCAGTCAATGATAATTTCATTTCACAAACACTTTTCTCTGATGAATCAAATTTTACGAATCGTGGTCAAGTGTGTTGTCATAATATGCATTATTGGTCAGTGGAGAATCCCCACTGTGTAAGGCAAGTTGAACATCATCGCCATTGGAGTGTCCAAAGTTCGGTGCGGTATTATTAGTGCGCAGGTAATTGATAACTGATCAAAAGTACGGCGTCATCATGGATAATGTTTTTGAGCCGTGGCTGGCTAGCGTCATGCCTTGCTTTTTTATCATTGGTTGCAGTCCAGTGGTATCTTATTTCTTCTTCGGTTACCGCCATAGCGTTGCTGTCTTCTCTCCGTGAGTGGCAGCAGCAGCATGTATCGATACTAGTACTGCTTTACTATCTTTGGTGCGGCTGATATATTTTCCAGGTGTGCTGTATGTGGCAGTCGGTCGGTTGCGGTAGAGCATCAAGGAAGTCTCCGTGGCGCGTTGTCAGGCCGGAGCCGCTGGTGGCGTGCACACGCGGATGGAGTTGTGAGGCGCTTCTTGCGAGGTTTACGAAGTTCGTCACCCACCGATCCTGAACACTAAAGTTGAGTGCTTACTTAACCTACTATCAAGCCTCAACTGCTATCACATCTCTTCTAGAACTGCAGCTGTCTTCTTGTGTGGTGTTTAACTTAATTTAATTCATCCCTTCATTAATGAAGCGTACCAGCGGTATCTTCTGCCTTGTGGCCGTTGACGTTCCGATGACCTGCCTTGGTCGTTGACGAAGTTTTTGGCTGTGTATTTTCCTCGTCGTGTTGATGCTGTCCAGCACAGCGTGTAGTTCGACAGCTGAGGTGTTGTTGGTAGTTTTGGGCGGTTATTCTGACTTGGCTGGATTGGCCACCGGTATCCAGAAAGTTGTGCTATTGACATCTTGTTGTCGTTTTGCTGGTCGAGTGGAGCAGAATTGATCTTCTTAGTTGGTTCGTCGGCTGGCTTTCGGTCTGGCTGCCTGTCTCACCTAAACGTGCGCTAGTGTTACCTTCCCAGGCCGATCCTTGGAACCTTCTGGGCATCGCTCCTTGTGTTTACATAGTGATTTCCATTTTAGTCTTGAGTACTATGTGTGGGCTTCAGCCGAGTTTTAGCTTATTAAAATTGCAAGGCTTTTCTTCTTAGGCCTTAAGCCAAAAAAAATTTTTGTTGTTGTTTTGTATGTAGACTTCAGCCGAGTTTCAGCCTTTCAAAATTAAAATTGAAAATTCCTTGTGCCTAGGCCTTTAGCCGTAAATTGGTTTCAAGTTGGTATGTGGACTTCAGCCGAGTTTTCAGCCTTTTACAATCAAAAGTTAAAAAATTTTGTCTCAGCCTTAAGCCGTAAGAAATGTTTTCTAGTTTTTATGAGGCCTTCAGCCGAATTTTATACGAAATATTTTAAGATAAGGACTTCACCCTTTTCAAATTGAAAGCTCTTCTTCCTAGACCTTAAGCTCTTAAATTGTTTTGTTGATATTGGGCCTTCAGCCGAGTATTCAGCCTGCTTAGATCAAACTTTGAAAATCTTTGTCTTAGCCTTAAGCCGTAACGCTGTTCTTGATTAATGTGAGGCCTTCAACCGAGTTCTATGGGAAAAATTTAGCTAAGGCTTTCAGCCTACATATATTGAAGATAAAAAATTTTTTCTAAAGAAGTGAAATATCCATAAGATCTAATGTACCTCAATTCCTTGCTTAGGCCTTGTGCCTTGGATTTTCGATGTAGCCTTCAGCCGATCTAATCAAAGGAGGTCTTTGGTTAAAACGTTGAGCGTTTTGATTCTTGTTTGTGTGATTGTGTGTTTTAAGAAATAAAGTTTATATGTTGAGTGCAGCTGACAGTAACTTATTTTGGCCCCTTACCACAAGTATAATTCGCAATGAATGTGCAAACATTAGCCCAGAGACACTAATACGTGTTTTTCTTAGAACATATTTATTGTTAAAAATCAGAATTTGGTGACAATATACAACAACGTTTCTTGTCCGTAGCCTGTCTTTCTAAGTTGTCTCCACTACGTTCTATGGCCGTACGCCAATGTTGTGGAAGAACATGTATTCCCTGCTGGTACAAGCTCTTGTCCTGTAGGCGTAGCCATGTTTTCACTGCATGGCTGATACTCTCGTCATTTTCAAAGTGTGTTCCCCATAGAGAATCTTTAAGAGGCCCAAAGAGATAGAGGGTGCCAGGTCTGGACTGTAGGGTGGATGAGGCAATGATGTCCAATCCAATTTGCCGTTGTGCTCCCAGGTTCTCAGGCTTGTGTGTGGGCGTGCATTATCGTGTTGGTGCAAGATTTCTGCTGGATTCTAGTCCACTCTAACAAGTCGGAAAGGGTTCTTGAGTTTATTCAGAGTCTTCACGTATGCCTCTAAATTAATGGTTCACCCTCTTGGCATCACATTCACGAGAATGACGCCATCACAATCTCAGAAGACTGTCACCATAACTTTTCCAGCATAGGGGGTAGTCTTGAATTTCATTCTTTTGAGGTGAATGAAGATGATGCCTCTCCGTGTACTGCCTTTTTCTTGCCAGCTTTCGTCCCCCGTAAAGATCCATGACAGAAAGGCCTCTCCATCTGTCTCAAAACGCTCCAACAATTCAGATGAAATGGCCTTTCTTTGAATCTTGTGGTCCACTGTGAGCATTCGTGGAACCCATCGTGAGCACCCCCTTAAAAATCCGAGAGTCTCGATCATTACAGACGCACCTCCAATTCTGACCGACAACTGTAGAGCTAATTGTCGAGTCATGATGCGCCGTTCGAACGAATAATGGCATCCGCACGATTCAGCATGTCTGGAGCAGTGGCTGTGACTGGACGTCCTGAGCGTGGCCGATCTTGGAGCTCTGTTCCTGCACTTCCTGAGACTGTAACTTTCTTTACCCATCACCGAACTGTACACCTGTCAAATGCAGCATCGCCATACACTCCACAAAAACGTTTATGGATGTACACCACGCTTTATTTTTCTGCACACAAGAATTCAATAACCACATGCTGCTTGTAACGTGAGTCGTATGAAGACGCCTTTTTGGCGCTGTACTACGGTTCTGCCATCTGCCAGAACGGTGCGATACTTCACCAGCGCACAGAAGAAACATCCAATGTGAAGTACCAACAAGTACATTTGTCTATGTATATTAATGGCTTTTAAAAAAATGTGTGGTATTTCTTATTGAATGACCCTCGTACATGTCGGATTGTCGTTCTGGCACAGAGTTGCAATGTGCGTTAGAAACAATGGGCAACATTTCGATCATTTGCTGCACACTTGTGAGAGGCAAGGGGACTCACAGTAATCAAGCACCCCAACACAGTGAGAGGCAAGGAGACTCACGGGAGTCAAGCACCCCAAGACAATGAGAGGCAAGGGGACTCATGGTAATCAAGCACCCCCAGACAGTGAGAGGCAAGGGGGCTCACGGTAATCAAGCACCCCAAGACAGTGAGAGGCAAGGGGACTCTCAGTAATCAAGCACCCCCAGACAGTGAGAGGCAAGGGGACTCACGGTAATCAAGCACCCCCAGACAGTGAGAGGCAAGGGGACTCACGGTAATCAAGTACCCCCAGACAGTGAGAGGCAAGGGGACTCACGGTAATCAAGCACCCCAAGACAGTGAGAGGCAAGGGGACTCACGGTAATCAAGCACCCCAAGACAGTGAGAGGCAAGGGGACTCACCAAAATCATGCACCCCAAAGGGAACACATTACTACTGCATCCACGTCGTATTCCTGGGTAACGCTAAATGTAGTCTAAGAATGCAGTGCGGGAGGGGAGACGTTGTAACATGGTATCATTTTCCAAAATATCAAATAATGTACTTTGATATTCCTAATCGGATGCGTATTTTTGGGAGATATTACCGTCTTGCAACAACTGTCACCGCATTTTCAGATGTGCCAATTACAGCGCAATCTTTAATACAAAAGTTACTTTTTTTTCACGGAAAATACAAATCTGCAGTACAAAATAGGGGTTCCTATTTAAGATTTCCAAGTAACTCTCCCTCCCACCCCTGGGGGTGGTGCAGGAAGGTCGAGCGTATGTTAATGTATGTCCCTCTTCAAGGTGAACCACGTTTGTTACAGCTTTTTTTTTTTTTTTAATCCGATGTTTATTTTGCCAAGTATGCCGACGAACTGGTTTAAGTGCCTCACCCTGTATACGCCTATATACACACACTTTGGTAAATGAGTCGTACTACTGTACATACACATAGACATATTCACCAAATGTAACACACATGCATACACTCTATCACTGTAGTGAACAGTTCTGCACATCGTATGGTTCCGATTCTAACAGGACAAATGACTTGCTTGTCGACATATTGCAGGCAGACCGATTCTCAGTTGCACATCACGTCTTTGCACTTGAATATTGGCTTGCTGCATCATATATGGAGGGATTGATGAAGCATCACCAACACAATGGGATAGGCATGTCACAAAGTCTTCAACCATGAGAGCCAGTTAGACCACGCACCATACACCCTTAGTCCAACTGCCACCTGTTTCTGTATGCATAAATTTTGGAGCAGGAACCTATAAACTCCACAGTCGACGACCGATTTGCGACGCCTTTCATCAGACTGATGATCTTATTGTTAGCTGGATTATTGCCATAAATGTAATCTGCCACATATCCAGCTATGCTGAATGCATCAGAGTGCCAGATTATTACTTCATATGGATAGCAACCCTTCACCCAATAGATGAAGGTGTCGATATCCACATAGGCTACACTAATTTTGGATTAGTAAAACTTCCGCCGACTTATAATGGAAGTACTACATGCAAAGTTTAGAAAGGCTAATGTACATTTAGCAATACAAAAAGGTTTTTTTTAGCGCTTTGGAAACCACAGCCATCTCCAGTTTGTAGAAGGTTGTGTCGTATTTAAAATTTGGCCTGACGATATAATCTGTTGTGCTGTGACTCCCATTCCAGTAGGTTACAAAATGAATCTGGTGATATTGTCTAACATTTTGTATAGTTTTGACGAAACCTGCATTACTCACGCGTTTATAATAATTTCTCTCAAATGTTCATGTTATGAGACCCATCTTTTCAGTGTGTAAATCAGTATATTCCTTCAACCAGGGAAACAATGGTGGTTACTCTACGCAGTTTCAACCTCATTTTGAGTCATTGCTGGAGATTACAGTTGTGTTGTAAGTACCTCGTTTTCCCCTCCAGAGTTGTCATCAGCTCGGTGTGGGAATCATTTCACAGAACTTGGCGCTCTGGACAAAATGGTAAATTCCTGCACACATCATGCAAACTAATGGGATTCATTAAATATACGTCTAAAAGTTCCCATTAAAAATCTGTCAGTTCATCTTTGTTTTTTTTTCTTTGTTTTTTTTTTAATCCAAATCTGGCGACTTGGTTATCAGATAGACATTAAAATCCTTCGCTAGGTCGGGATAGTTGCATCACACACCTTTATAAGTTGTTTACATAGAAGTTCATGATGTAACTTAAATCACCAGATGCAGTGAATAGTTCAAGCATTCTTGGGTCATTTGCTGTGGCGTGCATTTGAGCGTATTGACAATGTCCCCTGTGAATCTTTCATTCAAAAAACAACAGCGTATCAACTTCTGTCAAGTGTTGAATGTTGATACATGTCTTTTGTAACATGGTTTCCTACGAAAGTCCTGACACGATAGAGTAATAGGCAGAATCCAGATCGTATGTTTCCATGCATACACTCCAAACTCCTTCGAAATCGTCTACAAATAAGCACAAATACACATCGATATGAAGCTTTGCATATTCCTCTAACTATATCTCTCTGTGTGGCCAAACTCCACATCTGACAAGACAACCTGAAAGTTTTCTTGAGAGTGTGGTTATGTCAAGCAATGTGGTTTCGTTGAGTTTTTCCGTCGAATCCACATATTCATATGGCTCTGTATTACCCTGAGGGTAAACTCAAATATGGTTCAAATGGCTCTAAGCACTATGGGACTTAACATCTGAGGTCATCAGTCCCCTAGACTTAGAACTGCTTAAACCTAACTAAGGACAGCACACACATCCATGCCCGAGGCAGGATTCGAACCTGCAACCGTAACAGCAGCGCGGTTCCGGACTGAGCGCTTAGAACCGCTCGGCCACAGCGGCCGGCTGGTAAACTCATCAAGCCACTCAGCCGTGGAGGTGCCCCATGGTAACTCACGATTATCACCACACTTATGTGCAAAGAAACTCCTGATGACATCCCCCTGAAGTGAGAGAATGAATTCACAGCATAACGTAGCACTGAACTTAATGGCGGGCTACCACAGATCATTTAAGATCTTGGGTAGCTCCATTCCCAAAATGTGTAGGGGCCCATTCATTAGAAGGTCCAGATCTCAGAGTCTAAATGCATTACGAATGAGGCTAAACAAGATCCTATTTCGAACTGCACCTCGAATCACTGAAAATACAAGCAGTAATTCTGTTTGGCATATTCGAACATCCTCGTCTTCAATGTCAGAAGAAGCAAAAAGTCTACTACTAGCCAATAATTGATCACCACCACTACTACAAAGTACCTATCTAGATGGAGTGGTACCTAGTGACAGTGGTGCTGTTGCTTGTGATGGCCCAGCTGTTGCTGCTCGCAGTGGTGCTGATGCTGAAGGCACTGCTACTCCTTGCAATGCCCTAGGCATGTGCTATGTTGTGACCGCTGGTGAAGGCATCGGCACTGTTGGCTGCAGTAGTTGATGCGTCATTTGTGCCACTGTCAGTCGCAAGGACCCTGGCGTAGGCCGCAAAGGCGACTGCTGCAATTTGTCAAGCATTTATGAATGAACAGCATAATAGACTGTAAGTATCTAAACACACACACACACACACACACACACACACACACACACAATACACAGAGGGATAGAGATATACATTCTTAAAAACTCTGCCACGCCTAAATGAGACAACGCTTATTCAAGAGCTCATCCAGCACCCTAGGTCACCTCATCAATGATGTTATGGGTGGTAGTGATAGGCACCTACAATTCAATATTTCTGAGAAACTACACAACAGCCTATGAGTATCGAAAACACACACACACACAAACACACACACACACACACACACACACACACACACACACATGCAAGTAAGAGAGATATCTACATAAAACTGCGCGTCATCATCATCAATATTTGGCCATCAGCCACCCCCCCGCCCCCCCTCCCAGAACCGGGTGACACTGAAAATAATATGGGTACCATAACATTTAAAGATTCTGAAACTGTAAGAAGGACACTGGCTAGTTAAAAAATGCTAAAAATATCAATACTTACGCAGAGCGATACTCATCCTGAGATATGAATGCAGTAGGCAGTTTTTAAGCGCCAGTCCTCTGATACAGAGATGGTGTAATTAGTGCTATATCGTAACTGTAGGTTCTGGAACAGCAGGAATGATACTGGCTAAGTAAAGTATGAAAAAAATATAGAACGTTGCATTAAAGAGGTGTGTTACAGATTAGTATCTTCAACAGGATCCTGGGATAGTATGGCCGAATCAGTCAGATCATCGGTGTCAGGCTCCTGAGATGGAGTACACATTGGGCTTGCCCGTACGGTCATTCACCAATCCTAAAAACAGCAACAATATAACAATCAATAAGTGTCGAAAATACAGACACATACACACAAAAAAGTAGCTCATACTTACTTGCAAGATCCTTGTTCTTTGCAAAATACTGTATTAAATCTGCAAACGTCTCATTATTGAAGAAGAGCAATGGTAGACTGTTACTAACGGTCTCCCCTTCGAAGCGAAGTACTTATTGGTACCGCTGCTACCATTGCTGTCTGACTTGGTAAATTTTACATAGTAGCAAATTTCAGCTAGTACCGTTCCAGTTTTACCAGGAGCAGGTGCAAGGTACGTTGGCTCCTGTGGTAGAGTGCTAGGGGCACATTTGTGAAACAAGAAGATACGAGATAGTTTTAGATTTTATTTACATTCGAGTTAAATAGCACTTGTACATTATCTAATCCACATACTAAATAATTCTTCTTCTTCATCCTAAGGTGATGCAGTGGTGGACACTCATATCCTCTTAGATGTCTTGCATGAGTGTTCTTGAAAATATAAGGTATTCATAAAGATTCCTCGCTGCCTTTTACGTAAACAGTCGAGTCTGTGTGATCGAATTTTCGAAGTAATGCCACCATATCATCAAAAATTATTATGTCTTCGTCCAAAGTGATGCCATGAAAATATCGACACAACCATAATGCAGTTTTACGCGTTTTGGGTTGCTCGATGTCTGTCGAAGGCTTACGTGAGGCTACAATTGTCGAAATGTTGTGGTAACTCGCCTCCCGTTCGCAAAGGCAATAAATGTGATATATTTAAATACGAAATTTCCATGTTTATCCAGGAAGACTTTTTACATCGATTACAGCATTAGCGGTTTGGAGTACCATCGTGAAATGATTTAGCTGTTCTGCACCTTCTAAGTCTCTGCATAACTCCGGTGAGTGGGTTATAGTTGTGAGCCGACTATGCAGCGTTAATGTAAATGTTGCTGTGCCTGATGGGAAGTTCTGAGAGGCTCCAAATTCAATGTGAACATCAATACGACTGCTCTTTACAGATTTGTTCTGTTTGGAGCAGTCTATAACAGCAGTTGGAGCTAAATTCTTAAATTTCCTTGGACTGAACAGACATTCCTTATTATCTTCACTCTCACAGTATGCCAGACAAAACATTTCATACATATCGAAAAGCAGACAGTACATATTGTTAGACAAATCCTATAGTAAGATATCATATGGTCAGAAATTAGGTAAACTCTTGTATTTGCTAAATCACAGTTCTCAAATTCACTCTAATCACGCTTGAGAATCATTTTGTTATCTGTTTGAAATACAAAGATGGTAAATTGCGGTGTATATAATTATCTGATATTTTAATAGTCCATGATTGTCTAGATATACAAACAGCTTCCACAATCCGAATTTTAAAGGTAGATGAATGCCAGATGCAATTCTTTATAAAAGCTTCATCAGTTACAGAGACGTGAGTCATTTTACAAATTAATTTATCAAGCACAGTCTTGTTCTTTTCTTCATTAGCACGTTGGATATACACATTACTTCAATTGCACTTTGTACTAACATAAGTTCCTGCTTAACATTAATTAGAATTCTCATTATATCCTCAAAGTACCCAGAACCATTTTGAAAGGTCCACTTGCACTAAATCCCCTGTACTCTGCTGATGGTGATTTCTCCATAACCCATCCACCATTTTCTAAGCTGCTCAAGTCTGATGTGATGCAGAAACTTATGTTTTGCAAGGTTGATGTGATATCTACGTTCTTAGTGCACTCACTCTCAACACCTCAACACCATTCAGCTCTTATTTCCTGAAACAGGGAAGCATATACGTTAGTTGTATGATAGGACGCTGCTGTGCGAACCCCATCTTTTTTCGTGACTTTAACCTCCAAGAATGCTGGAGTGAGACTCTCATCTTTTTTCGTGAATTTATCCTCCAACTGTAAGGAACTCTTGCTTGGAAGAGTCAAAGGATCCTGGTACTGGATGATTATGCATTCAACATTGTTATTCTTGGAAGTCTCTGCAGAAAGGATTTGTAGAAGAAGTCTCTGAAGAAGTATTTCTGCGAATGATTCGTTCATCATATTTGACTGGATCAGTTATGTTGAGTGCTGACATTGTTCTTGCACAGTTTCAAGCCTACTGATTTCAGGAACTGCCAGTACGTTGGTGTTAACACGTTGTGTTTCGTTTGTAAAGTGAAGTTGTGTTGGTTGTGTGTCTGATTTTATACTAGATGCCCAATTACTTTAACTGAAGGTATATCACGATTTCTTCACTTTGAAAATCGTGAGAAGACAGCTTTGCTCAACAGTTCTCAACCCAAGATGATGTAACGTCTCATAAGTTATGGGACGGTGAATGGAGTTGCTTGGCGTCTCTACATTTTTATATACTGGATCGACTGTATGGAGGAATATATAGATTGCAAGAGTCAACTTGTCATTGAGAAATGAATTCGCTGGAATACTGCACTCAACTCAGATTGTGATAACTTGTGGAATATCAGTTATATGTGTTGACTCCTAATATGATGTTTTTTTGCCTTGTCAAGCTTCTACTTTGTATTTTCAGCATTTTTCACTGTCCCAGCAACACCTTGCTAAAGAAACAATGCTGATGCTCTGTCAAGCCTAAATTATGAATGAAATGATTCCATCTGATGTTCTTGGCGCTGACAGAACTGTAGACATTATACTCACTTTTCCTTTTGAGGCTATTTTAGCTGCCGCCATTAATAAATGAATACATTTGTTTAAACACCATGAGGTGTTCTTATTCCTCACTGGACGACGTGCTGCAATCGCAACTCGACCGTTTGTTGCCTTATCCAACTTAAGTTTTGCACGCACTTGATTGTCTGCCGAAAGTGCGACAAGACACTGACCAGATCCAATATCGCTCCTTCAACATATTTCCTTGGCTTGATTGGCTAATATTCGTTCTCCAGAGTGCCGTCCTGGGAGATCCTTTCTTGCTGCAAAGGCGATATTTTGACGTCTGCAGGCCTTGTTCCAGACCTCAAATTATAGCTTCCTCATGTGGAAATGCCTTTCTTGACAGTTTATGGGGCTCCTGAAGACTGTCTCCATAATCATAATGATACGTATTCTCCTAAGCTCTGAAGTTATTGAAATGATTTCATTTTGATGAGCTGCAGCCAACGCTGTTAGCAGCTGTAATCATTTAATTATTTCGTTGGTGTCGTTGTAACAGATGTATTGGAGAGGAATGTTGCTAATTTTCTTATTCTGAATGTTGATAATGCCACTGCCAAGTACGTCCGCTAATGCATATTTAATAACGTTTTTGTATTTCGAACTGCTAGGACATTTTGCTCCTACTCCATTGGTTTTCTTATATACTCATGCGTTATGTAATATCTGCCCACTATTTTCTATCTATTTCAAAGAATGGCTATCGAGTTTTCTTGTTTCTAAGAATGTTAGATTCACTGGTAACAGCAGAGATATTGAATTTAGTTGATGAAACAAGAAAATATAAAAGCACAGTAAATGAAACAGGCCAAAATGAAAACAAACGCCTCAAAAATGTGAGCTACAGGATGTGCAAAATGGCTAAGCATGTATGGCTAAAGGACGGATGTAAAGATGTAGAAGCATATATCTCTAGGGGTAAGATAGATGCTGCTTACAGAAGAATTCAAGAGACCTTTGGAGAAAAGTGAACCACTTGTATGAATATCAAGAGCTCATATGGGAAACCAATCTTAAGCAACGAAGGGAAAGCGGAAAGGTGGAAGGATTATATAGACGGTTTATGTAAGGGCGATTTACCTAAGGGCAATATTATGGAAATGAACGAGGACGTAGATGAAGATGAAATGGGAAATATGATACTGTGTGAAGAATTTGACAGAACACTGAAAAACCTATGTCAAAACAAAACTCCGGTAGTAGACAAAATTCCACTAGAACTACTGATAGCCCTGGGAGAGCCAGCCATGACAAAAGTCTTTTCTGAAAATATTTGAATGGAGTGTAGCCATGTATGGAAGTGAAACATTGACAGTAAACAGTGTAGATAAGAAGAGAATAGAAGCTTTCGAGATGTGGTGCTACAGAAGAATGCTGAAGACCGGATGGGTAGGTCGCGTAACTAATGAGGAGGTACTGAATAGAATTAAGGAGAAGAGGAATTTGTGGCACAACTTGACTAGAAGAATGGATCTGTTGGTAGGACACGTTCTGAGGCATCAAGGTATCACCAATTTAGTACTGAAGGGAAGCGGGGAGGGTAAAAATCGTAGAGGGGGACCAAGAGACGAATACGCTAAGCAGATTCAGAACGATGTAGGTTGCAGTAGTTATTTGGAGATGAAGAGGCTTGCCCAGGATAGAATAGCACGCGGAGCTGCATCAAACCAGTCTCTGGACTAAAAACCACAACAACAACATAGATACTCTATCATCGATCTAAATTGCATTCTTGGTTAAACTTATAAGCTGAGTACCCAGCGCATATTGTTTATCAGTGCTTACTCTGTATGTCTATCTCCCGACTATCGTTTTAATCATCAGTGACATCACCAATAGCATCTTTTTCTTCTTCTTCTTTACCCTTCCAGAGTTATTTGAGAGGTTGCTTGATAGACCTGAACAGGTCGCTGAGTGACTGCTCTCTTTCCAAATGCCATAACCTCAGGAATCACAGTTTCTCTTGGACTACCTTACGTCCTTGAACGAGTTAATGGCCTGTGAACATGTTTTGTACTAAGCAGACTATGGAAAAATATTCAATATATACTCCCGTTCGCCTTATTTTCAGTTACACCAACCTGTGCAGTTAACTCGTTTGTCATCTTTTTAGTCATTTAAACACTTGCTGTAAACTCTTTGATTAACCACATAATAGTGTGAGAATAGTTATGCAGTTCCATGATACTTTTATGAGTGCTTGGAGTCTAGTAGTATGAGGCTTACTAACTGTTTCCAGTGGATGAGCGCACGGAGTTGTCCATTCTATAAAGTATAGTTATGTAATTACCCACTATCATCTTTTAAAAATCTCCTAAATGTTGCGTCGGTATCGATCGTCATTCATCTTTCTCGTTTTTATCGATTCCTGAGCTCCGGATGAGTCCAGCAGTCTTTACACATAGTGTAAATTATCAAATGTCATTCGGTTCCTACATTTGCCTGGCATATGAGCTTTAAATTCTTATTATCCTTTTTAAAGGCAGTAATAAGGTTTTCATTACCACTTACCAGTCGCTTTGGGATCCCAAAACATGTCTGGCTTAGGTAGGAGACAGCAACACAGATGTCAGAACAAACGTATTTCGGTACTGGATCTTGATTTTCTATGCGACATCGTCAAATAGGAACACTGTGTTAGGTTCCTTCCTTGAGGAGACGGGACATCGTCCCTTTCGGTGAAAGTTTTATATGCCATACTTTCAGCACCTGACAGCGTTCCATCAAGTTGTTGGTATTTGGGCTGGAATAGTGTTGTTGAAAATACAAAGCATTCTCTATGTGAACCCAATCTGGATGCATTAGCAGGGACATGAGAACGTTCGTTTTCCTTCAGAAGATGAATCAATGTTGAACGATCTGAAATGTCTGTTTGTAGAGACCTATTCTTATTCTATTCTTCCGAAGTATTCTCAGACCAATCTGCTGCGACAAAGTCTTTGTGAAGAGGACGTTTCATCTATCCGCTCTTCCTGAGTACAGTGTGACAAAGTTGGAATGCAGAGAATTTCACTGGAAAAAAGAAGAACACAGATGTCATACACACACTTCATTTACTTTTTGCATAGATTTGGGCATATATACATAAACAAATGAGAACGCAATTCTATGCCTACATCAAGTGCTGTAAACTAGTTTATAGTTTCGTGTATTGATGTGCAACATGCATCAAAACATTAAACTACATCTTCGTCTGCAGGATTCAGAGTTTGCTGCGATGGTTCCTGTAAAAGCTGTAAACTTAGGTCTGACTGCTCGATCTCCGATGTAGGTGCGTGTTGTATGGTGTAACTGCTGTATATTACAATATTGAAGATCTGTTCCTACATGTGAGTCGATTTCGTTTTGTTAAAATTTTCGACTCTTTTTGAGAAGTCACCTGAACGGATCTTGTGATCATCCAGTACCACAGTAGCTGCTGTTTAAGTATTTCGAGTAAACATGCCTGCAATCATACTGAGTTGGCGCACGGTCTACACCACTCTATAAAAGGTATTATTATTTTGATCCGACAATAATTTGTGTTTCCAACAACCACGGATGGTTGAATTCAGAATAAGAGAACATTCCGAGGGTCGCATGTTTACTTATACTTGAATTTAGGATGAGAGACGTATTGAAAATGGATATGTACTCCTCATGAGACTTCTTCGTAAGGAGACACTTCACAACATAATCTGAAAATAAGAAAATAAAAGGAGTTAAACCAAGGAAGTAAGCAGTGCATACACATATACTGGCAGAAAAAAATTGCAGTACCAACCTATAGTGAATGTACACTAATGAAATTTACGGAATACAGTTGTCTAGGTAACATATCACAGGTTAATGTAAGTACTAGTTAAGCCTTTGCAGTTGTGAAATGGGGGTACATTAATAACTGGTGTGACCGCCAAAATGATGACTGCAAGCTAGCAAACGTGCATATATTGCGTTATACAAGTGCCCAGTGTCAGTTCGTGGAAAGGAATTTCATGCCTCTTGCACTCGATCCGTCAATACAGGGACAATTACAGTTGTTTCTGAATGGCGCTGGAATTGTCGTCCGTTGATGTCCCATATGTGCTCGATTGGAGGCAGATCTGGTGATCGATCAGGCTAAGGCAACATGTCGAGCATGTTGGGGCACAACGGCGGTATGTGGACGAGCGTTGTCGTGCTGGAATACACCTCCTGGAATCTGTTCATGAATGGCAGCACAACTGGTCGAACTACCAGGTTCACGTACAAATGTGCACTCAGGGCGAGCGCGATGACCACTAAAGTCCTCCTGCTTATATAGCAGCGCACCGCACCGCACCGCAGATCATAGCATCCGTGTAGGCTCAGCGTGTCTAGCACGCAGACAGGTCGTTTGCAGGCCCTCAACTGGCCTCTTTCTAATCAGCATACGGCCGTCACTGGCTCCGAGGGACAAATGGCTTTTATCAGAAAAAAACAGTTCTCCACTCCGCCCCCCAATGAACTCTCGCTTGACATCACTGAAGTAAAGTGACAGTGGTTTGGGATCAGTAGAATGCACGATACAGGACGTCTGACTCGTGGCTGTCCTTGAAGTAACCGATTTGTAACAGTTCGTTGTGTCACTGTTTTGCCATCTGCTGCTCGAATTGCTGCTGCAGATGCATTACGATGCCCCAGAGACTTACGCCGAACATTGTTGTGCTACATAGGTTTGCTTTAAATACGGTCGTGAGCGTTCGTTACCTTCGAGACTGGACGTGGTGAGTTGATGTTAGTCAAGAATGCCTTTTTAGGCGACAAAGACGCCAATATCAACACTCACTGAGTTTTAATAAGGTCGTGTGATAGGGCTACGATATGGTTAGCAATAGAAAAATGGCTCTGAGCACTATGGGACTCAACTGCTGTGGTCATAAGTCCCCTAGAACTTAGAACTACTTAAACCTAACCAACCGAAGGACATCACACACATCCATGCCCGAGGCAGGATTCGAACCTGGGACCGTAGCGGTCGTGCGGTTCCAGACTGTAGCGCCTTTAACCGCTCGGCCACTGCGTCCGGCGTTAGCAATAGACTGCTGTATTTAAACTCCCCTGAGGCCAGCCTATCATCGCCAAACAGTTGGGCTAAAATGTGATGTCCTGTTTGTGGGCCGGCCGCTGTGGTCTAACGGTTCTAGGCGCTCAGTACGGAACCGCGCGACTGCTACGGTCGCAGGTTCGAATCCTGCCTCGGGCATGGATGTGTGTGATTTCCATAGGTTACTTAGGTTTAAGTAGTTCTAAGTTCTAGGGGACTGATGACCACAGATGTTAAGTCCCATAGTGCTCAGAGACCCCCCCCCCCCCCCTGTTTGTGGCGGACAACACTGCTCGTTTGATAAAGCCGCCACCACAGACGCTGAGCCTGGAACATTCGACTGTCGCATGACCACCTGAGATCTTGGGTAGTTCAGCACTGTGGAAACTTCGACTCCGGGGCCCTGCCATCTCCACATCAGTCAAGGTTCAAGTTGAGAACTCCTGTGCCCTGTGGGACTGAGGTGAGTCACAGTCTGACCATCCAGCTATGGGCCGGTAACGTGAGAGACCCATCGACACAGTTTTAACAGTGTTGGTGCATGCTCTGCACTACTACTGACAGAGGCGGCCATTGATCTCATCGTACTGGAAGGCGCTGTTGGGGTATTAGTCTCACTCGCCAGCTGTCAACGCCACTGGCATGGAAGACTGACGAATGTAAATAAACAATAACAAAGGATTTATTCTATCCAGTGTCTGCCTTTCTCGTCTGCACTGTTATGTTCGGAGTCAGAAGAAAAACTGAAGCGAAATTGGGCACCCAAAGATAGACAGCAATCACTTCCATGTTTCTGTAGCGGAGACAGTCAACGCAATTTAGCGGCAGCACTTTTCCATGAAAGGAGAGTGGATGGATGAAAAAGAAAGTATTGGTTGACGCAAAAATTACCACGAGCGGAGAAGGTTGCAGGAAGACGTGTATGGAAAGCCGAGTGCTGAAGAGTGGTCTTAGGCAACAACAATATATGTAAGTAGCAGCCTGGATTTTAATATTCATTTGGGAGATCCCAGAAATTCTTGTGTCTGACCTTTCCCTAGTTTTCTTATAAAGTCAGATGTAGATACCACTCTAATGTCCGCTATGAAACTGCGAGCTGAACCCTTGACTCCTGTAATATGCACCCAGTGCAGTCTACCTGAGCCCTCCACTCTATGCACTGAGGTATACCCCGTGCTTGGCTGGGTACGTCTTCGAAAGGGGCATTATGGCAGAATGTGCCCGACTGTGGCTAGGGGAAGCCTTGGGTACCCTGAAACCTTGAGTCATTTTCTAAAAATAGGCCAAAATAGTGGTAGGTTTTTTAATATGAATTTGATAGAGTAAATGTTTTAGGATGAATAAGCTCGATAAGAGTACCATGTATATCAGTAATCAAAGGTAGGCATAGTGTTGATTTAAAGTCATTGCTGCTATGAGAAGTGTTCAGCATGTAATGCAACACATTTTTCTCGGCCAGCTTCGGTTCAAAAATGCGGAATCTGTTGTGGAACATCGTTGAATATTCTCGCTTCAGCCCCTACACTTTCATGAGGTTTCGTTAGTAGGCAGTGCTATACGTAGTCTTCAAAACGGCGTCTGTAACGGAGATGTGTTCCAAGCAGAGAGATGTCATTCTTAACAGGTGTTTGCAGAATGTCTATGGGGATCTGTCAGTGAACAAAACCGCGGTGAGTCGTTGGACGAGGCTTGTGTCGTCATCGCAGACCTGTCCGATCTACTGTGTGCCGTCCGGCCGCACACAGCTAGTCCACCAGTTGGGGCACTCAAAGGTATGCCCACTGCGGCAGCAGACTATAAAGAGCGACGAAAGATCATCCGTGCCGAGTTGCTTGAGCATTACGAAGTTGATCCTGACAATTTTGTAAAAACATCGTCGTAGGCGATGAAACATGGGTTCATCACCTCGAACCAGAAACAAAACGTCAGCGCAGGAAGTGGCGCCACACCAGCTCTCCTCTGAAGAAAAGTCCAAAGTCGCACCCTCAGACCTTGGCTAGATCAAGTGTCAACCTGTAGAATCGTACCACGTGGCCATACAGGCCCGCCAGGTGAGGTGGCGTAAGACCGCCACATTGAACGGAGATTGTTGGAAAATAGGGTGTTTGTTGCCAAAATAGAGGAGGATAGTATGGTGTATTGGAATCCGGAATAAAACTGCTTACAGAAAAAAATGTGTTGCCCTGCTTATTGGACGCTCCTCGTACATCAGGTATATCAAGGAGTAGGGTGTAATCTGGGAAAATGTAACCTCCAAGGAAAATAGTTAACATTTATTACTTAGTTTGATAAGATAAGCTTAAACCGTGGTAGAATTCCGACATATTTGAATAAGAATAAGGAGTCGTATCGGTATTGTTTAGTTAGGTTTCAATGCCTTTGGTCATGCAGCATTGTCTTAAAGCAGTAAAAGCGCTGAGACACAACTCCAACGCAATGTGCATTATTGGCAGTGACGTACACAATTAAACAACTCCAGATCCCTCGAAAAGCTAAGTCGATGACAGCGACAGATCCACCACCAATGGCTCACCAAGCAAACGGTTTGCCTTAGCGGGAAAGTCTGACAGGTATTACGAGGAAATGTGGAAGGCATTAAGGGGATTTTTTTCTAATTTACGGCACAGTTGGAGCTTGTATATATCCTGTAGATGAGTCAGTGGTATCGGGGGCTACTGATAAATTTTTCAGAGCGAGAAAAACTAAGAAGTAATAAAGAGTGAAAAGAGTAATAGTTTGTGGAAGTTCGAATAGATTCCTCATCAAGATGTCTACATCTACTATTCTTCAGATAAGTTCTCCCAGAGTGGGTATTTACATATTAATGTACTACACATTAACACCGTTTCAGATCGTTTTAGCTAAAATAGCGAAGTTGACAAATCATTGCAAAGAGCCATAGCGGAGGAATGTGCATTGATTGAGTCATTACTTTTTTACTGTTTACAGTAAATGGTGGCCCTGGTGTATCTTGTCAGGTACTGGAAGATACTAAACAATATTGACGTATGGTGATTGGTAAAAACTAGCTCACGTGTTTTGCGGTCGATAGCTATACCCTTTACTGAGCGTACTACGTTGTCTTGTCATGCAGAGGAGCAGTGCCTTATTAAGTCCATATTCCCATCATCTACATGATTTGTTGCTCTCACTGGTGACTTGTATTATTGTTGAAGAATTTCATTTACACAGGTTAGCATTAAATGGAACTGATCGCCACATTTGTGAACTTTATAGGCAACCAAAACCGTTATTAATATTAACATATTGAACTCTCAGTTGATTCTCTACACCAGGGACACCTGTTACTACGTTCTACGTACGGGAGTCTGTGTGATGGTCAAACGATGGTATGTTTGTAAAACCCTCCTGCATGAACGATTTCTTAAATATGAAATTTAAAATTCTGAAAGATGGAAAGCTATACAGCATGCTTCTTTTAATTTAGTATTACAAGAACACTCTGCTTAGAGGATAATGAGGGGGCGGATTGTGATAATATGTTTATAAAAGCGAATTGCACTGCAGTGACTATACGTACAGACTTTTGACTAACTTCAAATCTTAACTACATTCAACAAGTTGTGGGTCTTCATTTCGTTTTACTTTTGACAGTGCATGGAAACAGGACAGAATGTTTGGAGTGGGACAAGGGCAGCAGTGTCTGACGTAACGAAAAAAAGCAGTAACTGGCATCCACACAGGCAGGCAGCGTCAGGTCTTCACTCCATGAAAGCTTACTCTCAAGGCGAGCTCCAGGGTTTGGAGCTATCATGTGTTTATGAGCCACCTCTGCCCTATGATTGAAATGGGACTGGGGAAGGAACAATGTCAGAGGAAGGCATACGCTTTCGTATTTTCTGAGGAGTGCCTTCAGTAGATAACAATCTTAAGGTTTCCCAAAAATCACGGATTACAGAAAAATAAGAGCCCAGCCTCGGGGGCAGTTTTTTGAATCAGAGGATCTCTGATGTGAGACGTGAAAACATGTGGCTGGCAAAAATCCTAGTGATGTTATGAAGACAGAGCAGAAGTCGTAGATTCTTTAAGAAAGAAGGCCGAATTGGAAAGTTATTGGCATTTTTAACATGACGCATTTTCTTGGTGGGATTTTTGTGCAAGAAGGAATCACGCCGTTAACTGCCTTAGTGTTCTTATTCAGTGACTGGCGGCCATGTCCTGTTTGGTGGGAACGAAACAGTAGGCTGTGCGATTCAACTAGAATATTGAGGGTTGATTGTGGGACAGAGACACGGATGGATTGAAGAGTTTATCGAAAGATGGGAAGGTATGTATCTGATGCACATCTTAGAAGTAGATCGTGACCAATGCATGTCCCTCACCGTTTACTGCAGACACACATGTAGGATGACAACTTTCTGCACATCTCACGTTGAATATTTAAGGTTAGTTTTATTAGCATCGTAAGTCAACCCTTGGTCAGCATTTGCTCAGATCATTGAGGCTATTTGTGTCAAGCCTACAATTACCTTAGCAGATGCATGCATTCTTTAATCTAATTGTCTGGCCAACAGTCTTCGGAATAAGAGTTCCGGAGTAATTTCAGAGCGTCATTTGTGTCTAAAGGGCACGTTCTCATTAACCTAGAAGTACTCCTGAAAACCAGCAGGTTTACTTCGGATATTTCACCCAGGGCTCATTTTACAACATCAACTGAAGTTATTTCTGCTCAGATGGGTTTAATATGTTTTTTAATTGAATAAATTAAAGTTTTTATTTAAAACGTATTTCTATTAACAAGTTCCACCAACATCAGATTTGATAATATGCAGTTCTCCACTTTACGGTCCACAGCTAGGACCGTAAGTTCCTACCATTAGTCATTTTGTTGTGCATAATAATTTCATGTGGGTCTTAAAGGTATGTCTGGAACTTAAATATCTTACTGGATCAGGGTAAACATTTTTAACATGGACAGAGTTTTGCAACTTCAGCTTTCTTTTTGCTGCCTTCTATTGCCACACCTGACTGGCAAACAAGTGACTGGGTAGAAGCCTTCGATCCACTCAGCGATTTTTCGTCGGAACAGAATTTTCTCGGGTTCTTGACAAGATATTTTGTTAAAATATGACGGTGGTACTAGCTGTATGTCTTGTGTATCGCTCTTTTTATAGACTCACGAATCTCAACTAACGTCTGCCTATCGTCATTTGCACGCTGTCTTTTGAAACGACGCTGGAACAGTCTCTGTTTCCTCAGCATTTTCCGAATTCATTTCTTAAACCACTGTGCGTCTTTTGAGTCCTTAGTCCCCATACTCGGTACATACTTCTCCAGAGCGCGAATTGCAGTCCATTTAAACTTTGCCAATAGTTCCCCTACGTCCATCATACTGGAACTAAATGATGTCCATTCATTATCTAAGTACGTTGCCATCAACTGCTTATTTGCTCTTTCCAATAAAAATACTCTGCAAGAATTCTTGATTGATTTATTAACTTCAGTAACAATCGTTGCTATGACAACGTCATGATCTGTAATTCCTACTGACACTCTCAATAAGGTCTGACCTGTTTGTAGTTACAGAGTCTAAGGTATTTCCATTGTGTGTGGGCTGTTTAACCACCCGTTTATGACAGTCTTAAGAAAATATGTTAAAATTACTTTACAAGATTGACTATTCATACCGCCTACAATGAATCCATAGACAAGATGGTTTAATGGTCCCTCCAACTAATATTGCAAGATCCGTGTATTGCTGCACCATAGAGTATAGACTTTCTTTGAATGACTCTACAGCTCACCTGCTGTAACTGGGTAGCTGGTAAAAACATCCAACAATTAGCTTGAATTCATATAGCTTCACAGTCACACTTAAATTCGAACTTTATAAAGACGGTATTTTTGTCAAGTGCAATGAACATTCTTCTTCTTCCTGTGGCATCTAATTAGTCTTTCTGATATACGTTCCATGATTCGCTAAAATGATGCAAGATGTTCGAAATTCTGAAAAATGTAGGGGTAAGCTATAGGGAGAGACGGGTCATATACAGTATGTACAACAGCCAACAGGGAATAATAAGAGTGAACGACCAAGAACGAAGTGCTCGTATTAAAAAGGGTGTAAGACAAGGATGTAGCCTTTCACCCCTACTGTTCAATCTGTACATCGTGGAAGCAGTGATGAAAATAAGAGAAAGATTCCGGAGTGAAATTAAAACTGAAGGTCAAGGGATATCAATGATACGACTGGCTGATGACATTGCTATCTTGAGTGAAAGTGAAGAAGAATTGCATGATCTGCTGAACGGAATGAACAGACTAATGAGTACAGAGTATGGATTGAGAGTAAATCGAAGAAAGGCGAAGATAATGAGAAGTAGTAGAAATGAGAACAGCGAGAAACTTAACATCAGGATTGATGGTCACGAAGCAGATGAAGTTAAGGAATTCTGCTACCTAGGCAGTAAAATAACCAATGACGGACGGATCAAGAAGGACATGAAAATCAGATTAGCAATGACAAAAAGGGCATTCCTGGGCAAGGGAAGTCTGGGTTCAAATGGCTCTGAGCACTATGGGACTCAACATCTTAGGTCATAAGTCCCCTGGAACTTAGAACTACTTAAACCGAACTAACCTAAGGACATCACACACACCCATGCCCGAGGCAGGATTCGAACTTGCGACCGTAGCAGCCTCGCGGTTCCGGACTGCAGCGCCAGAACCGCACGGCCACCGCGGCCGGCAAGGGAAGTCTACTAATATCAAATATCGGCCTTAATTTGAGGAAGTACAGCATTGTATGGTAGTGAAGCATGGACTGTGGGAAAACCGGAACAGAAGATAATCGTAGCATCTGAGGTGTGGTGCTACAGACGAATCTTGAAAATTACGTGGACTGATAAGATAAGTAGTGAGGAGGTTCTACGCAGAATCGGAGAGGAAAGGAACATGTCGAAAACACTGAGAAGGTGAAGGGACAGGATGATATGACATCTGTTAAGACATGGAGGAATGACTTCCATAGCACTAGAGGGAGCTGTAGAGGTAAAAACCAGTAGAGGAAGACAGAGATTGGATTACAGCCAGCAAACAATTGAGGACGTAGGTTGCAAGTGATACTCTGAGATGAAGAGGTTAGCACATGAGAGGAATTCGTGACGGACCACATGAAACCAGTCAGAAGACTGATGACAAAAAAAAAAGACTCACTAAATATTTCTGAGCTTTGTGCTTCAAGTTTCAGCCAGCTCTCGATCCTGAGAATAACTTGAGTGCAACAAATTTCCAGGAAGGCCGTAAGATTGGGAACACTGTTAGGAATATTTCGACAATTTACTGATAAAAATTTGACAGACGAAGTGTCTCTGCAGGTGGTTTGATTTTGATGTCTGTCTGTCGACTGGCGATTGTTCATCATAGTACCTCAAACTTCTGCCTAGCCCAAAAAAGTCCAATGTGCTCTCCACAAGTACTCTGCTAGCTGGCCTATCAAGAGAAGCTTACAACTCTTCACCAATAATACAGCTAAAGAAGTGTGCAGCCAGCCTGCACAGTGTCTGTAGGAAAGCAGCCTACTCACGCCATATAAAATTCACGTTAGTCTTTCCATTGTGTGCCAGCCTAGTCCGCTGTAATTAGCTCTGACGTCGTAAATGTTGCGCAATACTTTAAAAATCAAGTAAATAACCTGAAACGTTTCTAGCTTGTCAGGAGTAATACTAAATCAATATGTGTTGAATATCAGTTCAGTAAATTTAATCATTTTCGAAATTTGGATATTTTTCTGTAAAAATCATTGGCGCAACAGAAAAGAGCTAGAAACTTAAAAATTTATATTTAGATTCCTTTTGCATAATAATTTAGTAGAAACAGTATTATGGATCCCACAAATTAAAATTTTAGTTGAAATTCATGATTTTCTGGTTTTTGTCTTAAAAATTAAGGAAGCAAGATAGATTAAGTGGGCGAATAAATAAGGCTAGGATGTTTAAATTTAAGTAGAAGGGAGATCCGCTATAATCATAAAGATGTGAGAAGTTTCAATTGAATAACTATAAAACTATAGCGATAGCGTGTCTCCAAAGGGCAAGTTCAGAGCTCGTCTACTGCGTGTAGTGTAATTAAATTAATTCTCTCGCCCAAATTATTTGACTTAGGCACGTCAGACTTTTATTATGATTACTTACCTGTGTGATGAATGCACATTTAAATTAAGAGCTTCATCGGCCATCAGCAAAGGAAGCGATGATTTATTCAATAACTTAATGTGGTGCATTACTAGCCCAGCGGCTAGTCGGGAGAGCCGATTTGATCAGGCGTTCCCTTAGCCGGCCGCACCGTGGCTTTATACAGGGTGTTACAAAAAGGTACGGCCAAACTTTCAGGAAACATTCCCCACACACAAATAAAGAAAAGATGATATGTGGACATGTGTCCAGAAACGCTTAATTTCCATGTTAGAGCTCATTTTAGTTTCGTCAGTATGTACTGTTCTTCGATTTTCACAATCAACATGTGTGGGCTGACGAGAATCCGCAATCAATTGTGCAATCACGTCACCAACACAGATTTTCTGTGAACGTTTGGGCAGGCATTGTTGGTGATGTCTCGATTGGGCCCCATGCTCTTCCACCTACGCTCAATGGAGCACGTTATCATGATTTCATACGGGATACTCTACCTGTGCTGCTAGAACATGTGCCTTTACAAGTACGACACAACATGTGGTTCATGCATGATGGAGCTCCTGCACATTTCAGTCGAAGTGTTCGTACATTTCTCAACAACAGATTCGGTGACCGATGGATTGGTAGAGGCGACCAATTCCATGGCCTCCACGCTCTCCTGACCTCAACCCTCTTGACTTTCATTTATGGGGGCATTTGAAAGCTCTTGTCTACGCAACCCCGGTACCAAATGTAGAGACCCTTCGTGCTCGTATTGTGGACGGCTGTGATAGAATACGCCATTCCCCAGGGCTGCATGAGCGTAACAGGGATTCCATGCGACGGAGGGTGGATGCATGTATCCTCGTTAACGGAGGACATTTTGGACATTTCGTGTAACAAAGTGTTTGAAGACACGCTGGTACGTTCTGTTGCTGTGTATTTCCATTCCATGATTAATGTGATTTGAAGAGAAGTAATAAAATGAGCTCTAACATGGAAAGTAAGAGTTTCTGGACACATGTCCACATAACATATATTCTTTCTTTGTGTGTGAGGAATGTTTCCTGAAAGTTTGGCCCTACCTTTTTGTAACACCCTGTATATAAGAACGCTGCACGAGAAAAAAGGCCCCTGTTCTCTCCAGACGCTGAATAGCGCACCACCTGTGTCGGGAGTCGCGTCGCGTCGGTATCATTGCTATAAACAGCCTCAGATGCCGTAATAAGTTATTTGGGATACGCGTAACCATGAAATCGTTTTCGAGTGAGGTGTTAATTCTGGGATGACTTTAATGATCTGTCTTCAGTTTGCGTATGTCGTCTTTTCACGTGCCGCCGCGGGACAGACATTCTACCATTATTTAGCGTGGCGTTTGATGAACATTATCATCAAATTATGGCGAGCATTCACTTAAACATTTAATTTCAACAGTTATAGTTGCATCAGCGCATTAGACTCTGAACTGCTCGGGTAGTTGGATTGTGTGGATTCTTTTGGTCTGTGACTTTCAGAACATAGTTAACATTTTAGAGAGAACCTTTTTTTTTATTATGAATCCCAGACAATCTCCTAATTCCTCAGAGCTATAAGCTGTAGCTATAAATGTATTTCTCAGATGAAGTGGGCACTAGGAATCCTAATTACAGGCTTCACGTTTTGTTAATCACTTTCTGGTGGCCAATATTGTAGTTAGAGAGCCAGTGTTGAGAACGGCAAACAACAGCATTAAATAAATAATAGGAACATTTATAATAACAATTATTCCACCCACCACCGCACATGTCGACGAACGCTTCGGTTGAAACCATCCATGCAGCTACAGTTCAAAGTACATCGATCAACTCCGGGAACAACGCTGGCTGCTTGGACCCCACCGAATCAGTGGCCACTGCCTCCTCATAAGGTGAGTGGACGTGGCCAAATGGGCAGACTGCACGTTGTCGCTCCACCTTGAACGACGTAAAAGCGTTGCAGTGAGGACAGGCCTACCACGATGGGTACACTGGTAGATAGCTTTGCAACAGAGCCTATGGTCGAAACAAGCGACACTTTAGACGTTTCATACCATGTGCCACAATCTCTGCCATGACAGAACGATTTGACTTAAGAAGTAAACTATAGTGGAACAGAAAGAAACCTAAATACGTAACTTGCTGCCCTACTGGCGCGTCATCAGTCGGGGTTGATTCCTACAGAGCTGTGCAGCTGGCCGTTCAAAAGAAATGACAACTACACTCCTGGAAATGGAAAAAAGAACACATTGACACAGGTGTGTCAGACCCACCATACTTGCTCCGGACACTGCGAGAGGGCTGTACAAGCAATGATCACACGCACGGCACAGCGGACACACCAGGAACCGCGGTGTTGGCCGTCGAATGGCGCTAGCTGCGCAGCATTTGTGCACCGCCGCCGTCAGTGTCAGCCAGTTTGCCGTGGCATACGGAGCTCCATCGCAGTCTTTAACACTGGTAGCATGCCGCGACAGCGTGGACGTGAACCGTATGTGCAGTTGACGGAGTTTGAGCGAGGGCGTATAGTGGGCATGCGGGAGGCCGGGTGGACGTACCGCCGAATTGCTCAACACGTGGGGCGTGAGGTCTCCACAGTACATCGATGTGGTCGCCAGTGGTCGGCGGAAGGTGCACGTGCCCGTCGACCTGGGACCGGACCGCAGCGACGCACGGATGCACGCCAAGACCGTAGGATCCTACGCAGTGCCGTAGGGGACCGCACCGCCACTTCCCAGCAAATTAGGGACACTGTTGGTTCAAATGGCTCTGAGCACTATGGGACTTAACATCTATGGTCATCAGTCCCCTAGAACTTAGAACTACTTAAACCTAACTAACCTAAGGACAGCACACAACACCCAGCCATCACGAGGCAGAGAAAATCCCTGACCCCGCCGGGAATCGAACCCGGGAACCCGGGCGTGGGAAGCGAGAACGCTACCGCACGACCACGAGATGCGGGCTAGGGACACTGTTGCTCCTGGGGTATCGGCGAGGACCATTCGCAACCGTCTCCATGAAGCTGGGCTACGGTCCCGCACACCGTTAGGCCGTCTTCCGCTCACGCCGCAACATCGTGCAGCCTGCCTCCAGTGGTGTCGCGACAGGCGTGAATGGACGAATGGAGACGTGTCGTCTTCAGCGATGATAGTCGCTTCTGCCTTGGTGCCAATGATGGTCGTATGCGTGTTTGGCGCCGTGCAGGTGAGCGCCACAATCAGGACTACATACGACCGAGGCACACAGGGCCAACACCCGGCATCATGGTGTGGGGAGCGATCTCCTACACTGGCCGTATACCACTGGTGATCGTCGAGGGGACACTGAATAGTGCACGGTACATCCAAACCGTCATCGAACCCATCGTTCTACCATTCCTAGACCGGCAAGGGAACTTGCTGTTCCAACACGACAATGCACGTCCGCATGTATCCCGTGCCACCCAACGTGCTCTAGAAGGTGTAAGTCAACTACCCTGGCCAGCAAGATCTCCGGATCTGTCCCCCATTGAGCATGTTTGGGACTGGATGAAGCGTCGTCTCACGCGGTCTGCACGTCCAGCACGAACGCTGGTCCAACTGAGGCGCCAGGTGGAAATGGCATGGCAAGCCGTTCCACAGGACTACATCCAGCATCTCTACGATCGTCTCCATGGGAGAATAGCAGCCTGCATTGCTGCGAAAGGTGGATATACACTGTACTAGTGCCGACATTTTGCGTGCTCTGTTGCCTGTGTCTATGTCCCTGTGGTTCTGTCAGTGTGATCATGTGATGTATCTGACCCCAGGAATGTGTCAATAAAGTTTCCCCTTCGTGGGACAATGAATTCACGGTGTTCTTATTTCAATTTCCAGGAGTGTATATTGCAGCCTGCATGAATTTACCCCTTACAGTTGCAAAAACGCAAGTTACACCCGTAAAACAGAAAAACAACCCTCGGAATTTGATAATTAAACTATGAAGGAAACAAAGAAATAAGTGCTGTTGGTCCGCTGATGTGTAATAGGTGAGGACTGGAGCCCAACCGACTAACTAACTAAGCAGATAGGCATGGTTGCTGGCGCTTCAAAACAAACAAATGAATAGCAGCTGTGCCATACCTTCCTGAATATACCGTTCAGAGTTACAAAAACGCGAGATTACTCCTCTGAAATAGGGAAACATTAACGGAACCGTGGTCGAGCGGTTCTAGGCGCTTCAGTTTGGAACAGCGCGACTGCCACGGTCGCTGGATCGAATCCTGCTCGGGCGTGGATGTGTGTACTGTCCTTAGGTTAGTTAGGTTTAAGTAATTGTAAGTTCTAGGGGACTGGTGACCTCAGATGTTAAGTCCCATAATACTCAGAGCCATTTGAACCATTTTTGAACATTAACGGAATTTGAGACTTGAACTACGAGATAAACACAACAAATGGCAAATACACGGTTTGATGATCTGCTGGTATGTCTGAGATCACAATCGAAGAAAGGTTACCATGTACCTCTTACTTTTGTAAGTAATTTTTCTGAAATGCTAAGGTATAAAAATATAGTCCAAAAGGACTCCTTCCTTATCCTATGCGATCCTTCGCCAAGAGTAACTGTATTCTACGTGACAGATGTTAATGATAGGTCGTAAGTTATTAGTGTAATCTTTTAGAAGAGGATATGGCGAGGAGTACCTGAGAGAAAATAAGATCGTAGTTCTAAGAAGCCACCCTGATACGTGCTCCCTTTTACGTAGTGGAACCAAAAGCTGATTAATAAAGAAGAATTTACTGAACAAGGTCAGAGCAAAGCATGTAACAAAATCTATGTGTGCCAGGTGCAAGTGAAACAAAGGAAGCTCAAATAGTGTAAAAAGCAAGTGAATGTGAGGTGTCGTAAAGTGTAAACAATTGTAAATATATTAGTGCTTACGTTGCCGCCAGTTCACAGACAGGAGTCCAGGGCGTCAGATTTTCCTATGGGGAAGGAAATGTAATGCCATGGGCCACAAACACAGCTTAGTGCTGTAACTGGAACATTACCAGCCATCTCCAGCAGCCATGGTGAGTTACCTGCGGACACAGAAATCCTCTGCAATGTACTCACTCGCAATGCTTTGTTTAGTTAGCAAAATCCCCACTTGATCGCTACCTTGGAGACGCTGTGCCCCAGCGCTCGTGCGCCGACTATAACACCAAGTTCAAACTCACTTAAATTTTTATAGTCTCCCATTGTAGCAGCAGAAACCGATCTGACAAGTGCGCCAGGTACTTGTTGTCTTACCTAGGCGTTGCCGACCGGAGAGCCGTGTTCTGCCCCATTACGTATCTCTGTATTTGAATACGCATGCCTATACTATTTTCTTTGCCTCTTGAGTGTAAATAGATGGAGAGTTCGATTAAAATTTCATTAGAAATGGTTCAAATGGCTCTGAGCACTATGCGACTTAACTTCTGAGGCCATCAGTCGCATAGAACGTAAAACTAATTAAGGGGCGCCGGAAAGACTCAAAATCATGAAAAGTTCAATTTTTACTTTTTTGTGTTTTCTGAATCTGCAGGCTATTACCTTTTAATAGATATATAATTTATTCAATGCCGAAGACTATAACTATTTTTAAATTTTTTTTGAAATGTGTTCTACATGTTCGTGACCCACTGTGGCGCTGTTAAACTGCTGTCAAATGGTGTTATTATTAACGTCCGTGTTCATCAGGTACATTTTAGTGATGTGAGATAAAGTATGTGTTGTGGCTAACCTGTGATGGTTCAATATATATCGCTGATGTGATTGTCGATTGTTTCATGTTTATTTACTCTGTCGTTATCTCGAAAACATTCGTAATTAATTCTGTTTCTTGAGTCTCTGTTTTGTTGAAGTATAATAATGAGTAAAAGTAAAGTTATTAGAAATCCTCTGAAGGCTTTTAAGAAAAGGAGAAATGTTGGAAAGCCAAAGGTATGTGTTATTACTGGAAACAACAAAGACGATAACCAAGTGAATGAACCTAACCTCTCAAGTACACCTGCCCATAGCAGTCAAAGTGGGAAAGAAAATACTTTGAAACGTCCCCTTTGAACAATTTATACAAGACTGTGCTTATACTGACACACAATGTTTTTAGCGCAACGCAATCTGACTTTCAAAATTCCCTACTAAAGAATGGCCCTGACTAACATTAAACTATACCTTTCACAAATCACTTACCTCACAAAAATCTTCGCTGCTCAAGCTACTGCAATACAGTGAGCGCCACTACTGCCAGCTAAATAAAAGATTCAAACTATGGAAGGCACTAACTACTGATAGGGATAGTTAGCAAATGAAAGATATTAGTAGAGAACAAACAATGTATTTACCTTGATATCATCATATATAAATATAGCAGTTCATGACAAATTACAAATCTCCGCCATCTCTCTCCCCACATCCACCACTGCTGGCGGCTGACCTCCAACTGTGCAACGCTACGCGCTGTTCACAGCCAGCTGCCTAACACTACAATGGCGAGTATTACAACAATGCAAAGCAGCCACAGACTGCACACAGCACAGCCAGTGATTTTCATACAGAGGTGGCGTTACCAATAAAAAAACCTAAACAGCCTACTTACATAGCCCCCATGCTCCCCACAAAAAATTTTACAAATTTTTTTGGGCACTGGCCAATACATATTTGTTAAAATTTTTTCCACAATTACAATAACCAAGAAATCAAAGGCACACACTTATTGATACAATGTTGGTCAGAAGCTAAAATTTTCTCACAGTCCTTAAAGACAGTCACTGTAAAATTGCAGTGTTTTTCTCAAAGTCTGAGCAGTAAAAGAAAATGCACACAGAAGTAGTGGATTTCCATGCAGTCTTGAAGAAGTAGTGTTGTCCTTCCAACGGAAAGACAGTGCTGACTCTTGACATGCTGACAGGTAGTGGGCCACAATGGAGCAAACCCACAGCAGAGTCATTCGAAGTTTTGAAGAATATTGGTAGGTAGGTCATCACAGAGCAGACCCACTGGAGTCCTGGTAGAAATTACGGTACTGGTGGGCCACCAGAGGTGCAGACCCACTGCAGTCCTTGTAGAAATAATGGCGTTGGTGGGTCATCATAGATGCAGACCCACTGTAGTCCTTGTAGAGATGGCCAGCAGCCATCTGTTGCGATTGTGCAGGTGCACATTCACCATTGAAGAGTCTTGCGGATAATATAGCAAGTCCATAAACCACCACTTGTGCACTCACAAAGTTTTTCTTTAATTGTCCTTAGAACCAGCAATGCTGTTATCCAGTCCCTTGCTGAATTATTAACACACGTGCAAACACTAACAGTCCCTACTTCTCACATATTGCCCATATACTATGACCAACAGAAACGTGTGCAGTGAAATGTAACTTACAAGTTACTTAATTTGATGACCTGGCGTTAATTACAATTTTATAACATAAGAATACAATTACAAAGGTACAAAATACATCATTAAAGAACATAACAATACAGATAACACTTGTAGTAAAACAGGCGTTACAAAAGAATAGAAATAGGCATATACGTCAGTGTTACAGGAATTATGACATGAGTACATACATAAAAGATCAGAATAACTTGCGAAACATCAACTTCACGCATGAGCAGTTAAACAGAATGAATAATGTCTAACATCTTTACAAAGTAAATAACATATTATTAATGCCAATTATATTTGAGGATAACAGTATTCCTCATCATAGTGAATGTAGCTTAATATTAAAAGAGGAAAAAATTCTATGAAACTACACAGAGACAGGAAGAAAACAACTACACAAGGGTACACCAACACATAGTGGGATAACACCAATAGGAAAGGATAGGGTTCGTTTTCAGTGTAACATTTGGTACTGCAGTCCAACCCAAAACTTCATATATCTTTCCTCTTATTTCATCCTTTGTTTCCACCAAAAAAATTCTATCTAAGCACGCTTCCTGTATTTATATGTTCACACATTTCTCACCTCAACATTTATTTCCAAGAAAATCCTACCTAAACCTGTTTTCTGTACTTTTTTTTTGTATAACTTCTCAATGCATTCTTTACCTATTCTCCATAGTTTCTTATATAGTCTACCCCCTCTTAAGCTAACTTAAATCTACTGAGCTCAGATGCTAAACTAAGGGACGAGGCAATGCAGCAGCACATAAAACAATTAATATAAACAGCAATGAAAAAAATGGAAAATCGCAAAGCAAGCTACAGTAAATCTAAATTACCAAGCAATTCAACATTACAACTAATATGAGGCAATGCGCAGCAAACAAAAAAATAAATCTGGCTTAGCAGAGTAACACAAATTAAAGTTCAGTAGCACTATGCCTGGCAAACAGCAGCTTATATCTAAACATGACATAGCTCAAGCAGAAAAAATAGTACACTAAAAATGGCCATGTCTAATACCTATGTCACATCTTAACACTAGAGTGATGCATCACGAGAACTTACACTAGCAGATAAGTTACCAAATCGTAAAAAAATTATTTATGCAATTCCTGTGAAGGGAAATGTCTATGTGCCCTCATTTTCTTGGAAGTAGATCATAATTTTCTTATTGACTGGATCTGTAGGCATAAAATAACTATATTAGTACATATATTAAATTTTATTTTAACCAATGCTGCAGTGCAGCTAGAAACTAGATATTAAAGAAAATGAGCAAATATGTACAAAGGACAGCATGAAACATCATTCATTAACCATATGGCATTTCATAAGGCAGTAAAAATTCTCTCAATTCTCGAGAAAAACGCTTGTCATAATCAGGTGTGCAGATGTAAGTATCTTTCCAAGTAATTAGCGTGTCTTATTTGCGGTGCTTTCTACAAAGGAATGTCGATAGCGAGGATAATAGCCTCCCCTTTTTTTTTTACCTGTGCCGCTGAAAGGCTAATGGCTTTTTTTCGGGCGGCTGTCGCCCAGGTGGGTGCCCGCGACGCATTACGTGCAGGTGGTCACTTAACTTTCTTACGGAAATGTTTACGACAGCAGTTTCCGCTACAGTGACAGTCTCACATACAAATATTTCACAGGTCAAGAATTTGCGTTGCAAATGTGTAGAAACAAAATGCTATTGATATAACAGTGTCCAAAAAATTTTCGCCAGCATTGCGATACATTCACACATGATTCACACATGTACACACATTTCATAATTCTAAAGTATGATTCTTGGTTTCCAACATCCTTTTCCATAAGTCAGAGTCCCTAATCACTATTCATTACTCCTTACCTTATTACACATATATATATTCGTCGACACGTCAATCTTGCGACGACACTTCAATATTTCATCATAATAAATACATAGCATAACCAAATTCCTCATATAGCACCAGCTTATTAATCATAAACATACCTCAGCAGCATAATACACATCATCGTCATAAAAAATAACATCATAACACCTCAGTCAAATCTCAAAAACGTCGTAGCTTTCTGCAATAATGTCAAAACCTAAAAAAATTCTCTGCTCATGTCAAAAGTGTCATCTGCCTCAAACGTACTTTAAAAATCATGATCCCATACCAAATACATCATTCAAAGCTCTCATAGTATCACAATGGGTCCGAAAAAATATGAACAGTTCACACAGTGCAGACAAAATACAATTTCATAAGTGTGAAGTTATCCAACTGTGTAATTGCGTAAACATCTGTCACTGATGTAATAAAAAAATGTTTATCTCTCAGTTAAATGATCAGATAGCTGTGTAATTCTGTGTTAGAGAAATATGGTACCGATGTGTAAAGTTGTATAAGCAAATACCATATTAGCGACGGTTCCTTGTGGTTGCCACACACATGGTACACAAAGTAGGCGTATACCCCCCTGAGGATTAATGTAATTATACCCTCAGGTGTTACAGATTACAGCAATGAAATGAAATGTATCACTGAAAACCTTTGTATCATTGTACTTCAAATATCTTTAAAAATAAATGATTTAAGTACAAAATTAATCACTCAAATGCGTGTCCTGTAGCGCTAAATGTGCGTCTTGCTGTAAGATAATTCTGTGAAAGTGTCGTACTTATCGTCCTCCGCAAGCTAAGTTCTGCAGAAGTCAATGTACTTACCTCATGATAAACAAAGGTGAAATGCTTTATGTATAGATATCTTAGTTATTACGCTTATTGCCATGATGAAGAAAGTACTGTGCTGTAACGTATTGTTGTGCTACGGAAAAGGCAATCTTATTGTAGCTATACCACAAAAGTTACTACTAAAACATGTTTTACTTTGCAGAATAAAACAGAAAAACTGTCAGAAATAAAACAGAAACACTACAAAAGCAACTCTGTGAATTGTCACTCATTAGTAGCGTCGTGATAAAGTCGTGTAGTTGTCACTTAAACTAACCACTGTGTCGTCTGGTATCTCACAGAAAGTACATTAAACCCAGAATGTATTTTCAAGTAAACCAAAATGTTGCATTAAAATCTCATTAGCAGTACCAGTATGTGTCCTAAGTATGTAAGCCTGATAGTCGTTACGTAATCGTGCAACTAACAAGCAAGAATGTACACACACAATAACACTGTGACGTCTGTTCACTATAACAATGCATTCGTCATTTCTGTTTCAATACGTTCTCTCGGTTCTTGACTGGATATTTAACTTCAAACATTGTTGCATGTTAACAGATTCTAAGTCAGACAAGCATACTAGTAATGTGAAGTGAAAAGTTATATGGCAAAGACAAAGTTAAAAAGCAGATTATCTTTCAATAAACGGTTTTACATTTGAAATGTGGTACAATCTTTTACTCTTCATAGTACTCAGAGTTTCAACATCAACCCAGTTATCGTGTGGTATACGTCGGTAAAGAATACTGGAATATTTCTCAAGGTTAGCGTCTTACGTTATTTTTCTCGGAGCCAGCGGGCGCACGCGGCTGCCTGCTGTGCGAGTCATTGTCTGTTCCTTTGTTGGCGCGCGTCGTTATTGGGATTAGGAGACCTAACTTCTACAAATTCACCGTGACGAGAGGGCCCTGCTCTGTTTGAATCCCGCCAGTTCTGATGCAATTCAGGTCTGTCGTTACGGTCATATCGTCTGTCGTCATGTCGGTAGATTCCATAGTTTCTTTCTTGTCGGTCACATGGTGGAGAATTTCTCCTTGAATCGTAACTGCGCGCTGGTCCGTTGCGTCTAAAGTTATTCTGTCTCCCTTGATAGTATTTATTTTGGTTCCCATATTGTCTGTTTCTCTGATTGTCTCTGTGATAGTCATTACCACGGAGAGGTGATCTTTCCCTGTAGTTATTACTACTCTGCCAACGGTTGTCATACGGGTGGTGTCTGTTTTGGTCACGATTTGTGTTGTGAGAATAGCCTTGTCGCGTCCAGTTATCATTTCTGTCGTCACGGAATTGTGACGGATGTGACCTGTAGTGATTGTTTCCCTGTTTTCGCATCCCACGACTGTCTGAGTCAATTTCTAATTCTTGTAACAGTCCCTGAAATGCTTCAATGTCGTCTTTGCAACGTCCTGCTAAAATAATATGCCGTAAATGTTCAGGTAATTTGATTAAGCAAATGCGGATGAGTTCTGAGGGGCTGTATGGGTTTGACAGGTACTAATTCTTGTGCAACATGTCTTCAAAATATTTCACAAGACTGGAGAATTCAGATTGTTCGAAATGTTTCATCATTATGATACCATGTTTTATTCGGTCTTGTGTGGCTTGAGACCAATATGCTGAGAGGAAGGCATGGTAAAATTCTCCTTCACTGTGGCAATCGTGAATGACCGATCGCATTCTTACAGCTGGTTCATTCTCTAAGTAGCCACACATAAATTCTAATCTGTGTTCCAACGACCAGTTGGGAGGAAAACAATGAGAGAATTGATGGAGCCATGCTTGTGGATGAATGTCGTTGCCAGAATTCTTAAATGTTTTGAATTTACGTGTAGTAATGAACAGCTTATAGTCAAAATCATCATGTCGGCGAGTCGCATATCGGTCATTGTTAGGTTGTGTCGGCCGTTCCATCACAAAATTCGGTGCACATTGCCAATTTCTTTCATAACTTCCGAAATGCCCTGTGTTATTATTTTGCGGCTTTTCCGTGTTTCTAAGCCCCTCTTCCCGTGTTGGAGCGCTAGTGTCCTCTGAAATACGTAATTCTTGTATTACCTGTGTCAGCTGATCTTGTACTTCCCGGATTTCTCTTTGGTGTTGTGTATTAATTTGATTCTGATTTTGTTTGAATTTTCTTATTTGTTCATACTCTTCTGTGTCAGTGAAGGCTACGGGTCTTGTGTCATTCAGGTCATCATCTACCTTTGTAGATAAGTTAGTGACCTGATCCGAAAGTTCGGCCACTTTCTCCGATAGTGTCCTTATTTCTTCAGTGTGTTTTTCTGAACCAAGTTTCAGAGTATCTACTGTGTCCTTAAAGTTTTCCTGAGTTTTTGCAAGTTGCGTAACCGAATCGGTAGATGCAACTGAGTCAAATTTAGCTTGCAAGGTCTCATGATTTTCATGAACAATAATTTGCAGTTCTTTTATGGCTGCTTCGTGATTCTGTAATGCATTTTCATGCCGCGAAAAAATAGGTTGAAAATGCTCACAAATTTGTGTTTTTACGTCATTACAGACTTTTTGACATTTCGATTCAATGTTATGTAACTCAGCAGTTAAATCTTCACGTGTTTGTTCAAGTGTTTGTTCCAATGAGTCAAACTTTTTAAGATTTTGTTCCACTGTGTCTAACTTTTGAAGCTTTTGCTGTGTTTGTCTCTGATTTTGTTCCATTGTGTCTAACGTTTGAAGCTTTTTCTGTGTTTGTCTCTGATTTTGTTCCATTGTGTCTAACTGTTGCTGTATATGTCTCTGATGTTGTTCCATTGTGTCTAACTTTTCAAGCTTTTGTCCCATTTGTTGCATTAATTGTAATAACAATGCACTGGTGTCTGAAACAAGTTCCTCAGTGCTTTTCGGCAGTGAAGTTGCACCGGCAACATTCGCATTTTGACAAGTGGAAAATGTGTCTTGACTCATTTGAGAAAACGGTGGGAACCCAAAACCTGAGTCTGCAGTATTTGCAATATTGTGTTCTGTCATTCCCGATTCCTGAGGCGAGCTGTTGCCGACCAATCGATCGATAACGCTTCCCTGTTCACTACCTGTTTCACTGTCTACACCATTGTTTGCCGCCCGCTCCATTTCCCTATGCGCAATTACCAAATTACTACTTTGAACATTAGTTAATTCATTACTCTGCGGCGCTATCACATTGCTTTCGTCTTCACTGTCATTTCTCAGTTTACTTTGGAGCCTAGTATTACGTTTTTCACTCGCCATTATTGTCACAGTATTTCACACGATAACACAGAAAAGCGCAATTTGAAGAGCAAAATAAAATAACATAGCAATGGAAATAATGTCTACTTAATTGCCAGCGTAGCTGCGAAATACTTGGTGCAAATCTACATGCATGCCACAACTGTTTTACTGTACAACAATGAAAAACTACAACTACAAAGGAAATTCTCTCTATAATTACGCGCTAGCAATAAACAATAGCTACACTAATTACACAAACTACAAGAAAAAATCAGAAGATTCCAGTGAGGTATCCTAGGCTAAGGGTCGACCGGAGAGCCGTGTTCTGCCCCGTTACGTATCTCTGTATTTGAATACGCATGCCTATACTATTTTCTTTGCCTCTTGAGTGTAAATAGATGGAGAGTTCGATTAGAATTTCATTAGAAATGGTTCAAATGGCTCTGAGCACTATGCGACTTAACTTCTGAGGCCATCAGTCGCATAGAACATAAAACTAATTAAGGGGCTCCAGAAAGACTCAAAATCATGAAAAGTTCAATTTTTACTTTTTTGTGTTTTCTGAATCTGCAGACTATTACCTTTTAATAGATATATAATTTATTCAATGCCGAAGACTATAACTATTTTTAAATTTTTTTTGAAATGTGTTCTACATGTGCGTGACCCACTGTGGCGCTGTTAAACTGCTGTCAAATGGTGTTATTATTAACGTCCGTGTTCATCAGGTACATTTTAGTGATGTGAGATAAAGTATGTGTTGTGGCTAACCTGTGATGGTTCAATATATATCGCTGATGTGATTGTCGATTGTTTCATGTTTATTTACTCTGTCGTTATCTCGAAAACATTCGTAATTAATTCTGTTTCTTGAGTCTCTGTTTTGTTGAAGTATAATAATGAGTAAAAGTAAAGTTATTAGAAATCCTCTGAAGGCTTTTAAGAAAAGGAGAAATGTTGGAAAGCCAAAGGTATGTGTTATTACTGGAAACAACAAAGACGATAACCAAGTGAGTGAACTTAACCTCTCAAGTACACCTGCCCATAGCAGTCAAAGTGGGAAAGAAAATACTTTGAAACGTCCCCTTTGAACAATTTATACAAGACTGTGCTTATACTGACACACAATGTTTTTAGCGCAACGCAATCTGACTTTCAAAATTCCCTACTAAAGAATGGCCCTGACTAACATTAAACTATACCTTTCACAAATCACTTACCTCACAAAAATCTTCGCTGCTCAAGCTACTGCAATACAGCGAGCGCCACTACTGCCAGCTAAATAAAAGATTCAAACTATGGAAGGCACTAACTACTGATAGGGATAGTTAGCAAATGAAAGATATTAGTAGAGAACAAACAATGTATTTACCTTGATATCATCATATATAAATATAGCAGTTCATGACAAATTACAAATCTCCGCCATCTCTCTCCCCACATCCACCACTGCTGGCGGCTGATCTCCAACTGTGCAACGCTACGCGCTGTTCACATCCAGCTGCCTAACACTACAATGGCGAGTATTACAACAATGCAAAGCAGCCACAGACTGCACACAGCACAGCCAGTGATTTTCATACAGAGGTGGCGTTACCAATAAAAAAACCTAAACAGCCTACTTACAACTTCACAGAAGAAGCTTGGTTCAATGAGTGAAAACTATGAATGTTTTATGGGCGAATCGGATGTGAATGAAATATTTGATATGTCAGTTCTCAAAGGAATTTTTTCAAACTGTGTAAGATGTATTCATTGTAGTGAAGTTGGTCTGGAACTCTCCATAATAAAGCACGTAGAACTTGCTAGTGAAATACAACTGAAATGAGATAAGTGTTCATACATGACCACCTTTTGTAACAGTGTTGCAGTAACTGGAACTGAAGAAAATGGTAGCAAAATCTACGAACACAACAACGAGCGATGCTTGCTTTAGACAAGCCCTCGGGCTGCAGACAGGGCTTTAAAGAGTCTAGAAATGCAAGCAAGAGTAAACAGGAGGAGGAACAAGAGGAAGCTGGAGGAGGAGTTTGCAGAGGATGAAGATAATCCATCCTATGGACCTGGAATGCACTAAAAAGTTAATCCAATCTTTGTCGCTCGATTCCCTAAACTTTTATTTTCTCGTAATAATTACATGTTTTCTAAGGATCTTCCAAACATATTTGTCTCAAACTTTCAGTAAATGTTACACAGTACCGTCTGCTCAATTTAACACAGCCTTTTTCCAAAAAACTGTATATTTTTGAATATATAAATAAAAAATTGCAAAAAAATGTTGTGAATTTTCATTACAATTGAAAAAAATCACCTTTAATAACTGAACTAAAATTTTGTAAAATCCCTGTGTTAAGTTGTAGCCCATATTCCAATAAATAATCTGTAAAAAGTTCAACTTCCTACCTCAAATACTTTGTGAGGAAAGATGTAATTTATAAGCGTTATTTTAACATTGCAAGTATAGGGCGTTCCGGAGTCCCTTAAACCTAACTAACCTAAGGACATCACACTGATCCATGCCCGAGGCAGGATTCTAACCTGGCACCGTAGCAGTCGCTCGGCTCCAGACAGCAGTGCCTAGAACCGCACGGCCACTCCGGCCGGCATTTCATTACAATACTGATGTAGGAACAGAGCTTGTAGGGTTATCGTTAGTGTTGTAAACAGCAAGTATAGTGATTGAATGGAAAATGTTTGTTTCCAGACTGAAACACAAACCATAACGTCGACATCTTGCGCTGTATGTAGTTTTTTCAATGTAATACAACGAAAGCTACACATTAAACACCATCTCTCAAATCATTTATTTTTTATGTGAGATGTGTGCCACTGAAGAAGTGGGAGAAGGGTTCACCAGTGATTTTTAAGGCGATACAGAATATAGATAATGCACTTGTTTACAAAATAAATCTTGGTAGGGTAATAAACCATAGCTTAATCAGTGAGGGAAAGTTCCAATTAGCATATCCGTCAGGGAGACGCATGACCGTAGCTGCTTGATATGGAGGAAAATGTTTTAGAGTGAGGAGATATTAATAACGTCTTATTTATGGAAGTATGAGACAGGTTCTATTAAGTAATTGCTAAACTGTAAATTAACACTGCTGACTGGCCGGTCATGTGGGCAGTGATGGCTGGGTGTGCAGTGGTGCGATGACATATGTGCACGTAGAGTACGGTAGAATTGCCAGAATTTTTTTTTTTTTGCCATAATGTTACTCTTAATTCCTACAGCATCATGTCTCGGAAAGTAAGCTAACGAAGAGAGTGTGTTAACAATAAAATTATACATCTCACTTAAGAGGAGCAACTGTTTCTCCAATGCTACAACAGTGTCAGTACTATAATAATCAATATTATCATCATTATTATTATTAATACGGTTATTTGGTGTCCAGAAACTTCTGCTCATATACTTTGTAGAATATAGGTTGCATATGGCAAATTTTCACTATGCCTGAATTAGATTTGTAATTTTCCTCACAGTTTATTGAAAGAAATGCAGCTTGAAACGTTCCCAAAGCTGCCTCCAGCTGCGGTCAGCTGGCTTGAAGTGACTAGTCTGTGGGTGGGCTGATGGTGGAGGCCGCTTATACAGAGAAGGCCATTGTTCTAGGCACTGCCCACACACGCGTATCTAACGGAGAAGAGGATTCTTAGTTCCCTCATGTCAGGCGTGAGCATTACCTAAGGCGAATGATGTAGAAATGCTGCACCTGACTCATGGCAGAATCTATAAGGAGACCATCTTGGCAGTACCCTTTAGTGTGCTAGGGTAACACTACACTGTATGATGAATGTTTACATATGGATGCATTCAAGAGTGTACCGTGAATATCAGGAATCCGGTAAATCTACGACATCGCGGCGGCCGGAAAAAGATCCTGAAAGAAGTGGACCAACGACGACTCAAGAGAATCGTTCAGCGTGACAGAAGTGCAACCCTTCCGGAAATTGCTGCAAATTTCAATGCCAGACCATCAACAAGTGTCGGCGTGCGAACCGTTCTACGTAACAACACCGATATGGGCTTTCGGAGCCAAGGGCCCCCTCGTGTTCCCTTGATGACTGCACGACACAAAGCTTTACGCCTCGACTGGACCCTCTTGATGACTGGAAATATGCTGCCGGGTCGGACGAGTTGGGTTTCAAATTGCATTGAGCGGATGGACGTGTACGGGTATGGAGACAGCCTCATGAACCCATGGACGCGGCATACGAGCAGGGTACTCTTCAAGCTGGTGGAGACCCTCTAATGACGTGGGGCGTGTGCAGCTGGAGTGATATGGGACCCTTGATACATCTAGATACGACTCTGAAAGGTGACACATACGTTAGCATCCTGTCTGATCACCTGCATCCATCCATGTCCGTTGTGTATTTCTACGGACTTCGGAAATTCCAGCAGTACAGTGCGATACACCACACGTCCAGAATTTCTACAGAGTGCTGGGTGTAAACACTTCCGATGTGCCACCAAACTCACCAGGAATGAACATTATTGAGCACATCTCCGATGCCTTGCAAAGTGCTGCTCAGAAGAGTTCTCCACCCCCTCGTACTCTTTCGGATTTATGGACAGCCCTGCGGGATTCGTGGTGTCAGGTCCCTCCAGCACTACTTCAGACATTAGTCGAGTCCATGCCATGTCGTGTTGCGACACTTCTGCGTGTTCTTGGATGGCCTACACGATATTAGGCAGGTGTACCAGTATCTTTGGCTCTTCAATGTATATGCAGTAAGCTACATTATGTTCAGCGTGAACTATCGGTACCCGCACTTTTTGAAATCAGCTAGTGTTTCGGGTGATGGTGTGTAAGATATCTGGTCCTATTTCCGGTGCAATACTTACATTTATTTGTGTTCAGGTCAACTACCAATCCCTACACCGATGCTGCACAGGTCTTCCTGCGATTCGTTGCAGCCTTCTTCTAGAGAAAGGCATCATTCTACATCTACATCAAAACAAATATCCAACAAGCCGCGGCAGAGTGCATGGCGGAGAGTACAGTGAGGCGGTATCATCGCTTTTCTCTTACATCTCACCCTCACATATTGAGTGGGTAAAAGCAAATCATAATATCCTGAGATACTATTCCAACCTATATAAGTCTATACATACGCCTTTTGCTCGAAAACTTTAACAATACAAAAGTTCTGGACAACAAGAAAATAAGGGCTGTGACGCCCACTACCAAGCTCATGAGGTTCAGACAGAGTAGTTTGCGGGGCTTTACTCGCTGATTAAACATATATTTCAATACCACTCCTCGAAACTTTGGGGAAAAAGAGGTTATTTCGTGTGGAAGAAATTTTTTTTATTACCTCCAGTTTCTGGTTGCAGTCGTTTCGCAAGATGTATGATGTATTAAATAAGATATTGTTCACAACAGAAGAGTAACTAGGCCCTACACCAATTCTCTATCCTGTGCCGGTCTCCCTGTAAATCGCCACGGTCTACTGGTGCTGCAGCCCTCCTACGCAGATAGGAGCCTACATCTAAACATACATGCTACACGCCGCTGTAAAGTGCACAATGGGCTCTACATGATAGTGTTATCGATCGCTGTTTAACAAATTGTAGGTGGGATGTGAATTATATTTACTCGATATACAAGTACCCACAGTCTATCTCAGACTTGAAACTTCCTGGCAGATTAAAACTGTGTGCCCGACCGAGACTCGAACTCGGGACCTTTGCCTTTCGCGGGCAAGTGCTCTACCAACTGAGCTACCGAAGCACGACTCACGGCCGGTACTCACAGCTTTACTTCTGCCAGTATCTCGTCTCCTACCTTCCAAACTTTACAGAAGCACTTGCCCGCGAAAGGCAAAGGTCCCGAGTTCGAGTCTCGGTCGGGCACACAGTTTTAATCTGCCAGGAAGTTTCATATCAGCGCACACTCCGCTGCAGAGTGAAAATCCCATTCTGGAAACATCCCCCAGGCTGTGGCTAAGCCATGTCTCCGCTATATCCTTTCTTTCAGGAGTGCTAGTTCTGCAAGGTTCGCAGGAGAGCTTCTGTAAAGTTTGGAAGGTAGGAGACGAGATACTGGCAGAAGTAAAGCTGTGAGTACCGGGCGTGAGTCGTGCTTCGGTAGCTCAGTTGGTAGAGCACTTGCCCGCGACAGGCAAAGGTCCCGAGTTCGAGTCTCGGTCGGGCACACAGTTTTAATCTGCCAGGAAGTTTCATATCAGCGCACACTCCGCTGCAGAGTGAAAATCTCATATCTGAGACTTGTTAGAACGTTCATGGTTGGAAGTTTTGGGAATTGTTTCTCACGTTTCTGCCTTATAAACGCAATTGTATGCATTTTAAGTGGTTCGTGATATTCTCGGTGTATTTTATAACAAACGCTACCACCACTGTGTTAGATACATAGCAATCTCGACACCCAACGTGTCACTGGCTATGTAAGACATATCATACCGAGGAGAAAAGACGCCGCTAAAACCTCTGAAAATCACTACACCTACTACTGTTACAGCATTCCTATATCCAAATGCACATACTCCACGGGCCACTGTACGCTGTGTGCTGGGAGGTACGTCGTGTTTAATATAATGTGTAACGCAATTGCCAGTGCAGTTTAGATTTTTCACTGCATACGAAACTCCTGGTGCAACCATCGCTCCCTGCTCCATTTTTGAAAGGCGGATAGAAGAAATGACCCTCACGCAGGAATCATCTCGTGAGACGTGTGTGGGATGCTTGTTCTGTAAGCCTCTCTTTCGTGGATGATACTGCATTTCCACATATTCTCGCTCCTCCATTGAAACGTCAGCCATACGATGCGTCAGTATTGTCGCCTGTCTTTCCTGTCCTAATCTGAGATATTTATTGAAAGACAAATTTCAGCAAAACTGATTGGCTACATGCCTCTGTACGTATCCTAATATCCTTCACTAGCGCTACACCAGATAGAGCTTTCTGTAATGGTGATAATATAGTCGTATAGTTGCCCAGTGTAATGACCAAAGCAGCCTTATTGCTGCACCTTTAACATAGCAGGGTTGCATCAGAAAATCTGACGCATAGCACCTGTCATTCAGCGCTATCCAATGATTCTCTCTATACCTCTCTGTATGTGTCCTGATCTTCTCTATTGTATTCGTATGATCACTACGCTTGATGTTGATGGTGGTGGCTCAGAGATTATCAGAGTCTTAGTTGCGTGTGTAGCGTATAGAGAGAAAAACATTGTCTTTTTTTCATTTTTGATATACCTACATAATACGATCCTTACAATGTCACAGAGCTTGCAACGCAATATCCATTAGATCGTATTTACACTGATGCAACTAGAGTACGTATATCACTTCTTTTTTCCTAAGTGGGCAGTATGTACAAGTGTAGTGATAATTATTTATTTAGAAACAAACCCTGTTCTTACAACTGACTTGACTATCATATATTGAGAGCCAATTAAGCAACAAGTACTTGCCGGGCCAAATACGACTTAGCAAACGTCTTTGCGCCTCTTAAACTTCAGTCTGAAAAGTAAACTGGGTGGTATGCAGAGGGGATTTGCTGCCACTAGCCAGCTACGCTTAAGTCGACTTGTCAGTTCTTAGTAGTTGAATGACATTCCCCTAAAATGATTCCAAATGAAGGTCAGCGAGACATGTTCTTATGGTTTACATCGCTTCACGGTATTGGAATGGCAGTTACTGGTTCCAGCGATAACGTAGATCATTTCTAGTCCTGTTTCTGTGCGATAGGCAGATTTCTTTACGTTTAGGTCGACTAAACCACCAATCACCGTTTTCCACACAGATTTTCCTGCCTTCTTGTAGACATCTCCATTACTGTGAACATTTTATATCCAAATAAATATCATGAGAGCTGCTGTACACTGCATGGCTTAGGCTACATTTTACCAGCACTAGCAATTACCCTTCCACCTCTCTCTCACCCAATGATCGAATAAAAAAGGAGGTTATTTATATACGCACCCTAAGCTGACCTTGTATTTTGGGAGAAAATACATCATCTCTCCCACAACTGTTTTTCTCCATTATGTATAATTAGTGTTGTCGCTATGTCAGAGCATGGTGTGTGTGTGTGTGTGTGTGTGTGTGTGTATGTGTGTGTGTGTGCAGCATTGCGATGAAAGTAAAAAATTGATATTTTTTTAAAAGCAGAGCAATGTAACCAGAAGTATGTAACATAAATTTTTCACATAGTATCCAAACGTCTGTCAGTCCTATTTAAGTACAGTAACTCCACATGTGATACTCCCTCCAGCTACTAGCAGATGTTCTGTAAAATCACAGTACAGTCATGACTCTGATTGTCTGAAAGGTGTGTTACCTCTGGCGACTGCATCAGTACATACACGAAATGAATACATCTACTCTCAGGAAAAGTATAGTAATGAGCATCATAGGAAACCATAATGTATTGCAACTTCTAAAGCCAGTCACAATTTACTACACTTTTGCCATGAGTACGGACTTCCAGAACATGTTCATTTTCTTCCATCGAAGCTCTTAGCTATACGACAACATTTATCAAATAATTCTTTTACTTGTATGTGTCCGGCCGCTGTGGAAGAGTGGTTTTAGGCGCTTCAGTCCGAAACCGCGCTGCTGCTACGGTCGCAGGTTCGAATCCTGCCTCGGGTATGGATGTGTGTGATGTCCTTAGCTTATAATAGGTTTGTTTATAAATAAATAAATCAATCTTCTGCTAGCAGTCACAATTTTTCTTTATTTTACTATTCGCATTACGCGTTTCGAGAAATTATTCCTATTTTCAAGTGCATTTTTTTGATGTGTGTTAAGCTATTTCTTTTGATGTTGTCAGTGTGTGTGAGTCTGCTTCATTTTGTTGACTTTTACTGTAATACATAAGAAACGCGATTTTTAGTTGGGTATCAATTCTTTCTGTGAGGTTAGTGGCTAAAGTTTGAGAACAATTTGTACTTACAGTTTTCTAATAGTCCATTTGTGTAGAGTCTCACACACACTTAACATCACACACAACTTGTACACTTTACACATCGAAAATGTCTTGTATAAACAAAACAGTTACAAAGATCTTCATACAGGTAGTTCACAGAGATAACATTATAGGTCTTCCACAGATTATGATATGCTTTTGTACAGAGGTTATTTATCACAACAATTTGGCTCATGAATTACTTATATTGATTTTACAATTGTGCTTATTTCTATGTTTTTACTATTTTTATTTAAGTATATTATCGAAACATCTGAAGAAATTCACTGATTCACTTTCAAGTTTTTCGTTTAATATTTTATCTCCATATTTTCTGTAATGTGAATATATTTCCAGTTCTTCAAGCAAATCCATTTTATGTCCTTTATTTAGTCGGTGGGGTACTTTGACATTTTGCTCTATTTTTTCAAATGGGTGTCCTGTATTATGTATGCGTGTTGCTATTGCTGATGTAGCGTGTTTGTTGTGTATGTATGCTCTAATGTGCTCTGTGTACCTGGTGTTGATATTTCGGCCTGTTTGTCCTACGTAGAACTTGGAGCATTCCTTGCATGTTATCTTGTATATTCCAGTCTGAATATGGATCATGATTACACTTTATATTATGTATTAGCTTTTGGTGTAGTTTATTGGATGTAGAAAACCCAATTTTTACTCTGTGATTTTTGAAAATATTTGCAAACTTCTGTGATACACACTAGATGAAAGAAAAGACAAGACAGCAAATACCTTATAGGAAAATAATTGTAGATAGTAGATAAAATTTCAGCAAAAGGAATGCACCTCTGATTGTCAAGTGAAGGCAGTAAAGTATTATGTATGAATGTTTTCTTTTTCTCTGATGCAAGCATATCGTCAGAACTTACTTGACCTACAGACATACGTCTTTTCTCGAAACCTATGAATCACTGTTGTTCACTTGCTTACTACAGTCATATCCAGGCTATTTATTAAAATTTCTGTAAAACTATATGTTAGTAACAAGATTTTTGTAGTGCAAATGAACTGGCTTATGAAACATTCCAAACTTGATGTTTCTACTTAAATAATAACTAATTGATATTGCAGTACTGAAAACTTCATGATTATGATAAATTTTACAACTAACCACAATAAAATAATCATTTAATGACTATGCTTTAAAAAAGTGGTAGTAGGAAATATCACCTTCAACGATTGTTTAACTACAAATAGCCATTTTTGCTTCTTATTTTCCGTTAATTAACTTATAGCGGAGCTTTTTCAGTGTCCAAGTACGTAGTGTATTTTCAAGATCTGACATTAATAATTAATTTTTGTAAAAGTATGATTAGAATAGGAATTCGCAGTTATTTTATTGTTCCACTATTGGGAATATGAAACTATTTATGTACAGTCTGTGTTCCTCCGTGACTTGACGCTATTTTTATGAAAAGGGAAACAAACATGCGACAGAATGAAGGGGTTAATTACATATGAGGTAGGCTAAGCCTTTGCCTTGTCGATTTCATTTGGTAAACACCTTTCCTACAAGGGAAAAGGCACAGATAGCGAAGTTGGCGAACAGTGTTGTGACAGGAGTAACAGGTGATATTGTTGCATTCGGTTTTGTGGAACACCTGTTATGTGGAAACAAGTTTACCGCACACAGACTGATCAGTGAGCAATACCCTGTCAACAGCGGTAATGATAGGTCGTGTTCTGGTGCAATCCGCAAGTCATTATTATTTTTGGTAACTTATGCACAAATTATTGGAAAAATACATTTATTAACACTTCTGAATTAAAAATCCGTCTCTGATAATTAGTAGCAGTGGTTGCAAGCCTTACCAGGCTGAATTACGGTGTTGCAACCATTGCACCACTTTGCTTCGAGGAGGTGTAAGAAAGGCAGTTCTGCAAGTTTCGCAGGAGATCTTCTGTAAAGTTTGGAAGGTAGGAGACAAGGTACTGGTACAGCTGTGAGGACGGGGCGTGAGTCGTGCTTGGGTAGCTCAGTTGGTAGAGCAGTTGCCCGCGAAAGGCAAAGGTCCCGAGTTCGAGTCTCGGTCCGGCACACAGTTTTAATCTGCCAGGAAGTTTCAATTCCAACCTTCGCTTCGTAATTGAGAAAGAATGCTTTAGCGGAGGCATAACGTAAGAAGTGGCACGATTTGCAGATAAACTTTCGTTTATTAATGTTTCTTTCATATACAGTGCCAGGACTAATGGTCAATATGCAGTGGTACGACTGTGTTGATCATTCGAAGTAAAAATTGTAGCAAATATGCACTCTGAAGTGCACACATTAAGAGCTATGAATACTTGTTGAACTTCGCTACTGCGAAATAAATCTCCTTGCTTGAACAAGTGCTCATAGCTCTTAAGGTATGCATTTTAGAAGCCATGTTTACTAGACTTTTTTCCTGTCACATCCCTGAATACTGGTCATTCCTCCTGGAACGCCTTGTGTCATTAAGACTTTATTGACACTCATAGTAGCGATCACCTCAGTAGTAAGTTGTCATACATTACATTCAGATTCTTTTGATAACTGCTTTCAACAACTTCAGTATAACTAAATGCAGATAAGCACTTCGTGCGCCTTCACCTAGTGGAGCGTTTCAAGTCTGCCTTTGTGGCCGAGTGGTTCTGGGCGCTTCAGCCTGGAACCGCGCGACTTCTGCGGTCGCATGTTCGAATGCTGCCTCGGGCATAGATGTGTGTGATCTCATTAGGTCAGTTAGGTTTAAGTAGTTCTAAGTTCTAGGGGACTGATGACCTTAGGTGTTAAGTCCCATAATGCTTAGAGCCATTTGAACTATGTGGAGCGTTTCATGCTGACCAGCTAATTTCGGAAGGTCAAATGGGAAGGTTAGCGTTGAGTGGAAGGAGGGTACGGTTTTAAATTGGAGGCTGCACAATTAACATCGTAGTTCCATACAGTACATTTAAGTCTCTCAATGAATCACAACTGTCCGCAGCTCGTGGTCGTGCGGATGCGCCCGGGTTCCCGGGTTCGATTCCCGGCGGGGTCAGGGATTTTCTCTGCCTCGTGAGGACTGGGTGTTGTGTGATGCCCTTAGGTTAGTTAGGTTTAAGTAGTTCTAAGTTCTAGGGGAATGATGACCATAGATGTTAAGTCCCATAGTGCTCAGAGACATTTTTTTTTTTTTTTTTTTTAATCACAACTCTGTGGGCAATACAGTGAAGAGCAGCGCATATAGGAAGTTTGTCTGCATTTTAAGCAATGATTTTTGCGTACAAAGTTTACACAAGGTACGTACATGAACTGTGTACAGAAGGCGTTGTGGGCATTCTCTGTTATATCGTTTGGTAGCAGTTTATGGCTTTGTCTGTTACGACGTTCGTTACAGGCCACAGACATCCCTTTTTAAATCTGATTCCTCATTTAGTAGCATAGAGAGACAGTTCATTCGCTACAAGGTTTGTCACACTCTCACATCAGGAAACACAAATTTACGACCGGAGTCCTACTCCTGCACAGTAACACAGGCATATATAGAAACCAGGTGAGTGGAAAATCTCACAGTGTCTGTGTTCTGACGTGATGCTGCAGGACGCAACTAGATCCCTTACGTTCTGTATTCATTGTAGAATCCTTGGTAACTCAGAGGAAAGAATATGCAGGACGCTGTTTTTCCCTGGACACAGACTGACGTCACAGCCAGTCCAATTGCGTTTCCAGTTATTGTGTATAGCCATATGGTTCGGTGGTACTCATACATTTCAATACCTGCCTTATTTGAAACTGGAATTATTGCATTCATTTTGATAGTACGAAGGTGTATCACCTGCCTGGTGGAATAGTATTGTCATGACTCGCTGTCCTAAGGATATCAATAATGTAGAGGAAATGTCGTCTACTGGAGGGGCCTTGCTTCTACTCATGTCCTTCAGTGTTCCATAAAATTCTTCTCGCAGTATCACATCATCTACAATTTTTTCGTCTTCCTTTTCTACAACGTCCAATCACATTAATGTGACCACCGCCTACGGTCGACGTTAACGTTCAATAACCATTCACGCAAAGCAGGAGACGAGCTGTAGCAGTGGAAGGTATTAAAGCGTATCGGGGGAGGTGGGGAGGGGGACCGGAAAACAGAGCAGTCGTTGCCTTAATGCGAAAACGGGTAGGTTTATTCGACGTCCAAAAAGGCATGATCTTTGGATTTCGGTGGAAGCACATCTAAAACGGCTAAGTTCGTAAACTGTTCACGTGCCGCTGTGGTTAAGGTATAGAGTGCAACGCAAAATAGCACTATCCAAAATCGACGTCGAGGCAACTGTGGTACATCACAGGCCACAAATGACAGGCGAGAACGACGGCTGTGGAGATGTGGAGCGGCGAATAGAAGTGCAGCTGTTGAGCACTGTTGACCACCCAGATAAATTAAGGGGCTACCAGCAGTACCTCCCCAACGAACGTTCAGTGAACGTTGCTCCGTATGGGTCTCTGCAGCAGACGTCTGGTTCAAACACCCGTGCTGACTGCTGTTCATCAGTGACAAAGGCTGGAATGTGCAAGCCCATTCTGCAAAATCCATCAATTATTCCTAACTGAAACAGAGTGCCTCTAGAAGTGCAATGGATTCTTTAGTGTCCTTCCGAAAACAAAAAATAATTGTTCGTCATAATTTATAGTTACAGATTAAGTTTGCCTCTTCTTAGGTACCAATCAAAATAAAGTTCTGTGAATTTGGCTCTAAATAACTCCTGGAGCAGGAACTAAGTGCTGGAATGACTAACACTTGAAGAGCTGTTTTCCAGTGCTTCTCTGCTTTATACTGTCTTCATCGATGGGAAGTCGACGAGATATTAATTGAGGAACTGATAGCAGTCGGCGCATGAATCGGCCAGCTATCGTCGACGGGAGCTGTCCGCAGTGTTTATATTTTTTTTTTCTTTCTTGTGATTTCATTCCCCTGCCCCACATGGGCAGGGGAGGGCTGTCAGAGGCTATCTTCGGCGCTCTTCAGCCTAGTGATATGACATCTAATACAAGAATAAAATGTCACATATAAGGCGATAAAAAAGGGGGACATAAAACAGAGTAAAGGGAGAAAATGGTGGTGAAACTACACTGACATGGAGACGTTTATGGCAGGACAATTTTAAAACAAGTCGACATAAAGTTAAAAAACACAGTTGGCGATTCGTAGAACACAAAAAGGGGCACTGAAGTAACACACACTGGTTAAAATTTGCCACAGTATTAAAAACACTCCAGAATAACACACGTTAAACCCACTTGGGGCGCATACGATGAAGAATAAAACTGCCAGGTGGGACCTGAGAGGAGAGGCCTTATACAATAATACTCAGTCTCCGACATCGCTGCACCGCGACCGGGCCAGCCAACACGATACATCAGAGGCCTGAGAGGATGGAAAAGGAGGGGAGAGCAAGGGGCAGCAGGGGAGGGGGCGGGATGGAGAGAGTAGGGGCGTCAGCGGGTGCGCCAAGAGGCAGGAGACAGATGGGACAGGAGATGAAGAGGGAAGACAAGGCAGGAGGGAGAAACACTGAAGGGGAGCACAAGAGAGGGAGGGGGAGTAGGAGGGGAAAGCCGCTCACGAGGAGGGAGGGGGAGGAGAGGGAGCCCTGAGGACAAAGATGGGGTTAGAGTCGGTAGGAAGGGTAGATGTCAGGGCGAAGCTCATCATTGGGAGGGTAGATGGTGGAAGTTGCGTTGGGAAAGGAGGTGGAGGGTGTGGAGATGGAGAGAGGGTGGGATACACTGGTAAAGGTGCGGCAACGGGCTGGGGGTGGAGAGGAAGGGAGACACCAGGCAGTGACGGAGATCAAGGCGACGGACCATATATAGTGTGTCGATGTGTTCAAGGAAAAGGAGAAGGTGGAGGAAGGGGATGAGGTCGTAGAGGATGCGCGTGGGGGACGGAAGGCGGATGTGGAAGGCGAGGAGCAGTGCATGGTGTTCGAGGATTTGGAGTGATTTATAGAACCTGGTAGGGGCGTAAATCCAAGCAATGCTGGCATAATAGAGGAAGGGGCGGATCAAGGGTCTGTAGGTGTGAAGGATGGTGGAAGGATGCAGACCCCATGTCCGGCCAGACAGGAGTTTAAGGAGGTGGAGCCTGTTGTGAACTTTGTGTTGGATGGTAAGGAGATGGGGAGTCCAGGTGAGGTGGCGGTCGACGGTGAGGTCGAGGTATTTGATGGTAGGAGTGAGGTAAACTGCAATGGTCTCTAGGTTTCCTTAAATAGGTGTTCCCTAGGAAGAGACGTACTGCCTCCTCGTAACACTTGACAAGATGTAAGCATGATCGTGCACGCGGGCAGCGGCCTCTTGCTGTTGCGTGGCTCTGTGCCGGTGGTCCGTAACTCTCGGTGCGCCTTCTGGCGACCTGGGGGTGTACTTGAAAATCCCGGGGTGCAGATACGGACCACGGGAGCGTCATGCGTTTTGCGACTGCAGACCTGGGAACCATAGCAAGTACCACAATTCACAGAGTGATGACAGGTGGCATTTTCAGATAAATGACGTTTTACGCTCCATGCGACAGATGGGTGTTGGCGCCTATGGCGTGAAACGTCTGAAAGTGAACACCCCGCTACAGTAGTCGAAAGGTTCAGACCAGCCAACATTCCCTGGGTGATCTCGCCACTCTGGAGACGTCAATGGATCAGTAGATCTATCCTTGGAGACAAAGTCCACCCATATATGAAGTTTGTAAGAGGTCCGAGCAGATGTAATGGTTCAAACGGCTTTGAGCACTATGGGACTCAACTGCTGAGGTCATTAGTCCCCTAGAACTTAGAACTAGTTAAACCTAACTAACCTAAGGACATCACAAACATCCATGCCCGAGGCAGGATGCGAACCTGCGACCGTAGTGGTCTTGCGGTTCCAGACTGCAGCGCCTTTAACCGCACGGCCATTTCGGCCGGCAGCAGATGTAATTTCGATGTATTGCTCATGCGCTGCCTGCGATATGCAAGGTCTCTGACCAGAGAGCAGTGTCGACTACAGTTGGAACTGCGTAGCTGTAGCAGTAAGTTATTGCTAGTCTGGAGTCTGCTCTGGTCTGGTCTGGTGTATCGTGTTGGCTGGCCCGGTCGGGGTGCAGCTATGTCGGAGGCTGAGTATTATTGTATAAGGTAAAAAGCAGCCTCGCGCATATATAGTAATGTTATCTCAAGTCGCATGTAAATGTTTTAAAACTCTGGTAATAATAATCTTCCCCATAAAAAGTAACTTTTAACAACCATTCATTTCAATTTAAAGAATTTACTAATTTCTCCCATCCATGATCATCCCGATTATTGCAATAGAAAAATCAGTTGCTTTCTTTCATAAATGACAGATAGGTCGGCCAGCATTGCACAGAGCTGTGCCGGAAAAATTTATTGTAAGAACAGATATATGACTACTTCTCAGAGATTCACAAAGAAATACGATCCTGGCCGGTTGTCGCCAAGTGTAGCCTCCCCACAAAATAAAAAAAATAAATAATATGAATAAGATTCCAATTTAGTGTAACCTCCCCACAAAATTCGTTCCCATTTATAACCTCCCTACAGAAATTCATTCACATTTAATCTCCACACAAAATTCTTTCTGATTTAATCTAAGCTCAAAATTCATTCACATTTAGCGTAACCTCACAACAGAAAAATTCCTAAACCTCTCAACAGTAAAAATTATAATTGTGTCGTTCACACTCAGTGTAACGTCCCAATAAAAAAATAAATTCAGTAACCTGGTAATAAAACAATGTGACTAACCTCTCAATTAAATTGTCGCTCACTTATGACTTTTCAATAATTCACTTTGAATTTAACCTGGTAAATTTTGGAAGACAGCAGTGCTGCGTCATGGCCCTTAAAGATCATTCTGAATGAAGAAAAAGGAAAAATTCTTACCTCAATGAAGTCGCCGGATATATCTGCTCTTACAATAAATTTTTCAGGCACAGCTCTGTGCAATGCTGGCCGACCTATCTGTCAATTATGAAAGAAAGCAACCGATTTTGCTATTGCAATAATCGGGATGATCATGGATGGGAGAAATTAGTAAATTCTTTAAATTGAAATGAATGGTTGTTAAAAGTTACTTTTTATGAGGAAGATAATTATTACGAGAGTTTTAAAACATTTACATGCGACTTGAGATAACATTACTACATATGCGCGAGGCTGCTTTGTACCTTACACAAGAATACTCAGGCTCCGACATCGCTGCACCGCGACCGGGCCAGCCAACACGATACACCAGACCAGACCAGAGCAGACTCCAGACTAGCAACAACTTTCTGCTACAGCTACACAGTTCCAACTGTAGTCAACACTGCTCTCTGGTCAGAGACCTTGCATATCGCAGGCAGCGCATGAGCAGTACTTCGAAATTACATCTGCTCGGACCTCTTAAAAGTTCGTTTCTCTCGGCACGACGGCATATGCCAGCAGGACAATGCAACGTGTCACTCAGCTCTTGCCATATGTGCGTGGTCGAAGAGCACAAGTTTGGATTACTGTACTCCCGCGACCACCGAACTTCCCGAATGTAAACCTAATCGAGAAACTGTTGGGGCCACCTATACAGGGCTTTCCGCGCCATGGATCCTCAACCGAGGAAACTAGCGCAGCTGGCCACGACGCTAGAGTCGGCATGGCTTCACATCCCTTTCAGTACCTCTCTGATTCACGCCTCGCAACGGTCCGCGCTGCAGAAGGTGGTTATTTAGGTTTTTGACAGGTGGTTACATTAATGTGACGGGGCGTTGTACGAGGCGTGTTTTTTAATTAAGGTCCGTTTTGTTGTAGACAACAGCAGTTCTCGCGCATACCGCAACGAGCTCGTGCGTCGTGTACTGGCATGCCTCAGGAACACCTGTGCTCAGTTTCAGCTCTGCAGCTATCCTCTACGGTTCTGTTCTGTGCTTTCAAAATTTTTAAGACTATCAGCTCGTCCGTCGCGTGTGAGGTTCGCTCAGTGTTTCGATTTTTGTCAGCAAGGAAGCTGTCTGCTGCAGAAATTCATTGACAGATTTGCGAAGTGTACGGTGATACTGTTATGAGTGAAAGCAAAGTGCGTAAGTGGGTACGAGAATTCAAAGATGGCCGTGACAACGTCCATGATGAGGACTGCTCCGGTCGCCCTTCTTTGATCACAGACGATTTGGTGGCTTCAGTTGAAGCGAGGATTCGTGAGAACAGGCGCTTCACAATAACAGGTCTCTCAAACGGATTTCCTGACGTGTTGACATCAGTGCTTTACAACATTGTTTCTGAACACCTAAAGTTTGAGAAACTGTGCTCCTGTTGGGTCCCGAAACTCTTAACAGAGGACCACAAAAACCAAAGATTTGAGTGTGAAGAAGGTGACGGAATCTTGAATCAGATCGTAACTGGAGACGAATCATGGGTTTCGCATATCACACCCGAACCGAAGCAACAGAGCATGGAATGTCCCGAAACTCTTAACAGAGGACCACAAAAACCAAAGATTTGAGTGTGAAGAAGGTGACGGAATCTTGAATCAGATCGTAACTGGAGACGAATCATGGGTTTCGCATATCACACCCGAACCGAAGCAACAGAGCATGGAATGGAGACACACACACTCGCCTGTAAAGGTGAAGGCCAAACAGATTCTGTGCCAGCGCAAAATCATGGTGTCGGTGTTTTGGGATAGGTATGGTGTTTTGTTGGTCGACTTCATGCAACGAGGAACCACTATCAATGCCAAACTCTGAGAAAGCTACGCAGAGCTATTCAAAACAAAAGACGCGGCATGCTGACAAACTGAATCGTCCTTCTCCAAGACAATGGAAGACCTCACACTGCAGGTCAGACCCGCGATTTATTGGACAGTTTTGGCTGGAAAGTTTTAGACCACCCACCCTACAGTCCTGATCTTGCGCCGTGCGAGTACCATGTGTTCCTCCACTGCCAACGACACCCCAGTGGCGACTGCTACAATGCTGACGGCGACGTGAAAAGGGTAGTAAACCCTTGGTCATCGGAACAGGCGCCTAGTTTTTATGAAGAGGGTATTTTAAAATTTGTTGAGAGGTATGATACGTGTTTGAACAAACTTGGCAACTATGTCGAAAAATAGAGTGAAGTATGTCCATTCTGAAAATAAATTTACTTTTTTGAAATAACCTTTCGTTGTGTACTTATGTTCAAACGGACGTTACTTAAAAAGCAAGCCTCGTATAATATTGCCTTTAAAGTTCAATTACCTTGCCTAACCGTTCTGCAAGGCCTCCGGTCCAGATTGTGTACCAGTCAGGTTCCTCTCAGAGTATGCTGATGGAATAGCTCCATATTTAGCAATTATATACAATCACTCGCTCACAGAAAGATCCGTACCTAAAGACTGGAAAATTGCTCAAGTCACACCAGTACCCAAAAGGGAAGTAGGAGTAATCCACTGAATTACAGGCCTAAATCACTAACGTCGATTTGCAGTAGGGTTTTAGAACATATACTGTATTCGAAAATTGTGAAGTACCTCGAAGAATACGATTTATTGACATATAGTCAGCACGGAATCAGAAAATATTGTTCTAGTGAAACACAATTAGCTCTTTATACTGATGAAATAATAGGTGCTATCGACAGGAGATATCAAATTGATTCCATATTTTTCGATTTCCAGAAGGCTTTCGACACCGTTCCTCACAAGCGTCTTCTAACCAATCTGCATGGCTATGGAGTGTCGCCTCAGTTGTGCTACTGGCTTCGTGATTTCCTGTCAGAAAGGTCACAGTTCGTACTAATTGACGGAACGTTATCGATTAAAACAGAAGTAATATTCGGCGTTCCCCAAGGAAGTGTTATAGGCCCTGTATTGTTCCTGATCTATATTAACGACATAGGAGACAATCTGAGTAGATGTCTTAGATTGTTTGCAGATGATGCTGTCATTTACCGTCTTGTAAAGTCATCGGATGATCAAAACGACTTGCAAAATGATTTAGATAAGATATCTGTATGGTGTGAAAAGTGCCAATTGACCTGAATAAAGAGAAGTGCGAAGTTATCCACAAGAGTACTAAAAGAAATCCGCTAAATTTCGATTACGCGATAAGTCGCACAAATCTGAGGACTGTAAATTCAACTAAATACTTAGGGATTACAATTACAAATAACCTAAATTGGAACGATCACATAAATAATATTGTAGGTAGAGCAAACCAAAGACTGCGATACATTGGCAAAACACTTAGAAGGTGAAACAGGTCTACCAAAGAGACTGCTTACACTACGCTTGTCCGCCATATTCTGGAGTACTGCTGTGCGGTGTGCGATCCGCATCAGGTGGGACTGACGGATGACATCGAAAAAGTACAAAGAAGGGCAGCTCGTTTTGTATTTTCGCGAAGTAGGGGAGATAGTGTCAAAGACATGATACGTGAATTGGAGTGGCAATCATTAAAACATAGGCATTTTTCGTTGCGACGGGATCTTCTCATGAAATTTCAATCACCAGTTTTCTTCTCCGATTGCGAAAACATTCTGTTGGCACCCACCAACATAGGGAGAAATGATCATCACGATGTTGTTGTTGTTGTGGTCTTCAGTCCTGAGACTGGTTTGATGCAGCACTCCCTGCTACTCTATCCTGTGTAAGCTTCTTCATCTCCCAGTACCTACTGCAACCTACATCCTTCTGAATCTTCTTAGTGTATTCATCTCATGGTCACCCTCTACGATTTTTACCCTCCACGCTGCCCTCCAATACTAAATTGGTGATCCCTTGATGCCTCAACACATGTCCTACCAACCGATCCCTTCTTCTAGTCAAGTTGTGCCACAAACTTCTCTTCTCCCCAATCCTATTCAATACTTCCTCATTAGTTATGTGATCTACCCATCTAATCTTCAGCATTCTTCTGTAGCACCATATTTCAAAAGCTTCTATTCTCTTCTTGTCCAAACTATTTATCGTCCATGTTTCACTTCCATACATGGCTACACTCCATACAAATACTTTCAGAAATGACTTCCTGTCACTTAAATCTATACTCGATGTTAACAAATATCTCTTCTTCAGAAACGCTTTCCTTGCCATTGCCAGTCTACATTTGATATCCTCTCTACTTCGACCATCATCAGTTATTTTGCTCCCCAAATAGCAAAACTCCTTTACTACTTTAAGTGTCTCATTTCCTAATCTAATTCCCTCAGCATCACCCGACTTAATTCGACTACATTCCATTATCCTCGTTTTGCTTTTGTTGATGTCCATCTTATACCCTTCTTTCAAGACACTACCCATTCCATTCAACTGCTCTTCCAAGTCCTTTGCTGTCTCTGTCAGAATTACAATGTCATCGGCGAACCTCAAAGTTTTTATTTCTTCTCCATGGATTTTAATACCTACACCGAATTTTTCTTTTGTTTCCTTCACTCTTGCTCAATATACAGATTGAATAACATTGGGGAAAGACTACAACCCTGTCTCGCTCCTTTCCCAACCACTGCTTCCCCTTCATGTCCCTCGACTCTTATGAATAACACCTGGTTTCTGCACAAATTGTAATTAGCCTTTCGCTCCCTGTATTTTACCCCTGCCACCTACAGAATTTGAAAGAGCGTATTCCAATCAACTTCGTCAAAAGCTTTCTCTAAGTCTACAAATGCTAAAAACGTAGGTTTGCTTTTCCTTAATCTTTCTTCTAAGATAAGTCGTAGGGTCAGCATTTCCTCACGTGTTCGAACATTTCTACGGAATCCAAACTGATCTTCCCCGAGGTCGGCTTCTACTAGTTTTTCCATTCGTCTGTAAAGAATTCGCGTTAGTAGTTTGCAGCTGTGACTTATTAAACTGATAGTTCGGTAATTTTCACATTTGGCAACACCTGCTTTCTTTGGGACTGGAATTATTATTTTCTTCTTGAAGTCTGAGGGTATTTCGCCTGTTTCATACATCTTGCTCACCAGATGGTAGAGTTTCGTCAGGACCGGCTCTCCCAAGGCTGTCAGTAGTTCTAATGGAATGTTGTCTACTCCCGGGGCCTTGTTTCGACTCAGGTCTTTCAGTGCTCTGTCAATCTCTTTACGCAGTATTATATCTCCCATTTCATCTTCATCTACAACCTCTTCCATTTCCATAATATTGTCCTCAAGTACATCGCCCTTGTATAGACCCTCTATATACTCCTTCCACCTTTCCGCTTTCCCTTCTTTGCTTAGAACTGGGTTTCCATCTGAGCTTTTGATATTCATACAAGTGGTTGTCTTTTCTCTGAAGGTCTCTTTAATTTTCCTGTAGGCTGTATCTATCTTACCCCTAGTGAGATAAGCCTCTACATCCTTACATTTGTCCTCTAGCCATTCCTGCTTACCCATTTTGCACTTCCCGTCGATCTCTTTTTTGAGACGTTTGTATTCCTTTTTGCCTGTTTCATTTACTGAATTTTTATATTTTATCCTTTCATCAATTAAATTCAGTATTTCTTCTGTTACCCAAGGATTTCTACTAGCCCTCGTCTTTTTAAGTACTTGATCCTCTGCTGCCTTCACTACTTCCTCCCTCAAAGCTCCCCATTCTTCTCCTACTGTATTTCTTTCCCCCTTTCCTGTCAATTGTTCCCTTATGCTCTCCCTGAAACTCTGTACAACCTCTGGTTTAGTCAGTTTATCCAGGTCCCATCTCCTTAAATTCCCACCTTTTTGCAGTTTCTTCAGTTTTAATCTGCAGGTCGTATCCAATAGATTGTGGTCAGAATCCACATCTTCCCCTGGATATGTCTTACAATTTGAAACCTGGCTCCTAAATCTCTGTCTTACCGTTATATACTCTATCTGAAACCTGTCAGTATCTCGAGGCTTCTTCCATGTATACAACCTTCTTTCATGATTCTTGAACCAAGTGTTAGCTATGATTAAATTGTGCTCTGTGCAAAATTCTACCAGGCAGCTTCCTCATTCATTTCTTAGCCCCAATCCATATTCACCTACTACGTTTCCTTCTATCCCTTTTCCTACTGCCGAATTCCAGTCACCCATGACTATTAAATTTTCGTCTCCCTTCACAATCTGAATAATTTCTTTTATTTCATCATACATTTCTTCAATATCTTCGTCATCTGCAGAGCTAGTTGGCATATAAACTTGTACTACTGTAGTAGGCGTGGGCTTCGTATCTATCTTGGCCACAATAATGCGTTCACAACGCTGTTTGTAGTAACTTACCCGCATTCCTATTTTCCTATTCATTATTAAACCTACTCCTGCAATACCCCTATTTGATTTTGTGTTTATAACCCTGTAGTCACCTGACCAGAAGTCTGGTTCCTCCTTCCACCGAACTTCACTAATTCCCACAATATCTAACTCTAACCTATCCATTTCCCTTTTTAAATTTTCTAACCTACCTGCTCGATTGAGTGATCTTACATTCCATGCTCCGATCCGTGGAACGCTAGTTTTCTTTCTCCTGATAACGACATCCTCCTGAGTAGTCCCCGCCCGGAGATCCGAATGGGGGACTATTTTACCTCCGGAATATTTTACCCAAGAGGATGCCATCGTCATTTAACCATACAGTAAATCTGCATGCCCTCGGGAAAAATTACGGGCGTAGTTTCCCCTTGCTTTCAGCCGTTCGCAGTACCAGCACAGTAAGGCCGTTTTGGTTAGCGTTACAAGGCCAGATCAGTTAATCATCCAGACTGTCGCCCTTGCAACTACTGAAAAGGCTGCTGCCCCTCTTCAGGAACCACACGTTTGTCTGGCCTCTCAACAGATACTCCTCTGTTGTGGTTGCACCTACGGTACGGCTATCTGTATCGTTGAGGCACGCAAGCCTCCCCACCAACGGCAAGGTCAATGGTTCATGGGATGGATCATCACGATACAATAAGAGAAATCAAGGCTCGCACAGAAAAATTTAAGTGCTCGTCTTTCCCGTGTGCCGTTCGGGAGTGGAACGGTAGAGAGACAGCTCGAAGGCTGTTCATTGAACCCTCTGCCAGGTCCTTTATTGTGAATAGCAGAGTAATCACGTAGATGTAGATGTAGACATATTCCTTTCACCTATCATCTTTGCCTTCTCTGCTTAGTACTGGCATGTCACCCGAGCTCGTCATATTCATACGTCTGCTTCTCTTTTCTCCAAAGTTCAAAAATGGTTCAAATGGCTATGAGCACTATGGGACTTAACATCTGTGGTCATCAGTCCCCTATAACTCGGAACTACTTAAACCTAACTAACGTAAGGACATCACACACATCCATGCCCGAGGCAGGATTCGAACCTGCGACCGTAGCGGTCACGCGGTTCCAGACTGAAGCGCCTAGAGCCGCACGGCCGCACCGGCCGGCTTCTCCAAAGTTCTTTTTAATTTTCGTATAGGTGCATCTAGATTTCCTCTAGTCCTACGCTCTTATAAAGCCTAAAATTTGTTCTCTAACCATTCCTATTCAGTCATTTCGCATTTGATATCAGTACCTTTTTTTATATGTATCGGTACTCGCTTTCTCCTGCTTTGTTTGCGGCATTTTTATATTTCCTCCTTTTGCCATTTAAAGTGATTATCTCTTGTCCTATGCAAATATTAAACTTAAAGCAAAGAAGAGGTTAAGGTAAAGGTAAATTACTTGTTTAAACTGCCTGTTGACAGGCATGTTTTCGCGAAGAAAATGTTACCTACTTGTAAATCTTCGCACACTTTTCACATCATAGCGATCCACGGAACGCGCAAGTATCTAACTAACTCTCTAGCACAACTACCGATCGCTATGCTAATGCTTTTACAGTTTATTACCCGCTCGTTCGTGCACCTGTACTCTTGTAGAATTAATAGCAAGGGGAAGCCACGCGGAACGCTGTACGCGCGTTTGCCGGACGTGCGTACCTGTTAGCAACTTCTGGCGTCCCGTTACGTACCCGCCACACAGGTGCTTCTCAGCCGCCGAGCCGCGCTCATAAACGGCCTTACTTCATATTGCGGTCCGTCACGAGAATTAATTACCTCTGTGTTATTTAACTGCACTCCGAAGAAGCCTCTACAGCGAGCAGCTGTTTCACAAAGATTATAGCCGTCGAGCAAAAACAGTTATGATGGGCTCCATCTATGTGTAAGAGAAGCTGTGGTACACCTTGCAGATGTTCGTCCGTTGCTGTACGTCGAGATCATGCAACCAGGGAATGGCGGGGACTAATTGCTTAACTTCTTCAACGCAAACTTATGTGACAGTCTCGACTTTAGAATCACCAAACACTGGTAGCCGATTATATGGCCAATAAAACGTAGCTACTGAACAAAGAAGAAGCGATCATATAAAGTGTTTTCACAAATATGCGATTGGATCAATGAATATTTTACTAACAATATCCTGCACGTTATATTGAATGGGCAATGTTCTACAGAAACGAAAGTAAAATCGGGAGTGCCTCAAGGAAACGTAATAGGACCTCTAAGGATCTTGACATACATAAACAATTTATGAGATGGCATTAGCACCAAAACTTGATTTTTCGGGGAGAACAGTGGTGTCTGTAAGTAAGTTTGTCGTTGAGCAATCGTAAGAAAATACAGAAAGACCTCGACAATACATCTGTTTCGTGTGACGGATGGCAGCTCTCTCTTTAAATGTGGGTAGATACAAGGTAACAGATATAATAAATACAAACAGAACGCCAGTATCTCACAAAGGTCATTTCAGAAGTACTGCATACTGCGCATGCGCGGCCCTTATGGTGGCGTGATCAAGATGAAATTCATGTCAGCTGTGAACGAGACTTGAGGCGTGACAGTCGTATATGTATTAGCTGGTACGCGTGGCTGTGTCATGAGTAATTCAGTTTTAAAATGGAAGTTCAAACAGACTTAGGTCGGATTGCACGTAGCGACCAGCGTTCCTACATCAACATCGAATATCTATATAGAAAACCTAACGGAAATTTACAAAGCTTTGAGAGAGTTTGTGGGAATAATGTAGTGGATCGTAGCACAGTATCATGGTCATCTGCTCGTTCCTTGTGAGTTAGGTAAGCACTGAACAGCCCAAGAAGTAGAAGCCTATCAACTGCAACAGACTACGCCTCTCATTTTTTTATATATGACATTTGACAAAGGATTGACGAAAAACGTCTGAAGAAATTTCATAGGTGGTCAAAATGTCATAACTTTCCAGTTGGGCTTCTTTAAACTAAAGTGACAAAGATGAGCATAGATGAGAAAAGTTGCTGCCAGATTTCCAGCAGGCTTTCGACACTTTTCCTCACAAGATACCCTAACAAAATCGGTCGCGTGAGGAGTATCGTTTCCTCTGTGTGACTGAATTCGTGACGTCCAGTCAGAAAAATCATAGTTAGTAGCAATAGACGGAAAATCGTAGAGTAAAAGAGTAACATTCGACGTTCCCCAAGGAGATGTCATAGCCTCTCTGTTGTTCCTAATCTACATAAAAGACATATGAGATAATCTGAATAGCCCTCTTCGATTGTTTGTAGCTGATGCTGTCATTTACGGTATAATAGAGTCATCAAAAGGTCGAAACCAGTTCCAAAATATTTGGACTAGATATATCTATGATGCAAAAAGTGTCAATTGTCACTGAATAAGGAAAAGTGTGAGGTCATCCACTGAGTACAAGTACGTCAAATTTCGGCTACACGATAAATCACACAAATTTCAATACTGTCAGTTGAGCTACATTGAAGCCAAAGAAACTGGTACACCTGCTTAATATCGTGTAGGGCGCCCGCGAAAGCTCAGAAGTACCGCAACACGACGTGACATAAACTCGATTAATGTTTGAAGTAGTGCTGGAGGGAACTGACACCGTGAATCCTGCAGGGATGACCATAAATCCGTAAGAGTAGGAGGGGTTGGAGATCTCATCTGAGCAGCATGTTGCAAGGCAACACAGATATGCTCAATAATGTTACTGCCTGGGGACTTTGATGGGCAGCGGAAATGTTTAAATTCGGAAGAGTGTTCCTGAAACCACTCTGTAGTAATTCTGGACATGTGGAGTAGCATTGTCCTGCTATAATTTCCCATGTCCGTAGAAATACACAACACAGTGCACAATGGACATGAATCGATGCAGGTGATCAGACAGGATGCTTACGCGAGTATCACCTGGCAGAGGCGTGTCTAGACCTATCAGGGATCCCATATCACTCCACCTGCACACGGCCCACACAATTACAGGGTCTCCACCAGCTTGAACAGTCCCCTGCTGCCACGCAGGGACCATAGATTCATGAGGTTGTCTCCATACCCGAACACGTCCATCCACTCGATACAATTTGAAACGAGACTTGTCCGCACAGGCAACATGTTTCCAGTCATCAACAATCTAATATCGGTGTTGATGGGCCCACGCGAGACGTAAAGCTTTGTGTCGTGCATTCGTCAAGGATACACGAGTGGGCCTTCGTCTCCGAAAGCCCATATCGATGAAGTTTCGGTGAATGTTTCGCACGCCGACACTTGTTGATGTTCCAGCATTGAATTCTGCAGCAATTTGCGGAAGGGTTGCATTTATGTCACGTTGAACGATTCTTTTGAGTCGTCGATGGTCCCGTTCTTGCGGATCTTTTTCCGGCCGCAGCAATGTCGGAGATTTGATGTTTTACCGGATTCTTGACATTCACGGTACGCTCGTGAAAAAGTCGTACGGGAAAATCCACACTACCTCGGAGATGCCGTGTCTCATCGCTCGTGCGCCGACTATAAAACCACGTTCAAGCTCAATTAAATCTTGATAACCTGCTACAGCAGCAGCAGTGACCGATTTAACTACGGCGCCAGACACTTGTCTTACATAGGCGTTGCCGACCAAATCTCCATATTCTGCCTGTTCACATATATTTGTATTTGAATACGTATGCCTGTACTAGTTTCTTTGACACTTCAGCGTGATATTTAGTGGAATTTTTGTGCAAGCATACACTTTTTTTTAAATGAAACAGTAGACTAAAAGTAGGCTAAATTAGAATGTCAATGGTATTTGTTGCACGATTCAATTGTGAGTAGCAGTGTTGTAGTCACCCGGTGGTGAATTAATAAATGACCAGGGCGTTAGTGCACTTCTCTCACCATTAAGTACATTACTGGCAGACAGAATAAATCTCTTCGATTCAGGTACCGGTACGAGATATAGTATTTTGAAAATTTACCACGTCTACACTTGTACAATACCTGCACACACTAAAGAACAACATAAGTGCATTCACTAGTTATGTGTCTTCTGATTAGTAACGAGACAATCGATCATCAAAGGTTGTGTTCAAAATGACCACCGGCAGCGGCAGTACACGGTTCCGGTCTGGTACGGAACGACTGTTGTACACGTGTTAGCATTTCAGCGGAGATGTCCGAGCACGCAGCGGTAATACGTCGTGGCGTATCATCGAGTGTAGTTGGTTTGGCCTCATAGACAGTGTCTCACATCTTTCCCCACAAAAAAGTCTACCAGATTTGGTGGACGGGCCAGCTACGGTACAGATCTTCCGCTTCCTGTCCAACGATTTGGAAACAATTCGTGAAGACATTTTATAGTGCACTATAGGCTGGACAGCCATCATGTTGATGCAAGTTCCTCCTAGTCTGCAGAAGAACGTCTTCTAGCATCCGTGGAAGACGGTCTGTCAGGAGGTTGCGATACTTGTGCGAAGCCAACGGCGATTGTCAACAGACCAATAGTGCATGTTTCGGCGGTTTACCTGGCCATGATTGGTGAGACGTCGTACTTGGCAAGGCAGGAAAAGGTGTGGACGGGGCCTAATCAGTTACCGTTGATTGCACTGTAAACACGTGCACTTTATTTAAGATTTTTTTTTGAAAACAATCATTTAAAAAAAATTGACTGTAAGACAAGCTACACTGAAGGCTGAAGGCCACAAGCAATAGGATTAATTTAACAGAATATTATTTTTAAACAATTGGCACAATCTGACCAAATAACAAGGGAGTGATCCACAGACAGTGCTCCAAGGATCGACCTGAGAAAAAGTCCCTACAGCTGTGTAAGCGGCGAGACAGGCAGTCAAGAGTTATGCTCACTTAACAGGATGGCAACTCAACTAGGGACAGCTTAAACTCTGATAACCAATATCACGATAGAATAACAGTTAACATTCAGCATCATCAAATGACAAGCATTTAATTACACACGTTGGCTCAACCAAATCCTAGTACGCAGACAGGGTTAAGACCAAACTGCCTATTCATAATCTGACTAGATGCACATGGAATCGCAAAAGACAATTTCCCAAACAACTCAAACAATGCTAAAACAGTACTATACAGCAAGAAGAAGAATTGGACGTAGACTTGAACGCTAAGAACACAGAAACGGTCAAAAGACCAGATACACGCCGTCTACTGAGACGACCGACCGAACGACCAACCATCGGTCGTGGCCAATCAAGTCAGGCATGGGAAAAGTCGGAGTATAAAACCGCCAACTGACAGCTTGATGGCTTGAGGTCTCTTCGAAGGACGTACACACACACAAGTGAAAGTTGCGCTACTCGAATATAACGATCCATTCAACTCAAACTCTCTGAATCCGGACCTCAATGTGGTCGTGCACTCTCGCGACCACATCCTTCCATCGGGCAGTGCATATAGCGCCAGCTCCCTCGGCGAGTACTGGCGCTGTGCAGACCTCACTGCTGCTCCGTCCCAGCTGAACTCCGACAAACACCCGACCCGGAAAACACTTCAGGTTCTTCCAATGATTGTACAGGTACTAGATATCGATAAACTCTGCTGTTGCCACTAGCAGACAGACAGCGCTAGCAAACGTAGTGGCGCCAGTAAACAGAAGAAGAAAACGAGACGCCACTATCCCTATTACACGATGCCAGCCTACCAACGGCACCAACGCCAGCCGCACACGGCTCAAGTGGTTAATGTGGCTTCATCACTAACAAAGATACATGATACATTTGGAGTATCCTGCCTTAATGTGCATGTACAGAAGTTAGCACGATTCTCATAATCGTTTCCATACAGCTCTTGATGGAGAGAGATTTGATAGAGACGCAGATGGAGAATGCATAGGACACTTGCCTGACTCATGCCATTTCCTCTAGCGATTACGCGGGAGCTAATGCGCGGATCAACTGAAACAGTAAAAAAAACATTAATTTCCCTCTCTTCTGTCTTCACCTGTTCCCTTCTGTTAACTAGGTGAAGACGTTGATAAATAAATGCTGAGATGGTTGACGTCTGTTGGGATTTACTGGCGCATATGCCGTACAAGAATGAATTGAATTCTTCCTACACTCTCCATACACCATGAGCATGTCGGTTTTTACTGCATTGGTAAATCCCATCGCCCACCCACGACCTACCTACTGCTTCGACTGCACACAATAACTAGCAAGCCGCAGTTCACTCAAGAAACACGAACACTCTGTAAGCAAATATAACAATTCCGTTCCTAGAAACTACGGAGGTTAGATGGCACTAACAAGCATTGGTGTGGAAACTTTTCAAAATAAGGTATCTCGATCGACTCGCATTAGAATTTTGGAACAAATACCACTGACATTCTAATTTAGCCTACTGATAATCTGTTAACGTCAGTACACACTGTTCCATTTAAAAAAAGGTATGTTTGCACAAAAAATGCACTTTCTAAGTACTATTACAATCTGTTGATTGGCTAACAATACAAGCGGACTACAAATCCATTTTGTGAAAACCGCATATCAATAGCACTTCCCATTTCCACAATATTTGTGGTGCAAGTTTTAGGTGACGCACCCTGTATATGCTATCAATTTTTATAATGTTTATGAATCTATTTGCGTTTATTAAGTGAGTAGTTATGAAAAAAAACTGCTGGAGCTGCCAACTACCACACTGAAGAACCCGTCCTAAGTGTAACGTGCTGTCAGTATCTATTCGACAATGGCGTTTTCATTGTCTCCACTATCACTAGCTGGAATAGTTTTCTCAGCATGAGGGGCATCCGATGCATACTAAACGGCGAGGTCATCGGTCCAGTCTGATTTGGAAAGGATGGCGAAAGAAGTGGGAACCATCCCGGCATATGAATGAAGCGATTTAGGGAAATCGCGGAAAACGTAAATCTGGATGGCCGGATGCAAGTTTGAACTGTCGCAAACAATTTGCAATATTCCAGCGCCTCGTCATTTAATAACAATGCACATAGACGCATTGTCAATCTGAAGAAGTGGTAAGACATAATTATTGTTGTATCTCAATAATCGTCTAGTCAAAGACTACCAAAGTCTTCTTTTTCGGGAAGCGCACGAGTTCATTTTTCTCAAATTTAGCAACTTCTCACTAGTCTTTGCATCGGTGATTCAATAACTTTCAGCATAAAACATCCTGGCAGATTGAAACTGTGTGCCCGACCGAGACTCGAACTCGGGACCTTTGCCTTTCGCGGGCAAGTGCTCTACCATCTGAGCTACCGAAGCAGGACGCACGCCCGCTCCTCACAGCCTTACTTCTGCCAGTATCTAGTCTCCTACCTTCCAAACTTTACAGAAGCTCTCCTTGCGGCTGTGAAGACCGGGCGTGAGTCGTGCTTCGGTAGCTCAGATGGCAGAGCACTTGCCCGCGAAAGGAAAAGGTCCCGAGTTCGAGTCTCGGTCGGGCACACAGTTTTAATCTGCCAGGAAATTTCATATCAGCACACACTCCGCTGCAGAGTGAAAATCTCATTCTGGGAACTTTCAGCATATTATTACCATTTTTGGCTGATAGCATTTCTTCTGATAAAACTACTTGATAAATCTTACTACTTTCTAGTACAGGGCCGGACTTTCCAACTGTTCTGTGATTTTCACCTCCTGTCTGACAGTTCTTCAGTTTGTTCATATGTACTCTCTGTTTCACCGTCAACAACGTTGTAGTAACGTAAACTTACACGAAGACAAAATTGTTAAGGCTTTCGTGGCCACTTGTTGACAAACTGCCTATGGCTTCTGTCTCGGGTTCTTCGGCCTACGTTCATCTAATGATTTTTCTGACATTTCGCCAGCACGAGTGGCTGGCATTGTCAAAGCTTCACCCTCCATTGCCGGTGGTGAACTGGAGACGAGCTCGCGGCCGCAGACTATATGTACCTCCAGTTCACCACCGGCAATGGAGGGTGAAGCTTTGACAATGCCAGCCACTCGTGCTGGCAAAACGTCAGAAAAATCATTAGATGAACGTCGGCCGAAGAACCCGAGACAGAAGCCAATAGACAGTTTACCCGAAGACGTTGGTATGAGGTGGTACAAGTTTTTAAGGTATCGGACGTCTTCAGTCCATGCGAAATACTTCCACTGAGGAGGAAAAGCTCGTGAGATACCTTTTCATATCCTGTCGAACTTCCTTCTGTCCGTCGTAGTGAAGCAACTCGATGTGACATGGACTCAACAAGTCGATGGAAATCCTCTGCAGAAATATTGAACCAGGCTGCCTCTATAGCCGACCGTAATTCCGAAACTGTTGGCAGTGCATCATTTTGTGTCTCGATTATGTGCCACAAAAGTTCAACGAGAATCATGTCGGGCGATCTGGATGATCAGACCATCCAAATAGCCAAACTAAACCATTCATTTGGGCCAGAGGACCAGTCCATTTCATTTGAACACAGCCCACACCATTATGCAGCCACCACTAGCTTGCAGACTATCTTCTTGACAACTTGAGTCCATGGCTTGATGGGGTCTGCGCCAGACTCTACCATTACCATCAGCTCTTACCAACTGAAATGGGGACTCATCTGAGCAGACCACGGTTTTCAAGTCATTTAGGATCCAACCGTTATGGTCACGAGCCCAGGGGAAGCGCTGCAGGTGATGTCGTACTCTTAGCAAAGGCTCTCGCGTCGGTCGTCTGCTGCCATAGTCCATTAAAGCCACATTTCGCTTCACTGTCCTAACGGACATGTTCGTAAGTTCCACACTGATTTCTGCAATTATTTCATGGAGTGTTGCTTGTCTGTTAGCACTGACAACCCTACCAAAACGCCGCTCTTAATTCTGCGGATCTCCGAATATTGAATTTCATAACGATTTCCGAAATGGAATATCCGTTGCGTCTAGCTCCAACTACCATTCTGCATTAAAAGCCTGTTAATTCCGTTCGTGTAGCATAATGACACCGGAAACCTTTCCACGTGAATAATAGTATAAATGACAGATCCGACAGTACACTATCCTGGTGTACGCGATACTACCGTCATCTGTTTAAAGTGCATATCACTATCCTACGACTGCGCGGTGCATATCAGTTCAGTAGATCCTGTTACATTTCAGTTTAGTCAATCCATTCTCGTTTCTCTCGTTTCTGATAGTGTAGACCCTATAGAGGAATCAAATTTTGGCGTGCCTTAAGAGGACCGTTTTATTCACTGTCTTACTGATAACATTACTGAGATAGTCATTACTGAATGTTAGTTTTGCTGTTGAAAATAAATTTAAATCTCGCTGTGAAAGCGTGGCTAAGGAGAGTAAAGACTTTAGTAGTACAATATTATTTCCTATTTCCCCTCCCAGAATTGGTAAAGATGAGCACTGTTCTTGTATCTTCTTCCTGCAAAATCATTTCTCTCTTGTTCCGACCTTCTTGAGCAGTGCAGACCTAATGTGTGCATGGAGTTACTGTTTACTGGATATATATGTTATTAACATCTATAAATTTGTGTCGATTCCGTCATTAATCGAAGCACTATCCTGTCTCCTTACCACTGATGAAATTTACGTTGTAATTTACATCTGTTCTAGGAAAAAGCAGGCGAGGTAGACGCCGGACTGTTTGGACACGAACGAATGGACGCAGTTGGCGTCCTTTGGTTAGTTACTATTCGGTTAAGAGCCAGCACCACTTGAGATACTTCATCTGATTATTTCTCAGCTGTAAGAAATATTTTTCAATCAGAATTACGGGGGTCTGATTGGTATCCGTTTCCGGACAGCGACGTCTCCCAGTCTGCTCTATGGCCTAAGACCATACAGATCTATGTATAAGAAAACGAGAGGGTGGACTTCTACTAGGTAAATTCTTGTATGAAACCATAGAGTTTCCCTGTGACGCATCATATTACACTACTGGCCATTAAAATTGCTACACCAAGAAGAAATGCAGATGATAAACGGGTATTCATTGGACAAGTATATTATAATAGAACTGACATGTGAATACATTTTCACGCAATTTGGGTGCATAGATCCTGAGAAACCAGTACCCAGAACAAGTACCTCCGGCCATAATAAAGGCCTAGATACGCCTGGGCATTAAGTCAAACAGAGCTTGGATGGCGTGTGCAGGTACAGCTGCCCATGCAGCTTCAACGCGATACCACACTTCATCAAGAGTAGTGACTGGCGTATTGTGACGAGCCAGTTACTCGGCCACCATTGACCAGACGTTTTCAATTTGTGTATCCAGAAAGACCCGTACAGGACCTGCAACACGCGGTCGTGCATTATCCTGCTGAAATGTAGGGTTTCGCAGGCATCGAATGAAGGGTAGATCCACGGGTCGTAACACATCTGAAATGTATCGTCCACTGTTCAAAGTTCCGTCAATGCGAACAAGAGGTGACCGAGACGTGTAACCAATGGCACCCCATACCATGACGCCGGGTGATACGCCAGTATGGCGATGACGAATACACGCTTCCGATGTGCGTTCACCGTGATGTCGCCAAACACGGATGCGACCATCATGATGGTGTAAACAGAATCTGGATACATCCGAAAAAATGACGTTTTGCCATTCGTGCACCCAGGTATGTCGTTGAGTACACCATCGCAGCCGCTCCTATCTGTGATGCAGCGTCAAAGGTAACCGCAGCCATGGTCTCCGAGCTGATAGTCCATGCTGCTGCAAATCCCCTCAAACTGTTCGTGCAGATGGTTGTTGTCTTGCAAACGTCCCCATCTGTTGACTCAGGGATCGAGACGTGGCTGCACGATCCGTTACAGCAATGCGGATAAGATGCCTGTCATCTCGACTGCTAGTGATACGAGGCCGTTGGGATCCAGCACGGCGTTTCGTATTATCCTCCTGAACCCACCGGTTCCATATTCTGCTAACAGTCATTGGATCGCGACCAACGCGAGCAGCAATGTCGCGATACGATAAACCGCAATCGCGATAGGCTACAATCCGACCTTTATCGAAGTCAGAAACGTGATGGTACGATTGTCTCCTCCTTACACGAGGCATCACAACAACGTTTCACCAGGCAACGCCGGTCAAGTGCTGTTTGTGTATGAGAAATCGTTTGGAAACTTTCCTCATGTCAGCACGTTATGGATGTCACCACCGGCGCCAACCTTGTGTGAATGCTCTGAAAAGCTAATCATTTGCATATCACAGCATCTTCTTCGTGTCGGTTAAATTTCGCGTCTGTAGCACGTCATCTTCGTGGTGTAGCAATTTTAATGGCTAGTAGTGTATCTATCCTCAGTGTAGATTACCTACATCTTCAGTTTGTCGTGTGATGTCCCTCTGGTTTGTGACCATTAAAATCTTTGCTCGAGGTTGTTGATGGAGGACAAGGCGTGTTGTGGCATGGTGAGTTGAAGAGGAGGACGGCGTGAGAGATCCGCCCAGCGACGATGGCGAGCACTTGCGCTTGCATCTTGGGCATGGAGTCCGGCGATTGGTTGCTGGTCATATTTGTGGGCAGATTTGAATCCGTGGCTGACTTCGAGTGCCATCTTCGTGTGTGGCCTGGCCGGCACACCGATGAGAGAGTAGTAGCCAGTTTCGCCGTGCTGAATTCTGGGACCCCTTTGGAACTGGCAAGTTTCAGCTTCAATTGGTGAACAAGGATATCTTAAACTGTGTGAGGCGATGGTGTTCCCTGAGTCGGAGCGATAATGGGTTTGTTCTATGCTGTGGCCTGACCCCCCTCCCGTCGTCACACAGTACCTAGATGGTTGGATTTTACCCGACCTCCCTGCCAAACGTAATCGTACAGCAGGTAAGTACCTCTCTCTTGTAATACGGCCGGGTGTCGGGTTAGAGACACTTTCAGGCACTGCAGACGTCATCGCTTTGTTAATTATACTGCCTTAGGAGGTGCCTGCGTTTCAAAATTTGCAATTGCTGGGGCTGTGTTATTGGGTTTGGCAGCCTAGATTTCTTCCGGTCGTTTCGAAGTCATTGTGGAGGCAGTACCTTGCAGTGACGCGGGTATACCGTTCTGCTAGTTATTGTTGCTTTCACGTAATTAACCTTGCTGTCTTAATATTTCTTTTCAGGTATGTAACAATCGAAAAGGGCATTGGAAGCCCGGTCCTCTTGTTGTAACCTTCCCTGGTCTTCCTTTTTGGTAGTCTTGTGCTCCTTGGGTATAAGACTTCTGGTGCACCCCTGTGAGAAAGCAGTTCAGACTCTTAGTTATTTAATTGAAGCAGTTATTGATGAAGGCCTATCTGGTTTCTATTTGATACTTCGACTTAACTGCATCTATTATTAAAGAAGGCCTGACTGTTGGTTCAAAATGGTTCAAATGGCTCTGAGCAATATGGGTCATCAGTCCCCTAGAACTCAGAACTACTTAAACCTAACTAACCTAAGGACATCACACACATCCATGCCCGAGGCAGGATTCGAACCTGCGCCGTAGCGGTCGCGTGGTTCCAAACTGTAGCGCCTAGAACCGCTCGGCCACTCCGGCCGGCTGACTGTCGGTGTTTGGTATTTTTACTTAACTGAAGCTGTTATTATTGACAGCCTGCCTGTTTTGCATTTGGTAATTTTGCTTAACTGAAGCTATTATCATTAAAAGCCTGCCTGTTTTCTATTTGGTAATTTCACTTAACTAAAGCTGTTATTATTAAAGGCCTGCCTGTTCCCTTTTCATTAAATTACTAGCTATTTCATAATTTATGTTAACTGAAAATCTTAGTAATCAAAGCCTACCTGTTTTTATTTCCCTATTACTGTGATCTGATATCTTACTCAATCTGTGTTGAAATTAAATGAAATTGTGATTGCCAAAGCCTACCTGTTTCAGAGGTATTTTTGTCAATAAGGTAGTAACAGGAAGTGACACATGATGGTACATGGGCCCTAACCTTTCACATTACATCCTTTTATCCATAACTGTGGGCTTCACCCTTGGTTTATTTTAACTCTAAAGGCGAATGCTGGGATCGTTCCTTTGAACAGACACGGCCAATTGCCTTTCCTATTTTTTTACCAATCCGAGTTTACATCTACATCTACATCCGTACTCCGCAAGCCACCTGGCGGTGTGTGGTGGAGGGTACTTTGAGTACCTCTGTCGGTTCTCCCTTCTGCTCTGTGCTCTGTCTTGTCGTTGATAGGACGTTAAACCCTAATCTTCCATCCTTCTTCCCTAGTAAGATTCCATGCACTGTTGGTGCGACACTTAAGCCATAATTCATTTCTAGTCACGTAGTCTATTATTAGGACACTACGCGAATTAGTGCAGCAGTAAGATACAATTCATAGTCAATTGTCTCATCGTTCAAACACGGGACAAAATTACAAATGAAATTATGACACGAATTGTTTTTTATCACCGTAAACAACACCGGACGTAATTCATACTTTTCATTGAATTTTTCCAGCGGATGAGTTTTAAAGATAAAAAAATAAAAGCAATGTTAAATGCATTGTTATTCTAATATGTAGTCGCTATGGGCATGAACAGCGAATGTACCATATTAGCAGGGTTTATGCAGCAATTTGATACTATCACAACTGCGAATTTGTGTTGGGTCGTATTCTGGAGTTGCGCGGAGCTGCCATCTATCCCCGCTGTCGGTAACTAGAACCGATGGCGCTGCGCGTAACGTACTAACCGTAATTACCGACAGTCGATCGGTACCTCGCGATAGTTAAACGCGATCAGAATTGCATATGATGAAACTCGAAAATATTTTCTTCAAATTGGGCATGAAATTATGTCTTAAAAGCATACAAATTTAAAAGAGCATGAGAGATTTCCTGTGTGATATCCTAATACTACTTCCCCGCTGTGTTACGAGAACACCAAAGCATCCCACTCCTCACTTAATACGTGTCACAACCGCACGCCCTTATGAACAAGTTTCCATTGCTTTAATTTTTAGCTCTCTTAATTTTCTCTTCCTAGGTAACTGTAAACAACTTTTGCGCTCCGGCGCTTCGTCATCTACAAACTACATTTGGAACTGCTTGCTACGTACACGTCAAAATTGTATTCTACAACGATTTTACATTGCTGGGATTTAGAACTTTTTGCCAGTGTGATACAGCAACCAGTGATAACAATGTGACAGAATAAATAGTCCTGGTTGCAACCAAGACTGTTCGTTCTTTCATGTTGCTGGGATACGATGACTAATTCCAAGTAAACGGATGGGACAGGATGGAAGAAGGAAAGTGCATTGGTATTGAGCCGCTTTAGGTTGGAGAAGAGTAGTGACAGGTGAAGAGTATGAGGTCGAAGTAATGTAACTGGATCTGGCTCCTCTCATGATGAGGACTGCGTGCAGCATGGTTGCAGATGTTGCATAACGTAGGATGGGAATGGTGAAAGCGTGGGAAAATGTTTTATGGGAGTTTGTAGTTGTGTCATTCCGATAAAGTACAGAGCTGGCAGTGAACATGATTTGATGTTGGTTATGGGGATATTTTGGTGCCCAGTTAAACACAAGAAGGACTGTATCTTCAATGGTGGACGAGATATGTGGAAAGTTACCTGCATGGTGAGGGTGAATAGGGTTAGATAATTCAACTTTGATGGGAGGAGTCATTACTTACATTTGTAGCACTGAGTAGTCTGGGATAGGTTACAGCCTGGTTAGGATACTGTTTCAGGGCCTGGGGTAAAAGTGCCAGGATTTTTACGACTTTGATTCAAAATGGTCGAGGTCAGTTACCCTGGAGAAAAACAGGGTTGTAGTCTTTCCCCCATGTTATTCAATCTGTGCACTGAGCAAACGGTAAAGGAAACAAAGTCGAACTTTGGGAAAAGAATTTAAGTTGAGGGAAAAGTAATAAAAACTTTAAACTTTTCCAATGTGTCTTTGTAATTTTTGTGTCGTGTAGCCATCATGGGCACACAAGTGGGCCTTCGGCTCCGAAAGCCCATATCGATGATGCTTTGTTTAATGATTCGAACGCTGACACTGGCATTGAAATCTGCAGCAATTTGTGAACGTGTTAAACGATTTTCTTCAGTTGTCATTAGCGCGTTCTTGCAGGATCTTTTTCGCAGCGATGTGGGAGATTTGATGTTTTACTTGATTCCTGATATTCGCGGTACGCTCGTGGAATGGTCGTACAGGAAAAACCCCACTTCATCGCTACGTCGGAGATGCTATGTCCCACAGCTCCTGCGCAGACTATAACACCACTTTCAAACTCACTTAAATCTTGATCACCTACTACTGTAGCAGCAGTAACTGATCTAACAACTGCACCAGACTCCTGTTGCCTTATATAGGCGTTACCGACCGCAGCGATGTGTTCATCCTATTTACATATCTCTGTATTTGAACACGTATGCCTAAACCAGTTTCTCTGCCGTTTCAGTGTAGATTAGCAAATACTTAAACTAACCTGGCAGCTGCTCCGTTGACTTGTGTCAGGCAAATATAGTGTAGGACCCATGACATCACGGAAACTTCACTGTTTCTTCACAGACTGAAGACATACGAAAAACAAGAAACTTCTTATGTTCAGACTTGAAAAGACGTAAAACACGAAGCATCCATTGAAGCTAATTTGCTTTGTATTTGTACTCGCGTGGTACGGAAATTGCAATTTAAGGGATGCAGGGCATTAATGAGTTGTATAACCACAGCATTTTTAGTACAGTTTGTGATGCTAAAATACTGGGAAATGTGCTGTCGATAACTAGACATGCGAGGTATAGATCTTCCCCAAGAGTCATTTAATAGATGATTATGAAGAAGAGTGTAAAATTTTAGAGACCCGTGGTGGCATAGTTCCGATCGGTAAATGCAGCAGCCGTCCACTCTATGGGAAACGCGGGCCGTGCCTGTCTAAAAAATTAGTAGCAACTTAGCGTAAGCCAGTAATCACCACCAAAAATACCCATTATTAATCGATTGTCAGGCCGCATGGTTATCTGGACTGTAATGTCAGTTCGATACGTGTAGGGTTGTCAGCCCAGACTTGGCTGAAATATGCGCCACCCAGAGGGCCCTGTAGCTACCCTGTGTGGGCGGCATCGCCTCAGCCGCTCCGTAGTTCAAAGGCGCGCTATGAATGTATGTGTGTGTGTGTGTGTGTGTGTGTGTGTGTGTGTGGGTGGTGGGGGAATGATGGGGAGGTTTGTTCTCCACCTGTCGGAGGACGCTTTTACGGGGAAGCCATGCTGCGTAATTGATGAGGTGCGACACCTCAGCCTTTCTCCACGTCGCAGTGCACTGTCGAATGTGCTCCGTTTGCTTTTTCATCGTCGGTTGCAAAAAAAGGCCAATTTTCAAATTCCCAGCACTTTGCAGCACCGCCTTTGATGTCTGCATCACGGATTCTGTCTATACACGTCGCTTCCATCACTTGCTTCAGAAGCTTAATGGAACGGAAAGCTCATGAAGTACCTCATAAACACACTGAAATCCATTGCCATAAACGTCAGAGTTTCAGTACGTTCCCATGCGTTCATGATTTTTTATTTACTTTTTTTGTGGTGCAGTTCTTGTTGTGTCCGTGCTTGCTACAAAAATGGGATGGTAAGTTCCGCGTTATGCGAGACACCTTTTTTCTGTTTTGTTTCAGCCATACATGTTTCAGCACTTTTGTGTTATCATCAGTTGGCCTAATTTTGATTTTTAACTTACGTGATATTATTGTCCATTAATTTTGGTAGCTGTACTGCTACACAATATACAACTTGTAATAGATTTGAAGTTGTGGTACGTTCTCCTGTGCTGTTGGCGAAGTAAATGGATTTGCTTCGTGACCTATGGTCGCTTGGCACTGCACTTTTACGATTTCTCAAAACATAGGCGGAGTTTTCGCTGCCATTACGTAATAAATAAAAATTAAACCCACTTATGACGGCACAAAAGTGCTGAAACATGTATGGGTGAAACAAAACAGAAAAAAGGTGTCTTGCATAAGGCGGAACTTCTCATCCCATTCCAAACTCAGGTAAGTTCCCCCCGCCCTTGTTCCTATCAATACCGAGTACCGTCTTGCTATAAAGTTTGCTTTTTCGTAGCCAGTAACCACCCAGGAAGACTTCGAGGAACTCCCTGAGTCAGAGATCGTAAAAAGCCATTGATGTTAGCATGGGACTGTTCAAGCTGGTGTGGGGCGTGTTCAAAAAAATGGTTCAAATGGCTCTGAGCACTATGGCACTTAACATCTGAGGTCATCAGTCCCCTAGAGCTTAGAACTACTTAAACCTAACTAACCTAAGGAGGTCACAAACATCCATGCCCGAGGCAGGATTCGAACCTGCGACAGAAGCAGTCGCGGGGTTCCGGACTGAAGCGCCTAGAACCGCACGGACACCGCAGCCGGCCGGGGGGGCGTGTTCAGTTGGGGTGATATGAGATCCCTGACACGTCTAGATATGACTCTGACAGGTGGTAAGTACGTAAGCATCCTGTCTACCGTGCAACAACAATATTGGCTCCTAATTCAACGAGGCAGCATTGCCGAGGTACCAAATGGTGAGAAAAGCGTGAGACTTGGAGCGTAGTTCAACTCATTAGTTCGCGAGTAAATGAGAACAATGCTACAGTGCTAGTGGTGTTGACACAGAGCAGAGAAATGGCAATGATAAACAAAGCAGACATTGCATTATATCTGCAACAACAGTTGACGAAGTTGAAATTTCGTAAGAAAGAAACACAAGAAATTTCCCAGAGTGAGAAACAAGTGGAGGATGAAATACTGGCGTTTGTGCAATATGAGTCTGTGGAACGTGTGGCGGCGTATACGCTCGACCGTGGGACAATGTACAAGAAGAGCACAGTAAGACAATATGTGCTTAACAAGCGAAAGTGGCATTGAAACACGTATCGAGCCGTGTAGTAAATCATCCATGTCGGACAAGGAGCCACAAATTCCGGCTCCAGTGAAGCGTAGTAGAGGATAATCGTTGCCCAAGGTGCGAGTACTAAACATAATTACGTACATGGAAGATTACCCGCCGTGCGGGATAAGCCGAACGGTCTGAGGTGCTGCAGTCATGGACTGTGCGGCTGGTCTCGGCGGAGGTTCGAATCCTCCCTCGGGCATGGGTGTGTGTGTGTGTGTGTTTGTCCTTAGGAGAATTTAGGCTAAGTAGTGTGTAAGCTTAGGGACTGACGACCTTAGCAGTTAAGTCCCATAAGATTTCACACACATTTGTACATTTTATTTTGAAGATTACCCGCAGCAGAGTAAAAAAACAATTATGAACATATTTAAAAAAAGTCCGCACCACTATGACAGCGTAGTGCATAAGAAAGCTACGGATAATCAAGAGAGGACAAGACGCCCAAGTTACAAAACCGTGTTTGCGCGCTACATAAATTACAGTGATTTCAGTGGATGGTTGCATAACTTCAAACAGTGCTACATAACTGGAAGACATAATATAACGAAATATCAAACAAAGCGTTAACGTGATGAAGCACAGCAAACTACGGGATCAGACCGCAAAATTGTGAATGAGGTAAACAAGTTTATCCCAACGTTCAGTAAGGGATCTGTTTTCATCTCCGATCAATCTGGACTTATATCAACATCATGTAACATCAGTCCCATAACGCATTCGTATACAATTATGCTGACTGTTAATCTGCATCGTAAATTGCCTGGGAAGTTAACTATTGAGCTGTGAGAAGTAGGAGGTGCTCTGCCCCCTCCCATTCTATCTCCTGTGATCGATCTTGCAAGGACAGTAGGGAATATTTACGTCAAAGCAAGAAAGAGTGAGAAAATGGGTGTAAAGGAACTAAAACTATGGTATGAGCACTGTTCTTGGCCAATAGCTGGGCAAAATAACTTGTTTTTGCTTTATTCCTGGTCTCCGTGTAAAAAATCAATCTCCTTTAAAGCAAAATATTCCTCCTCAAACGTCTGTGACATTGCTGTTCATACCATCTGGAACCACTGGACAACTTCGACCTCTGGATGTCTGTTTTCTCCGTGCCTATAAAACATATCATCGCATTGTCAATAAAATTCTTCTGGGTTTGAGGCCGCATTGTCGTCTGTAAAATTCCGACGTTTCGGCGGTTGTTGCAAGGCGCTTTCCTCAGGGTGTATTGCTAACTGCTGACTGAGCACTAGTTTGGATGCTTATATACTATGGACGAGTGCTGTTATTGGATGTGAAGGTGAGGAGGAAGTGTATTAGGAGCAGAGAAGCAGAGAAGATCCGACAAGAAACGGTACGAGTCTTGGCTCACACAAAGCCTCCGAAGCAAAATATCATTAAGGAGGAACGCCATGCCATCAAGAAGCTGAAGAACAACTCTCATGCAGGCGAACAAGGGAAATGCCACCGTAGTGTTGGACACAGTAGATTACGACAAGCGGATGGAGGATCTTTTGAATGAACCCATTTACCATAAACTTAAGGGAGATCCGACGACCAAGATAATGAAATCGACGCAAGCGCTGATGAAGCAAACCAGGATGAATTTTGGCACGACCCGAAGACCCACAGGTCCCAAGAATATATGGTGTACCAAAGATCCACAAAGAAGCCTTTCCTTTACGCCCGACAGTGAGTAGTATTAACTCACCGACCGACAAATTGGCGAAAGAATTGGCTCCGAAGCTTGGACGTTTAGTGAGCCACACAGGTACGGATCTGATGGTCAGTTAGAACGTGAAGTCTTTGTTCACGAATTTACCCGTGACGGACACAATGAACATCTCAGAGCAACGCATGGCACCTGATATCTGCGAGCTAGTGCGCCGCTGTTTGACGACCCCCCTATTTCAGGTGGAGACGGGATTTTTATGAGCCGACGGACGGCGTATCTATCGGTTCCCCTCTTTCGGCGGCCGCAGCAGACATTATATATGCAAGCGTTCGAAGACACATCACTCCAGTCCACACTATAACGCCCAGAATGCTGGCTGCGATATGTTGATGACACTTTTGTTATCTGGTCACACGGAGAAGAAGAGCTTAAGAACTTTCACGAACATCTCAACCAGCAGCACGGCAAAATTCATTTTACCATGGAGATAGAAAAGAACGGGGTATTGCTGTTTCTCGACGTGGAAGTTTACCGTAAGCCAGAGGGGAAGCTTGGACACAGAGTTTATAGGAAGCCCACCAACACGGACAGGTACCTGCATGCATCCTCCCACCACCATCCAACACAAAAGAATTCGGGCCTCCAAATTTTAAATAAGAGAACCTACAGGATCAGTGATGAACACAACCTGCTATCTGAACTACAAAACATCAGGTACATTTTTGGAGCTAATGGCTACGACATGATGATGATACACAAAACAATGGCGCCGAAGGAGGATGACAACAGGGAAATGCAGAACGAAGCACAGAACACCGTCGTACTACCATGTGTACAAGGGGTTACTGAGCGTCTGGGCAAAATTCTCCGTCGGGCAGGCATTAAACCGATTTTTCTTAGCAACAACAAAATAAAAGACATTCTGGGCTCGACGGAAGATACAATTGACAAGTCTCATGCCGCCGGAGTTTATGAAATTGGGTGTGAATATGGACTGGTGTATGTAGGTGAGACTGGGAGTCCAATAAGCACAAGGTTAACTGAACATGAGAGATATATCCGCTTCAAACAATACAACAAATCAGCGGTGGCAGAACATCAGGAGCAGTGCGATATGATGATCGAGTTTCGAGAGGCCCGCGTACTGGTGAAACAGCCGTTTAGTTTGAGGAGGAAGATTAGAGACGCTATAGAAATAGCCAAATAAACCGACAATATTAATAGAGAAGACGGGTACGACTTCCAGCGCTTTGACTGCCAACAGTGACAGCGGAAGGACAGCTCTCGCAAAAGCAACAGACGTGCTGTTGTCCACAGCCGAGGAGGGTACACAGAGCGCTGACGCGGCCTAGTCGATACTAGGCAGTTAGTAAACAAGGCTACGCTGTAGTTGCCGCTCAGTCTCCTATTCGCCGATTTCCACCAATGGCAAGCAGTAAGGGAAACTTCAATGGAAAACGCCCATATCCGCCAATGACAACACGCAATGCAAAGACCAATAAAATTAACTCCTAATACCCTTCCTCGTCACCTTCACATCCAACGACAGCACTCCTCAATAGTATATAAGTATCCAAACTAGCGCTCACTCAGCAGTTAGCAATACAAGCTGAGGAAGGCGCCTTACAACAGTCACTGAAACGTCGGAATTTTACAGATGACAATGTGGCCTCAAACACAGATGAATTTTATTGACTGTGACAGCGGCCGCGAAAGCCTACGTTTACGTATCAACAGAATGTCTCCCGCTATGACTTAAAGGATAGCCAGTTTCTCAAGCTCAACGTAAGATCGTTTGGCATTCGGCTGCATGCTGTTACGTTCCAGTTCTCATCACCCCGTTACATCAATATGATTCTGTATACATTTTTTAAGAGTAGATACGAAGCTGGATGTCCTACACTGTCTCTGACTCCCAAGAACATCGCCTTCGATCTTAAGGATGCGAACCTTTGTGATCACTGTGGCAAGCCACTTTTTAGTCGGCGTTCTTGGTGGGTTGTTTCGAACATTTCTTGACTGTCGACGGTGTCCATTTTGTAAAGGGTAATAGACACATCCCATAGAAGGTTGATCACCGTCCCTTCCGGACACTCATTTTCTGTCGCCCACCTGATGCGCACGGTGAGTCATTAGCAGCTAATATTTTTCTCATCATAGTTGTTAACACAACGTTTTCAAGTGAGCCTTACAAAAGACTGAACTTGCGATCTCGCGCACAAGGTGTTCCTTGTTATAGCAACTGGTGGAAGACATGGGCAACATACTCAAAATGGTACGTGGTTTGAGGACAGACGAAGGCGACGGAAGATTACCAGAGAGGAGAATAATGACTTGCTTATCATCCAGTTTGGAAACCACACTGTGACGGAAAAAGTGAAAGAATTCTCCGATCTAGGAAGGAAGATTACACAGGATGGACGAAACTAGCAAGTCATCATAAGTAGTGGGCAAAGGCGAAGAAAGTTGCTTCAATAAAGAATTGTGCTGCTAAAGAGATATTGAATGGAAAATAAGGTAGAAGTTCTAAAAGTGCAATGCACAACGTTGTAAGGAAATGAAAACTGGGCCAACGGAGATCAAAGTCAGAAGAGACTGGAAGCGGTTTGAATGTTGTACTGTCAAAGAATGTCAAAAATGAAGTTGAGAGAATGAAATGCAGAAGTAATAAAAACAATATTTGAGAATAAGTATATGACAGATTGATAACCGAATAAGGGAAAGGTTATCGAGACATTTGCTACGGAATCGAGCAAGGAGCTGGAAAGAGGAAAAATAGTAACGGCAGCCAAAAACTATGAACGGATTATAGAGTATGGTGAGTGTCGGAGCGACATAGATTAGTACAAGATAGGGAAAGATGAGAATAGCATAAAACCAGTCTAAACACATATTACTTTAAAAAAAGAGTGCACTATATTATATCGTAAGGACTCCCTCAAGTCACCAGTCAAGAGCCGAAATTCGTTTTCGAATTTGAACTTCGCTGTAGACATCATGGGGAAAGAGGCGCCACAAACTAATGTGGTACATTATGGGCGCTACTATATACGCTGCCACTCCACAAGGAGTGTATTCGGTTCCATATAACCAACACATCCCGGGCAAACGAAACTGGTAGTCGACGGGCATAAACTATGAAAGGTACGTAATTTGTACGAAGCGTTAAACCGCATCAGTAGTCGCCACATTAAGGGTAGTTGTATGTGCTTTGCCTTCGATTACATGGGACAATAATAACCTCGAAGGGCCGGCCGCGGTGGCCGTGCGGTTCTAGGTGCTGCAGTCCGGAACCGCGGCGCTGCTACGGTCGCAGGTTCGAATCCTGCCTCGGGCATGGATGTGTGTGATGTCCTTAGGTTAGTTAGGTTTAAGTAGTTCTAAGTTCTAGGGGACTGATGACCTAAGATGTTAAGTCCCATAGTGCTCAGAGCCATTTGAATCATTTTGAATAACCTCGAAGGTGTTCAATTTTCGTACAAATACAGTTGAAAAGGTGCCCTTACTTGTTCATCACATTCACTTATTAGCGTACTCGTTTTATAGACTGGTGGCGCAACGGATATGACCCAATGAATAAATCAGATTAAGATTTGGCGCAACGGAAATCATGGGCTTAGACGAGCATGCCAAGAAAGGTAACGTATCGTAAGTCGCACTGGATTTTATTGTACTGTATTTTTGCCATTTACTGATTTCTTCCTTTAAGTGTGACTTAGCGTAGTATGAATGCATCTCCTAAGGAAAGTTGCATCGTACTTCTGAACAACAATAACGTATTTATTCGCCGACACCGGGGACTGTCAATTGAAACGTCTCCCCTGTACAGGAACATACATCTTGGATGTACGAATGGAGGCTGTAGACATATGGTTGACGACATAATCAAATTCGAGTTTGAATTCCGGACCGGCAAAAATTTTCATTTCCGTTACACAGCTGATGGTGGTCCATATTCGCAAAGCGAATACATTTCATGTAATTATATAATGGAGTGGTAATAGAGTGGCATTTTGGTCACTGGCAACCAGCGTTCAGTATATGAAATGTAAATAAAAAAGAACCTGCACTGTTCAAAAGATGACTGGTCCGTAGATAGTATCCAGATATTTATGGGCGACGCAGGAGCCAATATTGAAACTATCAAAGCTAAAATAGAAACGCTGAACTCCATTTTGAACTGTACAAAGGAAAACCTAGGAGTACTGTCTCTGTTTAATTCTTTAAACACTGCAAAGATGAATGAAACAGACATTAGTGTCAGCGACGTTGAGAAACAGCTGAAATCATGAAAATTAAATAACGCCCCAAGATCACGATGACGGCCCTACCAGATTTTATACCAATTTCAAGGTTGACTTAACCCCGATTTTGACGAATAGAAAACTATTCGCAGTAATTGGAAGAAGCACCGGTCACAGCCGTGCAGGAGAACGGTAGCAGAGGTGCTCCACAAAACCACTGTCCAATATCCCTGACACTCATTGGTGTAGAATCTCAGAACATATTATTAGTTCAAATGTAATACCTGCTATAAGTCCATCTTTATACAGGTGATTATGAGACCTTAGCTGCTCAGCCTAAAATGTCGAATTAGAATACCTTAAGCCGTCTAAATTTCCAGTTGTCGTTTTATTTGTGCTGCCAGTTACAGTGCTACATTACGCCACCTTCAGGCCCCCTGACCGACGTGTGGGAAGAATCGCATATCTGGTCCAGCCAAAACAGGAGCAAGCATTTAGTGACTAATATCCGTAGATTTATTCTTAACACAGCGATCTCTTCGGCCATCACCTGTCGACCGTTGGAATGTCTGTTTAAGAATCGGCACGTGACGATGGCAGAGAAAGTGTAGCCCCCGCAGGACTAGATTAGACTATTTGTAACACGCACTGGGCGTTTAAGCGATCTTCCATCTCTCGCCCAATACGTAAATGGAACAGGGAATAATAACTGATGCAGCGGAAAGGACCATTTCAAAATGCTCTACAGAGAATGAATGTGAGTGTAGAGAAGACGGGTCTCAGTCGAAACATCAGCACAGGGTATAGTGGGTGGGCATGATTGCAAAGCCACCGTTTTACGAAGGGCGTTGGATAAGTAATGCAACACATTTATGTTCACTGACAATCATCGATTGAAAGAAAGAGGAAGTTGCTGTGGGAAGTTGTGGAATATTCCTGCTTCAGTCGCTACAGTGTGCGGATGTTCCGATAGGTTGCCACACTATACGTAGCATTTAAAATCGCGTCTGTAACGTAGGTGCGGATTCGAAGCAGAGAGCTGTCTTTGAATTTCTTTTGGAGAAAAAGTGGAGCATCGCAGATATTCATAGGCGCTTGCAGAATGGCTACGGAGTCGCAGCAGTGAACAAAAGCACGGCCAGTCGTTGGGCGAGGTATCTGTCATCACAAGGTCGCGTAAACCTGCCCGATCTCCCGTGTACCGGTCGAGCACACTAGCTATAACTTCTGCAGTTGAAACCGCGTGGACACTAACATTCGAGGTGAGGGGGACGGATCAAACACCTCGATCCTCTACTGGATTACTCCGCTGGTGGTGCTGACAAACTAGTCCATCAGTAGGGGGACTCAATGGTGTGTGCCCGATGGACTCCTCACCGCCTAACAGAAGACCATAAACAGCAACTTAGAAGAATTGCTTGTGCGTCACGAGCCTGTTGGGTACAATTATTTGTCGAACATTGTCACAGGCGATGCAACATGGCATCATGAGTTCGAAACAGAAACAAGACGGCAATCCATGGAGTGGTGCCACACCACTTCTAGTGCGAACAAAAAGATCAAAGCCGTAGCCTCAGCCGATAAAGCTACGACGACGGTCTTCTGAGGCTCTGAAGGGGTTATTCTGTTTGATGCCCTCCATCATGGTGCAACGATCAACTCTGAAATATCTAGTGCTACCTCAAGAAATCGAGGCAATGACTTCAGCGCGTTGGTCGCCACAAAAATGCAAACGAACTTCTCCTTCTATGACAACGCTAGGTCTCACATAAGTCTGTACACCCAATAGAATCTCACAAAACTTCATTAGACTGTTGTTCCTCCTTGACCCTACATTCCGAATCTCGCACCTTCCGACTTCTATCTCTCCGGCCAATGCACTCAACGAGAAGCAGTACGTGTTTGCTGGGAAGGTTATTGGTTCAATAAGACGTTGACTATCATGTCGAATGGTAGAGTGATACCATCCGGGCATAGAGGCACTCCTAGTAACTTGGCGTAATGCCGTCGCATTGAACGGACATTGTGTTGAAAGCCAAAAGAATGTGGGATAATATGGTGTGTTGGAATTCTGAATGAAACAAACCTGCTTTCAGAAAAGAAGTGTGTTGAATTACTTATCGAACGCCCCTCATTTATAGCGCGATGAGTTTTAACATATACAACCTGATCGAAAGTATCCGGACATTAATATGCTGATCTACGACGGATTGGGAACGGCGTTGCCACAGTGGATACACCGGTTCCCGTCAGATGACCGCAGTTAAGCGCCGTCGGGCGTAGCCGGCACTTGGATGGGTGACCATCCGGGCCGTCATGCGCTGTGGCCATTTTTCGGAGTACCCTCAGCCTCGTGATGTCAATTGAGGAGCTACTCGACCGAATAGTAGCGGCTCCGGTCAAAGAAAACCATAAACTCAGTGGAAGACTCTGCAAGAGAGACACTCAGTAGCTCGGTACGGGCTTTTGTTGAAGTGTCGAGAGCATACCTTCACCGAGGAGTCAAGCAGTATATTGCTCCCTCCTACGAATATCTCGCGAAGAGACCATGAGGATAAAATCAGAGAAATTAGAGCCCACACAGAGACATACCGACAATATTTCTTTCCACGAACAATACGAGACTGGAATAGAAGGGAGAACCGATAGAGATACTCAAAGTACCCTCCGCCACACACCATCAGGTGGCTTACGGAGCATGGATGTAGATGTAGATCATAACGACTGGGAGAGCGGTGTGCTGACCACACGCCCCTACCATCCGCATCCTCAGCTGTGGATGGCACGGCGGTCGGATGGTCCAGATGGGCCACTTGTGGCCTGAAGACGGAGTGCCTGCCTGCCTACGACGGATTGCATTCTTCTGATAACACTTTCAGTGAGATGTCTGAATGTTTGTAGACGGACAGCAGCCCGTTGTTGCTAAAGAGTCGAAGTCAGAGACGGTAGCGACGTTGGGAGCGAAATTCTAACTCATCTCAAACGTTTCCCATTGAGTTCAGGTTGCGCGTCTCGGGAGGCTAGCCCATTTCAGGAATGTTACTGCCCCCAAGCCATTGTCCCACAGATGCTGTTTTATGACCGGGTGCATTGCCTGTCTCAAGCAATCATTGTGTCTGAATTGTTGCTGTCCCGTAAACACTTAACAGTACAGTAACGCGCGTCCATATCTTTCCACACTGATCGTTTTCTTAAGCTCAGTAAGGTGACCACACCCTAAATGGTTCAAATGGCTCTGAGCACGATGGGACTCAACATCTGAGGTCGTAAGTCCCTTAGAACTTAGAACTACTTAAACCTAACTAGCCTAAGGACAGCACACACATCCATGCCCCAGACAGGATTCGAACCTGCGACCGTAGCGGTCACGTGGTTCCAGACTGATGCGCCTAGAACCGCACAGCACACCGGCCGGCGACCACACCCTAACCATGAAAAAAGCCCCCATACAGTAGGGTCATCTTCTTCGTACTTCACTGCTGGCACTGCACAGTTGTAAGCAAAGAAGGGAAAGCAGAAAGGTGGAAGGAGTATATAGAGGGTCTATACAAGGGCGATGTACTTGAGGACAATATTATGGAAATGGAACAGGATGTAGATGAAGATGAAATGGGAGATACGTTACTGCGGGAAGAGTTTGACAGAGCACTGAAGGACATGAGTCGAAACAAGGCCCCGGGAGTAGACAACATTCCATTAGAACTACTGACGGCCTTGGGAGAGCCAGTCATGTCAAAACTCTACCATCTGGTGAGCAAGATGAATATAATAATTCCAACCCCAAAGAAAGCAGGTGTTGACAGACGTGAAAATTACCGAACTATCAGTTTAATAAGTCATAGCTGCAAGATACTAACGCGAATTCTTTACAGACGAATGGAAAAACTGGTAGAAGCCGCCCTCGGGAAAGATCAGTTTTGATTCCGTAGAAATGTTGGAACACGTGAGGCAATACTGACCTTACGACTTATCTTAGAAGAAAGATTAAGGAAAGGCAAACCTACGTTTCTAGCATTTGTAGACTTTAAGAAAGCTTTTGACAATGTTGACTGGAATACTCTCTTTCAAATTCTAAAGGTGGCGGGTGTAAAATACAGGGAGCGAAAGGCTATTTACAATTTGTACAGAAACCAGAGGGCAGTTATAAGAATCGAGGGGCACGAAAGGGAAACAGTGGTTGGGAAGGGAGTTAGACAGGGTTGTAGCCTCTCCCCGATGTTATTCAGTCTGTATATTGACCAAGCAGTAAAGGAAACAATAGAAAATTCGGAGTAGGTATTAAAATCCATGGAGAAGAAATAAAAACTTTGACGTTCGCCGATGACATTGTAATTCTGTCAGAGACAGCAAAGGACTTGGAAGAGCAGTTGAACGGAATACACAGTGTCTTGAAAGGAGGATATAAGATGAACATCAACAAAAGAAAACGAGGATACTGTAGTCGAATTAAGTCGGCTGATGCTGAGGGAATGATACACTTAAAGTAGCAAAGGAGTTTTGCTATTTGGGGAGAAAAGTAATAGCTGATGGTCGAAGTGGAGAGGATATAAAATGTACACTGACAATGGCAAGGAAAGCGTTTCTGAAGAAGAGAAATTTGTTAACATCGAGTAGAGATTTAAGGGGCAGGAAGTAGTTTCTGAAAGTATTTGTATGCAGCGTAGCCATGTATGGAAGTGAAACGTGGACGATAAATAGTTTACAGAAGAAGAGAATAGAAGCTTTAGAAATGTGGTGCTGCAGAAGAATGCTGAAGGTTAGATGGGTAGATCACATAACTAATGAGGAGGTAATGAATAGAATTGGGGAGAAGACGAGTTTGTGGCACAACTTGACAAGAAGAAGGAACCGGTTGGTAGGACATGTTCTGAGGCATCAAGGGATTGCAAATTTAGCATTAGAGGGCAGCGTGGAGGGTAAAAATCGTAGAGGGAGACCAACAGATGAAAACACTAAGCAGATTCAGAAGGATGTAGGATGCAGTAAGTACTGGGAGATGAAGCAGCTTGCACAGGATAGAGTAGCATGAAGAGCTGCATCAAACCATTCTCAGGACTGAAGACCACAACAACAACAACTGCACATGATGGCAGGCAACATTTTTCAAGCATTTGCCATACTTAAAACCTTAGATGAGATTGCCAGAGAGTACAGCGTGATCACTCGTTTCCAATCATCCATTGTCTAATATCGTCGCTCGTTACACCACCCCAAGAGTCGTTAGTATCGACTACAGAAATGTGTGGCTTATTAGGAGCTACTCGACCATTGTACCACATTCTTTTCAACTCCGTAGGCATAGTCATTGTTCCATCTGGGCTGATGGTAGTAATTTGCAGCTCAAAAGTGTTTCCATTCTCTCATTTTATGCAATTTTTACAGCATCCTTCTGCAATCCTCTCTTCACTAGATGAGTTATGCTGTTTCTGGTTCAGCTGTGGTTGCTCTTTCGCATTTCTCCTTCATAATCACCAACAGTCCACTCAGGCAGCTTTAGCGGAGCTGAAATATCCCAGATAGATTTGTTATTCAGGTGACACTCAATGACCAGTCCACATTTTAGGTCACTGAGCTGTCTTTCCGGCACAGTATTGCTTCTCTATTGACAGCAAAATTCTCTCTGCTTCCTACCATAGTGACGGGTCCACCTCGCCTGTCAACTAGTAGTCGATTCTGCATCAGGATATTTCTGATCGAATGGTGTAGGTATCGGTAAACTGATGATTCCTTAAAGAATTGAACTTCTATTATAAAACAGGTTCAAACGTCTGATTACAAATGAGTTAACGTGCTGAACAACTGATGTGAAGCGTGTAAAACCTTGATGGTTGAAGACGGAAAACCCTAATTATGTTGGTTTTGTTAGTTTTAGATTGTCCACTGGATGAGCGAGTCTAGGTAATTTGCGATCCGTTTCCAGAAAAGCTATTATGACGTCGTTTCTCTTGAACTCTGTATTATACAATACTATAATTTTGGAGGTATACGCAATGATATTTGCAAATATTCAGTGATATATGTAAGTATGACTGTGTTTCGAATATAGTAGTAAAGAAATAAGAGCCGGCCGCGGTGGTCTCGCGGTTCTAGGCGCGCAGCCCGGAACCGCGCGACTGCTACGGTCGCAGGTTCGAATCCTGCCTCGGGCATGGATGTGTGTGATGTCCTTAGGTTGGTTAGGTTTAAGTAGTTCTAAGTTCTAGGGGACTGATGACCACAGCTGTTAAGTCCCATAGTGCTCAGAGCCATTTGAACCATTTGAACCAAAGAAATAAGAAATTAAAACGACACGTCTGACGCCGAAATTTTACTGGATAAACAACGAAAGTGTTTTGAGAGTTAAACATTTTTCCTTTTACCATTTTGTTTGGGGTGCCAGCGAGAAAAAGTGTCGTAAATGTTTCAAATTGTGTGTAAATTTTCTTGGAAGTCGCCAAGTGCTCTTTTTTTGAAATGCTCGATAAATAAATTCCGGATATTTGCACGCCATCATTATGCTGTCTCAAGGCACAGTTTCTAACTGTAATACTTACTACGTTTATTTTTATTCCTTGGTTTTTTTTTCGTATTCAGAACACAATATATTAAAATCTAGTATAAGTCAACTGTAATAAAACCTAAATTTTAAATATGTTTTGCCCAATAATCAGCTACACAGATGGATTCGGCGCTGTCTGTGGCTCATGATACTGCGCCAGGTGATGATCAAATCCTGTACGGCATGCTGCGGCACTTGTTGCTGCCATCCAAGGAAGTTCTCCTGAATTGTTTTAATATGATATGGTCATCCGGCACGTTCCCTGACTCGTGGAAGGAGGCGATTTTGATTCCGCTCCTCAAACCGGGGAAGGACCGAATGAATCCCAGTAGTTATCGGAGTATTGCTTTGACGAGCTGTGTCGGGAAGACATTGGAACGCATGGTCAACCGTCGCCTGGTTTGGCTGCTCGAGACCAGGCAGCGCCTTAGCCACTCTCAGTGTGGCTTTCGGAGATGTTCAACTATAGACAACTGGACCCTGCTTGAAGCGGCCATCCAGCAGGCCTTCCTACGTAACCAGCATTTTCTAGGTGTATTCTTTGACATTAATGAGGCGTATGACACTACTTGGCGCCGCCTTATCCTCAATCAACTCCATCAGTGGGGCTTTCGTGGCCATCTCCCCATCTTCATTCGGTCCTTTCTTTCCCGCCGCCTCTTTCGATATTGGGTTGGTAATGTGCTATCTGATTTGTATGTGCAGGAGAATGATGTTCCTCAGGGAAGCGTTTTAAGTGTCACCCTCTTTGCCATCGCCATTAACAGTATCACGTCCACTATCCGGAGTCCGGCCCAGTGCTCCTTGTTTGTGGACGATTTTGCTGTTTTCTGTTCTTCCTCCAGTCTTGTCACTGCTAGTCGGCAGCTGCAGCTTACGATAAAGCGATTACAGGCATGGACTGCGAAGACGGGTTTTACCTTTTCTGCAGACAAATGTTTGTGTGTTCATTTTAATCGTTCTCGACGTGCTTTTACCTCCCCTGAATTTCGTCTGAGGGACACCATTCTTTCTTTTAGCGACACTGTGAGGTTCCTGGGCCTCACTTTTGATTCCAAGTTGTCGTGGTTGCCGCACCTTAGAGACCTCAAGGTGCGTGCCCTGAAGGCACTGAATATTTTGAAGCGTGTGAGCCATCGGTCCTAGGGAGCAGATCGGGGGCGTCTGCTGCAGTTTTATAGGGCTTTCGTCCGATCGCGTCTTGACTATGGATGCACCGTGTATGGGTCAGCGAGGCCTTCGTATCTGAAGATTCTTGACGCAGTACACCATGAAGGTATCAGGCTCGCCACTGGTTCCTTCCGTACCAGTCCCATCCCCAGCCTGTGTGCTGAGGCAGGGGAACCGCCGCTCGCCATCCGGCGGAAACTCCTCATGGTGCGACGGGTGTGTCAATTCCTTGCCTGTCCTACCTCCCCTGCGTACCCTACTGTTGCCCGACCGCCTATGGAACGTCTCTTTTCCAGTCGTCCAAAGGCATCGAGACCATTTGGGATTCGTGCCAAGCATTTGCTTGAGTCCCTTGGTGTGGAGCGTGTGGCACCCCAACTACAGGGTTTTACCCACCTGCCTCCCTGGTTGCTCCAGAGGCCCACCGTCCTTTTAGACTTGTCAGAGTACCGGAGGAGCTGCACTCGTGCGTTTGTTTTTACCTCCTTATTTTACGATATTTTAAACCAGCATCCCGACCATGTACCAGTATTTACGGATGGCTCTAAACAGGGGGACTCTGTTGTTTGTGCTGTTGTTTTCCCTGATCGAGTCGTCAAGTTACGGCTTCCTGCGGCGTTTACCATCTTTGATGCCGAATTGTTTGCGATCTTGCGGGCATTGGAGCAGATGAGATGTGTTCCCAGTCTTAAGTTTATCATCTGAGTGCCCTTCAGACCATGCAACACTTGTACCCAGTGGATACGGTCGTCCAGAACATCCATGATGCCCTAATCCACCTGCAACGGCAGGGGACGGAGGTTTCTTTCTGCTGGATGCCGGGGCACATGGGTATTAGGGGAAACGAACAGGCGGATGTGGCTGCCAAAGATGCACGTTCCCTCCCTCACGTTGTTGAATGTGCCGTCCCCCTCCATGCTGTTACCTCCTTTTGCGTTTTCGTGTTATGCGTCAATGGGAAGAGGAGTGGCTGGCAGTCGGTGAAAATAAGCTGCGTCTGGTCAAGGCTACCACGCGGCCATGGCGTACGTCCTACCAGCCATGCAGGCGGGATGAGGTTCTCTCTCCTCACTCGCCTCCGCATCGGGCACAGTCTTAACGCATGGTTTTTTACTCCGGTGGGAGGACCCCCCAATCTGCAGTGCTTGTGGCGTCCAGATTACTGTCCGCCACATTTTACTTGACTGTCCTTTACTCTCTGACCAGAGGGCGGTGGTTTCCTTGCCAACGGATTTGCCCTCTATTTTGCAAGACGACGCAACGACTGTGGTTAAGGTCTTACGGTTTTGTGTCCTGCCCAATTTGTTGCCTCGGATTTTAGGGAGAGGATTTTAATGTGCTGATTGGTGAGTGGCTCACCCAGGTTTTAGGTACGAGGTCCGCCAGTCACGATTACCTACTTGTTTCACTTCGATTTCTGTTCTCTTTTCCTTATGTTTCCTTTCCTTTTTTAGTGCGTTTCTTCTCTACTTGTTTTGCCTCTGTATGTGAGGATTTGGAACTGCGTCAGGCCTATGTCTTTTAGCCGTTCTCCTTTTTCGCTGTCCGTCTTCTTCACTTCACCGCATGTGTTCCTGTTTCTATGCGTTTGGGCGCTGATGACCACGCTGTTTAGCGCCCGAAAACCTCAAACCACACACACACACACACACACACACACACTATTACCTAGCTGTAAATCTAGCGGGCTGCAGTTTACGCTGAGGTCTGGAAACGCCAGTAGGTGGGCCTGTTTGGACATCCCTCATTGAGGAAGTGGTTCCCCGTCGAAGTAGCCCCATCAGGCAAGTTTATACTTGCAGTGTGAGGCGCTAGTCGCTCCAGGGTAGGATTTGGTGTTATCTCCTTTCATAGCTGAAGTCTCCTCTCTTCGACGGTGACTTAACAGGCTCTGACGTCCAAAGAAAGCTACACTACTGGCCATTAAAATTGCTACACCACGAAGATGACGTGCTACAGACGTGATATTTAACCGACAGGAAGAAGATGCTGTGATATGCCAATGATTAGCTTTTCATAGCATTCACACAAGGTTGGCGCCGGTGGTGACACCTACAACGTGCTGACATGAGGAAAGTTTCCAACCGATTTCTCATACACAAACGACAGTTGACCGAAGTTGCCTGGTGAAACGATGTTGTGATGCCTCGTGTAAGGAGGAGAAATGCGTACCATCACGTTTCCGACGTTGATAGAGGTCGGATCGTAGAGAAATTACTACTCGCGTTGGTCTAGATCCAATGACTGTTAGCAGAATATGGAATCGGTGGGGTCAGGAGGGTAATACGGAACGCCGTGCTGCATCCCAACGGCCTCGTATCACTAGCAGTCGAGATGACAGGAAACTCACCGGAATGGCTGTAACGGATCGTCCAGCAACGTCTCGATCCCTGAGTCAACAGATGGGGACGTTTGCAGGACAACAACCATCTGCACGAACAGTTTGACGACGTTTTGCAGCAGCATGGACTATCAGCTCGGAGACCATGGCTGCGGTTACCCTTGACGCTGCATCACAGACAACAGCGCCTGCGATGGTGTACTCAACGACGAACCTGGGTGCACGAATGGCAAAACGTCATTTTTTCGGATGAATCCAGGTTCTGTTTACAGCATCATGATGGTCCCATCCGTGTTTGGCGACATCGCGCTGTGCGCACATTGGAAGCGTGTATTCGTCATCGCCATGGCGTATGACGCGGCGTGGTGGTATGGGGTACCATTGGTTACACGTCTCGGTCACCCCTTGTTCGCATTGTCGGCATTTTGAACAGTGGACGTTACATTTCAGATGTGTTACGACCCGTGGCTCTACTCTTCATTCGATCCCTTCGAAACCCTACTTTTCAGCAGGATAATACACGACCGCATGTTGCAGGTCCTGAACGGGCATTTCTGGATACAGAAAATGTTCGACTGCTGCCCTGGCTAGCACATTCTCCAAACCTCTCATCAATTGAAAACGTCTGGTCAATGATGGCGGAGCAACTGGCTCGTCACTACTTTTGATGAATTGTGGTATCGTGTTGTAGCTGCATGGGCAGCTGTACCTGTACACGCCATCCAAGCTCTGTTTGACTCAATGCCCAGGCGTATCAAGGCCGTTATTATGGCCAGAGGTAGTTGTTCTGGGTACTGATTTCTCAGGATCTATGCACCCAAATTGCGTGAAAATGTAATCAGATGTCAGTTCTAGTATATTTGTCCAATGAATACCCGTTTATCGTCTGCATTTCTTCTTGGTGTAGCAATCTTAATGGTCAGTAGTGTATTTCTTGAGCGAAGTCACTTCGGCTGTTTTGGTGACTCTGTAGAGTGTGGCGATTATCTGTCACTTGTTTCTTTCTTTGCACTCAGCGGCCACTTTCCGCTGTAAATTGAGGATTGGGGCCGTGGCTGGGGGAGGGGGGGGGGAAGTTTTGAATATGAGAAGGTAGACCTTCTCTGTCGGCCTGGGCCTAAAATATCCTTATATAATGCAGGATGACTCATTTACAGCCACACCAATTTGTTTCACATGGATCGAATTCTTTTGCACAGGTGCGTCGTATTCAACTGACGACAAACTGAGTGCGATGGCTGTTGTTCGAAGCACTTGTGGGTCAGCAACCGAGTCTTTATTGGTCAGTTTACTAATGATACTATTCCTAGCACTGGCCTTTTGCTTGGTGTCCAAACAGTGCTGATCAAATGATAGAGGTTTGCCCAGCTCCACACCTAAGTATTTGGGAGCTTAGCAGTGGTCTCGTGTGTTGAAATTTTAACATAAGATTATGCCTCTTTAAGAGCAGGCTATGAAACCATTTTAGATTTTTAAATTCGGCCAGTATTTGCATGAAACATTTGCAAATCGAATTTTTGTTGCCCTGGAAGCCGTCATGTAGGCAACATGCCCCTTGTAGCGGGTTCCGGTATATGAGCTTACTAATACAGTAAAGGTGGAAGCTGAAGCTGCTCCGGGGCTGGCGCTATCTCTGTTGTGTTGTGTCGTGTTAAGACTCCGGCTCCGTTGCCCTGATTGTCGGCCTGCTAATTGGCTCGCGACACTTGCCTAATGGTCGGCGCCGGACGCGATAGCATCTGCCACCTGGCGGCAGCCCGCCAACCTGCTCCCCGGAACCCGTTCCGGCCTGGGCGCGTGCGCGCGGCTCGACCGCCGCCGATCGTGTTCCGTTTATTCGGCCTAATTGGCAGCCGACGCGAGTGGAGAATCGATTTGTCCCAATAAATGTTTCAGCAGGTAGCTGTGCCGCTGCCTCATTTCCGATCCCGGTGTCGCCTTCCATGAAACCGCCTCTTCCATTAACTTCTAGCGCTCAGTTTCACCCGAAGAGCGATACTGCATTCATATCTGCCTTTCAGTGCCCACACTAATGCTCTCACGATGTTGGAGCAACAAGTGTGTGTGGATGAATGTGCTTCAGCTTAGAATGCAGTGCATTGGGTCATTAGCACTTACAATGATTTTCTATCATGTTAGTGTCGTCAAAAAATATATTATGTGAGACAAATAACATACATTATTTACCTGCGACTAATTTTCTGCAGTTCAACCATAATTGACCATTTCTAGAAGCCTCAGGATGTTTGCTATTAACCGCTCCCTTCAGTCAGTCTACGAGTTTTCCCCTGTTAGAATCACTATCACCTCATTAGTTAATCGATTTTCGTCTGTAACCATCAGCATAACGTTGCCATCAGTGAAAGTGAGCTCCCCACCAGTTTCAAGTGCAAAAACCACCAGAAATCCACCAAAAAAAATGCCCCTACTCTCATAATCTCTAAAATTTCCGATAAATGTTTTTTAAAATTACACTCCTGGAAATTGAAATAAGAACACCGTGAATTCATTGTCCCAGGAAGGGGAAACTTTATTGACACATTCCTGGGGTCAGATACATCACATGATCACACTGACAGAACCACAGGCACATAGACACAGGCAACAGAGCATGCACAATGTCGGCACTAGTACAGTGTACATCCACCTTTCGCAGCAATGCAGGCTGCTATTCTCCCATGGAGACGATCGTAGAGATGCTGGATGTAGTCCTGTGGAACGGCTTGCCATGCCATTTCCACCTGGCGCCTCAGTTGGACCAGCGTTCGTGCTGGACGTGCAGACCGCGTGAGACGACGCTTCATCCAGTCCCAAACATGCTCAATGGGGGACAGATCCGGAGATCTTGCTGGTCAGGGTAGTTGACTTACACCTTCTAGAGCACGTTGGGTGGCACGGGATACATGCGGACGTGCATTGTCCTCTTGGAACAGCAAGTTCCCTTGCCGGTCTAGGAATGGTAGAACGATGGGTTCGATGACGGTTTGGATGTACCGTGCACTATTCAGTGTCCCCTCGACGATCACCAGTGGTGTACGGCCAGTGTAGGAGATCGCTCCCCACACCATGATGCCGGGTGTTGGCCCTGTGTGCCTCGGTCGCATGCAGTCCTGATTGTGGCGCTCACCTGCACGGCGCCAAACACGCATACGACCATCATTGGCACCAAGACAGAAGCGACTCTCATCGCTGAAGACGACACGTCTCCATTCGTCCCTCCATTCACGCCTGTCGCGACACCACTGGAGGCGGGCTGCACGATGTTGGGGCGTGAGCGGAAGACGGCCTAACGGTGTGCGGGACCGTAGCCCAGCTTCATGGAGACGGTTTCGAATGGTCCTCGCCGATACCCCAGGAGCAACAGTGTCCCTAATTTGCTGCGAAGTGGCGGTGCGGTCCCCTACGGCACTGCGTAGGATCCTACGGTCTTGGCGTGCATCCGTGCGTCGCTGCGGTCCGGTCCCAGGTCGACGGGCACGTGCACCTTCCGCCGACCACTGGCGACAACATCGATGTACTGTGGAGACCTCACGCCCCACGTGTTGAGCAATTCGACGGTACGTCCACCCGGCCTCCCGCATGCCCACTATACGCCCTCGCTCAAAGTCCGTCAACTGCACATACGGTTCACGTCCACGCTGTCGCGGCATGCTACCAGTGTTAAAGACTGCGATGGAGCTCCGTATGCCTCGGCAAACTGGCTGACACTGACGGCGGCGGTGCACAAATGCTGCGCAGCTAGCGCCATTCGACGGCCAACACCGCGGTTCCTGGTGTGCCCGCTGTGCCGTGCGTGTGGTCATTGCTTGTACAGCCCTCTCGCAGTGTCCGGAGCAAGTATGGTGGGTCTGACACACTGGTGTCAATGTGTTCTTTTTTCCATTTCCAGGAGTGTATTATGAAAGAAAACAATAAGTCTATTAGTAATTAGTTTCCTTTATTATTAAGTAATAAAATATTCACAATCATTAAATGAACATATAATAAATAAATCAGCAAGTCAGCGTCAGGATCATACAAAAAGTTCTATAACAACAGCTAATTATTTGGTTCAAATGGCTCTGAGCACTATGGAACTTAACATTTATGGTCATCAGTCCCCTAGAACTTAGAACTACTTAAACCTAACTAACCTATGGACATCACACAACACCCAGTCATCACGAGGCAGAGAAAATCCCTGTCCCCGCCGCAAATCGAACCCGGGAACCCGGGCGCTGGAAGCAAGAACGCTACGGCACGACCACGAGCTGCGGACGGGTAATTATTTAAATGAATTCGTTTTCTTCACATGAATAATTTTTGTCTACATCACCAACATCGTCGGGTTTGGATTGATAAGATTCTTTGCATTTACAACGTTTACTGGAATTTCATATTCGTAGCAGCATTTTCCTTTCAATCTCAAAACACAGCATATTCTTAAACAACAGTTAAAAAATTTAACTTAATTCATACTGCTAAATAGCCTTTCAACATTGGCGTTGGAATGAGGCAGTATTAGGAGAGTAATCACAAAAGTCGCTAATTCCTGGATTCCTCTTGAGCATCTTTGAAATACAATACTTCATTCCAAACCTTTTTGTATCTTTGGTCTCTTTCCAGTTCAACAAATGAATTTGTCGCCATTGATCATCCACTCTTTCTATAAATTCTACACTTCTGTTGAACTAAGCCATTATATCAGTCACATTTTCTTTGTTGTGATTAAGTGCTTGTTCAACACTTATTATGGAAATTTTTTTCATCAACGTCAAATTTTCGGGTAACCTGTTTTTCATTTATTCTAACAGACTTACTATAAATGTTGTGCACCGTTGACGCAATATTTCTTCGTCTTCCCGTGGTAATCCTTTTTCTCTCATTTCAAGCAACTGCTTTTCAAAGCGGAATCCCAAATAACATCTTCAATCGAAGAAATCATGAATATTTAGAGTAAAAATATTAACTTTATTTGCAGGTAACGTAACTTTGCATATCTATCAAGTTGGTCAACAAATCAAAGGGTTTGGTGTGATCTGTATCTTCCGACACGAATATTTTATTGACTGTTTGTTTCAATTAATATTGGACATAAAACAGAAATATATGCGTAATTAAGCTCGTTCGCATACATAGCGTGCAATAACTCTGCCACGTGACATCTTTCACGCTCTTTAGCTACGGAAAATCAAGCAATGGAAAATCCAGGATGGAATGTAACAATATTATGAAAAGGAAACTTGCTACTCACCATATAGTGGAGATGTTAAGGCGCAGATAGGCACAACAAAAAGACTGTCACAAATAGAGATTTCGGCCATTAAGGTCTTCGTCAACAATACACAGCCCCACACACACACACACACACACACACACACACACAAACACACACACACCTGCGCGCATGCAACTTAACACTCAACGGCAGTCTCAGGCAACTGAACCACAATGTGAGCAGCAGCACCAATCCATGCTGGAAGTGGCGACTGGGTGGGGGTAAGGAGGAGGCTGGGTTGGGGAGGGGAAGGGATAGTATGGTGGGGGTGACAGACAATGAAGTGCTGCAGGTTAGACAGAGGGCTACAGAGAGGTGGGGAAAGGGGGGGGGAAGTAGCGGAAAAAGAGAGATGGGAAAAGAGTGATGGGGGAATGATGGTTGTGTAGTGCTGGAATGGGAACAGGGAAGGGGCTGGATGGGCGAGGACAGTGACTAATGAAGGTTAAGGCCAAGAGGGTTATGGGAATGTAGGACATATTGCAGGGAGAGTTCCCACATGTGAAATTCAGAAAATATAATGTTTGGTTTGGTTGTTTGGGGAAGGAGACCAGACAGCGTGGTCATCGGTCTCATCAAATTAGGAAAGGATGGGGATGGAAGTCGGCCGTGCCCTTTCAGAGGAACCATCCCAGGATTTGCCTGGAGTGATTTAGGGAAATCACGGAAAACCTAAATCAGGATAGCCGGACGCGGGATTGAACCGTCATCCTCCTGAATGCGATATATGATGTTGGTGGGAAAGTTCCATATGGCACAGGCTGTGAAGAAGTCACTGGAATGAGGGTGTCATGTCTGGCAACATGTTCAGCAACTGGGTGGTCCACTTGTTTCTTGGCCACAGTTTGTTGGTGGCCCTTCATGCAGACAGACAGCTTGTTAGTTGTTACGCCCACATAGAATGCAGCACAGTGGTTGTAGATCATGTGACTTGTTTCACAGGTGGCCCTGCCTTTGATGGGATAGGTGATGTTCGTGACTGGACTGGAGTAAGTGGTGATGGTAGGATGTATGGGACAGGTCTTGCATCTAGGTCTGTTACAGGGATATGAGCCATGAAGTGAGGGGTTGGGAGCAGGGGGTGGGTAAGGATTGACGAGTATATTGTGTAGATTTGGTGGACTGCAGAACACCACTTGAGAGGGATGGGAAAGCTAGTGGGCAGGACATTTCTCACTTCAGGGGATGACAAAAGGTAGTCTAAACCCTGGTGGAGGTCCAAACCTAGGAAGGATGGCTATATCAGTACCTCTGTCCGTATCCTACCACCAACAATAGCTCCACATTGACAGATGCCACCAATTCCAAACCAAGGAGTCCCTTCCGTACAGCCTTGCTACCTGTGGTCGTCGCACCTGCAGTGACGAGTGGTCCCTCTTGAAATATGCTGAAAGTCTCACTGAAGTCTTGACAGACTGTAATTATCCTTCCAGCCTTTTACAAAAACAAATCTTCCATGCCATGTCTTTCTGGTCTCCTACCACCTCCCAAAGTCCAACTGTCTGGCCACAGAGGCGCATTCCCCTCATAACTCAGTACCACCCAGGACTGGAACAACTGAATTACATTCTCGACCAGGGTTTCGACTACCTTTCATGATGCCTGAAGTGAGAAATGTCCTGCCCACTATCCTTTCTATCCCTCCCATAGTGGTATTCCACCATCCACCAAATGTACACGATAGACTCGTCCATCCTTACCAACCCCTGCTTCCAACCCGTCACCTCAAGGCTCATACCCATGTAATAGACTTAGATGCAAGACCTGTCCCATACATAGTCCCACCACAACCTACTCCAGTCTGGTCACGAACATCATGTATCCCATCAAAGGCAGAGCCACCTGTAAAACTAGTCACTTGATCTACAACCACTGTGCTGCATTCTATGTGGGCATGACAACCAAAAAACTGTCTGTCCACATGAATGGTCACCGACAAACTGTGCCCAAGAAACAAGTGGACCACCCTGTTGCTGAACACACTGCCAAACATGACACCATTTCATTAACTGCTTCACAACCTGTGCCATATGCACCATTCCCACCATCATCAGCTTTTCTGAATTGCACTCTCACTGCAATACATCCTAGTTCCTGTAACTCTCCTGGCCTGAACCTTTGTTAGTCACTGTCCTCATCCATCCAGCCCCTTCCCTGTTGCCATTCCAGCACTACACAGTGTCATTCCACTATCACACTCAGTCATTTTACTTCTCTCCTTTTTCGCCTTCCCCCCCCCCTCCCCCACCTCTCCCCTGCCCTCTGTCTAACCTACAGCAATTCACTGTCCGCCACCCCCACCATACTATCCCTCCCCCTCCCTGCCCCAGCCTCCTCCTTACCCAACTCAGTCGCCACTCCCATCATGCATTGGTGCTGCGGCTTGCAGTGTGGTTTCAGTTGCCTGAGACTGCAGTCATGTGCGTGAGTCAAATTTGTGTGTGTGTGTGTGTGTGTGTGTGTGTGTGTGTGTGTCTACGACTATTGCTGACAAGGCCTTAATAGCAGTGAGAGTGTTTTTGTTGTGCCTATCTGCTACTCAGCATCTCCGCTATATTATGAGTAGCAATTTTCCTTTTCACAATATTGCTAGATTAGGTTAGGTTAGGAAAAATGTGTTTTTAGCTCTGACCATTGCGTGTATATTCTTGATACATAGGATTGTATTGATAACCACCTTGTCTGGTATGACTGAACTATTATTAACGATTTCTGTGAATCGTTGATAATTTTGTATAGGTTCTTGTAAAGAGACTGTCTGGAAGAGGAGCGACTAAACCAGTCATATATCTCTTTAGTTAAAAACTCGAAATTTCTCGGTAAAAATTATTTTGCAGCAACAGCCAGTCGCAAGAATTGGGACAAGCAATGTGCTAAAATCAGGTGTGGTACCTCTTCTTTCAATTTCTTAAATAATCCGTTATTTACTCCAACCATGACAGAGGCATTGTCTGTACCACTGCCCATTAAATTTTGAAGTCGCAGATCGAATCGTCGAAGTGTATTCTTTATAGCAGCGACAATAGCTTCAACATTACACTCGTGCAGTTCAGCGAGGTCAAGGTATGTAGATACTATGTTTTCATCTAATTTACTGTAATAGACTGTAATCAGTCACAAGTATTTATGTACAGCAATATCAGTAGAGTCATCAATTAATAAACTAAATGGTTGATGTTTGCAATCTTATTTAGAATGTCAGTTAAATGCGGTGCTAACACTTTTTTTATAACTTAGGTGCACTTAGTTTGGCACAGCTTAACCTTTTCGATATCTTTTTCATGACTGTGATTAATTACCTCTCCCAAATGATCGACTACACGTATACTAGTATGCATGGCTGTGAATAATGCAAGTCTTGCTTCTTCCTTTTTTTTATTCTGTATGGGTTTCTGGCTTAAAAGCAATTTTTGACTGAATAGTTACAACCTGCAACAATTTACTTAGTCAAAGACCGGCCAAAGGTGTAAAACCGATCAATAAATGACTAATGGCTCTGAGCACTATGGGACTCAACTGCTGTGGTCATAAGTCCCCTAGAACTTAGAACTACTTAAACCTAACTAACCTAAGGACATCACACACATCCGTGCCCGAGGCAGGATTCGAACCTGCGACCGTAGCGGTCGTGAGGTTCCAGACTGTAGCGCCTTTAACCGCTCGGCCACTCCGGCCGGCAATAAATGACTAATCACTTAATAAAAAGGTTGCTTACCTTTTTATGTTGTAGATACTTCTTTGACATCCCATGAGACTTCAAATCTACATAGTGACTCCTTAAAACTGTGCCACAAAATTTGCGCTTCGCTACCTGTCTCGTAGTACTTTCAATAACTTGAAGCCAATCTTTTAAATATGGGTCTGGAAGCCAAGAATCCCTAAACTTTTTCGTATATTGTGGCTTTGACACAGCCATACGCGTATAAAGTCGTGAAATAATACCATACACTGAGAATCACAATTGTATAGTGCACACCATGAACGGCGACAGACCAGTTACTTTTCCTGAGCGTCTGAACTGACGCAGCCTGCGTGAGCCAACAAGCACTCAGTGGTTATTCGAAGCGAAAATGAAATAAGTGAGCACCCATTGTTTGAAACCGGTTGCTGCACTCTCTGCACCTGCGCAAGCCACCTTCGCTAGTGAAATGAACTATAACTACGTGCTACTGAATACTGTTCATTCTACAGGGAATCCCCCAATGTATTCTATCGACTGTGATGGTTTGTTTGATGTCACATTATAATGCATCAGTATTGTCTTCGAAGTTAAAGTTAAATACTCCTGACATCAAATTAAGTAGAAATAACATATTTCGAAACATAAAAATAGCTTAGTGGTTGAGAAATTTTCAGTAACTGAAACTGAATTCTACTAAACCACAATAAAATCCACCAGCCACTAGAACCATTATTTCGCCACTAAAAGGAGGGTAGAAACCATCAGGTTTAGTGGAAAATCCTCTAAGTTGGCAACACTGATCAGCATTCCTCAACAGTACCATATTTCCAAAGTTTCTATTGTCTTCTTGTCTGAACTAATTATCATTCACGTTACCCTTCTGCTCAAGGCTACAAATATCTTCACTTTCCTTCACTTTCATTTATGTAAGATGTCAACAAATGTCTCTTTTTCAAATTACTTTCCTTGCTACCCTCAGTTTACATTTTATATTCTTTCTACTTAGGCCATAATCAGTTATTTTGATGCCAATAACAAAACTCATCTGATTCTTGTAGCGTCCCATTTCCCAGTCTAATTTCCTCAGCATCATCTGGTTTCACTCGACTACATTCCATTACACTTGTTTTATTTTTGTTGATGCTTGTCTTATGGTATCTTTTCATGACACTATCAAGCTGCCTTTCCAAGCCCTTTGTTGTCTCTAAGAGAACTGCAATGATATTGGCAGAACTCAAATTTTATTTATTCTCTCCGAAATTTAATTCTCTCTCCATCTTTGTCCTTGGTTCCTTTTATTGCTTGCTCAACATAGAGATTCATTAACATCGGGGACAGGCTGAAACCCTGTCTCACGCTCTTCCCAACCACTGCTTCCCTTTCATATCACCCGCCTCTCATCAATGCCGCCAGATTTCTCTGAAAGTTGTAAATAGCCTTCCGCTCCCTGTCTTTTATCCCTTCTACCTTCGGAATTTGAAGGAGTGTGTACCAGTCCACATAGTCAAAAGATCTCCTATAATCTACAAATGTTACCAACGGAGGTTTGCGTTTCTTCAGTCGATCTTCTAAGATGAGTGACCAATGCTGCTCGTGTCCATACATTTCTCCGGAATCCATGTTGATTCCTACAGAGTAGATCCTCGGTTTCCAGAAATGACATGATACGCGAGCAAAAAACATGTTCTAATATTCTACAAGAGACCTATAGTTTTGCACATCTGCTCGACGACCCTTCTAGAAAACTGGAACTACCTGTGCTCTTTTCCAATCATTTGGAACCTTCCGTTCCTCTAGAGACTTGCCGTAAACGGCTGTTAGAAGGGGGGAAGGTTCTTTCGCCTACTCTCTGTAGAATCGAATTGGTATTCGGTCAGGTCCAGTGGACTTTCCTCTGTTGAGTGATTTCAGTTGCTTTACTATTCCTTGGACACTTATTTCGATGTCAGCCGGTTTCTCGTTCGTGCGAGGATTTTTAGCTCTCTCTGTGCGTGAGGAACATTTTGCTGTAATCCATCTTCTAATTCGAGCACCCTCTCCTTCAGCATGGCAGTACCAGAGCACACACAGGCGCTGCGTCATCTGCAACAAGACGACGCCATACAGTTCCGCCTTCGTCCCATCTGATTTTCATCTGCTTCCTAAACTTAAAGAACACTTTGGAGGACTTCGTTTGGCTGGTGGTGAAGCGGTGCAAGCAAAAGGTGAGGTTTCGGCTCCGTCAACAAAGTCAGACATTCTAAAGTGATGGTATCAACAAACTGGTCTCTCGTTTGAAGAACTGTGTTTGTCGCAGGGTGACTACGCTAAGAAATAAGTATATAGTGATCAAGAATAAAGATGTAGAACTGCTGCTTTTATATAAAGGTCTTTAAGAATTTTCTCACAAAAAAAATATCAGGCACATTACTTTTCAGCACGTCCTCGTATATAATCTGAGCAATACGTGACTAAACGCCATTTGAATAACTTTTTTTTTTAGTTGCATAACGACAAGAAAGTTCGCAAAGCACAACGGAATAATTTAATGGGGATGTAAGAGAAAACTGAAACTATAATCCTTACAGTGGACCTTATACAGTTACTCCTTCTCTATGTATAAGAGTTGTATATTATAGATATTCATGTGTCATGGCTCTCTGTATTATGTAGCACCTTGAAAATTGAAAATATCTGAGGTAATGTGGTAGCAAAAATCATTTTCATTGTCTCCGTCTTCACTGCCTTCTCCGTCTTCACTGCCTATTGTGTCGAAGTTGAACTGCGTCATGAACTTACATATACAAATGAAAACTTTATTTAATTAAATTCTCTTCTGTGATTAAGATAGTTTATTCTCCTACGTCTTTACATGTGAAGAAAGTGAATGTATTACGTATGGTGAAAATAGTTCTTAGGTGAACTCGTTTGGAAATATGAAGCACTCGCCATGTAATTTGGACATGGATCAAGAGAAATGGAAATACGCTCGTAAGAATCACGAATTACGTTCACATTTAATGCAATGCTCAATAATCGAGTACAAGATGTCAAATTTCATATACAAAGCCAGTTCAATGGCTCATGTGCTTTTACAGTACCACGTGGATACCACAGACAAAAGAAAACCACCACATATTAGCACTAATGGCTGAAATACTATTTGAAAAGTGAAACAGCAGTGAGGTAAGCAACTTGAAACCTTGAACTACTGAAATAAAATAGGATATTGATGCCATGTACTGTGAAAGGTTAAATGTGCGCATAAAGACCTTACATTCCCCACGTTTAGCTCGACTGCAGAATGTATAGCGGAAAGAAATCTAACGGTGTATAATCTGAGAACCACGTAAAATTCAGAGACGTAAATGCAGCACATGCGTGCGAGCCAGTAATCGTATCACAATGATCCGTGATGGTGTCGGTTAAATTTCACAAAATATAGCGTCCATACTGTGAGGCAGAATCGGCACGTCGACATCACGGCAGACAGCGGAAGGCAAGACTGTGTCCTCCTCTGGTGACCACAACGCCTTGCCGACTGTTTCTTGCGTCAAGTTCTCCTATTGGTTGAGTCCCGTCGAAGCTCGGACGTCTTTCTACAATACTTTTGAGACAGCCAAGAGCTGTCGACACCCGCACGAAAACATGGCATGAAAAGTGTCTAACAACAAATTCCTTTGAAAGTCAACATTTTCTTCCTAATCTGCAACACTTTCCTCTTTGTATTTGATGTGCTACAGTCTGCAACCGCGCGACCGCTACGGTCGCAGATTCGAATCCTGCCTCGGGCATGGATGTGTGTGATGTTCTTAGGTTAGTTAGGTTTAAGCAGTTCTAAGTTCTAGGGGACTGAAGACCTCAGAGGGTATGTCCCACAGTGCTCAGAGCCATTTTTGTATTTGATGTAATAATCAACACGACGTCCACTTCTGATATTTATTTTTGAAACTCTTTGATAGGGTATTCGCTTTCCTGTAGACATGAAGTGCCACGCGTGTTAAAAGATGACGGTCCTACAGCTGTATCTCGAGTTTCTGACAAAATAATAGCACTTAAAATGTCAATTCAATTCTCATTCTTGCATGAGGCAACTGATATGAGTTCACTCGCATTGCAGCTTGAAATCAAAGTCTTGATTCATGGGAGACGGTGTTGGGCAAAGCGTGATTGTTGTATGTCTCCAGTCCCCTTACATATGCTGATTGCATCTTAATGACATAACATATGTGTAGCCTTTCGGTATTAACAGCTTAAGCGAAGGGCGTAGTCTGTACATTGATATTAAAACAACCTTCTCAAAATGGAGCAAATCGGCAGTAGGTTTCTTTTCTTTCTTTTTTGATTTTCAATTATTGTTTTTCTCATTTCATTTTGATATACCGGGTGATCAAAAAGTCAGTATAAATTTGAAAACTGAATACATCACGGAATAATGTAGATAGAGAGGTACAAATTGACACACATGCTTGGAATGACATGGGTTTTTATTAGAACCAAAAAAATACAAAAGTTCAACAAATGTCCGACAGATGGCGCGTCATCTGATCAGAATAGCAATAATTAGCATAACAAAGTAAGACAAAGCAAAGATGATGTTCTTTACAGGAAATGCTCAATCTGTCCGCCATCATTCCTCAACAATAGCTGAAATCGAGGAATAATGTTGTGAACAGCACTGTAAAGCATGTCCGGAGTTATGGTGAGGCATTGGCGTCGGATGTTGTCTTTCAGCATCCCTAGAGATGTCGGTCGATCACGATAAACATGCGACTTCAGGTAACCCCAAAGCCAATAATGGCACGGACTGAGGTCTGGGGAACTGGGAGGCCTAGCATGACGAAAGCTGCGGCTGAGCACACGATCATCACCAAACGACGCGCGCAACAGATCTTTCACGCGTCTTTGTTTTTTTGGTTCTAATAAAACCCTATGTCATTCAAAGCATGTGTGTCAATTTTTACCTCTCTATCTACATTTTTCCGTGGTTTATTAAGTATTTAAATTTATACTGACTTTTTGATCACCCGGTATACCGAATCTCATGATCACAGTTTACTTGTTCTTCTAATTTTCTTTAACTTTTCCTTTCATTTTGTTAGTCTCATTATGAGAATGAGGTAATATAACCAAAGGCGATACCTTGTTCTGGTAAACAGTTCCCCATGCTCAGCAAATGGTTCTACACCGTTGATTTAAAGTTCAGCTAAAACGAACATTTCTGTCCCTTTTTCGTAAAAAAAAACCAGTCAAATTAAATCAACAACCATCGTTAAACAGATGATTCCTTTACAGCTTTAACACGCGAGGCGAAAGGCAAGAAACCCATACTTTTTTGCTTTCACATGATGTATTTTCGAATCGTGAGTCATAGAAGGTAACCTTTTAATTCCGTTTAAGTTTTCTATTTGAAGACCCCACATCTTATACAAATGCTCTCACTTTAAATTCAAAATCTGCTCTGACCTGATTGGTTTCGCTCAAAAAGACCTTACAAACGGCCCTGTCAAAGTTATAATAAATAGACTCCATCCATTTTCCTGCTAAACTTCTGATGATTATAAATTTAACATAATTGTGGGGTTCTCTGACAATCTCCTCTACGTGGTCGAAACGTAAATGACTCTTTAATTTCATTGAAGCTGAGACTTAAGTCTTTTTCAATTGTGTCTTCATAGTGAGGCATAAATCAGTAAAATCAGGCGGAATGTTAAAATGCTTTCTTTTAACAGTGACTGCAGTGGGAAGAGGATATTTCTGTATACCAATCACAAAAACTAATGTTCTATAAGGTATGCAAAATTTGTAACCCTTGAATTATCTTCAGATGATCAATTAATACACCATCTTGCTGACAATCAGAAAAAGAACTCTCAGCCATTTTTTGAAAATGTTTTTCATTGAAGTAAGTCAGCATTACGCCGAGAGAGACGATCCTATAATTCTGTATTCTTTTGCCCAAATGCTTTTATTTCTTTTTACATGATTTCTAATTGCTGACCCACAAACGGGCATTGTCGCACTTAAATAATTGTTTGTTTTCCGTACTCATAGGTTCCTCTTAATTGTTAATATATGTACGTGTAAAAACTGTTTGATCGATCTATAGCAACTTCGTTTCTGTTCTCGAATTTTTCTCTCATCATCAGGCTCATTACTATCCCGTAAATCTGGGACGGAGCCTCTCCGTCGTTTCTAGGCCCCCGGTTAACTTACAGTACAATACAATACAAAACCCGTAAATCACTTTGGTGGGGGAAGGGGGGAGGGGGGAGGAGGGAGAAAGGAAATAGAGAGTTGGAATAGCATCAGATTTTATCTTACATTTCGGAGGAATATTCAGCTGCTCACTTTTCAAGTTCTTTTCACAGTCTGAATCAGCATAGTGTATTGAGCACACACAAACTTCAGCAGCTGGAAACACGTCGGCACGTATACAAACAATTATTCATTTTTTTTCGTCTCTCCGTCCGTAGGACATACATGAAACTAATTTGTAACTTTTTTGGTTCTCTGCAGTGGTTTGTACAACTCGCCATCTCACAGCAAACTGTTATTTATCACTGGAAACAACACAAAACATACTCTCAGAACACATCAATACACTGAGAACTGTATTGCAAACAAACACGTATTATTAAGTGATGATTTTTCTCTTGTGGCTTCTTCTTCCCCGCCATTTGACTGGATGATTTCTCCTAGACAATTAAATTTGTGTTCTTCTGATATCGTAATACTTAGGGCTTTGTTTGGATGTTGCTGTCTTGTTGTTGTTATCTCCGCTTATCAAAGGTGATTTATAGTCGTGCTTCTAATCCTTTTTTATTTCTGTCTGCTTTTTGCTACGTCTGCACTGCCAAAATTTGCTAAATTATCTACAAAAGTCGAAGTAGCCATTTTGAGATTATGCATATTCCATCCAATTTGTACTTCCATTTTTGATATTTTATTCTGACAATTACTTCACTTTTTCAAGTACAGATTTGAACGAGAATGGAGATAGTCCACCACCCTATCTAACTTCTGCCCTAATCTCAAATTAGTAGGAAATTTCTCCCATGAATTTTACTTTATATTTTGTGTGTGCTAGTATATCTTTTAACAGCTCTTCTGGCTGTTACGTGTCTTCAAGAATTTTGAATAAAATCTGTATGTTTACAGAGTTACAAACATTTTTAAAATCTGCAAATGTAGACAGTATTCTTTAGCTTATTTGGCCCTTTATTGCGATGTTAGCTTCAGATTATTGATTTCATCTATACACGATCTACGTTACGTAAACGCTGCATGATATCTTGTATTTTTCAATTTATTCTGTTGTGTTGTTTTCTCCTGGTGCTTTAAAATTCTTTCTGTAATTCTGAATTGTGTTCATTTTCTTTTCATTTCGAGGATATTTTTCTTGGAGTACTTAAGGTTTACTGAATTCTAGTATGTCTTTTGGGTCTCTAAAGTGTGGTAATGCATAAAAACAGTTGGCTAAAATTCTGCAGTGGTCTCTGTTGTTCATATCGAGGTTATCCGTTTCATTCTGAGATACACTACTGGCCATTAAAATTGCTACACCAAGAAGAAATGCAGAAGATAAACGGGTATTCATTGGACAGATGTAATGGATTACAACTGACATGTGATTACATTTTCAAGCAATTTGGCTGCATAGATCCTGAGAAATCAGTACCCAGAACAACCACCTCTGGCAGTAATAACGGCCTTGATACGCCTGGGCATTGAGTCAAACAGAGCTTGGATGGCGCGTACAGACACTGCCGCCCATGCAGCTTCAACACGATACCACAATTCATCAACAGTAGTGACTGACGTATTGTGACGAGCCACTTGCTCGGCCACGATTGACCTCACGTTTTCAATTGATGAGAGATCTGGAGAATGTGCTGACCAGGGCAGCAGTCGAACATTTTCTGCATCCAGAAAGGCCCGTACAGGACCTGCAACATGCGGTCGTGCATTATCCTGCTGAAATGTAGGGTTTCGCAGGGATCGAATGAAGGGTAGAGCCACGGGTCGTAAAACATCTGAAATGTAACGTCCACTGTTCGAAATGCCGTCAATGCGAACAAGAGGTGACCGAGACGTGTAATCAATGGCACCCTATGCCATCACGCCGGGTGATACGCCAGTATGGCGATGACGAAAACACGCTTCCAATGTGCGTTCACCGCCATGTCGCCAAAAACGGACGCGACCATCATGATGCTGTAAACAGAACCTAGATTTATCCGAGAAAATGACGTTTTGCCATTCGTGCACCCAAGTTCGTCGTTGATTACACCATCGCAGGCGCTCCTGTCTGTGATGCAGCGTCAAGGGTAACGGCAGCCATGGTCTCCGAGCTGATGGTCCATGCCGCTGCGAACGTCGTCTAACTGTTCGTGCAGATGGTTATTGTCTTGCAAACGTCCCCATCTGTTTACTCAGGGATCGAGACGTGGCTGCATGATCCGTTACAGCCATGTGGATAAGATGCCTGTCATCTCGACTACTAGTGATGCGAGGCCGCTGGGATCCAGCACGGCGTTCCGTACTACCCTCTTGAACGCACTCAATCCATATTCTGCTAACAGTCATTGGATCTCGACCAACGCGAGCAGCAATGTTGCGATACGATAAAGCGCAATCGCAATTGGCTACAATCTGACCTTTATCAAAGTCAGAAACGTGATGGTACGCATTTCGCCTCCTTACACGAGGCATCACAACAACGTTTCACCAGGACACGCCGATCAACTGCTGTTTGTGTATGAGAAATCGGTTGGAAACTTTCCTCATGTCAGCACGTTTTAGGTGTCGCGACAGGCACCAAACTTGTGTGAATGCTGTGCAAAGCTAATCATTTGGATATCACAGCATCTTCTTCCTGTCGGTTAAATTTCGCGTCTGTTGCACGTCATCTTCGTGGTGTAGAAATTTTAATGGCCAGTAGTGTATTTAGGCTGAAATTTTATTAATTTTTTTGCACTTAGTCGTCAGTCATCGGTAAGAGCTCACGCTAAACTGAACAACCTTCCATTCACGCAAAAACGCAGTTCTATCACAAGCAGTTATTGCAGCAACTGAGCGGTGGCTGGGTCGGCTGTGACGTCAGCACCGCAGCTCGCTACTGCGCACACACTCGTCATTCCCACAGTGTAGTCTGGTGAGCGTGGGTGGCAGCGCCTCGACTAGCGGAGTGCAGCGCAGCGCGCTGGCGCCCCCTTTCGCCTTGTGGTGCCGCGCCCTGGAGATTAGCGCGCTAACTAGCCCACTGCGCCGTGCTCGAAGCCCGGCCCTCGGGAGGCTGGAGTGCCGAGAAATGGTGCGCTCTAAGCCGCGCTCCTCTCTATCAGGTCGGACGCGATAATTAGCTGCCGGCGGCGCTTTGATGTGCAGGGCAGGCCGCTGCTGCCGTCGCGCGACTCCCGTCAGACTTGGTGCGGAGTGCCGCGTCGTTAGTGCAGTTCCCCTACTCTGATTATCAGCAGTGTTCTCGTTCACTTTACGTTAGAGGTAAAATGACTACGCTGGTTTCACCTTTTCCGAGGTCTTTCAAAGCCTCATACCAATTTGAAAAGCATTTCATTCATTTGTATTTCTTGATTACTTATGATTACACATGTCACAACTACGTTTAATCTTCATAAAACAATTCTTGATATACGAGGGCCGTTTGGAAAGTCCGTACAAAGCCCGAGAGATGGCACCAAAGGTGCGTATCGAGCTCATGTTTAGTACCATCTTTGGGAAGAACTCTTGTGACCGTAGAAAATTTTAAATTTTATTCTTTCTTTTGTGACTATAATAAGAGTCCAGGCTCCATAGGCAAACAGCCAGCCGACATTGAGAAATAGTCCACCAGGACGTAGGGACAAGGTGAGCGGCGGAGGCTGCCAAGTATGGCTTTTTGATCAAATAACTTAGAGTTTGACTTCCTGCCAGAGGAAGCAGCATGAATCTAACTTGCACAATGGAAGACGCAAATACCAGGGCCATAATACAGCAAGAGAGAGTGTCAGTCACGTGCGGAAAAGACTCGTGTGGAACCAAATTAAGTTGTGTGCAGCTAGAAACGAAAGTGTCGTGTGGAACCGAAGGCATTCTTGTGCAAGCCGACCAATTAGAAACGAGAGTGTCGTGTGGAACCATAGGCATTCTTGTGCAATCCGATCACTTAGAAATGAAAGGGTCTTCTGAAACAAATTAACTCTTGTGCGTCCAAGTACATGAGAAACGAAATAAAAGGCCAGGCAGCGGAATAGCTCGAAGCAGAGACTCAGGTGCAGATTCAGAGCCAGTGCCGGCAGTTTTGGAGATTCCGCAGCGAGAGCTTCTGTAAATTTTGGAAGGTAGGAGACGAGATACTGGCAGAAGTAAAGCTGCGAGGACCGGGCGTGAGTCGTGCTTCGGTAGCTCAGATGGGCAGTCGGCTTTCAGCCGTGTTCCCGTGCGGACGGGCTCGGCGCGCCGGGCAGTGCTCCGCAGGTGTTGTTGTTTACCCGCTAGCGCGCGGTCGCGTCGTTGTCTTGCCGTATAGTACCTGTACCGACCCGACATGGCGTTCTCATATCGAAAAGCTACAATCAAACTAACGTTCAACGCATCGTACACGAGACCGAAGGCCCATGAAATTGAACGGTTTCTACGAGACATCATGCACATAGAACCACAAGAACTGATAGGAATTCATCTGTCTATTGTAACCAGCACAGTGTACCTCAAACTGATTGACGAAGCGGCCTGCGACAGATTACTCCAACGATCTGCCAACGGCTTTCGCTTCTGTCACGCAGACGGTAACGTGAGCGTGGTAGGAGTTGACCATGCTGGTCTGGGGGTGCGTACCGTGCGCATCTTTGAACTACCGTTCGAAGTCCCTGCCAACCTAGTCGTTGATGCGCTGCGGCCATACGGCACAGTTCTGAGCCACAGAGAGGAGAAATGGAACACATTCGAAACGTACCCTGTCCTTAACGGGGTACGACAAGTGCGCATAGAACTTAAGAAGCACGTTCCATCGTATGTTTTCGTTGGTGGCTGCCGCGCAATTGTTATATATGATGGACAACCGAGGACCTGCTCGGGCTGCGGCCAGGAGGGCCATGTTAGAACTGAGTGTCTGCAGCGTGCGCCTCGTTCAGGTGCCCCGCAATGAACTTCCCCAACGATCCACTATGACCTCTCTCCCGCTAACATATGTGGAGGCGGCACGACATGATGTGATGGATGAACAAAACCTGCTACCTCCTCAAGCCGCTGCCACCTCCGTTGGAGAGTCAGCGCCGTCGACGACGCCGCAGCCCAACGGTGCAGAGGTTCCTACAGCCTCCGCCCACCGCAGCGTCGTGGGCACCCAGCCACCGTCACTGTCGGGATCAGACACAGGGGTCCCCAGCGACCGAGACTGTGTCGAGCCCCGCCCTCCAGTGGATGTCGAATCTCGGACCCGAAAGCAAAAATCACCCAAGCGACACAAGAAGAGGCAATTGTCAGCTGACGAACAGGACAGGAATGTGAAGCCGGCGGAAGACATCGACTTCGTTGACTCGCCCACAATTGCAACGGACTCCAGTGGCATCATTCACCAGAAGGTGCCTGAAGACAAGGAACACTCTCCTAAATCTGGTGGCCCAGAAAACGAGGCGCACTGCGTCGACTCCCATAATGTGGGCTCCTGTGAAAGCGTCCAGCCCCCAATTACATCACAATCGTCTCTTGGTGATTGGGCAGACGATATGGAGGCAGATGATGCACAGCAAACATCGATATCTCCACCAGAGCCCATGGCTGACAATGAGCCCGGAGGGCTCTGCCAGTCAGGGACTCCTACGGCACAGTAATGCACAGCATGCAGGTGGATGGCTGTGTGGTGTGTGAAATCACTGTGGGATTGCACCGGCACACTGCCTCCGCCACTTGATATGTCTCAGTCATACCGTGTGGGAACAGTCAACGTAAATGGTGTCCACTCCACTGTCAAGACCCGCATGTTACACGACATGATCAGAGCGGCAGACTTGGACATTGCCCTTCTTCAGGAGGTCCGTCCCGAGCTGTGTTTAGACCTATATGGCTACACCACGTACAGCCTACCCGTAGGTGATGGCGCAGGAGGAACGGCCATCCTTCTCCGAGATGGCATAGACGCGACGGACGCGGCGTACTTGCCAAACGGGCGAGGCATCGCACTCACACTTGGCGCAGTGCGCCTCGTTAACGTCTACGCTCCCTCCGGTAATTCGCACCGTGGTGACAGGCATGTCTTCTATTCGGAGGAGTTGGCCCCACTTTTGCAAGGAAATATGGACCATTACATAGTGGGCGGCGATTTTAACAGTGTTCTGCGGCCCGAGGACCAGATACCGCATTACGTCCCATGCCCCGCTCTACAAGCATTGATACGTGACCTCGCGCTCCACGACACATGGCTCTTGCATCATGGGACCCAGAGTGGATATACGCACTTTACCAGCCATTCTGCCAGTCGTCTGGACCGGATATACGTCTCGCGTGCCCTCCGCACAGCAACCCATGATGCAGAACTCTGGCCGACGGCCTTCACGGACCATCTCGCGTACATCTGTACTGTCACCTTGCCCCGACAACTCACAAGACGCAGCAGGGGCCCGTGAACGTCTCCCTCCTTCGCGAGGAAGCGTGGCGGCGAGCAGTCACTGACACGTGGCGTCGATGTATCAGGCGCCTGCCTATGTATGCTTCCACGTTGCTGTGGTGGCTGGGATGTGTCAAACCTGCCCTCCGAAAGACCTTGATGGCCTACGGGCGTGACAGATCGAACTGGCAAAGGGCAACATCGGAATTTTACTATACAGCGTTACGTGAGCTGGCGACGCAACCGCCGTCTCCCGAACGTCAGATGTCCGTACAACGCATCAAAGCTCGTCCGCATCAGGACAGAGCAGCTAGACAGTGTCCGCATCCGTGCGCGAGTGCAAGACTGTATCCCCAACGAAACAGCGTCAGTGTATCACATTTTGCGCGAGAGGCGCCACCGCAAACGTCAGCTCATTACGGCGGTAAACACGGAGGACGGCGGGCGCGCAGTGACACAAGCGGACATCGCGCACACGTTCGCCAGACACTATGGGACCTTGTACATGGAAGATCCGCGGAATGTACGTGATTATGACGGGCTGTTGCACGATTTTCCCGCCCCTCGGGACGTGGCACCCGATGATAGTCTGCTGTTGCCCATTACACCCGACGAGCTGACATCGGCCTTGGCACGTGGAGCACCGAACAAGTCGCCTGGACCGGACGGTTTACCCCTGGAATTCTACCGCACTTTTTACCACCTTATGGGTGACAAGTGGCTCCAAATGTTTCAAGATCTGATCCGCCCTGATTTCACTGTCCCCACAGAATTCACAGAAGGCGTCTTGATCCCAGTTCCGAAACCGAATGGTGGTTGTAGGTGGCAGGATTTTCGCCCACTCACACTCCTCAACAACGACTACAAGATCTTCGCCCGTATCCTCCGCGCGCGTCTCCACACCGCTATCGGGAAAGCCATCCACACCGATCAGACATGTTTAGGTGGTGTCAGCAACATTCATACGGCGTTAGGAGCATACCGCGACGTAATTGCTTTGACGGCGGCCTGCAAAATACGAGGCGCCCTTGTCGCCGTAGATTTTGACCACGCATTCGACCGCGTCGATCACGGCTTCTTACGCACAGCTTTGCATCGCATGGGCCTCTCTCCGGAGTCTGCACAGGTGGTCCTTCGACTGGTCCACGGAGCGCGCTCCCGCATGATGGTCAACGGTTATCAGTCTGGTCACATTGTTGTTGGACGGTCAGTGCGATAAGGGTGCCCCCTGTCGGGCATATTATTTGCTGCAGCACTTGAACCAGCTTTACATGGTCTACGGCAGCGATTAACTGGTATCTCCTTGCGGGACGTGACCTTTTGTTGTGGTGCATTCGCCGATGACGTGGTGTTCCTGGCCAGATCAGAGGATGAAATGCATATGGCGCTACAGTGGCTACGCCAGTACGGGGCGGTCGCTGGGAGCGTCATCAACGTGAAGAAGACAAAATACATGGATGTCGGAGGGGGGATTTCCCACACAACGGCGGTGCCCTTTGACAAGGTGCCCGTACTCAAGTGTTTAGGAGTGCAATTCTATAGCAATGTCCGCCGCACGGCGGCGGCTACGTACCGCCGGCTCCTACACCAGACACGTGCTCTGCTGCAGGACAACAAACTGCGTCGCTTGGATATGCTCCTCAGAACACGTTATGTCAACACCTATCTTGTCTCAAAACTGAACTATTTTGCGCATATCCTTCCCTTGACAGCTACGATGGCCGACAGATTTCAAGCAGCATATGGACATTTCGTAAGCACCGGTCTGGTTTTTAAAGTCCGATACGCCACCCTGACACTGCGCAGCGGGCGGGCGGTATCGGTTTAATTCACGTATATAACCGTGCGCGATCGCTTTATCTCAACACTATGCGTCGCACGTGGACCTCTGCCCACGCCACTCTGACGGGCACCCTGATAGCGGAAGTGGCACCACACTCTCTGCATCCCCCGGTTTCTGTAGGACACATTTCACCGGCACTCACCCACATCAGAGACTTCTTTATTGACTTCAGCTACTTACGTTCAGAACTTCCGACGACACGGAAGCCCAGCACAAAAGACTATTATCGCCTCTATCAGCAGCGGCAACCTGTGAATACGGTCACCCACAGACACCCTGAAGTTGCCTGGAACACGGTGTGGCGAGCGGTACACACGCCTTTTCTACCTACGACGGTGCGTTCATTGTGGTACGTAGTTGTGAATGGGAAGTTCGCTACTCGTCAGAGGTTACATTCCATACATCTGACGGACGACCCCTTGTGTCCGACATGCTCAGTCGCTGACTCGGATGCACACCGTCTGACGTGTGCCGCGACCAGCGAGTGCTGGCTACTGACGCAGCGCATGCTGGCATTACTCTTGCGGCGATTGCCGGAGTCTATCTCTCCTGATGACATATTGCGCCCCGACGTCGTATACTTTCCATCAACCAGAACGAACGCCGTTAACTGGCTAAAAGGCATGGCCGTTCACTACATATTTTGCGATGCTCCCAAAGGCACACTCGACTTTTGGTCCCTATTGATGACGACACATGCAGCTTTCAGCCGCCACCCGAAGTACAGAACTCGTTTCGCAAATTATTTAGGTTCATTATTTGCGGATCCTCCTGCTCACTGGGGCGTTCCGGGTATGAGACGCTGAAAATGAAGACGAATCCTGGAGCATATTGATCCTCTACGGACGGAATAGGGGGGAACCCCTCCCAACAGACGAGAAGACGACTCGGACGCTCGGCTACGGCAGTTGTAGCATCTTTCTTTGTAATGAAACAAAATAAATCTATAATACAAAAAAAAATGTTGTAAAAATTAAATAAATAAATAAATAAAAAGAACAACATCGACAAACCCACTCCATCCTCTTCCTGATCCTTCGATCCTCGAACTCGAACACGTTGCTTGGGCGTGGCGGCGGGATGGCCAGGCTTCGGGTGTCGACCCCTGCCCTACCCGTCGTCCTGCTCCTGCAGCGGTTCATTAGGTAAAAAAAAAAAAAAAAAAAAAAAGATGGTAGAGCACTTACCCGCGAAAGGCAAAGGTCCCGAGTTCGAGTCTCGGTCGGGCACACAGTTTTAATCTGCCAGAAAGTTTCACCTCACATAAGTATATGTGAGAATAAACTTGATAGAAACCAACCAAACTTTTCTGCCTATTGCAGTTCTGTAACCTATTTTCAGGAAACTTACTTGCTTCAAACCAAGGATATTCTCTCCCTCTCGTCTCCGATATAAAGGTTGACTGCAATTGATAACTAAAGCATTGTCGTTAACGTCCCAATTGCGCTACGCAGTTCGCACTTACTTCATTTTGGTATAGTGAGACTGTGCCGGGACACGACAGAACGCACACTAAGTTTCAGCCATATTGGTCTATTTCTTTGTATTTGGCATTCGTGTGCATCAAGGAACTCGAGTGATTGTCAAAAAATGGACGCAAAAGAATTTCGTGTGGTGATTAAACATTACTTTACGTAAGACAAAACGCCTCAGGAGACTAAAGAGAAGCTTGATGAACATTACGGTGACTCTGCACCTTCGATTAGAACAATTTATAAGTGGTTTAAAAATTTTCGGAGTGGCCATACGGGCACAAGTGATGCTGAACGTTCTGGACGCCCTGTGGAGGTTAGAACTCCAGAAATCATTGATATAACTCATGATATGGTGATGGCTGACAGGAGAGTTAAGGTGCGTGAAATTGCTAGTGCTGTGGGCATCTCGAATAAGCGGGAACATAATATTTTGCATAAATATTTGTGCATGGCCAACGGCCTTGCAACAGTGATGACACCGGTTCCCGCCAGATTAAGGTTGTTAAGCGCTGTCGGGCTGGGCTAGCACTTGGATGGGTGACCATCCGGCCTGCCGAGCGCTGTGGGGCTAGCGGGGTGCACTCAGCCCTTGTGAGGCAAACTGAGGAGCTACTTGACTGAAAAGTAGCGGCTGCGGTCTCGTAAACTGACATACGGCCGGGAGAGCGGTGTGCTGACCACACGCCCCTCCATATCCGCCTCCAGTGACGCCTGTGGACTGTGGATGACACGGCGGCCGGTCGGGGCCGTTGGGCCTGCCAAGGCCTGTACGGACGGAGTATTTGGACATGAGAAAGCTATTCTCAAGGTGGATTGCGTGATTGCTCACGCTTGACCAAAAACTGAATCGTGTGAAGTGTTGCAAGGATGGTTTGCAGCTGTTCAGTAAGAATCCGAAGGACTTTAAACGTCGTTTCGTCAATGTGGATGAAACATGGATACATTACTATACTCCTGAGACCAAACAACAACTTAAACAATGGGTTACCAAGGGAGAATCTGCACCAAGAAAGGCGAAGACCATTCCTGCGGCCAGAAAGGTTATGGCGACTCTCTTTTTCGATTCGCTAGGGATAATCCTCATCGACTATCTGGAAAGGGTGAAACGATCACAGGTGCATATTATTCATCGTTATTGGGCCGTTTGAAAACTGAGCTGCAAGAAAACACTGGCGACTGGACCGCAAAAAAGTCCTTTTCCATCATGACAATGCACCAGCACACATCTCAGCTGTTGTGGTCGGAAAATTATTCGATATAGGATTCCAACTCGTTTCACATCCCCCCTATTCTCCAGAATTGCCTCCTTCGGACTACTATATGTTCCCCAATTTGTAGAAATGGCTGATGGAACAAAGATTTTATTCAAGCGAGGAGGTGATTGCAGCAACTAATAGCTATTTTGCAGACTTGGACAATTCCTATTGCCGGCCAGGGTTGCTGAGCGGTTCTAGGCGCTACAGTCTGGAATCGCGCGACCGCTACGGTCGCAGGTTCGAATCCTGCCTCGGGCATGGGTGTGTGTGATGTCCTTAGGCTAGTTAGGTTTAAGTAGTTCTTAGTTCTAGGGGACTGATGACCTCAGAAGTTAAGTCCCATAGTGCTCAGAGTCATTTCAACCATTTATGAACATTTCCTATTATTCGGAAGGACTCAACAAATTAGAACAGCGTTTGACGAAGTGTATAAGTCTAAAAGGAGACTATGTCGAAAAGTAAAGAAGGTTTACCCCAAACATGTAAGTAGTTTTCATTTTTGCACGGGCTTTTTAAAAGCCCCTAGTATGTCTCATGACTATTTGTATTTTGATTATGTTTCTCTGGTTCTGCACACTGAGGTGACAAAAGTTTTGGGATAGTAATGTGCCGATATACAGATGGCAGTAGTATCACGTACACGAAGACAGTGCATTGGTGGAGCTGTCATGTGTACTCACGTGATTCATCTGAAAAGGTTTCCGACATGATTATGACCGTATGAACGGAATTAACAGAGTTTGGATGCGGAGTGATAGTTGGACCTAGTTGCATGAGACATTCCATTTCGGAAATCGTTAGAGGATTCACCATTCCGAGACCCACAGTGACAAGAGTTTGCCAAGAAACCGAATTTCAGGCATTACCTCTGACCACCGACAACGCAGTGGCTGACGCCTTCACTTAAGGATCGAGAGCAGCGACGTTTGCGTAGAAATATCAGTGCTAACAGACAAGCAAAAATGCATGAAACAACCGAAGAAATCAGCGAGGGGGGTACGATGAACGTATTTGTTAGGACAGAAACGGGGTATGGCAGCACATCACCTGTAACGCCCCTCGTGGGCTCGTGACCATGTCGGTTGAATCCTAGACGACAGGTAAACAGTGGACTGATCAGACGAGTCCCGAGTTTAGTTGGTAAAAGCTGACGGGAGGGTTCGAGTGTGGCGCACACCCCACAAAGCCATGGACCCAAGTTGTCAACAAGTTACTGTGCAAACTGGTGGTGGCTCCGTAATGGTGTGGGCCGTTTTATATGGAAAGGATTGGGCTATCTTGTCCAACTGAACTGATCATTGACTGGAAGTGGTTGTGTTCCGTTGTTTGGAGACCATCTGCCGCCATTCATGGACTTCATGTTCCCAAACAACGATGGCACGCCACTGGATCACAATCCTTGTTGATTTGTTGGTAGAACGTTCTAGACAAATGGAGAGAATGATCTGCCCACCCAGATCGCCTGATATGAACCCCATCGAACATTTATGGAACATAACGAGAGATCAGCTCGTGGACAACATTCTGCACCGGAAACGTTTATGGGCGACTATGGAAGCAGCATGGCTGAAAATTTTTGCAGGGGAATTCCAAAAACTTTTTGAGTCCACGCTACGTTGAGCTGCTGTACGTATGGCGAGAAAAAGGAGGGCCAATACGATATTAGGAGGGATCCCACGACTTGTGTCTCCTCAGTGTATTTCATGATTACATAGGACGTGGGAAAACTGCATATGCAGAAAGTTAGAGCATTTAGGGGCGATAAAAGAAGTCACATGTCCACTGCTTCTCAGCTAGTGGCCCCTTCAAGATTTTGACGCTAAGGATCAGAGACGGTGTTCAAAGTGGTGTGTGAGGAAGATAAAAAAGTTGTTGAGCCGGGCTGCAAGGTCGATACCACTGGTCCAACTTGAGAGTATGTCTGTGATGTTGCGACGTGAGACTCTCTTTGGATTGTTTAGACAGAGCAGGCTGGAGTAGCGTGCTTGGAGAGATTTCTGATTGGATTGTTTAGATAGAACAGGCTGGAGTAGCGTGCTTGGAGAGATTTCTGGTGGTTGCAGTTGAAAGGAGAAACAGTGTGAACACACTGCACGGGGGACGCGCCGCGACCAAGAGACGTGCGGCCTGTGGTCACTTCTGTTCTCCAGGTCTCGCAGTTGATGATGGTTTACCCGGAGGACGAAGCCTTGCTGCTCTTGGACTTATGAAGACTGGGTGAGCGCCATAATTAGCCACGTACGTTGGTGTTTTTTCTCATATCCGCGCAGTGGAGGGCTTAGCACAGTTGTTGGAGTATTATTCTGCAGCTTGCTCATTTTCCCTGCTGTGCTGCATCCTGTGGTGCATCCCTTTTTTGTTTATTTGGACACGTGCCCGTACTGCTTATTTAATTCGCCTCTGGCGTGTTCATGTCGTCCTAGGAACGCTATACTCAGCCTCCCTCTTGATTGTTAATTTTTATCTTTTACCGTTTGTAAAGTATACTATTGTGTGTGTCTGTGTGTGCGTTTAACTAAAGTATCTTAAAGCTGTTTATCCAGACATTTGGATAAAACTTAAACGAGTTCTGAGAGAGCAATCAAATTCTATCTTTTAGTTTTAATGGCACTGTTTTCCTTCCTAATGAAATAGTGATTCCCTTGTTAAAATAACTTTTAATTCACAATAATAAACTGGTGCTCAATTTGTAAATGTAATATTAATAATTTTGTGGCCTAACAAGTTTAAAAATGTGTTACATGAGCTATGTTCATTTCCCCTCTGCATGGTCCCCCCATTCCTAATGTGTTATGCCGAGCACACGCACTGGTACCATACTGCCACACCAAAGTTGCTGAAAATGTCGTCCGTTTAGCCGGACGGTGTGGCCGAGCGGTTCTAGGCTCTTCAGTCTGGAACCGTGCGACCGCTACGGTCGCAGGTTCGAATCCTGCCTCGGGCATGGATGTGTGTGATGTACTTAGGTTAGTTACATTTAAATAGTTCTAAGTTCTATGGGACTGATGACCTCAGATGTCAAGTCCCATAGTACTCAGAACCATTAGAACCATTTTTGTCGTCCGTCTACGTTAATGCACAACCGTCATCTGCTTGTTAATGCTACGTGACAAATTGATTAGGAAACGGGAGACTAACATTTTATAAGTTCGAACAGCTGATGTTACTCAGTCACGCAGAAGTCTCAGCAGCCCCCAGACCGGAAGTATAAGCATTTCAACACCGTTACTCGGACAGGTAGACAACAACCTTGACACTCCTGAACGAGACTGCGAGGCAGCTCAGCAGAAAAGCGTTAGCAGACTGTGCAGATCGAACTGCCTTCGTAACACTATGTAAGAGACACTAAGTAGGATGTAACATCGCCTTGTGTGGGTTTGACGAAGCAGTAAATACAGCAAAAGTAGCAGAACTTAAGACCGCTGATGACTCGAGAAGAAAAGAACCAATTCGGCCATTACCAACAACATCATTGAGCAGGTCCTCTCCTTGACGGCATAAATACTCCACCCCAATAGCCTACAGTACTTGATCAGTGTGACCCACGACATTCATGTCATCCACGTTTGGTTCCCTGATTATGGTATAGGAACATCTTATGTGTGATATTGTTCTCATGTTGTTCTTACACATGCAGCCCTAAGGGAAAATAAGCGATCTGTAGCCACAGATAATAAAGTACAGCATACAGTAGTGATGTCAGCACAGAAGCTGGCACTGATGGGTAGTCCAGGGATCTACCAACACAACTCTGGTCCAGGGCAGAAGCTGCATCACACATGTCTGACGGCCTACCTTACTGGTGAGTCAGATTCAGCCTTCAGCACAGCACCACAGCATCTGACATCACTGCATCTAACATCACTGCGTCCAACATCACTGCATCCAACATCACTGCATCCAATATCACTGCATCCAACATCACAGCATCCAACATCACAGCATCCATCACAGCATCCAACATCACAACATCTGACACAAGCCATCTGACGTCATGATTCACCTGACAGATAAAAACAGACAGAGATCTGGGAGGGATTGAGTACTCCCCAAAATGGTGTGTGAATTACTCACATTGCAGTCAGTGCCATCTCCAAGCAGGGCTACCGACGGGCCATACCTACCTCATCAGCGAGCAGTTTTCGACTTTTACATTGTGCCTCCCTCCCCCCCCCCCCCTCTCCACCCATCTTCTACCGACTCACCTGTCTGTAAATGAGTCGCATATCAGAAAATTTGGTTGGAGCGGAATCAGCCTTCAAGAACATGTAAACACCAGTAGAAACTTTCATGTAATTACAACATAACATAAGTAATAGTAATGTGAGACTCGTTAACTACTCGTGCAGACTTGTTTCGTAAGGGCACAAGTGCGCCACTCTCCAGTCCGCCGCTTCTTTCCAGAGCACGAATGATGTTCAGTAATAATGCAACACATTTTCCTCTCGTACTATTTTAGTTAATGAAAGGCGGAATTTGCTGTGGCACATTGTCTAAGGTTGCCGCTTCAGCCCATTTAAAATGGCATCTCTAACGGAGCTGAGTTCCAAGCAGACAGCTAACATCAAGTTTCTTTTGACGGAAAACAAGAGCATTGCGGACATTCATAGACGCTTGCAGAATGTTTACTATGGGTCGTTTGGGCGACGAGTCTGTCATTATCGCAAGGTCGCGCAAGGATGTCCGATCTCCCATTTGACGACCAGCCGTATGCAGCTGTGAGTCCTGCAATGTTGGAACGTACGAAGGCTCCCATTCGAGGTGATTAACGGATGCAACGAATTTCTCCATCTCCACCATAATGCAAGGCCTCATACAAGTCTGCGCATCCAAGAGGAGTTCACAAAACTTCTTCCTCGTCGACCCTACAGTCTGGATCCCGCGCCTTCTGACTTCCATCTGTTTGACCCAACGAAGGATGCACGCCATGGGAAGCAGTACGTGGATGGTGGGGAGGTGATTAATGCAGCAAGATGCTGGCTTCGCGGTCGACCAGTAGAGTGGAGCCACCTGTACGGTGGTGTAAGGTCGTCGCATTCAACAGAGTTTATGTTGAAAAATACGGTTTGTAGCCAAAAGATTGAAGAATAACGTGGCGTACTGGAATTCTGAATAAAATCAATCTGCTTACAAAAAAAGAGTCTTGCCTTACTCATTTAACACCCCTTATATTCTCGACGGGCTGCGCTGTCTGGGTGGCTTCCGCAGTAATGCTGACTGATCTAGCATAGTATGCTTCACAGAGGTCGATAACTTCACCGTGCGAGACCCAACCGGGAGCCCTAGGGCGATTTTCAGTTAACAACAAGGGCAAACCAGAAATATTTTTCAGCTCCACGGACAGTACTACTGTCGTTACGTACCATACACGCTTGATCGCTGTACCCTGTAGGACTTGGTCGCTGAATTCTCTTAAGTTTGGGCGCTGGCCTGCTTTTCGTCACGCTACTGTACACATTTGGGTGGGACGAGCACTTGCTCTTCGATTAAACTGCGTTCTCACATGTGTTTCGGTTAGGTTTCTTGCAGAACGTAACGTGTTTCGAGTCGTGCTCCACGTGCAGTAATTTCTTGCGTTTTATTTTTGTGTAAACTGTGATAGAGTACAGCATTATTTTGTGTTAGGTTTGGAAATATATATCCTCTTGGATAAAGATATCCAGTTTCGTTTCTTATACCCGTGATCTTTCGTGTAAGATAATCCCTCCCCCCTCCTTTGCCTCTCTCTCCATCAACTATTAGTAATCAGATTCACTTCGTCATGTTATTTCTTTGCTTGTGAGTTGTAATTGGGAATCTGTTGGTTTTGAGTAACATTTCAGGCAAACTGCAGTCGTCCGTTTGGGGCTGCTTATCATGTAACCGTATTAGTGGAATTTTAGACTCCTTTATAAAAATATCAACACTCCTCTATTACATATAGTAAAATTTCCCTCAAGTGGTCTCGTGGTAACGTCAGCAGCTGCGGAACGAAAGGTCCTAGGTTAAAATTTTCCATCAAGTGTAAATTTTAATTTTTTATTTTCAGTTTATGTGACAAACTCTTATGTTTTCATCACTTTTTTGGGTGTGATTATCACATCCACAAGAAAACCTAAATCGGGCAAGGTAGAAGAATCTTTTTACCCATTCGCCAAGTGTACAAGTTAGGTGGGTCGACAACATATTCCTGTCATGTGACGCACATGTCGTCACCAGTGTCGTATAGAATATATCAGACGTGTTTTCCTGTGGAGGAATCGGTTGACCTATGACCTTACGATCAAAAGTTTTCGGTTCCCATTGGAGAGGCACGTCCTTTCGTCTGCTAATCGCACGGTTTTGCAGTGCGCTCGCAAAACACAGACACTAAACTTATTACAGTGAACAGAGATGTCAATGAACGAACGGACAGATAATAACTATGCAAAAATAAAGAAAGTAAAATCATCAGTCGAGTGAAGACTTGAACCAAGGATCTCTCGTTCAGCAGCTGCTCACGCTACCACGGGACCACGGCGCTTCTAAGCACACTTGGTCCATGATGTTGCTTATGTGGCCCATGGACTACTCAGTTTGTATATTTTGCTTATTTTTTCACAGTTCCACACAACTTCTTCCTGTTTTGTCAATTGATCTGTGTTCACTTTATCAAGGCCTATCCACTGTGCCAACTTATAACTAAATCTCAGGGGGGTGCGATGGGGAGGTTCCCTTGTGAGCAGCGGTAGTAATTGAAGACACACTGATAGCTGTGAACCACCTGTATCCCTTCATGCATGATGTGTTCCCCGAAGGCGATGTCATCTTTCAGCAGAACAATTGTCCGTGTCTCGGAGCAAGCGGTTTGAGGAGCAATTATAGTGAACTCATGTTGGTGTCTCTGCGACCAAATTCGCCTGATGTAAATCTATGGAAACCATCTGGGTCGTGCACGCAAATCAGCGGCCCGTTGTTGACGCGAATTACATGACCTGTGCGTAGGCTCCTAATGCCACACACCCGCACAAGCCTACCGCGTACTGTCGGATCGCTGATACGAAGAAGCAGTAATGCATTTCGTTCCAAAGGCAGACAAACAAACTTTCAAACTTCGAAGCAGATGGTTCAAATGGCTCTAAGCTCTATGGGACTTAACATCTGAGGTCGTCAGTCCCCTAGACTTAGAACTACTTACCTAGCTAACCTAAGGACATCACACACATCCATGCCCGAGGCAGGATTCGAACTAGCGACCGTAGCAGCAGCGCGGTTCCGGACTGAAGCACCTAGAACCGCTCGGCCACTCGAAGCAGATGCTCATAATGTTTTGACGCTCCAGTGTATAAACGAAAATGGTGAAAAAAGACTCTGACATTAATTACGTCATATAATGCAGATTATCAATGCCATTTTAAGATCTATTAATGTGAAGTGTGTAATTAAATGGTGTCATATATCTTTTTCGACGGATTTTTAAGGGTAAAAATTTTATCTCAACTGAATACACCTTTCCAAAATTAGCTTCCATTCCATATTGTATTATCATTGTCGTGGTTTATTTTAGCGTTTCGTCTACATCTATGTCGACGTACATACTGCGCCAGCCACCGTACAGTGCATGGGGGAGGGACTTCGTGTCACTACTAGTAATTTTCCGGCCCAATTCCACTCGAAAATAGAGCGAGGGAAAACGACTATCTACATTCTTCAGTATGAGCCTTAATTTCTATCTTACTTTCGTGCACCTTACGCGAAAAGTACGTTGGCGGTAGTGGAATCATTCTGCAGTCGAATTCAAAAGCTGGTTCTCTAAATTTTATCAACAGTGTTTCCTTCTAGGGATTCATATTTGAATTCATGAAGCTTCTCCGTATACATGCGTGCTGATAGAACCTACCGGTAACAAATCTAGCGGCCCGCCTCGGAACTGACTTCGTTTAATCCGACCTGTTGGGAATTCGCAACACACGAGCGGTACTCAGGTACGCGTCCCACTAGCGTCATGTAAGCGCTCTCTTTTGAACTGAAGCCACGCGGGATTAGCCGAGCGGTCTAAGGCGCTGCAGTCATGGACTGTGCGGCTGATCCCAGCGGAGGTTCGAGTCCTCCCTCGGTCATGGGTGTGTGTGTTTGTCCTTAGGATAATTTAGGTTAAGTAGTGTGTAAGCTTAGGGACTGATGACCTTAGCAGTTAAGTCCCATAGGATTTCACACACTTTTCTATTTAAGAAAGAAGAAGAAGAACTTTGAACTGAACCACACTACCCTAAGAACTCTTTCAATAAACTGAAACCGACCACTCGCCTTCCCTATTACCGTCCCTACGCGATCGTTCCATTTCGTAACACTTTGCAACTCTACGTATACAATTTAATCGTCGTGACTGTCTCAACCTGCGCACTACTGATACTATATTCGCACATATGGGATTCTTTTTCTACTCATGAAAATTAACTAAAATTTCTCTTCATTTAGAGAAAGCTGCCATTCATCACATCAACTAGAAATTTTGTCTAAGCCGTCTTGTATCATATTACAGTCAGCAACGAAGACACCTTCCATTGCACCACAGCGTCATCAGCCAACAGTCACAGACTGCTGCTCGCCAGTTTATTCATGTGTGAGTGTCAGTCGAATGAAAACGCGACGGATGGGAAAATGAGAACAAACTGTTTATTATTTATCCCACTTTGAGTCAATACTGTCAGCGCCTTCATCGAAAATTATTTTCGGTTGCCTACAGAACAACAATTGTACCCGGGCGTGCACCACTTCTTCCCAAGCAAATTAACAGCCACGAATGTCTGTCTTCAGGGATCCAAAAATATGGAAATCACTCGGAGAGAGACTGGGATAGTATGGAGGACGTGTAAGAGCTTCCCAATAAAACTTCTGCAGTGGTCCATGAAACAAACTTGCCAACATGTGGGTGCATGCCATGGCATTTATATTTATTTGGAACCTTGAAGAAAGATATTCGTGGCCATCAATTTGCTTCGTATGAAGAGGTGTTCGCCTGGGTACATTCACGGTTCCATACGTAACCGTGAACATTTTTCAGTGAAGTCACTGACAGTCTTGTCTTAAAGTGGGATAATGTATTAACGGTTATGGCGAATACTTTTGAAATAATAAACAGTATCAAAGTCTAACAGTAGTAGAAAATTAAATCCAATCGCCATAACAACATACTAAGTAAATAACAGTAGAATAGTCCCCATAGTGGTGAAGGCATTATAGTATTAACCTGTAGTGTTTGAAAGTAAAGGCTGCAGATTGTCAATTGTAATAGTTAGAAATAGCACCTACTAATGTACTTAGGTAGTAGGTTAATTTGTATAATTATAATGATTTGAATAAAGATTTTAAAAAATACAGTTAACATGATATTGAGATCTGTGGGGACCTACAGGACATCTCCAGGGGGAGCCCTATTGGTCATAATGGGGCTATGTCCCCTGGACATCAAAATTCGAGAACAGGCTGCGTGGTTCTTGGGTAAAAGGAGAATACCGCGAAGATAGAAGACATATTAGGCATTAGTGTCGAGGATAAGGGTGATATAAGGCGAAGAGGCGAGCAGTTATGGTAGGAATTGTGGGAAGCAGAAGAAACAGGTCACAGAACATTCGAACTTCTTCCTAATGTCAGGGAACGACTGGGCATGAAATACTTTGAACCTACCCGAGGACTGATCTATTTTCTCACTGGCTCTACCCAACATATTTATGTCGGTTTGGGAAGAGAGCCACGCCCGCGTCTGAATGTGGTGTATCACAGGGTACTCCAGATCATGTGGTCTACGAGTGCCCCCTTTTCAATGATGTAACATCCACCAATTACCCGACCATGACACCTACCACTTGCTCAGACGAGAAGACACTTTTCAAACTCTCAACAAATTGGCTAAAGAGGTATCACTAAAAGTGTTAAAAGAATACCCGAGGGACATTGGTTAACTAACAACCTGAGACATACCAAATACTAGGTGGATCCGGTGCCCTATTCCCATACCGCATATGTGTGGACAGGCCGACTTTCCTCACAGTCTGGAATCCGCCGCGTACAGGACTAAAGGGAGTGGGGTACAACACCACCGATATAGGACAAGCACCGGATATGACGTAGGTTAGAATTAGTTAGTAGGACTTAGAATTAGGAAATTAGTTAGTTAGGAACCTGCAGCGAATAACATTCTTGGCCTGCCCAGTGTCAAGGGCACGCTCATCGGGATTAGCTCGATGAGCAAGGCTCTACAAGTAGATTTATAAACTACTGACACACCTGTGACGCTGCAGGCAAAAGAGATTAGTTATGCGTAGGTCTTATAAAGTAAATATTAATAATAATAAACTAGTTGACCCTTGTTATGGCTGTAACTCACTCATTAAATTTGTAATTAGTTGCAATTAATGTTGTATAAAATTAAGACCCACTAATCACTTAAGGAAGTGGGTCAAGATTGTATAATTATTATAAAGTTGCAAATCAAGAATTTAAAAAAAACTGTTTACTCTCTTTTTTCCAACTGTCTCCTCTACATTTGACTGCTCCTTGTGTATAAAGAATAAGACCAGCTCCCTCGAGTTTCTCCTGGGGCAGCCCTGAGTACACCCTTGTCTTTTATGAACACTTCGCGTCGAGCTGACTTAATTTTACTGATTGAAATTGGCGAATTTCGTCAAATTTCACATGTCTGTCTGACTCTCATTTTAATTGAAAAATTACCTCAGCTTCTTGTGACGAAGATAAAGATATCGCATTTCTCTGACAAACGTTTATTACTGAAGAAGTCTTAGCTGCAGATAGGGACACCCTATTTCAGCAGCAGTGTCGCCTTCACCACCGCCAGTGCCTTCGCCAACTCCATCTCTAGTTCTATGGCCAGCGCCAATGCTAACACATCCACGAGCAGCATCGTCATCACCAATGCCCATACCACCGTCCGCAGCTCCATACATCACCATCGCACAGACGTGACAACGATCACAAACTCCTGGTCATTTTCCTACATATACTCACCAACAGCTGTGTATTGTCTGATAAACTAACAGTCGTGGAGGTAAATCACTCAAACCTTAACTTAGAAACTCAAACCACTGTCTGGATCCAAAGCAACCATGGTCCCACCTGTCCATTCCTTCTTTCTACAGAATCTCCCACATCACCGACCAACTAATTAACCTTAGGGGTCTTCAGTTATTACCAACAAAGCAGTCACCTGTTCCTATTGAAAATCCTAATACCTCCACAAAGATTGCCCCAACCAGAAAAATAATCCAATCTGAACACCCTCGGTAAACCTTATCCCACATACTCTCACACGTTCAAAGTCAAACCATCTTTAATGTATTCTGAACTCACTGCCACCATACACGCACTTGGTACACCAATTTATGTACCCAACTCCTCTGTCCCACCCCTACAGCTGAAAATATGTTTATTTAATCTGATCGATTAACGCCACCAGGCTCTCTCTTACATCGGACCAGTATTCCACACATGCAGCATTTTACATATCACAGTTACATCACGACAGTAGTTTGAAATAATAGATTAATCTAGTGTCAATACGAATAAGGAGTAATGACTAAGACCTAATAAAGTAAATACTGGCAGTATTTTTACAACAGAGCCGGCCAATGTGGCCGAGCGGTTCTAGGCGCTTCAGTGTGGAACCGCGCGACCGCTACGGTCGCAGGTTCGAGTCCTGCCTCGGGCATGGATGTGTGTGTGTGTTGTCCTTAGGTTACTTAGGTTTAAGTAGTTCTAAGTTATAGGGGACTGATGACCTCAGACGTTAAGTCCCATAGTGCTCAGAGCCATTTGAACCATTTTTTTGGTTTTTACAACAGCTGCTATACATAAAATTATGATAAAAGCAATAATAATAACAGTAAAATGAAAAAAATGAAATAGTAGTGGTAAACATGAGAAAAATTGGCAATAGTAATGATTTATGCAGAGGTACACTAATATATTTGTGTATGAAGTAGATGTTTACTGCTATAGCGAGTTTTGGGGAAGGGATATTTAAGAAGGCCGCATCAGTTAAGAGAAAACTGGGAACTGAGGAAGATCTAGTAGGAAAGAAGGAAGTAATGGGGTGAAGTGCATTCATGTACAGAGGAAGGCATTACTGTTGCTTAAGTACATACGTCATTAACTGTTTTTTGAACTCGGACATGATTTTAAGTTCTCTAATATAACGAGGGCGGTTATTCCAGAGTCGGGTTCCTGCTACTGTAAAAGACTTCGAGAAGGTGACTGAGCGATGTAGTGGAACAGAGGGGGTTTTATTATGATGGGAACGTGTGTTGCTGTCATGTTGTTCAGACATGAGCGTTAAGGACGAGGACAGATATGAGGGACAGTGTACATTTATAAGACAGTAGATGAGACAGAGTGTAAGGAAATCTCTGCGTTTGTCGGCACGCAGCCAGAACAGTTGTGCATACGCTGGTGAAATGTGATCAAATAGTCGAACGTCACAGATATATCGGACGCAGGCATTCATGACCAGTTCCAGACGTCTCGAATTTTCCTCAGAGAGACCTTGTAGGATAATATCGCTGTAGTCAGTAACTTGGAGTATAAGCGTTTGTACTAATTTCTTTTTCGGCTCGAAAGAGACGAGTTCTTTGTATTTTTGTAGGGCACGAAGAGATGGTGATGCTTTTTTGCACACTGTAGTAACGTGCTCTGTCCAATTTAGATTTTCATCTGTTATTACTCCCAAACTCTTTGCTGAGAGAAAGAAGTTGATATTTGCTCCAATTAGGATTAGAGATGGAACGGATTCCCGATGTTTTGGACTAATGAACTTAGAGTGACGAACAAGTAGCACTTAGGTTTTAGATGTGTTGAGTTTAGTCCTATGTTCTGTGCCCATTTTGGTAGTGCATTGAGGTCAGTATTGAAATTTTCAATAGCTTTCTTAAGATTGGTTGGTTTTGCCCTTAGATATACTGAAGGCCATCAGCATACATGCGATATTTGCAGTAGGTCAGAACCGATGACACATCATTGACATACAGAGAGAAGGGTATAGGACCTAATACTGAGACTTGGGGAACGCCTGACACTACCTACCGCCATTTTGATTTTATATACCCGGACAGGACGCGTGGCTGTAAGAGACGTCATGTATGAGCGATACTGGACTTAGTGAGAAATTTAGACCGCCAAGTTTGGCAAGTAAGATGTCGAAGTCGACAGTATCAAATGCTTTGCTGAAATATAAGAACCAAATGATAATCGCTTCTTGTCTATCCATGGTAAGTTTTAGGTCATCTCTTTATCAGTGTGGTATGTTGTGCTTCGATGTTTGCGGAAACCTGATTGGTATTCGTCTAGTAGGTTGTTAGTAGTTAGGTAGTTGGTGAGCTGGTCATGGACTACGTATTCTAAGGCTTTTGATAGTGCAGGAAGAATGCAGATGGGGCGGTAGTCAGAGGGTGCTGTGGCAATGTCCTTTTTAGGCAGTGGCTTAATTTGTCCTAGTTTCCAGGCCTCAGGGAAAACACTTGTGATGAAGGAATCGTTGAAAATGTCTGTTATACGCTACGGTCGCAGGTTCGAATCCTTCCTCAGGCATGGATGCCTGTGTTGTCCTTAGGTTAGTTAGGTTTAAGTAGTTCTAAGTTCTAGGGGACTTATGACCTCAGCAGTTGAGTACCACAGCGCTCAGAGCCATTTGAACCATTTTGGCTGTTATAGAGGGCAGTAGTGGATCAATAATAAGTTTTACCATCTGGATAGTGATGCCATCATGTCCCGTAGATGCTGATCTAATCCGCATGGTGGCTTTCTTGACAGTATTGCAAGTGACGTGTTGTAGATAGAATTTTTCTTTTCTTCAGTCGTTCATCCCCATGAAGTAATCAATGATTCTCTGTTTTTCTTGTGGTTCAATTGTTGTTGTAGGTAATGTGAAGAATCGGTTTAGTTCTTTAGCTGGGACCGTGGGATTTTCTGCAACTTTTATTTTGTCTAAACCGAGACTACGAAGATTTTTCCACAGGATAGCTGGTCTACATCTATTGTCAGTTAACGTACGGGCATGCCTGATCCTAGCTTTTCTCACCGCTTGACTGACTATGTTTCGTTTCTGCTTGTATACAGTATGATTTTCAGGTGTAGCGTATATCTTGTATGCCCGATGTGCAGCGTCTCTGAGATTCATGAGCTGTTTTAGTTCATCAGTCAGCTAAGGTGCAGGTTTCCGTTTCACTTCTCTGGTCTTTCTTGGAGAGTATTTCTCATATAGTTGAGTAATTTTGTTAGTGAAATCCTGAAGTATTTTGTTTATGTCCATGAGGGAAATAGAGGTCATCCCCCAAACTATTTCTTGTGCCTCAGTTTCGAGTTCAGGTAAATTTCTGCTTTTAAGTATCGGTATATAGATTGTTTTTGTTTCTTTCTAGGACATTCTAGCGAATACGTCACGAAAATAATGTCATGGTCAGACATGCCAGGCGCAGATGTTTGAGAGGTGCGGATTATTCTGTTTGGAGATTTCGTTGCGAATATATCTGTGAAAGTGCGACTGGTACGTGTGATGAGTAGGTGCCAGCTGAAATAGCGTTATATTTGAGGAAGAAAGAATTCTCTTAAATCTCCCACTGGACGGACTATTGCGCAGAAAATTAACGGTAGTGTCACCTGCTGTAAAATCATTTTCGTATGACGATTCGAGACTTGAGAGGGCAGTTTCGAAGTAAGCGAACCCACCTACTTTAGGAGGTTTGTAAAGGACACTTATTGAGCACTTTCTGTTAAGGGATTTGACCTCTATGAACATATATTCCTCTTGTTTATTGTCGGATGTATGTAGCACAGTAGGTGATAAATCAGAGCGTATGTACGCCCATACTCCACCCCCTCGTCAGTTGCATATGTTGTGCCTGAGAAAGGTACAGCCGTCTAGGTTTACGGAAGTTGTGGGAATACTTGGTTTGAGCCAAGTGTCTGACAAAAGTATTACGTGTATATCAGTAGTTTCAAATATATATTTGAACTCGTCGAAGTGATCTGGCAGATACTGGACATTTGCACGTGTAGTATTCAGCTTGGTGCGTTCGGGTGTTGATTGCCCATGGGGGCTGCCGATGGTTGCGGGTCGTGGTTAGCGCCGGGTATGACATGAGGAAAGCGGATGGCGTGAGGAGGAGGGGGGGGGGGGATTGGTCTCCCAGTTCAGACATGCCTGAGCTGTAGTCAGATTTATTACCATAGTCTTCCAAAGCATCAATGCTTTCTAAGATTCTCACTCACCTCACCAAATCTCCTTAGTTGTACAATCTGTATTCGACCTCAATGCAACTACCACTTAATCCTCAAGCCCATTGTGTCTTTGACCCTTCCTTTTTGTGAAATCTTTCCGCTTATCTATTGTGCTTTACTTATCTTGAGTGGAGTGACAGCTGGGCGATATTTCCAAGTGTCACGTATCGCTCAGCATGTTACACCATCCTATGTTTCAAAACACTCCACCCCTTCTGTTTCAATCGCCTTCCTTCCCAGATCATGAACTCCCCTTCCTTCCATCTATCTCTGTGGAACAAACCCATATTGGATCTGTTGGCCTGGTCACGGGTAAGGCGCAGCCTTTCTTCACTATGGCACTAGGAAGGGGAGGATTGTCGTTGCACTGCCGTTGCCATCTTTCATCATCGGGAAAGGCCCGCAGTACTCATTTGATAGCAGGCTGAGTGGAACTGATGTCGTCCTGGAGGGAATGGACCAAAGAAACGTCCCTGTCCTATCTGGGATTGAACGCACGACCTACAGTGTCCGAGTCCAGTGTTCTACCTACTAGACAACGACGGTCACCGTACCATAACTGACCCTAAACATCCCATTCCAAATGAGCACTCCAAACCACCTTTTCCTTGCCCAGATGGCATCTCAGACACGTCGTAACATCTTCAGCCCACCTATTTCACATTCTTTTCCATGTAAGATCTTATCCTATACACACAATTACCACAAGCCCCAATTGTGTTATCTTCATAATAAAATGAATGTACAACACTTCAGTATCATTGTGTCATAAGCATCAAAACATACATTTCTTGACAATTGCTAAGGAACAGAGACATTGATGGACATGTATAAAGAGAGACAATGATGTATGATATGAAATACAGTACATACGTAATAGAGGTGGTGTGGTACATTTATAACGAAAAATGGTGCAGATCTCAACACTTGGGAAACAGGATAACGGACATAAATAATGTTCATGTATGACTCAGGCCAGACTTGCAACATAAAGATCGATATCGGACTATGAGTAAGGAATATACCCACCTCTGGCACTGATGCCCATTTTCTGTCTGTTATTCATGCTGGCTGTCAAAGTCCTTGAGGGTTATCCCACTCCTGTCTCAGGGCGGTTTTCAGTTCTTGTACGGTTCGGAGATGGGGTGGTCGCTGAGAAAAACGTCTTCCAAAAGCATGCCAGGCATGCCCTCTAAGGTTTACGTCTATGGTGTACGCAGGCCATTACATAGGTCAATGTCTTCACTTTCCATTGTGTTCGAGACCTTAGCGCTCCTGTGTGGGTGGGCATTGTCGTTCATAAACAGAAAGTCGGAACCTGCCGCACCCCTAAACAGAGGCACATGGTCCAGAATAATCTCCCTGCAACACCGCTCTTCTACAACAGTACTTCGGCAAAGATTTCCAGCAGTGTATATGGCCATTGTACATACGAGGTCTGTTCAAAAAATTCAGGAACTTTGTCCACAAAATTTTGCTGCGCTCATTTTTTTATTAATGTGCATGGTCTTCTTCGAAACACTCTCCTCCACAATCGATACTCCACTCAAAACGCCATTTACACTTTTGGAAGCAGTCTTGGTACGACTCTTGCTGTATCGTGACTGCGAATTTTCTTTTACTTGGTCCTTTCAACGGGGTTTTAAACTTTGGAAACAAAAAAGAAAGTCAGGGGCCAGGTCTGGAGAGTATGGAGAATGATACAGCAGAATGATTTGGCTTTTTGTCAATAGTCACGCACCAACAGGGATGAATGTGCGGGTGAGTTATCACGATGAAAGAGCCATGAATCCGGCCGGTGTGGCTGAGCGGTTCTAGGCGCTTCAGTCTGGAACCGCAGGACCGCTACGGTCGCAGGTTCGAATCCTGCCTCGGGCATGGATGTGTGTGATGGCCTTAGTTAGGTATAAGTAGTTCTAAGTTCTAGGGGACTGATGACCTCAGATGTTAAGTCCCATAGTGCTCAGAGCCATTTGAACCATTTTTTTATTTTTTATTTTTTTATTTTTATTTTTTCATTTTTTTTTTTTTTTAGAGCCGTGAATTGTCTCGCCACATTTCAGGCCGTTGCCATCTCATATTGTCTCGCAGGCGTCGCAATACTTCCCGATAGTACCATCGATTAATAGTTTGTCCCTGTGGCATGAGTTCAAGATGAACTAATCCTTCAAAGAAAACCATAGGCGTGGCGTTGACATTTGACCTGTCCTGACGAGCTCGTTTTGGTCTTGGAGAAACTTTCCCGACCCATTGTGAAGATTGAATCTTAGTCTCAGTATCATAACCACAGACCCACATCTCATCATCAGTTATGATTTTCGTAAGGATCATTTAGTTTTCATTTGCTTGATCCAAAAGCTCTTCACAGATTGCGAGGCGAAAGTCTTTCTGGTCTTGACTTGTGGTCTGTGGGACAACTTGGCGGCAACACGACGCATTTCAAGATGCCGCGCCAGGATTTCACGACATGATCGAACTGAAATGTTACATTCTTCTACAATCTCTCGGACAGTCAGTCTTCGATTGGCACGCACAATTTCGTTGACGTTCATCATGTGAGCGTCTTCGGTAGACGTCGAAGGGGAAATGAGAATCATCTTTAATTTCCATCCGGAAATTTTTAAACTTTGTGAAACATTCGTAACACCGCGTACGGCTTAAGCACTCATCACCGTAGGCTTCCTAAATCATTTAGTGTGTCTCTATAGAGGTTTTATTGAGTTTCACGTAAAATTTAATTCAGACGCGTTGCTTCTCTAACTCTGCCATCTCGAAATTCGCAAAATATGCGACACAACGTTCTACTCAATACATCACTGAACAATAACTAACAGATATGCAACAATGAAACTTCCTTCAGTTACAAATTAAAATTAGGCATATGCAGTGATGCCAACCGCATTTCGCTCGAAGACACAATTGACGCAGAATTACGAATGCTGCCGAATATTTTGAACAGACCATGCAATGCCTAGGCCATTTCAGTGACGTTCAAGAACATTTTGTGGTGTGTTACATGTTCCCCTCTCTCTCTCCACAGTAATTGGTGGGCAGAATCACTTGCCACCGTGAAGCTGGATTCGTCGGAGAACATAACTGCGGACCACTGCGTTGACCGCAGCCAATATGCTGCTTACACCGACGAACTGTTTCTCGATAATGGCGTGGTTGCAACAGGAAGCATTTAATAGGCTTCCTAGCTTACAAACCAACCTGATGTAATCGCCACGAAACGGTTCTAGCAGAGACACTTGCACTGGTAGCGGTTTGCATAGTCTGTTGCAGTGTGCCTAGGAGTGAGAAACGTTTCTCTTTTCACCACTACTGCTACGTACCGGTCTTTTTGCGGTGTGGTGGACCATCTACGACCACCAGTATGGGCCCCTCCCGCCGGGGGTTCGAGTCCTCCCTCGGACATGAGTGTGTGTGTTGTTCTTAGCATAAATTAGTTTAAGTAGTGTGTAAGTCTAGGGACCGATGGCCTTAGCAGTTTGGTCGCTTAGGAATTCACACACATTTGAACTACCAGTATGCTTTCTCATAGGAGTGGCCTCTTGTAATCACCATATGACACCTCAGAACACACCCATTACTGTGGCCACAGTAGTGGCACTTTGACCGGCTTCGAACCGTCCAACTGCTCGTCCACGATCGTAAGCTCTCAAATGATGTCTTTCAGAAATGTTGCCGTACCACACGGCTTGTCGCACCAATTGTTTCCACAATAATCTTCGTGGAATGCGGCACTGCATGAACTGTCGAATGCATACAGAGTGTTCGTGCACAAGCTTCGCTGCAGTTCACACGTCCCGCCTTTTACATTTCCTTTTGCTCTCACTGATCAGCTGTTCCGTAGCATTTTGCGGTTGTCCTACAGCGATTGTCAGTTCTTCTTTAGCAAGTGTTCGTTCTTCCTTAGCAATTGTTAAGCAGTGTGTGTTTAACGTATTAAATTTCACTACTGGCCATTAAAATTGCTACACCACGAAGATGACGTGCTACAGACGCGAAATTTAACCGACAGGAAGAAGATGCTGTGATATGCAAATGAATAGCTTTTCAGAGCATTCGCACAAGGCTGGCGCCGGTGGCGACACCTACAACGTGCTGACATGAGGAAAGTTTCCAACCGATTTCTCATACACAAACAGCAGTTGATCGGCGTTGCCTGGTGAAACGTTGTTGTGATGCCTCGTGTAAGGAGGCGAAATGCGTACCATCACGTTTCCGACTTTGATAAAGGTCGGATTGTAGCCTATCGCGATTGCGGTTTATCGTATCGCTACATTGCTGATCGCGTTGTTCGAGATTCAATGACTGTTAGCAGAATATGGAATCGGTGGGTTCAGTAGGGTAATACGGAACGCCGTACTGGATCCCAACGGCCTCGTATCACTAGCAGTCGAGATGACAGGCATCTTATCCGCATGGCTGTAACGGATCGCGCAGCCACGTCTCGATCCCTGAGCCAACAGATGGGGACGTTCGCAAGACAACAACCATCTCCACGAATAGTTCGACGACGTTTGCAGCAGGACGGGCTATCAGCTCGGAGACCATGGCTGCGGTTACCCTTGACGCAGCATCACAGATTGGAGCGCCTGCAATGGTGTACTCAACGACGAATCAAGGTGCACGACTGGCAAAACGTCATTTTTTCGGATGAATCCAGGTTCGGTTTACAGCATCATGATGGTCGTATCCGTGTTTGGCGGCATCGCGGGAAACGCACATTGGAAGCGTGTATTCGTCATCTCCATACTGGCGTATCACCCGGCGTGATGGTATGGGGTGCCATTGGTTACACGTCTCTGTTACCTCTTGTTCGCACTGACGGCACTTTGAACAGTGGACGTTACATTTCAGATGTGTTACGACCCGTGGCTCTACCCTTCATTCGATCCCTGCGAAACCCTACATTTCAGCAGGATAATGCACGACCCCATGTTGCAGGTCCCGTACCGGCCTTTCTGGATACAGAAAATGTTCGACTGATCTCTCGCCAATTGAAACCGTCTGGTCAATGGTGGCCGAGCAACTGGCTCGTCTCAATACACGAGTCACTACTCTTGATGAACTGCGGTATCGTGTTGAAGCTGCATGGGCAACTGCACCTGTACACGCCATCCAAGCTCTGTTTAACTCAATGCCCAGGCGTATCAAGGCCGTTATTACAGCCAGAGGTGGTTGTTCTGGGTACAGATTTCTAAGGATCTATGCATCCAAATTGCGTAAAAATGTAATCACATGTCAGTTCTAGTATAGTATATTTGTCCAATGAATACCCGTTTATCACCTACATTTCTTCTTGGTGTAGCAATTTTAGTGGCCAGTAGTGTATTTGACATTAATCTAGAAATTTTATATAATCCAGTGGATGAAGAGTGGGAACTGTGCCACTGCCAGACTGGCCCTGGTAAGGGAGTACAAATAACTGTGAAATAAAAGAATTGACGTATTCGATCTCTTTTTGTGTATCCCGTAACTGACAAGTATAACTTTAGAAGGGCATTGCGAACAAATGGTGATTTTTGAATAGTTTACATGCCACTTCAAGAGCGCGACGAGTCATAGAAAAGTGTTTTTTGTCGCGAGAGACATTCTTCCGGCTGAATATTCCGGAGCTGGAGAGCGCCCCGTTGGCAGACAAAGCCCTGGGACACGCACTCGGCTGTAGCAATTACCGACGAATTCGGAATACCTGGTGGGCGGATTCCGGGCGCTCCATGAGGCTTCCCGGAATCGCGAGTGCTGACCGCGAGGCAGCGAACGGCGGTGGATGCCTCGCATAGTGGCTGCGGTCCCACGGCGGGCCCGGGCGGCGGCCGAAGCCATCCATCCCGCCCGTGTTCTACACGGCGGAGGAGCTGCAACCGGCAAATGCGCATTCCTCCGCCGCCGAGCCGAAAAATATACTGCGCCCTCGCCACGAGCGTGACGCAACATCTCGCCTACAGTGGGATTTGCACATCACTGAAATATACCATCTCCGAGGCACCGAACAAGGAACTAGGCGATGAGAGAAGAGGGAAACTGAAATTCCTGACTCTTGGCGACTGTTTAGTGTATACAGGATGGTCCATTGATCGTGATTGTGCCAAATATCTCACGAAATAAGCGTCAAACGAAAGAACTACAAAGAACTAAACTAGTCTAGCTTGAAGGGGGAAACCAGATGACGCTATGGTTGGCCCGCTATACGGCGCTGCCATAGGTCAAACGAATATCAACTGCGTTTTCTTTAAATAGGAACACCCCTTTTTATTACATATTCGTGTAGTACGTAAAGAAATATGAATGTTTTAGTTGGACTTTTTTCGCTTTGTGATAGATGGTGCTGTAATAGTCACAAACGTATGGCTCATAATTTTAGACGAGCAGTTGGTAACAGGTAGGTTTTTTAAATCAAAATACAGAAGGTAGGTATCCAGAATGAGATTCGCAGGAGAGCTTCTGTAAAGTTTGGAAGGTAGGAGGCAAGGTACTAGCAGAAGTGAAGCTGTGAGGACGGGGCGTGAGTCGTGCTTGGGTATCTCAGTTGGTGCCGGCACGGTAGCTCAGCGTGTTCGGTCAGAGGGTTAGCTGCCCTCTGTAATAAAAAAAAAACTGAGTTAATCGATCAACAACGAACTTAAACGGATGTCTTACGACGTCCGCCCTGAGCAGATGCAACGAACAAAAGCGAACAAAATGAGATTAAAAAAAAAAAAAATATTGGTAGAGCACTTGCCCGCGTTATTCAAAGGTCCGAGTTTGAGTCTCGGCGTGGTACACAGTTTTAATCTGCCAGAAACTTTCCGAACGTAGGTACGTTTGAACATTTTATTTCGGTTGTTCCGATGTGATACATGTACGTTTATGAAATTATCGTTTCTGAGAACGCATGCTGTTACAGCGTGATTACCTATAAATACCACATTACTGCAATAAATGTTCAAAATGATGTCCGTCAACCTCAATGCCTTTGGCAATACGTATAACGACATTCCTCTCAACAGCGAGTAGCTCCCGTTCGTAATGTTCGCACATGCATTGACAATGTGCTGACGCATGTTGTCAAGCGTTGTCGGTGGATCACGATAGCAAATATCCTTCAACTTTCTCCACAGAAAGAAATCCGGGGACGTCAGATCCGGTGAATGTGCGGGCCATGGTCTGGTGCTTCGACGACCAATCCAGCTGTCATGAAATATGCTATTCAGTACCGCTTCAACCGCACGCGAGCTATGTGCCGGACATCCATCGTATTGGAAGTACATCGCCATTCTGTCATGCAGTGAAACACCTTGTAGCAACATCGGTAGGACATTTCGTAGGAAATCAGCATACACTGCACCATTTAGAGTGCTATCGACAGAATGGGGGCCAATTATCCTACCTCCCATAATGCCGCACCATACATTAACCCGCCAAGGTCGCTGATGTTCCACTTGTCGCAGCCATCGTGGATTTTCCGTTGCCCAATAGTACATATTGTGCCGGTTTACGGTACCGTTGTTGGTGAATGACGCTTCGTCGCTAAATAGAACGCGTGTAAAAAATCTGTCATCGTCCCGTAATTTCTCTTGCGCCCAGTGGCAGAACTGTACACGACGTTCAAAGTCGTCGCCATGCAATTCCTGGTGCATAGAAATATGGTACGGGTCCAGTCGATGTTGATGTAGCATTCTCAACACCGACGTTTTTGACTTTCGCGATTCTCGCGCAATTTGTCTGCTACTGATGTGCGGATTAACCGCGACAGCAACTAAAACACCTACTTGGGCATCATCATTTGTTGCAGGTCGTGGTTGACGTTTCATATATCACTGAACACTTCCTGTGTCCTTAAATAACGTAACTACCTGGCGAACTGTCCGGATACTTGGGTGATGTCGTCCAGGATACCGAGCAGCATACATAGTACACGATCGTCGGGCATTTTGATCACAATAGTCATACATCAACACGATATCGGCCTTTTCCGTAATTGGTGAACGGTCCATTTTAACACGAGTAATGTATCACGAAGCAAATAACGTCCGCACTGGCGGAACGTTACGTGATACCACGCACTTATACGTTTGTGAGTACTACAGCGCCATCTATCACAAAGCGAAAAAAGTGGTCCGACTAAAACATTCATATTTCTTTACGTACTACAGGAATATGTAATAAAAATGGGGGTTCCTGTTTAAAAAAAAACTTAGTTGATATCCGTTTGACCTATAGCAGCGCCATCTAGCGGGCCAACCATAGCGCCATCTGGTTTCCCCCTTCAAGCTAGACGAGTTTCGTTCTTTGTACTTTTTTCGTTTGACGCTTATTTCGTGAGATATTTGGCCCAGCCACTATCAATGGACCACCCTGTATACACTAAACAATGGGCAAGAGTCAGGAATTTCAATTTTCCTCTTCTGTCATCGCCTAGTTCCTTGTTCGGTGCCTCAGAGATGGTAAAATTACATGTTTCTCGGGAAGAATGACAAATAAATTATTTCTAAATTCACCACCCAAGATAAATGGCATGTCTGCTGCTAATCGTCAGGCTGTCCTCTTGGGTGAAAACTGGGTGCACTCTTCGAAAAACGTCATAAACAGTATGTACTGGTGGGTCCTCTTGTCAGAAACGAGTTTCATGAACTGGAGACCAGTGACCTATCTACTCGCATAGGAATGAGGACTATACACTAGCCCTCGGCCGTTGACGCCTCTGCTGGGTCACAGTTGATGTTGTAGCGAGTGCATGGTTGGAGGCTTGGCGTCAGTGCTGGTTTTGTCTGGGGCTTGATATGTATGCCGACGGTGCCACAAAAAATATAATGGCACCATTGAGTGAACAAGTTTATTTATAAAAGATTAATAGCACAGCTCCTTCAACGTGTGCCGAAACAAGAAAATAAAATATTTCTTGAAATTGAACAATAATACTTCTGGCAACTGAAGATCGGTTAGATGGTCACTGAGATGAAGTACCTTAATCACAAACTTTATTAAAAATCGAGTCCCATATGACGCTCAGTGTTGAAGTACAAACTGAATCAACAATTTAGGTACTGTAGGGAGCAAAATCTAAGCCCGGCATGTAGCGATGTTAAAGTTAAGCAATAGGAAATTTACAAGTCCTCAAGATATCTGGTGAGGAGGCCAAAGAGGCCATAAGCACTCTAAGTCTGCAGCTGCCAGTTCCCAGATTAACGAAGACAGACTTGAATGGTAACGACATCGTAGAGGCAGTTATCGTGTGAGAATACTGACTGATGGAATCCTTGCGGAATCGGTGCTCGGCCCAGTAAACTCACTTGGAGACAACTCGTCTGGTCTGCACCAAGCGCTGCCGTAAATACCACTCGGCACTACGATACAACCGGGCCTACTTTCGATCACGTTTCTTGTATAAGAGAATGGGTCTGTAAGGTCCGCAGCCTCCAGTGGCGCTTTCATCGGCAGTGGTGGAGAGTAAGAGTGTGGCAGTATGTCTACAGGGAAACTGACCCCTGCACGTTACTCATCTTTGAAGCACAGATGTGATGTTGGTTGCTGATATTGCTGGCGTTAAGCCTGAGTATAACAGGGCTAACCTAATGACAGCATCTCGGACTACGGACGTTGTAGAGAAGTCCCATCCCAGGTTTTTATAATGAAATTCTGAAGGATAACCTACACTGATGAGCAAAACCGTTAAGATCATTTCTTAATAGCTTGTACCATCTTTGGAACGCAAAACAGGACATGAATAGGACAAGTCCTCCATAGGTTTCCAGAGGTATGTGACACCATTTGTCTACACAAAGACTCCGCAGTCCTTATAAATTACATGGTTTGTGGGTGCGAAAATGACGTCCAATAGAGTCCAAGTTATCGTGCTGGGTGACTCTATCAGGGAATATATCAAGCATGAAGGGATGTAGGTAGTCCACAATACGAGCAGTCTAAGGCGCTGCAGTCATGAACTGTGCGGCTGGTCCCGGCGGACGTTCGAGTCCTCCCTCGGTCATGGGTGTGTGTGTTTGTCCATAGGATAATTTAGGTTAAGTAGTGTGTAAGCTTAGGGACTGATGACCTTAGCAGTTAAGTCCCATAAGAATTAACACACACACAGTCCACAATAATGTTCACCTACTTCACAGCTATCATAGCGTCTGCGGTTACTACCGTAGGTCTCACGGAAACTCAAGTGAATGGCCCTCATAGAATAATGCTGCCCTCACTGGCCTGATCCATTGTGCGATGCTTGTTTCGAGCTGCCGTTTGCGTTAATGAAGGTGCAACCTGACACGATCATACGTGTTGTGTAACAAGAAAAGTAGTTTAGCCGAGCTGGCTACACGTTTTCATTGATCTAAAATCCAATCTAGATGGTCACATGCCCACTGGAACCAGAATCAATGATGTCGTTGGGACCGCGCGGAGTGTACGCGTGGTTCGAGGCGCCATGTCATGGTTTGCGCGGCCCCTCCAGTCGAAGTTCAAGTCCTCCCTGGGGGATGAGTATGTGTGTTGTTCTTAGCGTAAGTTATCTTAAGTAGTGTGTAAGTCTAGGGACATACCCTCAGCGGTTTGGTCCCTTAGGAATTCACGCACATTTGAACATTTTTTTCCCTTTTCTCCCTTGTTCCACGCTTGCCGGAAAAACAAGATGTTTCAGCAGTCTGAGAAAATTTAGGACACGGACGAATGTGGACTTCAGCTGAACAATGAACCTGGGAAAGTTCTTGCAGTGAAAGGTTCCACAGACAATACCATCGCGTAAAGTTAGTAACAAAAGGCGAATCCATACGCTCAGTTGCTTGCTGCAATGTCGAAGGAAATCCCTTCCACTCTACTGCATATTTAAAGATAAACTGAATTTGAAGACAGTATGTTTCCACGTTCCCACGTAGAAACGAATGATAATTCTGTATATATATAAATACCGATGTGTTTATGAACTGATGGAACAATCACTTCATGCCTAGGAAGGAATCTGCCAAAGTACTGCTAATTCTGGATGGGTACAGGTAACACTGTTCTGATTTTGCAAGTGTAAATCAGATACTTACCTCTCCCTACCTAGCCGTACTACGTAATAATTCAGTCGGGTGCACAACCATCCAGGTGGCAAAGTTACTGGTCTGCAGTTTGGACAACTATTGAGTTCTGCACATAATCGTGCTGCAACTGTGGGTAATGGTACCTCTGGATTTCCGGCCTGTGGGATTTATCAACATGACTCGCCCAAATTTCCAGAGCGTGTACAGTATATGCAATATCCGACAGAGGAACTGGTGATACAATTGACACACAATTGGAAATAGCAGGAAATGTAACACCATAGTGTAATGCAGAGTAACCTAGTAATCCTGCTGTACCATCCGTAAGCCGTGTTTCTACCCCTATTCCTACACCAGCACCACAGCAAACAAAGCAGCGGTAGCTACATGCAATGCAGGACCATACAGAAGTCGCTGAGAACAGTCTAATAACACCTCTTTTGATGACGTAAGTTCTGTTCCTAAAATTTCAGGATCTATGCCAACTAATAGAAAAACGCAAATTTTGAAGGGTTCTGATGAGCAGTTCAAAAAGAGGGCAAATGAGAGGTCAAACACAAAAGAACGTACCGCGGATGAAGGAGCTGAAATCTCCACGCAATTCTTCTTCAGACGCTTTACGGTATAAGAGTAGTACAAATGGTGATAATGAAGCCGACTATTGTATTTGTATTTCATGTGATGTCTCCTTTTATGACAAAAAAAGGACCCAAGTGTGACTGGATCCAACGCACGGGATGTAAGAAATGGTTGCATGAGGACTGTGGTAATGGTAGTGACTACCGCAGTATTTGTAAAACATAAACTAGATAACACTGAACAACAAATGAAAGCCTTTATCTAGGAATAACAAATAATAAATTTTGTTTCTTTCATACAGTTGCATTTTCCCTTAGTACAGGTGACATCTCACCCAGCCATCAGTGGGAGATACCAACTGTGCCATATTTTCAATATCACAGTGTATCTATCATTTCTTCAAATACTAGCTAACAAACTCAGCATTTTCCGACTATTCATTTTGCAAATTTTCTATTACAACCGAAAACAAAAAATACTGTGTCTGCAGTGAAGTACTGAAAAGTTTCATTTTCCTGTGCTCGTGAAAACAGCTTTGAAATTATGAAACAGTCGTAGAAAGACAAATGCACACGGTACAAATGTATGAGACAGTGTCCAAATTAAGAAATATGATCTCAGACAGTTTGTACAAGTTTGGCGCACCTTCTTCATGCGTCTTCAACGCGAATTTGTAAATGTCTTTATGGAAACTCCTCTTCGTAGTTCTGTAGACTTTCCCTGCACCCGTTTTGCGCTTCGCAGTTGAAAGGTGTAAAATCGCGGTCAGGTGTCAGGGATTTCCTTAAGTGAGAGACATTCCTATAGTCGATTCATCGACTGTAGGATTGTCTTAGTAGAAAATAAATGCATTGAAACATCATGCAAGATGGTGCATTTTTTCACGTACGCCAGGGTTTATGATGTGACATTTCTTGAACTGTGTGCCGTACAGTGATGCATTTGTGTCGGTACATTCAACGACGTTTGTGTGTACTATTAGCGAAATATGCTGAGAATAGAAGTACAATAGAAGTAATAAATTTAAACGTCATGCATGGTGCCCAGTTTTTCACGCATCTCATTGTTTATGGCATATCTCCTGAATCATATATGGAACCATGATATACTTTTGTAGGTACAGCTAATGGCATATGTGGATACTTCCTGAGAAGTTTATTGCGAAAACAGTTAGTAGCACAGAAGTACCACATCTAAAGGTCATACACGACTACGCAGTTTTTAATGCGTCTCATTGTTTATCACGTATCTTCTGAACTATAATAGGTAGGTGATTCTTACACGCACGGCGATTGTTGCCTGACAATAAGAGATACGTGTATGAAGATTGGTGCAAGTCGGTCTAGTGGTTTAGGTGGAGATGTTGTATAACACACACACACACACACACACACACACACACACACACACATATATATATATATATATATATATATATATATATATATATCTGATACTTGTACTTGTTACTCTTGTCGGTGGTGGTGTTCCAAATTCAACTCTCCAACGTCGGCGTACCGCACTCACATTCTCTGTTTTCCAGTAACGCTTTAGCACCAGTTTCCGTTGTTCAAACGATAACGCCATACTCGCTGACAATCCTGGAACAAAAGAAAGTACTGTTATGTTTTTCATCGCCTTCTAAATTATAACCCATAAAATGGTATTTCTGTCTCCTTTAATTAAAGAGATATTATGTTTCATAGAGTGTATACATTATTTTGGGACACCGAGTGTATATACAGGGTGTTTCAAAAATGACCGGTATATTTGAAACGGCAATAAAAACTAAACGAGCAGCGATAGAAATACACCGTTTGTTGCAATATGCTTGGGACAACAATACATTTTCAGGCAGACAAACTTTCGAAATTACAGTAGTTACAATTTTCAATAACAGATGGCGCTGCAAGTGATGTGGAAGATATAGAAGACAACGCAGTCTGTGGGTGCGCCATTCTGTACGTCGTCTTTCTGCTGTAAGTGTGTGCTGTTCACAACATCCAAGTGTGCTGTAGACAACATGGTTTATTCCTTAGAACAGAGGATTTTTCTGGTGTTGGAATTCCACCGCCTAAAACACAGTGTTGTTGCAACAAGACGAAGTTTTCAACGGAGGTTTAATGTAACCAAAGGACCGAAAAGCGATACAATAAAGGATCTGTTTGAAAAATTTCTACAGACTGGGAACGTGACGGACGAACGTGCTGGAAAGGTAGGGCGACCGCGTACGGCAACCACAGAGGGCAACGCGCAGCTAGTGCAGCAGGTGATCCATCAGCGGCCTCGAGTTTCCGTTCGCCGTGTTGCAGCTGCGGTCCAAATGACGCCAACGTCCACGTATCGTCTCATGCGCCAGAGTTTACACCTCTATCCATACAAAATTCAAATGCGGCAACCCCTCAGCGCCGCTACCATTGCTGCACGAGAGACATTCGCTAACGATATAGTGCACAGGATTGATGACGGTGATATGCATGTGGGCAGCATTTGGTTTACTGACGAAGCTTATTTTTACCTGGACGGCTTCGTCAATAAACAGAACTGGCGCATATGGGGAACCGAAAGCCCCATGTTGCAGTCCCATCGTCCCTGCATCCTCAAAAAGTACTGGTCTGGGCCGCCATTTCTTCCAAAGGAATCATTGGCCCATTTTTCAGATCCGAAACGATTACTGCATCACGCTATCTGGACATTCTTCGTGAATTTGTGGTGGTACAAACTGCCTTAGACGACACTGCGAACACCTCATGGTTTATGCAAGATGGTGCCTGGCCACATCGCACTGCCGACGTCTTTAATTTCCTGAATGAATATTTCGATGATCGTGTGATTGCTTTGGGCTATCCGAAACACACAGAAGGCGGCGTGGATTGGCCTCCCTATTCGCCAGACATGAACCCCTGTGACTTCTTTCTGTGGGGACACTTGAAAGACCAGGTGTACCGCCGGAATCCAGAAACAATTGAACAGCTGAAGCAGTACATCTCATCTGCATGTGAAGCTATTCCGCCAGACACGTTGTCAAAGGTTTCGGGTAATTTCATTCAGAGACTACGCCATATTATTGCTACGCATGGTGGATATGTGGAAAATATCGTACTATAGAGTTTCCCAGACCGCAGCGCCATCTGTTGTTGAAAATTGTAACTACTGTAATTTCGAAAGTTTGTCTGCCTGAAAATGTACTGTTGTCCCAAGCACATTGCAACAAACGGTGTATTTCTATCGCTGCTCGTTTAGTTTTTATTGCCGTTTCAAATATACCGGTTATTTTTGAAACACCCGTTATGTTTTTCATCGCCTTCTAAATTATAACCCATAAAATGGTATTTCTGTCTCCTTTAATTAAAGAGATATTATGTTTCATAGAGTGTATACATTATTTTGGGACACCGAGTGTATATATATACCCGGTGTCCCAAAATAATGTATACACCCATAAAATTGTATTTCTATCTCCTTTAATTAAAGAGATATTCTGTTTCATAGAGTGTATACATTATTTTGGGATATACCCGGTGTATATATATATATATATATATATATATATATATATATATATATATATATAATTAATGAGATATTCTGTTTCATATATATATATATATATATATATATATATATATATATATATACACCGGGTATATCCCAAAATAATGTATACACTCTATGAAACAGAATATCTCTTTAATTAAAGGAGACAGAAATACAATTTTATGGGTTATATATATATATATATATATATATATATATATATATATATATACCCGGTGTCCCAAAATAATGTATACAGAATATCTCTTTAATTAAAGGAGGCAGAAATACAATTTTATGGGTTATAATTTAGAAGGCGATGAAAAACATAACAGTACTTTCTTTTGTTCCAGGATTGTCAGCGAGTATGGCGTTATCGTTTGAACAACGGAAATTGGTGCTAAAGCGTTACTGGAAAACAGAGAATGTGAGTGCGGTACACCGACGTTGGAGAGTTGAATTTGGAACACCACCACCGACAACAGTAACAAGTACAAGTATCAGAGATAAGTTTGAAGTCGAAGGAACGGTGCACGATATGGAGAAGGAACATAGCGGACGAAAGAGAAGTTCAACATACAATGAGAGTGTTGATGCAGTAATCCAGGCATACACATGATCCACGAAGAAAGATGTCAGACAAACTGAATTACCAAAGATCAAGTCTTTAAATTTCGGGCGCTTGTCCTTCTCCAAACTTAGAAAAACTATGTGATTAGATCATGAATTAATATAACAAACAGTATTTTAAAGATAATAATTAGATCTGCTTGCAAAAGGATCACAGATAGTCACCATCATAAGCACACCATTAAGTTCATTCCTTTCGTAACCAAAATTTACACAACACTAATGATTCACCTTGAGTTACTTATGAAAAGATCTCGTCCGCCCCGGCGGACAGGCCGGATATTTAACTAAAGGATGGAAGTGCGACTTATACGCGGCGGTACTCGGAACAAACGAGTAGAAAGCAACCGCCAAGCAATTTCGAAAATGATCAGGCTGCAAGCCAGGGCAGAAAACACGCCGAACACACACAAAATCTCAGCCTGCACGCCAAGGCGACAAGCCCCATCTGCCCCACGCACTAGACCATTTCAGCAACAGTAAATAATTCACTTGACAGACAAATTCAACTAGTGATTCACCTTTTTGTTTATTCTTAAATAACAGACAGGAGGATAACTACGTAGAACAAAAATGTTCTGTAGGTTACCCAGCCTTTTATATATTCTCACTCAGTATCAACAAAGTTCATCGCTTCCGGCTTTTAGGGGGATCTAGTATGATAATGACTAAATTTGTCAAGAATGCGACCATTATGAGGTAACGCCGTATAAGTATGCAACACACCCTACGTACAGGTAGTGCAGGTATGACCTTAACTGACGAAAGCTACTAGGAAAACTACCATAGTCTACGCTCACTGATGGTAGCCTACGATACTGTTACAACTCTAGCTGAAACACACAAGATATATCTGGAGCACAGAGCGGATCGTAACATGTGCAGAGGTCTTTCGAAGACTGTATCGCATCGCCCGCCCAGTTATTGCTTGCAGTCCCAGTTTGCGCTGAAATGTAGCAGCACTCAGCTCCCCTGTCGAGATGGATGTAGAGCCAGCGAGAAGCCCTGTAACTCGCCACGCAGCTTGCCCTGGCGAATCTCTCATAGTCCGAATGCCTGCCGTGCCGGCGAGTGTGAGCGAGGGCACCCGCAACCCACAGCAAATGGCGCTGCGCCGTATCTCGGCCGCGGAGGAATCTCTTGCTGGCGCCATTAACCGTAGCAGCACTCCTTTTCTCCCCTTTGCCCGTGTTACTCGCTGCAGCTATGTCTGCTTTGTGTGATAAGGACGACCGTTTATTCTCGGCGTGACGCACCCATAAATTTTTGCCCGCATTTTAGCGTCGGAAAATTTGTTTCTCAACCACTGCAGTTTCACATCGTTACGTCTGGATCTCACTGGGCGCCATGTTAGCGACTAACACATTGTACGAGTATATAATTTTGTTACCTTCCTATTCAAGGACATTCCAAAAGGGTCGTCATCATTACTTAGAATTTTCTAGCAAAAGACTAAGCCAAAGTTTTGGAGATGTCCGTCTTTATGTCAGTAAGGACAAATGTGAAAACTGAATGTGCAGGCAAGTCGCACTATAAACCAGAGCAATATAATCGTACATATAGAGAAAATATTCAAGATCAAAGACATTGAGCATAGTCATGCAATTGAGTAAAATACTCGCAGCCACTTTTATGAGAAATGGCCAATAAATAAGTCTCTGAAGCAAACCGGTTTGAATGTATGCGTTCTATTATTCTTCGACATCAAACTCGATCTTAGTGGTTAACCATTAGTGTGATTCTGTTTCTCTTTCAGATCGAAACGTATTCTGGTACCTGACAATTAGTGTAAATTGGAGTATGTTGTCGTGCGCAGCAGTTACCTGTGTTACGCTATAGTGTAAATTTTATGCAAGCAGGCACTGCTTTCTAATAATTATCGTGAGTTACGCTACAAAAAATGCTGTCAGTAATACCGATTAGCATGAGTTACGCTACAGCGCCAGTTTCCCACAAACGTAAGTTTGTTCTGGTCTCTAATAACAAGCGTGAGTTGGCGCTATATGAATCCCCTTCAGTGCCTGTACATTGATGCTTGTGCGCACAAAACTTTTCAATTTAGAGGTGTCGCCATAATCGAACAAGTAGTTTCAACTTGTTCTCTTTTTTCAGGATGAAACTCAGTTGTCTTCGAAAGACCTGTGCACATCTTACGGTCCTCGCGGTGGCTGAAATGTATCTTTTCTCTTTCAGCTAGAGTTATAAGAGTACCGTAGGTTTTTCCAGTTTCGACAAATTAATTTGTCATCTTCAGAAGGCCACAAAATTAAGGACATTATAAATCCTTAGAATTTGGCTATTCATTTATGTGAAGTATAAGAAATACATTACATAAAATTATTTAGTATCAGTTTACATATGTTTTTCATAGAAGCATAATGCCGTGCTATGTCCAGAATGTACATACTGTATGTGGTCATTGTAAACACAGATTGATACTTTATAGTAGCTGAATCGCATTATTTACCTGTCATGCTAGCAGTAAGAAGCTTACACAGAAAATGTAACGAAGGTGTATAAACACATCATACATACAACATTTGAAAAAAAAACATGGTACATAGTTCTAACACAAAAAAAGTAATAGGCTAATTTTCACATTTCATAAGAAATTATATGTTATCAAAATAGTGTCGGTTTTTTAATGCAAGTTGATCATTCAACAAACCTTCTGAACTTAGGTGCGAATGTTTATCTATTTCAAACTCCTCTAAAAGGTTCATTTTGTAGCCCTTGTCAACCAATGTAAAATTTCTATGATAAACAAGGATGGAGCAGGAAATTGTGTTTCTCTGTTTTGAGATCTTCTGGAAAAGTTGACTTACATGAATTCTCGCCGTTTTTTGACCAAGTGCTCACGAAAAAGATACTGACATCTGTTAAATTAATACCAAGTAAGTTTCTGAAATATTCTTCTTAATAAATGTATAGCCAAGGTCTAAAGATTTATAATATCCCTAATTTTGTAGGCTTCTCAAGATGACACATTAATTTGTCGAAACCGCTAAACCATAATAAAAATATATTTGCAACTGGCAACTGAAGTTTATTCTGAAAAATGTATACTAGAGTTGCTGGAAATTACAGTCATGGATAAAATAAAACATGTTCTCTTCTTATTTAACAAATTTGATTCTTAATATTTGAGTTATGTATTTGCTTATGTGGTTCTGCTAAAATCACAGATACTTCTTTCTAAAAAGTAATATAGCTTTCATGACAGTAGGGACGTTCGTACACTTTCAGGCTTTCGCCTCTAGCCAACCCCATAGCAGAGGTTTAACATATTTTTTACTCCATTTTTAAATGACATCCAATTTTTATATGCTGGAGTCTTCTGAAATGTCAAAATTTACTTCCTAAAATTAAGATTTTTTACAAATATGATAACTTGTTCCAAGGCATGTAACCTTCCCCTCACTTATCGACCTTAATGACAGTGAAAAATTAAACCACATGCACCTAATGGAAATTTGGGAAAAGCAATCGTCACCGAAGTTAATTTGTCGGTAAAGAGGGAGGAAAGGGTTAAATCTAAATGAAAGGAAAAATGCAAATGAAATTGGTGGAAATTAATTTTGAGAAAAGGGTAAAATCAATAAAGAAAATAAATGTGCGGTCATTACGTTAACAATTAATTGGCGTTAATTAGATATTTGAGATTTGGGGAAAATTACTGTCGCCAGTCCTATGGACAACCACTATAGTAACTGAAAATGAAAGATTAATGCACTTATAATTAGCACTAAAAACGTGGCAACTGAAGGTTGACACGTGATGTGTGAAAACTGAATGTTTGTCAGAAGTAATAAATTTCGCTACACTCTGACTTAATTTAGCAAAAGAATTAATAAAACCGGAAAATTGAAAGTTAATTTAGTGACTGAAATTAGTAGTGAACTTTGTTTCTGAAGCACTACGAAATTCAATAAAATAAGGTTAGTCTTGGGCTACCTCAACAATCATTTCAAAAGCTACTTGAATCTGCGCAATTTAGAAATAAGAGATTTAATTTTGAACTTGAATTAAATTATTCTGAACAATTAACAATAGTAAAATTCAGTTCGTACCAAGCTGAGCTGCAGTCACAGGTAAGCTAAAATATGGTAACAAAATTCGCACTTTTAATTTCTGCTTGTGTAATATAAATATTGTAGCCAGCTACGAATACTTTAACTGAACTTTGAAATTAAAGCAGTGAAATGAAATGATATTACTTTAATGCTGGCGTATGAATTTCAACGACAATCGGGTTCATTCCAGAAAAGGAAGGGACCCTGCTTGGTAACCAATTGGGACAATGAGCAACAAAGGTTCATGCTAAGTTGCTGTATTTTTGTGATGCAACAGTTTGAAAAGCTTAGGTCTGCCATATAGTTCCAAAACTTTACGTGCTTTTAGTCTTCGTTGTTGGATGACTGAAGGTTTGCAGTCGTCGATCGGGGAGGTGGCGACAGTCACTCATTGTCGGCCGTCGCTGTTGTAGAAGCTGGATGTTGGCGCGACTTCTTCTCGACACGGTCACCAGGCGAAACGGGCTCTTGATGTGCGCCAGCTAATGCTTCCCGTCCGCGACACCGTGTCAGGAAGTATCATAGCATGTCTAGCGCAATTGCATGCTGCCAAACCCCGAAAGCGCGGCAACTCGCGGGAGCGTCACACAACACACCTGCTCCACCGCCATACTCCAGCCAGACTCCCTCTGCCCGCGCTCCATGCGGCAGAGTTAATACTACCAAAGATCCTAAACACTTTGGTTCTCCACACGACCTATCGATGTAATCGTTCGATAGCATAGTTTTCCCTAGGCCAAACTCAGCGTAAAATACAAATAATATTTACAAAACAAACCGATTATACTTCGACATAAATGCATATATATACAAACAGTAGAACAATTACAATATACAAAGACACAGAAATGTGTCATATCTTCAGGTAACAAAATAAGGAAAAAAATGTATAGTACAATTGATGGAAACAGGAGGATATGCATTTCCGGCGTTACAGGCACAACGTGGTCATGTACGTAGGAATAAATATTGGATTGAAATTTGAAGGCGTTCCAATGGAGAATATCTTCTCAGCACTGTATTTAATGGTCCATTTGTGACATTATTACTCTACCACATGCCGATAATCAGTAATTGAAATCATACTATCCAGAAGCATTACCAGAAACTAAGAGATATCTGTACAGATTATGAAAGGTATCAGCGGAAATCATGAACTGAATGGACTATTAAACTTCCATGAACAATAAATGATTTTAATTTACCACCCAAAGATTAAGGCTGTCTCATCAAACTGGAGTTTGCTTTTTGTTCTCTATCAGGCAGTCGCCGTGTTCATAGGCAATGTACTGTATGAAATTGAAATTTTTTAACAAGCAATTAAATAAATAGGCCTACATCAACTGCGCAAGGGACAAACGCTGTAGAATGTATCCTAAGGAACAGAGATTGGAATATATGGGAAAAAACATTAACAGTGAAATTTAATTTAAACTAGATTTCACATTACCGAATCAAATAAGCAAAGGACTACACATTTATATAAAAACATAACGGTAGCTGGTGCCTGCAACAAATAATCAGATACTTTGCGTGCTGGGCTTGTAAGAGCCTCGGAAAAAGGAATCATTTTATGATTCGCAGTCACACACGTACCTTAGATTCATAGTAACTCCACACAGTCGATAGAAAAGGAGCAGCAAGAACTACAACATGCACCACAAACACATATAGTCGGCAAAAGATTTGCTCCATCGGCATAATGCAAAACGCGGCAGACTCAAGCCGTGGAATTGAACGAGAGCTACGATTCGAAATGCATATCAGAGGGGAATGCCTGTAAAACGTAGGATTCACGTGAAGGAGATGTAATGTGAGCCCTACAAGTACAAATTAAGAACGGAAAACAGACGAGCTGAAGGCTCGATCGTTTTTCAATCACGTGGCCCTATCCACACAAAGTCAGACCAAGGAAAAAAAAAAAAAAATCGGAAAGTCGGTTAATCCGTAGGAGGAACTACTCATATAAGTAAATTATAGCGGAATAATTGCAAGATGAATCAGGTTCCAAGAACTGAAGGTTCTCCAAAACAACGATGATCCCGTTTGTTTGAGCAAACAAAGGTACACGCGCCAATGAATGGAAATTACGGAATATATGACGAAACTAACGAAACGGAAGAAGAAACACAAGAAGCACACGCTCATTCACTCTGGGAAAGACGAATTATAATTGAGACTAAGCAGAGTGCACCCACCACTTCCCATTCCAAATAAAATATTCTGCATGATATAAAGGTCTGAAACTGGAAAAGAAGTGAATTAAAACTTTGGCTAGGCTAAAAATTAAACAGACTCAGTTACCATACTCATTACTGTAAACGAGCTGCCACAAGCAACCTCTCTCTTCGAAACCCCAGGACCGAGTTTCCAGCACCTTGAGCTAATCAGAGTTTCCAAACACAAGTAGCGCAAGTTGTCAGAGAACACTCTTACCGCAACTTGACAAGTTACTGACAATACCCCTTCGACTGGAAAGGAACGAATCCTCTCTGACACTCCCTAAGCTTACACTAAGGTTGGATAGACTGCCACAGTAGCAACTAGAAGCTTACTAGCCACCAGCCTTTATGAAAACTCGATATACATACGCATTCATTCACTTTGCCATTCTAAGACGGTAAGAATGGATAAGAAGGATAGCAGTATAATATAAATACGTAGTAATCAATTGTAGGGATAGTATATGAAGCACAGATGCGTAATCAATCAATGTATGGATATAAAACAGATATAAAATAAATATGAATTCGGCGAATTTATGCAGCTGTGGCTGATGGGAGCATGCTCAGATGCCAATTCCCGTGGCATGTTTATTGAATGCACCAGATGTACAGGGTGATAATGGACGTGTGAAACGACGTTAATTTTTTTGAAGGGGCTAATATGGACACGCTTCAAACACAGTTATAAGATAATACATATTCAAATAGAAGCTTTCGGAAACTAACACAAATTTCCATTTTCAAGACATTGGAGAAACTCAGTTCATTTGTGCAAAATGCTTCATGACAAATGTCCGCCGGCCAGGGTGCCCGAGCGGTTCTAGGCGCTACAGTCTGGTGCCGCACGACCGCTACGGTCGCAGGTTCGAATCCTGCCTCGGGCATGGATGTGTGTGATGTCCTTAGGTTAGTTAGGTTTAAGTCGTTCTAAGTCTAGGGAACTGATGACCTTACAAGTTAAGTCCCATAGTGCTCAGAGCTATTTGAACCATTTGATAAATGTCCTTCAAGATGGTGTGCGACTGAGGAAGTGTGGTAACTGTTCGTATGTTACATAAATAATTCTAAAAATGCATAAAATTTTTACTCGTCACAAAATTCTCTACCTGAACAACTAACAGTATATTCCAAACCGCTTGAATATGTTCTACAGAACTTACATGTGTAGAACGCGAAATATTTACAAATCTTATGCAAAACACAGCCTCACCTGTAAAGACAACAAAACAGTACAAAATGGTAAAAACTGCTTATGGCAGTCTCTAGCGCGCATTCCTTCGTGTGATTCTAAAATGAAGTCACTAGGGTAAGTATCGACCAAGAAACATCGTATCAACCCAGGTAAACTGTCCTCTAGGTATAAACCTCTCAATTTCTTGCCTAGTTTTTCCCCGATCGTTTCTTAATTGACTATTCTTAGACGTTCTCTTTCTCATCTATTACTCTTGAACTTCAATTGGGCACTTAGTTCTATTTCTAATATTGTTACAGTTACCCCTCATCTCTTTGAACGTTTCCTGGACCAGACATGGACGTTCCTCATCTGCTGAATCACTACAGTTGCTCCCACTGTCCTCATTTCTGAAGTGAGATGTTTAAAGGGTGAGTACAGAAGTGGCTTTTTATTTTAGTGAAGAAGTGTTTAAGATAAAATGAGAGGCTTTGCGTGAGGATAAATGTCTTTATGAGACTGCTATATTGTTTTATTTATTACATTGTATGTAAATCGTAACAGAGAATGACACGATTTCGCGATGTAGTGTATTGTAATGTAATAATACAGGGATCCACTGGATAGTTATGCTTGGCTAGTACCATCTGTATGCCCAAAGAAAGTTCTCACTCTGTAACGGATCGAATGGAGATGATATGACCAGATAATTAATGATTGTTTAGTATTGGAGACGGGTAACCCAGAGCAAGAAACTGAGTCTACATCCGTGGACACATGCTAGTGTTCTACAGACTCACACTTCCTTACGCTTATGGCCTCTTATACAATCGTTGACAATGACTCAACTTGCTAGCCTCTTCCGTCGACTCAACAAATTCAACACAGTTTGCTTTCCTCTATGTGAAGATCGATGTAGCCGTTCAGTTACATACGTTCTATTTATTCGACGCTAAAACATTAATTGCAAATGTAGGCCAAGAATTAAGAATGTCAAACTGTTGCAGAGAGATGGGAGAAGGTGACCTTCTCATTAATAATGTTGGGAATTGTTTCATATTCACTCTCAAGGTCATCCGAACTGCCACTGTCTTTGCGTTTCGGGGAATGCAGTTTCTCGGGAACTGATATCAACTGTGTGACGGAGAAAAATTGGGGAAAAATCGTTCAGTCAAAAACTTTTGTATAGTGCTAAAAGCAGGTGTCATAAACAGCATACTAAATATCCTCATCTGTGAGGCGTGAGTGCCGTCGTTGGAGGAGGGGGCGGGGGGGACGCTTTTAAAGGCCACTTTTTCTTTAACAACGCGAAAACCGAGGCTGGCCGTTGTGGCCGAGCGGTTATAGGCGCTTCAGTCTGGAACCGGGCTGCTGCTACGGTCGCAGATTCGAACCCTGCCTCGGGCATGGATGTGTGTGCTGTCCTTAGGTTAGTTAGGTTTAAGTAGTTCTAAGTCTAGGGGACTGATGACCTCAGATGTTAAGTCTCATAGTGCTTAGAGCCATTTTTGAACCGAAAACCGCTCCTTCTAGCGAAAATGTTTCCCGCCATAAAATTAACCTACATTAAATTTCCCACGAAAAAGGTCCTATTCACTTTCTCTCGAGTGCTAATGGCTTCCAGGTTTTAGGGGATGGAAACATCGCGTATCACTAAATATAATGTTTTAATACTATACAATTACTGTTAAAAGAAATGAGTTAAGGGTAAATAATAATATGTGTACCACATATGAGAGCTGTAAAGCCGTATTAAGGGATAAGTTGTGTTCTAGGTGTGTAGGTCACCGGAATGTGATCAAGCACTTCCCTTCTTCGTAGGTCTGTAAACTGAAGATCGAGCACGTGATTCTGCACTCTGTCTACCCCACTTCGTCACAGGAAGCAATTTTAACGTGTTCCACAAAGTTATACCGACCTGGCGACGCAATAGGCAGACATGAGCAGAGTGTTTACTTTGCACAAAGTGCATTAAAAAATGGTTCAAATGGCTCTGAGCACTATGGGACTCAACTTCTGAGGTCATTAGTCCCCTAGAACTTAGAACTAGTTAAACCTAACTAACCTAAGGACATCACAAACGTCCATGCCCGAGGCAGGATTCGAACCTGCGACCGTAGCGGTCTTGCGGTTCCAGACTAAGTGCATTAACACTGCATGAATACAGAGCGGCGTTACTTATAATACTAACGCGTGAAACGCATATGGAGAGAATATATGTTAATCTCTGCACACTGTTCTACACTGCTAAAAGGCGAAATTCATTCTCAGTCACACAGTACGGCATCTGTAACGTTCTTCCGTGAAAGATAGCTTCCAAATGGTTCAAGTGGCTCTAAGCACTATGGGACTTAACACCTGAGGTCATCAGTCCCCTGGACTTAGAACTACTTAAACCTAACTAAACTAAGGACATCACACACATCCATGTCCGAGGCAGGAATAGAACCTGCGATCGTAGCAGCAGCGCGGTTCCTGAATGAAGCCCCTAGACCCGCACGACCACAGCGGCCGGCAGACAGCTTCACCCCAAGTATTCCATGTTTAGTCTCTTATCCGAGCACATGCTTATATAGTGGAACCGTTCACAACTTATTGAATGAGTAATTATTTGTAGTTGTTAAATGAGCTTTTACGTAAAACACGTTTCTATAAACAATGACTGAGGGGACAGAAGCGATGAACGACAGGCAAAAAACCTTCGACTAAACGGTGATCGAAGCCGAGACCACTTGATCCATCTTCTAACGCTTAAATACATACTTATCCAGAGACTTTATAGAAACAAACAGATAGTAATTAACCATTTTTATCAGCAAAAGATGAAAGAAAAAATAGAACGAGTAGTCTTAGTAAATATTCGATCACGCAACATAGGTTTATGTTATACACTTTCGTATCTCGATCTGAACAGCACACTCTGTCAGAGCACACTGTCGCACAGGAGGTACATTTTGAAGATCCGAAGAAGAACAATATTCCTTTCAATGTTTGAAATGTTAATGAATGTAGTGATTCAGTCAAGGACTGTTCATAAGGCAGTTAGTAGTATGCACGTGAGGGACTGTGAGCAACATACGTAATTCGTCGTTCCACTGAGGTACTACGTCACCTGAATATACTTACGAGTCATACTGATATGAATAGAATAAAGCATATGGGGTAACGCTGCTTGCCAGAGACAGCAGTTTCGACATTCAGGTGACGACCGTTCCTAGCCTGTCGAACGTCGGTATCTTTTATAATATGTTTGAATACGACACGATACTTTACTTGAAGAACTGACACTGTCTTCAGAAGTCTATGATCGTATAACATGTACTTTCCTTGCTTAAACATAATGGAAACAAATATTCAATTACGAACTGAATTTTCCGCTTGCGCATCGAAACCCTTAACAGATATCGGCCAAAGTTTGAGGGTATTTCTCCAATCCAGAGTGGACTGAGGTAAAGCCCAGTAATATTTCTGTGCTGGCGTTACATCGTACTTTGCTAGCAATTAAGGTTTACTGCTGGAATGAAATATGGCTCTCTAGAGGAGCGGAGTATCTGCTCTGCGCTGATGAACCGCCTGCTTAATCTTCATTTAAACTGACATGAAGCGTCTGCCATCTAGCGGCGGAATACTGAAGCGGTAACTTCAGATCAAAACAGTGCGTGCTGGGCGGCACCTGACAAGACAAATTTCCGTGATTTCTACATTAAGGTGGTAAAATGCACGACATAAGAATCTTTCCTCTTCTGTAACGCCATTGCAACTCAGTATGCCTCTGATCTTTTAAGAAGTAAAGTTGTTCTGTTTTAGAAAGATGGACAGGAAGTCTGCAGTCACGAAAAATTCTCTCTCCTTCTAGAGATCTACTGGCAGGTACAACCTAGTAATAGACTGTACAGCCGGCCGCGGTGGTCTAGCGGTTCTAGGCGCGCAGTCCGGAACCGCGCGGCTGCTACGGTCGCAGGTTCGAATCCTGCCTCGGGCATGGATGTGTGTGATGTCCTTAGGTTAGTTAGGTTTAAGTAGTTCTAAGTTCTAGGGGACTGATGACCACAGATGTTAAGTCCCATAGTGCTCAGAGCCATTTGAACCATAGACTGTACACGTCAACAGTGTGATTTAGTAGTTTTGTGTTTGGGTTTAGAAGATGTGTCTCTGTTGAGGCATACGTGCAACGAACAGACGGTGAGTTGTAGCGGTAAACTGCTTTTTAAAAAAAGGGGGCTAGGGCAACATTATGTTTTCCATAACGTACGTATTCGGAATCGAACACTATTCACTTTCGTTATCATGCACCGCGCTTCCAAAATGAATAGCTACTTGTGCCTATGACGTTTTTCAGCGTCTCACAGATGTAATGAATAATAAAGTATTTGCATTCCGTGCAAATGCTTTGGTGTAATCTCTTAAGACATTTTCCTGCTCGTAAAATGTATGTCAGAGGTAATGAGAGTTGACATCTGAGAATAGCTTAAGAAATTGCGAATCTTGACTTACTGCACAATAGTGCATTAACCTCTGTTAAACACGAGATTTATTATGATCCATACCAGATGATATGGAAAAATCCGATAATCTTCAGAATATACTGGTATGCAGATTTCTACAAATCAAGTAAAATTGATGAAAGTAATCATAACTCAGAAATATTAGGAGAGAATGTAGCGATAGTTGTCCTGCGTGTTTAAATCATGGCACGGCAGTAATAAAACACGAAAATAAAAGTCGAGGAAACAGATTAAAGTTCAGAACGTGGCTGGTAAGTACAGCATGTGAGACATAGCGGAAACCAAGTGAATTAGAGGTATAACTATCCAGAGCAGCAATAACACACTCGCAGCGGACTGTGATGTTACAACTATACTTCTTATTTCCTTAACCCGTTCTCACTGTAGCAAGGATCGGAAATGTCGGGTGGTGGTGGTGGTGGTGGAGGGGTGGGGGGGGGGAGGGGGAGCGGGAAGTGAGCGGCAGCGGTTAGAATCACACCAAGCCCGTTTCGAACGTGCCCAACGGATGTCACTCCAATTGTTTGCTGCTGGAGACATTTAGACAAGTGTTATGGTCTAGCAGGAAAATGCGCATGTTTACAACGAATTTATGCCTTTAATCTATATATCATCTCTCAACGACGTGAAGATTCTCCAGTAACGACACTTATATCAGAAGCTGTAGGTCTCCTTTCCGCAGAAAGATTACTATCGTATGGATAATGACACGCACATCACAAATGTGGCTTCCAATTGAAGGAACAGGCCGTTGAACCATATGGAATAATTATTATTATACCAGCCAAAATTTTGTACCGTCGAGTGGTTACTTGTTACGCCATCAAATCATTTACCATTGTTACAGCGTACGACGTTGATAAAAGTGAAGAACATAAGGTCTATCCATCTGCACAGTCAGAAATTTACCACAAAAGATGTGAGCAAAAATTAGTGCCGAACGCCTCTCCAGAAGTATCAGGAAATTATGGTTAGCAGCCTAACTTAAATTCAAGAAAATTACACCCAGAGTTAATAATTACATCAATTCCACGTCTCCGTACAATTACACACTACGAATCACTATAAAGTCCATGGCAGAAGGTACGAAGGGGTTACAATAAGAGATGAAACAATATTTTTTTTCCGAAAGCAGGTTAGTTTTATTCAGGATTCCAATACACTGTATTATTCCCCACTCTTATAGCTACAAAACCCTATTTTTCAACATAATATCCTTCCAAAGTAAAGGAAACAAAAGAAAAATTCGGAGTAGGTATTAAAATCCATGGAGAAGAAATAAAAACTTTGAGGTTCGCCGATGACATTGTAATTCTGTCAGAGACAGCAAAGGACTTCGAAGAGCAGTTGAACGGAATGGACAGTGTCTTGAAAGGAGGATATAAGATGAACATCAACAAAAGCAAAACGAGTATACTGGAATGTAGTCGAATTAAGTCGGGTGATACTGAGGGAATTAGATTAGGAAATGAGACACTTAAAGTAGTAAAGGAGTTTTGCTATTCGGGGAGCAAAATAACTGATGATGGTCGAAGTAGAGAGGATATAAAATGACTCGCGATGGCAAAGAAAGCGTTTCTAAAGAAGAGAAATTTGTTAACATCGATTTTAGATTATGTGTCAGGATGTCGTTTCTGAAAGTATTTGTATGGAGTGTAGCCAGGTATGGAAGTGAAACATGGACGGTAAATAGTTTGGACAAGAAGAGAACAGAAGCTTTCGAAATGTGGTGCTACAGAAGAATGCTGAATATTAGATGGGTATATCACATAACTAATGAGGAGGTATTGAATAGAATTGGGGAGAAGAGGAGTTTGTGACACAACTTGACCAGAAGAAGGGATCGTTTGGTAGGACATGTTCTGAGGCATCAAGGGATCACCAATTTAGTATTGGAGGGCAGCGTGGAGGGTAAAAATCGTAGCGGGAAACCTAGAGATGAATACACTAAGCAGGTTCAGAAGGATGTAGGCTGCAGTACGTACTGGGAGATGAAGAATCTTGCACAGGATAGAGTAGCATGGAGAGCTGCATCAAACCAGTCTCAGGACTGAAGACCACAACAGCAACAACATCCTTTCAATACGACAGCATTACGCTTTCTTCCTGGGAGGTCTTGTATGAGCGCATGGTACCAATCTACTGGTCGACGACGGAGCCAACGTCTTGCTGCGTCAATAACCTCAATCTTTCGTGTGCTCCTTCATGCAGAGTGCAAGGTAGAGTTGGAAGGTACGAGATCGGGCTGTTGGGCGCATGAGGAAGAATAGTCCAAAGAAGTTTTGTGAGCTAGTCTCGTTTGCGGAGACTAGTTCAAATGGTTCAAATGGCTCTGAGCACTATGGGACTTAACTTCTGAGGTCATCAGTCCCCTATAACTTAGAACTACTTAAACCTAACTATCCTAATTACATCACACACATCCATGCCCGAGGCAGGATTCGAACCTGCTACCGTAGCGGTCGCGCGGTCCAGACTGTAGCGCCTAGAACCGCTAGACCATCTCGGCTGGCGCGGAGACTGGTGTGTGGCCTTGCGTTGTCATGGAGAAGGATAAGTTAGTTTGAATTTTCGTGGCGACGAAAGGTTAAACTTTCTTTAGTTTTCTGATGGTAGCTGTGTCCGGCCGGCCAGCGCGCGAGAGATTGGACAGGTCTGCGCGACCTTGTTATGATGATGACAGATACTTCGCTCAAAGACTCAGAGTATTTCCACTGCCCGGTCTCCGTAGACATTCTGCAAGCGCCTATGAATACCTGCAATTCTCTGGTTTTCCCCAAAAAGAAACATAATGGCAGGTCTCTGCTCGGAACACACTTCCGCTACAGACACCACTTTCAAGGCTACATATAGCGCCGCTACATATAGCTTAATATACCATGACGTCCCACAGAAAATTCCGAATTTTTTCAACCGAAACTGACATAGAATAAATATGTGTTGTATTAATTGCTGAATGCCCCCTCGTACGTTACGAACCCCTATAACGTTCATAGCAGGAGTTACTTTCTTCATGAATCTCAATATTAATGTTCCTTCCTATTGCATTTAGAGTTGGAACATGGAAAGCTTGGCAGCTCTGTGCCACTGTTATTTGCCTAATTGTACGTGTACGACCTCTATGGACCAGACACGTCAGTGCTCAAAAATATTCGCAGTTTGAGCCTGGAAATGCATTTCCCAAGGTTTTCTTATCAAGTTCTTACGAAATGTATGTTCTAGTGTTTTTTCAACATTTCTGTTACTCTCTGTTGCTAGTCAAAACGCCGTGACTACTCTTACCAAACTTCTTGCTACACGCCCCACGTCTCCGACTAGACCAGGGCCCAACATACACGTAGCTCACAAATCACTGGCGCAAAAGGAAAGGTCAAAACAGCGAAAAGTAATTAATGTAGTGTAACGAAATTTCGCGAATACATTTGTCTAGGAAACATACTGAAGTGATGTACACTACTGGCCATTAAAATTTCTACACTAAGAAAAAATGCAGATGATAAACTGGTATTCATTGGACAAATATATTATACTAGAAATGACATGTGATTACGTTTTCACGCAATTTGGGTGCATAGATCCTGAGTAATCAATATCCAGAACAACCACCTCTGGCCGTAATAACGGCCTTGATACGCTTGGGCATTGAGTCAAACAGAGCTTGGATGGCGTGTACAGGTACAGCTGCCCATGCAGCTTCAACACGATACCACAGTTCATCAAGAGTAGTGACTGGCTTATTGTGACGAGCCCATTGCTCGGCCACTATTGACCAGACGTTTTCAATTGGTGAGAGATCTGAAGAATGTGCTGGCCAGGGCAGTAGTCGAACATTTTCTGTATGCAGAAAGGCCCGTACATGACCTGCAACATGCGGTTGTGCATTATTCTGCTGAAATGTAGGGTTTTGCAGGGATCGAATGAAGGGTATAACCACGGGTCGTAACACATCTGAAATGTAACGTCCACTGTTCAAAGTGGCGTCAATGCGAACAAGAGGTGACCGAGACATGTAACCAATGGCACCCCATACCATCCCGCCGGGTGATACGCCAGTATTGCGATGACGAATACACGCTTCGAATGTGCGTTCACCGCGATGTCGCCAAACACGGATGCGACCATCATGATGCTGTAAACAGAACCTGGATTCATCCGAAAAAAAATGACGTTTTGCAATTCGTGCACCCAGGTTCGTCGTTGAGTACACCATGGCAGGCGCTCCTGTATGTGATTCAGTGTCAAGGGTAACCGCAGCCATGGTCTCCGAGTTGATAGTCCATGCTGCTGCAAGATGGTTGTTGCAAATGGTTGTGCAGATGGTTGTTGTCTTGCAAACGTTCCCATCTGTTCACTCAGGGATTGAGACGTGGGTGCACGATCCGTTACAGCCATGCGGATAAGATGCCTGTCATCTCGACTGCTAGTGATACGAGGCCGTTGGGATCCAGCACGGCGTTCCGTATTACCCTCCTGAACCCACCGATTCCATATTCTGCTAACAGCCATTGGATCTCCACCAAGGCGAGCAGCAATGTCGCGATACGATGAACCGCAATCGCGATAGGCTACAATCCGACCTTTATCAAAGACGGAAACGTGATGGTAGGCATTTCTCCTCCTTACATGAGGCATCACAACAACGTTCCACCAGGCAACGCCAGCTAACTGCTGTTAGTGTATGTGAATTCGGTTGGAAACTTTCCTCATGTCAGCACGTTGTAGGTGTCGCTACCGGCGCCAACCTTGTGTGAATGCTCTGAAAAGCTAATCATTTGCATATCACAGCATCTTCTTCCTGTCGGTTAAATTTCGCGTCTGTAGCGCGTGATCTTCGTGGTGTAGCAATTTTAACGGCCAGTAGTATACATTACAAGATCACAGGTTAATGAAAGTGCGAGGGCAGTCGTTGCAAATGTGAAATTTTGGTACATTAATTACCGGTATAGCCGCAGGATGTTGAATGCAAGCATGCAAACATGCATGCATTGTGTTGTACAGGTGCCGGAAGTCAGTTTGTGGAATAAAGTTTCATGCTTGTTGCTCTTGGTGGGTTTAATATACGGACGGTTGATGCTATTTGTGGATGACGCTGGAGTTGTCGTCAGATGATGTCCCATTCGTGCTCAAATGGAGACCGATCTGCTTATCGAGCAGGCCAAGGCGACACTCAGTAGAGCACGTTCTGTTACAACAGCGGTATGTGCGCGAGCGTTATCCTTATGCAAAACACCTCATGGAATGACATTCATAAAAGGCATATAATAGGTCAAATCACCAGATTGACGTACAAATTTGCAGTCATGGTTGAGCCGCGTTGCGGCTCGCGTTGGTGCCGTTGGTAGGTTGGCATCGTGTAATAGGGATAGTGGCGTCTCGATTTCTTCTTGTGTTACAGGTGCCACTAAGTTTGCTTGCGTTGTCTGTCCGCAAGTGGCAGCAACAGCGGTTATCGATAGCTAGTACGGTGGTACTATCTTTGGAGGGAACTATCTTTGGAGGGACGTCAAGAGGTTTCCGGGTCGGAGTGTGTTGGGGAGTTTGGATGGGACGGAGCAGCAGTGAGGTTTGGCAGCGCGTCGACATGCCGGGACCGCTGGTAGCAAGCAGGCACTGCCGAATCGAGGGGCTGTAGTTGCGCGGCCACAACCTCGTGGTCCACCGGACCCTGTACGTTTGAGGTGAGTGGCCGTTAATCCAGTAGTGAAGCCTCAACTATTTTGAGATCACACCGATTGTTCACGCTTTGCTGCTCGCAGGGTCGCTGAGATGAAGAGCAACGAGTGGAGTGTTTGGAGTTGGCGAAATTAATTAGCCATCCTCCACTTCTTGTGTTATTATTGGTGAAGTTCAACAAGCGGTATTTTTCTGCCTAGTGGCCGCTAACGCCCCTGTTACCTGCCCTGGAGGTTAGTGTATTTTCACAGTGGTGTACCTTTCCTCACCTTGCTGCTGCTGTCCAGTAAGGCGTGCAGTTCGACAGCCTCCTTGATTATGGTTCGGATATTTTGTTTCTTTTGGACTTCTGTGGTCATAGTGGTTCCTTCTGCTTCTGGACTCTGAATACGCAGTGCTGTCCGCCGTTTCCGGCTTGCCTGGGTTATTCCATCGTTGTATTGGTTATCAGACGTTAGGTAGATTTTGCAAGAGTGTTGGTCTGCGTTTAAACTGTCGCTAGTTTGATTTGCCATCCAGTTAAATGAATACAACTCTTGGCTGCCTGTCTCATCGCTTACGGAGTTTAGCGACTTTCCCAAGTCGATACTTGGAGCAGTGCCTGAGGCCCACTTCTCTCTCGATTTGGTCAGACTGTGATGATTGTTTTTTTTTAAATATTTTAATTTTGAATTATTACTATTTGGGTCTCCAGCCGACAAAGAGTTTGAATTTCTTGTTAATAAGGCCTTCAGCCGCGAGTGTAACTTGTCTTAAGAAATTTTAATTAGACAAAATATTTTAAGACTGAAATGTTGATGATTGTTCTTTAAACACCTATCGAAGAACTTTAATTGCTTCTCAAAAGTTTGCTATCCAGGCCTTAAGCCGTCCAACTGTTTTTTTTTCTTTTTTTTTCAGTTATTACTATTGGGGCCTTCAGCCGACAAATAATTTGAATTTCTTGTCAATAAGTCCTTCAGCTGTGAACACAATTGGTCTTAAGAATTTTTAATTATTGTCTCTTAATAGTGAAATTTTGATGATTGCCCTTTTTTAAAAATATTTTAGCATCTCTTGGAGAAGTTTAACTGGTTCTTAAGAATTTCCTATCCAGGTCTTCAGCCGTCAAATTGTTTATTGAGTTATTACGAGGTGCGTTCAAGTTCTAAGGCCTCTGATTTTTTTTCTCCAGACTGGAATGAGATAGAAACATGCGCATTGTTTTAAAATGAGGCCGCGTTCATTGTCAATACATCCCAGAGATGGCAGCACCGTACGGCAGATGGAATTTTACCGCCAGCGGCGAGAATGAGAACTGTTTTACATACTTAAAATGGCGACGTTTTCCTTACTTGGCAGCGTGCAATCATTCGTTTTCTGAATTTGCGTGGTGTGAAACCAATGGAAATTCATCGACAGTTGAAGGAGACATGTGGTGATGGAGTTATGGATGTGTCGAAGGTGCGTTGGTGGGTTTAATGAAGGCAGAACATCATGTGACAACAAACCGAAACAACCTCAGGCTCGCACAAGCCGGTCTGACGACATGATAGAGAAAGTGGAGAGAATTGTTTTGGGGGATCGCCGAATAACTGTTGAACAGATCGCCTCCAGAGTTGGCATTTCTGTGGGTTCTGTGCACACAGTCCTGCTTGACGGCCTGAAAATGCGAAAAGTGTCATCCAGGTGGGTGCCACGAATGCTGACGGACGACCACATGGCTGCCCGTGTGGCATGTTGCCAAGCAATGTTGACGCGCAACGACAGCACGAATGGGACTTTCTTTCCGTCGGTTGTGACAATGGATGAGACGTAGATGCCATTTTTCAATCCAGAAACAAAGCGCCGGTCAGCTCAATTGAAGCACACAGATTCACCGCCACCAAAAAAATTTCGGGTAACCGCCAGTGCCGAAAAAATGATGGTGTCCATGTTCTGGGACAGCGAGGGCGTAATCCTTACCCATTGCGTTCCAAAGGGCACTACGGTAACAGGTGCATCCTACGAAAATGTTTTGAAGAACAAATTCCTTCCTGCACTGCAACAAAAACGTTCGGGAAGGGCTGCGCGTGTGCTGTTTCACCAAGACAACGCACCCGCACATCGAGCTAACGTTACACAACAGTTTCTTCGTGGTAACAAATTTAAAGTGATTCCTCATGCTCCCTACTCACCTGACCTGGCTCCTAGTGACTTTTGGCTTTTTCCAACAATGAAAGACACTCTCCGTGGCCGCACATTCACCAGCCGTGCTGCTATTGCCTCAGCGATTTTCCAGTGGTCAAAGCAGACTCCTAAAGAAGCCTTCGCCGCTGCCATGGAATCATGGCGTCAGCGTTGTGAAAAATGTGTACGTCTGCAGGGCGATTACGTCGAGAAGTAACGCCAGTTTCATCGATTTCGGGTGAGTAGTTAATTAGAAAAAAAATCGGAGGCCTTAGAACTTGAATGCACCTCGTACTATTGGGGCCTTCAAATTGATTATTGAGTTATTACTATTGGGGCTTCAGCCGACAAGTAATTTGAATTTTTGGTCAATAAGGTGCAACTTGCTTAAGAAATTTTTTTAATTAGACATTGTGCCTTAATAGTCAAATTTGATAATTGTTCCTTATTGTAAACTTTATTTGCAATTGCAATTGTTTCCAAATAAAGTGTACGTGATGTAAAAAAAAAACTGAGCAACCAACGGTAACTGATCACGGCCCCGTCCACACCGAATCCTGCCTTTCTTTGAGTACCAGGTCTCAATGGTATGTGGAATAACGACGAGAGTGCTCCTTCTGTCATATGAAACTGCACCCAAGACCATAAATCCAGACGTAGATCTAATGTGTCTAGCACGCATAGAAGTTCACTGCAGGTCCTCAAATGGTTCAAATGGCTCTGAGCACTATGGGACTTAACTTCTGAGGTCATCAGTCCCCTACAACTTAGAACTACTTAAACCTAACTAACCTAAGGCCATCACACACATCCATGCCCGATGCAGGATTCGAACCTGCGACCGTAGCGGTCGCACGGCTCCGGACTGTAGCGCCTAGAACCGCTCGGCCACCCGGCCGGCGCAGGTCCTCAACTGATCTCTTCCAACCGACACACGGTCATCACTGGCACCGAGGCAGAAACCAGCCTCCTTCAGAAAACACAACAGACCTCTAACCTGCCCTCCGGAGAGCTCTCACCTGACACCACCGGAGTCGCAAATGGCGGTACTTTGCGGTCGGTGGGATGCACACTACAGGGCGTCTGGCTCAGGGCTGTCCTTGAAGTAACCAGTTTGTAAGAGTTCGCTATGTCACTGTGGTGGTAACTGCTGCTTAGATTCCTACAGCGGATACAGAACGATACGCCAGAGCCATACGCCGAACACGGCAGTCTTCCCCCTCGGTAGTGTTACGTGGCCGCCCAGAGCCCGGTCTTTTGCGACCGTACATTCCCGTGACCACCGCTGCCAGCATTCATGTATAGTGGTTACATTCCTGCTGCCTTTCTGCAGTATTGCAGAAGGAACATCAAGCCTGTCGTAGCCCTATTACATGACCTTGTTCAAACTCGATGAGGCATTGATAACGCCATCTTTTCAAAAAATGGTTCAAATGGCTCTGAGCACTATGGGACTTTCTGACTTCTGAGGTCATCAGTCCCCTAGAACTTAGAACTACTTAAACCTAACTACCTAAGGGCATCACACACAGCCATGCCCGAGGCAGGATTCGAACCTGCGACCGTAGCGGTCACGCGGTTCCAGACTGAAGTGCCTAGAACCGCTCGGGCACCCTGGCCGGCCCGTCTTTTCACTTTGAAGGAATTCTTGACCAACATCAACTCACCATATCCAGTCTCAAAGGTTGCTAACAGCTACGACCGTTGCGACGTGTATTTAAAGCAAACCTGGTTCGTATCCTACTAGCACCATTCTTACGTGACTGGCGTGAAATTTGAAGACACATCATCTTTCTGATGTAGAAAACCGTCTACAGAACTTTCTTTTATGTCGCACAAATCCCTCTTAATGTTGTGATTATTTTTCCATCGGTGTACTGGAACTCAGAAGATGTTCTTGTATCACTACTATGTATTGCTGAATAACTTTCCTGTCTGAAATGTATTTAACTAACAGGTACAGGATATTTCACAACTGCAGCAACCGCATGATGTGGCGTCTGGAATGGCACACCTGTTTTGAAGAAGGGAAACTTTATCTGTGATTGCTCGACCTGAGTGCTGCCTTATGTCCAACTTTGAACTGGGTATCAAATTTGCTGGGACTAGGTGTTCTAATTAGGTACGAATAAGTGCCTGCATGGTTATTAGCGATCACAGTATTATTGCACCTATTGATGAGGCCGCTTCGATCACCGTATCATGGGTTTTCAGCTTGATATTTCACGAGGACGCATTGGACCACATGACCACAACCTTCTTGAAATCACTCACAATGCCATACGTTTTCCTTAGTCACCACTGTTCTTGTTCACTGGTGTGTTTCCGGTAACGGTATGGAAGGTCAAGTGCAATAGCGTCGTGGTTGGATAGTACTGCGCGTGCAATACTGGTTGTTGTTGTTGTTGTGGTCGTTTATGGGAAGTCTGGTATGATGTAGATCTCCACGTTAGTCTATTCTGTGTAATCCTCTACCTTTTCACGTAGCTGCTGTGCCTGCCACCACTTGAGCCTGCTTACTGCATTGAAGCCTTGGTCATCATATACAAATTTTACCCTACCAAATTTCCCAGCATTACCAAACTGACTATTCCTTGATGTCTCAGGGGACGAATTAGCAACTGATCCAATTAGTTAAGTAGTGCTACAAATTTATTTTCTGTCGAATTCCATTCAGCACTTCTTCACTATTGTTCGATTTACCATCTAATATCCGGCACTATCCTGCAGGATTACATGTCCGAAGCTTCTATTTTTTGTTCCATAAAATTTCGGGTGAACTGCCTGATGTCTGCAGCACAGAGACTTCTGACCATCTTCAGGAGAATACTGACAGAGTTCCCGTATTTCAGACCCCGCCACAGGTGTGTGGGGTGTCCAGTTGGCGTTGCGTAACGTCTTATGTATTCCGTTAACCTTGTTAATAACCATTTTATAACTTCTTTTGAAGACAGTATCCATTCGATTCATTTAATTTCCCAGATCCCCCACAGAAATTCAGAGTCATCAGCAAGCCCCAAGGTTTTCGTCTCTTCTCCCTGAGCTTTAACACCCTCTCTAGATTTCTCCTTAATTTCATTTGATTCTTGCTCAGCGCACACGTTGAATACTGTTGGTGACAAGGTACAGCTCAAAGTCACTCCGTTATCAGCCACTGCCTACCTCCCGTATCCTTTCACGCTGCAGTCTCGTTTCTGCAAAAGTTGTGGATAACCTTGCGCTCTTCGCATTTTATCACTGTTGCCTCCAGAATATCAAGGACTGTATTCCAGTCAGTGTTTTCGAAAAGTTGTCAAAATCTTGTGGTATACTTAACGGCAGTAACTACATGAGCCATAAAACGAACTTTAATTTAAATATCTGAGAGACTGACAATAGAAAAATGCTTATAAAAACTGATCGGAGGATAATCTCTTTCATATTTAATAGGGCGTAAGGCCGCCATGTGCTGAAATCACGTCTTCATACCGGGGGAATAGGTGAAAGGCCTGGATTTGTTCCTCCGGCTTTGAATGCTAGTCCATCCAATACATGTGAATACTGAAAAATGAAAATTTTCTGAGCGTCATTTTTTCACACAGTTTTCAGGGCTGTTGTTTTCTGTGTACTCTCTTATATTTCCCTAGACTTTTTCCTAGTGTCGAAACATGGAGAAAATGGTGCATGATCTTTGTACCAAACTGTGCTTCCCAATGGAATTCCAGGTTTCAGGTGTCAAGCTCTGCTCCATTTAGCCAAGGTTGGTTTGAAGAGAAAACACACAAGTTTTTGGTGAGTGGGCACAGAGCTTTTTGCAACTGTAGAGAAACGAAGAAAGATAAGTAAGGCTTCCGTTCCGCAAGATTTATACAATATTGTCGATTCAACTGAAGCTCAACCCATTCCACTTAATTCCATTGCATACAACTGACTTCTTGGATTTGTTACTGAAACGTTGTTGTCAATGCAGGCGTGTAAGTTCTCCAAATACAATATGATCTAAGTGTTCTCATTCTCATCCACCTCATAAAAATATTGAAAGTTCTTACTCTAAAACAGAAGAATGCCAAAATTGGGGAGCAGGAACTCTTTGACGGTCTCTCAGACTGAATTTTAGGCTGCTACATGTTAGTTAGTGCCAAGGACCATTTTCGCATCTCCTTTTCATTACAGGGTCATGCTGTATACTTGCGAATTTTTAGAGGTTGGCTGTAGCTACAAAGAAAGTGCCTATTGTTATTCACTTGTGTAATTAATTTTTAATGAAATAACTCTTTTCTCTTTCTAAAAATTTACGTGTGCGGTGCAATACTTGCTAACACACGTAATGTATTATGTAGTTTCACAAAAACGCGCATTCTCGTATAAAAGTCCGAGCTCCAGCACACTCTTCTTCGATGTCTCTTGAGGAGAGTCTGGTAATACATTATTGCGCCCCACACACGATTCGCGAACAGACGATAAAGAGAAAAACTGGGATATACAGCTGATACGGAGGTTTACGACAGTCATTGTTGCTATGCATCATTAGCGAATGGAACAAAGAAGGGGATGAAGTTTATCCAAGAGGAGACAAGATTTCAAAATCGACAATTTTTTGTATAACTGATGCGATGATTTTGGAAACTTGTCCTTCCCCAGAACTAATATTGAAAGTATGTACAGAAACTTATCTGTAAGAGAGATAGCTAGTGATCTGAAAGTAGATTCATTTCAAACCCAAACGATAATCTTATTTCGAAGCATGTACAAAGTACATAATTTTATATTTTTGATAGTAATATAGATGTCACCTTTACTGATTCAGCATCATATTATTTAATCCAGTAAATGCAAGTTATGAAATGTAGGTACAAAATATTCGAGAAAATTAGTTCATATTGCAATAACGTTATTTGGCACTAAAAATTACAAAAGATGACATTTGATAAAGAAGGACTGAGACAATATTGTTGAATATCAACAAAATAACAAAAAAATACCATACTGAGGTTTCTCGATATAGAGAAAGAGAGAATAAACTTTACGAACGGTTATTCAACTTGGATGACACTTTCTTTGCACTGGTTTAATTGAAATTGTTGAAAAATGTATTCTGTAAGCTACATTTTTCGTGTTGACTGGCTAAAGTGTAGCTCAGAGTCAGTATACTACGACTAGATGAATGTCTGTCCAGTATGTGACATTACTATGCAGCCATGCTACATCCAGTGCACAATTCGAAACTCTCTGACTGCATGTGTCGCTGTGTTGCAGCGTTTGAGAAGCTCCGAATTCCTGGAGCGGACGTCTTTGCGATCTTCATGTTTCACACACTTTCTCTTTTTCGCCTAGCGCTTAAAATGGTATTTTATTCTTCAAGGTGATATATTTGGCTGCGTAGATAAAGCACAGATGTGTACGCCTACACTGTAGAACCGTCTTTTTCTCCACAGCTCACTACAGTTCGTGTAAAACTGAATGTAGAGTCAGCAGTTCGGCAGCGGTCGTCTACACCCGCATACAAACTGTATATAACTGTTGTGATTCCGTTCTGCAACGAAGACTGGGGCAACTTCATGGGGATTGTGGAGGGATGCACTGCTGACATTTTAAAGTTGTGCTTGTAACGTCCCACCGGTTAGTGAGCAGCTAAAGATGCTTCAAATACCTGTGAATATCGTGCCTTCGGTGTCCCTCGACGAATGCATACACAAGCTAAATTATGCTTGTTCAATAAATACAGGATAACGTAATGAATTTCACTACATTGATGTAGGCCACAAGCGAAGTAAAGCAAGTACGCAGATTTATTCACTTCAAACGTGTATCATATGAGCTCATGATCTACTACCCTGGCGATATTAAATAGTCCAGATGCAGTAATATGATAGAATTGCGTGTGTGAGGTCCATTGCATTGTTCAACACTAATACTCAACAAAGTACGAATATAAAGTTACATATCATTCTGCCTTTTGCTATATTAAATCAAACTGTTTAACACTCCGAAATAATCAAATGGTTCAAATGACTCTGAGCACTATGGGACTTAACAGCTGAGGTCATCATCCCCTAGAACTAAGAACTACTTAAACCTAACTAACCTAATGACATCACACATGTCCATGCCCGAGACGAGATTCCAATCTACGACCGTAGCGGTCGCGCGGTTTCAGACTGAAGCGCCTAGAACCGCTCGGCCACACCGGCTGGCCCGAATCCGTCACTGCACTGTTTTAATATGCTGTTTTAGACATTGCCCAACACACGAGTTGCTCTATTGTAAATCCAAACTTGAATCATGCACCTAGAGCTTGTCTCAGCTGTCCGCACAGATCTGTCCTCTAGTGGGTCCAAAACTCATCTGCCCTAACAATAATCGAGGCCGAGTGTTTATACTCTTCCTACAATGTACTACTGGTTATAATAATGCAAAACATAATTTATAATATGAAATAGTTTAACAACATTATCAAACACTCTATAATATTCCCTACTTCGCTAGAACAAGTTTAAGATATTTTCTAAACACATAAAAGTCATAATAATGTTGATATTGCAGAAATAAGTATTCTAACAGTGCTAAGCGATCAATTATCTATATTTTGTTATTTAGACTCGAGATTTATATCCTACCATTTACAGATGATGAGAACGAAATATGTTATTCTTTTATTCAAACATTTTCCATATATTAATTCTCTGAATCTGATTCTGATTGTTTATGGTACAAAGGCTATTTTAACTACTATTGTTTGGTATTGCTATTATTCTTCTAAAAGTCTTTTTCCTATTATCGAAAAATAATTGAATTGAATTATAGCTGGAGATATAAGAGTATTGATCTAGTAATACATAATGCAGGGGAGGTAACCATAAACCTGGAATGTTACATGCTGAGAACTGACGTAGTCTCTTCACCAGTGTGTAACTGTGTTGGCCCGGTCCCTTTCTGCACCACATCTTTATCTACATAGATACTCCCCAAGGCACCATACGGTGCGTGGCGGAGGGTACCCTGTACCATTTCCTTTCTTGTTCCACTCGCAAACAGAGCGTGGGAAAAACGACTTTCTATATAAGGACTGTACTTGGAAGTGACAGGGGAAAGACGGAAACAATATTTGTCACTTTTGTGTAAAGACACGCACCCATCTTGACTGTTGAACGGCGCCGAAGCCAGCGCCTCACCAAGTTTTAATTTCCTGTGAGCAGCGTGACATATAAGAAAACAGCGATTCCTAAAGTCATACTATTTCCAAACCAGCTCAGAAATGTTAAATCTTTAGTTCACTAGTGTTACAGAAATTCGAGGGAATGCTGTTATGAATAAAAAATTCTGTACCCAGATCCCAGGAGTGGGCAAATGTCATCCACTCCCCCTCCCCATCTCTCCTCGTACTAGACAGACTGGTGTGGATGTTTGGGGTGTACAGAGGAAAATGGAGACGTTGGTCAACTTAACGAGAATCACGACCAAGTGTGAATTCCGCTCCACTATACTTCTCATTTTTAAGAAAATCGCTTTCACACATCTTTGAGCCTCGTACGATTGCAGGTTATCGTTGGAGAGAGCGCGCCTTCCAGCCTGCCCCTGGGGGACCGCCCTGACCTCTATCACGCCGAACCTGTTGGCCACCTCTGAGCCGAGGCATAAATGTTTGGATCCGCCACTCAGCCGGAAAAATAAATAACGTTTGTACTGTGCAGTTTATTTTAAGTGGGTCAAGGTGACGCTTTTGTTCCACACCGCCAGTGCAGTAGTGCTTGTGTCAGTAACTGCTGCCAACAAAGCCTACGCACACGGTTGTCTGAGTGACGCAAGACGCATACGAGCATGAGGGGGGGGGGAGTAGGAGGGAAGGACATGCACATGCATGTAGCTGAAGGATTCTGTGTCAGAGACAAGCCCGCAAAGTGAGCGATCAGATGCGTCATTTTACGGCAATACACACATTCCACCTCCACTGATTCTGTTGTCAATGAGGGTTTTAATCTTCCTTCCCTACATGTCACTCAGAAGACAGAATATCTTAAGATTGCTGTTATATCAGCCAGTGAGTACTTACATAGCGTTATTAAGTACGGAAAATCGCCCGTTAGTCCGCGCAAGGGCTACCGTTAACGAAGGACACTGTACAGAATATTTTATGCGTAGAAACTGCTCTCTAGAGTGAAAGATTGATTTTGGTTTTCTAGCAATGTCACCGCCGTATGTTACTTACGACATTGTAGAAGAGTGAAAATGAAGTAGGTGGCTGTTCCTTTTGTATGTTGCCTGCCCAGCTAGGCTAGTGTATGTGCCAGGCAAAAGCCGGAGGCATCCGTTCCTAGCAATCGCCGAGCCTAACACAATTATGATAAACACTACAATTCTTAGGCAAAAGATGCGCTTATAACGCGGTAACTACAGGCTAGCTTACAGTGCAGAGCTTACTCTTTAAAGCTGCTAGCCAATATGTCGACTGTCAGAGTGCGTAGCTTTGCCCATACGTTTCGTAACACCCTTGGTGTGAGCATTGTGCAATGTTTCCGATTATGGAAGGTTAGTGAAAGTTTGAAAATCAGAAAAAAACTTGTTTTGTTAAGTGATTACTTCAAGTCTAATTCATTACTAATAACACAGAAATCATAATAAAATTTTTAAAAAACAATTAGCATCTTCAAAATAAAAAAACCATGTTATTAACAGTTTTACGCGGAGCACTTATTCATGTGTTGCGGAACATGTTGGGAAACCTTAGCGTAGAGGATTAGTGGATGGAGAAAATGAATAAATAAATAAACAGACTAAGAAACACGTGCTTGTTGTTATCTGCAAGAGCCCACCCTATTGCGGGTTAGTGTTTCGAATAAAATCCCCACAGGCAAAACATGTAAGACGTGCTGATAGGACATACTACTATCTTCACCTACAGTTTCACCTACACATTAATATTCAACTGCTAATGGTGTGCCGGCCGGTGTGGTCGAGCGGTTCTAGGCGCTTCAAAGAACCGCGCGACCGCTACGGTCCAGGTTCGAATCCTGCCTCGGGCATGGATGTGTGTGATGTCCTTAGGTTAGTTAGGCTTAAGTAGTTCTAAGGTCTAGGGGACTGATGACCTCAGATGTTGAGTCCCACAGTGCTCAGAGCCATTTGAACCATTTTATTGCTACTGGTGTCTAATTTCAACTGAGACATAAGGATTTTCATCCACCCACGAATATAGGGTGAGTGCATCTGCGTGCAGATGAAGTGGGTCTGTATTTTGTACATTAGTTACGATTTTCCGGCTTGAGAACATTGTAGAATGTTCTTTCATTAATAATTCATAAGAAATGGGCCATATTTCCTTGTTTTTGTGAGAGTAATCGGTGTCGAAAAGTTTGTAGAAGTATTCACAATCCACCCCTTATATTATTGCACTTTTCTGGAGGAAAAGGAAGTGCGACCAGAACATGGCATTTATTGTTTAGGCATTAGAAAGATGGAAAATCATGTTTAGACAATGGCCAAGCCATCTCTTACAGCATAGCATGTGCGTCTACATCCAACCAACTGCTTCCTCATAGAGAAGAAAATATGGAATACTGAAAAATAATATTATATTCCACAAATTGTAAGCTCATCGCGCTCGCTCACCCTTAGCCGAGTCGGTGTATTAACTCTTTCCCGTTGGTTGTAGTCTTTGGGCTGCTGCACGGCTAGCGCTCTACTTGACGTAATCACTACACTGAACGACAAGGAACGAGCAACGGGGCCGAGCGAAATGACGCAATGGTTAGCACATCGGACTCGCATTCGGGAGGACGGCGGTTCAAACCTGCATCCAGCCATAGCGATTTACGATTTCCATCATTTCCCTAAATCGCTCCAGGCAAATGCAGCGGTGGAGCCTTTGAAAAGTCACGGCCAATTTCCCTCCGCATTCTCGACACATTGCGAGTTTGTGCTCCGTCTCTAATGCTCTCTATGTCGACGGGATGTTAAACTCAATTTTCCTTCCTTCCTTTGAACAAAGGGGCCCGGAGGGACGGCCGCACTGACCAGGGAGAAGCAATCCGGCTAAACTTCTTGCTATTGGCTGTATCACCTGACGTCGCACTGAGGGTACCCAGAGCGGCGCAGTAGTGTAGTTGTATACTGAAGAGCCAAAGAAAGTGGTACAGCTGCCTAATATCGTGTAGAGCCCTCGCGAGTGTGCAGAAGTGCCGCAATGCGACGTGGCATGGACTCGACTAATGTCTGAAGTACTGCTGGAGGGATTTGATGCCATGAATCCTGCAGGGCTGTCCATAAATCCGTAAGAATACGAGGGGGTGGAAATATTTTCTGAACAACACGTTGCAAGGCATCCCAGGTATGCTCAACCATGTTCATGTCTCGGGAGTCTGGTGGCCAGCGGAAGTGTTTAAACTCAGAAGAGTGCACTTGGAGAAACACTGTAGCGATTATGAAAGTATGGGATGTCGCATTGTCCTGCTGGAATTGCCCAAGTCTGTCGGAACGCACAATGGTCATGCATGGATGCATGTGATGAGACAGGATGCTTACGTACGTGTCACCTATCAGAATCGTACCTACACGATGTGTTCAACGGTATCCGGACGCCTGGCTGAAAATGACTTACAACGTCGTGGTGCCCTCCATCGGTAACACTGGAATTCAGTATGGTGTTGGCCCAGCCTCAGCTTTGATGACAGCTTTTACTCCCGCAGGCATACGTTCTATCAGGTGCTGGAAGGTTTCTTGGGGAATGGCAGCCTATTTTTCACGGAGTGCTGCACTGAGGAGAGGTATCGATAGCGGTCGGTAAGGCCTGGCACGAAGTCGGCGTTCCGAAACGTCCCAAAGGTGTTCTATAGGACTCAGGTCAGGACTATGTGCAGGCCAGTCCATTACTTGGATGTTACTGCCGTGTAACCACTCCGCCACAGGTCGTTCATTATGAACAGGTGCTCGATCGTGTTGAAAGATGCAATCGCCATCCTCGAATTGGTCTTCAACAGAGGGAAGCAAGAAGGTGCTTAAAACATCAATGTCGGCCTGTGAAGTGATAGTGCCACGCAAAACAAGAGGTGCAAGCCCCCTTCATGAAAAACACTACCACACCATACACCACCGCCTGTGAATTTTACTGTTGGCACTAAACACGCTGGCAGATGACGTTCACCGGGCATTCGCTGAGCCCACACCTTGCCATCGGATCGCCAAATTGTGTACCGTGATTCGTCACTCCACACAACATTCTTCCACTGTTCAATCGCCCATCGTTTACGCTCCTTACACCAAGCGGGGCCTCGTTTAGCATTTACCAGCGTGATGTGTGGTTTATGAGCAGCCGCTTGACCATGAAATGCAAGTTTTCTCACCTCCCGCCTAACAGTCATAGTACTTGCAGTGGATCTCGATGCAGTTTGGAATTCCTGTGTGATGGTCTGGATATATGTCTGCGTATATATGAAGATGGTATCTGTCGGAAAGAACAGATACCATCTTCGGAGCTCATTTTCAGTATTAAATGCTTTTAGAGAATGAATAAGTTAAGCCATTGCTACTGTAAGTACTACGGCACGGTACACAAAATCTGGGAAACCTTTGCCGCCTGCAGAAATTTTATTTGTTCAAATGGTTGGAGAGTTAGTTACTTAGTACTTGTTCCGCAGATCTTAGTTACTTGCTCCGTACTTGTGGAGCGAGTCAGTAAACGATTAGAGTTAACATTAAAGATCACAATTATTTTTAGTCCTAATAATGCACGTACACTTAAAATCGCCTTGGTTTTCTTTGCTTTTATTTATAAATTCATCTATAAAATAGAAGAGTTGTCCAGAAGAAACGATTTAAGATTAGATTTAAAATTTGCTTTGCTGTCTATCAACATTTTATGTTACTGAGCAAATGATGAAAAATTTTTCTTCCTACGTGTTGAATTCCTTTCTGAGCCATTGACATCTTTATTAATGGGTAGTAACGGTTGTTTTTTTATCTAGTGTTATGTGTTTGGACATCATTATTCTTCTCAAATTGTGATAAATTATATACGACAAATGTTATTAGGGCATCTATGTCTTGTGATGATGCATTTAAAATGCTAAACTTCATGCAGAGATGCATATATTACGACTGTGGATGAACACATATTATTCTTCCTGCTGGCTTTTGTGCAGTCAATAGTTTCTTTCTAAGTGAAGAGTTGTTGTTGTGGTCTTCAGTCCTGAGACTGGTTTGATGCAGCTCTCCATGCTACTCTATCCTGTGCAAGCTTCTTCATCTCCCAGTACCTACTGCAACCTACCTCCTTCTGAATCTGTTTAGTGTATTCATCTCTTGGTCTCCCTCTACGATTTTTACCCTCCACGCTGCCCTCGAATACTAAATTGGTGATCCCTTGATGCCTCAGAACATGTCCTACCAACTGATCCCTTCTTCTAGTTAAGTTGCGCCACAAACTTCTCTTCTCCCCAATCCTAATCAATACCTCCTCATTAGTTATATGATCTACCCATCTAATCTTCAGCATTCTTCTGTAGCACCACATTTCGAAAGCTTCTATTCTCTTCTTGTCCAAACTAGTTATCGTCCATGTTTCACTTCCATACATGGCTACGTTCCATACAAATACTTTCAGAAACGACTTCCTGACACTTAAATCTATACTCGATGTTAACAAATTGCCAGTCTACGTTTGATATCCTCTCTACTTCGACCATCACCAGTTATTTTTCTCCCCAAATAGCAAAACTCCTTTACTACTTTAAGTGTCTCATTTCCTAATCTAATTCCCTCAGCATCACCCGACTTAATTCGACTACATTCAATTATCCTCGTTTTTTCCGTACGACATTACTGAGTGGAAATATGCGTAATATGTAAAGAGGTTGATACGTCTGTTTACAAGATTAGCAATCATATGACAGCAATAGTTGCTAAACTTAGTTATTTGAGAAACTCAGTAATATGCGTGTTCCATCTCAAGTTTACATCAATATCTACATCCAAACATTTAGAGCATTCTAGGCTATTTCTTGACTTCTGTTTGTGTGGTACATCAATTCATGGTATTATTATTTGTTCTATTAACTGAATGTAGAACCAACAAAGATAGAAAATCAGTTATCAGCTGGACAATGAAACCTTTATTTGGTTCACTTTGCCGGTTTCGACAGTTTAAACAGTTATCTTCAAAAGTGAATGGAGCTCAGATCATTAGTAAGCCAACATCAAAATAAGAATTGGACGGTGATGTCTTAGAAAGGTTTGACAAAAAATGCGTAAATAAAGCACATATGTTAAAAACGGATGTACAAATACTGAACAGCAGAAGTATAACAAGTTTGTTAAAACAGACATAAAATAGTAAAGCTTAAGAGCACCAACATTTCTTTGCTATAGAACCAGAAAAGTAGAGGGTCATCGGTAAAAATATATATTGTGTACGATGAATGGCAAATAATTGACTATCAAATTCCACACAATGCGTAGTACTTGTGACAAAGGTCAACGACTATACTATGATATAAACGCCACTGAACAAGACTGTATACAAAGTGGGAGCGCTAGTGAACGTGCAAACTGTAATTAAACTGTGACGTTTGAAGCTCTAGTATGTATTAAACCTTATAAAACCATATAAAATAATTAATAAAAGACAGTGAACCATGGACCAAGTGTTAAATAACCAGGCCGGCCTCTGTACACGTGTTAACAGGAAACTCAAGTAAGTGGGCTGCAGCCGTTCTTCCGTAGGAGTCGAAGGCGTGTGATGGGCCCCAGCGCGTGTTTACAAGTTGACTAGCTGTGTGGAAAGGAGCCTAAAGAGTGTCTAGATGGTGAAGCATGGTGTCTGGAAGTTAATAAACATTGGCAGGTATTTACAATAGGTATGGAATGTTCTCCCTAAATTAAGGGAGAGTCTGTTTTCAGAGAACCATTTAATAGTTCTTTGAAAAACTTCATTAACTATCGCTTCCGTTGCCCTTTATCTAATGGGATTTATTACAACGCTAGTATCGTTTATAAAAGGTACCACTTCTTCTTCTTGAGTGTTACGTGGAAGGCTATTCATACATATAAGAAACAGAAGTGGAACCACAATTGAGCCCTGGTGAATTACCATTGTGATTTCTCACCAATCATTAAAATTTTCTACTGTTCCAAGATTGTTTGTATTATTCAGAACAACATTTTGCGTTGTTTTTCGTGAATGATTGAAACCAGTCGTGTGTAAAGCCGTCAGTTCCATTAAGCTTAAGTTTTTGTAAGAGTCTAACGTGGTCTACACAGTTTAACGCCTTAGAAAGATTACATAACATAGCAAGAGGTGACATTTTATTATTCGAGGCTTGTGATATTTGATGTTGAAGATATAAATAGCAGTCCAAGCCTGAACAAGCCTTCTGGAATCCAAACTGGGATATGCTAAGTAAATTGTTGCTCTCTAAATGTGAGATGACCCTTGAGAACATTAGTTTTTCGAACATTTAGGAAAAATATGTCACTAATGGAACTGGATGATCATTACTTAAATATTTCTTGCTACCTTTTTCCTTAAGACGTTCCACATTTGCATATTTTAATCTGCCTGGAAAAGATCCCCTTGCCAATAAAGACCTATTCGTAATTCTGTTTAAAATTCCATCAACATTATCTGAGCTTGTGTTTTTTTAGAACTTTTGCAATTCTATTCATTTCAGTGAAGGATGTTCACGCCATCTCTAGCTGCTTAAAGTTATGCGGAATGACATATTTAATGTATTTTATCTTCTTGTTTCTTCAACTGAAACATTTAATCTAATTTTTGCTGCTTCTTTTAGAAAGTGAGTGTTAAAAGTATCCATAACTTGTGAGATATCAGTCATAACATTGCCATTTAGTTTAATCGTTGTGGTATCTTGTACACCCACTTTCTGTTCTGTCTCCTATTTGATAATATTCCATAAAATTTTTAATCTTATTATCCACAGTCCTAACTTCTGTCAGGATGTGCATACACTTTAACATATTAGTGACTTTCCTTCAAGTACTATGATCTTTTCAGCATGCAAGCAACGTCAGATCTTGATTTATTCGGGCCTTTATATAAATTTCCGTCTTCCTCTTGTATTAGATTTTAATTCCCATACTTACCCATGGCTTACATGTTTACTTTAATTGTTTTTCTGGATAACATTTTAAGAAACCTATATTCAAATATCTACAAAAATTCAGTATGGAATAAATTGAATTTGACATTAGCATCTTTTTCCATATAAAGAATGTCCCACAAAAACACCGACAAGCTTTAGGGCAGGTTTCTTACACCAAAACAAAAAAAAGGTCTACTAAACATGGGATCTAAAACGCAATCCTTAATAGGTGTTACCACGTGTTCATCTTCAGTACAATGAAATAAGTCATTTCTAGTGCAAGGACTTAGCTTCCCAAGTTAGCATGGACCAAAACCAGAAAGAATGATCCAGCAAACGTGGGTCTAAAATTAATATTTTGAGAGCTATGACCAGTTGTTCATCTTCCTAGTGTGATACACATCTCCTCTGTTGGCGAAGTACGCATAGCTCTTAAGGCCTGCATTTTCGAGCCCACGCTTACTAGACATTTTTATTGTTTTGGGCCATACTGCCTCTACCCAAAGTATGGAAAGCAAACAGCTTGATGTAGAAGAGCTTTATTTCATAGAATCGAAGGTGAACAAGTACACATATCCCTGAAGGTACTCATTTTAAATCTCGGGCTTATTGGACTTTTTTTCTTGTTTTGGTATAAGGAATCTGTCCCTAAAGATTGTCCCACACCACTTCTTTTAACTTACTCATAAAATATCGTATCCTATTGTCACAAACAAGCCATTGTGGTTTGTATGAAACTGCCTCAGGGCTGCAAGATACTACGTTGTTAATTTCCATTTATTGTGCATCATGATCGGATAGTCCATAAACAATTTGGTACCCATAACTCTTTCAGCCTGAGAACGTCTATAAAAATGTTATTAATCAGGATCTTGGTATCTTGCTGCACATGAGACTGGAAATGTGTTAACCCAGGCTCGTCATGGCGCTGCAAAACCTGCACACACCCAGACGAGAGTGTTCTGTCGCTGTCCACATCACCTTTAACACTGTAAAATGCTAGCCAGGCTCCTTCCTGTCTCTCCCCCTCCACATCAAAATCTCGGAAAAAGTCCCCTATGTTTTTCTGTCACTTTTCTGAGCCGAACACTATGTTTCACACCGCTCGTCATCTGGTACTCTGCATCTAGCTTTTCCTATAGCATTTGGCCTACACTCGTGCTGTGACTACTGGCTAGCAGCTGGACTCGTTTCTTTCTACCTGACTTCGCTTTCTCGCTGGCCTAAGTAAGCAAATGGAGAAAACCTCAGGAATCACATTTCAAACTCCAGTGAACAATCAGTTTCACTTGTTACCTAACATACTAGCAGGTCAAGAGCCTCAGCCACGTTTTGAGCGAAGTAGACAGATGCAGACACGCAGGAAAAACATTCGTACATGACATAACTAGAAACAGCTTTCCGTTGTTCGCGACCATTGTACTTGAACGATAGTCATAAAGCAAAGGGATTATGCCGTTACAACTTAGTAACTGTTGCTGATTGTGTCAGTTACCAAGTTGTAACAGCATAATGCCTTTGTTTATGATCATCCAGTTACACTGGCAACGAACGACGAAAAACTGTTTTTCATTATGTTATGTATGGTTGCTGCCATTTTAAGAAAGATTTTAACGATGTGTGAAGCCGCATGGCACCAATACTAATCAATAATGTGGCTAGATTGTTGGCCGAAACTAGTAATCAGTCCAAATAAAGAAGATTTTATAAGCGATCTTGACTTCATGGGTTTTCAGTCCTTAACGTAAAGAAAAAATGTATGTATCTCGATGCAGAAACAGATGTTGGAAATGCATACTGGGTGTGTACGAAGTAAACAGGAGGTCACTGGGTGTGATTGTGGATAAAACAATATTACGTATGTATAAGTCCTTTATTGTTCTGATCAGTGTTACTATAATTGTTCAATGTAAGCCTCATATTCTTCAGCGCAAAACCCATATCGACGTGGCAGGACGTGTTTGATAGAAAATGTGTTGCGTGTTCTGTTTCTGCGTGGCTTCTGCAATGATTCCTACAACTAATTCATCATCTGAGCCCACAGGGGTAGAATACCATTACGTTTTCACGTAGCTTGACACAAAGAGATATGATGGGGTGAGGTCCGAGGATCTTGCAAACAAATTCACAGTTCCTCTCCAGCTGATCCATCGAGCGCTGAAGTACTGGCTAATTCTGCACGTACTGCTTCTGCAAAATACGCCAGGGTTACATCATTCTGGAACCAAGTCTTCCCTCTCTCTCCTGTGATACTGTCGGCAAGACCTCTTGAAAGAACAATTTTTCAGTGGCAAACTGAGTCGGAGTGGCAACTCGTACGGCCCAAGAAATGTATCGCCCACGATACCAACCAACGTACTAACTGCAAATTGCCTTTGGTGACCGTGCATATTCTTGTACGTCGATTTTCGGTTCAAATGGCTCTAAGCACTATTTGGGTTGTTTGGGGAAGGAGACCAGACAGCGAGGTCATCGATCTCATCGGATTAGGGAAGGATGCGGAAGGAAGTCGGCCGTGCCCTTTCAAAGGAACCATCCCGGCATTTGCCTGGAGCGATTTAGGGAAATCACGGAAAACCTAAATCAGGATGGCCGGACGCGGGATTGAACCGTCGTCCTCCCGAATGCGAGTCCAGTGTGCTAGCCACTCTAAGCACTATGGGACTTGACATCTGAGGGCATCAGTCCCTTAGACTTAGAACTACTTAAACCTAACTAACGTAACGACATCACACACAAACATGCCGAGGCAGGATTCGAACCTGCGACCGTAGCAGCAGCGCGGTTCGGGGCTGAAACGCCTAGAACCGCTCGGCCACAGCAGCTGGCGGTCGATTTTTAACTGCCCATACATGCCTGTTATGACAGTTTAACGTGGCTTCCCGAGTAAATTGAGCTTTATCGACAGACAGACGAACTTCAGGAAACCGTTACCACCGTACGAACTCAAGCCAAGGTGGATAATTTCCTGGACCCTCTAGTAGGATGAAAAGATGAAGCTCCTTTTCGTGCAACCCATCCCATACTATTGCGAACAGCGACCTCTGCTGCAATTGCTCATTTATTGCATCCGGCCTGTTCTCAAAACGTAAATAACATCTACTGCGAAGGCAGGTGGAAGTACCGTCCATTATCTGTATCCATTGGCCTCAGTGCCATCAACGCGCCGATATGACGCCAGTCGGATGGGATTACAGTAAATGTGCCATAATGCAGGAAACGACTGCGGTAAATTCGCTGAGCTCGTCGACCAACACGTTCAGCTGCATCATAAAATAGTTCGCGTCTCACAGTTCTCTCGATATTAGGTTTAAGCATGTAAGTGAAATTTTCATGTGCTATAAAACAAATCGCCACCTTGGAGAAAAGGTCAATGAAGTTTATATGTGAGTGTAGACAAGAGACGTCTTTGTGGCATAAATATTTCCTGCATTGTCTGTGTGGCATACAATTCTGCACAATGCGACAGTACCTTGGTAATATATAGACAACAAAAATATGCGGAAATATATTCGTTTAAAGCAAAAAATATTTTGTCTCGGTATTGAGGTGAAAAAAAATCAATCATCCTTGCAAATAATTTTCGTCTGAGCTATATCATAGTGCCCATCATATGAGAAACAGAAAGAAACAACACTTGAACTATGTCAGTAATGCAGAAAGAGAAGTTCTAGCACAAAAGTAAGTCAGTCCGTAATTACTCAGATCTACTTTCAGGTCCTACCAATAATCTTGCCCACATACACAACCACCACCGCCCCACACATTGTGATAGGTTAGTTTCAGTTTTATTAATTTAGTAGAGTTATTCTTTCCAAAAATGTATATTACTAATAAGTTTCTCACAATAACTAATAGTACTATTTACTTTACGTCGTTCTTTTCCCTAATGCTTTATTTATGCCTGAGGTCAAGAAGAAATCAAGCAAAACTTTCTTTAGAATCTCGGCACGGCTTTCTTTACCTTCGGACGCTTGTTGAGTAATGCCAATTTATTTAGGAGAAACAAGCGAGAGAGCCCCGTTTGGTGTGTTCTACATTAACACTATACAAATCTCTATTAAAGGCACTCTGCTAAGTTCTCGTGAGCCATACAGCTCTGGACGCCCATGGTCCCTAAAATTATTAAACATCCCCTTTGGTTCCTACTATCTGAGTAAATATGAAGTATACAAAATTCCTTCTGACCTAACAACAAAACTTTCTTCCATATAAATCCCCTTTTAGTTATCTTTCCCTTTTTGAAGTACCGGTAGATTATTGTAGAACACTTGTTTAAACTTCCTGTCATTTCTTTAAAAATAACACGTAACTATCACGAAAAACTTCACATGAATAAACTATGAACGCTCGTCCATATGTAACATATACTAAATATTAACTTATTTAGGAATGAAGGGTTTCATTTGATCGACACTATATAATCCTTTAATTACACCTGATGAAGGTTCCATAAGAAGTAACGCTTTGGGATGTACAATCTTATGTACAACATATGGACCTTCAAAGATAAAGAAGAATTTTCTACATTCCTTATTGATCTTCGAATTTTTAGGATGAGATCGTACTAATACAAGGTCTTCCTTTTCCTGTTCGGATGGACAATTCGTAGAAAAACATTTTTCTTTCCTTTACATAATACGGTAATCCACTAATTAGGACTCGTAGTAGATTACTTTCAATAATTGGTTCTTCAATTAATTTAGCACGGTTTAAATGCCATTCGAAATAATTCCTATAGCCTCTCCACCGTTTAGAATAAGGAGGAGGGTCTAACAACTCTAAAGTTAAGTGTTGTTGTTTTCCTCTTGACGAATAATTTTGTTTAAACTGCTTAACAAAATCATCCCAGTCCCTAAATTCAGTTCTATGCAGTACTGCCCATTCCGCAGTTTCTGCTTCTAAATGTCCTATTACAAATTGAATCCGTTTTTCATTACTCCATTTAGGAGATAATGAAGATTCAAAAGCTTTTATAAAGATTATAGGGTGAAGTTCGCCTCCTGGTTTCAATACAAGAAATCGACTTGCTACATTTGAATTTGCCGTTATATCATCCCAACATTCTGCGAGAGACATAGTTGGATTTTGTTTAGATTGCAGAGACGGAGTTGCATCGGATTGGCTTGCCGTGATTTCTTTATTCGTATTGTTGTCGTCCGAGCTAGCAAACACTATGCGACTGTTGTCTCTGATTACGTTATTATTTCTACTACTTGAAATGTTTTCATTATTATCTAATTCCGATAACCGTTTAGTAATTTCCTGTATTCGCATTTCTGTATTGGATACGCGATTAGCTAATATCGATTCTTCACTGTGTTCACGATGTGAACGCTCTGTACCTTCGTCAATGTTATTATCTTTGGAAGTCTCAAGGTTACTGCATATTTCGGTAACTGAAAATTTCATGTTTTCTACTTCAGTATGATCTTTTTCTACTCGATGAGTTAATATCTCTAACTCTACATTATCTATTGAAGAAATCTCTACAGGTTTGGTAAAAACCTCTTTAATAGATTCTAATAATTCTCTACGAACAGTTTCTGTTTGCATAGAAAATTCATCTCGTAACTTGTCGTTATTTTTCTCTATTTCATTTACAACTAAGACATTGACATTATCTAGTCTCTTGGTTAAGTCAGTAATATCATTTCGCATGCAAGATTTTTCCTTACGCGATTCCTGGATATGTTCTTCTAACCTTTTACAATTATCAGCAATCTTATTATTAAGTCCTACTAGTTTTTCTTGCATTTCAACTTTAGAAGCCTCTATTTTATTACTTAATTCTCGACTGATTTCATTAAGATGTTCCTGTAACCTGTCTGTAGATTTTGTTAGCTCCCCAATCTAGCAGTAGATTCTTCGTTAGATTGTTTTAATTCCTGTTTTAGTTCCTCTTTTAATCTAGCAGTAGATTCTTCGTTAGATTGTTTTAATTTAGCGATCGCCCTAAAAAGGGATCTCATGCTCCTATCGGACATAAATTGCTCTTCGTCTGACATTTCACTTCCCGACATTATTGTAAGATATTAACTAGTTACACACGCAGACTTGTAATCATCAATCCTCTAAAAGCACACTCCCTATGTACAACACTCCACTTCCAACTTAAAACAGACTCACCGGACACTAATATTTTAGTTTGTAGTTCTCGATGATCACTGTGCTGCTATGGGCTGCAGAAGTAACAGCCGTCGATGCAGCCGCTGAGATGCTGCGACCCCGCTTCCGCAACCGGCAGGGCGCTGAGTCGAACACCGGAGATGTCACTGGCTGCAACCACGCCCGGCCGCACCGTAGACAGGCGAAGCCATCAGCAACACCTCTAATACCAGCCGGAGGAACGCCCACCAGCTGATGTACTGGGCCTGTTAGTTTAGGGAGAAAAGGTTGTCGGGGTTTGCAGCGCTCAGCTGCTGCCCAACAGATGCGCCTTCTCGTGGAATAACTGCGTGACCGTACTGCTTGGCTGCGCTCCGTCAGATGCCCACACCCGCGAAGTCGCCGCTGGCTGGTGAAGGCTCCACGAAACTCGCGTTTACTTCCGAAGGACTCTTGATGTTTTAATTGTTTCGTACCTGTGTGCCTTAGTTACACACAAGTCCTGTTTATAAGGTCGCCACGGTGTAGTGTAACGACGTAAGTTTTGCATAAATTATTTGCTTTGGACATATGACCATGTGCAGACTTCGTCACCTACGTCAGTTACAACACACTTCAAAATTATTTAAACTCTTTTTAAATTGTCTCTGAATGGTTCTTGAACGAAACTGTAAAGCATCATCCTTTGAGTCGTATGCGCAGAGTTACGTCACTCAGTCCAATTGGTTTGCGTAAACTTTTTCTATTTAGATGTCGTTTGTTTCTTCTCAGAAATTATATTAATGCAAGTGATCTGCTTTAATAAATATTAGAACCACACTGAATAAACTTTCGAGATTCAAACTCGCGAATTAATAATCTTGGCAAATAAATTACGTAACATAATTATTCATAAATAAATTCTCGGAACACGTATTTAAACTTTTGTAGTATACACTATTATCTTCCTACGTATAGACGTGAACCTGAGCCTTGACAAGATAGGACTGAGCATTTACAACATGATTAACTTTCTATGACGTCATTGTTGTACAAACATTACAAATTCTTATTTTTTTTCAATTTTTAGAAGCACGACGCAACAACTCGGTTTCAGGATCTTCTGTTGCTCTTTGGCTGTCCACCCGCGACGTATAGTGGCCAGCAATTTGCTCTCTGATCCCGACAGTGAAGATGCTGTCTCCGTTCGTTGCGCCGCCCTCTCCGTACACGAAACATAAAAAATAAATACAAAAACTTTAGACAATTCACAACCATTACAAATATTACAAAAATACATAAACAAAACCTAAATTAAACTTATATTCACCTGCAAACTGGGCTGACACTGGTGGATGGGTGACGCTTCAATTTCACGTCCCACTACAACATGTAGATCACATAAGACGAAGGAGAGTCGCCTATAACCACAGTCGTTATTTTATTGCATTACGCGATGTATTTCGAATCTGGGGGCTCATCTTCAGATAATTTGAAAGTCTGCCTGATTTTTTTTCTAAAATTAGATTACTCTGGGCCTGGTAAGATTACCTGCTATATCACAAAGTGACACATTGTGGATATAGTTTTATGAAACGAAGTCAAAATGAAAAATAACTTACTGTCTCCAGTAGTTGACATACGGTTTTGAAGCACAGTGTGAGTAAATAAACTTATGTACATACATACACTTTCCATTCTACACCACATTTGTAAACACAAGCAAGGCAAGAGAAAAAAATTCAAATGCAAAGATGCTGCATTCCTGTGAATACACAGGTGTTATTAATTCAAAGAAGATAAAATGCTATTATATTATTAATTATACAGAGATATCATTTATAAAACAAATATTCACGAATATGTCAAACGTAGCTGTATGTTTTATCAGTGGCCTACGAATATGACAGCCAGGAGGCCTGACATGTTGTTATCCATAGCTAAGGCTTCTTTCTGTTGGTAGATTTTATCATTACTAACATTGACAGCAATGGATAAAATTAAGACAAGTGGATTACCATGAACAAGAGACTTTTGTGGATGTTTGGCAGGGTAATGAATAAGAAATAATATTCATTTATCAAATCCTTGTTATTATTTTCTACGTAAATATTATACACAGAAAGGAAATTTTTCCTTATTTTTATTTGATATCGTTTTTATAAGATCTAGCCAAATTTTAATTTACTATTTATATTTGAATCGTCTAATTCTTTTCCCAATAAAATAATACAGAGTAGGCTGGCCGGAGTGGCCGAGCGCTTCTAGGCGCTACAGTCTGGAACCGCGCTACCGCTACGATCGCAGTTTCGAAACCTGCCTCGGGCATGGATGTGTTTGATGTCCTTAGGTCAGTTAGGTTTAAGTAGTTCTAAGTTCTAGGGGACTGATGACCTCTGAAGTTAAGTCCCATAGTGGTCAGAGCCTTTTGAACCAATACAGAGTAGACATGGTTTCGAGTTCTAAAGCATCTAATTTGTTTCCTATATACTATCTCTAATATCTATATACTGTCTCTGAGACCTGCTTAACAGTTACCTCTATGCCTTCTTGTATTTTTTTCCAGCAGTGAATATTTTGGAATTTAAAATTATCGTTTTATTTCCTGCCTTATGCTATTGTTAGTTTAAAAGGTGTTTTAAAATTCACTGAAGATGAACGAATGTTAAGAAAGTTACACGTGACATGAATCAAAACAAGATACTTACGTTTTTAAAGCAGTGTTCATGAGGTAATTGGTTAGGTGTGAGAGTGGGGATGGAGACAAGAGCCGATGTATCAAAATTGTTTAACATTAACTGTGTTGAAATTCATTGATTGTAAAGTAAATTTCATCGGGGACGAAGGCTGGAATTTGTACGGAAATACCACAGCTGGACCTCCACTAAGTTGCGGTAGGTGGCCTTTTCAGATGAATTACGTTTTCTGCTCCATCGGACAGATCACCGTTGGCGAGTAAGGCATGAAGTGTCAGAAAGTGAACACCCTGCAACAATCGTCGGAAGGGCTCAGGCAGCATCTAATCATTTACTTGCATGCTGAAGAAGCAGAAGCAAGAAGAGAAATATATTATGTGGCTCCCAGTAAATGAGTTATTATGTAAATTCTGTTGTAACCTAAACGACTTGTAGCAAAGCAGTAGAGTAAGCGACATCTCTGTTGCATAAATCAAAGGAGTATTAGCATTAAATTACGTCTAACGTGCGTATGTGAGAAGTGAATCTTCCAGCATTAAAGGAAACAAATATTGTCTTATAAATTACTCACTTGGTTCAGAAATATTATTATCTTTTAGGAACCCATTGACACAGAGGAGGAGGTGATGGTAGATACATCAGCTCGAGTACTTATGGAAGAAGAAGGAATGACTGATGTAACTGTGCTTCAAAGTGGATGAGAAGAGACATATGGAGAAATGATAATATTGATGTTAGTGAGCTACCACAAAAGAAGAAAATATGACGAAAGTCGACAGTGAATTTGCTGGTGCTTTAAACGTTATCAAAGGCGTTAACTACAACATCAAAAAGAACAATAGAGGAAACAAAGTCAGCATGTGACTGCTTTGTGGAGTATGTAGCATCCCAAATGAAAAAAGAATAGCAATCATCTACAGAAGATAGTGCAACATAACAATGAAATATTGTTTTTGTGTCCTTCGTTTACATTTTTCATGAAACTGATATCAGAAAAATAAATTTCATCAAAATCAGCAGGTTACGTGGATTAACGTAAAATATAAATATACTAAAGACCGGATCATTCTCATTTAATGTAAGATGTAAATATAGAAAGATCGGATAACTTTCGTGACTTACTTCCAAGGTATATGTGTTAATGTCAGAATTTTGCTGATCTTTTACGAGATTTAATCACAGGAACAGAGTATAAGCGAAAATTATGCGTCTCATCCAACAAACTATAAAGCACAAATTACGAAATAGTGTATAAGACTTGTGATGGTGCAGTGTTTGGAGCGCTGTACCATCAGTTTGTTCCCGCCACGTGATACGTGGACTGTAAGTAGCTGTAGGTTTGTTATAACGTTTAGATATGGTAAAGTGAATTTGATATTTTGTTGTTATAACTGTAATACTGGAAGAAATGTTTGTGTTTACTTCTGTTTCATGATACGAGCAGGGGTGTGGCAGTGGCTGAAGGAAAGGTCTTCCCGTCGTCACATAATCAGAGTTACCGGCCATCAGAAACGTGACAACGACGGTCGACTTCCAAAGAAGACATCCCGAAGCGACTCGCCCAGCCTTGCCATAATAGTGGAAAAAAAAAGAAAAATGTTACGAACTGAAAAATATTTTGTATAGAATTGATACTGTAAAGCTCGAGAGAGTTCATGTTCAGCTTTAGTCACGAATGGGTGCAAACTTACTTATCAACATTGTTAATGTTTCACACGTGGTTATTTATAACTGTATGATTTCACTGTCATAAAGTGGATAAAAAAGTGAAGTTATTAATTTTGAAGTGTTCAGTCGAAATGTTTATATGAAGATAATTGTTAGGAATTGAAACTGAGTGGCATATATTGTGGATTAAGTTAAGTTGATTTTTTAAAGTTGAAGTGAGCTTAATGAAACGGGAGATCAAATGATACGGGATAATACTGCCTTTGGAATATTGAATGCACGGACGTGATGTTTTATGGGCTATAAATGCTAGATTTTCTTTAGCAGGCATACAATAGATAAATCTAAATTCATAACATTGCAGAAACGAAGGTTTATCAAATTAGAGGTGAAGTAACTTTCCAAGTAACAGTTATAAATCAACAGACGAAGGTCATCTTTGTACATCAAGCGCAACTGCGGTGGACCACTATACTAAAGTCGCTAGATATTGTAAGTTACGTTAAATACAGTTTTAAATTGGAACTAGACCGAAAACCAATTATTCTTCAAAAGTGAAACTTCGTGAGTCTGCGTTTTTTTTAAAATGAAAAATCATAAAGTAATCCAATATTAAGTGTTATTAGGACCAGTTTCTGTGTAAACTTGACAGTAAGTGAATATCTTTGGGTTTCTATGTCGACGAAATAATAAAAAACACCGTGATAAGGAAATTTTTATAATCATGAATACTACTAAAGGTGCTACTATCAATGCGCTTACGCCCTCGAAGATAGACCATTAAAACTGAACCTGCACATTGATTATATCTTAGGAACTATATAGTGTACGGCTGCTACAGTATGTGCTTTGCTTTGTTGTAGTAGCACATCGTAACTGACAGGTGGCAACTTTTCGTCACCAAGCAAGAAAAGTTGCCGTGCCACTGTAGGCTCATCTTCCGTATATTTGTACATTACATTACTCATTTTAATTGACTTTGTGTCTCTCCACTTGCCTTAATAAAATGCACAAGTGTTCGCATACGGCACTACATGCTTCAGGAATTATTTTCGAAACAGTTGCAGTTGATTTACAAATTAATATTTGAGGCTACCGTAACTCTCGCCTGTTGCTAAGAATGACTGCTGTATGGCTTGTCGATAATTTTTGTGTACTTTCGAAATATTCGGCTCAAATGCAGTTGGAGGAAGACGATAGTCGTCTATCGACACGCGGCTGAAGTTTTCGAATACAGCAAGCAACGGCTGCAACTGCAGGTCGTTAATTAGAACCGAACCACCACTTCATTAACTCCTGCTCAAAAATTCAGACACCCACGTTTTTCCGTCTCTACACCGTTTGGATTTCGTTACCAACCGCGTGCTCGCTGTACAAAGTGAACCAACTTGTGTTCTTATGTTGTTCACCGTGCAGTACGCAACTGCGATCTAGCGCCAAAAAATAAAAGACATCGTATGCCTTCTCCATCGTAAATGCTTATTCGCAGGTAAAAGTCAATGATGGTGCCCACAAGCGAACACGCTGCGCATTTATTGCGGATGTGCATTCGGTTTTGTTCGTTCGGTGTAAAAAGGTCTTTGATATGTCCATAGAGTTTATTACTAGACGAAGATGGCACCCTCAGTGAACGCTACAACGAAACAAAGTGTAGAATACAGAGATAATATTAACCAACAGAGGGCAGCGCAGTAGCCTGAGACAATAAAGTCCATTACAAGAATTCCACGGAGCAATATATGGAGGACACAATGAAATAAGTGCACAGAGAAAGTAACTTCTAGAAGTTTCAAATATTATTATACATCCAATACCCTTACGCGATTAATGTAAGACTATCTCTGAAAAATATAAGGGAGAGGAACTTGATACGTAGTTATCTGTGAAGAGAATAGTGACTGTAAAGACAAGAAGTTTAAAATAACGCAATTAGAAAAGGTTAAATTTCCCCAAAATTATTATGATTTTGGTCATAGTTGTAGTTCAGCAGCTGCAGTATGTTTTAGTAAAGATAAAAAGTCAGTCGTGAACTTCACAAGGAAACCCTTATACGATTCACTTGAACGGTTTCGAAAGTTTAAACTGTCGTCTTCAGAAGTGAAACAGGCTCAAATCATTAGTAAACCAACCTCAAAATAAGAACTGCACGGTAGTGTCCTTTGCTACAGAATTTAAAAAAAAAAATCTGTAGACTTACTAACGATCTGAGCCTATTTCCCATCTGAAGATGATAGATTAAACTGTCGAAACCAGTAAAGTGAACCAAATAAAGGTTTTCTTGTGCGGCTGACGACTGCTTACTAATGTTCTGAACCTATTTCAGTTTTGAGGATGGAAGTTAAAACTGTCTAAACCAGTAAAATAAATCGAATAATGGTTTTCTTGTGCAGATGACAACTGACGTCTTACATTTATTGACAACACTATTATCTTAGGTTTAGTTATGAGAGTAGAATTTCAATTTATGTTTTAGTAAAAATAAAAGTTTATTTACAGTTGTAAAAACTCGTTAACCAGGTGGAAGTTTCTTTTTCCTTTGTTGGTTACATAATCTTGCTCAAGGCTATAGTACGGCAAATAAAAATCAGGCAGGTTAAGTGTTATCCGTCGGCAGGATACTTAGCTAGGAGAGGCAGATTGAATGACAGCAGTTCCAGATGGTATGGTTTCTGTTAGCCTCTGTCGATGGTGGTAGGCGCTTTAACTAATAAATGAATAAGGTTTTATTTATCGAAATAGGCAGGTGATAAAGTAATTATCACCTTATTGGATAACTTTTGACTCATCTAACAGCTTCATTTTTTCAAGGAACGTTTTCTACAATTGCTTGCCAAGTGGCTGGAGGGAGGTTGTACCAAATGCCAGAGACGCTCATGGATAGCACAGAAACTGAAATTGAGCACAGCAAAGCAAAACCAGAAATGATGAACTCAGTTTAGAAAGAAAAGTCCACGAGTTGTGCCACAGTTTTATTCTCGCCTAACTGCTCTGATGAGTGTTATAGGTAGTAGAGTCAGCGTCGCTGAGGACAGCTAATATTGTTAAAATTAAACAATGCTCCACTCCAGAGCCCGATAGAATTGCTATCAGATTACTATCCGCTATCCTCCATTCATACATAATAACTATAATATAGTGTAGATCCAACGAAAATAAAGAGTGCTCAGTAGTTGGAGGAAGAGGTAGGTCACACGCGTTTGCAAGAAGGGTAGCAGAAGTCGTCTACAAAACTCTCGTCCGGTATCATTGAAATCAATCTGTTGTGGACCGTTGGAATGAACTCTGACCTCCAATTAAAAGAGATACCTTTCCTTATATAAAATGTTGAAAACTGTGTATCGAGAGTGTCCGATAGATGCAGTATTTCCAGACGTTCGAAAAGCATTTTCACAGTTCGTCACAATTAGTTATTAACGAAAATACAATCTTACGGAATATCAAGCGAAGAAAGCTGCACAAATATTATGTAATACCTTGAAAAGGTTTTAAAGTGTTGAAGAGATTGGCGACATGCTATAAACGTTCAGAAAGTTAGAATTTTACACTGCACAAAACACTAAAATGTAGTGCACTATGAGTGCAATGTCAGTAACTATTATAATTACAAATAACTGCAAGCAGCCACTTTTTAAAATAGTTGTTTATTTCATAAACCCATTTTCGAGCCTCTTCAGGTTCGCCTTCAGATGGTGCATAGGGGGTTACGGGACTATTTCACAGTGTAATGCTGGGCTGCTTTGTAATTAGGATCAGTTTAGTAACTTCCATTGTGACTACCAGTTAGCCATACACCACTCACTTTTCACTTAATATATACCAATTATCATAAAACTTTGCCAACATCCAGCATCTGCAGCGCAACTGGTACTTGTAACTTGTGCTCTTCACTTAAATATGTAACACAGTCTGCTCAGAGACATTACTTTTTTATACTTGCAGTCGGTGTGTGGGCAAATACTTCGATCATTGCTCGCTTTAACACCAATGTCCAAAAATAAAATAGAATGAAATAAAGGTATAACAAATTTCTTGCTGTAGCCATTTTCGGAGCAGCTGTATACAAATAGCCACACTTTTAGTCCGCCCCCTTATTTCAGTGGTCAGCGCGTCTGATGCCATGCAGCGGCCCCAGGTTCGATTCCCGGCCAAGTTGGAGAATTTCTCCTCTCAGGGACTGGGTGTTATGACACCCTCATCATCATTTCATCATCACTGATACTCAAGTCGTCCAATGTGGCACGACTTGCAACTCGGCGGTCGAACTTCCTCACTAGGGGAACTCCCGGCCATCAATCCCATACGACCATTTCACTTCATTGTAATATTTCAAATGAAAAACTTCTTTTGCTTATTCAACATTAAGTTTTTTAGTTAACTTCTCTGTCCAGGTGCGTTCTGCCTTATTTACAAGGCATCTTCAGTGGTTGTCCTGAAACATTACACAGTTCTTTTCTTCGGAAAGTATACGAGGTTTTCATTTTGCACGGATTGGTTGTAAACGTAAAGCAGTTCATTGATGGTTTTCTCTAACATGGTGGAAAGGCACTTAAGGTCAGCGTCCGTTTCATTATTTGTAAGCCCTAATGTTACATATCTCTTACTTTCAAAACGTTCATAGATGTACAGAAAGTAAATACCCTACACTAAACTAACTATACTAATGTCGTCAACGTTTATATAAGTCTGTAAAAGCAGAAACGTTATATTAACAGATAAATATTGCTCATCTTGCTATGGCTGTCTCGTTGTCTAGGGTGTCGGTTCCTGTTTATGCTTTGCAATTAATAGGTCCAATTTCACTAGAAATCATTGGAATATTGTTGCTTTTTGACACCATTAGTATTTATTCATAAATTCTTGGCACTTTCTGCAACATCACTTGTTAAGTAAACGAATTGTGCAACATTTCAACACAACAAAAAAATTTCATAGTTACTAGTTACATTGACCAATATCGACAATAACTGAAACTATTGTAAAGCGTTTAACGCCTAAAATTTCTGAATGTATTACGACACAGTTTCTGGATCATCATAGAACACTATGTACTTCAAGTGAATTTTATTGTGTCTGCCTTAACTGAAATTGGTTTTCAGGTATAATTTATATAAAGTTTTCTGGAAATAATTATTTATATAAAGATTTATGCATCTCAAGATTAATAATGACGTCTTTGTATATTTGTCGACAGTAAGGGCAGAAAACTGCAAAATGAAAACAGAAAATTTGTTTGCATTAAAACAAAAGCTTATTAATACTAGTTTCAATGTAAAGTAATTTTTTACTCATTTAAGTTAACAGCTGTGATTACTAATTTTCATGGTTTGAGATCGATGTTGCTAAATGGATCAACACAAAAAATAAAATTATGTTATCAGAAAAATATTGATTTGATGATCAAATAAATGCAAAATTATCTTTAGATGTGGAATATATAATTTAAGTTTAAAAATTAACTCAAGTCAGGTTGAAATTTATAGGGAATCGAACATTTGAACTGAAGTAGGGAGGTTCTGAGAAGGTGAGAGTCATTACAAAGTCAAACGTCTTTCTCTCGTCTTACAAACTGATTCAGCGCTTGCAGTTTTCCTTGTGGTTGCTGTTTTCGATTTTTAGAAGCCATGGGCGAGGTGTAGGCCCTCAGTTACAGGAAAGTTTAGGGGCAGCGTACCAGGCCTCCAGTATCCTCAAGCCAAATGCAGGGCTGTCATGTGATAGAAGACTTAGGGTCTTTATGTAAGGACTTTGAAAAAGAGGACCATGTAGTGATAGTGTGTGGGGTAAGAAACAGTTTGATCAGGGATGGGGCATATGACATAGGCGGTGACCTGGACAAAATAGCTTCCCTGACTCATGGCACCATTTGTTGACCTGTTCTGGCGTCATAATCAGCAACACCTTGATGGAGATGTGAGGAGAATCAGTGTGGGGCTAGGCATGGCTCTGAGGGCAGCCAACATTGCTCATGTTTCTCTGGTGCCCATCGGTACTATCAACAGATGGCCTACGCCTAAACAGGAGTGGGAAGGGAAGTTTGGTACAGCTAATTCATGAAAGTATAGAGGGTGTATCTCGGGCCACATATGGTCAAATAACTGTTGTCATATGTAGGGAAACTAAGTCTTTTTAGGAGAAATCCAGACAGTAGGTTCCCCTGTCTAAAGAACATCTCCAGCACTTAAAGAAATACTGGAACAATCACTCAAAAATATCACACATAGCAGATGTCACAAAGAAAAACAAACAATTGGAAAGAGTACCATGGGAAATTTCACAGACTTAACAATCCTCCATCAAAACATGCAATCAATAAAAAATAGAGCTATTAGAAGTTGAGCTCCAATCTTTCAAGTGCAAAGTAGTTTGTGTTACTGAGTGCTGGTGTTGAGAGACAGACATCCAACATGTAGTGTTATAATTGTATGAAAGCTCAGACTCTTACTGCAGAACTGCTTCAAGGGATGGAGGATCATGCATTTATACCAGAAATGGAACACAGTTCAAATCAAGACATGACCTCAGTACAGCAAGTGAAGACAAACACTTTGAAATATCAGCTATTGAATTAGAGGCCTTGATATGACCACTAAATTAATAATTTTATGAGTGTATCGATCTCCCAGTGGTAGTGTCTGCACTTTTTTTAAATTAATTAACAGAAGTTCTAGATAAAGTCTCAAGTACAAAGCTCAACATAATTCTGTGTGGGGACATTAACATCAGCACTAATACCATAAAAGAATCCAGCAGCACCCTCATAAATATGCTTCAAAGTTTTGGCATGTCTCTAATGGTCAATAGTGCAACAAGGGTTACTACAGTGACTGCATCAGTAATTGACCATGTAGGCTACAAATATGGACAGGGAAAAATGAGATGTAGCTGTAAAACATCTCAGACTATTAGACCATCTCTGTCAAATAACAACAGTAAAATCAGGCATAGACTTATTCTCTAAACTACAAGCCTACAAACGACATCCATCAGAAATCAAACCAAAAGATTTTTCAGAGGAACTAGCAAAACAAACCTGGGATGAAGTGTATAAGGAAACCAATGTGAATATGAAACTCTCGAAATACTCCACATTATTTAAATTGAGGTCTGAAAAGGCATTTCTAAAAGTATGCATGTCTGTATCAACAACTCACAAAAACAGATGGATAACAGCAGGTGTTAAGAAGTCCTCCCAAAAACTTAAATGCCTCAGTTCCATGAAAAAAGTCCCAATGATCCAAGATGCTTTACTTTCTGTCATAGATACAAACAGGTCTATAGGAAGATGCTGTATTGCTGCAAAAATCATTTAATGACAAAATGATATATAATGCAGAGAATAAAAGCAAAGCCGTCTGGGATGTTATAAAAAAGGAAACAAGGAGAGGCAAAATACAGGATAACATGCTGCTGAGTGAGCGGAATAAGCTAATAAATGATCCACAACACTTAGCAAACTATGTAAATGAGCATTTTTCAAGTATAGCAGGGAAGTTAGAGCAAAAATTCCCCACGACAAATATAACACCTGTAAATAATGTTGCACTAAACACAATGATGTTACTTCCAACCAGACAATGAAGTCAATAAAACTATTCGAAAACTAAAAAATAAAAAGTTAGTAGGCTTAGATGAAGTATCAATGTGTGTACTGAAACAATGCGTAGAGATTATACAAGGCCCCTTAACAAATATTATAAATGGATCCTTCACATCAGGCACATTTCCAGAGCAGTTAAAACAGGCAAGAGTTGTACCTTTGCTTCAGAAAGGTAATGCAGAAGAAATAGAAAATTACAAGTCAGTTTGCCTGCTGTCGCCATTCTCAAAAATAATAGAAGCCAATATGGACGACAGATTAATGATTTACCTGAATAAATACAATCTTTTAAGCAAATCACAGTTTGGTTTCCGAAGTGGCAAAAGTACGGAGTCAGCCATTGTAAAAATCACAAAGGCTGTTCTTGATGCTCATGACAAAGATGAGTGTATCACAGTTATATTTTTGGATCTGTCTAAGGACTTTGATACAGTTGACCACAAGATTCTATTAAATAAATTAGAACCATTAGGAATAGTAGGGGTATATAATGACTGGTTTCAATCATACCAAGCCGATAGAGTATAAAGAGTACTAAATGTCTTTACCAAAGGTGTTTCACAGAGGAAGACTGCACTATAGTTCCTTCTCTAGATTGTCACACAGATGACAAAATGGTAGATATCGAAATAGACGACAGTGGGATGGAGAAACAATTAAAATCGTTCAAAAGAGGAAAAGCCGCTGGACCTGATGGGATACCAGTTCGATTTTACACAGAGTACGCGAAGGAACTTGCCCCCCTTCTTGCAGCGGTGTATCGTAGTTCTCTAGGAGAGCGTAGCGTTCCAAAGGATTGGAAAAGGGCACAGGTCATCCCCGTTTTCAAGAAGGGACGTCGAACAGATATGCAGAGCTATAGACTTATATCTCTAACGTCGATCAGTTGTAGAATTTTGGAAAACGTATTATGTTCGAGTACAATGACTTTTCTGGAGACTAGAAATCTACTCCGTAGGAATCAGCATGGGTTTCGAAAAAGACGATCGTGTGCAACCCAGCTCGCGCTATTCGTCCACGAGACTCAGAGGGCCATAGACACCGGTTCACAGGTAGATGCCGTGTTTCTAGACTTCCGCAAGGCGTTCGATACAGTTCCCCACAGTCGTTTAATGAACAAAGTAAGAGCATATGGACTATCAGACCAATTGTGTGATTGGATTGAAGAGTTCCTAGATAACAGAACGCAGCATGTCATTCTCAATGGAGAGAAGTCTTCCGAAGTAAGAGTGATTTCAGGTGTGCCGCAGGGGAGTGTCGTACGACCGTTGCTATTCACGATAACATGAATGACCTTGTGGATAACATCGGAAGTTCACTGAGGCTTTTTATGGATGATGCTGTAGTATATCAAGAGGTTGTAACAATGGAAAATTGTACCGAAATGCAGGAGAATCTGCAACGAATTTACGCATGGTGCAGGGAATGGCAATTGAATCTCAATGTAGACAAGTGTAATGTGCTGCGAATACATAGAATCAAAGGTCTTTTATCATTTAGCAACAATATAGCAGGTCAGCAACTGGAAGCACTTAATTCCACAAATTATCTGGGAGTACACATTAAGAGTGATTCAAAATGGAATGATCATCTAAAGTTGATCATTGGTAAAGCAGATGCCAGACTGAGATTCATTGGAAGAATCCTAAGGAAATGCAATCCGAAGACTAAGGAAGCAGGTTACAGCACACTTGTTTGCCCCCTACTTGAATACTGCTCACCTGTGTGGGCTCCATACCAGATAGGGTTGATAGAATAGACAGAGAAGACCCAACGGCGAGCAGCGTGCTTCGTAACGGGATCATTTAGTAATCGCGAAAGCGAGATAAACTCCAGTGGAAGACTTTACAGGAGAGACGCTCAGTAGCTTGGTATGGGCTTTTGTTGAAGTTTCGAAAACCTTCACCGAGGAGTCAAGCAGTATATTGCTCCCTCCCACGTATATCTCTCGAAGAGACCATGAGGATAAAATCAGAGAGATTAGAGCCCACACAGAGGCATACCGACAATCTTCCTTTCCACAAACAATGCGAGACTGGAATAGAAGGAAGAACCGATAGAGGTACTCAAAGCGCCCTCCGCCACACGCATTCAGGTGGTTTGCGGAGAATGGATGTAGATGTAGATGTAGCTGTGGAGTAGAGATAACACATACTTCATATAGATACAAACATTTAGTAAAACACTTATCAGAACCAAAATACATTAATATAGGGGTTCCACAAGGTAGCATATTAGGACCAATACTATTCCTGATATGTGTATATCAATGACTTTCCCAGTAGTGTTACTCATGGTGAAAAAATTATCTTCGCTGATGATAGCAATATTGTAGTCACTGAGAAAAAAGGGACAACTCCTTGCAGAGAAAGCAAATGAAGCTCTCAAGGAAATTTATGATTGGTCAATAATCAAAGAAATGACATTGAACATAAAGAAAGCTAATACCATGAATTTCAGTTTGAAGAGGGAAAATGACAATGTTAAATTAAATGTAGATTACACCTCTCTAGACTCTGTAACAAACGCAAAATTTCAGGGAATGAATATTGATTCTCAATTGAAGTGGTACGTACACACAAAGGTACTTACAAACAGAATATCATCAGCATGTTATGCCCTTAGAATCCCGTCATCAGTGTGTAACAGGAAGTGTCTTTTAGTTACATACTATTCATATGTACACTCAGTTCTTAGCTATGACATTCTCTTTTGTGGAACAAATGCATAAAATATGACCACAATTTTCAAACTCCAGAAAAGAGCCGTAAGATTAATAAGCAAAAATAGTATTCGAGCTCATTGTAAAGATCTGTTAAAAAAACTGGGGATTTTAACTGCTTCATGTAAACACATTTACCAGTCAGTTGTACACATCGAAAATAACATTGGCAATTACTGCACCAAGAGTTCTGTCCATGACACTGAAACAAGAGTTAGACTCAACTTGCATTTGACAAGAAAAAATTAACATAAAACTCAAAACAGCATTTTCTACCAAGGAATAAAACTGTAAAATAAATTACCAAAAGACATAAAAGAAATTGCAAAAATACACTTACTTAGAAAGGCAGCTAAAAAGTAAATGTTATGCAAGACATTTTATACACTGAAGGATTACTTTGATAAAACAGAGTAGTGGTTTGGTAAAAAAATATTATACAAATAAATAATAATAATGATTCTAAAAATCCATCATTCCACGTAGCACCTTCACATTTTGGATTTTTTCCTTCTTTTTTTTTCTTTTCTAGAAAAACTTAGCCCCAAGCTATGCATTGCACAATACTACACCTCTTCCTCTTTCTGAGCTGAACGTCTCACTCATTATAAAGGGATGCTGACTCATTTTTTCAGGATAGCAAATGGGAAGTTGTGGTACTGAAAATGGCCCAGAGACCATCAGTGAGTGTGAGTTTGTTTGTGTAGTGAGTGAAGTGTTACAAAACAATGTGGGTATAGTGTGTGCAGTGACTGATAGTGATATATGAGTGAACAATGTAGCATTACATTATTTTATAAGTTATTTTAAAAAAAGTATTGTATACCAGGATTAAATCTCATGATTGTTTCTAACTAGAAGTCTGTAAATGTATGTGTAAACGAATTACCTTATTTTAAATTGGTCTAAACTTGTAAATACTTTGATGTCCTACATCCTTGTAAAAAGAGATCTACAGATGAATAAATCTACTGTTACTGCTAATACAACTACCATTTCCTGGGGCTACAGTGTGACAGTATGATTCGTTTCTGTAAGTGTTGCAGACTTTCATATGTTTTGCTTTCAATTTTTGTTTGTCGGACTATATGTGTGTCGATGTAAGATGTATGTGTGTGTGTGTGTGTGTGTGTGTGTGTGTGTGTGTGTGTGTGTGTGTGTGTGAGTGAGTGTGTGTGGATGTGTATCTTTGTATACTTTATTTTATTGTTTTTTAAATTTTTTTACTAGTTATTATTATTATTTTCTTTTTCGCTTTGATTTTTATCTGTATACTTAGCAGAGATATGAGATTTGCCATAATCTGTTGAGATTTCAGTCTACTGTATGAACATTCAATGTAAACAGTGAGTGGTTAGTTACATTCACTTAATCAGTTAGTAGTAGCTTCTTTTCTGCCTTTGTTTTGCACATGTGATAAGTTTATTCTAAGGTTAGGAGGTGTCTAACATTATTTATTCTATTTCCATGCTTTTCTGTCTTGTAGTGCGGTTGTCAAATGTTCTGTTGGTTTGTCCTTCATACCTTCGATCACATGTGTTTTACTGTAGTTGGTATATTCCTGGTTCATGGTAAACGTTTGTATTTTTTGTTGTTTTTCGAAAGTGTTTTCGTACTGAACTGTCTATTCTGAATTCTATGTACATACCTTGTCAGTTGCAAATGTTCGTTATTTTACTTGTCAGTTTTTGCATGTGTGTCATTGGCTTCCAATTTGAATCTTTTTCCCTATTTTCATGTATTCTTTGGGTCACTGACGTTCTGTTGCTGTGTGTTCTTGTTCATGTGGTGTTTTGCTCTGCTATTGTCCTTGGCTGTGTATGTATTGTATTTATTAACTGTATTTGTTGTTTAATCTTCTGTGCAGAAGCAATCAGCACTCAGGTACATGCTTCGTAGACTCAACACAATACCACTCAGCACAGAAAACTACCAGAAAGAACTAGACGTCATCACGCAAATGGCAACAAACAATGGGTGCAATAGCAAAGTAAACAACGAATAAAGTCAATAAATGCTGTACATACTTATAACTATATAAAAATATTTATATCGTCCTGTAGTAAAACATGTCTCCAAGCTTCTACGCCATTAGGCATCGTCAAAAGTAAAATTCGTCTTAGAACACCTCATGGTGGTGTGTTACACTTTCAAGGTGCATTTGTAATCCTAATGCAGCCGCTTTCACCTAGTATAGATAGTACATTCATGTAACGCAAATGTCACAGACCCCAACGATGCTAGTGTCTATTATAAAATCTGTAATCATTATATTTCAATTCTAGTAAGTTCTAAAACCTAGTACTAAATCTATATTGCAACTTATGCATCCATATAAAATGGTCAACAGGAAACATAAAACCCATCGCCGCTAGATCAAATAAGTTGATTGCTGCTTGTCAAGTAGGACATCACTAAAGTGAGCCCAGAAATGCCCCTTGGACACTTATGCCTTCTCTTTTAACGCGCTGACACGTACCTTTCTGTCACGAGAGACAGCGTTTTAGGACTCCGTGCCTGAACAGGGAAGTCAAGTCATGAGGACAAAGGAAGGAAGTGGATTGTTTAAGGTCTATGCGATGTCGAGCACGTTAGACTAGGAGACCTAACCTCACTGCGTTGCTCTGAATCTTCCAAGAGACATTTAGCTGGCGAAACCATAGTTGAAGCTCAATCTGGATGTCCATTCCTTTATTTTAAACCCGCTCCTCCCGAATACAAACCCATTGTCGTGTTCGCCACTGCGCCAATTCGCTCGAGAACAATATTTGATACCAGAGTCGAAACGATGAACTCCAAAGTTTTGAAACTTCTTGGCACATTAAAACTGTGTGCCGGACAGGATTTTGAAAGTTGGACCTTTGCCTGTTGCTGGCAAGTGCTCTGCAGACTGATCTAGCCAAGTACGACTTACATCACTACACAGCCCTACTTCCACCATTACCGTTCTGGAACCGCGGTTTGTCAATTATTTGCGTCGGAGTATGTAGTAAAATCTGTTCCAGAAAGTGTTTAAGATCTTTCACCTGACATGGGTCACTAAACACACTGGATGATGGCAGTAAACTTCCAGCATCTGTGCTACGAAGAAGAATTCGTGTGATGTGTTTCGCGCGCGGGCTGTAAAAACAGTAATGTGGAGCCGTACGCTTATTTCAGCGGACACATCCAACACCCGGCCTTGTGTGTGTTTTACTGCCGTCCCACGGGAACGCGCCACACCGTGAATGATATATACAGCTGTCCAAACACCTTCCTGGTAACTCCGCAGGTGATTTTTTTCACAGTAAACAATTTCAAGACACTCATTCCGTCATGCAGTTTCCTTCTAGATGAAGCAATGCACCTGCAGGTGTCTAGACTGTAACTTTAAGAATTCTATCTTTAGTCAAATAACACGGTATATTTGCGCGGAGCGTCACACCGTACAACCATTTTACTGGAGGAAATTACAGTTAGCTATGAAGACAGTAAAGTGTGGCTATGTGATTACGCAGTGTAAATAAATGTATATTGCTTAGTATATTTAGTAAATAACACAGAACATACATGTCATCACTACTAACTTTTAGTATTCTGCCGTGGAACACTTGATAGTATGCCGCAATTTGTTAAAAAGTGCATATGGTAATATTTCTGGGATGTGTGATATTTCGCATAAAGAATTAAGGCCAATAATGCAATCCTTAAGCAGAACACGAGAAGCTATTTTACTGAAGTTTCAGGTGTCTCATTTAACATGTAGTATTTTTAGACGTCCTGAAACACATATCGTGTGAACTTCTGACTTACGGAGAGACATTAGTGTCTATTAATGCTGGTGGCAGAGCCAACGACAGTTTAAAACAAGACGAAGAACCCGCTACACATGACCTAGAGAAATAATATGTTTATGAGAGAGTGCCTTTCCTACAATCATTATTTACTACTGACAGTGGCTTGTGTCAATGCAATTAAGCATGAAAAAAATAACATAAACAATTCGACTGCTTTACAAAGCCGTACAAATAATACAATTCCGTAAATCAAATCCTAACGTAATTTACATGGATTTGTAATATACGATAGATACGAAATTTCATCGTTACTAGAGCTACATCCGAGTCAGTCCACGAACATTTAAGCTTTCTCTCGCACGTCCAATGGAGAACTAAATGTAAAAATAAACCGACAAACTAACTGAAACCACGCCTAAGGAAGTTTTTCCGCTTGTAAATACCAGCATTCCTCGAATTCGGGCCTGAAGCGTAATATTTCTGAAATAGCGAAGCTAGCGAAGCATTTGTATACTCTTTAGAATAAATCCATTGTGAATGAACTACTTGCCGTGTTCGGAATAAAAGTCGTAGTAGCTGGAAACGACGATAAGTCGTTGACGTCCTACGCCAGTTGTCGGCAAACTCTAATCATAAGAGCCAAATATCAGAAACACAGCTACTGAAATTTTTTTTGGAACCAGTTTTTTTTAATTTGAAAATATAGTACGTACATTATTTTTAATTAGTTAAGGTACTTCTAGGCTAGACATTCTAAAAATGTCCTCAGTGTTAATGAAATCCTTTCGCAGAAGTCGACACTTTGCAACACTGCCCTCAACACTCATGTTTCGTCCATCCTCTGCATCTACAAACCATTTCAACATACCTCATCTTCTTTCACTCCACAACGCTGTATGAAATTAATTTCATAAATTTTAAATAAAGTTTTAAGTCAAAATTGACTTAATAAATATTAAATAAAATTTTAAATCAGAGTTGAACTTAAGGTACGTTGAATAAAATTTGATATCATACTTATCACTCGTATCATTTACTGATAACATTTGCAAAGTATACATAAAATTAAATCATGACACTGACTGACGAAAAGTAATGTCAAAATTGTCATTCGATCTCCTTGGAAAGTTTGGGTAAGTTAGGTTTGTATAGTATTTTTGATTTTACCCACGTTTCGAGGTTCTCATCAATAGGGCGACTTCTCTATTTACTCTTCGTAAGATTCATGCTTGAAAACCATTGTTGGTATGAATACATTTTGATCCAAATAGGAAAAGACAGCAAACTCTAACTTCTTCAGCTGGTTCTGAGTCAAAAATAACATTCTAGGTGATAAAAACTAACACTTCTTCGCTTCAGCATACTCTTCGAAAGATAAAGACGCACCAATTAAACGTGTAAAAATAAAAAAAAGGAAACTATTCAGATCTACAACTATCTTTCTTGTTCCATCAGGTGCTGGAAGGTTTCTTGGGAATGGCAGCCCATTCTTCCCGGGCTGCTGCACTGAGGAGAGGAATCGATGTCGGTCGGTGAGGCCTGGCACGAAGACGGCGTTCCAAAACACCCGAAAGACGTTTATGGGATTCAGGTCAGGACTCTGTGCAGGTTAGTCCATTACAGGTATGTTATTGTCATGTAACCACTGCGCCACAGGCTGTGCATTATGAACAGGTGCTCGATAGTGTTGAAAGATGCAATCGCCGTCCCCGAATTGTTCTTCAACAGTGGGGAACAAGAAGGTGCTTAAAACATCAATGTAGGCCTGTACTATGATAGTGCCACGCAAAATAACAAGGGGTGCAAGCCCCTTCCATGAAAAATACCACCACACCATAACACCATCACCTCCGAAATTTACTGTTGGTACTACACAAGCTGGCAGATGACGTTCACCGGGCATTGCAACACCCACACCCTGCCATCCGATCGCCACATTGTGTACCGTGATTTGTCACTCCAGACAACGTTTTTACACTGTTCAATCGTCCAATGTTTACGATCCTTACACGAAGCGAGCCGTCATTTGGCATTTACCTGCGTAATGTGTGGCTTATGAGTAGCCGCTCGACCATGAAATCCAAGTTTTCTCACCACCTGCCTAATTGTCATAGTACTTGCAGTGGATCCTGATGCAATTTGGAATTCCTGTGTGATGGTCTGCATAGATGTCTGCCTATTACACATTACGACCCTCTTCAACTGTCGGCGGTCTCTGTCAGTCAACAGACAAGGTCGACCTGTATGATTTTGTGCTGTACGTGTCCCTTCACGTTTCCACTTCACTATCATATCGGAAACAGTGGACCTAGGGATGTTTAGGAGTGTGGAAATCTCGTGTACTGACGTATGACGCAAGTGATATCCAATCACTTGACCGCGATCCAAGTCCGTGAGTTCCCCGTAACGCCCCATTTTGCTCTCTCACGATGTCTAATGACTACTAAGGTCGCTGATATGGAGTACCTGGCAGCAGGAGGCAGCACAATGCACCTAACATGAAAAACGTTTTTTTTGTGGGTGTCCGGATACTTTTGGTCACATAGTGTATTACTCAAGTTTATACAAGGGAGTTCAATAAGTAAGGAAACACATTTTTTTCTGTAAGAAGGTTGGTTTTATTTAGGGTTCCAATATATCGTATTATTCCTCATTTCGTTGGCTACAAAAAACTATTTTTGAATATAATGTCCGTTCAATGCGATGGCCCTTACGTCACCTTCCTGGGAGGGCCTTTAGACCCTCTTGGTACTAGTCCACTGGTCGAGGTCGGAGCCGACATCTTGCTGTATCAGTAACCTCCCAGTCTTCCAGGTACTGCTTCTCGCGGAGTGCAGTCATCATTGAACCAGTCGGATCGAAGCTGGAAGGTGTGAGATCCGGACTGTAGTGTGGATGAGGAAAATACTCCAATGAAGTATTGTGAGCTCCTTGCGGTTTCGCAGGCTTGTGTGAAGCCTTGCGTTGTACTGGGGAACGAGTAGTTCGATTGTATCCGTCGATCACCTCGAATGAGAGTGTCCGCACGTTCAAACATTACAGGAGTCACATTGTGTGCGGCCGGCCGACATTCGGGAGACCGGACAGCTTTGCTCGAGATTGTGTCGATGATGACACACGCCTCCCCCAACGACATACCGTGCTTTTGTCCACCGTCAGGTCTCTGTAGACATTCTGCAAGCGCCTACGAATATCTGCGACGCTTTGGTTTTCCGTCAAAAGAAACTCAATGACAGCTCTCTGCTTCGAACGCATCTTCACTGCAGACGTCACTTTGAAGGCTATTTATAGCGCCGCCACCTATCGGAACTTCATAAAGCTATAGGGGCTGATGTGGGAATATTCCACTATGTCCAACAACAAATTCCGCATTTTTTCAACCGAAATTGGACGAGAAAAAATGTGTTGTATTACTTATTGCACGTCCTTTGTATTTCTTTGTCACTGTCAACTTGTGTTTCAGTTATTTCCGACTCAGAATTATTACTAAATCACTTTCAAAATGATTCTTTGTTAGCTCATTGAAACATAATAATTTTATTCTTTCGCCAGATCGCACGCTGTTTTCCACACATCACGAGCAACTGTTCCTCGAACTGCCTCATTTCCTGTCTCTTCCAGCACGTTAAAAATTCTCACGCGCCATACTTCGAAGCATTATCCACCCCCGCTTTCGAAGGCATAAGCAGCAAAAGCATTACTGGTGGCAGTGACTGCACGTGATTTGAGTACCGTACACCTCCGTCTGAAGGCATTTATTTAAAATAGAATCTCGCAGACCGAAGAACGACTTCGGTACATGGACCACGAAGCTCAATCGCACTGCTTTTTCGTTGAAGAGCCACACTCAAGAGAACAAAGAGCCACATGTGACTCGCTAACCGTGGTTTGCCGACCACTGTCCTTGGTGAATGTAAATTGCACCAGGGAGCGATTGCCAACCAACATTTCATCACTGCTTAACTCCGACTATATAAATCAAACATAACAGACTATCGTCTACCGAACAATTCATCAAACAGAAAGTATTGTTGATCGACCTGGCTAAGAATCCATCCTCGGTTGGCATTGTCTCCATTCAGGGTGAAAGTCTTACCTACGGAGGACTGGTTGTTTCTTCCTAAGATCCTAGCTTCCCCGGATCTTAATACTATTGAACAGCATCTGCGGGACCAGCTTGATAGGCGTGTTCGTTGTATAAGTTGTCCACTAAGCGCAGCAGACTGCTGTGAGTAATATATTACATCGCTTCCAACCTGTCTGCTTACCAAATGTCCTTCTGCAAATGGTGATGACACTCATTGTGCTCGCAACAATGACCCATGAGTGAAGACGGTTCTGGAAATAGAGAAATGTGGTTCAAGACGCTATTTAGAGCCGACACGACGAACTGCTTTCCCAAACAACTGCGGAAAGATGTCCAACTTCAGTGTAAACTTTCGTTGGTGATTTCATTGCCAGGGGTTGGGAGAAGTTTCTTGCCGAAACGGAGAAAGAAAATTCTCGTCCCTTCGCTTCCATGCTATATTTTCTAGCAATATACACTACTGACCATTAAAATTGCTACACCTCGAAGATGACGTACTACAGAAGCGAAATTTAACCAATAGGAAGAAGATGCTGTGATATGCAAATGATTAGCTTTTCAGAGCATTCACACAAGGTTGCCTCCGGTGGCGACACCTACATGACATGAGGAAAGTTTCCAACCGATTTCTCATACACAAACAGCAGTTGACCGGCGTTGCCTTGTGAAACGTTGTTGTGATGCCTCGTGTAAGGAGGAGAAATGCGTACCATCACGTTTCCGACTTTGATAAAGATCGGATTGTAGCCCATCACGATTGCGGTTTATCGTATCGCGACATTGCTGCTTGCGTTGGTCGAAATCCAATGACTTACAGAATATGGAATCGGTGGGTTCAGGAGGGTAATACGGAACGCCGTGCTGGACCCCAACGGCCTCGTATCATTAGCAGTCGAGATGACAGGCATCTTATCCGCATGGCTGTAACGGATCGTACAGCCACGTCTCGATCCCTGTCAACAGAGGGGGACGTTTACAAGACAACTGCACGAACAGTTCGACGGCGTTTGCAGCAGCATGGACTATCAGCTCGGAGACCATGGCTGCGGTTACCCTTGACGCTGCATCACAGACAGGTGCGCCTGCGATGGTGTACTCAACGACGAACCTGGGTGCACGAATGGCAAAACGTCATTTTTTCTGATGAATCCAGGCTCTGTTTACAGCATCATGATGGTCGCATCCGTGTTTGGCGACATCGCACATTGAAAGCGTGTATTCGGCATCGCCATACTGGCGTATCACCAGGCGTGGTGGTATGGGGTGCCACTGGTTACACGTCTCGGTCACCTCTTGTTCGCATTGACGGCACTTTGAACAGTGGACGTAACATTTCAGATGTGTTACGACCCGTGGCTCTACCCTTCATTCGATTCCTGCGAAACCCTACATTTCAGCAGGATAATGCACGACCGCATGTTGCAGGTCCTGTACGGGCCTTTCTGGATACAGAAAATGTTCGACTGCTGTCCTGGCCAGCACATTCTCCAGATCTCTCACCAATTGAAAAGGTCTGGTCAATGGTGGCCGAGCAACTGGCTTGTCACAATACGCCAGTCACTCCCCTTGATGAAATGTGGTATCGTGTTGAAGCTGCATGGGCAGTTGTGCCAGTACACGCCATCCAAGCTCTGTTTGACTCAATGCCCAGGCGTATCAAGGCCGTTATTACGGCCAGAGGTGGTTGTTCTGGTACTGATTTCTCAGAATCTATGCACCCAAATTGCGTGAAAATGTAATCACATGTCAGTTTTAGTATAATATATCTGCCCAATGAATACCCGTATACCATCTGCATTTCTTCTTGGTGTAGCAATTTTAATGCCCAGTAGTGTAATATAAATGTATCTAATGCATGGACTGCGTAATATCGGAATTGTAGTGCCGACACTGAGACCACTTCCCACAGACGGCCATTTCTGCTCCAGAACGGCATGTGCAAGATCTGTGGGATGGGGTATTTCAGTACCGCGGCGAGGTCAGAGAAAAAGTAAACTGTTATGGCATGATTGGTTAGGATACCCCGATGGGTGGGTTTTGTCAGCTGCCTGAATTGGAAAGGCATTTTCTATCCTTCGCAACCGTAGGCATCTTTCCTTCAGGTTGTGTGAGCAGTGCGTATTGCAGTGTAACAGTTCGATGTAGGTGACTGTAATGGGTGCATGTCTATGCGGTGTCGTGTATGTGTTGAATGATGATGGGAGAAGGAAGAGGGTAAACCCGGTGACGGCACATAACTTACTCCTCTCGAACAGCACCAAGGAGGTCGCCGAGCGTAATATCATCCGACGGATTGATCACCCTCAATAATGTCGCGTGCCTTCACTTCACAAGAACCTGCAGACAGATATGGTATTTAATACAGGGCATTGGCGCAAAGACTGATAATTAAGGACTTTACGTCACCACGATTCCTGTCCTCCCCTGCCGTAAAGACGACGCGAGAATTGACAATAGCGCGCTGCACACCTGCACTGTCACCTACTCAAGTACTCGCCACATCCGACGGCGCTTAACTCCAGTGATCTAATAGGAACCAGCGTATCCATCTCTGCAAGGCCTGTGGACAAAAAAAAAAAAAAAAAAAAAAAAAAAAAAAAAAAAAAAAAAAAAAAATGGTTCAAATGGCTCTAAACACTATGGGACTTAACATCTGAGGTCATCAGTCCCCTAGACTTACAACTACTTAAACCTAACTAAGGATATCTCACACATCCATGCCCGAGGCAGGATTCGAACCTGCGACCGTAGCAGCGCGGTTCCGGACTGAAGCGCCTAGAACCGCTCGGCCACAGCGGCCGGCGCCCGTTGACAGTGCAGAGTCCCAGTGCTTAATCAATAACCACATTCTTTGTCACTCGTTGCTTCCACACGTGAGATCGATGACTGTGTCCCGGAGACGGCAGTGGCTAGTGGGCTGTGTGTGAGTACGCCGAGGCTGCAAAACGCTGTCCAGAGCATAGCACTGCAGCTGTCGAGCGTGGCCTTGCTGAATGCAAGACTGGAGTCAGCTGGACAGTACACTGCCTAGCTCTTGAACCAGTATTTTCGCATTCTACTGTAGGCATCCCCAGGCGGCTGGCATTGAACCGCTGGACCTTTGGAGACTAGCTGGCGTGTCAAACAGTACCACCCAGGGGATGACCTCATCTCAGAGGTACCAGTTCGAAACCTGGAACCATCAGGTCTAGCTGTCGGGTCGTAGACCAGTGGCTTTGCCTCGATGATGGTCCAGCTCGAAGCGACTGCAGTTGCTTAACCAACTGACCGGTCTCTGGCGCGGAAACAGCTGAAGTCGAAAGCCCAATACAATTGCTGGTAATAGCTGCACAAGGAGCGTTTATACTCACTCAATATGGGTCTGTTGTGACAGGAGACCACTTCACGTAGCGTAGTCAGCCACGAAAACTGGAAATTTGTGGTAAGTTCTTATGGGACCAAACTATTGAAGTCATCAGTCCCTAAGCTTACACACTACTTAATCCATCTTAAAATAACTTACGCTAAGGACGACACACACCCGTGCCCGAGGGAGGACTCGAACCTCCGACACGGGGAGCCGCGTGAACCGTGACAAGACGCCTGAGACCACTCGGCTTCCCCGCGCGGCTACCTACGAAAGAAAATCACTATGCTATAATGTGTAGTAATCCAGTACAGCCCTAGAATACAGAGCTACGCTACCGAATGCTTGCCAGCATTATTATAATGCCCAATTGCAGAATTTTGTATGTAGCCGGGCTGCATACGTCTCTACTAACTGCTAAGGCTTTACTTATGCCAGTACTGCAACAATTGGTAGGAATTCATATTGTGACTTTTACGTAGGTGTCAGAGAGTGTTTAACATACGAGGGGTGTTCAATAAATAATACAAAACATTCTTTTTCTCCACTAATCTAGGTTGAAAAAAAGCAAAATTTGTTGTGGGATATGACGGAATATTCCCGCTTCAACTCCTGCAATTTCATGAGGTTCCCATTGGTGGCTGCGCTACACGTGGCCTTCAAAATGGCCTCTGTAACGGAGATGCGTTCCAAACAGAGAGCTGTCATTGCGTATCCTACGACAGGAAACCACAGCATACGGACGTTTATAGGCGCTTGCAGAATGTCTACGGAGGCCTGGAAGTGAATAAAAGCAATGTGAGTCGTTGGACGTGGCGTCTGTCCTCATTGCAACAACGTCGCGCACACCTGTCCGATGTTCAGGCTGCCGACCGGCCGCACACAACTGTGGCTGCTGCACTTTTGGAACGTGTGGGCACTCACATTCCAAGTGACCCACGGATCACAACCAAGTACCTTGCTGTACAAATGGACGTCTCTGTTGGTAACACTGACACACTCGTACACCATTTGGGATACTCAAAGGTGTATGCTCACTGGGGTCCTCACTGCCTATCACAAGACCATAAAGAGCAACGAAGTATCGTCTGTGCGGAATTGTTTGCTCGCTACAAGGTTCATCGTGACACTTTTTTGTCGGCCATGTTCACCGGTGATGCAACATGACTTCAGCGTTTCGAACCGGGAAGAAACAGCAGTCCACAGAATTGCGCCTCACCACCTTTCCTCTAAAGAAAAAGTTCAAAGCCGCGCTCTCAGCCGGTAAATTCATGGTGATGCTCTTCTCTGAAAGGGTTATTCTGTTTGATGTCCTCTGTCATGGTGCAACGTTCACCTCTGAAGTGTACTGGCCTACCCTCAGGAAATTGAAGAAACGACTTCAGCGTTTTTGTCACCACAAAAATGAAAACGGACTTCTTCTCCATGAGAACGCAAGGCCTCGTGAAAGTCTGGGCACCCAAGGTGAGCTCACAAAACTTCATTGGACTGTTTTCCCTCATCCATCCTAAAGCCCGGATCTCGCACCTTCCAAATTCCATCTGTTTGGCCCAATGAAGGCTACACCCCGCGCAAGCAGTACGTGGATAACGGAGAGCTTTGTGATGCCGTAAGGCGTTGGCTTCGCATTCGATGAATAGGGTGGTACCATGCGGTCATACAGGCTCTCACAATATCATGGATTAACGCCATAGCACTGAACGGAGATTATGTTGAAAAATAGGTTTTTGTAGTCTAAGGAGTGGGGAACATAATAGTGTATTGGAATCCTCAGCAAAACCAACCCGCTTTCAGAAAAAAGTGTTGCGTTACTTGTTGAATTCCATTTGTAAATTACGTTCAATACAGGGTTATTACAAATGATTGAAGCGATTTCACAGCTCTACAATAACTTTATTATTTGAGATATTTTCACAATGCTTTGCACACACATACAAAAACTCAAAACGTTTATTTAGGCATTCACAAATGTTCGATATGTGCCCCTTTAGTGATTCGGCAGACATCAAGCCCTTAATCAAGTTCCTCCCACACTCAGCGCAGCATGAGTTCGAAAGCATCGTTGATGCGAGCTCGCAGTTCTGGCACGTTTCTTGGTAGAGGAGGTTTAAACACTGAATCTTTCACATAACCCCACAGAAAGAAATCGCATGGGGTTAAGTCGGGAGAGCGTGGAGGCCATGACATGAATTGCTGATCATGATCTCCACCACGACCGATCCATCGGTTTTCCAATCTCCTGTTTAAGAAATGCCGAACATCATGATGGAAGTGCGGTGGAGTACCATCCTGTTGAAAGATGAAGTCGGCGCTGTCGTTCTCCAGTTGTGGCATGAGCCAATTTTCCAGCATGTCCAGATACACGTGTCCTATAAGGTTTTTTTCGCAGAAGAAAAAGGGGCCGTAAACTTTAAACCATGAGATTGCACAAAACACGTTAACACGTTAACTTTTGGTGAATTGCGAATTTGCTGCACGAATGTGTGAGGATTCTCTACCGCCCAGATTCGCATATTGTGTCTGTTCACTTCACCATTAAGAAAAAATGTTGCTTCATCACTGAACGCATCCTCTTCCATGAGCTGTTGCAACCGCGCCGAAAATTCTAAGTGTTCGACTTTGTCATCGGGTGTCAGGGCTTGTAGCAATTGTAAACGGTAAGGCTTCTGCTTTACTCTTTTCCGTAAGATTTTCCAAACCGTCGGCTGTGGTACTTTTAGCTCCCTGCTTGCTTAATTCGTCGACTTCCGCGGGCTACGCGTGAAACTTGCCCGCACGCGTTCAACCGTTTCTTCGCTCATTGCAGGCCGACCCGTTGATTTCCCCTTACAGAGGCATCCTGAAGCTTTAAACTGCGCATACCAACGCCGAATGGAATTAGCAGTTGGTGAATCTTTGTTGAACTTCGTCCTGAAGTGTCGTTGCACTGTTATGACTGACTGATGTGAGTGCATTTCAAGCACGACATACGCTTTCTCGGCTCCTGTCGCCATTTTGTCTCACTGCGCTCTCGAGCGCTCTGTCGGCAGAAACCTGAAGTGCGGCTTCAGCCGAACAAAACTTTATGAGTTTTTCTACGTATCTGTAGTGTGTCGTGACCATATGTCAATGAATGGAGCTACAGTGAATTTATGAAATCGCTTCAATCATTTGTAATAGCCCTGTATGTTTGGCTTAAGACGCTTACAGAAGTGTCGTGTCAGTCATGTTGGTAAATACAGGAGGAGAAAAAGAACAAAAAGGGAAACCTCCTCTAACAAATCAGGCGCGTAGAATCGTAACCGCACTGAAAAATCTTATAACTACACTAAAAAACTTACCATAAATTCTTTGTAACGATCTAATCATGAAGGCCTGCCAAAAACAAAAAATCATCTAGGTATAAATATTGAAAGTAAGGCCTGGTAACTTAGATTGGTTCAAATGGTTCAAATGGCTCTGAGCACTATGGGACTTAACACCTGAGGTCATCAGTACCCTAGAACTTAGAACTACTTAAACCTAACTAACCTAAGGACATCACACACATCCATGCCCGAGGCAGGATTCGAACCTGCGACCGTAGCGGTCACGCGGTTCCAGACTGAAGCGCCTAGAACCGCTCGGCCACACCGGCTGGCTAACGTAGATTGAGATATGAAGTGCCAGTTGCTTACGCCAGCATTATGTCATATGCATTAAGAAACTGCTGATATTACGCTTGCTGATTGCGAACTGGACGTAAAAGGCGATGTAGTCACGTACCAGCAGTAAACAAACAGACCCAAATGCAACACATGGAGGCCACCGAACGACAAGCCACGCTTCTAACAGCAAGGTGTCGACACATGCGAAAAAAAGACCACAGCTCTGAAGTTCATGTGAGCTGTAATGTGGATTAATGATGTCACATTGGCACCAAATGTCACCACAATTCTGCCCAGTGCCATTATAAATATGTCACAGGATGGGAAGGCCTTACCCACATCAGACCCCTTCTTTCGACAAATGAGGACACGACTGCGACGCGCTGCGTCGAAATCACGTGGCTTTCTTATGGGTGACAGAGGAAAACGTTACAGATATTACGCCGCTAAGAATCAACATGATAAGTCTCAAGGGGTTGCATAAAGAGTCTCAATGAGAACATCTCTTTTCCTACACATTTCTAGGTCGGAAACGACAGTTCGAAGTGCGATGAGCAACAGGAAGAGGTTCTTCACAACCTTTGACATTGCTGACGCCTTCAGACGTATCAGCCCTTCTCTAAGAGCTGCATCTCCATTGAACGAGATCGCATCCCTTTGGCATGGAGCTCGATCACAGTTATTGCTCTCGTGTACAGGATGGTACCCCTAGTTACCGTTAAAAACCATTCGACGGTATTTGAACATGATCCGAAGGAGCAAAGAGTACTTATGCTTCTTCATCCCGCCTGTTCTCTGTCCTCCTGTGGCGTGATCACGTGAGAGTGCAACATAAACATGTGTGTGAATAAAACAGCAGATGGTTTCTTCAAAATCCCCCTCCCCGCTTCGGCAACACCCTTAGCGACACCCACGCAACTTTGTTGAGCACGTTAGAAATATACCTTCATGAATTTCAAATTCAAATCTGCCTGGCGGCTGTATAAAGCACCTGAGGATTAGGCAACCTCTTCGACACCCCTCGGATAATGTTTACTTACATTCAGCACTAGAGTAGCGTGGTTGGAATGGAAGAAGTCATTCTGTTCGAGATACTTAAGAACACTTCATCTCAGAATATGTTCTAAGATTCTACACCAAATAGATGTTAAGGGTACTGGGCGGTTGTTTAGTGGATCACTTTCGCTGCTCCTCTTATAGATGGGTGTGATCTGTGCTTCGTTCCAGTCACTGTTTGCAGGATCTACAATACATTATGGTTAAAAGAGGGCTAAATCAGCTGGAAATTCGGTTTAAAATCTGATAGGTCATCCACTATGACCTGCAGCTTCGCTGAATTTTAACGACATCAGCTGGCATTCATGTCCACAGGTAAAATTCTCCAGCCCTTAGACTAGAGTAACAGGTTCCAATCACAAACCGCTTGGTTGGATTGCGGGAAGACGACCCATATATCCGACTGTTCAAAGCCCCTGTCCCTCCGATACTAGAATCGGGCTCTGACGTCTACAGTAGCCAATAGGATGAGCCTGCGGGTGTGGCCATGGAATGACTAGTTATAGTTTGTCTACCATGACTGAACTCAAACCAACTGTTATTCAGCAACAGTTTCCTTACATCTATTCAGACTTCTCTGACTACCAGCCGCGTCAGGTGGTAAAAATCGCACCAAATTTCAACCGAGCTCTCCTTTATGAAGCTGCGCTGTTGATTGTGGCTTGATCTCTTCCTTGCCAAACGTGGTAAGTTTATCGTCCCGCATCCGTCGTACCTGCCTCAGCCTCGCGAGGGCCAGGTCCCAGGCTGTGATGACCTGTAAACCGTCGTCCTTATTCGTGGTGTTTTCAGATATTTTTATTTATACAGCTTCTTTTATAATTCCTTCGTCCTTATACTGGCAGATGTTTCGTTGAGTAGAATTTGGTGTCGAATTTCTAAAGAGTGTTCTGCCACGGCTGATTTTTCAGGATAGTGTAGATGTAAGCGCCTCTTGAGTTCCATCCGGTGTTTTGCCACAGTGCGTACTGTTTGGCCGACGCAGTATCAGCCACACTGACATTTTATCTTGCACACTCTAGGCATTCTATACCTAGGTTGGGCTTCACAGAACCCGTGAGCTGTCGCATTTTTGCTGGGGGCCTAAACACCGATGAAATGTTATGTCTCTTTAGGAGACGACTAATCTTTCCCGACACGTGCCACAAAAGGGAAACAACGCAAGTTTCTTGCTCTCTTCTGCGGTGCTGTTTTTCCTGTACATCTCACCAGAAATTGCCTATGATACCTGGTGGTGATTGTAACCATTTTTCCGGAAGGCTTTTCGGAAATGGTTTAGTTTTACTGACAACTTTTCAACGTCTGAGACGACTTCTGCACAACGGAGGCTGGTGGTTAAAACTCAACGTCATAACGGTTAGTGGAAGCTGAGAGCGTTCAGATACCGAACCGAGTGTGTAGGTTTCCTGTAGACGTTTTCCGGTGGACAAGGACGTCGTGGTAGAGCAGTGCGCCAGCCGTATCTACTTATATTGTAAACCAGATGTGGTCGTGAATGTTGTTCAGGTGTTCTATGAATTCTCCCAGGTTCTCATTTCCTGGGGCCAGTTGTCGCAGAAGTAACGATAAAAGCAACTTGGTTTTGTTGGAGTCGTGTCCAAGCAAACGCCTTCAGATACCCCCAAAAAGGATGGCTATGTATGGAAGTAAGAGGGCGGGACTGATGCAGCACGAAGACATTACCATATTTACAATGAAATGAATACCCATAGCTGCATATTGATATAAATTAACGGGGACAACAGAAAATGTGTTCCCCAATCGGGATTCGATCCCGAGAACTCCTGCTTACATGGCAAACGCTCTATCCATCTGAGCCACTGAGGACACAGAGGATAGTCCGACTGCAGGGACTTATCTCTGGCACGTTTTCCGTGAGACCCACACAGGCAACTTATTGTCCCGCACTATGTTCATAGTGCCTCTGCCCATTATACTCATTACTCGCGGATTTACTGCCGATTCCCGTAAGAGTTTGGGCACAGTTTGTGCATCCGCACAGAAGGAGATGGTCAAATGGCCGGTGAGCCTTCAATATGTACACTACTGGCCATTAAAATTGCTACACCACGAAGATTACGTGCTACAGACGCGAAACTTAACCTACAGGAAGAACATGCTGTGATATGCAAATGATTAGCTTCTCAGAGCATTCACACAAGAATAGCGCCGGTGGCGCCACCTACATGACATGAGGAAAGTTACCAGCCGATTTCTCATACACCAACAGCAGTTGACCGGCGTTGCCTGGTGAAACGTTGTTGTGATGCCTCGTGTAAGGAGGAGAAATGCGTACCATCACGTTTCCGACTTTGATAAAGGTCGGATTGTAGCCTATCGCGATTGCGGTTTATCGTATCGCGACATTGCTGCTCGCGTTGGTCGAGATCCGATGACTGTTAGCAGAATCGGTGGGTTCAGGAGGGTAATACGGAACGCCGCGCTGGATCCCAACGGCCTCGTATCACAAACAGACGAGATGACAGGCATCTTATCCGCATGGCTGTAACGGATCGTGCAGCCACGTCTCGATCTCTGAGTCAACAGATGGGGACGTTTGCAAGAGAAGAACCATCTGCACGAACAGTTCAACGACGTTTGCAGCAGCATGGACTACCAGCTCGGAGACCATGGCTGCGGTTACCCTTGACGCTGCATCACAGACAGGAGCGCCTGCGATGGTCTACTCAACGACGAACCTGGGTGCACGAATGGCAAAAAGTCATGTTTTCGGATGAATCCAGGTTCGGTTTGCAGCATCATGATGGTCGCATCCGTGTTTGGCGACATCGCGGTGAACGCACATTGGAAGCGTATATTCGTCGTCGCCATACTGGCGTATCATCCGGCGTGATGGTATAGGGTGCCATTTTTTACATGCCTTTGTCACCTTTTGTTCACATTGACGGCACTTTGAACAGTGGACGTAACATTTCAGATGTGTTACGACCCGTGGCTCTACCCTTCATTCGATCCCTGCAATACCCTACATTTCAGCAGGATAATGCACGACCGTATGTTGCAGGTCCTGTACGGGCCTTTCTGGATACAGAAAATGTTCGACTGTTGCCCTGGCCAGCACATTCTTCAGATCTCTCACCAACTGCAAACGTCTGGTTAATGGTGGGCGAGCAACTGGCTCGTCACAATACGGCAGTCACTACTCTTGATGAACTGTGGTATCACGTTGAAGCTGCATGGGCAACTGTACCTGTACGCACCATCCAAGCTCTGTTTGACTTAATGCCCAGGTGTGTCAAAGCCGTTATTACGGCCAGAGGTGGTTGTTCTGGTTACTGATTTCTCAGGATCTATGCACCCAAATTTGCTGAAAATCTAATCACATGTCAGTTCTAGTATAATATATTTGTCCAATGAATACCCTTTTATCATATGAAGTTCTTCTTGGTGTAGCAGTTTTAATGGCCAGTAGTGTATATATGAAGATGGTACCTGACTTCTTTCGAGCATGTCCGAAAGAACAGATACCATCTTCATATATATATCACAACATTTGGCGAGGTTGAGAGCGCTGCTATACGATAGTATACGACGACACGGCAGTAATTTACCACTTGACAATGATCAAGGAGAGCTCGTCAGAAAGCTCGTAGGATTTCAGTCGCCTGACGCAACTGGAAGGTCGAGGAGATTTTATTAATTCATGTCGCCACAAGGTGATGCATTCATACAAAATCTTAGGTCTTTAAATTTTGTTTACTAGCGATCATAAAAGATTTCGGGAGAATATTTCTGGCGGAACAAGCGGAGTACGCGATGGACTTACGTGGCGTGTATTGGTGGCCTACGAGAGCGTTTACGCTGTTTCTAATCAGTCATAGCACCGTGTTCCGAGAGCCGAGTGACAGGCGAACGTCAGAGTGGTGGCGCCGTGTTGACACGCGGCCGTGTGACAATGTGAGCTCGCGGAGGCGACAGAAGTCTCACCTGGGCTCAGCCCAGTCCACCGCGCGGCGGATGTGTGCGCTGGGCGGGCCGCAGCGGAAGGGCGGACCTCTCGCGTCTGCACACCGGCACTGCTCTCTCTGTTTGGCCGCGTTCCGTGCACCGGGCTCATCACGTATTCGGCCCTCTAAACATGCAACTCGGCCCTTCTTCCATCTCGCCCTCTTTAATGTACACTGACATGAATAAAAAGCTAAGTGGTACCTTACAATATCATGCCGGTCCTCTTTTTTCTAGGCGTAGTGCAGGAACTCGACGTGGGACCAACTCAACAAGTCGCTGAAGTCCCTTGCAGAAACTGAGCCATGCTACCTCGATAGTCGTCCGTAATTGTGGAAGTGTTGCGGGTGCAGGATTTTGTGCATGAGCTAACTACTCCGTTAGGTCCCATAAAAGTACGTTTAAATGGTTCAAATGGCTCTAACCACTATGGGACACTGAGGTCATCTGTCCCCCCGGCCTGTGTGGCCGAGAGGTTCTAGGCGCTACAGTCTGGAACCGCGCTACCGCTACGGTCGCAGGTTCGAATCCTGCCTCGGGCATGGATGTGTGTGGTGTCCTTAGGTTAGTTAGGTTTAAGTAGTTCTAAGTTCTAGGGGACTGATGACCTCAGAAGTTAGGTCTCATAGTGCTCAGAGCCATTTGAACCATTTTTCCATCAGTTCCCTGGACTACTTAACCCTAACTGACCGAAGGACATCACACACATTCATGCCCAAGGCAGGATTCGAACCTGCGACCGTAGCAGTAGCGTGGTTCCGGACTAAAGCGCCTACAACCGCTCGGCCACAGCGGACGGCCATAAAAGTAGTATGAAACTCATGTTGAGCTATCTGGCTGGCCAAATCATACGCTCGAATTCTGGAGAAGTTCTTCAAACGCCGGCCGCTGTGGCCGAGCGTTTCTGCAGGCACGGTAGTTCAGCGTGTTCGGTCAGAGGGTTAGCTGCCCTCTGTAATAAATAAATAAAAAAAAACTGAGTTAATCGATCAACAACGAACTTAAACGGATGTCTTACGACGTCCGCCCAGAGCAGATGCAACGAACAAAAGCGAACAAAATGAGATTTTTTAAAATCAAGAAAAAAAATAGCGGTTCTAGGCGCTTCAGTCCGGAACCGCGTGACTGCTACGGTCGCAGGTTCGAATCCTGCCTCGGGCATGGATGTGTGTGATGTCCTTAGGTTAGTTCTAGGAGACTGATGACATCAGATATTAAGTCCCACAGTGCTCAGAGCCATTCATCCACGAACATTCCATCGTTCTTTGGGAACGTGAAATATGTGAATGGCTGCAAATGGTTTCGAAGTAGCGGAACATAGCCATTTCCAGTCACTGATTGGTTGCCCATACCGTTATGGAGCCACCACCGGCTTGCACAGTGCCTTATTGACAACATGGAAACAAGGTGTCGTGGGGTGTGGGACACAATCGAACGCTACCGTCAGTCCTTACCATCTAAAATCGGGACTCATCTGACCAGGCCAAAGTTTCCCAGTCGCCTAGTGTCCAACAGATATAATCACGAGCCTAGGAGAGGCACTGTTGGCTCTGTCGTGCTGTTAGCAGAGGCACTCGAGTCAGTCGTCTGCTGCCATAGCCTATTAACGTGAAAAATCGCCGCATTGCCTGAACAGATAAGTTCTTGGTACGCCGCACATTGATGCCTGCTGTTATTTTATGCAGTGCTGCTTGTCTGTTTAGCACTGACAACTCTTCGCAAACACCTTTGTTCTCAGTCTTTGAGTGAAGACGGTCGGTCACTGCGTTTTTCTTGGTGAGAGGTAATGCCTGAAATTTGGTGTTCTCTGCACAGTCTTGGATCTCGGAATATTGAGTTCGCTAATAATTTCCGAAATGGAATGACCTATGCGTCTTAGCTCCAGCTACCATTCCGCGTTCAGTATCCGTTAATTCCCGTCGTGCGAGCATAATCACTTCGGAAACCTTTTCACATATATCACCTGAGTACAAATGAGAGCTCCTCTAATACACTGCCATTTTCTACCTAGCATAGGTGATCGTACCGTTATCTGCATATCTGCATACCGCTTTTGCATGACTTTTGCACCTCAGTGTAATGTGTATTTCATTTTAGTAAAATATGATTTCACCCCAACAACTTGTCATCAGACTGACCTCTCGGAACCACTACATCTACATCTACATCTACATCCGTACTCCGCAAGCCACCTGACGGTGTGTGGCGGAGGGTACCTTGAGTACCTCTATCGGTTCTCCCTTCTATTCCAGTCTCGTATTGTTCGTGGAAAGAAGGATTGTCGGTATGCTTCTGTGTGGGGTCTAATCCCTCTGATTTTATCCTCATGGTCTCTTCGCGAGAGGGAGCAATATACTGCTTGACTCTTCGGTGAAGGTATGTTCTCGAAACTTTAACAAAAACCCGTACCGAGCTACTGAGCGTCTCTCCTGCAGAGCATTCCATTGGAGTTTATCTATCATCTCCGTAACGCTTTCGCGATTACTAAATGATCCTGTATCGAAGCGCGCTGCTCTCCGTTGGATCTTCTCTCTCTCTTCTATCAACCCTGTCTGGTACGGATCCCACACTGGTGAGCAGTATTCAAGCAGTGGGCGAACAAGCGTACTGTAACCAACTTCCTTTGTTTTCGGATTGCATTTCCTTAGGATTCTTCCAATGAATCTCAGTCTGGCATATGCTTTACCGACGATCAACTTTATATGATCATTCCATTTTAAATCACTCCTAATGCGTACTCCCAGATAATTTATGGAGTTAACTGCTTCCAGTTGCTGACCTGCTATTTTGTAGCTAAATGATATGGGATCTATCTTTCTATGTATTCGCAGCACATTACACTTGCCTACATTGAGATTCAATTGCCATTCCTTGCACCATGCGTCAATTCACTGCAGATCCTCCTGCATTTCAGTACAATTTTCCATTGTTACAACCTCTCGATACACCACAGCATCCTCTGCAAAAAGCCTCAGTGAACTTCCGATGTCATCCACAAGGTCATTTATGTATATTGTGAATCCTACGACACTCCCCTGCGGCACACCTGAAATCACTCTTACTTCGGAAGACTTCTCTCCATTGAGAATGACATGCTGCGTTCTGTTATCTAGGAACTCTTCAATCCAATCACGCAATTGGTCTGATAGTCCATATGCTCTTACTTTGTTCATTAAACGACTGTGGGGAACTGTATCGAACGCCTTGCGGAAGTCAAGAAACACGGCATCTACCTGTGAACCCGTGTCTATGGCCCTCTGAGTCTCGTGGACGAATAGCGAGAGCTGGGTTTCACACGACCGTCTTTTTCGAAAGCCATGCTGATTCCTACAGAGTAGATTTCTAGTCTCCAGAAAAGTCATTATACTCGAACATAATACGTGTTCCAAAATTCTACAACTGATCGACGTTAGAGATATAGGTCTATAGTTCTGCACATCTGTTCGACGTCCCTTCTTGAAAACGGGTATGATCTGTGCCCTTTTCCAATCCTATGGAACACTACGCTCTTCTAGAGACCCACGGTACACCGCTGCAAGAAGGGCGGCAAGCTCCTTCGCGTACTCGCGTAAAATCGAACTGGTATCCCATCAGGTCCAGCGGCCTTTCCTCTTTTGAGCGAATTTAGTTGTTTCTCTATCCCTCTGTCGTCTATTTCGATATCTACCATTTTGTCATCTATGCGACAATCTAGAGAAGGAACTGTGGTGCAGTCTTCCTCTGTGAAACAGCTTTGGAAAAGACATTTAGTATTTCGGCCTTTCGTCTGTCATCCTCTGTTTCAGTACCATTTTGGTCACAGAGTGTCTGGACATTTTGTTTTGATCCACCTACCGCTTTGACATAAGACCAAAATTTCTTAGGATTTTCTGAAAAGTCAGTACATAGAACTTTACTTTCGAATTCATTGAACGCCTCTCGCATAGCCCTCCTCACACTACATTTCGCTTCGCATAATTTTTGTTTGTCTGCAAGGCTTTGGCTATGTTTATGTTTGCTGTGAAGCTCCCTTTGCTTCCGCAGCAGTTTTCTAACTCGGTTGTTGTACCACGGTGGCTCTTTTCCCTCTCTTACGATCTTGCTTGGCACATACTCATCTAACGCATATTGTACGATGGTTTTTAACTTTGTCCACTGATCCTCAACACTATCTGTACTTAAAACAAAACTTTTGTGTTGAGCCGTCAGGTACTCTGTAATATGCTTTTTGTCACTTTTGCTAAACAGAAAAATCTTCCTACCTTTTTTAATATTTCTATTTACGGCTGAAATCATCGATGCAGTAACCGCTTTATGATCGCTGATTCCCTGTTATGTGTTAACTGTTTCAAATAGTTCGGGTCTGTTTGTCACTAGAAGGTCTAATATGTTATGTCCACGAGTCGGTTCTCTGTTTAACTGCTCAATGTAGTTTTCAGATAAAGCACAAAAAAAATTTCACTGGATTCTTTGTCCCTGCCACCCGTTATGAACGTTTGAGCCTCCCAGTCTAAATACGGCAAATTAAAATCTCCACCCAGAACTATAACATGGTGGGGAAATCTACTCGAAATATTTTCCAAATCATCCTTCAGGTGCTCAGCCACAACTGCTGCTGAGCCAGGGGGTTATAGAGACATCCAATTACCATGTCTGAGCCTGCTTTAACCGTGACCTTCACCCAAATTATTTCACATTTCGGATCTCCGTCAATTTCCTTCGATACTATTGCACTTCTTATCGCTATAAACACGCCTCCCCCTTCACTGTCCAGCCTGTCTCTGCGGTATACATTCCAATCTGAGTTTAGGATTTCATTACTGTTTACGTCTGGTTTCAGCCAACTTTCTGTCCCTAGTACTATGTGGGCATTGTGACCGCTTATTAATGAGAGCATTTCTGGGACCTTTCTATAGACGCTCCTGCAGTTTACTATTAGCACATTAATATTGTTATTCCCTGTTGCATTTTGCCTACTCCTACCTTGCCGCGTCTCAGGAGGCGTCTTGTCGGGCTTAGGGAGGGAATTCTCTAACCGAAAAAACTCACATGTGCACTCCACAGGTACTCCGCTACCCTTGTAGCCGCTTTCGGCGTGTAGTGCACGGCTGACCTATTCAGGGGGACCCTACATTTCTCCACTACAGTTGTAGTGGTTCATACGGCCTTATCGCGAAACTTGATTCCAGCGATTCCGTAGGTTTTTCTCTTATTATCAACACTAGTTCGCAACCCCACTTCACCCGACGGATCTCATCAACACTACACTTACAAAAATTTAATAATCTCTCCTAATGAATAGTCAATCGACTCCCTGCCCGGAACAGTGAAATTTATCTCGATGTTATCTGTCGTATCAGATCTAAATCTTCTATCTCTGTTCTACTCCACATCAGGACTCGCTACGTCCCTCACAATTCGATTTCTTTTGAGAACCTGACCTGTCCCATAACCCAGCATAATAATATATCTATTTCTCCTACCATCGCCCCACAGTCCTACTCTCATTTTCACAGTTACAACGCGTGCCTTTCTTTATACGCGCATCTTATGCCTTTACACAACATCTGACCTTCCCTCTCCCGACTATATTTTCCCAGCTAAGGCCCGTCAATTCCTAATGCAAGTTCATTGAGTCCTATCAAGCTGTTCACCGTTCTGTGAAACTTTAAAAAATTTTTATTGTATATTTCCTAGCGTTTATTTCGTCACAGTGTGCTTCCGTTGCTCATAGTTAGGCAAGTATAGCTCCATTTTAAATTTGTTGCCGAATGCTCCACCTATCACCACAGCCGTCAGTTGACGTAATGGAGGGAAGTTGCGTTCGCCTTCTGTGATCTAGTGGTAAAGAGTGCCTAGAAAACGAAAGATCGTGGGATCGATCAGGTAATGGAATATTTCGCTCTGGCATTAACGTAGCCTTTAAATCTCGATTATGTGCCTGGAACGACACGTGTTTCGGATTCCACGTTAAAAAGTAGTTCCGCTTTTCCGGTATGATTACCGATGGAGGTTCATGACAAGCAAGTCACATAAGTGACTTCTAATCGAAGAACTTGTAGGAATCCTCATACGAGATCTCTGCTAGGCTCGTGAAAGATAATCTTTGTATGACAAGGCCTGACATCTATGAGATTCCTTGTAGCTGCGGGACGTCGAACATACTATTGTCGCACGTGGAAGACAGATGCGTCGCACATAGACGACAGGTAAGTCTGGATGAGACAGAGAGATCTGCAATGACCGAGCATAGTCTCAATACGTGGTACAGTATGAACTACAATAATACAATTAGTAGCAAAATTCTGTCGTCGAAGTCAGTGCGCTGGGACAACGTTGCTAAAGAAGCGGTGGAAGTTTTCATAGCTCGGGAAATTTGCTGAACATAGACACTGATTACCAGTTTAGGACAGCCAAACGTGCAGCACTGTCCATATTAAAATCGCAGTGAACACAAAGAGAAAGTGAAACTTCCTGGCAGATTAAAACTGTGTGCCCGACCGAGACTCGAACTCGGGACCTTTGCCTTTCGCGGGCAAGTGCTCTTCCAACTGAGCTACCGAAGCACGACTCACGCCCGGTACTCACAGCTTTACTTCTGCCAGTACCTCGTCTCCTACCTCCCAAACTTTACAGAAGCTCTCCTGCGAACCGAGTTCGAGTCTCGGTCGGGCACACAGTTTTAATCTGCCAGGAAGTTTCATATCAGCGCACACTCCGCTGCAGAGTGAAAAATCTCATTCTGGACAAAGAGAAAGTATTGGTCATATAAGGGATGACGCTTCAGTGGCGACATTAATGTGGCATTATTGTGACCACCTGCCAAAAGCCTGAATAACCACTTCTTGCAGCGTGAGATATGCAGGTAGTCAATGAGGTTCTGGGGAGTACCGACACGGATGTAGAGCCATCACAACTCCAGTGCCGTGGCCAGGTGCGCTGGGTTTCTTGGTTGACAAGCCCAGTCAGGATGGTCCAACAGATTCTCGACTGGCTTTAAACCTGGGGAGGCTGAAAGCCAGGTCAGCGAGGTAAACTCGTCCTGGTGCTCTTCGTTGCACCCACGCACACTGTAAGCTGTGTGACACGTTGCATTGTCCTGCTTGCGGATCCCATCATCCATAGGAAAAACAAACTGCACGTGGGGGTGGACATACCCTCAAGGATAGATGCGCAGTTGTGTTGATATATTGTGCCTTCCAGAATGACGATATCACCAAGGGAATGCCACGAAAACATTTCAAAATAATTAAATGGCGCAAAATCTGCGAACTCGGCGTACAGAGGGTGTAAATCTTAAGTTGACAAACCAGAATAACTCGGAAAATAAGCTTCACATGAAAAAATGTGTAGACTCCAAAGTTGATTATTTTCGAGGGGGACATCTGCTGGTACTGAAATTAGCCCGCCACCCCAGCCCCATGGGGGTGGGGTGGGAGGCAAATTTAAAATTTTATTGCAGAATCATATTCTACATAAAAAAACTACGTACATTTTGTCTTAAACATTTGTTTTGATTCTTGGCAGTTGGCGCTGTAATTCAAGAAAATCCATGTTCTCATTTTTGCGTGGAAAATGATTACGGATAAATCAAAAATACTTATTTACTTCGTAAAAATGTTTAACACAAAATGTACGTAGGTTTTTATGTAGAATCTGATTCTGCAATAAAAATGGGGGTTCCCATTTTAAATTTTAAATTTGCCTCCCGCCCCACCCCCAAGGGGCTAGGAAGGCGGGCTAATTTTATCACCAGCAGATGTCCCCCTCGAAAATAATCAACTTTGGATTCTACACATTTTTTCCTGTGAAGCTTATTGTTCGAGTTATTCTGGTTTGTCAACTTAAAATTTACACCCTGTATACGAGGAGTTGCTTGAACTGGACGGAAATCGTTATCTGCAACGAATGTGTACTTTAAAGATATGTAAATTGATTGCAATTTTTTTCATTTAGTTATTATGAACAAGTTTCTTCTGTTTCCTAATTAAAATCACAGGAATATTGTGTTTAAACTCTATGAACTCTGCGTGTTTTGATATTAACAGACTTTTCACGATTTCACGATATTCCTCTCTTTCTTTCTGGAATAAATATTTTTTCAGGTCATTCAGTAATGCATTATTTTTTCTTGTAGCACTATACCTTGAGCAAACACAGTTAAATTTTTAGTCATTTGTGTGAAAACATAAAGAAGTTATGATTTCAGTTCTACCGATATTTGAGATTTGTATCTTATTTTTTTTGTTACATGACCCATACAACTTCAAAAAGTAAGCTTTTCAGAAGTTATTAATTAGTTTTCAAGTAAAAATATTCAATAGACTAAATGTTATAACATTTGTAGCCGCTGGGGTACGATCCACTGCAATGTCACCGTGACTCCACAGAAGTGTGTCAAGTACGGGTTAATGTACCTAGTAAGTAGTTATGACCTCCTTCCCTAACGGGAGATGTCTGCTTCGGCAACGTGTGTTGTTCAACCAGTATGCATGCGAGACAATGCTAAGCTAATATGTTCCAAAACACCGCACATAAAATCAGAATTTTCCGGTTAACATAAACCTGGCTCCGTTGGTGATAAAAAAAGTGGAGTCTAATGTTTCGGGTAGCCTTTGGGTTAGGTCCCATTTGTATACTCAACAGCCGGCCGTTGTGGTCGAGCGGTTCTAGGCGCTTCAGTCCGGAACCGCGCTGCTGCTACGGTCGCAGGTACGAATCCTGCCTCGGGCATGGATGTGTGTGATGTCGTTACGTTAGTTAGGTTTAAGTAGTTCTCAGTCTAGGAGACTGATTACCTCAGATGTCAAGCCCCATAGTGCTCAGAGCCATTCAAACCATTTTATACCCAACAGAAGACTCGATTTAGTGTCACTATCCTACAGCACAGAATCAAAGTATAAATGTTACACACTTCCTCCTGTTTAGGCAAATGGAGGATATCGCTTGGTTCTTTTTGCATTTGATTTTGTCTACTCTGGACTTGATGGGACTTATAGAGGCATCATTATTTCTTACACCCTACTTTCGTTGTCGCCAGTGGACCAAACCCCAGCCGAGAATTTCAAGACGGCTATGCACAGCAAATGGCTGAAATTTTTACGATATATTGCTAAGATCCCGATCTCGAACAAACGATAGTTCAGGTATACATGCCGACGCCGCAAGCTGAAGATGAACAGATAGAGAAAGTGTATGAGGATGTTGAAAGGGTAATGCAGTATGTAAAGGGGGACGAAAATCTAATAGTCATGGGCGACTGGAATGCAGTTGTAGTGGAAGAAGTAGAAGAAAAGGTTACAGGAGAATATGGGCTTGGGACAAGGAATGAAAGAGGAGAAAGACTAATTGAGTTCTGTAACAAGTTTCAGCTAGTAATAGCGAATACCCTGTTCAAGAATCACAAGAGGAGGAGGTATGCTTGGAAAAGGCCGGGAGATACGGGAAGATTTCAATTAGATTACATCATGGTCAGACAGAGATTCCGAAATCAGATACTAGATTGTAAGGCGTACCCAGGAGCAGGTATAGACTCAGATCACAATATAGTAGTGATGAAGAGTAGGCTGAAGTTCAAGACATTAGTCAGGAAGAATCAATACGCAAAGAAGTGGGATAGGGAAGTACTAAGGAATGACGAGATACGTTTGAAGTTCTCTAACGCTATAGATACAGCAATAAGGAATAGCGCAGTAGGCAGTACAGTCGAAGAGGAATGGACATCTCTAAAAAGGGCCATCACAGAAGTTGGGAAGGAAAACATAGGTACAAAGAAAGTAGCTGCGAAGAAACCATGGGTAACAGAAGAAATACTTCAGTTGATTGATGAAAGGAGGAAGTACAAACATGTTCCGGGAAAATGAGGAATACAGAAATACAAGTCACTGAGGAATGAAATAAATAGGAAGTTCAGGGAAGCTAAGACGACATGGCTGCAGGAAAATGTGAAGACATCGAAAATGATATGATTGTCGGAAGGACAGACGCAGCATACAGGAAAGTCAAAACAACCTTTGATGACATTAAAAGCAACGGTGGTAACATTAAGAGTGCAACGGGAATTCAACTGTTAAATGCAGAGGAGAGAGCAGATAGGTGGAAAGAATACATTGAAAGCCTCTATGAGGGTGAAGATTTGCCTGATGTGATAGAAGAAGAAACAGGAGTCGATTTAGAAGAGATAGGGGATCCAGTATTAGAATCGGAATTTAAAAAAGCTTTGGAGGACTTACGGTCAAATAAGGCAGAAGGGATAGATAACATTCCATCAGAATTTCTAAAATCATTGGGGGAAGTGGCAACAAAACGAATATTCACGTTGGTGTGTAGAATATATGTGTCTGGCGATATACCATCTGACTTTCGGAAAAGCATCATCCACACAATTCCGAAGACGGCAAGAGCTGACAAGTGCGAGAATTATCGCACAATCAGCTTAACAGCTCATGCATCGAAGCTGCTTACAAGAACAATATACAGAAGAATGGAAAAGAAAATTGAGAATGCGCTAGGTGACGATCAGTTTGGCTTTAGGAAAAGTAAAGGGACGAAAGAGGCAATTCTGACGTTACAGCTAATAATGGAAGCAAGGCTAAAGAAAAATCAAGACACTTTCATAGGATTTGTCGACCTGGAAAAAGCATTCGACAATATAAAATGGTGCAAGCTGTTCGAGATTCTGAAAATAGTAGGGGTAAGCTATAGGGAGAGACGGGTCATATACAATATGTACAACAACCAAGAGGGAATAATAAGAGTGGACGTTCAAGGACGAAGTGCTCGTATTAAGAAGGGTGTAAGACAAGGCTGTAGCCTTTCGTCCCTACTCTTCAATCTGTACATCGAGGAAGCTATGATGGAAATAAAAGAAAGGTTCAGGAGTGGAATAAAAATACAAGGTGAAAGGATATCAATGATACGATTCGCTGATGACATTGCTATGCTGAGTGAAAGTGAAGAAGAATTAAATGATCTGCTGAACGGAATGAACAGTCTAATGAGTACACAGTATGGTTTGAGAGTAAATCGGAGAAAGACGAAGGTAATGAGTAGTAGAAATGAGAACAGCGAGAAACTTAACATCAGGATTGATGGTCACGAAGTCAATGAAGTTAAGGAATTCTGCTACCTAGGCAGTAAAATAACCAATGACGGACGGAGCAAGGAGGACATCAAAAGCAGACTTGCTATGGCAAAAAAGGCATTTCTGGCCGAGAGAAGTCTACTAATATCAAATACCAGCCTTAATTTGAGGAACAAATTTCTGAGGATGTACGTCTGGAATACAGCATTGTATGGTAGTGAAACCTGGACTGTGGGAAAACCGGAACAGAAGAGAATCGAAGCATTTGAGATGTGGTGCTATAGACGATTGTTGAAAATTAGGTGGACTGATAAGGTAAGGAATGAGGAGGTTCTACGCAGAATCGGAGAGGAAAGAAATATGTGGAAAACACTGATAAGGAGAAGGCACAGGATGATAGGACATCTGCTAAGACATGAGGGAGTGGCTTCCATGGTACTAGAAGGAGCTGTAGAGGGCAAAAACTGTAGAGGAAGACACAGATTGGAATACGTCAAGCAAATAATTGAGGACGTAGGTTGCAAGTGCTACTCTGAGATGAAGAGGTTAGCACAGGAAAGGAATTCGTGGCGGGCCGCATCAAACCAGTCAGTAGACTGATGACCAAAGAAAACAAAACAAAAAAACAGTTTTTCCGAGATACTGTGGTTCAAAGTTACTCCACTTGTAAATGTAAAATCCAGTGTGAGGCGGAAACGTAGCTTATAAGGCGACGTAGCACGAAGAAATATGCTGTAAAATGTTTCCGTTATCTTCTTGGAACATCATGTTATATTAATTAAGCACATGCAAATTCTTTTTGTGCGTGAAGTCCGTTCTGAGATGTAATGTTAGTTTTGCGTTATTTAAGTTTGATATAAGTAACATACCCACATTTTAATGAGACAACTTTTATTTTCGTATGAGTTACATGCCCCGCTGCAGTAGGGAAAAGAAGGAAGCCTACTGAAAAATTATACAAAAAGTATGAGTGTCTTCTGTTTTCTGAAAAGGCACATTCTACGAGTGTGAGTCAAGTGTATTTTTTTTAAATATTATTTATTGTGCAGAAGTGGTACAAAGCTGTATCACTTTTCAACATAATCTCCTCCACGCTCAGTGCAAGTTCTCCAGCGCTTACAAAGTACATACATTCCTCAGAAAAAAATTCTTTTGGTAGTCCCCACAACCACTCATGTACCGCGGGGCGTACCTCTCCATCAGAACGGATCTTCTTTCCTCCCATTGGGCCTTTGTGTGGTCCAAACATATGGAAATCACTTGGGGCAAAGTATGGTGGATGAGATGACACTCAAAATGCAGGTCTGTGATTGTTGCAACTGTTGTACAGGGAGTGTTCAAATGGTTCAAATGGCTCTGAACACTGAGGTCATCAGTCCCCTAGAACTTGGAACTACTTAAACCTAACTAACCTAATGACATCACACACATCCATGCCCGAGGCATGATACGAACCTGCGACTGTAGCGGTCCCGCGGTTCCAGACTAAAGCGCCTAGAACCGCTCGGCCACCCCGGCCGGCTGTACAGGGAGTGTGGGGCCTTGCATTGTCATGCTGCAAAAGGGCACCTGCTGACAGCAATTCACGTCGCTTTGATTTGATTGCAGGCCTCAGATGATTTTTTAGGAGATCTGTGTATGAATGCTGGCCGGAGTGGCCGTGCGGTTCTAGGTGCTACAGTGTGGAGCCGAGCGACCTCTCCGGTCGCAGGTTCGAATCCTGCCTCGGGCATGGATGTATGTGATGTCCTTAGGTTAGTTAGGTTTAATTAGTTCTAAGTTCTAGGCGAATGATGACCTCAGAAGTTAAGTCGCATAGTGCTCAGAGCCATTTGAACCATTTATTTGTGAATGAATCACTGGTGACAATGGTCCCTCTAGGCAAGTAATACTCCAAAATGACTCCTTTTTCGTCCCAGAAGAGAGTCAACATAACCTTCCCTGCTGATGGTTCTGTTCGAAACTTCTTTGGTTTTGGTGATGAGGAATGGCGCCATTCCTTGCTCGCTCTCTTCGCTTCCGGTTGGTGGAAGTGAACCCAGGTTTCGTCCCTAGTAACGATTCTTGCAAGGAAGCCATCACCTTCTCGTTCAAAGCGCCGAAGAAGTTCTTCACAAGCATCAACACGTCGTTCTCTCATTTCAGGAGTCAGCTGCCGTGGCACCCATCCTGCAGACACTTTGTGAAACTGGAGCACATCATGCACAATGTGGTGTGCTGACCCATGACTAAACTGTAAACATTCTACAATGTCTCCAGAATGAGATTTTCACTCTGCAGCGGAGTGTGCGCTGATATGAAACTTCCTGGCAGATTAAAACTGTGTGCCCGACCGAGACTCGAACTCGGGACCTTTGGAAGGTAGGAGACGAGGTACTGGCAGAAGTAAAGCTGTGAGTACCGGACGTGAGTCGTGCTTCGGTAGCTCAGTTGGTAGAGCACTTGCCCGCGAAAGGCAAAGGTCCCGAATTCGAGTGGTAGCTTTATATCGGCCGCGGTCCATTAGTACATGTCGGACCCGCGTGTCGCCACTTTCAGTGATAGCAGACCGAGCGCCACCACACGGCAGGTCTAGAGAGACGTACTAGCACTCGCCCCAGTTGTACGGACGACGTAGCTAGCGATGCACACTGACGAAGCCTCGCTCATTTGCAGAGCAGATAGTTAGAATAGCCTTCAGCTAAGTCAATGGCTACGACCTAGGAAGGCGCCATTAGCCTTACATAGCTTGTAACTAAAGAGTCTCACTTGTATCTTCAAGAGCGATGTACCACACGGATGGATTAAAGTTAAGTATTCCAGCAGCTACGTACTTTTCTTTATAGCATTCATTACGTATCCTGTTGCAGACCTATCTCTATTCTGCGTGAGCTTAGCGCGTGCCTTTCGGCTACTTCCGAGTGGCGTGACTGTCTTGTTACGCCACAACACTCTCCATTGTAGTGTTGGATGATATAATGAGTACAGTAGCACAAGTAAGTAGTGAAAGGAAGATGAAAGCTATGGTGTTTGCAGATGATCTGATGATTTGGGGGAATAAGGAGGAGGAAGTACAAGAGCAGTTGGACATATGAGAACGAACTGTACAAGAACATGGGATGAAATTTAGTATAAGTGAGATTATTATCACAACAAAAAAGAAGGAAAGAGGAACAACTGGAATAACAATTGGTGGCGAACGATTGAGGAGAGTGGAGAGTTTCAAGTACCTAGCAAGCCTGATACAGGAAAATGAAAAAAAAAAAGACAGAGAAATAAACGAGCGGGGGAGAAAAGCACAAGCATTTCGGAAGATTGTCAGAAGCCTGATATGGAACGAGGATGTACTCCAAATCCGTAAAAATGTTATATACCGCTCATACTATGTCCCGATCCTGACATACGCATCAGAAACCTGGATTATGAAAGGAAGAGAGAAAAGTAAAGTACAAGCTAGTTAGATGAAATTCTTGAGAAACAGTATTGGAGTGACAAAGATAGACAGGTTAAGAAATGAGAGCATCAGAGAGTTAATGAAGGTGGAACCATTACAGGAGGAGATACAGAAATCAAGGCTGAGATGGTATGGGCACGTTAATAGAATGCAGAGAAGTGGATGCCCAGGAGGATACACTAGATGAAACTGGAAGGAAAAAGACCAAGAGGAAGACCGAGAGACTGATGGCTGAAATGAGTAGAGGAATGCGTCCATAAAAAAGGAGAAGACTGGACCAAGGTGAAGAAGGAGAGATGGTGGCAAGACAGAAGACGATGGAGAGGCCTATGTTCCATACAGACGCAGCCAGAGGCTGGAAACTGTCCGAGATGATCATGATGATGATGACATACTCTCAGTTTAATTTTGACAATATTGAATAGAAGTTGGTAAAGAAATGTGCGTTTTCTAATTCTGTAATTTTGTTTAGGATCTCTTTTTTTCTCACTTTTGGCTATGGATGAATATTTTCATTTCCTCAAAAATATTAGTTTTGCAGCTTTAAGTACTCTGTGCTTTAAGATCGTTCTCTATTGCAACATTATCTCCTGGTCCGCCTATATGTTTTACTATAGATAACTATTAACTTTATAGAGTTGGGACCAGTCAATGTGTTGTTTAAAACAAGTTTTAAAAGTTCCGCTCAGCTGGCCAATCTAGTATTTGCTGTAATGATTGCATTCCTGGTTTGTTCAGCTTCCCCGTTTGCTCAGAGGTGTCATACACCAGTTTATTCCTTAAGTTGTTGGTGCAAACAAAAGAGATCTTGATATCTGTTTTTTAAACAACGTAGAATAACATTTATGAATTGATATGACATTACCCTTGAGTGCCTGAGAAGTGGGGCAGCGTTGCTTCCTTGTGTCAGGATGACATAGTCGCTCTCCCGCATTGGCTTCGTGTGCATACTGCATGTGTAGCCAGGATCCCGCTTCTGGTCCAAGTATTTTTGGTTGTCGCCACTTCGGCGGCTTACGCTCACGGGATGATGAAAAGATGATGACAACACACGCACACACACACACACACACACACACACACACACACACACACCCTGTCCCGAGTGGAGAAAATCCCCGCCCCGACTGGGAATCGAACCCAGGGCTCTGACTTTGAGAGCCAACAACGCTAACTACAAGACCACGAGCTCTTTACACTGGTTTGGTTACCATCGGTTTCAGATTTTACTACAACGAATGAACTCCAGGGGAAGTCTGCGATGAAGGCGATGTAAATATCTCCCAATGTAATATCTTTGTTACTACTCGTATTTATACAGTACGACACACAGACTTTTTCCTGTTGTGGTATTGTTGCTAATCCTGTCTAAAAATTATATTTATACGTATTCAGTAAATCAATATTCCCTCATACGCATATTAATACCACATATTACAATAGGCAATTTTGTACCGTCGTTGTTGTCTGATCTTCCCCGCTTTATCCCGATTATGGTACGTTTCTTTTAAGATTTATCGATTTCTGCAGTGCAACTGACTACGAGGGTGTGGGCGCGCGGCTTTGTGTAGGAGCTGTCGGGATGCAATACGTCATGACTACCCGCGTACTCTGTCGCTAGGTGCGTACGACGCTTTACAAAGCAACAGTGGTGCATGGATTGACCAATTCAGATACAGTTACTCTATGTGAGTGCAGGAACTGCCTGTGCTGTGCATACGGTAGCAAGTTGGAGAAATGATATCGAGCACCGGTACTGAATTTTTTACAAGAACAGGTATTTATAAATAACTTCACAAATTACTGTACATAATAATACTATTATCAAAAATTAGCATTCAGAATAATGACACAGAAATATTACCTGGCGACGTATCTACGGTTTCTTCGTTCGTGCTAATGAATTCTGAAAACGTTGTAACAATTCAGTCTTACTGACCATTGTTGTGGCTTCCTTTTCCTCTGTTATAATGCTTTCCCTTGTTTGTAAATGCATAATAAAGTACAGGATAATAACAATGTGATGCATAAGATGGTGATCTCTTTGTACGGTTTCTCTGAGTCCTTTTTAATCTGTCTTCTCACATTTGTCCACTGCGTTGACATTGTTGTTGTTGTGGTCTTCAGTCCCGAGACTGGTTTGATGCAGCTCTCCATGATACCCTATCCTGTGCAAGCTTCTTCATCTCCCAGTACTTACTGCAACCCACATCCTTCTGAATCTGCTTAGTGTATTCATCTCTTGGTTTCCCTCTACGATTTTTACCCTCCACGCTGCCCTCTAATGCTAAATTTGTGATCCCTTGATGCCTCAGAATATGTCCTACCAACCGGTCCCTTCTTCTTGTCAAGTTGTGCCACAAACTTCTCTTCTCCCCAATCCTATTCAATACTTCCTCATTAGTTATGTGATCTACCCATCTAATCTTCAGCATTCTTCTGTAGCACCACATTTCAAAAGATTCTATTCTCTTCTTGTCCAAACTATTTACCGTCCATGTTTCACTTCCATACATGGCTACACTCCATACAAAATACTTTCAGAAACGACTTCCTGATACTCGATGTTAACAAATTTCTCTTCTTCAGAAACGCTTTCCTTGCTATTGCCAGTCTACATTTTATATCTTCTCTACTTCGACCATCATCAGTTATTTTGCTCCCCAAATAGCAAAACTCCTTTACTACTTTAAGTGTCTCATTTCCTAATCTAATTCCCTCAGCATCACCCGACTTAATTCGACTACATTCCATTATCCTCGTTTTGCTTTTGTTGATGTTCATCTTATATCCTCCTTTCAACACACTGTCCATTCCGTTCAACTGCTCTTCCAAGTCCTTTGCTGTCTCTGATAGAATTACAATGTCATCGGCGAACCTCAAACACATATTTAGCACTTCCGTTGCGATATGGAAAAGAGTCTGAAGACAGCCTAAATGCTTGGTGTCCTTGACTGCAATTTAATTTTCGTAAGGATGCTAGGTTTTCTTCCCCTAATTGATTTAACTTAAATAATTGTTCGAAACATAATTGGTCAACTCAGGGTCTAAATATAGTTTCGAATATCAGTTGAATATACTCGTATCTTCTACTATAGGCCACCTTATTTATTATCCTTCCAGCTACACATTTCGGAGAATTATAGATCCATAATTAGGTGGATTTACTTCGTTTAGTAAGACGTGGGAGTTTTGTAAGTATGTCTTTTGGATAACCTGTAATTCTGCCTTTCAATGGTCAGAGGCTACTTTTCTGGGCGAATTTATACGATACTCGCGTTCTGTGCACTTTCTGTAGGAGTGTTTGTACAAAGTGTTTCTCATGTAAATACTATTGGAAAAGCCTGCTACTGAAATAACTTAAATAAAAATTATGAATACCTTATATATATATATATATATATATATATATATATATATATATATATATATATATATATATATATATATAGGGTGGGTCACTAACTATTGCCACCTAGAATAACTCCGAAAGTATGAGGGGAGCTGAAAAGTTCGTGGGACAAAAGTTGCATGGGACAACGGGGGCCATAATATGACGTTGGTTTTTTGTTGCTGGGTGGGGTAGCGTCAGAGATATGGAGGTCAATTTTTTTTTCATGGGATGCTATAGTTTGGTACTTATTTTCTGATAGCGACTATCGAGACGAATCCAACAATTTGTAACAGTAAAGTTTTTGAAGGTCAACAAAGGTCACAAAGGTGGCATGAACGTCCATTTACGGATGGTGTTCAAAGTGATGACCCAGTCTTCTTAACAATGGATTGAGTGGTATTCTTTATCACTTCGGCACTTATCGAATCATATGCTCTGACAATTCTCTCTCGTATATCGTGCAAACAGTAAATATTCACCGAATACGGCGTATCCATCTAACGTGCCATTCATACGTAAACACCATTTCGTCTCCAGCCATCCTGATTTAGGTTTTCCGTGATTTCCCTAAATCGTTTCAGGCAAATGCCGGGATGGTTCCTTTGAAAGGGCACGGCCGATTTCCTTCCCCATCCTTCCCTAACCCGAGCTTGCGCTCCGTCTCTAATGACCCCGTTGTCGACGGGGCGTTAAGCAACACTAACCTAACCTGTAAACACCATTCGACGGTTTCGCAATACAACACTAATAGGAACGGTAAGACTAGCATTGTCGAATCAAGCGAATGTGAATGATGTATTACTTCGAAGAACAAGTCGGTATGCTTCTCATTTACGGAGAATTCCAACGAAATTAAGTGAGAGCTAGAGACTTATACGTTGAAAGATATCCTCAACGTGCTCACCCTACACGTCGTACATTTAAATATGTGAATGATAAATTGAGAACAACTGGATCTTTAACATATCGGAAACATATCCGACAAAAGAAATTTACTAACTCGGAAACGGAAATTGGTAGTCTTGCCACTGTGATTCGAAATCCTTGTGTTAGTTCGATTCAAATCGCAAGGGAATCTGGCGTGAGCCAGAGTAGTTTTGTTCGTGTTCTGCACCGCCATAAATATCATCCTTACCATATCAGTCTCCATCAGGAATTAACTGGTACGGATTTTATGCGTCGCATTGAATTCTGCCGATTGGCTCAGCTTCGGATTCGGAGGGATGGCACGTTTATTAATTTCATTTTATTTACTGACGAGGATACATTCACGAACCATGGAAATATTAATTTGAATAACATGCATTATTGGGCAACTGAAAGTTGTACACCAAAAACCGTGGTCGGTGAATGTATGGTGTGGGATTCTGGAGGACAGAATTATAGGCCCCCATATCATCGAAGGAAATCTTAATGGTAGGAAGTACACCACATTCCTGCAAGAAATACCTATAGGAACAAGGAAGAGAATGTGGCACGAACACGACGGGCGTCCTTCACATTCTTCGCTGATGGCCAGAAATGAGTTGCAGAGACAGTTCCCTAATCATTGGATTGGGCCCGGAGGAGATCCGTCGTGGCCCGCTCTTTCGCCAGACTTGACGCCTCTGGATATTTCTTGTGGGGATTCCTAAAAGACATTGTTTATACAGACGTCCTAACTACACCTAAAGATATGCGAGAGAGAATAGTCAGAGCATGTACTTCGATATGTGCCTATGAGATAAAGAATACCACTCAATCCATGATAAGAAGATTGCAGCACTGCATTGATACCAATGGTCATCAGTTCTAACACCTCTTGTAAATGGACGTTCTTGCCACCTTTAAAGACCTTACTGTTACACATCATTGGATTCATCTCGATAGCCGGTATCAGAAAATAAGTACCAAACCATATCATCCCTTTTACAAAAATAAAGTTGACCTTCATATGTCTGACGCGACCCCACCTAGCAACAAAACACCACCGTCATATTATGGCCCCCGTTGTCACATGCAACTTTTGTCGTACAAACTTTTCAGCTCCTATCATACTTCTGGAGTTATTCTTGATGGGAATAGTTGGTGACTCACCCTGTATATTAAACGTTTCGCAGAAACGCATGGTGGGAAGAGTAATAACTTTCACTGGTTCTATTAATCAGTATTTTCAATTGATATTGACACCAATCAGATAGAAGTCCATTAGAAGGTTTGCATTCATGGTTTTAGTAATTTCATCAGTTGGCGTCGGAATGGTTTCAAAATCTGAATTTGTAGGAAATTACGTTACTTGGACAGACACAACCGACATTCTTCATTAACAATGAAACTGTTATTTTAGAAAATCTGTGAGGATTTTTTCTTATCACTATAATATTTCTTCATTGTCTTTAGCATTCCCCGAAACGTTGTAGTTCCTTATACATTTGTATTCCTTGGTAGTGAACTGTTTCAACCACTACAGTGCTTTAGTAGGCATGGTTCTACTTGAGGTTGTACTCCCTTACCTACTATTGACCTTTTAATTCATTTACTCACCTATTTAAAGGGAAAGCAACAGTTTAACGTAGACCCGACGCCCGTGTATAACCTGCCACTTTTCATATACACGAAACATTGCCAGAGGTGAAAGAAGAATAGAAATGAATAAATACCTCTTCCGACAGGGTGCCCCGTTATCTCTTATAAAACGAAAGCTCTTTTATACGGCTTCCGCAGGCAGTGTGAGTGGCTGAACGTAGCATGTTCGAGTTTTTTGTGCGTCTGATGTCTGACTCGGTGGCGTCCTGTGTGTTCTTCCAGTGCGAGTATGTTTGCAGCATGGATAATGCAGCCCCTAAAAAGACGTCAAAAATTACTTCCGATCTGTTTATCGTTGGACTGTTGTTCTTAAGTGTTTAGTGGAAAAAGTATCCGACGAGGCGTACTTAGCTACTATGCTTGGTTCCTAGAAACAATTTCCAGTGATATTGTAGAATTTGCACTATGTAGATAATGTGAAGGCCTTGAACAGCTTCTTCTTTATAGTCCAATTCCAGAATTACATTTGTTCTTCGCATCAGATATAATCCTTGTATAGCATGACATTATTCGCAATAATCCCTGTAACCTAGGGCAAACATTTTGTCACTGACCATGTAAAATAATTTCTCTCTGACAGACGTAGCCAAGTTATGAGTTGAAGATGTTTCTCCAAATCCTCACCGCCAGCTAATCATGAGAACTAAGGAAGGCTCTAGTCGCTGTTCCGTTTTTCGCTGATGCTCACTTGGTTCGCATACTCACTCCGTAGTAAAATACGCAAAAAAAGCTGCCCCCATCTCTTGACACACACTTAAGTTGTCCGAGTGGTACTTTTGCAATCCAATCTACATTCTGAACGTAGTGACATGTTTTTATGCTTACATACTCTCCGCAACACATCGCCAGAAAAAGACACTGTGCAACACATAGCACAAAAAGGGAGTACATGGAATTCCTAACCGCTAACGAGAGCGGAATCAGAACACGCCATCCTCTATTTACCGTCACTCGCGTTACCCATCACAGATAAGCAACTGACACGCTGGCTGAAATGTTATACCTGATCATGCTAATCACCCTTGTCGCCAGCGCAATTCGTGACTCAGCCCACCTACTGACCTTGCTGGACGTCTTCCGTGCTGGCTTTAGCAGCGGTCTCCCTCTGCATCATTCAGCACGTGCTAAGTTTTTCGTCACTTGTGGCCCACAACGTATAACACCAGCCTGGGTGTCGTGTCCCTGTAGAGTTTGTCAACAAACATAGTTTGACAGGAACTCATTACCGCACATTCCACGGGACTAGGTTGGCGCCAGCGATTTTTCCTATCTCTTCACAAGTACGCCTAAACGCTCAGACTGCGTTTCACTGTCAACAGTGCTCTGTTTAGAAGTTGCACTGTCTGGTGATGGGGGTGTGGAGGACGCCCCGCCCCCCCCCCCCCCTCCACGTATCACTATAAAAAAGTATTTATTTTCTGGCTAAACAAAATGCTGTGCGGTTTTCATACACAAATTAGGCATGAAACGGACATGTTGACCACAAGCAATGCCAAGGATTTCACAGCGCTATTTTGTTCCTATGTTTGTTGTTCTTTCTCGCCAAAGTTCGGTTTTGTCCTTTTTGTACGGGTATGCAGGCCTATTTATCCACCAGAATGTGCAAATGATGTCTTGTAAGACGCAGAAAGAAGTTTCAATTATTTACGTCCCATTTGTTCAAACACAAGGTCTTCCCGACTTCTATCATACGTTCTCTATGAGTTGTTTCCTCTGTATTTCCTGGACACCTCACCCTGTATATCTCAGCGGTATTCTAATCAGCCGAACATACTACTGTAGACCACATTCGTCTGTTACCTGAATAACTGGCTTCAGGTTGACCTGGGCTGTCAGATCCTACTTTGGCGATAAAATAATAAATGTCGGGTCGCTAGGGCCTCCCGTCGGGTAGACCGTTCGCCGAGTGCAAGTCTCTCGGTTTCACGCCACTTTGGCGATTTGCGTGTCGATGGGGATGAAATGATGATGATTAGGACAACACAACACCCAGTCCCTGAGTGGAGAAAATCTCCGACCCAGCCGGGAATCGAACCCGGGCCCTTACGATGGACATTCTTTCACGCTGACCACTCAGCAACAAGGTGCGGACTCTTTGACGATGTTGTAGTCTATAATCACGTATGGCTTTCCTTTCCCTTAGCACATTATTGATCTTGCTGCGTCATACATAGCTCGTACAATAGTGCCATATTCATTTTACGAATGTATGAACATAGTATCGCGCAATCATTATCGCCAAAATGTGCTGTACGCACTAGACATTTACGATTAGGTCTATGTTTTGGTGGTAATCGTAACTCGTTTATTTTGTGAGTACTTACACAGTCAGGTGATTTCCTTTTACCCTTCGACCAAAGCGATTGTCGAACTGTCGAATGGCAACGACAATATTGTTCCTTTCCCGTCGATACAAAGGCGCTGCACGCGTCAATAACACAAGCATAATTTTTAAAGCTCATTTCGTGGTGTGTGTGTGTGTGTGTGTGTGTGTGTGTGTGTGTATTTGTGTGTTTGTGTGTGTTCTGGAGTCTAATTAACCCTACAGCCACTCACGCATCGTAATTCGTCTCAAAGCTTTATTTTTCATCACATGTAATGAGTGTCAAATCGAACACAAGATAAAATGAAAAAAATTTGTGACATGCTTATAGGAAAACAAAATTATCCCTGCCAGTCCTGTCTAATGAAACACTACAACAACATCATTTATGATCTGACAAATATAATAGTCCAATGAAGGCCATTGGTTCAGTTACATGTTAGTAACTGAACTCCTTTAACCTTACTTTGTTTCCGTTAATTTTTTTTCACTTGTATACAGTATTGAACATGGAACTAGAAAGAAACAAATTAGAAGCTCCTAATATATTTCCAGGTGCATTGCTCCAAGCACCACGCTTCCGTCCAGGAATTGGGATTGTTTCGTAAACTATAGATTTCAGCGATAAGTCGTCCGTTTTAAATTTTATTGGCAGATTTAGATTTCAGCTAGAAGCTAGCCATTCTCAATGCACTATTATTTTTGCTCAATGCATGTAATGCTAGAGGATCAGGTATTACATGCATTGAGCAAAAATAATAGTGCATTGAGAATGGCTAGCTTCTAGCTGAAATCTAGATCTGCCAATAAAATTTAAAAAGGGTGACTGATCGCTGAAATCTATAGTTTACAAGTCAATATAACAGTCGCTGAGTGCAACAACTTTCTGAATGGAAGTGAACCTGATCAGGAGTGTTGATGTTTTTAAAACATCGGGAATCTGATACATCGATATTTCAAAATATGTCGTTACAAAGCCCATATACACTCCTGGAAATGGAAAAAAGAACACATTGACACCGGTGTGTCAGACCCACCATACTTGCTCCGGACGCTGCGAGAGGGCTGTACAAGCAATGATCACACGCACGGCACAGCGGACACACCAGGAACCGCGGTGTTGGCCGTCGAATGGCGCTAGCTGCGCAGCATTTGTGCACCGCCGCCGTCAGTGTCAGCCAGTTTGCCGTGGCATACGGAGCTCCATCGCCGTCTTTAACACTGGTAGCATGCCGCGACAGCGTGGACGTGAACCGTATGTGCAGTTGACGGACTTTGAGCGAGGGCGTATAGTGGGCATGCGGGAGGCCGGGTGGACGTACCGCCGAATTGCTCAACACGTGGGGCGTGAGGTCTCCACAGTACATCGATGTTGTCGCCAGTGGTCGGCGGAAGGTGCACGTGCCCGTCGACGCCAAGACCGTAGGATCCTACGCAGTGCCGTAGGGGACCGCACCGCCACTTCCCAGCAAATTAGGGACATTGTTGCTCCTGGGGTATCGGCGAGGACCATTCGCAACCGTCTCCATGAAGCTGGGCTACGGTCCCGCACACCGTTAGGCCGTCTTCCGCTCACGCCCCAACATCGTGCAGCCCGCCTCCAGTGGTGTCGCGACAGGCGTGAATGGAGGGACGAATGGAGACGTGTCGTCTTCAGCGATGAGAGTCGCTTCTGCCTTGGTGCCAATGATGGTCGTATGCGTGTTTGGCGCTGTGCAGGTGAGCACCACAATCAGGACTGCATACGACCGAGGCACACAGGGCCAACACCCAGCATCATGGTGTGGGGAGCGATCTTCTACACTGGCCGTACACCACTGGTGATCGTCGAGGGGACACTGAATAGTGCACGGTACATCCAAACCGTCATCGAACCCATCGTTCACCATTCCTAGACCGGCAAGGGAACTTGCTGTTCCAACAGGACAATGCACGTCCGCATGTATCCCGTGCCACCCAACGTGCTCTAGAAGGTGTAAGTCAACTACCCTGGCCAGCAAGATCTCCAGATCTGTCCCCCATTGAGCATGTTTGGGACTGGATGAAGCGTCGTCTCACGCGGTCTGCACGTCCAGCACGAACGCTGGTCCAACTGAGGCGCCAGGTGGAAATGGTATGGCAAGCCGTTCCACAGGACTACATCCAGCATCTCTACGATCGTCTCCATGGGAGAATAGCAGCCTGCATTGCTGCGAAAGGTGGATATACACTGTACTAGTGCCGACATTGTGCATGCTCTGTTGCCTGTGTCTATGTGCCTGTGGTTCTGTCAGTGTGATCATGTGATGTATCTGACCCCAGGAATGTGTCAATAAAGTTTCCCCTTCCTGGGACAATGAATTCACGGTGTTCTTATTTCAATTTCCAGGAGTGTATATAGACGAAACGTATTGATATATTGACGGAAAATATGTCGACGTACTGGCTTTAAAAGTTACAGCTGCACATTGTAGGTATACTGCTAGTTTTAGACCTGTGTATTTAAGTATTGATTTATTATTAGATATTCTGTACATCAGCAAGCTAGCAGCCTGCTTCACTCCTTTGAGCAAGAACTGAAAGGAAAACGATGCACGTTAACGCTTGGCGATAACGACTTTACTTTTTAATGGTAACTGCATGCAAGTGGCACAACAAAAGGTGTCCGATGGGTCCGTCGTTCGGTTTCGTACATATCGGACTTGTCTGGAACACTTCATCTGGACTTCCCCGTTTTTTCATTTCTGCAAACGCCAGCAACCTAGCAAATGTAGTGCCAAATTGCGCAGTGAAATTAAACATTGCAGTTTCTGCTCGTAGCACCGAGCGTCTATTACGTCAGCATTTCCCCTCACAAGTCTCCGCCTACCGCAGAGATCAATCTTGTCATTTAGATTTTTGTTCATCATTTTCAGCAACTGTTTTTGAAGAATTTCGAAGTGAAGAAGTAACACACTAGTTGCGTTAAAAACTATTTTTAACGCAACTGGCGTGCTATTTCTTCACATCGTAAATCTTATTCTTTTCACATCGCCACCCCCTAGTGCAATCCGACATCTTCTTTGTGCCACCTATATTTGCTATACACAGTCAAAGAAAAAAGACTGGACATAATGAAAGCTAAAAAGGTAGTAAGATTACTTCACTCAGTGAAAGTGAATTATGTTCTCTTACAATTTGAAAAGAAAAATTTCAAATATTTACCGAAAATTGGGAAAAAATACAATGTAAAATAAAAATATCGGCACCCGATGTTGGAATTTCGATATCGATGTTAGAAAATATCGCCGTTATTTATAGATGTTTCTTGAAAAAGTATCAACATATCACTATTTTATTAACAGCCCTATCAGGAATGTGTTCAACAGACTTTCAGTTCGATTCTGGGTACACGGGTTACATGTTTCAACACATTTCAAAACAAGATTTTTTAAGTAGGATTTTCTTGAAACTTGAAGTGTGGAGTGGGAAGAGTGGGTTTACGGTTGCAGCTCAATATAGTTCTGAAATTTAACAACAACAATGTTGCTGCATGACATGCTACTACCAGTATTCTTCAGTTTTTCCTTGGTGCACGTTTCTTCAAACTGATAATGAACTGATAGTCTCCAGAATGAGATTTTCACTCTGCAGCGGAGTGTGCGCTGATATGAAACTTCCTGGCAGATTAAAACTGTGTGACCGACCGAGAATAGAAGCTTTCGAAATGTGGTGCTACAGAAGAATGCTGAAGATAAGGTGGGTAGATCACGTAACTAATGGGGAGGTATTGAATAGGATTGGGGAGAAGAGAAGTTTGTGGCACAACTTGACTAGAAGAAGGAATCAGTTGGTAGGACATGTTTTGAGGCATCAAGGGATCCCAAATTTAGCATTGGAGGGCACCGTGGAGGGTAAAAATCGTAGAGGGAGACCAAGAGATCAATACACTAAGCAGATTCAGAAGGATGTAGGTTGCAGTAGGTACTGGGAGATGAAGAAGCTTGCACAGGATAGAGTAGCATGGAGAACTGCATCAAACCAGTCTCAGGACTGAAGAGCACAACAACAACAATAAAAAGTACTTATATGCTGGCGAGCTAAATGTTTGAATACATAACTTTCGAGTAGCAATAAATGACATTGCTTATTACAGCGGTTTAATAACAATATACGGCACAGAATGTTCCAAACTCGAATTTTGCTTATCACGCGAAAACGCGTCTGCCACAGCTACAAGGAATCCGGGAAGGAGTTGTTAGTGGCTGCTGTAGTTTACTGCCTGAGGTGTTTCAGAAATCAGTAGTATACACAAACACGTAATACTCAGATTATGTTGTAACGCTATCTTGCACGCAGTGTAGTGAGTTTGCTACTTTAATTTGTCGAACCTAACAATGGTACACAACTCCAATTTGTCGTTATGCATCGGTGATTTGAGAGCAACAGATTGAAAGTTCCGCATCTCCACAAAATTCGCATGGCGGGAAAACAAGTAAATCACGCAGAAAATGTTGGTATGCTGTAAATCAACAGTGTCATTAAGATACATTATTTCATAAACGTTTTGTTACTTGTTCGGCTGATGAGTGTCCGAAAAGTTTCTCCGTACATCCAAATGTAAAAATGAATAATACGCCCGAGGCGTACTTGGCTCGTGTTCCCTAGATAATGTATTTTACAACCTGTTTTTAACGTACTTACACCTCACTTTAAGTTACTACTGTCACTGAGTTGCTGCTTTGCCTGACCGTGAGCGGCGTTAGCAGCACGTATCGATATATCCCCTCTCGTAGTATCTTTGCTTGACTGCCATTACTTCCCGGTCGTTATCTGTCAAAGCCAGTTCGGATAGCGAGTTCAGGTCGGAAGTTCGGGCTGCCAGTCAGTTGGAACGTGTCTGGAGCGCAGTCTGGACCTACCAGTCGGGGATCTGCAATGCGGCCCTAGTGCAGTCAGGTGGAGCAGCAGTGAGGTCTGCGGCGACATGGCTCGCCCGACCTTTGCCGCGACGCATCACTTGAGACAGGCCACGGTCTTGGTGGATCGTCGGTCGGTCGTCCTGTCGGAAGACGGGTTTTGGCTCGCCGATCGTTCATGAGTCGGCTTTGTGTGTGTATCGACTCCCGATTTGTCTTTGTCAGTGCTTAATTACTGTTGAGTATCATTCAGGTCTTGGTGCAGTGTTTGTCAGGTTGTGTGTGTAGTTGGCGCTATTTCCACTGACTACTATTTTAGATGTTGTCGGCACTCTGAGGGTAGTCGGTCGGTTGGTGCGGACCAGGGAGGGTATCTCTGCGCGGTGCAGTCGACTGGGACCGCTGGCAGTCCCTGCGCAGTGTTGGAGCGTGTGTGGAGCTGTCTGATCGCTACGAGCTTCGTGGTTCACCCAGGACGTCAAAGTTCAGTAGTGGTTTAAACTACCCAGGACACGTCTATGTTGTGTGGTTCATATCGGTGGTTCACTGCTGGGGAGCTTTTCCTGTGAGCAATACTGAGTGTTTGTATTGCTGAAATTTAGCTGCCATCTGGTGGAATTAACTATATTGGTTGACTACAATTCATGTGCACCAGCGGAATTTCCTGCCTTGTGACTGTTAGTGATCCGGTTACCTGCCATGACCACTAACGTAATTTCAGGCACCGTCCTGTCCTCACGTGTTGTCGCTGTCCAACACGGTGTGTAGTTTTGACAACTTAATACATACAAATATTTGATTGTGGATAATCACGTCCATAACATTTTGTGTTTGAATTCTCATGTACTGATTGGTGGTAAGGAAGTCGTCTCGTCGGTCGGTCCGTGGCTGCCCTTGGTTGGGTTCCTACGGGTCTAATGTTGTTGGGCTCACCACTTGTCTTACCTAAGTAAACGACGACAGACCGACCCCCTGGAGGCTTCTGAGTGCCGTTGTCTTTATTGTCTTTCTCCCTAGTGTTTAATTATGTGTTCAGCTGTTTAAAATTTAAGGCTTATGGTGATATTTTTTAAAAAAAATTGGAAAATTAAATCTGGTCTTTCGGCCTTGCAATCTCATTCTTAAATTTCTTTAAAGTTTAAACATTAAGTCCTTCTGCCTTTAAAAAATTATGGTAATACATTTTAAAATTTTGAAATTTAATTGTGGCCTTCAGCCATTTGTATTGCGCCTTGCATATGTTTGTGCTATCTACTTTGCGTTGAGGCTTTCCACCTACCTGACATTTGTTCCTTTAATTATTTTATTTGATGTTTTAGTTGCATTTTTATCTTGTTGATTTTTAAGATTTCTTGTTTGGAGGCTTTCTGCCATGAAAGAGTTGCATTTGGTAGAGGTTCGGCTACGTGTCACTTTGGTTGTAAATGTTATTAAATTAAAATTAGAAGGTGAAACTGACCGCAACCTTATTTGGCCCTTTCCACAATCCTAATTACCTGTTCTGCCCAGCAGGTTTAGCGCGCATCTGAATACGGTTCTTTGTCTTTTCCTATAATATGCCACCTGTTATGTCTGCATGTGTTATATACCCAATCACTTCAATAGCATACGAAACATAATGTGGTGGATTTCATAATGGTGTTATCTTTTAAAGTCTGTCAACGTTTAGTTATCGTCACAAACCGAGAAATGTGCATCTCAGTATCAATACTCCATATAGATAATGCAAAGATTGTATTTATTTACAACCATGCGAAGTTAGAGGCGTCTGTGAGACAGTTAAAATTTTTTTGTTCGTTTGTTCACGTCTGGCTTCCACGTTTGGCGATGGAGATTCTGCACGTACAGAAAAAATGTACATGTTTTCCACTGATGAACAGCTGTAACTAGTTAATTATTCGCCAGTCAGTATAGAAGGCACGTTGCGAAATACAGTAAAGGAATTATGAAAGTGAGCACAAGTATTTAACACGTTTACATTAAAAGTAACACACAAAGCCTATCGCGAACATGCAAACCGGATCGACGCTTTCTGCCACGAATAGTAACAAATTATGAAATGTCTGTTATTTGTTGTAAGAGTATAAGTCCCTGGTAGCTGAGTGGTCAGCGCTACGGATTGTCATACTTAACGGTCCGGATTCGATTCCCGGCTGGGTAGGAGATTTTCTCCGCTCAGGGACTGTGTTGTGTTGTTTTCATCATCAATTCATCCACATGGACACTTAAGTGGATGAAGTGGCGTTAACTCGAAAGACTGGCACCAGGTCAACGGTCTACCAGACGGGTGGGCCTAGCCACACTGCATTTCCATTTAATGCAATGTTTTTTGTTGCAATAACGTTCACAGCTTCAGATAATTAGCGGCTGTGCACGCTTAATGTTAGGAAACTACGTATTTTTGAGTCGAATAATTATGTCCTACCTGACATTATCACTAATACTGCTCCGTGTGTTGTAGAATTGCAACTTGTTTATAATGGGGATCTGTGAGTGGCTTAAACTGCCGGAATAATTCTTCTTCAGACATTTAAATAAATGGACGAGATCAAACCATGCTTTCCTCTGTCTACAGCTGCGGACATCGCAGTGCGTCCTCAATGATGTCACACCCCATCAGCTGCATACCAAAGCATGGTAGGACCCAAAAACATCTATTTCCACAACGCTTTGTTACGGAAAATTTATGCCATGCTACTGCATTATTTGAGCGATAGTTCAAGTTCAATGTGACGTAGTTAGCATGAAAGGTAACGTCTATTTTAACAATTCTGCAGCATGAATAATTTAATACTGGACAATGAATGAACTAAACATCGACCTATGTCCCATGGCCAAACAAACATTTATTAAGACTTGATGACAGGAAATATTGCAGTTTTAGTTTTTGTTGTGTTAATAGTATGCATACGGAAAATAAGGAATAGCTACATACAGCAAAAACAAATTCTTGTTATTGAATTGTAATAAAGTTGGAATAATTTTTTCATTTATCAGCTTATCTGCACCTGTTTTTTGTGGATGTGCGTTTGTCAACTTTTCAATCGATTTGATATATCTATGTCATCGCTTTCTGTGTTTTTATTGTCATTGACGGTATGGAAGTAGAGGTTCCTACAAAAGAAAAAGTGGGAAAGAAAGCGAAATGTAATAAATCGAACTTTCTGCTTTCTTGACATTTGCTCAGACTGCTGCTTGCTCCACAGCCTTTTTAATAAGTTGCAGTTGTCTCTGATTCTGCCTCAGACACCTGCTCCGCTTTCTGGTAAGCGTTTCCCGAGAGTTTGTTCTTCACGTTTCATAGGTAATACTTGTGACCTGCGGATGATGAGCTACTGAGAGGTTGCAGGGTAGTCATCCCGAATACTCTCTACAGCCTTTCCCTCGTTCTAGAAATGGTTCATTTACATCTAGTAGTTTATTCATTGTGCCAGCTATAGTTAATGTCATAAACTCACAGTATTTTCACTCTCGTGCCTCAGATTATGCAACACTATAAACATATTTTCTAGTGGTATGTTGTCTGTATTAGGAAAGGGACTGCGCAATTAGTTCAGGATTCAAGTCTGTCGGAAACTGCTACGCAGTTTATTATTATTTTTCTTGTTACATTTTTAAAAGACAGCATTCGCATTTCACTTGTTGCAATCTTTCCCTGTTCCCTGAAACCACTAAAATTACTATGGAAGCATAAGGTTACTTTCAAATGTGAAAAATGATCAGTCATGTAACTGGAACAAATATTCTGTTGAAACTCAACAGTTGCAGTTGAGGGACTCTTGTGAATAGCCTATCTGTTAAATTATTACTCCTCTATACGCCAGTAATCAGTAGGTGAAATCCAATTAAATTGAAGTAATATCAGAAATCAGTTAAATAAATTTTGAAATAGAAACTAATAAAAAGTAACACCAATTTTCGTCACCAAGACAGGTGAAATTGATAGGACTTTAAAGATACTCCTCATTTCAAAATATCAAAAGTTCCATGATAGAAGACCTTCTTCCATTTTAAGGTTCAAGATGGTGAAATCAGGAGTATGGCTAAACTTTCCACAAGTTATATAACTACTTTTATAATTACATAAAATATTACACACTACAATTAATATCTTCTAAACAGCATTAATATATCATACAGCACTTTAATGTGTAGAAGTCAGAATATTTACAGAAGCAGCTCAGAATATAGTCTAAGATCTCACAAGCACAAAAGCAATAGAAAATGCTGGAGACTTCATACATAGCTAGATCGTTTTTCATCTTCAGTGGGTTATTTGTGTGATAACTCGTATTGATATGATATGAACCATTCTACATTCACATTACACATTCATAAGTAAATATGGCTACATGCTGATTGTCTGCACTTTTTAGTAATGTTGTGAATTAGTAAATGCTACCCATAACCTTCTACACACTACAAAATGAGAAATTCTACTGAACAGAGGAAATTTTAAGGGGAAACTTTTTCAGTTTGTTTACAGAGTTTACTTCAGTCTCTCAGATAATTATCACTGGGTAAGAGATGAAAAGTTTTGGTGGCAGCACTGTGCTCAACATCTTTATGGTAATGACCACCTTAATGTAATTTTTTCTTGTGATATTGTAATTATGTATATCACTGCTCCTTTTTAGCTGCAGTGTATCATTAACTACCTTCATGAGGAAAAAGAATATACTGAGACAGTAGTCAAAATGCCTAACTCATGAAACACATGTGTACAAACGATTGTAGGTGAGAACCACATATTATTCTTGCAGTGCATATTCGACCAATGAACAATTTCTTTCTTAAAGTTTAGTTACTCTAGAACATGTGGAAAATTTTAGTTGTGCATTCCCTCATGTGAATCTAAAGTCAGTCACTAGACTGTAACACAGCCCAGGAAACATGTGTTCCTAGGTACACCGTTCTCTAGCTCACTATTTTTCATACTTGATACCACAGCTGCACTCTAGTTCGTAAATATCTTCAGTGAGGAACGACACATACACTGGACAGAAGACTGCCAAATGTCTGTTTACCATGTTTGATATTTTGATCCTGTTAGTCCTTAATTGTCAAATAAGGTGTCACTAATCATGAACAGCAACAATATAACTACATAAACACTCAGTAATGTTCACTCTTGCAGAAAATACATATAACAGACCACTCACAGCTTAAGCATGTATTTATTTGTTACAGTTGTTCTCAACATTAAGAAGTGCATGCAACTTAACTGCCATGAAACCCTTCATAAGCTCTAAAATTCTTGAGCTATTCGCAGTACATGTACAATGCTAAAAACAGACTGTTGATTTTATAGTCACAATACCTGTAATAAATAATTACTTCACTTCTCCAACACATGGGAACAGATACTACTGAATCATAGTTACTCAAACTAACTTCTGTGAAAACCAAACTGGTTTGAATTCATGTAACAATGTTTTAAAATGCCTCTTAGCCAGTAATTATTATTATTATTTATTTTATGGTCTTCATTGGACCACTGTAGTCAAAAATACAAAGTTCTAAACAAGTTGTTACACACGGATACAATTTGGTTCGACAATAACTTAATATATTTAGGTAATATAATTATTAGAGGCTATTCTTATATAAAAGGTGTTTTGCTCTTCGTTCTGCCCAATATTTCTTCATTCTTTCAGATATTTTCTTTCTTTCTTCATCTGAGACAACTCTTCCTGTACTCCTTTTTTTGATTTTCATTTGTAGTCTGGTTTGCGGGTCTTGCAGTATTCTGGTTTTCTCTGTCTTGTTTTTTAGGTCATCTACTGTAATTTGAAGTTCTTTTATATCTTCCTTAATTTCTGTGATCCATTTAATGACGCTCTTGCTATTCCACAATTTTTGTATTATTTTTTTACTAATTCTGTTTTCTGGAGTTCTCATCAGATGTCCAAAGAATGAGATGCTTTTCTTCCTGATTGTGCTTATGACTGGTTCTATTTTCTTATATACTGTTTCATTTGATGATATTCTCCAATGTCCATTTATTTCATACTGTTTATTTATACATGCCTTAATTATTCTTTCTATTTTTAGTATTCTGTCAATTTCTGCTGTATTAGTTGTTTTGAAGATAGTTTCAGCTGCATACGTTATTTCTGGTTGTGTAACTGTTTTATAGTGTTTCAATTTTGCATCTATAGATAGGCTTTTTTTTGTTGTACGTAGTTTTGGTAATGTAATTTGCATAGTTCAGTTTTTTATTCTATTTTGCCATGACGGCTTCTCATTTAGATTGTATGTTATTATTTCACCTAAATATTTAAATTTATCAACAACTTTGATTTCCTGTTCTCCTATTGTAATTTTGTTTACAAGTGGTGGATCAGTTAGCATAATCTCCGTTTTTTCAAATGATACTCTAAGGCCTACTTTCTCTGCTATTTCTTGTAGTGATTTCACTTGTTGCCTGGCTTCCTGAACCGTGTTGGCTAGGAGAGCAAGATCAGCGAATCCCAAGCAGTTTAAGCTAATATCATCTTCTGCACTTCCAATTCTTATCCTCTTTGGATTGTCCTTGTACCATTCTCTCATTATGTTTCCAGTGCATTGTTGAAAAGTAATGGTGACAGGCAGTCACCTTGTCTTAAGCCTGTTTTTATGAGGAATGGTTCCGAAATTTCTCCTCTAAACTTCACTTTTGATTTGGTGTTGGTTAGAGTGAGTTGTATTATTATAATTAGTTTTGGATGGAGTCCTAGATTTCTTAAAATTTTTAATACTGAAGGTCTGTGGAGACAGTCATATGCCTTCTTAAAATCTACAAATGTTATTGCCAGAGGTTTGTTCCGTTTCTTGTAGTATGCCATAATCAATTTTAAACTAATTATCTGTTCTGCACAGCTTGCTCCTTGATTCTGTCATATAGGATCTTGGATGGAATTTTATATGTGCAATCTAGGAGAGAGATTCCTCTGTAGTTGTCTGGGTTGCTCTTATCTCCCTTTTTGTGTAGCGGGTGGATGATAGCTGTGGTCCAATGTTCGGGAAATTGTTATGTTACCCAAATTTTTGTTAGAGCCATGTGTAAGGAGGTCTTGACTGTGTCACTTGCATATTTCCACATTTCAACAAAAACCTGATCTTCTCCACATGCCTTATAATTGTTTTGTTATTTAAGAATTTCTTCTACTTCTTGGAAAGTTGGGTCTAGTTTGTTAGGTTTGGTTTTTATTGGGGTATTCATGTAGCCAGTAAACTGATGTTAGCCGGATTTTTAACTCTTCATCTCAATAATATAATTGCATTCATCAGGTCTTCCATTGCAAGAATAACTTTAAAATTCACTGAATAGGAATTTTCTGATGAAATCTCTTGAAAATCTGTCCTGATTTCTGTGATACATTTTTTTTTTTTTTTTTTTTTTTTTTTTTTTTTTTTTTTTTGCACAAACTCGTAACAGTGTTACAAAGATCTGGCAACAGTTCCACCACATGCTGTTTTCCATTGTATCTGATTCATTACCAGAAAGTAACACTTAGAATAAAAGTACCACTGAAGGAAACAAATTCTGGAATAGACATTTAAGTTCCTATTGTTTGTATATTTCACCAGCACATTGTAAATTAATGCGGGATACTTTATCAGAAAACTCAATACTGGCATAAAGCTACCTCGTGTTGTTACAATGAAATGAATACCCCTAGCTGCATACGGGCATTGATATAAGTCAATGGGGACAGTTGAAAAAGTGTGCCCCAATTGGGACTCAAACCCAGGATTCCCTGCTTACATAGCAGGTGCTCTATCCATCTGAGCCACTGAGGACAGAGGATAGTGCAACTGCAGGGACTTATCTCTGGCACACCTCCTGTGAGACCCACATTCCCAACTTGTTGTCCCACACTATGTTCATAGTGCACCTGCCCATTATATTCATTACTTGTAGCTTGTTGCCGATTCCCATAAGGGTTTAGGTACTGTTTGTGCATCTGCACAGATGATGATCAAATGGCCAGTGAGCCCTTAACTATAGTTATATGAAGATGGTTTCTGTTTTGGACATGTCCAAAAGAACAGATACCATCTTCATATATATATACCTCATGTTGTATTCACACAAGTTACCAGCATAGCATGTCTGATAAAACAGTGCCTCTTCTAGAATTACAATAACTTTGGAATATTTTAAGTACTTATTTCTGGGCAGCTTAGATAATGCTTAAAAATTGTTCTATAAAACGCAGCTGTACTGTTTTATTTTCATTGAAGTCTGCCGACCTCAGTCATGAATCTAAATGTCCTTGGGTTACCTGTATCTAAGGACAATACCCAAATAACAAGTGTATACAATTATTATACAGAGCTTTTTATGGAATATTATTCTTCATTTCTGGGTACGTTACATGCAGATTGTCACTGATTATTACAATGTAATACTTAGAACATAGTATTCAGCTATGCATTGTACAGTAGCAATACGAGATTAAACTCTTAAAACATTCCATTCTTAATATAGCTGCCCATATGTAACAATCAAGTTATGCGAACATTAAACACACTTGTATGCCAAGTTCTCTACTGTCACATTGAATTAAACTGCCCAAAGACTTTATGTTGGAGGTTCTAGACATTCCAGAGGTATGGAATGTACTGTCTTCCAACACATCAAATATGTCATAATGCTCCGAAATTCACCAGGTCATACTTCCCATAATTTATTTGTACATGAGTTAGTATTAATTATGCAATTAGATTATTGCAGTATCGTCAGTAACAACATTTAAACCATACAAGCATGAGTTAATAGTAATGGTAAAAACAATGCATTCATATGTAGTAACAACTACGAAAAAGAGACAATTCACAGACACTTACAAGTTACTGAATAGGCATGTTGAGACTACAGCCAGCTGACAAGGTGTTTAATTAAGTTGAACAATAATCTCCAGTGGGAGAAGCCAATAGATATGTTACAGTTCCTTAGGTATACTGTTAATATGGCCTATATTACCATAGTTTCATACGCAAAACGTTATAATGATGTTCTGAATCCAATGTCATACACTACACGGTCACAAATGTATGGAAGTATACAAATACACTGCAAATTATCTATATTACTCAAGAGTTAAAATAAAGTGAATGCACATAGAATGCACTGAAGCCAAAGGCATATAATTATAGGCTAAGAAATATATCGACATACATAATAACAGTTTACAATACAGAAATTGTCAATGCACTCCTACACAGAATAGCATATTCACACACATCAATATGGTAAAAATGCAACATAGCTGGTACAGTTTAACCAAGATACTGTAATTGTAGTTCAGATGAAATTCCTTGGATTAGATATGACTGACCGATAAACAAACATATCAGTTGATGAAACCACTGACATTACTAAATCTTGTCTATTGATACCCAAGCAATTATATCACAAAAAATTTTAGACATAGATGACCCCCTCATTTAAATTTTATCTCTGAATTAGGTTTCATTCAATTGATTATTTTATAAAAAGCCAAATGACCTAGTAATGAGGAACTGCCTTGAAGAACCATTAGCAGACATTTTTATGGACAACTTACAGAATTTTTCACAGATCAGTGATCATTCTGTATTAAGATTTTCTATTATAAAAGTTATGTCAGTGACACACTTATGCTGTTTGTGGCAGTGTAGCACATATTCAGAGAGTCAATGACAGGTTTAATGAACCTCATCCCAAGATGAACTTCATAGCTAAGGTAGAAGAAAATTGCTTTATTGATGGTTATGATTTGACAATAACCATACTCAGTGGTATGTATACTATTCATTCATATGATGAACACATGAATTTTAACGCCACTCTGAGGAAAAAGCACTGTTATTTCCATACTATGATAGATAGGTCGATGAGATTACCTTTGTCTAAAGAGAACAGTGACAGAATACTTAACATTCTGAGCCATGTGACTATCAGCAGTGGATGTAACACTACATAGTGAGGACAGATTTCAGATTGCTTTTAAGATAAATAATAAACTGTAAAAAGCGAGACCTATGTGGAAATCGGAATATGATCAGTCAGGACTACATAAGGTTCACAAGCTACAACATAGTCACAAATGAAAACAATAATCCAGGAAGTGTAGAATAAATTACTTTTATTTCTTTCAATGATCACAGAATTTATGGTCTTCAGACTACCAGATTTGGTCAGCAATGACACCTTTAGGTCTGCAGCAAAACAGGCGAAAATGAATTACAACTTGTAGGTTGTAGGCAGTTTACATCTTAAAACAATATGCTACTGTGGCACCATTAAATTAGCACATATTGAAAAGCACTTATACATCATCATATTTTAAGTGGATTTTTCCACTTACATGAGAACAATACTTTTCATTATGGCATATTTCATTGTTTTAACATGTAAAGTCGATACTAGTTGTACTTGATTTTTCTATGTTGTGCTGCAAATTGGAAGATGATGATGATTGCTGAGCAAAAGCTATAGTCTACGGACAAAAGTTTTGTGATCACTGATGGAAATAAAACAAATTTAGTGCAGTCGTACATGTATAGGGGAAACTGTAAGGAATCTTAAGATGAGTCGGTGAAAATTGTAATCCTAATCATAAAGTTGTATTGATTATCTGCCTTAGAATCCCATAAACACACACCATGGTAATATAAATTGTTGGCGATAATGGTATGTCTTGACTAATTTATTTAAGCCTTAGGTTACTGTGATTATGATGGTTGGATAAGCAATGTCCGTTATAATCTACAAGCTAACATCTTCTCTTCACTGACAGGTAGTGATCAGTTTTAATGAAAGGCATTGATACTGATGACGCTCTTAGGATACACTTTCCAGTAATGCTTGATACATTTTCATGTACATTTACTCTTTGTGGCTGGACTATGTTTTAGTTTTTGTTAATAATCTGTGTCATTGCCAATTTTTTCATTGTGCAATAAGTTGTTTGTATCACAAACAAAAATATATCTGGTATATTCTTACGGTTTAATTTAAGTTGATGTCTAACAACTGAGTATATTACCACTTAGGAATTGCACTTTTTTTATTTCAACAGTGTTAAGAATTGTAAGTATACACCCACAGAAATGAGTGGATGTGTGTATTAGGGTGCATTGACAATCTCCTTATTTTAAACTGTTTAATAACAGAACATCTCACACACACAGTGTGATTAGATATTCTGATGCATTTATGTGCCTACAATTGTGTGACATATTACATGTGCAATCACTTCATTTTTACTCTTTAAGAACATAGTTATCCATTGTGATTGAATACTTTGATGAATTTGTTGACTTGTGGTTGCATGGAAGTGCATGGAAAACCTTTGTTTTAAAAAGTTTAGTAAAGTAAATGTGGGGAAAAATATATGATAAACGCTTTGACTTTTTGGACACCACACTTTCACATGCAGTTTAGTTAAAGACCTTAGTCGATTTCTATTTGACACTGACTTCAGAATGTCATATGTGCTGTCACTTCAATTCTTTTGCAATGGAGTTATACAGTAGAACTAAATACTCTATAGCATTTGTTATTTGGTGAATTTGTGGGGTTTACAGACAATCTACGTATTTGAAACTGGTTAAAAATGTAAATTTGGGAAAGCAAGATATGACAAATACTTTGGCTCCAGACAGGGTTTTTTGGCTTCAGGCATGAGGATATGGTGTTGTTAGATACTTGTTTGCCTCTAGTTGTAGATGGTGGCTTCAGTATATCATGCAAAATTATGATTATATAGGCCATATTAGCACTATACCTAATATATTTATTATCCTGTAATTGAATGTCGTTGGCTTCAGCACATCATATGAAACCATGATGATACAGGCCATATTACCACTATATCTAATGAACTGTAACAGGTTTATTGGTTTTCCTCACCTGGAGATTATTGTTCAGTTTAATTAAACACATTGCCAGCTGAATATAATATCAATGTATGATTTCAGTGAGTAACTTAACTCTGAAAATTGTTCCTTTTTTATTATCACTGCATTTGTATGTGTTGTTTTACTTTTAGTATTAACTCATGCTTCTATGGTTTAAGTATTTTACTGATAGTATTGTAATAACTGTACAATTACCTGTATAATATTAGATCATGAAGAAATAAATATTTTAAAACAGGTTCATGCAATGATCTGTGGAACTTCAGAGCAGTATGACATCTCTAACATATTGATCGCCAGAATACATCGATAGTGATATACCTTTGGAATTTATGGAGCCTCTAATGTAAGGTTTTTATCAATTTAGTTCAGAGTGAGTGTATAAGTCTTACATTCAGTAATTTGTTTAAGGATTATGTGACTTAACTGTTGCCTTTTGGCAGCAATATTAAGAATGGAACAATTTAAGGGTTTTATGGGATACTGCTACTGTACAGCACATGGATGAATACTATATCTGAATATTTCCTTGTAATAATAATTGACAATGTGTATTTAATTTAAATTCACCTGAAGAATGTTTTATAAACCAGCTTGTATAATAATTGTATACACCTGTTTATTTGGTTATTCTGCTTAGATTGTCTTCAATGATACACTTGTGTACTACATGACACAATTTTTAACCACGACTTCACATTTAAATTTAGAATATGACTGTGGCACTGTTTCCCTTCTATGATGATGCATATGATGTGATGGTATGTGTACTTATGTCTGACTTTGCAGAGAAATGCATAGATAGTCTCATCAGATTGTCATATTAATTATCTGTAGTTTTGAACTTCTCATTGTTTTACGATATGAAGACTCCATGTAAAGAAAGGGGAAGTCCATGTAACAAGAAAATGAGTTAATGGCACAGTCTGAAGGTCTTGCATTGCGACTGCAATGCATTGAAAATGACTTTCAAATAATATGACATATCACTGAGGTACAAAGGTTTTCACTTTTAGTGGTAACACACACACATTCCAAGTTGGTCTTCCCATGGCAAGTCCAAGGTTTGCTTCCACAATTCATGTTACACCTTTAGGTCAGCTGGGTTGTGAGTGCAAATATGATTGTTTGAGTTTCTTACTCTGTATCGTTTTCATGTAATAATATTGTTTAGTTTGAATGTGATAGTAGTGTGGTTCTCTTAGGCTTTTTAAATATGTGGTTCATCACAGTATGTGGTTCATCCCAAGATGGTGAGAAGCTATCTGCTAATCAATCGACTAAAAGGAGAAGACATTTTGGTGAAATGAGAAAATTTGTAGGGGCTTCATGGCCATGCTTCATGAGTTAGGTAGTGACAAAAAATGTCCATTGTTTCAGTGTTTAGAATAAATCAAACTCCATGAAAGAGAATATCTGACCAAGAGCCACAATTTGTTAGGTAACAGGAATCATCAGTCATCCAGTTTAACAAGCTTAATTTATGTGACATTAATTGCTCAAAGACAGTGTGGAGTGTCATAGGTTGCTCTTTCTGATATACTGTCAGAATGAAATGTAATGGTACCAAGAGTGAAATTCCTCTTTATCACAATGGCATCGTTTCTTCCCACAGAATAACAAAGCGCAGAGTGCAAGGTACACAGTTGAGTACAAAACATACTGGAGTATCTCCCACAGACAAAAGAGGCATATATGCTAATAGGCCTTGGAAACTATTCAAAGAAAAGGAGACAGCTCTCATAAACCACTTGGGTGCCTTCAATAGAAAGAAGAGGCACTATGGCAAGGGAAAGAAGAATAATGAATAAAAAATGTCATAGGATATGTACAGAAAAATACCCTGACCTCCTTGGTGTGAATGAGACATACCAGAAAGTATTTAACAAAAAATTCATATAATCATTTGGGCGACCTCAACATGTGGCAAATTTCGAGCAGAAGTGAAAGATTGGATGCAAAACTTTCACAAAATATCTCCAAAAGAAAAGTTAAAAATTACAAATAAAATTGAAGTACACAGTCAAGAAGACAAGTCACAAGCTAAAGGCTGTTACATTTCATTGAATAAAGTGGAAAGCAAGGCAAGAAAGTAAAAAGATTGTGGAAAATGAAGCAATATGCATGGACTTTCAAAACACTTAGTCCTGCCAAATATCAGCACTAATGACATTTATTACAAGCTGCAATAACGGTTTTACAGTTTCAACATTTATAAAATGTCCTACACTGATGCAATATTTTATACTTACACTGAAGATGTATTGGATAAAGGAGTGGATGATGTTGTTAGCTTTTTGCACAATTATGTGATTGAAATCCTTGATCAAACAGTAAGTTTTCTTGTGATATTCTGTGATTCGCACCCAGGACGAATTAAGAATCATGTAGTACTCTTGTACATTCATTATATCATTCATGCCATCAAGAAGTTAGATAGCATTCAAATAGTGTTTCCAATAGGACATTCGTATGTCAAATGCGATAAAAACTGTGGTTTGATAAAAAAGAAATGTATTAGCGAAATACCAGAAGGCTGGATTAATACTTTTGAAACCTCAAGACTAAATTCAAGGCTTTAAGAAGTCATTCCTGTTCATCAATAAATTATATGCGATTGGACGACCTTTTTAAAAGCGTATTCATATCAAAGGGGTCTTTCATGACATGACTGCTCAGAGAAGCTCTGGTTCTGTGGAAAGATAAGCCCTTTATATAAGGAATTACTTAGCATGGAACCTGGATGCCAGTAGATTTGGAGTCTTGTGGTAGTCCACTAGTAGATGTAGAGCCTGAGTGTTAAATGCAGGGACCTGGCGAACTTTTATGGCCTCATTGAGGAAATAATAGTAAGTGTCTTGTATTATGAAACTTTTTGTAATGTAAATCAAGACTGTTTTTGCAAGTAACGAATTATAGTGGTATATTTTTAGAGCTCCTACCAATGTTTTATAAAAATAAATATGCAGATCTTCGAGAATTTAAACAGCTGTGTGGTCAAGACATGAAAAATTTCTATTTCAATCTATCACATAACGAACCAAGCTGAAAGATTAATGGGGAAGAAATATCCAGAGCCAAGCAACACAAAGAAGGAACGAGAGCCGACCAAAATATAATAGACTTACAGCGTTCTTTCCATGGTAATGATGTACTTGATACAGTAGTCAATTTATTCTTCTAACCAGAGTGGCAATGATATTTGCGCAGTGTACTTTTTGTTTGTTTTGTATTTTTTATCATATAATTTTAATTTCAATTTTTCTAATGTATTTCTTCTGTATTTATTAAATTTGGCATATAATTACATTGGTTACAGCCGATTACAATTTTTAAGTATCTCTTTGTATTATTCAATGGTTAAATTTATTTTCCTAACAAATGTACAAAATGTGTCTTATCCCATTTTTTTCTGCAGGCTATTCATGTTTTTTTTGCTAATTTCCTTAACAGTTTAATTCTTCATAGTGTCCATATAGTTCTCTATAAATCAAGGTATGAGAATATGAACAAGAAGAGTGTTGGTAATGTTGTCATCTGTATGATATACCTATTAGATACATCAAGTATGAATGTCATTAGCTACAGGGTGTTACCAACATGAATTTGCTTCATTCACAAGATAATGTTCTTTTAGACGTGATATTCAGTCTGAAGACTGGTTTGATGCATCTCTTCACACTAGACTATTCCATGCCATTTTTTTCATATCTACACTAGTAAAGCAACCTAAATCCACTTGAAACTGCTTATCGTAGCCACGCCTTGGTCTCCCTGTACAATTCATACCTCACCCTTACCTCCATTATTAACTCGTCGATTTCATGATGCCTCAGGATGTGTCATAAGAGCTGACCAGCATTTTTTTGTCAAGTTGTGACATAAATTTCGTTTTACCTGAATTCAGTTGAATACCTTTTTATTGGTTATTCAGTCTTCTCATCCTATTTTCAGCGTTCACTTGCAACTCCATCTTTCAGAAGCTTGTATTTTCTTCATGTCTGAGGTGTTTGTCATCTATGCTTCATTTCTGTGCAAGGCTACACTGCAGACAAATATAAGTCCTTGACATCTGTGCCAGTATTGGTGCATCATCAGGCGCTCTGCATCACGGTGTAACTTGCTCGCCAGGTTTCGAGAGGGTGCGTTTCAGGATGAGGTATCGAATATATTGCTTCCCCCTACTTATACCTCCCGAGGAGATCACGAATGTAAAATTAGAGAGATTAGAGCACGCATGGAGGCTTTCAGACAGTCGTTCTTCCCGCGAACCATATGCGACTGGAACAGGAAAGGGAGGTAATGACAGTGGCACGTAAAGTGCGCTCCGCCACACACCGTTGGGTGGCTTGCGGAGTATCGATGTAGATGTAGATGTAGATCATCAATCTTTAAGATTTTACTCTTCTTCTTAAACTTTTATTCCCTTTCCTAATTTCTCTTTGATTCCTTCTCAGTTTGCTCTGCATACAAACTGTATAAATTCAGGGATAGCATACAACCCTGTCCCAAACATTTCTCAGATACTGGTTAGTGTTCATGTCCTTTGACTGTAGTCTCGTTTCTGTACAAGCTATGGACTACCTGTCACTCCCTTTGTTTCATCCATGATACTTTCATGCTCTCCAAAACTGTATTCCAGCCACATTTAAAATTATTAGATAATATAAGATCATAAATAAGCACTATATCTGATAAAAGTAATAAAAAATAATAAAAGGGAGTAAGCACTCACAAAACAGATTGTAACACACCACTATGAACACTTATTAGATGTCAAAAAGATGAAGAAATAATTGATACTCATAACTTTGGACATTTCACTGACTTAAAAATTCTAAATCAAAACTTGCAACAAATAAAGAACAGAATGGACAATTTGAATTTGAACTGCAATGTTTGAATTGCATAGTATATGTGTCACAGAACACTGGTGTAGAAACACAAAAATCCAAAATGCATTATTATTACTGAATGAAACAGCAGGGACAACTAGTATAGGCCTTCTTCAAAGGGTGAAGGTTCATGCATTTCTATCAGAAAACATGACATTAATACAGTCAATGAAGCAAAATCTTTGATATGTCAGCTGATCAATTAACAAGTCACTGAATTAACAAAACTTCAGTAAGAAAATTACTTTTTGTGTATCGCATACCTTATGGGGGCAGTGGATATAGTAGTTATAATAAATTTTCAGAAAATCTATATGAAGTTCCATCCACTAATATTAATGTAACTTTTATTGGAGGAAAACATAAAAACCAATATTCCAGATGAAATGAGTAGGGACTTCATGAACACTTTTTACGGTTTTGGCATGTTCCTATTGGCAAAGTCTGTAATAATCGTCACACCAATGTTGTTAATCGGCTATGTTGGCACAAATAAAAACAGAAGAGAGTATCATGTAGTTGTAAGAGAAGTTCCACCCTCAGATTACTTCTGCCAAATAATACCAGTAAAATCAGTTATGGAAAAAGTCCCTAAACTGCAGCCCCATAAAATACATTGTTGTTGTTTTTGTGGTCTTCAGTAAAAAAAATTATTTGATGCAACTCTCCATGCTACTCTATCTTGTGTGAGACACTTCCTCTTCAAACAACTGCTGCAACCTACATCTTTCTGAATCTGCTTATCAAAAGTAAAAATGCAAGATTTTTCAAGAGAACCAGCAAAACAAAGATGGGTTGACAGATACGCGAAATTGTCAGAGTTCTCGATATTATTTAAACTGAATTTTGTAACGACAGATCAGGAGATATTCTTATCAGTTGCAATGTATCACGGGAACGATTTGATATTTACAGATATTAGAAAGTACGTTGGCGACATTTTGAGTGGCAAGTTCACTAAGTATGGCATATTTAGGCAGAATATTTGGTTGAGTGGTATGTGGCTGGGAAGTTTCTGTGGTGTAGCTGGGCCAGGGAAATCATGCACAGTGCAGGGCAGAGCAGCTATGCTAGTACAGCAAGCCATGAGCGGTTGGGAGCTGCTCAGTGAGTTGCAAGGACTCAGCGACCTGGAAATTGCAAGTGGAAAAGGAAGAGAGTGTGCCACCATATGCTTGAGGAATCGAGTCAAGGAGGCCAAGGAACTGAATGTTTTGAAACTGAAACAAATATATTCACTGGAAAATACCAGAACTGCTTATAGGTATGCAATGAAAAATCTATAGGAAACGTCTAATTCGCAATAGCGAGACAAGCTCACTAAGATTATCACCATGCGAATGAAATGATTACTAACAAAGTTATAAACAGTTAAACCTAGATACAACACATTTTCCAATTCGTCCATAACCAAAGGGAGGTGGAGGGAACCACGAAAAAGTGGAAAAGAAAAACAATTCGTTAATTTTAATGAATTAAGGACATGTCCACCTTTTTGCAAGTACACACATTATTGTTTTATCACAGAAACTTTACTGCCACTGTGGCGTCCTTAGTGTTTTCCATTATTATTTTCCTTTCATTTCACATTGTGTGCATCCTATGGCTGCCAGTGAGCTGTGATGAAACATGTCTGGGTGATAAAACAAACAATAATTTGTGTACTTGCAAAAACGTAGACCTATACTTAACTCATTATTATTTTTCTGCAAGCACGGGAACTGAGCTCAAACACTAATATCATTCGTTGATTGTTGCTGACTTATGTTGATGTCATACTTTTTAAAAGATGCTGGAAGTAGGATCCAGAGCATGAAAATATGTTTTAGCACAATGTTAGAAATTTCAACACGCTTTTCAATAATGTGCACTAACAAATGTGTGGTACTTTAAAGTCAACTTTTACCCACAAAATACTTTTTAGAGGAGTACTGATGTGCAAGTAAGGTCCTGAACATGAAAATATTGAACATGTAATTCATTGAGGAACATGACATTTACTACTAAGACTTATATTTTTGGGATAAGTTTAACTGAAAAATTTTGGACATATATGGAATTTGGTAGAACTGATTAAAAATGCATATTTTTTGAAAACTTCAAAATATAAAAGTAATTGACTAATTACAATATTTTCGAAATGTGGGTATAAAGTACTCTCACCATGCTATTGCAAGGGTTACTACTAAAATTGTCTATAAAATTAATAACAAATGATACAGACACACCATATGCACTTCAATATACCATTATGTAGTTCTTGATGAGAAATAACGATAAAACAAGTTATAATATTGTTAATCAAATAAGTAAAGAGTTATCAGTTATATCATGAATAATCTGAAAAGGAGAACGAAAACCATGATTTATCCACACATACAACACTGATTATCTCCAATAGGAAATTCCCATCATATTATTCTATCGGTTCATATGTCTGTTTAAGGAGATTTTGGTAACTTTGTGTATATAAGATGATCATTAGACTAATGTAGGACTGCATTGTCAACGCTGAAAGTGATCTAGAGATGTTGTATTGACTAGTGTCAGTTGCAGTTATGGATACAACAAAGACAATCAATAAACCCATTGTTAATCCTAGGTACAGAAAGAGTATTGAAACATGAAATCAAATATATATAAAGATTATTCAGTATGAATATTTAGGGTTGTTTGAAAATTGTAATACATCTGATTTCATGAATGGTGGCCAGGTTCAGAAATACTCCTAGCTAGTATTTTGGTCATATGACCAACATTTTAAATAGGCATGCAAGCTAGAGCTCAGAGGCTTTTGTCAGTACATGGTTAGGTTGATAAGGTCTTTGGTAGGTAGTGTGCACCCACAGAGCGACTTGGAGTTAAGTGTGGTATTTCAGACTCAAAAATTTTTGATGTGTACCATTCAGGACTTCGAACATTTTTGAACTTTAAATGCTGGTGAAATTACTCATAGGCTTGTTATCAGTGATTGAATAAATCCGACAGCACTGAAATCTTGTTAATATTTAAACACTTATATGTAGCTGCTAAGCTTTATGGTTGTCACTACAAGTTTTTTTTGTGATTTTGTTACTCAGTTCCAAGTTTTGACTCCAATATTGCATACTGACAGTGAAATGCTCTGCTTGTAAAAAAAAAAAAAAAAAAAAAAAAAATTAATCATTCAGTGGACGTCTGGACTTTGATTCAGTAATATGAGTAGTGAACACTATGTGAGGACACCATTTTGATTCAATTTGTGTATGATTATTTGAATAATCATTTAATCAAGGATAATTTATCTGTTGTAGTTCATATTATAATCCTGCAGAATCATTCCTCTATATTTTCCTTTGAATGATCACTATCCATTTATTTATTTATTTGATTATTCAACTATTGTGTTTTCTAATTAATGTACTTCTATAAGATCTTAAAACGACAGTGTATGAGTATAAGAGCCATATTCGAATATGAAGATCATCTACTCACCCAGTGCTGATCAGGCAGGAACAAACTGATGTTAACTTGGAATTACTGCCAAAACTGCAATGAATTTGCACATCCAGACACATAAGTAAGTAACTTCAATAAACATAGAGTTCTTAAATTTTTCCACAGATACAAAACGATTTATAGAATGGCATTAATGGCCACAAAAAGCATCCAATGACAAAATAATATATGTCAGTGATGCACAGAATTTATGAAACTTTGTAAATTATAGTGTTTCACATATTGTCAAGAAAGTACAAGAAAAATTCATAAAACCAGTGTAAGACATGTAAATAACTATACATTAAATACAACAATGTTATTGTTAACTACAGGTCATGAAGTCAATGAAAATGTCAAAACTAAAATATAATTGTCATTAGGCCTAGAAGAAGTACCAATATATGTACCAAAACAATGTATGTAGAGCATAATAGCTCCATTGATAAGCACTATAAATGAGTTGTTCCATCAAGGAACTTTGCAGAGTATTTACAAAACATGGGAATCTTTCCTCTACTGACGAAAGGCAATGCAGAAGACAAGGAACTATAGCTTAATTCCCCAGTTGCCTTTATTATTAAAAACAATTAAATGAATTATGAGAAGTAGATCAACGAATTACTTGAATGAAGAAAAATTCCTAACTGCATGTCATTTTGGGTTCCAGATGAAAGAGGTATAAAGTTGGCCATTGTATAATTTCAAAATGTGATACATGATGCTATTGACAAGGCTGAGCATGTCACAAGCGTATTCTTAGAACTGTGTAAGACCTATGGACTGTAAGGTTCTACAAAGTACGATAGAATCATTAAAAGTAAGAAGTATAGTCAATGAGTGGTAATGTTCAGATACCACGAGTTGAAGTAACACAAATTTCAAATTATGAAAAACTTTTTATGATGCACATTCAAAATGAATAAATATAATAATTCCTCCGAATACCATATTTAGACCAATAATGCTACTGACATACTTCAATAACTTCCTTGTTGGTGAGTCATTGGGAAAAATTATTTTTGCTCATGGCAGCAACATTGTACTCACTGCAAACACAAAAAGAACCCTTGCAGAAGAAGTCAATGGTATTCTCAAGGATATTTACCTTTTGTCAGTACACAATAAAATTAAATTAAAGAAAACAAATAATGTGAATTTCAATTTGAAGAGGAAAACTCCTATAATTTCTAGGAATGAAGGGTGATTTCTGTTGGAGAGATGTGAAAACACAAAATACTTTCAAATATAATTTAGTCAGCATATTGGGCCATTACAGTCCTGTCATCAAGGTGTAACAGCGAATGTCTTTTAGTTACATGTCATTGATATGTACACCAAAATCTCACTATGTGCTTCTTTTCTGGGCAATAAATGTGCAAAATAAAGAAAAGGGTGGTAAGTGTAATGTTAAAAATGGTAATGGGGTAATTGTAAATATGTATTTAAAAAAGAGAAAATTTAACTACAGCATGTGATTACAATCAGCAATCAATTATACACATAAAACAAACTTGATAATTACTGCAAAAACATTGCAAAGAAATAACTGCCTCAAGGTATTATAGAAATTACTATCCAAAATATCTGTTATTCAATGGCTGTTACAGAGTTAAGGATTTCTTAGATCAAAATTTCTCAACCACTATGCGATTACACATTGTTGTGTCGCGAATGCATGTCAGGTATCTCATAATGTTGTCTGTATTTTCTGATATTCTGCAGGTAAAATACGTACAACACAAAAAATTTATTGCCAAATCCTTCTTTGAAGTAGCCCAGGTGTTGCCTATCACTGTACATGGTTATATGTGTAACAATAGAAAAGTATTGTATGTACTTTAAGTGTTTGCTTATTTCCATCTAGGAAAAAAATCACTTGCACAGGTGTCACAGAAGTTTGAAACATATGTTAGTCTGTCCCTAAGGAAAAGGCTGAGAACCATGGACTAAGACCATACAGAGTAGGGGTGTGGTAAAAATGGAACACACTTAATCTATGATGAAACATATCTGTTATCTCTCAACACTATTTCACACATATAAAGCTTTTTCCTTATTTTTTTTTTTTTTTTTTTTTTTTGTCACACCTCCATTAGTGGTCCTGACATCAAGTGATCATGTGTGTGTTGTGTGCAGTGACTCGTATTAAGAAATGATTAGTTGGTGTAGCTCTAGCTTTTTGCATTAAGAAATAATTTCTTTACAAGAATGTATAAACACAGCAATGTTATGCACTAAAGATAAACTGAACAATGTTGACTATTGTTAAGAGGCTGGTCATGTTATAGGCAGAATGATGACTCCAAGCCCCATAAGACCGTCCAGATTTAGTCTTTCAATGGTTTTCCCAAATTTCTTCAGTATAATGTCAGGCTGATTTCTGTTCAGTCTAGAGCTGTAAGTATGTAAACCATCCCTTCTAGACTAGATCATAGTCGCAATCGGTGAGGAGGAGAGTTCAGAAGTTTCTTCAGACATATCATATACAGGTGAAACAATTCATTGATGACTAGATCCCATAGAAATATCAAATTGTGTCCATGTTGATGGCTACGTTTCGCGAACTGTTCCAAATAGTCCTAGACGTTTTCTGTTGGATTAATGTCTGAGGATTTAATAGAACACTCGAGGTGTAATAGAGTACCTGACCGTTCACCAAACCCAGAATGTATACATTTGGCCTTGTCAACACACCTAAAGTCACTCTGGAAATCGTGAGTGTCCACAGCATAGTCATCATGAAGATGTAGAAGAAAGGGCAACACTTGGTCACCTAGAATGTTGAAATCAACACCTTCGTTCATGTACACACAAATCTGAGTGAGAAGGCTCAAGTAATGTTACGAAGAACGTCCCCAGAACACCACAGAACCATCTTCGGCTTCAATTAAACCCTACACATATGGTGGACTAAATGTTTCATTAGGCCTTGGTTGGAGGACACATCAATTGAAAGTAGGCACAACTGCGACTCGTTGGACCATGTTACACACCTACAGTCAAGTACCGCCTAATTTCTATGCTGTTTGACCCTACTGAAGAGGTGCAGTTTCATATACTGTTGTGTGCAAAGGTCTCTTACGAGGCACCTGACTCCAGATATCCACTGCAAGCAGCTCATGTTATATCGTACTGAGATCGTGGTGCCACATTAAAGTTGGCAATGCGAATCGAAACCACAGACATTAGTTAGAGCTTGGTGCAATCTGCAATGACATACTACGTCAGGCCCACTGTCAGCATAGCAGCGCCCTCACACCAGATGTCAATATAGTGTCCAGCATGCAAGAGCTCAGCCCAGTTCGAGACTTCAGCTACTGCAGTCAACGTCTTAGTGTAGGACGAACGAATAGTTAAAGTTTTTGGTTAAATGTACTTCCGTAAAGGTTGCATTTTGTGGCGCAAGAGAACAGTTTTTAATACATGCCATGGTTCTCTAGTCAATGACAGATGTAAATTGTCAAGCATTCCTGTGGCAAAGAACTGTGTCAGACTTAAGTAAATCATTTATTCATGTATGTTGTGAAGAAAATTTCCTGTGTTCTAGTCGATGAGGCTTCTCCCAGAGCAATCAAAGAACCCAAAGTTCTGGACAGACGAAAGTTGTTTCGTCTGGTCACAACAGTTCCCTTTGCAGTGTTTAATTTAGAACTGGGTGTGATGAACCAGTGTTCACTAACAGCTGCAATCCAAGATGCGTTTGAAATTTATTGTCGTTTCCGTGGTGTTACACTAGTCTGTAGTTCCTGTCACTTGGGATCTGTTCAAGACCACTGTTTTTATGTCAGTGTTACAAGGCAATAAGTGGCACATCATTACAATACGTGTTTATACTCCAACAGATCAGACGGCTCCATTCATGGGGTAATCTTGGACATGTCCAAACATGATAGCTCCTTTCTGATATTACGACATGTCCCCATGTCATGTCATCTTATTGCGCTGATGCCATACAACCGACTGGTACACATGTGCCACTTCGCTTCCAGGATTAATGTTAGAGGCGGAGGACCACGAAACATCATGGTGCCTGTCCTAAACTATCGACAATACTCTAAGCGACCATTATGCTAGATCAATGGGGGGTAATATTTTGTCTCGTCGTCTTACATGCACTATGTTTAGTTCTTGAACTGTAATACCATAACAATGGGGTGGGTCATGATTTTATTGTGTTGCAATCTGACAAGCCCTGCTTTTTGTGAATCTTCAGAGTGAACCGCAAGACTGCCGCTCCAGTGCTCACTTCATCCCTTTATGCTCGTGTACTGCGCAACTGCACATGTGGCCACAGATGCAAATGCGCCATAGACGTTGGTCGGCGGCAGAGACGTGCATAGCGCGCGAGTTACAACTATGGCTCCGCAGTCGATCTGTGTTGGCATGTCGATATATCATTGTGAGCTGCACTGTGACGACGTCTTTACGAGTTTACTATACCAAGTGCCGGATTCCATGATTTATCAAGGTTGAAACCACTATCTCTATTAATTAAATTCGACGTCAAGCGAATCTCAATTGCCTCCTTCACTATCGAGTCCCAAAAAGATGATGTAGTTGCCAGAATTTCGACGTTGTCATACAACATACTGTGACCAGTGTCAATACAATGCTCTGCCACTGCCAATTTGTTAGGCTGTAAAAGTCGCGTGTACCTCCGGTGTTCTGTACATCTTTCTTGGACAGTACCAGTTGTTTGTCCGATGTAAGAAAGGCCACATTCATATGGAATTTTGTAAACTCCAGATTTTCGAAGGAGCAAATCCGTTTTTCACTCTGAAGATGGCTGGACGTTATACAGCTGAAATATCAGAAGAAGAAGAATTCTTGCGGCTGCACACCCGAAACTTAATGGAAAAGCCCTGCTTTGATCGACCGACCTCACACGTTAGACAAAAATTATTTAATTGATCTTAATTGGTGAATATTCTTAAATAACCTATTCAGGATCAGTTAGGTTAAGACTGATCCTAGTTAAATAAGAACAGTAGGATGCAATAAAGACATTTATTACAAAAAAATCAAGGAAACTGAAAAACAGAATCTGTATAATTACAACATTCGATTAGTTCTACCGGTCAGACTAAGTTTAAGATTGGCACAACACCTATCTTCTGTGCAAAAAATGGTGCTCCTCCCCCATTCTCGTGGTAGGAACACTTAAATGTTTGATACAGGGGGGGGGGGGGGGGAGAGTATAATGTGCAGGTGTGAATTTAACTATGCAGAGCACATGGCTGACGTCTGCAAACTCCTATGTTCGAAGATATTCAACTACAGAGCCCATTTGTGAGTCAAGACAATTTGGTTCCATAGTTGCTAGCAGGAGACGATAGACTCGAGTGCGCAGTCGTAAGTGAGCACTTCGAAATGCCTAAATCTCCACCGATTTGTTCCTCTGCTCATAGAGAAACGAAGCGATTCTACTTGACGTGGCACACTCGACACTTTCTCAGACCAAGTTTGAGAGTGATCACTGGACGCATTGCCAGCAATGTCTCAAACAAATTATACCCTGTCCAGCAAGCAAACGACGGTTCACTAATGTGGACTCTACCCAGGCAATGAGAACCTTCGTTAAAACCTGATTTCCTCCTACTCTGCCGCGCTGGATTAGCCGAGCGGTATCAGGCGTTGCAGTCATGAACTGTGCGGCTGGTCCCGGCGGAGGTTCGAGTCCTCCCTCTGGCATATGTGTGTGTGTGTTTGTCCTTAGGATAATTTAGGTTAAGTAGTGTGTAAGCTTAGGGACTGATGGCCTTAGTAGTTGAGTCCCATAAGATTTCACACACTTTTTTTTTTTCCTCCTACTCTTTCTAGACATGAAACAACAGGCCAGCTCTGTACTGTTGACAGAAAATATTCTGTGTAGAAATAATTCTTAGATATTGACCCCCAAGCGCCTGCGTGGAGATAGACATATTCCAACAGAGCTGAAAAACAGCACGTGGCCCTTGTTATATGGCTATCTTTACTGCCCCCTTTCAACTTCCACCTGGGCCCCTGACAAAGGGAGGTGATGCACGGCGGGCCACTTCACAGGATGGCTTTGCAGCAAGGTCTAAATCCTGTCCTTCAGCTGCTGAGAAAAAACTCACAGCTCGCCTCCAAACTCCCCGAAGTCCGTCGCTTCCTCGGCCTCTCACGCTATCCTAGTAAGTGCAAGAATTGCTTTTGTGAAGCATGGAGTACTACAGTTGTTAGTGTGAAGCTGTCCTGTGCAACCAGTACGATCAATAAATCTTCGATCCCAGATGATACAAATATGTTAATCTAGTAGACCAAATTAATTACGTTAATTCATCATGTAAGGAGGCAAAATATCAACTCATTACATTACCATGACATGTCCAGCATGGTTGAAATGGTTCTGAGCACTATGGGACTTAACATCTGAGGTCATCAGTCCGCTAGAACTTAGAACTACTTAAACCTAACTAACCTAAGGACGTCATACACATCCATGCCCGAGGCAGGATTCGAACCTGCGACCGTAGCGGTCGTGCGGTACCGGACTGAAGCGCCTAGAACTGCTTGTCCACTGTGGCCGGCTATGTCCAGCATGCTCATGAAAGTGTTGCACGAATGAGCAGTAGTCACTGTGTAGTTTCCGTAACAGAGAAGTGGAGAAGCTCTGTCACAAGAATGAGGGAAGCTGTAGATTATGACCTTGTTGAATCTGAAGTCGTTAGTAGTGAAAGCTTGGCAAGCAGCCGCACGGAGTGGCCACGCGGGTAGAGGCGTCATGTCGTGGGTTGCGCGGCTCCTCCCACAGGAGTTTCTAGTCATCCCTCGGGCATGGGTGTGTGTGTTATTCTTAGCATAAGTCATTTTAAGTAGTGTGTAAATCTAGGGACCGATGACCTCAGCAGTTTGGTCTCTTAGGGATTCACACACATTTGAACATTTCTGAACATGACAAGCAAAAATGGCAATAGTAGAACGAGTGTCAACACAACTCCTACTGCACACAATCCAAGGATATGTTTTTTTCCTCTCTGGATACACCAATACAGCTGGTTCAAACTTACTGGATGCATTTCAACAAAGAAATTATAATTTATGTTCCACAAATTTCTTACTTATTTAACTCACTAATTTCATTGGGTTTAATGATAGCACTTAAATATGTAAAGTGACAAAAAATGAACTGGTCTCTTCAAAGTAATCACAAGAATTAACACAATCGAGTTAAGTTCTTGTTTCATTCCAACAGTGGCGCAAGTAGCCAGGTTGATACTTTCCTGTGGTTAGGACAGCTAAAGTACAATGTTCAGAGTGAAGGTAGGAGATAAGGTACTGGCGTTAGTAAAACTGTGAGGAAATGTTGTTAGTAGTACTTGGGTAACTCTGTCGGTAGAGCACTTGCCTGCGAGAAGCAAAGGTCTAGAGTTCGAGTCTCGGTCCTACACACAGTTTCATTCTGCCTGGAAGTTTCAAAGTACGGTGTTATTCATAAGTACTCCCATGGTTTCAGAAGACGACTGCGCACAAGCTAGAAGACATACAGAAAAATGAAACCTATCTCCAAGTTAAGATTCGTAATATGCACAGTGGCGTAGCTTCACCACGGGGGGCATGTGTGTCAGAACATGTAGACAAATCATCCGCTCCGTTCTGTCGTATCGAATTAGTTCGCACCAGGAGGCAGGCAACGGCTTGAACACGTTGAACAAGCTTCCAAGGCTGCCTGAGCTCGCGCCCTCCCAGGCAGTTTGTCTCAGCGACTTTAATCCACTGCACGCTTTCAGTCATTATTCTAGACTCACATAGTCATACAGTACCGTGTTTTTCCGCCTATTTATACCCAATACGTAAAACAAGAGCTATGTGTTTAGTCAAGATTACGTTTAACAATTGCGAGAACGTTACGGAGATGCTTATCAAAACTCTAAAAGAGAGGCATTGTGCGTCACAGAGAGATTTCCCAAGAGCTCTGGCACCCTATTACTTCCTCCCACATACAAGTCCGTAAATGACATTTATGGTAATCACGTAGAGGCTTATTAACAGTCATTCTACCCACGCACCGTCTCTAAATGAAACAGGTAAAGTGGTGTGGATGGGGAATCGGGGACGGGGTTGGTAGTAGTAATATCAGAAGTACCCGCTGCCATACACTTTGCGTTGGCTTTCCTAGTAGATGTAGATAGGAGTTCACCATGTTCAGGCTTCAACTGTGGTGCACTACCTTCCTCCGTAAATGCAGCTACGGTTTTTTGACTTGATTTGCTTTTCGTGTAACACTAGGATGCGGATCTGCAAGTATGGGTTATAGGACTACTTCCGCATTAAGCAGCTCACCCCTCCCAAGAGCAGATCATCCTTACGCACTATTGAGCTTTTCTTTGGTACTCTAGCCAAAGTAAAGATAGTTTAAGAAGGTTCTCTTCATTTTTCTAGGAGAATTCTGGACTGTTTCCCTATTTTCGCGTTAAAACACATCACAGACTGTTAAAATTACTAAGCCATCCACACAGTTTCGACTATTCTTAAAATGAGCGCACATTTTTGCAGCCTAAATCGGTTTCTCTCTCTCTCGCTCCCTCTCTGTGTCACTCTCTCTCTCTCTCTCTCTCTCTCTCTCTGTCTCTCTCTCTCTCTCTCTCTCGCACACACACACACACACACACACACACACACACACACACACACACACACATTCTCTGCCTCGTGATGACTGGGTGTTGTGTGATGTCCTTAGGTTAGTTAGGTTTAAGTAGTTCTAAGTTCTAGGACCTCGAGTCCGTAGACGGCGTCTACACTTTTGCTTCCAGTCTTCAGCATCAGCAAACATACTCCCCAAGACGCTTTACTGTGCGTGGGGAAGGGTACTTTCCACAACTAGTGAATCTCTTTCCTGTTTCACTCGCAAATGGAACGAGAGTGAAACAACCTGTATGACTCTGCTATGACCGATCGTCCTTACTCGAAAAGAATATTAGGAGAGTGAAACCATTCTACAGTTTGACACAGTTGCTAGTTCTCCAAACTACGGTAACAGAGTTTCTCAGTAAGACCGTCTGATTCCCTCCAGAGATTCCCAGATAAGATCACCGACTGTTTCTGTAACCCTCTTGTACTAGTAAAACCGATCCCTAACAAATCTAGCAGGTCGCCTCCGAATTGCTTCAACTGCCCATACGTGCTCGTTCCATTTCAAGCCGTACTGCAACGTTACGACTAGACTTTTAACCAGCGTGACTGAGTGAAACTGCATACCATCAATATTGTAATCGAGCATTACAAGAATGATTCTCCTACCCATCTATATCAGTGATGACTTATTTTTATCGACTCTTAAAGCCAGCTGCCATTCATCGCCCCAAATATAAATTTACTTTCCTGTCATTAGCAAACAGTCTCGATTACTGCCCTCTTTATCCAACAGATCGTTTAAGTGCAAAGAGAGCAGAAGCCGTCCTGTCACACTTCCCTGGGGCATTCCTGACGTTACATCATGTACATCTATAATGCTGAAGTCACTTACTGTGTGTGGTGGATGGTACTTTGTGTACACCCACCTCCCTTCCCTTTCCTATTCCATTCCCGAATCATTAGCGAGAAGAGCGATTGTCGGTAGCCTCCGTGTGAGCTCGAATTCCTCTAATTTTCGCTCCATGCTATTTTCGCGAGAGATACCTAGGATGAAGTAGTATATTTGTTTAATCTTCCAGGGACGCACGCTCTAGGAATTTTTACAATAAACTATATCGTATTTCTGAGCTTCTCTTTGGCGTCTGCCACTGGTGTTGGATCAACATTTTCGTGATACTTTCGTACCTACCACAGGGTGACAGATATTGAACTACATGAAAAAGAAATTAAATTAGTTACGCTACGCTATGGCGTGAACACGCTTTGCTCAACATGTCAACGTCACTACAGATATTCGGATTTAGGTTATGACATGTCCGATGTGCCTGCCATTATTGGCGATGCTGTGGCGCAGATGAACAGCGAAATTCTGCGTGACCTGCTAAAGTGTCGGAAAGTCGATGCTGTCGATGACCTCCTGAATGACTGTTTTCAGCTCAGCAATGGTTTTGGGGTTACTGTTGTACACCTTGTCTTTAATATGTCCCCACAAAAAGGAGTCGCAAGTTTTCACATCCGGATAATACGGCGGCGAATCAGCGTCCATGCCAATGGCCTAGCCGACAGCTGTGGCCGAGAGGTTCTAGGCGCTTCAGTCCGGAACCATGCGGCTGCTACGGCCGCAGGCTCGAATCCTGCCTCGGGCATAGATGTGTGTGATGTCCTTAGGTTAGTTAGGTTTACACAGTTCTAAGTCTAGGAGACTGATGACCTCAGATGTTAAGTCACGTAGTGCTTAGAGCCATTAGAACCATTTGGGCCAGTGGCCTCTGGGTACCCTAGAACCAGAACGCCGTCCCCAAAGTGCTCCTCCAGGACATCAAACAGTCTCCTGCTTCGATGGGGTCGAGCTCCGTCTTGCAAGAACCACATCATGTCGAAACCAGGATCACTTTGGATAATGCGGATGAAATCATTACCGTTCGGTTGTCATCGTGTCATCAAGGAATATCACACCGATTATTCCACTATTGGACATTGCACACCACACAGTCACCTGTTGAGAGTGAAGAGACATTCCGATCGTGAAATGTGGATTCTCAGTCCCGCAAATGCGCCAGTTTTGCTTATTGACGAACCCATCCGAATGAAAGTGGGCTTCGCCGCTAAACCAAACCATACTAATTCCCAAATGGTTCAAATAGCTCTGAGCACTATGGGACTTAACTTCTGAGGTTATCAGTCCCCTAGAGCTTAGAACTAGTTAAACCCAACTAACCTAAGGACAGCACACACATCCATGCCCGAGGCAGGATCCTAACCTGCGACCGTAGCGGTCGCGCGGTTCCAGACTGTAGCGCCTAGAACCGCTCGGCCACTCCGGCCGGTTACTAATTCCCAATATGCCCCACGGCAACCGTGCAGTTTGAACGTTCTAACGCAAACCCCTCACAAGTGATGATGATTTAATTTCGTATAGTTCAATAAATAGACCTGCGAAGAATTACGTTCTTCTGCTTTGGATCTTCTGTGTTTTCTCCATCAGTCCTGTATAGCAGTGCTCCCAGACACACAAACAATCTCTCGAAAGAGGAGCGGGCCTTTGTGGCCGAGCGGTTCTAAGCGCTCCAGTGGGGAACGGCGCAGCTGCTACGGTCGCAGGTTCGAATCCTGCCTCGGGCATGGATGTATATGATGATGTCCTTCGGGTAGTTAGGTTTAAGAAGCTCTCAGTCTACGGGACTGAAGAACTCCGATGTTAAGTCCCATAGTGCTCGGAGCCATTTGAGCCACCTCGATAGAGGGTTTTGTACTCCTTTCCTGAGGATTCTTCAAATGAATCTGAGTCTGCCATTAACGTGTTTTATAAACGAAACCACTTTCTAAAAGATGTTGAACAGCTGATATTTTAAGTCAGTCTGAAAGACCGTGTTGTATAGCGTGGAAAACTACTAGGCTTAACCTCAGCAGGAACTGCTTCACAGCGGTATGAATCGTGAGGAGTTGGTTTTATTCGACCCCAAGTGAGAGACGATGACTGAGCGTTGAGGGAGGGGAGGGGGGGTGGTCGTGTGCCCGGTGAGGAGAAGGCCTCTTTTGCGCATAATAAGGGGGCATTCCGCCACTTTCAATTAGAGCGCGGCGACGGGTCCGCAACGCGAGCGCAGTCAGCACGGGCCGCCGTCTGTAAATTGAGAGCGGGACGGAGCGACGGAGCGAGAAAGACAGAGAGATCGATATCGACGGCGAGGACAAATTGAGAGGCGCGCAACCCCCACACGCGCGCGCTGCCGGCGGCGGCGGGCCGGGTCAAAGCGACCGGAGGGAGCAGAGAGGGGGCGAAAATCCTTTGAAGCCCTCCGGTGCAGGCGAGCCGCCGTGCGGCGAGCAATCAATGCAGTAATTAGCGGGGGATGCACCACCCCCTGGCGGAGCCCCCCACCACGCCTCCGCTGTCGCGCCCCTCCGACGCCGCGAGAGACGCACGCGCCGGTGCGACCCGACCCGCGGACGCGGCGACGCCGCCGCCGCCGCTGCCGCCTCCGCCGCCCGCGAGAGTCAGTGGCGCGAGTCGCCTCCGCAGCAGCAGCAGCAGACACGGAGGCGGCTGCGGCGGCGGCGGCGGCGGCGGCCGCGCCGGGTGGCGGGCCCCGGCCTGCAGCCCGCGCTGGCGCTGGAGGGGCAGGGGCGCGTGACGTCAGCGCGGCCCGCGCGGCCTCCACTCCAGTCGGCATGCTGCTCAGGGGCGTCCGGCGCGCCGCGCCGCTCTGCTGCGCGCTGCTGCTCGCCGTCTCGGGGTGAGTCAACGGGGGTGCCCCGGCCGCGCCGCGCACAGCCGCCGGCGTCGCCACCGCACCGCCTGCAGTCGCTGTCACCTCAGCCCGTCGCGGTTCCGACGCCGAGTGACCGCTCTGCTCCCCCCCTCCCCCCTTACTAACTGCTAGGCAGGTCCTCTCGCAGGTCGGACGCAGGTAGTCTACGGTGAAACACCGTGATATACGATATTGCAGTGCCTGTATTGCTCAGAAGTACCATGCAGTATTCCATCGGACATTCGTGCATGCATGAATGTACGAGTGCTAGTTGTACACACGTGGTTGACGACGTATGGAAGTTTCGGTCTGCCAGTGAGTCGTGCTCTGAAAGCCTAATAGTAAGGCGATAAGCGATAAAACCGGGTTCGAATCTCGCTTCGCCGGACGGTGTGGCCGAGCGGTTCTAGGCGCTTCAGTCTGGAACCCCGCGACCGCTACGGTCGCAGGTTCGAGTTCTGCGTCGGGCATGGATGTGTGTGATGTCCTTAGGTTAGTTAGGTTTAAGTAGTTCTAAGTTCTAGGGGACTGATGACCTCAGATGTTAAGTCCCATAGTGCTCAGAGCCATTTGAACCATTTGAGCCAATCTCGCTTCGGTACAAGTTTTGGCTGTCGTAATTCCGTTGTACTGCTCATGATTGTCCATATTCGCACCCCGATTCATGCATTTCATAAAGTCTGTAGACGCCGCAGTGCCTGTTCCCTCCTATATGTCCGAGGGAGAAGTACATCCTGTTTCTGGACAACACTGGCATTGCAATCTCGTATTTCTCCGTCGACATCGGGCAAGCAACTTTCAATTACAACCTTTCCCCTATACAGGAATATTCATAATGAATGTACGAGTGCAGGCTGTAGACACATGGTTGGCTACATTGGGAGTTGGATCTGTCCGTGAGTCGTGCTCGGGTAGACAAATGGTAAGGCGACCACTTACATGAAGTGAGAAATTCGGGTTCGAGTCCCGGTCCAATAAAATTTTTTATTCTTGTTACTGTATCGTACAGTCGATCATTGTCCATGTTCTCAAACGCCACAAAGTTTCATGCACCGTAATATAATTCGAGTATTTGACTTACTGGCCATTGCACAGTAGTATCATATGAATTTCGTGTAGTAGAAATTTAGTATTAATACGCTTGAGCGAATCTTTATCAGTGGTTTCACCTTGAAATTTGACCTTTTAGCTATTTAATACAGCCTCCTTTTTACCAGTAAATTCATCTACAACTCGGTAACCTGGTGTCAATTCTTAGTCTGTGATTGGTAATCAGTGGTTCGGACGCCAAGATGTACAGTAGTTCGCATTTCACGCGAATTTGCATGCTGTTTTGCTACTTACTTGTTGGCAGCTTCTCTTACAGATTGCACAAATGCACATGCAAACGAGATTCGACAGAAAACCACCGCGATACTCGTCCTAATATTTAACTGTATACCCATCTTCCAGGTGTGAATATTGCTTGAGTTCCGGAAAAAACTGAACTTTTCGGAGTACTATTAAAAAATTCTGTGGCTTTATAATCAGCCGATTCTTTCTGTTGCCATACATTATTGCTGCAATTTTCTGTGAACAGCAATTGGTGGTTCAATTGCTATGTTTTTACAGTACGAAATCCACGTGAATTTGTTATACTCCTCTCTCTCTCTCTCTCTCTCTCTCTCTCTCTCTCTCTCTCTCTCTCTCTCTCTTGCCCCGCCCCCTCCCCTCTCTCCCTTTGTATTGCGGAGGAAATCATTTTGCTGACTGCAGTGCCATCGTCGTTAGAAGACTACTGTGATATTCATTCTAATATTTAACATAATGACCTCTTTGCACGTGTGAACATCATACAAGTTTCGCACACACTTGGTATCCTCAGCTACTCTATATATGTCTAACTGTTTTTCCGTGAATTCTTTTTTCAGCTGACAATCAACTCCACAAGTTTCTTTTTATCTTGATTTTTGACTTTCCAAGCATCTAGCGAGGCAGTTTTTGTAATGGAATTTTCCTAGATGTTTATGTTCCGGCGTCAACCTGCAAGCTTATTCTTCGAATTTCTAAAACTAGATACACAAGTGTCTACTCATTTTTGTTTTTTAATCTTACCACTTGTGGAAACATTGTAGAGTCACATTTATAATCAAACACTCATGCCACAGACATTAAATTTACCTACTCCAAACTCTCTGGCAACGATCCTCCGAAAGCACATGGACTAGCGACAACTTTCGCAGTGCGGTGTTTGTTCTTTCAAAGACCGTGCAAAACAAATCAATTAATGGTAAGTGAGGAACTCGGGACGGTATGCTGCGGTCTTCAGAACAGCCTTCGTTGCTTTAAGAATTTCTGTAATACCTGAGGTATTAATGATTCATTCCCGTATTTGTTTCTTCCGCGCAATCTTTCCAGAGACATAAGTCGCTTCTGCTCTTCAAAGTATTTTTCTATAATTCTAACGAACGAATAATTAAGAGGTGATTTATTTTGTACGACGTGTTGTATAACAGTGACCAGTGACATTTGCTTTAATTAATAGGCGTCGCCCTGTTATCCTTAGAAAGTTATTGTCCTTATTATTGTTGACTGCGAAGGGCAGCCTGTAGTTTCTTACATAGTCAACTGCTTACATTTTTGACAGCTCCGAAGCTTATAGTTCTTTGTTTAGCGTTGTTAATTTTCGCGTTAGTTTCCGTTGATAATGAAAGTTCTGTGCACTTAACCCTTGTCAGATACGGTACTGTTCATTCTTTCGGGAATCTTTATAATTTCAGTTGTTCCAGTTCTCAGTGAATATGCATTTCCCACGTCTTACTTGTCACGTGTATTTGGTCACAATATGAAAACAGTATACAATATACAACAGAGCCACGTCTATAAAAATCGACCTGTGATTTAAGCAACGCTTTATTTATACGATTGTAACATCCGTTTTTATAACAGATATCATCTTCAGGAGACGGTAGTAAATTTGCGTAACTTTGGCAACCATGGGCCTTCCTTTGTCATGAATCATCTCCATACAGCGGTATGTTTTTATGTAGACTAATATTATAAAAGAATGACTATTTTTTTTGCTTTTACTACATCTGTGCTGGGAACAGCGAAGTCTGTTTTATGTGTTCGCAACACCTTTATTATTTGTAACTGCACAGAACACCTCCGTAAATCTGTATTTCTTGCTGAAGAGATGTCATTCCGAAGTCATGAAATATTTTTGTCTCTCAATATGTTTTACGATATTGTTTATGCGACTTTTACATAAACTGTGATTTCGTTTATACTACGTGGTGAAGAACTATAACCAGTATCTTATCTTTTGCGTGATACAAACCTTTCGAAAATCATCGAGTGTCATCTGAAAACGAATTGTTGACTGTGGCTAGCTTCCTGTAGTTTCCACGCCATTTATAGTTTATGTATCCTACGTAAGATATTTTATTTTGCAAGTAAGTTCTCCTTATGAATCTTTGTCACAATTTCCGGAAATAATAGCCCTTATCACTTTTCTCGCTGTTTCATACTTCTTTCTTCTTCATTTACTGTCAATTGTCAACCTTTCATATTTGTTTGATTCACGAATAGCATTTACTGGTGAAGATGACAGCTTACTTAATAATTCCGGTTCCACTTAGTTCATGCTTATAGGTCGTCTCTCAGCTCGGTAGAAGGCAAGGTCATATCACCGCTAATAGAACCACTCCCATCAATGCTCTGTTGATCAGATGAACGTCTAGCATGACGACCGCTTTGCCTGTGTCAGCATCACACGCGTATCGAGGCGCTAATGATGTAGTCTCGTGGTCGTCTCCGTGCTACAATTTTTTTTACGGTAAATGAAGAAAAACTGAATCACTTTGTGCCGTGTGGTGTGTAATTAGAAACATTCACGTCTACTCTATGTGCTGATAACGAATTACGCTTTTCAGGAAGAGCCGCAATCTTCATATACTGAAGAAAGAACTCTGTGTTTGTGGCTTCAGAGAAATCTTTCTCTCAGCATCAGCGTTTTCCGACATGCAAAATGTGTTGTTGTAACCATGGGTCAAGAATTCAAAAAGCAGAGATTTTTTTTATACTACGTAGAGTAACAGCGTCTCTTATTTTGCGTAATAACATTTCCATTTGTATCTGTCAAAAATTACCACGTGTAACAAATGAAAAACCTACTGTGGTATATTTATGCCTTCTGTTGTTTAAATTTGTGATTGTGCTGGGGTTGAAAACAATTTGTTTCACTTGTTAATGGACGGAAAACATTACGTCAGTAATTCAAGTTTTGCTCTGTTGATGTATTAATAAAACATTTCAGTGTCCTTGGCTTCAGCCACTTCCGTTCCGTGTCTAATGCAAGATAGCAAACAGCGATTTTCTTGGATAATTAGTGCGGAAGTGTTATCAGTGGCACCTGTGTTACGCGGTACACTTCACACACTCATCTGCTGAAAGTGATCGTCTAGCATCTGACAATGTGAAGACATTGTGATGCGTATTCTGCAGGTACATTCGTTACTTGAGTGCCGTAGCTATTATGGTTAGAAAGTAATGAAATATTTTCCTATTTCTGGTTTCAGTGCGTAATTTTGCCCGCACTATCCATTTTCATTGTAATACTGCCTGAAGAAAAGTAAGCAGTGTTCTTTTTCTTCTTTTTTTAGTACTGTGAAGTGTAAACCTGTTAAAGCAACATTAGATGTACTCGACTCCATTTATGTTTTTGTCTTCCAGTGTGAATAGCAACCTGTAGTTGTTTTTGCACAATTTACATCCCCGCCGCTTCTGACATTTGCCTTTTTAATTTGTAAGTTTTCCTTCAATAATTCAGATTTAATGGAATTCTCGCCACTGTTAACATTCGTCATTCCGATAATAATTTGGTTTTCTTCTTCTTCTTATCTTTGCCAACACTGTGCATTTACGGAATTTGACAGCGACGATGACTGGTTGCAAATGAATATTTCGTAGGTGAGTAAATTCACAGTACCAGAGAAAACCATCACCTCTAACAGGACCACGTCACGTAATTCAATGAAGACATTTTCCTTTACTATTATGCAAAGCACTTTACTTTGAAGTAAAACATTATCGAGCATAGTTGGTATGTTTGGTTAGTGATAGTACATTTCAGCATCTTCGACTGTAGTTGGATCTTTCCTTTGGTCCTGAAGTTTTTGCGTCCATCACTAAATTTTTCTGTGATCTTATTGACAACATTAATAAGCTTTGGTCGCCCCACCGGCGGATATGAAAATGAAGACAATAAACGTCTATATAAAGTAGTATGTTCTCTCAGTTTTTCAAGGAATTAGATCGTTAGGCGTGTAAAAATGCGTCTGGCTTTTTTGACGTCTAGGCCCTTATATTCAAAATTCTGTTAACTCATTTTATTGAGGCTGTGACTTTGGTGTGAGCATAATTTTAGCACGAAAATATAAGGACGATGAGTTCGTGAACTATGCACCAATAGTAATACATGGTCGTTGTAATTAAAGAATAAATGATTTTGCGTTGTGTTATCCGAGGTTTGCACGTGTTTGATATTTTCTGGAGTCTTTTTGTTGGCGAAAATTATTCTGCATAATGTGAATAGCTTGTGAGTGCAGCAGTTCAATGGAAAACTGAAGAGCCATGCAAATAACGAAAATCGCTTGAAATGTTTACCTTATTTTCGTAATATGTGCTACTATTGCCCTAACGTGTACTTACTGGAAACAGCGGCAGATACAGCAAATATCAATTTATTGATGCAATACAAGTTATTGATAACACCATTAGCCTATTATGTGTACATATTTCATGGGATCTCTAGTGAATGCTGGCGACCGTTCGGGCACCGAACGTTTCCATTTGTTTCTTACAGGCAATAGATCGTGTTATTTAAACCATAGTACGCAACACATCACATAATTCTCATAATAGTAACGTTAGTACCGTTAAACATTTTTAGCACTCTAGCTTTAATGTGGCGCCATTGTAGACAATTCGCTGGGCAGATATTTCAACAGATTGCCTACTGGCCGTGTGCAGCGTACAGTGCAGTCATGTGAAAGACACGTGTCACTGACGTCACGCCGAAGATCTTCCACTAAAGTGATACTGTGACTGGGAGTAAGTCTCAGTCAAAATAAAATATCGTGATGCCGCACGATCCTATAACATTTTGTCGATTCGATGCTTAATAGTTTGTTTTTCTTATGTCAACGATATAATTCTCAGCCGTGACTACTCCATATAGACGTTTAATTAGCTGTACCTACGATGTACAAAGGTATGCTTGGTGCAGGAGAACGAAAAATTAGTTTCTTTCAACGAGTCATGATGTTCAGTTTCATAAAACAAAGTTGCTTCATTTACGTAGCTAATGTTAGGATGAACCCTACTGAATGAGAGTGTCAATACGAATCGTTCATGTAGCATGAGGATATGTCACGCCTGTCAAATAGTTTACAACGGTTTTGTTGTTTTATTTGGTTTAGACATTTTTTGCAATACACATCTTTATAGCCTAATTGTCTGAGATGGGTGTGGAATTAAGATGTAGTGAACGACTAAACTGAAGCATAGACACGAATTATTTTACTGAAAACCCATTGGTAACTAAAACTGGTTTGTAAATCATGCGCGAAGCGAAGGTCCTTACATTATGTAACGCATATTCAACGCATTGATCAGAATTTTCTAATGCTTTTTGCCGTGTGTTCAGCGAATCGACATACCTGGAGAGGCTGAACCAGCCCACTTATGAATAAGTGACGAAAATGAGTATTTCAGAACAGTTAACTTCAGAAGAGAACATGCTCTATTTGGACTGCGAAATTTAGCCGATATACAACTGAAAATATGTAAGTAAAAAGATGCAGCTCCTTTCATATATCCCTCTGACACGACAGTCTTTTTTCAATTTACGCTTGCACAGATAACCAGCATTGCAGTTTAACTGGACTTTCGTGCAGGCTATCTTCCCCATGACTAATGTAGTCTGTAACTCGAATTCCTTGCGTTTGAATTGTCGAAAACTCTTTCCGGGCCCCAATTTTGTTTGTTGTAACCTCACTTAAAACAATAAAATGCAAGGGATTCTACTTTAAAGGCGAATATGGATAGTTTATCTCTTCGAGGGTAGTATTTATTTTTAACGTCATAATCTTAAATATGCTATGCTATCTTTGTGCCGTGACGCGGCAGATTTTACTTAGAGTTAGACAGAAAAGCACCTTCACATTTAGTCATTAGCTTCCGTTGTGGCTTAGATGTCAACATTTATACCAATCACGTTTCCAAAATCAGTTCCTAATTTCTGTTTGCTGAAGTCAATGCACCTTATTTGTTAAGTGAGCTGAATCAGGTGTTATACGAGACTAAGCAACTAAAATTAAGAGGAAGTAGCCGTTTCTAGCATTTAAAAAGTTCGGAAAAAATAGAGATTGCATCATACAAAAGACGTGATGGACATTTCTTGTAGACATTACGTAATACATGTCAGAATATGTATGAAGTATTTTTTAAGCACGAAATCATTCATGTATTGGGAAGATAGATTCTCTTGATGGAGTCTGGAAACTGCAGCACTTCTGCCAGTTACTTCACGCAGCACACAGAGGATGCCGCTTTGTATAGCAAAAGTCGCCATTTTGATGTTGTTGTTACACTTGTTGAGTACAAAGATGAGTAAAAATCAAATTCGAACAACATGTAACTTTCGGACACAATTATTTCTTTTCCTAAATGACTGAACGAATCACTGGCGTATGTGGAGACTCTGTGACATAACAGTACTGAAACTAAGAGCGAAGCAGGCGTATGGAAGAAATGGTAAAGATACTTCCATGACGCCAGCAGAATTACGTTTACAGTCTTGAAGTTAAATAAAAAAAATTGACATCAGAGGTTACAACGAAGGCACGTTGCCAGATTTGCAGTAAAAGTGTTTGCAGACCCGTTTTCCATGGCTACATTAAGTTTGTCGATGGTGGGAAATAATTTATTAAAATAATGGACTTTCTTTCTGGACCATCCTCGAGGGTACGTTACATGCCAAAGTGCCCATTAATGATTAAATGAACAGAAAAAAATTACAAAAAAGTTCTTGGGTAGACGTGCACGAACAGAATGTTTTCGAGAACTCGGTTTGTCAGTCATTTTCAAAGGAGATTTACCTTTGCTAATCAGTCCCTGAGCGGCTTTACTTCCTATAAAGGCTATTTTTTTCTGATGTAGATTACCTAGCGTTCAATGTGACACTTTTAATATAACTTTAAAGAACGGAGGTAGAAATGAGGGGAGTGAAACCTGAGTTTTCACAAAGAAGAACGAAAACCAAATACAGAGATCTGAAATGAGATTTCTAAGGACAGTGAAGGAATACAGTTGCCAAGACTGGATTAGGAATGAATAAATTACAGGAGAACTGAATGTTGGAGGAATAAAAAAACACAGAAGGGAAATATAGAAAGAGGTGGAAAAAGCATGTGGCCAGAATGCCTGACGAAACACTGACGAAACAACTGCTGAAATGCAATCCGAAATGAAGAAGAATTCCTAATAGGCCCAAAATGATATGGGCTCGACAATAACATTTGAACAAGGAATAGCCAGTTACCCTAACGCCTGGAAGTGAAGGTGAATAACAAGCGTACTTCAGTGCTCTCTTCCGGAGCATGTTTCAGTTTCCAGAATGAGATTTTCACTCTGCAGCGGAGTGTGCGCTGATATGAAACTTCCTGGCAGATTAAAACTGTGTGCCCGACCGAGACTCGAACTCGGGACCTTTGCCTTTCGCGGGCAAGTGCTCTACCAACTGAGCTACCGAAGCACGACTCACGTCCGGTACTCACAGCTTTACTTCTGCCAGTACCTCGTCTCCTACCTTCCAAAATTTACAGAAGCTCTCCTGCGAAACATGCAGAACTAGCACTCCTGAAAGAAAGGATACTGGCAGAAGTAAAGCTGTGAGTACCGGACGTGAGTCGTGCTTCGGTAGCTCAGTTGGTAGAGCACTTGCCCGCGAAAGGCAAAGGTCCCGAGTTCGAGTCTCGGTCGGGCACACAGTTTTAATCTGCCAGGAAGTTTCATGTTTCAGTTATTTAAGTGAAAGTTATACTCGCAGACATATACAGCGGAAACCTTAATTTGTGATCTCGGCATACTATTTAATATCCGCCAATGATCGTTCTGTTTACTGGTTTTGAAACGTCTGTTTTAAACACGACAAACATTTGACACAGAATTACGCGCATTCCACGTTATTTATTAGTCTGTAGTGTGACACACGGTACACGTAAAAAATACAACGTAACCACATCAATAGTTAATTGTAATACAGTGCGTAGAAAAGTTGAATATTTTGAGAGCCTGTTGTACTCGCTGGGAAAGAAAAGAAAAAAAAGGGTATGAAAACGCACGCTTTCTGCGATATGAACACTTGTTCGTAGTAGAGACAGAAAGTCATTTGATTGCAGATATAAGAGCAGTCGCTGCGTCGATGCTCCAACGACAAGTTCCACAGTATGTGTTTATGTCTTTTGGTATCGCAGTATGCTAGGAACACATTAGTGTAAGGATCATGTGGTCTGTTGTTTAGCTCAAGCTGTGTTGTATTGTTGTTGCAGTCTTGTAGGTTTGTGTTATCGAATGGTAAATAACCCGCAACGCTGAGCATGTAGGTGGAATCCCGGGAGGTTAACATGCTGTTTTCTGATCGTACGCCCAAAAAAGATGCCTTGGTGGTCCACTCCTCATTCTATTCCCTTTCCAAATTGAAGGAGTTAGCAGACTAATTGAGTCATGTAGATAATGGACGATCTTTAAGTTATTCTCGAATGCAAGGTTCTACGAAGCTGACACCTCGTCGTTGTGTCCTGGATAGAGCGTTGGAACTAGAATGCTCACCATCGAACTGAACGTCATCGCGGTTGTTAGACTGTCATATTAACTTCTTGCCAAACATACAAACCAGATATAGCTCCTTGTTCAGTACGATAAACTCCGAAAAACTAGTTCAACTTTTACTCAATAACAATAACAGTTCTTAATTTATCTTATGTTTTCATGATGTAGTGTTAATGATGAAACTACTGGAATAGTAATCACATCAGGAGCACATTTAATGACACTAAAAATAATTAAATACGAGCTATGAAAAAACAGCAGCTTGGCGAAGAAGTATTGTGGTCATTTGGTCAGCAGTTGCTATGCTACGAAGCACTGAATGACTGCCGGCCGTTGTGGCCGAGCGGTTCTAGGCGCTTCAGTCTCGAACCGCGCTGCTGCTACGGTCGTAGGTTCGAATCCTGCCTCGGGCATGGATGTGTCTGATGTCCTTAGGTTAGTTAGGTTAAGTAGTTCTAAGTATAGGGGACTGATGACCTCAGATGTTAAGTCCCATAGTCCTTACACCCATTTGAACCACTGAATGACTAACGAGACTATTATACTTTTGGCAGCAATAGACTAGATACCTCATGGATGCGTAATACCAAACTAGAATTTGATGCCACAGAAAAACTGTGATTCCGTATTTCTCACCATTTGAAAGTGAGTTATGTGGGTCGAGTTCTACGTTGGTTCTTTTTGATACTCAAACCTCGTATGATAATAGGACCCGTATCGCTCACTATTTGTTATAACTAACCATTATTAGCTTCAAATGGCTCTGAGCACTATGGGACTTAACATCTATGGTCATCAGTCCCCTAGAACTTATAACTACTTAAACCTAACTAACCTAAGGACAGCACACAACACCCAGCCATCACGAGGCAGAGAAAATCCCTGACCCCGCCGGGAATCGAACCCGGGAACCCGAGCGTGGGAAGCGAGAACGCTACCGCACGACCACGAGACGCGGGCTATTAGCTTCAAAACCATTTTTAGCGATCTGAATAATACTCGTTAATAACAATGTGAAGTTGAAATGTTGGTGGCAATGGCTGCACAGTTTCAGAAAAATTCTCTGATTTATTCAAGAGAAAGAGCTTCACAAACGGAGCAAGTCAATTTGGCGTCGGTCCACCTCTGGCTCTTATGCAAATAGTTAATCGGCTTGGCATTGATTGATAGGTACGTTGGATGTTCTCCTGGCGGATATCGTGGCAAACGCTGTACAGTTGGTGCGTTAGATGGTCAGAATGCCGAGCTTGTTGAAGGGCCCTGCCTTTAATCGTTTGTCATCGGGGCTCAGTTCGAAGAAGAACTTATCACTAAAGACAGCTCTACTCCATTCAATGAGAGTCGAAAAACGCCCGGGACAGTGGTAGGATACCATCCTGACTGTCGCCCACCATACGACCGGACAACCAGCAGTGATGGTCTCGTATGCCGTCTCTTTTCATAAAAGGACCCCTTTGGTTTCCCTCCGCGCCAGCCTTACAGCACAGCGGTACGTCTATGATAGTCTATGCTCCGTTTTATTGACCTTCATGACAAACCATCCTGGGCCTACATTTCAGCAAGATAACGCCCACCCGCACACGACGAGAGCTTCTACTGCTTGCCTTCGTGCCTGCCAAACCCTACTTTGGCCAACGACGTCCCCGGATCTCTCCCCAAAAGGAGTGTTCGGAGTGTTGTGAGCAGGACCTTCCAATTAACTCTGGGTTTTGACGATCTGACGCGCCGGTTGGACAGAATCTGGCACGATACTCCTCAAGAGTACATCTAACAACTCTATCAAACAGTGCTAAGCCGAATAAGTGCTTGCATAGGATCCAGAGGTAGACTAAGGCGTCAGTGATTTGCTCAGTTTGTGGAGCTGTTTCTCTTGAATAAATCATCCACTCAAGAAGGTTGTCAGGCACCATAAGAACTCATCTTGTACATTATATACAGGTGTGCAAAACTTAAGGACGAAAGTAACTTTCGCATGATCTGTTACTGCCGAGAAACATAGGTTAGTGAAATCTGGACCATACATAGAAAAAGCAGCTACACTATAGTACAGAAGCTAACTGAAAGAAATAACGCAATTAGACGACCAAAAATGACACTTTTATTCAAAGACAATAACTACACTGAAGTTACCGAGATTTATGATGGAGCACTGAACGTTAAAAAAAGCGAGACATGGTTCTTAATAGTGTGTGTGATCAGCACGGACAGAAATGCATGTCTCCAATGTGCTCCCATGCTGGGTCACAAGGTTGATAAGGAGTTCTTATGGTAGGGCTTTCCATTCCACCACCAGCGCGGTTAACAAATGCTGGACGGTCTTTGGTGCACGTGGACGTGCAGAAATATGTCTCACCAATGCATTCCAACATACTGGTTGGGAATTAAGGGGGGGAAACGGTCAGCCAGTACATTCGCTGAATATCTTCTCGTTCCAAGAGCTCCCCCACATGGCGTTTAGATGGCGTCGAGCATTATCATCTACAAAAATGAAGTCAGGGCCGAATGCACCCCTGAAAAGACGCACGTGGGGAAGGTCTACGGAGTCACAATAGCGTCGACCTGTAAGAGTACCTTGACCGAAAATCTTGAGCTCAACATTCCCAGCAACATTACGCCTACCCACACCATAACACGTGGACCACCAAAACGATCATGTTCGACAACGTTTCTGGGTACAGTGATAGTTCCCACCTCCCGCCATACGTCCGTAATCACTACTCACTGCAAACGGTGCTGCCCATGGGCGTGTGTCAGCGGTAAACAACGTACTGGTCGTCGGGCAAAGAGACCACCCCAACCAAATCACCGTGCCAAAGTGGAGCTTGAGACTGCGTTGCTATTACACCCGCTGTTTGACGTGGGTCCCTTCTTGCCCGCTGCAAAATGTGGCAATCATCTGCTGCTGCAGTTGATCGTCGTCAACCAATCCCTCTCCTTCGGGCATAAGTGCTCCCCATTTCCGGTTTCACGGTAAATCTCCCCCGTTTATAGTCAGCCAGATGTTGTCTCCGGGCCATGTATTACTGAAGACCTCCACGAAAGTGCATCGTAACTGCTCGCTTATTGACACACACTGCCTTTTCCCGTTCCTTCAACTGCCACGTGTTGTGTGGCCAGCCCCATTTCGGACCATAGGCATGCTGACCTCACGCTATATGGCGTCCGACTTTCTGTGCACGACTTGGAGACCTTTGGTAACAGGCTCTCGCACTTTCATTCATTTCCACCGAGCACATAGTATGTTATGTTACTTTATCTATCTTGTTAATAAGTTTCGCGGAACAGTGCATTTCAGTTAAAGGCAACATACTCTAAAAGTTAAAAAAATTAATCTGCCTGATGAACTTCAGGCTTCACTTTTTGGACAATAAACTTGATTTTTCCCAGAAAATTTGGGTAATATCAGTGAAGAATGAGGTGTAGCTTGCGTCAAGGCATAAACATCATGGAAAGGTTTTATTAGAGTTGTGGGTATTGCGTATGATGGGAGATTGCTGTTGGTTATTACAGCGAAACTTACAGCAGGCAATTCATCGCACAGACAGCTATAGCAAATGCTTTAACCAGAAGAGAGAAAGGAAATATAAGCCAATCGGTACATAATTCCTATGCAAAAAAAGGTGATGTTTTTATGTTTATACTTCAATAAAACTTCTGTTTATACTGAAAAATTAAATTTCATTCAATTTATACTTGTGTTGCTGATTTTCTAGCTTATAACGAAGTCACTCTTTGAGAGGATTGAGCGTGATAAAAAAACATGAGGTTATACATTGATTCAGTTTCCAAAAATCCTTGCTTTGAAGCAATTACCTAGTGTACAGTAATCAGAAAATTTGTTTTGTGTTTTTTTTGTGTTGCGTAACAGCTTGTGCTGGAGACGGTATAGTAATTCGTTCACTAAACAAAGGAGTCTCCAGTACATCAGAAGAAGATAGTATAAGTACATATGCGATGACTTTAGATTTTTTGTTTTCGTGTTTGCTACCCAAACCTTTCAGTACAGTTACCAACGGTATGGACAGCTCGAAAGACCGTCCACTAGCTCCCAGTGTAAACAGTGAGAATCTGTACGCTTTCCGATGCGGAGAAGCTACTCAGCAGGTCGCATTTGGCTCCAAATGACGCGAAATGTTAAAGTTCGCACCCCGCCGGGCGACATATGAAAAGACGTGCGTTTGTTGTTTCAGCTGCCCCCGAGTGTGCGGTCGCGGTGCCCGCTTTAATGACGCGAAAATTGCGCCTGTCGCTGTCGAGAGCAACCTGGTTGCCTCTCCGTCTCTCTTCCCTCCCTGCCAGCAGTCTGCGCTCAGCGGCGCACCATTACGCATGCGGCATTCATTATAAGAATGAGGGGACATATGCCTCGGATTTACTTTCAAAAATGACAGGGGTAGGTTCTCGGGTATAACATGACTCGTGTCGTCCATTAAGCCTAAACTTCCTTTTAGCTGCGCGTCTGAGAAATGAAGTCGTGATGGGAAAAAGCGTTGCTATTTCACATCGTGGTTCATAAATTCCTACCAAGCTGTGGTAGCAGTTCTCGATTTGGTGCGTAGGAACTTTGTATGCGCTATGTAAGCACCCTGTGCTTATTTCTGATCAGAGATATTAGATAAGGGTAACGTGATATACAGATGAGCTCATTCATCGCCTTAATGTGTCGCTATGGGTCAGTTCCGATAGGAATTTAGTGTCGAAATGTATGTGACAAACACCTCAAGTGCAGAAATGTTCATCTCAGAAATAATGAATATACTTGAATGCCCTCAGGTTCGCTTTTTCTGGAATTAATCGAGTGCTGGAAGTTATGTCACATAAGGAAACATTGACACTTTCATACACGTTTATTTCGTAAACGAAACCACTACCACCTCTGCAGCACGAACCAACATATTGCCAGACAGAAAGTATTGAGACAAAATAACTAAAAGCTATGATATGAGCTGCATGGCTGGTTCCTATAAGGGTACAGTAAAAACAGCCATTTCAATCTCAGACGGTTCTATTTAAAAACAGCACTGTTTACGTAATCAGTATTGAGGTACCCTGACATACTACGCCATTTGCATTACAGCAATCATTCTGATTCGTGAAGAAACCAAAATGATGCAATTCGACGTATGCACCAGGCGAGATGATGCATTGGTAAGGCTGTGCACTCGCACCCGGGGGCAGCGAAGGTGGAAGGATGGAACGCGCTTCAAATCGCCGTCCGCCTATGCAGATTTAGGTTTTATATAAATCACTTAAGTCTAATGCTGAGGTACTTCCTTTGAAAAGGCACGACCATTTTTCCTTCTCCATCTTTCTCCTGTCCGAGCTTTTGCTACGACTCTGTCAACCTCGTCGTCGACGGGACGTTAACACTAATCTTCCTACTTTCTTCGACCTATGAAATTCACTTTCTGTTAGGTGTGATGGATCGGTGAAACGAAACAATAGTCCGCAATATAGCCTATTACGTCACCCTGTCTTCCAATAAATGCTGCTATTGTTTGGATGCCTATGCAAAATTGAGAACCGAATGTGTATAAGTGATGCACACACAGATGTCCACACTAATAAGGACATTTAGTGTGATTAGTATGAAATAAACAGAAGGTTTTGAGCAAAATAAAATTGTTGTTAGAACTAAGTTGTGTCCAGATGATGTATTACTAAAATTCAGGTTTTTTTCTCAGAAGGATTTCAATTTGCAAGAGTCACTCAGTAATAGACCTTGAACATACGATCTACCAGTTAAGCACGAAATACAGCAAATAAAACTATACGACGAGAAGCATGAAGACCGACTTTGACTTTCACTGCATAGACTGTTGTTGTTAACTGTGAAATCGAAATTCTTTGCACTACTTTGAGAAGGAAAGAAAGGTAAGGGGTACAAATATATTTAGTAACCGAGACTGGGGAAGGGAATCGTCCGTGTCCTTTCGGAGGAAGGTTTGGAAGAACCAAGACAAACTTAAATTTGGATGGGCGGAAATTTATGAAGGCTGCTTAAATTTTCAAATCGTTTCTGGTCTTCACAATAAACTTCATAATGGAGTAAAAAATGCACTGGGAGACTTTTGTTAGTATTGCTAGTTTTGCAAGCAATTGCTTACATGAAGTTAGAGGGCAGATGGCACGTATTTTTCTTACACGACGTTTCTCTGTAATGAAGACATTGTCTCTGTGTGTAGAATTGCCCTAGAAAATTAATGAATGAATCTGTAGAAAATAAGCCAGCTGTCTGATGCTTTATTTTCCAAGTCAGCAATTTTATGTAGAGGAAAAATTTTTGAGCTCAAGTTCTGATTAATATACACACCGAGGAATGTTGATAATTCAGTGTTACGTATTTTCTTGTCGTCATACTGTACTGTTATTGATGATAATATATGTTTCCTTGTATGGAATTGAATAATTTAACTTCTTTAATAAGAAATCGTAGACCATTTGCTGACAAACAACCAATGACTTTCCTGAAATTTTAACTTTTTTCATTCTGTTGTTTACCTCTGTTTGGGCTTTATTCTGATGTTAACATCAACTACAAACAGCACGATTTTTGCTTTGTCAGTGTAAGATAGGCTGTCGTTTTTGTACAAGAAGAGAAGGGACGATCTCAATAGTGATCCTAGTGGACCACCGTAATCAGAAGAAGATGCAACGTGGAAACTGCACTGGCTAACACAACCATTTTCTATCTATCAGCTAAACATGAAATGAGCCACTAACTCACTGTAAGTCGAAAATTAAAATTTCTCCAAAAGAATTTTGTAGTTTGTTCAGTAGAATGTCTTGAACACATCACAAAAAATATCGGTCTATATAATTTTGTCTTCGGATATTTTAATCACTCGTGGTATCTTTGCTGCGTGAAAGCGCATGATACTCTATTTCTCAATCCGTATGAGGTAATCACCAACAAATATGTAACAGAACCAGTAAACTCTTCACACCAACTCCCCAGAATTCGAGAGCATTGTTTAAGTCCCCTGTATCGTCGGTATATTTATCACAAGTCTCTGTCAATTGTATATTTGAAGTCACATAGCTAGCGCGGCCAAATTTTTTGAATGACGTATCGCGAACGAATACATTAAAATTACTTGGAGAATCGACAATATCACTGTGTTATCGATGATGTGACCAGATCGCCATCTTAGAATGGGGGGGGGGGGGGGGGGTGGGAGATGGGAAAATGAATCGTGTGTCCCCCTGAAAGGAACTGTTACGGCACCGTAAAGAGTCGGCATACCCCATTCTAAAGTGTCACAGAGAGAGTAGGGTAAATAAAAAAAAAAATAATAAAAATACTGTATTCTAGGAAGACTGTGCAACCGTTCCGTTATAATCACCATACTTGGCGAAGTGATCATGAGAATGAGGGAGATTAGAGAGAATTATAGGCGTATATAGAGGCGTATAGAAGTCAGGATTCCGTGCCTCAATATGTTAATACATTAGAATAGAAAAAAGCTCTTCCACACGCTAAAAATGGGTTTGCGGAGAATGTAAGTGAACGTGAAACCAAGGGAGGACAGGGGTATTTGTGTAGTGAGGGTATCGCGGATTCATAAATAACTTCACAGGGAAAGGGAGGCGAGTAAACAGAGCTTTTTCCAAATGTTGCTGTTGGTTCTGATGAACTGTCAAATGAACAACAGCCGATCCAGGCCCTGAAATCGTCGCCTACGTAAGTACTACATCTATGAAAGTTTGTTCAGAGAATATTGTTAGAGGGACGTCATTCATTTCCATGAGGATTGTGTGTGCATCAAGAGTTGTTCTTATTTCGATCACTGTTGTCCAAATTAGACTAAAAGGTAATTTTCAAGTGCACCAACAAAAAGACCGATCGAACGTACAGACGCTTTCTACAAATTTTAACTAGGCTTACAGTTATTTAAAATGTGGGCATCAAACGGAAATTACTTTATTTACAAGCCAACTCTCGTTTGTGATAACAGTTTTGTACACTCTAGTTTGGTTTCTAATGTTGCAGTCATTATGTTGTTTTGTAAATTTTGTGGAAGCCATTTGTAAACCTGATGTGCCTTTGTGTAGATCCACCTGAAAATAGCTCTACGGTGCGCTGTAGGTAATACTACTATAAATAAACATCATTCACAGCTACTACACGTAGGGAGCTCAAAAAATGAGTCGTCCGACGCTAAGATCACTGCCCAATAAGATTGGCGCATTGTCAGAAATGAGGAGGTCTACACGTTCTGAGTTTTCTCCAGATATAGTTCTGCTACGGTACGGATTACAATTTTTTTTATTTTTTATTTACACGTCAAGTTCCGTAGGACCAGATTGAGGAGCAAATCTCCAAGGTCATTGAACGTGTCAGTACATGAAATTACAACAATAAAGTAATAACAGATAAAAATAAAATGTTTATGAACCAAAAAAGGTTTAGCCATAAGTTTAAGTAAACGCAGTCAACAATATAACGTAAGAATCAGGTTAAGTTTTCAAGGAACTCCTCAACAGAATAGAAGGAGTGACCCATGAGGAAACTCTTCAGTTTGGATTTGAAAGCCTGTGGATTACTACTAAGATTTTTGAATTCTTGGGTCGCTTACTGAAAATGGATGCAGCAGTATACTGCACACCTTTCTCCGCAAGAGTTAAGGAAGCCCGATCAAAATGCAGGTTGGACTTATGCCGAATATTAACTGAGTGAAAGCTGGTTATTCTTGGGAATATAAGCTGATATTGTTTACAAGGAACGACAGTGAAGAATATATTTATTGAGAGGCCAATGTCAAAATACCCAGACTAGTGAACAGGGGTCGACAAGAGGTTCGCGAACTTACGCCAGTTATTGCCCGAACCGCCCGTTTCTGAGCCAAAAATATCCTTTTAGAATAGGAAGAGGTACCAAAGCATATAATATCATATGACACAACCGAATGAAAATAAGGAAAGTAGACTTATTTTCGTGTCGAACGATCACTTACTTCAGATACCGTTCGAATAGTAAAAATGGCAGCAATAAGCCTCTGAACAAGATCCTGAACGTGGGCTTCCCACAACAATTTACTATCTATCTGAACACCTAGAAATTTGAACTGTTCAGTTTCACTAATCATATGCCCATTCTGTGAAACTAAAACGTTAAGTTTTGTTGAATTGTATGTTATAAACTGTAAAAACTGAGTCTTACCGCGATTTAACGTTAGTTTATCTTCTACAAGACATGATCTTATGCCATGAGCTGCAGTATTTGAAACCGAACCAATGTTGCACGCAACATGCTTTGCTACCAAGCTAATGTCATCAGCAAACAGAAATATTTTAGAGCTACCCGTAATACTAAAGGGCATATCATTTTTATAAATAATGAACAGCAGTGGCCCCAACACTGATACCTGGGGCACCCCCCCATTTGACCGTACCCCACTCAGACCCCATATCACAGCCATTCTCAACACTGTGAATAATAAGCTTTTGCTGTCTGTTGTTAAGGTAAGAGGTGAATCAGTTTTGAGCTACTCCCCGTATTCCGTAATAGTCCAACTTCTGGAGCAATATTTTGTGATCAACACAGTCAAACGCCTTAGTTAAATCAAAAAATACGAATGGCGTTCGAAACCTTTTGTTTAATCCATCCAGTACCTCACAGATAAGAGAGAATATAGCATTTTCAATTGATAAACGACTTCTAAAGCCGAACTGTACATTTGATAGCAAATTATGTGATATAAAATGACCAATTATCCTTATATACGGAGCCTTTTCAGTAACTTTAGTAAACACTGATGGCACAGAAATAGTTCTGGAATTGTCTGCATTATCCTTTTCTCCCATTTTATAAAGCGGCTTTACTACTGAGAACCTGACTCGTTCAGGAAACTGACCATTCCTAAAGAAAAAAATTACAAATATGGCTAAGTATAGGGCTAACATTTGCAGCACAGTACTTTAATATCCTGCTAGGCACTCCATCGTATCCATGAGAGTCCTTAGTCTTCAGTGATTTAATCATTGATACAATCTTCCACTAGTCTGCATCATAGAGGAATATTTCAGACATCAACCTCGAAAGGCATTTGGCAAGAGAATTATATGATTCCCTGAAGAAACTAAACATTTATTTAATTCACCAGCAATGCACAGAAAATGGTTGTTAAATACGGCACATGTATGTTATTTATCAGTAACAGAAATATTTTTACTACGAACTGACTTCATATCGTCGATCTTGTGCTGCTGACCAGACACTTCCTTTGCAACTGACCATATGGTTTCAATTTCATCCTGTTAATTAGCTATTCTATTTGCGTACCACATACTGTTTGCCTTCCTAATAACATTTTAAGCACCTTACAATACTGATTGTAATGGGCTACTGTAGCTTGATTGTCACTACTTCTAACGTTTTAATATAATTCCCACTTTGCTCTACGTGATATCCTTGTCCCACTAGTCAGCTACCCACGTACAACACAGTGTGGGAGCGAAATGGCACGGCAACCGGAAACGTACTCAAAAGTTGAAGTATGCGAGACAGTACGATTCTTGTGGGCAAAACGACTAAATTTCACACAGATTCATCGTGAAATTCTGGCGGTAAATGGACCAAATGCAGTTTGGCGTCCACTCGTAGTGAAATGGCGCTAACACTTTGACCAAGGCTGCACGGACGTGGATCTTTGGGAAGAAAGGCCATCGACATCGATCACCGACAACAGTCCCCAGAAAATGAATCAACTGATTCGCACCAATAGTATATTTTACTGTGACGACGACGTTCACAGAGCTGTTCTAGAACGTTTCAGTGACTAAGAAGCGGATTTCTACCATCGAAGAACTGAACGTCTGGTAGGACGTTCCTGCCGTTGATCACATACTTGGTCACTACGCTGAAAAATAATGTGATATGTATATGTCGCTTTGAAATGTAGCGTGGCACTCAATAAAAATTGCACGATCTACCATAATAATGTGCCACTTAGATTTATAAGTTCCCTAGAACTTGAGTAGCTCAAATAATGTTGTCTCTCACACAATCTGTAATGATCATACCGGAAGGAGTACCTATTTGAGCTGCCCTCAATGAAGCCTTTTCGTTCTCAGCTTAGGACATGACTGAAAGCTGTCTTGCATGGTATGCTGTAACTGTCACTGAATTGGCTTCCCCTGCAGTGATGCTCTCTACTGAAATTCTTCGGCGTCGTCCTCCTTGTCCTCAGGTCTGAGTCCAGTGAGACTGCTACGATTCACAACTTTGACGATCTATGTGGCCGACTTCACCGTCACAGGAAGCTGAAGATAACTCGTATCCTCTTCGGACGATCGTCATTGTACTAGTGACCATACATTCGTTACGACTATGTTTTACATCTATAAGGGCCATATTGATCTTTGCATTAGAAGCAACGTATTTCCGCATCTTCAGTAGCAAGGTATTGGCCTCAGTGCTGTTGAGTCCTTTAGAGTTACGTGAACCACAGATACGGGCAAAAAAAACCTGTTCCTCTGATTTGCTTTTATGGGGTGATTTATTCCTCACATCTCCTAACTGAAGGGGAAGTGCAAGCCATTGAAGATCTGCCATGTATTTTCATTTAAATGTCAAGGCTCTGGGAGTCGATCAAAGGGATTTAAACTGCAGTTTTCGCGACGGAACTATCAGTCCCAGTTTCTGCTTGGCAAGCAATCCGAACCTCTCGAAAATCTCGCTCGGAACAAAAGGTATTTCTAACTTCTTGAACGGCGGGGTCAGGGATTTTCTCTGCCTCGTGATGACTGGGTGTTGTGTGCTGTCCTTAGGTTGGTTAGGTTTAAGTAGTTCTAAGTTCTAGGGGACTGATGGCCATAAATGTTAAGTCCCATACTGCTCAGAGCCATTTGAACCATTTTTTTAACTTCTTGAATGACATCATCTTCACAGACACCATACGGCAGTACTAATATTTTAATTCTCGTCGCTTCTACATGTTCCGGCATAATTAGTTATCAACAATCTGTTAGAATGAGAGAGAATTAAAGCTACTCTTAATATATTGCAGCAGAGATTGAAAACACAACCCGAATACTCAACGTTTTGTGAAAATGTACAAAATTGACAAAGTTTAGATAAGGTATTCATGTTACACTGACTTCTTGACATGTGTACACTGAAAACTAAAGTAAATGGTTTAAAATCCGTGAACTGTAGGTCTATTCGACAATTAGATACTAATAACAGTATCTCACTTTGACATATACCAGACAACATGTCACGAATACACCCCTTTAAATGTAGTATTACTGATCGTGGTCGGGGATAGTCACTCAACTTATAAACAAGAAGCTAAAGATAATTCGTGTCCTCTTCGGACGATCTTCATTGTACTAGTGACCATACATTCGTTAGTACTATGTTTTACATCTATAAGGGCCATATTGATATTTGCATTAGAAACAACGTATTTCAGCGTCTTCAGTAGCAAGGTATTGCCTCAATGCTGTTGACGACCTTATTCAATGGTTCCTCAACTCTGACGCGGTTAGCCTGTTTCCTGTTTCATTTTCAGATTGTATACTATGAACCATTTATTTTCCTTTGCTGTAAATGCTATTATTTTAAAGTGCAAGGCGTGCTATTGAGAAGTACGTATCAGCCTTGGGTAATATACCGAGTCAGAGGAATCTGAAAACGTATAATAAAAACGGAGGTTCAAATCAGAGTGGCTGGCCATGAAACTGAATTGGTACATCCATATGTCAGGCCCGAACGTAATCACTGCAACAAATAAACAGGTACTCGGTGCGAGACGAATGCGTGATGTAATGCGCGTAGAAGAATAGCTGTTTGCTTAGCAGACCTCTCGAAAGTAATGGTCGCTAATAGCAGACAGTGAGCTGCATTAGGCGGCGCCTGGGCTATTAACTCGGCTCCTTCACATGTAAATCACACGCATGCCCGCGTCTTAACCCACTGTCCGTTATCCGGAAGTGGGCCGAGGTCTCGGCGATGGGATGGGATGCGCCTTAGGAAAAGGTACCTACCCAGTTAGTCAGGAGCAGGGGCATTTGCTGGAAAGGTCGCCCAAATAAGCATGTATTCAGCACATTATCCTCAAATGAGTCGCTTAAGTAACGTCAGCAAGCACGTTTCCAATATCTTGGCACACTATATATTACACACTGCAGAGAAAAATGAATAAAAACGCCCTCTAAATACATAGTTACTAAACATTATATTTTCATAGAGCCATTAGACGTGAAAAAAACTCAGATCCCGTTTCTTTACGTTTTGAGATGAAGTAGTAACTGTGCAACGCTGAATAATCAACCATATGTAATTACAACTTGGTCCATGAGAAACAATTCCAGTAATATACTGGGCTTGTTCGATGCCTAATACGTTAACTTACATCTTGCTGAATCATTTCGAAGAAACTTTGTAGTTAGTACAATACTTGCCGCGACTCTTCTGTAGCTGAGACTGCACTTCTCTACATGTCCCTAAGAAACTCACAAATAACCTCAGTAAATTCATCTTTTTTGTCGCCTTATTATCCGTAGTTGCTTTAGAAGTTATGAGGGTATTTTTGTTCCGTCGTTTCAAATACAAGAAACTGCGTGTTTTTCTCACCATTCGCGTTTCGCTTTACTGAAGTAAACCATCGTCTGTGCTCTGTAATTAAATATGTTCACATTTTGATTACTTTTCTAGATCAAACAACAGTTGACAAGTTTTTCGTTTCTACTTACGTTATTCCGCTTAGACCACAATTATCAGTGCATAACGAAGAAAGGAACCAGAAATGCGCTAGGAGACGGCATTTCCTGATCTAGGCATAAATACAGCGGAAATTACCGTAAGTAAAAACAAAAAATTTACTAACGAACTTGTTTTAGATCTAAAAAACAAATCAAACTCTAAACAGCTTTAATTACAGACCAGTGATGATGCTTTACTTCAATAAAGGGAAACGCGTCTGTTGAGAAGAACACGTATTGTCTTGCAGTTGTAACGACGGAATAAAAATATCTTCATAAATCTCAGTGAGTTTGTGGGCCACAGGCTGGTCTCTCGCAGAACCACTGCCAAAGGAGTGTAATTATTCTCTTTTCGATCGTTCTGTGATATTACAGAAATGAAAACATCGTCATGTAGTTTACTCAGCGACAGATACAAGAATTACAGAAGAGCTACTTCGTTATAGTACAGGTGTATTAAGAGCGCATCATTGTCCAATTCGTCCCTTAAATTGTGTGGACAATACATACCGACTGCAGCATGGAAAGTACAACAGATTACCAAGAAACAAAAACATGCTTGTAAAGTGATTTTAGCAAATCAAAATGTATCTGAAAACCTACTCTCGTGGCCAGACATGAAGAAATTAGGATAAGAATGGATGATATGGAAAACATCATGAAATAATTGAAGTTCCCATCTACTATAAAAATTATAATATTTCTCATATAAATACCAAAGAATTATCATTTAAGATATAAACTAAATATTTAACTAAAAGAATGAAATACTAAAACTATTTACCTGGTGTAAATAACAGAACACTGTTTTCAAAACCTATTACAAAACAGTCTGTAACAGACCACAGTGCTCTGAGATCACAGCCCGTCTACGTTTATTTAGTCCTTGTTTTTTGTTAGTTACGGGTGTCGTGCTTATAAACTACTCTACAAAAATCTGACCTTGTGCTGACTGAGCCTCGCTGTATTGCTGTAACAATCTACTGAATGATTGTGATTTATTTCTCACTGTGGAAGTCGTGTCGTAAGCTATAAATTTTAATCGGGTAGTTTAAAAACTTCACTTAAAGTACTGTCATTAGTTATCTGTCTCACTTTCATCGTGTTTTAACTTACACTGGGATTTCTACCGCTAAATTACAGAGCTGCTCCAGGGTAAAGATTAGAATTTACGAGAGCCGCCGTAAATGTCTCAGATGTCAACTGTGGCCGGGTGAGAGCCACGCCGCTCCTGTTTAGTTTGTCAACTGTTAAGATCTTCAGGCGTCCAGCAACGGCAATAAAGCCTGCTATATTTTTCCCCGAAGATAAGGTTTAGTGCTTGAGTCGTACCATGTCAGCTTTGAGAGAACATACAACATATTGGAAGTGACAAGTGCAACGACTTCTTAATCTTAACCTCTACAACATTGACTGAGAATTCTCAAACAACTGAATGTATCAAGTGTGAAACACATTTTTACCTAAGAATCGCTGTCACTTCATAAACGAAAGATATTCGTTGTCAAGACAATCAAACCTTAATATTAATTGAAAAAAAATATGTATATTTCATAACGAATGCAAAAAATTTGCGCTCAAACCACTAGAAACTATGATCATCATATTTGCACAAAGATGGGCTGTAAAGTGGAGAGATTATGGAACAACTCGTACGAAAAAGGTGGTAGACATATATGTACGTATGTATGTATGTATGTATGAGAAAACGTGTAGACATGTACGTATGTATGAGAAAACAGAATTTAGTGCCAGAAAAACATAGCAAATTCAGACAGACTCATACCGATTCAGGTGCCGTCCTGACTTAGTCACTTCTCGTCATCGATGGAAACTTGGAATCACCACCAACAAATATGCAGCTGCCATCTTGATTGTAATGCACACTTCTTGAGGAATCGGATGTGCCGTATACAAAGAGACTGGCAAGTATATGCATTACTAGGCCAATTGAACTAGCACTCATAGCTGACCTATATCAATGCTTCACACAGCAATATGCCATCCTGAAGCAGAAAATTCTCTTTCTCTCTCTCTCTCTCTCTCGGTATATGCAGAATGAGTCACTAACTATTGCCACATAGAATAACTCCGAAAGTATGATAGTAGCTGAAAAGTTTGTGGGACAAATGTTGCCTGGGACAACGGGGGCCATAATTGACTTTGGTTTTTTGTTGCTAGGTGGGGTCGCTTCAAAGTTATGAAGGTCAACTTTTTTTTAAAAAATAGGATGTTATAGTTTGGTACTTATTTTCTGATAGCGGCTATCTAGACGAATCCAATGATTTGTAACAATAAAGTCTTTGAAGGTCAACGAAGTTCACAAAGGTGGCATGAACGTCCATTTACAGAAGGTGTCCGAAGTGATGACCATTGGTATCAATGCAGTGCAGCAACCTTCTCATCATGGATTGAGTGGTATTCCTTATCACATCGGCACTCGTATGTATAGGGCGAGTCACATGAGACGTAATACCCCTTTTATTTCGTGATCGGCTTTAGATATCGAAACGAGGTTTTCGGCAAATGATAGTACGCTAGTACCCTAAACGCGCTGCTTCCCGGGCGGGAAGGCGTGCCAGTCCCCGCCACGAATCCGTCCGGAGGATATGTGTCGAGGCCCAGTGTGTCGGCCAACTTGTGGATGGTTTTTAGGCGGTTTTTCATCTGCCTCAGCGAATGCTGGCTGTTTCCCATTATTCCGCCTCAGTTACACTATGTCCACGTATGCGTACACCATACTTACTCTTGGGGTTACACTCGTCTGGTATGAGACGTTCCCGGGGGAGGGAGGGGGGGGGGGGCAACGAACCGCACAATAACCCTGGGTTCGGTGTGGGGCGGCGGTGGGTTGGGTGGATTGCTGTGGCCTACGGCGGGACACAAAGCCTCTCCGCATGTACATAGGTATCAGAGTCCTAACTTTCGTGTCGAACTAGATATTGAATCAAGCAGAATTTTTCAAAAATAGAACTGTATACTCTTTTAACAGCCTCCGAAAGGGCACGAACGGACGAGTACAGTGATGTAACGCTTGTTGAAGTTGAGGTTGAAACTCTTCGCAGAAGAATCCGAGAAATATTCTAAAACTGAAAGGCAAGTAGGCCGGAATTGGCTGTTGCGTTGCAAATATGCTCGTACCATGCCACATCGTATGGAGTCTTTCGGTTGTTTACTTGCCTGAACTTCAGAACTAACTGGAACTGTAGCGGCATGTCATCAGCTTCAAATTTCCTTGCATGCAAGGCATGTGCCCCAGTGAGCTGAAGGTAAACATGGTACTTTTGTACGGCGAACGGTCGCACGAGGAGTATCGCCAAGGAACGTGGGAGTAGCCAGAGGAGTGCCATCCGCATCTTGCATTGGCATAAGTTCCACTCTTATCATCTGTCACTCCATCAGGAACTCGGAGGTCGTAATTGGTTTGCTTTGCATCGATTAGGAGACGACACTTCGTTTTCCAAACGTGTGCTGTTTACCAACGAAGCAACGATTACGAACCACAGTAATGTAACTTTACATAACATGCAGTAATGGGTAGCTCAAAATGCAAACTGACTTCGTGAGGCACGACAAAAACTACCGTGAAGCGTAAATGTACGGTGCGGCATCATCGGAATGTTCATTGTGGGCCCTTCCTTTATCCCAGCGGTGTTAAATGGAAATAAGTATGCACACTTTCTTACAATCGCTGTATCCGTGCACCTAGAAGAGTTATAACTGGGTAAATGACACTGTATGTGGTTCCGAAACGACGGCTGCCCTTCTCACTATTCCAGAGTTGTAACACAAATACTGAATGAAATTTTTTCTGACCGTTGGACAGGACGGAATCCTTCAGAAAAATGGCTGTTCAGGTCTCTTTATGTGACTTCTCTTGATTTCTTTCTACGGGAAACACTGAAAGATGCATCTTATCGTGAGGCTCCAACTATGACAGACGACATGCGCAGTCGAATCGCCACAGCATCCAATGTCATATCATCCAATGTACTTTCACCTCTTCATCTATCTCTCGGACGGCGACTACAAACGTAAGTTGCGGTCGATGGTAAACAATGTGAGCATATACTTCTGTATAACAAAAGTATTTCTTTTGTGGCTGACATGTTGTGATCATTCTGAATAAACTGTTTCGTTTCTTCAAAGTGTATTCCACTTAATTACAATATTGACTGGTATTGATAGACACATTTCTCCGACAGTAAGGTAGTTTGCTTTAAGAAGCATTCAGGCGTCTCCATGCAAAATCTAGTCAAGTACTTTTTTTTTCAAATCTAAGAAAGTTAATTTAGAAGTTTCCGTTTCCCGTTGAATAGGAGGGCTCTTTATCATTATGAGGTGTATGTGGCTGACGTTTCTGTTTCGGCTTTGACAAGTAAGCAGCAACTGGAAGGGTTTTACATGGAAAACTGCCTGACAAAACTATAGTTGCTTTCACAAAAACCTGGAAACGTTCACACATTCGAAGAGTTTTCTTAAGTAACATCTGATGCGCTAGAAGCTAGGATATGCCGCAGTTCTCTATACAAGAATCATAACTGACCCTGTATCTAGCCGGCCGGAGTGGTCAAGTGGTTCTAGGCGCTACAGTCTGGAACCGCACGACCTCTACGGTCGCAGGTTCGAATCTTGTCTCGGGCATGGCTGTGTGTGATGTCCTTAGGTTAGTTAGGTTTAAGTAGTTCTAAGTTCTAGGGGACTGATGGCCTCAGAAGTTAAGTCCCATAGTGCTCAGAGCCATTTTTTGACCCTGTATCTATGTTGTATAGGAATTGATATTTTATCTCACTATCGTCTACCTGTCTTGCTGGATGTAACGATGGCCCTGCCATCAGAGCCTGCCTGGCGGTGTTCACACCGCTATATTTGACTCTATGTACTGCACTCGTCTTTTCAAGCGCATTCAGATGCCGTCAAGGAAAGTATATCACTCCAACACCACCACATTACCCTCAAGGTATTTAATATCGTCTGGTAGACTGTTGAATAATGTATTACATTCATTCCTTACACTATTCTTTAAGACAATATTTGCTTTGGTGGTCCGTTTCTGTAGCCGAATGATAAGCGCGACAGACCTTTATACGGGGGACTCGGGTTCAATTACCGCTACTACCATTCATTTTTTTTCTCGGTCGGAGGACTGGACCACGCTGCAGTCAGCCTCGCGATGCCACTTGAGGAGCCATCTGACTGGGAAGTAGGGACTCCAAGGTCAGAACATTGGCAACGGCCGCGAGTGCTGTGTGCTGTCCCCATGCCTCTCCATACCATATTCGATTATGAATGACTGCGGATGACATGGCGGTCGGTCGACTATCGCGTCGTCTTCAGGGCCTGATCTGGTGGTTTTCCCTTTCCTTTTTTTTTATTGGCACTGGTTATAAGAAGTTATATTGGGCAGTATACGTTCTAATATACGTACGAACCCACCAGGGTAGTCGAGAGCGTTAATGTGCTGCTTCCTGGACTCTGATAGGCGCGCCGGCCCCGGATCGAATTCGCCCGGCGGATTGACGACGAGAGCCGGTGTGGCGGCCAGCCTGGATGTGGTTTTTAGGCGGTTTTCCACATCCCGATAGGTGAATACCGGTCTGGTCCCCACGTTCCGCCTCAGTTTCACGACTCGCAGACATTTGAAAACGTTCGCTCTATTCCATGGCTTACACTAGACAGACAGATGGGGTCCACTCATTCTGTCCCAGGGCGGCAGGAAGGGCATCTGGCCATCCTCTGCAACTAACACTGCCAAATCCGCAATAACAAGGCCGACCGCGCGTTACGCGGGAAAAAGGCCTCCAGAAAGTGATGATGATTAGGCAAAGCAGTGGTCGAAAGAAGAAATCTCTGCAGGACACTCATGGTCTAAAAGGAGACATAATTCTTATAACACACGCCTGTATTCTGAAAATATTATCTGTGTATGTTGAGTTCAACCCCAACCTCCCACAAAAAAATTAGATCCTATAGATGACTAATAAGTTAAAGTGCGTGGAATCAACGAGTCTCTTCGCTTTGAAATCGCCTATAGCAGCAGTCGTGTATATTGTCAATGTGGACAAACTAAGGCGACTCATTACTTCCATTGTATGAATGTTCGAATTAAGGTTCCGTCTGTGACCTGAAAAACTCAACAAACTATACTCCTTGTATTTCATTTTTAAATTATTTTTGTAGTAATTCTATGAGAAATATGTGTACAGTGTCTTAACTAAATTTGATGGTAATTTGTTAGCGTTGAACTATTTATTGATGATATCGACATTTTCGTAACTTGGGATTTCAGTAAGAGGACTGGTACCACGTTTTAGTCCTGTACATGTATTTTTATGTCTCCGCCAGAAGAGGTACAAAGCGATAATCTTCAGAGGGCGCCACACAACGGGCATTCTCAGCTTAGCGCTACACGTAACGTGGTCCATCGCTTCCTAGATGCCGCACATACCATGAAATCCTCTACAAGACGTTCAAATAGTCCATTCTTCCGTTGATGCCTGCCATCACAGAGAGGACTGAACCCTGCAGCTATTTGACCCAATCGCCAAATGGACCGCAATTGCACCTTCTCACGCGAGAACGATATTTAAGCGGCCGCACGCTGACATTCAGTCAGTTCCTGTTGCAGATGCCTACATTCATCGGGCAGTTTCTATCTACAGTCACCAGTTGCCGGCCAGTTCCGGTCGTCGGAAGGTTAAATCCGAGTGTCGAAAATTAGTCAGATTGCTAGTTGAGATGTTTAGCTACTGAGAAATAGAACTCTTAAACAGTCCCTAAATTCTTTCCAAACCGAACATCAGTGACATTAGTTAGGCTGTATTAGGTCCAGCACTTTACACCAATCCCACTTCTCCTCCGTAAGCAAAACTTGAGTACATGTTTTCAGGAGACGGTGGCCTGCAGCTCTTATATATTTGAAAAACGTCATCTCACCGCCTTGAGCAGCTGGTAAAATACTTTATTAACACAACCAGTTTCAGTCGTCCGACCATCAGCATCATAAAAGTATTCAAGCATCATTTTAGGAGAAATATAAAATCGTTATAGTCAGATGATAAAACCATGAATAATACACTGTCATCATATCGTAATATAAATTACGTTGTCAATCTATAAGAACCGTGCTAAAGGTGCACTACATAGTACAGTTTTTATACACTGACGACGCAATATGTATATGCGATTTATATTATAAAACTTGATGACAGTGTATTGTTCATGACTTTATCATCTGACGCTAATGATTTTATACTTCACCTAACATTACGCTGTCAATACTTTTACGAACTTAATTATGGTCATACTGAAACTGTTTGTATAAATAAAGTAATCCAACAGCAGCTCAAGGTGGTAAGATAACTTTTTTTAAACAAGTTGAATATATTTTGTTGTACATTATTTTAATAAATGATTATTCTTGTTTCTCATGTGTTGTCGCAGTGGTTCTGTGACGTGACAATAAGTGAGCATGTAGGTCACTTCCCTATAGCCACGGAATTCTGTAGCTGAGGTTTCTCTTCCTGCTATCTTTATGTCGGGCATCTTAGTTATTGGCGAATAAAACAATATTATCTACAAAAAATGACAAAAGCTATACCCCCTGAAAAATTAAGATCAGTTATTTTACGAGAAACAACAGAGCACTTAAACTAGGACCCGGCGCCAAGTCACGTAAAATTACTTCAGACTGTGAGGGCATGTTGTTATATGTACCACGACACTATCCCGCTACAAGGCGGCATCATTGGCTAGCGGCCGTTCTCAGCCAACGAACTCCAAGGATGAAGGTTTCTGTTGCGAAACAGGCCAGACTGAATGCAGCGCATTACGGACCGTTGTTCCGTCAGCTACAAAAGCCCTTCGCGCTCTTCACTTCGAAACAATTACGATCTGCCCATGTCCACAGGAGGTGCTGTTACGTTGACGATCCACAGCTGCTGTTTTATGTACGTAGCATTTAAAACACTCCCGTGCTTGCTGGAGTGGAAGAAGGAATTTTTTGTTCTTGTGAGACGCAGAGATTACATCGTCTGGATGATTAAACGATTTTATGAAGAGGTACTAATTGCAGGACTTTTTTTAAGGAGAAGAAATAACTCGTTTCTTGTAGGCAGCTATAGAAGACTGTATTCTCTGCGCGTCGCCATATGACCCGCCATCTATTTCTGCTTCGTTTGCCAGTACGGCTGGGCGCATTCTTCTCGCTTGAGATACCTGGTGCCGCATAGTTTCAACTCGCAAAATGTGGTGCGGCACATCGTTTTCTAGAAGGTAAACTTCTGCTGATATTATTAATTTCACCCATAAGAAAACGAATGAGCAGAGTGTATGCTTAACGACAAGAAGTCGTACACTATCCAATTGGGTTCACTCATGACGTGCAGTCACCTTCAAGGGATCCCGTCGGTTTCAACAGATACATGTCTAAACAACTTCAGGGAAACTGGTGATGGCAAAGCCCTCAGTTTTACGTTCACCCCAACAGTCTGCACACAAACATGCAGTTGCTGTTGGACTGTCTGCACGTTCTGTGAGGCGAATCAAAAAAATGGTTTAAATGGCTCTGAGCACTATGGGACTTATCATCTGAGGTCATCAGTCCCCTAGAACTTACAATTACTTAAACCTAACTGACCTAAGAACATCACACACATGCATGCCCGAGGCAGGATTCGAACCTGCGACCGTAGCGGTCGCGCGGTTCCAGGCTGAAGCGCCTAGAACCGCTCAGCTACAAAGGCCGGCTCAACAGATAAAGCTGTACTAATTCTTGCATGCAGTATGAGTACTTATTGTCAGTACCGATATTTAATTGGTATAACGAAGTCGCAAAGAGGGATGGTCTGCATGTTGGAGTTTTTGAATTAAAACTTCAATGAGAAAGCACCATTTACTTTCAAATATGTTGCCTACAGAAAATCTCTTCCAGATACATATTCTCTTGTTACCGATTCACATACTTGGCCAGTGACATTTATTTTAATGTTTACTTTAGGAGTTTTACTGTAAATTATTACTTAAATCGTTTAATTATTCCATCGTCTTGTCAGCCCAGTTCACTGAAGATATTGTTACTGTAAAGGAAGCAAGTGTAGTATGGCGTTGCTGACTAGAAGACCCCGACAGGAACAAACAACCGCCTGGTGGGTTTTTAAAACCTTGCTCTGCTCACAGTGTTCCCTCCCCTCGCGGTACTTGAGAGTTGTGTCTTTAGTGTTGGTAAGTATAATGGGTGTGTACATTGTAGTGTCATGTTTGTGTTGTGTTATAATAGGAGGAGGGAGCTCCCGTTGCCGGAACACAGCCTACTCCTCTCGAATAGCACCGAAGGTCCCGCCATGGTTAAGGCCCCGTCCGATGGATGGATAATCACCAACAGGCCGGCCGGTGTGGCCGTGCGGTTCTAGGCGCTTCAGGCGCGAAGGTTCGAATCCTGCCTCGGGCATGGATGTGTGTGACGTCTTAGGTTAGTTAAGTTTAAGTAGTTCTAAGTTCTAGGGGACTGATGACCACAGATGTTAAGTCCCATAGTGCTCAGGGCCATTTGAACCATTTGCAAGCTAACAGGGTCGGCGCACTGTGAGAGTCTCCAATTTCTATTACTCGTATTACGCAGTGAACAGAGCCGAGCATTGGCTAGCAAACCAAATTAACATTATGCAGAGTATAAGAAATGTTGTCACGCATGTGACACTACTGACGCTATAACAATGACGTCAGATTCACTAAGTTAAAAGAAGAGGCCTTAGCTCAATTTATGACATTTGCAGGTAGAGAAAGAACATGTGGTACACTGGTCGCTTGTCCAGATAACAGTGTGTTCGTGTCACCGATATCATGTTGGTGACGCTAATGTCAGCTAGTTTTTAATCGCAAACTCTTTCACGTATTTCCTGTTGGCTTCTGTCTCGGGTTCTTCGACCGACGTTTGTTTTCTGATTTTCATGACGTTCTACCAGCACTAGTGGCTGCCGTTGTTAACGGTTCGCCCTCCATTGCTGGTGACGGTAAGGGGTCGAGCCTGTGGCAGGAGATTATGTGTACCTGTCGCTTCTACGTCTGACGCCTTCCCCCTGGTCATTACAGATGACATTCTTCCGTTGCTACTTGCAACGGTCGTTCACTGCAGCACGGGGATCCAGGATCAGTTTATCCTGAGTCAAACCTCTCTCTCGTTGAAGTTGTTGCCATGTTCATGGATTTCTATGGCTCCCCTGAGCAAGCAGGCGCTGCAGCTCTGCCCTACATGGTTGATGGCGAATTTATTTTTTATGTATTCTGTCTCACACAGTGCGCATTCCGCCACGGCCAGTTTCTCCACGGGTATCCACCTGGAATTCCGCATATGTGCGATGATCCTGGTGTTGATAGATCGTCCAGTCGTTTCAACATAGACTTTTCCACAGGTTCACAGATGTGGTATATTCTCGACATTGCGAGTGGGTCGCTTTTGTCCTTTGCAGATCTGAGATACTCTTTGATCTTCTTGGTCCGTTTGTAAATACTCTTTACGCCGTGTTCGCACAATGTAATTCAGCCTGAGGATGTATGGCCGATATTTCTTCTTCCGTGTTACTTCGCCGAGTGTTAAGTTTCAGGATACGTCTTTGCAATTGGTGGAGTACCCAGTCCTTCTCAGAACACATCGCAACTGTTACAGCTCGAGTCTGAGGCGCCGTTGTTCACATATTTATCTTGTGCGTATTACGAGAGTATTACTGATTTCTCTTTTCTGCCTCAGGTGACGATTTAACTGCCTCGGTAGGTGTAGTTGTGTGACACGTGCTGTGTCCCAGGTTTTCACTGTTCCAGAACATCTATAAATGGTAGCTGTTGGTGCTTCCCTACCATCATAGTAACTGTTATGTTGGCATGGCCCCTGTCCAGCTGTGTTAGAAAGTCGAGCTGTTTCTTGACTCTTCCTCGTTATCGCTTTTCCAGTATCATACCTTAGGTCTACAAATGCCATGTCCGGTGTCTGCTTTTCAAAACTGTCCCGGAAAAAATTCGGAACCACTGGACTGATTGGACTATCCATAGCGAAGCCTTCGACCTGTTAGAGGAAATCGCCATTCCACATAAAGTATCTCGTGCTAAGGCATGCAGGAAAGGGGTTGGTGATGTCCTGTGGGGAAATGGAATCGACGTGCTCGAGAGAGTCATTGAGTGGCGCTATGGTAAACGAAGAAATAAACAAAGAAACGACGCCAAAGGTGACCACAATGTCGTTTGGTCCAAGTTTTAGTTTCTTTAACTTCAAAATGAAATATCCCAAGATCTTTTTGTACGTGTCGGTCTTTCTCATGTGTGACTAAAGCAAAGAGGTTAAGTGTTTCACTAGTTTCTGTGTCGGTGATCCACCAGCACTTATGATCGGCCTTAATGACATATCATCAATGTATACTTGCTAACTCTTTCAGCAAAGCTGATAGGACAACTCACGAGGCCCGTGAAAGACGATGCGTTTCTCAGAACGCCAGAAATATGCAGAATACCGTGTGAGTGTGAACAGTTTTACGTTGGACAACTTTGCACCCTGTTAAACAGTACCGTACAGAACATGAGAGCTACTTCATCCTACAGTATCACGAGAAATCAGTAGTTGCAGAGCATGCTCTAGAAACGGACACTGAATTGCATTCGACTATTATAAGGACGAAGTGTTTCTGGGATAGCATCGTAAAGGAAACAACCGGAATCAAAATTTGTAAAAACATCCTTAATGAAGACAGCGCTCTGCAGATAAGCACAGCATGGGACCCCGCTACCGTAAGGCTGAATAGCCCGCATTGGTCGAGCGACTGAAAAATTACCTTACTTGGCTCTGGACTGGGCACCAGTGACGTCACAGGCGGTAGCGCCGCCATACGAGGCCTGCAGCAGCAACCACACATCAGTCTCCGCTTGACACTGCACGAAGAGTACACTGGACTGTAAACCACTTGAAGCGGCTGGAAGGCCGACTGGGTTTTATCATAACAATGAAATAGTTTTCAGAGCTTCAAGAGAAGACATGGGCCTGCACCACATATATAGCAACGAGTTAAAAGGTCTGAAAGATAAGTATATCCACGAAAGTTATGAATTTACCAACATACACATCAATAGTCATGAGTGCTTGCATACTTGCCACGCAAATGTAGGTAGGTCGCAACGCATTATGAATCCTTTGGTATTTGGATGAACCTTTCTTCCTCCTGATACCAAAGGTAGCGAAAATAATAGTTTTAACCTTTCCTTCATCGCAAAAACAGAGTACTCTGATCTGACCTCTAAACAAATTATCCAGGCATGCCGCTGAAGTGTTTCAGTAAAACACGAAATCGCAGGTCGTGATCTGCAGTACGAAACTGAACGACATTTCTCCGAAATATGAGTTCAGCGTCTTAATAACTGTGTTTGGTGCAGTCTTCCAATATAGCAATAAAATACATCGCAGTTACTTCTGTATATCTTTGCCTTTTTTAGAATTAAGTCATTTAGCATGTGACAGGGTACAAAATTCGCTAACGCGTTGGCGAGCACTGCGCAACTTACACCAAGGAAGTCGTCTCCTGAATAAACACCCGCCGACCGGTGTGGCCGTGCGGTTCTAGGCTCTTCAGTCTGGAGCTGCGTGACCACTACGGTCGCAGGTTCGAATCCTGCCTCGGGCATGGATGTATATGATGTCCTTAGGTTAGTTAGGTTTAAGTAGTTCTAAGTTCCAGGGGACTGATGACCACAGATGTTAAGTCCCGTAGTGCTCAGAGCCATTTGAACCATTTGAACCAATAAACACCCACTTTCAACATCTCGCTGGTATATTGGCATGAAATAACTACTGAAACACACTCAGTTAACGCAGAACAATTTATTGCACGATACTCGATATCAGATACGAGAGGAAGTCGTGAGAATATACCTAACACTTCGAAGAAGTAGTCACATAGTTAATTTTTTCATGGTTTACAATCGCATGTCTGCCGTCATGGTACACACTGAATCTTCATGCCGTAGTACTGTATCAAGCAGCTAGTAAAACCAAAACAAAGTGGCGCAGTGGCACATTGATAAAGTCGAGCAGCCTGAAGTAATTCGTTTCCTGTATTTGAAGGGGAACAACACCGCAGCAGTTCATGTAAAATTCATAGAAATGTACAGCAACAATGAACTATCATATGACAAAACGGTTACGTGGCTGAGTCGATTGTAGTGTGGTAAAACAGGTCTGAATGACAAAGAACGTAATGTAGGGCTACTTTTCTGTGAAGGAGCGCGAAGAAGATCTGTGCTCTATGACCGGCGTAGCACAATCCAGGCTATAACGGAAAAATGAGAATCAACCACGTATCAGTGCCCAACAACGTGAACGGCATTCTGAATTTGACGATGGAGGATGCTCTCTGAGTTCTGTGACGGTTCACGTCCCTTAAAAAAAATCCTATAGAAACGAGACAGCACCTGACATGTCCGACAGATCAGACGCCAATCAAATAAGAGCGCGACGGATCCATGATGCCTGTTTCAGTGCGTATGCACTAATTTCGTCCGAAGTCCTATAGGAATCCACAATTTACGGGTAGGAGGTTAATGAAGGACGGACGCTGCATTGCAGCGTGCAATTAGTTGGGTATGTGAGTTGGTCAGACACCGTATCCGGATGGCCGAAATGGTTAAGGCAACCACTCATGAGAAGCGGTAAATCCGGGTTGAAGGTCCAGTCCGGCACAAATTTTCACCTTTCACCATTTCACTAGCACAATTCCCTGTGCGACAGCAAGTCATGAAGCCCAACACATCTCTTGCCTTTCTTTCGCCATTTTGTGTTTGAAGCAGCGGAAATTTTGTAGTTGCGTCACGTCAGTCCAGACGACTGTTCACCATGAACGACTGCTGGTTATGTCACTATGACCGCGAGACGAAGGAGCAAACAAAGCCGCAGAAACATATGGATTCACCATCACCGAAAAGTAGAGACACAGCAATAATAGGGTAACGTGGTTCTATGGGTCTACCATGATGTAGCGCTGACATATTATGTTCGTAAGGGACTACCCGTCACAGGAGAATCTACCGAAATTTCCTGACGAAATTACGGAAGGCAATAAAGAGGAGGCGTTGTGGGAAGCTGTACAAAGGGTTTTGTTTCAACATGACAACGCTTTAGCTCCTTCTACAGGGACACATTCACACGTGATGATTCTTTAGGCTACCAAATTTTGTCTCTTCTGACATAAATCCCGGTGACGTCTTCCCTTTTCTTCGGCTGAAGAAGTCATTGAATATCAGACATGTACAGAATGACGATGAAGTGGTTTTCGAGATGGAATATTTACCGAACAGCCAAAATCCAAATCTCCATAACAAAAGTCTCCACCAAGTCACTCAGCGGTGAGCAAAAAGCGTCTCATTGAAGGGTGAATTAGCAGAGAAGGACGGACACCATAACCAAGTTTCATGGTCGTAAGCTGATTTGTTCCAGTTTATGATAATCCCTTGTTAATATCTACATCTACATAGACACTCCGCATGCCACCGGAGGATGTGTATCGGAGGGTACCCTGTACCACTCGTAGTCCTTCCCTTTCCGTTTCCACTGGGAAACAGAGCGACGGGAATACGACTATGTGCCTCAATATGATCCCTAATTTTTCTTATCTTCGTGGTCCTTACGCGAAATGTACGTTAGCGGCGGCAGAATCGTTCTACAGTCTGCTTCAAATGCCAATTCTCTGACTTTCCCCAACAGTGTTCCTTGAAAAGAACGTCGCCTTTCCTCCAGGGATTTCCATTTGATTTCCCGAAGCATCTTCGTAATACCTGCGTGTTATTCCAACCTACCGCTAACAAATCAAGCAGACAGCCTCTGAATTGCTTCCATGCCTTCCATCAATCCGAGACCTGGCACAGGTCCCAAACACTCGATCAGTACTCAAGGGTAGGTCGCACTAGTGTCCAATATGCTGCCTCCTTTGCAAATGAACCACACTTTACTAAAATCCTCCCAAAAACCGAAGTCCAACATTCACCTTCCATTCTACAAACCTTACATGCTTGTTCCTTTTCATATCCCTTTGCAACGTTACTCCCAGATATTTAAACGACGTGACCGAGTCAAGCAGTACACAACTAATACCGTATTCGAACGTTACGGACCTGTTTTTCCTACTTATCCGCGTTAGCTTACGTTTATCTACGTTCAGAGTTAGCCACCGTTCATCACACCAACCAGAAATATTGCTTAAGTCATCTTTTATCGTCCAAATGCCACTCACCTTCGACACCTTTCCGTACACCACAGCATCATTAGCAAATAGCCGCCCATTAGTGTCCACCCTGCCCGCCAGATCTTTTACATGTACAGAAAATGATAGCGGTCCTACCACACTTCCTTGGATCAATACTTGTCTCTGATGAACACTCATCGTGGGGAACAACGCACTGGGTGGTATGGCCACACATAAAGATTCTGGAGTATAAGAATCACTTAATAAGAAACAATCGTTCCTCAACGTATATATGTGATCACATACATCACCAACGGCCGATCAGCCCAGCGGTTGTGTTTTTTTGACTCAAATTTCCCTACCATCGTGATCGAGAGGGACGCTGTATTGAATCTAGAGTTCGAGGAAGGTCGTCCACACGTTACCCTAGCAGAGTATCTGTCACACTGCAGCTGCGTGCAAAAAATAAACACAGATGGCTCAAAGAGCGTGGAGGGATGTGGCTGACCATTTCGGGATCCTGTGAGACGGCATGGACAGAAATTTCAGCTCCCGTCTGGTATCACACCCGTGACAGCGCAACTTACCGCTGTCCTGTATCAAAGGTGTTACAACTCGTGTACTATCTAAAACGGAACGTGTTATAGTTCTCCCTGAATCAAGATCGGTTCCAACCTTGCAGTAGCGCTTTCAGTGGGCTCGCAGCAATCATCCAGTCGTTTTCGGCGCACTGGATTTACTTGGCCACTTCGGCATCGAACAAAATTATGAGGTTTTGCTATGGATAAAGGGGCCTTGTGGCACCCCAATCACTCGAACGGCAGGTATGCTCACGAAAGAGGTAGTCTAGTATTCGACAAGAATTCATCGAGGTTTCTTAGCTACAGGGTATCGTGGAATGCTGCGATCCAAAGAAAAAGGTGTAGAGCTCAATAAGTGGAAAGGACCTTCCAAGACCCAGGGACCAGTGTACTTAATATATACTCATCAGTGCGATCTGGTTGTTGGAGTAACGAAAAACCAACCGCACGACTGTTTAGGGCGACGATTGCCAGCATTATATTCAATTACGCACGCTTCAAGAAGCTACTGTATCTTAATGGACCTAATACTTCTTCTCTGTGTATGTGCTGGGAATAAGATTAAAAGAAACACTTCTTATTTGGCTTCCAAAATCATTTCGTCTTGTTCAGTGGTTTACACAGCAAAGTGGTGAAACCCTACTGTTTGTCGCCAACTTCAGTACAGTCACACGTTGTATTGTTATTACATATTTTCACAATACAAGCAGACTTGCTCCCGTAACATAAACTAGAAATTACACCGCCATTAACCGAGAGACAATGTACGTTACCGGATTACATAGATTCCATCAATTATAACTGTTGAAATAAGCGTGAGACAAAGTGGGAGAGAGGAGGGCTGAACATTGATTGGTTTGGCTTTCATCTTCGAGTTTATTAGCTCCCACGTGCATACATAGATGTGTGTCTGTGTGTGTGCGCGCGCGTGTGTGTGTGTGTGTGTGTGTGTGTGTGTGTGTGTGTGTGTATGTGTGTGTATAAAAACTTGTAATATGCAATACAGTATACATATTGTAATATGTGAAGGTAAATGTAAGAGTTTTCAATCCGATACCATTTGATTAATAATAAAAAAATATCATGTAGCAGCATTCTTGCTCTGTGGCTCACTGAGGAATACTGATAGGGAACTATTCAGGTGATACACAACGCGAAGCAAGAAGCGTAATTTGCTTGTCTGAGAAACAGGAACTTCTGACTCTTCACACAAACGGTTTTCTTCGGAATTCCTCTTGACACAGTTCCTTCAGTAACAAGCTAGCGGTGCGGAGCGCGCCAACTCCGACTAATAAAAAGCGCCCTTACCTTTGAGACACGTCGGCTTTTTTTGCATTCAAAAACAAGCAACACTCGTTTCTGTTTATCGAGCGCTTTCTTCAGTAAAGCTTTCTCACTTTCTCATAAAAAGAAATGGGATCGTTCAGTCATCTTTGCAGGGTTTCACATTTGCCGGATAAATATCTTTGTCCCTTTGTTCTCTGGGAAGAAAGGCATGTTGATTCCTTTTTGTTTAGCTGGAAGCCACGCCAAGCGAAATAACGACTCCTTCCGCACGCCTCTCTCTTCAACAGGGCATGTACCATGACACGGTCGTTCGCAGCTTGACGGCAATGATATTCAAAAGACAAAGTGATCCATCTCTTTATTCATCTCATAAAGGGTTCGCGATGAAATAATGATACTCATTATTCCTTTTCTTACCAAGCTCTTCTTATTAGATGAAAATTTCGCTGTTTTCAAAGATTGAACTATATTTCCGGAGTAAAGCTGTACAGACAAATGCAATTTATCACTTTCAAATCTATTTCATCGCTAAACAGTTATACAACGTAATGTCTATACAAAGGAAACAGAATTACAGTTTTCGATAAATTGTTTTAAATATATTACAAGTGTTTGACTCTTGTGAGAGTAACTCATCGGATGTTCGTCCTCCTCCTCAATGTCAGTGAAAGGAAAAAATAGCATGCAGTCAGGTGCTTTTGTATCAAGAAAATTATTTAAAAGTCAGTATTATGCGGCTTTTCACAGGATCGGCTACTTGCAAGTCACCATTTGTCTTCCAAAAGTGTTAAAAATAATCCATACCCTAAGATGTATCTTATCCGCCCTACAAACTATTGTATGGGCGCCCATGAAGTGGTGTAAAGTCTTAGAAGAGCGTTGTATACCAGCACCTTTATTATTATTTGGCATTTTTCATTCATGCCCGGCTATAAATTTCTCCATCCAGATTTCTCCATTCGCTTTGCTCTTCAATAACACACTGATCCATACGGCATGTGCATTTTTTTAACACTATCACATTCTGTTAGACGATTATATCTTTTGTCTTTTCTTCTCTCTTTGAATCCAACAGATAACTTCATTGATCCATCTACCACCCATTCACTTGGCTATACGCCACACGCACCTCCGTTTGATTTCCATTACTGTCATAATTGCATCTTGCCGTCCGATACGTTCCCTGATTTCAAACTTTATTTATTATTTATTTTCATTAACCAGCGGTAAACAGTACAACATCGGAAGCAAAACGAAGACGATTGCGGGAGTCTTATCAGCCCATATTACTTCTTCTTTCTCTCAGGTTACGGAACTGAAAACTCCTGTCTCACTTGATTATAATAGTTTTGATAATATGGAATCTCCTGAGTGATGCAGTTTTTTATTCCGTTAAAGTCTAATAGGCTCCGTAGCACTGATGTACGTGTTATTCAGTATTTCTGCACACTGCAGACAAGACTTGCTAAACGTGGAGGCTTAATGCATCAGTATTCTTCTACAGCTGCACCTATAGTCCACAAGCCACTTAACCATGTGTGGTGGAGGGTACTTCGTGCATGACTGCCATTTTCCCTACTTTCCTCTTGCAGCTGTGAGAGGTGTTCCTGGAGAAGGACCTTTCGTAAACCTTCGAATCAGCCCCAGTCTCTCTTATAGCGTCTAAATGGTCTTTTCGCGATATATGTGTAGGAAATAGCAAAATTCTGTTGACTCCTAGGAATATACGCTCTCGGAATTTCAATAGTAAAGCTCACAGTGCGCAACGAACACGTGACGAAACAAACGGCTTGTCTTCGTAATTTCGCAGTCTCCTCGATCAGTCCTATTTTGTAAAGGTCCCAGGCCGGGGTAAGTTGCAGTTCTCAAGCACCAAACACCAGTCGAACGAGTTTTTTTTTTTTTTTCAGGCTAACTGCTTCGCTGGTGAACTACACTCGCTAAGAGTTCTTGGAGTGAATTTCATTCTGACGTCTACCTTCCTTGATATTAGTATTATGAGATAATTTCAATTTAAATTGCTTCGTACATCCTTTTATTCAATGGTACCAATTTCGGAGGATTTCTAGTCTACCTCGGGCATTTGAATGTAGACAATACCACCACATTGCGCAATAGCCGCCAGCCTCCAATTTTGCTTGAAACGTGGTACCAGCAATCTCAGTATCAAGACCAGCATCAAATGCCTTACCGCCTTTCCAAGATTAATAAATTGTTGTGTCATGCGGCTGGATCTGTCTACGTTGAAAACTTCCGTAAGTGGTCGCATTTAATAAAAGTAGAGGTCGGAGAAGTGGAATTTTGTTTATTAAATAAAGATGACTTAATAGCCTCTTATGTATTGCTCCACACATGACATAAATTTTTTGAATGGAGTCTTATCCTTACAAGAAGCTGTTTTTAATTTGAATTCACAATTCATTTGATAACTATTATTTAAAGTTATTCCATAATTATAGTAAGTCATGATCGGTACAGCAGTGTAGAGAAAATCAGTTGCAATGTCTGTAATAAGAATTAAGCACAAGCTTAATATGTTTGGGTACAGCAATCACAGATCTGAAGTGCTAAATGCAGAACGAGAAATTGCAACCCATATGAGGGTTTCGCCATTGTACTAGCATACATAACACATTTACGTAATGCCGACATAATTCATTCTGTTATGTACGCTGGTACAATTACACAACCTGCACACGAATTGCAGATTTCGTGGGTTATACCCTATATCGGTGATAATTATGTCTGTACCTATTGCCGTCGTATTGAATTATTATTACGTATATAATTCGATAATGTTCTTAGCCTAGCCCCCTTCACCTTTTCTCCGTTCAAGGTTTCAATACCTCTCCCAGACTATTCACGCATCCACACTGCTTTCTGTTCCACACATCCCATTTCCCAGTCCAGAATCCATCTACCTCTATTATCCTATAGCCTACATCTCTCTGTCCATTTTTTCTGCCCATACAGAATTCACTGGGAGCTGACTTACAGTGGCTTGCTTTAAGTGTCATTGTCGTCATCATCATCGTCTTCTATTAATCTCATGGAGCTACATTTTCCTGGAGACATATGACTCTCAACTTTGTCTTCGATAAGGATGGAATCTGAAATAATGAATTGAAATTTGTGCTTTGTCTTAACCCAAGTCTTCTGCTTACTAGGCAGATGTGCTAACCACTACACAACCATAGCATTATGGCTGCATGGACTACCCTAATCCAGTGTCCTCCCTAGCACATACTTCAAGTCCTGGCTGGAGCATAAATTTCAGTCCATTACTCCAGCTTCTATCGTTATCATCATCATAATCGTTACCCTCTTAGAACGAAATACTCTATCGAAATTTGTGTTACATTTTAATCACCGAAAGAAACATGCATTGCATGTTAATCTTATTATTTTAATCTGTGATTTTCTTTAACTGTAAAAGAAACCAAACGGTGTTCATTAAGAGCAGCTATCATTTCAAAGAATTATAACTTGGGCATTGTTAGTGATACAACACGAAGTTTGTTGTATAAAGTTTAGCAGCTTTGAAAGGACACTAATGATCGGAACAAAACAGGACACCTTGAACGACTAGAGATAGGACATTCATATTCACCGACATGAACATTAGAATGTTCTGCAGAAATGATTAGCATTTCAGTCACCTCGGTTTAGCAGGGTCCGCCATGGGCACTGACAACTTGTTCCACTCATGATGGCACCGCCGCTTATAAGGCGCGAATGGCGTCCTGTCGTATAGCCATTCATGCTGCGTTCACCTGGTTCCAGAGTTCATCTGTGGTGGTAGGCATTGGGTCACAGCGTTGCACCTGTCGTTTCACAGTATCCCACATATTTTCGATTGGCGATAAGTCTGGTGATCTGGCGGACCAGGACAAAAGATAAACATCCTGTGACAAAAAGAAGGCACATGTTTGATCAGCAACGTGTAGTGCTGCATTATCTTGCTGAAAAATGGCGTCTGGGGTGTTGTGCAGAAAGGGTATGGCTACAGGTCGCAGGATGTCGTTCGGATAGGTCACACTGTTGACAATGCTCTGGACACGCACCAGTTGGGATTTGTGGTTGTACGCAATAGCACCCCACACCATAAGATCTCGAGTTGAGGCTGTATAGCTTGCGCAAGGGTAATCACTGTGTGCCACTCCCCCTGTCTGTGGCGAACCAAAATGCGGCCATCATTTTCAAACAAACAGAACTTGGATTCGTCCGAAAACACTATCTGATGCCATTACTGCCCACAGTGACGTCGTTTCATACACGATTGCCGTCAAGCATGTTTCTGCACATCCGTCAAAAGTAGGCGGAGAAGTGGACGACGCGCGCGTAACCCATGCCGTAATAAACGGACTGTCACCCCTGGTAGTGTACGATTTGTTACAATGTTCCACTGTTGCTCCAGAGGAGGTCGCAGATCTGTTCTGCAATGCTAATGGGACGAGTTGTCGAAGTTCCCGGGGTGTGGTGTGGATGGTGTAGCTTGACCCATCTCGTCGTGTTCTACGGCCTCCCGTGAAGCATTCTGCAGACTCACGTTGCACTGCCGAAACAGTTCGTCTCACACGAGTAGCAATTTCCCGAACGGATGCATCACATTATCCCATGCCAATTAATGCGCCCTGTTTCGAACTCACTGATTTGACGGTACGGTTTGCGCAAACGTCTTCGATGCATCCCGCAGGTCTACTCAAGTCGCACTGGTTCATTACCAAAGGTCTATAGCGACAAAGAGAGACGCAGACACATTTTACCAGTAGGTGATGTTGCGCCGCAATATCGATGTAGACCTTGAACCCGCAAGTCGAGATGGTTCAAGTACTATTTCTGCAGAACATGCTAATGTACACGTTCTGTGAATATGAACGTCTAGTATTTCAAGGTATTCTGTTTTGGTTTTATCTGTTTTTTTTTTTCTTAACACGAGTGTATTTTTCTGCTATGCCGTAATTTCAGTGTGTAGCCCACTTGTCGCTCGTAGAATAACAAGGCAATATTGAAGTTCGTGCCATATATGATTCAACGCTGCGGTATCAGTACTGCTGATTTCTTCATTGATTCGTGCACGAAGTGTAGCTATGTCACTGACTGCTGTTGTGTACACCAATCCTTAACGTAATCCCACAAAGAGACGTACAATGGAGTGACGTGTGGAGGATGCGGGGGCCATGCGATAGGACCATCCACCTTGAAGGATATGTAGCTTTCAGCGCATCCGGTTTGGACTCGAATGTGGGTTGCACAAACATGAAGATGTAGGACGGCTACGCTCTTTGAAGTGTTGTAACAGGAACAATTCAAGCAAGTTCAGCTAAATATTTGTCATTATTATCTCTGTGAAGAAAAACGTGCATGTCACTCTCTCGTGCATTAGGCCACACCAAACATTAAACTTTGGGTATCACGCGTATTGTATGGGCTTTTGGAGACCCTAATCCTGAAGTTGTGGTGAGTCACATGGTCAGAACTGTGGAAAGTTGCTTTAGGTGAAAACAGGCACATTTACAAGTAGCAGTAGCCAGCATCCATAGAGGCCAGTATTGACCACGCGTGTGCATACCACAGAGGAAAATCGTTTGGTTTCAGAAGTTCAACGATTTTCGCTTTGTACACGGAAAGACTTAAGCGCCTGTGAAACACTTCATGGACAGTTGCTCTTGTTTCCTGCAATTCACGTGATGCACGACGAATTGACTTCTTTGCCCTACATTGAAATACAGATTGCAATCTGCCAACACGTTGTCTTCGACACAGGGCGACATCCACTTCAAGGAAGGTCTTTGACTCTGTCTGTCTGTTTTCGAATCATCTCATTATGTTTGTTTTGGCGGTGGTACCCACCCTTACTGGGGCCGGTAATTCCGCAGTACCATTGTTAGGGATTTGGATTCTGACTAGCAGATGACATGGCGCCTTCTGCTCGTCTGTTGCCTTTTTTTGCGTTCCAAGTCAAATCTGTAAAACATGAAAAAGGGAGAAAAACTGTGAAAGTCGCTAAGTCTCTTACAACAAATCACGATTCTCTAATTCTCTTTCCATGTTATGATTCTTTTGAAATGATAGAGGGACTTTATGGGCGCACTGTATATGGATGCAATTTTAACTTCAGTTGTGTGGCAGCCGCCAGACCACCCAATGTGGGTGGAACGTAGATCAATAAAGAAAAAAAATATGGCTTTTCCCATGCTGAAATGTGGACCAAGACAGCACTTAATTGTGAAATGATTTACATATGATGTTTCTCAATAATGGCAAAGAGGACGAATGCACAGCTAATAAAATGAAATCTGTTTCAAATAAACGAAACACTGTCACACAGGAATATGACTTCTTTCGAGAAAGAAGACTTAACAGGGACCTCTTCTGCGCTAAGGTTGGTAAAATCGACCTGTTATAACCGATACTGATATTTTAGTGCTGAATAAATGATCTTTTCGGTATTTGTTTAGCCGAGTGAAAAAACCGAAACATAAATTACACATAGCAGCAGTGCTACAATTTTTAGTTTTTGAAAAAGGAGTAATTTTTGTTTGTAGAATTTGCATAGGTTTGATATATTGCGTTATTTTAGAAATTGGGTTTTTAAAAACAATGTCGACGGAAATGAGCAACAAACACATGGCATAAGAATAGGCATAGACAATAATGTCCCTGTTGCCAGGTGTCGTCGCGTGTGAGAGACTTGCCCCCACCCGGTCAGTACAGTAGCTTTCGCTGCCATCGCCGGACATCCGTTGTATTGCAAACTGGCACCAATCGCAGAACGGAAATATTCTTACGAAGTGACGTAGCAATGAAGTACAATGTTTCATTTGTTTTAAGAGTTTAAACAACTGTCTGCCATTCTCATGAAATAACAAATAGGAAGGAAATTGTTGTTGTTGTTGTGGTCTTCAGTCCTGAGACTGGTTTGATGCAGCTCTCCATGCTACTCTATCCTGTGCAAGCTGCTTCATCTCCCAGTACCTACTGCAATCTACATCCTTCTGAATCTGCTTAGTGTATTCATATCTTGGTCTCCCTCTACGATTTTTACCCTCCACGCTGCCCTCCAATACTAAATTGGTGATCCCTTGATGCCTCAGAACATGTCCTACCAATCGATCCCGTCTTCTGGTCAAGTTGTGCCACAAACTTCTCTTCTCCCCAATCCTGTTCAATACTTCCTCATTAGTTATGTGATCTACCCATCTAATCTTCAGCATTCTTCTGTAGCACCACATTTCGAATGCTTCTATTCTCTTCTTGTCCAAACTATTTATCGTCCATGTTTCACTTCCATACATGGCTACACTCCATACAAATACTTTCAGAAATGACTTCCTGACACTTAAATCTATACTCGATGTTAACAAATTTCTCTTCTTCAGAAAAGCTTTCCTTGCCATTGCCAGTCTACATTTTATATCCTCTCTACTTCGACCATCATCAGTTATTTTGCTCCCCAAATAGCAAAACTCCTCTACTACTTTAAGTGTCTCATTTCCTAATCTAATTCCCTCAGCATCACCCGACTTAATTCGACTACATTCCATTATCCTCGTTTTGCTTTTGTTGATGTTCATCTTATATCCTCCTTTCAAGACACTGTCCATTCCATTCAACTGCTCTTCCGAGTCCTTTGCTGTCTGTGACAGAATTACAAAGTCATCGGTGAACCTCAAAGTTTTTATTTCTTCTCCATGGATTTTAATACCTACTCCGAATTTTTCTTTTGTTTCCTTTACTGCTTGCTCAATATACAGATTGAATAACATCGGGGAGAGGCTACAACCCTGTCTTACTCCCTTCCCAACCACTGCTTCCCTTTCATGTCCCTCGACTCTTATAACTGCCATCTGGTTTCTGTACAAATTGTAAATAGCCTTTCGCTCCCTGTATTTTACCCCTGCCACCTTTAGAATTTGAAAGAGAAAGAAGGAAATTATGGTAAAAGTAATAAATTAAAAACCTAACAATTCATTTATAGCATATAATAAAAATGGAAAGTAGATGACCGGCTGCCTGTATCTGTGTAATGTGCGTTTATCTGCTTGTACCGACCGAGGTGGTTCAGTGAGTAGCACACTGGACTCGCATTCGGGAGGGCGAGTTTCAAACCCGCTTCTGGCCATCCTGATTTAGGTTTTCCGTGATTTCCCTAAGTCGCTTCAGGCAAATGCCGGGATGGTTCCCTTGAAAGGGCACGGCCGATCAACATCCCCATCCTTCCTTAATCTGAGCTTGTGCTCCGTCTCCAATTACCTCGACGGGACGTTAACCACTGATGTCCCTCTCCTCATCTTTTTATCTGCTTGTAGTCCTATAAAACGGCCAACTAACACGAGTTCTTCAACCTCACTTTCCCCTCTTTAACACTGACTATCGTAACGCCCAAATAGTGGTATGATCCCTAATTACAACATGATCTTTGAACAGCATTTCAAAAAATTAGAAGCAATAGGAGAACACTGGAGATCTTTTGTAGTATTCAACCATTTACTACTGTTCGAGAAAAGCAGCGAACTGTGAACGGACTAAGTTTTCTTTTATTTCCCTATTTAGTTTAATATTTTGAGTCTATACTATGTGATCAAAAGTATCAGAACACCCCCAAAAACATACGTTTTTCGAATTAAGTGCATTGTCCTGCCACCTACTACCAGCTACTCCATATCGCAGATCTCAGTAGTCGTTCTACAGCGTGAGAGAGCAGAATGGGATGCTATGCAGAACTCACGGCTTCGAACGTGGTCAGGTGATTGGTTGTCACTTGCGTCATTCGTCTGGATGCGAGATTTCTACACTCCTGAATATCCCTAGGTCCACTGTTTTCCATGTGATAGTGAAGTGGAAACGTGAAGGGAGACGTACAGCACAAAAGAATACCGGCGGACCTCGCCTGTTGACTGATAGAAACCGCCGACAGTTGAAGAGGGTCGTAATGTGTAATAGGCAGACATCTATCCAGACCATCACACAGGAATTCCAAACTGCATCAGGATCCACTGCAAGTACTATAACAGTTAGGCGGGAGGTGAGAAAACTTGGATTTCATGGTCGGGCGGCTGCTCATATGCCGCACATCACGCCGGTAAATGCCAAAAAATGATTGGTGTGATAAGCGTAAACATTGGACGACTGAACAGTGGAAAAACGTTGCGTTGTGTGACGAATCACGGTACACAATGTGGCGATCCGGTGGCAGGGTGTGGGTATGTCACCCGGTGAACGTCATCTGCCAGCGTGTGTGGTCCCAATAGTAAAATTCGGAGGCCTTGGTGTTAAGGTGTGGTCGTGTTTTTCATGGAGAGGGCGCGCTCTCCCTGTTGTTTTACGTGGCAGTATCACAGCACAGGCCTACATTTATCTTTTTAGCACCTTCTTGCTTCCCACTGTTGAAGAACAATATGGGGATGGTGATTGCTCCTTTCAACACGATCGAGCATCTGTTCATAATGCACTGCCTGTGGTGGAGTGGTTACACGACAAAAACATTCCTGTAATCGACTGGCCTGCACAGAGCCCTGACCTGAATCCTATAGAACACTTTTAGGATGTTTTGGAACTCCGAATTCGTGCCAGGCCTCACCGACCGATATCGATACCTCTCCTCAGCGCAGCATTCCGTGAAGAATGGACTGCCATTCCCCAAGAAACCTTCCAGCACGTGATTGAACGTATGCCTGCGGGAGTCGAAGCTGTCATCATCGCTGAGGATGGGTCAACACCATATTGAATTCCAGCATTACCGATGGAGGGCGTCACGAACTTGCAAGCCATTTTCAGCCAGGTGTCCGGTTACTTTTGATCACAGTGGATGTATCTAGAAATTGAGAGAGTCAAAACTTTTCAATCTTTGTTCTATTCATTCGTCTATTATAGGAAATGATTGGAATAAAAACCGAAAATCGGTTATTCCGGGAGCCGTTTTAACAGTCGTGTTAAACTGGCGTTGAAGAAATCGATATAACCGAAAACCCCACATCTATGCTCGTCTCGAACTCAAGTCCAGTACGTCATCAACTAAATTGCCTGGGACAGCATTCACGTGAGAGCTGCGAGGAGCCGACTGGCCGTGATCTCAGGATGGGAAGGCAGACCCGGTGGGAGTCTTAGATCCGCGATGCGCCGCCGCGGGCGCAGGCCCACACGCTGTTGCCGCAATAAAAGCGCGGGCGGCGGCCGCCTTTGAGAAGGCGGTGCTTGTTGTTGCGGCCGTGTCTGTACATCGTCGTTCGTCACTCATTTAGCCGCCTGCTGCTTCTTCCTCCCCAAAGCGCGGCGTCACGAGTCGTGCGGAGGCAGCTCCAAAGGCCGCCCCGCCAGTCGCCGGCCGCCGGCCGCGACCCAATTCTGCTGAGCTGCGCTGCGGTTGGCAGCCCCGCAGGTGGCGCGAGGGGAACCCCCGCCCCCGGCTTCCCCTTCAAAAGCTCGGCGTCGCGTGTCAGAATGGGTGACAGGGTGGCGGTCTGCTGCGTCCACTGACGTCTTGCTGAAAGAAACATGACATACAAAAGGCGATTTGACAGATGCAGCCCACGGCAAGGAGAGTTTATCAATAGGCTCGAGCCCGTGGGTCGCTTCCAATACATAACAGTATCATCCTTCCCAAATTAGATATATTTGCGAATTGGAGATACGGCTGTTTACTGGGTCTCCAGCGACAAGCAGGAAGCCATTGGCCATTGGCAGGAGTTTCTTATTTCATATTTCCCCGTACGAGATGTCCGCATTCGTTACTCTCCCACCTGGTAAAACTACAAAAACCACATAATGCGGCAGAGCAAAGCGAGATGGCTCACAATGTAAAGTATGTCACCATCTTCAGCGACCATGTGCGGCATATCGGATGACGGCAAACATGAGCACAATTTGCACTGCATCTTTTCTTTTTCCCAGAAGAGAGCATTTTTTCCCCACCATCATTCTCAAAACAGATGGTACATTTGTTAAGTTGTATATAAACAAAGGTCAATTTTGTCGTGACAATAACTTCTAGCTCTGCTCAGTGTTCATCCTACCGTTGCTTTCGTGACTGCAGCTTTCTTTCTATTTTTTCCTTTGTGGCCGGACGCCCTTCGTGTCCTAACTTCATGATGTTAAAATTCTCGAAATGTTCATGTAATATTTACACTACGTCGGTTTCACAGTTTGTAAGCGCAACAACAAGGTGCGTTCAATATTCAACGATGATTTTAGCGAGTAAAAGAACTACGTGGTCTGTGGCGAAGAGGGCGAGAGAATATTTTAAATCTCGCGCTGCCTGCACGAGCTGTAGCTTATTTGGCTTTTGTAGGTCAGTTTGATGCTGTTCCCAGACTTGACAAACTACAAGTGTCTCGCGTGTCAGATTGTTTGTCTTGGTATCCCCTGCACAACTGTGGTACGTTGTAAGCAGTTACGGTCTACACCTCGCGTAACTTTGGATCTGAAGAAGGAAGATTAACACTTAACGCTCATTCTGCATGACGGTCATTAGAGACGCAGCACAAGCTCGCTCGGACTATGGAACGACTGGATGGGGGAAATCGGGACTAGCCTTTTCAGGCAACAATCATGGCACTTGTCTTAAGCGATCACGCGAAATTACCATAAACCTTACTCTGAAGCCCTGACGGGTATCCAGTGTACGAGTCACTGTACCACTTCGCTCGGTGGCCTCGGAAGAGTTAGCTAGGCAATAGACGTCTACGTATATATATTCTACGGGAAAAGTGTTATTTTCGTACATAAAATAAACCAAAACGACACAAAATAAGACAATGCAAAAAACACGCAGATTTCACACATCAGAAACTTCTACATAAGCAACACGCACTTACAAAACGTTCCTTATCGTACAATGGAATGCTTCCCCTGATTTTTATAGAAGTTGTCGTATCGTCCTGTCCGTTATTTTACTTAGTGTTGTCCACATACTCCTCCTGCTCTGCTCCTTTCCTGTCTCCACAGCCCACTTACTTTCAGAGTCCGCGCCCGGCAGTTGAGTGGTCAGCGCGACAGAATGTCAGTCTTAAGGGCCCGGGTTTGATTCCCAGCTGGGTCTACCCATCGGTCAAGTCGCTGAAGTGGCGTCAAATCGAAAGACTTGTACCCGGCGAATGGTCTACCCGACGGGAGGCCCTAGTCACACGACATTTACTTATTTTCAGCGTTATCATGTAAGTATTCACTTCACAGGCTTTAATACTCTTCTTTCTAAATGTTCTCCGTCCATCATGCTGTACAGTGCTGTACCCTGAGGCCCAATTCTTGGGAATTTTTTGCGGGAATTGAGGCTTCATTTTTATACTAGTAGATTTGAAACTAGTTGACATCTTTTGCCGACGAATGCTTTCTTTGACTGTGCTAGTGTGCTTGTTATGGCCTCCTCGCTTCGTCCACCATGCTTTATTTTGTTTCTAAGGTAGCCCCTTCCCCCACCCTTAACAGCAGAGAGGAGGCAGAAAGAGTAAGGGGGGCTACAGGCACACAAGACAAAATCTCTGTGATTACTGATAGAGGTACAGTATTTACGTTAGAGTGTGGTTAAGACACACACAATTAAAATAAATGACATCAGAATAGGACCATTACGCCATTACGTATGTAACAGTTTCCAGAAAAATAAAATTAATTTTTTTCATCAGAACATTAGGAAGTTGAAAACAAGATAAATGAAATTCTTGTATGCTTAGAAGACCTGGAAAATTCTGAAGTGAGATATGTTCTATGCCTCTCTGAACACAATGGAACTACAGCATTGGAAAATTAAGTATCAGCTATTATACACCATCATCATCTCTGTGTAGAGCTAACGTGGAAAAAAGATAAGTTACAACGTATGTAAAAGTTCGACACAAACTAAAAGAAAATGAAACAAGTAGTTTTTTTTTGTTTTTTTTTTGTTTTTTACATCAGAACCTAGACGCATCTGCTTGTGAGTTACTACTGCAGAATACTTCTGTGGTAATTATAGCAGTCTACAGATCCCCTCCAAGAAACTTTTAGCTATTTATGAGAAATGTAGATCCTTTATTGAACTATCCGTTAGACAAGAAGAAACAGTATTTTGTGCAGTTTTCAATGTAGACGTCTTAAAAGATGCGGACAGGGAAATGAACTTGAGTAATTATTTGGGTGTTTGAACCTAATTTCAGTAGTCAATTATCAACTTGTCTGCAGCAAGGTAGCAAGACACTGACATATCATTTTTATAGAAAGTGCTTAGGCTGAAACAATTAATATGCACCCAATTGTTAATGGACTTCTGATCATGTTTCCCAATTAATGGAAATAAACAGCATGGCACCAGACAGCCGTGAGGAAGGGCCATACAAAGCAGTGAGGCTTATTAGTGAGAACAAGATATAATGATTCCAGAGCAAGTTAAGTGGGTTGTATAGGATGAGGTATGTATAGAAAGAGGTATTAATATCAAATTCAATTTATTCCGTAGTAAATCAGTGAATATTTGAAAATTGCTTTCCTAAAATATTATCCAGAAATCTATTTTAAAAAAAGGAAGTCATGGATAAGTAAGCGAATGAAAACCTCAACAACAGGAAGAGAGGACTTAGTATAAATCCCAGAGTAAGTCAGGATCCGAGGTCACTTGCATGCTACAAAAGGTGCTGTAGCATTCTGGGGGAATTTATGTAAGCACGTCCTGACAGCAATAAATAATTCAGATAATGAGACGAAAATAACATAGTATATTGTCAAATGACAGACAGGACAACCAGTCAGTGTACAACATACCGTAACAATTTAATTCAATGACAGTGTTATGCGAGTACTTTTAACAATCACCTTCTAAATGTAGCAGGGAAAATAGGATCAAAATTATAAAAATTCTATAATACTGAGGCACATAATTCTGATGTTGTAATTTCAGACAAAATTCTGGAAAGGTGTTCTAAGTTAATAGGTAACGTTCATAGTGATATACGTAACGCATCACTGGTATAGACACTGTTTTCAGATAGATTAAAATATGTAATTGTTAAACCTTTTCTTAAGTATGATGACAAGAAAGACTCAAATAATAATCGTCGAATTTCCTTACCGAACTCTTTTTCCAGAATGTTACTAAGGTACCGTACTCAACAGCAGTAGCACATTTAAGTAGAAGCAATTCATTTAGCGTATCACAATTTGGATTCCAGACGTGTTACGTGACAGAGAATGCTATTTGTACGTTTCAGTTACCAAAAAAAATTTTTTTTTTGTCATCAGTCTACTGACTGGTTTGATGCGGCCCGCCACAAATTCCTTTCCTGCGCTAAACTCTTCATCTCAGAGTAGCACTTGCAACCTACGTCGTCAATTATTTGCTTGACGTATTCCAATCTCTGTCTTCCTCTACAGTTTTTGCCCTCTACAGCTCCCTCTAGTACCATAAAAGTCATTCCCTCATGTCTTAGCAGATGTCCTATCATCCTTTCCGTTCTCTTTATCAGTGTTTTCCACATATTCCTTTCCTCTCCTATTCTGCGTAGAACCTCCTCATTCCTTACCTTATCAGTCCACCTAATTTCCAACATTCGTCTACAGCACCACATCTCAAATGCTTCGATTCTATTCTGTTCCAGTTTTCCCACAGTCCATGTTTCACTACCATACAATGCTGTACTCCAGACGTACATCCTCAGAAATTTCTTCCTCAAATTAAGGCCCATATTTGATGTTAGTAGACTTCTCTTGGCCAGAAATGCCTTTTTTGACATAGCGAGTCTACTTTTGATGTCCTCCTTGCTACGTCCGTCATTGGTTATTTTACTGCCTAGGTAGCAGAATTCCTTAACTTCATTGACTTCGTGACCATCAATCCTGATGTTAAGTTTCTCGCTGTTCCCATTTCTACTACTTCTCATTACCTTCGTCTTTCTCCGATTTACTCTCAAACCATACTGTGTACTTATTAGACTGTTCATTCCGTTCAGCAGATCATTTAATTCTTCTTCACTTTTACTCTGGATAGCAATGTCATCAGCGAATCGTATCATTGATATCCTTTCACCTTGTATTTTAATTCCACTCCTGAACCTTTCTTTTATTTCCATCATTGCTTCCTCGATGTACAGATTGAAGAGTAGGGGCGAAAGGCTACAGCCTTGTCTTACACCCTTCTTAATACGAGCACTTCGTTCTTGATCGTCCACTCTTATTATTCCTTCTTGGTTGTTGTACATATTGTATATGACCCGTCTCTCCCTATAGCTTACCCCTACTTTTTTCAGAATCTCGAACAGCTTGCACCCTTTTATATTGTCGAACGCTTTTTCCAGGTCGACAAATCCTATGAAAGTGTCTTGATTTTTCTTTAGCCTTGCTTCCATTATTAGCCGTAAAGTCAGAATTGCCTCTTTCGTCCCTTTACTTTTCCTAAAGCCAAACTGATCGTCACCTAGCGCATTCTCAATTTTCTTTTCCATTCCTCTGTATATTATTCTTGTAAGCAGCTTCGATGCATGAGCTGTTAAGCTGATTGTTCGATAATTCTCGCACTTTTCAGCTCTTGCCGTCTTCGGAATTGTGTGGATGATGCTTTTCCGAAAGTCAGATGGTATATCGCCAGACTCATATATTCTACACACCAACGTGAATAGTCGTTTTGTTGCCACTTCCCCCAATGATTTTAGAAATTCTGATGGAATGTTATCTATCCCTTCTGCCTTATTTGACCGTAAGTCCTCCAAAGCTCTTTTAAATTCCGATTATAATACTGGATCCCCTATCTCTTCTAAATCGACTCCTGTTTCTTCTTCTATCACATCAGACAAATCTTCACCCTCATAGAGGCTTTCAATGTATTCTTTCCACCTATCTCCTTTCTCCTCTGCATTTAACAGTGGAATTCCCGTTGCACTCTTAATGTTACCACTGTTGCTTTTAATGTCACCAAAAGTTGTTTTGACTTTCCTGTATGCTGAGTCTGTCCATCCGACAATCATATCTTTTTCGATGTCTTCACATTTTTCCTGCAGCCATTTCGTCTTAGCTTCCCTGCACTTCCTATTTATTTCATTCCTCAGCGACTTGTATTTCTTTATTCCTGATTTTCCCGGAACATGTTTGTACTTCCTCCTTTCATCAATCAACTGAAGTATTTCTTTGGTTTCTTCGCACCTAACTTCTTTGTACCTATGTTTTCCTTCCCAACTTCTGTGATGGCCCTTTTTAGAGATGTCCATTCCTCATCAACTGTACTGCCTACTGCGCTATTCCTTATTGCTGTATCTATAGCGTTAGAGGACTTCAAACGTATCTCGTCATTCCTTAGTACTTCCGTATCCCACTTCTTTGCGTATTGATTCTTCCTGACTAATGTCTTGAACTTCAGCCTACTCTTCATCACTACTATATTGTGATCTGAGTCTATATCTGCTCCTGGGTACGCCTTACAATCCAGTATCTGATTTCGGAATCTCTGTCTGACCATGATATAATCTAATTGAAATCTTCCCGTATCTCCCGGCCTTTTCCAAGTATACCTCCCCCTCTTGTGATTCTTGAATAGGGTACTCGCTATTACTAGCTGAAACTTGTTACAGAACTCGATTAGTCTTTCTCCTCTTTCATTCCTTGTCCCAAGCCCATATTCTCCTGTAACCTTTTCTTCTACTCCTTCCCCTACAACTGCATACCAGTCGCCCATGACTATTAGATTTTCGTCCCCCTTTACATACTGCATTACCCTTTCAATATCCTCATACACTTTCTCTATCTGTTCATCTTCAGCTTGCAACGTCGGCATGTATACCTGAACTATCGTTGCCGGTGTTGGTCTGCTGTCGATTCCGATTAGGACAACCCGGTCACTGAACTGTTCACAGTAACACACCCTCTGCCCTACCTTCCTATTCATAACGAATCCTACACCTGTTATACCATTTTCTGCTGCTGTTGATATTATCCGATACTCATCTGACCAGAAATCCTTGTCTTCCTTCCACTTCACTTCACTGACCCCTACTATATCTAGATTGAGCCTTTGCATTTCCCTTTTCAGATTTTCTAGTTTCCCTACCACGTTCAAGCTTCTGACATTCCACGCCCCGACTCGTAGAACGTTATCCTTTCGTTGATTATTCAATCTTTTTCTCATGGTAACCTCCCCCTTGGCAGTCCCCTCCCGGAGATCCGAATGGGGGACTATTCCGGAATCTTTTGCCAATGGAGAGATCATCATGACAGTTCTTCAATTACAGGCCACATGTCCTGTGGATACACGTTACGTGTCTTTAATGCAGTGGTTTCCATTGCCTTCTGCATCCTCATGTCGTTGATCATTGCTGATTCTTCCGCCTTTAGGGGCAATTTCCCACCCCTAGGACAAGAGAGTGCCCTGAACCTCTATCCGCTCCTCCGCCCTCTTTGACAAGGCCGTTGGCAGAATGAGGCTGACTTCTTATGCCGGAAGTCTTCGGCCGCCAATGCTGATTATTTATCAAAATTTAGGCAGTGGCGGGGATCGAACCCGGGTCCGAAGACGTTTTTTGATTATGAATCAAAGACGCTACCCCTAGACCACGGGTACCAAAAATTACAAATCTTAAATAATAAAATATCGTGAGCTGGTATTTTTGTGCTCTTTTCAAGGCGTTTGATTGTGTAAGTCATGTTACACTCTTAGAAAACTCAAGTTTTTTGGAATCGACGACTTTATACTCAACTGATTTGAATTAGACTACACAAGCAGAATGCAAAAAGTTGCACTGGATAATTTAAACAAAGTTGGAAGAGTAGAAATGTTAGTGGCTGGTGATAAATATCGAATGGAGACTCAGCGTTCAATTCTAGATCCACTCCTATTCCATTTACAATGTGTGAATGACCTTCCACTTAACTTTCAACAGGCAGAATTGGTACTTTTGCAGACGATATTAGTGTTATAATAACTCGCATTACATAGAAAGCCACAGAAAAGTTCGTTAATGATGTTTTTCAAAAAATTAGTAAGTGGTTCTCTGAAGATGGATCGCCCTAAATTTTGAGATAACACATTATAGTCAGCTCTGTACAACAAATAGGTACATATCAACAATTGATGTAACACATGAACAGTAGTCAGTACATTGGACAGAATTCTTCAAAAATTTTGGGTGGCAGAAGTGTGTTACAGAGCTTCTCAGAAAGTTAAGTTTAGCTGCTTTTGCTCTTCGTATAATTGCTAGTCTTAGAAACAAGCGAATCAACCTCCTGACTTATTTTACATATTTTCGCTCTGTAATGTTGTATGAGCAATTTGTTGAGTAAATCATCGCTTAGAAAGACAGTATTGATTACACAAAAAGTAGCTATAAGAACAACATGTCATTTTCACCCATGGTCGTCACGTAGTTACCTGCTCAAGGCCATGAATGGCAGCACAGTAGGTTGAATCACCAGACTGAGAACAATTTTGCAGCCAGGGTGCATGGGACAGCCACGAGAGTGCTCCTGCTATCATACGAAATCGCGCCACAGACCATAACTGCAAGTGTCCGCCCAATATGTGTAGCACGCAGACAAGTCGGTTGCAGGCCCTGCTTCTAATCAACATAAGGCCATCACGGGCGACTCGGCAGATTCAGCTTTCATCAGAAAACACAACACACCTCCACTCTGCCTTCCAATGAGCTCCCACTTGACGGTACTGAAGTTGCAAATGGCGGTGGTTTGGAGTCAGTGGAATGCAAGCTACAGGGCGGCTGGCTCGGAGCTGTCCTTGAAGTAACCACTTTGTAACAGTTCGTTGGGTCACTGCGGGGCCAACTGCTGCTCAGATTGCTGCTCCCGATGCAGTAAGATGCGCCAGAGCCAAACGCCGAACCCGATGGTCTTGTCTCTTCCTAGTGCCACGCGGCCTTCCGAAGTGTGGTCTTCTTGCGTCCGTACATTCTTGTGACCACCGATGCCAGCGGTCATGTGCAGTGGCTGCATTCCTGCCAAGTGTTGTGCAGTATCGCAGAAGAAACATCCAGCATCTCGTAGGCCTATTACACGTCCTCGTTGATACTCAGTGAGGTGTTCACAATGGCATCTGTTTCGCCCTAGAGGAGTTCTTAACTAACATCAACAACCACGTCTAATTTCAAAGGAAAGTAACGCCCACGACCGTTACAGCGTGCATTAAAAGCAAACCTGACTTGTGCTCTTATTATTTATTTTTTTTTTTTTTTTGGTCATCAGTCTACTGACTGGTTTGATGCGGCCCGCCACAAATTCCTTTCCTGTGCTATCCTCTTCATCTCAGAGTAGCACTTGCAACCTACGTCCTCAATTATTTGCTTGGCGTATTCCAATCTCTGTCTTCCTCTACAGTTTTTGCCCTCTACAGCTCCCTCTAGTACCATGGAAGTCAATCCCTCATGTCTTAGCAGATGTCCTATCATCCTGTCCTTTCTCCTTATCAGTGTTTTCCACATATTCCTTTCCTCTCCTATTCTGCGTAGAACCTCCTCATTCCTTACCTTATCAGTCCACCTAATTTTCAACATTCGTCTATAGCACCACATCTCAAATGCTTCGATTCTCTTCCGTTCCGGTTTTCCCACAGTCCATGTTTCACTACCACACAATGCTGTACTCCAGACGTACATCCTCAGAAATTTCTTCCTCAAATTAAGGCCGGTATTTGATATTAGTAGACTTCTCTTGACCAGAAATGCCTTTTTTGCCATAGCGAGTCTGCTTTTGATGTCCTCCTTGCTCCGTCCGTCATTGGTTATTTTACTGCCTGGGTAGCAGAATTCCTTAACTTCATTGACTTCGTGACCATCAATCCTGATGTTAAGTTTCTCGCTGTTCTCATTTCTACTACTTCTCATTACCTTCGTCTTTCTCCGATTTACTCTCAAACCATACTGTGTACTTATTAGACTGTTCATTCCGTTCAGCAGATCATTTAATTCTTCTTCACTTTCACTCGGGATAGCAATGTCATCAGCGAATCGTATCATTGATATCCTTTTCACCTTGTATTTCAATTCCACTCCTGAACCTTTCTTTTATTTCCATCATAGCTTCCTCGATGTACAGATTGAAGAGTAGGGGCGAAAGGCTACAGCCTTGTCTTACACCCTTCTTAATACGAGCACTTCGTTCTTGATCGTCTACTCTTATTATTCCCTCTTGGTTGTTGTACATATTGTATATGACCCGTCTCTTATAGTGGCGCCAGTAGCGCCACTCTTATGCGACTACCGCAAAATTTGAACAGACATCAACTTTCCGATGTAGAAATGTGTCTACCAACTTTCATTTACGTCGCACAACTCTTTCTTAGTTCTGCAATTTTTTTGTCGTCAGTGTAATTAAGTATTGAAAACAGCTACCAATCATACTATTTCGATTTGGTACAATGCCATTACAAAAACCTTCCTTAGATGGTGGCATGTATCAACACGATGTGGTGCCAGCTCCCAAGTGAAAGTGTGACATTGTAGGCTCACCGCGATGACAGCCCTCCGTAAACAGAAGATGGATGACCATTCCGCGGGAGGCTCACCGTGCTCAGACTCGATACGACCAAGAGTCGACAGACGCCTCCGACGCTCGAAACTGCACAGGTACACGTCATAAACAAGTGTTTTCGAGGATAATCTAACGTCACTCACATGTAGATGGCACGCGTGCAGCGGGCTTGCAGCGTTAGATGCAATAGAACACTGAGCTCAGAGACAAAATATTGATCGATCTGCGAGCTACAGTCAGGTGTCTCTTATGAAGTCCAGCATCGCATTTTCACCTTTGGAGGACGTATTCCTAGTATTCTGTGAAATTTTCTACGGGTGTTATCATACATCTGATTGGCGAGCATGGATTCTTCGCCCGCCCACTCGAATTATTTAACAGCAACTTTTTTAGGTGTTATATAACGCCATCTTTTGTCATGCTAAAAGACACACGCACACACACACACACACACACACACACACACACACACACACACACACACAAGCACATACACACACGCAAGCAAGTACGCACGAAGACAGTTCCCCTCTCAAAGATTTTCATACCTAATTGTAACTGCATTTTGTCACCCTGGTATCTGCTCTTGTGTGTCCCGTCGACGTGTACGCTTGTCAGCTGTCTTAGATACGTGCATTTATTCTGCAAATGTCTTCATACCTGTAGCTGGTCAAAATAGGTCAGGGTTTTGGTTCCTCGTCCAACAAACAGTGTTTGCGTGGAGTGGTGAAGAAAATTTCCTACCCTTGTGCCTCCGGATGGCTGGGCCTCCCGACTAGCTAACACCTTACAAAGTCGTCCTTAAAGTGCACAGGGTAGCACTGTCTCTAGTAAATCTAATCACTCATATCCCTTCACTCTGTACTTTAATCCCACTTCTTAATCTTTCATTTGTTTCCTTCTTACAGGTTGAACAATGGAGGGGAATAAATGTATCTCTGCGTTACTATATTCTCAACCTGACCACTTCTGCCATACGTTCTGTTCTCATTATTCCCTGTTTTCCCTTGTACACATTGCTTACTAACTTTGCTCGCGACTACGCCCACCCATCAGTAATTTGGTTATAATGAGTGATGGCGAGTAAGCTAAGAGTTTATAAATATCTGCGTATATAGTGGTGTAGATATCTGTGTAATGCCGGTACATAAGCACATAATAAAGTTGTTTCTATTATTTTGCCGTTTGTGCAGTCTTAGTTGAAAAGCATTAAAACTTATAAATTTTTCTTTCTTATCAGTTATTTGTTTGCACGCTCTTAATTCAACACGATTGTGTAACGACTGTCTTTGTTCCTGCTTTCTTTTGCAAAGATGTAAAGATTTTTGGGTTGGATACACGTGGGCACGCCACGTGGAGTCGTCCATGAGGCAGGTACGGCTTTTCTAGATGTACAACAGCAACTCTGAGAGTTTGCCCTTCGGCCTTATTTATGGTAATTAAAAACGCAATTTTAGTGCAAATTGTGATCTTCAAAGCCGCATAGTGTTCTTCATCTAAGTTCTGGTGAATATGAGATTGTTCCGAGGTTTGTTGGGTTCGAGAAACTTACGCAGCTCGAATTCCCTTAGAACTATGCGCTAAGTTAGGCTTAGTTTGTGAGGCACACTGTAAAACAAATAATATTAATAATATGTTTCTTAACGGTTTTCCGACGTAGTGGTTTTAAATACAGCTCTTATTCCAACCGTCGGATATTTAACAGCAAAAACTGTTCAGCTTCCCCAGCTCATGAAGAAATTCTTTTCAAAATTTCAGAAAACCAAACAACCGTAAACATTTGAATTGCACTGACAGAGAATAATCTATAAACATTCTGAGTCACCGACCTCAGCGAAAGCGTCGTCTCTTAGGGCTCGATTTATCTTTTTTTTTTCTTTTTCTTTATAAAGTAGCCTATGTTCTTCCTCAGGGTTCATGCTGTCTCCCTACCAAATTTCATCAAAGTCGGTTAAACGTTTTTGTTGTGAAAACATAGCAAACAGAGTTACGGTCGCTTTAAAATATTAGTATGGATTACACATATTCCCTACAGCGTGTGCCTATTTGTTGTGAAAACATAGGAAACAGAGTTACGGTCGCTTTAAAAAAAAAAAAAAAATTTGGTTCAAATGGCTCTGAGCACTATGGGACTCAACGTCTCAGGTCATAAGTCCCCTAGAACTTAGAACTACTTAAACCTAACTAACCTAAGGACATCACACACACCCATGCCCGAGGCAGGATTCGAACCTGCGACCGTAGCAGTCCCGCGGTTCCGGACTGCAGCGCCAGAACTGCACGGCCACCGCGGCCGGCTGGTCGCTTTAAAATATTAGTGTGGATTACACTTATTTCCTACAGTGTGTGCTTATTTTTTGAGGAGTTCAAACACTTTCCATCACTTTACTCTGTCGAAAGCTGTTTCGTGGTCGACAGATCCAATGAAAATGTTGATACTTATTAAGTCTTGTTTTCTGCTTTTGGTAAGTTCATATGGGACCAAACTGCTGAGGTCATCGGTTCCTAAGCTTGCACACTACGTAAACCAACTTAAACTGACTTACACTAAGGACAACACACACACCCATGCCCGAGGGAGGACTCGAACTTTTGACGGGGGGAACCGCGCGAACCGTGGCAAGGCACCAAGACCGCGCGGCTACCCCGCGTAATGTGAGAACTAAAGTCAAACTAATCGCCATGTAACAGTTCCTCTTTCACCCCTATCGCCAAATAAAGGTACCGGTGAGCATTTCAATCATCACATTCACTGTGTGAACTGTCCATAACCCGCAAGTCACCATCTGCATGAAGTACTGCGGACGTCATGGTTCCAGAAAGCTGTAAGTTCTATTGGTCAGCTACTGCGATTACCGGTTACTTTTCACTCAGTTGGGTGGTCAGTATAATGCCACGTAGCAGAGCATTGTTTGTCACTGTACTAATATGGAAACTTTCTGGAGATGACAGAGAGAATTAAGAGTAGCTACACTCGTAAGAGGGATCCATGCAATGTTGATATCGCGTTCATTTGAGGTCAGTGACTTAAGACCTGATTGTCACCGGCGAGTCCCGTTGCAGTCCAGTGACGCAGGAACGACCGGCAGCTGACTCTGCCGTGACATGAATTATGTAAGCTTTGGGGTAGGTCAGGGAGGCGAGGCCTCCCTCCTGCCACGCTCCCAATTGTTCTGACAGCTGTCCTGTTTCCGGGTGGACGCAGAATGACAGACCAGGAGTGCTGTCTTTAACAGCGCGTTGGCAAATACCAATACTAATGAAGATGTTGCTGTCTGAAGACGGACTTGATACAGGTCTCCACGCAAGTCTACACCCTCAAATCTATACTTAGCTAATCACTTTAAGATTTGTGTAGGAAGATACTTCATTCACTATTACCATTTCCCCGACAAGCTAGTCCAGTTGCGAATAGTGCGCAGAGAGTTGGTAAATTCTTGAAAGCTAACCGTTGTCTTGAAACTTTACGTAACCCTTTCAGACCTGAGTTTCTTTTGGGGGGGAAGGAAAATTTTTGTTTGTGTGGTAAGGCTCTTAGGTGATTTTTTAATGATTTTAGATGCAAGATGTATACAAAAATATGTGCCCGTTTTCGAAACACACTTTGTACACTTGGCTTTATTTTATGAGCTAAAATAACTAATTACGAAATATTCTCTACTGTAACAAATAGTAAAATGATCGTTCAATTATTATTTTATATTATTTTGAGCTTTTCCTCATTACAGAGGCTTATCTCCAACATAATAATTTACCTGGAAATGACAATACAAACAATAAACGTTCTTAAACTATACTCTCAAAATATTTCTCCAGGTGTTTCTCCAGGTGTTTCGATCTTCCTTTGCGCCCATTCTCCTCATTGTGTGCTGTACATTTTGGAGCCAGGTGGTCACAGGTCGTCTTCTTCTTCTCCCCTCCGGTTCCCACTCCAGTATCAATTTTGGTATTCTGGCTTCCTCCATTCGTCGTACATGCCCGTACCACTGTAATTTCTTCCTATCCATTACGTCATATATTCTTTCTTTTATTTCCATTCTCCTTATTACTTCGGTGCTCCTTATCTTTTCTTTCCTGGAGATTCTTGCCGATCATCTCCAAAAGTCCATCTCTAGAGCTTGTAATTTTTTAATGTGCTTCATGTTGATTGTCCAGGTCTCCGTTCCATACAGAACCACACTCTCTAATATGGATTTGTATATTAATTTTTTAGTTGTGCTCATTACATTCCTGCTCCATAAGACTGAGTTAAGCATCCCAATGACCCTCCGTCCGCTACTAATTCTTTTATTGATTTCTGAGTCTGATTTTCCCTCGATTTCTAAAATGGATCCCAAATAACAGAAAGTGTTTATCTTTTTGATTTTCTTTCCTTCAATGTAAAGCTCATCTGAATCATTAGTCAAGTATTCTGTTTTTTGGTAATTAATCTTCAAACCCCAAGTTTTGTATGCTACTGCTAGTTGATTGCACATATAGTTAGCATTCTCCCCATCTTGTGCTACGACTACTTGATCATCAGCAAATAATAAATGATGTAGGTAAACTCCATCTCTTATTTCTAATCCCATACTATTACATTTACGAGACCATGTTCTAAGGCTAATATCTATATAGATTTTAAATAATGATGGTGACATGGGACAGCCCTGTAAAAGGCCTTTGCTTATTCTAAATTTCTGTGAAAGTTTATTACCAACTTTCACTTGGCAGATGTTATCTTTATACATCTGTCGTATTATTTTAATCAAGGAAGGGTTTATGTTTGCCATATGTAGTGCTCTCCAAAGTAATTTTCTTGGAACAGTATCATACGCTTTTTCTAGATCTATGAAAATTAATCCTATACTTTTTGATTTTCCCTATGTTTTTCCAAAATCTGTCGTAATGTGAAAATATGGTCTACACATGATCTCCCAGCCGTGAATCCACATTGTTCTTCTTGGGTTCTAAAATTTTTTTCCAGTTTGTTTTTAATTACTTTCGCAAAAATTCTCATTAATGTGTTTGTAACACAAATTCCTCGATAGTTTGAACAAATTTTGCGATCCCCTTTCTTAAATATTGTATTAATGTAACCTAGCTTCATTTCATTGGGTATTGAATCTCCATGTATCATTTTGTTGAAGAGCTGTGTTATCAGTTTCACAATTTTGTCACCACCATATTTCAGACACTCCAGATTGATATTGCCTGGTCCCGGTGATTTACCATTCTTTCCTGTTCTCAACGCCTGAAGTACATCACTTTCTAAAATATGGATCTCATCATCTTCATGTCCTTTATCTTCCCCTGTTGCGTCTTCTAGATATTCTTCTCTGTCCTCATTTAATAATTTTTGGAAATACTCTTCCCATTCCTTTTGTGTTATCAGTTGGAGATTAGTTTTGCTTTTTGTATCCTGTCGAAGCCCTTTCAATACTGACCATGCTTCTTTTGCTCTCCCAAATCCTAATTTGCTATTCACCTTGGCACATTTTCTTTCCCATGCTTCATTTTTTGCCATCCTTATTTTTTTCGTCACTTCATTCTTCTTTTCCTTGTATATTGACCTTGTTTCTTCTGATTTATCATTCAACCACTGAAGGAACGCATTTCGTTTTTCTCTAATGAGGACCTCTAGTTCCTCTGACCACCACTCTGCTGCACGGTTGTGGTTGCTATCTTTTTTACCCAACACCTCTGTTGCTATGATTTTCACATTAGCTTTTATATAGTCATATATTTCCTCTGTACTTCCTTCAAATGATTCAACCAGTTTCCTTCCCATCCTGGCCGCAAAGAGTGTTCTGATACTTTCGTCTTGTAGGCTGTCAACATTAAAAGGTAAATTTTCATCTATCTCAGTCTGGTTCGTTTTATTTATGTTACTTGTATCACTCCTTGCATTCTTCCATGGCCAGAAGGACTTCATTTTAACTAGATAGTGGTCTGATCCACACTGGGCTCCTCTATAAGATCTGACGTCTACTGCCTTGAAACTACTTGTTTGCCTAATGATAATATAATCTATTATAGAACGAAGTTCTTTGGTGTTCTGTTGCCAAGTATATTTATGAATGTCCTTATGTTTGAAAAATGTGTTGGTAATTTTTAGATCAAATTGTTCACAAATTGCAATCAATCGTTCTCCATTGTCATTATATTCGTCCTCTCCATGTTTTCCTACTATTCTACAAGATTCTCTAATTCCTACCCTTCCATTCAGATCTCCCATGATAATCAGTTCCTTTCTTCTTGGGATTTTTTCAATAGTCTCCCTGAGGGTGTCCCAAAATGTATCTTTCTCCTTATCTTTTGTGTCGTTCGTGGGTGCATATACGCCAATAATCACAACTTCCCTAGCAAATAATGTCATTTCAACAGTTATTATACGTTGATTGATGAATGTCCAGTTTGTGATTCTTTCTTTCCATGATTTTTTTATCATAATGGAGACTCCTGCTTTGGCTCTTACTGCTTTTGATACCCCACTCCAGATATGTACATAATTATCCAGTTCTTCTTCTCCTTGGCCTTTCTTCTTTGTTTCATGTTGAACATATCAAGTTCTGCGGGGAGTAAATGTATTTTAGTGGAAATACCTTGCACATTCCAGCATCCAAACATAATTTTCCGTTTCTCATTGCCAGTTCGTCGTCCAAAGTTCCAATTTTTCCGAGGCATATTATTAGGTTTTTTAGCATTTTTATGTTTTTATGTGAGTGAGGAGCTGGCCCACTGCACAACCCCCAACCTGGAGGACCAGGTAATTTTTACTCAAGGTTTTCTTCCTTTAGCCTTTGATAAGCCAATATCATACAACAAGGCAGCGGTTGCTAGTTTTGGTCCACCCCGGGTATTTTATTTCCCCGGTACCCACCATATCTGGTGAGCATTCCCCTATCCGCCACCTGGGGAGGCGCCCGATGGGAGACCAGCAAACTCCACACGGGATCGTTCAATTACAACAACAACGTTCAATTATACAGTGAAATATAGTGAACCTACCACATACGTGTATTTTGGTGGTCACGAGATGTTGCGCCATGTTACGAGCAGCTACGCACTGCTACATTGACTTGCTGATATTTTTACAGTGACGCCCAACAGTTGGCAGCAATTTCGCATGATGAAAAGGTTGTACATTCGCAAATATATGCTTCAGGTTACCTCTACGAAAAACTACTTCTGTTACAGCTAAGACACAGTAAAAGTTAATGTACAGAATTCTAGTCGGAGGGTCACAAGGGTTAAATGCCCAACAGAAATTATGATACAACTTTTAAATTATTTTATGATCTTCTTTCTCAAACTATCTGACTAGAACGATTTTAACGACAAGCGGTTAAACTTTTGGGAGCTTAACATAAGCTTTACAGTTGTGTTTCTCAAGGAAACGGATTATTTAATAAGTATTAGCATGGAATTCTGCAAGGCTAGTGACTGACTCATGTAGTCAGTCTCATCTTATAGACGAAGACTCGTACAGTGCAATATCTTTACGATTTGTACCATCTGACTCTAAGTATGAAAATGAATTTTTAAGCCCGAACAGTTATCCGCGAAATTACATAGACTGATCTGAATTCGTGTCTGCCGAAGGGACTGCATTCAAAGACAAACTGAACAGCAACACTAAGACGAAACGTAGTGCGTGACGATACAAAACGTGGGCCTTTGTTATAGCGGAAGAGCACTTAAATGCGGCAAAGAATCACAAGAATGTCAGCACTGGTCGTGAATAAGCAAAGCCCATGGTTTCATACTCACACAATCTAAAGCATTAGTACAATGAATAAACGAATGGTGATACTTTGAAAAGGCGGTCTAATACTGAAGTAATTTGATTATGTGATAGGCAGCTCTAAATGGACGATTGCAAACTGTCTCAGATGTTACACAGAAGCCCTGAAATTCCTAATTTTACTAGACAAACATAGAAATAATATGACCAACTTATCTGATTAGTAGTGGTTGGGACAGACAGTGGCTGACTGACGGGAGGGCTAACAGATGTGAGTAACGCAATTGGATTTCGTCATCTATGTGGTCCCACGTTTCCAAACCTAACGGAAAGGGAAACTTTGTTCGATTAAAATTCAAACCGAAACGCAGCGTGAGAAATTACTTCTCATGAAACATGATTGGAAAACAATATATTCTGCAAGCAAAGCAAGTGATATGCGTGTAAAAGACAGTCTAAGCCAAGAGCAAGCAGCGATTTTACCCAGAAATGTACAGCAGCGTGACGAACTGACAACCAGCGTCCAAACTAAACAGAATCCAGCGATCAATTTAAACAGCGAGCAGTGACCGGATTTGGCCTCCGCATCGCCCAAGCTCTCCTGACAAATTCCCACAAAGGTCTCTAGTTGGCAGTCGCAAGGCAAAGTTCTTGAGCTCCGCAAGATGTAACATGCATGGTTACACAGAGATAATGCGGCAACCATCTAGCTTGTGCATCTAGCATGGAGATATAATTAGGGGATATGACGCTACAGACTTACGCTCAACGTTGCTTTGAAGCCGGCGCCGGTGTTTCACCTATCCTAACACTTTATCAGACTACTGTTTACAATTGCATTCCGTTTATCGGCATTGAGAAATATGTCTGTTCCGTACAATAAATTAACTTACAAAGACGATGATGATTTACTGGTGCCACTGACAAGTGACAATCTGCAGATGAAAGTTGCTTCCCACCGACACAGAAATTGCTGCATGTAGTTAACTTGAGTTGTCTCTAACCTATATATAAATGATCACCCTGGGAATGCATCACGCGAATTTTTTAAGCTGTTCTGAACCGACTTGTTCAAATGGTTCAAATGGCTCTGAGCACTATGGGACTTAACTTATGAGGTCGTCAGTCCCCTAGAATTTAGAACTAGTTAAACCTAACGAACCTAAGGACATCACACACATCCATGCCCGAGGCAGGATTCGAACCTGCGACCGTAGCGGTCGCGCGTTTCCAGACTGTAGCGTCTAGAACCGCTCGGTCACTCCGGCCGGCTGAACCGACTTATTCCTGGCTACAAATTTTCCAATAATGGTGGTTGAAGAGATACATTCAGTGGACTATGTACCAATTAAAACTTTTTGTGTGCTGACATGAGTCACATTTTTGCCTCATGTGTGAGACAGACGTGTGAGATTCGCATTTTTCGGCTGGAATAACCCACGTCCGATGGAACACACGATGGAAATGAATGGATGGAGGGGATCAGACGGGATGCTTGTGTACGTATCTCCTCTCAGAGTCGCATCTAGACCTAACAGGGGTTCCATACCACACCGCCTGTACTCACCTCACACCATTAGAGAGCCTCCACCAATCACTCGATACAGTTTAAACAATACTCGTCCGACCAGGCAACATGTTTCCAGTCATCAAGAGTCAAATGTTGGTGTTGACGGGCCCAGGCGAGGCGTAAAGCTTTGTTTCGTGCGGTCATCTAGGATACGCGAGTGGGTCTTCGGTTCCGATGTTTCGTTGGCTGGTTCGCACGCTGACACTTGTTAACGGCCCAGCATTGAAATCTGCAGCAATCTGTCACGTTGAACATTCTCTTCAGTCGTCGTTGGTCCTGTTCTTGCAGGATCTTTTTCTGGCCGCAGTGATGTCGGAGATTTGAAGTTTTACGGATTCCTGATATTCACGGTTATGTTATGTTAACTGGGGACCTAGAAACGACGGAGAGGCTCCGTCCCCCCCGCAGCCGCAGTGGTCCACAACCCCACGACGACTGCCGCAGACCGCTTCACCCCTCCGCCGCCCCACACCGAACCCAGGGTTATTGTGCGGTTTGGCCCCCAGTGGACCCCACAAGGAATATCTCACACTAGACGAGTGTAGCCCCTATGTTTGCGTGGTAGAGTAATGCTGGTGTACGCGTACGGAGAGAACTTGTTTGCGCAGCAATCGCCGACCTAGTGTAACTGAGGCGGAATAAGGGGAACCAGCCCACACTTGCGAGGCAGATGGAAAACCGCCTAAAAGCCATCCACAAACTGGCCGGCTCACCGGACCTCGACACAAATCCACCGGGCGGATTCGTGCCGGGAAAGCCGTGAGCTAGATCTCCCGGCCAACCGGGCGGGCATACTCACGGTACACTCGTGAAATGGTCGTACGAGAAAATCCCCACTTCATCGCTACCTCGGAGATGCTGTGTCCCATCGCTCGTGAGACGACTATAACACCACATTCAAACTCACTTAAATTGTAGCAGCAGTGACTGATCTAACAACTGCGCCAGACACTTGTCTTATATAGGCATGTCGACCGCATCGCCGTATTCTGCCTGTTTACATGTCTATGTATTTGAATACGCATGCATATACCAGTTTATTTCACGCTTCAGTGTAGAAGTAGTGAGCGGAAAGTAGAACGGCAGTGATGAAATTACGCCTCGGTCAGGTATCAGGAAGTGAGCCGCAACACCGAGTGCAAGCACAGCTAGCCGGCCAGGGTGTTAGGCGGTTGGCCGCCTCGGATCGTGTACCGAGGCACCTGCATGCTTACTGGGTTGTACCGTGCGGCCATCGTTTCTGGAACGCTTTTCTCTCGATTTAATGCGGTATGATGTCAACTGCCTGTATTGGAAATGTGCATTTATTAACCCCACTGGCTATATACCAGGACTACAAATGATTTGGTGAGCAATTCTGTTGTTTGCGTAACGTGGAGCTGCAGTTTTTATGTGGGTGACTATAATTTTAATTAATATTGTGTTTATACTGGTTGCTGGTGAGGAGGAAAGTTAGTTACTAGTATTTTATTAATGATCTCATTCATAAGCAGCCATATCACAGTCATCACAGTCGCTCAAGAAAGTTATAATTAAGCTTTACTTGTTTAATCAGAATCGGACAATGATTCTCCTTGTCCGCAGTCTCGATGATTCGAAGCGATCTGCAGTCCTGTGTAAATAAAATGTCTTGGTTTTCTTGCGTTGCGCAGTCAGTCGGGAAACCTCAGATCAAGCGGAAAGTTTGCTTTGATAGAGTTTAATTATCCGATGAAATAATGGAGCTCTTGGATTTAATAATCATCGGAAGTGCCCTTCTGATTACCAACGAAACGACACCTCCGTGCAAATTTCCAATTAGAGAGTACATATATAATGAAATTCCTTACATACCTTTGATGTCAATGCTCAGTATGTATTTTCTTCAGTAGCATACAATATATTTTCAATCTCTTTCTTCCAGTCACCTCGATAGAAAAATTACAGTTATTCAATGCGGCTATTCGGCACGGAGAAGATCCTAGAAGTCCCCTCAACACACCAGAGAGAATATTACAAAGAGTAACTGTGCGCTCATTGAATAGTAATAGTACTGTACTACTTTGCGCATCGATTCTGCGAGTATATAGATGGTCAAGTAGGAAACATAGTTCACTCATAGAATTGTGCAGGGATAATCAATAGAATATAAAGAGATATTACATGACCGACGTATGACTGTGTTTTAGATTGAGTGTAAAACCTGCAGTAGCAGCTTGTTCGATTGCGTTACATGAAGCACTACAAATTTAAGTGGTAATTGATTCTGATCGTCTTTGCATTCAGTTGCCAGTTTGGGGGAATGCAACGCCAGGCATATGCATAGGAGCCTTTGCATATTTGGTATTTCGTAACTAATGTTTGAACATGAGTTAAGGCCAGGCTTTGTTTGTGTTCAGAGTTCTTTGTGCTTCATAACAGCAGTCAAAATATAATCTCTTATAGCATTTTAGAGAGCAAAGCTGTTTCAGTCTTTGGTGACCATTAATCTTAAGAACTCTTTCCCATACTGCGCAATTGTAATAGAAGACCTTGTTAACCTGGAAAAATTTATGTGTTTCTGACGTTGTAAAGCTGCTGTTCAGTCTAAATGCTTCAAATGGCTCTGAGCGCTATGGGACTTAACATCTGAGGTCATCAGTCTCCTAGATTTAGAACTACTTAAACCTATCTAACCTAATGACATCACACACATCCAAGCCCACCGAGCGAGGTGGCGCAGTGGTTAGGACACTGGACTCGCATTCGGGAGGACGACGGTTCAATCCCGCGTCCGGCCATCCTGATTTAGGTTTTCCGTGATTTTCCTAAATCGCTCCCGGCAAATGCCGGGATGGTTCCTTTGAAAGGGCACGGCCGACTTCCTTCCCCATCCTTCCCTAATCGGATGAGACCGACGACCTCGCTGTTTGGTCTCTTCCCACAAACAAACCAACCCAACATCCAAGCCCGAGGCAGGATTCGAACCTGCGACCGTAGCAGCCGCGTGGTTCCGGAATGAAGCGTCTAGAAACGCTCGGCCACCGCGGCCGGCGCTGTTCAGTCTGAATCAGATTGCAGCGCATTGTGCTCGTGATTTAATATCTGTTCTGGTAAGTAGTTTAATTCACAAACGGCACTTTGGCGCTTAACGACTATTATACGGCAGTTGCCATTTAATTGTCATTAACCAAGTCATTATAAATTTTACTGCACAGCTGGCCTTTTGCCATCCTGAGTTTCTTATACCTTAAGGAGGTATTTGTTTTTTGTTTGTAGTTAACTTTTTTAATTATTTGTACTCTATGCATTATGATAAGTGCCATTAAAACTTGAGGTCCCCTGAAGAATTTAAAAAAAATCTTTATAATATTTTATTTTTTTAAATGTTTACGAGTTTTCTACTGAGTCATGGTTTAAGTTCTTAAAATGCTTTAGTTTTCTGTTTAAAAAAAAAGACAAATTTGTTGTGGCTATGTTTATTTTTGAAATGCACACATAAAAAAAGACAAATTTGTTGGGGCTATGTTTAGTTTTGAAATGCACACATCAAAAAAAGTTTTACATCACCGCGGTTCCCAGAACTCCGGAAGGTAGACGTTGACAATGGATATATTATCACAGACACAGTCCCTTTGACTCTTCAGAGATGTCACTAAACCCGCCCACATATGTAAACAACCTTGCATGAGCAGCACCTATTAGAAGGAGGAGGTCCGACAGCCGATCAGTTCCAGTCATTCCACCAGGAAGGAGGTACACGGCTCGTGTTGCCTGCAGTTCAACCATGCCTAAACGAGTCGTTACTGCGGCTCGATCGCGTCCGCGTTGTTACTTTGTGCCAGGAAGGGCTCTCAAAAAGGGAAGTGTGCAGGCGTCTGGGAGTGAACCAAAGCGATGTTGTTCGGACATGCAGGAGATACAGAGAGACAGGAACTGTCGATGACATGCCTCGCTCAGGCCGCCCAAGGGCTACTACTGCATGGACGACCGCTACCTAAGGATTATGGCTGGAACCCTGACACAATGCCATCGCGTTGAATAATGCTTTTCTTGCAGCCACAGGACGTCGTGTTACTACTCAAACTGTGCGCAATAGGCTGCATGATGCGCAACTTCACTCCCGACGTCCATGGCGAGGTCCATCTTTGCAACCACGACACCATGCAGCGCGATACAGATCGGTCCAACAACATGCCGAATGAACCACTCAGTATTGGCATCACGTTCTCTTCACCGATGAGTGTCGCATATGCTTTCAACCAGACAATCGTCGGAGACGTGTTTGGAGGCAACCCGGTGAGGCTGAACGACTTAGACACACTGTCCAGCGAGTGCAGCAAGGTGGAGTTCCCTGATGTTTTGGGATGGCATTATGTGGGGCCGACGTACGCCGCTGGTGGTCATGGAAGGCGCAGTAACGGCTGTACGATACGTGAATGCCATCCTCCGACCGACAGTGCAACCGTATCGGCAGCCTATTGGCGAAGCATTCGTCTTCATGGACGACAATTCGCGGCCCCATCGTGCACATCTTGTGAATGACTTCCTTCAGGATAACTATATCGCTCGACTTGAGTGGCCAGCATGTTCTCCAGACATGAACCCTATCAAACATGCCTGAGATAGATTGAAAAGGGATGTTTATGGACGACTTGACCCACCAACCACTCTGAGGGATCCACGCCGAATCGCCGTTGAGGAGTGGGACAATCTGGACCAATAGTGCCTTGATGAACTTGTGGATAGTATGCCACGACGAATACAGACATGCATCAATGCAAGAGGGCGTGCTAATGGGTATTAGAGGTACCGGTGTGCACAGCAGTCTTTAACACAACCTCTGAAGGTCTCGCTGTATGGTGGTACAACATGCAATGTGTGGCTTTCATGAACAATAAAAAGGGCGGTAATGTTTATGTTGATCTCTATCCCAATTTTCTGTACAGGTTCCGGAACTCTCGGAACCGAGGTGATGGAAAAGTTTTTTTGATGTGTGTATAATTTTAGTTTTTAGGTTGTTGTAGTGATCTGATTGTAACTGATATTCAACCGGCGCCTTTGGATCCTGTTGGGTGATCTTTTATGGTGGCTGGGTCCGCCGAGTTGTGACTGTCTGCGAGAACGCCTATTTGAAGTTCCTTGTTTGGTATCAGATTTTGTATTCTTTTGCAAAAAGTTTACAATCAATCTCTAAATGATTTCTTTATAAGTAATGTGTAAAGCAACCTTTTAAAACAATTGTTCATTGAACCTTGTTATTTAATTGTGAACAACTCATTATGGTGACGCTGAAGTGGCTACCAACTTCGCCTCAGCACCAGTACCCAGGATATTGAGAATCAGTTCCAGCGGTCGTGAACCAGCTTGCCCCAGGAGAGGATACGATGGCTTAATGACATCCTTGCCAACCTAACCAGTGTATTCATCTAAATCAGAGGCCGTGCAACGTCACAGTGATAAGCGGAGCCTACCTCAGTGGCCGTGCGGTTCTAGGCGCTACAGTCTGGAACCGAGCGACCGGTACGGTCGCAGGTTCGAATCCTGCCTCGGGCATGGATGTGTGTGATGTCCTTATGTTAATTAGGTTTAATTAGTTCTAAGTTCTAGGCGACTGATGACCTCAGAAGTTAAGTCGCATAGTGCTCAGAGCCATTTGAACGATTTTTGATAAGCGGACTCATACTGCCAAGTCCTTTTTTTTAATTTGAGTCGATTTTTGTATCACAGGAATAACATCACACACCTTGTCAACTCGCGAAGTTTCATTGCATTTCCTCCTTCCTTTCTGGGTGCTTCACTTTTCTTTTTATCAGGCAGTGTATGTGCCAGACTGGGGAACAGCTGCCATTTCATGCTTACCGCCTTAACTAATTATGCCATCTGAGTATGCTTTCAGGACCTATTCGCATAGTGATGCTAACCATCCTTATAGTTCCGAGCAGTGTAGTCAGCATCCAAAGAAAAAGATACCTCTTCATAAAAAGTGTTAAACAAAGCATAGCGGCAGATATAGTGATGCTGAACGAAACGCATTTGGGTGTCAAGAGAGCAACGCTTGAAGCATTCATTGGCTTCCGTTTCACAATCTTATCGATAGATCTCCCAGAAAACCCAAAGAATTTCAGTCTTATGTAAAGGGTGTCAATGGGACCAATATTATCACGGAGACGCGTGTGGCACAAAATTGAATTGAGTGTAGGAAAATAAAAGCAGTATTACCGAACATTTTTAAATCATTCTTTGTCAGGGAAGATACTGCTGTTGTGCCCCGATTTACATCTCACAGCACTGCAAAGAAGAGTGATACGGGTATGAGTACCACTGGTGTCGAGAAACGGCTCCAGGGCCCAATGTGAGCCTTACCACATGCTATACATAATTTTCAGCTGGGGTAGCTCCCATTGTAACATTTATACAGCGCAGTCCCCCTACACAAGAAACTGTGCGCAGTGATTGTAGAAGAAACACAGGTCACACGTGTCTGCAAAGAAGATTAACAGAAGTGATCCACAAAACTATCGCCCAACTACATTGACCACCATCTCCTGGAAATATCCTGAGCACTAACGTAATCAAGTATATCGAACAGAACGGCCTCCATGCCATCCAACAGTGATTCTGGATACATAGATCATGCTAAACCCAACTTGGAACTTTTCTTACATGACATTTTGAAAGTCACAGATCAATAAAATCGGGTCTGCAGTATTTTTTGACTACCGAAAAGCATTTGACAACACCAATGTTTATTAGCAAAAGTAGGATTATAACGGGTATCAAACAGAGCTTGTGACGAGTTAGGGGATCTCTTGGTAGGCAGGATGCCACATGTTCTCTTGGATGGAGAGTCATCCACAGAAGTAGAAATAACTCCAGACGTGTACCAGCGAAATGTGTTTCGTTCGTTGTTGTTCATGTTGTGAAACAATGACCTGGCAGACAATGTTACCAGCAATCTCAGACTTCTCGCAGATTTGCAAAGTATGTATGTAGATGTAAATGTAGGTTCTGCCAGGTGATGTTTGGGTTTAACATCATTGTCAAACAAAATTCCTATTTTCACGAAGGTTGAGTAGTGTAGTTGTAACTGCATTAGTGAAAGGAATCTACTGATTTCTCTGACTGCAGTGATTTCGCAGGTATTATCATCCCTTGGTTTGTGGCGAAACCGTTCCCTCCTCAAGATCCTATGCAGCTACAGCGATAATACCTCAGGTTGTAGTGTTAAGTCTCTCAGGAAAAGTTTGAATCTGTCCGCAGTTCGTGCTAAGATGACCTTCTTGGTTACGGCACACTGATCCCGACAAGCAGTACTCATCTTGTACAAATATTCAGTTGGTCATTATAGATGCTGAATATTTCGTTTTCAGATGTTATCTTTCGAAAGTGATACATTTTTTTAATTAAAAGAGACCACGTAGATAAACGTCTAGGTATACTATACTGTATGATGTTTTGAGATAAATCGGCAACCATCACTGGAAGATAAACCCAACGCTTGTGAGATACAGGATACTGAAATTTAGCAAAGCTACTGCTTATGGGATTCAAAATTCTTTAGTGTTAGCACTCAAATGCACGTTTGCATCGTTAAACAAGCTATAGATATGCAGACATACGTTTTTACCACAAAGACAGAGAAGACATCTAAATAAAAGCTTCTGTAGTTCGTGCCAGCTCTTCCACAAAACATCGTGTCACAATCATTTGCTACCTGAAAGTCTGCAAAAGCAGCGTGGTAAATGCATTACGGTTTTTTCCTCTGTTCGTGCTGCTCCTGTAAGCATTCAGTCACGCGTGCCTGACAGAAGGACGCGGTTGCTTTCGAGTAATGCTTCATTGTTTGCAACCTATTGTTAAACGGCGTGTAGACAGTCGTTATGGTCGACATTCAAATCAAGAAACGTTCTGCATGACTGATGTAGTCGGGTTTTCTCTATTACACGCCCTTCGCGAATGTTGTTTTACGGGCATTAAGCCGTAGTTCAATGCATATTTCTGCGCCAAACCTTTCGCCACCGAATGGCGGAACACCTGCACAGGCTATAAAAACATAAAGAAGTTCCAAACTATATGAAACGCAGCAAGCCGAACTATTTAAACGTATCACGTAACAGTCTGTTCCTGACATCGCACATCAGCGCCGGCGTCATACATGGAGCTCATAGGGGAGAAGAGTTGGCGTTTTCTTTATTTAGCTCTAAGGTCCACAAGTGTTCTAACTGCGATCCTTTTTTTCAGTTCATGTTGGTTTTATGCTTTTGGATTTTTTGGTCTCTCTGTACATCTTAACATAGTAATGATTGGATCTCTATAGAACCACAGTATCAGAGTAGCTAATTTGATGGTCGACTGGTTCCAGGCCATGACCTGTTACTGCTAATCCCTTTACTTGTTTCTTTTTTCACCAGAAGCTCCAGATCTTTTTGAATGTATTGCCCTGTGACATGTCTGCCAGTGTATGTCTGCCAACGGCGGCAAAAAAAAAAAAAAATAAATAAATAAATAAATAAAATAAAAATAAAATAAAATAAAATAAAAATTCAGGTAGCAGTGGATGAAAAAGTTTATTTATGAAAGATTAATAGCATTGATGAATGATCCTTGCAGATCAGCGTCTGGTCCAGGCAAAGTCGACAGGAACAAAATACGACATTTCTTGAAATACAATAGCAATACTTCTGGCAGTTGATGGACAGATAGATCGTCACAAAGTTCATTAAACGCTCACTTGATTAAGATCAAAGCGCCATAGATAGCTCAGTGTTGAAGTTAAACAGGAAGATTAAACAGGAATCAATTTATCAGGCCACAAATCTGCCGTGACGACAGAGTCTCGCCGACCGGAGTGGCCGAGCGGTTCTAGGCGCTACAATCTGGAACCGCACGACCACTACGGTCGCAGGTTCGAATCCTCCCTCGGGCATGGATGCGTGTGATGTCCTTAGGTTAGTTAGGTTTAAGTAGTTGGAAGTTCTAGGGGACCGATGACTTGAGAAGTTAAGTCCCATAGTGCTCGGAGCCATTTTTTTGACAGAGTCCCTGCCTCGATTGGCTAGGAGGCCACAAACACTCTAAGTCAACAGCTGGCAGCTCCCAGGTCCCTGAAGTTAGACATAAATGGCAGCAACGTCATATAGGCAGCTCTAGAGTGAAAATTCTGAATGATGGAATCCTTGAAGATCAGCTTCTGGTCCAGGTAAAGTCGCCAGGAGCGTACTGGTCTGGTATGGATTGAGCGTTGCCCTAAATACCATCTGGCGACAGGATATGGCTGACCCTGTTTTCGATCACGTGTCTCGTGGAAGAGAACAGGTCTGTGTGGCGCACAGCCTCTAGCAGTGTTTGGGTTGCGTCCTAGTGGATGGTCGGAGCACTGCCAACTGTCTTCCAGGAAACTGTCCCTTGTATATTGACACCTACAAAGCACTGGTGTGATGTTGGTTGCTGACATTTCAGGCGTTAATACAGCACCCTATTTATATTTGTCAGAGTACCAATTTCTTCTGAAAGTAGGCCTTAAATGTTCCAGTTCTCCCTCCAAGTAATATGGTTCGCAGAATTTTTGAACCTAGTCTGCCAGTGTTTTCATCACTCCTTTTCTGCGCATGGGATCTTCATTGAAACTATTGTCCATATGAGTTGGGCTTTCTGTAGACTTTGTGCACTAAAAGCAACTATAACAGAGAAGTAGAAAATCTGAATTGAGGTAAGTTGTGGGGCCTAGTGTTAAATAAACACTATGTCAGATGATAAGTGTTATAAGAAGATTCAATAAACGTTGCCCTTAATGTTCCTAGGTTTGTGTTTTTCCTTACTTGTAGTAATATAAGTAAAAAACTGTTGAAAGTAACGTATATAGACTACATACACATTAAAATCACAGGGAGCATGGAGTTGGAAATGGTAAGGTGGTGAGCGAAAAAGTAAAAAGACTATTAACAATATTTATGTACCTTAATTTGCCGCAGTGGCATTTTAACATTAACGAAATAAATGATAAAAGTCCATTAGAGAATGTTTAAGAGATTTCCCAATGAAAATGATAGTCTGAGTCATTTTTTAAAGTTATACACACGCAAGCTTTTTCTGAATAAGATAAACTGAGAATGTTAATCGCAGTTCAAAGACGTGAAACATACATCGGGTTATGAAGCAGACGTTAACACTAGGCAGGTAGGTTGTGCTTAGCCCAGGCATCATATGGCCCCTTCAGCTTGTATTAAGGTCTATAGAACACGAATACAGAGCAAAATTTAAAAGCAAATAGACACAACATAACAACAACAGAAATAAATTGTTATTTGTACGACAAGACATATCACGAGGACTTTTCCAGTTTTAGCTGTCACTTAACAACAATGATAATTTGACAAGTGACTGTTATGAAAAAACCATTTTTTCAGTCGTTAACTTCTTTCAAGATATAACACACGATCCTTTTAAGGGAAGGAGACAATTTAAAGATTAATTTCTTGTTAGGAAATAAATACAGAAATAAAACATACAAAAAAGAGTCAGCTCTAAAACCTCAATTATAGTCTACTCTTCCAAGTAGACTTCGGCTTGTATTGCTAACCTGGAATGCTGAACAACACTACGTACTGGAACCAAAATAACGGTTTGCCACTTCATGCTAGCTGACGTTGCAGTCGAGAATGCAACCTATATAGCAATGTCTCACTCAAAGAACAATCACCACTTCAGTCATACTAAACAACAGGTGCTCAACGGTTTTCTTGCTGGTCCATTTCTTGGCTGAACGCTAAATACTGGCAGCTCAGCATCCACAAACCAAAGCAGTAGAAGCAGGAAACATGTCAAGACATAAAACCTCGACCATGACGGCAGACGGAAGCAGTAATTTTTCAAATGACTTAGGCATACTTTCCACTGCCATCCAAAACACAAAGAACTAAATATGAGCCCTCGTTGAGGAACTCCAGTTACTATGCCAAACAGAAGGGAAAGACTGAGACTGGGAATGAGTGTGGCCTCTCGTCGGACACCAGTGACCCAGTTACCAAGGTAGTAAGAGGAGAGGTGTCTGCACACACCCCTCATACACTGGCCATTAAAATTGCCACACCACGAAGATGACGTGCTACAGACGCGAAATTTAACCGACAGGAAGAAGATGCTGTGATGTGCAAATCATCAGCTTTTCAGAGCATTCACACAAGGTTGGCGCCTGTGGCGACACCTACAACGTGCTGATATGAGGGAAGTTTCCAACCGATTTCTCATACACAAACAGCAGTTGACCGGCGTTGCCTGCTGAAACGTTGTTGTGATGCCTCGTGTAAGGAGGAGAAATACGTCCCATCCCATTTCCGACTTCGATAAAGGTCGGATTATAGCCTATCGCGATTGCGGTTTATCGTATCGCGACCTTGCTGCTCGCGTTGGTAGAGATCCAATTACTGTTAGCAGAATATGGAATCGGTGGGTTCAGGAGGGTAATACGGAACGCCGTGCTGGATCCCAACGGCCTCGTATCACTAGCAGTCGAGATGACAGTCATCGTATCCGCATGGCTGTAACGGATCGTGCAGCCACGTCTCGATCCCTGAGTGAACAGATGGGGACGTTTGCAAGACAACAACGATCTGCACGAACAGTTCGATGACGTTTGCAGCAGTATGGACTATCAGCTCAGAGACCATGGCTACGGTTTCCCTTGACGCTGCATCACAGACAGGAGCGACTGCGATGGTGTACTCAGCGACGAACCTGGGTGCACGAATGGCAAAACGTCATTTTTTCGGATGAATCCAGGTTCTGTTTACAGCATCATGATAGTCGCATCCGTGTTTGGCGACATCGCGGTGAATGCATATTGGCAGCGTGTATTCGTCATTGCCATACTGGCGTATCACCCGGCGTGATGATATGGGGTGCCATTGGTTACACGTCTTGGTCACCTCTTGTTGGATTTGACGGCACTTTGAACAGTGGACGTTACATTTCAGATGTGTTACGACCCGTGGCTCTACCCTTCATTCGATCCCTGCGAAACCCTACATTTCAGCAGGATAATGAACGACCGCATGTTGCAGGTCCTGTACGGATCTTTCTGGATACAGAAAATGTTCGACCGCTGCCCAGGCCAGCACATTCTCCAGATGTCTTACCAGTTGAAAACGTCTGGTCAATGGTGGCCGAGCAACTGGCTCGTCACAATAGGCCAATCACTACTCTTGATGGACTGTGGTATCGTGTTGAAGCTACATGGGCAGCTGTACCTGTACACGCCATCCAAGCTCTGTTTGACTAAATGCCCAGACGCATCAAGGCCGTTATTACGGTCAGAGGTGGTTGTTCTGAGTACTGATTTCTCAGGATCTATGCACCCAAACTGCGTGAAAATATAATCACAGGTCAGTTCTAGTATAATATATTTGTCCAATGAATACCCGTTTATCATCTGCATTTCTTCTTGGTGTAGCAATTTTAATGGCTAGTAGTGTATTATACAGTCAGAAGAAACAGAACACCTTGAACGGCTAGAGGTAGGACGTTCATATTCACAGAATACGTGCGTTAGTATGCTTTGTCACTTCGGGTCAGCGTTTATCCTGTTCCCCAGTAGGTACAGGGTCAGACATGGGCCCTGATAACTTGTTCCATGAGTGATGGCATCGATGTGTACCAGGCGCGAATGGCGCCCTTTGGTGTAGCCATCCATACCGATTTCGCCTGGTTTCAAAGTTCATCTGTGATGGTCGACATTGGGTCACAACGCTCCACCCGTCGTTTTACCACATCCCACACATTTCCGATTGGCGACAAGTCTGGTGATCTGGCCAGCCAGCGCAAGAGACTGATACCCTGTGACACCAAGGGGGCACGTGTTCGTGAAGCAACATGTGATCACGCATTGGCTTCCTGTAACACGGCGTCTATGGTGTTGTATAGCCATGAGTTGCAGGATGTCATTCACGTACGTCGCACTGGTCATAGTTCCCTGGACACGCACCAGCTGTGATTTGTGGCTCTATCCAATACCACCCCACACAATAACGCCTTGAGTTGGCGCTGTATATCTTGTGCGAATGCAGTCAGTCTGATGCTGCTCCCCCTTTCTGCAGCGAACCAGAATGCGGTCTGGGTTCGACCGAAAACAGTATCTGATGTCATTCAAGTCCCCAGTGACGTCCTTCCGTATATCATTGCCATCTATCATGTTTCTGCACATTCGTCAAAGATGGCGGAGAAGTGGACGACACGCAAGTAATCCGTGCCGTAATAAACAGCGACTGAGTATCACCCCTGGTATTATACGATGCGCCAGAGCAGAGGAGGACTCGGATCTGTCCTGTAATTCCATTAGGATTAAGTGTCGATCTTCTGGAGGGGTGGTCTGGGTGGTGTGACCTGACCCACCTCGTCGCATTCTATGGCCTTCCGTGAACCATTCTGCTCACATCAGTTGCACTGCCGAAACACTTCATCCCACACGAGCAGCAGTTTCCCGGATGGATGTATGACATTCTCTCATGCAAATAATGGGCTCTGTTTCTAACTCACGGCTCGCGCACATTTCTGCGAGGCATCCTGTACGTCTGCTCCAGTCATGCTGATCCTTTATCTTCGATTTATAGCGACAAGAGAGCCGCAGGCACATTTTACCGACGGGTGGTGTCGCGCTGCGATGTCGATGTTGACCTTGAACCCGCGAGCCAACATCATTCAAATGTCAATCATTTATGCAGAACACACAAACGTACATATTCTGTGAATATGGAAGTCTTGTCTCTACTGCTTCAAGGTGCTCTATATTTTTTCTGAATATGAATGTACTTGTATTCGATAAGGGCACTTTGTTGCACTTACATTTCTTTTACCTAATAGTCGCAGGAAACGAACTTTCATGAGAATAAGTGTTTGAGTAATTAGCTAACGAAAAGATATAGGCCGAATGGTACTACGAAACGATATGCTTTACGTTTAGATATAACCACGTATTGTGTTATTCTTATCTATGTTGTTGTATTATTTTGTAGTTACTGCACAAACTAAATTTAGTCTCCAGTTTTATTTTACATTTTTAATCATACATGAAAAACACTTAAAAGTGTAAGTGGATCGGTTAAATCTCACGACGTCCTGGTAGGTGAATAATAAATATTAATTGTTCAGTTGAATGCAGTAAATCACTCAAACATGACGCCTGTTGACCTTGGCTTCTTCTAAAATTAAGGAATAGTGACGTAAACACTGAAACTAAGTCTTTAATTACTTTTTATTAAACACTGACCAAAAGAATTTTCTCTGCCAAAGACAACTCATACTTAACCTAGTTATATATTACCCACAACATAGAAGCCGAACGCAGTCTGACTGCTACACATTGACAGCATGATTTCCATAATTAACACAAAAGAATGGCCCCGAATAGCAAGAAATCCTAACAATAATACAAATCCAAAAAATATGAACTTAAAGAAACATGAAACGACTCCAACTCTATTAATTGACTAAACTCATTTCAGCCGAGAATCCATATAGTGGAAACCCCATTCTTTTGTATTAGTCACTTACCTCACAGAAAATCTTCATAAAACGACCTACAGCAATTACAGCAAGTAGCAACAACAGCCAGCTAAATAAAATGATTTTAACTACTAGGAGGCCTTTGGTTAGGAAAAGAGAGATTTTTGTTGACGAAAAAACAATGTACTTAAAAAATTTTACCTTATTCATGTGACATCCAGTTCAAAAAATTATATAGTTGTCAATAATTGCCGGCCGCGGTGGTCTAGCGGTTCTAGGCGCACAGTCCGGAACCGCGCGACTGCTACGGTCGCAGGTTCGAATCCTGCCTCGGGCATGGATGTGTGTGATGTCCTTAGGTTAGTTAGGTTTAAGTAGTTCTAAGTTCTAGGGGACTGATGACCACAGCAGTTGAGTCCCATAGTGCTCAGAGCCATTTGAATCATTTTTTGTCAATAATTCCACTACCCAAACATTATCAACTATACATCAATTATCATAACTTTCCTTGCATCTTTTCTTATAAGCAATTTCATCTCACTTTACATTGCGTGTTCTACCAACACAGAGTCTCCACTAAGAAAAATATGTCCATACACGTCTCTGTCCACTCACTAACTGCTAGTCCTTCCAACCACAGAATCTCTTGCGAGGAAGCAGAGCGCTGTCAGCGATATTATTGGAGTCTATAGCACTGCCAACATACAAACAGGCTACTTACAGTACTGCATGGATAAATTTAAAGGGACTAAACTACTTTACTTCCTTGCAGGATCACTTTTGTGTTAGGAGAACGTCACTTTGGAGTAATTTATCACATTAGACGTTTATTCGTGCATGTGGCGGCAGTATTCCACTGCATTTAGTGACGGTATGACGATGGAAGTTATGTTTATCATCACACCACCAGCAGAAAAATGCCCATGTTGGAGAACAAAGTCTTTAAAAGACTCTGACAGAAAACTGGAGAAGAAGCTGCCTCAATACTAAGTCCACCTTCCTCATCAAAAATTTTGCATGCTAATATATTCCATCGCTTTTAACATACAATATTCTAAATCCTTTTTCCCTGTCTCTCTTTGTAGTTAAGCCTTCACACTCAGCATATCCTCCACACTACCACTGTCTATATTCTACATATGACTGTCTCTCACTGTCTCCTTTCTCTCCACTGATTTACAGCATATCTCTCTGCCGCAGTCTCCTCCCTCACTTACACTATCTTCTTCTGCCTTTCTTTCCCATTGCCACTGTCTTCACCATACCTCGCCAGAACAAAAATTCGGTAGTCCAGCTTATTTTTCCCCGATACCCAAGTGTCACTGTGTTTTAACGACCATCAGTTTTTCCTCTCACTGTCATTACCTTCATCCATCTCTCTTTCTCTGTCATTACTACTTTCTCTCTCCTACCATCACTCTCTCCTTTCTCTTTCGCTCCATTACCGTTGTCTGCTCTCTCTTTCACTATCACTTTATTTCTGCTACTGTCTTTCGCACAAAAAAAAAAACACGAATATGTTCTCATACCAAACTTTGGTGAGTAACTCGGAAAGAGGATTTAAGCAGCTAGTTCCCCACTTCTCTGTCAGAGTCTTTTAAAGGGCAACATATCCGCCTTTTTCGCTGGTTCCTTTCTTTTTCCCTGCTACAACAAAGGGCGCTGCTGATATAAAACGAAATCTGTAGGTCAGTAAAGTTCTGTTGATTTATTAATATACTTCGACACATTTTTTATACTTTGACACATGTAAACAACAAATAAGTACGCATAATATAAGGTTAACACAAAATCGTTTGCTTTACATTTTCTTTGGATACGTTGCTCATCGATCGTTATTCACCGAAAACGCAGGGATTATGATTTGTAACAGAGTGTAGTTTGAAACATTTTACTGAATTTACAGTCTTCTCAGTTTTACGTACTTTGTAACAGTCATTTGAAATTCTTTTCAGGCATGTTAAGACCGTTTTTAGCCCATTTTTGTCACTTCGGTGCCACTTTAGACATATATGCGTAGGCGTGACGTGCCCATTTCACAGAGAGAGCGCATCATTAAGTTTTATTGGTGAGAAAATGCCGACTGGAAATGTAGTTTAGTGACCTCTTAACCATTGCGATGACCTGACCGTAGCGGTCGCGCGGTTACAGATTGAAGCGCCTAGAGCCGCTCGGTCACCAACGGCCGGCTATGGTTTTCCTGACCGCACTGGGTAATGATGAGTAAAACGACATTCAGCAAGCGTGAGCGAACTGGACGTTGACGTGTGACGGAGGGCCTGGATATAGAACATGTAAATACATCACGAGAAGATCATTTTTTAATCGCTTTGCAGTTGAAAAATACTACTGCTTCTCACGACGCGTTCTGGAGACTGGATTGCAAAGCAAATGTCGGGTCGTCAAGGGTAAGCACCTTGATGATCAATGACCATTGACTCTACCGATTACAATTTGCTGAGGAAACAACTTACAGTGACTGGTAAGTCACATTAAATGATGAACCAGTGAGTTTTTACAGGCCGCATGGTGTTGTTCTTGATCGCCAATATGTCCAGAAGTCATCTGGCAGTAGGCATGAGTTTATGACAGTTAGGGCTGGATGTGATCCGATGGACTTGGGGTACTGCACAGGATAGATGGCTGTACTTTTACTGTGGGTAATGATATGATCCCATCAGTGCGACAATTGCTTTCTGAGGAAATATTCTGTTTCCAGCAGGATCAATCTTCTATATCCTTGTTAGCTAAAGTGCAGGACTTGTCAGCAGATCGTATTCATATATGCATGTAACTTGCACATTAAGGTACCAATGATCGCAGTATCTGCATTATGCTCTTAACATCCTGTATGGACTGTGATTCAGCTGCCCCTATCCATGTCTTTTTATGCAAGCCGGAATGTTATAGCCGGCCTTCATGAACTACGTGCGAGATTTTCATATTCTCTCGCGCTTGCTACACGCAAACTATGAGTCCTACAGAGAAAATGAGGACTCTTTGTAGGACATTTAACGTAGTTAAAAAATGTACTGGGCTATGGTTTCAATAGTGCCCGTATCTTTCGAGTTATACAAGAAAACCGTACTAAAGTGACCATCAAACACTTCCCGACTCACATTCAGCTCCCACCGGTCAGGATTTCTAGTATGTTGGTTCAAATGGCTCTAATAACTATGAGACTGAACGTCTGAGGTCATCAACCCCCTAGAACTTAGAACTACTTAAATCTAACTAACCTAAGGAGATCACACACATCCATGCCCGAGGCATGATTCGAACTTGTGACCGTAGCAGCAGCGCGGTTCCGGACTGAAGAGCCTAGAACCGCTCGGCCACAGCGGCCGGCTCTAGTGTGCTGTTCATGTAATTTTTCCTACCACTGCACAAAAATTTCCGCCTACACGAACTATTCCCGATATTTGACTTTCTTTTATATCTATTGATTGGGCTATTACGCCGCCAGCATGGTCTTCTATTTCGTTTATGTTATTGATTTAAACGCGCCCATGAAGGCAATGAAAGAAAAACTATTTTGTAACATTACATTAAAACTGATAACGTTGACAATTACAAGCACAGAAGGTAAAATTTACAGAAACGTCAGCTTTACAAATCTGCAAGTGTCGGCTAAGCCGGTGGCATAATAATGTCAGTCAAGACCAAAAGAAGTCGAAGGTGAGAAGTAATTCGTGCAGTCGCAAATATTTGTACAGTGATAAGACAGAGAGCCATGAACAATGTACTAGAAATACTGACCAATTGGGGCTGAGTGTGAGAGTGGAGGGTTAATTTGAAGGTCGCTTTTGTACGGTTTTCTTGAAGAACTCGAAAACTATGGCCTCTGGCAAAAACGTATTCTGGTACAGAATTTAACTACTTTAAATTTCCTACAAAAATATTCTGTTCATTTTTCTAAAAGACTAATGATTTCAGTGAAACGTGCGGGAGAATACGAAAATCTCGAGCGTTTTTTATGAAGGCGAGGTATAACAGTGCTGGTTGCATAAAACGACATCGATAGAGGCAGCTGAATCACTCATATACAGGATGTTAAGGTTATAAGTGCCGATACTATGATCATTGGTACTTCGATATGTGCGCACATGACTGTGTTAGTTATTTGTTCTCTGCGTCTAACAGTTTGCCTACAAAGACGTCACATAATTTACTGCCTGATATTTTCTGCACGGCCGCAACTACACCACTAAGTGGACCGTCTCTGTCACTATAGACTTCCCATTTTGTGTCCATGTTCTCGTACTTCAACAACTGACCTGCTGCCCAGGGAAAATAAGTATTAAAATGGCTTGCTCTTGCCACAAGTAATTGGACGTACCAACCAACATAAAAACGTACTACACCTAATAGCTATAATTATTTTCTGCAAATGAAGTAAATAGTGACGTAATGTTGTTCAGTACACCGTCCGCAGTCATCAAAAAAAATCTGCGCTTCCAAGTACACCCCTAATGCTCGGTGTATTCTAAAATTAAGATCTTCTTCCGACTATATTTCCTCATTGAAGTTCCATGTTGTAAATGTGTAAACTATTTACATTGCAACGGGAAAAAAATCTTTATTTCTCTATTTGTAAATTGTTTGGGTTTTATCCTATTCTTGTTCTGTTAAAGACGTTACCCAGCATGTTTCCAAATGATTTCGTTTGTTTGCTGTAATGGGTTTATTTGAAATATTCTAAATCCGTATTTAACTTGAAGCTGCGACATTTTCTTTTTCGTAACGTTTGTCTGTGTAGTTGATGAAATTACCATTTAACACCATGATTGTATTACTGTTTCTGTCTGGAAAAAAATTTGTGTAATGTTAACATCGTATGGTTGTATCTGTGTGTTAGGTTTTCCAGTTTGTCCTCAGCCACTTAAATATTTCCGTATGGCCGCTGTTAGTGAGTCTGGGAAGAATATTGTCGATTAAGTTACATATTTTGCATAAATGAGAAGTACATAGCCTAGACAGATGTAACCTTTTGTTTGTGCTGATAGCACAGAACAATTCTGCACCGACTGAGGGTCCGCGGACAGGGTTGACAGACCGCATGGTTAGCACATGTACAAGCAAAAGGCGTGTAGCAAAATCGCCTGGCGTGTAGCCTATATTATTTGCGCCTGACCGCGAGCGAACAAAACAGCGCCCAGCGGTGTCCGTGCCCTACGAAATCTGGTCAAAAAATACTGGAATTTTCGTAATTTCGCACCACCCTGGGGCCTTGGAGCGAAAAGCGGTTGGCGTCCTCGTAGACGCCTGTGTTTAATGTGTAGCTGCCGGAAGTTTCATTCTTGTACGTCTGTTACTTATTGTTCAGAGGTGTATTAAGTAGAATGTTGTGTCGCACAGTTTGCGAATTTCGCGATGGCAGAGTTAAAGGAGCAATGCATACGCATTAAATTTTACGCGAAACTCAAGAAAATCTTTACAGAGTCACACCAAATGATGGAGGAACACTAAGGCGATGAGTGCTTAAGCAGTACTAGGTGTTACGAATGCTTCAGACGGTTTAAAAATAGCCGGACGGAATTTAAATCTGACCCTCTTTCAGGACGCCCTTCGACGTCTACCGAAGACGCTCATTTCAGGAACATTAACGAAATTGCGCGTGCCAGTGGAAGACTGACTGGTCCAGAGATTGCAGAAGAACGTAATATTTCGGTTGGATCATGTCATGAAATAAAGACATTCGTTTCGCAGTCTGTCAAGAGCTTTTGGATCACGCAAATGAGAACGAGATGGCCCTTAAGAGAATCATAGCTGGTGATGAGACGTGGGTTTACGGTTATGATGTTGTAACCAAGCTTCAATTTTCCCACAATGGTTCGGGAAATGTTCTCTAAGGCCAAAAACGCTCGTCAGGTCGGGTCAAATTTCAAAGCCATGCTGATAGTTTTGTTTGACTTTCAAGGATTGGTTCTTCATGAATTCGTGCCACGTGGAAAAACTGTTAATCGATGGCACTGTCGGGACGTGTTGCGACGTATGCGAGAAAATGTGGGAAGCAAACGGCCTGAAATGTGGTGAGATAATTCAAGGCTCTTGCATCACGATAACGTACCGGCACATTTATCCCTGTTGGTGTGTGACTATTGCACAAAAACGAAGTCATTGCGCTACCGCATTCTCCATACTCTCCAGACCTGACCCAACCGTGTTTATGAGCAGGACGGTGCTAAGTACTAGGTGTGTGAGAAAAGTAACGAGACTGGCAAAGCTGCGTGCGGTCTGGCAACGCTGTTTTGTTCTCCTTTGTAGCCCGTTGTGTTTGTCCCTTCCAGATGTTCGGTCCGAATTTTATTTCCGTACAACCATCACGTGATTTTTGAGAGCGCCATCAGCGGAGTTATGTTTTTATTGTGTGTTACGAAAATGGAACCGAGGAATTTAGAGCAACGCTATGGCATCAATTTTTGTGTTACACTTGTGGAATCCACGAGTGCGACCTTTGCAAACTCGAAACAGGCCTATGGGGATTTTTTTATCAAGAGTATAATATTTCAATGGCACAAATCATTTTTGGAAGGACGACACACTGAATACGAACCTGTTTCAGGGAGAGCCTCAAAAAACCGAAGAGTCGAACGTGCCCGAGTTCTTGTGGAATCAGAACGACGTTTAACAATAAGGATTGTGGATGACCTGTTAAACAGAAACACTTTTAGTGTACATCAGATTTCGATCGAAGTTTTGCACATCCGAAGGGACTGTGCCAAAATGGTACCGAAAAAACTCAGAACTGAGCAGAAGGACAACCAAAGAAATGTGTGCGTTGATCTTCTTGACAGGATCGCCAGTGACCACGAATTGTTCAGCCGTCTGATCACAAGTGACGAATCCAGGATTTTTGAGTACCATCCAGAGACAAAGTGGCACACTGAGACATCTTCTCGACGGAAAAAATATGGAATACGCAAGTCGAAGATCAAAACAAAGCTGCTGTGCTTTCTGACAGTAGTTGTATCATGCATAAGGCACTAATTGCTCCAGGACAAACTGTCAACCAAATGTCTTACAAAGATGTTCTTGAAAGGCTCAGGAAAAGGGTGAATCGGGTGAAACCGGACACTGCAGACAAGTGGATGCTGCATAATAACAACGCTCCATATCACACGTCCACTTCCACCAGGCAATTTTTAAACTCGAAAGGCTCAGCCCACTGTTCACTTGCTCTGAGTCCTTGTGATATTTTTCTTTTCCCGAAATTGAAAAAAGTCTTAGAAGGGTATCCTTTTGTGACACTGGAGAACACTCCAAAGAATGTGACTGACATGTTCAAGGCCGTACCAAGTGAAGCCTTCCAGCGCAGCTAGAAAGACTGGGAACGATGATACTGCCAGTGTATAGTCGCCAAAGGGAACGACTTTGGAGGGCACGATATTGTCATCTGAAAACAAAAAGGTAAGAACTTTGATAGATACAAAAATCAGTTTCATTATTTTTCTCACACATCTCGTAAATCGTACGCTTAGGGGCATTACAGTTCGCGAGCACACAAAAGCACTATTGGTAGGTGAAATACTTAAAATAACTGTAAGAAAATGGGACGTGCTACTTTCAACTGTAGAGCGGTGGTACCTTTAGAGAAAACAAACGCGGCGTTCTATTCGTGTCAGAATTGCTGGGAATAATCGCCGGGGTGATGGCTGGGTTTAAGACCGGCAAACGGGGGAACAGTGCGTCATCCCCGCGGCCAGAGGGCGGTTTGTTGTGAGTGGTAACGAGCGGAGGGAAGTCGCCGAGCCGCGAGTAATGCGCCGCGCCGTCAAAAGGAGCCGGCGTCCGCGTAACGAGAAGCGACGGCCGCCCCAAAACGCCGCCTCCATTGGGGGGCGGCCAGCGGGCTGTCCGCTGCCCCACGTACTCCTCATGTTTAATCTCACACAGAAGTCTCACATGAGCTTCCTACTAGCACTAGCTCTGCAATTAAAATAAACACTCCTCGATGACGACACAATATACTGAATGTAATATTTCAAACAGATTGTAATACGAAATTTGAATGAACAGATTCATAAGTCTCACGGCACAACGAATATTCCAGTGCTGTACAATAACTGGAGATGAAATGGATTTCCGACAATTATCCGGTATCGGGCCTACCCAGCCTAATTTTACATTACGCCCAGATATCTGAAAGTAAGTTAGTATCCAGTGCCTACTAGATTTTAAGTCAGTTACGAAAATTTCATCAAACCGAATTCATTTCTTCACACGTAAGATAAGCTGAACATAAATCAAACCAGAATATCTTCAAATTAAAACACCGTTTATTATTCATTTTAACAAAAGGTAAAGTGGTATTCATTCTGAACAGGTGGTACATTATTCTGAATGATCAACAGTTTCTATGTACTGAGGGGTAATAAGCAGAATGAGATTTTCACTCTGCAGCGGAGTGTGCGCTGATATGAAACTTCCTGGCAGGTTAAAACTGTGTGCTGGACCGAGACTCCAACTCGGGACCTTTGCCTTTCGCGGGAAAGTGCTCTACCAACTGAGCTACCCAAGCACGACTCACGCCCCGTCCTCACAGCTTTACTTCTGCCGGTACCTCGTCTCCTACCTTCCAAACTTTACAGAAGCTCTCCTGCGAAGAGCTTCTGTAAAGTTTGGAAGTCGTGCTTGGGTAGCTCAGTTGGTAGAGCACCTGCCCGCGAAAGACAAAGGTCCCGAGTTCGAGTCTGGGTCCGGCATACAGCTTTAATCTGCCAGGAAGTTTCAGTGAATAAGCGATTTTGCTTGCCTTCTTAAACAAATTGGTGTTAGTCAGCCAGTCAGGAAGCAGCAGCCGGCCGAGACAGAAGCAACAACAGGGAAGTAACAGATTTTGTGACTTTTACGAACTCCTAGCCAAGAGCGAATTGTTTAATATCGTCTGTGTACTTTGATCGTCTATCTTCTTGAGTTTCTATGTGTTAATTTAATATGTAATACAAACAGTTCTCGCGTCTTCGTTTACGTCGGAAAGTAAACCGATTTGGTGATATACTGCAAATTCCAAATCAGGAGCGAATTATTTAGTCACACGTGAGTGCATTGGTAGTTCGGTTTTAGAAGCTCTGCGTATTAATCTAATTTATTAGACATAGTTCTTGCGTTTTCGTCAGCGTCTACAGTAGAACATGCCGATAGTCCGTTTATCTGCGTAGTGTAATTTTGTACAGTCTTTAGTATGGATGGGGGCTGTGATTTTTTTTGTGCGGATGCGACCGAGTTGGTGATACTTTTCTCTCAGCTCCAGGCCTTCATGGCTTTGGTTACACAACTTAAAGCTGTAGTGGATGGGCATCACTGTTGTGGGAATAAAACGTACATGCAGTACGTCCGAGTACTCCGGTGGCCAGCCTAGTTACTGCTCGCACTGAGGTTGACTCCTTAGCCGTGGTCGAGTGGGAGGTCGCCTCGGAGCGTGGTAGGCGGCGAAAGAGTTCCCAGAGGGCCGCACGAGGCCTCCCCAGTTAGTCTGACAAACAGGATCCACGTGCTGTCTGTGGCTGACACTGTCGCTGAGCCGGATGCAGTCACCAGTCGTGTTTCAGAGGAAACCTCTCAGTCTGTAAGTTCCGGGCAATCACAGAGGAAGGAGCTCCAGGCGCGTTGTGGATCCCCTTAGGGACATCGCTGCCAAGGAGGGGAAGAAAGCCAATGTGCACTCCGTGTGCATACCGAGTGGAGTCATTCCAGAAGTGGTTGCCAAGAACAGCACAGGGTGCAGTCAACTGCAGGTGGTGGCTCATGTCAGCACGAATGACGTGTCACTTGGGATCGCAAGAGATTCTCTCCGGTTTCGAGGGGCTAAAAGAAATGGTAAAGGCTGCCTGTCTTGCTTGCGAGATGAAAGCAGAGCTGACCAGCATAATCGACAGGACCAATTGCGGACCTCTGGTACAAATCCGAGTGGAGGGTCTGAATCAGAGGTTCATACGGTTCTGCAACCGTGTAAGCTGCAGATTCCTCGACTTGCGCCATAAGGTGGTTGGGTTTCAGCTTCCGCTGAATAGGTAAGGAGCCCACAACACCCAGGAGGCGGGGACACGGGTAGCAGGGGCACTGTGGCGTGGACTGGGAGGTTTTTTATGTTAGAGGGTCTCGGGTAAACACAAAAAGGGCTTCAGTCAGAAAGGGTGTAGGCTGAAAACAGGAAGAATGTAGATACGAAACCATCAGTATAACAGTTGTAAATTGTCGTGGCTGTGCTGAGAAAGTACCAGAGCACCAAGCGCTAATAGAAAGCACTGATGCTCAAATTGTTATAGGCACTGACATCTGGCTAAAGACGGAGATAAGTTCAACTGAAATTTTTGCGAAAAATCTGATAGTGTTCCGAAATGAGAGACTAAACACAGTTGGCGGTGCGTGTTTGTTTCAGTTAGCAAAAAATGGTTCAAATGGCTCTGAGCACTGTGGGACTCAACTGCTGAGGTCATTAGTCCCCTAGAACTTAGGAAAATAGCGGGTAGGGGAAGAATGCCAGTGTGCACTCGGTGTGCTTGCCGGGGGGTCTCGTCCGTAATGTGGAGGAGGCCCTTCCGGCAGCTATTGAACGCACTGGGTGTGACCGGCTGCAGATAGTAGCACATGTCGGAACGAATGACGCCTGCCGCTTGGGTTCTGAGGCCATCCTTGGTTCCTTCCGGCGGCTAGCTGATTTGGTGAAGACAACCAGCATCGCACGCGGAGTGCAAGCTGAGCTTAATATCTGCAGCATAGTGCCCAGAGTCGATCGCGGTCCTCTGGTTTGGAGCCGTGTGGAGGGTCTAAACCAGAGGCTCAGACGACTCTGCGACTATAATGGTTGCAAATTCATCGACCTCCGTTATTGGGTGGAGAGCTGTAGGGCCCCCCTAGACAGGTCAGGCGTGCACTACACACCGGAAGCAGCTACTAGGGTAGCAGAGTACGTGTGGCGTGCACACGGGGGTTTTTTAGGTTAGAGGGACCCCCCCTTGGGCGAAACGATAAAATACCTGACGGCTTACCAGAGAGGACATTATCATCGTTGATAAAGAACGTCCGTCCTCAGAGACCAAAAACAGGAAAAGTTAACGTAATATTGGTAAACTGCAGGAGTATCCAGGGCAAGGTTCCTGAATTAGTATCTCTTATTGAAGGAAATAGTGCGCATATAGTATTAGGAACGGAAAGTTGGTTAAAACCGGAAGTGAACAGTAACGAAATCCTAGACACAGAATGGAATATATACCGCAAGGATAGGATAAACGCCAATGGTGGAGGAGTATTTATAGCAGTAAAGAATTCAATAATATCCAGTGAAGTTATTAGCGAATGCGAATGTGAAATAATCTGGGTTAAGTTAAGTATCAAAGGTGGGTCAGATATGATAGTCGGATGCTTCTATAGACCACCTGCATCAGCAACCGTAGTAGTTGAGCGCCTCAGAGAGAACCTGCAGAACGTCGTGAAGAAGTTTCGTGATCATACTATTGTAACTATTGTAATAGGGGGAGACTTCAATCTACCAGGTATAGAATGGGATAGTCACACAATCAGAACTGGAGCCAGGGACAGAGACTCTTGTGACATTATCCTGACTGCCTTGTCCGAGAATTACTTCGAGCAGATAGTTAGAGAACCAACTCGTGAAGCTAACGTTTTAGACCTCATAGCAACAAATAGACCGGAACTTTTCGACTCCGTGAATGTAGAAGAGGGTATCAGTGATCATAAGTCAGTGGTTGCATCAATGACTACAAGTGTAATAAGAAATGCCAAGAAAGGAAGGAAAATATATTTGCTTAACAAAAGTGATAGGGCACAAATCGCAGAATATCTGAGTGACCACCATCAAACGTCCATTTCTGAGGAAGAGGATGTGGAACAAAAATGGAAAAAATTCAGAAACATCGTCCAGTACGCCTTAGATAAGTTCGTACCGACTAAGGTCCAAAGCGAGGGGAAAGATCCACCGTGGTATAACAATCATGTACGAAAGGTACTACGGAAACAAAGAAAGCTTCATCATAGGTTTAAGAGTAGTCGAATCATAGCTGATAAGGAAAAGCTGAACGAAGCGAAAAAGAGCGTAAAGAGAGCAATGAGAGAAGCATTCAACGAATTCGAACATAAAACATTGGCAAACAATCTAAACAAGAACCCTAAAAAGTTTTGGTCATATGTAAAATCGGTAAGCGGATCTAAATCCCCTATTCAGTCACTCGTTGACCACGATGGCACCGAAACAGAGGACGACCGAAGAAAGGCAGAAATACTGAATTCAGTGTTCCGAAACTGTTTCACTGCGGAAAATCGTAACACGGTCCCTGACTTCAACCGTCGCACGGACGCCAAAATGGAAAATATTGAAATAAACGATATCGGAATTGAAAAACAACTGCTATCACTTAGTAGCGGAAAAGCATCCGGACCAGACGAGATACCCTTAAGATTCTACAGTGATTATGCTAAAGAACTTGCCCCCTTTCTATCAGCAATTTATCGTAGATCGCTGGAAGAACGTAAAGTACCTAGCGACTGGAAGAAAGCGCAGGTCGTTCCCATTTTCAAGAAGGGTCATAAATCAGATGCGAATAATTATAGGCCTATTTCGCTTACGTCAATCTGTTGTAGAATAATGGAACATGTTTTGTGTTCTCGTATTATGACGTTCTTAGATAATACAAATCTCCTTCATCATAACCAACATGGATTCCGCAAACAGAGATAATGTGAAACTCAGCTCGCCCTATTTGCCCAAGAAATTCACAGTGCCGTAGACACTGGCGAGCAGATTGATGCCGTATTCCTGGACTTCAGGAAGGCATTTGATACGGTTCCGCACTTACGTTTAGTGAAAAAAATACGAGCTTACGGAATATCGGACCAGGTTTGTGATTGGATTCAGGATTTCCTAGAAGAAAGAACACAACATGTCATTCTTAACGGTTCAAAATCTGCAGATGTAGAGGTAATTTCGGGAGTACCGCAGGGAAGCGTGATAGGACCTTTATTGTTTACAATATACATAAATGACTTAGTTGACAACATCGGTAGCTCCGTGAGGCTATTTGCAGATGGCACGGTTGTCTACAAGAAAGTAGCAACATCAGAAGACTCGTACGTACTCCAGGAGGACCTGCAGAGGATTAATGCATGGTGCGACAGCTGGCAGCTTTCCCTAAACGTAGATAAATGTAATATAATGCGCATACATAGGGGCAGAAATCCATTCCAGTACGATTATGCCATAGGTGGTAAATCATTGGAAGCGGTAACGACCGTAAAATACTTAGGAGTTACTATCCGGAGCGATCTGAAGTGGAATGATCACATAAAACAAATAGTGGGAAAAGCAGGCGCCAGGTTGAGATTCATAGGAAGAATTCTAAGAAAATGTGACTCATCGACGAAAGATGTAGCTTACAAAACGCTTGTTCGTCCGATTCTTGAGTATTGCTCATCAGTATGGGACCCTTACCAGGTTGGATTAATAGAAGAGATAGACATGATCCAGCGAAAAGCAGCGCGATTCGTCATGGGGACATTTAGTCAGCGCGAGAGCGTTACGGAGATGCTGAACAAGCTCCAGTGGCGGACACTTCAAGAAAGGCGTTACGCAATACGGAGAGGTTTATTATCGAAATTACGAGAGAGCACATTCCGGGAAGAGATGGGCGACATATTACTACCGCCCACATATATCTCGCGTAATGATCACAACGAAAAGATCCGAGAAATTAGAGCAAATACGGAGACTTACAAGCAGTCGTTCTTCCCACGCACAATTCGCGAATGGAACAGGGAAGGGGGGATCAGATAGTGGTACAATAAGTACCCTCCGCCACACACCGTAAGGTGGCTCGCGGAGTATAGATGTAGATGTAGATGTAGATGTAGTTAAACCTAACTAACCTAAGGACATCACAAACATCCATGCCCGAGGCAGGATTCGAACCTGCGACCGTAGCGGTCTTGCGGTTCCAGACTGCAGCGCCTTTAACCGCACGGCCACTTCGGCCGGCTTTCAGTTAGCAGCAATTTAGCTTGTCGCAACATAGAAGTAGACAAAAAAAATGGTTCAAATGGCTCTGAGCACCATGGGATTCAACGTCTGAGGTCACCAGTCCCCCAGAACTTAGAACTACTTAAACCTAACTAACCTAAGGACAACACACACATCCATGCCCGAGGCAGGATTCGAACCTGCGATGGTAGCGGTCTCCGGTTCCAGACTATAGCGCCTAGAACCGCACGGCCACTCCGGCCGGCTTGAAGTAGACAGTTCCTGTGAGTTAGTGCGGGCAGAGGTCATTCTCGGCAACCGGAATAAAATAATCTTGGATGCTTTTATGGACCTATCAATTCAGATGATACAATTTCTGAAAGGTCAAAGAAAACTTGAGTTTCATTTCAAACACATACCCGACTCATACAATTATAATTGTTGGTGACGTTAATTTACCCTCGATATGTTAGCGAAAATTCTGGAGATACGCATTAAGCATCATCCGATATTGTGCTAAATGCATTCGGTGAAAACTATTTCGAGCAGTTACTTCATGAGCCCACGCGAATAGGAAACGGTTGTGAAAACACACCTGGCCTCTCAGCAACAAGCAATCCTGAGCTAATAAGGAGCATCAAAACGGATGCAGGGATTAGTGAACACAGGGTTATTGTAGCGAGACTGAATATTGTAAGCAACAAATCCTCCAAAAATAAACGAAAAATATGCCTATTCAAAAAAAACCAGATAAAAATTCACTTGACGCCTTCCTGAGAGACAATATCCAATCCTTCCAAATTGTCAGTATAAGTGTAGACCAGATATGGCTTAAATTCAAAGAAATAGTACCGGCATCAATAGATTTATACCAAATAAATTAACAAACGACGGAGATGATCCTCCTTGGTACACAAAATGGATCAAAACTGTTGCAGGAACAACGAAAAAACATGCCAAATTTAAATGGAGGCAATATCTCCAAGACTGGCGATCTTTTACAGAAGCTCGAAATTTAGAGTGGATTCCAATGCAAGATGCTTATAATAGTTTTCACAACGCAAACTTTGTCTCGAAACCTGGCAGAAAATCCAAAGTTTTTCTAGTCGTATGTGAAGTATGCTAGCTGCAAGAGATAATCAATACTTTCTGTACGCGATAGCAATAGAAATACTTTCGAATGCAGTGCTGCCAAAGCAGACATACTAAAAACAACCTTCCTAAATTTCTTCACCAAAGAAGACAAGGTAAATATTCCAGAATTCGAATCAAGAACAGCTTACAACATGACTAACGTAGAAGCAGATATCCTCGGAGGAGTGAAGCAAATCACTAAACAAAAGCGTGTCTTCTGGTCCAGATTGTGTACAAGCTAGGTTCGTTTCAGTGTATGCTGCCACAATAGGTCCATACTTAACAATCATACACAACCGTTCGTTTGACGAAAGATCCGTCCCCAAAGACTGGAAAGCTGCACAAAAAAATGGCTCTGAGCGCTATGGAACTTAACATCTGAGATCATCAATCTCCTAGAACTTAGAACTACTTAAACCTAACTAACCTAAGGACATCACACACATCCATGCCCGAGGCGGGATTCGAACCTGCGACCGTAGTGGTCGCGAGGTTCCAGACTGAAGCGCCTCGAACCGCTCGGTCACAAAGGCCAGCAACTAGCTCTTTACTCACACGAAGTGTTGAGTGCTGTTGACAAGGGATTTCAAACTGATTCTATATTTCTGGATTTTCGGAAGGCTTTTGACTTTTTACCTCACAAGCAGCTTGTAGTGAATTTGCGTACTTATGGAATATCGTCTCAGTTATGTGACTGGATTCGTGTTATCCTGTCAGAGAGATCACCGTATGTAGGAATTGACGAAAAGTCACCGAGTAAAACAGAAGTGATTCTGGTGTTCCCCATGGTAGGCCCTTTGCTGTTCCTTATCCGTGTAAATTGTTTGGGAGACCATCTCAGCAGCCGTCTTACGTTGTCTGCAGATGACGCTGTCATCTATAGATAAGGAAAGTCATCAGAACATCAAAACAAACTGAAAAACGATTTGGACAAGATATCTGTATGATGCGAAAATTGGCAAGTCACCCTAAATAACGAAAAGTGTGATGACATCCATATGAGTGCTCAAAGGAATCCGTTAAATTTCGGTTACACGATAAATCAGTCAAATCTAAAGGCCGTAAAGTCAACTAAATGCCTAGGAATTAAAATCACGAACTGTCTGCAAAAATAGTCATTCTCGCTTGCAGTCGCGCCTGTTTCTTGACCGTCACACTTACTATTGTTGTTTTCATCTGTACCTCATTAAATCAATCCCAGAACATATTGTGAGCTTCGCAAATAACATCTGATACAGTTTCATCTCCTCCGCTTCCTTTAGCAGCCACTGGTAATGAATTATTACTGGTGGAAAATTCCTCGTAAAATTCTCGTGAGATATCGAGTCAACAACCACCATATAGTCTGTATTGAATCTTGGGACTAGAAAGGTTGTATTCAAGCGATTTGGGGCTTCATTTAAGGATCTGAAAAGACTTTATGATGCAGATTTCAACGAGACTCTCATGTGTGGTAGGTCAGGTTTTCGTTGTGACGTCTCAGCTACATCTAAATAATTATTTAATGCCGCAATATGTGGTATTACTTCAGATATGCAAAACAGACCTGACCTTATTTTTGCCATTTCTTCAATGCGAGTCACAGCTTTACGTCGCGCTGTATTAGCAAAACCACTGATGAAGTTAACAACTGTATCGTTATCAGCACATACACCGTCACTCCCCGGTTTTGTTCTAACAGATACGTAAATTGAGACGCCGACGAACATAGCTTCTTCTGAATTGCCAACAGTTTTTGTTGAGCTAAGTCAATTGATCGAAGTGCACTGCGAGAAATCTACGAGTAGCGATAATTTCTGCTACTTCGTGCTGAATCTTCAGTGGCTCATTTTGAAAACTCTGAAGCGAATAGACACTCTGAAGCGTATGGGTGACACGCTAGCTGAATCATATTCAGCCAATCGGACACCTGCCACCAGCTACGCACCACTTTCGTGAATGAATAAATAATTGTATTTTGCTTCGGTGAACGTCCAGTGACCTGCGATAATATTAAGCTCCCTTGCTATGTTTTCTTCAGGGTGAGAAGCTAGAAAGGCTGCTTAGCAACAAATCATAAGGCATCCAATGAGCTGAGAAACTCAGGAAAGCGGCAGTGTTATTCAAATAGGCTCGTATATGAGGAGTTACAGAAACTATGAGCGCACACGAAATGCTTCCACGAACAATTTTTAATAGTTTTTTAGGAAATTTATAGACGGCTTGGCCTTTTATAGAGCTTGTTCCAGGAATCTATTGTAACCGTTTCTGCTATCAACTAATGATGGCTTCTGCCTGCATTTACATCGGAAAACCAGTTCCTCTCAAAGGGTTCTAACATGATCAATTGCTTTTATGTTGATGTTGAAGATGAACTTGATGGCTAGAGACGGTTTAGGCACGGCAGCAGCTGTACTTTTATTAACTGCTTGGAATGTATCTGGCTGTTACGTTTTTATATGATTTTTCATAGCTGAAGAACCCGTTAGAAAGAATTGGATTTAAGGTATGTTGGCTATTTTTATTAACAGTAAAATAGAAGAACACTATCTAATGTTCTGCAGAATTATATTTACGTCGTAAAGAACTGGCTTTTGCCTAGTGAAGTCATCTGCCCGTGACAACTTGTCACCTGAAGATGGTCTGATAAGCCGAAAGCTGATTCGTGGCCAAACAACTAAAATTTTACAGAATATTAGGAAATATTCGTTCTTTTTATTATTTCTATAATGTTCTGGAAAGCACAGACGGAAAATTCACTTTATATTTTCTGTTAGTTTAAGTGGTTTCTTACACATACATTTCACAAAAACATCGCGCATCCCAAACAAGTTTAGTTAAACCAAGTATTTGATAAATAGGGAGACTGCCTACTTAATGACACTAAGCCACGCGGAGTGGCCTCGCGGTTAGAGGTGCCATGTCACGAATTGGGCGGCCCCTCCCGCCAGAGGTTCGAGTCCTCCGTCGGGAATGGTGTGTGTGTGTGTGTGTGTGTGTGTGTGTGTGTGTGTGTGTGTGTGTGTGTTGTTGTTGTTCTTAGCGTAAGTTAGTTTAAGTTAGATTAAGTAGTGTATAAATCTAGAGGTTAGATTAAGTAGTGTATAAGTCTAGAGACAGATGACCTCAGTAGTTTGGTCCCTTAGGAATTCACATTCATTTGAGCATTTTTGAATGATATTAATCTCCATATATATGTCCCAACACCTTATTGGTCAGTGTAATATAAGAATTTACAACAAAAGAATAAAGAACAAGCTAAGGCCTAGGTACATATTTTTCTACCTGATTTTCTACCTTCTCCTCCATGACAACTGGAACTCAGTACAAGAAACAAACGTACAATTTATTATTGTCACTGTTTGTATCAAAACATTTCCAAATGACGTTTTTCATAATTTCCTGCAATTGAGAAATTATTTTCATTATTAAACTCAAATAACAACAAGTGAAAGTGGTGGCAGTTCGCAACAAATCACATAATCAAGTCAGCCAGCCAGTATGTCATTCGCTCGCATCTCATAAACGACTGTTTCCGAATTTACTCGAATCCTCCAGATCGCCCGTTCTGACCTCCGCCGGCTCGCTCAGGCCTACACGTTACGATATGCTCCGTGGAAATGTTCGGCCGAATCACCGTCGTGTTAGTTTCTCCGCTGCCGCCACACCCTGAGGCAGCAGCCTGCACACGGCTGACCGTAGCCGTAAGGGTCGTCAGCTGGTCGCGAACTGCGGCCAGCTACTCCCGTGACCATATACAGCACGCACACACCCTTTCCATCCTGCTAATATGTGACTTGCTTGTCTCCTGGTGCTTCTCCAACGGCGGCTGACGAATATTCGAAGGAAAAAATTCTAGTACGAATGCGGTCTAAAACACATACCTAAAAAGCTACGAGGACGTTTTTGTCTTCCTTAGCAACTAAGAGCTATGAGCTATGAGCACTTGTTCGTCTTCTCTGCTGAGATCTCTTCTATTGAAAACAGAGCTCATAGCCCTTAATATGCATGTTAGAGGCCACATTTACCAGTCATTTTTGCTTCAAATGATCGTTCCTGTCATATCCATGAATACTGACCACTGCTTCTGGGACATCCTGCAGATAACAGCAGAGCAAACCTCTGTACCACCTTCAGGAGAAGAGGATCCACGAGTGCAAGCAAATACATAACTAAGATACGATTCGTGTGTTCATTATTACAACAATCATATCAACTGCCCAAAATCTTGACTTTCAGCACTGATACAAAGCTTAAAGCGATTCCGAACGGACAAGTACTATACGCTGAATTTCGTCTGGAATCATCGCAGCACAGATCCGTGTTATAACTTAGTATCATTAGTTCAAACTTCGGGGCACATCTTCCGAGGTGAGCCAATGGAAGATGTTGTCCGCAGTTGGCAATGAATCGTCAGGAGGAAGAATTTCTACTGTTCTACCACGACCTGTTAGCCCCGAAGTTTTAACTAATGAAGACGCCGGCAATGAAAGCCTAAAAGTTATGAGCACTTAATATGTTCGGGAGTCGGTGGTGCTGACGGATGTGACCTCTTGGTGTATGCACATGCCGCTGCGCGATTCCGTATGAAATTTCCTGATTATTTCCTACTAACACTGACCGTCTAAGAGCCGAATTTATGGTCTGCGCGGTATGTTGAAGAAGACTGCAGACCTCCGAAAATACTGACGCTGACTAAACATATCGCCTATTATATTGTACCGTGTAAGGCTGATATTGTGGATTGAACAGAAGTTCCTGTCGTGACCGAGGAAAATTCAGTTCACTGCCTACGCATTTTCGCAAGGTAACTGGTAACTGACGAAGGAGCAGGAAGTGTGCTGGAAGATGTATATTAAAGCACCTTGCGGTACTTTAAGGAATGAAATACCTGAATGTTCAGGAAATGCCAGATATCTCTTTGTTCAGCAGAGGAAACTGAAGATCATGGTGTCATGGCAGCAAGCAGAAATGTTTATTTTACTCGTAGCAGTTTTCATAATTGGCAAATGAGGTCGGGTCAGCTGTCCAGTGAGCATATATGTTTTTTTCTTTCTTGCCACAGTTGTCACGCCAGAGACATACGAGGTACGACAATAAAGTAATGAGACTGATTTTCTTTGCAAGATGCGGCAATCCTGCAGGCTTAGGCAGGCACAGTATCTTTGGCCTTGGTCTATAAGCTGCTTATAGTCCAAGCGGCACATCGATGCAACTGCTCAGTCGTGAGCTGTGCTGTATTAAGTTAACACGTGTTCGTGTCTCTCGTCACGGAAATGGAACCGCATAATATTGCGCAACGGTATGCCATTTCTTTTTGCGTTAAATTGAGTGAAAATGCGACAACAACTTACGGTAAGCTTCAGAAGGCTTTTGGAGAGGAGGTAATGTCAAGAGCTCAAGTTTTTCGTTGGCACAAAATGTTTAGTGCAGGCAGAACGAATGTTGAAGATAAAGACGACCATCAACCTCTGAGACGGATGTCAACTTGGCCAGGGTGTCTGAACATCAATCGAGAAACGGTTCGTCTAATAATAACTGAAGATCTTGGTATGATAAAGATTTGTGCAAAAAAGGTCCCCAAAAATCTCACACCACAATAGCGAGAAACACGGAAAAAAGTGGGAGCCGATCTGCTAGAGCAAATGGAAATCAATCTAGAAGTTGAGCCGTGTTATCACTGGCGACGAAAGCTGTTTTTTTTCAGTACGATCCAAAGAAAAAACGTCTAAGTTCGCAATGGTACTCAAAGGGATCACCCAGACCAAAAAAAGCTCGCATGTCCAAGTCAGAAGTGAAATGCATGCTTGTGAGCTTCTTTGATTCCAGGGCAATTGTCCATAAAGAGTGGGTGCCTCCTGGACAAACAGTTAACCAATATTACTACTGGAAATTTTAGAAAGACTTCGTAAAAGAGTTCTTCGTGTCCGTGCTAACATTGCTGATAATTGGATTCTGCATCACGATAATGCGCCATCCCATATTGCTCTATCAGTACAGCAATTTTTAACCGCAAAACAAATTTCAATGCTACCACAGTCAACCCATTCAACAGATGTCGCTCCGTGCGACTTTTTTCTATTTCTAAATTGTTCAAATGGCTCTGAGCACTATGGGACGTAACATCTGTGGTCATCAGTCCCCTAGAACTTAGAACTACTTAAACCTAACTAACCTAAGGACATCACACACATCCATGCTCGAGGCAGGATTCGAACCTGCGACCGTAGCTCTATTTCTAAGAGTCAAAACGGCGGTCAAGGGGTATCATTTTTAAACAACACAAGTTGTCCAAAAAATTGTGACGAGGGTCTCGGAGGATATTACAGAAGATGAGTTCCAGAAATGTTACAATCAATGGCAGAAGCACTGGAAAAAGCGTGTGCAATCAGAAGGGAACTACTTTGAAGGAGACAACACTAAACTTGACTAAAACGGTAAGCAACATTTTTTTTTTCACATCAGTCTCATTACTGTACTGTCGCACCTCGTATGATCACACAACGTTTCAGTCAGTAATCAGTATATAACAGTTTTATTTCTTTTACAACAATCTTTACGGTAGAGAAATACACAGAAAACAGCGCATGTACACTATAAGTTACACAGTTCATTTGTTTAATTTGAAATTAGTAGCTGTTGTAGTTTACGAATCTACGCTGTAGTGAATGAACCCATTTACATGTTCACTGGAGCTTTTCAGACTTATTTCGTCCGTTCTACATAATTTCTGCGTCTGTTTTGCAAGCAAAGTATCTCAATAGCCTTGTTCTCTACGAAGAACTTACGCGTTCCGGGCACAAATAATGGTCAATAATATAGCGCCGTTCTCTACCCCGCATTTTCGCGCTCCATATTGACACAATATTATTGTGGAATAAAAACTGGGACTGTAATAGCCCGTTTTGTCAGCGACAAGGACTCGAATTTTGTACACTCGAACAGTTCTTCTTTCAAGGTGAGCGCTGTCAGATATTGCAGATGTATTCACCCTCGATACGCGAATCTTCAATGCATGTGGTCTTTATGCAGACTGGGTAGCAAATTTGGCGTATATACGCCTCAGTTTGACGAAAATTGGTCTGGCGATGTTCAGTGAGGACCGTTAATAATTGAGCTTATTTCTGGACGGACTGAAAATGTGGGAAGACTGCTCTTCAGCTGTGGTTGTCGCTTTGAGCTGTCACTGAAGAGAAACACGGAAATTGGAGGAATAACACGGACACTATGGGGCAAAGACAGGAAGAGCAGCAATGGCTGTGTCGTTCAGTGGCTGCGCGCTATTGAGGACGGAGAACAGCTGGCGTTCGACGGCGCGGGCACAATGCCGCCTTGTGCGAGCAGGCGAGCAGATGCGCTCGCTGACCTGCGTCGATCCAGGTGACCCAGAGAGCCAGCCACTGGGGAAGGGAGGGGGGGGGGGGGATTCGAGGAGAGGGGCAGAGGCTGGCGGGGGGAGGGGAGAGGGCCACTTCAGTACGAAACAGCCGTACGTAAGCATTCATTCTGAGAACACTATGATAGCGGAGTGGTGGTGTCTATTTCGTGCTAATAATCTAAGCCGACCTCGGGGAAGATCAGTTTGGATTTCGTAGAAATATTGGAACACGTGAGGCAATACTGACCCTACGACTTATCTTAGAAGCTAGATTAAGAAAAGGCAAACCTACGTTTATAGCGTTTGTAGACTTGGAGAAAGGTTTCGACAATGTTGACTGGAATACTCTCTTTCAAATTCTGAAGGTGGCAGGGGTAAAAAACAGGGAGCGAAAGACTATTTACAATTTGTACAGAAACCAGATGGAAGTTGTAAGAGTCGAGGGGCAGGAAAGGGAAGCAGTGGCTGGGAAGGGAGTCAGACAGGGTTGTAGCCTCTCTCCCCGATGTTATTCAATCTGCATATTGTGCGAGCAGTAAAGGAAACAAAAGAAAAATTCGGAGTAGGTATTAAAATCCATGGAGAAGAAATAAAAACTTTGAGGTTCGACGATGACATCCTAATTCTATCAGAGACAGCAAAGGACTTGGAAGAGCAGTGGAACGGAATGGACAGTGTCTTGAGAGGAGGGTTTAAGATGAACAACAAAAGCAAAACAAGGATTATGGAATGTAGTCGAATTAAGTCGGGTGATGATGAGGGAATTAGATTAGGAAATGAGACACTTAAAGTAGTGAAGGAGTTTTGCTATTTGGGGAGCAAAATAACTGATGATGGTCGAAGTAGAGAGGATATAAAATGTAGACTGGCAATGGCAAGGAAAGCGTTTCTGAAGAAGAGAAATTTGTTAACATTGAGTATAGAGTTAAGTGTTAGGAAGTCGTTTCTGAAAGTATTTGTACAGAGTGTAGCCATGTATGCAAGTGAAACATGGACGGTAAATAGTTTAGACAAGAAGAGAATAGAAACATTCGAAATGTGGTGCTACAGAAGTATGCTGAAGATTAGATGGGTAGATCATGTAACTAATGAGGAGGTATTGAATAGAATTGGGGAGAAGAGGAGTTTGTGGCACAACTTGACTAGAACAAGGGATCGGTTGGTAGGACATGTTCTGAGGCATCAAGGGATCACCAACTGGGTATTGGAGAGCAGCGTGGAGGGCAAAAATCGTAGAGGGAGACCAAGAGATGAACACACTAGGCAGATTCAAATGGATGTGGGCTGCAGTAGGTACTGGGAGATGAAGCAGCTTGCACAGGATAGAACAGTATGGAGAACTGCATCAAACCAGTCTCAGAACTGAAGACCACAACAACAACTCTCTGACAACTATATCTTGAACGTCAAAAACCTGTTTGGAATTCTTATTGGGTAAAAATACCTGCACCGTAAGACACAAGCGAGTTTTGTTTTAACAGAAATGAACAGTAAACTTATCCGTGATCCACACTTCACTTGAAGTGTTTGCCACTGGAGTCTGTTGAGCATCTCCGTAACGCTCTCACGCTTAGTAATCGACCACGTGATGAAATATACCGCTGGTCGTTGGATTTTCTCTGTTTCTTCAACATGGTTCTTTTGCGTAAGATTCTTCCGCATAACCTCAGCCTAACATTTGCTTTTCCTTACCACTACTTTTACATCTCTCCGGACGGGGGCAGCGTGGGTAAAACAAATTGCTTATTTCGAAATTCAGTTTTAAAATAGTTAGGCAGATATACCGGGTGATCAAAAAGTCAGTATAAATTTGAAAACTTAATAAACCATGGAATAATGTAGATAGAGAGGTAAAAATAGACACACATGCTTGGAATGACATGGGGTTTTATTAGAACAAAAAAAAAGTATTGCTAGACGCGTGAAAGACCTCTTGCTCGCGTCGTTTGGTGATGATCGTCCGTTCAGCTGCCACTTTTGTCATCCTTGGCCTCCCAGGTCCCCTGACCTCAGTCCGTGTGATAATTGTCTTTGGGTTAACCTGAAGTCGCAAGTGTATCGTGATCGACCGACATCTCACCATAACTCCGGACATGCTTTACAGTACTGTTCACAACATTATTACGCGACTACAGCTATTGTTGAGGAATGATGGTGGACATATTGAGCATTTCCAGTAAAGAACATCATCTTTGTTTTGTCTTACTTTGTTAGGCTAATTATTGCTATTCTGATCAGATGAAGCGCCATCTGTCGGACATTTTTTGAACTTTTGTATTTTTTTTTTTTTTTTTTTTTGTTCTAATAAAACCCCATTTCATTCCAAGCATGTGTGTCAATTTGTACCTCTGTATCTACATTATTCCGTGATTTATTCGTTTTTCAAATTTATACTGACTTTTTGATCACCTGGTATATTTAATTCTTTGAACAGCATCAAGTACAACATTTATATTTTATATTTACTTACTTTTGAAAACGATATCAGGTAGATGGCGTTCATTATTCTCAAATGCAGTGGGTTAATCGAACTGGGAAGTTTCGTTCAGCTCTTTCCAGCATACAGAAGGGAATGTTGGCGACAGCTTAATGAATAGTATTCTTCAGCTGAGCTAAGCATCTAGGGCGATGGTCATAAACAAGTGATTTTAGATAACACTATAAAAAATAGTCGCAGAGGGCTAAACCAGGCGACCATGTTGTCCTGAAAAAATCGCCCCTTAAGGAAGTTAGGCGTCCTGGGATGTGTTCCCGCATAACAGCCACTGACACATGCGCTGTGTGTGCCGTGGTACTGGGAATAGAAATCCCGTGTGGTTAGGGCCTCCCGTCGAGTAGACCGTTCGCCTCGTGCAAGTCTTTGGCATTGACGCTACTTCGGCGACTTACGTGCCGATGGGGATGAAATGATGATGATAAAGACAACACAACACCCAGTCCCTGAGAAGAGAAAATCTCAGACGCAGCCGGGAATCGAACCCGGGCCGTTAGATATGACATTCAGACGCGCCGCGCTGACCACTCAGCTACCAGCGGTGGACGCCGTGGCATAGTCCTGCTGGAACTATACATCTCCCACATTTATCTTGTTAAATGGTGTCAGGAAAATGTGGGCATAACGGAATTGTCCGTTTTCTTCAAAAGACGATAGAGAAATTATTCTAATTCGTAATAGTGCACACCAAATAGCTACCACGTTATGAATGCAAGGTACATTGATGAAGTTGTCTGGGGGTATTACGACTCCAACAGCGATTTTTTGCTTATTTACAGTTTCAGCAGTACGAAAGTAAGCCTCATCACTGAGGAAAACTAGTGTGAACTAAAAAGGGTCTCACATGCATTTCTTTGGCAACAAAATCTCGTGGACTAAGTTCCTACATAGCAACCAATTTGTAGGGATGAAGTTTTAATTCTTCATGAAGGATTCTCACAGAACGAGCAGACAATCCGACAGCAGCTGCACGTTTGCGATCAGACTTCTGCTGTGAACGTAAAACTGAGAGCTTTGCCATCAGCAGTTTCCCTGAAGTTCTTTATACATGTAACAATCTACTGCCGGCCAGGAACACGACCCCAGGGCGCAAAATTGAAATGAATACGGAATGCACGTTGCTTGGCTATGATTGAGCTCCGACTTCGTTCACTCAACGATGCTAACGAAGCGAAGCGGAGCTAAGCTTTACACCCCGCTCTCTCTAATGTGTCTATCCCCATTCTCCACCGAGAAATAATCGCTTCAGTGTGCCAAATTAATGTAAGGTAGCTCTTGTGCCTCACCTCGAATTTTATAGTTCTGTACGAATAGTGTAATAGGACAGTAATCGATCTCTTCATCTACTGACGTACAATACGCCATATTTATTTACGTTCAGGGCCAACCCCCAGTCCCTGCACGAATATATCATCTGCGTGTGTCTCTGCTTTTCGTTACAGCCTCCTGGCGTTACAACTTCCCTACAGATAGACGATAGTATTGTCCACGAACAGCCTCGCGATGTTTCTGACGCTATTTGCCTAACATCACTCATATGTAACAGATCTGTAGCACTCCCATAGAGTACTCCTCAAAAGACCTTAAGAATTGTCGATTTCATCGCCTTAAGAACGACGTTTTGAGTTCTATCTGATAGAAAATCTTGAATCCAGTCACAAACCTGATCCTATATCCACACGTTGTTCAATAAATGACAGTGAAAAAATAAATAGAATGAGTTCTGGAAGCCAACAAATACGTCATTAGTAGGGACCACGTTTTAATTACATAAAAAACAGCGAAATATGCAAGCATTTATGACCTGAAACTTGCATCAACATGACCCTAAAAAATAAAATACAACTCAATTATCGATTCTTTAGTTATTTCTTGGTAGAAAAATTCCATATCTGAGGTTCAATAACAAGTAAACTGTTTTTGTTCTACTGATTAATCAGCGGTTGCCGTGTTTGGCGGTATTATAGTGTTGTTGCATATTTACCTTCGCATAGTTTACAAAATAATATTTCCTTTTTCTTGCACATCACGAAGAAACCTCGCGACCTATTTCCGTTATTAAACCTTAAATAAAATATAACTTAATGTAAGTTTCTCCAAAACACGTTTGTAATATTTTTATATACCATGTAATACAAAATTCACTTATGAACAAATTGTGAGTATAGTACTTATTTTTCACAGTGTTTGAAACTAACTACTACTTATTTTTGAAACGTCTGCACGTGTCTGAAAAAAAAGCCCGAATGATATTTAAAACTATAACATCTGTCCAAACAATAAAACCATATTTTCCCTACTGTATACGACTTGTTTAATTTATTCTAAATTAGTCAACAATTCCTGTTAATCTTCTATTTCTGCAGAGTTACACTAGATCACAAGGTGCATTTTCAGGTTTCCCACTTTCAGAAATCTACGATTGTCGCTAAGGATAATTTTGCACCTGAAAAAACTTCTCTTCACAGCACAGAAACGTCACAGAATCCTCATTGAAGGCGAAGGGGTAGTGCAGGACAGCTTTGGGTCATTGTCTTCAAAAGTTGTGGCATTCCCAGAAAGACTGTCACTAATTTTGCACATTGTAGAATTTGTTGGTCACGTTGTCAGCCACGTGAACACAAGTTCGACACAACTATTTGCCCAAGTTGGACAATACCCAGGGCGTCAGACAGTTGATTACCAGCAGCTTCCAATTCTGTGATGAGTTTTGACACCACTGAAAAGTTGGCGTTGACGCAAGCTAAAATTCCAGACAAGGTATCTGTAAAGGCCTATTTCATACTTTTCATAGCACTTGATTCATCGCTACCTAGCTCATAAAAGATTATCTTTGTTTTGGTGTAGTTGGTGCTGTAATATTTCGCAGCATTAAGCCAAGAACCACATCGTGTAACAATATGCTGAAGGGAAGGGACAGTGGGGGTGCTTGTTCCTTGAATTTCTTCACCCATAGCGGAGCTTTTCTTGCCACAGGAAATTCGTTTGTCCACATCAGGGTAATCTGATCGCACCTCTTCCGTGTAACACGTGTGCAAGTAAAGTGACGTACGCCCTACTAGATTAAAGAATCTGAAGGCCTTGACAGCTTAAGCCCTGTATGGAGCACCATCTGTTACTAGCAGCAACTATCCGGTCACATTAATTGCATAGAGTTGAAGAAAATGGCAATTGTCGAATTGTTACTCTGTCGAGAGCTAAACATGTTAGGAGGAATATTTCTACAGGCACTTCTACTTTTATAATAACTACAAAACATATGCAACATAACGCCTACCAATATCTCTGGTTTTATCTACAGACGCACAGACCTTCTGATCAGCAACACTAATTCATATTTTGTTGAGTGCCTCCTCGTAGCACACGGATAAAAAGTTATCTCTCGGTGTAGATTTCTCTGGAACTGGATGTGTTGTGAGGTTTTCCAATAACTGTCTGAAGCATGGATTCTTCGCCTTCTCTGTTCGGATTGTGCAAGACACCATCATCTCAAACAAGTCCCTGAAGAATGACTGCATGATTGAAAATGCACTTGTATGCTCAAAAGACCGAGTTTTTTTGGTGTCATTTTCAGCAATTCTCTTCACACTGCTGCTGTATTTGGTGGTATTATAGTATTGTTGCTCACTAAAGTGTTTTCCTGCACTAATTTTACCTCACATAATTTACAAAATAATATTTCTCTGTCAGTGCTGAAAATCTTCTCTTGAAAATCAAGAACGAAACCTTGAAACTTAATGCTACTGGAGCACTTTACTTTCGGCATTTTGAACCAGATTCAGTTTTTTTTTTATTCAGACTGAATTGTGTGACCACTTGTGCAAAGTTTATTACGCTAGAAGCCTTTGTTTGCTTCGAGAGAGTTTTGTCGACCCCGCGCAGCAATTTCTTACAACGAACCGATCAGTGTTTTATGCTACTTGTCTACTATATTCCTGATAAATATAGCTTCGTAATTATTCTTGTGTTTATTTGTGACAGAGCCACACGAAACACTGAAACGTGAGCAACATTTTCATGTTTTTATTCTTGTGTCCTTAAAGATACGACGAATAAATACATTTTCTGCAATGTTTGACGAAACACTTCCTATAACCAAAAACAAGTGTAAAAATGACTTTGTGCACAATAAGAATACACTTTCCTACACTGCAGCACATTGTTGTAAAATTCATCCTAAAGTTCAGAAAAAAATATGACATCTCATTGACATCCGGGCCCTAGTCATCAAATACGGCACCATTGTCCGTTTCGCTCTGCATCCCATGGATGAAAAAAGCGAGCTAAATAGCATAATATCTCCATTGCGGAACCTGTGCTGATTTCTTAGAGGAGCTGTCGCAAAAGGTCATAATGCGTGAGCTTTAAGTAGGTTTCATAATTTTACCAGAGATTTACGCCAGGGATAAAGACCTATAATTGCCTGCATCCTTCCAATGACTCTTTTCGGAAAAAGAAATGATCTGCGCTTGTTTCCAGCCGCATGGGACCTTTCATTGCGCCAGTGGCTTACATTAAAGTACTGCTAGACGGAGAGCATGTTCTTCTGCATAATCTGTGTAGAATATTACTTTTCAAGACACAAAACAGTACAAGATATTAGCTGCCAGTGGGCATTGAGTTATGTCAATGGGGAAAGTTGAAAATTGTTACTGAATTTCGTTGTTGATTCTTTCACTCAGTCTTTTTTTTATATGTATATTTTTTTATTACAGAGTCCATCAAGTTCTCTGACCGAACACGATGCGCTACCGCCACGGCGATTACTAGGTAGATGCGCTGACTACTACGCCATCCGGACACAGTGGTCGCTACAAACCGCTCGAGCTTCCCTAGCACGCCTCCGATGACACCCAAATTCTCAACGTACACCACACGCTACTCATGTGTGACCCTACTCATTAAAATCATTACTTCAAGAATCTCGTCGATTCCAGCTTATTGTGCATCTACACCGAAGGGATCGTTGACCGTCATCGCCTTACTTATGTATATGTGTGCTGTCAGTTCTTTCGGACATGTCTGAAAGAGTAGACACCACATGCATATAATTTTACATGTATCTCATCCTGTTGAGATATCTTTCTACAGCTAAGAGGCTTTAGTTGATTTTTTACAGAGCGATACCTAATTTCAACATCTGGACCGAAGCGAAAGCCGAGTGACGCATACCGCGTGGCGAGAAGATCAATCACGTACGCTAGACTTGCTTTCATATCACTTGCAAACACTATCTATCACGTCACGCCCCTCTGTGTGGCCGGCCGGTGTGGTCGAGCGGTTCTTCGCGCTTCAGTCTGGAACCGCGCGACCGCTACGGTCGCAAATTCGAATCCTGCCTCTGGCATGGATGTGTGTGATGTCCTTAGGTTAGTTAGGTTTAAGTAGTTCTAAGTTCTAGGGGACTGATGACCTCAGAAGTTGAATCCCATAGTGCTCAGAGCCATTTGAACCAAACGCCCCTCTGTCATGTTACACTCAACGTGCGAGGTGCGCCAGATCACGTGATTTTTTTATAGTTTCACTAATGTCATCAAACAGGAAGACAGCACAGGATGCGGCATATCAACTGCATTTGGGTCCGATAGCAGAGTATCTGTTGTAGAATTTTAGAACATGTTTTTTGCTCGCGTATCATGTCATTTCTGGAAACCCAGAATCTACTCTGTAGGAATCAACATGGATTCCGGAAACAGCGATCGTGTGAGACCCAACTCGCTTTATTTGTTCATGAGACCCAGAAAATATTAGATACAGGCTCCCAGGTAGATTCCATTTTCCTTGACTTCCGGAAGGCGTTCGATACAGTTCCGCACTGTCGCCTGATAAACAAAGTAAGAGACTACGGAATATCAGACGAGCTGTGTGGCTGGATTGAAGAGTTTAACGAACAGAACACAGCATGCTGTTCTCAATGGAGAGACATCTACAGACGTTAAAGTAACCTCTGGCGTGCCGCAGGGGAGTGTTATTGGACCACTGCTTTTCACAATATGTATAAATGACCTAGTAAATAGTGTCGGAAGTTCCATGCGGCTTTTCGCGGATGATTCTGTAGTATACAGAGAAGTTGCAGCATTAGAAAATTGTAGCGAAATGCAGGAAGATCTGCAGTGGATAGGCACTTGGTGCAGGGAGTGGTAACTGACCCTTAAGATAGACAAATGTAATGTTCTGCGAATAAATAGAAAGAAGGATCCTTTATTATATGATTATACGACAGCGGAACAAACACTGGTAGCAGTTACTTCTGTCGGATATCTGGGAGTATGTGTGCGGAACGATTTGAAGTGGAATGATCATATAAAATTAATTGTTGGTAAGGCGGGTGCCAGGTTGAGATTCATTGGGAGAGTTCTTAGAAAATGTAGTCCATCAACAAAGGAGATGGCTTACAAAACACTCGTTCGACCTATACTTGAGTATAGCTCATAAGTGTGGGATTCGTACCAGGTCAGGTTGACAGAGGTGATAGAGAAGATCCAAAGTACAGCGGCGCGTTTCGTCACAGGGTTATTTGGTAAGCGTGATAGCGTTACGGAGATGTTTAGCAAACTCAAGTGGCAGACTCTGCAAGAGAGGCGCTCTGCATCGCGGTGTAGCTTGCTGTCCAGGTTTCGAGAGGGTGTGTTTCTGGATGAGGTATCAGATTTATTGCTTCCCCCTACTTATACCTCCCGAAGAGATCACTAATGTAAAATTAGAAAGATTCGAGCGCGAACGGAGGCTTTCCGGCAGTCGTTCTTCCCGCGAACCATACGCGACTGGAACAGGAAAGGGAGGTAATGACAGTGGCACGTAAAGTGCCCTCCGCCACACACCGTTGGGTGGCTTGCGGAGTATGAATGTAGATGTATGTGTAGATGTAAACAATATTTTCCTAGAAAAATGATTAGGTCCTCGCTGACAGTCAGCGCATCTTCTTGTATCTCCTCTTCGGGTTTGTCAGGGTCCGCTAATGGTGGACGGTTATCATTCGGTAGCCATTTTCATTCTGTAGACTGATGCCCATCCTCTCACCGTAGTCATAATTAATCGACATTTAATTATAGCGAAACGTATCAAAAACGAGGCACACTTTCACATCACAATTTTTAATACGAAATGGAGCAAACCGAAAAGATTTTACCCATCAATATGCCAGTTATGGTCGTATTATTACAACAAATAGTACCAAAAACTATGCGTTTTCGAGAGATCCTAAATGTTCCAGTGCCTTGCAACAGTATTTATTCATAACACGCAAATTATAATATAAAAACCAACGAATAAGAGCTTCAACTGGAAACACCGTATTCCAATATGGCGTCCCTTTAAGTTCTGTTTCTGACGTAGAAAGCTATCTTGCATAGGCCTATCATCTGCCACTTTCTTCAATACGAAGCAAAAACGAAGGTGTCTGTTTCTGCCTTGAATGCTGGTGAGCGCTCCGCAACGTGAAATTCCTCGTTGTGACGTCACAAAACTCGTCCAGCTCTACTTCCTCGCTTACCCGTCCCGAGTGTGGACGGCTTAACCTACTGGACAGCTGCGTGTTCATGGATCATGTAATTATTTTTCTATGTTTATTCCTCTTTAATTTGTTAATGTTGCTTTTGAATGAGACGTAATTGGGAAACCAGCGGTGCAGTAAACTGTAAATAGACGTATGAGGAAAATCACAGTATATAAGATTCTCAGCAAGACTAATGGATAAGGCTAGTCTTACACAGGGCGTGAACGCGAACGATACGAAAAGCGTGACGTTTTTTGTATCGTCAAAACGTGTGTGTCCGCGTTACGGATCATTTCCGAAAGTGAACAGCTGGACAGAGTACGTAGTATCTTCTTAGTACGATAAGAAATTTAAAACGATGTGATGCGACATTCGTTTCTTTCTAACTGCACAGAAGACAGCCGGCCGCTGTGGCCGAGCGGTTCTAGGTGCTTCAGTCCGGAACCGCGCGACTGCTACGGTCGCAAGTTCGAATCCTACCTCGGGCATGGATGTGTGTGATGACCTTAGGTTACTTAGGTTTAAGTAGTTCTAAGCTCTAGGGGACCGATGACCTCATATGTTAAGTCCCATAGTGCTTAGAACCATTTGAACCGCAGAAGACACATTGAAATACAGATTTCTGAATTTAAATATTTGATGCTTTTTTAGAAAATTGCATGATTTGAAAATGTAATGTTTTAATACACAGCACGTTTATGTACATCGTATTTCGAACCATCTGTTGTGAAAAAACACCGGTAATTTGTGCGCCGGCGGTTGAAAGTGCCACTATATCTCTAAGTGAAAAGGAATGGATAGGAATAAAAACCTCACCAAAAGAATTGCTCAACAAATGATGGTGTGTTGTCTGTAGTTGTGTGGAACTAAAAACTTTGTTTGAAATGATCTCGGAAGGAACAGAGACAAACAAATTAGAAATACGTACAAACTTTCAGTGCATCGGTATTACGTGCTGATAGCGTCCTTTGTTAGAAATTCATGAATCTGTGTTCGAATCATCGTTGAGCACATTACCCCAACTAATCAGAGGCAAACTAATTTTCTAATTACGAGAAGGAAACGTATTCTGTATCTGAAGAAAAGTGTCTGACCTATACAAGCTTTTTATTCCTTTTAGACACGGCAACAGAACATGTTCATAGTTAGTAACTGTTTCAGAGTCTATAGAGTCTATACGCTGTCTAGCTGAGGCGGTAATGATTTAAACTTGTTGTCTGATTGTCTCGAAATAAAATGAGAAGTGTGTACAACGTCACTCACTTTTCTCCGCAGATAGAATCTCCTTTCCTAATTTCGAAATTTCATTGGGTCTTCGAAGATATTGTCCATGAAGTCTCCCGTTGGAGGAAATGAATATATTTTAAGCTCTCTGTTCAACGTGTTAAGTAAATTTCACTTGACTGATGTTTCACAATTTAAGAACTTTCTGCATTGCAGCGCGGCAGCAATCGTAAGTATCGAAATAATTATGAAAAATCCGCCTCGATTGCACAAACTACCTGGTGTTTACCTAGGTTTCAGCGCGGGTAACCACGCCTTCTTCAGAACAAACCTAAAACAGCTTGCCTAAATAGGCATAGTCAAAGGTGTTGATTTTACCCTTTGCCTATGCCTATTTAGGCAAGCTGTTTTATATTTGTTCTGAAGAAGGCGTGGTTACCCACGCTTAAACCTAGGTGAACACCAGGTAGTTTGTGCAATCGAGGCGGATTTTTCATAATTATTTCGTTTCACAATTGTTCTTCGGTATTTCATCGCTCTCCAGCCGTTAATAAAGAAGCCACAGCTATATCACGTGTGTCGTTTTTCGGAACAAAAATCTGTGTGTCTGGTGCTCCAGACGTAGCCAATAACCGAAGCTGGAGAGCGTTTCAAACTTAGATAACGTACCACGTACGGTGCTATCGTTCTGAATGCAGACCAGCCGCTTTGGAAATCATCCCCAAGTGAACAAAAGAGGTTGTAGGCTGTGTATATTTGTTGATAACAAATTACGTTAAGTCATGTCATTTGAGGTCTAAGCTTTGGCTATTTGTCAACAGAAATTTAATATTATGTAATTTGAGGCACCAACAGGGACCACCACCTAGTCAGATATGTAAGTACTTTCATACTTACACATGTATACGTAGTTTTACACACTGCTGCGTCAGAACTCTTCCTTCAGCCTGTTTATTTCTTTAGAAAAAGTGTGCTGAAAAGCCATTATTGTGTCCGAACTAGGCGTTGGTACTTCATTGCGCGTGGTCACCGGAATGAGGTTATGCTCCCTTCTCAGTGAGGCCATTCTGCTACATCGGCATCTTGGTCTACCATCTGAGGTGGTGTGTAACAACTGATTCGGTGGTGTGCCCATACTACATACAAAATCGGCTGTTCATCCGGGTTAGCATGCACACGCATCTGTCTTGACTTTTGCTCCGGCTCTGGTACCGTCCAGGGAGAACTTTAACAATTATATTAACATTATTCTGGAGTACAACAGTATTAATTAGTTAAACAATGATAGTTAAACAATGATAAAAAAAACGGCGACCGTTGTGGCCGAGCGGTTCTAGGCGCTTCAGTCTGGAACCTCGCGACCGCTACGGTCGCAAGTTCGAATCCTGCCTCGGGCATGGATGTGTGTGACGTCCTTAGGTTAGTTGGGTTTAAGTAGTTCTAAGTTCTAGGGGACTGTTGACCTCAGATGTTAAGTCCCATAGTGCTCAGAGCCATTTGAACCATTTCTGATAAAAATGCCTTGACAGTTTTCAAAATCCTCTACCTAAACGACATCCAGTTTCAAATCTGTTCTCTCCTGATTAAACGTTATCATTTGTCTTATACATAGTATAACAACATTCTGTTTATTTTATGTATTTTCATAGCTATTTTTGTTTTTATGTAGTTTTAGCCGCTTTGTTCTCCTGTCAATCCGTCTCAACCAAAATGCTGTAAACATGCTATGCATGGTAAAAGAACTGGCAATCCGTGAGAGACTCCGATTTTTTTTAAGTGCTTTATCTTATTTCAAATTGGTAATTTGAAATTATAGAAAAGATAATACGGACAAGAGTGTCAGGTAGCTGTTTGTTTGATAGCTGTAGATGTGCGTGACTGTAGATCTCACTGTATTTTCGCTTCTGAGTAATGATATAGAGGCAACACTATTGGCAGAAGAGGATACATGTTTTTGTTGGTTCTAGATGTCGATTATAAACATATATCCCTTAGAGTTTTGTTTGCCATTGAAACCTTAATATCACCTGAGACATCATATGAAGCTGCGAACTTTTAATCCTGGATGAAACTACGTCAAATCAGATAAATAAGTCCACAGGAGTTGTGGATTTTGGTATCTGCTTATTGGGGCTCGATTATATGCCCGAAAGTAAACATGGATACATCTCAAACCATCCCCATTTCGATTTTCCGCGGTTTCCCCCTAATAGGTTTGGGTAAAAGCTGCGACAATTCCTTTGTTAAGGGCACAAACGATAAGATTCTCCACACCTTCCTAATCGAAGACTCTACTCTGTCCGAAATGACTTCGTCAGCGACGGTAAGACCATAAAATATTCTTCCTTCAATGTCTTCATCCACCAAAATATTACGTGCATTAATCACACAGAAAAATACTCTTCCTCTTGTGCAGAGCCACTTTCCTAATTACTTGTTTCGACGTCTTGAAGCCTTGGGAAGTGACGCTCTCAAACTTACTGATCCAACTCGTGACGAAACGCACCGTTCTCATTTGATTGTACGTCCATTACGATCCTCGGAAATCGTCCAGTCAAACACAGACTTGCGTCATCTACAGTTAGTTTCATTAGGTCCCTGAGTTTCTAGATATTTAAGGGCTGTGACTTTTTCAAGCCATTGATTGGGAATGGTGTAGTCCTTTAATACTTTCTGTGAAGTTGTTCCGAGATCTTCTGTAAGACGACTCATTGAGTAATGAACTCATTATTTGCTTTGTAGAACAAGTTGTACATAGCCTCCCTGAAGTCCGGGCAGAGAAAGGTGGGCAAGAAGTGCTCCACATGTTGCATCGGTCTCGGCCACTGCGGGGTAACATCTGTTCTGTGGAGAAAGCAGCTATTCGTTCCCTTAGGAATGATGAGGAAGTAGCAGGTGACGAGGTAAATGCTACTGTTGTCACGACACGGGATGATTACGTCCTTAAAATGAATTCCCTTCTCAGCGACTCTGCTTCCTAGAAAGATTAAACAGCGATCCCACGAAAAGGTTAAACGCCAGACTCTTTCGCTACTGAAAAAAGGCGCTTTGACGGAAGATTTGAGCAAGAAATTTCAGTCTGACACTGCCGTTCCGACAAGGTTGCATGGCCTCCCAAAGATGCATCAGGAGGGGCACACATAAGCCATTTAGTTAGGGCACTTACAACCTGGCGAAACTGTTGACAGGTTTGATGGATTTTACTCAACGGCTGAAGCCCTTGAGGCTGGATTCTTAATTTACTTGTGAGTTTGGCTGTGGTACCTCTATTCACGCAGGTCCCTCTGGAAGAGTCCTTGTGTTTGATTAGTGAAAAACAGGATGAGGAGTTGGTGAAGATTTGTCATTATGCGTTTGTATGGCTCATAGATGCCAATTTATTCACGGAGGATTTGAAAATTGTCAGTTGTATTGCGAACATCCGTTATTATGTGCCGATTACTTGCGAGCAACATTTTCTATTATCACTGAACCTACAGGGTCGAACTACGTACGTCTGCAGTGGCATCTGCTGAGGTAGTTTTATCTGCCGAATATCTTTGGGATGAGTGCGGTTTCAGCCGTTGAGGAGGCAATGGGTTCAGATGCTAGGCAAACTTTTCAGCTTTGAAATAAGGACAATGCGCACTTATTCGTTTTATTCTGCTCGGCGCTATGCTAGAGTGAAGATGTATTTAGCTAACGTTGTGTTATATTGTACTATTAAAAACGGCTGCAAATAAGTACTCTGGGAAGGAGAGAGAGAGAGAGAGAGGGGGGGGGGGGAGAGACAGGGCTGGGGGTGGGGATGAGAGATAAATATTTATTAAAGCTGCACTGGATTTGTGTTAGTGAATTTCTACATTAGATTATAAAGCTCCTCTAATACAACTACTCTGGGTCAAAACGTAACATTTCCCTTCGGTTAAATATTTGCCGAACCACACTATGTTGGAGAGATTTCTTAGGCACTGATATTCAATGCATTGCAGAGTGGGACTTGCGGCTACGATCACGGTACTGTTTATGAGCTATAGTCGATTCTCATTCGGGTTTAGTAAGACAGTATCTCATTCACCAAATAGGTTCTGCATCTTATATGCTTTTTCAAATGTGCGTTATGGAGCGGATCTTTGTGTGACTATGATGGGAGCACCATGTGTCCCATGCAACCTTCAGTGCTTTGTCCTGTGTAAAATCTTTGTATTCTTGATATCAAATAATAAGTATAAAGTGAAATGAAGTCCCATATCTATATATCATCTTCATCCCTTCCATCAATTTAATTAAATGAAGTGCAAATTTTGCAAGATGGTAGTAGCGAACAGCCTTGAGGCATTACATCCATATTTCATAGAGAAGTAACTAATTAAGTTGTCTAATGCCATTAATTGAATTGATAGCTCAGTGAAAACACTTCTGTTCTTAGCAATTATTCATACTGCAAGCATTATTTTGCACAAGCAAATTATATTATTTTTTAAATCACAGAGAAGTTTGGCTCGAGAGCTTCAGTAAAGCAAGACCTTCACAGTTCTGATACTATGTTATACGATAGCGTGGCCATGACAAAGGAGTGTGATAAATTTGCGAATAAATGAATGCATGAGCTCGGACACATATCCCGCTGATCAGGTCAAAACTCAGTATTGTTTGTGGGCGTCAAACGCGGGTCAGTGAAGAGAAAATTTATCGGTGACCAATAGTAATACATTTTACATGATAAAACATCCTCCGTTCCATTTAAATGTGTTTATCTGTGACAAACCATGCATGAGAACAGTCAGGCTGTGTAATATTATTTTCTTTGGGATGTACTCATTTTGGGAAAGGGGCAAATTATATGTGGTATTTAATGGTCACTGAAGAGAGGTGCTCGGGCATACACTTATATGAAACTAACAGACATCATGTAGACTTCGGGGATATCCCAATGAGAACTTCACTTTGCATTCAACGTCCTTCTGGAGATACGTTAACATTACCTTTTCCTGTCTGTCCCGTGAACGTGATGTTCCAAACAGAATTTTGAACCACTTCAGCTATCTTCATCCCAGCATTAAATCTTCCTTGTAGGCTGAAAGTGAATGGAAACTTCCATTTTGAACGTAATAATTTACAAAATACATAATGGCACCCTGGGACACAACGAAAACCGATATCTGCATGGAAAGAGTTGCCATCCAACGTATCAATGTAGTGGCGTTCGTGCTATGGTACTCAGAGCATATGCTATTTGCTAAAAAGGAACTTCATATTTAGCGGTTTCGGCTACATTTAAGGAAAATTGATGCTCCGAGATACCGATTCGCCAGGCCCAGACGTGGTTGCAGAGAATCATAAATCTGTGACCTTTATTCCTTCTGCTGGGGACATATCCTTCAAGAGCGGAACAATTTTAAGGGGTTTTGACATTAAGAGTGTGTTACATACACATGCTGAGATTAGGGCACTACTCGGCTATGTCTAGGATGATTTGGAACTTAGAAAGCCTGAAATATAAAAGATTTCGTGTCTGTAGGGAAATGCTTACATCGTCTGGTCAATTTGCACAGTTCAGGCCAGATGTGTAGCGCGTTGTCGTCACACGAGGGTACAACAGCGTGAAAAATTGGCAGTAGTGTAACACTGTTTATACGACGAACATAGGATGAAATCCGACGAGACGTCGGTAATTTCCAGTACATCTCGTTTTTGAAACAGTGTGTGTAAGGAGGCTACGAAATTAGGTTGATTGGCAATATGATTAATGGAGACAAGGGATTCCCTATTAGCAGAACGTGGAACCCCGAACTATCTCGCATCAGAACGCAACGTTTTTTGATGCAGACTGCTCGTTACCTGCTACTTCATCATCATTCCTAAGGGAACGAATAGCGGCGCCAGTGGCAGAGACCGATGCAACATGTGGAGCACTTCTTGCCTACCTTTCTCTGACTGGACCTCCGGGAGGCTATGTACAACTTGTTCTCCAAAGCAAATAATGGGTTCATTACTCAACGAGCGGCCTTACTGAAGATTTCGAAACAACTTCACAGAAAATACTCTTACTCCTGTGTACAGTCACTTTCCTAATAACTTGTTTCGACGTCTATGCGGATAGTCTTTCAATGCGACATCTCGTTGGCGCTTGTGTTTCTAGCCACAAGCCAGGTCCTGGGGGCAGCATCTATGGCAGGCGGCGCATGCGTCGTGTACAGTACGGGGGCTTATACAAGACGACGGTTTCCAACCTAGGCACCTGTTTTCAACGGAGTGCAGCAACAGCAGGGCTTCCTGGACATCGCTTCAAGTTCTGGCGTTATGATTCTTGCTAATAAACAACAGTATGATCAGCGAACAGGTTCACATAACTTCACATGTCGTTCAGTAGATCCTTTAAATGTGTAGTGTGCCGTACCAGTCCCACAACATATCGCTTGAAGTTCTTCTGAAGTTTGTTTCGGAGCTGTAGTTCAGCATTACTGTAGCTAGTTTATCTTACTGCGAAAACTCTCATGTCTATCGAAAAGTAAATGGAGTTTCCGTCCACAGGCTCAGGCGGGCCCATTGATAGGTGTCATTGGATTCGATATGGAGGGGCGTGGCTTCAGCACACCGCTTTCCTGGCCATTGTCAGATTTCGTGACCTGGAGACGCAACTACTAGGTCAAGTAATTCTTCAGTTGGCATCACGCGCCTGAGCATAGCCCATGGCACTACCACGAATCGAAACCGAGTCCTCTGCATGGCAGCAATCTAGGCACCCTGACGAGTTCCTTTTTCTGCCCCCTTGAGCCCTTCCTTGCACTCGCCAATATTCAGCCTTCTCGGTCTGCCCACATGGTATTAAGGGTATAGGTTCAGACAATGATAACTGGCGCCTTAAAATGTATTCATTTCAGCCGGCCGCTGTGGCGGAGCGGTTCTAGGCGCTTCAGTCCGGAACTACACGGCTGCTACGGTCGCAGGTTCGAATCCTGCCTCGGGCATGAATGTGTGTGATGTCCTTAGGTTAGTTAGTTTTGAATAGCTCTAAGTCGAGGGGACTGATGACCTCAGATGTTAAGTCCCATAGTGCTTAGAGCCATTTGAACCGTTTTGTATTCATTTCAATGTGTTAGTTTTCTTCTGAGTCCAGCAGTGTTCCCACAAATATATCACATAATTCTCTATGTCATGTTTTTTTGCATGGCGCAGGTCCACCACTCAGTGGACCATGTCTGTCAGTGTGAATTATCCGTTTTGCGTCCACACATTCACACTTCAATGCCCGACCTGCTGCCTAGGGGAAAATAAACATTAATGACTTGCTTTTGCAAGGCGTACTTGGAGGTACTAACAAACCTGAAAACATAGTACTTAAAACAGCTACAATTAATAGTCTACAAATGGAAACTGATGTAACACAGCTCAGTACACTGTCCTCAGTCATCAGTAGATAAGTTGCATATCTGCACTTATTCCCCTTACGCCCTATATATGTTATAATTAAATTAAAGTGAAAAAAGGAAGGAAATCCATTCGCAAGCAGAGAGAACCTCTCATCACTCTGTCATTCTCTCCATGACTACCTCACAACGTTTACTTTTTCCCTTGACAAAAATCGTAGGATAAGTGCTACAAACTCCTGTTTCGATATAAATTCAAAATCCTATATTCGATTATCGCTTTTAAGAGGATCGTTGTTAGTCAGATGTCGACGTAGAGATCAATACTCAGTCCAGTAAAGTAGGGCGCGCTAGATGACTCATGGCACTTTCATCTAGATGTGCTATTTATGCAAGTGCAAAGTTTAAGAGATTTTGAAAGCCAGTCATCTCAGTCTTCTATCTGGAATAGTTTTGTAGCTTCTCATTCTCTCCATTAACGAAGTCCTCTTGAGCGGGTGGTTTATGGACTACCACAGCCACTCAGCTGCTGAGGAGGACTTATTGAATAATAGTCGATCTTATTTGTTCCAAAGAAGTTCGTCTTATCGCCGCCGCCTCTTCTGACTGTCTCAATGCAAAGATTAGCAGAATTCAGACAACACTAGTGTTGTCGTCTGAAGAGCAGAGTCCCAAAGTAAGATTGGTATTGACTCATGAAAAGGCATCCGACGTGATTGTGGCGCACGACGGAAATTAACAGACTTTGAACACGGAATGGTAGTTGGAGCTAGACCAATGGGACATTCCATTCTGGAAATCGTTGGTTAATTCAATATTCCGAGATCCGCAGTGTCAAGTGTGTGCCGAGAATACCAAATTACAGGCATTATCTCTTACCACAGGCAACGCAGTGGCCGACGGCCTTTACTTACAGACCGAGAGCAGCGGCGTTTGCATAGAGTTAATAGACAAGTAACAATGCATGAAATAACAGCAGAAATCAATGTGTGACGTACGACGAATGCATCCGTTAGGACATTGGGTTGAATTTTGGCGTTAATGGGTTATGGCAGTAGCCGACCGACGCGAGAGCGCTTTCTAAGAGCTCGACATCGCCGGCAGCGCCTCTCCTGGGTTCTTGATAATATCAGTTGGACCCTAGACGACTGGAAAACCGCGCCCTGGTGGGACGAGTCCCGATTTCAGTTGGTATGAGCTAGTAGTAGCGTCTGAGTGTGGCGCAGACACCGTGAAGCCATGGACGTAAGCTGTCAACAAGGTACTGTGGTGGCTCCATAATCGTGTAGGCTGTGTTTGCACGGAATGTCCTGGGTCCTCCGGTTCAACTGAAGCTTTCCTTGACTGGAAATGGTTTTGTTGGATACTTGGAGACAATTTGCAACCGTCCGTCGATTCACGTTCCAAAATAACTGCCGGCCGAAGTGGCCGCGCGGTTCTGGCGCTGCAGTCTGGAACCGCGAGACCGCTACGGTCGCAGGTTCGAATCCTGCCTCGGGCATGGATGTGTGTGATGTCCTTAGGTTAGTTAGGTTTAACTAGTTCTAAGTTCTAGGGGACTAATGACCTCAGCAGTTGAGTCCCATAGTGCTCAGAGCCAACAGCCAAAATAACTAATTCATGTCAGCCAGTCATAATTGTTCCCGATTGCTTTGAAGAACGCCCTAGACCATTCAAGCGAATGATTTGGTTACCCAGATCGCCCATCAGTCCCATCGAATATTTATGGGACATAATCAAGAGGTAAGTTCGTGCACAACATCCAGCACCGGCAACACTTTCGCAACTGTGGACCGTTATAGAGGCAGCATGGCTGACTGTTTCTGCTGGGGACTTCCAACGACTTATTGTGTCAATACCACGTCGTGTTGCTGCTGTGCGCCAGACAAAAAGCTTTTTTACACGAATTAGAAGGTATCCCATTACTTGTGTCACCTCAGTGTAGTGTGAACTTTATGCCAGTCACTATACAATGACGAGTCTTGTAAATTTGTCTGTATCAAGTGGTACTTTTATATTCAGAGACTGTTGTCAGTACTCAGAAATTCCCCTGGGAATGGATTGCACAAACTTCAGCAAATATTCATAACTATATTGCCACAAAGTGAACTAACACACCACTGGCCATTAAAATTGCTACACCACGAAGATGTGCTACAGACGCGAAATTTAACCGACAGGAAGAAGATGCTGTGATATGCAAATGGTTAGCTTTTCAGAGCATTCACACAAGGTTGGAGCCGGTGGCGACACCTACAACGTACTGACATGAGGAAAGTTTCCAACCGATTTCTCATACACAAACAGCAGTTGACCGGCGTTGCCTGGTGAAACGTTGTTGTGGTACCTCGTGTAAGGAGTAGAAATGCGTACATCACGTTTCCGACTTCGATAAAGGTCCGATTGTAGTCTATTGCGATTGCGGTTAATCGTATCGCGACATTGCTGCTCGCGTTGGTCGAGATCCAATGACTGTTAGCAGAATATGGAATCGTTGGGTTCAGAAACGTAATACGGAATGCCGTGCTGGATCCCAACGGCCTCGTACCACTAGTAGTCGAGATGACAGACATTTTATCCACATGGCTGTAATGGATCGTGCAGCCACGTCTCGATCCCTGAGTCAAGAGATGGGGACGTTTGCAAGACAACAACCATCTGCACGAACAGTTCGACGACGTTTGCAGCAGCTTGGACTATCAGCTCGGAGACGATGGCTGCGGTTACCCTTCCCGCTGCATAACAGACAGGGGCGCCAGCGATGGTGTACTCAACGACGAACCTGGGTGGACGAATGGCACAACCTCATTTTTTCGGATGAATCCAGGTTCTGTTTACGGCATCATGATGGTCGCATCCGTTTTTGGAGACATCGCGGTGAAAGCACATTGGAAGCGTGTAAAAAAAAAAAAAAAAAAAAAAAAAAAATTCGCCATACTGGCGTATCACTCGGCGTGATGGTATGCGATGCCATTAGTTACACGTCTCGGTCACCTCTTGTTCGCATTTACGGCACTTTGAACAGTGTACGTTACATTTCAGATGTGTTACGCCCCGTGGCTCTACTCTTCATTCGATCCCTGCGAACCCCTACATTTCAGCAGGATAATGCACGACTGCATGTTGCAGGTCCTGTACGGGCCTTTCTGGATATATAAAATATTCGACTGCTGCCCTGGCCAGCACATTCTCCAGATCTCTCACCAATTGAAAACGTCTGGTCAATGGTGGCCGAGCAACTGGCTCGTCACAATACGCCAGTCACTACTCTTGATGAACTGTGGTATCGCGTTGAAGCTGCATGGGCAGCTGTACCTGTACTCGCCATCCAAGCTCTGTTTGACTCAATGCCCAGGCGTATCAAGGCCGTTATTACGGCCAGAGGTGGTTGTTCTGGGTACTGATTTCTCAGGATCTACGCACCCAAAATTGCGTGAAAATGTAATCACATGTTAGTTGTAGTATAATATATTTGTCCAATGAATACCCATTTATCATCTGCATTTCTTCTTGGTACAGCAATTTTAATGGCCAGTAGTGTATTTTGCGTTATAGTTCCACTCAAGCTCCCCCTCGAGCAAGCCAAAGAGCCCATTGCAGTACTGACGAGTGCATTTTCACCCAGCTCAACAGTACTGATGTTACGAATACAGGTTGTGTATTACTAACACGTCGTTTTTTCCACCTGATCTCTTTCAGATTGTAAAACCATTGTAATGGTTGGGTAGGCATGGAGTGCTGGGGAAGTTCGTGAAATCCACACTCCGAAACACTGCAGGCAGTGCAGAGAAAATTTTAAAAAATAACTTCTGTTTTTGTACAGTATAATATTTGTAGTACCACCCTATTCAATCTGTTGAATGCATTGAGCTGACGTAGTTACACCGCCGGTTCTGTTTATACGTCCACCTCTCGACAGACAGTGCTGAGATGGATTTTCAGTTACGAACCTGCAAGGTGGAAAAGCGGCGCAGGGCCCCTCGCCTCCCTTTGAGATGTTACCATTAGCGGCCTGTATTATTCATCGCCCCGGCGGCTAGCTCGCTACTCACATAATTTTTCTGTTTCTGCGACATCAAAGGACGGGATGAATAATTCGCTGAATTCTGGCGGGCCCCGCCTGTCCGCCGCGTGTGCTGCTCGTTAAAATTTACATTAGAGGCCGCGGCGGCAGCGTGCAGGCCGCTCGCTGCGCCCTGAGCCCTGCGGCCTGTGGCGAGCGCTCGTTGCAAAGGCTGCGGGCGGGCAGCTAGGGACGAGCCTGTCAAAAGGCTGCTGCTCAACCCGCAGGTCCTCCACACTGGGAGCGCCACTGAAGTCTCTCATTGTAACATGAAAATAGCAGTCAAGTTTTCATTTTATGCGGGTTGTAACTGGTATAACTGCAGATAATTTTATACGTGGTATTTTGATTTGTATACACATCAGTGTGTTCATTTTTTTTACTGCATCGAACAGTTTTCCCATAAACACTCCACAAACTTTACGACCTGATATTTTCTGCACGGTCGTACTGCACCATTAAGCCAATATAGACTAACCGTTTTGCATCCACGTGTCTTACCTTCAACAACTATCCTGCTGCTCGGGGTAAAATAATCAGTAATGGCTTGTATTGCCACGTGTACTTGGAGATATTAACCAACCTAAAAATGTTCTACTCCTAATATAAGTTATTTCTAGTCTGAAAATGACGTAAATATTGACGTAATATTGTTCGGCCGCCCGGTTGGCCGTGCGGTCTAACGCACGGCTTTCCGGGCTGGAAGGAGCGCCTGGTCCCCGGCACGAATCCGCCCGGCGGATTTCTGTCGAGGTCCGGTGAGCCGGGCAGTCTGTGGATGGTTTTTAGGCGGTTTTCCATCTGCCTCGGCAAATGCGGGCTGGTTCCCCTTATTCCGCCTCAGCTACACTATGTCGGCGATTACTGCGCGAACAAGTTCTCCACGTACGCGTACACCACCATCACTCTACCACGCAAACAGGGGCTACACTCGTCTGTTGTGAGACGTTCCATGGGGGGGCACCGGGAGCCGAACCGCACAATAACCCTGGGTTCGGTGTGGGGCGGCGGAAGGGTGAAGTGGACTTCGGTAGTTCAAAATGGTTCAAATGGCTCTGAGCACTATCGGACTTAACTGTTGTGATCACCAGTCCCCTAGAACTTAGAACTACTTAAACCTAACTAACCTAAGGATATCACACACATCCATGCCCGAGGCAGGATTCGAACCTGCGACGTAGCGGTCGCGTGGTTCCGGACTGAAACACCTAGAACCACTCGGCCACAGCGGCCGGCTACAATGGCAATCCATGGAATGGCGCCACACTACCTGTCCTCCAATGACAAACCTCAAAGCCGCACCCTAAGCCGATAAAGTCATGGTGAAAATCTTATGGTACTCTGAAGGGCTCATTCTGTTTAATGTTCTCTCCCGTGATGCAAGGGTCACCTCGGAAATGTAATTTGTACCCTCAGGAGATCGAAGCAACGCTTCAGCATATTCATTGGCACAAAGATGCAAACGAACTTCTCCCTCTTCATGCTCAGGCCGTCACACAAGTCTGTGAACCCGGGAGAATCTCACAATACTAGTATTCAATGAACTGTGGATGAAGCCCGACCAACAGTCATTACATGCATTGATCAAAAACGATAGTGTATTGAGAATGGCTAGTTTCTAACTGAAATCTAGATCTGCCAATAAAATTTAAAAAGGACGACGTATAGCTGAAATCTATTACTTACAAGTCAATATAACAGCCACTGCGTGCAACAGCCTTCTGAATGGAAGGTAAGCTGATGACTGATCAGACTGTTTCTGACCACCCAGTGTAGCAGGTATTGAAACGCGAAACAATCAGCAACTTAAATGTCTCCACTTGCTAATTCCCAGAATGTAAATACTAGCCTTTCTTCAGGTTACTTGTTCGTCCCGTGTGTAGCACATTGCTTTTAAATATCCTCCTGATCTGTAATGAGTAGCCCGCATTTGGAATAACGCTGAGGAAAGCTAAAGATGCTACTCAGCGATAAGCACACTTTCTCCAAGCATTTCACATTTACGTGTACGTTGAGGCACCTAATTTCTTCCTTTCTTAAGCCATTTTTCTTTTTTACGTCCAAAACAGTGCGCTCGCTGTGCAAAACAGTCACCTCTGAATATCAGACTTCTGTGTCGTGATTCTAACTATATTGTGTTTTGCCTGTGTGCCGATTACTAGCGCAAAAAAAAGGCAATAACGCAGCGTTCTTCGGCTTCGCCCCGCTATGTTGTGTTCTGTTCGCACGAGTGTAAACTGTTGCTGACAGACACAAGCATATGGTAGTCAACACTTGCGAATTGTCTGCGAACGCACATTCACTTGTGTCGTTTCCCGTTCGGCCCGGTGTAGAGAGTGCTTTACGTAGCTGATAGTGCGGTCCGATGTCAGAGTGAGTCCTTCCAGAGGAAGAAGACACGGCGGGACCAGTAATCGCCATCGCGGTGAACGACGCCGCGGATCTTGGGGCCGGTGTCCGCTGCCTCCGCCGGCATTCCGGCCGTTTTTCTGAATCGCCCGGAATGTCTGTCTACAGGCTGCGGGCCGGGCTCCATGTTTTGGTGCTCCCCATCCCTCCCCCCCTCCCCTCTCGGAAGGTCGCACCGTGGGAAACTCCTTTGAGAGGTGGACCACCGCCGCGCTCTCTCTTGCGTCCGCGTCCTCTCGCCCCCCCCCCCCCCCCACACACACTCTCACAGCCGCAGCCAGCTACTCGTCCCGATCTCCGCTGCTTCCTACATCCAGCCGCAGTATTTACATTACCCTCTCCCAACAACAAAATGGGCCGTAGAACCAGCGGCAACAGAAACTAACTTGGTCATGTGATTAAGCACAGCCGATCTCTATTGAGAAGTAGTGTGCGTTCTTATCTCGGACTGCAAACTCGGAAAGTGATGGAAACGGCATCGCGGCAGCCGCAAATGTTTCTTGTTGTAGCATCCATACTAGTTCGAGTGACGTACAAATAAAAATTAGAAATTTCAGAAATACATCTTTGACTTATAAATGAGAAGAGCAAAAATACTCCAGACTTCAGTCCTTCTTTTTAAAAGCTATCCAGGGTAATTTTTTCCGCCGTGTACAAACCCTAGGGACTGATCGATGAGAGGATACGAAACAAAACAGGTTCAAATGCCTCTGAGCACTATGGGACTTAACATCTGAGGTCATCAGTCCCATACAACTTAGAACTACTTAAACCTAACTAACTTAAGGACATCACACACATCCATGCCCGAGGCAGGATTCGAACCTGCGACCGTAGTAGTCGCGCGGTTCCGGACAAAACAGGTCTGCTGAACTTATGCCCTGCAATGGTTTCCATGCTATACCATTTATTCAATCACACTTTGTTACAAAGACAGAGGTCTAATATGCGCTGTATCATGCAGCCACAGTTACGGTATGCATAGTTTCTTTCCAGAGAGTGGTACTGTTCCTCATATGTCATGCCCTAGCGCCCTCTCCTGCCTTAGTAATTGGTAAAGTGCCCGATTCACTCGCTGCCTCACCTTGTAATGCATGTGATACAGCCTTGTACATAATGGTTCCGGATTCGATTCGAGAGTTTGCCGACTTGGTGTTTACTTACGGAATGGCAAATGGCAACGGACGGCGGGCAGCAAGGTTGTGTCAAGGGACATATCCCCGCCGGTAACAAACAAAGCATTCAATGTTTGCAGTAGATTTTCGCCGTTTGTCTGACAAGGGGAGGCCGCCAATTGTGAAATTCAGATTCGATTCATACTGCGCATAATAAAAGCTCATGGCCAGAGGTGTAATGTGGCTAAGCACCAAGATGCACTTCTCAGCCGCTGTCGAGAAAATCGACAGTTAAAAGAAACCGTTGCCGTGAAATACTCTCTACGATAAGTAATTTTCTACAGCGTCGTGGCGCAGCGGTAAGCGCTCGGGTTTGTAATCCGAAGGTCGCCGGATCGAATCTCGCGCCATGTAACCTTTTTTTTTTTAGTACTTGTTTTTTGTAATTCAAATATATATATAATTCCCGGCAATCAGTTGCAACAATTATGCATATAATATGTTGTTGAAAGTCGTTTGTCGTGGAAAAACTGGCGACTTCGAACATCATTGTGTTTTCCGCAAACAAAGTTGTATTTCATAAATGTTATTAATTGTCTTCATAATGTTAACCACGTATAGTTAACGGAAGACGTAGAGACGATATTCCGAAACGAATACGTATAGCGTAAGCCAAACGTTCGAATTAGAATAGAGACCCCACGAACACAAATTTGCCGTGGCGGGTATGAAATATAAACTCCGTTACTCGCTCGTTACACTTGAAAGACAGATGTTGAATGGGCCGAAACGAGCCGCCGCATAACAGCGTAGTTACCTGCTAACTTCGAAAGAAGGTAGATGCGCAACTTATAACATCGTCGAAAATCAGTGCGGACGGGAGAGCTTTGGTACAACCTGTTAAAAAAACGTAAAACTGGAGGCGGTACAATTGGAGAGCGATCCGCCTTCACCAACATGCATAAGCAATTCATTAATAGTTGTATATATATATATATATATATATATATATATATATATATATATATATATATATATATATAAAAATTACAAAAAACTAGTAATAAAAAAAATTGCATGGCGTGAGACTCGGTCCGGCGACCTTCGGATTACGAACCCGAGCGCTTACCACTGCGCCACGACGCTGTGGAAGGTTATTAATCGTAGAGAGTATTTCACGGCAACGGTTTCTTTTAACTGTCGATTTTCTAGACAGCGGCTGAGAACTGCATCTTGGTGCTTTGCCACATTACACCTCTGGCCATGAGCTTTTATTATGCGTGGTATGAATCGAATCTGAATTTCACAATTGGCGGCCTCCCCTTGTGAGACAGGACCGTTTCAGGAAGCAGGAAGTCATGGAGGACGTACCCGAAATGTTCGGATACCAGAGCTGGAGGAAAATGTGATAAACGCTGTAGAAGCCAACTGCCGTGTCAATACTAGGGTGACAGATGTTACTTCACTTATCACTTACAGCGTGTGCGACAGACTTTCCACATCGGGAGCGGTTTTGTCATTGGTTTCTTCACCAGGCAACCACGATTCCGGTATTTGTGTCATCCATCCTATTCACAGATGAGGCCACCTTTAATCGGAGTGCTCTCTTCAACTTTCGTAACAGTCATATGTGGGATAGTATGCAGAACCCTATCGTATGGTGACAGCGAATCATCAGCATCGGTGCAGACGGAATGTGTGGGCTGGGATAACTGGCAGCCATATTATGTGTCCAGTCTTCCCCCACGTCACCTAACAGGCCGGAACTATCGGCGTTTCTTGCAGGTGACTTAGCCTCTCCTGATGGAAGAAGTGCCATTGACGATTGTAAGGGTTATGTGGCTGCTGCATGATGGTTCTCCAGCCCACTTCGCCGTTAACGTCCGGACGCATCTCAATCGTGCCTTACCTAGTCGATGGATCGGACTACTGGGGCCTAGTTGCATGGCCTGCTCGTTCGCCGGATCTCAATCCGTGCGATTTCTGGTTATGAGGCCTTCTCAAATCTATCGTGTATGCAGAGCCCATTCCAGACGTGGAGACACTGGAGCAGCGTACTCATGCTGCCTTTGACACTGTTCGGATACAGCCTCGTCGATGTCAATGTGTGAGACAGGAAATCCTACGGCGCTTACACGTATGCGTTAAAGCACATGGAAACTATTTTCAACACATACTGTAACTGCGGCTGCGCGGTACAGCGCGTATTGGACCGCAGTCCCTGTAACAATGTATGATTGAATAAATGGTCTCTAGAATGGAAACCATGCATTTCAGGACATAAGTTCATCAGACCTTTTTTGTTCCGCATCCTTTCGTCGATCAATCCCTAGGGTTTATACTCGGTGGAAAAAAATCACGCTGTATATGTAGGTTGAACCACAATTCCACCGACAAACTTTCAGAGATGAATGGTGGGCTCCATGTGGTTCCCAAGTCGTGCAGCGACCGTAAACCATAAAATTACCAAATACGCAGCAACCAGCCGCAAAATCATGTTTTATTTATTCACTTTACCAAATCGATTTCAACTGATTAACAGCGATCATCGGTGCTTTCAACCAATATGTGCCTTGAGCCACTCACTACTCAGGGCACATATTGGTTGAAAGCACCGATGATGACTGTTAATCAGTTGAAATCGATTTGCAAAAGTGAATAAATAAAACATGATTTTGCGACTGGTTGTTGCATATTTGGTAATTTTAAACTTTCAGAGGTTGCCAGAATGAGATTTTCACTCTGCAGCGGAGTTTACGCTGATACGAAACTTCCTGGCAGATTAAAACTGTGTAGCCGACCGAGACTCGAACTCGGGACCCTTGCCTTTCGCGGGCAAGCGCTCTACCATCTTTTTTTTTTTTTCTTTTTTTTTCTTTTTTTTCTTTCCTACTACAAGGCAGCATAAGCGGCCAAAAATTTAATTTTCAAAAACTAACACTTGACTTGCTGTGTTCCTTCCTTGGTGACTGCAACAACTTAGAAGCTTCTACTTTCTTTTTTTTAATTTTAAATGAAGGAAGGTAAGAGAAAGGAGAAACAGAAACCTTTATTATTCACAAAATAAACATAGTACGTCCTGACACATGATAACTGTCCTGGAAGGAACCTCGCTGCCGTCCTACCATGCAGCATGAAATAACAACAAAATCAAAATGAGGCCACTTCCGGCACCCTAAAGAAAAATGTTTATGGATATGAAAACAAAATTTGAAGTACATCCAATTGCTAACTGTTCAAGCGTGAGTTTTTCGTAGGTCGCATACTCGCATAGTGTTCTTAGTCGATCACATTACTTGGTCGGTTTCACAACGAAAGCACTGCCGCTCATCTTTGCGCACCCGGCACACCCCAAGTATATGGCGGGTCCGCAAATACCGTTACCAGGAAATTGGCATACCAATCCTTGTACTTTTGTAGCCGTAATAGTTTCGTGTGTCCATCTTGCAAGTATTGCCAGTAATCCAGGACGTTCAGTAAGTTCGTACGTGTGTCTCTAAAGATGTAATGGACCGTCATACCTGTGATCCACGCCACTGCGTTCGTCTTATGACGCGGAAAATACGTTTCCTCTGGAAAAAATACTATGTCAGAACAGACTGCTGCATAGATAGTGCGCCGCATGAACGCTATTATCTTTCTTGCGAGAGTCCAGACAGCCAATGCCTCGCCGCAGACCAGCCGATGGTCGTCCGTATCCAGCACGCCGCATTGCTGACACAAGGGCGAATCCGCCAAATGTATTGCGTACTTTTTATCATTTGTAGGGTATTTTCTGTTGACGACAATGTACCATGTTGACCTGACAGATGTAGGTAGGTGGGGGTGGTGGACCGTGCGCCACACCACGTGCCAATTAACAGCTGGATGTTTGCGTTCCACCCTATTCCCGGCGATCTGTCGAAGAAGCAGATGGTACACGTCCTTCGATGTCGACTGTCCGATCGTCGGTAAACGCTCTCGAACGTAACTGTGTTCCACGAGGAACGTGCGCACATACGTTAAAGGGGGTGATATATGGCCGACACTGACTGGAGGAAGATGCGATGTGGGTACGAGTTCTTCGATGATCGTCCCCGTAAGCGAGTGATTCCTGTTGCGCCACCGTTTGAGCATAGTATTAATATACATGGCACGCGCCTTCTCGTGCACGTTCACTAAACCAACGCCCCCCTCTCGCGCTGGGAGGGTAAGCGTGTTGTACTGTACCTTAAAGAGTTGTCCCAGGCACACATAGTACCCAAAAGCCGCCTGAATCCTCATAGCCATCGTGCGCGTCAAGGGAAGAAGGTGCGTCAGGTGGCACATCATGGGCGCGAGATAAAGGTTGACGAGTAACACTCGCTGCAGCATATCCATCGACCGTAGGGCGTTTAGTCGTACTGCCGTGCGGACTCTGAGTAACAATCTTCGGTAGTTGTCCGCAGCCGTTCTCGCTGTCTCTTTATGAAAGGTGATACCCAAACAGCGGAGGGTTTCCACCGCAGGTAAGGGTCCTTCCGTTCCTGGTTCTAGTCCACGCCCCACATGCATGAATTGTGATTTTCGGTAGTTGACCACACGTCCAGCTGCCATCCCATACGTCTGTAGCCAATCCAGTGCTGTTTGAGTCTCCCTCTCATTCCGTACGAGGAACACAATACCATCCGCGTATGCTCTGCATTTGAATGATAATTGCCGTAGGGAGATCCCGCTAAGACGACGGCGAAGGCCTGCGAGGCACGGTTCTAAGGCGATTGCATAAAGGAGGATCGACGAGGGGCAACCCTGTCTCACTGATCTTAAAATCTTAAAATACTCAGTTCTCCCTCCGTTGACCACCATCGCTGATCTGGCGCCGTGCAACAAATGCATCACAGCATTGGTCAATAATGGCGAGACATCCATCCTATTCATCACCGCCGCGAGGTACACATGATCCACGCGATCAAAAGCATGATCGAAATCTACTGCAACCATCGCCCCCCGGAGGCGGCATGCAACCGCGAGGGCGACGACGTCACGATAGTCTCCCAAGGCTGTGTGGATATTACTGATGCCGCCAAGACAAGTCTGATCGGCATGTATTCGATTCTCCAGCGACTTTTTAATACGACTTCCCAGGATGCGCATGAAGATCTTGTAGTCACTATTAAGGAGGGTCAAGGGGCGATAATCACAAGGCCGTTTGCCACCACGGGGCTTCGGTATTGGTATCCTGAGCCCTTCCGTGAATTGAATGTGAACCGGTACTTCTTGCTGCAGAAGCTCATTAAACATACATAGCCACATCGGTGTCATAATGGTCACAAAGGCACGGTAAAATTCCAACGGGAATCCGTCTGGACCTGGGGACTTGTTGCAAGCACCTCGTGTAATCGCTTCCTCCAGCTCTTCACACGTAATTTCAGATAACCCGTCCGCTTCCCCGTCCACACTCGTCGCGTCTGGGATCTCTTCCAGGACGTTCCCCAGCTCCCTCTGACCCTCCCCGTTGCTCGCATAGAATCTGCTAAAATGATCCGTGAACGCCTGTGCTATGCCCCTCTGTGTTGTAAAACGACGGCCATCGCCGAGATCGATCTCATGTATTAAATTCCTGCGTCTTCTTCGTCTTTCCTTTATCACATAATGCATCGAGGGAACCTCGTTGGGCAGGAAATCCTGCGACCTCGCGCGTATCATCGTACCTGCCATCCTCTGCATCGCAAGTTGTACCAGCTTCGCTTTAACTCGGTGGACGGCCGTTTGGCGTTCTGGTGTAGGTGGTTGTGCTAACAGTTCCCGGAGAGCCGTAAAGTAAAACTCAGTGGTCGTGCGCTGCCATTGAGAAACTTCCTTCCCGTAACCTATTAACGTCCTCCGTAAAGCTGGCTTCGCGCACTCGATCCACCACTGCAGGACAGAACCGAAAGAATTTCGTCGACGGAGGCAGCCATGCCACGCGTCCTCCACCATGCGTCGGCATTCTGCATCTCGCAGGTGGGAGACGTTCATCTTCCAGTTACCCCTCCGTCTCCACACCTGCTGTCTATTAAGGTTAACCGTACAAATATATGCCTCGTGGTCTGTAAATGCCGTCGGCCATATTTCTGCGTCCACCGTCGACGTTGCTAACGCCCTTGAAACGTAGATCCGGTCCAAACGGCCCGCGGAGTGGCTAGTAAAAAATGTGTATCCTGGTTGGTTTCGATACTTCAGGTCCCATGTATCGACTAATTCCATCCCGTTGACCAGCTCCCTAAGTTCTTGGCTAGTAGTATAGTTAGGTTGTTGGTCCTTTCTATCGAGCACACAATTAAAATCTCCGCCGAGTATGCAACCATCGTATCGTCCCTGGAACAACGGTGTAACCTCATGGGCGTAAAAATCTGCTCTGTCCCTTCTCTTATCCGAGCCTGACGGTGCGTATATGTTGATCAAACGTATTCCACCTATGGTCACGGCCGTACCACGGGCAGAAGGCAAATATTCCACTTCGTCTGCACGTATCCCTTCCTTTAATAGAATAGCTGTGCCAACGCCCCTCTCGTCACACGGGGAACAGTAAATGTCGTAACCGTAAAAGTCCGAGGGGGGAAGTACCCGAACTTCTTGTAATAGTGCTATGTCTAAATCCGCAGTCTTTATCATTTCACTGAGCATCTTGATTTTTACCGGCGTCCCAGTGCTATTGATGTTAACAGACCCTATCCGATAAGCTTGTTGCATGGCTGTCAACGTAGATAGGGCACCGTACGGTCGCTAATTCTTCCGTACATAGGCTGCTGTCGTACTAACGTCCCCCGCCGTACCCTCATATGGTCTGCCGTTATTCCGTGCACCCTTCCGGTCTTACACCGGGAGAGTGCGTGGGAGCAGTTCCTGTAGCATCATCAGTTCCCCACGAGGGTGGGTCTTCTGACCAGTCCCCTAGTGTCCCATCGTTGTCGTGCGGTGCAGGCGCCGTAGCCTCCTCAGTAGCCTGTTGCCGTCGATCGAGCGCCTTCGCTGTGTCTGGAGCATCGTCAGCGGTAGGTCGTGCCGCTGGCCACCGTTGTATCCACGCTAGGCAGTTCTTCTGTATCCATGGTCGTCTGTTCTGTACCCGTAAACTTCTCAGAATTGTCTGCTAGATCAGAGTGGTCGTTCTCCACCGTGAGGCGACGCTTCTTCCGGCGTTTTGGTGATCGCTGTTTACGTTGCCGGGCCTCGGAATCAGAGGTCAGCATGGCCTCCAGTTGTTCGTGGGGGACGTCGGAATCGTGCGCCGTCGTATGATCGACGTCTCCAAGTGCGTTATCTGAAGGGGCCGCTAGCGGAACCGAAGAGAGGGCGTCCTGTGACTGCTGCAGGCGGTCCACCGCAACGTCGTCTTTCTGTGGCTCGCCACAATCCGTCGCTGTCTGTGTGTTCTGGTACGCGTCTGTCTCGCGGCCCACGTCATCGCGTAATGCGGCGACGTAAGTCATGGGGAGCACAGTCGGATGCGGCGTGAGGGGTTGATCATCCCGTGGCAGCTGTAATAACCTTCGTTGAGCACACTCAGAACGTATGTGTCCCTCCTTCCCACATCCAGAGCACGTCCTTGGTTGTCCGTCGTAAATGACAATCGCCCGACAACCGGCGATGTACAGGTATGACGGGACGTGTTTTAGGAGTTCGATCCGTATTTGTCTGACGCCATTGAGGACAGGATACGTCTTGAAACTCGCCCATTTTTCAGCCACGTGGGATAGGACCGTTCCGTAAGGACGCTGGGCGTCTGTCACCAATTCTTCTGGCACTTCGAATGGAAGCTCAAATACGCGGATCGTTCGGAGGCCCATGCCGGCGTGTTCAACAGTTACCGCTCCAACATTCCCGTCCGAATGACAGAAATGAAGTCCTTGTCGGTGTCGAAGTAGTAGTTCGTCACATGCCGCTTCATTTATGAGCTTGACATAGACCACGCTGCTGACTATAGATAAGTGTATTCCAACTAGATCGTCAGGTTCGATTTTCACCTCGTCCCGTAAATAACGTTCGATCTCGTAAGCCTTCGGTCGAGCATATTCCTTAGCAAAACTAAATTTCAGTGTCGATTTGCGGAACGACAAAGCCATGATTCGTTCTATGTACACCGCGACACACCGCTACACACGTAACGTAAACACCTCTCGCGCAAACGTGCGGCAGGGACGTAAACACCGTCCGAACCGCTGCGCCGTCGAAGGCTGACTGTCCGAGCTACCGAAGCACGACTCACGCCCGGTCTCACGGCTTTACTTCTGCCAGTATCTCGTCTCCTACCTTCCAAACTTTACAGAAGCTCTCCTGCGAACCTTGCAGAACTAGCACTCCTGAAAGAAAGGATATTGCGGAGACATGGCTTAGCCACAGCCTGGGGGATGTTTCCAGAATGAGATTTTCACTCTGCAGCGGAGTGTACGCTGATATGAAACTTCCTGGCAGATTAAAACTGTGAAGTTTCATTTCAGAGGTTGTTTGGGGATACCTTGCAGTTATTCTAGTATCAGGGACCCATGGTCTCCGGTAGCTCGTTACAGAGTAATTGCGTTTAGTTTGGTTTCTTGCCGCCATTGGCTATGTGTACGGTCAAATCACATTAATATGACCACCGCATATGTTCGACGTCAACTTGCAATAACCATTCAGAGACGGCAGGTGGCAGCTGTAGTAGTGCGGCATATATATAAAGCGTGCCTGGCGTACGCGGGTGGCAGTACAGTCTTTGTCGTAATGCGGTAACAGAGCGATTTATCTGACGTCCAAAAGGGCATGCTCATCGGCTTCTGGGGCAAGGATGGAAGCATTCCAGAAACGGCTAAGTTTGTAAAATGTTTGTATGCCGCCGTCATAGAGTATACAGTGCACGTCAAAATGGCGCTATCCAAAACAGGTGCTAAGGTAACTGCGGTGCACAAAGGACCTTAGAGGACAGCAGTGAACGGCGGCTTCGGAGGTGTATGGGTGAATAGACGGGCAACTGTTGAGCAACTGAGCGCCCAGATGAACAAAGGGGCTGCCACCAGTGTCTCCTCAACAACCGTTCAGTAAAGTCTGCTGCACATGGACCTCCACAGGAGGGGCCTGGTTATTGCACTCATGCTGACTGCTGTGCATCGGAGACGAAGACAGGAATCTGCACGCCAATACCGCAACTGAACGTCCACAGAGTGGCGACAGGTTGCCTTTTCAAATGAAGTTCGCTTTATGCTCCATCAGACAAATGGCTGTTGGTGCGTACGGTGTGAAACATTTGAAAGCAAACACCCTGTTAGAATCGTCGGAAGGGTACAGGTCGGAGGGCGTTCCCTGTGTGATCTCGTCATTTTGGAAGGGACAATGGATCAACACGAGTACGCACCTATCCTTTTCAACCATATCCACGCTTACATCCAGTGTGTTTTTCCTTAGCTCGGGGGAATCTGCCAGCAGGTCAGTGCAAAAGTGTCACACAGCTCGCAGTGTACGTTCGTGGCTCGAACAGCACCAGGATGAGTTTAGCTACCAATCGAGAATCTGTGGGCTCACATCAATCGGGCTATTCGTGCTACGGATCCTCAACCGAGAAACCTAGATCAGCTGGACATGGCATGTGTCCACCACATTCCCGTCTGTACCTTCCAGTACCTCTCTGACTCTCGCAGAGGTTGAAAGTACCTCTTCAGTTGTAAGGTTCTTTCTTATTTAGAACACGACCGGTTTCGGGCTCTTATATGCCGATCATCAGGTGATATAACTTTGTGCTGGTGATGCACCGCGGTGCTCGGGGTCACAGTAGAAAGTCATAACACCCGATGATGAGCGTTTAAGAAGTCAAAACCGGTCTTGTTGTATATAAAAATAGAACTCCATAACTCTAGCGGTACTTTCAACCTCTGCTATAATGCTCAGTTGTGGATGTTTCTCTGACAGGATTGTTCAGTGATTCTGTTCATAATCGTCTTGCAGAAGTCCGCCCTGTAAAAGGAGTTTATTGACGCTTTTGATAGATAGTCACGCTAATATGACTGGATACTGTATCTCTATTACAGTACAAATGTCGAAGCATGCGCTACATGTCTTGTTTAGAAACTACCTTGTTACACTCGCTCATTGTACTTACTGCAGTTATTAGTAATGCCCACTTTGCTGTTCATACTCAGTACCGCTAGGTTCCACTCGGGTTCGTTTTTCGGCAGTGTTAATTGTACGTTAAGAGTGCCACAGAGCATTATTGACAGGTTTACTCATAAAGGGTGGACTATATGCACCTCGAGTATGGCTTCGCTGGATGCATTGTGAGCGGCACAACGATTCTATGAGGAGTTGCTCCAGCAGGGACAGCAGCCACGTCACTGTACTTTTGTTTCGATTGAGGGTTGTTGCATTACTCTGTTTTTTATGTTCTAAATTTTTATTATTGTATATTATGAGGTTCTTCACTGTTGTGGTGGTATTTCACCTGTTTAATGTGGTAAAAAACCGAATTAATCATTATTTTACTTTGTAACGAGCCACAATAGACCGTGGGTCTCTTCTACCAAAACACTCAAATGTGCCCGCAACAACTTTTGAAAGTTTTTCAGTGGGATTCTGGATTACGTCAGTCCACAAAACGAATTTTCAAGCTTCATTCATTAGTAAGAGAGGATTACGAAAAGCAAGTTACTGGACAAGATCCTCCAACACGGCAGTCTCAGGTAGCACCTGAAGAAGGCAACGAGTTACGTGGCCGAAATATTGTGCCAGAGCGACACAAACATCCGTCAGTAGACCCGATTGTTCCACATCTCGCCGGGAAAGCCTGAAGAGATACATCAAGTTACACATTATTATGCATACCAAAGCAAGTCTTATTATATGCTATACTATACATCAAAGTGACACAAATATGTGACAATATGTTTCTAAGTAGTCATCAAGTCTGTCAGAAACGCTCGGTACTCTTATAGATCTTATAATTCAATGTTTCACTGAGCCATTTAAGTCTCTTTTTATTATCTACGATAATGATCGAAGCAGACGAAATGAATTAAAACTTGGTCTGCGGCCGGGACTCGAACCCAGGTCGTCTTGATTACTAGGCAGAAATGCCAACCATTACACCACCGCAGGACGACGGTTAACATTGCTGCACGAACTACCTAAGTGCCCTCCCCAACACAAACTTCAATTCACTCTTCCCTTACATACTGTCACTACTGCCAGGGCTCTCCAATATTGGCAAGCACCCCAGAGTTGGACGTAATGGGACGTCCTTGTACCATTGCTGATCTTATAGATCTTAAAATTCGTCTCAGGGAAACATTTAATTATGAGATCTATAAGATCACCAATGGTACAAGGACGTCCCATTACAGTCCAATGCTGTGGTGCCTGCCAGTATCGGAGAGCCCTGGCAGTAGTGGCAATATGTAAGGGAAAAATGAATTGAAGTTTGTGATGGGGAAGGCACTCACCTTAGGTAGTTCGTGCAGCAATGTTAGCCATCGTACTGTGGTGGTGTAAAGGTTGGCATTTCCGCCTTAGCAAGCAATAAGATCCGGGTTCGAGTCCCGGCCGCAACATAGATTTTAATTCATTTCGTCTGCTTCGATCACTAACGCTCGGTACGTTCTGCCGACTTTTCACTTCCTCGCTCTTTGATCGTGAAGCCATTAGAGCTCCGTTGTTCGAATGTACTCATCATAGGAAAGCCTGTTTCACTCCCATTCGTTCCTTCACCTTGTGAAAAAGATAAATTCGACTTATTCGTCTGTGGTCAACGTCAACAGTTCTCCTTACCCATCAGCCTCACTGATGATTCTGCGGCCTTGGTCGAATTGTTGGCACCATTTCAATATGGGTGGACGAGACGCTGCATTCTGTCCAATAGTATTTCGCGGTAAATTTATGCGCAATTTGAAGACGTTTTTCACGCAAGAATCACACTCTCCCACGTACTTCCACTTTGGATTATATTTCCATTTTCCTTGTCATTTCCTGTGGTACAACTGCAATCCGTACAGCAGCAGAACTGTGTCTGCGGGAAACCCGGAACATGTACTCTCTTCTAACAATGCGACCCTCTTCTTGTACAAGGATATTAGTTTAAAATTTTAGTAAACATTCTGTAATTGGAGTACAGCAGCGAACGGTATAAAATGATAAAAGTCAAATAAAAACAATCTCAATCGCGTTTTCAGATTTTTACCTTTTAGCAACCAGTTACGGCCCTTTCCTCAGCCCATCTTCAGGGTTTTCCTCGCTGCGATACAGTAATAATACACTATGTGGTCAATAGTATCCAAACACCAGGCTGAAAATGACTTACAAGTTCGTGGCACCCTCCGCCGGTAATGCTGGTATTCAGTATGGTGTTGAACCACCCTTAGCCTTGATGACATCCTCCACTCTCGCAGGCATACGTTCAATCAGGTGCTGGAAGATTTCTTGGGGAATGGCAGCCCATTCTTTACGAAATACTGACCTGAAGAGAGGTATCGATGTCGGTTGGAGGGGCATGGCACGAAGTCGGTGTTCCAAAACATCCTAAACGTGTTCTGCAGGATTCAGGTCAGGACTCTGTACAGAACAGTCCATTACAGGGATGATACTGTCGTGTAACCACTCCGCCACAGGCCGTGCATTGTGAACAGATGCTCGATCATGTTGAAAGATGCAATCGCCATCCCCGAATTGCTCTTCAAGAATGGGAAGCAAGAAGGTGCTTAAAACATCAGTTTAGGCCTGTACTGTGATAGTGCCACGCAGAATAACAAGGGGTGCAAGCCCCTTCCATGAAAAATACGACCACACCATAACACCGCCGCCTGCGAATTTTACTGTTGGCACTGCACACGCTGGCAAATGACGTCCACCGGGCATTCGCCATACCCACTCCCTGCCATCGGATCGCAACATTGTGTAGCGTGATTCGTCACTCCACACAACGTTTTTTCACCGTTCAGTCGTCCAACGGTTACGCTCCTTACACTAAGCGAAGCGTCGTTTGGCATTTACGGGCGTTATGTGTGGCTTATGAGCAGCCGCTCGACCATGAAATCCAAGTTTTCTCACCGCCCGCCTAACTGTCATAGTACTTGCAGTGGATCATGATGCAGTCTGGAATTCCTGCGTGATGGTCTGTATAGAAGTCTGCTTATTACACATTGCGACCCTCTTCAACTGTCGGCGTTCTATGTGTATCACATAGTATACACGAAATATTCCTATAATAAAATAACAAGTTGGTCTTATACATAAATCTGTATTAAAGGACGTGAAATTAAAATTCTCTAAAAATACAAATCAATAAAATAAAATAAAAATTGTCACCACAGTAACTGGCGACAGAAAACATGAAAATAAAAGATAATCATTTAACTGTTAAATACGTGTAAATTACGTCAGTAGCATAGTAAATAACTGTTATACAAGCAGATGGTCGAAATCTGTAGTATACATCAAATTTCTTTCCTCCATAAACTATGGACCTTGCCCTTTGTGGGGAGGCTTGTTTGCCTCAGCGGTACAGATAGCCGTATCGTAGAAGCGGCCACAACGGAGATGTATCTGTTGAGAGTGGTTCCCGAACAGGGGTAACAGCCTTTTCGGTAGTCGCAGGGGAAACAGTCTAGATGGTAAGACAGAGATTTCGGAACCAGGTTTTAAATTGTAAGACATTTCCAGGGCAGCTGTGGACACTGACCACAATTAATAGGTTGTGAACTGCAGATTAAAACAGAAGAAACTTTAATAAGGCAGGAATTTAAGGATATGGCACCTGGACAAACTGAAAGAACCAGAGGTTGTAGAGAGTTTCAGAGGGAGTGATTGACAAGAACAGCGGAAAGGAATGTAGTAGAAGAAGATGCAGTTGAAATAGTGAAGGCAGCAGATGATCAAGTAGGTAAGAAGACGAGGGCTAGTAGAAATACTTGGGTAACACAAGAGATATTGAATTTAATCGATGGAAGAAGACAATATGTAAAAATGAAATAAATGAAGCAGGCGAAAGGGAATACAAACGTCTAAAAAATGAGATCGACAGGAAGTGCAAAATAGCTGAGCAGGAATGGCTGGAGGACAAATGTAAGGATGTAGAAGCCTATATCATCAGGGTTAGCATAGATGCCGTCTACAGCAAAATTAAAGAGACCTTTGGACAAAAGAGAAAAACATGCATGAATATCAAGAGCTCAGATGGAAACCAAGTTCTAAGCAAAGAAGGGAAAGCAGAAAGGTGGAAGGAGTATATAGAGGATTTATACAAGGGAGATGCACTTGAGGGCAATATTGTGGAAAAGGACGCAGGTGAAGATGAAAAGGGAGATATGATACTAGATGAAGAATTTGACAAAGCACTCAAAGACTTAGGTCGAAACAAGGCCCCCGGAGGTAACAACATCCCTTAAGAGCTACTGGTAGCCTTGGGTGAGCCAGCCATGGCAAAGCTATTCTATCTGTAGAGCAAGATGTATGAGACTGGCAAAATAACCTCATACTTCAAGAAGAATATAATGATACTGATTACAACGAAAGCAGGTGCTAAAGAGTGTGAAAATCACCTAACAATCAGATTAATAAGTCACGTTGCAAAATATTAACACGAATCGTTTACAGAAGAATGTAAAAACAATTAGAAGCCGACCTCGGGGATGATCAGTTTGGATTCCGGAAAAATGTAGAAAAGCGTGAGGCATTACTGACCCTACGACTTCTCATAGAAGATAGGTTAAGGGAAAGCAAACCTACGCTTATAGCATTTGCAGACTTAGAGAAAGCGTTTGACAATGTTGACTGGAATACTCTCAAATTCTAAAGGTGGCTAGGGTAAAATACAAGGAGCGAAAGGCTATTTACAATTTTTACAGAAACCAGATGACAGTTATATGAGTCGAGGGGCACGAAAGAGAAGCAATGATTGAGAAGGGAGTGAGACAGGTTTTTAGCCTATCACCAATGTTATTCAATAGGTATATTGAGCAAGCAGTAAAGGAAACAAAAGAAAAGGAACTAAAGTCCAAGTAGAAGAAATAAAAACTCTGAAATTTGCCGGTAACATTGTAATTCCGTCAGACACAGCAAAGAACACGGAAGAACAGTTAAACGGCATGTACAGTGTCTTGAAATGATGATATAAAATGAACATCAACAAAAGCAAAATGAGGATAATGGGACGTAGTCGAATTAAATCAGATAACGCTGACAGAACTAGATTAGGAAAAAAATGTTCAAATGTGTGTGAAATTTTATTGGACTTAACTGCTAAGGTGATCAGTCCCTAAGCTTACACACTACTTAACCTAAATTATCCTAAGGACAAACACACACACCCATGCCCGAGGGAGGACTCGAACCTCCGCCGGGACCAGCCGCACAGTCCATGACTGCAGCGCCTGAGACCGCTCGGCTAATGCCGCGCGGCCTAGATCAGGAAATGAGACACTTAAAGTAGTAGATGAATTTTGCTATTTGGGGGATAAAATAACTGATGATGGCGAAGTAGGGAAGATATAAATTGTAGACGCAACGGTATGAAAGTATTTTCTGAAGAAGAGAAATTTGTTAAATCGAGTACAGATTTAAGTGTTAGGAAGTCCTTCCTGAAAGTATTTATACGGAGTGTAGCCATGTGTGGAAGAGAAACGTGGACTATAAACGGTTTAGAAGGGAATAGAGCAGAAGCTTTCGAAATGTGGTACTGCGGAAGAAAGATGATAATTAGATGGGTAGATCACGTGATTAATGAGGAGGTATTGAATACAATTGGGGAGGTGAGAAATTTGTGGCGCAACCTGAGTAGAATTAGTGATCCGTTGGTAGGACACATTCTCATGCATCAAGGGATCACCAGTTTAGTAATGGAGGGAAGCGTGGGGAGTAAAAATCTTAGAGGCTGACCAAGAGACGAATAGATTAAGCAGATTCATAAAGATGCAGGTTGCAGTAGTTACTGGAAGGTGAAGAGGCTTGCACAGGATAGAAGAGCATGGAGAGCTGCATCAAACCAGTCTTTGGACTGAAGACCACAACAACAAACAACAACACATTAAACTTTTTAAAGCTCTCAAATAATTCGTTAAAAGTAAAAGAATTGTAGGGAACACCCATGGATATAACTATGGTACAATAATATGTGCAGTCACAATCTTCTTAGCTAGTGTTGTTGGTACTGATGTTAATTGTGGCTAAACATAGCTCTTGATTTCTTTATTATAAAAGTATTCCGAAAAGGCACCAGACATCCTAAAGGAAATCGTCAAAAAGCTTAAAAGAGTTTTTTAGATGTGCATAAATTTCCATCTCCTCAAGGATGTTAAGTAGTTCCCTTAGGTGCTTTGTGAAGGAATTTCGGTATACTTTTATAATTTTATAATTATGTAATTAAATGATAAGGAGAACGGAGTGAGACTGCTAAAGAAAAGTGTGACGGAAAGTGCGAACAATATGTTCTTTGAGTAAGGCGATGAAGCGCAAATTACGGCAGGAGGAACGCAGTACTAGCGGACTGGGATTAGTGTGTCCAACCCAATGAAGAAGAAGCCAGGTGCGCACAACAAATATCCAGTTTACAATATGGATAAAAGTTTATTTTTGTACCCAAGCCCGGCCAGCAGATGGGAAGCGCCTCCTCCGTTCTACGGCCGCCATCACAGCGGACTAGCAGATGCTAATGACTTCTACAACTGAAAGAGGACAGAATTCGAACTGAACTTGATAATTATTCGAGATACATAAACACAAGACAATCGATGAGTCTAACTACTTGGCGGAATGACTGAATTTTAAAGTCTATTTTTCCAGTAGCTGGAATTCTGTTGCATACTGAAGCAATAATTTTACTTTCACTCTGAGAGAACTCGTCTGTCTATTTACCAGAACAAACTGGTCATTGTCATTGTTTCTGAAATTAAGTAACACGAGAAGTTATTCAGTAATTTAGAACAGCAGCTACCGAGTTACGGCCTCTATAGCAAATATATCGAGTCACTACAACTGTAACCACACTGGGCAAGGTCTTAGTAACCCCTGGGAGACATCGCGCTAACACCGTGTGACACCACCTCAAGACTTGACACTGTCCTCCACTCGGCTAAGAAGGAAGAGTTTCTTCAACTTCCAATATCCAGCTATAGCCGCTCATTGATGATCAGACCCGAAGAGCTACCAAACTGACCAAATGTGTATTGAAACGTTTCACCTTCGGTTCCAAATAAACGCTGTTAATTCTTATGGGATTAAGAACGGATGGTATTACAGACAAGTCGAGATGAAAAAGAGTATCTGAGTGTTCGTCAAACCAGGAACGTCTGTGTGCCGCCCTGTGATTACGGTTGTTGTTACCCTCGAACGCGAGTGTGCCTACAACATACACATCACTATGCTGTGGAAGAAATGGCAAAATATGGCCACCGATAAAGTTCCAATAAACTTGGTGGTTTATGTTCACGGTAACCTGAATGGAAATTTTGGAAATTTGGAAGTTTGTGGTAAGTTCCTATGGGACCAAACTTCTAAGGTCATCGGTCTCTAGGTTTACACACTTCTTAATCTAATTTAAACTAACTTACGCTAAGGACAACACACACCCATGCCTGAGGGAGGACTCGAACCTCCGACGGTGAGTAACCGTCCGAACCCTGGCAAGGCGCCTTTGACCCCACAGCTACCCCACACGGCTAACCTCAGTGAGTGGATCCAATTCATTATACAAAAAAATGTATCAAAAACACCACGGAATTGTACATACTGCGGGTTAAAAGCCTCGCTCAGCCGTTAGTGAATTTGACAATTTGCATCAGTACGAGGGACGTTCCGCAACTAAGTTACGTTGTTGTTTTCACACAGCTTCTTTATTCTCAGAAACAAATACGTCATGGGATCATGGACTGCACACGTTGGACATTTTTCGACATAGTCGCCACCGACACTGAGACATGTGTCGGAGCGTGGAATCAGTTTGAAGGAACCACTTTTGTACTACTTGGCGCCTTGAGATGCAATGTCACACCTTTCCTGGAGGGTGACACTAAATTTTTTCCCCGCTGGTGATCTGGGATGGTTACATGATACTGAAGAGGTCTTGGTTTCTGGGGTAAAGTGGTGTTCCCATGTTTCATCGGCTGTAATGATTTTGAACAGGAACTCATTTCACTCTCTTGCGTATTCCGTCAAGTAATCGAGGCTGATTCCCATTCTTGCACTCTTGTGATTCAAGGACAGTTTCCTCTGCTCCCATCTTTTACACACTTTTCGGTTGCCGAGCACATGATGGATTCGTCTGAGCATAGCTAATACGCAGTGTGAACGGTACGTTTGATACCGTTACGCTCTCGCTTCCTACGCCCGGGTTCCCGGGTTCGATTCCCGGCGGGGTCAGGGATTTTCTCTGCCTCGTGATGACTGGGTGTTGTGTGACGTCCTTAGGTTAGTTTGGTTTAAGTAGTTCTAAGTTCTAGTGGACTGATGACCATAGCTGTTAAGTCCCATAGTGCTCAGAGCCATACCGTTACGCGCCCCTCCCCTGTCCGCTAACACCATGTCTTGTATTCCAGAAATGTGTGTGTGGAGGAACGCCCACTTCGATCTTCACCTACCACACCCTGCCTTCCTCCACTGAAAATTCAATACCAGCGACCAACCATGTGATGACATATGATTTCTCCAGCACACACGGCGTGTAGGAATTCATCGATGATGGAGACTCTACTTTCACGTGCCCATTATTACTGAACAACAGCATATACTTACATTTGAAACCACTTTGTCAGTACAGGTCCGTCTGCCATCTTGATTTGTACACGAATAACCTCGGGCAAGCCGGTCTGCTGTTATTCTCTCTTCTTCGGCGCTCTGTTCATGCTTCATCCCTTTCGTCGTTGAGCCAACGATGATTGTGGATTCATACAGCGTTTGTTTCCAGTGTACGATTTTCTCTTTCAAGAAGAATGATGGAAGTTACTTTCGGAACGTCCCTCACAGAAAAAAGGCAAAACCGTGAAATATCGGACCACACTGCAAGCTGCTGTCCAGACTTTGGACAAACCGAATTGCCCGCATCATACCTTCTGTCGGAGATGCTGGTCTTGCAGCACTGTCAGAATTTCGGAGCGCCGAGGAGGACCCTGTGAAATGTGAAAAGTTGTGGCTTTAAGCTCGAGTACACACGGTAAGGTTGTGTTCCAGGGAGGACTTACACAGTGTCACAAAGCGCGGAAGACCTGGTTCACTGATGAGTCATCACCGCATATGCGATTAAGCGCCCCTTTATTTACACGAATTATATGACCTGTCCGTAGACATTTAACACCACATACCTAGCAACAAATTATCGGATCCCTAATACGCAGAATAAGTCATATACTTCGATCGAAAGACGATAAAAAGCTAATAAGCAGGTGGTCATAATGTTTGGCTCATCAGCGTATATATGAAACTTTTTATTGTTTCGGCTTCAGAACGTGATCCTTCCCACAAATTTGGGATTTTCCAATGACAGACTTATACATGTGGAGTTACAGAAGAAGACGCAGAGGTACTTTAGGTGTAACAGAACTGCGGTGCCGCCACCACAGCAGCAGATACTCGGTGGACACCTTAAAGGGAACTAGTCTGGCATGTCAGGGGATGAGCGTCACGCATTACTTCCCTCGGACGTTCCGTCAGCCGTGCACGCCATTCCTAACCAAGAAAAATGATTTGAATTCGAATCACGTCATCATAATTGGGTAACAAATACCAAATTAGGGCACCGCAGGCATATTGTTTCGCCAAAGTAGAGCAATGTAAGATACGGAGCTAGGACACGAAAAGACTCGTGGTTGTTACTAATTCTGCATCATAAATTACTTCCTTAAATCAATTTTTCTGCCTGGATTGACTATCCAGCGTCAAAAATTAGCGCCTGTAAATGGTAATAAGCAATCACACAATATACATTACAATAGTGGCCAAATCAGACATATAGGACTTTACGTCTTAGCTGCAAAACAATACTGAAATCTTATGAAACACTGACACTTTCGGTGACTGCTGCTTCATATCTTACGCACCCGTGCGTCACGTATGAGTCACTTGTTCCCAGAGAGTCACAGCCACCGGAAATTAGTCCGTCTGCTGGTGACGTGTATCACTGCAAGTCATGGTCTTGGTCGTATGCACAGCTTTGATCTGTGGCAGCCAGTCAGAACGCGAAAAGCCAAAATTCGCTTTTTGTAGAATCTCGTGTACTTTAGGAACGCTTTTGCTCTTGTTCCTGCCGTATGGTCGAATGGATGTGATTCAGACGCCTGTCTTGAATGTTTCCAGATGGGCGCATTAACCCATTACTACAAATGATTTGGTGAGGTGTCAGATTGCTTCGCGTTTTTTCTACGATGCTGTATCTTGCATACATTTTCAAAATTTCGAAAAATCGAGGTCATTTCTCGTATTCCATTTTCCATCAAAATTTCTGTGAGACACTTGGCATATTTGTTATCACTCAGTTTCTCTAGAGCTCTTGGTAGCCAGTATCTGCTTCCACTTTATACAAATGTGGTTCCAAGTGACTTATTCTCTCGCAATGCAAAAATCACGATCACCCAGTTAATATTATTATCTGCAATTTCTGTTCATATGATAATTTAAATCTGAAATGTTGAAACTGCTAGATCTGATACATTGTAATCACTCGCGAAGGGTAATTCATTCGGTAACCTCTTTTGTACCATCACATAATATTAGAGTACACTTGGCATTTGTGGATTTAGTACTTGCGTACTTTGTCTCTAATTCCAACCATGTGTCCCTCACGGGCGCTCGTGCATTCTTAAAAATGCTTTATGAAATTGTGCCCCATTTACTTACATTCCACTCCAATCAGAGGCAACAACATACTGTATAATTACGCAGCGCTATTGCTGTTATATTCCGTAAAATTGGCACATCTCGGCAGGTAAGATTACGTGATAGAACTACTTCGGAATATGTGGTTAAAGCGACGGTCTCACCATATCTGACTTTCTCCACCACACCAGCTCATTTCCAGGCAGCAAACGTCACAAATGGTAAGCCATTTGACCGGCACACGTCGAGTCTACCGGACCCGGCTGAATGCACAACGAAAATTCATTGTTTCATCTCAACTATCAGCGTCCAAATCTAAGTTATTCTGAATTACTTCAGATGAATCCCTTTAGTTGCACTTGCTCTACTATCTCGTAGGTACCGTTCTTTCAGTTAGATTGTAACGTCGAGGGTCTTATTCAATATATTGGGGTAAATTTCATGGAAAAACCAGGTGCGTAATTCTGCATAAACACAGATTTAAATTAGGAAGGAGTGGTAAGCTTTCAATACAAGCTCTGTTACTCGATGAATACGATATCACTTTTCAGATATTTTCAAAATATTAACTTGAATTTGGCACAGGAGAGCAGCTGCAGTAGTTTTGGAGAGGTTTGTTCGCACAAAGGAAGTTTTTAATTGCTGAAGGTATCAGAATCTTGTAGCGTTTTCCCCATAAAGAGGGAGTTATGACTTTATTTCATTACTCGGTTAACTTATTTTAACTGTGTCATGAATATTTTAACGTGTGGTACAATCTCTTCTTCTTCTGCTGAACTGGTTTGGACAGAATTCCAAAGAAATTTTCATTTGGACCAACACGCTTTAACAATGAGGACCCAATGTGGCTGTCTCTGTCGGCCGCTGTGACCGAGCGGTTCTAGACGCTTCAGTCCGAAACCGCGCTGCTGCTACGGTCGCAGGTTCGAGCCCTGCCTCGGGCATGGATGTGTGTGATGTCCTTAGGTTAGTTAGGTTTAAGTAGTTCTAAGTCTAGGGGACTGATGACTTCAGACGATAAGTCCCATAGTGCTTGGAGCCATTTGAACCATTTGTTTGTCTCTTTGGATACAGTTATATAGGGTGCCGAGGACAAAGTTCGCTAGAAGAATTAGATGAGAACAACGTAGTGGAGAGTGTGATACAATGCCTTGTAGAAGAATCGGTTGTGAGAGGTGGAAGGAGAACCTATGAAAAAGAAATAGTATAAGCGGCAGTCAATGAACACGAGAATACGGAAAAAGGTATGTAAACTGTTTATTATGTCAAAAGTAATCGCCATAATTGTTAATACATTTATCTCACTGTGAAACAAGACGGTCAATGCCTTCACGGAAAAATTTTTGTGGTTGCCTACGGAGCCATAACTGCACACGGGCGTTCACGTCTTTATACGAAACAAATCAATGACCACACATTTTTTAAGAGCTCCAAAAATAGGTAAATCGCATGGCGAGATATCGGCATTGTATGGAGGATCTAATAAATATATAGTCTTTCTCGTGTCGCCAGTTGGACCTTTGAGTGCTACGAGAACTCTTTTTACCAATATGCAATAAGGATGCCTTCAGCTGTGTGTATTTATTTAGGACCAGTTTCGGTGGTAGAGTTCAACATGTTCTTGTCCCTAGGTACAGAAAACATAATGTGTTCAACATACTGTACATAAATAGCAGTAAAACAGTGAAGACATGAACTATAGAAAGTGTCCCTATTGTAATAAATTTGTAACAATGTTTTTGGACAATCAAACGGCCTATTACTGTGGGTATATAGGGTTGTTGAGGACCGTATAATAGAACATTTACAATTAAATTGGTTGGAATTGAAACGTATGTCCAAAACCACTATTTGTAATATAATAAGCTACATCCAATATTCTTCATCCAATTAAGACAGGTATGAGATTTAGAGTGTAATTTCTGTAGTTGTGGTATACTGTAACAGTGAGATCCTGTTTCGTATTTATGTAATGTAATCTGGTAAATGGGTAAATAGGTCTATACGTCTGTTAATCCAGATATGGGCTCTTATCTGAAAAACATACCATGGGTATAATAAATGTAAACACGTGATAATACCTGTGGGTGATGTGAACATCACTGTAGTTGTTTACTGTAAAAAGCGTAACACTCATATTAAATTACGATATATAAGTTTATATGAAGAGTCAAAAATGCTCACCTCTACAACGTATGGTGATCACATTTTGAAAGTGAGAATCCGATTATACTTCCGGGAAATGTCCACAACCATCAGTGTCTGTGAAGGTGGTACTGAATGTAACACAATACATTAGAGTCTGTCTATAATCAGGAATATCTGCCACAAGTAATATGTGAAGTTAATCATAATCTCACTGCCCAGATGTACACTGCTCAGCCAGAATATTATGACCACCGACTTACTATTGATGTAAACCAGTCCAGACGGTAGCAGCGTCACCTCGTGAGGAATGACTACCAGTCAGACACATGCACTCTGCATGTAGTACCAGTGAGTGTGCTGTCCGTATGTAGAATGGGGAAGGCGCGCACTCTATCTGAATTTAACCGAGGGCAGATTTTGATGGCCCAAAGGCTCGGCACTAGCATTTCGGAAACTGCACGACTTGCCGAGTGTTAAAGGAGTGCTGTGGTGAATGTTTTCAACACGTGGCGAAACCAAGGTGAAACCACTTCCAGACGTCGTGCTGTTGGGCGGCCACCCCTCATTACAGATGTCGGACGGCGTAGGCTGTGCAGACTGGTAAAGCAGGACAGGCAGCGAATTGAGGCGGAACGAACATCAGACGTTAATGCTGAGCAGGGTACAAGTGTGTCTGAACGCACAGTGCAGCGAACGCTCCTAACGCTAGGGCTCCGCAGCCGAAGATTCATGCTTGTGCCAATGTTAACACTAAGATGTCGGCAACAACGATTGAAATAGGTACCTCACCATCGGCACTGGACGTTCATGTAGTGCCAGAGCGTTGCACGGTCTGATGCATTACGATACCTTCTTCATCATGCCTATGGAACGGCGCTAATGCGTCGTCCTCCAGGGGAATAGCTATTTGACACCTTTACTGAGGGACGGAGACAAGCTTGCGGCGGATCTATTATGCTCTGGGAAATATCCTCGGCATGCATGGGTCCAGAGGAGCTCGTGCAAGGAACCACGACGACCAAGAAGTATCGTACACTGGTTGCAGACCACATACGCCTCTTTATGACGATCATGTTTCCCGGCGGCAGTGGAATTTTTCAACAAGATAATGCGCCATGTCACAAGGCCAGGAAGGTTCTGGAGAGGTTTTAGGAACACAGTGGCGAGTTCCAGTTGATGTGCTGGCCTCCCAACTTTCCAGATCTGAACCCGATCGAACACATCTGGGATGTGACTGAGCGCAGTGTCAGAGCTCATCGCCCCCTCATCGGAATTAATGGGAGTTAGATGACTAGTGTGTGCTGATGTTTTACCAACTCCGTCCATCGACCTACCAAGGCCTCCTTGTTTCCAGTCCTCGACGAGTCACCGCTATTATTCGTATCAAAGGTGGACATTCTGGTTATTAGGTAAGTGGTCACAATGTTCTCGCTGGTCATTATACCTTTCGTCTGTGGTGTTTACAGCTGTATCACATCACCTTAACTCTTAATAGGAAGTAAGCGGTTAAGATAGCAGAATTAGAGATTCATAAAACGCATGATTAATATCGCAGAGTGTGTTAATCACTGACGAGAACACTGGGAAGAGACGTAAATAACAGACATACCTGCAAACGCAATGTGATTGAACGACATACAAGGATTTGGTAATAAATTAGAGCTCATGGTGTGTGAAAAATTAATATCAGGAATGATATGGAATCATATAACAAAATATATATGCCAAAATTACAAGGGGAGTTAAATAAGTAATACAACATAATTTTTCTCGGCCAATCTCGGTGGAAGAATGCAGAATTTTTTGTAGGAAATCGTTAAATATTCCAACTTCAGTCCACCTGCTTAGCTGGGTGGTACGTGCTCGCCTCCCATGTAAGCGGGCCCGGGTTCGATTCCCGGCCGGGTTAGAGATTTTCTCCGCTCGGGGGTTGGGTGTTGTGTTGTCCTCATCATCATTTCATCCTCATCACCGGCGCGCAAGTCGCCCAATGTGACGTCGACTGAAATGAGACTTGCACTTGGCGGCCGAACTTCCCTCAATGGGGTCTTCTGGTCAACGATGTCATACGCTCATTTCATTTCATTCATTCCCACTTCAGCCGCATAGTTGCATGAAGTTCCAATAGATGGCGGCGCTATACGTAGCCTGCAAAATCGCGTCTGTACCGGAAGTGCATTACAAGCAGAGAGCTGTCATTTTCTTCCGGCGGAAAACCAAAGCATCGCAGATATTCAGAGGGGTTTTCAGAATGTCTGTGGAGATCTGGCAGTGAACAAAAGCACGGTGAGTCGTTGGCTGAGGCACCAGTCATCATAGCAACAAGGTCGCGCATACCCATCAGGTCTCCCGCATGCCGGCAGGCGGCACACAGCTGTGACACCATCAGTATTGGAACGTGCGGACGAAGAGCCATCTGTGCCGAATTGCTTGTGCGCTACGAGGCTGATAGTGGCAATTTATTTTTATGACATTGTCACAAGCGATGAAATACGGGTTAATCGCTTTGAAGAGGAAATAAATCGGCAATCTATGGGAAGGCGCCAAATGCCCTCTCATCCGAAAAAAAAGTTCAAAGCCGTATCCTCGGTCTGTAAAGTCATGGCGACCGTCTTCTGAGACTCTGAAGTGGTTTTCTGTTTGAAGTTCTCCCTCATGATGGAACGATCAATTCCGAAGTGTACTGTGATACCCCCAGCGTGTTCGTTCCCACAAAAATGCAAACAAACTTCTCTTACTCCATGACAACGTAAGGCCTCATACAAGTCTGCGCACTCGAAAGGAGCTCACAAAACTTCATTGGACTGTTCTTCCTCATCCACCCTACAGTCCGGATCTCGCACCTTCCAACTTCAATCTGTTTGGCCCAATGAATGATGCAGTCCGCGAGAAGCAGTACGTGGATGATGGGGAGGTTATTGATATAGCAAGACGGCCAGTAGAGTTGTGCCATGGGGGCATACAGGCTCTTCCAGTAAGGTGGCGTACGACTATCGAGTGGAACAGAAATTATGTTGAAAAATAGAGTTTTACAGCCGATAGACCGGGGAATAATATGATGTATTGTAATCATGAATAAAGTCAACTTACTTTCAGAAAAAAATATGTTATATTACTGAACGTCCCTCCCATATATGAGACTCGCCATATCCTAGGTTTTCGTCAGCTTGTATTATTGTTCTAAGAGCTCATGAAACATGTCTGATGGAAGTAAAAGTGAAGGGTATGTGGTGTAACATGATATCAGTCATATGAAGAAAATATGGTAATTATATAAGCCTGTCCATCGAGAAATTAATGGGCCTATATAAAGTATCAAAGAATTTAAGTAAAAGTATATGATAACTACGTATTGTCATTACTATGAATCTAAATAGAGTACTATTACCTTAAATAATGCTATATGAATCACCCGCACGAACTGACACTCGAAATTTTGACATAAGTGACGTAATTTATGTGGTTTACTAGTCGCACACTATATTCTCAAAGCATATGAAAAATGGTTTGTGTTAAGATTCAGTTTGTTCATTCAGTAGGTTAATGGTTTCTTTTTGTGAAGTAATTTAAATTTCCAAGTCTTCTAAATTAACACTACCGCCACAGTTATCTAAAATGTATATATATTTTGTGATTATTTTCTATACTGTTGACCGAGTATTATCCAGCTCGCAGGTGCTCCTTGAATACAAATGGCAGAACAAGAGCGAACACAAGCGAAAGCAACCCGCATGCCGTCTGTTCACGTGTGCTTCGCGCTTACACCAGAGAAAATTCTCATTCGTTATTACACGTTCGATTTTGTTCACCTCGCATGTTGATAGGATTTTCTTTCCTCCATTTCCAGTCAGGAATTCGTCTCTGCAGTTTTTCAGTCATATTAATGTACAGCCTCTGCATAGGAATACGTAGTGCCATCACGCAACTTCTCGGACACTGCGGCATGAGTTTCTCCAGTTCAGTTTCAACGAAATAGATCTTAAAATCCTTCTTAAAACGAAAGGAAAAAGCCCTAGGGGGTTTGCGCGAAGAAACACGAAAGTCGAAAAACTGAGGACCACCCTAATCCTGCATGCCCTGTTCCGAGTACTTCGCTGCTTACATTTGAGTAGATGAGAGGAACAGACGTGTTCAGTGACCAGCTAAATACAACAAAAATTGGTGTTCAAGATAAAACTGGGAGTATCCATGGTCGAGTGTTAATGCGAAGCTCAATTCCTGGGAAATGTCTGCGAAACTGTTTGTGCATTAGTTTAACACTGGGAACTGTTTTGACAAGACCTTCAGGAAAGTCTTTAACGCAAAATTTAGTGGCAATATGTGACGAAACTGGCTCTGCAGTGGCTGGAAACCATAACTATCCAAATAGAGATCGAACACCAGAAATCATTGTTGAAGTCTTACTTCAAGTATTTTATGGTATAGTTTTATTTTGTCCATCTTGTAGAAGGCATTTGCATTTTAATTACTTCAGGAAAAGTTTTGCTTTGTATAATAGCGGATAAAGGTCTGCTTCGTTGCTATGCGTTTTTTTTAACCATGAGTTAGGCTAAAGACAGAAAATTGTGGTTACAGTGTTTGCATTTGACACCACTGCAGCTTTTGATCTGGTTGGCTAAACAATAGGGTCCATAATGACATACTTCTATAGCTATGATGTCTATTAATGTAAAGATTCTCGATCTTAAGCAATATCATGATGGCAGTAGTATATTTAATGCACGAGAGACGTTTAATATGTAACGCAATACTTTTTTTTTCTGAACGCACGATGGTTTTATTCGGGATTCCAATACCCTACATTATTCCCCACTATTTTGGCAAAAAACACTATTTTTCAACATAATCACAGTTCAGTGCAACAGCCTTACGCCAGCTTATTGGAAGGACCTGTACGTCTGCCTGGTACCACTCTACTGGATGATGTCGGAGCCAAAGTCGTGCTACATCAGTGACCTCCCCGTCATCCACGTACTGCTTCCTGAGGAGTCCAACCTTCATTGCGTCAAACAGATGGAATTCGGAAGGTGCGAGACCCAGGGCGTAGGGTGGGTGAGGATCAACAGTCCAATGAGGTTTTTCGAGCCCATCTCGGGTGTGTAGACTTGTCTGGCCTTATGTTGACTTGGAGAGGGAGAATATAGTTTGCACTTTTGTGGCAACAATCACGCTGTAATAAAGCACTCCGTCTTCAGGCCACAAGTGGCCCATAGGAACCATCCGACCGCCGTGTCATCCTCAGATGAGGATGCGGATAGGAGAGGCGTATGGTCAGCACACCGCACTCCCGGCTGTTATGATGGCTTTCTTTGACCGGAGCCGCTACTATTCGGTCGAGTAGCTCCTCAATTGGCATCACGAGGCTGAGTGCACCCCGAAAAATGGCAACAGCGCATGGCAGCCTAGATGGTCACCCATCCAACAGCGCTTAACTTCGGTGATCTCACGGGAACCGGTGTATCCACTGCGGTAAGGCCGTTGCCACGCTGTAATAGTTTCTTCAGTTTTTTGCGGGTATCACAATACACCTCAGAGTTGATCGTTGCACTATGAGGGGGGACATCAAACACAATCGTCCCAAGAGAGTCCCGTAAGACAGTCGCTATGACTTTACGGACTGAACTTTTTCTTTGGAGGAGAGGTGTTGTGGCGCCACTCTATGGATTGCCGTTTTGTCTCCATTTCGAAGTGACGTACCCATATGTCATTGCCTGGGACGATGTTCGACAAGAAAATGTCACGATCAGTCCCGTAAAGCGCAAGAATTCCGCACGGATGGTTGTTCGTTGTTCTTTGTGGTCTTTTGTTGGACGTCAACGAACCCGACGAGCACACATCTCTCAGTACCACAACTGGTGGGCGAGTCGCTCAAATGAGAGTGTCTGAACGTCGCAACATTGCGGGAGTTACATCTGTGTGAGGCCGTCCGGCACGCTGGAGACTGGACAGGTTTGCGCGACCTTGTTGCATTGATGACAGTCGCATCTCCCAACGACTCACCGTGCTCTTCCTCGCTTCTAGTGCTCCGTAGGCATTCTGCAAGCGCCTATGAATATCTGCGGGTTTTCCACCAAAAAGAGACTCAGTGACAGCTCACTGCTTGGAACGCACCTCCGTTACAGACGACATTTTGTAGGCTACAAAAAGCACCGCCATCTATCCGAACGTCATGAAAGTATAGCGACTGAATCGAAAGTATTCCACGATTTCTCACAGCAAATCCTGCGCTTTTCAACCGAATCTGGCTGAGAAAAAAATTAATTCCAATACTCATTGAAAGCTCCTCGTAGATTTAATTTTTTAAAATGGCAGCAGTGTCTATAGAATGTAATTTTCCTCTTGCAGGACAACGCTAGGTTTTCGTTTTTGATTAACTAACGAGCTATGGCTGTTTATACTTTCGCTCTCTCATTACAAGGTTGTAGAATTTCGATGATATTTTGTACGTACGCTTGGTTTTTAACTCTAGATGGTTGTTGTTGGGTTGTTTTTGGGGGAAGAGACCAAACTACGAGGTCATCGGTCTCATCGGATTAGGGAAGGACGGGGAAGGAAGTCGGCCGTGCCCTTTCAAAGGAACCATCCTGGCATTTGCCTGGAGCGATTTAGGGAAATCACGGAAAACCTAAATCAGGATGGCCGGACGCCGTACTCTTAGATGGTCATTCAAGAAGCAGTCTGGTTTGTTTTGTGACATTACTATCGCATATCACGAGTCTATGTTTTTTTCGTTTTCTGCCACTATTCCGTGCTTACTTTATTGAGAGGACTCTCCATATTTTGCTTGGGAGATAAGTTTAGTGTGTTTCTAGCTGGAAAGCTCCACTACTCGTGTGAACTTTCTGCTTCTGCCAGAAGATCAGTGAGTCTCAATTGTATGGTCGTGCGTCCATAGACAGTTGAAGAGTTTCACAGAAGTGGGACCCCAGCACATTCAGTGCTTTTTTTTTTTTTTTTTCACTACGAACATCAAAGGGCAGGCCGTTGTGGCGCCGTCTCACCAGTATGAGAAAATCGGTTGTCTTCTCTGAAAAATCTTGGCGTATCCAATCAAATGCGGCGTCCCCACCACCAAGTCCGACCATAGGATAGTTTGTTGGCGGGGGGCGGGGGGAGGGGGGCAGAGTCTGGGGTATTTTTTATATTTTGGAAGACGAATGGTGACATATATGCAGCCACAGAAACGTTGCGACCGTGTTAGAAACGTTCGCAATACCGACTTTTAAATCATTTTCTTAAAAGGAAAATACCCGAATATACACAATTTTTTCCTTTCCTTAAGATGTAGGTGAGGTGGGGAGGCAGCCCTCCGTTCCCCTGGATGTGAACGCTCTTGCCCCCCCGCCACCGTGCTTGGCGAGAGGACACTGACCAATTGGTGGAACACTGTTTTTTGTGAGTACCAGCCTTTTGTTCATTGACGTGCGTTTTCCGCGCCTGGAGTGGGAAGTTTCTGCTGCGTTCCTTTTGTTTTTACGCAAAATAAGTGAGATTCTCTTCTATGTGTATAGACTAAAGCTATGAGCGAAAATTTGTACCAAAGCCTGGAGTCGAACCCGGGTCTCATGCTTACTAGGCAGCTGCTACCTTGGCCCAGCGGATCACACAACTGCACAGATTACCCTGGTACGCCTCCCTCCTCGATCCAAATTCTCATTGCCACCCAGTTTACTTTAAATTCCCCTTTACACACGAACTGATTTTCTGAATGGTTAACACATCTTCACAGTAAGGTTTGATCCTCGCTCTTGGCACAAATTTTCGCTCGCCACTTTAGTCATATTCAAATGGTTCAAATGGCTCTAAGCACTATGGGACTTAACATCTGAGGTCATCAGTCCCCTAGACTTAGAACTACTTAAACCTAACTAACCTAAGGACATCACACACATCCATGTCCGAGGCAGGATTCGAACCTGCCGGTTCCGGACTGAAGCGCTTAGAACCGCTCAGCCATAGCGGACGGCTACCGATATTTAAAAACAAACCTTTGTCGGTGGTCGATATGTCTAAAATTATTCTCGTCATGTTACTATGGAATTTGGAAAGTCTAGACTAGTGCCTATACTACCATAAGAAATGTGGCGTATGTATAGGAATGGTCGAAGAAGTATCGGACGGCTATATACTACCTTCCAGCTGCTTCAATAAACCTTTCCTCGTAGCAATGGGACACAGGGAGCAATGGAAGGGAGAACCACGGTATCATTCAGATGACAGTCTGATTTCCTGGCGTGTCGAAAAGAGACGAAGGTGCTGGGGCTGGGATATATGGGTACAACCTAGAGCAGAGAGCGCACGCGCTAGCTACTGTATTCCAGGAATTGATTTCCGCGAACAGAGTTTGCGAGGAGGCGAATCTACAAAAGTGCTGCATGGGTGGTTGCACCTATATTCATTCAGACTGACAAGTAGGTCTATCACTTCCTGCAACGAGATCGAAGTTCGTGACAGAATGCCTTGAAACCTTGTGGAGCTAGAGGAAAACAACATGGTAAACCCTCTATGGATCGCTGGTCACTCAAGTATTACTGGTAATTAGCAAGATGACAAGTTAGGCAGAACATGGGCAACAACTCCATTTGTTGGACCTGAACCTGTCCTGTCTAAGACGATGACAAAATCTAAACTACATAGCCAGATCAGAGGGTGGCAGGTAGAACACTGGACTAAAATCCATAAACAAAAACATGACACGTTAATGTTGCTGAAATCATGTCTGAAGACCAGGTCTATATTGATGGGCCTCAGCAAGAGGCAAATTGAACACATATTAAGTTTAATGACTGGCCATGGAAACCTCAAGAAAGATAGGTACTCAGTGAGAGTAAAGAAAGAAGCCGCGAGTTTCAGACTATGTGGTACAGGTGATGAAACCACCCCATATTTTACTTTTCAGTGCGAAGAAGTAGACACAAAAAGAGATAAAAATATGTGAGTAATTATTTCTAAAAGAAACTGTGACTCGAAGAGATCTAGTAAAGGGACTCCTCCTATTACTCAAGGTTAATGGTTGGGTTCACTATAACGGCAGGGAGAGATACGGCACAGTAAACGTAGTTTGCGTGTGGACAAGAAGAGACGAATTCGGGTGTTGTTTTATTTATCTGGTTAAATCAAATAGAAAAACAAATCAGCCCCCATCACAACGATTACGGTGGCGGCTTCTGTGCTGCAATTGAAGCACATAAAATTACTCTCGTGACTGGCACAAGAAGTAAATAATTACTTTATTCGCCGACCATCCCTACCGACATGGTAGAGATGTGCTACATTCCATCAGGAAGTACTGTGAAATGGTTTACCGAATAATGGTCGGAAGTTTTCAGGCATGCTTTATGGGTGATCTGAACTGGGATAAAAGCAGCACTCTATGTGATATGGGGGGTAGAATGTAAGACCTAGTGCAGCCTAGTTCAGTCCAAACAATCCAACTGATATTTTTCGACCCACGATACAGTATTCATTACACCTGCCAGTTTAGCCAAGAGCGCTAATGCACTGCTTCCTGGACTCGGGTAGGTGCGCTGGCCCCGGATCGAATCCGCCCGGCGGATTAACGACGAGGTCTGGTGTGCCGACCAGCCTGGATGTGGTTTTTAGGCGGTTTTCCACATCCCACTAGGTGAAAACCGGTCTGGTCCCCACGTCCCGCCTCAGTTACACGACTCGCAGACATTTGAAACACATTTGCACTCTTTCATTATTTACACTAGACGCAGACAGCTGTGGTACACTAATTCCGTCCCAGGGGGTGTGGGGTGGCGGCAGGAAGGGCATCCGGCCACGCTCTATCAAGCCGCTGAGGGAACATGAGACCACGTCACAGCAGGTGTGAGGGGCAGCAGTGCAATGCGCCTGCGCTGACGACGACTTCACAAAGTCCTCTGCGGCGGTCGGTGCGGCCGCCCGAGCCCAGAATGGGTGGACCATGCGCTTCGAGCTAGAGATGGGTCGTTCGCGAACTAACGGGTCCAAAGGAACGGTCCACCAAGATGAACAGAAGGAGCGAGGAACAAATTCTAAGGAACAGTCATTCATAGTTAACTACTTCGGTCGCGGCTTTCTACTTATAGTTCCTGGGAAAGGGAAACGCTCGGTCTCGTTCCCGCACGGGCACTTCGCCCGGTCTCGTTCCCCAGCCTCGGTCCCGTTACCGTCTATCTCGGTCTCGGTCTCCCACGGCCGGACTCGTCATAGGTCCACTGCCGACTGCTCCCAGTCAGTTGAGTATCGAGTTGTTGTTAGTTTCGTTCGTTACGCACGACCATTCTACATCTGTTCAAAACCTTTTCTGAACTCTGGACTTCTGGTTATTTTTGTATTCTAATCAGCGGCCACGACCGGTAATTAAAATGTATTTTAAAATTACGCAAATTACATAAGAATTCATGGTATGTAATACATACATCTTTTCGAGTAACAAAAGCGCATATCAGCTTACTTCACTGTTTCGATAAATAGCACAAGACATGATTCTTGAGTTTCTCCCGGCGTATTTGATAATCAAAATATCCACGGGTATGCTGCCGGTCTATAGTGTCCAACGGGCACAATATTTCGGCGATCAAACATGTCGCCATCATCAGGTGAACTGACGGACTGAGCTCCTGTGAACGTGCCGGCACGGAGATCCGTACGCTATGGCTGCTCAGAGGGAACTGGGTTCGGAAAATCACGCCATGGAGTATGACCGCACGAGGATTCTGGTACAGACGTCGAGATACTGGGACAGCGTTGTTAGAGAGGCCATCGAAATTCGCACCAATGACGACCTCATAAACCGTGACTGTGGCTATAATCTTAGCAAGGCTTGGGAACCAGCGATCGGGTTAATCAAGAGTAAATCGAGCAGACGTATAGTTGTGACGACCACGGCGGACAGAGCCATCACACCGACGTCATCTCAGACGCCGTCGCAATCTGTTCCACCGCGCGACCGTGGCGCTGGGCGCGGACGGCGGAGGGAGCGCGCCGCGGGCGGAGGGTATTTAAATCGGCCGCCGCCGCGACCGAACCCAGTTCCCTCTGAGCAGCCATAGCGTACGGATCTCCGTGCCGGCACGTTCACAGGAGCTCAGTCCGTCAGTTCACCTGATGATGGCGACATGTTTGATCGCCGAAATATTGTGCCCGTTGGACACTATAGACCGGCAGCATACCCGTGGATATTTTGAGCACAAGACATACTTATAAAAAGGCAAGTTTTTTGTTATTACAATTGCAAAGGAAGCCGGCACTGTACACACGAGTGGCCATTTTCCGTCTTTTTTCAATCAAGGTAAAACAGCATGTTCACTGTTATGGCAGGCAGACCACAACCGAATGCAGCCCGCACTATATAATCGAGTGTCTGGTGTCACATTTTGTAAAGAGAATACGATAACTGCTGCAATATTATTTCAGTGGTACAGGGTGGCGCACGAAAAATTGGCCCCGTGTACTAGACTGCTCATTGTCGCCCACAAATCGTCATTTATTGTTTCGAAGTTGTTGTCTGCATTAGACTGTTTGTTATTTCTGCACTGGCTAATTATTACATGTTTCTCTATTGTGCTCGTAGCGCTCAACAAATGGTGCGCAATTAGCGAGCAGTCTGTACTCGGGGCCAGTTTTTCGTGCGCCACATTATATTATTTCACTGCGATCAGCTACATAACGCTACAGTTTGCTAAACGAGTGGTTTCGCAGAATCACGAAATTACTTCTACAAGTGTGTGCGAATTCTGTAATAAATAAAAACTCTGTACTCCAGAGGGAGGGAAGTGCCCCCTCTTGGCGAATTCCATTTTCAGTCACCTATTCTACTAATTTTCAGTTTTTCATAAAAACCATAAACAATGCACAATGAACGGTGAACGAGTAAAAATGAACGGTTCCCAAAAAAGAGCGATCACCAGTGCACTAGTTCCCAAGGATGAACGAGTTTGCGCAACTCTACTCTGAGCACAGGGTTGCGTCATTCGGCGAGAGGGTCTCGATTATCTTCGGTAACTTCCGCCGACCTGTACTAAACTCGACCACGCGCCTGCAGCCCTCTTAGTATTATCTGCTTTGTGGAGAACAGAGCATATGCTTATGCATGGAAGGCAGTCCAGATTTTACGTAGTGAGGAGGTCGTTTGTAAAACCATCGTTCCACCAGTTTTGGAAGAGATATGTTTCCTGTTGGTGGTAACAAGTTCACTTTGTAACAGCAACCAAATGGAAAAGGATGCGTGTTGCTGTGTAACGTTAATGAATATAGTAACATAAGGCCTCTCCTGAGGCACGTCCATAATAAGAATATGCTGATCTCTAATGAAACTGTTTAAAATTTCTTTAACATTAGGCTTAAGTCATAATTTTTGCGTGATAGCATATGAAGCACAGCTCTTCTGGAACAATTTAACTATATGGACAGCCACACATATCACTACTTAAATTATGCTTTATTCCGTGCGACTTACTTATCTTCAAATGTCGCAGAGGGCAATTCATCATTCGTGAAACATTAAGAGAAAATTTATAAAAGTACCTGCACAGCCAGTCTATTGCATAGTCTAGAATAAATGTTTGCCCTTCAGACCACGGTAACCAGGTGGTAGAGCAAGTGAATGCAAATCTTTTTCTTTTAAGACCTCAAAAGGAGCGCAGAGCTGGTCAATCGACGTGCTCTGTTCACTCTTCGTGTGTTTCCTTACATTTATTTCATAAACAAATTACAGTTTAATGAAACTCTGGATACTGATTTATATTGGTGATCGAGAGATAGACAATGTTGACTGGAAGCCACGCTTAGAAACTGTGAAGTAGTCAGGAACGAGATACAAGGGGTGAAAGTGTATTTACAAATTGCACAGTAATCGCACAGCAGTTGTAAGAATGGATGGATACTAAAGGGACTACTTGAGAAGGGAATGACACAGGATTGCAGCACATCATCCTCGTTATTCAGTCTGTACGTAGACCAACATGTAAAAGAGATCAAGGGAAAAAGGAAGTTAAAGTTCAGGGAGTAGATAAAAATTTTAAGGTTTGTTCATTACCTTGTAGCACTGTCAGAAACGACAAAGGACTTGGGAACAACAGGAGAACGGAACGGATAGTATGCTGAAGAGACGCTTTAAGATGAAAAGTAAATATGGGGTAATGGAATGAAGTCGAACTAATTCAGGCGATGTTGAGGGAATTACAATCTGTACGGAGGTAAAAATTACATAGCGAACTCCCTTGGATTTTTTGTGGCGTATGCACAATATATATACATAATACGCATAAAAATACCCACCGCAGACTTGTCCATTATCTAATATTCATTCTGTATTTACCTTGCATTTTTAGTTTTTATGACGATACGTGCGTTAAGTACCGTGAAGTGCGTCCTATTACAGCGCGGACGTAAACATTATCCGACGCTACAGGTTAGTCTTGTACCATAACCCTCATCTGGTATTCACAGTCGTTGGCTCACAACCAAACTGTCACATTTCAAACTAAACCAGAACTCTGGCTGCAGTACTGATCAGTCTTCCACCGCCACCAAGTTATCAGGGACGGAGAGGAGCAATATCATAATTTAGCTGAAATACAGAAACTGAAAGTAGTTTACGTACAATCTGAAACCTGTGATAATTCTGTGTAGCATGCGATCGATGTAAACAAGTGTTATAAAATGATTTTTAATGTTCATATCTTAATTGTTAAAAACGGTACTCTTATAGGCTCAGTTTCTTTTCCGTCTGTCTGTACGTCTGTCTATTTATTGGGTGTCGGTCCGACTGTTAAAAATCCTTTTTTCTCGGGAACTGGTAGGCGTATTAAGTAGAAATCTAATGTTTACGTTCCTTTGGCAGTGTAAAAAAGTGCAATCAAAAGATATGGCTATTATGTCCACGTATTTTAATACTCTAAAACTCACTCGTCTAAACCTGTAGAATACTTCCTTTTGACGTAGAACTTGAAATTTGGCAAACAGCAAGGTTTCGTAGTACGAGTAAAGGAAAAAACACGGGAATATGTAATTTGTCATTTCTAATCACACTTGCCACTTCTTTTTTTTCTATTTGATTACAGGTGGCTGCAATGGCCTAACAATTGTCATATGCACCTCAGAGTATTAAACGTTTACATGTTTTGTGACAAGTGTGTTATCACCTTTTAAGAGGAATCATGTTTAAGATTTTTTTTCATACACTGCATGAATGAGAACCATTTTACTTGGGGACTGTGGAAGGTACGAGTACATTAGCATTTCTTCTTGTCTTTGTAAATATTGATTGTGTAACCTTGTTTTCTGACGTTCTACTTTCTTGAGGACCTCATCACTATAGATCTAGTGTTGTTGTTGCTGTATCTAGTTAAACAAAAAGTACATCTAATCTAATCTCTTTTGAGTCATATCGCCGCTGATTGGAATGTGGGGCGCCAGGAACCCATATCTACCAAGGCTGCATAGAGACAAATGCACAGCATTGGCTGCAGAAACCGACGACTAGCTTGTGCCCCATGTTCTTCCCATGTCTTTTTGCCACTGAGTGCATAAATTTTTGAAACAACAAAATTAGTGTCGCGAGCGTTGCTATTGGACAGAAGGATAGTGTGAGAATCATTATCTCGCCATAAAAATACTCTTTCACATTATTCCCGGCCATCGGATGTGTTCGACTTCGAAGAACACCAACAAGCCTATCATGTCGTTTGCCTACAGCCTACTATGGACCATAGCTGAGATACGGTGATGGTGTGAGTCGCTGAGTGGCACCGTGGTTTTAGCACACCCGTTGTCTCATATTGTTGGAGTGTAGTGCGGGGTTATATGAGTATTCTGGGCGACCACCCTCACCCAGTGCTGTATAGTCTGTTCCCTGGAATATGACTTTCATTTCAACGCGATAATGTTCCCATTCGTACTCCTGGAATTGTCCGAATCCGGTTTAATGAACACAATGAGGAACTGAAATACCTGAGGTGGGACGCTCGTCCCTTTATCTGTATACGGTTAAATTTTCCAGGGATAATGTGAAGAGTATACTGTGCACTTGATTTCATGCTTCAAGAACATTTTATGAAGTAGAATGTTTCTTGCAAGAGCAGTTACTTATCCCTCTAACTGTTGCGCAAGCTTGTATTTGACCATAGCACGTCGCGATTATCAGATTGTCTCTCTGAGCCGGCCGGAGTGGCCGTGCGGTTCAAGGCGCTGCAGTCTGGAGCCGAGCGGCCGCTACGGTCGCAGGTTCGAATCCTGCCTCGGGCATGGATGTGTGTGATGTCCTTAGGTTAGTAAGGTTTAATTAGTTCTAAGTTCTAACCGACTAATGGCCTCAGAAGTTAAGTCGCATAGTGCTCAGAGCCATTTGAACCATCTCTCTGTCTTTTCTCCTGGTGGTCGTTGGCAGATGTCCAGGAAATGCGCGTACGAAGTGGATGTGAGAAGTCTTATCACTGACTTAGTTTTATATATTTCTCATTAATCTTGCACCCAATACGATTTGTTCGGCTTCTCTACTAGAAGTAGTTCTAGATTCTATATCGGTAGTGCTCCAGCAGAGAACAGTTATGTGAAGCACATCCCAACTCTAACGTCAGGTTCTGGGCTAGGATCACAGGAATGCCGTACGAACACATCCTCTTATGTGTTGTCGTAATAGAAGTAACGGCAGCCTGTCGACGAGAGTTACGAAGATGAAACGTAAGCATGCTGAACTAGCACAGGGTGGGGCAAATTAAAGTGACCGAACGAGTGGACACGATTGGGCCTGAATTTGTGGCAGCAATAACGGAAGAGGAGAAGACCTACAGTTACTTCGAACAGGATGGAGCAACTGCTCTTACAACCTGCTGAATGTTGGAGCACATTTACACATGGCTGACAGAGTTGGCAGCAGAGGTTAATCTCATCACGGCCCTAGCTGGGCCGGCTGGTGTGGCCAAGCGGCTCTAGGCGCTTCAGTCTGGAAACGCGCGACCGCTACGGTCGCAGGTTCGAATCCTGCCTCGGGCATGGATGCGTGTGATGTCCTTAGGTTAGTTAGGTTTAAGTAGTTCTAAGTTCTATGGGACTGATGACCTCAGATGTTAAGTCCAATAGTGCTCAGAGCCATTTGACCCATTTGAGCCCTAGCTGGCCACCAAGATCACGTGATCTGTCAGTGCGCAATTACTTTGTGTGGGGAGCCCTCAAGTATATGCTGTATCGCAACAGCCCTCATAATCATCAAGAACTGCAGCCGAACATTTCGGATGAGATTGCAGCATTTCCAGCATTCCAGCTTCGATCCGCCTTTAGAAACTTGCTGTCCAGGTCCCAGATGTGCCAAGAGGTGAATGGTGCTCGCTTCCATCACCTGATATAGTCATGGTATTGTGGTATTTCCTTTCCTCCGCTGTATTTCTTTGTACCCTGGAACTCTGTTCACAGGGCCACTTTTATTTTCCCCATCTTGTATATTATCAGTTTATCAAGCTTAGTATATTTCCCTCCGACCTGTAATCTCCACAGTTAAAATAATAATGTGATTCGTTCTGGAATCTAATGGTCAAGGGACACGTTAACCGCTCATAATGGCAAGGGTTGTACTATTACTAAAAATTTATGCCAGACAGGCAAAGAGTATACAAAATTACAAGTGGTTATACTTTAAGGTCTATGGGCACAACAGTTGCACAACTGCGAAAATAAATATCGTATACATCAGTATGGTGAGTGCAATGATCCTGACACTGCAAGACAGGGATTTATAAGTCGTTAACGATATACTAATTACATTTCGTCCCACGCAGTCTTATCATACTCGTACTGTTTGTGCAGATTTGAAGGCAGTTGTAATATCCTGCTAGTTATCCTCATCATCCCCTTGCATCCCTCCCCCGCCTCCACCCCTCCTCCCCTTCCGGTTTGGTGAAAGATGATAAAAATTTGAAAATAAATTCTAGTCACGAACGCTGGCATTCAGTAGTATGACTCTGATCATAAGCGAAGCACTCAAACTTTGTTAAGTAAAACTTAGCAGCAGAGGCAAACTGAAGAACAAACTACTAAATATTTCACATGGGCATCGCTTTTATCGTATAAATTAGCGTATGTACGCGAAGAACCATTGCAGTATACAATTCTACTTGAATTTACTTTACCATAACTTACAAATGCCATCCCGGCACTTTCTTTTCTGTGTTCCCGAGTTTTTACGGTCTAAGCTCATTACCTTGTGGCCCCTTGTCAAAATTTGTGGCCTACCTCGGCCATGCGCCAGTTTTTGCCACTGAGCTCTGCGCGTGCAGTGGGCTACAGCACTAATCGTGGGAGCGCTTGTGTTCCCACAACAACGCCGCAGCTCTCCGCTTAATGTTCTCTCTTTTTTTTCCCCTCTGCCTGTCTTGAAGTGATAAATGCTCGCCGTTTCATTGTAATTCAGTCTCACTTCCAACCGTGGCAGATGTGTATTCAAACAAGTCTACATAAGCAAACGAAATCTCAGCATGGAGTATCAAGAAATGTAAATCGGGTTCCCTATGTTGGCACTGAAGAAGAAGCTTCTAATTTTTCAGATACTGGTGTTTGTACATAAGGAACAGCTCTCCAGTAGTTACAGCTCAGCGACACGTCCGAACAGCAATCTATTTACACTACTGGCCATTAAAATTGCTACACCACGAAGACGGCGTGCTACAGACGTGAAATTTAACCGACAGGAAGAGGATGCTGTGATATGCAAATGATTAGCTTTTCAGAGCATTCACACAAGGTTGGAGCCGGTGGCGATACCTACAACGTGCTGACATGAGGAAAGTTTCCAATCGATTTCTCATACACAAACAGCAGTTGACCGGCGTTGCCTGGTGAACGGTTGTTGTGATGCTTAGTGTAAGGAGGAGAAATGCGTACCATCACGTTTCCAACTTTGATAAAGGTCAGATTGTAGCCTATCGCGATTGCTGTTTATCGTATCGCGACATTGCTGCTCGCGTTGGTCGAGATCCAACGACTGTTAGCAGAATATGGAATCGGTGGGTTCAGGAGGGTAATACGGAACGTCGTGCTGGATCCCAACGGCCTCGTATCACCAGCAGTCGAGATGACAGGCATCTTATCCGCATGGCTGTAACGGATCGTGCAGCCACGTCTCGATCCCTGAGTCAATAGATGGGGACGTTTGCAAGACAACAACCATTTGCACGAACAGTTCGACGACGTTTGCAGCAGCATGGACTATCAGCTCGGAGACCGTGGCTACGGTTACCCTTGACGCTGCATCAAAGACAGCAGCGCCTTCGATGGTGTACTCAACAACGAACCTGGGTGCACGAATGGCAAAACGCCATTTTTTCGGATGAATCCAGTTTCTGTCTACAGCGTCATGATGGACGCATCCGTGTTTGGCGTCATCGCGGTGAACGCACATTGGAAGCGTGTATTCTTCATCGCCATACTGGCGTAACCCCCAGCGTGATGGTATAGGGTGCCATTGGTTACACGTCTCTGTCACCTCTTGTTCGCATTGACGGCACTTTGAACAGTGGACGTTACATTTCAGATATCTTACGACCCGTGGTTCTACCGTTTATTCAATCCCTGCGAAACCCTACATTTCAGCAGGATAATGCACGACCACATGTTGCAGATCGTGTTCGGGCCTTTCTGGATACAGAAAATGTTCGACTGCTGCCCTGTCCAGCACATTGTCCAGATATCTCACCAACTGAAAATTATTTGTCCAATGAATACCCGTTTATCATCTGCATTTTTCTTGGTGTAGCAATTTTAATGGCCAGTAGTATAGTTTCTCCATCTAGCTTATTAATATTACGAAGAAAATATTTAGTGAAATAAGCTTGGATTAAGTCTGCTTCCTTAGTTACTCCTTGTTTTGAGAAACTACGTTACAACTGTTGCTACAGTTTTCGGTAAATTGCCCTCTACGGTGATAAATACTAACAAGGGAACCTCCACATCGCACCCCCCTCAGATTTAGTTATAAGTTGGCACAGTGGATAGGCCTTGAAAAACTGAACACAGATCAATCGAGAAAACAGGAAGAAGTTGTGTGGAACTATGAAAAAATAAGGAAAATATACAAACTGAGTAGTCCATGCGAAGATAGTTAACATCAAGGACAGTCTGAGGTCACCAGCGCACTGGTCCCGTGGTTAGCGTGAGCAGCTGTGGAACGAGAGGTCCTTGGTTCAAGTCTTCCTTCGAGCTTAAACTTTTATTTTTTATTTTCAGACAATTATCAAAGTTCAGGCACTCACACATAATTAACTTCGCTCTCCAAAATTCCAGGACATGTTCAGATTTGCTTGGATATATGTAGGATTTGACGGTCTATGTTAAAAACATATGTTTTGTGTGCGACTCTGAAACTGTTGGATTCATTTATTGCAGTTTATGTGACAAACTCTTATGTTTTCATCACTTTTTTGGGAGTAATTCTCACATCCACAAGAAAACCTAAATCAGGCAATGTAGAAGAATCTTTTTACCCATTCGCCAAGTGTACAAGTTAGGTGGATCGACAACATATTCCTGTCATGTGACGCGCATGCCCTCACCAGTGTCGTATAGAATATATCAGACGTGTTTTCCTGTGGAGGAACCGGTTGACCTATGACCTTGCGATCAAATGTTTTGGGTTCCCATTCGAGAGGCACGTCCTTTCGTCTTCTAATCGCACGGTTTTGCGGTGCGGTCACAAAACACAGACACCAAACTTATTACAGTGAACAGAGACGTCAATGAACGAACGGACAGATCATAACTTTGCGAAAACAAAGAAAAATTTTTCACTTGAGGGGAGACTCGAACCAAGGACCTCTTGCTCCGCAGCTGCTCACGCTAACCACGGGACCACGGCGTTTCTGCGTTCGCATTATCCTTGTGTTGCTTATATTCGCATGGACTACTCAGTTTGCATATTTTGCTTATTTTTTCATAGTTCCACACAACTTCTTCCTGTTTTCTCGATTGATCTGTGTGCAGTTTTTCAAGGCCTATCCACTATGCTAATTTATAACTAAATCTGAGGGGGATGCGATGGGGAGGTTCCCTTGTAAATAAGACTTTTTAATGTATAGACACACCGAAAGTTGCAACTAGGACTGCTTTTACTGTACACGCAGTTTCGGTCTTTTACACCGTCTTCAGTTGAAGAAATGCCACTGTATACACACGTTCACATTATGATTTCCACATATGTGTAGGGGCCTTCAGGAAGAAGTTTCACGTGTGGTCCCATAATAATACCATTGTGCAGAAAGGAGGAGGCACTGTTAAAAGAGATTACATGTTTCGAGTCTCTTGCAGAGACAGTTCTGCTGCTGTATGTATAATAGATGAAACACAGTGTGCGAGTGGAATGACGCGGCAGCTGGTAACGTATTGCATAGTTCAAAGTACACGGGACAGAGCGATTGCTTTGGGCAAAACGTCTAAATTGCACTTTCATTCACTGTGAAATTCTTACAGTACATAGCCCAAATGTAATGTGTCCATTTCTGATGAAAAGTTCCAACATACGACCAAGGCTGCACAGACGTCGGTGTTGCTGATCGGATCGGGATGGACGGCCATCGACATAGACCACTGAGACCGGGGTGGGAGGGGGGGCGATAGCGGCCAGAGGGGAGGGTGGAAGGGGCCGGGCGGGGGGGGGGGGGGGGGGGGGCGGAGGGCAGCAGGAGTGGAGTTAGAAGGCTCGTCCGGTATACCCTGACCCACGTTTCTCGTGATTTCCAGAACTCACATTTGGCGCATTTCGGGATGATGCCTTTGTAAATGCCACAGCGAGTGCCAAACTAGTCCAGTTCGAGCTTGAATTTCAATGACATTGTCATCCTTGGGACAGTAATTTATAACCTTACATAATTACTCTTTTTATAGACTGAAAGCGAAAAAGTACGAGATTCTGGGCTCGAAAATTTCCTTTTTTTTCTTTTTATTTAGTACACGCTTACGGACTTAAGCAGTATCGTGCGAACAGGCCTTGAAGGCCCAGCAGTACCGACCGGCCGCCGTGTCATCCTCAGCCCTGGCCATCTGTCAGCACACCGATCTCCTGTCCGTCGTCAGTTTTCCTGGCCAGTGCTGCTACTACCTCAATCACGTAGCTCAGCAATTGGCCTCACAAAGGCTGAGTGCAACCCGCTTGCCATCATCACTCGGGAGACAGGGACGGTACCCCATCCAAGCCGACAGCGCTTAACTTCGGTAACCTGACGGGAACCGTTGTCAACATTGCGGCAAGGGCGTCTGCCATACGCAGGGAAAATACTATGAAGAGTACTGGAACGCACACTTAGCAGCCAAAGAAATTGGTACATCTGCCTAATATCGCTGAGCACGCGAAATGCCTAACACGACGTAGCATGGACTCCAATAACGCCTGACGAAGTACTGGAGGGAAATGACACCATGAAACTTGCAGGGCGGTCCGTAAATCCTCATGAGTACGAAGGGGTGGAGATCTCTTCTGAACAGTACTTTGCAAGGCATTCCAGATAAGCTCAAATAATGTTCATGTCTGGGGAGTTTGGTGGTGAGCGGAAGTGTTTAAACTTAGAAGAGTGTTCTTGGAGCCACTTTGTAACAATTCTGGACGTGTGGGCTGGAATTTCCCAAGTCCGTCGGAATGCACAATGGACATGAATGGAAGGTGATCATACAGGATGTTTACGTACATGTCACCTGTCTCAGTCGCATCTAAACGCATCGAAGGTACCAAATCACTCCAACTGCACGCGCCCCAGCAGCTTGAACAGCCCCTTCTGACATGCACGGTCCATGGAGTCATGACGTTATCTCCATACCCGTGCACGTCCATCCGCTCGATACAACGACCAGGCAATATGTTTCCAGCCCTCAACAGTCCAGGCGAGGCGTAAGACTCTGTGTCGTGTAATCATCAAGGGTACATGAGTGGGACTTCGGCTCCGAAAGCCCATATCGATGATGTTTCGTTGAATGGTTCGCACGCTGACGCTTGTCGATGGCCCAGTACTGAAATCTGTAGCAGTTTGCGGAAGGGTTGCACTTATGTCATGTTGAACGATACTCTTCAGCCGTCCTTGGGCCAGTTGTTGTAGGATCTTTTTCCGGCCGCAGCGATGTCGGAAATTTGATGTTTCACCAGATTCCTGATATTCACGGTACACTCGTGAAGTGATCGTGCTGGAAAATCCTCATTTCATCTCGGAGATGCTGTGTTCCATCGCTCGTGCGCCGACTATAACACCACGTTCAAACGCACTTAAATCTTGATAATTTGCCATTTTAGTAGCAATAACCGATCTAACAAATGCGCCCAACCCTTGTAGTCTTACATAGGCGTTGCCGACTGCAGCGCCGTATTCTGTCTGTTTACATATTCCTGTATTTGAATACGCATGCCTCTACCAATTTCTTTGGCGCCTCAGTCTTAAAGAAGAAGTTTTCCAGTGAAATGGACATTCACACAACAGCTCTCGAATGGCTCCGTGACCAAGGAGCGGATTTCTATCTTCGAGGAACTGAACGACCGACTGAACGTACCAACCGTAGTTTACAGAGACTTGCTGATTAAGTTGAAAAATAGCGTCAGATATCTGTGTCACCTTTCAAGTGTAGTCCAACATGCAATCAAAATTACCTTGCCTCCCATAGTAATAGATGTTAACAAATTTATCCCTATAAAAAATGGTTTTCTTGCCATTGTCAGTCTGCATTTTATACTCTATGTAATTCGGCCGTCATCAGTTAGTTTGCTGCCGAAATAGCAAAACTCATCTACTGGTGTGTATTGATATGGCAATGAAGAAATAGTGTCTGACAGTATGCATAGAAAGGGAGGAGGATCGAAATTTAACATCATTAGCCCTTTCTGTCATCGCCACCCTCCCCAACTTCTCTCCTTTAACAAATAGTTCTTTTATCTCACTGACAACTCTCCCACCATCTCCCTAACACCATTCCCTAACGTTTTATTCCCGATTCCACTCCAATGGCCCCCGGCACTCCGATTATTATTTGAACTATGCATTTAACCCTTAGGATTCATATATTACGTCTGTTCTACAACATATTGGTTTCAACACATAATATATTAATGGTAAACATTAGTAATTTTCTGTAACATGTTTACGTCTGACAGATGTACCCACTTTATGATGAGGTTTGACAGTTGGTTGTCTTGTGTCACGGGTCTACACAGCACTGATGCATGGGTGTTTCTCATTTAAACGAGTGTATGATGTAGAAGACTCTTTTCAGACTGGTGTTATATTTTGGTGATATAAGCATGTTATTTACATCTTGTATTCGCAGATAACACATTTCTTTCAAAGTTGCATGAATGCGCTTCAATTTAACGCACCTATGATCCTTAAGTAATCACGGAATAGGCAGCACAGACACAACCTACGCTGTTCATCTGTGACCACCAGACAACCAGTAATTAAAAAAAAAAATGGTTCAAATGGCTCTGAGCACTATTGGACTTAACTGCTGAGGTCATCAGTCCCCTAGAACTTAGAACTACTTAAACCTAACTAACCTAAGGACATCACACATCCATTCCCGAGGCAGGGTTCGAACCTGCGACCGTAGCGGTCGCGCGGCTCCAGACTGTAGCGCCTAGAACCGCTCGGCCACTCCGGCCGGCCAGTAATTTCCATAATATATTTTCAGACCATGTTCACCGCACATGTAATGACTATGTTGATGTTCATTCTGTGGCTAAGTTGTTTTATGGTTGGAAAATATGTTTGCTACCTGTCTTCCATACATTTTTGTGGTTTTGTACTTATCTACACCTAGGGACGTCCAGTCGAACAGAGCTTGACGATGATTTCAGTTAAGAAAGTCTTATAGTACCCAACATGCAAGTAGTATTATTTTAACAATTTTTAATCTGATATTGGAATGGCATACTGATGCTAAATTTAGGCCCCTCTCACTTTCTATGCACTTGTACGTAAATTTTTTCGGTGTTGTACTTGATAACAATTTAAGACCGAAGTAAAGATAGCGGCGCAAAAATACGAAAAGATCGTCAAGGGCATTAGAGGCGAAGACAAAGTTCAGAGCGTTTCAAGGATGGGGAAGGAAATCGGCCGAACCCTTTCAGAGAAATAATCCCAACATTTGCCTGGAGCCATTAAGAGAAATCATGGAAAGCCCAAATCGGGATAGCGGGACGCGGATTTGAACTTCACCCTGCCTAAGGCTATTGTATTTTGCGTACCAGTGAGCCATCTCGCTCAGTCACAAACTGGAAGCACTTCCGATTTGTAGTGCTTTCGAATTACGGGACGGAAATGCAGGTGTACTAAAAAGAATAGAATGGCAAAGAAAAAGTGACAGGATAATGGGACATCTACTATCTCTTTTTTCTTTATTATGACTTCATCTCCCTTGTCCCTTATGGGCGGGAAGAGGGCTGTCAGCGTTACATTCAAACCACACTTCAACTGAAAAAGAAGTAACACTAAGACAAGGAAAGTTCTAAATTAAAAGTTTAGATATTTAGAAGAGAATTAAAGACTGATAGAGGTGAAATTAATTATGTGAAATGAACTTTATTTTCTTTGCTTTTCGTTTGAAAATAGTGAAACGAAAATAGTAAAACGAAAACAATAATAGTACACATGAAACATCTAAAACACTGGTCTTCAAAAGAAGCACTTCACTATCATTAATACCTCAAGGAAATGCCGTGGGAAAGTCTGTTGTTGAAAGGAGAAAAGGTTGGACGATAGAAGTTGACGTACAGACGACTGATGGGTAGTATAGATGGAGAAACAGTGAATGTTTGAGACAGGAAGGGAGGAGTTGTTAAGGGTGTCGGTAAGGTCATAATGAGAAGGGGAAAACGGGGTAGAAAAATGAGGGACGAAGGGGTTGGGAAAGATGGGGAGTGTACGAAAAGGAAGCCATGATGACGTGGAGTGGTTGGGGTGGATTTATAGTTGGTAGTAATTCATATTCTGGGGGGGGGGGGGGGGAGACGGTTGAAATTTCGTCGGAAAGTATGTGCAGATGTAGGATTAGCGGGATGTGTCGGTAGAAAAGAGGCTGTGTACTAGGACTGGAAATTATAGGGAAAACAATACTGAAAGCAATAGGGTTATTGGAGTCGAGACTGCGGATGGCGTAGGTTGATCGAAGTGTTCATTATGAGTGAGAAGAGTTGGGAATTTGATGAGGGGGATTCATGGGGGGGGGGGGGGAAGGTGAACGGATGCAGAAAGTTACGTGAAGTGCTTGATGTTAAGGAATTGCATGAACTTATAGAACTTAGGTGGGGCACATACCCATGCAAAATTTGCGTGAAGGGGAATGAGTTGGATTAAGGTTTTGTAGATGATTTGGAGACTTCTCCAAGAATAGGTATTTAGTAATTTTAGTAGTTTTAGTCTATTGTGAACTTTATGTTTCGATGGTTGGTAGGTGAGGTTACCATGTTAGTTGCTGGTTAGTCCCAGATTTTTTTAGTGTAGTAGTTAACTGAACGGATGGTGATAGATGATAAGACGGAACCCATGGAGGCTGAAGGTGTGGTGACGGTACTGACGACTCCAGAGACAGAAGTTAAGTCCCATAGTGCTCAGAGCCATTTGAACCATTTGAACGACTCCAGACAGCAGCGCACCACAATCGATAAGCCGCTCTCGAAACACTCGTAGCGCAACAGCTGTATGGGTTGGCAGCATGAACTACACCGAGGTGCGCCAGGGCACGCAGCTGCCAACCCATGGGCACCACGTGTGTGGATAGCGACTGGTCGATGCTTCGTTAAATACCGGAGTACTGAACTACAGCAAACAGCGCGCCAAGTCGTGTACAGTCCCCAGTTACTGCCGACTCTACAAGCTGTAGTGTTCGTCCGTCGTCTCCGAGACTCAGGCTCCGTAGGCATCGTAAGCCAGCACCGGACTCTACGTGGGCATCACTTAGACGCAGTAACAGGACTTTAATATTTTAGAGGACTTGACTTAATTTCAAACATTAATTATGCTGGAAATTTCACAAGAAGAAGCATCATTTAAGTTGAGTATTTCTTCATATTTTATAAATATCAATTTGTTACTAACTGTTGGAAATTTTTCTGATTGAAGATAAACTACGCCGCTCTCCTGAATTCCCAAGTGTGGGCGATTCATTCTATTATTATTGGCTGGGCTTTGGAGGGGATGATTTTGGTCAAAATGGTTCAAATGGCTCTGAGCACTATGCGACTTAACTTCTGAGGTCATCAGTGGACTAAAACTTAGAACTACTTAAACCTAACCAACCTAAGGACATGACACACATCTATACCCGAGGCAGGATTCGAACCTGCGACCGTAGTGGTCGCCCAGTTCCAGACTGTGGTGCCTAGAACTGCACGGCCACTCCGGCTGGCTCTCTCTCTCTCTCTCTCTCTCTCTCTCTCTCTCTCTCTCTCACTAGCTCTCGTTAACTTTTTATTTATTCCTCTCCTCCTCCCCCCTCCCACCCCAATGGCACTATCTTCACTCTTTTCAAAAATGGTTCAAATGCCTCTAAGCACTATGAGACTTAACATTTGAGGTCATCAGTCCCCTAGACTTAGAACTAGGACATCACACACAACCATGCCCGAGGCAGGATTCGAACCTGCGACCGTAGCAGCCGCGTGTTTCCGGACTGAAGCGCCTGGAACCGCTCATCCACTGCGGCCGGCTTCACTCTTTTGCTAGTACTGTTCAATCACTGTCAACTGTGTTCCACTCCTTCTCTCACACTGCCATTGTCTCCTTCGCTCTTTCTGTACGATAACCACTATCTACTGCATTCCAGTATTTATTACTTTTCCTCTCTTTGCCATTGCCACTGTCTTCTTTTCTCTCAGCATGAAAGAGCGCGAATATGTTCGCATGCCAATATTTTTTGGAAAACTTTAAAAGGTGCTGAGGAAGGTAGAACGCGGCCGAGTACCCCAATTTTCAGTCAGTGTCTTTTAAACAGGAGCATATTTGCCATTTTTGTGCTCTGGTAGGAGCATTTTTCCGCTGGTTCTATTCTTTCCCCTGTCACAACAGGGCATGTCACCCATATGCAATGAACTTGATGCATCACTACAATTTTGATAGTTTATTATGTGGAACTGAAACAACGCAAAACTATTCAAACAAATTTCGGGCTTGCAGCCGGTCGTCGTTCAATACTTAGCATGATATTTCAACTGGGCACCTGCCAGTCATCTTCAGGTGAGCCGTCGCAGACTGGCGAAAACGTCTGTTTTTTTTTTTTTTCTTTATTGTGATTTCATTCCCCTGCCCCATATGGGCAGGGGAGGGCTGTCAGCAGCACAATCTGCCGCTCTTCAGCTGAGTGACACTACAACTAAAACAAGAATAAAATGATACATATATAAGGAGATAAAAAAGGGGAGCATAAAACAGAATAAGGGGAGAAAATAGAGATAAAATATACACTGACATGGAGACGTTCATGGGGGACAGTTAAAGAACTAAGCAGAAAGTTAAAAAAAAACACAGTTGGCGATTCTTAAAACACAGAGCAGACACTGAATACGCAGGCACAGGTTAAAAGTCGGCCACAGTAGTAAAAACACTCCGGAACAACACACTTAAAACCCACTTGGAGCACACACAACGAAGAATAAAACTGCCAGGTGGGACCTGGCGAGGGAAAAGGTCAGAGAGGATGCAAAAGGAGGGGAGAGCGTGGGGCAGCTGGAGAAGCGGCGGGATGAAGAGAGGAGGGGCATCAGTGGGTTCACAAAGAGGCAGGAGACACGTGGGGCGGGAGAGGAAGAGGGAAGACAGGGCAGGAGGGAGCGCAGAGACACTGAAAGGAGGCACAAGAGATGGAGGGGGAGTAGGAGGGGGAAGCCACTCAGGAGGAGGGAGGGGGAGGAGAGGGAACCCTGAGGAGTAGGCAGGAAGATGGGGTTAGAGTTGGTAGGAAGGGTAGATGTCAGGGCGAAGCTCATCATCCGGGAGGGGTAGACGGTGGAAGTTGTGTTGGGAAAGGAGATGGAGGGTGTGGAGATGGACAGAGGGTGGGACACAACGGTAAAGGCGCGGCAACTGGTTGGGGGTGGAGAGGATGGGAGAAACCAGAGGGTGAGGGGGGTCAAGGCGGCGGACAACATATAGTGTGTGGATGTATTCAAGGAAAAGGAGAAGGGCGGGGCCGGCCGAAGTGGCCGTGCGGTTCTAGGCGCTGCAGTCTGGAACCGCGAGACCGCTACGGTCGCAGGTTCGAATCTTGCCTCGGGCATGGATGTGTGTGACGTCCTTAGGTTAGTTAGGTTTAACTAGTTCTAAGTTCTAGGGGACTAATGACCTTAGAAGTTGAGTCCCATAGTGCTCAGAGCCATTTGAACCATTTTTTTTTTTTTAGAAGGGCGAAAACGTCCTCCGTTCCGCAATATATAGCTTACTGTAACTAATCTGCGCATGCGTCGAAAACTTGATAGTTGAACCACACTGCCCGCCGGCAGCACCCTCGTTGGTGGAACAGCAGAACTCAGTCTCCCTCTGCGTTGCTGTTTGCCACGGCCGTCGACGCACTCTGTCGTCTTCGATATGAGCAAATCGTGGAGATGATGGGATTCCATGCACTGTCCAGCTGGTAGCCGCTGTCACGGTTTAACAGATTTACCGCCAGGCGTATTTCTACGGATTCTTTAATAATGGAGTCCCAGAAAGACGTTGCAGTGGACAAAATCATTGTTTTCTCATAGTCCATTGAACGTCCAGTAAAAATACAATGTTCAGCAATAGCGGACTTGCTTGGCTGCAAAACGCGGGTGTAACGTTGATGTTCAGTGCAACGTTTTTTCACGGTGCGTGTGGTTTGACCTATGTAAGTCATACCACATTGGCACGGTATCTTGTAAATACCGGCCTTTCGTAGTAACAGATTGTCCTTAACTGATCCCACAAGGCAACTGGATGCCATCACCCATCGCAAACCATGAGTTTGCTTAAAACACTTGTTCATAGAGCTCATACTGTCTCAGATCTAGAAAGCTTACCTCAAGAACTCGCCCATCTAAAGACAGTATTCATCGAAAATAGATATTCCATCCGGCAGATCAACAGGGCACTAACAGTTAAAACCAAGAAGCAGGAAGTGAATAAAGAGGAGAACATGCCGGAACAATTTTTAGCTTTTCTACATTTCGTTGGCAACACTTCGCTTAAAATAGCAAGAATCCTCCGAAAATTTCAGGTAAAAGTGGTTTTCCGCCCACCATCGAAGATTGCGGACCTTGGGGTATCAGTTAAGGACAATCTGTTACAACGAAAAGCCGGGATTCACAAGATACCGTGCCAATGTGGTATGACTTACATAGGTCAAACCACACGCACCGTGAAAGAACGTTGCACTGAACATCAACGTTACACCCGCCTTTTGCAGCCAAGCAAGTCCGCTATTGCTGAACATTGTATTTCTACTGGACATTCAATGGACTACGAGAAAACAATGATTTTGTCCACTGCAACGTCTTTCTGGGACTCCATTATTAAAGAATCCGTAGAAATACGCCTGGCGGTAAATCTGTTAAACCGTGACAGCGGCTACCAGCTGGACAGTGCATGGAATCCAATAATCTCCACGATTTGCTCAAATCGAAGACGACAGAGTGCGTCGACGGCCGTGGCAAACAGCAACGCAGAAGGCGACTGAGTTCTGCTATTCCACCAGCGAGGGCGCAGCCGGCGGGCAGTGTGGTTCATCTATCAAGTTTTCGACGCATGCGCAGATTAGTTACAGTAAGCTATATATTGCGGAACGGAGGACGTTTTCGCTACCTTGGCCTCACCCTTGACTGACACCTCACCTGGACCCCTCATCTCCTGACCATCCAGCAGAAAGCCCATTCCCGCCTCCGCCTGCTGAAACTCCTGTCTGGCCGGACATGGGGATTTCATCCTTCTACCATCCTCCACACCTACAAATCCCTCATCCGTCCTATCCTCTGTTATGCAAGCGTCGCCAGGATCTACGCCCCCACCCGCTTTTACAAGGCCCTCCAAATCCTTGAACGCCATGCGCTCCTTCCTCTCCACCCCCTGCTCGTTGCCGCGCCTCTATCGCTGTATCCCTCCCTCTCTCCACCTCCACACCCTCCATCTCCTTCATCAGGGCAATTTCCAACGCCTCCCCCTCCCGGATGACGAACTTCGCCGTGACATCTACCCTTCCTTCCAACTATAACCTGGGCTTGTTCACCCCCCCCTCCCCAGGGCCCCCTTTTCCTCTTTCCTCCTTCTCCCAGAGCGGATTTTCCTCCATCCCCCCCCCTCCCCTGACACCCTGCACCCCATACTTGCCTCTCTCCTTCCCACATCCCTCCCTACCTGGCCCTCTTCCGCGCGCCCCCTGCTCACGTCCCCCATCTCTTCCCCTCCCTCCCTTCTTCAGGTCTCCCTCATCTCCTAGCGCCTGGCAGATCCTCTGTATTGATCATCATCAGTGTGCCACATCAGTGTTGTGTTTAGTGCTGTTTCTCGTGTGCGTCTAGAGGTGTGATTTTAATTGTGTACTGCCTTGAGGTTCGCCGTCAGTGTTACGTTATGTGCTATGCCATCCGTCGCTACCTTTATGCTCCTGTCGTACTGTGCCTTGTGTTCTTTTCACCATCGCAGTGTGTGTGCTACTTTTAAACAGTTTTTTATCTCCATTTTACAGTCACCCCGTTTTTTGTCTATTGCCTTCCATGATGTTCCCCCTTTTATATATCTATGTTCACCTTATTCTCTCCTTTGCTGTTTTTAAATGTCTTCTGTTGTTTTGTTCTATGTCTTTCGGCTGAAGAGCAGCGCCTATGCTGCTGCCAGCCCGCCCCGATGGGGAATTGAAATACAATAAAGAAAAAAAAAAAAACGTTTTCGCCAGTCTGCGATGGCTCACCTGAAGATGATTGGCAGGTGCCCAGTTGAAACATCGTGCGAAGTGTTGAACGGCGACCGGCTGCAAACCCGAAATTTGTTTGAACTGTCAATTCACCGGGAAAATTTAAAATTCACAACGCAAAACTAATTTTTCACATCATATCCGATTTTACGTGCACAGAAAATTTTGCATTTGCTTCATTACTATAACGTGGAGGTTTCAGAACCATTCTGATGATAGTGGAGACGCTTTACAGAATATTTCTCCGTGCTACGTCACTTTATAAACTACGTTTTTGCCTCACACCATATATTAGGTACGTATTTTAACTGTACAAGTAGGGTAACTTTGAACCTCTGTATCTCGGAAACCGCTAAAGATCTCGACGAAATTTTCAGGGTTGTTCGAGGTCGGGATCTTAGGAATACATCGCGAAAATTAGAGCCATTTTCTCTCAATAACCGTCTTGGAATTCTCGGCTGGGTTTTGGTCCGCTGGTGGCAGCGAAAATATAGCAAAAATCCTTTTGTGGGAGTTTCCGAAGAAATGGCCACAAACAAATAGTGCCCCCATAGGTCCCATCAATCCCACCGTAGAGAACATCAAACGCAGAAAGAACCAACCGATTTGCTTCATTTGCCTAAGCAGGAAGAAGCTTGTAATATTCATATTTAGACTGTGTACAGTAAGATGACACTAAGACGATCCTTCTGTTGAGTATACAAATTGCACCTAGCCCAAGGGTTATCCAAAACATTTGAGTGAACGTTTTTATTACCAATAGGAGCTGAGGTATGAGCACCGGAAAATCCAGTGTTTTCGCGTAGTGTTTTGAAATACCGGGTGATAAAAAAGTCAGTATAAATTTGAAAACTTAATAAACCACGGAATAATGTAGATAGAGAGGTTAAAAATTGACACACATGCTTAGAATGACATGGGGTTCTAGAACCAAAAGAAAAAGAAAAAAAAGTATTGCTACACGCGTGAAAGAGCTCTTGCGCGCATCGTTTGGTGGTGATCGTGTGCTCAGCCGCCACTTTCGTCCTGCTTGGCCTCCCAGGTCCCCAGACCTCAATCCGTGCGATTATTGGCTTTGGGGTTACCTGAAATCGCAAGTGCATTGTGATCGACCGACATCTCTAGGGATGCTGAAAGGCAACATCCGACGCCAGTGACTCACCATAACTCTGGACATGCTTTACAGTGCTGTTCACAACATTATTCCTCGACTACAGCTATTGTTGAAGAATGATGGTGGACATATTCTGCATTTTTTTGGTTCTAATAAAATCCCATGTTATTCCAAGCAAGTGTGTCAATTTTTACCTCTCTATCTACATTATTCCGTGATTTATTCAGTTCTCAAATTTATACTGACTTTTCGATCACCCGGTATATTAGGTACTCATGCTGTCGACAGGCTTGACATCTACTGTGGTGTGCAGAAATAGAACTTTGCGCTAGGAGTAGCAGTAGATGGTGTAAAGAGATAGACTAGTACTTAAATTTGCAAAGGAGGTTACAAAGGATGTTGGATGTGGTAGTTGTGTGGAGATGAAGAGATGACCATAAGACAGGTGGATACGATGGGCAGCATAAACACGGTCGAAAGACGGATGACTTGAAAGGAGACGGCTGCGGCGCGCCCTAGTCCGACAGGCACACCTCCCAGCAGAGTGCTCTGGAGACTGCCTCGGCGGCCTGGCCGTCGCCGACACCTCGGCAGTAGCACAAATCTCGCAGCGCCGTCATCGCGACGGGTCCGGGACGCGGCCCGATGCTTTTATTGAGATACAAGAGCGGATTGCGATCGCTGGCCGAGATTGCGCCGTCTCTGCCCCCGGGGATATTTACGGCGGCGCGCGCCTGAGCTACGGCGCGACACGGCCACTTTGATAACGCCACGCCACGCCGAGGCGGGCCAGACGCGCGCCTATTTGGGAATCAAGATTTCTCCACCTTCCCACGAAATTTCTACGTGTGTCCGAGCGGCCGGACGCGGGGGGCACAGCTCGGCCGAGCCACGCAGCGCTCTGTCCGTGGAGAGACGGAACCGCTGGAGAAAGGTCCTGCACTCTGACGGGTCACCAACGGCGACACGTTGATGGAGGAGGTCTCGTCAGGTGCTAGGACCATTATAAATGACGTCTACACCGAGGCATCGTCACTGAAATCTATGCACTTTTCAGTATTCGTTCCGCTCTTCAGTCTGTCAGTGGCGCCGAAGTCAGCGTCCAGACATTGATGGATCTCACAGGAACTGAAATTGAGACTAGCAAGGCAAAAGCAGGAAAGCTAAATTCAGTTTTCAAATATTGTAACAGCAAGTACTGGCATACTATACGTCTCATGCCACTGCAAGGTGAGTGATATAAATGTTTTTGTCAGTGGCGTTGAGAAACGGCTAAAATCGCTAAAAATACACGAACCTACACGGACCGATGGAATCCCTGTCAGATACAGAATAACTTACAGCTGAGTAAGGTGCTGTTTTAACCACAATGTATTGTAGATCTCTTGGAAAAAATGTGCACCCAGAGAAAGCATACATCACACCCGTGTACAAGAAGGGTAGCAGAAGTGACCCATAAAGCTACAAGCTACGTCACCGACGCTCATCTGTTGTAGAATCCTACAAATTATTCGGAGTTCAAACATAATGAAGTATCTCGAACAGAATAGCCTCCTCCATGCCAACCAGCATCGATTCTGCAAACACCCATCACGCAAACATCCAGTCTCCTAATATGTTGTAAAGCCATGGATCAATGTGTAATGTCTCTTGCAGCGGTCTCTCCGCGATATTTTCAGAAATATTATAAATTATATATCTCAGTACACATCTCGAAATATCTCTTCTTATCTTGCCGATTCCTAAACTTTAATATACGATAATTATCAATGCAAAGTAGTTTCAAGCCCTATTATTCCTTGGAGCGTCCATTTACTCCATGGAATAGCTTCTCTGCTATCTATGTTTTCTCTTATGAAAAGAATGAAGTATCTTGCCGAATAGCCGTGAAAGAACGAAGATGTATATGTATGTATTGTTGAGCTAGTCGCCATCTTGATGAGATTCTGTATGAGAAGGAATTTAATACATGAATTAAACTAAAGTAAGTGTGTTCGCGTATTATTTAACTGATTATTATTGACAGTGTCTGCTTACTACGCTGTGTTGCACGGGATCAGTGGGGAACGTCTGATTTACACTGGACGAACCTGCCGTTTTGTATGCTCAAGATATCCAGTTACTTCAAATAAATAGGCTAACACGGTCTTACCAGCAGATCTCCGGTCTTCCCCATGTGATCACCGAAAGTTAATAATTACTTCAAATATTTTCAGGAGATCGACTGACAATTTTCGTCGCACTGAGACTTCGAAATTGCTTCACTGCCTTATGGGATTTAAGTTAAGCTCATTTTAATCAGGATAGAACAGTATTGAACTGTGTGAATGTGATAAACCTGCTTTGTGAATGAAAATTCCCTTAACATACGCATGTTTTTAATATCCTGATCAGTGAATCTAAATCAGGCCGGTGTGAGAGAGGTTTTTAAATTTTTTGAATACCACAAAAAAAATATTAAAAATGGAATCAGGCAGTTGGATATTGTTGACTTCCAAACCGCGTAGCACACCAATGTTTATTAAGAGAAGTCTCATTAAATTGGTGTCAAACAGAATTTGTGACTTCATTAAGAATTTCTTGGTAAGCTGGACGGATTATTTTATCTTGGATGAAGACTCATCGACTAATGTAGAAGTAACGTCAAGCGTCTGAGACGTGTCTTGGTACCCTCGATTTTCGTTTTGTATGTCAATCTTCTCGCAAGAAATACTAACAGGAACCATGAACATTTCACAGATGGCGTTGTTATCTGTACTGAAGTATTGTCCAGAAAGACCTGGAGTAATATTCAGTTGGCCGCTGTGGCCGAGCGGTTCTAGATTCGTCAATCTGGAATCACGCGGCTGCTACGGTCGCAGGTTCGAGTCCTGCCTCGGGCATGGATGTGTGTGATGTCCTTAGGTTAGTTAGGTTTAAGCAGTTCTAAGTCTAAGGGACTGATGACGTCAAATGTTAAGTCCCATAGTGCTTAGATCCAATATTTAGTTACAATCACTGGTTCAAATGGCTCTTAGCACTATGGAACTTAACTTCTGAGGTCATCAGTCCCCTAGAACTTAGAACTACTTAAACCTAACTAACCTAAGGACATCACACACATCCATGCCCGAGGCAGGATTCGAATCGCGACCGTAGCCGTCGCGCGGTTCCAGACTGAAGCGTCTAGAACCACTCGGCCACTCCGGTCGGCTTACAATCACTGATTGGCATAGAAGTAACTTCAGGGGTGTGGGAAGTGTGTTGGAACCCTTGTTGTTCATTCATATAATGAAGTAGCAGAAAATATAAATATCAACATCGGACTCTTCGCCGATGATGCAGTTATCTATAATGAAGTACTGTTCGGAAACAGTTGCAGTAATACTGAATGAAATATGGGTAAGATTTCAATGTGCTTAAAGATTGGCAGTTTCTTTTAAAGTGTCCGCCCCGATAGCTGAGTGGTCAGCGTGACGGATTGCCGTCCTATGGACCCGGGTTCATTCCCGGGGATTTTCTTTGCTCAGGGACTGGGTGTTGTGTTGTCTTCATCATCATTTCATCCCCATCCGGCGCGCAGGTCGCCCAATGTGGCGTCGAATGTAATAAGACATGCACCAACGCGGCCGCACCTGACCCGTGAGGGGCCTCGCGGCCAATGACGCCAAACGCTCATTTCCATTTTTTTTTTTTTTAATATTCATGAAGGTAAAATTATACAATTCACAAAACGTAGAAATCTTCTATCCTGTGACTACATTATGTGTCACAATTGGAGTCAGTCAACTTATACTGGATGAAACAATTTGTAGCCGGTCGGTGTGGCCGATCGGTTCTAGGCGCTTCAGTCTGGAAGCACGCGATCGCTACTGTCGCAGGTTCGAATCCTGCCTCGGGCTCGGATGTGTGTGATGTTTTTAGGTTTGTTAGGTTCAAGCAGTTCTAAGTCTAGGGGACTGATGACCTCAGATGTTAAGTCCCATAGTGCTCAGAGCCATTTGAACCATTTGAACAATTTGTACGGATATGAAATGTAATGATTTTTATCTTCTTCTAAGTGTTTATTCCGCGCTAGCAGAGTCCGATTGTTGACACATCTGCCTCCATTAGGGTCTGAAATGGGCATGTTCAAAGGTGGCATTGATGAATTCCATATCCTTCTTGATACAGTCCATCTATCGTGTCTTGAGTCTGCCACGAGGTCGTAGGCCATTTATGTTCATGTGCGTAGCTGTTCTTGCCGCCGAGTCTGCATTACTGCACATGAAGTGTCCGTATCATCTTAACCTGCGTTCCCGTAGTTTGTCTGATATGCGTGCAACTCCAAGTCACCGTCGAAAGTCGACATTGTTCCATGGTCAGATCGGGTAATCCCAGGGGACCATCGGAGCAAACGCATTTCCAGCACGTGGAGAGCCTGCTCGTGCTTCCTTGTCGTTGGGCGACACTCCGACCTGTACAGTGCGACTGGACATACTCCAGCCTATAAACCTTTGAGTTAAGGCGTAACGGCATACGGCAGTTACAAAAAAAAAAAAAAATGGTTCAAATGGCCCAAAGCACTAAGGGACTTAACATCTGAGGTCATCACTCCCTTAGACTTAGAACTACTGAAACCTAACTAACCTAAGGACATCACACACATCCATGTCCGAGGCAGGATTCGAACCTGCGACCATTCCAGCAGCGCGGTTCCGTACTGAAGAGCATAGAACGGCTCGGTCACAGAAGCCGGCATGGCAATTACACGCTACGCGGTCATGTGGCTCCAATTCATCCAGACTGTGTTAACACGGGCATAAACATCTGGTAGACTTTCACCATCACTGTGATATTTTAAGATATTTGAAGTGCACCAGTTTCTTCAGGTCTTCTCCACCAACTCTGATGGTCCCATCGGTTTGAATACCGCACTCCATGTGTTCTGTCTTCTTGATATTCAGTCAGAGGCCACATTTGCCAAGTCGTTGACTCCATTGCTGTGTCTGTTCCTGGAGATCTTCACGGTGTTCGCTTGCCAGTAAAATATCGTAAGCATATAGGAGTGGGGTGACTGTAGGTCGTATGTCACAGTGTCCATACAGAGGACAAACAGTAGAGGTCACAGTGCTGAACTCTCATGTACTGCGACATTGATAGTAAAAGGGACTGACGTTCCCACTGCACATTGCTGGAGACATTTCGATACAGCAGTTGCAACCATCGGACTTACGCTTCAGGGATATCGTGAGATCGTAATGGATGCCAAATAAGCTGATGAGACCTTTTCCAAATATATGAATTACATATGAATATCCTTGTTCTTCTCAAGGTGTTCCTCAATAAGTAATCGAGCAGCATGAATGGGATCTGTTGTTTCACTTCCTTTGACAAACCCGCAATTATTTGGCGTAGTAGTAACAATTGTGCGGAGCCTGGAGTCTATAACATGCTCAAAGATCTTCATGGTGTGACAAGGTAGTTGAAGTGGTCGATACTACGAGCATTCTGTTGCATCATCTTTTTCCTTCCAGACTAGCAATGTGACATTAGTCGTTCAGACTGCTAGGACTTGTTCTCATCAGTGATTCTGTTGGAGAGGGGAATAAGAATTGTGGCATCTTCGAGGTCAAGGATCTTCCGTACTCCAACTCGATGTCATCAGGTCCGGTAGCTTTTTTCATCCTCTTGACCCCTTTCTTGACCTACTGGATGTTCATTGGTAGTACTGGTTCAGCAACAAGATCAACACTCAGTATTGGAGAGTGGTAGCATTCCTCATTGCTCAGTTTGGAGAATTAATTACTCCATCTGTGTCTAGTTCATCGTACACACAGTCGTAGTAAGAAGATTTGGCTGCTGCAACTGCCCTCTTGGCAGCCAATTTTTGCCTCTTGTAGTGTTGCAGATCTTCATTAGTGCAGCACTGGAACCATAATTTGAAAATCCTCTTCTTCTCCCTCACGGCTGCTTGCACGTCTTCATTCCACCACCTGACTTCTTTATTGCCTGGTTTCGTCCTGCCAAGAATGTTATTTGCTGCATGGTGGATTTGACTAGTAGCCTAATGCTATCCCATATGCCTGATACTGGCTGGCCTGTGTCTATGTCGATGGCCTGGTGAGCTGAGCTTTGCATTCTAACACACGTAACAATTTGATTCTCTGCACTCCAATGATTTGGGGACGATTTCGGTCGTGGATATTCAACTTCAGGTCCATGACAAGAGGCCAATGCTGGGGGCAATTGATTATGAGGGCATGACTGTTATGTCAGTTACCAGCTTCAGGTTGCGCCTTCTTGTAAGCAGATAGTCAATTTGAGTCTTGTGCCCACCGCTTGTATAGGTATGAGATATGCATGCCCGTTTTTGAAGAGGTGTTCGTCCCCACAAGAGTATGTGCTTAGGCTAAATCCAGAATCCGTATCCCATCCTCACTGACAGTGCCATATCCATTTCCACCACGATATTGGTCATATCCATTTTTTGTTGATCCTCCATGACCATTGTGGTCGCCTCCTATTATTAGATATTCTTCGAGATCAATAGTGCGTAGATGGGTACCTAATTCTGTCCAAACTTCATCCTTTTCTTCGTCAGGTATCCAGCTTGAGGAGCATAGCAGTGTGCCAGGATCGATTTTTACACTCATGAGTCGATCAGAGATTCGGTATACATTTGTCACGAAGTCCTGATACTTATCGCTAGTCGCAATGCCTATGCCATTACGAGTGCTGCTTGTGCCGTTATAGCAAAGTTTGTGTCCATCGCCGATATCCCTGGCCTTAGCTCCTTTCCGTTTCTTGGATACAGGCAATGTCTATGTGCTAGATTTTCAAGGTTTCAGCTAATTCCCGGCTTCTTCCAGACAAGGTTCCAATGCTGACAGTAGCAGTTCGAAGATGGACTAACTTCTTCGGCCCGCCTCGTCCAGCGGCGGATAAACCTTGTCCATTTCTCAAGTTTCCTAGACGATGGGAATGCTGATCGCTTGTAAGGTACGCCCTAGCATTCATATCCAGTTTTCGAGCAGACATGCTCATCTGATGCGACTGATATAGGCTCCGACCGATGCGTCGCCCCACCTGTCGGAGGAGGCATTTTGTATCTGCCGCCAAGTGTCAGGGACAGACTGCTCCTTTGGAGAACAGACGTTTTTCGCAGTCGTCTCACTGAGGTACAGACACTGTTGGATGAAGATAGTTGCTCCCCTTTATCCACCGTTGGGACTTAGTCCTCCTCTGCCATAAAAACCGTTGACCATGCTCGTCTGTAATTTCTGGTAGGGGCCCTCAAAAGGTACTACCCGCCAAGCTTGTGACAGGCAGAGCTTGGCTTCCCTAATTTTGGCTCCAAGTTGGGAGGCTTAATCGTAGGTGAGGCAGATGCGGATGTCACTTCATTGGCTGGTTACTGGAAAAACGCAGTCACCCTACAAAGGAGACTGGTTGCGCATCACTTGTGGATCCCGCCTCAGAACATCACTCTAGGCCTCACATCAAATAGGACTTACAGGGGATATTGAACTATACAAGGATGCAGCGCCTCACTTGGCATTACGAGATTGAGTGTATGCCGTTCCAGTACTCCAACCGTGGAAAAAGCGCTGGTAGTACCGGGAATGAATCCGGGTCCTGTGCATGGCAGTCACCTACGCTGACCACTTGGCTATGGAGGCAGACACCTTAATATCGTAACATCATCTCCTCCATAATTCTTGTTTGAACTATAACAGGTAACGTTCTCAAGGCATTCGCCAAACCCATCATAGAAGTATATTCAAAGGGTATAGCCCGATTCAGCACTCCAAACCACTCGTTTACAATCATCCACAGTCGTCTGGTGTTGCACGTTACAACATCTCAGGCTTCGCTTTCAAATGTGTTGCTTATGAGGAATTACTCGACAGTTGTATAACATTCTTCTTAATTCCGTACTCACAGTGATTGTGCTAGTTGGACTGCAGGTAGCACTTTGAAACGCGTGGATGACTCCTTCAGCTAATTTCATGCGATTTTTTTTCCAACCACCCTCCATTATGCTGTGCCTGTCTGTCAACATATGGGGTGTGCTTGGTCTTGGTTTAGATGTGTTTGTTCCTTCATGTTTCCATTTCACAGTCAGATCACCAACAAGCGACTTGGGCGGCTTTAGAAGGGTTGAAAAGTCCCTGATTGATTTGTTATTCCGGTGACACTGAGTGACTTGTCCGTGTTCGAAGGCACTGCGCTATCCTGGCGACCCACTCTGCTGTTACTGCCTCTCTACTGTCACCACACTATCCTCACCCTCCTGTTAACCGCGCCGATACGGCTGTCGTGCCATCTAGTGGTCAAAGTGCGTCCGGATACATTTGATCAAATAGTGTATTTGTATACCGAAAATGGAAACATAGAGGAGTTTTAACATGGTCTTCCAATGAAGTATATGCTTGCAGTTCTCAGGTACTTCATAGCTCATAACTCTGCCGTTTGTTTTTCACTGACGGTAATATGCGTTTTCCGTTAAAATAGCAACTAATATCGGAGTTATGTTGTCTTTTGGGACAGTATACAGTCTTAATTTGATCAAAATGTTTCCTCTATTTAAAAGCAGTATCAGCAGTCAGTTTCCTGGCCGCCACATTATTTCCATGTGTTCTCCTTTAAACAGGCGTTCCATTTTTGAAACACTGCAGTAACACACAAAATTTTCTCGGTTGCAATTTTGTTTTTTATACATCCATAGCCGGCCGCGGTGGTCTAGTGGTTCTAGGCGTGCAGTCCGGAACCGCGGGACTGCTACGGTCGGAGGTTCGAATCCTGCTTCGGGCATGGATGTGTGTGATGTCCTTAGGTTAGTTAGGTTTAAGTAGTTCTAAGTTCTAGGGGACTGATGACCACAGAAGTTAAGTCCCATAGTGCTCAGAGCCATTTATACATCCATATTCCCCGCGTGGTTAAGTGTGCTTTCTTTGTTTCAGCCTAACTACACTGTAAACGTTTACATATAGTAGCATGCAAACGAGAAAATATTATGTGTTAGAGCAGTGTAATGTCTTAAGATTCGAACTCTACGACGCCAAAATTCAGTTGATTTTCGAAGAGGACACATACCGGAAACTGCCACGGGACCCGACGTCAAGAATAATGAGGAAGACATCAGAGCTCCTCAAACAGTCAACACTGGAAGAGGGCGTTGTTAAGAATCTCCCCCCTCAGTCGCCGAGACCACCTACGCTTTATAGACTACCAAAAATCCACAAACCGGATTGTCCTCTTCGTCCCATTGTGAACATCACTGGGTCACCCACTTACAGACTGGAAAAACACATGGCCAGCCTTTTTGCACCGCATGTGGGTCGTTGTGTGCATCACATCAAGAACGCCGACGACTTTATCAACAGAATTAAACAACTGCGTCTTAGTCAGGGATATATAATGGTTAGTTTTGATTTGGTCTCCCTGTTACACGTGTTCCGGTCCAAGACTGTATAGATCTCCTCCCTGAGTTATTTGATAGCACAAATATGGGGCTGTTTAAGCACACGTTTACTTCGTCGTACTTCCTACATGGCGCCCAGTATTTCGACCGGTTGGACGGCGTGACTATGGGAAGCCCAGTAGCTCAATCCATAGCCAACCTTTTTATGGAAAAATTTGAAGACATCGCCTTGGACACGGCTCCAGCTAAGGCAAGTTGCTTTCATCATTACGTCGATGACACATTTATCATCTGGCCACATGGTCGTGAAACCTGGGAGAATTTTTAGATCACCTGAAGAGCATTCACGGACTCATCAAGTTTGCAATGGAAGTCGAGACAGATGGTGCAGTGTCCTTCCTTGTCGTCCTCGTTCGACGGAAAACCAATGAGCACCTCAGCCACAGTGTCTACAGTAAACCGACACACACAGATCGGTATCTGCACGCTCTCAGCCACAACCATCCGGCTCAAGAACGTGGCGTTCTGAATACGCTCGAACATCGTGCTACAGTCGTCTCAGACGCAGAAAGTCTGCCACTAGAACTGAGCCACCTCCGAAAAGTCTTCCGGAAAAACGGGTACAGCCACGGACAGGTGTCACAGGCTATATCTGGTGTGGCTCGCAAGAAACACACCAACAGAGAAGAGAACACCATCGAAGAAAAAAGCAAGAAACTTGTGTTTTTGCCTTTCTGTGGTACAGTGTCGGGAAAGATTAGCCGGCTCCTGAAGAGATATAACATTTCATCGGTGTTCAGGCCCCCAGCAAAAATTCGTCAGCTCATGAGGCCTGCGAAGGACGATCTAGGGCTTAGAACGCCTGGAGTGTACAACATACCATGTCAGTGTGGCTGTTACTACGTCGGCCAGACAGTACGCACTGTGGAGGAACGCCAGACAGAACTCGAGAGGTGCTTACGCCTACGCTATCCACAAAAATCAGCCGTGACCGAACACGCCTTAGAAAATGGACACCGAATTCTATTCGACGAAACATCTGTCGTTATGAAGACGAGGGGATTTTGGGATAGCGTCATAAAAGAAGTTATTGAAATAAAAGCCTCTAATAACACCATCAACGAGGACGGCGGTTTGCGGCTCAGTACAGCCTGGGACCCGGCTATCGTGATGTTAAAACGGGTGCGACGGACGCGGGATGAAAACATTACCATATATGGCGAGGAAGAGAGCACCAGTGACGTCACGGCAAGAAGTGCGGCTATATAACGACGCGGCCACGGTGACACAGCAGTCAGTCTTACCACTTGACAATGACCGGGGAGAACTCAATCGAAAGCTCGCGGGATTTTAACCACCTGACGCGGCTGGAAGTCCGAGAAAATTTTATTGAAGAGACATTACCTTTCAGTTGTAGAAACGCGCCTTCTGAGTTTCGTTTGTCGGACAACTCCTTTCTACTGCTGCGTTTTTCTTTCTGTCATTGTGTGTGTGTGCGTGTGTGTCTTGCATGTGAAACCATTATGGATTCGTATCAAAAAAACAAAACCTTGCATTCTCTTACTCGTTGCGATCCCAGATGTTAATTTTCCATCGTACTCAGATCTCCGATACGCATCTTAAATTGATATATTTACCCTTTGACACCTTAAATATGCGAACGCATTGTATATGGATCTATACACCGAATATTTCATTTCTTGAGTGTATAAAATTACTTCCACTAAAAGTAGAGCGATGTTGAAAACGACCGCGTTCCTGTACCAGGGGGAGAGTGATGAACGAGGATAAGAGAGACGGAGTCGACCACTGAGCGCGACCGCCTTCAAACAGTTGACTCTAGGAGAACACCGCAGCAAGAGTGTTGCCGAGCTGGCCGGACAGGCGCCCTGGACCACGGACGCTGCAACTGATGACGGCATTAGTTGTGCATTCCTGGGCCGGCCGCGAGCGCCCCTTTTATCGGCGCGTTGATTTGTGGCCCGACCGCGGCCCGCCGGGAAGACGCGACCAACCGATTTCCTCATTCCCCGCGGGCGGTTCCCACGGGAGCGCGTCCCGCCGGTAGCCGCGCCGTATCTCACGGGATGCCGGAATGCCGCGGCGCGGGATCACGCCCCGGCGGCGACGCCACTCGGATCAAGTTACTCCGCGCCGCCGCCTGCCCACCTGCTCCTCATGGCACGTGACAAGCCGCTCTACGGAGACTGTGTCACTCCCAGATCCGGTTCCTCGTGAACCGATTCCACCGTCTCTCGCAGACTCCGCAACTTTTTACCTGCTCAGCACACGAACTCAGCAACTTGCCCAAAACAACCCTTAACTCCACTACACGAAGTCCTTAAAAGCAGTAGGTCTGTGCTTTTCTCTTTCTAACTCCCTGTTGTTGTTGTTGTGGCCTTCAGTCCTGAGACTGGTTTGATGCAGCTCTCCATGCTACTCTATCCTGTGCAAGTTGATTCATCTCCCAGTATGTACTGCAGCCTACATCCTTCTGAATCTGTTTATTGTATTCATCTCTAGGTCTCCCTCTACGATTTTTACCCTCTACGCTGCCCTCCAAAATTAAATTGGTGATCCCTTGATGCCTCAGAACTTATCCTACCAAACGATCCCTTCTTCTAGTCAAGTTGTGCCACCAACTCCTCTTCTCCCCAATTATATTCAATACCTCCTCATTAGTTATGTGATCTACCCATCTAATCTTCAGCACTCTTCTGTAGCAGCGCATTTCGAAAGCTTCTATTCTCTTCTTGTCCAAACTGTTTATCGTCCATGTTTCACTTCCATACATGGCTTCACTCCATACAAATACTTTCAGAAACGACTTCCTGACACTTAAATCTATACTCGTTGTTAGCAAATTTCTCTTCTTCAGAAACGCTTTCCTTGCCATTGCCAGTCTATATTTTATATCCTCTGTACTTCGACCATCATCAGTTATTTTGTTTCCCAAATAGCAAAACTCCTTTGCTGCTTTAAGTGTCTCATTTCCTAATCTAATTCCCTCAGCATCACCCAATTTAATTCAACTCCCTGTCGCATCACAGAAAGCCATATTGTACGAAGGGCGTTCAGTAAGTAATGCAACATTTTTTTTTCTGAAAGTAGGTTGGATTTATTCAGGATTCCAGTAGACCCTATTATTCCCCTCTCTTTTGCCTAAAAATCCTAAACTTCAACATAATCTCCATTCACTGCCTTGCGCCAGCTTGCTGTGAGGGCCTATATGTCCGCACGGTGCCACTCTATTGGTCGATTTCGGAGCCAACGTCTTTCTGCGTCAATAACCTCCCCATCATCCACCTACTGCTTCACGTGGAGCGTATCCTTCATGGGGCCAAACGTATGGAGTTCGGAAGCTGCGAGATCAGGGCTGTAAGATGGATGAGGAAGAACAGTCCAACGAAGTCTCGTGAGGTCCCCTCACGTGCACAGACTTCTGTGAGGCCATCCGTTGTCACTGAGAATGAGGAGATCGTTTTCATTTTTGTTGCGACTAACACGCTGAAGTCATTTCTTCAGTTTCTTGAGGGTAGCACAATACACCATGAATACAACAAAGAGAAGAACCCCTTCAGACTCGCAGAAGACCATCACTGTGACTCTACCGGCTGAGGGTGTGGCTTCGAACTTTTTCTTCGGAGGAGACGTAGTGTGGCGCCACTCCATAGTCTGCCATTTTCTCGATGTGAAGAACCCATCTTTCATCGCCTGTGATGATGTTCGACAAAAAATTATCACGATTAGCTTCGTAACGCGCGAGCACTTAGATGGTCCTTTGTCTTTTTTAAGGTCTTCTGTTAGTCGGCGGCGGCACACGTTTGAGTACCCCAAATGGTCCACGAGTGTGTCAGCACTACCAACATAAACGTCCAGTTGTGCAGCGAGATGTTTGGTCGATCACCTGAAATGAGAGCGTCCGCACCTTCCAACATTTCATGAGTCACATCTGTTTATTAGCGGCCAGCAGACGGTATAACGGACGGGTTTTCGCGATCCTGTTGCGATGATGAAAGACGCCTCGCCCAATGACTTACTGTGCTTACTGCTAGATCTCCGCAGACATTCTCCAAGCGCCTATGAACATCTGCGATGATCTGGTTTTCTGCCAAAAGAAATTCAGTGATAGCTCTCTTGTTGGAACGGACCTCCGTTATAAACTCCAATTTGAAGACTACGTATAGCGCCGCCACCTATCGGAACCTCATAAAACATATAGGGACTGAAGCGTAAATATTCCACGACGTCCCACGACGTCCTGGGGTATACAAGATTCCCTGTCACTGCGGAAAGGCCTACATTGGACAGACTGTTCGTGCAGTTCAAGATCGATGTGTGGAACATCAACGGCATACACGTCTGCTCCAGCCGGAAAAATCAGCCGTTGCTGAACACTGTCTTAATGAAGGGCACAATATGTCGTATAATGAGATGCGAATAATTGCCTCGGCTTCCCGTTACTGGGATTGCGTATTGAAAGAATCAATTGAAATACGTCTGTCTGATGATATTATTAATAGAGATAAACGATTTCTTTTAAGTAAGACGTGGAATCCTATTTTATCACAGATAAAACAACAACAGTCTGGCTTCCGACCGGCTGCATTTTAATTTTGCGATTCCTCGCTTTTGACAGTTTTCACCGCTGGCGCCGCTGCAATTCTTCGCCTCACAGAGGGCAGCTCATCCGCTGCTCGCGCACGCGCAATGGCCAGTACCCGCTGTGTAAAGGAGCTGCCTTATCTGAGGTCTCTTCAGTTCCGGCGTGATTGTGTACTCAATCTCACCTGAATATGGCGGCCAGATGGTCCGCCGAAATATCGTGTTGTCGTCAGGACGATGGAAGCCTGCTGCAAACCCGTGAAAATCATCAGTATTTGATACGCCAGGAAAATTTATGTTATCACAATATAACATATTAACTACTCGATGTAAATGAGTGAAATTAATCCGTCCCATCCTCTGTTATGCCAGTATCGCCTGGATATCCGTCACCCCGCCCCCTCCCAGATTCTATAAGTGCCTCCAGATCCGCTAGCACCATGTACCCTGCCTCGCCTTCCATATACGCCTCCCGTCCCCCATGCGGACCCTCTACTACCTGATTCCTTTCTCCCATCTGCTCCTATTCCTCAAACATATCCGCATACTCCACACTTCCCGCCGCCTTGATCCCCCTCATCCACTGGTTGCTCCTTTCCCCTCCAAACCCCGCCCTCTGCCGCGCCTTCAGTGTTGTGTGCCCCCTACTATCCATCTCTACACCCTTCATCTCCTTTCCCAAGGTGGCTTCCATCAACTCCCCCTCCCAGATGATGCCCTCTCTCCTTCCATTTATCCTTCAACTCTGATCCTCACCTCTCCCTTCCTTCCTCTGTCTTTTTCCTGGGCTCCCTCCCCCCCCCCCCCCCGCTTCCATCCAGTCTTTTCCAAGCCTAACCCCTCTCTCTGCCTCTCTGCCTCCCTTCTCTCCCCTGAGTCCTTTTGCATTTCCCTCCTCTGCCTTTTCCCATTCCCTCTCGCGTCTGCCCTGCCCCTCCCCCCTTATGTTACCCCCCTTTTCATTTTTTCGTCTCCTCCCCCCTTTTTTTCCCTCATCTGTCCAGCCCCTCCCCCCCCCCCCCACCACCATCTGCCCTTGGCTGTGGTGTGTCATCTTCGTGCCGACTTTTTAGTGCAGTGTTTCCAGTGATTGTTAAGTGTTGTGTGTCTTTTCTGAAGTGTTGCGAACGGATATCATATTGTCGCTGGGTGTGACTTGTTATATCTCTTGCGAACAGAAACCAGACTGTCGCCGTGTTTTTTAATTGTCTGTCTACTATTTTATCTGTCTGCTTCCTGTGTATTTTATTAGCATCGCCCACCCTTTGTTTTATGTTTTAACTTTCCACAATTTTCCGACGTTTTACAATTTAAGTCACCGTTTTCTCGCCTGCTTTTATTGTTTCTTATCTTCATATGTTTTAAAAATTCTGTGGGCTCTAAGAGCAGCGTACTCAGCTGCTGCCAGCCCGCCCCCTTCGGGGGGAATCGAAATTCAATAAAGGAAATGAAAATGAGTGAAAGTGTGGGATCATGTTGGCAGAGATCTCCCAGCCACGCACAAAAAGTCAGACGTCACTTGGCCCAAGATTAACGTGACTATTGTGCTAAATCCGCTGGCCCTGCAACGCAAGGCAGATGGTGGAACAGGAAAAGGCAGTGTGCGTGTCAGTCAGCGAGCTGCTACAGTGCACTGTGGTGGTGTTCTTTATTACAGCAGGGCCGGAGGCACTATTTTGATGAATCTGCGCAGAGAAGAAGGAGTAAGTGTGACGACTGCAGTCCAGGAGTTTGGAATTCTTCACAGCATTGTTTCACGTGTTTGGGAAGCGTTCCGAACCACAGGCACTGATGGCCGAATGAGGGGAGGTGGTGAACCACGATCAACTACAGCAGCAGATGCCCGTTTGTTGTACAACACACAATACAGGACCCACGTGAAACAGTAAGTGCAGTTGCAACCACATATGAAAGAACTGAAAGGCACGCAGTCACATGCTTCACTGTGACACGGCGACTATTTGCAAGTGGTTTCTTTGCCAGATGACCAACATCGTATTTCGTTGACATCCATGCATCGGCAGTAGCGTTTACGATCGTGACAAGAGCATGGGGACTAGGGTAATGAGGAGTGGGTTCGCTTGCTCTTTTCGGATGAGAAGAGATTCGGTCTGAGTGGTGACTCTAGACTTATCCCCATGTAGCGATAGGTGGGAATACGTAAAGCATCCAGGAAAACGATCGTTTTTGCGGTCCAGATGGTGTGTGGAGCTACAATGTTACATCGGTGTACCAGCCTCCAAGTCTCTCAACAGGGTGGACTCAGCGGTCAATATTATTATGGCGCTGTACTCCTTCAACGTGTGCGTCTTTTCAGGGGTTCTTTCGGCCCTGACTTCGTCGTTATGGATAACAATGCACGTTCGCATCGAACTGCACAGTTGGAGGATCTCTTGAAACGAGAGGACATTCGACGAGTGGACTGGCCTGTCCGGCCGCCGAACTTAAATCCCATCGAGCATGTGTGGGATTCTTTGGGGAGACGTAATGCATTATGTTTACATGCAGTAACGGCCTGCCAACAGTTGGCGACTGCGATGGCAACGGATTGGGTCGCCCTACCACAAGAACTCCGTACCAGTATTGTGGCCAACATGGGTGGGCGCTGAAGAACATGCACAGCTGTTCATGATGATCACTGTTAAGAATCACGTCCAGCCTTTTGTAATAGCCAGGGGACCATCATAAATCGCGGTGACTTAAGTCTCATCAATATCTTCGAATAAAAGTGTTACTTCTGTTCATATCATTGGGTATTTCTTTTACATACATTGCGTACTATACTGTACTACAGGGTGGTCCATTGATAGTGACCGGGCCAAATATCTCATGAAATAAGCATCAAACGAATAAACTACAAAGAATGAAACTCCTCTAGCTTGAAGGGGGAAACCAGATGGCGCTATGATTGGCCCTCTAGATGGCGCTGCCATAGGTCAAACGGATATCAACTGCCTTTTTTGAAATAGGAACCCCCATTATTTATTACATATTCGTGTAGTACGTGAAGAAACATGAATGTTTTAGTTGCACTACTTTTTTCTCTTTGTGATAGAAGGCGCTGTAATACACACAAACGTGTAAGTACGTGGCATCACGCAACACTCCGCCAGTGCGGACGGAATTTGCTTCGTGATACATTACCTGTGTTAAAATGGACCGTTTACAAACTGTGGAAATGGTAGATATCGTGTTGAAGTATGGCTATTGTGATCAACATGCCCAATGGGCGTATGCTATGTATGCTGCTCGGTATCCTGGACGACATCATCTAAGTGTCCGGACCGTTCACCGGATAGTTACGTTTTTAAGGAAACAGGAAGTGTTCAGCCACATGTGAAACGGCAACCACGACCTGCAACAAATGATGATGCCCAAATAGATGTTTTAGCTGCTGTCGCGGCTAATCCGCACATCAGTAGCAGACAAATTGCTCGATAATCGGAAATCTCAAAAACGTCGGTGTTGAGAATGCTACATCAACATCGATTGCACCCGTACCATAATTCTATGCACCAGGAATTGCTTGGCGACAACTTTGAACGTCGTGTACAGTTGTGCCACTGAGCACAAGAGAAATTAGGGGACGATGACCGATTTTTTGCACACGTTCTATTTAGCGACGAAGCGGTAACGTACATCGGCATAGTATGCACTATTGGGCAATGGAAAATCCACGATGGTTGCGACAAGTCGAACATCAGCGACCTTGGCAGGTTAATGTATGGTGCGGCATTGTGGGAGGAAGGATAATTGGCCCCCATTTTATCGATGGCAATCTAAATGGTGCAATGTATATGATTTCCTACGCAATGTTCTACCGATGTTACTACAAGATGTTTCACTACATGAGAGAATGGCGATGTACTTCCAACATGATAGATGTCCGGCACACAGCTCGAGTGCGGTTGAAGCGGTATTGAATAGCATATTTCATGACAGGTGGATTGGCCGTCGAAGCACCATACATACCATGTCCCGCACGTTCACCGGATCTGACGTTCCCGGATTTCTTTCTGTGGGGAACGTTGAAGGATATTTGCTATCGTGATCCACCGACAACGCCTGACAACATGCCTCAGCGCATTGTCAATGCATGTGCGAACATTACGGAAAGCGAAATATTAGCTGTTGAGAGGAATGGCGTCACCCGTATTGCCAAATGCATTGAAGTTGACGGACATCATTTTGAGCATTTATTGCATTAATGTGGTATTTACAGGTAATCACGCTGTAACAGCATGCTTCCTCAGAAGTGATAAGTTCACAAAGGTACATGTATCACATTGGAACAACCGAAATAAAATGTTCAAACGTACCTACGTTCTGTATTTTAATTTAAAAAAACCTACGTGTTACCAGCTGTTCGTCTGAAATTGTGAGCCATATGTTTGTGACTATTACAGCGCCATCTGTCACGAAGCGAAGAAAGTGTTCCAACTAAAACATTCATATTTCTTTACGAACTACACGAATATGTAATAAAAATGGGGGTTCCTATTTTTAAAAAAAACGCAGTTGATATCCGTTTGACCTATGGCAGCTCCATCTAGCGGGCCAACCATAGCGCCATCTGGGTTCCCCCTTCAAGCTAGACAAGTTTCGTTCTTTGTAGTTTTTTCGTTTGACGCTTATTTCGTAAGATATTTGGCCCGCTCACGATCAATGGACCGTTTACAAACTGTGGAAATGGTCGATATCGTGTTGAAGTATGGCTATTGTGATCAACATGCCCAATGGGCGTATGCTATGTATGCTGCTCGGTATCCTGGACGACATCATCTAAGTGTCCGGACCGTTCACCGGATAGTTACGTTTTTAAGGAAACAGGAAGTGTTCAGCCACATGTGAAACGGCAACCACGACCTGCCCTGTGTACTATATTGCCTATGGTCCAAGTTTCGCCTAGCTATATCAGTTGGTGGCAAATCACGTTAAAATTACTTCTGTCCTTAAGTTTTTCACCCCAGTGTGTTATCTTAAATACCTTAACTCACCGAAGGATGACGATTCCTGTGAATTTTATTAGCATTTCCAACCCCTATGCTTTATGTTTTAACTTTCCACAATTTTCCGCGGTTTTACAATTTCAGTCACCGTTTAATCGCCTGTTTTTCATGTTTATTTTCTTCTTACGTTATTAAAAAAGTCTGTAGGCTGTAGAGCAGCGTCCTAAGCTGCTGCCAGCCCGCCCCCTTCGGGGGGAATCGAAATTCAATAAAGGGAAAAAAAGGATGACGACAAAGCTTTTAGAGGAAGGAAATTACATAGAAAGAGCATCAATTGAAGTTAACTTTACTCACAAGATACTATTAAGTTACAGATAACATTTAGATTTTGTACGAAGCACACTAAAAGATGTGTTATCTGTCCATTTCACCATTTTGTCTTTGCATGATATTGCTCTGGATGAATACTTGCTTTCTTGTCAGTATTTCAACCAGAGCCGATATCATTAATTGACTGTTAGAATCTGTTTGCACTCTTCAAAAGCTACTCACAAAAATGGAAAATTTGAGGTGCACCTATTCAGACAAAGAGTTACAAAGACAGTGAAAGTTTCTCGCACACATTTGTCTTTTCTAATACATGGAGAGAAAGATCTATATCTTCAGCTATGTAATTTTATGTGGTAAACAGTGAATTCTGCGACTAACTACTCTTCTGAAATAGTGTCTGTTATTAGATCACAAATTGCATCTCTTACTCTTACATATTTACATTAGAGAGAAATAGTAAATAAGAGTCTTCTGTACAGGTGCGGTGGATACTGGTCAGGATGACAAAGGATGTAGCGTCTACGCGGAGTTTTTCATTAATAAAAAATTCTTTTAGGTATTTGTGCTACGATGATTTGTACTCGAATACTAAAGACGAAAATTTAAGTGAAGAAAATTTAGAAACAGCAATAAAAATTCGCAGTACTTTCCAGACTGGCTAATCGATCTACAGACTTCCCTTTGTCACAGTTGGTATTCTTTCTTCTCTAATGTACTTGTTACCGATTTCATGCATATCTCTCGTACTGATGATGGACCATGCTTGTAATTTTCCACGTGTTTAGACAAAACAAGATTGCTTCCTTCTGTAATAATTTTGGCGTTACAGTTCTTGTTGTTCGACCAACCTTCTTCAGCAGTAGTTTCCACTTTCCTATGAAGTCTGCATGTGAACCTTTTTTTTTTTTAAAAAAAATTAACAGCGTCTGCCACATGTGCGGTGTCACTATCCTAAATTTGTAACAATACTTTTCACTTAATTTCTTGGCACTAAATACAACACTAGTATGCTCGTCTACGCCACCAGCTACTTTACTCTAAGATGACGTTGTCAGGACCAAGTCTTTGGCAGAAAAAACGCTCTTCTACCGGCATGGAAAGTTTCGGAATTCAAGTAGGGCGTTAATGGAACCTTCCTCGACATGTTCTGAGTTACGTAGTTCGTATCTGACCTATTTTTCAATACAGCTTCTGACAGATCATCTAAACACTAAACTAACGTTTCCAGAAATACATGTTTAGTTGAAACTTCCTGGCAAATTAAAACTGTGTGCCGGGCCGAGACTCGAACTCGGGACCTTTGCCTGGAGGAAGTGAAGCTGTGAGGACCGGCCGTACGTCGTGGTTGGGTAGCTCCGTCGGTAGAGCCCTTGTCCTAGAAAGGCAAAGGTCCCGAGTACGAGTCTCGGCCCAGCACACAGTTTTAATCTGTCAGGCAGTTTCATACCAGCACACACTCCGCTGCAGAGTGAAAACTTCATTCTACATGTTTAGTTGCTGGATTTCAGACTGTGAGTAATCCCCTCCCCTCACTCTGTCTCTATATCTCTGTGACCGTGGAGTTTATTGTGGAGCAGTGGCTTGCTTCCTTTAATGCTATGGATAGCCATACCGTAAGTGCAACCACGATGAAAGGATGTGTGTGGAAAACCGTGACTAACATTTACTTCCTGTAGGGCTAGTGAAAGAAACCAAGGGGAGTTTGTAAAAGCAAATTAAAGTTCATCGAGAGAGAGAATAAAAACTTTCTGGTTTGTCGACGACACAATTTTATCACAGACAGCAAACGACCTGCAAGATCGGTTGGATGAACTGGATAGTGACTGAACAGAGACTGTAAGATGAATATCAGTACAGTTAAAACGAGGGTAGTAGAATGTATTCGAAATAAATCAGATGATGATGACGGAAGTAGATCAGGAATCAAGACAAAGTAATAGATGCGTTTTGTTGTTTGGGCGGGGAAATGTGGCGAAAGCGGAAGTAGCCAGGATATAAGATGCAGGCTGACAATAGCATGGAAAAGTTTTCCGAAAGTAAGAACTTTTTTAAGGACAATAAAAATTTAACTATAATAAAATCATGTCTGGAGACATTTGTAACTTAACTATAGTGAAGTCTTTTCTACAGATTCTTGCCTGAACTGTAGCCTTTTACCAAAGTAATACGTGGGCTGAAAACAGAGCACATAAGACGGGATGAGAAGCTTTTGAAATGTTGTACTGCAGAAGAGTGCTGAAGAGTAAATGGATGGACGGATAGCTAATGTAGAAATTCTGAATCGAAATGGGAAGAAAATAAATCTGCGGCACAACTTGATTATACACTGAAGAGCCAAAGAAACTGGTACACCTGCCTAATATCGTGTAGGGCCCCCGCGAACACGCAGAATTGCAGCAACACGACGTGTCATGGACTCCAGTAATGTCTGAAGTAGTGCTGGAGGGAGCTGACACCATGAATCCTGCAGGGCTGTCCATAAATCCGTAAGAGTACGAGGGCATGGAGATCTCTTCGGTTGAGCATGTTGCAAGGAACCCCGCATATGCTCAATAATATTCATGTCTGGGGCGTTTGGTGTCCAGTGGAAATGTTTAAACTCAGAAGAGTGTTTCTGGAGTCACTCTGTAGCAATTCAGGATGTGGGGTGTCGCATTGTCCTGCTGAAATGGCCCATGTCCGTCGGAATGGACAATCGATATGAAAGGATGCATGTGGTCATACAGGATGCTTACGTACGAGTCACCTGTCAAGTCGAATCTAGTCTTATCAGGGGTCCCATATCCCTCCAACTGCACAGGCCCCACACCATTACAGAGCCTCCACCAGTTTGAACAGTCTCCTGCTGACATTCAGGGTCCACGGATTCATGAGGTTCTCTCCATACCCGTACACGTCCATACGTTCGATATAATTTGAAACGAGACCCCTCCGACCAGGCAATACGTTTCCAGTCATCAACAACCCAGTGTCAGTGTTGACGGGCCCAGGCCAGGCGTAAAGCTTTGTGTCGTGCAGTCATCAAGGATACAAGAGTGGGGTTTCTGCTCCGAAAGCCCATATCGATTATGCTTCGTTGAATGGTTCTCACGATGACACTTGTTGATGACCCAGCATTGTAATCTGCAGCAATTTTCGGAAGGGTTGCACTTCCGTCACGTTGAACGATTCTCTTCAGTCGTCGCTGGTCCCGTTCATGTAGGATCTTTTTCGGGGCGCAGTGATGTCGGAGATTTGATGTTTTACCGCATCCCTGATATTCACCGCACACTCGTGAAGTGATCGTACGGGAACAGCCCCATCCTTAGCTCGGTGACGCTGCGTCCCACCACTCGTACACCGTCTGTAAACGGGAGCTTGTTGATAGGGGATATCAATGAGACATCAAGGAATTAATAGCCTGTTAATGGTGGGAATTTTGGGAATAAAAATTGTAGAGGGAGACCCAGGGCTTACAGCAATAAGCAGGTTCAAATGCGTGTAGTGCAAGAGGACGTGCGTGATCTGAAGAAACTTATTGTTGTAAGAGTCTGGTGCTGGGCCATAATGCTCTCCACTGATTCCAGTACATAGTTTAAATTCAGATTTATGCAACGGATTACATGAAAAAAAAGAAAAAATGGGGAGTGTCTTATATGTGAATAATGGGTGCCAGCCTTGCAAAGTCAATAAATATCGCTTGGAAATATTATCTAATTTATAAGAGGAAAAAAAAGGTCCAGTCAACTCCTATTCATTTGTTAATGTTTACAATTATAGGATTTGTGCGTAAAGGAGACTTATATTGAAATAGCAGAACTGTACGCGGAAAATCATTTGGATTACATGAAACAGATCTTGAAACACTTACTGGGTGTCAAGCGGAGGAGTCCCTGATTTCAAAATACATATCTCGAAAACTAAGATCGATAGACAAGCGGAACGAATGGTATGTGTATTGTGAAAGCTGTGAGATTTGTGTACGGAAGTCATACAGAAGTTCCGCAATAGTTCTTAAAGCCGCTAACAGTTGGTGCTGTAACAGCACTGCGTAGTGCCGATAAACAGTGATCAACAGCTCACAGCGATCTGTTGCACGGTTGAAACGTGTAAGGAGTTTTTGAGATAATGTAATACCACAGGTTAACACACAGTCCTACGGCAACAAGGCACAGTTTCCATTCGGAAAATTCCAAAGAACAGGTAGCGTGGCTGACGATCTAGTGGGAAATGTTGGGTCCAGGCAACCTGCAGTTACTCCTGAAAATGTCGGCACGGTTCCTGGAATTATTCAGCAAAATCCAAGGAAATCCGTCCGAAGAATTTCGGCAGAGACTGGCTGGAAGCGCTCCATAAAATACAGAGACCGAGCCTAACCATGTTTCCATTTAAAATCAAAAGACACCAGGCCATCCGTACCTACACGAGCTGTGCGACAGAAGGCGGACTTTGCGAACAAAATTCTCGCGATGATTGATAATGAAGGATTTGATGATAGCTGTATATGGTTCACAGATGAAGCAAACTTACACCTAAACGGAGACATGAATCTATAGAACTAGCGATTTTGAGGTTTCTAAAACACCAGTTTGTGAGAAGCGAAACTACTGTATTCTCCTAAAGTTACTGTTTGGACTGAGGTATGCAGCAGGGGCGTTATTGGTCCTTTTCTCATGCGAGAAACGATCACTAGTAAATGCTAACTTGTAATTTTGGAACAATTTGTCGTTACACGGCTAGCGTTGGAGGATTGGCCAGGCACCGAGTGGTTCATGCATGATAGGACCAGACCACATCGCACCGGACAGGTGTTTCGCTTTATTGACCAGTACTTCGGGAATACAGTCTTTGCGTTGTTTTATTGCAAATTTAATGGTGCAGGGATGGATTGGCTTCCATATCCGCCTGACCGTGTGAGGTCATTCACATGAGTGCTAAAAGGAATCCGTTACACTTCGGTTCCACAGTTAGTCATATCTGAAGGCCATAAATGCAACTAAATACCTAGGAATTACAATTACGAACAACTTAAATAGGAAAATAGGAACATAGAAAATGTTGTGGGGAAGGCAAACCAAAGACTGCGTTTTGTTGGCAGAACACGTAGAAAAAGTAACAGATATACTAAAGAGACTGCCTACAGTTCGCTTGTCCGTCCTCTCTTTCTCAGTGCTGCTGCGTGGTGTTGGATCTTTACCAGATAGGATTAACGGAGTACTTCGAGAAAGTTCAAAGAAGAACAGAACGTTTTGCACTATCGCGAAATAGGGAGAGTGTCACTGACTTAATACAGGATTTGGGTGGACATGATTAAAACAAAGGCATTTTTCGTTGTGGCGGTATCTCCTCACAAATTTCAGTCACCAACGTTCTCCTCCGAATGCGAAAGTATATTCTTGGCGCCGACCTCCATAAGGAGAAACGATCATCATAATAAAGTAAGGGAAATCAGAGCTAACACGATAAGATACAGGTGTACGTTTTTTCCTTGCGCTGTTCGAGAAAGGAATAATGAGCATTATTGTAACTCTGTGCCAGGCACTTAAGGGTGATTTTCAGAGTATCCAAGTAGATGTAGATCTAAATGTGGATCTGACTCCTTGTGACTACTTCTCATGGGGACAATGAGTCTACCGGAACCTTCCCACCACGGTGGACGAGATTGAATTCGCGATCTACGAGGCATCTGAACCACTTACGTTGAGACATTACACGATGTGGTGGCTAATTTCACTGTTCTTTTGCACCACCTCCTCATTCCGAATGGTGCACATTACGAAAATATTGTGACGTGATTGCAAAGACTGCTTGCAGAGGAAGAGTTTAATTATGCACACTGAAACTGTATGAGCTATACAGCTTAAAGCGCCGTCCGTTAGTAACTTTTCGAACTACCGGTATTTCGAAACTTCTATATTACTTCTGTATAAAAGTCTTACAGCTTTCACATTAAACATACCTTATGTTTCACTTGTCTATCATTCTTAGTTTTCGAGATATTTAATTTTGAAATCAGGGACGTCTTCGCTAGACATTCTGTGTGAGTGGACTGTGTGGTAAGAAGGAACGAACGTAAACATTGCCTAAATGTTCACTCTCGAATCTACTTTCATCTAAGGCACAGAAATAATTGCATAGACCATGCTCTGTGTACCGGACAGGTGTAGTTAATAACATGCTACTGGCATTGTAATGACTAATCACTCCGCCAACCAGCGAGGGCTAGTCAGGCCACAACATAAAAGCAAAAATGATAATGTACATTTACGTGCTTCCGAACTCGCTTGAGTTATCTTCATAGACACAACAGGAAAATGGTTGTATAAGAAGAATATAATGTCCACTTCCTATTGTGTGTGAACATCTTACTTGGCGTCTGCTGGATGACCAAAGAAATCCAAGAAAAATTCATGAACTAGATCGTGAAAGGAACCCAATGAAGTTAATTAATGCAAAGATAATTCACTTTAGAGGCAAGCAAGCGATGACGAAACTTACAGACAGACTTTAGCGTCAGTGAAACATCCTTTAGCACAATGTGTCCACTAACCCCAAAGAAACCATGATTAAATATGGACTTACTCGAATAAAAATTACTAGAGGAGTAGGAAAACACCCAAAAAATAATTTTGATTCATAGAAAAGTTAAACTGAAATGGCTGAACTAACAAGCACATTGAAGAAACCCATTTCACACACGTGCACCCTCATCACAAAGAAATACCGGACAAACATATTACTCGCGGATCGTTCTAAGTAGTGTGACCAGACGTCCGGATTAATCCGGACATGTCCTCCTTTTTAGCTCTTTGTCCGGGCTCCGGGCGGATTTTTACAGTGTCCGGCTTTTTCTCAAAGTTGAGCGTAATACAATTATATTTACAATTCATCCTGTTCTATTGCCCTTTTGTTAAATACTTTAACTATAGGCACGGCCTTCGTGATAAACACGCACTAAGGCGGTGTTAGTAGGTGGCACCAGGAACGTCGACGTTATCGTTCATCTACCTGTAAGCGAATGCAAATATCAGTTACTTAAAATTTTCGTTTTGAAGCGGAATATAAGATATGTGGAGCTGGAACGTACGTCTCAGTAGCCAATAAAGGTAAGAAATAACTCGACAGATTAACTGTCATGGTTTTATTTCATTGTTTCATAGTCATTCAATTTATTTGTATTCGGAAGGTTAAAGTGCAGTTTACATGTCGTCAGCGGCTGCTTGAATTGTAGATGTTGGTAGTGGTGCATCGAATGAAGGGAGGTGAATGGTCTTACGTTTTTCGCTTTGTAAACAATTCCGCGTTGCTGACATAACAAAACGGCAACGGCCTTCCCGCAGTGGATAGACCTGTTCCCGTGAGATCACCGAGGTTAAGCGCTGCCGTGCGTGATCGGCACATGGATGGGTGACCATCCAGGCCGCCATGCGCTGTTGCTATTTTTCGGGGTGCACTCAGCCTCGTGATGCCAATTGAGGAGCTACTCGACCGAATACTAGCGGCTTCGATCAAGAATACCATCATAACGACCGGGAGAGCGGTCAGCTGACTCCACGCCCCTCCTATCTGCATCCTCCTCTGAGAATGACACGGCGGTCGGATGGTCCCGATGGGTTTTAATTTTTTTATATTGCTCAGTTAACCACCACCTGACCATCAATAACAATTAACTACTAGTTTTACCAGTAATTCCCGGCAGTCACGTGACTTGTCCAAAGCTGACGGGTGGTATCCTCATCTGCAGTTGACCCGTTTGATGAGTCTTATTTTTTCTTCCTTTGTCCTCCGTTTCGAAGCTGTTTGTCCTCCTTTTTAAACAATTGCATCTGGTCACCCTAGTTCTAAGGCAAAATACAAACATAAATTCGATGAAAAGCCCGGAGTGTGAAGCACTCTGTCAGCGATATCATAACAAAAAGACTCCGCAGTTCCACCGAACCATGTGGGAGCATGTCGACAAAGGCTCTTCTACAAACTGAGGTAAAATTCACTTGTGAATCGTTGACGTTTAAGAATGCAGTACTTAAATAGCTAAGAAAAAAAAAAAAAAAAAAGAAATGGGAGGAACCTCGACAAGTTATTTGAGCCAGCTCAGATTCCACGTGACCGAATTCCTTGCCCCCAGCCCTTTGGTTTTGTGAGGATGAGGCCGAACGTCAGTGCGTTGGCTGTCAACATTCGGGAGATACAATCCATTAGCTGTCGTTCGTTGGCCTAGCGTCTACACGCCTTTTGCCAGAGCAGCAGCTACCTACGCAGGCACTGTTGCAGGTCGCATACGAGCGGAAACGAAAAGAAATCCTACTTCTGAATACATGTAATGGCCTGTCAAGCCATCAACATTGCTCGTGACAGTAGCTGCGTCGCAGCATAACGACGTCACTGTGAGGAGCGAGGTCGGGCTGTTCCCCGCCGGACTCACTTTGAGGCCGCTGTGGAACACAAACCGAGGCGACAGCGCGCTCTGAGCGGAGCTGTGAGCCGGGAACACACACGCTGTCTGCCTTCGCAGTAACACGGCCCGAGGCGGAGCAGCACGTTCCCTTTGAGCGCGAAATCCAGCGCAGGTCGAGTCGGGTCGGGTCGGACCGCGCTTTCAGCAGCACCTGTCATTAGGCGCCGGGCCCGCTTTTGATCTGCGTCTGCCCCGCCGAGTAAACCTACGTGCGTCATCAGGGCTCAGGCCGCGGCCCCGGGGGCCAACACGCCCGGCCCGGCAAAACAAACGACGCCGCACCGCGCCGCGCCCGAATTGAGTCCACGGAAACGCAGACACTCCCCGGCGGACGCCCCACAGTGAATGAGCGAAGTTAATCCTCCTCCCTCTCCTCAGAACTTGCGGATACCGGCTCCTCTGCAAGAGCTCTATACAGCCGAGGGCCTGCAGAAGCGTCGTCTGTTCGCACAAATCGGACAGAAGCCCTTGGTCCATAAACTTCATTAAAGCTCTGAAAGCTGCCACTCTATAACTTTGTGAGCACGTAGCATATTAAGCCGCGCGACTGCTACGGTCACAGGTTCGAATCCTGCCTCGGGCATGGATGTGTGTGATGTCCTTAGGTTAGTTAGGTTTAAGTAGTTCTAAGTTCTAGGGGACTGATGACCATAGATGTTAAGTCCCATAGTGCTTAGAGCCACGTAGCATATTACGTCTCCGGTTTTAATGCCCTGAAAATACACTGGCGCCCAAAATTAAAGCAACAAACAGCTGTTTCACGATATAGTCAAGTAAAATATCAACACATGTCCGTACGATTGTGTTTTGCAGGGAATATGGCATTTCGGTCAACGGACAACCGCGCCAATAGTGACGTCATGATGCCTATGAAAAAAAAAAAAAAAAAAAAAAACCAGCACTCCGTCTTCAGGCCACGAGTGGCCTACCGGGACCATCCGACCGCCATGTCATCCTCAGTGGAGGATGCGGATAGGAGGGGCGTGGGGTCAGCACACCGCTCTCCCGGTCGTTATGATGGTATTCTTGACCGAAGCCGCTACTATTCGGTCGAGTAGCTCCTCAATTGGCATCACGAGGCCGAGTGCACCCGAAACATGGCAACAGCGCATGGCGGCCTGGATGGTCACCCATCCAAGTGCCGACCACGCCCGACAGCGCTCAACTTCGGTGATCTCACGGGAGCTGGCCGCGGTGGCCGTGCGGTTCTGGCGCTGCAGTCCGGAACCGCGGGACTGCTACGGTCGCAGGTTCGAATCCTGCCTCAGGCATGGGTGTGTGTGATGTCCTTAGGTTAGTTAGGTTTAAGTAGTTCTAAGTTCTGGGGGACTTATGACATAAGATGTTGAGTCCCATAGTGCTCAGAGCAATTTGATCTCACGGGAATCGGTGTATCCACTGCGGCAAGGCCGTTGCCATGATACCTATGAAACGGGGTAGTATTTGCCGTGTAGTCCCACAACAACAATCGCTGCGTAGACTGTCACTGACGGTGCAGTATGGCACAGGGAAGACGCCCACCAGTCCCTCTGCAGTGGAGGGCCACAGGAAGAATGGAAGCGCGTAAGTCGCACACTGATGTGGCCCGATGGCTTAATGTGAATCGTTCTGTTGTTTATCGGATGCTGCGACAGTTTATAGAGACCAAAACACGATGACCAGAGTAGGACCGAACAAGTGTGACATCAGAAAGAGAGGGCCTTATTTGGCTGTAAGGGCACGACGGTACCGGCTTAGTACTGCACGCCAGCTGGCATCAGACCTCGCAGCATTCCGTGGACATGTTGTTTCGAGGCAAATTGTGTACACAAGGCTTCGGCAGAGAGGCCTTTACTGTCGAAGACCTGCTGTATGTTTACGTCTGACGCCTCTTCACAGAAGAGAATGTCTAGAAAGAGCCATGTGGACGGTCGAACAGGGGGCCAATGTTCTTTTTACAGATGAGTGCAGATCTAGTCTGGAGATTGTTCCGGCTGGTCCCAGCGGAGGCTAGAGTCCTCCCTCGGGCATGGGTGTGTGTGTTTGTCCTTAGGATACTTTAGGTTAAGTGGTGTGTAAGCTTAGGGACTGATGACCTTAGCAGTTAAGTCCTATAAGATTTCGGGACCCAAACATTATGGAAAGAGACCGATAGACCGATACCGAAGAGGTTCCCTACTGGTGTGGGCAGAGATTATCATGACCACCCTGACACCTCTTTATAAAACTGTACGGGTAATCGGCAAACTTTAACATTTGTCAAGTGTCGTGACGAGATCTTGGGACCTCATGTACGGTTATTGTCAGATGCTGTGGGCTCAGACTTTGTATTGACGGACAAAATGCTCAACCTCATAGAGCATGGGTGGTTGATGTTTTCTTGGAAACGGAAGGCATTCCACGCTTGGTGTGGCCTGCTCCCTCTCCCGATTTGAATCCCACGGGTCTTGTCTGGAATGCATCAGGGAAACGGATTGCATCACTTCAGTGTCCACTACCCACTCTCCAAGAAGTAGTTCTGCAAGCAGAATGGGCCTTATCGCCTCAACGTGAGATTGATGACATTTTTCACAGCATGTCCAGGCGTTGTCAGGGCTGTACTGCTGCCAGAGGTGGCCACACCACATACTGAGCACATTAACCAGTTGTCACAATGTGTGCGCAAACTCCTTCAGTTGGAAAAGATGAAGAATACTTTTGTCTACCGTTACGCTTGTTGCAGTTGCTTACGTTCTGTGTTCTACACATTGTTCGTACTTTACTGTCACTAGTTTATAGCGTTTTGCGGCAAAATAAATGCGATCTTGCGTAATTTCCGTTTGTTGTTTTAATTTTGGACACCATTGTACGAGGGCTACTCGGAAAATAAAGTCCGATCGCTCGCGAAATGGAAACCACAGTGAAAACCAAAAACGTTTCATTTGCAAAAGTTAGCTACACCTTCCAGCTATTTCTCCAAATAGTCGCCGCTCAGACTTATACATCTGTCGCAGCATTGTATCAACTTTACAATGCCCTCGTCATAGAATGCAGCCGCCTGTGCTTTCTCCCAGTTCTCTACGCTGATCTGCAACTTGTCGTCTGTGCCAAAATGTTGTCTTTGTAGCCAGCAGTCCAAGAGACTAGAGCTACAAGTCAGAGGGAGGCAAGTAAGAGCTGTAGAGTGGGTGATCAAACGCTTATTGCCCCTGCAGTGTGCGGCCGAGAACTGTCATGAAGGAAGAAATCCACGACAATTGCGTTGTGTAGGATCCGTCAAATCAGACGAAACCTCATAGTACGTGGGATACACTATTTTCTAGACATCTTTAGTTGCTCACAGTGCGCTTAGAACTGAAAAGAAGACGTGACGTCGCATTCGGGAGGACGACGGTTCAATCCCGCGTCTGGCCATCCTGATTTGGGTTTCCCGTGATTTCCCCAAATCGCTCCAGGAAAATGCCGGGATGGTTCCTTTGAAAGGGCACGGCCGACTTCCTTCCCCGTCCTTTCCTAATCCGATGAGACCGATGACCTCGCTGTCTGGTCTCCTCCCCCAAACAACCCAACCAACGACGTGACGCGACCGATGGGCATACTGGAGACACTATCCAACATATCAATGCAAAGCTTCATCGGATTATCGGTGTGGTCTCCATTTCACCGTCGATCGGACTTTATCTTACGAATAGCCTACACATTTATGTGAAATTTCAAATGGTTCAAATGGCTCCGAGCACTATGGGACTTAACATCTGTGGTCATCAGTCCCCTAGAACTTAGAACTACTGAAACCTAACTAACCTAAGGACATCACACACATCCATGCCCGAGGCAGGATTCGAACCTGCGACCGTAGCAGTGGCGCGGTTCCGGACTGAGCGCCTAGAACCGCTAGTATGTGAAATTTGATCCACGTATGTACAACAACGTGATCTGACTACTTCTAGTAAAATACGAGGTGGTGAACAAACTTTCAAACCGCAACTGGATTAAAGAAGTATTTAAGTTAAATTAAGATACATTCCAACTAAGATCTTCAACTATCCTAAAATTATGTATTTGTGTTAGCGTATCACTCATAGAGAGAGAGAGAAGGACAGAGAGATGCTGTGGTAAATACGAAAGCGTGCTGAAAAATATCGCTCCAATTTTTTTATGTCACAGCTCTTAAAGCTTTTTAAATTAAACAAACATCGTTTACATTCTGCATCTTTATTCTCCATGTCTATGTTTTTATTTCTTTATTTTTATTTCGCCCTGGTTACGAACACGTATCTCCCAACCAGATATCAGTTTGTTGATAACGTCACTGTAGAGTGGTCGAAATCGTTGACGGCGCCACAACTTCACCTTTATTTGCACCGCTTCATCACTGTCAAAGTGAAGTCCTCGAAGATGTTCTTTAAGTTTAGGAAAAACATGAAAATCGGACAGAGCCAAGTCGGGACTGCATGGAGAATTATCGATGACAGTCAACACAAGACGTCGGATTGTTGCAGAGGTCGCAGCGCTCGTGAGTGGTCTGGCATTGCCATGGTGAAGGAGAGGGTACTCCACGTTTGGACTAAATCTCTAATTTTTCTTGTGGTTACTGTGGTGTCACCGCCAGACGCCACACTTGCTAGGTGGTAGCTTAAATCGGCCGCGGTCCATTTAGTACATGTCGGACCCGCGTGTCGCCACTGTGTGATCGCAGACCGAGCGCCACCACAAGGCAGGTCTCGAGATACGGACGAGCACTCGCCCCAGTTGTACGACGACTTTGCTAGCGACTACACTGACGAAGCATCGCTCATTAGCCGAGAGACAGTTAGAATAGCCTTCAGCTAAGTCCATGGCTACGACCTAGCAAGGCGCCATTAACCGTATCTGAAGAGATTTGTATTATCAACAGCGATGTACCACAACATGGAATAAAGTTAAGTATTTGAGGAGCTGCATACTTTTCTTATTAGAATTCACTACTTATCCTGTTCCAGACTTGACGCCAGTCGGCGTGTGTGTACGCGTGCCTTTCGGCTCCCTTCTCAGTGTGGCGTAGCTAGCTTGTTACGCCACAACAGTTACAAACTTGATTGCTGCACAATGTTTTTCACTCACCGACATAGTTAAACTCTACACTGCAATGTTAGACGCTACATTTCAGGGCCTTCTTGCGCCAGAGGGTTGCAACTTGCGCCAGACAAGCGGAAAAGTCGACGGAGTAATGTGCGTCATAGGTAATATCACAACTGTTATAGATCACAAATAAAGAAATTGAAAGCATTACCTTTCAGCACACCCACGTTAATCATTTGAAAGCAAAGTGTTGACGTATTCTTCCTGCTACATGTCTCTTTAACATCACTGTGACTCGAACTTACATTAGTAACTAAAAACTGCATATAAAACATGAATAACACACTGAAGTGCCAAAGAGACTGGTACGCCTGTCTAATATCGTGCAGGGCCCCCGCGAGCACGCAGAAGTGACGCAACGCTACGTGACATAGACTCGATTAATGTCTGAAGTAGAGCTTGAGGGAACTAACACCATGAATCCTCCAGCGTTGGTCATAAATCCGTAAAATTAGGAGGGGTTGAAGATCTCTTCTAAACAGCACGTTGCAATGCATCCCAGGTATGCCCACTAATGTTCATGTCTGGGGAGTCTGGTGACCAGTGGAAGTGATTAAACTCAGAAGAGTGCTCTTGCAGCCATTCTGTAGCAGTTTCAGTCCGGAACCACGGCCGGCCACTGTGGCCGAGCGGTTCTAGGCGCTTCAGTCTGGAACGGTGCGACCGCTACGGTCGCAGGTTCGAATCCTGCCTCGGGCATGGATGTGTGTGGTGTCCTTTGGTTGGTTATGTTTAAGTAGTTCTAAGTTCTAGGGGACTGATGACCTCAGATGTTAAGTCCCATAGTGATCAGAGCCGGAACCACGCGGCTGCTACGGTCGCAGGTTAGAAATCCTGCCTCGGGCATGGATGTGTGTGATGTCCTTAAGTTAGTTAGATGCTTAGAGCCATTTGAACAACAGGAGATCGGACAGGCTGCTTACGTAAGTGTCACCTGTCAGAGTCGTATCTAGAGGTATCGGGCGTCCCATATCACTCCAACTGCACACGCACCATTAATAAGCCTCCACCAATTTGAACAGTCCTCTGCTGACACGCAGGGTCCATGGATCCATGGGGTTGTCTCCATACCCATACACGTCCATCCGCGAGATACAATTTGAAACGAGACTCGTCCGACCAGGCAATATGTTTCCAGCCATCAACAGTCCAATGTTGGTGTTGACGGGCCACGCGAGGCATAAAGCTTTGTGTAGTGCCGTCATCAAGGGTACATAAGTGGGCCTTCAGCTCCGAAAGCCCATATCGATGATGCTTCGTTGGATGGTACGCCGGCTGACACTTGCTGGTGATCCAGCACGGAAATCCGCAGCATTTTGCGGAAGGATTGCGTGGAACGATTCTTTTCAGTCGTCGTCGGTCCCTTTCTTAGAATGAGATTTTCACTCTGCAGCAGAGCGTGCGATGATATGAAACTTCCTGGCAAATTAAAACTGTGTGCCTGACCGAGACTCGAACTCGTGACCTTAGGCTTTTGCGGGCAAGTGCTCTACCAGCTGAGTTACCCAAGCACGACTCACGACCCGACCTCACAGCTGTAATTCCGCCAGTACCTCGTCTCCCACCTTCCAAACTTCACAGAAGCTCTTTTGCGAACCTTGCAGAGCTAGCACTCCTGGAAGAAAGGATATGGAGAGACATGGCTTAGCCACAGCCTGGGGGATGTTTCCAGAATGAGATTTTCGCTCTGCAGCTTACACAACGTTCCTCGAGTTCACAGTGGATTCGAGCTGGTGATCCAAACATTTTACGCCTCTGCCAGCGACATTTACCTTTAGCTGCGACGTTCTGTCAGCTGCATGGCTGTTCTCGCCCTCTAAAAATCCTATAGAAAGCTAATCAAAATCTTTACTGATTTTATCAGCTGAAACTGTCCTATGTTTCTCGTTAGGTGAGAAAACATGCACTCATGCCTAGTCTGGAAAATATGGCGATATACACGTGCATAGATGGAACAACGTGTATGCTTCAACGCCCTCACAATTCTCGCAAGAACAATTAACTATGTGGCTGTTTCGTTTCTCCAGTATTTGAACTCAATGACTCTTCAGCCAAATTCTAGCTGAGCGTCAGCCATAGTGAACACAGTGTACACACAGAATTCCTCTTATGGCGTCAAACGGAGCGTGATGTGTCCTGTTCTGCACTTGGCGCTGGTTCAGAAGTGAGTCCCCTAAGTTTTCGGTATTATGTCTTTCGTAGCAAACTGTCCCCCACCTATGTCCTTTCGTGTTTCACACCACACCTTCTTCAGACCAATGGCAGCGTTCCTTTCACCTTGTGGAAACTACCGTGCTAATCGCAAAGGGCCTACCTTTAAACTGATTCGAAATATCGCTCCTTCTTCTCCTTCCGAGTCTACTTCAGCCAATCGGACATTTTGTACCTGCTCCTGATGCCTAAAAGTTACACATGTACATCATGAGCGTACCACGGGCCTTTCACGTGATCAACTGCATCGCTGGTCTGTTTTCCATCCATCTGGCAATTCCCCAATTCAGTTTTCTAAATAATTTCTCCATCGCAAGCAGCACTGGGCCGTTGCCTGCTCCCCTCGATGTATCGCCTGGCACGCTTGTTTTCCCTCTCGCCATGGGTCACCAACACCCTGTTAGAAGCCTTTCGTTGTATGTGGGCCATGGCGATGCCACCCACGACTGCCCCCAAACTAAAACGTTTCTTCCAGCAGCTTTTTCACCTTTTGCTCCTTGACATGCAGGATTTCGATTCGGTGTGTTAATACGATCGGATTGATTTCATCCGTTTGCATTATATACTGTACATTTTGATAGGCAAATCTGCTCAGCCGGCCGGTGTGGCCGTGCGGTTCTAGGCGCTTTAATCTGGAACCGCGTCATCGCTAGGTCGCAGGTTCGAATCCTGCCTCGGGCATGGATGTGTGTGATGTCCTTAGGTTAGTTAGGTTTCAGTAGTTCTAAGTTCTAGGGGACTGATGACCACAGATGTTAAGTCCCATAGTGCTCAGAGCCATTTGAACCATTTTGAAATCTGCTCACTATTGCTGAAGTATGTCAGGTGACATATCCATCTACTTGTTATGACGTATAACATCTCATGTAATGAGCGAAACTGACATTCATTCAAGCTGCCGCCATACAAATCTAGTGACCTTTTTGGATTCATCATCACAATGCCAAGCCCAACTTAAGATTTTCAGTGTCCACGTTTCATTTCCATATTAAGCCATGCTCGAGACTTATACCAACAGAAATGGCAACTTCAATAACATAACGAAATTCTATCCAAGCGCGTCTTTTGTAATTGGAGAACGCTTTCTTTGCTTGTGCTTGTCTGCTTCCGATCTCCTTGTTGCTATGCAAGGATTTCGGAAGGTAAGTCATAAATGCCATCCAACGCTAAGACCATCGCACAAGAAGAGTGTCACATTGTCAGAAAGGAGTACATGTTCTGCACTCCCTGCATGGACAGTTCTACCGGGGTACGAATAACAGGTGAATCGCATTGTACAAGTGAAATGACGTGGCAACTGGAAAAGTAATACTTAATTGAGCTACTCGAGCAGTATGGTTCTTGTAGGCAAAACCTCTATATTGCACACAAATTCACCATGATATTCTGTCCATGTATAGGCCAAACTCAGTGTCCCTTCAAGCCGTGGTGAAATGGTGCCAACAATTTGGCCAAGGCCAAACAGACTTGGTTCATGCTGACAGACAAGGAAGGCCATCGACGTCAACCACAGTTGATAGTCACCAGACAATAGAGGAACTTTCACAGCAGTGCGAGAACTTCCGAGGACAGGGACGTTCACACAGCGGTTCTCGAATGTCTCCGTGACCACAGAGCGGATTTATATCGTCCAGGAACAGAATGACTGGGAGAACTTTCCGAAATTTGCTTACAGAGACTTAATGTTGAAAAGCAGGGTCATGTATGTGTGTCACTTTGAGGAATAGCACAAGTTCAATAAAAGTTACTTGGTCTCTCACAATAACATGGAACTAACGTTTTGAAATCCTCTCTTATATTCACACTGTACAATCTCGTTATCTTCATGAGAGAACACCATTATACGCCTATCTTGCACTGCTATGTGGACCCTAACTTTTATGTTAATCAAAGCGTTATTCTCTTTTCCACCATTCTTCACCTTCATTTTCGCTGTTTTTGCTGTTATGCCAATTTCTGCGCTAATTAGATTGTTTATTCCTCCCTATAAGTATTCTAAATCGTCCTTGCTTTCAACCACAAGCTTAGCTATGCGTTAAGGACGATTCTGGTGCTCCCATTTCCTCTAATTCAGAATGAGAATGGAACACGTCATGCAGATCAACAAGTTTTGAAGGGCTTTTTGCTAGAAACGTGTGATTCTGGGTCCTATAGCAATAAAGGTCAAATATTTTGCAGTTCTTACAGCACCTTAAGTCTGTACCGAACATATCCCATTTATGTGCTATGTTTCGGGACCTGTTCGTAGTCTGTTCTCAAAGAAGCTGCAATTCCCGTGTAACATTAAGTGCTCTATTTACAACAGCCGTCTCTTAAAGTGCGATACCTCAACAAATTTTATAAATGCGTAACCTTTCTCAAGTCCACGACAATATTTGACAGTAGTGGAGCTCTTTTACTGAAGGAAGCTTTCTTTGTGGGTGCTGACCAACTTACCTCATCCTTGTTTCGGTCACCGTGTGTACTCTTTTTTCATAGATTGAAGAAAACCTTTGCTGCTGCCATTGCTATGTTCTTACCGAGTTTGAGAGTACGCACTGATTAGCTCAAAGCACAAAAAATTAGTCATCCCAGAGTGCACGCACAGATGAATCGTTAAGCCATTAACTGATGGCGCGGCGATCGAGTCACTTGCTCGACAGCGCGCGCCCTGTCCTTACGTGAGCATAAGACAGTAATGATGAGTGAGACGTTTATATTTCAAGCGGACATTGTACGTAAACATGGGTAGATGTAAGGACGTTACAGAGAGGCAGAAAGGGTAAATCGTGTTTGGCCGTGCCTATGACCATACGGTGTGTGAAGTTACTGGATTTTTTGGTGTTTCACGTCGGACTGTTCAGTACGTCTACAAGCTGTGGTGCAACACGCGTGGCCAAGAAATATGACTTCTGAATTGTGATCGGAAGAACATCCTGACTGAGAAACACCGGAAACGCTATTCACGGTTGTGAATCGAAACCGCTTCCAAACCCGATAGGAATTACTGTAGACAGTGAATGAAGGACCATTCGCACCTGTTAGCAAGCAAACATTGTTACGAAAACTGCGTGCAACAAGCATCTGGAGCCGGTCACCTCACAAGAGGACATTGCTCCCACAGGCACAGATCTGTCCGTGTGAAATGGGCTAGAAATCGTCGAACGTGGGCAGCGGAGGACCGGCGAAACGTAATGTGGTCTGGCGAATCACGTTGTTGCCTATGTGCAAATGACGCACATCGTCGAGAGCACCGAAGGCCAAATAAAAGACTTCGCCCTGTATACTTGATAGATCAGGTTCAAGTCAGAAGTGGGTCTGTGATGTTTTGGGGATGCTTTTCTTATGGCCCACACACTGAGGCGATCAGCAACGTGAATCAGCGTGTTTTAAACATTCTGAATGATCAGGTGTTGCCTTTCAGTCAACATCTGCATGACGTGTATACTGTTGATAGTCCTATTTTTCAAGACAACAGAAGCAGAGTTCATCCAGCTGGTTTTCTGAACACTCCAACATATATCTTGACTGGACTGGGAAACCATCTGACTTGAGTCCCGAGTGTGCGATAGACTGGAACAATGGGTAAGACACCGACGTCAGCATCCCCGCAATTCCTCGGTGAGTGGCTAACCTGGTTGCGTCATACCTTGACAACCTTGTTCACTCACTTCTAACCATTTCAGGCGGTTATCAAGTCCAGGCGTGAAATTACACGCTATTAAACGATGCTTGTAATCATTTCTCTAGGGATGACTGATTTTTTGATCCAGTGAGTTTACATCCCTACCCACTGAGCGAGGTGGCCAGTGGCTAGCACACTGGGCTCGCATTCGGGAGGACGACGGTTCAATCCCGCGTCCGGCCATCCTGATTTACGTTTTCCGTGATATGCCTAAATCGCTCCAGGGAAATGTCGGGATGGTACCTTTGAAAGGGTATGGCCGACTTCCTTACGTGCCCTTAGCGCTAGGATTTCACTCGGAAGAAGTCATGCCCATTCACCCCCCTCCACGCCTATCCATAGTGTAAGGCCCTCCCCTAAACAGCCGCCAGTTCCACAAACTGGAAGCTACATCAACGTTGTTATCGTCACAGTCCACCACACGTTACACTGTGGTGAGATTCAGTTATGATAAGAAATTTAAGTTTTTCTGGATAGTAATATAATATGAATGTGCATTATTAATGAAATAAAAGTATTTATAGAGAATTGATAGCATCGCCAGCAATAGAAAACAAAAAATAACGTGATGTTATTTAAGGGCAATAAGGACAAATCTTCATTAACTAATTCTCTTATTATAATACGTTTATTTGAGGGAAACAGCAGATCAAACATATATTACGAAAACAATGGTCTTGAATCTGTCATGTCGGTAGTAAAGCCACGGATGCAGTCGACTAACTCTGTTGTCTAAAATCAACGTTATATAGAATTCTTTACAGACGAATGGAAAAACTGATAGAAGCGGACCTCGGGAAAGATCAGTTTGGATTCCGTAGAAATGTTGGAACACGTGAGGCAATACTAACCTTACGACTTATCTTAGAAGAAATATTAAGAAAAGGCAAACCTACGTTTCTAGCATTTGTAGACTTAGAGAAAGCTTTTGACAACGTTAACTGGAATACTCTCTTTCAAATTCTGAAGGTGGCAGGGGTAAAATACAGGGAGCGAAAGGCTATTTACAATTTGTACAGAAACCAGATGGCAGTTATAAGAGTCGAAGGGCACGAAAGGGAAGCAGTGGTTGGGAAAGGAGAGAGACAGGGTTGTAGCCTCTCCCCGATGTTATTCAATCTGTATATTGAGCAAGCAGTAAAGGAAACGAAAGAAAAATTCGGAGTAGGTATTAAAATTCATGGAGAAGAAGTAAAAACTTTGAGGTTCGCCGATGACATTGTAATTCTGTCAGAGACAGCAAAGGACTTGGAAGAGCAGTTGAACGGAATGGATAGTGTCTTGAAAGGAGGATATAAGATGAACATCAACAAAAGCAAAACGAGGATAATGGAATGTAGTCAAATTAAATCGGGTGATGCTGAGGGGATTAGATTAGGAAATGAGACACTTAAAGTAGTAAAGGAGTATTGCTATTTAGGGAGTAAAATAACTGATGATGGTCGAAGTAGAGAGGATATAAAATGTAGACTGGCAATGGCAAGGAAATCGCTTCTGAAGAAGAGAAATTTGTTAACATCGAGTATTGATTTAAGTGTCAGGAAGTCGTTTCTGAAAGTATTTGTATGGAGTGTAGCCATGTATGGAAGTGAAACATGGACGATAACCAGTTTGGACAAGAAGAGAATAGAAGCTTTCGAAATGTGGTGCTACAGAAGAATGCTGAAGATAAGGTGGGTAGATCACGTAGCTAATGAGGAGGTATTGAATAGGATTGGGGAGAAGAGAAGTTTGTGGCATAACTTGACTAGAAGAAGGAATCGGTTGGTAGGACATGTTCTGAGGCATCAAGGGATCACAAATTTAGCATTGGAGGGCAGCGTGGAGGGTAAAAATCGTAGAGGGAGACCAAGAGATCAATACACTAAGCAGATTCAGAAGGATGTAGGTTGCAGTAGGTACTGGGAGATGAAGAAGCTTGCACAGGATAGGGTAGCATGGAGAGCTGCATCAAACCAGTCTCAGGACTGAAGACCACAACAACAACAATAGAAACAAGTGAAAGCCGTTTTGTTTATGTAGGCCCTCATAGTAGCTCACGGAAATTAAAGAACATAAGAATGCCATAAAGTAGAAATGCCTAATGAAAGCAGTAAAATATTTGCTTATATGCCATATTTCGTTAGTATTTGCATGGGTAATGGGTGAATTTTAACTTATAAATTATTCCAATGCCATACCTGCGCATTATAAACGAGGTTATAAAGAATTGTGGCTGTTTCTGTGTGATTAGTGTCCTATCTGCTGTTACAAACGTCTCAGGAAAATAATCTGTCGTTATTCTTTGACCTGTCTGTTTTCAACCAAAAGATTTATTAATTTCGTAAATGTCATTCAAACCATTTTTAAACATAATAATGATAATGTGTATGTTTGTCACAGAGTAGTTATGGAGGAAATAAATGCTGCAGTGTTTCACGGCTGTAAAACGTCCTTGATGCTGTGCTAGCTCTTCTTCCACCCCTAAAATTTTTCAGGAAAACTATGCAGTGAATAATACGCAAAAACAGCTTGGATCGATCTAGCAAGAACAAAGTAATTTTGATGCCATCTGGAAGTATAGTGAACGTTGGTGCTTGTTTCACATATACAGCCTGAGTTCTGAAACTTAAGTGTCAAGTATACTGTGGTTCCTCTTTCTCCAAGCAAATTATTCTTTGAGGGTAGGTTTTTCCTGTTGTAGCTTTGGGTGCTTTTTCTCACATAGAAGTACGTTTCTTCATAGGCTATTCATCTGAATACTGAATTCTCGTATTTAAGGAATTCAGTGCTAAATTCTTTTCTCTTATGTTTGCTGTGGAAGTACCTGGCACAGCTGAGGCCAATTGTGCACGTTTTTTGTAACGTGTCTTTTAAGTATCTGGCAAAATTTAAGACCTAGCAAGATATTAATCTAACATTCACTCTTAGCCGAGCGGTCTAAGGCGCTGCAGTCATGGACTGTGCGGCTGGTCCCGGCGGAGGTTCGAGTCCTCCCTCGAGCCTGGGTGTGTGTGTTTGTCCTTAGGGACTGATGACCATAGCAATTAAGTACCATAAGATTTCACACACATTTGAACATTCTTTTTAAACATTCACTCCAAGTGCAGCCGAACGCGGTAATCCACGTGCGTCAACTGAAACGATGCCCAGGCTCCGAACAAAGACCGGGAAAACCGGGGGTGAGGGGGCGGGACTTGTTCCGGGTGAAATCCTAGCGCTAACGATTCCTGACCTCCTTCCCCATCCTTCCCTAATCTGAAGAGACCGATGACCTCGCCGTTTGGCCTCTTCCCTCAAACAACCCAACCCAACCTAACATCCCTACCTGATTACAGTCGGTTTGTCTTCAGGTGTGCCGCAAGTTCGCGAGCTGAATAGTAAGAAGCAGGCGGTGTGCCAGACGTTAATACAAGGACGCCTACAGAGGTTTCAGAAGCAACTTTCTGTGTGCCGCAGGTGCTGGTGGCAGCCAGCCGGGGGCGCGCAGTCGGCGGGAGCGCAGGTGTGCCGCACGTTCGCGGGTCTGACGCGCGAGCAGCAGGAGGTGTGCCAACGGCGGCCCGCCGCCACCAGCGTCGCCATCCAGGGTCTGCACCACGCCGTCCAGGAGTGCCAGTTCCAGTTCCGACACCACCGCTGGAACTGCTCCTCGCTCGCCACCAAGAACCGCAACCCGCACGCCAGCGTCCTGCTCCAGCGGGGTGAGTCACCTCGTGTTCCTGGCACTCACAGTGTCACCAGCTGTTCATTCATTCCGGAATCTAATGTATCGACTACATGCAAGAAACACCTGTGAATAAGTAGGTCTGTCTGGTAACTGCCACCAAGACGACGAAAGGAATACTGAAAAAATTCTCGTTTCAGAAGACACCATCCCAGTATGGTTCTCATTTTCTCGTTATTTGCATATTTGCTGGTGGAGGTGGTCTGGCAAGGGTCATCTTTTTACGCTTTACCCCTTTTGTTGCAATGATTAAATGACAAACAGAATTTTTAACATGAAATGTTGATTATGACTTTGATAATATTGACAGTAGTGATGTGATGTTGGTATAGCGCGTCCTTTCAGTTCTACTGGGCCCACCCAGCAACACAAGGTGTGACGACTGGATAAAGTAGTGGGATTGGAGAGGATATTGTGGAAAAGATGTGGGCTTGTATATGGGAAACAAATGGAATGCTGGTGGTAGGAAACAAATAGGATCGCAGCTTGTCTGACAAACGATGGAAACCAACGGAGTAGGGTGAATTATCGAATAGGAAGCGTAGTTCTCCGGAATGACTTCATAATCTGGAAAAGGAAATGGAATACTTGGTGATGGAGGGAATATGGGACGTGTTGATATAGGTGCGGAAGCAGGACACGTGTCCCGAGGATAGTTTGTACTCGAGTATTTTGGTGTTGGAGGATACGTGATAACTTAATGGATAAATATAGTGTAAGAATGGCAGATGGTGCCAGGAAATAAAAAAGAGGTGATTTGCATGTCGCTCTAGAATTTGGAGAACGTTCTAAAACCTGAGGGAGTGAGGGTCGATGCGCCATGTGAATGTGTCGGTTGAGGGTGCTGTGAGTATGGATGACGATCGTGGGTTTCAGCCCCCAAGTTTGGCCAGATAGCGGATTTAGTCCATTGTGAATCATATCAATATATGGGGTGAAGCAGAAATACCACACTTGACGGTCGGGATGCGGTTCCTCATCCCAGTTCAAAAGTGTACCTAGAAAAACCCAGCGCCGCTGATAGGTTTAATAGAAATGCAATTTTAAAAAACGAGACTCTTCCAACGCTGTAAATGCATCCAGCGTGACCAAGAACAGGTTCCACTAATTCTGCCCTGTGCCAGACGTGTCCCATTAGCTCAATGAGAAAGGTAAAGCCGGCGACTTACCGACGTTCGAGACGCGTTCAAGCTGTACATTTTTCTTTTTTTCAGATAAAGCCTGAAATTACATCCAGTTTACACCTCCACAATGCAGTATCTTATCTGTTTCTTTCTGTTACTTTTAATTTTTTAAACATTAAGACACAACATAAACTTCTTACAAACGTAAATAATTACTTTGTTTCGTCCATAACACAAATAAAGCCAATAGAAAACAATAATGCGTACAGTAACAGTGTCGGTATCCAATGAGGTATAAAAACACAGTAGGTAGGCTGCACTAGAAGCTACGCACATGCTGTTCGTGTGACGTTCAGGCTTGTCTTCACAGAGCTGGTACGTACATGTACGAGCAACGTTCATTTAAGAGAAGACGTTCAAAGCGACCATCCCGGATTTGCGAACACGTCGTCGTTCGCTGGAACACACTTTGCTGGACCTTACACAAACACAGGTGCAGCTACCGTTGCTAAAGTGGCATGCACGCGAACTATTAGGTCGTGTCCATCCATGGATGGTGAACGTGGAGGTCAGAACATTGGACTTGTACAACTAATCCTTTCCCTTTGAAAATCTTCGTTTACATAGTGATGCACATTCATTCCAAATCGTGACGGTGTACCATCATACCGAATCGATAGCTGTCACCGAATACCATGTGGAAAATTTTCTAAAACGTCAGGCAAAGTATTCCAATGAAATATGTGATCCAGGGAGGCATTTAATCTGTCTGATAAGAGTTCAAAAGCACTCCTCCCAAGATTCCAGCCGACAAGTATATGCCAAAGCGTGTCTGAAAGCCACGTTCACGGGGGACATGTGGGTTGTGTTACCATCAATAATGGCTGTGTTTCAAAATGCACCCTATCTGATTTTGCTAGATAAAGCTTTGTCTTGAATTTGGATGAGTAATCACACGCCGACTTTTAAGTGGGCCATTTTTTCTTCACCTTGTTTAATCTCGAGCTTATGGCAACTATTCATTTCCCACTATTAACGAGTATAAGGCCAGCTTAGCAAATAAGATGACTCGTATGGCACCACCGGAGTTGTATCACGAAAACGTTTTGCCATTCAGTGATACACAGAATAATAAAGCCATTCAGTAACTATTTGCGTGATTCTGTTTCATTTACGTGCATCGAGAAATTATTGAAATACAGTTGAGTTAATTTTTGTAAATTGGATAAACACTGAAATTCGTACTACGCAATTCGCTATCGTCCGCTTGGGTATCTGAGAGGTTAACGCAGCTGACTGTCATGTGAGGAATCCGAATTCGCTCCTCGGGATTTTTCCTTGGGAATGAGGGCTGGTATGGGCTGCGCTCAGCCTTCTGAGCCCATCTGAGAATACACTCGCCTGACCGACTAGTGGCGGTTCAAAAATAAAAAAAACCGACAACGACCTAGAGAGCGGTGTGCTGACCCCATGACCCTCATAACGCATCCGATGGTAGTGAATGACACGGCGGTCGGCCGGGCCCGATTAGCCCGTCTAGGACCAGAACGCATAACTTTACTACTTTTGTGAGAAAATATGAGAAAAAGTGCCACCACAGCTGTATCTACAGGATATCTTTATTCTATCACACGATTGGTTTCGGCGCCATTTTCATCAGGAGTCTATACTCGACACCGTGTTGTCTCCAATGCCATTGGCTGATAAAAGCTAGCCCACGAGTGCTAGTAACAAGGATTACACAGTAAATGCTCCAAGGAAATCAAATAGGTTTTTGGCAGTGGTGAGGCCTACGAATGACGGTCATGTGTCGCCGAAACGAGTCGTATCATAGAATAAAGACATTCTCAAGATATAGCTGTGGTGGTACTTTTTCTCATATGTGTCGTAAGCTGAAGTCCCCCGCCCATGTAATAAGAAGGACAACCATAATTTTACTACTTTTACTTACTACTCGCAGTTCAAATGGTTCAAATGGCTCTGAGCACTATGGGACTTATCTTCTGAGATCATCAGTCCCCTAGAACTTAGAACTACTTAAACCTAACTAACCTAAGGACATCACACACAACCATGCCCTAGGCAGGATTCGAACCTGCGACCGTAGCGGTCGCACGGTTCCAGACTGTAGCACCGACTCGCAGTTAGCAGATTTAATAGTGAACATTCCATGGTACACCATTATATCGGAGCAGCCATGATAACAATGACATGGAGTACATTTGAAGAAGCATCAAACTCTCTTTCTGCATTTTAATCAGGATGTAAACGATAACTGTTTACACCGTACCACTCTCGTGTATGGGAGATCGAATTGAACTATTTGATACAAGACACTTGTGGTCTATCAAGTTGGGAAACCATCTGAAATTGGCCTACAAAAGGCAGTTAAGGCATAGTGCATGCGTGCCGCACGAGATATTGGCTGAAATCTTAATTGAATATTAAAAACCCTCCTTCTTGATCACAAAAAAATGTAATATTGACATAGGTGTAAATTATACCACACAATTTTCTGGAATAAAACAGTGCAAAATTAGCAGCTGAATCGTATTTCTTTATCTGTCCTTCTCACTACAATACAACTGTGCTGCCGCGCGGAGTGGCCGCGCGGTTCGAGGCGTCATGTGTCGGACAGCGCGGCCCCTCCCTGCGGAGGTTCGAGTCCTCCTTCGGGCATGGGTGTGTGTGTACCGTTCTTAGCATAAGTTAGTTTAAGTTGGTTTAAGTAGTGTGCAAGTCTAGGGACCGATGACCTATGCAATTTGATCCCTTAGGAATTCATACACATATGAACATTTGAACAATTGTGCTTGTAAGGGTTAAGTTTAGATCGAATTGGAAACATAATTAATATTTGCATGAATTCTTCAAAACACTTTACCTTTCATTATCCGCAGAGAAAATATGTTACTAACAGCTTGATTAAAAAAATGGTTCAAATGGCTTCAAGCACTAAGGGGTTTAACATCTGAGGTTATCAGTCCCCTTGACTTAGAACTACTTAAGCCTAACTAACCTAAGGACATCACTCACATCCATGCCCGAGGTAGGATTCGAACCTGCGACCGCAGCAGCAGCGCGGTCCCGGACTGAAGAGCCTAGAACCGCTCGGCCACAGCGCCGGGCAATAGCTTAAGTGGCTTTTGTAGACCAACTTCAGGTTGTTCCCCGCAGACTGCAAATATCCAACATCGCATCGAATTCACATACACCACTGTAGCGTGTTTTAAACAGTTACCGTTCCCACCCGACATACATATTTGTCGACAGTTACACCTTTTCGTATTTTTGGTGTGATAGGAGTGAGATCAATTTTGCTATGAAGATCGTAAAAAGGCAGATGATACCATTACCCCGCCGCGTATCGGTAAGTGGCAATACGAAATGGCTGTCTACTGATTGGTCTCAGTAATATGGCCTAAACTCGTCAGCGTGTAAATATGCAGTCATTAGATAAGTTAAGACAGTTGGCAGGCAACCTATCAGGCAACGACTGTGTGCGTACTTGGGCGGCGTACGACGCCACTGGTCGATACAGGTGCCAGACAGACAGCGCTCATTATTTATTGCACTTGCGTGGCATGGCCATATCGAGCTGTCTTGTTCGATGAGACAAGCAACGTCACAAGCGACTGATGAGCCACTTTTAATGACATTGCAGAACAACAATTCAGATTAGTTTGATGCTTCGTCCGTTTCAACCGTCAGCTCAACAAAACCCTTAAAGCGATTGTTAATGGATCTATCAACACCTGCGGTATTATATTAGGCGACTAGTTACGAACCTTACAAGTTCATTTTCAAGACTGTCCTACTGAGGCTGCGCTGACGGTGCCTGATCTTAAGTCGATTTTGTCTTGGTAAGAGGCATGTACAGTTTGCGGAATTCATTCGGCAAACATTTGCAGAGCATGTGTTATCACTTTGATGTTCATTAAAAAGAACAAGCACTGCGAGTGCAGCTTCAGTAGGACAGGCTTGAAAATGAACTTTTGAGGTTCGGAACTAGTCACCTAATATAATACTGCAACTAATGAAAAAATCGTTAATAAACGCTTTAAGGAATTTAATAGAGTTGCTTGTTTCCTGTCAACGAAATGATGAAACTGAAGAAGTGTTAGTTCAGTACTGGAGATGTCTGTTTCATCATTTTACATTACGAATTTATGTAATATGATAATAGAAGCCTCTGGTGAATCCCTTTCCGTCTAGTTTATTGCTTGCACCGTGCCGGTATTATTCAGTTCCCCAAATATTTCGCAGGGAAAGTAGGTTCCATCACTAAATCCATTATTTTTTCCACTGACTCGACTTTATTCACTAATGACACAGGGGCTATCACTGCATATTTGTATCAACGCCCATGTGGTTTTAAGCTGTAACTTACATTAGTGCCCATTAAAATTGCTACACCAAGAAGAAATGCAGATGATAAACGGGTATTCATTGGACAAATATATTACAATAGAACCGACATGTGATTACATTTTCACACAATTTGGGTGCCTAGATCCTGAGAAATCAGTACCCAGAACAACCACCTCTAGCCGTAATAACGGCCTTCATACGCCTGGGCATTGAGTCAATCATAGCTTGGATGGCGTGTACAGGTACAGCTGCCCATGCAGCTTCAACATGATACCACAGTTCATCAAGAGTAGTGACTGGTGTATTGAGACGAGCCAGTTGCTCGGTCACCATTGACCAGACGTTTTCAGTTGGTGAGAGATCTGGAGAATGTGCTGGCCAGGGCAGCAGTCGAACATTTTCTGTATCCAGAAAGGCCCGTACAGGACCTGCAACATGCGGTCATGCATTACCCTGCTGAAATGTAGGGTTTCGGAGGGATCGAATGAAGGGTAGAGCCACGGGTCGTAACACATTTGAAATGTAACTTCCGCTATTCGAAGTTCCGTCAATGCGAACAAGAGGTGACCGAGACGTGTAACCAATGGCACCCCATACCATCACGCCGGGTATACGCCAGTATGGCGATGACAAATACACGCCTCCAGTGTGCGTTCACCGCGATGTCGCCAAACACGGATGCGACCATCATGATGCTGTAAACAGAACCTGAATTCATCCGAAAAAATGATGTTTTGCCATTCGTGCACCCAGGTTCGTCGTTGAGTACACCATCGCAGGCGCTCCTGTCTGTGATGCAGCGTCAAGGGTAACCGCAGCCATGGTCTCCGAGCTGACAGTCCATGCTGCTGCAAACATCGTCGAACTTTTCGTGCAGATGGTTGTTGTCTTGCAAACGTCCCCATCTGTTGACTCAGGGATCGAGACGTGTCTGCACGATACGTTACAGCCATGATGATAAGATACCTGTGATCTCGGCTGCTAGTGATAGGAGGCCATTGGGGTCCAGCACGGCGTTCCGTATTACCCTCCTGAACCCACCGATTCCATATTCTGCTAACAGTAATTGGATCTCGACCAACGCGAGCACCAATGTCGCGATACGATTAACCGCAATCGCGGTAGGCTACAATCCGACCTTTATCGAAGTCGGAAATGTGATGGTACGCATTCCTCCTCCTTACACGAGGCATCACAACAGCGTTTCACCGGGCAATGCCGGTCAACTGCTGTTTGTGTATGAGAAACCGGTTGGAAACTTTCCTCATGTCAGCACGTTGTAGGTGTCGCCACCGGCGCCAACCTTGTGTGAATGTTCTGAAAAGCTAATCATTTGCATATCACAGCATCTTCTTCCTGTCCGTTAAATTTCTCGTCTGTAGCACGCCATCTTCGTGGTGTAGCATTTTTAATGACCAGTAATGTATTACCATTTACTTCACAAATAAATCTGATGTGACGGGATACTATACTAACTGCTTCCTGAATGCATTCGATCGGTCTTAACGCTAGTTAGTTGCATATAACATATCCTTGATCATTGGTTTAAGAAACACGAGGAGTTGTTGTGTACGCAGAAGAGACCTGCAAGCAGGCGTTAGTTTCAAATAGTTTATGCAGCGGTAAGACAGACATTTGGAAACCAGAATTTAAACCATGAAACATATGCAGGATTGGATGTGAGGTATGATCGTAATCTATTGGTTACTAAATGCAGATAAACTGAAGAAATTGCGGAAAGGTAGGGTATTAGGGAGATGGGTTCTGGATAAGTTGAAGCAACACAGGTCACTGACAGTGTGAGGGGAGCATCAGGCAATGAGCGACTGAAGTATACAAAACAAATACAATAGGAGGTGAATGGGTTCCTTTCAGAGATAAAATAGTGAAGGTGGCAGAGGAACCTCTGTGCAAGAATATAAGGCCTCATTGGAATATCTGCGTAACAGAAGAGGTTGTAATGTTCTTGCTTTAATTTGTACATCTCGATTTGGTTCCATGTTTGTGTTGTCAAATTCGTGCGGTATCCTCGTTTGACATGCCAGGTTGATATTCCTGGGCAAGGATGACTCTTAATGGCTCTTCTTTGTGCCACCCTTAGCTACCAGCGAACATGGAACTATGATTTACTGTCGCTTGACAGTGGGCATCCGCCAGGAAATGTTGATAGGCGTCATTGAAGTCTGCCAGTTTCTTTGGACAGTATGTGTCAAAAGGCTCCACGCCCCTTGTGTTGTTACATTCTTGAGTTATCCTTAATTGGCTCGCCGGTTTGATATTCCTGGGCAAGGATGACACTTAATGGCTCTTCTTTGTGCCACCCTTAGCGACCAGAGAACATCGAACCTTGATTTACTGTCGCTTGACAGTGGGCATCCGTCAGGAAACGTTGATAGGCGTCGTTGAAGTCTGCCAATTTCTCTGGACAGTACGTGTCAAAAGGCTCCACGCCCCTTTATCCCCTGTCTTCTGTCGTTTCACCTCGGCCGTCTCGTCATGGTTGCGTGCGCGTGGTGCGTTGCCAGCAGATGGATTTCCGCGCGGTGGACCGCTTGGCCATCTCAGGTCATCGCCTCCACGAAGGGTCGCACTGGTGCGGCCAGCCATTAGCTCCGGGCGCAAGGGAAAGTGTTTGTCCTGTACCCTTCTTTTGTTGTGACCGCGCTCCCGAAGTGGTCAGGTTGACAGCGTGTCCTGCTGGGAAACCCGCCTGTCCTCCTCCTCGCTGCTCCCGCTGTCTTGTAAGAGTTTAGCCGGTTCGCTTTCACATTCTCAACTGCATTCACAGAAATTGTTCATCATAGTTATGTGATTACAAAATGTCGTACATAATACCACTTAGTATTGTCTTTCACAATTTTTAACAACAAAAGTGAGACTTAATTTTTTTTAAATAAAAAAAGTTAGATGAATCGACAGTATAAAAATAAAAGTTAAATGACTTGACAATATAAAAAATAAAAGTGAAATGACTTGACAGTATAAAAATAAAAATTAAATGAACTGACAATATAATATCTAAATCCACATCACTAATGTGGTTCACTTCCGTTTTAATAAATCAAATGCTACTTATTAATTCACTAAAATGAATAGGATTATGCCTTGTACAAGTATAGGTCAGGACAGCATAGGGTTCACAAGTTATTTACACACACACATGCACACCTGTTGTCTATTCTACAAACTAACTATCCATAAACATGCATTATTCAAAATTTTACTTCAATCCACTACTAGTTAATCCAACAAGCTACTTCAATGCTACTTCAACACAGTGTTTATACCACTACAACATTGTTCCAATTCGTCCTCTTCTTGACACTCACGGCATATGTCTTGTCACATGATAAATATGGAGAAACTTTCCTTAAACATACATAGTAAAAAGAACAATGGTTATTTGCACGCCAAAACATTTATACCAGTTGACACACCTGATAAGAGACTCGCAATTATACATTTACCATACTCATATATTCACACATAAAACAGTAAGAAAATTTCATCTAAAATTACGTTATCACAAGAATTAATCACATTGATGACTCTGAGCAGGGTAAAAATAGTTTCCTTATACAGGTTATACTACATTTTCTTACCCATTTCGTTCCTTCTTTAAGTTACCTTTCGCTTCCAAATCAGTTATTTAGACTGTGGTGGTTATTTTGGATTCATTTCTCATGAATGGCAAAATTGTGGTCTCCTCTATTCTGTAAAACAGTTTCATCTTAACATATTGAACATACAACAGACACAAAAGATCCGAATCCTCCTGTAGTTTAAATGGCAAATGTTTTGCTTCATTCTTATCACCTTAAACCAAGCTTTCCTTTGGTCCCATAATCAAAATTATTTAATCTTCCTCTACCTTCAAGAGGGAAATTTCCTCAGTACAAATCATATAGGCTGCAGTGCATCCCGCACCAGCGAAAACAGTAAGCTGTAATGCTCACAGCATCAGCAAAACACATAAACGTCGCTTTTCTAGGACAAGTATTAACGCAGAATAATTTTTCAGGCTTTGGCTCAACATCAGTCAAGACTACAGAAAGGATCCGTATTTCTGTTCCATTCTCCATTTGCTGAAAAACTGCTTGTATTTGACTACCACAATAATATTTTAGGGCCACGTAAATTACACAAACCACAATTCTTCTTTCACCTTGAAGGGAATCAATATACTTACGAAATCCACAGACAGCACTTTACGTACTCAGCTATAAAGAACAAAAAAGACATATATCATCAATATTAACATATCATCGCATATTGGGAAGCCAATGGTTAAACAATCGTATTATCGCATCCTGTTTTCAAGATTCTAAGCTTACTCATTCCTTTCTCAGAGTTCCCCTATCTTATAATATTCATACAGCACGCATTCTATAGTAAGAGATCCTCATTTATACTGACAGATATAGAATAGTAATAGATAGATAGTAGCACAGAAAGCAGAAAATCAGAAACAAAGCTACTAACAGCTGGGGACCTGGGTTTGCCAGACCCATAATACCCACAGATCGGATATTCCCCTGAGTTTTGCATTAATTCAACATAGATCTTGCTTCTCTCAGGAGCGGCTCTTTTCAGTTTACACAAAAAAACCGTAAACAGCATTTCACTCGTTCACAAAGAAACCTTTTATCTTCACATTTGAACCAACCTAAATCCTAATAAGTCAAGGAAAGAAAAATAACTAAAAACGTCACTTCAATCAATCACATAGAAACATCTTTATCATTATTTTTCCCAACATATTATTCAAAATGCATACGTCACAAATTTAAACTAATCAATTCTTTCTCCTCATCGTCCTCTCTACTTCTCACTGTCCTTTCTACTCATTTGCCATGTCGCTCATTTGTTCCGATTGGGCGCCTTCTGCGCTGATCGTTTGTCATTGCCGGTTTTGTTCATTTCCATTTGCTGGATTATGTCTAGAGTTAGCAGCCGAATTTCAACATTATGAGGTGCTCCGCCTACAGTCCTATTCCCACCGTATTCATCGTAGTATCGATTCTGGTTGCCGTACCTGTAGCGTTCACGATCTTGTCCACGTCCTCGATCATTTCCGTTGTTCCATCTGTGTTCGCGATTGTTACCCCAGTTTCTATAGGGCCGGTCCCGATTATTGTTCCGTTCGCGTCGCGACGACCAGTCACGCCATTGATTAGTACTACGGCCAGGACTGCGATTGCACTGCTGTGCCCCGTAATAACTTTGTGCCTGATTAGGCGGGCATTCTGCTGTATTGTATTCCAACTCTTGGAGAAGTGTCTTAAACGTTTCCACGTCCTCTTTGCATCGTCCCGCAAGAATGACGTGGCGCAAGTGCATCGGCAATTTGGTGATGCATATCCTAATTAGTTCCGCAGTCCCGTATGGGTCGTATAAAAATTGATCTGCCAGCAGCATGTGGTCGAATAGGCGTGCTGGGCTGCCGAAACCAGACTGGTTCAAATTTGGCAGCATAATTATGCCATGCTTGACCCTATCTTGTTCCGCTTCCGACCAATAGGTGGACAGAAAGGCTTGTCGAAACTCCCGAGTGGAGTTGCAGTGACGCGCTGCCGACCTCATGCGAATCGCCGGTTCGCCTTCCAAATAGCCACATATATATTCTATCTTATGTGAACTTGCCCAGTCGGGGGGAAGACAAAACTCAAATTGCTCGAGCCATGCTCGTGGATGTATTCCTTTTTGCGAATTTCGAAATATCTCAAACTTTCTCACCGTAAGGAAATGTTTGAAATCAAATCCCCGCATTTCCTCCCGGCGAGGCCCTTGAATGTTTCTATTTTTCTCATGTCTGCCCCTCAAAATACATTCTTCCCTGTCGTCAAAATCTCCCTCGTGGCCGGAGTCCCTCTCTGCACTGTTCGTACGGCTATTTTTAGTGCTATTGGCGAGTTCGGAATCACACGCCATGCGGCTTTCCAGATGCGCCACGCGTTCTTGTAATTCGCCTGTTACAGCTTTGTGCCGCCTGTTCACTTCGAACTGTCCCTTCTGAAATCTAAGAAGCGAACGCACTTCTTCGGTCTCTGCGACTGCTACCGGTGTAGTATTGTTCTCGCTTTCCGTCACCTTCATCGTGTCTACGATGTCCGCTAATGCCGCAATGTTATCATGTATTTGTCTGTTGTCCTCCGCCCCAGTCTGCTTCAATTGTTTTACTTACTGTTCGAGTGCGTGAATCGCTTGACTGTTATCCGCTACTGTGTTGCTAACAGACGTGGGACAATGCGTTTCCGCCTCCTGGACCCTCGAGAGTACCTGCTGGCGTTCCCTTTGGCATTCTTCTCTCAGCGCTTGGAAATTCCTAAGTAGCTGTTCTTCGCTCTCTTTCAATTCCGCATCGTGACTCCGCTTGCCCTGTTCTAAGGCTTGCAGACGATCATCGATTTGTTCAAATGTACGGCCTAATTCTTTCATAATATCACTTTTTATTTCACTTGCCAGATTGTTTATTCTTTGTGAGATATCATCGGACACTCTCTGCATCGACTTGTCGACTTTATTTGTCCTCTGGATTAGTTTTTCGTCTATTTGTTCGCCTAGCTCTCGGATCGATTTTTCAGATTTCTGCGTCATTTGTTCGCCTAGCTCGCGGATCGATTTTTGAGATTTCTGCGTCATTTGTTCGCCTACCTCTCGGATCGATTTTTCAGATTTCTGCGTCATTTGTTCGTCTAGCTCTCGGATCGATTTTTCAGATTTCTGCGTCATTTGTTCATCTAGCTCTCGGATCGATTTTTCAGATTTTTGCGTCATTTGATCGCCTAGCTCTCGGATCGATTTTTCAGATTTCTCTGCGTTTTCTTTATTTTGATGCAATAAGGCTTTCATGAGTTCTGCCAAATCAATTTGGTTAGTTGGAGGCAAACTAATTTCTGGCTCTGATGTGAGCCCGTTCGTCCTGTTTTGCATTTTCTCTGAAGTATTCCCCATTGCATTTTCGGAACCATCCGGCGTGTTAATATTCGAAATCAAATTATCCCCATGGTCCATGTTGCTTAAGTTGTTGGACCGCCTACTTTTAGCTTGGTTACGAGTCTGCATTAGTTCAATTTATACCCGGAACGCAACACACTAATCAAAAGAAATGTATCCCCCAAAAATTACGACAGTCACACGAAAGGTACCCAACCTAGTACGCACTTTTTCACACGCAAAACAAATTTATATCTTTGATCGAAGTCAGTGCAATTTACAAACGAGAAAAAAAACACATACATATAAAACACACTAATATAGAAAACAAAACAAGACCAACAACACAACGCCGCTCAACAACGCCGTGAATCTTTTGAAAGTCTGCTCAGAAACAACGCAGAAGTTGTTTGAGCGCTGCAGGGAAAAAAATTAAGATTATACAGAGCTCGCAATCTAACGTTTCAGAGATTCCAGAGTCTAGCGGAATCACAGAACAGGGTCGCCATGTGTAATGTTGTTGGTTTAATTTGTGGTGTAAGCGGTACTGATAGACAATAAAAGCTGGTTAGAAGCTGTGAGCTGTCAGGGGAAGTTAACCTTGCCTTACTGAGCAATTTTTTCACCAGGTATCCAGTCTAGCTTACCAAATTCCCAACCAGACTAACATTAATTATAATCTTTTAATAGTCATACGACAACCGGTTATATATATATATATATATATATATATATATATATATATATATATATATATATATATATAAAAGAGAATTTAAATAAAAAGAAATAAATCAGTTTATATTTGGAAATTTCTTTTAACATTGATCATTGAAATTTCAGTATATTAAACTTGATTCATAACTAAACTGGTGCCTTATTTAGGATTGTGAAAATGTGAGTTTGTAATCTTACAGAACACATCAAATATGGAGCCAAGATTGGGAGACTGCATACAACACTGCATTCATAAAATAACACACAAAGAACGCTGAAACATACGCAAGAGGAAATTAACCACAGCCAACCGATTCAATTTTCACCCAAAGAAGTTACGTTCGTAGCGCAATCCTGTCCGTCATGAAATTACCACACACTGGTATACTAAATTCATACTAACTCTCTGTGAAATCTTCCCGAAAAGAATAGCTGAGGGCTACTTTGATGCTTACACCACATGCTTCACGTGGTCAACTTGGTTTACACAAAGAGTGTAACTCCACAATAATTTTGATAATTAAAATAAATTACATCGAAACGCAATTTACTAAAGAAAAACCTCGAACTGGTTACTATCGTCTTACTATTAACCTGATATGTCAAACAATTGTATAAGCACGTGGTACTGGTCTCACAAACTACACCCCACGTGGGTTGAACATAAAGAAATATCTTATCATATACAGTATATAAAAGAAAGCGGATGTAGGTTCCGTATGAGACTGTGTGACATGAATTACATATAAACTGTGTTTTAAAGTGTAGTAGTGTGACAGATAGTTCTTGTTTATGTGTAAAAGTAACACGTTCCACTACTCAGTCTCCTCCCAGATAGTCAGAAACGCCACAGTAAATTTAGACGAGGAATTTATGCCGTAAATGACAACAGATTTAAGAAATTAACATGAAAGGAATCCAGCAGAGACCTATCAAGGTATTAGAATTATTTGAGGAAAGGCGAAAATCTAAAATCGCACCAGGTAAATTGGAAAACACATGCATAAAAATAATGTTGACTGAAAGTGCAAAATGGCAAAGCAGGAATGGCTAAAGGAGAACTGTAAAGCTGTTAAATAAACATGACTGAAACAAGTAACCATCCGAGAAAAGGGTGATAGCTATATATACTTTCACAGCTGATTTGCATAGGCAGAAGGTTGAAAGGTGGGTCGAATACAGGGAAAAGTTAAAGAAAGAAAATCAACATGTAGACAAAATTATGCAAAGAGAAGAGGAACCGGCTGATGATGAGATGAAGCATACGATACTGGGAGTAGAATCTGACACACAAATAAAACACGTGACTCGAAATAAAGATACCGGACGAAGTTACTTGAAGTACAAATGCACACAAAATATTTCCTCGTGGTATGCAAGATATATAAGAGAGGCGAAATATCCTCATGTTGCTAGAAGAATGTAAACAAAATAAACATCCTACGGTACTATCTACTGGAAGACAAAGACGGTTTGTGGTGGTGGTGGAAGTTAGTGTTTAACGTCCCGTCGACAACAAGGTCATTAGAGACGGAGCGCAAGCTCGGGTTAGGGAAGGATTGGGAAGGAAATCGGCCGTGCCCTTTCAAAGGAACCATCCCGGCATTTGCCTGAAACGATTTAGGGAAATCACGGAAAACCTAAATCAGGATGGCCGGAGACGGGATTGAACCGTCGTCCTCCCGAAAGACGGTTTGTCCAGGCGCCTAATCGGAAACGATTTTCTTACTCTGTACAAAATGGTTGCTTTGCAAGAGGAGTCTGAGATGTGCTTTAAACGTATGGGTTCCAATCGACGTTCGGATCGGCATCAATAGTGTCGCATGCCCTCTCTTCTTTCACGAGACATTGCAGTATGTTTTTTTATCACTCTTCTGGCTGGATTGATGTGTCCCACACTAATTCCTCTCCTGAGATAATCTCTCAGATTAGCGCTCGCAACCTACGACCTCTATTATTTGCTGGATGTATTCCAATCTTTAGGTTGCTCTACAGTTTCTACGCTCTACAGCTCCCTCTAGTACCATGGATGATGTCCTAACAGATGTCCTATCATCCTTTCCCTTCTTCTTGCCAGTGTTTTCCATACAGTCCTTTCCTCGCCGATTCTGCGGAGAACCTCCTCATTCCTTACCTTATCAGTCCACCTAATTTTCAACATTCTTCCGTATCACCACATCTCAAATGTTTCTGTTCTCTTCTAATCTGTTTTTCAAACAGTATATGTTTCACTACCACACAGTTCTGTTCTAGAAATGTACATTATCAGAAATTGCTTCCTCAAATTAAGGCGTTTGTTTGATACTTGTAGATTTCTATCGGCCAAAAAATGCCTGCATAGACAGCAGAATTCCTTAATTTCATGTACTTCGTGATCACCAGTTCTGATGTTAACTTTCTTGGTACTCTCATTTCTGCTACTTCTCATTACTTTCGCCTTTCTTCGATTTACTGTCAGTCTGTATCCTGTACTCATTATACGGCTCGTTCAACTCCATAGATCGCTTTCACTGAGGTTAGTAATGTCTATCAGCGAATCTTCTCATTGTTGTCCTTTCACCCTAAATTTTAATCCCACTCTTGAACCTTTCGTTTGTTTCCATGATTGTTTCTTCGATGTATATATTGAGCAGTAGAGGAGAAAGACTACATCGCTCTCTTACACCGTTCTTAAACCGAGCCCTTCGTTTTCGATTTTCCATTCTTATTGTTCCCTCTTAGTTATTTTACTTAATTTATACTATCAGCCTTTCCCTATAGCTTACTCCTATTTTCTCAGGAATTCGAACACCTTGCACCATTTTCCGTTGTCAAACCATTTTTCCAGGTCGACAAATTTTATGAACCTGTCTTGCCTCATCAATTGCAACCTCAGGACTGTCTCTCTGGAGCCTTTACCTTTACTAAAGCCACACTGATCGTCATCTAACAGAACAAATTTTCTTTTCCCTTTACAGCTAAATATTTACGAATAAAATTTCTTGCTCCAACAGAATTCGTATCGGCTACCCCGAATCGAGTACGGGGGTTCATTAGTGACCTCGACTACAGTAGCGGATCATAGGAATATATTAAATACAATACCAAAGAGGATAAGTGCTGAAAACGTGACTATTACTTCACCGTTAGATTAATGCTAGATAGGGACACATATTACCTACGGGAGAATGGAATTACTTCTAGGAGCCGACCTGACAAAAGATCAGTTAGGCTTCCAGGAAAATGTAGAACGACCGAGGTAGTATGGACCTACGACTTATCACAAAAAAATAGATTGAAGGAAGACAAATAAACCTACATTTACAGGATTTGTATACGCAGACGATCGTTTTGGCAATGTTGACTGGAATAAATTCTTTGAATTCTTAAAATATCAGAGACAAAATTTAGTGTGCGAAAGGGTTTCTGCAACTTGTACAGTAACCAGACTGCAGATGCAAGAAGCGGACATGAAAGGGAAGCGGTGGGTCAGAAGGTCGTAAGACACTGCTACAGCCTGTTACCGCTGTCATTCAGATGGTTCAAATGGTTCTGAGCACTATGAGACTTATCATCTGAGGTCATCAGTCCCCTAGAACTTAGAACTACTTAAACCTAACTAACCTAAAGACATCATACGCATCCATGCCCGGGGCAGGATTCGAACCTACGACCGTAGCAGTCGCGCGGTTCCAGACTGCAGCGCCTAGAACCGCTCGGCCACCGCGACCGGCTGCTGTCATTCAGTCTGTGCACTGAGAAAGCAGTAAAGAAAACTAAACAAAAATTTGAAGAGAGAGTAAAAAGTTCAGGGAAAAGAAATAATAACAGATTTGTTTATGACATCATAACTCTGTCAGAGACTGCAAAGGATTTGGAAGACAGGTTGAAGAGGAGACTGCACGATACCTATTGTCAACGAAAGTAAATCAAGGGTAATGGATTAAAGCCTAATTAAATCAGGCGATGCTGGGAAAAATGCGTAAGGAAATAAGACAATAAACGTAGTTTATGACTTCTGTTACTTGGGCAATAAAATAATTGACAACTGACGAAGTAAGTAGGATATAAAGTGCAAACTGGCGATAGCAAGGCAATCTGAAAAAGATAAATGTGCTAACGACGAGTGCAAATTTAAGTGTTAGGAAACCTTTTCGAAAGTCCGGTGTGTAACCACAAAGGTGGACAAGATACAGTACGTACATGAGGAGAAGAGAAGCATTCAACTGTGTTGGTATGGAAGAATGCTGAAGATTAGATTGGTATATCAGGTGGCTAATAAATAAGTACTGAACAGAACCGGAGAGAAAAGAGTTCTATAGCACAAATCGACTAAATCAAGGAACAGGTTGATAGAACAGTCTGAAGCTTCAGGGAGCAGTTAATATGGGAACGAAGGAGAGATTGGTGGGGAAAATTGTAGAATGGAACCAAGGCTTCACTACACCTACATGGACATACATACCTCCTTACGGTGCGGCGGGGGGTACTTCTGGTACCACTACTTTTGCTCTCCTTCCCTGTTCCATTCGCAAATCGTTCCTGGGGAAAATGATTGTCGGTAGATCTAATTTCTCGAATTTTTGGTAGCTCTAATTTTTCTGACTTTCTCGTTCTGATGATTTCGGGAGGCTTATGTAGGAGGAAGTAATATGTTGTCCCACCCTTCCTCGGAACATACTCTCTTGGAATTTCAACAGTAAACATAACTGTGATGTGCAACTCCTCCTCATAGCTTCCCCCGCAGAAGTTTGTTGAGAGTTTTCTTAATACTCTCGAGATGACTAAATGATCCAATGGTGAAGCACTCTACTCTTAGTTGGATCGTCTCCATCTCTTCTACTTGTCCAACTACACTCATGCTCATAAATTAAGAGTAATTCCAGAATGTGGTGCCACACAACGTGGCACTACACAAAACTTAGGTCAGCAGATGAGGATCACGTGACCGCCTGCTACCAGTTCTTCTCCAGCTACAACGGTAGGAAGAGACCAGTATTGTCTCTTAAGGTAGTGAATAATTATTCTGAATTGCTCGCAGCTACAACCAAATGCAGACACTTTTATAAGAAGGCAAAAACACCGCTCTGGCTGTAGAACGTTTTTTTATTATACCACGACCGGTTTCACGCCAACTGAGGCATATCCTTAGATGATGTAAACAGGAATTACAAAGGAAATATTTTACACTTTTTTTCTTTTTGTACTGTAAATTTTGTTATTTGGAGGAGAATAGTCCCATGCATTAGGTACTTACATAAATGGTGCCCAACATTATTTTACGCTTTTCTGAAATCTTACCCGTCCTTCACGTCACTGAAAGTAACACCCGCTAGAAGCGTTTGTGAAACTGATAAAAACAGGGAGTCCCTAAAACAAAATAAAATGAGTATTTGGAGAGGAGAGAATAACATAAGGCCTCCAAAGTGGGCGAAAATGTATATAAGCACCAACAAAAACGTATAATAATGACAACTGGAGGGTACGGCCATAAGGAATACTGAACTAGCTACAGCAGTCCTACGCTCTAGTGGTTTTCGGATACCACGGCCAATGCAGTTTTCGTCATGGCTGCTTGCATAGGGCTCTAGCTAGTTCAGTATTGTATTCCTTGTGCCTATGCCCGAATCGCCTCCAGCTGATATTATATATAGCACGTTTTCATTGGTGCTAAAATACATTTTCGCACGCTTTGCAAGGCTTATTTTATTCTTTTCGCCCCCAAGTACTCGTTTTATTTTAGTCACGGACACCCCCTCTTTATGATTTTGACGAACGCTTCTGGAAGTTTTAATTTATCTGAGATGAGGAGGACGTGGAGAGGCTTCAGGACAGCGTATACACAACTTAGCGCAATTTATGTAACTAGACACAATTCATGTAAGTACCTAATGTACAGGACTCTTCAGCTCTAGATAACAACATTTACTAATAAAGTGTAAAAACCAAAAAAAACACTCAAAAGGCACTTTCGTCCGCGAGTGACGTAGCGGGATGTTGTTTTCCCGCTTCCCCGTTTGCGGCGTAAACGGTTCGGCTATTCTGCTGTCGGAAGCACCCACCATATGAAAAACAACAATTTGCCCACGTTCGAATACAGTGAGCGCTGATATATGCTCTCACAACTACACAGAACAGTGTACTGACCAGAATGACATTGGCAACGTTCAAATGGTTCAAATGGCTCTTAGCACTATGGGACTTAACATCTGAGGTCATCAGTCCCCTAGACTTAGAACTACTTAAACCTAACTAACCTAAGGACATCACACACATCCATGCCCGTAGCAGGATTCAAACCTGCGACCGCGGCAGTACGCAGCTCCGGACTGAAGCGTCTAGAACCGCTCGACCACAGCGGCCGGCCACTGGCAACGTATTGAGGACATTGTGCAGGTGCCGCTCGTGGTCATACACGCTGAAGAGCCTAAGAAACTGGTACATCTGCCTAATATCGTGTAGGGCCCCCGCGAGCAAGCAGAAGTGACGCAATACGACGTGGCATGGACTCGACTAATGTCTGAATTAGTGCTGGGGGGCAATTACACCACGAACCCCGCCAGGCTATTGGTAAATCCGTAAGAGTACTAAGGGGTGGAGATCTCTTCTGAACAGCACGTTGCAAGGCATCACAGATAAGCTCAATAATGTTCATGTCTAAGGAGTCTGGTGGCTAGCGGAAGAGTTTAAACTGAGAAGAGTGTTCCTGGAGTCCCTCTGTAGCAATTCTAGATATGTGGGGTGTCACATTGTCCTGCTGGAATTGCCCAAAACCCTCTGAATGCAGAATGGACATGAATGGATGCAGGTGATCAGACAGGGTGCTTACGTACGTATCCCTGTCAGCCTCACACCACTACAGAGCGACCACCAGCTTGAACAGTTCCCTGCTGACATGCAGGGTCTATGGATTCATGAGGTTGTCTCCATGCCCGTACACGTCCATCTGCTAGGTACAATTTGAACGAGACTCGTCCGAGCAGGTAACATGTTTCCAGTCATCAACAGTCCAATGTTGGTGTTGACGGGCCCAAGCGAGGCGTGAAGCTTTGTGTCGCGCATTCATCGAGGTACACGAGTGTGCCTTCGACTCTGAAAGCCCATATCGATGATGTATCTTGGAATGGTTCGTACTCTGACACTTGTTGCTGGCCCAGCACTGAAAACTGCAGCAGTTTGCGGAGGGGTTGCACTTCTGTTACGTTGAACGATTCTATTCGTTGTTCCCTTTCTTACAGGATCTTTTTCCGGCCACAGCGTTGTCGGAGATTTGATGTTTTACCGGATTCCTGATATTCGCGGTACACTCATGAAATTTTCGTACGAGAATATCCCCAAAAATGTTCAAATGTGTGTGAAATTTTATGGGGCTTAACTGCTAAGGTCATCAGTCTCTAAGCTTACACACTACTTAACCTAAATTATCCTAACGACAAACAGACACACCCATGTCCGAGGGAGGACTCGAACCTCCGCCGGAACCAGCCGCACAGTCCATGACTGCAGAGCATTAGACCGCTCGGCAAATCCCACGCGGCGGCATATCCCCACATCCTCGCTACCTCGGAGAGGCTGTGTCCCATTGCTCGTGCACAGACTATAACACCACGTTCAAACTCACTTCAATCTTGATAACCTGCCGTTGTAGCAGCAGTAACCGATCTAACAACTACGCTAGGCGCTTCTTGTCTTACACAGGCGTTGCCGACCGCAGCGCCGTATTCTGTCTGTTTCAATATCTCTGTATTTGAATACGCATGCATATACCACTTTCATTAGCGCTTCATTGTATAAGAGCACAACGTGCAGGCTTGTCTAACATCTGCGTATATGTTCAAGCACGCGTTTATTGCAGCTTTTTTTTTTGTGTACGTGCGCTTCACGGAACTGTGATCGCGGCGTGCGAAAGAAGCAGAAGAAATGACGTACTGTTGATCGGGAAGGCAGGCGAGCGTGAAAACGACGCCTGCTACATCGTTTTAGGCAAATAAAAGTGCCAGGGGTAAATAGAAGGGCCAGGTGCGGACGGCGATGGCAGCGGTTTCTTTGTGGATGGGCAGGCACTGGAGCGTGTCCAGCTGAGGAGCGCCGCTTCTTGTGGGGCGGTGACGGCGACGGTGGCGGCCAGCGGCGACACCCTGCGTCTCGTCACTTGTTTGGCCGCTTAGAGCCTCGTCAGCAAAGGCGTGTTAACTTCTCTTCATGGCCGGCCAGTGGAGAATCGTACCACCGCTCAGGGCGGCAAGTTTTGGGGGTAGCAAAAATGAAGGAGTAGGAGAAGAAATCGGAAATACAGGGTGATTCAAAAAGAATACCACGACTTTAAAAATGTGTATTTAATGAAAGAAACATAATATAACCTTCTGTTATACATCATTACAAAGAGTATTTAAAAAGGTTTTTTTTCACTCAAAGCCCGCATCTCGTGGTCGTGCGGTAGCGTTCTCGCTTCCCACGCCCGGGTTCCCGGGTTCGATTCCCGGCGGGGTCAGGGAATTTCTCTGCCTCGTGATGGCTGGGTGTTGTGTGATGTCCTTAGGTTAGTTAGGTTTAAGCAGTTCTAAGTTCTAGGGGACTGATGACCATAGATGTTAAGTCCCATAGTGCTCAGAGCCATTTGAACCATTTTTTCACTCAAAAACAAGTTCAGAGATGTTCAATATGGCCCCCTCCAGACACACGAGCAATATCAACCCGATACTTCAACTCGTTCCACACTCTCTGTATCATATCAGGCGTAACAGTTTGGATAACTGCTGTTATTTCTCGTTTCAAATCATCACTGGTGGCTGGGAGAGGTGGCCGAAACACCATATCCTTAACATACCTCCATAAGTAAAAATCGCAGGGGGTAAGATCAGGGCTTCTTGGAGGCCAGTGATGAAGTGCTCCGTCACGGGCTGCCTGGCGGCCGATCTATCGCCTCGGGTAGTTGACGTTCAGGTAGTTACAGACAGATAAGTGCCAATGTGGTGGCGCTCCATCCTGCTGAAATATGAATTGTTGTGCTTCTTGTTCGAGCTGAGGGAACAGCCAATTCTCTAACATCTCCAGATACTGTAGTCCAGTTACAGTAGCACCTTCGAAGAAAAAGGGACCAAAAACTTTATTGGCTGAAATGGCACAGAAAACGTTCACCTTAGGCGAGTCACGTTCATACTGAGTTGTTTCCCGCGGATTCTCAGTGCCCCATATACAGACATTGTGACGGTTGACTTTCCCGTTAGTGTGGAAAGTTGCTTCATCACTAAACACAATCTTTGAAACGAAAGATTCATCTGTTTCCATTTGAGCAAGGATAAAATCACAGAAATCGATTCTTTTAATCTTATCAGCTGCAGACAGTGCTTGAACCAATTTCAGACGATAAGATTTCATAACTAACCTTTTTCGTAGGACTCTCCATACAGTTGATTGTGGAATTTGTAGCTCTCTGCTAGCTCTGCGAGTCGATTTTCCTGGGCTGCGAACAAATGCTTGCTGGATGCGTGCTACATTTTCATCACTCGTTCTCGGCCGTCCAGAACTTTTCCCTTTGCACAAACACCCATTCTCTGTAAACTGTTTATACCAACGTTTAATACACCACCTATCAGGAGGTTTAACACCATACTTCGTTCGAAATGCACGCCGAACAACTGTCGTCGATTCACTTCTACCGTACTCAATAACACAAAAAGCTTTCTGTTGAGCGGTCGCCATCTTAGCATCCACTGACGCTGACGCCTAGTCAACAGCGCCTCAAGCGAACAAATGTACAACTAAATGAAACTTTATAGCTCCCTTAATTCGCCGACAGATAGTGCTTAGCTCTGCCTTTTGTTGTTGCAGAGTTTTAAATTCCTAAAGTTGTGGTATTCTTTTTGAATCACCCTGTATAAATCATCAATAAAATCTAGGCCCTTACCGGAAATTACCTACGGTCTTGGGAAACAGATGACAAATGAAGCGCCGGATTTTGTCACCTTAGGTGCGTCTTTCAAAATATTAAAGCTTGCTAGCGGCGCGTTGCCAACTCAATTTCTACCAGACGCCTACACCACACTTGAAATGTACCTGTCACCTTGAAAGCCTCTAAAAGAGCGAAAAACTTTATAATAAATAAATAAAGATAAATGACAATATGTGATGGCCTAACAGCAACCTTAAACATCTACAGTAGTACTGCTGAGAAAATATAATGCTCTTCTTAACATATTTCTCAAGTTCTTAGAAAGTTGCTTTCAATTAGAATATTCTAAACAGCGTACTAGCAGTAAAATGCAGCTTGGATGGATGACTAGTGCCATAAAGATAGCATGTAAGTTAAAGTGGGAATTACATCAAAATGTTAGAAGTAGTTACAATCAAGTTGCAGTAGTCTATTACAAAAAGTATTGCAAGATGCCTAAAAACGTTATTAGGAAGGCAAAGAGTACGTGGAACGCAAATAGAATAGCTAATTCATAGGATAAAATTAAAACCGTATGGTCAGTCGTGAAGGAAGTGTCTGATCAGCAGCACAAGGTCGACTACGAGGGTTAGAGCTTTAACAGTGGCAACTACTTATTTACAGCTCGTACAAAATAGATACGTGTTTCAAAGTTTTACTGTCCTTCAAACTACTCACCAGCATTATGTATAACCCGCTGCCAGCGACGTGGAAGTCGTAGGATACTCTTAGCAGTGCCAGTTGTGTTGACAGTTCGAGCGGCGCGGTCTATTGCCCCTACGAATTTGTAGTAGTTCTGAAGCGAATGCCGTGAAGTGTTTCCTTCAGTTTAGAAATCCAGTTGAACTCACGAGGGCTTAAGTCAGGGGGGGGGGTATAGCACTTAGCGGCCCCATCAGTCACACAAATCGGTAACAGCTTGCACTGTGGGTGCTTGAGCATTGTCCTGCAAAATGATGATCAGATCCTGCAGAAAGTGTCATCACTTCTGTCTCTATACTGTTCATCTTTGGAACACAACGTACGACTAGCTTAGAGACAGAAGTGATGACACTTTCTGCAGGACCTGAACATCATTTTCCAGGACAATGCTCTAGCAAGTACAGTGCACGCTGTTACTGATTTGTTGACTGATGGGGCTACTAAGTGCTGTACCACCTACTGCACTCCCCTGACTTAAGCCCTAGTGACTTCAACTCGATTTCTAAACTGAATGAAACACTTCACGGGATTCGCTTCAGAGCTGCTACAAATTCGTCGGTCAATAGACCACGCTCCTCGAACTGTCAACACAACTGGCACTGTTAAGGGTATCCTACGACTTCGTTGGCAACGGGTTACTCATAATGCTCGTCACTACTTTGAAGGTCAGTAAAACATTGAAACACGTATCTATTTTGTACGAGCTGTAAATAAATAGTTACCACTGTTAAAGTTCCTACCCTCGTATATAAAGCTGGTTCGTAGTAAAAATATTTCTGTTACTGATAAGTCAGATTATATGTGCGGTATTCAACTATCGCTTTCTGAGCATTGCAGGTGAATTAAGTAAAAACTTAGTTTTTACAGGGAATCGTACAACTCTCTTGGTAAATGCCTTTCCGATACTGATGTCTGAAATACTTCTCTGTGATACTGACGAGGGGGAGAGTGAGTCAATAAATAACTCACTAAGACTAAGGACTCTCATGGATATGATCCAGTGCCTAGCAGAATGTTAAAGTACTGTGCTGCTCATGTTAGTCCTCTAATTAACCATATTTGTAATTTTTCCTTTAAGAATGGCCAGTTCCCTGTACGATTAGAATATTAAGAAGTAAAGCCGCTTTATAAAAATGGAGAAAGGGATAATGTAGACTAATTTAGAACTACTTCTATGCCATCAGTGTTTGCTAAAGTTAGTGAAAAGGCTGTTTATGTAAGGATTATTGATCATTTTGTTTCACATAATTTGCTATCAAATGTACAGTTCGGTTTCAGAGTGGTTTAACAACTGAAAATGCTATATCGCTTTTCTCTGTGAGGTACTGTATAGGTTAAACAAAAGGTTTCGAACGCTAGCGATAATTTTTGATTTAACTAAGGCATTAAGGCATTAAGGTATTAAGGTCCCAAAGAAAGCAGGTGTTGACAAAAAAATGGTTCAAATGGCTCTGAGGACTATGGGACTTAACATTTGTGGTCATCAGTCCCCTAGAACTTAGAACTACTTAAACCTAACTAACCTAAGGACATCACACACATCCATGCCCGAGGCAGGATTCGAACCTGCGACAGTAACAGTCGCGCGGTTCCGGACTGAGCGCCTAGAACCGCTAGACCACCGCGGCCGGCAGGTGTTGACAGATGTGAAAATTACAGAACTATCAGTTTAATAAGTCACAGCTGCAAAATACTAACACGAATTCTTTACAGACGAATGGAAAAACTAGTAGAAGCCAACCTCGGGGAAGATCAGTTTGGATTCCGTAGAAACACTGGAACACGTGAGGCAATACTGACCTTACGACTTATCTTAGAAGAAAGATTAAGGAAAGGCAAACCTACGTTTCTAGCATTTGTAGACTTAGAGAAAGCTTTTGACAATGTTGACTGGAATACTCTCTTTCAAATTCTGAAGGTGGCAGGGGTAAAATACAGGGAGCGAAAGGCTATTTACAATTTGTACAGAAACCAGATGGCAGTTATAAGAGTCGAGGAACATGAAAGGGAAGCAGTGGTTGGGAAGGGAGTAAGACAGGGTTGCAGCCTCTCCCCGATGTTGTTCAATCTGTATATTGAGCAAGCAGTAAAGGAAACAAAAGAAAAATTCGGAGTAGGTATTAAAATCCATGGAGAAGTAATAAAAACTTTGAGGTTCGCCGATGACATTGTAATTCTGTCAGAGACAGCAAAGGACTTGGAAGAGCAGTTGAACGGAATGGACAGTGTCTTGAAAGGAGGGTATAAGATGAACATCAACAAAAGCAAAACGAGGATTATGGAATGTAGTCGAGTTAAGTCGGGTGATGCTGAGGGAATTAGATTAGGAAATGAGACACTTAAAGTAGTAAAGGAGTTTTGCTATTTGGGGAGCAAAATAACTGATGATGGTCGAAGTAGAGAGGATATAAAATGTAGAATGGCAATGGCAAGGAAAGTGTTTCTGAAGAAGAGAAATTTGTTAACATCGAGTATAGATTTAAGTGTCCGGAAGTCATTTCTGAAAGTATTTGTATGGAGTGTAGCCATGTATGGAAGTGAAACATGGACGACAAATAGTTTGAACAAGAAGAGAATACAAGCTTTCGAAATGTGGTGCTACAAAAGAATGCTGAAGATTAGATGGGTAGATCACATAACTAATGAGGAAGTATTGAAAAGGATTCGGGAGATGAGAAGTTTGTGGCACAACTTGACCAGAAGACTGGTTCGGTTGGTAGGACATGTTCTGAGGCATCAAGGGATCACCAATTTAGTATTGTAGGGCAGCGTGAAGGGTAATAATCGTAGAGGGAGACCAAGAGATGAATACACTAAGGAGATTCAGAAGGATGTAGATTGCAGTAGGTACTGGGAGATGAAGAAGCTTGAACAGGATAGAGTAGCATGGAGAGCTGCATCAAACCAGTCTCAGGACTGAAGACCACAACAACAACAAGGCATTTGATTGTGTTGATCACAAAATAATGCTCCAGAATTTGAACCATTGTGGAATACAGGGAGTAGCTCACAATTGGTTCACCTCTTAATGCAACAACAGACAGTAAAAGGTCATTATCCACAGTGCTGAGAATAGCTGTGATTTGGAGTCTGAATGTGGCACGGTGAAACTTTGGGTGTCCCAGGGATCAGTGTTGGGGCGCTCCTGTTTCTTATTTATATAAATGATATGCCCTCTAGTATTATAGGTCTTACCGGTAATTCTAAAATACACTCCTGGAAATGGAAAAAAGAACACATTGACACCGGTGTGTCAGACCCACCATACTTGCTCCGGACACTGCGAGAGGGCTGTACATGCAATGATTACACGCACGGAACAGCGGACACACCAGGAACCACGGTGTTGGCCGTCGAATGGCGCTAGCTGCGCAGCATTTGTGCACCGCCGCCGTCAGTGTTAGCCAGTTTGCCGTGGCATACGGAGCTCCATCGCAGTCTTTAACACTGGTAGCATGCCGCGACAGCGTGGACGTGAACCGTATGTGCAGTTGACGGACTTTGAGCGAGGGCGTATAGTGGGCATGCGGGAGGCCGGGTGGACGTACCGCCGAATTGCTCAACACGTGGGGCGTGAGGTCTCCACAGTACATCGATGTTGTCGCCAGTGGTCGGCGGAAGGTGCACGTGCCCGTCGACCTGGGACTGGACCGCAGCGACGCACGGATGCACGCCAAGACCGTAGGATCCTACGCAGTGCCGTAGGGGACCGCACCGCCACTTCCCAGCAAACTAGGAACACTGTTGCTCCTGGGGTATCGGCGAGGACCATTCGCAACCGTCTCCATGAAGCTGGGCTACGGTCCCGCACACCGTTAGGCCGTCTTCCGCTCAAGCCCCAACATCAAGCAGCCCGCCTCCAGTGGTGTCGCGACAGGCGTGAATGGAGGGACGAATGGAGACGTGTCGTCTTCAGCGATGAGAGTCGCTTCTGCCTTGGTGCCAATGATGGTCGTATGCGTGTTTGGCGCCGTGCAGGTGAGCGCCACAATCAGGACTGCATACGACCGAGGCACACAGGGCCAACACCCGGCATCATGGTGTGGGGAGCGATCTCCTACACTGGCCGTACGCCACTGATGATCGTCGAGGGGACACTGAATAGTGCACGGTACATCCAAACCGTCATCGAACCCATCGTTCTACCATTCCTAGACCGGCAAGGGAACTTGCTGTTCCAACAGGACAATGCACGTCCGCATGTATCCCGTGCCACCCAACGTGCTCTAGAAGGTGTAAGTCAACTACCCTGGCCAGCAAGATCTCCGGATCTGTCCCCCATTGAACATGTTTGGGACTGGATGAAGCGTCGTCTCACGCGGTCTGCACGTCCAGCACGAACGCTGGTCCAACTGAGGCGCCAGGTGGAAATGGCATGGCAAGCCGTTCCACAGGACTACATCCAGCATCTCTACGATCGTCTCCATGGGAGAATAGCAGCCTGCATTGCTGCGAAAGGTGGATATACACTGTACTAGTGCCGACATTGTGCATGCTCTGTTGCCTGTGTCTATGTGCCTGTGGTTCTGTCAGTGTGATCATGTGATGTATCTGACCCCAGGAATGTGTCAATAAAGTTTCCCCTTCCTGGGACAATGAATTCACGGTGTTCTTATTTCAATTTCCAGGAGTGTATTTCTGTTTGCTGATGACACTAGGTTGGTAGTAAAGGATGCTGTGTGCAACGCTGGCTCTGTTTCAATTAGTGCAGCTCATGACATAAGTTCGTCGTTTGTAGAAAATGAACGAACACGAAATCACAGTGAGACTCAGCTTATACAGGTTCTAACACGCAATTCAACAAAACCCGGCTTTTTAATTTCACAAAATGGGCATATAATTCGTGAAACTGAACAGTTTAAATTTCTAGGTTTTCAGATAGATAGTAAACTGTCATGAAAAGCCCACGTTCAGGATCTTGTTCTTGCCATTTTTACTATTCGAACGGTATCTGAAGTAAGTGATAGTTCGACACGAAAAGTGGTCTACTACGCTTATTTTGATACACTTGTGACGTATGGTGTTATATTTTGGGGTATTTTTGGCTGAGAAAAAGTCGGTTCCGACAGTAAGTGGTGTAAGTTCGTGAACCTCTTGTCGACTCCTGTTCATTAGTTTGGGTATTCTGAAATTGGCCTCTCAATATTTAGTCTTTACTGTCGTTTCTTTTTAACAGTATCAGCTTATTCCAAAGAATTAACAGGTTCCACTCAGTTAGTACTAGACAGAAATCTGGATCGCACTTCCTTGACTCTTGTGCAGAAAGGTGTGGAATATACTGTTGCATTCATTTTCAATAAGCTACCACAATAATTTAAAGATCTTAGAGCAATCCACGCGCCTTCAAATCGAAACTAAAGAGTTTCCTCATGGGTCACTCCTATTCCGTCGAGGATTTCCTTGAAAAATTAAGCTGATTCCTGTGTTATATTGTTGATTGCGTTAACATAAACTTATGGCTTGTCTTTTTTGGGTTCATAAAAGTTTTATTTTATCTGCTATTACTTTTATGTTGTAATTTCATGTACTGACACTTTCCATGACCTTGGAGATTTTCTCCTAATTTTGTCCTGCGGAACTAGACGTGTAAAATAAAAAAATAAAAATAAAAGAACGCTTAGTAATAAATAAATAAACAATAAGTAAAACATGTACTGTAAACGTTTCAATTCCAATTCACTGACGAGTGGTTCATACCTGCCTCTGGTATTCATTCAGCAAAATCAATGAGTACATATGATGTATGAAAAGAAGATGTTATAGGTGAATGACTTGGTGAGAAATGTTCATTATGTCTGAAAATGAAACGCGTGCGGGTGTAGGAGCTTGAAAGTTTCGTACAAGGTGCCAAATATCCTTGAGACATGTCTCCTCTTTCCTTCTCCTGCCAGTACCAGGTTAACTAAGCTGCAACATACGTCTCACAAACCTGTCTCTTCTTGTGCTAACGGTTCTTTATAGACCATTGTCCTCACCTATTCTTCGCCGTGGTTCTTCATTTCGTACTTTATACACCCACTAAAATTTTAGACTCTACAATAGCACCACATTTCAAATACCCTCAATTTTTTCTTCTCCGTATTTCCAGTAGTGCATACCAGACTTAGGTAGAATGCTCCAGCCTTGTACTTTCAGGGATTGCTTTACTTCCATCGCAATATATGATAGCGGTAGAACTGTTTAGTTGTACCAATCTTTCTATAACTGTGCTAATCTACGTCTGATATCTTCCTTGCAGTGGCCATCCTTCCTATACTACCTGCACGGACTGCAGAACTCTCTCACTTCTTTCATTGATGTGTAGTTCCCAGTTTTGATGTTAAACAAGTCTTTATTCTTATCTGCACAGGCCGGACAAAATAAAACTACCCATGAAAATGTTTCATGCACCTTAAAACCAACAAACACCACACTGCACCACATCTATCAACACCTGGTACATATTACCTAAGCAGTGTTGCCTATCTAAATGTGCAAAAAGTATTTTCTAGGCTAGGTTTTTTGTTCACCCTGTGCTACTCTTCATCAACGCCATCTCTTATTTGTTCAACCTTAACCACTATTTTGTGATTGTATTACCAGTTTCATTTAAAACATCATCTGCAGTAGAGGTGCCCCAGAATTCGGCTCGTTACCCGTGCCCAGCGCGAGGAGGGAGAAAAGGGGTAAAGTGCGAAGGTGCCACATTTAAATGACAATGCCGTCGCACTACATACCACTTTGTACTATATTTCACATTTCTCAACAACATAGATCGAAAACAAACAAATTTTCAGTATCATTTAGTTACTTTTGGTGCGCTGAAGACATAACAGAATTTTTATCAGGTGCAAACTGTCACCATAAGGACAGACATAGACAATTTCAGAAATTTTCGCACTCAGGTTACCACATAATCGTGACCTATTTACTTTCATAATCGAAAAACGTCTTTCAGACATGTATGTTGGTTGATATACTGTAGCAGTTTTTCAACCTCATTATGGGGACGTAGAAGCACTACCTGAGACAGTCCTTGTAGACGTCGTAGAAAGTTTTAACGTTAAAGGGATTTGTCTTTAAACTAGGAATTACCTTGCAGATCAACCAGTTACATATACACATTCATAGGGGCGCTTTCAACTGAAACGGCAAGTGGTATCGAAAAGAGCTCGAAAGCAGTTATAAGATTGGCAGTGTCCTCAAAACGTTTATGAAAATACACTGCTGGCCATTAAAGTTCCTACACCAAGAAGATGACGAGCAACAGACGCGAAATTTTACCGACATGAAGAAGATGCTGTAATATGCAAATGATTAGCTTTTCAGAGCGACACCTACAACGTGCTGACATGAGGAAAGTTTCCAACCGATTTCTCATACACAAACAGCAGTTGACCGACGTTGCCTGGTGAAACGCTGTTGTGACGCCTCGTGTAACGAAGAGAAATGCGTACCATCACGTTTCCAACTTTGATATAGGCCGGATTGTAGCCCATCGCGATTGCGGTTTATCGTATCACGAAATTGCTGCTCGCGTTGGTCGAGATCCAATGACTGTTAGCAGATTACGGAATCGGTGGGTTCAGGAGGGTAATACGGAATGCCGTGCTGGATCCCAACGGGTTCGTATCACTAGCAGTCGAGATGACAGGCATCTTATCCACGTGGCTGTAACGGATCATGCAGCCACGTCTCGATCCCTGAGTCAACAGATGTGGACGTTTGCAAGACAACAACCATCTGCACGAACAGTTCGACGACGTTTGCAGCATCATGGACTATCAGCTCGGAGACCATGGCTGCGGTTACCCTTGACGCTGCATCACAGACAGAAGCGCCTGCGATGGTGTACTCGACGACGAACCTGGGTGCACGAATGGCAAAACGTCATTTTTTCAGATGAATCCAGGTTCTGTTTACAGCATCATGATTTTGGCACCCGTGTTTGGCGACATCGTGATGAACGCACATTGGATGCGTGTATTCGTCATCGCCATACTGGCGTATCACCCGGCGTGATGGTATGGGGTGCCGTTGGTTACACGTCTCGGTCATCTCTTGTTAGCATTGACGGCACTTTAAACTGTGGACGTTACATTTCAGATGTGTTACGACCCGTGGCTCTACCCTTCATTCGATCCCTCCGAAACCCTACATTTCAGCAGGATAATGCACGACCGCATGTTGCAGGTCCTGTATGGGCCTTTCTGGATACAGAAAATGTTCGACTGCTGCCCTGGCCAGCAAATATCCAGATCTCTCACCAATTGAAAACGTCTGGTCAATGGTGGCCGAGCAACTGGCTCGTCACAACACGCCACTCACTACTCTTGATGAAATGTGGTATCGTGTTGAAGCTGCAGAGGCAGCTGTACCTGTGCTCGCCATCCAAGCTCTGTTTGACTCAATGCCCAGGCATATGAAGGCCGTTATTATGGCCAGAGGTGGTTGTTCTGGGTACTGATTTCTGAGGATCTATGCACCCAAATTGCGTGGAAATGTAATAACATGTCAGTTGCAGTATAATATATTTGTCCAATGAATACCCGTTTATCATCTGCGTTTCTTCTTAGTGTAGCAATTTTAATGGCCAGTAGTGTATATTCTTAATTCTTTCAAGACCACAGTGAATCATTCAAACCTTACACTCTCTTTAATATCAGTGAGTATAGGGAACTGGACTGTGTCTGTTAGTGTGCGTCCCTTTTTCATCGCAGTTTTTTTTAATGCATCCCCATGGAACCAGAAAGGAATTGTTTTTCACTTTCACTGTCTTACTGTGGGCAATGAGTAGTCAAGCCGGCTAAAACTGTGTGGTCTGCAATCCGAATGGATATTCTACTTTTTGTTCATGCGTTAGTTTTTCCTTCATAAATTCAACAACAGCGAGTTTTAAATCGAAAGATCGTCCTAGGCATTACCCTTTACTTAACAGACGTACTTTGCAGTAATATAAAGAGCGGATACTCTTCATTGTGTTCCATCAAAAGCTGTTGCAACTAGCACCGGAATAACGCGTGTGACTTCAGAAATTTTACTGTTCGTACAACCAAATTCTTCACTTGCTCCACGGGTGAGAATTATTACAAAGTGCTTCTTCACGTACAAAAGCATGGATCCTGTCTGTCAATCGTTACACATAGTTTTCGTTTTCATTGTCAACTGTATTATTAAATTCTTTCTGCACGGTATTGCAATGACGTTTCACAGAAAATTCCCAGTATATTAGGCGACTGCATAATGTTTATTGAAAATTCTCGTCCCTCTCTTCTGTCATCCCCATTCAGGTTTAAAGGCTTGTGACGATATATCGATAGGCTGCCTCTTTTTGTGCAAACAGCCGGTGGACCTCTGAACATCCTTCGTATCACAAACAAATAGTGACGGATAAACAGCGCTGAAACCACGAATTGCGACTAAACAATGCCACATCACAGTACTCAATGAACTGCCGCGCTGTTTCGGGTACTTCCGAGAAGGACCGAGCAAACCAGAGACATTCCAAGGCTCAGACCGCACGCAGCCAATAACTCGGCCCGCGTGAAGTTTGGTACGCCGTGACCGGCTCTGTTCTAGACTATGAACCCAGACTCCACTCACGAAATTTCGTTGGCTCCTTACGGACACTTTTTAAGTACTTTTCTATAGAGGACCCATGGCCTCCAGTGACTTAGTAATAATATAATTATGTTTATTCAGTTACTTATTCTTCTCTTTCTCTTCTGTGCCTATTCCCGTTTCGTCAGTGACAGTATGAGGCTAGACCTCTTCCTGACGTCATCACTCTCCCCAATATGGAATATCTGTACTCAGCTTTCTGCGTAAAGAGTAAATCTCATGTTGAAGAGTTTGAACGTTTACCAAAATGTTAGCACTGTTATGTACGATTTCGTACACAATTGGCAAGGGCAGTTGGGCTACAGTGTCGTGCAGCAACTGTCGTCGCGGGAGAGCTGGACAGGAGCAGGAATGATTCGCGAACAAGTTAACATAGCAAACAGAAGGTTTATTTACTTGTTTTTCTCCAAGCGAACGGAGAATCATTACAAATAAGCAGCAGGAACTAGAGTCCAGCTATCAATGTCAACAAGGGAGAATCTCGCTGATCTAAGAAAGAACGAATGTGTCGAGGCGCAGTGGCTCGAAGCACAGGTATCCAGAGCTGCTGCCACTGGCTGTACTACATTGTGGCAGCAAAGGAAGCTCGCAGTACAGAGCTGCTGGAGATATGGCTCAGCTGACCTGCACCATTGGATCCGCCACATCCCGCGCGACCGCTATCGGCGTCAGATAGAAACTTGCCATTCCGTTACCAACCTTGATACCGCAAGCATAGCATGTGCCTGAAGCAGGGAGTGGACATGAGCCCTGTTTCACCTAGATGGATATTGTAAAACCACATCCACGCTGGCTACTACCAGCCCTCGTCGTTAACGCGCGACTCCCGTAAGTGGCGTGTTACCGTGCTCCAGCCTAGTCCACGATTCATGTGGTTTGTCGCGCCATTATCTTTATTTCTCTGAAAATACCTTCACAATCCTATAATATTCTATCACCAAAACGTGAAACAAGGCATAGAGAAGTGCAACAACCCGAAAACGGAACACGTACACATTTATCACAGTGTGTTGAGCTCAGCATATCGTCGTACTGGCGCACTTACATTGTATTCAGTGCTTCCGTACACGACGTATTTATCGGCCAACTCTTCGTGGATAGACCTACACATATTCTTACTGCTATACATCGCCGTTAACGGACAACTGATATGTGCTGGAGAAACGAACCTGAACTTGAGGGTATAAAGTGGGCATTACTGCTGTCAACAGCAAATACTGTGAGCAGATGGAGAAAGTTTGTTTCCAGACAAGACACACAGCGCAATCCGTCGAAATTTGTACCGTTGTGCAGTTATTCCAGAGCGATACAAATACACTACTGGCCATTAAAATTGCTACACCACGGAGATGACGTGCTACGGACGCGAAATTTAACCGACGGGAAGAATATGCTGTGATATGCAAATGATTAGCTTCTCAGAGCATTCACACAACGTTGGCGCCGGTGGCGACGCATACAACGTGCTGACATGAGGAAAGTTTCCAACCGATTTCTCATACACAAACAGCAATTGATCGGCGTTGTCTGGTGAAACGTTGTTATGACGCCTCGTGTAAGGAGGAGAAATGCGTACCATCACGTTTCCAGGTCGGATTGTAGCCAATCGCGATTGCGGTTTATCGTATCACGACATTGCTGCTCGCGTTGGTCGAGATCCAATGACTGTTAGCAGAATACGGAATCTCTGGGTTCACGGGGGTAATACGGGACGCCGTGCTGGATCCCAATGGCCTCGTATCACTAGCAGTCGAAATGACAGGCATCTTATCCGCATGGCTGTAACGGATCGTGCAGACGCGTCTCGATCCCTGAGTAAACAGATGGGGACGTTTGCAAGACAACAACCATCTGCACGAACAGTTCGACGACATTTGCAGCAGCATTGACTATTAGGTCGGAGACCATGGCTGCGGTTACCCTTGACGCTGCATCACAGACAACAGCGCCTGCGATGGTGTACTCAACGACGAACCTGGGTGCACGAATGGCAAAACGTCATTTTTTTCGGATGAATCCAGGTTCTGTTTACAGCATCATGATGGTCGCATCCGTCTTTGGCGACATCGCGGTGAACGCACATTGGAAGCGTGTATTCGTCGTCGCCATACTGGCGTATCATCCGGCGTGATGGTATGGGGTGCCATTGGTTACTCGTCTCGGTCACCTCTTGTTCGCATTGACGGCACTTTGAACAGTGGTCGTTACATTTCAGATGTGTTGCGACCCGTGGCCCTCCTTTCATTCGATGCCTGCGAAACCGTACATTTCAGCAGGATAATGCACGACCGCATGATGCAGGTCCTGTACGGGCCTTTCTGGATATAGAAAATGTTCGACTGCTGCCCTGGCCAGCACATTCTCCAGATCTCTCACCAACTGAAAACTTCTGGTCGATGGTGGCCGAGCAACTGGCTCGTCACAATACGCCAGTCACTACTCTTGATGAACTATGGTATCGTGTTGAAGCTGCATGGGCAGCTAGCTGTACCTGTACACTCCATCCAAGCTCTGTTTGACTCAATGCCCAGGCGTATCAAGGCCGTTATTACGGCCAGAGGTGGTTGTTCTGGGTACTGATTTCTCAGGACCTATGCACCCAAATTGCGTGAAAATGTAATCAAATGTCAGCTCTAGTATAATATATTTGCCCAATGAATACCCGTTTATCATCTGCATTTCTTCTTGGTGTAGCAATTTTAATGGCCAGTAGTGTATAACCATAAATAGGGATAACAAAATAAAAACTAAATGCAACTGCTCTGTAACGAGCCACGGGAGACCGCTGAACCGTTTCACCAAAACTACTCCTGATGAACTTCTGAAACTTTTAGTCACACGTCATATTCCCCGTGTATATATATCTGTTGTAGCCGCACAGAAGTGATATGCAGTCCGCTAAACTTAGTATTGGTGTTCGTCCCGCTAACATTTCTATTACTCTTCCGAAATTTTCTTAAAATTCCTTCATTGTTTCTTCTATGTACATGACGGATCACAGTTGCAAACCTTCTGTAAACCCATTCTGAGACGAACTTATCTTTCTTGATATTCCACTTTATTACTTACACTTGCTTTCTACATAAGTTCCAACTCTGTAACGACTGTGAATTTATTGGTCTACCCACACTGCCGAAATCTTACTCTAAGTCAACAACTGCTAACGATTCATCCTGGCTTTCCTCTAACCTCAGTTTGGTTACTAAACGCAATGGAGGAATGTCTTCTCCATTACGGAAATATTATTCGTGACTTGTATGCTGATCTTAATAGCTTATTTTCCCACGCCTGTAGCCAATAATTAGAATTTGAGGAAACATCCTCATGTGCACTGCTGCACATTGTAAGCAGAAAGCGCACTTATTCAGTTCTTTGTGAGTTTCTTGATGAGACATTATTTAATGCTATATTTGTCCAATATTCACCACGGAAAGTAATTAAAGTCATGTCACCCGATTTCTGCGTCATTGTAGAATCTCCAAACCAACTCAGATCGACATCTGATAAAGGCAGTCTCCCCTCCAAAGCAAAAACGAAAATGGGAGCCGGCCGCTGTGGCCGAGCGGTTCCAAGAGCTGCTGCTACGGTCGCAGCTTCGAATCCTGCCTCGGGCATGGATGTTTGTGATGTCCTTAGGTTAGTTAGGATTAAGTAGTTCTAAGTGTAGGGGACTGATGACCTCAGATGCTAAGTCCCATGGTGCTTAGAGCCATTTGAACCATTTTTGAACACAGAATGATGGATACATGTTTAAACAAGGAACAGCTGGTGGCTACGCACAGCGTCTGGGGTGAACATCGTTAAAATGAAGGTGTTTTTAGTTGCGGCGGGAACTTCTCACGAAATTCCATCTACTACTTTCTCCTCGCAATGCGAAAATATTTTGTTGACGCCGTCCTACTTAGTAAAAAAGGGTCTTCATAATAAAATTATGGAAATCAGAGCTCTCACGGTGAGATACAGGTGTTCGTTTTTTTTTCCTTGCGCTGTTCAAGATTTCAACAATAGAGAATTATTGTTGAGGTGGTTCGATAAACCCACTGGCAGTCACTTATGTGCTGTTTACGGAGTATCCATGTAGATATAGGCGTATATCCAGAGAGATCTGGTTTCCGGTCTTCTTCTCAGCAACTCTTCATTGATAAATCTCCAGCTAATCTTCAACATCCCTGTGTAGCATCAAATCTCCAGGGCTTCGAGCCGCCTTCTCAAATGTCGCTTTATACTCCAATTTTCACACCTGTATGGGATCGCCATCCAAGCCAATGCTTTCATGACCTTTTTCCTTATTTCCAAACAGACGTTCATGTTCGTGAGCCTCAAATTAAATAGAATAGGAAATAATATATACATATTGTGCGAAAACGAATTACAATATACACTACTGGCCATTAAAATTGCTACAACAAGAAGAAATGCAGATCATAAACGGGTATTCATTGGACAAATATATTATACTAGAACTGACATGTGATTACCTTTTCACGCAATTCGGGTGCATAGATCCTGATAAATCAGTACCCAGAACAACCACCTCTGGCCGTAATAACGGCCTTGATACGCCTGGGCATTGAGTCAAACAGAGCTTGGATGGCATGTACAGCTACAGCTGCCCATGCAGCTTCAACACGATACCACAGACCATCAAGAGTAGTGACTGGCGTATTGTGACGAGCCAGTTGCTCGGCCACCATCGACCTGACGTTTTCAGTTGGTGAGAGATCTGGAGAATGTGCTGGCCAGGGCAGCAGTCGAAGATTTTCCATATCCAGAAAGGCCCGTACAGGCCCTGCATCATGCGGTCGTGCATTATCCTGCTGTAATGTGGGATTTCGCAGGGGTCGAATGAAGGGGAGAGCCACGTGTCGTAACACATCTGAAATGTAACGTCCACTGTTCAAGGTGACCGAGACGTGTAACCAATGGCACCCCACACCATCACGCCGGGTGATACGCCGCTATGGTGATGACGAATACACGCATCAAATGTGCATTCACCGCGATGTCGCCAAACAGGATGCGAAAATCATGATGCTGTAAACAGAACCTGAATTGATCCGAAAAAATGTTTTGCCATTCGTACACCCAGGTTCGTCGTTGAGTAGACCATCACAGGCGCTCCTGTCTGTGATGCATCGTCAAGTGTAACCGCAGCCATTGTCTCCGAGCTGATACTCCATGCTGCTGCAAACGTCGTCGAACTGTTCGTGCAGATGGTTGTTGTCTTGCAAACGTCCCCATCTGTTGACTCAGGGATCGAGACGTAGCTGCACGATCAAAAAAATGGTTCAAATGGCTCTGAGCACTATGGGACTTAACATCTGTGGTCATCAGTCCCCTCGAACTTAGAACTACTTAAACCTAACTAACCTAAGGACATCACACACATCCATGCCCGACGCAGGATTCGAACCTGCGACCGTAGCAGTCGCACGGTTCCGGACTGAGCGCCTTAACCGCGAGACCACCGCGGCCGGCGCTGCACGATCAGTTACAGCCATGCGGATAAGATGCCTGTCATCTCAACTGCTAGTGACACGAACCCGTTGGGATCCAGCACGGCGTTCCGTATTACCCTCCTGAGCCCACCGATTCCATATTCTGCTAACAGTCATTGGATCTCGACCAACGCGAGCAGCAATATCGCGATACGATAAACAGCAAAGTTGGAAAGGTGATGGTACGCATTTCTCCTCCTTACACGAGGCATCACAACAACGTTTCACCAGGCAACGCCGGTCAACTGCTGTTTGTGTATGAGAAATCGGTTGGAAACTTTCCTCATGTCAGCACGTTGTAGGTGTCGCCACCGGCGCCAACCTTGTGTGAATGCTCTGAAAAGCTAATCATTTGCATATCATAGGATATTGTTCCTGTCGGTTAAATTTCGCGTCTGTAGCACGTCATCTTCTTGACATATCAATTTTAATGGTCAGTAGTGTAATAAATAAGTAAAGAAAAAGACGATATTTTTGAGTCTACTCTGAGGAAAAAGAGCGGTCAATTTTAGACGTTTCTAATCAAGGGCTTTAAACAAATTGACATAAATTGTTGCTATATTTTCATTTCACCAAATAATCTTAACTTTTTAGCGCACTTTCATCGCACCATACTTCGACTGAAGTTTTAGTGACAGGGGAGGAGGGGGTGGGAAGGGTGACTGGGGGGGGGGGGGGGGGGAGATTTGAGCCACTCGTGCTCTCGCCCAGCACTAAAGTAAATGGGGCGACCCGGGGCAGCGATAGAGCGGTCCGGATCTGGGCGCGTGTGGCGTGCGGCGTGTCGAACGATGAGCAAAGCGCGGCGCTTCCTGCCCATTGTGCGCGACATTGTTGGGCAGAAGGGCGCCCGCGGCGCGTTACCGCCGTGACGGAGTAACTTACGCCGAGGGCAAAAGCGCCGCAGGGCCCAGCCTAATGAGGCAGGTGGTAGCTGCACCGCACCCCCGCTCCCCTCCCCACAGCTCTTCCGCCGATTCTCTACGTGCCGTCAGCAGCGCACTCGGTCATAATAGCACGCACCTTCACGCGAGCGTTTTGAAAAGAATGAAAGGCTGTTGTCACCTTCCTGCCGTGACCGAGCGCGCTGCGCGATAACCGTGTCCCTGGCGGTGCAGCGACTGAGCAGCTGTGGATTCTTTCTGGTACCCTGATAGATTCAAACGGAAGTAGAGGGTAAAAGAACTGCATAGAAGGTAGGCAAATGGCGACCAGTTTATCAAAGTAATTGTGGAACACGACTAATTGTGGAACATGATCCTGTACAATGAATTTTTCCTACATTGATGTTGTGATCTTCAGTCCTGAGACTGGTTTGATGTAGCTCTCCATGTTACTCTATCCTCTGCAAGCTTCTTCATCTCCCAGTACCTACTGCAACCTACATCCTTCTGAATCTGTTTAGTGTCAGTACCTACTGGAGCCTACATCCTTCTGAATCTATTTAGTGTATTCATCTCTTGGTCTCCCTCTACGATTTTTACCCTCCACGTTACCCTCCAATACTAAATTGGTGATCCCTTGATGCCTCAGAATATGTCCTACCAACCGATCCCTTCTTCTAGTCAAGTTGTGCCACAAACTTCTCTTCTCCCCAATCCTATTCAACACCTCCTCATTAGTTGTGTGATTTACCTATCTAATCTTCAGAATTCATCTGTAGCACCACATTTCGAAAGCTTCTATTCTCTTCTTGTCTAAACTATTTATCGTCCACCTTTCACTTCCATACATGGCTACACTCCATACAAATACATTCAGAAACGCCGCGCGGCATTAGCCGTCATGGATTGTGCGGCTGGTCCCGGTGGAGGTTCGAGTCCTCCCTCGTGCATGGGTGTTTGTGTTTGTCCTTAGGATAATTTAGCTTAAGTAGTGTTAAGCTTAGCGACTGATGACCTTAGCAGTAAGTCCCATAAGATTTCACACACATTTGAACAGTTTTCTTTCAGAAACGACTTCCTGACACTTAAATCTATGCTCAATGTTAACAAATTTCTCTTCTTCAGAAACGCTTTCCTTGCCATTGACAGCCTACATTTTATATCCTCTCTACTTCGACCATCATCAGTTATTTTGCTCCCCAAATAGGAAAACTCATTTACTACTTTAAACATATCATTTCCTAATCTAATTCCTGCAGCATCACCAGATTTAATTCGACTACATTCCATTATTCTCGTTTTGCTTTGGTTGATGTTCATCTTATATCCTCCTTTCAAGACACTGCCTATTCCGTTCAGCTGCTCTTCCAGGTCCTTTGCTGTCTCTGACAGAATTACCGTGTCATCGGCGAACCTCAAAGTTTTAATTTCTTTCTCCATGGATTTTAATTCCTACTCCGAATTTTTCTTTTTTTCCTTTACTTCGTGCTCAAGAAACAGATTGAATAACACCGGAGATAGGCTACAACCCTGTCTCACTCCCATCCCAACCACTGCTTCCCTTTCATGTCCCTCGACTCTTATAACTGCCATCTGGTTTCTGTACAAATTGTAAATAGCCTTTCGCGCCCTATATTTTACCCCTGACATCTTCAGGATTTGAAAGAGAGTATTCCAGTGAACATTGTCAAAAGCTTTCTCTAAGTCTACAAACGCTAGAAACGTAGGTTTGCCTTTTCTTACTCTATTTTCTAAGATAAGTCGTAGGGTCAGTATTGCCCCACGTGTTCCAACATTTCTACGGAATGTAAACTGATCTTCCCCGAGGTCGGCTTCTACCAGTTTTTCCATTCGTCTGTAAAGAATTCATGTTAGTGTTTTGCAGCCGTGGCGTATTAAACTGAGGCCGAGCGGTTCTAGGCGCTTCAGTCCGGAACCGCGCTGCTCCTACGGTCGCAGGTTCGAATCCTGCCTCTGACATGGATGTGTGTGATGTTCTTAGGTTAGTTAGGTTTAAGTAGTTGTAAATCTAGGGGAATGATGACCTCAGATATTAACTCCCATAGTGCTTAGAGCTATTTGAACCATTTGAACTTATTAAACTGATAGTTCGGTAATTTTCACATCTGTCAACACCTGCTTTCTTTGGGATTCGAATTATTATATTCTTCTTGAAGTCTGTTTTCGTACATATGCATACTGAAACAACGAACGAAAGTTTATACGAAATGGGGTATCTCTGATCTACACTCCTGGAAATTGAAATAAGAACACCGTGAATTCATTGTCCCAGGAAGGGCAAACTTTATTGACACATTCCTGGGGTCAGATACATCACATGATCACACTGACAGAACCACAGGCACACAGACACAGGCAACAGAGCATGCACAATGTCGGCACTAGTACAGTGTATATCCACCTTTCGCAGCAATGCAGGCTGCTATTCTCCCATGGAGACGATCGTAGAGATGCTGGATGTAGTCCTGTGGAACGGCTTGCCATGCCATTTCCACCTGGCGCCTCAGTTGGACCACCGTTCGTGCTGGACGTGCAGACCGCGTGAGACGACGCTTCATCCAGTCCCAAACATGCTCAATGGGGGACAGATCCGGAGATCTTGCTGGCCAGGGTAGTTGACTTACACCTTCTAGAGCACGTTGGGTGGCACGGAATACATGCGGACGTGCATTGTCCTGTTGGAACAGCAAGTTCCCTTGCCGGTCTAGGAATGGTAGAACGATGGGTTCGATGACGGTTTGGATGTACCGTGCACTATTCAGTGTCCCCTCGACGATCACCAGTGGTGTACGGCCAGTGTAGGAGATCGCTCCCCACACCATGATGCCGGGTATTGGCCCTGTGTGCCTCGGTCGTATGCAGTCCTGATTGTGGCGCTCACCTGCACGGCGCCAAACACGCATACGACCATCATTGGCACCAAGGCAGAAGCGACTCTCATCGCTGAAGACGACACGTCTCCATTCGTCCCTCCATTCACGCCTGTCGCGACACCACTGGAGGCGGGCTGCACGATGTTGGGGCGTGAGCGGAAGACGGCCTAACGGTGTGCGGGACCGTAGCCCAGCTTCATGAAGACGGTTGCGAATGGTCCTCGCCGATACCCCAGAGGCAACAGTGTCCCTAATTTGCTGGGAAGTGGCGGTGCGGTCCCCTACGGCACTGCGTAGGATCCTACGGTCTTGGCGTGCATCCGCGCGTCACTGCGGTCCGGTCCCAGGTCGACGGGCACGTGCACCTTCCGCCGACCACTGGCGACAACATCGATGTACTGTGGAGACCTCACGCCCCACGTGTTGAGCAATTCGGCGGTACGTCCACCCGGCCTCCCGCATGCCCACTATACGCCCTCGCTCAAAGTCCGTCAACTGCACATACGGTTCACGTCCACGCTGTCGCGGCATGCTACCAGTGTTAAAGACTGCGATGGAGCTCCGTATGCCACGGCAAACTGGCTGACACTGACGGCGGCGGTGCACAAATGCTGCGCAGCTAGCGCCATTCGATGGCCAACACCGCGGTTCCTGGTATGTCCGCTGTGCCGTGCGTGTGATCATTGCTTGTACAGCCCTCTCGCAGTGTCCGGAGCAAGTATGGTGGGTCTGACACACCGGTGTCAATGTGTTCTTTTTTCCATTTCCAGGAGTGTATATAAGCAGAATAAAGCGAGATTGCCATTTTTCGTTCCGTGCTGAGGTGCTATTTCTATACAGTTGGAAAGCCTCTGCAATGCTGTTCTAGTTCAGGGGGAATACCAAGTGGACTCAGGAGTGAAAATGGTTAAAATGGCTCTGATCACTTTGGGTCCTAACTACTGAGGTCATTACTCCACTAGAACTCAGAACTACTTAAACCTAACTAACCTAAGGACATCACACACATCCATGTCCGTGGCAGGATTCGAACCTACGACCGCAGCGGTCGCGCGGTTCCAGACTGCAGCGCCTAGAACCGCTCGCCCACAACGGCCGGCTTCTGAGGAGTGAATGGGAATTTGAACTGAGAAGGGAGTCGTGCAAGCGTAGTCCGTGCTGTTGTGCAAAGCCACTGTGCCAGGATGGCGAAGTGATTAGCGCATCTGACAAGTGAACAGAAGACCTGGGTTCCATTCCCGACCTTGGTACAAATTTTCATTCGTCGCTTCAATTTTCGTATATACATCATAGATGTTTGAGACTTAAGATGGGTCTCTGGAACTTATTAACGAATTTCTTGTTGTGTGAAGTGTCTTGAAATGTAATGCCTCCGAATTTTTAATGTGACAACTTTTGAAGCTTTTTAAAGAAAATGAACGTTATTAAGATTCTTCATATTTATTCTTCAGTTCTACTCAACTCTATTTCAGCATAGCCACTCTGGCGAGGAACACATCTTTCCCAATGAGACGTCAGTTTGTTTATACCATCACTGTCGAATGTCTCATTCTGTTGATGGATCCAAAACCTCACCTTCCCTTGCACAAATGGTTCAAATGGCTCTGTGCACTATAGGACTTAACATCGGAGGTGATCAGTCCCCTAGAGCTAAGAACTACTTAAACCTAACTAACCTAAGGACATCACTTACATCCATACCCGCGGCAGGATTCGAACCTGCGACCGTAGCGGTCGCGCGGTTCCGGACTGAAGCGCCTAGAATCGCTCGGCCACCACGGCCGCCTCTCCTCTTGCACACCTTCATCACTATCAATGTGAAATCCTCGAAGGTGTCCTCGTAAGTTCTGGAAACAGATGAAAATTGGATGAGACCAAGTCGGGACTGCATAGAGAATAATGGACGACATTGAACCGCAAGATGTCGTCATAGATGTCGCAGCGCTAGTGTGAGCTCTGTCACTGCCATGGTGAAGAAGAGGGTGCTTTATGAGTGGACGAATTCTTCTGATTCGAACCTCGATTACAGCACGCTTTTTCTCATGCTCCGAAACAGTTACGTTACACACCGCCGTGCTACACGCTACAATTCAGAACCTTCTTACGGCAGAGAGCAGCAAATACGTAGACATGAAGAATAAAGATTTAGAATTTTAATTTAAAATTTAAGAGTTTTCACATGAACAAATCCTAGGCATTACTTTTCATCACGCCCTCGTATATGGGTAAGTCACCATGTGACATTGTGACAGTTCTTGTTTGAGACAAACGTCAGGTGTCTGCTGCCTGTTACTGTTGGCAAGTGACAACTTTGCGTGTTCATGCTGCGGCGTCCTTTATGTGGAGGCCATGTCTGAGAGTCCGCGGCTTAGTTGCTGCCAGACGATTGGCGGTAGTGTGCCCATAGCCATTACCGGCATTCCGCGCTTGCGTTGAATCCCCGGTGCTTCTGACGCGAGTCGCTGTGGCCAACAGCAAAGTTCAGTAGGTCCTCCAATTTGCTGCGACCGAGCTGTTGTTGATGTAGCAATGAGAGGTTTTATGCTGTACTTAGTTGCTATCCTAGATCTCCATTCATAAGACAGACGGTCGTGTAAATGCGTGTGGCCTCCTTTATTAGCCACTGAAGGGCGAAACTGAGAATTTAATTTTCGTCTTTGCGTACATCATGCGGTGTTGCTGTGTTATTTCCAATGCTCTGCTGTAGCAGATTTGAATGGTTAACCCGCTTGCGTATGGCGGTGGCGTTCGTTACTTCGGTCTTGCACAGTGCGATATACCTCGCCAATATACACCTTTCCGTAGAGACACGAAATCTCGAATACGCCTTGCTTCCTAAAGCCGAAATTGTCTACCACAGGACGCAATATTTACCTCAGTTCCGCACATGGATGAAAGATATTTAATGTCTCGTCTGTTGAGGACCGGTCTCACTTTTGAGGAAATACCACCGAGGTAGGGGGCGCCTCAGATTCTTCGTTTTATTTGTTTTTCACAATATCAGTTGTGTGGGATGTTGAAGCTCATCTGACAAGCTATCAGTATCGGACACCACGCATGCTCTGTGATAAAGAGTCCCAAAAGGACCAGAACATTGTGCAGGTTGGTGACAGCTTTTAGCCTGCAAATACAAATGATCATGATTTGGTTTGACGTACACGCTATGTATGCTCCAGCGTTCCGTCGGCTTCCCTTTACACAAATATGTCTAGGAAAGCCAACTTTCTCCATCTCGATAGCAAAAATGAATACTCAGGCAGGGAATTTATATGTTATAAAAACAATAGTAGCGTTCGTGTTCCATGTGTCCGCAACATACCTACACAGAGGAAATATTGTGTAATTTAAACGAACTGATTTGACGGCAGATCCGGTATATTTAACACATCCACCTCGAAAGCCAGAAGACTGAAATTTACTGTCCCATTTATTACACCTAACCTAAGGAGAAAGAAAACTGGCGTTCTACGGATCGGAGCGTGGAATGTCAGATCCCTTAATCGGGCAGGTAGGTTAGAAAATTTAAAAAGGAAAATGGATAGGATGAAGTTAGATATAGTGGGAATTAGTGAAGTTTGGTGGCAGAAGGAACAAGACTTTTGGTAAGGTGAATACAGGGTTATAAATACAAAATGAAATAGGGGTAATGCAGGAGTAGGTTTAATAATGAATAAAAAAAATAGGAGTGCGGGTGAGCTACTACCAAAAGCATAGTGAACGCATTATTGTGGCCAAGATAGACACGAAGCCCATGCCTACTACAGTAGTACAAGTTTATATGCCTCCTGTCTTGACCAGAAGAAGTTGACACGCCCAACAGACAATGAGAGTTCAAATCCATGGCGCTTCCCGGTGCCACAGCGGAATAACACTAGACCCGCATTCGGGAGAACAAGAGTTCGAATCCCCAGCCTAGCACCCATATTTAGGTTTCCCGTGGTTTCTGTAAGTCTTTTAAGATAAAGGACAAGATATTCCTTTTAAGAAGGTCTCCTCAGATTTATTTCCGCCTCCTTTCCCAATCCTTGCAGCTTGTCTGTCAATTTACTTATATAATTTACCAAGCAATCGACCTCGGAGCTTCCAGTATATAGATGGCAATGCAGAGGCTGCTTGCTCCACTGTGTTATCATTTCCTTGTTCACAGCTTTATTACGTAGCTACACCGGAATAAGTGGATCGAATACATCAACAACCATACACTGGTCATCGCTACGAAGTGCACGGAAGAAAGTACTTGCTAGTGTACCCATAGAAGACTGTCATTCCGTTCCATTCGCATTTGGTTTCCAGACTTCTGCAAACATTGCTATATGAAGTCACTTCATTTCATTGACGCTGAGACAAGGGTACGAATAGTCGGACTGTCCTTTACATACGTTCAGTTTCACGTGTTAGTCGTATATCCTACGGTTAATACGACTGATCTGTACGCAACATCCTTTGTAGACTGACCGCATTTTCCCAGTAACCTGCCAATGAACCGAAATCTGCCACCTGCTTTGCCTACCATTAATCCCTGTCTGATATTCCCATTTCACATCTCCACAAATAGTTATACTCAACTGATGCTATATCCTAAAATGGTTTAAATGACTCTGAGCACTGTGGGACTTAACATCTGAGGTCATCAGTCCCCTACAACTTATAACTACTTAAAACTAGCTAACCTAAAGACATCACTCACATCCATGCCCGACGCAGGATTCGAACCTGCGACCGTAGCAGTCGCGCTGTTCCGGACTGAAGGGCCTAGAACCGCTCGGCCACAGCGGTCGGCTGCAATATCCTCTCAAAGAGTTTGTTAACTGTGTAACTGGGTAACCTCTTTTGATGCTTGTCAATTGTCAAGATGAGCATTACTGCAAACGGTATTTGATTCTAAAGCATTATGTCAGGGTGAGAAACACTAAATAAATTACTTTTTCTCTCTTAACAACATGTGGGCAGGGTGGGATCTTCCTTGGCTCGGGTATGAGGTAGGCAATTTTTACATAAGATAACTTTTATCGAAGATTTTTACAATGGTTTCTTTACTGGATTGTTCTGGCTGGGAGAGCGGCAGTTGTGTCGTTTGCGAAGCCTTCTGCTGCGGCAGCGGTGGAGTCTGATTACGCCTGGCGGTGTGTATCTCGTGTCGGCGTCTCGCCCAGTTGACTGGAGATGCGCATCGTGAGGTGGCCCGTTTCATTATTGAGAACGAAGTCGTGAGTCGGATGGTGATACCTTGGATGTGGCGTCCCAGTGTTTCTCTTCTCTATGCGGCCGCGTGTGTTGTGCGTCGGACAGCGGAGCGGCGTGACGGGGGAAGGCCAGTGTCCCGGACTCGAACAACGGACTCCAGCTTGCCAGTCTTCGGCTGTCAGATCTTCACTCCAGCTCACAGGTGACTGCTGATGTGAGGCGGTCTCCTTCCCGTCCTCACGAGTCACCCGGGTACATAAAAAACAGTCTTCAAATACCTTCTAACTTCTGTCTTCTGGCAGCGAGGCTGCTGCTTGCTATTGCATTACAGTGGCGGACTTAGAGCTTCTGTGTACGATGTAGTCTCTTCCTGCATGACGGTCTTCAGCACTGACTGTACTAGAACTGAACTGGAACCGAAACTGAACTGTAAACTACTCCTGTCGGGCCCACTGCGACTCGCGTATTTAGTCACTTCAGTTCACTGGAGGTGAAAGACTTCACGGTCATTGCCTCTTCTGTCACGTTGAAAAGCTTCTGGAAGAATCTTCTTAACGTCGGTCATTGGCTCTTGGAATGTAGGCGAGGGCCTTTGATCACATGTGACAATTAAGAAACACGTGAGCCGGTCGGGCGATGCCCTGACGGTTGAATGGACAGCGTCCGCTTATGTGGGGAGGGCGATGGCTTCTCCTGAACGTGCTGACTTCATGGTCATTGCCTCTTCCGCTCTGCCCACTGTTTGCCAGTGTGTAATTCTTCTAAACTAAGCTAAGTTTTTCATTGATTTTCTAATTTCTACTTCACTTCACATTGATTTCACTAGTTTATTTACCTATCTTAAGTACCACTCAACAAGCGATATCGAATTGAGAGGGAATGATGTGTAGGGGGTAGTCAAACGAAAACGAGACAGATGGAAAAAAGTAAGTAAACTTTTTATTATTTCAAAAGTAATCGACATAACTTCTAATACATGTACGCCCAGTGAGACAAGTAGGTCAGTTCCTTCATGGAAATATGTTTGTGGCTTCCTATGGAACCATGATTGTACCAAACCGTGCACATCTTCGTCCGAAACGAATCGACGGCCCGAATGTCTATCTTCAGGGCTGTAAAAATATGGAAATCACATGAGAAAACGTCGTAACTGTGGAGAGGCTGTGTAAGGGCTTCCCAGCGAAACTTCTGCGCCGTACTCGAAATAACATTCGTGGCCGTCGATCCCCTTTGGACGAAGAGGTACACACCTGAGTACAATCACGGTTCCGTAGGCAACAGCAATGGGATAAATGTATTAACAATTACGGCGATTAACTTTGAAATAATAAACAGTTTACGTGCTTCTTTATATCTGTATCGCTTTCATTTGATTGTCCCTGATACACTGAAGGGCCAAAGGAACTGGTACACCTACCTAATATCGTGTACGGCCCCGCGAGCACGCAGAAGTGCCGCAACACGATGTGGCATGGACTCGACTAACGTCTGAAGCAGTGCTGGAGGGAAATTACACCATGAATCCCGCAAGGCTGTCGGTAAATCCGTAAGTGTACGAAGGGTTGGAGATCTCTTCTGATCAGGACGTTCATGTCTGGGGAGTTTGGTGGCCAGCGGAAGCGTTTAATCTCAGAAGAGTGTACGTGGAGCCACTTTGTAGCATTTATGGACGTGCGGGGCGTCACATTGTCCTGCTGGAATTGCCCAAGTCCGCCGGAATCCAAAATGGACATGAATGGATACAGGTGTTCAGACAGGGTGCTTACTTGTCAAAGTCGTTGAATGGTTCACGCTGACACTTGTTGATGGCCCCGCATTGAAATCTGCAGCAATTTGCGGAAGGGTTGCAGTTCTCTCACTTTGAACGATTCTCTTCAGTCGTTGTTGGTCCCATTCTTGCCGGACCTTTTTCCAGGCTCAGCGATGTCGGAGATTTGATGTTTTACCGGATTCCTGATATTCAAGGTACATTCGTGAAATGGTGGTACGGGAAAATCCCCACTTCATCGCTACTACGGAGATGCTGTGTCCTATCGCTTGCGCACCTACTGTAACACACTTTCAAACTTACTTAAATCTTAATAACCTGCCATTCTAGCAGCAGTAACTGATCTCACAACTACACCAGACACTTGTTGCCTTTTATAGGCGTCACCGACCACAGCGCCGTATTGTGCCTGTTTACATATTTCTCTGTTTGAATACGCTTGCCTGTACCAGTTTCTTTGGTGCTACTGTTTATTACGGACAGAGATGGTTCGTAGATCCTTCCACGAGTTGTCTGTCGTTGACATACATGTAGCAGAACAGCCCAAAGTACATTGTCGATTAAGGCTGCACAAAGCGGCTACAGAACTGCGCTACGTGCTTAGAGACGAGGAATCGCTCCAACCCGCTTGGAGTAAAATGCCCAACGAAATCAAAAGTCAGTTTTTTAAAGCGCCGATTTTTTTTCCACCATAACGACGCAGAACCATGAAAAGAAGCAGTGAAAAAGCATAAACACTCCTTTCTCCTTTGGATCACGCTCAAATTTAGTCGTATCGTTTTAAATAGTCCTTAGTGGTTCCACATTGTGTACCAGAGCAACAAATGTGATCAGACAACACTCCAAATTGATGAAATCATTCAGTGAGGTTGCAGCCTTGTGATGTCCTTAGATAAGGCTTGAATCGTGGGTGTCAGCTCTGACAAAAATTGTCGAGGATGTTATCCTGTTGCACATCGCAATGCAGACTTTCGATTGAGAGATCGAGCACCCGAACACATCTTGAGACCTTTTCGTGTCTTTTTTTCCTCGACTACTCACAAGACAGTCATGTTGTTAAAATGCTACGTGACACTGTTCTCGTCTCCGTCGCACCAAGAGAAGGGGTGAAATGTGGGCAGGACGATGTGCGGCGTCTACGGTATCATTGGGAAGACTTGTGGTGAAACGTGGTGCCAATGTGAAATCATTAACCCATCTTACACATCAGATAAACATCTGAGCTCTTCCTTTCTTTTGCGTGTGTATAAACCTTGCTGTTTGAAACGACGCTGAGTTTGATGACTCAGTCTCAGAGCGCCATGCTTTTTCATCATTACAGAGGAAGCTTGTAGGCACTTCCGAGCCAAATTATGAACTTCTGCGATGCAGTGAGGGAAAATTACGGGGTTTTAAAAAAGTGACCCTTTAATTATGTTGTGCAGTTTAGTAATCTCATACAGTCGCACAGGAGTTAATGTGGTAAGCAAGAAAGTTACGGTGTGCGCACAGTGGCTGCTGTATTTAGGCAATTCACACGTTCAATTAAGAATCTTTGTGCCCTATGTACTTGAACTATGTGCGTGCCTGAACTATACGCGTCTTAAAAACGTGAACAATTTGGGCACTACGTTGGAACAGGATTAACCACACAATGGGTAGTTTCTGGACATGCGTTATATGCCTGCAAATTCTAATTCTCAACGTACACACATATGTCATATTTCCAAGCTGACCATGAGGATTGGCTGGCCCCACCAGTAATTAAAAAGTCTAGAAAATTTAATTGTAAGGAAAAAATCTGTCTCTGAACATTTGAACGGACAAGTAGTGAAGCACAAAATTTGGCTCTGGTCAAAGTTCAGTCAAAAGAAACGAGAGCCCTGACCATGTGCTCCGTCATTCCGAAAAAAAAAAAAATCAGCAGAAACACCCAAGTTATAGCCTCTACAAGTGCGACATTCAAAATAATTCGTGGCACTAGAATATTATAATCCTTAACCCAGGACGCATCGACCCACACTGGTTTAACCCTTTCTCACCGAATATGGCCTTGCTGGTTCCCAATTAACTTCATTTTGTTCGTCCTGTACAGACTAAAGACAAATCCTCTGAATAATAATTATGTTGCTATATGAACGACGGATAAGAACAAAATGAGCTTTGTGGCAACCACTTGCCTGTGCACAGCATTTTGCAGATCTGCATACCGGCTGCTGCAGACACAACAGAACTGGGAAGCGAATTATCCTACCCGCTCCTGGCAGCCGAAGATCACTGCACAGCTGTGGAAGACACTCGCATTAAAGAACTTCGTGCGCAGGTGCACAAGTGATCTGATTTTCAAAAGCGTAGAATGTCAGAAATTATCGGAATTGACGGAAGGAGTGTGAGCGACGATGAATGGAGGGAAGATCAAGTCACTGAAAGTGAAGAATTACAGGATCTGATGAATGGAATGAACAGTCTAACGAGTACAGAGTATGGACTGAGATTAAATCGAAGAAAGACAGAAGCAATGAGAAGTAACGGAAATGAGATGAACGGTAAACTTAACATCAAAATTGGTTACCACGAGGCAGAAGCAAAATAAGATATGACGGACGAAGCAAAGAGGACATAAAAAGCAGACGATGACGAGCAAGGAAGACATTTCTGGTCAAAAAATCTACTAGTATCAAAGATCGGACTTGATTTGCCGAAGAAATTACTGATAGTATACGTTTGGAGCACAGAATTCTACGGCAGCGAATCATGGACTGTGGGAAAACAGGATATTTAGAATGAAGTGTACTGATCATACAAGAAATGCGGAAATCCGAGTAGGGTGAGCGAGGAGAGGGGACATACGGGAAACACTGACAAGAAGAAGGGAGAGGATGATAGGACACTTCTAAGGCCTTAGGAAATAACTTTTATGGTACCAGAAGGACCAATATAGAGTAAGAACTATTGAGGACGACAGAGATGGGAATATATCTAAGAAAATACGACGTTGCGTATAAAGGCTACTCTGAAATGCAGGAAAGAAATTTGTGGCGTGCTGTACCAAACCAGTCAGAAGACCGATGACTAATAAGCGTGTTGTATAGTATTTCACTGTCTTCTCAGTCTTTTCCGACTGATGCCACTTGACCGCGATACGCGAAGGCGTCTTAAATTTTCTTCACCACGGTTTTGACCCGTATTTTTGACAAACTGAATGGGGTAATACTGTGGAATTATAGCATGTTGAAAAGTTCGTGCTGTCGAAGAAGCTTTCACAGAAAAGGGAATCATTGTATTAAAAACTAACTCTTTCTCAAGTAGAATACACAAAATAGTGGCAGAATTTTCTTCATAATGATTGTCTGCGATGTCCACTGCATAACCTTTCATTTTACTGTTCCACTTTTGGCTTTCGGATTACTGTACTGTAAGTTTCTAATCAATAATATCAACGTTATCAAGGACCCTGTGTGTCTCTTCTCATATGTAGTACAGAGTGGCTAGATTTTAAACTCGTAAATTTATTGTACTAAGTAGGACTGTCCTTCTGTAAACCTGTCTTAACTTTCACTCGCCTGTTAAAGTTCCTTCTCTAAAAATTGTGGTATGAAGAGTAACCTGGAAAAGGACAGACAGACAGGTTGCTCTGTTTTAAATATTTAACAGACTTTAACACTCGCCTTCTGATAAAATATTGCACGAAATGGCTTAAGCTGCCACTGTTTTTCTTCTAGCGGAGCTTATAATTACTTTCATTTGAATCTCGTACGTCAGACGGCTGGCGGTCGGATCAATTTAAATAATTATACGCGTATTAGGAAGGATCAGCGGGGAAGTATCAACATTAGCTGACACTACATCACAGTTATTTAGAACTTTGCATGTTAATTACAGCTACTGGCCACTAATCGAGGGTAACCTTTCACTGACGCCAACGGATGCTTTACATTACCGCGAATTTAGTTGCTCTAAGACGTCACTGTTAAGCAGGCCACGCCGTACATCATAAATAACACACTGCCACAATTAAATTCGGACGGAAACGCCGCTTTAATATGCTACTTCGCTCCAAATCTGGTGCAGAGGCGATGGAGCAGTCCAGTTTATTACGGGTCAGCACCGTGAAGAAGACCCTATAAACATAGATTTCAGCGAGAAAAAAAAGGACGAAGTGTGTCGGTAATGAATTTGGTTCCTGCCGCCTGACAAGCTTTTAATCCCGTGCGAGTGGGAACCTACCGTACTAACGGCGAAACACATAGGCGCAGTAAATCATTTTAATCTGCGCCACAGAACGCCTTCCAGACGGAAGTGGCATCAAAATGCAATCTTTCAGAGCCGAATTTTTGCGTCCTCGTCGAGTTACATCCGATAAATAATCGACCCGAGCCTGGGACGCGGGGTGGTCCCGCCACCGTTATTACAGGTCCGCTGCGACGCACCGCCATAAATTGGAACGGCCTAAGTGCTTTTATATGCGGTATGCAGATCAGCGCGCGCGCCCCGTGCGATGGGAAGCTCGGCAGACGAACGACCATGAGATGAGATGGCCGCACTGCCGTCCCAGTCACAACAAGCTGATGTCCGCCACTTACCGACTCTTATGGTCGTACTGCCCGAAATTTATTGACGAGACGTAAACTTGTTGCCCAGACTGTAGCAGCGGCCGCAGAATGAGTTACGGATCTCACTCACTCTCTGGGAAATTTATATGTAGTAGACGTCATCCAAAGAAACTCCTACTCTGCAGAAACTGGCACTCAAAAAGGTATAGACTGCGCTTTTTACTATTATTAGTGGTTATGTTTTGATGACCATGGTTGAAACGAAGATAGGCTCACCTACGAATCACTTTCACTTTTAACGTAAAACTATTCGAAGCTTTCAGAAAACGTTATTAGAAGTGAGAGTATGAATCGAAAATTACTTTATTGTTTGGCAAATAGCGTCAAGAAGTGTTTCGGATACTGGCTGTCGACTAGTAGGGGAACTCAGGGTTGAACGGGGTACGTAATGTTTAACGATTTTTTAAAAATGAAGGGACACGACAAAACATTCCTTAAAGATATACAAAATCGACTTGTAGTATAACATAACGTACCTTACTTGAAAATCGATTAAATCTTAAAAAAAACATTAAGAATAAGAGAGCATTCTAATGCACTTTTCAAAAACCAAGTTACTGTTTCTGTAATTGGTACTTGATTGAATCCCATCGCTAGTGTAACACATGTATTTTTTGGCTTGCGATTAGACAAAACAGGATCCCTAGTAACAAGTTCTATAACCCAGCTCTGCCCAGCCAGACAAATTTCTCTGTAAAATCTTTGTAGTAAGCCATTTCTTTCTGCTAGCTGGTAGGCTAAGGATCTAGGTTATGTTTTATCGTTAAGACTTACAGCACGTATTTTTGTTTTGCAGTGAACACATTTTTTTAAATTTTCCGTCTGATTTGTCACTTCTGTAATTGGGATTATTCTTAGCTTTACGAATGTATCTTTCCAACGCTTGTTTGGGGTCGTTAAACTCCTTAAATACTTTTAAAATTCTCATTTCGGAAGATAAAAGGCTGGAATTACCATTTCCACTGTTTGAATATCGACTTGCTGCCTATCAGTTTCTCTAATATAAGTTCCCAACATCTAAAAAAGCAAGAGAAGTAAAGAAATATATAGTTTGAAATCTACTCACATGAAGAAATCGAGGGGCACGACGGGTCACTATCCCATTTTGCCCCATCCCGCTCCGCCCCAAGAGAGCGTTTCAGGTTAACAAATTTTATGGAGCATATTAACTGAATGGTTCAAATGGCTCTAAGCACTATGGGACTTAATATCTGAGGTCATCAGTCCCCTAGACTTAGAACTACTTAACCTAACTAACCTAAGGATATCACACACATCCATGCCCGAGGCAAGATTCGAACCTGCGATTGTAGCTGCAGCGCGGTTCCGGAGAAGCGCCTAGAACCGCTCGGCCACAAGGCCGGGATAATAACTGGCTGATTTAAACTCATTATGTAACTAACGAATAGCAAATGGCATACAGTTTAATATCACATTCCATTTTAGGATGTGCAGTTAAGAATTAATGTATTATCTTGCGTTTAAATTCATCGGTACGTATGGAAACACAACTGGAAACGTGGAGGAGAACCGTTCACTTACAAGTCTCACTCCAAACAAAGTCAAAATGGCTGTCGCACCCTCCCTTTCATTGACAGACATCTCCTACACATCACTACAATACGTTGCAACATTCTCCAGTTAGGAAACAGCATCATGCCATAGCGCCCTGCTATCCAGTTCTGTCCCGAGTACCTCTAAACGTCTACGCCAGTGGTTCCAAACTTCGCTATCTGGTGCCCCCCTTTGCTGTCCCAGAGTATCTCATGGTTCCCTGTGTCTACTTACATTATTTTATATATTTATTAATTTTTTTGCTACTTTCGAAAAACTTTGACAATAATCTAGAATCCCTACTTTAGTTCAAATGGTTCAAATGGCTCTGAGCACTATGGTACTTAACATCTATGCTCATCAGTCCCCTAGAACTTAGAACTACTTAAACCTAACTAACCTAAGGACATCACACAACACCCAGTCATCACGAGGCAGAGAAAATCCCTGACCCCACCGGGAATCGAACCTGGGAACCCGGGCGCGGGAAGCGAGAACGCTACCGCACGACCACGAGCTGTGGACCCTACTTTAGTAAACGGGGATCATCAAATATTGAGTAATACATAACTCTAGTGTTTCAAAGTACTTGGTAACCGAAACAGAAATGTCTTTTTTAATGTACAATCTCTTAACGTAAACTCTCATGTACAGTTGCCTTTAAGCGTATTTGCAAATACGCCTAACGGTAATTGCACATAAGACTGTACGTTTTTCTTTTCTTGCTCACTTGAGCGAGCTTTGCTAAACATATTTTATCTGACGATGTTTATTCGAAACGCGTCGTGAGTAAAGCTTTTAGCGATCAAGACGTTTCCTTGAAATTACTTCGTACCAACTGAATTATTGAACGTGGGTGAGGCACTGCTCCTGTCAGTAGTCGTTTAAACTGTTTTCCCGTTGCACGAAGGGGGCTCCCCTGTCTCTTATGTATTCTCACAGAAAAATGGGCGATAGAAATTCGCGCGAGTGCCTACAGCAGCGCACAGTAGTTTCACATTGAAACTTTCAAACAACCGAAATTTGAATGTTCTCTTTAGGTTGTTGGCTTTATGGGATCATTTCATGTAGGGTACAGTTTTATCATTTTCGTATGATTTTAGTTTAGTAATCTGAAATAAGTATTTATTTCAGCCTGGCGTCTTCACATTATGCTGTCGTTCCAGCAAAGAGGTACCACGAAATCTTGAAATCTCTGCTTTTGCTCTGAGGCTTTTATGGAATTACTAACAAAACTGGCTCAAAATCCCTCTTACTTAAATTTTTAAATTACACGCCTTTATTACAGACATGTATGATCTGGATTTTAACACATTTCCTTCGGGCTCATTGTTAAGCAGTCCTACGACGTATGAAGAAATAAGAGTAATTGAAGTTACGGATGATTGAGGAATATTGCACAGTAATTGGAATTGGAGCATTTACATAAATTTTTTAGTTCATTCATTTCTCAAAAACATATGGTAGATCGAAAGGGTGTTAATTCTAACGCTTTCGTAGTCCCTAAATCACTACATCTAGAGAAGAGAAGCCAGTATAGCGATTTATTTATCTATCGTAAGGCATACATTATGAGCTTTTGAACCATAAGAATAGTTATACATATACAAAGATTACTCACCTACTCGATATCAACATTTGAAGACAGCTCTCCTAATAATATAACACAAATGACAACAGGTATATAAGTATATACAAATTATGGAACGTACTGAAAAACATGGGTGTACCAGATCACCTCATTCATCTGATACGGAATTTATACCTTGACCAAGAAGCCACGGTGAGAACTATGTATGGAACAACGAAATGGATAAAGATTCAGAAAGGGGTCCGGCAAGGCTGCATACTGTCACCGTACTTATTCAATTTGTATGCAGAACATGTCATGAGGAATGCGAGGCTAGATGAAGGAGAAACAGGAATTAAAATAGCTGGAATAAATGTAAACAACCTCAGGTACGCGGATGATACGATCCTATTGGCAGAAAGTGAAGAAGATTTGAGAACACTCTTACTGAAGGTGAAAGACGAAAGTGGAAAGGCTGGTCTTACGCTGAATGTGAAGAAAACGAAAATTATGGCAACTACACCTACCAATTCGTGGGATATAGCAGGAGAAACCATGGAGGTAGTGACCACATTCAGTTATCTCGGTTCCCAGACCTGTGCTGACGGTGACTGCAGCCATGAAATCCGGAGACGCCTGTTGCTCGGTAGACAGGCGATGTCAAACCTTGACAAGGTTATAAGGTCCAGAGATATAACACTAGCAACAAAGATCCGTATTGTGAGGGCTATGGTCTTTCCAGTTGTGATGTATGGATCTGAGACCTGGACCATTAGAAAGGCTGAACGGCGAAGAATTGACTCCTTCGAATTGTGGTGTTGGAGGAAACTTCTTAGAGTTCCATGGACTGCAAAGAGAACCAACAGATAAATATTGGAGCAAATTAAACCAGATTTCTCCCTGGAAGGTCTAATCTTAAAACAAAAGCTGACCTACTTTGGACACACAATGCGAAGGCATGCCTCCCTGGAAAAACATTAATGCTGGGGAAGATTGAAGGAACTAGAAGAAGAGGACGTCAGAGGATGAGATGGATCGATGGCATCACAGAAGCAATGTGTTCCAACCTGGAAGGTCTACGGGAGAAAGTGCAAGACAGGAAAAAGTGGCATGATTTGGTTCATGGGGTCACGAAGAGTCGGAACCGACTAAACGAATAGAGAGAGAGAGATAGGCGAATATTAAAATCCTTTATGTAGTTTATCACATCACTCGTCACTGTCAGGAAAACTTCCGATGGACCCTCTTACGCACTTGCGGGACGTGTTGATACAACATGAGCAACTGTCTGTCGTTCCGCATCATAGTCACAAGGTGGTGATGAAGACTTGTTCCACTTGTGGAGAGTATTTTTGCATCTTCCATGCCCAGTGGAAGGGTAGTCCAAATTGACTGAGGCTGGTCAAATCTAGGAGGTTTCTCCTGAATGGAAGGCACTTTCAGGCATTATGAACGACAGTTTCGTTGGCAACAGCGTTTCCATTCATCGATGGCAATGAATTCATTTTCAGTAAGTGTCCGGCAGTGATAAAAGTGAGATGTCTTGATATTATTCTATTTCACTACACAGGAAAAACTTCGTTCAATATTGGAAGGTCGTGGTTTGGAACATGATATTCACATAGTAGCGCACTCTTCCGTCTGAAATCAGGACGTGGAATACTATTCAAGGTAGATAACCAGCATGTGGGGTAGATCGTATTGACCCAGTAACAATGCGCATGGCTTAGTTAAATTGTACAGCTATCTTTTTCACATATGGACTATTACACTATACAGATGCACAGTATTCTGCTGTTGAGTATATCGTCAAACTATTGATATTCGAAGGGTGTCTGCTGATGAACTCCATCTGGTTCCACTGAATTTATGGAGAGTGTTATTTCTGCTTTTATGCTTACCGGAAGTTCATGTCAAGTGCTCCTTAAAAGAAAGCGTCCTGTCTAATGTGATCCCAAGGTACTTTGTATGCATTTTATAATAAAGTTTGTCTCCTACAAAATAAACATCAATTTGTCACAAGATGTGGACTCGCCCGGTTCTTCTTAGGACCGTCCAGCTATAAAAGTTAGACCTGTTATCAAGATCTATCGAATCAATACTGAAGGCTTCTGGCTTACACAAAAGCTGGAAACGATGACACATAGCTAGCGCTAACGTTTTTCTCTAGGAATAACACCAGTTTGTATGATTTACCTATTGAAACTTCATCTTTATTACGAAACGGAACAGCCTATAAACAAAACAAGTGTGATAGGTACTTAGACTTTGTGGGGGCGGTAGCTGTTAGAAAGATACTTCAAGTTCTTCGGAACAGCATATTCAGTTGACGCAGCTAATAAGTAGCGCTTGCAAGCGTGCGTTGTCATTGGCTTGTCATTTACTTTGTACAATTCACAAGAGAGAAAATACGAGGGGCGTTCAGAAAGTAAGCTCCGATCGGTCGCGAAATGGAAACGACTATGAAAATCCGATAAAGCTTTGCACAGATGTGTTGGGTAGTGTCTCTAGTATAACCCCAGTTCGCATCACGTCGCTCTTCTCATTTGTGAGCTCGCAGTGAGTGCGTAAGGATGTCTAGAAAATAGTGTCTGCCGCCAAGTACGAGGGCCTGGTGAGAAATTTCGCCTGAAGCTATGCAGCTAACATTACATAACTGTCGTGCTGTTTCTTCTTCAAGACAATTCTCAGCCGCATTCTGCAGGGGCAATGAAGATGCTCCTGCATCGTTTTCAAAAGGAAATGTTAGATTACCCACAATACAGTCCGCAATTGTCTCCCCCTGAGTTTCATCTCTGGTCACATGAACCGCTGTCTTTGAAGACAACATTTTGACACAGACAACGAGGTGTAGGCCAGCGTGGAGAATTGGCGGAAAGCACTGGCGGCTGCCTTCTATGATGAGGCTATTGAAAAGTTGGTACAACGCTATGACAAAAGTCTAAGTCAGAACGGCGACTACGTAGAGAAGTAGCTGAAAGGTGTAGCTAATTGTTAGAAGTAAAACATTTCTGATGTTCACTGTGGTTTCAATTTGGCAATCAATCGGAGCTTACTTTCTGAACAGGCCTCGTATAATGCAGCGCAAATGTGGGTTTCAGACAGCGCCTAGAAACGATTCGAGCGGCAACCCACATGACTTCGCGGGCACGAATGGAACGTTACCAAATTCACAACCTTTCAGACCTGAATTTTCTATCTCTTTGATTCATTTACTACTTAGTGGTCCTTACAAGTGCTTTGAACAGCAAATTAATATCGCAGGTGTTTTCTTTTCTCCGAGTTTCTCTGGTAGGTAAAACGAAACAGTGTGGAAGCTAGAATGACGAGTACAGTGCCGTATCTATACGCAATAATTTTGAAACTACAGTAAAAAACTTTGTACACGTGTCACTAGAAGCAAATTTGCTAATGAAAAATTAAAGGATGCAACACACAGAGATTGTTTAGTTACAACCAGATATGCTGAAACACAGGATGACTGTGAGCGAAAACCGGATCATCGAACGTGGCTACATCTCCCACCGAATCACTCGCTGTTGGAAGAAGTAATTCAGTCAAAGCACAGTAGATTTCAAAATGTCACAGCAGTATATTTTTTAGAAATATAAATTTAAATTGATGATTCCTTATTACCGAAATGCTTGTTCCAGTTACATTTATGGGGCTTAGAGATGGTAAATTGAAATATGAATTGCAATTATTCATTTCATGTAACATTTTATAAGCACTGATCAAAAGCACTGTAAAAGCTGCATCAAAAAATTCCCAACAGAGGAATCTCTGATATGTTGTTACGTAAACAATAAAACTATCAATTCCTAGATTTTCTGCTCTAAGTTCAGCTTCCGATCACACAGTAACGCAGTGAAGAACATCTTGACTATGATATTAAAGCTTGGACACTGTCAGCCGCTACCATGTTTATATGAATCGATCGAAACACAAGAGAGCTTGGATATTTACGTGCTGTATCATCCTATTAGGATTTTCACAGCTTACATTTCACGTTTTCGTACTAAGTCTTCTCGTTCATGCTGGACAATCTGTTTCCTTCGCTGTCAAAAGGTCTCAAAACATTTATTACGCAATCATATCGACCAAAACGATTGTTGTTTGGTTTTACAACAGAATTAAATTTGTCATTTTGGGTACAATCGCCAACCTGGGTTCACCTTTGCTGATACGCTTTCTGCTTGCAAAATCTTTTTAAAAATTGAAATATATGGTTTGAACCCGAGACTAGCGTTCCACTTCAGAGATGGAGTCTGTTCTCGCTCTAGTGTGTTGTCCTCAGCCTTCACTCATAATCATTAGTAAAACAGTACGATGCCCCTCTACGGAATCGTCATTCTATTTTCCTTAAGTGTCTGTTTTTTCGGGTAATACTTGTCGCAGCACCGAGCCGCTTAAAAGGTGTTATTGATCAGACGTGTTTAAGAAATGGGACTGGTATTCGGGAAGAATAGGATTCTCCCACTCATCTTGATTTCAGTTTTCTTTGGTTCCTCTATGCATACGATTGCTGGTCCTCTTGAACGACGCTATTGTTTAATCCTTCCAACGCGTTGTTCAAACCGGCCCTGTGCTCAGTCTGTTTCATAACATACGTCTACCACGTTGACAAGCAGTGGCCTTCCAATGGGTCATCTCTTTAGGTGACAACTGTGTTTTACACATGACATAAAGTCTCAATTCGTACCGAAACAGCACTTAGCATTAAACTCGGCTCGCTTGGCATACCGTATAAAACCTCTCATACAAATCTCTGCTGTGACATGACAATATCGCAATTTTCCCCCGTCAGCAACTGAAAAAGAAACCAATTTACAAATCCCGACAATTGTAAACTAGTCGGATACCTTCGTCCTTGCTTCTGCAACACTGTGTTATTTAACTCTAACAATATAACTGACGGAGCCCACACAAAAATAAATGCTTTGGACTCACCATGTTTATTGTACATTAATGAGCTGAAACATTACGTCCACTGCCAACCAAGCGTTTGGATTTCGCCTGGTGAGGTTCCAGGCACGTGACGCTGCAATGAAAATGAATACAAGCAGAGCAGATACGTCTGTAAATCATTTCAACGACAAGAGGGGCTTCATTTCGCGAATTGCACATTTTAGTTTAAAACTGGTAGAGCCCTACAATTTCGCTATTGATGTTTGGATAGGAGAAGCCAACTGAAAATTTGCCGCTCTGTGGTGCACTAGCGTGAACGAATGTGCTTTAGACGTTTTAGTAGCAAGTATCGTTACTGGTGTGTCAATATTCATACACGAGATGTGTTCGGTAAATAATGCAACACATTTTTTTCCGTAAGCAGGCTGGTTTTGTTCAGGATTCCTATACGCCATGTTACTCACCCACTCTTTTGGCTACGAATCTCCATTCAATAAGATGGCGTCACGGCACCTTCCCGGTAGGGCCTATATGTCCGCATGATTCCATTCTCCTGGACGACGTCGGAGCGAACGTCTTGCTGCGTCAATAACCTTCCCATCATCCAGTACTGCATTCCGCGGAGCGTGTCCATCACTGAGCCAGTGGACCTCGGAAGGTGCGAGACGCGAGCTGTATGGTGGATAAGAAAGCAACAGTCAAATTAAGTTTTGTGAGCTTCTCCCAGGTGGTCAGATTTTCGTGAGCCCTTGCGTCGTGTGGAGAAGGAGAAGTTCGTTCGCATGTTTCTGGCGAAGAACACGCTGAAGTCGTTTCTTAAATTTCTCGATGGCAGCACAATACACTTCAATTAATGGTTGGACCACGAGGGAGGACATGAAACAGAATAACCCCTTCAGTCGCAGAAGACCGTGTTCGTGGCCTTACCAGTTGAGGGTACGGCTTTGAACTTTTTCTTCTGAGAAGAGGTGGTGCGGCGCCACTCCATAGGCTGCCGTTTTGTTTCCAGTTTGAAACGACGATATTCGATGTAAAACTGTGACTATCAGCCTCGCAGGGCGCATGCGAGTCCTTTGTTGCTCTGTGTGGTCTTCTGTTAGGAGGCGAGGGAGCTTTGAGTACCCCGTCCGGTGGGTGAATGTGTCAGCACTACCAAGGGAGACGTCCAGTTGCGCAGCGAGGTGTTTGTGATTCCTCGAGCACCTCGAACGAGGGCGTCCGCACGTTCCAATATTACAGGAGTCACAGCCGTGTGCGGCAGGACGACTAGCGGGAGATGGGAGAGTTTGTGCGACCCGGTTGCGATGATGACAGATACTTCGCCCAACGACTCACTGTGCTTTTGTTCACTGCCAGGTCTTCGTAGAAAATTTACAAGAGCCAACGACTACCTGCAATGCTCTCTACATCTACATATACATACATACTCCGCAATCCACCATACGGTGCGTGGCGGAGGATACCTCGTACCACAACTAGCATCTTCTCTCCCTGTTCCACTCCCAAACAGAACGAGGGAAAAATAACTGCCTATATGCCTCTGTACGAGCCCTAATCTCTCTTATCTTATCTTTGTGGTGTTTCCGCGAAATGTAAGTTGGCGTCAGTAAAATTGTACTGCAGTCAGCCTCAAATGCTGGTTCTCTAAATTTCCTAAGTAGCGATTCGCGAAAAGAACGCCTCCTTTCCTCTAGAGACTCCCACCCGAGTTCCTGAAGCATTTCGTAACACTCGCGTGATGATCAAGCCTACCAGTAACAAATCTAGCAGCCCGCCTCTGAGTTGCTTCTGTGTCCTCCCTCAATCCGAACTGATAGGGTTTCCAAACGCTCGAGCAGTATTCAAGAATAGGTCGTATTAGTGTTTTATAAGCGGTCTCCTTTACAGATGAACCACATGTTCCCAAAATTCTACCAATGAACCGAAGACGACTATCCGCCTTCCCCACAACTGCCATTACATGCTTGTCCCACTTCATATCGCTCTGCAATGTTACGCGCAAATATTTAATCGATGTGACTGTGTCAAGCGCTACACTGCTAATGGAGTATTCAAACATTACATGATTCTTTTTCCTATTCATCTGCATTAATTTACATTTATCTATATTTAGAGTTAGCTGCAATTCCTTACACCAATCACAAATCCTATCCAAGTCATCTTGTATCCTCCTACAGTCACTCAACGACGACACCTTCCCGTACACTACAGCATCATCAGCAACCAGCCGCACATTGCTATCCACCCTACCCAAAAGATCATTTATGTAGATAGAAAATAACAGCTGACCTACCACACTGCCCTGGGGCACTCCAGATGATACCCTCACCTCCGATGAACACTCACCATCGAGGACAACGTACTGGGTTCTATTACTTAAGAAGTCTTCGAGCCACTCACATACTTGGGAACCAATCCCATATGCTCGTACCTTAGCTCTGGTTTTCCGCCTGAAAGCAGCTTTCCGCTTGGAACGCACCTCCGTTACAGACGCCAAGGCTACGTATAGTGCCACCACCCATCGGAACTTCGTGAAACTATACGGGTTGAAGCGGAAACACCCCACCACTTCGCACAGCAAATTACGCATTTTTTCAACCAAAATTGGTTGAGGAAAAAATTGTGTTGTATTATTTATTGGACGCCCCTCCCATTTTAGTGAATACTGCTTCCCGGCAGTAAGTATTTAGGTTCGCGATATGTCGTATCCAGGCGACATGGCGCCGTGAAGCCTTGCCTCCCAGCCAGTCGATGCAGCAGTTGCACGGCCGGGCTGCGGCCGGCCCCGGCCTGGGAGTGCCATAAGGCACGCGCGCCCGCCTCCGCGGCGGCAGGGTGCGTCCCCCCGCCCACTGCGGCCCTCGCCGCCTCGCCGCTCACCAATGGCGCAGCGTGGGTGGGCGACGCCGCTGAATTACGATGCGGCCGCGGCGATCCAGCCGCCAGCATCCGCCAGCGCGCCGCGCCTGCTAAATGGTGGCTCCGGAGAGCTGCTGTCGCGCAACATCGCACACAGCGCTCAGCACCACCAAGTTATTTCCAAGGGGATATTTCTCACAGCCCCATAGGCACAGGGAACCTTTGATGAACTGCGAACATCATTCACATACCTATTTACCGTACCACCTTTAATCCTAAATGGGACAAATATCAACTTCTCTCCATCAGCAGTGTAGGAGCAATAGGCGGCCGGTGTGGCCGAGCGATTCTAGGCGCTTCAGTCTGGAACCTCGAGACCTCTACGGTCGCAGGTTCGAATCCTGCCTCTGGCATGGATGTGTCTGACGTCCTTAGGTTAGTTATGTTTAAGTTGTTCTAAGCTCTAGGGGACTGATGACCTCAGATGTTAAGTCCCATAGTGCTCAGAGCCATTTGAACCATTTCTAGGGGTAATAACAGACGAAAATCTAAACTGGACGCACGACATAACAGGACCATTGGGACCATTGCTTATCACAATATATGTAAATGACCTATTAGATAGTGTCGGAAGTTCCATGCGGCTTTTTTCGGATGATGCTGTAGTATACAGAGACGTTGCAGCCATAGAAAATTGCAGCGAAATGCAGGAACATTTGCAGCGGATAGGCACTTGGTGCAGGGAGTGGCAACTGACCCTTAACATAGGCAAGTGTAATGTATTGCGAATACATAGAAAGAAGAATTCTTTATTGTATGATTATATGATAGCGGAACAAACACTGGAAGCAGCTACTTCTGTAAAATATCTGTGAGTATGCGTGCGGAACGATTTGAAGTGGAATGATCATATAAAATTAATTGTTGATAAGGCGGGTGCCAGGTTGAGATTCATTGGAAGAGGCCTTAGAAAATGTAGTCCATCAACAAAGGAGGTGGCTTACACAACACTCGTTCGACCTATACTTGAGTATTGCTCATCAGTGTGGGATCCGTACCAGGTCGGGTTGACAGAGGAGATAGAGAAGATCCAAAGAAGAGCGGCGCGTTTCGTCACAGGGTTATTTGGTAAGCGTGATAGTGTTACGGAGATGTTTAGCAAACTCAAGTGGCAGACTCTGCAAGAGAGGCGCTCTGCATCGCGGTGTAGCTTGCTGTCCAGGTTTCGAGAGGGTGCGTTTCTGGATGGGGTATCGAATATATTGCTTCCCCCTACTTATACCTCCTGAGGAGATCACGAATGTAAAATTAGAGAGATTCGAGCGCGCACGGAGCCTTTCCGGCAGTCGTTCTTCCCGCGAACCATACGCGACTGGAACAGGAAAGGGAGGTAATGACAGTTGCACGTAAAGTGACCTCCGCCACACACCATTGTGTGCTTGAGGAGTATAAATGTATGTGTAGATGTAGGTATAAAATGTTCAAAATGACAAGCACGTAACTCCAGTGAACAAAAAAGTCATCAGCATCTCTCCATGCCCTACAAAATTATAAAAAGCTCTTCCCTGTTGACCTGAAAAAGAAATTTGTACATTCACTTATACTTCCAATTATGGATTACAGCTATGTTGGATTTCCAGAATGTCTCACAAGCAACTTGCAAGCAAACTGCGTGCTTATGGAATATCGTCTCAGTTTTGCCTTGTATTCATCATTTCCTGTCAGTGAAGTCATAGTTCTTAGTAACTGACGGAAAGTCATCGAGTTAAACAGAAGTGGTTTCTGACGTTGCCCAGTGTGGTGTTACACGCCCTCTGGCGTTCCTTGTCTACATACACGTCTTAATTTGTTTCCAGATGATGTTGTCGTTTATCGTCTAGTAAAGTCACCAGAAGATCAAAACAAATTGCAAAACGATTTAGAAAAGAAATCTGTAAAGTGCGAAAATTGGTATTTCACCCTAAATAGTGAAAAGTGTGAGGTCATCTAGATGAATGCTGAAAGTAATTGGGTAAACTTCGGTTACACGATAAATTAATCAAATCTGAAGGCCATAAATTCAACTGAACACCTACAATTATTTCTATAGCTTCTCTGAACAAGAGGATGTGATAGCTCTTCTTTACAGTCAAGAACTTCTTTGTCGGCGAATTTTACTATGTGGCCGGTCTCATACAGCGCGTGCTCTGCCACGGCCGATTTTTCCACCTGCCGCAACCTGCAATGTCGCCTGTTTTTGGTGGTCCTGGTGTTGACTGATCGTCCTGACATTGCAACATAGACTTTTCTGCATGTCCATGGTATCTCGTATATTCCCGACAATTCAAGTGGGTCCCTTTTCTCCTTTCTAGATCTGAGAAACTCTTTGATCTTCTTTGTCGGTTTGTATATAGTCTTTACACCGTGTTTGCGCAATACAGGCCCATTCTGTCTCTTCGCCGAGTGTTTGTCTCTGTAACAGTCCTTCTGTACTTCCTGATGGAGTACCCATTGCACAAAAAAAAAGATGTTCAAATGGCTCTAAGCACTTATGGGACTTAACATCTGAGGTCAGCAGTCCCCTAGACTTAGAACTTCTTAAACCTAAGCCCTAAGTAACCTAAGGACATCACACACATCCATGCCCCAGCCAGGATTCGAACCTGCGACCGTAGCAGCAGCACGGTTCCGGACTGAAGCGCCTAGAACAGCTCAGTCGCAACGGCCGTCTACCCATTGCTCCTCATAACGGTTTCCAGGTGTCGTATCTCGCGTGTGAGGTGTTGGGGTTTACATATTTGTCTTGTTAGCGTTACGAGCCTATTACTCATACCTCTTTTCCGGCTCAGGTGGTGCTCTGAATGTTTGTGCAGGTATCGTTCCGTGTTTGTCGGTTTTCGATACACGCTGTGTCCCAGATTTTCACCATCCCTTGTGACCAGCACATCTAGAAGGGGTAGCTATTTGTCCTTTTCTACTTCCATGGTAAATTTTGTGCTGGCATGGGAGCTGTTCAAGTGTCTTAGGAAACTACCAAGCTGTTCTTCACCATGACTCCACATACCGAAGATATCATCGACGTATGCGTATCATACGTTAAGTTTAAAAGGTGCCGAGTCCAGTGCCTGCGCTTCAAAATGTTACACGAAGAAGTTGGCCACCACTGGACATAGTGGACTACCCATGGCAGGATGTTGTAGAATATGGTGTACGGATAGTCCGCCGCCTCTCCGCACGTTCACCTGTTTGAAAGGACCCAAGATAACACAAAAGCCCAAATAGGACATGAAATGTTGTGTGACGTAGATGGTGTCTGTGACGGCACTTGTTTTGGTACAGCCGTACTGCCCCTCTACCGTTTCCATCTGCTTGGCAGTACATAAACACCATCTTGGCTTGTTCGCGACATTAATACACGACCATTCTGCTGCTTTCAACACGCTACGTCAATCACATAACCTGCAACACACAAGGAACATACGACAAGTGATCTGAAGAACGTTTATTCGTCAGCGCCATCTACCATGGTAGCGATGCATTTCCGGACAGATGTTCATAGGACCTATCCACAATATCCAGTCAGGAATTCGTCCCAGCAGTGTGTCGGTTTTATTGATGTTCAGCCTGTGTACACAACATTAATGAAGCAAACTTCAAGAAATGAACAAATTTGATGCGAAAAAGGGTCACTGTACAACTACTTCAGAACGAAGTTGTTTACGTCTCAACAAAAATGAGCAGTCTTTAACACAAAGGAGAGTAGCCACAACTTCTAGATGGAGTTCCTTTGACGATTTCCGGATTCCCAGACAGTGAAACGTAACACGCTGCCATAGATAATAATGGGTATAGTACCATTCAACGGAGTATTCCAAGACGACGTCTTACCCTAAGAAAATCAGCTGTCATAATAAAGAATCCATCGAGTAATTTATGCTCCCAGCCACCAGTGTAGAATTAAAGATGCTGAAACTCTCAACTGTCACATATTTCTGGCATGTGGGATGTACGTCAACAAAGAAAACAGTCACTTTAAGAAAAAGGGCGCATGAGTACTTATAAACTCATGACATATTAACTGATTTGACTAAAGCTAGATTCCGTTACTAGTGAAATTGTTAATCTTCAAAAGCCCGTAAGAAAATAGATTTCGTTCATATCTGTGGAAAACAGAAATACCTGTTAATAGAAATCAATTTTACTTGGACGAAGTGCATTAAACTGTAAAATATCAAGGGGGTTTCTTTTGATAAAGTCTTTCCGCTGTACTGTAACGAATTAAATAGTCATGGACACAATTTTCACAACACTGCATCTGGTACCGTAGTGTGGAAGAGAGTTTCACTCATAATCGACTTCAGTATATGCATGTTAATTTCTTATCTATTACGCACGACTGTACTGCGTTACAGAAAGAAATATATTTGTGCAGACGATTAATTATAAAGGGCATGCCATTGTTATGGTTACACAACTCATACAACCACAGCTTGAACTTAATAATTACAATACTAAGAATCAGCTAATTCAAATAAATTTGCTAACATTCAAGAACTCGATGTGCAGTATCAGTGTCGTATCTTCCTCGCACTCATTCCACTTTTATAAAGTAAATACCCACTGCTCGAAAACAAAAGCGGTACGCACGGAGGATCTCAGGAAACGTCTACCAATTAATTCAGTTCTTTCTCGGAGAGGAGCGGACTGTGGCCGTGGATTTACTGCTTCATAAACAAAGACGAGGCACTTCTTGCAGCCATGGAGAGCACGCGTGACTTGCCCGTAACAGAGCCCATTACCTTAAACAGTAGAATTCAATTTTCCCCAAACAGAATCGTTCCCGCGGCGTTCTTCTTTTATTTATTTATTTTTTTTTTTTGTCTGCTTACGCTCCACCGCTCCTGACGGCTGGTCCCCGCAGAAGGAACTCAGCCGACCGTAAATCGATTGTTGTTACATTGTATTTGCTCTCTTTATAGCAGACTGTGAAACTTTTAAAGAACGCAGCAAGTGATCCCTCGATAGAGAGCTCATATCACAGAAATTACGCGAGCCTCTGGATTCCTGTCGTCTACATCATTTTCCAAGTTGTGGGTGGGAAAAAAGTCAAGCACCGCCTCTCAGTGGCTGAGGATTAATCAGTTACCAACTGAGGAAGACGCGCTTCGCTTGCTCTTCATTTTCATTTGTTGTCTGAGAACAATGCACACGATTCATGACATCATGAAAACGGACATTCAAAAATTGTAAATATATTAGTATTTCACGCTCAAAAATGTTCTCGAATGCTTAAAAATACACTTAAGTACTCTGAAGCATTCAGATTCTTGCTGAATGTCTCAATCGATCCTCTTCTCTAATTTCATCTCCAAACCACATTCATGTTTCCCTGAAAGGCTCTAATCGATTTCCAAAAGTATACTGACATCAAAGTTTCATCATCGTCTGTATATAGCCTTCTGAACTGGAGCGCATGCCCACCACAACAAGATAATGGAGTAAGCAAGAGTTTTCTCGAAGATGCTTCAACTATTTGGAACATTCTTGAACATTCTGAAAAAGTGTAGAACATTCTAGAACATTCTCGAATCTTCTGGAAGATTCTTTAATTCTCTTGAACATTCTCGAAACTCTTGGAATATCCTGCAACGTTCTGAAACATCCCCCAATGTACCTCAACATTCCAGAAGGAACCTTCTGACCAGTGTCTGTCACTTCGGCACTCTATTTCCAGCTGCTTCACTGACTTCCACTGTTGCTACACCCTTTTCTTGACGACCATGTCTTCGAATCCAACCCTTGAAGTTCCAAGCCAATACCTTCTACATCGATGGGGTATGGAGGGATACCAAACAATGTAAGACCATGGGAATGCAGATGTTGGTTGCAGAGTTATAGCGACAAGCTAGGAAGAAGTAATCTTACATTTTTATTATACATACTGATCTCACGTTGTAAACACTGTACCACTGAGTGTAGCGGTATCTGAAACAGGAAACTATCAGATCAGTACAAACCGCAGTACTTCATTAGAAGACGTCCACACTACCAGAATAATTCCTTCCTCTAAATAAGCAACGACCTTTCCAATCTCTCCTGTACATTTCCTGCATAATATGCTAACGGGAGACTTAACCGTCGAAGGATATGGTTCAAATGGCTCTGAGCACTATGGGACTTAACTACTGAGGTCATCAGTCCCTTAGAACATGGGGCTACTTAAGCCTAACTAACCTAAGGACATCACACACATCCATGCCCGAGGCAGGATTCGAACCTGCGACCGTAGCGGTCACGCGGTTCCAGACTGCAGCGCCTAGAACAGCTCGGCCACTCCGCCGGGCCGTCGAAGAATATTTCTGTGTTTTGAATATGTTCTGTGTATATCCTGTAGGGATCCCTTGACTTCTGTCACCTCAGAGTAACGTGTAATGCAATGTGCCAGTCATAAGTGCTGCACTTCAGGCTCACCGCCTATTTCTGCAAACAGATTGACACGAACATTTTTGTTCCTTCTCCTGTCGTCTTACTTAATATCCACCTTGAAGTTAGCACTTTATCGTGAGTCAACGAATCTGTTGCTCAATGTTCATCCCACCCTCTTGCTGTGCTGATGGTTTGCCGAAGACTGGTTTGATGCAGCATCTACTCTAGTCTGTTCTGCAAAAATGTCTTCATCTCAAAGTAAGTACTATAACCTATGTCTAGTCGAACCAGTTTACGTCAGTCAAACCGTCGTTTCCGCCTACGATTTTTACTCACCATACTTACTTTCACTGTCAGTTAACTACTGTTGCTGCCTCTGAATGCTTCCTATCAACATCTCCCTCCTTTCAGTCAAGAAGTATTGTACAGATCTTTTCTCCACAATTCGATTCAGTTATCGGGATAGTTATCACATTTAGTTCATCCAACCTTCATCTTTCTCCTGTAACACCATATAAAGAAAGCTTCTGTTGTCTTCACATTTGTACTGTTCATCATTCAAAACTCCCTTCAATATAAAGCTACTGTCCAAACAAATAGTTTCCGAAACTATTTCTTGACATTCATTGTGACGGGTAGCAACGGTAGGATGCATAATTCAGGAAGGTATAATTCATTAATTATTTATAGCGTAATGTGGTAATTGCCAATCGAGGGAAAACTCTTATTTTAAACAAAAATTTTTTTGATGCTTTCTAAGTGACGTAAATATATTAATTTGTAAAACAGTTGGAGACGCTGTCGTTGGCCGAACGCAGACGAATGACTGTCGAAGGATATGGATAGCAATTAGCTAGATTTCCAGTTTATGTCGACGTAATTCCAATTAGTGGCTATCTCATTAGAGATAGTGATATTTGTTATAATCCGACAATAACGCCCTTAACGTCAGTATCCACGGTTTTGATAGCATCCCGACATTAAACAACTTTATAGAAGAAAGATTAGGTTTTAACCTCCCGTCTACAAGATTATTAGGAATGGTACAATGCTAGAACTGTGTTTTTGAATTAATATGTTTATTTCTCTTTCAGTCTTTAAGAACTATTATTGTTACATATACGCAGTTTCTCTTAGGCCCATCGTATTGACATATTCCTACTGTGTCATAAATAATTATTCAATCATAGCATCATACCTGCCTGTAGTACGCATCTTCTCCTTGCTGCCCCATTTTGGGTCGTTTCTACTCGTACTTCTGGTGCTGAATGACTTCCCTCAGAAAATGCGTCAGATGTCACCAGCACACTACCTGTTGTCTCCCTAAAGCAGCTTCTAACTGTGCTAGTTAGAGAGTGTGAATATTACACTACAAAAACAATAATTTCTTAGAAAAGATAACGCTATTTAGCTAGAAAATACACTCCGACAGAATACGTCACACTTTACCTTGTCACTCGGAAACGGCAACAGTGAATTATGAACACTTTCAAAGCACCAGTGTTGCTTACCGTAAGGTTCTACCATCCTACGAGTACACCAAGTTTCGTTTTTTTTCCCTTCATTTCCATGATGTGCATTACGTTGGATCTTAGTTTTCATGATTGATTTTTCTTCGCGCTACCCCCAGTTTGGTTCTATTACATTGAAAATGAGTTGTGTGTAGTTTGGCCTCGATATCAAAACGGAAAGGGGTGCTCCTTATCCTTTACTTCGGAAAAAATTATCGTATAATTACATAAATGTGTAGTTTATTTTTGTTGCGCGAGAAAAATTGTACTGAAGTAGCCAATTAACCAATAACTATTTTGCTTTCAACTCAGTTGTTAATGCTACTGTGAAATATTTAATAGACTATCTATAAACTACTATTCATAACATATGCAAGAAAGATATGTCGAGAAAACTGGATTTTCTGCTACATATCCTTATTCCTTTAAAAGACTCTATATATGACCTGGTAAATTATGGTGATACTCAGATACAAACTGGAACACATAGTTCTTCTGTTTCTCTTTTCTTTTATTGTTGACAATTTATTGAAGTTTTTCACGAGCTTGACGCCTCTCTCAGCCGCATCACATTTCCCAGTTTAATAAGTAAATGTAGAAAAAATTAGCGAAATTATGCTTTTCGTGCCACAACGAACTATCTGACTTAAGGAAGTCGTCAGTGCATTCACATCAGGTAGAAAATACTCTTAATGTATTAGAAACATACTTTTCATTACAGCTATTAATAATTTTTGGGGTTTGATAGTCTTCTGCATGAACTCCTTTAACATTTAAGTCTGGTATCTTTGCCTCACGACTCAATGAATTGGCCGTCCGCATTTTTTATTCAAAAGAGAAATTAGGTCTAAGGAATACCAAACGAGAGATTCAGGAGAGAGATACCATAAATGATTTTTTAGTTTTTGAGAAGGCACACAAAAGAACCACGACCAACAACCTGATATTTACGAAATTTTGTAAGCGATGAAATCAAAATACGGCACTTTGACTCCATAGATCCACCTTTCGACTTACAAACTCCTAAGAAAAATTCAGTCATCACAAGTTCTTGTAGTGATAATTCAAATTCATAAACTAACATATATATTTTCAAGCAATAAATAATTCTCGCCATCCACTTCTCAAAATGAATGGCCTCTCAAGCATGGAAAACAATTCACAAAATGAAACTTCCTGGCAGATTAAAACTGTGTGCCCGACCGAGACTCGAACTAGGGACCTTTGCCATTCGCGGGCAAGTGCTCTACCAACTGAGCTCCCGATCACGACTCACGGCCGGTACCCACAGCTTTACTTCTGCCAGGAAGTTTCATATCAGCGCACACTCCGCTGCAGAGTGAAAATCTCATTCTAATTCACAAAATGCTATTTCACCGATAATAATCTCAATTGACTCTAAAAATTCTGTTGACTCTGCAGAGCTACAAAATTTAGTATACAGTCACTGAACTCTTGAAATGAAATTAATGTGGTTTTCGAACAAGTTATCATTTCCCTCTACTCTAGAACCCTGACGCACAGTTAATTTCCGAACCTCCTGATTGCAGGAGAAAGCCATTAATGTTTGTTTGACAAATTGCCGTTTTCTTCCAGTAATTTAACGTGAGAAATATCAGAGCAAAGAAAAGTTCTCCCAGACGAGCTGAAAACGTAGACGTTGTACTTTCTGCGGCTATTATCTTCCCTCGACTACTGGAGTGTCCAGAAGGCACGGCTCGGCCCGCTCTTCCTTTCCCCTTTTTGTATTTGAGGTTAATGATCCGTCATGTCACCAGACAAATGCAGTCTGTTAAATGAAAATTCAATCATTTAAGAAAAATTATACAAGCAACGTGGTTACATTGATTAATGAATGAATGTCACAAAGAAGTACTATTTTGAGAAGGTGATTCTTTTTCCAGGATTTCTGATTGGGAAGGTCACTGGAAACATTCCCCTTGTCCTGCTGAGGTCAAGCTTCACACAGATCATTTTCACATGAAATTGAGCCAAACTGGAGGGTAGCCCACTAAAAATTGTGAAGAATTTCAAAATTTACCATGCAAAAACACCCTAAGATAGATACTCATTTAATTAATAATGAGTTGACGCCAGTAATGCGTCAAGTTTCTTTGTTTCAGCAGGAAAATATTTCTAAAGTAGCTCCCTTGGGAAAAATTTGGATAATCGTCTAAGTTTTATTTGAAACAGACTTAACTGTAGATGAAGCGAGATTAGCCCGCCCGAGCAACCGAGTGCGGTAGTGTGGGTGTGAGATACTGCATTCACGTTCCGGTGTAGCTGCCCATCAGTCAACGTGCGAACATCGAATTGTGGATTTTCCTTCAATTAGTTTAAATTACTAAAGTGAAATACGGGCGTGGTTCTATTGCAAAGGTCACTACCGGTTTGCCCCCTCCCATCTTTTTCTAAGCCAAGATAGCGTTCCGTCTCTAATGATCTCATAGTCAACTAGACGGTGAAGACTGATCGTCTCACCTTCCCGCCTGACAATGCCAATTAGTATATGTCGTCATTGTCTTCAGTCCGAAGACTGGTTGGACGCAGCTCTCCATGTCAATGTATCCTGCGCTAACCTTTTTATCCCCTCGTAACTACTGCAGCCTACGTCCATGTGTATTTGTTACTGTTTTTAAGCTTTGGTGTCCCCTTATAATTTTTTCATTGCACTGTTCCCTCCATTAGCAAAGTGAAAATTCCTTGGTGCCTCACGATATGTCCTTATCAACAAATCCCTTCTTTTAGTCAAATTGTGCCATGATTTTCCTTTTTTACCACGATGCGGTATCTCCTCCTTAGTTATTCGATCCCTCCATTATTCTGTTACACCACATTTACAAATCTTCTATTCTCTTCATGTCTGTGCTGTGTATTGTCGACATTTCACTTCCGTATAATTCTAGACCAAAACAAATACTTTCTGAAAAGTGTTCGTTTAACTGACATTTATATTCGATGTTAAAATACAAATTCTTTTCACGAAAACTTTTCTTGGTGTCACAAGTCTCAGTTTTATACCCCTGTTACTGCTGTCATCTTTAGTTATTTCCTAATCTAATTCTCTCAGCGTCACCTGATTTTATTGGGGTACATATTATCACCATTGTTTTACATTTCTTATATTCATCTGATAAACTCATTTCAGCACAGTGTCCATTCCGTTCAGCTCCACTCCTGGACTCCCAGAACTGTATTGTAATCGGCAAATCTTTAAATTTTTCTTGACTCTGCTTCAACGTTAAGTGGTTTTCAGACTTTGTCCTTGTTTTTGTTTTTTGCTTGTCAGTATGCATGGAGAATAATGTGGGGGAAAAACTACAACTTTGTCCTCTCCTCTATATCATATCGCCACGCGGAGTGACCGCGTGGTTAGAGGCGCCATGTGACGGATTGCGCGGCCTCTCCCGCCGGAGGTTCGAGTCCTCCCTTGGGCATGGGTGTGTGTCTTGTTCTTAGCATAAGTTAGTTTAAGTAATGTGTAAGTCTAGGGACCGATGACGGCAGCAGTTTGGTACCTTAGTAATTCACACACATTTGAACATTTAGTATATCGTATCCATCGACTCGTGTAACTGCAGTTTAGTTCTGTAAAAATTGTAGATAATCCTTCACTTCCTATATTTTATGACTGCTGCTTTCAGAATTTTAAGGAGTGCATTCGAGTCAACATTGCCGAAAGCTTTCTCTGCATCTACAAACGTAGTTTTGCCTTTCTTCAGTCTATCTTATGAGATAAGTTTTAGTGTCAGTATTGTGTCACACTTTCCTACATTCCACGAAATCCAGGTTGATTTTTCTACAGGTCGGCTTTCTTAGTCTTACTATTCAAAAATTGTTCAAATGGCTCTAAGCACTATGAGACTTAACATCTGAAGTCATCAGTCCGCTAGACGTAGAACTACGTAAACCTAACTAACCTAAAGACATCACACACATCCATACCCGAGGCAGGATTCGAACCTGCGATCGTAGCAGCCGCGTGGTTCCAGACTAAAGCGCCTAGAACCGCACGGGCAAAGCGGCCGGCAGTCTTACTATTGTCCTGTAAACAACTAGTTTAATATTTTTCACTGTGACTTATTAAAAATGGATGCCTGGATACTATTCACATCTTTCAGCACTTCCTACATACTGTTATAAACAAGTACTAAATCTGGGGGATTCAACTATGGACATTGGTACACAGTTTGACATTGAGGAAAAGCGTCGTGTCCACTTCTCTTGTCGGTAGCAACTGTATTCTAATTATGAAACTTGCTTCCGTCAATCACTATTCGAACAGTACACGTCCCTATTGAGTGTAACGATGCTAAAGTGCATAAGCTTAGTTAGACATGGACGGAAGTACAAACAAAGTAGTTACAAATAAGAAAGTTGTCACGATCCGGGAATATTTCTGGCTGTAGTCCTAATTTTGCGCCGTGCACAGACGCTCTTCGCGGAACGGACTGTCTACATAAACTCTGCCATAAGAAAACAAACTCCAGCCCCTCTTGCTATTGCACCACATGTAGGCAACGGAAAGATACACTCAGAGCTTACAGCACAACTCCCCTCAGGCTCTAAACTGAATGGACTCAAAAAAGATATGAGTACACTCAGCCTACGTAGAGCTGAAGAGGGTTCTTCTGAACGAATATTTGTTGCCTGAAAATTAAATAATAGGCAAAGAGATACTGTATTAACACGTAGCGCGTCTTTCGAACTATGACATGATTACAAACATTTCAATTGCAGCACGTAGACATCAAAAAGACAGCGGAAAGGCATCGTATCAATGGGTTCAACAATTTGCAATTTACTAGTAATAATCTATTCCACATGGTAATGTATCAAATTTCTGCAATACATTCTATACTGTAATATGAATATATGAGTTCAACAGTTTCTGATTTGTAACTACGTACCTATTCCAGACGATATTGCGTCATGTATTTGAACAAAAGCACCGTACACCGATTAATAACGTTAAACGTTGAGAGGTCTAGACACACACATTTATGGTGTTTTCGTGAGAAGAAGAATGGGTATCTCTGAGGGATGAAGTAGTGAAGGCAGCAGACGATCAAGTAGGTAAAAAGACGAGGGCTAGTAGAAATCCTTGGGTAACAGAAGAAATATTGAATTTAATTGATGAAAGGAGAAAATACAAAAATGCAGTGAATGAAGCAGGCAAAAAGGAATACAAACGTCTCAAAAATGAGATCAACAGGAAGTGCAAAATGGCTAAGCAGGGATGGCTAGAGGACAAATGTAAGGATGTAGTGGCTTGTCTCACTAGGGTTAAGATAGATACTGCCTACAGGAAAATTAAAGAGACCATTGGAGAGAAGAGAACCACTTGTATGAGTATCAAGAGCTCAGATGGCAACCCAGTTCTAAGCAAAGAAGGGAAGGCAGAAAGGTGGAAGGAGTATATAAAGGGGCGATGTACTTGAGGACAATATTATGGAAATGGAAGAGGATGTAGACGAAGATGAAATGGGAGATATGATACTGCGTGAAGTGTTTGACAGAGCATTCAAAGACCTGAGTCGAAACAAGGCCGTGGGAGTAGACAACATTCCATTAGAACTACTGATGGCCTTGGGAGAGCCAGTCATGACAAAACTCTACCATCTGGTGAGCAAGATGTATGAGACAGGCGAAATACCCTCAGACTTCAAGAAGAATATAATAATTCCAATCCCAAAGGAAGCAGGTGTTGACAGATGTGAAAATTTCCGAACTATCAGTTAATAACTCACACCTGCAAAATACTAACGCGAATTCTTTACAGACGAATGGAAAAACTGGTAGAAGCGGACCTCGGGGAAGATCAGTTTGGATTCCGTAGAAATGTTGGAACACGTGAGGCAATACTAACCTTACGACTTACCTTAGAAGAAAGATTAAGAAAAGGCAAACCTACGTTTCTAGCATTTGTAGACTTGGAGAAAGCTTTTGACAACGTTAACTGGAATACTCTCTTTCAAATTCTGAAGGTGGCAGGGGTAAAATACAGGGAGCGAAAGGCTATTTACAATTTGTACAGAAACCAGATGGCAGTTATAAGAGTCGAGGGGCATGAAAGGGAAGCAGTGGTTGGGAAAGGAGTGAGACACGGTTGTAGCCTCTCCCCGATGTTATTCAATCTGTATATTGAGCAAGCAGTAAAGGAAACAAAAGAAAAATTCGGAGTAGGTATTAAAATTCATGGAGAAGAAGCAAAAACTTTGAGGTTTGCCGATGACATTGTAATTCTGTCAGAGACAGCAAAGGACTTGGAAGAGCAGTTGAACGGAATGGACAGTGTCTTGAAAGGAGGATATAAGATGAACATCAACAAAAGCAAAACGAGGATAATGGAATGTAGTCAAATTAAATCGGGTGATGCTGAGGGAATTAGATTAGGAAATGACACACTTAAAGTAGTAAAGGAGTTTTGCTATTTAGGGAGTAAAATAACTGATGATGGTCGAAGTAGAGAGGACATAAAATGTAGACTGGCAATGGCAAGGAAATCGTTTCTGAAGAAGAGAAATTTGTTAACATCGAGTATAGATTTAAGTGTCAGGAAGTCGTTTCTGAAAGTATTTGTATGGAGTGTAGCCATGTATGGAAGTGAAACATGGACGATAACTAGTTTGGACAAGAAGAGAATAGAAGCTTTCGAAATGTGGTGCTACAGAAGAATGCTGAAGATAAGTTGGGTAGATCACGTAACTAATGAGGAGGTATTAAATAGGATTGGGGAGAAGAGAAGTTAGTGGCACAACTTGACTAGAAGAAGGGATCGGTTGGTAGGACATGTTTTGAGGCATCAAGTGATCACAAATTTAGCATTGGAGGGCAGCCTGGAGGGTAAAAATCGTAGAGGGAGACCAAGAGATTATTACACTAAGCAGATTCAGAAGGATGTAGGTTGCAGTAGGTACTGGGAGATGAAGAAGCTTGCACAGGATAGGGTAGCATGGAGAGCTGCATCAAACCAGTCTCAGGAATGAAGACCACAACAACAACAACAATCCATTGAAACAAATATAATTGTTGGAAACCTGGAATCTTGCTCCGAAACGATGTAGTTCAGGTTACGAAGCCGAAATATTGTGGGTAACACTATTACCGAGGATTACTAGGATACAGTAATAACCATGAGTACATATCAGCAGTGAAGCTTTGTATGTGGGTTTGTGTGAGTGAGTGAGTGTGTGTGTGTGTGTGTGTGTGTGTTTGTGTAGGAATGATGTCGTGACTGGGGGGGAGGGGGGGTGGCGACATGGTTTTACCCTAGTATCTTTATAACTATACACTGTGTTTATGGGATATGTTTATGTTATTGAAAAATCTTCATGAGCACGTGCGATTCCGATGTGATTGGGAACATCTGAATGAGAAAGCTGTGAAAGTTCAATGGTAACTGAAAGCCGTGTTTCGAGGCCAGCTCGTTTACCTCATCTGAGCGCACTTGATTTCTTCCTGGGGCATCACGTGAAAAGTCTTGTTCACGCGACACCTATCGTGACTTAAGAGCGTCTCTTGCCAATAATTCTAGCTGCCGGTGACAATATTCGATCAACACTGCGGTTAGTCGAACGCGTCCGACAGAATTTTGTGCGACACCGTTAGCCATGCACAGAAGAGTCGTTTCTGGACAAGGGTTCCCTGCATGAAACTGATACATTCTGCAGCACCTCTGGAATGTTCTGTTATCGCCGCGGGAAACAGTGTATACAGCTTTCTCGATATTTTAACAAATAACTCACATGGTCATGTCCCAGTGTCGTTTCAGACAGGTGAACTTTGTTTTAGCAACGAAGCGGATTCCTTATCTTGGATAAATATAGCAAAGTCAGTTTGTTTACTTCTAAAGCAAAAGCATTATTTAAAAACTTCAAAGAATTTTTTTTGTTTCCTGTTTAACTTTTCTCTGTACTAATTTACTTTTAATGATTTAACTACTATCAGTTGCATATGTTTCGAATGCTACTAAGGTATCTCAGATACACAGATAAGAGCCCTTGTTCAGTAGAGTTCAGCGTAAAAAGAACTCAGTATTATAATGACTGACTCGTCACATCTGTTATTTGAGACTGACAATAAACTCAGTACTTTTCAGTCATAATGTACATTATTAGCTTTGAACTGAAACTTATTTTATCCATCGATCGTCTTTTAAGGTGTTTTGTAAGAAATTGTTTCACAGAATAAATGTAATACATTACAGAAAAGAAACATTTTTTCAAAGAAGAATAATTTTTGCTCTGTAACAGTTCTGCAAAGCTTTTCTAGTGAAGGAGAAGCCATCGGCCTAAAATGGAGATGAATTGCAATGGGTGTATAGCTATGAATTTATAAAGACTGCCGGCCGAAGTGGCCGTGCGGTTAAAGGCGCTGCAGTCTGGAACCGCAAGACCGCTACGGTCGCAGGTTCGAATCCTGCCTCGGGCGTGGATGTTTGTGATGTCCTTAGGTTAGTTAGGTTTAACTAGTTCTAAGTTCTAGGGGACTAATGACCTCAGCAGTTGAGTCCCATAGTGCTCAGAGCCATTTTTATAAAGACTGAATGTCTTTCCAGGAATGGCCGATTGGCCATTGTACTACTTGTTTTCATTTTAACTGTTGCTAGGACAAAATAGTTGCAAATGAAAGCAGACTAAGAGATAATAAAATTTATTACCTGAACCAATGGCTACAATCTTGTCCCGATTGACCACATCTTGCATAGGAAACAAAAACTGAAAATTATACCCTCCTCTACGTTCTCCTTGCTGATCCTTTCCAATGTCCACAGGAAGTAGTGCGCAAATCCCGTACTAGCACAGGTATCGCAAAATGTAGCGAAATTATTGAAATCCTGCAATTGTAGTAGCTTCTACTATGTGGGGAAGACCACAATCGAGTGTACTTTTAGTTGCACTGATAAGACTCAATTACTAATCAGCAGTGAGGTATATTACCTGTCCTGATAGTGATAAATTTTATATTGGCCAATGAGGCAGAGAGAGACAGCAACCCAGATGGCTGAACATGAACGCAGCTATAGGTTGTGGAATTATGACTCCACACTTTCTGAGTAAATACCGAGTGATGGCCACAGCTACCAGTCACAGTCCCATGTTCTCCACTTACCAAACAAAGGCCAAAAACTCAGTCTGATGGAAGCCCAGAAAGACAACAAACATCTGGCCCACAGTCCTGATTTAGCATTAAATGACTGAACACAACTCAGTGCTTACTCTTTTGTAAACTTTATTTAATCTTCACGGTTTTCCAGTAATTCCCACGCTGTCTGTTTCTTTCTATTCCTCGATTTTCCTGTATTTATTTATTTTATTGTCGTTTCCTGTGTGCTTCATATTTTCTGCTGTTACAACTGTCAATTCTATTTTTTACTTATTTCTGTATCACTTTCCATAAGCAATACCTCCTCAAGCTGTTCTTTAGTACTCGCGGCGATTACTGATCTTATTTGGTTAAGGTTGTTAATTTAGTTTAAACCGTGATAATGTCACTGTTTCTCGATTACTGTGTTAATTATTTTCCTGGTTTTCTCTCTTTATATTTATTTAGTGTTCAGCTTGTTTAATTGCGTTACTACTACACTGTCAAGGATGACATTTACCGTGTGTTCGTGCCATTAATATCTCCTCCAATGTTTCTCATGAAAATTCTAACTGCTAATTGCTTTGTCGACGATAGTAATTTATGGTCTGATGCTTTTCTTGTAAGTCGCAATCCAGTTAACTAAATAAATTAACCATGTAGAACAAAGACGCTATTGTGCTACTCATTTATTACTACACTAGACTCTTGCTAAACCGACCATTCATCGCACATAAGGGTGACGGATTAGTGGAAGTGCCGGATTTTTGAGAGTGTCTAAAATTTAGTGTAAACACATAGGGATTATACTTTATCAAATCAAAAGATGCATTCATTTTTACAGAAAACAAAGTCCTTGAGTGTGTACATGCGTATTAGTATCACTCGACATTCACTATGAAACATGTCCCAAAGTTTTAGTTGTATGCATGATGATACAGAACGGTAGTTTTCTTTATCACACAACGGCCTTACAAACATTTCATAGGTCCTGTTATGTTTCTTATTGTTACATAATGTACTCCACGGAGACGTCTCCAGCTTCAGCACCAGCTGTTTGAGATATCCTCATGATCTCTCCTCCCATGTCCTCTTCATTATCAGTTTCATCGTGACCTTATGATTACTTTTTTTCTGCTGAAGCTTGGTCAGAAATAATTGCTCGTCCAATACTATTGCCAGCAACAATGGATTTCTGCCAATACCCTCAGTACAGTTTATATCTAATTTCGAGTTTCTGATTGAGGTCTAGCATAACGTGTTTCCCTTTAGAAGCTATGATAATGATTCGTAAGGAAAGCCACAAATTCGAAGTGTACAGGAATGTTGAACATTACAATTACACCACTGGCCATTAAAATGGCTACACCAAGAAGAAATGCAGATGATAAACGGGTATTCATTGAACAAATATATTATACTAGAACTGACATGTGATTACATTTTCACGCAATTTGGGTGCATAGATCCTGAGAAATCAGTACCCAGAACAACCACCTCTGGCCGTAATAACGACCTTGATTCGCCTGGGCATTGAGTCAAAAAGCGCTAGGATGACGTGTACAGGTACAGCTGCCCATGCAGCTTCAACACGTTACCACAGTTCATCAAGAGTAGTGACTAGCGTATTGTGACGAACCAGTTGCTCGGCCACCATTCACCAGACGTTTTCAATTGGTGAGATATCTGGAGAATGTGCTGGCCAGGGCAGCAGTAGAACATTTTCTGTATCCAGAAAGACCCGTACAGGACCTGCAACATGCGGTCGTGCATTATCCTGCTGAAATGTAGGGTTTCGCAGGGATCGAATGAAGAGTAACACTTCGGAAATGTAACGTCCACTGTTCAAAGTCCCGTCAATGCGAACAAGAGGTGACCGAGACATGTAACAAATGGCACCCCATACCATCACGCCGGGTGACACGGCAGTATGGCGATGACGAATACACGCTTCCAATGTGCGTTCACCGCGATGTCGCCAAAGACGGATGCGACCATCATGATTTTGTAAACAGTACGTGGATTCATCCGAAAAAATGACATTTTGCCATTCGTGCACCCAGGTTCGTCGTTGAGTACACCATCGCAGGCGTTCTTGTCTGTGATGCAGCGTGAAGGGTAACCGCAGCCGTGGTCTCCGAGCTGATGGTCCATGCTGCTGCAAACGTCGTCGAAGTGTTCGTGCAGATGGTTGTCGTCTTCCAAACGTCCCCATCTGTTGACTCAGGGATCGAGACGTGGCTGCACGATCCGTTAGGGCCATGCGGATAAGATGCCTGTCATCTCGACTGTTAGTGATACCAGGCCGTTGGGATCCAGCACGGCGATCCATTTTACACTCCTGAACCCACCGATTCCATATTCTGCTAACAGTCATTGGATCTCGACCAACGCGGGCAGCAATGTCACGATACGATAAACCGCAATCGTGATAGGCTACAATCCGGCCTTTATCAAAGTCGGAAACGTGAAGGTACGCATTTCTCCTCCTCACACGAGGCATCACAACAACATTTCACCAGGCAACGCCGGTCAAGTGCTGTTTGTGTATGAGAAATCGGTTGAAAACTTTCCTCATGTCAGCACGTTGTAGGTGTCGGCACCGGCGCCAACCTTGTGTGAATGCTCTGGTAAGCTAATCCTATGCATATCACAGCATCTTCTTCCTGTTGGTTAAATTTCGCGTGTGTAGCACGCCATCTTCGTGGTGTAGCAATTTAATGGCCAGTAGTGTAACTAGCAACGTTGTTGCAGACGAAATTTCATTATTGTAGGCGTCATTTCAGGTTGTACGACTAGAAGCTGGAAGTGTGCCGGTTTACTGAGAGACCGGACTATTGAGGACCGTATTAGCGAGAGTTTAGTGTACTTATTTCCATAAAATTTCGGGTGAAAGGAATGAATCATACTTAGCGGAAAAGAGTCATAAACAAAAAGTATAAATATGTTGCCCTGCGCTATCTGTCTGCGTCGTATCTCTACCAAGTCAACCACTTCACCTCGGTGAGTGATTCTTCGTGTTACATTTGTTGATGTTCCGCATAGGTAAGTCAGCTCTTTACGTCACGAGTTATAGCAGCAATAGTCGGACTGCCTCATCATCATGTTGTTCGAGAGATGGCTGAGTTGGACTCACCACCGCACATGAAATGGAGCTGTGACGGCGGCGTGGGCGGACAAAGGCGGGCCCGCGGCAGACGGAGCTAATCGACTAATCGAGTAATCGACTGCTGGCGCTGCGCCGCGGGATGGCCGCCCCGCTCAGCGGGGAACCCCCGGCTGAGGACGGCTTCATCGCAGGCGGCAGGGACGGCACAATCAGCAGCTTTTGTCGCCTGTGGGTAGGGACGCCGGGGCGGAAAGCAAAGGATATAACGCCTCGGCAACATGATAAACGACTCGCAGCTTCCACAGTCTGTGTTGGATCCGATATGTGAGTTCTTAATAACCAGGTAACTCTCTCGGAATAAGCAGAAAAGGTTTTATTCCATCAAGAATTGAAGATGATGTGTCAGTAACGCTTCTGTGGTTTGATTAAGTCCTGTCTTTGTAGACGGCTCTAGCAGACTATGTGCTGAAAATGAGAAAATTTGTTGACGGTAGTTATTACAAATGTTTTATTATCTTGAGCACCTCTAATAGCACGCAGGGATTTCTTCGTATTTGCAGTTATTCCATGTTGAGAGTTGTGATCTCCTAACAATCATAATATGGTTCGCCAATGTTGTGCCATTATTAGCTGATATTTTCATATATTTCGAGAATAACACATGTTCAAAAGTACTGTATTACATAAAACACTGCTGCTCGTCAGTTTGAATACCTCGAATGAAGTTAATTTTTCTCAGAACTTCGACTGTCTTCCGGACCGAAACCACAACCTCGCAAAATTCACCTAAAGACATCGTCCTATTTATTAATACGTACGGTAGTCCGTTTTATTATATTTTATATTCTCTTGAAGCGGTATGAACGGTAAATAATCTTACGACATAAACACGATAGAAGGTGTGCCTGTAGGACAATGATCATCAAACTTTTTGCTCAAAAGCCAGCGATATCACTGAGACTGTAGTCTTTTAATTTTGCGTGGTGTAAGGAACGTATTTATTATCACTCGTCGAAGACAAAGGTGTTTACCTAGAACTTCTTAGTTAGTAAATTTTACCCTTGTCTCGCTTAAGCGCAATGTCTTACTCTTTACAAAACTTTTTCTGCAAATACATGTTCGACTCGAGTGAAATTTGTGAGATTAGAACAAAATTATGCATGGAACATACTTTTTCCAACCTATTTTTTTCCTCACTTTGTAAATCTTTATCTGAAGTTCACTTAGAAATTAATTATGATTTTTAACTTTTTTGTTCCTAGATGGGTGGATCTTCAGTCTTCTGACTGGTTTGTCGCAGCCAGCCATTACTTCTTCAATTGTTATCAGTCCATGTAATTGTCATCTTTTTGTAACACCACATCCCAAACGCTTTGATTCTCTCGTTCACCACTTTTCCCACAGTCTACATAATGCCGTGCTTGAGAAGAAGATTCTCTGGAACTTCTTCTTCAAATTCCGGACTATCTTTCTTAACAGTAAACACCTTTAGCCAGGAATTTCCTTTCTACCTCCGCTAATCTGCATGTAGTGTATTATCTGTCTTTCCCTGAACCTTATACCTATGGTTGTTAGACGTTCAAAGACCTTGCACAATTTTACGTTGTCAGGCGCTTTTTATAGAGCGATAAATTCTGTGAAAGCGTTTTGATTTTTCTTGTATTACCTCCAGTGCAACTTCAGATCTGCTTCTATGTTGACTTTTCCTCCCCTGAAGTCAGGCCGATCCTCGTCTAACAGAACCTCAATTTCTTTTACATTCTTTTGTATATTATTCTCGTCGGTAACATGAATCCGTGCACTGTTAAGCTGATTGTGTGATAGTTTAAGCATTTATCTGCCATTGCCATCTAAGGGATTGTGTGCACTATATTTTTCAGGAAGTCCCTTGGTACGTCTCCAGCTTCTTAGATTCTTCACGTTATCTTTACTGCGGTCTTCATTCCGAAGATTCGTTCGATGTATACGCTAATCTATCCCACTTTAGCGTCTCTATTGCAACCTACATGGATCTGAGTGCGCTTGCTATAGTCAACCCTTGGTCTCGCTGTGCTGCTTTTATATCCCGCACTTCCCACTGTTACCAAGTTCTCTATTTATTTTCGATTCAGCGTACCCTCATTAGATATCCGAACTACCCATGGAATTTTCAACATTCTTTTTTAGAGCCACATTTCAAAGCAATCTCTTCCCTCCAGAATGAAATTTTCGCTCTGCAGCGGAGTGTACACCGATATGAAACTTCCTGGCAGATTAAAACTGTGTGCCGGATGGAGACACGAACTCGAGACCTTTGCCTTTCGCGGGCAAGTGCTCTACCGAGGTCCAGAGTTCAAGTTTTAACCTACCAGGAAATTTCAGTCTCTTCCCCTCTTGTCAGCACTGTTTATCGCTGACGCTCCGCTTCCGCATTGGTTTACACTCCATACAAATACTTTCAGAATAGACATCCTAACGTTAGAATGTGAAGAAAATATTTTTTTGCATATAGTAAGCGTTTAAAGTAACGACTTGACCCACAATAATTTATGGTAGCTAAGACCAGGCGACGGGTCAAAAGCTACCGAGTAAAATACAATGAGCATAAATGAGATTTTTTAAGAATGTTAAAAGATGTACGAGGATAGGTAGGATATGAAATGAAGCTAGTAAAAAGCATTGAATACAAAATCAGAACATAATTAAACATTAAATAATAGACAGAACTGGACCGATCATTTACAAAGAACAGAAAATACCAGACCTCCCAAGGCAGCGTTGCATTACACGCTGGGGGAAAGAAAGACTCGAAGACGATCCAGGACACACCGCAGACAACTGTGAAACAGGAACGGGCAATAATATCTTATCCATTACGTGCAGAAAAAAATGGTTCAAATGGCTCTGAGCACTATGGGACTCAACTGCTGAGGTCATTAGTCCCCTAGAACTTAGAACTAGTTAAACCTAACTAACCTAAGGACATCACAAACATCCATGCCCGAGGCAGGATTCGAACCTGTGACCGTAGCGGTCTTGCGGTTCCAGACTGCAGCGCCTTTAACCGCACGGCCACTCCGGCCGGCTTATGTGCAGAAGAAGAGCTGGTAAGTTAACTAACGATCTTCAGAAAACAGAATGTATTTATAAGTTGGTTGTAAACACTTGAAACGAAAGGAAAATTTTATACGTCGCATGCACAAAATATAAAAGATTACAATATCAACACAAAGTTTCATACTCCTGTGGCGTTACGTGTAGGTGTATCAAATTAAAGAACCGTCTTAGTTACACAATACAGGAAAATTATTTCTACATATTTCTGTTGTATGAAGTTCACAACGGAGGCAAGCGTTTAAAAAAATAAATTAAATTTAAAAAAGCCATTCAGATGGGGCAGAGAAAATTGCCGAAATAGGTATGCAGTGCAAGAATGAGTGAGGCTCAATACCTACCATTAACCATATGGTTCTTCAGGACCAGGAAACAACGAAACTACACTCTACGTGATTCCTTTCATATAAAATATTACAAGATATTGAATATCGTAAGCCCACTGAGAATGGGGGTAGAAGACAAATTCTCTGTCTGCCTCTATGTCTTCCACGCTCTCTCTTTCTCACTCTCTCTCTCTCTCCCTCCCTCTCTCTCTCTCTCTCTCTCTCTCTCTCTCTCTCTCTCTCTCTCTCTCTCTCTCTCACACACACACACACACACACACACACACACACACACACACACACACACACACTCTCTCTCTCTCTCTCTGTCTTAAATCGCGCATTGATAACATAGGGATGTCCCAGAAGGACAGACAAAAACAGAATCAAGATGCACAACAGAAATGAGACCTGTGTATCACTTGCACATTACGCCTAAATAATTGTAGTATGTGAAGCGCTGAAGATGTTCAGCAAACTGCAATCGCATACTGTAGTGTTTATTCGCTTTATTATAGGCATTATCTTACATTTATTCACTTTTAAAAAGAGCTGCCATTCATTATGTCAAATGGTACGTTGTCCAAGATTATTGCACTTCTTTGTGATGGTCCGAAGACGATACTTTCCTGTAGTCCACGGCACTGTCAGCGGCAATGTTTTAGTTTGTTGGTGAAGAACGTAACGAGCAGCAAATAGATCTGAAAAGTTTTGTTTTAATACTATAACTGGCTTCGGTATGTCATGCCCATCTGTAGATGGTTAGTTTTTCCAATTACATTAACGTTGTTTTCGTCAGCAGCGTGTCGTCTTCAAATTTGCAAATTATGTATAAGGATTGGAATGGCCATCCGCCAGAATGTAAAGAGATTGGTCCCAAACATCGGTTTTTATGAACAAAGTGCCTATGGACCACAGTTATTGAAAAACAGTTAACATATTACTTTGCTCATGCTCATGAAAAGGGAAATATTAGTTTGCCCATAATGAATTATAAGTATCCTAGGATGTATATAAAACATTTTATTATCATTACAATTTTGCATTTAGTTGAGTTTATGGCCTCACAAAGATGAAAACTGCCGTGGGTGGGAAGCTTGAAACACGTTTGCTTATATCAGAGTTCAGATTTAAACAGCTGAAGACTGGCATCATAAACATATCATTTCCATTATACATTTAATCAAGTTAAAATTATAGCATAGTATAGGAAAACTAAAAACTGAAATTATTTGTTATTAGGTTTCTGCAGATGTTTATCTAGTGTATTTATTTTCTTTGGTGTTCGTTTTCTTCTATAGTAGTTGTTGCTGTATTAAGTAGTGCAGATGTTTTCCAAAGAAGTGGAAATATTATTGTTCAGAGTTCTGTCAGGGTCTATGATGCGCTTAGTTTTGGTGCTGTGTACTATGTTAAGTAGTACTGTGTTACTGGAGTGGAAAAGTGGAAAACCGAAAAGACTTGCAACATGTTATTAGATTATGGCTAGAAAGGAAATACATGTAAATACTTTTTTGTGTTGGTCGTTGTGAATTTACTGAAGATAATTCTATGCCTTCAATTTTATTAGGAAAGTGATCAGTTATTATTTATGGCTTAAATCTATTATCTTTTGATACTGTTTCGATAATATTGTTTTCATTCTCCTTGGCAGATGAACTAAGGAGACTTTTATGTTGATTGTTTAACATGGGCGTAAAATAAACGATTTTGTGCCATGTAGGGTGGCATGAACAGCTATTCATAATAACATCAGTGGTGGTGGGTTTTCTATTACCTCCAAAAGCATGCTTTTAATTCAAATTTTTTATTCTAAGGTAAAGAAAATTGTTGCCCTCATCTCTGTTATAATCAATGTTAAATTTGATATTAGGGTCCTTGCTACTCATGATACTTGCAAAATTAATCAGTTTTATCTACTGTGGGTTCCCAATCAACAGGATGATTGTATTGTAAACATACATTTTGTAACAAATTCAGTTTGTCTTTTAAATGTTTACTGGCACTGAGATATTTATTTTCCATATTGTTTGAATATCAACCAAAAGGCCTGCAAGACTGCTTCCAATTGCTAGACCATATGGAAGAATACAGACTTTGTTGTTGATTGAGAAGGAGTTCTGTGCTAGAATTAGTTCTAACTTGCAAGTATATCTCTGCCATGTAAAGTTATTTATTTTTATAGTAAACTGCACGTAATTATTTCAGTAGTATCATGGACAAATATTTTTTAGAGGTTCTCAGTTCCCATAGAAGCAAATCTGGCATTGTCTGCTTTGTGTAGATCACTGATATCATTCTTACGTTCTTAGAGATTTCCGATGGAAAAGTTGTTATTAAATGTGTAGAAACTGGTGAGAATATTTTTAAGCTTCTTTGAGATGTATTATGCAGATGTGTTCCTTAAATTAACGATGGGTATATTCAGCAATGACGTTTATGAAATTTTGGTAGAAGTTTCGGTTTGATGTAATGTGTTTACTACTAAGCTATGTTAGACATCAGCAACTGATAAAAGGTAGTTGAATTTCTTAATTTCCTAAGATGTGCTTGATATTTAGATGTGAATTTCAGTTCTCTTATGTCATTTTAAGGAAAGAATTCTAGGGCTTTGCTGATGGCTACTGCAGTGTTACCTATACAACAAGGGGTGCATCATCTGTAATTTTTTTTATTAATGCCAGTGAATATTTCTGAATCGGTTTTCCCTGAGTTGTATGTTGATTATTGATTTCTTGCAATAATCTTTTTGGTCTTTGAAATAACAGAATTTTGTTCACTTGAACATAGGCTGGTTGTGGGACATGCTGTTTTTGTGCTGACAGTTAAGTAACTGATGTTCTTGCCATTGAATTTAGGAGTAATGTTATGCGTAATGCCAAGCTCGGCATCATCAAATAAAATGCAGGTAAAGGTTATTGCGCTATCATAGAATTCAAGTTCTGATGCATTGAGTGGTCAGTAAAATAATGAATTAATTTTGAAGTACGAGCCTGAACTTTCTTCTTTTGTCTTGTGGAGATGATTAGCTTTTGCACGCTTATCTATTTTTAATGTTATCTAAGATTTGCAAGAAATATGTTGGATGCATATGATTACTGAGTTTCAGGCGCAGTTTATATATATTTGTTTGTTTGGGGTGTCTTTGTACTCGTGGATGGATTTGATTTCAATTTTTAACCACATAATTTCTCGCTTACACTTGGTAATCTCTGCAGATTTATTGTGAGCTTTGAATGTTAGCTTGAAAGTTTCAAGATTACATTTAAAACTAGAAAGTTCTTATTAAAATTTATAGCTTGAATTATCTTAATAGCCATCAGTTTGCAGTTAATGAATGTATAAGGAGTTTAGAATGCCTAGTTAGAAAATATCAATGTTATTTTATCCATGGTGGGACTCCTGCGTTCGGTGGTGTTTAAGGACTGTTGATGTTGCATTTATTTTCTAATAAATGATTTACACACATTCTAAAACTAAAAAGAAAGTAAATATACAACAGCGGCGCACAGCAAAGGAATTATACGAATGGGACCGATTTCGGTAGATGTGATGTACATGTAGAGACAAAGACATGATTAAAATTTCAGAAAAATTTTATGATTTATTCAAGAGAAAAAGCTTCACATATCGAGCAAGTCATTAAGATGTTGGTCCACTTCTGACCCTTACACAAACAGTTACTTGGCTTGGCTTGGCTTCATTGATAGAGTTGTTGGATGTCCTCCTGAGAGATACTGTGACAAAATCTGTCCAATTGGCGCTTTAGATCATCAAAATTCCGGGTTGGTCGAAGGCCTGCCCATAGTGATCCAAACGTTCTCAATTGGACAGAGATCCGGCGACCTTGCTGGTTAAGGTTGGGTTTGGCAAGGACGAAGACAGGCAGTAGTAACTCTCGTTATGTGCACAGCCATAGCTAAGGATGGCTTGCCACGAAGGGAAATAGAACTGAATGTAAATATCATTAACCTACCGCTGTGCTGTAATGGTGCCGCAGATGACAACCGAAGGAGTACTGGTATGAAGTGAAATGGTACCAAAGGCTATCAATCTTGATTGTCGCAGATAACAGTCAGGTTAGTAACCAAACGCTGTCGGCTTCGCAGGTTATGGGGGCTCATTTCGAAGCTGGAGGATATTTCTACTGCAGTGAATGAGATTCTAGGCCGATTGTGCCCAACACCACTGCAAACGGGCTTGTTGGTGTAAACAGGGGCCGCTTGAGCTCAGCCCCTTTCCTGTGAGCCGCCTGTTAATGGTCCTTTTGGTCACTGAAGCACCGGTTGCATGTCGGATCGAACGTGAATCCACGGTACTGAATGCATTGACTGCTCGATCCTCACGTTTTGTCGTCTCTCTAGACCGATCGCTTCCTTCTTGACGCTGTATTCGTCCGTGGCTCATCCATTCCTGCCAACGTCGTCAAATAGTGGCGTTGCTCCTTTCAAATGTCAAGCGATTCGCCGATTACTGCAACCGGCTTCTTTGAGCTCAACTACATGTTCTCTTTGAAATGCTGGTGTCTGCTTATTTTGTCATGCACCTGTCTGCGATGCAACTAAGTACACTGAATGAAACTTGCAGAGGATTTATGCCATGATATCGACATGTCCCTTGTTTACTCTTGCCAGCTGCGTTGTAGAATTTAGCCTGCAGCGTCACATATGCATTTGTCGACAGCCAAAGCCAAAGTTTACAGTTTTGCATTTTACTTCGATACGTGTATTAATATCTATTTATAGCCACGTCCCCCCCCCCCCCCCCATCACACTCTCTCTCTCTCTCTCTCTCTCTCTCTCTCTCTCTGCTCTTTCTGCTCTCTGTATACTTCTGACTCACTTTTTTTTGTCTTTGAATGTATACTAATGATATTTGTGGTCCTAAAAGTTTCATTTGAGAACACTTTATGCGACATTCACTGCTGTTGAACTTTCGCTGTCCAATATCAAGTACTCGGTTCCACCAGTCGAGTTCGGAACTCGCCTTCAATTCGAACCAACATGCGTCGATTTGCATTACTTATACTGCTAAGATGGCGGTGATCTGGCCATATGATGCTGAAGCTCTTCAGATTTGAACCGACATTATCAGCAGTCTGGATCCTAATATCAAGATTATAGTGTAGATAGCGTGAGAAGGAAATTTATGATGTTTAGTTTTACGTACATCAGAGGGGTGACTAGACCACTCGGTATAACCCAAGCCAAGGTAAACTGTTCTATATCTCTTCTCATAAAGATTTCATAATTCGGTCCAGAAGAGATCCGTTATGGATTTTTCGACACGCAGAATTTCACGTACCTTAAAAAATAGGAAGATTGAATTATGTTAATGGTACACAGACCACCAAATAAACAGTAGAGGAAACAATCTCAATAAAGTTCTTCAAAAGCAGTTGGAGTACAATATACACTTTATGACAATGACACTTGATGTGAAATAACAGCTGCATATGAATGAAATATACAAGCTGCGGAAATGAGGTTTTTAAGAAGAGAAGCTGGTTGTAGACACCGTGATATGATAATGAACATATCAGAGTGTAAAGAAACAAAAGGTAGTAATGTCACTAGACTGAATGAAACGAAATGCCTAAAATAATAATGATTTACTGATTAACACGGAAGGACAGGAAACTGACGCACTAGGAAAGGGGTGTCACACGCCACTTCAGTCCGGAAACGCACTGCTGCTACGGTCGCAGGTTCGTATCCTGCCTCGGGCATGCATGTGTGTGATGTCCTTAGGTTAGTTAGGTTTAGGAAGTTCTAAGTCTAGGGGACTGATGACCTCAGATGTTAAGTCCCATAGTGCTTAGAGCCATTTTCAAATAAGGCCGGGACCGAGGGTAAGTGGCTGCACGTCATTAACAGGGTTAGGCTGCGACCCAGCAAAAAAAATAAAAATGTATTCACCTCTAGTGAGACGGTGATTGGCTGAAGCCATACTTGGCAACGCAGACGCGACGCGGTGGGGAGACCCTCATTATATAAAAAGCATTTTGAGACATAAAATTTCTATCTCTCTCTCGTCTCGAGGCAGACCACAGAAGTGTGTGGAAATAAGCGAGGGCATTGAGAGCTTTGCTTTCTGCAAAGTGAGGACGATAAGCGTCACGTATCGTGGCGACAAATAGCACAGCGGTAGTTAATTATTCCTTCGGAAATTTTTGTGGGCAAAGAAATTATGCATGTCGCTCTAACCCATAGTGAGTGTGAAATAGCCATTATTTCGACTAGAGAAAGATTACCATTCTGCGGAACACAGGAAAGTTGCAACTGAGTGAATTCAGTCAAGGCCAGAGTATGGAATTAGCGTTTCAGATCCAGCTTGGAGACAACGCCGTTGCAGATTCTGCTAGGTAAAGTAATCACGCGCATTAGGCCACAGTAAATGTTGAGTCTAAATTTTGCGCACTCCAACTTGCGTACGCTTTTACCACTGAATATCAAAAGCTAGGATAATAACTTACCCTCGCATTGTGTACATGAGAGTTTTTTCATTGGTTCAAAAAGCAAATTTATTCTCCACCGACTCAGTGCATTGACCAGCTACGACAACGTACATTTAAATGAGCTAATGAGGATTTTTAGCAATCAGTCTTTCCTGTGATAAAAAAATTTTCATGTGTACAGGTAACGGTTTTAATAATCGCCACTTCAATATTTCCAAGAATTAAATATTTTGTTATTGAGAGTCAAAAGTAACTGAACATGATTTTTGTTTATCACTTGACCCCTGAAAGCAACAGTTGATAAATTATATGTAGAATAAAAAAAGGGAATAGCTGTGTTGTCTTTCTAGAACAGACCCCAAACTTTCACTTTTATTAATTCATGCATTCTAGGTAGCTGACAACAGCATTTCTAACGATTTCCTTTACGATCCGCACCTGATATTAGCTGCCTTACAGGGCGAGGGTCATATTTACTTAGAATGTCTGTTTGACACCCTGAGCTTGAGAAGACAGTACAGATGTTTTGTCCATTTGCACGTTAAGTGGTAAACTAAGTTTGCACACATTAGTACAATCGCTGTGGAGTTACAAAGGTCGGGTGTACGACAGACGTTCCATCTGATCGTACACTACTAGTAGATTCTCTAAAAACAAAACCTGTAAAACACAATAAACCAACTCAACAAAGGAAGATAGCTAATAAAGAACTCAAACAGAACAGTGAAGTTAGCAAGGATATCAACAATAAAATAGTGACAATTAAACTTCTGACTGACGAAGAAAACAGTGCCAGAGTATGGGAAGAGATGAAAAACATTATGCTAACCACTACTCGAGAAAAAATACGGTATAAAAGAAGATATCGTAAACAGAAATGGATGACTGATGAAATTCTTTCATTGACGGATGAACAGCGAAGGTACAAATCCCAGTTAGATCAAAATAGGCACAATAATATCCAGACAATCATAAGATCGAAGACTAGAGCAGCAAAAAATGAATGACTACAACATAAACGTGAAGAAATTGAAAGCTTGCAAGCTTCACATGACGATTTTAACTTGCATAAAACCTTAAAAGAAACTGTTTGGATATGTAGAAGAAAAAAATCTCTCTATTAACCAACAAAAATAATAAAATAGTTCTAGACACCATTGAGGAGAAAGACATATGGGAAGACTACATTAAGAACCTCTTCTCAGATGATAGACCAAATGTTGAGACTTCTAGGAACAACAATGTAACAGGACCTCCAATCATGAAAGAAGAAATCGAGAAAGTCTTAAAAAACTCAAATACCAATAAAGCCACAGGGCCTGATAAAACTCTAATCGAACTTATTAAACTCATTGGAGAAGAAGGTATCAGAGTCTTATACAAACTGCTTAACAAAATTTGCGACACTGGTCATTACTCTGCCGAATGGCTGTAATCAAATTTCATTCCATTACCAGAGAAGAGGAATGCGAAATGATGTGAAGATTACAGACTCATTAGTCTTATGAGCCATTCTTAGAAAATATTTCAAAGAGTCATCCATCGTAGGCTATACAAAAAAATGTGAGAAATTCATTAGTGAGACACAGTTTGCATTTAGGAAATGTTTATGTGCAAGAGAAGCAATAGTTGCACTACAAGTTCTAGTACCAAACAGCTATGATCAGGGTGAAAATATAGGCCTCTGTTTTATTGACTGAGAAAAAACATTCGATAGAATACAACGTCATAAACTGATGGAAATTCTCAAAAGAATTTATATAGATGAGAAAGATATCCTCTGTATAGAGAATTTATATTGGAATCAGACAGCGCAGATTAAATTTTATAATGAGGTCACAGATTTGATCAATATATGTAGAAGAGCCCCGACAAGGATGCATACTATTTAACTTATACTCTGAGAGTATGTTCCAGGAGGCACTTTATGATGCAGAAAAAGGCATGAAGGTTAACCGAGTGTATATCAACAGCATTCGTTATGCTGATGACACACTGTTGATAGCTGATAATTTAGACGACCTTCAACAACTCGTCAGCATAATTGGAGATTACAACAGTACTATAGGTCTAAACATTAACATCATAAAGACTAATTTTATGATTGCCACACGAGAGTCCGACCCATTTAAAGATGCAAATCTACGATTTAAAGGGTCTGCAATACAAAGAGTCAACAAGTTTGAATACCTCGGAACTTGGCTTTGTAAAGACTGGCGATCAGATTTGGAAATAAAATGTCGCATAGAAAACGTCCGAAACGCCTTCGCTGAATTTAAGAATACTCTTACAAGCACAGACCTAGACCTAAAGCTTAGAATCCGATTTGTAAAATGCTACATCTGGTCCGTGCTTCTATATGACTCTGGACACTAAATATGACAACAACGAAGACCTTAGAGGTCTCAGAAATGTGGATCTATCGCAAAATGCTTAAAATACCTTGGACTGCAAGAATAACCAACACCGAAGTACTGGAACGACTGAACAAGCAAAGGGTAATGTTGACAGTGCTTAAAAGAAGAAAAACTGCATACCTAGGATATATAGTACGGAATACCAAATATATGCTGCTGCAGTTAGTTATACAAGCAAAGATTGAAGGAAAAAGAAGACAAGGGCGAAGAAGAACCTCCTGGTTGGACAATATCTACATCTACATCTGCATTCATATGCCGCAAGCCACACAACTGTATGTGGCGGAGGTCACTTTACGTGCCACTGTCATTTCCTCCCTTTCCTGTTCCAGTCGCGTATGGTTCGCGGGAAGAACGACTGCCGGAAAGCCTCCGCGCGCGTTCGAATCTCCCTAATTTTACATTCGTGATCTCCTCGGGAGGTATAAGTAGGGGGAAGCAATATATTCGATACCTCATCCCGAAACGCACCCTCTCGAAACCTGACGAGCAAGCTACACCGCGATGCAGAGCGCCTCTCTTGCAGAGTCTGTCATTTGAGTTTGCTAAACATCTCCGTAACGCTATCACGGTTACCGAATAACCTTGTGAAGAAACGCACCGCTCTTCTTTGGATCTTCTCTATCTCCTCCGTCAACCCGATCTGGTACGGATCCCACACTGATGAGCAATACTCAAGTATAGGTCGAACGAGTGTTGTGTAAGCCACCTCCTTTGTTGATGGACTACATTTTCTAAGGCCTCTCCCAATGAATCTCAACCCGGTACCCGCCTTACCAACAATTACTTTTATATGATCATTCCACTTCAAATCGTTCTGCACGCATACTCACAGATATTTTACAGAAGTAACTGCTACCAGTGTTTGTTCCGCTATCATATAATCATACAATAAAGGATCCTTCTTTCTATGTATTCGCACTACATTACATTTGTCTATGTTAAGGGTCAGTTGCCACTCCCTGCACCAAGTGCCTATCCGCTGCAGATCTTCCTGCATTTCGCTACAATTTTCTAATGCTGCAACTTCTCTGTTTACTACAGCATCATCCGCGAAAAGCCGCATGGAACTTCCGACACTATCTACTAGGTCATTTATATATATTGTGAAAAGCAATGGTCCCATAACACTCCCCTGTGGCACGCCAGAGGTTACTTTAACGTCTGTAGACGTCTCTCCATTGATAACAACATGCTGTGTTCTGTTTGCTAAAAACTCTTCAATCCAGCCACACAGCTGGTCTGATATTCCGTAGGCTCTTACTTTGTTTATCAGGCGACAGTGCGGAACTGTATCGAACGCCTTCCGGAAGTCAAGAAGAATAGCATCTACCTGGGAGCCTGTATCTAATATTTTCTGGGTTTCATGAACAAATAAAGCGAGATGGGTCTCACACGATCGCTGTTCCCGGAATCCATGTTGATTCCTACAGAGTAGATTCTGGGTTTCCAAAAACGACATGATACTCGAGCAAAAAACATGTTCTAAAATTCTACAACAGATCGACGTCAGAGATATAGGTCTATAGTTTTGCGCATTGCTCGACGACCCTTCTTGAAGACTGGGACTACCTGTGCTCTTTTCCTTGCTGTACACGGCTGTTAGAATGGGGGCAAGTTCTTTCGCGTACTCTGTGTAGAATCGAATTGGTATCCCGTCAGGTCCAGTGGACTTTCCTCTGTTGAGTGATTCCAGTTGCTTTTCTATTCCTTGGACACTTATTTCGATGTCAGCAATTTTTTCGTTTGTGCGAGGATTTAGAGAAGGAACTGCAGTGCGCTCTTCCTCTGTGAAACAGCTTTGGAAAAAGGTGTTTCAGCTTTACGCGTATCATTCACTGTTTCAATGCCATTATCATCCCAGAGCGTCTGGATATGTTTTTTCGATCCACTTACTGATTTAACGTAAGACCAGAACTTCTTAGGATTTTCTGTCAAGTTGGTACATAGAATTTTACTTTCGAATTCACTGAACGCTTCACGCATAGCCCTCCTTACGCTTACTTTGACATCGTTTAGCTTCTGTTTGTCTGAGAGGTTTTGGCTGCGTTTAAACATGCAGTGAAGCTCTCTTTGCTTTCGCAGTGGTTTCCTAACTTTGTTGTTGTACCACGGTGGGTTTATCCATCCTTCACAGTTTTACTCGGCACGTACCTGTCTAAAACGCATTTCACGATTGCCTTGAACTTTTTCCATAAACACTCAACATTGTCAGTGTCGGAACAGAAATTTTAGTTTTGATCTGTTAGGTAGTCTGAAATCTGCCTTCTATTACTCTTGCTAAACAGATAAACCTTCTTCCCTTTTTTTATATTCCTGTTAACGTCCATATTCAGGGATGCTGCAACGGCCTTCTGATCACTGATTCCCTGTTCTGCACATACAGAGTCGAAAAGTTCGGGTCTGTTTGTTATCAGTAGGTCCAAGATGTTATCTCCAAGAGTCGGTTTTCTGTTTAATTGCTCGAGGTAATTGGCTCTGAGCACTATGGGACTTAACATCTGAAGTCATCAGTCCCCTAGAACTTAGAACTACTTAAACCTAACTAACCTAAGGACATTACACACATCCATGCCCGAGGCAGGATTCGAACCTGCGACCGTAGTGGTCGCGCGGTTCCAGACTGAAGCGCCTTTAACCGCGTGGCCACACTGGCCGGCGCTCGAGGTAATTTTCGGATAGTGCACTCAGTATAATGTCACTCGATGCTCTGTCCCTACCACCCGTCCTAAACATCTGAGTGTCCCAGTCTATATCTAGTAAATTGAAATCTCCACCTAAGACTATAACATGCTGAGAAAATTTATGTGAAATGTATTCCAAATTTTCTCTCAGTTGTTCTGCCACTAATGCTGCTGAGTCGGGAAGTCGGTAAAAGGAGCCAATTATTAACCTAGCTCTGTTGTTGAGTGTAACCTCCACCCATAATAATTCACAGGAACTATCCACTTCTACTTCACTACAGGATAAGCTACTACTAACAGCGACGAACACTCCACCACCGGTTGAATGCAATCTATCCTTTCTAAACACCGTCTGTGCCTTTGTAAAAATTTCGGCAGAATTTATCTCTGGCTTCAGCCAGCTTTCTGTACCTATAACGATTTCAGCTTCGGTGCTTTCTATCAGCGCTTGAAGTTCCGGTACTTTACCAACGCACCTTCGACAGTTTGCAATTACAATACCGATTGCTGCTTGGTCCCCGCATGTCCTGACTTTGACCCGCATCCGTTGAGGCTGTTGCCCTTTCTGTACTTGCCCAAGGCCATCTAACCTAAAAAACCGCCCAGCCCACGCCACACAACCCCTGCTACCCGTCTAGCCGCTTGTTGCGTGTAGTCGACTCCTGACCTATCCATCGGAACCCGAAACCCCACCACCCTATGGCGCAAGTCGAGGAATCTGCAGCCCACACGGTCGCAGAACCGTCTCAGCCTCTGATTCAGACCCTCCACTCGGCTCTGTACCAAAGGTCCGCAGTCAGTCCTGTCGACGATGCTGCAGTTGGTGAGCTCTGCTTTCATCCCGCTAGCGAGACTGGCAGTCTTCACCAAATCAGATAGCCGCCGGAAGCCAGAGAGGATATCCTGCGATCCATAGCGGCACACATCATTGGTGCCGATATGAGCGACCACCTGCAGATGGGTGCCCCCTGTACCCTTCATGGCATCCGGAAGGAACCTTTCCACATCTGGAATGACTCCCCCAGGTATGCACACGGAGTGCACATTGGTTTTCTTCCCCTCTCTTGCTGCCATATCCCTAAGGGGCCCCATTACGCGCCTGACGTTGGAGCTCCCAACTACCAGTAAGCCCACCCTCTGCGACCGCCCGGATCTTGCAGACTGAGGGGCAATCTCTGGAACAGGACAAGCAGCCATGTCAGGCCGAAGATCAGTATCAGCCTGAGACAGAGCCTGAAACCGATCAGCAAACACTGATCAGCAATACTGAAGCGTAGATCGAACGAGTGTTTTGTAAGCGGCCTCCTTTGTTGATGGACTACATTTTCTAAGGACACTCCCAATGAATCTCAACCTGGCACCTGCCTTACCAACAATTAAGTTTGTATGATCATTCCACTTCAAATCGTTCCGTACGCATACTCACAGATATTTTACAGAAGTAACTGCTACCTGTGATTGTTCCGCTATCATATAATACTATAATAAAGGATCCTTCTTTCTATGTATTCGAAATACATTACATTTGTCTGCGTTAAGGGTTGCAGATCTTCCTGCATTTCGCTGCAGTTTTCTAATGCGCAACTTCTCTGTATACTACAGCATCATCCGCGAAAAGCCGCATGGAACTTCCGACACTATCTACTAGGTCATTTATATATATTGTGAAAAGTAGTGGTCCCAAAACACTCCCCTGAAGCTCGCCAGAGGTTACTTTAACGTCTGTAGACGTCTCTCCATTGAGAACAACATGCTGTGTTCTGTTTGCTAAAAACTCTTCAATCCAGCCACACAGCTGGTCTGATATTCCGTAGGCTCTTACTTTGTTTATCAGGCGACAGTGCGGAACTGTATCGAACGCCTTCCGGAAGTCAAGGAAAATGGCGTCTACCTCGGAGCCTGTGTCTAATATTTTCTGGGTTTCATGAACAAATAAAGCGAGTTGGGTCTCACACGATCGCTGTTTCCGGAATCCATGTTGATTCCTACAGAGTAGATTCTGGGTTTCCAGAAATGACATGATACGCGAGCAAAAAACATGTTCTAAAATTCTACAACAGATCGATGTCAGAGATATAGGCCTATAGCTTTACGCGTATCATTCACTGTTTCAATGCCATTATCATCCCAGAGCGTCTGGATATGTTTTTACGATCCACTTACTGATTTAACGTAAGACCAGAACTTCTTAGGATTTTCTGTCAAATCGGTACATAGAATTTTACTTTCGAATTCACTGAACGCTTCACGCATAGCCCTCCTTACGCTAACTTTGACGTCGTTTAGCTTCTTTTTGTCTGAGAGGTTTTGGATTGTGTTTAAATTTGCAGTGAAGCCCTCTTTGCTTTCGCAGTAGTTTCCTAACTTTGTTGTTGAACCACGGTGGGTTTTTCCCGTCCCTCACAGTTATACTCGGCACGTACCTGTCTAAAACGCATTTTACGATTGCCTTGAACTTTTTCCATAAACACTCAAAATTGTCAGTGTCGGAACAGAAATTTTCGTTTTGATCTATTAGATCAATAGAGAAAACAGGAAGAAGTTGTGGTGGAACTACGAAAAAATAAGGAAAATATGCAAACTGAGTAGTTCATGCAGAAGGTAAGCAATATCAAGGAGAGTGTGAACTTAGGAGCGCCGTGTTCCCGTGGTTAGCGTGAGCAGCTGTAGAACGAGAGGTCCTTGGTTCAAGTCTTCCATCGCGTGAAATGTTTAATTTCTTATTTTCAGTTTATGTGACAAACTCTTATGTTTTTATCACTTTTTTCGGAGTGATTATCACATCCACAAGAAAACCTAAATCGGGCAAGGTAAAAGAATCTTTTTACCCATTCGCCAAGTGTACAAGTTAGGTGGATCGACAACATATTCCTGTCGTGTGACGCACATGCCTCACCAGTGTCGTATAGAATATATCAGACGTGTTTTCCTGTGGAGGAATCGGTTGACCTATGACCTTGCGATCAACTGTTATCGGTTCCCACTGGAGAGGCACGTCCTTTCGTCTACTAAACGCACGGTTTTGCGGTGCGGTCGCATAACACAGACACTAAACTTATTACAGTGAACAGAGACGTCAATGAACGAACGGACGGATCATAACTTTGCGAAAATAAACTTTTCATTCGAGGGAAGACTTGAACGAAGGACCTCTCGTTCCGCAGCTGCTCATGCTAACCACGGACCACGGCGCTCCTGAGCTCATATGGTCTTTGATTTTGCTATCTTGCGCAAGGACTACTCAGTTTGTATATTTTGCTTATTTTTTCATAGCTCCATACAACTTCTTCCTTTTTTCTCGATTGATCTGTGTTCAGTTTTTCAAGGCCTATCCACTGTGCCAACTTATAACTAAATCCGAGGAGGGTGCGATGGTGAGGTTCCCTTGTAAGACACAGCGTCACCGGTTGAGATCCGGTCCAACTGTCTCGGTGGACAAGTGAGAGGAGACCGAAAGCAACGGCCGAATAACAGCCGAGCTTAGGACGTTGAAGGTGTGGCGGTGGAACTTCAAGTTCCGTGCCACCCTCCAACTGTGGGAGTACAGCGGAGGGGTGCAGTAATGCGCCAACTCTACGGTCAAAGAAAAAATTGGCTGGTCGAGAACAGGCTACTGGTAGTGACTACGAAAACGGACAGAAGAGCAACATTTGGTCGCCAAAATCCATTAATGGATAAGCAGTAGAAGAAGGAGAGGTGAGAGCGGAGGTAGCGGCGGCGCTCCCTCGTGAGGGCGTCCGCCCCGGAGTCGGCGTCAGCCGTGCGCCGCGAGTAAAGACGCCGCGGCGACGGACGGCGTCGCTCGTCACGCGCCTCGGCGCCTCGTAAACAGCGCCGGCGACGACGGCGCGGCCACCTGGCGGCCGGGCGCGCAGTCTAAATACAAACACGCGGCGGTAAACCCGACTCGCCACTGTCTGACAACACGCCACGCCGCCACACGCCCTGCCCTGTACGCCCCGCCATGCTCGTCATAATTCCCGCAGCGGGCCGACACGCTCTCCCGCCCTACGACTGTCTCACCACGGTAAGTCTGGCCCTCGTATCAATGGCCTCGCTGTCTTGGCAAATTTCGAAAAGTGGCTAGATGAAATGAGATATGGCTAGCCTTTGAGGAGGGCGGGCTCGAGGAGGAGTTGTACGTAGCACTCACAATGCACCTTCCATATCTGCTCTCTATAAATAGAATTAAGCGATAAAAATAGCCGCATTTTCTCATTATTTAGGGGTTTAATAAGACACCTACGAAAACTAAATATAATTTATCTTCCATCATTTAAAAAAATAAAAGCATTCAAAGAAAAATCTTTATCCATATAAAGTTTAGTTAGGCGCAAATGTTGTTGATGGCGGGTCGGGAACCTCTGTCTCAGAGTTATTGTTGCAACCAGACTCAGCAGCTCTGTGTACTAAATTTCACATAGCCCTAGATCATACAGAAATTCAATGATGCATTTTCCCTGCTTTGCTTCCAATTTTCCTTATTTGTTGTTGTTGTGGTCTTCAGTCCAGAGATAGGTTTGATGCAGCTCTCCATGCTACTCTATCCTGTGCAAGCTTCTTCATCTCCCAGTACCTACTGCAACCTACATCCTTCTGAATCTGTTTAGTGTTTCATCTCCTGGTCTCCCTCTGCGATTTTTACCCTCCACGCTGCCCTCCAACACTAAATTTGTGATCCCTTGATGCCTCAGAACATGTCCTACCAACCGATCCCTTCTTCTAGTCAAGTTGTGCCACAAACTTCTTTTCTCCCCAATCCTATTCAATACTTCCTCATTAGTTATGTGATCTACCCATGAAATCTTCAGCATTCTTCTGTAGCACCACATTTCGAAAGCTTCTATTCTTTTCTTGTCCAAACTAGTTATCGTCCACGTTTCACTTCCATACATGGCTACACTCCACACAAATACTTTCAGAAACGACTTCCTGACACTTAAATCTATACTCGATGTTAACAAATTTCTCTTCTTCAGAAACGCTTTCCTTGCCATTGCCAGTCTACATTTTATATCCTCTCTACTTCGACCATCATCAGTTATTTTGCTCCCCAAATAGCAAAACTCATTTAGTACTTTAAGTGTCTCATTTCCTAATCTAATTCCCTCAGCAACACCCGATTTAATTCGACTACAGTCTATTATCCTCGTTTTGCTTCTGTTGATGGTCATCTTGTATCCTCCTTTCAAGACATTGTCCATTCGGTTCAGCTGCTCTTCCAGGTCCTTTGCTGTCTCTGACAGAATTACAATACCATCTGCGAACCTCAAAGTTTTTATTTCTTCTCCATGGATTTTAATTCCTACTCCGAATTTTTTTTTTTGTTGTTTCCTTTACTGCTTGCTCAATATACAGATTGAATAACATCGGGGATAGACTACAACCCTGTCTCACTCCCTCCCCAACCACTGCTTCCCTTTCATATCCCTCGACTTCTGTAACTGCCATCTGGTTTCTGTACAACTTGTAAATAGCCTTTCGCTCCCTGTATTTTACCCCTGCCACCTTCAAAATTTGAAAGAGAGTATTCCAGTCAACATTGTCAAAAGCTTTCTCTAAGTCTACAAATGCTAGAAACGTAGGTTTGCCTTTCCTTAATCTATTTTCTAAGATAAGTCGTAAGAATAGCATTCCCTCACGTGTTCCAACATTTCTACGGAATCCAAACTGATCTTCCCCGAGGTCGCCTTCTACCAGTTTCTCCATTCGTCTGTAAAGAATTCGTGTTAGCATTTAGCAGCCGTGGCTTATTAAACTGATAGATCGATAATTTTCACATCTCTCAACACATGCTTTCTTTTGGATTGGAATTATTATATTCTTCTAGAAGTCTAAGGTATTTCGCCTGTCTCATACATCTTGCTCACTAGATGGTTCCCATACATGTTCGTGTATTTGTACGCTGATCACAGGCCAGTCACGATATGGAAAAAATTCTGTAATTTTGTTTCTTAAATGGGTGTACCTCGCTTTCACAGCCGCTGGCGGATGACCACTTAAAATGTGGCGGCTAATAGTACGGCGTGACACCACACAGAGCGCTAAATAAAGTGCTGCAGACTGTCGATGCGTTTTCTACCTCTCTCAGCAGCTCGTAAGTCTCATTGTGCTAGTCACGGCAAGAACCGGAAAACAAGTTACGGGGCGTCGCTCATATTCTGCATGGTGTTAGTATGGCTCCCCTGAACCCATCGATTCCATGTTCACGTTATAGCCGTGGGACCCCTAGCAACGCGAGAAGCAACATCGCGGAACACGAACTGCAGTGTCGGTAGGCCACCAATCTGCCGCTGTCGAATTCCGACACAGGCTGGTAAACGTTTCACCTTCTTAGAGGAAGCACAACACGATGTTCTTTTAAATAAGCGACATTCAAATGCGATTCGTGAATGAGAAATCCACTGCGTAATCTTCCCTTGTACACCGAAAGAAGATTGGTTTGCTGTGAGCGATTGTGCTAAAATGCTTATCACTATTCATGGATGCAGTACACTTCATGCAGGTTTGACTGTTGTTGCATGCCGTCTCCATGGCTCTGAAATTTTAAAGGCCGGTGGTGGACGTTTGTAAGCGGCAAGATTCCGCACGGTGAGCTGGAGACGGATACACTAGTATCTAGCGTTACCACATTTTATTCCGTACGGAAGTGGTACGTATGGCGAAAGTCTGTCACTAACTCTCAGAACAATTCTAGTTTTTCCGGCCGCTGTGGCCGAGCGGTTCTAGGCGCCTCAGTGTGGAACCACGCTGCTGCTACGGTCGCAGGTTCGAATGTTGTCTCGGGCATGTCTGTGTGTGATGTCCCTAGGTTAGTTAGGTTTAAGTAGTTCTAAGTTCTAGGGGACTGATGACCTCAGAAGTTAAGTCCCATAGTGCTCAGAGCCATTTGAACCATTTTTGAACTGATGACCTCCGATGTCACGTTCCATAGTGCTTAGAGCCATTTGAGTTCTAGTTTTAGCGTCTTGCGGATTACACAAGACGTACGTCACATGGTCTAGTATGTTTCTTCACCTGTTGCAGAACATGATCTCTGGGAATTTTATGCATTACGCTTTCCACCATGTACGGTTATTTCTTTTATCGTCTCCCACTGCGCTTCCTTAAGCATTTCTGCCACATACTCACGCTGTGCATATAAACCCGTGACAAAACTTGCAACTATTCTTTGGATCTTTAATATCTCTTCCATTGATACGGTAGCCTAATCTACCACAAACACTCAAACTGGTCTAACGAGTTTAAATTATATTACCTCGTGACGGTTCCTCGTACTCTGTCCAGCATTCCCTACATTGAGGTTAGGTTTATGTTATCGTATCGCCTTAAATCTCTCCAGACAAAATCTTCCATACCGATTCGCCATTGACCAATATCGTAAAGAAATACAGTTTATATCAACATACGTAAAGAATTCTGTTGCATACGAGACAAATTTACATGAAATGAGCGAAAGAAGGAAGACCTAAACGACAGCTACTAAAGGCGAAGAAAACAAATTCAACGAATCCGCAGATTGCTGCAGAAAAGTAGCAGACGCGTCTGACAAAACGTAAGAATTTGAAACGATGCGCAGCAGAAGGAAAATCTAAATAGCGAAATGAGGAGCTGTCAGAACGGTGCCACTTCATTTGATGCGAAACGTGTTTAAGTATTCAGAACCCGCTTATTTGACGGTGGAAGGTAAGTTCACCGATCTGTCACTGAATGTCATTTTCAGTACCTCGAAGAAAAATCGGAACAAGTATGATGAGCTTTGGCTGTTTCAGGATGTAATCCAGTATTCGCCTGAAATTATTTCAGAGAAATTCGCGTAACTTAAACAATTTGTTTTCGTCTACATAAAAACCTGATACGGTTCCCTCTAGTAGCATGGAATTTATTTGTCGATACCTTAACAAATGTCCTACAATCCAGCGCTTACTTCTGTCAGTGTGTTCCGCATGTTCTCTTCATCGTCGATTCTACGGAGAACTTCCTCATTCCTTATCTTATCAGTCAGTCTAACATTCGACATCCTTTTACAGCACCATATGACAAACTCTTCGATTCTCTTCTTTTACAGCTTTCCCTCTGCCCATGTTTGACTAGTATACAATACTGAGCTCCAAATGTACATTCTCAGAAGTTTTTTTACTCAAATTAAGTCTCATATTTTATATTAGTAGACATCTTTGGGCCTGGAATGTCCTCTATGCCTGTTCTTTTCTGTTTCTTGTGTCCTTCACAATGCGTTCGCCAAGTGCTTTTTTGCTTCCAAGATAAGAATACGTACTTTCTTTTGCCTCGTGGTCACCGATTTTCATTTCCTGTGCTAATTTCATTTGTCATTCCTTTCGTCTGTGTTTGCCCTCAATCCATGTTATGTACTCATTAGACTCTTTATTACGTTTAAAAGGTTTTATAGTTCTGCTTCCCATTGAAGTGTAGTAGAGTCAGCAGAGAGTATGATCATTGATATTATTTCACCCCGATTTTAATCCCACTCTGGAACCTTTATTTTATTTCTTTGATTGCTTCTTCGATGTGCAAAGATTGAATCAGAGAGCTTTTTAATCAGACCACATCGTTCTTGGCCTTTCATTCTTATTGTTTCTTTTTGGTTCTTGTACATATCGTATATTAGCTGCCTTTCCCTACAGCCTCTTCCTACTTTTCTCAGAATTTCAAATATCTTAGCATTTTTCAGTGTGGAAGGTAGGTCGACAAATTTTATGAACGTTTCTAGATTTTTCTTCAGTCCTGCTTCAATTATCAAGGGCAACACCAGAGATGCCTCTCTGGTGCCCTTACCTTTCCTGAAGCCAAACTAATCGTCATCTAACGGACCCTCAGTTTAATTTTCTTTCCTTTTTGTATTATTAGTGTCAGAACCTTGGATGAATGAGCTGTTAAGATGACTGTGCGATGATTCAAGCATTTATCTACCCTTGCTATATTCGAAATTGTTTGGGCGATATTTTTCCGAATGTCAGATGATATGTCTCCAGTCTTACATATTCCACAAAGCAACTCGAATAGTTGTTGGGTTGCCACTTTTCCCAATTATTTTAGAAATTTCGAAGTGAAGGTATCTATCGCTTCTGCCATATTTCATCTCAAGTCTCCTAGAGTTCTGTTAAATTCTGACTCTAATGTTGGATCCCCATATATCTTCCACATTAACTTTCAATTCTTCTTCTATTGCGTCATCACACAAATTTTCCCAGTCTTAGAGGCCTTCAGTGTACTCTTCACACATATCCACTGTCTCCTCTGCGTTTAATGTTGTCGCACGTGCTTTTAATTTCATCGGAGGTCGTTTTGATTTCTGTATATGCTGATTCGCTCCATCCCGTGCCCATTTATTTTGATTTTTTCACTTTTTCACGCCGTCAATTTACCTTGGCTTTCCTTGACGTTTTATTTATTTCATCCCTGACCGGTTTGTAATTACCAAAGATTTCCTCGCTGTTAACTTCTTTACACTTTGTGTCTCCAACTTCCGTGATTGCGCTTTTTAGAGACGTCATTCCTGCATGAAATTTCTACTCTGCAGCTGAGTGCCCGCTGACATGAAACTTTCTGGCAGATTAAAACTGTGTGGACGACCGAGACTCGAACTCGGGAACTTTAGGTTTCGCGGACAAGTGCTCTACCACTCTGGCTAGACTGTGACTAAGCCATATCTCGGCTATATCCTTTCTTCCAGTAGTGCTAGTTCTGCAAGTTTCGCAGGAGTATTTCTGTGAAGTTTGTATGGTAGGAGACGATGTACTGGCGGAAGTGAAGGTGTGAGGAAGCATCGTCAGTCGCGCTTGGGTAACTCGGACGGCGCCGGCACGGTAGCTCAACGTGTCCGAGCAGAGGGTTAGGTGCCTTCAATAATAAAGAAACTGAATGAATGGATCATGGATGGACTTGAACATGTGTCATGGGACGTCCGCACCGAACAAATCGAACGAACAAAATTAGATTTAAAAAAAATAGTTTCCCTGCCAAAGGAAAAGGTCCCACATTCAGTTTCAACCTGCCAGGAAGTTTCATTCCTCTTTTACTGAAATGCTTACAGTGGTATTCACTATCGCATAATCTGCAGCCTCAGAGAACGTCAAACGCATCTCACTATTGCTCAATTCTTCAATATCCCGCTTATTTCAGCATTGATTCTTCCGGACGAGTCTCTAATTTCAAACATTACTAAATTATGATTCGTCCATATCTGCTCCTTGGTACGACTTCCAATCCAGTATCCGCTTTCGGAATCCATCTGGAGTCTTCCCGTAGCATCAAGTCTTTCCCAAATATACTATATACTCTTGTGGTATTTCAACAGTTTATTCGTTATTACTAGTTGCAGTTAATTGCAGAATTAGATTAGTGTTTCTCCCCTCTTGTTCCTACTCCACATATTCCCCCGTAACTCTTTCTTTCATTCCTTCTGCTACTAATGCATTCCAATGCGTAATCATTTCGTTTTACAATTATTCGTTGAATATCCTCATATAATTTCTTTATCTCTTCATGTGCTGCTTGTGACGTCGGCATGTGTAATTTAACTACTGTTGTTGACGTTGGTTTGATGTCGATTCTGCCGGCCGCGGTGGTCGTGCGGTTCTAGGCGCGCAGTCAGGCACCGCGCGACTGCTACGGTCGCAGGTCGAATCCTGCCTCGGGCATGGATGTGTGTGATGTCCTTAGGTTAGTTAGGTTTAAGTAGTTCTAAGTTCTTGGGGACTAATGACCTCAGATGTTGAGTCCCATAGTGCTCAGAGCCATTTTGATGTCGATTCTGATGACAATAATCCTGTTACTGAACTGTTCGCAGCAGCTCACTCTCTGCTCTGCCTTCCTATTCATAACGAATCGTACTCCCGTTATACCATTTTTTCTACTGTTGATGTTACCCTGTATTCGCCTAACCAAAAACCCTTAGCTTGTTTCCGTTTCGCTTTACTGACCCCACAGTATGTAGGATGAGCCTTTGCATTTACATTTTCATATATGCTAGCTGCCCTAACACAATGAATTTTCTGACAGTTTAGGTTCCGATTCGTATAAATTTTCCCCTTTCGATGATTAGACAGTCTTTTTCTCAGGATTATATTACTTGGCAGTTCCCTCCCGTAGATCCGAAAGGGGACTAATACAGACTCTACATTATTTCAACCACAGGCTATATGTGTTACGCATACACTTTGTACGTCTTTAATGTAATTCAGTAGTCTCTATTCCCTTCTGCCTTCTCATCGCGTTGATCGTTGCTAATTCTTCCGCCTTTTGGAGCACTTTTCCACCCCAAGAGCAAGAAGGCGCCCTGAACCTCTGTCCTCTCGTTCGCCCTCTTTGACTAGTGCGTTGCCAGAATGAAGATTACTTCTTAGGCCGGGCGTCTTCGACCACCATTGGTGTCTATGTTTATTCAGAAGCTAAGCAGTGGCTGTGATCGAAGCCCGGACCAAGGGTGTTTCCATTACTGGTCAAAATCGCTATCCCCAGACTAAGGGTGCAATAGCCATATAGGATTTTGAACCTTCCTCCAGCCGATTAAAAATTGGCACTGGAGTAAACTCCAGGAATACTACATTTGTGTGAAGGCAAAGGCCGGAATGTGTTGTACATAGTATTGATGAAAGGTGGTGAAGCTGAAATGAATCGATATCTAACGGCTGTAAGGCCACAAGAAGATATGTGTTGCAGTGGAAAGAATCTGTTTTCGAATTGTGTCCACGTTAAAAACACATATATTGCTGTTACCAGACAAAACTCGTAATACACACTGAATATAAGCGTAAACGTTAGTAGCGTAGCTCTGAAAATCCTATTGAGTTTACAAGAAGCATTCCAGATAATTTTTATATTCATGCTTACTTCTTTCACAACCCACCCATTTGTAATTTTCAGCAGCCATAAATCCACAGACCCAATAAATGGTTCAACGGTTTCATTGTTAATTTATACTGTGTTCTTGTCTGCATATCGATTATATATGATTTTAGTCTTATTCTAACTGATATTGAGGCTTACTTTCAAACGTGCACTACTACTTGCTTCCAGCGTATGATGGAAGTAGGCATTCGTATATGTTGCTAGTGCCGTTCTTCTGTTGGTATAACTGACTTAAATTTCTGTTTTGTTACATGTAGCAGATAAATGTCCATGACAATGGAACAAGATGAAAAATGGCTCTCTTTTTTCATTGAACATGCAACGGTGATACAATGCGGCGATATGCAACTAGTGGTAGGAAAATTTAGGGTAAACAAACATATATGAAAAGTACGAGAACTGGGGAAGGGTTAAATGAAAGTCATCCACATCTAAGGGATTTCTGGTGTAACACGAACTGATTACTGTGTGTGTGATACTGAAAAATTAATACTTAAATGCTTAGAGTAATTGCGTGGTTTTAGAGTTGTTGATTGTACACAGTCATTGAAGTATTCCCACCACTTTACCTGTAATTCCGATTCCATTTTTCCGAGGATTGTGGTTTCGGAATCGCTCTCTTGGCTACAAGACTCCAGCAGGGTCGGTGCCCTCTTCCAGTAGCCTGCACGCCGTGGCAGCATCTTGTAGAGGGGGTATTTGGAGGGTGGGCAGTCTTTCTTCGCCTCGCGCGCCTCTAAACCAAATGAAACTCGACTCCCAAAACAAACCGCCGCTGTTTTAAGTGACAGCGCTAGATCTCTATCTGAGCCACTCACATCTGTTACGCACCAAGTTAACAGATCACATATACATTATCGTGATGTTTTAGTAGCTACCCTCCTCATAACATGCGTATTGCTCTGCAAGAACATTCTGTAGCGACGCCGAGGAAGCTGGACTAGTGACTTCAGGCTCTAAGTTTATGGCAGTAAAGTAAATCAGCCTGGCGTATGCTTGCGTAGGCACAAATCTCAGGAAGCTACTAATTTAGTCGTCTTGGATCGACAGTTAAGTGAAAAACGGCAATAGTTGTCCTATTATTACAACCCTTGCTAAAAAAAGTTTTATTGACGTGGTTAATGCAAAGCCTCGTGGTGATTCGTCATATTTAGCGCAGTGATTTGTCATTACAGAAAGGCAAATCAAACACGTTTCAGCCGCCTAATTTCCAAACTGTTATTTTATCAGGCTACCAGTTTCGGTTCCTGTCAAAATAGGTGCAGACGATCTTTGAAGCGATAGCTACGTCAAGCAGAAATATACAGATACCAGTTTTTGAACAATAGCCTCTATTTTGACCGGAACCGAGGTTTGAATCTTCCTACAAGTCGGTCAGGGGGCCTGAAGATGGCGTAATATATCTCCGAAATTGGTAGCTCAATAAAATAACAATTTGGGAATTAGACAGCTCAAATGTGTTTGATTAGACATTCCATACTGGACATCTCTGAAAACATCGACATACAGACCCTTGATTTGTCAAAGGTTCCCATTGATCTGACGCTGAGGTTTATACGTGTCTCTGCAACGTGGAAATGACTGATAGGAAGTAGCCCACAGAAATTCTGAGCAAGCTGCTATTGATAAATATAGGCCAAAAGGATGGGGGAATGAAGTACTGTACTGTCTCGTAGGCCACACGTTTCAAATGACACCTAGGATGCCATCGAGCTTTATGCCGGTATCTGATAGGCGGATGGTCATCAACAGTGTCATGTGTACTGTAAAACACATAACGTCGTATGGCATTGTTGGCATGTAGGGTTCAGCCGCTTGACGGGAGGCTGGTGGAGGAAGAGAAGTCTTTAACGTCCCGTCGACAGTGAGGTCGTTAGAGGTGGAGCACAAGGTCGGGCTAATGATGGATGGGAAAGGAAATCGGCTGTGCCCTTTCAAAGGAACCATCCTGACATTTGTCTGAAGCGATTTAGGGAAATCATGGAAAACGTAAATCTAGATGGCCAGGTGCAGGTTTGAACCGTCGTCCTCCCAAGTGCGAGTCCAGTGTGCTAACCATTGCACCACCTCACTCGGGCGCACATTGGTCCCTTTCTTTCCGGATATGTGGAAGTTGGGTCGTATGTGAATAGGTAGCATGTACGAGGGTCACTCCAAAAGAAATGCACACTATTTTTTTTTTTAAATCCATCTTTTATTCTGCATCTTTGAAAGTTTTATAGTGTGTACATACATCCTTTAGGAATAATATTTTAATTTCTCCACATAATTTTCATCCGTCTCAACTGCCTTATGCCGTCTTTGAACCAGCGCCATTACACCCGCACGATAAAATTCTGGACCAACCTTTTAGAGCCTCTGTTTGGCAGCGTGCACAAGCGACTCATCACCTTCAAACCTTGTTCCACGAAGAGAGTTTCCCAAAAAGATGTTAGTCACTCGGAGCCAGGTCAGGACTGTAAGGAGGATGTTTCAGTGTTGTCCATTCGAGTTTTGTGATCGCTTCCATGGTTTTTGACTTACATGTGGCCGTGCATTGTTGTGCAACAGCAAAACATCCTGCTTTTGCCGATGTGGTCGAACACTACTCAGTCGAGCTTTCAGTTTCTTCAGTGTCGTCACATATGCATCATAATTTATGGTGGTTCCACTTGGCATGATGTCCACAAGCAAGAGTCCTTCGGAATCGAGAAACACCGTAGCCATAACTTTTCCAGCAGAGGGTGTGGTTTTGAATTATTCTTTTTCTTGGGTGAATTTGCATGATGCCACTCCATTGATTGCCTCTTCGTCTCCGGTCAAAAATGATGGAGCAATGTTTCATCATCTGTGACAATTCTTCCAAGAAACTCATCTCCACCATTCTAGTACTGTTCCAAAAGTACGCTGCATATCGTTTTTCTTGTTTCTTTGTTAGCCACTGTCAACATCCTGGGAAACCACCTGGCACAAGCCTTTTTTAACGCCAACACTTTCAGTATTCTGTAAACACTTCCTCCCCCTATCCCAACGTAGGTTGACAATTCGTTCACTGTGATGCGTCTGTCAGTAGTTACCAATTCGTTAACTCTCTCTCTGCACATTGTCTGGAGTGTGTGCAGTACGGTGCCTGCCGCTCCGAGGACAATCCTCAATATTGCTGTGCACGCTTTCATCACGTAACCTGCTTGCCCACCGGCTAACTGTACTGCGATCGGCAGCAGCATGTCCGTACACCTTTTCCAACCTCTTGTGGATGTTTCCCACTGTCTCGTTTTCACAACACAGGAATTCTATGACAGCACGTTGCTTCTGACGAACGTCAAGTGTTTCAGTCATCTTGAAGACATGCTGTGACGGCGCCACTCACGGGAACAGGTTATACTAAGTTTGAAAACAAGCGGTAAGGATGTATCTACACACTGTAAAACTTTCACACATGCAGAATGAAAACTGTATTTTTACAAAAATAGTGAGCATTTCTTTTGGAGTGACCCTCGTAAGTCAGTATAGTGGACACGAGTGTAGTGTAGTGTTACGTTTGTTTGTGTTGTAGAATAATGGTGAGAAAAGGGAGAGAGTAAAAGTAGGTTCCGGTAAGTAGCCTGCTCCTCACGAAGAACAACCAGAGGTCGCCTAGTTCAACGTTCCGATCCGAAGGACGGATCGCTATTAACAATGTCACGTGCTCCCACTGCATGAGACGCTGTGGAGAGGTTTGGTATTCCACTCACAATATTGGCGCTTAACCCACGACATTGTCGCAAACGCTGACGACAGGAACTCTGTACCAGCACCTCTCCTCCCCACGTAGGCCAAAGACTGGCTTTTAAAATTTTTTCGACGACCAGGATTGGAACTGGCTCACCTCCGAGTCAAGCACCACCGCACGTTAATATATGTTAATTTGGGCCTCCCATCTACCCTTACAACCCCCTCATGTGTCTTTCCAAAAATGTCCTCTTTGGCTGGTTTCTCAGGACTTTTTTAACGTGCTTTTTTCTCCTCATCTATTTTGTTATCTAATTTTTATTGTGGAAATTAAATTTCTCATGACTAAATTAGACGAAAAGTAAAACAAAAATAATAAAAATCCTGTCTTCCGATTTCTGATATTCGGTCTGCTCCAGTAAGCTCCATTAGCACTCCAAAAGCCATCCTCGTTGAATTCCTACTTGTGCTCTTCGTCAATGCAAGAGAGGTGATTAAAAAATGTTGGAAGCTTTCAACATAATTTCTGCCGCACCTTTGTCGCACAATCGAATGTTAATATTAAATAATATTGGTAGTCTAATATCTCGGGAGTAGCTGTGGTAATCCAGTCGCGAGTGAAATGAGCCACGTACCAAGTATAGGGCAAGTGTTTTGTCCCTGGCAAAACGTGTCAGATCGGCTGAAAAACGACATTCCATTCAATGATCGTAGGGCTCGTACTGGTGATTAAAACCAATTTCTTCTTTGTCCATTATCACACTGCATTTTTATCTGAACAAATGCATCTATGTGTATGAGACATTCTGCAGAGAATATTTGGTGTTAGATTGTACATGGAACCCTTCCGAAGATTACATCCAACGACGTGGATTTGACATCTGACGGTGGGAAACTCTGCTCCATTCAAAGTGGATGTACTGATAGATGCTGAAACGCTTGTTGGTATAAAATACTGTGGAACGGTGGAAGAATTCCTCCACCGTGTAACTTACCATCATGAAATACGATCGCATATAACGCGATGGGGGTCCTGTTTAGCCTTAAGTATTGGCGGATACATGCCAATTGGGCTAGAGGCGTTGAACAAGAATTCAATTACAGAATTTCTAGTAACTAGTAAGAAACTGAAAATAGATCTGGCGTAAATAATATTGAAATGGATTAAATGATTGCGCAAGCCTAAACTATCTTCGGAAATGGGCGACGCTGGGTAGACAGGGTAACTTAAAGATGTTATACAACCAGAGTGCTCAAACAGCGGCTGCCAGAATTTGTTTCGCTATGTTGACCAGGATGACATGTACTGATGCGACGTGGTGCAGCGTATGTAAAGCATAGGTAGTATTGAAATCGGCCATTTTCAGTCTGTCGAAATATGTCAGTCGGTGCTGTCGTAGGAGTATCCAAAAGAATTGCTTTTTTTTCATCCAATTCTAGAGTAACATATCCTTGGAGTTGGCTGATACGTATAAACCCAGTTGCTTACGTAGCATGACGTTTTGTATCCAGTGCCATTGGCGGATGACTTGTTCACGGCTCATGTATAGCGGGACTGATTTTTGTCTGGTGGGGATGGCGCCGCTGCCTCTTCATATTCCTGTAAAGGTTGTTACGCGAGACGAGGACATGCTTCACTAGCAAGGCTGACGCTGACGTCATCTGCATATTCCTGAACTCCATATTTACGTCGAAGTAACGTAAAGCCGTAGAGGATAGAATGAAGGTGTCACAGAAATGATTCAATGTCTAGCGCATATGACGTCATCGAAAGCGGGCATCCTTATCTCAGCCCTCGATGGAAAGGTGCGCGGTATGTGTGGGAGTGATTGACCATAATTCTGGATTCTGTGTGCAAGATGCATCCCATTGTAGTCTGAACGAAGTGGAGGTGTGGTGCGTTTGAAGGTCGCTTTTCCTGAATAACTCGAAAACCGCGAACTCTAAGGAAAAGTTATCTTAGTGAAAGATTTAACTGTATTAAATTTCCTACAAAGAACATACCATTCACTTGTCTGTCTAGGACCAACAATTTGTGAGCAGAGAGCCAGAGAGCATTGAAAACCTCTCACACTCAATTGCACTACAGCTTAGATTGTTGTTGTAGCCAATTCCTGATCTTTCCCGGCTTGATGAACTACAGGTCTCCTATTGTTCGTCTCGACCTCCTCTACACCACTGCAGCCGTTGTGAAAAATTAGCGTTCGCACCTGTAGAATCTCACTACTAGTAATTACTATATTTATACAAACATGAAAGTAAATTCCGATAGAAAAAAATCATTTGAATGAGATTCTGCCTCTGTTGACTTACATCAGATAACTCCACATAGGGCTCCATCCGCGACTCTGTCCTCTCGCAGCTGTCGTAGGACTTTGGAGAGAGAGTGGTCTCGGGCCCAAGACATATCAAGATCTAGTGATTCTTTTTCAGAAAAGTATGTTCAGTGAAAAGCGTACCTACAGTGAGAACCCCAACAAAAATGGATTTGATAAAATTGGAGCAAGTGTGATAAGTAGCTGACGGCTTATATTAATAGAAGACAAACGTGCTAACCAACCTAATTTGCCAATTAGTGGGAACTTTAATAAATTCTCGCTTTTGATGAAGAGTGGACCATAGTTGTACTAACGCCGCATAGAGGACAGTGAAACGAAATCTGTTTAACAGTCGAAACATTGTGGTTTCAAATCTGTGTGTGACTTCCGAGTGGAGTGAAGAGAACATTCTTAGTTAGTCTGGTTTTTACCTACAAAACAGCATTTCACAGGACGTTTTTCTCTTCTGCTTTCCTCTCAACAAACCTGTTGCGGAAACGCATCGTTAGTATGTATTAATCTTGAAGATTAACGCGTTTAATAATGGAAAAAATGGCCGGTCTCCTACACCCGATATTATTCTAGGCACGTGGTCTCTAAAGTGTTCATTTGCGAACTGACCACAATTATCTCTGGGGCAATGATAGTTTACACGGTGACCAACCCCTGGATGCAATGATGGTCAGTTCACAGGGTGATCACGATTACCCCTGTGGGGCAATGATGATAATTTAGTGTGTGCCCATCATTATCTGTTGGGCAACGATGGTTACTTTACAAGATGACCACCATTACACTATTTGGGGGACAATAGTCAATTTACAAGGGCAACGATAGTCAACCTAAGGGATGACTATTGTTACCCCTGGGAGAGGGGGCAGGGGGGGGGGGCAATGGTGATTAGTTTAGCACTTGAGGTAATGATGATTAACTTACAAGGTGTTCATTATCATCTCTGGGTTAATGATGATCAGTTTAAAAAGTGACAACCACTTGTCCTGAGGGAGGATCCTCAATTCATAGCGGGCACATTATTATTGGCAACAAACTACCCAACGTTGTATCTGCTACTGGGAGAGTTAGCTACTAGAGGAAGTAATGTAAGCTACTGTGAATTTAATTACTTGGGGTATTGGCTACTACAGGTGTCAGTTACTGGTTGTGTCAGCTACTAGTAGCAGCTACTGTAGCTAAAAACTGTATTGTAACACCAGTAGCTGACTGTGTGTATTGGTCCTGTTATGATAAGCAACCTGTGTGTGTGTGTGTGTGTGTGTGTGTGTGTGTGTGTGTGTGTGTGTGCGCGTGTGTGGTGCAAAGATGGTATTTTTGTGATATCAACTTTTCATCTTTGTGAGTGTGGAACCTTGTTCCACCATTGCCTTCGGACATGTAAACATTTGGCATTCCATGCGTTATAAGGTCCCTTTGCGTATTACGAGAATATAGTGCTACAATGCAATTAAGAAGTGGTAAAACAACTTATTCCCATCCTAAGATGGTGCTTCGCCAGTTCATCCGTTTTTGTCGTTATGATTTAAATTCTGTATTTTACAGCATTACAATTAGATTTTGGTATTACACAGCAGTCCATTGAGGAAATTCAATCTGTAAACGTTTTAGAGAACCTGAACTATAGACCCTTCCTCGAAAGGTTTTGTTCAAACCTAGAGGATGCCTAGATGCAAAGCAATATTAGTATGTCTGATGGACATTTTAAACGTGAAAATAATGTTGTGACACTTGACATTTACATTGTGTTTGGTTCTGTCTTCCTCCCCCCTAAAATGGTGTATGTACAGGATTGTTTTTGCTCATACTCTCACTTAGTCCCATAATCATATTAATTGGACACTTCCAGTAGTTGATAGTAATTCAAAATGTATATTTAGTTTTGTGTTTGCCTGTGTAGCACAGTATTTTAGCCAACATGACTTGTGGTCAAGTTAGTTCTGGTACACCGCTTCATTCAGGCGTAGAATGGAATTTCAGCTGCCTGCTTAGGATGTTACGTTTGAGCTATATGTATTTTGTATATATTTCGACATGGCTACAGCATGAGGGTACTTAATTTGAGAGTCCACAGTCATGGTTTAGGCAACAGTTTTGAGGGATATTTGTGTGAATTGGTGGTGGGGTGGAAGTGGGGGGAAAAGATAGCATTGTGACACTTGACAGAAGCATTGCAGTTTTTTGTTGTTGGCGTGTTTTTGCAGACGTTTTAGAGTTGAAGTAACATTTCATGAACTTTGTTGAACAATTTAGGTGTCAAAAATATTCAGTTTGAAGGCCCATTATGCCTTGCACCACATATGGTACAGGCATCGACTTTGGATGTACACAAGTGCTCCTTAATCTGCGAGTTCATGGCATAAACACTGTGTGTGTGTGTGTGTGTATGTGTGTGTGTGTGTGTGTGTGTGGGGTTGTGTGTGTGTGCGCGCCTGTGTGTACGTGTTTCGAACGGCAAAGCATATGTATTTTATATGTGGAAATACTGTAAGTTACACCCTTTGTGTAGTTTTTAATAAATACTTTTGAACATAGCGCAAAAAATTCAGAACGTTCGCATACTCTTTTTCATTGCCAAGATGGCTTCTCCAGAGCTACATTGTGATTGGCTGTTTCATTTTAATGACCACTAAAATACTATACTGTGATTGGTTGTTTCGTTTTTACAGCCGCTGGCATTCCAAGAAATGAGGCGTCTGCTTTATGGATTGCGAATGATCTGACATATAAGAAGGGTATGGCTTGTCTCTTGATAGTGATGACGTCATTGATAATTGCTCATGACTGTCATTTCATGTGTGGGGGACACATGACAGGCACATGTATGTCCTCCATGACCTTCAGTAGACACTAGAAAGTCAAAGTGCACCTAGGTATACATTGCCATACTACTCCCATTCTCTTACTTCAGATATGTTACATTGGTGTAAGATCTAGTATGAATGAGCGAACAGTGTGTGACACCTCTCAGACAGTACTCACGTGGGACCATTTGAAACGTGCATGGCGCTCAGTATGACCTCCCCAAATTCATATATTTCATATTCGCATCACAGTCGTTGGCTCCTGACCAAAGCAAGCATAACTATTGGGGAGTGATTAATCGAAGTGTTGACAGGCCATGTTCCTTCTGTTGTCGATTTCCGATCCATGCTTCTAGAAGTTTCTCATTGTCACACGAGACATAAAATTATCTTCTCACAATCAACGAACATTCAGAAGCCACTGCTCAATGATAAATTCCCTGCTTTACTCCTACCTGCTTTTACAGTTGCCTCAAATGACTATTTGACGTTTATTGTATACTGATTCCTGAAGCTGAAACCGTTTTCTTGTGTTATGTTGGGGCCAGTGTAGTATGTAATTATGTAAAGTGGTGAAGATCTGGGGGTGAAAGAAAAGGAAAGAAGAGGCATGTTACCAGCTGTTTGGGCCTTTATGCGGAATCAGTGGCTACGAGTGAAAATGTCTGCCAGACTGGACTCGAACATGGGGTCTCCCGCTTATGAGGCGGTTGCATTAACCACTGTGCCACACGGATACAATGTTAATCGCAAGTTCGCTGTCTATCTCGGAACGCTACCCAGCAAACTCCCACTCCCATCGAACACCACCACTTGCCCATAGTCCCTACCCATGTCCTTGTTTGCTAATTTTAGATCCCCGCTGTAGGTCGAACGTAAATAAATTTTCATCCACACTCACGGTTGTGGATTAATTGTCCATCGAGGCAAATCGATTATATGAATGTGACGTTCATATAGTATAGTATGTAAATTTTTGAGCTTAAAGCTATCTATGTATTCTTCTTTTATGTTCCACTTTGACCTGGGATTTTGATGAGCTTAGAAGGAAAGCTCCTCTCCATAAACTCATTGAGCAGCGGTTCAATACCTCCTGTAGGGATTGCTCTGCACCTCGCCTATTTCTTGTCATCAACCTAATGAGCGGATTTCACGGTTTGTGTAATGACTGACATTGGTCTACGTGGCTGAAGAGCATTTACACATTGAATGTAATCTATGATGGTGTAGCTTCGCATGACAGTTCTCTCAAACAATCTGTAGCAAAATAACGAGTCTTCATCAGTGGCCCTAAGTTGTAGTTCGAGTAAAGTATGGGTTAACCCCAAAGACAGGCACTTAATGATGCATAGACGTCATTTACCCGAAGTCTCTTGAATAAGCGTGGCTGAGCGCGTAGGTCTCAATATATCTGTATTCCTGAACAGCTTAAGCGATCACCCATCTCAGTTTCAGGTTGCCTATCTAACGACTTCCAGGAGCAACAAAAATTTTATTTTCAGCGTTTCATATAATTATTGACCGAATTTAAAACTTTAAATGTTATCATAATCTGCTCGTTAAGAGGTATAATTTACCCATACATGTACAAATAAAGGGGATTGTCACTTTCTTGGTTTATCAGTTTCGGATTTGACTTTCTCATTAGTCTGTGAGTGAATGATAATAAATTAATGAAATCACAACAGTTATAGTTTTACGACTGCAACCATAAAGCTTTCGCATCCATAATGTCGAATATTTAACACGTTAACTTATTTGTAAGGTAATAAGATGTCTCAAGCTGTTTATACATGAAAGTTTAATAGATTTTTTAAAATATTCATTCATTTTGAAAAGACTGTAGTGAGTAAAGATGGAATCTTTGGGTAAACTATAACTTGCGCGTGGCACTACATACTTCTTGTGTTCAATAGAATCATTGGATTTTAGAACGTTATATCTTCAATATGCTTGGACATATCGTTCACAAATGTTCAATTTACCCTTCATCGGGCACACGTTAAGAATCCAAGAAATAGTTGAAGTCGTCCCATACGTTTGCTAACGTGTTCGGAGCTAATACATTTACTGATGTTGCTGTGCGGCGCAAAAGTTCACCAAAGTTGTTTTAAGGGGAGGCAAATACCATGAGATCAGGCGGTCTTGGGAATCAATGGCGCAGTGTGAGGTCCTTACGCCCCTTCTCTGTAAGAGGTGCAGTGCCGTAATCTCAATAAAAAGTTGTAGTTGAACTACACCTGTTCCAAACGACTTTTCTTCCTGTGGTACCGCCATGTCGGCTCGACGCTCAAAGGGGAATTGACGAGTGAGCGAGCCAGTTCATAAGGGAAACCCCTAACGTCATCTCAATATGAACTGGTAAATTATAACTATGGGAAATGTAAACTTTTATATTTGCAGCTCAAGTTAAAATTGAACTTTATGGATGTAAGAAGTTAAGTCACATGAAATCGAATGAATCATCTTTGAAACACCATGTAGTCCCACCATGAGTTACAAACAGCTGGGGAACGCAGAATGACCCGAAGGACGAAGGCGTGGCACTGGCAGTGGCATCTCCATCCGGGCTAGTGACGTCACAGCAACTCCTGCGTGAAGTCAGTCAACAGCCACGAGCCCGGCGTGTGTCACCCCGTTCTCAGAATAACTGCGTGGCAATGGCCGTGACACTAAGTCCCCGCACACCTGGTGTTCCTGTCATCCCAGCTTAATAAGCTGCGTCCATTACTCCGCACATGAACGTATCCTTTCGGATGGGAGAATTCTACATCAGTAATATCCATAGCGACAGTCACATGTCGTAGCCATTTTCGTCATGTTTTCAGTCTTTCCATTTCTAGCAAGCCGTTTTGTGCTCCTGTTATGCTATTCTGCATACATACACTCTGCATATCCAGTGAGATGTGACCAACGTTTGCGTCGTTACAACATGAACGAAAATAATGATAGTACTCAAAGAGCGTGAAAGAAGGTCTCTTTCAGGGCAGTGTTTTTTTCCTGTAATACAGCAATTTTATAACATGAAAACGTCGATGGCCCCGCAGTTCCCTTTTATCTTTCAGGTTAGGTACGCGCTTTCGATATGCAATGTATCACATTTTTATTCGAAGGCAGGGCCCAATACACCATATCATTCTACACTCTTTTGGCTATAAAACCCTATTTCTCAACATAATCTACGTTGTCACTGGACTCGCATTCGGGAGGACGACGGTTCAATCCCATGTCCGGCCATCCTGATTTAGGTTTTCCGTGATTTCCCTAAATCGCTCCAGGCAAATTCCGGGATGGTTCCTTTGAAAGTGCACGGCAGACTTCCTTCCCCGTCCTTCCCTAATCCGATGAGACCGATGACCTCGTTGTTTGGTCTCTTCCCCCAAACAATCCAATCCAATCTGTTCAGTGCGACGACCTTCCGCCATCTTACTGGGAGAGCTTGTATGCCCAAATGTTATCACTCTACCGATCATTGGAAGAATGATCATTGGAAGAATCCTAAGGAAATGCTGTCCGAAAACAAAGGAAGTAGGTTACAGTACACTTGTTCACCCACTGATTGAATACTGCTCTCGGGTTGGGATCCGTACCAGTTAGGGTTGATAGAAGAGATAGAGAAGGTCCAACCGAGAGCAGCACGCTACGTTACAGGATCATTTAGTAATCGCGAAAGCGTTGCGGAGATGATAGATAGACTTCAGTGGAAGACTCTGCAAGAGAGACGCTCAGTAGCTCGGTACGGGATTTTGTTGAAGTTTCGAGAACATACCTTCACCGAGGAGTCAAGCAGTATATTGCTCCCTCTTATGTATATCTCGCGAAGAGACCATGAGGATAAAATCAGAGAGATTAGAGCCCATACAGAGGCATACCGACAATCTTTCTTTTCACGAACAATACGAGACTGGAATAGAAGGGAGAACCGATAGAGCCGGCCGGTGTGGCCGTGCGGTTAAAGGCGCTTCAGTCTGGAACCGCGTGACCGCTACGGTCGCAGGTTCGAATCCTGCCTCGGGCATGGATGTGTGTGATGTCCTTAGGTTAGTTAGGTTTAATTAGTTCTAAGTTCTAGGCGACTGATGACCTCAGAAGTTGAGTCGCATAGTGCTCAGAGCCATTTTTGAACCGATAGAGGTACTCAAGGTACCCTCCGCCACAACCCCTCAGGTGGCTTGCGGAGTATAGATGTAGATGTAGATGTAGATGTAGATGCTGCATCAGTAACCTCTCCATCATCCACATACTTCTTCCCGCGGAATGCATCCTTCAACGGGCCAAGATTGAAGTCGGAAGGTGCGAGATCGGGGCTGTAGTGTGGATGAAGAAGAACAGTCTAATGAAGTTTTGTGAGCTCCCCTCGGGTGCGCAGACCCGTGAGAGGTCATGCGTCGTCATGAAGCAAGAGAGCTTCATTTTCATTCTTCGTGGCTGCAAACACGCTCAAGTCGTTTACTCAGTTTCCTGAGGGAATCACAATACACTTCAGAGTTCATTGTTGCACCATAACGGACGATATCAAACAGAATAGCCTCTTTAAAGTCCCAGAACACCACCGTTTGATTCCGGTCCGTCGATCACCTCGAATGAGAGTATCCCCCAGTTCCAACATTGCAGGAATCACAATTGTGTGCGTCTGGCCGACACGTGGAAGATGGGGCATGTTTGTCCGATCTTGATGCGGTGATGACAGACACCTCGTCCAACGACTCAGATTGGTTTTGTTCATTGCCAGGTCTCCGTAGACATTTTGCAAGCGCTTATGAGTATCTGCGCTGCTCTGATTTTCTACCAAAGAAAGCTCAATCCATCTCTCGTTTGGAACGTACAACAGTTACAGACACCATTTTGAAAGCTACGTATTGATCCACCACCTGTCGGATCTTCATGAAACTATTGGAGCTGAAACGGGAATATTCCACGATGTCCCACAACAAATTCTGCATTTTTCTACCATAATTGGCCGAAAAAAGAATGTGTTACATTATTTATTGAATGCCCCTCGTACGTCTGCAACTCTCGTGATTTTTGCGTTGCTGGTAGATGCATGAATGCAAAGGTACCTTTCCTATCAGACAAATACTGGTAGATGCAAGAATGCGAAAGTACTGTTTCTATCATACAGATTCAGAGTGTCAGAGAGCAAAAACCTGTTTCGTGTAAGGTAAGTACTGAGGAGCAGGCACTAGCCCTTCGTCCTCAAAACTGAAACATCTCCCGTTCAGAAAGTGAATTTCTCTTCAACTCAATAATTTATGGCTAATAGACAAAACTGTTCGTGCCTACAATTCAGCTGGGAAGCATATTAAAGTAAAGCTTCCCTCAGCCGTCCGCAGCTCGTGGTCGTGCGATAGCGTTCTCGCTTCCCACGCCCGGGTTCCCGGGTTCGATTCCCGGCGGGATCAGGTATTTTCTCTGCCTCGTGATGACTGGGTGTTGTATGATGTCCTTAGGTTAGTTAGGTTTAAGTAGTTCTAAGTTCTAGAGGACTGATGACCACAGTTGTTAAGTCCCATAGTGCTCAGAGCCTTCCCTCAACCCGAATGTTGGAGATGGTACGCCTTGTTGTGTGTGCTGTGCCTTTATCAGCGTGGCAGTAAATACCTCTCCTTTAAGGACTCTTTAACTACAAAACCGTGAAGCTACTTTTCGCCAACGTTCTTTCCACAGTACCTGCCGATACCAACGACTGTTCAGACCCAAGGACATTTGCTACGGAGTGGGGAAAATAAAGCTGGGCCAGGAAATGTTCCACGCACCTCAAGATAACGCAACCCAGCTTATATCTACAGCTGGGGTAGATGATGTAAGCTAGTTTCCTTAACTTAAATTGCATGAAATATTTTTTGGGCCGTATTTATAATTTTGTCCACTCTGTAGAAGCCTTTTAATCTCACAGCCGTTGTTCGTACGAGCGATATCAAGAAATCAGACATTGTAGGGACTGATTGAAGCTGAGTAAAGGCTGTAACCTATGTTTACTGTAAATGAAGATACACTTAAGAGCCAAAAAACCGGTATATTTGCCTAATATAGTGCAGGGCCCCCATGACCACGCAGAAGTGCCGCGACACGACGTGGTATGGACTAGACTGATGCCTGAAGTAGTGTTGGAGGGAATTGACACCGTGAATCCTGTAGGGTTGTCCGTAAATCCATAAGAGTAGGGGAGGGGGTGGAGATCTCTTCTGAGCAGCACGTTGCAAGGCATCCCGGATAGACTCAATAATATTTATGTCTGGGCCAGCGGGTGTGTTCAAACTCACAAGTGTGTTCCTGGAGCCATTCTGTAGCAATTCTGGACGTGTGGGGTGTCGCATTGTCCTACTGGAATTGCCCAAGTCCGTCGGAATGCACAATGAACGTGAACGGATGCAGGTGATCAGACAGGATGCTTATGTACGTGTAACCTGTCAGAGTCGTATCTAAACGTATCCGTGGTTCCATAAAACTCCAACCGCACACGTCCCACACCGTCACAGAGCCTCCACCAGCTTGAACAGTCCCCTGCTGACATCCAGGGTAATTAGATTTATGAGGTTGTCTCCATACCCGTAAACGTCCATCAGCTCGATCTAATCTGAAACGACACTCGTCCCTCCAGGCAACATGTTTCCAATCATCAACAGTCCGATGTCGGTGCTGACGGACCAAGGCGAGGCATAAAGCTTTGTGTCGTGCAGTCATCAAGGGTACATGAGTGCGCCTTCGTCTCCAAAAGCCCATACCGATGATGTTTCGTTGAATGGTTCGCACCCTGACACTTGTTGACGGCCCATCATTGAAATCTACAGCAATTTGCGGAAGGGTTGCATTTCTGTCACGTTGAACGATTCTCTTTAGTTGTCGTTGGTCTCGTTATTGCAGGATCTTTTTCCGTTCGCAGCGATGTCAGAGATTTGGTGTTTTACCGCATTCCTGATTTTCACTGGACACTCGTAAAATGGTAGTATGGGAAAATCCCCACTTCATCTCTGCCTCGGAGATGCTGTGTACCATCGCTTGTGCGCCAACTATAACACCACGTTCAGACTTACTTAAATCTTGATAACCTGCCATTGTAGCAGACACTTGTTGTCTTTTATAGGCTTTGCTGATCGCAGCGCCGTATTCTGCCTGTTTACATATCTCTGTATTTGGAAACGCATGCTTACACCAATTTGTTTGACGCCTCAGTGTATATGAAGCCTGGGAACCGATGGAAGCCACCAAAGGTAGATTTTTTATTATACACTAGGATGAAATAGTATAGCGGATGAGAATCGGCGATAACCTAGGAGGATATTAGAAAATTTAATTACAAATAACAGCGACCATCATTGACGGATTAGCATGCTACTTCTGACCCATGGAACAAAAACGGAGAAAATCTGATGTTGCATAAAGTACAGAAGAGGGGAGACCGAGAAATTTAGTGAGAGAAGCACACATAAGAAGTTCCCTTGTTATGACGTCGTTCGTGATCCACGAATTCCTCCATTACCTAGACACCTGACGTTTCTGCTTTTATCTTAGCCAACTGATGGTTCTTACTGTGATCCTAGATGACGAGTGACTGACAGCCCAAGGCCTAATCAGTTTACTGACACGGCGAACAATGTAACGTGCTGTGTGACCCCATGAGCAACTCGCTGTGTCATACCTCCAGCAGATTGTCATGTATGGAACTCTCACTTTGTACTGACGCCAAATGTGTGTGATTCCGGTGAGCACTGTCGGTTCAAATGGTTCTGAGCACTATGCTATGGGACTTAACTGCTGAGGTCATCAGTCCCCTAGAATTTAGAACTACTTAAACCTAACTAACGTAAGGACAACACAACATCCACGCCCGAGGCAGGATTCGAACCTGCGACTGTAGCGGTCGCGCGGCTCCAGGCTGTAGCACCTAGAACCGCTCGGCCACTCTGGCCGGCTGCACTGTCGTAAGAGTTTGAGACCAGGACCGGTGTAGGGTCAAAGAGGAACACAGATTATCACCAATTTAGTTCAACATAGTACTGAACGAAGTGATCAGACAATGGAGAACTTGGTGAAGAGGGTACCTATAAGACTATCTCTTCAACGGTCCAGATTTCAGTCACCAATCGGTCTTCACACTTTTTCGAGTCACTAATCACATCTGACCTCTCTTATCTGTTCGACAAATGTTTTGTATTGTGATTCCGATGAGCACTGTCGGTTCAAATGGTTCTGAGCACTATGCTATGGGACTTAACTGCTGAGGTCATCAGACCCCTAGAACTTAGAACCACTTAAACCTAACTAACCTAAGGACATCACATACATCCATGCTCGAGGCAGGATGCGAACCTGCGAACGTGGCGGTCGCGTGGTTCCAGACTGTAGCGCCTAGAACTGCTCGGCCGCTCCGGCCGGCTGAAAAATGGTTCAAATGGCTCTGAGCACTATGGGACTTAACATCTGAGGTCATGAGTCCCCCTAGAACGTAGAAATACTTAAACCTAACTAACCGAAGTACATCACTAACATCCATGCCCGAGGCAGGATTCGAACCTGCGACCGTAGCGGCCTAGAACCGCTCGGCCGCTACGGCCGGCCTAAAAGGTGAAAACTGAGGTCGGAGAACTCTACTTTTCGAGTTAATTTGTCCGTTTTCAAGGGCTACAAGCAGGTAAAGGCATATTATGTTGTGCAGACACATGCAGCAGATCAGCTGTTTTCTATTTTTGTTGTAAAGTATGAATGAACCGTTATGCTTTATGTTTTCCTCTGTTATCACAAGCTGGTTGTGGCTTCCAACGTTTTTAATCTTTGAAAGCAAACTCAGTATTTTACTTCATTGATGCGGCTCTTCGCAAAATACTTCCAGACTAGGGATGGTGCCATACTGTTATGTAACTAATGTCCTACGACGACAGTGAAAAATTAACTTATTGATTAGATGGGGCAACTCTTGCACCCTGCATGTATATGCGCACCATGTAATAGGCCATTCCACGTCGTAACAGCACATTACCGTCTCAACAGTTCTGTACCAATTCTTATGCCATGTACTCTAGGAAATGCATGTCATAAATGCTAACTATAATGCAATTTATAAACCGAGCGGTTTAAGTCGAGGTAGTCAAATATGATACATAATGTTGTTGGTTTTATAACTGCATATTTGACTACCGTGAACTTGGTCCTGGTCTGAAACCGGGCGGTTTATAAATTGCATTGAAGTCAGCATTGTGTAATTCATTTCCTACAGTACATGTATGCTGATACCTGCCTAGACAATATGTCTCATGCATGTGTTTGTTGCTCGTTTCTGTCGTCAATGTTATTAAAATAGCACTGACAGCTTTTCCAATTTTCTATGATAACGCAATATTTCAAACCATTGCAAATTTTACGAATAAAAATTAATCGATCTCTAAAATAGATTAATTTAAAAATGAAAAATTTTAGCATGTCTACTATGGGTAATTGATATGTTGTGTTTACTAGATCACTACACGCCAGGATAGCCGAGAGCGCTAACGCGCTGCTTCCTGGACTCGGGTAGGCGCGCCGGCCCCGGATCGAATCCGCCCTACTTCCAAATCTGTCGAGTCGGTTATTCTTCGTTTAGCTTCAGGAGTCTAGCAACGATAAAGCATTAAAACATCTGATAGAGCATGAGAGTATCACCATAAGTTTTCATCCACATGGGTGTCTCTAAAGGAACCACTATTATACAGATTAGATTGTACAGCAACTCAATAGCCTCAAAAACATTTCCTCCAATGCCTCTCAGCTAATCTGCTGTGGAACTTAATGTACAGATACTAACTGGCAGTTGTTACTTCATCGAGCCCGTTTCAGAAAGTGTAGAACAGGAAAAAGAGCTATCAAATATACAGACCGACGTATTTGTACATATGAAATGCCCTACAAAAAAGGGAGTTTCTTTAGTAAAGTTGTTGCTCTGCGTTGCACTATTATCATTTCGTTGAAACACAATATTCAGAGTAAATCATTTAAAAAGGAGGCAATACCGCTTGTTGTTCAAGGCAGTGTCACAAAAACTCAGTTTTAAGTCTAAGAATAAAAATCGTAAAAAATTAAGAAGTTTCGTCCCGTTACACAACGACTTAGCTATAGCGTGAGGAAAGCAAAAACGTTAGTTATGTTAATATAGTCGTCTTTCGTTTTTTTTACAGTAATCTGGTAAATGAGAAACCATAAACGTTCATTAGGCAATGGAAGCAACGGTTATTTGAGGGTTATACAAAAAAAACTGTTACAGTACTGGTGTTTAAAATGTCGTCAGGGTGGCTACATTACGATATAACACGTAGGTAGCAGTGTAGAGGAAAAAAGTCTTCTTTAAAGGTCCTATTTAGTCGAGATTTAGGAAAGCACCGGACATTGTAAACTACGGTGCGCTCAAGAGAGTTGATGTCTCTTGAGCGTCTCGTTATGGCTGAAACCTATTTACACTGGAATCTTTCGGTTTCATCACGTATTTCCTCGCCGAAGAGTCGTTTCTAGTCATCGTTTCAGCGTCAGGAGCTCTTTTCCATTTAGTAAATCTTTAATTACAAGCATTGCTTTTCAATATTGCTTTCGTACCACGTGACATTTTAGTGCCAGTTTTGGCACGTTATTTTAAATGTGTAATAGCTTGATATCAGGAAGCATATTTTCTGGATAAAGTATGTAACAATTCATGTTTCGAATGAGAATTTCGTTTTGGTGATGCTGAGTTTTCAATGTGGCAGCAAACATTGCTGTTCATGATGTCACAAAGATATCCAACTTGGTTAACAGCTCGTGACATTAGTTATCGCACGACCTACTCTTTGTGAACCTTTTGACAGTTATAGTGAAAATACATGTGACGCGTTCAAGAATGTAAGGTAGTGCAAGATATTTGAAATTATCAGAAAAACTTATTTAAACAGAAAGCTTTTAATGTAATACGATTTCAAGCCGGACTAAAAAGTATAAAGTAATTTCTCTTAGCACTATATGGATTCCTAATCCCATAAAGATAATTCTGATAATTTATACTTGTGAGTTTATAATATCTATGACAATACTTGTAAAATTGAAACGGAAAACGTGCAGCGCATGCAGCAGATAATAGTGAATGAAGTATTTCCCCCTATGAGATCAGGAAGGACAAGGATGGGAAAATACGTTCGAGCTGGAAGGCTTGGACAAACGGGACCGGTAGCGGGAAGCCAATGGACACTTTCCAGTTAAAAGATTTACTTAATAACCATGGTATACACAACTTGTTACTGAGCAATATGATCTGATAATCGTGCCGGATACACAGTAATCTTTATGATATAAATTATCTAACTGGCACTTGACCACTTAAAAATACCAAATGGATTTACGGATCAGAATACTTATGAGACAGCAATGACAAACCTCAACATGTACTACTACTAATCCATTTAAGCAAACAATACAGCGTAAACACTTGTGGCTCAGAATGTCGGATGGGCGCCCACTTTTAGAACCTGAACTGACAAATTTCACGTGGCTTGCGAGCACTAGACCACATATAAACGGTTTAACTTTATTGTTCAAATATCGGGCTATTGCCCATTTGTTTAGTTTCCATGAGCACTACCTCATTAAAAAAAGCGAAGAACAACTGAAAGTTTTTCAAAATGTCGGGCAGTAGGTTGCTCCTGAAAATTAGATTAGCAAAAATAGTTCGCGGGCTCTACCCCAGTCAAATATAGTCATATTTGTTATTCAAATACCTGGCTGTCTGCCATTTGCAAACAGTTATTTCCTACGAGGAGTGGCCCATTAGAAAGAAACAGCATAAATGAAAGTTACTCAAAATATCGAGCGAATGGCCTTTCTTGAAAATTAGATCAACAACAAGTAAACAGCTGATGGGCACCATCCGCCTGAAACACAGTTAAATATGTTATTCAACGTTGCCTATTTGCAAACAATTAATTACTATGAGCACTAGCTCATTTAAGAACAAAAAAATGAAGAGCCAAAGAAACTGGTGCATCTGCCTACATTTTGTAGGGCCCCCACGAGCACCGCAGAAGTGCCGCAACGTGGCATGGACTCGACTAATGTCTAAAGTAGTGCTGGGGAGGGGACTGACACCGTGAGTCCTGTAGGGTTGTCCGTAGCTCCGTAGGAGTATGAGGAGGTGCAGATCCCTTCTGAACAGCACATTGCAAGGCATCCCTGATATGCTAAATAATGTTCATATCAAGGGAGTTTGGGGCCAGCGGAAGTGTTTAAACTCACAAGAGCGTACCTGGAGATACTCTGTACCAATTCTGGAAATGTGGTGCGTACCATTGTCCTGCTGGAACTGCCCAAGTCCGTTGGAATGCACAATGGACATGAATGGTTTAGGTAACCAGATAGGGTGCTTACGTATCAAGGGTCCCATATCACTCCAACTTCACACACCCGACACCATTACAGAACCTAGAACACATTGAACAGTACCCTGCTGACATGCAGGATTAGTGGATTCCTGGCGGGCAACATGTTTCCAGTCATCAACAGTCCAATGTCGGTGTTGACGGGCCAAGGTGAGGCGTAAAACATTGTGGCGTGCAGTCGTCAAGGGTACACGAGTGGGCCTTCGGCTCCGAAAGCCCATATCGATGGTGTTTCGTTGAATGGTTCGCATGCTGACACTTGTTGATGGCCCAGCACTGTAATCTGCAGCAATTTGCACTTCTGTCAGGTAAAACGATTCTCTTCATTCGTCGTTGTCCAGTTCTTGCAGGATCCTTTTCCAGCCATAGCGTTGTCGAAGATTCGATGTTTTACCGGATTCACGGTATAGTCGTGAAATGGTAGTACGGGAAAATACCCCCTTCATCACTACGTAGGAGATGCTGTTTCCCATCACCCGCGCGCCGACTGTTAACACCACGTTCAAACTCACTTACATTTTGATAACCTGCCATTGTAGCAGTAACCGATTTAATAATTGCACTAGGCACTTGTTGTCTTATGTAGGCGTTGCCGATGGCAGCGCCGTATTCTATCTATTTACATGTCTCTGTATTCGAATACGCATGTCTGTATCAGTTTCTTCGGCGTTTCATTGCAGAAGTCACACCAAATGTCTGGTGGTAGCCCGCTCTTGAATGTTAGATTAACAACAAGCAAATAGCTCACTGGCGCTAGACCACTCAAACAAAGTTAAATCTGTTAGTGTGTGATTTTCTAAGGGACAAATCTGCTGAGGTCATAGGTCCTTAGACTTACACACTAATTAAACTTAGTTAAGAAGGCAGCCTTACTCACAAAAACGGTAACACAGCCGGGACCCTTATCATCAACATCTGCATTTCATCTACATTTATACTCCGCAAGCCACCCAACGGTGTGTGGCGGAGGGCACTTTCCGTGCGACTGTCATTACCTCCCTTTCCTGTTCCAGTCCCGTATGGTTCGCAGGAAGAACGACTGCCGGAAAGCCTCCGTGCGCGCTCCAATATCTCTAATTTTACATTCGTGATCTCCTCGGGAGGTATAAGTAGGGGGAAGCAATGTATTCGATACTGCATCCAGAGACGCACCCTCTCGATACCTGGACAGCTAACTACACCGCGATGCACAGCGCCTCTCTTGCAGAGTCTGCCACTTGAGTTTGCTAAACATCTGCGTAACGCTATCACACTTGCCAACTGACCCTGTGACGAAACGCGCCGGTCTTCTTTGGATCTTCTCTATCAACCCGACCTGGTACGGATTCCACACTGATGAGCAATACTCAAGTATAGGTCGAACTAGTGTTTTGTAAGCCACCTCCTTTGTTGATGGACTACATTTTCTAAGGACTCTCCCAATGAATCTCAACCTGGCACCCGCCTTACCAACAATTAATTTTATATGATCATTCCACTTCAAATCGTTCCCCACGCATACTCCCAGATATTTTACAGAAGTAACTACTACCAGTGTTTGTTCCGCTATCATATAATCATACGTAACTTTTGTGGACTTACCCTCTGTCTGCTCATCACAACGGATCGTGCCGGTCATGACTAGCAATCCTTCGAACACATTCGCCAACCCAGTCAACGACGGATCGCTTCAACATCTGTGCGTCGCCGGCCAGACACCGTTAAAATCACAGGCACCGGAAGCTGGACCCTTCTCTTCCGCAGTCGGACGTCCGTCTTCACGTCGCGCTCGTTGCCAACAGACAGTCGTCCGTCTCCCGGCAACACCGCCCGTCTCACCCGTTGGCCACGCCCCTTTGTCCACAGCCGGCATGCGCTAACATCTCTCGATGCTCGTCGATCCTCGAGAAGAATCGACAGACAATCATCAGTAAGGAGTGTAGATGGTAGCTGTCGTTGCGAAAAATCACACAACAGTTCACATTTGCACTGCAGTAAAGTCACTTGAGATATTCACACGAGGGTCACTCCAAAAGAAAGGTACACAATTTTTTTTTTAATCCATCGTTTATTCTACATGTTTGAAAGTTTTACAGTGTGTAGATACATCCTTTAGGAACAAAATTTTCATTTCTCCACATAATTTCCATCCCTCTCAACTGCCTTACGCCATCTTGGAACCAGCGCCTGTATACCCGCACGGTAAAATTCTTGACCAATCTGTTGGAGCCACTGTTTGGCAACGTGCACAAGGGAGTCATCATCTTCAAAACTTGTTCCACGAAGAGAGTTTCCCAAAGAGATGATAGTCACATGTAGCCAGGTCAGGACTCTAAGGCAGGTGTTTCAGTGTTGTCCATTAGAGTTTTGTGATCACTTCCATGGTTTTTGACTGACGTGTGGCTGCGCATTGTCGTGCAACAGCAAAACATCCTGCTTTTTCCGATGTGGTCGAACACTACTCAGTCGAGCTTTCAGTTTCTTCGGTGTCGTCACATATGCATCAGAATTTATGTTGGTTCCACTTGGCATGATGTCTACAACCAAGAGTCCTTCGGAATCGAAAAACACCGTAGCTATAACCTTTCCGGCAGAAGGTGTGGTTCTGAATTTTTTTTTCTTGGGTGAATTTGCATGATGCCACTCTATTGATTGCCTATTCGTCTCTGGTGAAAAATGATGGAGCCATGTTTCATCACCTGTCACAATTCTTCCAAGAAATTCATCTCCACCATTCTCGTACTGCTCCAAAAGTTGGCTGCATACCGTTTTTCTTGTTTCTTTGTGAGTCACTGTCAACATTCTGGGAACCCACCTGGCAAAAACCTTTTTCTAACGCCAACGCTTTTAGTATTCTGCACACTTCCTTCCCCTATCCCGACGTAGCGTGACAATTCGTTCACTGTGATGCGTCCGTCATCTGTCACCAATTCGTTAACTCTCTCTCTGCACATTGTCTGGAGTGTGTGCAGTACGAGGCCTGCCGCTGCGAGGACAATCCTCAATATTGCTGTGCCCGCTTTCATCACATAACCTGCTTGCCCACCGACTAACCGTACTGCGATCGACAGCAGCTTCTCCATAAACCTTTTTCAACCTCTTGTGGATGTTTCCCACTGTCTCGTTTTCACAGAACAGCAATTCTATGACAGCACGTTGCTTATGACGAACGTCAAGTGTAGCAGCCATCTTGAAGACATGCTGAGACGGCGACACTCACGGGAACAGGTTGAACTAAGTTTGAAAACAAGCAGGAAGGATGTATCTACACACAGTAAAACTTTCACACATGCAGAATGAAAACTGTATTTTTACAAAAGTAGTGTGCATTTCTTTTGGAGTGACCCTCGTACATCAATTATGTATTCCACGCGCCCCATGTTTGTCGTTTTAAATTTTACATGTATTGTCATAGCTATTACAAATGCACAGGCACAAAATTTTATGACCATATCTAGCGGGTGCAGAATCTGTATGAGGCTAACAGAGATTATTTTATACCTGTTAGTGCGTTTTAAGCACACAGTGGAGCTTCGCTTTTCCTGTCCCATCGTTACAATTCTACCAACACTTGACAGATGTTTTCGCAGATTTAAAGTGTAGGAATAGTTCTTATTTGGCACAGATTCTGAAATAAACATGAACAGTAGTAAAATAAGCACAAAATACAGGCAAAATATTATCTGTGAATACACTACTGGCAATTAAAATTGCTACACTATGAAGATGACGTGCTACAGACGCGAAATTTAACCGACAGGAAGAAGATGCTGTGATATGCAAATGATTAGCTTTTCAGAGCATTCACACAAGGTTGGCGCTGGTGGCGACACCTACAATGTGCTGACATGAGGAAAGTTTCCAACCGATTTCTCATACACAAACAGCACTTGACCGGCGTTGCCTGGTGAAACGCTGTTGTGATGCCTCGTGTAAGGAGGAGATATGCGTATCATCACGTTTCCGACTTCAAAACAGATCGGATTGTGGCCTATCGCGATTGCGGTTTATGGTATTGCGACATTGCTGCTCGCGTTGGTCGAGATCCAATGACTGTTAGCAGAATATGGAATCGGTGGGTTCAGGAGGGTAATAAGGAACGCCGTGCTGGATCTCAATGGCCTAGCAGTCGAGATGACAGGCATCTTATCCGCATGACTGTAACCGATCGTGCAGCCACGTCTCGATCCCTAAGTCAATAGATGGGGACGTTTGCAAGACAACAACCATCTGCACGAACAGTTCGACGACGTTTGCAGCAGCATGGACTATCAGCTCGGAGAGCATGGCTGCGGTTACCCTTGACGCTGCATAACAGACAGGAGCGCGTGCGATGGTTCGTTCTGTTTACAGCATCATGATGGTCGCATCCGTGTTTGGCGACATCGCGGTGAACGCACATTGGAAGCGTATATTCATCATCGCCATACTGGCGTCTCACCCGGACTGATGGTATGGGGTGCCACTGGTTAAGCGTCTCGGTCACCTCTTGTTCGCATTGACGGCACTTTAAACAGTGGACGTTACATTTCATATGTGTTACGACCCGTGGCTCTACCCTTCATTCGATCGCTGCAAAAAACTACATTTCAGCAGGATAATGCACGACCGCAGTTGCAGGTCCTGTACAGGCCTTTCTGGATACAGAAAATGTTCGACTACTGTACTGGCCAGTACATTCTCCAGATCTCTCACCAATTGAAAACGTCTGGTCAATGGTGACCGAGCAACTGGCTCGTCACAATACGCCAGTCACTACTCTTGGTGAACTATCGTATCGTGTTGAAGCTGCATGGGCAGCTGTGCCAGTACACTCCATGCAACCTCTGTTTAACTCAATGTCCAGGCGTATCAAGGCCGTTATTACGGCCAGAGCTGGTTGTTCTGGGTTCCGATTTCTCATGATCTATGCACCCAAATTGCGTGACAATGTAATCACATGACCGTTCTAGTATAATATATTTGTGCAATGAATAACCGTTTATCATCTGCATTTCGTCTTGGTATAGCAATTTTAATGGCCAGTAGTGTAATTCAAAATTACTAATGGCGTAAAGTATTTGTTTTGTCCTACAAAATGGTATCATGTAACATAATGCGTGAGCTGTGTGATTATAAGCTGAGACAAAGCTGACAGCTAACTCCAGGTGTTGTAAGACGCGGCTGGGAAGCTGCCCTGGCGTTATGGCGGGCCGGATGCGCAGCCAGCCAGCAGGACTGGTCCGGGCGGAAGCCCTACGTCACACGCAGTTAGGACCCGCGACTCGACCGCCGTCGCCTCCGGAACCTACACCTCGTCTGGTACAAAGTAACAATTACACTCGTCTCTGTTTCTTACGGCTCGGACGCGACTCAGGGAAAATATTAAGTCCATTAGCATCTACTTCGGTTCCTCGCGCAGTCGTAAACATGGCTCTCACTCCACTAACTTGTCAGGGCCCTGCTGTGTTTCGTTTGGCTGCTTAAGTTGTGGGCCTGTGGGGGGATTCCTAACAGCGGTCATTCGGGCTGCTTAGGCTAATTTCTGGTTAGCAATATACCACGCACAGCCGTGTCAGCACACGTTTACCATCAATATGAGCCGAGGGGAAGCCCCGACAACTGTCTGAGGACATGCCTTCTCCGCCAACCGCAGTGAACACAGGAGGAGAGAGCCACAATGTGGGACTGATGGTCGTGTCTACGTCCACTCACTCAGGATTCATGACTCACATCACATAATGTGAACAGAGATTGTCATCTTCCTGTCTCTCTGTAGCGTGTTCGAAAATTTCCGTTACAAACTTCTAGCACTTCTATGGGGAACTGAACAGAAAATATTTTTAATTGGAACCCATGTCCGGAAACCTACCGTTTCTGTGCTACAGCCGTTTGAAAACATATTGGTAACGCGACCACTTGTACAAGTAACTGATTTTTCGTGACCCAGTATATCACTTGTTAATAGCTAAAGAAATTTCTCGTATGCTCATCGACGGGTTTTCTTGAACGTGGCTGGCCGAAGTGGCCGCGCGGTTCTAGGCGCTACAATCTGGATCCGCGCGACCGCTACGGTCTCAGGTTCGAATCCTGCCTCGGGCATGGATGTGTGAGATGTCCTTAGCTTAGTTAGGTATAAGTAGTTCTAAGTTCTAGGGGACTGATGACCTCAGAAGTTAAGTCCCATAGTGCTCAGAGCCATTTGAACCATTTTCTTGAACGTGACGCAGTATGACCTCTTCCAAATTGAGTGTACGGCATCTGTTTGGGGCACCATAGTCACGCTTGCTGGTGGGGAAGGTACCCTTTCTCAAAGGCGTTGCGTAATCGCGGCGATAAGGGTACTCGATGGAGTCGGAAGTTATGGAGAACGACCTTGATAAAGGCGACGAGCAGCTATTTCAGTACCGCGAGCTTCGCCATTCAAAAATATCATGTCGGTGTATTCCGCAAGGGAATATTTAACCATTTTGCTCTTACACTCACAGTCACGTGAATAAGGTAAGTGAAGCAGGATGGACGTCAAATGACATCCGTCGTACCCACCCTTCCATCCCATCCACCATGGCTACACTGTTGCATACCTACCTAGCAAATATATTTTCGAACGGCTATACTACGGAAATGGTAAGTTTGCGGACATGGATTCCTATTCAAAAATATTAGGTACTCATTCGCCCCTACAAGTCCTAGAAGTATGTAACGGGTATTTCCGAGCACCCTATATATTTTTTAGTATTCGAGACATTCTACAACAATTATCATCATCGTCATCATCATCATCATCATCATAATTGACATTATCGTCACCATGAAGCTTCTCCCAATTATGTGCAACATTACAAAAGATTATGGCTTCCTGAAGATTAATGCAGAGCTACGTAGCAATAGAAGATACTACGTTAGCTTTAAAAACACCGGAATTTGGTGGCGGAAAAGAAAAAAACTATGTTCTTAGAAAAAGCGTTCTTGCTTCTATATTATTTAACTTGTGCACCAAGACCAACCAAGTAACCATTTAACTACCTATGCCGACTGTTTGGCCCTCTAGACCCAGCAAAATACACTTGAAGACGTCGAACGTCATTTTTCTTTTGCTTATAACGACCTGGGTGAGTATTACGACGACAAACCCTGAAGCCAGATCCTAGCAAAACTGCAGTCAGTGCTTCCCACCTTCTCTACAAACATGCCAGGTACGAGTTAAAAGTCTCACGACAGGGAACTATTCTCAATAACAGATTTACCACTTAAAACCTCTGTGTTTATAGTTGACAGGAGTCTGATATTCAAGGAACAATGGCGACACCGTCGGAATGAAGGTCGCAGAACGAAAAAGTCTTAAGAAGGCTCAAAGACACGAGTTGAGGAGCAAGCCCAAGTGTGCTTCGGAAGTCAGCTCTAGCCTTGTGTTACTTGGCGGAAGACTGTGCTTCCCCCATGTGCTACCAGTCTTGCCAATCGAAACAGGTTGATGTTGCTCAGTACGCAGCTCGTGGTCGTGCGGTAGCGTTCTCTCTTTCCACGCCCGAGTTCCCGTGTTCGATTCCCGGCGGGGTCAGGGATTTTCTCTGCCTCGTGATGACTGGGTGTTGTGTGATGTCCTTAGGTTAGTTAGGTTTAAGTAGTTCTATGTTCTAGAGGACTGATGACCATAGATGTTAAGTCCCATAGTGCTCAGAGCCATTTGATGTTGCTCTCCATCAAAGTTACCACCATGTGACAGGATGTTTTGTTGTGGATTGGCAAGACAACCAATCCACTATTAGGAAGCCGAAAGGCACGCATTTAAGCTCACGCAGGCTGGCGTGAGGTCTGGAAAAGGACAAGGAATTTATAGTAGCAAAGAACGTACGTATCCTCTGGAATACTTAACTTTAATCCATAATTGGTAAACATCGCTCTTGACGGAACAGGTTTTACAGCATCAATAGTAACTGGTAATGGCACCTTGCTAGGTCGTAGCAAATGACGTAGCTGAAGGCTATGCTAACTATCGTCTCGGCAAATGAGAGCGTAATTTGTCAGTGAACCATCGCTAGCAAAGTCGGCTGTCTAACTGGGGCGAATGCTAGGAAGTCTCTCTAGACCTGCCGTGTGGCGGCGCTCAGTCTGCAATCACTGATAGTGGCGACACGCGGGTCCGACGTATACTAACGGACCGCGGCCGATTTAAAGGCTACCACTTAGCAAGTGTGGTGTCTGGCGGTGACACCACATGTTTGATATCAAATCCAGTCGAAAATAATCAAGTTCTGGTCGGAACAGCACCACACCACATGATACGTACGTGGGTCGTCCAGACAGTAAGTGTCTTCCGGTCACTCGCTAAATGCTATGCATCAACAGTACATAACTGTAGTGCGTTTTCTTCGTGAAGACAATTTCAGCCGCATTCTGCAGGGGCACTGCAGATGCTCCTGCATCGTTTTCAATTGGAAATGTTTGATTACCCACAATACAGCCCTTAATTGTCTCCCTCTGAGTTTCGTTTCTGCTCACATGGACCGCTGGCTATGAAGACAACATTTTGGCACAGACTACGAGCTGTTGGCCAGCGTAGAGAATTGGCGGAAAGCACTGGCGGCTGCCTTCTATAACGAGGAAATTCGAAAGTTAGTACAACGCTACGCAAAACGTCGAAGTCGGATCGGCGAGTATGGAGATAAGTAGCTGGAAGCTGTAGCTAACTGTTGCAAGTAAAACAGTTTCGATTTTCACCGTGTTTTCCATTTAGCGACCGATCGGGACTTACTTTCTGGACAATCCACGTATAATAACAGTCAAATGCGAAAGGAGCAAAGTCAATAAGTGATGATAGCAAACACTTTATTGGCGTGAACATGTTGCTCGGTGTCTTCGCAGCGAACAGCTGTATCTCAAGTACCGCTCTCCTAGTGCATCAAGTGATGGATACAACAAAGAGAGGAGCTACCCCCAGCAAAAGACTTCCTTGACCGACCTGGAGATCACTCAGTCGTCTTCGTGCGGAAATTCGCTGAAGTAAAACTGATATTTTAAAATGGAGACTGTACGATAACCAAAGAGTGTCCTGTGCGTGCGGTGCTAAGCGGAGGGCGAGGCATTTCCTCCACTTCCCCGTTTACACCATCTGATTAGGCATCGTGACGCAAGAGAATGTGGCATCATTAAGCCCAGCAGCAGTGCACCTTTCTGAGGAGCTACGTTTCACCTAAATGCCGTCCAAACGGTTGTCATCAACACATTCAGAAGAAACCATTGCCATAATCATTAGTCATTTGAAATCATGTGCTGGATAAAGGCGTCCTCTGGCTGTTATATTGCCTTCTGCTATAAGCCTCCATGCCGCCCCATCATGCTTTCATCTACATTTTCGTATCAGTAATAATTACATATTCCACTCAAGATTGTTGCCGGATTCATTTATCTGCTCCTTCCTTAGTTGTTCCCAGCATGCATCTGTACACTGCACGCTGAGCATGCCTGAGTTTTTGAATGGTATCCGTACTGAACATCCGCATCTTATTTTTCTCTCATATTTTTGGCAAAGTGCTTTTAGATAGTTGGAATTATCAGAAGCAAGATGAAAAGTCTTGACAATTTTATTAACAAATCTTAGTTTTATATTCGGACATAGGAAGATGCTCTCGTTCTGAAAAACGAGTGTTTGCGCTTCAAATTATTATGATGAACTATGAAATTACCAAGTTTTAGTTTACAGATATGAAGTGTTTGCCGGTAGCCCTGTTGTCTCATAAGCAGAGAATACGTTGACATTTTGTGAAATTCAGAAAAATCGTCATCTTTTTTCAAAAACTGTTTGACTAGTAGATGTTAGCGTGTTTTTTACGCTTTAGCAGACACAGTAATTGCAGCTGGAAAAAAAGGTCAAACAAAGACACTTTGCTCCTTATCTGGAGATGCCTATATGCATTTCTTTATACTGAGGACGCGTCACTTCGGAATCGAGGTAACTGCCTTCATTGCTACAGAGTGTGTATTGAAGCACTAAAAATAAGTTTGGGGTCATTGATTTGTTGTGATGTCTTATTGAACGCACAGCCGCAATGAAACGCGTAGCCAGCCGTTGTAGCCGAGCGGTTCTAGGCGCTACGGTCTGGAACCGTGCTGCTGCTACGGTTGCAGGTTCGAATCCTGCCTCGGGCATGGATGTGTGTGATGTCTTTAGGTTATTTAGGTTTAAGTAGTTCTAAATCTAGGGGACTGATGACCTCCGATGTTAAGTCCCATAGTGCTATTAGCCGTTTGAACCATTTTTTTGAAACGCGTATATACCTGTATATTTTTAAACCATGGCTCCTGTTCGACCGATGTCACTTCATCATAAGTTACTAGCGTGAGGTAACTGTCGCGACGGTTCAGTCTCCTCATAAGGTTCCGTTACAGTGTTGTACTGCATCACATACTGAGGATCATTTGAAAAATAACAGTAATCGGAAAAGAAGTCAGGTCACACTCATCTATAAAAAAGGGTGGCAGCAGCGATCCACAAAGCTACTGTCCAATCAGACGGACGTCAGTCTGTTCTGGAATCCTAGAACATATTCTTAGCTGAAGCATAATGAGGTATCTCGGACAGAATCACTTTCTCCATGCCAGCCGTCATGATTCCGAAAACACTGATCCTGCGAAACCGAACTTACACTTCTTGCACATTACTTCCTGGAAGTTATAGATCACTAAAATCTGGGAGACAGAGTATTTTTTGACTTCCGAAAAGCACTTGACTTAGAACCATGTTCATTAATAGAAATATGATTACGACGGGTATTAAACAGAATTTTTGACTAGGTTGAAGATTTCTTAGTAGACAGAACGTAGCATTTATGGATGGACAGTCAAATGGTTCAAATGGCTCTAACGACTATGGGACTTAACATCTGAACCGGCCGGAGTGGCCGTGCGGTTCTAGGCGCTACTGTCTGGAACCGAGCGACCGCTGCGGTCGCAGGCTCGAATCCTGCCTCGGGCATGGGTGTGTGTGATATCCTTAGGTTAGTTATGTTTACGTAGTTCTAAGTTCTAGGTGACAGATGACCTCAGAAGTTAAGTCTCATAGCGCTCAGAGCCATTTGAACCATTTGAACTTAACATATGAGGTAATCAGTCCCTAGACTTAGAACTACTTAAACCTAACTAACCTAAGGACGTCACACACATCCATGCCCGAGGAAGGATTCGAACCTGCGACCGTAGCAGCAGCGCGGTTCCTGACTGAACCGCCTAGAACCGCTCGGCCACAGCAGGCCGGCGGACGGACAGTCATCGACCGTATATAAGTACTGTGATTCGTGTGAGAAGTGTGTTGGAATCCTTGTTGTTGAATATGTACGCTAACGATCTAGCAGAAAATAATAATAGTGAATGACCTTGGACTTCTCGCTGATGATTTTGTTATTTATAACGAAGTACTGTCTCAAAAACCTACAGTAATATTCAATCGTATGTTTGTAAGATTTCAAAGTGGTGCAAAGACTATCAACTTTTTTTTAAATATGCAGAAATGTAAAGTCGTACAACTCACGAAGCGCAAAAACGTGATAATGTATGGTTGCAGTATCAGTGAGCTGATACAAATACCGGGATATAACTATTTGTAGGAACATGTAATGCAAATGATCACACAGCCTCAGTCGTAGGTAAGGCAGGTAGGAGACATCGATTCGTTGGCAGGATACTGGCAAAAAGCAGTCAGCCTACTATCTTACAATGTTTTTTAAGTGTGTGCGACCCCATAACAAATAAGATTAACACGGAATACTGAACGGATACAAATGAGGGCGACACGAACGGTTGCAGGTTTGTGTGTTATTGGAAAAGTCACGGGGATGTTGAGAACCCTGAAATCACAGCTCCTTGAAGATGGACACAAATTTTCACGCGGACGCCTACTTACAAAAATTCAAGAACCAATGTTAAGTGAATAACCTAGAGCTGGTCTGCAGCCTTCTAACTAGTGCCACAGAAAGAAGTGTGAAGGCAAATTTGTACTAATTACAGCATGCACAGACATACTTAAGAAGTCATTCTTCCCGCGCTTCATAGATGTAGATATAGACGCGTTTTCTGTTGCCACTCATCACTGGAGGCGATCTTTCCCACACACCAGATGAAGTGTTGTTATGGTAGTGACTGGTCTGTAGTGACTGTCTCTGCAACCCATGATGCAGTGATAACAGCGTACGTAGTGGCACACTACAATTCGCTGCTCAAAGTGACGAGTAATTCTTTAACATCCTGCCATGTACTGTACATATGGTTTCGATGTGTGCACGTCTCATTTTACAAAAACACCATGATTCACCGCCAAGAGTTGAAATGTCTTTATTGAACAACCACTTTCAGTTCACGAACCCTCATCAGGTTCCTTTACATTAACCAAAAGAATACATAAAGAGAATTAGAACACCCAACTGTCGCTATCTTGATAACTGACGTAGATGTTAAAAACTCACGTAATAACATGCCAGACATCCACATAAAAACATTTACAACATCATACTAGGTGATATAAAATCAATGTCGTCATGTAATGAAATACTGGTATTCGTCACTGAAGATCAATGTCCTCATGTAATGAAATACTTGTATTCGTCACTGGAAATAAAAGTACAACACATAGAATAATGTAACCGACTATGACAAACCATACCATGAGAAACACAAATAGATTGCATTTATACAAAGTTACCTATTGTCACAACAATACTGTAAATTATATTAAATTACAGCCTCCAGTTGCATAAGCAAAGAAACTTAACCTAGGTTTCGGCTATAATGTAGCCTTCTTCAGAAATGCCACAATATAAAATTAAAATTTAAACATGCCAGATATTGGCCTTGCCAAACTTAAAATGTTAGTACTACACTACATAGTCACAAGAATGGCAGCTAACTCTAAGTATAGATAAATGTAAATTAATGCAGATGAATAGGAAAAAGAATCCTGTAATGTTTGAATACTCCATTAGTAGTGTAGCGCTTGACACAGTCACGTCGACTAAATATTTGGGCGTAACATTGCAGAGCGATATGAAGTGGGACAAGCATGTAATGGCAGTTGTGGGGAAGGCGGATAGTCGTCTTCGGTTCATTGGTAGAATTTTGGGAAGATGTGGTTCATCTGTAAAGGAGACCGCTCATAAAACACTAATAGGACCTATTCTCGAGTACTGCTCGAGCGTTAGGGATCCCTATCTCGTCGGATTGAGGAGGACATAGAAGCAATTCAGAGGCGGGCTGTTAGATTTGTTACTGGTAGGTTTGATCATCACGCGAGTGTTACGGAAATGCTTCAGGAATTCGGGTGGGAGTCTCTAGAGGAAAGGAGGCGTTCTTTTCGTGAATCGCTACTGAGGAAATTTAGAGAACCAGCATTTGAGGTTGACTGCAGTACAGTTTTGCTGCCACCAACTTACGTTTCGCGGAAAGACCACAAAGATAAGAGAGATTAGAGCTCGTACAGAGGCATATAGGCAGTCATTTTTCCCTCGTTCTGTTTGGGAGTACAACTGGGACAGAAGATGCTAGTTGTGGTACGAGGTACCCTCCGCCAGGCACCGTATGGTGGATTGCGGAGTATGTATGTAGATGTAGATGTAGATGTAGACTGCGTCACTTCTATTAATGTTTTGCCGGTAGATCACACCAACGGGCCAAGCAGGTGGGCCGCGGGCGCTGAGACGTAACTGAGCGCCGCGGACAGCGACGCAACGAACTGAGATGGTGGTCGCGCGCATGCGCGTGCCGAGTAATACTGACTTAAAACCAGAAAATGTTAACTGAGACTACTATGGACAATAGTTTATTACAATACTTTGGACTATTAATGGCATTAAAACCTAAGTCACTAAAATTACCGTGCCATAAAAGAAAAAAGACATATAAAAACTGTACTGTACATAAACATTAATTGATAACATTATTTGTTACAATAACTAGAAATGTTTCTGGCAAATAAACCATAATAACTTAAGTTACAGTTCAATGAGAGGCAAATAACATTATATAGCGTAAAGGAACCTTTTAATAAGAAAATGCCATAAGTTAAGGTTAACAGTGCCTCAAATGTGTGGAACTTAGCTAAGAATTAACGCCTGTGAATGATAATAAGGTCAATTGTCTCATACAGGTTAGCAATTAGACATACAGTATGTGACCAGCAATTACACTACTGGTCATTAAAATTGCTACACCAAGAAGAAATGCAGATCACAAACGGGTATTCATTGGACAAATATATTATACTAGAACTGACATGTTTTCACGCAATTTGGGTGCATAGATCCTGAGAAATCAGTACCCAGAACAATCAACTCTTCCCGTAATAACGGACTTGATACGCCTGGGCATTGGGTCAAACAGAGCTTGGATGAAGCGTACAGGTACAGCTGCCCATGCAGCTTCAACACGATACCATAGTTCATCAAGAGTAGTGACTGGCGTATTGTGACGAGCCGCCGGCCAGTGTGGGCGAGCGGTTCTAGGCGCTTCAGTCTGGAACCGCGCGACCGCTACGTCGCAGGTTCGAATCCTGCTTCGGGAATGGATGTGTGCAATGACCTTAGGGTAGTTAGGTTTAAGTAGTTCTAAGTTCTAGGGGACTGATGACCTCAGATGTTAAGTCCCACAGTGCTCGGAGCCATTTGAACCATTTTTTTTTGTGACGAGCCAGTTCCTCGGCCACCACTGACCAGACGTTTTCAATTGGTGAGAGATCTGGAGAATGTGCTGGCCAGGTCAGTAGTCGAACATTTTCTATATCCGGAAAGGCCCGTATAGGACCTGCAACATGCGGTCGTGCATTAACCTGCTGAAATGTAGTGTTTTGCAGGGATCGAATGAGGGGTAGAGCCACGGGTCGTAACACATCTGAAATGTAACGTCTACTGTTCAAAGTGCCGTCAATGCGAACAAGAGGTGACCGAGACGTGCAACCAATGGCACACCATTCTGTCACGCCGGGTGATACACCAGTATGCCGATGACGAATACACGCTTCCAATGTGAGTTCACCGCGATGTCGCGAAACACAGATGCGACCATCATGATGCTGTAAACAGAACCTGGATTCATCCGAAAAGGTGACGTTTTGCCATTCGTGCACCCAGGTTCGTTGTTGAGTACACCATCACACGCACTCCTGTCTGTGATGTAGCGTCAAGGATAACCGCAGCCATGCTCTCCCAGCTGATAGTCCATGCTGCTGCAAACGTCGTCGAACTGTTCGTGCAGACGGTTGTTGTCTTGCAAAAGTCCCCATCTGTTGACTCAAGGATCGATACGTGGCTGCACGATACGTTACAGCCATGCGGATAAGATGCCTGTCATCTCGACTGCTAGTGATACGAGGCCGTTGGGATCCAGCACGGCGTTCCGTATTAACCTCCTGAACCCACCGATTCCATATTCTGCTAACAGTCATTGGATCTCGACCAACGCGAGCAGCAATGTCGCGATACGATAAACCGCAATCGGGATAGGCTACAATCCGACCTTTATCAAAGTCGGAAACGTGATGGTACGTATTTCTCCTCCTTACACGAGGCATCACAACAACGTTTCACCAGGTAACGCCGGTCAACTGCTGTTTGTGTATGAGAAATCGGTTGGAAACATTCCTCACGTCAGCAAGTTGCGGGTGTCGCCACCGGCGCCAACCTTGTGTGAATGCTCTGAAAAGCTAATCTTTAGCATATCACAGCATCTTCTTCCTGTCGGTTAAATTTCGCGTCTGTAGCACGTCATCTTGGTGGTGCAGAAATTTTAGTAGCTAGTAGTGTAATGCATAAGAAAACTAGTAGGCTGCATATCATAACCAGCTACTGATATATGCAGAAGACATATGAAGTAATGGAGTTATCGGATAATGGGTGCGCGCAACGCCACAAAACATTATGAAGACAGTATAGCCAGTGGAGTTATATGCAAACTTTATGAAGCTCTTAAATATACATACACCATTTCATGTGTAACAAACTGTGAAGCACCATTGAACATAGGTGAGTATATTAAATATACAGTGTATAATCGGGAAATACTCGAAACTACTAATAAGAACAAAAATGCTGTATGTAGTAGCCAGGTACTGGCGTGGGTAATAAGCACTATACAGTATTAGATTTAACGGGTTAATAAGTAGTACATAGGGCTGTACCACGCAACAAGTCATTATAAAGGCAGTTATAAGAAGTCGTGTTGTGTGCAATGTTTATTAAGCTCACAATTAGAAATACATCATTTGACATGTACCAAATTGTGAAACAGCCTTAACCTTATAGAAAATAACGACGATTACGTTAAATGCGTATGTAAACATAAAGGTAAGAGGGCAATGACATCGGGCGACATAGAAAGTCCCGCATCATCATGATAGACGAAGCAAGGGTTGAAACCCTTCGAAGAAGTTCTTATTCTTCAACTTCAATTGGTCATTAAGCAAGTAGTCTTTATCGTAAAGAAGGTGTTTGAAATTTGCATTTCTTCGAGTGTATCTAGCCTGCACCCTTTAGCTTCTTGGTTTAAGAGCTCTGTGTTTATAGGTGGGTTAGGGGCACGGGCCATTTGGATTAGACGTTCTGCAAATGTCGAGCCAAGGGGTGCCATCTCCACTTTTTGTGGGTAAATGCTCTTTGTATCTGAAGAACGCTACATTATTATAGCCGAAATCTAGGTAAAGTTTCTTTGCTTATTCAACTGGAGGCTGAAATTTAATATAATTACATTTCACAGTTGCTGACACTGCTGCACCATGTTAAAAATATTCAAATAATGTAAATTACATCAGTCGTAAAAGGTGCCAAATAACGCAGTCATTCATGCGGTATAAACAGCCAACATTAACGATACGAGCGTAAGCATTCTACGTACTGCCGACTGAATATCTGTTCACGGTTTACCATCTGAACCAAAGATCATCTAGAGGTCTGGTGCATATCGATAATTCCTTTACAGTTCCGGAGACTAGTATATCATGACAGTATATGTCGTGCCTCATATGTTAACGCAGAATGCCTCCGCTCGTATATGCATGCTGAATGTTGATATAGCTTGAATAAGTGTGCTGTTTGTCACATTTTATGATTGACGGTATAATTTATATTACTAACAAGGGAACCTCCCCATCGCACCCCTCTCAGATTTAGTTATAAGTTGGCACAGTGGATAGGCCTTGAAAAACTGAACACAGATCAATTGAGAAAACAGGAAGAAGTTGTGTAGAACTGTGAAAAAATAAGCAAAATATACAAACTGAGTAGTTCAAGCGAAGATAAGTAACAATGAGGACGATTGGAACGCAGGAGTGCCGTGGTCTCGTGGTAACGTGAGCAGCCGCGGAGCGAAAGGTCCTAGGTTCAAATCTTCTATCAAGTGTAAATTTTAATTTTTTATTTTCAGTTTATGTGACAAACTCTTATGTTTTCATCACTTTTTTGGGAGTGATTATCACATCCACAAGAAAACCTAAATCGGGCAAGGTAGAAGAATCTTTTTACCCATTCGCCAAGTGTACAAGTTAGGTGGGTCGACAACATATTCCTGTCATGTGACGCACATGCCGTCACCAGTGTCGTGTAGAATACACTCCTGGAAATTGAAATAAGAACACCGTGAATTCATTGTCCCAGGAAGGGGAAACTTTATTGACACATTCCTGGGGTCAGATACATCACATGATCACACTGACAGCACCACAGGCACATAGACACAGGCAACAGAGCATGCACAATGTCGGCACTAGTACAGTGTATATCCACCTTTCGCACCAATGCAGGCTGCTATTCTCCCATGGAGACGATCGTAGAGATGCTGGATGTAGTCCTGTGGAACGGCTTGCCATGCCATTTCCACCTGGCGCCTCAGTTGGACCAGCGTTCGTGCTGGACGTGCAGACCGCGTGAGACGACGCTTCATCCAGTCCCAAACATGCTCAATGGGGGACAGATCCGGAGATCTTGCTGGCCAGGGTAGTTGACTTACACCTTCTAGAGCACGTTGGGTGGCACGGGATACATGCGGACGTGCATTGTCCTGTTGGAACAGCAAGTTCCCTTGCCGGTCTAGGAATGGTAGAACGATGGGTTCGATGACGGTTTGGATGTACCGTGCACTGTTCAGTGTCCCCTCGACGATCACCAGTGGTGTACGGCCAGTGTAGGAGATCGCTCCCCACACCATGATGCCGGGTGTTGGCCCTGTGTGCCTCGGTCGTATGCAGTCCTGATTGTGGCGCTCACCTGCACGGCGCCAAACACGCATACGACCATCATTGGCACCAAGGCAGAAGCGACTCTCATCGCTGAAGACGACACGTATCCATTCGTCCCTCCATTCACGCCTGTCGCGACACCACTGGAGGCGGGCTGCACGATGTTGGGGCGTGAGCGGAAGACGGCCTAACGGTGTGCGGGACCGTAGCCCAGCTTCATGGAGACGGTTGCGAATGGTCCTCGCCGATACCCCAGGAGCTACAGTGTCCCTAATTTGCTGGGAAGTGGCGGTGCGGTCCCCTACGGCACTGCGTAGGATCCTACGGTCTTGGCGTGCATACGTGCGTCGCTGCGGTCCGGTCCCAGGTCGACGGGCACGTGCACCTTCTGCCGACCACTGGCGACAACATCGATGTACTGTGGAGACCTCACGCCCCACGTGTTGAGCAATTCGGCGGTACGTCCACCCGACCTCCCGCATGCCCACTATACGCCCTCGCTCAAAGTCCGTCAACTGCACATACGGTTCACGTCCACGCTGTCGCGGCATGCTACCAGTGTTAAAGACTGCGATGGAGCTCCGTATGCCACGGCAAACTGGCTGACGGCGGCGGTGCACAAATGCTGCGCAGCTAGCGCCATTCGACGGCCAACACCGCGGTTCCTGGTGTGTCCGCTGTGCCGTGCGTGTGATCATTGCTTGTACAGCCCTCTCGCAGTGTCCGGAGCAAGTATGGTGGGTCTGACACACCGGTGTCAATGTGTTCTTTTTTCCATTTCCAGGAGTGTATATCAGATGTGTTTTCCGTGGAGGAATCGGTTGACCTATGACCTTACGATCAAATGTTTTCTGTTCCCATTAGAGAGGCGCGTCCTTTCGTCTACTAATCGCACGGTTTTGCAGTGCGGTCGCAAAACACAGACACTAAACTTATTACAGTGAACAGAGATGTCAATGAACGAACGGACAGATAATAACTATGCAAAAATAAAGAAAGTAAAATCTTCAATCGAAGGAAGACTTGAACCAAGGATCTCTCGTTCAGCAGGTGCTCACGCTACCACGGGACCACGGCGCTTCTAAGCACACTTCGTCCATGATGTTGCTTATGTGGCCCATGGAATACTCAGTTTGTATATTTTACTTATTTTTTCACAGTTCCACACAACTTCTTCCTGTTTTCTCAATTGATCTGTGTTCAGTTTATCAAGGCCTATCCACTGTGCCAACTTATAACTAAATCTGAGGAGGGTGCGATGGGGATGTTCCCTTGTAAGTACTATGTGACAACAGGTAACTCTGTACAAATGCGATGTAGCTATGTTTTTCATGATACGGTTTTTCATGGTACATTGCGTTATTCTGCATGTTGTACTTTTGTTTCCAGTGACGAATTCATAGAGTTTGTTATGTGACGTCATTAATTTTATATTGCCTAGTACCTAACATGTTAAAAATGTTTTTATATGAGTATGTGACATTTTATTATGTGAGCTGTTTTCGCAGGTTGTACATGTGTTAGCAGCTTAGCGACAATTTAAGTTTGTAATGCTCTTTATATGTTTTTCTCGATTGATATACAGGAACGCAAGTGCTCTATCCTGTGAGGACGGGTCGTCAATCGTGCTTGGGTGGCTCAGACGGTAGAGCACTTGCCCGAGAAAGGCAAAGGTCCCGAGTTCGAGTCTCGGTCCAACATACAGTAATAATCTGCCAGGCGTGATGACTGGGTGTTGTGTGATGTCCTTAGGTTAGTTAGGTTTAAGTAGTTCTAAGTTCTAGGGGACTGATGACCATAGATGTTTAGTCCCATAGTGCTCAGAGCCATTTTTTTAATCTGCCAGGAAGTTTCATATCAGCGCACACTCCGCTGCAGAGTGAAAACATTTCAATCTGGAAACATCTACCAGGCTGTGGCTAAGCCATATCTCCGCAATACCCTTTCTTCCAGGAGTGCTAGTAATGCAAGATCCGCAGAAGAGCTTCTGTGAAGTTTGGAAGGTAGGAGGCGAGGTACTGGCAGAATCGAAGCTGTGAGGAGGGGTCGTGAGCTGTGCTTGGATAGGTCAGATGGTAAAGCACTTGCCAGTGAAAGGCAATGGTCCCGAGTTCGAGTCTCGGTCCGGCAGAGTTTTAATCTGCCAGGAAGTTTCAAATAAGTGCACACTCGACTGCAAAGTGAAAATCTCATTCTATAAGCAGCGAAGCTCATCTGGTAAGCAATATGGGCATATATTTACAGGAAAAATATTCGAGCAGCAACAGAAATCAGCTCTGTACACATGTCACATTCCTGTTGCGGATCCCTGCACGACATAGTGGAAGTCAAGTGAACATGTAGAACTGTTTCTAGACTTTAAGTTTCCATCAAGTGCATCACTACTTGAGTCTGTTGACAAGCTCTCTGATGTAACAGTACAAGAATTGTTTCCAGACTTCGAGTTTCCAATGTATCCATTATCTGCACCACTTGTTGAGCCTCATCAAGGTACGAAGTGAGTGTCACTATACTTTTCAAGATCATGCTATCCAAAATCCATGCATGTAGATCATCGGGAAGAGAGTAATTATTAGGATTTTTTCAATAGGCTGATGTATAAGACACGTAAATATCCTCATATAAAATCAAACAACGCATGGGTATGTCAGCAATATGACAATAGATATATGGAAAATTATCGAAAAATATGAATAGTTACATAAAATCGGTAAAAAAGAGGAAAACCTGGTATAATTAGGACAAACTGATCGGAAATATGTAAAATTGAGGTAAATATGACGAAATTTGTGAAATCGCGAAAACCTAGCAAAATTACCTAAATTGAGTGAGAATACATAAAATTAGAGAAAAGATACCATGAAATGCGGGGAATTGAGGTCGGTTTGAAGTACAAAGACTCTCAAGACCAAGAAAAACTTAAAAATTATGCTCTGTCTGCACTCAGTTTTAATCCCCCTCAACTATGAACTATGTGGGTTTTTGTAACACATACTTCAACAAATATGATATAAGTATTACACAAAAGCCCTATATTACAGAAAGCGAAACATATGTGTTCCAGTCCAGGAAAGTGTTCTCACACATTCAGTCAAGTAGAGATATTACGAAATTAGGGTTGGTTCTCACAAGCAATGTTTTTCCATAAGTATGAAGCATAGGAATCAGTGTGTTTATCGGATTTAAGCCATTTCCTAGCGTGTTTTGGATGAGAGTGGACTGATGCCACATTAGTGTGAGGAGTAGGTACTCTAGAGATGTGGCGTTAGGACGAAACTGCCATATTATCCTACACACGAGCTAAATTAACTGTGTGCAAGAGGGAGGCTACCAGGGCCGTGGTGATGTGACTGTAAACGGCAATAAGACTGTCACATCTCCTTAGGCTACCGATCATGATGTTTACTCCCACGTAAGAAGTCGTTATTTCTTCGTGTGCATCTTTGTGTAACAGGGCGTGGATGGTAACTCAATGTATCACTGTATTTATGTCGTTTTTCCTCGCTCTATTTCCTAGTGAGGCATGGCCACATCCGTCAACTACTGTTAATAATCGCCGGCAAGGGTGGCCGAACGGTTCTAGGCGCTACAGTCTGGAACCGCGCGACCGCTACGGTCGCAGGTTCGAATCCTGCCTCGGGCATGGATGTGTGTGATGTCCTTAGGTTAGTTAGGTTTAAGTAGTTCTAAGTTCTAGGGGACTGATGACCTCAGAAGTTAAGTCCCATACTGCTCAGAGCCATTTTTTGTTAATAATCACGACTGTCATGGGAAATGTGAACGAGGGCACATACGCTTCAGGCTTAAAAAGACGTATAAAACCCGTCAATTTCATAAGAGACAGAACAACAGTCTTCCGACTTGATTCTAGTCTGAGCGGCGGATATACGTCCTACGATACCTTCGTAGTGAGGGACAGCTCGCTCACTTCCTAGGACACCAGAATGCTTTACAATCATTACTCTCTTGCTAGTACCTCCTTGGTACTGGTTCCAGACACTGCACTAGTACTCCAGAATTGATAGCACAGTCGATTTACGTAAAATGTTTCAAACTCCATCCATCTGGATCTTCATAATGTATATACTACATGTTTCTTCTTAACCGACCCTTACATCACCACAACATTCTCAAACCTACTGTATACTGACAGCGGGTTCAAAAATGGCTCGGAGCACTATGGGACTTAACATCTGAGGTCATCAGTCCCCTAGAACTTAGAACTACTTAAACCTAACTAACCTAAGATCATCATACACATCCATGCCCGAGGCAGGATTCGAACCTGCGACCGTAGCACTCGCGCGGTTCCGGACTGAAGTGCCTAGAACCGCTCGGCCACCGCGGCCGGCCTGATAACGGGTATTAACCTCCTCGACATGCACGCATCTTGAGAGGCTTCTGGACTTGGATGGGTGCCGTGACTAAGACTGGTGTGGAATAGTCATCTCTGAACAGCAGTTATGGACTCAGCTCGCTTTCATGAGTCGTGGAATGTAGTGTGTATGGTATCATTTTACTTCTAGTCATTTGTAGATTACATCTGCGACTGCGCTGCTGGGAGGGTTGATCAAGGACAGTGCGGGGAGATTTTTCAATCTCCGACTTTATCCCATGAATACAAGAATACTCTATGATTCCAATCCACATTGGGAAAGGCGGTCAGTCGTAATCGTAAATTCCGCTCTGTGGTCGATGTGCTAGAAAAAATGTAGATAACCTACCTGCATCGGTGTAGGACGCTGTATGATATACGTCAGTGTATATGGCCAAAGGGATATACTGCACAGTCATCTATCTACAGTCTAGTATATGTACTCGCAAAGTAATGGAGGGGTGGTTTAGCGATAATACAGAAATTTGGAAGCATTATGCTGTACCATTGACTGGCATTGAAATTACGGAAAAACTGGTGAAATTGCCAAAAATGATCGTGCCATAAACTGCAGTACTTATGACAGTACATCACGTATCGACGGTGTATTCCCATCTCATCCGTCTATTGAAATTGTGTTGGTTACCACTTGTCTGAGATGAATAGAGCCTTTGCGAAACACTGGATATCTGCTTTTGGAGACGTTCCTCGATGCTGCAGACTCGTCCTATTTCCATATGCTGAAAAGCCCGCCACTATTTTCTTTATATATGAAGATTGTAACTGTTCTCGAAAGAACAGATACCATTGATAACCGTGCAGTTTCTCTAGAATAAATGATAATTAATTGAATTTATTCTAGAGAAGCTGCACGGTCATCAATGGTATCTGTTCTTTCGAGAACAGTTACTATCTTCATACACAGTTAAATGGTTACCCGGCCATTGACCTTCGTCTGTGGGAACGCGCACAGGTTGCCCGAACTCTTACGGGAATCGTCACCTTAGTGGGTGCGAGTAACGAGTGGATGGACAAAAATCTAGTAGGAACATTACGTATGTAGATTGTGAACAGTTGGGAATGTGGGTCTCACGGGAAGCGTGCAAGGGATAAGTCCCAGCAGTCGCGCTGTTAACCTGTGTCCTCGGTGGCTCAGATGGACGCCGGACCGTAGCTCAGATTGTTCGGTCAGAGGACTGCGCGCTCTCTGTAATAAAAAAACTGTCAAGGAATCAACGATCAACTTGAACGGATGTCTTGTGACGTCCGCTCAGAACAAACACAACAAACTATATCGAACAAAATGAATAAAAAAAAAAAAGATGGATAGAGCGTCAGCCATGTAAGCAGGAGAATCCGGGGTCGAGTCCCGGTCGGGGCACACATTTTCAGCTGTCCCCATAGAGGTATATCAACAACACCTGTCGGTAGCTGAGGGTTTAAATTAATTATCATTACTACTTTCATTTTTGTGCAACAAGAGAACACCACCTCTTTTAATTTCTAATACCCCGCATGTGTTGTGAACAGACCCGACTGGGGACTGTCAACACCGGAACAGTGATCACGTACATGCCTAATATGAGGATGTAGTGCTCTTGGCCTCTTCAGCACGGAAAACCTGGTTGTCTGTCACATGTCTCTGTAACACAAGAGTGATCTACTGCCAGTGATAGCCTGCTTGATATGCTCTTCTTTCCTGCACAGGTGACAAAACTTTACACGCACACATAGGTCCATGCAAGCGAGTTATGTAGCAATTATGGATGATGTCAGCATGGTGATGGTATTTGTTTTTCGATATATGGGAGGAGAGATGCAGTAAAAGTGCTATAAAAGAATTATTAGGAGGAGTGGTATGGCAGGTTAAAGTCTGGATGCAGAAGTTTCGTAGCTTTTTGTTTTTTACCTACTCTGGATGTTACACAATAATGAAGAGACATGCCCTCGAATGTAATAAATAACTATAGAGATGCTGATATGTATTGGTATTTCATACGTCTGAAATGAATGTAATACACTCGTGCATGACAGTTTTTAATTTGAACTAAACCGATTTTGCTCATAAAACTAATAGAAAACGACTATCTATGTTCCGGGTTAACGAAAAGCACCAGCACGAAGAAGACCAAAAGAGCAGAGAAGGCTGTGTGACGACGTCAGCCAACAGCCTGCTGACTAGGACCGCACCACGAAAGGAGTGGCCTCACAGTACTAGACCCGGAATAGCAGCGAACGCTACGATAGCAGTTATTAGTGATCCATATCCATTGATTGTATGGACATTGTCTATAGCGAAATACATTGACTGCTTGCATCTCGCCCATCGCTTGCGACACCGTTGTAAATTCAAAGTATTGTCAATATACTTTTTGTAATAAAAATAATTAATGTGGTTTGCTTGAGTTGTTGTATAGCTATCCGAGATAGCAGCATCCTTTAGGCACCCTACAAGCGACGAGTGGGCGGGACTCCACAATCTATTCTCATGGAATCATGACTGTCTTTACTATTATCATAACGATTGCATATTAAAAATATGTATTACTGCACGTCCTGTATTATTTCGTACTTCATAACCTATAATTGTGAAGTAGCCACCATTTGAGTTCCAGCTTGTTGTGGAATCTAGAATTGCTAGTGTTTTTCCGATATGTGTGTAGATTGGGTAAGACAGGTTGTTTTGTGATGTCTAAATTGATTACGAAGCTACAACACAAGAATCTGTTGCTATCGGCGAATGCTGGTCTGCTGGGTGTGGTCTCCTTCTTCTGGTATGGGTGACAGAAACTTTACACACAAGTCGGTAGTAGCGAGATATGGAGCAAAAATGTCAGATGTCAGTATGCAGACGGTATTTGTTTTCAATGTATTAGAGGAATCTTATTGGGTTCTGCACTAGGTGATGCTGGGAGGTTGTGTTACAAGGCATGCTCTCCATTTGTTTTTATGTTTCATAAACGCCAGCACAATATAGCATCACACTGGTAAAACGGCACCTGCTACAGTGTACAAAACAACATCCTCTTGAATTACAGCATTTTTTTTATTTTTTGCCGAACGCAAATCTTTTTTTTTTTTTTTCAAACATGTGAACAGACAACATGAATGACTATATTCTGTGATATTATTTCATGTGTCTGAAACGTTTGTAATACACCTGTGAATGACAATTTATTTACGGACACTGATTGGAATGCCAGGGACGCTTTCAAACCATGTAATTTTTTCCATCAAACTGAAAGAAACCGCTTAGCATAAATGTTTTGCTAAACAGTATGTTTCTTTTGTCTTTGGAGTTTAAATTCTCGCTTTTTCTTTACTCTGACGTAAGTTTCGAAATAACGAGGACATTTTACAGTGGTCGATAATTTTCGAAGCAAAAGAGTGGAATTTTACTCGATTTTAAACATGGTGGAGGTGTACAGGAGATGTGAGATGAGTTAATATATCTGTCAAATGTATCACTAGAGAGCTCTGACCACCGTAGTTTGGTCATCTGTAATCAGTAGAGTGCTGCAGTTTTTTTTTCGTATCATTGGATGTCACAGAATAAGGGGATGTAGAGAGAGAGGGATGTGAACTGTATCCTGCAGTCAAATGTAAAAGAATGACGGTATAGATGCCGTTCTATGTTGATAAATCAATCGTCTGAAAAGAATGAAATGCCCTCGTGCACAACAGTTTATAATTTGAACCTGAGTAACGCTCTCAAACTGTACTGGTTATGTTCACAAAACTAAAAGGAAACGGGATGGGCCACGTTTTGTGAAAACAACACTATTTGGATTGTCAGCAAAATGGTTCAAATGGCTCTGAGCACTATGGGACTCAACTTCTGAGGTCATTAGTCCCCTAGAACTTAGAACTAGTTAAACCTAACTAACCTAAGGACATCACACACATCCATGCCCGAGGCAGGATTCGAACCTGCGACCGTAGCGGTCTCGCGGTTCCAGACTGACTGCAGCGCCTAGAACCGCACGGCCACTTCGGCCGGCGATTGTCAGCACAATTATGGTTTCTTAATAGATGCTCGATTATAAAGGGTGCGTTAATGTTAACATTAAAGACAACTGTTCACCGAAATGTTTATCACAGAATGGTGGGTGCCAGCAGGAGCAATCTCTCATAGCAGCTGCACTTTTATACAAACTATTTATGGTGAGGATAGCAATCGTTTATATCGCTTTATTTTTTGGCCCGCTGACGATCCGGAACACTTGCTCAGCTGGAGACATAGAGACTCTGGCTACAGCTGCCCGAAGACTCTGCTCCCAGATACAACAGGGACTACGGTCAGCAGAAGCGGTGGCACCTGCCATTTTCCCAATCAGCGGATGTTAGAAAAAGCATTCAGTTGAATTCTTAAGATTTCGTTGTTGTTCCTATGTGTGTGCGTTGGGGGGGGGGGGGGGGGGGAGTCTTTTCGAGAAACACATTTGACGGCTTGCAGGAAACATCCTGTTCTGACTGATTTCCACAGGCTGGAGACAGTAAAACCCTGCCACCAGATGGATCTCTTTGTGGAACATGTGACAAGATACACTACTGGACATTAAAATTCCTACACCAAGAAGAAATGCAGATGATAAACCGGAATTCATTAGGCAAATATATTATACTAGAACTGACATGTGATTACATTTTCACGTAATTTGGGTGCATAGATCCCAAGAAATCAGTACCCAGAACAACCACCTCTGACCGTAATAACGGCCTTGATACGCCTGGGCATTGAGTCAAACAGAGCTTCGATGACGTGTACAGGTACAGCTGCCCATGCAGCTTCGAGACGACACCACAGTTCATCAAGAGTGGTGACTGGCGTATTGTGACGAGCCAGTTGCTCGGCCACCATTGAGCAGACGTTTTCAGTTGGTGAGAGATCTGGAGAATGTGCTGGCCATGGCAGCAGTCGAACATTTTCTGTATCCAGAAAGGCCCGTACAGGACCGCAACATGCGGTCGTGCATTATCCTGCTGTAATGTAGGGTTTTGCAGGGATCGAATGAAAAGTGGAGCCACGGGTCGTAACACATCTGAAATGTAACGTCCACTATTCAGAGTGCCGTCAATGCAAACAAGAGGTGACAGAGACGTGTAACCAACGGCACCTCATACCATGACGGCGGGTGGTACGCCAGTATGGCGATGACGAATACACGCTTCCAATGTGCGTTCACCGCGATGTCGCCAAACACGGATGCGACCATCATGATGCTGTAAGCAGAACGAACCTGGATTCATCAGAAAAAATGACGTCTTGCCATTCGTGCACCCAGGTTCGTCGCTGAGTACACCATCGCACGCGCTCCTGTCTGTGATGTAGCGTCGAGGGTAATCGCAGCCATGGTCTGCGAGCTGATAGTCCATGCTGCTGCAAACGACGTCGAACTGTTCGTGCAGATGGTTGTTGTCTTGCAAACGTCCCCATCTGTTGACTCTGGAATCGAGACTTGGCTGCACGATCCGTTACAGCCATGCGGATAAGATGCCTGTCATCTCGACTGCTAGTGATACGAGGCCGTTGGGATCCAGCATCGCGTTCCGTATTACCCTCCTGAAGCCACCGATTCCAAATTCTGTTAACAGTCATTATATCTTGATCAACGCGAGCAGCAATGTCGCGATATAATAAAAAGCCTTTATCAAAGTCGGAAACGTGATGGTACGCATTTCTCCTCCTTACACGAGGCATCACAACAACGTTTCACCAAGCAACGCCGGTCAACTGCTGTTTGCGTATGAGAAATCGGTTGGAAACTTTTATCATGTCAGCACGTTGTAGGTGTCGCCACCGGCACCAACCTTTTGTGAATGCTCTGAAAAGCTAATCATTTGCCTATCACAGCATCTTCTTCCTGTGGGCTAAATTGCACGTCTGTAGCTCGTCATCTTCATGGTGTAGCAATTTTAATGGCCAGTAGTGTAGCTCATTCCTCTGTCCCTACTGACGGTGATAAAAGGGAGGGATGAGAGGTGGTGGGGTGGAGGTAAGACTGACCTAGGTTGGTTGGTCTACGGCTGCACATCGAGGTGAATACACGTTCAGCTGACGCCTCTCTCTCCTTGTTTGATCTCTTTCGGTCGGTTTTTGCAGTAGTTGTGTTATTACTATGATTTTTCTCAATTCTCAGTAACTGTGTTACATTATGACACATTGTTTATGAGAACTGCTCTTTTCTCGACAATTTCAGTGTGTAATTAGAACAATGAAGCGTTTTTTTTTAGTTGCGGTAGTGGGTAGTGGCCTTCCTACACTTCAGTGATGGTTTGCTGCACTATCCCTTCTTAGTATGACTCAATGTACAAGTTACACAGCAGCTGTACGAAGCTGAGCTCTCAGGGACAGTGGAATACGACTAAGTTGTGAAGATATAAAGAAAGTAGCATTTATTTGAATTTCGAGCACCTGGGCTGCAGGGTGATTGTCGAGCAATGCAGACGTCTGTAGCGAACTTCGAAGTTAAACAGCGAGGTACACGTGCAGTTGGTAAAAAGGCATGGCAGTGGGCACGTGATATCATTTTCTGCATTGTCGATATACATGCCATTAATTCAGAAACACGGACAGTTCCAGCACAAGCAATAGTCTCTATGGGTTGTGAAATGCACATTCAGCCCATCCCACTGCATCACCCTTATTTGCTGAAAAGTATTCTCCCATGCTCATCCATTATAATATCCTTCCATTCCATGTGTAGAAGGCAATAGTCTCTATGGGTTGTGAAATGCACATTCAGCCCATCCCACTGCATCACCCTTATTTGCTGAAAAGTATTCTCCCATGCTCATCCATTATAATATCATTCCATTCCATGTGTAGAAGGCAATAGTCTCTATGGGTTGTGAAATGCACATTCAGCCCATCCCACTGCATCACCCTTATTTGCTGAAAAGTATTCTCCCATGCTCATCCATTACAATATCCTTCCATTCCATGTGTAGAAGGCTATAGATACAGTCCTCAGCTGTTTGCTCACAGATAATACGCTTATTAAACTCCTCTCCGTCCAACACCAAAATTTCGTCAGTTGAGGACATTTCTCTGCAAATAAAGTCAGTACCTTTCACTCCTGCCTTTTTCCCACCAGTTCACAAGTGGAGCAGAGAGATTTATTTCGCCTTGTAGGTAAAACGGCCATCTTATGTAGAGTTACTATCAGAGCACATCTGCTACTTGTTCCGAGTGGTACTGTGAATTTTTTCCCGGCAGTATAACACCAATTGTATGACATCGTTAATTTCTGAGCTGTGTTGCGATTTTAGTCACCAGTTATGTAGCGCTATGTAGATAGTTGTCTAACTAGGACTGGCCTTTACGATAAATTACGTAATTAGGCCCGATCTTTACTTCAGTTTATTACTCAAAATAAATAAGGACGCTAACCTAACCTTTCTCTCTTGCAGCCATACAGAGACTGAGCGTTTCTCCATGTAGGAGTGTGCACTTGGGCTTTCAGCCCAGAAGAATTGGGTTTCAAGACTCTGACAGGGCACCTGCCATTTTGAGTTTCCGACCAATTCCCTGGTGAGTGGTGGGATGGGACGTCAGCACAGCATTGAAGCAAAGAAATTCCTGTCGTTTTAAAAACCCCAGCATTTTTTTTAATTTCACGCCAGAATTCGAAATTTCCGGCAAAATTCGAAATTATTGTCAAAATTCGATATTCCCGCCAAGATTCGAAATTGCTGCCAATAGGGCAGGTGGGTTGAGGTGGTAGTGGTGGGGGGGTCGGGGGGGGGGGTTGGGGAGGGGGAGGGAGAGGGGGGGTGCGGGGACCCACGTGCCATCTGCAGAAAATCCATGACGTCATCTGGGAGGGGTGGGGGATAAATAATTGATCATTTAATTAATTTGCATATCAGTTTGGCATCAAAACTGTGCTCTTGCCGGCTTTGCCCTCCTACTACCATATTCTTAAAATAGTCCCATGTTTTTGTTGTTGATGCCGTTTTAAGACACCCGTTTTGGATTAATCTGATAATCCTACAGCTTGTCGATCCCTGTTTCAGTCCGAGCGGACTGGTGATGACCTCTCACCCTGCAGTTGACCCCAGCAAAGGCAGGTTTCCACGAATCGATGTATCTATGAACCACTGTTCTTACAGTGGCAGTGGAAAGTCCAGTGCTTGTTTGAAATTGTAACAGAGTCCTCTGTTAACATCGCCGAATGATTTGTTCACGACTGAAAGCACTGAAACGTCATGCAACACGAGGTAGCCTAAGTCAGTATGCATTTTGTCTGACGACATCTCTGTCTCTTACCTTGCCGAAATAATCCTTTAGGGGAAACGAAGGTAGAGAATCTCCTCATATACAAACTGAGTAGTCCATGAGTAAGATAGGCAACATCAAGGACAGTGTGAGCTCAGGACCGCCGTGGTCCCGTGGTTAACGTGAGCAGCTGTGGAACGAGAGGTCCTTGGTCCAAGTCTTCCCTCGAACGAAAAGTTTATTCTTTTTATTTTCAGACAATTATTATCTGTCCGTCCGTCCGCTGCGAGGTAAATGCGCCGTAGTATGGGGACGCTACACCTAAACAAACATCGAAGCACACGATTTGCTTGGACATATGCAGGATTTGACGGCCTACACACGGAATACTTTGAAAACGTTAAAAACATACGTTTTGACAGAGCACAGGGAAAACTGTGCGACTGTGAAACTGTTGCATTCATTTGTTGCAGTTTATGTGACAAACTTATGTTTTCACCACTTTTTTGGGAGTGATTATCACATCCACAAGAAAACCCAAATCTGGCAAGGTAGAAGAATCTTTTTACCCATTCGCCAAGTGTACAAGTTATGTGGGTCGAAACATATTCCTGCCATGTGACGCACATTCCGTCACCAGTGTCGTATAGAATATATCAGACGTGTTTTCCTGTGGAGGAATCGGTTGACCTATGACCTTGCGATCAACTGTTCTCGGTTCCCACTGGAGAGGCACGTCCTTTCGTCTACTAAACGCACGGTTTTGCGTTGCGGTCGCAAAACACAGACACTAAACTTATTACAGTGAACAGAGACGTCAATGAACGAAGGTAAACTTTTCACTCGAGGGAACACTTGAACCAAGGACTTCTCGTTCCACAGCTGCTCACGTTAACCACGGGACCACGGCGCTCCTGAGCTCAGACTATCCTTGATGTTGCCTATCTTGCGCATGGACTACTCAGTTTGTATATTTTGCTTATTTTTTTTCATAGTTCCACACAACTTCTTCCTGTTTTCTCGTTTGATCTGTGTTCAGTTTTTCAAGGCCTATCCACTGTGCCAACTTATAACTAAATCTGAGGGGGGGTGCGTTGTGGAGGTTCCCTTGTGAGTAGGAGCATACTATAGGTTGGTTGCACAACGTCTGTTGTTAATGGCATACACACTAGAGAGGAGAAACGTTATTCTGCAAAGTTAATGGACATCATAATGTAAGCTAAACACTGGTGTAAGCCCAGAATTAGATCTTTACTTCAAATAAGGAAAATTTGTGGGAACACTATTACCAGCCACACAAAACCCACTTAAAAGATACGTTTTCGTTTGGAAGTCCCTAACGAGGGCATGGGGGAGGGGTGCGGCAACACGTAACTCATGAGACATTAATAGCACAATTCCAAATTTACTGCATAACCAAACCCTCTCATTCTCATACTGCAGCGAGAAGACGTATTACCCTCCAAAGCATGGCGCAACTATATGGCAGAACTATCGAATCCGATGTCCTTTACCTCTGAATCGCAGGCCCTTGAGACTGGCCAATCAGCCAGCGCTGTCAGTCGTTCCTTATGTTTATTACATAAACAAGGTACAGTTTATTGAAATCGAACACGATATCTTGAGGTGATGCTGTGGTAAGACATTGAACTCTAATTCGCGAAGACGGCGCTTCCAATCCTGTCCTGCCACCCACTGTTTAACTCAGCCGGTTAAGGTAAAAGCGGGGATGGTTGCTTTGTAAAGGGCATGGCTAATTTTCCTTCACATCTTTCTCCAGTCTGAGCTTGTGCTCTGTCTCTAATGATCTCGTTTCCAGAGGGTCGATAAACCCTTCTTCCTTTAAAATAGTGCTAGATATATGCGAGAATAGCATTTTCACGTATAGCAATGTAATGTTAAATACTTATTTTTAATAACATTAGTCACTTAATAAATTTAAGTCAAGCCTATTTACCCCTCAGATTCCTTTCAGTGGTAGCTGATGAAATAGTCCCAGTTTCAGCTGATACATACAAGCGCTTGCTTGATGAAAGATCCGTTCCTAACGACTCGAAAGTGGCGCAGGTCACTCCTAGACACGAGAAAAGAGATAGAAGAATCCGCTGAATTGTAGACCCATATCGTTTACAGCCATTTAAATTAAGACTGTGGAACTTACGTTTCATTCCAACATTATGAAACACCTCGAAGAAGACGACCAGCTGACACATAACTAGTACAGATTCAGAAAATGTGGTTCCTGTGAAACACAACTGGCTTATTATTGTTCTCACTGTGTATTGATTGATATCGCCATGAGATTTTAGCTTAATTCCACATGTCTAGATTTCCAGAAGACTCTTGACATTGTTCCTTACAAGCAGCTTTTAATCGAATTGCTTGCCTATGGAGTGACGCTTCATCTGTGCGACTGAATTCGTGTTCCCCTGTCAGGAAGGTCCCAGTTAGTAGCAACTAAGTCATCTAGTGAAACCGATATTACATCTAGGATTCTCCAAGGAAGTGTTATAGACTGTCTGCTGTTTTTAATCTATATAAACTTTTAAAAGACAATCTGAGCAGCCCTCTGATATTTTTTGCAATGATGGCATCATTTACCGTCTAGTAAAGTCATAATAATATCAGAATGAATTACAAAATGACTTAGACAAGACATCTGCATGGTGCAAAAAATGGCTGTTGACCCGAACAATGAAAAATGACACGTTCTCCATACGAACACCAAGAAAATTTCTGTTACACGATAAATTTAAAGGTTGTCGATTCAAGTAAATAAGTATCGATTGTAATTACGAATAGCTTAAATTGGAACCATCATATAGAAATTGCTGCAGGGGAAGAGAACCCAAAGAGTGAGTTTTATTAACACAAGACTTGGAAAGTTCAACAAATAATCTAAAGAAACTCCCTACACTATGTTTATCCGTGCTCTTCCGAGTATTGCTAAGTGGAATGGGATCCTTACCAGATACGACCAACGCAGGATATCGAAAATTTCGAAGAAGGGCTGCTCCTTTGATGTTATCTCGAAAGATGGAGTGAGTGTCACGGATATAACACGTGAGAGGGGGTGTCATTCGTTAAAAGAAAGGCATTTTCTGTAGAAGTGGGATCTTTTCACTTAATTTCAAGCAAACAAATTTGTCTTCCTAATGCAGAAAATGTTTTGTTGATTCACACCGACACAGGGAGGAATAACCTCTGTAATAATACAATAATAATCAGAGCTCACTACTCCCACGTGCTGCTCGAGAGTAGAACGATAGGAAAATAGTGCGAAACTAATTCTGTAAATCGACTCCCGTACACTTAAGTGCGAATTGGAGAGTAATCATGAAGATTCAGATCTATATTTCAGTATTTTATTGCCTGAAATTTCTATCCAACTTTTCAGTTAGAAAGTCTAGGTCACTGCTGAAAACTCAAACCTTGTATCTGATGAAACAAACATAATCTATGGACCCTTCTAGCGTGTTGGTTATAACAGAAATACACCGTGTAAGCTTTCGTCTCCAGTTGTTTAAAGAACTGAACTCTCAGTATAGAACAACTTCAAACATCTGATTGGTTTACAAATGAGCTAATGTCTTAATCTAGTTTTTCACGTATCTCTGTGTTTATGACGTCATATCTCCTAAACTATGTGCCATACAACTATGTAATACTTGCAGGTACATTCAGTAATATATGTCAATACCGTCCGCATAATATATTAGTGGAAAGGAATTAAAATATTTAGATCATAATGCCAGATGCTGAAATTTTACTGCTTGAACCGCGAAAAGTTATTAAGTGGTGAACTTTTTTCCTTTCATTATTTTCTGGGAGATTTCATCGAGATAAAAAAGATTTTATTTACTTGTAAGGTTTTTTGGAAGTCCCTAAGTGCTTTCATTCTCAAATACTGGATGAATATAGCCTGGGTAATTTGCGCTCCGCTAGTGCGCTACCTCATGAAGTATACACAATTCCTTACTGTAAGACTTGTGTTATTGCGTTAAACCTTTAACTAATATTGTACTTATTAATGGGTAGATAGAGACAGCGTTTTAAATTTTTGCATTCGATCAATAATAGCATGAAATACTAAAAATCAATTTTTTTTCGGCTCTGGAAGGTGTTGCATAGCAACATGCAACTGTGACTGAGTGACTGGCTGACCGTTTTAGCCGTTAGTTACACAAATGTGTGTCCTTCTGGTGGCCGATGGATGGAGGTCCAAGTAAATAAGACAACTGCTATCCTCTTTGGGACTGCCATAAGTCCCTTGTTCGCATCGACATCCTTCAATGATATAAGCCTTTTTCTGACCCACACTAATTTTCAATACAAATTTTGATTCGACCTTAACTTTTTATCCTGATGAAAAAGTTAATTTATGATGTATGAGATGTACAAATTTTGATTCGACCTTAACTTTTTATCCTGATGAAAAAGTTAATTTATGATGTATGAGATGTATACATTGTTTATGAAACGTATAATATTCCTCTGACGTACGTCAGTCACTAACATAACACAAATGTATCAAAATCTGTAGCGACAGATTTTACAGTCACGATTAGTAGTTGTACAAACACATGCAATTACAAACAAGAAACTACACAGCTGTAAATAGTAGTTATGATCTGGAATAAGTACCCAGTGCAAGTACTGATACTGAAATTTCGAATTCACAACATTGAAATGGTGTATCAAATATTTATCACTAACAGCAGCAGAAAGTCATTTCTTTAAATATTAAGTATTAACTATAAAAAAAGGATTGTGGGTTATAATGCCTTTTGTTTTGATACTGGGATTCAGCACAAAAAGCAACTTTTATTAAAAACAACTTTTCAGCGTTGCTGTGTGTTATGTAAGATTGTTGTATTTGAACAAGGAGTCCGTGCCACCGAGACAGACTCAAAAGATCTTAGTTTTACCCACTGCTGTCAGTTTTTCTTCCGTGACTGTATGATTTTCGTAACATAAAGAACAAATGCTTTCAGTTACAAATCGTGACTTTATTTGAATGCATGATGCATTTCGAATCCTAGGGACTTTGACAGTCTAGATCAGTTCTTTCCGAATTGTGGTTAATTCCGGTCTGCTTCCTCCAGCGGATACATAGTTTTCTAGTGCATACGGGACCATGTTTATCTACATACGTATATACTTTTTATTCTACAGTACATTTATAAACACAAGTCGAAAGGAGTTAAAGTGCTCCGAAATAAAACCACTATTTGTTACTGAAAGCAGTTGTTCGTTATTTGAGAAAATTGTGATGTCTACTATGAGAAATGAAAAATGTATGCAGCTCTGTTCTGTTCTACAAACTGCATTGTAGTGGATGAATCGAGGTACCACAGAAATGGTCCTCATATTTTGATAGCAGCATCTATTATTATATACATTGAGTTTTATATTGTAACCTCCCCACGGAAATATTAATTAAAATTGTAAGTAGGCTGTTTATGTTTTCTTATTGGCAACGTTACGTAGCGCTCTGTATGAAAATCACTGGCTGTGCTGTGTGCAGTCTGTGGCTAGTTTCCATTGTTGTCTGCCATTGTAGTGTTGGGCAGCGGCAGCTGGCTGTTAACAGCGCGTAGCGTTGCGCAGTTGGAGGTGAGCCGCCAGCAGTGGTGGACGTGGGGAGAGAGATGGCGGAGTTTTGAAATTTGTAAGACTGGATGTCATGAACTGCTATATATATTATGACTACTTAGGTAAATACATTGTTTGTTCTCTATCAGAATCTTTCATTTGCTAACTATACCTATCAGTAATTAGTGCCTTCCGTAGTTTGAATCTTTTATTTAGCTGGCAGTAGTGGCGCTCGCTGTATTGCAGTAGTTCGAGTAACGAAGATTTTTGTGAGGTAAGTGATTTGTGAAAGGTATAGGTTAATGTTAGTCAGGGCCATTCTTTTGCAGGGATTATTGAAAGTCAGATTGCGTTGCGCTAAAAATATTGTGTGTCAGTTTAAGCACAGTCGTCTATAATTTTTCTAAGGGGACGTTGCAAAATGAACCAAGTGTAACCTCCCAACAAAAATAAGAATTAAATGAATTTTAAATATTGTAACCTCTGAACAAAATTGGTTCCCATTTATGATCTCTGTGCAGAAATGCATTCACATTTGATGTACTCATAAAATTCATTTCTCATTTAATGTTAAGTTGGAAACATGAAAATTCCTAAACCCAAAATAATAAAAAAAATTCAATAACCTGGTAAATTTTATGACGACAGCAGCGCTGCGCCTCGGCCCTGCATTCTGAATAAAAAAACAAACAATTCTTACCTCAATAAACACTGCGAATATATCTGCTCTTACCTAAAAAATTTTCGGCACAGCTCCGTACAATGCTGGCCTATGCTTTGTGATTCATGAAAGGAATAATTATCCATTGGATATATTCTTTAAATTGAAATGAATGCTTTTTTAAAAAAATTACTTTATATTATAAAAATTATTATTGGGGAATTTTTTAAAAGAAATTGGATGACAGTTAACATACATTACTAGATATGCGCAAGGCTGCTTCTTTACCTTCTACAATAATACTCATCCTCCAGAGTCCCGACCAGAGCAGACTGCCGACACGCGCCGACTACCGCCGACTACTGAAGACTCACGCAGACTACTGCCGACTCACGCAGACTACTACTGCAGACTACTCAAGACTACTGCCGACTAGCGACAAGCAACAACTAACTACATACTGCTCTCTGGTCAGAGACTCTCCTAAGTCTTGCCTGTTGCAGGCAGTGCATACATCGCATACCTCTTACAATATATGTGTCTCAAGTGAATATATTCCTTAAGTCTGCAAACTTTTCGGTGTGTACTATTTACGTTGGTTCCTTTATTTGTGACAACACAGTCATAAGTAAGAGAAAATGCGCCAAGCGGAACTAACTAGTGGAATCAACAAACGTTCCTTTTTCAGCTGCCCCAGCTCGTTTTAAGCAAAACGAAAGCACGCAACAACTATCAAACACGTCCTTCTCTTATTCTCCGGTGTAACGTAGTTTCGGGTGGATGGAAAATGGGAAATTACGGGCGACGGAGAAGCATGACGAAATAAACAAAACACGGGTGAGATGTGTAAAAAGGTGCGGGTAATGACGGGGCAGGGGCTGCAGCAGGTGCGGTAAAAACTGCCTCTGCTCGCGGAAGGGCCAGCTCAGGGTGTGTAGCTGCAGCTGTCTGAGCGCGATGCGCCGGCCAAACGTCCAGCGAGTTTCGTTACGACACCTTCCCATTCTGCGCCTCATGAGACAACTACGTCGGATGTTTCAAGTACCTAGGGAAGAAAATAGTGTCAGTACTAGAGCCCTGCACCTGCGTGGTCTATCCAAGTGGCTCGCACGCCCCTATTTTGTGCGAGTGGGAGCGCTGATACGCTTCGTGAACGTTGGCGGAAGGTGTCGAAGATTGTCGACGCTGATGACAGCATCGTGAGCGCATGTACACGCGGCTGGCACAGCCGCATTAGCCACGCGGATTTCACGCGCCTGCACTCGTTAAGCACACAGGCTGCGAGTTCACACAGTGCGCAAGCGCGATGCGCTTCGCTTAGCACCAGACTTCGGCGAAATTTATGCGAACAACGAATAACGAATACAGATATAAATTACTAACCGTTATTCGCGAATAACAAATATTATTCGAAACATTATTCACTTGAAACTTCCTCGCAGATTAAAACTGTGTGCCGGACGGAGGCTCGAACTCGGGACATTTGCCTTTCACGCGCAAGTACAGGGGAGCTTCTGTGAAGTTTGGAAGGTAGGAGATGAGGTACTGACAGAAGTAAAGCTATGCAGACGGGGTGTGAGTCGTGCTTGGGTTGCTCAGATGGTAGGGCACTTGCCCGCGAAAGGCAAAGGTCACGACTTCGAGTCTTGGTCCGGCACAGAGTTTTAATCTGCCAAGAGGTTCCATATCAGCGCACACTCCGCTGCAGAGTGAAAACCTCATTCTGGATTATTCACTTACTTGAATAAAAAAAAACTTATTTATCATCTGTGAATAAAAAATGTTAAAGGTAATAAATAAATCTGAAATTCAGATTCATTTACAGCTCCAGTTATTTGTCATTTATTAAACGAACGTACTTTCCGTTTATTTTAAATTAGTTTCCAGAAAAACTCTTCTTTTGAAACGTGTCATCAGGAACTTTATTTGATTGAAATGTAAATGTCGTGTGACTAGAGCCTCCTGCCGGGTACACCGTTCACCAGGTGCAAATCTTTCGATTTGACGCCACTTCGGTGACTTACCCATCGATAGTGATGAAATGCTGATGATTAGGACAACACAACACCCAGTCCCCGAGAGGAGAAAATCTCCGACCCAGCCGGGAATCTAACCCGGACCCTTAGGATTGGCTTTCTGTTGCGCTGACCAATCAGCTACCGGGGTCGTACACTTTATTTGATTTACGGAAATTTACCGTTCTGACACTAAAGAAAATACGTTCTACATATCAAATGCACTCGTGAATTCGCCTTTCATCATCATGTCAATCTATGACTGTCGGCTCATAATTTTCTTCAGTAATAGCTGAGAACTCATCATTTCTGCTGTAGTTTTGGAAAATAATTCGTTGTTCTCAAATCACATTTCTAAAAAAAAGACTTCGTTTTACCTCTTTTACTCTATTTCTTTGGGTATTATGCATCTGACGTTTGTTATAGGCCTCCCTTTTTCATGGACAGCAATAAAGGTTTTTTAAATCGTGGGTACGACTTAGCTGCAACAACTGTAGTTGGTACAGAAATTCCGCTCTTGACGCTTTCACGATACACAAGTTACAAGTATGCAGCGATATTACAAACTCTTTTATATACTCGAATCCAGTGGGTCTTCTGAAATTTTTGATTCACAAAGCTTTACGTAATTGCGTAGATGGATGTCAGACCGAACAACTGTTCCATATTCTAATGGTATGCTCACTCAGAATTAATTCTAAAGTACTTTGGGTGACTCTGGACGTCCAGCAAAATTCCATAAATGTCATAGGAGACTTTAGATTAAACGTCTTATGATGTAAATCGTTAGGAACCACCGAGTTATTTCTTCGTTGACTCATTTTGTAGCACTATATCACGGACTGCGTAATTACACTAAGGAGATACGAACATCTGATAGTGTCAACAATCTAAGAAATGTATTCACGATTGAGAGTTTTTGTCAGCTGCAGTCTCATCGTTGATAGCTTACATAGACTTCTTGAGCCATGCTAGAAGTGAGAGGGGACGTATTTCCACGTGCAGAGACAAATGAAGAGGGCCAGTCGATAGTGTAGCAAGGCTGTGACGCACTGGACGTCTGCGGCAGCCAATAAAAAGTGAGGTGCATTGTTGCCCGGCGCTGTGATAGCCAGCTGGCACCGCGCGGTCGGCTGTATTAAAGCGGTCTCGTGGCGAACATACACTATATGATCAATCGTATCCGGACACCGGGCTGAAAATGACTTACAAGTTTGTGGCGCCCTCCATCGGTAATGCTTGAGTTCAGCATGGTGTTGGCAAACCCTTAGACTTGACAGCTTCCACTCTCGCAGGCATACGTTCAGTCAGATGCTGAAAGGTTTCTTGGAGAATGGCAGCCCATTCTTCACAGAGTGCTGCACTGAGGAGAGGTATCCATGTCGGGCGGTGAGGCCTGGTACTTATTCGGCATTCCAAAACATGGTGTTCTAAAGGATTCAGGCCAGGAGTCTGTGCAGGCCAGTCCATTACATGGATGTTGTTGTCGTGTAACCACTCAGCCATAGGCCGTGCATTATGATCAGGTACTCGACAATGTTGACAGAAGCAATCGCCATTCCCGAATTGCTCTTCAACAATGGGAAGCAAGAAGGTGCTTAAAACATCAATGTAGGCCTGTGCTGCGATAGTGCCATGCAAAACAAGGGGTGCAAGCCCTCTCCATGAAAAACACGACAACACCATGACACAACCGCTTCAGAATTTTACTGTTGGCACCTCCCACCTAATTGTCATAGTACATGCAGTGGATCCTGATGCAGCTTGGAATTCCTTTCTGACGGTCTGGATAGATGTTTGCCTATTACACATTAGGACCCTCTTCAACAGTCGACTGTCTCTGTCAGTCATCAGACTAGGTCAGCCTGTACGCTTCTGTGCTGTACGTATCCCTTCACTCCAGTATCACATCGGAAACAGTGGATCTAGGGATCTTTAGGAGTGCGGAAATCTCGCGTACAGACGTATTACACAAGTCACACCCAATCACCCGACCACGTTCGAAGCCCGTGAGTTCCGCGGAGCGCCCCATTCTGCTCTTTCGCGATGTCTAATGACTATTGAGATCGCTGACATGGAGTACCTGTCAGTAGGTGGCAGCACAATGCACCTAATATGAAAAACGTAAGTTTTTAGGGATGTCCGAATATTTTTGATCACTTAGTGTGTGTGTGGCTACCTTCAGCGTCCGTGCACTTGTCGAAGCAGCCTTGCACCTTGAAAAAAATTTGATGACTTTCTGTAGCTTGTAGGACTAAGGGAATTTCCAATTCTGGAGGAACGTACAATTTGTCTTCGAATTTAAAGCCATCTCTTTCCGGTGAACTATTTTGTAAAACTCAGCATCCATATTTCGGCAATTGCAAATTCATTTCAAGCATCTGTTGGGTGATGAAAAATTCTCCGTTCTTCACTTATTTGCCAGAGAGTTTTCTATAAACCGCCTAGTCCGAGACAGCCGGATTTAAAGGTTCTTAGCCGGCGGAAGCAGTCGTGCGGTTAAAGGCGCTGCAGTCTGGAACCGCAAGACCGCTACGGTCGCAGGTTCGAATCCTGCCTCGGGCATGGCTGTTTGTGATGTCCTTAGGTTAGTTAGGTTTAACTAGTTCTAAGTTCTAGGGGACTAATGACCGCAGCAGCTGAGTCCCATAGTGCTCAGAGCCATTTGAACCATTTTTTTAAAGGTTCTTCTATTGTTAATTAAATTCTTTCCTTCATATGGACGCGTTAACTTTTCAGATACACCAAACGGAATGAAATTTCCACTCGGCAGCGGAGTATGAGCTGATATGAAACTTCCTGTCAGATTAAAACTGTGTGCTGAACTCGGGACCTTGGCCTTTCGCGGCAAGTGGAAGAGCACTGCCAGAAAGTTTTATACCAAACGCTTCGTCTCCGACAATGACGCACGCATTGGTATTTTCTTGTTTAATAGGGGGCCTTCCTCTGATTTTTGTAATTTTTGATTCCATAATACGTAGAAGATGAGTCACTATGTTTTTTTGTATGCTCCAACATCTATGAAGTCAACTTACAAACAGCAGCGCATAAAACAAGTAATACGATGGAAAATAATTTTTATAATTATGGTAATGACACTGTAATTCTGTCAGAGACAGCAAAGGACTTGGAAGAGCAGTTGAACGGAATGGACAGTGTCCTGAAAGGAGGATATAAGATGAACATCAACAAAAGCAAAACGAGGACAATGTAATGTAGTCGAATTAAGTCGGGTGATCAGGAAATGAGACACTTAAAGTAGTAAAGGAGTTTTGCTGTTTGGGGAGCAAAATAACTGATAATGGTCGAAGTAGAGAGGATATAAAATGTAGACTGGCAATGGGAAGGAAAGCGTTTCTGAAGAAGAAAAATTTGTTAACATCGAGTATAGATTTAAATGTCAGGAAGTCGTTTCTCAAAATATTTGTATGGAGTGTAGCCATGTATGGAAGTGAAACGTGGACGATAAATAGTTTAGACAAGAAGAGAATAGAAGCTTTCGAAATGTGGTGCTACAGAAGAATGCTGAAGATTAGATGGGTAGATCACATAACTAATGAGGAGGTATTGAATAGGATTGGAGAGAAGAGGAGCTTGTGGCACAACTTGACTAGAAGAAGGGATCGGTTGGTAGGACGTATTCTGAGACATCGAGGGATCACCAATTTAGTATTGGAGGGCAGCGTGGAGGGTAAAAATCGTAGAGGGAGACCAAGAGATGAATACACTAAGCAGATTCAGAAGGATGTAGGCTGCAATAGGTACTGGGAGATTAAGAAGCTTGCACAGGATAGAGTAGCATGGAGAGCTGCATCAAACCAGTCTCAGGACTGAAGACCACAACAACAACAATCATGGTAAAGTACGTTTGTTATGAGAAAAAAAAGCATAATATATTACAAGTCCATCTCAGTGAGCTGATCGGTCACGACTGACCGTCGGCTGGCTGACTAAACTGTCTCTTTAACATTGCGGCTGCCTAGTACCCCAAACTGCTAAGGCCGTCTGCCTTAAACATTTTTGTATTTCATTTGTAAATCTAGTAAAGCTGTGCTCAACTTGAAAGAAGGTTTCAGCACTAAAGTGTTTTACTGGGCAGGGTGGTGTGCCCTTAACTTCCTCCCACCTTTTAGCAGACACACCCAGTTAGAGGGGAGTCTCCATTTCAACACTTACTCCGAAATACGACGCCACTTAACTTGGTATAATTGTGATTGTCATAGATGAAAGAACCCTAAGCCTAAGATCTGTAGTCCGTCGAAGCTGCATAGGCGAGACCACACGGCTGTTGTCCGCTACTGTGTGACTGCGCGCCACGGGATACCGAGTGAGTGAACTGCCAGCCGCGTGTTTCCGCGTGCGTGTGCATAGCGAGTGATGTAGACGAGCGCTATTCACGCGGATTAGCCCCGCTGCTGCAGTGCTCTTGTCAATACTACTGCATTATTTCAGAAGTCCACATTGATCAGGACGTTGACAGGCTGATCACAAACCTGATTTTACTCTGTGTCACTAATGCTTTTTAGATGCATTCAGTGTTGTTGCACGTACGAAGAAAAGATATGCAATTATCATCAGTTTTATGCTGTGTTAATAAGTCCTTTGCATCTTCAGTCATACGCTCCATTGCTGCTTCTTAGTACTGTGATATGTGCTGCCGTCCATCATATAGTCCGGCATCTGAAATCTCTCCCTCCTCCCCCTCGACCCCTCTTTCATTCCTACCTAACACTGCTTTTATAAGTCCACTTTTTTCTTAATGGATTGAGTTCTACAATAAATTTCAGCTCGTAATAGCGCGTGCTCTCTTAAAGAATCGCAGAAGGAGGAAATATACTTGGAACAGGCCGAGAGGTACGGGAAGATCAAGCTGAGCCAGAGATTCCGAAATCAGATACTGGATTTTAAGCTGCAACCGGGAGCAGATATAGACTCAAATCATAATTTAGTAGTAATGACGAGTAGGGTGAAGTTCAAGAGACTAGTAAGTAAGAATCGACGTGCAAAGAAGTGAGATACGGAAGTACTAAGGAATGGAGAGAAACGTTTGATTTTCTCTGCGACAACAGATAGCTCAGTAGGCAGGTCAGTTGAAGAGGAATGGACTTACCTAAAATGAGCAGTTACAGAAACTGGAGAGAATAACGTAGGTACAAAGAAGGTAACTGCGAAGAAACCATGAGTACCAGAAGAAATACTGCAGCTGATCGACAAAAGAAGGAAGTACAAAAATGTTCGGGAAAATTCAGGAATAGAGAAATATAAATCACTTAGGAATGAAATAAATATGAAGTGCAGTGAAGCTAAGGCGAAATGGCTGCATGAAAAATTTGAAGAAATCGGAAAAGAAATGATTGCTGGAAGGACTGACTCAGCAAACATAAAGTTCAAAACAACCTTCGGTGGAATTAAAAGCACGGACTTTAACATTAAAAGCGCAATACGAATTCCACTTAAGTGGTGAGGAAAAAACGAATTAGTGCAAAGAGTAGAGTGAAGGCCTCTATGAGATCGAAGACTTAGCTGATGACGTGATAAAATGAGAAACAGGAGTCGATTTAGAAGAGAAAGGAGATCAGAAGAGCTTTGGAAGACTTAAAGTTTAGTAAGGCATAACGGATATATAATATTCCATCGGAATTTCTAAGATCGTATACGGATGTGGCAACAAATGAATTATTCTCGTTGTTGTGTAGAATGTATGAGACTGCAATGTACTATCAGACTTTCATCCACACAATTCCGCTGATTGCGATGGCCGACAACATCGAGAATCACCGCACAATCAGCTTAATAGGTCATGCAACCAAGTCGCTGGCACCGATGGTATACGGAAGAATGGAAAAAAAAACTCAGGATCCCGTTAGATGACGATCAGCTTGGTCTTAGGAAACATAAAGGCACCAGAGAGGTAGTTTTGACTTGCGGTTGACAATGGAACCAAAAATTAAGAAAACTTAAGGTACATTCACTGGATTTCTCGACCCGTAAAAAGCGTTCGACTTTGTAAAATGATGCAAAATGTTCGAACTTCTGAGAAAAATGAGTTTAAGCTATAGGGAAAGGCGTGTAATATACCATGTGTACAAGAATCAAAAGCGAACAGTGAGACTGGAAGACCAAGAACGAAGGGCTCGGATTAAAAAGGATATAAGGCAAGAGTGTATTCTTTTCTCCCTACTCTTCAACCTGTATGTCAAAGCAGCAATGGGGGGAAATAAAAGAAAGATTCAAGAGTGGAATTAAAATTCAATGTGAAAGCATGTTAACGATAAGATTCACCGATGCCATTGCTATCCTCAGTGAAAGTGCAGCTGAAGTACAGAATCTGCTGAATGCATTAAACAGTCTAAAACTACAGAGTACGGATTGAGAGTAAATCGAAGAAAGACGAAAGTAATGAGAAGCGGCAGAAATGAGAACAGCGAGAAACTTAACATCAGAATTGGTGATTGGGAAGTAGATGAAGTTAGGGAATTCTGCTATCTAGGCTGCAAAATAATACGTGACGGACATAAAAGTCAGACTAGCACTGGCAAAAAAAGGCCGTAATTTGAGGAAGAAATTTCTGAGAATGTACGTTTGGTGGACAGCATTTATTGGTAGTGAAACATGGACTGTGGGAAAAGCGGAAAAGAAGAGAAAAAAATGGTTCACATGGCTCTGAGCACTATGGGACTTAATATCTGAGGTCATCAGTCCCCTAGAACTTAGAACTACTTAAACCTAACTAACCCTGAGGACATTACACACATCCATGCCCGAGGCAGGATTCGAACCTGCGACTGAAGCGCCTATAACCGCTTGGCCACACCGGCCGCCAAAGGAAGAGAATCGGAGCATTTGAGATGTAGTGCTCGAGAAGAATTAGGTGGACTGATAAGATAAAGAATGAAGAGGTGCTCCGGAGAATAAATGGGAAATAGTGACAAGAAGAAGGTACAGGATGGTGTGTCATGTGTTAAGACATCACGAAATAACTTTAGTGGTGGGAGCTGTAGAGGGTACAAACTGTAGAGGAAGACAGAGACTGGAATACACCCAGCAAATATCTCAGGCAGTAGGCTGTATCAGCTACTCTGAGATGAAGAGGTTGGCACAGGAGGGGAATTCGCGGCGAGCAGCATGAAACCAGTCAGAAGACTGAGGACTCAAAATGTGTCCTATCCAGTTTCTTTCACTTTTTTGTTACTCTATACTCTCCCACTGTTCTCAGTATTTTCTCATTTTTCTCTCTATCTGCAAAGAATAGCTCTTGGGAGCCCAAATAGTATTTTTATCGTTACATTATCTTTTATTATTTATAGAATATAGTAATAAATGTCAGTAATTTCAACATTAGAAATTCATCTGTTGAAACATTAATGATTCAGAGTATATTAATGTATCATTGCTGTAAGAGAGCCTCTTTTGACTATCGAAATTGAACAATCGAGTTGTAGGGTCGGTGACAAGGAGACGCGAAGTGTTATATGACGGCATGACAGCTGAGCCGATTTCTGTGTATGAGGACATGGATAAGAGATTTACATCAGAATGTGCAGCTTACCAGTGTGAACTGCAGAGAGACAGCAATTACTATTGAATAAACAGTGTACTGTACCGTTTTTCTTAAATAAATTAAATATTCGCGTGTACAAAGAAAACAAATCGATGGATCGCTCGTGAAACAATGTTTGTATGCGATATCTGATTTGAACATTATGAGGACGTAGGTGACATAGCTTTGACCTGTGTCGTGTCACTCATTGAACTGAAACTGTTTCGCTGGAGCCACGGAGTAGAACATCGTATAGACAGATACAGGGTGAAGAAAAAATGCCGCACTTGGCGGTCTGCATGCGATTCCTCACCCAGATTCAAAAGAAAAGTTTATCTAGCAAATGGTTCAGATGGGTCTGAGAACTATGGGACTTAACTTCTAAGGTCATCAGTCCCCTAGAACTTAGAACTACTTAAACCTAACTAACCTAAGGACATCACACACATCCATGCCCGAGGCAGGATTCGAACCTGCGACCGTAGCGGTCGCGCGGTTCCAGACTGTAGCGCCTATAACCGCTCGGCCGTCCTGGCCGGCGTTGATCTAGCAAAATTAAACGGGGTGCATTTTGAAAAATGTATGAAAACGAGGCGATGGCAACTGTGTTACATCCTGCAGCGCATTGGAATGTGCAGAGCTATCGTAGCCCACTGACATCAAACACACGTCCACCATGGAGATATGATATTAATACATATCAGGTTACTTTTTTTTATTCCTTAGAAGTCCGTTCCCTAGTTCTCGTCGTTTATAAGCAGCACGTTATCTCGTCACATGGCAATAGCCTGTCATATGAGAGTGGGATCCATTAAATTGAATGCATGTGTTTACCAACTGCACAGTGCGTAACCATAACTGCTACCATCAAATTCGTTCCCTACGGAATATACGAACGATGAATAAGTCGATATGCTTTTGGTGCTAGGTGCATCCGATAACCAAGCTGCTGCTCCGGCTACTAGTGCGAATTCTGCAAGCTACACTCAAATGCGCCATACCGATAAGAATATTCTCCATCGCCTGAAGCAACTCCATCTGGGAACCAGTGATCTTCGTACACAGTAATGGACAGAAGTCGTCCAATGACTAGACGTACTCCACAGCGGAGGCAGTTCTTGAATCACCTTGGCGAAGTACCCGTGATATTGAAAGGCAGTTTCAAGTATCTGAAAGACTGGTAGTTAAGGCGCTGCACGACGAAGAACTGCATTCGACTAGTACAGTTTTGTGAATGACTTTTGCACGAAGTGGAAGACAGCGAATATTTCATAAATAATGTGGTATGGACTGATGAATCTACTTTCACTCGTGAAAGTATTTTCAACGTCCGCAACAGGTGTTATTGATCGGAACACAACCCACATGTCACCCACGAACGTGGCTTTCAGGTACGCTTTGGCATAAACTTGTGGCCTGGAATCGTGGAAAGAGTGATTTTGGCCGCGCGGGATTAGCCGAGCGGTCTTAGGCGCTGCAGTCATGGACTGTGCGGCTGGTCCCGGCGGAGGTTCGAGTCCTCCCTCGGGCATGGGTGTGTGTGTTTGTCCTTAGGATAATTTAGGTTAAGTAGTGTGTAAGCTTGGTGACTGATGACCTTAGCAGTTAAGTCCCATAAGATTTCACACACATATGAACATGAACATATATGAGTGATTTTGTGCCCTTACCTATTTATGGGCAGGTTGAACGCGTCCCTTTTTCCTACGTTTCTTTGCAATACTTTGACTCACGCATTAGGAAACGTTCCATTTCACATTCTGCGACATCTATGGTTTCAGCATGATGGCGCACCGCCACGCTTTGGAATGAATGTGTATAACTATTTAAAAGAAGCAAATGCAGGGAAATATATTGGTCGTAGAACTCCAATACTCTGGCCTCCCCGTTTATTTTCAGGGACACTTAGTGACAAGTTTATAGTACTCCACCCATGGATAAATACGATCTAATAGTTAGCGTGCGTGCCGCTTCAGTATTGGTGGATGCAGGTGTATTGTGTAGGGTCCAGTCAAGTGTTTGCAAGTGCAAGATGGACGCTTTGATCTCTAAAGTGAACGTTGTTCCTACGTTTACGTACTGGCTCTGTGAAGATAAGCCTGGATGTCAGACGTACATAATAGAATTATTTTGCATGGTATAATGTGCAATTAGGTGTAGCCTACCTTTTGCATTTTTTTTGTACCTCATTAGATTTTTTTCTATTGGCTTTAGTTGTTTCATGGACGAAACAAAGTTGTCGTTTGTGTGTGAAAGAAGTTCATGTTATGTTTTAATGTTTAAATAAAGGTAACAATACCAGTAGCAAAAACACAAGATACCACATTGTGAAGACATAAATTCGATACAGTTTGCTACTTTAACTGAAAAAAAAGTTTGGCGCGAACGTGACTCGAAGTTTGTTGAGGCTGCGTATCCGTTCCTCACCGCATTTCCTCGTCCTAGTAATTTAATGGCTCAAATGGTTCAAATGGCTCTGAGCACTATGGGACTTAACTTCTAAGGTCATCAGTCCCCTAGAACTTAGAACTACTTAAACCTAACTAACCTAAGGACATCACACACATCCATTCCCGAGGCAGGATTCGAACCTGCGACCGTAGTGGTCGCGCGGTTCCAGTCTGTAGCGCCTAGAACCGCTCGGCCACTGCGGCCGGCTGTAATTTAATGGGACAGCCCTGGCTCAGTGTACAGTTCATGCTATCCGTTACTGGCCACGCTGCACACAGTCACAGCTTTGCCAGGGCTTCGTTTTTTAAACCACATTTTTATTAAATTTATTGACATGATTAGGTGTTCAAGGTACACTTTTGTCTTGAGATGGAATGAGAAATAACATGCCTACCTCCAAGTGCCACATTTTTTCTGCAGCGAGTATGCCCAGTAAATATGTCAGTACTGTGTGTATCAAATTGTGCAGACTGTGGAATTGCAGTTCCACAGCTCCAAGACCCTCTCCTAAAGCAGTGAAAGAACGGCAGGCGCATCACTATCTGAAATGTATGTGTAACAGATGTGGAGACTTTATTTTCAACGCGAGTCATCGAATACCATCACAGGCGTCACCGTCGGCACACTATCTCATTGAAATAAAGTGTTGTTCCACTCGTAATATTGTCTTCGATCGATAGTATTGTCACGAATCGCCGGAACAGTACTAGCATTTAAATATAGTGTTTGCGCCCCATCCCTTCTTATAATTTGCTATGTTCCTCAGATTCTGATAACTCGGCTAATAAATAATTTCCCGCTAAAGATAAACCCCTAAGAGTACCTGTAATTGAACCCAGGTCCCCCACATCGCAGCTAGTCGCACTGGCCACTCAGTTACGGAGGCGGACGACACGCCTGTAACGTAGAGAATACATCGTTTAATGCCGTATTCTCTTTGTTCCTGTTAAGATAGCCTTTACTTCTCATGTCAAAAAGACTCGGTTTCGGTACATGTTGCTCACATAAAACAGCCACTTAGTGCCTGCCATATTCTACATTCATTTGTTTTTCTCGACATCATTTTGTCGGTGCTTCACGGGATATGTGGAGTGCACATATGGATGCGTATTCGCTTCATGGAAGCACATCTGTGAGTGAGCACTCCGGTTTGTACCGACACTATTCGCGTAGCATAGTATGCGCTTTCACGCACTTATACCGACTTGCCTTCCGTGCAATATGCAGCAATAGGATTGGAATAACGACCTTACGCATTCTCCGCACTTCCCGGACCCCATTATGCACTACAGGTAATGTGTAAAAATGCACTTAGACGACACGAATCGTTCGTGAGCCGATGAGCCACTTCAACCTTATTGATCTGAAGCCTTCTTCCCCAGTGATGTTCGGTTCCTGCGCCGGCCGTAGTGGTAGAGCGGTTCTAGGCGCTTCATTCCGGAACCCCGCGGCCAGTCGGACTAGCCAAGCGGTTCGAGGCGCTTCAGTGTGGAACCGCGCGACGGCTACGGTCGCATGTTCGAATCCTGCCTCGGGCATGGATGTGTGTGATGTTCTTAGTTTAGTTAGGTTTAAGTAGTTCTAGGGGAGTGATGACCATAGATGTTAAGTCCCATAGTGCTCAGAGCCATTTGAACCATTTTTTTCAACATCATTTTTAAATAGGTGCTGACGTGTAAGTAGGGTACAGAACTTGACATATGTTTTAGCGCAGTGCCGCGCAGGGTACCGAGCGACCTACGGCGCTGCAGTCCTGTACTGTGCGACTGGTCCCGGCGGAGGTTCGAGTCCTCCCTCGGGCATGGGTGTGTGTGTTTGTCCTTAGGATAATTTAGGTTAAGTAGAGTGTAAGCGTAGGGACTGATCACCTTAGCAGTAAAGTCTCATAAGATTTCACACACATTTGAACATTTTTTTTCGCGCAGTCTTAACACTACCAGCACATTTTCCCTAATGTGTATACAGATAGGACGTGTTCTTTATAGCTACAACCAACACTTGTTTTAACTGTCGTCACTTTTATTCATAACATACTTCGTAAGGATATATAGATGAGTAAGAAGGTTCCTGAACTGGAATTAGCCGGCCGCGGTGGTCTAGTGGTTCTAGACGCGCAGTCCGGAACCGCGCGACTGCTACGGTCGCAGGTTCGAATCCTGCCTCGGGCATGGATGTGTGTGATGTCCTTAGGTTAGTTAGGTTTAAGTAGTTCTAAGTTCTAGGGGACTGATGACCACAGATGTTAAGTCCCATAGTGCTCAGAACCATTTTTTGAACTGGAATTATGAATATGACGTTTATTGCGAAATGCCACATTCACTACTACTACTTGAATTTTTGAATGATGTTTGACTGAAAAATGTAAAACAATTACGGAATCTAGTATAAGAAATATTTAACAACAATAACTATTTTTTCCATATTTTAAAATGTGAAAAACCTGAACAGATTACAATATTTTCAAAAGGTGGGCATAAAGAATATGCTGCATCTTGGTATTGCAAAGGTTAATACCAGTGCTTTGGACACAAATTGAAATTACCTACCCCATAAGCAAAGTCATTGTATATTACTGGAAAGACGCTCGTTACGCGCTATCAATCAAACGGGAGTCGAGCGAGCGGAAGGCGCAGTTAGACAATCGTCGCTCGCAAATGTCGCGTCAGAGTGCGCACAAATGGCAGAGACCGCACGCAAGAAGCAAACGGCCGCGCACTCGCGGAGCAGAGCAAATTAGCGTCGCTTACCGGTTCTATAAATCAAACGGGCCGTGGCGATCGAGAGGCGCAGCACCCTCAAAAACTGGCCGGCCAGGCGCCGTGGACCGATGACGGATAAGACTAATTGGTCCGCGAGCTCGTAAATCATCCGCCCGCCCGGAGACGCGCGAGATGCGCGAGCAGACAAATTGCCCCCAAATTATTAATTACGAACGTCGTGACGATTGTTATCCGGGACCCCGGTACGGCACACGGGTAAAGGATAAATGTTCCTGAATAATGCATCGATCCCGAGCGGGGCGGGCCCGCAACAAATCACGGCGCTTTGACGCGGGCTTGTTTATTTGCCGTCGTAGTTTCAATGAAAAATTAAAAGCGGCTTAGAGATCGGGGGTCGGCCGCGCTGCGGCGCGTCAGCCGCCCGCTATCTGGCGGCCACATCTGCACGCCGCCGCGCCGCCAAGGCCCGCCGCCGCTTTACATTATTTATGTGGCTCGCGTATTCTGCTGACGGATCTGTATGACTGTCAGCGGCCGCGGCAGCGGCAGCGCCGGCAGATGCGCGATAAGGAGAAGAAGCGCAAAGAGCAGCGGGCAGCGGGCAGCCGCGCACAGCCGCCGCCGGAGTCGTCCGCAGGGCCACCGCAGCGGCCGCCGTCCTCAGACAATCACACCTGCTCGCTAGTTTCACTACTGAGGATCACCACAGTTAGTCATCTTAACTACCTACTAGCATAAAATAAGGCTGTGTCCGTGAATCGACCTGCTGCTGTTAGCTTTTCTCTACACATTCATGGTTGAGAAGGGAGTGAGACAGGTTTGTAGCCTACCTCCGGCGTTATTCAATCTGTACATGGAACAAGCAGTAAAGGAAGCCAAAGAAAAATTTGGATTAGGAATTAAAGTCCAGAGAGAAGAAATAAAAACCTCGAGGTTTGCCGACGACATTGTAATTCTGTCAGAGACAGCAAGGGACTTGCAAGAGCAGTTGAACGGAGTGGACAGTGTCTTGCAAGGAGGATATAAGATAAATATAAGCCGCCCGGTGTGACCGAGCGGTTCTAGGCGCTACAGTCTGGAACCGCGCGACCGCTACTGTCGCAGGTTCGAATCCTGCCTCGGGTATGGATGTGTGTGATGTCCTTAGGTTAGTTAGGTTTAAGTAGTTCTAAGTTCTAGAGGACTGATGACCTTAGAAGTCAAGTACCATAGTGCTCAGAGCCATTTGATACTCAACCAGACCCAAGGAAAGATTGCTTCACTGACCACTTTCCCCCATGGAACATACGGTGGAAGCGACACCGAAGACTTTTTATCATCAGCAGCACTGTTACATCGAAGAACTTAGTGCACCATCGATCTATTTGCCACAGACTCAGAGAAATAGAAATTTATCAAATTGCAATTTGTGGTTGGTGAAAGGACGTGAGCGACGGTGAAACAAAAGGACGTAAAACAGACTCAACTAAACATGAATCCCAGATCCAAGCAGTAGAAGTGAGATTCCTTCTTGCAGTTAATTACTGCCTTCAAGTCACAACAAAAGAAAGAATATCCTACAAGAGGCAGGCATCCACCAGTAGCCCCCACCCCGATTCTTCAAAGAATTGAAATTCCATGTATGAAACAGCTTCAAACATCTGATTATTTTACAATGGAATTAATGAGTTAAGCATTTGATATTGAGCATGTATAATCTTAACGGTTGAAGACGCAATTCAGTGTTCATAACATGATATCCCCCGAACTACGTGTCGTATAGTAATTGTGTTTTGCAGGCATATAGTGTGCACAAATTTGTTGCAAGTAAGGTTATTAGTAAAGAAATAACAAATTAAAACATCATAACTGACGCTGAAGTTTTACTACCTCAACTCTGAAAATGTAGTAAGCGATCAACTTTTTTTCTTTAATTGTTTTATTGGAGTGCCAGCGAGAAAAAGTTTCCTTATGGTTTGTAACTATGTGTAAAACTTGTTGCAAGTCACTAAGCGCTTTGGTTCTTAAAAACTGGAGGAATATAATCTGTGTAATTTGTGCATTCTGAGGTACACTGCCTCAAGATATAGACAAAGTTTGTAACTTGTCTTATCGTCTTAATCTTTTAACGTTAGAGTATACACCTTAATGAATACATCAGGACAGAATTAAAAAATTTTAAATTCGGTCGAAAATTAACTATGGGAAACACTGAAAATCATGTTGCCCCTGAAAGCCGTTAGACAGGCAACCTGCAACTTTAGTGTACGACCGGTTTAATCAATTACTAATATGGATTCTACAATACCCTAAATTAATGAGATTCGTACATGAAGTCAAGGTTCGCTCATAGAAAGACCACGTGGGGAATGAAGATCAGAAAGGAACTAATATCCATACAGTGAGAACCAGAGTTAATGAATCCATGCATATTATAAATCTTTACATATGTATTTTCCACATCTCCTTCTAATGCCACTGGATCGCTTTCAGCCAAACTTGGTACACATGTAGCCTAAATTGGGGATAAAAAGTATCATAGCTCACGATGCATAAATAGCTATATTTCATTCATCCAGTATTTTACAATGAGAGCAGTTAGTGACTTGAAACAAACTTAACACATAATTTAAAATCTTTATAAGACATTTTCTAACTGCCCCCCCCCCCCCCCCCAGAAATGTCGAAAGAAAACTAGTTTATTTTGTTTATTACTTCTGTACCAGTTAACTCTATTCGCCACAGATTTCTAAGACAGTAGCCAAATATACCACTGGATGTACATGCAATGTTATATCATTGTATGTCACACAGTTCAGGACATATGGCCTCATGAACATTGAGCTGAATAATAACGAAACTGCAGAATTAAATTCTTTATGGGCACAGGTGAAATTTGTGTACAAATATGAGTGAAATATGTTCAGTACATAGAAAATATATGTGAGAAGTGCATACTCAGGGAAAGCAGTGGATAAAGAGCTAAACCTCTGGATCGATATCAGACAAATTTGGTACACATATTACTTACTGCCTGAAAAGAAATACTAAGGGGGTAAAAACCAGCAAGTTCTTGTTGAGGTGGGATTGATAATGTGGGAAGAGAAGGTGAAGGAGAAGATGGTCAGATAGGGACACTGAAGGAGGAGATGGACAGGAGAAGGTGAAGGAGAGAATGGATGGAGAAATGGAAGAGGAGAAGATAGGAAGAGGGAGGAGATGGACTGAAAATGGGAGGAGAGGGACAGGGAGAGGGGGAAGAGGAAATGTATAGAGAGCTGTAGGAGAAGAGCCTAGAGAAGGATAAGACAGACAGAGGTGAAAGGAGTAGATGGACAGACATGGAGGAGGAGATGGAGAGAGAAAAGGGGAAGAGGAGATGGAGAGAGACTAGGGGAGGAGGATACAGACAGGGAGATTAGAGTGGGGAGACGGACAGTTAATGGGAGTCCGCAAAGGTGGACAGAGAGAGGGGGAGGGAAATAGGCTGGGAGATGAGAGAGGAAGAGATGGAAGAGAGCCAGGTGATAAGACGGACTGGGAAGGGGTGATGAGGAGATAGAGGGGAAAGAGAAGATGCACATAGAGGGGAAGGATGAGATGGACAGAGGGGGAAGGAGAAGATCAACAGATGGGCAATAGCAGATGGAATGGGAGAGGCGAGGAGCGAATGGACAGATAGAGGGGCACGAGGAGTGGACAGAGAGTAAGGAATGGAAGGGGTGGAAAGAGAGTAGGTGGGCAGAGGCGATGGAGAGAGAGAAGGGGTGGAGGCAATGGACAGAGAGAGGATGAAGGAGGAGACGGACAATAGATTATTAGATTAAATAAATAATGAATACCCTTGTGACGCCAGTTACTCCGGTAGCATCGTAAAAAATACGTTTTGAGAAGTAACGATAGTAGCGTTCCTAAATTCCGTTAGGAAGACGCAGTGCGAGTGTGGTGGTCCTTTTCTTTTTCTTTAGAGACAGGGACTGTTTAACGATGTAACCAGTGGTGACGATGATAGTAGTGACAAATAATTTAGTTTCCTTCCTGCGCAGTTAGTAACGGTTCTGTGCCTGGCACTAAGTTCCTGCTAGCTTAGCGATAGTTGGTGAGTGGCCGTTGGTTTACTGCACACAGAGCAGAGCCCTCTAAAACAATCGGTGAGGCAGGCTGCTGCTGCTGCTGCAGTGGCTGGATTTACTGGAGGCCGCAGTCAAACGGACGATTAGTGTAACGTCGCAAAGTACTTGATGAAGTGTTTAACAGAATAATGGGATGGCGGGGCGGCCCATTGTCTGTCGCAGACAGCACAATGAATATGGATGCGGCGCGGGACGCGCATGCGCCAGGGGCCGCCGCTGCGGCGGCGACAGCGACAGCAGGAGGACAGCGCAGAAGGAGATGTGAACAGCGCCGCCAGCACGCTACCTGCTGCCGCTTCCCGCTGCCGCTGCCTAGGGCCGCAGAGAGCCCAGCCTGCAACACAGTCCTTAAACACCGGACCAACGTTGTAATTTTTCTCCTCCGCAAGAAAAAGGACAGGCAAGACATAAAAAAAGAACTACAGACCTATCACACACATCTCTGTTATGTAAAAGTTAATCACTGAAGTTATCAACATCTACATGTATACTAAATAGCTAAAACGATCTGTTACTTACTGTTGAAGGATGCCTATCTAATGGCTTTTAGGGGCTTTCAAATGGAAGAATAATCTTTTGATAAAGGTTAACCACAATAATTCAAGTATTAAAGTTAGAAACTGTTTGTCTTCAGGCAGCAAATTACCCAGACTATTATCATCCAGTATTTGAGAATGAGAGCACTTAGCGTCTTACAGCAAACTTTACACATAATTTCAAACCTTTTCGAGACTCTTTCTCGTTGACACCTCACGTAAAGTAATAAAATCAAAGACGTTTATCTGTTAATACATTTTCGCCTTTCACTTCGTAAACCTTTAGCATCAGTGACGATGTTTTAATTCTTTTGGCAACCATTCTCAGACAGTAACCACACATACCGCTGAATGTAACTGGGAAATTATATAATTGCATCGGTACGCTTATAGTTCAGGAGGTATAATGTCATAAACATTGGAATGCGTAAAAATTTGTGTTGTTTTTTATTTCGACTTTTTTACTACCGGTAGTCTATGGGTGAATAATCCGAAACTAATATAACCAACATAATTAGGGTTTGGCATTTTTAGTCATAAAAGTTTACATGGTTGAGGTCATAGATTAAACACATTCACTCATGTAAAGTAATTGTTGGGTTGTTTGGAGGAAGAGACCAAACATCGAGGTATCGGTCTCATCGGATTAGGGAAGAAGGGGGAAGGACGTCGGCCGTGCCCTTTCAGAGGAACCATCCCGGCATTTGCCTGGAGTGGTTTAGGGAAATCACAGAAAACCTAAATCAGGATGGCCGGACGCGGGATTGAACCGTCGCCCTCCCGAATGCGAGTCCAGTGCTGTAAAGTAATTAGACATTTCATACTGTTTTGTACAGGGCATATCGAGTCTTTAAATAATCCGTGGTGGCGTTACTGGTTCGATTCTAAACAGACAAAGGAACAAAGAGATTTTATTGCAGTGATTCCCAACCTTTCTGACACCGTTACCGTGAATGAGATTAGATATCAGCTAATGACGTCAACAAAGTGTAATACCTAACCGAACCTCAGACTGAAAGAAAATTAACGTCTATATTTGATATATTAAAAAAAGAGAAGTAGATAAATAATAAATGAAAAGGGCTAGTTTGCTATTGATCTACTGTAGAACAAAAGTAAACTAGCACTTTTTATTTATTAAATTGTTGTTGTACCAAGAACCGACGTAAGATCCAGGTAACATAGTTAAATAATATTTCCAAGTTGCAATCAAATAAAATTTGAGTGTTATTTACCTTTTTTAGTAAACGAAGAACAGATGAGTCAGTCAGACGCCTATTTCTAATAATCTTTCGAGTACCTGATTTCAGTCAACTAGTGCAAACCGTAAATCATGCCCTCACGAGTACATTATATAGTTATTTGCTTTTAATTTCACTGCTATCATTGTCTTTCTCACAGCTGCAAGTTGTGGCGAATGGATTCTATGTTTTCTCGAAAATTATGGATATTTACCAGCAAAGTTTCACCGAAATGTTGCCAAGTTCATTGTGTGAGAATATATTATTGGTGTATTGCCTATAATTAATTATATTTTGTCTCGAAGCTTAGTACTAGAAGTTATTCCTTCAATGACTGAAAAATGTGTTAGAATACAAGGATTTATTTGTCAATTTCACAAATAAAAAGAATTAAAAAATAAGACAAGTTGCTATAATTTATTAGTGATAGCGCGGCTTTAAGGATTACAAAAGAAATAAACACAAGAGTCGGAAATGGCCTGGACCGGTTTTGGTAAACTGAGCACAGTTTTCAAGCCTAAGTTTCGGGCCTGTTTGAAACTGAAAGCTTAATAGCAATGTGCGTTACGAATTTTTATTCATGGTAATGATTCACCGACTTTTAATGAGAAAACCATTCAGTAGTGAATGTTGCTCGGCGAACCAGGGAGAGATGTATATTAGGTATTCTTTTTAGTGTCTCTTCATTTCCTTTATTATCTAATCACTAAATTCTTAACGCTCTTCGATGACACCGCATTTGAAAGACCCTCGGTTTCTTTTCATCCGCATTTTCGATAGTCCACGTTTCACTTCTGTATAATGCTGTGTTCCAGACGTGCAATTTCAGGAATATCTTCATAGTTTCCATATCAGTAAAGCTATTTTCCCCTGTGTCAATCGGCTTCCCATGCGTTTCTTGTGTCGGCCATCCTGCATAATCTTGGTCTCTACGTAGAAAAATTCTTTGATTTGTTCCATTACTGTGCTGTTCCTATTTCTGATGTTAAGAAAGTCCCTGTTCTCCTCTCTACTAGCTTCATTACCTTCGTCTTTGCTTTCTTCATCCTTCATCAGTATTTAGTGGTAAGTATTCTGTGGAATCCTTGGAAGAAGACTTCCTTACTTCTGTTGACCTCTGTGTTGTACGCAAATGTTAGCATAGGTATCTGTTAACCTAGAATTAATTCCCGCACTCACATTTTCCCTCACTTCATTGCTTCTTCGATGTACAAATTAATCTACAGTGGTGATAAGTCGGAGCCCTCTGGTACAGCCTCCCTGCCTTAGAGGCAGGGAGACAGTGGAGTCATGTCTACTGACCTAGTCTGATTGCTGATCAGTTTATTTATCGTGTCTATCATCACGGAGAAGTTTATTACTTCATGTACCTGCCGGCCGGAGTGGCCGTGCGGTTCTGGGCGCTACAGTCTGGAGCCGAGCGACCACTACGGTCGCAGGTTCGAATCCTGCCTCGGGCATGGATGTGTGTGATGTCCTTAGGTTAGTTAGGTTTAATTAGTTCTAAGTTCTAGGCGACTGATGACCTCAGCAATTGAGTCGCATAGTGCTCAGAGCCATTTGAACCATTATCTGTATAGTGACTGAAGCCAATCACGACGCTTACTGTGGATAATGGTTCACTGTAAGCCACTGTTATTACGATTCACTGAAGCGTGCAAACAAGAGACGACCGTCACGAGAGTCATGTATCAGTCGGATATGAGCAACGTAGGTAATACAAGATTACCCAGAGAATATGTGAACCAAAATGGGAAAAAGACTCTTTATTCACTGCCCCAACCCGGAAAGAAGTCACATCAACTCGATTAGTGTTTGACTTGTGGCAAGGGATAAGACTACCGTAGTAGTTTACCTAGATAATTACCTCCTTAACGTTAGGATTTGAATAGAGCTTAAAAGACCTTAATGGTTTGTATACTGTCGTACTGAATTTTGCATATATTCTTTTGTATCACAGTTCTTGGTCAGTCCTTTTCGTCTTAGCGCCTAGCAGCCACGGGAATTTTAATCCTTTTTCCAAAGCTTTAAAGGATTGGGCATAATTTCTCTTAACATAATTTTATTCATTGATTGTTAGATTTACGTTATGTCATGCCATTTGCAACGCTTCTCTTATATGTTGTAAGCAATACAGTAATACAAGAAGTCACAGTAATGTTGGAAATGTGTAAACGAAAAAACAGTGTGATACTTGTCACCTTTTCAGCACTTCGAGAATGGAAAGTGTGCCACAGCAGCGACGAAGTATATTTCAGCGAAGAGAGTCATAACTACTCCAGTACTGTGCGAATCAGTATGGAATATCCGGCAGAGGATGCTTTATATCTGTACGGTATAATAAGGGTTCTTCCTGTCTCATTCACGGAAGCATAGATGAAAGATTTGCTGCCTGCACGCTTTTACGGAAGCTCGCATTTGCCTAATGTTATCGGCGCTTCATTTACAGGCTACGTGACTGAAGATCAACCATATTAGTGGTTCCTGTTCCTAAGGCCAGCTCTTGAATTTTCTAGCAAGTTCTTGTGACGAATACAACGCCTCTAAAAAATGGCTCTGAGCACTATGGGACTCAACTGCTGTGGTCATCAGTCCCCTAGAACTTAGAACTACTTAAACCAAACTAACCTAAGGACATCACACACACCCATGCCCGCGGCAGGATTCGAACCTGCGACCGTAGCAGCAGCGCGGCTCCGGACTGGAGCGCCTAGAACCGCACGGCCACCGCAGCCGGCTACAACGTCTCTGTTCTAGTGTCTGACAGTTGAAGTTTTCATCAGTACAGGCCTGGTGTGGGTCCTATACAACTGAAAATTATTCAACTAAAAACCGTACAGGCACTTCGAATGCAGTCTCTTTTGTACACCAACTGTATCGTCTAGAACTGCGCCGAAGAGGTCGTTCCACTCCAAAGGCCGAGACGTTGTTGATCTCAAATACTTTTAATACACTGCTGATTTTTAACTTATTTACTCAAATTATTTCTCACTTTTAAATTACTTAATACTAATAATTTTGCATCTCTCCACATTCAGAACTAGTTGCCCGTCTTGGCGCCACGCTATATTTCGTCATGATCTAAACTGATTCATATTGCAGTTTTTCTCTTCTTTCTTCCTCATATATATCATCATCAGTGGTGAGTTCTGAGATTACAAATTAGATTAACATTAAACACGGACAACAACGCTCCTAGTATAGACCCCAGAAGAGCTCCAAACTCTACTTTGTCTTGTAGTAAATTTTCTATCTAGTCACAAACTACTAACATGTAGAACGCGTAAATGTCGAACAGAGTCAAAAATGCTTCGGAAGTACTGAAAGACTCATAAATATTCAAAATAGAACATATGTTTACAAGTCTTCAAGTACCTCTGATAATCGTAAAACTAATGTTTCCATTTCTATTAGCCTTTGCCGGCCGGAGTGGTCGTGCGGTTCTAGGCGCTTCAGTCTGGAACCGTGTGACCAGTACGGTCGCAGGTTCTAATCCTGCCCCGGGCATGGATGTGTGTGATGTCCTTAGGTTAGTTAGGTTTAAGTAGTTCTAAGTTCTAGGGGACTGATGACCACAGATGTTAAGTCCCATAGTGCTCAGAACCATTTGAATCATTAGCCTTTGATAAAGGACTCAAAAAACCTCTGAATGGGTTAAAATTTGTTGTTATGAAGATAGACCTGTTCATCGCCTGAAAAGACGAAAAGGAGTAGGCTAAGGTTTCATTTGCAAATGACTCTTCTGAACTGATTCTTCCGAGAATAAGGGATGTAGATATTATCAGCGTTTAACTGGTTTACTGCTAATGTTTTATCTATTTTAACTAAATTTGTCTTCCGGCCAGTTATTTACAGCCCGATTCGACATTCATTTTCAGTGCACGTATTCCTACACAATGAGACACTCAGTTTTGTACTTCATAGATGACTGTGCGCGTTATATATTGTGAACGAACCTGGAGACAAAAATACCCTGTGTCATACGGCATTTGATGCTTTGTGACGCCCGTCTGAGACAACAGTCGCTCCTCCTTGCTCTAGACGCTTCAATTATCTGACACACTTGGACTGCGTTCTGTTCCGCAGAATGTTAAAAGTGTCACTAATGAAGACCACAGTACACGTAGCACGCAGATCAAAGGCCCAAAAATGGGTGAAGCGCACAGATAAAGTAGAGTGTCGTGCGATGATTCCTTTTATGTGTGTGAAAAGATCAACGCTGCAACAAGTCGTGCTGAATTGATGATAGTGTACATTAACAGTGCACCATCATACGACACGGCTGTTGAGTGGTGCAGATGCTTACAATGTGGTGAAAGTAGTCTGAATAACGAAAAATGAAGTGGCAGACCATTTCTCTTCTGAAGAAACGGAAATAGCAAGAAAAGCGAAGGATCTTGTGCCTGAAAACCGGTCGAAGAGATAAATCAAAAATTAAAAATCAATCTGAAAGGAAGTTTTGAACATGAAAAAGATCGGCGACCGGTGGGCTCCACGAGTGCTTATAACCTTTCAAAATACCCACCAAACCAAGGGAGCAGTATCACTTCAATCCAGATGAATTCTTTAGCTATGTAGTCACCATGGACAAGAGCTGGCTGTATGACCATGGCTACAGGTATGACACAAAGAAGCAAAGCGAGTTACGGGAGCAAATAGAACACCACCGCCGAAAAGGACGATGACTGAAACATTGTCGAGCGTGTTGATGTTATTGTAGCTGCCATGGTGTGGTGCAAACAGATTGTCCTCGTGTGGGGCAAATACATTATCTGGTCTCATTTACATGACGAAAAATATGTCAGAATAGTTTTGCTTGTTTACCGGTACGTGTCTGCAGTCTTGGTACACACTGAAATCCCGATGCCAAAGTACCGTAGCACGACACTAGATGGGCCAAAACGATGCGGCGCAACCCATTAATAAAGTGAAGGTAATATGTGCCATTTTGTTTTGACCCTGTAGCGGTGGCTATGGTAGTTTGGCATCGGGATTGTAGTGTGTACTAGGACTGCAGACTTAAATGCAAACAAACAAAATATAAAATACGTATTTTTAATGGTAATTAAAGCTTTATCTCTATTTCTCTATTAACATTCAAAGAAAAAAGATATACAAAAACGAGTTTATTAAAAATGGCCAACCGCTGACGATATCTCCTATATCTCCTATAATCGTTCATTATTTAAAACATAAGGCGAGAGCAATAGGAAATCAACCGCCTATTCTGACAAGATATGACGCATAAATAAGACCATATCAAGTGTTGCACGAGCAAATTCGCTGAGTATTTCTCCAACAGCAAGCGTTTTTCATTCATTTCAGTAAAATCATTATAATAGCAGTTAAACGTGGCTCATGTCAAAGATTAAATTTATTTATAATTTGTTGCTACACTTATAACTTTCTATGTACTCATATTCAAAACGGGGCATTTGTTCTGGAGGAAAGTTACAGTTTACCTTTACGTTGTCAACGTGATCATGCGGCGTTCTCGGTATTCACTTTAAGTTGTATAGCGAAACCACGAAAACATAAATCTGGTTTTCCAGTAGTGTAGTGGTTTCTCCAGTGCCAACGCTTCGTTTCCTACTTTAAGTGAAAAGCTCTTTCCTAGTAGTCATGCCTTTATTCGTCACTTCTCTGCTGAACATTTTAATAAAATTCATTATTTACATAAATTTCGTAAAAACTAAAACTAGAAGATATGCAACGTACCTCTCGGCCATTGGCGTAACTGTACTATTGAAAAGTAATCACACATTGTTTAAAAGAAACGTAAGAATACTTCTACAACGTCAATTTCAATATAAATATATGTTCTAAGAAAGTGTTATTTGTAAGAGTAACATCCAAATGTGTCTGTTAACAGGCCATTTTTCCCCGCTATCTACTGTAAACTTTTGTTATGGTGGTTTCAAGAAACACCTCCCATGAGTAGTAATTTAACGATATAAGAACAAATATTATGCAGGCCTGGATGATTTTCAGGTTCTTGCTTGCTCTATACTGAAATGGAAACGGAGCGTGAATGCTTGTCGTTTACTCGCAGGGAAAAACAGAAATTGAGGTTACAATATCGGATCACGTTAATAAGTTCTAAGAAAAAGTTACGCAGACCTCAGCGGAAAGAATACGAAAGGTATTCGTGGAACTTTTGTTTCCCACTGTTGGTAACCATTGACAACAGAATGAAACAACTCGTAGAGAGATCACATTTTCGAAGTGTGATTAAACCTCAGGGTAATGATATTGCTGTCATCTGTGAAACTACGGGACAATTATAGGACCTTTCGAATGAGGTGAAAAATCTGCTGAGCACAGAAAGTTAATTGTGAGTAAACTAAAGAGAGATGAAAGTATTAAGAAGCAGCCGAGATTGCATCAGTGACAAAATAAGCATGGAAACAGAAGGCAACGTTGTAGATGAAGTCATCTTGGAAATTAAATAACACATGACGTAAGACATAAGAACAATATAAGAAGCAGGATAGCACAGGGGAAGAAAGAACTCCTCGCTGAAAGATGTGTGATAACGTCAAAGACAGGTCTTGACTTCAGACGTAATCTAAGAATGTATATCTGAAATTCGGCGCTCTATGGAAGCGAATTATGTAAGATCAAAAAATTGAAAGGACATGGACTGTAATCGGTTGAGACGTGATGTTACAGACGATTGATGAAAGTTATACAGACTGATAAGCTAAGAAATGAGAAGATTCTGCGCGGAATTCGTGAAGATAGATATATACCACATTCACTAGCTAGAAGGAGCTGCCCGGTGTGGCCGAGCGGTTCTAGGGGCTTCAGTCTGGAACCATGTGATCACTACGGTCGCAGGTTCGAATCCTGCCTCGGGCATGGATGTGTGTGATGTCCTTAGGTTAGTTAGGTTTAAATAGTTCTAAGTTCTAGGGGACTGATGACCTCGGATGTCAAGTCCCGTAGTCCTGAGAGCCATTTACACCTAAAAGAAGGAATAGGATGACAGGATATGTGCAAAGACATCAGTGGAAAGCTTCCATGATACTGGAGGGGGCTGCAGAAGGCAGAAATTGCAGAAGATATTGAGATATTTCAGACATTAGAATAGACAGAACACATGATTGAAGAGGTTGGGTATAAATGCTGGCCTGGGATGAAGAGTTTGGCATGGGAGAGGAAATCATGGCGGGATGTATCAAACCAGTCAGAAGACTGGTGACGTACAAAAAACAGGACAAGTGCGAGTCGAACTCTGGGGGTTGTGCACAAATTTAATTGTGTGTATAGGTTATGGTAATAATTTCGTGTGCCTCAGTGGCCTTGTGGCCTGTTTGACGCCGCTTCGGCCACTTGCGTGTTCCTGGCCTACCTCAGTTATCCACCCGCAGAATGGAATCTATAGTTTAACGTGGAATCCGATCCACTTATTGTTTTCTGGCGATCCCACCTATCGTTGAGAGGGGAAGGCTAGGTATCCTGGCATGTAATTTACGGCTAGACCACCAGGGCAGTCACTAACGGGTTGGTCCACCTCTGGTCTTTATGCAAGCAGTTATTACGATTGTCATTGATTCATAGAATAGTTAGATGTCCTTTTGACGGATGTAGTGCCAAATTATGTCCAACTGACGATTCAGATCGTCAAAATCCCGACATGATTAGAGGCCCCTGCCCATAACGCGCCAGACAGAGAGATTCGGAGACCTTGCTGGCCAAGCTAGAGAAGTACGAAGAGAAGCAGCAGAAATTCTCGCCGTGTGTGGGCCGGCACTGTCTTGCTCAATTGTAAGGCCAAGATGGCTTGCCATGAAATGCAACGAGGTTTAAAATATCGCCGACGTATTGGTGTGATCTAATGTTGCTGCGTATGACAATCAAAGGGGTCCTGCTATGAAATGAAATGGGACACCAGGCCATCACTTCTGGCTGTCGGGTCATATGGCGGGCGAGAACCATGTTGGTATACCACCACTGCCCATGGCATCTCCAGACAAGACGTCGCTGGTCATCAGGGCACAGTTCGAAGAGGTACTCATCACTGAAGACAGTTCTTCTCCAATCAATGAGATTTCAGGCCACAGAACTAACTGGAGAAGATGCGGACAGCGGTAGGATACCAACCTGCCAGTCACCTGCCATACGCCACGACAACTTGGGCCGGCCGGTATGGCCGAGCGGTTCTAGGCGCTACAGTCTGGAACCGCCCGGCCGCTACGGTCGCAGGTTTGAATCCTGCCTCGGGCATGGATGTGTGTGATGTCCTTAGGTTAGTTAGGTTTAAGTAGTTCTAGGGGACTGATGACCTCAGAAGTCAAGTCCCATAGTGCTCAGAGCCATTTGAACCATTTGAACCGACAACTTGGAGTGATGGTCTGGGATGCCATTTCATTTCATCACAGGACGCCTTTGGTTGTCATCAGAGGTACCCCTTGAAGCACAGTGGTGCGTCGATGATATTCTACGCCACGTTTTGTTGCCCTTATTGTCAAGTTATCCTCGGCTCACATTTCAGCAAGATAATGCCCGTCCTTACACTTGCCTTCGTGCTTGCCAAACCGTGCGTTGGCCAGTAAGGTCGCAGGATCTCTCCCCAACTGAGAACATTTGCAGCATTATGGATGGGGCCCTCCATCATCTCTAGGTTTTCATGATCTAAAGCGACAATTGGACACATTTAGCACGATATTCTTAACAATGACATCCAACAACTCTGTCAATCAGTGCAAAGTCGTACAACTGCTTGCATCAGGGCCAGAGGTTGACCAACACTTCATTGCTCAGTTTGTGAAGCTGTAACTCTTCAATAAATTATCCAGTTTTTCAGAAACTGTAATCCATCGTTTGTCCGTACATTTTCACTGCATCTGCTGATTTCCGTAACATTCACGTCATTGCTTCATAGTGCATCTTATTTTAAGTGTGTATAGACCGTATCTTGTGATTGCATTAACTTACAAGCTTACATTTTTCGCATCGTCAAGATATTTGACACCTCTACCCGTCCTTCATATAAAGGGGTCTTAATATTCGGACAGACAGACAGACGAACAACAAAGGATCCACAAGAGTTCCGTTCTTACCGGTTGAAGTACGGAACCCTAAAAATAAACTTCTGCTGAAACCGAACCATGAAAAGACGAGGAGGACCATCTGTCTGCCGTACACTTGTCTTGGAATCTAGTAATGTGTCACTACGCATAAAACAAAAAAACTCGCTAATTCCTTTCTATTGCCGCTGTCCTCCTCTTGAACATGCAACTCTGCTCGCTGAGCATCGTTAAATGCCCTGTTGTTTTTAACAAGAAGCAGAGGCTCTTTCCACTGTTACCCTAATAATGATTCTCCGAAAGTTATCCCACATAGGCAGCTTTCTCTGTGTAAAACAGTGAAGCCAATGCTCCCTTTTCTCCCGATTACGTCTCTTCTTCTTTAAATTTCTCAGTCAGTCTCTACTCATTTTTCCCTGTCTCCATTAGTCTCGTTATATCACGTTCTTCTTCCTCTCTTCTTCCACCGTTTCTCTGATCTCCATTCCTGTTAGTGCCCATAGATCAAGTCCACCTTCCATATAATTTGTATTTATTGTTGTATTTCTAACTAAACTTTGTTTTTCTTGCACTGTAGTAATTTCTAAACACTCTCTTCTGTGTTATATGTAACTTATAATACGCTTATCATAGTATGTGAGAAGTAAAACATTTTGAACTTTTGATGGCCTTTATGTTACCAGTTCAAATATAAGAAGATTTATTTCGAGAACAAGTAAATCTAGATTCTGTGGTACAGCAGCTTATACCGTTCGAGGTCAACGGCAACTCTAGCGAACGCGGATGGATGCGGCCGATAACCGACAGTGGAAAATTATGCGCGCTCGTAGCCTGCGAGATTTCCGATAGCAGTCGTGAAAATACCCCTAGGTAAGCGCGGCCTCCTCCCGGCAATCTCTCCGCAGCCGTCTTCACTGCCACCACTCGCTTTTCTCCGCCTACTTCCAAGTCGAGTCCAGCCACATATCTAACGTATAAGGAGGACCCGACCGGTCGATAAAAAATTAAGGACGAAGCGCCGTATAAGGGACGCCCCAGCAGCTACCGTCTGCTTATGCAAGTCTGTATTGAGAGGAGTTCCGCAATAAATCGCGTCTTCCTTATACGCGCGCTGTCGCGAGAAGGAAAAGAGGGGAGGAGGTGGAGAGGGGGAGGAGAGCAAGACAGTGTCTGGGGCGGGGTGAGGTGCGTCAGTGTTTGTGTGTGTGGAGGGGAGGAGAGGGGAATGGAGGGGGGAAGACGGCGACGACTTGTTGCGCTTTCCGTCGCTGCGCTACGCGCCGTAAGATGGATGGGCGCGCCTGCAGACACGCCGGATACAAGCCCGCAGTGCACGCGGCTGGCGATTAATCTGCTCGCGTCACCGTCGTGGCTGGCTCCAACACAACTCTGTGTAGCGCCTTCCGACGCTACACTCGGGCAGACAACTTTGAATACATTGGAGACGATGGTTCGCTACCGAGAAGATACTTCGATCGAGACATCAAAATTATAAAACATCTTAAGACGCTGCATTAATTCAGTAAATTCGCGTGAAAAATGTCTTTTCCTATACATTTTTCCGTTATCGCTGTGGCCGCTTTCTGGCTGAATAACTGACGATTGAATCCCGAGCGTTAAGGCTCATATAATTGGAGTTTGTGTAGTCTAAGTCGGCTGAATCACCACTAAATGGGAAATAAAATAGTAGCCCCCTCTAAAATTTGAGCTGCCAGCATAAGAATCATAACTGGGGTCCTAGATTTTGCATCTGACTTCTTGTAATAATGGCCCTCCGTTCCGTGAACCGACAACGACCAGAGAATACTAAATGGCAAAACAATTAATAAATGTCTCAGCTTCTCGCAGCAATTTATAATAAATATGACACACTGGAATATTTTCCTGCAAACAAAATTAGAATATGTCTTAATTTCGTTCACTTTGTAAAAGAATCACCGCACTCCTGAGAACAAAATAGCATATATTCTTGAAACAGTATTACCACCATTCCACCTTCTAAAATTATACTTCCTAACAGTCTTTTAAAATAGAAGCGTTAACTGCAATAGTCCTAGCCCGTCACAAATGTAAACACTTCAGTCTTGAATGTTTACAGAGAAATAACTGACTAATTGATTTCATTAATTTTTTGAATAAAGTCAGTCTCGGTTGCAAAACGCGTTTCGTCCTAGTGAGTAATCATCAGATGTTTTTTATTCTTACTTAATCGCCTGTTGCGGCAGTTGACGAATGAAGTTGTTTCTGCTGCCTTTTTACGTACTCTGATGATTCCTCACAAGGGCGGTACGCGTAATTGGCGTAAATAAAAAAAAAATTTGAAATCGTGGCTGTCTTTATTCAAAAAAATTAGTAACCGGTGGCTATATCAGATAGCCAATGTTGGAATGCAACCAGTATTTCACTAATTTCTTGTTTCTGCACGGCAACAGCGACTTTTTGGATCTGTGCCTATGGTCAATTGTTCCACCCTTCGGTCACATGCATGTCAATATTTTCGACTACTGCACTTCCTTGAACTCGAAGCTGGGTAGCGGCTCTGACATACTGTGTCGATTATGGGAAACAAATTTTTCTAAAAATCGTTGATAAATTGATTTTTCCACACTTGTCGCTCTTCTGCCATCACTCAGAAACAGTTTGAAATTAATATTCCCGTATATTTGAAGTTTATTTTTGATTGAAATAAATAAAAAATGTAACTCGAGCGTTACAAAACTTTCCACACAATAAAAACTCTTGCTATCTGGTGACGGATTGAAATTCGCATGCGCATATTTGTAGTAATTTTAGTCACTTGTTATTTTCTGTTTTACGTAGTCCTGGAAATGTTTTAGGAACTGTAGTGAAAAAACTGATTCACCATGATCGCTATTTCAGTCTGTTATACGATTTTCAAGTGATATCTCACTATTAGGTACGTAAGTGAATCGACTGTTTTAAGAAGACACTGTCCTCATGTTCGATTTGTATAATTATAAAACAATGTGCTCGGGTAATATGGTTTCGATAGCAGTTATTGCGTTAAGTGCTATGTTCTCCTATATAAATGACGAAGACTTCAGTCCTCTTAAAAGGCGCTACAGTCTGGAGCCGAGCGACCGCTACGGTCGCAGGTTCGAATCCTGCCTCGGGCATGGATGTGTGTGATGTCCTTAGGTTAGTTAGGTTTAATTAGTTCTAAGTTCTAGGCGACTGATGACCTCAGAAGTTAAGTCGCATAGTGCTCAGAGCCATTTGAACCTCTTAAAAGGAACGATGCATTATGGCATTTCAGATTGCGCTCCATTTAAGAATTTTATAATAGGCCGAAATCGCCACTAAATACATTTAATAATATTTGTCCTTTCTAAAGTATTTCACATGGTGCTGTTAAGAGACCCTCTGCTTTGTTGCCAAGATTTATCTTTTCTATTAATTTAATACCATAGGTTAGGTACATGACAAGTAACAAATGATTACCTTTTCAAATCTGTACATGTCCTTTGAGCCCTACTATTCAGTATGTCATGTGGCCACCATGCACTGCAATTAGAGCTACTATACACCGTGGCATTGAATCAGTAAGGTTCTGAATACGTTCCTGAGGGATTTCTCTCTACGCAGTTTGTATCCGGGCCCACAAATCCGTGACACCAGTTACTGGAGGACAGTGACGCAGCAGGAGCTGACCAACCATATCCCAGACATGTACGATGGGTGACAAGTCTGGCGAACGTGGAGGCCAGGGAGGCAATGGTACCCGTCGCTCTTCGATGAAGACCTGTACATTCCTCGCAATATGTGGCCGAGCACTGCCCTGTTGAAATGTGGCCTGTGGAGATGCCTGAAGCAGGAGGAGTACCTCAGGCTCCACAACCTCCGTTAGGTACCGGTTGCTGTTCAAAGTGCCCGCAACACGTACCAGGCGAGACCGGTTGTTGTAGCCAATGGCGCCCCAAATCGTCACACCTGGCGTTTGTCCGCTATACCCATCCACAATTCAGCCTTCCAGGTTGCGCTCACCACGGTACCGCCGGACACGTATGCGGCCCTCACTGTAGGACTGATGATTACATGTTGCCACTCAGCACCCAGTCACGGTGTTCACGTGCCCATTGAAGAAGGAGGAGCTTGTGGTTTCTGGACAATGGAAGCCGGTGTAATGCCATGCGTGCAACCAGTCCAACCTGCAGTAAACGGCGAGAAACCGTCGATGCAGACAAGTTCACACCTGTTACAGTGCTTCAGCGACGAGCCAACACTGTGGATGACACTGTACGGTCCGTAACGGCCATGCGGACAAGATGACGGCCATCCGGTGCTGTGGTCATGTGCCGTGGTCTAGTACCCGCTCGTCGCTGCGTACAACCTTCCTCTATCCACTGCTTCCACACACGCATTACTGTCGTAGCAGCATGCCCAGTGCGAGCCGAAATTTCACTGTATGAAAACCCCGTTTCCCGGAGACCGATCATTATGCCCCGTTCGAACTCGCTCAGATGCCTATATGGCTCCCTTTGACGTCGACGAGGCACACTGGCACACACTGCATTGTTTCCACCTTGTGTGACAGCTCTGGACAGACTACGCTAGGCGCAACACCGACCCTGTCGGATCGACACGAGAGGGCCCTGCTCGGCCTACGTGTACCCCATCTCACTGCAGAATGTATCACGTATTGCTTGCACATCCGTCGCCACTTCCACCAACTGTGGCGCTATTCGGATAATTCCTTCTCGGTGCTGCACTTTTCACAAACAGCAGTGTATTACGTTTACTGTGGGGACTAAAAGCATATGAAATAGTTGAAAAATCGACGGGTAAATAGCATATATTTTTGTTATATAATTTCCAAGTTGTACGTGAGGTCTACGTGCCCATACCAATTAACAAATACAAATCATAGATGTGTTTCTTAAAGTTTTCTTGGCGGATGGAATTTTCCAACATGCATTGGGTGTGCATCCGGGACAACATTATTTCTTCTTTCGTTTTTACAGCTGAGAACATGGAGCAGTCTCCACGGTGATTCGTCGATAGAATTAAAACCGCAATATTGTACCAACTCACCCACACACCTTTATAGTAAGTCACATATGGTATAAATGCTAAGCCCCACTCTTATCCTCATATTGCACTGCTGTCTTCGAAAGCATTGAAATATTTCTTCAGTATTTTGGCCAGATCTGATAGTTGGTCAAAGGTTAAGTAGTACTCTCGGTTACCTTCTGCTCAACTTGTCCGTCCCCGGTAGCTGAGTGGTCAGCGCGACAGACTGTCAATCCTAAGGGCCCGAGTTCGATTCCCGGCTGGTCCGGAGATTTCTCCGCTCAGGGACTGGGTGTTGTGTTGGCCTAATCATCATCATTTCATCCCCATCGACGCGCAAGTCGCCGAAGTGGCGTCAAATCGAAAGACTTCCACCAGGCGAACGGTCTACCCGACGGGAGGACCTCGTCACACGACACTACTCTGCTCAACTTACTCCACAATACCACGAAAATCAGCTGATTCAGGTTGCTGCAGATCTTCGCTGTTATTCTGGCTTTTCATTATTTTTGTTTCTCACCAACGGCAGTGTTTGCTATGGTATCAGTCCTTAGTAAATCCATGGACACATTAACATTACCAGTTAGAAAATAGTATTTCTGTTAATGATTTTCTCGGGAAACATAAAGTTATGGAGGGTCTCCCATGTGCACGACTGTGCTGTGTGGCTGTTGTGTCCTCCATATTGTTACGTTGTGGCAGTTCACTCCTCCTCTTACATAAGGCGTAGCCTTATCACTGTATACTTAACGTGAAAGGAGATTGTTACCTGTCTTCTCCGCCTCCAATATAATTCATAAAATTCTACATCTTTTAGTGAATCACCATCATGGTGGACTAGTGCCGATTGAATCCTGAATGGTATGAAATACAAACGTCGCCAGACTGATGAGGAAAGGGTAACTACTGGTTGGCATGACTTTTGTGGATTATGTTCGAACCAATGTTTAACGCGCTCTACGTCTTGAACGAGTAAGTGGAGGCGACGTGTCGGTTTTCCCTAGAGAAACCACCAGTGTCTTGAAACTGTTAACGCCATCGTCTCATACTTTGAACTGGAGCAGCTGCAGTACCATACTCTTGATGACAATGTCACCGCACAGCTGTACCTGTTGAAATCGAGAATGCAAGACGCCTGTTGCTCCTGTATTACCCCCATCTTGAGGCGACGTACAGTGTGCCCCAAGTTTATACCTTCTTTCATGCACAAGATGTCGTCCTGTGAAATCGATGAATCTTTTGAAATACCTTGTATATCTGTTAAGGAACAGAAATGTTCATCTCCACAAGAGTTGAAAATTCTGTTTGAGAACTGCTGGTTTCTTTTGATGTCAACTCGGTTATATGCAAACAAACATACATTTTCCGAACAGGACCTTAAGGCGCAATGGTACCGACCGGCCACAGTGGCCTCCTCAGCCCTTAGGCGGCACCAGAAGCGAATACAGAGGAGCATGTGGTCAATACGCCGCTCTCCCGGCCGTTATAAGTTTTTGTAACTGGTGCCGCTACTGCTTATTCAAGTAGCTCCTCGGTTGCCCTCACAAGGTTTGAGTGCACCCCACTTGCCAACAGCTCTTGGCATACCCGAACGGTGACTCATCTAAGCGATAGCCAAGCCCGACAGCGCTTAACTTCGGTGATCTGACGGGAACGGGTGTTACCGCTGAGGAAAGACCGTTGGCGAACTCAGTAATATAGGGTGATTCAAAAAGAATACCACAACTTTAAAAATGTGTATTTAATGAAAGAAACATAATATAACCTTCTGTTATACATCATTACAAAGAGTATTTAAAAAGGTTTTTTTTACTCAAAAACAAGTTCAGAGATGTTCAATATGGCCCCCTGCAGACACTCGAGCAATATCAACACGATACTCCAACTCGTTCCACACTCTCTGTAGCATATCAGGCGTAACAGTTTGGATAGCTGCTGTTATTTCTCGTTTCAAATCATCAATGGTGGCTGGGAGAGGTGACCGAAACACCATATCCTTAACATACCCCCATAAGAAAAAATCGCAGGCGGTAAGCTCAGGGCTTCTTGGAGGCCAGTGATGAAGTGCTCTGTCACGGGCTGCCTGGTGGTCGATCCATCGCCTCGGGTAGTTGACGTTCAGGTGGTTACGGACAGATAAGTGCCAATGTGGTGGCGCTCCATCCTGCTGAAATATGAATTGTTGTGCTTCTTGTTCGATCTGAGGGAACAGCCAATTCCTGGGCTGCGAACAAATGCTTGCTGGATGCGTGCTACATTTTCATCACTCGTTCTCGGCCGTCCAGAACTTTTCCCTTTGCACAAACACCCATTCTCTGTAAACTGTTTATACCAACGTTTAATACACCACATATCAGGAGGTTTAACACCATACTACGTTCGAAATGCACGCTGAACAGCTGTCGTCGATTCACTTCTACCGTACTCAATAACACAAAAAGCTTTCTGTTGAGCGGTCGCCATCTTAGCATCAACTGACGCTGACGCCTAGTCAACAGCGTCTCAAGCGAACAAATGTAAAACTAAATGAAACTTTATAGCTCCCTTAATTCGCCGACAGATAGTGCTTAGCTCTGCCTTTTGTCGTTGCAGAGTTTTAAATTTCTTAAGTTGTGGTATTCTTTTTGAATCACCCTGTATAAGGAACATAATTACGTTAACAAATGGTTATTTTCTAAACAACACAAAAACGTCATACTGGCTTACAAGCCAGCTTGTTTCATATTTTGCAAGTTGTGTAATCAAAATCATATATTATGTGGCTTAACAGAAATACATCGTTAGAGAGTGGAGCATCAACTGTCTCTGCTGTCTGAAACGTTCTATTTGCAAACATCGTCATTTACGTCAATTTTTGTAAATAAAAAGCATTGAAAATTGAATTATTGTTGGCTGCAGACCAATTTCATATGCAAATAGGAAATACTTGTCAGTTTCGATTGCACTTTCTGAGAAATATCATTATCTTTGTATTGAAAACTTAATTTATAGTTTTTTGAATGATCAGGGTTTGGTAAAAGAAAATATGTATGAGATTTAAAAACAAATGTATTTTTTCTTCCATAAAATTAGCTCTTTGTCGTTAAAATAACAAATTCGCAAAATAATTTTTAGAATACAGGCATGAAACCTATAGTAAAAGCTGCGACTGGCATGAAATATTCCTGTAACCGCTGCTAGCGGAGTAACTGATATTTCAATGTGGTTGTGTTACCCAATACAGTTTAAATCAAAATGCAACGTTTTATTGGCCTTTAATAATCTGCACCAAGGTTATCTGAGATTCTGCGCCGTTCGCAATGCCACCAACAGTCTCATGAGGATGCTATCAAAATGTTGCAATAGGGTTTGTGCAGATCACAAGAATCAAATGTGATGCACAATACAACACAAGATTCATTATATACCTTCAGCTCCTATAAACAGAAGAATGTCTTATTAAACATAATCTAAAAATACATTCGTAGTTGCGAATACGAACATCCACCAGCTGTGTAAGGAAATGACGGCAGTGAAAATTTCTGCCGCACCGAGAATCGTACGCGGATTTTCCGCTTTAAGCAAGCGCTCGCGTTAACCGCTTTGGCTATCCGTGCACGAATCACGGTCAGACCAAAACTTGCATATATCGTTGTTCCTGCTTGACAACCTATACTCGTATACACGTTATGTAGTTCCCGTGCAGGGGACGACATTTTAATTGGAAGTCACTGCCTGTATGCATGCATGTCTTAAGGAAAACTGCATCGTTCTTCTTAATAGCAAAGGCATTGCAATATTGCATAACCTAATAACTTTAAAATGTCCTTAATGCAACAAGAGTCATTCGGAATTGTATTTGCTGCTCAGATAAATCAGTTAGTCGACCCGCAGACAGGCTCGTGCCTCTGTAAGAATATAACGGAACTGTCACCTTCTCCTGCTACTATTTTGGTCATCTCCTTAAGCCGGAAAGATCTGAGTTGGCACAGAACAGGAAATATTTTCTTTTGTAATGCCTGGGTGCACTTCGTATTTTGCGTGTTTGCAACATGACGCCTAAGAAGCACGATAATCTTTGACCGGCATCTTAATACTGTCGCAGTTCGCTGTCCAATTTAGGTATACGCACGATAGATGAAGTCCAGCTCTACATCTGTGCTGTGTTCCGCAAACTACACCAGCAAGTGCGACAGATAATTGTAGAATATGTTGTGACTTGGCAATACAGCCAAGCCACTATGAGGTGAAGCCGAAAGGCACGCGTTAAAGCTCACGCAGGCTGGCGTGAGGTCTGGAAAATGACAAGGTCTTTATAGTAGCAAAAATAGTACGTAGCTTCTGGAATACTTAACTTCAATCCATAATTGGTGAACATCTGTCTGACAGTACATGCATCACAAGATAAATAGCAAATGATAATGGCGCCTTGCTAGGTCGTAGCAAATGACGTAGCTGAAGGCTATGCTAACTATCGTCTCGGCAAATGAGAGCGTAATTTGTCAGTGAACCATCGCTAGCAAAGTCGGCTGTACAACTGGGGCGAGTGCTAGGAAGTCTCTCTAGACCTGCCGTGTGGCGGCGCTCGGTCTGCAATCACTGATAGTGGCGACACGCGGGTCCGACGTATACTAACGGACCGCGGCCTATTTGAAGACTACCACCTAGCAAGTGTGGTGTCTGGCGGGTGACACCACAGAATACGTCATGCACTCCTGTCACTTCCACCTCCCCCTCCCACCTCCATCCCCCACCGCACTCCGTCATCACCTTTGTCGAGAATGGTGCCCGGAAAGAACTGTTATTGGTAATTCTCCATATGAAATAGAGTCTAACCATACCGATTTTCCTACACTACATAAGGAAGAGATCACGCCGAACGAAAAATTAGTCACCCAGGAGACATTACGCAATACAGCCTCCACAGACGTTTTTCCTAGATGACAAATGCGGCAGGAAGAGATCACACTGAACGAAAAACTGGTCGCCCAGGAGACTGTACACCAATATTCAGCCTCCATAGACTTTCTAATGCCATCAGTCCGGTAAGAAAGAGTCTGTAGTTACTGCAGGTAAGCGTTATCCAGCTGAACAGACTCATTGCTGACTGAGTCCTGCTGGGCGACCAAACGTGTGGGATGTTAACTGCTCCGTTTCGTCCACTGTTTCACGTAGTCGCAGTCAGTGTCAGTGGGATTAGGACTGAATGACGTAGCGAGCCAGTAGAGGTCCGATGAGGAGCATGAATGTCACGCCGTACACGCCAACAGTCACCTGTTCATTGGAGGATAAAACCTGATTGATCTGAAAAGGCTGCCTCTCGTCATTCAGTGGACGTCCACTGCGTCCACTGCGTGCAAGTTCCAGCGTTCGACGCCGATGAACAGAAGTCAGCGTGGGTGGATTAACCAGGCGCCTGCTTAGGAGGCTTCTACGTAACACCTTTCGCTAATTGGTCGTTGAGGAGGCACTGTTGGTAGCCCCTTGGTTCATATGCTCAACAGATGCACAGCTATTCACCCGTACATATCTCTGCAGCCGTTGTTCAGCGCTGTCGTCTACAGCACGTACTGCGCCGCAGCTGTCTCGGCGCCGGTGTTGGATAGCGCCATGTTTGGTATACTTTAACCACAACGACACACGAACTTTTTGCAAACTGAGCCGTGTCATAAATGCTTCCACCCTTGACCGGAAAGTAAGTCATCATCGCCCTTTTCGATGTCAAATAAATCGCTTTGTTTACGTATTACGACAACGGCTGCACTGTTTTCCGTGTCCCCTGCATGCCTTATACAGGGTGGTCCATTGATCGTGACCGGGCCAAATATCTCACGAAATAAGCATCAAACGAAAAACTACAAAGAACGAAACTCGTCTAGCTTGAAGGGGGAAACCAGATGGCGCTATGGATGGCCCGCTAGATGGCGCTGCCATAGGTCACACGGATATCAACTGTGTTTTTTTAAATAGGATACCCCATTTTTATTAGATATTCGTGTAGTACGTAAACAAATATGAATGTTTTAGTTGGACCACTTTTTTCGCTTTGTGATAGATGGCGCTGTAATAGTCACAAATGTTTAAGTACGTTCTCTCATGTAACATTCCTCCAGTGCGGACGATATTGGCTTCTAGATACCTTACCCGTGTTAAAACGGACCGTTTACCAATTGCTAAAAAGGTCGATATCGTGTTGATGTATGGCTATTGTGATCAAAATGCCCAACGGGCGGGTGCTGTGTATGCTGCTCGGTATCCCGGACGACATCATCCAAGTGTCTGGACCGTTCGCCGGATAGTTACGTCTTTTAAGGAAACAGGAAGTGTTCAGCCACATGTGAAACGTCAACCACGACTTGCATCAAATGATGATGCCACGTAGGTGTTTTAGCTGCTGTCGCGGCTAATCCTCACATCAGTAGCAGACAAATTGCGCGAGAATCGGGAATCTCAGAAACGTCGGTGTTGAGAATGCTACATCAACATCGATTGCACCCGTACCATATTTCTATACACAAGGAATTGTATGGCGACGACTTTGAACGTCGTGTACAGTTCCGCCACTGGGCACAAGAGAAATTACAGATTTTTTGCACGCGTTCTATTTAGTGACGATGCGTCATTCACCAAAAGCGGTAACGTAAGCCGGCATAATATTCACTATTGGGCAACGGAAAATCCACGATGGCTGCGACTAGTGGAACGTCAGCGACCTTGGCGGGTTAATGTATGGTGCGGCATTATGGGAGGAAGGATAATTGGCCCCCATTTTATCGATGGCAATGTAAATAGTGCAATGTATGCTGATTTACTACGTAATGTTCTGCCGATGTTACTACAAGATGTTTCACTGCATGACAGAATGGCGATGTACTTCCAACATGATGGATGTCCGGCACATAGCTCGCGTGCGGTTGAAGCAGTATTGAATAGCATATCTCATGACAGGTGGATTGGTAGTCGAAGCACCATACCATGGCCCGCACGTTCACCGGATCTGACGTCCCCGGATTTCTTTCTGTGGGGAGAGTTGAAGGATATTTGCTATCGTGATCCACAGACAACGCCTGACAACATGCGTCAGCGCATTGTCAATGCATGTGCGAACATTACGGAAGGCGAACTACTTGCTGTTGAGAGGAATGTCGTTACACGTATTGCCAAATGCACTGATGTTGACGGACATCATTTTGAACATTTATTGCATTAATGTGGTATTGACAGGTAATCACGCTGTAACAGCATGCGTTCTCAGAAATGATAAGTTCACAAAGGTAAATGTATCACACTGGAACAGCCGAAATAAAATGTTCAAATGTATCTACGTTCTGTATTTTAATTTAAAAAACCTACCTGTTCGCAACTGTTCGTCTAAAATTGTGAGCCACATGTTTGTGACCATTACAGTGCCATCTATCACAAAGCGGAAAAGACGGTTCAACTAAAACATTTAAATTTCTTTACGTACTACACGGATACATTATAAAAAATGGGGGTTCCTATTTTTAAAAACGCAGTTGATATCCGTTTGGCCTATGGCAGCGCCATCTAGTGACCAACCATAGCGCTATCTGGTATCCCCCTTCAAGCTAGACAAGTTTCGTTCTTTGTATTTTTTTCGTTCGACGCTTATTTCGTGAGATATTTGGCCCGGTCACACTCACTGATAGTGCTGTCACCCGCCGCTTGTTAGAAGTAATTACACGTCGAACATAGATGGTCGTCACATTAATGTCACTGGACCGTGTAGTAGTTAGTCATCGATAGTGTGTAAGTAAATACAGGGCTATTACAAATGATTGAAGCGATTTCATAAATTCACTGTAGCTCCATTCATTGACATATGGTCACGACACACTACAGATACGTAGAAAAACTCATAAAGTTTTGTTCGGCTGAAGCCGCACTTCAGGTTTCTGCCGCCAGAGCGCTCGAGAGCGCAGTGAGACAAAATGGCGACAGGAGTCGAGAAACCGTATGTCGTGCTTGAAATGCACTCACATCAGTCAGTCATAACAGTGCAACGACACTTCAGGACGAAGTTCAACAAAGATCCACCAACTGCTAACTCCATTCGGCGATGGTATGCGCAGTTTAAAGCTTCTGGATGCCTCACGGTTTAAAGTTTACGGCCCCTTTTTCTTCTGCGAAAAAAACGCTACAGGACACGTGTATCTGGACATGCTGGAAAATTGGCGCATGCCACAACTGGAGACCGACAGCACCGACTTCATCTTTCAACAGGATGGTGCTCCACCGCACTTCAATCATGATGTTCGGCATTTCTTAAACAGGAAATTGGAAAACCGATGGATCGGTCGTGGTGGAGATCATGATCAGCAATTCATGTCATGGCCTCCACGCTCTCCCGACTTAACCCCATACGATTTCTTTTTGTGGGGTTATGTGAAAGATTCAGTGTTTAAATCTCCTCTACCAAGAAACGTGCCAGAACTGCGAGCTCGCATCAACGATGCTTTCGAACTCATTGATGGGGACATGCTGCGCCGAGTGTGGGAGGAACTTGATTATCGGCTAGATGTCTGCCGAATCACTAAAGGGGCACATATCGAACATTTGTGAATGCCTAAAAAAACGTTTTGAGTGTTTGTATGTGTGTGCAAAGCATTGTGAAAATATCTCAAATAATAAAGTTATTGTAGAGCTGTGAAATCGCTTCAATCATTTGTAATAACCCTGTATATCCATGTTAGCCTGAATGAGTGGGGCCAAGTCGTGGTAGGAAAAACTTTCCCCAAAACCGCCTGTAGCATTAACTACACACTGCAGGTTGAACAACTCACTGAGCCACTGGTGCAGTCGACGCCTTCAGTCATTTGAAAATTGGCAGAATCGTGACTTGTCTGGTCAGACAACGCCCCTCAGCTACTGTCCAGTTTCGGCGTTGTTTGGCCCATTGCAGACGCTCAGCTTTATGTGCCGCAGTGAGATATTCCACTCCAACTGCCTGTTCATTGCGTGAAGTTCTCGTCGGCATGTTTTCTCGGAAACTGGTTGACACGTACATGCGTTCACTGACAGCAGCAAGTGCTGTCGTGTTTCAAACTGATTCTCATTGAAACGGCGTGATGCCTGTCACCGATCGCTGTCGCGGTTAGGATCGTTTCACGTCGACTGCTTCTACATCTTGTTACATGGCTGCGAGTGGCGCATTGTCCCTTGTAGACACGTTTAAAAAGTCCGCGCTGCTACAACAACAAATCAGGCAATTTCACTGACGACGCCACGTGCACGTCCAAAAACGTTAGCTCGTTTCCGTCGTTCTCGCACGTCTTTCTGTCGACCCATCTGCGCTGATCCCATGTAATCGACTGGCATATAAACTATCCGTTCAGATCATCACTGGAAAAAGAGAACATCAAAACCAGTATACTTAATTATGGTACAAATGGTCCCTTGTGTGTGAACTACACTTAAGAATTCTTCAGATGAATCATAATGGTATCCGCCATTCCTACAAAGCGACTAACGTGCTCTTTTCAACGGGTCGCTAATTTTTTTTCGGGTGGGCTTATGTTAGCTGGGTATGTGTATTGTATGTATCGACTTCGGCCCGCCGTAGCCCTCAGTGGTTCACAACCCCACAACAACAGGCCACTGCAGTTCACCCGCCCCACCGCCGCCCCATACCGAACCCAGGGTTATTGAGCGGTCGCCCCCCCCCCCCCCCTCCCCGCCCCCGTGAACGTCTCATGCCAGACGAGTGCAAGCCCAAATGTTTGCGTGGTGTACGCGTACGTGGAGACAGTGTTTGCGCAGCATTGTTAACTGACTCTTCTAGAAACGTATTCATTCGGATTTTTGACAGAAAACGACACTTTGACGCACAGCGCATCTCGGGTACCGTCTGCCACTGGAGGGCTGCTGGCCGGTGTAGCCGAGCGGTTCTAGGCGCTTCAGTCCGAAAACGCGCTGCTGCTACGGTCGCAGGTTCGAATCCTGCCTCGGGCGTGGATGTGTGTGATGTCCTTAGGTTAGTTAGGTTTAAGTAGTTCTAAGTCTAGGGGACTGATAATCTCAGACGTTAAGTCTCATAGTGCTTAGAGCCATTTGAACCATTTGTCACTCGAGGTATATGTGCATTTCCTTGGAGATTTCACGGTTACTAAAGGAAGCCGTAACAGAATGCGTTACTCTTCTTTCGATCGTGTCTGTTTCCTCTATCAATTCCATCTGGTAAGTTTCTCACATTAAGAATGAAGAATGAATCGGAAGTATAATTCGATCTGTAGCTTTATAAGTTACATCCCTCGAGAGTGGACGACACCTGATGATTCTGCCAATGAATCACAGTCTCTCCTCTCTCTCTCTCTCTCTCTCTCTCTCTCTCTCTCACTCACTGCGTAAACAGTCTTCCCGCAAACACCTCACAAATTTTACGACCAGATGATTTCTGCATGGTTGTAACTGCTCCAGTGAATGGACTACAGTTGTCAGTATAGACTAACCGTTTTCCATCCACGGGTCCGCATTTCATCATCTGATCTACTGCACAGGGAAAATAAATAGGGACTGATAAACCTGCAGTTAAGTCCCTGTACTCCCCACACCAATCAACCAGGGGAAAATAACCGTTAGTGACGTGTTCTTTCCACACGTATTAGGAGATATTAACCAGCCTAAAAACATTCGACTTGTAATAAAGGCCCACTTAATAAATGGAGTTATTTCCAACGATTTTTCGGCGATCAGGTGACGAAGGAATGATGAATGTTATTGTCTATTTATGCACAGTACATTACATTTGCATGCGTTGAACGTCAACTGGTAATCTCTGAATCAAGAGTCGGTACTCATGAGATCTTGCTGTTTCTTTACATTTTCTTTGTATGTTGTAGCACCTGGGGCTCGCTCTAGTGGGAAGAAGGCTTATCGTCCTCTTCCTTCTCCTAATCTGTGTTTTCAAAATGCTCCTTTCTTTTACTATTCTGCAGTATATTTCCTTATTTCTTATCTTATCACCCCTCGCCCTATTTTCAACTTTGTTCTGTGCCATCAGATCTCAGACACTTTTAATGTCTTCTTTTCCGGTTTTCCCATAGTTCATGATTCACTTCCGTACAATCATACGCTAAGAAATTTCCTTTTAGTGAGGACAGTTCTATTAACCGGTGCTATTTTGCTTCTTAGTAGCTCATTGATTCGTCTGTCATTTGTTATTTTCCTCTCAATTACAACAGATCCTTTACTTCGTCCACTACGTGAGCACTCATTCTAATGTTAAGTTTATCTCTAAATTCATTTCTGCGACTCTTTATTACTTTCGTCTTCTATTTATTCTCAATATATAATCTGTACTCATCAGCCTGTTCATTGCATTCAACATGTGCTGTAACTCTTCGTCGTTTGCACTAAAGACAGCAAGGTCATCCGTGATTCTTATCATTGATCTCTTTTCACCCTGCATTCTAATCCCACTCCTGAACTTTTCTTTTATTCCCGCCACTGCTTCTTCGATGTGCACGTTGAACAATAAAGCAGGAAGACTGCTTCCCTTCCTCAAGCACTTGTTAATCAGTATCCTTCTCTCTTTATCTTCAGTTGTTACTGTTCCCCGGTGGCACCTGTACATCTTGTACATTACCTGCCATTTCCCGTACCTTATATGTATTTATCTAAGAAAATCAAACGTCGTACACGATTTTATCTTGTCGGATGCTTTTTATATGTTGACAAATCTCATGAAACTACTTTTCGTTAAGCCTCTCTGGTGACTTTTATTTTTCCTAAAGCCAAACCGACAGTTACCTAACAGATTTTCAGTTTGCTTTTCCATTCTTCTGTATAGTGCTATTATCACAAAGGCGGACACATGAGCTGTTTAAATGACTGTGCGATAGATCTCGAATTAATGTGCCTTCGTTATTTTCGGTATAATGTGGATGGTTTCCTCCGGTATGTCTCACGTTACATCCCCAGTCTCGGAGATTCTACACACTAACGTAAATAACCATTTAGTTTCCACAGTCCCAGTTGAGTTTAGAAATTGCTAAGAACTATTATCCATACCTTTCTCTTTGTTTCAATGACAAGTGTTCCAAAGCCATCTGAAAGTCTGACTCTAATACTGGATCTCCTATGTATTCCAAATTGAGTCCCCCCTTACATACTAATATTTCCACCTCTACGTTCTCTCCCCTCGCACTCATAATGCAGACTGCTCTCCTTTACATTTTTTCGAATTTTATTTTGACTCAAGCTTCTGCGGACCATTTTCTATTTCTTGACTTTTTTACGCATCCATTTGACCTCACCTTGCTTGCACTTCCCCTTCACTCCATACCACATTGGCTTTTATTGCTGTATAGGCTACTGTTTTTCAGAGTCTCTTTGTTGTGTTTTCCTCCTTCGTTATCAATTGCAGTACTTCTTCTGTCAGCAAAGCCTTCATGCCAATTGTCTTGTACCGTACCCTTTCTTTTCGGGTCATCGGTCAGCTGACTGGTCTGAGAGTGCCCACCACAACTTTCTCTCCTGTTCCTAGCTTTCACCTGAGAATAGTACCTGGCAATTATTTGTTGCACATACTCCAGTCTCTGTCATTTCCTACAGCTTTCAAATTCTAGAGCTCCCTCTAGTAGCTGTAATATATCAACTTATGTCTCGTCACATTTACTATCATCCTGTACCTCCTTCTTGTCAGTATTCACCATAGGACTATTTTCTCTACGATTCTGCGCAAAACCTCCTCGTTCCCTGTCTTATATAACTCCACCTAGTATTCAACATACTTCAATACCATTACATTTAATACTTTTTTTCCATATTTCATGAGTCCATGATTCTTCTGTGCAATGATTTGTTCTAAACGTACATCTTCTGAAATTTCTTTCTCAGTGTAAGGCCAATTGCTGATACTAGTAGAACCCTCTTAAACAGGAATGCCTTCTTGCTTCTGCTAGTCGGTTTTTTATATCCCTCCTGTTTTGTCCGTCACACTAATTTTAGTAATATTTGAGAAGCTTTCTGGTGGAGAACATAGATTTCTTTAGAACTTTAAAATGAGCACAAACAGTCTCGGCTGCAAAAAACCTTTATTTTGTGGTTACTGGTTTCTGCAAATTTTGAACCATCTTCAGACCTCGTATCACGTTGGTAGGGGGTGGCGGTGAACGGAGCAGATGTTAGGACTCCATGAAGATCAACTGAGCAGTTGATGTTTACGGAGTCATAACAGGTGCTCCGTTCACCGCCACCGCCTACCATCATGGTATAAGGTCTTAAGATGTCAAAAACTGACCAAAACCGGTAACCACGAAAAAGAAAAACTTTTTGCAGTCGAGACTGTTTTTGTTCGTTTTAAAACACTTTATTTTGCTTCCAACGTGGCAGAATCCCTTAACTCTGACTATTTTGTCTATTTTATTGATCCAGATTGTTACGTTAAATTTCTAAATAATCTCATTCCTATTGCTCCCCGTTACTTTCGTCTGTCGTCGCATTAGTCTTATTCTATGCTCAGTAGTCCATTCCTTTCATTCATTATATCTTTTCATTCTTTCGCGTTTTTACTAAGGATAGCGATGTCGTCAGCGAATATTAACAATGATATGCTTTCATTCTGAAATTTAATCCCACTCTTGAACCTATGTTTTATTTCAGTCATTGTTCCTTTGATCTATGCAGGGTGAATTCATGATGGTGTTATAAACTTTCAAGGATGATGGAGAAGGGTAAATGTATCAATTTGATGTAACGTACTCTAGTCCGCCAACGACCAACTCGAAAGTTGCAAATGAAAATCGTTCAAATACCTCTGACTGTGAAATTCATGTACCATTACTGTTGCTGCTAAGGCTATAGGACAGGCAGCTTTCAGATGCGGTAGAATAAACCGAAACAAGACAAAATGTGTAGTAAACCTGGGCTTTAAAATGCGTACCTTTAGACCTATGGACGCTTGTTCAGTGGTAGAGGTGTGTTTCTCGATGGCAGAGACGAACAAATGCTCGCAGCTGTTGAGGTATGCACGTTAGGGCCCACTTTTACTACACTTTTTCTTGCTTTGGTTTATACTGCCACCTCTGAATCACCGGTACATGTGGTCCACTGTCAGAGGTACCAGAATGACTTTCCCTTACGACTCGGTCGTTCCCGGAGAGTCAGTCCCTTACCTCAAACTGATTGGGCTTTCTCCATCATTCCTGGAAGTTTGTGATTTCATCTCGAAATCGCCGTGTAGATCGAACAGTAGCGATGAAAGAAGCACTCTTGTCTTACACCTTGTTTAATCTGACCACATCGCTTCTCGTCTTCCATTCTTGTTGTAACCTCCTGGTTTTCGTACATGTTCCACATTCAACGTGTTTTCCTATAGTTTACAAACGTAAAGGATATTTGTCCCTTACGGTGGAGAGAATAGAGAGAGGGTAAGCGTAAAGTGCTGCTACTTGCGAATGTCGAACCTCCGGCTTCGCGGCTGACGCCCCCGCCTCCGCGACACGCCAGAGATTGGCATCGCCGCACCGCGCCGCTCGGTGCGTCGGCAACCCGTCGCTATGGAAATGCGCGGCGGCGCAACGCGGCAAATATCTCAGCGCGGAGCGACCAGTAAATTCCATTGTTGCGTCCCGCCGGCCGCAGCCGGCGAGTGCCGAGTGCCGAGAGCGCGGAAAAACGTTTAATTGGCCTCTGGCGGGAGGCAGGCTGGGAATTACGCCACCGCGACGCCGGGGGGTCCGCCACCGACGCCCTGCATTATTCATGCCGGCTCACCTGCCGGGCGTCGATTTCGCTCGCCAGCCGCCAGCCCCCACTGTGCAGGTGCCAGGCCGTCCTGCGTGTCTCTAGACGCGTCCGCAGTCGGCTTAGGACGGGGGACGGGAACCGATCGGGGCTTGTTGTTCTCGGTCTGTCACTTGGACGATTTTTGGACCCCCGGTTCATAACACACGTCAATGAAACTGGGTTATTCCTGTGGATTTTAATGGGCTGATCAGAATATACAGCGTATTAATTCATACATGCGGAACCTCTGGAGAATGAATATACGCTACTGTCCATTAAAATTGCTACACCACGAAGATGACGTGCTACAGACGCGAAATTTAACCGATAGGAAGAAGGTGCTGTGATATGCAAATCATTAGCTTTTCAGACCATTCACACAAGGTTGGCACCGGTGGCGACACCTACAACGTGCTGACATGAGGAAAGTTTCCAACCGATTTCTCATACACAAACAGCAGTTGACCGGCGTTGCCTGGTGAAACGTTGTTGTGATGCCTCGTGTGAGGAGGAGAAATGCGTACCATCACGTTTACGACTTTGATAAAGGTCGGATTGTAGCCTATCGCGATTGCGGTTTATCGTATCGCGACATTGCTGCTCGCGTTGGTCGAGATCCAATGACTGTTAACAGAATATGGAAGCCGTGGGTTCAGGAGGGTAATACGGAACGCCTCGTATCACTAGCAATCGAGATGACAGGCATCTTATCCGCATGGCTGTAACGGATCGTGCAGACACCTATCGATCCCTGAGTCAACAGATGGGGACGTCTGCAAGACAATAACCATCTGCACGAGCAGTTCGACGACGTTTGCAGCAGCATGGACTATCAGCTCGGAGACCATGGCCGCGGTTAGCCTTGACGCTGTATCACAGACAGGAGCGCCTGCGATGGTGTACTCAACGACGCACCTGGGTGCACGAATGGCAGGCAAAACGTGAGTTTTTCGAATTAATCCAGGTTCTGTTTACAGCATCATGACGGTCGCATCCGTGTTTGGCGACATCGCGGTGAACGCACATTGGAAGCGTGTATTCGTCATCGCCGTACTCGCGTATCACCCGGCGTGATGGTATGAGGGTGCCATTGGTTATACGTCTCGGTCACCTCTTGTTCGCATTGATGGCGCTTTGAACAGTGGACGTTACATTTCAGATGCGTTACGACCCGTGGCTCTACCCTTCTTTCGATCCCTGCTAAACCCTACATTTCAGCAGGATAATGCAAGACCGCATGTTGCAGGCCCTGTACGGGCCTTTCTGGATACAGAAAATGTTCGACTGCTGCCCTGGCCAGCACATTCTCCAGATCTCTCACCAATTGAAAACGTCTGGTCAATGGTGGCCAAACAACTGGCTCGTCACAATACGCCAGTCACTACTCTTGATGAATTGTGGTATCGTGTTGAAGCTGCATGGGCAGCTGTACCCAAGCTCTGTTTGGCCAGGCGTATCAAGGCCGTTATTACGGCCAGAGGTGGTTGTTCTGGGTACTGATTTATCGGGATCTATGCACCCAAATTGGGTGAAAATGTAATCACATGTCAGTTCTAGTATAACATATTTTTCCAATGAATACCCATTTATCATCTGCATTTCTTCTTGGTGTAGCAATTTTAATGGCCATATTCTCACAGGATGGCAACATAGTGAAAGAACTGGAAGCGAGGTGTAGCAAAGCTAATGCACTGAGCGCTCAGCTACGTTCTACTCTCTTCTGCAAGAAGGAAGTCAGTACCAAGAATAAGTTATCTGTGCACCGTTCAATCTTTCGACCAACTTTGTTGTATGGAAGCGAAAGCTGGGTGGATTCAGGTTACCTTATCAACAAGGTTGAGGTTACGGATATGAAAGTAGCTAGGATGATTGCAGGTACTACTAGATGAGAACAATAGCAGGAGGGTGTCCACAATGAGGAAATCAAAGAAAAACTGGGAATGAACTGTATAGATGTAGCAGTCAGGGCGAACAGGCTTAGATGGTGGTGTCATGTTACACGCATGGGAGAGGCAAGGTTACCCAAGAGACTCATGGGTTCAGCAGTAGAGGGTAGGAGGAGTCGGGGCAGACCAAGGTGAAGGTATCTGGATTTGGTTAAGAATGATTTTGAAGTAATAGGTTTAACATCAGAAGAGGCACCAATGTTAGCACTGAATAGGGGATCATAGAGGAATTTTATAAGGGGGCTATGCTCCAGACCGAACGCTGAAAGGCATAATCAGTCTTAAATGATGATGATGATGATGAGTAGTGTACGTGAATATACGAGGGATGTTCAGTAGGTAATACAGCACATTCTTTTTCTCGCCCAATTTCGGTTGAAGGAAACGCTGAATTTGTTGTATGACGTTGTGGACTATTCCCATTTCAGCCCCTACAGTTTCATCAAGTCCCGTTACGTGGCAGAGCTACACGTGGCCTTTAAAATGGCATCTGTAACGAAGGTATATTACGAGCAGAGAGCTGTCATTCAGTTTCTTTTGGCGGTAAACCAGATCATCGCAGATATTTACAGGCTCTTGTAGAATGTCTACGAAGACTTGGCAGTGAACAAAAGCATGGTGAATCGTTGGGCGAGGAGTCTGTCATCATGGCGGCAAGGTCGTGCTAACTTTTCGCATCTTCCGTGTGCCGACCGGCCGCACACGGCTGCGACTTATGCAATATTGGAATGACGTAAATGCGGAATCAGTCAAACACCTCGCTACACAACTGTTGTCAGTGCTGACACACACGTACATCAGCTGGTATACCCAAACGTGTGTGCCAAAACCTCGTCGCCTAACAGAAGACCATAAAGCGCACCGAAGAGCCATCTGTGCGGAATTGCTTGCGCGTTACGAGGTTGATCGTAACAAATTTTTGTCGAGCATCATGATAGGCGATGAAACATGGGTTCATTACTTCGAATCGGAAACAAAACGGCAGTGCATGGAGTGGCGCCACACCACTTCCCCTCCGAAGAAATAGTTGCAACCGCACGCTCAGCGTGTAAAGTCATGGTCTTCTGGGATTCTGAAGGGGTTATTCTGATTTTTGTCCTTCCACACGGTGCAACTATCAACTCTGAAGTGAATCGTGCTACCCTCTGGAAACTGAAGAAATGACTTCAGCTTGTTCTTCGCCACAAAAATGGAAAGCAACTTCCCCTTCTCCGTGACAAACCAAGGGCTCGCACAAGTCTGCGCACCAGAGAGCAGCTCACAAAACTTTATTGGACGATTCTTCCTCAACCAGCCTACAGCCAGGATCTCGTACCTTTCGATTTTCACCTGTCTGGTCCAATGAAGGACGCACTCCATGGATGATGGGGCAACAGGTCGTCGCATTGAACGGAGCTAGTGTTTAACAATACGGTTTTGTAGCGAAAAAAGTGGGGAATAGTGTGGGTACTGGAATTCTAAATAAATAAACCTGCTTTCATAAAAGACATGTTGCATTACTTATTGAAAGCTCCTCGTACATGATTGTACATACGATCATTTTTTTTAATTTCCTTAGTTGCAGTCATTTTTTATTATTTCGTATCTGCTCCGTTTCTGTCTTTTGTTTCCAGGTTTCTTGGATCTACAGGTATTTTTTTTTTCTTTTCAAATATTGTTTATTTTTGGAAGCGTTCAGGCACAGCTTTTATGTTCCAGTTGGCATGGTACTAGTTAATAAAGAAATTCTTTTACTATTCAGAAGCAACAAGTAGTGGAAGCTGACGCTTCATCCGTACTGGATTAGTTTTTAATGTGCACTGAACAATCACTCCCCAGCAGGGATCGAATCGGCGATTTCCGAGTGGAAAAAGTTACCAGAGCAACTCCTTTATCCGACAATCTTCAAGAAGTGCAAGGTAGTATTGAAACAGGTTTCCACTCCCGAAAAGCTCAAGACCAACACTTTCTGTCTACCATATTCACTGATGATGCAAAGTTCACCAGAAATGTAATGTAGAATTTTCAGAACTCTTACATATGGGCGGATGTATATCCTTCTTCAATTGTGGAAAGACGACATCAACAACAGTTTAGCATGAATGTATAGGCTGAAGTAATTGGAGGCAGATGAACTGAACCTTTCATTTCCCATGGAACACTGGCAGGACCATCATATAGAGGATTTCTAATGAAACACAGAAATGTTTTGTCGATGACGTACCACCACACTTACGTCAGGAAATATGGTTCATGCGTGATGCAAGCAAGAATAATTTTAAATCCGTTTTTCCCAAATAAATGAAAAGACAGTGTTGGCAACATCTTGGTCTACACGATCTTTTGATCTCAGTCCATTGGATTTCAGCAGATACCTGAAACGTGGAAGCTAGTTAGACAATTCATGACGCAGTGTTTAGGAGCTTGTGTTAGAGATAATGGTAGTTATTTTGAGCACTTCATTTAGCATCGGGAGACATTTGCAAAGAAAAAAGTCTATAGAAACAAGCTACAAATTTGAATCCAAAAGACAAACGAAGCAAACAATTAACATCAAAAAATTGTTTGTAACTATGAAAATGAAAAAATTGACCATATACATGTTTGAACTGTCCTGTTTCTTTTTAAGCCCTCTATCAGTACCTCAGAGGTTTTCCACATATCAGTTAACACAGTGTGTAACAAAGCTGCATCATCCAACATGTTTTCATTGCAGTTCACACACTGAATTTTCTAAATGTTTTCTTATCGATTTCAGTGTTATGTGCTTCATATACTACTTAAATTAATAGTGACATGAAGTTGAAATTTCGACGGGAGTGTTTTCATTGTTTGGTATAGACAGTAGCTACTATGACAATCTCTCTTCCCACGAACCACAGAACTTCCCACTGTAGCGTGGCTTGCGTGTGTAAAACCCAGAGTAACACACTAATTTTACAAAAATATGACTAAATAGCATTTATTATATTATTTATCTGGTAACATAACACTATCGCAAAATTTCGTAACAGATTATATAACAAATGTACAGGTAACTACCTATTTTTTCTAAATGAGAAGTGAATTTTCAGTGTATATATCCACCTGTATTACTAAACGGCTAAAACACTCACCAAATCTAGTTGCCAGTTGGCTACCTAACGGCTTTCAAAGTTGTTAAATATAATTTTCAGTGTTTGATGTAATCTCCGACCGAATTTAAAAATTTAAAATACTTATTATTACAATCTAACGTTAAATGTTCGACACCATAAGTCAGGTGTTGAAGTTAGAAACTGTGTATATGTCTTGTAGCAGTGTAATCTATGGCACACAAGTTATCCAGTTGCATGAGAATGTACTTTTTGGTTTACACCCATATGGTACTTCGTCGCAGCCTCACGGATTCAGAAAATTTGCTAAGAAAGGAAACAATAAAAAAATTTTATGGGCACCGTAGTGCAGTGTGCTGTATCATTACATGTAACTCAACGATACGACTAACTGTACTGCAGGTACAACCACATCCGAGGTGTCTATGAATGTGGACAGATGTGACTGACATATTGTCCCTGAAGAGGTGCAGTCGCCTTTTCAGCAGTGGCTCAAATGGTTCAAATGGCTCTGAGCATTATGGGACTTAACATCTTAGGTCAGCAGTCCCCTAGAACTTAGAACTACTTAAACCTAACTAACCTAAGGACATCACACACATCCATGCCCGAGGCAGGATTCGAACCTGCTACCATAGCGGTAGCGTGGCTCCTGACTGAAGCGCCTAGAACCGCTCGGCCACACCGGCCGGCGGTTTCAGTAGTTTCATGGGCACCAGTCTGGATGATTGCCTGATCTGGCCTTGTAACATTTATCCAAAATGTCCTTGGCGATGCTGGTACTGCGAAAGGCAGACGTATTTTCCGAGGACATGCAGCTCTACATGAATGGCTCATTGACGATGGCATCATATCCGGTAAAACATTCCGGAGGTAAAGTAGACCCCCAGTCCGATCAACATACCGGGACTACTCAGGTGGATATTGTTATTAGAACAAACAAAACTGTCGTTTCACAGTTCGTGGTGCAGAATGTAAGACCATTTGATGGGATAGATACGCTACAGAATTTGAAAAAATAAATAGGGAGTCTGAAATCATTTACAGTGGGATTAGTGAGGTGTGATAACAAAGAAACAGGACTTCTAGTCAAGCGAATACAAGGTTATCAATATAAATTACGAGTAAAACAGGAATAACGCACGAGTAACACTACTAATGAATAAGAAAAAAAGAATGCATGTGATCAACCATTAAGAGCTTAGAGACAGAGACAAAGCTAACTCCCAACGTAGTAGCGAAATGGATTCGGAAACTGAGAGTACTGTTGGACGTCAACTGCACATTTTCTTCTTGACACATAAAAATTTTATTTCTGGACCGAGACTCTAATACGGATTTCCTGCTTTTCAGGAGCGGTCGCCGCAACTGCTGCGGGTATCTTTGCGAGCCTTCCGGACCGACCCAAACTTCCATGAGTCATATACTTGTCCATATACCCTATGCTCGCACTTTGTGTTTCCCGCAGGGAGAGACAAATTTTTACTATCGTCGTTTTAGCCCATCGAGGCATGTCTACCAATGATTTACACAATTTCTGTATCTATACAGTGTTTGCATATTATATTACAATGTCTTTTAGACATGACTCCATGTCTGAAGGAACAGGCACTGTTTCAACCATTACAGCTGTTGTAAACATTACGGCAGCTGTATCTGTAATATACAGACACTGTATCATCACAGTCATTCTGTAAATCACAGTGGTACAAATTTATAGGCCTATTAGCTGGAGATACTAAAAGGTATCAGATAGATTATATAATGGTAAGACGGAGATTTAGGAACCAGGTTTTAAATTATAAGACATTTCCAGGGGCAGATGTGGACTCTGACCACAATCTAGTGGTTATGAACTGTAGATTAAAACTGAAGAAACAGCAAAAAGGTGGGAATATAAGGAGATGGGACCTAGATAAACTGAAAGAACCAGAGGTTGTACGGAGTTTCAGGGAGAGCATAAGGGAACAATTGACAGGAATGTGGGAAAGAAATACAGTAGAAGAATGGGTAGCTTTGAGGGAAGAAATTGTTAAGGCAGCAGAGGATCAAGTAGGTAAAATGACGAAGGATAGTAGAAATCCTCAGGTAACAGAAGAGGTACTGAATTTAATTGATGAAAGGAGGAAATACAAAAATGCAGTAAATTAAGCAGACAAAAGGGAATACAAACGTCTCAAAAATGAGATCGACAGGAAGTGCAAAATGCACAGGATAGAGTGGCATGGAGAGCTGCAACAAACCAGTCTCAGGACTGCAGAGCACAACAACAACAACATTAGCTGATGAGGAGATTGAAGGAATATATTCCATAGGGCGTCACAGAGATGCTGTACGGAGGGGCATGTGATCATCACAGCGCTCCCCCGGCCGTTTTGCCGACTTTCCAGACAATGGAACGGCTACTCCTCAATCAAATAGCTTCTCAGATGACATCGCAACACAGAGTGCATCCCGTACCAGTCCTTCCACCAAGGGAAAAATCCAGTTCCGGATTCGGACCCGCGTCCTCCGCATGGCAGTCATCTACTCTGAACGTTCAGCTACAAACGCAGACTTGAGAGAATATATGGGGACATAAAAGAAATAATTCAGATCATATACGGGAATGAGAGTATAATTGTTATGAGAATTCAAATTCGTTAGTAAGAAACGAAAGAGAAGTAGAAATAGTCAAAGACAATGGACTGGGGTAAAGGAATAAAAGAGTTAGCTTGAAACATCCCGTTAGAAAAATTTATGAATGATTGTGCTGATAAAACCTTTACGTTATTTGATTTTCAAACAGATGAGCAAAACTGAACGTGCACAGACATTTCTCTCTTTACTTATTCACATCATCAATAAACTGACACACAATATTTTTAGCACAACGGAATCTAACTTTCAATAATCCCTACAAAAGAATGGCCCTGACTAACAATAACCCAATAACCTAAACCTTTCATGAATCACTTACCTTACAAAAATCTTCGTTACTCGAACTACTGCAATACAGCTAGCGCCAATACTGCCAGCTAAATAAAAGATTCTAACTACTGAAGTCACTAACTATTGATAGGCATAGTTAGCAAATGAAAGATTTCGGCAGAGAACAAGCAATGTATTTACCCTAATAGTGTTCAAAAGTCGTTGTATAAATATATATCAGTTCATGACATCCAGTCTTACAAATTTACTGTCTCTGATGGACACACGTCCAGATCATCCGCTCTCAAAACTCCGCCATCTCTCTCCCCACATCCACCACTGCTGGCAGCTCACCTCCAACAGCACAACGCTACGAGCTGTTCACATTCAACTGCCCAACACTACAATAGCGAATATTACAACAATGCCAACCAGCCACAGACTGCACACAGCACAGCCAGTGATTTTCATACAGTGTGCTACGTGGCGTTACCAATATAAATACCTAAACAGCCTACTTATAAGCTGGCTACTAAAATTTTGCATGCAGCATAATTTCTAATCATTACTAATAATTTATTGAAGGATTGTGTAAGAAGACTATAAACGCGGAAGAGTGATAGAGACACTGGAACTTTTGAGACAGATTGTATAGTGATAAAATGGAGCTTTAGAAATTAGAGTTTACTCTACAAAATATTAGTAGAACTAATTGCGGATTCTGACCTTAATCTACTGGTTAGATTGAAGCTAAAGAAATCGTAGCAAGGTATCAAATTAAAAAGATGAACATGGATAATTTACGAGAACCAGAGGTTGTCTTAGGATTTCAAAGAGAGCATTAGCTCAAACAGGAGAAAGGAGTACGATGGAAGACAAACGTGAAGCTTTGAGAGATGAAATAGTGTAGAGGAAGTACATGAAGACACGCCATGCCTGATACTTGGGAAGAATGTGACAGTGAAAGACCTAAATACGACCAAAGAAACTGGATTAGATGACATTGCATCAGAATAACTGAGATCTTTAGGAGAACTTCCCGTGGTAAAACTATTCCTGCCAATATGCAAGATTTAAGAGACAGGCCTAATAACCGCAAATCTTAATAAGGCTGTAATAATTCCAGTTCCAAACAAAGCAGGTGCTAACAGGTGTCAAACTACCTAATCATCACAGTAATAAATGATGGATTCAAAATACTGGCACTTATTACTTACAAAAGAATTGTGCTATATAGAAGCCAACCTTGAGGAAGGTCAGTTTGGCTTCCGAAGGCACGTAGGAATATGCGAGATAGTACTGACCGTATAACTTAACTTAGGAGACAGACTGGATGAAAACACAAATTATAATGTTTTGTAGGTTTAGAGGAAGTTTTTGACAATGTGTTACTTGAGTACATTCTTTGACATTTTGAAAGCAGCTGTTATAAAATTCAAGAAGCGGAAGGTTATTTACAGAAGCCTTACTGCATTGATAAAAGTCGAACGACATGAAAGGGAAGCAGTAGTTGAGAACAGAGTGAGATAGAATCGCAACCTGTCCCCAGTGTTGTTCAATCTGTGAACTGAGTAAGTAGTGAACTAAACTAAAAAGTGATTTCGAAAAGTAATTAAAGTGCAAGTAGTAGAAATAAAAGCTTTGCAGTTTGTTTGTCGATGACACTCTACGAAGGAATTTCGGAAATTAAATTACACATTACGAGTATTTTGGCAGACCAAGTAACTTTTACTGTTTGCCACGCTACGCCTTACAGATCTATGGCACTATTTTTTAACATTGTCACCAAGCTTCTGTAAATATCGCTCGGTACATTCTACCAACTGTTCAGTTTCTCGCCGATAGAAAACCGCAACTTGGCCACGGAGGCTTTCGAGAACCGTTGTGTGAACATCCTCATCGTTGCAAAATCTGCGACTGATGCGATTCAGTTCATTAGTTTCCTGGACATTGTCCTCTTGGTCTATGTCGATGCCCTTCCTTCCCGATCAGTATCACTCATGTCTGTGCGGTCTTGACAGGTTGTCGCACCATTTCACAACCTGTGGACGTGACACTGCGTTTGGTCAATATACGGCCAGCATTTCTTTGTGAATCCTTGTGCATTTTAGCCGTTTAACCCACAAGAATCGTAATGTTCAATGTACTTCAAGTTTGTAGGGTATTCCCAGTTGCTGCACCATTGCACCTGTTATCCGTGTCGCAGCAGAACTGTGTTTGCAGAGCCCGCATCTCGTGGTCGTGCGGTAGCGTTCTCGCTTCCCACGCCCGGGTTCCCGGGTTCGATTCCCGGCGGGGTCAGGGATTTTCTCTGCCTCGTGATGGCTGGGTGTTGTGTGCTGTCCTTAGGTTAGTTAGGTTTAAGTAGTTCTAAGTTCTAGGGGACTTATGACCACAGCAGTTGAGTCCCATAGTGCTCAGAGCCATTTGAACCATTTGTGTTTGCAGACAACTCAGAACATGTATTCTCTTCTGACAATGAGCCTCTCTTGTTGCGTAATTTTCTCAGCGTGGGACGTGGGACGAATTTTATAACTATTTTTTATAACACTTGTAATTCTGTCAGAGACCGCAAGGACATTGAAGGCGAATAATGAACGGACTGAACAATGTCTTGAAAATAGATAAATCAAATATCAACAAAATTAAAACAAGAGAATAAAATGTATCTATTTAAAATATGAGACACTGATCGATTAATATCAGGAAACGTACTATTGTAGTAAACGAGTTTTGTTATTTGAGCAGCAAAATAATTCATAGGCGAGCTAGGGATGATAAAAATGCAGAATTCCAATAGAAAAATTTGTTAACATCTAAATAAATTTAAGCGTTAGAGAGTCTTTTCTGAATGACATGTCTGCTTACATTTGGTGTAATGGATCGTACGTTTACTGGATGTTATATTGTGATGGTGGGTCTGTGGTCTGCAGCAATTTAAAACCCTAAGAAATCTTTGATTACAGTTTTAATCGATAAGATATGTTTTGGAATCATCCATTACTTTCCAAATTAATTGCAGACAAATGCCCAGATAGTTCCAAATAGTAGTCTATGGTAGTAGCTCTATATAGTTTCAATACGTTATTAGGATTTCAGTGTGGACTTCCTGGACTTAATAATAATACAATAGCAATATACTTGCTGTTATTAATGTGAGGCATAAGTAATGACCAGAAAATAAAATAAAAAAATGAAAAATTATAGGTTATCGCATTTCTAGTTGAATAGTTTTATGTTCCATGGATAATTTTGCACAATAAATCGTAATGATGTGGAAAGAGTCATTATACATTCACATCGCAAATTAATTTGTAAATATGGCTAAATGCTGAACACTGTGTTCGCATCCAGTTATTTAGGAAATAAATGTGTTATCCCAAATCATGTTTTATCGATTAAAACTATAAGTGTTTTATTTATTTTTTATTTTATTTATTTACTTTTCTTAAATGCAAAGACGCGAATTAGTAATTCCTACCCACCACCTTTTACAAATTGCAATAATAGATGGAGTTGTCAAGGAGAAACTTTTTCAGTTTGTTTTCAGATTTTACTTTGCTGTCTGAGATTTTATATCACTGGGTATGATTAAAATTGCATTACTTGATGGAGAAATGCATCCATAGTAGTAGCAGGCGACCATTCAGATTTGGAAAAACGTTCAAATACAGATTTGTCTTGACCGCAAAATTCTTTATTGAGCATTACGCCTTTCAAAATTTCATCATCAGACTCAAGCTGTGGAATAAAGTATACAAGAAAATTAACGATAGCAAATATGTACATAACAACTTAAGTATGCATCTCAGTATTCTATATACGGAAATTTCAATTAGTATCATACTTGCATTAAAATCAAACTTTAGTACAAAACTCACGAATGTGAGCACATACACTGAGTACAATACAGATCTCATGTCTTGTAGATGTATTTGACGGTGCCATTGTCTACTCGAATAGAGCGAGAGCCAAACTGACCTGTACGTGGCGCTAGCATTAACCATAGAAAGCAAGGCAAATAATTTTACAAACAACTCTGCATTTGCGAAGATGAATTTATGCTATTTTTACGGAGCAGACACTCATAAACTTACAGCACCAAATTTGCTTCATTAGGTAACATCGTGAACAAGGTTACAAAGATAATAGTTAATAAATAATCAGAAACAGGAGACCTATTTGCAGCCAGTGCCAGGTGTGGTGAAATGTAAACATAAAACCCATATAGATGAGAAATAAAATGTAAGTTGTGAAGGAATAAGTTTAGGACCGCTACTAAATAAAGTGTTACATAGTATCACCAAATATAGTCATATTACAATAGACGAACATATAATAAATGGCATGTAAAAGAACAATTTAGGTGAGCCCAGATTAGTGGCAACAACTTGAAATAAATAATGAACTATTATACAGTAAATGGATTTTCGTAATTTTTTTCACTTAATGGTGTAGTATTAGATCATATAACTGTCCAGCGGTTACCAGTTTACAACCACCACAAAATGAAATGTTATATGACTATGGCCAACTGCACAACAACCTACGCATCAGTTTTTGTCAACCAGTGATCGTAACTTTACATCCTCAGAAACAATACGCTAAGATGTTTTTGGATATTCTCAAGCATCTACTTCAAGCAGAGCTGTTGCACCTTCTGATAAAATAAAGAAAAAATTGTAATATTTGCTTCTATTTTATTTCAAATTGTTGCCACTCTTCTAGGCTTACCTAAATAGTTGTATGGTACATCATCCATTATTTGTTCTACTGTTGGAATGATTATAATTGTTCATACTCATGTAACATTTCATTTTGTGATGGCTGCAAACTGATAACAGTTGGACAGTTGTGTGATCTAATACTACATGATTAAGATAAAAAAAATTAAAAATCCCTTTTATTGCACGATAGTTCTGTTTATTTCAAGTTTTTGCCACTAATACGGGCTCACTTATGAGTCTGTTAAGTCTTTTATTATAAATGCGTGTATTGAAATATGATTACATTTGGTGATACTATGTAACATATTATTTAGTGGCTGTTGTAAACTTATTCCTTCACAACTTACATTTTATTTCTTATCTATATCGGTTTTATGTTTGCATTATGCCACACCAGTTATTGGTTGCAAATATGTCTCCTGTTCTGATTATTGACTAACAACTATCTCTGTAACGTTCTTTTCGATGCTGTCTAACGACGCACATTTCATGCTGTCATCATATGAGTTTCTCCTCCATAAAAATAGCATAAATGTATCTTTGTCATGTTGTTCACGAGATTCTGACATGTACTTAATCGCAGTGCACAGTTGTGTGTAAAGTTACTCTTTGGCTTGCTTTCTGTGCTTAATGCTTTCAGTTTGGCTCAGGCTTCATGCAAATAGACAACGACACTGTCAAATATGCCTACATGAAGCGAGGTCTGTATTGTGTACAGTCTATTTGCCCACTTTCGTGAGATTTGTACAAAAGTTTGATGTTAATGTAAGCACAATAATAATGGAAATTTCTGAATATAGAATAGTAACATGCATACTTATGTTATTATGTACGCATTTGCTATCATTAATTTTCTTGTACAGTTTGTGCTTCAGCTTCAGTCTGATGAAATTTTGAAATGAAATTAGGAGACCAAGACCTTTCTATGTTCCAAAATTGATTAAAATTTTTTGTTGGAGCATTGTGTACGCCTTTCAGTGCTAACAACAACCATAACATGGAGTAATAAATGTTATTTTTCCCTTTGGTGTTGTAATTATGTACATCATTATTTCTTTTTAACTGTAGTGAATTACTTGCAACAAACTTCATGAGGGAATAAATATACTGTGAAGCAATAGTGATGATCAAGGGTGAACACAACATTATTATTATTCTTGCACTTTTTGAACAACAAAGACTTTCTTTCTTAAAGCTGAGTTACCCCAGAACATTATTCCGTATACTATTAATGAATGAAGATATACAGAATATGGTAACTTTCTGATTTGTCTTTCCTCAAGATCTGCAATGATTCTAAGGGAAACTGTACCCGAACTAAGTTGTTTTAGGTGTTTCAAAATATGCTTTTCCCAGTTTAAATTCTCGTTGATATAGACACCTAAGAATTTTGAAGTTTCCAGCCTATTTACCATTTCCTCATCTTGTGTTACACTTAACATTGGTGTAGCCCCTAGATGTGCAGAACTGAATATGTTGTGTCTTTTTAAAAATGACGTTGAGACCATTTGCCGAAAACCAATCAATGATACTTTTAACAACATCTTTTACCCTTTCTTCCTCTTCTGAATGTATGCTTGCATTGATTAGAATGCTGGTGTCATCTGCAAAAAGAAATAATTCTGGTTGTTGCATATTAGATGGAAGATCGTTTGCATATATGGGGAACAATGATAGACCTAAGAGTGAGCTTTAGGGAATCCGGTACGTGATTTCCCATAGTCAGTATTGCGTCCCCATACTATACTGGTTGAATTTCGAAGTACAACTCTCTGTAGTCTTTTGGTTAGATATGACATTATCCATTGGTTGGCTGTCCCATCAGTCCCATAAAATTTCAATCTATCTAGGAGAATACTGTGATTCATACAGTCAGAATCATAGAATGGGCACAGAAAAGATCAACAGGCGCTCTTTTACTATTTAATGCCTGTAAAATTTGATGTGTGAACTCTGCTGGAACCGGAACTGTGATCTTCTGAGGATATTATTGTTGCTAATGTGAGATATTATTCCAGAATATATCACCTTCTTAAAGGTTTTGAAAAATGGTGTCAGCAGTGAAAGAGGTCGGTAGTTACTAACATCTCTCTCTCATTGCTCCTCTTAAAGAGGGATTTAATAATGGCATATTTCAGTCTCTCTGGAAAAACGCGTTGAATTTTTTATGTATTGCGTATTCTAGATGAGACTGGGCTCATTATGTGTGAACAACTCTTTAGCACACTACTGGAACCACCGTCAAAATCAAATGAGCTTTTATTTATGATATAATGTATAATTTTCTTCATTTCAGAAGGATAAGTTGGTGATATATTCGTATGGTTGAATTTTATACGTTGTTAAGGGTTTTTCCGTCGTAAGCTTACTGCACTTTAACTAAAGAGAATTTTACATCAAATGCCTTTCGATTTTATTTATAAAGCATCTTCCGTGATTATTCTGGAAGTTGAGTATATATGTTTGTACGTTTTTGGATGTTTTAGATTAAAAACAGCGTTTGGTTATGATGTTGGAATACAAATTACTTACGGTGTTGTTGCCTCTAGTTCACATATTCTCCAGACCACTCCTTCCCCCCTCCTTGTCAGCAGTGGCTAACGTCGAAAGTGTGCGTTTCACATATACGATTGGAAGTTTTTGCCATTCTGCAGTATTTCTTGCGCTGTATTTTCGTTATTTACACTTAACCTCGCGTTTGTTAATCGAACTATGGTTATATGTGTTCTCACTCTGCACAATATTACAGTATTTATATTTGTTCGTTTGTTTTCGTGTAGGTTGTGAGCGTTGCTAACCTGTGAAACCACGCTTTTTTAATAATTAAGTCGCGCGTCTCTCTCTCTCTCTCTCTCTCTCTCTCTCTCTGTGCGTGTGTGCGTGTGTGCGTGTGCGTGTGCGTGTGTCTGTGTGTGTGCGTGTTTGTGCTTGTGTGTGTTTAAGAGGCGATGGGGCGGGAGAGGAGAGATTTGTTTCATTTCTGTTATGGTTTTTTGACCGTGGCAGTTTACTTGTAAAGTAAGGAGTTTTTTGTTGTTGTTTGGCCTATGATTTCCATGTCTGTGTGTCTGGTGGTAATTTTGTGTTGGATATTGAAAAATTGAAATAATAACAATAAACAATTATTATTATTATTATTATGTACTGTTGATGTGTTATGCGTACTGCAGTGTTGGGCTGTCAAGAATGTCTCGTTAGGTGTAAGTGAAGGCCAGAAGCCCTAATATTGCCAGATGAAATAAAAGCATAAATAAAGAACTAGGTAAGTGTTAATAACAGATTTTAAAATGACACAAATATTCATAATTGATTAAATATGTGTAATCTCCTGAACTGATGTCTCCCAGAAACAAAGTTTGTTCCAGGCAAGTGAAAACAAAAAGAAAAAAATTGGTGAAATTTTGCGATTTTAGGTAAAAGCAGCTGTGCGGCGTTCTTTCTGTGCCAGGCTGTAAGAAGTGGCGAGAGGTGGACGCGCTCGACGAGGACGAAAGGCATACAAAATTTTTCCCTGCAAAACGAACGACTGAAATACGCGCCAAGTGCGGAAAACTGCCGAGTGAAAAATCGCAGCAGGAAAAACTTCACCGAATTTTGGGAAATTCGCCGAAATTTTGCAGGGAAAACTTGCAAACCGACCCGGAGATCAGCGGGCCAGAGGAGGTCCTGCGCCGCGGCAGCGTCCGTCGCCATGGCAACGGCGCGATTCCGCCACACATGCGCACAGCGAACAGGGTGTGGCCGCTACCCGGCCGCTCCCGCGGCACGGAGGGAGGGGGCGCCCGCAGTAAATGCAGCCAGCCGGACCGTCTGCACTGCCCTGGCACTACGACTACGTGTCATAGGGCCACCTGGTGTACCAAGCATCTGTCTGCATTGTAGGCTGTGTGGATTGCTGGCAGTGTCGGGGATAGGGGGAGCAATGAGAACCAAGGGCGTTCAATAAGTAATGCAACAGGTTTTTTTTCTCAGCCAATTTAGGTTGAAAAAAATGCAAAATTTTTTGTGGGACATCGTGAATGTTTCCAATTCAGCTCCTGTGGTTTCTTGAAGTTCTGACAGGTAGTGACGTCATACGTAGCCCTGAAAAAGGAATCTGTAACGGAGCCGTGTTACAAGTAGAGAGCTGTCATTGAGTTTCATTTAGCAGAAGACCAGAGCGTCACAGATAATGATAAGCACTTTCAGAATGTCTCCGGAGACCTGGCAGTGAACAAAAGCAAGGTGAGTAGTTGGGCGAAGCGTATGTCACCATCGCAAGAAGGTCGCGCAAGCCACTCCGATCTCCCGCGTGCTGGCTGGCCACACGCAGCTGTTACTCCTGCGATTTTAGAACGTGCGGACACTCTCATTCGAGGGGATCTGCGGATCACAGTCAAATACCTCGTTGCACAACTGGACGTCTCTGTTGTTAGTGCTGACACACTCGTCCATCAGCTGTTACTAACAGGAACATTTAGAGCAGCAAAGGATCGTCTGTGCGGAATTGCTTACTCGTTACGAGACTGATAGTGACAATGTTTTGTCGAACATCGTCACAGGCGCGATGAAACATGGGTTCGTGGCTTCGAACCGGAAGCAAAATCCAAGGGGTGGCACCACACCATCCCACCCCCGAAGAAACAGTTCAAACCGCACCCTTAGCCGCTAAAGCCTTGGCGACGGTCTTCTGGAACTGTACTACTTAATGTCCTCCCAGTGACCAACTCTGAAGTGTATTGTGCTACCCTTAGGGAACTGAAGAAACCACTTCATCGTGTTCGTCGCTACAAAAATGCAAACAGACTTCTCTTTCTCCATGACAAAGCGAGGCCTCGCAGAAGTATGCGCATCCGAGAGGAGCTCACAACACTTCGGTGAACCGTTCTTTCTCATGCATCCTGCAGCCCGAATTCGCACCTTCCCACTTCCATGTGTTTCGTCCAATGAGTAATCACTGCGCTGGAAGCAGTACGTGGATGATGGGGAGGTTATTCATGCAGTCAGACGTTGTTTCCGACGTCGACGAGTGGAGTATTGCTATGCGGGCAATAAAGGTCCTCCCAGTAAGACGGGGTAAGGCCGTCGCATTGGACGGAGATTATGTTGAAAAATGTTTTGTAGCCAAAAGCGTGGGGGATAATGTGGTATACAGTGTGAGTCGCTTAAGACGTAACACGCCCTTTATTCCGGCGGGGGGGGGGGCATTGCACGTATCGGCATGCGGTTTTCGGCGAATCATAGGGGACTGGGACTGTGGGGCACATAGCACACACTTTGGTACATGCACAATAATCACTACGTTTATATTGACCGAGATAATGAGGCAAATACATGTTTTTTAAATGGGACGCTATACTTTTTTACCACCATTCGAACGCTCTGGAAAAGACGCGTATAGTGATGTAACGCATGTTGCTATTGCGATTCAAACTTTGCTTAAAAGAGGGCGGATGAGGATGTACCTACGTAGAGCACGGCAACTCGGCCTGTGGGTCGCGCGAGGCCTGTTTACAGTCTGCAGCCCCTTCCGACCGCCTCGACCTTCAATCGTACAATATTTCCTAGCTCATTTTAAGCAAAGTTTGAATGGGTCCCACTTGCCAACAACGCTCAACACACCGGAGGGTCACCCAGCCAAATGCTAGACAAGCCCGACAGCGCCTAACTTTAGTAATCTGACTGCAACCGGTGTCACCACTGTGCCAAGGCCGTTGGCTTTGCATGCATTTAACCAAAAAATAAAAGAGTAACGGAAGCAATCTTAATATTGATAATATTCTCTTTGAATCGTGCGATGTGTATATTAATCTGACAGGTTAAATTATGTCATTGACTGATTGCTAAAATAAGAGAACAAAAAGGAACATGAAACTATATCATGAAATTTAAATGATATTACAACATTCCAGGCACATAACGACGCGCGTTTACAGGATGACCATACCTGCAGCCTACAATAAACCCGACACGGTTTGAGGACTCCACAGGTAGGACCGACCAGTCACAGAAAGTTGAATACGCCAAGACTGATAACGAAAGACCCCTCTCCCACCCTCCTCTCCCCAACAAGATAAAAGTATAGAAAGACTGACTTCTCGACTGGAGGAGGAAGTGACTGAAAAAGCATTCCCCTTATTTGCACATTCTAAAAGCCACAGTCAGCAGATCTGTTTTCACAACCATAATGCTGATCACGTTGATTGTAAACTTTGATTTTATATTGTGTAAATTTTAATATTAACGAAGTTGTGAATGTATGTTGCCTTTACAGGTTTCTTAAAGCAGTTGCGTGAAAAATGCATTTCACAACCTTTCACACGAATGCTTATCAAATGTTGTATGACTCCTAATTTTCTTGTTAGTGTTATTATATCCTTAGACATCTCCGTCTATCTATTCAGATACACTTTATCCAGCCAGTGTAGGGTCGAGACTGGTTTGATACTTTTCCAAAATACGTGGAGAACAAGCGTACCTATATACTGGTTATTATTACGATGGAGTCGATATCGCCAAAAGCAGTTAAAGCTGCCTCCAGCTCCCTTTGCCCTACCTCATCCCCCCTGGTGGCGGAATCCATTTTTTCTGCGCCTATTGTACACTGCATGGTCAGATGTTACAACATTTTTCAAATTGTTTGCGAATCGTATCACTTTTGTAAGACTTGTGAGCCATACAGATATTTACCTAGGTGGATGTGGAAAACCTACTAAAAACCACGCCCATGTCCGCCATGCGGACTCGACTTGTCAGGGAAGTGGGCAATTTAACACGCTTAGCTATCTGGGAGATACCAATCGTATGCATCTGTGACACTCTATAGTGAGAGTGACTGCAACATAGATATGGGGAGGGGTAGGCTGTAACAAACTGAGCAGCCTGCCCCTTGCCTGTGCGTGGGTAAGTGTTTTACAACGACCCATAGGTTTCGTAACAGCTAAATAGCTAGTAAATAAATGACATATTTAAAAACATTTTATTCTTCCTTGCCATTACCGGTTTCGAAAATTTTCATCATCTTTAGACGGCTCACATGACAAATTGTTAATCAGCTGCTGCGTCTTTGGTGCCATGATATCCCTCAGCGAACAAGAATTTTGGTTAAAAGATGTTGGAAATAGAAAGAACTGCCTTAGGTTAGAAAGGATAGAAATATATATTGCCCATGTACATGCAATTTAAAATGTTCCAAGTATTTCAGAAATCGTGCTCTTTCCATAAAGGGCGCCGTATGTCGTTGATTCACTTTGTATTACTCTCGCTCCCCTAACTACCTTCCTGATGACGCGTATGAAATATTGCTGCTTGACTGACAACCACACTTTTCGAACAGTCAGACTGATTTATTACACGACGAATTTCAATAAAATTAATTTTTGACAAAAAAAACGTAAATGAGAATAACGTGTGTTATCTGTGACTATTTTAACTGACTAATATACATCAAACCGTACTTCATTTAGTGTAATATAAAATGTCTCCCATAAGTGAGACGTCCATCCTAATCGTACGTAAGTTAGGCACCGACCTCACCAATTCCTGATTTTCCCTAGATCACATCCTACTCATTCAGCATCGTTTGTATAAGAAGAGCTCGTATCGTTAGCAGCGGCTACAGGTTTCTCTAGGACGCTGTACCTCTGTCATATTCTTCCTGCTCAACATTAACAGGCGTATAATACTAATTAAATAACTTGACACTGTCGCGAGTACTATTATCAGCACAGTCATGATTTTTCGAGCGGCAGGTTACCTTTAGGAGTGTGACGCTGAAATACCGTCTTTTACATTAGGGTCATAAATTCCAACACGTACTGATAGCACAAACAGCTAAGATGCAAAGATATATGTATACATTATTTACGTTAAACGTCAGTGTAGACTGGAAGAGATGACTTTACTATCGTTAAGTTATCGACTGTATCAAAGATATAAAGAAATAACCAGCAGAAATTTGTTAAACGTGTTTGAGGACATATTATCATTATATTCTTGCATACATCTATATAAACTCAAGGTAAATGCTCGATTGTACAAAATCGTAAATCTCCGAAAGTTCTTCACGGATTGCTTTGAAATTTCAGCACAACCTTGCATTTGAATGGCAACGGACTTGCCGTAGTGGATACACCGGTTCCCGTGAGATCACCGAAGTTAAGCGCTGTCGGGCGTGGCCGGCACTTGGACGGGTGACAATCCGGGCCGCCATGCGCTGTTGCCATTTTTCGGGGTGCTCTCAGCCTCGCGATACCAATTGAGGAGCTACTCGACCGAATAGTAGCGGCTCTGGTCAAAGAAAACCATCAAAACAACCGGGAGAGCGGTGTGCTGACTACACGCCCCTCCTATCTGCATCCTCTGCTGAGGATGATTCGGCGGTCGGATAGTCTCGATGGGCTACTTGTGGCCTGTAGACGGAGTGCTGCTGCTGCTGCTGCTTGCATTCGAATAAAGCGTGTTTTCATATACTTACTAGAATACTATAATAGTACACTATCATATATGTAATAATTACTGGGGAAATCTGGCTAAAAATGTAATTGTTCATTTGTTCAAAGTCTTAAATCTCTGAAAGTTCTTCAACGATTGCTTTGAAATTATGAGACAACGTTAAATCGAAATATGCTGATGTTTTGTATGTTCATGTTTTTGATATATATAATGTATAAATAAATATGTAATATATAAAGGGGAAAGATTATTATTCTTGATCGATTTACTTTAAATTTTTACGCAATACTCTAATGAACATTCGAACAGATATAGAAAGTTGTATTTATGGCTTATCAGTTTATGATTAGAATACCACTACCGAATCTGGATATGCAGTAACAATAAAAAAAAGGCTCAAGGAGGGTGAGACGCGAGTGGGTGGTGGTGGTGGGGGGCGGAGGGGTTGGAAATGGACAGAAAGCTGGGAGGAAATGGAGACAGAAAGCGGAAAGGAGAATACGCACAGGGAGAGGGATAGAAGGAGGTAAAGAGAAATGGTGAGGAGAAGATGGACATAAAAAGAGGGAGGAGGTGATGGACAGAAAGAGCAGCAAGGAGGAGGAGATGGACAGAGACAGAGAGGGAGAAGAAGATCTGGGCCTATAACCAATTCTCAAAACATGTTAGAAACGTGTGCTCTCTGTTTTCTTTCTTTTCCATTTCATCAAACTGACTCACAGCAACGCGTGGCTAGGAACGCGATTTATAAATAATACAGCACTCTATTTGCCCTTCTAACCAGAGGGGCAACGATATTTGCTCAGTGTGCGTGAATGTACGTAAAATTAATTTAATTAGATTTTTCTTGCTATTTTTAATTGTATTACGTAACATGCCTCGTGTGTGCGTGTGTGTGTGTGTGTGTGTGTGTGTGTGTCACAACTCCACAACAGGCCTCAGCAGTCCACCCACCGCACCACCGCTGTGCGGTTCGGCCCCAGCCCCGGGAACGTCTCATACTAGGCGAGTGTAACCCCAAATGTTTGAGTGGTAGAATAACAATGGTGTTCGCGTACGTGGAGACAGTGTTTCCGCAACAATCGTCGACATAGTGTAACCGAGGTAGAATAAGGGGAACCAGCCCGCATTCGCCGAAGCAGTTGGAAAACCGCCTTAAAAACCATCCACACTCTGGCCGGCACAGCGGACCTCGACAGTAATCCGCCGGGCGGATTCGTGCCGGGGATTGGCAAGCCTTCCCGCTTGGGAAGCAGCGCGTTAGACCGCGCGGGTAGCCGGGAGGACTTTTTTAATATGCATTACTAAAATTAGTGATGTTTCTAATAATATTGTTCTGGGCATTAAAATCTAAAACACCATGAATAATCATGCAGTGTGCTATGTGCTTTGATACATACACTTTTTCATCACAAGTATCCGGACACCCCTAACTAAGACGCAATTGACCACCAGATGTCACGAGAGGCTGATCCGCAACTATAAAAGGAGAGTCAGTAAGAGCACAACTGATGGTCTCAGTGACTTCGAACGTGGACTACCCATTGGATGTCACCTGAGCATTTCAACCCTTCTAAAGCTACCCAAGTCGACTGTTGGTAATGTGTGATTGTGAAGTGGCAACTTCAACGAAAATCCACAGGTAAACCAAGGCCAAGCAGACCACATGACCCCTGACGGACAGGCACCTTCCCTAATGGCGGAGAGTGGCTTCAAAATCACGTGGATTCAGCGGAAGGACTCACTCGTGAGTTCCAAACTGCTACCAGCTGTCCAAATAGCACAATGAAAACTCACAGAGATTTAAAAATAATGGGATTCAGTGGTCTGACAACTCCTCGTAACCCACACATTTCTGTCGTCAATGTTAAGCGTCGGTTGAGAAGGTGTAAACAGTGACGTCACTGGACAGTGGAAGACTGGAAACGAGTGGTTTGGGGTGATGACTCACGTTGTACCCTGTGGTTATCCGGTTTCGCTGATGCCCGGAGAACATTACCTGCCATCATGTGTAACGCCAACAGTGAGGTGCGGAGGGGCTGGTGTTACGGTGTGGGAGTGCTTTTCGTGGTTAGCGTGTGGTTCCCTTACTGCTCTTACCAATACGCTAAATATTATAAGATATCAACACATTTTAAAGCATTCTGCACTTCATACAACAGAGAAACTTTTCGGAGACAATGATTGTTTGTATTAGGAGGACAATGTATCTTTTCATTAAGCATCATCTGTGATGGAATGGTTTGTGGATAATAAATGAAATTATTACTTTATATATATATATATATATATATATATATATATATATATATAACTTACTACAGCTGCTAACTGTTAGAAGAAAAGCACTTTAATATCCACCACCTGTACATTTCAACTGTATTCTTTACCGATTTCGATTGTTATGAATATCATAACTGGAAGAAAAGTCTCTTGGGATGCACCGCATTTCTTCCAGTTATGATGCTTGTTATAATCGGAACTAGTAAAGAATAACGTTGAAGACGTTCATCTGATGGCTACAAAAATGCTTTTCTTCAAATTCGTGGAATAACAAAGGCTGTCCAGAGTCCCGATCTGACCCCAGTGGAACACCAATGGGACGAATTAGAACGTCTGCTTCACTCCAGAGCCTGCTTTCCAACATCACTGCATTCTCCAGTTTCGGCTCTTGAGGAAAATGGGCTGCCTTTCCTTCAAAGACATTCAGACGTCTTACTGAAAGTGTCCCCAGCGTAGTTCAAGCCGTCATAAAGGCAAAGGTTGGACAGATTCCGTATAAATGTCCACTAATAGGTGTCCAGATGCTTGTGATCAGAGTGTGTACATTATTGAGCGCTTATGATCTCAGCTATTTTACCCAAAAATTTATGTATTTCAGCGCGTCTGAACAAAATAGGTAGGGTTAACCTCATCTAAATTCGGTAAACGAGCAAATACAGCGCAGCGAGTTGCTCACTCACAACAGAAACCACTGTTGGGGCTTCAGTCCATATGGCAGCAAAGAAAGGACCACCGATAGTTGTCTCCAGTAACACTGGATAAATGAGAGGACCGCGTCATGTTATCAGAGTCCCAGTTCTGCATACGGTATCACTGTCTACGTATTTTTGCATGGCGTCTTCGTAAAGAACGGATGTAGCTTTCCTCATCGTACAAGAGATTTACCCATGTGGTACATGTAGCTGCCACACTGCGCAGTTGTTCTGCGGAAAAACTACGCTTTAGCAGTTTTGAATTGACAATGCTGGCTGATAATGAAGGTGACCTTAAAGAGGAATACATTTATTAGGTTAGGTCTGTGAAAAGTACAAGTTGACGGTTTCAGAAAAGACAAAATCAAGGGTTTTCAAAGGGAAATAATCTGTTCGGACAAAAATTGTGATCATCAATAAAACAATAGAATATGCCAAACGTTTTAACTATTTGGGTTGTGACGTCATATATGTGACGGAGCCATACAGAAGAAATCAGCAAAGTTCGGGATTATATGTGGAACTATAAACACAAGTCTAAAAAACAAAATGAGGAAAGAAGCATGAATGAAATTTTTTAAGACAATGGCAGTTCCAGTGCTTGTTTACGGAAGTGAATCATGGCTTGAAGGTCAACGTTATGAAAGTCGAATACAACCAACAGAGATGATGATTGTAAGACTTGGGTTGCGTTGTTTGGGGGAAGAGACCCAACTGCGAGGTCATCGGTCTCATCGGATTAGGGAAGGACAGGGAACGAAGTCGGCCGCGCCCTTTCTAAGGAACTATCCCGGCAACGTTTGTATGGGCATAAAGGGATGTACAAGAATCGACAGATTCCAAATTCGGAAATTAGTGCAGAACTGAACATAATAAACATCCTCAATAAAAATACAAGACAATAGGAGAAACTGGAATTAACATATCGAAAGAATGACTGAAGAAAGATTTCCTCTACAGGTAAGAAGATTTAAGCCAATTGGAAGAAGAAGGCAAGAAAGAGAGAGGAAGCAATGAGTACCGTAACAGGCGAAACAAAGAAAGGGTCAAATACTTGACCTGAAGATGATGATATATTGACAATAATAATACACTTTACGGCTATGTTCGCATGATCGAGAAACACTTTTAAATCACTATAAATACAGAAAAATGGTATGAAATTGTGAGTACTCCACAGCGTTTTAAGAACACAATCGTGATGGATCTATTTTACTACACCACATTTAACATATTACACATTTTATTTCCATGTACTGTTTTATTCTAGTCTGCTGTCCTGTATTACCAAGTTGCAACTTGTGCCTCACAGTGCTTCATGGTGACGTCAGAGCTTGTCTAAGAACCAAAAACAGGGCCCCAAGCACTATGGAACTTAACATCTGAGGTCATCAGTCCCCTAGACTTAGAACTACTTAATCCCAACTAACCTAAGGACATCACACACATCCATGCCCGAGGCAGGATTCGAACCTGCGACAGTAGCAGCAGCGCGGTTCCTGACTGAAGCGCCTAGAACCTCTCGGCCACAGCGGCGTCTAAAAATCATTTAATTATATACAGGGCCACCAAATGATGCAGGCCGCTAAGCGCAACTGTCGGACAGCCATAATACGGACCAACGTTTGACAGTTAACCGTTAGCGATAATATAGCTCACGCAGTGCTGTTTTTGCGATCTTGTTTTATGTCTCTTTTGACACTTTCAACTACAGCCACAATGCGCCTTTACAGGCATTACTGTAATGCTTTCACGTATACTTTGATTTATAACGCATTCAAATGAGCCAACGTGCTTATTATCTCCTTCAGAATGTCGCAGTGTTAGATTTCCACCAGTACTGCTAAGCGCTACGCAGATCAGACTTTTCTAATCGGCGTGTCACTACTTTTCTACTTTTTACTATCTTGCATAATCCTGAGAAGTGTGTCACGATATTTTGCACCATTCAGACGTCTAAGCTTTATAATGGAGGGAATAATCCTCATCAGAATGCTGAGAGATAATACTGTAACCTCCCCACAATAATTTAAAAAGAAAAAATTGACAATATTATTTAAGAAATGCTAATGGACATTGCGCTAAGTGTAACCTCGCCACAATGAAATCTACTGACAATGACAATTAAATAAAATTAGCAATCTGACTCAAATATAAGTTCTTCACAAAAAATTAAGGTCAATTCAGTGATAAGAAAATTCAATTAAACCGAAATATCGGTCTTTGGCCCTGTGCAAATCAGAATTAAACTCTTACCTCATTGTAACTGGTATTCAAATTTCTGCTCTTATTCGTGCGCACGCCTTGGAGGAACTGCATTGCAAATAATAATATTCCTTTTTTCTGTGATTGTACTGAAATTTTTCTTCAAAAGAAGTGGAATGAAATGGGAAGTGCAACGAAATCTTTAGTTCAATAAAAAAATTAAATTTTTGAAAAAATGCTTTTGAAATAAAAATTATTATTGGGGCACTTGTTGGAGATTAATTACAATAAATAAATTTTACATTATCTAATGATTATATTAATTAACAGTATACCTCATTCAGCCTCTTGACCAGAATGCCATGTCGACGCTTGCCGAATCCTTACACGCACCACTCCACTCGACTGCTATTACCGACATACTGCACGCAACTGAACAGAGCTACTGCTCGCAACGACTACTGACAGAGTACTGCTCTGCAAAGCGACAACTAGCGAACTGCTCTACATGACGACTACTACTGCACTGCACTGCACGACTACTACTAGCGAACTGCTCGCAACTAAATCGAGCTACCGACTGAGAACCGCTCGCAACACTCGCGCGGTCAAGCGCAGACTCTCTGGTCAGAGACGCTGCAATGTCTCGCCATCGCTGCTACGTTACATACGTGTTTCATAACCCTCCACTGGGGGGGGGCAAAAATTTGGCAGCGATGGTGAGTCATTTGGACTTGCCAATCGCGGCAAAATTTTTTATTAATTAATAAACTTCTACAATTTACAGAATATTTAGATGTAGTACATGAATTAAATGTGGTGCACACGCACTGAGTACAAAATATATCAGACAAAGACAAAATGTGAGTACAAAACATAGTAGCAAATCAGAAAAATGTATATACAAATTATTTGACAGATAACAAAGTGCACACGCACTGAAAAAATTCTTTGGCATATTCAGAACAAATAGACAGACTGGCTAAAAATATTATGTTGACAAGTGACATGAGTGCACATGCACTGCAGTTGAGAACATATCAGTAAATGATGAAATGTATATACAATTAGTAACAAATGACATAAGTGCATATGCATTGAAGTATTGAATATACAGAATAGTACAAATCATATTGAAAAATGAGAAAAGTGCACAGGCACTGAAGTTCAGTAGAAAACATATTAACACCTAACATAAGTGCACATGCACTGTAGTTCAGAACATATCCTTAAAATAAAAAATGTATACACAATATAAAAGACAAGAGTGCACATACTGTACTTGAGAACAATTCGAAAAAATGTCTTTAGCATTTTGGCAATAAATAAACATAATAGCAAAAAAATCATGTCCAAAGTGCACACGCACTGAAAAAATGTCTTTAGCATTTTCACAACAAATAAACATAATGGCAAAAAAAAAAAAAAACATGTCCACCAGTGACATAAGTGTACTCGCACTGGAGTTCAGCGAATCAAAAAAAAAAAAAAAAAGTATAACCCACGAACATAAATGATGTTACCAAAAAATGATTTTCATTATGTGACAAAAATTAGGATTGGAAAGGGAAGGATTGCATCATGGTTGTAGCACTTTAGATTGCACACAGCTGTTCTGAAAGTCCATATCTTTCCACAGAAGTACAACACCAAGTGACACAATTTGAAGTTCTTTTCCCATCAGAATTTATCAGTGTAGCCAAGACACTGAACTGTCGTAGTAATGTTCCATGTTCTCATTTTGGCAGTACCCTAGTTACACCAAACGGTGGGACCATAATAACGTCTTCACCGCTCACGGTGGTGGACAGCATGTCGTGTCAACACCACTCTCTTACAAGGCACACCAACGTAGAATTAGTGCAAAACCAAATATAGTGCTCCATGATCACTGGGATAAACAGGACAAATGGACATTGCAGTAATTCAGGGTAGTTAGCTCATGAGGTGAAGGACATTAAGTCACATAATATTGACAATTACAGACTTAATTAGTAGTTTGTGGCATTCATAGCCCAGTTATTGAACATTTCTGTACCAAGTATGTAGTATTACAGAAAAATGTTCATTAATTGTTTTACATAGAATCAGTAGCCTTCTTTTCCTAGTTACAAAGTATAGCATGGTTAATTAATCATTTGTCATTCCAATAGTATTAATCATTAGCCTTTTCCTAATTACAGTTAATTAATCATGTGTCATTCTAATATAGTAAGAATCATTAGCCTTCTCCTAATTACAAAGCATTATTAAACAGTCACATTCATTTCCAATTACAAAGTATGAACATTGAAAACAAGAGCTAATTAATGGCATAATTAATAACAATTCATCAAGTGACTTTAATTATTGGCACTCAGTGGCCAGCAAGTATTCAATAGAATCATCATTCAGTATTATTCAGATCATTACGAAGTCATTATTAAAATCAGTTAATTACAGTCATAGCATTAATAATCATGGGCATTATAAGTAGTCTCATTACAATAAACAGTGTTTCTCCTTCAGTAGTATTCAGATCATTACAAAGTCATTATTAAAATCAGTTAATTACAGTCAAAGCATTAATAATCACAGGCATTATAAGTAGTCTCATTACAATAAACAGTGGCAGGTATTAGCTAGTGACAAAGCATTATCTTAAATATATACTTTTTTTGTCTCATTAAGAAGTCATTACTCAAGCGACATACTATTCAGAGCTAATCAGTATTACTCAGAACTTTCTCAAACTGGTATCACTATTTGGGACTGGTAATACATTTTTTTCTTTTTTGTTAGCAATGCATTGCATTGGGATCGATAATTAATTGCTGAGGCATAACACTATTTGTTTTTGACCTATTGCTGCAAATGAGGATAGGGAACGTCATTCGTCATGAGTCAGCTGTAGCAAGGTTATGTAACAAGGCAGTATATGTGATCACATTTATAAATCATAAACACAAATGGGTAAAAAACGAAAATGCAAGTACTAGAACAGGTACAATAACTAACAGGTTTAGTAAGTATCATGAAAAGCTTCTCCTGAAAAAAATATACAAAATGGATTATTGACCTGAAAGAAGAAACGCACACTATGCTGAAAAGTAGTGAACTTCGAATTAACAGGTAGTGAAATGTGTATAAAAATGTGTTCTATAGCTGACCTTTCCAAAACTTTCCGTCATCCTACTATGCAATATAACACCTGCTGTCAAAACAAACTGCAACAAATACTTAAATAACTACATAGCATAAATACATAACTTCAACATTATCCTCATCTGTAAAGAAAACTTCATTATCCATATCATCATAACTTCATTATTATCATCACCTGTAAAGAAAAACTTCATTATTCATTACACAACTATTCCTTATCTCTAGCATATTTCATCACTAAAACTAAGATGTGTAGTTCTGTCTGACAGCCTGCATCAATTACCTTGTATTCTGAAAGAAAAAATTAGTTAAGACTGCTATTCTACGGTGAGTATAGTATATTCTTGTTAATGCCTGCCAATCCTGATCCATTTACTCTTCCTCATAAAGTTATTGCATCTTCTTTCGTTTATTCCGTAGGTGAAATTCCCATTTCTGTTGAATTTATTTCTTACAATCATCATTTCTTTCTGAAATTGATTAACAAAGATTAATGTCTTGCATTTAAATCATATACCCACTAAATAATGACTGGTTTATGGTGACACAATTAAGCATACAGCATAACATGACAGAAAACGTAATATGTCAAAGACATTGACAGTGTTCAAAGCTAAAATGTACAGAGAATATCACAATGCAGCAGCAAAATGTAAAACAGTCTCGATGTTGAGATGTCATAAGGCAAAAAAATGTCAAAGTCACTGGTGTGTTATATCTTAACTATTTCACAGTGCATACAAACAAAACTGGAATACAATCATATACACAAAAAAGTGGAAAAATGTGCACGGTCTGATGTGTAACGACAAGAAAAGCGACCTGCTAACCTTACCTTGCCGGGCACTTCCAAGAAAAAATACGATAATCATCAGTAATTAGTCAGGTGAAATAATTGCATTAGTAAATGGTATCATAGTGTGTTGAATCATACAGTGGTTTCACTCAATAAACGGTTTAATGTTTGAGATATGGTGATTGCCTTTCGATTTTCTAGTTCTCAAAGTTTCGACGTGTACAACATTGGGGTGAGGGATGCTGCGAATCCGATATGGACCTGCGTATAGAAGTTCAAATTTACTGCACTTACCTTTTAATTTGCTGGATAAATAATGTGTACGTACTAATATTTTCTGTCCAACGTGAAAGTCGCGGCGTGTACAAACCTGTTTTTGCTGTCTTCTCCGGCGCTCTGCGGCACGTTTGATGTTGTTCAGCGCAATGTCAATTATTTCGTGGTGTCTTAGTCGCCGACATTTGGGGAATTTTACTAATTCTTTAATTTTGTTTGGTGGTTCAACGTTTTTCAGTATAACAGACGGAGATAGCATAGTGGATTCATTTGGAATGGAATTAATTACATCTTGGAATGAGAGTATGTGTGTATCCCAATCAATATGTCTTTTGTGGCAGTATATTCTACACAGTTTACCAATTTCCTTTATTAATCTTTCACAGGGGTTCGAAGAAGCGTGGTACTTGGATATATAGATCGGAGAAATGTTTCTGGCTCGTAACATGCGTGTCCATACGCTACTACGAAATTGAGATCCATTGTCAGAAATTACTTTCATCACATGCCCTACATGAAATAGAAAATGTTTTACAAATGCCTTCGAAACAGTTTTGGCAGTAGCTTTGCGTAATGGAGTGAAAGTAACAAATTTTGAAGTGAGCTCAACAGCGTCAAAGATGTAGCAAAAACCTCTGTTAGTTCTGGGAATCGGACCAAAAATATCTACAGCGGCCATATGTCTTAATTTAACAGGTATAATGGGATATAATGGAGGAATATGTGAAGTGGTGTCTGAGTTAGCTTTCTGGCAAATTTTACAAGACGCTAAAACTCGTCGAATACGTTTCTCCATGTTGGTAAAATAACAGTTCTGTCTCAGTATAAGAAAACATTTTCGTGCTCCGTAATGTGCGTAGCTTAAATGAGTGTACCAAATTAATTTGTTAACCAGTTCGTCAGGAATGCATAAGCAATTGTTGCTGTCAGGATGAGAGCGGCGAAACAGAATGTCATTGCGTACAGTGTAGTGGTTCCTAATCGTAACATTATTCCTATCTTGCCAAAGGTGTTTAATTTCTTTCCACACGTTGTCTTTATTTTGCTCCTTTGCTATGTCCTGTAATGACGATGAAATAAAGTTTTCAAATGCAACTTGTTGAATGTACATGACACTGAAATTTGTTTTGCAGAAGTTGGTTGCTACGTCTTGCTGATTGTTGCTGAGAGAACGCAATAGTGCGTCTGCTATAACATTTTGCGTGCCGGGAATGTGAACAATCGTAAAATTAAATTCCTGTAAATAAAGTTTCCATCTACTTAATCTATCGTGAGTGAATTTGGCCGAAAGTAAAAATTGTATCGTTCTGTGGTCTGAGTAAACGGTGGTATGTCTGCCATAAAGAAAGTGCCTAAATCTCGTGAAAGCCCATACAACACATAATGTTTCAAGTTCTGTAACAGAATAATTTCGTTCAGCAGGTGACAAAATGCGACTTGCAAATGCGATGTTTTTAATTACTGTAAAACCATCTTCTTCAATTTCCTGTAAAATGTGTACGCCTAAAGCGGTGTTGGAACTGTCAGTGGCAATGGAAAAATTTCTGGTAAGATCTGGGTGCGATAAAAGTGGAGCATTCAACAAAGCATGCTTCAAATAACATTCTCGTGAACAAAATTCTGCGCGTCAAAAGTAATGTTTGCGTTACTGTAATATGCAATCTGTGCTGTATCTGGTTAAAATCTATCGTACGTGTTATTATTTACGGGAGAATGTTGTGGCATATCCACTATATGAACTGTTCTGTTATTTCTAACTGACGTGTTACGCTATGGATGACACCTATTGTCTGTTTCATTCATGATTATTCGTTGTTGCTGATGTTGTTGCTGCTCATAAGATCGACTGTTATTAAATGTACGCTGAAAATTGTGCTCGTTATTTTTTACGTCTGTCATGATAGTAATTTCTATACGGCGCATTGCGATACGAGTTGAAATAGAGTGTTGTCTGTACGTGGTTATTTCTTTGCTGCCATGCGTTACTATTTGTTGGAGCTGGGACTATACGTGCACGCGGCGAAATATTAAAGTTTGGTTGACCTTGTAGACTGCATTGTTGGTTAGGTATGCTAAGCGGTTGACTTTCATGCTATTGTGGTGGAAAGGTCTATTGTTACCAAAAAAATGCGTTTGCTGTTAATTTTACACATACTGATGATTACGATTTTATCCGTTATTAAAAATTCTCGTGATTCTGGAGTGCCTAATGAAAATTGTCACATTCGGTAAAAGTTTGTCACATCGGGTATTCATTACATATTCTTAATCCTAGGTAGAGCAATAGTTAAAGAGCAGTTTTGATAGATATAAAGGATAGTAGAAGAAAAGGCAGCAGTGCAGAAAACTAAAGATGAAACAGCACTACTACAGCTCGGGGCCCTATGCTCGCTACGGCACATATTCATTAAAGCGTAATGAATCCCCTGAGGTCATTTACGCACTGCAAATCAATTTTAGCTTTTACGTTGCAGGCAATAGCGGAAAAATTCCAAAAGTAAATTGTTGTAAGCACGTTAATTCAAGTTTCCTCATTACACGCAATGCTGATGAAAATGCAATAGCAAATTGTCGCATCAGGTTCAAAGCTAGCTTCTGCATTACAGGCAATAGCGGTGAATGTACAAAGATAAATTGTCGTATACAGTGCAAAGCGTGTACCTGTACGCTGTCATTATTAAATTCCTTAGATTTTCTTACAAATGCAAATTGCTCGAAATCTACGTTCTTGTCACTCAGTTTGAGACCACGTTCAGGTTTGTGTGTGAATCTGTTCGTCTGTGTCATTTCGGATTTCAAGTTGCATAGCTTTTCAGATTTTAAGTCGCGTAGCTTTTCGGATTTTAATTCGCGTAGTCTCTGTGAATTGTTCACATTATACACGCTGCGTGAGTCAGACAAATGTTCGCAAAGTGGCGGGTTCTGTGACGTATTGGTGATTGGAATAGTTTTCAACTCTGTTACTGTAACACTTTCGTCAATTTGATTGATCTGTCGTGCAAATTTCTCGTCAGCTTCCGTATTCGGAGTGTGTGAAACTTCCAATGACTTCAAATTAAACTCGTCGCGAATCTGTACTGCGTTTTTAAGGCATTGTTCAGTGACTGCATTAATTTCGTGTATCTGTGTTTCGTTTGCTGAACATTGTTCGGTGACTGCAATAATCCCGTCTTTATGTGATTCTGTTGTGTCTACACGTGTGCTACTTAATTCTTGTGCAACAGTGCCAACTTCTTTATTACTGTTTTTAGCACAAGCCTCAGTATCCTCACGTAAATGTACTTTATTGTCCCGACATTGCACGGTAACAGCTGTAATCTGCTCACTAACTTGTTTGTTCTGTTCTTTAAGATCGTCTTGTTTTTCGTTTGTGAGTTCGAAACTTTTATCAATTGTTTCGCTAGGTTGTTTGTAATGGTTGTCGAAACTTTCACTCTGTTGTCCGATCCATTCAATAAGTTTGTTTAGTTTTTTGTTCTGTTCACTAAATAGTTGTTTGACATCTTCACTCTGTTGTTGTAGCAATCTTCTCATAATTCGTACCAAGTCAAAATTAACGTATATACTATCTGTACTGTTTAGTGGTGGATCTGGAATTGTTTCGCTTTCCGTGACCATTTGGTCATTCTGTAATTTACAAAAACGTTTGTCAGTCGGATGTACACTGTCAGACATTATTTCGGAATTAAATAAATCCGTCCTACTTTCAGTACACTGTTCATTTTCACTAGACAAATTTGTCTGTACGTTACTTGAATTTTCCAAATCGGGTGTGTTAAGCTCGGCAGCGCTCATTACAATAGAGCGTTCTGCGTCATCAATTGTCGTCTAATTAACAGACGAGACAATTGAGTTCGTTTGTTCATCATTAAGATCTACATCATTATTGGTAGTTGGAATGCATTGTCAGTGAACGCAGGATTGTCATCATTACTCTGCGTGTCACAATTATTATCAGTCACGTTGTTTAAGTCGGTAAATTCATTCACAATACCTCGCGATACACTATTCATAGTCTTTCGCGGCATTTTTACAATAGTCACAATTTTTTACAAAATAAATAAGCACAATGCAAAAACAACACACAAATACAACAGAGCAACGAATTGCCGTTGACCTGTAGAAAGAAAGTCACAAGTTAATAAAAGCGTAGCGCCAAATCCTAATTATACTAAGCAAATAAGAGCAGATATCTGTTTTTCAAAAGATTCTCAACGAAATACGATCCTGGACTGGGTGTCGCCAAGTGTAACCTCCCCACAATAATTTAAAAAGAAAAGATTGACAATATTATTTAAGAAATGCTAATGGACATTGCGCTAAGTGTAACCTCGCCACAATGAAATCTACTGACAATGACAATTAAATAAAATTAGCAATCTGACTCAAATATAAGTTCTTCACAAAAAATTAAGGTCAATTCAGTGATAAGAAAATTCAATTAAACCGAAATATCGGTCTTTGGCCCTGTGCAAATCAGAATTAAACTCTTACCTCATTGTAACTGGTATTCAAATTTCTGCTCTTATTCGTGCGCACGCCTTGGAGGAACTGCATTGCAAATAATAATATTCCTTTTTTCTGTGATTGTACTGAAATTTTTCTTCAAAAGAAGTGGAATGAAATGGGAAGTGCAACGAAATCTTTAGTTCAATAAAAAAATTAAATTTTTGAAAAAATGCTTTTGAAATAAAAATTATTATTGGGGCACTTGTTGGAGATTAATTACAATAAATAAATTTTACATTATCTAATGATTATACGTATTAATTAACAGTATACCTCATTCAGCCTCTTGACCAGAATGCCATGTCGACGCTTGCCGAATCCTTACACGCACCACTCCACTCGACTGCTATTACCGACATACTGCACGCAACTGAACAGAGCTACTGCTCGCAACGACTACTGACAGAGTACTGCTCTGCAAAGCGACAACTAGCGAACTGCTCTACATGACGACTACTACTGCACTGCACTGCACGACTACTACTAGCGAACTGCTCGCAACTAAATCGAGCTACCGACTGAGAACCGCTCGCAACACTCGCGCGGTCAAGCGCAGACTCTCTGGTCAGAGACGCTGCAATGTCTCGCCATCGCTGCTACGTTACATACGTGTTTCAATACTCAAATTGCAGACATGCATAATCCGATGTCTCCACCTATAGTGTTCCGTATAAATGTTCGTGTTCACTCAAAACGGGGTGGTTACTGATTAAATGTAAAGGAGAATGAATGGGTGTTGAAATCTGTCTACATCTAATTATTCTAGTGTAGAGGTGTGGCTTTTTTTCCATATCATTCGTGTTTCCGTCAAGCGCAGCTTATACATAAAGCTTATCCAGCCCTCTACTGCTTAGATGACCTGAAAACCACAAGAAAACTGAGCATCAGAACCGACTCAGAAGGAATTGAGACAGCACGTTCTAGATACGTTACTGACTAGCTACATCAGTCGGCACGATCTGATAATCTACACTCCTGAAAATGGAAAAAAGAACACATTGACACCGGTGTGTCAGACCCACCATACTTGCTCCGGACACTGCGAGAGGGCTGTACAAGCAATGATCACACGCACGGCACAGCGGACACACCAGGAACCGCGGTGTTGGCCGTCGTATGGCGCTAGATGCGCAGCATTTGTGCACCGCCGCCGTCAGTGTCAGCCAGTTTGCCGTGGCATACGGAGCTCCATCGCAGTCTTTAACACTGGTAGCATGCCGCGACAGCGTGGACGTGAACCGTATGTGCAGTTCCGGTCGGCGGAAGGTGCACGTGCCCGTCGACCTGGGACCGGACCGCAGCGACGCACGGATGCACGCCAAGACCGTAGGATCCTACGCAGTGCCGTAGGGGACCGCACCGCCACTTCCCAGCAAATTAGGGACACTGTTGCTCCTGGGGTATCGGCGAGGACCATTCGCAACCGTCTCCATGAAGCTGGGCTACGGTCCCGCACACCGTTAGGCCGTCTTCCGCTCACGCCCCAACATCGTGCAGCCCGCCTCCAGTGGTGTCGCGACAGGCGTGAATGGAGGGACGAATGGAGACGTGTCGTCTTCAGCGATGAGAGTCGCTTCTGCCTTGGTGCCAATGATGGTCATATGCATGTTTGGCGCCGTGCAGGTGAGCGCCACAATCAGGACTGTATACGACTGAGGCACACAGGGCCAACACCCGGCATCATGGTGTGGGGAGCGATCTCCTACACTGGCCGTACACCACTGGTGATCGTCGAGGGGACACTGAATAGTGCACGGTACATCCAAACCGTCATCGAACCCATCGTTCTACCATTCCTAGACCGGTAAGGGAACTTGCTGTTCCAACAGGACAATGCACGTCCGCATGTATCCCGTGCCACCCAACGTGCTCTAGAAGGTGTAAGTCAACTACCCTGGCCAGCAAGATCTCCGGATCTGTCCCCCATTGAGCATGTTTGGGACTGGATGAAGCGTCGTCTCACGCGGTCTGCACGTCCAGCACGAACGCTGGTCCAACTGAGGCGCCAGGTGGAAATGGCATGGCAAGCCGTTCCACAGGACTACATCCAGCATCTCTACGATCGTCTCCATGGGAGAATAGCAGCCTGCATTGCTGCGAAAGGTGGATATACACTGTACTAGTGCCGACATTGAGCATGCTCTGTTGCCTGTGTCTATGTGCCTGTGGTTCTGTCAGTGTGATCATGTGATGTATCTGACCCCAGGAATGTGTCAATAAAGTTTCCCCTTCCTGGGACAATGAATTCACGGTGTTCTTATTTCAATTTCCAGGAGTGTAGATACGTTACTGAGTAGGTACACCAGTCAGTTAACGAATTACTTGTTCAGAAGTCACACAAAATACAGGGCAGAAACACGATCCTGTGTATTTCAGGATGGTATCGGCAGCTCAAGTGGAATTCATGGGGGGAGGGGGGGCTCCCCTCACGTAAAATGAGAAATGCTAGAATTCAAAGATACATGGGTTTTATTCCCAAGAACTACCACTGAGGGGTACACTATTTACGGAAACTGGCTACGGCCGTGGAGAGAACCACACATGGTCCGGAAAGAGCATTTTGCCCTCAATAGGAAGGACGAGTGTAAGTAAGGAAGCTGACAGACAGCAGAGCGATCCGCTGTTGCTGCCGTTATCTCGCCAACCTTCTTTCATACCTCACTTGACGGCACACGGTCCTCCAATTGGCTGGAGTGTGGCAAAAAGGTGGCGTCTCTCACTCTGCAATACCGTGGTGGCCTCTCAAGCTCAGCGTAATAGCACGTGGGAGCCGGCCACAAGTACTGCGGAGTAGTTTACGTAACAACTCACGTCACTGCCAGGGGCTAAGCTAAAATGATGGAAGTGGAACACAATAAAAAAATTTTGCCATTATTACCCGTTACCATGTACAACTCATCGCTTAACACAGTGCTACGCCATTCATCAGTAGCCCATGCTTTCAGTTCAAGGTAATGGTATCACTCTAAAACACAGGCGATTGTAATCTGGTATTAACGGCAAACCTACGAATAGTGCAATAATTCCCTACGCCGGCTGCTGCAAGTCACTGACCAATAGTACAGGATGACACAGAATGTTGGAGAGGGTCCTTCGTTTGTTCCCGGATGGCAGATGGAGGTGTAAAGGGTGTACAATCTGCTTGGAGCACAATATGGCCATCCTCCCTTTTGGTGGTGAGACATGATCGACAAGAATCTTGACGACGAGTATTCCTGCTTTCACTTTCCCATGCATCCAACATCTGGCCACAGACAAAAATATGGTCATTGCACGATTCGACAAGCCACCTAAATGGGGACCCATAGTCAGGCATTTTTGAAACTCTGTCGGGTGCTGATAATGCTGTCTCAAGCGAGTAGGCGGCCAGGCACTGTTCTTCACAGTGATCACTCAACAGCTATCGCTGTTCACACCCCTTACACACGGTCCAGTCATATTAATGAGACCACCGTCTACGTTCGACATTATCGTCTAATAAGGTGGCAGCACTAGGAGATGAGGGTATATAAAGCGCGTCGATGGATGCGGATGACTGTGCAGTCGTTGTCGTCCAAAAGGGCAAAACCATTAGTTCCTGAGCCAAGGGCGGAATGATCTGGGTTGGGGTTGGGTTGTTTGGGGGAAGAGACCAAACTTCGAGGTCATCAGTCTCATCGGGTGAGGGAAGGACGTGGAAGGAAGTCGGCCATGCCCTTTCAAAGGAACCATCCCGGCATTTGCCTGGAGCGATTTAGGTAAATCACGGAAAACCTGAATCAGGATGGCCGGACGCGGGAGTGAACCGTCGTCCTCCCGAATGCGTGGAATGATTTCCGAAACGGCTAAGTTGTAGCTACCCAAAACTGGCGTGGTGTACCACGGCCATAGACGACAGGGGTGAGTGACAGTTGTGGAGAGGTATACTGGTGAATAGACGTATAACCTTCAGCAGCTGAACACCCAGATGAACCAAGGCGCTACCAACAGTACTTCCTCAACAACGACATACTGGCAGCACAATGGATCAACACCCTTGGGGACCATTCCGCCCTCCCCCTCCCTCGCCATTATGTGCAGTTTGTTTTTCCTCGTCGTGATGGCATCTACCAGCAGGACAATGAAACGTGTCTCAAAACTCGCAGTGTACGTGAATGGTTCGGAGAGTACTGGACTCCCCTGGCCACCAAACATCCCGGATACAAAGCCCAATCGAGAATCTGTGGGACTACGTTGATCGGGCTGTTCGCACCATGGGTCCTCAAACGAGAAACCTACCGCCGCTGGCCATCACTGGAGGTGGCATGGCTCCATATCACTGTCGGTAGCCTCCAGAACCTCAGTGACTCTCTTCCTGCACGTAAGCACTGCAATATGTGGTTGTTCAGGCTTTTGACAGGTGGTCACAATGTCACTGGACCGTGCATGTACTCCAGGCCTGATAACAACACTAAACCACACTAAAGCACTCTGGCGGCTGTTCTACATGTTACAGAGGACTGAAACTCTTATCATTTACTTACTCGATGATGGTGTTCACATGGCTGAAGCTACATTGACATCTGACCATTTCATCTGAGTGCTTCACTTCTGTATTTGTCTGGTAGTATATTTAGGTAATGGAATAGTAGTTTTCCATTGCTTGAAAATGACGGCTTATAAAAGTCAACCGTGATGGGCGTCTTTACTGTTCTCACTAATGTGTTATGATAGTCAGAAAGACGTTCTAAAATGAAACTGCTTCAGTTAATGAAATTACATTCACAAATTATATCGAAGTAAAAGAAAATGTTTAAGAAGTGCAATACAGATCGCTGAATAGGACCCCCTAACTTTATCAGTGCTAGGGCCCGGCGCGGTCTTAAACCCACCCTGCCTCATCGCAATAAGAGCTCAGCACCTGCCGGAGTGATTTGAAACTTTTTTGAAATGACAAGTATAGTGATTTAAAGCGTTGAAATTTTATCGCTGGAGTGACTGAGAAATGTTCTGAAATTTAAGGGTAAGGTGGGTTCTCATTCTTGATTCCGTCGTTTCGCGCAGCATATACACTACTGGCCATTAAAAGTGCTACACCAAGAAGACGACGTGCTACAGACGCGAACTTTAACGGACAGGAACAAGATGCTGTGATATGCAAATGATTAGCTTTTCAGAGCATTCACACAAGGTTGGCGCCGGTGGCGACACCTACAACGTGCTGACATGAGGAAAGTTTCCAACCGATTTCTCATACACAAACAGCAGTCGACCGGCGTTGCCTGGTGAAACGTTGTTGTGATGCCTCGTGTAAGAAGGAGAAATGCGTACCATCACGTTTCCGACTTTGATAAAGGTCGCATTGTAGCCTATCGCGATTGCGGTTTATCATATCGCGACATTGCTGCTCGTGTTGGTCGAGATTCAATGACTGTCGGGCATAATATGGAATCGGTGGGTTCGCTGGATCCCAACGGCCTCGTATCACTAGCAGTCGAGATGACAGGCATCTTATACGCATGGCTGTAACGGATCGTGCAGCTACGTCTCGATCCCTGAGTCAATAGTTGGGGACGTTTGCAAGACAACAACCATTTGAACAAACAGTTCGACGACGTTTGCAGCAGCATGGACTATCAGCTGGGAGACCATGGCTGCGGTTACCCTTGACGCTGCATCACAGACAGAAGCGCCTGCGATGGTGTACTCAACGACGAATCTGGGTGCACGAATGGCAAAACGACATTTTTTCGGATGAATCCAGGTTCTGTTTACAACATCATGATGATCGCATCCGTGTTTGGCGACATCGCGGTGAACGCACATTGAAAGCGTGTATTCGTCATCGCCGTACTGGCGTGTCACTCGGCGTGATGGTATGGTGTGCCATCGGTTACACGTTTCGGTCACCTCTTGTTCGCATTGACGGCACTTTGAACAGTGGGCGTTACATTTCAGATGTGTTACGACCCGTGGCTCTACCCTTCTTTTGCTCCCTGCGAAACCCTACATTTCAGCAGGATAATGCACGGCCGCGTGTTGCAGATACTGTACGGGCCTTTCTGGATACAGAAAATGTTCGTTTGCTGCCCTGGCCAGCACATTCTCCAGATCTCTCACCAATTGAAACGTCTGGCCAATGGTAGCCGAGCAACTGGCTCGTCACAATACGCCAGTAACTACTCTTGATGAACTGTGGTATCGTGTTGAAGCTGCATGGGTCGCTGTACCTCTGCACGCCATCCAAGCTCTGTTAAAAATGACTCAATGCCCAGGCGTATCAAGGCCGTTATTACGGCCAGAGGTGGTTGTTCTGGGTACTGATTTCTCAGGATCCATGCACCCAAATTGCGTGAAAATCTAATACCATGTCAGTTCTAGTATAATATATTTGTCCAATGAATGCCCGTTTATCATCTGCATTTCTTCTTGGTGCAACAATTTTAATGGCCAGTAGTGTACAAACACAAATACGAGCACAGGAATAGAATACTTTTCTAATCTTTATCTGATACATTAAATGTCAACATTCGATTTTATCTACAAGAATCGAAGCTGTCCTGCACCTCTTTCACATACGGTATACTCCAGAGGAAATACGTTTCGTCCTGATGGCCTTGGTCTATTACCTTGCGGCGCGTAACTGTGGAGGCCCTTGCTTGGCTGTGTTCACAATAGTAGATTACTGTCGCCTCACTTCTCAATTATAACAAATTTCTCAGATACTTTCACGGAAACTTTCAGCACCAACCTCAATAGACGTTGTGTCTTTGTATTTACCCGTTAAAAAGGTAAATATGTCCATTCATAAAGCGTTTCTTACATCAATACTTCAGGTCATACAAGTGTTAAAGTACTAAAACGGAAGGAAGACTACCGTTTAACTTCCTGTTGACGAAGAGGTTCTTAACACGAGTAGTATGGCTGTGCCGCCATTGGTGCACAGTTCTAACTTTCGCCGCTAGTCGGCGATACAGTCGCCGAAAAATCAAAGGTAGCGGTGGCGAGAGATTTAAAATTTCAAGATGGCGCTGGTGGGAAATTTAAAAATTATGTCCATGATGGCGGCAGGAATATTTTATAAAAATGCAAGATGGCACTGTCGAGAAAATTTATAAAATTTTCCATAGCGTTCATTAAGATGAAACAGCCTCTCGCAGTGCAGTATTTTTGCCTAAAAAGGAATAGCCAAAAGTATCTGAATTTTATACCATATTTTTTATGCCATCTTCATAAAATGTTATTGCCAATATTTCTAAAAATGACATAAACTTCTTAACATGAATTGCATAAATTAGCATCACACACACACACACACACACACACACACACACACACACACACACACACACACACACAAACAAACACGTACGTTCCACCTCTGGTATTTCCTCTCTCTCTGTTTTGTGTCATATACTGTACTGTACTGTCTCGTCAAATTTCGTCTCACATGTGTGTACACAGCATCAAAACTTACTTAATGGGTGTAATTTATGATGATTTCACATCTGCAATTATTTATCAAAAATAAGAAGCATGTAACATTCTACCACATCAATATATTTCATTCTGACATGTGGTGTTTGATGCTTCTCTAAAAACGTTTATGTCAAATACTGCACCATCTTATCAGTAAATTTCATCTCTCTGCATTTTATACTTCTCTAACACGCAATAACTGTTTATCAAATATGGTACTGACTTATCAGCAAATCCCATCTCCTCCTCTCTTACGGTTCACTGATGAATGTGGATGTCTTGCAACTGATGGAACATTTTCGTGTAAAACTTGCCGTTCTGTAGTTGAGCCTGTCATTTTATTTCCGACAGCTATTGTAAACTTCAAGCTCTAATTGCCTGATTTATGATCTTCCTCTTCAATAGATGTTACATGATTATCATCTGAAAAATCAACTGCCGCCTTCAAAGCTTGCAAGAAAACTAATTGGTCTGCTAATTCATATGGATTAGTCCAATGGACTTAGTCGATATGAGTTGATGATTTGTTGGACAATATCTTCCAATTATGAAAGTAAATTTCGTTTTCACTCTCTCCCATGCCAATCTTTGTCATCTCTCAATAATGATCTGCCTCTCTTATCTGTTGCATGCTTAACAATACTGGCATCCATTGGAACTTACTGGTCTATAAGAGAGATGGTTCTGAGCATAGGTAGCCCTGACAATTTGAGCATAATTTTGAAGATCTTGTGTTACATAATCCTTTTATTGGCTTTAATTTTAAACAATTGATAATATTAGCCCCTCTTACACTGTGATTCATTGAATCATCCCCATCAATATCTATTGATGAATCACCTGTCAGTCACACTTCTGATATCGGATCAGATCTGGTGCTGTGTGCAGTACCACATGTTTTGGCTATTGTTTTACTACAAAATCATGCTGCCAGTCTACCTCATGTCTCTGCTATAATTTCCTTGCATAAGTCTTCTTTATTTCTATCATAATCAATGTGATCATTGTTATTGTCATCATCTCCTCCTCCTTCTCTACACTCTATTTAATGAAAACCTTGTTTTCTCTAGCCTTAATTGCTACATATTTGTGTGTCTCCTCCTCCTTCTCCCCCTTCTTCTTCTTCTTCTTCTTCTTCTTCTTCTTCCTCTCTTTTCGAAATAGCTATTCATGATTAGTCTTCGTAGCTGTTCAGAAACGGGCCTGATGGGAAGTTATAGTGGATGCTTCTTGAATTGTCTCTTCAGACACAATGTAGCTTCAGGTGTTTTAACATAGTCAACTAGAGCTTCTTCATGTGCAGGAAGAGGATAGCCATATTTCCTTTCTAAGATTCGATCTGATTCATTTACACTCTTTAATTTGATTTGCAGTCTACTGGAAGGTATTTTAAAATTTTCAGTAGCCTTTCTATTCGATAAACCTTCGTCAACAGCTTGTTTTGCTATTTAAAAATCTTCTGCAATTCTTTTAGCTTTGATTGTTTTATAAATTTTCTAACCCTCTGAAATATTTTCTGTCTATCTCATACATTTTCTAACCATCTGAAAAAATAAAAATTGATGCTATTGGATAATGATCGTCAGTTTACAGGGTGAGATTGCCATTATCCACATCCTTTCCCCTGCGGAGTAGTGGGGAGTGATAATCAGTTCATTGGTTGGCTGCCATTACTCTACGTACTTAAAACCCTACAACTACATGACGGAAATTATGGCTTATGTTGATGCTGTGCCGTCATTAGTATGTTAGCACAAGTAGTGAGACAGGCAATTAATTGGAATCCTCGATGCGTTAGGCTACTGAGAGAAAAAAGGTTTACGAATTATACCTTTTGTATGAGTGATAAAATTCATTTTGTTTTTTTCTGTTGTTACAAATCGAGTTCTAGTCTCCTGCTGTGACAATTTATTTTTAAGGAGCTTTTCCACATATAAAATACAAAGGATTCTGCGCTAACTTTTTACTGGATTCTATTGATGGCTCACATACTCTTATGTCAACCTCTAGCTGCATCAGTACTGCTGTCTGTTCATCGAGCGTTTAACATGATACAGGATAGTACAATTAAGAATACTGCTTGAATAGTGACAGTGTTTCTCGGCGATGTTATAAGAATGTCTAATCAGCGTTAGCTGTGAATACTGTTTAAAGTTCTCCACCCCGTTGAGCCCTCTGAGTTTGTGGTGAGTTTATGCAGTGACGAACATAGAGTAGAACTTTGAAGTGTCGAAAGGTCTTCATCGCACAGTTCGTTATAAAGCGTTATTCATTTCAAAATTTCATGATCAAGCAGAATATGCGGAATAAAGCGTGCAAAGTAATTAACAATAGCAAATATTTACACACCAACATAAAATTTTATGTTAGTGGTCTATACACAGAATTATCAATTAATATTATACTCACATTTAAATCAGACTTTAGTAAAAGACGCACCAAAAGTGAGCCCATATACTGAATATAAAACAGATCTCATCTCTTGAAGGCACATTTGGCAGTGCTCTTGTCTGCTCTAGGGGCATTGACAATTGAAATGAAATCAAAGAGTAACTTAACGATGAAGCCATGCATAACGATGAACAACATGTCAGAACATAGTGAACAGTTTGACAAAGATAAAATTTTCGTTACTTATATAGAGAAGGAAAAATGACATTAGATAAAATTTACATCTTTGTTTTTTATTTTATTGTATTTTATTTTATTTATTTTATTTTATTTATATGTTTAGACATCAGTCTTTTAACTCTAGAGATCCCCCTGCTACTATGGAAGTTACCCGTGATCGCGATGTCTTAACAGACGTCCTGCCACCTGAATGAGATTTTCACTCTGCAGCGGAGTGTGCGTTGATATGAAACTTCCTGGCAGATTAAAACTGTGTGCCCGACCGAGACTCGAACTCGGGACCTTTGCCTTTCGCGGGCAAGTGCTCTACCATCTTTATTTATTTATTTATTTATTTTTCAATGTCAGGCTTACCACCTTTGCTGACATACATTTTGTTGTACTACCGCATAAACAGTGTCTACAATGTCCATATGTTGACAAGTAGTGCCTAATTAGAAAATTAATGAATTAAGGAAATGAATAAAACTGAAAATGCCCAAATAAAAGACATGAGGACATTGCGGATAGTACAAATGCAAAAGAAACATGCTCCTGTAGCAATGAAATGAAATTCGTGTCGGGGGCGACACCTGCTCACGACCCGACGTTCGATAGAGCAAGAGAGCCATCTATCGACTCGTTCTCCAGACGTTGGTGTAAGACTGGGTCGTCTTCTCGAAATTAACTAAGGGTCCGTAAGTGTGATCGATGTCTATTTCGGCTTCTTCATCTATCTCATCTCTCACCCGTCACACCCCATCTGGCCGGCGGGTCAGTAAATGTAAGTCGCAAGTAATTAGCGAAGTCTTGCCCATACTTCTTATGCTGTTGCAGCTACGTGTGTCCATCCAAGAGAAAATGCCAAAAATCAATTTTGTCCTTTTCCGATTCGTTATACACGTAGTCCACCACCATTCCCCGTACCCATGTCACTGCATTGGTTTTTGGACCGGAAAATAAGATTCTTGGGGGAAAAAAAGTGTGTCTGATGAAACTGTGTGAGGGGCGGAGCGTAACAGGAACGCCAATATCTGTTGTGCCAAGTTCCACACTGGAGCCGTCCCACTACATGCTAAACGATGTTCATTAGTGTCCACTGTTGCGCAGCCTAAACATAGTGGAGTGTCTGCCACATGAATCGATTGCCACCGTTGATTCGTTGCGAACTTCCTATTTACCACCACATACCACGTTGAGTGTACCGACATTGGGAGGTAAACGTTCCGTATAGCGCGCCATTTCTGTCGCCAGTTCTTGTCTGGGTACTTCTTTTCCAGGGTATTCAAAAATGGTTCAAATGGCTCTTTGCACTATGGGACTTAAAATCTATGGTCATCAGTCCCCTAGAACTTAGAACTACTTAAACCTATCTAACCTAAGGACATCACACAACACCCAGCCATCACGAGGCAGAGAAAATCCCTAACCCCGCCGGGAATCGAACCCGGGAACCCGGGCGCGGGAAGCGAGAACGCTACCGCACGACCACGAGCTGCGGACCCAGGGAAGTCCTGGGACACCGGCGCAGTAAGAGTTGGTATACATCTCGCGTCGTCGGTAGTCGTGTTGTTGGGAAGGAATCTCTGACATAGCTAAACTCAAAAAAAAAAAAAAAAAAAGACTTGAAATGTGACAGCTTCGGTGAAATATGGCCCACATTGACTGGGGGCAGCATTGAAGTGGGCGCTAGTACACCGGCCAACGCATCCGAGACATTGCGAAATTGACCGCGCCACTGTCGGAAAATCGTACTGACGAATAACGCCCGTGCCTTTTCATATACGTTCGCTAGACCAAGTCCACCCTCTCCAGGTGGTAGCGTAAGCGTTGTGTATTGGATCTTAAACAGGTGTCCCACACTGACGTAGGTTCCGAAAGTTGCTTGTATCCGTGATGCCATTGTGCGCGTTAAAGGCAGGACATGCGCTACGTGAGTGAGTCTCGGTGCTAGGTGTACGTTAACATAGGTCACCCTCTGAATCATATCCAACGCTCTTAATTTCTGTAACAGCACCATTGTCCGCATCAGCTTCAATATGCGTCGGTAGTTATACGCTGCTGTCCGCTGCACATCCGTGTGGAACGTAATACCTAGGCATTTTATGGTCTTAACTAACATGATCGGGTCTTCCTCCCCCGGTTGTAATCCTCGACCGACATTCATGCAGCGTGATTTTTGTAGATTGAGCACGCTTCCTGCTGCCATCCCGTATCGCTGTATCCATGCCAACGCCGTACGTACTTCTTCGCCTGTCCGTGCCACCAGCATCACATAGTCAGCATAAGCGCGGCACTGAAAGGTCAGTTGTGGCAACGGCACTCCCTCCAACCGTCTTCGGAGACCATATAGACAGGGTTCCAAAGCCATTGCATACAAAAATATCGAAAGGGGGCAACCTTGACGAACTGACCTTGAAATAACAATGTAGTCAGTACCCCGCCCATTCACCGAGACCTTTGATCGCACGCCGTGTAACAGTCGCGTGATCACTAGAATGAAGGCCTGTGGGATTCCCAATCTGCCCATCACCGCATGCAAAAAGGTATGATCCACTCTGTCGAACGCATGATCGAAGTCAATAGCGACGAGTGCCCCACGCACTCGCCATGCCGCTGCTAATGCGAGGATATCTCGGTAGTCACCGAGCGCCGTATGTACGTTACTCTTACCGCCGAGGCAAGGTTGATCGATGAGGAGTCTATCAGAAATTGAGGACCGCAGGTGAGCCCCAAGGATGCGCGTGAAAATCTTATAATCGCAGTTCAAGAGAGTGAGTGGTCTATAATCTCCTGGCCTTCTGCCACCGCGTGGTTTGGGTATTGGGATGATGATACCCTCCGTGAATTCGGCAGGTATCTCAGTCTGCGGTAACAGGAGTTCGTTGTACATCTGAATCCAGGTCCGTCCCATGAGGTATGCAAAGGCGCGGTAAAATTCAGTTGGGAAGCCGTCCTGTCCTGGGGACTTGTTCGGAGCCCCCCTGGCAATTGCATCCGTCAGCTCGTCCTCTGTTATCGCTGTGATGAAAGTCTCTGCATCCAGTGGTGGTCCTCTATCTGGCATTTCCGAGATGACATCGTGTAGTGTCTCGTGGTTCACTTGTACAGGTCCATATAACTGGCAGAAATAGTCAGTAAACACATGCGCAATATCACGCTGGTGCACAACTTCCTGGCCAGTTTCAGAAATTAGTTCCCTGATCAATGTCCTGCGTCGTCGTTGGCGTTCATGTACTACGTGGTGCATGGAGGGGGTTTCGGCAGCAACTGTGTCCGCCAATCTCGCCCGGACCATTATACCTTCCATTCTTAGTCTCGTCAGCTGTAATAACTTGACTTTTATCCTGCGCATGGCAGTGTGCCTTTCCGGCGATGGTTGTTGCGTCATCAGCTCCCTCAGGGCATTAAAATAAAAATCAGCCGTCGTGCGGTTCCACTGCGATTTGTCCCGCCCGTATCGTATCAACGTTCTCCGTAACGTTGGTTTTGCGCATTTAATCCACCACTGGAGAACCGAGGTGTATGCTCGTTGGCGGCGAACGCAGGTCTCCCAGGCCGCCTCTATCGTCCGGCGACATTCAGCGTCACGTAAAAGTGCACAATTCATTTTCCAGTGACCCTTACTCTGCCATATCTTCTGACGCGTTAGTGAAATCGTACAGACGTACGCTATATGATCCGTAAAAGCCGCTCGCCAGATTTCGGCATCCAGTATCGCCGCCCGTAGAGCTCGTGTCACATACACTCTATCAAGTCTACTCGCCGAGTGTCCGGTTACAAACGTATAACCCGGTCTGTCGCCATGCTGCAGTTCCCAGGTATCCAGAAGTGCCATTTCGGTAATCAACGCACGCAGTTCCATGCATGGCACATAATGAGGTACTTGGTCCTTTTTGTCGACGACACATTTAAAGTCGCCGCCCACTATATACACTCCTGGAAATTGAAATAAGAACACCGTGAATTCATTGTCCCAGGAAGGGGAAACTTTATTGACACATTCCTGGGGTCAGATACATCACATGATCACACTGACAGAACCACAGGCACATAGACACAGGCAACAGAGCATGCACAATGTCGGCACTAGTACAGTGTATATCCACCTTTCGCAGCAATGCAGGCTGCTATTCTCCCATGGAGACGATCGTAGAGATGTTGGATGTAGTCCTGTGGAACGGCTTGCCATGCCATTTCCACCTGGCGCCTCAGTTGGACCAGCGTTCGTGCTGGACGTGCAGACCGCGTGAGACGACGCTTCATCCAGTCCCAAACATGCTCAATGGGGGACAGATCCGGAGATCTTGCTGGCCAGGGTAGTTGACTTACACCTTCTAGAGCACGTTGGGTGGCACGGGATACATGCGGACGTGCATTGTCCTGTTGGAACAGCAAGTTCCCTTGCCGGTCTAGGAATGGTAGAACGATGGGTTCGATGACGGTTTGGATGTACCGTGCACTATTCAGTGTCCCCTCGACGATCACCAGTGGTGTACGGCCAGTGTAGGAGATCGCTCCCCACACCATGATGCCGGGTGTTGGCCCTGTGTGCCTCGGTCGTATGCAGTCCTGATTGTGGCGCTCACCTGCACGGCGCCAAACACGCATACGACCATCATTGGCACCAAGGCAGAAGCGACTCTCATCGCTGAAGACGACACGTCTCCATTCGTCCCTCCATTCACGCCTGTCGCGACACCACTGGAGGCGGGCTGCACGATGTTGGGGCGTGAGCGGAAGACGGCCTAACGGTGTGCGGGACCATAGCCCAGCTTCATGGAGACGGTTGCGAATGGTCCTCGCCGATACCCCAGGAGCAACAGTGTCCCTAATTTGCTGGGAAGTGGCGGTGCGGTCCCCTACGGCACTGCGTAGGATCCTACGGTCTTGGCGTGCATCCGTGCGTCGCTGCGGTCCGGTCCCAGGTCGACGGGCACGTGCACCTTCCGCCGACCACTGGCGACGACATCGATGTACTGTGGAGACCTCACGCCCCACGTGTTGAGCAATTCGGCGGTACGTCCACCCGGCCTCCCGCATGCCCACTATACGCCCTCGCTCAAAGTCCGTCAACTGCACATACGGTTCACGTCCACGCTGTCGCGGCATGCTACCAGTGTTAAAGACTGCGATGGAGCTCCGTATGCCACGGCAAACTGGCCGACACTGACGGCGGCGGTGCACAAATGCTGCGCAGCTAGCGCCATTCGACGGCCAACACCGCGGTTCCTGGTGTGTCCGCTGTGCCGTGCGTGTGATCATTGCTTGTACAGCCCTCTCGCAGTGTCCGGAGCAAGTATGGTCGGTCTGACACACCGGTGTCAATGTGTTCTTTTTTCCATTTCCAGGAGTGTAGTTATCATAGCGTCCAGCGAACAACGGTGCTATCTCTTCGGTGTAAAAGGTCGCCCTTTCTCTTCGTTTTGTGCAGCCAGATGGCGCGTATAAATTGATGAAACGAACGCCGTCGACAGTGATCGCTATGCCACATGCCGAAGGGAGATACGTGACGTCCTCCAGTCCTATTCCTTCCCTGGTGAGGGTCGCCACACCGCATCCACTTTCATCGTGCACTGAATAATGTGCATCGTAGCCGTAGAACTCTGGCGGCGATGTGAAACGCACTTCTTGTAGGAATACAATATCCACGTCCGCAGCGCGTAACATATCTTTCAGCGTTTGAATTTTAAGTGGTGTCCGAATGCCATTAATGTTTATCGTGGCAATGCGGTACGCCTGGCGTGTGTTCATCAGTTGTAGGGCGGTGTCATTAAGCGTCTATCTGCACCCCCGGCGCTCCTCACCACACTAAGTTGTTCAACATTTCCCGATTCCTCCCGGCCTCTGGCCAGGGCTGTCCTCAATCGTCGCGTTCGTAGTTTCATTCTGTTCTGCTTGTCCATTGCTTGCGCCCAGTCCCCCAGCATATTTCCGGAACTGGTCGAAGGGTGGAAGGCAACGTCGTCACCGCTCTGATGTTGGACAGTTGTCATCTCCACTTCTGCCTTCCGGTCACCAGAAGGAAAGTTCAAGTTATCGTCGCTGTGTAATTCCTGCAATCGTCATCTCGGTATCTGTTGAATCCACTGGTCTCAGGTCGATACTGTCGTTGTCGTCCACTGTCCCCTCGGGACTGTGGCTATCGTCAGCAGAAGTCAGCCGACGCTTCTTTCTTCTCTTCGGGGAACGCTGTTTCCGTTGCCTTGCTTCCGCATCGGCTGTTTGGGTTGCGTATCCTCCGTCTTGGGCCTGGCCTATCACGCTCTCGGTGGAAGCACTGGCAGCCACCACGGATGAGCCTGGAACGGCCGTCAGCTGCATCTCTTGTGTGGTGTCCTGTGTCTGCTGTGGTGGAACCGGTGGTCGGAGTTCCAGTCCGTTGGTGTCCATGTTCTCTATAGGGGGCAGCTGCTGGTGCCCATCGGAAATCTCCCTCACATCGCCCCTCAGGGCTTCCACAAAGGTCAACGGTAAGACAGTCATCTGTTGTGGCGCCTGAACGTCATCCCGTGGAGTTTGCACTAAACGTCGCTGGAGGCATTCCGAGCGGACGTGACCTTTTTTCCCGCACCACGAGCAAGTGCGAGGTTGCCCATCATAGATTATAATTGCTCGACAACCTCCTATGTACAAATAAGAGGGGACGTGCTTTCGCAGTTCTATCCGTATTTGTCTCACCCCATTTAAAACAGGGTACGTGGTAAAACTCGTCCATTTTTCGGCCACATGGGATAGAACTGTACCGTATGGTCGAAAGGCGTCAGTAACAAGTTCAGACGGGACTTCAAACGGAAGTTCGAAGACTCGTATAGTGCGGATCCCCATTCCCGTGTGATCGACTGTAACGGCACCAACATTCCTGTCGGCATGACAGAAACGATACCCGTTCGCTGATCGTTGTAGAAGTCTTTCGCAAGCAGCCTCGTCAACAAGCTTGACATAGACGACACTAGAAACGATCGATAAATTGATTCCCACGATTTCCTGTGGATCGATTTGTACCTCTTGTTTTAAGAAACGTTCAATCTCGTGTGCCTTTGGTCGTGTGTAGTCGTTCGCAAAACTGAACTTCAAAGTCGTTTTTCTGTACGAGTGTGCCATCTCGTTCTAGACTCACAACACCGCACACGCGAAGCCGCTCCGGCGTAGACAAACAGGCGCGCGCACCACAGCGCGGCTGGCGGGCAACACGGTCCGCACTGTGTCACTGCCGAAGGCAGACTGCTACCGAAGCACGACTCACGACCGGCCCTCACAGCTTTACTTCTGCCAGTATCTCGTCTCCTACCTTCCAAACTTTACAGAAGCTCTCCTGCGAACCTTGCAGAACCAGCGCCTGTCCCTTCTTCTTGTCAGTGTTTTCCATGTATTCCTTTCCTCACCGATTCTTTGAAGAACCTTCTCATTCCTTGCCTTATTAATCCGCCTTGCGTCGAAAGGTAAAATTGTGAACGTCGCAGCAGAGATTAGTCAGTAATCAAAACAGAAGACATATTTGCAACCGCTAACTGGTTTAGTATAATGTAAACATAAATCGAATATAGATCACAAAATAAAATACAAGTTGTGAAAGAACGAGTTTCGAACCATCATGAGCTAAAATTTTACATGCGTATGACTAAATTTAATCATATGAGAATAGTCGAACATACAAAACATAACATGCAACAGAACCGGTTAGATAAGCCTAGATGAGTTGTAACAACTTGAAATAAAATAGCAGCTAATATTACAGATAAGGGGACACAGAGTAACTGCCAATAGTGCCACTGATACCGAACATACTTGTTAGGCTGGTCTCTTGCTTTTGGCAAATTTCTTAGGCTGGTCGTCTACAGGGCCATATGATTAAGAATTCGATAACAAGTATTTATTGTCTTTATATGTTTAATACTAAACCCAATTTTCATCACAATTTGTTTCAGGATGCAGTGCTGAACATTACTTCAAAATATAAATAAAGGAAGGACAGTCCTGTAAGTTTCATTGATTCAGTATAAACTATACTGTCGCAATAATCAATCTCACCATTAAACATGTTTCTATCAATGCTGCACAGAACTATCTTTACTAACATCTTTGTTTCTAGCATTTTTAGGTAGATGAAAATGTAACAGGTGTGTGTATTCAGTGATGTTATAGGTCTCGCCGATTTATGTGCACACGTTACACTTAATTACGTTTCGCGTCAGCTGTCAGTCTGCATTAATCATCGATCCTCTGCATTTCTTCCTACATTTGGCTACAGTCTTCTGGCGTATGCTGCCACCCTATAGCAAATAGCTTTGTCCACACAAAGCCTCATGGATTTTCTAGAGTTATCAATTAGATAACAGCCGCAGAACATCAAGGAAGTGTCCCCTGTTTTCATTATTTGCAGTCACAATCACAAACGATTTCTTATAAATAATCGATCTAAGCTGATGTATACCATTATGATATCACTGACAGAGGTTACAGTTTGCTTACTGTAGTGTTAAGTGTTAGCTTCCACCTATTGTAAACAATGATTAGGTCTTAGGTATCTATAAGGGGTACCATAATTAATAGCGAAAACTGACATGAACCACTTTACATGATAATAAAAGCGAGCACGTTCTGGTAAACATTGGTCTGTAAGCAAACTGTTTAAGAGATGACGGAGAATATGTGGTGAAGAGCGACCACTAACTTCAGTACGAAGTACTGTAAAACATATGAGAAATGTAGAATTTCCGATCAACTTCTCATTGACATGCGCATATATCTTACCACAGCAGCCACCTTTAACAGAAAATACAACGCTGCTTCAGCATATTCCAAGTTACAATTTACCGCACACTCATGCCTGTGAAAGCTGTTGATTTGTCTGGGGCAGAGGATATACAGTCGACAGTCAGCTGCAGGTCATAAATTGCTCGCGGTGCGTCACCATGCGTTACCTGACCTCTCTCCGCATCATAATATGTCTCAGAGTCAGACAGCACACTCCAAAGACTTAACAGTACACAGTAAAAAATCTCGTGTTCAGTTACTAGGGCGTTCATGTGAGCCACACCCAAAGCATTACAAGTTGAAGCGAATCAACCACTGGTAAAGCTGCGAGGAGAATTCATCTAAAATAAATTCCTCCTGCGGCTCTGTTTCGACGAATATGGGAATCTTGCAGAAAAAATCCCAACTGTGTGTGCAGAATATATTGGATAAATAAGCAGCTTCCAGCCGTCGCAGCTGAATATATGGAGATGCGGGCAAGGTGTGGAAAAGTCCTCTTATACCGCACTACAATGGGCCACAAGAAATGTCGACCCTGCAGATTAATGCCAGGACCAGTTTATCATTTCATAATCAGAAAGCAAAAAATCACAACTGCAATGGAATTACTGACTCACTATCACGATGAGTGCGGTGTGTGTTCAGGTCGGTCCAAGTCTACTAACGGCGGTGGTAGTGTCTAGTGGGTACCCACAAATAAACGACAAGGCATATAGGAGCTGGAGCACACTCCACTATTATGGCAGCCGGGCTGATTGCCATCTGGAAGTCCTGATATTCGCACAGACGACCACAGCAGATACAGCAGTCATGATTTCTGTTAGTATGTCAGCCCTACAAGTGATTAGAAGACATCAAAGTAGTTTTACCAACCCCATAGTTGCAGCAGATTATCGACGTTGTGTTTCAGAGTGCAGACGAACTATCGCAACTTCCTGATGGTATGGATGAAAGGCCCCTCTGGGATACTTGGAAGTGAACATGTAGATGTCCTAGCAAAGAAAGAACCTCTACATGGAGCTATTAAATATGATAAATTCCCTCTCATACATGTGATTACCATACTTAGAAAGTGTTGTCGTCGTACTGGCAAGGTGACTGGTCAAGGACATCCAGAATCAAAGGCAATCACTAAGCACTAAATGATCCCACTATTCTAAGAATGGCATTGCATAATAAGACACAAACTTCGAGAAGCCTCACGATAGTTACAGCGCAGGTGAAATTTAATCATTGCAAATTTAACAAACACCTCCCAAACTAAGCACGTGTTTGTGGAAAGGAAGAAGATGCAAACTATCTCTTCCTACAGCGTCGTCGTAACACAAATCGCACAAACGTACTTGCAAATACTTGCAAGTTCCCAAGAAGCCTCCAAAAGTTCTTAGCATTCAACGATACAGCAATTTATAAAGTACTATATTCCCACATGCTACTGAGGAGGATAAGGAGCGCTCAGCGTATGTATGAATGTCACTGTGACCCTCCTATATGAATGTGTCTGCATAGTAGTATATCTATACGCATGGCTGTAATATCAAATTCTGGCTCTTGTATACTGTTCTCATGTTCTGTCTAGATAATACTTAACGATCTACACAAAAATTCAATTATCTATCCGCTGCTTTTGAAACAATTCTTACAGAAATTAGGCATATCTCAAATCCGTACCAACGGCAGTTTATCACTTCTTACTGTGTTGCCAGTAGGATTTTCATAGCATACGACCACTGCGTATCCAGTGTTACGTTTTCGTCTTGTTTACTCATTTTAGTATACTTTGGATGTGGAAATTTGTTTTATTTCGGAATCTGTCTTGCTAAACCGTTGTAACTTGGTATCAGGACATTTAAACTAATGTATACGCTTAACTGGCAAAAACAAGCCGTATTATAACATTTCCGTTGTTGACATGGCTGTATAGACACATTCCTTACGCCAATAAATTTAAAAAGAATTATGCCTGCAGCTTTCGGATGGAAGCCGTCAGCGGGTGACGCTTGCTTGCAGATTCGATCCACGAACTTGTATTCCCAGTCGCAAATGTACACTAAACAGCTAGTATAAAAAATTGATCATTCAGTAAATTAAATACACGATCTTATGAGGACTTGGTAATAAGTCGAAACCAAGAATATCACTTGTGATCTATTGAAGGGGGTTCATCTTAAATTATAGTAGCAGAGTGCATGTGCTCAAGCTGCTTCTACTGCAGCGTTCAGGAAGCGGATCATTTTTAAAGGAAAAATTACAAATATGCTTAAGTACAGGGCTAACATGTGCATCAAAATACTTTAATATTCGGCTAGTCACTCCATCATATCCATGAGGGTCCTTAGTCTTTAGTGATTTATTTATTGACTCAGTCTCCCCCTTGTCACTATCGGAGAGAAGTATTTCAGACAATAATCTCGGAAAGGAATTTTCCAAGAGAGTTATAAGATCCCCTGTAGAAACTAAGTTTTCATTTAATTCATCGGCAATGCTCAGAAAATGGTTGTTAAATACTGTACATACATCTGACTTATCAGTAACAGAAATATTTTTACTACGAACTGACTTTATATCGTCGACCTTGTGCTGCTGACCACACACTTTCTTCACAAATCACCATATGTTTTTAATCTTATCCTGAGAATCAGCTATTCTGTTTACGTACTATATACTCTTTGCATTCCTAATAACATTTTGAAGCACCTTATTATACTGTTTGTAACGTGCTAAATCAAATGGTTCAAATGGCTCTGAGCAGTATGGGACTTAACATCTGAGGTCATCAGTCCCCTAGAACTTAGAACTACGTAAACCTAAGGACATCAAATGGTTCAAATGGCTCTGAGCACTATGGGACTTAACATCTATGGTCATCAGTCCCCTAGAACTTAGAACTACTTAAACCTAACTAACCCAAAGACATCACGCACATCCATGCCCGAGGCAGGATTCGAACCTGCGACCGTAGCAGTCGCGCGTTCCAGACTGTAGCGCCTAGAACCGCTCGGCCACCTCGGCCAGCAACGACGCACAAGCACACCACGCTGTCTGCTAAGAGGTTTCTATCGAAGTGAAGCGTCCCAGAGTTAGACCGTCTACTTTATTCTCCTGACCTAGCACCTTGTGACTTTTATTTTTTCTCCAAAGTCAATCTGCATTAAAAGAACAACATTTCAGTCAGTTGAAGCAGTGAAAGAGAAAACGGCACGCTTCATCTAGGAATTCGCTGAGGAAGACCTCCAGTACTGTTACCAACTATAGAAATTCGCATGGAGCGATGTATGGATAGAGGAGGGGAGTATACTGAGGATGACAATAACTAAATGTGTATGTTTTTGAAATAAAATGTTTTACAGTAATAGCCCCGTCATTTTATAGCCACACTTCGTATATGATATATTTACACCAAATTGATTAGTTAATGAGCCATGACTTAAAGTAAGCTGTTGAGACATGAAGACCAAATATATATCTTTCACTCAGCAATGGCTTCATTACAAAGTTTATGGCTCCAACTGAAATTGAAAATGCATCTCTCTCGTTCCAGTCCTCTAAAATCGTCCGATTTTCTTTTCTTTTCTAGTAGCGGCCATTGTTTCCGCTCCCATGTGGAGACGATCTGAGACTTCCTGAGTCCATGATGACAGGTTCGTCTATGGAAATACAGCCACTTCTAGAATGTAATAACTTGAAACACGGCGCTTTCTCCCTCTTGCTTCCGATTTCTAGTGGTAGGTTTTTTGTTTTGAGCAGCATTACTTACCGAAGTACGCGAAAACTTTTATTTTGCTTATTATAATCATTGAAATATTCCAACTTCTTGCCTGGGTGTAAGTCTGGCACCTTTCTGTTTTGTAACTGGTTCGCCGGCCAGGGTGGTCGAGTGGTTCTAGCCGCTACAGTCTGGAGCCGCGTGACCGCTACGGTCGCAGGTTCGAATCCTGCCTCGGGCATGGATATGTGTGATGTTCTTAGGTTGGTTAGGTTTAAGTAGTTCTAAGTTCTATGGGACTGATGACTTCAGATGTTAAGTCCCATAGTGCTCAGAGCCATTTGAACCATTTTTTTGTAACTGGTTCCTTCAACTTTTCGGCTAAATCTTCGCTTAGTTGGATTAGGACATAGTATCGGAGTGGTAAGTAGGCTCGAAAAAAAGCAGCATTTTCGTAACAGTAAGATGAAACAGCTGAAGAGTAAATGTGTGCACTGTCTACGATATGAATACCTCTAATGTAGTCTATAGGCGATATTGAACTCACACAGGTGAACGATGGTTTGTACACAGCACACATGGTACACCCACTCAAGAAACGGAATTTCAAAACAGTACTTTTCTGGAAAAAATTAAGCCGCCTGCTTGCCAAGAGCGCAGTAACGTGTACGGACCCCGGGCGCACCTGTTGCAGGGTACCGCGAGTCGGCGTTCGCGTACGCCATCTCTGCGGCCGGGGTGGCGCACGCGGTGGCGCGTGCCTGCAGCCTGGGACGCCTGCTCGAGTGCGCATGCGCCGCGCCGGGCGGCCGGCGCCGAGGCGGGAGGCGGCGCGGGGGCGGCGGCGGCGGAGGCGGCGGGGGCGGCGGCGGCGGCGGCCGGGGGCGGCTGGGCGGCGCGGCCACCAGCCAGTGGCAGTGGGGCGGCTGCTCGCACAACATCGACTTCGGCGTCCGCTTCTCGCGGCTCTTCCTCGACGTGAGGGAGCGCGCGGGCGACCTGCAGTCGCGCATCAACCTGCACAACAACCAGGCCGGCCGCCTCGTGAGTATTGACAAGCTGCCGTGCGAGACTTGCAGAAGGCGCTGCGCTACACGCTGACATGCATGCAGGATACGTTAACGCAATTTTAAATAATATACGAAAATAAAAGACTGGAATACTCTCTTTCAAATCCTGAAGTTATCAGGGGAAAAATACAGGGAGCGAAAGGCTATTTACAATTTGTACAGAAACCAGATGGCAGTTATAAGAGTCGAGGGCCATGAAAGGGAAGCAGTGGTTGGGAAGGGAGTGAGACAAGGTTTTAGCCTCTCCCCCATGTTATTCAATCTGTATATTGAGCAAGCAGTAAAGGAAACAAAATAAAAATCTGGAGTAGGAATTAAAATCCATGCAGAAGAAATATAAACTTTGAGGTTCGCCGATGACATTGTAATTATGTCAGAGACAGCAAAGGACCTGGAAGAGCAGCTGAACGGAATGGACAGTGTCTTGAAAGGAGGATGTAAGATAAACATCAACAATACCAAAACGAGGATAATGGAATGTAGTCAAATTAAATCGGGCAATGCTGCCCCAATTCTATTAGGAAATGAAACGCTTAAAGTAGTAAATGAGCTATGTATGGAAGTGAAACGTGGACGATAAATGATTTAGACAAGAAGAGAACAGAAGCTTTCGAAATGTGGTGCTACAGAAGAATGCTGAAGATTAGATGGGTAGATCACATAACTAATGAAGAGGTATTGAATAGAATTGGAGAGAAGAGAAACTTGTGGCACAGCTTGAATAGAAGAAGGGATCGGTTGGTAGGGCATATTCTGAGGCATCAAGGGATCACCAACTTAGTATTGGAGGGCAGTGTGGAGGGTAAAAATCGTAGAGGGAGACCAAGAGATGAATACACTAAACAGATTCAGTTGCAGTAGGTACTGGGAGATAAAGAAGCTTGCACAGGATAGAGTAGGATGGAGATCTGCCTCAAACCAGTCTCAGGACTGAAGACCACAACAACAACACGAAAATAAAATTAAATCTCATAGACAGTCAAAAGAAACCAAAATACCTGACGCCAAAACGAGAAAGAATTCGAAATGTCATTTACATTCATTAAAGGTTATGATTTGAGGTCTGTGATTGTCCATTCAAAATGATCTGTTACTGATTTTACTACAGGCATACAAGAGACGTTAGTGCAGTAACTATGTTGGCAGCTTGAACTAACAACTGTCAACAACAAATGGGCATTCAACCTGTCAGATATCAGCAGGTAATACTAAGTAGCGGGAGTAGGATGTCATCTTGCTGTGTCACAAATCGCTACAGACGAACATCTCCATATGAAGTTTTCAAGACATTCTCCAGAATGTTTATAAGAAGAGAAAAGTGTCTGCAAAGTTTGTCTCGCACATCTTCACTCCAGAACGGAAGACATCGACAGGGGGACGTCTGCCACTGCTTGACTGAAATTCAAAACGCACTCGTTTCTGGAAAAATATATCACGGGCGACCGGACAAAGTGTCATCGATAGGAACATAGAACAAAACGACAAAATACAGAGATACTCACATGAAGGACCAGCGCTTTGACGACATAACGGGCACTGAAGTCAATGTGGAGCGCAAATTGAGTGTTCCAAAGAAGGACTTTCCTAAAAGTTTCACATGATTGTATCAACGCTTTGTGCGTTGTATTCAATTTGGGGGAGGGAGGGGGGGGGGGCGTGTAAGATGGACTGACCTGGTATACCACTGTGTCAGTCGTGAAGTCTTACTCTATCCACATATGAGATTAGATACAACCAGCAATAAATAACCAACAGCTGTTAATGTTAATGTGTGTGAAATCTTGTGGGACTTGACTGCTAAGGTCATCAGTCCCTAAGCTTATACACTACTTAACCTAAAGTATCCTAAGGACAAACACACACACCCATGCTCAAGGGAGGACTCGAACCTCCGCCGGGACCAGCTGCACAGTGCATGACTGCAGCGCTTGAGACCGCTCGGCTAATCCCGCGCGGAAACAGCTGTATTTTCATCTCTGATTTATATCAGAGGAATTATGTCATCATCAGGCCCTCTATGGTAACATACGGAGGGCGTTTATATTGTCAGATAAAATATGTGTAGCCACTATGCTACCAGAGAGGGTCTGACGACGGCATAAGGGAATTCGGAAACTGATTGAGTTCGCAGTAAATCAGGGATAAAAATACACATGTTGGTTTATTTTTCTGCTTGGTACATATGTCGGCTGTCGTCCTATTTTCCCTTCTAGCAAGGATGGATGAAGTGAAACTAGTCTAGATCATTATCCATAATCTCCGGGTGGAAATTGGTCTCCTACGTGGTTGTTGTTAATGGAAAGAATTGGCGAGTTTGTGCAGGAATATGTGAGTGTGGACAAAAACAAGAAAAAAATGTCCAATAAACCTGGGCTCTAAAGTGCGTACCTTAACAGCTATGAACACTTGCTCAGTACAGGAGATGTGTTTCACATTAGCGAAGATGAACGAATGCTCATAGCTCCTCAGGTATGCAATTTACAGCCCGCGTTTATTGGACATTTTTTCTCGTTTTTGTCCACACTACCACCACTGAAAGTTACCAACCCTACAGTATTCGCAACTCAAGAACCGGTACATGTATTCAACTGTCAGAGCTATCAGAACAGTTTTCGTTTATAACTTTCGGCTCGTTCGTTTCCGCCACAGGGATCCTTACTTCAAATTAATACATGTACCGTTCTCTATCATCCTAGAAAGTCTGTAACATCATCACGGAATCACCCCGTGTATACGTACATTTACAGACGCCCGTGCCTATAACTTTGACGTGCTGTAGTCTCGTTAGATGACGTTTCAGGACATGGGTTCCTAATCAAAATTCGATGTACTCACTCCCCTCTACAAGTCTTAGAAGTCTGTAACGGGAATTTCCAACCACCTTGTATGTGCTTATACCAATCTGTTGGTTGATTTTTCTCTACGTCGAACAATCTTCCCACAAACATGCCACAAACTTTGTGACCTGATGTTTTCTGCATGGTCGTACTGCACCACTAAGTGGACTACGCTTATCGGTATGACAAGCGTCCACGCTTCAACATCTACCTGCTGTCCAGGGGAAAATAAGCATTAATGGCTAGCCCTTGTCACACGTGCCTGGAGGTACTAACCAATCTAGAACATACGATTTGTAATGGCTATAGTTATCAATCTGCATATGATGTTAATACTGGCGTAATGTTTTTCAGTACAACGTCCTCAATCACCAAGAGAAATATTTGCACTTATACCCCTCCCCCCTCCGCCCACACACCTCGTGAAATGACCAAAAAGATAAAAGCAGCCAGCAACTGGTTGTCGTACAGAGACTTACGGACAGTTTGTCTTCCGCGCACTGTAGTAAAGCAAGATGGACGGCCTGTGGTGAGGGGCATCGGAGGGGTGAGACGATGACAGCGGTACATGGAGCGAGGCTCGTGGAGCACTGCTATAGCTGTATTTGAAGGAAGGACGGAGTTGCGATATCAGGACAAACAAGGGGCTAGTTTACCACACCAACTTTTGAATGCTGGTCGCCTAGCTCCGGCTAGCAGTGCACTTGTATATTGCATCAAGCGACTTGTGTTCTTGCATCCTCCGACTCTGTACGTACTTGCAGTGCACCTATTATGCCATGTTAGATATAAATCCCCCTTCAGGGCTGACGTAAGAACCGGTGCTTTCCCAGGGCGGTCTGGTTCCGCGCGACAAAACCCATGCACCTCGATCGGGACTCGTACTGCGCTCCGGACGTCGCCGATTGAGTCGTCAGGACCTGCCGAAGGGCCCGCGTGCGCTTCGGTTACCGATGGCGGCGCAGTCGGGAAAAAGTCTTCTTTGTTACGCTGGCTATCTTGCCCTTTCCGGACTCTCTCTCCGTGGCTTTTTGCGACAGATGTCTGCGTTCCAGCGCATGGCAGTCTATTGCACATGCCGTGAAGGAAAGATTCTGACTGGGCACTTTAATCTTTGGTGAGTATCAGATTGCAGTCGTAGTGGTGGCCACCTTATAGCACTAGATACATTTTGTACTGAATTCGTCTTGAGTGGAGCGTGAAATGGAGTGTCAGCTAAGAACAAAAGGCAGGTAAAAACGAACTGCAATATTTTCAGTACATTAAGAGTAATCTACACTACTGGCAATTAAAATTGCTACACCAATAAAAAATTCAGATGATAAACGGGTATTCATTGGACAAATATATTATACTAGAACTGACATGTGATTACATTTTCACGCAATTTGGGTGCATAGATCCTGAGAAACCAGTACCCAGAACAACTACCTCTGGACGTAATAGCGGCCTTGATACGCCTAGGAATTGAGTCAAACACAGCTTGGATGGCTTGTACAGGTACAGCTGCCCATGCAGCTTCAACACGATGCCACAGTTAATCAAGAGTAGTGACTGGCGTATTGTGACGAGCCAGTTGATCGGCCACCATTGACCAGACGTTTTCAGTTGGTGAGAGATATGGAGAATGTGTTGGCCAGGGCAGCAGTCGAACATTTTTCTGTATCCAGAAAGGCCCGTACAGGACCTGCAACATGCGGTCGTGCATTATCCTGCTGAAATGGCAGGGTTTCGCAGGGATCGAATGAGGGGTAGAGCCACGGGTCGTAACACATCTGAAATGTAACGTCCACTGTTCAAAATTCCGTCAATGCGAACAAGAGGTGACCGAGACGTGTAACCAATGGCACCCCATACGATCACGCCGGGTGATACGCCAGTATGGCGATGACGAATACACGCTTCCAATGTGCGTTCACCGCGATGTCGCCAAACACGGATGCGATCACCATGATGCTGTAAACAGAACCTGGATTCATCCGAAAAATGACGTTTTTCCGTTCGTACACCCAGGTTCGTCGTAGAGTACACCAGCGCAGGCGCTCCTGTTTGTGATGCAGCGTCAAGGGTAACCGCAGCCATGGTCTCCGAGCTGATAGTCCATGCTGCTGCAAACGTCGTCGAACTGTTCGCGCAGACGGTTATTGTCTGGCAAACGTCCCCATGTGTTGACTCAGGGATCGAGACGTGGCTGCACGATCCGTTACAGCCATGCGGATAAGATGCCTGTCATCTCGACTGCTAGTGATACAAGGCCGTTGGGATCCAGCACGGCGTTCCGTATTACCCTCCTGAACCCACCGATTCCATATTCTGCTAACAGTCATTGGATCTCGACCAACGCGAGCAGCAATGTCGCGATACCATAAACCGCAATCGCGATAGGCTACAATCTGACCTACATCAAAGTCGGAAACGTGATGGTACGCATTTCTCCTGCTTACACGAGGCATCAAAACAACGTTTCACCAGGCAACGCTGGTCAATTGCTGTTTGTGTATGAGAAATCTGTTGGAAACTTTCCTTATGTCAGCACGTTGTAGATGTCGCCACCGGCGCCAACCTTGTGTGAATGCTCTGAAAAGCTAATCATTTACATACCACAGCATCTTCTTGCTGTCGGTTAAATTTCGCGTCTGTAGCACGTCATCTTCGTGGAGTAGCAATTTTAGTGGCCAGTAGTGTAGATACATAGCGACAATTTTTATATGTTAATTCATGTGCGAGAGTGCATGTGGGGGCTACATGGCTGTGTAGCCAAAAGATAAGTTTAGATAATAATAAGTAAGACCAATTATTATAAGGAGTGCCCGCCCGGTTAGCCGTGCGGTGTAACGCACTACTTTCCGGGCGGGAAGGTGTGCCGGTCCCCGGTACGAATCCGCCTAGCGGATTAGTGTCGAGGACCAGTGTGGGGCCTGTCTGTGGATGGTTTTTAAGGCGGTTTTCCAATGCAATCCTAAAACAAAGGAGGTAGGTTACAGTATACTTGTTCGCTCACTGCTTGAATATTGCTCATCAATGTGGGATCCGTACCAGATAGGGTTGATGGAAGAGATAGAGAAGATCCTACGGAGAGCAGCGCGCTTCGTTACAGGATCATTTAGTAATCGCGAAAGCGTTACGGAGATGTTTGATAAACTCCAGTGGAAGACTCTGCAGGAGAGACGCTCAGTAGCTAGGTACGGGCTTTTGATGAAGTTTCGAGAACATACCTTCACTGTGGAGTCAAGCAGTATATTGCTCCCTCTTACGTATATCTCGCGAAGAGACCATGAGGATAAAATCAGAGAGATAAAAGCCCATACAGAGGCATACCGACAATCTTTCTTTTCACGAACAATACGAGACTGGAATAGAAGGGAGAACCGATAGAGGTACTCAAAGTACCCTCCGCCACATACTGTCAGGTGGCTTGCGGAGTCTGGATGTAGCTGTAGATGTAGATGCCACGGCAAATGCAGGCTGGTTCCCCTTATTCCGCCTCAGTCACCCATGTCGGCGATTGCTGCGCAAACACTGTCTCCACGCATGCGTACACCATAATTGCTCTAACACGCAAACATTTGGGGTTACACTCGTCTAGTGTGAGACGTTCCCCGCGGGGAGGTCCACTGGGGGCCGAAGCGCACAATAACCCTGTGTTCGGTGTGGGGCGGCGGTGGGGTGAGTGGACTGCTGTAGCCTGTTGTGGGATTGTGAACCACTGCGGGCTACGGCGGGGACGAAGCCACACCGTCGTTTCTAGGTCCCCAGTTCAATACAATACAATACAATTATAAGGAGTGGAAACTAAATTCCAAAAACACCAAGTGGATTGTGATACGACCGTCCTTGTTGCCTATACAGGGTGAAAAGTATTTAAACCGACAAACTCTGGGAGATTGTAGGGGACATCAAAACAAATATTTTTCCCTAATGTCATTTTTCCTATGAGTAGTATTTAAACCGGTAGAGGAATATTTCTCTGGCGGCAAATTAATTAAACCAACAAACACTTTTCCATTTTTTTATGGCTGAGAGACAACACATTGACACAACCCAATTTCAATTGCAGCAGATTTTCAAAAAGGCCTCCATTGACACGTAAGCAAAGGTTAGACCGTCGGATCACGTTCTGTCTGACACGGGCAAAAACCCCAGGAGTATCCTGAATTGCTCCTGCTGCTGCTACTATGCGGGTAACCAGATCCTCTTCTGATGCAACGAGTTGCGTAAACAAGGTTGCGCATCTTTCCCCACACAAAAAAGCCCAGAGGGGACGTATCTGGGGATCGAGCAGGGCATGGTACAGGACAACCTCTGCCAATCCACGTTTCTGGGAACCGTCGGTCCAGGAATCGACGCACATGACGACTGAAATATGCCGGCGCCCCGTAATGTTGGAACGACACGCGTTGTCTTGTAGGGAGCGGGACGTCTTCCAGCAATTCTGGCAATGCTCTGGCGAGGAAATTGTAATACTGCCTGCCATTTAATGGCCTAGGTAGCAGATACGGCCCAATTAAACAGACCCCAACAAAACCGACCCACACATTAACGAAGAACCGCACTTGATGAGCGCTAGTAACTGTGGCATGTGGGTTATCCTCACTCCAAACATGCGAATTGTGCATGTCGAAGACTTCATCACGCCCATTGCTTCATCGGTAAACAACACAGAGGATGGAAATGTAGGATGCATTTCACACTGTTCCAGGTACCACTGCGAAAATTGTGCTCTGGGTGGATAATCAACTGGTTCCAGGTTGTGGACACGCTGTAAGTGAAATGGACGTAACAGTTGCACTCGAAGGACTGTTCTTACATTCGTCCGATTCGTCCCCATGTTACGTGCAATTGCACGAGTGGTGATTCAAAGATCCCGCTCCACATGCTGCAATACAGTTTCCTCAAATTGCAGCGTTCTTACCGTGCGACGGCGTCCTTGTCCCGGTAATCTGCTAAATGACCCGGGTCCCACGCAGACGTTGGTAAACAGCATCAAAGGTCGTATGATGCGGGATACGGTGATTAGGATATTGTTGTTGATAAACCAGCTCTGCAGCTCGTCCGTTGTGGTGCGCTACGTAGTACGCACCAATCATATGAAGAGCGTAATACGGCCTCTACCGGTTTAAATAAACCTCATAGGAAAAAATGACATTAGGGAAAAATATTTGTTTTGATGTCCCCTACAACCTCCCAGAGAATATCGGTTTAAATACTTTTCATCCTGTATACAAGGCCCATTCAATGAATAACGGAAAAGTTTTATAAAAAAAAAGAAAACGTCGACAAAGTCTTGTACTTCTTTCTTATGTTTTGAGAGTGCCCTTGAACTATCATCAGATGGGGATGACACGCCTGCCTCGCCAACGAGATGCTGAGAATTTGTGAAACATGACGGCGGCATCCTTGCAGGTTTGCACAAGCGTGGAGCAGCGGTGTGTCATTAGATCCCTGTTAACTGAAGTGTTGAAACCAGTCGAAATTCACTGTCGGATGGTAGTGCAATATGGTGAAAGTTGTTTGAATCGAACACAAGGGTACGATTTGACAGATAAATTCAAACGGCTTGTAACAAGATTTGAAGATTCGCCACTCCCAGGACGCTCTGCCTGTAGTTACGGATGAAAACTTTATGGGAGTTAATGAGAGATTCAGGAAAATAGGCGTATTGCAATGAGCGATGTTGCAGTAACGATGAACGTTAGAGTCGGATCAGCCCATCATATTTTCCATGACGTACTGGTGTTCAAGAAAGTGTGTGTTAGGTGGACTCCAAAACATCAGAAATGAAAGAAAGGCGCATGGACGTGTGCAGGGAGGCCGCATGTTCGTCTAATTGCCTCACTCACCATATTCTCCGGATGTGGCACCTTCATATTTTTCAACCACTGAAAGAAGATCTTTCTGTAGAAGGTACGTTGAAGATGAGGAATTTCTGGAAGCAGTGCATAACTGGTTACGCACATGCTCCCAAGAGTTTTTTGCATATTGAATTGAGAAAGTCGTCCAGCACTGGCACAGAACGTGAGAGGGATTGCGTTGAAAAATAATAAATGCTGTACTCCATTCTCGTAATAATTTTAAAAAAATCCAGTTTTTTATTTAATATACATAATGTATTGCACAAAAATAGACGTAGATATTCATTACCATTCGGTTACCTTATTGAAGATAAATCGCTAGAAACCGTGGTAACAGTTATTCGAAGTAATGGCAAAATCCAAAGCAATTGCACACGTTTATTTGTCCACTAGCTCCGCAGGCGCAGAAGAGATTGGAAGATTTTTCGATGAGTGAAAGGTACGATAACCCAATTGATTTGGAGAACTGGAAGTCGGTAGTACGATGACTAAGAGAAGGAAGAATAATAGGAGAACATAGACTGGGAGAAACGAATAAAAGGGGCAGAGTTTTGTACAGAACACAACTTAATAATTTCTAACACTTCGTTTAAGAGTCATGAGAGAGTGTGTATACTTTCAATACACGATGCGACAGTGCAAAACATTTCCACGGGCAAATGTACAACATTCTGACCGTTACTGATTGGTTATGATCTGCATTTTAAAGCTGCAAAAGGAAACGAGTGACTGAAGCAAGGGAAAGAAATGCAATAGAATGCAAATACTGTAGGTAGCCTCTGAATATGTATTAGTAGTAGCAGTAGATCAAACAGGCAAAACGACAAGACCCGAAAGAAATACTGAGATACAGGCAGCAAAAGAAAAAAAGAAAAAAAATAGAAAACGACGAAGAAGAAACGGAATACAGACAATTAAAAGATGGTTTTAGCAGAAAATGCAAAATTATAAGGCAGGAATATGTAGAGGAGAAATACAAGGCTGTAGAAGCATGTATGATTACTAGTAAGATGATAAGATGACATCTACATATAAGAAAATTTAAGACATTTTTGGAGACAATAGGTGCGACTGTATGAACAGTAAGAGTTCAGATGGCAGACCTGTATCAAGCAAAGATGGAAGATTGAAAGATGGAAGGCATGTAGAAAGGGTAGTGAAGCGAAACGAACCAGAAGACATTATTAAAGAATGGGAAGAAGAAGTAAATGACGATGAGTTAGGAGGTATGACACTGTGTGAAGAATTTAACAGAGTACTCGAAGACCTAAGTGGCAACAAGGCCACTGGAATAGACGACGTTATACACACATAAAAAAGTTTAACATCACTCGATTTCCAGAACTCCTGAAGACAGACGTTGACTGTGGATATTGTATCACAGACACAGGACCTTTGTTCAGAGATGTCACTAAACCCGCCCAAAGATGTAAACAACCATGCATGAGCAACGCCTTTTAGACGGAGGGGGTCCGACAGCTTAACAGTTACAGTAATTCCACCACGAAGGAGTTACACGGCTCGTGTTGTCTGTAGTTCACCCATGCCTAGACGGTCAATATTGCGATTCGATCGCGCCCGCATTGTTACTTTGTGCCAGGAAGGGCTCTCAACAAGGGAAGTGTCCAGGCGTCTCGGGATGAACCAAAGCGATGTTGTTCGGACATAGAGGACATACAGAGAGACAGGAACTGTCGATGACATGCCTCGCTCAGGCCGCCCAAGGGCTACTACTGCAGTGAATGACAGCTACCTACGGGCTATGGCTCGGAGGAACCCTGACAGTAACGCCACCATGTTGAATAATGCTTTTCGTGTAGCCACAGGACGTCATGTTGCGACTCAAACTGTTCGCAATAGGCTGCATGTTGCGCAATTTCACTCCCAACGTTCATGGCGAGGTCCATCTTTGCAACCATGCAGCGCGGTACAGATGGGCCCAACAACACACCGAATGCACCGCTCAGGATTGGCATCACGTTCTCTTCACCGATGAGTGTCGCATGTGCCTTCAACCAGATAATCGTCGGAGACATGTTTGGAGGCAACCTGGTCAGGCTGAACAACTTAGACACACTGTCCAGCGAGAGCAGCAAGGTGGAGGTTCCCGGCTGTTTTCGTGTGGCATTATGTGGAGCCGACGTACAGCGCTGGTGGTCATGGAAGGTGTGGTATCGATAGCTACGATGCCACATCGTAGGTGCGCTCTGCTACGTTGACACTAAGACTCCGACACCGACGACAGCGCCCTCTAGCCGGCGCTGTGCAGCTCTAAGAGCCCCGCTCCAGATTCAGCCCATTTGATTCCGTGTAGACGACCAAGCAACATTGTTTCTGTTTCACAGTGGGCGAGCCACTACAAATTTTGCCTTTGTAACTTGATGTACAGCTTCGCACCTACGTGCTCATCTCAGCCAAAGTTAAGTACAATTGATGTATTCAAGTTATTGTATAGTGATATAGCAAAACCAGATGTAACTGCAGTACCGAAGCATTTCACCTTTTCCTGCTCCTACTCACTTCCTACATTCGGCCTACCCTTCAGTTTACAGGAGCAGACCCACGCGCCGCTTTCCAGGCGGGATACAAAAGAAGGCGCCGTTACGGCTGTACGATACGTGAATGCCATCCTCCGAACGATAATGCAACCATGTCGGCAACATACTGGCGAGGCATTCGTCTTCATGGTCGACAATTCGTGCCCCCATCGTGCACATCCTGTAAATGACATCCTTCAGGATGACGACATCGCTCGACTAGAGTGGCCAGCATGTTCTCCAGACACGAATCCTATCCAACATGCCTGGGATAGATTGAAAAGGGTTGTTTATGGACGACGTGACCCACCACCCACTCTGAGGGATCTACGCCGAATCACCGTTGAGGAGTGGGACAATCTGGACCAACAGTACCTTGATGAACTTGTGGATAATATGGCACGACGAATACAGGCATGCATCAATGCAAGATGTCGTGCTACTGGGTATTAGACGTACCGTTGTGTGCAGCAATCTGGACCATCGCTGTATGGTGGTACAACATGCAATGTTTGGTTTTCATGAGCAATAAAAAAGACGGAAATGATGCTTATGTTGATCTATATTCCAAATTTCTGCACAGGTCCCGGAATTCTCGGAACCGAGGTGATGCAAAACTTTTTTTGATGTTTGTATTAGAGCCTTCCTTTTGAGAACCATCCATGACGGAACTACTCTCTCAGATACGCAAGATATATGAGACAGGCGATACACTTCAGACAAGAACTATGCAATTAATCCAGTTCCAAAGAAGCTTGGCGCTCTCAGAATGAAACATCTCCGAACCATCTGTTTCACGGAGAGGTTTACTGCCGAAGTTCTGCGATCGTACAATACGGCAAGAGACGGACAATATATTACTGACTCCACATAAGTTTCTTGAAATGAGCACGACGAGAAAATTAGAAATGTTGGGGCTCATAAACAGGTTTGCCGTCACTTTACACCGTATTTCTCCGTGCTAGGACACATTGTAAACTACGTTTTCGCCTCACATCGGATTTTAATGTGTATTTTATGTGTACGAGTAGGGTAAATTTGGATCTCTGTATGTCGGAAATGGGTAAAGATATCAAGAAAGTTTTCAAGGCTATTCAAAGACGTTATCTTAGGAACTTATCGTAAAAATTACAGCCATTTACTGTGCATAGCTGTCTTGGAATCCGCGGCTCGGTTTTGGTACCTAAAAATCATGTTCTTCGAGTTTTTCCAGGAACCCCCCCCCTGTGGAGCCCCTTTAGGCCCACCGTAGATCACATCTAATGCAAAAAGAACCAATCGATTTGTTCCATATGCCTAAGGTGGAGGAAGTGTGTAAAATTCAAACTTTAACCCTGTGCTGTTGGACACTTAGGGAGAGATTCTTCTGTTGGATCCCTGGCCCAAGAGCTATCTAAAACACATTACGCTATCTTTCTGTCACCAACAAAACCCGAGGTATGAGCCCCAGAAATATTCTGTATTTATGCGTGGCGTTTTGGAATACTATACGTAGCGCATGCTAGCGCATGCGTATCAAAAAATGGTTCAAATGGCTCTGGGCACTATGCGACTTAACTTCTGAGGTCATCAGTCGCCTAGAACTTAGAACTAATTAAACCTAACTATCCTAAGGATATCACACACATCCATGCCAGAGGCAGAATTCAAACCTGCGACCGTAGAGGTCGCTCGGTTCCAGACTGTAGCGCCTAGAATCGCACGGCCACTCTGGCCGGCGCCTGCGTATCGATGCAGTATGCATTACAAATTACGAAATTATATATATATATATATATATATATATATATATATATATATGAAATATTTTTGTGAAACTTTGTCTAAGCCAAGCAGTTACTAACAAGGGAACCTCCCCATCGCACCCCCCTCAGATTTAGTTATAAATTGGCACAGTGGATAGGCCTTGAAAAACTGAACACAGATACAATCGAGAAAACAGGAAGAAGTTGTGTGGAACTATGAAAAAATAAGTAAAATATACTAACCGAGTAGTCCATGTGTAAGATAGGCAACATCATGGCTAATGTGAACACAGGAGCGCCGTGGTCCCGCGGTTAGCGAGAGCAGTTGCAGAACGAGAGGTCCTTGGTTCAAACCTTCCCTTGAGTGAAAAGTTTACTTTCTTTGTTTTCGCAAAGTCAAGATCTGTCCATTCGTTCATTGACGTTTCTGTTCACTGTAATAAGTTTAGCGACTGTGTTTTGCGACCGCACCGCAAAACCGTGCGATTAGTAGACGAGAGGACGTGCCTCTCCAATGGGAACCGAAAACATTTGATCGCAAGGTCATAGGTCAACGGATTCCTCCAGAGGAACACACGTCTGATATATTCTATTCGACAATGGCGACGGCATGTGCGTCACATGACAGCAATATGTTGTCGACCCACCTAACTTGTACACTTGGCGAATGGGTAAAAAGATTCTTCTACGTTGCCCGATTTAGGTTTTCTTGTTTTTCTTGTTGATGTGATAATCAATCCCAAAAAAGTGATGAAAACATAAGTTTATCACATAAACTGCAACAAATGAATGCAACAGTTTCACAGTCGCACAGTCTTCCCTGTGCTCTGTCAGAACATATGTTTTTAACGTTTTCAAATTTTTCCGTGTGTAGACCACCAAATCCTGCATATGTCCAAGGAAATCTGAATATGTCCTGGAATATTGGAGAGCGAAGTTGATTATGTGTGAGTGCCTGAACTTTGATAATTGTCTGAAAATAAAAAATTAAAATTTTCCACTGCAGGGAGGACTTGAACCAAGTACCTCTCGTTCCTCAGCGGCTCACGCTAACCACGGGACCACGGCGCTCCTGTGTTCACATTAGCCATGATGTTGCCTATCTTACGCATGGACTACTCAGTTTCTATATTTTGCTTATTTTTTCATAGTTCCACCCAACTTCTTCCTGTTTTCTCGAGTGATCTGTGTTCAGTTTTTCAAGGCCTATCCACTGCGCCAACTTATAACTAAATCTGAGGGGGGTGCGATGGGGAGGTTCCCTTGTAAGCATTAGGGCAATGTCGTCAGTCCTAACGCACGTGTGAGAGCTGTGTCTGGCTGGTGAGACCCCACAGCACGGGACACTTATGGCCGCGGTGGATAATTTTATACAGTGAAGGATATTTCGGGCATCCGCGTGCACCGTGAGGGTATCATAATCGGCAGTGTGGTTTTTGCACACATGCCCGTCGTGCCGCAACGTCCGAGAATTCTAAATCTGCCAGTTTACAAGGCGACCGAGGCGCATATGGGCCGACGACAAAACAGTGCGACTGAATTCAGCGGATCATTGGCGTGTCTGGCCATTTATGGTCGAGGAGGCGATCTGAATTCGCAGTCGATACATCGACGGGCGGGGGAAAAAGGAAACGCCACGCACCTGTGGGCCGCTTGCCTGCTACCTGCACCCGCTGTGGCGTCACATGTCGTAGCGCCATATATCTACTGCGGCTGAATCGAGAAATGGGGCAACAAATGGAAAGGGGAAGAAAAACGGCGGGACACGCCGCCCGATGAGGGGAGGAGAGGGGGAAGGCGGGGCGAAAAAAGTCGTGGTCGAGCGCGGCAGAAGGCCGGAGATCGACGCGGGAGAAAGCTATCGATCTGTCTTGCGCCAGCGGGCGGGCACCGCGTTCTTTATGGACACGTGCTGACATAAAACATGAGACGCCCCATGTATTAAACATGCGCACTCGCCAGCCTTCCCCGAACGGGCCCGGTGGCTGACGCGAGCGTCAACTATTCGCCTCATTATAAATGCATTTCGCTCAGAAATAAAGACGGTGATACCATCTGCTTCTGCGAGCTTTTCCAGTGCGCCCGAGGAACACCGGCCCATGACGAAAACTGCGCGTACAAAAAACACTATGACGTACTGTTCTCTTTTAGAACGTATCAAAATATGGAAGAAATTGATTTCATCAGTTTTGGTCGTTGTTTTACGACCTTAATCTCTTCAGGCAATTCACCAAGCAAATAAATACTCCCCCCGATCCGACAGTTTTTCTTTCTGAATCTGAGATCGCTATTCTCGGAGCAAGTCAGCGTTTAAAACAATCGTGTGCGCCGTGTCATATTTGTAGCTGCTCAGAGCTGTGGGGGGCCAGAATCGAATCGCTGTTTCTGGACAGTAGATTCCCAGCAGCTAGTGCCGGCCGTGATGGCCAAGCGGTTCTAGGCGCTTCAGTCCAGAACCGCGCTACTGCTACGGTCGCAGGTTCGAATCCTGCCTCGGGCATGGGTGTGTGTGATGTCCGTAGCTTAGTTAGGTTTACGTAGTTCTAAGTTCTAGAGGACTGATGACCTCAGATGTTAAGTCTCATAGTGCTCAGAGTCATTTGAACCCAGCAGCTAGTAACGAGCTGAAGGTTTGAGGAATGGAGCAATACTGTCTCTGATATGTCGCAAGCTGTGTAGGAGTATACATAATATTCACTTGTCACATTTTATCAATATTCTCTACAGTGCATCAACAGTAAAACAATTTTTTTCTTTTTTCACGAAAACTAGGAATTATGTACAAGAGCTACAGATCATGGTGGATGTAACATAATTTTTAGCACAGCGGTAGACTGACGACTTTCTACGCCCCATTTTTTTGCCCTACACAGTAAACCTTCCTGAGCTTACATTTTAGAAAGATCATGACCGCTCGCACACGGCTAGGGTTTATACCGCTTCTCTTCGTGCTTGTCAAACTCTACTTGGACATCATGGTCGCCCGATCTCTAACCAGTTGCGAACGTTTGGGGCATTATGGGCAGGGCCCTCCAATAAGCTCGCGATTTTGACGATATAACGCGCCAACTGGGCAGAACGTGGCACGATATCCACCAGGATGACATCCAACAACTCTATCAATCAATTCCTAGCCGAATAGTCCGCAGCTCGTGGTCGTGCGGTAGCCTTCTCGCTTCCCGCGCACGGCTTCAAGTGGTTCGATTCCCGGCGGGGTCGGGGATTTTCTCTGCCTCGTGATGACTGGGTGTTGTGTGATGTCCTTAGGTTAGTTAGATTTAAGTAGCTTTAAGTTGTAGGGGACTGATGACCATACATGTTAAGTCCCATAGTGCTCAGAGCCATTTTTTGAACCAAGCCGAATAACTGCTTGCACAAAAGTCAGAAGTGGACCAACAAATTATTGACTTGCTGTTTTTTTTTAACCTCTTCCTGGTGAATAAATCATTCATTTTTTTAAAATTGTAATTGTTTGCCTGTACAGGTACATCACATCTACCGTTTCCAGTTCCATTCAGCTAATTCCTTTGTGGGGCATCTCTTTTTTTTCGGAACAAGTTTTGTTTTGCTCATCCTGTGCAAGCTATTGGGTATATTCTATGCTCCTACTGCTTGACTACTCTGCTCCTCCTATCAGGGTCAAGTTAACCAGTCCTGATCGGTGAAGCAGCTATACCAGTAACTTGTGCCTTGTTCTAGTAAGGACGTACCAGTCTCCTTTGGTGAGCTATTCTTTTCAACAACTCTTAACTGTGTATTTTATCTGCCCACATTATCTTCGACAGCATCTAAGTTAAGAGCTCCCAATTTCTCCATCTCTGGATTTCTTGTGGTCCAAGTTTCAGTTCCGTACAAGGCTGAACATTGGACGTAATTAACTTCCTCATTCCCATATTAGTAGCACAGCCTCTGCTAATGTGGTTCTCGTATGTTCGTTGCTTCGGCCATCATGTGGGGACTTGCTCGATGCATGGGAGATTTATTTTTAATAAACTACTGTGTCTTTCTCTATTCCTATGTTACACATGTCCTTCTTCTCCTTTCTACTGCTTTTCATCACCTCCTTTTCGCTTTGGCTACTCTTAAGTCATATACTACTTGCTAATTATTCCATGATTCCTTTCAACAGTTCTAAGTGTTCCTTACAGGCAGCCACGAGGTCTGCGTCATCTGGGAAGGTTAACATTGCTATGTGCTCTCCTTCCTTTCTTAATGGGTTCTTCGATGTACACGATGAACAAACGTGACAGTAAGCTGCAACTAATGCCTCATGCCCTTTGCAACGCGAATTGTCGAAGGCGTTCTATGGGTCTACACATGCCAAGAAGGCAATCTGATTTTTCTTCAGTCTGCATTCTGCTAACAAGAACACTGTCAATTACATTTCTCCGACACCGGTTCTCTTGATAAAATAAAATTGGTCGTTCTGTTCGCCTTCAGTTTTTCATCTCTCTTTTTTTACATTAATCTGCTCAGTAGTTACACATGCCTTTTAAGACTAACCGTTCTTTAGTTAGACGGTCTTTATTGCGAAGGTCTTCGGCCGCCATAGAAGATAATTTGTTATTCAAAATCTGGGATCGAACGCGGGACCATTAGTACACAAAGCTCTTATCCCATATGCAATGGTGCTAAACTGGTTAAAACGAATAGGAGCCAAAATCCATCTGCAGGGTGTAAAAAAATTGCGTACACAATATTTCGGAGTTAAATTTTCACGCTAGTGTTGTTGAGAGACGGTGTTCAAAGTACTTGGTGATGCTGTTTCATAGATGTTGCTGATCTCTTATAGGGTTCTTTTGGTGGAGGGAAATGAAATGAACACTGATAGACACTCCGGAAGAACTAGTTGGCCGCTTGGCTGAAGAGGCAACCATTATTACAGGATGTAGTTGTTTTGAATGCGCTAGACAACTATTAACGTGCAGGTGTTAGTTGGGCATTAATGTAAACGGGCGATATTTACAGCAACATCTCTAAAACAATATTCGTCACACGGTAAAGTAAACACAGTCGGTGAACACCACTAGCGTCAAAACTTCAGGGTACTCCCAGAAAGGAAATGGTGCCCCTGCGACATTTTTGTCATATAAAGAGTGTTTATTTTCATGTCCACAAAAATTTTGCATTCCTAGTTTTCTTTACTCGCTGCATAATCATGTACCATTTCAGAACGGCACTGGATACTGCTTTGACTATATTCCCGCTGCTATCAACCCGGCCACGTAAAGATTCCTGTCACAGCATTAACCCGATCTGTCTGATCCTCCATATTGTTCACAGCAGTAGCACAATCCAACCACCTGGTTTGTCCCAAAAAGAGACAGTATAGCCTGGTGAGCTTCTATAACTATTATGTCCATGCTACAATCTAATTACGGGTTCTCCGATAGGCAATGTAAAAGTCATCTGAAGGTTTGTTCACACGTGCTATAAAAATTGCCACATGTACGAAAGCATTGCTGCCACTGTTTCCCGGCAATGTTTGCGCCAATATATTCTCCGGACAGGAGTATTTACACGCACCACACTTTCGTCGCGAAATGGACGAAAGCGACATAGTGCAACTGGGTACGGCTTACCTGCATTTGCATCCCACAACGAAAAATATTAGCAAGGAAAAGATAAATCGGGCCTCGTGGATGCGTTCTTTTTTAAGTGAGCGAGCTGCTTCAAAACTTTTAGTAAACAGACACTGAACGTATACCTTTTCCAGAAACACTATTTTGAATATCTCGTTTAAAAGTAAGTCGTGCGAGAATTGTAAGTTTAATACCAGTAAGAATGGCTGCATTCCAGTTAGAATCAGACTGGTAACCCTTCAGTTTTGGCCTAGTTGTGCTCCATAGCGAAATCTGAGGTACCCCTTCAAGTGTCCTTCTCTTCGGTATGCCTCTTGGTACAAGGAGAGTGCAGCGCTTTGGTGGAAGGACTCAAGGCATTTGTTAAAGTAGTTCGAAATAACAATAAAACGTTTAGGTTAATACTTTATTATTATTATTATTATTATTATGCACCGGTACAGTGCTATTAATTTCATAAATGCACTAAATCGAGGACGAGAGTTATGGGACGACAAAAGTAATGCATACAAAACAGTAACAAAAAAATTAAATGAAACAGTTGGCAAATTTATTTCCATGAAACACAGGTGATGTAGGTTCAAAAAGTTTAGATGACTTCAGAACTTGTGTATAATAACATTATGTTTCAGTATTGCAGATATTCTGCTAAGACAATAGAAACGAGAATGCCCTCATTCAGGTTTTGGTCTCTGTATATTTTATTTCCTGCGTTCCATAGCTCTGATCGTAGATGTACACACGAGATTTATGGATTTCGTGGTTGTCCAGTTTGCCCACTTATGCATTTCTCTACACAGCAAGCAAATCGGGAGCCTCTAAGTGCTCGTGTCAGTTTTCGAACTGAAGTGGTGGTGGTGGTGGTGGTTAGTGTTTAACGTCCCGTCAACAACGAGGTCATTAGAGACGGAGCGCAAGCTCGGGTTAGGGAAGGATTGGGAAGGAAATCGGCCGTGCCCTTTCAAAGGAACCATCCCGGCATTTGCCTGGAACGATTTAGGGAAATCACGGAAAACCTAAATCAGGATGGCTGCAGACGGGATTGAACAGTCGTCGTCCCGAATGCGAGTCCAGTGTGCTAACCACTGCGCCACCTCGCTCGGTTTCGAACTGAAGTGAAATAATATTGTTTCATGTGACTTGGCACAGTATGGAAGCATCTTGTCTAAACGATCTACCATGCGAACAACACGTTGATAAAAGAATTGGGGCTGCCCATGCAGCATTTGGGCGGTTCGTACGTAGAGTCTTCATGAATAAAGACCTAAAGCTGCACACTAAATTCATGATGTATAGAGCTGTTGTCATTTCTGTGCTCCTATATGGCCGTGAAACGTGGACACTCTATCGCCGTGATGTCAAAAAACTTGAGCGCTTCCACCGACAAAAAATGAGATACATCTTGAATATTAAATGGGAGGACAACTTGACCTCGAGAAAATGCATCTAAACAGCTTTGAGAAAACCATCATAGCGCGTGTTTGGACCATGTTCAGCGGATGAGTGATATAAGGCTTCCACGCCAATTGTTTTGCGGCGATTTCAGTTCTGGCAGTAGACCCCACGGAGCCCCTCTCAAGTGCTTTAAGGACCAGAAAAACACACCATGAAGACGACTGGCATAAAAGTAAAAACAGGGGAAGAATGTGGTGTGGACTGTTTGCTGCCGAGGAACACTACAGCCACCCGTGTCAATTTGTTTGAAGGAGATCACCTTAGACACAAAGAAGGCAAGCGAGAAGCAAGAAAGCTCCGTCAGTTGCAACCCCACCCTCCTCCAAACATTCAGTGCGACTTGTGTGGACGCATGTTTTATGCCAGGATCGTTCTGTTCAGCCACCAGAAACACATCCATAAGTTGAGCTGAAATGGTCATTCTATGAGGGAAGAAGGTGCGCTTACTCGGAATCGACTTGTATCCGATGACGACGGATGGATAGACCATCGATCGCTGCGAGTGGTTCTGTGAAGGCGACGTGAAGTCCATTCGCCAAACACTTGATGGCGGTTTACACGCATAGAAACACTGCCTCTGCAATGTTGAAGACTCATCTTAAACATTGTTGACCTCGGGAATTCTCGAGTAATTTCCGATATGCATTGATCCATCCGATTATCATCTCACGTTCAAAGTCGGTTAAGTCGGGACGTACTGCTGTAAACACTACACGCTTCTAACTGATAGACTGCTCTGATACCGTACCTACACTCTTTCCACTCGCAGTACCTAGACACAACATTCCAGCGTCGTATGAGACAATCTTTTCCGAGGCTTTCAGCCACTCAGTTTAGAATAAGACAAGTCTGTCATGCAACGAAATTACACGATCATGATATTTGTTTCTGTCACACAAAACATCACTATTTATAGACGATGAAGCACAGACTGGGAGAAAATATGAAGAGCGACCTGGAAAGTGTCGACGACGCTATGCTCGAAACGTATGTCACGAACAGGGCGACTTCTGGCGATTCCCTCATGGTTGCCAGGTAGAAGCTCTATGGACGAATGAAAAAGAAAAGACGAAGAGTTTTAGAATATCGCATTACCTGACAATCAGACTCCTTGAATCTGTCTGAGGTTTGGAAAAAATGATGTACTATCTTGGAGGTCAACTGACTTTAGTTCTTTTACTTTTTATATTTTTCACGACACCCTCAGATGAGCATTTTCACAATGGCATTGAGCGGTACCTGAGCTGTATTTGAGTGGTTACCCAAGTTCTTGCGAACTTTGTTTAGTTCAAGACAGGATAGCGGGGGGAAATTTGCTAACAGGTAAAAACAGAGGGGGTGCACACTTTACAAAAACCCTAACCATGTTGACTACACGAAAATGTGTCTATTGAATATTGATACATATCAGTCTCATTTAGCTTAAATCAAAGGAGAATTTTATAACGGTAATCGTTAATGTAACTCAGATTTGCAATGTATTGTTCGTATTGAACAATAATTACCAAACAATACCTAAAACTCACTCACACTTCGTAAGTTTTCCCTCCGATTTTCTCTCCAACAATTTTCTGAAGGAGTTCTTCACATTAGCCTACCCTGTGCAAGCCTTTACATCGCTGCTTGACCACTGCGACGACTTGAACCTGCTTACTAGAGATGCTCTCCTTGTACAAAATTGTAAGTGTCCTATCAACAGATCACTTCTTTTATTTCTCCCTTAAATTCCATATCACACTGATTCATTTCAATAACTCTTCATTATTTATTCTAACTATACATCTAACCTTCAGCATTCTCTTGTAATACCACATTTCACTAGCATACACTGCTACACTCCGGATAAATACCGTCAGAAAAGAGTATGTAACACTTTAAAAAACACAGTATTTAATCTGTTTCTCTTTCACATAAAATCTTTTGTCAAAACAGTCTCCATTCTGTTCAACTGCTTTTCCAATTCCATTGCTGTCTGTGACGGAATCGCACAGTCATCAGCATTGTTTAAAGTTTTATTCCTTTTCTCTGTTCTTTAGTGTATTTTTCACGTTTCTCCTTGGCTTCCTCCAGTGACTGTTATTGTACAGATTGCACAATACGGGGGATACGCTATAACCCCTCCTCACTTCGTTTTCAACTACTGCTTCTCTTTTATTTCTCCTAATTCCTTATAATTGCTCTCCGTTTTATGCAAAAGCTATAGAGAGCATTTCACTCCCTCTTTTTATCATTGCAGCCTTCAGAATATCAAAGAGCGTATTCCAGTCAACACTGTAAAAGCTTTCTCTATCTCAACAAATTCTATAAGCGTAGGTTGGTCTTTCTTCAGTCTATCTTCTAAGATAGGTCACAGGTAAGTATTGCTACTTGTGTTCCTATATTTCTTCGGACCCCCCAACTAATGTTCCTCGAGGTCGAATTCTACCGATTTTTTCCCATTCTTTTGTAAATAAAGAGTGCCAACATTTGGAATTTGTTACTTATGGAACTTACATTTCGGTGATATTCATTTCTATCGTCACCTGCCTTCTTTCGCGTCGGAATAATTATAGTCTGGGGGAGTGTCTCATACATCTTGCATACCAAGCGCAACTGTTTTAATGGCTGCCTCTTCAAGTATGTCAACAGTTCCGAAGCAACATCGTCTGCTTCAGAGACATTGTTTCGATGTAGGTCTTTCAGTGAGCTGTCAAATTCACTTCACGGTGTCATACCTCCCACCGCATCTTCGTTTTCTTCCTCTTCCCTTTTTGTGATATTGTCTTCACGTTCGTTTCCCTTGTACTACCTTTCTACATATCATTTCACCGTTCAGCCTTTACTTCTTTCCTTAGTACTCGCTTCTCATGTGAGCTCTTAATATTCATAGGGGTGCCTCATGTTCCTCCAAAAGTTTCGTTGACTTTCCTCTCTGTGGCATGTATCTTTCACATTGCAATGCATGCTTCTGCAGCCACGAATTTCTCCTCTATCCATTCCTACTTAGCCATACTGCACTTCCTGTCCGTCTCCTTTTCTAGACGTCCATATTACATTTGACCAACTTTATTTGCTTCACTTTTGTATTTTCTCTTTTCCTCAGTTAAATTCAGACTCTCGTGTGCTACACAAGGATTTCTACCAGCCTTCTCTTTTCGCCTATCAGATCAGCTGCTGCGTGTGTTCATTATTTCCTATACGAAAACTGCTTATTCTTCTTTTGTAATATTCCTTTCTACTCTTCGAGGGTATCATCACTTAATACTCTTTTTGAAATTCTCAAGAACCTACCCATCTCCCTCATTTCTACTTTTTTGCAGCCTCTTCAATTCTAATCTGTAGCTCAAAAATAAGGAATTATGGTCAAAGTCTAAATCAGTCTCTGGAAACAAATCTGCAGCTTGAAAATCTGGTTTTTAAAAATGTGCCTTATCTTTACATAATCAGTCTGAAATCTTCCGGTTCGTTCAGATTTCTTCTGCGGACACAGCCTTCTTTTCAGTATTCTTAAATCATTCGTTAAAAATCATTAAATTGTGTTCTGTGCTAAGTTCTATCAGGCGACTGCTCGTTTCATTCCTTTCCCTCAAACCATGTTCTACTATTTCCCTTTCTCTTTCTTTGCCTGCTACTGAATTTTCAGTCTCTCATCACAATTCAAATTACATCTCCCTTAATCAGCCGAGTAGTTTCTTTTGTCTCTTTATCAGCTACGGTCCTAGTAGGCCTATAAACTTATACTAATGTGGTAGGCTATTCGCTCCGTGTCTATCATGGCTACTATAATCCGTTTGTCGTAGTTTACCAGATTATTTATTTCTTATTCTTTACTAGACCTTCTTCTGTAACACCTATATTTGATTTTGTGTCGATAAACCTTTACTCATCCAACCAGAAGTTCTATTCTTTCTGCCACTGCACTTCACTATTTCCCTTTGTACCTAACTTCAGACTATCCACTTTCATTTTTAAATTCTCTAACTGCACTAGTATGGAATCTAAAATTGCATACTCCGCCCTGAGAAAGCCAGTTCTGGTTTTCTTGGTGAAAATGTCCTCCTGAGTAGTCATTGCTCGGAGATCCAAATAGGAAACTATTTTACCTTCAGAATATTTTACCGAAGAGAATGCCATCGTCATTCAACCATTGAGCAGATTTACATGCCCTGGGGAGAAATAATGGTTTTAGTTCCACCTGCTTTCAGCTATTTGTTGTACCAACATTGTAAGGAGTCGTTGGTTACTGTTACAGTACCAGATCATTCAGTCATCAAAACTGTTGCTCCTGCAACTAGTGAAAAGGCTACAGCCACTCTTCTGGAACCATATGTTAGTTTGGCCTCTCTATCGACACCCGTTCAATGTGGTTACACCTACGAAACGGTTGTTAGAATGGTTGAGGTACGCACGTTATCTGACCTCGGCGAGGTCCATGGCTTATGGAGGTACAGAAAATAGTGGCGTTAGCTCCAGTCTCCCACTGACACGTTCACTGCGAACGTTTCTAAAAGAGGCCACGTCAATTGGCAGTTAACAAGATATATGACTTTGCATAATTCAACAGTCGCAACATGGAGGCAGCCCACATTGATGTCGGACAATCTCTTTAGATAGCACCATGAAGTGCAACTCAATGAAACTACTCTTGCTGTATTGAAACCTTACGTTATTAGGGTCCAGCTTCAGAACGTTGTCTTATAACTGGAACTGCAACAAGCGAGTGAGCAGGCCGGCAGGCGTTATTGTTCGAAAACATTAACCGATCATATCTACGTAATTCTCAAAATAAAATATTTACGTATAGCAAGCGAAACTATAGGATAAAATATCTCAGGGGATTCTGGGTTTTTGTTGTGAAGCAGTTAACGAAAGAACACTGATAGTGTTTGATCGTCCGTCTCCGAACAAATTGCCAACAGCCTCTCCTATTTTTTCCACCGAAACACATTTAAAACACAACATAAACTGAGGAAATGATACGGAGACAGGATGGTCGACCTTGTGAAATAATGAATCCGACTAATTCCGACAAAATAGATAACTATTAAGGCAGCCAACTTACACTCAGCTTACATCTGTTGTGTAAAAGCTACCTTCAAAATGGAACTGCGAAGACGAGTGAAATCGTCTGTATATTTTTTCTCAGCAACGTTGCTTTAACTTAAGCTACAATTCAGGAAGTTTCTAGCAGCTTAAATTTTGACGTTTTACCAGATACATTAAGAAGTACATTACCCATATTTTATAATAGAACATTACAGACATCAGTTTGATAATAATAAGCACTTCAAAATTATACGTGTAATTCATCGCCTGCCGCTGTGGCCAAGCGGTTCTAGGCGCCTAAGTCCGAAACCGCGCTGCTGCTACGGTCGCAGGTTGGAATCCTGCCTTGGGCTTGGATGTGTGTGATGTCCTTGGGTTAGTTAGGTTTAAGTACTTCTAAGTCTAGGGGACTGATTACCTCAGATGATAAGTCCCATAGTGTTTAGACACATTTTCTTTGTAATTCATCAACAGATTTTATACACAGTTTCTTAGCATTTTGTGGAGAATATTATCATTGTTCCCATTCTTAGAAAAACATTCAATTATTACAACGTAACTAAAACTCCCAAAAGTGATGATGCAGGGTGTTGTAGTTACTCGTACAAACATAATAGAGAGATAGGTTACAAGTTCTTAATTGCGGTACTGATTAGTCTGCAGGCAGTGTGAAAGGCACGTGAGTTTTGCAGCACGTTTCCGGCGGCTTTGCGGCAGTTGATAAGACAGTGTCCTCACCTCCCCCCCCTCAGCGTTTTCCAGACAGACTCTACAAGATGGGCAGTTTTTAGTCCGCCACCGAAGCAATTTGGCGAGAGCGCGTGAAGGAATTAATGGCAGTTGGACATCCACCAGGTACCACGGGCAACAGCCAATTTCGCTGCTCGCCTGGCTCAATTACACCTGCGGTAACAGTGGGGTAGTCTGATGGTGGTGGAGGGGATGAAGGAGAGGAGGGGAGGGGGAATGTAGTGGAGGGGCGAGCGGACGGTCAGCGCTCAGAGGGCCAGAGAGCTGCGAGACAAGTATGTTAATGCACAGGATGAGTGTTCAGAATGCTGGCCACCGCGGGCTTTAACTGCTCTTTAACTTGAGGCGTATTCTATAGGTAATTAAATGTGTCGAAATGCATTATCATAATTTTTAAATGGACGGTAATAAGGCCGGGCGCCCATTGTGGTCCGGGTTGCCCCGTCATTAATAACTGGCCGCATTCCTCGCGCCGCGACGCCACACAGGGAGCTCCCGCTACGGTCCATTTCAAAAACATCAGCCCCCCCCCCCCCTCCATCCTAACACTGACTTTTTGTCCATGAGTCCCACGGTCAATTGTTGAAAACCTCGCTTCTGCAAAACATGGCAGCAAAGCAGCATACAGTGAGACAAAGCTGTTGAATGCAGATATTATTTAGAAGCTTGCAAGCAAAGTTGTAGAAAATGCAGACAATTTCCGATACCTTGATGGGGTCGGCAGTATGGGAATATAAAAAGTAGGCTACAGGTGAGCTAATGGAGATACGACAAATACTGGAGAAAGTACAATGTACTCGTACTTCAAAAAGAACCTATAGAAGCTGAAAATCGACAGTTGTTAAATCGCGACAGTATTTGTCGACAATCAGAAATGCTGCATTCTATGCACTGAAGATGACGACAGCGTTCAAGTGATTCTACACCGCGGTGAAGAAAGCTTGGATTCGTAAATCAAGGCCAGAGATAGCCAACTGCAAGCAAGATACGGAAGAGGAGATGATTTGCTGCGTCCATCACATAGATGGGCAACAAGATGTTGGCCAAGAAGGTAAGGCACGCAACGTGTTTACCAGGGAATAACTGGCTGAGCGAAGTCAGTGACGAATGGAAATAGGTAAAACAAAATCTATACACACTATTGGAGGAAAGGTCTAGCTACATGGAACTGATAAAATCAAGACTACTATCAACCCCAAAGTTGGTTTGACACCATAGTGCTTTGTTGCGCTGCAGGACCAAAGCAAACACAGAGAGAACAAGGCAGACCGAGAAAATGAGCAGTTATTGGGAAGTAAAATGTGCTCCTGATTCAAAAATGGTTCAAATGGCTCTGAGCACTATGGGACTTAACATCTATGGTCATCAGTCCCCTACAACTTAGAACTACTTAAACCTAACTAACCTAAGGACATCACACAACACCCAGCCATCACAAGGCAGAGAAAATCCCTGACCCCGCCGGGAATCGAACCCGGGAACCCGGGCATGGGAAACGAGAACGCTACCGCACGACCACGAGATGATCTCCTGATTCCAAAGGGTCAAGACGAACCAAATAAATAAAGAAATTTTCGAAATCATTGGAGCAGCACGAACTGTTCAGCAACACCAACTCCTCAAAATCGTGGTTTCCCCGCTCCCCCATTTGTAACAGCTCTTTATTATTTCTGCCTCTTCCTATCCTTCTATTGCATTATTAACTATGTATGCTGTTGTTAATGGTAAGTTGTCTCGCTTTATGTCTTTCTATGGACTCCAGTTCTATCTTCACTCGCATACCTCCTATCTCATGCTCTGCTTCATCATTGGTGCCTCCTCGTCTCCTCAAGAATTTCTCATGCTGTGTAAGGTTTTAAATGATAAGCTTATCTATTTTTATATATTATCAGAACCACTGCTCTACTGGGACATGGTGGTCTAGTGGTAAAGCGTGCGTCTCATAACCGCGACGTGGTGAGATCAAATCGCAGTGGGAGCAAGGGTCTTTTCAGTATGCCTGTAACTTAGTATTTACCTCTCAGTGATGTGGAGATTAGTCAGGAGCGTCACGGAATTCGGATCCCACGTTAAACTGTAGGTCCCCTTTGCCTTGTTGTGGGTAGCTTGTGGGTACGGAAGTCGCCGAAGTGACGTCCAATTGAAAGACCTGCATCAAGGCATTGAGCCACACGAGATTTGTATTATTAGCACTGTTGTGCCAACATTTAACACCTATCTTCTATTGTTTTCGCCGTTCAGAGACAACAGAAATTCATATTGATTTCTATTTAAATCGTAATTCTTGACTGGTAAAACATTGCCATCCTGTTTCAAAGATGTGCTAATTTTTTCATACTGTATTGTGCTCGAACGTTTACAGAAACGTTTTCCTCCTTTCCATGTCGGTACAGCTGGCTCTAGATGAATCGAACATCGATCAAACGAATTTCTCCATAAATCGATTTGTCAAGTCCCTTGAAGAATGTCTCGATATATCGAAGAAATTCTATCTTTTCGTTGGGCAACACTCCATAAATCAAAGCGATTTTCATAACAGATCGCCCTGCAAATACTAAATTCTAAGTGAGTGGCCATCTAACGCTTCGCAATTATAATAGTGTCATCAGCTTTTCAAAAAAATCGTTTCGTCATTTATCTCTCTCTCTCTCTCTCTCTTCGTGATATTCTTTTGTTTTCTCAACAGTGCATAACATACAACAGTACATAAAGCAGCTGCAGAAACTGCTTCAAAAAAGTACAAGTGTTTTGACTTCCGCAGAAAAATCAGATCGTTGATGTCATGGAATGTGAAGTGAAAAATAGGATATAGTGAAAACCTTCAGGATTTTGTCCTACACGCTTTAAACAATCACGAAGAAGAAAGAAAAGTCGGCCGCGGTGGTCTCGCAGTTAAGGCGCTCAGTCCGGAACCGCGCGACTGCTACGGTCGCAGGTTCGAATCCTGCCTCGGGCATGGATGTGTGTGATGTCCTTAGGTTAGTTAGGTTTAAGTAGTTCTAAGTTCTAGGGGACTGATGACCACAGAAGTTAAGTCCCATAGTGCTCAGAGCCATTTGAACCAAGAAAGAAAAGATTGCTGAACACGTATCGTACTGAGGTGGAAGCTAAATCAGCGGGGAAAGTTCTTGCGTCTTGAAGAATGCTTACCGAAATGGCTTAGTCAATGAGAGGGCAAAACATGCTGTTGGAGATTATAGCCTTAAAATGGCTAAGTCTTTCCTTGTTAGTCTGTGCATTGAACCGTTCGCTGCTACTGAGAAGGTGGTTCACTAACTCTGGAATAAATGACTTCTTTTCAAGAAAATTCGTGGAGAAAATAAGATAGCTGATGCCACAGCATGGAAAACGAATGATGCAGAGTTTTTTTTGCGTATTTTCGGAAATTTCTATGTGCATTTCGTTTGAAATCTTACAATAAGTAAAAATAAAGAAGTACAGGAAAATCAGCTTCCGTTTAATCTGAGTCCTAGTCACTGCTCTATGATTCCCCTTGCACAGAAATGCAAACTTCTTTCGAATTACAGTACCAGCTTTTTAAATTATACTCTTGTTTCAACTTTTTTTCTGATTCTACATTATCAATCAAACTTTCTCTAAACCGAACTCTCAGTCGTTCGACCTTTTTGATATAAAAGAACCCAATGCTATTTCGACACCATGTACCAGTAAAAAAGAACTTGAGCCTACCTATACTCATCCCGGTGCTATAGTACAAGTAAATTCCACTATAAGCATAAAGGTAATGCGATTTCCTGTTTAACATGTTGCGTTCATATGCTCTTGGTCAAAAAGCAACATCTGCCCAATACAGAACACCTCAGAACACGAACTGCTGGTCAGAAACAGTCTGAAACGCTTGTAAGGATGTTGCAGGGTAGTTTCTACTGAGAAATAAATGTTCAGAAAAAATTCAATAAGTTCCGCCGTTTCCGAATTAATTAGCATTGAAGTTAGTCAATCGGACAGCTGCGTGCGCGAATTCAAGCGGCCCGCCTGATACAAATACTGTCAGTTGTTCTCATAGCGTAGATGACAGCGCACGAGACTGCTCAGCCTTTGGCTCGGTTTCGCTCCTTACTACCGCCACTTGTTCAATTTTTGTATAGCTCTCTTGTTCGGTTTTAAGTCTTATACCTTCTGGAATACCTAGGTTTTAAATAGAGGCACAGTTTGCCGTAGTGCTGCAATGTCGTAATGCGGGTTGCCTACGCTGTCCTAAAGCCTACTGTAAGCAACATTTGCTCTGCACGTTACGACAGAAACTATAGCGCCCTTGCCTTCCTTTAAAGTACACGTATTTCAGAATATTTTAGGTTTAGAAAAGAGAGAACAAAAGTCTGTCGTTTTCCGTAGAAAACGCGTGCATGTACACTTAAAGGAACGTTAATTAGTAATGAAAGTGTTGTATGCTTACATTTGAGGATTGTGCATTCCTGCCTATTTTGTGAGCCCCCTGACATAGATGCATTCCTCAGCAATTACATTTTTCATGCTTCGTTTCGTTTCGGAAATATATGAGGTATCAGAGTTAGATGGGACACCTTGCATGGATTCCGAACATTATTTACATCCGCTACACACATGTTAGAGCTTTAGAGTGTATACAAGATCATTTGACAGCCATAGTTGGACTGCATCATTGTTGTTAGGTGGTCATGGAGTGATATTTTATAAGAATCAATATACATAAACCTAAATTTACGTTAGCTAAAGACATCACTCCACCTCCACAGCAATCAATGTGCGAGTGTTATAGCAGATATAGAAGGATCGCCACTTAGTTAGCATTGTGTGTTCACACAAAGTTTTTTATTGGTGGGTGTTTGGAAGAAGAGGAGGAATCACTGATCTTGCAGAAAAATTTTAGATTGTTTCTGACTCGTTGGGGGAATCCAAATCACTGTTGGATGCTAAGCAATACGAGCACAAATGTTCTTCTATGTTTACACACTGAATATGGTAAAAATTATATAAATTATGGAAAAATATGGGAAAATTCGGGAAAATATGGAAAATATTGATAAAATAAAAAATTGTAAAAAATAGAAAAAGTATGGATATGAAATTGGAATACACAATATTCTGTATTTATACAGAGGGAGAAATCGAAATTAGCGGCGTAAGCACTAGGTACACAGAGGAGATGAATGACATCACTCATACACTTAGAGAGGGAGTAATGAGAATTTGTTTTAAGACTTTTGGTGTAACCACTGGGTAGATATAAGGGAGGAATGACACCACATATACGTTTATTAATAGTAGAACGATGGGGCATTCTAAAGACATGATGTCAAGACAAAACTGACCTATTGCCCAAAACATCTTCCTTACTGAATCAGCAGTAGGGATATTGGAAAAAAAAATTAAGAGTGAAGTGCTGGAAGCCATTTGAACAAAATATTTAAAAAATCTATGGCTATGTCAGATAAAGTTGAGTTGGACGGTATTAAAATGCACAGCCTAATCTGAAGAATCAGCTGTTTGGGCTATTGTGTCAGTTATAAGGATACATCGTAGGACTTTTTGGGATTTTTAAGAAAATTTACGATAATTTTACCCTTTTTTTCGGTTTTACTCTATGCACATCAATCTACGTTATAATTTGCACAGGAAGGAGTTAGAAGCTATATTTGTTATTCTGTATATTCTGCAACAAGCTACACAATTACAGTGCATTAAAGATTATTTAAAGATGTCGTCCGCACGAATACCATCCATATCGCATCACTGTGTGGTAGGTCAAGCTACCTCAGGCAGCGCAGCCACTGTGAAGCAAGCAGGTGAACAGCTAGTGAGCGTTTGTTGGTGTCCTATGGTTTTAACATATAACAATTACCACAGCACTACAAACACACTCTTGCTACATAGTGGAAGTGACAAAGGATTAATTCCTTTCATGCATAAATACATACGTGTAGTGCGACTGTCAGTGTGCAGTAATAACAGCACGTGAAACTTGTGGCAGGAGGCACTGCCACAGAAAGCATTACACTTTTAAAAATTGGAGGAATGTGTATACTACAGAAGACTGTCGTTGTTTAATGTAACATTTCTGAATGGTGGAAAGCAGTGCAACACACAGCAATATTCTACTTAAGAAAAGGGACTGATAGAGGTATTGCAGACGTTTTTTGAAGGGGGGATGTAATGGATTTTGGTCCAAAAAATAGATTTTTCAAAAATGTTATTTTCTAGATCTGCACAGTTTAATCTGTGTGTGAATTTTATCGTGATAGCAGCTTTAGAAATGTCTTTAAATTGTTAAACTGATTAACTCCGTACTGGCGGCCACTCCCACCTTTCCTGACATTTGGGATCTGCTTACTTCAGAGGAATTTTTGTCAGTGTGAATGCTGTTTTCTTTCGATATCTTTGGCTGACATCTATATCTCTGGCTGACATCCATATCTTTGCCTGAAAACTTTTTTGCATGTGGTTTATTTACGTTTTGACAATACTGACACATATTAGTAGGTGAAATATTGAATTCGCAAACCTTTACGTGGAAGTCAAGATTTATGCATAATGGGTGGTGGAAAAACTGTGTTTAGGAAACGGAGGTTTAATGGAAATACGTTCACCAACAAAAAATAGGAAGCAGCACTCCGATCATGCTGACACATTATCTGCGCATCCAGTTATTCTGGCAACTGATGTGATATATATATAGGGATCATATCAACCCGTACCACATCAAAAACAACCTGAAGATGGCGCATTGAAGCGCTGAAACTGGTTGCAATAAAATAAAATAAAATCATAAGGACGACTTACGTGCTTTATTTTGTCACAGTAGTAAACGGCCGTCGTCCCAAAGACCTCCTGACAAAACGATGGACATACAAAAATGTCATTGTTACAACGTCACTCAAGACATACGACATAACTGCATAAGTCTATTAATATAAATTATCTTTTATAAACTTCAAATTACGCTAAACTCAATTATGAAATGTACAGTGCATCAAAGTACATTGCTAATTCAGTTACAACGCAAATCATGTTTAGAATATGTTAATTGAACAGGACTGGCATATAGACAGAAGGGCTGAAAACAAAGAAAGGCGAGAACCAACAAATAAAAATCTAAATAGAATTGTGTTGTTACATATACATACAGAACAAATAATCGTAATTGGTGAGGAGGGTACAAACCAGAAATCGAATATTGTTAAGGCAGCGTATTTTTGAGGTTTATCGATACTTGAAACTACCTACTTGACTCGAGGTGTTTCGGCCTTGTAGTTGGACTGAGATGCCTAAAATGTTTCGAAACACTTTTTAAAGAAAGTGCCAAATAGTTTGAACAGTGATGTGATTCGTGGGATTAGTTTACAGAATTTCTGCCCTGAAAATCTTATAACCTCTGCCAACTTTGACACTGAATAAATACTAGTAGTACCGCCTATAACTGCTAAAATGAAAAGCGAAACCGATAACTTGAATTAAATGATCGGAAATGATAAGGCGAGTGCAATTGGAATGATTGTTATGAAATAAACCAAATGATGAAAAGTATCCGGACACCTGTTAATAGGGATTAATATGTTGTGAGTCCATCCTTCATACTTATAACTGTCCGGCCCCGGTAGCTGAGTGGTCAGCGCAACGGACTGTCAATCCCAAGGGCCCGGGTTCGATTCCCGGCTGGGGTCGGAGATTTTCTCCGCTCAGGGACTGGGTGTTGTGTTGTCCTAATCATCATCATCATTTCATCCTCATCGACGCGCAAGTCGCCGAAGTGGCGTGAAATCGAAAGACTTGTACTAGGCGAGCGGTCTACCCGAGGGGAAGCCCTCGCCACACGACATATACATTGTAGTTCCTAGCCGATCTAACTATAAAATTTCCCAAGAGCAAAGACAGCAAATCCGTCTGTACCAACAGAAGCTGGTACTGAGCGACCGTCAAACACGGGCGCTCAAAACGGAAGATCTCATTCTCTCCACCGCAGCCTTCTCAACAAAACTCGGCTCCCCTCCCACGTAACTGCTGAAGGCAAATCATATTCTCGAAACCACGTAATATTCTCCCTCTCTACAGATTCTTCCGAACGCCGACCAACCATATTTTACTCTTTTGTCGTCCAGCGAGGAAAGTTTGCGAAGAAATACCTACCCTCGTTAACTGCGCTTCTCAGAAATAAATCCTCGGAAATAACCCAGCCTGCGTGATTTCCGAAGTAACGCTTCCTTGTTCCTCTCTGCTGCGTACAAGATTTTCAGAGTTTCCGGTTATCCTTCCGGCCTAGCTACAACACCGGCCAGCCGCCACTCTATTATGCTTCAGCACTCTGGTGCCACGACCGTCTGGATAGGGCTACTTCCTCTGTTAAGCAGCACCAACACACCTATTGGCTCTACGGATAGTGGCAGGTTAATTTCTCCAGATATTCACCAAACCCAAAGTATTCCAGCATATCGCCATAGGGTGTAGTGTAATTCATCACTCCAGATCACTCGTTTCCAGTCACCTGCTGTCCAGTGGGTGTCGCTCTTTACGCAACGTCAAGCATCGCTTAGCGCTGACTACAGTAGTGCGTGTCTTTCGAGGAGGAGCACTACCACTGTACCCCATTCTTTTTAATTCCTTACGCACTATCATTGTGTTCTCCGGACTCCCGGTAGCACTTTGGAACTCGAGAGCGATTTCTTCCTGCTGGTTTCAAGCGATTTTTACAACCACGCTGTCCATGTCCGTCAGCACACGAGCTCTGCCTGTTCCTGATTTAGCTTTGGATGTTCCTTCTCGTTTCCACTTCGCAATCACATAACCATCACTTTGGCAGCTTTAGAAGGGTTGAAATGTCCCTTGTGGATTTGTCACTCAGGTGGCATCCAGTGGCTACTTCACGTTCGAAGTCACTGAATTCCCATGGTCAGCCCATTGCGCTGTTACTGTTTTTTTCTGCTGACAACACGATACAACCCACATCCTTTCAACCTGGCAAATGCGTCTCTACCATTTCCATATTACATGGTGTTGAACGGATGTTCCTCATCATAGTGTAGATGGATAATTTTAAGCAGTTTAATGTAGTAGCCTAAAACGTCTGTTATACTACATCAGAACTAACTTTTTATTACGTGTATATTTCATTTATGATGAACAACGATATTTCAGTCTTTGCGATTAGCTAGGTGCAGATCAAGTGCTTGCAAACTACCTTCGAATGACAAAGACAGAAAAGGACTGAACCAAATTACAATTGGTATCCATCTTTATAAGGTACCGTGCAACTCTTCGTTTGATTTAATATTGTGTCTAACATCCGCAGCTCGTGGTCTTGCGGTAGCGTTCTCGCTTTCCGCGCACGGGGTCCCGGGTTCGATTCCCGGCGGGTCAGTGGTTTGCCCTGCCTCAAGATGAGTAGGTGTTGTTGTGTCGTCTTCATCATCATCATTATTCATCCCCATTACGGTCGGAGGAAGGCAATGGCAAACAACCTCCGCTAGGACCTTCCCTAGTCAGCGGTTCGTGTCTCCTGCAGCGATCTCTACGCTCCTCGGAGTATGGGACATTATCATCATCATCATCATCATCATCTACCTCTTAACAGGGTGAACCGTTGAGTCATTACAGAAAAATTGCATTTCGTTCGATTTCCTACCCCATTTATCTTTGTTTTTGTTTAGCACTAAAAATATCTGCACAACAGTGCCAAAGTCGACGACATGCTCTGTGTGTCTTGTCTGGAAACACATTTGTTCCATTTACTCACAGTACTTGTTGCTGACTACAGCAATGTCCACTTTACACTACGTCCGCGAGCGTGCATTCAGTACTATTCGCTTCTGTCTCGGGTTTGTTTTTCCGGCAGTCTTAGTTGTACGTAGAGTCGTTAAAGTGTCGTACGCTATCATAAGTAAACATAGACTTCAATAGTTTTCCTAGTAGCTTTTATCAGTTAAGATGGTCACAGCATTACCTGTACGTTAGGTGTGTGGCATACTATCGGGCGTTACCTCATTTCGATCGCTTTGTTTGTGTACGTTATCAGTGTGCAGCTAGATCCGCCTAGAAACCGAAAGCCGTGAGGAGCTATTAAGGACCACGTAACCTGCTAAACACCTTTGTTCTACATAAGTATCCTCTTGTCTGTTACTGAAAATGAACAGTATTTACAGCAAAACTAAAATTGTCAATGTTCAGTTTATGTTCTTTTCGAAATATGTTGAACTGTAACATGAAGCCGGCCAGTGTGGCCGAGCTGTTCTAGGCGCGTCAGTCTGGAACCGAGAGACCGCTACGGTCTCAGGTTAGAATCCTGCCTCGGGCATGGATGTGTGTGATGTCCTTAGGTCAGTTAGGTTTAAGTAGTTCTAAGTTCTAGGGGACTGATGACCTTAGATATTAAGTCCCATAGTGCTCAGAGCCATTTGAACCAGTTTTTTGTAACATGAAATAGAGGAACGTTGTAGCCAAAATAAAAAAAAATATCATATAGAGCTGGAAAACGCGATTTCCTCAAGAAAAGTATTTAAAAGACGCAAAAAAATATCAAACATCGCTTCAATACTTTGTCGAGCTTGCATAAAATAAGTTTCTGTTATTTATACAATAAGTTTCGTATTTATGAGGTGTATTCAGAAAGTAAGGTCTGATCGGTCGCGAAATGGAAACCACTCTGAAAATCCGACGAATCTTTGCACAGATGTGTTGAGCAGTGTCTCTAGTACGCCCATCGATCGCATCACGCGGCTCATTTCAGTTCTGGAGTGCACAGTGAGCACATAAAGATGCCTAGAAAATAGTGTCTCCAGCGAAATACGAGAGCCTGGTGAGACATTTCGCCTGAAGCTATGCTGCCCACATCACATACCTGTCATGCGTTTTCTTCTTCAAGACAATTCTCAGCCGCATTCTGCAGGGGCAATGAAGATGCTCCTGCAGCGTTTTCAAAGGGAAGTGTTTGGTTACCCACAACACAAGCCGTAACTGGCTCCCTCTGAGCTTCATCTTTGCTCACATGAACCGCTGGCCACGAAGACAACATTTTGGGACATTCAGCGAGCTGTAGACCAGCGTAGAGAACTGGCCGAAAGTACTGGCGGCTGTCTTCTATAACGAGGGCATTGTAAAGTTGGTACAACGCTGCGACAAACGTCTAAGTCGGTTCGGCGACTATTTAGGTAAGTAGCTGGAACTTGTAGCTAACTGTTGCAAATAAAATACTTTTGATTTTCACTGTGGTTTCCATTTCACGACCCATCGGACCTTAATTTCCGAATACGCCTCGTATCAATAACAACAGGAAACGTCAGCCTTTGATGGTGATGAAGGACGTTCCACTGGGTACAGAATAACAAAAATAATTATATAGATTTTTTTGGTGCTATAAGCTGCACCTACATCGAAAGTAATTGCGTTTGTTACATAAAATCGCAGGTGTTACGTGGTAAATTAATTCCTATTACTTATAAAATGCAATTTATATTTTGTAAGGATGTAAAATTTACTATGGACTAAAGCTGAATGATGTGCGGTCCTGGTTATGTGCAAAACAAACAAACAAAACACAAAGAGAAGTCATCGACTCCCAGTTCCTGTCTGACACGTTCATTAATGTTTTCTTTCCCCTGCCAATGCTACCCATATTACTGGTAATCCTATCATTTATTACGTCATTTATGAACTATACCAAAACTACCGAGCTGTAGTTTTCATAGAGCGCAACTGTAGTTGCACTGTGACAGGGATGGACAGCGATATGTGTATGTTTATTGATGAGGAGTTGGCAGGTTATGTTTGGATTTTCTGAATGAAGTGGGAGAGCAGCATACCGAGGCTGTGATGCACTCTTCCCACAGCGATGTCACATTCAGTGATTCTGCATCTGTACACTTAACCTTTTTTTTTTTTTTTGGTGGCATGTTGAAAGATTTATCATTGTTGTGAAAGTATTTTCACATAAAGAGTGGTAATGTGGCTAAGAAACCGTATCGTATTAACATTATTACTCTGTAACTAGTCACTAGAGACCACGGGTCCCTTCTAAAAAAAATACTTGGAACATATTTCTGGACAGCCTCCAAATTTCGGGTACAACGCGTATTTTTACAAAAACAACAACCCTCAGAATCTAAAAAAAAGGTGCTGAAATATTCAATCTGACCTCGATGAGATTTCAAAGTAGTGAGAGGTTGGCAAACTGTTTTAAATACATATAAATATAAAATACTGTATTTCATAAAATTGCACTGCGATTCCAATAATTTACAGTCAGAATCAGTCATCTCATACAAATAGCTAGGTGAGGACATGAAATGAAATGATGACATGGACTCAGTTGTCGGTAAGGCAGGTGGCAGACTTATTTCTTGACATTGTCAGCATGGCGGCTGAATAAATTTTCAACTTCCAAGATCGCTAAAATCATTTATTCATGTAGGTGTTCGGTTTCGTCAGTTCTCTGTTGTCATCTTCGGATCAGCAAAAAGATATGACCGAAAATGCAATAATACAACAACTAACATAACAGTATAGTCCATTATATCCAATATTTGCAATACATGGAATAGCAACGTACCTACTTTTACCTCATTGCACAATCTTCTCCTTCAGTACAGTAAATGGTGCTACACAATGTATGTCCATGTTGGTATCGTGAGCTATACTTGAAATCGACACGTCAACTATAAAATGACAGCTATGTACTAGCATGTTATTGCGCCTATTATAAATGCTCACATTCATCACCATTTTACATCTGAGAGATTCCAGAGTAACATTCTTAGTGACACTTAAGTTCATCAGATGATTCAATGGTAGTACGAATCGATATGATCATCTCACATTAGATTAAGGCACCTACCACTATCCTATATAATTACATATTCCCGGATTATTATCGTAACATATAAGCCAAGTTAGTATGCTAAATTATTAAAAAACTGTCTGCAAAATCGTATGCAACGTTCATAAAACATACGATATACATAAAGCTTTTCATATAATTTTAGAAAAATTTAAAAAAAATTAATAAAAATTCTTTACCAAATTTTTCCTTACGCAAAATCATATTGAATATGACCACCTATAATAACTTAACAGCTCTCTACGGACAGCTAATGGTTTCATATGTAATCTGATTTTAATACACCTAGGAACAGCTCGATATCTACAGACAAAAGCATCATATTTCTTCAAGAATACATTCATGGTATGTGTACCAACAACGGAACTATTTAATATTTATGATTTTGTTCTTAACTACAATGTTCACATGGGCCTTTAGACTACAAATAGTTCCATTGCTGGTACACATATGATGAATGTACTTTTGATGAAATATCGTATATGTGTCTGTACATATCGAGCTACTCCTGCATGTATTAAAATCAACGTACATATCGAGCTATTGCTCCATGTATTAAAATCAACGTACATATGATAACATTACCTGTACATAGAGAGCTTTTAAGTGGCTATAGGTTGTCATATTCAATGTGATTTTATATGAAGTTTGGTAAATTTGGTAAATTATTAATAACTTTTATAAAATGTTTTTAAAAATTTTATATAATGATATAAAAGTTTTATGTATAAAATATGTTTTATGAATGTTGCACATGATTTTATAGACTGCTTTTTTTAAAATTTAGTATACTGAATTGGCTTACGTGTTATGACAATAATTTAGGAATATGTAATTATATGGAATAGTTGCTCCATGCCTTAATCTGGTGTGAGATGATAATATCGATTCGTTCTAGCGCTGCCTTATCTGATGAACTTACGTATAACTATGAATGTTTACGATGGGCTCTGTCAGTTGTTAAGTGGTGATGAATGAGAGCACTTTTAATCTGCGCAATAACATGCATGTACATAGCGGTCATTTTAATGCTGACATGCCGACTTCTAGTGTAGCTTACGATACCAATATGGAAATTCATTGTACAGGACCACTTACTGTACTGAAGGAGAAGATTGTGTAATTATGTAAACAAAGGTACGTTGCTACTCTATGTACTGAAAATCTTCGATATAATTATGTGTGCTGTTATGTCAGTTGCTGTATCATTGCATTTTCGGTCCTATTTTTTGCAGATCCGTAGATGGCAACAGAGAGTTGCCACAGTATGAATAAACGATTTTAGCAATCTTGGCAGCTAGATACTTATTCAGTGTTCATAAGACTTATTTGCATTGACAGGATACAGCGAAAATGCTGTCAGTCTACATGGTGTACCAGGAGGAATGGTCAATATTCAGGAAATTCAGGAACATTCATTTGAACCAAAAAAATTCATCTGCGCTTATAGCCACTTCCCAATGGTTTCCGAGGAACATATTTGATATACAGTGTGATTTAGTCTATGTATTATTCAATACATTGTAAGGTTTACACGTGTACAATAGTCAGTAAACATTACAACATTCATTTTACAAAGTAGATGTGTGGCGTTATAGTTTGCGGACGTAGTTAACCGTTGCTTCACACTGGTACACTCTCAGTCCCTCACACTACTTCACTCACAATACAGAATGCACGACTGCACGCTCAACCAGCTGGTTTAGTTGCAGAACGACAGCCCGAACAAAGTAGCTGAAAGCGACGAGGTAGTTCGTCTAGAATAAAACTTCGAAGAGATTGGGTGAGTAAGAACACGTGCGCGCCGCTAACCTAAGAACAAATGTATACTAAACGTGTCCTTTTCCAGAAACAATTCGGAATAGGGATATGTCCATAAGAAATTTTTCTCTTGAAAAGAGCGTTCCTGTCGCACTTCTGAATATAGACCATTCCCCCTGGGACATTTTGTAGAAAGAAGACGGTTAAAAATCATTTGTTCATCCAGTCTGAGAATGCTGCTCAAGTGTGTGAGACCCAGGGGTAAGTTACATTGAATGTATACAAAGAAGGGCTTTGTGAATTGTCAGAGATTTCACAGTCTCACAGAAGAGCGTCACGAAAATCTTGAAAAACCTGAAGTGACAAACGATTGAAGAAAAAGGTCAACAATCCTGTGAAAATTTTAAGGTACTAGTATTAAGTAGTAGTATTAAGTGAGGAATTTAGAATTATACTCCAGTCCTCTTGTAACGTCCCCTTAGAAAAATTAATGAATTACTGTGCTGATAAACCTCTTACATTATTTGATTTTCAAACAGCTGAGCATAACTGAACGTACTCAGACATTCCGCTCCTTACCTACTCTGATCAACACTAAACTGACACACAATATTTTTAGCGCAACGCAATCTGACTTTTAATCATCCCTACAAAAGAATGTCCCTGACTAACAATAACCTATATCTTTCATGAATCACTTAACTCACAAAAATCTTCGTTATTCGAACTACTGCGAGCGCCAATACTGCCAGCTAAATAAAAGATTCTAACTACTGAAGTCACTAACTACTGATAGGCATAGTTAGCAAATGAAAGATTTTGATAGCGAACAAATAATGTATTTACCTTAATAGTGTTCAAAATTCATAATATGTATATATCAGTCCATGATATCCAATATTACAAATTTACTCTTTCTGATGGACACACGTCCAGATCGTCCGCTCTCAAAATTCCGCCATCTCTCTCCCCACATTCACCACTGCTGGTGGCTCACCTCCAACTGCGCAACGCTACGCGCTGTTAACAGCCAACAGCCCAACACTACAATAGCGAATATTACAACAATTCTAACCAGCCACAGACTGCACACAGCACAGCCAGTGATTTTCATACAGAGCGCTACGTGGCGTTACCAGTATAAAAACCTAAACAGCCTACTTACATAGCCCCCATGCTCCCCACAAAAAATGTTACAAATTGTTTTGGGCAGTGGCCAATGCAGATTTGAAAAAAAATTTCATAATTACAATAACAAAGAAATCAAATGCATACACTTATTGATACAATGTTGGTCAAAAGCTAAAATTTCCTCACAGTCCATAAAGACAGTCCTGATCGTTCATCACAGTAAAATTGTAGTGTTTTTCTCAAAGTCTGAGCATTAAAAGAAATGCACACGGAAGTACTGGATTTCCATGCAGTCTTGAAGAAGTAGTGTTGTCCCATAAGAAATTTTTCTCTTGAAAAGAGCGTTCCTGTCGCACTCCTACATAGACTCTCTATATAGACCATTCCCCCTGGTACATTTTGTAGAAAGAAGACGGTTAAAAATCATTTGTTCATCCAGTCTGAGAATGATGCTCAAGTGTGTGAGACCCAGGGGTAAGTTACACTGAATGTATATAAAGAAAGGCTTTGCGAATTGTCAGAGATTTCACAGTCTCACAGAAGAGCGTCACGACAATCTTGAAAAATCTGAAGTGACAAACGCTTGAAGAAAAAGGTCAACAATCCTGTGAAAATTTTAAGGTACTAGTATTAAGTAGTAGTATTAAGCGAGGAATTTAGAAATATACTCCAGTCTTCTTAACACAACCGTAGGGATTTTGAAGACAGGTTGAAACTAATTATAGCCCTCACAGGGGCACTTAAGAGGTCATTCTTATATGGGCAGTAACCTACAGACGTAAAAGTAGTTTCAGGTGTGTCCCAGAGGAGTTTGGTGGGTTCCTTCATGTCGACGTTGTATATTAATGAACTCGCAGGTTCAAACAGTTCAAATGGCTCTAAGCACTATGGGACTTAACATCTGTGGTCATCAGTCCCCTAGACTTAGAACTACGTAAACCTAACTAACCTAAAGACATCACACACATCCATGCCCGAGGCAGGATTCGAACCTGCGACCGTAGCAGCCTCGTGGCTCCGGACTGAAGCACCTAGAACCACTCGGCCACAGAGGCCGGCCACCTCGCAGGTAACATAATAAACAGGAACGGTAGACTCTTCACAGACGTTGCAGCCATCTATTGTGAAGTACTGTCCGAAAGAAGCTGTACAAATATTTAATAGGATCTTGGTTCTATATGGTTGAAAGCTTGGAAACTTGTTTTAAATATTCATAAAGGTAGAACTATAGATTTCGCAGACAATAAAACGTAGTATCCCATGACCACAGTATTAGCAAATCACAAGTGGTATCCGTCAACTCATCCAAATACCTGGGTGTGGCACTTTGTAGAGATATGAAGTCGAATGACCACATAGGCTCAATCAGAGGTAAAGATGGCGCAGGCAGTTTTATTGGTAGAATACTCGGGAAATGCAATCAGTCTACAAAGGAGATTGCTTATAGATCGCCTGTGCGACCATTCTAGAATATTGCTTACTGTGTTTAACCAGTACCAAATAGGTATGACAGTGGATATTCAACGTACAGTATATGGAGAAGGGAAGCACTAATGGTCACAGGTGTGTTTGACCCATGTGAGAGTATCACTGACACGCTGAAGAAATTGAACTGGCAGACACTTGAAGATCACACTGTAGTTCTTCCTTTAAATCGTCACTCGAACGACAAAAAGATCGATAACGAAATAACTGACAGAGGGACATAGAGTCAAGTGAAATAGCTCAACAGAGGAAAGGCCACTGGACCTGACGGGATATCAGTTCGACTCTACACAGAGTATGCGAAAAGAACTTGGCCCTCTCCTAACAGCATTGTATCGCAGGTCTCTTGAGGAGCGAAACGTTCCTAATGATTGTAAAAAATCACAAGTAATTCCCGTTTTCAAGAAGGGTCGTCAAACACACGCACGTAACTATAGGCCTTAATCTATGACGTCGATCTGTTGCAGAATTTTGGAGCATGTTCTACACTAGCGCATGATGATATTTTTGGAGACAGCAAACTTCCTTTGTAGGAACCAACAGCGGCACGGAAAACAACGAGCGTGTGAACGCAGCTTGTTCTGCTCGTCCATGAGACGTAGAAGACAGTAGATATAGGCGCCTAGGGAGATACCGCGTTCCTTGAGTTCCGGAAGGCATTCGATACAGTTCCGCATTGCATCCTAATGAACAAAATACGAGCGTATGGAATATTAACTGTGTAATTGGACTAAACAGATTCTAGGAAGCAGAACACAGTATGTCATTCTGAACGACAGTAAGTCTTCAGTCATTAAAGTAACTTCGAGCGTGTCAAAGGAGAGTGTTATAGAACCACTTCTTTTGACAATATGTAGTAATGACCTATCAGATAACGGCGGAAGTTCCATGAGGTTTTTCGTGGATGGTACTGTTGTGTACAGAGAAGTTGCGACGCTATGAAATTGTTACGAAACGCATGAAGACCTATAGAGGATCGGCTTGGTACAGCAAATGACAGTTGACCTTCATCGTAAACAAATGTAACGTATTGCGAGTACATAGACGGAAAAACTCTTTATTGCAAATTATAGCCGGCCGCGGTGGTCGAGCGGTTCTAGGCGCTTCAGTCCGGAACCGCGCGACTGCTACGATCGCAGGTTCGAATCCTGCCATGGGCATGGATGTGTGTGATGTCGTTAGGTTAGTTAGGTTTAAGTAGTTCTAAGTTCCAAGGGATTGATGACCTCAGGTGTTGAGTCCCATAGTGCTCAGAGCCATTTGAACCATTTTTGAACAGATGGCGGTGGGATCACGTAGACAAGGTACAAAGAGGTTAGTGGAAATGTCATTTGGACTCAGGTGTTTCATGTGAGAAGATTTCCGGCGTGATTATGGCCGCAGAACGTAAATTAATAAACTCTGAACATGGAATGGTAGTTGGAGTTAGGCACATGGAACATTCCAGTGCGGAAATCGTTAGTGAATTCGAGATTCCGAGATCAGTACTGTCAAGGACGTGCCGAAAATACCAAATTTCAGACGGTACTCTGACTACGGACAGCGCAGTTCAAATGGCTCTGAGCACTACGGGACTTAACATCTGAGGTCATCAGTCCCCTAGAACTTAGAACTACTTAAACCTAACTAACCGAACGACATCACACACATCCATGCCCGAGGCAGGATTCGAACCTGTGACCGTAGCAGTCTTGCGGTTCCGGGCTGAAGCGCCTAGAACCTCTCGGCCACCACGGCCGGCTGACAACGCAGTGGTGGACGGCCTCCTCTTAATGACCGAGAACAGAGACTTTTACGTAGAGTTGTCAGTGCTAACAGACAAGCAACACTGTGTGAAAAAACTGCAGAAATCAATGTGGGACGTAGGACGAACGTATCCATTAAGACAAGGGGGCGAAATTCGCCGTTAATGGCCTATGGCAACAGACGGCCTAGGCGAGTACCTTTGCTAACAGCGTGCGTGACATAGCCTGCAGCGCCTCTCCCCGACTCGCAAACAAATCGCTTGGACCTTAGACGACCTGAAACTCTGGCGTGGTCAGATGACTCCCGATTTCAGTTGGTAAGAGCCGACGGTAGGGTTCGAATGTGGCGCAGACCCCATGAAGCCATGGACCCAAGTTCTCAAGAATTCACTGCGGAAGCTGGTGGTGCCTCCATAATGGTGTGGGCTGTGTTTACACAGAACTGACTGGATCCTGTAGTCCAACTGAATCGATCATTGACTGGAAATACACTACTGGCCATTAAAATTGCTGCACCACGAAGATGACGTGCTGCAGACGCGAAATTTAACCGACAGGGAGAAGATGCTGCGATATGCAAATGATTTGCTTTTCAGAGCATTCACACAAGGCTGGCGCCGGTGGCGACACCTACAACGAGCTGACAAGAGGAAAATTTCCAACAGTTGACCGGCGTTGCCTGGTGAAACGTTGTTGTGATGCCTCGTGTAAGGAGGAGAAATGCGTACCGTCAGTTTTCCGACTTTGATAAGGTCGGATTGTAACCTATCGCGATTGCGGTTTATGGTATCGCGACATTGCTGCTCGCGTTGGTCGAGATCCAATGACTGTTAGCAGAATATGGAATCGGTAGGTTCAGGAGGGAAATACGGAATGCCGTGCTGGATCCCAACGGCCTCGTATCACTAGCAGTCGAGATGACAGGCATCTTATCCGCATGGCTGTAACGGATCATGCAGCCACGTCTCGATCCCTGTGTCAACAGGTGGGGACGTCTACAAGACAACAACCATCTCCACGAACAGTTCGACGACGTTTGCAGCAGCATGATCTATCAGTTCGGAGACCATGGCTGCGGTTACCCTTCACGCTGCACCACAGGCAGGTGCGCCTGCGATGGTGTACTCAACGACGAACCTGGGTGCGCGAATGGAAAAACGTCATTTTTTCTGATGAGTACAGGTTCTGTTTTCAGCATCATGAAGATCGCATCCGTGGATGGTGACATCGCGGTGAACGCACATTGGAAGCGTGTATTAGTCATCGCCATTCTGGCGTATCACCTGGCGGGATGGTGGGGGATGCCATTGGTTACACATCTCGGTCACGTTGACACTGACGGCACTTTGAACAGTGGGCGTTACATTTCAGATGTGTTACGACCCTTAATTCGATGCCTGCGAAACCCTACATTTCAGCAGGATAAAGCACGACCCCATGTTGCAGATCCTGTACGGGCCTTTCTGGATGCAAGAAATGTTCGACTGGTGCCCTGGCCAGCACATTCTCCAGATCTCCCACCAATTGAAAACGTCTGGTTAATGGTGGCTGAGCAACTGGCTCGTCACAATACGCCAGTCGCTACTCTTGATGAACTGTGGTATCGTGTTGAAGCTGCATGGGCAGCTGTACCTGTACACGCCATCCAAGCTGTGTTTGACTCAATGCCCAGGCGTGTCAAAGTCGTTATTGCGGCCAGAGGTGGTTGTTCTGGGCACTGGTTTCCCAGGATCTATGCACTCAAACTGCGTGAAAATGTAATCACATGTTAGTTTTAGTATAATATATTTGTCCAATGAATACACGTTTATCATCTGCACTTCTTCTTGGTGTAGCAATTTTAATGGCCATTAGTGTAGTTGCGTTCGGCTGCTTGGAGACCATCTCCAGCCACCGGGTCACAGTTACTTGCGACTGATTTGAAGAACATTCTGGACCACTCGAACGAATGATTTGGCTACCACAATCGCCCGATATGAATCCTATCGAATATTTCTGGGACATAACCGAGAAGTCAGTCCGCGCACAAAATCTTGGACCAGCAACAGCTATGGACGGCTATGGAGGCAGTGGCAATATTTCTGGAGAGGACTTCCGATGACTTCCTGAGTCCGTGTACAATCGATTTGCTGCTCTGCGCCGTTCAAAAGGAGGTCCGACACGATATTAAGAGACGTCCCACGATTTTTTTTTCACCTCAGCGGAAAAGATCCGTGTGGCTCCTGTAGGGATCGTCAGGACAAAATTCATTAGAGAGCACACAAGGACGTTTTAACACTCGTTGTTCCCGCGCTCCATACGTGAATGGAATTGGAAGGGGCCCTAATAACTGGTACTCTTTGTCATGTAATTCAAGTGGTGTGCAGAGTATGGATGTTGATGTAGATGTAGCAGAGGTTGTGGAGACCACCTTCAGTCGATCTTTTCCGGGTGGTCTGTAGCGGCGCCCGGAGCAGGCAAGTAACACGAGCTGCGAGGTGATGCGTGTGTGCGCTAATTGCCGTCCATGAGGAGCCGCGGAGAGACCCCGAAGAGAGCCGAGGCGAGGAGGACCACCACGTGCGCCGTGGTTCTCGTGAGGGGAGTGGGGGGGGGGGTAGAGGGGGGGGGGGGTCAAATGGTCCCTTTTTTACTCCCGGCTACGCAGCTATGTAGGTTAGCGTTACGCCCCTGCTCCGCCACCAATCCGGACAAGCGACCCGCCGCAATCTCACGTTCGATTGGACACGGGTGTCGAGCCGGAGTGTAATATAACGCCGGCACACAATGAGGCACCCCTCCACGGACCGGCCGGCTGTTCCTTTTTTAAGGCGCCCCCCTCCCCCTTCCCCTCCCCGCGGCTTCACACGCGGGGAACGTTAATTATGGTAGCGGCCGGGCCGGCGTTATGCGCGCCGAGAGCCGCCGAAATTGTTAGTTTTGGAGCGGCGCGCCGCAGCACGCCCACTCTCGCCACCCCGGGGCCCCACAAAGGGATATAAACAAGGCCTGGGCCGCAGCTCGCTGCAGCGCAGGGACCACCCGCGCTCTGGCCGGCTCCGACCGCAGGCTCCGGCACCGACTTCGAGGGCCGGGGGCATCGCAGCCTCCACCACTGGCCCAGACCTCACACGGACCGCGCTTAGGCACGTGGAAGCGGTACCGCCGGATACCTTGAAAGCTTACCGTCTTATCTCCTTGCCTAGGGACGCCAGATGAAAGTTGATGTCGTCAGGCCCTGAATCAAAATTGCGCAGCGGATAACTGGGGAGAGGAGTTTGAGAGCGCTACCTAGAGAGCGTGTCCTTTCTGTACGATACTAGGCAAGGGGCTGGAGGGCTCACACACCGATGTGTGGGTCCCTGCATTCTATAGCTTTTATTTCAAATAAATTCCTTTAACTTGACTTCTTTGTGATTTTTAAGGTATGTTAAAGATTGATGTCAGTTGATTTCCTATTTATTTTAAACATTATCAGTCGACCTTACAGCGATAGCAGCAATTGTTCCAGTTTACAGATACTACAATTTTACAACTTATAGCTCGGGAATATTATGTACTAATCTGCACGCACATTTCTTCGGGCAAGACGGAATTGCGTTGGCCAAATGTATACCACCGAAGTCTCCCAATATTTTACATAGGACATTCACTATGTGAGGAGGATAACGGGCAAACTGGGGACCAGATACTTTAACACAGGGGTTCAAATTCCCGGAATTAAGCGAGCACATTCATTAGCTTACACAATCCGAAGCTGGAAATAAAAGAATTAGTACAAATATTCAAATACCTCTCTTCCATGCGTGATCATTGAGACAGACGCACTGAGGGCACGTCTGCTCACTTACCCGTCTGCCGGCCGGAGTGGCCGAGCGGTTAAAGGCGCTACAGTCTGGAACCGCACGACCACTACGGTCGCAGGTTCGAATCCTGCCTCGGGCATGGATGTGTGAGATGTCCTTAGGTTAGTTAGGTTTAAGTAGTTCTAAGTTCTAGGGGACTTATGACCACAGCAGTTGTCCCATAGTGCTCAGAGCCATTTGAACCATTTGAACTTACCCGTCTTCTGTAATACCCACCTAGAATATGGCGGGCCCCGGTGGAGGGGGTGGTCGAACCACTTGGCCGTGACCAACCTCTCCACCCCAGATCTTGTGACACTGGAAAGTCTTTGACTTTTACCTGCCTGTGCTGTCTCTCTGATCCCCTAGCCAGGTTGGCACTACTGTACTACAGAACTACCTCCCAACAATGATTTGGCCACGCTTCACGAAAAGGTGTGAGGAGGATTAGGAAAGTTCATTTGCAGATTCACATCCACGTACAAGAAATGCATAATACACGACACATATAAATACGTATTATGAAGCCTGACACATTTCTTTCCACCCGTCCACATGGGTTCTGTTGCACCCGCGGCTGGCCGCGTCGTGTAATAAAATTGGCTGCGGAGCCGCCTCTGTTTCTATTTTCCGGTGCGAGCGAGCAGCGAAACCTGCTGCTTACAGAGCGGAAACTACGGTACCGTTTCATCCTGCGTGTTGGAACTGCTGAAAGTGTGCCTTTTGTATGGCCCTGCGACAAGTCGCTTTATAATGCGTAAAATAAACCGTAAAAAAAAAGACAGCTTCAGAGCTACATCATACCCGTGTTTAGATGGTGGGTGTTTATAGGCACTTTATGCTTTACGTCAAATAGGGCTATCGGGTCCAAAAATACAAAAGACTGACTAGACTTTATATTTAGCTGGACATTCTTCCCTAAAAGACCCGCGAGGGTATTTATTTATTTATTTATTTACTGACAAATTATAGACCTGTTACCTGAAGTATAAAACAGGTCGTACATCTTACAATTTTCGTTTTTCATATTTTTACAGATCTTTTGTTTTATCTACAACATTTACAAAGAATGATACTTTTCAAAATAACAATAATTTAAGGTTGAAATATAAATAAAATTTTGTTGTTTTTTAAGAAGAAATAAAAGGAAGATAGGATAGATAAGAGATTTGTTAGTACCATCACCGAATGTGACTGACGGTGAATACCTCGGAATGGTTTCTTCGAGCCGTTGACCCCCAGTCACACACACACACACACACACACACACACACACACACACACACACACACACAAATGGCTATTAGTAGAGAAATAATGTTGCTTATCCTATTTATTACTAATCCTATGTATTAACTACTTTAGGCGCCCATCCATGTACAGCATTTGATGTTTTAGTGGCTACATTGCCAGCACTTTTGTTTATTTACTGTCACAGCTCAGCTTCCTCCTCCTGTTCCTCCTCATTGTCTCTATTTTCGCTGTCACTGTGGGTATCGCTGTCCATCCTCTGGAGATTGTTGTTACGCTGCACATAGGCATGTCTGTAATATCGTGTCCGCATGTACTCTTCATGTGTTGTTTTTCAAATATTGTTTGTCAGTGCGTTTAATTGTGCCCATTGTTCTTCGTGTCTTATTGCTGTGCATATATCTGTGACTGTATCTGTGTAGTCTAAGTGTAGTGTATGTCTATTGTTCGCGTATTTCCCGCAGAAAAGGATAATGTGTTCTGGGGAACCTTCTTCGTCGCATGTGCATGTAGGTGTCTGCCTCAGACTCACGAGGTTTAAGTGCGTGGGATAAGGTCCGTGTCCGGTTAAGAAGTGTACCATACCGCGGCTGGGATCGATATGTCTCATTCTCAACGGCTACCTTACGTCAGGTTAGCCGAGAGCGCTAACGCGTTGATTCCTGGACTCGGGTAGGCGCGCCGGCCCCGGATCGAATCCGAATCCGAATTGTCAGATAGCCAGTCTTTAACGTTCATTTACTGACCGAAATATGCCCAGAACGAAATTTTCTTACAGACATTTTTGTATTGCTAGTATGTGAGGAATCGAACTACGAAGTCCGAATGCGCGAATTTTTCTTCAACCTGTACATTTCAAAAAATGGCTCTGAGCACTATGGGACTTAACATCTATGGTCATCAGTCCCCTAGAACTTAGAACTACTTAAACCTAACTAACCTAAGGACTTCACACAACACCCAGTCATCACGAGGCAGAGAAAATCCCTGACCCCGCCGGGAATCGAACCCACCTGTACATTTGGCCAGATGCGATCGTAAATACGTCCGACTAAAGAAGGACATCTGGCATCCGTAACGCCACGTACACATAGATGCTGACATCGTGGCACTGGGGTACTAGTGAAAACAGTTTGAATTTATATGGATTCTGCCGTTTTATCCAAGTACATAAAGGATGCTGATGTTATTTTGTTAGTCACACGTTGCATAAATCCTGAGATTGTTCTTATGGCACTAATGCTCTAAACAAGTAATTTCTGACTGCTTCATCTTCGACGACAATCACCTGCACCTTTAAAAGGGTGGAGCGAGTAGTCACTCTGAATGGCCAAAAGATTTACGACCGAAATATTAGGAGAAGAAATAGGGTTTATGCTCCTGCATGCACGAAATTTAATGAATCAAACACTCGGTCGTCCGTAAACAGCGTAGGGTATGAGTCAGCTAAGACACGACAGCTAAATATATCCATAACGGCTTAATACAACTCATCGAGGTGCGGTTTTGCTGAGCTATAGCGGACTATCTGACAAATTTTATGACATACGTAAATAATTTTAACGTTTCTTATTGCCAGATTGATGATGGATGTAAACAATGATGAGAGACAGTCGACGAGAAACAGTCTTTTTGCATATAAACCACGGCACGTCATTTGCTGTATACATATTAGTTAACAGTTTCACTATAGACTGAGAATTGGCAGCTCTGTCTGTAATTTCAGATTCTCACTGATAACACCTGTCTCAGGATGTCTGCATATAAACAACAGTAAATGCCACAAACATGGCAGCTAGTAGTGGTAGTAATGTGTGCGGTGTTCGCGCCAGGAAAATGCTTTTAGGGACAGTCTGCACAAATCCTAGGCTGTGTGGATAGTTACGACTCAGGTAAACATCCTGTATATGCTCCTGAATGCAAATGCGCTTCAAGCATTGTTTGTAATCATATAAATATCAATAATTATTTAAGCATGTAAACAATATTATCCGCAGAGACATGTCGGAAGGAACACACACCTCGCGGAATCCGCAACTGCGATTCATATTATATAAACTGAAGAGGGAGAGCGGAGAAAGGAAAGGAAAGGGAGGGAACTAATGTTATCAGCTGCATCAGGACTTTATGTGCAACCAGCGGAAACGGGCCTCAAGCTAAGATCTGATTACTAGGCAGTCTCATTAACCACTGCCCCACCCGAACAGTGTGTTTATTACAAATGGGCGGTTTATCTCAGCATCCTCCTCAGCTGACACATTTTTAACCTGGCGCCACCTGCCCGCAGTCTCAGTCCAGGGAAGCGTGGAGGGGAAAAGTCATACAGGAAGACCAAGAGTGAATACACTAAGCAGATTCAGAAGGATGTAGGCTGCAGCAGTTACACAGAGATGAAGAAGCTTACACTGGATAGAGTAGCATGGAGAAGTGCATACGACCAGTCGCTGCACTGAAGACCACAACAATAACAACAACAGTAGATTGATTTTTGAGATTGTTAAATTATTTCAAAAATTGGCCGTAATGCAAATTTTAGTATCATAAACTGAAACAATTCCAACCTAAAGTTTTGTGTTTCTGACACGTTTCATATTATTGGTTAGTTAACTCACTCAGCAAGTAAACAGTGTTAAGTCAATGCTAATCCATGTTAAGTGTACTCAGTTTCCAAGTAAAGTGCCCATTGACGTACTTTTAAGAATAAAATTACGGATAGAGTTTACCATCTTAAAAATGTCGTTACTCTAGAAATATTTGAAAATTATAACATATCTGAATTAAAAAATCGTAAGAGATTTAGTTGAAATATCTTACTTATGACATTTTATTGAAATTTTACTGTGTGATATCACACAACAACCAACTTTTCCTTTGACTTTGTTTATACCCAATGTCTTCCATTATGACACCAAAACATTTTTTTTAACGGAATCACGTAATTTTTTTCTGTGGAATTCGAAAAAACCTTCGAAGTGGACTTCAACGACATAACTTCCGTGGAAGCTGATCAAATAGTTACAAGTAACACCGCCACAAACAGTTGCCCCGATTGTTCCACATTTTGTAAGCAACCACGTAACTCAGATACCTTCGTGTGTTATGGTAACTCTCCTGTCAGGTAGTCAAAATGTTGACTTTGAGTATTGATACAACCTATAAGCCGATTACAGACGGGCATAGAGATGGATTTCATCCGGATTTATCGCAGCACAGGCTCTTCTTTTATTGCATTTGTTATCTTATGAAGCTGTCGGTGTTTTCTTGTTTTGATTTTCCCAACACATAAACGTCAGGGGTCTGGTGAGCGTGCAGGACATTTTTTTATTTCCAGACCGACCAATCCAACGATCTCCAAATGATATGTTAAGAATTTCTGTTATTTTATGCGCCGAATGGCCCGCAAATCTATCATGATGATAGCACATGGATTGCCATATGCTATTTGGATGTCCTCCAGAAATTTAGTTGACATATTTCACTCTTTTAGAAATACTGTCTGCTAACATCAGTCTCAAAATGCATATAGGGATGAATAAATTACCTCATAGGGCCTGTAGCTGACATAATATAACGTAAACTTTCGTTAAAGGTATATTCCACATACTGATTAGTGGGTAGTAGTTTACTTATTAGCCACTTATCACTGATTGCAATTTACTCACAGCAAAGTTAGATACACAATATTGTTTAGTATTTTCAGGGATGTAGTGTCTTCTACCCCCAATTAAAGGGTTCTCTGTACTCAGTTATTTCTTCAGTTTTCAGAGTTTTTCTCAATTCATGCTCATTAGCGTCTTTGTGAAGAGTACTCGGTTGTCACCTGATGAGAGAAAATTTAGATATAAACTGTAGGACATAAGTGCTTGTCAGCAGGAAGCATGCTATTGTCCTACAACCAAACGAAAGCAAATTCCTATGATCTTCAGAAAAGTTATAGCGTGATGGTATCCTTCTAAAATACGATTTACATTTAGAATACAAAAATCAATGATAAAGTTTTCTGCAAGCCCGCTGTTCTATTTTACTCTGACATTTGAAGGATGGTAGGCATATTAGGAGCAACGCTCATTGAACTTATGTATAAGTTCTCTAACTGTATATTCTCCAACAAGTGTGAAACAAACGTTAAAAGTTAACCGTAAATTGGTTGAGAACAACTACTAAACTGGCGGTGAATGTTTTTAGGACTGCCATGACTTGATAACGCAAAATGAAGACAGAAAAAAAAATCTGACACTTCTAACATTAGGAAAGATTCTACGCTAGTATGTTATACAGCCATAATGAGAAATATTAGTTTCCTAAAATTTATCTTCACAACTAAGACTGCTAATGTGAATAATTAAATCAGTTAAAAAATATCGAATCCAAATACCAACATAACGGGATGTATTTAGTTTGTCTCCGACCTGTTTTTGTCTTTAGTATACGATTTTATCCTGCAATAAGTTTCCATCACGTATTCGACAGTTTGAAAATGTGTACGTTTCAAAATTAAGTAAATATCAGCCGATAAGTGCTAGCCCTACTTGTTGTAGAAAAGTATGACTGTGCAGATAGATACACTACTTTTATCTTAAGGAACAGAAAGGAAAATTTTCTTATCTTTTGTTGAGGATATTCATTTAATTTCATTGTAATTGACACTTTAATTTTGTACTGACCATCAAATACATTTAAACCTCGAACAGGTCATGTCTTTCTACCATCGTGTCTATTTCCGGTGCTTAAGTTTCTCTGATGGCACTTGTTTTAAGCGAATTATACAGTCTTTGGCGCTCAGCCCATGAACGTGCTTCTTGGCTGACTGCCGGCACAGTGTAGTAAAGTGCAGTCTTTCGTTTCCTGAGACACTGGGAGGAAGAGGGTGGCGGGCCGGTCGTCCCGTACGATTTTGTCAACGGGAAAGATCCCCGGAACTCAAACTGATAACGGTCCTGATTTTTCAATCAAGAAAGTCATTATTTTATGGAATTTCGCATTCTGATTTTGCACGACATAATTAGACCACATTTCTTCTATTTCAGCGCCCTATTTGTCTATTTACATTTGTCTGTAGACCAATTGTCTATATTTAGATGCTAGATTTTTCACAATTGAAGTTCTTGTTACTCGACGTAATTTATTTTGAAGTTGTGTTTCAGCGTAGTACAAATCCTTCGTCTTCTTCTCCTGCTGCTGCTTTTAGGACCTCGTTGGATGACTTTAGTCAGCCATTTTCTGGCCGTCTTTGTGGTGTCTGGCGGTGACACCAGTCTTGTTTCCGAGTTGCCCAGTATCTTTTAATTCGTTCTGATCTTTTTTGTCGTTCTTCATCTGTAACTACTCTTCTTTACTGTACATAGTTTGTATATTTTCGGTTTAAACATTTCTTTCAGTTTTTTTAATCCTTTCCACTCGATTTTTTTTCACCCTGTACTGCCACTGCACTTGTAATATTTGCACTGAAAGTAAGCTCCATTACATATAATGAAATTATGCCAAGGCTAACTATAAACAAAACAATAAAAAATTACACATACCTTATAACACTAAACATGTCATATTTTGTCTTTCATTTCATGTCTTTCTTTAAGGAGTGGTACTTTTCAAAGATTCGTCCAGATGGAGTGCTGGTTTCCTGGAACTTGTATTGCAGTAGTAAATATTTTCCCTTCTACCACCTTTTACCATCCTGTTACTGAAGACAGCAAAATCCTTACTGTTAGTTTTTTCATTGGAGTAAATGAAGTGTGGCTGCTTTGATAATCTGTCCTGGTCATCGAAAGTAGGTGGTCATCCAGTCTTTCTTACGTTTCTGTTCCATACATTTACAATCAGAGCTTTCAAAAGTGCCCTATTTTGCGCCTCAACTTTGGTTTCTGGTTGGAAGTACCATCCAGATACTACAGAATAAAACTGCTGACTACTGCTACCACCAACAGCCAGAAACACATCTTACAGCCATTTTTTTGATCTCCTGATGAAACTATAGGATTCACAATACTGATAAAATATATCCACTCCAGCCATCTTTTTATTATAGTGACAAATAACTTCTGGCTTTGCGAATTGTTCCAAACAATAGCGTTCGACAAATGCGTTTCCTTGTAGTTGTATAGTTTACTGACAAATGTCAGAATACTTCAATACGAGAAATACGGCGTGAGAGCCCCGACATACGAGTTAGAGCGAACTGTGGTTTCTGTTGGGCGACGCCAGACGTGATAGTCTATTGCCGTCTTTACATGGTCGGGGATGCCCCACTGATCGTGAGCTAAGGGTTAAATTTTCTGTTTTGTTTTGCAGATCATCTAGTCTTAATTCTAGCTGCTTCGTGTCCTCCCTACTTATTGCCTCATGTTTCCAAGTTTCTCTACAAGTTATCTTGGTAACCTGATTTCTAGTGTCCTCATAATGTGACCGAACAGAGATCCTTTTCTTCCGTTTAGCATCTGTACTGGGCCCCAGTTCCCTGCACACCACTTCATTTGGCACTTTTCGTTATTTTCCACCTTTTTGATGTTTATTATTTATGCATTTTCCATCTATTCTTCTCTCTACTTTCACGATTTTATCTAGTACTAATTATAATTAATAAATCATTTCAGGAGAACAATATCAATACTTTTGTTTTGTATTTCAAATGCTTTCCAAAGTCGTTAACAGTACATTAAGATTGACACACATTTCTCACCTCGCTGCAAACCACGAAGTGAAATAACAAAAGTGTTTGTCTCTAACAGCCCATTATCGCTGTCACAGCACGTGAAAAAAAAATAGTTTCCGGCAGTAAAGCTTCCATCGTGCTCCAAATTGCCTGCTGAGAAGCGTGTCTTGTTGCTATGGAAGTTGTGAGACCATGGAGAATCGCTAGCACACTCGATGAGTGTGTGAGCCGTTGGGTATTGAGCAAACGGCTGCCATCTGTGTGTCGACCCACGAACTAATTCGGCACGTAATAGCATCCGAGGGGAACGTGAAATTGTTTATCACCAGGTGTCTCTCCACTTGATCGATGTTGTCTTCCCGCCTTATACCCCTCTCACGTTTCTTGCCCGCGCTCGGCTCCACTTTGAACACACGATTAACGACACCTCGCTACAAAACCACATGTACAAAGAGTGTCACAGGACGCCAAAGGCCAAAGACACAGTAGATTAGCAGCGTACTTTTAGCTTTCAATGATCGCAAAACTCCTTCCCAGACAGATTTTCCTTCCTTTTATTTATTAATTTTGAGGAATATCAAGTGAATGTGAAACTTCAAATCGACAAGATGCGTAGAGTAATGTGTAATTCTGGACCAGACAAATGATTAGACATGATGAGCAGATGAAACGTGAAGGGACCCATGAAACGGATTTTATTTTAACTTTTGAATTTGAATCGCCATATTTTGCGTTTTGAACCAAACATTATGAATGTGAAGGACTATTATTCTGCAGTCGATTACAGTGATTGCTGCAGTTTCCCATCGTTTCAGGAATATAAGAAAATTCTAAAAAAAAGCGCAGCTAATTCGGTAACCTTGTACGTAACTGACGTATTGGACCAAACAATTATTTCTTTCAGTTTCAAGTTTATTTATGTTATTCCGTCATTCATGAATACCAATGGAAGATGAGGCAATTGTAGCCAAATCGTGATGGACGTTCCGCTTTGCCAGTCCATTCGTCAAGTTTGTTCACAACTGAATTTTTATCTGTCTTGTATCTGATTAACGCAAGTCATGCATCGGACAGTACGTTGATTTTTTACACTTAACTTATTTCTCTCTTTTTTCGTTGGCATAAAATCAGTATACACAATATGTGTCGGCCTCACATAGGAAATACACTGATTGTTCGTCTTTATGACAATGACCTCCTCCTCTCTTCTTGAAGTAAGTTGTTTCTATTGGCGAATATCTAAAAATACATGTCTTAACATCTTTTTTCTGAAAGCGCGCGTCAATGAAACATTTCTCTATGGCGTTCTCGAACCTTTCATTTCACTTTAGTTTGCATTCATGGACTCTTGTTCTTGATACTTAAGTGGCTTATGTTCCTTAATTGTTTTTATTCCTACAGAGGCATTCACATACTTTTACGTCATCTCATCTGTACTTTGTACTATTGGTGAATGATGAACTTGCGATACGGACGCTCGATAAATGATTTGTAAATGTTCTTGTTGACAACCCACATTTCTGTATGTGGCGTAGTGGCTTCTGTAATTTTTAAATGAAATGGTAACACTCAGTTTTAGATAATTTTCTTCCAGGAATTAGTTCTATTATGCTAAAAATAAGTCTTAATATGACTTACTACTATAACTAGTGGATCCAACGATGATGCGACACAGGAAAACTATATCTCGTAAACGATACGATTCTATTACTCGCCGTTGGTAGTGCAATCGAACTTTACAGTTACTTGATGGCATCACCAAAGAATCGCGCAAGCAAAGCACAAAATGTAGGTTTATAGCTCTGGAAAGCATTTATATTTATACAGATCGAAAACCGTATTACGGCCTTTCCGCAACAAAAATGTAAACGGATTATACTAATTGAGTACATCCCTATTTCTGCGTAACAGCATTTCTCGATTTAAACTTGTGAATTATATAACAAAGTGCATATTATTTCGATATATTTGACACTTTCCTGTGCCTTCCCACAAAATTGAAGACATGCATTTTACGTTACACTGCATCATTATATTCCCCAGAATTGCTAAACATGTCGGCTAATTTTCAGAAGCTGATATTGCATTCTCTAAATCTACCGTCCATCGAAATAAACACTTTCTTAACAGAAATACACCGTAATAACCCATGCAGGTGCCTGCAAAACTAATATGCACCGAAGCATTCACGTCATTCTTTTTTAAGTTCGAAACGAACCTTGAAAAAAGTCAGAATGACATTTTTTTTGTCTTCAGTATGACTTCCATCAAGGGTCATCCCTATCTTGGAGCAAAACTTTTAGAAATATTTTGCAATTTTGGTAGTAATACGACAATATTATTTTGGTCCCATTAGAGGCACAAAGTGAATAATCTTAGTCACAACTGTGTTAGTATTAGTGCTGCGTTTGTATTAACTCCGAAAGAAGCACTATAAAAACGGAAATATACGTAATCAATAATATTTCATCACTCATACTAGAGTGAAAATAAGATAAATGAAATCTTTTGAACACATGTACCACACGCCATAGTCCAGTCTGCTAAGGAAAGAAATACAGCTCCTCTATCAACGATCTCACTAGGTCTGTAGTGAGAAAGAACTGGATTGTCGAAATTTTTATGTATCCTTTTTTTCCAGAATACAATATTTAAGAATAAATTTATATTATGAAAACTTGACATAAGAAATGATACCTGTATAAATTTCGGAATATATCCAAACGCAAAGTGCTACAACGCGGCTGAGGAACCGTGGCTGAAAACATACAATACCGAATAGGTCAGAACCGTATAAGCTTTCCTCATTTAGACCGCTTATAAAAAATAATCTGGTGCGACCGCGATCTTATATTCTGCAGACGAGAAGCTATCGCCTAATCGTGCAGTGGGACTCATCTTTTCCTGTTACGACGTTTCTAAGAGTTCAAGTTTATGAATGAGAAGCACCCTTCATCTTGATTCATTCTTTTCGGGGAAATTAGTCTTCCGGGTGGTTTGACGTGGCTCGCCACAACTTCCTCACCTGTGCTAACCTCTCGTCTCAGAGTCGCACTTAAAACCAACGATGTCAATTATTTTGTCGATATGCTAAATTTTTTTTGCCTTTTCGTAGTTATTCCCTGGTATCATAATACATGTCCTGTCAACCTGTTCCTTCTTCCAAGCAGTGTTTTTCTCACACATTGCTTTCCTCGCCGAGTAAGAGGAGAACCATTTCTTATATTACCAGACCACTGTACACTGATCAGCCACAACATTATGACTAATTACCTAATAGCCCCTATGTCCACCTTTTGGACAAATAACACGACGCGGCTTGGAAGCAGTAAGGCGTTGGTAAGTCGCTGGAGGAGATTGGTACCACATCTGCACACACGAGTCACCTAATTCCCGAAAATTCCGGGGCAGGGAGGGTGGGGGCCTTAGCTCTTATGCCACGTTCAACCATATCCCATGCGTGTTTTATCGAATCAGATCTGGCGAGTCTGGGATCATCACATCATTAGAACTTGCCACTGTGTTCCTCCAACCACTCCGTTACACTCATGACCTTGTTAAATGACGCACTATCTTGCTGAAAAATGGCACTGCCGTCAGGAAACATGATCGTCATGAAGGAGTGTACGTGATCTCTTTTTTTGGAAATTTGTGGTAACGTCTTATGGGATCAAACTGCGGGGGTCATCGGTCCCGAAGCTTACGCACTACCTAATCTAACTTAAACTAAGTTATGCTAAGGACAACACACGCACCCATGCCAGAGGGAGAATTCGAACTTCCCCGACGGAGGGATCCGCTCGGACCGTGCAAGACGCCTCGGACCGCGCGGCTACCCCGCGCTCTGTACGTGATCTGCAACCATTGTAAGATACCCTTTGGTCCTCAAGGTGTCTTGCACGAGCTCCACTGGACCCATGGATGTCCAGGTGATTGTTCCAAAGAGCGTAATAGAGCCGTCGCCAGCTTGTATCCGTCAGAACAGGAATCAATGAGGTGCTCCCCTGGAAGACGACGGATTCTCGCCCTCTCTTCGGCATGATGAAGAAGGTGCCGGCTTTCATCAGATCATGCACTGCTATGCCTCTGCACCAAACTCCTTTGTCTATTCAGTCGTAGCTACCGATGTCATGATGTTAACATTGGCCCATGCATGAGTCGTCGGCTGCGGTGACCCATCATTAGAGGTGCTCGGTGCACTGCGCAGCATAGTCTATTGTTAGTTCCGCAATAGTTGGCCGCCTGTCCTGTTTTACCAGTCCGCCCAGCCTACGACGTCCGACATCTCTAATGAGTAGTGGCCGCCCATCCCCACGACGTCTGGGCTTGGTTTCACGTTGGTTGCTCCACGTGTTGAAGGCACTCACCACAGCACTCCTCGAACAACCGACGAGCCGCACAGTTTCCGAAATGCTCGTGCCGAGCCTGCCCTCGGTCAGACTCAAATAGATCGCTGGATTTCCCATTCTACACACGGGCTGCACACACTCTGATACTACATGCACCCTCCGTGTGTCTGACTAGCAGTTATCCATCGTTGGGTGACGCTGCTGTCGCTTGGACGGGTTTATATATATAGTACGTCGGTGGTCATCATGTTCTGGCTGACCAGAGTATGATCTGTAAGGGGCAGTCAAATGGAAACGGTCCGCCGCCGGTAGCTGAGTGGTCAGCGCGACGGACTGTCAATCCTAAGGGCCCGGGTTCGATTCCCGGATGGGTCGGAGATTTTCTCCGCTCAGGGACTGGGTGTCGTGTTGTCCTAATCATCATCATTTCATCCCCATCGATGCGCAAGTCCCCGAAGTGGCGCCAAATCGAAAGACTTGCACCAGGCGAACGATCTACCTGACGGGAGGCTGTCACGCGCCACTTCTTCTACAAATGAAAACGAGACAGATGGAAAAAAGTAAGCGAACGGTTTATTCTTTCAAAAGTAATCGCCGTAATTTTCAATACATTTATCCAACTGTGAGATGAGACGGTCAATGCCTTCGTGGAAAAATGCTTGCAGTTACCTCCAGTTCAAAAATGGTTCAAATGGCTCTGAGCACTATGGGACTTAACATCTTAGGTCATCAGTCCCCTAGAACTTAGAACTACTTAAACCTTACTAACCTAAGGACATCACACACATCCATGCCCGAGGCAGGATTCGAACCTGCGACCGTAGCAGTCCCGCGGTTCCGGACTGCAGCGCCTAGAACCGCAAGACCACCGCGGTCGGCTACCTACAGTCATGATTCCGAGGGCAATAGGTATATTTTTCCATGAAGACAGCCTTGTCTCGCAGCGGGATGAATTTATTAACAATTATGCAAAATTCCTTTCGAATAATAAGCAGTTTACTTACATTTTTTTATCTGTCTCGTTTTCGTTTGGCTGCCTCTTCTACTAAATGTCATACATGCCGTACGATTACTTTAAGACGTGGTGAGATGGGGAGCTAAGTAAAAGTCCTTTACTCATTGATGACTCTTATGTAGAAAGTATTGAAATTTATGAAACTAAAGGATGTGGCTTGATAATTAGCAATAAAATGACGATGAGACAAATTCAATGATATAACTCTTTCAGGTATCTGAAAAAAATACCTGGAACAGAAGTTAATAAAAGACTGAGATTTTCTGTTCTTGCTATCTTTTGAATGACACATCACTTGAATGTTTATGCCTCTCTCAGCAATGAAACGCTTCCCCAAGTTTCTCGTTTAACTAACTGTGTTTTGCAGTTGAATGAATTTGGATGAAATACATTACATGAACAGCAACGTGATTCAGGTGTATTTTACTCTGTTTTGCTGCCGTTATCTTCAGTCAAAAATAAAATAAAAACCCACCTCACGATTCTCCATGTCTCCCCAGTTCTAGAGAGGGAGGGTTGGTTCAAATGGCTCTGAGCACTATGGGACTTAACATCTATGGTCATCAGTCCCCTAGAACTTAGAACTAATTAAACCTAACTAACATCATACAACACCCAGTCATCAGGTAGAGAGGGAGGGAAATTACTTAACTTTAGTCCAAGTGTTCAGGAGTAATTTTTGGCCTGTTTAATTTTAACGAGTGTTCCAAAAGAATGTCGGGGGTCTAAGACTTTGTAGTATTTATTACACTGAATTTACAAACATAAATAATAAATCAAACGAAAGAGCAATCCAAACAGTTGTTCAAAAATGGCTCTGAGCACTATAGGACTTAACATCTGTGGTCATCAGTCCCCTAGAACTTATAACTACTTAAACGTAACTAACCTAAGGACATCACACACATCCATGCCCGAGGCAGGATGCGAACCTGCGACCGTAGCAGTCGCGCGATTCCGGACTGAGCGCCTAGAACCGCTAGACCACCGCGGCCAGCCCAAACAGTTGTGACTGAAGAACATGTTAAACGAATGAGAGTGTCATTCACGCATATCCCCAAGGAATCAGTTCAGAAGGCTGGCAGAGAATTAGCGATTCAAGTGGTTAAAAATGGACATGAACAGTCACAACGGCAAGAAACTTCTTTTTTGATGAGCTTGCCGGTTTCAGTCTGTTTTAGACTCTCTGAACGGAGCAGACGCTTCGTCTCACAGTTAGCGTTCGTGGAGTCGTAGTACCTGCTCCGTTCAGAGCCACCTTCTTCAATCATGGTGTGAGGCCTGAAGATGGTCTAAAACAGACCGAAACCGGTAACCTCATTAAAAAAAGTTTCTTGCGGTTATGACTGTTCATGTTCATTTTTAAGTAATAAAAGAAACCGCTGTACTCCAAGAGAAATGTTCTCAAAAATTATTAATTCAAGTGGTGTCTGTGCGGAGACTTTTCAGGAGAAGCTTGCAACTAGGTCCTTATAGTTTGTTTTTGTTACGAACTGTAAAGTATACAGACTACAGTTTATGTGCCAACTTTGCAAACGAAATGTTGCTGCAAGATAATGGATTGTGTCGCCTGCAGTGATGAATCGACATTTCGCCTAAGTGGAAATGTGAACGCACATAACGTGCGCATCTGCGGGTTATTAAATCCCCACGAGATGGTACAGTTGCAACGAGATTCCCATAAATTGAAATTTTTGTTCTCTATCCCGGTGGATATTTCAAGAGCCTTTCTTTTTCAGCGAAGCGCCGGTTGGAGTGGCCGTGCGGTTCTAGGCGCTACAGTCTGGAACCGAGCGACCGCTACGGTCGCAGGTTCGAATCCTTTCTCGGGCATGGATGTGTGTGATGTCATTAGGTTAGTTAGGTTTAATTAGTTCTAAGTTCTAGACGACTGCCGGCCGCGGTGGTCTCGCGGTTAAGGCGCTCAGTCCGGAACCGCGCGACTGCTACGGTCGCAGGTTCGAATCCTGCCTCGGGCATGGATGTGTGTGATGTCCTTAGGTTAGTTAGGTGTAAGTAGTTCTAAGTTCTAGGGGACTGATGACCGCAGAAGTTAAGTCCCATAGTGCTCAGAGTCATTTGAACCATTCTAGACGACTGATGACCTCAGAAGTTAAGTCGCGTAGTGCTCAGAGCCATTTTTTTTTTCAGCGAAGCGACTGTAAGTGATGTTTGTTACCTTTATGCACTTGCACAATGTCTCTTTCCTCAGTTACAAGAAGCTGAACCACAGAACTTTATTTGGCAGCAAAATTGTGCTCTTACCCCCTAGCGTAAATCAGTGCGTGATTGGTTAAACGATGATGTACCCACCGCTGGATTGGCTGCAAGGGGCCAGATGACAGAAAACGTTTCATATGGCCTCCACTTTCACTCGATCTGACGCCACGTGATTATTTTTACCTTTGGGGATTCATAAATGATCTCGAGTACGCGCCACCGCTAACAGCTGATCAGTCCGAGCTAAGAAACAGGCTTGAAGACGTTGTTGCAACAATAACGGCTGACAATCTGATCAAAGTTTGGGAAGAACTCGCCTATCTACTCGATGTATGCAGTGTGACGAATGATGCTCCAATTGAACACTTGTAAGAAAATCTATTTGAGTTGCTTTTTCATTTGAGGTATTATTTATAACTCTAAGCTGACTGCAATAAATGCTGCAAAACGTTAAAACCCCGATATTCATTTTTAATCACCCGAAATAATTATTGGTGATCTCCAAGATGGCGTCGACCGTTAGACAAGTTCCGTGGTTTGAAGAAGAATGGCAGGAGCGTGGGGATATATTCCTGGGAGGTAGTTAACGGTTAGCTCCAGCCGCGCGGGATTAGCCGAGCGGTCTCAGGCGCTGCAGTCATGAACTGTGCGGCTGGTCCCGGTGGAGGTTCGAGTCCTCCCTCGGTCATGGGTGTGTGTATTTGTCCGTAGGATAATTTAGGTTAAGTAGTGTGTAAGCTTAGGGACTGATGACCTTAGCAGTTGAGTCCCATAAGATTTCACACACATTTGAAAATTTTTGGTTAGGTCCACCCAGCTAATGGCAACATAACACATATGGTGAGATGCCCCAAAATTAGCGAACAAGACCGATAGCTTTTTTTAGGAACGGCAGTTTAGGGTGTCAACAAAAAATATTGCCTACCCTTACACCAGTCTGATATTATATCGCTGGGGCCGAGTTTTTAAACAGGGGCCAGCCGACTGACTCAGGCTCACCTTAGTCGCTGTCCTGAAGAGGTCAACATGTGGATTCCGTCATATAGGACCTCGTGGTCGACAGTCAGCTTCCGGCGGCACAACACAGCGAGATGATGCGGGCTACAGGCTACGTAACTTTTGAGTGGAACTATTCCATAGTCCCCTTGCGGTGTGTGCTTGGTTTTCATTTGACTGCCCCCATACTTTCGGAACTTTTAATTTATGGTTGATGATCCTCGAGCTTGAAACTGAACTCTATTGCTGTCTTTCCTCTCACCTTCAGTGCTTAATATTCGGTTCATGTTGCTTCGTAAATCTTCAATGCAGAATACGTCGCAGTTGTGGAGTCGTATTTGTGGCTCCTGTTCATATAAATCACCAAGATTAGCTTCGATCAATCAATTATCAAAGTGATACGGCTGCAAGCACGATCAACTAAGGTCCCTCCAAACCCACTCGGTATGGTATCACTTTGATTATGTGCCATTTGTTATCAGAAGCGGTGGTCGGGCGTGGTATAACACCAAATGTTCAGTGACAATATAACGGCATGGGGGGCATTAGCCACATCCTGATCCTCTCTCCCTCTTGAACACCAATGCTAATTTTTCAGCATGAGTTTCCTGTATGGCTACCAGGTCAATGTCGTTATCGTGTAAAATTCTCTGCAATACTTGACATTTTGCTCTGCTTATGCCCTCAATGTTGAAATGGCAGATTCTGATGCATGGTCCGAGATCCTTTGTCAGTTGGTCCCTAAAAGGACCGTTGTAAGTATCTTGCATAGCGCTTTGTCTGTCGTTCTGTTTCACTGTGATGTGGGGCAGGAATTCTTCGTTCGGTCTGCGGCCAGTTGTGTTAGTTCATTTAGCGTTACCCGGGGTGCACCACGTGGAGGCGAACTAACTTTACACCCCATCCTCCACTAAAGACCGCACAGGCTCTGCACCAAACCAACTTTAAAATAAATGACCGATGGAAAGAGGAATGGGAGAGCAGAACAGCAGTAAACTGCCACAGTATGCCATGCATCTTTAGTAAACCAAAAGGATTTGATTGCCCTCGCAAAGTCTGGTCAAATCTTAATCGCATCAGAACCAACTGTGGTAGATGCGCCGACTCCTTACACAGATGGGGTAAACTTCCTTCGGCCGCTTGCGACTGTGGCGCTGAGAGACAGACGGTCAAACACATCGTGCAGGAATGCCCACTAAGGGCATACGAGGGTGACCCACAGGATTTCCTAATGGCGACCCAAGAGGCAATCGACTATTGGCCAAAGTGGCCGTGCGGTTAAAGGCGCTGCAGTCTGGAACCGCAAGACCGCTACGGTCGCAGGTTCGAATCCTGCCTCGGGCATGGATGTTTGTGATGTCCTTAGGTTAGTTAGGTTTAACTAGTTCTAAGTTCTAGGGGACTAATGACCTCAGCAGTTGAGTCCCATAGTGCTCAGAGCCATTTTTAGCCAATCGACTATTTATTATCTAAGCTGGAGGTCTGCTTGTGATTCTCTTCTATGAGTGTAAATTTACAATTGGCGGTGTCCTTGTATACAAACTGTTATTTATTGCTCTGTTTATACATATGTGATTTTTTTTTTTAAAATCGTGTTGTTTCTGTAATTTTTACTGTGATGTTATGAGCCATACGCTAAATAAATAAATAAATATCCAATGCTAACTACAAATGGCAAATGTGGTATCAGAGATCGTGGTGCCACACCAAAGTAGGCAACGCACGTTGATATCAAAGACATGAGCGATGTCATGCTGCTGTCTGCAACGACAAAGGGGCGGAGCTACAGAAGACACCCCCTCTTTCTCAGCACAGCAGCACCCTCGTACGAAGATCAATATAGAGCTGAGCATGGAAGCACTCTGCCCAGTTCGTGACCTTAGCTAAAGCAGTCATCATCATCACCACGACCACCACCATTATCATCATCATTACCATCATCATCATCGAGTAGGATTAAAGACTTATTCAAGTCTCAGATGAAAACGTACTTTTGTAAACGTTGAACATTATACTTCAAGAGCAGAGCTGTAACTGCATGCATCAAGTGATGCTTTAATAGTCAGTAACAGATGTATATTATCAAGCACGCCAATGGAAAAAGAATTTTATCAGGTTAAGTAGGATAAGTCCGGGAGAGTGGGACCACTGAGTGAGACGGACCAGTGGCGTATTTTTTAAATGCACCTCATGAGGCAAGCTCCTGCTACCTGTGAGGGAGCTCTTTATGAACAAGTGTGTTAGTTTGAAAAAAAAATCACACTCTCTGTTCTGTTAAACCGAAAAGTTTGACAATGTAGCTAAATTATTTTAGTATTAAGGCTTAGTTTGCACAATGTAGATGCAATTTTTTTACTGCGAGCTTGACCAATGTGTAGGTATGAAACTAACCTAAAACAACAATGGAGTTAGCCACCTACAGATAGCAGGCGGGGTGGTCCATCTTTCCAAGGCAGTCGAGAGAGATGAACGAATATTATTTTGGAGAGGTGGACCACTTGTTTTAATTTGAGAGAGAGGGAGCACAGTTAAATTTATCTTCAAGGCATGTGCAATACTCCCACTGGAAAGGGTCGCAGTATAAGACTATGCTAATTTTTCGGAAGATATGTCTGTGCCAACAGATGGAATGGCAACCTCTCACACACAGACCAACCAAACACCTCAAAGCTCATCAAACGACCCGCTGATCCGAAGAATATAAAAATGCAACTTCGGATTCCACTCCTACTAAACCTAAAACTTCCAAGTTTATCACCTCAAAACTGATTACTCCTAAGCCAACAGAGACAAAATTTTTGGAAGAAATGTCATTTGTTCCCGCTCCTGAGAAAACCATGAGTTTTAAAAGGAAGGCACCAACTGTAACCAAAGGGCTAAACTCTGCTGAAAATATTGAAAATGAAAATAGAGGGATAAGAAAAGGAAGTAAACAGGAAAAAGGCATAAAAACAACATCAAAGGAAGAAAGAACAGAACGAAGAAGCTAAAAAAAAGAGTACTGCAACTAGCTCACCGTGTTCATCAGATGCAGACATTGTAGAAGATTACAAAAGTAACTTTGATGAATGGATTGAGTGTTTTGGGTGTGGTGAAATCTATAAGAAACTAATAAAAAAACTATTGTCTTCAGTGTATCTCCTGTTCACGACGGTCACATGTATGTTGTTCAACATTTGCAAATAAATGTAATTTTTGTGGTGGGAGAAAGACAGGTTAATGCTTGAACAAAACCGACAACTCATTAGAATAGCCAGTGCTCAATCCAGATCTACAATAAACCGATAAAACTGTTTTGGAATAAAATATTTAATAGTATAATTCGGTATTGGTTACAACATATTCCAATGGAGAATAGGAAATTTGGAATTGACTCTGTTCTTCATGTACAGCCATTTCTCCCAATGCACTGGTCCACCTCACCCATGGACCATTTTCATTTTACCATATCTCCTGTATTTTAAGTGGTAATGCCTCATAACATATCGTACTTAAGTTTACATGACACTCTATACGAACACGCTGTCATAAGTCAAAAAATGTCGAAAAACACACAAATTTTATGTCGAAGGAAAAAAGTACTCCAACTGTCCCAGAATTAACCTATATCTATTTATAATTCGTGTAATAAAGTGAACTAATATTTCATATGTTACTGTTCAGATGAGCAGTCAAAGAACACACAGCTATGGCCACACGACTGTAGTTTTGTCTGGTCACCATTGTGAATAAAGAACAGATGCAACTACTCAAGCGAAAGGTTGTATCCCTTCTCGAATCTCCAGTTCAGCATGCGAGCGCCATACGAGAGTAAATGTATACACAGAAAAACAGAAAGTCGGCAATACGAGAGAAGAGAGCGGCGGTATCCATCGAGTGTGTCGGTGACGTGGCCATACTGTTTGTGACAGGCGACGGCCGCTCAGCCCTGGAGGGAACACTTGTCGGGCCGCTGGCTGCTTGCGGCGTCCAGCGTCCACCGGCTGATGAGCGCGAGGCTTTGGCTGCAACGGCGGCGGCTGTGATGCGGCCCCCCGCGGCGCAGTCTACGTCCGCGCCTCGATGCTGGGAGAGAGGCCGCCCGCCGCCTCCCACGGCGCGCCACGCCCGCTTGATTTAGCCGCCCCGTTCCCGGAATCGATCACACCGCCGCCTGGCCGCGTGGGAACGGCCGCTGTATTCTGGACACCCGCTGAGCGCACGGTGGACAATGCTGCAGGCCGAACTCTGCCAGCCACTTGCGGCACTCGGCTCGTAATTTTTTTGACAGTGAAAAAGCTTAAAGCTGGCTTCACGGTGCGCTAGTATGGATAGATGCGTAACTCTACATAAAATACTTCGGTATCTCTGCAGCGACGACACATTAAAACAGAAGATATTGGTTACAACATATTCCAATGGAGAATAGAATACATAGAAAGAAAGATCCCTTATCATTTATCTACAATATTGCAGGTCAGCAACTGGAAGCAGTCAATTCCATAAATTATCTCGGAGTACGCATTAGGAGTGATTTAAAATGGAATGAACATGTAAAATTGATTGTCGGTAAAGCAGACGCCAGACTGAGATTCATTGGAAGAATCCTCAGGAAATGCAATCCGATAACAAAGGAAGTAGGTTACAGTACGCTTGTTCGCCCACTGCTTGAATACTGCTCAGCAGTGTGGGATCCGTACCAGATAGGGCTGATAGAAGAGATAGAGAAGATCCAACGGAGAGCAGCGTGCTTCGTTACAGGATCATTTAGTAATCGCGAAAGCGTTACGAAGATGATAGATGAACTCCAGTGGAATACTCTGCAAGAGAGACGCTCAGTAGCTCTGTACGGGCTTTTGTTGAAGTTTCGAGAACATACCTTCACCGAAGGGTCAAGCAGTATATTTCTCCCTCCTACGTATATCTCGCGAAGAGACCATGAGGATAAAATCAGAGAGATTAGAGCCTACACAGAAGCATACCGACAATCTCTCTTTCCACGAACAATACGAGACTGGAATAGAAGGGAGAACCGATAGAGGTACTCAAGGTACCGTCCGCCACACACCGTCAGGTGGCTTGCGGAGTATGGATATAGATGTAGATGTAGATGGATAACAGGGGTGAACGACAGCTGCGGAGATGTCTACCGGGAAACGAACATGCAACTGTTGAGCAACTGACCGCCCAGATAAACCAAGAGGCTACCAAAAGCGTCTTCTCAACGACCATTCAGCGAACAGTGCAGCGTAGGGGTCTCCGCGGCAGGCACCTGGTTCTTGCAACCACCTGAGTGCGGTTCATGGGTGACGAAGGCTGGAATCTGCACTCCTATACCACAACTAGACGTCCACTGATGCTCCATCGGACAGATGGCCCTTGGCGTGTACGGTGTGAAACACCTGAAAGCAAACACCCTGTACCATTCGTTGAAATGTAACGACCATGGGACATTCCATAGGTGATCGCGTCATTCTGGAAGGCAGAACGAACCAACACAAGTTTGCGCCTTTCCTTGAGGACCATGTCCACCCCTGCAGTTTGATTTTACTCGGCACGATGACATCTACCAGCACGACAATGCAACGTGTCACACAGCTCACAGTGTACGTGCATGGTTCGAAGAGCACCAGGGTAAGATTACCGTACTCCCCTGACTACCATACTCCCCAGATTCAAACCAAATCTAGAATCTGTACGACCACCTCAATCAGGCTTCGTACGACGGATCCTCAACCGAGAAACCTAGCGCAGCTGGGTACGACACTGGAATCGGTATGGCTCCACATCCATATCTGTGCCTTCCAGAACCCCAGTGACTCTCTTCCTGCACGTCACACAGCGGTCCGCACTGTAAAAACTTATTATGCAGGCTTTTGACAGGTGGTCACATTAATGTGACCGGACTGTGTATGATCCTGCAAGAAGGAGGCAGAACTTTTGTTCTGCTAAAAATGATACCTATTGGATCTCAACTCTACCGTCCGAGTGTGTGTGTTGGAAAGCTGAGAACGCAACGCATGATCGACGGATCTCAGCGGTCCGGCCATGGTCGTGCCGCCTGCTCGTACTTCCCACATATATGGGAAAATCGCAGAGTGAAGTGATCGATCACTGATCACTCGTAAGTCCCGATCATTCTGACGATCGCCAGCGATCATGTGTTACAGTACGGCTGGCTGCTTGCGATCCTTTTGTCTAGCCATTAAACGTGATCGTGTGATTTGTTTCGTTTAGCTATGGTTAGCTGGAAGAAGGACTTGATGGCAGAATTTAGAGAGCTATTCAGGAAGCATGAACCTCTACGAAAAGTGAAGTCAAAACATGAATTGTCACGTAGTACGTTAAGAAGGAATGCACATGTAAAAACATCGGTACCTACAGATTTTTCAGTCATCAGCGTTTGGAAACTTGTCCAGTAGAAGTAGAAATTTATGTTAGTAGTAGTAATCACAATATACAGGGCTTTAACAGGCGGTTTTATATACTCATGAAACAGCCTGACGTGCAATTAAACTATCTTCTAAAAAGGTTTCGCTGTTAGTAGTTCCTTTATTACAGGATCATACACGATCGGCTTTGCGATGATTTAATCGCGTTGTCAGCTTTATACTCGTGCATCTATGAAAAATAGAATAAGAATTAAAAAGTAAAACACTGTTAAAAAGGTAATTAAACCAGAAATAAATGGAAATAAATATTCACATAACTAATTTCCCATTGGGTTATTAAAGATACAATGTCTCCCAACGTTCGTATAGCTTTCGAACTGCCAGAACCGCTTAAATTGGATGGTGACAAAATCAGGAGCCCCGAGTATGGACCTAAAAAGGGGTTAAAACAAGACCCTGGAAGAAAACGGTACGAAATGAACCTGCATTTGGATAGAAAAATACAAAGGCTTACCATTGATTAAAAACCGACAGACTCCCGCAAAAGCCACATGGTGGAGGCGTGGCTGTGCTAGAAGTATTAATACCAGACCACCAAACAACCCGTATGACGCAGTGTTATTGAAACAGCCGACGCGTATTGTGGTCGAGAGAAGCGGCCAACAGTAAGTATGGAAATTTGCCGCTAAAGGGTGCAGTGACGAAGACACACTAATCGCCGGCAGTTTCAATAACACTACGTTCACGGGACTGTTTTGAGGCCTCGTTTTTCTGCTTCAGGCACAACCACGTCTCCATCATATGCTTTTGAGTTCATGGGTTGATTTTTCATTGTTGGTGAGTCTTTTAATTTTTTCCATCCAAACGCAGGTTCATTCCATATAGTTCATGACACTGTAAGGAAGAAACTATTAACAGCTAATGCGGGGTACCAGAAAGTTTTTTAGAATATTTTAAGCTTTTTTTAAAAAAATTAAAACATATCTTTCATACATCTAAGCTGTGGTTATCCAAACCGTAGAATCATATGTGTAATTATACGTTTTAACTCGTAAACAGCACTAGGTAATATTACGTGTAAATTTCATTTTAAATATTTTATGGCATAGGCATTCTAGAGCTATACTTAAGTTCCTTACCATTTCATGCAATCTATCTATCCTTCATACAGCGTACAACAATAGTTATGGAAGCCAGCAGCGCTGCTAGCGAGAAAATTGTTACAGGCTCACCGAGTTTGGAAGTCAATTGCTTAATTACTTGTAGTTATGTTATAACAGCAATAAATGAAGAAGGAATTGAGGACTTTAAAATGTATTTGTGAAAGATTTACGCAACAAACTTGGTGTCATTGAAATATATAATGTATTCTGGATCTTAGCCGACATTTACCAAGAAGCGTTCCAAAACAAGTTTAATAAATTTCAATTCCTTTTTTTGTGCGTAAGCGTTTGCCGACATGCGGAGACCAGCTGCTACAGCCGCTCACACAGAAATTCACTTTCCATAGTAGTACTTCTGGACGAAATACAGATTGAAATTGGTTTGTACGAGTAGCGGGGTCGAACCGAGCAACCGATTGCGGCGATATCGCTGCCCAGATTGCCAGCGATTTATCGCTAGTGTACTAGACCCTTCTAGAAACACACCATATAAACAGCCTACAGGGTTGTACGAGCAACGTACTTTGATACACCGCCCGTGACGCAGCACAGAACGGCTACACTCTTTGGTTCATTCAGAATTACTTGGACAGAGAATTAACGTGGGCTACCGGATGTCATCTTGTCTGAAATGTGGGTAAATGCAAAATCATGCGCAGACGTAGACTATTAGGATTTGTTCAACATCTATTCATCATCTAATGATGAAACCTCTGTGATGAGGTGGAATCAAGTTAAATATACACTCCTGGAAATAGAAATAAGAACACCGTGAATTCATTGTCCCAGGAAGGGGAAACTTTATTGACACATTCCTGGGGTCAGATACATCACATGATCACACTGACAGAACCACAGGCACATAGACACAGGCAACAGAGCATGCACAATGTCGGCACTAGTACAGTGTATATCCACCTTTCGCAGTTATGCAGGCTGCTATTCTCCCATGGAGACGATCGTAGAGATGCTGGATGTAGTCCTGTGGAACGGCTTGCCATGCCATTTCCACCTGGCGCCTCAGTTGGACCAGCGTTCGTGCTGGACGTGCAGACCGCGTGAGACGACGCTTCATCCAGTCCCAAACATGCTCAATGGGGGACAGATCCGGAGATCTTGCTGGCCAGGGTAGTTGACTTACACCTTCTAGAGCACGTTGGGTGGCACGGGATACATGCGGACGTGCATTGTCCTGTTGGAACAGCAAGTTCCCTTGCCGGTCTAGGAATGGTAGAACGATGGGTTCGATGACGGTTTGGATGTACCGTGCACTATTCAGTGTCCCCTCGACGATCACCAGTGGTGTACGGCCAGTGTATGAGATCGCTCCCCACACCATGATGCCGGGTGTTGGCCCTGTGTGCCTCGGTCGTATGCAGTCCTGATTGTGGCGCTCACCTGCACGGCGCCAAACACGCATACGACCATCATTGGCACCAAGGCAGAAGCGACTCTCATCGCTGAAGACGACACGTCTCCATTCGTCCCTCCATTCACGCCTGTCGCGACACCACTGGAGGCGGGCTGCACGATGTTGGGGCGTGAGCGGAAGACGGCCTAACGGTGTGCGGGACCGTAGCCCAGCTTCATGGAGACGGTTGCGAATGGTCCTCGCCGATACCCCAGGAGCAACAGTGTCCCTAATTTGCTGGGAAGTGGCGGTGCGGTCCCCTACGGCACTGCGTAGGATCCTACGGTCTTGGCGTGCATCCGTGCGTCGCTGCGGTCCGGTCCCAGGTCGACGGGCACGTGCACCTTCCGCCGACCACTGGCGACAACATCGATGTACTGTGGAGACCTCACGCCCCACGTGTTGAGCAATTCGGCGGTACGTCCACCCGGCCTCCCGCATGCCCACTATACGCCCTCGTTCAAAGTCCGTCAACTGCACATACGGTTCACGTCCACGCTGTCGCGGCATGCTACCAGTGTTAAAGACTGCGATGGAGCCCCGTATGCCACGGCAAACTGGCTGACACTGACGGCGGCGGTGCACAAATGCTGCGCAGCTAGCGCCATTCGACGGCCAACACCGCGGTTCCTGGTGTGTCCGCTGTGCCGTGCGTGTGATCATTGCTTGTACAGCCCTCTCGCAGTGTCCGGAGCAAGTATGGTGGGTCTGACACACCGGTGTCAATGTGTTCTTTTTTCCATTTCCAGGAGTGTATTTTGTGCAGAGTACAAACAGACTACACAGTTTCACTGACACCGTCTCTGTGGAAGCCTACATCAGGCAGTGCGGCACTGGTTTTCACGTCTGTGGTGGACCAAAAACATTTCACATCTGTGATGGAGTATAAAAAAGAAGAATTCTTTTGGTAGCTCACAGTATGATTCAAAAACGGTATGGCTTCATAAGTTAGACGAACATTGCCACACTAATGAAGAGGGAAATGTATAATAAACTTTAACATACGCAGAAGACTAAAAAGCCATTATTTTCAAAAGGACCATCCCATTTTACATGCATGCACTTACAAGCTTGGAGTACTTTTTACAATTATGTATATGATAACAAATTTTCCTTTATTTTTCACAGATTTTCAGTGTGCCCTTCTCAGTACGCATGACAAATGTCCAGATAATAGTCAAACTCGTACCGTACTTTTGCAAGCATGTCTACATTTACTGCTAACACAGACCGCAAGATCAGGCGACCTTTGAGGTTAACCGCCGTAATACGAAGACCTAGTCAGTTACTTTGTATTTTAAAATATTTATTGTTTTTAATGATTTCTTCTACCATATTCCAAAACTGTTTTAAATTTTTCATTTAAACTTAACCCAAAAATTTAACTCGTAGTAGTAGATGTCACTTTCCCGTTGAATGTCACATTTTATATTTTCAGGTTCATGGTCTTATTTACTCATCATTATCTCTTTAAAAATATTTTGTGAGTAAAAGTCAACAATAACAATCGAAATTGCATTTTCTTTTCTTTTTTCCTTACGGTGGGCGTAAAGTCCACCCCCGTCGGTGGTATCCGGTACTGAAAGAGCTATAATGTTGGTAAAGGTGTGCTGAAAGATACTTTCAGGTTCTGGACCTCACTTACAAACCAGTATCGCTTTAAAAAGAATGTTGTTAATATAAATCGACAACAATTAACGATTTTTTAAAAATGTTTGTGGGCGGGCATAAATTAGCCCCCACCCCACCGTAGATAAAGCATTTTATGGAAAATGCGTTACTATTGCTAGGGTTAATAGTGCAATGCGATTCAGCGTCGGGCCAGCTCATTGTTAAAAAATGCTCTTACAAGCAGGCGCCAGTGTGGTGATGCCCCGTCAGATGAAAATGAAATTTTCGGCATGTTTGCGCAATTGTTTGATGAATGAGGGTGCCAGCTGGCTGTATCTTAGACGCTCCTTGGAACTACCTCCAAAGACTTTATGTAAAAGATATCGTCCTGCAGGCTACGATTAATCTCCACGAAACACGCTGTAATTTGCTTGCCTTTTAGATATGACAAATATCCTTTCTTCCTGAAAGAATTTTGCTGTCCTTTGCTGAGGTAATAAATGCATGTAGGATTGTTTCATGTGAAGTTTCAAAATACGTAAAAATATCCGCTACGAATGGCACTGTCACACCATTGCGAGTACTTGTGGCGCCAAAATACAGAGTTATCACATCGCGTGTCAACTCACTGCTCTCTAGTCGACCTCATTAGGACTTTTTTTTAAAGTCCACAGTGCTTTCAATTCTCAGTGACAGGTCTTCAGAAGTCGGCCACCTTCCTCTATTCATCGACTGCCGCCTGTCCCTGCAACATCTAGCCAACAGTCACGCATACACCATATACAGGAAGCGATTATCTATCACGCCTTGTTACTTCCAACAACACCGTTCAGTGACGAATCTATGCCCTTCAGTCACATTCAGGTTCTATCGGACACAGCAAGAAAAATCAAGCTAGGGATATAACACTACACCAGACTAGTCTTAAGATATGAGACTGCAATACATAGAAATATCGATATATCGAAATCAATCACAAGATGTTTTCAATCTATATGTGTTCAGTATCAGTAACATTTATATTCTGAGACGATATAAACGGATAATATTATTACTGTCATCATCCAACTCATAATACAGAAAATTCTACTTCCTTTTTAATATTGAAATATTTAGAACATAAGAATAGTATCTATTGACGAACTTCCAGCATGCTGGAGTAGCTGCGGATCAGCAACTTATGTTAATCAGTACAACGAAACACGATCCCAGAGTTACAAATTTTACTTTTTTTATTCACTCGATCAATATTTTCGGGCCGAGACTCATTTTCAAATCATCGAAACGTAGTCAATAATGGTATTTCCGAAGAAGTGAAAACCACGTCAAAAATGTGCAACGATTAGTTACAGCGCATCTGTATGCGCATTAACTGTTCGTTGCACATTTTTGACGTGGTTTTCACATCTTCAGAAATACCATTATTAACTATGTTACGATGATATGAAAATGGGTATCCGCCCGAAACTAGTCATCGAGTGAATAAAAAAAGTAAAATTTGCAAATTTGGACTGGTTTTATTTTTTTCATTTATATTACCTGTCGATACCCTTGCCTTAGTCTCTTTTTCTTAATGTCATGTTCTTCCAGCTGATTTCTATCTGTGGTATTACAATGCGCGTGTTTTTATAAAGATACAAAAACCTCCATTAGGTCGTAGGGATACCCACATTCAGACGCAGTCTTCCATAAGCTATTACGGTGCATACTGACGAAAGACGGTAAAGGGCATATGGGTCTCTCGACTGAAGTCTCTATGTTTTTATAATGTTTTAAATTACAAATACGATTTTCGTGTACGAATAAATTGATCTAAATTCGTTTTGTTACTCAGAAATAACAGCTTCTGTGATATTTCTTCATGGCGTTATTGACTGTCTGCGAGTATAGTTTGTAGGCAGTGTTAGATCATTCATGCCATGATACAGTCGCTGCATTTCCCTTTCTTGAAGAGAGAGAGATTAAATCTGCTGTCTTTCAAGAGCTGGCAGTCGACTGAGCACAATGGCGGGAGACAGGCGTATGCACATGAGTGAGAGTATGTATGTTTGTGTGCCTATCGACGACGCAGCACTTCTATCTTTCGGTGAGTCGTCTCTTTTATTCCTATGCAAGTATTAATAGTATGAGTAAAGGTTTTTTGCGTGTGCGGAAATCTTGTTACCTCGCCGTTCAATAGTAGCTGGTCACCAGGGAGTTACACTTAGAAGGCGATAAAGCGGCCTCAGCAAAAAAAAAAAGATAGCGAGATTCTGTAAGAATGTCGCTGTACCAGTACCCAACAACTTTTATCGTCGTCGACAATATTCGCGGAAGCCCACGTTTCTAAAGCGAAAATAGCGTCGTCCCGTAACGGCGACAGTGATGGCTAATCAAAATCACTGTATCATATCAGAGAATAATAACAGTCCATCCAGTAACACACCTGTTGCTCCCACGCTGCTTGTCATCAAGACTACGTAGAAACTTTCTAAATAGTTATTAATCTCTCACAAGATGTACAGCAATAAATGATCTTAAAAAAAGATTTCATGTCGGCAATTAAAGCATCTTTGAATAAGCTTGGCTACAAGTGAGTCAATGGCATGGAACAGTGTACCATGTGCCACCCAACGGTGATGTGGGCAACTAAAGCGTTAGCGGGCAGCAGAATGTGGTGGCATCTGGCGGAGCGGTTTGTAACTGCTAAGACACTGCAGCACGACGCAGTAGGAAGCTGAGCGCCAGCACTTCGCTAGCTACTTCGTCGCTAAATCATTGAATGGTTGCGAATCGGAATCTTTTGGTGCGATGACCGACTCTTTTACTCACCACGCAGATATGTACTTGTCATACAGCTGTACTAGTCTATCACCGTCGAAATGAAAAAATTTGCTGTAATCACCATTCAAGAAAATATTTTTATTTGTAAAAAAGAAAAGTAGTCTTTAGTTATATTTGTCCGGTACTTATTCTTATATTTAAGCTCTAAAGGATTAGTGGAAGTACGCGACGAACTCAGAGCAGCGATGGGAAAATCCGACTGAATAAACTGTTACCGGTGTTTTTCTTCCGAATAACCGGTATTTTTTGCTATTTGTTTATTCTCAGTTACAACAGGTTTTAATATGTGCTAGTAATTCGTTGGTAAAAAACGAAATACCAATTAGCCATAGCACTAGGTTCGTTTTCAAACAAACCTTTTTTAAAGAGCGAATAATTTTTATTCGTAAAACTTCCATTGCTTTGAAATATTGCGTTATTATAGAAAATGGGAAAAGCGATCAGCGCTATTTTGATAACAATGCTGACAGAAACGAGCTACAAACATATGGCATAAGTACTGGTACAGCATTGCTGAGACAGTAATGTGCCTTTTACCATGTGATATGGCCTATTAGATAGTACGCTCGTACCTGTAGTGTACAAAACGTGCCCCATTTGGTCTGTATAGTAATTTCTCACTGTCGTCGTCAGACATCAGTTGTATTACTGAATGACAAGATCGCTAGTCTGGAAGTATTTTATGAAGTGCGATTATCAGTGAGTTCAACGTTCCATTTGCTTTGTAAGATTAAAAACGGGAGAGGCCACAACAAACTTATGACATAATGTAAGGAGAAAACTTAAAGCTTAACAATTCATCCATAGTTTACCGTAAAAATAGAAAGCAGTCGATCTACTGCCTGTATCCACATAACGTGCTTTCCTCTCCTTGTAGTCCTTGAAACTGGGCAAATTAATATAAAAAATAAAGTTCTCCGACCTCAGTTTTCACCCTTTAGCACTGCTATTCGTAACGTCCACATAGAGTTATGATCCTCGATTACAGCTTGATTTGTGAGCAGAGTTTCAAAAAACTAAAATCAATAGAAGAATACACTCCTGGAAATGGAAAAAAGAACACATTGACACCGGTGTGTCAGACCCACCATACTTGCTCCGGACACTGCGAGAGGACTGTACAAGCAATGATCACACGCACGGCACAGCGGACACACCAGGAACCGCGGTGTTGGCCGTCGAATGGCGCTAGCTGCGCAGCATTTGTGCACCGCCGCCGTCAGTGTCAGCCAGTTTGCCGTGGCATACGGAGCTCCATCGCAGTCTTTAACACTGGTAGCATGCCGCGACAGCGTGGACGTGAACCGTATGTGCAGTTGACGGACTTTGAACGAGGGCGTATAGTGGGCATGCGGGAGGCCGGGTGGACGTACCGCCGAACTGCTCAACACGTGGGGCGTGAGGTCTCCACAGTACATCGATGTTGTCGCCAGTGGTCGGCGGAAGGTGCACGTGCCCGTCGACCTGGGACCGGACCGCAGCGACGCACGGATGCACGCCAAGACCGTAGGATCCTACGCAGTGCCGTAGGGGACCGCACCGCCACTTCCCAGCAAATTAGGGACACTGTTGCTCCTGGGGTATCGGCGAGGACCATTCGCAACCGTCTCCATGAAGCTGGGCTACGGTCCCGCACACCGTTAGGCCGTCTTCCGCTCACGCCCCAACATCGTGCAGCCCGCCTCCAGTGGTGTCGCGACAGGCGTGAATGGAGGGACGAATGGAGACGTGTCGTCTTCAGCGATGAGAGTCGCTTCTGCCTTGGTGCCAATGATGGTCGTATGTGTGTTTGGCGCCGTGCAGGTGAGCGCCACAATCAGGACTGCATACGACTGAGGCACACAGGGCCAACACCCGGCATCATGGTGTGGGGAGCGATCTCATACACTGGCCGTACACCACTGGTGATCGTCGAGGGGACACTGAATAGTGCACGGTACATCCAAACCGTCATCGAACCCATCGTTCTACCATTCCTAGACCGGCAAGGGAACTTGCTGTTCCAACAGGACAATGCACGTCCGCATGTATCCCGTGCCACCCAACGTGCTCTAGAAGGTGTAAGTCAACTACCCTGGCCAGCAAGATCTCCGGATCTGTCCCCCATTGAGCATGTTTGGGACTGGATGAAGCGTCGTCTCACGCGGTCTGCACGTCCAGCACGAACGCTGGTCCAACTGAGGCGCCAGGTGGAAATGGCATGGCAAGCCGTTCCACAGGACTACATCCAGCATCTCTACGATCGTCTCCATGGGAGAATAGCAGCCTGCATTGCTGTGAAAGGTGGATATACACTGTACTAGTGCCGACATTGTGCATGCTCTGTTGCCTGTGTCTATGTGCCTGTGGTTCTGTCAGTGTGATTATGTGATGTATCTGACCCCAGGAATGTGTCAATAAAGTTTCCCCTTCCTGGGACAATGAATTCACGGTGTTCTTATTTCAATTTCCAGGAGTGTAACTATGATATTTTATAGTAGTCAACCACTTAACACGTTCCGACAAAAGCAGCGCATGGTGGGTAGTCTACGTTTTCTTTTATTTGCCTATTTTATTGCATATTTTTAATTCAATATTTTGATCCCATGTGTTTTGAAATTAAGGTATTCAAAATTTTTCGATATTTGTTCGATTTTTACGTTTATTACAGGAAATAATAGGAAATAAATAACCGAAAACCGGTTATTTCAGGAACCTGTTATTTTGAGCAGTTTTCAGTCCTATTAAACCGGCGTTGAAAAAACAATATAACCGCAAACCGTTGTTTCAGCCCCAACAGCCATCCCTGGCTCAAAAGGAGTTCACTCTCGAAGATTAAGTAAGTTAAGTTTGATAATGAGCCGTTTGGTCAGTCCAAAAAGTTTCGAAACTAGGTTAAAGAGAAACTTTAAGTTTGTGGTTTTAATGCTTTAGGTATTATTCATAGTCTCCTCCACATCAGTGCAACGCACATAAGGTTTATACAACCATGTGGAATTATCAGAAAACTTCCAACGATTTTATTCAACTGAAGCGTCACATAGGCTTGAATATCGGTTATGTAGTCAAAGCGGTGACCCTTCGTGTGAATTTCTGCACTTTGTTGTTTTCTGGTGGACTTCGTATTGATAACCTCAAGTCTCGACATCCGTGATGATTTTTTCCCAAGAATAGAATGGTCCGCGTTTTTCATTTCAGTCAAATTGCGACAGGCGTTGACGTGTCGTTGTTTTTGATCGGGAGTCAAGGTGTGAGGGCCAAGATCTGCACACACTTTTCTCTTTCAGGAGACTGTCTTGCACACGCGATTTAATGACGTTGCTCCATTGCGATTTGTGATACAACAGCGTTGACACTCCTACTGTCCCGCGTCCACTACATAGCACTGTCTGCTCACGTGCGACTGGTAGAAGGAAGGAAGGTAGAAAGGAAGGAAGATTGGGTTCAACGTCACATCGAAAGCGAGGTCTTTGGAGATGGAGGACAAGATCGGAGTGTGTCAAGGATATGCAAGAAAATCGGCCGTGCCTTTTCAGGGGAACCATCCCGGCAATTGTCTGGGGCTGTTTAGCGAAATCACGGGAAATTTACATCTGGTTGGCCGGATGCGGGTTTGAACCATCGTACTTCCGAATGCGAGTACAGTGTGATCCGTAAGCTATCTCCTTCGTGGGTGCATTACCATTCCTGTGGATTCTTCCAGCGCGTCTCATTCTGTTAACTACCTTTCAAACGTTTAGCTTTATGTGGTTGTGCTCCGTACGCATACTCCAGATATTTAATGAGCATGATTGTTTCTACACTACTGGCCATTAAAAGTGCTACACCACGATGATGACGTGCTACAGACGCGAAATTTAACCGACAGGAAGAAGATGCCGTGACATGCAAATGATTAGTTTTTCAGAGCATTCACACAAGGTTGGCGCCGGTGGCGACACCTGCAACGTGCTGACATGAGGAAAGTTTCAAACCTATTTCTCATACACAAACAGCAGTTGACCGGCGTTGTCTGGTGAAACGTTGTTGTGATGCGACGTGTAAGGATGAGAAATGCGTACCATCACGTTTCCGACTTTCATAAAGGTCGGATTGTAGCCGATCGCGATTGCCGTTTATCGTATCGCGACATTGCTGCTCGCGTTGGTCGAGATCCAATGACTGTTAGCAGAATATGGAATCGGTGGGTTCAGGAGTGTAATACGGAACGCCGTGCTGGATCCCAGCGGCTTCGTATCACTAGCAGTCGAGATGACAGGCATCTTATCCGCATAGCTGTAACGGATCGTACAGCCACGTCTCGATCCCTGAGTCAACAGATGAGGACGTCTGCAAGACAACAACCATCTGCACGAACAGTTCGACGACGTTTGCAGCAGCCTGTACTATCAGCTTGGAGACCATGGCTGCGGCTACTCTTGACGTTGCATCACAGACAGGAGCGACGGTGTACTCAACGATGAACCTGAGTGCACGAATGGCAAAACGTCATTTTTACAGATTAATCCAGGTTCTGTTTACAGTTTCATGATGGTGGCATCCGTGTTTGGCGACATCGCAGTGAACGCACATTGGAAGCGTGTATTCGTCTCGGTCACCTCTTGTTCGCATTGACGGCACTTTGAACAGTGGACGTTACATTTCAGATGTGTTACGATCCGTGGCTTTACCCATCATTCCATCCCTGCGAAACCCTACATTTCAGCAGGATAATCCACAACCGCATATTGCAGGTCCTATACGGGCCTTTCTGGATACAGAAAATGTTCGACTGCTGCCCTGGCAGCACATTCTCCAGATCTCTCACCAATTAAAAAGGTCAATGGTGGTCGAGTAACTGGCTCGTCACAATACGCCAGTCACTACTCTCGATGAACTGTGGTATCGTGTTGAAGCCGCATGGGCAGCTGTACCTGTACACGCCATGCAACCTCTGTTTGACTCAATGCCCAGGCGTATCAAGGCCGATATTACAGCCAGAGGTGGTTGTTCTGGGTACTGAATTCTCGGGATCTATGCACCCAAATTGCGTGAAAATGTAATCACATGTCAGTTCTAGTATATTATATTTGTCCAATGAACATCCGTTTATCATCTGTATTTCTTCGTGGTGTAGCAATTTTAATGGCTAGTAGTGTATTTATTATTGAGCAATAGTGTCATCAAACGACAGTGGTTCGTTTCGATTGTTTATGCACAGTACATTACATATGTGTTTGTTGAGAGTCAACTGCGAATCCTTGCACCCAGCGTCGATCCTTTCCAGACACATTCGCATTTCGCTACAGTGCTCTAGTGTTCGCAGCGATGGTACTTTTACGAACAGTCTCATATAGCCTCCGATCTTATCAACTATGTTATTTATGCACACTACGAACAGTTCAATCCAGTCACTACAGACAAATACCTTCAGGAATGACCTCCCAACGATTAAGGCGAAACAAAGACTGCGCTTTGTTGGCAGAACACTTAGAAGATACGACAAACCCACTAAAGAGACAGCCTACATTGCACTTGTCCGTCCTATGCTGGAATATTGCTGAGCTGGGTGTGGGATCCTTGCCAGGTAGGATCGACGGGGGACACCGAAAAGGTGCAAAGAGGGGCAGCTCGTTTCGTGTTATTGCCCAATAGGGGTGAGTGTGTCACTGATATGATACGAGAGTTCGGGTGGCAGTCACTGAAACGATGTCGGTTTTCTTTGCGGCGAGATCTATTTACGAAATTTCAATCATCAATTTTCTCTTCCTAATGCGAAAATATTTTGTTTATACCCACCTACGTAGGTAGAAATAGTCATCATAATAAAATAAGAGAAATCAGAGCGCGAACGGAAAGAGTTTGGTATTCCTCTTTCCCACGCGCCACTTGAGAGTGGAATGGTAGAGAAGTAGTATGAAAATGGTTCGATGAACACTTTGCCAGGCACTTAAGTGTGAATTGCAGGGTAACCATGTAGATGTAGTAATGTATATGAAATACAAATTTCTGTTTTTTCCAGAAGCACTTTTCTTGCTGTAGCCAGTGTTCCATTTTATTTCCTTTCTATTTCATCCATCATGAATTATCCTGCTGCCCAAATAGGAAAAATCGCCTACTACTTTTAGTCTCTCATTCTCTGGGCCTGATTTAATTCGACTATATTCAATTGCGCTTGTTTTACTTTTGTTGATGTTCATCACACAATCTCTTTTCGAGACGGACATGATACGCAAGCGCAAAACGTGTTCCTAAAGTCTGCGACAGACAGGAGAAAAACTTAAGTATCCGTCAAACAAATGTCGGTTGAAGGAAGTTGGCTGTTCGCTTTCAAAGGAACCATCCCGGCATTTGCTTGAAGCGATTTAAGGAAATCATGAGAAAAACCCTAAATAAGGCTGGCAGGAGGACGCCCGTGTCCTCAGGAATGCGAGTCCAGTGTGCTGACCATTGCGTCATCTCGCTCGGTGTGACTGGTCGAATGCACAGCTGTATTGTAAAGTCGTTAGTTCAAGCTGCCACCTTGGTGCGCTTACGTCTCTTATACGCCAAGAATAAAACCAATCACGTAACTTTTTGGACGGATGGTGTAGAGACAGAAATCTGCAAATGTGATGCACACGTACAAACAAATGATTACAATTTTTGAAAAACTGGATAATTTATTCGAGAGGAAGAACTTCACAAATTGAGCAAGTCAATAAAGAATTGGTCCACCCGTGGCTCGTAGCCAAGCAGTTATTTGGATTATCACTGATTGACAGAGTTGTTGCATGTCCTCCTGAGGGATATCGTATCAGATTCCGCCCAACCGGCGCATTAGTTAGTCAAAATCCGTAACTGGTTGGAGGGTCCTGCCCATAACGCTCCAAAGTTCTCAGTTGGGTAGAGGTCTGGTGACGTTGCTGGCCAAGGTAGGTTTTGGCAAGCCCACAGACAAGCAGTAGAAACTCTTGCCATGTTTGTGTGGGCATTATCTTGCAGAAATGTAAGTCCAGAACGGCTTGCCATGAAGGGCAACAAACCGGGTCGTGGAGTACCGTCGACGTACAGTTGTGCTGAAAGCGTGCCACGGATGATAACCAAAGGGCTTCTGTTACGAAAGTAAATGGCATCACAGACTCCTGGGTGTCCGGCCTTAAGATGGTCAGACGTCGGGTTGCTATCCCACCGTCGTCTGGGGCGTTTCCAGACACCTCTTCGGCCTGGAACCTCTCGACTTGAGTAGAATTGTCTTCAGTGATGAGTCGCGTTTCGTAATGAGCCCCAGTTAACAGCGGTGACACTGCTCTAGGTTCTACACTGTATTATATTTATCATTAGTGGCAATGGTCAGACATATAGCTTGGGCAACCTGGCACCTTCCAGTTCATAAGCAAGAAGGCCAGCAGTCAAGTGATTTACACGGGACTTTTGTAGTACACACATTTTAATCTATTTGTTGTTAAATGAGGGTGCAGGATGTGGCTGAAACAAGTATCGCTAGAGAGAGGAGTGGTGCAGAGAAAACATGTTTTGTATTAAGCGTACACCCTCAATGTGGATAGTTACCTTTCTTCTCTGAGAAAGAGTTGCAGATAACTCTCCTGAAGGAAAGGAGAACTTTATAACAAAAGGTTATTAGAAATAAGCAGAACCAATTGTCTCACTGACTAATTAATTCGTGGCCGTGGTGGCCGAGCGGTTCTAGGCCCTACAGTCCGGAACCGCGCGACCGTTGCGGTCGCAGGTTCAAATCCTGCCTCGGGCATGGATGTGTGTGATGTCCTTAGGTTAGTTAGGTTTAAGTAGTTCTAAGTTCTAGGGGACTGATGACCTCGGAAGTTATGTCCCATAGTGCTAAGAGCCATTTTTGGAACTAATTAATTCATGGTTTATTAAAACACATACAAAAATTAAATATCATTAAACTTTCGTCATTTAAAAACTTATAGTTTTCAAAGAAAATTCTTTTCGATTCTAAAGTTTAGTTAGGCGCTAATGTTGATGATGTTGGGAGAGGCGGGGGCATCGGCTGACTTCTGACTACACTCAGGGATAATGGTCTCAGAACGGTTGGGACCCACTTTTCTAGATGGTCTTCCCATATTGGTATTATGTAGTTGCCTTTTATTGTTTACGTTATACAATTACAACTCTACTTTAATCTCTTCATTTTTAAACCGATCTCGTTTAGGACATCATTTTACCAACCTTAGAAATTTCATTTGCTCTGCTTTCATCTCTCTCACGCATTATCCATTACCCACTTCCATAAAGCAACATAGGGACAGTCATTCATTATAGAAGCTGAGCAGGGTGTCATTCTGAGATTCGTATTTTAATGTCCCTTTATGATGCCGCATATCATTTGGAACTTAATTAATTTAATATCTGTGTCTCTGTTGTCGTCAAAAGATACAGTAGGTAACAGGTGTAAGGGAAGATATTTCCACTAATGATTGAGAACGCTGTAGTGAACAACATTACAGGAGAATTTATGTCATTTATAGACTAGTACATACAACTGTTACAGTCGTAAGTTTTTAGGTTGGTCAGCACCTCCACATATATGTGGCAAGAGCTAGCCGTTATTGTTGATTTTTCCATCGGGAAGTAGGTCAGGCGTCGAACTGTGAACGTGCGAACGCAAAATGGATAATCTATTCTGTCAGGCGTCGTTCACTTCGCGCCCCACGTACGGCCAAGCAGAAACAATCAGGTCAAAAAGTGTGACGTGCTTGTCGGAAGACTATTCGACACAGGGAAAACACGTCCAACATACTGATGTATGTACAGATTAAGGTATCACATATAAAAACATCTGTACTTATACCCGTTATGCCCTTATTTTATATCCAAGATAGCTGAAGTCAGAGACCTATTCAGTTACTTGGTTATTGATCGTCAATTTGACTCGAGATCCTGGCCCATTGAGATCGAACACATTCAGACAAGGAGAGTTTCGCCGCAGAATTACAATACCTGCAAAATGCGTTCCGGAGAAATAGGTACCCAACTCGTCAAACTGAACGGGCGATGCAGTTTAAATGGAGAACGCCTGAGAAAGAGGTTGATGTTGAGACTGAGGTAAACAAGACAAAAGTCGTCTACCATCTGAGCTACCGAAGCACGACTCACGCCCGGTCCTCACAGTTTTACTTCTGCCAGTATCTCGTCTCCTATCTTCCAAACTTTACAGAAGCTCTTCTGCGAACCTTGCAGAACTAGCACTCCTGAAAGAAAGGATACTGCGGAGACATGGCTTAGCCACAGCTTGGGGGATGTTTCCAGAATGAGATTTTCACTCTGCAGCGGAGTGTGCGCTGATATGAAACTTTCTGGCAGATTAAAACTGTGTGCCCGACCGAGACTCGAACTCGGGACCTTTGAGATACTGGCAGAAGTAAAGCTGTGAGGACCGGTCTGAGTCGTGCTTCGGTAGCTCAGATGGTAGAGCACTTGCCCGCGAAAGGCAAAGGTCCCGAGTTCGAGTCTCGGTCGGGCACACAGTTTTGATCTGCCAGAAAGTTTCATATCAGCGCACACTCTGCTGCAGAGTGAAAATCTCATTCTCAAGACAAAAGTCGGTTATCTACCTTATACTAGTCCAATATAAAGAAAGATCGGTAGATTCCTACGGAAATATGGCATCGCTTACATCAGCTAACATAAAAAATCTTCTTCTCCGAAAGCCAGACTTGTAGCGCATTCCGTGCGAATATGGCGTCTCTGACGTGGGGCGCGCTATCAGAACAGTCGAGGAGAGACATAAGGAACGTCAGCAACGCACCCTACTAAAACAACTAAGCAAATCAGCTGTCACCGAGCACTGCCTCGCATAAAATCATGAGATGAAATACCATGCGACTAGTATGGTGGAGCAAACGCCACGTGTCTGCGACAGCGTAATTAAGGAGCCTGTAGAAATAAAGGTGTCTGAAAACGTGATAAAGGGGACGAATGTTTCGATGTAAATAACGCATGGGTCCCAGAGTGGGAAGATGCTCAGTGAATTTGCATCTCACGAAATATCAGTGCGAGCTCTGTGAAACAACAGAGCATCAAAGAGCGTAGTCGACGTCGGGAATCGAACTAAGCTACAAATAGCCGCACGAGACCAACAGTAGCTCACAGCCTGGTTGAAGTCCAGGTAGCGCGTACTCACGGCGGCAGAACTAGCAGCTACAGCAGAAGATGGATGGCTTGGCTGTCGAAGTATTGTGCAGAATAGGTAAATAAGTTCGGCAGCATACTATAAATATCGTTGTTGTTCCGAATTCCAGAGAATACATTTGAATAGATAAGTAAGAGCAATTTTTTAAATTTCTTTTTGGCAGTTCCTGAGGACTAACGGCATTGTCGCAGTGGTAATATCAGTTCCCGTAAGATCACCGAAGCTAAGCGCTCTCGGGGTTTGCTAGCAGCGGCCGTCCGTGTCTGCCGAGCGCTGCTTGCAAACGGGGTGCACTAAGTACTTCTGGGGCCAACTGAGGAGCTACTTGACTGAGAAATAGTGGCTCCAGTCACGAAAACTGACAGCGCCTGAGAGAGCGGTGTGCTGACCACATAAAAATGTTCAAATGTGTGTGAAATCTTATGGGACTTAACTGCTAAGGTCATCAGTCCCTAAGCTTACACACTGCTTAACCTAAATTATCCTAAGGACAAACACACATACCCATGCCCGAGGGAGGACTCGAACCTCCGCTTGGATCAGCGGTACAGTCCATGACTGCAGCGCCCTAGACCGCTCGGCTAATCCCGCGCGGCGCTGACCACATACTCCTCCATATCCGCATTCAGTGACGACTGTCGTCTGAGGATGGTACGGCGGTCGTCTGGTACCGTTGGGCCTTCCGAGGCATTTTAGGACGGAGTTTACGAGGTGCTATCCAAAATTTTCAGGACTGGTGCTGCCATCTGTTGAAAACCTTACTTTTGGACTAATGGTCATCATCACCCTCGACGTAGTTCCCATCCGCACGTACACGCCGGTCCCAGCGCTTCTGCAACTGGTCAAACGTTTTCTGGAAGTCCTGTTCTTTGAGCGTCTTTATCACCGCCAGCGATGCTTCTTGAATGCTCTCTAGAGTATCGAACCGACGGCCTTTCAACTTGAGTTTCAGTTTTGGGAATAGTGCCAAGTCGCAAGGTGCCAAATCTGGAGAGTACGGTGGGTGGGCTACAACCGCCATGTTGTTTTTTGCCAAAAAGGTCCTGGTCAGCAAGGACGTGTGACAGGACGCGTTGTCGTGATGCAGCACCCAGTTCCCTTGACGCCAAGTTCGGGCTGTCGTCGCAGCACGTTTCCACGAAGCCGTCTCAAAACGTCACGGTAGTACGCGGAATTCACTGTTTGGTTGGGTGGGACGAATTCTTTGTGCACAGTTCCTTTGGTATCAAAGAAAACGATGATCATGCTCTTCACTTTGCTCTTCACCTGTCTCACTTTTTTGGGTCTTGGAGAGGCCGGGCTCTTCCACTGGGACGATTGTCGCTTTGTCTCTGGGTCATAATCGTAAATTCAGCTCTCCTCACCAGTGATAACCCTTGACAAGAAGGTCGGATCATCAGATGTGGTCTGACGAAGGCCCGTGCACACTTCATCACGCGCTGTTCTGTTTCGCGGATTCATCATAAAATCGCCACACACCAAACACAGAATATTACGGAAATCACTATGGACATGCAACACGTCCTCCCAGCTGAATGCCATTCCGCACACTGACTCATCAGATGTGCAGTTCTCGCCACCTAGCGGTGCAAAGATCTAGTAATCCTACTTTCCAGATGGCAACACCAGTCCCGAAAATTTTGGATTTCACCTCGTGGTTTAGTTTAGTTTCAGAATCGAAGGGGTGTCGAATGGGATGGTTGCTGTGCGCCTGAGCAGCAGTGAATCGCAATTGAGGTGGATGGGAGATGAAGTCTCTATACAGGTACTTTTTAACGTGGTCAGCAATTGTGTGGGTGGCACCGAGGCTGTTGCAAATCTGAGTGGTCTCAGAGGGACCCTTTGCCATTTCATTCAACCATATGTCAATGTGATCACGCCACAGGAACGCGCGAAACAAGAGGGCTGAAAAAGCATAATCACGTATTGCTGCTTCGAATCACGTTCAAATTTCAACGAATGGTTCTGAACGGTCCCCAGTGGTTCCACCCTATATACCAGCGCAAAAATAGTGGTCGCACTAACCTCCAAAGGGATCCGATCGTTTTCAAGAGGGTATCAGTCCTATGATGTCCTTGGTGTAGCTGGAATTGCCTGCATGTTGTCAGTAGAGTCGAAAATTGTGGATAATGTCGTCCTGTTCCCCATCATACTACAAATTGTCATTTCCGACAGAGAAATACATGAGAATCAATGCTCCAAGGGAAGGGGTGGTTTCATAGAAGCCTCCTAAGCGCCTTTCGTGTCGATTCTGAGGCGGGTGTGTTTGAAATGTTATCCTCTGTTACATGTAAGAGAACCGCGTGATTTTAAAGGCTGGTGTCGTGGTACTGACCTTCATAGCACAGGCGTCAAAAGAAGGAGTGAGATGTGGGTAAGACGGCGAGTGACGACCTCAGCATCGTATGACATGTCCGCGGTGCCGTTGCGCAGAATTGTGGTGAAATTTGGTGGAGATGTGACTTTATTAACCCACCTCAACCGCACGTGAATTTCCGAGCCCTTGCTCATTTAAGCATTGCCGAGCCCCAGAGCGATGTCTCAGGGCACCACACCTTTACACCATTACACGGGAAGCTTCTAGGCATCTCTGAGCCAAATTTCAAACTTATGAGTCTCAATGATAGACAATTATGGGGTTTCTTACAAGTGATCTTTATTTTTTGTCAGTGTATCTAATATGTATTGTTTTGTAAGGTGAAAGCTACCATTGTAATTAACTCTCCTGCAATCAGCGGGGTGGTCAGGATGTGTGGGCATCCTGGAAAGGGTAGTAAGATAAATACCTAGCGCGGCTGACATGGCACAGAAGTCGATACGTTTCCACATCCCTGTCCGTTCCACCCAGGACATCAGTGATTCTCTTCCTGCACATCTTGCAGAGGTCCACCCTGAAAAAGTGGTTATTCAGACTTCTGACGGATATAATCGTTCTTGCGAAGAAGAAGAACGTAAATTAAAAAGTTAAAAATACTCCCAAACTACGTTAAAATTCTACTTCCCTTCCTGGTACCAGAGCGATCGATTACAGAATTGCTCATTATGAGAAGTAGACTGGAATAATCAGCACGAGAGGCCGAAAGCAGACAAAGGATAAGAAGGGCAGGGCTGTTCATTATCACCGCTAATATTTAATTGTAGTCTATATAGAACAGGCAATGACGGAAGAGAAAGGGTAATGCGATGTCTGATTTGTTTTTCACAGACAAAAAAAGCGTGATCACTTTCGCTGGTACACGGCAGTGGTCGTCGAAAGTGAACAGAGACTGACTGTGAGTCGCGTTTTTAACAAAATATTATGATTTTAGCTAACAAGAACATGCATAAAAAGACTAAGGTAATGGTGCTCTGGAGAGCTTAAACTTGGGCAAGAGATTCGTGACAGGAGGCCGAATACTGTACGGTGTTTAGACGCGTGTTGTCTGTATACTTGATTCTCAGCTCGTAATACTGGGTGACCAGTGCGGCACTGTATTGTGAAACCGGTTCAACTTCTGGACTGTTTTTGTTTCGTGTTTTTGTATAATACTCAGTGCTACAAACATGAGCAGTGTGCTTTCTGATGGAACACCTCGCTCTATTATCATTAATAATTTCTAACTTCAGTACAAGATTATGATAAAATGCGACACGCATGAGCCACTTTTTAGCAAAATCAAGTGTAACGCGGAAAAGGTGCTCATGAAAAGGAACTTGTATGATGCGAAAAGAAGTTATGGGACCACGAACAAACAAAATCAATTTCGCAAAAAAACTCATTATGATTTACAAGAAGAAAAATTTTTCGAACAACTGAAAAGTTGCGAATTACCAGACAGTCAACCACCCTGAAGCCTTATAAGAAGCAGAATTTCTGAAGCTTGTAAGAACAGGATTACTTAGAGGATCAGAATTTGTGGAACGGAGGATTCTTGGGAAAATACTGGAACGTCGAAGAGCAGGAGCCGAGGGAACCAAGAACCGTATATCTATGCAGGAAGGATGTCGGACACCGTCAGGAAAGGGACCATATTCTTCGTCCACGTCTGTAGAATTGACCAGAACAGGGTAACGCATTAGATAAAGAAGTTTCCTATCACCAACAAAACGCTGGATTCAAGAAATACAAAGGGAGAAATGGGAATTCAGGAATCAGAGATTTAAAACAGATTGCTTTTCAGATAAAAAATTCAGACTTCCAACTGCCATACGTTTCCAGGACAGAATTAGGCTCATTAACAAAACATCACGTGCAGATGAGGGAAGATGGTCGTGGAGTATGAGGATGAAAGGATAATAGACAAGGGTAACATCCAGAAGAAAAGAAAATAATCAAAATTATCATCGTCAAAATAAGTAGAAAACATTGAGATAGCACTGGGATGTGGTCATTCTCCCGATACCCTCACTCCACCTCAAACTATTCTGTTTCTTTCTTTTAATTAGACTATATGTAGCTCTTCTTATACTGTATAGTTTCTAATCCTGCCTCTTCTCATACAACCTTTTATTAAACTAAGAGAACTCTTTCCCACTCTCTATATTCTACTTTTTGTTGCTTAGAATTGAGCTATCATTTGCATATTAGTTATTAGGCTACCAGTAAACTCTCTCCACCCCCTCCCCCAAACTCTCTCCACCCCCCCCCCCTCTAACCCCCCTCCCCCTACGACTCTCTGAAGAGTCGAACTTCCATGTACAAAACAGCTTCAGATGTCTATCTTTCAAAAGAGACAATGAGTTGAATATTTAAAGTTAAATATGTAAAACCTTTATGGCTGAAAACGCAAAACCCCAATTATCTTAGTTTTATTAGTTTCGGATTATTCTTACAGAGGCTAACGGAAAAGCCAAAACCAAAACTTTTATGACGTCATATGACCTGAACTATATTTCGTACAATTTTGCAGGTACTTTCAGTGATATGTGTATGTTAGTACTGTCAGCATAGCGGGTTGCGAATCGATTTAGTAGGGAAGAACTGATCAGCCAAAATGCCATACAGATGCTGAAATTTTACTGCATAAACAGCAAAATGTACTAAGCAATACACATTTTTCCTTTCATTATTTGGTAGCTGTTGTCTGGGAGAAAATGTTTTCAAAGCGTTTGAAATTATGTGTAAGTTTGTTGGAAGTCTTAAACTGCTTCAGTTCTCAAATAATGGATGAATATAGCCGGGGTAATTTGCAAACTGTATATTCCTCTGGCTCAAGACACATACATAGTTTCCAACTTTAATTTATTTTGTTGAACTTTTGACTTAAGTTTATACGTCTTAATGAGTAGACAGTTTTTAATTGTATAAACAATTATATGAAACAACGAAAATCAATTTTTCTTTGCCCCTGGAAGGCAATCTGCCACTGAATGCAAGTGACTGTGTGACCGTTCTAGTGGCGCCTGTTATACAGCTACAGGGACTGTACGCAGAAATGAAACATGGCGGGAAATGCATGTTTGAACATGAATGCAGAATTCAGAGGCTGCGCTGTTGTATTTGATCACGAATTGCACCTGTGAAATGTCCTCAATACGTTGAAAATGTCTGTTGTGTTGAGAAAAGTGTTTTGTGTAGATGTGAGAGCACTATGTCGGAGCTCAGTGAGTTCGATCGTGGGCAAACTTTTGGTGCTCGTATGGTGAATGCTTCTTTAACCAAGGAAGCCGAAATGTTCGGTGTTTCAAAAAGGTGCCGTGTCGAAGATTTATACCACATACAAGAAAAGTGGGAAACATCCCCCGCTAAGTCCAAGCGCGAACGTTGAAACTCTGTGACGAAAAACAACAGGCCGATAACAGCAAAAGTCACTGAAGAACTGAATATAGCACTCGTGAACGTTGTTAGTACCAAAACATCACAACGAGAGCTCCATAAGCAGGGAACTGTAGCGCCAGGTGGAATTTGAAAACTACTCATCAGCGATATAAATCTCCATAATAGGAAAACGTGCTGCCGAAGGCATCAAACTGTGATTATTGAAAAATAGTCGGATGAGTCTTGCCTCATACCGTTTCAAAATTTTGGCCAAGTTTACGTTCCAACAGTGAAACATGGTGGAGGTTCAGTGATTATTTTGGTAGCCATATCGTAGTATTTCATGGACTGCATGGTTACTCCGAAAGGCCACATTGCTACCAAGGATTATGCGACCATTTTGGCTGATCAGGTCCATCCTATGCTGCAATATTTGTTCCCCAGTGGTGATTCTCTGTTCCCAGAAGACAGAGCCCCTGCTCACACATCTCGCATCGCCCAGGACTTGTTTTATGAGCACGAGGATGAATTGTCGCATCTCACCTCACCATATCAGCATTGTTGAGGTTTTGTGGTCAAGGAGACCGCATATAAGACACTGGTGCGACCTATTCTTCAGTACTGCTCAGTGTTTGGGATCCGTACCAGGTCAGATTAATGGAAGACACCAAAGCAATTCAAAGGAGAGCTTCTGGATTGGTAGGTTTGAACAAAACTTAATTGAGATGCTTCGGGAACTCAAATGGGAATCCTTGGAGTGAAGACGGCGTCCTTTTCGGGAAACGCTATTGAGAAAATTTTGAGAACCGGCATTTGAAGCTGACGATACTGCTCCCGCCAACATACATCGCACGTAAGGACCAAGAAGATAAGAAAAAGTAAATTAGGGCTCATACGGAGGCGTACAGACAGTCGTTTTTCCCGCGCTCTATTTGCGAGTGGAGCAGGAGGGGAAATGACAAGTAGTGGTACAGGGTTCCCTTCGCTATGCACCTTACACTAGCTTGCAGAGTATCTGCGTAGATGTAGATGTACATTTGAAATAGGTTGCATGATCGCTATGTGCCTCCCTCATTGTTACCTGAACTTGCTATTAATCTACTGGCCATTACAATTGCTATACCACGACGATGACGTGCTACAGACACGAAATTTAACCGACAGGAAGAAGATGCTGTGATATGCAAATGATTAGCTTTTCACAGCATTCACACAAGCTTGGTGGCGACACCTACAACGTGCTCACTGGAAGAAAGTTTCCAACCGATTTCTCATACACAAACAGCAGTTGACCGGCGTTGCCTGGTGAAACGTTGTGATGCCTCGTATAAGGAGGGGAAATGCGTACCATCTCGTTTGCGACTTTGATAAAGGTCGGATTGTAGCCTGTCGCGATTGCGGTTTATTGTATCGCGACATTGCTGCTCGCATTGGTCGAGATCCAATGACTGTTAGCAGAATATGGAATCGGTGGGTTCAGGAGGGTAATACGGAACGCCGTGCTGGATCCCAACGACCTCGTATCACTAGCAGTCGAGAATACAGGCATCTTATCCGCATGACTGTAACGGATCGTGCAGCCACGTCTCGATCCCTGAGTCAACAACCATCTGCACGAACAGTTTGATGACGTTTGCAGCAGCATGGACTATCAGCTCGGAGACCATGGCTGCGGTTACCCTTGACGCTGCATCTCAGACAGGAGCGCCTGCGATGGTGTACTCAACGACGAACCTGGGTGCACGAATGGCAAATCGTCATTTTTTCGGACGAATCCAGGTTCTGTTTACAGCATCATGATGGTCGCATCCGCAGTGAACGCACATTGGAAGCGTGTATTCGTCATCGCCATACTGGCGTATCACCCGGCGTGATGGTATGGGGTGCCATTGGTTACACGTCTCGGTCACCTCTTGTTCGCATTGACGGCACTTTGAACAGTGGACGTTACATTTCAGATGTGTTACGATCCGTGGCTCTACCCATCATTCAATCCCTGCGAAACCCTACATTTCAGCAGGATAATCCACAACCGCATATTGCAGGTCCTGTACGGGCCTTTCTGGATACAGAAAATGTTCGACTGCTGCCCCGGCCAGCACATTCTCCAGATCTCTCACCAACTGAAAACGTCTGGTCAATGGTGGCCGAGCAACTGGCTCGTCACTACTCTTGATGAACTGTGGTATCGCGTTGAAGCTGGACGGGCAGCTGTACCTGTGCACGCCATCAAAGCTGTTATCAGGACCTATGCACCCAATTTTCGTGAATATGTAATCACAAGTCAGTTCTAGTATAATGTATTTGTCCAATGGATACCCGTTTATCATCTGCATTTCTTCTTGGTGTAGCAATTTTAATGGCCAGTAGTGTATTTTGCAAGAACAATGGTGTAAGGTTCCCTTGAAAGTCATGAAGGACCTGCATTTTTCCCTTTAGATACGAGTGGAAACTCCTTTGAATGCCAATGGCTTCGTAATGTGTAGTGTTTCATATTTCTGTCCGGCCCACGTATCTAGACTGATGACAAGAGGACCAGTTGTGCTCTGCTCACGGTTAGACTGTCTGGCAACTTTAGCGCGCGGCGGGCTTGCGGCTGTTGCAGGCGCTGTCGAGCAACACGGTGCTGCGCTGCAAGTGCCACGGCATGTCGGGCAGCTGCGAGCTGAAGACGTGCTGGCGCGCCGTGCCCGACTTCCGGCGAGTCGGCGACGCGCTCATGGCGCGCTTCCGCACCGCAGTCCTCGTCGACCAGTCCAACCTGGGCAGCGGGTAAGGCCTTCATTCCTCTGCGACAACTGTTGTCACATCTTTTGTGAGACGAGTCTGCATCAGAGTGGTAAAACTTAAAAAAAAAGCCACAAATGAAATATAAATATGCACTAAATGCCATGCTGGCACACACACACACACACACACACACACACACACACACACACACACACACACACAAACAAACAAACACGCGCGCGCGCGTTCGCGCACACAAACTTGCATCATGTGATACTCCTCCTGGGTTTACAGCCGGGTCTTCATGTCGCCTCAACATTTGATGGTCCAAACCATCCATCATCTTCGGATGCTGCTGTTGATCAGTCTCGTTGATCTGACGCTACAGGGTGTTAGACTGCTATAGGTGCAAATGAAAGAGGTTTGTAGAGGACAATGAAAGAAGTAAACAACCCTAATAAACAAGCACAGCCTATACGGGGTGTTCAAAAAGTCTCTCCGCAGTGCCGTATGATTGTTAGCCGCGCGTGCCGCATGATTGTTCGCCTGCCTGGGTTACTTCCCTTCATGTGGACTCTCCCAACATTCACTGTTTCTTCGATTATCTCAGCTAGACGCAGTAGTATCGTTGGTTCGTGTCGTTACGTGTTGACGTGAACGTTTAAGTTTAGTTCCTTTGTTCGTCTGTTTCGTTTTTGTCACTGTTAAAATGCTAACCATTTAAGAATGTGTGTTTTTGGTCGATTTCCCACATCGCGATAGTGTGCGAGATTTGATTAACAAATTTCGAAGTACGGGTTCAGTGACAGATGCACCGAGAAGTGGTCGTCCTAGCATTTTGTCTGCGGATAAACTACTCGATACTTCCGATACAATGTCTATGAGTTCGAAAAAGTGAGTAAGAAAACTCGCCCAGGAAATCGATGTTACTGTCGGAACGGCCCACACAGCTGTAAGGAAAAAATTAGAACTTTTCCCATACAAAGTGACAATCGTGCAAGAACTGAAAAATACTGATCATAGCAAGAGACTGCATTATTGTCAATACTTCAAAAATTTCATTTAACAAAATGGAAGGGATATTCTTAATGAAACGTTTTTCACTAATGAGGAGTGGTTTCATTTATCCAGGTAAATGAACTCGCGAAACTCTCGTATATGGAGTACTGCAAATCCATTGTGTATTCATGAGGAACCACTTCATTCTGTGAAAATGGGAGTTTGGGTTACAATTTCTAGACGTCGGATTATGAATCCCATATTTTTCAACGAAACAATAAACGCACAACGGTACTGCAGTGATATTATGTGCCCAATCATAGGAGAACTTGTGTTAAGTAAAGTACTGAACGGTTATTTTCAACAAGATGGTACAACAGCGCATACAGCTCGCGTTTCAATGTCACTGCTTGCTGATGTTTTTGGTGATCGCATAATTTCACCTTATCTTCTGGGGTGCAGCGAAAGCAACTGTGTATAAAAACTGTCCAAAATCCATCGATGAATTGAAAAGTGCAATATCCACTTTCACTGCTTCTGTTAACAGAAGAAATGTTACAGCTTGCGTTTGGAGACATGATTAGGCGAATTGAACTGTGTATTCAACAACAAGGGAGACACTTACAACATTTAATGTGAAAATGAATATTCAATAAATTAATAACTTGTATTTCACTGAATTTCATTTCGGCATATTCACTGCGGCATACGGCACGTGCGGCTGACAATCATACGACACTACGGAGAGACTTTTTGAACACCCCGTACAATCGTTGTCGAAGATTCGTGCTATGTTATGTGTTCCTGACAGCAACATGAAACTCTAACGGTGCACCATCATGCATGTATCACATACACATTTCACCATTAAGAACAACATCCAGATTGTTGGACATTGAAAGTGTTGTAAGACTGGCGTGACTGCACTCCTGCAATTGTGCCTGGACCAAAATTTATTAGGATTGTTTGCTTGTGTTATTGTCGTCTTCTCGCCCCTTTTCTTTGTGCCTATAACAGGAAAATACCCCGTGTAGGGTATCTGAGAGTATACAGCGCATGCGACAAGTGGCGTGAGTACTGTCCCAACTTCGAAACACACCAGCAGTGCTGCAGGCGGTGATGGCAAACAGAAACGAAACATCGCTGTCGCAGCTAATCGTTTAAAACTGCTGCCGTTTCAGTCAAAGAACGTCGTATGTTATGCATGTCAGCGCACGGTTTCACGATTTGCTTAGAGGATAGCTCTTGTTCCAATTAAAAAGATTATCAGCCAGTTTAATTTCAATAAATGCCTTCAGAACACAATCCTAGCAAAGAAAAGCGACAGCATCCATCTGTGTCTCATTATATTTCGTTGCGTGTCCCTCACGTAAGCAATGCTCTGCAACCGCTCTTTTTTAAGACTGTTGTAACCGTATGTGGTTCCGGCGTCCCACACACAAGTCCTCCACAATGACCAATGAACGCTTTACCACAGTGACACGGAGCCAAATGGATCTAACATTTGGAACATTTTAATTCCATTCATCCCAGCATTAAGTTTATAATGGAAGTGAAGATAATGGAAAGCTGGAAATTCTCGTTTAAAAGAGCAATGATGATACTCTGTGGCAGAGCATTTACTGCAGCCCTAGACATACTCATGGGTGTCAGCAAGTGACTAACTGCCTCCCACCACATCAACGCACTGGCATCCTTAGCACGCTGATTCGAAGAGCGTATGCTCTATCTCACGCGGAAAGTTTACCACAGCAAATTGAACACTTAAAGCCCGTATATAAACGCAGTGGATTCGCTAAGTGTCACTGCTAGTATATTTGGTGGTAGCACTCACGGTACTTGGTGCATGTGTCGAGCGCACGCTGCTGGCCTACACAGGGGCGCCAGATCCGAAATAACATCAGCTCGACGAGACTCCGCGCAGTAGGCTCTCACCTGAAGATGACGGCCAGGTGGACCGTCGAAATATTGTGTCTACCTGAATGAAAGATTCACCTGCAAATTCATGAAGATTATCACAAGTTATACTTGTGGGAAAGTTTAGGAAGTCACTAAAACCATGCATATAGACAGTTCTCAAGTTAACAATGAGAAAGGGAAATTCAGTGGTCATCTAAAGTGGATGCGACCGGACAGGCGACGATGTTTTTACACATCCTGTTTCCTGCAATGACTGCTTAGTCACTGGTGTCCTCAACAAATCTCCTCCCAAATCAGATAGAGACCATCAGTATATTACTGTAACACAAACGACCAGCATCTTGGTTGTACCTACGTTTGGGTTCAGTCGTTCTCCACATCCTTCATTTCAGCCATACGACTGTGGAAAAAATAACCAGTGCCTGATGTCTAATGCAGAACCACTCTATATTTGAGACGAGGTTAAACGATTATTTCGAGGACATTATTCTTCTATGAGGATTTTTATTTTATTTTAAAATAAACACTTTATTTAATAATTTAGAGCAGGGTTTAACAACTGGCCGGTTTCGAGCGCGAGTACTCGCGTCTGCTCAGGCACTTGCTCGCGAGCAGGTGCAAGATCGCGGAGTAGGGAGGGAGGGCAAATGCGCGACCACGTTTGAATGTGATCTCGCGTTCTTAGCAGACTTAACTAGCCATCTGAATGCTTTGAACATTTTACTACAAGGTAAAGATCTGCTAATTACTCATTTCATAGATCGAATACGAGCTTTTAAAATGAAACTGACACTTTGGGTGAGTCAGCTGGAAACAGGAAACCTAGCTCATTTTCCTAAATTATCATCCGTGCAAGATGTTCACAAAGACTGTGAACGTTTTTCACATAGTTTAGTTGATCAGTACTTTCAAGATCTGACAGCACTAGACAGTGATTTTGATCTGTTCTCTCCATATTCAGCGAATATTTAAGAGATTCGTCCTGAGCTGCAGCAAGAAATTATTGACCTGCAGTGTGACAGAGAATACAGAGACACATTTCAGAACAAGAAACACATTTTGGTATTCTACAGACACTTCCCTCAGGATAGATTTCCTCGTTTGCACAAACTGGCGACTACAATTATATCAATGTTCGGTTCCACGTATGTTTGTGAACAACTGTTCTCTGCGATGATATGTAACAAGACGCGCCTGAGAAACGCATTGTCTGATCGAAATTTAAACTGCACGCTGCGCCTAAAATGCACAAGAACAATTACTCCGAACATAGACGCAATTGTAAAGGGCAAAAAGTACAATATAACCGAGAATCCTACACTTCAGTGACATCTTTTATTGTGTAACAGTTCACAAATTAATACGAATGTAGAGGCATACTCTAAGCTAATAAAATTACGTGGCATGTGTACATTCTCCTTTACTTGCTTCATTTGTCGCAATAATAATTCGTGAGTGAAATCCCTGCAGGTGGCCACGGATTTACATTGACTGGTGGCAGCTGTTGTGTGCCCCACGTGACTTTCCCCACTCTCCGCTCTGGTCCGGTAGTGGGGGTAGCGTGCTCGCGCTGCTCCGTGCTCGCGCCTTGCTGCTCACAGCTTGCTCCACGAGCACGTATGTTGTGAAGCCCTGATTTAGAGGTTATCTAATTTCGTCCACTGGGCACTACAAAGTTATATCACACTAAAAAATTTTATGAACAGGGTGATCCCGTGATGTTGTTACCATCTCTGAGGCACGATGGTGTCGTGTTCGCCCAACGGTTCTTACAGCGCCTTACAGTCGATCCTCAATTTCCTGCGTATGTACTTTGCAGCCGAGGTGGAATGCTAAATAGTCGTATTGATCATGTTTTGGGCCGACAAGAATCCCCACGCTACAGTTGTGAAGAGCCATCAACGGAGATTATTAGTCAACGTGTGGACAGTTACAGTTAATGGTTACGATCTAGGCTCGTGTCGTCCTCCTCCCCAGTTAAACGCACCAATGTACTCAGTGTTTGTCAGAGACCTACTACCCATGATCCTAGAACATACCCAATTTGTTATTCGTCAACGGATGTGGTTCATACATGATAGAGCTCCACCTCACTTTCGACTGAGTAGTTCGTGAATATCTGGTTCAGGCATCCTCTGAAAAACTGAAGGGCAGAAGAGGTCCTGCTTCGTGGCAGGCATGTTCACCTGATCTCACCCCACTTGATTTCTCCTCGTGGAGCCATGTGACGAGTCTTGTGTAAGAGACGCCTTTCGAGACAGAAAAAGATCTCCTGGAAAGAATTCTCGCTGCTTGCGACGCGACCGGGAATATTAGACCGGGAACGACAGACTTAGAGCTACGACGCCATGCCTGCATTGGCGCACTGAGCCGCCATTATGAACTGTTGTACACGTAGCAGCTTGTGAAACTTATGCGGGTTAACAGAATTCATTATCACTGTACCGTAGACATGGGATTTGAAGTATTTGAAATACTTGCGGTTTTACTACTACGTCAACACTGGAAATTGTCTGAGGGTACTGGGCAGTAATCAGTGGGAATACTGTACGTTGTGCTCAGGCTTCGGAGGTTGGGTCCCTTAGTTTGCGCGCTGCGCAAGCCTCAGAACTTGAATAGATTTTCACTTGTATCTTTCGACTTGGCCTTTTCTGCACTAGTTTGAAGTGGAACGTGTTTGTATCTGGCCACGTGACTCAGCAAGACCTCACCACGGCTAGGTCTGCGGTTCTGTTTGCTCAGTGGTTACTGTGTCTATTATTATTTTAGTAGTATTAGTAGTAGTAGTATAGTAGTAGTAGCAGTATGTATTGAACATGTACAATATATAATTTAATGTTCAGTTAGATGTAAGAGAGAAACACAGAGCCCTAATCCTGCAGGAGAAATAAATGCAAAACTAAAATAAGAAATATATAAAACAGTAAAAGAGATAAGGGTGGCTGGTTGATTGCTTGATAAAATGAGATGAGCCAGCCACTCTACAGCACATTGGGACCTCCAGCTTACACTACATACTATCAGATTAAAAGAATAAGGACAGCTGTTAGTGGACATTAATATGGCGTCCGTTCACCTTTTCTCTTTATGACGGCTTTAACTCTGATGGGGACACTTTCAATGAGGTGTCTGAATGTCTGTGAAGGAAAGGCAGCCAGTCACTCCTCAAGATACTGAAGTTGAGACAAGTTAGTGATGTCGATGTTTTGATTCATCTCGAAGGTTTTCCGTCGCGTTCAGGTCGGGACTTTGAGCAAGCCAGTCCATTTTAGGAATGTTATTGTCCACAAACCATTGCCTCACAGATGCTGCCTTGTGACACATTGCATTGTCGCCATTATACAAACAATCATCGCTTACGAACTGTTGCTGTGCTGTGCACAGTACACAGTGCTGTAAACTGTGTTCATATCCTCCCTTATTTAGCCTTTACTTAAGCGCAGTAAGTGGACCACATCACAACCACGAGTACCACCTCCATACCACGGCACTGCTTCCTCCATACTTCATGCTTCCTCCATACTTTACTGTTCGCACTGTGCATGGCGGCAGGTAACGTCCTCCATGCATTCACCAAACCTCAAACCATTCCTTCACACTGCCACCCTTACTCTTCCTCCAGCGTCACTTAGCACTGACAACAGAAATGTGTGGTTTATGAGGAGCAGCTCGAGCGTCGTACTCCACTTCTTAAGTCCGTACTGGACTGCTAATAGCACTTTGGAACACAAGACTAATTCCTGCCACTGATTTCGTAAGACTTTTTTTACTACCACACTCTCTAATTCTCGGCAGTCCCTATACGTCAGTACAGGAAGTCAGTCAGGTCTCGGTTTAGGTGTGGTTGGTCCTTCGTGTTTCCACTTCACCGTCACATCATCAACAGGCGTCTCGAGCAGCTTTGCAAGGGTTGAATGTGCCTAATTGAGTTCTTCCACAGGTGAGCTCTTCCGACCAACCTATTCTGCTGTTACTACTGCTGTGCAGACAACACATTACTCCCCACATGTCCACAGCTCGTGGTCGTGCGGTAGCGTTCTCGCTTCCCGCGCCCGGGTTCCCGGGTTCGATTCCCGGCGGGGTCAGGGATTTTCTCTGCCTCGTGATGACTGGGTGTTGCGTGATGTCGTTAGGTTTAAGTAGTTCTAAGTTCTAGGGGACTGATGACCATAGATGCTAAGTCCCATAGTGGTCAGAGCCATTTGAACCAATTTGAACTCCCCAAATGCTTTTGTATTGGCAGGCCCGCGTCTCGTGGAAATAGTGGACAATTCCGCAATACATAGTGGTGTCCCGATACTTTTGATCAGACGGTGTAAATGTTTAGCGAGAGTCAAGACTTAACGAAAAATGTTAATAGTATTGCCTCTCTTAAGATGTCATTACAGAAAGTAGAGGCCAAGTCTCCTCTAAAATTTTCCTCTGTTGTTGTTGTTGTTGTTGTGGTCTTCAGTCCTGAGACTGGTTTGATGTAGCTCTCCATGCTACTCTATCCTGCACAAGCTGCTTCATTTCCCAATACCTACTGTAGCCCACATCCTTCTGAATCTGCTTAGTGTATTCATCTCTTGGTCTCCCTCTAGATTTTTACCCTCCACGCTGCCCTCCAATACTAAACTGGTGATCCCTTGATGCCTCAGAAAATGTCCTACCAACCGAACCCTTCTTCTAGTCAAGTTGAGCCACAAACTCCTCTTCTCCCCAATTCTATTCAATACCTCCTCATTAGTTATGTGATCTACCCATCCAACCCTTCAGCATTCTTCTGTAGCATCACATATCGAAAGCTTCTATTCTATTCTAGTCCAAACTATTTTTCGCCCACGTTTCACTTCCATACATGGCTACACACCATACAAATACTTTCAGAAACAACTTCCTGACACTTAAATCTATACTCGATGTTAACAAATTTCTCTTCTTCAGAAATGCTTTCCTTGCCATTGCCAGTCTACATTTCATATCCTCTCTACTTCGACCATCATCAGTTATTTTGCTCCCCAAATAGCAAAACTCCTTTACTACTTTAAGTGTCTCATTTCCTAATCTAATTCCCTCAGTATTATCCGACTTAATTCGACTACATTCCATTATCCTCGTTTTGCTTTTGTTGATGTTCATCTTATATCCTCCTTTCAAGACACTGTCCATTCCGTTCAACTGCTCTTCCAAGTCCTTTGCTGTCTCTGACAGAATTACAGTGTCATCGGCGAACCTTAAAGTTTTTATTTATTCTCCATGGATTTTAATACATACTCTGAATTTTTCTTTTGTTTCTTTTACTGCTTGCTCAATATACAGATTGAATACATCGGGGAGAGGCTACAACCCTGTCTCACTCCCTTTCCAACCACTGCTTCCCTTTCATGTCCCTCGACTCTCATAACTGCCATCTGGTTTCTGTACCAGTTGTAAATAGCCTTTCGCTCCCTGTATTTTACCCCTGCTACCTTCAGAATTTGAAAGAGAGTATTCCAGTCAACATTGTCAAAAGCTTTCTCTAAGTCTACAAATGCTAGAAACGTAGGTTTGCCCTTCCTTAATCTATTTTCTAAGATAAGTCGTAGGGTCAGTATTGCCTCACGTGTTCCAACATTCCTACGGAATACAAACTGATCTTCCCCGACGTCGGGTTCTACCAGTTTTTCCATTCGTCTGTAAAGAATTCGCATTATAATTTTGCAGCCGTGACTTATTAAACTGATAGTTCGGTAATTTTCACATCTGTCAACACATGCTTTCTTTGGGATTGAAATTATTATATTCTTCTTGAGGTCTGAGGGTATTTCGCCTGTCTCATACATCTTGCTCATTAGATGGTATAGTTTTGTCAGGACTGGCTCTCCCAAGGCTGTCAGTAGCTGTAATGGAATGTTGTCTACTCCCGGGGCCTTGTTTCGACTTGTGTCTTTCAGTACCCTGTCAAACTCTTCACGCAGTATCATATCTCCAGCTTCATCTTCATCTACATCCTCTTCCATTTCCATAATATTGTCCTGAAGTACATCGCCCTTGTATAGACCCAATATATACTCCTTCCACCTTTCTGCTTTCCCTTCTTTGCTTATAACTGGGTTTCCATCTGAGCTCTTAATATTCATACAAGTGTTTCTCTTTTCTCCAAAGGTCTCTATAATTTTCCTGTAGGCAGTATCTATCTTACCCCTGGTGAGATAAGCCTCTACATCCTTACATTTGCCCTCTACCCATCCCTGCTTAACCATTTTCCCTGCTCCTGTCGATCTCATTCTTGAGACGTTTGTATTCCTTTTTGCCCGCTTCATTTATTGCATTTTTGTATTTTCCCTTTTCATCAGTTAAATTCAATATTTCTTCTGTTACCCACGGATTTCTACTAGCCCTCGTCTTTTTACCTACTTGATCCTCTGCTGCCTTCACTACTTCATCCCTCAAAGCTACCAGTTCTTCTTTTACTATATTTCTTTCCCCATTCTTGTCAGTCGTTCCCTTATGCTGTCCCTGAAACTCTGTACAACCTCTGATTTTGTCAGTTTATCCAGGTCCCATCTCCTTAAATTCCCACCTTTTTGCAGATTCTTCAGTTTCAGTCTACAGTTCATAACCAATAGATTGTGGTCAGAGTCCACATCTGCCCCTGGAAATGTCTTACAATTTAAAACCTGGTTCCTAAATCTCTGTCTTACCATTATATAATCTATTTGATACCTTCTAGTATCTCCAGGCTTCTTCCAGTATACAAACTTTATTCATGATTCTTGAACCAAGTGTTAGCTATGATTAATTTATGCTCTGTGCAAAATTCTTCTACCCTGTCGAAAAAATATAAAATTCATTAAGTTACAATGTGACATGTTGTAGGCATCAGATACTACGTCGTCCTGCCACCGTGGTATGACACCATTAGTTAATGGACAGTGTCATATTCAGGGCATGGTCAAGTCACCTTACCCTATCAAAGGGACGACTATGACGTCGACAGCACACTTGGTTCTATCGAGTTGAGCTCGTTGTCCCTCACGACCAGACACTGTGTTACTCAACAGTGACAGCCTGCAGTGGATTGATATATTGTGTCGCATTGTGTTTTCTGCAAGTCTCCTTGCTCGCTTAGTCTGTTCACTCGCTTCCCCACATTCTCACGTGACCCGGAATCCTACATACAGACACACGCTTCCAATGCTGTTGAAGAAGGAGCAGTTTATTCTATAGCGTTTGTATTACTTTCTCCGCTGGGCGCGCTTGCTTCAAAACTTGTAGTGAACTAAAGAAATCGTGTACGTTTACATCTGATACACGAGACTTCATTATTACCATCCTAACCAACCATCGGTAGATGCCTTCTGTCGAATAAACGGGGGAACGCCTAAACTTTGTAGGGTTGAAACTGATGTTTGAGTGAGTTTGGCGTCCTGAAAGAGACCTGTTTAGAAATGAGTTATTCAACGCGAAACTGGAATCAGCCTTCAGCAAAGCAACGAAAACTGGCACGATGCCACACAATACGGCACAGCGGTGACTAAACCTCTTCATGGATCTCGGGTTCGCACCATGGAATTGTGCAAAACGCTTCAGCTCTGGACTTGAACCACTTTTAGCTGACGTGTTAGGAAGCAGCACACAAAATACGAATGAAAAGAGAGGACGTCCTTGTAGTAAATGGCAATCCTCTCCGTTAATGTAGCTATAATTTTAGGTGGAAAACGAATAGACTGTGAGCACTATTCTGCTGTGATAACTAAAGGGGTTGTTTTTGTTGTTGAGGTCCTGAGTCCGGAGGAACTGGTTTGTGCATCTCTCCGTCCTGTGCAAAGCCTCTTCTTTTCTGTGTAACTGTTGTAGCGAACGTCCATTGAAACCTGCCTACTCTGTTCCAGCTGTTGTGGCCTTCCACAATTTTTGCCTCCTGTTATTCCCTCCATTATCAAAATGACGATTTCTTGATGAGTCAGGTTGTGTTCTATCAACCAACTCTTCTTTTAGTCAGGTGTGACATAATGGTTTGCCCAGTTCCTCATTATTTTTTCGATCTACCCATCCAAGCTTAAGCATTCTGCTGTAGCATCACACCTCAAAAGCTTCTAACCTCTTCTTGTCTCAACTGTTTGTTGTTACGTTTCACTTTCCTACAAGGCTACACTACGCGCACATCCCTTAAGAAAAGACTTACTAACATTTAAATTTTATATTCGTTGTTAACGAATTTGACCAGCTAGGTTAGCCAAGAGCGCTAATGCGCTGCTTCCCGGACTCGGGTAGGCGCGCCAGCCCCAGATCGAATCCGCCCACCGGATTAACGACGAGGGCTGGTGTGCCGGGCAGCCTGGATGTGGTTTTTCGGCGGTTTTCCACATCCCTCTAGGTGAATGCCGGGATAGTACCCCGTTCCGCCTCAGTTACACGACTCACAGACATTTGCAACACATCCGCACTTTTCCATGATTTACACTAGACGCACACAGATGGGGTACTCTGATTCTGTCCCGGGGGGTATGGGATGGCGGGAGTAAAGGCATCTGGCCACCCCTCCCAATTAACATGCCAAATCCGATTTAACCACGGCAACCCCGGGCAAAATGCGGGACGAAGGCGTAAGCGATAGCGATAGATAGATTCGTTGTTAACGAATTTCTATTTTATACAAATGTTTTCTACCCATTGCCATTCTTCTTTTCATCTTCCAGCTTTCTTTTCTTTGCTTAGTTCTAACTTCCCATCTGAATTCTTAATATTCATACAGCTGTTTCCCTTTTCCCCAAAGGCCTCTCTAATTTTTTCGATATGTGGCACCCATCTTTTCCCTAGTTATGCACGCTTCTACAGCGATGCATTCGTCCTCTAGGCATACTTGCTTAGCCATTTTGGACTATCCATCAATCTTACATTTTATTTTCCTGTATTCATACCTACCTCCTTCATTTCCCGCATTTTGTCCGCCCCGGTAGCTGAGTGGTCAGCGCGAAAGACTGTCAATCCTAAGGGCCCGTGTTCGATTCCCGGCTGGGTCGGAGATTTTCTCCGCTCAGGGACTGGGTGTAGTGTTGTCCTAATCATCATCATTTCATCCCCATCGACGCGCAGGTCGCCGAAGTGGCGTCAAATCGAAAAACCTGCACCAGGCGAACGGTCTACTCGACGGGAGGCCCTAGTCGCGCGACATTTCCATTTTTTCCCCGCATTTTGATATTTTATCTTTTCATCAGTTAAAGTCAAAACCTCTTCTGTTAGCAAGGTTTTCTTCTCGTGCTTCTATTTTTGCCCATTTGACTGTTTGCTGCCTTCACTATTTCAGCTCCCAAAGATACCGATTCGTCTTCCGATTTGTTTTCTGTTGTTTTTCTTTCTCCGTCGATCGTTGCCTACTGGAAATATTTTGCACCTTAAAATCTGGTTTCTAAAACTCTGTCTTGCCATTATATAATTTATCTGGAACTACCACTGTACAAATCAACCTGAAACCTTCCATTTTCTTCAGATCTTTGCAACGTACAAAACCTTCTTTTATGATTCTAAAATCGTTAGCAATTGTTAAATTGCAAAATTCTACTAGATGGATTCTTTTTTCACTTCTTCCTCTCAGTGCATGTGGTCCAACCATTTTTTCTTCCTTCCCTACAATCGGACTTCAGTCACCCAACGCAACTGAACTTTGGCTTCCTTAACTATTTGAGAAATTTCTTTTATCTCATTATGCACTGTTTCATTCTCTTCATCATCTGTCGATCTAGTAGACGTACTATTGTGTTAGGTATCGGCTACGCGTCTACCTTGATTACTATAATACGTTCAATATGCTATTCAAAGTAGCTTTCTCGCAATCCTCTTTTCTTATCCATTATTATACTTACTCATGGATTATCATCTAACATTCTGAAGAACACCAGTTTTGTTTTTCCCGTTGACGCCGTCACTAAGAGTAGCCACTGCTCGGAGATCAAATTGGGGGGGGGGGGGGGCTATTTGATCTCCGGAATATTTTACCCAAAAGAATGGCATTAAGCTATAGATACATAGCTACACGTCCTTGGAAAAAATATCAGCTTCAGCTTTCTTGCTTCCAGCGTTTGCAGTACCAACACAGCAAGGCCATGTTGGCTAAGCATAATAAGGTCACATCAGTGAATCAATCAGATTATTGCTGTACGACGACTAAAAAGGATGCTTCTCTTCTTCGGAAAATAGAGATTTGTCTTTCTTCTCGATAGAAACCTCTCCGTTCCGGTTGCACCTACAGTGCAACAACCAGTGTCGCTGAGGCAAGCAACGCACCCCTTCTAAGCAAGGAGTATCCGAAGGGACCGGTACCTCGTGTCTCATAAACCCTCACTGAACAGACTGACGTTTGCAGTTTAAGTGTATGGAGCTCATAAACGCATAAACTCATAGTAAGTGCCCGAAATGCAGTACTCTTACTTCTAAACAAGCATGCACTCGTCGAAACATGGACTGTCACAGCCTTTCAAATACTCGCTGACGGTTTCCAATGTTTTCGCAAGTTTTCGGATAGTTGCTGCATAGGCCAATGGTTTAATGTACTTCCAGAGATAATAAACCCAAAGACTGATGTCGGGAGAACGTGTAGGTCATGGAACTGATCGTCCTCTACCTACCCATTTTCCATGGTAGATACTATTCAGTGCATCTAGAACACTCAGACTGAAATGTGCTGGAGCTCCATAATGCGTAAACCATACGTTTCTTCTTATTTACAGGGGCACCTCTTCCAGTAGGTCTTGCAGTCTGTTCTGAATGAAGTCTCTGTAGACAGCGCGTGTAACACGTGCTGTCAGAACGTATGGCCGTATCAGACAGTCACCTACAATTCCATCCTACACTTTAGTCTTAAACTGATGCTGATGTCTAGCCTATACTTTAGCATGAATATTGCTATCGGCCCATACGTGTTGAACGTGGAAATTTGTTGTTCTCTCTCTTTCAAACGTTGCCTCGTCTGTAAACAAAACCGAAGAGAGAAACGACGGATTGACAGTTTGTGCAATAAACCATCGGAAAAAGTTCTTCCATGGTGGGTGATAGGCAGTGGTGAGGCTCTCCACCCGCTGAAGAGCGTAAAGGTACATGAGGTACTCGTGAAGTTACCTCCATGCTGAACTTCGGGATGTACCAAGTCCCAGGGTCACCTGTCTTGCTCTGATGCCTGCCTAATTTTGGACAGCCCGTATAACTTGCTTTTCCTAATCAGACGTACGAGCGACAGGCAGTTTTCCTCAGTCAATAGTCTGTGGCGCTACGGATCCTGTCTCGGTAAAGCGACGATACAGAGGTATCAGAGGTTGGATGATACAGTTGCCTTGGCCTGAAAACGCCCTCTGATACAGTCATGCAGCTTCATGTCCACTGCCATTGGTGCGGCTACACATAAAAATCATGTCTGCCTGCTCAAGAAATGAATAGCCTGCCATATTTGAACGGAGTACTTTCAGGCAACTCACTAACTGTAGTACATGAACACAATGGACACGTTGACAAGAGACTAATGGAGAATGTAAACAACTGATAACGCAACGCCACCTAGGATACAATTAGACAAACGGGTGCTTATATAAGTGAAATTGTTGGAAAGATGCTCACTGTCAACTTTCTGTAATAACGCGAAAATGAAGGATTTACGGACATACGTTTACGTGAACTTTTTTCCTTCTTTTGGTGTAAGGAACCTGTCCCCAAAGTTTGTGAAAGTATCTTTGAAAACTTTGTGTATGGGAAGGCCATTCCCAGACTCTAGCAGTCAACCGTTCCAAAGACGTTGGAAACGTTGACGAGGCCTAACACCCAATTTCATTCATTTAGAGAGTGGCCGTGAAAGTCCACGAGCTTACATCAGAAAAGAGTTTCCAATTTAATATTACTATCATACTCTTTGAAGCATCGGCGGAAAATACAGTTAATTTACAAAAAAATTTCGTATCAAGTGATGGAAGTATGTATGCAGATTGAAGAGACGAATGAAAATTTGTACCAAGCCCAGGACTCTTAGCCGAATCTCCTGCTCACTAGGCAGATTTGCTTACCACTTCGCCACCCTGACAGAGTGGCTTTGCATAATTGCATGGACTGCACTACTACGCCTCCATCCTCAATTCAAATTCCAGTTCACCCCTCAGCCCATTTGGTACTCCCATTGTTTGATGAGGGAGGCGTGGCAGGGAAGTCTGTGCAGCGGTGCAAAGCCAATGTGCCAAGGTCGCGTAGTGGTTAGGGCGTGTGTCTAGTGAGCACGAGACTTGTGTTCGAATTCTGGTCTTGGTACAAATTTTCTTTCGTCACATCAGTCTTCATATACAGGGTGGTCCATTGATCGTGAGAGGGCCAAATATCTCGCGAAATAAGCGTCAAACGAAAAAACTACAAAGAACGAAACTCGTCTAGCTTGAAGGGGGAAACCAGATGGCGCTATGGTTTGCCCGCTAGATGGCGCTGTCATAGGTCAAACGGATATCAGCTGCGTTTTTTTAAAAAATAGGAACCCCCATTTTTTATTACATATTCGTGTAGTACGTAAAGAAATAAGAATGTTTTAGTAGGACCACTTTTTTAGCTTTGTGACAGATGGCGCTGTAATAGTCACGAACATATGGCTCACAATTGTAACGAACAGTTGGTAACAGGTAGATTTTTTAAAAATAAAATACAGAACGTAGGTACGTTTGACATTTTATTTCGGTTGTTCTAATGTGATACATGTACCTTTGTGAACTTATTTCTGAGAACGCATGCTGTTACAGCGTGATTACCTGTAAATACCACATTAATGCAATAAATGCTCAAAATGATGTCCGTCAACCTCAATGCATTTGGCAATACCAGCAACGACATTCCTCTGAACAGCGAGTAGTTCGCCTTCCGTAACGTTCGCACAAGCATTGACAATGCGTCGACGCATGTTGTCAGGCGTTGTCGGTGGATGACGATAGCAAATATCCTTCAACTTTCACCACAGAAAGAATTCCTGGGACGTACGATCCGGTGAACGTACGGGCCATGGTATGGTGCTTCGACGACCAATCCACCTGTCATGAAATATGCTATTCAATACCGCTTCAACCGCACTCGAGCTATGTGCCGGACATCCATCGTGTTGGAAGTACATCGCCATTTTGTCATGCAGTGAAACATCTTGTAGTAACATCGGTAGAACATTACCTAGGAAATCAGCATACATTGCACCATTTAGATTGCCATCGATGAAATGAGGGCCATAATGCCGCACCATACATTAACCCGCCAAGGTCGCTGATGTTCCACTTGTCGCAGCCATCGTGGATTTTCCGTTGCCCAATAGTGCATATTATGCCGGTTTACGCTACCGCTGTTGGTGAATGACGCTTTTGTCGCTAAATAGAACGCGTGCAAAAAATCTGTCATCGTTCCATCATTTTTCTTGTGCCCAGTGGCACAACTGTACACGACGTTCAAAGTCGTCGCCATGCAATTCCTGGTGCATAGAAATATGGTACGGGTGCAATCGATGTTGATGTAGCATTCTCCACATCGACGTTTTTGAGATCCCCGATTCACGAGCAATTTGTCTGCTACTGATGTGCGGATTAGCCGCGACAGCAGCTAAAACACCTACTTGGGTATCATCATTTGTTGTAGGTCGTGGTTGACGTTTCACATTTGCCTCAACGCTGGCCGGAGTGGCCGAGTGGTTGTAAGCGCTACAGTTTGGAACCGCGCGACCGCTACGGTCGCAGGTTCGAATCCTGCCTCGGGCATGGATGTGTGTGATGTCCTGAGGTTAGTTAGGCTTAAGTACTTCTAAGTTCTAGGGGACTGATGACCTCAGAAGCTAAGTCCCATAGTGCTCAGAGCCATTTGAACCATTTTTTGTGGCTCAACCCTTCCTGTTTCATTAAATAACGTAACTATCCGGCGAACGGTCCGGACACTAGGACGATGTCGTCCAGGATACCGAGCAGTATACATAGCACACGCCCGTTGGGCATTTTGATCGCAATAGCCATACATAAACACGATATCGACCTTTTCCGCAATTGGTAAACGGTCCATTTTAACACGGGTAATGTATCACGAAGAAAACACCGTCCACACTGGAGGAATGTTACGTGATACCACGTACTTACACGTTTGTGACTTACAGCGCCATCTATCACAAAGCGAAAAAAGTGGTCCAACTAAAACATTCATTTTTCTTTACATGCTACACGAATATGTAATAAAAATGGGGGTTCCTATTTTTAAAAAACGCAGTTGATATCCGTTTGACCTATGGCAGCGCCATCTAGCAGGCCAACCAAAGCGCCATCTGGTTTCCCCCTTCAAGCTAGACAAGTTTCGTTCTTTGTAGTTTTTTCCTTTGACGCTTATTTCGTGAGATATTTGGACCAGTCACTATCAATGGACGACCCTGCATATGCAGATTGAAGAGAGGAATGAAAATTTGTACCAAGCCCAGGATTCTTAGCCGAATCTCCTGCTCACTAGGTAGATTTGCTAACCACTTTGCAATCCTGGCTGAGTGGCTTTGCATAACTTGCATGGATTGAACTATTACGCCTCTTTCCTCCATCCAAATTCCCATTCACCCCTCAGCCCATTTGGTACTCCCATTGTTTGAGGAGGGAGCCGTGCCAGGAAGTCTGTGCAGCGGTGCAAAGCCAATGTGCCAAGGTCGCGTAGTGGTTAGGGCATCTGTCAAGTGAGCACGAGACCTGGGTTCGAATCCTAGTCTTGGCACAAATTTTCCCTTCTTCACATCAGTTTTCATATATACATTATAGATGTAACTCTTCAGGCTTCCCCGGCGAGATCTTGACATCTGGAATAATCAGGTCTACTGCCGGATGTTTGTGTCGCTCTGGCACAATATTTCGGCCACGTAACTCGTTGCCTTCTTCAGGTGCTACCTGAAACTGCCGTGTTGGAGGATCTTGCCCAGTATTTGGTGGACTAGCACCAGGAAAGTGCCAACACCTCAGGAACAGCGCCAAGCGGGCGCGGACCACGAACGGTACGCCAAACGCGGGTGCGGCCCCAGACAGGTGCCACGACCACAGATGGTGGACGAATCGGGCGCGGACGTTCGTGGGAGCACCAGGGAGGGGCCAAAACATCAGGAGCAGCACCTGGCGGGCGCGGACCGCGAACGAAACGCCCGACACAGGACAGGCCTCAGAGAGCTGCCACAGATGGCGCCCAAGTCGGGCGCGGACGTCCGAGGGAGCACGGGGGAAGAGACAACACATTACAAGTAGCGCCGGGCGGGCGCGGACGGCAAAGAGAGCACCCAGCGCCCTCTCGGCATAAATACTGGACAAAAATCTAACATTGACCCATCACATCAGAGAGGCTAGAAACAAGGGTTCCACCCGGCTCTTTCAATTATATCCACTCCTAAAAGGCAGGTGACTCACAGTACCTGCCAAGCTCAAAATCTGGAAAACCATCATCCTGCCAGCCATACTCTACGGATCAGAAGCGTGGAGCATGGCAGCAGACACCAATCTCAAACAGTTGGGAATCACCCAAAACAAAGCCTTCCGAGTCGTTGCGGACGCTCCGTGGTTCTCGAGCAATGATGAGTTAAGAGCAGTGTTAGGACAGCCCTCATTCTATCATCTCATAAAGCAAAAATCATTAAAATTCTATGAATCATCCAACGCATCACCACACCAACTCATCAACTCTCTGGGAAGGAATGAAAACCCTGACCAGAGAGCACCAATCACTACCATCCATCACCAATTCAGGCGATAGTCATACGTATTCATATGAAAGGGGAAAACCGACCCCTAGCCAATACCGTATAACCCCCGAATCCGCACCACCAAGGAACGTTTCGTAAGACAGAGCGTTTTCAAGGACGCTGGTTCTTCAAACACATCATGGGTATAGATCCAGCCATTTCATGTCAACACGGCAGTCTCAGGTAGTACCTGAAGAAGGCAACTAGTTACGTGGCCGAAATATTGTGTCAGAGCGACACAAACATCCGGCAGCAGACCCGATTATTCCACATGTCTACATCAGAGATGTTTGAGATTGAAAAGCTCCTTTAAGTGTCTGAAAATAAGACGATGTATCGAAACCTCCTAACTGATTAAGTATTTTCCACAACAGTTCTCCTCTCACGATCGCCGAGGACAACACGAGACGGCCGTCGTCCGCTGAGCGGAGCGACGAGGCGAAACCGGGGGCGGCGGGTGGCCGCGGCGGCGGGGGTGGCAGGTCGCGGGGGCGGCGGAAGCGTCGGCGGAGGCGGCGCAAGTTCCCGGCGCTGGGCGAGCTGTCGCGCGACCTGCTCTACTACCAGCGGTCGCCCACCTTCTGCGAGCGCGACTCCTCCGTCGACTTCCCGGGCACGGTGGGCCGGCGCTGCAACCGCACCTCGACGGGAACCGACAGCTGCGCCTCGCTGTGCTGCGGCCGCGGCTACGACGTCTTCCGGCAGCGGCGCGTCGACCGCTGCCACTGCCGCTTCCACTGGTGCTGCCGCGTAGCCTGCCAGAACTGCACCATCGAGGAGTGGGTCACCGTCTGCAAGTGACGCCGCGCCGGAGTCCCACCCGTCTCTGCTGACCGCAGTCCCTGCAGCGCACGCTGCGAGGTCGTCGTGTGTGACGCGACGCCGCCTCTGACGGTACTCGCCCCACTGCGAACCGAGCGTGTCCGAGAGCCGCTCGACAATCCACAAGAAGAACGCGTCTTGTCGCACTAATTAGAGGGGTACTTCCCAAGCAAAGGCCCTTTCTTAAATACATACAATGTATTCGAGATCTTCACTGATTATCTAACGTGCTCACCGTCACGTTTCTCCGTAGGCAAATCCTCACATCTGCTTTCCACAGGTTTCTAATAATTCAGAGACGCGCGATGCATTAACGTTCTAATACCCTTTCGAAGCAGGTAACTTACTTCTCAGCCGCATGGCTAGGAATGTGTGGATTATTCCTTAAGTGTTACTATTCAATTTGATAAGAAAAACGCAGAGTAAAGCAACAACGGCGAATGAATCACAGCTTTCCAATGAAAACCAAAACCAAAACACGGTCGCTCAGTGGCTAGCGTAACATAAAATTTCGTACAGCATGTCATTACCCAAGCCACCACGTTTGTTGAAACATTTCGACGTGTGTGCATAGATCTCGGTGTCGGATAGGAACACGTTCAGCACCATACTAATGCGTCAAAAATTATGTATTGTGATCTTTTAGCTTTCTTCGCGAAAATAACGACTATCATGTCTATGTGATTATCAGCCGGCTTGATGTTCTCATTTTCCTTCCACGATATTTCGAAAACATCCCTATTTGAATGCGTCAAGTGTTAGATGCAGAAGTGGTTGAACGAAAACTGTTAACAGGGATGCCCTCTAGCAATATATTTTATGAATACCAGAAGAAATTAGCCTCATCGTGGCAGTAAATGGCGTTCACAGAATTGAAGTCAGGACTTCGTCGCTTTACCACCGTAATACTTGACGGGTGATGTACATTATCCAAACGGAGCTTTGTAGACGTCACACAAGATTTCTCTGATGTCTTCTGAGGACCTACATTTTTCTACTTCAGATGAGCGACAGACGGAAAGTGACGTGTCTAATCTCTTACAAAATAATTTTTCCGTATCTTAAAACGGCGTGCGACACCTATAGTGTGATACTAATGACAAATTCTATACACGAATGTTCGAATATTGACTTGTTGTGTTAGTCTCTCACCTGAATGTCCTTGCTTATATGTAAACCCATGATACGTCCGTCCACTTGCGTAAAAATAATGGTAGTCATCCGTAATGGTCAACCACATCGCTAATTAGCTGTAACAGCTTACCATCGTATCCTGCAGAGGTGAAGAAAACTTTCATTTTATTAACATCAGTATTAATACTTTTTAGTTTTAATTCATCAGTGTGTACTGGCTCCTTTCTTATCACTCCACCCTCTCCCACAAACAGGTCATTAACAGCTACTTTCCACGATCTTTTGCGTCCGCCTCTCGCTGCTTACTTCCAAAAAAGACTAACTTCAGAAAAAACACTTTATAATGTGCACTTGGAGCGAAAATAATTATATTGTAGTAATTTTTGGACGGAGGTGAATATAATACCAAAGATGCAAGTTTCATCACAGAAAGTGGTAACACTAAAAAATACATCACTTACGAAAACTAAGCACTACTTTAGCGAGAAATCAATATACATAGGTCAAACAGAAGAAACTGTCTGCCGTGAACAGTGCTTCCGAATGACTCTATTATTCTATGTTTACAACAAAAAAGTCTATAATCGCAAGTGATAATGATGAGCTTACTGTAGAGGAATTTTCCCCAGTTGTACTGTCTTGGTGTTTCAATTCTTTGTGAAGTTGATGAATACATCCTCCAACTATGAACCTAATAGGGAGCGCGAAGAATACTTAGTACGACAGATTTTGTCGTAGGACACGTGTGAATTAGCTCTGTGCGTTATTCTTCCCAACGAGGTCCTTCACTCCAAACCACTTGCGGGTGGGAACCAGAAACATATTGGGCGTATAATTCTGTAATGTAATCATAGACGTGAATTTTACCCCATTATTTCATTTTAAATCAACAACTGCCAAACAAATAGACTTGTACAAACTTATCCACGTCTGAATACCTATTCCGTACAGACACAAAGTGAACTATGTATAGGTATCATGGAGTCCTTGGTTATTTTCCTGTTTTTATAACTGAAATACATTTTAGAGGGGCATATTTCCCTGGTTTTCTGAATTGTCCGTAGTCTCATTACTACCAGTGCTCTGCTGTCACTTTCAGGACTTAGTTGTTTTACGACGTTAATACGGTAATGTCATAGACATCGCAGAAGATTTCCTTCATGTCCTCTGAGCACCGACATCATAGTAATAATTAAGATTCAAATGGAAAGAGACGTACTTTACGTCTTACAACACAATTTTTCTATAGTGCCAGTTGCAATGAGAACACAACGCTTAGCGAGTTCAATATTAACCAGAAGGACATGGGTGAAGACATTTTCAGTATAAATAAAAATACTAAAGTTTATACCTACATAGAAGGCGGGTGAAGAAAGAGCATGTTACTTTCGTTACACTAGTGTAATTTCGATGTTAGGAAGAACTCCGCTAACAGCTGGTAAAATTGTTGTTTATTATAACATAATCGGTTTCGCAGCTTTAAGCCGCTTCATCAGGTGCAACGATGTTAAAAGATCATAGACATAACTATCGCTCCCAAGCCTTCTTTGCCTTTCGCTCGCCAAGGTGTTTACGATATTCTTTAGACAGTAAATTTTGACTATGAGCGATGGGTATGCCTATGATCTTTTAACGTTGTTGGCCGTAATGATGAGGCTTTAAGCCGGAAACCATTTGTTTTTTAATAAACACCTACAACAATTGTACCTGCTGTTAGCGGAGTTCTTCCCAACATCATAGATGGGGTGTGATGCCTTAGTTACTAGTTTGGACAGCTACGATCTGTAAACTGTAAAACGGTATTTCTTCAGAGCAAAGGAAATCCATGATTCGCTGTGTTCCATCATATTCGATGTATATTCGCACAGTCGGTGGGTGATTTTGGGTGGGGGGGGGGGGCGGAAGAAAGGATGTGATGCCTTAGTTACTAGTCGATGTGCAAGGTTTGTATACTGTGAGGTTTTACAAGTTTCTTTCGTGCTGAGTAAAGATGTCTTTCGGCAGAGTTTATTCATAGCTCACACATTTCCGTCATTCTTATGTCGCCCAGATTCAACTAGCACGATTGGCGGACACGCAACATCAGAGTACACTATTGTTTTTCGATAATTATTTTAAGTTTCAGAATAATCGTTAGAAATACCTGACACTATTCTGTCTGCAGAATCATTTACTTACGTAAACTCGCAAACGCCTGGTTTCGTGCTTCTCCACAAAAACTAAATAAAAGTTGGGCTATATGTTGGTCGATCATCTACAGATACCGTCCCAGTGTATCTAATGACCTGAAAGTCCCTTCTGGAAGAACTCTGAGTACGTGGCAATAAAAACCAAGTTCCGTGGCTTCATGGCAGAGGTTTGTACTCCAATAATTCTGACTGCAGCATTATCCAAAAAAAATCTATACACAAGGGCACAATATATTCCCAGCCCTTAGATCGTTAAGCCAAAACACTATGAAGGATGTCTCCATAGAGCGTACTAAGATTTGCACTTATTATGCCGGCAATCTGTTGCTTTGGGATTCGCGATAAACAGAACATGCGCAGGTCAAGATTAGACACATTCACCGTGATTTGAGGGAATTACATTACGTACTGAAATAACATGACTCCAAGGGAGTTGTAGATATGTTTCTTTTGGCTACCTCGTTGTCAAGAATGCCTCATAAAATCCATTGTTAACGTATAGCTCAATAAAATATCTCGAGAGCATTGTTATTTCTGAATATTAGGGATTCCCCAAGGCTATCTGTAAATCGTTCTATGAAAATGTGCGCTGTGGTTAATAAAAATATTTAACATACAAAAACACCACTTTATGAGATTTTGTATGATCCTTCAATCAAATGCTTTGCTCAGAATGTTTTTTGTATTCCCTAAGATTCCCAACGGCGATAAAAATGTTCGGGAAAGGCAGACAGAGTAGTGGTCGTTTCTGTTGTACGAACTGAGTGGACAGTAAACTGCATGTCTACAGAAGCAGATATCCTTCGGGTTATAGCTGGGTTTTACTATAATTTTAGCGTTTACGGAGATACTTTAAGGTGTCGACGCAATATATATTTCTGTAAACTGACAGCTAGCAGTCCGATCACATTCCTGGAATCACGTTGTCTTCTTATTATCACGCAATAACCTTTTTGTTTCAGCAAACTTTCAATGGGATACATTTTGCCCCCGTTTTGTTGCAAGCGACGTTTCATTTTGCACAGATAATTAAAGTTTCTATCATAATATCGCTTGTGTTAACAATGGCTGACTTAAAAATCTAGCAAGACCATTCACTTCATAGAATTTGCTTTAGATCTCCGTATCGTGACTTCCTCTATCGAACAAAGTTGTCGTTGCGAAGACATCCAGTGAGAGGTTTCAGACAGCAGGAGGCCCTTCTCTGTTTTGACACGGACGCAGAATTAGACTTCTGAAATACATAATTCAATTGAGTGAAGGCTGTTTCTACAACCTTTTGTCGGGTTTCTCGGCCACAAAAAAGTAGCACCTTTCGGCTAAAGACTAAGGAAACCTTATAGTTCTGCCGTGAAGCAATAAGCACGGAGATGACATTTTGCCGTATTTCAGATGTTGCCCATTACAACATTTTTAAAGCACTTACTGTCGAAAATCGTCTTTCCTTTAAGATTTTATTTCTGTATTTACGAAATAACATGCTTTTCTACAATCATACAATGGATGTATTTCTTATAAGAACATTGATCTCTTTACCTCCATTCTGATTATTTTTCTCAAATATTATTCCATATCTAAATTGAAGGTATACTTAAGTTTCAGTACATCTAACTTTTGTCATACATTAGAATGTACTTCACTTCGATAATTAAGTGAAAAATTTGAAATTTTAATATTTTCTAATGGACGTATAAAAGTGTTTTCAATATAAGTTATTATTTGTCAAAATGTATAAAAAATTAGTAGTTGTAATTACAACTTCGTAGAAATATTATTTATGTTTATTATTTAAATTATTTTAGTCAGTAATCATCACGTTAATGTGTAAAGCTCTCACTGCATTCGTAATGCAGAAACATCCAACTCTTCAGAAACAATGTACGGTGTTTTTGTGTAGAGTTTGTGTATACAGTATTACTAGTGTTACAATAAATGGGTTCCTTCTGAGAGTGAATAAGAGTTTTCGTAATTCCCGGATCCCAAACCAAGTGCAAAGCTGCTTGATTAGTCTGGCCATACATACATATTTTCTCATCCAGTATCTTATTATGGTGGCCGATTTGGTCATCACCTGAAACTCACTTCTCCGCTTCATTCCGCACTACTGCAGTGTTTATTTATGTGATACGAAAAAGCGATCCAGCAATTACGGCCGCAGATGCAACTAGTTATGTGGCTCTACGGGCAAGATGTAGTCGCTTCAAATCTTAGTGGAGGAGAAAAAGGTCATCTTCACTATTTGATGCTGCAATTGCTCATACCACACTCATCCACAACACTCGACACTTCTCTACAGAAAGGTGAAACTCAACGGCAAGCCAACTACTCTACCAACAGGACCTCGCCCAGAACATCAGTGTCGGGTCATAGCGTTACCCGTGACTCTCATTGGTGAGTATGCAATTCACAGTGTTCTTCAGAAAAGTATATTACAAGAATATTTTATGGAGGACATAGACAGGATCCTAACGTTATGTTTCCATTCTCTTCACACTGAGAATGAAAAAAACTTACTAGATAAAAGACACAAACTACTCGACAGAAGGGAAATACATTTTGATCAATCCTCAATTTTGAAAACATCTTGTTTACTGTGATTACAAAAAGTTTTCAGTATAAGATCGAGTTTAGGATGAGGTGATAAGAAGGAGGGAATCTCCAGTTCAGGCGGATAAGTGAGGCCCAAGACTCCATCTCGGAAGGGGCATCCTAACACTCCCCGGAAATGATATTGGAAAACCTGCAGGACGTTGTGAAACCTTTTGAATAGAAATTCATTGTTCCCACCTCTTCACCACATCGCCCTGTTACATTTTGGTATTATCGGTCTCTCAATTTCATTCTCCTGTATGCCAAGTGCTTCGCCTTCATATTCCTGTTGCATCCAACATCTTCAACAAACACTGATATCTCTTCCATCCGTCCCCAAGTACATAGTAATGTTTTTTATTTCTTCGCTATCAGAACTCGTCTCATCATCCTCATTCACCTTTTGGTAATAAGGAAGAAAGAAAAACTCCAAAGCATGCAAAATTAGCGCAAGATTAGCCATATAGAGAAAAACCAAAAACTCCAAGATAATGGTCAATCTCAAAAATACTCATCCATATGAGTTTCTAAGATGAGCACACACACACACACACACACACACACACACACACACACACACACACACACACACACACACATACACATACAAGCTGTATATTTCCACAGTCAACCGTAACTTAAAGGAAATAGCACATTTAACATATGTTTGATATCACGTCCATGTACACAAAAGCACTACCGTAATTGTAGAAGAACTGAGTGAACGGGGGAAGGCTCCATAGAGACACTCACATGAAATACCAGACGTTGTAAATTTAACTTCTGAAAGACACTATTTCGCACTGAACAGTAAGCTATACCCATATGAATGTGTTTTAAAGATGGGCTCATGCACTAGCTACCTGTTTAGCAATATATTTCTAGCCTACGCTAAAAATAGAATATTATTCAAGTTATATTTTAATTTTCTGGTGCTACTATGCTGACATTATTTAGCAGCAGAAACAAAAACCCGAAAAAAAATCACACTCTGGTATATATACAATGAATATGTGGTGGCAAATGAAAATTTGTGCCTTACCAGGACTCGAACTGGGATTTCCTGCTTTTTTCGAGCAGTCGCCTCAACCACTTTTTTTATTATAATTTTATATTTTCATTTTTGTGTGTTACTTATCGTTTATTTAGTTATTTCTTTATTTTTTGGTGTTTATTTTTTACACTTTTAATTTATTTTTTAACCATTAGATGATCTGAGCACGTCTCGAGCTCTGACTCAAACTTCCACTATCACTGATGTTTCCACTTATGATTTCCGAACACTACTAATGTAAGTTCTTCCGTGGGATATATGGGCATAGAATAGCACCACTAGGGAAACGGATGAGCTGGAGCACATCATTTCATGTCATACATTTGTATTTATTTAATTTAGATGGAACCAATCATTTAATTTTAGTGACCTAATCCAGGTTGCTCGTACATAACCAGCATACAAAACACATTTTTCCATCGTGGCATAATCAAACACAAAACTTAATTTTACGGATGCACGGAAGAAACACTGGTGATATGCACTGGAACTCGATAACCACAAACGTGCAGAGCCGCTCTATATTAGTCACGAACGCACAACCATTCACGCTATATATTTTTAACTCAAAGTCTATAAGAAAACTCGATAACAACAGAACTAAAAGTTATCTAAAGAAATCATCCCTAAAAAGCGGATACATCATAAAAACGTAAAACACAACGAACAGAAAGGAGAGGAAGAACACACCATAGTTACGATAAAGAATATCAAGACCCACTGTATGATGAACATTCACAAAGAGGTCTCCATAGAGTAGATACACTCTCAAACACAATATACCACTCTAAAGAGGAAAATACGGAAGTTGTAAGAGGTAGGAAGCACTTTAAAAGATATAAAAATACAATTTTAACACTAAAGCTCACAGTCTTCTACGGCAAGATGTTCTCACACACACACACACACACAAAAAAAAAAAAAACCTAACAGAAATTTAAATTTCTTAGTGAAATTAATTGTTTTTGAGGAAAAATAATAGTTGCACTATTTCATAGCTTTATTACAGATTATACGCTGTCAGTACTCACAAGCTGACTAATACCATAAGCTGACGTATAAGTGGTATGTATTAAGACAAGCAACAACAACAATACAGACGCACGTGTGCTATTTTAAGTGCACAGCTGAAGCTTTCGAAGTTATGCTAAATATTCTGTACACATAGACCGTGAAACACGTCTTGGCGATCAAAAAAAGAATAAAACTTTTCTTTTGTTTCTCACAAGCCAAAACTTCATTTTGGTAACGTTCGAATTTACTTCACTTCTGCTCCGACTACTCGACTCCAGACAAAATCTTGACAAGCAGTAACTAAAGCTACATTGCCTGTCAAAAAATCAAGTACCCATTAGTCCTGGTCGGATGTCAACGTAATTTCGTACACGCACACATCACTGGCGTGTGTGCAAATCATCAGAGTTGCAATTCTCTGTTATAGTTAGGATGACCGCTAGAGTGCTTTACCTTCTTTTGTGTTTAGCATCGTTACCAAGCCTGGTAGGGTATACAAGGATGAACAGCGTCAGATGTTGATTGATCACTGTGAAAACACGGAGATGCCGGCCACCTGCATCGTGCAAAATACAGATTTGTATGGTATTCGGATGTTACATTGGCCCTAATAGTCAAGGTACCGGTCGCTCACGTCTCACCACCGTAGACAGGAACGTCATACTGTGAACAAAGGATGTCGTAACCCCTTTACATACACCCCTACTATCCAAAAGCAAGAAATGAACTCCCTATAACACTTTGTGTTATTCTGCACCATTGGTCGCAGACTAGCACCAGCCGGACCAGGGAATTACCGTCCCATCCGTAGGCTGCCATCAACACCACAACTCAAACAAATGCGCTTGAAGTGGTGACTTGACCGGGAGCAAGGACTGTTGTTAAGTGGCACTTCCTTGTATTCAGCGATGAATCGCAGTTCCGCATCACCACGGATGGCCATCCATGCAAGAATGGTGGCGTCCTGGGAAATGTCTCGTTAGCACACTGGACTCGCCATCCTGATTTAGGTTTTCCGTGATTTCCCTAAATCGTTTCAGGCAAATGCTGGGATGGTTCCTTTGAAAGGGCACGGCCGATTTTCTTCCCAATCCTTCCCTAACCCGAGCTTGCGCTCCGTCTCTAATGACCTCGTTGTCGACGGGACGTTAAACACTAACCACCACCACCACCACCGTTCTTCGAATGTTTTGAAGGAGCGCCACGATGTAAGAAGTCGGTATGAATTCAGGTAACGACTGGTAGTGACTGAGGGACTCTGACGACACGTTGGTAAGTCTCGGACATCCTGCGTCTCACACAGCAGTACCATGAGTCATTTTTCAACAGGACAATGTTCGTCCACACTTCGCACATGTCTTTATGAACTGTCTGCGCGATATGGAGGTATTCCCGTGGCCTGCATGAAACCCCGATCTGTCCCAGGTAGAACATGGTCCAGGAGCGAGAGCTTCAAGAACGATGGAAACTGTGCCTCAGTGACTATGGGATCATCAGCCAGAGAAGTTGGGTTTCCAGCGGGCAACGACCGCCCCGCTTTGTGTCATACGACTCATCAATCACGTTCTGCGACGTTTTACCCTCATGCAGTCGGTAGTGATTTTTTCCCCTTGAAAAATCCTACGGCAAAGTCTCTTTGGACAACATGATAGCCATACAGTGTCAACAAACCCTCTTCCGGATTTCTACGTTAAGCTGGTGCATAAGATGCTACAAAGTAGGATTTTCTTTCTGTTGGTGGATGGCAAACGTTCTACATTGAACACTCCGACCAAAGTGATGCTACAAGGATCTGTTATTTCGCCGTTACTTTTCAGTTGGTGCATAAATTACCTGCCAACGAATCCTCGTATAATAATGCATCCTGTACGCAGATGACGCTGAGTTCTTTACGTCGAGCAGTAATTTCGATCAGCTGATTACCAGGCCACAGCACCAAATCCACGTTATGGAAATATGGGCGCTTGCAAATAAGATCACCATTGAATGCATGGTTCTGCCATTGCATGTACTGCTAAAATTCTCTCGAGCTTCACACCATGCCAAGTGGTCTAAATTCCACTTGGCGCGGCTGGAAGCTCGAGAGAATTTTATCAGAGAGCACCATAAATCCCACAAAATCAGTGGCGATACTTTTTGCAAAATGTAGCCGCCTACACTTATATTCCTACTTGAAGTACTCCCTAAACCCATTTCTTGGTCGCACTCAACTAAGTATTTGGGAGTCATCTTGGATAAGTCCCTCACCATCACCTTACCATAGCAGGAGCGGGAGAAAACCATTTACAAAAAGATGAGCACACTTCTTCCTTTCTTTGTCAGAGAGGAAGTTAACATCAGACGAAATTCCAATTGTATCGATCCACGATGCAGTCAAAACATCTCTATGATTGTGCAGCGTGGGGTACTACCTGTGCTTCGAATATCAAACCCCTTCTGATGATCCAAAGACGCTGCCTAAGGTGGTTGCGCTGGCACCCATCTTGAGTTTCGTGATCTTCTGGAAGAAAGGAGTCTGGTGTGTAGGCACCTCGACCTGGACATTATCCTCCAACCAAATCTTCCACATCTCACCCCAATGTGGAAGCAATGACCTCCCTAGAGGTTCTAAGGACCCCTCAGGGTGCTTCATAATCCTCTTAATATACCGACATTCAATAAAGTTCATACAAAATCTTTCTACCTTGCACTTAAAAAGAAGATACTCCCAAAGGGTTCCAGTCTTGAGCCACTATCAGACAAAATTTAAAAAAAACTAAGGATACTGGGTACTTATTAATGGTGAAAAATCGAAATTTTTTATAACTTTATTAAATTCTATAGTCTTCCCTGATTACATTGATAGGATTTCAAATGAAAAATGACCTATATATACCAAATTTTAAAGTTACGGTCATGTATGCTGCCACACCCCCTTTATTTCTGTTACAGAAACCAGTATTATTCCAGCGATTATACGTATGATACGTATGATACATCGAATATGTTGTAACAGTGCAGGCTTCTAGTGTCTGTAAATCATTATCTTGTTTCGCTGAAGCAGTTTGTTCACGTGTCACTGAATGTTTGTCGCCCACGTGCTACAGATATTTGTGGAAGTACATATCCTTTAGTGTACAATAAATACTAACTATGCCACGCATCAATAAATTCAATAAAAGGAAATTCCGTGGTAACAAGTTCACAAACAAAGCAAGCCACACCGTTGGAAGTAACCGATGTATTAGCCCTTCAAGGAAGAAACTCCCACATGGCACGCATCCTGGTGATTCAAATTTTTGTGTTAACAATGATGCTGTTTGTAGCAGATTTGTTGTTGATGATGTGGGCATCTTATCTTCTTTGATAAAGGAAGTGGCGATGTGATGATGTAGGCTTCTAGAAATAACTGTACAACGAAGTAGCAAGAAGGTTCAAATGGCTCTGAGCACTATGGGACTCAACTGCTGAGGTCATAAGTCCCCTAGAACTTAGAACTACTTAAACCTAACTAACCTAAAGACATCACACACATCCATGCCCGAGGCAGGATTCGAACCTGCGACCGTAGCGGTCGCGCGGTTCCAGACTGTAGCGCCCAGAACCGCTCGGCCACTCCGGCCGGCTAGCAAGAAGGGTTTAGCGTGAAAATTAGTTGTTCTGTGTAGATCCTGCAATAAATCTATCTCGAAGATTACTTCGAACATTCTGCATAATTCATATGCTGAGAATTGGAAGTCACTGAAAGCAATGCGTGCAACAGAAAAAGGAGTTAAAAGTTTTGTGGTTTGATGGACCTTCCTCCTCCTCCCAGTAGGTTCAGCAAGTACATAAAAATACTTTTTGGTGCCCTGACGGCTGTGTCTAAAGCATCTATGAAACGTGCAGTAGCCGGCCGCGGTGGTCAAGCGGTTCTAGGCGCTTCAGTCCGGAACTGCGCGACTGCTACGGTCGCAGGTTCGAATCCTACCTCGGGCATGGATGTGTGTGATGTCCTTAGGTTAGTTAGGTTTAAGTAGTTCTAAGTTCTAGGGGACTGATGACCTTAGAAGTTAAGTCCCATAGTGCTCAGAGCCATTTGAACCATTTTTTTGAAACGTGCAGTAGAAGAAACTGTAAATACTAGTGGAATCACGGACATTGCTGTTGCACTTGATGGGACATGGCAACGTTGAGGACATCGTTCCTTGAATGGTGTTGTAAGTGTTACTTCTCTGGAGAATGGAAAAGTTGTTGATGTTGAGTGCTTATCTAAGTACTGCCACACCTGCCATGTTAACACTGAAGGACATATTGAACATCAGTGTTCCAAGAATTATGATGGTTACTGTGGAGGTATGGAGTGTGATGGAGCTCTAAAAATATTTCAGAGGTCGGTGCCCTTTTATAACGTTAGATATACGAAGTACCCAGGTGATGGGGACTCTATTGCTTTTAATAAAATTAAGGAGTTCAATGTTTATAGTGATACCTTGGTCACAAACCTGGAGTGTTGCGAACATGCGCAAAACAGGATGTGTCCTAGATTGAGGAAGCTACGAGGAGAAATGTAAGGAAGATTGCTATCTGATGGAAAATCTCTGTCTTGCAGAGGCAGATTGACAGAAACTTAAGAAGAACTTCTTCAGTATTATTATAGACTAGCCATTAGACGAACTGCACTTCTGAATTACGTTACAGCAATGAGAAAAGCTGTATGGGCCACCTACTTCCATAAGTTGTCCACAGATGATCACCCTCTTCACGGACTTTGCCCTAAAGGAGCAGATTCTTGGTGTGGTTACCAAAAAGCAAAAGAAAGTGGTCAAATATACCATCATAAGCATTCTCTTCCTGAGCCTGTTACGAATGAAATAAAACCAATTTTTAGAGACCTGAGTGACCCTGTTTTGCTTAGTAAATGTTTTCATGGCAGTACTCAGAATACAAATGAAAGTTTCAACCATTGCATATGGGAAAGATTACCCAAGAATGTTTTTGTAGGACTAAATACATCAAACGTTGGTGTACTAGATGCTGTGATATGTTTCACTGATGGAGTGATATGAAGGTTGGAAGTCCTGAGAAATTTAGGCATAAAATGCGACTATAATATGGAAGATCAATTGCTTGCTTGTGACAGAGAATGGGTGCATGAAGCTGAAAGATTCGCTCTTCAAGTTACCAAAGAAGCAAGAAGTGCTAAAAGGAATTCCAAGAGGAAGCTTGACGATGAATAAATGCTGCAGGATGAAGACTATGCTTCACTGATGTTCTGAGGCACAGTTTAATTGAAGTCATATCTTCATTCGCAATTTCCCGCAAGTTGTGTTTTTCGTAATTCAGGTACAAATATTTCCCAAAGTTTACAAAGCATAGCTCTAATTTTTCTCAGTAACTTGCAACAGTCCATACTTATGTAGTAGACCTGAGCTTTATTGCAGAATCAATTAAATTGTAGCAAAAAACATTTTTATTAGAAAAAATATTATAAAAATTAAAATTTAAGACGTGATACTTTTTATTCTTGTAATACACATAATAGGTGGTATTAAATAGGTCTAGTACCTCAGCCATCATGGCAAGCATATCTGACAAACATTTGGTCTCATTCAAATGTACAACATTGTATTAAGTGATACATCAATTTGAGGAAGCATTTTGGGGAAAAAAATGCATCAATTTGCTTTTAATTCTTTTAAAAATCCTAAGCAGGTTCAAAAACATCCAGAATACTTTTAATTTCTTTAGAAAGTGTGTTGCATTAGCTGATATCAAGGAAAAAAGTCTGTAAAACATATACATTATAAACAGTGCCTGAAAGCAATAGGTGTTGATTTTTACATAATATTGAGCCGGAAAAGTACCCTGTAGCCTTAAATTAAGAAGAGCTCGAACGTCAACTCCGTCCTCTTGCCATTATCTAGGCTGTTAAGGACCATTTACAACAGTTGTGGGCCAGTTCGTCGACATAAGATGGCAAACAGACGCTGAAGTATGTCTTGGAGTCCGAAAGAAGGAAAGATGTTTGTCTTTTGAAGAGGCCTTAATTATAAGAACCAATTCATAACGTTGTAATATAAATCACTTCTACCTTTTATCTCTTTCGAAGATATGACCTCTCATCTCCTGACAAAATCTTGACTTCTAGAGGTAGTTTGTCAAACAAAATCATATTTACTTTTGATTATTGTAGCTTATTACTTCCGTGCTTATTCAAAACACTATTGAGTTATTTATGTATAACCGATATATGTTCATCCAGATCGTAAATTATCTTCGGTGGGTTTGTTGATTATTTATCTTCTGGATTATTTGATTGAGGATAACATGTTTTGTATACAGGACATATTATTTACATTCAACACTATTTATACAAGAAAAGTTTGATTAAAAGCTTTGCCAGATGATGACCTCTAGGTCGAAAGCAACTGAGAATGACGAAACAAAAAATTTTAGCAACAGGGTTGATTATTTGTAGCCAAATGTCTTTTGCCCGAATTGCCATGAACGTTTGTAAAAGCAGGAATAACAATCATATATCGTATTTTAGAGACAAAAACACATCTTTGTTATTGAAATAAATACGAATTCATGTAAATGACATTTTTGTTTACCTATTAAAATGTAGCAAATATCGCACACTCTTTCCTGAGTTAGTCGACAAAAGGGCAAATTAAACGGACACATGAGACTGAAGGTGAAACGTTATGTTGCATTCGTCAGTATCACCGTTCCTATACCACAATCACTTACTGGTAAACCTTAACAGATATCAGTGTCACTTCGAGATGAAATAGCTTTACATTAACTTACACCCATGACATGAGGTTTACTGGACGTAAATTAGCAGAAAATGATATTTTCCGATACAAAATTACTGAGCCATTATTGCGAACTTGAGTAATAACCGAGATTTAAGAAACACGCTTGCGAAGAACGATAGAGTAAACGGTCGTTCCCTAGCTAAAATATATCCTTATCTCATGTTAAGATGAAATTGTTATTTTACCGAATACTTTTTCAAACTCAATTGATATATGGTTCTACGGGGAAACTACTCTATGAAAGTAGTAATTTAATTATTTAACACAAAAGAAAATCATTTATAGCAAAAAATCTATATCCAAAAGTCGATATTTGCTCAGATGTTAAAATGTTCAAATGTGTGTGAATTCCCGAGGGACCAAACTGCTAAGGTCATCGGTCCCTAGACTTACACACTACTTAAAATAACTTATGCTAAGAACAATACACACACCTTTTCCCGAGGGAGGACTCGAACTTCCGGCCGGAGGGGCCGCGCAATCCGTGACATGGCGCCTCTAACCGCGCGGCCACTCCGCGCGGCTGCTCAAATATATTGCATGTTAATAAAATCGAAAAAGGTACGTATCTTATAATAACGTATAGAGTTCACGTAATTTACTGGTTGCCCCAAAGGAATGGAGACAAAAGACAGGTTTAAAATTCCTAGATTTCTCAAAATCTTTCGACACTACACCACACTGTAGACTGTCTGCGAAGTTCTGAGCATACAGAATACGTTCTCAAATATGCACTGACGGAAAAAGATCGCAACATCAAAACATAATTAACACAGAGTATTGAAATTTCGGTAATATATTTGCCTAGGTAACATATTTAACTGATTACATGCAAGATCATAGGACAGTATAAGAGAGAAGAATGCCATTACAAATGTGAAATGCTGACACGTTAATAACTGGCGTAACCACCATAATGTTGAACGCAAGCTTGCTAACGTTCATGCGTTGTGTTGTACAGGTGCCGGATGTCGGCTTTTGGGATGGAATTCCATGTCTGTTGCAATTGGTCCGTCAATACAGGGACGGTTGATGCTATTTCTGAATGACACTGGTGTTGTCATCCGATGATATCTCACATTGCCCGACTGGCGACAGATCAGGTGATCGAGCAGGGAAAGTCAACATGTCGGCACTCTGTAGATTGTTGGGTTACAACAAGGGTATATGGAAGGACGTTATCCTGTAGGAAACAACCCCCTATAATGTTGCTCAGACTGGCAGCAAAATTGATCAAATCACCAGATCGACGCACAAAGTGCGTGGGATTCCCACGAGAGTGCTCCTGCTGTCAATCGAAATCGCACATCAGATCGTAACTACAGGTGCAGGTGTAGCACGCAGACATTTTGGTTGCAGGCTCTCAACTGGTCTCCTCTAATCAACAAACGGCCATCATTGGTACCGAGGAAGAATCAGCTGCATCTGAAAACACAACAGAAATCCAATCTGCCCTTTAATGACCTCTCGCTGGACACCACTGAAGTCGCAAATGGCGGTGGTTTGGATTCAGTGGAATGCACGATACTGGGCGTCTGGCTCGGAACTGTCCTTGAATAATACTTCGTTGTGTCACTGTGCTGCCTGCTGCTGCTCAAATTGCTTCTGCTGATGCAGTATGTTGCGCCAGAGACGAAGCCGAACATAATGGTCTTCCCTATCGTTAGTGCCACGTGACCGACTGGAGTCCGGTCTTCTTGCTACCGTACACTCTCGTGACCACTGCTGAGAGCAGTCAAGTGCAGTGGGTACATTCCTGCCAAGTCTTTCTGCAGTATCGCAGAAGAAACATCCAACTTCTCGTAGCCCTACTGCACGACCTTACTCAAATTCAGCGAGTTCATAACGTTGTTTTCGTCACCTTAAAGCTATTCTTGACTAACGTCAACTCACCACCTCTAGCGTCAAAAGTAAGTAACGCTCATAATCGTTACAGCAAGTCTTTAAAGCTAACCTGACTTGCATCCTTATAGTGTAGCTATTAGCACCGCTCTTACGCCACTGGCGCGAAATTTGAAAAGACACCAGTTTTTCGTTATAGGAACAAGCCTACCAACATTTGTTTATGTCACACAACTTCTTCTTGGTGTTGCGATTTTTATTTCGTCGATGTATCACTGGGTGGAAGGGGTTTTGAGTTCAGAACCCAGTATGTTGTCACGGATTGCGAATATCCATCAGAGACACGGTTGAATACCGAAGCGCTCCAGATACGTGTGGTAGGTCCGCTCCTATTCTCTATGGACTTAAACAGTCTGTAAGATAGACTGGGTTGCAATCTGAGACTGCTGGCAACGAAACGCTCCAGATACATGTAGTAGGACCGTTCCTATTCTCTATTGACGTAAATACCCTGTATGATAGGTTGAGCTACAGTCTGAGTCTGTTGGTGATGATGCTCTTGCTTAAGGGTAAAGTGTCGGCATAAAAGGTCCGGGTTTATCTCGAAAAACTGTATGAAAACCCCCTAGACTCCCCTGGACGTCCTCAAAACTAAGATAAATCCGATGGAAACCAGACATATGGCAGACCTATCCACGAAGAATGCGATTTATCGTTCCGCGATATTGCTATTCCCGTTGTTCAGGAGCCCACGAGCTGTGATACGATAATGGAATCGATAGGTCAAAGCGGACCATATTCAGTGTCCTGCGATTAGCGACTGAGAGGACAGACATATTGTTAGTCCGGTCATGCAGCATCGTAAAGACACGTCACGTACCTTAAATTAGGAAATATCGTTTCAGCGTCACAAGTAACCACACAGACAGTGCGACGGCGACTGGATAACCAAGACTTGGTAACACAGCTGGCGATCACTGTTGCGGCTTCCCTTGTCATGTTTTCAGATGAGTCTAGGTTCTATGTGCAGCATCACGATGGGCGTATCCGTGTACAGAGCTTCCGAGGAGAACGAACGTTTCCAGATTGCGTTCCTGATAGCCGTACGGGCCGAGTTCCTGGCGTGATGGCGTTGGGTGCTGTTGCATGTATAACACAATTACTTCTGGTGGACGTAATTAGTAATTTAGACGGCAGACGCTACGTTTCTGTCAGGTTAACGCCGATGGCTGTGCCGTTTCTTCATGATCTCTCTGATTTCATCTCTCAACAAGGTAATGCAAGATGGCACGTAGTCCATGCTCTCCTGACCTACCTGGACACAGAGTGTATCCCCCTGTTGCCCAGACCAGCAGGTTCTCCCACTGAAAACATCTGGCCACGCTATTACACACCAGCCACTGCGACTGATGACCTCAGGAACAGAGTTGAAATACCATGGAATGACGTACTCGAATATGACATCTAAGATCAGTTCAGCCGGACTAGAACCACTCTGTTGCTCCGTGAGTTTAGATGGGAAGAACACCCTTTCGCAAAACATTACTCGAAAAGTTTGGAGAGCCAGCATTTCATACAGACTGCAGATCGGTACTACAGCCTTCAGTGTTCATTTCATTTAAGGATAGTAAGGTAAAAATAAAGGAGCTTATGGCTAGCACAGAGGTATACAGACAACCTATTTTCCCTGGGAGCAGAACGGAAAAGGATGACGAGCATTGATACAAAGTATTGGAAACCATGTAATGTTCTGTGGCTTGCAGAGTACGTAATGAAGATGGAGGCTAGTGTTTCCCGAACTGCATCCCGCAGAACTCTGGATTCCACAGTAATTGAACAAGTTCTCCGTGCAAAACTGCACAGTCAACTCACATTCTACAACTACGTCTACATCTACATCCATACTCCGCAAGCCACCTGACGGTGTGTGGTGGAGGGTACCTTGAATACCTCTATCGGTTCTCCCTTCCGTTCCAGTCTCGTATTGTTCGTGGAAAGAAGGATTGTCGGTATGCCTCTGTGTGGGCTCTAATCTCTCTGATTTTATCCTCATGGTCTCTTCGTGAGATATACGTAGGAGGGAGCAATATACTGCTTGACTCCTCGGTGAAGGTATGTTCTCGAAACTTCAACAAAAGCCCGTACCGAGCTACTGAGCGTCTCTCCTGCAGAGTCTTCCACTGGAGTTTATCTATCATCTCCGTGACGCTTTCGCGATTACTAAATGATCCTGTAACGAAGCGCGCTGCTCTCCGTTGGATCTTCTCTATCTCTTCTATCAACCCTATCTGGTACAGATCCCACACTGCTGAGCAGTATTCAAGCAGTGGGCGAACGAGCGTACTGTAACCTACTTCCTTTGTTTTCGGATTGCATTTCCTTATAATTCTTCCAATGAATCTCAGTCTGGCATCTGCTTTACCGACGATCAACTTTATATGATCATTCCATTTTAAATCACTCCTAATGCGTACTCCCAGATAATTTATGGAATTAACTGCTTCCAGTTGCTGACCTGCTATATTGTAGCTAAATGATAAGGGATCTTTCTTTCTATTACTGTGACCACCGCCTATGTTCCACGTCAACGTGCAATAACCACTCACCGACGACAGGTGGCGGTACTAGAAGTGGAGGGTAAATAAAACGCATCGGGGGAAAGAAAACAGGGCAGTCGTTGTCGTAATACGGACACGGAACAACTTTTCCGACGTCCAAAAGGGCACGTTTATTGACCTTCGGGCCAAGGGTGGAAGTATTTTCGGAAGGACTAAGTTTGTAAACTGTTCGCGTGCCGCCTTGGTTAATATATAGCGTGCACTACAAAATAGTCCTATCGAAAACCGGCACGGAGGCAGCTGTAGTGCACCACGAGCCTTAGATGACTGGGATGAATGACGGCTGCAGATATGCGTACGGGCGAACACAAGTCCAACTGTTGAGCAGCTGACTTCCCAGATGAACCAAGCGGCTACCAACAATGTCTCCTCAACTACCGTTCAGGGAACGTTGTTGTGTATGGACCCTACAGCATGTGCCTGGTTCATGCACCCATTCTGACTGCTGTTCATCGGTGACTTAGGCTGGAATGTGCACGCCAATATCAGAACCTCTGGTAATCCATCAAGTGGGACTCCAGCCGGACTCTTAGTACTTGAATAATGACGACAAAATCAGCGACTGTATTTGAATATAATATCGTTTATTCTTTTTTAAAACATCCTACCAGTTTCGACACCACATTCGGTCATTACATGCCCCTAACGTAACCTGCCATACACAACTGTTCTCATGTGCAATGAACAGAATTGTAAGCAAAGGGACAAAATTAACTGGATTCCGTACCTTTCGTGGCAATAACAAGGGTTGGTTCAAATGGCTCTGAGCAAAATGGCTCTGAGCACTATGGGACTTAACATCTGAGGTCATCAGTCCCCTAGAACTTAGAACTGCTTAAACCTAACTAACCTAAGGAGATCACAAACATCCATGCCAAAGGCAGGATTCGAACCTGCGACCGTAGCGGTCGTGCGGTTCCTGACTGAAGCGCCTAGAACCGCTAGGCCTCACCGGCCGGCCAATAACAAGGCCAGCATGGTCAGACCACAACTGGTGTCGTAACTGGTAGCATTTTTTAAAAAGAATAAACGACGTTAGATTCAAATAGAGCCGCTAGCTTTGTCATCACTTTTCAAGTAATATAGGAACCGGACGTCCACTGAGTGTCGGCAATTGAATTTTCAGATGAATCACGTTTTATTCCTCGTCGGAGAGATGGTAGTTGACTCATACGTCAATCGTCAGAAGTATCCAGGCCAGAGGAGCGAGAGTTATGGAGTGGAGAACGTTTTCATGGAATTCTCTGGGTGATCTTGTTATTCTCAAAGCACAATGGATCAACAAAGTTTGCCTCTATCCTTGGGGACCATGTCCACTCCTACATGCAGTTCGTTTTTCCACATCTTACAGCAGTCCGTACTGCAAAAGGAGGTCAGATTAATGCGATTGGACACTGTATTAGTTACATGACCCCTTTTTCGACGTTTTAACGACTCAGTTTTTTAAAAAAAGCTTATTATGATTTCCGTGTCATTAGTTATCACTTAAAATTGAAGTAATGACTGCAATAAACAAGTTTTTCCCATTTTTTTTAAATTTTAGTAAAATTAAAAATAGATAAGATATTTTATCATAGTACCAGAATTCTCAAAGGATTCTGTCGGAGGAAAAGTTTGGGAACCCCTGATGTAGGCGAAGAACGTCGCCCGAAACGGCCGAAGCAAAAACAGATTAGATTTCCACAGACCACCGTCCGGCGTCATTTTTGTACGCTAAATATTTCAGGAGAGCCCAGAATCACACTTCACAATCGCTCAGTGATGACACCACTGAGACTTAAGCCTGAGAACTCCAGCCGTGTGTTAGGACATCTGAACTGAAGACTCTCTTCTCTATCTCTAAACACTTCTTTCAACTCTCCTGCAGGTTCAAAGCCTAGAGAATAAAGGCTGCTAGACGTGAGGAAGGAAAATTCACTTTCTCATTGCTAATGCCTACATCGAGCACTGTCACTATCATGGAGTGCAATAAGAACATAACCACTTTATTCCGAATGTAACTTTACCATCAACATCACCGCAATTATCAAACGAGTACCATTTCAGCCCAAAATTTCTATTTATGTAACATTTACTATTTGTCAGCGAACAACAACTACACTACTGGCCATTAAAATTGCTACACCACGAAGGTGACGTGCTACAGACGCGAAATTTAACCGACAGGAAGAACATGCTGTGATATCCAAATGATTAGCTTTTCAGAGCATTCACACAAGGTTGGCGCCGGTGGCGACACCTACAACGTGCTGACATGAGGAAAGTTTCCAACCGATTTCTCATACACAAACAACAGTTGACCGGCGTTGCCTGGTGAAACATTGCTGTTGCCTCGTGTAAGGAGGAGAAATGGGTATCTTCACGTTTCTAACTTCGATAAAGTATCGACATTGCTGCTCGCGTTGGTCGAGATCCAATGACTGTTAGCATAATATAGAATCGGTGGGTTCAGGAGGGTAATACGGAACGCCGTGCTGGATCCCAACGGCCTCGTATCACTAGCAGTCGAGATGACAGGCATCTTATCCGCATGGCTGTAACGGATCGTGCAGCCACGTCTCGATCCCTGAGTCAACAGATGGGGACGTCTGCAATACAACAACCATCTGCACGAACAGTTCGACGACGTTTGCAGCAGCAAGGACTATCAGCTCGGAGACCATGGCTGCGGTTACCCTTGACGCTGCATCACAGACAGGAGCGCCTGCGATGGCGTACTCAACGACGAACATGAGTGCACGAATTGCAAAGCGCCATTTTTTCGGATGAATCCAGTTTCTGTTTACAGCATCATGATGGTCGCGTCCGTGTTTGGCGACATCGCGGTGAACACACATTGGAAGCGTGTATTCGTCATCGCCATTCTCGCGTATCACCCGGCGTCATTGTATGGGGTGCCATTGGTTACACGTCTCGGTCACCTCTTGTTCGCATTGACGGCACTTTGAACAGTGGCCGTTACATTTCAGATGTGTTACGACCCGTGGCTCTACCCTTCACTCGATCCCTGCGAAACCCTACATTTCAGCAGGAGAATGTACGACCACATGTTGCAGGTCCTGTACGGGCCTTTCTGGATGCAGAAAATGTTCGACTGCTACCCTGGCCAGCACATTCTCCAGATCTCTCACCAATTGAAAACGTCTGGTCAATGGTGGCCGAGCAACTGGCTCGTCACAATACGCCAGTCACTACTCTTGAAGAACTGTGGTATCGTGTTGAAGCTGCATGGGCAGGTGTACCTGTACACGCCATCCAAGCTGTGTTTGACTCAATTCCCAGGCGTATCACGGCCGTTATTACGGCCAGAGGTGGTTGTTCGGGGCGCTGATTTCTCAGGATCTAAGCACCCAAATTGCGTGAAAATGTAATCACATGTCAGTTATAGTATAATATATTTGTCCAATGAATACCCGTTTATCATCTGCATTTCTTCTTGGTGTAGCAATTTTAATGGCCAGTGGTGTACCATGAGATGAAGCTGATCAGAGGAAATAGTCACATAACACTTGGCAGTAACGGGGCCTTGCAGAGCACCTATGCGCTCAATGGAATACAATGATAAGGCTGTCCAGATCATCACCGAAACCCGCCCGCCCCACCAGTGTTTCGTTCTTGAGATGTAAACTTTGCCAGATGTGGAAGCAGTGTGAAACAAGACTCACCAGACTAAATGACTTTCTTACACCTCTTCGTAGTCTAGGTTTTATGGGTGTGGCACCAAGTTCTCCTGCAAAGAGCATTTGCATCACTGATGAGCGCTTTTGCAATTCCAGCTCGTCCTGCAATTCCCTTCGTTCGTGTTGCTTCGGTACTGACGGGGTTCGCGAATGCGACATTTAGCTCTACAATGGCTTTTGCAGCTGTCGAACTCCTGCTTTTCATCACAATCCTCTCCAATGACCGTCTGTCACGATCGCTCAACATACACTTTCGTCCTAGTTGTGAATTAGCAGATGACGTTTTCCGCTTTCCCCGTATGCGGCATAAATCTTCGACACGGTGCCTCTTGAAACACTAATCATTTCGGCTCGCTTGGTTACGGAAGTATTCACCTTACGATCACTTTGACAGACATTATTTTAAATTTAGTTCCTACATATGTCAATTTATTTAAAACTCTCACACTACGTAACAGCAGTATGGACACATCTACGTTTTCTGACAATAAAAATGTGCTACCTGGATTATTCTGTAAGTATTTCTCCGTATCTCATCATATTTTCTGTTACCTGATTCACGAATTTCTAAACTTAGTATCTAGCCTCCACGATAGGGACATACGAGGTGCGACAATAAAGTAATGAGACTGATGTGAAAAAAATATGTTGCTTACCGTTTTAGTCAATTTTAGTGTGGTCTCCTTCAAAGTAGTTCCCTTCTGGCTGCACACACTTTTTCCAGCGCTTCTGCCATTGATACTAACATTTCTGGAACTCATCTTCTGTAATATCCTCCAAGACCCTCGTCACAGCTTTTTGGACATCTTGTGTTGTTTGAAGATGGTGTCCCTTGACCGCCGTTTTGACTGTCGGAAATAGAAAAAAGTCGCACGGAGCGATATCTGGTGAATAAGGTGGCTGGGGTAGTACTGAAACTTGTTTTGAGGTTAAAAATTGCTGTACTGACAGGGCAGTATGGGATGGCGCAATATCGTGATGCAGAATCCAATTATTACTAGACGGACCGTTTCTCGATTGATGTTCAGTTGTTCTGCAACCATTTTCACGGATAATCTTGGATCAGATCGTACAAGTTCACGCACCCTGGCCAAGTTGACATCCGTCGGTGAGGTTGATAGTCGTCCACTGCGGTCTTCATCTTCAACATTGGTTCTGTCTTCACTAAACATTTTATGCCAACGAAAAACTTGAGCTCTTGACACAACCTCCTCTCCAAAAGCCTTCTGAAGCTTACCGTAAGTTGTCGTCGCGTTTTCACCCAATTTAACGCCGAAAAGATACGGCATACAGTTGTGCAATATTATGCAGTTCCATTTCCGTGACGAGAGACACAAACATGTGTTAACTTATTACAGCGCAACTCACGACTGAGCAGATGCATCGATGTGCCGCTTGGACTAGTTGCAACTCATAGACCAAGGTCAAAGATATTGTGCCTAAGCAAGCTACTCTAAGTCAGAAAAAAACGACACAGCACGAAGATATTATCTGTAAGCGACGGAAATCAGTAGATGTGATGTTCATCTATAGAAAAGAAATTATTACAATTTTCGAAGAACTGGATGATTTATTCAAGAGTAAGAGCTTCACAAATTGAACAAGTCAGCAATACGTTGGTCCACCTCTGGCCCTTATGCAAGCAGTTATTCGGCTTAGCATTGATTGATAAGAGTTTTTGGTTGTTCTCCTGAAGCACATTTTGCCAAATTCTGTCCAATTGGCGCATTAGATTGTCAAAATACCGAGCTGGTTGAAGGACCCTGCCCACAATACCCAAACGTTTTCAATTGGAAGAGAACCGGCGGCTTTGATGGTCAAGGTAGAGTATGACGAGCACGAATACCAGCAGTACAAACTCTCCCCGTGTGCCGGCGGGCTTTATCTTGCTGAAATATAAGCCCACTATAGCTTACCAAGAAGAGCAACAACACGGGGCTCAGGTATCATTGGCGTGTCGCTGTGCTGTAAGGAGTGCCGCCGATGATAACAAAAGGGCTCCTGCTAGGAAATGAAATAGCACCCCAGACCATCACCCCTGGTTGTATGGCGGGCGATAGAGAGGTTTGTATCCCGCCACTATCCAGGGCGTCTCCAGACGCGTCTTCGCTGGTCATCGGGGTCGACTGGAAGCGGGACTCATCACTCAAGATAATTCTACTCCAGTCAGTGAGATTCCAGGCTGAAGAATTGCTCATAATTTGGCACGATATCCCTCCGGAGGACATCCAACAACTCTATCAACACCAAGCCGAATAACTGCTTGCATAAGGCCCAGAGGTGGACCAGCCCATTACTGACTTGCTCGATTTGTGAAGACCTTTCTCTTGAGTCAATTACCTAATTTTCTTGAAACTATAATCATATTTTTGTACATGTACATCTATTTCCGTCCCATTCAGATAATCCCTTCGTGGTACGTCGTTCTCTTTTGTTTTAGGGTGAATGAAAACGATTTACACCTGATGATGAACACGCACAGTAAACCAGTACTGCACCAATGATTAAAAACAGGACAAATGGTTCCACATTACAACGACCGAGGAGGACGACGAACTGCACTGGCTCCCGACTCGACTAACGCAGTAGTTGACCGAGTGGATGAGGAGCCTGCAGTTAATCAGCAGCCGATCAATTGGACGTGAAATGAAAGTTCCGCAGAGTACAGTACGTCGAGTATAACGGGTAATGCAGCTACATTCCAACCAGCGAAAGAAAGTGTGCACACTTTCACTCCTGCTGAATTCGCGCCTTATAGCAGATACTTTTTTCCCTATGTATGTACATTTCACGGATGAAGCCTGTTTCCCCAGAGATGGAATGGTAAGTAGTAGCAATAGTAATGATTGGGCTGATGAGAATCCCCAAGCAACAGTTGCGAATAGCCATGAACACAGATTATCAACTACTAGTCTGTCGGCAGGCATAGTCAATGGTTATGTACTAGGCCCGTTCCTTCTTCACCCCTCTTAAATGCACCAGTGTACCAGTGCTTGTCAGGGACATACTACCCAGGTTCCTGGAACATAACGCAAAATGATGGAGCCCAACCTCACGCTGGACTGAAGACTCGTGAACACATGCATCAGACGTTCCCTAAAACGTGAATATGCAGAGTACGTCCTGCATGTTAACTTAAACTCACCCCACTTGATTTCTTCTTGTGGGGCCATGTGAGAATTCTTGTTTATAAGACTCCCGTCGAGACTTCTGGCAAAAATTATTAAAGCTCCCTGCGTCGCTGTTCAAAGGACACCGGGAATATTAGAACGGGTGCGACAGAACTTTGCCCAACGGTGCCACTGACGTTATGGGATGGCATTTTGAACACCTGTTGTAAACGTAGCAGCTCGTGTAACTTGTGCAGGTAAATGGAACTCATTACTACTGTTGTGGAGATTTAGGGTTTTCGGTCCCTCTGAAATCAAGTTACGTGCGCAGTTTCTAGTACATCAACGGGAGAAATCATCTGAGGTCATCGGAGCCACTCCGTAGAGCTATACTATGTGATCAAAAGTATCCGGACACCTGACTGAAAAGTACTTACAAGTTCGTGGCGCCCTCCAACGGTAATGCTGGAATTCATTATGGTGTTGGCCTACCCTTAGCCTTGATGACAGCTTCCGTTCTCGCGGGTATACGTTCAATCAGGTGCTGGGAGGTTTCTTGGGAATGGCAGCCCATTCTTCATGGAGTGCTGCACTGAGGAGAGGTATCGATGTCGGTCGGTGAAGTCTGCCACGAATTCTGCTTCCAAAACATCTGAAAAAGTGTTCTGTCGGATTCAGGTCAGGACTCTGTGCTGGCCAGTCCATTACAGGGATGTTATTTTCGTGTAACCAGTCCGCCACAGACCGTGCATTATGAACAGTTCCTCGATTGTGTTGAAAGACGCGATCGCCATTCCCGAATTGCTCTTCAAAAGTGGGAAGGAAGAAGGTGCTTAAACATCAATGTAGGCCCGTGTTTTCATAGTGCCACGAAAACAACTAGGGCTGCAAGCCCCCTCCATGAAAAACACGACCACACCATAACACCACTGTTGGCACTATACATGCTGGCAGATGACGTTCACAAGGCATTCACCATACCCACACCCTGCCGTCTGATCGCCACATTGCGAACTGTGATTCGTCACTCCACACGATGTTTTTCCACCGTTCAATCGTCCAATGTTTACATTCCTTACACCGAGCGAGGTGTCGTTTGGCATTTACCGGCGTGATGTGTGGCTTGTGAGCAGCCGCTCGACCATGAAATCCATGTTTTCTCACCTTCCGCCTAACTGTGATAGTACTTGCAGTGGATCCTGATGCAGTTTGGAATTCCTGTGCGATGGTCTGGATAGATGTCTGCCTATTACACATTACGACCCTCTTCAACTGTCGGCGGTCTCCGTCAGTCAACAGACGAGGTCGGCCTGTACTCTTTTATGCTGTACGTGTCCCTTCACGTTTCCACTTCACTACCTCATCGGAAACAGTAGACCTAGGGATGTATATGAGTGTGGAAATCTCGTGCACAGACGTATGACACAAGTGACATACAATTACCTGACCACGTTCAAAGTCCGTGAGTTCCTCGGAGCGCCCCATTCCGCTCTCTCACGATGTCTAATGACTACTGAGCCGCTAATATGAAGTACCTGGATCTGACCACTATGCGACTTAACTTCTGAGGTCATCAGTCGCCTAGAACTTAGAACTAATTAAACCTAACCAACCTAAGGACATCACACACATCCATGCCCGAGGCAGCATTCGAACCTGCGGCCGTAGCGGACCCTCGGCTCCAGACTGTAGTGCCTAGAATCGCACGGCCACTCTTGCCGGCTATGAAGTACCTGACAGCACAATTTACCTAATATGAAAAACGTATGTTTTTGTGGGTGTCCGGATACTTTTGATCACATAGGACAGCTACCCCATATGCAAAGAGCAGCGCACCGCTGGAGTCGGCTGCTCGGCTATGAATCAGTGGGAATTCTCTACCCTATGACCGTTAGTTCGAGGCTGCAGAAGGTTAAGGTGGAACGTAACCTTTCTTTATTGGTATTGCAAGAGAAACCTCGACTGGAAACTGAAGTCACTTAAAATGAATCCGGGCAAATCATTTGGGACCATTGGTACACCAAATGTGAGAGAGACCTCTTCCGCTGATGGATCTGTGAGGACAGTAGCTTGAATGACAGAATTCCACAGAGTTTTAATCTGCGAACGGATAGAATTACAAAGTTTATAACGATTCACATTCCGTAGTACTATTGTAATTGTGAGCCGATGACCTATAAATAAAGCTTACCGGTTTTCTATCATAACTGACTACAGGAAGAAAACAAACTGAATACAGTGTTTGTTTAAAATTATGTAGAATGAGACAGAATGTATGATGTATGTGGGTGAGGCAATTTGTCTAGTGGTTTAAACGCTCTGATGTCATAGCTGAAACTAACTGTGAGAAATAAAACGAAACCGTACATTTTCATAGCACAGTACAGTATCTTTTTTTCTCGCATTGGCCTTTAAATATAGACCTTTATACTGTTCTTTAAAATGTGTATATTGGCTATGTCCGTCCGAATTATTATGTTGCTAACAACATTTCCAGATCTACATCTACATCTACATCCATACTCCGCAAGCCACCTGACGGTGTGTGGCGGAGGGTACCTTGAGTACCTCTATCGGTTCTCCCTTCCATTCCAGTCTCGTATTGTTCGTAGAAAGAAGGATTGTCGGTATGCCTCTGTGTGGGCTCTAATCTCTCTGATTTTATCCTCATGGTCTCTTCGCGAGATATACGTAGGAGGGAGCAATATACTGATTGACTCCTCCGTGAAGGTACGTTCTCGAAACTTCAACAAAAGCCCGTACCGAGCTACTGAGCGTCTCTCCTGCAGAGTCTTCCACTGGAGTTTATCTATCATCTCCGTAACGCTTTCGCTATTACTAAATGATCCTGTAACGAAGCGCGCTGCTCTCCGTTCGATCTTCTCTATCTCTTCGATCAACCCTATCTGGTACGGATACCACACTGCTGAGCAGTATTCAAGCAGTGGGCGAACAAGTGTACTGTAACCTACTTCCTTTGTTTACGGATCGCATTTCCTTAGGATTCTTCCAATGAATCTCAGTCTGGCATCTGATTTACCAACGATCAACTTTATATGATCATTCCATTTTAAATCACTCCTAATGCGTACTCCCAGATAATTTATGGAATTAACTGCTTCCAGTTGCTGACCTGCTATATTGTAGCTAAATGATATGGGATCTTTCTTTCTATGTATTCGCAGCACATTACACTTGTCTACATTGAGGTTCAATTGCCATTCCCTGCACAATGCGTCAATTCGCTGCAGATCCTCCTGCATTTCAGTACAATTTTCCATTGTTACAACCTCTCGATATACCACAGTATCATCCGCAAAAAGCCTCAAGGAACTTCCGATGTGATCCACAAGGTCATTTATGTATATTGTGAATAGCAACGGTCCTACGACACTCCCCCGCGGCACACCTGAAATCACTCTTACTTCGGAAGACTTCTCTCCATTGAGAATGACATGCTGCGTTCTGTTATCCAGGAACTCTTCAATCCAATCACACAATTGGTCTGGTAGTCTATATGCTCTTACTTTGTTCACTAAACGACTGTTGGGAACTGTATACGAGTATATTAAAAGATACGTAGGCTATGTCCATCCAAACGTTTATTAGAGTGTCGTGTAAGAATTTGAAGTAATTCGGTCAAGAAATTTTCGAGGTTTTTTGTAACAATGTTTCCCCTTCATATACGTCTGAGTGTTTATGATATGTCTTGTTTTTATAACAGAAGTATAGATTAAATTAAGCAAACCGTGTACTGAATTGATATTACTGCAATTTTCATTTACAATTTGGCTTGTGTTCTTTGATGGATAACATAAGAGCTACGTCAAACACTACAGAACGCTATGAAAGAAAGGTAAATATCAGATACAGATTGTCTGTGAACTTGTGATATGCCAAGCCTCTTATTTTCTGTGTTTAGAGTTGGATTTGCTCCAAGACAACACAGGGTTGTTGGGTTTCCAAGCCGGCGCAGAGCTATGCAATCGGCCTCTGCACTCTTCGACAAGTAGTCATGTTATCGAATCTGCTGACATGATCCTTGCTGCACGGGAATAACGTCGCAAATGAAGCTCACTGGCTTGCGTAACAGCCGGCTGTAGCCAGAGGTCGTGCAGAAACCTGTTAAAGTGCAGCCTTGTCTTGTTCAGCTTTTAACGAGTCACTGGGTTTCTTCATTCACTAATTATTGTCAATGGTCGACTGCAAATTAGTACCTGCCTCACGTTCTCCCGTAACTTAACTCGATTGTTTTCATTGTGATTCTTCAGCCGCTCTATATCGATTTATGAATAAAATATAGGAGCCATCACGCTATTCGCAATACAGTTCGCACATTCATCATCGCGTCACTACAGACTGAGAGTTGTCTCTTATATTTTCCCCTTTATACCTTCTTCCAAAATATCACTTTTCAGGTCCTTCTTACACATTTTCTTCATTTATTTCAAAATATTGCGATACAAAAATGTACGTGTTCTTTTTAGCTTTCACACATTCGAAAGAGTGAATTAAATAATCTGTAGCAGTCTGAAGATATCCTGACAGCTCATTTAGCCTTACATGACTTCCTATATCTCCAAGCTGATTGAGACTCTCACTCTGGTTTATTATGCACAGTTTCTCTTATATCTGTATTTTTTTATCCTCACTCCATTGTTAGATATTCCTCTGTTTTAATAATTTGATAAAGACAGTTCCTAAATTCTTTCTATCTCGATCTCCTGTTTGTCGTCTACGTGCAAAGATTATTTCCGTCTTCATTTACAATATGAATACATTTACTTCTGACTTTTTCTGAAAAAATTTACTTAGTTTATCAGCTTCAATAAATTCTTTTCCTTCTCTTACTAAAAAGGCCTCATTGGGAACTTCTCTCTCTGCATAAGTAGCTTACGACTGGTCCATAGCACCGCGTTCACCAAGATCTCTGCACTTTTGGATACATATAATTCTCTCAGCAGGTACTTGCCTTGTCAAATAGAAACATTGTGCTACTTTTTTTTTCATGTTTTCCCTGTCTTGTTTAATGTGCTGAACTGATGCTCCGATTTCCTTCGAGGTTGAGAAAACAAAGGGAATGTCATATATTCCTGAGTCTCCGATGCTCCCAACTTACACCACACTATGGTAGGGGGGTGAGCGTAGTTGGTGGAAAAAACTCATAAACAGGCGAGTGAAAATCAATACTAACGTTCAACTTTCTCCTAGTTATCATCGCAAATCAAGGGATTTTCTGCTCGGTCATCACGAAACGACTTAGTCCAGTGGTTAGTCTACAGGGATGGAATAGAGGGAAACGAGTTTCACATTCGTGTCGGGTGATCCAGTTTTTTTCTACATCACTTAAGACAAATACCGGGATGGTTACTTCGAACCATCACGGCCCGTTATCATACCCTATCCTCGCTCATTCCTAGCTTGGGATCCGTCTCTAATGACCTACTTGTCAAGGGGCGTTAATTTTCCAACGTCTCTAATTTTGCTGAGGCCGCCGACTTTTATATCGGACAGCAGAAGAATCATTATAAAGATAAACGGCTTGGTAATGTGAAATCAAGGACATAAAACAATATATAAACTCTTCCATGGAATTTCAAGTGTTGTGAGGAAAATACATGTATACTCAGTAACGGCAAATGCACGCCATGACTGTACAGGAGAGGAAATGAAAACAAGAATTCTCAGTTTTTAAATTGGATACAATAACGTATTCAGAATTGATTCCCAGAACAATAGAACATTCTTCATAACCACCAAGTTGCAGGGATTGGACCTAAACATGGGAACACAACGAGACATGCATGCTTGAACATAAACGCAGTTGCTAGACAAGCCTGCAGGCTGTGCTGCTGTGTTTGGCCATGATCGGAACCTGTGAAATGTCCTCAATACATTTAAATGTCAGTCTGTTCGAAACTGCGCAAATTGTTGATTGTCGTATGGTGGGTACTTCTGTAACCAAGGTAATCCAAATGTTTGGTGTTTCAAGAGGCACCATGTCGATAGTTTATACCTCATACAGGGAAAGCGGAAAAACATCGTCCTCCAAGCCATAACGCAGAATTGTGTGTTGAGTGATTGTGCCAGACAGTAACTGAAGAGGAGTGTTACGAAATACGGGGTGACACACGGGAGACGGATGGTTTTGAACTGCGCAGTTCTGAGGGCGCGGTGGTGGGAGGTGGTCGTGGTGGGGATAGTTCTGATCCACACTAGACGCCATTTCATTTACTCAGTCACTATGGAGCAGTGGAACTTGCAACGTCGAGTGTTTGTCTATGACAGTTTCGTGAAAAGTGGTGAGTCTATTGTTGCTACACAGCGATTGTCTCGTACGTGGTTTAATGTCGGTCGACATGGAGCTGTTCCGAGCCGTAACGCAATCCTCAGATGGGTGAAAAACTTCAGATCAACTGGAAACATACTGGATAAGAAGCGTCCTGGTCCGAGATGCAGGGTAACGACACCAGAAAATGTTGAAAGGCAAGGCAAGCGAATGTCAGAAGCCAAGGACAGTCTGTTAGACGTCATGCCAGTGAGTTACGAATCAATCGTGAATTGGTTAGACGAATTTTGCATAAAGAACTAAAATTCCATCCCTACAAAATTCTCATTGGCCAACAACTTAAGGAAACTGATTTTGCTGTATGAGAAGACTTCGCTTACACAATGCAAGTGATTTTGAGAGCGAATGAAAATGAAATTTTATTGATGAGCGATGAAGCTCATTTTCATTTAAACGGGACCGTGAATAAGCAAAACCTACATTACTGGGCTCCAGAGCATCCACACCTAATCCACCAGCGTCCTCTATGCTCAGAAAAAGTAACAGTCTGGTGTGCTCTTGGCTCTGTTGGCATTATTGGACCTTATTTTTTTGAAGAGGATTTTGAGGAGAGACTTGAGTCCTGCATTCTAAATGATAGACATCACCTTGATCACATTATTTTTCTCAAATAACTTTGTTAACTAAAATGGCAAATAATGAGCTTTGATTTTGTGTAAATAAATATTCATTAATTTTAAAGTTGTCTGAGTATTATTTCATTAAAAACCGTCCATCTCCTGTGTGTCACCCTGTATACGCGGATGACAGTTGAAAAAGTCATTGTAGGACAGAGTGTCACATAAGCCGACACTGTCAGCACCAAAACAACATGAACAGACCTCCACAAGCAGGGAATCGCAGGGCGAGCTGGAATTCCAGAACCATTCATCAGTAACGGAAATGCTCTCAACAGCGAAAAGTGTTGCCTAAGTCACAAAATCTAGTCTATCGAGCAATGGAAGAAAGTCATTTGTTTGGATGACTTGTTTCCCACTGTTTCCAATTTCTGGTCGAGTACACATCCCACGAGTTATACATGGCGGTGGTTCGGCGATGATCTCGGCAACCATATAGTGGTATTCCACAGGTCGCATGGTTGCTCTGTTAGGTCGCATTACGTCTAAGGTTTGCATAACCCTTTTGGCTGATCAGGTCCACCCAAGGTACAGTTTATTCTCCCATGGCGAAACTCTATTCACGCAACTTGGTTCGTCCAGGACTCGTTTTGTCAGCATTGGAATGAATTTTCTCATCCTGGCCACCAAAATCACCAGACCTCAGTATTATTTAGCCTTTGTGGTTCACTTTGGAAAGTTGGGTGCTTGATCGCTATGCTGCTCCGTAATCGTTTCCGTAACTTGCTACTGTTTTGCAGAAAGAATGGGTAAAGGTTCACATGAAAACCATGCATCACCGCTATTTATCCATCCAGAGACGACAGGAATCTGCTTTGAATGCCAACAGGTTTCCTATACCATGTTGTCGTGTGTAGTATTTTTGGTGTTTCGATATTTTTGTCGACCCCATGTGAATTATATAAAAATAATGAAACATGCTGATACATATGTACCACTAACTTTAGAAACGAGATATTCCAAAGAAAAATTGAATTTATCAACTGACTTCAAAACTATGCTAGAAAGGAAAAATCAGAATCCAGTTGTGTAGAAATGATACTAAGAAATAACTCGGAAATCAACTGCTGTGGAAATGATAGAATTCTGGGGATAAGACATGTTTCGTGCAGTTGGTCGACATTAAACACAACCTCACTTTCCAAAATTAATTAATGAAATGGAGGACACACAGAACATTTATCGACAATTTGAACAAATACGTGTATGTACAGAGAATAAAATCTGAAATTTGACTTTAAATTCTATGAAACAAATATTAGTTCCAAGTGTGGAAGAAGGTTAAAATTTTGTAAACCTGTTAACTTGAAGTTGCTAACAATAGAAGTCTGGAAGCTAACGCTCGATAATAAATAGGCTTCATAATATTCAAATAAAATCTTGAAACTAAATAGTAAATAATAGCAAATCTACTCATTTGTACTCATGCTGTGATATTCACAGGTATCACAGAGTATTTTATATTGAAATTCATTATTAAAATAAATGGAGGCAAAATACAAAGTAGTCTAAATGGTGTGTAGAAAAGTTGTATACTGACACTATAGCTAGTGAATTAGATGTCAAATTGACACAATAAATCTAGTTATAAGTGGGATGTGTATTATAAAACAGGCTAAAAAATCAACCTTGACTGTATTAGGAAACACAAGTTTGGGTATAGCAACAGTGGATAACGTAAGAAATATAATAGAATAAAGTAGCTCTAGGAGAATGAGTTGCAGCTGACGCAAAGAAATTAAAAACAAATGATAAAAAATGATGTTAAGCAAAAAGAAAATGATGAAAGAATAAGGCAGCATCAGTATTATCTTCCTACTGCGAGAAAGGTCAGAATATCTTCAATCACAAGATTCATAGCTGTACATTAAAAGACAGGAGGTGTAATATTCTCTTTCAAACAAGAAAATGGTAACCACTGTAATATATGTATATTTATGAATGGTGTGGATGAGCGAAAATTGTCGCTGTGACAGAACACAGAAACAGAGAATAAGAGATAGAAATGAGAATTTATATTGTTATTCAGTGGTAAATTCCAGTTCCACTTGGCATAGATAGATTTATACTATAAGGAAGTAGAACTAGTATATTTACTTAGCTGTTAAACTACATTTGAAATTACCTGAAATCACAACTGAGTAAAATTGTAAATAAATACTATGAAAATTATACTTTACTAGCAGTAGAACAATCACCACAAAAGATATCTTAATGGTTGTTCAAATTATGTAGCCCTATCTTTGTTATCTCATCTTCTAAAATTCTACTGAGCTTCACTAATGAGAGATTAAAAGTGAGATCGACAAATTTATTGAGAAAGACAAGTTTATCTTTCCTGAAGGAAAAGTAAATAAAGAAACTGTAATAAAACTGAACTCAGTTTTAAAATGGGAATCAGAGATAGAACGAATGTCATAGATATACCACCTTCTTCGACATAAAAAGGCATTACACAACGTAGCTTAGAAGGTACTGTTTGGAGAACTATTTTAATGTGTAGAATTTAAAGCACAAAGTAGATATTAACAGAATTAAGGAAAGGACAAAAAGGTGTTAGACAATGTTATCCACTTTCTCATTTCTTAACGAACTTAGTCATATAAAGTGCAATATGAGTAGTTAGAAAAATCAGAAAAAGAAAAAAATAGTAATAATCAAAGTCACTGCATTAAATTTGCGAGTTATAGCGTGATCTTACGCTATTAGAAAGAGAAAGTGAATTACATACCACAAGTTTCGACAAACGCCTAACAGAAGTTAAAGTAAAGGTTAAACAAAATAAAAGTCATTTAAAGGGCAATAGGGCTTTGAGACCAAAGAGGATGTTCTGCCAACCTTTAAAAAACCCTAATATCTAGGTTGCCTACATGCAGAGGCAGAGCTGCCAACTACACACATAATGTCACAAGCCATGTTACCTTGTGAGTAGCCACACAATACCTTATCTATGGCATCATTCACAATATTCAAGAAGCCACACCCCATTCTTGGAATGTTGGTGGCTATTATAATGAAACAATCAGACACATGAAAATGAAATGAAATGTCGTGTGGCTAAGGCCCCCCAGCGGGTAGACCGTTCGCCTGGTGCAGGTCTTTCGGTTTGCCGCCACTTCGGCGACCCGCGCGTCGATGGGGATGAAATGATGATGATTAGGACAACAGAACACCTAGTCCCTGAGCGGAGAAAATCTCCGATCCAGCCGGGAATCGAATCAGACACATTATAGCTGTAGAGCCGCTATCTTAGCTATGTAAAAAAGTATTTTAACATTCTTTGTCATGTTCAAAATATTTATACAGAATGTAACGCATGTAACCTGCAGCATTTCCGCACTTAAAATATGTAAGGTCACACACACACGTACACACACACAAATACATACACAGACACATACACATACATACATACATGCAATACACGTATGCATGCACACAATGTTTGTGCCATGAACTTACAGGTCAAGCAGAAGCCACTCACTGTATCACATTTGTTGTAAGGCCCAACATACTTCCACATCTAAACTATTCAATGAAACTCACGATGTTTGTCAAGAGTCATAACGTCATTTTCACATCAAAAATGTCTGCAAAAATTCTCAATGTTTATGTCAAGTGTGACAATGTTATTTCCATACACACACATACATCTGATGTCTAAAACATGAGTGTAGGCTCTCTAGTTTAGTGTGCCAATGCTATTTTCACGTATATGAATTGCTGAAAAATGTAAGTAGCTAAAAATAACATCTGAATCAAGCAGCAAATATTTAGTTTTTGAGTCTAAATGAAGTGATGTGCAAAAACAAATCTGACCAAACCTTTAATTGCAGGAAACACATGTTGGCTAAAATAATATCCTAAGGTAAGAAACACGCAAACAAATAGGCAGTCCAAATTAGTCACCAACCGAAAAAGTGCAATTCCTGTGTTACACCTAAAGCATGACTGTGAACTCTCAAATTAATTGCCACTGTGCTAATTCCATATATAAATTGTTCCAAAACTTTACAAAACACACATAGTATGATAAGCAGGCAGCTGACAACTCATTGTAGCCTAAAAAAGTATAAACAAGAACAAACCTGAACAAGCATCATTTGAGGGGGGAGTGGAAGAAGACAATAAGGCACATAGTGTTTGTGTTAAGTGCTACATAGTTATTTTCTCATTTAAAATGTCAGTCAAAATACATACCCTGGATATCTGTCGTCGGCATGTATGGGGGCAGTTTGGGAAGATGTCCCATTCTTCGAATATTACGTCAGGCATAACAATGTTACTCCTACTATCATGGTATGAGGAGCCATTTTCTATGTCTTTGGGCTATGACCAGTAGTGACTGAAGGAACTCTCACTGAAAGATGACACATTATGGACATCCTGCATCCTCATGTGTTGTTACAGTATCATGATGCCATTTTACAATGGGGTAATGCTCGTCCATGTACGGCACGTGTCTCTATGAACTGTCTACACAATGTTGAGACACTCCTATCGGCCAGCAAGATCCACAGAACTGTCTCCAATAGAAAATGTGTGGGTATATCTTGGACATCAACACTATCCCAGTGAGACTGTGAGATATCAAGGACTAGTTACAACAGTTGTGGACCAGCTGGTCTCAGAACAGGATGCAACGTCTTTATGACTCCCTTCCCAACCAAATCAGTGCAAGCGTCCAGGTAAGATGGGGTGCAGATTTGTAGTTTAAAGTGGACTCACACTGCCAAGTTCGTTGTAAAATGGACACGCCATTGGGAACACTAAATAATATCACAAACTCTCTCAACCCATGAAGTTTCATTTCGTTTCGTCCTTTCCGTTTGGGTGCATCACTTTTTTTTGTCAGGAACTGTACATCGATCAGCGTCAGTACCAGTACCAGTGATACCTGCTGAGCAAGTCCCCAATTTTGTTACGTACATGAGGCGAGCTGTTCTACCAACCAGAAGTATTTCAATAAAACCGTCTTTATTTAACGCCAAGAGATGCTGATCAAATAAACATTATTTCTCACCAGTTTCAATTGAACTAGGCATCAAGACAATATGATCCACTTTATAGCAAGAAACGGGACAGCACTCCAACTGAAGGATCACAGTAAAAATAAAATGCTAAAATGTCATTTAGCTTCACTGTAATCAAGGATGAAATGCGTTTCTACAAACAGCGCATTCAGCAATTACGGACGATACATAAAAATTACTTTATTTAAATATTTACCAGCTGTTGTGTACCACCTGCACAAATACGCCAGTACACATTTCGTCACCATGTGGTACGGTAAGAACATCCCACACAAGCACGTCTGCTGATCAAATAAGACAGCCAAGGAGTGTATGAAAATCGCCTTTCGGCGATCAACTGGTATGAATAGTTCCATGGCCTCGTAAGCTGCGATTCATGCTGCTGTACGATGATAAACTACGAGTGTAGTACATAAGACGAGGGGCTCCCTAGGAAGGAAAGAAGTTTGGTTCTCAACTTTTCATCTGCGACGAGGTCATTAGAAATGAAAGCAAAGAAGATTAGTGTTTATCGTCCTGTCGACGTTGAGGTCAACAGGGACAGAAAAAGGTTATTAGTGGATGAGTGAATCACCGTACTTGGAAGAACCGGAACAGAAATCTGCCATAGTATTTTCAAATTACTTACTGCGGCACTACCATAAGCAGTTTTGGTTGACTTAAATCTGAATGATCGTATGGGAAATTTACCAACGGTCCTCTCAACTGCGAGTTCACTACTTTATCACTATGCCAAATAACGACATGTTCGTAAGAGTTAACAGTTTAGATGCTAACGGGTGAGCATACTATTGATCCAACAGTTTCATAAGTGATAGTTGTAAAATATTAGTATGAACCTTTTACAGCAGAATGGACAATAATGGAAGATGAGTTTGGGTACTGGAGACATGTAGGAATGAGCAACGCAATGCTGACTCTACGAATCATCTTGCAAGACTGTCAAGAAACGCAGGACTACGTTTACAGCAACGGTAGATTTATAGAATGTTTCTGACAGTGTGCCTGGACTACAGTCTTTGAAATTTTAAGGGCACCACGGATAAAATACAGAGATCAGAAAGTTAATTACTACATGTACAGAAACCATACTGCTGTTATGAAAGTTGAAAGACATGAAAGGTAAGCTGTAGTGGGGAAGGAAATGAGACAGGATTGCAGTTCGTCACCGACGTTACTGTAACTGTACACTGAGCAGGCTGTGAAGTAAACTAAGGTAAATTTGGAAATGGGACTGAAGTTCTTTCAATGTCGGCTAAGGACTTGGAAGTTCAGGTGAATGGGATTAATAATATCTTGAAAATACATTATAAGATGAACTTCAATGAAAGTGAAACAAGGGCAATGGAATATAGTCGAAGTAAATCAGGTGATGCTGAGAGAACTAGATTAGGAAAGGAGACTAAAATTAGTGGATAAATTTTGTTATTTGAGCATGGCTGAAGAAGACAAGATACAAAATACGGACCGGAAATTGCGAGAAATGCGTTTCGGAAGGAGAGGAACTGGTTATCATGTAATACAAATTTAGGCGTTACGAAGTGTTTTCTGAAGTAGAGGAGATGTATTCGCAAATTTACAATACGACTAGACATTAGCTGTACAATTTATTGCTGACACGTGAAAATCTGTGCCGGACTGGGTTTCAAACCTGGATTTCCTGCTTATTGTGAACGGTTGCCATAATCGTATCGGCTATCCATACATGTCTCACGGCCTAACACAAACCTCCATATATGTCACCGTGTCCATATCCTGTACTTTTACTCCCGCACATGGAGAGGCGGCTTTAGTATTGCTACTGGGCCCCTTCTAGGCATGTAATACATTCTTACAGTGTCTGTATTTACTTTGTCTGTGTATTACTATGCAATGGCCCACAGATGTGATGCATGCAGCGAAATGTGCACGATAGCTAATTACATGAAAATGATAGAAGCTTTTGAAATGTGGCGCTATATAAGAATGTTGAATATCAGATGAGTAGGTGTAATAACAAATGAGGAGGTACTGAGTCGAATTGGCGAAAAAATATTTGATTAAAAAAAGGAATCTGTTGATAGGGCATATCCTGAAGCTTTAAGGAAATACAGATTTGGTAATGGAAGGAAGTGTAAGCGGTAAAAATTGTAGAGGGAAACCAAGACTTCAGTATAGTAAGCAGGTAAGCAAGTTTAAGGGACTGTAGATTGCGGTAGTTGCGCAGAGATGAAAAGGTTAGCACAAGATAGATTTGCATGGAGAGCTACATCAAACCAGTCATCGGACTGAAGACCACAACAACAACAACAACAATAACAATATACAGCTGAGGTATCGTTGAATGTAGAACTTTTACCCCCATTAAAAATGAAGGAGAGGTATGCCTGCCAGTGTCACTAACTGGTTCACGATCCAAAGCTATATCAACTCTATGCAATTATTTGCCTACAAGATACCTGCAGGCTGTACTAGAGAATGCACGGTCCCAGTTCTTCTGGAAATATTCTCAGAGTTGATTAAGCTTCCTCAAACACTAGAGTACTTGGCTCCCTCAGAGAGCATCTGATATGTGTGCAATTTAACGATCTCTGCATCAGATGTCAGAGAGTAGGAATATCTATGGAGCGGGCATACAGACGCTCAGAACAGGATTTACATTGCCTCCCTGGTCCGGTGACATCGGTATGGTATAAAGTTTGCCCGTAAGACGTCTGAATGTCATAGCATCACTAGCACAGACGCATCCCATTCTAAAGAACCGTTGTTTTGCACACGCGTTTCATTGCCTTCTAAACAGTTAGCAACGGATACCTGGAATGAACTTGCCATAGAGCCATGAAGAGATAAATACAAGCACATTTCACCTGCTTGCGACCTGCGTCACAACTCAGATGTCGCTGTTTTGTTACAGGGAGTGAAGGTACAGCCACAGCTGTTTTCTAGGTTTTACACTGCACTTAATTTATTTCCAGCTTTCTGTTATAACTAATTATAATGCTACGCATAACTCGAGATGACTTCCCAGTACACCATACTGTCCCGAAAAACACTGATATTGGAGCTATGTAACACAGCAGATTACAGTTTAAGGCTCATTCATTATTTTATAGGTTATTCCCACGTTCATGTTCTCTTTGTAGTAGACCACAATAATATTTTACATTCCTTCATATTTATTTGGATCATTTTATGTACAAGTGAGACCTCTTCGTGTAGAGTAACGCCCAGAGCGCTAACTTGCGAGATAGTAAGATGAGTTAGGACTCAATCAAATCCTCGCGATGGATTAACGATCGTGGTTGTTGTACCGGCCAGCCTGACTGTTGTATTTAGTCTGTTACCCAAGCTCTTTTTTGTAATTGCTGGGCTGGTCTCAAATTTATGGCTCACGAAATACGATACCCAACCACTTAAAACACAACCACATACAGAACGAAGTCTACAGAATTCACAGACAGGTGGCACACACGTCTTTCTCCCTTAGCTAAGTGACGTCTGCGACGACTGGAAGAGTAGCGGACCGCAAAGTTAAAGAAAATAAATTCCCAAATCTTGGTTAAAGAGGAACCAGTTCGAGACGGCATTGATCATTAATGCTAATAAGAAGATTTTATGTACAAGTCTTCACTACGTTATAGAACAAGTATGACAGTAAAAAAAGGGTTGAATAAATGCATAACAAATGACTACTGTACACACACACACACACACACACACACACACACACACACATACACATGCACGCACGCATGATGGAACAATGAAAATTGTACTCCTAGAGCGGAGTATCGGGTCTAATAAAATTTATTCGACATAATAATGATCCAGATGAGAGATTCACTTGATCCCATAATCAAGATATGTAAACAGACCCAGTGAGTACAAGAAGACAAACACAGTGCGACGTTAGTAACGCACTGGACAACCTACTGCTGCGATACATGCCACGTCTGATGCAGTTCTGAGACAGGCTGTCCCACAAAACGTGAACAGCCACGTCCAAATCATGTACAAAGTCCGGCCGGTCATGGAAGAGTCGGATTATGACGCAGGAAGTCTTGAGCAACTCGATCTGCATGTTAACGAGCATTATCTTGCTGCAAAAGTTCGTCTGCTGGACCATGATGGAAAGGTCCCACAGGAGGTCGAAAAATGTCATCAGCATAATGTCCGCCCCTGGTAGCTGAGGGGTCAGCGCGACGGAGTGTCATACCTAACGGTCCGGGTACGATTCCCGGCTGGGTCGGAAATTTTCTCTGCTCAGGGACTGTGTGTTGTGCTGTCCTTATCATCATCATTTAATCCCTATCGACATGCAAGTCGCCGAATTGGCGTCAACTCGAAAGGCTTGCACCAGGCGAACGGTCTACCCGACGAGATGCCCTAGCCACATGGCATTTATCAGCATAATGCTGGCCTGTTATGGTTCCACGTACCACAGTAAGAGAGGGCTGTAGACAGCGTCACCGATGTCTCAGTGTTAACGGCAGTAGACGTCAAGGGCCCCTGGATTGCAGTTACGCATCCGCACGATGTTTGGGAGTGGTTTGTGGAACAACTGGCATTTGCTTGTATTGTGCAGCGAGTCCCTGTAGGATCCCTGATCACTTGCCGCATGATCCTTAGATCCTCTCGCCTATTCGTCTGCCTGGCTGCTCCAGACACAGTACGCCCACTGCTCCCAACATCGTCTGACGGAACAATCTGAACGATCGGCCTGGCGAGCCACATCGCGTGTCGACCAACCTGCGGTTTTCATGATGATGATTAAGCCAATCTCAAACTGGCTTAGCTTCGACAAATATCGCCTAAAACATCTACCTGCCTTTCTGCACCTATGAACGTCTTCCTTGCATCTGGATGTGTTCGTCATATTTATGGTTTTTCTACTACTCACCATTTAAATTGGGTCTCCTGTCCGATTGCGGCACCACTGCATGTATGTACAAGATGGTAATAATTAAACCTTCTCTACTTGAACCAGTGTGGACGGAAAACTGTTTGCCATGTGGGATCCATCGTCAAAGGAATGATGTTCAGACGGTGAGCTGCAGCATTTTGCGTTGTTAGTAGTGTTAGTGTTATGACTAGCTATTATGCGATGGTACTGGTGCACAGATGCAGGGTTGAAACGCAAGTATCAGTGTGCATTACAGTTGCAGACAGTTTCTCTTGCTGACAGTACGGGTAATGTAACGGATGATGATGGATAGAAGGCCGAAATTCTAAACCTATCTTTCAAAAACTCGTTTACGGTAGAGAACCACAACATCATTCCCCCTTTCATTTATCGAACAAACGCAAAGATGGCTGGCATAGTGTTTGTATATCTGGGATTGTAAAACAAAAAAAAAATGGCTCTGAGCACTATGGGACTTAACATCTGTGGTCATCAGTCCCCTAGAACTTAGAACTACTTAAACCTAACTAATCTAAGGACATCACAGACATCCATGCCCGAGGCAGGATTCGAACCGGCGACCGTAGCAGTCACGCGGTTCCGGACTAGAACCGATTGTAAAACAGTTAAGATCCTTAGACGCCAGGAAAGCATCTGGCCCAGGACGGTATCCCCGTAAAATTAGCACCATTCTTATCAAACATCTATCAGAGATCATTGGAACAGCGGAAAGTTCGACGGAACTAGAAGAAGGCCCGGGTCATAGCAATCTATAAAAAGGGGAGAAAATCGGATGCACGTAATTACAGGCCAATTTCACTGACATCGATTTGTTGTAGAATCATGAAACATATTTTGTGTTCAGACATAATGGCCTTTCTAGACTCTGAGAAGCTCATCTGCAGAAACCAGCACGGTTTTAGGAAACAACAGTCATGCGAGACACAGCTGACCCTCTTTGTGCATGATATACAACCGGCTCTAGACACCGGCTAGCACGTTGATGCCGCATTTCTCGACTTTCGAAAGGCGTTCGACTCAGTTCCGCACTGTCGCTTGCTCAAAAAAGTGCGCGCTTATGGTCTATCCGATGACATATGAGGTTGGATAGAAAGTTTTGTAACAGACAGAGAGCAGCATGTCGTCCCGAATGCGGTGACTTCAACAGAAACAAGAGTAACTTCAGTTGGCCCCAGGGCAGCGTAATAGGTCCGCTGCTTTTTACGATTTCCATAAATGATCTGGTTGATGGTACTGACAGCGGCATTAGACTGTTTGCCCATGATGGTGTAGTCTACAGGAAAGTAGTATCACACGAAAGTTGTGAACAAATCAATGAGAATTTGCAGACAATAAGTGCATGGTATAATGACTGCCAGTTATCTCTCAATATTAGTAAGTGTAACCCATTGCGTATAACAAGGCGAAAATCCCCATTAATGCACGAGTACAAAATAAATGCCCAGTCTTTGGATGCGGTAACGTCCGTTAAGTATCTGGGAGTGACTATTCGAAATGATTTTAGATGGAATGATCAGATTGCACAAGTAACGGGCAAGGCGAACTCTAGATTTCGGTTTATTGGTAGAATACTGAAGCGATGCAGTCCTTCAACAAATGAAATTGCTTACAACACATTAGTTCGTCCAGTCTTAGAGTATTGTTCGTCTGTATGGAACCTTTACCAGTTAGGTCTGATTCAAGAGATTGAGAAGGTCCAAAGAAGAGCGGCAAGATTCGTGACTGTTACATTTAGCCATCGCGAGAGCGTTACAAATCCCATAGAAAGTTTGAAGTGGAACCCACTTGCAGATAGACGGCGAACTAAACGGAAGTGGCTGCTCACTAAATTCCGAAATTCGATCTTCGCCTAGGATGTAGAGCATATATTATTACCACCAACTTTCAAATCGCGCAATGATCATCATTCAAAGATAAGGGAAGTAAGAACTCGTACGGAGGCGTTCTGACAGTCGTTTTTCCCCCGCACGATCCGCGAGTGGAACAGAGCGGGGGGGGGGGGGGGGGGGGGGGGGCGACACTTGGGCGCGAATTGTGCCCTCCGCCACACACCGCTTGATGGCTAGCGGAGTATATATGTAGATGTAGAACATGGTAAGCAGGCCTTTACTAGTAACGCTGTTGTATCAAAACAATAGCAGCAATGCTACTGCTCTTCGCGAATACCGACGCATTAAAGGAATACGGAGGGGACCTCTTTCCACAGTGAGGCTGATGAACATGATAAGGAAGTTCGAATTAATTAACGATTTGCGAATTGCTCCAGGGAAATGCCGACGGCCGACTGCACCACAAAGTGTGGAAGAAGTTACTGTTGCCTTGGCTGAGAATCCTCGACGCAGCGTGCGATTTTCAAACAAAACAAATGTCTACAGACGTTAAAGTAACCTCTGGCGTGCCACAGGGGAGTGTTATGGGACCATTGCTTTTCACAATATATATAAGTGGCCTAGTGGATAGTGTCGGAAGTTCCATGCGGCTTTTCGCGGATGATGCTGTAGTATACAGAGAAGTTGCAGCATTAGAAAATTGCAGCGAAATGCAGGAAGATCTGCAGCGGATAGGTACTTGGTGCAGGGAGTGGCAATTGACCCTCAACATAGACAAATGTAATGTGTTGCGAATACATAGAAAGAAGGATCCTTTATTGTATGATTATATGATAGCGGAACAAACACTGGTAGCAGTTACTTCTGTAAAATATCTGGGAGTACGCGTGCGGAACGATTTGAAGTGGAATGATCATATAAAATTAATTGTTGGTAAGGCGAGTGCCAGGATGAGATTCTTTGGGAGAGTCCTTAGAAAATGTAGTCCATCAACAAATGAGGCGGCTTACAAAACACTCGTTCGACCTATACTTGAGTACTGCTCATCAGTGTGGGATCCGTACCAGGTCGGGTTGACAGAGGAGATAGAGAAGATCCAAAGAAGAGCAGCGTGTTTCGTCACAGGGTTATTTGGCAAGCGTGATAGCGTTACGGAGATGTTTAGCAAACTCAAGTGGCAGACTTCCCGCGTTCTTCCCACGACTGGAACAGCAAAGGGAGGTAATGACAGTGGCGCGTAAAGTGCCCTCCGCCACACACCGTTTGGTGGCTTGCGAAGTATAAATGTAAATGTAGCTGTAGATGTAGTGCACGAGCTGTGTCATGACAGCTGCACATTCCATGGCCGATCGTTATTTCTGTTAGCAGTATGGCGGTCACTAGAGCGGTATCGTAGATGCAGATTGTCGTCGCACTGTGCGACGTTTATACCTGGAACGCATGGTACGCAATTAACAAATATTACCCTCTCATGCGGAAATTAAAATGGGCGTCTTTCAATGGTTTATTCGTTATTTCCCTTTCGCATTGACCTGCAATGACTATTTTTTTATCAGGGTTATTACTAAGCTTCATTGACCTACAATGACTCGTTTTTCATGCCACCACAAGTTGCGAGAGTTTAATTATACCCACCCTGTATATATGCAAACTTTATTGACCATAGTTTTTAAAATATTTTTAGGGATGAAATTCATTCGTGTTTTACTATCTAGGACCATACTTCTTATCATCGTTCATCCCTAACTGATCGACCTGATCTACAACATAGGTTGGGGTAGCACAACTTCGTATTGCGACTACTTCAGTTCAAGCATAATGGCTTAGAAATCTGTATAATATAGAAGAAATTACTTGTAGATCTTACTTGAGGATGAATATGATATGAAATGACATTCAACATATTCGCTGCAGAACGCCGCCACACTACGATTTTATCTAGCGTTTATCTCGTAAATACACGCCTATACAGTCACATAAGTATAAATAAAAGCCAAGCTTTACTGCAACATTTCTCTATGTTTGCCGGCCGGCGTGGCCGAGCGGTTAAATGCGCAACAGTCTGGAACCGCACGACCGCTACGGTCGCAGGTTCGAATCCTGCCTCGGGCATGGATGTGTGTGATGTCCTTAGGTTAGTTAGGTTTACGTAGTTCTAAGTTCTGGGGGACTTATGACCACAGCAGTTGAGTCCCATAGTGCTCAGAGCCATTTGAACCATTTTGTCTCTATGTTTTTCAAGAGATAAATGGCCTTACGCTGGATGATAACGATCATTATACATTTGCTTATGGAAGGAAACATTTCCTCCTTTGACGTATTTCGATTTCTAGCAGTAATGGCAACAATTATTCACCATTGCAGGGCTAACAAACAAATTTTCTAAAGCAGTAAAAATACACGTTTCGTCCCTAGAGCAAAATGAAAACAAACACCGTTGTACCGAAGTCACGGTTTGATGTGTGATGTTGACGCCAAGCGCAGTACGTCTTGCTCACCCCCTAGCTACTCCATCTCTATACTGGAGTCGAGAGCGACACGCGCAACTTGGGAAGAACCTATTCCAGCAGGCCGAATAGTTTTATTCTTTTCTGCTCTCAGTTATTACTTTTCCAGGCATACGTTTGGTATCAGAGACTTCATCATGGTAAAGCCAGTGCTAGGCAGATCGAAATAGTACCATTCCATTTTCCGTAGCTGGCTAAAAAAAGGTACTTATTGATGAGTGAGCATTCATATTAAAGTATCTTGTCCACTAAGCCAACTGAATTCAGCTGAATACCAAACGAATAAAAATGCAGGTAGCAGAAATAGAAGTCAGTGGGCTCACATTCCGTGTCTGATATTAATGGCATTCATATGGTTAACGAACTGAGGTGTTACGAGTAAACGAGTAAGTTAACCAAAGTGTTCAATTCTGCCGGCTTTGCCCTTAGAAATCTCTGACATTGTACTGACGTACTAAAGGGATTGCTTGCTTACTTTGCACATCTTCACTCGGTACTGTCCTATGACATAACCTTCTGGTGCACTAAGACTAAGTTCAAAGCAGTATTTATTCTCCAGAAGTGTGTTGTAAGAATATTCCTACATACACGTAAAAACACATTTCCTCCCAAATGATGCTTGTGGTTAATACAGTATGACAGAATTTAGAATGAACTGTGAAAGCACAATAGCAGAAATAAAAATAATTACCATTCTTTTCTACGATTCAGAAAGGAGATTAATACACTCCTGGAAATGGAAAAAAGAACACATTGACACCGGTGTGTCAGACCCACCATACTTGCTCCGGACACTGCGAGAGGGCTGTACAAGCAATGATCACACGCACGGCACAGCGGACACACCAGGAACCGCGGTGTTGGCCGTCGAATGGCGCTAGCTGCGCAGCATTTGAGCACCGCCGCCGTCAGTGTCAGCCAGTTTGCCGTGGCATACGGAGCTCCATCGCAGTCTTTAACACTGGTAGCAAGCCGCGACAGCGTGGACGTGAACCGTATGTGCAGTTGACGGACTTTGAGCGAGGGCGTATAGTGGGCATGCGGGAGGCCGGGTGGACGTACCGCGGAATTGCTCAACACGTGGGGCGTGAGGTCTCCACAGTACATCGATGTTGTCGCCAGTGGTCGGCGGAAGGTGCACGTGCCCGTCGACCTGGGACCGGACCGCAGCGACGCACGGATGCACGCCAAGACCGTAGGATCCTACGCAGCCGGCCGCGGTGGTCGTGCGGTTCTAGGCGCTTCGTCCGGAGCCGCGCTGCTGCTACGGTCGCAGGTTCGAATCCTGCCTCGGGCATGGATGTGTGTGATGTCCTTAGGTTAGTTAGGTTTAATTAGTTCTAAGTTCTAGGGGACTGATGACCACAGCAGTTGAGTCCCATAGTGCTCAGACCCATTTGAACCATTTGATCCTACGCAGTGCCGTAGGGGACCGCACCGCCACTTCCCAGCAAATTAGGGACACTGTTGCTCCTGGGGTATCGGCGAGGACCATCCGCAACCGTCTCCATGAAGCTGGGCTACGGTCCCGCACACCGTTAGGCCGTCTTCCGCTCACGCCCCAACATCGTGCAGCCCGCCTCCAGTGGTGTCGCGACAGGCGTGAATGCAGGGACGAATGGAGACGTGTCGTCTTCAGCAATGAGAGTCGCTTCTGTCTTGGTGCCAATGATGATCGTATGCGTGTTTGGCGCCGTGCAGGTGAGCGCCACAATCAGGACTGCATACGACCGAGGCACACAGGGCCAACACCCGGCATCATGGTGTGGGGAGCGATCTCCTACACTGGCCATACACCACTGGTGATCGTCGAGGGGACACTGAATAGTGCACGGTACATCCAAACCGTCATCGAACCCATCGTTCTACCATTCCTAGACCGGCAAGGGAACTTGCTGTTCCAACAGGACAATGCGAGTCCGCATGTATCCCGTGCCACCCAACGTGCTCTAGAAGGTGTAAGTCAACTACCCTGGCCAGCAAGATCTCCGGATCTGTCCCCCATTGAGCATGTTTGGGACTGGATGAAGCGTCGTCTCACGCGGTCTGCACGTCCAGCACGAACGCTGGTCCAACTGAGGCGCCAGGTGGAAATGGCATGGCAAGCCGTTCCACAGGACTACATCCAGCATCTCTACGATCGTCTCCATGGGAGAATAGCAGCCTGCATTGCTGCGAAAGGTGGATATACACTGTACTAGTGCCGACATTGTGCATGCTCTGTTGCCTGTGTCTATGTGCCTGTGGTTCTGTCAGTGTGATCATGTGATGTATCTGACCCCAGGAATGTGTCAATAAAGTTTCCCCTTCCTGGGACAATGAATTCACGGTGTTCTTATTTCAATTTCCAGGAGTGTATTATGGTACAAAAGTTTTTAACAGGTTGCCAGCAGATATCAGACAGAAAATTTGAAATCTCTCCTTCCCTACAGTTAGAATTAAAGAAATAGTTTCTAGGCTTTACACCGTTACATAAAGCCATTTCTAAAATTTTTCGAAGTTGTTGAACACAATCAACAAAAATATTTTAAAGTAAATAGTGTCTCATTGACCAACCTCTTCTACAGTTTGTCAGAATGTTTAGATTCATTCACGTAAATCTCTGTTAACACTAATTTCCGTATTAAACGGGCTTTAACTTTACCAATATATAGTCAGTTTCCACACTCTGTGATGTTGAGACAGACGTGGACACAATGGGAAGATCAACACTAGGCGCAATTTTATCGTTAGTTTCATTTACAGACGCAACCTGCACTGACTGCGTGTATCAACTGATACATAATTTGCCTCGTTCCACATCCCTGAAGGGTATGCTCCTTGATGATTTTGTGAAGCACAATGTGTGAATGAGTGAATCGATAAATCAACGAATGAGTCAACGATATCATCTATTACTCAAGGGCGTACAAACCTGAATTATTTCCAATCCCAAAACATTATTTACATACGCCTGATCTAACTGCCCGTCCTCCTCTCAGTTCAGCACTACCAAAAATTTTACTGGGTAGTTTTTGACTACGTGTCATTCCATAAACAGCCGTTTACTGGAAGAATCAAATGCTTGATCAGATGTGTAGAAAGAGCGTTGCCCTTGTAGGCTGGTTCGACACGACAACGAAATACCTTGAATGACCAATACAACAAAATAAAATTCATAATGAAAGTGTAAGGTGCTTCTATAACACTCAATATAGAAAGAAATAAACACTCGTTTATTATTTTTAGAAGAACAACAGCTCCTGATGTCATAATCCCTGCAAGCTATCGTCAACCAAGTTATTTGCAAGCGTACAGATTTCCACCCAATCGCGCATCGCCTAATATATATTACACATCCTAATCAGCTACTGAAACAGAATTATCGTTGGTCCACTAGATCTGATCCATCAATGGTGGAAAATTCTCTAAACTCGTCGCCATATAAAGCACAGCAGAATCAATACAGACCATAGCTACGGGTGTTGGCCCAGTACTTCTGAAACGTTTGTTAGTGCAAAGTCCACTCGGCCACGAAGAAATACAGCAGCCCCATAGAGAGCGTTGATAACGTTCGCCGTGTCCACATTCATATAATAATTAGTCTCGACATCGAGAATACTTTTATAGACGGTAGGACAGCAGCGGCGTACACGATGCACACGACGGCGAAGCACATTACCGACTGACTCTCGTCTTTCCAGCTTCACAGTTTATACAGGAATGCGAAAATTTGATTACGTCAGCGACTGATAACTGACTGAAATTCAAAGGCGGCAGCTGACTGATAACATTCTACACAAACAGTAAAAGCGAGGAGTTAGTTCTCCTGTTGCCTGTTAATACGGCCTACATAATAACGACATAAAACTGCCCCAAATGTTGACAAAAATCCAAAGCTCCTTACAAGGATGTTAAAAACAAGCAAAAAAATTAGTATTTTTGTAATAACAGTGGAAAAGCTGGATTTTGTAATCAACAGTGATGATACTACCAAACGTTTAGTACCAAATGGCTTTGTGTGATTATTAGATTCGCTGGAGACCTTAAAAGTGAAATTGACAAACGCCAGACACGTACTAATGGGAAACTTACAGTGTGATGAACTCATATTTTAACGTTCTTCCCACTTACTAGGAAAATGTAACGATTATGCCACTGGAAATACTAGAAGTAAATAAGAATCTGACACAGAAAGTTAATTAGAGCGAGATCCGATTTAAAATGTAACAATTCCTTTGCGCAGTGATTGCATTAATACCATTTACAAAACTGTTTATGTCGTAGTTGATATCTGTGTTATCAACTACTTTATTTCTAGTTGCAACGTAACAATTTCTTTTCGTTTGGATGCAATAAACACTATCTACAAAACTTTTCGTGTTCTCTGTAACATCCCTTTCCTCATTTATTTTGTCTCTAGTTGCAACACTGACTAGTCACTTGATAATGGTACAAAAAGCCGAAAGTCGGATAATCAGCAGATAAAAACTGATGAATTTTTATTCTATTAAGAGCAGTGTGGGACTGTAGTGTTGAAGCAGCATTTCAATGAGATTACTCCTCGTGATCTTCAGATGAAGTTGACTCAAGAATAATAATAATTAATATTGTTATTCATTCTCTGGTCGTTTTACACAATGATACAGGCAGGTCATTTCAAAAGAGCTATGCATTATAAAAAATGTAGATAATATCTTATGGAATCAAATTTGTATATAACTGTTTTGCACAAAAATGATGAAAACCATTACATTCTAATTCTTCCACATATATCATCAATTCCAGACAAGTGCGCACTGGCACCAGTTGACACACTCAGTCTCAATCATTCAATAATTATTGATTTTCGCCAGATATACTTCGACAGACAATTCAGTCCAAATTCAAACAATACCACTCTTGTTTTTTGGACAACAGAGACCTCCCTTGCTCTTTTACAGTGTGACACTCTCTTCACACAGAGCGCCGCTTTCATTTTGCATCAGCCAAATTGACATTACCATCTGCTTAAAAATATCGAGGCGACAAATGTGCCGTGTCCTCACTGCAAATATTAAAAACAAGAAATATATGAAATTTTCTTAAAAAAACAGAGTGGAGGAGGTGATTCACGTTTCCCGTACATGTCGGCACACGTGCCTCGTTACATACGGATTGCCACTAACTGGATTCACTCCCTTATTGGATTTGCCGCGCCGCTGTTGCCAACGATTTTCGCTTCTCCTGCAGAGACAGGGCAGCCAACTTCCGACTGCTGGTTCGAACGATTCAACTGTCGAATGCAATGACCATCAGCTATAACGCCCATTTCCTTCTCAGCACAAACTATCGCAACGTTGTGACCTGTATCGAAGGATCAAAATAATTGTTAAATAGTACCACTAACAATAAAGGTGTAATCTGTCTTGTAGGTGTAAGTGAAACGTTTCTAGGATCTCGGATTAGAGTAACGGATACATATTCAGCGAATTATGCATTAGAAAGCCCATATCACAGAATTTTGAAGTAAAGTAGGAACAACGGTACTTGTTAAATAAAAAATAGTGCCAATGTCTTCACGGTCACTGTTCTTCCAAGTAGGTACGATAATTAAAAATAAAATAAGCATCTGAGGTGGGAGTCAGCTAAACTGTTAACCGCAAATTATTCTGGGACCTTTTAATACATCATAATTCCGTTTTCACCTAAATTAAATATCAGAAGTCGTTACTAAAACAACGTTTAGTTTCTTGTCATTGCTATATTGATTACAGACACGTTGGGTACAACTTACATAATCTTTTTTGTACATAATTATAATGATATTTGCTGCTAGTATGGTAGACATAAGTTAGCAAATTAGATGGTGTTTTACTCTCCTAAACCAGGTAAGTTGTTTCGAATAAGGTATAAGACATAGAACTTGAGATATTTCTCTCTTAAACATCAAACTGCTTGACACTGTATGCAGCTATGTATGACTAATTACAGTTCCAAACTAGTGGGCCGACAATATGAAGCACTATTTCCTCTTTTTCCTTCTACAAGTGTATCACATCACTGTTACATTTCAGTTCCTAATGTGTAACGGTTTTTATTTGGGATGAATACGGTCAGCAAAAATCTTTCATGTTGTTACTCTTAATCTACAGGTCCTGAATCGCAGCTTAGATTCCAGCAATTTGAATTAAAATAATCAACTATAGCAACCGAATACTTCTGGCATGAAAAGTCACCCTCATTCTATGAATGTCCTCGTCAAAGAAGATGGAAGATCGAATAGGGGTTGAGGGCACCCTCCTGCCCTTGGGGTGAGAAACAGCCCCTAAAAGCGAAAGAATCAGTCATGATCAATGCCATGAGAATGTAGAAGGTAAGTGGAGACTAATCATTATAGATACATAATATGTCTTCAAAGGAAGTGTGGGCACTTATTGATGAAGTGTCATAATGACGTCTACATTTGCTAAATGTTTCAGATTAGTCTCGTATTCACATCTCTGGAAAAGGATTTTCAATAGAGGTGTGGGGGAAAATGATTGTAAGAAAATACATTTCAGCAGTTGGAGCGTAGAAGGAAAGCAGATGATAGAGATCAAAAACTAAAGTAATGGTTTTTTATTGAGATGATAATTAAAATTTTACGATACACCTCGTGCATACCCACAGAAACACTGGAAAGGGAAATAAAAAGGTAGACACCAGGTGTGGTAGGGATTAATTAAGGGAAATGAAAATAGGGTAAATATATATAATCAGGCAAGTGTAAGGTAATATCAGCAGTATCAAAAAAATGTTTCATGGATGTAGCAGACGTTATGAATACGAAGGGATGCAAAGAGTAAGTTAATGTAGTTTACATTAGAATCGAAACAGAATCGATGACAACTGCTATAGTTGATATATGCTTTCCAACATCTAAAGTAGAAGGTGACAAGACAGAGAGAGTATATGAGGGAAACGAAAACCTAGTTCAATACTGTAATTTTCACTCCATTTCTAGACTAGCACATCTGCGTAACTCATAACTGATTTAATGTCATTACTATCTAAATTCTACTTCCATTAATTAAAAAACTATTTAATGCGTGTAATAAGTAATGTCAGTGATATACAGGATTAATCCATCTACTTCCATAGTAATTATTTCTCCTTAAAAGTGGCTATTATGGATGTGTTACTTCTGTAGTTTAGCTGGCTCCTTGAAAAGCCACGGTCGGGAGAGAAGCCCAGTGCAGCGACTTGGTGTCCGGTCTGGAATCTCTGTGAGTTTCAGTTTGGCTTTTAGAGAAGGAAGAGCGTGTGATGGTACAGAGCAACTGCTGGGGACTAGTCCACATTGCAACCCAAGAATTGTTTGGGTCGATATCTGGACATCACATTCTGGGAGGTTTTCACATAATGCACAATATGCAAAATGAGGTCCAAGCCTATATTCACAGAAGTCGTATAATGTAGTGTGATGAACATATGCGCTCGTAAAGAATCTCAGTTTTTACAAGAAGTGCCATCTGGCCAAAACACATTTGAAAGGAACTTTTTTGTGCCAGTGGTACGCCTTAGATATTGCTGTGCGGAGGGAAGTCAGTAATAAATAGAAATCTCTGCGTTCCTCAGAAGTGATAGAGCAGCGTTATGAACAGGAGGAAGATTACTGTTCGATGCCCCGTCGACAACGAAGTCGTTAGAGACGGAGCACAATCTCGTGTACAGGAAGACTGGGGAACGAAAGTAGCTGTGCCCTTTACACTGAAGCGCTAAAGAAACTAGTATAGACATGCGTATGAGGAATTTCCCGTGCGACCATTTCACGAGTAATCAGATACAACATCAAATCTCCGACATCGCTATGACCTGAAAAAGACCCTGCAAGGATGGGACCAACGATGACTGAAGAGAATCGTTCAACGCGACAGAAGTGCAACCCTTCCACAAATTGCTGCAGATTTCAATGCTGGGCCACATAAAAGTGTCAGCGTGCGAACTATTCAACGAAACATCATCGATATGGGTCTTCGGAGCCAAAGGCCCAATCATGTACCCTTGGTGACTGCACGACACGAAGCTTAACACCTCGCCTGGGCCCGTCAACACCGACATTGGACTGTTGATGACTGAAAACATGTTCCACGGTCGGACGAGTCTCGTTTCAAATTGTATCGAGCGGATGGACGTGTAAGGGTATGGGCACAACCCCATGAATCCATGAACCCTGCATGTCAGCATGCTCTGTAATGGTGTGGGGTGTGTGCAGTTGGAATAATATGGGACCTCTGATACGTCTAGATACGACCCTGACAGGTGACGCGTACGTAACCGTTCTGTCTAGTCACCTACATCCATTCGTGTCCATCGTGCTTTCTGACGTACTTGAGCAATTCCAGCAGGACAATGCGACACCCCACACGTCCAGAATTGCTCCAGGAACACTCTTCTGAGTTTAAACACTTCCGCTGGCCACCAGACTCCCCAGACATGAACAGTACTGAGCATGTCTGGGATGTCTTGCAACGTGCTGTTCGGAAGAGATCTCCGCTCCTTCGTACCCTTAGGGGTTTATGGACAGCCCTGCGGCATTCATGGTGTCAGTTCCCTCCAGCATTACTTCACACGTTAGTCGAGTCCATGCCAAGTCGTGTTGCGGCACTTCTGCGCGCTCTACAAGATATTAGGCAGGTGTACCAGTTTCCTTGGCTCTTCAGTGTAGAAGTAACCATCCCGGGATTTGCCTTAAGCGATATAGAGAAATCACGGGAAACTTACATCAGGATGGCCGGACGCGGATATGAACCGTCTTCCTCCTTAATGAGAGTCCAGTGCACTAACCGCTGCGCTACCCCGCTCGGGCGTTGTGGACAGAAATTCGTTTTTCTTTATAAAGTGATGGGCCGACCTTCTGGCACCATCTTATATGTGGTTAACACCCTTTTGCCTAAAAAGTTGTAAGAGAGAACCTCATTGGTCAATCTTAGAAAATCGCAGGTGAGGGGAAGTCGGACATCAGTCTCTGGGGAAAGTGGATGTGGAGACTAGAGTGTCACCTGAAATAGAAAACTTGACTGAAGAGATGAAGTGCAGCTCAGAATTGTTCAAGAACTGCATGTGTAGGAGTAAAAAAACTGGTTAACGTTGTAAAACTTTCGTTAGAAAGTGCGATTGTTGTCTTGTTAACAAGAATGTCATTGGGCATCACTTTGCAGAGCCTTTTTCATTGGCACACGGGAGCTGTGCGAGCATGCAGAGAGGAGAAAGAATTTTGTGCTGGTAGAGAACTCTTCGGCTGGTAACTTGAACCATTACACTTCGGTTGGAGACATGGAACGATGCACTTGATGTGGGGACACGGAAGAGAGGACTGTGTATACACATGCAGAGAAGGGCTATTCTAGCAATAAGCAGCTGACTTGTTGCACTGAGCAGCAGATCGCGGTACCCGTAACTTTCCGATATACTGACTGCGGAAGACGATGAGAAATTGCATCTTGGGCGGGCAAAAGATGAAAATTACCTACCATTCCTAGTTGTATTGTTAAGCTCGATTATGTTCTGCAGATCTTATGCTTTTCTCGAGTGGGTGAAGGCTCGTTCATGACTAGATCAGTGAAGTTATTTGCATGTGGTAGTTGTTCATCCTTCTGGCGGATTCAGACAATCACTGTGTGTCCACCATGGATTTGTTTTCCCACACCTCATTCGTAGATTAAGGTTTTATCCCATCACCTGAACTATCCAGTGTCTGTTGGGACATTCAAATTTTAAATTAGTACTGTCACATGACAATAATTGTCTAATTTTGTATTCTCTGCATTTTTAAATTAGTACTGTCACATGACAATAATTGTCTAATTTTGTATTCTCTGCATTTCTTGAGAGCGAGTAGATCCTGTAATTATTTCTTATTAATACGTGTGTTAGCAGAGCACGTTATAACAAAGAGCAATTAATACGGACCATTGTTTGAGTTCGTAGTTATCTTTTGTGAGGTGTAACACCAATGTCTAATTTTCGCTAGGCCAAGATGTGGTTCTACAGTGTTTTAGCTTGAGCCTGAATAAATTATTTGCTATTGATAGTGTTTGCATGTGTTCCCAACTGCCAGCATCCTGACAACGAACTACTATTGCTATCCAATCATTCCACCGTAGAGGCCACCACTCACATATTACTTTGTTCACAATGATATTTTGTGCAGAAGGACTGATCTTGACTCAAGTCAAGATATGCTGGCCAGAAAATGAGAGAGGCAAATTAATTTCACTTTTACGTTTGAGCTATGGAAATTTTGGGGTGATCAGTTGTATTGAGAAGCTCGCGGAATCTTACATACTGAGCAATATGAAGACGAGGTTTACAAGACTATATCCAAAACTATATCCAAAAGTAGAAAATTATTCAATTATTCCGGAGAAAGCTTTGGATAAAATCACAAATGACCTCTACAGCCCACTCCTTCAATCTGAAATGGGGTATGTACTCGAATATATATATATATATATATATATATATATATATATATATATATATATATATTTCTAGTGCTAGACAATTTGTGAAATGCACCCCTTGAGGAAAATCTCAGGTAGAGCATTAGCAAATAAGATCAAACGTGACAGTGTAATCAGTGTAGAGAACTATTACACATTATTAATGATAATCTACCATATCTCCATTTCAGAATTGGAAACACTGGAGGGTTTTAGATTAGTATCATTTTATATTTCTGGGAATCATCCTTCTTCTAATCCTCCCACAAGAATTATGGGAGAATTAAAGTTGGCTGAGTAGAGCCTACTGTTCTAAAAAAAATGCGGCTGGTATGGATATATTAAAATCTTTGAACAGATGATGATTGAGTTGCCCCATCTGACTATAGAAAGTCTCCGTGAAAGTACTAAGTGGCAAAAATCCAGGTAATCTAATTACAGAATCCCTATCCTTCCCTCCAAATCAGAATTCCACAATCGATTAGAAAAGAAATCTAGCGTTACATAAAAATTAAGAAAACTACAGAACAAAGAAAATTAATGAACCATAACAAAAACAGTCAGGCAACGTATGTGCTAGTTAAGAGTAGATATAAATCCTCAAAGTTCACTGCAAAGATCGAAATCTTTCGTGAGATGTATGGAGGATCCTGTGAAGTCATTCGTACTGATCACGCTAATGCAAGAGAGATTGCAACATCTAGAATTAATCAGAGAAAAGCGGCTTTCAACGTTGTGGACTTAGTAAGAAAGGTATTGCAGTTGGCAAAAATAAAACGTCAGTGGATACGTACTTTATACGCTATGTAGCTGATGGCTACAAGGCCCCAGGTTACTGGTGAATATTCCTTATATTTCGCTTTATGTATCACTTAGCAGCCTCCATATAGTCTATAAATCTTTCAAAGCATAAAACTAATTTTCCTCTATCATCATCTATAAAAATCAAACAGTATAAAAATATTCCAGAAAGAAGGTTGAATTCCGAACAAGACACACAATTTTATCATAAAGACAACAAGATCTTTACAAGAATAAGTAAACGGAACAGTTTCAAGGTAAGTATGACAAGTGCAAATAATTGTGGAGTGCATAAAATGGATAACAGACTATAAACAAGTATCTTAACACATTGTGAACAAAATAGTAAGTGATTGTAGTGAACATTACGGTAGGTATACAGACATACTCCAGAGATAAATGAATAAACACATTTATCAGATAGAACTGATGAGCATGATGACAAAGTTAACCAAATCAGGTAGGAGATCTCACATTGAAGGTGTATGGTAAGTCATTCTGTCGAATAAGTAACCAGAGTGAGCAAAAAGCTCGCATTATTGAGAGACAGAGAAGACTGAAGAACGCAAGTCACAGCCAGTGCACTGCATTACAATAGACATTTCACGCAGAGGTTTTTCAGTGGACGGTGAATATTTCCACTAATAGAAATATTTAAGGTAAAGAGAATTCAGAGGTTTTTCAATAGAGTGACTAACTCTTCAACTAAAAGTGCTGATGGAAAGAGAGGCGTATTGGATGATGAGTATTTCTGCCAACAATTAATTAACAAGAAACATTAAGGTTGGTGGGTATAAAGAAGAGAAAAGCATTCATGAATGAGTAGGACACAGAGGTAAATACTAGAAAAAGCTGATAGCAGTAGATGTCCGTTTCGTAACATGACAAAATAAGTTGCTGATGTTGAAAGAGGTATGATAGGTCATAGAGATTCGTACTCCATTGACTGACGATACAATGGAGCACCAACTCGAACTGTTTCATTTGGGAGAGAACAACATCCAGACAAGTTAAATGAACGACTCAAAGAACTGCAAATGGAACTGTCAGACATGTGATATATTATGAGCAAAAAACGAACAATGCTTGCAGAAAAATCTTTCAGGTCGAATGTAGTAGAACAAGTGAATTTTAATGTAGAATAGAATAAAGCAATATCTGCATTGGGGCGATTGCATTAAAACGTACAACATGAAGTATACATTAAAAGTAAGAATTTTTCTAGCGAGTATAGCTAAACAGCGTTTATAGCACCGATGGCTGATCATGGGAATGAAGGGACTCTAGTAAATTTCGTTCGTTTTTGGTTAGCAGCACGATGGGTCCAGGAACAGTGATACTGTCTTAAAAAGATATTACAAGATGTACATCAATAAAAGTAGAACAAAGATAATGGAATGTAGTCGAAGTAAGTCGGGCGAAGATGAGGGAATTAGATTAGGGAATGAGACACTGACACTAGTAGATGAATTTTGTTACATGGGCAGGGCCAAAGTAGGGAAGGTACAATATGCAGACTGGCAGTAGTAAGAAACGCATTTCTGAAAGAGAGGAATTTGTTAACATCTAACATAAATTTAAATGTTGGGGGGTCTTTTCTGAAGGTATTCACTTAGAATGTAGCATTGCATGGAAGTAAAATCAGGACGATAGGCGATACAGACAAGAAAATGATAGAAGCTTTTGAAGAATAGACTGACAGATCGAACAAAAAATTAGCTTTTTAGTCGTCACTATTATGACTGGTTTGATGCGGCTCGCAACAAATTCCTTTCCTGTGCCAAACCTTTCGTCTCACAATAGCACTTGCAACCTACGTCCTCAATCACTTGCTGATGTATTACAGTCTCTGTCTTCATCTACAGTTTTTACCCTCTTAGCTCCGTGTAGTACCATGAAAGTTTTCCCCTGATGTCTTAGCAGATGTCCAATCTTCCCGTCCCCTCTCTTATCAGTGTTTTCCATATATTCCTTTCCTCGCCGATTCTGGGGAGAACATCCTCAATCCTTATCAGTCCACCTAATTTTCGACTTTCTTCTGTAGTACGTCCTCTCAAATGCTTCTGTTCCCTTTTGTTCCGGTTTTCCAATAGTCCATGTCTCACTGCGATAAAATTCTATGCTCAAAATGTACATTCTCAGAAATTTCTTCCTTAAATTCCGACCTATGTTTGATACTAGTAGACTTCTTTCGCCCGGAATAACCTTTTTGCTGGTGCTACTCGGCCTTTTATATCCTCCTTGCTCCGTCCGTCGGTGGTTATTTTGCTGGATAGGTAGCAGAATTCCTTAACTTCATCTACTTCGTGATCACCAGTTATGATGTTAAGATTCTCACTATTCTCATATTTCCTATTTCTCATTACTTCCGTCTTTCTCCGATTTATTCTCAATCTATTATCTGACTCATTAGACTCTTCATTCTATCGGTAGGTCCCGTAATTCTTTTTCATTTTCACTAAATGTAACAACATCATAACTGAATTTTAACTCTGATATCCTTTCACACTGAATTTTAATCCCACTCTTGAACCTTTCTTTTATTTTCGTCGTTGCCTCTTCGACGTATAGATGGAACAGCAGGAGCGACAGGCAACATCCCTGTCTTACATCCTTTTTAATCGGAGCATTTCGTTCTTGGTATTCCACTCTTACTGTGCCCGCTTGGTTCTTGTACGCATTGTATATTAACCGTCTTTCCCTACAACGTACCCCTATTTTTCTCAGGATTTCAAGTATGTTCCACTATTTTACGCTGTCTAACGGTTCTTCCAGTTCAACAGATCCTCTGAATATGTCTTGATTTTTCTTCAGTCTTACTTCCTTTATCAACCGTAACATCAGAACTGCCTGTCTTGAGCCTTTACCTTTCCTAAAGACAAACTGATCATCATCTAACAGATCCTCAGTTTTCTTTCCCATTCTTTTCCATTGTTTTTATTAGTATCTGGAATGCACGAGTTGTTACGCTGATTGTGCGATAATTCTCACACTTGTCGACTATGGCAATCTTCATAACTGTGTGGATGACGTTTTTCGGAAAGTATGATTGTTTATCACCAGTCTCATACATCCTCCACAGCAACGTAAATAATCGATCTGTTGCCACTTCGTGACGTGCCGCCTCAAACAGCGCGGCCGCATGACTTTCTGAAAGCCACAGATCAAGGTAGTCAGTTACATCCTGTATTTCTTGAATTCCGAAAAGCATTTGACTCAGTATCTGACCTACGATTGTTATCAAAAGTACTATCGTATGGGATAACGAGCGAAATTTGTGACTAGACTGGCGATTTTCTTGTAGGGAGGACGCAACATGTTATCTTAGATGGACAGTGATTGACATATGGAGAGCGAACTTCGGGTGTACTTCACTGAACTCTTTTCGGTCCCTTGCTGTTCGTGCTGTACATGAATTACCTTGCGGACAATATTAACAGATTTTTCGCGGATGATGCAAGTATCTGTAAGGAATTATTGCTTGGATAAAGCTGCACAAGTAATCAGGCAATATTAATAAGTTTTCAAGGCGGCGCAAGGGTTTGGAAAATTGCTTTAAATGTCCAGAAATGTAAAATCATGCTCTTCACAAGTCGACAAAACATACATCCTATGAATATAACATCAATGAGTCACAGGTGAATTCGGTAAACTCATAGCAAATACCTGGGTGTAGCACTTAGTAAGGACATGAAAGGCGGCCTTGGGTTTGTTGGCAGAATTTTTTTTTTTTCTTGGTCATCAGTCTACTGACTGGTTTGATGCGGCCCGCCACGAATTCCTTTCCTGTGCTAACCTCTTCATCTCAGAGTAGCACTTGCAACCTACGTCCTCAATTATTTGCTTGACGTATTCCAATCTCTGTCTTCCTCTACAGTTTTTGCCCTCTACAGCTCCCTCTAGTACCATGGAAGTCATTCCCTCATGTCTTAGCAGATGTCCTATCATCCTGTCCCTTCTCCTTATCAGTGTTTTCCACATATTCCTTTCTTCTCCGATTCTGCGTAGAACCTCCTCATTCCTTACCTTATCAGTCCACCTAATTTTCAACATTCGTCTATAGCACCACATCTCAAATGCTTCGATTCTCTTCTGTTCCGGTTTTCCCACAGTCCATGTTTCACTACCATACAAAGCTGTACTCCAGACGTACATCCTCAGAAATTTCTTCCTCAAATTAAGGCCGGTATTTGATATTAGTAGACTTCTCTTGGCCAGAAATGCCTTTTTCGCCATAGCGAGTCCGCTTTGGATGTCCTCCTTGCTCCGTCCGTCACTGGTTATTTTACTGCCTAGGTAGCAGAATTCCTTAACTTCATTGACATCGTGACCATCAATCCTGATGTTAAGTTTCTCGCTGTTCTCATTTCTACTACTTCTCATTACCTTCGTCTTTGTCCGATTTACTCTCAAACCATACTGTGTACTCATTAGACTGTTCATTCCGTTCAGCAGATCATTTAATTCTTCTTCACTTTCACTCAGGATAGCAATGTCATCAGCGAATCGTATCATTGATATACTTTCACCTTGTATTTTAATTCCACTCCTGAACCTTTCTTTTATTTCCATCATTGCTTCCTCGATGTACAGATTGACGAGTAGGGGCGAAAGGCTACAGCCTTGTCTTACACCCTTCTTAATACAAGCACTTCGTTCTTGATCGTCCACTCTTATTATTCCCTCTTGGTTGTTGTACATATTGTATATGACCCATCTCTCCCTATAGCTTACCCCTACTTTTTTCAGAATCTCGAACAGCTTGCACCATTTTATATTGTCGAACGCTTTTTCCAGGTCGACAAATCCTGTGAAAGTGTCTTGATTTTTCTTTAGCCTTGCTTCCTTTATTAGCCGTAACGTCAGAATTGCCTCTCTCGTCCCTTTTCTTTTCCTAAAGCCAAACTGATCGTCACCTAGCGCATTCTCAATTTTCTTTTCCATTCTTCTGTATATTATTCTTGTAAGCAGCTTCGATGCATGAACTGTTAAGCTGATTGTGCGATAATTCTCGCACTTGTCAGCTCTTGCCGTCTTCGGAATTGTGTGGATGATGCTTTTCCGAAAGTCAAATGGAATGTCGCCAGACTCATATATTCTACACACCAACGTGAATAGTCGTTTTGTTGCCACTTCCCCCAATGATTTTAGAAATTCTGATGGAATATTATCTATCCCTTCTGCCTTATTTGACCGTAAGTCCTCCAAAGCTCTTTTAAATTCCGATTCTAATAGTGGATCTCCTATCTCTTCTAAATCGACTCCTGTTTCTTCTTCTATCACATCAGACAAATCTTCACCCTCATAGAGGCTTTCAATGTATTCTTTCCACCTATCTGCTCTCTCCTCTGCATTTAACAGTGGAATTCCCGTTGCACTCTTAATGTTACCACCGTTGCTTTTAATGTCATCAAAGGTTGTTTTGAATTTCCTGTATGCTGAGTCTGTCCTTCCGACAATCATATCTTTTTCGATGTCTTCACATTTTTCCTGCAGCCACTTCGTCTTAGCTTCCCTGCACTTCCTATTTATTTTATTCCTCAGCGACTTATATTTCTTTATTCCTGATTTTCCCGGAACATGTTTGTACTTCCTCCTTTCATCAATCAACTGAAGTATTTCTTCTGTTACCCATGCTTTCTTCGCAGCTACCTTCTTTGTACCTATGTTTTCCTTCCCAACTTCTGTGATGGCCCTTTCTAGAGATGTCCATTCCTCTTCAACTGTACTGCCTACTGCCTACTGCGCTATTCCTTATTGCTGTATCTATAGCGTTAGAGAACTTCAAACGTATCTCGTCATTCCTTAGTGCTTCCGTATCCCACTTCTTTGCGTATTGATTCTTCCCGACTAATGTCTTGAACTTCAGCCTACTCTTCATCACTACTATATTGTGATCTGAGTCCATATCTGCTCCTGGGTACGCCTTACAATTCAGTATCTGATTTCGGAATCTCTGTCTGACCATGATGTAATCTAATTGAAATCTTCCCGTATCTCCCGGCCTTTTCCAAGTATACCTCCTCCTCTTGTGATTCTTGAACAGGGTATTCGCTATTACTAGCTGAAATTTGTTACAGAACTCAATCAGTCTTTCTCCTCTTTCATTCCTTGTCCCAAGCCCATATTCTCCTGTAACCTTTTCTTCTACTCCTTCCCCTACAACTGCATTCCAGTCGCCCATGACTATTAGATTTTCGTCCCCCTTTACATACTGCATTACCCTTTCAATATCCTCATACACTTTCTCTATCTGTTCATATTCAGCTTGCGACGTCGGCATGTATACCTGAACTATCGTTGTCGATGTTGGTCTGCCGTCGATTCTGATTAGAACAACCCGGTCACTGAACTGTTCACAGTAACACAACCTCTGCCCTACCTTCCTATTCATAACGAATCCTACACCTGTTATACCATTTTCTGCCGCTGTTGATATTACCCGATACTCGTCTGACCAGAAATCCTTGTCTTCCTTCCACTTCACTTCACTGACCCCTAATATATCTAGATTGTGCCTTTGCATTTCCCTTTTCAGATTTTCTAGTTTCCCTACCACGTTCAAGCTTCTGACATTCCACGCCCCGACTCGTAGAACGTTATCCTTTCGTTTATTATTCAATCTTTTTCTCATGGTAACCTCCCCCTTGGCAGTCCCCTCCCGAATGGGGGACTATTCCGGAATCTTTTGATAATGGAGAGATCATCATAACACTTCTTCAATTACAAGCCACATGTCCTGTGGATACACGTTACGTGTCTTTAATGCAGTGGTTTCCATTGCCTTCTGCATCCTCATGTCGTTGATCATTGCTGATTCTTCCGCCTTTAGGGGCAATTTCCCACCCCTAGGACAAGAGAGTGCCCTGAACCTCTATCCGCTCCTCCGCCCTCTTTGACAAGGCCGTTGCAGAATGAGGCTGACTTCTTATGCCGGAAGTCTTCGGCCGCCAATGCTGATTATTTATCAAAATTTAGGCAGTGGCGGGGATCGAACCCGGGACCAAAGAAGTTTTAATTATGAATCAAAGACACTACCCCTTTTTTTTCATTTTCTTTTTTTTTTTTAATCTCATTTTGTTCGGTTTTGTTCGTTGTGTCTGCTCGGGGTGGACGCCGTAAGACATCCATTTATGTTCGTTGTTGATCGATTGACTCAGTTTGTTTATTACAGAGGGCACGTAGCCCTCTTACCAAAATTTAGACCACGGGTATATTAGGGAAATGCAATCAGCCTACAAGAGGAAGTTGTTTACATATCACTCGTGTGACCCATCCTAGGTTATTGCTCGAGAGTGTGGGACCCGGACCAAATAGGATTGACAGGAGGTATTAACGCATACATAGAAGAGCAGCACGAATTGTCACAGGTCTGTTTGACCCATGGCAGAGTTTCACACAGATATTGAAAGAACTGAACTCACTGTTGACACTACATTTGATGGCAGGCAACCTTTCCAGGTATTCGTCAAATCCAAACCCATCCATCGGATGACCAAAGAGTATGACATGATTCATCACTCCATATCGCTCGTTTCCGTTCATCCATTGTCCCAGGGGCGTCGCCCTAAGTCTCAGGCATCTCTTAGCATTAACTACAGAAATGTGTGGCATATGTTGTTCCCCCGTTATTTTTAACTGCCTACACACAGTCATTGTGCTATCTGGACTGCTTACACTGCTTTGTAACTCACAAGTGATTCCTTCTGGTGATTTCATGCTAATTTTTAGAACCACCTCCGCAGTGTTCTATGGTCCATGTCTGCAAGTACATGTGTCTGCCTTTTTCTGGTTTATCTTTCTTCTTGTTTCCACTTTACAGTCAGATCGTCAGTTGTCGACTTGTACGGCTTAACAATGACTGAAACGTCGCTGATGGATTTGTTACTCAGGTAACATCCAATGAATAGTCCACGTTCAAAGTCTGCTGACCGACATGTCCTGCTATTAGTGGTTCTCTACTGATTATACAATACTCCACATCTCGTTTTATACTGGTGGGTCCACCTCAAAAAATGGCTCTGAGCACTATGGGACTCAACTGCTGAGGTCATTAGTCCCCTAGAACTTAGAACTAGTTAAACCTAACTAACCTAAGAACATCACAAACATCCATGCCCGAGTCAGGATTCGAACCTGCGACCGTAGCGGGCTTGCGGTTCCAGACTGCAGCGCCTTTAACCGCACGGCCACTTCGGCCTGCTGGATCCACCTCCTGTGACCTCTTGCGGTCAATTCTACAAAACATAGTGTCCACATACTTTTAACCAGATAATGTCATTTTAGACGCTTCAAATGTGACGTTTATTTTGTGCGAAGTGTCGAACAACCCTAGCAGATGACAGCCGTAGTAAACCATCAAAATGGCGTCTGCGCAAGACACTCGACACAAGAAACGTGTTGTAATTGAATTATTGTTTACGGAAAAGGAAACCGTGGTGAAAAACCATAAACGCTTCTGTGCAATGTACGGTAACGATGAAGTTGAAGGAGTAATGAGAAGTTAAAGCGTAAGCAAGTGCATAGAGTGAACTGCATGAACAGTCACGTTTTGGACGTGCTGACATAGCCACTGCTCTCGACATGGTGAATCGCGCGGATGGCAATTAACATGCAGACCGGCGCATCAAAACTCACCACACCTGGTCACTCATTTGGAACCTTTAAGAAATTTCGATGGGTCAGGACAGAAACAGTGAAGTAAAATATGAAAATAACCTTTAACAAACCGTCTTGCATTCAGTATTATTCCAAAATATGAATTATTAAGACAAATTCGCCTGCAGCTACAATCGTTGAAGAGAAGAGCAGCTTGTTTTGGATTAAAACTGAAATTAGAGACACATTTAGGGTAAAGAATATTAAAGTAACGAAGTGTATAAATTTATTGAACTTACTTCGATGATGTTTAATGCGATAAATTTAAAAATAATCACCTTGCAGGACTACATAAAAGACAAGCATCTAAGAAAAATTAATTCTTTGATTAATAACGATAAAAACACAGGGTGGTATGAGAAAAATTAATGAGAACCAAACAAGGTTTTAAAAACTTGGAAGAGCATTAACAAGAAAGTAACTTCTGGACTATCTATGCTCACGAAAGCAAACAAAGCCAGACACACTTGTTTTCATCAGATATGGTCATTGTAGTAATAGAACTGTATACATTTTTTATGAAAATGGGTTTTCTGAAATAACAAAAGACCCCATTATGATGATTCAAATAAAATTTCAAAATTTCATAGATGACAAAAATTTCATGTCTATGCCGAAAGAAAATGAACGTCAAGAAGTGATGAACCCACAATACCTATACTGAGAGCTCAACTGAAACTGAATGTGGCGGATATTTCTGTTAGATCTATTGTAAGTAACATCAATTGCCCATCTTACGAGCTAGACATTTTCAGATGAAGCAAAACTGGCATCATTAGACATTAAAAACCATTATACAAACATTGCCATCAAAGAGACAGTGTCATTGATGTTAATATATTTAAATAACAATGAACTAGCGGTTTATAGCGTATCTTAAGACTGTGTTACATTTTAGTTGCTTTCCTTACAGTAATACGATATGCTGCAAGAAGCTACGTTGTATATCCGTGGCGGGCATTGGCCTCGTGTGCAATATAATTTTTGCTTAGCAGGTTACCGTGGTAACGTATAAACACCCTAACAGCTCAGTAAAATAGGCGACAGAGGGAATTTTTCAGTATTCTGGCTGCTGATATTGGCCTTTTAAACTTTTTAAATTTATTAGTAGACTGTAAGCAATTTTAAATTACGTTTTCGTATACAATATGAGTATCTTCTGTTTTTACACTAGCGGTTCGAGGGGTTTGGTCGTTTTTATTAATGACACATGAAGATCAGTGGGTGAAGGTTCCATTTTATGACGCCTAGCCTTTATTATCTAGTCACCAGTATACGACGGGTCGACTGCCAGTTGGTACAACAAAGCGGCGCCGTGCGCTAGCTCCTCGCAGCATCTGCGTAACACATAATTCTACACCGTAACTCATGTTGCTTTTATGTTGGATATTATGGTTGTTAAGTGTACGTCATACATGACACCATGACACATTGTAAATGTGAACAGTTTAAGATATTTAACATTGTTTTTGGAAATATCTGGAAAACTACAAATCGGACTAAAAAAAGTTTTTTGTCTCAAAGGCGCATATCGAGTGATGCCATATTATTCGAAGGGGGGGGGGGGGGGCTGTACAGGGTCAACTTTAAAATCTTAAATAGGAAACCACATTCTCATCGTCTGTTCGAAATTTTCGTGAAAATATATTTAGCTTTTGTATCTTTTTTTTTTCGTCGTCTGATAGATGGCGCTGTAACCAACAAATACCAAAATGAATTAAAAATCACCAGCAAATGATAATATCTCAAGAAATATACATCAGACTAGGAACGTAGGAGGTTCTAAAGGCAGATGTCGCTGAAATGGAAAGCAGCTGGAACAATTTAATGGTTTGTTTGTCAACGAATTGAAGCTAGTTTGAACGTTACCCAGGAACTGTGAAAGAAATTACGCAATAATATCGACAAAGTAGCGAAATATATTCTGGGGAATCAAGTTCGTTTGCTATAAAAACCGTTTTCCCACTAAAGGTTTCATAATAACTGTCATTCAGATCCTCAGTGATCCTAATACGGTGTATTTTTCTTGAAATATTATCGCTTTTCAACGGTTTTTAAGTCATTTTGACATTTTTTCGGTTACAGTGCCATCCATCACGCAACAAAATAAAAGCTAAATTCAGAAGTAACTTATTTTTCCCCTGATAATCCGGATTCCCCTCCCACTCTAATGTTTACCACTTTTCATCCTTTTCTCCTTGTTTTACGCCGTGTGAGATGCAGTGACTGTGTGTGGCAACGCGACAGAGGTGGGAGTGAGTTAGTTAGTGTCATTTCGTAGGTTTTTTCTCCTCATGGTGTGACAACATCTTTAGCCCTTTTATCTACATTCAATTCCTTTAACATTTCTAAGGGCGCTGATAACAACGCTGATGAGCGCACGTAAACTCCAAACACACACACACACACACACACACACACACACACACACACACACACAGAGAGAGAGAGAGAGAGTCTCTCTCTCTCTCTCTCTCTCTCTCTCTCTCTCTCACTCCCTTGATCTGGGGACGGGGGTCGAGCTTGGTGTTACTGAATGTTCCCCTCTGAGACGAACAACTTTTAATACAATTTTTTTAAATTCGATTTACAGTTTTCCAGGTATTTTCACTAACAGTTTTAGATGGCGAGCCCTGTAAATTTCAGAGTCTTGGTCTGACGACGGTCGTAAAGACCGAAACTGGTAACCAGAATAAAAAATGAATATTTATTTCGATCAGGATTACTTTTTATTAAAACAAAAAGGATGCATCACTTTTAGCCAGAAAGAGAAAGGCTATTACTGAAGTGGCACTACCAGGAATTACCCAGAAAGAAATTCAAGATAGTTCCCTCTACTGGGAAAGTCAGGGTAACAGTCTTTTGGGATAGTGATAGTATCATTCTCGTCGGTGTGCTGCCAAAACGTTCAGTCAGTAATTCAGAGACAAATGCGAAGACTCTGAACTGATTCAAGAACTATTTCTGACGTGTTCTGTATGACGAGAATCCACAAGAAATCTTGTTCCAACGCGACAATGCACACCTACACACATGTCTCAGAAGCCAGAAGCCCATCTCCAAATTGGGCTGGACATCACTGCCTAATCCAGACATGTCGCACTTCCACCTGGTTGGGCCACTTAAGTAATCACCATGACCGACACACTATGAAGATGATGAGGTAATTTGTGCACTTAATCATGGCTACGATCACAGGACCAAAGTTTTTATGAATAGGGAATACCGGCTATTAGGCAACGTTGCCATAAGGTCACAAAAGGTGATGGAGAGTACTTAGAAGAATAGTACAGGGCTATTACAAATGATTGAAGCGATTTCATAAATTCACTGTAGCTCCATTCGTTGACATATGGTCACGACACACTACAGATACGTAGAAAAACTCATAAAGTTTTGTTCGGCTGAAGCCGCACTTCAGGTTTCTGCCGCCAGAGCGCTCGAGAGCGCAGAGAGACAAAACGGCGACAGGAGCCGAGAAAGCGTATGTTGTGCTTGAAATGCACTCACACCAGTCAGTCGTAACAGTACAACGAATCTTCAGCACGAAGTTCAACAAAGATCCACCAACTGCTAACTCCATTCGGCGATGGTATGCGCAGTTTAAAGCTTCTGGATGCCTCTGTAAGGGGAAATCAACTGGTCGGCCTGCAGTGAGCGAAGAAACGGTTGAACGCGTGCGGGCAACTTTCACGCGTAGCCCGCGGAAGTCGACGAATAAAGCAAGCAGGGAGCTAAACGTACCACAGCCGACGGTTTGGAAAATCTTACGGGAAAGGCTAAAGCAGAAACCTTACCGTTTACAATTGCTACAAGCCCTGACACCCGATGACAAAGTCAAACGCTTTGAATTTTCGGCGCGGTTGCAACAGCTCATGGAAGAGGATGCGTTCAGTGCGAAACTTGTTTTCAGTGATGAAGCAACATTTTTTCTTAATGGTAAAGTGAACAGACACAATGTGCGAATCTGGGCGGTAGAGAATCCTCATGCATTCGTGCAGCAAATTCGCAATTCACCAAAAGTTAACGTGTTTTGTGCAATCTCACGGTTTAAGGTTTACGGCCGCTTTTTCTTCTGCGAAAAAAACGTTACAGGACACGTGTATCTGGACATGCTGGAAAATTGGCTCATGCCACAACTGGAGACCGACAGCGCCGACTTCATCTTTCAACAGGATGGTGCTCCACCGCACTTCCATCATTATGTTCGGCAATTCTTAAACAGGAGATTGGAAAACCGATGGATCGGTCGTGGTGGAGATCGTGATCAGCAATTCATGTCATGGCCTCCACGCTCTCCCGACTTAACCCCATGCGATTTCTTTCTGTGGGGTTATGTGAAAGATTCAGTGTTTAAACCTGCTCTACCAAGAAACGTGCCAGAACAGCGAGCTCGCATCAACGATGCTTTCGAACTCATTGATGGGGACATGCTGCGCCGAGTGTGGGAGGAACTTGATTATCGGCTTGATGTCTGCCGAATCACTAAACGGGCACATTTCGAACATTTGTGAATGCCTAAAAAGCTTTTTAAGTTTTTGTATGTGTGTGCAAAGCATTGTGAAAATATCTCAAATAATAAAGTTATTGTAGAGCTGTGAAATCGCTTCAATCATTTGTAATAAGCCTGTACATGTAGAAGAAATGTTGATAATGTTGTCAGTGCTACGTAGAAAAATAATACATGTAGAAGAAATGTTGGCTAATATTGTCACCAAATTCTAACTCTTAAAAATAAATATGTTTAGAACGATCCTCGTATGTGATTCACACTTGCCGGCCTTTCCACATCAGCACAAAACAACGATTTATACAAAATTCTGCAACCGCGCTGCCGGGTTTTAGCGAGCGATATGTAGGCTAGCTTCGACCGAGATCCGCCTTGACCCATCGATAGGTTGTGCGCCACAGTGAAGCCGTGTCTGTGCTGCGACGGCGGGGGCGGCGGGGAGGGAGCGGCGGCCCGGGGCTTCCCCGGCGGCGGGGGCTTCGCCGGCGCCCGCCGTCCCGGAGGCTCAGACCGCCGCTGACCGCCGCCCCCGCAGCCGCGCCTCTGCTGTGCCTCCGCCGCCGCTCCAGACAGACTCTGCACTCTCTCGTCTCTACACACAGCCGCGCAGCCACCAGCCGTCGGGACGGCAGGTAACTGGACTAATGACCACCAACTTACTGGAGACGTAGCTTCTCACGATATCCACACCTTCATCCTCCATCCAACAGACTCTGCTGACACTGGGCACTATGTTGCTGTCTGTAGCGAGAGCAGTCTACAGGCAGTGGTGTGACCCATAGAAGTGTAGTAGCACCAATAAAGTTATAGGTATACATAGGCTTATCGGTTGGTATTTATTCTAATGTCAGACTTATTGTAGGTAACACAGGTAAACTAAATAATACATGTTTATTACTTTTTAAGGTTCTGTTCCTCAATCGGTAAAAACGAAACTCTTACAGAAACAGTTTGTTGTCCTTCTGTCCGTTGGACTGTTCAAAACTATTCTTCTCAAGAACGGGTTGACGTACCAAGTTGAAATTTATGTCAGATATTAAGGTCTACGGTCCCTCGACAACGTAAAGTAATTAAACTTCCAAGTCAATGCAATCAAAAGATAAGGTCATTTTATGTAATGTATTTTGATACTCGTAAACTTATTCATCAAAACCTCTAGGCTACTTCCCGTTCACTAGAATCATAAAATTTGTCCAGAAGCAGGATTCACACTACAACCAAAGAAAAATATCAGAAAACTGTTAATCTGTACCTATACCACACGAAAAAAGTTGTTATTTGTTATCAGACTTCCTATCTGTCCATTTATTAAACCCCTTTTCTTGTCAGGAACGGGTAGATGTATCAAGCTGAAATTTATGCACATATTAAGAGCTATGGTCCCTTGGCGGTATAATAAACGTTAGCTTCTAAGTCAGGGCAATCAAAAGATATGGCAATTTATTTCATATTGTTTGATACTCGCAAACCCATTCATCAAAACCCCTAGGGTACCTCCCGTTGGTACAGAACCATGACATTTGGAAACAAGACAGTTTTCACAGTACAAGTAAAGGAAAAAATATGAAATTGTTAATTTGTATTCATATTAAGATCCCTTTTTCTCAGAAATCGATGAGGTATCAAGTCACCACCCTTGGTGTAATAACTGCAATCTTTTGAGTCAATGCAATCAAAAGATGTCACCCATTTTAATACTCGCAGAGTCACTCATTACAACCTACAGCGAGCTTCCCTCCATGTAGAATCATGAAATATGGGAAGAATAAAGGTTTGGCCGTACAAGTAAAGAAAAAAACACCCGAAAATTGCTAATTTGTAATTATATCACACAAGAAAAATATTTATTTTCTCATTTGTTGTTTTACTTCAAATTAAAACATTCTAGAAAGTATTGGAATCTCCTGGGTCGACATCTCATCAATAGCAGGTAAAAATTGTCGATGATCTCGACTGGTGGGATGGATAGACTTTCTGTGAACATAATTAAGTTTGTACTGAAGCTTCAGAGTCCTACTAAATCGTAACCATCCTTTTTAGGTAATAGTTCTTTGCTAAAGCTGATGGTTTTGTTAGGTCTGAATCCATATCGAAAGTACGGTCGTGAGGGGTATCAAGCGAAATCAGTGACTGGATTGAGGATTTTTCGATAGGGAAGACGCAGCAAGTTATCTTGGATAGAGAGCAATCGACAAATGTAGAATTAAATTTGGGTGTACCCCAGGGAAATGTGTTGGCACCTTGATGTACATGTTGCACATTAATGACCTTGCAGACAATATTAACAGTAACCTCACAATTTTTGCAAATAATAAAATACTGTCTGAAAATAGCTGCACAAATATTCAGTCAGATATTGATATAATTTCAAAGTGGTGCAAAGATTGGTAACTGTTCAAAGTCGTAAAACTGCGCACCTCACAAAACGAAGAAACGTAGTATCCTTTGGCTACAGTATCAAAGAATCGCAGATGGAATCGGGAAACTCATACAAGTACGTGGGTGTAACACTTTGTAGGGATATGAAATGTAACGATCTCGTAAGCTCAGTCGTAGGTAAGGCAGATGTCAAGCTTTATTTTATTCCTAGAATACTGGGGATATGCAATCAGTACATCAAGGATGTTGCTTACTAATCAATCGTGCGACCTATTCTATAATATTTCTCATATGCGAGGGCTCCATACTATATAGGACTACCAAAGCACATCGAAGGGTCACACAAGTGTCTGCAAATTTGTTTGTCTAACCGGAGAGTGTGGAATGTTGAAAAATCTCATTTGGCAGACGCTTGAAAATGAGCGCAAAATATCGCGCGAAAGTGTACTTACAAAATTTCTAGAGCACCAAAATGTAGAGAAACTGTTCATCCCCCTCCGCATCTTCCCGTGAGGAACGTGCAGACAAAATTACACTAGCTGCTGCTCGCACAGACGCATTTAAGCAATCATTCTTCTCGCAATCATGCGTGAACGGGAGGGGAAGAAGCCCTAATGACTGATAAAACAGGAGGCATCTCTGCCATGAGCTTCACTGTCGTTTGCGCGACGGATGTAGATTGTAGATGTGGATATGTATTTCATCTCAGTCTTTTTCTATCACCTTCAGTTTTGCCTTATGGTGACTTCGCCATACACTGCAAAATATCCAAAACACGTTAATTTTAATGAAAAGTGGTAAAGGTCGACATATCGAATAAAACTTTTTTTCACCGTAGCTGATGTGTATTAACAACACAGTTTTGAAAGCATTTAAATATGTCGACTGAGCGAATTATATTGCAATCATATCTGGTTACGTGAAATAACTAAACAACTGTTTTCAAATTCTATTTCAGAAGTAACATAACCGACGTTTTCATTTCGTGGTCTTAATTTCGACTGCATGCTAAAAAGGTTTGGAAAAAGAAAGAAAAAGTATCTGAAGTAATATCATTTTATTTCTTCAGTACAGCACTATTCCAAAAGATTGTTATGCAGTACATTTTCGATCTTTACTAAAGTTGAACGTAGAAAACTACTCAATTTTTCTTCAGCTTATTTACAAAACTGTGAATACCTGTTTTCGCTTCATAAGAATGTGCCTACAGATTGCACGTGGTGCGCACTATCGACAGCTCTGCCTTATCGTCCTCTGAAAAACGTCCTTCATAGAAAACGAAGGCTGCGTCTTCATCACCAGGCTTCCTTTTTCCCACAACTAGATCCATATCACTTATTCTAAATAATCTTTTCTCCAGTAATGAATTCCCTGAAGAACTGTCTTTCTTCTCGTTTTTCATAATCTTTCCTTTGGGTTTTTTTTCTTCTCTATTTCGGATTTTTAAATTTTTTTGTTCAGATCTGGTAACGAGTAGTCTCGTCCTATTGTCGGCCCTTATTCTTTAAAACAAACGTAGCTTTTTTCAAGAATTCTGATAAAAAATACGACTAAGACTAGCTTTATTTAACTCTATAGTGTTAGATTCAAATAACAGTCGAAGTTTAGACGAATGTATGGTTTCACATTTGGAGTTATGTACGGGATGCCGTAACAAATAAGTCTGAATTTATTTGACAGTCCAGGAGATATTTTATAATATACTTAAAACGATAGGCTAGTACCAACATGTAATTTATGGTAAAATGGAGAACACATATACTTTAATGTACGGAGAGGACCGAAAAAACATCTATTTGCTGTATTGACATAAAAAGATGCTCTGAGTTGAGTGTTTCCTGGTCAAATAGCTTTAACTAAAGCACTGTTTGACATTTCGTTCACGAGGACGTCATCATCTTCCAGCACCTAAAAACCCGCTAGTCCGATTGTAGGCCATACTCGGTATTTTGAACTTCTCTTCTAATTATTGGCTCTGAACACTATGGGACTTAACTTCTGAGGTCATCAGTCCCCTAGAACTTAGAACTACTTAAGCCTAACTAACCTATGACATCACACACACCCATGCCCGAGGCAGGATTCGAACCTGCGACCGTAGCGGTAGCGCGGTTCCAGACTGTAGCGCCTAGAACCGCACGGCCGGCTCTTCTAATTATTCAATTTTTCAATGTGAACAAAGAGATTATTGAAGTACAGCCAAGAAAACACATTTTATTACATAAGATTATGCGTCCATTGGTTTACATTTCTTTCCTTTTCTCGTTAAAGCATCCAGTGCAGCTTTTTCTCCAATGAACTGCATTTTTTAAGTCACGGTTAATTGTCCAGCAATAGTCTCCCATTATACTGGTATTCCAGCCGTCCACATTTTCAGGGAAAAGGAATCTTCTCAAAAAGTGAGTCCTGAGACCCATCAAACAGCCGAACGTCTTGAACTGGTCCTTCATTTTATCTACAGTATAACCACACGGTCCAGTCACATTAATGTGACGTCAAAGTGCAATAACCACTCGCAACGGCAGGTGGTGCACTAGACGTGAAGAGTATACAGGGTGAAAAGTATTTAAACCGACAAACTCTGGGAGGTTGTAGGGGACATCAAAACAAATATTTTTCCCTAACGTCATTTTTTCCTATGAGGATTATTTGAACCGGCGGAGGCCGTATTACGCTCTTCAGTTGTTAGAGGCCGTATTAGGATCTTCAGTTGTTAGAGGTCGTATTACGCTCTACAGTTGTAGGAAACTGCTATCCACCAGTGTAGTAGTGCATTGTCTCTGTTTACTAATGGAGCGATACCCCTGGAGTGAGTACACTGATACGGTTGGTGCGTACTACGTAGCGCACCACAACGGACGAGCTGCACAGCGGGTTTATCAACAACAATATCCTAATCGCCGTATCCCGCATCATACGACCTTTGCTGCTGTGAACCAACGTCTGCGTGAGACCGAGTCAGTTAGCAGATTACCTGGACAGGGACGCCGTCGCACTTTAAGAACGCTGCAATTTGAGGAAGCTGTCTTGGAGCATGTGAAGGGGCATCCTTCAATCAGCACTCGTGCAATTGCACGTAACATGGGGACGAATAAGACGAATGTAAGAGGAGTCCTTCGAGAGCAATTGTTACGTCCATTTCACTTACAGCGTGTCCACAACCTGGAACCAGTTGATTATCCACCCAGAGCACAGTTTTCGCAGTGGTACCTGGAACAGTGTGAAATGCATCCTACATTTCCATCCTCTGTGTTGTTTACCGATGAAGCAACATTCGGGCGTGATGGAGTCTTCAACTTGCACAGCTCGCATGTTTGGAGTGAGGATAACCCACATGTCACAGTTACTAGCGCTCATCAAGTGTGGTTCTTCGTTAATGTGTGGGAACTGTTTAATTGGGCGGTATCTGCTACATAGGCCATTAAATGGCAGCCACAATTGGAATTTTCTCGCCAGAGCATTGCCAAAATTGCTGGAATACGTCCCGCTCCCTACAAGACATCGCATGTGGTTCCAACATGACGGGGCGCCGGCACATTTCAGTCATCGTGTGCGTCGATTCCTGGACCGACGGTTCCCAGAAACGTGGATTGACAAAGGCAGAGTGTTTGTTGGTTTAATTAAATTGCCGCGAGAGAAATCTTCCTCTGCCGGTTTAAATACTCCTCATAGTAAAAAATGACATTAAGGAAAAATATTTGTTTTCATGTCCCCTAGAACATCCCAGAGTTTGTCAGTTTAAATACTTTTCACCCTGTATAAAGCGGATCTGGGGTATGCGGAAAAGAGTGCTATCGTTGTCGTAATGCGGAAACGGAGAGATTTATCATACGTCCAAAAGGGCATGATCATTGGCTTTCGGGCCAAGGGAGGAAGCATTTCCGAAATAGCTAAGTTTGCAAACTGTTCGCGGCCGCCATGGTTGAAGTATACTGTGCATGGCAAAATGGTGGTATCCAAAATTGATGCCGTGACAACTGTGATGCACCACGAGTCATTGACAACTCGGGTGAACGATGACCGTGGAGACGTGTACAGGTGAAAAGACGTGCAATTGTTGAGCAGCTGATCGCCAGATGAACCAAGGGCCTATCAACATTCTTTCCTCAAAGATCGCCCAATGAACGTCGTTGCATACAGGCCTCCACAGCAAGCGCCTGGTTCATGCACCGATGCTGACTTCTGTTCATCGGCGACGAAGGCTGAAATTAGCACGCTAGTGCAGCAGCTGGACGTCACTTCAATGGCGACAGGTGGCCTTTTGTTTTAGATGAATTACGTTTTACGGTCCATTGAACAGATGGCCTTTGGCGTACACGGCGTGAACCATCTGAAATCAAACAGCCTGCGACCAGGAGCGTTATGGTCAGGGGAGTGTTTTCGTGGCATTCCCTGGGTGATCTAGTAAATCTGGACGGAGCAATGTATCAACGCAAGTATGTATCTATCATTGCTGCCGTGTCCACCCCTACATGGGGTTCGCTCTCCTCTGCATGATGGCATCTACAAGCAGGACATTGCAAAGTGACATAGTGCACGGGTGCGTTTCTAAGAACACCAGTATGAGCTTTACGTACTCCCTGATCACCAGACTCCCCGGATTCAAAAAATCGATTATCTGTGGGACTGCCTCTTCGAGGTGTTCGCGCCATGGATCCTCAGTCGAAAAACCTAGAGCAGCCGTCCACGGCATTGGAGTCATCATGGCTCCACGTACCTCTCGGTAGCCTCCAGAACCTTATGGACTCTCTCCCTCCACGTCTCGCAGCGGCCCGTGTTGCAAGAGGTGCTTACTCAGACTTTAGGCAGGCGGTCACATTAATGTGACAGTGTATGAAATAAGCGATTTTGCTACCTAAGAATTGGTAACGCCTTCCTTGAATGATAGGCAAGCCTCCCAATCACTCACAAACTTGGAATCGAAACTGTTTCATTAGAACAGTGTCGTTGTTATTAGTTAATAAAACAGTACAATACGCCCTCAGCCTGTAACCTCCCAGCCGTCCCGTGCTGCAGGACCATGTACGGCGCCCATGTGACCTCTATGCTCTCCTTTGGCCGGCCGCGGTGGCCGTGCGGTTCTAGGCGCTCCAGTCCGGAGCCGCGCTGCTGCTACGGTCAAATTGGTTCAAATGGCTCTGAGCACTATGGGACTCAACTGCTGTGGTCATAAGTCCCCTAGAACTTAGAACTACTTAAACCTAACTAACCTAAGGACATCACACACATCCATGCCCGAAGCAGGATTCGAACCTGCGACCGTAGCGGTCGTGCGGTTCCAGACTGTAGCACCTTTAACCGCTCGGCCACTTAGGCCGGCGCTGCTGCTACGATCGCAAGTTCGAATCCTGCCTCGGGCATGGGTGTGTGTGATGTCCTTAGGTTAGTTAGGTTTAAGTAGTTCTAAGTTCTAGGGGACTAATGACCACAGCAGTTGAGTCCCATAGTGCTCAGAGCCATTTGAACCATTTTTTTGCTCTCCTTTAGGTTCAAAAAATGGCTCTAAGCACTATGGGCCTTAACATCTGTGGTCATCAGTCCCCTAGAACTTAGAACTACCTAAACCTAACTAACCTAAGGACATCACACACATCCATTCCCGAGGCAGGATTCGAACCTGCGACCGTAGCAGTCGTGCGGTTCCGGACTGAGCGCCTAGAACCGCTAGACCACCACGGCCCGCTCTCCTTTAGGTGCGAAGTACCACCTGACACTATCCCAACTACAGCTACGCTCGCGCAACCTAATGAAATCTCTATAGAATACGCAACGCAGTCTGACTTTAAATAAAACGAGCAAAATAAATATCTGGAACATTGTGTCGGAGACCGTTTTGTCCACTGATCCGTTGACAGTTTACTTGAAATTGGGCTTTGTTTATGACAGAAAAGCTCACTAAATCTTTTACGCCCTACGAATATGTACGTTCCATGTCAGTATGAAACGAGAAGCAACATAGAACATCCACAGCGAAAAGAAGAGCAACTATTGGTAGCTGTATTTCAAAAGGAGATTGGAGCAACAGAAATTTTGGTCACTCTCCAATAAAGATGCACAATAACTATCGAAAACACTCCTCTAGTTTTTAGGAATGTATTTCGAAAGTGAATTATACAGATGCGCTGCAGTACCTGTGACACATTTCCATAAGCGATTATGAAAGTAGAATGTGTGACATAGTGTGATTACTCCAATACTTTCACCATAAATCGACTGGGCACGAAACTTCCCAAAAAGAACAATGTCAGCAATTTCTTTCACCTTGATGGGAAGTAGTAATTAGTGTCGTGTGCTACGTTCGGCGTGACATATCAGAATGTGATGAGGCAGGCAGTTAGACTCTTAGAACTGTACCTAAAAGGATAATTGTTCGTGTATATATTGACGGGAAACCTTTTAATATCGACATAAATGTACAAAAAAAAGTTTAGCTCATCTCCAGCAAATGGTTGCTTAATATAGTGTGTACCAAACGTGCGAGTCAAAATGTTTAAAAGGGAGAACACCCAAACACTACGCCGCAAATACATAGCTTTTTTCTGACCTCAACACTTTCAATTCAAGCAGTAACTTGATTTCACAAAAACTTTTCAGTGTGATGGCCATCAATTTTAATGCAAACAGCAGAACATAATCTACTCTCAGAGCAGAATCTGTGCACTAAAATGATTGGTACTATTTGCATGCGGTTATTCTGATAGGGGCGTAATAATTGCTCTCTCACCGTCCGCACTATATTCTACGAAGTACGCATTTCGCAGGTTATTTGACGACTGTTTGGTCTTGTATCTTCTTCCACTTGACACGATACAGCACAACACAATCTCTTTAGATTCTAGTACGCGGAGTGTCCATTGTTGAGATCATCGGCCAGCTCCTTCTGGGTCCGCAGTTCGTGGTCGTGCAGTAGCGTTCTCCCTTCCCACGCCCGGGTTCCCGGGTTCGATTCCCGGCGGGGTCAGGGATTTTCTCTGCCTCGTGATGACTGGGTGTTGTGTGCTATCCTTAGGTTAGTTAGGTTTAAGTAGTTCTAGGGGACTGATGACCATAGCTGTTAAGTCCCATAGTGCTCAGAGCCATTTGAACCATTTTGGCCAGCTCCTTGTGGATTGAATGATGTAATTTCTTGCAGGTTTCTGTATATGGTGATGTTTTCTTATTCTATTCTTCTGATCCTTGTTTCGAAACGTTTCTACGTACATGCTTTCGGTTTTTCGGTAGCTGTATGTTTCTGCGCCATATGTTAAAAGCTTGTCTGCAAACTTCTGTAATAAATAATTCTCCATCTACGACATCCTATCATGTACTGAAAAGTAAGGTAAAGTCTGTGGCGAACAAACGGTGACAAGGCTGTTGTGCTCATTGCAGGCAGAGTGTAGCCTTTCTTCACTAGGAGGGGGAGAGTGGTGGGCTTATCGTTCTGGCTTTTTTTTTTCGAGGAAAAGTGCCTGTTCCTACCGGACATCTAACCAAGAGACCTATTGGCCGGAGTCTCGTGCTCTACCCGATAGACTCCCTCGACCACATCATTAAATGCAGAGTATGGTAAATGCTACTGAAGATACGCTACAGACTATTGTGGGCTGCTTTTCCAAGTAGCGACCGCAACGCCGAAGCAGACAGTTCGCAAAACACGTGCATCGCAATCATTGTTCATTCCTTTCCTACCATCAGTTCCTTACCGCGAAGCACTTAATTTAGGATTCTCGACCGTCTAAATTGTGTGATACCCTGTACAGGAATATAATAGGCAGTGCACGAGAATGCCGGAATCTTTCTAATCTCATCACTTTCCATGGGCCCCCAATACCATGTTCTCTGTTTCTCTAGTGCTACTATTTACTGCGCTGTATTCCACCCGTTTGTTTCAGAAATACCTAAAATGAATATGAGTGGTCGAAAACAACAGCTTTCGTTATCTATAGAACGCTTCGGTCGCCAATATAAAGTTGCTATTGCTGATGCTTTGCTGCAGCCGTTATACGTAACCTATCTTCCTAGACAACACCAACTGGTTACTTCTTCTGCAATGGTAGTCAGTTACTAGTCGATATCCTACTTCCGCTGCTATTCATTGTTTTTGTCTTGCCTTTGTTTATTATTAACTCAAATTTCAGTGCTCAGTATGTTATCCATTCACTTCAAAATGTGTTGGAATTCTTCTTCACTGCCTTTATAAGAAAAACAATGGATTCTCCTTTGCCCTTCACCATTTTGAGACCTCCACCTTATGCTCTGATTTATTCTGGTTGTTGATTACTGAATTCATAATTTGCATTTGGATTTTTACCGTGTGCCTGAGTGGCACGTGGCCTATCAGTCTCCTACTATTTAAAGTAATTAGTTCACTCATCATCTTTAGACAGTTAACTCATTGCTCAGTGTCGTGACCTCATTCCTTCATTCATTTCTCTACTAACTGAATCTTAGACTAGATTTCTCCATCCACAGCGACCTACAGCTCTTCTTTATACACTGAAGAGCCAAACAACTGGTACACCTGCCTAAGATCTTGTAGGACCCCCGCGAGCACGCACAAGTGCCGCAACACGACGTGGCATGGACTCGTCTGAAGTAATGCTGGAGGGAACTGACACCATGAATCGTCCAGGATTGTCCATAAATCAGAAAGAGTACGAGGGGGTGGAGATGTCTTCTGAACAGCACCTAGCAAAGCATCCCAGATATGCTCAGTAATGTTCATGTCTGGGGAGTTTGGTGGTCAGCGGAAGAGTTTAAACTCAGAAGAGTATTCCTGAAGCTACTCTGCAGAAATCCTTCTGTAATTGCCCAAGTCCGTCGGAATGCACATTAGACATGAACGGATGCATGTGATCAGACAGGGTGCTTGCGTACGTGTCACCTGTCAGAGTCGCATCTAGAAGAACCAAGGTTCCCATATCATTTCAACTGCACACGCCCCACACCATTATGAGCCTCCTCCAGTTTGAACAGTCCCTTGCTGACATGCAAGGTCCATGGATTCATGAGGTTGTCTCCATAACCGTGTACGTCCATCCGTCAATACAATTCGAAACGAGACTCGTCCTACCAGGCAACATGTTTACTGTCATCAAGAGTCCGATGTCGGCGTTGACGAGCCAAGGCGAGGTTCAAAATGGTTCAAATGGCTCTGAGCACTATGGGACTTAACATCTATGGTCATCAGTCCCCTAGAACTGAGAACTACTTAAACCTAACTAACCTAAGGACAGCACACAACACCCAGCCATCACGAGGCAGAGAAAATCCCTGACGCCGCCGGGAATCGAACCCGGGAATCCGGGTGTGGAAAGCGAGAACGCTACCGCACGACCACGAGATGCGGGCCAAGGCGAGGTGTAAAGCTTTGCGTCGTGCAGTTATCAAGCGTAAACGAGTGGGCCTTCTGCTCCGAAAGCTAACATCGACGATGTTTAGTTGAATGGTTCGCACGCTGACATTTGTTGATCGCTCAGCACTGAAATCTGCAGCAATTTACGGAGATGTTGCACTTCCGTCACGTTGAACGATTCTCTTCAGTCGTCGTTGGTCCAGTTTCTACGGCCACAGTGATGTCGGAGATTTTATGTTTTACCGGATTCTTCATAGTCACGGTTACACTCGTGAAATGGTTATAAGGGAAAATACCCACTTCATCGCTACCTCGGAGATGCTGTGTGGCATCGCTCGGGCACCGACTATAACACCACGTCCAAACTCACTTAAATATTGATAACCCGCCATTTAGCAGCAGTAACCGATCTAACAACTGTGCCAGAGGCTTGTTGTTTTACGTAGGCGTTGCCGACCGCAGCGCCGTATTCTGCATAATTACATTTCCCTGTTTTTGAATACGCATGCCTATATCAGTTTCTTTGGCTCTTCAGTGTATAGTGTGAGGAGGTATGGTGATAATTTTCTTCATTTGATCCAACCATCTACTTACTGATCTTTCTAGTGGTATTCTGCATTCGATTTTGCTTTTCAAGATGGTCTTTCCCAAATTAACCTCTTCTCTTCTCAAAATGTGCCCAAGGAACTGGAAGTATCTTCCGCAGACACGGGAAGATACACTTCTTGTGATGCAAAGTTCTTCCATTATGCAAATATTGGTTCTTCTTTCGCTCCATAGTACACATAATATCTTCCGTCAATATGCGGGTGGCCCACAGTCCCGTTCTCTCACCATGCGATTTCCATAATTTAGGATCCCTGAAGAAAGACATTTGTGACCGTTGATTTGCTTCGGACCAAGAGGTGCACGCCTGTATACAATCATGGTTTCATAGGCTACTGCAAACATTTTTCCATGAAGGCACCGGCCGTCCTGCCCCACAGGAGGTAAACGTATTAACAGTTAAGACGATTACTGTTGACATAATAAACAATTTCCTTTCTTTTTTCCTCGTTTGCATTTGACTGACCCATGTATATGGGGACAAGAACATCGGCTGCTAAGAATAGCAAACTCCCCCTCCTTTCAAATTTATCAAGGGTCGTCGTCATGTCTCAGTAAGTTCCTCGAAAAATGGTGGACTTCTGACCGCGAAACATGGTGATGGTGTTCGCTCCTCTTTACATACTTACCCCTCAATGCGACAGATTTTCTCCAACGACAAATGAGTTGCCGGGGATTTTGCTCAAAGAATTCTGTTTTTGAGTATTCAGGGAAAGTTAGGTATCGGAAATGACCTCTTAGGAAACTGGTTCGCATTTTGCGAATCGGGATTGAAGTCAGTTGTTAGTGACAGATCAAAATTTGTGCCAGTCTAGGACTCAAACACGGATTTCCGCTTATCGCGAGCCGTCGTCCTAACTACTTCGGCTATCTGAGCAGTTTTCCAGGACCGACTCAAACTTGTTTATGTCGCGCAGTCAATAGTGCTCACGCTCGCACGTTTCGTGATCGCCGCCCAGGGACAGAACTTATATTTTACGGGCATTTTAGGCCGTCGAAGTATGGATACATTACTGATACTTACAATGTCTGTGTTTATACAGCGTCTCTATGTTCACATTACAACGTCCTTCAGACAAGGATGCATATCTGAAGGAACAGACACTGTCACTTACGATTACAGCTGTGCTGTTGTGAAGTTACAGACACTCTATAATCACAGACAGTGTGAACATCAAAGATGAGAATCTCCTCGTTCTCTTTCAGGGAATGTCTGTCACGTAATGCGTTATTCATCCGAAGAAAGAGGAAGAAGTCGCTGGGTGGCATGTCAGGAAAATACAGAGGGTTAGGTGACATTTAATAGCCCAAAGAAGCAGCATGTTTGACTGTCTTGTGGACAATGAGCTAGGGCGTCGTCGTAGAGCGGCAAAAGATTCCCTTTGGACAGCTTTCTGCAAATCAGCGTCTTGAGAGCCTACCAAAACCTCATCAGGAGATTTCAGGTAGTATCTTCCTGTGACGGTTTACTTGTTACGACCATGATCTGTTAGCACTAAACGACTGTAGTGCGAAAAAAACTCAACATCACACTGTCCGATGATGGTTGGGCCTTCTCCTTTTTCACAGTAGTGAATCCACACGTTTCCACTGCTAGCTTTGCTGCTTTCCCTCGGACTCATAGTGATGCAACCAGCGCTCATTCTTGGTGATTAGGCGACCAAAGAAGCCATCTGGATTGGCCTGACACACCTGCAATATATCTGCTGTTGCTTCGGTTCGGTGAGATTTTTGTAAGATGCGGGTAAGCATACGCCTATATCGTTGACGTCAATCTGTTGTAGAATTATAGAAAGTGTTTTATGGTCAAGAATATCGACGTTTTTGGAGAACGAAAATCTCCTCTATAAAAATCAACATGGTTTCCGCAAACAGAGATCTTGCGAAACTCAACTCTCTCCCTGCTCCTCCATGACATCCACAGCGCTGTAGGAAACGACGCTCAGGTTGGCGCCGTCTTCCTTGACTTCAGGAAGGCATTTGACGTCGTCCTGCACTTCAGTTTAGTGAAAAAATACAAGCTAACCGAGTATCGGACCAGATATGCGACTGCATTCACCACCTCCCTGCAGGTAGGACTATTACTGTTTCTAGTGTATATAAATGGATCTAGCAGAAAGCATCAGAAGCTCTATAACGCTGATCGCAGATGATGGTGATAGTCTACAAGGCAACGCCAGAAGGAGGTATCGGTTTCCAGATCTGTACAGGATTGATGAAAGTTGCAGGTTTTGGCAATTTATTCTGAACGTAAATAAATATAACATATTGCGCGTACATTGGAAAAGAAACCCAGTACTGGACAACTTCGGCATCGATGACAAATTGCTGGAAACAGTATCGACTGTAAAATATCCAGGCATAACTATCCAGAACGACATTAAATGGTCTGACCACATAAGACAAACAGTAGGAAAAGCAGATGCCAGACTGAGATTCATAGGAAGAATCTTAGGGAAATAAAGGTCACGAAGGAAGCAGCAAACAAGGCGCTTGTTCGACGATTCTTGAGTACCGTTCAGCAATCTGGGATCCTTTCGAGGCAGGACTGATAGGAGAAATAAACCAGGTCGAACGAAGACCGGTGTGTTTCGTCACGAGATCATTTAGTAGGCGCGAGAGCGTTGCAGAGATTGTATTGTGTTGTATTCTATGTTGACCGGGGACCTAGAAACGACGGAGATGCTCCGGCCCCGCCGCAGCAGCAGTGGTCTACAACCCCACGACGACTACAGCAGTCCACTTCACCCCTCAGTCACTCCACACCGAACCACTCTTTCAGGGTTCGGCCGCCGGTGGACCCCTCCAGGAAACGTCTCGCACCAGACGAGTGTAACCCGTATGCTTGCGTGGTAGAGTAACGGTGGTGTACGCGTACTTGGAGAACTTTGCGCAGCAATCGCCGACAGTGTAGCTGAGGCGGAATAATGGGAACCAGCCCACATTCACCGAGGCAGATGGAGTACCGCCTAAAAACCATCCACAGACCGGCCGGTTCATAGGACCTCGACACAAGTCCATCGGGCGGATTCGTGCCGGGGGCCAGGCGCTCCTTCCCCCCGGAAAGTCGTGCGTTAGACCGTACGGCTAACCGGGCGGGCGTTGCAGAGATAGTCAACAAACTCCAGTGGCAGACTTACGAGAGTGGCGTTGTGAATCATAGAGAGATTTACTATTAAAATTTCGAGAGAGGGCTTTGTGAGAAGAGTCTAACAACGTATTACTTTCTCCATTATACATCTTGCAGTACGACCATGATGAGAAAATTCGAGAAATTAGAGGTAATACAGAGGCTTCCCAGCAATCGTTCTTTCCACGCGCCATTAGCGAGTGGAACAAGAAAGGGGTTAGGGTGTAGGTTAGTGGCACCACAAGTACCTCCGCCTCACATGGTTAGGTGGCCTGCAGGTATGATGTAGCTGTAGATGTATAGGTGTGAGGAATCGCGGAACCAAGCGTTCAATGGAATTTGTCATGTTCAGTATGTGCAAGATTTTGAACACTAGTCTGTGAATGGTTTTCACTTTTCTGCTATGGTCTCGACTGTAGTACACGGCTATTGGAGCAGCGGAGCATTCTCTTGTCTTGCAGTTCTCGCTTCAGAGAGATACTGCCAGCCATTTGCGTTTTCGTCAGTGAAACTTGTGTGACCAGCTAAACATTGTGTGGTATTAGGATGGCTTGTTGCCTTAAACGTCCACCAGCTCACACTTGACTGTTGCATCGTTGTTCGCCTTCAAATACATAAATAGTATCAGCAGACGATACTCCACTTTATCAGTCGACATTTTGTTTTGGTGTCCTTCCCCTAGATGGGTGTTATGGTAATGTGGTGGGAGGATGCCAGTGTGTAGTACGACAGCAGGCATACAACTGGAAACATCAGTCTGAGAACGGTACGCCACTACTTGTCAAATGTGTGATATTTTTAGCACAATATGTTTCGGCACTACGTTATCCCATTTTCGAATGCTATAAAACAAGGAAAATAATTGACAAATCGCAATACTCCACCTACTGACAGCTAAACAAAAATATTTTTATCGTACTATATTACGACACACTGAAGCTTCTATGTTAAATGGTTCAAATGGCTCTGAGCACTATGGGACTTAATATCTGAGGTCATCAGTCCCCTAGAATTTATAACTACTTAAACCTAACTAACCTAAGGACATCACACACATCCATGCCCGAGGCAGGATTCGAACCTGCGACCGTAGCGGTCACGCGGTTCCAAACTGAAGCGCCTAGAACCGCACGGCCACTCCGACCGGCGTTTCTATGTTATTAGGGACAGTCAAAAGTAATAACCTAGCAGCTAACATGCATTGTGAAACTTAAAACCCTTCCTGGAACATATCGTGTTGACGTGTTATACTGTCAAGGTGCACGTGTAAGCTGAAGGCCGCCTCTTTCACCTACAAAAGACAGTACTTTGCTACAAGAATGTTGTTCACTCTTGAGGTGCTTCGCCACCGCTGATGGGCCATTGTCTTTTTGTTCCTATTCTCTTTAAACTTTAAAGTCGGGTAACATCATGAACAACATACACTAGTGGCCATTAAAATTGCTACACCACGAAGATGACGTGCTACAGACGCGAAATTTAACCGACAAGAAGAAGAAGCTGTCATATGCAAATGATTAGCTTTTCAGAGCATTCACACATGGTTGGTGCCTGTGGTGACACATACAACGTGATGACATGAGGAACGTTTCCAACCGATTTCTCATACACAAATAGCACTTGACCGGAGTTGCCTGGTGAAACGTTGTTGCTATGCCTCGTGTAAGGAGGAGAAATGCGTACCATCACGTTTCCGACTTTGATAAAGGTGGGAGTGTAGCCTATCGTGATTGCAGTTTATCGTATCGCGACATTGCTGCTCGCGTTGGTCGAGATCCAATGACTGTTAGCAGAATATGGAACCGGTGGGTTCAGGAGGGTAATACGAAAAGCCGTTCTGGATCCCAACGGCCTCGTATCACTAGCAATCGAGATGACAGGCATCTTATCCGCATGACTGTAACGGATCGTGCAGCCACGTCTCGATCCGTGAGTCAACAGATAGGGACGTTTGCAAGACAACAACCATCTGCACGAACAGTTCGACAACGTTTGCAGCAGCATGAACTGTCAGCTCGGAGACCATGGCTGTGGTTACCCTTGACGCTGCATCACAGACAGGAGCGCCTGCGATGGTGTACTCAACGACGGACATGGGTGCACGAATCGCAAAACGTCATTTTTTCGGATGAATCTAGATTCTGTTTACAGTATCATGAGGGTCGCATCCGTGTTTGGCGACATCGCGCTGAATGCACATTGGAAGCGTGTATTCGTCATCACCATACTGGCGTATCACCAGGCGTGATGGTTTGGGTGCCATTGGTTACACGTCTCGGTCACCTCTTGTTCGCAATGACGGCACTTTGAACAGTGGACGTTGTATTTCAGATATGTTGCGACCCGTGGCTCCACCCTTCATTCGATCCCTGCGAAACCCTACATTTCAGCAGGATAATACACGACCGCATGTTGCTGGTCCTGTACGGGCCTTTCTGGATACAGAAAATGATCGACTGCTGCCCTGGCCAGCACATTCTCGAGATCTCTCACCAATTGAAAACGTCTGGTCAATGGTGGTCCAGCAACTGGCTCGTCACAATACACCAGTCACTACTCTTGATTAACTGTGGTATCGTGTTGAAGCTGCATGGGCAGCTGTACCTGTACACGCCATCCAAGCTCTGTTTGACTCAATGCCCAGGCGAATCAAGGCCGTTATTACGGCCAGAGGTGGTTGATCTGGGTACTGATTTCTCAGAGTCTAAGCACCCAAATTGCGTGAAAATGTAATCACATGTCAGTTCTAGTATAATATATTTGTCCAATGAATATCCGTTTATCATCTGCATTTCGTCTTGGTGTAGCAATTTTACTGTCCAGTAGTGTAGTAGTACTACTCTTTGAGAATCAGGGGTAATTGTTATCAGATTTAGAAGAAGTAGACATTTTTTGTCCTTAAGAAAGAGATGAGTCAGCGTGGTAAATGAGTAGACACAAGTGTCCAAGGGGCATATGTGGGCCCACTTCAGTAGTGGTCTCCTTGGAAAGCAGCCACCAACTTTTTCGAATTAGTGTATTAGTGTCGTTAGGTATTATGTTTTCTGCTGGCCATGCTACACGGGTGTACAAGGTTGCAACGTAGTTGCAGTTCGATGTATTGAATGTACTACAACTTGACAGATAATATTCATAAATTTTATGATAGTAATATCGCTGGGGGCTGTGACATACGCGTTGCATGAAACTACTATCTTTGATAGGTGAAAGCGGCGGCCTTTAGCTTACACCTGTGCCTTGAGAGTATAACACACCAACATGAGCTGTTCTCAGAAGAGTTTCATCTTTGACAGTGAATGGTGCTGCTGTTGTTTCCTTTTGGCTGTGCTAATGGCATAGAGGCTCTAAGGTATGTTATATTAGAGGACAATATAAATATTTTATATGGTTGACAGAAGGTGTGGTATTGCGATTTATTAATTGATTTCCTTGTTTTGTAGTATTTTATAATCGCGTAATGAGTCCGCCACCGGTAGCTGAGTGGTCAGCGCGACAGAATGTCAATCCTAAGGGCCTGGGTTCGATTCCCGGCTGGGTCGGAGATTTTCTCGACTCAGGGACTGGGTGTTGTGGTGTCCTAATCATCATCATTTCATCCCCATCGACGCGCAAGTCGCCGAAGTGGCATCAAATCGAAAGAATGCACCCGGCGAACGGTCTACTCAACGGGAGGCCCTAGTCACTCGACACATACATCGAGTAATGTAGTCCGTAACCATGTTGCGCTAAAAATATCACACATCTGGACAGTGGTGGTGTCATATTTTCAGTACCGATTCATCAGACAGTTGTACGATGGCTTCACAAGTGATAAAAAAAATTAATTACCTAACTTCTGAGGTGATAGTTACGACTCTATGATTACCGTTCGTAACTAAAATAATACGTGTTAATTTTTATGAAAAGCAGTGAAAATCACATTGAGCCTGAAACAGTAGGAGCGCATAGTATTTTCCAAAAATGGAAAGAAACTGAATAATTATTAGAAAACATTTCAGTCGCGAGTCCACAGCAGACATTTCCACTACATAATTAAAATGGTATCCGAACAGGGCTTCATACTATTTAGCTATATTACTGCGCTGACGATTACGTACATGCTCCACTCGTATAAGGCGAAAATTTCCCTGCCCAACTAAAAACGAATTAGCACTAACGTAAGGAAATAGATTTCCTGTTAAATTTTCAAACAATGGCAATGCATTGAGGAACCAAACACTGTGAGCACCTGCTCAACAGCGCATCGCTCCACCTTTGGAATGCAATGTAGCAGCGATTCTGTGTGACATAGATTCAATACGTCCTTGGAAGGTTTTCGGAGGTATGTACCATTGCAGTCGGGGAAGACATCAATAATGAAGGGATGCAGGGTATCGACAGTAATGTTCACGAAGCGCACCACCATCCGTGGTGCCTTCAATTACTGCCATAGATCGAATGGATGGTCTAAGTGAACGTCCCTCATGGCATAACACTTGCCCACTACCAGCATCCGTGGCACTGTGCATGTTTCGATCAGTCATTCACCTGGATGACGTCATATCCAGACACAACCATCGACTTGGTGTGAGAATAATCATGACTTATCAAACCAGGCGGCACTTTTCCATTAATCGACGGTCGAACCTCGATAATTCAGTGTCAGCTACAATCGTAATTGATGACTTAGATGGATCAATAGGGGAACGTGCAGGTGTCGTCTGGTGCAGAACCCCATGATCAACAAAAGACTTTTTTCTGCACCATCATCGTACTCTGTAGTCAGGTCAGGCACATCTAAATCTACATCCATACTCCGCAAGCCACATGACGTTGCGTGGCGGAAGGTACCTTGAGTACCTCTATCGGTTCTCCCTTCTATTTCAGTCTCGTATTGTTCGTGGAAAGAAAGATTGTCGGTATGCCTCTGTGTGGGCTCTAATCTCTCTGATTTTATCCTCATGGTCTCTTCGCGAGATATACGTAGGAGGGAGCGATATGCTGCTTGACTCCTCGGTGAAGGTATGTTCTCGAACTTCAACAAAAGCCCATACCGAGCTATAGAGCGTCTCTCTAGCAGAGTCTTCCACTGGAGTTTATGTATCATCTCCGTAACGCTTTCGCGATTACTAAATGATCCTGTAACGAAGCGCGCTGCTCTCCGTTGGATCTTCTTTATCTCTTCTATCAACCCTATCTGGTACGGTTCCCACACTGGTGAGCAGTATTCAAGCAGTGGGCGAACAAGTGTACTGTACCCCACTTCCTTTGTTTTCGGACTGCATTTCCTTAGGATTCTTCCAGTGAATCTCAGTCTGGCATATGCTTTATCGACGATTAATTTTATGTGGTCATTCCATTTTAAATCACTCCTAATGCCTACTCCCAGACAATTTATGGATATAACTACTTCCAGTTGCTGACATGCTACATTGTAGCTAAATGATAAAGGCTCCTTCTTCCTATGTATTCGCAGCACATTGTACTTGTCTGCATTGAGAGTCAATTGCGATTCCCTGCACCATGCGTCAATTCGTTGCAGACCCTCCTGCATTTCAGTACAATTTTCCATTGTTACAACCTCTCGACATACTACAGCATCATGCGCAAAAAGCCTCGGATCACCGCCTATCCTGCTTTACAGAGCGGACATCCCTCCAAATCTCCGCGTTGTGTGAAAAGGCACAGACATCGAACACCTTCTCACATACTCGTGATTCACCGTCGTTAACCAGCTTTCAAAGACGTTCGCGACCGCAGCACGTGAACAGCCGACCAGCTCCACCGTTTCCGAGATGCCCCTTCCCACGCGCCTGGCCATTTGAATCGGCCTTCGTCAAAGTTGCTTAGGACACAGCATTTCCCTATTTGTGGCTCATATCGCTTAGACTGATTATCCATTCGTCTCTGTTTCCGTTATACGTATGTCATACGCGGTAAGCGTCACGTGCCCCAGTGCCGCCAAGCGGCACAATATCTCGCGGTGGGCAGTAGTCGTTATGGTTTAGCTCGTCAGTGTGATTTGTACTGTAATAATGAGACTGAAACATCACGTACACGACAATACAAGCGCGTCACGTCGGATAAACGCTTACCTATACAAGCAACAAGACTAAAGCCATTGCAAAAAATTTCCGGGATAACAAGTGGAATATATTGCATTGAGAATGATGTTTCGACGCTGGAATACTGCACTTCAAGGGCGCCCACGCCCCGGGGCAATCGAACTACGGCTACCCCCCCCCCCTCCACTCCCCCTCCTCGCCCAGACACATAACTCGCAGGGAAAGAAAAAAATATAGTCAGCTGTTTTTCTTCCAAGAAAATGATTTAAAGTCCGGTATTACGCAGGTTTTAACAGATCAGAACTGCAACTTTTTTACGACTACTTACAAGTCACCATTTGTCTTCCAAAACATTACAAATACTCCATACCCCAAGTCTTGCCTCCCCCCACCCTCCACCCCACCACCTAGGGACCACCGTAGGGGCCGCAGTGTTGCACGTCAAATCACAAGATTGGTTCAGTAAAACATTAGGTACAATATACATAAATATGAAACAAATTTTTAAAAATTCAGAACAATTATTAAAAAAGTAAGTTACTTCCCGTTACTTTCTGATTTTCAAATCTGGTCGTTTGTGTGTCCTTTTTTATTGCTAAGCCAGTTTAGTGAACTAAAAAAATTAATTATTATTTTTTGTAAACTTGTTTATACTGCAAACAAATTTAGCGGTTCCGTATAAAAACAGCTTTGAGGATTATTTCATTAACCCAAACGCAGTTCAATTTGCAGCTAGGAATAAGTGTAGGTAGTGATGCAAACAACGGAATGGAAACAGTCGATTACAATCGACTCATTCGATTGTAGTTTTATGTATCTGTTAGATCATTATTCATTCATTTATTTCTTTCGAGTGAAACAAGTATGTGAAATCAAACGACCGAAAACAGTCAACGCAGTCCTGCGCATTCAGTTCTGAACGGAAAGATTCCAGCGTTTTGTCATTGTTAAATCATTATTGATTACGGAATTCTGTTATCATTTCTCATCATTGTTATTGCTGGTTTCACATCATTATTTTACTAAGTGCCAACTCATAGCTTATAGTCCAGTTTTTCGTTCATATTTATGAACAGGTGTGTGGTAATACTGAAATTTGTGTCTGGATCAGACTGTCAAGAAACTTAGCAGCGTGTGAACATAAGAAATTATTTGACGGGATGAAAAGTGATCCTCACATTAAATCCAATGCGATATACAAATCTGCAACGATGATTCGTGTTATGAAACTATATTAATTAAAGAAATTCAAAGAAAATTAACGTATGATGACAAACATTTCTCCAAAAATAAAAAAAAAAAAGGTCCGGCAGCAAGCAGCATATGTTTAAAAGGGAATTGTTGAAATCATCAAACAATTTTTAAAATATGTATCTTACATGTTTTTCCTTCTCGTCACGTCAGCATTTATCGTAATGGAATTACCGGCAATGGGTGCAAACTAGTGTGGAGAAAGAGAGAGAAATTTAATATATTTCAACAAAAAGTAATTTTTCACTTATCCATTCTAATGTTGTAAATGCGAAAGTAACTGTCTGTTACGTTTCCACGACTAAATTCCTGAACCGATTTCGATGAAATCTGGTATGAAGATAGTCTGAATCCTCAGGAAAAACATAGGCTACTTTAGAAAGTTGTATAATTTTGTTAGTATTGTTATTTTTTAATATAATATTCACGAGAGGGATGCAAAGAACGCTTTGGAGGAGGTCGGCGACTCTTGATTGTTACAGATTAGTCCGTGATAGTGCGAATCCAGTTTCTGCTCCTGTGCGTTGTTTCTGAAACTTTAAAAACAAGCGAACCTGGCGAATGTGGACAGTTCTTACAGCGAAATATTGTGAAGATATGAAAATAAAATCCAACAGAAAGGCCTAGAACCGTATTTAAAACTAATACGCCAGGAAATCCTTAAGAAACATATTTTTAATAATATTTATTTTACAATATCCCGCGCAAAAGTAAGTCTGATTTAGCACGTACTTCTAGGAAACACTGTGCTGCAAAAGTCGCTCGAACCCAAGAAACCTCGAAGCAATCTCAGATCAGCTGAAACTTTGATGCAGAACTTCATGCGGCCAGGAGCGAGAGAGACATTAGGACAGTCACTACTTTGCCGCATTTTAGACGCTGAGCTTCACGCGTCTCTCGTATCTTCTGAGACGCTTGAAGACTCACAGCGATGGCGTCATTTACATGCTGTACACAGTAGGAAGTGGGAAGCTTTTAGTGAGGCTGTGTTTGAATATGATCCATATGTACATCACTATGCATCCACATGTGTACAAATCATTAGTTTTCTTACTCACCATTACTTAGCATGTCAAAAATACGGATACACGAACGCAGCCGCGGGTAACTATTAGTTGAAACACAGATCTATAATGTAACACCAGTTGTCAATCTTTCAAACCAACCAAAATGCCACATCCAGTTAAGAATTACGGAAAATTCGTGTTTATGTAAACAAAAACGTAAATTCCGAAAATGCTTCATTCCTTGAAATATACTGTTTATTGTCGGCCGAAGTGGCCGTGCGGTTCTAGGCGCTGCAGTCTGGAACCGCGCGACCGCTACGGTCGCAGGTTCGAATCCTGCTTCGGGCATGGATGTGTGTGATGTCCTTAGGTTAGTTAGGTTAAACTAGTTCTAAGTTCTAGGGGACTAATGTCCTCAGAAGTTGAGTCCCATAGTGCTCAGAGCCATTTGAACCATTTATACTGTTTATTAGCCTTCCCTTGAAATAAGGAAGGTTATCTAAAACATTAAGCAATCATTGTATATGTGTAGCCGATATGGCTGGAAAAGCTCGTAAATTAAAACACTCAAACCCAAAGGGAAAACATATACGGGTGTTTCAAAATAAATTTCGGGGTTTTAAGGCTTTATAGCATTTATTATATTCAACTTACCATTACAAATAATGCATCAAATGAAAGAGCAGTTAACAAGTGGTCAATGTGAGCACCACTCGTCAAATGGTACACATCGAGTCCATGAGCGAGTTCTTCCAAAATCTTGATCAGTGTGTCTGGAATAATTGTTGCAAAACTGCTTCAGTCTCGTTTCTTAAGACGAGTAGATCAGGCACATACATATCAACCTTTATGACCCTTCAAAGGTAAAATTCGCATGACGCGGATCGGGTGAATATGGAGGCCATGCCGTCAGTCCAGGGGTCGGGCACAACGTCGTTTAACCTACCGTGCATTGAATTATGCCAGTGAGGCAGCGCACCATTCTTCATCCAAATGAAGTTCTGTGATTCAGCTCCTTCCAGATCAGCAGGACAAGAAACGCCAGTTACTCTTACTTCACCTAAAATGGCACAGAAAAAAATCAATTTAGGAGAGTCTCGTTGCAACTGTACCGTCTCGTTGAGGTACGCTGACCTCCAGACGCTCCTATTATGTCTGTTCACTTTTCCACTTAAGTGAAATGTCGATTCATCGCAGAATACAAGACAATCCAGAATATCTTCATCCTCATGCAGCAACATTTCATTTGCAAAATTGGCACATAACGCGTAGTGTATAGACTTTAGAGCTTGTAACAACTAAAAACGTAAGGACGTTCCAAGTGTCTCCTTAAAAGTATCCACAAACACACACGCACACACACACACACAGAGAGAGAGAGAAAGAGAGAGAGAGAGAGAGAGAGAGAGACTTCTCTGGAAGTGCTAGACATCCGCAGTGAATTCTAGGGGCTGCGCGTGAGAGAGTCTCTCTCTCGTTCAACATATTCTGCAGTCACTCTTAGTCATCTAGCACTCTTTTCTTTGCGTAGACAGCCGGCGTCTTCAAACTGATGATACCATTTATGGATGTTGTTATCACTTCGAGGATTACAACGGAACTTAATACAGAATGTACGTTGCACTGTAACAACAGATTCAATCCTTGAAAACTGTGAAAATGAAAATCTTTCTGTTCTCTAGCCACCATCTTTGCTACTAGCACTTTCTAAAGGAAGGCACACGAAACGCACACGCTCATGCGCATAGGTACACAAACAACACTATGCAAAGCAAAACTGTTTAAGTTGCTCTTTCGTTTGATCTATCATTTATAATCGTAAGTTGAATGTAATAAATGTAGCAAAGCCTTAAAAATTCGATGCTGATTTCTAAACACCCGGCATACTTCCGTAAGTGTCAGACTTTCGGTTAGTTCACATTAAGTGAAACGACTCAAACCGGAAATTGAGTGGAAACATTGATATAGCTGTGTAATGAACTAATTATGAAATATAACTTAGGTAAAGGCGTGCTTTTGTCAGTCCAGTAAGAGGTCACAAGCATTGTAAAAACATTGACTTCCAGTCACATTCCATCTATAAGCAAACTGCCCCAAACGCCATATATAGAGGCCCTCAAACGCCCAGCAAGGTATAGAATTCGATTTCGAGAGTTCCAGCGACAGCAGCCTCGGATGAACGAGCCTACAGCAGATATTATGTGAACGAGCACTGAACTCCATTGTCGGCCGCGTTGGCCGAGTGGTTCTGGCACTTCAGTCCGGAACCGCGCGACTGCTACGGTCGCAGGTTCGAATCCTGCCTCGACCATGGATGTGTGTAATGTCCTTAGCTTAGTTAGGTTTAAGTAGTTCTAAGTTCTAGGGGACTGATGACCTCAGATGTTAAGTCCCATAGTGCTCAGAGCCATTTGAACCCATTTTTTGAACTCCATTAGGCTTGTACACTAAGAAGGATTTGCAAATCTTGCCTGTATGTGCATCCGGTCTAGCGTTATCGGTTTCCATCGTACATTTATCTACAGGTACCTATGTCTGTATGTCACTTTCATTGTGACGAGCACGTGGACCTAAGGGTAGTATCATACATTACTGTGTGTACCAGAATCTTAACAACGTCGAAGGCTAGGCTGTTTATTTGTTCTGCGATTCGAGCCGCATTGTGTTCATTGTGGCGTCGTCAGCCGACTCTTATCCTAGTTAAGTGTGCATCATATTTTGTTGCCAACAACGGATATGGAACTTTCCAGAGCTGAATGAATGGAACACCATATTGTAGTATTGAAGCACATGTCAAATTTTTGTGCATGTAAAATGTGATCTGAAGTGTAAAATTAGGTTTACGTTATTTAAATTTCAGATACGTATACCATAAAAATTTTACTGACCCATAGAGTTCTTTTCATATCAGTAATATGCCCTGCTTTAAAGGAAACTGAAAGAACGAGCGGATAAATAACCGTGCCACAGTACAAAAAGGCGAATATGCTCCTGTTTGAATTAAAGGTCTCTGATTGAAAAATGCTTTGCCAGGAGCCTCATTCTATCTTCCTCAGCTACTTTTAAAATGCTACAAAAATTTTTGTATGTGAACATATTCCCACAATTTTATGGGACACAGTGGCAGTGGAATATAGTGGACAGTGACAGTGACAGTGCTAGGAAAAGAGTGAAGGAGACAGTACCATTGGGAGAGGAATAAAGAGGGGGAGAAACCGGAAGTGGGTGAGAGCCAGCGACAATGGGAAACAGCGTCTATGACAATGACAACGAGGAAGAAAGATAGAGTTGCAGTGTGAAGAGGCAGCAGCAGTGGGAAGAAATGAATGAGATAGTAGCAGTAAGAGAGAGCAAGAGGGAGACAGTCAGAGTGAAAGAGACAGCAGTAGTAGTAGTAGTAGTAGTAGTAGTAGTAGGACAGAACGAAGGAGACTGTGGCAGTGAGACAGGAGACAGTGACAGTTAGAGAGACATAAAGAGATAAAGACTTGGGCTGAACGAATGAATGAGACTGGGTAAGTGGAATGGATGGGTAAGAGCAACTTACAGCTATGGAGTAGTGAGGCAGAGCGTAGGGGAGCTTGTGCGAGTGGGAGGTGAGTTGCATATTAAGAAGTGTACGAATATGTTCTCATGCCAAAATTTCTGGCAAATTTTTAAGGGTGCTGAGAAAGATAGAAAGAGGTAGGTACTACCCACTTTTCAGTCTGAGCCTTTTTATAATAGGAGCATTTTCATCTTTTTTGTGCTTCGAATGGAGAATTTTCCCGCTGGTGATCTACTACTACTGGTTTACCCGTATCAGACACAGAAATGTATCTTATATCACGTCGTATTGTCCATGTAACCGATACCACCAAGAACTAAAAAAAAAAAAAATAGAAATTAAGGACGAAGTTGTAGACTGAGTTATGAATTGTCGTGTTTAGGTCGCCTGAAGTGAATTACTGACCAGACAGTTGCTGACAAAATAGAAGAGTAAGAATGGAATGCAGTGCCTATGATAAACTTAATAGAACTGCGCTGTTCATGTGTTTGAAAAGGAGAGTTTACACTTAGTGGATAGTACCAGGTTTGACTTATTGCAGTGAGATATGGGTTTCTGACACAAAAACCGCTGAAAAAAGTTGTGATTTCTGAGCAAGCAGTGAGTTAGGAATTACTAGACGACACTTGGAAAGAAACAAATGTATCAGGAAACAGACTGAAGTGTAAGGCATAGGTAAGGCCGTAGAGAACGGAAATGTATGAGGCACATAACTGGGCGAATGGATGGTAGAATGGCTAAGAAAGTTTTATGCTGGATTCGTAGAAAGAACGAAACACCGAGATGCTGACATTCCGGAAGGGGAGTAGATGATATTAGAAATATGCAGAAGTCACATGGACACTTGGCTGCACGTAGCTGAATGTGATTCGCAGAAATCTCCAGATGAGCAGCAGCAGCAGTAGCAGAAATTGAATGACTGTGATGGTGGTGATGATGACGTCAGGATCTGCTTGCGTTTCTTATAAGTTTCATAACATGTGCATGCTTCGTATTTTGTGTTTCAATTGAAGAGGTCGGTGGAAGAAAGTGCTAACGCATGAGGACGAATTCTGAGGTAGGTGAATTCTGAGGTATTGCCAGCTACACAGCGTGTAACGGATACAAGTGCGGATTTTTTAAATATGTGATACCTTAGTATGTACGCACGTATGTGTACGGGCTGTTTTTTCTATGCGTCTAACAGTCTTCCACAGCCATAACTGCACCGCTATTTGGGCTGTGTCTGTCAGTATAGACTAATCGTTTTGCGTCATCGCGTCCACATTTCAATACGTGACCTACTGTTCAGGGGAACATAAGCATTCTTGCGACATTTACTTGTAGGTATTAACCAAGCTAAAAACATACAACTTGTAATATTTATAATCATTAGTATACAAATGGTGTAAATATTGATGTTGCTCAGTACACCGTCCTCAGTAACCAACAGAAATATATGCACTTATACCCATATACCCTAAACGTTTTCTTAAGTTTAAGGACAAGAATACTACACTACAAATCAATTAATGTAATAGACACCGTTTTCTAGCAGCACATACGGAACAACTTGGTTCCAGTATCTGGTACATTCGAAAACATAACAGGTAACGTGATTACACTAATCTTTAGTAGACTGAGGTTTAGCACTTTCTTCAGCCGACGTTTCCGACTGTCGTACTGCAGCGCCCGTACTTGCCTGCTCTTCTTGCGATGCCTCGCCACCTCTCGCCTGACTTCTCTCCCGCGTTGCGCAGTTTGCCGGGCGTGTAGCAGCTCCTCCGAGATGGCGGACATCAGGTTCGAGCTGCTGCCGGACCCCGGGGACCGCTATCAGCTGGGGGACCGCATCGGCCGCGGCGTCTACAGCGAGGTCTTCGAGGCCGTCGACACGCAGGCCGGTAAGTGAGGCTGCGCTGAGAGAGCACTGTTATTACTGGGAGGTCTGTGTGTCATATTTAGCTGTCGCCAGCGCTCTGGACCTGTTCAAAGCCTGTGCTCTTCTATATAACTTCAACGTGAGAATTCATATGAGAATGTAGCCCTCGTTTTATGACGTGAAATGTTATCCCTATACATTAAATTTGACCCTATGTAACTAAACGCAATCTCACTCTAATGACTAACTTTCGGGGTGAAAAGACCTTTCGCACAACGCAACAAAAGACAGGGTACTTTAAACAAAGTTAACCAAGGCAAAACTAAAATCAGAATCCTCAATGTAGTCATCATCCAACTTCTGACCGCGTATGGAAAGAAAATTTATCTTATAGACACAATTTGTGCCAGGCAAATGCTTTTGCTACCTTTGCCCTACACTACCTTGCAATATACGAAAGAAATCAAGAACATGTGTGGTATCAGAAAATATGTCTAAGGCTCCGTTCCTACGGGCACTTGTATCGAAGTTTGACAGTATCGTAGACTTACGTTTTTAGCACAAATTCTTAAATCACATAATCGTGGACCTTGCGTAATTCAGCCTGCTTCGCCCCAGCTTTTAGTGCAATTAAAGCAAATGAAGTGCGTTATCAGTATGTAGTTCACAAATGATCACATGTGGAGATATAGAATCCGTGGGAAAGATTCAATCATCAAAGACCAGGAAGTGAATAATAGTTACATGCAATATAATGACCAAAGTGCAAACACAGGAAAACGGGTTTCATGGATAAACACAGTTCAACAGACCATGTGCTTTATGTCCTCATCTGGTATGACAGACAAGATAAAATTGCGAAATTCTATTATTAATTTCTCAAGCATTGTCTTACAATTAGAACAGCATTGAGATAAGCTATTGGCTGATTAACTTAGAAATACACTACTGGCCATTAAAATTGCTACACCAAGAAGAAATGCAGATGATAAACGGATGTTCATTGGACAAATATATTATACTAGAACTGACGTGTGATTACATTTTCACTCAATTTGGGTGCATAGATCCTGAGAAATCAGTACCCAGAACAACCACCTCAGGCCGTAGTAACGTCCTTGATACGCCTGGCCATTGAGTCAAACAGAGATTGGATGGCGTGTACAGGTACAGCTTCCCATGCAGCTTCAACATCATAACACAGATCATCAAGAGTAGTGACTGGCGTATTGTGACGAGCCAGTTACTGGGCCACCATTGTCCAGACGCTTTTAGTTGGTGAGAGATCTGGAGAATGTGCTGGCCAGGGCAACAGTCGAACATTTTCTGTATCCAGAAAGGCCCGTACAGGACCTGCAACATGCGGTCGTGCATTATCCTACTGAAATGTAGGGTTTCGCAGGGATCGAATGAAGGGTAGAGCCACGGGTCGTAACACATCTGAAATGTAACGTCCACTGTTCAGAGTGCCGTCAATGCGAACAAGAGGTGACCGAGACGTGTAACCAATGACACCCCATACTATCACTCCGGGTGATAAGCCAGTATGGCGATGACGAATACGCGCTTCCAATGTGCGTTCATCGCGATGTCGCCAAACACGGATGCGACCATCACGATTCTGTAAACAGAACTTGGACTCATCCGAAAAAATGATGTTTTCCCATTCGTGCACCCAGGTTCGTCGTTGCGTTGAGTAACCATCGCAGGCGCTCCTGTCTGTGATGCAGCGTCAAGGGTAACCACGGCTATGGTCTCCGAGCTGATAGTCCACGCTGCTGCAAACGTCGTCGAATTGTTCGTGCATATGGTTGTTGTCTTACAAACGTCTCCATCTGTTGACTCAGGGATCGAGACGTGGCTGCACGATCCATTACAGCCATGCGGATAAGATGCCAGTCATCTCGACTGCTAGTGATACGAGACCGTTGGGATCCAGCACGGTTCCGTATTACCCTCCTGGACCCACCGGTTCCATATTCCGCTAACAGTCATTGGATCTCGACCAACGCGAATAGCAATGTCGCGATACGATAAACCACAATCGCGATAGGCCACAATCCAACCTTTATCAAAGACGGAAACATGATGGTACGCATTTCTCCTCCTTACACGAGGCATCACAACAACGTTTCACCAGGCAACGCCGGTCAACTGCTGTTTGTGTATGAGAAATCGGTTAGAAACTTTCCTCATGTCAGCACGTTGTAGGTGTCGCCACTGGCGCCAACCTTGTGTGAATGCTCTGAAAAGATAATCATTTGCATATCCTGTCGGTTAAATTTCGCGTCTGTAGCACGTCATCTTCGTGATGTAACAATTTTAATGGCCAGTAGTGTAGATACTGATTCTCGCCTGCTTTGAAGAAAGTAAAAAGGTCAAAAAAGGACCTATCGTTCCCACATCAGCTACGACTGAAAATGTATCCCGATAAGAAAAGTCTGATTGTCCATGATGTAAAACACAATGTAATTTCCAATCATGTAAATGCATAGCAAATGTGCGAAGCCAGCAACAGTCTCGCCATGATCCAGAACTAAGTCGACTTAATTAGATCGTCTTTAGATCACGTGACAAAGGGTCTGTACTACGAGGAACATCAACACGAGTAGTAGCCATGGCAACAGGATCGGTAGCAGGATCAGAGGAAGGGGCAGTTTGTATGGTGGCCATAGTTCTGTCCAAACCTAAGTACACCGCGCAACATTCTGATTTCTTGAATCTGTCAGAGATCGCTACACTCGTGAAGATATAGTATACAGTCTCTACCCAGAGGTGCACCACGCTAGCAGACGGATGGGTGACTGCTGATGTTTGAGGCTAACAGATCACTCCCGTGAGGTGCACGAATAAGCTGTATGAAAGATGTTCGCAATTTCACTGTCTGCTCTAGGATAGCAGTGTAGATTGAGTCATAATGTGTCCTACGATAAGGACACCCGTATTACGTTGACATCCTGTTGTAAGGACGCTTGTATTGGACACATCTAGATGTAAGGGTCCCTTGCTCTTCTGTGGTTCAAACAGCGCAGACTGTTATTTGTCCGGTCGACGTAGCGAATGTACGCCGTGCTGAATGTTCCCAAGCTTAAAAGATTGCTGGGACATGAAAAGGTACAAGGGGAGACTAGCATCGACATGCTCACGGCAGGCATGATACAAACATGTCACAGGAAACCTTGACGTGATAAAGAGATGCTCCTCGTATAAGACAGCAGCTGCCTTCAGTGGCCTCAGTTCAGCAGCCAGGCCGTGCAGCTCCAGTAATACAGGGACAACCATTCTTCTTTTGGTCAGGATGGCACAGATGCTACCCACTCAGACGTTTCGGTTTAATTTCAGACACGGACGTCAGGAACCAGTCAGCAAGACGCTAATGAATGAGCAGACTTCCTCATATTTGCCGCTGTACAACGCTGGAGACGTTGTGTCAACGAACTCGACCTCTGGCTAACGCGTCTCCACAACGCTGCATCAGACACAGCTGATGCTGACTCGGCAGCGTCAGCTATCAGTATTGATATCGCTGAGTGGGAATACTTGCGATGCAAACGGCGACTGCTGTAGTGGGGTAGTGAGGAGATTGGACAGTATGGTCAGTTCTGCACACCAGACTTCGACGTCCGAGTGGCGATTCAAGGCTGAATGCAAACGTACGGACGGTCCAGCCACACGGAGGACAAATGGTTCTACCGGACGACACATACAACGTACTCCTGGGCCGCAAGGCGGCCATCTGGTTACAGTAGTGGCTGCATATGCGCGTGGCCGGCCGCTGTGGCCGAGCGATTCTAGGCGCTTCAGTCTGGAACCGCGCGACTGCTTAGGTTAGTTAGGTTTAAGTAGTTCTAAGTTCTAGGGGACTGATGACCGCAGAAGCTAAGTCCCATAGTGCTCAGAGCCATGTGAACCATTTCTGAATTATTAGCAACGTAGCTGGCAGTGATCATCCATTCGTCCTGCTATCGCTAAACAGGAAAACATGGTATCATGGCTCATGAGTAATAAAACAAATTATATTTTTGCCCATCAACTTTGATGCTTACCCTACTCTTCTGAGGCTTCAGAAATCAGTAAACACAGGAGGTGGACAAAAATATGAAAACACCAAAAACACAACACTCTTCCATGCCTGATGCGATGTACGAAAACTGTTGGCATTGAAAACGGCTTCCAATAGTCTCGCAATGGATAAATACAGCTCATGTATGGTTTTCAAGGGGATCTCATACCTTTCTTCCTGCAAAATAATGATAAGTTCAGGTAACGATGGAGGAGGTGGATAGCAATCACCCACCCTTCTCCCCAAAGTATATCACAAAGCCTCAGTAATACTGAGATCCGGTCACAGCGATGGTCTGGGGAGATGTGACTATTCATTCTAGTACTAAAAAAAAAAAAAAAAAACCAGCAATACCGCCGGCCGAAGTGGCCGTGCGGTTAAAGGCGCTGCAGTCTGGAACCGCAAGACCGCTACGGTCGTAGGTTCGAATCCTGCCTCGGGCATGGATGTTTGTGATGTCCTTAGGTTAGTTAGGTTTAACTAGTTCTAAGTTCTAGGGGACTAATGACCTCAGCAGTTGAGTCCCATAGTGCTCAGAGCCATTTGAACCATTTTTGAACCAGCAATACTGGGGAACAAACATTGTACCATGAGGTGGACCTGATCAGCGAAATGGTCACATAATCGTTGGCCGTAACGCAGAGTAATCGGGAGGCCCACGGAATACCACGATGTAATTGCCCAAATCGTTACCGAACCCACACTACGTATCACTCTTGGGACGTAAATTCGGCCAGGAGTTGGAAATAGTGTGAAAAAAGACTCATACGACCAGACGACATTTTTTCATTACAGAAAAGACCAGGTTATATGTCTTCTACTCCACGATTTACGTGTTCTGGTATTTTCATCTATAATGAGTAGATTTGAAATTCCAGCTCGCCCTGGCGTTCCCTGATAATAGTATTCCCTACATGTTGCTTTGGTGCTGACATGGTTCTGCAGTGACTTTTGCAGCTTTCGTCCTCAAATTTTTGGACACAATTCTCTTAAATGATTGTTCGTTACGATGATTCAGCACACATTTCCGTTCACTTTGTGCCTTATCAATGATCTTTTTCGGCTTTCCCTGTATGCGAGATAAATCTTCGACACAGTGTCTCTTAAAGCACCAAACACTACGTCTCCCTTGATTGCGGAAGCATCCGCCACACGAGAACCAGCAATCTGTCCACGTTGGAAGTCAGTTAGATTCGACATAACGCACTCTCTATTACACGGTACACTGTCACGACCACAACTGATGGTTGGTTGGTTGGTTGGTTGGTTTGGGGAAGGAGACCAGACAGCGAGGTCATCGGTCTCATCGGATTAGGGAAGGACGGGGAAGGAAGTCGGCCGTGCCCTTTGAAAGGAACCATCCCGGCATTTGCCTGGAGCGATTTAGGGAAATCACGGAAAACCTAAATCAGGATGGCAGGACGCGGGATTGAACCGTCGTCCTCCCGAATGCGACCACAACTGAGACTTGCAACGTAGTGAGGACATTGTAGAGATGCCGTTCGTTTTGAAATACAACAGCGTAACCTGTAGATTTGGCTAGCATCTGCATTTATGTTGCAGTATGCATTTCTCGCGGTGTTCCCATAATTTTGGACAATCCCTGTACGTCTACCAACAAAGCACCGAAACCATTTATCCTTATACGATATTGCAGTGGCTGTATTATACCAAATTACGATGCAAACTTCCTTGGAACATTCATGCATGTCCCAAGGAACTTTCTATCAGAATTTCAGAACAACACAGGCGCTGCAATGTCGTATTTACGGACCGACGCCGGACATGCAACTTTCAAGTAAAATGTCTCCTCTGTACGCGAATATACGTAATGTATTTACGAGTGCAGACTGTAGACACATGGTTGACGACATTTGGAAATTTGGGTCTGGCCGTGGATAGTGCTCGGATAGCCAAATTGTAAGGCGACCGCTCTCGGTAAGCGGGATATCTGGGTTCGATTCCCAGTCTGGCACAAATTTTCATTGTCGTCATTCCATTTTACAGCCGATGGTGGCCCATATTCACAAAAATAGGTCCTTATGGCCGGGATGCAGATTATACGGATCAGAGAATGACGTGTTATCCAAAAGTTGGTTTCATAACTCGGCAGCTATTAAATTCAAAGACTACTTGCGAATGGCATTAAATTCGCCACATTGTCCTTTATAGCCTAGCGAAAGCCGCGTCTCGGTATATTTATTCGTTGTGTGTGTGTGGGGGGGGGGGGGGGGGAGGGGGGTGGCCCGTTTTACCTACCTTACTTTGAATAATACAATCCTTAAACGAATCATGGATCAGTCTAAGAGGTCCAGTGATTTGGTTTTCCCGGTCACATGATATTAATCCCTTAGATATCTGACTGTGGGAACATTTAAAGGAATTGGTGTCTTCAACACCCATTGACAAATTGCACATGCACAACTAATTGCTGTTCGCACTACTTAGTGATTTTTTGACAAAAATGCTGAAGTACGAGGGCTGTTCGGAAAGTAAGGTACTACCGGTCATGAATTGGAAACCACGGTGAAAATAAAAAATGTTTTATTTGTAACAGTTCGTAACTCATTCCATTTACATTTCTACATATCCGACGCTCGGACTTAGGCATCTGTCGTAACGTTGTACCAGCTTTCCAATACCCTCTTCATAGAAGGTAGCCGCCAGTGCTACCCACCACTTCTCTACTCTGGTCTGCGGTTCGTTGGCTGTGCCAAAATGTTGTCTTCATAGCCAGTGGTTCATGTGAGCAGAGATGAACATCAGAGGGACCAATTTCCGGGCTGTATGCGTACTGGAGGCATTGCCCAACACATCTGTGCAAAGCTTCGTCGCATTTTCGCTGCAGTTTCAATTTCGCGACCGAGCGCACCTTACTATCCGAATAGCCCTCATATGCACGAGATAGACTGGTATCACGTTAATTACCTCCAGCAACAGCTATCGTGCGACATTATGGCTAGTCTCTCAGGAAGTATTTGGTTCCAGATATGTGTTGACAAAGTCAAAGTAACTCCAGAGTCAGGCCGATAGGACCACGCGATGGTGACAGAACACCGAGTCATCCTCTGCCACAAGGCGTCATTCGGATGCGATATGGATACGCATATGGTCAACACACAGCTCTCCCGGCTGTACTGAGCTTTCTAGACATTAGACCAGCTATTTCTCATTCAAGCACGTTATCAGTTGACCTAAGGAAGTTGAGTGCACCCCCATCCAGCCCTTGCGACAAGGGAAAGTCGCTGGAAGTACTGGAAATTGGGTCCAGCAGTTAGACACGTTGCTCGATTGGCTACAGAGTTGGAAACGTATGCAAATAGCATTTTTTTCTGATTTTGACGACTACGGTTTTCTTTAAGAATAAGGGTCTCAATTTTTTCATCACACTCTGTAACACACTGAGGTGCCAGGTGGGATACCTTCTAACAACGTGTCAGACTTTCATCTGCCAGGCTAAGTGCAGCAACTCGAAGTGGCAAGGATTCATCAAAGTTATCATTGGAAAACCTCCGTCTCTGTTGTTGTTGAGGTCTTCAGTCCAGAGACTGATCTGATGCAGCTTTCCATGCTACTCTATCCTGTGCAAGCTTCTTCATCTCCCAGTACCTACTGCAACCTACATCCTTCTGAATCTGCTTAATGTATTCATCTCTTGGTCTCAGTCTACGATTTTTACCCTCCACGCTGCCCTCCAGTACTAAATCGGTGATCCATTGATGCCTCAGAACATGTGCTACCAACCAATCCCTTCTTCTAGTCAAGTTGTGCCACAAATTTCTCTTCTCCCCAATTCTATTCAATACCTCCTCATTAGTTACGTGATCTACCCATCTAATGTTCAGCATTCTTCTGTAGCACCACATTTCGAAAGCTTCTATTCTCTTCTTGTTTAAACTATTTATCGTCCACGTTTCACTTCCATACATGGCTACACCCCATACAAATACTTCCATAAACGACTTCCTGACACTTAAATCTATACTCGATGTTAACAAATTTCTCTTCTTCAGGAACGCCTTTCATGCCATTGCCAGTCTACATTTTATATCCTCTCTACTTCGACCATCATCACTTATTTTGCTCCCCGAATAGCATAACTCATCTACTGCTTTAATCGTCTCATTTCCTAATCTAATTCACTCAGCATCACTTGTTTTAATTCGACTACATTCAATTATTCTCGTTTTGCTTTTGTTGATGTTCATCTTATATCCTCCTTTGAAGGCACTGTCCATTCCGTTCAACTACTCTTCCAGGTCTTTGCTGTCTCTGACAGAATTACAATGTCATCGCCAAACCTCAAAGTTTTTATGTCTTCTCCATGGATTTTAATTCCTACTCCAAAGTTTTCTTTTGTTTCCTTTACCGCTTGCTTAATATATAGATGGAATAACTCCAGGGATAAGCTACAACCCTGTCCCACTCCCTTCCCAACCACTGCTTCCCTTTCACGCCCCTCGACTCTTATAACCGCCATCTGCTTTCCGTACAAATTGAAAATAGCCTTTTGCTCCCTATATTTTACCCCGGCCACCTTCAGAAATTGAAAGAGAGTGTTCCAGTCAACATTGTCAAAAGCTTTCTGTAAGTCTACAAATGCTAGAAACGTAGTTTTGCCTTCCCGTAATCTATCTTCTAAGATAAGTCGTAGTATCAGTATTACCTCACGTGTTCCAACATTTCTACGGAATCCGAACTGATCTTCTCCAAGGTCGGCTTCTACTACTCTCTGTCTCTATAGCTGCGAAAGTGTTGCTGGTGCAGGATTTTTTGCACGAACTGAACTCTCGATTATGTCCCATAAATATTCAATGCGATCCATTTCGGGCAATCTCCATGGCCAAATCATTCGCTCTAAATGTCCAGAACGTTTTCAGACGAATCACGAACAATTATGGCTGAGTGCATGACGCATTGTCATCCATAAAAATTCCATCGTTGTTTGGGAACATGAATTCGATGTATGGCTGCAGATGGTCTCCAAGAAGCCGAACATAACCATTTCCACTCAATGATCGGTTCAGTTGTACCAGAGGATCCATTGACTTACATGTAAACACAGTCCAAACCCTTCTACATCTACATCTACATTTATACTCCGCAAGCCACCCAACGGTGTGTGGCGGAGGGCACTTTACGTGCCACTGTCATTACCTCCCTTTCCTGTTCCAGTCGCGTATGGTTCGCGGGAAGAACGACTGTCTGAAAGCCTCCGTGCGCGCTCTAATCTCTCTAATTTTACATTCGTGATCTCCTCGGGAGGTATAAGTAGGGGGAAGCAATATATTCGATACCTCATCCAGAAACGCACCCTCTCGAAACCTGGCGAGCAAGCTACACCGCGATGCAGAGCGCCTCTCTTGCAGAGTCTGCCACTTGAGTTTATTAAACATCTCCGTAAGGGTATCACGGTTACCAAATAACCCTGTGACGAAACGCGCCGCTCTTCTTTGGATCTTCTATATTTCCTCCGTCAACCCGATCTGGTACGGATCCCACACTGATGAACAATACTCAAGTATATGTCGAACGAGTGTTTTGTAAGCCACCTCCTTTGTTGATGGACTACATTTTCTAAGCACTCTCCCAATGAATCTCAACCTGGTACCCGCCTTACCAACAATTAATTTTATATGATCATTCCACTTCAAATCGTTCCGCACGCATACTCCCAGATATTTTACAGAAGTAACTGCTACCAGTGTTTGTTCCGCTATCATATAATCATACAATAAAGGATCCTTCTTTCTATGTATTCGCAATACATTACATTTGTCTATGTTAAGGGTCAGTTGCCACTCCCTGCACCAAGTGCCTATCCGCTGCAGATCTTCCTGCATTTCGCTACAATTTTCTAATGCTGCAACTTCTCTGTATACTACAGAATCATCCGCGAAAAGCCGCATGGAACTTCCGACACTATCTACTAGGTCATTTATATATATTGTGAAAAGCAATGGTCCCATAACACTCCCCTGCCGCCGTTGGATAAGCAGCTGCAGCAGCAAGTCGTATACTCCTAGCTCACTCATTTGTTACATAGTTTAATTCTTAATTTCTTTGCGTGTTTTTGGTACTTGCAATGTTTAATTCATAAATTTCGGGCGTATTATAGTATTTGAGAGTTGTAGCATCGCGTTTTAGTATCTGAATAGTGTAAATTCGCGTAGTCGATTGTCTTCTGTAATTTGTTTTGAACGGCCAGTGTCAGATGGTCACAGTCAGTGTGCTCCCTGCCGCCGTTGGATAAGCAGCTGCAGCAGCAAGTCGTATACTCCTAGCTCACTCATTTGTTACATAGTTTAATTCTTAATTTCATTGCGTGTTTTTGGTACTTGCATTGTTTAATTCATAAATTTCGGGCGTATTATAGTATTTGAGAGTGTAGCATCGCGTTTTAGTACCTGAATAGTGTAAATTCGCGTAGTCTCCTTCCGCCGCCGAGCAGTGTCAGCAGTGCGCAAGTAGCAGCATTACTGCATTTACTAGGCAATCTTGTATTTTAATAACCGTTTAAATTTTGTCGATTTGTTTGCGCTCTCTGTAGATTAGTGCCTTGTTGATAATCTGGGGCCGGCCAGTGTGGCCGAGCGGTTCTAGGCGCTTCACTTTGAAACCGCACGACAGCTACGGTTGCAGGTTCGAATCCTGCTTCGGGCATGGATGTGTGTGCTGTTCTTAGGTTAGTTAGGTTCAAGTAGTTCTAAGTTCTAGGGGACTGATGACCTCAGATGTTTAAAGTCCCATAGTACTCAGAGCCATTTGAACCATTTGATAACCTGCGTCCATCGCTTCGTGGGGTCTGCGCCACACTTCAACCCCACCATAAGCTCTTACCAACTGAAATGGGGGCTCATCTGACCAGACCACGGTTTTTAAGTCATCTAGGATCCCATCGATACCTTAACGATCTCTGGAGAAGAGCTGCAGGCGATGTCGTGCTGTTAGCAAATGCACTCGCGTCGGTCGTCTGCTTCCATGGCTCGTTAACGTCAAATTTCGCCGCACTGTCCTAATGGAAACGTTCGTTGTATGTCCCACATTGATCTCTGCGGTTACTCCACCTAGTGTTGCTTGTCTGTTAGCAGCGACAACTCTATGCGAAAGCCACGTCTCTTGGTCGTTAAGTGAAGGCCGTCGGCCACTGCGTTGTCCGTGGTGAGAGAAAATCTCTGAAATGTGCTATCCTCGGTACACTATTGACACTGTTGACCTTAGAATACTGAATTCCCTAACGACGTACGAAATGAAATATCCCATGCGTCTAGTTCCAACTGCTAATCTGTATTCAAAGTCTGTTAATTCCGATTGTGCTGCCATAACGAAGTCGGAAACCTATTCATATAAATCATCTGAGTCCAAATGTCAGCTCCGCCAATGCGCTGTTCTTTTATATCTTGCGTACACGATACTACAGCCTGTATGTGCATATCGCTATCCCACGACTTCGAGTATGGAATGACTTTCTGCTACATACAGAACGCCGGCCGGAGTGGCCGAGCGGTTCTAGGCGCTACGGTCGCAGGCTCGAATCTTGCCTCGGGCATGGACGTGTGTGATGTCCTTAGTATAGTTAGGTTTACGTAGTTCTAAGTTCTAGGGGACTGATAACCTCAGAAGTCCCATAGTGCTCAGAGCCATTGAAAGGTGTATCAGAACAGAAAAGTAAAGAAAAGACGAACTGCTGGGAGTAGTTTAGCCAATAACCAACAGTCCCACCCCGATTCTTCAAAGAATCGAACACTGGATGAGTCTAGTCTGGGTGATTTGGGATTCGTCTAAAGAAAAACTGGTTTTCCACTCTTCTCGATGTTTATGACGTCATACCTCGTGTACTATGTAATGTACGATGATACAATTTTGCAAGTAAATTCAGTGGTATACATTAATGCTGCCTGCTGACTTTTTAGCGAACAGAGTGAGTAGTAAAGGAGTAATAAATCAAAACGTCATGCCTGGTGCTGAGGCTTTACTACATGAACGAGAATGTAGTAAGCAGTAAACATTTCATCTTTCATAATTGTCAGCGACAAAAATTTATCGAAAAGGTTTGAAATTATTTGTAAACTTTGTTGAAAGCCACTGAGTGCCCTCATTCTCAAATGCTGTACGAATGATCTGCTCACCGTGACTTGTGTTGCCCCAAGACATATCGTATACACAATTTACAACTTTAGTACTTGACTTCATTTGTTAAACCTTTAACGTGAGATTGCACATCATATGATAGTGTCTTAAACTTTTAAATGAGTCAATAATTATATGAAATACTGAAATTCAAATTTTTGTTGCCCTGGAAATCTGCACATAGGCAACCTGCAATTGTAAGCGGGAGACCGTTTTAGTCGTTTAGTAGATTAGTGTGTTTCATTTCTTTAATTATTGTTACTTGTATGACCTTTGCAACCTGGCGGCAAGCGCATCCAGAAGTTCGTAAGAGGCATGTATAAAATTCGCATAAATGGCAGTGCATGGCGCTCTCAGGCAAGCCTGGAGGAAGTACAGTGTTTGCATATTACTGCTGACTTTCGCTTCGTTCATTGACAAAATGTTTCGAGCATTGTTCGACCAGCGTGCTTCATTTAGAGTACGTAGTTTTACGAAATCTTTACAGTTTGATCATCTTATGTAGGAAGTCGTTAATTTTGTATTTGCCAGCTACAATACATACCTATGGTTCTGTAAATATTTCGTTGCGTGAAAAATAGTATATACCTTTTCTATCCCTTTCAGCATTTACATAAATCTAACCGAGTAAATATTTCGCTATAGCGTTGTTCCTAGCACTACAACATATTATTTGATATCCTCAGACAACGCGTGGCTCTTGCAAAGGATGAACTAATGTGCACACTGAGATTGGCTGGAGGTGATGTGTCAAAATGTTTAAGATACGAGAGCATTACTCTGCTTGCAGGTGGTAAGCGCGTCGCCGTGAAGATCCAGCCGGTGTCGGAGGACATCCTCCAGGACATTCGGGAAGAGTTCCGCGTACTGCGGGACCTATCGACGCACCCCAACCTGCCAGATTTCTACGGCGTTTACATGAAGAGGGCCACCAACAGAGTGGATCCCGACAAGCTCTGGTTCGTCATGGAGGTAAGCACCAGCATCTTCTGATCGTTCTTTGTCAAGACATTGGTAAGTTAGTTACTCGCATGATCCATAGATTTATATTTCCTACAAAAAAATGGAAATGTCGTGTGGCTAGGGCCTCCCGTCGGGTAGACCGTTCGCCTGGTGCAGGTCTTTCGATTTGACGCCACTTCGGCGACCTGCGCGTCGATGGGAATGAAATGATGATGATTAGGACAACACAACACCCAGTCCCTGAGCGGAGGAAATCTCCGACCCAGCCGGGAATCGAACCCGGGCCCTTAGGATTGACAGTCTGTCGCCCATTATTATGTGGAACGTATCACTAATGAAATCTTCTCGAGTTATCATCCGAGTCGTCGCCTCGTATTGTCGCAAAGTTTCGGCAAGTCCTACCCCTCATCTCCAGGTGAAGTGTACAGTTCATGTCCAGCTTGTTTCTTTACAGCCTCCGAATTGCAGATTCCTCTTTTCCTAGGGCGCAACGGGTGGGCCAGTCGCGTGCCTGCGGAAGAAATATCGCGGCCCAGTGGTTGGTGGGCCTCCTGGCGGTGTGGAGGGAGTCCGGGCGTCGAACCCTAGTGCTGGTTCCTACTCCACCTATACCTCCACCTCTTTAGAACGTTTCTAACGTTACTAGCTCCACATCCCATACTGAGCTCTGTTGGAAACCGCTGTCCTGGTTAACAAGAACTTCATGTACTCTTATTGCCACTGTCCCTTTGATGACCGAATTCAAGAAAGTGCAGGCATGGCATAGCACATTTCCCCGTATAAAAACAAACTTGTTTTTCGTTGATTCTGTGCTGTGCCAATACAGACTTCTCGGTTTTGTCGAGGTCCTGTCACGTTCTGAACAACGCTGGAAGATGCTTTCTGGGCGATGTACTACATGCCACATTCGCAGCTGATGCTGTAGACGCCAAGTGCCCCTATCCCTAGTTGGTCTCTGACTGATACAAGCATATTCTTGAGGAAATGAAATCATAATACTGCATTATTGGCCGGCAGATCCCGTTTGGGATTGTTAGTGCGCCTGTAACAAGTTTTTCTATTTGGCTTCACTTCGGCGACTTTCGCATCTTTGCGATGAAGACGGAATAAAATAATTACAACGTTAACATAGTCATCGAATGAAGAAAACCTGACGCTCCGTGGTCTCGAGGCAGCGACGCTAACCACTAGACAATGAACTACTGTCAGATTCTTGTTTTTAACCTTTGAGTGGAAAATGGTTTTCATGTTTTGCTGCTCCATTATCCTGGCCCTGCATGTAAACCATACTTTTTGTCTGAAGATGACAAGAGGAAACTCGTTGAAACATTGTGAGAACATATTGCCACGACTCAATTGATAGATGAGACGATTTTATCAATGAAGTTCGTAGAGATTGTTGGTATTCTAGTATACGTTTCACTATGTTTACAATTAACATACGTGTGCTTTGAGCAAACATGGCTCATTTTTATAATACACTGGAGAGCCAAAGAAACTGGTACACTTGCCTAATATCGCGTAAGGTCCCCGCGAGCACGGCTAAGTGCCACAGCATGACGTGGCATGGACTCAACTAGTGTCAGAAGTAGTGCTGGAGGGAGCTGGCACCAGGAATCCTGCAGGGCTGTCCATAAATCCGTAAGAGTACGAAGGGGTGGAGATCTCTTCTGAACAGCACGTCGCAAGGCATCCGAGTTATGCTCAATAATGTTTGGCGGCCAGCGGAAGTGTTTAAACTCAGAAGAGTGTCCCTGTAGCCACTCTGTAGCAATTCAGGACTTGTGAAGTGTCGCATTGTCCTGCTAGAATTGCCCCAGTCCGCCGGAATGCACAATGGATGTGAATGGATGCAGGTGAGCAGATACGATGTTTATGTACATTCCACCTGTCATAGTCATATCTAGATGTATCAGGAGTCCCATATCACTCCAACTGCACGCGCCCCACACCATTACAGAGCCTTCACCTGCTTGAACAGTCCCCTGCCGACATGCAGGATCCATGGATTTATGACGGTGTCTCCATACTCTTACACGTTCATCCGCTCGATACAATTTGAAACGAGTCTCGTTCGACCAGGCAACATGTTCCCAGTCATCAACAGTCCAATGTCGGTGTTGACGGGACCAGGCGAGGCCTAAATCTTTGTCATCAAGGGTGCAGTGATCAAGGGTACACGAGTGGACCTTCGGCTCCGAAAGCCCATATCGAAGATGTTTTGTTTAATGGCTTGCACGCTGACACTTGTTGATGGCCCAGCATTGAAATCTGCAGCAATGTGTTGAAGTGTTGCACTTGTTTTACGTTGAACAATTCTGTTCACTCGTCGTTGGTCCCGTTCTTGCAGGATATTTTTCCGGCTGCAGTGATGTCGGAGATTTGATGTTTTACCGAATTCCAGATATTCACGATACACTCGTGAAATGGTCGCACGGGAAAATTCTCACTTCATCGCTAATTGTGTCCCATCACTCGTGCGCCGACTATAACACCACGTTCAAACTCACTTAAATCTTGCTAACCTACCATTGTAACAGCAGTAACTGATCTACATTTATTGTCTCATATAGGCGTTGCCGACCGCAGTGCAGTATTCTGACTTTTTACATATCTCTGTATTGAATACGCGTGCCTATACCAGTTTCTTTGGCGGTTCAGCGTAGTTTTGTTTGTATGAAAATTAAAGCTAATGCTGTTTTCAGTGTGAAGATGAGTTTTAACACCATCATGATTTATTTAGCATGGTCTTATTACTGGTGTTAGGTCGGTGCCTTCCTGGCAACTGGCCCAATGTTACAGGTGGACGTACAGTTTCCTGTGGGCTCCCTGCCATTACGTAACTTGACATATTTCACTTGGAAATCAGTCAGATGCACTGAAATGAAATGAAGGATCTTTGAGGACGAAATTAATGATGTGCAGTAACATAATGTGATGTCAGTGCAAACCGTTCAGATATACTGACCTGCGATGCGATGGATATGTAGCGGTAACTGAAAATTTTTGCCACATCTGGACTCGGACCCAGATTTCCTGCTAATGTAATACAATCACCTTAACTATTATGCTGCTAAGGTAGCCTGAAAACTTGGCTCAGACTGTCACTGATCTTTCAACCTGTAATAAGATTTGAAAGCAAATAAATCACCCGATCCGGATGGCATCCCAATTCGGTTTTACGATGAGTACTCTACGGCATTGATCCCTTACCTAACCTGCATTTGTCATGAATCTGTCGCCCAGCAGAAAGTGCCAAGTGATAGGAAAAAAAGCACACGTGACTCCAGTATATAAGAAGGGTAAAGGAACGGACCCACAAAATTACAGACCAATATCCCTAACTTCAGTTCGCTGCAAAATCTCTGAACGTTTTTTCAGATCAAATATAATGAACTTCCTTGAGACTGAGAAGCTTATGTCCACGAATCAACAAGGTTTTAGAAAGCATCCCTCGTGCGAAACTCAGCTTGCCCTTTTCTCAAATGATATACTGCGAGCAACGGATGAAAGGCAACAGGCAGATTCCATATTCCTAGATGTCCGTAAAGTTGACACGATGCCTCATTATAGGCTGATAACGAAGACAGGAAAATAAGGAATAAGTTCGCACATATGTGAGTGACTTGAAGACTTCTTAAGTAATGGAACCCAGTGTGTTGTCCTCGACGGCGAGTGTTCATCACAGGCAAGGGTATCGTCAGCAGTGCACCAGAGAAGTGTGATAGGACCACTGTTTTTGTCTGTACACGTAAATGATTTCTTGGACTGGGTGGCCAGCAATATGTGGTTGTTTGCCTATGATGCTGTGGTGTACAGAGAAGTGTCGATGTTGAGTGACTATAGAAAGATACAAGACAACTTAGACAAAATTTCCAGGTGGTGTGATGAATAGCAACTAGCTTTAAATTTGGGAAAATGTAAGTTAATGAGCATGAATAGGAAGAAAAAAACCTGTAATATTCGGGTACAGTGTTGCTAGTGTCCTGCCTGACACAGTCAAATCGTTTAAATATCTGGGCGTAACGTTACAAAGCGATATGGAATATAAAGGGCATGTGAGAACTGTGGTAGGGAAGGTAAATGGTCGACTTCGGTTTATTGGAAGGATTTTAGGAAACAATGGTTCGCTTGTAGAGGAGACCGCATATAGTATGCTGATACAACCTGATCTTGAGTGCTGCTAGAGCGTTTGGGATCCGGACCAGGTCGGACTGAAGAAGTAACTCAGACATCGAAGCAGTTCAGAGACGGAACGCTAGATTTGATACCGGTAGGTTCGAACAACATGTGAGTGTTAAGGAGATGTTTCGGGAACTCAAATGGGAATTCCTGGAGGGGAATCGACTTTTTTTTCGAGAAACACTATGAGAAAATTTAGAGAACCGGCATTTGAAGCTGACTGCTCAAAAATGGTTCAAATGGCTCTGAGCACTATGGGACTTAACTTCTGAGGTCATCAGTCCCTAGAACTTAGAACTACTTAAACCTAACTAACCTAAGGACATCACACACATCCATGCCCGAGGCAGGATTCGAACATGCGACCGTAGCGGTCACGCGGTTCCCAACTGTAGCGCCTAGAACCGCTCGCCCACCTCGGCCGGCTAACATACAGAAGAACGGCAAAGATAATGGAGGATGTGTTTGATGGTGATCAATTTAGCTTTTGAAAGATAAGGGCTCCAGAGAGATAGTTCTGATGTAACTGACAATGCTAGCAATAATTAAGAAAATTCAAGACTTGTCCATAGTATTTTTCAAACCTTGTAAAAGATATCTACGATTTAAAATGGTCCAAGATGTTCGAAATTTTCATTAAAATAGATGTAAGCTACAGGGAAACGATATGTATAAGACCCATGAAGGAACAATGAGAAAGGAGGACTAAGAAAGAAGTGCTCGGATTAAGAACGGTATAAGACAGGGATGTCTTCTTTCACCATGACTATTCAATGACGGAAAAAAGGATCAAATTTTAGGGTGAAAGTATATCAATGATAACATTCCTTGATGACATTATTATCCTCAGTAAAGGTCAAGAAGCATACCGGACTTGCTGAATGGAAAGAACAGTCTAATGAGTATTGAATATGAACTGAAAGTAAACCGAAGAAAGATGAAAGTAATAGGGAGAAGTATAAATGAGACTGGCGATGCACTTAGCATCAAAACTTACGACTTCGAAGTAAACGAAGTTAAGGAATTACGTTACGCTGGAAGCAAAATAACACGTGACGGACAAAGCAAGGGGGAATTCAAAAGCAGATTAGCGCATGCAAAGACGGTACTCCCGGCCAAGGGAACTCTGCTAGTATCAAACATCGACCCAAATCGCAGGAAGAAATTTCTGAAAATATATTTTACAGCACAGAATTGTGTGGTAGTGAATCGTGGACTGTGGAAAAACCGGAAACGAAGAGAACTGATGCGTTTGAGATGTGGTGCTATAGAAGGATCTTAAATATTGGGTGGGCTGATCAGAGAAAACTGCATTAGGAATGCATTTGGCAGAAACTGGCCACACTGAACGCAATATTGAGAGTTGTATGCGTATTCTACACAGGGCAGAGAAGGGTCGCGCTCTCGACTTGTTGGAGGAGTTGGAGATTTGCAAGGCCAAAAAGCATGAGCCCACTAGGATACTCAATGGACAAAGCGAGTTTGTGCCCAACGCCTACTTTGCTTTGTTTGATAACATATTACGGTAACCAATTAATGCCTCGCGCATTTATGCCTAGCCGTACTTGATGATTTATGTTGAGAACAGTAGGCATTTGCTTTACTTCCGTACATTCGTCGCTCTAATTCTGTAACTGACTAAATCCTACCTATTCATGGATTGTATTGTGAGACTATATAATTTTATTTATTGACTGTTAATATGTTGTATAACGTTTCTGTGGGAGACATATCACGATGCACCGTAAATTCACCATAACAGTGTCAGACCTATTATTTTTATATATTTCCTTTTAATAATTTTATATGGGTAACTGTATTCGTCTTTTACTGTATCACAATTGATTTGAATAGTTATCAATATTTAAAAGTCTGCTACATGTATTTTACCTAATGTGTTTTTATCAGATTATGTTTCTTACGTAAATGATTACATCTAAGCCCACAATAGCGACATCTATGTAGGGTGCAGGCAGACAAATTTCTGGTAGCTACTGTACTTCAGTAGCCTGTTGCAAAAATGACTGTGTGGACGATGTGGCCTATTCTACACCTTATTTTAGATCTATATGACGATGCTGTGCTGAGTATATTTATATGGTTTGGCTATGCCATTACGGCCTTATCACAGTAGGACATGATGTAGAACAGGTACGCTTTACCGTATTTTATCTGTAAGTTTCCCTGCTTGTTTGATAGTATATTGTGACACGTAATGCTGCATTGTGTTGATAGACACACTGCCCACTAGGTTTATACATTTTTGTATTGTAGATCTGAAGATGGCCATTACTGACTGAAAACGGTCATCGTCAAAGGAAGTGATATTGTGATCAAAGAGTGGAATAAAAAACATTTCAAAGAATGAGGAAGTTCTTAGTAAAATTAGCGAGGAAAGGAATATATGGAGAACACTGACAGGAGGGAGGGACAGGATGATAGAACATTTGTTACGACGTGTTGATACAAGAGGCAGCTGTAGAGAGTAAAAACTGTAGAAGAAGACAGAGGCTGTAATACATTGAACAAATAATTGAGGACATAAGGTGCATTTGCTACTGTGAGATAAAGAGGTTCCCAGAGTAGGGAAATTCGTAACAGGCCATATCAAACCAAACTGAAGAGCCACTGCTGAAAACAAAAACAAAATCTTTTCGTTCACTAATACTGGAGCAATCAGTGTAGATAGTTTTCGAGTTGGACTAGCCGTTGAAATCTAAGTTAAACAGCTGTCGGAAGATCGCTGGATCGGTATTCTCATTTTCCCATGGAGGACAGGTGTAGACGTACCACGTACACTAGGTACACTAGAAACTGCGCTACCACCTCTTACTATGGCAACGGTGAACCATCCATTTCCATGTGAAAAAGTATCATTTATGTCCAAGCTAAAATTAAGTGAACATCCAAGAAATACACAAGGTCCATCGACGAGGGCGTGGGCTGCGACACTCTTAACTGGAATACGATTTTTTTTGTCTCCTGATGTTGTTGTAAGTTCGATATTTTCTATGGTTTTGTAGACTGTTGTGCGGGTACGACGATACCTCCTGTAGGGAAGCTGATTTGCCTGCTCTGGGTCGGTTCGTAAAGATCCTGTAGAGATAGTTGTGGAAAACAACAAGTGACATGAATGATTGGGCATCTGGAGAGCTGTCACTGCATGATTTGCGAGCAGTTACTGTCATCTGCCGGCCGGAGTGGCCGTGCGGTTCTAGGCGCTACAGTCTGGAACCGAGCGACCGCTACGGTCGCAGGTTCGAATCCTGCCTCGGGCTGGATGTGTGTGATGTCCTTAGGTTAGTTAGGTTTAATTAGTTCTACGTTCTAGGCAACTGATGACCTCAGAAGTTAAGTCGCATAGTACTCAGAGCCATTTGAACCATTTGCTGTCATCGGACTGTCGCTTCGCCACGCGCCCAAAGTAGTTAGCTATTTGTCTCATTGGGTTTTGGGTTTCATTAACTCATAGGCAACGGCACTGTACCTGGGTTCTCCGCCGACAGAAAACAACAGGATGGTCAGACTGATTACTACTGAGTCCCCTTTCTTCTGCTTCTATTGTTTGCAATTTTCCATCTACATCCACCTGGTTACTCTGCAATTCACACTTAAGTGCCTGGCACAGGGTTCATCGAACCATTTTCGTAGTACTTCTCTACCATTCCAATCTCGAATGGAGCGTGGGGAAGAGGAACACCTAAATCTTTCCCTTCGAGCTCTGATTTCTCTTATTTTATTATGGTGATCATTTCTCCCTACGTAGGTGGGTGTCAACAAAATATTTTCGCATTCGGGAGAGAAAGTTGGTGATTGAAATTTCGTAAATAGATCTCGCCACAACGAAAATCGCCTTTGTTTCAGTGACTGCCACCCCAACTCGCGTATCATATCAGTGACACTCTCACCCCTATTGAGCGATAACACGAAACAGGCTGCCCTTCTTTGCACTTTTTCGATGTCCTCCGTCAATTCAACCTGGTTAGAATCCCATACCTCGCAGCAATATTCCAGCAAAGGACGGACAAGTGTAATGTAGGCTGTCTCTTTAGTGGGTTTGTCGCATCTTCTAGGTGTTCTGCCAAGAAAGCGCAGTCTTTGTTTCGCCTTCCTCACAATATTATCTATGTGGTCTTTCCAAATTAAGTAATTGTAATTCCTAGGTATTTAGTTGAACTGACAGCCCTTAGATTTGTATGATTTATCGTATACCCAAAATTTATCGGATTTCTTTTAGTACCCATGTGGATGACCTCGCACTTTTCTTTGTTTAGTGCCAATTGCCACTTTTCGCACCATACAGAAATTCTCTGTAGATCATTTTGTAATACGAACTCATCGTCTGACGATATTACTAGACGGTAAATTACAGCGTCATCTGCAAACAGTCTAAGTTGGCTGCTCAGATTATCACCTAGATCATTTATGTAAATCAGGAACAGCAGGGAGCCTATGACACTACTTTGCGGAACGCTAGATATTACTTCTGTTCTACTCGATGATTTACCGTCTATCACTACGAACTGTGACCTCTCTGAGAGGAAATCACGAATCCAGTCACACAACTGAAATGTTACTCCATATGCGAGCAATTTGATTAATAGTCGCTTGTGAGGAACGGCATCAAAAGCCTTTTGGAAATCTAGGAATATGCAATCGATCTGAGATCTCTTGTCGACAGCACTCATTACTTCATTGGAATAAAGTGTTGCACAAGAATGATATTTTCTGAATCCGTTTTGGTTATGTACCAATAAGTCATTTTCTTCAAGGTGATTCATAATGTTCGAGTAGAGTACATGCTGCAAAATCCTACTGCAAATTGAGGTCAGTGATACGGGTCTGTGATTCAATGGGTTACTCCTATTTCCATTCTTGAATATTGGTGTGACCTGTGCTGTTTCCAGTCTTTAGGAAGAGACCTTTCGTCAAGTGAGCTGTTGTATATGATTGCTAAGAAAGGCGCTATTGTGTCTGCTTACTCTGAAAGGAGCCTGACTGGTATACCATCTGGACCGGAAGACTTGCCTTTCTTAAGTGATTTGAGTTGTTTCGCAACACCTAAGATATCTACTTTTATGTTACTCATGCTAACAGCTGTTCTGGTTTCGAATTCTTGAATATTTATTTCATCTTCTTTCGTGAAGGAATTACGGAAAACTGGTACCCGAAATCAGACAACGCTTACATCTGAATCCATTCCAACAAATGTCACAGATCGTTTATGAACCAAATTAACATAACCTGTTTATAATATTGTTATTGAGTTCCTTCTGAAAGCATTTAATTACGATGTCTATGTTTAATTGTACCCATTTCTATAAAACTGTATGGTTCAATTCTGAGTGTAAAGTAATAGCATACTACACGTGTGTGCCCCGTCGTGTTAGCTTATGGATCTATTTGCACGTGAACGTGATGGAAATTTTCATGGAGAGCTTACATTCAGCAGCTTTCATTTCTTTACATACCAAACATCAGCATGGAGATGGCTTGTTAACTTCATTGGATATAATATTTTCAGTATATTTTACACATTTATACGTCTTTCTGCAACTGCTAAGAAAGAAACTCGGTTTATGTATCCCGTAACAACTGTGTTCTTCTTGTTTCAGCTGTGCGATGGCGGTCCAGTCACGGACTTGGTACAGGGACTGCACAAGCAGAACAGGAAGATGAACGAAGATCACATTGCGTATATACTCAAAGAGAGCGTCAAGGTGAGCCTGCAACATACTCAGTCTAGCCTTCAGAAGTACTCCACTTGAGACTGAAGTAGTTTCGGTATTTCGGAGTGAGGGAGAAAAACAATTAATTATTACTTTGTATGTGAGAGATTACAGATGCCTTTAAGGAGTTCTGTATTTGTGATGTATGGAAAGCAGAGAGATTATTACTTTCCTTTAAAGAGATCATAGGTGTGTTTAAGGAGTGTAGTATTTGACATATGAAACAAAAAGGCATCAAATGTTTGTAGGGACTGCAGTATTGACGTATGGGATTCAGAAATATGTGTGTGATCTTGCTGTTTTACGTATTTAATTCATACCGTTGACCGTACATCACTTTAATATTTTGCAAGGGATACGCATGTGCACATAAATAATGCATTCGTTTAACCATGGCACTACTTTAATCTTATGTCAGTGGTATATTACTTTATCAAGAAGAATATAATAATTCCAATCCCAAAGAAAGCAGGTGTTGACAGATGTGAAAATTACCGCACTATCAGTTTAATAAGTCACGGCTGCAAAATACTAACGCGAATTCTTTACAGACGAATGGAAAAACTAGTAGAAGCCGACCTTGGGGAAGATCAGTTTGGATTCCGTAGAAATATTCGAACACGTGAGGCAATACTGACCCTACGACTTATCTTAGAATTTAGATTAAGGAAAGGCAAACCTAGGTTTCTACCATTTGTAGACTTAGAGAAAGCTTTTGACAATGTTGACTGGAATACTCTCTTTCAAATTCTGAAGGTGGCCGGGGTAAAATATAGGGAGCGAAAGACTATTTACAATTTGTATAGAAACCAAATGGCAGTTATAAGAGTTGAGGGGCATTAAAGGGAAGCAGTGGTTGGGAAGGGAGTGAGACAGGGTTGTATCCTCTCCCCGATGTTATTCAATGTGTATATTGAGCAAGCAGTAAAGGAAACAAAAGAAAAAAACGGAGTAGGTATTAAAATTCATGGAGAACAAATAAAAAATTTGAGGTTCGACAATGACATTGTAATTCTGTCAGAGACAGCAAAGGACTTGGAAGAGCAGTTGAACAGAATGGATAGTGTCTTGAAAGGAAGATATAAGATGAGCATCAACAAAAGCAAAACGAGGATAATGGAATGTATACGAATTAAGTCGGGTGATGCTGAGGGTATAAGATTAGGAAATGAGACACTTAAAGTAGTAAAGGAGTTTTGCTATTTGGGGAGAAAAATAAGTGATGATGGTCGAAGTAGAGAGGATATAAAATGTAGACTGGCAATGGGAAGGAAAGCGTTTCTGAAGAAGATAAATTTGTTAACATCGAGTATAGATTTAAGTGTCAGGAAGTCGTTTCTGAAAGTATTTGTATGGAGTGTAGCCATGTATGGAAATGAAACATGGACGATAAATAGTTTAAACAAGAAGAGAATAGAAGCTTTCGAAATGTGGTGCTACAGAAGAATGCTGAAGATTAGATGGCTAGATCACATAGCTAATGAGGAGGTATTGAATAGAATTGGGGAGAAGAGAAATTTACGGCACAACTTGACTAGAAGAAGGTATCGGTTAGTAGGACATGTTCTGAGGCATCAACGGATCACCAATTTAGTATTGGAGGGCAGCGTGGAGGGTAAAAATCGTAGAGGGAGACCAAGAGATGAATACACCAAGCAGATTCAGAAGGATGTAGGTTGCAGTAGGTACTGGGAGATGAAGAAGCTTGCACAGGATAGAGTAGCATGGAGAGCTGCATCAAACCAGTCTCAGGACTGAAGACCACAACAACAACAACATACGACTTTTACAGAAATAATGCATATCTTTGACTTTAAACTAGAGGTTACATATTTAATAGTATATATAGGGTGTGCACATAAATAATGGATATGTTTGACCCTGGCATTACTTTAATCTTATGTCAGAAGTGTTTGGCTTTTACAGAAATAATGCATATCATCCACTTTAAACTAGGGGTTACATATTTTTATAACGTATATCTCGCCCCAGTTTTAGTACTACGCTCAGATTCGTTGGAAACAAGAGGGGGAGCGCAATGGAGAAGTTGGATTTTCTTGCCTGGTAGGAGACAGAGAGAAGGGAGGGAAGGGATGTGGCGTCATGTGTAGGTCACATGTCTTTCCGAAATAATGTAATATGACACCATTTTTACTCATCATTTAAATACTATGCTCTAAGTGGATGGAAAGAGGATGGGGTTTTAAATTTGCTATTATCACAGTGGGGCTACCTCTACCAGTCTGGTCCCTTCAATCCCACAAACCAACCAACCAACCAACCTCTACCACCTTGGATTTTTTCGTTGTTTGTTTCATTTTAATACTGTGCTCTGATTGACTGGAGATAAGGGGGAAGAGGTGAGAGGGGGGGGGGGGGGGGAGAGCATTTTTAATTTCCCGCTAGCACGTCTGGGCTAGTTCCACCAGCTTGGATTTTTGATGTTTCATTTTTAATGCTGTACAAGGATTAGCTAGAGATAAGGCGAGTGGAGGTGAAGTGTCTTATTACATCATGAGTCAAGTCAAGGTCAACGTTTAAAAATCTAGTTCAAGGTCTAAAGTGTTGACCCTGATGCAATGGGTAAGCTGGTGCACTATGTACATTGATGGTCATTTAAGCCCAAAGTGGGCTAGATAGTTGATATCCCTACTACACACAGGCAATGTTTAAGTTAGCTACGCCGGCCGAAGTGGCCGTGCGGTTAAAGGCGCTGCAGTCTAAAACCACAAGACCGCTACGGTCGCAGGTTCGAATCCTGCCTGGGGCATGGATGTTTGTGATGTCCTTAGGTTAGTTAGGTTTAACTAGTTCTAAGTTCTAGAGAACTAATAACCTCAGCAGTTGAGTCCCATAGTGCTCAGAGCCATTTGAACCATTTTTAAGTTAGCTACACTTTGTTTAATGGACTTTCATTTAATGTATTTTTCTTTTCACAAGAATTATTTCTGGTTTTTGTTTCCATTTATTTCCTGTGAGGCAAGCAAGTGCCACAGAATATTGGCGTTTGCCACCCCATGTGGCAGTCTAACCGTTGTTACACCTGCCGAATGGGTTAAAAAATTTTAGTGAACCCGCTACACAACGCCACATACATGTTGTTATTTGTTTTTTAACAATAATTGTTATTAATTGCTTTTCTGGATTGATTGAAGGAAGGTATCAAGAAAAGGACTAAGACATGTTAATTAACTCCAATGAGCAAAATGTAACATCGATTTTACTGAAATATATTACACGCAACTTGAAATTTTTTACATAGTAATGATAGAAAAGAGATCATACTTAAATCTTTTTCTTCGTTGGCTGTCTGTTCTCGGAACACATTTAATCTGCCTTTCAGAAATAGTTAGAGAATTACTATATCTGGCGACTGGGATGGGACTATGAACTTGATGCTTTGTTTGGCATCTGACTTTCTCTAACTTCTTCTCAACAGCAGGCTTAAACTCTTCCGAGAAAAGTCAGCTAATTCAAAAGAAGATAAAATATGATCTGCTTTTCATCACCAGCATGTAAAAATAGTCAAGTTGTTGCTGCTGATGCATAACAGGTTTTCATAAACAGATGTTATATTTGGAGATAATTAATGTGCCTTATTCCTTTTCCTGATAACTTCCTCCAATCAATCCAATAAAACATTAACAATCATTGTTGTTCAAAAACAACAAAGAACAACTTGTATGTGGTGTTGTGGATCGCGTCCTGTCAACATCTGTGGCCTTTGTGGCAGGTGCAACTGTGATGTACAGCAGATGAACCCCAGTCTGCCGTGATGGTCGCTCGCCTCACATGAAATTAAAAATGAATAAATAAAAAAAAACTGTAACCGATAATTTTCTTCCATTCATATTTGATGAACGTTGCACTGGTCTGGAAGATTAGACCCTAAAGTCTGAGCCAGGCGAAGGGGTTGGGGGGTTAGTGGAGGGACGGGATTAATTTATATAAGTTTCGTATAAGGCGGAGGAAGTGGGAGGAAACAAAACACAACTGAATAATCTGTGTATGCTAATCATCAAATATATTAACACTATCACTTTTTAATAGTTGCCCCCACCTACCTTACCCTACCAGACCCTTCTGACATTTTCGGTAGCAAGGAGGATAGTGCCGAATGGCAACATCGTTTTGGGTTTTCGTGACAAATGGCTATGGGTACACTTTTCCCCTGTCGGTATCCATTTCATTTTGTGGCTTTCTTCAATCTGATACTCAATAAATATTTCTTCCCGTGTAACAAGGACAGAATGCACGTTCCTTTCCCGAAGATCTTTTTTACTAGTGTGTGTATGAGGAGGGGGGGGGGGAGGTTGTAGTTCGCTTCTGCTGTCCCATGTTGGTTATACGCACTTACGCCGGCCGCGGTGGTCTCGCGGTTCTAGGCGCTCAGTCCGGAACCGCGTGACTGCTACGGTCGCAGGTTCGAATCCTGCCTCGGGCATGGATGTGTGTGATGTCCTTAGGTTAGTTAGGTTTAAGTAGTTCTAAGTTCTAGGGGACTGATGACCACAGATGTTAAGTCCCATAGTGCTCAGAGCCATTTGAACCATTTATACGCACTTACAGACCTGTCACACTTCTCATGGTCTTTTTAATCGCCAGACCTGAACATGAGAGCGCAGGTGTCTGTAAACATTATTTTGACAGTTTTGTAGCGCTACGTTTTCTTCTAGATAAGAAAAAGGCTTATGGAGCAATTTCTTCATTTGGCATTTCACGTTGAAACTCTATTTACACTAGAGTGTTAGAACTAGTGTTAAATTGATAACCTGTAGAAACGTAACTTATAGTTTCAGTATCACATGTTGTGTCATTTTCAGGCATTGTCGCATCTCCACGAACACAACGTGATGCACCGCGACGTTAAAGGCAGCAACATCCTGCTCACTAAGGAGGGTGAGGTCAAGCTCGTCGACTTCGGGCTGGCAAAGTGAGTAATTTGATTTCTTTAAGGTAGAACCATAGCGGCTTGGTTATCAAGTAGTGAAGCAGATATTAATCATTTCAACTCTACTTAACACTTGAGACAGTGTTTTGTGGTGAGTCCATATGTTACCGATGTTGACGGCCGGATGGCTAATGAATTTCTACAGTTTTTGTACTAAATACTCTATAATTCGTCATTACAGCCTAAAATCTCTGGTAAAACACTTTTTACTGTAGTTTTCATTATATACACACATCAAAAAACGTTTTGCATCACTTCGGTTTAGAGAGTTCCGCAACCTGTACAGAAAATTGGAATAGAGATGAACATAAATATTATTTCCGCCCTTTTTACTGCTCATGAAAACGACACATTACATGTTGTACCACCATACAGCGGGATCTTCACAGGTAGTGGTCCACATTTCTCTACACACCGGTACCTCTAATAGCCAGTATCACGTCCTCTTGCATTGATGCATGCCTGTATTTATCGTGGAATACTATCCACAAGTTCTCAAGGCACTGTTGATCCAGATTGTCCCACTTCTCAACGGCGATTCGGTGTAGATCCCTCAGAGTGGTTGCTGGGTCACGTCGTCCCTAAACAGCCCTTTTCAATCTACCTCAGGCATGTTTGACAGTGTTCATGTCTGGAGAACATGCTGGCCACTGTAGTCGAGCGATGTCGTTATCCCGAAGGAATTAATTCACAAGATGTGCACAATGGGGCACGAATTGTCGTCCATGAAGACGAATGCTTCGCCAATATGCTGCCGATATGGTTGCAATATCGGTCGGAGGATGGCATTCATGTATCGTACAGCCGTTACGGCGCCTTCCACGACCACCAGCGGCGTACGTCTGCCCCACATAATGCCACACCAAAATAGCTGGGTACCTCCACCTTTCTGCACTCGCTGGACAGTGTGTCTAAGGCTTTCAGCTTGACCGGGTTGCCTCCAAACACGTCTCCGACGATTGTCTGGTTTAAGGCATATGCAACACTCACCTGTAAAGAGAACGCGATGCCAATCCTGAGCGGTCCATTCGGCATGTTGTTGGGCCCATATGTGCCGAGCTGCATGGTGTCGTTGTTGCAAAGATGGACCTCCCCATGGACGTCGGGAGTGAAGTTGCGCATTATGCAGTGTATTGGGCACAGTTTGAGTCGTAACACGACGTCCTGGACAGCATTATGCAACATGGTGGCGATGCTGTCAGAGTTCCTCCGAGCCATAATCCGTAGGTAGCGCTCATCCATTGCAGTGGTAGCCCCTGGGCGTCCTGAGCGAGCCCTGTCATCGACAGTTCCTGTCTCTCTCTGTATCTCCTCCATGTCCGAACAACATCGCTTTGGTTCATTCCAAGACGTCTGGACACTTCCCTTGTTGAGAACCCTTCCTGGCAGAAAGTAACAATGTGAACGCGATCGAACCGTGGTATTGACCGTCTAGGCATGGTTGAACTACAGAAAATACGACCGGTTAACTCCTTCCTGGTGGAATGACTGGAACTGATCGGCTGTCGGACCCCTCCATCTAATAGGCGCTGCTCATGCATGGTTGTTTACATCTTTGGGCGTGTTTAGTGTCATCTCTGAACAGTCCAAGGGCTTGTGCCTGTGATACAATATCCACAGTCAACATCTATCTTCAGGAGTTCTGGGAACTGGGGTGATGCAAAACTTTCTTTGATGTATGTTTATTGCCAATAACTCATATCAAAAAATATTGCCCAAAATTTGATTTATTACCGAGAACCTTGTACTAGTCTATTCACTTACTTAGCCTCACTAAAAGTTAATCTCGTAGTACACAGACCACTGGAGTATATTTGAAGGATTTAGAATTAATATGCACCAAGTCCATTAAAGCCAATTTTCAGCTCGAATTAAATAACCATACTATTTAAATCGCTTCAAGGGTTGAGTTATGTACGACGTTTAAGTGGACTAATAACTCATACTTTATCCTGTTACTCATTATAGTCGTTGCCCGGAAGGATAAAATTTGACAGTGTACCAGATTTGGTTCAGTTTCTCTCCGAAACGTTAAGGAATGTATATGACATGAGTTTTATTATCTACTGTCGTTTTATATCACAAAATATAAAAATCTCAATCCTGTTACATTAACACACAGAATTTTCACAAATTCAGTTTGCATAGAAGTGGTGCTTAGAAAGTACTTGGCTCAAATGTATGTTGCAGTATTTATTACCATTCTGGTCACGAGTAGTGTCAACGAAGCAACGCCATCGTCACTGTTCGCCTGCAACGTCATACCGGTGGAAAATGTAGTGGAATGTTTTTGAAATTGCCCTCGTGTGGTAGGAGTGATTTCATATCGTTTATCTTCTGCACATTACTTGTCTTCTAGACTAATGAAGTAAATCTTAAAATACGTTTGCCAAAGTCTGCAAAGGTATTCCTTGTCTTTCATTTCAGATTAATGTCCCGAAACGACAGTTTCTTTGAATTCGATCATTAAGGGTGAGCATTCTTCAAATTTCAGCCACGCTATATACATCTAATTGACAGACTGTTGTTGTGTACCCTCTTTGATGTTTGTTACGCAGTTTTTCAAAGTTTTTATGCTTGGTGATCAATTTAGGTTTATTACTCCTGGCTGAATTAACAGTCTTCACCAGTCCTCTTCCACATAAAGGTATTGTTCTTTTTTATTAGTTTTTCTATTATATCGAAGACAAAATTTTTAGGCAAGTACGGACGTCCAGATTCTAAAAACATCAACGCCACATGCTGTATTTTTAGTTAGGAGCTTGAGCTAGTTTTACCTGAGTTCAGGCTGTTTTAATGTAGCGAATTTGTCCTGTGCATGAGTCTAAATACCGAAATATATATGTGAAGTTTTGCGAATTCTCTCTTCAATTCTTGCTAATATAAGAAGATGTTGGCATATTTTAAGTTACTACCACTTCATAAAATTATTAAAACTTAAGTACAAGTGCAACTTTTGATTTACAGACTTTTTAAACTAAAAAGATACGTCACGAATCTGTAAGTGTCTTGAAACAGGGATATTGTGGAACTGTTTCATTATAACTTTGTAATCGTCTTTATTTCTGAGAGACAGAGGTGTAATCCCACCGTGTGCATGAAAATGTATTTATGGACTTGGTTTAATGTTACACTCAAAACAAACTTTTTTTTTACAATACGGTGGTAGATTGTATTCAGAAATAGCCAAAATAGGACTTGGTCTACTTTGAATCCTCCCTTTCGCACTCATCATATGAAAAAATCTTCTCCTTTCGAATCGTTATCTTTCTACTAGGAACATGAAGTGCAGTGCGCTGTCAATAGAAAACAGCATATCAGCTATATAATTTTGTAGTAATGACCAAATATGTGTTCCCATATTGTCCTCTCTGTCACCGAATTAAAAACATTCCGTAAGCAACAACGCACGCGCAGAGGGACGAGATTGTATCATTGCAACGCTATCAGGGTCGAATTTTTCTTTGGAATTTTGTTAGAAGGGACTGACTTTTCTTTGAAACGCTAAATTACATGACTACGAATATAATCACAAAGAAAGCAGCTATTCATCTTTTTGAAAAGCAATTTTCAACAAGAGATCACCGCGACGAGGATATTATGGTTGTATATTTTAAATAACGCGATGAATCCAGAATGTTTGAAAGCAATAAAATATACAAATTAAGCATCCACTAAATTTTTCCCCAGCTTGATAAAACTGTGGAGTACTGCTGTCGCTGTAAACAAATTTTTACTTGGCTTTTCTTGTGGTGCACAGTCAATTCATTCTGGCGTAAAATTCGCTGTTTACAATTGATAGTGGCCACAGTTACAAATCGTAAAAAACACAATTGCCACAAAACAGCTATCGTATTGAGGCAGTCAGTGTTAATGCAGCCACAATATTACATTAATCTTATTAGAAAAATACCTTTGTTTAATACCTCGTCTTTCCACTGTCGCTTTTTACGAATTCACAAATTTACAGGAATAAAACAGTTTGAGTAGGTCCCCACTATTTTCTTTGAGATAGGAACGAATTTTGACTGTTGATACATTACCCCTCGATGATCGCTAAATTTTGACAGGGTATGTCCATCTCAGATCTGGCTAACTGAAAACAATATCAGTTAAAAACAAAGTAAATGAATGTCTCTTAATTTGTATATAAACGGAACATACACAACAACAAGGGCCCCACACACGAACAACTTATCGCTGGCAATCTCGGCAACTATATCGCCTGCAGTCGCAAACCTTCTTTGTCCCCACCACTCAAGGGGGATCTATCGAACAATTTCAACTAGTAATTTGAATGATAATCTGACTTGAATATCTGCTATGGAAAATTAGTAGCAGTGATAAGCTCTATACAGGAAAAGTACGGACATCTTTTTCTCTTTCGCTTGCAATTCACGACTGACTGAAGTCGCGTCACGTGACACTTTAGGCCATATTAGACTTTCCGGTTACGTGTGTCGTATAGGATTTGGTGTGCTTTGCTTAAAATTCAGAGCCGAAGAATGCCACAGTACTGTGCTTTCCGCTGCACTTCTCGAGATCAGAAGGGACAGAAACTTTTATAAGATTGTTGCTTTAGGGATAGACGCAGCAAAAAGAATTTTTATGTATTACAGTAAATCATGTTAATAGGATTTAAGTGAGTATATGATCTAACGAAGAGCTACAGTGTTTTAATTTGGACAAATTGATGAAAACTTACTCCGTAACGGTATGAGATTCAATTCTTCACATGTCGCTACATTTCACTTGTCTGCATGTAGCTGAAACGCTCATGTAACACATCTGATTGTTGTTTCATTTCGTTTTGAAGTTATTGTTTAGTTCTCGAAGTCTCCTGCTCGCTTTTATCATTCATTCACTGTCGTTAATGTATCTTAACAGCATAAAATAATTGCAATAAAATGAACTAAAATAAAATAAAAGATGATTAGAGAGGTATAAACACATCAAAATGTAACTGGAACAGAAAAGTGATTTTTTTTAATCTTAGACACTTTACAGCCGCTTTTATGCGAGGCAAAGAAATTTAAAACGCAAATACTATGTGCAATGTGCGGAACTCAATGTTCGGTGTATGTTTTTGTAGAAAGTTCAGAAGTGAACTGTAGCTTATGTAACTATCACAGTGTAGTCCCAACAAGTATTTGCGGCCTGTTATCTATCAAGCAAGAATACTGTGAATGAACCATGCTTGTGTGATACGTCTGTATGGAGCATACCGTTCAGTACATGACCGTTATCCCTAAGGCATTTATGTTCTGCACAAAGCTGTTCTTCAGTAAAAATTCCTTGATAAAAATACAACAATACAATTACACACATTGTGAATAATACACTGCGATTCTGTCTCAGTGAAAAATGATAGATTATGAAACCATAGCAAGACGAAACCTTGCAGGAGACAACTTTTAATCTGATCTCTTAAATAGACCTTGATGCCTGAGGGACATGGTTTCTGTACTGGCAAATGGTATGTTTCAGATAGTAGAATTGTGATATTTTTCCTGCAGTTTCTATTTTTTCCTCCAAAATGATGTTTTCCCAACGTGTTATTTTTCAATTTTTTCCTGCTGTTGCTGAGGATTCTAGATGATCAGTTTAAAGCTACATACGATATAACTAAGTAGCTGAAAGTGCTACCACATCAGGACCCGCGAAATTTAAAACTACCGCTGTTAATATACACAGATTGGTGTTTATCCTCGTCACAACATATGCTTTTCGACACGTTTTGCTTGATTTTTTTTCTGAGAATTTGAGATGTTCAATTTTATGCAAACGCTCTACCTTAGCAGTACATAATGTACAGGAACACGCTTCTGTAATGCGCTAACGGAAAAAAATCGCAACACCAAGAAGGAGTTGTGCGGCATAAACGAAAGTTACTAGGCGTGTTTCTACGTCAGAAGGATGATGATGATGTCTATTCAAATTTTGCTCTAGTCACACAAGAGAGGCGCTAGAGCGCCACCATGAGGACGCAAATCAGATTTGCTTTAAACACACGTTGTAACGGTAGTGAGCATAACTTAGTTTTGAGATTGGACACGGTGAGTTGATGGCAGTCAAGAATGCCTGTAAAGCGACAAAGACGACACTATCAACACCTCACTGAGTTTGAACAAGGTCGTGTAATAGAACTACGAGAAGTTCGATGTTCCTCCTGCGATACTGCAGAAAGACTTGACAGTATTAGCCTCGGTACATGAGTGCTGGCGGCGGTTGTCGCGAGAACGTACGGTCGCAAGAAGACCGGGCTTCAGACGGCCACGTGACACTACCGAGAGGAAGGACCATCGTGTTTAGCTTGTAGCTCTGGCCTATCGCATTGCATCTGCAGCAGAAATCTGAGCAGCACTTGGTACCATCGTGACACAGCGAACTGTTACGAATCGGTTACTTCAAGGACAACTCCGAGCCAGACGTCCTTTACCATGTATTCCAGTGATCCCAAACAACAGCCAACTGCGACCTCAGCAGTGTCAAGCGACAGCTCATTGGAGAGCAGGGTGGAGGTCAGTTTCTAATGTGAAGCCGGTCCTCTTTCGGTGGCAATGATGGCTGTGTCTTGGTTAGGAGGATGCCAGATGGGGGCCCGTTACCACCCTGTCTATGTACTAGACACATCGGACCTACCGGACCTACACCTGGAGTTATGGTTTGGGGTGCGATTTCATGGTAGCAAGAGCACTCTCGTGGTTATCCCACGCTCCCTCATTCCAAAATTGTATGTGAATCACGTGATTCGACCTGTCATGCTATCATTCATGAACAGCATTCTAGGGATTGTTTTCCAACTGGATAACCCTCGCCCACGTATTGCTGTTGTAAACCAACATGCTCTACAAAGATCACACACAAGGTTATTTGGTAAGCGTGACTCAAGTGGCAGAGTCTGCAAGAGAGGCGCTCTGCATCGCGGTGTAGCTTGCTGTCCAGGTTTCGAGAGGGTGCGTTTCCGCATGAGGTATCGAATATATTGCTTCCCCCTACTTATACCTCCCGAGGAGATCACGAATGGCTTTCCGGCAGTCGTTCTTCCCGCGAACCATACGCGACTGGAACAGGAAAGAGAGGTAATGGCAGTGGCACGTAAAGTGCCCTCCGCCACACATCGTTGGGTGGCTTGCGGAGTATAAATGTAGATGTTGATGTAGAGTCGACATGTTGCCTTCGCCTCCTAGATCACCAGATCAGTCTCCAATCGAGCACATATTGTATATCATCGGACGACGACTTCAGCGTCATCCGCATCCATCATTAACCGCCCTGTATTGGCCGACCAAGTGCAACAGGCGTGAAACTCCATTCCACAAACAGACATCCGGCACCTGTACAACACAATGCGTGCAATTTCTTGTTTTTGTTGCATTCAATATTCTGGTGGTTACACCGGTCATTAATGTACCAGCATTTCACATTTGCAATGGCTTATCTCGCGCTTACATTAACCTGTGATTTTGCAATGTCAATCATTTAAATGCATTACCTAGGCAAATGCATTCCCGAAACTTCATTAGTCTACATTAATTATTTTTTGATGTTGCTACTTTATTTACGTCATTTTAAAAATAGGTAAATACACTTTGTGGGCATCGGAAGACCATTAACATGATGGGCCCAAAACGCCTGCAGCACCCAAGGTGACCACACGTTTCCTACACAGCAGTTTAGGTGGACCCAATAGCAGTGTCCTGTTACAGGTTCGAGATGCCTCCTTACCTTTTCTGCTATCAAAAATAACTACGTTTCTCCCAAGATACAAAAGTAGTTAACGACGGTTATTTGTATATGTTCAAATGGATCTGAGCACTATGGGACTTAACAGCTGAGGTCATCAGTCCCCCAGAACTTAGAACTACTTAAACCTAACTAACCTAAGGACATCACACAAATCCATGCTCGAGGCAGGATTCGAACCTGCGACCGTAGCGGTCGCGCGGTTCCAGACTGAAGCGCCTAGAACCGCTCGGCCACACCGGCCGGCTATTTGCTTATTTTAAGAACAAATATCCTAGCAACAATATTTAGTAGCAAATGGCATCTTATTACGTTAGGTGTAAATGCTTCACTTAATGCGTATAAAAAGTACTCGAATCGTCATTGTATTATTTGTGTCACGTCGTATTAACAAAACCAATGCAAGTTTTTAGGCGACATCAGGTTCGCAAAAGGTTACTAAGCAAAACTAGCTTTGTGCTGTAATGACTAACAACCTCATTTTTAAGGGCAAAATATTTGTGAGAAGATTCATGATTCATAGAAATCATCCACACAGCTGAACCGGCTTTCTTCACGTTACCAACTAAACTGAAACCTCTACTGACAAGGGAACCTCCCCATCGCACCCCTCTCAGATTTAGTTATAATTTGTCACAGTGGATAGGCCTTGTAAAACTGAACACAGATCAATCGAGAAAACAGGAAGAAGTTGTGTGGAACTATGAAAAAAATAAGCAAAATATACAAACTGAATAGTCCATGGGCAACACATGCAGTATCAAGGAGGAAGTGAGTAAAAGTGGGTCGTGGTCTTGTGGTTAGCGTGAGCAGCTGCTGATCGAAAGGTCCTTGGTTCAAGCCTTCCCTCGAGCGAAAAGTTTAATTACTGTTTTTGCAAAGTTATGATCTGTCCATTCGTTCATTGACGTCTCTGTTCACTGTAATAAGTTTAGTGTCTGTGTGTTGCGAGCGCACCGCAAAACCGTGTGATTAGTAGACGAAAGGACGTGACTCACCCATGGGAACCTAAAACATTTGATCGCAAGGTCATAGGTCAACCGATTCCTCCACAGGAATATGTTGTCGACCCACCTAACTTGCACACTTGGCGAATGGGTAAAAAGATTCTTCTACCTTGCCCGATTTAGGTTTTCTTGTGGATGTGATAATCACTTCCAAAAAAGTGATGAAAACATAAGAGTGTGTCACACAAACTGCAACAAATGAATGCAACAGTTTCACAGTCGCACAGTTTTCTCTGTGCTCTGTCAAAACATATGTTTTTAACGTTTTCAAATTTTTCCGTGTGTAGACCGTCAAATCCTGCATATGTCCAAGCAAATCTGAACATGTCCTGGAATTTTGGAGAGCGATGTTGATTGTGTGTGTGTGCCTGAACTCTGATAATAAAAAATTAAAATTTTCATTCGAGAGAAGGCTTGAACCAAGGACCTCTCGTTCCACAGCTGCTCACGCTAACCACGGGACCACGGCGCTACTGAGCTTACAATCTCCTTGATGTTGCCTATGTTGCCCATGGACTACTCAGTTTTTATATTTTGCTTATTTTTTCATAGTTCCACACAACTTCTTCCTGTTTTCTCGATTGATCTGTGTTCAGTTTGTCAAGGCCTATCCACTGTGCCAACTTATAACTAAATCTGAGGGGGGTGCGATGGGGAGGTTCCCTTGTGAGTAGTAAGAACTCTACAGCTGACTTGATTCAAATAAGCTTCTTGTGAGATTATTGCAGTCCGTCTTAGAACGCTCTGTGCAGTATGCTAGTTTGTTGCAGAGATCATGTGAAAATTCCCGTACAATCAGTTTAGCATCACATGCGTTAAAAATGGACAACAAGCATATGTTATCGAAGATTGGAAGGGAAAATTATGAGAGCCGTGTAACACGCTGCGTTGTCCTGCCATCGGGTCCAGGAAAAACAAACTGCATTTAGGGGTGGATATGGTCCAAAAGGCTAGACGATTACCTACGTTGATACGTTGTGCATTCCAGAATGACGAGATCACCTATGGGATGTCCACGAAAACGTCTCCCAGACCTAACTCTCCCTCCTCCGGCCTGTACACTTCCGACAATTGTTACAGGCACTTCGCTTTTAGACGTTTCACGTCGATGGAGCATAAAACGTGATTCTTCTGAAAAGGCCACCTGTCATCACTCAGTGAAAGTGCAGTTGCGGTTTTGGTGTGCAAATTGCAGCCTTTGTCACTGATGAACAGTAACCAGCATGGTTGCACGAATCAGGTGCCCGCTGAGGAGGCCCATACGCAGCAACGTTCGCTGAACCGTCGTTGACGAGACACTGTTGGTAGCCCTTTTGCTGATCTGAGTGGGCAGTTGCTCAACACTTGCCCGTACACTACTCCGCAACTGTCGTCAACCCGTATATCTAAGGCTCATCTTCGCTGCTGTGAAACATATCGTTTTACTGCAAAGGTGCTCATAGCTCTTAAGGTATGCATTTTAGACCCCATGCTTACCGGACGTTTTTCCCCGTTTTGGTCCATACCACCACCTCCTCAAAGAGACTGTAGTAGAAGAGATTTGTTTTGCCGCATCGAAGATGAACAAGTGCTCATGACTCTTAAGGTATGCATTTTAGAACCGACGTTCACTAGACCTTTTTTGTTTTGATGTAGAGAACATGTCATCTAAGTCTGTAAAGGATATTTAGTTACACTCTGTATATAGCATGGTTCAGAAGTGATGATCAATATTAAGGGCTATGACAGGAAAGATAATTCGAAACGAAAAAGTCAACTAAACATGGGTTCTAAAACGTATAACTTAAGTGCTATGAGTAATTCTTGGTCTTCGATACTGTGAAACAAATGTGCGGTTCTAGGCGCTACAGACTGGAACCGAGCGACCGCAACGGTCGCAGGTTCGAATCCTGCCTCGGGCATGGATGTGTGTGATGTCCTTAGGTTAGTTAGATTTAATTAGTTCCAAGTTCTAGGCGACTGATGACCTCAGAAGTTAAGTCGCATAGTGCTCAGAGCCATTTGAACCATTTTTTTTGCTGTCGATATTTTGGGTAGTAGTAGTATGGATCAGAACAAGAAAAAAACGGCCTGTAAACAGGTGCTCTAAAATGCATGCACTTGTTCATTAGAAGAGGTATGTTTTAAAGTAGCGAAGATGAACAAGTGCTCACAGCTCTTAAAGTATGTATTCTAGAGCGCATGTTTCCTGGGCACTTTTTTCTTGTTTTGTTCCATATTACCACTTCCCAAAATATGGAATTCGTAGAGCTTGCAGGAGAAAAGATTTGTTTCACAGTATCGATGATTAAAAATTGCTCATAGCTCTTGAGGTATGCGTTTTAGAGTGCATGTTTACTTAACTTCTTTTTGTTTCGAATGATCATTCCTGTCATATCCCTGAATATTGACCACTACTTCTGAAACAACCTGTATACCGAGTGTCTCTCCTGTGGATCCTCACGTGCATTTTCTGTGGGGTTTTGGCAGATATTCGCAATTTCTCTTTTTCAACGTGTACCTGCAGTAAACGCAAACAAATCCTGCTGATCACATGTTTCATAAGATGCCAAATGTCGATGGAAAGCTTCGGTTTGATTCCCGTTACAACCAAAATCAATTTTAAATCGGAATTTTACGTGCTCATTCCATAGACTAGTTCCAAATTAGTGTAGTGCTAACATTCCTTTTACAGACACATATGAACAGGGACGAAGAATGACCAGTACTCCAGCAACGACTGATCAGCGCTTCTGCATGGCGGTATCAGTCAGCGTAGGCCAGGGCGGTGATGTCACTGCTGGAGTACTAGTTAGTCTTCACTGTCCCTGTTAATACACATCGATAAAACGAATATCGCACTAGACTAATGTGGCGTTGCTCTGTCGAATGGGTACGTAAAATCCCGCTTTAAATATAATTTTGTTTGTAACAGAAAATAAACAGACGTTTTCCATAGACTCTGGGCGTTGCAGGAAAGGCGTGATGAGCGGGATCTGTTTGGGCTAACTCCAGCAATACGTTGCAGAAACTAAATTGCAAATATCCGCCGAAACACCAAAGAAAATGCGGCCGACGACTCTTAGGAGAGACACTCTGTATTTCTCCTTTTCCCAGTGTACATACTGAAGATGGGCACTAGATGGACAAAACCAGTAGTGATTATAATCTTGGTGTGCGACTTGTATCTAAAAGTAAGAGGAACGACATCATTTCCGCCAGGCTGTTATTTTTAAATGAGTACTTTATTAAACGCTACTAGCCAGTTTCGAGCGTATGCTGATTCTCAAGTGCACTGCAGCTGTGAAAACGTTTTGTTTTTTTACCGAGCGAGGTGGCGCAGTGGTTAGCACACTGGACTCGCATTCGGTGGACGACGGTTCAATCACGTCTCCAGCCATCCTGATTTAGGTTTTCCGTGATTTCCCTAAATCGTTTCAGGCAAATGCCGGGATGGTTCCTTTGAAAGGGCACGGCCGATTTCCTTCCCAATCCTTCTCTAACCCGAGCTTGCGCTCCGTCTCTAATGACCAATGACCTCGTTGTCGGCGGGACGTTAAACACTAACCACCACCACCACCACCACCAACACTTTTTCTTTTTTTTTTTTTTTTTTTTTTGAGTCTTCACTCTTCTGAGTGGTGTGATGCAGCCCTCCACGAAATCCTCTCCTGTGTCAAACCTTTCATCTCAGAGTAGCAATTGCGAGCTACGTCCTCAATTATTTGCTAGATGTTTTCCAATCTCTTGCTAGATGTCTTCCTCTACCGTTTTTACCCTCAGTAGCTCCCACTTTTACCATGGAAGTCGTTCCCTCATGTCTTAACACATATCCTAACATCCTGTTCCTTTTTCTTGTCAATTTCATGTATACGATGTTACAGTGCTTGTGTTGTTAAGAATGTTCCTTGCAGTGCAATGTTCCTTCGAACATGCATGCTTGTCCGAAGGAACAAACACTCCGGTGACTACAGTCGTTATGAAATACACGAAATGTATTCATAGTTGCGAATACGAACAACCATCAACTGTTGAAGGGAATGACAGCAATGAAAATTTGTGACGAACCGGGACTCTAAACCACATTTCTCACTTTACGCGAGCGAGTACTCATTAGTCTGTTCATTCTATTCCACATATTCGGTTATTCTTCTTCACCTTCACTGAGGATAGTAGTATAACACGTAAATGACACGACATGCACAGTAATGCATGGTATAATCGTCAATGGACACGACCTCGAAACAGATATCCACGAACGATGCATACTCTATATAGGAGTGCTTAATAAAGTTCTGTTTCAAACAGCCCGGTGGAGATGATGTCGTTCTTCAAATTTACGGAGGCTGTGTTGTCCGCCGAGACGAAATCCATGTAAGTAAAATGAAATGTTTTATAAGTCAAATTTGTTTCTTCAAATAAACTGCCGGCCATTAAAATTACTACACCAAGAATAGATGCAGTTGATAAAAGGGTATTCATTGGACAAATACATTATACTAGAACTGACATGTGATTACATTTTCACGCAGTTTGGGTGCATAGATCCTGAGAATTCAGTACCCAGAACAACCACCAAAATGGTTCAAATGGCTCTGAGCACTATGGGACTCAATTGCTGTCGTCATCAGTCCCCTAGAACTTAGAACTACTTAAACCTAACTAACCTAAGGACATCACACACATCCATGCCCGAGGCAGGATTCGAACCTGCGACCGTAGCAGTCGCACGGTTCTGGACTGCGCGCCTAGAACCGCGAGACCACCGCGGCCGGCACAACCACCTCTCGCCGTAATAACGGCCTTGATACGCCTGGGCATTGAGTCAAACACAGCTTGGATGGCGTGTACAGGTACAGCTGCCCATGCAGCTTCAACACGATACCACAGTTCATCAAGACTAGTGACTGGCGTATTGTGACGTGCCAGTTGCTCGGCCACCATTGACCAGACGTTTTCAATTGGTGAGAGATCTGGAGAATGTGCTGGCTAGAGCAGCAGTGGAACACTTCCCGTATCCAGAAAGGCCCGTACAGGACCTGCAACATGCGGTCGTGCATTATCCTACTGAAATGTAGGGTTTCGCAGGGATCGAAGGAAGGGTAGAGCCACGGGTCGTAACGCATCTGAAATGTAACGTCCACTGTTCAAAGTGCCATCAATGGGAACAAGAGGTGATCGAGACGTGTAACCAATGGCACCCCATACCATCACGCCTGGTGATACGCCAGTATGACGATAACAAATACACGCGTCCAATGTGCGTTCAACGCGATGTCGCTAAACACGGATGCGACCATCATGATGCTGTAAACAGAACCTGGATTCATCCGAAAAAATGACGTTTTGCCATTCGTGCACCCAGGTTCGTCGTTGAGTACACCATTGCAGGCGCTCCTGTCTGTGATGCTGCGTCAAGGGTATCCGCAGCCATGGTCTCCGAGCTGATAGTCTATGCTGCTGCAAACGTGGTCGAAATGTTCGTGCAGATGGTTGTTGTCTTGCAAACGACCCCATCTGTTGACTCACGGATCGAGACGTGGCTGCACGATCAATTACAGGCATGCGGATAAGATGCCTGTCATCTCGACTGCTAGTGATACGAGGCCTTTGGGATCCAGCACAGCGTTCCGTATTACCCTCCTGAACCCACCATTCCATATTCTGCTAACAGTCATTGGATCTCGACCAACGCGAGCAGCAATGTCGCGATACGGTAAACCGCAATCGCGATAGGCTACAATCCGACCTTTATCAAAGTCGGAAATGTGATGGTACGCATTTGTCCTCCTTACACGAGGCATCACAACAACGTTTCACCAGGCAACGCCGGTCAACTGCTGTTTGTGCATGAGAAATCGGTTGGAAACTTTCCTCAGTCAGCATGTTGTAGGTGTCGCCACCGGCGCCAACATTGTGTAAATGGTTCAAATGGCTCTGAGCACTATGGAACTCAACTGTTAAGGTCATTAGTCGCATAGAACTTAGAACTAGTTAAACCTAACTAACCTAAGGACATCACAAACATCCATGCCCGAGGCAGGATTCGAACCTGCGACCGTAGCGGTCTTGCGGTTCCAGACTGCAGCGCCTTTAACCGCACGGCCAATTCGGCCGGCATTGTGTGAATGCTCTGAAAAGCTTATCATTTGCATATCACAGCATCTTCTTCCTGCCGGTTAAACTTCGCGTCTGTAGCACGTCATCTTCGTGTTGTAGCAATTTTAATGACCAGTAGTGTATAAAATCTTATTTTGCCTGAAGTTACTTTGCGACTGAAGGTTAATCGATAATACGTTTCTCTGAATTAACGCACACATTTCCGTCGTAGTGGATAGGGCAAAGACACGTTCACAATTGTGAAACAGTTTTTCAGCATCAACGAAAAGAAATTCTGCGTGCCGATCCTCTTTAGGTATTAGCGACTGTGTTGTCGTTCGTTCTAAAGCGAGAACCATCCGTGACCTCCACGGAATCTGAACACGAATGCGGAATAGCTTGGAGAATAGGTGGAGCGTGGTTTCCCCGATCCGCCCTGGGCAGCGCCACTTAGTTGCGATCGAGGAGCGCAGACGCGCCACCTCGAATCGAGGCGACGGACGCAGCGGCCCGGCGCGACAAACACGTCAGAAGTTGCCGACAGGGGAGCGCGGGAACAGAGCAGTCCGCCTTTTCTTCGGAGGGGCCCTCCACTGACACCGCCACCTGAGAGATGGTATCGCTGTCCGACGCTCAAATTGGCCGTGCTGGCGAGGGGACAACGCAGCCTTTTGTGGCCGAAGCACAGAGCCGGCAGCGTCCAAGACCGGATCCACGGCGGCAACAGCAGCAGAAACAGCAGCAGCAACAGTAGCAGAGCAGAGGGGCTCCTTTGTCCGTCTCGGTTTCCTGTCTCCTCAGTGTGCTCTGGAGAATCACGATCAGCAGCGTGTGAACGCGACGTTCGGCGAAACCTCTTGGCACTCGGTAGACGCACAGGAATCTCTGCCATTTGAACCACCCCAAAAAACCATATCTCAAGGCTCTCGGTTTTTATTATTATTTTCATGGGTCGTCGGACGGGTTTTCTTCCTCGCCCCTCCCCTTTATCCCCGGGAGCCAACTACTTCATCTCAAAATAGTACTTATACCCAATATCCTCAACTATTGTTAGATGTACAGGATGCTTCAAAAATATTCATCCTATTGCGCAACACTACATCTTCTACAGATTTTGGAACACATATTGTGTTCTAACAACATGAAATACCTCGAAGCAATCGACGGACACATAGCCAGCATGGATTCAGAAAATATCTTTACTTTGAAACACAACTGGAAGTAATGAGTGCTTTCGATAGGTAATCTCAAGTTCATTCAAATGGTTCAAATGGCTCTGAGCGCTATGGGACTTAACTTCTAAGGTCATCAGTCCCCTAGACTTCGATCTACTTAAACCTAACTAACCTAAGGACATCACACACATCCATGCCCGAGGCAGGATTCGAACCTGCGACCGTAGCGGTCGCGCGGTTCCAGACTGTAGCGCCTAGAACCGCTCGGCCACTACGGCCGGCCAAGTTCATTCCATATTTCTAGATTACTAAGAGGCATTTGACATTGTTCCTTTAATCAAATTGGTGGTCATGGACTACCATCTCAGTTGAGGAACTGGCTTCGTTATTTGCTGTCAGGAAGGTAACAATTCTTGGTAATTAAGGGTAAGTCGTCTAGTGGAACTGAGGTGATATCCAGGCTTCCCTAGGAAGCGTTACAGGCTCTCTCCTGTTATTCATCTGAACAATGGAAAAACTGGAAATCTGTGGTAAGGTCTTATGGGACCAAACTGCTTAAGTCATCGGTCCCTAAGATTATACACTATTTAATCTAACTTTAACTTACGATAAGGAACGACTCGAACCTCCCACGGGGAGAGGCGCACGGACCGTGACAAGACACCTGACACAAATGGTTTAGGTGACGATCTCAGCAACCCTCTTGGATCGCTTGCACATGATGCTGTCACTTCGCGCCTAGTAAACTCGTCAGAAGATCAATACGAATTACAGAATGATTTACACAAAATATCTGCAAGGACATAAAAGTAGTAATTGACCCTGAACGATAAAAATTATGAAGTCTCCCACAAGAATTACTTAAAAACTTCGTCAAATTACGGGTACATGGTAAATCACACAAATTGAAGAGTTGTCAGTTCAACTAAATACCTAGATATTACAATTACGAACAACTTAAACTGGAGCTATCACATAGGAAATGGTGTTGCGAAAGCTAACCAAAGGCTGCCTTTTATTGACAGAATAGTCTGAAGATGCAGCTGATCTACTGAAGAGACTGCCTACACTACGCTTGTCCGCCAGCTGCCGGCCGGAGTGGCCGAGTGGTCCTAGGCGCTACAGTCTGGAAACGCGCGACCGCTACGGTCGCAGGTTCGAATCCTGCCTCGGGCATGGCTGTGTGTGATGTCCTTAGGTTAGTTAGGTTTAAGTAGTTCTAAGTTCTAGGGGAGTGATGACCTCAGAAGATGAGTCCCATAGTGCTCAGAGCCACTGGAACCATTTTTTTTGTTCGCCATCTGCGTTGTATGACATCCTTACCAGATAAGAAAGACATCGAAAAAGTTTAAAGAACCTCGTTTTGTATTATTGTGTAAAAGTGGAGAGGGTACCATGGATATTATGAGCAAGTTGTAAAGGCAATCACAAAAACAAAAACTTGTTTTCGCAGAGGCGAGATCACTTCACGAAATTTCAATCACCAATTTTTCTCCATCTACATAGGGAGAAATGATCATCGTGATAAATTAAGAGAAATCAGAGCCCGTAAGTAAAGATTTAGATGCTCATTGTCCCACGAGAACAGAACGGTCGCGAAATAGCCTGAAAATGTTTCATGATCCCTGTGGCAACCACTTAAGTGTGAACTGCAAAATAAAAATGAGAATGTAAAAGTTGATCAAAGTTTCTACACTGACGACAAAAATCGCAACACTAAAAAATAATTAATATAGAGTAATGAAATGTCGGGAATACATTTGACTAGGCAAAATATTTAAGTGGTTAACACTGCAAGATGACAGGTTAATGCAAGAGTGAGATAAGCCATTGCGAATGTAAAATGAAGGTACATTAATAACTATTTGTACCGACCAGAATGTTAAATGCTAGCATGCAGACGTTCATGCATTGTGTTGTACAGGTTTGTGGGAGAGAGTTCCTTGTCTGTTGCACTTAGTGGGTCAATATAGGGACGTTTAATACTGTTTGTGGATGGTGATGGAGTCGCCGTCCGATGATGGGCCATGTGTGCTCCATTGGAGACAGTTCTGGTGATCGATTAGCCCTAGGCAACATGTCGACACTCTGTAGAGCATGTTGTGTTACAACATCAGTATATGGGAGAGCGTTATTCTGTTGGAAAATAACCCCCTGGAATGAGGTTCTTGAACGGCAGCACAACAGGTCGAACCATGATATTGACGTACAGACCTTCAGACAGAGTGTTTGGGATAACCACTAGAATGCTCCTGCTGTCACACAAAATCGCACCCCAGATCATAGCTCCAAGAGTAGGTCCAGTGTGTGTAGCACAGGCCCTTAACTGGCCTCCTAACCATCACAAGGCCATCATTGCCACCGAGGCAGAACCAGCTTTCATCAGAAAACACAACTGACCTCCAATGTGCTCTCGCTTGACACCACTTAGGTCGCAATTGGCTGTGGTTTGGGGTCAGTGGATCGCACGCTACTGAGCTGTCCTTAAAGTAACCTATTTGCAACAGTTCGTTGTGTCACTGTAGTACTGTTTGGTGCTCAAATTGCCGCTGTAGATGCAATACAATACAACTGAGTCAGGTGTCTTCCCGGTAGTGCCACGCGGCCGTCCAAAGCCCGGATTCCTTGCGGGCGTACATTCTTGCGACCACCGCTGCCAGCAGTGGTGTACAGTAACTACATTCCTGCCTTTCTCCATTATCGCAGAAGGAACATCCAGCTTCTAGTAGCCCTAGTACACGACATCTTTCAAATTCAATGAAGTGTTGATAATGTCGTCTTTGTTTCTGTAAAGGCGTTCTTGACTAACATCAACTCACCCCGTCCCATCTCAAGGGTAACTAACGCCCACAAATGCTACAGCGTGTATTTAAAACAAATCTGATTTGGATCTTCATAGTGGCGCCACTGCTGCCACTATTATGCGACTGGTGCGTATTTTGAACAGACCTCATTTCTCAGATGTAAAAACACGCCTACCAATATATATATATATATATATATATAGCATCTTCATATACATATATAGTTAAGGCTCACGGAGCATTTGACCATCTTCTTCTGTGCGGATTCACGAAGAGTGCCCAAACTCTTACGGAAATTGGCAACAAGCCGCGAGTAATGAGTATAAATGAGTATAATGGGCAGGTGCACTATGAATATAGTGCGGGACAATAAGCTGGGAATGTGGGTCTCACGGGAGGCGTGCCAGAGATAAGTCCCTGCAGTCACACTATCCTCTGTGTCCTCGGTGGCTCAGATGGATGCCGACACGGTAGCACGGCGTGTTCGGTCAGAGAGCTGGTTGGCCTCTGTCATAAAACAACTGAGTAGAAGGATCAACAAACGAACTTGAACGGATGTCATGTGACGTTCGCAACGACCAAACACAACGATCAACAACGAAAAAAAAAAAAAAAGATGGATAGAGCGTCTGCTATGTAAGCAGGAAATTCCGGGTTCGAGTCCCGGTCGGGCCACAAATTTTCAACTGTCCCCGTTGACATATCAACGCCTGTATGGAGCTAGGGGTATTCATTTCATTGTAATTACGCCTACCAATTCCTGCCAATTTTCATTTATGTCACACAACTCTTTTTTGGTGTTGCGACTTTTTTTCCCATCAGCGTATTTTCCAAAGAACCACGTGGTTTTACAAGGGTATATATATTACATACATAACAACACAACTTTGCGGTACGTTTCACGCTTTCATTTAGGATCAAATTTTTCACTTTCCTTTCGCAAATATTCAGTGCACCTTTCACCGAAGTCACGAGAAACATCAAGAAGATAAACTGATGAGTGCAATTACTGTGTTCACAGTTCTTACAATGTGACGCCATAATTCACGAAAATTTGTTGATGAGGAAGGCACATATACGGAGTAATTTTGCATAGCTGCACAACGGAAGTCACATACCGTAAAATCGGGCAACCTCGCCAGTCATTGGTGCAATGCGCCCTTTACTGTGTACGAAATGAACTACCGTACTCTCCACGGAAACTTTGCTGCATAACTGTAACTGAATTACACCTAATGCAAAGGAGTACGCAAAGCACCAGTTTGTAGTTGTGCTGTCATCACCTCGAATCGACACCCATTGCGTAACCAGCGTTCGAGCTAGCTGCACCACACAGACCCCCTACAACAACTTGAACCAGCAATTTTCATCTGGCGCCAAGGTAAACTTTTAGTTTCGGTGCTTAAGTTACATTTGAATCCAAGTTCCTAACACACTGCCTTCCAATCTCTACCGTGCCCTTCAGTATTTGCCCTCTGCGACTACAGCTTTTCCCATTAAATTTGCGCTATATTTCTGTCTCTTCTCCTAGCTAATGCTTTCTTGTTCATTCTCCGGAGATCTAATCATTTCTTATCTCATCAGCTCACTTAAGTTTTGGCAACCATCTGTAGCACCACATCTCAAACGCTTCAACTGTCTTATTTTTTCAGTCTTCCAAAAGTCCAGGATTCGTTTCCATATAGTGCTGCACTCGAGACATAAATTCTCAAAATTCATTCCTCCAATTAAGACCTACATTTGATATTACTAGACCTCTTTTGGCTGGGAAATACTTTCTTTATCTGTGCTAATCTGCTTCTTATGTCTTTCTTCTTTCCATCCCCCGGTGTTTAGCTTCGGCCTCAATTCTGATGTTAAGCTTGTCTCTAATCAGATTTTGACTCCTGCTCAGCTCTTCCATCTTCCTTTGGTTTACTCTCGATTCATATTCTGTCAACAGCCTGTCCGTTCTACACAACACATCCTGTAATTCTTCCTCGCTTTCAGAGATGATATCAGTGACATTAGCTAGCTGAATTTTACTCCGACATCTGAACCTGCATTGCTTCCTCGATATACAGTTTGAACAGCGCAGCAGGAAGAGTACAGCTTTGCACTTTTTAGTCGGAACACTTATTTCTTGAACTGCCATTCTCGTTATGCACTATAGAATGTTGCCTGCTTTATATGTCATTATGTCTTTCGTACGGTAAACACTATTTTTGTGAGCATTTGAAACATACTACTTTAAATTTTTGAAGGTCAACCATTTCAACGAAAGGGTTTTGATTTATCTTAATTCTTGCTTCTGTTAACAAGCGCAATGTCAGAACTGCCTCATGCCCTAACTTTCATAAAGCGAAATAATCAGCATATAAAAAGTCCTCGGGTTTCTTTTCCATTCTTTTGTATATCATTCTGGTCTGCAACTTGGATACACGAGCTATCAAGCTGACTGTCAAGCACTTACGGTTTTCAATTGTTCTTTCTATCTTCTGAATTATGTAGATGACATTCTTCAGAAAGTGCGATGGTATGTCTCAAGTCTCATATAATCTACACACTAATTTCAATAATCGCTTTGTTTCGAATTTCGTTAATGACTCTTAGAAATTTCGATGGGATGCTATCTCTTTCTTTTGACGTGTTTCATCGCAAGTCATCCACAGCTCTAGCGCTAGTACTAGATCATACAAGTTCTCCAAATTGCTCGACCTACTCTCCTGTATTTGCCTGTAGCACCTGGGCCCCGAGGCCCACGATGTAGCCTTTCCTTCAGTTTCCTCCCTCAAGCCATACTACCAACATAGTGGAGTTGAAAGTCACCACGAGAATTATCACTTTTGATCGCCTCTTTACGTGTCCCGATCATACCGATATCAGTAACAAAAGCTAAATCTCTGTCCGAACAGGCATTGAAAGCCCAACGGTACCGACCGACCACCGTGTGTTCCTCAATCCAAAGGCGTCACTGGATACGGTTATGGAGGGGCATTCGGTCAACACACCGCTCTCTTGGTCGTTGTCACTTTTTGTGACCGGAGCCGCTGCTCCCCAATCGAGTAGCTCATCAACTGGTGTCGCAAGGGCTAAATGGACCACCGCTTGCCAACCGCACTCGGCAGACCGAACGGTCACCCATCCAAGTGCTAACCAAGCCCGACAGCGCTTAACTTTGGATTTCAGTATGTAATCTCCACAATATTTCGGCGCAAAACATCGAAGACATATTCAAGGTGTATACGGGTGAATGTTCATTGAGCTCCTGTGTGTGTGGGTCGTGCCTGGAATAATCGTAATTCGCTATGCAGCCATTGCTGGAGTACATGCGTTCCTACTGCGCATTGCTGCAAAAGTCTTCCGTTGCGAAGGCTCGACTGATCGTTATCTTATGGATCATCTTTGTTTAGTGAAGTCCCAGAAAGACTTCCGTTACTCACTGCACGAAGTTTCCAAATAACAGGACTCTATGCAGTTTCAAGCAGGAAACGACCGCCTAGTTTGATCAGGTGGTCAGACAGTCGTGTGTACACTTGCTCCTTGGTGATGAAGCACCAAAAGTTTGACACATAAGCCACTATTTTCGTTTTTCTACAGTCCATCGACTGATTATTGGAAGTACTGTGTTAGACAATAGCTCCCTTATAGTACAAGGGTATGTTGCTGCAGCTCCTCAGCGGCCTGAACAGTGCACATGGTTTGCCTTACGTAAGATATTTCGTACTCTCAAGGAATACTATAAACGCCTGCCTTGCGCAGCTATTGATGATCTTATGTAGATCCCAGAAAGCCGAAATTTCTGCTGGACGATGAAAGATTACATTAAAGTTTTATGTTCTCAGTACTTTGTTCCAGCTAAGGCACGTAAGCTGTCATCTGGAAGGCCAAGCTTCAAAAATGGTTCAAATGGCTCTGAGCACTCTGGGACTTAACATCTGAGGTCATCAGTCCCCTAGAACTTAGAAATACTGAAACCTAACTAACCTAAGGACATCACGCGCATCCATGCCCGAAGCAGGATTCGAACCTGCGACCGGAGCAGTCGCGGGATTCCGGACTGAAGCGCCTAGAACCACACGGCCACCGCGGTCGGCGAAGGCCAAGCTGCTTCCGCCGTTTATGCGTTTATAGTCCCCTCCATATATGACGAGACGAATGTTTGTTTTCTGGGAAAGCGGTTAGGAGACATTTTTATAAAACGTATTGCTATACTGCCAACTCAAATTATGAGACCTTTGTAATGTCTGTATAATTATTTATTACATCATCGATCTCTTTGATTTACAAAAAATATTCACATCACCGGTTTCGAAAAATAATACCCATCTTCGGATGTGCTTAATACACAAAAGGCTTCTTACAGACAAACAATGGTGTTTGGCGGAGGGTGCTTTTGGTACCACTAACCGATCTCTCCTTACCTGTCCCACTCGTGAGTGGCACGTGGGGAGAATCGCTGCAAGAAAGCGTCTGTATTGGTTCTAATTTCTCGAATCTTTTCGTCGTGGTCATTTCGTGACAGGTATTAGGGAGAAAGTAACAGCTTGTCCGACACTTCCCGGAGAGGGCACTCTCGAACTTTTCAATTGCAAACCTCTCTGTGATGCACAACGACTCTCTTGTAACGTGTGCTACCGAAGTTTCTCGACCATCTCTGTACGTGCCGCTCTTCGTTGGGTCTTGTCTCTCTCTTCCGTCAGTGCTACCTGATAAGGGTTCCAGACTGATGAACAATAGGCAACAATCGGTCGAACAACCGCGTTGTAAGCCACTTCCTAGGTGGATGAGATACATTTCCCTAAGATCATTCCTATGAATCTGTCTGGGGGTTGCTTTTCCTATTATTACTTTTATGTGTTAATTCCGCTTAAGCCGGCCTCTGTGGCCGAGCGGTTCCAGGCGTTTCAATCCAGAACCGCTCTGCTGCTGCGATCGCAGGTTCTAATCCTGCCTCGGGCATGGATGTGTGTGATGTCCTTAGGATAGTTAGGTTTAAGTAGTTCTAAGTCTAGGGGACTGATGACCTCAGATGTTAAGTCCCATACTGCCTAGAGCCATTTGAACCATTTCGCTTAAGATCTCTCTGGATAGCTACTCCTCGGTATTTTACGGTAGATACTGTTTCCAGTAACTTGTCATCCGTAGTGTAATTGTAGAGTAATGGTTTTCCTTTCCTATTCATGCGCAATGTGTTACATTTATTAAAGTTCAGGACCAATTGCCAGAGAGAGCACCGTTCATCATTCCCCTGCAGGTCGTTTAGCGAATCTGTACTGTCTTGTGGAGTTGCTTCTTTCTTATAGACAACCGCGACATCTTCGAACAGTCTTAATGAGCTTCCGACGATATCTACTAGATCATTTATATACATTGTAAACAGTAATGGACCTATGACAGTTCCGAGGGGTACTCCGGAAATTAACTTTACATCTGTCGATTTTGTTCCGTTAAGAACGACGTGCTGAGTTCTGCCTGCAAGGAAGTCTTGAATCCAGTCGCAAATTTGTCCACTACGGGATGGTATCAAATGCCTTCCTGAAATCGAGGAATACGGCATATACCTGAATGCTGTTGTCTACAGCACTACGGATTTTATGGAGGAACAGAGCGAGCTGAGTTACTCAAGATCTCTGTTTGAGGACTCAATGTTGATTTTTATGAAGATGACATCATAATTTTCAAGCTAAAACATGTTCATTAATTCTACGACAGATTGACGTAAACGATATAGGCCAATAATTATGTGCATCTGACCTACAATCCTTCTCGAAAACGGAAATCACCAGCGCTTTTTTCCAGTACCTAGGTGCCCTAAATTGATCCAGTGAATTACGATAAAACGCTGCTAGACAGGGAGCAAGCTCTTTCGCATAAACTTTGCACAATCTTATAGGTATCTCATCTGCTCCTGATACCTTTCCACTCCTAAGCGATTGTAGTTGCTTTTCTGTTCCACGAACGTATACCTTAGCACCTGCCATTTCAGCCTTTGTACGACGACTGAAAGAAGTGATTGTGTTATGATCTTCCTTGGTGAAACTTTCGGAGGACCGAATTCAGTATTTCGACCTTCTCTATGTTATCATCCATTTCGGTGCCAGTATGGTCACTGAGTAAATGAATTAGAGGATTTCGAACCGCTTAGTGATTTTACGAAAGACCAAAAGATCTCACGGCGTCTACTCAGATCGGTTGACAAAATTTTACTTTCAAAGTCACTGAACGCTTCTGTCATTGCTCTCCTTACGCTCATTTTACCTTCGTTCGACTTTTGTTGTCAGCTACGTCTTGACACCTCTTGAATCTGTGCTGAAGCTGTCTTTGTTTTCTAACCGGCTATTAAAAAGGGTGGGACTTTCCCATCCGTTAAGATGTTTCTCGGAACGTACTTATCTAAGGCACACTGAACAATGCTTTTGTATTTTTTTTCTATTTGTGCTCCACATCTTCGTCCCAGACTGAATATTTCGTGCTGACTATTTAGATACTTTTTAATTTGTATCCTGTCACTCTTGCTAAGCAATAATATCCTCCTATCTTTCTTAACATTCTTCGTAAGACCCGTTGTCATGCTGCTGTCACAGTCTAATGATCACTGACATTTTCCTCAACGTTAACTGATTCGCTAAGTTCAGGCCTGTTTGTTGCTAGGAGGTCTAAGACGTTACCTTCTCGAGTTGGTTCTTTAATTATCTGCTCGAAGTAATTTTCGGGAAAGACATTCCAAATAATGTCACATGAATCCCGGTCTCTGGTCCCAGTTTTGACAGCGTTTCTCTCTTAGTCTATAACTGGCAAGTTGAAGTCACCCCCTATTACGACTTCATCAGAAAAATTACTAATGATATTCTGCAAGTTCTCGTGAAGCTCTCTACAACAACAGGCAGGCGATATACAAAAGCATCAGATTACCGTTTTTGACCCACCTTTAGTGCTGAACTTCACCCAGAATAATTCGTATTCGGAACACGTTATAATCTCGCTATTATCGACAATTTTCCAGTGACGTTAGCCGTACGTGAGCATTGAAGTAAATGAATGGTAACAGGTGAAAATCAGTGCGAAACCGGAGCTCGAACCCGGATCTCCTGGTAACGTGAGAGTTCCCATAACTGCTTTTTTATTATTTTTTATTTTCTTTTACTCTAAGGGATAGTGGACCGGTGGGGGCTCAGGGGGCAAAATGGGCAGGGGTCGTAACCCGAGGCCTGGCCACACTGTCCCCCTGCTTCAGCCATCCGAGCACGCTTCCTATGTCATCCAAATTCCCAGCCTGTTATACGCTCCTAGCGTAACGTCACCTACCCGTGGACCCTTTACTCGCCATTTCAGATTAATGCAAGAGTGCACCCGCACTGAAAGAATGGAGCTCTGATCGTCGCACCATATTTATACGATGAAGCGCCAAAGAAACTGGTAAAGGCATCTGTATTCAACTAAAGACATATGTAAACAGGCAGAAACCGGCACTGCGATAGGCAACGCCTGTGTGAGATAACAAGTGTCTGGTGCAGTTGTAAGGTCGGTTACTACTGCTACAGTGGCAGGTTATTAAGATTTTAGTGAGTTTGAACGTGGTGCTATAGTCGGCGCACGAGCGATGGGACACAGCGTCTCCGAGGTTGCGAATAAGTGAGGATTTTCCCGTACGACCATTTCACGAGTGCACCGTGAATATCAGTAATCCGGTAAAAGATCAAATCTCCGACTTTGCTGAGGTCGGAAAAAGATCCTGCAACAACGGGACCAACGACGACTGAAGAGAGTTGTTCAACGTGACAGAAGTGCAACCCTTCCGCAAGTTGCTGCATATTTCAGTGCTGGGCCATCGACATGTGTCAGCGTGCGAACCGTTCAACGAAACATCATCGATATGGACTTTCGGAGCTGAAGGCCCACTCGCGTATCCTTTATGGCTGCACGACACAAAGCTTTATGCCTCGCCTGGACTCACCGACACCGACATTGGACTGTTAATGACTGGAAACATGTTACCTAGTCAGACGAGTCTCGTTTCAAATTGTATCGAGCGGATGGACGTGTACGGATATGGAGACAACCTCATGAATCCGTGGACTGTGTCAGCAGGGGACTGTTCAAAGGGGGTGGAAGCTCTGTATTCTGTCAGTTCCCTCCAGCACTACTTCAGACATTCATCGAGTCCACGCCACGTCGTGTTGCGGCACTTCTGCGTGCTCGCGGTGGCGCTACACGATGTTAGTTAGATGTACCAGTTTCTTTGGCTTTTCAGTGTATTTATGAAGTAGAATATCGACAGTACGAAGAAAATAGGAATACAGTCAAAGAATAAAGATATTTTAGAAAGAGACAAAAGAAGAAAGAAAAAAAGTAAAAAGAATGATCCTGTAACATTCAAGTTTAATCTCTGTCTTAAGAGCAATAATGTTTAATAATAATATTATGAAGCGCTTCCATTGTATCCAAAACTATAGCACGAACACGCTTCGAAGGATTGTTTACGCTTTTGCATGTATATAACTGTGTTTTACCACCCATGTAGCTTCCACTATTTTACCAGTTTTATTCATCGTCCACAATCAAAGACATCTATGTTTTAAGTTATACATTCCCTGAAGATATTGCGTTGGATTGTATACAAATCTTTAGATATGCTAAGTTGTAAGCAATATCGCTGTACTCGTAATGAAAACAAACATCGGCTGATTCAGTCGTCGTTTTATGATACGACTTTGGTTTTAGATAGTAAGCAAGACACTGCAACACAGTGTCGATCTTTGGGTTGGGATGGTTTGTTTGGGGGAGGATACCAAACAGCGAGGTCATCGGTCTCATCGGAGTAGGAAGGTTGGGCAAAGACGTCGGCAGTGCCCTTTGAAAGGAACCAGCCCGCATTTGTCTCAAGCGATTTACGGAAATCAAGGAAAACCTAAATGAGGATGGCCGGGCGTGGGATTGAACCGTCGTCCTCCTGAAAGCGAGTCCAGTGTGCTTAGCACTGCACCACCTCGCTCGGTGCTAGTCTTTGCATTTTCTGACTGACGAAGATGATATAAGATAACTGATGCAAGTATATGTGACAGCTACTCGTACTATATGCTTCTATATCTGAAATGCATGTGTCTCAGTGGGCCAGTGCAAGTTTTTCAATTGGAAGTCCCTTTGGCGACTAGCGTGTCCCTAACCTACTTCAGTTATCTAACGAAAGAAAGGGGACCTACAAGCGGCTTAACTTGGCATCCAAATTACGTGTCGTTCCTGTCGATTCCTTACATCATTGAGAGATGAAGGCTAAATCAAAACCAGACTGAAAATTTCCGTGCTCAGACCGGGAGGCTAACCCGCGACCTCTCGGCTTCCAGACATGTAATTTACTACTAAACCACTGTGTATAAATATAACTTTTAAACGTATGAACTCGTATATTTTACTTTTAATCTTTCCATTTAAAAGCTATAACTGAAAACAGTCATGTCTTTGACGCCAAGCAACTATCTTTTAACTTGATGGTGTGTTAATCTGTAAACGTCATGTAATACTTCTTACAGATTTTTGTGCATATATAGGCGATATGAAGATAGTAGCTCGATTGAAACTAATTGACTGTTAATAAATAGACATCATCACACCTTTTGGTGCAGTTCTTTGCGTATCCTCTGTAAATGTAAACGATCACTTTCAGACAAACATAATGAAAGTGATATTTTAAACGCAAGCAATAATCAATCGAAGAATTATTAGCTGCATGTGGCAACGATAGAATTTCACAGTAAAAAAAATAAAAAAATAAAAAAAAGGCACACTTTCATCCAAGTACAGGGTGTTAAAAATTGTTTATAATTCTTTTAATACTTAGCCAGTTTTCATGAAACGAAAAACATTTTGTTCCTTACAGTAGTAGAATCGTTATGCATTGCTAAAATTCAGCTTAAGCACCACAATTTCCTACCAGTTTCCGTAAATGGACGTGGACGTTTGTGACAGAATTCTGCAGGTAATCCAGCGGTACGTTTCCAAAACTAGGTGAATTCGATCCTACAACCCTTCAAGACTTTTTACTTTTGAGCGATAAACTTCCTCTTTCGCCCACTCTCAGAGAAAGAAATGAAAGGACTTTAGGTCAAGACTTCTTGCTGGCCATTTAAGGAAGCCATGATGTCCCAACCAACGTCCTAGAAAATGTGTGTCTAGCCGTGTGTGGACAGGATATGGGAAGTGAGGCGGGGCCCCAGCTTGCATAAAGAACTTTGTAGTTGTCTCATGTGGATATAATACGGTGAACATAATTTTCAAGCATATCAAGGTGCCGTTTTGCATTCACTGTGTCCCGAATGAGATTTGAGCTTCAACCCAAAGGAGTTCGATTTCATATACGTCCCCGATTTTTTGTTGCAGAGACAGATATGTGGCGTAGCACGAGGTCTAGGATGATTATTGGCAATATTCGGTACATTCTTTTCTTGCACGACATCAAGACGACATAGGAACCATGTGTTGTAACTATTTCAGCCATTTCCAGTTTTGAAGAAATTCCGTCGTTGGCAGCATTCACATTAAATTTAATGCAATTTTCATTATAAATAAATGAAATCGTTAGGTAAGTTCAGTAAAGCTGTGTTACGTAGTAGAGGAAACTCTGAACAGTATTTTGGTGAACATTAAGTACATACGTACACGGCACATCAACTATCAAAAGTAACATAGCTGATACCAACAAAGCTCGACCATCATTCCAAAGAAGGATCCTATTATACAGCTGTTCAATACAAGCAGTTCACACAGTATTATATAATCCTATCGATTTGCACGTTCACTTTATGCAAACTTACGATCGGGACAACGAAGGGTAGTCATAATGTTTTAATTATCACTTCGATTAAATGAAGTTACATCATTAATTTTTTATTTGGAGGGTACATTTGAAAGATAAAAAAGAACAGGTTAATCAGGAAACGAAGCGTACTGGTGGGTTTGCCCATTGAAAAATAAAATAGCGTACAAAACACCTTTTTTTTATTTCTGAGCTGCTCCACCTTCATGTTCACATGTCCCCACCTTCCATCTCAAAGGAAATATTAAAAATTAAAGCATCAGGATCAAATTCGGATTTTTCCCAATAAGACTGAGCATAGATTAGCAGTGTTCAATTAAATAAGACTAGGAAAACATTCACATCCAAGAAACATGAAATCTAGAAGGTAATGTGCAATTTGTCTCTAGAAAATAATTTAACACAATATTACATTAACTTACGCACATTAAAATTCTTATTTGAACGGATCTATGCAAAGAATTGCCTAACCGTCCAAGGCGACACACTTAGCCCCAAAACAAGAAAACAAAGTAAAGATTACAAATGATCTGAACTCTGTGCTTGAAATGGCCGTATAGGGGGAAGCAAAACGCTAACAACGGCCTATTCCTATGAACAATATATGTGATATACACAGGCATACCTTTTTAAAATGAAACTGTTTTCACAAGCTACCCTCAACAACTCAGATCGGGGTCCATTCAGGACAGCAGAATTAACGAGTGTGAGTACACCAACGTAAGTCACTAAACATAGCTTCAGTGCAAAACTGTACAAATCTCACTCAGTTATAATTTTAGATGCCAACCGAGCTAACAAGCCATTTGGCTGCTATAATGATCAGCACAGGTCGCGCCGACTGAGAGGCAGATCACTCCCCATGAACTTAGCTGCGGAACTGGATACGTTGCGCAATGCACTGAACAACATGATGAATAAATGAGTTCTGAGTATTGGTGCTTACAAAATCATTAATGGTTTAGTGATTAGAAGGGAGTTCATCTAACTACTGAATTAAAAATTATTTCCCAGTTTGACCCTAATCTATTACATTTATTCCTTACAACACATGCATAAACAAGAAAGAAATAATTATGCATTACCATGAGTGATAAAATACATATAAAAGAAAAGTTATGAGCATTGAAACAGATTTAAAAAAGAAGTAGATTGATTGGGCAAAACCCACAAGGGACAAGTGAGATGAGACTAACCTCACCTCAACAGGACATTCCAGAAAAGGCACGACTATGGATGAGTGCGTAGTGATTGGGCCGATCGTTTCAACAAGACGTATGAAACCTACATGCAAACAATAAACCATGCTAGGCTATGGATGAGCTACGCATACCTGGCTAAGTATCAAACCAACGTAACTACTCGAGTTTGAAAGCAATGTACGCGAGTAGTCTGTGCCAGATATTCTTACCTTAGTTGTTCCCTGGAGATTCGAGTCCCGCATACGGCCAGTCCTACAGCCGAGATCTACTCACCAACCGCTGTGTGATGGTCTGACACACAAAAATGCAAATCTGCCTTCTGCCACGTCTCCAGTGTCAGAATGTCCTCCTCTGAGTCCCGACCCAAAGTTTTCTTTCCTCCAAGTCTCCAAAATCTGAACGTCCTCTTCCGCGTATCTATCCAACATGTAACTAACATGAACCATGGATCCTGCCGATGGTGGGGAGGCTTGCGTGCCTCAGCGATACAGATAGCCGTACCGTAGGTGCAACCACAACGGAGGGGTATCTGTTGATAGGCCAGACGAACGTGTGGTTCCTGAAGAGGGGCAGCAGCCTTTTCAGTAGTTGCAGGGGCAGCGGTCTGAATGATTGACTGATCAGGCCTTGTAACGCTAACCAAAACGGCCTTGCTGTGCTGGTACTGCGAACGGCTGAAAGCAAGGGGAAACTACAGCCGTAATTTTTCCCGAGGGCATGCAGCTTTACTGTATGATTAAATGATGATGGCATGCTCTTGGGTAAAATATTCTGGAGGTAAAATAGTCCCCCATTGGGATCTCCGGGCGGGGGCTACTCAAGAGGACGTCGTTATCAAGAGAAAGAAAACTGGCGTTCTACGAATCGGAGCGTGGAATGTCAGATCCCTTAATCGGGCAGGTAGGTTAGAAAATTTAAAAAGGGAAATGGATAGGTTAAAGTTAGATATAGTGGGAATTAGTGAAGTTCGGTGGCAGGAGGAACAAGACTTTTGGTCAGGTGAATACAGGGTTACAAATGCAAAATCAAATAGAGGTAATGCAGGAGTAGGTTTAATAATGAAAAAAAAATAGAAGTGCGGGTAAGCCACCACAAACAGCATAGTGAATGCATTATTGTGGCCAAGATGGACACGAAGCCCACGCCTACTACAGTAGTACAAGTTTATATGCCAACTAGCTCTGCAGATGATGAAATTAATGAAATGTATGATGAGATAACGGAAATTATTCAGGTAGTGAAGGGAGACGAAAATTTAATAGTCATGGGTGATTCGAATTCAACAGTAGGAAAAGGAAGAGAAGGAAACGTAGTAGGTGAATATGGATTAGGGCTAAGGAATGAAAGAGGAAGCCGCCTGGTACAATTTTTGCACAGAGCATAACTTAATCATAGCTAACACTTGGTTCAAGAATCATGAAAGAAGATTGTATACATGGAAGAACCCTGGAGATACTAGAAGGTTTCAGATAGATTATATAATGGTAAGACAGAGATTTAGGAACCAGGTTTTAAATGTAAGACATTTCCAGGGGCAGATGTGGACTCCGACCACAATCTATTGGTTATGAACTGTAGATTAAAACTGAAGAAACTGCAAAAAGCTGAGAATTTAAGGAGATGGGACCTGGATAAACTGACTAAACCAGAGGTTGTACAGAGTTTCAGGGAGCGCATAAGGGAACATTTGACAGGAGTGGGGTAAAGAAATACAGTAGAAGAAGAATGGGTAACTTTGAGGGATGAAATAGTGAAGGCAGCAGAGGATCAAGTAGGTAAAAAGACGAGGGATAGTAGAAATCCTTGGGTAACATAAGAGATACTGAGTTTAATTTATGAAAGGAGAAAATACAAAAATGCAGTAAATGAAGCAGGCAAAAAGGAATACAAACGTCTCAAAAATGAGATCGACAGGAAGTGCAAAATGGCTCAGCAGGGATGGCTAGAGGACAAATGTAAGGATGTAGAGGCTTATCTCACTAGGGGTAAGATAGATAGTGCCTACATGAAAATTAAAGAGATCTTTGGAGAAAAGAGAACCACTTGTATGAATATCAAGAGCTCAGATGGAAACCCAGTTTCAAGCAAAGAAGGGAAAGCAGATAGGTGGAAGGAGTATTTAGCGGGTCTAAACAGAGGCGATGTTCTTGAGGACAATATTATGGAAATGAAAGAGGATGTAGATGAAGATGAAATGGGAGATATGATACTGCATGAAGAGTTTGACAGAGCACTGAAAGACCAAAGTCGAAACAAGGCCCCTGGAGTAGACAACATTCCATTGGAACTACTGAGAGCCTTGGGAGAGCCAGTCCTGACGAAACTCCACCACCTGGCGAGAAAGATGTATGAGACAGGCGAAATTCCCTCAGACTTCAAGAAGAATAAAATAATTCCAATCCCAAAGAAAGCAGGTGTTAACAGATGTGAAAATTACCGAACTATCAGAATAATAAGTCACAGCTGCAAAATACTAATCAGAGGACCAGGAAGAGCAGTTGAACGGAATGGAGAGTGTCTTGAAAGGAGGATATAAGATGAACATCAACAAAAGCAAAAGAGGATAATGTATTGTAGTCCAATTAAATCGGGTGATGCTGAGGGAATTAGATTAGGAAATGAGACACTTAAAGTAGTAATGGAGTTTTGCTATTTGGGGAGCAAAATAACTCATGAGGGTCGAAGTAGAGAGGATATAAAATGTAGATTGGCAATGGCAAGAAAGCGTTTCTGAAGAATAGAAATTTGTTAACATCGAGTATAGATTTAAAGATTTAAGTGTCAGGAAGTCGTTTCTGAAAGTATTTGTATGAAGTGCAGCTATGTATGGAAGTGAAACGTGGGCGATAGTTTATAAAAGTAGAGAATAGAATACTGTAATTTACCGTCTAGTAAGGTCATCCGAAGACCTGTTTCAGTTGCAAAGCGATTTAGAAAATATTGCTGTATGGTGTGGCAGGTGGCAGTTGACACTAAATAACGAAAAGTGTGAGGTGATCCACATGAGTTCCAAAAGAATACCGTTGGAATTCGATTACTCGATAAATAGTACAATTCTCAGGGCTGTCAATTCAACTAAGTACGTGGGTGTTAAAATTATGAACAACTTCGGTTGGAAAGACCACAAAGATAATATTGTGGGGAAGGCGAGCCAAAGGTTGCGTTTCACTGGCAGGACACTTAGAAGATGCAACAAGTCCACTAAAGAGACAGCTTACACTACACTCGTTCGTCCTCTGTTAGAATACTGCTGCGCAGTGTGGTATCCTTACCAGGTAGGAATGATGGAGGACATCGAAAGGGTGCAAAAAAGGGCAGCTCGTTTTGTATTATCACGTAATAGGGGAGAGAGTGTGGCAGATATGATACGCGAGTTGGGATGGAATCATTAAAGCAAAGACGTTTCTCGTCGCGGCGAGATCTATTTACTAAATTTCAGTCACCCACTTCCTCTTCCGAATGCGAAAATATTTTATTGAGCCCAACCTACATAGGTAGGAATGATCATCAAAATATAATAAGAGAAATCAGAGCTCGAACAGAAAGGTTTGTAAGTTGTCAGGCAAATCCAACACCTTCCATGAAAACCCTGACATGATAAGCAAATCCAGTAGTATGTCACATAGCTCCGAATAAATCATGACATTAAATTAACCAAAGTAATACGAGTAACGAGTGAGCAAATGGAATACCACAGACTAACAAGAGAATGCCTAAATGAAGGTCATACCTTCCCACCGTGAGACAGACGCAGTTCCGAGGGGAGAAACGAGAACAGAAGCCGAGAGCAGAACCGTGTTAAGCTGGAAGGCCCTACGATAAGGGACGGACGGACACCCACGTTACCAGCTAACCGCTAGGACCACACCACCCGCAACTTTTAGCGTGAGACTTTTTCGCGTCTCTGTTACGCCAGGACCACCCCCCCAGCCAATGTTAAAAGATAGAGCCCTCCAGAAGAACATTATAGATCTTACGATAACACAAAAAGGGCCACACCACCCGCAAGTTTTAGAGTGAGACTTTTTCGCGTCTCTGTTAATTTGGACCACCCCCCAGCCAATGTTAAAAGCTAGAGCCCTCCAGAAGAACAGTATAGATCTTACGATAACACAAAAAGGGCCACACCACCCGCAAGTTTTAGCGTGAGACTTTTTCGCGTCTCTGTTAATTTGGACCACCCCCCAGCCCATGCTAAAAGATAGAGCCCCCCAGAAGAACAGTATAGATCTTACGATAACGCTAAAAGGACCACACCAGCTGCAAGTTTTAGCGTGAGACTTTTTCGCGTCTCTGTTACGTTGCAAACTTTAAAAACATTGCCCCACCACGAAAAGTATAACGTTTCTCATTGGATAGACAGAATTTTTGTAGGTGGTGCTTAAGGTTAACATTGAGACCCTGATTGGTCAGATGAAAACACAGCCAGATAGTTTTTTTTTTAACCAACTTCGGTAAATTGTAGTAAGGAGAAGTTAGGACAGAGTTACTTCCGAGATATCGAGGTGAGCGGAGCTATGCTGCCCGCCGCCCCCAGACGAACGCTGACAAGGTAATGAACACACGCGATGCTGCATAACAGAGCATAAAGCTTCACTCAGAACTGCAGAAGTCTCATCTGTTACATCCCCTTTTTGCGTAATACTAGTGTCGATCGTCAATTAAAGCTCATGGTGTTCACATTTGCCACTTGAAGTAAAAATCTGAAACGCGATGATTTTTCTGTTATATAGTTATTGAGAAGCCACACCAGCCACTGTAATTTACGACGCGTTGGATAAGTAATTAAAGATAATTGAGGGCCACTGTAGACCATTTTGATAGTTTTCTCTTTTGTGAAACTTAATTTAAACATAGATTATAGATGTGATATGGCATAGGTCATCCTTCGATCCATTGTAGAACTTGGAAACCCATTCAGGGAATATTCGTTCACATTTTTGTTGAACGCAGTTGGTTTTTACCCTCCTGTATTAAAACATTTCCGTTTTTCAATAGTGCAATATATAAACAATGTTTTGTGAGTAGAATAAAATTTCCAATGGTAAACTTAACTGCTTTTTCGACGTTATTTTTACCAGCTAACTAAAAATAGCAAAGCCTTGAACCCCTTCCACTAAATTTAGTCAGTATTAAGATTCTTTTACAGGGAGTGCAGTGGAGCTGACGCTGAAATCATAAAGTATTTGGTTATATCATCGCTAGTCTCACTGAACTCTTCTGAATTCTACATGTCATGCGTGGTCTGGCGTCTCCTTACCAGCAACAGGTCCCAGGTTCAAACTAGTCAATTCCCTAAAAAACACACTCAGAGCGTCGTTGCGTGAAAGTGGTAGGCAGACATGATATAGAACAAACAGACACCACGCAGAATGTTAGAGGTGTAGGTGTTCGTTTTTCCCGCGCGCTGTTCGGGAGTGGAATGGTAGAGAGGTAGTATGATTGTGGTTCGATGAACCCTCTGCCAAGCATTTAAATATGAATTGCAGAGTAATCATGTAGATGTAGATGTAGAATAGAAGCTTTCGAAATGTGGTGCTATTGAAGAATGTTGAAGATTAGATGGGTAAATCACATAACTAATGGAGAGGTATTGAATAGAATTGGGGATAAGAGAAATTTGTTGCACAACTTGACAAGACGAAGGGCTCGGTTGGTAGGACATATTCTGAGGCGTCAATGGATCACCAATTTAGTATTGGAGGGCAGCGTGGAGGGTAAAAATTGTATAGGGAGGCCAAGAGATGAATACACTAAACAGATTCAGAAGTATGTAGGTTGCAGCAGGTACTGGGCGATGGAGCTTGCACAGGATAGAGTAGCATGGAGAGCTGCATCAAACCAGTCTCTGGACTTAAGACCACAATAACAATTAAAACCTTATGACTTCGCCTCGTATTGGTGTTTAAAACAGTTCTTGTTTCATAAATTACAAAGCATGCATTTTCATCCTCATTGCCAACACGATGCCATTCACTGAAACTAGGTAAACTAAAAGTCAAGGGAACCATAACTGAGCCGGCCGGGATGGTCGAGCGGTTCTAGGCGCTTCAGTCTGGAACCGCGCGACCGCTACGGTCGCAGGTTCGAATCCTGCCTCGGGCATGGATGTGTGTGATGTCCTTAGGTTAGTTAGGTTTAAGTAGCTCTATGTTGTAGGGGACTGATGACCTCAGCTGTTAAGTCCCATAGTGCTCAGAACCATTTGAACCATTTTTTGAACCATAACTGAATTTACAATGGAATGAACACCTATAGCTGCTTACAGGCGATGACATACGTCAACGGGGACAGATGAGAATGTGTGCCCCGACCGGGACTCCAACCCGGGATCTCCTGCTTACATGCCAGGCGCTCTATCTATCTGAGCCACCGAGGACACAGAGGATAGCGCGACTGCAGGGATTTATCTCTGGCACGCCTCCCGCGAAACCCACATTCTCAACGTATTGTCCCGCACTACATTCGTAGTGCCCCCGCCCATTATACTCATTACTCGCGGCGCGTTGCCGATTCCCGTAAGAGTTCGGGCACTGTTTGTGCATTCGCACAGAAGAAGATGATGGTCAAGTGGCCGGTGAGCCTTAACTATACATATACTAAGATGGTATCTGTTCTTTCGGACGTGTCCGAAAGAACAGATACCATCTTACTATAACTGAATTTGTCTCGGGCGATTTAGGGAAACCTTGGAAAACCTAAATATAGATGGCAGGTTGGGAATCTGAACCGCCGCCGAACAGAATGCGAGTGCTGCGTGCTGACCGCGACTACTGTGTCTGTGTGCAGGGAGCTGGAGTCTCCAACGGGCCGCAGGAACTCCTGCCTGGGCTCGCCGTGCTGGATGGCCCCGGAGCTGATCAGCAGCTGCTCGGGAGTCGCCGCGTCGGAGGCCGGCGAGGAGGGCGGCTACGACAACAGGGTCGACGTCTGGGCCATAGGTGAGTGAGTCTCTGGCCGCTCTGTAGCTGCAGAAAACTCTCAGAGCAGTACCTGTGTCTCCAACAACACACGCTTTTGATATTCTTCACGGGTTTGCAGCCGGATCATGTCGTCGTCCAGACACAATATTTCGGCGGACCAGCTGGCCGCCATCTTCATGTAAGTTAATGCTCGTGCACTGCCTCGCCGGAACTGAATTCCAGCAATTTTTTTTTTCACTGCATTTCGATTCCCTCCGAGGGGGGCGAGCTGGCAGCAGCTTATAACGCTGCTCTGCAGCCTACAGACATTTTAAAATGTAAGGAGAAGTTAAGAAACAATAAAAGCAGGCGATAAAACGAGAACTTAAATTGTAAATCGGCGGAAAATTGGGGAAAGTTAAAACATACAGCAAAGGGTTGGCAAAGCGAATAAAAATACACAGGATGCAGACAGGTAACATAGTAGACAGAGAATTAAAAAAAAACATGGCGACAGTCTGGTTTCTGTTCGCAAGAGATATAAAATCACACCCTGCAACAGGATGATGGCCGTTCGCAACACTTCGGAAAAGACACACAACACTGAACACTCACTGTAAACACTGCACTAAAATGTCACCACAAAGAGGGCACACCATAGCCTAGGGCAGATGGGGGGCGGGGGGGGGGGGAGGGGGTGGACCTGGACAGATGAGGGGGAAAACAAAGAGGGAGGAGAGGAAAAAAGAAAGGGGGGGGGAACCAAAGGAGGGAGAGGACTCATAAGGGGGGGGGGGGGGGAGGGCAGGGCAGATGCGAGAGGGAATGGGAAAAGGTGGAGAAGGGAAATGCAGAAGGACTCAGGGGAGAGAAGGGGGGCAGAGAGAGGGTAGGTGGGGAAAAAAAGAGGATGGAAGGGGGGGAGAGGGAGCCCAAGAAAAGGATGGAGGAAAGGAGGCGGGGTGAGGATCAGAGTTGATAGGAGGGATAAATGGAGGGAGAGAGGGCATCATCCGGGAGGGGGAGTTGATGGAAGCCACTGTGGGAAAAGAGACAATGGGTGTAGAGATGGGGGTTAGGGGGGACACAACAGTGAAGAGGTGGCAGGGGGCGGGGATGGGAGAGGAGAGGAGCAACCAGGGGGTGAGGGGGATCAAGGCGGCGGGAGGTGTAGAGTATGCTGATATGTTCGAGGAACAGGAGCAGATGGGGGAAAGGAAGGAGGTCATAGAGGATCCGCGTGGGGGACGGGAGGCGTAAATTCCAGCCTCAATGACGGAAACCTTTATACACCACGGACAGAGCACCGCGCGTGCGCGAGATGGTGTCCAGCGCCTCCTGGCGGCAAGAAGACACGCAGCGCGCCGGTGGGAGAAGACGACAGAAACGATAAATCGCAACAGCACTAGTTCATGCGACCAGCTATCATCCACCACACCAACGTATTGGAGTTTTGCGGACTCTGGTGAAAAGAGTTTATGCCATTTATGACGCAGAACATTTGAAAGAAGAACTTGATCATTTGAAGATTGTCTTTAAACAGAATAGATATACGGAACAACAAACACGCCGTGCTCTTCAGTTTGGTCCGTCACGCGAGCCAGTAGAGGATACTTTTAAAGCTGTTGCTTATTTACCCTTTGCGGGAAGTATATCATCAAAAATTTCAAGAATTTTAGGAAAATATGACATTAAAAGTTTTTTTACGCCAGTGGCCAAGACTAAAGCCCTTCTTGGCTCAGCTAAAGATGATTTGGGCTTGAGGAAGCCCGGGGTTTATGAAATTCCGTGTCACTGTGGTAAGAAGTATATCGGTCAAACTATTCAGAACCGGTGTGTGGAACATCATCGGCACATTCAGTTGTTCCCGCCTGAGAAGTCGGCAGTAATGGAACACTGCCTTAGCGAAGGACACAGGATGATGTATGACATGACACAATTGATCGCTCCTGCTTCTTGCTATTGGGAATGGGTTCTTAAAGAATCCATTGAAATTAGATTATCAAGTAACAGGGACAAAGGTTTTCCTCTAAGTAAGATATGGAATCCGAATTTGCCCGACATTAAACAACAACGGTCTTCTTTTCGATCACTGGATTCTTCCAACTAGTGCTGTTGCGATTTATCGTTTCTGCCGTCTTCTCCCACCGGCGCGCTGCGTGTCTACTTGCCGCCAGAAGGCGCTGCCCATCATCTCGCGCACGCGCGGTGCTCTGTCCGTGGTGTATAAAGATTCCCGTCGTTGTGGCTGGAATTCAGTTCCGGCAAGGCAGTGCACGAGCAGTAACTCACCTGGACGACGACATGATCCGGCTGCAAACCCGTGAAGAATATCAGCAGTTATTACGCCGGGAAAGTCTACGGGAAAAGACAACACTCGCTTCCTTTGCATGTCCACATAAACGTCTAGCCCTTACCCATCGAGAGGAATTTACTCTGTTCTAAAACATCAACAGTAGATGATTCATCTTTCTTTGTACATGTTTGCTTCGCCAGTTAGTTAGTTACACCATCCGTGATTCAGAGTTGCGACATTTTGCTGCATGTGCTATGTATTGTGGGACATTAGACAGGTCTGTAACAGTAAAGTAATAAGAATTACCTGTATTCCAACACCGACATAACCACCATTGCTACCGCCATACAGCTGCACTGCTCTGTCTCTACATCTACATCTACATCCATACTCCGCAAGCCACCTGACCGTGTGCGGCGGAGGGTACTTTGAGTACCTGTATCGTTTCTCCCTTCTACTCCAGTCTCGTATTGTTCATGGAAAGAAAGATTGTCGGTATGCCTCTGTGTGGGCTGTAATCTCTCTGATTTTATCCTCATGGTCTCTTCGCGCGATGTACGTAGGAGGGAGCAATATACTGCTTGACTCCTCAGTGCAGGTACGTTCTCGAAACTGCAACAAAAGCCCGTACCGAGGTACTAAGCGTCTCTCTTGTAGAGTCTTGCACTGGAGTTTATCTATCATCTCCGTTACGCCTTCGCGATTACTAAATGATCCTGTAACGAAGCGCGCTGCTTTCCGTTGTATCTTCTCTATCTCTTCTATCAACCCTATCTGGTACGGATCCCACACCGGTGAGCAGTATTCAAGCAGTGGACGAACAAGTGTACTGTAACATACTTCCTTTGTTTTCGGACTGCATTTCCTTAGGATTCTTCCAATGAATCTCAGTCTGGCATCTGTTTTGCCGACGATTAATTTTATATGGTCATTCCCTTTTTAATCACTCCAATGCCTACTCCCAGATAATTTATGGAATTAACTGCTTCCAGTTGCTGCCCTGCTGTATTGTAGCTAAATGATAAAGGATCCTTCTTTCTGTGTATTCGCAGCACATTACACTTGTCTACATTCAGATCCAATTGTCAGTCCCTGCACCATGCGTCAATTCGTTGCAGATTCTCCTGCATTTCAGTACAATTTTCCACTGTTACAACCTCTCGATATACTACAGCATTATACGCAAAAAGCCTCTGTGAACTTCCGATGTTATCCACTCTGCTGGAGTAGTTGTTATTCTTCCTGTTTTACTACCCATATTAATATGTATCGCTAAAACGATTATCAATCAATTTGGGACCACTCAGTCTGTCATGCTGAATAGCGCCTCCATATCCATCTCAGGGCTGTTTTCCACGTTTTTACCACGTAATACTCCCAGGGATGCTGGACGAAACTTTTATTCATCTTTGACAATTTTCTCTTCTTGATTTCTATTCCCATGAGCACTTAAAATTCCACTTTAAACGTAATATTCTTTGTAACAGGAATCAACCGTCAGCACTGAACGTAGCATAAAAGACACGACGTGCAGTGTTTTGGGCTGACTCCAGCTACACATTGCAGCGAAGAAATTGTAGTTATACACACATCAAAAAATGTTTTGCATCACCTGGGTTCCGGAACCTGTACAGAAAATTGGAGTAGAGACCAACACAAATATCGTTTCCGCCCTTTTTATTGCTCATGAAAACCACACAATGCATGTTGTACCACCATACGGAGAGACCTTCAGAGATGGTGGCCCAGATTGTTGCACGTACCGGTACCTCTAATACGCAGTAGCACGTCCTCTTGCATTGATGCATGACTGTATCCATCGTGGCACACTATCCACAAGTTCATCAAGGCACTGTTGGTACAGATTGTCCCACTCCTCAACGGCGATTCGGCGTAGATTCCTCAGAGTGGTTGGTGGGTCACGTCGTCCATAAACAGCCCTTTTCAATCTATCCCAGGCATGTTCGATAGCGTTCATGTCTGGAGAAGATGCTGGCCACTCTAGTTGAGGGATGTCGTTATCCTGAAGGAAGCCATTCAGATGATGTGCACGATGGGAGCGCAAATTGTTATCCATGAAGACGAATGCCTCGCCAATATGCTGCCGATATGGTTGCAATATCGGTCGGAGGAAGGCGTCCACGTATCGTACAGCCGTTACGGCGTCTTCCATGACCACCAGAGGCTCACGTCGGCCGCACATAATGTCAGCCCAAAACAGCAGGGAACCTCCACCTTGCTGCACTCGCTGCACAGTGTGACTAAGGCGTTCAGCCTGACCGGATTGCCTCCAAACACGTCTCCGACGATTGTCTGGGCGAATGCATATGCGACACTCATAGATGAAGAGAAAGTGATGCCAATCCTGAGCGGTCCATTCGGCATGTTGTTGGGTCCATCTAAACCGCACTGCATGGTGTCGTGTTTGCAAGGATGGACCTCGCCATGGACGTCTGGAGTGAAGTTGCTCATCATGCAGACTACTGCTCACAGTCTGAGTCGTAACACGACATCCAGTGGCTGCCCGAAAAGCTTTATTCAACAGGGTGGCGTTGCTGTCAGGGTTCCTCCGAGCCACAATCCGAAGGTAGCGGTCATCCACTGCAATAGTAGCCCTTGGGCGGCCTGATCGAGGCATGTCATCGACAGTTCCGGTCTCTCTGTATTTCCCCCATGTCCGAACAACATCGTTTTGGTTTACTCCAAGACGCCTGGACACTTCCCTTGTTGAGAACCCTTCCTGGCACAAAGCAACAATGTGGACACCATCGAACGGCGGTATTGACCGTCTAGGCATGGTTCAACTACAGACAACACGAGCAGTGTACCTCCTTCCTGGTGGAAAGCCTGGAACTGATCGGCTGTCGGACCCCCTCCGTCTAATAGGTGCTGCCCATTCATGGTTTTTTACATCTTTGGGTGGGTTTAATGACATATCTGAACAGTCAAAGGGACTGTGTCTGTGATACAATATCCATAGTCAACGTCTATCTTCTGGAGTTCTCGGAACCGGGGTGATGCAAAACGTTTTTTGCTGTGTGTATGTACGAGCTGTAGCCTCCGTTGGCGGCAATGCAGGAGCTGGCTCTGGCATCCAGTTAATCGTACAGTTGCCGAATACTGTCCTGGAGTACGCTATACCACACCTGCTCGACCTGCTGGCTTAGCTTTATAAGAGTTATCGGTTGACGAGTCGCACGAGTCACTACTCGTACCATCATATCCCACACGTGTCCGATTGGATACAAGTCCAGAGGCCGTGCTGGCCAAGGAAGTTGTCCACTTCTTGGAGGGAACATTGAGTTTTCCGGGCATTGTGTGTGTGCGAACATTATCCTGTTGGAACAACTCATCACCTTGCTGCTCCAAGAACAGCAGAAGAACGGGTCTAAAAACAGTCTGCATGTGCCGTGCACTTTTCAGCGTCCCTCCAGAAACACCAAAGGCTTATGACACCCGAGACAATAAAGCCTGCGGTAGGTCCAGTGTATCTTGGACGAATGCACTCTACGACAAAGAGCTCACCAGGAGTGTATCGTACGCGCAAACGGCCTTCGCTTGCGTGCAGACAGAATCTGCTTTCTTCGCTGAAGACCAGGGCATGCCATTCCATCTTCCAAGTGATCCTCTGACGGCACGAATCGAGCCATGCACTATGATGCCGTAGCGTGAGTAGCAGAGGGTGTGCGTGCCTGTAATCCCACTATTAACAATTGATTCGCAACAGTTCGTGCCAACACGTCTGGGCTCACAAGCCCTCTTATCTGTTCTGTGGTAGCTGTACGATCTGCCACTGTTGCCCATACAATACGAGGATCCTGGCGGGCGTCTGTGCTGCGTGGGAGTCAAGAACCTCGTCTGTGAGTGTGAGAAGGTTCACGTGCACATTGATACCATTATCGTTAACACAAATGACGCAGCAAGTGAAACTTGTACGGCATATCTCAAAAAGGACCATCTCACTATTCGGAATGCCACAATTTGACCTCTTTCAAACTTGTTCTGTAGGATGTATGAAGCACAGGTGGACCTTCGTGGCATGGTTGCCTGCTTGCTCCACACATTTGCACCACACTGAGCCTGCCAGCTGCGAGAATTCCATATTAAAGGATAGACAAATATGGTTCTCTGGTAGCTATCTGTTGACGGACGACGATGAAATCATTATCAGTACATCTGCTATCCCTCAGGTTGCATAAGCCGTCATCGGATCAAAATCGACGTCGTCATTCCAGGTGCACTATTTTTTCCGCAAGTGTATATAATGAGGATGCCGATGTTAGTCTCAGTAGAATGACCCCCAAGAGATAACCAGATTAACGGGCAGAATATTATTTGTGGAAACTATAGGACGTGGTGCCTTAACCACAATTTCACCCCGTGTCTCCAGAGAAATGGAGAAATTATAGCTTACCTGAAGATCCTCCTGTCCCACTGTCATCCGTAGAATCGGAAATTGAAGCTGTGACAGGTGTTTCAGCTATAAAATGTACGTAGAACAAGTGACAGGGGAAGGCCACAAACAAATAACAGGCAAAAAGTCAATTCATTTTTATATACACATAATGTGTCATTAACTACACTACTGGCCACTAAAATTGCTACACCAAGAAGAAATGCAGATGATAAACGTGTATTCACTGAACAAATATATTGTACTAGAACTGACATGTGATGACATTTTCACGCAATTTTGGTGCATAGATCCTGGGAAATCAGTACCCAGAACAACCACCTCTGGCCGTAATAACGGCCTTGATACGCCTGGGCATTGAGTCAAACAGAGCTTGGATGGCGTGTACAGGTACAGCTACCCATGCAGCTTCAACACGATACCACAGTTTATCAAGAGTAGTGAATGGTGTATTGTGTCGAGCCAGTTGCTCGGCCACCCTTGACATGACGTTTTCAATTGGTGAGAGATCTGGAGAATGTGCTGGTCAGGACAGCAGTCGAACATTTTCTGTATCCAGACAGGCCCGTACGGGACCTGCAACACGCGGTCGTGCATTATCCTGCTGAAATGTAGGGTTCCGCAGGGATGGAATGAAGGGTAGAGCCACGGGTCGTACCACATCTGAAATGTAACGTCCACTGTTCAAAGTGCCGTCAATGCGAACTAGAGGAGACCGACACGTCTAACCAATGGCACCCCATAACATCGCGCCGGGTGATACGCCAGTATGGCGATGACGAATACACGCTTCCAATGTGCGTTCACCGGGATGTCGCCAAACACGGATGCGACCATCATGATGCTGTAAACAGAAGCTGGATTCATCCGAAAAAATGACGTTTTGCTATTCGTGCACCCATGTAGGTCTTTGAGTACACCATCGTAGGCGCTCCTGTCTCTGATGCACCGTCAAGGGTAACCGCAGTCATGGTCTCCGAGCTGATAATCCATGCTGCTGGCTGCCAACTCGACTGCTAGTGATACGAGGCCATTGGGATCCAGCACGGCGTTCCGTATTACCCCCCTGAACCCACCGATTCCATATTCTGCTAACAGTCATTGGATCTCGACCAACGCGAGCAGCAATGTCGCGATACGATAAACCGCAATCGCGATAGGCTACAATCCGACCTTTATCAAAGTCGGAAACATGATGGTACGCATTTCTCCATCTTACACGAGGCATCACGACAACGTTTCACCAGGCAACGCCGGTCAACTGCTGTTTGTGTGTGAGAAATCGGTTGGAAACCTTCCTCATATCAGCACGTTGTAGGTATCGCCACCGGCGCTAAAATTGTGTGAATGCTTTGAAAAGCTTATCATTTGAATATCACAGCATCTTCTTCCTGTCGGTTAAATTTCGTGTCTGTAGCACGCCATCTTCGTTGTGTAGCAATTTTAATGGCCAGTAGTGTACAATAAAAGCGAGGCAGCATTTAGAGAATGAGAGAACACAAATTCACAGTGGCAGCTTTTCCTTAGCATCGCCTGTTATTTGTTTGTGTCCTTCCCTCTGTCTCTTATTCTACATGTTATGTCTGAAACCATGGCTTAGGTTCAATTCCCAACTCTACTCCAGCCAAGACACAGGAAGACCTTCAGGTAATCTAACATTTATGTGGAGATAGGGGGAAGAAGTTGTAGTTATGGCAGCACGTCCTATTGATGCCACAAATAATATTCTACCATTTAACCTGATTATCTCTTGGGCGACCCTTGAATGTGTCACGGGGCACATTTTGTCTCGTGTTTCTGAATGTATTTGCTATTTCGCCTTTGCAACGTGTGGCTGGAGTCAACCTAAAATAATGCGCGTCACGTCTTTCATGCGACACACAGTATTGTTGGTTGCTCCCCGTTATAAAGAAAAATATGTTTCAGGTAGAATTCTACGTGTCCACGGGAATAAGAATTTATAAGAGAAAATTTCGAAACGTCAATAAAAGGGTTATCAGCACCTAGGGAATTTTACGCTTAAGTCAGGGGAGTGCAGTAGGTGGTATAGCACTTGGCAGCCCCATCACTCAAACAAATAAGTAACAGCTTGCACTGTACGTGCTTGAGCATTGTCCTGCAAAATGACGGTCAGGTCCTGCAGAAAGTCTCATCACTTCTGTCTCTAAGCTGTCCATTTTTGGAACACAACCTACGACCAGCTTAGAGGCAGAAGTGATGAGACTTTCTGCAAGACCTGACCATCAATTTACAGGACAATGCTCAAGCACGTACAGTGCAAGCTGTTACTGATTTGTTTGAGTGATGGGGCTGCCAAGAGCTATACAACCTACTGCACTCCCCTGACTTAAGCCCTCGTGAGTTTAACTCGATTTCTAAACTGAAGGAAACACTTCACGGCATTTGCTTCAGAACTGCTACAAATTCGTCGCGCAATAGACCGCGTCAACTGTCAACACAACTGGTACCGTTAAGAGAACCCTACGACTTCCACATCGCTGGCAACGGATTATACACAATGCTGGTGACTACTCTGAAGTTCAGTAAAACTTTGAAACACGCATCTATTTTTTACCGGCTGTAAATAAATAGTTGCCACTATTAAAGTACCAAAACTCGTATTTCGTAGGCAATATTCCATGACAAAGTTACTGCTTACTATATTCTCTTTGAACCTGCATTTCCCATTTAGTTTAACTACTTCGTCGTATCTGCATGTGAAGTAAGAGTAGTAACTAGTATAGATCCAAGCTCTACCCAGGCACACAACGGTCGATCAGATATTTATGTTTTCAGAAACTGTTGTCAAGTATTCCAAGTACAACAAGTTGTTGACAGATTTTCGAAGGACACGCCCCTCGAAAACTTCATAGAATCCAGGTGTTGATGTCTCTCATTATGCATAGATCGACGTATGTGATTCTCTGTATGTGGAGTGCATAGGGGTCTGGAGATGGCATCTGGTCGTCTATGTAAAACAATAAAAGGGTTATACAGCACCTAGGGAATTTTAGGCAACTAAAAACGTTGGAAAAAGTCCTGAGAGAGAAGCATTGTGTAATGTGTTTTGTATATTGAACCGGGGACCTAGAGACGACGGAGAGACTTCATCCCGCCGTAGCCCTCAGTGGTCCATAACCCCACAACAGGCCACAGCAGTCCACCCACCCCACCGCCGCCCCACACCATACCCAGGATTGTTGTGCCGCTCGGCCCTCAGTGGACCCCACCTGTAACGTCTCATACCGGACGAGTGTAGCACCAAACGTTTGCGTGATAGAGTAATTATGGTGTTCGCGTACTTGGAGACAGTGTCTGCGCAACAGTCACCGACATAGTGTAACTGAGATGGAATAAGGGGAACCAGCCCGCAGAAGCCGAGGCACATGGAAAACCGCCTTGAAAACCATTCAGAGGCTGGCCGGCTCACCGGACCTCGACACGAATCCGCCGGTGGATTCGTGCCGGCGAACGGCACGCCTTCCCGCTCGGAGAGGGAGGCTTTGTTCATGATGACAGAAAACTATATCGGAATGCAAGGGGCGGCATGTACGACAACTCTTATCCAAGTAGCATCGCCGTGTGGAGAGCAGTCTGCTCGCAGAGCGGATTATTTGGAAGCGCTGTGTCAGCAATTGCGGTAGTCGCGTGTATCATCTCGCGACGCCACCATATTGGTACCGACATGACTCTAAGCAAATCCGACTCCAAGGTAATGGAGGCCAGTGCATGCTACTAGCTAAGTTGGTGGCACATTTCCGTGCTAAGGCTTACGAGTGATCTAACGTCAAACGGCATCGGCGAGGGCCTGTCACAGAATGGGACTAAAGAGCGAGTTTCCATCAGTTTTCCTGCATCAGTGGTGTGTCTCCAGCAGTAAAAGGGTAATTCCTACTGCTAACCGTACCAGAGTGGCTGCGCTGATCTCTCCTGCTCTTCAGATGGTAAAGAAGGACCTGTATCCCCAAATATTTATTTTATTTATTTATTTATTTATTTAACCTGATCAGATTAGGGCCATCCGGCCCTCTCTTACATCGGACCAGTGTTCCACATATGCAGCATTTCACACATCAGAGTTACATCATGACCATAGTTTAAATGAGAAAATTAGCTTACTCTAGTGACAATATGAATAAAGAGTAGTGACTAAGACCTAATAAAATAAATGCAGCAGTATTTTTACAACAGGTGCTATACATACAGATTATGAGAAAAGCAATAATAATAATAACAGTAAAAAATCAAATAATAATGATAAACATGACTAAGATCTAATGAAGTAAATGCTGGCAGTATTTTTACAACAGTTGCTATACATACAGATTATGATAAAAGCAATAATAATAACAGTAAAAAAAATCAAATAATAATGACAAACATGAGAATGATTGGCAATAGTAATGAAGGTTTGTGCAGATGTACATTAATATCTTGGTGTGTAAAGTAGATGTTTACTAGTATAGCGAGTTTTGGGGAAGGGAGACTTAAGGAGAGGGAAAGAGGGAAGTAATGAGGTGAAGTGCATTCATGTACAGAGGAACGCATTACTGTTGCGTAAGTAGATTCGTCATTAACTGTTTTTTGAAGCCGGACATGCTTCTAAGTTCTCTAACATAACGAGGGAGGTTATTCCAGAGTCGGGTTCCCGCTACTGTAAAGGACTTGGAGAAGGTGACTGAGCGATGCAGTGGAACGGAGAGGATTTTATTATAATGGGAACGTGTGTTTCTGTCATGTTGTTCCGGCATGAGCGTTAGGGACGAGGAGAGATATGAGGGACAGTGTACATTTATAAGGCAGTAGATGAGACAGAGTGTAAGGAAATCTCTGCGTTTGTCTGCACGCAGCCAGGACAATTTTGCATATGCTAGTGAAATGTGATCAAAAAGTCGAACGTCACAGATATATCGGACGCATGCATTCATGACCAGTTCTAGACGTCGGGAATTTTCCTGAGAGAGGCCTTGTAGGATAATATCGCTGTAGTCAATGATTGGGAGTGCAAGCGTTTGTACTAATGTCTTTTTCAGATCGAAAGGACGAGTTTTTTATATTTTTGTAGGACATGAAGGGATGCTGATGCTTTTTTACACACTGCAGTTACGTGCTCTGTCCAATTTAGATTTTCATCTATTATTACTCCCAAACTCTTTGCTGAGGGAGAGAAGTTAATATTTGTTCCATTTAGGATAAGAGGTGGTACGGATTCCCGAAGTTTTGGGCTAATGAGCTTAGAGTGAACAACAAGTACCGCTTGGGTTTTAGATGGGTTTAGTTTTAGACCTATGTCCTGTGCCCATTTTGACAGTGCATCGAGGTCAGTATTGAAATTTTCAATAGCTTTCTTGAGATTGCTTGGTTTCGCACTTAGATACAACAGAAGGTCATCAGCATACATATGATATTTGCAGTAGATCAGAACCGATGACACATCATTGACATACAGAGGGAAGAGTATAAGACCTAATACTGAGCCTTGGGGAACGCCTGACACTACCTGCCGCCATTGTGATTTTATATTCCCAGACAGGACGCGTTGCTGACGAGACGTATGTATGAGCGAAACCATTGCACTGCACTCGGTGAGAAATTTAGACCGCTAAGTTTGGCTAGTAAGATGTCGAAGTCGACAGTATCAAATGCTTTGCTGAAATCTAAGGAGCAAATGATAGTCGCTTCTTGTCTGTCCATGGCAAGTTTCAGGTCATCTGTCACCTTTATCAGTGCGGATGTTGTGCTCCGATGTTTACGGAAACCTGATTGGTATCCGTCTAGTAGGTTGTTAGTAGTTAGGTAGTTGGTGAGCTGGTCATGAACTGTATATTTTAAGGCCTTTGATAGTGCAGGAAGAAGACAGATGGGACGGTAGTCAGAGGGTGCTGTGGCGCTGTCCTTTTTAGGCACTGGCTTAATTTGTCCCAGTTTCCAGGCCTCAGGGAAAATACTTGTGATTAATAGTCCACAAATTTAATCACGCAGTCTACTTACTCTACTCCGTAAGCTCATTCCTTAAATTTTGTTATTTGTTATCGTTCTTGTCGTAGCAGTCGTAATGGTAGTGTATTGCCACGCAACAATTCGATGCTGTTTACGGGTATCTACTAGACTACTATACAACTTTCGCGTTATGCTTTCGTCCGTTGACCTCTCTTAACGCATTCTGTGTCCACAGGCATCACGGCCATCGAGTTGGGCGACGGGAAGCCGCCCTTCCAGGACATGCACCCCACTCGCACGCTCTTCCAGATCTTGCGTAACCCCCCGCCGATGCTCTACAGGCCTGCCAACTGGTCCAAGCTCTACAACGACTTCATCACGGAGTAAGTTCCCTCAAGTGCCGCAAGTAGTGATAACGTAAACTAGATACGCTTCGTGAACGGATCTTCCTTTCTATAATACGATGCTACCGCCGTACTGTGAGTTACAGTGTAAAATTTCTAGAAACGAGGGTGAGACAAAGCAAATGATTTTATTTTGTCTTCTCTCAAAAAATCTCATTCTCACGAAGCCGCCTTTAGAAACATGCTGTACCGGTACACTAGGCGTTAGGTTGGCAGCGATGACAGCACTCATCCGATGTATACAATGCCCAACCCGAAAATCAACTTCTGCCGCACCAAAAATAACCAATATTCTTATAATCAATTAATAATGGAACACAGCAAAATATAACAAAATATACTTTATTCTATCAAAAATATGTTTAAAACTCCGCCAAAAATATGCACTACAATGCATGAAAATACAAACAATACGCAACACAAATCATGAACTGCTGAAAACCTCCTTTAGTGATCGCTTATTTCAATATTACTGAACTAATAGCTGCTTTGGGAGACCGTTCAAAATACTGTTGCGACTTACAATAAACTGCTCGTCATGAACTTCAAAGTCGAGTAATTACTCCATATCACTCTATCAATAACGAGAAGGAAATTCATTTGATTATAAATAGAATAATATAAGAAACTTTCACTTTTCTGCTAGTTAACGGTGTATTTTCGTTAAATTGTAATTATCACAACGCAAAAAAAGAAAGCTTTCTTATTGGCATTCTCAAAAATGATTCTTATTTATATATTTTGTTTAGTATTTAAGTTCCATAAATCTAATGTCAATACTCAATGTTCGAAGTTAAATTAGTTGCAGTTTACTTTTATCAAAAACAAAACCATACGAGAAATACATCAAATCACACTCCAGATTTCTCACAAACATTCCTTCCATGTTCCAAATAGTAGCTTCCTGCTCCTTCTACTTTACTCTCGATGGTCCAATCTTCCTATCGAACTCTCGATAGTAACAAGCCAATCACTTTTAATTCCGGTGTTGCCCACCAACAACAGGAACTGGAGTTACCTGCGCCTGATCTACGAATAGAAGAAAATATTGGTTTTTCCCAGATACTTTACATACTTTTAAACCTAAGAGTAACATTACCTGGTGATTAATGCTAAGCTCTTCACATTCTAGGATGAATTTCAGCCTTTTCTATCAGGCACAGTGGCAAAAGGTCATTGGAATTCACTGGGTGTGAATTTCATAGCGAATGGCTCCTCCGCCAGTTCTCCAAACTCGTAACGTTGCGCTTACTGTAGTCAGTCAGTATGATTGATCCCTACGGATGTATAAGTATCGACTCACCCGTCACCGAGGTGACATTTCGTCTAAGCGCCGAGGTGTGTGACGGTCCGCTTACATCGGCCATCTTACGTTGTTAAACCCAGAGATCTAACAGGGTAAGCATGTCGGAATGGGAAATGAAATAGACAGTTGAGAGGGGCAATCACTGTCCGGACAAGTTGGAATTATCGTGTTGTTAATATGAACTGAAAATTGTTGCAGAATGTTTAGAGTAAGTCACGGGGCGCTGCAGTTGAGGAATCGGTGAACCGAGTAGCTGATCAACAGCAGCGGGTAGCCGACAGCCGTGCGAGAAAGAGGTAGCCGCCAAAGAATCCTCAGGCGTAAAACTAATAAAAATAATAAATAAAAATAAATAAATAAATAAATAAATTTTACCAATAAAATTTGGCACCGTTCGTATCCGTATGTGCATTGGTAATGATTTGTACCGCGCCAAGCATGATAGACTGTAATTTTTAAAATGTAATGATTGATTGTAAAGGTTAGTTAATGATTTTGAGTGATGCCTAATTGTCCTTACTGTGGAGAAAAACAAGGCGTGAAATTTCATTTCTGTTGAAAGTGATTTATGTACCTTTTTCTGGAAGGTTTACTCTGTTGAACAGTAGTGTTGCCATATGACTGATTTAGACGGTTGGATTGAATACAGCTGCTTTTGAATAGAGGACTGACGATATATTTTTGCAAATCACAGTTTATTTATTACATGCAAGTGAGTTGCTCTTAGGACGTTGTGATTCGACTCAAGATTCGTTAATTCGAGTCCGCTTTCGGCAATTTCTGAGTAGTTAGAATATTATTAATACGGGGCTGGATTACTATCATGAGTAGTAAATATTAAGAGGATAATTGTACAGGCCCCAAATCGTGTGATGTCTCCCTAGGCCGATAACTCGTACTCGGTGCACCTATAACCCTACTGGCTAGTTGGTCAACAGAACAGATTACCCCGAGCATAATAAGCGCCAGAAGAATATACGAAAAACCGCCACAAATTGCAATAAAACGTCGAAGCATGGGCTCTATGAGGTGCTGGAATCGTTCTGGAGAGATTGACCTGCGCATCATACAGGGCTACTCACAATTGTTCTACGCTGCAGCGCCTAGGAAACTGGTAGAGTCATGCGTATTCAAGTGCAGAAATGTGTAAGCAGGCATAACACGGCACTGTGGTCGGCAACGCCTGCATAACACAACAAGTGTCTGGCGCAGTTGTGAGATCACTTACTACTGCTGCAATGGCAGGTTATCAAGATTTAAGTGAGTTTGAAAGTGGTGTTATTGTCACCGCACGAGCGATGGAACACAGCACCTCCGAGGTAGCGATTAAGCGAGGATTTCCTCGTGCGACCATTTCGCAAGTGTTTGCGTTTACGGTTAATTCAGAATAATAAATGCCTCCTACCTGTATCAATAGCGCAATTTTTTTTATTATTTTTTTTTTTTTTTTGCTATAACCGTAGAGACTTGACTTTGAAATCACAAAATTGGAAACTTAATTCTCTTGTGAAGAAGTGCTACGAACTTCATTTCGGGTGTGAGGTTGGTGGCAAGGACACGTACTGGGCCCCCCACATACGGTGTTCCTCAGGTAATACACTCGTGACAAGTATGTTAGTAACATCAATTCACAGTCCTTTGCTGTTACCAGGATTTGGAGGGAACCAATGATACACACAACGAGCTGTTGTCTTTATATGACAGAAATAGATAGCATAGTCTTGAAAACAAAGATAACTGTACAATATCCTAATATTCCAGCTACTATAAAGCTTGTGTGCCGCAGCGAAGAACTGACGAATCGGAGCCTCCTGAGAAACTGACAGCGATTGAAGATGAGTACACATAGAAGACAGCATAGGAGATATGTAAGCCGATCCAACATTTCAAGCCCATTGTGCATCAAATGAGGTACATTTTTTTGTATCTCAACGATCTAGTTCGTGATTTAAATTTGTCGAAGCAACAGGCTGAGCTTTTAACTGCAGAAGTTAAAAGGATAGAATTTTCTTCTACGCGACAGGAAAGCGTGTGTCCGCCGTGAACGCAACGTAGTCTTTACAAATATTTGTCCAACGAAAGTGACATAGTTTCTTGTAATGATAGCCTTCATGAAGACACTTGGTCATGATCCAAGTGTAAACGTGTGGCGCTTCTTCATACACTTCATCAAAATTAGTCTTAAAGCAGTACTTATCCACAAAAAGAGAACAAATTGCCTTCTTCCCTGCCTGATCGCGCATTTAAAAACGACACATATAACTTTAAACCATTACTCACGATTATCCATTATGAGAAATACAGACTGGAGCTTTCAAGGTAGCTGCAACTCATTTCGCCATACAATTCGGCTTCGCCAAGCACTGCTTCTTTCTACGCGAGTGGGAAAATACACACAAAAAAGAACACTATTACGGAAAAACTGCTTATTCAGAATGAAGTACGGCTTTAACTAAGAATGTGGTGAACACTCCTCTTGTTAACCCCAAAAATATGTATCTACCTCCGCTGCACATTAAATTGGATCTTGTCAAAAACATTGTGAAAGCCATGGCTAAATTTCACATGGATTGTTGTACTTGAGAAAGAAGTTGCTAAGGATCGGTCAAGCGAAAATTAAGGAAGGGATATTTGTAGAACCGAAAATTAGAAATTAATGTCTGCTTCCTTGATTTTTTTAAGTAGTGTTCGTAGGGTGGTGTTGCTGTCCTACACAACTGACTGCAAGAGCTTTTTAGGAAACCGGTGGACTGAGAACTACTGCAATACTGCACTAGAAATATTGATGGTTCAAATGGTTCAAATGGCTCTAAGCACTATGGGACTTAACATCTGAGGTCATCAGTCCCATAGACTTAGAACTACTTAAACCTAACTAACCTAAGGACATCACACACATCCATGCCCGAGGCAGGACCCGAACCTGCGACCGTAGCAGCCGCCTGGTCTGGACTGAAGCGCCTAGAACCGCTCTGCCACAGCGGCATACCAAATATTGAGATCATACCAACTTAAGAGATGTAACTATTCATCTCAACTACATTTCTTGAATGTTCGTTTGGACTTATTCACGGATAACCTCAGCACTTCACTTAGTGCGTCTTGCCACGGTTCGCCCGGCTTCCCCCGTCGGAGGTTCGAGTCTTCCCTCGGGCATGGGTTTGTGTGTTGTCCTTAGCCTAAGTTAAATTAAGTACTGTGTAAGTCTATGGACCAATGACCTTAGCGGTTCTAGATCATGTCTGACTGTGGTACTCCTTATCTCATCAGGTGGTCTATAATCAGTTCTTTTTAAAAAAACCTCACTTCCGCAGCTTTTATTTTTCGTTCATTTCCACCTGTTATTTCCCGAATCTCATTGCTATAAAGTAGAGATGGAACTGTCGTTATTTTGAAGATCTTTTTTAGGGTTTCTTTCCTCACATTTTCATATTGTTTTGCTCAAGATTCCATTAATACAATTCTATCTTTTACTTTGTTCTGTATATCTTTTTCGTTTGTGAAGAATGTGCTGTCTACCGAGAGAATTCATCCAGTCTCTATTTTCTGGCCGTTTGCTACAATTTTGTTTGGAACTGGGTCTTGACAATTAAAGGCCATGACTTTTGTTTCTTTGGGTCGAGTTTGTTAAGTTACCGCTCACGGGAGTAATAGTTAATCTATAAATGGATTTTTGGAGGGTATCATCGCTGCCATCTATAAGACGTTCGTCATCAGCAAAGAGTTCTAACATTGGAAAGAGTTATGGCTGTAAAACTATTTCTTTAGCCATTATCTCTTCATATCAAATAAACCTAAATATCTAGTTACTTCAACGTCCTCTTTTCCTGCAATGGTTAGCTTGGAGTCTTGGTGCATTTGTTGGATTATTCTCAGCAAGTGCTGTGATGCGCCTCTGCTATCTAATATCTCTGCCTAAAATCTCCAGCCCCACTGCCAAAAGATTTCAAGTAGCCAATAGACTGTTAAGTCACACTAATTCGAACACCTGTCAAAGGCCTGAATAACGACGCGGACCGGTGCTAGACGTGCAGGAAGATAGCCAATGAGGTCATGGAATGTACTGACAGGGGTGTGGAGTCATACCGACTCCAGTACTGTGGCCAGCTGCACTAGGTTTCGCGCTTGAGGATCCATGGTGCGAACGTCCGATTGACGTGGTGTCACAGTTTGTCGACCGCGTATAAATCTGGGGAGTTTAGTGGCCAGGGAATAATGGTAAACTCATCCTGGTGCTCTTAGAACATTGCGACCACACTGTGAACTGTGTGACACGTTGCATTATCCCGCTAGTAGATGCTATCATACGGAGGAGATCAGACTGCATTTAAGGGTGCACCTGCTCCCCAAGGATATACACATACTTGTGTTGATCCTTTGTGCCTCCTAGATCATCCATGGTATGCCACGAAAACATTCCCCAGACCACGACTCCGGCCTGGAGCCTCCCGACAATTGTTGCAGAATGTTTGCTTTCAGACGTTTCACGCCGTACACGCCAGTGATCATCTGGTCACTTGTCACTGAGTGGACATCCACTTAAAGTAATAGCAGTTAGCATGGGCGTCTGCTACGGAGGTCCATACATAGCAACGTTCGCTGAACGGTCGTTGAGGACTACTGTTGGTAGCTCGTTGATTCATCTGGGCAGTCAATTACTCAACAATTGCAAAGTTATTCGCCCGCATACGTCTCCACAGCCGCCGTTCACCTCTGTCTTCTACGGCCAGTGGTGTACTACAATGGTCTCGGCGCCGATTTTGGATAGCACCATTTTGCCTACCTTGATATACTCGTGCTTTAACCACGGTGGCAAGCGAACAATTTACAATCTTAGCCGTTTCGGAAATGGTTCCACACTTGGAAGCCAATGATCATGCCCTTTTGGACGTCAGATAAATCGCTTCGTTTCCGCATTACGATAACGTCTGCACTGCTTTCCGCGTCTTCCTGACACACTTTATATACACTCCACAGCTAGTGCTGCCACCTTCTGTGCGAATCCTGCCTCGGGCATGGATGTGTGTGATGTCCTTAGGTTAGTTAGATTTAAGTAGTTCTATGTCTAGGGGACTGACGACCTCAGACATTAAGTCCCATAGTGCTTAGAGCCATTTGAACCACATTAATGTGATTTGACTGTGTAAATTCTACAGGTTTTCAGTAATATGTTTGATTACAAATATGTTGCTTGAACAAATCAACTCTTCCTGAACCTAGTTTGTTCCCCAAATGAGATATTTTCAAAAATTACTTCAAGTCTTTGTATTACTGCCGTCGAAATTATTTTATATCATGTATTTTTGTACGGATACTACAAACACTTTATTTTAACGACTGAATGATTGATTCGATTTCAACGAACTGAAGTTCTGATCCGTATGTCATTTACGTTTAATTTCTACCCAACGGCCGTTCCAATTCCTCTGTGCAAACTGCAGTACTCAACGTGTTTGCATATTTCCAAGAATAATACGCATGTTACCTGTAGATAAGTATGTTATGAGATCTACGACATTAGTTTCATCTTTCTCGCGGTCTTATTCACTTAAAGGCAAAAGCGATTGAGGCCACGCGACCGGTCTTAACCGAGGCTCAACACGTGGACAAATTACTGCCAATTCCAGCTGGGGCTCTCTTTCCTTTTAGCGTGCCAGGCTTAACACCCTCTGCGGCTTCGCGAGGCGCACTCGAGGGCTTCGGAAACCTTCCCAGTTAGCGGAACCTCCGAAATCCCCTTGTCTTCCGCTCCGGCCGTTCTGCGGCTACTTCTGATTCCACCCCTACATTCATACTGTCCAAGCCACCCAACAGCGTTTGCGGGTTCTCTGCAACTAGCTTTGTTTCTCCATCTTACCTATCTAGTCGCAATATTGGTCTACGAAAACGACAAACTGTACTATGTATAGAAATCGAGAAATGTGGGTCATGCACGACAGTTGGAGAGATACGTACCCACTCATACATCTACACCTACATCTATACTCTGCAAGCCACATGACGATCGGTAGCAGATGGATAGCATTTCCCCCCTTTACTGCTCCAGTGATGAATGGTGCAGGAGCAGAATTACGATTGGCAATCTTCCGTGTGAGATCAATTCCCTCCTATTTTCACCTTCATGGTCTTTGCGAGAGATATACGTAAGAAAAAGCAATGCGATGACTATCTCTTCTACTAATGCACACCCTCAGGATTTTAACAGCATACAACATCGAACTGCACAACGCCTCTCTTGTAACCTCAGCACTACCGTTGGGTGAGGATCTCAGTGACGTTTTACCACTTACAAAAGAACCAGTGATGAACCGCGCTATTCTTCTCTGAATCTTCTGTGTTTCCCCGACCAACTCTACCTGTTACGGTCCAAGACTGAGGAGCAATACTCAAGTATTGGTCGAATCAGTGTTTCGTAAGCTACCTCATTCGTGGGTGCACTACCATTCCTGAGGATTCTTCCAATGAATCTCATTCTAACAGTTACAACATGTTGTCAAAAGTATCCGGACACCTGGCTGCAAATGACTTACAAGTTCGTCGCACCCTCCATCTGTAATGCTGGAATTCAGTATGGTGTTTGCCCACGTTTAGCCTTGATGACAGCTTCCACTCTCGCAGGCATACGTTCAGTCAAGAGCTGGGAGTTTTCTTGGGGAATAACAGACCTTTCTGCACGGAGCGCTGCACTGAGGAGTGGCATCGATGTCAGTCGGTGAGGCCTGCCACGAAGCCGGCATTCCAAAACATCCCAAAGGTGTTCTATAGGATTCAGGTCAGGACTCCGTGCAGGTGAGTCCATTACAGGGATGTTATTGTCGTGTAATCACTCCACCACAGGCCGTGCATTATGAACAGGTGCTCGATCATGTTGAAAGATGCAATCGCAATTCCCGAATTGCTCTCAAACAGTGGGAAGCAAGAAGGTGCTTGAAATATCAATATAGGCCTGTGCTGTGATAGTTCCACACGAAACAAAAAAGAATGCAAGCCCCCTCCATCAAAAACACGACCGCACGATAACACCATTGCCTCCGAATTTTACTTTTGAAACTACACGCGCTGGCAGATGATGTTCACCGGGCATTTGCTATACCCACACCCTGCCATCGGATCGCCACATTATATACCGTGATTCGTCATTCTACACAACGTTTTTCCACTGTTCAGTCTTCCAATGTTTAGGCTCCTTACACCAAGCGAGGCGTCGTTTGGCATTTACCGGCGTGGTATGTGGCTTGTGAGCAGCTACTCGACCATGAAATCCGAGTTTTCCCACCTCCCGCCCAACTGTCATAGTACTTGCAGTGGGTCCTGATGCAGTTTGGAATGCCTGTGTGATGGTCTGGATAGATGTCTGCCTATTACACATTACGGCCCTCTTCGACTGTTGGCGGACTCTAGCAATCAACAGACGAGGTCGGCCCGTAAGGTTTTGTGCTGTAGCTGTCCCTTCGCGTTTCCACTTCACTATCACATCGGAAACAGTGGATCTAGGGATGTGTGTGAGTGTGGAAATCTCGCGTACACACATATCACACAAACGACACCAAATCACCTGACCACGTTCGAACTCACGGTTCCGCGGAGCGCCCTATTCTGCTCTTTCACGATGTCTAATGACTACTGAGGTCGCTGATATGGATACCTGGCAGAAGGTTGCAGCACAATGAACCTAATATGAGAAACGTATGTTTTTGGTGGTGTCTGTATACTTTTGATCACATAGTGTACCTTTCATATGTTAGTTTTATGTGGTTGTGCTCCGTTCGCATACTGCCAAATACTGAATGGATATGGCTGTTTCCAGTTATTGTTCGGCAATCGTGTAATGAAACAACAACGGGTCATTTCGATTATTTGTGTTCAATGTATTACCTTTGATTTTATCGAAGGTCAACTGCTAACACTTGCACCCAGCGTCGATCGTCCCCCAACACATCTGCATTTCGCCACACTATTCCATCGTTTGCAATTATAGTACGTTTACGAAAACAGTCGTATGTAGCTTTCGGTGTAAACCACTATGTAATTTACGTATGCTGCGAACAGTTCAATCCAATCACAAAGTTGGTCCACTATTCCATACAATTTTTTCACTAGGTGACAGTGTTAAACTATAAAGAAAACCTCCACGAAATCAAAGAATATGGGTTCGATTTGGGCACCGGTGTCTACTGAGTTAACGGTCGCAAATGCAAGATCGTTGTTTGAGGAATTCGTTTTCATTTTTACAGGGGAGATCTTGTATCTCTAGGAAGGTCATGACGTTGTTGTAGTCTTCAGTTCGAAGACAGGTTTCATGAATTTCTCCACCCTTGTCTGTCCGGCGAGATCGTACATCAGTATAATCACCTGAAGGTGGCGACCAGTCGGTCTGTTGAAATATTGTGTCGAGATCACTACATTACCCGGCTACATACTCGAGGAGAGTATCATCAGTGATTACGCCAGGGAAGTCTACTTAATCACATCTGATGACAACATTTTGAATCAGGTTCAGTACTAGATTTGCTAAAACGGAGGTTCCTGTACTATGACATTACGGTATTTTTTTCTTTTTTTTAAATTTAGACTCCTTAAAACGATATTTTTACGCTTTTCTGAACATTTAAAACACATCATTTGTTTTACATCGCTTCATTCCCAGCAAAACTTCTATCGTACCACAGCTCAAAATCTACGATTCTGATTTTTTCTCTCGCCGGAGTTATCGTCGGTACTGCCTGCCGTTGCGTAACATCACAAATCAAGCACTATATATACACTATATGATCAAAAGTATCCGGACACCCTCAAAAACATACGTTTTTCACATTAGATGTATTGCGCTGCCACCTACTGCCAGGTACTCCATATCAGCGACCTCAGTAGTCATTAGACATCGTGAGAGAGCAGAATTGGGTGCTCTGCGGAACTCACGGACGTCGAAAGTAGTCAAGTGATTGGCTGTCACTTGTGTCATACGTCTGCATGCGAGATTTTCACACTCCTAAACATCCCTCTGTCCACTGATACGGATGTGATAGTGAAGTGGAAACGTGAAGGGGCACGTACAGCACAAAAGCGGAACAGGCCGACCTCGTCTGTTGACTGACAGAGACCGCCGACAGTTGAAAAGGGTCGTAATGTTTAATCTACCCAGACTATCACACAGGAATTCCAAACTGCAGCAAGATTCACTGCAAGTACTATGACAGTTAGGCGGGAGGTGACAAAACTTGGCTGCACATAAGCCACACGTCACGCCGGTAAATGACAAACGACGCCTCGCTTTGTGAAGGATCGTAAACAATGGATGACTGAACAGTGGAAAAACGTTGTGTGGGTGACGAATCACGGTACACAATGTGGTGATCCGATGGCAGGATGTGGGTATGGCGAATACCTGGTGAACGTTATCTGCCAGGGTGTGTAGTGCCAACAGTAAAATTCGGAGGTGGTAGTGTTATGGTATGGTCGTGTTTTTCGTGGAGGGGCTTGCACCCCTTGTTGTTTTGCATGATGCTATCACAGCACAGGCCTACATTGATGTTTTAAGCACCTTCTTGCTTCCCACTGTTGAACAGAAATTCGGGGATGGCGATTGCATCTTTCTACACGATCGATCACCTGTTCATAATGCACTGCGTGTAATGGAGTAGTTACACGACAATAACATTCCTGTAATGGACTGGCCTGCACAGAGTCCTGACCTGGATCCTACAGAACACCTTTGGGATGTTTGGAACGCCGATTTCCTGGCAGGGCTCACTGACCGACATCGATACCTCTCCTCAGTGCAGCAATCCGTGAAGAACGGGCTGCCATTCCCCAAGAAATCTTCCACCAGCTAATTGAAGGTATGCCCGTGAGAGCGGAAGCTGTCAAAACGGCTATGGGTGGACCAACACCAAATTGAGTTCTAGCATTACCGATGGAGGGCGCCACGAACTTGTAAGCCATTTTCAACCTGGTGTTCGGATACTTTTGATCACATAGTGTATATTAAAGTTACATAATGAACACAAGAAAAGGACTAAATTTAAAGTTCTCCTTTACAGTGGATGGCGGTAACATCGACTGCACATTCAGTCAAAAATCTCCAAGCCGATGCACTCCCACTAGTGATGTGACCCATTCCCTTAGCTTCTCTATATTAACAACTGAGATCCGGCGAAATAACATATTTCATTATTGACACTTAAAATTTAATATTCTCAAAACGACAAAATTGTTAATGGCAGTAGTTGAACTTCACCCACTCTTGTGTTCCTGTAAACTTCACCATAGATCAGCGTTAGCTGTGAAAACATTTACTCTGAGGATTTATACAGTGCAAAATAACTTCTCCGTCGCCTTTACCAGCAGTAGGCAGCAGGCAGATCCTCAGTGGGTAGTCGGTAGGAGTAACTCAAGTCTTCACACCAGTGGCAGCAGCAGTGGTGGCAGTGACAATTCACAGCAGTGTAGTGCATCGGACTGGTGGCTGGTCTCCTGTAAGTGAAGTCATCAAACAAGCGATACGTGGTACGTCACGGAACAGTTTCGACATGGATTGAATATAACTTACAAGACAGTCTTCCCTTCTGATCCTGCGCTTCAAAATCCGAAGTATTAACTCTGGTTAGCTCATGCCTATGATGTGGCGCTAAGCGAATTAGTTTCCGTTTTCTAGGCTTGTCAGGCCTCTATTTCGAACTGCAGTGTCCCAACTGCTGCGTACAGGTCTTCAGCCTGGCACTTTCTGCAGCTTCCAATTGTTGCAGAGGCGTTCTTGTGTGTGTGTGTGTGTGTGTGTGTGTGTGTGTGTGTGTGTGTGTGTGTGTGTTTTATGCAGCCTTACTTCACCTTGGGGTGCTCTCAGAATGACGTTCTGCTACGGTCGCATTCTGTGCTCTCTGCTCGAGTGTGATGTGAAAATGCTCCAGTTGTTTCCCTCGCTATTTGCAGCACTGGCTTTGTGTGTGTGTGAGAGAGAGAGAGAAATCTTATGGGACTCAACTGCTAAGGTCATCAGTCCCTAAGCTTACACACTACTTAACCTAAATTATTCTAAGGACAAACACACACACCCATGTCCGAGGGAGGACTCGAACCTCCGCCGGGACCAGCCGCACAGTTCATGACTGCAGCGCCTTAGACCTCTCGGCACTGGCTTTCCTTCCTGGTTTACTCACCGATTCAGACACTGCATTCGAACATGTCACAGCTCATCCCTGTGCTTGTCGGTGGAAAATTAAAAAAAAAAAAATACGTTCACCCAGAATTCGTTTCTTTTGTGCGACGTTCCCCTTTCCTTCAGAAAATTCGCTCCGAATTTTTCTTATTCTGATTCTGAAACAATCTCATTACACGTACTTTACATTGACAAATATAAACTATGTTTGGAAGCACACGAGAACTGAACTACAAGGTTCTTGTTTTGCTTCTTAATGCTATGACACTCTTTCTCTTACAGATTCTAAGTTTCATTACTTTTTACTTTATGATCCTTACTTATAGTAGGAAGCCAGTCCGCCCCCGGTAGATGAGTGGTCAGCGGGACAGACTGTCAATCCTAAGGGCCCGGTTTCGATTCCCGGCTGGGTCGGAGATTTTCTCCGCTCAGGGACTGGGTGTTGTGTTGTCCTAATCATCATCATTTCATCCACATCGACGCGCATGTCGCCGAAGTGGCGTCAAATCGAAAGACTTGCACCAGGCGAGCGGTCTAGCCGACGGGAGGCCTTCGTCGCACGATATATATATATATATATATATATATATATATATATTCCACAGGTATCTAAAAATAAACTAAATTCCATCCGAACAGGCCTTGGAAGGCCCAACGGTACCGCCGGCCGCGGTGGCCGAGCGGCTCTAGGCGTTATAGTCTGGAACCGCGCGACTGCTACGGTCGCGGGTTCGAATCCTGCCTCGGGCATGGATGTGTGTGATGTCCTTAGGTTAGTTAGGTTTAAGTAGTTCTAAGTTCTAGGGGACTGATGACCTCAGAAGTTAAGTCCCATAGTGCTCAGAGCCATTTGAACCCAACGGTACCGACCGGCCACCGTGTCATCCTCAGCCTACAGAAGTCACTGGATGCGGATATGGAGGGGCATGCGGTCAGAACACCGCTCTCCCGGCCGGGTATCAGTTTACGAGACCGGAGCCGCTACTTCTCAATCAAGTAGCTCCTCAGTTTGCCTCACAAGGGCTGAGTGCCAACAGCGCCCGGCAGACCGGATGGTCACCCATCCAAGTGCTAGTCCAGCCCGACATCGCTTAACTTCAGTGATCTGACGGGAACCTGTGTTACCACTGCGGCAAGTCCGTTCGCTCCACAGGTATCTGATGTACCACTAATACAAGGGGATGAACAGTTTTACGTTTAAAATAAAAGTAGAATACACAAACTGCTTTTCGAACCATGGCAACACCGGTAGTTGAAATACTTACAGTTGTGATGCTATTAAGTTGTTTAACTGTGTGTCACTGGATATGCTGGAAATTTTTTTTCTGGGGGATTCATTTTCTACGCTATGCTCTAAGTTCGTAGAATGAGCGTGATGCGTCGGGACTTGAGGTGTCGCTTAGGAAAGCCACTTTCTGCACTAGTAACACTTTTAACAGGTTTTCCGGTCAATACATCGCAGGGTGTGATAACCTGATTGTAACTCGTACTGGTGACTGTAGCTGGAAAGTGAAACTGCGCTCCTGATGTAACAAAAAGATTAATAAGTCACAGCTGCAAAATACTAAAGCGAATTCTTTACAGACGAGTGGAAAAACTAGTAGAAGCCGACCTCGGGGAAGATCACTTTGGATTCCGTAGAAATGTTGGAACACGTGAGGCAATACTGACCCTACGACTTATCTTAGAAAATAGATTAAGGAAGGGCAAACCTACGTTTCTAGCATTTGTAGACTTAGAGAAAGCTTTTGACAATGTTGACTGGAATACTCTCTTTCAAATTCTGAAGGTGGCAGGGTAAAATACAGGGAGCGAAAGGCTATTTACAATTTGTACAGAAACCAGATGGCAGTTATAAGAGTCGAGGGACATGAAAGGGAAGCAGTGCTTGGGAAGGGAGTGAGACAGGGTTGTAGCCTCTCCCCGATGTTATTCAATCTGTATATTGAGCAGGCAGTGAAGGAAACAAAAGAAAAATTCGGAGTAGGTATTAAAATTCATGGGGAAGAAATAAAAACTTTGAGGTTCGCCGATGACATTGTAATTCTGTCAGAGACAGCAAAGGACTTGGAAGAGCAGTTGAACGGAATGGATAGGGTCTTGAAAGGAGGATATAAGATGAACATCAACAAAAGCAAAACGAGGATAATGGAATTTAGTCGAATTAAGCCGGGAGATGCTGAGGGAATTAGATTAGGAAATGACACACTTAAAGTAGTAAAGGAGTTTTGCTATTTGGGGAGCAAAATAACTGATGATGGTCGAACTAGAGAGGATATAAAATGTAGACTGGCAATGGCAAGGAAAGCGTTTCTGAAGAAGAGAAATTTGTTAACATCGAGTATAGATTTAAATGTCAGGAAGTCATTTCTGAAAGTATTTGTATGGAGTGTAGCCATGTATGGAAGTGAAACATGGACGATAAATAGTTTGGACAAGAAGAGAATAGAAGCTTTCGAAATGTGGTGCTACAGAAGAATGCTGAAGATTAGTTGGGTAGATCACATAACTAATGAGGAAGTATTGAATAGGATTGGGGAGAAGAGAAGCTTGTGGCACAACTTGACCAGAAGAAGGGATCGGTTGGTAGGACATGTTCTGAGGCATCAAGGGATCACCAATTTAGTATTGGAGGGCAGCGTGGAGGGTAAAAATCGTAGAGGGAGACCAAGAGATGAATATACTAAGCAGATTCAGAAGGATGTAGGTTGCAGTAGGTACTGGGAGATGAAGAAGCTTGCACAGGATAGAGTAGCATGGAGAGCTGCATCAGTCTCAGGACTGAAGACCACAACAACAACATCAGTATAGGATTTGGTATCAACACTTTTCCACTGCCTCAAACGCTGTTTAACACGCTCTCGACCACTCAGATTTTGCCCCTTTCCTTAGTAGATGATACCTACATAGGCTTAGAAATGATTGCAGTTGTTTCGTCGTTCACCGTGTCAGGGAGTCACAGGCTGCTGATACTAAAAAGGAATCGTTTTTACACCTTTTCCACTAATTACATGCCCGAGATAGTTCATTTCTCTCAGCGCAAAATGGCATCTCATCCAGGCTGAGTGTCAGCCACACTGCTCATGGTCCGTTGAATACCTCTCCTATAGGTCTCACGTGTTCTTCCATGTCTTTCAACAATGCTAAGATGTCATCCAAGTATACTGTACACTTTTCATGTTTAACCCATGATGTACACATCCTCTGGGACGTAGCCACTGCGTTCTTAAGTTAAAATGGCATAGTTTTCAGACATCTTCTGGGACCACTTACAGTTGGCGATACCTACTCCTCAGGCCCATCATTGTAAACATACTTGTAATAGCCTAATTTGTCCAACATACCAGTAACTGGTGACGGTTTTCGCGTTCAGAATCACCACCATTATGTGATTTCTTGTCGGGTCGGTAACTACTGCTGAGTCCCGTCACTACGTTTTATTGTCACCTCTGATAGCTGCTGATAAATGAATTCTCCCGTTAATGGCTACAGACACCTCGGTGCCCAGTATGGCTTCCTGTACACTGGAGTATTATTGCACGTGGGTATCAATGTTGTCTAACAAGCATTGCTGGTAATGGGTCATTTGTATTAAGCAAATACATGAATCGTAGCAGTATAGGTTCCATAACTTGTCAGCCACTACTTTGTAAGTGAGCCACCTTTTTATGAAATGCACATACACTAATGCTTTGCTTGTGGCTTTGGTCATCACATAACCTATCAATATTTTATTCATCGAAACAAATAAAGTTGTAGTCATCGAGTCCTTTAGCAGACTAATCTGATCCATACCAGAATTATCTAGGCTAGCAGGAACCATCTATATTACTCATGCATGCTACATTTCTGTGCACAAACCGAAGTATTTTATCCAAATCCTCAGTATTCTCTAGTGGTTCTAGAACACATCATACTTATTGTGGTACTGCAGTACCTGCAGTAACCCATAATAATCTGGCAGATCTAACGGTATGTTATTATGAAACCAATCTTAAGCATACGTGTTCGTAGTTTATTTGGGAATCCATTGACGATCGGTGCACCTTGTGACATTGCCTCACTTGCAGTTGTTGCTCCCTACAGCAAAAAAGTTCCACTGATTTCAGTTGTATATCGCAAAAGACTGACTTTATTGTGATGTTTGGCAAGGAAGTCAAGTCCGAGAATTGCAGAACACCCTTCACTAAAGTGTGGTAACCCTTCCAAGCGCTCACAAAAACTCTTCCTTATAAGGGCAAAGTTAAGCAGTGTTAACCCTAATGAATTTACATCATTGTCATCTATCGCATATAATATGTAACGTGAAGATCTGAGTCTCTTTCTGCCTGAGAAGTTCAGATTAAAGGCTGACATTAGTGATGATTCTGCTGCGTCGCATTTTGCGCTCTCTGCTCGAGTGTTGTGTGACAATGCCTCGTGATGTGCCTCGCTATCTGCAGCATTAGCTTTCCTTCCTGAATTACATTCCTATTAAAATATGCACTCGAGTCTGTCTTAGTTCACCTCTGTGCTTGCCAGAGAAAGACTTTTAAAAAATTACGTTTATCCAAAATTCCATTCTGTGGCGTAACATTTCACTTACCTATTACAAAGTCAGCCGCTTTAAATAATTTATCTGCAGAAATAAATCAGATGACAGTTCTAAAGATGTTTGATGGCGTGAAGGAATTTGGAAGCTTCAAGGGGGAGATTTGTTAAAAAAAAATCAAATGTCCAAATTTGTGTGAAATCTTATGGGATTTAACTGCTAAAGTCATCAGTCCCGAAGCTACTACTTAACCTAAATTATCCCAAGGACAAACACACACACCCATGCCTGAGGGAACCTCCGCCAGGACCAGCCGCACAATCCATGACTGCAGCGCCTTAGACCGCATGGCTAATCCTGCGCAGCTAAGAGATTTGTTTGCTTATTTTGTCTAGAAGAGTGCGTTACAAAGACTCACAACAAAATTCTAATGGGGCACGCTACAAAAAAGCTGTAGTTCATTATTAAGAGGATTTTTAAAATTCAGGTAATATTCTTCTCAAACAGACAAATATTGTGTGTTCTACGTATACAAAACATCCGCCTGCATAGCTGGGCACTGAGCTGCCATGTGGAGGACCTAAGTTCTATTCCAAGTGCTTCCCAGTCCGCATCACTTGGTCCTCTGGACGTAATGGCGGAATTTCTTTAACGTACACAACACGCAGCAACACGAGACAGTTGTAGAGCATTACATATGTTTGTGGGCACTAATTCTCCCCAGGAATAAAGTAAGGTGCGAAGAAATTTTAAGAGTTTAACATCCCGTAAAAGGAAGGGAGGAAGATAAGGGACTAATATCCTGTCTATTGTGAAGTCACTAAAGGTGAAACAGAGGCTTGGGCTAGGGCACGTTGGAGACTGACATCCATTTCAGAGATACCATCCAGGCATTCGCCTTAAACGATTCAGAAACTGTGTCCAGCCGAATACGAGTCCAGCATGTTACCACTGCGCCACCTCGCTCAGAGATATAAAGAAATTAGGACTGTGTAATAGTACAGCCATACCTCATATACACCATATGGAGTCTTATGTTCCGTTATTATCTGTTCTAGACATTCACACTATAACGAGAACTTATACCACTATTGGTATTGTTTAGTTTGTTCAGTGTGTTTAATGCGACATGTATCTACATCCAGATCCCGCTCCAGCTAATGACGGGTCTGGGTTGTTACTATGGACATGTGGCAATATGAGTTGCAGAGGGTGGCCACATGCCCTTCCTGACGCCACCCCATACCCCCTGGGACAGAAGTAGTGTACCCCAGCTGTCTGCACCCAGTATAAACCGTGAGACAGTGCGAACATTGTTCAAATGCCTGAGAGTCGTTTAACTGAGGCGGGACGTGGGGACCAGCCCGGTATTTACCAAGTAGGATGCGGAAAAACCCCTAAAAACCACACCCAGGCTGGCCAGCACACCCGTCCTTCGTCGTTAATCCGCTGAGAGGATTCGATCCAGGGCCGGCGCGCCTACCCAAGTCCAGGAAGCAGCGCATTAGCGCTCTCATTTGACTTGGCGGGCTTAATGCAAATTCATTCCTTTTCTTCTTCTTCTTCTTTGTTAAAAAAAATCATTTCTCAAGTTCTCGACAACGTCAATAAGTACAGACTGCGTGATCTGAGTACAAATGTGCAAACCCCTGTTGCAGGTGCTTGGAGAAGAATCCTGAAAATCGTCCGTACATGGCGGAGATTCTGGAGCACCCTTTTCTGACGGCGCTCCCGGAAAATGATTTCCATGTAAGTACCTTTAGGCTCTGTTCATATCACTACTAAAATAACTTTCAATGGAACTTAATTGAATTTCTTCACACTTTCAAAATGTCCTTACTTTGAATCTTACATTTGAGAAAAGGTATTAAGAAATTGTTTACAACTGTATTTACCTTTTAGCATATTATGAATGCTCGCATAGCAAGTGCTACTCGGTTGTTTTCATCAATCCTCCGACAGCGGGTAACAGTGTGCACGTAGTGCTACGAATAATACATGTTGTGAAGTCAGTTCGCTGTCCATTTATGACAGCCATAACGCTGTCTTCCGTTTACAGTTCCTCTTTGTTGTATCTTGTTTCCTATAAATCTAATATCGAGCCTCTCCGTTACGACGAATAACGATATTTATGTACCACATCTCGTTCTAAAGAATATTGTTGGGACACGCATGCCAAACGGAAACCACATAGTGAAATACGTTGGAAAAGAATCACAGTAATGTGAGCGGGAAACCTTACCATAGGAAACATATAAATTGGAATTCTTCTGAGAGATATTATATGCGTTTTAATGTCAGTAATTCTTCTGAGAGATATTATATGCGTTTTAATGTCAGTAACACCAACGAAAGTAAAATATCAAAAATATTAATTGAGGAAATAATGTGGCATTATCATCAAGAGTCCTAAAAGAAAGTGTGAGTTAACATTATAATGAACTACTATCAATGTGAATGTCACTCTAGTTAAGCAAGTTTAATAGGGCTCAACGAAAATTAGTTAGAGTAAATAAGGATGTCTGACACATCATCTCAAGGCTGTACAAAGTCCACATTCCTACACTTACCGGAAACCGGCTCTGTTGCCCACAACATCTAAGAAGACGACCCCATGGGCTTGCCTAGGAACTGATGATGATGATGTTTAGTTTGTGGAGCGCTTAACTGTGAGGTCATCAGTGCCCGTACATAGTCCCAAGTTTTACACAGTCCAATTTTTTTACATAGTCCAATCGAGCCACTGTCACGAATGATGATGATGAGGATGAAATGATGAGGACAAAACAAACACCCAGTCCCCGAGTGGAGAAAATCCCCAACCCGGTCGGGAATCGAACCTGGGACCCCGTGATCCAGAGGCACCTACGCTAACCACTTTTTTTCTCTTTTTTTTGGCATTTGCCTGTTTTTTTTTTCCTTTTTAGTACTTAAAAAGCCCCTTAGGAAAATGGAACTAAAAAAAACCTGTGCCACCGCCACTTTTCATCCTATAACAACAAATCTGATCCACTTCAGGCGTTGGCTCCTGAGTAAACACACTCCAGAGAGCTGCCTATATGCCAGGGGAAATATGGGAAATCAAGGTTAGGGCTATCCTTTACCACTTTTTTTTTACATGATTACATTTAGGGAACGTGTACAAATGAGAATTCTAGTAACTAAGTGTTACAAGTACGTGTTACAACAACAAAGGTGGCATAAAAGAGTAATTAAAAAATAAAAATATAAATCACTGATGTAATTCCAACTAAAAGGTTCCTCAATAATGTAACTGGCTCCACTTGGAGCCTCGGCATCGATATCTGATATCTCCAATTGCGCCTTTGAAGGGCATCTGCAACGGAGGCATTCTGCTTCGCTAGTGCCTCAAGGAAAAGAGCATCCTTGCAGCAGCTTGTCTCTTCCTTCGCTCATGGCTGACAAGGCAGAACGTTCAGCCGTTAGTGTGATGCGGTGCAGAACATTAACCGCAGCTTGGCACTCACCAGCTGAGTGGAGGGTTAACGAAAACGCTGCGTAAATAATTTGCGAAGAGCGTACGGTATTTCGGTGTGCGTTCGAGGGCATTGTGAGCATTTTGTAGGAACCACCAGTAATCAAGTTGCTCTTTCTCTCCGTCGCTAAAGATGTAGGCGACGGTAAGTCCTTTGAACCATGTAAGCGCATGATATTTTGCAGCCGGAAAGTAAGTTTCATCGGGACAGAGTAGGGTCTGAGGGTGGGTCAATCATATCAGGTGTGACCCGGAGGTAACAAGCCAATATCATCTGTGTTAGTTGCCAAACTCTGGACGCTGATGCCCAAGTAAAACGATGTTCATCGGTATCCAAAAGGTGACAATCTGGGCAATAAGGGGAGTCTGCCAGTCGTGTGAAGTCGCTGTCGTGTGGCATATTTTTTGTTGGCGATCTGATACCACTTCGAACGCATCGTGGATGACAGAAAGTTATGGTGTATCGTTTTCCACACTCTTGGCCAGTGAACCGTAGGGTACTTGTTTTCCACCACGTTATGAGGAGCAGCCCGCAGAAGGTTGGTATAAAAATCTTTCGCCTTTGGCGGACGTGTGGCGGAGAGGTTCGAGCTGACATAGCTGTAATCAAGAATGACGGTCGACACATGGGAGAGCTGTGGAGCGACGTGCGCAACCGACACAGGCGGGACGTTAGAGACTGGCATCAGAACCTGTAGTAAACGACCCGTGAGAGAGGTATACTGACTTTTCCATCGTTTCCTCATGTTGCTCATGTAAAGGGCAGCTGCTCTCGCCCTGACGTTGACCAATCCCAGCCCACCTTTGGGCACTGGGAGGGTAAGAGTGTCGTATCGTACTTTAAAGATATGACCTGCGGAAACGTAGTAACTGAAGGCCGCCTGAAGCCGGCGACCTATCTGCAGCGGTAGTGGGTGGACCTGTGCCATATGGTTGAGTTTTGATGCTACGTAGAGGTTCAGGTATTCAACACGTTGTAGCTGATTCAAGTCCCGGAGCTGGTTCTGTCGCGCCATTGCGCTTATGATCTGTAATAACCGTCGGTAGTTTGCTGCAGCTGTTTTACGTACATCTTTCTTGAACGTGATTCCCAAATATCGCAGATCAGAAACTGGTGGGAGGGGAGCGAGGGCTTTCGATCCGAGACCCCGCCCAATATCCAACGCCGCCGACTTGTTGATGTTCAGAAGACTGCCTGCGGCCTGTCCGTATCGCTCAATTCAGGTTAGTACGCTTTGAACTTCGTCATTGGAACGAACCAACAGCAGCAGGTCGTCAGCGTATGTCCTATAGCGAAAGGTGACGTCCCGCAGCGTGATGCCAGATACGCGGTGGTTAAGGCCCCTGGGAGTGGTTCGAGTGCGATTGCATGAAGGTAGGTAGAAAGGGGACAACCCTGTCGTAGAGACCTCTTAATGGGTACTGGTCCTACCGTCCTCCCATTGACCTGGACGTGTGAGTTGGCTGCGGTCCAAAGACGCCGTAGGGTGTCGATGAGGCCCGGGGGGGAATCCCATACAGTCCATCACTCGTAGGAGGAAGTTGTGGTGCACTCTATCAAAGGCGCGGTTGAAATCGACGGAGACGATCGCCGCTCTCAGACGGCACGCAGAAGCGATCGCTATTAAGTCCCTGCAGTCAACGTTGGCCATGTGTATGTTGGCTTCTCCCCCCTGCGACGTCTGTTCTGGAGCGAGGATCATAGGCAAAGTCGTTTTAATACGGCTCGCCATAATCCTGGTGAAAATCTTGGAATCGGCGTTCAGCACTGTAAGCGGCCGATAGTCGGTAATCGATAGCCCTCCACCTGGCTTGTGTACCGGTATGAGAAGACCTTCTACAAACGCTGGCGGCACAACACAGTCTGGAGACATAAGTTCGCGGAACATTATAACCCAGCGAGGCATCATGATGTGACGGAAAGTCCGGTAGAATTCGATGGGCAATCCATCAGGTCCAGGAGACTTATTGGCCGCACCTTTGTCCACGGCGTCTTCGACTTCTTCGAGTGAGATTTCCTCTGTTAGTGCATTCACGGTAGCCATGTCGATAGTACGTGTTACCCGCTGTAACACTTCAGTAGTGGCCTCGTCATCGACGGTTCTTTCCTTGTAAAGATGACGAAAATGATCCTCCACCGCCTTTACTATGGTTGCTTGGGTCGTACATAAGCGACCGTCGTGAGTCCTGAGTTGTGTGATTAAATGTTGGCGTTGTCGGCGCTTATCCGCCACAACGTGGTGCATAGTGGGTTCCTCTGCAACCGTTCGGTCGTGCCGTCGCGAGCGGACTACTGCACCTTCTAGTCGGCGCTTCGTCAATGATAGTATGTGAGCCTTGATTCGGCTTTGGTCATGTTGTCTCTCCGGGGAAGGGGGTAAGGCGTCGAGGTCCCTAAGTGCCGCGTAGTAAAAATCGAGGGTCTGTCGATGCCACGCAGTCACGTCCTTGCCATATTGCATAAGTGTCCTACGGATTGCTGGTTTGGCACAGAGGAGCCACCACTCCAGGGTCGAGGTGTATGGTGGGTGGCGGCGTTCATAGTCAGCCCACGTTTCTGCAACTTGCCGACGGCAATCCAGGTCCTGGAGATGAGTTATGTTGAGCTTCCAAAAGCCATTGCTGCGCCAGACTTGTTGGGGGCGTAGGTGTATAGTGCAGATATAGGCACTGTGATCAGAATAGGCTTGAGGCCATAGTTCGGCGTCCACCACATCTTGTGTGAGATCGTGTGACACATATATGCGGTCAAGTCGGCTGGCCGAATGATTGGTAAGGTGAGTGTGGCCAGAGCGGTTACCGTGTACTTTCTCCCACGTGTCGCACAAGTGAAGTTCTTGGATCATCGCACCCAGTTCCGGACAAGGCATGTAATGTGGGATTTGGTCCTTGGGGTGAAGTATGCAATTAAAATCGCCGGCAAAGACGCTGTGGTCGTATCGTCCAAGGAAAAGGGGAGCGACATCTGTGGAGTAGAATCTGGCGCGGTCGTGACGTCTTGTGGTACCCGACGGCGCGTAAAAATTAATGAATCGGGTGTTGAGTGCCGTAAATGCTGTTCCTCGCGCGGAGGGAAGAAACGTGACGTCGGTAACTTCAATACCTTCACGCACTAATATTGCCACTCCGGTGTCTGCAGGGCTACCGGGCGTCACATGTGTGGCGTAACCATAAAAGTGCGGGAGTGCAGTCGGTTTCACTTCTTGTAGGAAAGCAACGTCAACTCCCATGGCTCGTATGGTTTCTTTCAAAAGTTGGATCTTGACAGGAGAACTGATCATGTTGATATTCGTTGTCGCCAGGCGGTAAGCCTGGCAACGCGTTGTTTGGGCGAGGTTATCCATGTTGAAGTTGGAGAGAAGCGAACATCGGAAGTGATGTCACCCCCCGCCGAACGCGGTCCTCCATGTGCTGCTTATGCTGCATGATCCGGCGGCGCCTCAGCTGGCCGCAGATCGGATCTTGTGTCTCGACGTCCTCGGCCCACGAAGCGGGCGCGGATGTCTGTTCATGTTCCATAGCCTCGGAATGTTTGATAGTAAGGGACCGGGCGACTTCGCTGCCTGCACTGGTACCTTCCCGCTGCTCACTGTTTCTGTCAATGGGCTGATGGTCGAAAGCTGCATGTTTTTCTGTCTGTTATGCAAGGTTGGAGTCAGTGGAAACAGCCTCAGCTTCGCGGCTGGCTTCTTGAGTGGCCAGTTGTTCTTCCCCGGTCGAATGCGAACCTCTGTTTTCCGACACGGTCCGACGACAGCGCTTTCGGCGTTTCGGTGATCGCTGTTTCCGTACATGGCCTTCAATGTCAGAAGACGGCACTGACTCACGCTCCGCCGGAACAAACGCTTCGGTCGGTACAATAAGAGAATCAATTGCCATCTTGCTGGCGTCAATGTCTGTCGCGTTCGGTAGCTTCAGAGTAGTAGTACTATTTTCCACCACTGGCCAGGTCGGTGGATCATCCAGGTTTTTGTCCGTGGAAAGTGATTCTTGTACCGCTGAAGCGGTCGGCCGTGTCTGTTGTGTGGAGAACGTCGTGAGCGCCGCCGCGTAAGTCACGGGTAGAATAGTCTTCGCCGCTGGTGGTGCAACGCCCTTCGGTGGGAGTTGTGTGATCCGACGCTGGAGGCACTCGGAACGAAGGTGACCTTCCTTGCCGCGTCCGGAACACGTCTTCGGCTGGCCGTCATAAATAACCATGGCCCGGCATCCTCCTATCTGCAGATAGGATGGCACGTGTCGTTGGAGATCTATGCGCACTTGGCGTACTCCATTGAGTACTGGATACGTCTTAAACTGGGTCCATTTTTCAGCCACGTGTTCGTGTACCGTGCCGTAGGGACGGAGCGCCGCTACAACTTCTGCCGCCGGGAGTTCAAATGGAAGTTCGAATATGCGTATAGTCCTCAGTCCCATTGCGGCATGGCCGACTTCGACGTTGCCAACACTGCCATCTGCGTGGCAGAAGCGGAGTTCTTGTTTCATCTCACGAAGTACCTTGTCGCATGTAGTTTCGTTTATGAGCTTTCCATAGACCGTGTTACTGACGATCGAAAAGTGAATGCCGACAATGCCGGCAGCCGGAATCTTGGCTTCATCTTTCAAAAAGCGTTCGACTTCGAGCGCCTTTGGTCGGGTAAAGTCGTTCCAAAATGTGAATTTTAAGGTTGATCTTCTGTATTGGTTTGCCATGGTCTTGTAGCGCTACGGCGTCACGTTAGTGTCGGCCGAAGAAAGTAAACAAGGCGCCCGGGCCCTCTCTGACAGCGGAGAGCACACACCGCACGTCAGCTTCGGTCGGCTGCGAGAGCCGCACTAACTAGACCACGAGCTGTGGGCGTGGCTAGGAGCGATATACTTCAATTCGCACCTCGAACATGAAATACACTATTGGCCACTAAAATTGCTACACCACGAAGATGACGTGCTACAGACACGAAATTTAACCGACAGGAGGAAGATGCTGTGATATGCAAATGATTAACTTTTCAGAGCATTCACACAAGGTTGGCGCCGGTGGCGACACCTACAATGTGCTGACATGAGGAAAGTTTAAAACCAATTTCTCATACACAAACAGCAGTTGACCGGCGTTGCCTGTTGAAACGTTGTTGTGATGCCTCGTGTAAGGAGGAGAAATGCGTACCGTCACGTTTCCGACTTTGATAAAGGTCGGATTGTAGCCTATCGCGATTGCGGTTTATCGTATCGTGACATTGCAGCTTGAGTTGGTCGAGATCCAATGACTGTTAGCAGAATACGGAATCGGTGGGTTCAGGAAGGTAATAAGCAACTCCGTGCTGGATCCCAACGGCCTCGTATCACTAGCAGTCGAGATGACAGGCATCTTATCCGCATGGCTGTAACGGATCGTGCAGCCACGTCTCGATCCCTGAGTCAACAGATGGGGACGTTCGCAAGATAATAACCATCTGCACGAACAGTTCGACGATGTTTGCAGGAGATTGGACTATCAGCTCGGAGACCACGGCTGCGGCTACCCTTGACGCTGCATCACAGACAGGAGCGCCTGCGATGGTGTACTCAACGACGAATCTGGGTGCTCGAATGGAAGACGTCTTTTTTTCGGATGAATCCAGGTTCTGTTTACAGCATCATCATGGTCGCATCCGCGTTTGGCGACATCGCGGTGAACGCACATTGGAAGCGTGTATTCGTCATCGCCATACTGGCGTATCACCCGGCGTGACAGTGTGGGGTGCCATTGATTACACGTCTCGGTCACCTCTTGTTCGCATTGACGGCACATTGAACAGTGGACGTTACATTTCAGATGTGTTAGGACCCGTGGCTCTACCCTTCATTCGATCCCTGCGAATCCCTACATTTCAGCAGGATAATGCACGAGCGCGTGCTGCAGGTCCTGTACGGGCCTTTCTGGATACAGAAAATGTTCGACTGCTGGTCTGGCCAGCACATTCTGTAGATCTCTCAGCAATTGAAAACGTCTGGTCAATGGTGGCCGAGCGACTGGCTCGTCACAATACGCCAGTCACTACTCTTGATGAACTGTGGTATCGTGTTGAAGCTGCATGGGCAGCTGTACCTGTACACGCCATCCAAGCTGTGTTTGACTCAATGCCCAGGCGTATCAAAGCCGTTATTACGGCCAGAGGTGGTTGTTCTGGGTACTGATTTCCCAGGATCTATGCACCCAAACTGTGTGTAAATGTAATCACATGTCAGTTATAGTATAATATATTTGTCCAATGAATACCCGTTTATCATCTGCATTTCTTCTCGGTGTAGCAATTTTAATGGCCAGTATTGTAGATACGGTAGATTAGCCTTCGCCTTTCGGCTAATCAAAATTCCTTATCCGCCCCTTGCTGCCTGCACTCACACGTGATGACAAGGGGTGTCTGCCGGCAGCTGTCGCAGGAGCTGAAGAAGATGCTGTCGGAGCTGCACCTGACGGAGGGCCGCCGCGGGGAACCCGAGCGCCGGCGCGAGGTGGCGGTGCGCGGCGGCGCTCTCGTGGCGGAGGGTGCTACCGACCCGGAGCCGATGCGCGTCGAGGACCTGGCGGCGCTCGAGCCCGTGCACGAGGACGCCGTGCTGGCCGAGCTGCACGAGCGCATGCGCAGGGGCCACTGCTACACCTTCGTGGGCGACGTGCTGCTGCTCCTCAACCCCAACGAGCAGCAGAACATCTACGGCCCGGAGGTACTGTACGCCGCCCCTCTGCACTGCTCCCTCAACTGTATTTGTTTATGAAACTTCCTGGCAGATTAAAACTGTGTGCCGGACCGAGACTCGAACTCGGGACCTTTGCCTTTCGCGAGCAAGTGCTCCACCAACTGAGCTACCCAAGCACTTGCCCGCGAAAGGCAAAGGTCCCGAGTTTGAGTCTCGGTCTGGCACACAGTTTTAATCTGGCAGAAAGTTTCATATCAGCGCACACTCCGATGCAGAGTGAAATTATCATTCTGGAAACATTCCCCAGGCTGTGGCTAAGCCATGTCTCCGCAATATCCTTTCTTTCAGGAGTGCTAGTTTGCAAGGTTCGCAGGGGAGATTCTGCATAGTTTGGAAGGTAGGAGACGAGGTACTGGCAGAAGTGAAGCTGTGAGGACGGGGCCTGAGTCGTGCTTGGGTAGCTCAGTTGGTAGAGCACTTGCCCGCGAAAGGCAAAGATCCCGAGTTCGAGTCTCGGTCTGGCACACAGTTTTAATCTGCCAGGAAGTTTCATATCAGCGCACACTCCGCTGCAGAGTGAAATTCTCATTCTGGAAACATTCCCCAGGCTGTGGCTAAGCCATGTCTCCGTAATATCCTTTCTTTCAGGAGTGCTAGTTCTGCAAGGTTCGCAGGGGAGCTTCTGTAGAGTTTGGAAGGTAGGAGACGTGGTACTGGCAGAAGTAAAGCTATGAGTACCGGGCGTGAGTCGCGCTTGGATAGCTCAGTTGGTGGAGCACTTTCCCGCGAAAGGCAAAGTTCCCGAGTTCGAGTCTCGGTCCAGCACACATTTTTAATCTGTCAGGAAATTTCATATCAGCGCACACTCCACTGCAGAGTGAAATTCTCATTCTGGTGTTTGTTTATTTCAAAATATTGCTGTGTACGCGTAGAATTTTTCCCTGATGATAAAAATTTATTTCCAAGGTGCAATGCTATATATAACTATGCTGTTAGTTATAATGGTAGCTTAATTCATGAAGTTTCCACATGTGCACTATCAGCAGCCCGCAGAACGTCTAGACGATACTCAATTTATCTCCTTGTCTTCACCAACATCTCTTTCAACGCAGCATCTGCTCCATTCGTACTCGTGCCTTAAGAGTTTGCACATCTGTAATGGGTGAACTGAACACTAAAATTCTTAACGTAAACCACACAAAAGGTCAGGAAGGGTTATGTCTGGCGAACATGGTGGCAATGATTTTGGACCGTCTCTACCAGTCCAACTGTCCGGAAAGCTTGCATCCGAGAACCAGCGAACAACAGACCCATAGGGAGCCGGTGCATCATCTTGTTGACACATTACCAATGTAGAAATTCCTGTAACTGAGGTCCAACGCACAAGTTCTAACACTTTCAAGTAAACTGTTACAGTAATGTAAGAGAAAGAATGGTCTAATAGTCGTGTTGTGCATTAAGCCACATCAAACATTGACTTCCAGCCTGTCCCTTGGCTGCTCTACCACGACATGTAGGTTCTCCGCCCTCCAGATCCGCATTTTATGCATGTTTCCTTTCCCAGGTATGTGAAAAGTCGCTTCATTACAGAAAAGAACTAAAAAAAAAAACAGTTTTAAGGTGCATGCATCTGTTCGTTCCAGCATTTTCCTAAAAAATCGGCGCGTCTGGGCCTACGCCTGGTTGCAAAATTTACATGAAGTGCACGCTGATTGCATGGACATGCAGCCGTTTTTGTAAAATCTTCACGGCATTGCTTCGAAATGTGCCTGTTTCTCTGGAAACACGACGCGTCAGTTTCCGGGAACTGCGCTAAAATGCTGTACGCACGGCATCAGTTGTGCCCTTACTCACTCCAAGTCTATCGCTTTTTAGCTTTATAAACCTTACGAAAAGACATACCGCCTTTTGACTGTATAATACGCTTTATTACACAATCTAGATTTCAGCCTTAGTCCATTTTCACGTTTTACAACTGAATGAATACACTACAAAAGTACAAACAGCAGAGCAGCAGTAGAAAAAGTAGTGCAAAAATATAATTAATGTATAATTGCATGATTTGTTTTCTGTCTTCTGTGTCAAAAATCATCTAAAATATACAACTCCGGTTACACAAACCTGATGTTTCGTAAAATCACTTATTAACAGGATAAGACTGTGAAATAAAACAGAGGATCAGATCACGAGTCTACACTTTGTTTCATTTTGTCCAAGCAACAACCAACATAAACATAAGTAAAACGATCGTCACAGACGTCACAGTGTGCACCACGCAATCTGTGGTACGTCAGGGACCCAAGTAGTGGAACTGTTTGTTTAACAAGTTGGTTACATTATCTTTGGAACAGGTACAGGATGTCTGTGTTCATATTTTATGACACGGAGAAGCAGCTTCGCCAACGGCCTTGCCGCAGTGGTAACACCGGTTCCCTTCAGATCACCGAAGTTAAGCGCTGTCGGGCTGGGCTAGCACTTGGATGGGTGACCAACTGGTCTGCCGAGCGCTGTTGGCAAGCAGGGTGCACTCCGCTCTTGTGAGGAAAACTGAGGAGCTACTTGATTGAGAAGTAGCTGCTCCGCTCTCGGAAACTGACATACGGCCGGGAGAGCGGTGTTCTGACCACGTGCCCCTCCATATCCGCAGCCAGTGACGCCTATGAGCTGAGGATGACACGGCGGCCTGTCAGTACCGTTGCACCTTCATGGCCTGTTCGGGAGGAGTTTTTTTTTCTTTTTTTTCTTTTCTTTAGAAGCAGCTTCACAGTGTACATGTAAAGATCGCGACACGCATCATTGTAATTTAAGAGACATAGAAGTTTAGCCTTATGAGATCGTTAAATATTTGCTACATGGTCCTATGAGGATAAGTAGTTAAAAACATCGTTAAGGATTACAATTATCTTACATAAGGGCATGTTTGATACATGGTCCATAATATAAAATAAATGGATATAACCATCGTTAAGAGTTACAAACCCTCTTAACACAAAAGCTTTAAAGATTCTTGTAAGAGACCGAGCAATCAAGAGGACAATAAGGGAAAAAAGAGCATTTCTTTATTCCAACTGTAACACTTGAAAATGGCCTAAGACTGAAACCTAGATCGTGTAACAAGGCAAATCATACAGTCAAATGTCAGTTATATCTTTCTGTAAGCCTTGCAAGGACCTTAGGACATATTCAGTTTACGTCGCAAATTTGCGGACATTTGTGCTCATGGACCTAAAGATGGGACTGTCGTCCTGAAACCTGGTTGTTCTTCCCCGTTTTGCAAAATAAAATTCTGTTACAACTGTCGCGGATGTTATCAATCATCGTTGCCAGTCTCTTTAAACTGTTCGTACCATACTTTGATGCTCTTCACATCTGGCAGATCTCGGCCGTAGGCATTTTGTAACGGTCGCAGAAATGTAAAAGGCAATCATCTGTCATGAAACCACAATAACACAATGCGCTTTCGTCTGAACAGACGTCACTGTGATACTAGCACTCCTAAAAAGAATAGAAATAAGGTGGTGTCAGAGAGCATGAGGAAGTGTATCCATAAAAATATGACATGCAGCCGTACATGTGGAAGTGTATCCGTAGAAAACTTTATGAATTAAGCTAGTATTTGCACCAAGTCGCATAGCTGTATCTACTATAATTCCTTAGAAATAAATTTTTACAATCAGGGAAAGATATTATGCTCAATGTGCATATGCCAATATGCTTCATTTGCACGCGTCCTTGCTTTGTTAGGAGGAGACGCGTACTGACCGTCATTTCAATCCCGTTATCGAACAATGTGGCGCAGATGTAAGACACTGGATTCGCTTTCAGGGGGACAGCTGTTCAAATCCATGTCCAGCCATCTAGACTTATGTTTCCCTAAGTTGGTTTAAGACAAGTGCCTTTTTTTTGTGGCACAAGGCCAACTTCCTTTCCTATCCTTCATCAAGTCAAATCTGCAATCCAATTCATACACTCACATCACAAAAGTCATGGTATTGCGTTATCCACCCACACATATAGCGGTAGTATCGCGTACACAAGGTATAAAAGGGTAGTGCATTCGCGGAACTTCCATTTGTACATAAATGATTCATGTGAATAGGTTTCCGACGTGATTATGGCCGCACGATGGCAATTAACAAACTCAACGCAGAATGGTAGTTGGAGCTAGATGCATGGGACATTCCATTTCGGAAATCGTTAGGGGATTCAGTATTCCGAGAACCACAATGTCAAGAGTGTACCATGAATACCTCATTTGAGGCACTTCCTCTCACCCTGGACAACGTAGTAGCCGATGGCCTTCACTTAACGACCGAGAGCAGCGGCATTTACTTAGTTGTCAGTGCGTGAAATAACCGCAGATGCACGACGAACATATCCGTTTGGACAGTGGGGCGAACTTTGGCGTTAATGGGATATGGCAGCAGACGACCGACGCAAGTGCCTTTGGTAACAGCACGACATCGCATACAGCGTCTGTCTGGGTTCGTGACCACATCGGCTGGAACCTAGACGACTGGGAAACAGTGGCCTTGTCAGATGAGTCCCGATTTCAGTTGGTAAGTGCTGATGGTAGGGTTCGAGTGTGGCACACATCCCACGAAGCCATGGACCCAGGTTGTCAACATGACATTGTGCAAGCTGGTGTTGGCTCCATAATGTTTTGGGCTGTGTTTACATCGATTGGACATGGTCCTCTGGCCTAATGATCATTGACTAGAAATGGTTATGTTGGTCTAGTTGGAGACCATATGCAGCCATTCATGGACTTCATGTTCCCAGTTTTTATGGATGACAAGGCGCAATGTCACCGGGCCACAATTGTTCGTGATGTTTAAAAAATATTCTAATCAATTGGAGCGACTGGTTTGGCCACCCAAATCCCCCGAAATTAATCCCATCGAACATTTATGGAACATAATAGAGAGGTCACTTCGTGTACAGAATCCTTCAGCGGCAATACTTCCACAATGGACGGCTATAGAGACAGCATGGCTCAATATTTCTGCACCGGGCTTCATACGCCGGGGGAAAGGCGGACCGACACGATATTACCAGGTATCTCAGGACTGTTTCCACCTCACTGTAATTCGTGAACTCTAGAAAGGGGAGAGAAATATCATTAATGGAATTCTCAATGTTCAATATTAGGTCCTCTATTGTTTCTCATGCATGTCGACGATCTTCCGGTAATACGAGGGTGAGTCAAATGAAAACCTTAAATTTGTAATAACAAACCGAAATTTCGCGCCGTTATCCTGTGAGTTGGTAGGCGTGCTACAGACAGCGTGCAGAATGGCCAGTAGGTGGCAGCATAATGCAGATGCACACATACCATCGCAGTATCAGTATAAAGATGGCCGCCCCACTTGCGACTTGCACCAGCGAAGAACAGCGATGTGTTATTCGGTTCTTGCGTAGTGAAGGTGTGAAACCTATTGAAATTCATCGACGAATGAAGGTTCAGTACGGTGATGCATGTTTGTCACAGCAGCAAGTCTACGAATGGAGTAGGAATTTCGAAAATGTTGTGACTTCAGTGGAAGATGCTCCTCGTCCAGGTCAGGCACAACGAGTTGTGACTCCACAGAACATTGCAGTAGTAGAAGCCGTAGTGAAGGAAAACCGCCGAGTGACACTGAATAACATTGCAGCATGTTTACAGATTAGTCATGGGTCAGCACACCACATGATGTGCTCCAGTTTCACAAAGTGACTGCAAGAAGGGTGCGACGGCAGCTGACTCAAAAAAATGGTTCAAATGGCTCTGAGCACTATGGGACTTAACATCTTAGGTCATCAGTCCCCTAGAACTTAGAACTACTTAAACCGAACTAACCTAAGCACATCACACACATCCATGCCCGAGGCAGGATTCGAACCTGCGACCGTAGCAGTCACGCGGTTCCGGACTGAAGCGCCTAGAACCGCACGGCCACCGAGGCCGGCGCAGCTGACTCCTGAAATGAGAGAACGACGTGTTGATGCTTGTGAAGAACTTCTTCGGCGCTTTGAACGAGAAGGTGGTGGCTTCCTTGCAAGAATCGTTAGTGGGGACGAAACCTGGGTTTCACTTCCACCAACCAGAAACGAAGGGAGCGACCAAGGAATGGCGCCATTCCTCATCACCAAAACCAAAGAAGTTTCGAACAGAACCATCAGCAGGGAAGGTTATGCTCACTCTCTTTTGGGACGAAAAAGGCGTCATTTTGGAGCATTACACGCCTAGAGGGACCACTGTCACCAGAGCATCATACACAGACCTCCTAAAACTCATCTGCGGCGTGCAATCAAATTGCTGTCAGTAGGTGTCCATTTAAGATACGACAGTGCAGGGACCCACACTGCCGGTACAACAGTCGCAACAATCACAGACCTGCATTTTGAGTGTCTTCCTCATCCACCATACTCACCAGACTTTGCCCCAAGTGATTTCGATATGTTTGGACCATTCAAAGATGCAGTGGGAGGAAATAAGTTCTGTTCTGATGAAGAGGTACGCCACACGGTGCATGAGTGGTTGCGCGGACTACCAAAAGAATTTTTTCTAAAGGAATTTGTGCACTTTGTAAGCGCTGTAGGACATGCGTTGAGCGTGGGGGAGATTATGTTGGAAAATGATACAGCTTTGTACCACTTCTGCACAATAAATAATATTTAAAAAAATATTTAAGGTTTTCATTTGACTTAACCTCGTACAAACGAAGCAGAATTAGTACATTTTTACAGATGATTCAGTCATTATGGTCAATCTTAACTGACTTACAGCAACAAATTAAATTCTAAATAATATGTTTAGAAGGCTTATTGACTGGTTTTCTCCAAAAGTACTCTCTCTTTCTCTCTAAGTTTTAGGAAAACGGTGCATATTCAATTCTGCACATCGAAACGTGCAACTTCAGCGATAAATTTAAAGCGTGAACGGAGTTAGTACGTACGAAAGAGCCTTTAAAAATTTTGGGTGCACAAATTGATGAAAAATGAGATTGTAAATCAATTCATTTTAGCGCCTAAGGAACTCAATTCATCCACATTTACGCTTAGGGATATTCCAAACCCTAGAAAGAGACAAACCATTAATTTAATATAATTTACTTTTTTCGTTCAGTAGTGGGCAAAGAAATGGGACTCGGTATACTGAGGAATGGAGAGATACGCTTGAGGACGACTGAGGCTATCGATACTGTGGTAATGAATTTGTCGGTGGGTAGTTCAGTTGAAGAGGAATATACATATCTAAAGGGGGCAATCACAGAAGCTGGAAGGAAAACCGTAGGCACATGGAAGAGAAAAAAAACTGCAGAGAAATAATGGATAACAGAAGAACTCAGTTGATAGACGAAAGAAGGAAATACAAAAATGTTCAGTGAAGTTCAAGAATTCAGAAATACAAGTCATTTAGGAACGAAAGTTAAAGCAAAATGACTGCAGGAAAAGTATGAAGCAATTTAATAAAAGAAGAAACAAACTGTGTATTTTAAATTATCCTTGGTTTTGGGTTACCCGTGTAGTCTCGGGTCCGTATTACCCCAGGTAACTGAAAGCTTGATATATTCGCTAGAAACTGTGCTGCTACATGCCAAGTAACTGCTGACTATGCCCGCCCGGTTGGCCGTGTGGTCTAACGCACGGATTTCCGGAGGGGGGGGGGGGGAGGGGGGGGGGGGGGGAAGGAGCGCCTGGTCCCGGCACGAATCCGCCCGGCGTATTTGTGTCGAGGTCCGGTGAACCGGCCAGTCTGTGGATGGTTTTTAGGCGGTTTTCCATCTGCCTCGGCGAATGTGGGCTGGTTCCCCTTATTCCGCCTCAGTTACACTATGTTGGCGATTGCAGCGCAAACAAGTTCTCCACGTACGCGTACACCACCATTACTCTACCACGCAAACAAAGGGTTTACACTCGTCTGGTGTGAGACGTTCCCTGGGAGGTCCACAAGGGGCCGAACCGAACAATAACCCTGGGTTCGGTGTGGGTAGGCGGAGGGGTGAAGTGGACTGCGGTAGTCGTCGTGGGGTTGTGGATCACTGCGGCTGCGGCGGGGACGGAGCCTCTCCGTCGTTTCTGGCTCCCGGGTTAACATACATACACACATACAACTGCTGACTATAGGTTCAGCTTTCTCATAATGAAGCTCCATAAAGTTATGATTCGAGTTGACTGAGCCAGACTGAGTCTGCAGCGGTGGGTGACTGTGTTGCAGGTGCACACCAAGTACCAGTTCAAGTCGCGGTCGGACAACGCGCCGCACATCTTCGCGGTGGCTGACCGCGCCTACCAGGACGCGATGCACCACGAGGAGCCGCAGACCATCTTGCTGGCTGGCGAGACCGCCTCCGGCAAGACCACCTCGCTGTCGCATCTGGTCCACCACCTCGCCTTCCTGGGAAAGGTCAGTAGCCCGGCCGAGCTGCGACAACCACTGCACCGTCTCCTGCTACATCTCACAAATGAAAAGCTAAACGAGAAATTTATCCTGTTGGTTTATACTATGCCCTTGCCAAAGCCTTAGAGTGTGTTATTCTGTCGGTTTAACTATGAACGTGCCAAAGTCTTGAATTTGTTGAACACAAAATTCTATGTGGATAACTAGTTGTGGCATTGTCTCGTCAGGACACTGCCTTATCTTGACAAAAGAAAGCAGAGGATCTCATAGACAGACGATGTCACCTGCACGGCTCGAACCTCAGAAGGGGGGAACGTAGTTTACAGGGTTCCACAGGGATCTGTACTAAGGCCACTCTTCTTCTCACAAGGGAACCTCCCCATCGCACCCCCCTCAGATTCAGTTATAAGCTGGCACAGTGGATAGGCCTTGAAAAACTGAACACAGACCAATCGAGAAAATAGGAAGAAGTTGTGTGGCACTATGAAAAAAATAAGCAAAATATACAAACGGAGTAGTTCATCTGCAACATAAGCAACATCAAGGATCGTATGGGCAGAGGGGCGCGGTAGTTCCGTGGTTAGAGTGAGAAGCTGCGGAGTAAGAGGTCCTTGGTTCAAGTCTTCCGTCACGTGAAAATTTTAATTTTTTATTTTCAGACAATTATTATCTGCCCGTCCGTCCGTCCGATGCGAGGTAACTGCACCGTAGTATGGGGACGCTACACCTAAGCAAACATCGAAACACACGACATCAGTCGACTACAGCGCACGGAAGAGAGAGTATTCCTGCTAAAGAGGCTCCCTGGCTGGCAGTTGCATTCATTTGTTGCAGTTTGAGAGACAAAATCTTATGTTTTCATCACTTTTTCGGGAGTGATTATCACATCCACAAGAAAACCTAAATCGGGCAAGATAGAAGAATCTTTTTACCCATTCGCCAAGTGTACAAGTTAGGTGGGTCGACAACATATTCCTGTCATGTGACGCACATGCCGTCACCAGTGTCGTATAGGATATATCAGACGTGTTTTCCTGTGGAGGAATCGGTTGACCTATGACCTTGCGGTCAAATGTTTTCGGTTCTCATTGGAGAGGCACGTCCTTTCGTCTACTAATCGCACGGTTTTGCGGTGCGGTCACAAAACACAAACACTAAACTTATTACAGTGAACAAAGACGTCAATGAACGAACGGACAGATCATAACTTTGCGAAAATTAAGAAAAGAAACTTTTCACTCGAGGGAAGACTTGAACCAAGGACCTCTCGTTCCGCAGCTGCTCGCGCTAACCACGGGACCACGGCGCTCCTGCGCTCACATCAACCTTGATGTTGCTTATCTTGCACATGGGCTACTTCGTTTCTATATTTTGCTTATTTTTTTCATAGTTCCACACAACTTCTTCCTGTTTGCTCGATTGATCTATGTTCAGTTTTTCAAGGCCTATCCACTGTGCCAACTTATAACTAAATCTGAGGGGGGTGCGATGGGGAGGTTCCCTTGTCAGCCTACATAAATGATCTCCGAATTACTGTAAAGGGCAATTACAAACTGTAATGCCTGTTGACGACATAGGCATAGTAAACAAGGTTCCAAACTCAACTACAGCAAATACAGCTCATACGATAGCGCGAAAGCTGCCTCTGTTCTCCTTGAATTTATTTTGAGCTTTTACACCTGTCTCTTGTAGTGATGTGTTCGCCCCAACGTAGAGCGATCAAATGATTTACCCATCGCACTACGTAATTGGCCCATTGAAGTAATTGATCACATACCTATTTCTCATGCGCAATGGATAATGACAATAGGAATTCACTGGTTACTCGATAGGAAAATAACATCGTGAGCAGCGCAGCATTCTCTGTAGTTTCATCAGTTCATCTCGCACAAGGCCCAGCTTCCTTTTAATATCAGATATCTTCAAAGCTCATATCATCTGGAGCACTTCTGAGTGACTGGACTGAAAGCAGTTATGAAATGTTGGGTTACGGTTACTCATCTCGAGAATACTGTCCCATCCAAAACCTTGTAAAAGCAATGTAACGTATCATGCTATAAATCATCCATAACGAACAATCACTCATGTAAAGTAAGGAAATACAATAGGTAAAATAATTAAATTCAGTCATCTCTGTGGCGATCGGATGATCAAAATACGAAACACAGGGGGTGCACGCGTTACACATTCATACACTAATCCACGCAGAGTTTCGAAACTTCTGATGTAGTTGGATAAATACTCTCAACACCTAGAGTGCGCTGGAGGGTGTCAGGGGAATAAGTCTATGTGGACTAGTGGAGCCGATTACCAACACCTACAAGGCCATAGCGATACAAAAATCATAAACTGGCCGAGTTTTTCCACAAATATACATGACTATCTTACTTATCCAGGAATGAGCTCAAGGGACTATTTGTGTTCTATGACAGTAGTGTACATACTATGAACACCTGGTCAACTGATGGCCAGTATTCAATCCATCTTCCATAACTCCAGAAAGCGTGTAGTAAATCAGAATTACACATGTATGTGGTTACTCGTTAACCTCAAGAGAATGAGGTCTATAGATTAAACATAGCCATCGGTAGATAAATAGAGAATCACATGGGTGACTGAAGGCCAGAATATAGTCTATTTCCGGTAAGTTCAGAAACCATAGTATAAATCAGAATTATTCATGAATGTGGGTATTTGTTAAACATAAGAGAACGAGATCTTTTGTTTAAAGATAACCACGGGTTTATAATCTTGAGCTGAGAAGCACATGTTTGGAAGGAGACCAATAACAATTCAAACATTCACATAGGAAACCGATTTAAAAATAGAGAAACTCCAGCAGACAGAATTCAGTATGAAAATAATAAGAACATGTAAAAACATCGCGGGGAATATCATCCACTTTTACACTACCAGAAACACCACAAAACTGCAAGTTTAATGGTCACCCTCCCAAGACAAAGTAAGACCCACGGAACTACATAACACGCGTGAACTTTGTGAGACTACGGTTGAGCCTTTAAGCATGCCCCTATAATTCTATTAAGATGTGAACCCGGTGACCTTTGTGGTGAACAGACAGCTTCCTATAGATCATGTGAATAATTAAATAAAAGTTGCACAACGGATAATTATATTAAACACGTGTATTTAAAGACTGGTGGCCCAGTCATACACTAAGTATTGGTAGCATACCTCTCATATGTATAATGAGTAAGATTTCACCTAGTTATGAGTGAAATAAAAGGCCACAATAATGTCCTGTTTATTGTTAAAACACATGGACTTGACTCCAAACATTGAACTGATAATACAAGTAGTTGTTAAGTGCACAGTATTTCAAATGCGTTGCCAAAAGTACACGATAACACCTTGGCACATATGGGTGGGACGGGAAAGGAAATGATAATAATGACGTACCATAAGCTGTGTTCATGTAAACCGCCAATGATTGCCGAATTAGGTAACTGATTAAAGGAAAGACCCAGAAAAGTACATATGAGCACAATTTCCTTTGCCTAAGTGCAAGTTGAGTTTAGCTGAGTGCTTATATTATTTCAAAAAGGCAAAACTCAACTCGAAACAAATGACTTCGTGTCCACTTCGTCACGTCATGCGCAAATGCTTACGGTCCTTATAAAAATTGCAGAGAACGGCTGCAGTGGTAGCTGAAAGTTACAAGTTCGCCCCCAGTATCTGTGATCGGCTGCGAGACAGAGTCTCAAAACGACCATCATCCACAACATTGTCTGCCGTCAGGACAGACGAAGGCGAAGTACTCCCTGTGTGGGGCTCTTAGATGAAATTCCTATATGTTCGCCTTCCAGAAATATTGCTGACTGTGCCAGCACCAGAGTCTTGTCAGCCAGTCGCTCTGAACCTTCGGTGTTCTGCCCAATGAAAAATTCATAAAAATATTAGCAACCTCCCTGCTCTTAAAAAATATGCGGTGATTAACCAGTCTCTCTTAGTGTGGAGCAGAAATCGGAAATTCTATCCTACAGTGAGGTTGATTTCTTGTTTCGGATAATGATAGAGGCTACACATAGATACTCGTGAGTCCTAATCACCATTACAAAAATAATTTTGGTGAGCCAATCCTCGGACAATTACAAAACTTCCAGATCAATTAATGCTAACCTCTTTTGGGTCCAGCAGTTTCCTCTCGCTCTGATTGTGTCATGTTTTTCGATCCCCTTCCAGATTCCCATCTTTTTGGAAAGCATTCTTTTCGCTGCTTCTCATAATGCCAGTTTACAAGTTACAGAGTTCGGCCTCCTGCCTGCTGGTGCGACCGTCAAAGGGGCATCATGTTACAACCAAATTTCGCCCATCGCCGATTGCATACCTGCCAGCAGCTTTACCTTTCTTCTGAAAAACAGTTTTACTACGCGCTTCTTATTCTACCCCGCTGGCCCTCATGTTCTCACAGCCAGCCAGTGGATTCAGTTTACAGAAAAATTTCACATAGCTTTCACCGCTGTATACAAATTACCTGAAGGAATGTTTATTAAATTCACAATCATTGGTGTCTGTTTCAGTTACACGCACTCTTTCATGAATCCTAGTAATGAGATTTGGTATGTAGTCTAATTTAAATAGTGACTTGTTAATTAGGCTACGGAGCAGTTTTGTAAAATACTGTCATGTATCAGTTTACCCTAAGAAAAATTTAGAGGAACAAGGCCCGCGAAACATTTGCATTATCTCCTCAAAGAACTGTAACGAATTACCCGCAAACTCAAATCTAACTAATCTACCAAATGCTTTGCACATGATGCCAAGGCAAAGCTCGGAGAAATACGTCCATCAGCTAGCATGTCCCATCGTAAAGTGCCTTACTTCCCTGTGCAGGTGCACGTTCACTCTACGCCGAAAGCGGGTGAAAAGAACCGTTGCCAATAACGCACCTGTACCTCGTGAAATGGGATCACCGCCCTGTGTTACTGACAAGCGTCTCTTGTTTTAGCACAAGCAATCTAAAGGTTAGATTGCCACTACAAAGCCACTACTGTACGAAGGGCTCTGAATACAATACAGTGGATTCCAACAAATTAACCCCCCCCCCCCCACACACACACACACGCACACACATTCACGTACAAGATGGGAAAAGATGGGAAGGAAAATGGACTGCGTAAGAAAAAACAAATAAATAACACAGGCGCATTCTCCTTCCTTAGAGGCTACGTGTCGACGTGGGAGCGAAAATACAAACAAACTCATTGCTATCAGCACATCAAGGGACAAATTGCACTTAACATTTACGCAGTGGATGTTATTGACGCCTTTCAGTCTTAGGTCCTACAGGTATGTCACAGCTAAAAGTTTCCGTCTTAAACTGACTAATGTTATGTGACTTCAAATAAGCAAACATGACCATCCAGCACCAGAAGTAGACACTGATGGTAGCACGCTAAATGAAACAACCCTTGCACAATTCCTAGGTTTCCAGTTGGATAAAAAATTAAAATGGAATCAATACATATATAAATTAACGAAGAAGCTCAGTTCAGCATGTTTTGTCCTTAAAAGCATCTCTAATTACGATGAGCTAAAGAGAAGTGTGCTGGCCAATTTTGTGTATTTCCATTCCTTGTTGTATTCTGAAGTACAGGACCGGAAGCGAACTGTAACAAACTCTTTAAAGGAGACTAGCGTATTTCGTGCAGAAGTCTTCTTGAAATTCTTACACTTACTACCCAAAACATTTACTCCTTAACGGTTTTTGTTGCTGCCAATAAAGATCAGTGTCAGCTGAAATGTCGTCTACACAATCACAATAAAACACACAAAATAATTTTCATTTAGAAAATAGAATAGGACCTGGGATTCAGAGTGGAGCTGTACACTCCGGTGCAAAGGTAGTCAGAAAATTCCCAACAAACACAAAGCAAAAACTTTGAAATCTCAATCAGTTCAAAAGAAAATTTAAAAAAATACCTGTTTAGCCGCTCTTTCTGCAAATTATACAGATTTCTAGAATCAGGGAGTTAAGAGTTCTGTTAGCTGCATGGCAAGTAGCAATAATCGTTGTAAAGATACATCACAAGTACTTACGTACTGTTAACAGACCTTTGTGTTTTCAGCTGGGGTGAATACTTTCTTTTGAACAAACCATTGTAGTCGTGCTACCAATAAGAGATCAACACTAGCTGTTTCGTTTAATTGAGCTTTTTTCTTTTAATTAGCAACTTTTTTTCCAATTTACGTGATTGAATGCAGTTGGAAAAGTGATGAACAGTATTAATCAGTATAGTGATATTTTAATACTAATACACTACGTAGACTACGTTTTTACGCTTTACTTGTCTTTGTTAAAGTATATCATGATTCATTCCACGTCTCTAAAGGCTTACCTTCTTGGTGGGATCTATGGAACAAGATGAATGAATGAATTAATGAGTAATGAATGGATGGATGTAGTAAGGGAATCACCCTCCTAGTTGCTAAAAAGTGTGAAGGAATGCAGCAACTGCATTCGTTTTCGAACGCTTACTCTGAGATGAAGAGTCCCTCTCAAAGTCAGCTGACTGTGATGAATGAGTGGATGGATCAAGGGAACCACTGACCTACTGCCTAAGTAGTGGGAAGGAGTGCAGGAACTGAATTCCTGTGAGAGCGCTTAACTCGATATAGGCCTACACTGTCGCTCTGAAAATTAGCTGACTGACGCTCCTTTAGAACCCACTTCTTCTGATGTCAGCGCACAGATATCGTTGAGGTGTGCTTCCTTTCAAGAAGATTTCCATGCTTCAGGAAAATCATGCTGATGTATTGCCTCTAAAATTATTTAAGCATGCGCTAACCTCCACTTACTTTTTATTGAATAACCAGTAATCTGCACAGATTCATGGTGTAACGGGCAGTCGTCTCTCACCCATGGCAGCTAATTTATTTACGGATTGGTTTGAAGAAAAAACTCTCAACTCTTCAGTTTTAAAACCGACAGTTTTCTGGAACTATGTCGATGACGCATACATAGTTTGGCCCCATTGTGAGGACAAATTGATCTAGTTCCTTCAATATCTTAACTCCATTCACAGAATGTTAAATTTACAGTGGAATGTGAAATGAATGGCTGTCTACCGTTCCTGGATGTGTTAGTTCAACTTAAGGAAGATGGGTCTTTTGGGCACAGCGTTTACGGTAAGTCCAACCACCCGTTTTTTCAAGAATGGTGCAAATGGCTCTGAGCACTATGGGACTTAACATCTGAGGTCATCAGTCCCCTAGAACTTAGAACTACTTAAACCTAACTAACCTAAGGATATCACACACATCCATGCCCGAAGCAGGATTCGAACCTGCGACCGTAGCGGTCGCGTGGTTCCAGACTGAAGCGCCTAGAACCGCTCGGGCACTCCGGCCGGCTACCAGTTTTTTACTTAGGGCTTCTAGCTTCGGAGATCCTACGCAGACTATGAGTGTACTTAAAACTTCAGTACATAGGCCTCATGTAGTGTACGAACTGGCAGTCCGCAGGGTAAACTGGTACACTTGGAAGAGATATTCGATAATAATCGATACACAAAACATCAAATTAAGAGAGCTGTGCAAAGGAAAGGTCGAGACCAACCACGAGACGAGCAACAAGAAAAAGATGTAAAGTCTACGATCTTGCTACTGAATGTAGGAAAAATTTCTTCAAAAACTGCAAGAGTAGTGAAGAAGCATAAAGTGGATTTGATCTTTCTTCCATCGGTATAGACCACAGTTCTTCTCAGGTCTATGAAAGATGACATACTTATACGAAAGGTGAGTATGTGTGAAATTCCTTCTTAGTGTGCTAAGAGATAGAAAGGACAAACAATTCGCAGTGTACAATAAAACTTCGAACTGATACATCTTCCCCCCCCCCCCCCCCCCCTCCCCCCTTTCCTTTCTACACGCCAACAAAGCTGCAGTGGCTGAACATTGTATTCCCATGAGCCATTCCTTGGTTTACGGGAAAGTTAAGATACTGGCACAGTCTTATCCTACGCTGATTAAGGGGTCAAGGAAGCTGTGGAAAGACAATTGGCAGACATTCTGCTTAACCAAGACGAGGGTTTCCAGCTCGACAAATCATTGAAGCCTCTCATTTCAAGTTTACTCACAAAATAGGAAATATTGTTGAAAGCCTTCACTGTCTGCCATTCCAACGTATTCATAATAGTATTCAGCCCCATATTTCGTAAGTACTGTGGATTTGCTGACTGCGCTTGCTTTGTTTTACTCTAAGATGCATGAAATTTCATCCATGACTGACGCTCTTGTTACCACGAGTGTTATCTCTGACGCATGAACGTTTCCTCCAGAGCATTGTGTAAAGTGATTTAAAAAGTCCTGCAAGCGACACACCTTGAAAATGGCTGTATGATTGTTAGCCGAAATTTCGGAACAAGAATTAGTAACATCCTGGACGCACACGAGATGATGGAAAATCCTTGAACACTGTTTCTCAGAACTTATTTATTTTAACGTTTACTATCCGCCCCGAATGGCGATTCTTTCTATAATTATGCATATCACCGAAGTAAAGAAGAGGCCGCAGCCTCCTGTACACCAAACAGCATGGAATCCGAAAATATCGGTCATAAGAAACGTAACTTGCACTTTCCTTGCAAGATGTCCTGAAAGTCATGGTACTTCTTGACTTCCAAAGAGCGTTTGAGTCAATTCCACTCCAACGCTCATTAACGAAAGTTTGATCACAATGGACATCAGACAAAATTTATAACTGGACTGATGATTTCTTATTATGGAATACAGGCTGTTATCTTTCATGGAGTGTCATCGACTTCAAGCATGCCCTGGGTAATGAATGTATTTGGGCCATTTCTTTTCATGTTGCATATGAATGACCTGCCAGAAACTATTAATAGTAACCTCAAACGTTTTGCAGGTGACACAGTTGTCTATAATGAAGTACTGTCTGAAAAAAGCTGCACAGTTACCAAGTAAGAGCTTAATATGATTTCAAATGGCTGCTAAGACTAGGAATTCGCTTTAAACGTTCATAAATGTAGAACTGGACACTTTACAAAACGCCAAAGACATAGTTTCCTACGAATACAATATCAGTGAGTCAATTTGGAAACAGGAAACTCATGCAAATAACAGGGTGTAACAATATGTAGGGATATGATACGGAATTATCATGTGGCCTCAGTCGTAGGTAAATCAGGTGGCAGCCTTCGATTCATGCGTAGTAAACCAGAAAAATGCAGTCAGTCTAAAACAGAGATTTCTTGCAAAACACTCATTCATTTTAGAATAGTGTTCATGTGTGTGGGACCGGTATCATATAAGAAGGGCAGCACGAATGAGCACAAGTTTGTTAAGGCTATCGTGGCAACTTGTTGACAAATTGCCTGTTGGCTTCTGTCTGATGTTCTTCGGCCTTCGTTTGTTAGATGATTTTTCCGCCGTTTCGTCAGCGCGAGTGGCTGGCATTGTCAAAGCTTCGCCCTCCATTGCTAGTGGTGAATTGGAGTCGAGTTAACTACCGCAGATTACATGTACCCCGAGCGCCAAAGTCCAAGGGCTTTTCCGTGGTCATTTCCGGTGCGGTTCTCCTCTCGCTGCCTACAACGGCCGCTCGCTGCAGCACTAGAATCCAGGATCCGTTCACCTTGAGGCTATCTTCTTTCTTGTTAAAGCTATTTTCATGTTTATATATTTCAATTTATTCTCGAGGAAGCTGTGGAAATACACAAACGTGAGAATAGCTTCAGCAAGGAAGAAGAAAGCCTGAAAGTGAACGGATACTGGATTCTAACGCTGCAGCGAACGACCGTTGCAGGTAGCAAGAGGAGAACGGCACCGTAAATGACCACGGAAAAGCTCTTGCACGTTGGTGCGCCAGGTATATATAATCTGCGGCCGCAAACTCGATTCCAGTTCATCACTGGCAACGGATGGCGAAGCTTTGACAATGCCAGCCACTCGTGCTGACGAAACGGCAGAAAAATCACCAAACAAACGTCGGCCGAAGAACACCAGACACAAGCCAACAGCCAGTTTGTCGGCCTCACTTTTGTTTCACCTACTGGTGAGTAGCACGGAGTTGCTGAAGGAAACGAACTGGCAACGCTTACAGTTAAACGACAATTATCCTCCAAAAAGTTTCAATAACTCATGTTAAGTGAAGAATCCAGGAGTCTACTAGAGCCTCCTACATATAACTTTAGCAGAAGCCGTCAAGACAAGATTAGTTTAATTACAGCCTGCACAGAAGCGTTTGAGGAGTTACTCTTTCCCGCCGTCCAGACGCAAAAGGAAAGGGAAAAATCGCTAATACGTGGTACAGTGGGAAATGCCCTGTGCCATACGCTGTACATCGGTTTGCAGAATGTGACTGTAGATGTAGATGCAGGTGTAAATACAATGATACCAGAGGGGAAACCGGTTTCTGATACATACATACACAACGAAATTTTAAGCCGGGGTATACATCAGAGTGAGCTTAGCGTCTTCTAACACAATCACTCTGACAGTCACAAGCTTACATTGACACAAAACATTGTATTTTTCTTGTTCCTGCCGCGCAACGCAGATGTAGCCCTGAAGTGCTGCACTAATTGAACATTCATGAGGGTATTTTTCATCCGTCGTTGCAACTAAAAAAATTCGTGATTTTTTTACCAGACGCGTTTCGCTTAATTGTGGTAAAGCATAATCAGATGTCTATAATTAAGTTTCTTTACATTTTGATTTGCTTTTTAGATCGAAAAATGGTTCGTTAAGAATAGGTTGGTTTGTAATTACGGTGATTTTTCGGCTGATTTCTCGCTTACATCGGAAAATGCCGTCTGCTAGCACATCGCTGTTTTTCTGTGTTAGACACTGATAATTTTCATCTACTTTTTAGATATTCTGCAGCACTATGCATTCCTCACGACACATTTTTATGCACACCACTGTATTCTGTTAGTTTTTGTACTTCAAGTATGTGTTGCTGTTTGTGTTTTGTAGTGTTGCCAACATAACCTTTCCACTACTTTGTCTTTGGCGTACAAATATTTTTTTAATTAGGTTATTGTATGTGTGTAATTCTATTTAAGTACGTTTCTGTGTCCTAGATGGGACCAAGAGTCCCTCATTTATGGAGAGATTTAATCTTTCCAAGCCAATCATTTCGAATTTCTGAAAGAAGGCTGTTAACCTTCCCAGACAGTCATGCCCGTGAAATACATGCTTTTGCCACTCATTAATAGAACCTGGGGACTTCCGGACATCAGTGAAGTTACTGTCTTGCCTCCACTAAACACTTGCAACGACCGCTCTGCCTGTGTCGTTCTAGCTTCTAACATGAGAATGCATGGAGTTTTATGACCTTCCCATTGTTTGCACAAAAGCTCAGTTTACTGCCATCTCTCTTAAATGGCTTCCTCCAGCCACTTTCTGCCAACTGGCTGCCTTTGTGATGGACAACCGCCTGCCCCAGGTAAAATGTTTTTGCAAATCAGTGCCCTCGTTCTCTGACCCTAAGCAGAAAGAGGAGAGTGCTACAGCTAGAAGGTCCTCTGCATGTACAATCCACTGAATGCTGCTTCACTCACACAGTCTGATCGCTGCACACAGAATTTAAGCCCCCAATCCATCTCTCTACCTGTTCTCCATCTCCTCCAGTATGGCCCCTCAGGTACAAGTTCTCTAGAGGCTACACATGCTGTTATATGAATATTCTGCCCACAGTTTCCTCACGTAAAAAAGTCATAAACCTCACATACCAAACGTAGTACTGGGGAACCCCAAGATGATGACCTAAAATATGAATATCAATTTCACTGACGATGTTGGTAAAGTGAGAGAGTGGCGTGGCCCCTCTCAAAAACTCAGTTTCGATTGGAAGTTTAGTTTCTGAAGATTTCCTCCATTTGTTTGCTTTTAAATATTTGCTGTGCTGGTATGCCAGGATTGTATGACAAATGATGTAACACACAGGGTGTAAATTTTAAGTTGACAAAGCAGAATAACTAGAAAAACAAGCTTAACACGAAAAAATGTGTAGAATCCAAAATTGATTATTTTCGAGGGGGACATCTGCTGGAGCTAAAATTAGCCCGCCACCCCAGCCCCATGGGGGTGGGGCGGGAAGCAAATTTCAAATTTCAAATGGGCACCCCCATTTTTTATTGTAGAATCTAATTCCACATACAAAACTACGTACATTTTGTCTTAAACATTTGTTTTGATTCTTTGTAGTTGGTGCTGTAATTCAAGAAAATCCATGTTCTCATTTTGCATGGAAAATATTTACGGATAAATAAAAAATATTTATTTACTTCGTAAATTTTGATTCGCTAGAACTAAAACTCTCCCTCTCTCCCCATAGGATGGGGTTTGAGAGAGAGGAATTAGAGTTTTACAAATGTTGAACCGTATATTAATTTTTTCCGCAGATTCGGGTCAACATTTGTAAAACTCTAATACCTGGAGTACAGAATTTGAATACAAGCGAAATAATGACGGACGGAAATTGTGAAACAAAATACTGAAAGTAGTGAAATTTTTTGCTATACAAGGACATCAAAAATGAAATAGACAGCTAAAATACCATGAAAATGTATGAGAAAGAATAGGTAAAAATACGACGAAAGATGCGAACGGGTATCGTGATCTAAGGAAAACGAATGCCACTTGAACCAATTAGAAGATGGCGGTCATGAAAGAAAGAGGGCCTTAGGTAAAAACGAACTATTATACTTGTAGTAATAGATCTGTACGGATGTAAAATATCCTGTAACAAAATCTTCTCGACCCTACTAGTCAAATTTCTGAATGTCAGTAACTGGTAATACACACTGACTGCAAACATTTCATTTTATCCACATCGGTATTTTAGTTTCTAAAACCCTATTTAGTTCACCAAAAGCGCAACCAGGCAATTTCTACTCTTCTACTTCTTTTGCTGTTCATGCAGTCATTGTCTTCAACGACCCAGAACACAAATTCAGTTAGGCTCATAAGTTCGTTATCCTTATGTGTTTTTTTTTCTTTTCGATGTGTTGATTGTACGTCATTTTAGTGTGATTATAACGAATTTTGAAATTTACTTTGAAATTTGGTCAGTTAATTTCTTCTATTAACTATTGAACTTCATGTGCACAAGACGCTAAATAAGTCGTTATGAATATGTAGATTCTGCGTCTAACTTCTTCAGATTAAAGATCTGGGAACATCTTCTAGGACCGCTATGTGTAATTTTGGTGACATAGAATCTCCTTGTCTGATTCCACTTTTAACTCCGAATTTCTCACAGTGATGATTAAGTGAATGAAGGTGTACTTATGACACATATACTGTTCACTATAGTATTATACGATGGAATCGCTGCATTTTTTCTAAAGAGGTATTGGTATGCACATTTTTTAAAAAAAAGTGAGTCAAAAGTTTTCTCAGAATATATGTACAAGACGAAGTGGTAATTCGTACCCGTGCTCCAATTCATAATTTCGTTGTGGTTTCCGTTGTTCCATTGTGTTAAACAAGGTCTCCGATTTATCTTGGCCACACCAAATAACTTTTTATCGAGAAGCAAAATAGAAAATCACTTAGCAAATGTTGTTTAGCTACCAGGGGGACACTCTCCAGCATCACTGCCTTTACTGCAACTGTCTTCATTACGAAAATATAAACAGCAGTACGACTTTTTTAAGTAGAAAATCCACATCCTTTCATCAAAACCTGTTCAAAAAGGTGCTGCAGTGTACCATTCATGTAAGCATGACATTGTTAAAAATGTAACATGATACTGACTCTGACTCTCCCGTACCAGCGCACAGTCCTGGTCATCGGGTAACGCAACTCGTCCACCTGCCGGGGTTGACAGTACACAAATGAAAACACAACGAAAATACACTCGTCATTCAGTCAACCATTTTCAGCTGAATTTTTGTGTACACTCACAAAGAGAGGACAGAAATACTATTCATCCATGTAGGATGTAAGTTATCAGAAGATTAATTGCAATAATGCTTTCTTATTTACAAAACTGTACATGTCGTACAATAAACAGCAGTAAACACAATTAAGCAAGATTTAATGGAGCCGAACGGAGTATGCCTCTTTACCATGACGTCAGCATCGTTAAAACTTTGAGCTGCAGCCCTCCATGCCACTATGCGCTATGACTAACGTCGTCGTGTACTTACTGTGTTGCAGAGTGGGAATGGACAAGGAGAACGCGTAGAGAAGGCCCTCTCCGTACTGCGAGCTTTCGGCAACGCCGCCACACCGCTCAACGGCAACTCGACGCGTCACGTCTTCCAGGTGCAGCTCACCTTTGGCTTGACGGGAAAGCTGTCGGGTGCCATCTTCTGGATCTACCAGCTCGAGAAGTGGAGGGTCTCCACCAAGTACAGGTGAGTTACGCAGGTCTTCACAGTTACAACAGATAGCAATAGCAATGTTACTGATGACAGTGCCACCAAAGAGGAGTTACTAAACACGGTATCCGAAATTTCCTTCACCAAGGATGGCGCACTAATTATTCCAGTACTGGAATCAAGAGCAGCTGCTAACAGAGTAATTTAGAGGTAAATAGCCCCGGTCTAGCTAAGCAACTTAAATAATCTAATAAAGGCAAGTCTTCCGCCACAGGTTGTATACCAATTAGGTTCCTTCCGGAGTATACTAAAGTAATAGCTCTGCATTTAGCTATCACACACAACCGTTCGCTAGACGAATATCCGCACCTATCGGCTGGAAAATTGCACAGGTCACATCAACACACAAGAAAGAAAATGGATGTAATCCTTCGAATCACAGACCCCCATCATTAACGCCGATTTGCGATTGGATTTTGCAACATACACTGATTTCAGATATTATGAATTACCTCGAAGAAAATGATCTACTGATACACAACCAGCACGGGTTCAGAAAACATCGTTCTCGTAAATCAGAGTGGCTCTTTATTAACGCGAAGTAATGTGTGCTATCGACATGGGATCTCAGATTTGTTCTGTTTTTCTAAATTTATATATTCTCAGACGTGAAAAGATGAAAATATGAAGGTGCTGCATCGGGGTTGTGAGTGGGCTGGTTCACGATGTCCCAACCGAATGAATCCAGAAGTTGCTTTGTAGCAGGGACTGTTGGGGAACGTGTACTGTCACGCAACAGTCACACTCCTTTCATTAGTATTCCCCACATTTAGTTTTGTATTATCCTGCATATTTCAGGGTTTCACGGTATCGCCTATTAGTAACTTTTTTCCCCTGGGGCAAAAATGCAATGAGGAGAAGCCCTTTACGATCCCAAATGACAGCAGCCATAAATTTTTCGGAGAGAACAACGGCTCGAATTTTTTCGTTGAAGGTAAGGAAGAATGTCGCCAATACATATGGCTGTCTTTTCGTCTCAGGTGTGTAGCGGGCCACCCACATTTTGTCGTCAACAACATAGTCAAGAAATTATTCTCTTTACAGTTCGCAGGGCACGAGGAATTCTCGTGAAGATTTATAAGCTATTTTAGTAGTCATCTTGCAAACGATTTTCGAAAACCGACTTTTTCAGTAACGATTACGTACCGACGATTGCCATGAATCATTGCTTCGATCTTGTTCACTGCCTGGTCATTTGCGATGACTCGAATATAAAACGTCATATCACCCGAACTATTTATCACACAATAATTTGCAGGTACATTTAGTCTACATGTAGATACCGTCTGCTAAATGTGTTGCGAATAGAATTAGTATGGGGCAAGTAATAAATTAAAACATCATACCTGATGCATAATTTACTGCATGAACAGTGGACTTTATAGTAAGCGATCAATTGTTTTGCCTTTCATTTTCTTGTGGGGAGTGTCAGCGAGAAAAACTTTTAAACAATGATTTGGAATTATGTGTGAAGTTTGTTAGCTATCGCTAAGTGCTCTGATTCTCAAATACTGGATAACTATGGTGTGGGTAATCTACGCACCTTGATTTACGCTGCCTCCTGAAATATAAGGCCAACATAGATTCTCACTTAAATAGCTGGCTTTTGTATTAAACCTTTGAGGTAAGATTACAGTTTTCAATGGGTAAATTATGAAATGTTCAAATGGGTGTGAATTCCTAAGAGACCAAACTGCTTAGGTCATCGGTCCCTGTGCCTACACACTACTTAAACTAACTTATGCTAAGAACAACACACTCGCCCATGCCAGAGAGAGGACTCGAACCTCCGGCGGTAGGGGAATAAATTATGACATTATTTTAAACTTTTAAATGCGGTCAGTAACAATATGAAATATTGAAAATCAAATTTTTGTTGCCCCTGAAAGCCTTTGGAAAGGCAACCTGCAATTAGAATCTTGCGTCGTGCACGTTAACACTGCTAGACGTTCATTAATGTATAAGGAACATTCAGTAATTAAGGAGACAAACAGATGTAGAAATGAAAGTTCGTAAGATGAATTTTTGCGTTCATGGCTTTAGGTTGGCATCACTGGGATGAACTGAGAACATTTTTGTGTTCACAACCTCGATATTGCATTTAACGGTGGCGTGCCCAGATGAAGTTTCCACATTAGTTGAACAACGTTCAGCGATCGGTTTTCTGTTTTCAAAAGGTAAAAAAACAGGCTAAAAGCTTTTCTCGAATAATTTTTTCCCATGGTGAAAGTCGTATGAAATTTTTATAAGTGGGTAAAACGGTTCAAAATCGGTCCAACGCTAGTGACTGACTTATTTAATTATACAGTTGGTATAAATCTGTGGTTTGCTCCACAAATTGCTGAGCGAACAATGTCCTGGCTGATCAGTTGAAGTGTCAAGTCGTTTTCGTCTTTTGTGGTTATCTCGAATGTCAGCGTACAATAAACAGCGCCTACTACTCGGATATTCTGATGAAGAATAAAGTCTGTAATGAGAGCAACGCCTCGTGGATCTCAAAGGAAAGCTGTGATATGGTTAAACGACAATGCTGGCCCTCACACCACCCAGCTGACCCAAGAAACCATCGTAAAAATGGTTTGGATGACACTGCCTCATTCTCTCAACAGTCCAGGTTTGCCTCCTTCACATACTCATTTGTTTGGTCCATTTAAGGGCACGTTAAGTGGAGAAAAAGTGCCGCAACAGCGAGGAGGTCAAAGAAATTGTGAGAAAGTGGCTCAAACAGCGAGGCAGAGACTTCTTTTTACAAAAAACTAGTTCTTGTTAGGAACAAACGCTATACGATCCAAATAATTCCTTCTGCAGCTTAGCACACATACGCTCGAATTCTAGACCGATGACCTCGCTGTTTGGTCCCGTCTTGCAAATTAATCAACCAACTAGCCAACGCTCGAACTCATACAGGAATCAGCGAATGCTGCGAGTGAAGAGGCTTAATGGGCGGGGACACTATGTCGGTAGTATGAGGACAAGTTGGAACTTCGCGTCGCTCAGGAACTGTGCCAGGATGGCCGAAGCGATTATGATGACATCTCATGAGAAGAGGAAAATCCAGGTTAGAGTCCTCGTGCGCCACAAATTTTCAAGTTCCCCCACTGATTTACTTCAATGCCCACTAGCATCCATTGTCTGTTCATAAGTGTAGTAATACTGGTGAGGTTTAGGTTGAATTGATCGTATGGCATTATTGGATCGGAGACCCCACCTGGGATTGTTCGGTTGCCTAGTACTACTCTTGTTATTTGACGCCTCTTCGGCGATTTGCGCGTTAAAGGCGATGAAAGGATGATGATGACAAAATAACATCCAGAGTCCGAGTGGATAAACACCCCAGTCCAGCCGGAATTCGAGATCGGGTTCCCGCACAGCAGCCGTCAGCTGTGCTGGCCGCTCAGCTACAGAGGCGGGCAGTATTATCTTGAGAAAATCCACATTTTTTTCTAAATCAGTTTGTTCCCTTAAGGGGAGACTAAAGGCAAGTGGGCTTCAAAAATTCGATTTTTAGATTTTAGCATATTTAAAATTCCTGGTCTTTCCTGTGTGAAACAGTTTTTGTTTTATATAAATACGACAATTTTTTCGTGAGATATGATGGTTTGATGGTTTTCCTGACGATCTGTGCAATCTGGCATTTAAATGCCACGCCTTCCTTTTTGCTCCATAGAGAGATAACGCGCAGGATTCTTTTACTCCTTGTATAGTACTTCATGCTTCTATTGTTTTATCGCTTCAGTGTTTCCTACCATGTATTTCCTATCAATACCCGTTTTCCGATCGTGTTTGTTATTGTTTTCGAGCGTTAATGGTTGTACTTAGTGAAGTTTGTTGTGAGTGAAGTACGTGTTGATCTGTATTTTCTTTGGGTTCGTGTGTTTTCATAAAAATGCAACGAATAAATAAATTCTCGCCTAAATTAAAATTCAGAGGAAATAAATACGTAAAAGTAAATGAGGTTAGTGGGTCAAAGGACCCAAGGATGTTAGGGGACGGTGACAGCACGGTTGATGACTGAGAATGTGCACAACAACCCTATGGTCCTAATGTCACAATTTCTAAATTAGAGTGCATTGGGCATGTCCAGAAGAGAACGGGGTCCATGTTAAGAAGAATATTGAAAGAAAAGTCAAAAATAGTAATGGAAGATAGTAAGAAGATAGGTGGTAAAAGTCGCCTGACAGATGTTGAAATAGATTACAGAATTATTATGGCTTGGTTACAAGAAGAAATGTAGAGAATTTAGAAAACATGAAAAAAGCTGTAAGGGCTATTTTTTCCATAAGCTTTCCGCAAATAAAAAACCAGTGCACGGTCTTTGCCCGAATGATCCTGACACTTGGTGCAAGCACAGGAGAAGTGTCAAATATGACCACAAACATTCTTTGCCTGATCAGTAATGAATGAAATTAAATCCGTATTTAGAGAAATTTGCAAAGATACCTTGGTGAAGAAATGCCTTCATGGGAAACCCCAAAATTTAAACGAATGTTTGAATTCTGTCATTCGGAACCGGTTACCGAAAACTGCATTTGTTCAGCTAACAACCCTCAAATTTGGTGTTTATGATGCTATTTTATGCTTCAATGATGATGTAATTAGAAAACTGGATGTTTTGGAATTATTGGGCATAAAATCTAGTGGAAATACTGCAAGATCCTTGGTGGAAATAGATAAAGAGACAATCCGCAAAGCAGATATTGCTAACTTAAAGTGCACAAAAGAAGCCAGACAGAAAAGAAGAGGGACCAAGAGAAGAAACGAAGATCAGTATGATTCAGATGATGCTCGGGATGGTGCAGGAAAATATTAGTGGTAAGTAATTCTCATCAATAACAGTACTAGAATTGCAATATTAAACTTTAAACGGATTTTTCTAAAAACTACATTTTTTCTTACTTTCAGGTACCATTATTTGATAAACTAATGCGGTTATAAACATGAAATTTGGTCAATTTGTACTGCAGATGGTAATACGTTATCACAAGTAAATTAGAAACCACCAAATAATCAGAAACTGTTTTATAATAATTAATGTACAAAAAAGTTAAATTTTACAAGTGAAAGAATAATTTTTTTTTCTTCAAAGCATAAGAGGCATTATGTTCATTTTACTTGTAAATTGAGGCATATATGTTATACAGAGTGGTCCATTGATAGAGACCGGGCCGAACATCTCAAGAAATAAGCGTCAAACGAAAAAGCTACAAAGAACGAAACTCGTCTAGCTTCAAGGGAGAAACCAGATGGCGCTATGGTTGGACCGCTAGATGGCGCTGCCGTAGGTCAAACGGATATCAATTGCGGTTTTTTTTTAAATAGGAACCCCCATTTTTATTACATATTCGTGTAGTACGTAAAGAAATATGAATGTTTTAGTTGGACCACTTTTATCGCTTTGTGATAGATGGCGCTGTAATAGTCACAAACGTATAAGTACGTGATATCACGTAACCTTCCGCGAGTGCGGACGGTATTTGCTTCGTGATACATTACCCGTGTTAAAATGGACCGTTTACCAATTGCGTAAAAGGTCGATATCGTGTTGATGTATGACTATTGTGATCAAAATGCCCAACGGGCGTGACCTATGTATGCTACTCGGTATCCTGGACGACATCATCCAAGTGTCCGGACCGTTCGCCGGATAGTTAGGTTATTTAAGGAAACAGGAAGTGTTCAGCCACATGTGAAACGTCAACCACGACCTGCAACAAATGAAGATGCCCAAGTAGGTTTTTTAACTGCTGTCGCGGCTAATCCGCACATCAGTAGCCGACAAATTGCGCGAGAATCGGGGATCTCAAAAACGTCGGTGTGAGAATGGTACATCAACAACGATTGGACCCGTATCATATTTCTATGCACCAAGAATTACATGGCGACGACTTTGAACGTCGTGTAGAATTCTGCCACTGGGCACAAGAGAAATTACGGGACGATGACAGATTCTATACACGCGTTCTATTTAGCGACGAGGCGTCATTCACCAACAGCGTCATAATATGCACTATTGGGCAACGGAAAATCCACGATACCTGCGACAAGTGGAACATCAGCGACCTTGGCTGGTTAATGTATGGTGCGGCATTATGGGAGGAAGGATAATTGTCCCCCATTTTATCGATGGCAATCTAAGTGGTGCAATCTATGATGATTTCCTACGTAATGTTCTACCAATGTTACTACAAGATGTTTCACTGCATGACAGAATGGCGATTTACTTCCAACATGATGGATGTCCGGCACATAGTTCGCGTGCAGTTGAAGCAGTATTGAATAGCATATTTCATGACAGGTGGATTGGTCGGGCCATACCATGGCCCGCACGTTCACCGGATCTGGCGTACCCGGATTTCTTTCTGTGGGGAAAGTTTAAGGATATTTGCTATCGTGATGCACCGACAACGCCTGACAACATGCGTCAGCGCATTGTCAATGCATGTGTGAATATTACGGAAGGCGAACTACTCGCTTTTGAGAGGAATGTCGTTACAGGTATTGCCAAATGCATTGAGGTTGACGGACATCATTTTGATAATTTATTGCACTAATGTGGTTTTTACAGGTAATCACGCTGTAACAGCATGCGTTCTCAGAAACGATAAGTTCACAAAGATACATGTATCACACTGGAACAACCGAAATAAAATGTTCAAACGTACCTACGTTCTGTATTTTAAATTAAAAAACCTATCTGTTACCAACTATTCGTCCAAAATTGTGAGCCATATGTTTGTGATTATTAGAGCGCCATCTATCACAAAGCGAAAAAAGTGGTCCAACTAAAACATTCATATTTCTTTACGTACTACACGAATATGTAATAAAAAATGGGGGTTCCTATTTAAAAAACGCAGTTGATATCCGCTTGACCTATGGCAGCGCCATCTAGCGGGCCAACCGTAGCACCATCTGCTTTCACCCTTCAAGCTATACAAGTTTCGTTCTTTATAGTTTTTTTCGTTTGACGCTTATTTCGTGAGATATTTGGTCCGGTCACGATCAATGGACCACCCTGTATACAGGGTGTTACAAAAGGGTACGGCCAAACTTTCAGGAAACATCTCTCACACACAAAGAAAGAAAACATGTTGTGTGGACATGTGTCCGGAAACGCTTACTTTCCATGTTAGAGCACATTTCATTACTTCTCTTCAAATCACATTAATCATGGAATGGAAGCACACAGCAACAGAACGTACCAGCGTGACTTCAAACACTTTGTTACAGGAAATGTTCAAAATGTCCTCCGTTAGCAAGGATACATGCATCCACCCTCCGTCGCATGGAATCCCTGATGCGCTGATGCGGCCCTGGAGAATGGCGTATTGTATCACAGCCGTCCACAACACGTGCACGAAGAGTCTCTACATTTGGTACCGGGGTTGGGTAGACAAGAGCTTTCAAATGCCCCCATAAATGAAAGTCAAGAGGGTTGAGGTCAGGAGAGCGTGGAGGCCGTGGAATTGGTCCGCCTCTACCAATCCATCGGTCACCGAATCTGTTGTTGAGAAGCGTACGAACACTTCGACTGAAATGTACAAGAGCTCCATCGTGCATGAACCACATGTTGTGTCGTACTTGTAAAGACACATGTTCTAGCACCACAGGTAGAGTATCCCGTATGAAATCATGATAACGTGCTCCGTTGAGCGTAGGTGGAAGAACATGGGGCCCAATCAAGACATCACCAACAATGCCTGCCCAAAAGTTCACAGAAAATCTGTATTGATGACGTGATTGCACAATTACGTGCGGATTCTCGTCAGCCCACACATGTTGATTGTGAAAATTTACAATTTGATCACGTTGGAATGAAGCCTCATCCGTAAAGAGAACATTGGCACTGAAATGAGGATTGACACATTGTTGGATGAACCATTCGCAGAAGTGTGCCCGTGGAGGCCAATCAGCTGCTGATAGTGCCTGCACACGCTGTACATGGTACGGAAACAACTGGTTCTCCCGTAGCACTCTCCATACAGTGACGTGGTCAACGTTACCTTGTACAGCAGCAACTTCTCTGACGCTGACATTAGGGTTATCGTCAACTGCACGAAGAACTGCCTCGTCCATTGCAGGTGTCCTGGTCGTTCTAGGTCTTCCCCAGTCGCGTGTCATAGGCTGGAATGTTCCGTGCTCCCTAAGACGACGATCAATTGCTTCGAACGTCTTCCTGTCGGGACACCTTCGTTCTGGAAATCTGTCTCGATACAAACGTACCGCGTCACGGCTATTGCCCCGGGATAATCCATACATCAAATGGGCATCTGCCAACTCCGCATTTGTTAACATTGCACTGACTGCAAAACCACGTTCGTGATGAACACTAGCCTGTTGATGCTACGTACTGGTTTGCTTGATGCTAGTACTGTAGAGCAATGAGTCGCATGTCAACACAAGCACCGAAGTCAACATTACCTTCCTTCAATTGGGCCAACTGGCGGTCAATTGAGGAAGTACAGTACATACTGACGAAACTAAAATGAGCTCTAACATGGAAATTAAGCGTTTCCGGACACATGTCCACATAACATCTTTTCTTTATTTGAGTGTGAGGAATGTTCCTTGAAAGTTTGGCCGTATGCGGGAAAAATTTCATTGTTTTATCACTTATAGTTCTTTTGAAAAATGTACCTATTCAAAGGGTAAAATAGCATTGGCAGAATAGGGATAAAAATTGTCTTCCGTCTCCTCGTAATTACTGAACTTGCCTCTTAAACGTGGATGATAAACGAGCAGTACGAGGGCAGTTTGTATGATGTGATACGGTATGTTGTTCAACACAGGCAGCAGGCCAACTTCCACGTGTTCTACTACTGGTACGACGGCTCGGCAGCGGAGGGCAAGCTGAAGCAGCACGGGCTGAACGACGGCCGGCAGTACCGCTACCTGCGCGCCGCCCCCGCGTCGGAGGCGGACCCCGCGACGCCGGTGGCGCCGCCGCAGCTGGCGGGCCCGCGCGAGGACGCCTCCGGAAACGTGCGCCGCTTCAAGGAGCTGCGCGCCGCGCTGCGAGACCTGGGCGTCGACGCCGACCAGGAGGCGACACTGTGGCGCACGCTCGCCGCCATCCTGCAGCTGGGCGAGGTGCGCTTCCAAGACGACGGGCACGGGCAGGCCGACCTGCGCGACCACGACCTCGCCGCCAACGGTGAGCAGGCTGGCAGCGTCTCGGTTCTGGGGGACGGCTTCACTCACGTGCACTGCAAACCTCCCCTCCTACTGCGACCGACTTGTGTTTCCCCTTAGTGTCATTAGCGAATGGGACCTACAGTCCTATGGCACTGTTGGGTGCAACGATCGAGAGAACCACCTAAATGGCAACGACTGTTCCCTTGGCACGTGCTGGAAAGTTTCCTTCATACACTGCTGGCCATTAAAACTGCTACAACAAGAAGAAATGATAAACGGGTATTCATTGAACAAATATATTCTACTAGAACTGACATGTGATTACATTTTAACGCAATTTGGGTGCATAGATCCTCAGAAATCAGTACCCAGAACAACCACCTCTAGCCGTAATAACGGTCTTGATACGCCTGAGCATTGAGTCAGACAGAGCTTGGATGGCGTGTACAGGTACAGCTGCCCATGCAGCTTCAACACGATACCACAGTTCATCAAGAGTAGTGACTGGCGTATTCGGACGAGCCACTTGCTCGGCCACCATTGTCCAGACGTTTTCAATTGGTGAGACATCTGGAGAATGTGCTGGCCAGGGCAGCAGTCGAACTTTTTCTGTATCCAGAAAGGCCCGTACAGGACCTGCAACATGCCGTCGTGCATTATCCTGCTGAAATGTAGGGTTTCACAGGGATCGCATGAAGGGTAGACCCACGGGTCGTAACACATCTGATATGTAACGTCCACTGTTCAAAGTGCCGTCAATGCGAATAAGAGGTGACCGAGACGTGTAACCAATGGCACCCCGTACCATCACGCCGGGTGATACGCCAGTATGGCGATGACGAATACACGCTTCCAATGTGGGTTCACCGCGATGTCGACAAACACGGATGCGACCATCATGATGCTGTAAACAGAACCTGGATTCATGCGAAAAATGACGTTTTGCCATTCGTGTACCCAGGTTCGTCGTTGAGTACACCATCGCAGGCGCTCCTGTCTGTGATGCAGCGTCAAGGGTAACAGCAGCCATAGTCTCCGAGCTGATAGTTCATGCTGCTGCATAAGTCATCGAACTGTTCGTGCAGATGGTTGTTGCCTTGCAAACGTCCCCATCTGTTGGCTCAGGGATCGAGATGTGGCTGCACGATCCGTTAGAGCCGTGCGGATGTCTGTCATCTCGACTGGTAGTGATACGAGCCCGTTGGTATCCAGCACAGCCTTCCGTATTACCCTCCTGAACCCACCGATTCCATATTCTGCTAACAGTCATTTGATCTCGACCAACACGAGCAGCAATGTCGCGATATGATAAACCGCAATCGCGATAGGCTACAATCCGACCTTTATCAAAGTCGGAAACGTGATGGTACGCATTTCTCCTCATTACACGAGGCATCACAACAACGTTTCACCAGACAACACCGGTCAACTGCTGTTTGTGTATGAGAAATCGGTTGGAAACTTTCGTCATGTCAGCACGTTGTAGGTGTCGCCACCTGCGCCAACCTTGTGTCAATGCTCTGGGAAGCTAATCATTTTCATATCACAGCATCTTCTTCCTGTCGGTTAAATTTCGCGTCTGTAGCACGTCATCTTCGTAGTGTACCAATTTTAATGGCCAGTAGTATATAATCACCGTACTGTGTTTCCAATAACGTCAACGGAGACTGAGTTCCCCAAAGAACAAAGTGTTGTGCCACACTATTGGCTGGGAGTGTTCTGGAGGACCGCCCAAATCAGGATTATTTCCTTTGCGCACGTCAGAGCCTTTCCTTCACGTAGTGATCGTCTTGTTTTTCCAATAACATGAATGGAAAATAGCCCCCCCCCCCTCCCCAAAAAAAAGGTCATATGTCACTCTTACCTGAGAGTCTCTGGCAGACCACCTAACTCGGAACGGTTGTTTCGCTCTTGGGCATCAGAATCTTCCCTTTGCATATTGACTGTCTCGTGAATCCAATAACTTCACAGGAAATCAAACATAAAACTCAAACTCCGTTCAAACTGACCTTGAAGGCCCAAGATACGACAGACCACCTTGTCATCCTCAACCTAGAGGCGTTCACTTGATGCAATTATGGAGAGACTGGCCATTATCAGTTTTCATGACCAGAGAACGGATTGCTCCCAAAAAGGGATACATCATATGACCCTGTTATCTGCGAGGGTTTGGACTGCCTTCTAAATAGGAGTGACAGTTTTTTTTTTTTTTTTTTTTTTTTTTGCACGCATTAGAATCTAACCTGCATGTAGTGACTGTATTATATTTCCAGTAATGTCAATGGAGAATGGAACCCCCCAAAAGTACAATATCACATGATCCTCTTAGCTGAGAGGGACTTTCCTTTGCACATGCTGACCTGCATATAGTGACGGTCTCATGTTTTCAGTAATATCAACAGAGCACCTCTACCCTCCCCCCTCCACTTCCCCAGCCAAGAAGAATGTAGTATTGCTAGAGGACCACCTAAATGGGAATGATTGCTTCCTTTACACCCATTGGAGCCTTTCCTTTGCGTGGTGACTGTCTGGTATTTCCAGTAACTTCACAGCAAATAAAACTCAAAACTGAAACTCCATACGATCAAGGCTTAAAAGCGCAAGGTTCCCACCGACCACCATGTCATCCTCTGCCCAGAGGTGTCACAGGATGCTAATGTGGAGAGGCAAGTGGTAGCACACCACTCTTCCGGTGGTTGACAGTTTTCGTGACTGAAACCGCTACTGTTCAACGAAATAGCTCTTCAATTGCCCTCACAAGGGCCGAGTGCACCCCACTTGCCTACAGCACTCGACAAACCGGGACAGTCACCTATCCAAGTGCTAGCCAAACCTGACAGCGCTTAGCTTTTGTGATCTGACAGGGATCAGTAATGCCACTGCGGCATGGCCGTTGGCTCACAGGAAATCAGACCTCAAAAAACAGTTTTCGTGTGACACTGTCGGCAGGGAGGGTCTGGAGGATCATCTGTAATGGAATGTATACTTCCCTGGCGCTCATTGAAACATTCCCTTTGTGTAATGACTGTCTTGTGTTTCCAATAACTTCAACGGACAACCGGACACAAAAAATAAAATGTCATATCAGTGACTCCTTTGTGCGCCTGGAAACCTTTCCTTCATATAGTGACCAATAAGTCTTCAATAGCAGCTATGGTGAGAGCACTCCGAAAAAAGTCAGGTGGCTGGAAGGGACTAGAGAATTATCTAAATGGAAAGAAATTCTTCCTTTACGCACATTACATTCTACTCTTCGTAACTGTTTTGTGTTACAAGTACCATCAAGAATGCGTATGCGCCAGGAAAACAAAGAAAAGTATCGTGTGGCACAATTTGTCGAAAGAAACCAGGCATCCCTAATTGGAAAGAAGTTTTTCCTTTCCGTGCATTGTAATCTTTCCTTTGTATTTTGACAATATTGTGCAGATGCTATGTTGTGCAGATGACTGAGATGAACGTGTGGAGTGTGGCGTTGAAACGTTTCCTCTGTGAGTCCCGACTTATATCTTCACTATGACCCACATTCCCACAAGGCTGGACAGACCAAGGTGTAGGCTTTTCCTGGATGAAATCGTGTCCCAGAGAGTTTCACTTTGGACCGCGCTGTATTGCTTGCAAGTTGTAAAATCGACTTTAGGTGAGTTAAAATCACTAACTTGTCAATTTCCTTTATGATAGCGTCTATTAGCTTACTATTATATCGCGGGATACAACCTATAGGAAAATATAAAATGTTGTGGATGCAAGGAAATTGTACTTACTGATTTACAAAACGACCAAATTGTGGACATTTCTGGAAGTTATCAAAACTGTTTACGAAACACAACAAGCCTTGTTATAACTGGTCACAGAGAAAGTAAGTGGAACTACGTCTATAAGTCCAAAAATGGTTCAAATGGCTCTGAGCACTATGGGACTTAACAGTTGTGGCCATCAGTCCCCTAGAACTTAGAACTACTTAAACCTAACTAATCTAAGGACATCACACACATCCATGCCCGAGGCAGGATTCGAACCTGCGACCGTAGCAGTCGCGCGGTCCCGGACTGCGCGCCTAGAACCGCGAGACCACCGCGGCCGGCTCTATAAGTCCACTGAAACGTGTAGTTGTATTTAACACAGTTCCTTAGAAATAATTTTTTGTAGCCATGGAGAGACTTTATGCTTAGTCTGTACGACACATCGTCGATTATGCCCATAATTCTCCTTTCACGCTCGACCGTGCACTCGGAAGCCGGGTTTGAGGGATTTATTTTAAAACGACTGGCAGGATAAGAAGGTTTCCAACGACTTTACAGGACATTTCGAAATCGGACGTCGTGTTGAAAGCATCACCTACATATGCACTGTCCCTCAGCGACGCGTTCGATCTCAGTTATTGCAATCAGTCAAGCTCAAGAGGCACCATTTCATGAGGATGCGACAGGCTGGATGGCTTTCCCACCATAGTTCGTGCCACACAAGTCATGCGGAATTCACCATCGTCCGCTTTCAGAGGCGGTGGCTAGAGCAAGGTATATACACAGAGCGCGCGAGGACTGTATGTCATTGACACACTGCTAGGAGGGACAACACTAAATAAATGACGTAGTAAATGGTAGCGTTACCGGTAGTACTTGTAGGGAAAGAAACTTAAATAAATGTCGTTTGTGCATAATTAACCCGCACATCTTTGAGTGTTGTCCCATTGTACATTTACAGGCAAGAAGATAACTGTGTAGTATAAAAATGTTCTATAGGTTATACGGCCCTTTACATATCCCCACTCAGTTATTAGACCGTTTGCCGCTTCCGGTTTTTAGTGGAATCTAGCAAGACACTGATCGCGTACGGAAAGAAAGCAATCGTTATGTGGTAACTCCCTACAAGTAAGCAGGACACCTAGCATGCAGGTAACGCGGATACAACCTTAACTGATCAGAACTACTAGCAAAATTGCTAGTCTACGTATACTTCTAACAGTCTACGGTAGCCTACGGTAGTTTTACAACTCTAGCCACATCCAAACATCCGCCATTCTGTCACGTCTACATGTCAGTGCACCTTACTGTCTTTAGCCCATACAACTGACTAAACACATCTATTCACTATCATGTCTTACGTCAGTGGTGAAGTGACACATGACCACTTGGTACCAGTTCCAACATCTACAGCATTCAAGAGTGATCATTGTGCTGTTTTCAGTGGGTGACCAATAGTCTATTTGCGAATTACTCTGTGTGAGACGCACCATGCTTGCCTGACATATGTAACTGGGGTTCACGGTTTCAGTGGCGAAGATGCTGGGTGTGGACGAGAAGGAAAGCTGCTATAGTCTACCTTCACTTCATTCTACGGTAGCCTACGGTAGTTTTACAACTCTAGCCACATCCAAACATCCGCCATTCTGTCACGTCAACACGTCAGTGCACCTTACTGTCTTTAGCCCATACAACTGACTAAACACATCTATTCACTATCATGTCTTACGTCAGTAGTCAAGTGACACATGACCACTTGGTACCAGTTCCAACATCTACAGCATTCAACAGTGCTCATTGTGCTGTTTTCAGTGGGTGACCAATAGTCTATTTGCGTATTACTATGTGTGAGATGCACCACGCTTGCCTGACATGTGTAACTGGGGCTCACGGTTTCAGTGGCGAAGATGCTGGGCGTGGACGAGAAGAAGTTCGCCTGGGCGCTGACCAACTACTGCGTGATCCAGCAGGGCACGGCCGTGCGCCGCCGTCACACCGTAGACGAGGCCGAAGAGGCGCGCGACGTACTCGCCAGAGGCATCTACTCCCGGCTCGTCGACTGGCTAGTCAACCTCATAAACTTCAAGATGTCCTTCTCCAGGGCCGTCTTGTGAGTGCGCCCGATTCCAGAACTACAGTAGTTGCCGCTTCATTAGAGGCTTTACCACCTTGCGGCTACAGCTCAGCATGCGAACAGACTACGATAGCGTTCCAGTCAAAACTCTCTTTTAAATTACATAGTGGGAATTTAAGGAGATGGGACCTGGATAAACTTAAAGAACAAGAGGTTGTAGAGAGTTTCAGGGACACAATTAGGGAACGATTGACAGGAATGGGGGAAAGAAATATAGTAGAGGAAGAATCGGTAACTTTGAGGGATGAAATAGTAGAAATCCTTGGGTAACAGAAGATATACTGAATTCAATTGATGAAAGGAGAAAATATAAAAATGCAGTAAATGAAGCAAACAAAAAGGAATACAAACGTCTCGAAAGGGACATCGACAGGAAGTTCAAAATGGGTAGGCAGGGATGGATAGAGGACAAATGTAAGGATGTAGAGGCATATTTCACTAGAGGTAAGATAGATACTGCCTACAGGAAAATTAAAGAAAATTTGGAGAAAAGAGAACCACTTGTAGGAATATCAAGAGCTCAGACGGAAACGCAGTTCAAAGCTAAGAAGGGAAAGCAGAAACGTGGAAGGCGTATATAGAGGATCTATACAAGGGCGATGTATTTGAGGATAATATTATGGAAATGGAAGAGGATGTAGGTGAAGATGAAATGGGAGATATGATACTACGTGAAGAATTTGACAGAACACTGAAAGTCCTAAGGCGAAACAAGGCCCCGGAAGTAGACAAAATTCCATTAGAACTACTGACAGCCTTGGGAGAGCCAGCCCTGACAAAACTCTATCATCTGGTGAGCAAGATGAGACAGGGGAAATACTGTCAGACTTCGAGAAGAATATAATAATTTCAATACCAAAGAAATCAGTTGTTGACAGATGTGGAAATTACCGAATTATCAGTTTAATAAGTCACAGCTGCAAAATACTAACCCGAATTCTTTACAGACGAATGGAAAAACTAGTAGAAGCCGACCTCGGGGAAGATCAGTTTGGATTCCGTAGAAATTTTGGAACACGTGAGGCAATACTGACCTTACGACATATCTTAGAAGCTAGATTAAGGTAAGGCAAACCTACGTTTATGGCATTTGTAGACTTAGAGAAAGCTTTTGACAATGTTGACTGGAGTACTCTCTTTCAAATCCTAAAGGTGGGAGGGGTTAAATACGGGGAGTGAAAGGCTATTTACAATTTGTACTGAAACCAGATGGGAGTTATAAGAGTCGAGGGGCATGAAAGGGAAGCAGTGCTTGGGAAGGGAGTGAGACACGGTTGTAGCCTATCCCCGATGTCATTCAATCTGTACACTGAGCAAGCAGTGAAGAAAACAAAAGAAAAATTTGTAGTAGGAATTAAAATCAATGGAGAATAAATAAATCTTTGAGGTTCGTGGATGACGTTGTAATTCGGTCAGAAACAGCTAAGGACATGGAAGAGCAGTTGAACGGAATGGACAGTGTCTTGAAAGGAGAATATAAGATGAACATCAACAAAACCAAACGAGGATAATGGAATGTAGTCGTATGAAGTCGGGTGATGCTGAGGGAATTAGATTAGGTAATGAAACACTTAAAGTAGTAAACGAGTTTTGCTCTTTGGGGAGCAAAATAACTGATCATGGTCGAAGCAGAGAGGAGATAAAATGTAGACTGGCAATGGCAAGGGAAGCGCTTCTGAAGAAGATAATTTTGTTAACATCGAGTATAGATTTATCTGTCAGGAAGTCGTTTCTGAAAGTATTTGTGTGGAGTGTAGCCATTTATGGAAGTGAAACATGGACGATAAATAGTTTGGACGAGAAGAGAATAGAAGCTTTCGAAATGTGGTACTACAGAAGAATGCTGAAGATCAGATGGGTAAATCACATAACTGATGAGGACATATTGAACAGAATTGGGGAGAAGAGGAGTTCGTGGCACAACTTGACTAGAAGAAGGGATCGGTTGGTGGGACATGTTCTGATGCATCAAGGGTCACCAATTTTGTATTGGAGGACAGCGTGGAGGGTAAAAATCGTAGACGCAAACCAAGAGATGAATACACTAAGCAGATTCAGAAGGATGTAGGTTGCACTAGGTACTGGGAGATGAAGAAGCTTGCACAGGATAGAGTAGCATGGAGAGCTGTATCAAACCAGTCTCTAGACTGAAGACCACAACAACAACAGTTCTTGTTAAAAAGGTAAGGCAGTCGGTTAAGGCTGTTCTTTTCTGATCACTAGGTTGACAGCAATGACACAACAATGGCATGTCTTGTTACCAGTGTTCTTCTGCGTTAGCTGTGTTCGTTCAGCGATTAGCTCTATTCAGAGTGACTTCAGGCCATTTTATTTGAGTGCCCCTTATGTACCAAGGAACAAATGAGTAAATAATTATTTTATGTACTCTAAAGAGACTAAAGTTGCGAGGATTGTCATCAGGATGCAGCTGTTGTAAGGTAAGAGACAAATTTACTAGTTGATGAATCTCTTTGAGAAAGGACATCAGAAGTTTTCAGTGCAGAAATTGTGGTTATCGTCATGCCACAATTAATAATATTGAGCATGAATTCAACGAGAACCACAGTTAAGTATTTGCAGTCATCCATGAACCTCTAAACTATCGCAAAGTTTGCACTCATTAGATCATGCGTCAACTGACAGACAAACACAAACAGGGACGTTTCGAAATGACGAAATCACAGTTAAAGCGTTTTGAAGAGAAAAGAGAAGAATTCCTCAGTCGCATAGAAACCGTTGATGAGGGTTAACGGCAGTGCATGGTGTGGAAACATCCATCTCCCACTATAGCAAAAAGCTCGAAGAGCAAATCTCCTCCAGGACACTTGATAATGACAGTGTTTTAAGATACGAAAGATCCATCCCCCCCCCCCCCCCCCCCCGTTCATAACACTCCTAAAGGTCAAACAGTGAATTGTGACAACTACTGCCGGATGTTAGGAGATCTGGTTCAAAAATGGTTCAAATGGCTCAGCGCGTTATGGAACTTAACATCTGAGGTCATGAGTCCCCTAGAACTTAGAACTACTAAAACCTAACTAACCTAAGGACATCACATACATCCATGCCCGAGGCAGGATTCGAACCTGCGACCGTAGCAGTCGCGCGGTTCCGGACTGAAACGCCTAGAACCGCTCGGTCACCACGGCCGGCTTAGGAGATCTGGAATCCAGTTTCAAAAGAAGGGCAAACTGAAGCTTTCAAAAGCTGTGACTTTACTTCAGGTTAATGCTCGCCTTCATACAGCTGCGAAAGCAATCCAGTGAGTTGTGGACCATGAAGAGGTTTGCTATTGAAATTTCGAGAGAGTACTTTTCGGAAGAATCGGACAAATATTACTTCTTCCCACATACGTGTCGCGAAATTACTATAACGATAAAATTTGAGAAATTAAGAGATTATCGACAATCATTCTTCCAACTATCCATTCGCGAATGGAACAGGGTAGGAGACTCAGTTAATGGTACCAGAAGTACTCTCCGCCACACACCGTCATTTGGTTTTTGGAGTACTGACGTAGATATAGATGTAGATCGCTGTTCTGAGCTACTCGTGTACCCACCATAATATAATGCTCACTTTGGTTCAAGTGACTGACCTTATTGGTCGGATGAAAGAGTGCCTGCGTGAATCTAAGCTTCCATCGGATGATGAGGGTTGTGGAGGTGATGCAAAAATGGATATCTAGATGCCACGAAGCTTCTTCCGGAATGGAACTGTGAAGCTCTTCATGACATGGACAAAGTGCATAAAGTCTGAGGGAGATTGTGTAGAGAAATGATGTTACGTCGTGTTCCCAGTAAAAAGTTTCTCATTAAAAATTGCCTTTACTTTTTTACTTGTCCTCGTATTTTTGCATAGAAGACTTGTTTTTAGAGCAATTGGAGTTCTCATACTGAAGGACTGCCTTTTAGTTCTGTTTTAACGCTGAATATAGAAGGTAAGTCGTAAATTCTACCAGTCTTTTTACGGGTGCTTAGAGCTTATTTTTCATTTATTTTAGTTTTTTGTAGGGATAACCTTTTGAAAGCTATATTTTTGATCCTATTTTGGATATAAGTTGACCGGAGAGCTATCTCTACATTTGTAGTTTGATTTTTATTTGTTATAGCGAGCTTTACTATATTACGGGACGAGCTTACACTATGTTACGGTAGCTGAATGATATCAGCCACAGATTATGTTCTAGACTAAGTAGTTCGTAAATAAATAAGTTAGACAGTCGTTTCCTAACTGCAGACAGCGCTAAAAACACAATTTTGCGTGAATAGGGACGATACTAAAATGGTTAGAGAAAGAAATTATGTGCTCCTGCCCTTATATTTGACACTGAGAATACTTGTTAAAGAAGCAAAGGTCTTGAATGCTGTGTCCAAAATTAACCATAAAGAGAACAGAATTAAATAAATGAAGAAAATGTTCGAAAGAAAAATTCGGAAGTTAAGTTGGTCAATCTGTTGGATGGTGTAGTTACCAAACCAGATGATCACGTGGTACATAATAGTTCACATGCAACAAATATTTTTGTGAATATTTCGTAAACACATTTGAGAAACAAAGTCTACTCAGAGGTAAAATTGTTGTAGTATATTAAGGTTAGAGATCACAACTATACAACTAATTATAGATTTGTCCAACATTTTCTGGAGATAATAATAATACAATTCTGTAAAAGGAAAGCCTGTCATGTGTTTGATGATATTTCAGGAAAATTATTGAAAGACTATTCAGCCCGTACGTCTCTCATACTTTGTATTGTTTTATTGTAGATGTCTCGGTATGTATTTCTACAAATCTATTACGACCGCCCTTATAAATGTGCTGTTAATAAAAATGATAAATTGGGCACCTGATCCTTTCTCTTACGCTTTAGAGTTGTTCTCATAAGTCAATCGAATTCTTATACCGGGTAAGACCGAATACTTTCTCCATCTTCTTACAAGTAAACTGTCACACTGTTTCCAGTGGTCTTCTGTACTTGCAATGAAATTACGGAACAAGTAAAGTACTGAAGAGGTCTGAAACGATTTTCTAACAGAACAAAGCAACTATTAATCCCTCAAAATCCTTATATGGGAACAAAATTTAAAAAACAGAGTTTACAGTGTTGTTAGATGGTACACATCGCAACAGTCACGAATCACGGACAAGGGTCGATCAAGACAGCGTGGCACGTGCAACACCCCTTCCTTAATATTTTGTCCAGCATGTAAACCGTGATGGTGCATTGTCCGCAATTTACTTGGAATCAAATAACAGTACGATCGGTTTCCGCCACCGAGTGGCTGTGAGTCTAGTGTCGTAGGAGCACACTGTCTGTGCATTTTCACGAAGTTAGACTCATAACGGCACAGTGGCCGAAACTAATAGTGCTGATCGATGTTAAAAGTGCAGCTGGTGCTGTTATTTGATTCCAAGTATTCCTTGATTAGCTTCACGGATACACAGAAGATAACTCACGATTTTAACGGCCGTCACTTCCGACGACTGTCCTCAGTGAGGCTATTTGGAGCTTTGATTAATGTTGATTAATGGATTTAACTGCACTGACAAAGAGAATGACAGTATTTTTTTTTTTTGGAAATATAATGTAAATGTACCTATTTTAGCACTGTTGTTCGTAGAGATATATATATAACTGTGAAAAACGTGGTAATTATTGAATCCAGTTTTCTCATTAGATTGTTAGATGGCTCTAGGCGTTTTATGAAATATAATTTAATTTATAGTTCTTCCCGAAGATCAAGGATTTTTCCCTTTGCTTGGTGCGTGTCAAATTCTTAATTATATCATTTTCGGACTGTCGTGAGGTGTATTTGCAGCTATGTATTATTGATTCATCAAAATGGATCAGATGAGAAGTGTAAAAGTGCTCCGCGAAACGTCCCTGAAAGCTCCTGCCTGTCCGGCCATTAAAGTATCCAGCAGAGCTTTTGCAACACGTTGTATAAGTGCCACTATTTTCCTTTTTATTCTTATCTGATTTTATGTGAAGTCTTCGATATTTTAATCTGCTGTTTGTACAAAAGGAAATTTTGACATCAAGCTTCTTGAGTAAATTGGCTATTTTTGCGAAGCATTTCCCATATAGGAAGTACTGGCATACACATACTGTACATCCTGTTGAAAGTTTAGATTTCTTATTCTTGTTCTGAGCTTGTTCGTAATTTGAACCTTTATCTCGAAATAACTACATATTTGCTTACAATTAATAAATAAACCTAGTGAAATGCTTTACGAAAAAAATAAAAACTTCAGTCCAAACATTTTCAGAGATTTTGCAGATGTATTTTGGAACAGTAGGAAAGTGACTATAGACAATTTACAAAATGGAAACTCTTTGTGTAAGCTAGTACTTTCATGGAAATGTAACATGTTTTCCCTGGGCGTCAGTCATTACCAAATGATTAACGTACAGATGCATTAATTTAAGTGTTGTGTGGTTAAAGAAGCACAAAGAGATAGTTTTAAATGTTCACAGTAAGTGTCCTTTCAACTATACATTCAAATATCTTTCAGGTACCTTTTAAACTGGTGTGACCAAGATGTAATTTATGTATATTCTCGTAAGGTCCACAGAATAGATAATAAACTGATGTAACAGATTTAGGAGCACCTCAGGATGAGCTCACCAAGTAGGAAACGCATTGCACATTAATCGAAATGTTTTGTCAGTGAAGGCAATTTCATTCAGCACTAAATCGACAGGTGCATTCACTGTTTTCCACAACGGTAACATGAAGAATACCTAATGTTCAGTGTTGTTCCACAAACACAAGAACAGATTACGTTTGAGTATTGCTGTATCCTCCTACATTAGTTCAGATGAAACCCTTCAGCACATTTTCACTAGCCCCTCTCCATCCACCGCAACAAACAGATATTGTTTTACTTATTGCAGCGGCGACCATTACTGCGTCAACATCCTCGACATGTTTGGCTTCGAATGCTTCAAGACAAACAGCTTGGAGCAGCTATTCGTCAACACACTCAACGAGCAGATGCAGTACCATTACAACCAGAGGGTCTTCGCGTGGGAAATGGTAAGATCCGTTACCGACTTTAATCTCCTCCAAGATAACAATTTCTTCTCCCATGACGAATATTACTTCTCACCAGCAACCTCTAACAAGGAACCCTTTGAGTACGAGGTCGCAAGATCAAACTTAGTAAGGCTCATTTGAAAGTTTTGTGTTAACAGTTATGATAGGAAAAATATTTTGATCCATTTGAACTATCACTTCCACTTGTAAAGCACGTATAGTCATCATTGTACGCCTCGTGTACATTGCCCCGAGTGTGTATGACACCCCACATTCCCTGATTCATCTTGCAAAACGCTAATATTTCATGCGCCACTTCTTCCTCGCTCTGCAAGATTCCTTGGGTTCCTTTCTGACGAAATATCAACTTCGACAACTGTTGCGGATATAAAGCTATGTTTGCTATGTTTATCTTTGTCATTGCTCTGTTTTGTATCAAAATCACTAGCACCGTACCATATCAACGCTAGTACACTATTAGCACTGTAGCATGTGGGTTCCTCTTCAACTAAGCAGTTGAGTTATGCTCTGTAGCCTCGTGCTGCGCTCACCATTCTATACCTCTAGTACCGCCTCCTGTTGCTATTAGCATACGGTATTGTGGTAGAGTGGTTGACAATATGTGGGGCGTGTAATGCCGTAAATATCATTGGCATTTTGTGACCTCACACTCAAGAAATTCTTTGTAAATATTGACGCCAGTCACATAGTACACAGGTATGCAAAACTTAAGGAGGAAAGTAACTCTCGCATGATTTGTCACTACTAAGTAAACATAGCTTCAAAAAACTTGGACAAAACGTGGAATGCACTGTTACAGTATAGTACAGAACTTAACTCAAAAACATACGCAATGAGACCAACAGAAATGACACATTTATGCAAAGACACTAACAACACTGATGTCAGTGTGATTCATGATGGTCCTCTGGACTTTCTGTCTTTGAATAAAAGCGTGTCATTGCTGTTCGCCTCATTATATATTTCTTTCAGTTACCTTCTGTACAACTCCGCAGCAATTCTTTCAATGTGCTATCCAAATTTCAACGAGCTTCGTTACTTGGATGTTATACATCATGCGAAAGTATTTTCGATCTTAAGTTTTGCACATCAGTGTATATTTTGTTTCTGAAGAGGTAGTGTGTAGAGAACTAACCTTGATGGTTTGAAGGCTAGTTACTTGCTTTACAGTCAGTAACTGTAACGTTCTTCAGAGTTATCTGTAAGGTAACTTAGTTGACGCGACTTTGTCTCTACTTTTCAGCAAGAGGCAGCCGATGAAGACATCCAGCTGGCGTCGCTGCAGTTCTACGACAACAAGCCGACAGTTGACGCTCTTATGGCTAAGCCCTCTGGACTCCTCTACATACTGGACGATGCCAGCAGGAACCCTCAAGGCTCCGACTTCATCGCAGGTGAGGTGAAGGTGCACAGGCCTCCCTTCCTTTGCCTTTCTCTCTCTCTCTCTCTCTCTCTCTCTCTCTCTCTCTCTCTGTCTGCCTCTCACTTGCTCGCATGTTGTTGTTGTGGTCTTCAGTCCTGAGACTGGTTTGATGCAGCTCTCCATGCTACTCTATCCTGTGCAAGCTTCTTCATCTCCCAGTACCTACTGCAACCTACATCCTTCTGAATCTGCTTAGTGTATTCAACTCTTGGTCTCCCCCTATGATTTTTACCCTCCACGCTGCCCTCCAGTACTAAATTGGTGATCCCTTGATGCCTCAGAACATGTCCTACCAACCGATCCCTTCTTCTGGTCAAGTTGTGCCACAAACTTCTCTTCTCCCCAATCCTATTCAATACTTCCTCATTAGTTATGTGATCTACCCATCTAATCTTCAGCATTCTTCTGTAGCACCACATTTCAAAAGCTTCTATTCTCTTCTTGTCCAAACTATTTACCGTCCATGTTTCACTTCCATACATGGCTACACTCCATACAAATACTTTCAGAAATAACTTCCTGATACTTAAATCTATACACGATGTTAACAAATTTATCTTCTTCAGAAACGCTTTCCTTGCCATTGCCAGTCTACATTTTATATCCTCTCTACTTTGTCCATCATCAGTTATTTTGCTCCCCAAATAGCAAAACTCCTTTACTACTTTAAGTGTCTCATTTCCTAATCTAATACCCTCAGCATCACCCGACTTAACTCGACTACATTCCATTATCCTCGTTTTGCTTTTGTTGATGTTCATCTTATATCTTCCCTTCAAGACACCATCCATTCCGTTCAACTGCTCTTCCAAGTCCTTTGCTGTCTCTGCCAGAATTACAAAGTTTTTATTTCTTCTCCATGGATTTTAATACCTACTCCAAATTTTTCTTTTGTTTCCTTTACTGCTTGCTCAATATAGAGATTGAATAACATCAGGGAGAGGCTACAACCCTGTCTCACTCCCTTCCCAACCACTGCTTCCCTTTCATGTCCCTCAACTCTTATAACTGCCATCTGGTTTCTGTACAAATTGTAAATAGCCTTTCACTCCCTGTATTTTACCCCTGCCCCCTTTAGAATTTGAAAGAGAGTATTCCAGTCAACATTGTCAAAAGCTTTCTCTAAGTCTACAAATGCTAGAAACGTAGGTTTGCCTTTCCTTAATCTTTCTTCTAAGATAAGTCGTAAGGTCAGTATTGCCTCACGTGTTCCAAAATTTCTACGGAATCCAAACTGATCTTCCCCGAGGTCGGCTTCTACTAGTTTTTCCATTCGTCTGTAAAGAATTCGTGTTAGTACTTTGCAGCTGTGGCTTATTAAACTGATTGTTCGGTAATTTTCACATCTGTCAACACCTGCTTTCTTTGGGATTGGAATTGTTATATTCTTCTTGAAGTCTGAGGGTATTTCGCCTGTTTCATACATCTTGTTCACCAGATGGTAGAGTTTTGTCAGGACTGGCTCTCCCAAGGCCGTCAGTAGTTGCAATGGAATGTTGTCTACTCCGGGGGCCTTGTTTCGACTCAGGTCCTTCAGTGATCTGTCAAACTCTTCACGCAGTATCGTATCTCCCATTTCATCTTCATCTACATCCTCTTCCATTTCCATAATATTGTCCTCAAGTGCATCGCCCTTGTATAGACCCTCTATATACTCCTTCCACCTTTCTGCTTCCCCTTCTTTGCTTAGAACTGGATTTCCATCTGAGCTCTTGATGTTCATACATGTGGTTCTCTTATCTCCAAAGGTCTCTTTAATTTTCCTGTAGGCAGTATCTATCTTACCCCTAGTGAGATAAGCCTCTACATCCTTACATTTGTCCTCTAGCCATCCCTGCTTAGCCATTTTGCACTTCCTGTCGATCTCATTTTTGAGACGTTTGTATTCCTTTTTGCCTGCTTCATTTACTGCGTTTTTGTATTTTCTCCTTTCATCAATTAAATTCAATATTTCTTCTGTTACCCAAGGATTTCTACTAACCCTCTTCTTTTTACCTACTTGATCGTCTGCTGCCTTCACTACTTCATCCCTCAGAGCTACCCATTCTTCTTCTACTGTATTTCTTTCCCCCATTCCTATCAATTGTTCCCTTATGCTCTCCCTGAAACTCTGTACAACCTCTGATTCTTTCAGTTTATCCAGGTCCCATCTCCTTAAATTCCCACCTTTTTGCAGTTTCTTCAGTTTTAATCTACAGGTCATAACCAATAGATTGTGGTCAGAGTCCACATCTGCCCCTGGAAACGTCTTACAATTTAAAACCTGGTTCCTAAATCTCTGTCTTACCATTATATAATCTATCTGATACCTTTTAGTATCTCCAGGGTTCTTCCATGTATACAACCTTCTATCATGATTCTTAAACCAAGTGTTAGCTATGATTAAGTTGTGCTCTGTGCAAAATTATATCAGGCGGCTTCCTCTTTCATTTCTTAGCCCCAATCCATATTCACCTACTACGTTTCCTTCTCTCCCTTTTCCTACACTCGAATTCCAGTCACCCATGACTATTAAATTTTCGTCTCCCTTCACTATCTGAATAATTTCTTTTATTTCATCATACATTTCTTCAATTTCTCCGTCATCTGCAGAGCTAGTTGGCATATAAACTTGTACTACTGTAGTAGGTGTGGACTTCGTATCTATCTTGGCCACAATAATGCGTTCACTGTGCTGTTTGTAGTAGCTTACCCGCATTCCTATTTTCCTATTCATTATTAAACCTACTCCTGCATTACCCCTATTGGACTTTGTGTTTATAACCCTGTAGTCACCTGACCAGAAGTCTTGTTCCTCCTGCCACCGAACTTCACTAATTCCCACTATATCTAACTTTAACCTATCCATTTCCCTTTTTAAATTTTCTAACCCACCTGCCCGATTAAGGGATCTGACATTCCACGCTCCGATCCGTAGAACGCCAGTTTTCTTTCTCCTGATAACGACATCCTCTTGAGTAGTCCCCGCCCGGAGATCCGAATGGGGGACTATTTTACCTCCGGAATATTTTACCCAAAAGGACGCCATCATCATTTAATCATACAGTAAAGCTGCATGCCCTCGGGAAAAATTACGGCCGTAGTTTCCCCTTGCTTTCAGCCGTTCGCAGTACCAGCACAGCAAAGCCGTTTTGGTTATTGTTACAAGGCCAGATCAGTCAATCATCCAGACTGTTGCCCTTGCAACTACTGAAAAGGCTGCTGCCCCTCTTCAGGAACCACACGTTTGTCTGGCCTCTCAACAGATACCCCTCCGTTGTGGTTGTACCTACGGTGCGGCTATCTGTATCGCTGAGGCACGCAAGCCTCCCCACCAACGGCAAGGTCCATGGTTCATCGGGGGGTGGCTCGCATACAGGTTGCCTATTACAGCTTCTAGGTGTTGTATAGGATACTTAGTATATAATGTTTCGCTAAGGAAACAGTGTATCGTTTGGATACAAAATTCAAAACTAGGCTTAACGGTACGCATTCAAACTGAGAGAGGGTCGCCGTCGTCAGACCCTGTTGGAATTACGACGTCACGTACTACTTTCGCCCGAGAATCTGACGCTGTCGTAACTAGGAGGGTTGACTGCGGTGCTCCACGGACGCGCTGCACTCTCGTCTTTGAAGAGGACGTTCTACGTCGTGTAGAATAGAACTCAACAACGAGAACTCGAATCATTGCTCTTGCCATAGGCTCCTGTAGACCACATAACTCAGGGCTGGTTGTCTCAGCTGCTTGCGTAACGTGAAGCAGGAGATTTGAAAGTGATTCGATCTCCAAATTTGTTATACAGCCAAACGGTGCATTTTTGTAACCTTTATTTACAATCTCTAGAAGCCTGTAATAGGAATTGTGAAACGCCCTGTGTGCTGGTTGGTTATAATCAAACTTCCACTACGTGATCCAGTGTAGAGAGGAAACTTTATAGGAATTATTTTCAGACTGTGCGCAGCAGAATTTTCGTTGTTAGTAGTGTCAGCGTCGTGACTTGCAGCTATGCTCTGGTACTGGTACGGCGATGTAGGTCTGAAACACAAGCATCAGTTTGTATTAAAGTTGCAGACAGTTAACTTAGGTCTGGACAAGGTGAGCTGGGTCTTACTCGTAAAGCTCTTTTATCAAAACAACAGCAGCAGTCGTGCTGCTCTTTGGGATTATCAATGCATTGGAGGAATACGGAGAGATCCTCTTTCCACACAGGTGTTGAAGAACATAAATGATTAGTTCAGCTTAAGTGGTGATTTGGGAATTGCTCCTGGAAGAGGCCGAAGGCCAACTGCGCCACAAATTGTTGAGAATGCTAGACGCAGTGTGTGATCTTCAAGTAGTGCACGAGCTGTTTCACGACAGCTGAACATCGCGTGGTCGACTGTTGTTTCGGGCGCCAGTAGGGAAATATCTAGAGTGGTTCAACGCAATCGTGGATACAGAAGATGGTCAGGTTGAGCAACGTTTGTAACCTGGAACGTACATGTGGTACGCAGTTAACAAATGTTATGCTATCGCCGGCCGAAGTGGCCGTGCGGTTAAAGGCGCTGCAGTCTGGAACCGCAAGACCTCTACGGTCGCAGGTTCGAATCCTGCCTCGGGCATGGATGTTTGTGATGTCCTTAGGTTAGTTAGGTTTAACTAGTTCTAAGTTTTAGGGGACTAATGACCTCAGCAGTTGAGTCCCATAGTGCTCAGAGCCATTTTTTGTTATCCTATCATGTGGAAAATAAAATGTGTTTCTTTCAATGATTTCTTCATTATCTCTCTTCCGCATGTCCTTAAAAATGTTTCCACGAAGATTGTCGGCAGCTCGTGGTCTCGCGGTCGCCTTCTCGCTTCGCGAACGCGGGGTCCCGGGTTCGATTCCCGGCGGGGTCAAGGATTTTTCACTGCGCCGAGATGACTGAGTGTTTGTGTTGTCCTCGTCCTTTCATCATCATTCATGAAAGTGGCGAGTTTGGACTGAGGAAAGGTTGGGAATTTGTACGGGCGCTGATAACCGCGCAGCTGAGCGCCCCACAAACCAAAAACATCATCATCCACGAAGCTTCATTATCCTACGAACACTCGTTTGTCTAGGGGGCCTCCTCAAACAGTAAAAGCTTGGTTCAAATGGCTCTGAGCACTAGGGGAGTTAACTTCTGAGGTCATCAGTCCCCCTAGAACTTAGAACCACTTAAACCTAACTAACCTAAAGACATCACACACATCCGTGCCCGAGGCAGGATTCGAACCTGCGACCGTAGCGGTCACACGCTTCCAGACTGTAGCGCCTAGAACCGCTCGGCCACCACGGCCGGCAAAGCTTAATTATAACACCCTGTGTATCCCAGTATGTTTCTCGTACTCTCCCCCAACCTCCCAGACTTCTGCTTTGTTTACTTGCAAATCACTAGTTCTACATGACTGATGACTCATTCCACTTCCAGTATTTGTCACCATTTCTCAAGATCTGCTGTGGTAAGCTCTCAATAACATGAACAAACAGAACGTCTCATCCAGTTTCACTAGACTATATCTTTTATATGCATTAAGATAGATATTAGGGGTAAATTGTAATTTACATGCCGTACCTAATTGCTTATCTTGCCAACGGTCGCCGGTTCACATGTTTTCTAGTAGGAGTCTCCCTCTGATGTAGCTACCTCGCTCGTACATTACCCAATTTGCATTGAGTCGCCATGGTAACAACACAGCAATAAAAGGCGTTTTGCCTTCTCCGTTTCAACGGGTGCAGTTGGGCTATAGCTGTGCGACATGATTTTCGTCGAGAACCCAAAGCATTTGACAGTAGCACAGAGAGTCTGAAAACACTAGCTGTTGGTGTAAGGGGAAATCCACAGGTCGCCCGTGCGATCGTCCAGTACGTAGGGCACATTCAGCAGAAATTTGCATGTAGCCTACAAAAGTCTACTCGTCGTGCCTGCCTAGGCCTAGCTACTGTTCATTTCTTCTTCTTCTTCTTCTTCTTCTTGCATTACGGCCTCTATAGGACCACGGGTAGCCCCTTCGTGGACTGCATTTTCCTCTTCTTCTCCCAGAACCTCTTCATTCTTTCTCTTCTTCTCTCCCGCTCTTCTTCCGAGATCTTCAGTCTCCGTTTCTCCTGTCGGCTCCACTAGTGACACTCTAATCTTTTCCTGTATTCTTCTCTGTCATTGATCTCCGGCATATTTGTCGGTGTATACTTGTCCAAAAAATGGTTCAAATGGCTCTGAGCTCTATGGGACTTAACTTCTAAGGTCATCAGTCCCCTAGACCTTAGAACTACTTAAACCTAACTAACCTAAGTGTTGTGACTTGGCAAGACAGCCAAGCCACTATGAGGTGAAGCCGAAAGGCACGCGTTTAAGCTCACGCCGGCTGGCGTGAGGTCTGGAACAGTTAAAGGAATAGAGACTAGCAAAAAAGGTATGTAGCTTCTGGAATACTTAACTTTAATCCATAATTGGTGAACATCGGTCTGACGGTACATGCATCACAAGATAAATAGCAAATGATAATGGCGCCTTGCTAGGTCCTAGCAAATGACGTAGCTGAAGGCTATGGTAACTATCGTCTCGGCAAATGAGAGCGTAATTTGTCAGTGAATCATCGCTAGCAAAGTCGGTTGTACAACTGGGGCGAGTGCTAGGAAGTGTCTCTAGACCTGCCGTGTGGCGGCGCTCGGTCTGCAATCACTGATAGTGGCGACACGCGGGTCCGACGTATACTAGCGGACCGCGGCCGATTTAAAGGCTACCACCTAGCAAGTGTGGTGTCGCGGTGACACCACACTAAGGACATCACACACATCCATGCCCGAGGCAGGATTCGAACGTGCGACCGTAGCGGTCTCACGGTTCCAGACTGTAGGGGCTAGAACCGCTCAGCCACCCCGGCCGGCTATATTTGTTCCTCCAGTTTTCCTTTCCTTCGACCTTGATCCCCAGTTCCAACCAGTCCTTCCTTCCGAAGTTCAACAACCCACTTGGTTCCTGTCTTTTCCCTTGTCTTCCCTGTTGTTTCCCACACTCTCTTCGTCATTCTGTTCATACTCATCCTAAATATATGTCCAGCAAACCTTGCCCTTTTGAGTCGGATTTCCCCGTATATTGTTCTCTTGTTCCAGTACAATTCCTCCCTAGGTCTTCGCATCCACCTCTCTCCATCTCTTTTGGGACCTAGTATTTTTCTCTCTTCTTTCTCTAGTTGTTCAGCCCCATTTCTACCTATTGTCATCGTCTCAGCAGCATATAATACTGCATTTCTCACCGTTGCCTTGTAGTGGCTTATCTTTGCCTCTGTGGATATATTCTTTTTATTGTATAGTCTCCCGTCATGCAGAAGGCTGACCTCAACTTCTTTATACTCTCTTCTTTATCCTCTTCTGTTCATTTATGTCTGTCTGGTGTATTTTGCAGCGACGCTGGTGTTTCACTATTCGGGATTCGGTTGCCACAAGTTCTTCATGACGGTGATAAACAACAACATGCAAAGTTCAGCTAAGTGATTATGTGCGTCCAGATGGGAGTTAACAATTTACTTTCACGTGAAGTGCTTACTAAAGCGGTTGAAGTGGAAAAGAGAACAGTCAAGTCGTAACAATATGGGAAAGACACACACAACAGTCGAGCAAGAGAGAGAGTCTCCAAACCGTCAAGTGTTTCCGCCCTTTCCCTAGAAAATACTTACGGCCTACATTTTTCTTATGGGAGGGTCGACATGTAGGGGAAAAGGGTTACAGGAATCATGTACCTGGATGTTTTGGCGATATGGTTATCTCCACAACAGCGAGGACACGTACAGTATTTTAGAGTTTTCAACCAGACGAAGCACCATCGTATTTACACCTTCATGTAAGGGCATTTCTTAAGAGTGAGCTGCCTCAACGATGGATTTTTAAAATTACGATTAGGATCAAATTTTTCACTTACGTTTCACAAATGTTCAGTGTTCCCTCCACCAGACGTACGAAAAACATCCAGACGAGAGTCTAACTAGTACCATACTTTTGCAAAGATGTCTTCTGTTACTGCGTTCACTGCTGTTACGCAGTGCTGTTGTATGGAGAGACTTTTCAGTCCCGCCCATGAGAAACCGTGACATCAGGCAACTTTGAATGCCAATGGTGCAATTCGGGATCTGTACGTCTCTTATATTCCGCCACCGAAACAGCTCACTGTTGAGAAATTCCCTTACGTGCAGGTGAAAAAGAAATGGCTCTCCGTCCTGTCGATAAACGAAAATATCAGCATATTCTCGCAGTTGAGGAAAACGTCAGATCTCCAACATACCCAGGTACGTGACTGCTGTAATATTTCCATGAAAAAAGGAACGACTGTAAATCTTTTCTCTGGAAACGGCGTATGACACATGAAGCTACGGAGAGTCTTTATCACGCACGGCTATGGTTCTGTATGTTCTTACGTTGTGGCATTTCACTTTTCTTCCTACGCAGAACGGAGTGTCATCAGTTAGCACTGCACGAGATGGTAACAGTTAACTTCCACCTCGACGGCCAGAATGAACTCTAGGCGTTTTTCAGCGCCGGCCTTAATGGACCGTTAGCTTTAGAATCGTGTATGGTTTGAAACACAAAAGTCGCCAGAGAGGTACACGAGGAATGGACGAATGTCACGTACACTGACACACACTTAGCGGTGATCGAGCGAATGAGTGAACTAGCGGCATCACGAGAACCTACCGGCAACCACATGAATGGCAAATTACAACTGGGGCCAAGGTACACTTTTACTGCTGCGTTTAAGTCAAAATTTATTCCAAGTTTCTATTTCCATTCCTGTTGAATACATAGTGTTGTGACATAGAAAAAAAAACACTCCGTCTTCAGGCCACAAGTGGCCCATCGGGACCATCCGACCGCCGTGTCATCCTCAGAGGAGGATGCGGATAGGAGGGGCGTGGGGTCAGCACACCGCTCTCCCGGTCGTTATGATGGTATCTTGACCGAAGCCGCTACTATTCGGTCGAGTAGCTCCTCAAGTGGCATCACGAGGCTGAGTGCACCCCGAAAAATGGTAATAGCGCATGGCGGCCTGGATGGTCATCCATCCAACTGCCGACCACGCCCGACAGCTCTTAACTTCGGTGATCTCACGGGAATCGGTGTAGCCACTGCGGCAAGGCTGTAGTGTTGTGACATAGACCGAATGATTTTAAAACTCTTTTTACAGGGTGGGCAAAATAAAATTGGATGGAAAATATTTCATGAACTTTCGTCAAATAAAGACTGGCTGGAGGCCGTGGCTGTTACATGGAATAAACTGCTGATGGTGTGCAGCAACCAGCCACATACTGGTTCTAGGTTACTTTATTCAAACAATAGCGGACTCCGTACTTTTTGAGTAAAGTATCCTAAACCAGTTTGTGGCTGGTTGCTGTGCATCAGACGTAGTCAATCTGGTCCGTACCGCCCACTAGTGAGCGTTCCAGCTTTCATGCTGGGCGTTGGGCGGTAAGGATTTAAAAACATTTTCATTAGATTTCATAAAATTTTAACACAAAGTAGTTGGTAAGTAATTATTGTTAAAAAGTTTAACATTCTGTACCTCTGCTTTTTAAATTTTATAAAATAAAGTTACTTCCCTATTTTATAACTCACCATTACTGTAGAACACTTGGGCAGTTAGAAAATTTTTTTGCTAACAGAGACACAAAATGGGCGGCTGGTAAAAAGGGCTGATTATACCTGCTGTGCAGTATCAACAAATATTGCATGCTCTTTAAGATAGGCAACTCACCGTCCATCAAAAACATTCCGAGACTGATTTTATTAATGGCTTACAAGCGACGTCAACACGGCAACAACGGTAGCAGCTAAAACTAATAGCTAACAGATTTGCATTCGGCCATTCAGTTGTGAGCAAACTGTTAAGTAGTGGACTTGCGACCGTAGTATGTCAACGTTGTTGTGTCACAAATCGAATGGGGCAATATTCCTGAATTAAGTATTCAAAACATTCTCAACAATGAATTGAAGAAGAGAAAAGTGTGTGCACCGTTTCTCTGGTGGTAAGTTCCTACGGGACCAAACTGCTGAGGTCATCGGTCTCTAGACTTACGCACTACTTAATCTGACTTAAACTAACTTACGCTAAGGACAACACACACACACACACACACACACACACAAACACACACACATCCACGCCCGATGGAGGACTCGAACCTTCAAAGGGGGGCGCCGCGTGAACCGTGGCAAGGCGCCTGAGACCACGCGGCTACCATCCTGCAACAGTTTCTCTTGCGGATCTTGACTCCCGAACAAAAAGAGCTATGCCTGGCCACTTGCCGTGTCTTGAGTGAGGCGCTTCAGTCTGCAACCGCGCGACCGCTACGGTCGCAGGTTCGAATCCTGCCTCAGGCATGGATGTGTGTTATGTCCTTAGGTTAGTTAGGTTTAATTAGTTCTGAGTTCTAGGGGACTGATAACCTCAGATGTTGAGTCCCATAGTACTCAGGGCCATTTGAACCACTTTTTTTTTTTTTTTTTGTCTTGAGTGAAATGAAAAACTTGGACGTTTCTTTCCTGTAAAAAATCATCATCGGTGACGAGACTTGGTGTTATCAGTACGGACCTATCACAAATGGTTCAAATGGCTCTGAGCGCTATGGGACTTACCATCTGTGGTCATCAGTCCCCTAGAACTTAGAACTACTTAAACCTAACTAACCTAAGGACATCACACACATCCATGCCCGAGGTAGGATTCGAACCTGCGACCGTAGCAGTCACGCGGTTCCGGACTGAGCGCCTAGAACCGCTAGACCACCCCGGCCGGCCTGACCTATCACAAAACGACAAAATGTGAATTTGGGTCTCTGGAGATTCACCAAGACCAGAAAGGTGTAAATGTGATGTCCAGGCTGAACAACATCCCAGAGAAGTACATTTCTGACGCTTTCACTTGGTTATATGAACGTTCCGTTGTAATGTACGAGGGTATAATGAACATGAAACTTCTTGTTTCATTACTGCTACCTGACCTAGGCTCTGTCTCAATGCGCGAATATACCCCCAGTATCGTTTGTATCGAATTAATATGATAATACATTTTATTGGTTCAAATGGCTCTGAGCACTATGGGACTCAACTTCTGAGGTCATCAGTCCCCTAGAATTTAGAACTACTTAAACCTAACTAACCTAAGGACAACACACACATCCATGCCCGAGGCAGGATTCGAACCTGCGACCGTATATATTTTATTAATAAATCTCTTATTCTATCAGTAGTTTGCTACCTACAGAAATAATAATGCTTTGATTATGGTCTGTTATTAAATCTTACATTTATTCATTAAAAACAGGATGAGCAATATTCCTAACCTAAAGCATTACAATCAAATTAATTACCTAAACTAACTATCCTACCATTGGCACAATCGAGACCCTATCCCTAATCGTCCCTTTCCCCAACTTACGTAGGTTAACACTGGCCACGCAAGTGGTTTTACTGAAGTTCCACCCCGACGGACACAGAATCAGAGAACTCAAGCAAAGAGCTAGTGGAACACGTACGCAATTTCAATTACGATGCCATACTTTCCAGTTGTTTGCTCTAATATCACCAAACTTCACCACGTAGATAACGACAGTCGTCCCAGGCACCACCGGGATGTCGACTTTGTCCTGTGAGAGCTCTTGCGGGGCAGACCCTCATCGTCCGCCTAGCACCACCGCCGACACCAGAGTTGGATCTTGCGGCCGCCAAACTGTGCCGATCCTCGCACATGTACACTACTGGCCATTAAAACTGCTACACCAAGAAGAAATGCAGATGATAATCGGGTATCCATTGGACAAATATTATACTAGAACTGACATGTGATTACATTTTCACGCAATTTGGGTGCATAGATCCTCAGAAATCAGTACCCAGAACAACCACCTCTAGCCGTAATAACGGCCTTGATACGCCTGGGCATTGAGTCAAACAGAGCTTGGATGGCGTATACAGGTACAGCTGCCCATGCAGCTTCAACACGGTAAAACAGTTAATCAAGAGTAGTGACTGGCGCATTGTCACGAGCCATTTGCACGGCCACCATTGACCAGACGTTTTCAATTGGTGAGAGATCTGGAGAATGTGCTGGCCGGGGCAGCAGTCGAACATTTTCTGTATCCAGAAAGCCCCGTACAGGACCTGCAACATGCGGTCGTGCATTATCCTGCTGAAATGTAGGGTTTCGCAAGGATCGAATGAAGGGTAGAGCCACGGGTCGTAACACATCTGAAATGTAACGTCCACCGTTCAAAGTCCCGTCAATGCGAACAAGAGGTGACCGAGACGTGTAACCAATGGCACCCATGCCATCACGCCTGGTGATACGCCAGTATGGCGATGACGACTACACGCTTCCAATGTGCGTTCACCGCGATGTCACCAAACACGGATGCGACCATCATGATGCTGTAAACAGATCCTGGATTCAACCGAAAAAATGACGTTTTGCCATTCGTGCACCCAGGTTCGTCGTTGAGTACACCATCACAGGCGCTCCTGTCTGTGAAGCAGCGTCAAGGGTAACCACAGCCATGGTCTCCGAGCTGATAGTCCATGCTGCTACAAACGTCGACTCAGGGATCGACGTGGCTGCACGATCCGTTAAAGCCATGCGAATAAGATGCCTGTCATCTCGACTGCTAGTGATACGAGGCCGTTGGGATCCATTACGGCGTTCCGTATTACCGTCCTGAACCCACCGATTCCGTATTCTGCTATCAGTCATTGGATCTCCATCAACGCGAGCAGCAGTGTCGCGATACGATAAACCGCAATCGCGATAGGCTACAATCCGACCTTTATCAAAGTCGGAAATGTGATGTACGCATTTCTCCTCCTTACACGAGGCATTACAACAACGTTTCCCCAGGCAACGCCGTTCAACTGCTGTTTGTGTATGAGAAATCGGTTGGAAACTTTCCTCGTGTCAGCACGTTATAGGTGTCGCCACCGGCGCCAACCTTGTGTGAATGCCCTGAAAAGTTAATCATTTGCATATCACAGAATCTTCTTCCTGTCGGTTAAATTTCGCGTCTGTAGCACGTAATCTTCGTGGTGTAGCAATTTTAATGTCCAGTAGTCTATCCATACGCGTTTTTTTGGCCAAACAGGACTCTGAATTTTCGCTCGGTTCTTGTTGCCGCCAAACTTTGCCGTTCCTCTCACATGTACTCCTACGCTTTTTGGCCAATCAGGACTCTATAATGTCGCGCGGATCTCCCTCCTTTCGTGGGATCGAACGTATTTGCGTCCCGTTAGCCGCAACGGCGGGAAACAGTCTCTCTCTGTCTCGCACGTACGTCCTCTCTCTCATCTTCCACCTGTGAGGTCTCAGGCTCCCCCAATACCCCCTGTGGTCACAAGTGACACTCAGCCGACAAAGCAGCCGCCGTGTGAAGCACCGGCCAGCTGCCGGCCACTTCGCTTGCTCGACATCACAAACAACTCTTTCCTGCGTCCGTCAAAACCGCCTTCCCAATGATAACATGCACGGTTCTAAAATCTTATGTACCAGTATTAACCTTGATATGTTGATACTAGTATCGTTCTGTCAAATGGCTCTCTCTATCTGCGTGGTATTTGTCGTATATTATTTTCTGAATAAATATGATGTAAGGTGCTAAAATCTGCCACCTTACACCGTGCGCTATACTCTAGTGGGGATAGACTATTAGAAAAGCTGTAGCATTAAAACTACCATTTTAACTTTTCTCTATTTTTTCCAGTCTCGAAATGTTTTGGACTGATGTGGTGTGATAGGTTGTCTAGATTAAAGATCATGAATAAAAAAACGCACCACTAAGGAGTTACGAACATTGGCCACGTACTGATATTCATACAGGTATCGTCGAAAAATTGAAAATTGAATTGTAAACTTTGGCGGCAGCTGCAGCACATTCTAACCGTGCTAATGGCATGGCACAGAAAGTCTTCCCGAATTTCATTCCATGTATTCAGTTGGACAATAACTATGCCTCGCAGACAGGCGTGTGAAAAATATCTGCAGATGTCAGCATCTGAGAGAGGACGTGCAATTAGTCTCAAAGAATCCGGTTGGAGTAATCAGCGAATCGCCACTGTTCGACGATCGTGGCAGGAATGGATGAACCATGGCCGAACACAGTGTCAAGAATGAAGCAGTCGACCTAGGCAGACTCCAGAACGAGCTGTCAGAGCAGTCATCAGCGAGGCATTCAGAGCTTTGGATTCGTCCTGGCCATAGATCTGACGTGCAGTAGTTTAGAGTGAGTACAAGGACCGTTAATAGTTGGCTCTCAGAAAGCACACGGTGCCCCTTCTGCCGACTAGTCTTGACCTCTATAAACCAACAAGCCTGTCTGTAGTAGTGCTGGGCACATTCGGCATGGAATCTCGTTGACTGGAGTGGAATTGCCTTCAGTGACGAGCCCCAATGGCCAGCGAAGACGATTCTGGAGATGTCCTGGTAAGTGGTGGGACACCAGCCTGAATGTCACCTGCCATGCATACCGACAATGTGAAGTGGTAGTCTGGGGTGCCATTTCTTTATACAGCAGGACCCCTTTGGTTGTCATCCGCGACACCCTTACAGCGCAGCGGTACGTCGACATATTATACGACCCGTTTTGTTGCCATTCATAGCAAGCCATCGTTTGCTTCTATTTCAGCAAATCCGGCCGGGGTGGCCGAGCGGTTCTAGGCGCTACAGTCTGGAACCGCGCGACCGCTGCGGTCGCAGGTTCGAATCCTGCCTCGGGCATGGATATGTGTGATGTCCTTAGGTTAGTTAGGTTTAAGTAGTTGTAAGTTCTGGGAGACTGATGACCTCAGAAGTTAAGTCGCATAGTGCTCAGAGCCATTTGAACCATTATTTCAGCAAAATAATGCCCATCCACATATAGCGAGAGTTTCTACTGCTTATCTTCGTGTTTGCCAAATACTAATTTGGCCAACAAGACAGACAGCCTCTCCCAATTGAGAACATTTGGAGCATTATGGGCTGTATCGTCCAACTATTGGGCATTAAAATTGCTACACCACGAAGATGACGTGCTACAAACGCGAAATTTAACCGACAGGAGGAAGATTCTGTGATATGCAAATGATTAACTTTTCAGAGCATTCACACAAGGTTGGCGCCGGTGGCGACACCTATAACGGGCTGACATGAGGAAAGTTTCCAACTGATTTCTCATACACAAGCAGCAGTTGACCGGCGTTGCCTGGTGAAACGTTGTTGTGATGCCTCGTGTAAGGAGGAGAAATGCGTACCATTACGTTTCCGACTTTGATAAAGGTCGGATTGTAGCCTATCGCGATTGCGGTTTATCGTATCGCGACATTGCTGCTCGCGTTGATCCAGATCCAATGACTGTTAGCAGAATATGGAATCGGTGGGTTCAGGAGGGTAATACGGAAATCCGTGCTGGATCCCAACGGCGTCGTGTCACTAGCAGTTGAGATGACAGGCATCTTATCCGCATGGCTGTATGGATCGTGCAGCTACGTCTCGATCCCCGAGTCAACAGATGGGGACGTTTGCAAGACAACAACCATCTGCACGAACAGTTCGACGACGTTTGCAGCAGCATGGATTATCAGCTCAGAGGCCATGGCTGCGGTTACCTCTGACGCTGCATCACAGACAGGAGCGCCTGCGATGGTGTACTCAACGACGAACCTGGGTACACGAATGGCAAAACGTCATTTTTTTCGGATGAATCCAGGTTCTGTTTACAGCTTCATGATGGTCGCATCCGTGTTTGGTGACATCGCGGTGAACGCACATTGGAAGCGTGTATTCGTCATCGCCATACTGGCGTATCACCAGGCGTGATGGTATGTGGTGCCACTGGTTACACGTCTCGGTCACCTCTTGTTCTCATTGACGGCACTTTGAACGGTGGACGTTACATTTCAGATGTGTTACGACCCGTGGCTCTACCCTTCATTCGATCCCTACGAAACCCTACATTTCAGCAGGATAATGCACGACGGCATGTTGCAGGTCCTACACGGGCCTTTATGGATACAGAAAAAGTTCGACTGCTGCCCTGGCCAGCACATTCTCCAGATCTCTCACCAATTGAAAACGTCTGGTCAATGGTGACCGAGCAACTGGCTCGTCACAATACGCCAGTCACTAGTCTTGATGAACTGTGGTCTCGTGTTGAAGCTGCATATGCAGCTGTACCTATACACCCCATCCAAGCTCTGTTTGACTCAATGCCCAGGCGTATCAAGGCCGTTATTACGGCCAGAGGTGGTTGTTCTAGATACTGATTTCTAAGTATCTACGCACCCAAATTGCGTGAAAATGTAATCACATGTCAGTTCTGGTATAACGTATTTGTCCAATGAATACCCGTTTATCATCTGCATTTCTTCTTGGTGTAGCAATTGTAATGGCCAGTAGTGTATCTCGGGGTTTTGACGATCTAACACGCCAGTAGGACAGAAGTTGGCGCAATATCCCTGAGGAGGACATCCAACAACTCTGTCAATCAGTGCTAAGCTGAACATTAACTGTTTGCATAAGGGCCAGAGATGGACCAGCGCTTTATTGACTTACTCAGTTTTTGATGCTTTTTATCTTGAATACATCATCCAATTTTTCTGAAACTTTAATCGTGTGTTTGTCTGTACATGTGCATCACTTCCGCTAGTCTACTGATTTGCATGTTTCCGGTAATTCCTTCGTGGCTTCGTTCAGGAATCAAGGTGAAACGTGAGCTTCGTCTGTACAGAAACCCTACGAGGCTCGTCGAAGGGCCCGCACCTGCGCGCCACCGGGCCGTTCGAGTTCAGCGTGGCACACTACACGGGCAAGGTGACGTACAACGCGACGGACATGGCCGAGAAGAACCGAGACTTCCTGCCGCCCGAGATGATCGAGACGCTGCGGCAGTCGACCGACCCGGTCATCCGGCAGCTGTTCACCAACCAGCTGTCGCGGCCCGGAAACCTCACCTTCACCCCGGAGGAGCAGGAGGCGGCCACCACGCCCTCCACCGAGAAGAAGAAGAGCAAGTGGGGCCGCGCGCTCGTCGCCGAGAACACCCGCATGAGGGTGAGTACCTCTCTCCCTCCCTCTCTCTCTCTCTCTCTCTCTCTCTCTCTCTCTCTCTCTCGAGTTTTCAATAAATGGCGTACTGTCTTAGAAGGGGACGTCCTCAGGAGCAGAACCGAATATTTTGAAAGTAACCTACACGGCGGTGTCGGCTATTGCCCAGCATACCACATTCTGCAGTCATTCGCCCTGGTGGGTCCTTGTTTGCCAGTAATCGACAAAAAAGAATTCTTTGCTGTACCCAGGGACAAAACGATCAATTTATCTAGCTGGTATCCTGAAGGTTATCAGTTCTAGTCTTGTTGATGCTCTTTATTTATTTATCACATCCTTATCGAAATAATTGATTATTATTTTTATTCAATTCAAATGAGTGAAATCTTATGGGACTTAACTGCTAAGGTCATCAATCCCTAAGCTTACATACTACTTAACCTAAATTATCCTAAGTACAAACACACACACCCGCGCCCGAGGGAGGACTCGAACCTCCACCGGGACCAGCCGCACAGTCCATGACTGCAGCGCCCTTAGACCGCTCGGCTAATCCCGCGCGGCTCTTATTCAATTAATTGGCTTAAACATGTCAGCTTTCTCTTCCATTTCATTGTTTCTCCAGTTTATCATTGCATTAACTTTTTATTTCTCACACTTTTTACTTTCTATTCTTTTTTCATTTGGAATATTTACCCATGTAATTTTAATTACTTTCCTTTATCAAATGGCTCTGAACACTACGGGACTTGACATCTGAGGTCATCAGTCCCCTAGAACTTAGAATTACTTAAACCTAACTAAGCTAAGGACATCACACACATCCATACCCGAGGCAGGATTCGAATCTGCTACCATAGCGGTCGCGCGGTTCGAGACTGAAGCGCCTAGAACCTCTCGGCCACACCGGGCGGCTTTCAGTTATCAGTCGTAATATTTGAACGTTTTGTTACACCGATCAATCGATTAGAAAACAAACTACGAAATAGTTGTTTTTATTGTGGCTGTGCAGTGGTGAAAAAAAAATTTTTCCCAATCTTTTTGATGGTAAACGTTATATCGCCCACCCGGTTAGCCGTGCGGTCTAATGCATTGCTTTCCGGGCTGGAAGGCGTGCCGGTCCCCGGCACGAATCCGCCCGGCGGATTAGTGTCGAGGTTCGGTGTGCCGACCAGTCTGTGGATGGTTTTTAAGGCGGTTTCCCATCTGCCTCGGCGTATGCGGGCTGGTCCCCCTTATTCCGCCTCAGTTTCACTATGTCGGCGATTGCTGCGCAAACACTTTCTCCACGTACGCGTACACCATAATTGGGGTTATATTCGTCTGGTGTGATACGTTCCCAGCGGGGGGGGGGGGGGGGGGGGGGAGATGGGTGGCCCTCTGGGGGCCGAACTGCACAGTAACCCCCTAGGTTCGTTGTGGGTGAGTGGACTGCTATAGCCTGTTGTGGGGTTGTGTACCACTGAGGGCTACGGCGGGGACGAAGCCTCTCCGTCCTTTCTAGGTGCCCAGTTCAATTCAATACAATACAATACAATCGTCATATTAACGATTAAAATATAAATTCTTCTCGCAACATGAATAAAATAATGTAGATGGGCATCTACACCGAAGGTCTCATAAACAAAACGACACTGAAGCCAAATGGTTAATAGCAGCAACAATTGCAAAAATATTGAGGAAAATATAAAATGGTGAAAACTAAATCGAAATAATTAAAATTATATGAGCAAAGATTCCAAATGGACAAAAGAATATAAGGAAGTGAAAAAAAAGAGCAGACAGTAAAGTTAATATGCTCATTAAAATGACGCTTCCAGGAATTACAAATAAAAAAGTATTATATTTAAACCAAATACTTGACTAAAAATAACGATCACAATCGTTTTGACATAAATTAAAAAAAAAATATGGCTCCCGATGTGACTCAAACAAGACCCCTCACCATACCAGCCAAATAACGTAACCGCTGATCAGTGCTATTTTCAAGATTCTAACTGACAACGAAAAATTCTTTTTTGTCGTTTACTAACAAAAGAGGGCCCATCAGGGAGTGACGATTGGGACCCCAAAGAACACCAACGTATACGTGGTTTCAGCAAATTTATCGCCATCCTTGGGGGACCACCCCTTGTTAGAGTTTAAATGAGTGGCTTACATTATTTCACATTTTGTCTTTCACGACACACGGATACGAGCATTTGACAGGACTGTAAGCTGTTTCGACGAGCCGTTGATCATCTTCAGACTGTCAATAGATTGAAATAGGAAAGACAGAACCACCTGTCCTCTCTTCGTTAAAAATGATCAAATTGAAAAAGTTGTTCTAAGAAATTTTTAATTTTAAAATTTGTTATAAATGCCTTAGTTCTGATGAATGTAGAGTAGTTATAAAAGTCTGTCGATGTAGATATTCTCTTCGGGAATGCAGACATTTAACAGTAGATAAAGAGAGCATTTCAGCTCGTCTACTAAACCTCGTCCCTTACCTGCTGTTGTCTTCATTATTGTTGAAGCTCATTTCCATTTACCGCAACGGAAACAGCTTGTAGTACGTACGTTTAGGTAAGATTTTACTCGTTTTTTTTCTTCAGATAGATAGGTACTTGTCAGATTTTATGGGTTATACAATGATTCTTCGTTTCCTCTTTTTCATCTACTGACAGTCTGAAGATGAGCAGTGACTAGTTAGGGCATTGCGAAATGCTCCTGTGATTCTCTCCTGTCTTTCACCACTAGGCGACTCTTCCGCAATGCCGCGCAAGCAAACACCGAGGAAATAGAAAATCTCTTTTATAGCACAAAATTGTTGAAGCTTGTTGACGTACTGCATGGCTTTCGCCTCGGGATCTTCGACCGGCGTTTATTTAACGATCTTCCTAGGGTTTCGCCAGCATGGTAGACGTGAAGAAGAACAAATAGGTAGAAACGTCAGGAAAATCATTAAAGAAACATCCGCCGGTGATACTCAAACGGAACTCAACAGGCAAACTTCAATTTGATGGCATTTGGTTTCAGCTGTTTATAAGAAATGCAAATACTTCTTAAGTTGTTTTTCTCGCCGAAACATACTTCGGCACGTTTGTGTCATTACTGTGCAACACTACCGCTTTGTTACATTAATGTCACGGCTCTATTGAGCAAACCGAGCAAGGTAGCGTAGTGGTTACTGGACTCGCATTCGGAAGGACGACGGTTCAAATCTCCGTCCGGCCATCCACAGTTAGGTTTTCCGTGATTTCTATAAATCGCGCCAGACAAGTGTAGGGGCGGTCCCTTTGAAAAGAACATGGCCGATTTCCTTCCCCTCCTCTCCTAATCCGGGCTTGTGCTCCGTCTCTAATGACCTCGTTGTCGAAGAGGCGTTAAAGGAGTTCAGTTTGACTACTTCGACTTGCAATGGGTTTATTTTTCTTTTGCTATTGTAGCAGATACAATAACATAGCGTTCATACCACTGCAACTAAAAACATTATTGACTAGGGAACACACGAGTTCTTCTGTAGTCTGCTGTCGAATTTCAGTTCCTACCAGCCTCCCTCAGTCGTCAAGTTTAGCCCACAAAAAAATTCTCCACACACGCACGGCAGCCGCCGTCAATTTCCTTTCGTGAACTCTGCAGAGCTTCGGGCGAGACTGCCCCAAACTCTTATATCTCTGGGGTACCTACATCTGCAACTCCATGCATACTTTGTAAATCATTGCGAAGTGGGTGGTAGAGGGTACTTATCATGCTACAACATGTGAGGCTTTCTTCCCGTTCCAGTCCCGTATGGAGCGTGGGTAGAATGATTGCTTAAATGCCTCTGTTGTGCACTGGAACTAGCCTAATTTTGTAACGTATCGCTTCCAATCCGCGGTCGTTTTTTCTGTGCCGCGGAGCTGCGGCTGTTCTCCAGCCTTCGGTGAAGGCAGGGATCTCCTATACGATAGACCTGAAGTGATCTGGCCCACCTCGACACTTTAGAGAAGTGTATGCAAAATATTATTATCTGACAACAAAAAATCTGAGCGTACAGAAAATTAAAATTGAAATAGTTTCTTTTTCATGAAAAGCGATCAATGGTGGTGAATATGGCCAAAGGAAATCTGCAGAGTTGAAAAAAAAGGTTGTTCTTAAATAAGTAATAAGCTATAGCTCCGACAGAAAAATGTGGATTTAAAAAGATCTATCGATTGCTTTTTTATACTAATTGACTACTTTCTTGCATTCAGACATATATCGAAAAACTGTCAAAAATCGATTTCTCTATAACTCGTTAACATTCACATTCCCATACTTTCTATTTATTGTCTGTGACTATAGCCCGAGCTAAGTAAAAAAAAAATACTTGTTTGAAAAATTAAAAACTATTAATATTTTTCGAGATGTATCATTTCTTTTTTTTTTTTTCAAAAAAAAAAAAGGCGCTCTCGGTAACTGGCTTGATCTTCTCAGGGGACGTCCCTAAAGTAATGGTTTTTTTTAAAATCTAAAACCGTCTTCGCGAAGAGTTGTGCTACCACGCTATTACACAATTTTTACGATTCTATTAACTTCGAAAAACTTGCACTTTTCAGAGCGAGCGCGTCGGTTTCCTCCCACTCTGCAGTCCGCTCCAGCTGTATAACCTAAAATGAAAGACGACAGGATATTTTGGCTCAGCAAAAGAGTATTTTTCATCAACATGTATGGGGTTCACAAAGCATAATTTCCTAGAAATCGAGGAAAGAATATTTTTCTACTTTAGTTTATGTACCCATAAAGTATACACAGTTAAACGAAAGCACCGCTGGAGTAACCAGGGCAGCTGGCTCGGAAGCAGAGAACCTGTGCTCAACTCTCAGTTGCATTCTGCAGTATGTTTCCATTTTTGTTTTCCGCAACAAAACTGCTCGGAGTTGAAGCGTTAGCAAGATAAGTAAAGCAGTAAGAAATAATAACAAAGTAGGCAAGTAAATTTCCCAGAAGTCTTGGATTAGCAAATAATTCAAATTTTAAGACGTTGCATGAAAACCATTCCGAGGGAGACTGCTGTGGGCGAGCATTCGGCGCTCGTTGTTGCATGAGCGAGAAAGATAACCGTTGCCGCAGTTGGTAGTGTACTTAAAATAACGCATTCGTACACGTTCACCGAGCAAGGTGGCGCAGTGGTTATCATACTAGACTCGCATTCGGGAGTACGACGGTTCAAACCCGCGTCCGGCCATCGTGATTTAGGTTTTCCGTGATTTCCCTAAATCGCGTCAGGCAAATGCCGGGATAGCATGGCCGACTTCCATCCCCGCCCTTCCCTAATCCGATGGGACCGATGACCTCGCTGTTTGGCTAATCCGAATCAAGCAACCGAAAAACCCATCACAGGCTCTTGCCTTAAATTTTCCCATGCTTATAAGAAACTAGTGATAGAGAAGGGCAATCGTTTAGCCACCACGTTAAATAACGTTTACTTCGCATGGTCCAAATCCGGTAAATAGAAGAATTCGATTTACAAAACATATCTTGAGAACATTTTAAAACCACACGTTGGTAATAACATGTTTTGTCTAATACTGAATTCCTGAGATGGACAAACGAACACCGTCATGATGATATTTATAATTATAGATAAAGAAGGTCAGCCGACTTGCACGGTAAGAGTAATACTGCCAAACTACACACCTGTGTGTCAGCCATGACATTATTACGTATTTCCATCGCCAAGTTAAAAACTCTATTTCGAGACTTCCCCTGGTAAGCCAGGGGAATTGTACAACCGGTGGATGGAATAACGATCACAGCGTAATTCATGATAACTTTCAGCACAGATTTTTCAGACAATGTGCGTGGTATGCATCAAAATTAATTCACTAAAAAGAAATATTTTTAAATGTAAACCACGTTCGTTTTCCATCAAATCTTCGGAAGGAACGATGTTTTTGCGCGAAGATTGCATCCGTTAGTTGTTCTTGGGGCTCTGAGTATATTTGCTTCGAATGTTTAAATGTCGAGTAACATCCATCTAACTTTTTCGAAGGAAATCGAAGACATGTAACAGTAAGTGAAAGAGCCATTGTAAGGGACCAAGATTAAATACTTAATTCTTTACTAATCCAAGTCGTTTGATAAACTTCTTTGCTTGTTATTATTCCCTATTGCGTTACTTGCCTTATAAACCTTCCTATTCCTACCAGTTATCATGAGAAAAACAAGAAAAATGTAAAAACTGCAGAATGTAACTGGGAATCGAACATAGGTTCTCTGATTCAGGGACAGGTACCTTGGTCGCTACTCCAGCGGTGTTTTCCTTTACCAGTGCATGCCATATGGGTACATCAGCTGAAGTCGAAAAAGTTTCTTCCCTCGATTTTTAGAAAAATATATGTTTGCAGACCCCATATATGTGACGAAAAATGCTCAGTTTCCAACTGTCTATTGATCTCGTCATTTCTGAGCCGATTGCGCGTCATAAACTTAACGGACAGTTTTCTCAAAAACGGAGTTTTTGAGCCAAAAAACTCGGCGTTTTTCATTTTAGGTTGTACACAAGTGACCTGCCAAATACGAGCTTTATCGGTTGGCTTGTCAAGAAAGACTGTATAAGATGCTACAGTCGAACACTTCATGTACACAGTCAACAAGGCACAATTCGCTGTGAACAGTTGTAGCTTTTCTTAAACTTTAGCAACGTCTCCTAGTACTGCGGCGAATGAATTTTGACGTCGTGTGGCAAGTAGTACGAAGGCTATTCGGAAAGTAAGGAACGATCGGTCGTGAAATGGAAACCACGTGAAATTCAAAACTATTTTAATTGCAACAGTTACCAACACTTTAGAGCTACTTCCCTACACAGTCGCTGCTCCGACTTAGATATCTATCGTGGCGTTGTACCAACTTTCCAACACCCTCGTCGTAGGATGCAGCTTCCTATGTTTTCCGACAATTTTCTACACTGGACTTCATCTCGTTGTTTGTGCCAAAATAGAAGAGCAGAGATGGGAATCAGAGGGCGCCAAGTCCCTGCTGCTTGGTGGGTGACCTAACACTTCCTATCCAAAATGCTGCAGGAGCATTTCATAGCCTCTGCAGTGGGCGGCCGAGAATTGTCATTTAGAAGGAACTTCATGACAGTTGCATTATGTGGGGTTGCATGAAATCAGGCGAAATCTCTGGGCATACTCGGAGGAAGACACTGTTTTCTAGTTATCTTTACGCATTCACATTGTGAGCTCAGAACTGAGGAAGAACGACGTGACGGTATCTGCAGGCATACTAGAGCCACTGCACAACACACGTTATCACGTAACACGCCACGCCCTCCTTATACATCACGTGACAAGCCATTCCCCTTCTTATCTATCATGTGACAAGCCATGCGCCCTCCTGTCTCTCTTCGGCCTTTTATAATCCATGATGGTGGATCTGACTCAACAGGCTAGTGGGAAATTTAAAAATAAAATCCAGAGCTGTGGAGCTAGCCCAATTGCGCTTTGTACCCTCGGTCCCTTCCACCTCCCCCTATACCCAGCCAATCAAACCACAATAGCAGAACTAAGTCACTTGTGCTAAAAAAAAAAAATAAAACATTGTTGTGGAACTAGCCACTTCTATTTTTACCCCCTTTTCCCCTTCCCTTCACCAGCCAATCATAGTATGGTATTAAAATGAGTCAGCCAATCAGTATGTAGATGCAAGCTTCTGGTACCAATTTCGAATATGTGTATTGGTAGTTCAAAAGCCTTCATTTCAGTAGTTGCCAGGGTCGAAGATACATGTATAAAATAGCATAAGTCTTTTCCTTCCTAACTGCACGCACACACACACACACACACACACACACACACACACACACACACACACACACACACACTCTGCACAATCATCATCACAATTATCTCTGTTATATATACACCACGGTAAATTGCGTTTCTCTCTCTCTCTCTCTCTCTCTCTCTCTCTCTCACACACACACACACACACACACACACACACACACACACACACACACACACACACACACTCACTCATTCTCTTTTTACCTCTACCTTGTCTTAAAATTTCATCTCACATACAGTACGTGTAAGTAAGAGGGAAATTATTTTCACATATGCTTCAATATTATATTACAGAGGGAATGAAAAGAAAAAACAAAAGTACTGTAAGTTTCGTACAATGAATCACAATAGACTTTGAAAAATGTTTCACATGTTACGAGAGGTGACTGAAAAGTAGTGCCTCCACCTTCGTAACTCTTCAACATTGGTATGCGGCAGGTACTGGCTTGTTCCGTAGCCTCTTCTCTACAGCTCCAGTTGGCTGAAAGCCTTAGCATTTGTTACAGTGTAAAGTATGCAACGCTGCGCAGACGGTCGATCAGTGCGATTTAAGCAACGTGCAGTCATTGAATTCTTGACAGCAAAAGGTGTCACCACAAAGGAGATTCGTCAGAGAACGAAAGCAGTTTATGATGATTGTGTTGATGTGAGTACTTTGCGTCGTTGGACGAGTAAGTTTAAAACTGTTGAGGCGTGAACATCTGACCTGCGTGACAAACAAAGAGTTGGACAGCAACCACCGAGTTTCACGAGCAAAATATTGACAGATTGATTCAGGACGGTCGTCATATCACTCAAAGAGAAATTGCAAGCACAATCGGCATTTCACGTGTGGGTCACATTATTGCTTCACGTGCCACCACAGCTGAACTTCAGAGACTGAATCACACCACCGTACGGCATCCTCCATACAATCCAGATTTAGCACCGTCTGACTTCCATCTGTTCTCGATAATGAAAGAAGATCTGCGGGGACATCATTATGCTTCTGTTGAAGACGTTGAGAGAACTGTGAGACTGTGGTTGCGGAAACAGAGTGTCGACTTCTTCCGTGACGGCTACAGAAAATTTGTTCATCGTTGGCAGACATGTATCCAATTGGCTGATGATTATGTGGAAAAGTGAATACTGGTAATTGAAGATAACATTCTAAGGATTATTTCTGCGTTTGATTTATTAAAATATTCCCATCCAAACCCATTTAAGGAAGGTGGAGGCATCACTTTTCATTCAACCCTCGTATGTTGTCACATGCAGTGGAAACATACGTATTTAATACGAATTCTATACCATCTTCAACACGTTTTGGAATATTATCTGTTGCAGACGGTGGGATGTTAAAATTTGAGTAAAGATTTGAGGCATCTCCTTTGTATAACTGAGTTTTTACTGGCGTATCTGCCTCAATAAAATCGAAATGGCACTGAATTGAAATTTATGGGCAAACTGCACAATATGAATAATACGTCCTTAATGCAACGATCAACTAGTTTATCATACTGGAACAGATATAGGTCAGTATATTTAATACATTCATACCTATCATCCGCTTTACAAACTACATCAAAAGTGGTACTACAAGAACATTGTGTGTCATTACAGCGTAAAAATTGTACACTAGAATAATTTGCTTGCTCTGGCCATCGGTTTGGGCCAAACAACAACTGCACGTATTACATGGAATAATTATTATCAGGACTGCATTTACATGTAGGCTATGTAGGCTACAGCCTAGCGGCATACACCACAAAACTTTTAAGTAAAAACTTCACTTTTTTTCGATACTAAGAAGCAAAGTCCTTTCACAACGAATTAATATCGTACAGGTCTCTGACAAAAGAGACGAATTAAGTGCAAACAACAGGGTATTTATACAACACCTGGACAAAGAAAATGCGTAAAAAAGAACGTAAAAAATTAAACGTCTCAACAATGAAACCGTCAGATCTGTTTAACGAGAAAAATAATTTTCGACATTATTTGGCACTTACAGGGGATAGGCAAAATAACGTGAACACCTGTACTTACTTGGGAATGGTATATTAATAAGGAGTTGGACCCCCATTTACCCATAATACAGCTGCGATTCTTCTTGGAATGCTGGCATATAATGATTGTAGAGTCTCCAGTGGAATATTATGCCACTCTTCGATCAAAGCCTCTTCTAACCCCTGTAGTGACGAGGGAGGCGGAAATCTGATCTGGAGCGGCCCACAAGGATTTGATAATGTTCAAGTCCGGGGACTGTGCTGGCCGGGGAAGACGCTGCAGGTCAGTTGCATGCTCCTCATACCACGATTGTACTGTCCTGGCTGTGTGAATTGGTGCGATATAGTCCTGAAATATGACATCATTGTTGGGGAAGAACAATAGAATCATGGGGTGCACCTGATCACCTAAAATGTTCACATAATCGTTGGCTGTAATACGGCCTTTGAGAGTAATTATGGGACCAGTAGAATTCCATGGTATGGCTGCCCACACCATAACAGTTCCACCTCCATTATTAACCATTGGAATCAATCAATCAATCAGGACTGTAGGGTTCTTTTGGCGGTCTCCAGACGTAAACCCGGCCCAATGTTGAAAATAGTGAAAACATTGACTCGTCGGACCATATGACGTATTACCACTGATGAGCCGTCCAAGGTTTATGCTCCTGACACCATGTTTTACGCTTCTTTGTGTTGGTTGTCGTCACTAATGGTTTCAGTATAGCAACTCGTCCATGAATATTCGCATTATGGAGTTCTCGGTGGCCAGTGTCGTTAGATACAGGGTCTCGAAGATGGCTATTGAGCTCTGTAGTCACTTTAGCCGCCGTAGTTTCGAGTTGTTCTGACACAATTCGTATTAGCGTACGACGATCTCTGTCATTTAGTTGTGATTTGCGCCCACTATTACGTTTACACGATGATGTCTTTCCTCGTTTTATGTAGGCTGTCATGACTGTTGAAACAGTTGCTCTTGAAACATTCAATAAGTCAGCTGTCTTGGTTACTGACGCTCCAGCTAATCGGGCCCTCACAATCTGCCCTCTTTGGAACTCTGTTATGTCTTTCATTGCACGTCTTTCATTGCACGTCGATCTCGGCTTCTGAATGCAAGTACGAAGTGTACACTACTCGTAAACAACCTGCACTGATGCCTAGTCCGTACTGAACACGCACAGTCCAGCGCGACACATGCCTTACCTGCGTAGTTGACCGCCAAAAACAACCATCCCTTTACTACCACTGTTCATATTATTTTGCCTATGCCCTGTACTTGTTAGAAAGAAAATTAGATAAGCTCACCAGTTGTAAAATTAGTCGCCGTAGTGCGCACAGCGATCGAGTGAAGTGTTAAATCACGCCCTCTCCGCCTCTTTGTGAGCATAAAGCAGTAACGGGTCAATGAGACACTTATGTTTCAAGCGGACATTGTACGTAAACATGGGTAAATGTAAGGCCGTGACAGAGCGGCAACAAAGGGGCATTTGTGTTTGGCATAGCCCGTAGTCATACGGTGTGCGAAGTTGCTCGATTTGTTGGTGTTTCGCGACGGACTGCTCAAGGTGTCTACAAACAAGGGTATAACACACGTGGCCACGAAACACAACGTCGGAATTGTGGTCGGAAAAAGATCCTCACTGTCAAGGAATCCCTTGAGTGAGAGGTAGCAACTTCAGTCTTTAGTAAGGCTCACTGTGAACAACTGTAACAGGAAAAACATTAGCTGCTATGACGCACCATGTAAGTCAGGAAGGCGATAGAAAACGAGCGTCCGGGAGATGCAGAGATCAACATTCTATGGGATGTATGTATTACGGAAATCGTCGATATTCAAGAAACGTTCAGACAGACCTCTATCTTGCACGATAAAAACCAAATAAAAGATGGCATCCCACAGCGATTACAAAGGTTCACATCACCGAGATCGAAGGCGATCTCCTTGGGAGTTACAAACCGTGAAGGACCTTCAGCTACGTATCCACTCTTAAGAATGCATATGGAATATCCTGGTGTAACAGGGTGATGAAATGATGAAATGGGACGGCATGCAACAGAATGCGAAACTGTTTGTCGTGAAGCTTATCGTGAAACTGGCTGTCCTTCAAGACGTAGCCCCAGACAGTGCGATAATACGTTTCAAAGACACGGACATTGTTGACCTCAGAGGTCTGCAATCTTGTTTAATCTCCTGTACGAGGTGCAACAATAAAGTAATGAGACTGATGTGAAAAAAAATGTTGCTTACCGTTTTAGTCAAGTTTAGTGTTGTCTCCTTCAAAGTAGTTCCCTTCTTATTGCACACACTTTTGCCAGCTCTTCTGCCATTGATGGTAGCATTTCTGGAACTCATCTTCTGTAATATCTTACAAAATCCTCGTCACAGCTTTTTGGACATCTTGTGTTGTTTGAAAATGGTGTCCCTTGACCGCCGTTTTGACTCTTGGAAATAGAAAAAAGTCGCACGGAGCGATATCTGGTGAATAAGGTGGCGGTAGTTCTGAAATTTGTTTTGGGGTTAAAAATTGCTGTACTGACAGAGTAGTATGGGATGGCGCTTTATCGTGATGCAGAATCCAATTATCAGCAATGTTGGCACAGACACGAAGAACTCTTTTACGAAGTCTTTCTAAAATTTCTTTGCAGTAATATTAGTTAACTGTTTGTCCAGAAGGCACCCACTCTTTATGAACAATTCCCTTGGAATCAAAGAAGCACACAAGCATGCATTTCACTTTTGACTTTGACATGCGAGATTTTTTGGTCTAGGTGATCCCTTTGAGCACCATTCCGAACTTTGGCGTTTTGTCTCTGGATCGTACCTAAAAACCAACTTTCGTCAGCAGTGATAACTTGGCTCAGCAATTCTGGATTGATTTCCGTTTGCTGTAACAGATCGGCTGCCACATTTTTCCGTGTTTCTCGCTATCGCGGTGAGAGATTTTTGGGGACCATTTTTGCACAAATCTTTCTCATATCAAGACCTTCAGTTATTGTTAGACGAACCGTTTCTCGATTGATGTCCAGTTCTTCTGCAATCATTTTCACAGATAATCTTCGATCAGATCGCACGAGTTCACGCACCCTGGCCAAGCTGACATCCGTCCGTGAGGTTGATGGCCGACCACTGCGGTCTTCATCTTCAACATTCGTTCTGCCTTCACTACACATTTTATGCCAACGAAAAACTTGATCTCTTGACATAACCTCCTCTCCAAAAGCCTTCTGAAAGTTACCATAAGTTGTCGTAGCGTTTTCACCCAATTTAATTCAAAAAGAAATGGTATACTGGTGCGCAATATTATGTGGTTCCATTTCCGTGACGAGAGACACAAACACGTGTTAACTTATTACTGCACAACTCACGACTGAGCAGTTGCATCGATGTGCCACTTGGACTAGAAGCAACTTACAGACCAAGGTCAAAGATATTGTGCCTATGCAAGCCTGCAGGGTTGCCATATCTTGCAAAGAAAATCAGTCTCATTATTTATTGACGCACCTCGTATGCTATAGCTCGTGCGTCTTATGCCGATGATTACCCACGTTCAAAGTCGATTACCTCTCGACGTGCCGCCACGATCGCTACAAAGCTCCCTGTAACATAATCCTCAGATATAGTTACGTTTCTGGAGAGTGTTTGAGACTATGCCCAGCTACAGACTGTCGACGAAGGTCCGAGCATGCGGTTTAAGTTCCCAGATATTTCAGTGGCTCGAAGACTTTTTAAGTAATAGAAACCAGTTCGTCGGCAAGAGTTCTTCAGAGCTAAAGGTATCGTCAGAAGTGCCCCACAGAAGTGTGATAGGACCACTCTTACTCCCTACATAGGTCTACGTCAATGATCTAACAGATAGGGCTAGCAGCAATTTATGGCCATTCGCTGATGACGCTGTAGTGTACGGGAAAACGATCGTTGAGTGACTGTTGGAACATACAAGATGACTTAGACAGAATTTCTAGTTAGTGAGATGAATGGCAGCTTGGACTGAATGTAGAAAAATTAAGTTAATGCTGCTTTATAGCGAAAACAACCCTACAGTTCGAGTACAGCATTAGTAGAGTGCTGCTTGACAAGTCAAATATCTTGGCGTAACGTTACAAAGCGGCATTAAGTGAAATGACACGTTAGGTTAGGATGCTTGACTTCGTTTTATTGGGAGAATTCTGTGAAAGTGTGACTCATCTATACAAGAGACAGCATACAGAACGCTACTGCGACCAGTTCTTAAGTACTGTTCGAGTGTTTTGGATCCCCACCAGATCGGGCTAAAGAAAGACACCGAAGCAATTCAGAGGCGTACTGACAGATTTGTTATAGGTAGTTTCGATCAGCATGGAGCTATTACAGAGATGATTTGTGTACTCAAATGTGTATCCCTGGAAGGAAGGCGACGGTCTTTTCGCAAGACACTATTGCGAAAATTTAGAGGATCGACATTTTAGGGTGACTGCAGAACGACTCTACTGCCGCCAACGTGCATTTTGCATAAAAACCCAGGAGATAAGATGTGAGAAATTAGGGCTCGCACACAGGCTTTTAGGCAGTCGTTTTTCCATCGCACTATTTGCCAGTGGAGCAGGAAAGAAAATGACTAGTTGTGGTACGTGGTGCCTTCCGCCACGCACTGTTCGGTGGCCCGCGGAATACATATGTAGATGTGGATGCAGAAAAACAAACATCGAGAGGCTGAATTTCTCCAGTGGTTTCAATTGGTATTAATGGCAACATCATGCACTTTTCAGGAGGGATGGTTTGCTCTAAAGGAATATGATTTTTATATGCAGACCAGGAATTGAGCAAAACAAGTTATTTTGATTAGTTGTTGGCCAAAGGCAGTGCTCATACCGTACCTGTAGTTCTCTTACGCCCATTTTCTCACTCCTGCTTGCTGTGACGTAAATATTCCTTACTGACCTTGCAGGTTCATGCACACGAGGAAGAATCATAGAGGGCAGAGCACCTCCTACTTCTCGCAACACAATAAATAACTTTCCAGCCAATTTACCATCCAGATTAATAGTCGGCATAATTGTATACGAATGCGTTAAGGCATCAATGTTAGTTGATATTCATACCAGGTGTAACAAGAATGAAACCGGAATTTCCCTTTAGCCGTCAGTGCAGGGCCAGTGAGACCGCTTCTGCAGCGCCATCTGCTTCCCGTAACCGCTGACGACGATTGTCAGCACACAGTAACCCAAGTTCCATACGTCGGTATCTGTTTCAAACCCGTAAACATGTCGAGTTTTGTGCCTAGGAACTACGATTTGCAGACATCGTTGTTTCCTGTTATCATTTGAAGGAAACTGCTGCAGAATCGCGTCTTAAGCTTGTTGAAGCTTTCGGGGAACTTGCTCTAGGAAAAACATAGTGTTTCTAGTGGTTCAAAAAATTCAAAAGTGGTGATTTTGACGTGAGAAACGACGAGCGCGATAAACCACCGATAAAGTTCGAAGACAACGAATTGCAGGCCTTATTGGATGAAGATGATATTCAAACTCAACAGGAACTGGCGGAACAATTGAGTGTGACGCAGAAAGCTGTTTCTCTTCTGTTGAAAACTGTGGGAAAGGCACAGAAAGTGGGAAAATGGGTTCCGCATGAACTGAATGAAAGACAGCAAGCAAATCGAAAGACCACTTGTGAAATGGTGCTCGCCAGATACAAAAGAAAGTCGTTTCTCCAACTAATAGTGGCAGGTGATGAATAATGGATATATTTTGAGAATTCTAAGCGTCGTAAATCATGAGTGAGTCCAGGAAAACCATCGACATCCACTGCAAGACCAAATCGCTTTGGAAAGAAGACAAAGCCCTGTGTTTGGTGGGATCAGAATGGTTTTATCTATTATCAGCCGCTAAAACTTGACGAAACCGTTAACACTGATCGCTACCAACAGCAAATGATCGATTTAAATCGAGCATTATGTGAAAAACGACCGGGATATGGAAAAAGGTAACACAGTCATGTTTCTCAATGATAAACGCCCCAACACACACAGCAAAACGGGTCAGGGAAACGATCGAGGGGTTCAGTCGAGAAACACTAGTGCAAGCGGCTTATTCTCCAGACTCCGTCCGATTATCATCTATTTGCATCATTGGGGCACACTCTAGCTCAACGCTGCAGTTCATTTGAAAATGTACGAAAATGGCTCGCTCTCTGCTGGGAGAAATGTATAAATAGCAATGGAGATTATTTCGAGTAAAATATTGTTTAAAAGTTTAAACAACAGACGTGTAATTATTGCAACCAAATTCCGGTTTCGTACTTCTACACGTGGTACAACTCTCTTGGAACCTCTGATTCCCAGAGTTCTTTTCATATGGATTTCCTCTCCAAATTCCTTACTGAACGATGGGGTAAGTTTATTTGTCTCGTCTTCAAATTTTCGGGCCGATTCCGCAGTTTGTTATGCATCGTCGAGTTGTTGTTTGAAATTTCGGTATCTCACGTCTTCCAATTCTGTAGAACTGTTTGAAGTTCGCAACCATCCACTGCTTCCCTTGAAATCAGTGTAATCTAAGTCGCGCGCAATCTGGTGTGCTTAATGCAGTAGGTCACAGCCATGCACGTCCTGTAAACTGCATCGAGCATCTTTGAAACGCGCAAACACTTGTTCTTGTAACAAGTGCGCCTTGTCTTCCCTTGAATACCCGTAGTTTTTTTATTCGCCGCCCTGTCTTATTGTTTCTGACTTATTCTAAATTGTTCATAATTGTTTTCTTACTATACTACCGATGATTTTCGCGTACGTAACTATGTTTAGTACCCGTTCCTTGGACAGCGAATGTTCTTTATTACGTTTCCCTGAAGACGGAATTTATGGCTCCCTGTCCGACAAGGGTTATGAACTACAAGGCTTGACATCCGTTTCAGTACCACTTTCACTCGTTAAGCTCATATCGTCATCGTTGTACTCCTCTTGTAAATTGTCCGCACTGTCGAGCGTATACAAAACCAGACATTCAACTGACTCACCCTGCAAAACGCTAATATTTCATCAGCCACTTCTTTCCCACTCTGCGACATTCCTTCGGTTCCTTTCTTACGAAATATCAACTTCGGCAACTGTTGTTGCAGATATAAAGCAATGTTTGCTTTGTGTATCGTTGCATCGCTCTACTTCGCATCAACACCACTTGCACTGTAGCACTGTTGTGTGTTACTTGACTAAGCAGTTCAGCTACGCTCTGTAGTCTCAAGCTGCGCTCACCATTGGATACCTCCTGTACAGTCCCCTGTTTCCATGAGCAGCCAATATTGTGGTTGCATGGTTGACAATATGTGGGGCGTCGAATGCCGTAAATATCATTGCCCTGTTGCCACCTCGCAATCAAGGGCTTCCTTGTGAGAGTATCGGAGACGCGTTTGACGATTTGTGAATCAAAATCGCTTCGAAAAATCGACAGTAATCGCTGCAGGCACTGAATGAAGGTCCATCTTAATCTGTTACCAGGAGGAAATTGCGACGGGAATTGCTTGCAATAAACATTTGGAGTTGATCACATCGCAAGAGGCCATTGCTCACACAGCAACCTAAAGACGACAAAGGCTAAGTTCGTCGGACTGGAGGAATATGTGACTGGTTTTCTGAACATTCCCCCATTCTTTTATATGTCGACGGGTCTGTAAAATCACTTGACAAGAAGCCCATAGAAAATCTGTAGGACCTGGAACGGTGGGTAAAACGCCGACATCGGAATTGGCATCCCAGCAATTCGATTGAATTGCGCGATCAAATCCTCAGCGGGTGGATTACCCTGGATGCGGCGTACATGCACAACCTTTTAGACTCACTTCCTAATCGAATCCAGGATGTTATCAAGTCCAGGGGCGAAGGAATAAGACAGTATTAAATGATGCTTGTAATGATTTCTCTAAATGTGAGCTTAGAAAGGGCAAAACAAAAAGTCGCGTTTCAGGGCTTTTTAAAAATGATTTGCTATGTTTGTAAGTATATACTTTCACAACGAGGTAAATGTAAATGTTTTAAAATGTTTGGAAGTCATTTTTCCTATTCTTTCAAATCGCTATTGAATTAGGAATACTACGACCACCAATAGGAAATCAATCTTTTAACCCTACACAAATTCCACTTCTTAATACACCAATTCTTCTTGCATCAGGAGCAACAGTAAGGTGAGCACACTACAGACTTATACGGCGTGTTCAAAAAGTCTCTCCGCAGTGCCGTATGATTGTTAGCCGCGCGTGCCGTATGATTATTCGCCTGCTTGGGTTACTTCCCTTCAAGTTGACTCTCCCAACATTCCACTGTTTCGTTTATCTCAGCCAGCGTCAGTTGTATCGTTGGTGTCTGTCTTTACGTGTTGACATGAACGTTTAAGTTTAGTTCCTTTGTTCGTTTGTTTCGTTTTTGTCACTGTTAAAATGCTAACCATTGAAGAACGTACGTTTTTAGTCGAACAAGTGTTCAAAGCTGGCGGTAAATACACAGTTTCAGTTCGTCAGACATTTAATTCCGTTTTCCCGGAGACTACACTCCCACATCGCAATACTGTGCGAGATTTGATTAACAAATTTCGAAGCACGGGTTCAGTGACAGATGCACCGAGAAGTGGTCTTCCTAGCGTTTTGTCTGAGGATAAACTACTCGATATTTCCGATAAAATGTCCATGAGTCCGAACAAGTCCGTAAGGAAATCGATGTTGGTGTCGGAACGGCACACAGAGCTGTAAGGAAAAAATTAGAACTTTTCCCGTACAAAGTGACAGTAGTGCAAGAACTGAGAAATACGGATCATGGTAAGAGACTGCATTATTCTCATTGGTTCAAAAATTTCGTTCAACAAAATGGAAGGGATATTCTTAATGAAACGTTTTTCACTGATGAGGCGTGGTTTCATTTATCCGGGTACATGAACTCGAAAAATTCTCGTATGTGGAGTACTGCAAATCCATTGTGTATTCATGAGGAACCACTTAATTCTGTGAAAATAGGAGTTTGTATTGCAATTCCTAGACGTCGGATTGAGGGTCCCATGTTTTTCAACGTTACGATAAACGCACAAAGGTACTACAGTGATATTTTGTACCCAAGCATAAGAGAATTTGTGTTACGTGAAATACTGAACGGTTATTTTCAACAAGATGGTGCAACCGCGCATACAGCTCGCGTTTCAGTGTCACTGCTTGTTGATGTTTTTGTCGATAATACAAAACGTGCTACCATTGAACTTTTTCGATGTACTCCGTCAGTCCTATCTGGTGGTAAGGATCCCACACCGCGCTTCAGTATTGTAAAAGAGGACGGACAAGCGTAGTGTAGGCAGTCTCTTTAGTAGTTACGCTACTGGCCATTAAAATTGCTACACCACGAAGATGACGTGCTACAGATGCGAAATTTAACCGACAGGAAGAATATGCTGTGATATGCAAATGATTAGCTTTTAAGAGAAATCACACAAGGTTGGCGCCGGTGGCGACACCTACAACGTGCTGACATGAGGAAAGCTTCCAACCGATTTCTCATACACAAACAGCAGTTGACCGGAATTGCCTGGTGAAACGTTGTTGTGATGCCTCGTGTAAGGAGGAGAAATGCGTGCCATCACGTTCCCGACATTGATAAAGGTCGGATTGTAGCATATCGCGATTGCGGTTTATCGTATCGCGACATTGCTGCTCGCGTTGGTCGACAACCAATGACTGTTAGCAGAATGTGGAATCGGTGTGTTCAGGAGGGTAATACGGAACGCCGTGCTGGAGCCCAAAGGCCTCGTATCACTAGCAGTTGAGATGACAGGCATCTTATCCGCAAGGCTGTAACGGACCGTGCAGCCACGTCTAGATCCGTGACTCAACAGATGGGGACGTTTGCAACGTCTGCACGAACAGTTCGACGACGTTTGCAGCAGCGTGGACTATCAGCTCGGAGACCATGGCTGTGGTTACCCTCGACGCTGCATCACAGACAGGAGCGTCTGCGATGGTATACTCAACGACGAACCTGGGTGCACGAATGGCAAAACGCCATTTTTTCGGATGAATCCAGGTTCGGTTTACAGCATCATGGTGGTCGCATCCGTGTTTGGCAACATACCGGCGAACGCACATTGGAAGCATGTATTCGTCATCGCCATACTGGCGTATCACCTGGCGTGATGGTATGGGGTGCCATTGGTTACACGTCTCGGTCACCTCTTGTTCGCATTGACGGCACTTTGAACAGTGGACGTTACATTTCAGATGTGTTACGACCCTTGGCTCTACCCTTCATTCGATCCCTGCGAAACCCTACTTTTCAGCAGGATAATGCACAACTGCATGTTTCAGGTCCTGTACGGGGCTTTCTGGATACAGAAAATGTTCGACTGCTGCCCTGGCCAGCACGTTCTCCAGATCTCTCACCAATTGAAAACGTCTGGTCAATGGTGGCCAAACAACTGGCTCGTCACAATACGCCAGTCAGTACTCTTGATGCACTGTGGTATCGTGTTGAAGCTGCATGGGCAGCTGTACCTGTACACGCCATCCAAGCTCTGTTTGACTCAATGCCCAGGCGTATCAAGGCCGTTATTACGGCCAGAGGTGGTTGTTCCGGGTACTGATTTCTCAGGATCTATGCACCCAAATTGCGTGAAAATGTAATCACATGTCAGTTCTAGTATAATATATTTGTTCAATGAATACCCGTTTATCATCTGCATTTCTTTTGGTGTAGCAATTTTAATGGCCAATAAAACGCAGTGTTTTGTTAGCCTTCCCACAACATTATCCGTGTGTCACTTTCAACTTAAGTTGTTCGTAATAAAAGACTTTTAGGCAGAGGTGACCGGCGGCAACTGACGAGCACGTTCTCGGTCCACAGAGGTTCAACACCGAGTCTCGCGGGCAGTACTCGCAGACGCGGCGCATGCGCACGGCGGCGGCGGTGTTCCGTGCCGTCAGCCTGGAGCTGCTGAAGAACCTGTCGGTGGGCGCGGGCAGCGGTGGCACACACTTCGTGCGCTGCCTGCGAGCCGACTTGACGGGCGCGCCGCGCGGCTTCCAGCCAGAGGTGGTGCGCCAGCAGCTGCGAGCGCTCTCCGTGGTGGACACTGCACGCGCGCGCCAGAGCGGCTACCCGCACAGGATCACCTTCGCAGAGTTCATCCGCAGGTGAGTCTGCGGGTGCTCAACACAACTCTCTGGCCGTTAAAGAGCATTCCACCACTTTCACACGGCCGGCCACTGTGGCCGAGCGGTTCTAGGCGCTTCAGTCCGGAACCGCGCTGCTGCTACGGTCGCAGGTTCGAATCCTGCCTCGGGCATGGATGTATGTGATGTCCTTAGGTTTAAGTAGCTCTAAGTCTAGGAGACTGATGACCTCAGATGTTAAGTCCCATAGTGGTCAGAGCCATTTGAACCATTTGAACTTTCAAACGTTTGGAATTTCAGTATGCACACACTTCCTTATTGCATCGCTAGCTGGTAGCTGGCAACCTCACTTACTCCACTTCCTTACTCATCCAAACTTTGCATCAGATAAGAAAATGAAATAAATCTACTGACAGTAAAACTGCAGAGGAATTCAGTCTTATGCAAGACTCTCTTTTCACCCACACATGTTTCAGCATTTCTGTACCATTTTCAGTGGGTTTATTGTTTATGTTCTTTCCGAAAAATTGTTGTTACATTTTAACCTCTTCTTTGGATTATATCGACTCTTATCAAAAAAGTATTTAATTGAAAGGAGGATATAAGATGAATATCAACAAAAGCGAAACGAGGATAATGGAATGTAGTCGAATTAAGTCGGGTGATGCTGAGGGTATTAGATTAGGAAATAAGACACTTAAAGTAGTAAAGGAGTTTTGCTATTTTGGGAGCAAAATAACTGATGATGTTCGAAGTAGAGAGGATATAAAATGTAGACTGGCAATGGCAAGGAAAGCGTTTCTGAAGAAGAGAAATTTGTTAACATCAAGTATAGATTTAAATGTCAGGAAGTCATTTCTGAAAGTATTTGTATGGAGTGTAGCCATGTAAGGAAGTGAAACATGGACGATAAATAGTTTGGAAAGGAAGAGAATAGAAGCTTTCGAAATGTGGTGCTACAGAAGAATGCTGAAGATTAGATGGGTAGATCACGTAACTAATGAGGAGGTATTGAATAGGATTGGGGAGAGGAGAAGTTTGTGGCACAACTTGACTAGAAGAAGGGATCGATTGGTAGGACATGTTCTGAGGCATCAAGGGATCACCAATTTAGCATTGGAGGGCAGCATGGAGGGTAAAAATCGTAGAGGGAGACCAAGAGATGAATACACCAAGCAGATTCAGAAGGATGTAGGTTGCAGTAGGTACTGGGATATGAAGAAGCTTGCTCAGGATAGAGTAGCATGGAGAGCTGCATCAAACCAGTATCAGGACTGAAGACCACAACAACAACAACATTTATATCTGCAAAAGGAGCTATTATAAAGTGTCACACATTTTACATTAGTCTGCATGCAGAACAAAGCTGAGGCATACACTGCTCAGAAGAATTACGCGAACATAATTTTGGGCGTAACATTGCAGAGCGATATGAAGTGGGACAACCATGTAATGGCAGTTGTGGGGAAGGCGGATAGTCGTCTTCTGTTCATTGGTAGAATTTTGGGAAGATGTGGTTCATCTGTAAAGGAGACCGCTTATAAAATACTAATGCGACCTATTCTTGAGTACTGCTCCAGCGTTTGGGATCCTTATCAGGTCGGATTGATGGAGGACATAGAAGCAATTCAGAGGCGGGCTGCTAGATTTGTTACTGGTAGGTTTGATCATCACGCGAGTGTTACGGAAATGCTTCAGGAACTCGGGTGGGAGTCGCTACAGGAAAGGAGGCGCTCTTTTCGTGAATCGCTACTGAGGAAATTTAGAGAACCAGCATTTGGGGCTGACTGCAGTACAATTTTACTGCCGCCAACTTACATTTTGCGGAAAGACCACAAAGATAAGATAAGAGAGATTAGGGCTCGTACAGAGACATACAGGCAGTCATTTTTCCCTCGTTTGTTTGGGAGTGGAACAGGAAGAGAAGATGCTAGTTGTGGTACGAGGTACCCTCCGCCACGTACCGTATGGTGGATTGCGGAGTATGTATGTAGATGTAGATGTAGATCTGCCACATTCCATAGAGCAATAATTCAAGACTGAGATATGTTACCAAATTATCCCTTTATCTTCCACAAATTAGGTACACCGCAAAACATCGTTACATCCTCAACCGTTTACATAAAAGGAACTGATATTTTCGACAGGTATCGAAAACAAAATGGAAACAATCTTCCATTTCATCATCCTGGCTGCTTTCCATTGGACTTCGAGAGCTTCAGTAACGTGTATGCCCTCTACGAGCTTCTATCACTGCCTGACACCTATGTGGCATGTTCCATATAAGTCCAGAAAGATCACCCTGTGATATCAGTTCCCAGTTTTCAATGAAAGCCGATGAGAGTCTCCAGTGGAACAAGATGACCACTAACACGTCTATCGAGCATGATCCACCTATACACGACGGGTTTAGGTCGGGATTCATCGTCGGTCATTCCATTACTTCACTGTTCGGGCTTACAAGACATCCCTTTTAACGCCGTCCACATGGGCCCTAGCTTTAAAAGGAATTCAGGACCACCACCATATGCAGCAGCCGCCACAAGATCCAACAGGATCTGTTCAGTGTAACGCCTAGCAATAAGGCCTCCATGGACAATGACAAGCTCCATACGGCTGTTAACACTGATGCCTCCGCAGAACACCATGGAACCTGTATCAAAATAGATTTCACATCTCGGGCTTTGGTACACGTGTTCCCTTAATTCTTTTGAACAGTGTATATCATTGAGTTGGGCTTTATATGTTGTTTGTTTACAGTATGTGTAAAGATTTTGGTTTTATAGTAAATTTGGAATTGATGTGGATATATACTGGGTGCTTATAATTAAACTTTCCCTATTTAACACGTTAGAACACGGAAATTAATTACTGTACGAGTATCAAACTCCGTAGCATTAATGTCCAGAGTAATGGATGCATGATTTCCATACGTCACAGCGCCACCGTTCAGTTCCAATTATGACCGACAGGTGCCGTGATCAGTCATTGTGACTCATTGTCTGGCACACCTGACCAGTCACAGTGCACTTGTTGACGTGACGTCATGAGCTTGGACAAAAGGAGCAGGACATTATTGGTGAAGCTCTACTATTAAAACAACAGTAATTCTGCAGCTGCACCTCGAGAATATCACCGGCTGAACGGATTACGGGAGGGTCCTCTTTCTCCACCTACTGTGCGGAGCATGATGAATAAGTTGGAATCAATTGGAGAACTGGGCATCACTCCGGAAAGAGGCCGATGACCAGCTGCACCACAGGTGGTTAATTAAATCGCTCTTGCTATGGCAGACAACGCTGCGCGCAATTTCCTATCGCGTGCGCGTGCTGTATCACGACAGTTAAACATCCCGTGGTCCACTGTACGGAATGTGCTTCGAACTACTCTCAAATGTTATCCGTACAAGATCCATATCGTAGAGCAGCTTGCACCGCAAGGATTGAAGTTGACGACGGCTGGCCCTCGACCATCCTATGGACAGACGAAGCTGATTTTTCTCTGATGGGTGAGGTGAACACACAGAATTGCCGAGTGTGGGCATCCACATCTCCAGTCACTGTGCATGAAGTTCCTCTGTGTAGTGAATGTGTCACCATATGGTGTGGCTTCACGGCTACATTTATCGTTGGCCCTTTCTTTTTTGGACAGGTTGGCGGTCAGTGACCAAAGACGTGCAGTGTCACTGGCCAGCGTTCCTGCGGTATGTTTCGCCAGCATGTCAGACCCGCCCTACAGGAGCGAGACGCATTGAACTCAACAGTTTTCATGCAGTATGGGGCCCCATCGCAAATCGCTCGTGAAGTTCACCTGCTACTCCGAAACACATTTGGAAACGATAGAATTATCAGCTGGTCGTTTCCAAATGCTTGGCCGGCACTACCACCTGATCTCACTCCCTGTGGTTTCTGGTTGTGCGGGTACCCGAAGGTCAGGGTTTACCAGGGCAACATTCACACAAGTGCTGATCTGAAGCGCAGCATATCAAGAGAGGTAGCCGGCATACCTACGGACAAACTTCGTTCTACTGCGCAGAATGCAATCCTACGATTTTCTGACTCTTCTGGACACTGACGGGCGCCACATTGAACCCCTTTTGTTGCAGTAATAGTACCAGTATATAATGGTATGACGTACCGTAACAGCACATTAAATGTGTTTCAGTTGAATTGATTTTGCATTATTTCTCTTCCTCATGTCACTGACATTAATTATATCAAGTGTGGTCATTGTACGGTAATTAGTTTCCGTTTTGTAACGTTGCAAATGGGAGAAATTTAATTACAACCACCCGGTACATTTGTTTACATACCTCACATGAAGCTAATAGTGTATGCTGGTAGCTTTAAATCTGCTGTACAGTCTACAGCTTGTCATCTGCGAACAGCAAAATGTTTTTTATTTTTATTTTTTCCGTTCATTTCCGACTGGAAAATCATTATATATCGGGTTATCTAGCGTGTTACATAAGGTTTTTGAAGTTGTGCTGTTTTTTCCATTGCTTCTGTCATACTAAGACGCTTATTTCTTTTGTTGGTGTCGTTACACATGCGTACTGTATGACTTGTTAGCCAAGCACAGAGTTTCTGCCTCCATTTCATGTTGTGTGTCCATTTGTTTCGTGGCGTGTTTTTTTTCGGATGTGGCACGAGAAATTAATGTATTGTTGAAGCCTTTGATGCCACAAGATGTCGGGAGGACGACGGTTCAAACCCGTATCCGGCCATCCAGATTTAGGTTTTTCGTGATTTCCCTAAATCGCTCCAGGCATTTGCCGGGATGGTTCCTTTCGAAGGGCACGGCCGATTTCTTTCCTCACCCCTCCACAACTTGAGTTTGTGCTCCGCCTCTAAAGACCTCGATATCGACTGGGCGTTAAACACAATATTCCTTAGTTCCTTTCTTCCTTGCCACAAGACCATTATCTGCTTATAGTGTAAAACCCAACTAAAGTTAATTTAAATGTTTTAAAGGTAAAAATACGGTATGCAAATCATAAAGTGATATATTTAACAAATTCGATATAATATTAATTTAACACAAAACTTGATTGGAGGCAATATTATTTCGCCTCCCCTATTCCTACCCCCTCCCCGCCCCTCCTCTCCCACTCCCATACACGCTCTAAGAAGTGCTAGGATGTGCTAGCCCCACCCTACTTTTTTTTCAGAAAAGTAGGTCATATGTGTACCAACTATTCCTGAAATGGCTCAGAGAGTTCCAGAGTTATGACTTACACGTCATACTATGGGGCTAAATGTCATCGAATCTATCACTAGGTATCCTAGCAGCCAGAGACATACTGGTTTCAGTTCTAATATCACTCGTTTCCGATTATTTGTACATGTCATCTATTCACACCCATGCCTCATCCATGAGAGTGTTAAGAATATCTCAGCCTTAGAGCTAGTTTTTTTCTGTTGGTAAGAAGGGTAAATGCCTTTGTAATGAAGCTGTTCTTAAGCTATGCTGGAACACACACACACACACACACACACACACACAAACAAACAAACACGGAGAAAAAGATAGGGATAGGGAGACCCTGCTGTCTATGCTGTGAACTCCTCCACACTAGGCATCCACCCGATGTTGGGCACCTGCCTTTGTCTACAACTAGCTGCCACCTCTGTCATCTGTTTGTCTTTGGACCACTCCTAGGCATGATGCTGCTGATGCATGATGGGTTCCATTCGGCTGGGGTCTCCTCCCAACTGTCATCAAACGACTCCTGGATGTCTCTGACGAATCCCCGACTGGTAGCCTGCACCTGTCAGCAACCCACACCTTACCCACCGCAGGGGGCTGGTGGCTGTCCATTGTTTGACGTAGCGACCCACTTGCAAAGGTCGCTGACACAGCGACTATACTGAGACCACCTTGCTGGTTTCTGGCATCTGTGCAGTGCCGACACACTGCTTTCTTTACGGTGGCATGGATTCTGCTGCCCGAGGTTGAGGCAAATTGTTGAAACCCCACCAACCACTACCGCATGAGTTCTTGCTACATAAAGAATGATGTTTATATATGGCTGCATTTCTGATTGCACGGCCGCTGGGGAACTACTGTTACATACCCGTCGTGCTCGCAATCCCGAGCTGTCGTCCTGTTATTTTAACTCTCAGTGACTGCTCGACCATCCTGACACTTACGGGGCCGCCTACCTGTAACAACTGGTGCCAGAAGTATGCCAGCCTGTAACAGCTGGTGCCAGAAGAGCCAGCGATGTCGACCAATGTCGTGGGTCATTATTGCAGCGTGGTGAGTGACGACAAAATGTTATGGCTGTTTGCTGTTAGAGAGGGTGGAGGTCTCTGGCCAGTTAGACTGGCGATTAGGTTCAAAGTGTGGTTTGTGAAAAGTGACTCTGAAATAGATTTGTACGACCTCAGAGAAAACACCAGAGAGACGTATGTGCGTATACACCCAGTCACTTGTATGCAGTGTAATTTGCTGGGACATAATGCCCCCTGTGCTCAGTCGCCACCTGTAATTTGTTTTAAATACACACATCAAAAGAAGTTTTGCATCACGCCGGTTCCCAGGACTCCTGAAGATAGACGTTGACTTTGGATATTGTATCACAGACACAGTCCCTTTGACTGCTCAGAGATGTCACTAATCCCCCAAAGATGTAAACAACCATGCATGAGCAGTGCCTAGTAGACGGAGGGGGTCCGACAGACGATCAGTTCCAGTCATTCCACCAGGAGGGAGGTACACGGTCTTTCGTATCCCGCCTGGAAGGCGGCGCGTGGGTCTGCTCCTGAGATCTGCAAAATAGGCCAAATGAAAGAAGCGAGTAAGAGCAGGTGTGGTAAAGCTCTTCAGTACTGCGTCCCCATTGTTACTTTGTGCCAGGAGAAGCTCTCAATTAGGGAAGTGTCCAGCCGTTTCGGAGTGAACCAAAGCGATGTTGTTCGGACATGGATAAGATACAGAGAAACAGGAACTGTCGATGACTTGCCTCGCTCAGGCTGCTCAAGGTCTACTACTGTAGTGGATGACCGCTACCTACGAATTATGGCTCGGAGGAACCATGACAGCAACGCCACCATGTTGAATGATGCTTTTCGTGCAGCCACAGGACATCGTTTTACGACTCAAACTTTGCACAATAGGCTGCATGATGTGCAACTTCACTCCCTACGTCAATGGCGAGATCCATCTTTGTGAGCACGATACCATGCAGCACGGTACAGATAGGCCCAACAACATGCCGCATGGACCGCTCAGGATTGGCATCATGTTCTCTTCACTGATGAGTGTCGCATATGCCTTCAACCTGACAATCGTCGGAGACGTGTTTGGAGGCAACCCAACCCGGTCAGGCTGAATGCCTTACACACACTGTCCAGCGAGTGCAGCAAGGTGGAGGTTCGCTTATGTTTTGGGGTGGCATTATGTGGGGCCCACATATGCCACTGTTGGTCATGGAAGGCGCCGTAATGGCTGTACGATACGTGAATGCCATCCTTCAACCGATAGTGCAACATATTGGCAGCATATTGGCGAGGCATTTGTCTTCATGGACGACAATTCGCGCCCCATCGTTCACATGTTGTGAATTACTTCTTCAGGATAACGATATCGCTCCACTAGAGCGGCCAGTATGTTCTCCGGACATGAACTCTATCGTACATGCCTGGGATAGAATGAAAAAGGCTGTTTATGGACGACGTTACCCACCAACCATGGATTTACGCCGAATCGCCGTTGAGGAGTGGGACAATTTGGACCAACAGTGCCTTTAACAAGGCACCGTGGACAGTATGCCACGACGAATACAGGCATGCATCAATGCAAGAGGACGTGCTACTGGGTATTAAGAGTACCGGTGTGCACAGCAATGTGGACCACCACCTCTGAAGGTCTCGCTGAATGGTGGTCCAACACGCAATGTGTGGTTTTCATGAGCAATAAAAAGGGCGGAAATGATGTTTATGTTGTTCTCTATTCCAATTGGTGTTGTGTGACGTCCTTAGGTTAGTTAAGTTTAAGTAGTTCTAAGTTCTAGGGGACTGATGACCATAGATGTTAAGTCCCATAGTGCTCAGAGCCATTTGAACCATTCTGTTCCAATTTTCTGTACAGGTTCCGGAACTCTCGCAACCGAGGTGATACAAAACTTTTTTTGATCTGTGTGTAAGGAGGCCTGGGCATAGCTAAGATTAACTGTTTCCCCGTGTTTGACCTATTATATTTTGTCCTGCTGTTAGATGTAAACGTTACGCTGAGTGAATCAGGGGAACATGTTGTTACCACTCCTGAAGCGCTTCACTCTTCATTAGATCAAGTGGCTCAGATGAGGACAGATTATAATTATAGACCTGCACAGGAGTTAAACTCTTCAAAAGAACGCAGATCTTCGTCCATTTTATCGATACAATTCCCAGATACTAATGCCACTGTATTGATTTCTCCTTTCTTGGCTAAGTCAGGGGAAGATGTGTTTGTGGACAGTTGCAAAGCTGGGCTGTTATTTATGGCCAAATTACGCTCAATAGGTGATACTAAAACGTAAGTGATCTATCACGAGGACCTGAGAAAGCTCTGACATCGGAAGTTCTGAGGAAATGCTGAGTACAGCGATATAGAAAACAAAATAGTTTTATGTATTGTGGGGAACAAGTAAACGGGTTGTCGCAAATACGGGGCAAACCCATCGAATGTTTCGTAGATAGAAAAAGGGAAATCAGTGTTAATAATTACTAGTTAATAGAGAGTGATGACACGAATAGGTTCCCTGAGCAGGGAGCAGAACAAAGGGCGCTTGACACAGTTTTATGGGGACTGCCGCGTGATGTGTCAAGCAAGGAACGCACACTATTCCCTATGGACTTAGCTAGAACCATAGGTACAACAATATTTTAGAAGAAATTCACTCAGTAACTCGAGTTCCTGATAGAAGTAATATTTTTCTCTTGGACGTCAAATGTTACTGCTGTGGACATTCGGGGCATATTTGGCGAGATTGCTGTCAGCCACAGTGTGGAAGATGTAGGAAAGTTGAACACCAGAAATGTGACTGTACGCAGAATAAGGATCATAATAGGAAGGGACGAAATGGTAAGAATTAGCCGTTAAATGATTAAGGAAGCCCGAGTGTCGGCGAGCGGCATTACCGGTAGATTTTAGCACTACTGCAACGTGGGTGGAAAGAACACAAGTTTTTATTGGACACAGATGTGCACATGCTTATGGCATGTTTGGACCTCAAGGGAAAGAAGCGGTTAAACTCTACACAGCGCAGAACTAGGTGATAATCGCATGCATTAGCTATGTTCAGGAATGTCAAATTTTCAGACGACAGATAAGGGAATATATGGAAGTTTTCCTCATATAGGTGATGGTTACTGCTCAGTCTTAAAATTAGATTGTTTTTGTAAGATTCAAGCTAAACTTGACATTGGGCAGTGCTCCTAGAAGACAGTGACACATTGTTAAGTCTGAAGAAAACTGTTGTCAGTGCCTCTCTGTCGCAAGCTTCGTCTCACATGGAAGGCGAACTGATTAAACTGCGTGCAAGAGGACTAGGGTTCAATTCACTCGATAACCTATCTTAAGACTAAGGAAATCTTTGTCTGAGCGTAGGAACAGAACTGCTGGTAAACGTGTTATGTGTGGTTGAGCCACTGAGGGAAAAGGATGAATTAGATAAAGCATGGTGTTTTGTGAACAGGAGTATTGTACACATGTGGGAAATACAGGGCGAGCACGTAGTACCTGTCACTATAGATAATTTTGGAACGGAAGACATGAATTTACCTAAGGGACTGTTGGTCGCCAGTTTGGATATTTTAGATGAAACTTCGAACCCTAACGATAAGGAAGCCAATAGTGTGCCTGTATTAAGTAAGAAAATAATACATTTGGAAGGAACAGAGAAATCAGCAATCGAGAAAATGCTGTTTCGGGGCCTGTTTAATCCCTGTGGACCTTTGCGAGTGATCCCAGTAACACAATACAGTATCTCAGCTGGGAGTGAATCGACTGCGTACTGTAAACACGTATATAGTGCATCACCTACAGCCGGTACAGGAGGAGTTCATTAACCGACAGATACGTGATGATATTATTGAGGAAATTACCAACCCCATGGTGCACAGTTGATAAACATACCAAAGAAGAGCGCAGATGTAATTAAGCCACATCAGTTTTGAAGTGATTACAGGTAGCTCAATATTCGTATGGTTATGGACATATATGGACATACATCCATATATAACAGAAATCCTCGAGAATTTGGGACAGTGTAGGTACTTTTCTATCAGAGACTTGTAGAGTAGCTTTCATCAGTTGAAAGCAGCACCAGAGTTCCAGTCCAAAACGGCATTTACATTTCCTTTGGGGCATTACCAGTAGCCCCAAGTGTCATTTGGTTTAAGGAAAGGGACAAATGCGTTCCAGCGTTTGTTGGATGGAGTGTTGAAGATGAGTCTCCAAACCAATGTATGTTGTAACTGTACGACATAATTATTTTTCCAAAAGATATGGAAGATGTGAAACGATTAAGTGAGGTTTTTAAGATATTATGCACAGCATACCTGACTCTCAATATAGCACTACACAGGAGGTAATGAATCACGATGGTTGCAGACAGATCAGGGACTAGTAGAGGTTTCGAACGTCAAAGATTGGAAAATAATTGCAGTCATTTTCAGAGTTAAAAACCATTAAGTTTAAGGAAATAGCATGACTGCTCATGCATTTATTGAAAAAAGTGTTATAATTTCCATTAGATATCAGATTGTGAAGGTGCATTTGAAAAATTGGAAGAGTTACTACCAATTAGTCCAATTATAGGACTTACCAAATTATAAAATGAATTCAATGTGTACCATAACAGCAATATACAGACATATTAGTGTGAGTCTGAGCAGAGTATTGCAGCAGAACATATGATGGATGAGCATGGGGTGTTACACTGTAATAATTCAACAAGGCCAGCGCAATGTTGCAACACAGTTTAGCTTGCTGAAACAGTGAACTCAGTGGTACTGTATCGACCAGTGCAGCAAGGGGCAAGGCAGATTTCCATACTGAAAGTGGCAGCAGCGTTTTAAGAGATGTGACTGGTAGTAGTGCACAACAAGTGCACAGCTGCTGGCTGTAAGTACTGGTCATTTTTATAATAGACTTGTTCTGTGTCACAGCCCAGCCAGGATGATGAGGCTGTGCCAAATAACGACGCCTTATGGACCGGGTAGCAGAGGTCACCTGTTTGAGGCCATGACATGGCAACAGTTCTGCCCATTATGCCTCTCCTCAGATATAGTGCCATGGAGCAGCTGGCCACAACATGTCATGTCCAATGACATGCCCAACTCCTGCCTGTGGAGCAGCAGGTTGCTTCCCATGCACACCAACCACCATCCACCATTGTCAGAGAGCCACTGTCAGGCAGCACCACGGGCCATAGCAGCCACAGCAGTGACATGTTTGCACGGGGTTCACATAACTGGATCACATAGTGAGGCCACTGGCATGGTATAGTACTGTGTCAGCAATATGGGGTGTGCAGGAGGTCAGCCCAGTTGAACTCAGTGACCAGCTAGCCACTAACCCAATGTATTGAGCAGTCCAGATGTGTCAATAAAAGAATCTGTTACATTTGCTGCTGCCTTTCTCTGGGCTCCCACCTTGTCTCCACCATCCACTCACACCATCCTGGCCCATAGCCCCACCCTGCACCATAGGCAACTATAACCAGAACTGGGCTGTGTGTTAACTCAAGATGTAGAGGGGAGGGAACTTCTGATTTCCTATGAGTCATGTCAGTTAAATAAGGTGGAGAGGAACTATTCTACCATGAAGAAGGAAATGTTGAGCCTCATTTATGGCATGAGCCACTTCTATTGTTATCTATATGGCAATAATATCTCACACAGCATTTGAATGCTTGCTGGGACAGGTCAGTAGATTAACGCAGTGGGCACTGAAACTAAGCAAATTCGATTTTGAAGTGATTCATGAACCTGGTAAAAATCAAGGGACTGCACGTAGCTTAATAGGAAAGTTGATATATTACAGAGAGCCAGAGAGTGAGGGTCTTCCCTTGGGGAGTAGCAAAAACTGAAGCTGCTGACTAGGACTCAAAACCATTTACAACATAGCTACAGTTCATTCCACACAACAATCTTTTATGCAAAACAATGAAACTTTGACTGTGTGTTGTAGCGCAGTCATGTTGCAGAAGGAAGTGCTAAAATAGCCACATGATCACACACTATCCAGCCATGGTGACCGTACGACTACAGAATGGCATGCAGCCAAGAATTACTGCAGGTGTATGCATAGGCAGGAATGGGAAAAATATGTGAAAAACTGTGTACCAGGCACACAACTGACTGAACTGAGCCATCAGTTTATTCCACTGCAAAGTTTGTCAAAAGCTAGTAAGGCTTTTGAAATGATAGTGCTCGATTTCTTGCATTATTCTTCACAAAAACCAGCAGGGAACTGCTGTATTTTCACCATAATTGACCATTTTTTGCAGTATACAGGAATCCAACTATGAGCTGTTTAACAGATAATGGCAATAAACCATGTATGCTTCAGACATGGTTAGCATGGGATTCACCAATAATGTAGCCATTCATTTATTTATTTTCCCCTTCTAATTCCCCCCCCCCCCTTAAAAACTAGTAGTGTTTTATAACAGAATGTTCTATGAATTGCTAGAAAAATAACTGCAACTAGTCTGTTAACAATAATAGCATAAATTATGTTATTCTCTGAAAGTGTTAGTTCAGTTATAAAACTGAAAACTGATTTCAGATCACAGTTCAACCTGCCTTAATTAGATTTTTATCAAACTAGTGCAACTAATCTCAGTGTGACTTCATCAATGAGGCCATTGTCCATTCCTTATCCAATTGCCATATGGCTGAGTTAGTATTTCATCCTTAATATCTTTGATGTTGACATATTATAGTGTCAACAAAAAGACATGTATTTTGATATTGTTTTGATTGTTATTTTTGTTTTAGATACAAGTTTCTGGCATTTGACTTTGATGAAAATGTTGAAGTCACAAAGGACAACAGTCGCCTGCTGCTAGTGAGACTCAAAATGGAAGGCTGGAAAATTGGCAGAACCAAAGTTTTCCTAAAATACTACAATGAAGAATACTTAGCCAGGTATGCTTTACTGTTTAACCACATTCTCACTAAAACCTGTAGTATAAGATGCAACTATATAGTAATGCTAATTCAGAAAACGGAACTCAAAAGAATTTATTGAAATAGAGAAATGATAACAAAACGCTTTGATTTAGTAGGTCTGATGAAACAATGCCGTATCATAGTAAGATAAAGAGTATTAATGACTCAGTTAAATGAATACAGACATAGTAATATTGTGGGGGAAAAATAGTACAATATGATATTCTGCAGAAGGTTTGATTCCATCTAACTTTAAAGGTGAAATTAAGTCCATTTTGCAGGAAGTATTATCTTGGAGAACTGAGTTTGTTACACAGATTTTTGTTCTGCTGTCTTTGTATCATGGCTGCAAGTGAATGCATTTTGACAGCAGTATTAAAGGAGAGTGCAACCGAGGGAAGTGGAAATGATGTTGTTTTAATAGCACAGTGCCATTACAGCATTATTGCCGAAAGCATTGCACAAAGGAAACAGGCATGCGAGGAAAAGTGAATATCAGAGCTACATGGCTGAAAAATACACTGCTGTGTAGCACAGTGGGAGACAATGATTTGGCCAAGAGCTTCAAGTCCACACTAGCTTTGTGCTGTAGCTCCAGATTGTTTGAGACTTCTCTAGAACTAACCGGTCTGAAAGTTGGCAATAAGTAACAGGAGAGACAAGCACACTGCAAGATGAGGCAGATTAATTACAGAGGAGGCTACTTACAGAAGAAGCTTCTACGCAGAGTGAAAGATGTTCTTTCAAGCAGAGTGAACAATAATGCTATAAAGAAAGAACAAGTGGTGAAACAAATTATCAGACATAGAAAATTTACAGAATGTGCTGGCTTTTGTCCCTATTTATAATTAGCTTCCTGAACAGTATTTAATGAGAAAAAAACTAAATAAATGACGGGGCAAAATAATTTTGTAAGCACACTTTTATGGATGTAAAAAGTGACCAAAAACACCAGAAATGATAACCAAATGGCTGACTTTCTGTTGATAATGGATCAGCAGATTGAAAAACTTCCCTAGGCTGGGATCAAATACTTGAAAGTCAATTAATACACTGTACTTAATAAAGTTACTGAGTTTAATAATGCTGTAATAAAGATTCTTGAAGTTATCAGTTAATGGCCAGTATGGTAGGCCTATCTACAGAAAAAGAATCAGTGGGTGAACTCATTGAACATATACTTAATTTATGTACATTGTAGAGTTGATTTGTTGCTGTTGTTGTTGCTGTAGATAAGAAAAGTAAGTCCAAATCCTGGTATAACATCAACTGACCTAAGTGGGTAAAATGATCGCATTATTTGATGATTTTGAATTTCAACATAATTTATTTCTGTCTTGAAGTAATTCAAGTAATGAAATGAGCCTTGGTACAACTAAATTAAATTGGCACAGTGTGTGCCTCTAAGAACTGATTACATATTTATTAATCAAATCAGCACAGAGGCCACCTTGAAAGATTGAACAAAAGTGACAGACATCAATGTGAGGCCTGGGCCTTATATACATTTTGCTACAATCTTAAAAATTATTAAAACAGAAAGTAAATGAAATACAAGGAATTTTGACACATATAAGAATAGAAAATACCATGGTATAAATTCTAAAATAAAATGAAATTACTCAGCATATGACTGGTGTTATGCAATTCATATTCATAATTTAAATACTCGGATATGTAAATGTAACAATACATACTGCATTTTAGTGGATTACATGAAAAATATCGAATATAATTTCTTTCTTGCGTGTTTCCTAGTTTCAACAAAAATGTACTTTATTTTAGTAATAACAGTCTTTTGGGAAACAGTCTGCAAGTTCCTAAAAGTTTGAGACTAAGCTATTAGTTACATGAAAATCATAAAACGAATTAAAAAACAAATTACAATGTTATAAGCTCAAAGAAATGTATAACTTGTTGGGTTATTAAGACATGAATGAGGTAAACAGGAACTGTCCACTATAAAATTTAAAATAAGACATTGAGTGTTCTAACTTTATCACAGGGGTGAAACTGAAGAAACAAATGCCAACTTTACACAATGTATAGAAAATTAATGAACAAAAAAGAGATTTGCTTCAGATAGGTTTTAATGAATCACCCCAACAAAAAGTGTTAAAACATAATTGTGAAACCTACAACAAAAAATAATCAACAGATCTCAAGAAATTAGCGAATTAAGGGTTCAGAATTTTGTGTCTGAAATAGTGCATACACGTAAAACTGAGAACCAAATGAGAACAGTAAATCATTTTGCGCATACAGTTACCTTACTAAAAACATCTGGAGCTGTGTTAGACATCTACAGATCATATCATACTTATTTCTTGCCTATACGCTGTTGATTCATGTTAGATCAATAGTTATAATGTCAGTAAATTAACAAGAGAATTCGTTTCAATTACAAATGGGTCTACTTTCTGTCTGATATGACAGAGTTACAGATTTCCTTAGTCCTTAGTAAGTATAAACCATAATTTATGCATCTCCTGTACATAAATGCATTTATATAACAGTAATATCTTATAAATCATATTTTAACACCCACCAGCCATCATACATACTAACATATAGTAATATAACAGTTTCATTAGATTCCCAGTAAGTTATCTTCATAAATTTTTTTTTATTTTGGATCAGATGAAAGTTGGATTTTAAGTCTTTCACCATAGAATCTACAAATATATTCAACCTTAAACATATAACAGCAATTTAACAGATGTCAGTAATAATACCACATAATCAAAGAAAAGAAAACACTAGCTGAAAAGGAATAACTCAGTGGTGATTGCCCTTGAATATATGTAGGACATATTTTCATGTGTTGTAATTTCCCAGAGAAACAATACATGAGCAACAATAGACAAGATTTCAGATGTCTCGTAAGTAAGTGGAAGGCAATATAAAGAACAAACAGGAAAGCTGAAATGCACCTAGAACAGTAAGATACACATCATTATATCTCCATTATTTTCACAAGACATGATAATGCGCAAATAGCTGGAAGTACTCTTAGTCATGAAGGAAATAACTCTTCTGCAATTTCCTGAGTATTTAAGAAATTACATATTTTAATAACTGTTATCAAGAAATATAACAGTTCCATAGCCCGATCTTTAATGTATTATGTCATTATACAAATACTGAGCAATTAAAAACGTTTTGTAACATTTGAACTTTTATTGACGTATTGATTGTTCCATAAAATCTAGTGAAAATTTATGGATTCCCATAATTTGCTGTCAAAATATTTTGATCCGGAGTTTTCTAATGAATCTCAGGAATAAAATGGCAGATGTGCACTGACTGTAACTAGCTGCATAATCAAGCAGCTAAATTTAAAAGTATATACAAAACAGTAGTGTGAGCTCCTCTAATTAAGCCTCTAAGATCATATCCACAGTGTAACCATAAACTGCTATTTAGGTAATACTTGCACAGGTGCACCTTCACCAGAAATTAATAGGTTACATGGAGAGGCCACCATTGTAAAGGTTGACATTTTCTAACTCAAATCAATCATCCTTATTGACTGAACTTCCAGAAGCATGTTTGTTGTATAGAAAACTGTGTCTTTTGATGACATACAGCACATACTGGTTTGTTTCAGCCACTAGTCTCAGCTTCCTACTGGATGCATGTGTAGTGTGGTGTATCAAATCAATAGTATGACATTATCTGGGAATACATCTGGCATGACTAAAAGACATCCAGCACAAATAAAAGATAACAACAGAATAATGAAACTGTTTACAGTTTTAAAACAGGCACTATTGACATTGCTTACTTGATTTGCATAAATAAAGATGTAACATATATGGTCACTATGGTGATGGCATTTGATAGTGGCTGTGGCAAAAATGGGTTCTATGTATCATTGGCTATGGCTAACCTGGATACCAGACAGTTATTGTTAACTTCCATAAAAATGTTGCCAGTGTGCACAGCAGCAAAACCAAAGCTATTCAGTGCTACAATACTGTCAGAAGTCATTTTTTCCATTTCAGAGTAAAACATTTTTTTGGTCTTCTCTCTCATTTATTGTAAGTCTGCTTATAGTTTACATTTCAATTTTATGATGCATTTGCCCAAATATTTATGCCAATAATATTCTTTATGATGTAGTTGTAGTGTCATGACAGTATGCACAAACAGCTTTACTTAAAGATGAAAAGTAGGCTGATGTTCCATCACAATGAAAATGTATGATAAATGCAGGCCATATCTCATGTCTGCAGCATTTTATAATGGTTCCTACATCTGTAGTAGCTGAAAGGAACTGATAGTTCAGTCTAGGTAGTGGAGAACCATTGTAACATCAAACAGTTTCTTCTGCTGCCATGCACAATGACAGTCATTGCTATGAGAACCACACATTTGTCTGGTATGATATCCATCTTTGCCAGTGATTCACAATGACTATTGAAAAGATCCACCTTTTTCCCAGCCAATACAGCCACCAATAGCAATTTTCATACCACAGTGTCTAAATAAAAACAGAAATGCAAGCAAGCAATGTAATTAGCACTTTTTTATAATTCATATTCTTCCAAAGCTGTTGTTAAGTGTAAAACTTGTTTGTTAGCTTTGTGGTCATATTTTAAAATTGTAATTGGTTTGTGTTTATCTTTTATTTTACTAGTTGAGCCCTCTCTGATATATTTCTACTCCACATTTTATCAGGTGGATGGAGCATATCCATACATAAACCCCTTCAAGTGGTTCAAGATTAGATAGTCATACTTACTTAGCTGTTCTGTGATTTGTGTCTATAATTTAAGGGAAATACCAGGATGATGCCTTCAAAAATGGATATGGTGTATTTCCTTCTCTATTCTCACTCTAATTGAGCATGTGCCCCACATCTTATTTCCTATTTGTCTATGGGATGCAAAACTCTAACCTTTTTTTTACCCTTTCATGCAAAACCCAACTGTAAACTGAAATCATGACTGATGAGCTCTTCCAGAGGCCTAATTCATACCAGTTCCTTATTGATGGTGTTCAAAAAGACTGGTGTATGGGCCACAATTTTCATTGTACTGTTTTATATTGAATGACCCTTAGAAATACAATGCTGTTCAATAGCAGTTTTATTAGCTTGAAGGGGGCAAGGCTGAAACTAATGTTCCACAGTGCACTCCTGAATACTGTGTGTTGTTTGCTCTGTATAAATTTTGCCACATTCGCAGGGAATCCTGTAAATTTCTGTGTAATGTAGTGACAAAATGCCTCTGGCCAAGGCAGGCATCAAATCCTGTGTTAAGAACACCCTTCTGTTTACATAACCAACATTTTCCTGATAATCCTGTGACGAAATATGATTGGTATGTTAATGGGAAAGTGAGCCTTCAGCTTGGACATATTCAAAGGAACAAGCGGATTTACAGCAGTAGTGCATGTTCTCAAATGATACCTTCACAAAACTCTGCAAGTACACCACGCATGTGTTGATGGGTGCTTAAATAGAGGAACTCAGCTTATTTGCATTAGTTTATTACTGAAGATCATCAGAACACTCTGAACCAAAATATCACACTGCAGGTTATGGACATTTGACAGTATCCCAAAATGTGATAGGACAAATTGTTTAACTGTATGTGTTCAAATATAATAAGTTACTAATTCATTGTCATCACCATTTTCAGAACATATGAAATACAAGTCAAGAAGATAATAAAAGTACAAACAATGATGAGAGCTTTCCTGGCTAAAAGGAATGTGGCTGGCAAATTAAAGAAATTCCGCCAAGACTCTGGTAAATCAATATCACTATCAAGAGATGATTCATTAGCAGATTCTAAGGATCCAACTGTTACAGAAACAGAAACAAAAGATGAAACACAGAATGAAACAAAAGATGTACAAGGAGCTGCAGAAACAAAGGAGGAACCTTTAGCTGATAATAATGATGACCCCCTTCTCGATTCAAAAGATGAATCACTTCCAGAGTCTAAACATGAGTCACTTCCTGATTCCCCTGCATCTGATGACGAGGCATTATCAGATAAGGATGCAGCTCTGCTGGATTAAGTAAAGTTTACTTGACAGTTTTTAACAGTCAATGTGTTGTTACACATTCGGTACTTGAAATTTCTATTGACTGATAGTATAGGTCATGGGTACTATACGTTGTTGTACATAGCTACATTAGAAAGAAACAAACATGCAATCTTTATATGGACTTATGAGAGAATGTAGCAATTCTGGAATATTTTAAGGACATATTAGGCTCTTCTATAAATCTTTTATGCCACAAAAAAGTAGAGTTGTGTATAAACACATAATATGCTTTTAAAATAACAATTGTTGGTACAACAATTCAAAGATAGAGTACATCACTCACATTAAGTATCAGCTATTACAAAATGCTCATATAAAGTAATGAAGTAAGTGGGTAAACAGTAACAACAGTTACATGTGAAACACCAATTTTTGTTCTGCATGAACAGGGTAACACTATACAAACAAAAATTCTTTAGGTGCATTGTAGACATTCTATCTGTTGTATCTGGTCTGTTGGATAGAAAGATTCAAGTGAAATACACACTGCACCCTTTCAGGACATAGGTTCCTATGCTTTTATGAGCACGCTACAGAGATGTGTAATGCCACCAACTGTAATTTTACAGTTAGTTTCCTCCTCAGACTAAAAATATTCTACATTTGCATTAAAAAATGCATTTATGCAAACAAAGATTGTTCTTTATAATTAATTTTCATTCCACCAGGACTTTACACTACCATATAGATTGATATTTTGTAGTTTTTCCAAACAGGTAATAATGTTTTATAGGAATTACACAGAAATGAGTGGACCCTCAGAAACTATCTCATATTTTGGTACAATTTTTTGCCTCTCAAAACTTTTTCAATAATCTCACTATAAATAATTGTAGTGAAATACACAACCCTTACTGACTGCTCATCTGAAGAAATATTTCTGCCTGTGTACCATCAATTTTTTTCTTATAATAATATTTATATCAACCATCCTTACTTCTTACTCTTCTGTCACAAATAGTAATTTTGTTATAGTTAATAAAGTTATTTTATGTTATTTGTGTAGTAAACTAAGAGCAGTTAAAAATCACATCTACTTGTAACAAAACACTGTCTCAAATAGCCAACAATTTTTTAACTGTAAAATGTTCTCCAAGATCTGTTGATGTTAATATTCGTGTTATAAAATTTATACATTTCAACTGTCAAATTGAATTGCATTTATTTTGACAAAATAAATGAGTGAATGTTGAAGTATGCCACTGTTTTGTGCTACTGAATTTCTTCAGAAGTAAGCATTGTTTATCATATTGATTCTTTGCCATTTTGTTGAGAACTCGAATATTATACACCCACTGGTTTTGGAGGTATTTTACAAAGATCGTGAAAAACCATCAGCATATGGTACTGTTTTCAGTATGATAAAGAATACTTGCTTTTTCCCCTGCTATTCCTTCAGACTTGTATCAGACAAGTGTAATAATTGTTGAAGAAACTACAGAATTTCTTCAGTTGATGCAGTCATAGTGAAAGTCATTTAAACTGAAATCAGTTCACAAAATATGCATAAATAAATATGTGAGAAAAATTAATGTTTCTCTACATCATACAGTCTTCTGATAACAAAGGAGAAAGAAAGTGCTGTAGCTTTATTTGGAACATGGAATACTTACATGAAAAATAGTATGAAACACTAATAATCAGTCACCCCAAACTGAACCAAAGAATATCCAAATCTGATGCAGCTATGATGAGTCAGTGAATACAGAAAGGAAACTATAAAATCAAACTTCGTAATTCCATTGTAGTATCATCTGGGTCTTTTTAATAAGTGTTGTTTCAAGGCCCTCAAGCCTGGTCTGTTCAACCATTACTGCTGCCATGAACTTGTGGGGATCGAGATGTTACGTACGGTAATATCGAATCCAACATTATGTATTTGCTCGTTTATAATGAATTAACTTTATTCTGATCATGTCAATACAAACACATCCACTCAAATACAGAGTTAGGAACACATTGAGATCAACAGTTTTCAAAGATCGTGTCGTGGCAGGCGCTAGTGCAAGGCGCGATCGGACCATTTCTCGATGTCTTGGTAGGCACGACCAGCGGAGGGAAGGAGGCACAGAAGGTGTCCACAGGTTGACTGTGCCATGCTGCTGATGGCATGGTGGAAGCAGAAGGTGGCGGCGTGTCGGTGGGGAGAACATCGTCGTGCCGAGGCTGTGCTGCGCAGCGGGGTTTTGATCCGATCAGAGACGCGGAGTGCGTAGAAGATGTGATGCAATGTATTGCCAAAGTATTTGCCTGCAAGCACCACGGTAAGTGCAACGAGTCCGGTAACAGTTTGTTATTGGCCGTATGACATATAGGAGCAAGCATGCTGTGGCTTAACAGGTTGCGTAAGACATGCCGGATGAGCAACACTCGTGGTACTGATGGAGTTATAGAGGTGCTTGATGACACAGCAGGGGAGAAAACAGCAAGCTGCACATGACTGACCTTGGCGGCGGATGACTTCAGTGTAGACGGAAGCATCACCTCAGAGTCCATGGACGGTGAGTGTGTTACAGCGGTAGATGGCAGGATGTTCCAAGCGGAAGTGACAGTGTTGGTGTTTTGATGTGCGAAACAGCTGTGATCGAAGGTTGGGGGGGGGGGGGGGGGGGCGTGGCCTTGAGCACTGTACATGAGGCATGGCAACGGCATAATGTGAACGTGAAGAAGTCAAATCAGTGGATGAACTACTGGTCTGTGGCGGAGAGGCGACACAGTTCGATGGAACTGGAGTTGCGTGTGTGCTGTCACTGTCAGCACTGTGGTCGAGTCATGAGGCTGCAAGCTGCTTGCGCGAAACTGCTGCAAGGTTGTGTGTCGGAGCAGAAACAGCAGATGTGTTGGTTGAACATTGTGGAGGTAGTGAAGAGGGCTGCAAAGCAAGCAGCACTGGAATGGGGCTGGTTATGCTGTGGTACATTAACAAAGTGTCTGGAACTACCAAGGAGAGGTGGCAGTGGCGTAAATAAGATGCTTGTATCACATCAGTAATGTAGAATTTCCACTTGAGGCAGCATGATGATGACAGTTGTGACATCTGGGACATAGATCCATGTAGCGTGATCGTCAGGGTATTAGTTGTAGCTGGTAGTAACGGCAAAGGAACATCAGCAGTCGGAGGCAGAACAATGACAGGAGCATCTCGGTGCATGTCGTGCTCGGTCAGTGTCGACTGCAGCAGGTATAACTGATCTTGTGCCAACAAGTTGTATGTCGCAATTTGCTCAAGTAGCTGTCACAGTTGTTCAGGCAAAAATGTATGTCATGAAGTAGTCTGCTGTGTATCACTGAGTAAGATGGGGTCGAAATCAGAATCTGTCTCTATCAAAGGGTAACCTGGCGTACAAGACAAAGTCGGCAGCACAGTATTGACGAAACAGTTCGAGTAGAAGAGATCGTGTGTGCGATCGTGAATTTGAAACTCAGTAGTCAGTGGCGGTGGAGTGAGAACACGTTCACTGCTGTATGAAGCATTGATATGGCTGAAATCGTCTTCTGGGGTGGGTGAACAAGTTGCGGGTGCGATCAAGTAGTGAACGCTGGGCAGTAAGTGTGCATAGTGTCGGTGAGTTGTTGACAAGATGCGGGTGCGGTAGCCGTGGTGGGATCACATGTCACACAGCTGTTTGTTTTGACTGGGTCGAGGTCAGTGAGCAAGCAGCTGGCTGCCGTGATGTCACTGTCGGTAGCGGTCGGCCAGAGTGTGGCTCGGGTGCTGCGTAGAGGGAGGTGTGGCACGTTCAGTGTTGCACTGAGAAACAGCTGGCATTGTTGTTGGTGTAATTGGTGCGTTGTCATTCATCGGTAGGGTGTCCTTGATGAAATTGTTCCCGTGAATTTGACCAGGCATGCAATTTAGCCATAGTTCGGTGATCGTGTGAACTGGGATTTGCAACATAGTCTCCGTTTGTTGCAGTCCATTGTTTGGTATGATTGTCCATTATTGAAGCACTGCACAAAGTTAATTCATTACACAAAAGCAAGTCAAAATTGTCCAAATTAATCAGCAAAGGATCACTGCTCTGTCCAGAAGTGAAATTACTGACGCGCTGTGTGGGTTTCAACCGACAATCTGTGCACCTCGATCGCATTGTCGATGTGTGAGGTCGTGACAAAAGTTACCAAAACACACGATTCACACAAGAGTCGGGAATTTACACACTAATTACACTTCCTGTACACTGCATCCAGATGCAGTGCGATGCAAAGTCGATGGACATAGAAATCCAACAAAGGGTTGCTGCATTTTGTCCATGGCTATGTTCCAGTACACATTTCTGGCGTCGTAAGCAGTGTTCATGAGTGTCGGGGTCACCAGTGTTGGGATCAAGATGTTACGTACGGTGATATCGAACCCAACATTAAGTATTCGCTCGTTTATAATGAATTAACTTTATTCTGATCATGTCAGTACAAACACATCTGCTCAAATACAGAGTTCGGAACTCATTGCGATCAACGGTTTTCAAAGAAGTTCATTCTCAAAGATGAGGCTGTTGACTCTTGCAGTCGATAACTGCCACAAACTTGTGTCAGCTCTTGTCACTCATTCTTCTTTTCCTGGTAAAATTAATGTGAAAACAGCTTAAATAAAGCCAACAATAAATGTTTCCATGGATTCATTGTTGGCTTGATGGTCTAGAGGTATGCATATGCCTTGAAATCAAGAGGTAGTGGGACTGGACACCAGCTGAACCACAGAATCTTTTCAGTTTTCTTTAACCTAGACTTCACCTTTTAATGATGAGAAGATTAACCGGGAACAGCATGTGGTTTTGATTCTATGTTAAACTGTAGGTCCACTATCCCCTATAGGATTACTGGGGTATGTTATGGACACACAAGTCACTGTAGTGGCATTGAATTGAAAGATGCACCAGTCTGATGATCTACATGAAACTATTATTATTAACAGCTTCATTTCATTTTCTTGTTTTGGTTAGGTATTGCTATGTGTGTAACATTAATCACCATATTTTATTCTGTTTAACACATACATTTACAGTCAATAGCTGTCTTATAGTGAGTTTCCAGTGCATAAAATTAGGTAGACAGCATTAAAATGAAAAATCTTTTTAAATAGTGTTTCATAGCACTATTTGATTTTTACTGTATAATAAACCAGTAAACAAACAAAATGTGTTTCATGTCAAGTTATTCCAAAATTAGTACTGTGGGCACAACAAATGCTTGTTTTGCAACAATATTAATATATAAAATGTGTGTTACTGTTAAGCTTTTTCTTACCAGTTGGTATTTCTATGTTTACACTGAACTCACATATTTACCACATGTGAGAGAAACTGGCCCATCTATAGCAGTTTACTACACTTACACAACAGTAAAAATTAAATGCTGTACAACAGGATTGTTAAAGCTATTCATCTTTCACTCTCACTCACTCTGTTCATGAAATCCATACCATAACTGAATCTTCAGGGATGTTGAACATACTGTGAGGAGTCATATGTTGAGATAAAATGCATTTCTGTGGAGTAATTACAAGTAGCAATTCCTAGTATTATTTTGCTTGCATCATTAATAATTGCTATGAACAGTAAATGAATATATATCAATGGTCCACACACCTTATGTTAAGTCACATAATTACTGCCAATATGAGAATTTGTTATGTTCATCAGAGATGACCACAATCTGATAAATGTGAACATGAAATTCTATATATAAGTTTTTTTTTTCAACTATTCATATTTCCTTCTCATAGACTCAGTCCACAAAATTCAATATGAAGAAATTTTCACAGGTGTGGAGCAAGTCAATGAAAAGGGTGTAAAAGATATATTGAGGAATTATAATCGGTATCTGAATCGAATAACAACCAACTCTAATAATAAAATAATAGACATTCTAGGATGAAACTATAAACAAATATGAGTTAAGTAACAGAAAACAATATAAAAGTAACAGACTTAATTACTCTGAGCATTTTTCTACTTCTTCTTCTTTTATTTTTCTTCTTCACAACTAAATTAGGTAACTGCTTTGATGATGCTGATGATGAAGATACATAAAATCTTATGAGTGGGTGTGCTTAAAATAGGAAAAAAACTTAAAAACTTCCACTCAATATGAATGTTTCCTAGAATGTTCAGATAAATGCCTACATTTTAGACTGACAGACAAAAGTGTGGCAACAAAACTTGATTAACATTGAGTAATGAAATTTCTGGAATGCATTTGTCTAGGTAAATAATTAAGTGATTAACATTGAAAGATCACAGTAATGAAATTTCAGGAATACATTGGTCTACATAAATATTTAAGTGATTAGCAATGAAAGATCACAGGTTAATATAAACATGAGATAAACCATTGCAGATGTGAAATGCTGGTACATTAATAATTGGTGTAACTGCCAGAATGTTGAAAGCAAGCATGCAGACATGCAAGCACTGTGTTGCACAGGTGCCAAATGTCAGTCTGTGGGATGGAGTTCCATGTTTGTTGCACTTGTAAATCAGTACAGGCAGAGTTAATGATGTTTGTGGATGATAATGGAACTGGCATCTGATGATGTCCCAAATGTCCTTGATTTTAGACACATCTGGTGATTGAGCAGGCCAAGGCAACATGTCCACACTCTGTACAGCATGTTGGGAATAACAGCAGTGTGTGGGCAAGTGTTATCCTGTTGATAAACATCCGCTGGAAAGCTGTTCATGAACTGCAGCACACCAGGTTGAATCACCAGATTGATATACAAATTTTCAGTCAGAGTGCATGGGATAACCAAAGGAGTGCTTCTTCTGTCATACAAAATTACACTTCAGACCATAACCACAGGTGTAGGTCCACTGTGTCCAGCACACAGACAGATTCATCTACATCTACATCTACATGACTACTCTGCAATTCACATTTAAGTGCTTGGCAGAGGGTTCATTGAACCACAATCATACTATCTCTCTACCATTCCACTCCCGAACAGCGCGCGGGAAAAATGAACGCCTAAACCTTTCTGTTCGAGCTCTGATTTCTCTTATTTTATTTTGACGATCATTCCTACCTAGGTAGGTTGGGCTCAACAAAATATTTTCGCATTCAGAAGAGAAAGTTGGTGACTGAAATTTCGTAAATAGATCTCGCCGCGACGAAAAACGTCTTTGCTTTAGTGACTTCCATCCCAACTCGCGTATCATATCTGCCACACTCTCTCCCCTATTACGTGATAATACAAAACGAGCTGCCCTTTTTTGCACCCTTTCGATGTCCTCCGTCAATCCTACCTGGTAAGGATCCCACACCGTGCAGCAATATTCTATCAGAGGACAAACAAGTGTAGTGTGTGCTGTCTCTTTAGTGGATTTGTTGCATCTTCTAAGTGTCCTGCCAATGAAATGCAACCTTTGGCTCACCTTCCCCACAATATTATCTATGTGGTCTTTCCAACTGAAGTTGTTTGTAATTTTAACACCCAGGTACTTAGTTGAATTGACAGCCTTGAGAATTGTACTATTTATTGAGTAATCGAATTCCAACGGATTTCTTTTGGAACTCATGTGGATCACCTCACACTTTTCGTTATTTAGCGTCAACTGCCACCTGCCACACCATACAGCAATCTTTTCTAAATCACTTTGCAACTGATACTGGTCTTCAGTTGACTTTACTAGACGGTAAATTACAGCATCATCTGCAAACAACCTAAGAGAACTGCTCAGTTTGTCACCCAGGTCATTTATATAGATCAGGAACAGCAGAGGTCCCAGGACGCTTCCCTGGGGAACACCTGATATCACTTCAGTTTTACTCGATGATTTGCCGTCTATTACTACGAACTGCGACCTTCCTGACAGGAAATCATGAATCCAGTCGCGCAACTAAGACGATACCCCATAGGCCTGCAGCTTGATTAGAAGTCACTTGTGAGGAATGGTGTCAAAAGCTTTCCGGAAATCCAGATGTACGGAATCAACCAGAGATCCCCTGTCATTACTTCGTGTGAATAAAGAGCTAGCTGCATTGCACAAGAACGATGTTTTCTGAAACCATGCTGATTACGTATCAATAGATTGTTCCCTTCAAGGTGATTCATAATGTTTGAATACAGTATATGCTCCAAAACCCTACTGCAAACCGACGTCAATGATATAGGTCTGTAGTTCGATGGATTACTCCTACTACCCTTCTTAAACACTGGTGTGACCTGCACAATTTTCCAATCTGTAGGTACAGGTCTATCGGCGAGCAAGTGGTTGTATATAATTGCTAAGTAGGGAGCTATTGTATCAGCATAATCTGAAAGGAACCTAATCGGTATACAATCTGGACCTGAAGACCTGCCCGTATCAAGCGATTTGAGTTGCTTCGCAACCCCTAAGGTATCTACTTCTAAGAAACTCATGCTAGCAGCTGTTCATGTTTCAAATTCTGGAATATTCCATTTGTCTTCCCTGGTGAAGGAATTCCGGAAAACTGCACTCGATAACTCCGCTTTAGCGGCACAGTCATCGGTAACAGTACTATCGGCACTGTGCAGCGAAGGTATTGACTGCGTCTTGCCACTTGTGTACTTTACATACAACCAGAATTTCTTTGGATTTTCTACCAAATTTTGAGACAATGTTTCGTTGTGGAACCTATTAAAGGCATCTCGCATTGAAGTCCATGCCAAATTTTGCGCGTCTGTAAATTTTAGCCAATCTTCGGGATTTCGTGTTCTTCTGAACTTCGCATGCTTTTTCCATTTCCTCTGCAACAGCGTTCGGACCTGATTTGTGTACCATGGGGGATCAGTTCCATCTCTTACCAATTTATGAGGTATGAATCTCTCAATTGCTGTTGCTACTATATCTTTGAATTTGAGTCACATCTCGTCTACATTTGCATAGTCAGTTCGGAAGGAATGGAGATTGTCTCTTAGGAAGGCTTCTAGTGACTCTTTATCCACTTTTTTAAATAAAATTATTTTGCGTTTGTTTTTGGTGGATTTGGAAGAAATGGTATTGAGCCTAGCTACAACGACCCTGTGATTACTAATCCCTGTATCAGTCATGATGCTCTCTATTAGCTCTGGATTGTTTGTGGCTAAGAGGTCAAGTGTGTTTTCGCAACCATTTACAATTCACGTGGGTTCATGGACTAACTGCTTGAAATAATTTTCAGAGTAAGCATTTAGGACAATCTTGGAAGATGTTTTCTGCCTACCATCGGTTTTGAACAAGTATTTTTGCCAACATATCGAGGGAAGGTTGAAGTCCCCACCAACTATAACCATATGAGTGGGGTATTTATTTGTTAAGAGACTCAAATTTTCTCGAAACTGTTCAGCAACTATATCATCAGAGTCTGGGGGGTCAGTAGAAGGAGCCAATTATTAACTTAGTTCGGCTGTTAAGTATAACCTCCACCCATACCAATTCACACTGAGTATCTACTTCGACTTCACTACAAGATTGGTTATTGGCCCTCAACTGGACCCCTTCTAACCAACACATGGTCATCACTGGCATCATGGTAGAACCAGCTTTCATCAGGAAACACAACAGATTTCTGCCCTGCCCTCCAGTGAGCTCTCACTTGACACTACTGAAGTCGCAAATAGTGGTGGTTGGGGTCAGTGAAATGTATGCTACAGGACATACAGCATGGATCTGTATTGAGAGCAACTGTTTTGTAACAGTTCATTGTGTCATTGTGGTTCCAACTACTAGTTAAATAGCTGTTGCAGGTGCAGTATGATGTGCCAGAGCCATATGCTTAACATGATGATCTTCCTTCTCAGTAGTATCATGAGTTTGTCCAGAGCCTGGTCCTCTTGTGATTGTACATTCTTGTGACCACCACTGTCAGCAATCAAGTACAGTGGCTACATTCCTGCCAAGTCTTTCTGTAGTATCATGGAAGGCACATCCAGTTTCTCTTAGCCCTACTACATGACTTTCAAACTCAGTGCTCAGTGAGGTGTTGATAATGACGTCTTTGTTGCCTTAAAGACATTCTAGGCTAAAATTAAGTACCACATCCAAACACAAGATAACTAACACTAATGATCATTACAGTTTGTATTTAAAGAAAAGCTGATCTGCATTCTCACAGTGGTACTACTAGCACCCACTCTTATGTGAGTGGCATGAAACTTGAACAGACATCATCTTTCAGATGTAGAAACATGCCTCCTAACTTTTATGTTGCATAATTCCTTCTTGGTGCTGAAATTATTTTTTTCCATCAGTGTATATTGTAATCAGTAAATTCCTAAAACTACATTAACAGATAAATTCAATAGAGGAAGTGCACATATACTACAATGAAAAATACTTTGCTGGCTGTGTAATGCCCAAAAATTGATTATCCAGACACTCTGCAACATACTAATACTTCCAACGTAAAAATTTGGTTAGGTACTGTATCCTGAGGGCAAATGTAATTTCAAAATCCTGACCACAATTACTGTTTACTAAAAGTTAGAGATCACTTTTCCACTTACATTTACAGCTGAAATCTTGTCAGAATATGAAATACAATCTGTTAAAATGTAACATGTAATTATTTTTATGCAACATAAACCAGTATGGCCTTATCCTGAAACTGCTTGGCTCTCTGTATGAATTGTGATATAGCAGTCTGGAAAAGACAAATTGTGTCACATTACAATTCCTGCAGGCCTCCTTGGCAGCTATAACCTTCTTGCTTCTTTTCTCAAATTTGTATGTGTCCTCATATCATGCTGAATGATGCAGAGCTGTTATTCAATTGAAGTAGGATAAATGAGGCACTGATATTTTGGGTTGTTTTTCTTTGCTGGGTACATTTGCTGCAGTTTTTTATAGGGCACTTAGTGATATGGAGCAAATGAGAGGTTTCTTCCTCATGGGTGCACTGTTTGCTCCACTGCCTTTAGGACTGGATCTGCTCAGAACTTAACTCTGTAAATTCATGGGACTTCAAAACTTGAAGATATTGTTGGGGAATATTGCTGAGCATTTGAGAGTGTTCCTTGCTTTGAATTGACAGCATGCACTATAAGAAAACTGCTGTACTCATCCAAAATACCTTAAAATGCAGCATTAAAAATTACATTTATGTGTATTAAGTTTAGAACACAGTCTAGTCTAATCTCAGGCATCTTAAAAAGGTGTCAAACATCACCATTTCAGCACATTCATTTCTAAATGGCCTTTGTGCATATCCCAAAATGCTCCATTGCACATTGGTGGTTGTTACACAGTCTTTTAAAGTGGGAAAGCAAAGATATAGCATGGTATTCAAGTCTGTGCATGTACAAGCACATTTGTTCTTAACACACCATGAGAAGTTACACTTAATCACAATTAGGCAGGGAATGTGGATGGTCCAAATTGCTACAACTGACAGCCTAAAATACCTGATTTATTATCCTTAGCATTGGTCTGGCAGAGCTGTACACTGTACTTCCTTAGCCAAGTCAGTGTCATAAGATTTATTAAAAATGGAACAGACAGGTTCTGTCTTCCCTGTGCTGCCTAATGCACTTTAAAATATTAAGTGCTCTGAGAGGTCCTATTGCTGTTGATGACACACTGCTATTTAGCTCTGTCTATTGTACATCTCAGTATTTCTTTGCCGTGCCTTTCTCCAGTAGCTTCTTCTGTCTCCTTAGTTTTCAACATTTTCATTCTCCTACCAATGCATGAATCGTTTCTTTCCACTACATGCCTGTTACCATATCTATCTTATCACTTGTGTTTTTCTTTGTAATCCAGCTACTTTTATGTTGTTGTGTTGTTCAGTCTAGAGACTGGTTTGATGCAGCGCTCCATGCTACTGTAACCTGTGCAAGCTTCTTTATCTCCAAGTACCTACTGCAACCTACATCCTTCCAAATCTGCTTAGTGTATTCATCTCTTAGTCTCCGTCTAAGATTTTTATCCTCCACACTGCCCTCCAGTACTAATTTGTGATCCCTTGATACCTCAGACTATGTCCTACCAACTGATCCCTTCCTGTAAAATTGTCCCACAAATTTTGTTCAATACCTCCTCACTAGTTACATGATCTTCCCATCTAATTTACAGCATTCTTCTGTAGCACCACATTTCAAAAGCTTCTATTCTCTTCTTGTCCAAACTATTTATCATCCATGTTTCACTTCCATATACGACTACACTCCATACAAATACTTTCAGAAAAGACTTCCTGATACTTAAATCTATACTCTATGTTAACAAATTTCTCTTCTTCAGAAACGCTTTACTTGCCATAGCCACTACTTTGACAGTCATCAGTTATTTTGCTTCACAAATAGCAAAACTCATTTACTACTCTGAGTGTTTCATTTTATAATTTAATTCCCTTAGCATCACCTGATTTAATTCCACTACATTCCATTATCCTCATTTGATTTTGTTGATGGTCATCTTATATCCTCCTTTCAAGACACTGTCCATTCTGTTCAGCTGCACTTCCAGGTACTTTGCTGTCTCTGACAGAATTACAATGTCGTTGGTGAACTTCAAAGTTTATATCTCTTCTCCATGGATTTTAATCCCTACTCCAATTTTTTTTTTTTTTGTTTTTTTTACTGCTTGTTCAATATACAGATTGAATAACATCAGAGATAGGCTACAACCCTGCTTCCCTTTTATACCCCTTGACTCTTACAACTGCCATATGGTTTCTGTACAAATTGTAAATAGCCTTTTGCTCCCTGTATTTGACCCCTGACACCTTCAGAATTTGAAAGAGAGTATTCCAGTCAACATTCTCAAAATCTTTTTATAAGTCTACAAATGCTAGAAACATAGATTGCCTTTCCTTAACCTATCTTCTAAGATAACTTGTAGGGTCAATATTGCCTCACGTGTTCCAGCATTTGTACGGAATCCAAACTGATCTTCCCTGAGGTTGGCTTCTACCTGTTTTCCCATTTGTCTGTAAGGAATTCATGTTAGTATTTTGCAAGTGTGACTAATTAAACTGATAGTTGGGTAATTTTCACACCTGTCAACACCTGCTTTATTTGGGATTGGAATTATTATATTCTTCTTGGAGTCTGAGGGTATTTTGCCTGTCTCATACATCTTGCTAACCAGATGGTAGAATTCTGTCACATCTGGATCTCCCAAGGCTGTCAGTAGTTCTAATGGAATGTTGTCTACTTTTTGACTTGTTTCGACTTAGGACTCTCAGTGCTCTGTCAAATTCTTCACACAGTATCATATTTCCCATTTCATTTTCATCTATGTTCTCTTCCATTTCCATAATAATGCCCTCAAGTACATCACCCTTGTATAGACCCTCTGTATAGCCCTTCCACCTTTCTGCTTTCCCTTCTTTGCTTAGGACTGGTTTTCCTTCTGAGCTCTTGATATGCATACCGGTAGTTGTCTTTTCTCTAAAGATCTCTTTAATTTTCCTGTAGGCAGTGTCTGTCTTACCCCTAGAGATACATGCTTTTACATCCTTATATTTGTCTCCTAGCCATCTCTGCTTAGCCATTTTGCACTTCCTGTCGATTCATTTTTGAGACATTGTAACTCTACCACCCTATCTTATATAATAAATATCTAAAGTCAAACTCATATGGTCTAAGCAGTTCTTCTACTGTAATAAACACAGTTTTCAACACTCTGAGCAATATCAAGATGACTGGAAATTACACTAAAATTATACATAACCTGTTGTTTTTGTTGCTGCCTTCATGTTGTCGAATTCTTCTTTTGAAATTTTCCTGGTTTTGTATTTGCATGTGGCTACTATGTAATAAAAGGAGTCATGTGCATTTTCAATTTAATCATCGTTTATTTGATCTCCACATGATATAAACAGCATTACCGTAAGATCAACTGTCCAAAGCACGTCAAGACAAAACATACTGAGATAAAACACTAAGACTGAGACAAAAGAACTGAGAGCAAGCAACACTGCAACATTCCTTTATATAGATTTTTAACAATGAATTTCAAAATAACCCATAATTAATTTGGTACAATTTTGATGTTACAATTAAAATTCACAAAACCTAAAGAAACTTATATTACAGCCGAATAATGTATAAAATGGTACAAAATTGAATGACATAACTTTTATAGTATCATCTGTGATTTTAAATATGAAAGTCAAACTGAACTTTAATTACAATAATGTCTTTCATATTATTTCATAATTAGTTACAGTATGGATTTTGTTGCTAACATTTATTAATACAACAGAACTCATGCTTTATCTGATTACATACATAAAATTCAGAAATATGGCCTTAAATTCTAGAAATCAGGAAGTTGGGTGGTGTAAACAATGCAGAATTGATTAAAAATGTAATTACAAAAAATATTAATTGCAAAGGAGGTTATAAAAATAAATAACAAATGAAAAACCTCAATTGGTAATAACATATAAGCTTCTTTCTGCTATCGGATTTTTTAAATTACCATTCTGTCAATTAAAAGTCTTGATTTTTCATACCAATATTTCTGCAGTCTTTAATTATTTACTAATACAGAATGCTCACTACAATTTTATGAAATGATGACTAATTTGGCACAGGCACAGGTTCTGATTAATAATGTCAGTCAGTTAACAATTAGGAATGTACTTGGTGATGAATCCAGAATGTTACATTTACTTATATAGACTTTAGGACATACAGAACTGTAGGATACCTACTTAATTATACAGATAGTATATGATATTGAACTGGTAGCATAATGGTGATTTGAAATGTTATGGAGCTGTACCATTATAATGTCTGTATTCCTTTTTGCCTGCTACATTTACTGCATTTTTATAGTTTCTCCTTACATCAATTAAATTCAATATCTATTCTGTTACCCAAGGATTTCTACTAGGTCTTGTCCTTTTACCTGCTTGATCCTCTACTGCCTTCACTATTTCATCTTACAAAGCTTCCCATTCTTCTTCTACTGTATCTCTTTCCCCTAGTTCTTGTCAACGATTCCCTAATGCTCTCTTTGAAACTCTCTACAGCCCCTGGTTCTTTCAGTTTATCCAGGTCCCATCTCCTTAAACTCCTTTTTGCAGTTTCTTCAGTTTTAGTCTACAGTTCATTCACAATAAATTATGGTCAGGGTCCCCATCTGCCCCTGGAAATATCTTACAATTTAAAACCCATGGATGTCAGGAGTGAAGCTGTGCATCATGCAGCCTATTGAGCACAGTTTGAGTTGTAACATGACATTCTGTGGCTGCACAAAAGCCATAATCTGTAGGTAGTGGTCATCCACTGCAGTAGTAGCCCTTGGGCAGCATGAGCAATGCATGTCATCGACAGTTCCTGTCTCTCTGTATCACCTCCATGTCCGAACAAAATGGCTTTGGGTCACTCCAAGACGCCTGGACACTTCCCTTGTTGAGAGCCCTTCCAGGCACAAATTAACACTGCAAATGCAATCAAGCTGTGGTTTTGACTGTCTTGGCATGGTTGAACTACAGACAACACAACCCGTGTACCTCCTTCCTGGTGGAATGACTAGAACTGAACAGCCGTCGGACCCCTCCGTCTAATAGGTGCTCCTCATGCACGGTTGTTTACATCTTTGGGTGGGTTTAGTGAGATCTCAGAACAGTCAAAGGGACTGTGTCTGTGATACAATCCACAGTGAACATCTATCTTCAAGAGTTCTGGAAGCCAGGGTGGTGCATATTTTTTTTTTTTTTTTTTTTGTGTGTGTGTGTGTGTGTGTGTGTGTGTGTGTGTGTGTGTGTGTGTGTGTGTGTGTAAATACAAGTGAAGTTTGCCAAGGTAATGCACCATGGAATCACTACTTTTTTCTCCTGTCAGTGCTGTAAACAAAGCGTTGACTAGTAGGAAAATGTATTTAAAGGATCTTTGTATGGAGAAGTTTGTCATCAGAAGTGACAAATGGCAAGTGTGTTATTGACAAGATAAGAATGAACTTCATATGGTTCTATCATCCATGTATTATTAGAATTTTTCAATAAGGCATGGTAAGTTTTTCTCAACAAGACCTACATCTACATACGTACTTAGCAAACCACTGTGAAATGTTTGACAGAAAGTCCTTCCCATTGTACTCATTCCATTTCATAACCCCAAAAATTATTACATGCAGGCGTTTCTATGAGTTGACTGATTCCAGATGTGGCTCACTGATGTTGTAATCACAGAGTACCATTTTTCTGCATTTTGTGAAGTGCACAATTTTACGTTTCTCAACTTTTAAGGGGAGTTGGAATGCCGTATCCTGACAATGTTAAATTTATTGACCTGGCTTCACTGTATTTCAGGAACCACTGTAGCCATTGTCATGAAACTTTTACAGGACATTAAACTGTATATTCTTAGTCTAATGAACTACAATAATTGCATTTCAGCCACTACTTTTGAAAATACAATTTTTTAATTACTCCGTTAAAATTTTGTGTATTTTTTTGTACATTATCCAAAATAACTTTAATTATACAAAACATTATGTTCTTCTTATAGTTCAGTAGACTCAGGATATGTATGTTATTACTCCCTGAAAATCTGAATACTCTACTTGAAGTGGTTTTTGAGATTTAGGGAAAAATGCAACAGAAAATTTATATTTTCAGGAATGGCTTCTAAAGTTTCAAAAGTGTGCAACTCACTTAATATATGCTTAATTTTTTTTTAGTCACTCAGAAGCCCCCTGTACCATATTGTATATCATCCTCTTGACCTTTTTCCAAGTTTTTTCTTATTTTCTTCTTTCTGGACTCCTTAGTGTTCAACTGTACTGCATACTATGCTTTATCAATGTGAACCCTGTCCATCCGTTCAAGTTCTCTGATGCAGTTTGCTCCAGGATTAATTCCCTATGCTGTAGCACTTTTACCCTACCAATGTTTCCATCATTAAAAGCAATAACAGCACCACTGTCCCCCCACTGTAGGGTCATCATTCCAACAAAAACATTTTTTGGTAAGCTAGTCCATGTAAGATTATTGAATGACTCATTAAAATTTTGAGTCTGATCATGCAGACACTTCTTCAGTAATTCAGGGTTTGCCAGGTCTCTCTAAATAGGTTTTATGATAGCCACGACTGCTGCTGGGGTGGAATGTTTATGGCTGTATGAACTGTTTCAGTACTGGGCATTGCGGTAATTGCACCTTTAATCAGGTCCAGGAGGGCAAAGGTGGTGTATGTGTTTTTCATCAGTTGACAGTCTGTGGAAGAAGGTAGCCCATACTGCCTGCTTCATTTTCAACAAATCCTCAGTATTATTTCTATTGGCCATCCCATAATACTGCTGTAGTTCATCAGTCATTTTGGCTGTAAGCCTGCCTCTTATGGTTTTACCTTTAGAAAGTTTCTTGTCTCTCAAACTTTGTTTCGACTCCCTCAAGGTGCTCATCCTCTTCTGGACATGACCAACACATTCCAGTTTTGTGATAATCTTCTCACCACAAGTCTGAGTGGCTACTACACTGTTATATGCTTTTGAGTCTCCATCACCTAAGAACTTAGTGTAACACACTCCACTTTCATTCACAGATCGACTAAAAATTTCAACAGCTGCAGAGGCCTCCATACCACCATTTGTTTCTTCATAATTTCTGTCATACATATGCCCTTCTTCATTCTCTGATTTACACTTATAACAATATTTGGTTAAAATCTGGAAATCTATTAGCTTTCCACACTGGTACTGTAGCTACAGAATTCTTAGAACTGTAGCCGTGCTTCTGCCAAGTGCCATCAAAAGCTACTGGTATGTCAGTCATATCATCATTTATTTCAACAGGTTCATTTGTAGCACCCTTCATTTACTCACATACAACAGACTCCACAGCAGCTCAAATAAATCCTGCATACTTGTCAATTTTACAAGGTGGGTGTGGCATATTCATCATGGCACACATTGTTTCTGCTGCAGTCTGTCCTTTGCCGATAGCTCTCAATCCATAAAACCACCTAACACTTACTTCAAAATAATTATCTTTATGCCAGCAGGGGTGGCCGAGCGGTTCTAGGTGCTACAGTCTGGAACCAAGTGACCGCTACGATCACAGGTTTGAATCCTGCCTCGGGCATGGATGTTTGTGATGTCCTTAGGTTAGTTGGGTTTAAGTAGTTCTAAGTTCTAGGGGACTGATGACCTCAGCAGTTAAGTCCCATAGTGCTCAAAGCCATTTGAACCAATTATCTTTATACTTATCAGAATTCCAAATTGAACGATTATATTTGCAATTGGCACAATTAATGATAAGTTTCCTGGCTACTCCATTTGATACCTCACTGTCTTCATGTAAACTACACTCCTGGAAATTGAAATAAGAACACCGTGAATTCATTGTCCCAGGAAGGGGAAACTTTATTGACACATTCCTGGGGTCAGATACATCACATGATCACACTGACAGAACCACAGGCACATAGACACAGGCAACAGAACATGCACAATGTCGGCACTAGTACAGTGTATATCCACCTTTCGCAGCAATGCAGGCTGCTATTCTCCCATGGAGGTGATCGTAGAGATGCTGGATGTAGTCCTGTGGAACGGCTTGCCATGCCATTTCCACATGGCGCCTCAGTTGGACCAGCGTTCGTGCTGGACGTGCAGCCCGCCTGAGGCGACGCTTCATCCAGTCCCAAACATGCTCAATGGGGGACAGATCCGGAGATCTTGCTGGCCAGGGTAGTTGACTTACACCTTCTAGAGCACGTTGGGTGGCACGGGATACATGCGGACGTGCATTGTCCTGTTGGAACAGCAAGTTCCCTTGCCGGTCTAGGAATGGTAGAACGATGGGTTCGATGACGGTTTGGATGTACCGTGCACTATTCAGTGTCCCCTCGACGATCACCAGTGGTGTACGGCCAGTGTAGGAGATCGCTCCCCACACCATGATGCCGGGTGTTGGACCTGTGTGCCTTGGTCGTATGCAGTCCTGATTGTGGCGCTCACCTGCACGGCGCCAAACACGCATACGACCATCATTGGCACCAAGGCAGAAGCGACTCTCATTGCTGAAGACGACACGTCTCCATTCGTCCCTCCATTCACGCCTGTCGTGACACCACTGGAGGCGGGCTGCACGATGTTGGGGCGTGAGCGGAAGACGGCCTAACGGTGTGCGGGACCGTAGCCCAGCTTCATGGAGACGGTTGCGAATGGTCCTCGCCGATACCCCAGGAGCAACAGTGTCCCTAATTTGCTGGGAAGTGGCGGTGCGGTCCCCTACGGCACTGCGTAGGATCCTACGGTCTTGGCGTGCATCCGTGCATCGCTGCGGTCCGGTCCCAGGTCGACGGGCACGTGCACCTTCCGCCGACCACTGGCGACAACATTGATGTACTGTGGAGACCTCACGCCCCACGTGTTGAGCAATTCGGCGGTACGTCCACCCGGCCTCCCGCATGCCCACTATACGCCCTCGCTCAAAGTCCGTCAACTGCACATACGGTTCACGTCCACGCTGTCACGGCATGCTACCAGTGTTAAAGACTGCGATGGAGCTCCGTATGCCACGGCAAACTGGCTGACACTGACGGCGGCGGTGCACAAATGCTGCGCAGCTAGCGCCATTCGACGGCCAACACCGCGGTTCCTGGTGTGTCCGCTGTGCCGTGCATGTGATCATTGCTTGTACAGCCCTCTCGCAGTGTCCGGAGCAAGTATGGTGGGTCTGACACACCGGTGTCAATGTGTTCTTTTTTCCATTTCCAGGAGTGTAGTTGGCCCTCCACATATTTTACAACACACACATTCACCTAACATGTTTGTGAGGATATGTAATTCAATCAGAATATAACCTAACCTACCATCTACATCACTTTTGTTTGAGAAAACTGTGTATCTTCAAAGAACTAATGGGTGTTTCTCTAAATACAGACAAGTTTGCCTGTATTTCATTGTCTGTGACTTCACACGCCACAGTGTTCCCCTTTACTCGAAAACCTGTTACCATGAAACCTATGTTTCTTAAAAACACTTCATTTTGGTGTCATATTTTACTGTCTGAGGGATTTACCAATATATTTGTCACTTTTCCTCAGACAAACTTTAGCACTTTGACATACAACTAGTGTTTATGCTATGAAACTATATAATATTGTTTTTGACAGTGGTACCAACACAAACATGTAATTTATTTTGTATAACACAGGAATCCACACCCATCTACATAAAAAAATTACCAATTTTATTAGAGCTGGTGTAGATTATATTTAAAAAAATAAAATAAAATACTTCCCATGTGAGTTTATAAGTGATATATATATATCATTTTATTTGGAAAATTGCAAATTTTATAATGAGATAAAAATCCGAAAATGTGAAAAAAAATTCCCCCTAAAGCACTTTGCCAAGATTTACACCATTTTTAAATCTTAGCCTATCATGTTCTCACTGCTTATTTTCCCAAAAATTATTTTGTTATAAAGAACTAGATCACCTGTAAAGAGTCTGAGGTTACTATTAACATAGTTTGCTAGGTCATTAATATAAAATATAAACAACAATGATACCAACACACTTCCCTAGGTCTCATGTTCTGTGAAGTTATTACTACAACTGTTGATGACTCTATATCCAGTACAAAAGGTTGAGTCCTTTCTTAGAAGAGAACATCAATCCAGTCAAAGATTTAGTTTTATGCACCTTATGGTCATACTTTCGTTTGATTTGATTTGATTTGATTTTTTATTGGTCCAATTTTATCATACAGCACAAATTGTACAATTGATATTGGACAGGTCAAAGATTTTGTTGTTGTGGTCTTCAGTCCTGAGACTGGTTTGATACAGCTCTCCATGCTAATCTATCCTGTGCAAGCTCCTTCACCTCCCAGTATCTACTGCAACCTACATCCTTCTGAATCTGCTTACTGTATACATCTCTTGGTCTCCCTCTACGATTTTTACCCTCCATGCTGCCCTCCAATGCTAAATTTGTGATCCCTTGATGCCTCAAAACATGTTCTACCAACCGATCCCTTCTTCTAGTCAAGTTGTGCCACAAACTTCTTTTATCCCTGATCCTATTCAATACCTCCTCATTAGTTACGTGATCTACCCACCTTATCTTCAGCATTCTTCTGTAGCACCACATTTCGAAAGCTTCTATTCTCTTCTTGTCCAAACTATTTATTGTCCATGTTTCACTTCCATACATGGCTACACTCCATACAAATACTTTCAGAAACGACTTCCTGACACTTAAGTCTATACTCGATGTTAACAAATTTCTCTTCTTCAGAAACGCTTTCCTTGCCATTGCCAGTCTACATTTTATATCCTCTCTACTTCAACCATCATCAGTTATTTTGCTCCCCAAATAGCAAAACTCTTTTATTACTTAAAGTGTCTCATTTCCTAATCCAATTCCCTCAGCATCACCTGACTTAATTCGACTACATTCCATTATCCTCGTTTTGCTTTTGTTGATGTTCATCTTATATCCTCCTTTCAAGACACTGCCCATTCTGTTCAACTGCTATTCCAAGTCCTCTGCTGTCTCTGACAGAATTACAATGTCATCGTCAAACCTCAAAGTTTTTATTTCTTCTCCAAGGATTTTAATACCTACTCCAAATTTTTCTTTTGTTTCCTTTACTGCTTGCTCAATATACAGATTGAATAACATCAGGGAGAGGCTACAACCCTGTCTCACTCCTTTCCCAATCACTGCTTCCCTTTCATGCCCCTTGACTCTTATAACTGTCATCTGGTTTCTTTACAAATTGTAAATAGCCTTTCGCTCCCTGTATTTTACCCCTGCCACCTTTAGAATTTGAAAGAGAGTATTCCAATCAACATTGTCAAAAGTTTTCTCTAAGTCTACAAATGCTATAAATGTAGGTTTGCCTTTCCTTAATCTTCCTTCTAAGATAAGTCGTAAGGTCAGTATTGCCTCACGTGTTCCAACATTTCTACGGAATCCAAACTGATCTTCCCCAACGTCGGCTTCTACCAGTTTATCCATTCATCTGTAAATAATTCATGTTAGTATTTTGCAGCTGTGACTTATTAAACTGATAGTTCGGTAATTTTCACATCTGTCAACACCTGCTTCTTGAAGTCTGAGGGTATTTCACCTTTCTCATACATCTTGCTCACCAGATGGTAGAGTTTTGTCAGGACTGGTTCTCCCAAGGCCGTCAGTAGTTCTAATGGAATGTTGTCTACTCCTGGGACCTTTTTTCGACTCAGGTCTTTCAGTGCTCTGTCAAACTCTTCACGCAGTATCGTATCTCCCATTTCATCTTCATCTACATCCTCTTCCATTTCAATAATATTGTCCTCAAGTACATCGCCCTTGTATTGACCCTCTATATACTCCTTCCACCTTTCTGCTTTCCCCTCTTTATTTAGAACTGGATTTCTATCTGAGCTCTTGATAGTCATACAAATGGTTCTCTTTTCTTCAAAGGTCTCTTTAATTTTCCTGTAGGCTGTACCTATCTTACCCCTAGTGAGATAAGCCTCTACATCCTTACATTTGTCCTCTAGCCATGCCTGCTTAGCCATTTTGCACTTCCTGTCGATCTCATTTTTGAGACGTTTGTGTTCCTTTTTGCCTGCTTCATTTACTGCATTTTTATATTTTCTCCTTTCATCAATTAAATTCAATATTTCCTCTGTTACCCAAGGATTTCTACTAGCCCTCGTCTTTTTACCTACCTGATCCTCTGCTGCCTTCACTACTTCATCCCTCAAAGCTACCCATTCGTCTTCTACTGTATTTCGTTCCCCCATTCCTGTCAATTGTTCCCCTTATGCTCTCACTGAAACTCTGTACAACCTCTGGTTTAGCCAGTTTATCCAGGTCCCATCTCCTTAAATTCCCATCTTTTTGCAATTTCTTCAGTTTTAATCTACAGTTCGTAACCAATAGATTGTGGTCAGAGTCTACATCTGCCCCTGGAAATGTTCTACAATTTAAAACCTGTTTCCTAAATCTCTGTCTTTCCATTAAATAATCTATCTGATACCTTTCAGTATCTCCAGGATTCTTCCATGTATACAACCTTCTTTCGTGATTCTTGAACCAAGTGTTGGCTATGATTAAGTTATGCTCTGTGCAAAATTCTACCAGACGGCTTCCTCTTTCATTTCTTAGCCCCAATCCATATTTACCTACTACGTTTCCTTCTCTCCCTTTTCCTACTGTCAAATTCCAGTCACCCATGACTATTAAATTTTCATCTCCCTTCACTACCTGAATAATTTCTTTTATCTCATCATACATTTCTTCAATTTCTTCATCATCTGCGGAGCTAGTTGGCATATAAACTTGTACTACTGTAGTAGGCATGGGCTTCGTGTCTATCTTGGCCACTATAATACGTTCACTATGCTGTTTGTAGTAGCTTACCCGCACTACTATGTTTTTATTCATTATTAAACCTACTCCTGCATTACTCCTATTTGATTTTGTATTTATAACCCTGTATTCACCTGACCAGAAGTCTTGTTCCTCCTGCCACCAAACTTCACTAATTCTCACTATATCTAACTTTAACCTATCCACTTCCTTTTTAAATTTTCTAACCTACCTGCCCGATTAAGGGATCCGACATTCCATGCTCCGATCTGTAGAATGCCAGTTTTCTTTCTCCTGATAATGACGTCCTCCTAAGTAGACCCCGCCCAGAGATCCAAATGGGGGACTATTTTACCTCTGGAATATTTTACCCAAGAGGATGCCATCATCATTTAACCATACAGTAAAGCTGCAGGCCCTCGGGAAAAATTACGGCTGTAGTTTCCCCTTGCTTTCAGCCGTTCGCAGTACCACAACAGCAAGGCTGTTTTGGTTAGTGTTACAAGGCCAGATCAGTCAATCATCCAGACTGTTGCCCCTGCAACTACTGAAAAGGCTGCTGCCCCTCTTCAGGAACCACACGTTTGTCTGGCCTCTCAACAGATACCCCTCCATTGTGGTTGCACCTACAGTACGGCTATCTGTATCGTTGAGGCACACAAGCCTCCCCATCAACGGCAAGGTCCATGGTTCATGGGGGGGAGGTCAAAGATAAGTTATAATAATACATAGTATTAGCAAAATAGTAGGCAAATTAAAAATAGGTACCGATTACAATTAATTTTGTTACGTATTCAGAAATTCTCTGACAGAATAGAAACAGTGCTTTATTAGAAATGCCTTTAATTTAGCTTTAAATATTGGATGAGTAGCATTTTTTATTTCCTCTGGCACCTTATTGTGTAGTATTACACCAATGTTAATTATGCTCCTCTGATAGGTGGTTGTTCTGTGATATTTTTGATATTTTTGTGTACATTTTTGTTCTGTAGCAGTTTGCCTGTTTTCATGAGGTAGTCCCTAGTGAACAAGATAGTTTCATAAATGAATAAACTTGGAACATTTAGGACACCAAGCTCAGTAAAATGGGATTTACAGGACTCCATCTTTTTAAGGCCACAAATTATTATTAGAGTTCTTTTTTGCATTCTAAAAACCTTTACACTGTGAGTTGAGTATCCCCAGAAAATGATCCCATATCGGACTAGTAAGTGGAACTGTGCATAGTATGCCTGCAGTACTGTTGTTTTGCTTGTTGTAGCCTTTAAAATTCTTAGCCCATAGCACACAGATGATAGTTTTCTAGACAAGTTATTTATATGTGTGTCCCACTTTATGTCTTGCTGAACCCATAGACCCAAAAATTTTGTGACACTTACATTTTCTAGGGGATCATTTTTTAATTGTGCTTGAATAGACATTTGATTAGTTGGAGGAATTAAATGAAAATCGACACACACACAGTTTTTTCAGTATTTATAATGAGTTTGTGGTTTGTGAACCACTCAGAATGTCTTTTCATAGAACTTTCTGCTGTGGACTGCAAAGTTTCTGGACTGGATCCAGTGAGCAATATGCTGGTGTCATCAGCAAGCAGGATAGTTTTTGTGGGACTCATATATTCAACTAAGTCGTCCACATAAATCAAGAAGAGTAGTGGACCTAAGATTGAGCCCTGTGGTACATCATATTTTATTGGTTATTTGCTAGAAAGAAAGGAGTTGTTTCTTGTTTTATTCATTTCGTTGAATTCATACTGAAGTGGCGCTTTCTGCCTGGGGTTTTTTAGGTACGATCACAACCAGCTATGTGCTCTTACTCCTCGTCTTTCTAATTTTTCCAGCAGAGTGTTATGGTCCAGGACATCAAATGCTTGTGATAGATCTAGCAAAATACCTGCAGCTAATTTATGTTAATCAAGGGATTTTAAAATGCAGTCTAAGAATTCGAAAATTGCTGTCTGAGTAGATTCAGACTTTCTAAAACCATGTTGTTGTACTGTAAGAGGTGCATATTTATTTATGAAAATTAAAAGCCTGTCATAGAAGAGTTCTTCTATAATTTTTGAAAAGGAACTTAACTGTGACATGGGTCAGTAGTTTGATATTTTTTTCAGAAGAACCTTTACTAGCAGTGGTGAAACTTTTGCTATTTTAAAAATATCTGGAAATACACTAGTTTTTAAAGAGAGGTTGAAAATTTTTGCCAAGGGGTTTGCTATGTGGTGAGCACATGCTTTTAATATGAAATCAGGTATTTCATCAAGACCACTTGATATTTTATTACTTAATGATTTAATTTTACTTATAATTTCATTGGGGTTTGTTTCATAAACATACAGAGAAGCAGTCGAGATCACTGACTTGCTGTAGAAACTGGGGACTGGTCCTTGATAGTGTACTTGAATGAGGTCTTCCACTAGTGAAGTAAAGTATTCATTGAATTTTTCCACAACTGAATTTGGGTCTGTGACTTTTGAGCCTTCTAGTGTTAATGATACATTCTTTTTCCTTGGAGCTGAACTACAAGTTTCTTTCTTTCTAACTCTCCACGTGGATCTCATTTTGTTAGATGAGTTTCTTATCAAATTGTCATTCCACATAATTTTTGCCTCTTTGACTACTCTACCATAGGGTCTTTTGTAGGCTTTTGAATAATTTGCAAATTCCTGGGTTACTCTACATTTCTTACAACTGTACTACAGATATCTGTTTCTCTCACTGGAAATTTTTATGCCTTTAGTTACCCATTGCTTATTATTGTTAGGTTTTACTGTTTTTACTACTTTTGGAAATGCTGCATTAAAATAGTTAATATCCATTAGTGTGGTGCTGAGTCAACTGCTTTTCAGAGGTCAGGAAGTATTGTCAATTTTATTGCCTTGATCTATGACTTTCAGGCTGTCTTGTGAGAAAAATGCAAATTGGGTTTTGCATGACCAATGTTTTTAGAATCCATGCTGGTTGGCATTAATATGGTCATTCTGGTCAGCGTGCATTCTTAGCTGGAAAATGAGCTTTGCTGGTGTTCTTTGATTTTCATTATATTCAGTGTGATAAATTGAAAAATAAAATTTCATTTTTGGCATGCCAGTATAGAAGCTAATTAAAAAATCTGTACATTTCATATATTTATCTGTTTGAGCTGTTTCCTGATTTTTCTTTGAGTGACATAGTGTGTGCCAGATAGATTTTTTGGTTGTGATGTAGCTTATTGGCTATTTATGAACACTTGAGAATACTCTGGAAAAGTTTTGCTGTATCATCAAAAGTGATTTGGTTTCTTCATTCAAAAACATTCATTCCAGAACTTCTTTGTGTATTTAGATGGCAAAAGGTATATTTTTGTGAGTTTTCAGATGTTTATGAATGTTGTGCATCACCTATTTAAAGTGTGAATCACAGCTGAGTGTAGTGTAAACTTTGTCAACAATATGTTCTCAGAAAACTGCTTCATCCCTTTTGTAGTGATGATTGCAATATTTGCACTTTTTTCTTCTCTTTGACTGTTTCCTATAAGACACTGTTTGAAATTCAACTGCAGTGTAGTAATATTGTGTATTAGGCACATTACAATTGTCATATTGTATTCTATTTAACCTTGAAGCAGGCATTCCTGTGCATAAGTACACCAACAACAAATAACATTGTCTTGTACAGTTCCAGTTTTACAGCTGTGAGCCCTTCATTATTGCTTCAGCTAACACAGTGGCAAGTTGTGTTGTCATATGTCCATGTGAGTAGCATTAATGTAAAATAAACAGCACACAATATGGAAAAAAATTATGATCTGTACAAGAAAATGACCCAGATTTCAAGTTAGAAGCACAACCCCACAGCAAGGCAGTTGTCTACAAGATAATTAGTAATCAAATAAACGTTTGCCTGGGATCTGATACAAGTGTGCTGTTTAAAGCTCCAAGTGATTCAATGAAAATTTATTTTATTATTGCTTAATTAGACAATGATTTAGCTCATACATTATAAGTTTATTTTAATTGTCATTTAATTGAACTAACAATTCATTGTGATTTTGCTCATAGATGTTTACCTTGGTAATGTAAATACAGCAATTCTTTAAATATGTATAATGTACACCATGCACCTGCTCATTTTGTTTTGTAACTGTTACATGAGTATGTCAGTGAGTATAAGCTCAACACACAGAGTTAGCTTCAGGGAATTAATAATTTTTATCCTAGGTTTTTCTCTCATAAATTACACAGACCACCTTTTTGGGTGTTGCAGCTTCAGGTCTTAAAGGGAATTTGAAATCCTTGTAGCATAACAAATATGGAAATTTCTAGTGTTCAGACAAATGTTGCACTAGTCAGAATGCAGGTCCACTGTGACTGCTGGTCTTGGGGCCAGGATAAGTTAGTTGCCCTCCATAAGCAGCTGGAAATCATTCTGACTGCTGTTAACCAACTGAGAGGTGCTTCAGATGGCTGTGTTGGATGAAATGCCAAGTCATGGATCAGCAATGCCAAATTTATTGCAAATACTGTTTTCTCTCAGGAAGTGCAGGAAACATCACTGCTCATCCACTTCAGTGTAAGTGGCATGTCAGTGGTACATCCGAGGATGCTGTACAGAGGAGGCAGAGACCAGTGAGAGCTCAACATATTACATCTGGCCCCTAATGAATAATTTTTAGGTCTTGTCTTCCACTGAAACTGAAGCCAATCCAGTGAGAGACAGTTCAGCTGTTGAAAAGCCTGCTATCATCAGTGTCAGGGGGGAAATAACCATTAATGGGTACAGTTCAATTAATTCTCAAGTGAACGCACTTCCATACATTACGCAAGTGGGCACATGGTGCACTCGGTGTGCCCTAGCACTTTTTCCTGTTTCTTATGTCTCATTTGTATTTTAATTGCTATTTACATGAATTTATGAATGACAAAAACAGAGCACATATATTTGGGTTAGCAGAAGATTGTATTCCACATCTTATGTGTAAAACACTAACTATTACATAGAGACAGTGCAATGTTATTTCCTTATTGTAATAATCAACTATAAAACTTCACATTATTATGAAAATGAATGATGCACACACGTTTCTTTGTAACTTCTTATTCTGAGTCAACATGTTTACATTTTCACATGTGTATCTGATAGTCACATGCCATTTGCAGATGAAATTGCAGCAAAAATCACATTTTACTGCTGTGTTTATGCTTTTAGCATGTCCGCAGTTTACACATCATCCACGCTTCTTTGGAGAAGACTCTCCAACCTTTGCTACTTCTGCTTCTTTGTAATTTTGAGGGAAAGCTGAAATGTCAGATGGTAGAGATGGAATCTTAGCTCTCTGTAGCAGATGTGTTTTCATTAGGGAATATGACAAGCCTTTCAGGAATATTTTTGTTGGGATTTTATGATGCTTAGAGTTTGCATGGTAGATTATTTGGACATTGATATCTGCAATTCCATCACTGCAAAATATATTGCCAAAGGCCATCTTCTCATAATTCTTGCTACAGTATAGAAGGCACACATTTGATCAACAGTGTCAACTCCTCCTTTTGTGAAATTATACTCCATAATGATTTCAGGCTTGTTAGTTTCTTTACTGATAGCTCCAGTATCATGCATCATAGATAGGAGAATCACAGCTTTATTCTTTTTAGATAGTAAGTAGGACACCAAAGTAACAATTTTTTGGTACCCAAAAAAGACGAATTTTGTACTCTGTCTTTCTTTGGCAGGAATTATAGTGGAATCTCACGTTTATTTTTCCTCATTGTTCCAATGCATGTGAGTTTCCTGATCAGTAAGGAGAGTGCTAGTGCATAACTGGTATACCAATTATCCATAGTCACATACCTATTGCTTCCTTCAATGTGACTGGTAAGCCGGCTGACAACATCTGACGAGAATGTTGAAACAGCATATGGCCCTTGAGGTTGCTTGCCAAAATAGATCTCCAAATTGCTGGAGTAAAAAGTTTTCAAATCACAGAGGGCAAACATCTTTGTTGCATATTTCGCTGGTTTATTTGGGGTACACTGAATGAAGTTACAGTGTCCTCTAAATGCTTGTAACTTTTCATCCACAGTTATGAATTTGCTCACACTGTAACTGTTTTAGAAGTTTCCAATCAACTCGTCAAGAGTTGTTCTAATAGCAGCTAACTTATCCATTTCTTGTCTCACTTGTCGTGTTCTTTTATCATCAAATCTAATACACTGTAATAGGAACAGAAAATGCTTGGAGCTCATCACAGCTCTAATGCCTGATCCACTGTCATTCAAAGTTCACTCACATTTGTATGGTTAGCCTTTTTCATTCCTAAGATGTAGATAAATCAAAACAATGCCATTATTTCATCTCTCATCATGTCTTTGGCATTGTTTTCTTTCACATAATTTACACTAGTCTTTTTATGTTCAATGTACATGTTAGTACTTTTGACAGCCTCATTGATCATGTCAATGCTGATTATTTTAGTGAATGCATTTATATCATCCTTGACATCCCTGGCTATGGCTTTAGGTTTGGGAAGTATCTTGACAATTTTCTTTTTTTGTCTTTGTTATGGCTGTACTGCAAGATTTCTCCCACTTACATGTTTTATCCCATCCAATATAATACTTGTCATTTGAAACAGATTCGACATTACTTTCTTCAGCTTCAGAGGCACAGTCTTGCTCACTTGTTGAATCATGGTCACTCTGTGTGATCGCTTCTTCTTCTTCTTCTTCTTCTTCTTCTTCTTCTTTGTCCTCATCTTCACAATCATCAAACTCAAAATCTGATACCAGAAAATCTGGATCCTCATTGAGTAGCCACTCAACCTTGGCATTGTTAAGGCATCTTTTAGTCCTATAAAATCAAAAATAATTACAAAACATGTAAAACAATTAAGTACTGTAATGTTAAGGTTTTGTACAGCACATAAAACAAAACAAAAAAATAGTTGCTGGTATTGGGACATCATCAGGCGTGTAGTGCACTTTGTGCGCCTACTACACACAGGCGGAAGAAATATGAAATAACTCCACTTGTAACAATCACAGACAGAAACGATGTTCACAGCAGAAGTCAAGACAACAATGAAGGAATACATGAGAGAAGAACACAGTGGTACCAACTGATTATATTTCATAGATATTTTTAGTGAGTGGCACACTCCATGTGCCAGTGTGCCCGCTCAAGGGTTAACCCATCAGCGGTTTAACATACAGAAAACAATGGCACCACTTCAGGAAATGGAAGCAAGGGATGAGATGTCACATTGTGCATTCTGTTTATATGCCTCATTCAACGTATCAAAGATACTGTCCTGGCGGCCACAGAAGTCACAAGATGCGAGCAATTACAATTTGCAGTGAACACTGGAATACATGGTGATTACCATCCTGGCTCCAAGATCATACTCAGACCACTCCAGTAACTGGCAGAGAGGGATGAGAAGACCAGCCATGCTCACAGCGTTTCATAGATACTCACAATCTGACAGTGCCACCAGAAATGATCAAGGCCCTCTGGTTCTCAGCCAAATATAAGTATTGAACCAGAGACTTTGAAAGTTCTGTGACAAACTAAGCTGTGACTTCCTTGACTTGTGCCATACAGCTGAGAGTTGGAAGCTTACTGTATGTGCAGTGCACAGAAGTCATTTTTTAGGCAAGTGATAGCTGCAGAAGACACTGAAGTATTACAGTAATATTCAAAGTAATGACCCCTACAGATGTTACTGTAGTCTTCAGTGCAAAGACTGGTTTGATGCAGCTCACCATGCTGCTCTATCCTGCACAAACCTCTTCATCTCCGAATAACTACTGCAACCTACATCATCCTTTTGAATCTGTTTACTGTATTCACTTCTTTGTCTCCCTCTATGAGTTTTACCCCCCCCCCCCCCCCCCCAACACACACACACACACACACACACTTCCCTCTAAAATCTAATTGGTGATCCCTTGATGTTTCAGGATGTGTCCTATCAAGCGATCCCACCTTTTGATCAAGTTGAGCCACAGATTTCTTTTCTCCCCAATTCTGTTCCATACTTCCTCATTAGTTATGTGACATACTCACCTAATCTTCAGCATTTTTCTGTAACACCACATTTCAAAAGCTGTTACTCTCTTCATGTCTGAAGTGTTTATCATCCATGTTCCACTTCCATATATGACTAATCTTCAGATAAAGACCTTCAAAAAAATCTTCCTAACATTTAAATTTATATTATTTTGATATTAATAAATTTCTCTTCTTCAGAAATGTTTTTCTTACCATTGCCTGTCTACATCTTATATCCTCTCTACTTCAGCCATCATCAGTTATTTTGCTGCCAAAATAGCAAAACTCATCTACTACTTTTAGTATCTCATTTCCTAATATAATTCCCACAGCATTGTCTGATTTAATTTGACTACATTCCATTATGCTTGTTTTGCTTTTGCTGACATTCGTTTTACATCCTCCTTTCAGATTCTCTCCATGTCATTCATCTGCCCTTCCATGTCCCTTACCAGTCCTGACATGATTAAAATGTCATTGTTAGGGATTGAAAAATGGCTGCGTTGCGGCTGTACATGCCTTCATAACATAGAGCATTGGCAGGCAGCACATGCTTGAGTCTAAGTTTGACTATTTCTTTTGACATTTGGCCACATGAAGGGGTCTGTGACAAATCTCATTGTAGGATGGGTCCCTAGATGGGACAGCCCACATAGTTTATGACAGTTGAATCTCCTCACACTCAGGAAACCACATAAAGGATATCCATCTAAAAGGGGGCAGGTAAAACGCAGTAAGATAGTTGTAGCAACAATCAGTATTGTAGTTGTAAATTGTCGTAACTGTGTTGGGAAAGGACCAGAGCTTCAACACCTAACAGAAAGCACTGAAGCTCAAATAGTTATAGGTATGGAAAGCTGGCTAAAGCAGGAAATAAGTTCAGGCAAAATTTTTCAAATGACCTAACAGTGTTCAGACCGGATAGTTTAAACACAGTTGGTGGCATAGTATTTATTGCTGTCAGAAGTAGTTTACCTTATAGTGAAATTGAAGTATGAGTAGAGGCTATACTTGAAAATCTGACAGAATTGGATCATTTTACTGACCCCCTGACTCAGAAGATATAGTTGCTAAACAGTTCGAAGAAAACTTGAGTCCCATTTCAAATAGGCACCCCACTTAGACAATTACAGTCAGTGGTGACTTCATTCTACCCTCAATATCCTGGAAAAATTTTATGTTTAAAGCTGACGGCAAGCATAAAACATCACCTAAAGTTGTATTGAATGCTTTCTCAGAACATTATTTTGAACAATTAATGAGCCACTCAAACATAAATGACTGGAAAAGCATACCTGACCTCTTAGCAACAAATAATCCTGGACAAATAGGGAGTATCATCATGGATTCAGGGATTAGTGACCTCAAGGCAGTTGCTGCTAGGCTGGATACCATAACACCCACAACCATGAAAATGTAATGCAAAGTACATCTATTTAAAAAATCTGATAAAAATGCTCTTAATACCTTTTTAAGACACAGTCTCCACTTCTTCCAATCTTATCATGTACGCATAGAAAAGATGTGGAAAGATTTCAAAGATATAGTATCAATAGCAATTGAGAGATATATACCACATAAAGTAATAAGTGATGGTTCTAATCCCCCGCTGTACACAAAAGGGGTATGGTCACTCCTGCAGAAGCTACAAAATAAGTGAGCCAAATCCCCAAGACTGGTGAAGTTGTGCAGAAGTTTGAAATATAGCACGTGCTTCAATATGATATGCTTTTAATAATTTCCACAACAAAACTCTGTCTCAGAATCTGGCAGAAAACCTAAAGAGATTCTGGTCACACACAAAGCACACCAGTGGCAAGATGCAATCAATACCTTCACTGTGCGATAACAACGGTGAAGTCAGTGATGACAGTGCCACTAAAGCAGAGTTGTTAATCTTGGTTTTCCAAAACTCCTTCACCAAAGAAGATGAATTAAATATTCCTGATTTCCAATCCAGAACAACTGCCAAGATGAGAAACATAGAAGCAGATATCGTCAGTGTAGCAAAGCAGCTTCAATCACTTAATCCAGATTGTATACCAGTCAGGTTCCTTTCAGAGTATACTGATACAACAGCTCCATATTTAGCAATTATATACAACTGCTCACTCACAGAAAGATTCATACATAAAGACCGGAAAATTGCTCAAGTCGCACCAGTACCCAAAAAGGGAAATAGGCGTAATCTGCTGAATTACAGGCCCATATTACTAACACTGATTTTGGAACATCTATTGTGTTCAAACATTATGAATTACTTCAAAGAAAATGATTTATCAGCACATAGTCAGCATGGATTCAGAAAATATCATTCTTGTTAAACACAAATAGCTCTTTATACTCATGAAGTAATGAGTGCTATTGACAGGGGATGTCAAACTGATTGCATATTTAGATTTCCGGAAGGCTTTTGACACCAATCCTCACAACTGTCTTCTAACCAAACTGTGTGCCTATGAAGTATCGCCTCAGTTGTGCAACTAGATTTGTGATTTCCTATCAGAAAGGTCACAATTCATAGTAATAGATGAAAAGTCATCCAGTAAAACAGAAGTAATATCCGGCTTTGGCCAGGGAAGTGTTATAGGCCTTCTACTATGCCTGATCTATTTTAACGACATATGAGACAATCTTAGTAGCCCTTTTAGATTGTTTGCAGATGGTGCTGTCGTTTACCATCTTGTAAAGTCATCAGATGACCAAAACAAATTGCAAAATGATTTAGTAAGAAGAACTAGAAGGGCCATTCAAAAACACCTGCTCGTTTACATTATGAAGATTCATGTCAATGTTGTCTACAGCTTTATAAACTGTGTGGCGTGAATGCCTGCTCCTCCTGTGGTAATGCAGCATCTCTGTGACTCCGTGCTGCTGCTCGTGCAGCTGCTCGAAGACTGATGCAGTCTTGTGACAAACGTTATTCATGCAGCTGCTGTTATCAAAACCACAACATCCTGCTACCACATGACATCAGTATCCTCCACAAAAAACAGAAGAACCATGCAAAAACACCTGCCCATGTTAGAAAGTGAATATGAGTCTGTTTGTGTTTGGGCTAAAGGTGCAGGGTACTGTAACAATGTTCGTCTTGTAGGTGATCTGACTTACTATTATAGAAAGTAATAAAGTTCCTATCCTGTCCTTACATCCTGACTTTGAAAAAAAACTACAAGCTCTCTTGGGCACTCTGGGATGAACTCTATGTGAGGCATCTCTGTGAATCTGAGTGACCTTGAACGGGACTTGGTCCCTGAGCGCTGCTGCCACGGCCGCGGGCCCTAGTTTTACTAGGCCCGCAGTGTGCTGTAATTCAGTTCCGGTTGCACAAGTGTGTATCTGTATGGTGCAAAAAGTGGAAATTGATCCTGAATAAAGAAAAGTGGGAAGTTATTCACATGAGTACTAAAAGAAATCTGCTAAATTTCGATTACACGATAAGTCAATCAAATCTGATGGCTCTAAATTCAACAAAATACTTAGGGATTGCAATTACAAGTAACGTAAATTGGAACAATTACATATATAATGTTTTTGGTAGAGCAAACCAAAGATTATGATTCATTGGTAGAACATTGTGCAACAGGTCTACTAAAGAGACTGTTTACACTACACTTGCCCCCCCCCCCCCCCCCTCCCATCCTGGAGTACTGCTGTGCAGTGTGTGATTCACGTCAGGTGGGACTGACAGATGACATCAAAAAAGTCCCAAGAAGGGCAGCTCATTTTGTATTATCATGAAATAGGGGAGATAGTGCTACAGACATGATAAGTGAATTGGACTGGCAATCGGTAAAACAAAGACATTTTTTGTTGTGATGAGATCTTCTCATGAAATTTCAGTCACCAGTCTTCACCTCTGCTTGTGAAAACATTCTGTTGGCACTCACCTACATAGGGAGGAATGATCATCACGATAAAATAAGAGAAATAAGGGATTGCGCATATAAATCTAAGAGCTTGTTTTCCCGCATGCCATTCGAATGTGGAATGGTAGAGAGACGGCTTGGAGGTGGTTCATTGCCTGGCACTTTATTGTGAATAACAGAGTGATTACATAGATGTAGATGAGGGGTACAAATGGTCAAACATGATTTTGTGAAATATCACACAAAACTTGTATTGATGAGCTGAGAATGGTGTGGTGTTATGAGCAAACCAGTCTTGGTGTCACATAGGAGTTCATGTAATTGCATATCTTGTAACTGTGGTTCTGCTAGTTAGTCATAACCAGTATCCACTCAGAGAGTTGTGATTCAAGAGAGATAGTCTTCCATGACATTGTGTGCATCATGTAGATGTCAAACGGTGGTTGTGAACTGCATAATATACTCTAAATGGCAAAAATGTCATATACAGCAATCTTCTCATGGACTGGTGGTTGATGTACATGGTTAGAGTCCTGCCATCAGCATCATCTTTGACGTGAGCTACATATGCTGCAAACAATTCATTGTTGTACACTGACCAGTTATGCTGAGAATTGGTCAGATTCCTGAAAAATAAGCGTAGTGGTTGTTGTATTCCTACTACCAAATGCTGGAGAACTGCCATAATTCCAAAAATGCTTGCATCGGAAGAGATCAACAAGTGTTCGATTGGTAGTGGGTGTGCTAACATCGTAGTCTGAGAAAGGCAGTTTTTAATTTGCTTAAATACCTGTTGCATCAATGGGGTCCATTTAGTATTTGACTAGCTCATTGTGAGTTTGGTTGCCAATTCATTCATCAGTTGTGCATGGGTGGTAGTTGCATGAAGTATGTGCCTGCAATAAAAATTAACCCTGCCAAGGAATAGACACAATTCTTGAAAGCTCCATTACCTAGTAGTTGACTAATTAGTCTAGTCTATTGTGTTTTTTAGTCTACATGCAATTGTCAATAACCAAAGGGCCATGGAACACAACTTCTGACTGTTACAACTGACATTTATCATCATTGACTACAATGTCAAGCTTATTTAGGTCATCTAAAAGTGGTTTGAGATGCTTTTCATGTCCATGTTGAGAAGTAGAGAAGACTAAAATATCATCTAAGTAAGTGTACAAAAGAAAAACTTTAAAATAATAAAGGTCTATGAACATTTGCCAAGTCTGTGCTGTGTTATTGAGTCTATATGACATGTAAAGGAACTCATAATGTCCAAAAGGGATTATCTGTCTTTGGTACATTCTCCTTGTTGATGGAACTCTACACAAAAGGCCCTTTTACAGTCCAATGCACTGTACACAGAGGTGCCTGCTAAATGGAGAGTAAAGTCCTGAATATTTGGGATTGGGGAAATGTCCGTGATGGTGCAGGCATTGAGAGCTCAATAGTTGCCAGCCATACTGTCTGTATGTGCTATCTTTCTTCAGTACAAGACAAATGGGTGAGGCCCAAGGACTGCCACACAGTCTGACAATATTGGCTTGTAATAACTCATCTCTAGCCAATTTGGTCACATTAAGTTTATCTAGAGCTAGTCTGTATGCATTGTGCCCCAACAGAGGGCCCAGTGTGGTGTTAATTTTATGAACAGTTCTGTTGTGGATCACACTCTGAACAGTGCACATGAATGCTGAGTGTAGGGGAAACACACATAGTAGGTGCACAGGCACTGGGAGAAACAGGGACTGAACTGATCTGCGCTGGTGATGGTACGGATATTGCAGGCTGCTTCGATAGTGTATACGTGGCACACTCCTGCTGTCTCATTTATGGTGACAATGTCAGATTGGTGAAGCTGTTGTTGAGTGAGATGTTCCAAGTATGAAATCACAGCAGTGATCTCATCCATAGACATGCAAATTTCATCATGCATAGTATGATTCTCCTCCCATAGGTGAAGTGATTCTTATTTGATGTCAGGGTAGCATTAGGTGAGCTGCTGCTAATCAATACTGATGAAAGATAGTCTTGGAGGATGTGTTGGCCATGTTTTATGTGTAAGTGGAATGAATGGTTTGTGAACTGCTGTTTGTGGAAGGGGGCTGCATCAGTAGTGGTGGAGTGCTGATGATTCCAGTCATGGAATGCTGCTGCTGTGATATAGAAGAGTTCTGTATGCCAAACTGAGTGACAGATGAAAATGTCTGAGGAAATCAGCCCCCAGTATGGGTTCCTTGACACTGACAATAAAGATCTGCCATGGAAACACGACTTCTAAACACAGATTCTGAGATGAGGTTCCATATACTACAACATATGAGTAATTTACCACAGTGTTGGAAGATGGATAAAGTTTTTTCAAGTGGTGGTTGCTCACTGGGCATGTAACTCATTTTCGACCCAATGTGTTTTGAGTATGATCTACAACATACAGTCTACTGTCCTCACATGTGGATGGCATATTACAGGAGTGGCTCATGTGTTGAGGAAGTAGTTGACTTTTATTGGTGCAGTAATACAGAACACATACTTCAGTTCAGTCTTCTCATTTGAGTGATCACAAGGTGTCTTATAGTTGCATATTTCATCACCAAAACAAGCAATAAATCAACAGAGGTGTGACCACAACTTCTTGTCCAAGTGTGAAGTGCTGTTAGCAGTTGACTGGTTTTGACAGGTAGGAGGTCACTGCTCCAAAGGGTGTGGGTGACATCATACTTGGTGGCATCTATATGCAAATAGTTCAGCTTAGCTGCCTGCTACCACACGCTGTGATGCGATCCTTGATAGTGGCAGAGATGGTCAATGTCCTCTGAGGAATTAATTCCTTGTTAATATTGTAACACACCTAGAAGTCTGCCTGCCAAAATTAGTTTCTTTTCTAATGACTCTTTTGCATGCCATTCTGCTGACTGAGTCTACAATTCTGGTTCATATGGTTGTGCCTGGGTTTAATTTGTCACAATAGTGTGATTGAGCATGTCATTCCTGTCATACTCAAATCAGTTCAGGTTGATATAGCTGGTCCCATATCCCATCCAATTCTGTGCCTCTGTTAATTGATGTGGTACCCATTTTGAACACTTGTTGTACATCTTCAGGTTCTGCCATAAAATGCAGAACACTATTGCCCTTGACATCCCTATCCATGTCATTAATTCCTGCACAGTCCATTGTTGGTCCTCTGTTAAACACTGATCAATAACAGCCACTGCTAGGTCAGTATGGGCAGACATGGGTTACCCACTTCACAGCGGGTCTGTCATTGCTGCACATCCACATTGGAAAGCCTCCACCCAACATACAATGGTTTGACAGGTCAATGCCCTGCCACCTACCATAGCTTGTAGTTCTGCATGACACTGGGTGGCAGCTCTGCCAGTGACAAAAACAATTTTTCACATATGTTTGCTGTTACACTCTGCCTGCATCCATCTTGTAGTGTGGTCTGGCCATCACCACCCTCTTGTAGCCCAAAGCTGATTTATTAATTTTCATATAAGCTAATAATTTTGGCAGAAGGTCACATTTTCACAGCACTTGGCACACTGAGATGGTGACACACTGCAGAGAGAGGCATCAATGGGAGAATTTGAATAAATGGTTTTCATAATACTCATCTTTTGTCCTTCTTTGTTGTATGTTGTAGGCTCATATTCCATTCTAGCATGTAACTTTTTAAACTGTCATTTCACTTCACAATACAAATCAACATCAACCATGATGCTAATACAACACACATAACTTGTACTCCATCCTTGCACTTGAAACTTGTACTGCTAACTACTCAAAGACAAGGATTTACCTCTAAGAACATGTAGCAAAGAAAATACTATAATTTATCTATCTATTTGTGGAAAATCAAACAATGGAAAATCCAGAATGGAATGTAACAAAATTAGAGAAGGAAAGTTGCTACTCACCATATAATGGAGATGCCGAGTCACGATACGCACAGCAAAAAGATTCACAGAATTATAGCTTTCAGCCATTAAGGCCTTTGTCAGCAATAGACACACATACACACACACACACACACACACACACACACACACACACACACACACACACACACACACACACATGCAAATGCAACTTGCACACGTCTGCAGTCTGAGACTGCAGTCGTGTATGTGTGAGTCTATTGCTGACAGAGGCCTTAATGGCTGAAAGCTATAAGTGTGTGAATCTTTTTGTTGTGCCTATCGCGACACAGCATCTCCGCTATATGATGAGTAGCAACTTCCCTTCTCTAATATTGTTATTTGTGGAAAATCATCTTTGGAACATAAATTTCATAAATAAAATACAAATAATAGTTTACCATTGCTTACCTTTGTAAGAAGTCCATAATCATCGTCATAATTACGTTAAATGTTTATAAATGTTGACGTTTATACATTTTTGTATAGCTATATGGTAGTGGATTTCTAGGTTTTGTGTCTTCAACTTGGGAATCGGTCATTTCACATGATCCAAGATCAGTTAGCACATTTAGCTCACCCTAACCAGTTTTATTACAATGGCCAATTTCACTCTGAATGTTTCAGGCACTGGTGCTGAGCCATCCTTGGTTGCAACCTGTCAGTTGATTATGGTACTGTTTGCCATGGAATTTTGAATGTATGTTCCATGCTTATGATGATAACACATGATTACACAATATGCCATAGTTGCCATGTCTCATGGAATGACATTCATATTTTTTTTTTTTTTTTTTTTTTTTTTTTTTTTTTTTTTTTTTTTTTTTTTGGAGCCAGTTGCGATAAAAGAATGTCACTGATACTGTTGGCATGCTTGCCCAGACGGCTCAGGATCGTGATAAACATATAGCTATTGTTGGAAATGCCATTGTTGCACAGAATAGACTCAGCAATAGTGAACCACATGGCTGGTTGTTCTGGATGGGTTGTGAGCTGGGGTGAAAAGAACTCTAAACTGAAATTTTGGTATGCATGTGACACCACAGCTGGTTGGAGAGCATTAATGGAGAAGCTCTTGTGGACCATATGCAAAGCATAAGGGAATACTGTCAAAGTGCGTATGGCTCGATCGGTTGGACTCCACATGAAAGTGCAAATAGGTTTGGTGGGACTGTACTTGGCATGGTTGTTGTTGTGGTCTTCAGTCCTGAGACTGGTTTGATGCAGCTCTCCATGCTACTCTATCCTGTGCAAGCTTCTTCATCTCCCAGTACCTACTGCAGCCTACATCCTTCTGCATCTGCTTAGTGTATTCATCTCTTGGTCTCCCTCTATGATTTTTACCCTCCACACTGCCCTCCAATACTAAATTGGTGATCCCTCGATGTCTCAGAACATGTCCTACCAACTGATCCCTTCCTCTAGTCAAGTTGTGCCACAAGCTCCTCTTCTCCCCAATTCTATTCAATACCTCCTCATTAGTTATGTGATCTACCCATCTAATCTTCAGCATTCTTCTGTAGCACCACATTTCAAAAGCTTCTATTCTCTTCTTGTCTAAACTATTTATCATCCACGTTTCACTTCCATACATGGCTACACTCCATACAAATACTTTCAGAAATGACTTCCTGACATTTAAATCTATACTCGACGTTAACAAATTTTTCCTCTTCAGAAATTCTTTCCTTGCCATTGCCAGTCTACATTTTATATCCTCTCTACTTTGACCATCATCAGTTATTTTGCTTCCCAAATAGAAAATCTCCTTTTTACTCCTGTAAGTGTCTCATTTTCTAATCTAATTCCCTCAGCATCACCCGATTTAATTCGACTACATTCCATTATCCTCGTTTTGCTTTTGTTGATGTTCATCTTATACCCTCCTTTCAAGACACTGTCCATTCCGTTCAACTGCTCTTCCAAGCCCTTTGCTGTCTCTGACAGAATTACAATGTCATCGGCGAACTTCAAAGTTTTCATTTCTTCTCCATGGATTTTAATACCTACTCTGAAGTTTTCTTTTGTTTCCTTTATTGCTTGCTCAATATACAGATTGAATAGCATTGGGGATAGGCTACAACCCTGTCTCACTCCCTTCCCAACCACTGCTTCCCTTTCATACCCCTTGACTCTTATAACTGCCATCTGGTTTCTGTACAAATTGTAAATAGCCTTTCGCTCCCTGTATTTTACCCCTGCCACCTTCAGAATTTGAAAGAGAGTATTCCCATCAACATTGTCAAAAGCTTTCTCTAAGTCTACAAATGCTAGAAATGTAGGTTTGCCTTTCCTTAATCTTTCTTCTAAGATAAATCGTAGAGTCAGTATTGCCTCACATGTTCCAGCATTTCTACTGAATCCAAACTGATCTTCCCCGAGATCGGCTTCTATCAGTTTTGCCATTCATTTGTAAAGAATTCGCGTTAGTATTTTGCAGCTGTGACTTATTAAACTGATAGTTCAGTCATTTTCACATCTGTCGACACCTGCTATCACTTGGCATGGTAGGTGTGACAAAATTGAATAACATTTCACTGTGGCTGTTGCGAAACTCTGTTGAATGTCATCTCTTTGGTATATGAACATGTTGCATTCATTATTGATGTCACCCAGGAGGTCAGCAGTCAGAGCACATTGTTCGATATATGGAAGTCATTGTTGACACCCCTGGCATTGCACAAAAAGTCACTGTCACATTTTACAGAAAGCGGAGGTTAGTCCTGTTGCTGCATAGCTCTAAAATGAGGATTGTATAAGTCACGGTTCTACATCACTATAGTTGTGACACACATCCCTTGCTATTACATTTGAGATGAATGATGCAGGATAATCTGTAGTACATGCTGACACTTATAGCAGGGTCACCAATGTGGAGAGGACCCAAGTCAAATGACTTAGACAGTAAACATGAAATATATACACTTCATTTTCCAATAGTAATAGAAAGACTCATGTACATACAATTAAAGCTCAAACTGAAATGCCCTCAGAAGTAACTACTATAGTTAAGAGCTTTTCTATAGTAATTAATGCAGTCACTACTAGGTCAGCAAAGTCCTGTCTGATATGGGTCTTACGCAATTGAGTAATATTCTAGGAGCTGTTGAATGAATGATTTGCAAGCAATCTCCTTTGTAGACTGATTACATTTCTCCAGTATTTCACTAATAAATGCCTATGTCAGTGTCCCATAATACTTCATTATAGATAACAGCATCATCTGTGTAAAGTCTGAGATTACTATTAATATTGTCTGCAAGGGCCTTTACATACAACATGAACAGCTAATGACCCAACCCTATTCCCTGAGACATATGTTTGTCAATGACACTACAGGCCATTCACACACTACATCCTGCCCATTAAAAAATTCTGAACCCAATCACAAATTTCACTTGATATCCCATACAATCATACTTTTGACAACAAGTGTAGTTGTGGTATTGAGTCAAATACTTTTCTCATATAGAGAAATACTGATACTCACTATTTTGGAAATGTATTTGACTCAGTGCCACACCTACACTTGGTCCATGACTTTCATGATGGGTTTCACATAATCAATGCTTTTTGAATCCATGCTGGTTGGCATGGTGGAGGTCATTCTGTTCAAGATGCTTCATTATGTTTGAGCTCTGAATATGTTCTAAAATTCTACAAGAAGTGGATACCAAGGGTATTGGACTGTAGGTTTGTGGATAACTTCTGTTACCTTCCTTGTAGACAGGTGAGATTCATGCTTTTGTCCAATTACTGGGAATTGTTTTTTGTTTGAGGCATTAATGTAGATTATGGTTAAAAGAGGGGCTATTTCAGCCACAAGTTCAGTACAGACTCTGATAGGAATCAGTAGTAGATCTGTTACATTCTGCCAATAAAAACATAGTCTTTGGTTTGCCTACCCCATAAGGTTTTATATGTGTGCTTTCCAATTTAAGTCATTAATAATTGTAATTTCTAAGTATTTAGTTGAATTTATTGCCTTTAGATTTGACTTATATATTGTGTAACTGAAGTTCAATGGATTCCTTTTAGCACTCCTGTGTCCACCCCCGGTAGCTGAGTGGTCAGCACGACAGGTTGTCAATCCTAAGGGCCCGGGTTCGATTCCCGGCTGGTTCGGAGATTTTCTCTGCTCAGGAGCTGGGTGTTGTGTTATCCTAATCATCATCATTTCATCCCCATCAACACGCAAGTCACCGAAGTGGCGTCAAATCGAAAGACTTGCACCCGGCGAACGGTCTAACCTGATGGGAGGCCCTAGTTACACGACATTTTTTTTTTAGCACTCCTGTGAATGACCTCACACTTTTCATTATTTAGGGTCAATTGTCAATTTTTGCATCATACAGATATCTTCTCTAAATCACTCTGCAATTTTTTTTATCTTCTAATGACTTTATTAGAAAATATACAACAGCATCATCCTGCAAACAAGCTAAGACAGCTGCTCAGATTGTCTCCCAAATTGTTTATATAGATAAGAAACAGCAGAGGGTCTGTAAGACAACCTTGCTGAATGTCAGAAATCACTTCTGTTTCACTCAATGACTTTCAATCAGTTACTACAAACTGTGGCCTCTCTGATAGGAAATCATGAATCCAGTCACATAAATGAGACAATATTCCATAAGCACACAATATCACTTCGAGCCACTTGAATAGTAAAGTGTCAAAAGTCTCCTGGGAATCTAAAAATATGGAATCAATTTGAAATCCCTTACCAATAGCACTCAACACTTCATGTGAGTGAAGTGCTAGTTGTGTTTCTCAATAAATATGTTTTCTAAATCTGTGATGACTGTGTGTCAATTATCGTTCCCTTTGAGGTAATCCGTAGTGTCTGAATACAATATGTGTTCCAAAATCCTGCTGCATATCAATGTTAATGATATGGGCCTGTAATTTAGTGGATTACTCTTACTATCTTTCTTGAATACTGGTGTGATCTGTGCAATTTTCCAGTCTTTGGGTATAGATCTTCTGTCTAGGAGGCAGTTGTATATGATTGTTAAGTATAGAGCTATTGCAGTTGTATAATCTGAAAGGAACCAAATTGGTATACAGTCTGGACCAGAAGACTTGCTTTTATTGTGTGATTTAAGTTTCTACCCTGCTCCAAAGATATCTACTGTACTTCTAAGTCACTCATGGTTGCAGCTGTTCGTGATTAAAATTGTGGAATATTTACTTCATCATCTTTCATGAAGGAATTTTAGAAGCAGCACTGCTGTTGATAGTATTTCCATTGAAATCATGCAGAGAAGGATGGATTGTGTCTTCTCATATTATCAGTATCTCTTTGGATTTTCTGCCAGGTTTGGAGACACAGTTTCACTGTGGAATCTGTTATAAGCATCTCACATTGAAGTCCGTGATAAATTTTGAGCTGCTGTAAAAGGTTGCCAATCTTGGAGATTTTGCATTCGTTTAAATTTGTCATGCTTTTTTCATTGTTTCTGCAACAGTGTTCTGACCCGTTATATGTACCAAGGGGTATCAGCTCTGTTGTTTGTTAAATTATTTGGTATAAATCTCTCAATTGCTGTTTATACTATTGTATTTCTTTGAATTCAAGCCACATCTGATCTATACTTACATTGTTAATTTGGAAGGAGTGGTGATTGTCTCTCAGGACAATGTCAAGTGAATTTTTATCCACTTCTTTGAATAGGTACAATTTTCATTTGTTTTTGGAGGATTCGGGGGTTACAAAATTTAATCTAGCTATTAAAACCCTGTGTTCACTCTTCCCTGTGTGTGTTTTGATGCTCATTATTAGCTCAGGATTATTTGTTGCTAAGAGGTCAAGTGTGTTTTCACAACTGTTGACTATTTGCATGGGCTCATGAACTAACTGCTCGAAATAATTATCAGAGAATGCATTTAGCACAATTTCAGATGATGTTTTATGCATAGCTCCAGATTTAAACATATATTTTCACCAACATATCAAGACTAAATTAAAATTACTACCAACTGCAATTGTATGAGCTGGGTAGGCTCCATCTTCAAAATTAAACCCAAGTTTTCTTTGTACCTTTCAGCAATTGTATCATCTGAGTTGGGAGGCTGGTAAAAGGATCCAATCATTATTTTATTCCTTTTTCCAAGAATGCCTTCTGCCCATACTAACTCACAGGAACTATCTACTTCAATTTCCTATGAGATAAACTACTTCTAGCAGCAACAAACGTGCCATCACCAACTGTGTTTAGCCTATCCTTTCTGAACACCATTGGGTCCTTCACAAGAATTTTGGCTGAACTTATCTCCAGCTTTAGCCTGCTTTTAGGGCCTATAACGATTTGAGCCTCAGTGCTTTCTATTAGTGCTTAGAGCTCTGGTCCTTTCCTAACACAGCTACAACAATTTATAACTGTTATACCAATGGTGCCTGGATCTACATTTTTCCTGTGTTTGACATGCACTCTAGGAGACTTAAGCCCTTTCTGTGTTTCCACAAGATCCTATAACCTAAAAAACCACCCAGTCCACATCACACAGCCCCTGCTACCTGTGTAGCCACCTCCTGCATGTAGTGGACTCTTGACCTATTCTGTGGAACCCAGAACCCAATCACCCTATGATGCAATTTGAGGAATCTGCAGCCTACATGGTCGCAGAACTGTCTGAGCCTCTGATTCAGGCCCTCCACATTGCTCTGTATCAGACATCCACAATCAGTCCTGTTCACTATATTGCAAATAGTGAGTTCTGCTTTCATCTCACAAGTAAGACTGCAGCCTTTACCACTTCTGTTACCCATTCGAAACCAGACAGGATCTCTTCTGATCCAAAGTGACACATGCCATTGGCACTGATGTGAGCTACCACCTGCAGTTGGCTCCACCCTGAGCTCTTCATAGCATCTGGAAGGACCCGTTCCTCATCTGAAATAACTCCACTCGGTATGCAGACAGAATGCACATTAGCTTCCTTCCTCTCATCGACAGCAATGTCCCCAAGGGGGCATCTAACATTGGAGCTCCCAACTACCAATAACCCCACGCTCTGTGATTGCACAGATCTTGCAGCCTGAGACCATTGGACCCTGAAGCTTTGTTCAATTGTGACTGTTTCTCAACACCAATGGCACTATTATCACTTATCTTTGCAATGGAGTGAGAAAAAACTGGGGCAATAACCATGGATTTTCATTTGAAAACCAAATTCTGCGTTTCTGCTTTTGCTTTGCTACCCTCAGTTTCAGTCCCTGTTTCATGCAGTTATTACATGTGACCAGAATTTCTTTGGATTTTGTGAGAGATTTCTTAATAATATTCTGTTAAGGCAATCATTGGAGACTTCTTGAGTTGTCCTCTTTGCAGCCAAATACATTTCATTCAGCATCTCCCTGTCTCTAGCCCTATGTTTTGTTTCACACCAACTATGAAGTAGTCTCTGTTTCCTTAGAAGTTTCTTTGCACTGACTGTGTACTGTGGAGTGTCTGTCCCATCATGAACATTCTTACGAGGGAACCTCCCCATCGCACCCCCCTCAGATTTAGTTATAATTTGGCACAGTGGATAGGCCTTGAAAAACTGAACACAGATCAATCGAGAAAACAGGAAGAAGTTGTGTGGAACTATGAAAAAAATAAGAAAAATATACAAACTGAGTAGTCCATGTGCAAGATATGCATCATGAAGGAGAATTTGAGCTCAGGGGAGCCGTGGTCCCGTGGTTAGCGTGAGCAACTGCGGAACAAGAGGTCCCTGGTTTAAGTCTTCCCTCGAGTGAAAAGTTTAATTTTTTATATAATCAACTTCGCTCTCCAAAATTCGAGGACATGTTCAGATTTGCTTGGACATATGCAGGATTTGACGATCTACACACGGAAAAATTTGAAATCGTTAAAAACATACGTTTTGACAGAGCACAGTGAAGACTGTGCAACTGTGAAACTGTTGCATTCATTTGTTGCAGTTTATGTGACAAACTCTTATGTTTTCATCACTTTTTTGGGAATGATTATCACATCCACAAGAAAACCTAAATCGGGCAAGGTAGAAGAATCTTTTTCCCAATCGCCAAGTGTACAAGTTAGGTGGGTCGACAACATATTCCTCTCATGTGATGCACATGCCTTCACCAGTGTCGTATAGAATTATCAGACGTGTTTTCCTGTGGAGTAATCGGTTGACCTATGACCTTGCCATCAAATGTTTTCGGTTCCCATTGGTGAGGCACGTCCTTTCGTCTACTAATCGCACGGTTTTGCGGTGCGGTCACAAAACACAGACAGTAAATTTATTACAGTGAACAGAGACATCAATGAATGAATGGACAGATCATGACTTTGTGAAAATAAATTTTCACTCAAGGGAGGACTTGAACCAAGGACCTCTCGTTCCGCAGCTGCTCACGCTAACCACGGGACCACGGCGAGCCGGAACTCACACTCTCCTTGATGTTACATATCTTGCGCATGGACTACTAAGTTTGTATATTTTGCTTATTTTTTCATAGTTCCACACAACTTCTTCCTGTTTTCTCGATTGATCTGTGTTCAGTTTCTCAAGGCCTATCCACTGTGCCAACTTATAACTAAATCTGAGGGAGGTGCGATGGGGAGGTTCCCTCGTTAGAAGATGCATATCTATCAAGAGCATGGTCAACTATTCCTCTAATCATGTGCCACAGTGCTTCTACCTGCATCTCTCCAGAGCTAAATGTCTTGGGTTCCTTACTGAGATATGGCAGTATTGCCTGTTTTCTAGTTTGCTTCTATTTGTTTTCCTTGTATTTGTGCTTTGGTAATCATTTTTGTTATAACTGCCTCTCGGTCTTTGAGACCTGTTTCTATGTGGACATTCTCTGAGTGATCATGTCTATTTATTGCTATTAAATCCAATAAAGTTGCATCATCAGTGATTTTCTGAACAAACTGTTCTAGACAGTTCTCAGAGAACACATTTAATAGTGTTGCACAGGATGTCTTGTCCTGCCTACCACTTACAAAACTGTAATTTTCCCAGCTGACTGATTCAAGTCTCCTTCAGTGCTGAAGATATGATTGGGGAACTAACATGATAGTTAAATTAACTTTTTTCTAAAGTTTTTGATTATATATGGCGGTGACTGTGGTGGTCAGCAGAAGTATCTGATTGTAATTTTACACTCACTTTTGATATTAAGTCTTGTCCACACAATCTACCATGCATTTTCAGTTTCTGTGTTGATGGATTTGAGTTCCTCATCTATGGTGACAAATACGCGTGGTTTGAAAAGTTCTCAGAATCCCCACAAGAGGTCAGGCCTACAGCAACAAGTTGTTCATGTGATATTCATTAGACTGTTGCCTGTAAACACACACCACATCAGTGCTCTTGAAAGAGAGCTGTGGTGGTGACATGGCTCTGTTGTTGTTCTCGCATAGTGATTTGAAAAGATGAAAAAAATCGAGATACGAGCAGTGATTAAGTAATTCATAAAGAAAGGTATGCAAGCAAAGGACATGCATGCCAATTTCCAGAATACACCGGGGGACTCTACTCCTTCATATTCAACTGGACTGTAAGGAAAGATGCCTAGTCTAAAAAACCCTCCCTCCAGAAATCTCTAAGCAGCAAGTCAAAGTGTCATGGACAGGGACAGCAGATAGGTGGCACTCGGTGGCAGTGTGGATGAGCTACAAGGCATACCGAGACAGTCCATGCAGTTGAGATAACACTGTGTCCCAGCTGGTGCAGTGGTTATCGCACCTTTTCAGTACACATTTTCACTCATCGCTGCTGATTCTGTTTAATGTCCCACTGCAGCTGATAACAATCATCCCCCTTCAATTTACATGCAATGTTTCACAGCTGCAGGATCTGTGTGGTTTCAGTTCTTTCAAAGGAACAGACACCATGCATTCAAATAATTCATAAGCCTGGCTGGGCAATGGATCCACTTTCTTCAGTGTGAATGCACAAATACAACTGACCTCCTGTAGGAATCTCTAAATACCAAACAGGTGTATAATGAACAGGGAATGCGGGAAGGTGGGAGTGTGAACCAGCACTGAGGTGTACCAAGATAGTCTGTTCAGTTGTGATAGCACTGTGTGCCAGATGGCGCAGTGGTTAACGCACTTTCCTAGTAAGCAGGAGATCCCCAGTTTTAATCCCAGTCCACTACACATTTTCACTTGCAGCCACTGATTCCACTTAATGTCCCACTGCAGCTGATAATAGTCCACCCCCTTCAATTTACATATAATGCTTTACAGCTGTGGGATCTGTGTGGTATTGGTTCTTTTGAAGGAAAAGACACCATGCATTCAAAAAAATGTACAAAACCATTTTGACCACTCAGACATCTGAGCTATTAATCGCCACAGCAAACTTTGTGTAATTACTAGCAATGCTGTTTTGTGTAAGTGCCAAATCTAGCATTGCAAACCACTGTTCAAGCTTCTCTGGCAGGAACACTGGTATTTGTGTTTACAGACAACTTCCATCATTTCAGCCATAAATATGCAGACACACACATAAACTTGAGTTAACAAGATTTATTCACTTGATTAATTACAATGGAGCTTGACAACAAAAGTAAACAGAGAACTGTAAGCAGAGCTAAGTGTAAACATAACAAGGCATGTCCAACTGTGAATAAATAATAAAAATATGCATTCTTAGTAATTTCCCAAATTCAATACCTCTCACACTGTCATTGTCCTGGCTTGTTGTCTGCATGTAAGATTTAATACCATTTCTCTTGTTCTGCCAGGCAACATAAAAGTTGTCCATGGATCAAGATTTCCGTCAGTGCTGCTTTAGAGTGTGATGGGCCATCTCTGTCTGAGGGAAGTACAGAACAAGGAAATGAAAGTAATGAGACAAGTGAATGTGATATATGTTCAGATATGGCTGGCTCTTGAAGTGACAAAACTGCCTCCATTACTGGGTACTGTTAAATCTCTAAAGGATAGGCGGACTAATTACTAGTAAAAACCATTAGCTAAAAGGGTGGACCAGTCAGCTTTGTTTATAAACATACCTGAGACAGGTAGAAAATGCAAGATATTTAGTAATTTTTTGTTATAAAACATTGTCTTCATAGGCTCTGGCAGAAATATGACTACTGCTTCACCTGTGTGAAATTTCATAGAATTCTAAGGGGAAAGAATTGATTTTAGTCACCAAATGATGCAAGAACAAACTAAATATTCCTCCACAGTATTTGCCCAAACAACTATTTGTACCATCAAGGATGTTCAGTGAAAAAAAGATGTAAAGATGACGCTGTAGGTGTATTTCAAATCACAACCTACTGAAAAAAGGACCACAGGCTTTTACTTTTCACAGCTATAGGGCAGCTTAAGTTATTACACTGTTTCCAGCAGAATAAAGAATGCAGCTGTTACTAACACTTGTAAATTTTGTATATTTCTGGTGGGATTTTTAGCACTTACAATATGAGATTACTAAATAATTTAAGTAAAGTCTTATTCCTGGGATATGTTGTCAACAAACTGAAAAATTATTATTTATGTTTATCATTTGACTAAAAACAATACTTTATCTGACATAGAAGGACAAATGAAAGCAAAACAGCATGTACAGAGAATAATAAGATATTAATGGAGAAAAAATTTTGGGAATGATAAGTCATCCACAGAGAATGACATTTTTGTTGTGAAACACTTTTTCTATCTCACTTCTAAAAAGAACAAAATCAAGGAGTATTACATCAAGTGAACACACTGGAAATACAATAATTACTGCTCAACCTATCCAAGATTTATCAGAGTTGAGAGTTATTTGTGCTCACATATCAGCCTTGAAGTATCCTGGTTTTGCACCATGCCAGATCCAGAGGTTATTGGACATAGCAGATAGTACTATATCCAGCAGTTTTGTAAGTGTGATAAGAATAAATTGACAGTGAGCTTGTAAAATTGCCTTGTACCTGTGGTGTTCTGCAGCTTGCTAATACTGCAAATATGTCAGTGCAGTACACATACACTACTTTAAGCTGCTTAATGGAGTGTACATTTTTTTATGTTATTACATGACTAGTATTGGGCACATGTCCATCTTCAGCACCATTTGCAAGCAGAGAACAAATTACATTAAATTACAGTAAATTTATCTCTAGCATACAGCATATATATTTTTTTTTAGCATATGCCAATATATTTGGCAGGTAATTCTTCAGTTATATTGTTGTGGTAATCAAAATCCCGAGGGCATGCAGCTTTACTGTATGATTACATGATGATGGCGTCCTCTTGGGTAAAATATTCCGGAGGTAAAATAGTCCCCCATTCGGATCTCCAGGTGGGGACTACTCAAGAGGATGTCGTTATCAGGAGAAAGAAAACTGGCGTTCTACGGATCGGAGCGTGGAATGTCAGATCCCTTAATTGGGCAGGTAGGTTAGAAAATTTAAAATGGAAAATGGATAGGTTGAAGTTAGATATAGTGGGAATTAGTGAAGTTCGGTGGCAGGAGGAACAAGACTTCTGGTCAGGTGACTACAGGGTTATAAACACAAAATCAAATAGGGGTAATGCAGGAGTAGGTTTAATAATGAATAGGAAAATAGGAATGCGGGTAAGCTACTACAAACAGCATAGTGAACGCATTATTGTGGCCAAGATAGATACGAAGCCCACGCCTACTACAGTAGTACAAGTTTATATGCCAACTAGCTCTGCAGATGACGAAGAAATTGAAGAAATGTATGATGAAATAAAAGAAATTATTGTGAAGGGAGACGAAAATTTAATAGTCATGGGTGACTGGAATTCGAGTGTAGGAAAAGGGAGAGAAGGAAACATAGTAGGTGAATATGGATTGGGGGACAGAAATGAAAGAGGAAGCCGCCTGGTCGAATTTTGCACAGAGCACAACATAATCATAACTAACACTTGGTTTAAGAATCATGAAAGAAGGTTGTATACATGGAAGAACCCTGGAGATACTAAAAGGTATCAGATAGATTATATAATGGTAAGACAGAGATTTAGGAACCAGGTTTTAAATTGTAAGACATTTCCAGGGGCAGATGTGGACTCTGACCACAATCTATTGGTTATGACCTGTAGATTATAAAACTGAAGAAACTGCAAAAAGGTGGGAATTTAAGGAGATGGGACCTGGATAAACTAAAAGAACCAGAGGTTGTACAGAGATTCAGGGAGAGCATAAGGGAGCAATTGACAGGAATGGGGGAAATAAATACAGTAGAAGAAGAATGGGTAGCTTTGAGGGATGAAGTAGTGAAGGCAGCACAGGATCAAGTAGGTAAAAAGATGAGGGCTAGTAGAAATCCTTGGGTAACAGAAGAAATATTGAATTTAATTGATGAAAGGAGAAAATATAAAAATGCAGTAAGTGAAACAGACAAAAAGGAATACAAACGTCTCAAAAATGAGATCGACAGGAAGTGCAAAATGGCTAAGCAGGGATGGCTAGAGGACAAATGTAAGGATGTAGAGGCCTATCTCACTAGCGGTAAGATAGATACCGCCTACAGGAAAATTAAAGAGACCTTTGGAGATAAGAGAACGACTTGTATGAATATCAAGAGCTCAGATGGAAACCCAGTTCTAAGCAAAGAAGGGAAAGCAGAAAGGTGGAAGGAGTATATAGAGGGTCTATACAAGGGCGATGTACTTGAGGACAATATTATGGAAATGGAAGAGGATGTAGATGAAGATCAAATGGGAGATATGATACTGCGTGAAGAGTTTGACAGAGCACTGAAAGACCTGAGTCGAAACAAGGCCCCTGGAGTAGACAATATTCCATTGGAACTACTGACGGCCGTGGGAGAGCCAGTCCTGACAAAACTCTACCATCTGGTGAGCAAGATGTATGAAACAGGCGAAATACCCTCAGACTTCAAGAAGAATATAATAATTCCAATCCCAAAGAAAGCAGGTGTTGACAGATGTGAAAATTACCGAACTATCAGCTTAATAAGTCACAGCTGCAAAATACTAACACGAATTCTTTACAGACAAATGGAAAAACTAGTAGAAGCCAACCTCGGGGAAGATCAGTTTGGATTCCGTAGAAACACTGGAACACGTGAGGCAATACTGACCTTACGACTTATCTTAGAAGAAAGATTAAGGAAAGGCAAACCTACGTTTCTAGCATTTGTAGACTTAGAGAAAGCTTTTGACAATGTTGACTGGAATACTCTCTTTCAAATTCTGAAGGTGGCAGGGGTAAAATACAGGGAGCGAAAGGCTATTTACAATTTGTACAGAAACCAGATGGCAGTTATAAGAGTCGAGGGACATGAAAGGGAAGCGGTGGTTGGGAAGGGAGTAAGACAGGGTTGTAGCCTCTCCCCGATGTTGTTCAATCTGTATATTGAGCAAGTAGTAAAGGAAACAAAAGAAAAATTCGGAGTAGGCATTAAAATTCATGGGGAAGAAATAAAAACTTTGAGGTTCGCCGATGACATTGTAATTCTGTCAGAGACAGCAAAGGACTTGGAGGAGCAGTTGAATGGAATGGACAGTGTCTTGAAAGGAGGATATAAGATGAACATCAACAAAAGCAAAACGAGGATAATGGAATGTAGTCTAATTAAGTCGGGTGATGCTGAGGGAATTAGATTAGGAAATGAGGCACTTAAAGTAGTAAAGGAGTTTTGCTATTTGGGGAGCAAAATAAGTGATGATGGCTGAAGTAGAGAGGATATAAAATGTAGGCTGGCAATGGCAAGGAAAGCGCTTCTGAAGAAGAGAAATTTGTTAACATCGAGTATAGATTTAAGTGTCAGGAAGTCATTTCTGAAAGTATTCGTATGGAGTGTAGCCATGTATGGAAGTGAAACATGGACGATAAATAGTTTGGACAAGAAGAGAATAGAAGCTTTCAAAATGTGGTGCTACAGAAGAATGCTGAAGATTAGATGGGTAGATCACATAACTAATGAGGAAGTATTGAATAGGATTGGGGAGAAGAGAAGTTTGTGGCACAACTTGACCAGAAGAAGGGATCGGTTGGTAGGACATGTTCTGAGGCATCAAGGGCTCACCAATTTAGTATTGGAGGGCAGCGTGGAGGGTAAAAATCATAGAGGGAGACCAAGAGATGAATACACCAAGCAGATTCAGAAGGATGTAGGTTGCAGTAGGTACTGGGAGATGAAAAAGCTTGCACAGGATAGAGTAGCATGGAGAGCTGCATCAAACCAGTCTCAGGACTGAAGACCACAACAACAATCAAAAAATAAATTTTTGACACTGTGGAATTAGTAATGGTGATATGCTGTACAGTCATATATTGTGAATGATTTTTGACACCTTAGATTATGTAATTTAATTTCTAATTTGTTTTATCTGTAATATTAGAAGATCAGAAGCAAATGACTTTATTTATAGAAAAACAAGTTCACAGGAATACTGCTGATTTTTGTTTGTTTTTAGTTCAGTCTGTTTGTTCAAAGTAATGTCAGGATGTTCTTCAAAACTTTGGTAAGACATAATGCAATGGCTATCAATCATACACCCCACTAAATATGTCATCACCCCCCCCCCCCCCTCTCCACTTTTGTGTGAGCTCAAATCACAAAGTACCAAAATATAATGGATATGAAATGAAATGATTACATAAGCTCAGTCGTGGGTAAAGCAGGTGGTAGACATCATTTTATTGGTAGAATACTGGAGAAGAGTCAGTCTACAAAGGAGATTGCTTACAAATCGCTCATGTTAACTATTCTAAAATATTGGTCAAATGTGTGGGACCCATTTGAAATACGACTAACAGGGGCTATTGAATGTATGTAGAGAAGGGCAGGGTTGTTTGATTCATGGGGGAGTGTCACAGACATGCTAAAAGAACTGAACTGGCAGATTTTTGAAGCTAGACATAAACTATGTGGAAAAAATCTACTAACAAAATTTCAATAGATATATTTAAATGATGATTCTAGGAATATACTACAATCCCTTTGTATCACTGACATCTTGAAGATAGGATTGGAATAATTACTACACACACAGAGGCATACAATCGTGCTTCCTATGCTCCGTACATGAACGAAATGGGAAGAAACCCTAATAACTGGTACAATGGGATGTACCCTCCGCCATGCATCTTATAATGGTTTGTATAGTGTAGATGTAGATGTTGTGATGCAGAAACAGAGACTTACAGTAGTGCTCCAAGTAACCTGGAAATGAACTTCAATCTCGGAGTATATGGCACAGTAATCAGTACTTTTGCTTTGCAAAATAAGAATACTAGATGACAATATTTTTCATTTGCACTTTATGTGTGAGTCTGGTAGTCTTGTGGTAAAGCATATTTATTTGTAAAAACCTACACTGCAGTCCACATGATGGCTGTTATAAAGTGGAGAATGTGTTCCTGATCATGACCTTCTTGTGTATATTCCATTCTTTGAATTGCAATGTAAATATTTTGCCTATACGTTTTAATCTTTGTTCTTATCCAGAACATTGCAAAGTGTAAATAATTTCATCTTTGTTCTTGTTTCATATAAATGGTATTCTGTGAGCTCACATCTATTTGTTATTGCTTATGAATATGTGTGTGAACTACTTGAATTCAGTGTACTATAAGTATATTGCTTATATTCTACATTATTTTTGTCCCTATCCATTTGTAATACTCTCTAATTTAATGGAGTCACCAAAATTTTCGTTGACTGCTGCTTAAATGTACTTTTTGTAATATTTGTTAATAATAAGTCTGAAGCATTAGTATAACTACTGTTGCATTTTTAGGATTTGCAAAGAAGAATGCTCTAGGCACCAAGACTACAAAGCATTCTCATCTATATTTGCATCCATACTCTGCAAGCAACTACCACACCATTCAAAACAGAATTACATACTCATTCCTTGACAAGATGTAAGGAAGTTCAATACCAGTGCTGTGAAAACCTGCCATGAAATGTGAGAAAGTACGGAAAACAGATGCAAAGAAAAATAACATAGGATATGAGCAATATACTTTCAACTCATTTAAACTGAGCATTTCACACTCAAATTCATAAGCAATAACATATGCATGTAAGTCCACAGAACACCATGAAACAAAAGGACTTCTGTTTTATATGAAACAAAAACAAATGTGGAATCATTTATCCCAATGACTATTACAGATGTGAGAAGAAAGCATTCAGAAGATGAGAAACATAAAACATATTTACAATGTAATTTAAAGAATGCAATGCACAAGAGAAGTCATAATACAAAGCACACTGTGAAGAAACCAACTCATGTTAATTATGAAATGAAAACAAACATGGAGGCTAAAAATCTGCCAATGAGAAAGGGAGATGATAGACTGCAGTGCTCCAAGTGGCCTTGCAGTAAACCAAGGTCATGTTACCATAATTCCCTATATGAGTTTCACCTCCCTGCATCAAATGGTGACTATTTCAGAGACCTTAGTCAGAAGTTCCCATTTTTGCATATGGTGAACCTGAATTCATTAGCCGGGAGTGAACAATAACTGGTATATTATTGTACCACAAGTTGTTGTTAACGTTTCAATTGGACCACATGATAGTGTGGTCTATGGCAACCAAAAAAACACTAATATACACAAAATTACATAGAAATATACTTGTGAACTTGAGAAAGTGATCCATGGGTCACGAAAAGTACTGTGTGACAAAGGTACTAAACATTGAGTCAGGCTTGCCTACAGAAACATGAATTTGATAGTTGGTTGTCCAGTCTTTGCAGAGAACCTCACGGTTTTTTTCCAATTTGCTACACACAGCTGCAGAACTGAAGATGCAAGCAACAAATGTAGGATTCCAGATCCCCTTCAAGAAAATTGAATTTAATGCAAATATCAAGTCACCACTCAGTTTACTAGAGGTAGAAGAATAGGGAATCAAATGGACAGAGAAATTTAAATACCTAGGAGGGCAGATAGAGCTGAACACATCTGAGAAAGATGTTTTGCATCATCAGTCAAAAAAATGGAAACAGTATACCAAGAAAACATCAATCAATGCTGAGATACAACATTAGTGCACAGTAATATAATCAGGTGCCTCATACACCACAGAACACCTTGTTATGAACAGAAAAGGTCTGCTGAAAAATTAGAAATAAGAAAAGGTAGATATTGAACAAAATCCTAAGCCTGATCAAAGAAACAATGGCACAGCCATGAACTCTATACACATGTGGAAAAGATCCCAGGCACCATTCATAGGAGGATTATCTTCTATCCCTACATTTCCCAAATGAGTCAAAGAAGACTGAGCAATTGTATCCTCCATTACTTCTCAACAGGAATACCCAGGAGATGTGATTCACCAGGTACAAAAAGACCTGCAAGAAGAAGGGACAACACTGGAAGCTATCCATAAACACATTCTATTCAGAAATAAACTTCATGAGCACATTATTGCCAAGAAAATCCAAATCTAAAAACTGACAAAACGCAGTCTGAAGTGAGAAAGGAACAGCAAAGGAAACAAATGTAGAAATACTAGGTTAATGTTAAAGCCTAGGTGCAAAGGAAAGAAAAAAACGCAGTTGATATAATGTAGGTATCTGTCATGTCTTCATGATTTGATTGGTTGAGCTATGATTCCCATTCTTTGAGAACACAACATTCCACCATCAGCATACAGTGTGTGCAGCAAAAGTGAATGTTTGAAGTGAAGAGAGCAGTCTGCATTATGTTTTTCCTGGCAGCATTTTATGAGAAGTTGCATTTGCTGAGTAGCAGTGTTTCCCATGCACATTCTCTCTGTATTATAGTTAATTTTCAGAGACTTAACCCCTTTTTTGTTAGCTTTCCCAGAATTCCAACATAACCTATAGATTGTGTGTCTGCAGATAATGGGTTCATTATTCTTCTCAAGTTTCATCTTCCAGATATTTCCCAGGAAGCTTCCAATGACAATTCAAAAATTTTGTTTCATATTTTTAAATATATGACCATAAGCCTACTCTCCACAGTTTTAAATTTGTGATTTCAGTTGCACTGATAAAGGTTACAAAATCTGTTCCTGATGATGAAAAATCATGGATCGGGATCCCTTCATAAAATACTTGCTGTGCCCTGTGGTGTTACCCGCAGCTAAACAATTAACTATTAAAAATGCCTGGATACACATTTTTTCCAATCTTCTGTCAGTTAATTTTCTCCTTCCTCCTCACTCTGTCCATCTCCTCCTCTTCCCTCTCTGTATTTCTTCCTCCACCTCTGTCTGACCCTCTCCACCTTGCCCTTTTGAAAGGGCAGGGTGGAGAGGGACATCTTCTCCTCCCCCTTCCTTCTCCATGTCAGCATCCCTGCCTCAATAGAACACTGGTGGTTTCTGGCCCCACAGCATTTGTTTCCAGATTGTAACTATTATGTGCGCCAAACTTGGTTGAATTTAGTCTAGGGGCTTAGGATCAGCTTTATAGCCATGGGTTTGCCCACTTACACACATGTTGAATATATTTCAAATGAATTTAACATATTTCACACCTATTTGTACATATGTTTCTCCTGTATCTCTAGCAAATTTCACCCTGCAGTTTTGTTGTCATGCAGCTCAGTGTTTATGACAATATATCTCCTGAACTGATGTCATAAAATGATGTAATTTTGCAGGTACATCCAGTGGTATATGTGGATATTGTCTGCAGATTGTATTGTGAATAGAGTTAGTACTAAAGAAGTAATAAATTAAAATGACATGCATGATGTGGCAGCTTTTCATGTTTTTCAGTATTTGACATCATATCTCCTGAACTGTGTGTTTTACAATGATATATTTTTGTAGGTATATTCAGTGACATATATGGATACTTTCTATAAAATTTGTTGTGAATGAAATTAGTAACAACAAAGAAATAAATTTAAACATCATGCATGATGTGGCAGCTTTTCACTCATTTCAGTATTTATGACATCATATCCCCTGACCTATGTGCTGTACAATGATATAATTTTGTTGATACATTTAGCAGTATGTATAAATACTGTCTGAAAAACAAATCATGAATACAGTTGGTAGTAAAGATGTAATAAATTAAAATGCTATGATCCATCCAGCAGTGTTACTGCATGAACAGTGAAAATGTAGTCAGTGATAAGCTTTTTCCTTTCATCATCTTACTGAGTTGGCAGTGTGAAGAAGTTTTGTGTAAGTTTGACCTTATGTGTAAATACTGGATGAGTAAAGTATGGGTATTCATGTGCCATGGGCTACACAATTTTTTCACCTGCATCACCATCCCTGTCATATGTAGGTATTTGTAAGGTAATCTATATGTTAATTCAGGGTATAAGCTATCGCCATTCAAGATTTCATCCAAATCTGTCTAAGATTAAAGAAGTAACACATACATACACAAATATTTGCGTTTACAATATATATAACATTGGTTATAAAAGTTTTTTTAATATTTCTGTCACAGAGAGAAAATAATTTTAAAAAGCTCTGGATCTGAAAGAAAACTCTTATGTGGAGCAGAATTAAAAGGATGTCATTAAGAATTACAGCAATACCACTGACATACATTTCTTTTTTCAGAAGACAACCTTGATTCTGGGAAAAAGAAACACAAGAAACAAAAGGGGAGTAAGAAGGATGCCAAAAAGGGTGGAAAGGATAAAACAGAAAGTGATAAGGAAGCTGCAATGTCGCAAGAGGAAGCAGCTGTTGTAATACAGAAACGTAAGTCCACAAGTATTCAGAATTAACTCTTATACTAACATTACTTAAAAACTAAAATCATACATTCATATTCATCAACCAGTTCCTTCCCTTTTGCGCTTACTCTTCTTTTACTCATTTCATCCCATATTTTAGGCTGCATGAGCTGTTATCCTGTTATTCAATACATATCACTTTTCTCTACCATACCAAGCAACTGGGATTGCTTTAAGGCAGTTTGATCACTGATGAGCAACTGAAGCAGTGACAACTTCCATGCTGGAACAATACCTTGTACTGGCTGTGACTATTAATTATATTATTGTGTCAATATTTTAGCTTTGTCTTTGTCAATCATTGTTCCATGCACAAGGTGTGCTGGTGCACAATAATTGCCTTATTGTAGTTGGCGTTAAATTTGCTATTTAATTATAACTCTGAAGTACAGTGCTATGGTGATGTACATTATTTGTTCTTAATATCTGAATGCTACTTGCCCATTTACTATGACTTCTAAATGATTTTCTGTCATAATTTATAATACACATGCTAAAATTGCTCTTGATTTTTGAATTTTATATATTGAAATAAGACGAATCTGTTTTTAATTTAACAAGTTTTTTATGCTGTAATGAGAAAGTCAAAATAACATATGTTTGTTTCTTACCATTTTTTTCTGTTCAATCTGCCATTTTTATATCTTCATTGAAAAAATACTTTTTGGCCTCAAAAGTTTAATTGTGGCATTTACTTGCACTTATACTACTATGGTCAGCCACTGAAGGATCCACTTCTGTTATGAGGATGATTAGCTGTATAATTTTTCCCATATTTTAATTCTGCTTTAATGTTTTGAGAGATTATACTATTACATGTCTAAAGAGATCCATAAACAATTTTCTGTATTACTGACACAAAAGTAATAAGTCATCCTTTCAACAGAATTCCGTGGATACCAAGTTAGAAAACAGATGGGGCAAAAGGAGAAAAGTAAACCAGGTAAGGAAACAAAAGTTTATTCCAAACACACAGTTTTGTTATTTATCATGACACCCTTCTGAAAGTAAAAAATAAATAAAAAAGATATTCAAGTAACTTTTCTCTTAGATAGCAGACACTGAAATTATTAAAACCATCTGAGGTTGGGGCCTATTTGTTCAATAATATTTTGGTTTTGCAAATTTGCAGGCCTATAGCTTTTAATGGTTATGGACAAAGCAATGCATTTTTCCCATAGCAAACAATAGTTTGTGAATTGCATTATTGAAGGTGGAGATGGAAGAGGAATTCCAGCTTATGCACAACACTGTTCCATAGTTTTGTTTTTGCCCAGGCATGTTGCAGCACTTTTTGTGCAATCTTCAATGGATTTATTTGTTTATTTCCTTTCTACAAAATTGTTGGTACACACTAACCTCTAAGGAAACCTTTGGTACACCTCACATGAGGCTAGTAGGTGTTTATGCTGGTAACATTGTATCTACTACACAGTCTCCAGCTTGTCATCTACAAACAGCAAAATGTTTTTTATTTTTCTGTTCATTGTCATTTCCAAATGAGAATCACTAAATGGTGAGTTATTTAGTATGTTACTTATAGTTTTTGATGTTGTGGTGTTTTTTTTTCTTTTGTTTGTGTTGAGGTAGCATGCTTATTTCTTTTTGTAGGATAATTGCACATGCATATCAGCTCTTTAAGTGTTTGTCTTGAATATCAGTGTTGTACGTTGCTCCACCATGTCAAAAGACATTACTGAGGAAAACTGTTATCTGATTACATGTTAATCTGACCCAAAATCTGAACTAACAGCACAACCCCCTAATGAGGCAGTTCCCTATGAGGCAATTAGTAATTGAATAAGTGTTTGGTGGAGCTCTGATGCAGCTACACTGTTTAATGTTCCAAGTGGGTCATTACTGTGTGGCAGCACTCAAATGTAGCAACAGAGCGATGCAATGAAAGTTTATTTTATTACTGATGAGCATCTCATCAGGGCAGGGTAAAATGTATGTATCTATCACAGACTGTGCATTTATCGTGACACTGAAGTTGCAACAGCGAAGCTTACCTATCAGTTTCTGAATGACGACCAGTGATGTAGTCCATTCACTGGAAGAAATAGGCCAAATGACATCAAGTACAAATGGTGTAATTTGGTCTTGACAGTTGCACAATGTGACAGGCACCTTCCATGCCCAAAAAAATGAGAGTGGTCAGACTCTTTCTTGGTAATGTGTGCATGAAAACCAGTAGCACAGCTGAGCCCAGGGGAAAACTGTAATGAAAACTTGGAGCAGAGAGACTCCAGTTGCTGATATGGAACTTGATCTGACACTAAATTTACCTCATCGGCAATGCAGAAACTGAAAGCATTAAATGCATCTAGCCTGAACAGGTCTGTGGTATGGAATGATCCACAACAAGGAAGGTGAGAGGGCAAACAACAGATTTGTAAGATACAGGAGTGGAGAACTGGCATAGGTTTGGAATCTGCTGTTTATTGTAGCTAACCAATTTCCGTGAAACCTATGTGAGGGGAGGGGAGGGGAGGGGAGGGGAGACCATGTTTATGTACATTTGTGCATTTACTAAAGTCATTGCAGTTCCTATGTCCATTTTCACTTTCAGGGTTTATCAAACCCACACAAATCAATAAAAAGTTTGTTCAGGAAGACAGTCATTTAGAGACACAGTTTATGTCCATCAGTATTACTGGGTCTACCATATTTTAAGAGGAATTATAAACCAATGCAATATGGACTTTCTTTCAAAACTTCCTGCAAACAGTCCAATGTTTAGGGCATGCAGCATGCTCATGTTGGACAAAGGAATACAAGCAAGATGGAAGGGGGTCTCGTGGCCACTGTTATGATATAGCCTGTTGCTGCTGTGGTCATAACCAATGCTGCCCCATGTGACACTGAGCTGAATGTTGTACTGCTGCAACAGGTTGCCCATCATCGTGATCACTTGCATTGTGCCTAATGGGGATTGACTAGGTGATTTCCAATACCTTCCCCCACGCAGGAATCTGATCACCTGCGGTCCATGACACTTCAAAGGACTGTACTATATTGATCACATCCATAAGTGTCATATCCTCACAAGAAGTGCTTTTTCACAGACTTCCCCATTTGGGGCCAGATAAATAATAAAATCATGCACCATATGATCAGTGTAGGATTCATGATGGGTAGTAATGACAAATTTATGAAGACCCAGCCTGTGTAATTCTGCAGACCTTGCCTTTTAAGATTGGTTTGGGAATTTCTGACAATGGTAAAATTCTACATCCATCACAATGACATGCCTTCTATCACAGTAATAGATTGAGAGAAGTTTGCACATTTCATCAAATGATAAGCTAGTTGCTTCTGGCAAAGGTGCAAGTTGGCACAACTGATACAAGTGCAGCAAAAACCAGGAAATAAAGAAAGTCCTACACAGGTTTGCATCACCCACATGAAAAACCTGGAAATTTTGGCATAACAATGTCTCATTGGAGTCCCAATCTTCAGCCAATTCATAATATGCCAGTAAGGGTGATGGTTGCACTGATGGAAGAGTAACATGCTGCAAACATGCAGATACCACTGGACTGAGATTGATGCTGGGAGCCTGCTGTTGTACCATGAAAGCTTGCTATTGGGCAGTGATATGTTGGAGTATTTCTTCCACCAAGATGTTCATTTGGTGACTTAGCACTGCCACTAATATGCAGGGAAAATATAACCCTCACTCATCATCAAGTTTTTTCTAGCAAGAACAAACATGATTTATGGGACTTCATACTTTACAGAGCCATTGTAAGATACAGTGAAGTACAGGTAGCATGTAGCACTGAACACATTGAATGGACAAGTGTAACACAGTTTACAGAATAGATTGAGCATGTACTTGCCATCACTTCAATAATACTGTTTCTTTAGTGACTCACCAGAGTGCACCAGGTGGAGACACAGATGGTGTCTATAAGCAGGTCTGTGTACTGTACAGACATGTGATCTCTGAAATCCTGCTTGTATCATAAGCAAAAGTACATCAGAACACAGATGGCAAGCCAATACTAAACAAAGAAGAGAAAGCTGAAAGGTGGAAGTAATATGTAGAAGGACTCTACAATGAAAATGAATTTGAAGACAATATTGTAGAAAGGAAAGAATTAGATGAAGCTGAGATGAGAGATATGATAATCCACACAGAATTTGACAAAGCCTGCAAGACTTAAGTTGAAACATGGCCCCTGAAGTAGATGATATTCCCTCAAAATTATTGAGATCCTTTGGAGAGCCAGCCATGGCAAAACTATTCCACCCAGTGTACCAGATATATGAGTCAGGTGGAATACCCTCAGACTTCAAGAAGAATGTAATGATTCCAGTTCCAGAGAATGCAGATGCTAACAGGTGTGAATATTATTGAACTGTCAGATGAATAGGTTAAGTTGCAACATACTGAAATGAATTATTTACAGAAGAATGGAAAAACTGGTAGAAGCTGATCTTGGGGAAGTTCAGTTTGAGTTCTAGAGAAGTGAGAACACACAGGGCAATATTGGTTCCATGATTTATCTTAGAAGATAAATTAAAGAAAGATGGACTTACATGTACAGCATTTTTAGAGTCAGACAAAGCCTTTGCCAGTTTTAGCTGTAATACACTCTTTTAAATTCTGGAGGTAACAGAGATAAAACACAGAGAGTGAAAGGCACAAAAACCAGACTGCTGTCATAAAAATTGAAGAACATGTAAGGGAAGCAGCATTTGAGAAGAGAGTGTGACACTGTTGTAGCCTATCACCTACGTTATTCAACCTGTACAGTGAGCAAAGAGTAAAGAAAACCAGAGAAAAATTTGGAGAAGGAATTAAAGTTCAGGAAGAACAAACAAAAACTTTATGGTTTGCTGATGACATGGCAGTTCAGTCAAAGTCATTGAGGACTTGGAAGAGCAACTGAGTGGAACCTATAGTTTCTTGAAAAGCAGTTATAAGATGAGCATCAACAAGAGTAAAACAAAGACACTGGAATGTAGGGTAATGGAATGAAGTAAGATACTCAACAAATTAGATAAAGAGGCAGTAGTGTTGCATGTCAGAAGGGAAGTTGAAACATTTAGCTCTGGAAAGGAGCCTGTAGGAGAGCTGTGTCTTAGATTTGCAAGAATAAGAGACCATGCGCTTGATAGATATATACCTAATAGAACAGTTCATGGTGGCAGGGACCCTTCATGGTACAGCCACTGTAAAGAAACCTCTAAAGGAACCAAGACTACTTCATAATAACTGTAAAAAATAGGACTGTAGATAGGGAGTGCTATATGAAACATGTTTGGCTGACAGGAGGACAATGTATGTAGCCTACAGTGGCTACAAAAACAGAATATTATTGAAGAATCTCTCACAAAACCCAAAAAAATTCTTGTCATATGCAAAGGCTGTTAGTATTACCATGGTCAGTGTCCAGACGCTAATGTATGAGACAGGGACCGAAAAGTAGAGCAGAAAACGAAAAGGAGGAATGCTAAACTCAATTTTCAAACATTTCTTTACAAACAAAAATCCAGGGCTATTGTCCCAGTTTAATTCTTGCACCACTACAGTGGTGCCAAAAACAGCTGAAATTGTACAAAGCTCCATGGCCTGAAAGAATCCCTATCACATTCAATATCAAATTTTCAGCTGAGTTAGCCCTCTTTTAACTGTCATCTACTGTAGATCCCTCAAACAAAAAAAGTGCCCAATAGTTGGAAGAAAGCACAGGTCACACACATACTGTAGAATGTAGCTGGTCATTGCTGGTACATTTTTAGCTTTGTTATTGATTATACACAAGCAGTCTGGGTCAATGAGAGTTGACATGTGCACTGTGTGGATGGATGGTTATAGTATATGAGCACTGTGGTTTTACTAGTAAGTGCAATGTATTATTTTGTTTTGGTGTTAATAATATAAATATGTGTGATAAGTTTTTTTAAAAAATGTGCTCAGTGACTGATTACACAAAAATCATGAGATACCTCCTAATATCGTGTCAGCGAAGTGCAGCAACTTGACATGGTGTGGACTCAACAAGTCATTGGAAGTCCTCTGCAGAAATTTTGAGCCATTCTTCCTCCATAGCTGTCCATAATACTGCAAAAGTGTTACCAGTGCAGCATTTTATGCACAAACTGACTTCTCAATTATGTCCCATAAATGTTTGGTGCATTTTATGTTGGACGATCTGGGTGGCCAAATCGCAAACAACTATGGCTCAGTAACTTGGCACATTGTCATCCATAAAAATTCCATCACTACTGCAAATGGTCTCCCAGTATCTGGACATAACCATTTTCAGTCAATGATCAGTTCAGATGGACCAGTGGACCAAGTCCATTACATGTAAACACAGCCACCACCAGCTTGTTGACAACTTTGGTCCAAGGCTTCATGTGGTCTGAGCCACACTCAGACCCTGCCATCAGCTCTTACCAACTGAAACTGGGGCTCATTGACCAGGCCATGGTTTTCCAGCTGTCTAGGGTCCAACCAATATGGTCACGAGCCCAAGAGAGGCACTGCAGGCAATGTCGGGCTGCTGACAAAGGCACTTGCATCAGTCTTGTGCTGCCATAGCCCATTAATGCCAAATTTTGCCACACTGTCCTAATGGATATGTTTGTCAAACATCCCACATTGATTTCTGTGGCTATTTCATTCAGTGTTGCTTGTCTGTTAGCACTGACAACTCTCCGCAAACACCACTGCTCTCAATTATTAAGTGAAAGCTGTTGACCACTGCATTGTCCATGATGAGAGGTAATGCATGAAATTTGGTATTCTCGGCACACTATTTAGACTGTGGATCTTGTATATTTAATTCCTTAACAATTTCCAAAATGGAATGCCCCATGCATCTAGCTCCAACTACCATTCTGTGTTCAAAGTCTGTTAATGCTTGCTGTGTGGCCATAATCACATTTGAAGCCTTTCCACAGGAATCATCTGAGTACAAATGGCAGCTTTGCCCATGCACTGCTCTTTTATGCCTTGAAAACATAATAGTACCACCATCCATATACGTGCATGTCATAGTCCCTTGACTTTCATCACCACAGTGTACAGGAGAAATATATGTGCAGTCATGTGGTACTGTGAGGCCAACAATAGAACAAACTTTGAAAGATTTTCATAGTATGGTCTAGCACACAAAACATGTATACTCAACTGCAGCAAGACTGTACTGAAAACATTTCAATTTCAGTAAACTAATATGGAACCTCACAGAACACATACAAATTTTAACACCAATAATGGCCTGCCAGAAGTCTGCCCCACCCACTAGCAAATTCATGTATATGAGGGTGGTTTCATAGGTCTGGTAAAAAAGCAAGAAAAAATATTTGTTTCATGGACAACTCACCTCACTTCTGAACATAGCCTCCTTTGAGGGATATACACTTGGTCCAGTGATTCCCCAGCTTTTTAATCCAGTCAAAAAACTAGGTTGTGTCAAAATCTGCAAAATACTCATTGAGTGCAACTATCACTTTCTCATTTGATGAGAGTCAAGTTAGGGAACAGGAAGAAGTCTCTTGGAGTTAAGTCAGGTGAATAGGCTGGTTGAAGAACAAATTCAAAGCCCAATTCATGCACTTTCACCGTTGCTATTGCTGATGTGTGGGATGGTGCATTATTGATGAAAGAGCCATCCTTGGTTTGAAATGATCCAACAATGAAGCATATTGGGTATAGTTACATTTCTGCCTTCTTCCAAGTTGTCTATGAAGATTATTCTTGGCAATCCTAAAGACAGTGGCTATCACCTAATCAGCTGACAAAATGATGTGCTGAATGCACTTTTTGTCAACTGTGAGTAGTCACAACACCTATATCACACAAAGCTTCTTCATAGCCAATTCTCTGTGCAGGCTATTATGCACTCACTCACTTGAGATGCCTATGATCTCAGCAATCTCATGAATCTTTATTCAGTAGTCTTGCATTACCATGCCATGGATTTTCTCAATTGTTTCCTCTGTGGTAACCTCAACTGCACATTCAGAACATGAGCTAACAAACAATGGAAGCTCCACATTGGAACATCAATAATATAAGGAAAAGGATAGATTGCTACTCACTGTAAAGATGACATGTTGAGTTGCAGGCGGGCACAATGAGCAGTCAGAGTTGCCGCAGGTAGTGGTCAGGTTGCCTGAGGTGTGCTGGATTGTGTGAGTGAATGTAAGTGTGTTTTCTTTTCTGAAGAAGGTTTTGGCCAAAAGCAATGGGTTGTGCCTGTCTGCAATTCAACATGCCAAATTGGGAACACATTTCTTTTATGACCTGTTATCCAATAGATAGCTGCTTCACAGTAATAAGTAAATTAATGTAAATCTCTTTTAATATAAACTAATTGTTGTCTTTTGTTAAAGCAGATAAATTACAAGAGGAGACAGCACTCTTCATAAGGCAGTACTGCAGAAAATGGAAGGCCAAGTCAATGTTCCAGGTTCTTCTTCTATATCGAGCAGCAAAACATCAAGACCTAGTGTATTTCTCGCAACAGGTCAGTATATTATTTTTTTATATACACTCCTGGAAATTGAAATAAGAACACCGTGAATTCATTGTCCCAGGAAGGGGAAACTTTATTGACACATTCCTGGGGTCAGATACATCACATGATCACACTGACAGAACCACAGGCACATAGACACAGGCAACAGAGCATGCACAATGTCGGCACTAGTACAGTGTATATCCACCTTTCGCAGCAATGCAGGCTGCTATTCTCCCATGGAGACAATCGTAGAGATGCTGGATGTAGTCCTGTGGAACGGCTTGCCATGCCATTTCCACCTGGCGCCTCAGTTGGACCAGCGTTCGTGCTGGACGTGCAGACCGCGTGAGACGACGCTTCATCCAGTCCCAAACATGCTCAATGGGGGACAGATCCAGAGATCTTGCTGGCCAGGGTAGTTGACTTACACCTTCTAGAGCACGTTGGGTGGCACGGGATACATGCGGACGTGCATTGTCCTGTTGGAACAGCAAGTTCCCTTGCCGGTCTAGGAATGGTAGAACGATGGGTTCGATGACGGTTTGGATGTACCGTGCACTATTCAGTGTCCCCTCGACGATCACCAGTGGTGTACGGCCAGTGTAGGAGATCGCTCCCCATACCATGATGCCGGGTGTTGGCCCTGTGTGCCTCGGTCGTATGCAGTCCTGATTGTGGCGCTCACCTGCACGGCGCCAAACACGCATACGACCATCATTGGCACCAAGGCAGAAGTGACTCTCATTGCTGAAGACGACACGTCTCCATTCATCCCTCCATTCACGCCTGTCGCGACACCACTGGAGGTGGGCTGCACGATGTTGGGGCATGAGCGGAAGACGGCCTAACGGTGTGCGGGACCGTAGCCCAGCTTCATGGAGACGGTTGCGAATGGTCCTCGCCGATACCCCAGGAGCAACAGTGTCCCTAATTTGCTGGGAAGTGGCGGTGCGGTCCCCTACGGCACTGCGTAGGATCCTACAGTCTTGGCGTGCATCCGTGCGTCACTGTGGTCCGGTCCCAGGTCGACGGGCACGTGCACCTTCCGCCGACCACTGGCGACAACATCGATGTACTGTGGAGACCTCACGCCCCACGTGTTGAGCAATTCGGCGGTACGTCCACCCGGCCTCCCGCATGCCCACTATACGCCCTCGCTCAAAGTCCGTCAACTGCACATATGGTTCACGTCCATGCTGTCGCGGCATGCTACCAGTGTTAAAGACTGCGATGGAGCTCCGTATGCCACGGCAAACTGGCTGACACTGATGGCGGCGGTGCACAAATGCTGCGCAGCTAGCGCCATTCGACGGCCAACACCGCGGTTCCTGGTGTGTCCGCTGTGCCATGCATGTGATCATTGCTTGTACAGCCCTCTCGCAGTGTCCGGAGCAAGTATGGTGGGTCTCACACACCGGTGTCAATGTGTTCTTTTTTCCATTTCCAGGAGTGTACATATTTTCATTTAGTTAGTAGGTAGAAAAACTGTTATTTACAAAACATAAATAGACAAATATACAATGTGGAGGGTTTTTGTGACAGATCTGCCCCTAGCAACTCAGCTAGTTGGGCGTTATCTACAAAGTCTTAAAGCATTGCAGGATATCTCTGTTGAGGGCAATTTTCAGTTATGTGTACCATTGTGTCTTCATGAATCCACTATCACAGAAAGGAGAATTGAGAAGCTGTCAATTGTACTTTAGGTCATTCCATTTGGTATGGCCTGTACTTAGTTGGACAATTCTAGTCTTGACGTCTGTCTTCAAAGTCAACATATCTAGTTTAGTTGAATGGTTTGTGATGCCTTTATGATCAATTGGGGCTAGTTATGAATCTGGCACAACATTTCATTCATCTTAAAATTATCTTTTGACATTTCTGTACTGGTTTTCAAAACATAAACCTTTTTGGAGAATGTTGTCTAGCACCTCAAGGACTGGAAGTCACTGTGGACAGTTTGGGGTAACATACTTTCTCAGTTCTTGTAAATGGAAATGAGAAGTGTTACATCATTATCTCCCTGGCTAAATGTTACCAAAATGGTATTTCACTATTCCCACATCTGTGCAGTATGTTGATTAAAATTTCATCCTAAGGTCAGCTTACTTTTAGTTCAGTAAAAAGTCATGCCTATAGATGAAGCAGGCTATGAGTACATGGTATCTTTTGGGTGTGTCCAGTTACTGGAAATTTTCAGGAAGAGACTGCAAAAAAACATGCCAGATAATTTGCACCTGCAGTGTGTCACCACCCTTTGTACTCTGAACATGAGGAGACTTGGACATGAGAAGATTGTAGGAATGTTTTGACAGGTGAACACCACATCATTTTTCAAGGTGCAAATGAATGAGAGATCACTGTGCTTGGCAACTTAAAGCCTGAATGGGTGAGGATATACAAATCACAAAAAAAGATGGTGTATGCAGAAAGACAACATGCACCATAAGCTAACAATTAGTGCCACCACACAACCAGAGATATCCTAGGAGAACTATTATCATTAATGAAATATTTACCAACAGTGGGTGATCAAATAGTGTTAACTCTGTGCCCCTGTTGTTTGACTAGGAAGAGAGAGCAGGATTCCATTCAACATTTAAGCAAAACCCTTTGTCTCTATTATAACATCACTTACAATATTATGAAAAGGATAGTTGCTACTCTCACCATGTAGCAGAGATGCCGCATTACAGATAAAGACAACAGAAGACTGTCACAAAATGAGCTTTCAGCCAACAAGGCCTTTGTTGAAAAAAGACAACACACACACACAGAGAGAGAGAGAGAGAGAGAGAGAGGGAGAGAGAGAGATAGAGAGAGAGAGATAGAGAGAGAGAGAGAGAGAGAGATAAAGAGAGAGAGAGAGAGAGAGAGAGCGAGAGATAGGGTGTTCCATTTATTTTGACCATCATAAATAACTGTTTGTCCAGATGCAAATTACAAAATGTTTCAAGCAAATATTCTTTAGCCATCAGGGGGACACCATTCAGCATGATCACCTTTGTTGTAACTTTGTTTTTTACAAAGATGTGAACAGCGGAATGACTTTTTTAAATGGCACCCTGTATTTTTGATTCGGTAATTCATTTCCTCTCTTAAAGACCTATTCATAGAAGTGTCACAGTGTACCATTCACTGAAACACAAAGTTATTAATTACATAACACAACATTGACTTTGAGCCTGGGATCAAAAACTCATCCACTTGCTGGAGTTGTCAGAAAACAAACGAAAACCAAGTAAAAACATAACACAAAATTGACTTTGACTCTCCTGCACTATTGCCCAGGAGCAGAACATTCAAAGGTGCTCAAAGTGGTGATCATCATCATCATCTTGGACAGTTTCCAGCCACTGGCTGGGTCTGTCGGGAACACAAGCCTCTCCACCGTGTTCTGTCTTTCCACCATTCCCCCTCTTCCACCTTCGTCCAGTTCTCTCCTCTTCTCATCACACATTCCTTCACTCCCTTCACCCATCTATCTCTTGGTCTTCCTCTGGGCCTCTTCCCCTCCAGTTGCAGATCAAACATCCTCTTTGGAATTCTTCCCTCATCCATTCTCTTCATGTGTCCATACCACTGCAGTCTTGATTTTTCTATCCTGTCCTGTACTGGTTCCTCCTTTAGTCTTTCCCTCACATACAAATTTCGCAATCTGTCTCGTCTTGTTACACCCAACCTGCTCCTCTGGAACTTCATTTCACTAGCCTGTATTCTACTTTTGTCGCTTTTGTGCATTACCCATGTCTCACTTCCGTATGTCAATATGGGGACAAAGTAGGTTCGGTATATAATTCCCTTGGATTTCTGTGGCACCTCCTTGCTCCAAATAAGCCCCCTAATGCATTTGTAGAACTGCCCTGCTTTTCTGCATCTTTCATTTATTTCCATTGCGTTTCCCCCCTTACTTTCAATCACGCTTCCCAGGTACTTGAAGTTCTCTACCACTTGTAGTTTTTCCCCTCCACAAGTTATATCCACATTTGGCCTATTCTTCTTCCTTGTTGTGACGATTATTTCACTTTTCTTTGCAGAGAAATGCATTCCATATTGTGCTGCCGTTGCCTCCCATGCATCTAACTGCTCTTGGATGCTGGACACTAATACATGGTGCACTCATTGAATGAAAAAATTATTTGCTGCTTCCAGTGTTGCCTGCTGAAGAGAATTACAAGCAAGCACGATACATTCCTGCATGTCCTTTGGAGTTTTTTGAATATCGCGATAGACAACATCTTTAATGCATCCCCAAAGAAAAAAGTCCAGAGGATTTAAATCAGGGGACCTATCAGGCCAAGTAACTGTACCTCCTTGACCAATCCATCTGGCTGGATGCCTTCGATTCAGAACAGGATGTGCACGCAAGGCATTATGTGCTGGGCATCCATCGTGTAGATACCACATAAGCATTCTGGTTCTTTGTGGCACTTCATCAAGAAGAGGAGGAATAATTTGTCTGAGGAAGTTGGCATACACTGTGCCATTTAGACTATCATTGATGAAATAAGAGTCAATAATTGTAGTACCAAGCATCCCACACCAGATGTTAACTCTCCGTTGATACTGATGCTCCACTGTCTAAGCCATCGTGGGTTGTCGCTGGAACAATAATGCATATTCCTTGCACTTACCTGTCCTTTGTTTGAGGAGGAACATTCATTGGTCAATAGAACATTGGAGAAGAAGTTTGGGTTGTTGAGGATTTGCTGCTGTGCCCACTGACAGAACTGTACACGATTCTGGAAATCATTCCATGCAATTCTTGATGTAGGTGTACAAGGTAAGGATGGAACCGGTGACATGTAAGAATATGATGTACACTTGTTTTAGGAATGCCAGTCTTGTGTTCAAGGTGTCGTGTGCTCACATGTGGATTCATAGCAACGGAAGCAAGAATAGTAACTTTGGTAGCTTTGTCTGTGCGAGTGCTACAATGATTGCATTGTCGTGAGTTGAAACTGTCCATTTCCTGAAGCACCACAACAAGATGAGAAAGCATCCATCGGGAAGGTGGGTCTTGTCATAATATCGCCCTCTGTACAGTTCCACTGCCTGCGTAGCATTTCACCTATCTTCAAAAACAGCAATAAAAGAAACGTTATGTCGATACAGTTTGTAGGAAGAACAGCCTTTACTGTATGCCTACTCTACACAACAGTATTTAAAATGACTAAACTACTGTACTAAATGCACCTGTACATAAGAAAACAGTACTGCAATTACTGTTCTGCTAACTTACATTCCCCATAGATGAGTAGCATTTCTACCTTCTCTTTGCTGGTGTACATTCTACTCACAAAACTCTTCAACTGATGATGGTTGATGGAATGATGGGTGTGCATTCTACTTATGTTTACATTTGTCCTCTGTCAACATCAGCATGTGGATGTTTTCCATTACCCCAAGTACTTGCACTAAGCACTGGGAGCGTCAACATCAATGTTGTGTTATGTAATTAATAATGTTGTGTTTTAGTGCATGGTACAAAGCGATACATTTTTGAATAGGTCTTTAGGAGAGGAAATGAATTACCAAATAAAAAATACAGGGTGCCATTTAAAAAAGACATACTGCTGTTCATATCTTTGCAAAAACAATGCTACAACAAAGGCAGTCTTGCTGATTGATATCCCCCTGACAACTAAAGAACATTTGCTTGAAACATTTTGTAATTAGCCTCTGGACAAACAGTTATTCACAGGGATCAAGATAAATGGGACACCCTGTCTGTACACACACACACACACACACACACACACACACACACACACACACACAGCTGAAGTCAAACTATGAGAAGCAGTGCATGATGGGAGAGGCAACTGGGTAGGGGTAAAGAGGAGACAGCTGGAGTGGGGAGGGGGAGGTATAGAAGGGTAATGGGTGGGGGATGGTAAAGTGCTGCTAGTGGAAGTGTGCAGGGAGGAGGTGGAGAGTGGATAGAGCAGCTAGCTGCAGACAAGGAGTTACCTCCTGACACACACTCTCTCTACCTCCTCCCTGCACACTTCCACTAGCTACAACTGACTGTCCCCCACCGCTACCCTGCTACCTCTCCCCCTCCCAGCCCAGCCTCCCCCTTAGCCCCACCCAGTTACTTCTCCCATCATATGCTGCTGCTTGTAGTCTGGCTTCCACTGCCAGAGGCTGTGGTCATGTGCATGTTATTGTATTTTGTTGGGTGATTGGTATGAAGCTGAAGTTCTGCAATTGCAGAGTTGCTTGGTTGTTGTAAGTGAGTGTGATATTCATGCTCTATACACAGGTACTACTTGGACCTAAAGGACTGACAAATGGGTTTTCAGGAGGAATAATGATAGTATTTTGGAATATATGGTATTTATAGGAAGCCAGCTCATATTGTTCTGTACCTCCAAGCAGATAGCTGTCACCCTCCAGCTCATCATGAAGCAGTACTTCATACCTTTGTTCAAAGAACCTATGTCATCTCAGACCCTGGAAGTTTGTCAACTGTGTTAGCTCACCTTGAAGTTACCCTTAGCCAGAATAAATATAATGAGACACAGATTAGATGTGTATTGAGGAGGACCTGTTTATAGAGCATAAGAATCTCACCCACTGTTAATTAACATTGCCACATGCTATGGTGCATGCAATGTGGCATATTGGTTAATGTCACTGACTGATGTGCTAAAAATAATCAGTTTAGACTTGACCACCAACAATTATTTGTTATTAAGTATTTTCAATTTGTGGATGGTCCTTGAAATGTCTCATGTTTGTAGAGTTTGGAATATCCTATGTTTATGTAAATACCAGCACTTTCCATCCAGGAGAGTTCTTTTCTGGCTGTATATTGATATTCATGACAGATGTGCTTTTAGTGCTAAGTGATGTGCTTTCAGGTTTTAATTTGAGTGTAGTTACAAATGACATTGTTTGATGGAGATACCTTGAGCTTCAAAACATCTACATCATGGGGGGCTATAACTAGGCAACATAAAACAATTGTGTATACAGACATGAACAAGAATACAAGCAGTATGTCATCCCCAATTTCCATATATTCAGGACATCTATGGATTCCAAAACAGCAACAAGTCAGCTGCACATCAGGAATACAACACCATTTTCTGGAGATGCTGAGTCACTAAATGCAATAAAAGGGATGATGTGATATGTTTGACAAATGTACACTTTTACTTGGATGACTCAGCCAGCCCTGCACTTGTTTCAAACCAATGAAGCAATAGCTGGATAAATTCCAAACTGAACTGAAGAAAACATTTGGTGACAAACAGCAGCAAGTCCATTTTACAGAAGAACAATTGAAGAACAGGGGCTAACATCATGGGGAAATGATACAGTCTTCCATACAGAATACCTTGGTCCTATGTCACATTGTGAATGTGAATATGACAGAAACTGACAAAATCTCACACTTGATTAAAGAGATTGCAGAAGACATGTGCTGAGCTCTTCTTGTAAAGGATGTCACAATAACCAAGGAATTCATCAAATGATCCCAGCACATAAAGAAAATGCTACAGAAGAAGAGCTAGGTGAAAGCAGTATGACCAGCTTCGAACTGTAACCCCTCTGATAGCAATGGAAGACCACCACTATCTTGCCTTCTCATATACAACATAGTCAGATGAAAGATAAAACATTTTATGGCAACCAGAACTGTTGGACCAAGTAAGGAAGAGAGAGTAACCATGAATGTCAACCCCACACATCAGGAGGTAATAGAAAATGTTGAAGAAGTGTTGTGTCAACCCTATAACCAGTCTCTGCAACCAGTTGAATGCTGCAGCAAGAATGAACTCGATCAACTTGGACTTATGCCATAACTGTCATTCAACAACCCATAATCTTACCTGTGCCAGTACAGTCAACTCCTCTGCCAAGCATAGTGACTCACAGAAACAGGTGTTTTGAGGACAGAGCACAACATTCAGGTGTGTTTCCACTGTAGATACCCTGAACATGTTGTTCAGCACTCCTGAGAAAGGCATTGACTTTATGATGACTGCCTCTCTACCAGACATCAATCTTCACAACAGTTCCTTTCATGCCAGTTAACTGCACACAATTACAGACGACAAGATCACTTCCTACCATGGCATAGCCATTCGCAGTTACTGTACAGAAGTACCAACCACTTTTCTAGCAACAGAATTCAAGAAAACTCAGAGAGGTGACCATCTATGGTGGTGAGGCTGCTACAGATGAAAATCCTTCATGAAAGACAGTCACTAAGATGTCAGGAAACCTTATTGATATCGCTGTTGACTAGCTTCCTGGTCGCTAGTTGACTCTCTCAGTGCTTCCTTTCCTGTAACGTCGAACACTTATTGCTGACAGTGTTCTGTAATATGAAAGAAATTGTGCTGAAAGTTGCAAATGGGAAATACATCCATCTGAAAGGAACACATATTGCAAGAATAACTAGCAATAACAGAACACAGCCCTAGGAATTTGTTGTTTTAGCAGAACATTGTCATAGTGTTATGACTGTATGGGACTTCTTGTAGACACCAAAACCAGAAACAGACTGTGGAAGGTCAGAGTACCAGACTGATGAAGCTATTTCAACAAGCACACACAACAAAGATTACTCTGGGTAGTTGTTTGCCATTGAAGATGTTACTTTCCTGCAGTTGTCATTGAGAAGAGTTTGAGTTGTCAATCAATGTGCTGAGCTGAGCTGTGAAGCTTTTGTCAGTTGCAAAAAGTTATCCAGGCTTACAAAAGAAGTTTACATGTCAAAAATGATCATAAGCATTGAAGGTGTTCAAGGAGAACTTTTGATCATTAATTGTAATGAGCAGCCACAACACATCCATAAAAATATGTGCTTAGGGACAACCAAACCAGGCCAGGAATGGCAGCTTAGTGCCATTGATGAATAATCATGCTCCACTACCAATACAGACAACACAGCTGTCTATCGAACTGTCAAGCTACCCATAGGATCTGATCCAACTGAGGAACAACATCTGTGAGTGTTAGCTGTTCTGTGTCAATTTTCTGATGCCTTCAGATCTGAAGTTGAGAAAAAATAGCCAAGGGGCCCATGGTAAAACCCCACATCAACTTTGGTGAAAGCATTTGTAAAGGGTGTCACAAGCTGAACAACAGATAATCTGTGAGGAAATGAAAAAGGTGCTGTGAGGTGACATCGCTGAATCTTCAGAGAGTTATTGGTTCTCTCCTGTAGTCTTTGTGAAGAAGAATGGCATTTCAGCATTGGCTGTTGATGGCTAAACTAAATCATGAAAAATTGTTTCTATCCATTGCCATGCACTGATGACACTCTAGACTATTTGAAAGGAGCAAAGCATTTTTCAACCCAGATACACTACTGGAAAATCAAAGCTGACAAGGCTGACTGGGAAAAGACTACCTCCATAACTCCTTATGGCCTCTATTCATTCAAAGTTATGCTGTTTGGACTGTGTAACGCTCCAGCCATCTTCAAACTTCTTTGGGCAACCTTCTTCCACACCTTATATGGACACTGTGTCATTCCTGTCTGGATGAGATTGACATATTTTTAAAAACATTGGAAGAAATGCATTCAGACAGCAGGCCTCTGCTCGAATCTAAAGAAGTCCTTGTTCACTGCCCAACAAATAAAAATCTTGGGGAATCTTGTGAATTCTAAAGGTGTTTGTTCTGATCCAGAGGAAATGAGATCATTCACAAATTTTCTGACTCTTTGGCATACATGCGATTTGAGGAGCTTTGTCAGAAAATGCTCACACTAGTAGTGATACATAAAGGACTTCTGTACCAAGGCACATCCCCTGCAAGAACTATTGCATCTTTTCTTGTCCTTATGAAGGTACTAACACCTTCTCCAATCCTAGCATTGTATGGCAAGAATTCTGATACAGAACATGACTCCAGTACTAGTGGTTACAGTATAGGTGCAGTTCTAGTGCAAATTCAGAAAGGTGCTGAAAAGGTGATAGCTTACAGTTCTAGAGTTCTCACTAAATTTCAGCTGAACTACTATACAAATGACAAAGAAAGCCTTGCAGTTCTTCAAGTCATCAACAAGTTCTGACTGTATTTATCTGGCAAACCATTCACCACTGTGATGGACCTCCGTTCTCTATGCTGGTTGACTAGCCTGAAGGATCCACTGTGTTCACTGAGGTTTCATGAGTATGACATCACTGTCATACACAAAAGCAGACATAAACACACAAGAGGACAAACACCTTTCCAAGGAATCATTTGGCAGATTACAGCAGCATTAGAAGTTGAAAGTAGTATTTTTCAGTTATGGTTTTATCTATTTTACGATAATCAATCAACAAAATTCCTTCTGCATCCCGAAACACCAACACTGTGGTCCTTCCCACTAATTGTATCATCCTTTCTTCCTTTGGAGCTAAAGAACCAGCTTCTATCCACTGCATAGATTGCTGTTTGGATTTGAGCAGGTATTGGTGAATCCATGTTTCATGCACTGTCTTGTTTTAATGCAAAATGTCACTTCTACTTTTCTTAGAATGCACTAAGCACTTTTCAGAAAGTGATCCGCAATGAGTGCATGTGGCACCCATCTTGGGCAAAGGTTTCTCATGATCAATTCTTTGCGCATTATATGACCAACATGTTCCTTCAGTATCACTAGAGCATTAGCAATTTCACACACTCTTATACACCCATCTTCCAAAATCATGTAATACACTTTTCAATGATTTCCAATGTGTGTGTACTTTTTGGATGTCCTTCATGTAAGTTGCATTACAATCTCAGGGCAAGATCAAGAACTTTTGAGACAGCCCTCTTAACCTCTTTTATAGCTGAAGAGGAAAAAAAAAGTTCATTTATTTACTGACATATGTTAAATTTTGTGTGCTTTATGTAAGAGTAAGTGTGACTGTGTGTGTGTGTGTGTGTGTGTGTGTGTGTGTGTGTGTGTGTGTGTGTGTGTGCGTGTGTGCGTGTGCGTGTGCATGTGGGAGTGTGTGTGTGTGTGTGTGTGTGTGTGTGTGTGTGTGTGTGTGTGTGTGTGTGTGTGTGTGTGTGTGTGACATCCACCCATACTACTTTCTGTCCTGGATGGACGAATGTTTCCCTGTGTAAGTAATGTGGGTGATGCACTACTTCTCACTCTGAACATGACTTACACTTCATCATTGGGCCTAAAATGTGGTTTCTATAACACTCTCAAACCCCCACCCTCTCCTCCAGTGTGTTTACTGCACATGCATTGCCACCTGGGTATTCACTTCCTGTATTTAGTGAACACCTAGCCAATCCCTGCAATTCTTTACCCAACAACAGAGACCAGGAAATTTGCATCTGATACAATTACAGAATAATTATGTGAGCTGACAATTTTGGATGTATGGCACTCTGTAGCATCCATGTACTTCATAAACAACAATTTAGAAAGCAATACACATAAACTATTACCAATTCTGTATTATTCAACCAGTGTTCATGCCTCTAATTACATCCAAATTGGCATCATGTATACTGCCTAGGAACTGACAGCTGTTTTTGAAACTGTAATTGGTCCATTGTCTGAGTTTATAGTTTAAGCCCTTGACTTGGTTCCAAATGAGAGGACTTGAATCAGTTTTGAGAATTTGTTGTAAATGATGAGTTGTGTTCCCAAAATCAGTGGTCAGTTCTCACATTCAACTTCCATCTAAAGATTTTCAGCCCCATTTTTGTCCACTGTTCATACTTGTATAAGAATGTATCAACCAGATCAGGCACATTTGAAGGTGCAGGGGCTTCCAGGATCCCAGTAAAAGCCAGAGGTAACTGCCATAAAAGACTTCAGCCCTGGTACAAAATATGAAATCAAGAAAAGAAAAACAAGTACTGATGTAGTTTAGTCAGTGTTTGACATTCATTAAATTTTCCAACTTTCCACAAGAACAAAAATTCAAGATAGTGGCTGAGCACTGACATTAAGCACAGCTGTGCAGCTTACAGGCAGATGACCAAAATACTGTAGTATATGTGTCCTGTCCTGTATTATTATTATTATTATTATTATTATTATTATCAAGCTGATGAATTTAGCAGCCAAAGAAACTTCTGATGCTGCTCACTCTATATAGAATGTAATGTATGACTTGTCATCTACAAATGAAACAACACATTTCATTTCATTATTTCCATTTATAATTATCAGTTAAATGTTGTGGGGAAGCTCAAATGGAATACAAATACATTTAGATAAAAGGAGACCACTCACCAAAAAGCAGAAGCATTTAGTTCTCAGTAGGCACACACAAAAAGTAGGAAACATGCTACCTTTTTCAGGCTAGAGTAAAATACATGCAGAAAAAACAGATGCATATGCACACCTATACCTCTACATGGGGCCAACTGCACAAACTATGCCATTGCTGCATTTTGGCATGTGGATTAGGTTTTGGAGAGGGTTGTGTAGGATGTGGTGGGTAATTGGAGAGAGAAGTGATAGACAAAGAGAGGGATTAAGGGAGGGTGGCTAGTAGCTTGGAGGGAGGTGGCCAGCCAGATTGCCAGATAGGAACACGGGAGGGAAGGGTGGCAAATGCAAGGGCTAGGGATGTGATGCATGGTTGCCAGGGCTGGTAGGGGGTGGTGCGCACTGAAGATGATGTGGAGACATGAATTTGGAGGGTGTGACAGGATGGAGGAAGGGGAAACTGTTGGGTGGAGGATGTGATGACAGTAGGTTACAGGAGATAGAGCCCTGGACATCCTCTGCTGCCATAATTATACTGGCCTCAATCTCCAGTAGCCTACTGTCCCTACAAACTTCACCCAGCAGCTCTCCTTTCCTCTGTCCTGCCACCCTGCCAAATTTACGTCCCCACATCACCTTCAGCATGCATTGCACTACATAGGCTCCAGCAACCATGCATCCTACACCTAACCCATGTACTTGCCATCCCTCCCTCCTACAGACCTAACTGGCAAACTGGCTTCTCCCTTCTAGCCACTAGTCATTCATCCCAGTCCCTCTTCCTGTCCCCCATCTCTTTCTCCCTCTACTCACCCCATCCAGCACAGCCCCCACCACAACGTCGTCCACCTGCCGAAATGCAGCATTGGCACTGTTCATCCAGCCAGCACCATGTATGGACAGTCATATATGTAATGTGTATGTGTGTTTGTGTGTGTGTGTGTGTGTGTGTGTGTGTGTGTGTGTGTGTGTGTGTGTGTAGATTTCCCTAAAAGATATCAAGTTTCTTCCTTTTTGTGCGTGCCTATCGAATAATTATTGGTTACTAGCTTTCCCCCTTCCTTGAGCCTATGAAATTGCCTTTAAGAAATAATTTTTTTTCTTTTAGGTCCACCTGTACAATCAAAATGCAATGAGTACAATTGCCAACACAGCACTGTCTGTGCAACTGAATCATATAGATCCAGGAAGCAGAGCAACTATTGAACTTGGCAAACCTCAGCCTACTGTATGGAAACTGCCTTTCCGTCTGGCTGATCTCAATTTCTTTGATACATCATTCATGTGTGATCCAGCTGCCCCAATGAGGTATGTAAATTATCAGTAGTTAGATACAGGAGTTGCTGTAGTCTTTGTTTGTGGTACAAAATCAGTTAATGATTTAAGTGTGACAACCACTACTAACTTCGAAATTTGCGTAACATGTGGTATAATGAGGGCTTGGTAAAAAGTAATGCATCCAAATTTTTTATGTGTATTTCAGAATAACACACTTCAAATCCCTGTTGAGACATCTCATTTAAGCTTCAGACATATTTTTCAAAATAACTCAACTGAATACTAGGATGCTTGTGTTTAAAGAGACCATGGCTCATGGTCTGTCTCATCCATTTCCATTTCACTTTATGCTCCTTCTTTAATAACAATGTTGGTTTTGTGTGTTTTAAGCCCTAAACTTTCTTCTTTGAATATGTGACATAATGGAGGAAGGGGAACTGTTAGGTGGAGGATATGAGGACAGTGAGTCATAGGAGATTGAGTCTTGGACATCCTTTGATGCCATAATTGTCCTAGCCCCAGTCTCCAGTAATCCACTACCTCCACACTCTCCTCCCAACAGTTTCCCCTTCCTCTGCCCTGTTACCACTTCCAATTTATGTTTCCTTGTCACCTTCAGTATGTGCTTCACTCCATTGGCTTCGGCAACTGTGCGTCATATGCCTAGCCCATGTACCTGCCACCCCTCTGTCCAGCATTTCTAGCCAGCAAAGTGACTATCTCCCTCCCAGTGGCTAGCCACTGACCTCCAGTCCCTCTCTCTCCCACCTCTCTGTCCCTCTATCCACCCCACCCACCACAAACCCCACCACAACCTAGCCCACCTGGCAAAATCAGCACTGTCGGGTATCATGTAGGCTTTTTAAATAAAACAAGTCATATTAACATTCTACATCTTCATGCTTTGTGTCTTCACATCTGCAGCCATCTGCCACTAGCAGGCTCCAAACGGCAATCTGTAACATGGTGGTGTATAACATAGTTATGTTGGTGCATGAGAAACAGAGGGCTGTAATATAGTTTCAAATTCAAAGCATTCATCCTCACATCGAGTCAGCATTACAGTGTCAGACCACACATGACTGCTGTGAAATCTGCAGCAATCCAACATTGTGGGTTCACTGTCATCAATTATCTTCCGTACAGTCTCAACTTAGTCTCATCCAATTTTCATCTGTTTCCAAAACTTAAAGAACACCTCTGATGACTTCACTTGGATAGAGATGAAGTGTTGCAGACAGAGGTGAGGCTTGTGGCTCTGTCAACAAAGTCAAACATTCTACAGTGACAGTATCAACAAACTGGTCTCTCAGAGGCTGAAATGTGTTGAGAAATAAATATGTAGACATGAAGATTAAAGATGTGGAATGCTAATAATGTTCATTTTATTTAAAAAGCTTAAGACTCTTCATATAAAAAAAATTCAGAGGCATTATGTTTCAGTATGCCCTCACAATACTATTGAATTTTCTTCAGTGACAAATCAATTAAGTTGAAACACTTTTTCTACAAAAAAAATTAAATTGTTCCAAGGACATGTAAGATCCAAGCTGCTAAATAATTATACTTAATGACCAAGTTATGCATATTCTTTTCTTTTGTACTCACATTTCTAGCACAAGAAATTTTTATTAACATTGTCAGTGTACATGGAATGCACACTCAGCTATCAAAATCAATTTTCTATGAGTATAATTTAAAAACCTCAATTAGTAAATAATGTCTACCATTTCTTTAATACGTTTGCCCTCATTCACTTTGCTGCATGGACTTTTCAGATATATGTGTATATATGTGTGGGAAAGGGTGAAGAGGGAGGGTGTTCTTCAGCTGTACAAACATGATTTCTTTGGCTGAAGAAAGCAACCAGAAAAATTACATGCATTGCATGCATAGAATAATATTAACCACGTGTCAAATAACTACATACATTAACAACATCTTCCCTTTATATCAAATTACATCTTCTTACCATTAAAACGTAAGTAGAGCATTTATTTGAAAGACAAACTGTTGGTGACAGTAAATTATAAATAAAAACAATCTTTTCAAAGAAGGAAGATTAAGCCTTAAAACACTCAACACCAACATTGTTATTAAAGAAGGAGTACAAAGTGAACTGGAGTTGGAAAAGACAGGACTTCATCCATGGTCTCTCTAAAATCAAGCATCACAACATTCAGCTGATGTTATTTAGAAAAACTGTCTAAAATTTAAATTAAGATGTCTCAACAGCGATTTGAAATGTTTCTTACCAAATACAAATCCAATTGCTTAATTGCTGTGCTACTTCACTAGGTAATTGTATGAAGATATATGACTGATTAAGTGTATGTATGGCAAATGCAAAGTGTATGTATAGCAAATCTGGAATAACAATTTGATAAGGAACTCAACTAACAAAATGAGAAACAAGTGGAGAGCTATAAGGAAGGAAACTCGTATAGAAAAAAAAAGAATGTTCCATTAACACAAGAAGGCTCAAAAGTCACGGACCCAAAATCTGCCATGATAAAAGTCAATGACTATTTCAGTTCACTAGCTGAAGACCTCATTCTAGTAAATTCTAAAGGACCAGTCCCAAGTTTCTCCACCAAATCAGTGATTGTGGATGACTCTATGTATGCTTATGAAACAAATCCCAATGATATTACAAGTGAAATTAAATCATTAAGCAATAAAATGTCAAGTGGCCTTGTTGAAGTACCTGATTTCATATTGAAAGCATGTGCTCATCACATAGCAAAACTGTTGGCACAAATTTTCAAACTCTCTCTACAAACTGGTGTCTTTCCAGATGTTCTCAAAATAGCAAAAGTTTCACTGCTGCTAAAAAAGGGTTCTTCTGATCAAATATTGAACTTCCAATCTGTATCACAGCTAAATTCCTTCTCAAAAATTCTAGAAAAACTCTTTTATGACAGTATTTTAAGTTTCATAAATAACTATTCACCTCTTACTGTACAACAACATGGCCTTAGAAAGTCTAAATCTAGACAGACAGCAATTTTTTAATTCTTAGACTGTGCTTCAAAATCCCTTAACCAACATAAATTAGCTGCAGTTGTCAAAAGCCTTCAATGCCGTAAATCATAACAGTCTGCTTTGAAAATTAGAAAGATGAGGAATAAGAGGTGTAGCACATAGCTGGTTGTGTTCATGCCTAAAAAATTGCAGGCAGAAGGTGTTACTTCAGTACAAATTCAACACTAAGAACAACACAAGAAACAATTCCTTCCTTTCTAGTGAATTACCAATAAAATATGGTGTACTGCACTGCTCAATCTTAGGTCCACTGCTCTTCTTGATCTATGTGGATGATTTTGTTGAATATCTAGTCCCCAAAAAACTACCTTATTTGCCAATGACACCAGCATATTGCTTACTGGAGCTAGCCCAGAAGCCTTGCAGTCAACAGCAGGAAGTTCTATGAAAAGACTTCCTGAGTGGTTCACAAGAAAGAAACTCATTTTAAATATTGAAAAACTGTGTGTCTTAAGTTTATTTCCTCCATTGAAGCAAATATCTACTCAAGCATGATTAAAAAATTAGCCCCTATAAAATGTAAGTGTCACAAAATTTTTGGGTTTTTGGGTTCAGAAAGACTTAAACTGGGACACACACATAAATAACTTGTCTAGGAAACTCTCGCCTGTGTGCTATGGTTCAAGAACATTAAAGTCTACAACAAGCAAAACAACAGTACTGCAGGGATATTATGCACATTTCCACTCACTCCTTCGATACAGGGGCATTTTCCAGGGACACTCACCACACAACTTAAAGGTTATAGAATACAAAAAAAGAGTTCTAAAAATAATTTGTGACCTTAAAAAAATGAAGCCCTCTAAATCTCATTTTACTGAGCTTGTTAATCCAAACGTTCCAAGCTTGATCATTTATGATACTATCTTGTTCACTAGAGACTATCTCTTGAAAACAGGCAAACTACTACAAAACAAAAATGTGCACAATTACTGTACCAGAGAGAAATCAAATATTTGCCAGAAATATCACAGAACTACAGTGAATCAAGGAGCTTAATTAACATTGGTATCATATTACACAATAACATACCAGAGGAAACAAAAATTGCTACATACCCAAAATTTGAAATTGAACTAAAGGCACTTCTATCAAAGCCTGTTTCTATTCCATAAAAGAATTTCTGAACATGCAACAAAAAAGTTACTTAAAAATTAAATTATAAGAATATGTACCTAATTTTAATTTGCTAAGATGTTCAACTTCAACTTTTCTTTGACCTGTCCATTATCAATTGTACAATTTGTGCTCCACGATATAAGAGGGCCAGTCAAAAATCAGTGAATCCAATCAATAAAAATACCAAAGCATTGAGGAACAAGAAAAGGTGTTTGAAGTTCTCACAGACAGTAGACACTATGATAATATCAAAGTAGGCAATTCAGTTGAGTCCGGATCCGCACGAGCGCTACAGTCGCAGGTTCGAATCCTGCCTCGGGTATGGATGTGTATGATGTCCTTAGGTTAGTTAGGGTTAAGTAGTTCTAAGTTCTAGGGGAGTGATGACCACAGCAGTTAAGTCCCATAGTGCTCAGAGCCATTTGAACCAATTCAGTTGAAGAGGAATGGACCTTTCTAAAACAGAACAAGATGGTCAGAAAAACATATGCACAAGTAAGACAACTGCAAAGAAACCTTGGCTAACAGAGGAAACACTTCAACTGACTGGTGAAAGATGGGAGTACAAACATGTTCAGGAAAAGACAGAATACAGAAATACTAAACAAATACTAAACATTTAGAAATGAAAACAGTAGAAAGTGCAGCAAAGATAGAGTGAAATGACTGTAGGAAGAAATGTGAAGAAATCAAAAGAAATGATTGTCAGTAGGACAGATTCATAATATGAAAAAATCAAAGAAACCTTTCATGAAATTAAAACCAAAGGTGTTAACATTCAGAGGGCAGATGGAATTTCACAGTTGAATGCAAAGGAGCAAATGGATGCATGGAAAGAATGTACTGAAGTCCTCTACAAGGGGGAGGAGCAGCCTGCTGATCTGGTAGAAGAAGAAATTGTACTTGATTTGAGGACATAGGGGATCCAGTATTACAGTCAGAGTTTGAAAGAGCTTTGGAAGACTAGCAGTCAAATAAGCAGAATTCATAGGTCACATCCCTTTGAAATTTCTACAATCATTGGAGAAAGCTGTAACCACAGGACTATTGAAGTCAATATGTAGAATCTTTGAAACTGGAGACATACCATCAGATTTTCAGAAAAATATCATCCATATAGTCCAAAAGATAGCAAAGGCAGGTAAATGTGAGAACTAGAACACCATCAATTTAGCAGCTCATGTCTCCAAGGTGCTGACAAGAATGATACACACAAGAAAGAAAAAGAAAATTGATGGTTTGTTGGATGACTATCAGTTTGGCTTTAGGAAAGGTAAGGCACAAGGTAGTCAGTTCTGCTGCTGAACTTGATAATGTGAGCCAAACTTGCAAAAAATCAAGACACATTTGTAGGATTTGTCAACCTAGAAAAAGTGTTTGACAACATAAAATGGTGCAAGATGTTTGAAATTCTCAGAAAAATTGGTATAAGTTCTAGAGAGGTGAGTAATGTACAACAAGAGGAGGGAACAACAAGAAGGGAGATCAAGAACAAAGTGCTCAGATTAAAATGGGTGTAACACAGGGATACAGTCTTTCTCCCCAATTGTTTTATCTCTACATTAAAAAAGTAATGACAGAAATAAAAGAAAGATTCAGGAGTGGGATTAAAATTCAAAGTAAAAGGGTATCAATGAAGATTTACTGATGACATTGCTTTCTCAATGGAAGTAAGGAAAAGTTACAGGAACTGAATGGAATAAAATGTCTAATGGGGACAGAATGTGTATCAAGAATAAATCAAAAAGAGATGAAATTAATGTAAAGTATCAGAAATGAGATTAGCAAACTTAATATCAAAATTGCAGACCACCAGGTAACAGTAGATGAAAGTGAAGCATTTTTTCTATCTTGGAAGTAAAATTTCACATGATGATTGAAGCAACCAATCTATCCTTTTCTTAATATTGTTGATATGCCAACTCAGAAAACCCATTCTTTTATATGTGTTCTTGTTTCTTGAAATTTCTAATACAAATTTTAGTTTGAAACTGATACAAATTTTTATGGTTATTGATTAAGAACAAATAAAATGTTCTATTTCATATTAACAGTCATAAACAAAAATTCTGTACTCAAACAATTTATGTATGCATTGTCATGGCTGGCAGAAGTTTATAAATATGTCATAACATTCTGAAAAACAAAGATGATGTGACTTACCATACGAAAGCGCTGGCAGATCGATAGAAACACAAACAGACACATACATACACACAAAATTCATGCTTTTGCAACAAACTGTTGCCTCATCAGGAAAGAGGGAAGGAGAGGGAAAGACGAAAGGAAGTGGGTTTTAAGGGAGAGGGTAAGGAGTCATTCCAATCCCGGGAGCGGAAAGACTTACCTTAGGGGGAAAAAAGGACGGGTTACACTCACACACACACATATCCATCCACACATATACAGACACAGACGCGTGGACTGTTTCCCTCTATTATATTCATAACATTCTTAGACATACAGAGTGATAGGAATATTCCTTTGGAATGAAAAGAAATTGCAGGTAGATTCAAGTACTATTCAAAGAACATTATAAAGGTTATTTGGATTGATCTCTAATTATGAACAGAACAGTTAAACTGATTTGGCCCTTGGGTTACAATTCACATAAATTAACATCAGCCATGGCAAAAATCACATTAAAGAAACAAGCTTCCTTTGCTGATAAAAATACAAGTTGTAATAACTGCAAAGCAGGCTAACCATATTTCCTTCTGCTTTGTTCTTTCATTAGAATAAATAGAAACTAATACACAATATGTATAATATATAATATACTACATCATGCAATTTATTGCATAAATTTTGCAGTATCATTGGTCAATTATGCTCACTGATGATTAATAAGATTGATTTTCCTTCCCAGAGAAGATCTGTTTGATGATGACCAGGAATCATGGGATGAACCCCTCCGAAGAGATTTTCTGATGTATGGCAAAAAGCATGTCAGAGGTATGATTTAAAAAAGCCATGATAAAGAATTACAGAATTGTATAAGTTATTTGAAATAACACAGCTCCCTACATTCTTTTATTTTTCAAGTTTAATGCACTTGCGATTTCTATTTCTTACAAGAACAGTAAATATATTCCAACGTCACAAATCACAATATAATCATAATGAGGTATCACTAACAAACATCATTCAATTTTTTAAAACTTGTTTATTTATCATGTTTGTGGAATCACATTAGCCAAAGTTATGCAGTCATAGAACAAGCCAGAACATAGATCACAGAGTGCTGATTACAAAATTTATAAACAAAAGCATCAAACAATTAACAAACATAAAAAAGTATGAGAGAACATATTAATAAGTAACAAATTACAGAAAAAGTTCCCAACTACTCTGAGGAAAACTTGTACACAATAGGAGTAGTCTATCACATGGAAATCTGTCAGCTTGGATTTGAATACTTGGGGTTTATCTCTCAGTTTTTTCAGTTCTGTTGGAAACCTACTGAAAATGAAACATGCTGAATAGTGCATATCTTTCTGCACAGTGTTTCAGAAAGTGTTGTCTCAGTGTATATCATTTTATCATTTTTAATATTACAGTTTCTTCTGAATGAGTCACTATTGCCAGCAACTAATCCCACGAGAAACAGATGTACAGAGATGACTCAGTTGGAATTCAAAGACATACAAACAATAATCCATATGAAGTTTGACACTGTAGATCAGTCTGACCTTGGTCAGTGAACAGATCTGCCAAAAATATAACACCTTATGAGATATTAATAATATTATGAAAAGGATAGACTGCTGTTCACCATAAAGATGACTCACTGAGTTGTAGACAAGTACAATGAAAAGACCATTACACAGTGAGCTTTCAGCCAAAACCTTTCTCAGAAATAAACAAACACATTGACACAAGGAAGCACACATCATGTACAAATGACCGCTACCTCTGGCCGCTGTGGCCGTAGTGGCTGGAGACAGTGGTTATCTGTGCATGAGGTGTGCCTGCTTGTGTTGTGTGTGTATGTGTGTGTGTGTGTGTGTGTGTGTGTGTGTGTGTGTGTGTGTATTACAGACAGTTTCTGTGTTAAGCCTGTCTGTCACTTAACATGTCATCTTCACAGTGACTAGCAATCTATTCTTTTCATAATGTTGTTGATATTCCAATACAGTCACTGTAAAGAAACTTCTAATGAAACAGAGGTTACTGCATAATAGGTGTAAAACAAATCATAGGGCTATAGATTGTGAGACTCTGAATAATGAAATGGATTTGGCTGTCAAGTGAGCAATGCATGAAGCCTTGAATGACTATTATAGTAGAATACTGTCAAATGATCTTTCACAGCATCCATAGAAATTCTGTTTGTATGTAAAGGCTGCTAATAGCACCAAAGTTAACGTCCAATACCTAGCAAATGACACAGGAACTAAAAGAGAAGGCAGCAAAGCAAAAACTGAAATGCGTGACTCCATTTTAAAATGTTCCTCTACAAAGGAAAACCCTGGAGAATTACTGCACTTTAATGAGTGAAATAAGTATCAGTGTTAGTGATGTTGAGAAACAGCTGAAATCATCAAATCTGAACAAAGCTCCAGGGCCCAATGGAATCCGTATCAGATTCTTTACTGAATTTGCAGCTGAGTTAGACCCTCTTATAATAAGCTATTGTAGATCCCTTTAACAAAAATCTGTGCCCAGTTCTTAGAAAAAATCATGGGCCATGCCTGTCTATGAGAAGATAGTAGAAGTGATTCACAAAACTACTGTCCAATGTCCTTGACTTTGATTTGTTGTTTAATCTTAGAACATATTCTGACCTCTAACAGAATGACCTCCTCCATGCCAACCAGCATGGATTCTGAAAACATCAGTCATGTAGAACCCATCTCACACTTTACTCACATGACATACTGAAAGCTTTGGATCAAGGCAGTCAGGTAGATGCAGTATTTCTTGATTTCCAGAAAGCACTTGACTCAGTACCACGCCTCATACAAATACCTGGGTGTAAAGTTTGTAGGGATATTAAAGGGAACCATCACATAGGCTGAGTCATGGGTAAAGCAGGTGGTAGACTTCAGTTTATTAGTAGAATACAGGGAAAGTGCAATCAGTCTACAAAGGAGATTGCTTACAAATCACTCATATGACTAATTCTAGAATACTGCTCAAGCATATGAGACCCATACCAAATAGGACTCACAGGGGATATTGAATGTACACAGAGAAGGGTAGCACACATGGTCGCAGGTTGCTTTGATCCATGGGAGAGTGTCACAGACATACTGAAGAAACTGAACTTGCTGATTCTTGAAGACAGACATAAAATATCCTGAAAAAAATCTACTAATAAAGTTTCAATAAACTGCTTTAAATGATGACTCTAGGAATGTACTACAAACTCCTGTGCATTGATCACATGAGGACTGTGAGTATAAGATTAGAATAACTATAGCACACACGGAGGCATTCAAACAATCATTCTAACCATGCTCCACACTTAAATGGAATGGGAAGAAGCTGTAATAACTAGTACAATGGAATGTACCCTCTGCCATGCACTTCATGGAGGTTTGTGGAGGATAGATGTTGACATAGATGTAGATGTAACATAACAGAGTGAAAGTAAAAAAGTAAACATGCCATGATACTTAACTGTCAGAAATCATCTTGTAATGAAGACAGCTGCATTCAGTTTCTATACAAAATATTGAATGTGATACTTGCAAGAGAGCCTACTATATATCCGCAGCACTAATAATTTAAAATAATCAACTCCAGTGGCTGTTGACCACCTTGGGTCAGTAAAATATTGCTTGTACAAGAGTTCAGTGCCACTGTGTTCTGTTACAGTTAAGCATTAATCTGATCTTTAAAAGCCATGGGATGATGTAACTAATTACCTTACTAGCTATGACTTTTATAAGAACTCCTATGTAATACGCAAAGAGAATATTTTATGAGTTATCTGTTATGTTTAATGACAGTTCTTTGATACATATCAAGAAAAGCTACAGACCCATAGCACAAGCCAGTGAAAACCCCCATTTTACATGACTCCAATTAGATTCAAATTCTCCCCAGTTTGTTGACACTGGAGGATAACATTCTGCCCTCTGCTTTTCCAGATTTGAAGTGAACTATTGTTGAGCTTTTCCCTTAATAACAAAATGTTCCAACTTATCCAAAATAATTTCATGGTCCACACAAGCAAATGCTTTTGTTGAAGTGAATACCTACTGTTCTCAATCATTTAGCTCTACAAGTGCCTCACACACGAAACAGTAAAGTGCATTTTCTTTATATTCTTCTTTCCTGAAACCGAAGTGCCAATATGACAGAAAATTATGTGTACTGAGATGTGTCATTACTCTCCTATACATTGCTTTCCCAAAAACTTTTGAAAAACTGGTAGTAAAGAAAGTGGCCATTAACTATCTGTACTCTCTTTTACTATTTTTGTAAAGTAATTCCAATACCAAGTATTCCAATCTGTCAGGAAACTGACAACACCTGAAATACATGTTTCACAGGTGACTGAGTACAGATCTAATGTAGGGCACATTGATCTTCATAATTCTACTTGAAATTTAATTGTTCCCATGGGAGCCTCTTTAATGCCATAATGACTGATTCAGTTTCATCTTTGTTTGTTTCCTGTAGTTGCATGTGACTTGGTCTGCCTGGAGTCCTGCATACTTACCTCTGTTAAAATTTTTCACCTGCTTTATTTCTTTGTCGATAGCCCTCGGTTTCAACATACTGCAAGGCTATACTGGCTGAAAAATGGGGGGTGGAAGTTCAACACTGACTACTGTAAATAATGTAGCCAACAGTTGCCCAATTGTGTTTCACTGTTCTTTGCTTTCACTGTTCACAGCCCCCCAATATTGCACAGTTATATGGCCAATTCGCTATTGGTAAATGTTGATAAGCCTCATTAATAGGTTGCAGGCAACATTAGCATACTGCTACAATAGTTTGCTGTTGAATCTCTAAACCTAACCACACAGTTCACAGTTCTTACAGAATAATACAGTACATGTAACACTATTTTCCAAAGAAATTAAACAGACATTGTCATTAATTGTTCTAATAAATGGTCTATTGGTGTTACATTTATTCCACTGTTAAGTTGATGCATTGTTATAAATCTAACCAATACATATTTTACCTCTGAAACTCAGCCGTGAACTGACTGACTGTCTTGAGACCAAAAATCGATCCTTTATACGTATTCACAATAACAGGTACTGAAACTATACGTTGTTCAATGTTTAAGTTACAGAAATTACAATTAAAACATAAACCATTCAATTAACTGAATACATTGAAAAATTCCTTCTTTTTCACAGGACCTTGTACAACAAAGGTTATGCCAAATTATTTTTTAAATGATGAACTTATCAGATATAGCTATACAAATAGAGAAAAAGGCTTTGAAGTTACTGCTATAGTGACAAAGGATTTTAGAGTGTTTTGTGTGTACAGATCACCATCTTGCAATATTAACATCTTTCTGAAAAAAAATGCTAGCTTATTGAGAATGAATATAAAGAGAAACATTGACATGGGAAAAGACACAAAAATAAGACAGGATTTTGAAGAATTGTTAATACAGCATAACATGAAAGTAACAATAACTGCACCAACAAGAGTGACTTCACAAAGTGAGACAGTTATTGACAACATAATTACTAATATGTGTGACTATGAGTCACATGTAGTTCAGACAGAAATATCTGACTATCATGGACAACTAATCAGCTTTTGCAGAAGTAATGACACAGTATCAGAACCAAACTGAACAACCAAAGAAAATAGGATCATCAGTGAACAAAATATCAACATCTTTAGAATAATGTTAAGTAAGGAAACCTGGAATGAAACCCTACAGACCCAGAGTGTAAATGAAAAATATGATGCATTTATTTCAACAATTAAATAAAATTTTAATGTAGCATTTCCTAAAGTAAAGAGACAAGAAAGGCTTCGAGAGCAAACACAGTGGATTACCAGTGAAATACTAGAACAGTGAAGGAAGCTGCAGGATCTGAGATGGATGGGCGAAGCTGAAAACTATAAAATGTTAAAAAAGAAGTATAGAAAAACAATAAGAGAAGCAAAAGCAAGAGCAATTGACACCACCATAAAGAACTCAAAAAACAAGGCAAAGGCGGCTTGGAATGCAATTAATACTGAAAGAAAGGAAAAAGATGGGTCAAACAAAGAAGAAGGTATTAGGTCAATCAAAATAGATAACACAATGGTCACAGATGGTATGGAAATAGCAAACATACTGAATAATAACCATATCAGTGTAGTAGAAAACTTAAAATTGGAAAGAAATAGTCAAAAAAAAAAAAACAGAAGAGCATTAAGGTACCAAAAAGGTCATGCAGTACTATGTTCTTAAGACCAGTCACAGAAGATAAACTATGGAAAACTATACAGAATCTGAAGTCTGAGAAATTAGCTGGTGAAGATGAAATATCAAATCCTGTAATAAAGCTGGCAAATGAGCAGATAATAACCACTGCTGAACATAGCAAACCGTTCCTTCAGAGATGGAATTTTTCCAGAAAAACTGAAGATAACAAAGGTGGTGCCAGTGTACAAGAAAGGGGATAAGGATGACCCCAACAACTACAGACCAGTTTCACTTATATCAGGCTTCTCGAAAATCCTAGAAATGCTTATGTATACCAGATTAGTTAATTATTTGGACAAACATAACATTCTCATACCCTCGCAACATGGTTTCAGAAAAGGTAAATCTACAGAATCAACTATTGCCAGTCTAACAGAATACATTTTACAGTCCTTAAATGAAAAAAAGGTTGCCTCTGCAATGTTTCTGGATCTTTCAAAATCATTTGACACCATTGACCATGAAATGCTGATACAAAAATTAGGCAACTATGTCATTCGAGGGCAACCAAGTGAATGGATAAAATCATACTTGTGCAACTGCAAGCAGTATGTATCATTAGGAAACTCATACCAATGAGAAACCAAACCCATCAAATATGGAGTACTGCAGGGTTCAGTAATGGGACCATTTTTATTTAATGTGTTCGTTGATGATATAGGTGTTGAGGAGGAAGAAAAGAAAATATTGTATGCTGATGACATGACAATACTAAACAGTGACCAAAATACGGACATCTGCAAATGTCACAGCTCAATGGCTGTTGGAAAATGAACTGGTTATTAATCTAAAAAAAGACTATGTAAGCAGTGTTTAAAAATAAGGAGAAGTCTGTATACATGGATTTAGAGGTTGATAGAACAAGGCTGGAAGAAGTACAACCTGCTAGATTCTTAGGTATTCTTGTGGATAATGAACTGAAACAGAAAAAACGTATTAATAATGTCTGTAAGAAACTGAGCTTTGTGATATTCTTAATGCTGCAGCTATCACTGTATTCAGACAGTGGGGGATACTCAAACAAACAAGAGAGAAAATGAGTGTTCACATTACAAAAAAAAGCAATTAGGACCATTTTAAGAAGAAAGACCTCTGAAACATGCAGAAACTGTTTCAAGAAGTTAGGACCATTTTAAGAAGAAAGACCTCTGAAATGTGCAGAAACTGTTTTAAGAAGTTAGGTATCTTAACTTTTTCATTGTTATATACAAAACAATAATGTACATCACAAAAGGTAGTGAGGACTGGATTACAAATGTTAGTGTACACACCCACAATACAAGAAGGAAGAATGAAATACAGAACATACCTTACCAGCTGGCGATGCTAGAAAAAGGACCCCAGTACTCTGGTATCAGACTACTAAGAAGTATGCCTAAAAACCTGCAGAATAGTGTACTTGACAATGACTTTCCAAAGAAACTTAAAGACTATCTCATTGAAAAAGACTTTTACAGTGTTGCAGATTACTTATGCCATTAAATTTGTATATATTGTTATTTATTATCAATGATGTAAAAATGTAAGATAAAGGGGTAGAAAAATAAGTGATAATGAATGTTACTACTTTGACATGTCCTAGATTACATGTACATTTACTGTACACAGTGTAATCTTACATGATCAAATAAAATTCAATTCAATTCAAACAATAGTTTTGACAAACCTGTTAATTATTTTGGAATTAATTAAGGGTAATTATTTAGGAATTAATAGAGCCCAATAAATACTTTGGAAATCCTAGTAGTACTTCTTCCAAATTAGTACAGAATTTGTATTTCTTTATAAGTCAACAATAGAATCCAAGTGACAAAACAATAACCGATTTCACCCTGTAATGATATGTAGCAAAGGATATTAACTAGGAATGGTCAAAATAAATTAGGAAATTAATACCATACACAAAACTAAGCACAAAGCTAGACCTGGTGCTACATTCCTTAAGACTGAGGGCCAACATTTCTTTTTTAAGGATATGCAGGTTATACTCATTCATGTCAATAGTAATTGGAAAAAAAAACAAAAATAAAAGTAAAGAGATCCCAGCTTGCTTAATCATAACTTGTCAAATATGTATTGGCAGGAAGTTGTAATCTTACCCTCCCACATATCATCATTAAGTTTCTCTTAGTTTCTTCATTATTTTCAAAAGCTCCGAGAGGTGTTAAGATATACAAAACAACAACTTTTTACTTATCTTCATTTTCTCTTCTTGTTGGCTCCAAGTCTTGCATCTAGGGGTACATTCTTGCGGCTGAAATTTTGATTTAACGTTGTGGATTTCAGAAGACTAAATAACTGATGGAGAGTTGCCTGTATATTTCTTGAATTTTATTCATTGTCACGTTATTAAATATCACACCATTTTTACAATTTCCACTTAATATTCCAAATTACATTGTTAGTGCCTATCATATAAATACATCTGTCTTCATCAGAGGCATGGCCACCATTTCTACATTCTGCAATACTCACAATATTCCAAAGAGTTCACAAAGCAACAGAGTTTATTGTATTGTATTGTATTCTATATTTATTGGTCCTGTGAATCATACACTGTACAGGGGTACATAATGATATAGGACAAGTCAAATAATTTGCAATAAAGTTTAACAGAAAAACTGTTATATGGTATTTCAGTATATAGCATTATAACTCTAACATATGGGTATAACATTTCACAAATACACAAATAAATTTTACACACACACATTTCATACTTTCAGCCTTGATTATACAGACACACACATATATGTGATAGACCACATATAATACACAGATAAATCTACATGTACACATTTCTTATTTTGGCCTTAATTGTATAAACTATTTAAATTTTTCACATATTTACATTGTAGATAAAAATTCATCAACACTATAGTAGCAATTCTGTAGCAAGTAGTCACTCACTGCAGTTTGGAATTTATGCATGCCAGTTATTGCCTTAATTTTTTTAGGTAGTTTGTTATACAGTTTTTTTCCTGCTTACAAGGGTCCTTTTTGTTTTAGTGTTGTATGTGAAAACTGCATATGGAAATCTTGATTATTCCTTCTGTAGTATGAATGGATATTTTATGAATGGATATTTTGGTTTTTTGGAGAAATCTTACTATTTTCATCTACGATTTTCCTTATAAACATTATTGTTTCTGGGATATATAGTCATGGTAATGGAAGAATATGAAGCTTTTTAAATGGGGGGGGGGGGGGGGGGGGTTTGCATGAAGATCGAGATCCTGAGCCTTCTATGGCTCTTATAATTCTTTTGTTGTGCAATAAAACAGCTTTTTCTGGGTGGTGAATTTCCCCAGCAAATTAAACCATATCTTAGTAGTGATTCTGCTTGGGCATAGCACACATTTTTTATGGCTTGCATTGATGTGCATCCAGAAAGAATTTTTATACTATAACAAATGGTATTTAATTTACTACATAGGTGTTGTGTGTGTTTCTGCCATCTTAGGTCATCTTGGATCCAAATTCCCAAAAATTTGGTGCTATTTACAATTTCAAGTCTTTTGCCTAACAGTTCTATGGTTGCAGTTAAAGGCTGTTTATTCTACACTCTGTGTAGATGCATAGTGTTTGTTTTATGTGTGTTTATTATCAGGTTATTGTGAAACATTCTGATACATGTGAAGCGCTCTTTTTTATTTCATTTTAGAGCTCTTCTAGGGTCTTTCCTTTGATAAGTATATTTGTATCATCGACATATTTAATGTACTTATAGTTAGGGCTGGATTGTTCCAGGTTATTTACAAACAGCAAGAACAAGATTGGTCCCAGTACAGAACCCTGCAGCACACCATATTTAACGCACTGCTTTGCCTTCTTTGTACAAGACTTCAGCTATTTGGTGTCTGTTTTGTAGATATGACTTTATCCACTCATAGGCTGGGCCTCTGACACCAACATTTTCTAGCTTTCTAAGCAATAGACCATGGTTAATGATGCGAAATGCTTTTGAAAGATCTAGGAATATTGCTGCTATGTGTTCTTTTTTATCTAATGCATTTAAAGCTTCATTTAAGAAATCAATAATAGCTGTCTCAGTGGATTTACATTTTTGGAAACCATGCTGTGTAGCTGAGAAAAGTTCATTTTTTCAACGAAATCTACAAGTCTTTTATAAAAGATTTTTTTAATTATTTTAGAAAAAACAGATAGTAGAGAGACTGGCCTATAATTTGTTATATCTGTTTTCTCACCCTTTTTGTACAATGGATTCAATTTAGCTGTTTTTAACCTTTCTGGGAAGATTCCCTGAGAAAGTGAACTATTGCACATGTCTACCATGGGCCTAACTACTAAGGGTGCACATTTTTTACTTATATGGTCTGGTATGTTGTCAGTACCAGAGGAAAATTTTTATTTTAGCTCCCCTATTGTTTTTAGCATTTCCTGTTCATCTGTTGGGTATAGGAAGAGAGACTTGTTACTAGGGATAGTTTTAATCTGATTTGCAGTGACAGCATATTGAAAGTTTTACTTCACCAGAATCTCAGCTGCCTCAGAGAAATATGAGTTAAAATTATTTGCTATCTGCTGGGGATCAGATATTACAGAAGTGTTTTCGTTCTGTTTGATATTATGGTATTCTCTCCATTTTACTCCGTTTTCATGACTTACAATGTCCCATATGGCTTTCATTTTATTTTGTGTATTTGCTATGAAGGAACTATTTACATTCTTTTTGCTTCTTTTATAACTTAAGTTAAAATCTTTTTGTAATTCTTAAAATAGAAACCAAATTCTGGGGATGTGGTGTGTTGTCTAGATATTTTATGAAGTAATCTCTTTTTCTTCACAGATATTTGTATTCCTGTTGTGACCCATTTTATTTTCAGATCCTTTTTTGTGACTGTCTTTTTATGGAGCGGAAGGCAAAGTTCAAAATAGTAGCTAAAACTATTTAGCAATTTGTTGAACTTATCATTTGTACTTTTACATTCATAGATGTCTTCCCAACAAAAGGAGAATCTTTGCTAAAATATGTCATTATTTTGCAAATGAGCCCAGAAATAAATTTAATAATTATCATCAGATGGTGCAATTAATAATAGAAATTTTAAGTATACCAGAAATTTCATAATTTCAAATATTTCTAATGAAGAATAATTTTAACTGTAAGTACAGAGTACTAACAAACTGATTTCTTATTACATATTTTAGGCCAAAACATAACACAATGTATACAAAATCAAATGAAGTTCATTCAGTTAAACAGCTGAGATAATCTTCACCTATACAAGAATCAATAGTATAAATGGTATCAGTTATTTCTATAAAAAAAGGTAATGTCAGAGGAGGGTGGCCCATTACAAAGTGATTATTCAATATTTTGTAAGAGGAGCACTAACAGTTTCAGTCTCACACAAGGGAGGTGTAATGTGTTGAGCTCCCACTTTCTGTCCTGTTACCTCTTTCACCACACCATATAATTTTAGTGAAGTTCTGAGAGTTTTCTGTCCTCTTGCTGCAGTACATTGTTTTAGCCTTTCTGGTGACATTCCTCAGTGGTTTTGCATATTGTCTTTAGAAAAATTCTGTTACTGGGAAATGACTGTCCTTCATATTATGATATACCCCCCCCCCCCCCCCCCACACACACACACACACACAGTGTTCCCACCTAGCTATCAAGTTTGGTTGTTTATTAGTCCTGCATATGTGCCTGCATCTTTTTAACCAGAAAGAGTTATTAATATAAGTGATATAGTTTTAAAGAAATGCATTATATTTGCCATTCAAGTTATCCGTATTTTAGACTTCATGCAATTAGAAGACATGATTTCACCACTGACTGTAGAAAGTATTTATTTTCACAATTGAAATTTCAGCTTTAGGGCCATTATCAAATGGTGGGCTGCAAATGACTGTGCTTCAGCACCTGTCAAACTTCACAAATTCTCCAACATGTACATATGTCACTGTCACATCTGAACCTTATAACAATATTAATGTCCTTAACAGAAATACCAAAAAACCACTGTTGCTACACATTCAGCAGTTTGTTGGGATTATTGTTAAAAGGTCCAGGTATGATGAGGACAAGTCCACATGTTAGACAAATTACCAAAACCATTAGTGAACAATAAAGGTTGTTTACAAGGGATTCTGGCTAAAGTAATTGTTACAGATCACCTCTTGCCACCTAAGATGATTAAATTAAAGGATATTATGTGTTGCCAGTATACACTCTCTGTCTGTGCCTTTCTTTGAGTTCATTGTGTAAACACCAGAAACCAAATGAACAAGGAGAAAGGATCGAGAAAATGAGAGGATATGGAAGAACTAGAAATAAGCCTGGATGATCTGCAAAACAAAACAGAAAACCTCAAGAAACTGAAAAATAAGGAAATAAGATTTAAACCAAAAATGACACACAGTAAAAAGAATATTTATTGGTAAGGGAAGATGTAAAAGATCACAACAAATGAAAAGATATTGGCAATTTTGAAGGAACAAAAGGTGCACTTACCAAAAAAGATGAGCAGCAAATTGTTGACCAAAGTTGTCCATTGAGGTCATGCATAATTAAATGCCCACACAGATGTGCACTTCACGTAGTTTCTACATCAAAGAAACCACAAACTGTGTTAAACCCAATTAGTACAATACTCTTAGTAACAATATCAAACAGAGCCTGCTTGAAAAAGATGTGTAAAATGCCACAGTTAATCAAAATAAAAAGAATGTTCTGAACAGCAAACAGCAGCTGATGACATCACATTGTACCTGCAGATTCATAGTATTAACTCATTTTATTTATTTATACCAAGTGAAGATGGAATTTGATGGTTATAAAAGATGACCTAAAACATAATATCTAAGTGAAAATGGGTGCAAAACAAGATAGAGTAATACTCCATTTCTGTGATGGAATTACAGATGGCACACTCAAAATGTGATAAGAGAAACAATGGAAAATAATATGCATATGTAGAAAACAAAACTGATATTTATGAGTGGTAGACACCACATTTCATCAGATAAAGTGACAGATGGCACAGGAACTAAAAACCAAGACGAAAATCTAGATGCATTCTAAGATCTACTTTAACAGCTGCGCATTTAACATAGTAGATAGTTAATAATGGAAATGATATTCTTCAACAACTCAACTTCATCAGAAGCTGCAAGTTTATTGTTATGTGTACTCCAACCAGTCCAGGCAGTGGATGCACAGAATAACATAGCTAGCAACACCTAAAGAAGATAAGTGGGCCAGATGTTGGGAAAATTGTGTATAAAATGGAATCAACAACCTAGCTGTATGTCTAAAAACACACTATTGATCAATAATGCCAAGAAAATCTGACAGATTACATCACTAATATCACTAATATCATTACCACCTAAATAGATAATCATTAAAGTTAAATCAAGCAAAAGAAAAAGCTGGCTTGGAAGTAAATATAGTACACCAAATCTCTTGCAAGTTTGTGGATGAAAGTCGAATGAAGCCATGAGTATGAATTAACACTTTACCTAGGATACACAGATTTTACAAAAGCTTTTGACTTGCCTCAAACTGTTAGCGCTTGACCAACAAAGCTTTAAATCAGCTTATACATGCATAGATTCTATTAGAATTTGTCAGGATAGTCATAAATGACGAGGAGTTGGACTACGATCTTTAATACACACATCAAGTTTTGCATCACCCTGGTTCCCAGAACTCCTGAAGATAGTCATTGACTGTGGATATTTTATCACAGACACAGTCCCTTTGTCTGTTCAGAGATGTCAGTAAATGCACGCATAGTTGTAAACAACCATGCATGAGCAGCACCTATTAGGCGGCAGGGGTCTGACAGCCAATCAGCTCCAGTCATTCCACTAGGAAGGATCATGTCATTTGTAGTTCAACCATGCCTAGACAGTCAATACCATTGTTGGATGGTGTCCACATTGTTACTCTGTGCATGAAGGGCTCTCAAAAGGGAAGTGTCCAAGCATCTTGGAGTGGACTAAAGTGATGTTGTTTGGACATGGAGGAATTACAGAGAGACAGGAACTGTCGATGACATGCCTCACTCAGGCTGCTCAAGGGCCACTACTGCAGTGGATGACTGATACCTACGGATTATGGCTCGGAGGAACCCTGACAACAATGCCACCATGTTGAATAATGCTTTTCGTACAGCCACAGGATGTCATGTTATGACTCAAACTGTTCGCAATAGGCTGCATGATGTACAACTTCACTCCCAACATCCTTGGCGAGGTCCTTCTTTGCAACCATGACACCATGCAGTGTGGTACTGATGGGCCCAACAGTGTGCCAAATGGACTGGCTCAGGATTGGCATCATGCTCTCTTCACCGATGAGTGTTGCATATGCCTTCAACCAGACAGTCATCGGAGACGTGTTGGAGGCAACCTGGTCAGGCTGAATGCTTAGACACACTGTCCTGTGAGTGCATCAAGGTGGAGGTTCCCTGCTGTTTTGGGGTGGCATTATGTGGGGCCAATGTATGCCGCTGGTGGTCATGGAAGGTGCCGTAACAGCTGTACAATACGTGAATGCCATCCTCCAGCCAACAGTGCAACCATATCATCAGCATATTGGTGAGGCATTCATCTTCATGGATGATAATTCACACCCCCATCATGCGCATCTTGTGATTGACTTCCTTCAGGATAACGAGATCGCTCGACTAGAGTGGCCAGCATATTTTCCAGACATGAGCCCTATCGAACATTCCTGGGAATGATTGAAAAGGGCTGTTTATGGATGACATGACCCACCAACCACTCTGAGGCCTACACTGAATCGCTGTTGAGGAGTGGGACAATCTGGACTAACAGTGCCTTGATGAACTTGTGGATAGTATGCCACGATGAATACAAGCATGCATCAATGGAAGAGGATGTGCTACTGGGTATTAGAGGTACAGGTGTGTACAGCAATCCAGACCACCACCTCTGAAGGTCTTGCTGTATGGTGGTACAACATGCAATGTGTGGTTTTCATGAGCAATATAAAGGGCAGAAATGATGTTTATGTTGATATCTATTCCAATTTTCTGTACAGGTTCCAGAACTCTTGGAAACAAGGTGATGCAAAGCTTTTTTTGATATGTGTATTACAAAAACTATTCTCAACAGTTGTAGAGGAAGTTTTCAGATTCCGACAGTGAGAAAAAGAAGAAGCAATTTGTTGTAATGCAACATACATATAACACCTTTGTTTTGCTGAGGGACTGTAGCCTCTTGTTTGCCTCTACTAGAGATAAGCATGAACAATCATTTGGAGAACTTAATAGAGCATTTTGCAACTAGGCCTGAAAAGCAATTGTGGCACTGACACAAAAAAGCATGTAAGGCACAAAAAATAAAATAATTAGTTTTTTGGTGGAAAATAGTAGGGCCCATGTCTGTGGCATGGTGAACCCATTAAGTTGCTAGATTAGTAGTTTGTTTCTGCAGCTCTTCAAAAAGACAGCATTAGCACCAAATATAAAGGACTTGCACAAAGAAGCCAGTAATTCCATGTCACAGGACATAAGCCCAATCTCAAGTAACTTTCATACTTTTCATTGTCATCACACTCACAACAGCATTTTGTTTTGGCATTGCTCTCAGAGTGATTTAGTTACTTGATTAAGTGGGTAGAATTTCAGTAAAAGTGATCTCTTTGAAAGCAGTAAGTAGACACTTCTTATTGCCACAAAGCGTAACCATCTTTTTGTGGATTCCTCACGAAAAATTTGTTTTTTTTTAAATTTTACATTTTGCTTTTGGCAGAATGCTCATCAGCACAAAAGTATTAATGAATGTAAATAAAATTATTTAAACTTACATTAATCTAATATAAAAATCATGTTGAATTAATGAACATTTTAAAAGGTGTTTAAGAAAGTAAAGTGTATTCAAAGATAAATAATGTCAGTCATAAGACTTCAGCTGTTAGAATCAACCAGATAAAAACAAAAGAAAAATTATGCTCCCCTTTCTAACACTTACATATGATACCTGGCACAAAACCTTATCAGGTATTTAACACTTTTAAAGTCATCATTGAAACTAAATGGCACATCTGCCATTGAGATATAGGCTGTTCTCTCAGGGGAAAACTGTATGCACTCTTCCATAGTTTTACCTCATGAACAGCACATACTGGTGGGTCCTCTATCAGAGAGCAGTAAAAAATCCAGAGCTGATTTATAAAGCTTTTATTTCACCTACATGGCATCACAGCTTGGAGTCCTCGACTTCCATTCATTCCTTTTTAAAAAAAAAAAAAAAAAAAAAAAAAAAAAAAAAAAAAAAAAAAAAATCTTGCATGGTCCAATGGTAATCATTGAAACAGAAGCAATTCCAATAGTGCTGGATTTGAAAACTAAGTATTCCAATTTTCTTTCTACTTTGTTTATATGTCAGACCTTATCAATTTGTTTCCATTTTTTCTTCATTAGGTAGTCATTTTTATGTATCAAATTGTAGAAATAGATAGCTTTATTTCTAATTTTCATTTAGATTAACAAACAAAAATTTTCTTATAAAGTAGCAAAACCACAATTTTTCTTTTCAAAGTGAGAAATTCATAATATGTGTTTACAAAATGAGTGCCTGACTATTGGCAGTGACAAATATTAAAGAGTTAATACCCCAATTTTATATGATAAGATAAAAATCATCCTTCTGTTATTATAATAAGCTACTGTGAAGGAGAAGTGCTATACTTGAATGCCTAATATTTAACATATTGTATGATTGTCAAAGAACATTTTATAAAGAATCCTTTTATGAATTTCACCAGATGTGCAAGTACAGACCTGTTCATCACCATTCAATGAACAACATGACTATGGCAATGAAGCAAATTCTTTGTCACAAACACCATTTTGCCGAGACCCAGATGAATTGCTTAAACCATCTGAAATACTTCAGCAGAGAAGATATGGGCAACCATTCAGGGGGGCATCACCTGTGAATAGTGAAGTTGGTGGATACAAATCAGGAATATCAAAAGTTAATGAGGTAACACTTTATATTATCCTAACTCATTTTTTTGATATGGTTATAATAGAGGGAAACATTCCACGTAGGAAATATATATCTAAAAACAAAGATGATGTGACTTACCAAATGAAAGTGCTGGCAGGTCGACAGACACACAAACAAACACAAACATACACACAAAATTCAAGCTTTCGCAACAAACTGTTGCCTCATCAGGAAAGAGGGAAGGAGAGGGGAAGACGAAAGGAAGTGGGTTTTAAAGGAGAGGGTAAGGAGTCATTCCAATCCCGGGAGCGGAAAGACTTACCTTAGGGGGAAAAAAGGACAGGTATACACTCGCACACACGCACATATCCATCCACACATGTGTGGATGGATATGTGCGTGTGTGCGAGTGTATACCTGTCCTTTTTTCCCCCTAAGGTAAGTCTTTCCGCTCCCGGGATTGGAATGACTCCTTACCCTCTCCTTTAAAACCCACTTCCTTTCGTCTTCCCCTCTCCTTCCCTCTTTCCTGATGAGGCAACAGTTTGTTGCGAAAGCTTGAATTTTGTGTGTATGTTTGTGTTTGTTTGTGTGTCTGTCGACCTGCCAGCACTTTCATTTGGTAAGTCACATCATCTTTGTTTTTAGATATATAACTCATTTTTTTCTTTTTTTAATAATGTGGCACAGATATGTTTATCATTTATTGAAAATAAAAACTCCTTGTCTTTTATTTTTCAAGAAACCAAACAGAGGCATCATGTTTGATCAGCCCAGACCATACCAAAAGACAATCACAACTCCAAAAAGATTCGCACCAAAGCCACCATCTCCAACATTCAGTCAGTCTTCTTATAATGATAATGAGGCACCTTCATATGATGCTGAGAACAACATTGTGTCAAGCCAAAGTTGGAACCAAACTTCAAGTTCTCCTACAAATGAAAGGTACTAATGAATATATGTAATTTTTTCTATATTACTATGATAACTATATAATAGAGGGAAACATTCCACGTGGGAAAAATTAAATAAAAACAAAGATGAGGTGACTTACCGAACAAAAGCGCTGGCAGGTCGATAGACACACAAACAAACACAAAACATACACACAAAATTCAAGCTTTCGCAACAAACTGTTGCCTCATCAAGAAAGAGGGAAGGAGAGGGAAAGACGAAAGGAAGTGGGTTTTAAGGGTGAGGGTAAGGAATCATTCCAATCCCGGGAGTGGAAAGACTTACCTTAGGGGGAAAAAAGGACAGGTATACACTCCCACACACACACATATCCATCCACACATACAGACACAAGCAGACATGTCTGCTTGTGTTAGTATGTGTGGATGGATATGTGTGTGTGTGCGAGTGTATACAGACACAAGCAGACATGTCTGCTTGTGTCTGTATGTGTGGATGGATATGTGTGTGTGTGTGTGTGTGTGTGTGTGCGAGTGTATACCTGTCCTTTTTTCCCCCTAAGGTAAGTCTTTCCACTCCCGGGATTGGAATGACTCCTTACCCTCACCCTTAAAACCCACTTCCTTTCGTCTTTTCCTCTCCTTCCCTCTTTCCTGATGAGGCAACAGTTTGTTGTGAAAGCTTGAATTTTGTGTGTATGTTTTGTGTTTGTTTGTGTGTCTATCGACCTGCCAGCGCTTTCGTTCGGTAAGTCACCTCATCTTTGTTTTTATATATAATTACTATGATAACTGATATTCTGCAATGCTAGAAAAAAATTCTTAGCTATTATCAAGAATGTAAATAGAATTACATGACTCCTATAAGTCTTGGTATTCCACATGTATCCATGCCATCTTTTAAAGAATGTGAGACAAGCACCTGTTTTACAGTATACTGTGTTTTATATTCTAGTATAAAAGTTGTCTCTATACACAACTTGCTTGAACACAGGGCTATTCATTAAAATTTTCTTCAAAGGGTAATACATTATTTTGCTATTGTCTTTAGTCTGAACTCTGGTATGACACAACTCTCCATGCTAGTCTAGACTGCAAGCCTCTTCATGTCTACAGTGCTCAGAGCCATTAGAACCATTTTTCTTCATGTTTACATTAATACCCCAACCTACATCCAACTGAACTTGCTTACTCTATTCATGCTTTGGTCTCCCTCTACAGTTTTTATCCCCCATATTTCCTTCATTACCAAACTGACAATACCTTGATGCCTCAGTATGTGTCCAATCAACTGATCACTTCTTTTAGTCAAGTTGCACCATAAACTTCTTTTCACCTCCATTCAGTTCAACAACTCCCAGTAATTACTCGATTTTCCCACCTAATCTTTAGCAATTTTTTTGTAGCACCACATTTCAAAAGCGTCTATTCTCTTCTTGTCTGAACTGTTTATTGCCCATGTTTCACTTCAGTGCAGGGCTATGCTACACACATATACCTTCAGCAAAGACTTTATAATGTTTAAATTTATATTATGTGTGTCAACCACATCCCATTACATATCTTTTACTTTTTTGTTGTTCTTCTTGTAAAGTATGATAAAATTATTATTTGTGCAAAATTCTACCAGGCTGCTTCTTTTTCATTTCTTTTCCCCAGTTCATGTTCTTTCTCTTCCTTTTTCTACTATCAAATTCCAGGCCCCCATCACAATCAAATTTTCTTTTCCCTTAACTACCTGAATAATGTCTTTTATCTCATCATACATTGGCAGCTGGTGAGTCTTCCTGGTTGTGTGGCTGTGGCCCATGAAACTATTTGATTCCTAATGTTTCATCCAGAGCTGTGCTGGAGATCTTCAGAGGTGCTCCTGGTTCCACTGAGACAGCAAGACTCAGTGGAACTAGGGGCATCTCTGAGGATGTCCAGTGCAGCTCTGGACAAAATGTTAGGAGCGGAAAAGTTTCATGGGCCACAGCCATACAACCCAAAAGACTCGCCAGCAGCTAAGATATCTGCTCATGTAAGCCTTCATTGTATGATCATCATGCATTCTTCCAATCATTTCATCAGCTGTGGAGTCAGTCAGTATTTAAACTTGTGCTAACATGGTGGAGTTTGGCTTCATGTCTAACTCAGCTATGATAATGCATCCACTATTCTTTTCATGGTAGCTTACCCGCATTACCTCTATTTGATTTTGTATTTATTGTCTTGTGCTCACCTGATCAGAAGTCTTGTTCTTCTTGCCACTCCACTTTGCTAATTCCCACTAAATCTAACTTAAACCTATCAGTTTCCCGTTCTAAATTCCCCACATCCCTACCTAATTAAGGGATCTAACATTCCATGCTTTGATCTGCAGAATTCCAGTTTTGTTTTTCCTGATAACAACATCCTCCTGAGTAGTCCCTGCCTGGAGATCCCAATGGGATCCATTTTATACCCAGAACATTTTACCCAAGAGGATGTCATAGTCATTTAGTCATACAGTAGAGCTGTATGCCCTTGGAAAAATAACAGTTTTAGTATGCCCCCAGTTTGGCTGCACCTACAGCATATTTATGTGTATCATTGAGGCTTGTAAACCATCCCACCTTAGCAAGGTCTATGACTCATTGGGCATGGGGTAGGGGAGGAATATATCTTTTCTTTTTGCTCAGTAAATATAAATTAATTATTTTTACTTTTTTACAGTTTTCTTGACAAAATAACTTAATGTAGCTATTAAACATAAATCATCATTTTACAGCTAAAAGTGAGTTTCTCTGTCTCTAACAGCAATTTTAATTACAGTTCATAATAAAGTCATACTGATAAAATGCATCTTTGGTTAAGGCAATTCTTAAATAACAGTCATTTCTTTGGTTCTAGCATACAAATATTTCCTTAAAAAACAGCCTGCAGAAAATTAAAAACTGACTTGGAAATTAATTTCTTATATTTGTTACTTTCAGTGACCCATTGGCTTCACTGAGAATTTAAATATTTTATTGTATAAAGTGATAAGTCAAACTTTGATACTGCACTGTTATTATGAAATGAAAATACTACAGTAAAATTGGAAGGTCTCCTCATAAAAAAAGAATACATTTGCTTCTAACTGGACTATCTTTTTCAAGCCATAGTAGAGCAGATAAAATCTCTGAACAATCACTATAAAGTTCCATGTTTCTGGCATCCTCCCTTCTATCAGCTAAAAGCCTCTAGTTTAAAACTGCTGGCTTGACACAAACTGAATCTTAAAATCATCCTGAATTTATTGCATGGACTACAATTCTGTGTCTGCTCCCGGAGTTCTGCAGTGTAAGTGGACCATTAAACTGAGGTGATAAAAGTCATGGGACAGCAAAACGCATACATACAGGTGGTGGCAGTATCACATACACAAGATATAAAAGGACAGTGCACTAGAGGAGCTGTCATTTATACTCAGGTGATAAAGGTTTCCAATTTAGTTATGGCCACACTACAGGAACTAACAGCCTTTGAATGGGGGATGGTAGTTGGGACTAGGCACATGAGACATTCCATTTTGGAAATTGTTAGGGAATTTAATATTCCAAAATCCACTGTGTAAAAGGTGTGCTGATAATACGAAATTTCAGGCATTACCTCTCACCATGGAGAACACAGTTTCTGACATTCTTCACTTAATGACTAAGAGCAATGGTGTTTGCATAGAATTGTCAGTGGTAACAGACAAGCAGCATTACACAAAATAACAGCAGAAATCAATGTGGGGCATATGACAAACGTATTCATTAAGACAGTGTGGCAAAATTTGGCATTAATGGGATATGTCAGCAGACGACTGACACAAGTGCCTTTGTCAGCAGCGTGACATCACCTGTAGTGCCTCTCCTGAGCTCGTGACCATATCAGTTGCACCCTAGATGACTGGAAAACATGACCTGGTCAGGTGAGTACCAATTTCAGTTGGTAAGAACTGATGATAGGGTTTGAATATGTTGCAGACCCCACAAAGCCACAGACCAAAGATGTCAACAAGGCACTGGGCGATCTGGTGGTGGTTCCATAATGGTGTGACTATGTTTACGTGGGATGAACTGATCATGGAGGAAATGGTTGTGTTCAGCTACTTGGAGACCATTTGCATGCATTCATGGACATCATGTTCTCAAACAATGATGGAATTTTTATGGATAACAGTGCACCATTTCACCAGGCCACAATCATTCATGGGTGGTTTGAAGAACATTCTGGACAATTTGAGTGAATAATTTGGCCACCTGGATCATCCAGCATGACTCCGACTGAACATTTATGGGATAAAACTGAGAGACCAATTCATGCACAAAATCCTGCACCAACAATACTTTCACAGTTATGGACAGCTATAGAGGCAGGATGGCTCAATATTTCTGCAGGGGACTTCCAGTGACTTGTTGAGCCACATCCAATTGCTGCACTGTGCCAGGCAAAAGGAGGCATAACATTATATTAGGAAGAATCCTAGACTTTTGACACCTCAGTGTAAATTGTACATATTACTGGTCAAATGCACTGCTTGTTACAATCATGTAACAATCTTAAATAGTTCCCATTTGTTACCTCATTTTAAAATCCTTTTCCCTTTTCTTGTGGTATATGTCACATTGAGCCCATGTCTTTATCATACTATTATTTGCACTTTTCCCCTCCCTCCTCTTCTCATGAGACATCACCACATTCATCATTTGTCTTCCATTGCATCTGATTGTAAGTGACATTATCTCGGACTTGAGCGTTAGTTTCCACCATTTTTAGTTACTGTAGTTACTTATCCATAAACTTATGCTAAGCTGGACTCACTGCTAGACTTGAGTCTCAAGACTTTATTACTTATCCCAGTTTACAGATGTATATTGCCATGTTGATGTAAGATATCCAACCAAGTATTTTTTTTTAATGTCTCCCAGGCACTGCTGCCCCCTCTAATCACAATTGACTGAAACACCAAGAGCACAAATTTATCCTAATTCTATAGATCAAAAACTTACATATACACTTGTGTCCAAAATTGAAGCAACAAACACAAATATTGTTGCCACAAAACAGTATAAACAGGTGACAGTAAAGCAGAAACTTTGTAAAAAATACAGAATGTAAACAACTGCAACATGCATAATGGTAGACAAAAATTTTCTTCATTTTTTCTTACTTAATGGATTTCTACATACATTCCAATAACTGGTTAATGTGCTCAGTATGGGATGTCACCACCTCCGGCAGTAATACTGGCCTGACAACAATGGGATATGCTGTGAATGATGTCATCGGCATCATCTTGAGGCAATTCTTGAGACATTCTTCCTGCAGGACTACTTGCAGTCTTGGAGAGAGGATGGTGGATGCTGACATGATACAAACCATCACGCTAGTGCATCACAAACATGCTCCATAGGTTTCAAACTGGGAGAGTGTGCAGGACACACCATGCATGCAATATCTGCCATTTCCAAGAACACACCAACCACCCTTGCTCTATGAGGTTGGCATTATCATCCATCAGTAGGAAGACTGGGTCCACAGCACCTCACAACAACCACAGATGGGGATCCAAGATCTTGTCTGATACCTGACAGCAGCTAAACTCTGCTGATTCACCCATATAATTTCATAGAGAGGGGTTCGTGTGGTAAACATAATCCATTAGGGATCCTTTTCAATATCAGTCTCTTTCCACAATGCTTGGCTCCCAAAATTGTGCTCCACTTTCCCTCCAGAGGTGAGTTCATCAAGAATCACTATCCAAACTAAATTGGGACTCACCTGTGAAAAAAACACTGCCCCGCTCTTCAACCATCCAGTCAGGTGGCATGTTGATGACTCCACACTAGATGTTCACTTCTGTGAAGATTTGTCAGAGGTAGACATACAACAGGTCTCTGACAATAAAGGCCACTCTGCCAATGCCTTCTGCACATTGTTTGTCTCAATATGACACATCCAGTGGATGCTGCGAGCTAACATGCCAGTTGCCATGCAGTACTAAGGCAGTATTATCGTGCCCTTACAGCCAAATAACATTCTCTTGTGAAGTCACATGTGGTCGGCCCTGCCCTGGTCTTTGGGATACAGATTTAGTCTCTATAAACTGTCAACACCTCTGAGACTCTCAAGAGTTTTGTAAGCAGTCTCCTTTGTAAAGTTGACACAATTTTCCCAGTATCCTACCAATGAAATGAAGTCTGCCAGCTGCTTTACCTATAACTTCTTATATTCCACATTGTTGAGGGTTCTGGTTTCCTGTTCTGCATAAAAGCAATTGAACTTCAATAGCGTCCCTTTCCACTTTGCATAAAACATCTGGTCTGGCTCTGATCATTCCTGGTGCTAAAAATTCAGGGCTATAGGATTTCATTTAAGTTGTTAAAATGTTCACTCCTTGTAATCGTTTATCTACTGTTGCTGCATCTCTGATAATGGAATGGAATCAAACCATTTAGTTTGTGATCCATTGTATTTATAATTAATACATAAAACTTCAACACAATTACCTTGTTTATTTGAAGGATGATATGTGCTTCTTCATAATAACAATATGTTGCCTAATTCTAGAACAAACAGATGCATCCACCTATCAAAACATACTGAATGCCAGAGATCAATATGTTAATCTGTAAGAATCTTCATTTATTAAAAAAATTAAATAATTAATTAATTAAAAATAAAAGAGAGAGTGAAATAATATCACAACTAATAATGCTCCAGTCATGTCTTTGCATTTTATTATGACTGTATAACTGAAACGGTTGTAGCCTGCCCATTACCTATAGAAACATATTCTGGGTAGCTGTGCCTCTTTCAAACCTGTATGAAAAGTTGGTGGTGCAGTGAACACTGAAAAAATGCAGTTCAAACACTTTACTTGCACTTTGATGTTGAATGAACTGCTGTTTATGGCCAGATTGAATCTCATCTGTTATAATTACAGTACAGATAAATGGATAGCCACATGCTACACTCAGCTGATGTCCTATAATATAACTCATTGAGTGCAGTAACCTAACACTATTGTAATTAAACACAGTTACTTCCATGTGGTGGGTAAATCATTAAGACAGTCACTGTATCAGTCACTCATACCACTGTCTTCCCAAACACATATTCATATTAGAATGAACGTAATGAGCACACTAATTAATGCTGTTCATTTGGAAAAAATACAGTATACAGTCTGATCCTATTGTTACAGTAAGTATTATTGAAGTTTAACACAGCCCATAATCACACACTCCACATTCAATTAATCATTTTAAAAAGTCACTAAATTATTGAAAGATCTCCCACACTGCCCCATATTGGCAGACATAGATCTTGCATCTACATCTACATCTACATCTACATCCATACTCCGCAAGCCACCTGACGGTGTGTGGCGGAGGTTACCCTGAGTACCTCTATCAGATCTCCCTTCTATTCCAGTCTAGTATTGTTTGTGGAAAGATGGATTGTCTGTATGCTTCTGTGTGGGCTCTAATCTCTCTGATTTTATCCTCATGGTCTCTTCGCGAGATATATGTAGGAGGGAGCAATATACTGCTTGACTCTTCGGTGAAGGTATGTTCTCAAAACTTCAACAAAAGCCTGTACTGAGCTACTGAGCATCTCTCCTGCAGAGTCTTCCACTGAAGTTTATCTATCAACTCCGTAACACTTTTGTGATTACTAAATGATCCTGTAACGAAGCGCGCTGGTCTCCGTTGGATCTTCTCTGTCTCTTCTATCAACCCTATCTGGTACGGATCCCACACTGCTGAGCAGTATTCAAGTAGCGGGCAAACAAGCTTACTGTAACCTACTTCCTTTGTTTTCAGATTGCATTTCCTTAGGATTCTTCCAATGAATCTCAGTCTGGCATCTGCTTTACCAACGATCAACTTTATATGATCACTCCATTTTAAATCACTCCTAATGCGTACACCCAGATAATTTATGGCATTAACTGCTTCCAGTTGCTGACCTGCTATATTGTAGCTAAATGATAAGGGATCTTTCTTTCTATGTATTCGCAGCACGTTACACTTGTCTACATTGAGATTCAATTGCCATTCCCTGCACCATGCATCAATTCGCTGCAGATCCTCCTGCATTTCAGTACAATTTTCCATTGTTACAACCTCTCGATATACCACAGCATCATCTGCAAAAAGACTCAGTGAACTTCCGATTTCATCCAAAAGGTCATTTATGTATATTGTGAATAGCAACAGTCCTACGACACTCCCCTGCGGCACACCTGAAATCACTCTTACTTCGGAAGACTTCTCTCCATTGACATGCTGTGTTCTGTTATCTAGGAACTCTTCAATCCAATCACACAATTAGTCTGACAGTCCATATGCTCTTACTTTGTTCATTAAACGACTGTGGGGAACTGTATCGAACGCCTTGCGGAAGTCAAGAAACACGGCATCTACCTGGGAACCCTTGTCTATGGCTCTCTGGGTCTCGTGGATGAATAGCGCGAGCTGGGTTTCACACGATCATCTTTTTCGAAACCCATACTGATTCCTACAGAGTAGATTTGTAGTCTCCAGAAAAGTCATTATTCTCGAACGTAATACGTGTTCCAAAATTCTACAACTGATCGACGTTAGAGATATATGTCTACAGTTCTGCACATCTGTTCAATGTCCCTTCTTGAAAACAGGGATGACCTGTGCCCCTTTCCAATCCTTTGGAACGCTACACTCTTCTAGAGACCTTCGGTACACCGCTGCAAGAAGGGGGGCAAGTTCCTTCGTGTACTCTGTGTAAAATTGAACTGGTATCCCATCAGGTCCAGCGGCCTTTCCTCTTTTGAGCGTTTTCAATTGTTGCTCTATCTCTCTGTTGTCTATTTTGATATCTACCATTTTGTCATCTGTGTGACAATCTAGAGAAGGAACTACAGCGCAGTTTTCCTATGTGAAACAGCTTTGGAAAAAGACATTTAGTATTTCATGTCATCCTCTGTTTCAGTACCATTTTGGTCACAGAGTGTCTGGACATTTTGATTTGATCCACCTACCGCTTTGACATAAGACCAAAATTTCTTAGGATTTTCTGCCAAGTCAGTCCATAGAACTTTACTCTCGAATTCATTGACTGCCTCTCGCATAGCCCTCCTCACATTACATTTCACTTTGCGTAATTTTTGTTTGTCTGCAAGGCTTTGGCTATGTTTATGTTTGCTGTGAAGTGCCCTTTGTTCCGCAGCAGTTTTCTAACTCGGTTGTTGTACCATGGCGGCTCTTTTCCATCTCTTACGATCTTGCTTGGAACATACTCATCTAACACATATTGTACGATGGTTTCGAACTTTGTCCACTGATCCTCAACACTATCTCTACTTGAGACAAAACTTTTGTGTTGAGCCATCAGGTACTCTGAAATTTGCTTTTTGTCACTTTTACTAAACAGAAAAATCTTCTTACCTTTTTTAATATTTCTATTTACGGCTGAAATCATCGATGCAGTAACCGCTTTATGATCGCTGATTCCCTGTTCTGCATTAACTGTTTCAAATAGTTCAGGTCTGTTTGTCACCAGAAGGTCTAATATGTTATTGCCACGAGTTGGTTCTCTGTTTAATTGCTCAAGGTAGTTTTCAGATGAAGCACTTAAAAAATTTCACTGGAGTCTTTGTCCCTGCCACCCGTTATGAACGTTTGAGTCTCCCAGTCTATATCCGGCAAATTAAAATCTCCACCCAGAACTATAACATGGTGGGGAAATCTACTCAAAATATTTTCCAAATTATCCTTCAGGTGCTCAGCCACAACAGCTGCTGATCCAGGGGGCCTATAGAGACATTCAATTACCATGTCTGAGCTTGCTTTAACCATGACCTTCACCCAAATTATTTCACATTTCGGATCTCTGTCAATTTCCTTTGATACTATTGCACTTCTTATCGCTATAAACACGGCTCCCCCTTCACTGTCCAACCTGTCTCTGCGGTATACATTCCAATCTGAGTTTAGGATTTCATTACTGTTTACGTCTGGTTTCAGCCAACTTTCTGTCCCTAGTACTATGTGGGCATTGTGACAGTTTATTGATGAGGGCAGTTCTGGGACCTTTCTATAGACGCTCCTGCAGTTTACTATTAGCACATTAATATTGTTTTTCCTGTTGCATTTTGCCTACTTCTACCTTGCCGCATCTCAGGAGGCATCTTGTCAGGCCTAGGGAGGGAATTCTCTAACCTAAAAATGTTTCTAAGCTATCCACAGACTGAATTTAGCTGACTTCCAATTTGTCTCTTTTATAATTTCACAATGATTTATGTATTGTTGTTCACTTGGAATTTAATAAATTACAATTAAAGATTCATTTCAACATGTACTTTCAGATACAGTAAAACATCCTGTAGAATTATGCTGGTTAGTTTAGACAAATATGTGAGTCTATTTCAGTAATGATGTTTTAGGGACATATCTTAATTATCTGAAATTAAATGAATGCAAGTGTTGCTAACTTATTTTCATCACTGGTTGTAGTGATATTTTACTTAATTATATAGTTTTTTCACCTATTTTGCCATGAAGTTAGTAATAAGTTATAGGTTTACATATGAACAATGGTGTTGGAATCTGAAATTCCAGATATTTTGTAATTAACAGGCTTCAGACAAACTAAATGGCTAATTATACTCCTGATAACCAAAGGAACGTAATAGATAACAAAACTAAGTTGGATAAGCCCTAAGTCCATATTTGAGATTTTTATGTACTGTGCATCTTCCACATAAATGACAACATTGAAGATAATGTTGCAACTGCGACTGGGACGGTCACGGGGTTGAAAAGACAGAAAGCACTGCGGGACCCGCAGAGAGGCCTGCGAACAACAACACAATGGGAGAGTGCAGACACAACCAACGAAGGACAGAATGAACAACAACAAGATTGAACAACAGTCATAAGGAAACCTAACAAACATGTCCACTTGTACACAGAACAAGTAAGTAAGCGGTCTAACGAGAGGCGATGTGTTAACAGACGTATGGAAGATTAGACTGGCTGGCTGAGCGAGAGGCAGGCACTTAAGTACACTATTGGGGGCGCCACTATTGGCCGCTGGAACCATGTGTTCCACTGTGGAGCCCTCACACTAAAAGCGGGCCAGGAGGCGCACGCCGCCACAGCTTACGGCTCGATGGTGGAGAGACCTCTAGGGATCTTCGATGTCCGTGATGTCTGGCGGGGATTCAAATTCCGCGGCGTGTGGTACCAGAGATATAATAATACCAATAATAATAATAATAATAATAATAATTTTGAGAGGAAGAAAAACATGATAGCTGGAAAGGATCTATCTGCTTTGTTCGAGGTTCACCATGTGGTGACATTAAAAACTGATATTTTGTGATCATTCCACTTCATATTCCAAAAATTATTACACCCAGGTATTTGTATTAGTTGACTGATTCCAACTGTGGTTCACTGTTATTGTAGTCATAGTATACTACTTTTCTACATTTGTGAATTCCACAGTAATATATTTAACACAGGTTCCCATATTCCACCACTTTTAAATCTTATCAAGAACTGTCTTGATATTTGTGTATTTTGAATGAAAAATGTTTGGCTACTAAGAGGGGCAATACACGAAGCATCCACCTTCATGCAACTGCCAGTTCAGTCTCTTCAGCATCTCTGTTACACTCTCCCATGGGCCAAGCAAACCTATGAACATTCATGTTGCCCTTCTCTATATATATTCAATATCCCCTGGTAGCCCTCTCTGGTATGGGTGCTACATACTTAAACAATATTCTAGAATGTGTCGAGCAATTTGTAAGCAGTCTCCTATTAGATTGATTAAATTTCATCAGTATTCTACAAATAAACCAAAGTCTGCCACCTGCCTTAGCCATGACTACATGATCATTCCATTTCATATCCCTATAGAGTGTTAAACTGGGGAATTTGTATGAGTTTACTGATTCCATTGTTGACTCACTGATATTCTAGTCATAGGATACAACAGTCTTTTGTTTTGTAAAGTGCACAATTTTATGTTTCTGAACATTTAAAGCAAATTGCTAATTTTTGCACCCCTTTGAAATTTTATGAAGATCTGACTGAATATTTTTGCAGCTACTTTTAGACAGTACTTCATTATAGATAACTGCATTATCTGTAAAAAGTCTGGTTGCTGCTGATACTGTCCACAAGGGTATTAGTATACAACATGAAGAGGAAAAATCCCAACATACTTCCTTGTGACACTACCAAAGTTACTTCTACATCTGTCAATGACTCTCAATCCATGATATCCTGCTGCATCCTCTCTGCCATAAAATCCTAAGTCCAGTCACATACTTTTGATAATACACATAAATGCGGTGCTGACTCAAATGCTTTTCAGAAATTTAGAAATACTGAATGTACCTGAATGCCTTGGTCCAAAGTTCTCAGTATGTCATGTGAGAAAAATGTCAGTTGGGTTTCACATTGTTGATATTTTTTGAACCCTGCTGTATGGCATGAAGGAGATCACTCTGTTTGAGATACCTCATTACGGTTGAACACACAATATTTTCTTAGAATCTATAGCAATTGAATGCCAAGGACATTGGACTGTAGTTCAGCAGAACACTTCTGCCTCTGTTCCTGTGGGTAGGCTGACCTGGGATGTCTTCCAACAACTGGGCACGGGATCTACAACAGACTATACACTGAAGAGCCAAAGAAACTGGTACGCCTGCCTAATATCATGTATGGCCCCCACAAGCATGCAGAAGTGCTGCAACACAAGTTGGCATGGACTCAACTAATGCCTGAAGTTGTGCTGGAGGGAACTGACATCACAAATCCGGCAGGACTGTCCATAAATCCATAATAGTACAAGGGTGTGGAGATCTCTTCTGAACTGCAAGTTGCAAGGCATCCCAGATATGCTCAATAATGTTCATGTCTGGGGAGTTTGGTGGCCAGTGGAAGTGTTTAAACTCAGGAGAGTGTCCCTGGAACTAATCTGTAGCAATTCTGGACATGTGGGGTGTCGCATTGTCCTGCTGTAACTGCCCAAATTTGTCAGAATGCACAGTGGACATGAATGGATGCAGGTGATCAGACAGGATGCTTATGCATGTGTCATCTATCAGCGTCACATCTATACATATCAGAGGACACATGTCAGTCCAACTGCACATGCCCCACACCATTACAGAGCCTCCAGCACCTTGAACAGTACCCTGCTGACATGCAAGGTCCATGGATTTGAAAAGTTGTCTCCATACCCATACATGTCCATCCACTCAATAAAATTTGAAATTAGACTCAGCCAACCATGCATCATATTTCCGGTGATCAACAGTCCAACGTCAGTGCTGATTGGCCCAGGTGAGGCATAAAGCTTTGTGCTGTGCAGTCACCAAGCGTAAATAAGTGGGCTTCCAACCCCAAAAGCCCCTATCAATGATGTTTTGTTGAATGGTTCTCACACTGACACTTGTTGATGGCCCAGCATTGAAATATGCAGCGATTTGCAGTAGGGTTGTACTTCTCTCATGTTGAATGATTCTCTTCAGTTGTTGTTGGTGCCTTTCTTCCAGGATCTTTTTCCAGCCACAGCGATGTTAGAGATTTGATGTTTTACTGGATTCCTGATATTCACAGTACACTCATGAAATGGTCGTATGGGAAAATCCCCACTTCATCTCTACCTTGGAGATACTGTCTCCCATTGCTCACGTGTTGACTGTAATTCCATGTTCAAACTCACTTAAATCTTGACAAACTGCCATTGTAGCAGCAGTAATACATATAACAACTATGCCAGGCACTTGTCATCTTACGTAGATGTTGCAGACCACAGCGCCATCTTCTGCCTGTTTACATATCTCTATATTTGAATATGCATGCCTATACCAGTTTCTTTGGTGCTTCTGTGTAGTTAAAAATGGGGCTGTCTCATCTGGAAATTCAGCATAGAGTCTCGGACAGATACCATCTGGCTCTGGAACTTCGTTTAGTTTCAATGATTTCAACTTTTTGTCATTGCTACGGACACTAACACTTATTTCGTTATCTCACTCATCTTTGCAGTAGTACAAGAATTAAATTAGGGCAGTTTTCCTGTTTTTATTCATAAAGGATCATTTGGAAATGAAGTTAAGCATTTCTGTTTTTGCTTTGCCACCCTCAATTTCATTTCTGTCTCCTCCTGAGTGATTGGCTCTACCTTTGGTGCCACTAACAGCCTTTGTGTATGACCAGAAATTGTTTGGGTTTTGAGAAACATCATTTGACAATATTCTGTTGCAGTAGTCATTGAAGTCTTCATGCATTGCTCTCTTGACCTCCAAACATATTTCATTCAGTATCTCTTTCCATCTAGAGCCCTATGTTTTGTTTCATTCCTATTATGCAGTAGTGTCTGTTTCTTTAGAAGTTTCTTTACAGTGACTGTATACCATGAAGTACCCTTTCCATCATGAACTGTTCTGTTATCCAGTGTGTAGTCAATTACTCATTTAAACTTGAGCAATAGTTCCTCTACGTGCTCCTGTACTGTTCCAAAAGTTTCAGGTTCCCTACTGAGATGTGACACTAGTGTTTTCTTTAATCTACATACATCAAAAAAGTTATGCATCACCTTGGTTCCGAGAGCTTTGGAACTTGTACAGAAAATTGAAATAGAGATCAACATAAACATCATTTCCACCCTTTTTATTGCTCATGAAAAGCACACGTTGCCTGTTGTACCACCATACAGCGAAACCTTCATAGGTGGTGGTCCAGACTGCTGTATACACCTGTACCTCTAATACCTATTAGTATGTCCTCTTGTATTAATGCATGCCTGTATTTGTCATAGCATACTATCCACAAGTTCATCAAGGCACTGTTAGTCCAGATTGTCTGACTCCTCAACGGTGATTCAATGTAGATCCCTCAGAATGGTTAGTGGGTCATGTCATCCATAAACAGTCCTTTTTAATCTTTCTCAGGCATATTTGATAGGTTAAAGTCTGGAGAACATGCTGGCCACTTTAGTCGAACGATGTCATTTTCCTGAAGGAAGTCATTCATAAGACGTGCACAAGGGGGGCATGAGTTGTCATCCATGAGAATAAATACCTTGCCAATATGCTTGTGATATGGTTGCACTATTAGCTGGAGGATGGCATTCACATATCGTACAGCCATTATGGCACCGTGCATGACCACCAGCGGCATACATCAGCCCCACATAATGCCACCCCAAAACAGCAGGGAACCTCCACCTTGCTGCACTTGGACAGTGCATCTAAGGCATTCAGCCTGACCAGGTTGCCTCCAAACACTGCTCTGACGAGTCTGGTTGAAGGTATATGCGACACTCATTGGTGAAGAGAACGTGATACCAATCCTGAGCAGCCCATGTGGCATGTTGTTGGTCCCATTGGTACTGCACTGCATTGTCATGGTTGCACAGATGGACCTTGTCATGAACGTCAGGAGTGAAGTTGTGCATCATGCAGCCTATTGTGCACAGTTTGAGTCAAAACACAATGGCCTGTGGCTGCACAAAAAGCATTACTCAACATGGTGGCATTGCTGTCAGGGTTCCTCTGAGCCACAATCTGTCAGTAGCAGTCATCCACTACAGTAGTAGCCTTTGGATGGCCTGAGCAAGGCATATCATCAACAGTTCCTGTCTCTCTGTATCTCCTCAATGTCCGAACAACATCACTTTAGCTCACTCTGAGACACCTGGACACTTTCACTTCCCTAGCTGAGAGCCCTTCCTGGCACAAAGTAACAATGCAGACATGATCGAACTGCAGTATTGACCACCTTGGCATGGTTGAACAACAGACAACACCAGCTGTGTACCTCCTTCCTGGTGGAATGACTGGAACTGATCGGCTGTCTGACCCCCTCTGTCTAATCAGCACTGCTCGTGCATGGTTGTTTACATTTTTGGGCACATTTAGTGACATCTGTGAACAGTCAAAAGGACTGTATCTGTGATACAATATCCACAGTTAATATCTATCTTCAGGAGTTCTGGGAACTGAAGTGATGCAAATCTTCTTCTTTTTTTTCCCATGTGTGTAATTTACAGAACATATAAATCATTGTACTTGTGTTAGTAAAGGCTGCTAGTGGCACTAAAATTAGTATCCAGACACTCGTGATGAGAAAAGGGGGTGGCAAAGCAAAAGCAGAAATGCTGAACTCTGGTTTCAAAGTTTTTTTCTTACAAAAGAAAATCAAGGAGTGTTACTGCAATTTAATTCTCACATCACTGCAGAGATGTATGAAATAAACAGAAATACAATGGTTTCTATTCTACATGCAATAGTTTCCTACATAGTTTCCTCCACTTGTGATATTACACTTGTTATGTGACTATTGATTGATTCAAATTTTAAATTTATAATGCAAGTGACAAATCCTTTTTTTACAGGTATGTGTCAAATTTTGTTAATTTTAACAAAGTGAAAGACACATTTAAGCTGAAATTATATATATTCATCTGATTTTTAGTATTGTCCTCCATGAAGCTCTCTGGTCTCTATCTGCAGATTGCTGGCCTGGAAAATTAATAGTGTGAATAGAGTCTTCAAATAATGTAGATGCACAAAGCTTGCAATTAACTTTTTCTGTCATTTATTACAGTCATTTCATTGCACAAAATAAAATTTAGATTCATAAAACTTTGAAAGACATGACAAAAATACAAGTTTTATTGACACGAATTTTGACCTAATTTTTCATGAGAATCAATGACTACAACAATTATGAATGTCTTTGCAATCTTGCTTTTATGGTTTTCAACAACTAAAAAAGTTAAGGAGTATTGTTGGATTCATTTAGTAAGTTCATTTACAATTACAACTTTTGAGTTTTCATTATTTTGTGGATATCATTTGATTACAGAGACAGCTACAAATTTGTACATTGTTTACATTGCTAGGAAATACAGGTTTTTATGTGAACATTGATTTTTACAGGTTATTTAACAATACAAAATATATTTGGTTAAGCATCTTGTTAAATACAGTGTCCGTTTTGTTTCTAATGTTTACACAGCTTACTCTTTTAGGATATAGTTAAACTTCATAGTTATTTTTTGATATGATAATTCAAAATCAAAGAAGACATGCATTTAGGTATTAGTTTACAACATAATTTTGAACTTGACTGTGTAAAGTAAACATACTACTAACTTTTAGAATTACTGATGTTTTTGTTCTGGACAATGTAGTTTAGACACAGAAATCATTAATCTACATTTCAAATATATCCAAAATCTGCTATCAATTTAGCCACTAGGGTGTGGTGTCACATGATTCATAATGGCTAACTTGTTTGCCATATTACACATTGCTTTAACCCGTATGATTGCATGGCACCTGTTTTTGTATTCTTACATTGTAAAAACTTGCTAAATGTGATGTGGTGATATTGTAATAGCAGTGTCTATTAAATTTCTGAAAATTTGAAACTATACACAATTATAGAGAAATATTTGTCCTCCTTACTTACCATTTCATTCCTTTCTATGAAGTTTTTGGCTGCTTTTTACATTTCATTGTGTCACTCTTTATTACAGGCAAATTGAACATTCACACTCACCTATAAACTAAACTTTCATTAACTCACTGACACATCTGTTAAAGTGTCACAGATCTGATGGTTGATGTTGTATAACTCCTAGAATGAATCACTGCTATGTCTCATATAAGTCAACTACTTCAGCTATATGCTTAAAACAAAAATTTACTATCACAACACTAGCCTTTATTTATGTGATATTTTGTGCTTTCTTTACACTGCATCTTTTAAATCCATTATTAACCAAAGGAAACATATGTTTATGACTCACCATTGTACTTCCAATGCAGAATGTTGGTTGAGATAAGATTTCAGTTCATTATTTGCCCCTAAAGGTTTGGCCACACAACTGGAGTACGTCGCAGTAACCCAATTGCTGAAATGGAAATGAGAGGAAGACGGCAAAGTAATGCTGAAGACACAGATGAGCCACCATTCAACTTTCAGGTAAGAGTCATGCAGGATATCGCTATTTTAAAATGAATGTTAGATTATTGACATTCTCTGACTATGAGGATGAAGAGGTTCTCTGTACTGGTACAGTTAAGGTCCATGTTGATTTGTTCCTCTCTGCTCAATATAAGAGTTATGCATCTATAATTAAATCAGTATTTACAAATCTGTTAACATTTAATCTTACTCACAGATGACAAATACTAAAAACTAAAAATGTTACTGGTGTACAAGCTAAAGCTGACATTTAGTTTCAAAAAACAATTGCTCTCACTTTTGTTGCTTTTCTTTACAGTTATTTCTGGAGGTAAAGTATCATGTTCAGTTTGTTGAAAATCAGAGTAACAATGAAGGATTTCCAAGCTACTGTGTGGTTCACAAATAACTTGAAGATGCTTGAGTATTTGTTATTTTCATAGTCACCAAATTTATCAAAACATTTATACCACTAATACATCAAGCCATGAGACATGCATTTAATACGTCCGAATTTAACTCCTGCAGTCACATTTCTGGTGAATTTCTGTGTCAGTTTGGAAGTACTTATCATGTAAGCATCTCATCTAAGATCCAAAGAGAAGAGATTAATGGAGCAATATGATAGAGTTGTGATAAGTATATTCTTAACCTTATCCCAAATGCATTACATCAGTTCACTTGTGCAACTGCCAAAATGTTGTTTGAAATCAGTAATACACACACTGAAAAGTCAAAACAGTATGATCACCTGGATCAGCTTTTTAATCACATGCAATACAGTAGCATTTCTGCATTCCACAGATTTGAGAAGTCCTTGCTACGTTTCTGGAGGTATGCAGCATCAAATGTCTGCACTTCCTGTAATTTTGGCCTGTTGGTTTGTGCACACAGAGTTGGCACTCAATAGTGTTCCAAATGTATTTGATTGGGTTCAAATCAGGCCAGCTTGATGGCCAAGACATCAAAATGAGTTCACTAAGATGCTCCCCAAATCACTGTTGCATGAATCCAGACTCATGAAAGATGGGTAACAACTCAGCTGGAAGATGTCACTGCAGTCAGAGAAGACATCAAGCATGAAAGGGTGCAGGTAATCTACAATGATGTTCACTGTCTACAGCTGCCATAGCACCTTTGGTTACAATCACAGGTCACATGAATGCCCAGGTGAATGTTTCCCCACAACAGAACGCTGCCCCCACGAACTTGCATCCATCACATTGTGGATGGTGGCATATCTGGACACCACAAGCAGGCTAATGTAGCAAGAAATGTGATTCATCTGACCAGATGACATTTTTACATTGTTCTGTAGTTCAATATCAATTATCCAACCCCATGGCAATTGTAACTGCAAATGTTGTTGGGTCTACATGGGAATATGTAAGGATCATCTGCTGTGAAACTAAATTGTGTATTCTGAAACAATTCTGCCTGCACCAGCATTGTATTCAGTCATCATATCTGCCACAGATCATTGTCTATCCTGCTTTACAGAGTATGTAACATAATTATATTTAGCTGTGCTAATATGCCTGTGATAGCTGCAGCTCCATCAAATCTGGCCGAAAAGTGATTGCCTGGAGTAGGGTATTTTTAATGAAGTGGTCCACACTAGGTTTACAGTCCAAATACTTTAATTGCTTTTTGATGTTTATGGCTCAATTAATTCTTATTTTCTGTAATTTATGAATAGATAAATAGTATGCACATACTGGACTTGGTTGATGTCACATAATGTGACTATTCAAGTCCACACAGAACTGAAACCAAACTTTATGTGTAGCATGTACATCATTAACATATTTCCTAATTACTTTGTCCTTGAAGTGTGACAGTCATATCAGTATGAAAAATTATGTGCACAGTAAGTATAATTTGGAAACAACACAGGTCACAGTTCAATATTATTGTCACAACTTGCAGAGAGCATTATTGAAGGTAAAACAGTTTTGAGATTAATTGCAAGTTCACAGTCAATCATTAAAAACAGTCACTATTATTTATTCATATCAGAAGTGCCAGGACACAGACTGTGCTGATTTAAAAATATACATATTTATATACATGAGTAATTCAAAGACATATAAATGTAATCAAATGAACACACAGGGGAAAAAGGGTAAGAAATCAATATTTACATAATACATACAATAGTAAGAAATCAATATTTACATAATATGCACAGGAGTAAGAAATCAATTTTTACATAATAAACACATTTACACTAGCTGTGTCCAGTATTTGGCACATTGACCATGTTGCTATAAGCCAAAGTCAGTTCCAGTCCTGTACAAGAGTATGGCCAGAGATGACACTTCAGGAAATGGCTTGTAGTTTGTTCATCTCCACATTCACACAATGTGTCTCCCCATTGTGTGATGCCCCATTTCTTCACGTTGTCCTTCATTCTTGCAACACTCGGGCACAGTCTGTTCAAGGACTTCCATGTGCACCATCATTCTTGGTGACCAGGTGGCAGAGTTTCTTCAATTATGTCTTGCTCTGGATGGACAGGATGTCTTTTTTTCCGCAGTTCAGCCCTGGCTATACTTTGGTCTCTATCAATTGGAACAGAAGACTGTAGAAAATTCTTCCTGGACTTCAGATGAGGTGGTGGTGGCTGATGTTCATGCAAGGGGTGGGCTGGGTTATTGCAGACCTTTTGCCTTTCATTGCTAGCAGCTATCTCACATATAATATCAGGTGGGGCTATACCTGCAAGTGTATACTGCTTCTGTATTGGTATTGGATTCAGACAGCCTGTGATCAGCCTGCAGGTTTCCTTAAGGGCAGTGTCCATGTTTTTTGCACGTGCAGAATTGTACCACACTGGAGCGGCATATTTGGCAGTGAAGTAGCAGAGTGCCAGGGCAGTTGATCTTACTGTCTCGGGGTGGGCACCCCATCCAGAACCAATCACCTTGCACAGTAGGCAATTTCGCAATGGAACCTTGGCTTTAAGGTTGGTGCAGTGTGCCTTGAAGGTCAGGGAGCTGTCCAGGGTAATACCAACATAAACTGGAGCACTGCAGTGTTCCAACTCCTTTCCATTCCAGTTCACATGCAGCTGTTGAGAAGCTTCTCTGTCCTTCAGATAAAAAGCACATGTTTTAGTTTTTGATGGGTTTGACTTGAGATGGTTTTCCTCATAACATTCTGAGAGAATCTTCAGAGCAGCAGTGAGATTTTCTTCTACTGTCTCAAAGTTCTTATCCTGAGTTGTCAATGCCAGGTCATCTGCATATAGGAAGCTTCTTGTGTGGAGACATTAAACAGCATTGGTGCTAAGAAACTGCCTTGTGGGAGCCCATTCTTTTGTATTCTCCATCTGCTCAGCCTGCCTTGAAATTCTACAAAGAAATGTCGATTCTGCAACATGATGGCAACAATTTGTGTAAGCCTGAAGTCCATGGTAAGGTCGTAAATCTTCCTTAGGATGATTTGATGTTGTACAGTGTCATAGGCTGAAGAGAGATTGACAAAGGCCGCTCCAATGATATTTCTGAGCTGAAAACCATCTTCTACGTGCTGTGTCAGGTTAAGGTTCAGTTCAATAACAGTCTTTCAAAAAACCTTGTAAAGATGGCACAGAAGTGATATTGGCCTGAAGATCTTTGGGTCTATTGGTTGCTTTCCAGGTTTTAGAACAGCAACAACTTTAGTCTTCCTCTGGATTTTAGGGATTTGGCATGGTTCCAGGCAGTTATTGAAGAGCAGTGGAATCCATTGCTTGGTAAAGTTTGCAAAGTGATGAATCTGCTCCATACACATATCATTAGTCCAGCTGCCTTGCCTGTCTTACTCTTTTCTATGGTGTCTTCCAACTCTTTGATAGTGAATGGGTTGGACAAGTTAGATGTTTCTTGTTTGACATTTCTTTGTGTGGCACATTGTATGAGCTGTAATTTGTGCTAACTCATCTGTAGTACATTTCCCCTTATTGGTGGACACCAATCTCACACACTTCATAACCTTCCAGAGACTGACTACAATGGCTTCTTAAATGTTTCTTTTATAAGTCTGCAAAAATTAAAACATTCAGCTGTTGTTCCTTGCCATACTTTCATTAGTTACAATTAAAGATTTCTATTTCTGAATAATTGAATAATAGAATAAGGTTTATTTGACTGAGGACTTTCGGATACAACAATAATTTATATTAAATTATGCTGATTAGCTTGTTGAAAAATGGGATTCTATTTCAGTAACAAAGTTTTACCTATGAATACTAACTACTCTGAAACAAAATGAGTGTAAAAGTTACTACCACATTTTCAACATCAGCTGTACAATTATTTTTTTCCTTATTTATATTTATTTTTGATTTACTTTGTCAGGATGTTAGTTATTGGGCATATGTTTACATATTAACAATGATAATAAGGTTCTAAAATTACTGGAGATTGTAATTAGCAGAGTTTTTATGTTAAGTAATTAGCAAATTAACTTGTGCTAGCCAAAAGTAATGTAATAAAGACTAAAGTTAAGTCATAAACACCCTGTGGCAATATTTGAGGTTTTCAGGTACTGTGCATGTGTACTAAAAATAACACTATCAAAGATCCAGAATGAGAGTTTCATTCCGCAGCGGAGTGTGTGCTGATGTGACACTTCCTGGAAGATTAAAACTGTGTGCCAGAGCAAGACTCGAACTTGGGACCTTTGCCTTTCACAGGCAAGTGCTCTACCAACTGAGCTACCCAAGCATGACTCACGCCCCGTCCTCACAGCTTTACCTCCACCAGTACCTCGTCTCCTACCTTCCAAACTTTACAGGAGCTCTCCTGCGAAAACTTCAGTTGGTAGAGCACTTTCCCGTGAAAGGCAAAGGTCCCAAGTTCAAGTCTCGGTCCAGCACACAGTTTTAATCTGCCAGGAAGTTTCATATCAGCGCACACTCCACTGCAGAGTGAAACTATCATTCTGGAAACATCCCCTAGGCTGTGGCTAAGCCATGTCTCCGCAATATCCTTTCATTCAGGAGTGCTAGTCCTGCATGGTTTCGCAGGAGAGCTTCTGCAAAGTCTGGAAGGTAGCAGACGAGGCACTGGCGGAGGTAAAGCTGTGAGGACGGGGCGTGAGTCATGCTTGGGTAGCTCAGTTGGTAGAGCACTTGTCCACGAAAGGCAAAGGTCCTGAGTTTGAGTCTCAGTCTGGCACACAGTTCTAATCTGCCAGGAAGTTTCACTATCAAAGACATTTTCAAAAAATAAAAATTTTTGATGGAAAAAAAAAAACATAACAGCTGGATCAAATCCACCAGCTTTGTTACAAGTTGGTGAACATCCAGTCTTCACATTCTGTGATGAGTCTTGATTGGCTAGCACCTTGTCATCTACTCGTGGTTTCACAATCCTTCAACAACTTTCAGTGGATGGTCACAACAGAAGTATTTGAACAGCTGACCAATTTTGTCATTTCTGATATGCTTGATCCCAGTTGCTAGGCCATAACAGTATGTCCCTTGTCACTGTCATTTATTTCTGCAGATTCATGTGCCTACAACAACAGCAGGCATCATTCAACCTTGCAGTGGAATCATTTGTCTCACCAGTGTATGTTAAGAGAAGTTCAAGTTATATGTCTGTGAACTGCTTGCCTATAACTTCACCAGTATCCCACAGTCTGCAATCACAGCTAATCTCCTAACACAGAGGTGCATCCTTTGGAGTCCAAAAAGCCATAGCCATCACTTTCATCACAGGTGGAGTTGTTCTGAATTTTCCTTACTGTGTAGATAGAGTGTTTTTCTGTATCATTTATCTTTGTCTTACAACTGCTCCTATATGTTTGGTTCCCTGTAACACTGAGACTTATAGACAGTACTCCATGTTCATGAAACTACTTCAAGTGCACAAGACATAATTCCAAACTTGTGGCTTTGAGACCTGTTGCAAGTTGCTTTCAATAAGCAATTAGAATCAATTCTAATAAGAATTAGTAGAAATAATTAGGAAGCTATTGTATGTGGAGATTTCAAATCAATTTAAATTCAGATATTTCTGATAGAGGACACTTAATTACCCTAAGTGTAACTTACCCTAAGTCCAACATTCCAAGTTTGGTTTCTTTCTCACAGTAATATAACCAACAAGACTAGAAGGACTTAGTGAAACAGTGATTGATCATTTACTTCTAATTCCAACTGCGTTTCATGAAACTAGTGTGGGCCTCATTATAAATGGTTTATTTAACCATGGTGTTAAAAATGGAAATGTCGTGTGGCTGGGGCCTCCCGTCGGGTAGACCGTTCGCCTGGTGCAGGTCTTTCGATTTGACGCCACTTCGGCGACCTGCGAGTCAATGGGGATGAAATGATGATGATTAGGACAACACAACACCCAGTCCCTGAGCGGAGAAAATCTCCGACCCCACCGGGAATCGAACCCAGGCCCTTAGGATTGACAGTCTGTCACGCTGACCACTCAGCTACCGGGGCGGACTCCATGGTGTTCAAATGACAACAATAAAGCATTCCCATCAATCAGGTTTAGTTAAGAAGGGCACAGTAAAATTACACAGAATCATAAATGCTGACTTGGTTACACTATTCAAAGAGACTTTATAGGATGAAAAAAGGAGATAAATTTAATGCTTTCCTAAAACTATACTTACAAAGTTACGAAGCCAGCTCTTGTTGACGAAGTGTCAGGAACAATTACAGCAGAAGTTGAGAGAAAGTGTGCGCATCACCTGGATAAAAGTGTTTGGGAAGAAGTGTATTAAGTACATAAAGCATATGAGAAATTTAACTATATCCTAATATATATATTACAACATTATGAATGCAGCAATTTTTTACAAGTCAGGGACATTCTTAATGGAAGCCTAGAAAAATGGTCATTAACATCTGGGCTCAAAGTATCTTGTAGTAGGAAGAGAGACCTTTATTTAATCAGAGGACTAGCTATGATCAAGATTTAGGAATGTGTTACAAGGAGAGTTGCAAAATTCTTCACCATGTCAACAAAGATGCAAAATATGATGTTCTATGCATGAAATAGGCAATATTATGAAGAAAAAGAAATATTCATTGACCTTCTACACAACACACATAATACACAAAGATGTGCTTGGTTGGTAATATGATTCTTCATCCCACAAACCTGATCAACTATGGTCCAGTTCTGTGTACTACTCTCATGTGTGTTTCCATGACAAGACAGAAGTGTTGGACACTTTAACAAGAAGACAACAGTAGACTTCTGCTGTTAAGGTGCACTCCCAAGACAAGAACCAGATCACACTATGCTCAGCCAGCTTTCACTCCATTTCTTTGAAAGAAACCTTCCCATACTTGCTTGAGGATGTGTCTGATGCCATAAGAGCTACCTATTACCTATATGCCAATGCTGAATCTGACAACTGTGAGCAATTTTCATTCTCTTTCTTTTTTAGCAGCCTTGTGCAACATAGGACTTTCTTTAATGTGTAAAACTGACAACTCCACAAGTCATGTACTCCATTCAACAAAAGATCTCAGAAGATATGTTCTGCCACATTATTCTGATTTCTGTCCATCACTACGCGACCTTTACAAATGGTAGAATTTTCCATTGAATGGGTTGTTTGGATGTACAGATAAATTTAATATCTGCAGATGTGTGTGTTTTTATTGAATTTCAACATAAAATTGATAGCATTGAGTTTCCTGGCAATTAATACAAAGCTCTCCAGCTTCCAGAAGAGTGAGTTATTGAAAAAAGAATAAGATTTGCTTGTCATCATCTTCCACCAAAGTCATTTTCATGAATAAATAATGAGAGTGAATTTTATTAATTAGCTAATTTCTGAACATTGCTATTTTCATTCAGTGATAGGTTTAGTTTCACCAAAGGATCTTAAAAAAAGACATACAATTATGGTGCATACCCTGATAAATTCACAATTATGTTACATAGCACTTTGTGACCACTGTGGCTGGTGCTTTCATGGGTTCTGGATAACAATGCCATTAGATTATACTGATTTAAACATTGATTTGTGAAGCAATAATACATTTTACAGCTGTTTTAGAGTCCAATGAATGTGTTAATGGCTCAAGATGATGGAATACATTTAAAATCAATGGAATCCTTTTAATATGGATACACTCCCAAGTTTTCTGCAGCAACAGCCTATCAATATCAAAAGTTTATTTTTTCACTGACATAAATCCCCTAAAACAACAGGGTGCTGGTTCATATAATACCATTTATGGTCAGCCATTATTCTGTGCATGCTGAGTAGTGACAACTTCGAGGATGTCGTCTCAGTATAGTAAAGATGTGGTGTGCTATGAATGTTAAAACTCTGAACTCTTTTAAATTGAAAACCCTCTGGAGCTGTCCTAACAATTGTTTCACGTTAAAATTCAATAATTTTCATAGCATAATCATAATCACATTACAAAACCATCTCTCAGCAGAGGCCGGATCCATCTGAATTACCTGGAAGTGTTTTGTCATTTGATATAGATCTATATTTTCAATGCTATGGCATTTGTTTTCATTCAACAATAGAGTTTCTTTTACAAAAATTCTCTTTGCAATCTTTTACAATTGGCAGCCCTAACTACCATTCAGTATGACTTCTGAAAACCCATCATTTGTGTCAAAAATATATTTCAGTTTTTGAGAGGTTGAAGTGCTCTGAATTGGTTAATCATGTTAATGTAACACTAATGAATTTGTAGAACAGTGATGGCTAAAGGTTAGTATAACAGTCACTTTTTACTGCAATGAAAATAAAATGCAGTTGGACAGAAGCCAAGCAAATGTATGTAATTGGACTATAGAAATAATTTTGTAGATTCCAAGAGATAAGAAACAAGAAGCCAGTCTAAAGAAAAGATGATACACATTGTATAAGAAAATATGCAGGAACACCATGGATGTGTACTGCTAAGGACAATAGTTTGTGGAAAAGTGATGGCTGATGATAATGCTTAATCATTTGGGTTGCTGGTACACATTTTTATGATGATATTAATACCTGGGCACTACGTAATCAAGCTAGTTTACAATCAAGCACTTTACACATTTTCAAGGTCATATCAACAGTTTACTAGCTACCATTAAGAACTTACTGTATGCTGCATATCATAGACTATTACATTCTTTACCTGAAGATCACAGTCTTACAGGTTGTCCAGTATTTCACTTCAGGTTCTCAAAAATCACATAATACATTACCATTGTTGCCTATGAAGGACAAGAAAATCAAGATTGCACCTGACTTTACATAGTACTATGAAGAGAATCAGGCAATAAATAGCTGTCCCATCTAAGGAAACAAGACAGAAATTTTTGAGTATGTTTGATGATCTTAGAGACATGGTTGTCTTTATTATTTTAAATCATTACTAAATACATCTACTTTACTGCATTAATTATGGTTTTAGTTAAGTTCACATTATTTTATCAAATGCAAACATTCTGTTAAGTACGAAACATGTGCATTATATAGCTGTAAAAATATTGTTAATGTGCATTTTTATATTTTGCAGGCAATGTTGAGGAAGACGAATTATAAGCGGGCATCTCTGAAGCGGGATGCGGCATCATATGGCCATAGTCAAGTGTACAATGAAGAAAATGCTAATTTTTCATCACCAAGAAGAAACAATGTTGTATTTAACAGTTCTCCACATGATTTAAATAGAAACAAGTCTCCAAGTCCTACACCAAGTTTTGGTTCTGAAACACCTGGCTTGCAAAGTCCATATCAAAGAAAAAAATCACCTGAAACTAATTTCTCTAACAGAAATGAAACATCCCCAGATACAATGACAGAACTAGCCCCAGGTATTGTTATCCAAGGGCAGGTAGCTGACCTATAAACAAAATTTTGAAAGAAATATCAGTTACTACTATTTAGAGAAAATAAAATCCTGGAATGGAAGAAAACTCCCCACAACACAAATAATAAACAAAGGCTGCAGAATTATGATGGAGATAAGTGGCATAGTCTGTGTTCAGTTTCGAAATACTTCATCAAATTTTGTCAGTATACAAAGACTGTAACACTCCCATGAGCAAAACTGGTCTCCATGTGTATTTTTTTAAAATAAGCAACATCTTCATTATCAAGTAGCATCACAGATTTTCCACTTGTCTTTTGATATAGTACAATCTTCTCCCCTCTCATGAGTTTTCTTTGAGGAGTAAAATGTTTCTTTCTGAGAGATCATTACATCTTTATTTTTAAAACAGTAAATAAAAAATGTTTTACATTTACCCCTTTAATTCTAGCTTAGCTCTTACAAATTACTGATGTATTAATGAGAAAATACTGTGTCAGGAATGTCATATTAAAAAATCTGTACTAAAAAAATATGTTTCTTCTATGTGAAATCTCAGAGTAGCTAGTTTTATCATTTTTGTGTGTGTGTATGCATGTATGAAAGAAAAAGTTAGACAGTGAGCCTGAAGAGACTGTTTTATGTACAGTGCAATACCAAGAAACTCATCACAATGGAAAGTAACTTCTTTCATTTGAAAAATAGACTTGGAGCTGTAGGAATGTATCTGTACTTTGATTTCTATGATTTTTTTTCATACATGCACCTATACTTGTTTACAATGTAATAATGAAAGAGTCAGTTACTACCAACATTAAAGCAATGAATTACACTAAGTTCTTGCATCTTCGGTATAAATTAAGAAGAAAATGAATGTTGGTGTAGGGGAGGGGGGAAGGTAGTGTGTACTATATAAATTTGTATGTATGTGTAAGTAATAATAGTCAATTTTAAGCCAAGGAGACCTTATTTCAGACACTGCACCATTAATCACCAAATGCCACAATTACATATAGAATCTAAAGATGCCTTCAGTATGGTCAAAAGCCAGCTATAGTTGTTATCATGTTATGTAACTGTAATAAAAACAAAAATACATAAGTTATAAAACTGCTATTGCTGTCACTGGCCTTTATTATTATTTCACTGAGGACATCATTATGAATTGACAGGCACAAAAAATCCAGCACTTCAGTTTCTTACCAAAAATAAATAAATAAATAAATTTTTTACTTTAAATTTCAGTCATTTTTGTGATATTACTCTATTTCATGGTAAAATGTTGTTTCTTAGCCCTATGTAGATGTCCAACAATGAAAAAAAGGATGATCAAAAACAAATTAAACAAGATATGCAGTAGTAACATGAATGGATTCATGCATCAAGCAAATGTTGGGGGGGGCCTCATTAAGGTTGTGCACCTCAGCTTTGGTTTTCTACACTTCACATTTAACTTCACAGATCTGTCATCACAACTTCAGCAGTGTGTATTACCTCCTCTGGCACAAATCATATCATCCAATCTTTCACATATGCTCCTGAATAATGCTCCAATATCCTCTATAGGAAACATCTCCTATCTTTCAGAAAGGTCTCTGTAGGTCCTGTAGGGTCTCTGAAGAGTGCTGATGGGCCTTTCTTCCCAGTTGATCTCATACATGCTCAACAGGATTCAAATCAGGGGTTAGAGCAGGCCAAGTCAAAGCATGAATCTCCACATAATCCAGTAACTCTAGCACATGGGTGTGCACCATCATGCATTAGTCTAAAGCAATCATCAATAAGAGGAGTGAAAGGTACAACATGCTCCTAAAAGATTTTTTCCATATACCAATGTGCTGTAAGGCTCCCACACTCCAAATGATTGGAAAAGAGCACAGATAGTCCCAGGCTTCAAGAAGGGTCGTCGAGCAGATGCGCAAAACTATAGACCTATATCTCTGACGTCGATCTGTTGTAGAATTTTAGAACATGTTTTTTGCTCGAGTATCATGTCGTTTTTGGAAACCCAGAATCTACTATGTAGGAATCAACATGGATTCCGGAAACAGCAATCGTGTGAGACCCAACTCGCTTTATTTGTTCATGAGACCCAGAAAATATTAGATACAGGCTCCCAGGTAGATGCTATTTTTCTTGACTTCCGGAAGGCGTTCGATACAGTTCCGCACTGTCACCTGATAAACAAAGTAAGAGCCTACGGAATATCAGACCAGCTGTGTGACTGGATTGAGGAGTTTTTAGCAAACAGAACACAGCATGTTGTTATCAATGGAGAGATGTCTACAGACGTTAAAGTAACCTCTGGCGTGCCACAGGGGAGTGTTATGGGACCATTGCTTTTCACAATATATATAAATGACCTAGTAGATAGTGTCGGAAGTTCCATGCGGCTTTTCGCGGATGATGCTGTAGTAAACAGAGAAGTTGCAGCATTAGAAAATTGTAGCGAAATGCAGGAAGATCTGCAACGGATAGGCACTTGGTGCAGGGAGTGGCAACTGACCCTTAACATAGACAAATGTAATGTATTGCGAATACATAGAAAGAAGGATCCTTTATTGTATGATTATATGATAGTGGAACAAACACTGGTAGCAGTTACTTCTGTAAAATATCTGGGAGTATGCGTGCGGAACGATTTAAAGTGGAATGATCATATAAAATTAATTGTTGGTAAGGCGGGTACCAGGTTGAGATTCATTGGGAGAGTGCTTAGAAAATGTAGTCCATCAACAAAGGAGGTGGCTTACAAAACACTCGTTCGACCTATACTTGAGTATTGCTCATCAGTGTGGGATCCGTACCAGATCGGTCTGATGGAGGAGATAGAGAAGATCCAAAGAAGAGCGGCGCGTTTCGTCACAGGGTTATTTGGTAACCGTGATAGTGTTACGGAGATGTTTAATAAACTCAAGTGGCAGGCTCTGCAAGGGAGGCGCTCTGCATCACGGTGTAGCTTGCTCGCCAGGTTTCGAGAGGGTGCGTTTCTGGATGAGGTATCGAATATATTGCTTCCCCCTATTTATACCTCCCGAGGAGATCACAAATGTAAAATTAGAGAGATTAGAGCGCGCACGGAGGCTTTCAGACAGTCGTTCTTCCCGCGAACCATACGCGACTGTAACAGGAAAGGGAGGTAATGACAGTGGCACGTAAAGTGCCCTCCGCCACACACCGTTGGGTGGCTTGCGGAGTATAAATGTAGATGTAGATGTAGAAGGCCAAATCCACCCTTGCAGACATACCGATTGCTGCCCATACCACCAGAGAACCAACCTAAAAAGCCTCTGGATCAGGATATGCAAGAGGGTGTACTGTACCTCAGGCTTTCTCCAGATCATCTCTTTACTGTCAGGTGATTGCAGGCCAAATTGTGACTTATTTGTGGACAACATTTGCTCCCGCTGTTGTACTTTCCAGCCACAATACTCCTTTGTTAAACATAGTCAAGCTGTGTGACACTCTTTGGTAAGTTCTGGACCTTTAGCAGGTCTTCTTTGGATGATTCCCTTACTAATAGTGACCCCCTTCAATTTGGTGGAGTCAATTTTGTGCTTCAATGGTGTTGGTGTGGTAGTTGTAGTGAAACTGAAGTTGGAAGAAGTGGTCATCTTTTACTGATATTACTCTTATTGATCCTAATCATGCATAGCTTCCAGTTTCCTTGTATCTACTTACGCTTCTGGAAATCATGGAAGGTCTAGTACTCAGCATTTCTGGTACATAATGCATGCTTTTACCATCTGCCAAAGCAGCAGTTCATGCAGCATCTTAGATGTTTAATGACATGTTTACTGTAGAAAGCTGATAAGGATAAAAACAGAAAGATCCTAAAACATGTATGATTGAAATGAGGCAATATAAGATACAACAATAAGTGCTACAAGAATGGGAAAACATTATTGCCTCACATCCTGTGGTGTGTTTTTCAGATTGCACAGGAAAAGATTTAAGGCTGGTGCAATAAACAATTCACATTTCATTGTTTGCTCATAAATATCAATAACATATCCCTTCTTAAAATATAGGATAAAATGTGACAACTTGATTAAATGATTAATTACACATCATTTATTATGTTTTGGATTTTTTATGGTGATTAGTGCGTATAACTAAAAAAAATCTCCCGGACATTCTCAAAAATCTTAGATCTGTTCTCCACACTTTGTTTCTGCTTTCTGGAAGCATTAAAAAAGATTGATCTTTAAATAGTGAAAGCAAATCTATTTTTTTATCAACTCACCACAATTACACAGTGAAATCATACACAAAACAGGAGTGTGCTTCTTACTTGAGCCCCTTTGTCACAAGTGGGGCAACCAACAAAATCTGCAGACTGTGACAGTCTTAACCAAAATTGTTTTGTTGTTTTAATAGGGGGGTTAAATGACATAAATAAAAATGAATCTCCAATTGCCACACAATATTTGAAAAGATGGCTGAGCCAACTAACAAACACAAATGTCATTTTCTGCAACATATCACATAAGTATGACTTACCATAATGGTCCTGTGTCAACAAATAAATCACAGTGGCTAATAAATGATGCTCAGATATCTGCAGTCATTTCAGAAATGTTCATATTATTGGCACCAGCTGTATTGGTCACAGGTTTCATACTGCTCATGTCTTGCATCTTACAGACTGAGTAAGCAACTGATAGCCAAACAAATTGCCAATATTGTTACAAAAACAGTAAAAGTAGCTATACCAAGAAGTATTGGCAGCAACAATGTCACCAACACCATAGTCACCTGCAGCAGCAAAAGAATCATCATTGGACCCAAATGAGGAACATCACATTCAAAATCTCAAAGCTCATATATCACCAACCATGGAAGGGGCATATGGAGAAATATCTGAGGATACACCACAGACTCCAGGCTACAGCAACATCAGTATCAACAACTACTGCAGCATGGCAAAACTAGCAGCGTTTGTACCAACTCCAGTGAAGCACAAATAACAGTAGTAGGAGCAGCACCAACAACAGTAGCTGTAGTAGCAAAAGAAACTGCTCCAACAGTACCTTCAAAAGGAGGGAAGAGAGCTAAGGTAGAAGAAACAGTGTCAAGTGTTGTGGGTAAGTGGAAAATGGTGCCTCCTCTCTGACTAAATGACTTTTTAGTCAAAGGCAGCAATTTATAGCCCACTGACAAATTGTTAATACAAAAGGAATAACAGTTTTGATCTAAAATTTGCTATCTGAATGTTCAAAAAGTAAATGTTAAATAATTTATTGTGAACAAATTTTGACCAGAGAATAAGTTTGATATTTTTTGTTTGGGTGAACACTGTGGCTCCTGAGAGTGAACTCACAGCTGTTAACTTTGATAACTATAATATAGCCAACAGCTACTGCAGAAATTTGTATACAGCAGGTGGTGTGGTAATCTATATTAACCAGTCACTCAGTTGCTCTGTTATTAAATTGAATCTAAATTATTATTTTTTTTTTTTTTATTTTTTTTTATTTTTGTGAGGAACATAACTCTGAAGCTGGTGGTGTAGTTACTGAAAGTTTTAAATTAGTAATATCATCAGTATAATTTTGGAATAACTGGACATGTTCCTAGATAAATTTAGGGAGACTAGATGGTTGCATTATGATATTGCAATTGGCAGAAATCAGAATGCTGATTTTGACGTAACAATGGATACATGTAGAGTCACACAACTGAAAAATCTACTAAGACAGTGGAATTTACACTCTATCAAGAATAGGCCCAATAGAGATCAAGCCTGTCTTGACATTTCCTGTTTCCAGAATGAAATTTTTTCTCTGAAGCAGAGTGTGTGCTGGTATGAAACTTTCTGGCAGATTAAAACTGTGTGCCAGACTGAGACTTGGCCTCAGTGCTTTTGCCTTTTGGGGGCAAGAGCTCTACCATTGAGCTACCCAAGCATGACTCACAACATTTCTTCACAGCTACTGGCAGAAGTAAAGCTGTGAAGAAGGGCTGTGAGTCATGCTTGGATAGCTCAGTCAGCAGAGCACTTGAGTTAAAGGCAAAGGCCCAAGTTCGCGTCTCAGTCTGGCACAGGCTTTTAATCTGCCAGGAAGTTTCAGATTCCCTTTTAATAATAATAATGTAACTAAATCCATCCCAAAAGTTGTCATCACCATACCTGTCACTGATTATTAAGTTATCAGGCTTTGTAAGACTCTTGCTGAGAGAGACTGGTTTGCCAACGTTATGCTGACACACATTACACTTTAGGTAAAGATTTATCAGAAGATGTAATAGTTGATGGATTTTTACAGCATTTTGGATACAATTTGATGGCAAGGTATCCACAAAGAAATTTAAAGTAATTAACAAAGGCTTCAAAACCAAGATTCCAAACAAACAAAATTCATGGCATAGTGAACAACTGACAAATTTGAAAAATCAAGTTGCTCACCAAAAAGATTACCCAGCGAGTTGCAGACAGGCACAGTGAAAGGCCTTCTTCAGCAAAGAAAACACACATTGGTAAATCTGACCTGGTCATACTCACAGTGAGTAATAATCTATTCTTTTCCTAATACTGTTGATATTCCAACCAGGAGTTTCCATCGTTTGAAAAATCATGTTATATTGTTATACAATATATTTAATAGTCTGAAGATTGACCATGCCAAATTAGCCTATGTTGCATGTTGGAATGAGTATTAAAAAGCCACTGTGGAAGTCAAAGAAGCACACAACTGCAGCAGTGTTGAAAATTTCATCAATAAGTATAAAGCTGCTGGGACACTAATAAATAGTGTTGCCAAAAATGGAAGAAACAAAAAAATTAATATCTGTACACAAAATCCAATAATTTTTCTGTTAAATTAGTTGAAGAAGCAGGAAATACTATTATCAGACCTGATATCATTCATCAGAGTTTCTTTTAAAAAAATTTTGTAGATCATCAACAAATTCAAGTATGTCTACCTTCTACACTGTCTCACCTAGATTTGTTTTAAGAGTAGCAAAGCAGCTGAAATAGACGGGTGTAGATGCATACCAGCTTTTTCTAAAGTATTTGAATGTATTATTTACCAACAGTTATGTGATTACTTTCAAAATCTAGGAATAATTAGCCGATCACAATACGACTTTAGGAAAAATTCGTCAACAGTTGATGCTATAGACTCTGTAGTCAAATACTTTGAATGTTTGAGGACAAAGGCTTTATGCAATTCACTTTTGTGATCTAAGCAAAGCTTTCGACTATGTAGGGTATACACAACTTCTAGAAAAGACAGACTTCTATGGTATCAAAGATGGCAGCTATAAACTATTAAAATCTTATCAACACAACTGCAAGCAAATTGTCTGTCTTGGCAAATACACTGGAGAGACAAAGAAACTGGTACACCTACATTGTGTAGGGCATCCACAAGCACGCATAAGCGCTGCAACATGACATAGCACAGAGTCAACTAATGTCTGAAGTAGTGCATCATAAATCCTGCAGGGCTGTCCATAAATATGTAATAGTACAAGGAGGTGGAGATCTCTTCTGAACAGCGCACTGTAAGGCATCCCAGATGCGATCAATAACGTTCATGTCTGGGGAGTTTGGTGGCCAGTGGAAGTGGTTAAACTCAGAAGACTGTTCCTGGAGTCACTCTGTAGCAATTCTGGATGTGTGCAATGGCATTGTCCTGCTGTAAGTGCCCAAGTCTGTCGGAATGCACAGTGGACATGAATGGATGCAGATGATCAGAAAGGATGCTTATGTACATGTCACCTGTCAGAGTCATATCTAGATGTATCAGGAGTCCCATATCACTCCAACTGCACACGCCCCACACCATTACAGAGCCTCCAGCTTGAACAGTCCCCTGCTGACATGCAGGGCCCATGTATTCATGAGGTTCTCTCCATACCCACACATGTCCATTAACTTGATACAATCTGAAAAGAGGCTCGTCCAACCAGGCAACATGTTTCCAGCTATCAACAGCCCAATGCCAGCATTGATGGGCCCATGCAAGGCATATAGCTTTGTGTCGTGCAGTTCTCAAAGGTACACAAGTGGGCCTTTGGCCCCGAAAGCCTATATCAGTGGTGTTTCATTGAATGGTTCATATGCTTACACTTGATGGTCCAGCATTGAAATTCACAGCAATTTGTGGAAGGGTTGCACTTCTGTCATGCTGAACAATTCTCTTCAGTCATCATTGGTCCCATTCTTGCTGCATCTTTTTCCAGCCACAGCAATGTCAGAGATTTGATGTTTTACCAGATTCCTGGTATTTATGGTTCACTCATGAAATGGTCATATGGGAAAATCCCCATTTCATCAGTACCTCAGAGATGCTGTGTCTCATTGCTCATGAACAGACTATCACATCATGTTAAAACTCACTTAAATCTTGATAACCTGTCATTGTAGCAGCAGTAACCAATCTAACAACTGCACCAAACACTTTTTCTCTTATATAGGTATTGCTGACTACAGTGCCATTTTCTGCCTGTTTATGTACGTCTGTATTTGAATACACATGCCTATACCAGTTCCTTTGGCACTTCACTGTAAATGTCCAATGTAGAATAAGTTAAGGTATGTGTACTACAGGATCTGTACTAGGCACTTTCTTGTTTCTAATTATGATGAATGACCCGTTTCTAATTATGATGAATGACCCTGTAAATGTCCAATGTAGAATAAGTTAAGGTATGTGTACTACAGGATCTGTACTAGGCACTTTCTTGTTTCTAATTATGATGAATGACCCGGCACCATTTATTTAATCCAGCACAGTGCTATGCACTCACGACACTACTTTTCTTCCAGTAGTAATGATTTTAATAGTCTTAAAACTTGTGTGTAAAGACAACTGATCAAGCATCCTATTGGTTTAAAGCAAATGGGTTCTTTCTGAATGAAAACAAAAGACAGCAGATGGTTTTTAGCCTAAAAGATTAGCTGCATCAGATGATCCAAGTTATGTTAAGTTTTTGTGGGTATATTTAGATGATTCATTATCTTGAGATCAATATGTGCAGTATATTAGCGGCAAGCTATCAAGAGTAATTTAATTTTTAAGATGACTTATTTATTGTGTACCTGAAATATATGTTAGAACATCACTTTTATTTTCATTTTCCATAGTGTTATATCATATGACATTATTTTATGTGGTAATTTTAATGTTGTGTATGGCACCTTAATAAGGCAAAATAAAGCTATTAAGGTAATTGCTTATTCCTGTAAAACTTAGATTTGAGAACAGAAAATCGTGATAGTAATAAACTTGTATACATTTTGTTCAAGTAAGAAGTTAATGGAAGCAAAAAATAGAGAAAATTACACTGTTACAACACAAGAGGCAATAGATGCATTTATACTCCATACTACAGACTGTCAAAATTACTAACAGCTATGGACTCATGGGACGCAAATTACTTAATAAACTTCCACAAAAGTACAAGATATATCAGAACACGTATTCAAACAAACATTGCGTGACTGGTTAGTTGCTCATCATTTCTAGATACAGAACCCACCATTTCTTTTAAATGATCAACTGTACTATATTATTTTATCAGCAACTGTAGTATTATTTTTTCAGGACAAATTTCAGTCATCAGTTTCAAATAAATCTTAATATGCTTTATCAGTTTCAATAAATTAATTTGTCATCTTCAGAAGTTTAGTTTAGTTTCATCATAAACAGACAATACCATGGTATGAAGATACCATGGCATTATCCTTCTATGATGAAGATATTGATATCTACTAAACTAAGCTTCTGAAAATGACAAATTAATCTGTTGAAACTGGTAAAGCATCATAATTTGCAACTAAGGACTGAAATTTATCCTGAAAAAATGTATTATATTGTTTGTGTGACCATTGTCTATCACTGTCATGAACTAATGACAGTAAAATTATTATTATTATTACTGACTACATTTTAGTTGATAATCGTTGCAGGTGACTTGATTTGGTGATACATACATCCATAATAGGCATGTGAAATATTTCTCTAAAACTTCAGGTTGGAGGCCAGGAACTTACTTTGTGGTGTTCCAGAACCACAGGAGCCTCATTAGCTCTCATTTTGTGTGGTAACAGCAAGTGATGTGTATGTGTCTTCATCTTGCTTTCAGTTAGTGTATCCACCAACTCCAACTCATCATGTAGGACAGTTTTGGTCTAACGAACTTCACATACCACTAGCTCCATGAAAGTAACGTAACAGTGTTCATTTTTCAATATGTTGACAAATGAAATCCTACGATAATTATCTCTGTATTCATATAAGCGAATATCTCTGCTGCTGGCTCATTTTCATTTGTGACTGATGCAAAGAGGAACATGAAAAACATTAGTTAGTCTTCTTGTTCTGGTAACATTCAAAGGACATCTAAGGGAAGCAATGATTAAGAAGGGAATGAGACAGAGTTGTATCCTATCCTTGATGTTATTCAATCTCCACACTGAGCAAGTGTTAAATAAAATCAAGGAAGAAATTTGGAAAGGGAATTAAAGTTTGCTTATGACATTGTAATTCTGTCAGAGACAGCAAAGAATTTGGAGGGCAGTTGAACAGAATTGATAGTGTCTTCAGAAGAGGTTATAATATAATATCAACAAAAGTAAAGCACAGGTAATGGAATCTAATTTTAGATGTAGTGATTTTGTAGTGACTTTGATGTTGAAACTGTGCAGTCACTGTAAAAGATTTACCAAACATAGATGTAGAAGCAGCATTAAATTAAGTGCTACTGTGGAAATAAGTTCAGGAAATAAGACCCTAAATGTAGTTTTGCTATTTGAGTGGCAAAATAACTGATTAGAGCCAAAGAAGAGAGGCATATAATGCATATTGGCAACAGCAAGAAAATAATTTATGAAAAACAGCAATTTATTAACATCAAAAATAAATTTAAGTGTTGGAAAGTATTTTTTAGAGATTTCTGTGTTGAGTATAGCCTAGTACGGAAGTGAAATATAGATGATAAATAGTTCAGAAAGAAGGAAATAGAAGCTTTAGGAATGTGGTGCTACCAAAGAACATAAAGATTAGATTGATACATCAAAGAACTATTGAGGTGGTAATGAACTTAACTGGTGAAAAAATAAATTCATGGAACAACTCAAATAAAAAAGGGACTGGCTGATGGGACATGTCCTGAGGCATCAAGGAAACATCAATTTCGTGATGGAGGAGTGTGTGTGTGGAGGGAGGGAGGGGGGGGGGAGTAAAAATTGTAGAGAGAGACCAACACTTGACTGTACTAAGCAGTCCAATCCAAAAGGGTGTAGGTTGTAGAAGTTATGCAGAGATGAAAAGGTTTGCACAGGATACACTAGACTGGAGAGTGGCATCAAACCAGCCTTCTGATTGTGGATTGCTACAACAACAACTATTACTTCTACTACTACTACTACTACTACTACTACTATGATTTCACTTAGAGAAATTAAAATGAACACCATGCAATTACCAGAAAATCTACCAAAAATGGCCCAACACTTCTCCCAGGTAAATACATTAGCTGATAGCTCATATAGTTGTATCTGATTAATATTTATAAGAATGCAGAGATAATTATCACACGATTTCATTTATCAACATAATGAAAAATGAATGCTGTTATGTAACTTTCATGAAGCAAGTGGAATGTTACATATGTTGGGCTGAAACTGCTGCTGCACAGGGTAGCCGTGTTGTCTAGGGTGCCTTGCCACGGTTGACCCAGCTCCCCGCATCGGAGGTTTGAGTCCTCCCTCGGGCGTGGGTGTGTGTGTTGTTCTTAGCGTAAGTTAGTTTAAGTTAGGTTAAGTAGTGTGTAAGCCTATGGACTGATGACTGCAGCAGTTTGGTCCCATAGGAACTTACCACCACTAAAACAGTCATACATGACAAGTTGACAATGGTTGCAGGTGACTTGTTGATTTGATCATGGACTACACATACATCCACCATAGTCACATTAAATATTCCTCTAAAGCTTCAGATTAGAGGTCAGAAGCTTATTTAGTGGTGTTCCAGGATCACAGGAGACTCATTAGCTGTTATTTTGTGTGGTAACAGTAAGTGTATGTGCCTTCATCTTGCTTTAAGTTAGTGCATCTACCCACTCCAACAGCCAGCTCTCCACACCCTAACTCTCCCTCTCACCATACAATACAATCTACATTTGTGGTACCCAATAACTTTGAAGTTTTGTGTACGAGGTTTTAAAGACCTTTGATTTCCTGTCACACGTTCCCTTACAGTTTGGTTAATATTATATAATCCAATGCTTCTTTTGGAGAGCAAAAGATTAATTTTGCAAGTTTAAGATACCACAAGTCTTTTCATGGTAGCCATAGTGGCTATTCTTGGCAAAACAGAGACAGCAAAATAAATGCAAAACCTAATAAAGCCATTTTCACTGATGTACATATTCATAACCAACTGAAGCCCATATGACGATGTTGTGCAATATTTTGAAGCACGATTTCATCATAAGGGCTTCAGCTGGTTAGCTAAGGACCTTCACTGTGAGGTCAGAATGCTAGAAATGCGTATTGTAGTAACCAAGTAATGCACAAAGCTGATCCAAGTAACAGAAATATAGCTTTATTTATAAACCTCTGAAGAATAACAAAATTAAGCCTCTTGGGAATCCACACATAATGAGATACAGAACAACTGCTATGAACAGTACAACTGGATGACCACAGAGAGTGTCAGTCAGCGCTGCTCCATGTGTATATATGTGCAAATCTCCAGCAGACGGAGTGTCAGAGAGCACGGCACATGCACATCTCCCACTGGTGACCTTCAGCAGTCGGCCTGCACTGATACAGTTGGCAGCCAATTCAAACACACATGCACAATGACACCACACTCAGCACACACACACTCACATGCACTAGTAACAGGATACAGCATACATCTACTAATTTTAATGATTTCTGTTACATATGATATTGCATGAAGTAACTTCTACATGATCTACTGACTGCTGGATTCCATCTCATGATCTTTAGTTGGCATTTTCTTATTGATTTTTCTGACATTTTGCTAGTGTTATTGTAAAATACCCATCTTCCAATGCTGGTGGTGGACTACAGGCTGAATTTTGATAAAGGCAACCAACTGTGCTGATAAAAATCAGAAAAACTCATTAAATAAATGTTGGGTGAAGATACAGATAAGTAAGCCAATAGGCAATGCATCAACAAATGTCCACAAAAGTCTGAATATTGCAACTTCCACATGCTGTGTACACTAGTATATGAATATATGCTACCCTGAAAAGTGAGCTGAAGACTTGGCCATGGTGGCAGCACCATCTTGTTCATGTATGAGAAGCATGGTGGAGAGATAGTAAGAGAATGCACTCCAGTATTCTTACAAGTGAAGTGTTGTCACAGCCTACACATCTGCAAACCAACGCCCTATATACCGTATTTTCTTGAATCTAACCCGCACTTTTTTTCCAGTTTTTGTAATCCAAAAAACCGTCTGCGGCTTAGAATCGAGGGCAAAGCAAGCGGAAGTTCTTAAAAATGTCGGTGGGTGCCACCACAACTTAGTTCTGCCGTCGAATATATGTAGTGCTACACAGGCATGCTTTGTAGTCACAAAGATAAATACTGGCGCCAAAACCTCTACGTCAGTAAATAAAAAAAATAAAAATAAAAAAATAATAATAAAAAAAAAGGGTGGAAGACAAGTTTTTTTTCTCCGCGCCGAGTTTCGACCACTGGATTTTCATACATTATCCATCGAAGTAAATACAAATTCCGTATTGTTCATCTTCGAATGTAGCAGCATTTCAATGTACTACGAAAACCAGACTGGCAAGAATGTTTAGGATGTTTGTCAATATGGCCAACTCTACGTTCTGAATTTTTTCCTATCTGTGAGGGATGGTTGCTAATAGGAACTTTTATAAATTGTGAATCACATGCAGTATTCTCGTCACCATAAGAATAATACGAATATAAACATTTTGCCATGTATTGTTTCGTGTTTGCTGCTATCTCATTTAAATCCTGTCTGCGTAATAAACCACAAAACTAGAGTGAGACAACAGCAAACGCGGAAGAATATACATATCATGTCATGTTTATATTCATATTATTCTTATGCTAAACAGTGATACAGTCAGAAATGAAGCGAGGCAATTGACTAGATTTTTAAATCTAAGATGACTCTAATTTCTGTGCAGAATGTAATGTACTAAAGAGGTGCCTGCAAAGATTTTCAAACGGAGAAAAATTTTCGCTAAACTCTCATTCAGAACATCATCTATCATACGCAGTCCATTATTTGGTTCTTGTTGATCATTATCAAAGAAAGCAGCACTGTAAGTAACAAGTAGCAGTCTCTTGCCATTGTTTTGCTAATGAGACGATTCCTCTCTCTATCTTTTATTTGTAAGCGGCGGTAGCGCGCACAAAAGCAAGCTACGCCGCGATCGGCGACAGGCCATAAGTACACAGTATCAGAGTATGACAAACAATGCATGACACAGTACAGTAATGCATTTTCAGCGTAGAGTGACGTAAACACCTATAACAAAGAAAACTGCGCTTATCAGATCAAAGAAAAATAAGCAATCAATTCAAACCAGACGAAGCACGTGAAAAAGGAAGGGTACCTGTATAAATAAGGATGGAGCGCCTGACGCATAGCAATGCTACCTGGTAAAGCTTAACTGCTAAGCTTACAACTCGAACCATTCATTTGACCTAAATTGTGTCTCATATTACAGTGGACCAACTTTGTTTCGATTTGGAGATGCGGCCTAAAACTTTTCTCTCCCCTTGAATTTAGAGTCTCAAATTTCAGGTGCAGCTTAGATTCGGGAAATTTTTTTTCCTTGATTTCGAGTCTCATTTTTCAGGTGCGGCTTAGATTCGAGTGCAGCATAGACTCGAGTAAATACGGTAATGTTGGCCTGGCTCATGCCAGAGCTACAGAAGCTTGTTAGACCTTAACTTTTCCTGGTGAATTGAATGTTCAGATAAGTTACGGGTTTGCTGCTGGGTAACATTGTCGACCAGCACTAATATTTCGACAGGAGCACAACCTGCCATTCTCAAGGCACAACTGCAAGGAGGAAGTAATATGCAAGGGAATTTAATACCTCGGCTCACAGAGGAGAAACAAGGAAGATACCACACACAGAACTAGTAACCTCAGAGTCAACACACAACCAAAGGTAATCAACATCATAAATATCGATAGTGACTATTAATCAACAGGTGAGGTAGTACTACTTCTGTTCCTCTGTTGTGTGTTGACTCTGCAGTTACTTGTTCAGTGTGTGGTATCTTCCTTGTTTCTCCTCTGTGAACCGAGGTATTAAATTCCCTTGCACATTGCTTCCTCCTTGCAGTTGTGCCTTGAGAATGGCAGGGTGTGCTCCTGTCGAAATATCAGCAGTGGTCAACAACGTTACCCAGCAGCAAACCCGTAAGTTATGAGGTGCATTCAAGTTCTAAGGCCTCCGATTTTTTTTCTCCGGACTGGAAAGAGATAGTAACATGTGCATTGTTTTAAAATGAGGCCGCTTTCATTGCCAATACGTCCCAGAGATGGCAGCACCGTATGGCAGATGGAATTTTACCGCCAGTGGCGAGAATGAGAACTGTTTTAAATACTTAAAATGGTGACGTTTTCCTTACTTGAACAGTGTGCAATCATTTGTTTTCTGAATTTGCATGGTGTGAAACCAATTGAAATTCATCAACAGTTGAAGGAGACATGTGGTGATGGAGTTATGGATGTGTTGAAAGCGCGTTCGTGGGTGCGACAGTTTAATGAAGGCAGAACATTGTGTGACAACAAACCGAAACAACCTCGGGCTCGCACACGACATGATCGAGAAAGTGTTTTGGGGGATCGCCGAACGACTGTTGAACAGATCGCCTCCAGAGTTGGCATTTCTGTGGGTTCTGTGCACACAATCCTGCATGACGACCTGAAAATGCGAAAAGTGTCATCCAGGTGGGTGCCACGAATGCTGACAGATGACCACATGGCTGCCCATGTGGCATGTTGCCAAGCAATGTTGACGCGCAACGACAGCATGAATGGGACTTTCTTTTCGTCGGTTGTGACAGTGGATGAGACGTGGATGCCATTTTTCAATCCAGAAACAAAGCGCCAGTCAGCTCAATGGAAGCACACAGATTCACCGCCACCAAAAAATTTCGGGTAACCGCCAATACTGAAAAAATGATGGTGTCCATGGTCTGGGACAGCGAGGGTGTAATCCTTACCCATTGCATTCCAAAGGGCACTACGGTAACAGATGCATCCTACGAAAATGGTTTGAAGAACAAATTCCTTCCTGCACTGCAACAAAAACGTCCGGGAAGGGCTGCGCATGTGCTGTTTCACCAAGACAATGCACCCGCACATCGAGCTAACGTTACACAACAGTTTCTTTGTGATAACAACTTTGAAGTGATTCCTCATGCTCCCTACTCACCTGACCTGGCTCCTAGTGACTTTTGGCTTTTTCCAACAATGAAAGACACTCTCCGTGGCCGCACATTCACCAGCCATGCTGCTATTATCTCAGCGATTTTCCAGTGGTCAAAGCAGACTCCTAAAGAAGCCTTCGCTGCTGCCATGGAATCATGGCGTCAGCGTTGTGAAAAATGTGTACGTCTGCAGGGCGATTACGTCGAGAAGTAATGCCAGATTCATCGATTTTGGGTGAGTAGTTAATTAGAAAAAAAATCGAAGGCCTTAGAACTTGAATGCACCTCGTATTTCTACAGGAGCTTGTTGATTCACTGCAGAAAGAAGAGAAACAGGACATACAGTATAATTATCTTCTTGCAAGTCTTTGCTGGTAATATACAGAGAAATACCTTCCACAGTGACTGTTCTATGTTTACTCAATGGTGTCTGTCAATTCATCATCTGATGATGATGACTGTTCACTCAAATTCATGATGACTGATGTTATAACATCACTTTTGTCATCAACTGAAGAATTTTTTTCTCAGCAGTCATCATATGCTTTTTTTAAATCATATTCTGCATTTTTCAACTATTTGAATTTTGTATGAGTGAAATCACCAGCGTCAAGAGTTGTTTTAGTATATTTTTTCTTCTTTTTCCTTTTTTCTTCTTTTTCCTTTTTTCTTCTCTCTTAGCTCCAAGAACATGATGTTTGGCATATTATGGTGGTGGGCCTTATTTCTAGCAATATTGCATGTAAGTCTTATGGGATTTGGATCTGCATGATGTGGTGGCAGTTGGAAGGGAACAAATAAGTTAATTGTAAAATGTTAACAGAATAAACAAGGGAAGATCAGAGCTTTAACTAATTCCAAAAGTTTCATCGCCCTTACAACTTGTTCATAAAGTGCATAATTACTGGCCAGCCACCACTGTACTTGACTTTTTAGTGAACTGGAGAAAGGTTATTTGTACTCCTGTTTGTTGTGGCATAGAGCATTACCAAAATTACTATACTCCTAAAAAACAGTCTTAGAAAAAGTGGGATCTCTATGAATTTTATAAAATTTTTGCTTTCTGTTTCTGGATGAGAGTTACGTTATACTTTTTGAATCATGTATCAGAAGTGAGCTCAGAATGAACCCCATATCACAGTATGTACATACAACAGTTAAATGTTTTCCAGCATTTTTTGGACAATACTACTTGCAAAATGTCAGTTTGTTTACTTGTAACAAGTCAGCTATCACAAGGCCACCACCAGCCACAGCAGAACCTTGCTCCTGACACTGTGTGATAGCCCACGGCTATGGGAAAGTCTCACTCTTGCCTGATGATGTGTGTCTGCTTGCCTGGTAGTGAAATATCCATCACTAAGCATGCAGTACTCAGCATGTTAATCATGGTAGAATGTGTATGAATCCACAGGTTGTCTCATTCTGTTGTTAAATTTTTTGCCAATATTTAATGTAATATGCTTGTTTGGCAACCACATCATCTGTTTTCACTCATTTGAGTATCTACCCCAAGGAGAAGCAAAGCGCATGTAGGCAATGTTTCATTGACAATGTGGAAAATGATACACCTATGCACATCTCTGAGTCAGATCTCACTATGGCTGGGTCTACAGTTTGCTTTGTTGAATAATATATGTTCACATAGTATTGTAAGCAACACATAGAATAATATATATGATGGTAGTATCTGTTCCCGAAAGAACAGTTACCGTGGATGACCATGCAGCTTTGCTAGAAATGAAATGATAATTAAATAGACACCCTAGCTGCAAGCAGGCGTTGATACACTTCATTGGGGACATGTTGAAAATGTGTGCCCCGACCGGGACTCGAACCCGGGATCTCCTGCTTACATGGCAGATGCTCTATCCATCTGAGCCACCGTGGGCACAGAGGTTAGTGCGTCTGCAGGGACTTATCCCTTGCACGCTCCCCGTGAGACCCACATTCCCAACATGTCCACAACACTACATTTGTAGTGCGCCTAATAGATGTTTGCCCATCATACTCATTACTCGTGGCAGATTAATCTACCAAGTCCCGTACGAGTTCAGGCATAGCGTGTGCGTTCGCACAAGAAGGTCAAAGGCTGGGAACCCATATTTTTAACTATATATATGACGGTAGTATCTGTTCCCGAAAGAACAGTTACCGTGGATGACCATGCAGCTTTGCTAGAAATGAAATGATAATTAAATAGACACCCTAGCTGCAAGCAGGCGTTGATACACTTCATTGGGGACATGTTGAAAATGTGTGCCCCGACCGGGATTCGAACCCGGGATCTCCTGCTTACAGGGCAGACGCTCTATCCATCTGAGCCACCGCAGGCACAGAGGTTAGTGCGTCTGCAGGGACTTATCCCTTGCACGCTCCCCGTGAGACCCACATTCCCAACATGTCCACAACACTACATTTGTAGTGCGCCTAATAGATGTTTGCCCATCATACTCATTACTCGTGGCAGATTAATCTACCAAGTCCCCTATGAGTTCGGGCATAGCGTGTGTAAGCAGGAGATCTCGGGTTCGAGTCCCGATCGGGGCACACATTTTCAACATGCCCCCAATGAAGTGTATCAACGCCTGCTTGCAGCTAGGGTGTCTATTTAATTATCATTTCATTTCTAGCAAAGCTGCATGGTCATCCACGGTAACTGTTCTTTCGGGAACAGATACTACCGTCATATATATAGTTAAAAATATGGGTTCCCGGCCTTTGACCTTGTGCAAACGCACACGCTATGCCCGAACTCGTACAGGACTTGGTAGATTAATCTGCCACGAGTAATGAGTATGATGGGCAAACATCTATTAGGCGCACTACAAATGTAGTGTTGTGGACATGTTGGGAATGTGGGTCTCACGGGGAGCGTGCAAGGGATAAGTCCCTGCAGACGCACTAACCTCTGTGCCCACGGTGGCTCAGATGGATAGAGCGTCTGCCATCTAAGCAGGAGATCCCGGGTTCGAGTCCCGGTCGGGGCACACATTTTCAACATGTCCCCAATGAAGTGTATCAATGCCTGCTTGCAGCTAGGGTGTCTATTTAATTATCATTTCATTTCTAGCAAAGCACATGGTCATCCACGGTAACTGTTCTTTCGGGAACAGATACTACCGTCATATATATAGTTAAAAATATGGGTTCCCGGCCTTTGACCTTCTTGTGCAAACGCACACGCTATGCCCGAACTCGTACGGGACTTGGTAGATTAATCTGCCACGAGTAATAAGTATGATGGGCAAACATCTATCAGGCGCACTACAAATGTAGTGTTGTGGACATGTTGGGAATGTGGGTCTCACGGGGAGCGTGCAAGGGATAAGTCCCTGCAGACGCACTAACCTCTGTGCCCACGGTGGCTCAGATGGATAGAGCGTCTGCCATCTAAGCAGGAGATCCCGGGTTCGAGTCCCGGTCGGGGCACACATTTTCAACATGTCCCCAATGAAGTGTATCAATGCCTGCTTGCAGCTAGGGTGTCTATTTAATTATCATTTCATTTCTAGCAAAGCGCATGGTCATCCACGGTAACTGTTCTTTCGGGAACAGATACTACCGTCATATATATAGTTAAAAATATGGGTTCCCGGCCTTTGACCTTCTTGTGCAAACGCACACGCTATGCCCGAACTCGTACGGGACTTGGTAGATTAATCTGCCACGAGTAATGAGTATGATGGGCAAACATCTATTAGGCGCACTACAAATGTAGTGTTGTGGACATGTTGGGAATGTGGGTCTCACGGGGAGCGTGCAAGGGATAAGTCCCTGCAGACAAACTAACCTCTGTGCCCGCGGTGGCGCAGATGGATAGAGCGTCTGCCATGTAAGTAGGAGATCCCGGGTTCAAGTCCCGGTCGGGGGACACATTTTCAACATGTCCCCAATGAAGTGTATCAACGCCTGCTTGCAGCTAGGGTGTCTATTTAATTATCATTTCAACACATAGAACTTACTTCACTATGGTGCCCTACCCACATCTACATCCATACTCTGTAAACCATTGTGAAGAACATCACACAGCTGCTTTCCATTGCCCCAGTTATCTGAGCACCTTACTCTTCCATTTACATATAGAGTGCTGGAAGAATTGTACCAGTTATCAGGGCACCTTACTGTTCCATTCATACACTGAAGCAACAAAGAAACTGGTATAAGCTTGCATATTCAAATACGGAGATATGTAAACAGGCAGAAAATGTCGCTACAGTCGGCAATGCCTATGTAACACAAGTGTCTGGTGCAGTTGTTAGATCAGTTACTGTTGCTACAATGGCAGGTTATCAAGATTTAAGCTAATCTAAACATGGTGTTATTGTCGACACATGAGTGATGAGACACAACATCTTCGAGGTAGCGATGAAATGGGGATTTTCCCATGTGACCATTTCACAAGCGTACCGTGAATATCAAGAATCTGGTAAAACATCAACTCTCCAACAGCACTGTGGCTGGAAAAAGATCCCGCAAGAACAAGACCAATGATGACTGAAGAAAAGCATTCAACATGACAGAAGTGCAACCCTTTTGCAAATTACTGCAGATTTCAATGCTGAGCTGTCAACAAGTATCATAATGTTGAACTTGTCAATATGGGCTTTCGGAGCCAAAGGCCCACTCTTGTATTGTTGATGACTGCACGACACAAAGCTTTATGCCTCACCTGGGCCCGTTAACACTGATATTGGACTGTTGATGAGTGGAAACATGTTGCCTGGTCAGACAAGTCTCATTTCAGATTGTATTGAGTGGATGGATGTGTATGGATATGGACAGAACCTCATGAATACGTGGATCCTGCATGTCAACAGAGGACTATTCAAGCTGGTGGAAGCTTTGTAATGGTGTGGGGCATGTGCAGTTTGAGGGATATGGGACTTCTGATACGTCTAGATACAACTCTGACAGGTGACACACATGTAAGCATCCTCTCTGATAACCTGCATCCATTCATGTCCACTGTGCATTCCGATGGTCTTGGACAATTACAGCAGTACAGTGCGACACTCCACATGTCCAGATTGCTAGAGTGACTCCAGGAACACTCTTCTGAGTTTAAACACTTCCGCTGGCCACCAAACTTCCCAGACATGAACATCATTGAGCATGTCTGGGATGCCTTGCAACGTGCCCTTCAGAAGAGATCTCTGCCCCCTCGTACTCCTACAGATTTATGGACAGCCCTGTGGGATTCATGGTGTCAGTTCCCTCCAGCACTACTTCAGACATTAGTCTAATCCATTTCAAATTGTGTTGTGACACTTCTGCATGCTTGTAGGGGCCCTACATGATATTAGGCAGATACCAGTTTCTTTGGCTCTTCAGTGAATATGAAGTACTGGAAGAATTATTGTTTCAATACCTCTGTGTGTGCTGTAAGGGATTGTCAAATATTTCTAGATTCATCATTTAAAGCTGATTCTTGAACCTTCATAAGTAGCTTTACTGGGATTGTTTGCATCTATCTTCAAGTGGCTGCCAGTTCAGTTTCTTCAACATTTCTGTGACCCTCATTTAGGGGTGAAACAAACGTATGACCACTCATGCTACCCTCCTTAATAAGCATTCAATATCATCTACAACATTTTATGCAGGTCCCAAATCATTTAGCAATGTTCTAGGATGATTGTTTTGTAAGCCACCTCCTTCATAGACTAATTGCTCTATTATTTATCTCACTGGATTTGAGTTTCTTTTCTGTTGTAACAAATACACTTCCTCCAGGTAACATCAGCTCCTCTTTTCAAACCACACTTAAGTTTTTCCAAAAAATATTGCTGCTATCAGTTATGAGTTTTAACCAGCTTAGTGTATGAAGAATTACGTGATCTTAATTGCTTTATCGGGTCACTTCAAACTCTGGCACTTTATTGTGAACTCTTTGGCATTTAATCACTACAATTTTAATACTGTTAGCTGTAGGCTTATAGTGACACTTCTAGGTATCTTAGAGCTATTGTTACTTACAAAGACTAAAACACCATTGCATGCATCCCATACAAAGTCAGCTGTCTGGTTATCAGCTTCTGATGCATAGTGCAAACATGTTCCATTTAGGGGACATTATAAATCCCACCCTATGGCACAAGTCTAAGAGGTCACAGCTTAGCCTGTCACAGAACCTTTCACTAGACTCAGAACTGTGATGCCACAATCAGTCCTGGGGACAATGTTCTCCCAATGGCTGGAATGATCTAAGTATTACCTCAGAAGTCAGATAATTGATATTGTTTGTTCCAACACATTCCACAATCTGTAGCTGGTTGCATGCTGATCCTTCAGTGGCTGCCACAAGAGCATCTTGAACATGTTGAATGAGCCCATCAAGCATGAGTGTACTTGGTGTTTCTTCGCACCCCTTTGTAATGTAGCACAGTAGGGTAACATTTAACAAAAACTACATATCCAACCATAATGAACAATATGATACTACAATGCAAAAATATTTCATTCCCTTTTGGTTTACTATATCTATTATTTTCTGACCAGTCTATTTCTCCCTGCCCCCCCCCCCCTTTCCCCAACACATACAATGCACTTAGCTTTCCACTCTTATTAACTCTTAGGTGGCGTTTTGTCAGTAATCTCTATCTCAAAACCTATCCGGAAATTTTTCACTCAGGAAGAATACACTGAAAGAAATGCACTGTCAAAATTTTAGCTCTTAAGGTACACTGCAAGTATTTTTTAAAATATGTTGAATTATTTATTTTCACCACAAAAGAACCACTTATAACAGTGATTTGTACAGCCGTTCTTGCCTAGCACCAAACTGGTGAGGATGGAGTCATGACAAGAGGACATTAGATCATGTAGTGAAAAGTTGAAAGTGCATACATGAGAATTTCAACCACTTCATCATACCAAAAATGTCTCAAATCATGTTTCTTTTCTTTTTTTTTAAATAACTTGCATTGTATATTAACACTAAGGTGTTGCAGATGTAATTGTTACACAAGTGACTAGCAGAGGAAAGAAAATCAAGGTAGTGTATGATGTTACATTACAGATTACTTCCGCCAATCAGGACTTTAATTTGTTGACATGAAATATTTTATAACAATTCCTCTAGCATAATTCTTATAATTTTTGAATAATGTGTGTTTTACTGATAATGAAACAGTTTCATGTTTATTATTATGATAATTTTTGAATAATTTATATTTTGCTAACAATGAAATAGTTCCATGTTTATTCCCCCTGGTCATCACAAAAATGTGAAGTGTCTACGGATGATGAAAACAAACAATATCCTTACAGCAGGCACACCTGATAAAAGAAAAATTAATCCATTCAATCACTTCACAGTCATTACTAGTTTTATTTAGACAAAAATGGCATTGAATAAGAAATGGTCATGGCCATTGTTCTGCATATTTTGCTTCATACCAAGAATACTTGATCGTATTCATAAAATGTGGTGGCGCAAACTAATAATGTTGAAATGACTGAAGTTTTATAATACCTTTCCACAGATAAATCTGAAATGACAAAGAACTGTCAGAAATTATACTGTCTGGCAATTTTCTGAAAAATGCTTTACACTCTTGAAAATGTTTTTACCAACATGTTGAATCATGCTATTAGATCTGCATGGGATCTGAATCATATTAACAGTCTATGTGTCATCCTCCTGAAGACAGAGGTGTCATTACGTCCAGGCCAAGAGTCTAACAAAAACAATGAATTACTTTCTGCAAGTGGTAAGAAAACATTTCAGATGTAACAACAAAAATTATTCTCTCCCATTTTGCAACATTTTTCTATGTCAGGTACAACAGTTCTGTAAGTAAACAGTGCTTTCCCTTTGTCGTAATTTGGCTTTATGTTCCTGAGGACAAATATAAAGCTGCAGAAAAAGTAATAAAATGATACTTATCACTGGAATTGTTGTATATAAATGTATCTTAGCATTCATTGACTGCATAAGTGACTGTCTTTTTCTTGCTTGAAATAATAAAGTTTAGTTTGCGAGCAGTTTTTATGCAAAATCCAACTGATTGACTTCATACACAACTTACAGGGGATAACAAGAAGCTTTGTCTTCATTTCAGCCAACAATTTCTCTATAGTAGTATCTGTTAATGACATCTCCTCTACTCTGACACAAAGGATACACTGGAAGCCATTTACATATGTAAACAAATGTGTGAATAGTACAAATTTTGCACTTAGCTAGTTTTGTGATATCTTGTACACTAGTGTGCCAAATATGAACACAGTGTGGCATTAGTATATCTCACAAAGTAAAATGTGGAGCATAACAAAGCATGTCTTCCCTTGAGGTGGCTAACAATACAACCAACAGAGATAAGCAAAGCTCACAGACACAATGTTTTCTGGCATGTTGACAACACAATGAAATTCTTTTGATAAACAACTAGAGTCCTAATGGTGAAGCTGTGCTTCAATATGTACACTGGAAAATTAAGTACACAAATGGAAAGACCATTGGTGGGATTTGTTATAAGTACTAATTTTGTTATCTCCCAGACCTCATTAAAGATGTCTTTATGGTCACTCCCCTCAGCCACTGTGCTGAGTGTCAGCTTTGATTATGGTGATAGTTGTATCAGTTACAGAGATATCAACAAGAACTTTCTTTTTCAGCTGAGACTATAGTAATTTCTGCAACCATAGTAGATCTCTCAGATATGAATTCACCTGTATTCCATTCTCCAAAAACTGGTACACAATACAGAAGGTACTGTAATTTTTATAACTTATGATTTATGTTTTCAGTAGTAAACAGAACTCTGTCTAATGTGTAAGTTCATAATTTCGTATCAAACAAGAAACTGGGAAATAGAGCCTCGTACTGAAGTGACATTGGTATAAAAGAGACATCCAGAAAATGTAGTATAATGGCTGGGATGAGTGACTGCTATGGTGGTGGCAAGGCTGGCTGTAATAGGTCAGGCAATCTGCAATTCACAACCCTGGGCACAGTTGCAGCGGTGTGGAGGAGGAAGATTAGGGTTTAACATGCTGTTGACATTGAGGTCATTAGAGACAAAACACGAGCTTGGAATTTTTTTTTGGGAGGGGAGGGGGGGGGGGAGTGGGGGGAAATAAGCTGTACCTTTCAAGGAACAACCCTGTCATTTGTCTGGAGCAATTTAGGGAAATCACAGGAAACCTAAACTGGATGGCTGATTGTGAATTTCAGCCACCATCTTCCTGAATGGGAGTCCCCTAGGTGCAGTGGTGCGGTGGAAGTGTTGGTCTGTCTTGGAAACAATACTGAGTGAATAATCACTTTATTTCATAAGTACAGACCGAAGATGGTGCTGGAGAGTAGGCCAATGCCCACTGTGATGTAGGCTGGCCTTAGCTGATGAAAGCATATTTGTATCAGCCTCTCATATGAAGAGACTGATGACCATGCAGTTTAGTCACTTTATTCTACAAACCAACCAACCAACTGACCTCTCATATGGACAGCACATGGCAGGTCCTCAGGTGAATGTGGCAGTTAGTGGAATGGTGTGGTCAGTACAGTAGCAGAGGTGTTGATACTAGTTGGTAGGTGGTAGCCAATGGTGGATAGCAAATTTGGTCACAGCAGCTGGTCTTTTCCCACTGATCAGCATGAAGCACACTGAATGAGTGGAGTCAAAGTTAAGCCTCTAGCATGTATGATGATGGTAGTGGTGTTGGCCCACACTGGGCAATAAATGTCAACAGTGTCTGCCTACTCAGGCAATGATGGCTACGCACATAAATGGCCCAGGCTCAAATCGCAGTCTTCCAGGAACGCAATCAGCAGATGACAGTCATCCAGTGGGTAGGCCACTGGCAGAAAGGTGCTAAGTTGACAGCATCTAGACTTAGTGCAGGCAGCAGCCTGTGGCTAGTGAAGATATGAGTCACGCAATAGCAGCCTGTTGTCGTATCTCAGCTTGAAGACTGGTGTGAACCTCCACTCTTGGCTACCAGCCGGTTAGGACTGCAATCGAGACACCATTTGCCCCAGCTTTCCCTTCATGTCAGAGCCTCCAGAAGCCCTGACTGTGCTGTATTGTGTAGCAATGGCTATTTCCACAGGCCCTGGATGGTGCCTTTTGTACTAGCTTACTGAACATACGTTCTTGCACCAGTACATCTAGTTGCTGAGGTATCTTATGATACCTCCTTATGACATTGTTTTGCTGACTCTGTAACAAGAGGGGAGGGGGGGGGGGGAGTAATGCTCCAGCATCTGTGGCATATGATAAGCCACAAGAGCCTCCTTTCTGTACAATTCCTTTGATGTTGGGTCAGTTATGCTCTTTCCAGGAAATTTCAGCAAGGAATGGTATCCCTCAGGGATCTGTTCCAACTGTGACTCTGCTTGCTATTGCCATCAGAGGTATTATGTGGGTGTGCTTAAAAGTAATGACCGAATTTTTTATGTGAAAACTCTAAAAGCTATTTAAATAAAACAATCTTTATTAACATTCTACATCTTTATTCCTCATGTTTACACATTTTTTCATCAACATAGTTGACTTTGCAATGAACATGTCTCCCATCAAGAGACCAGTTTGCTGATATCGTCACGGTAGAATATTTGACTTGATTGACAGAACCAAAACCTCACATCTGTATGTACCACTTCATCAGCATCAAAGTGAAGTCCTTGAAGGTGTTCTTTAAATTTTTGAAAGAGATGAACATCAGAAGGGGACAAGTCAGGTCTGATGGTCAATGAAAGTGAACTCGAGGCATTGGAAAGTTGCAGCTGTTGCAACAGTAGTGTGTGGTCTGGCATTGGCATGCTGAAAGAGAGAGAGTGCTCCATGTGTGGACAAACTCTTCAAATTTGAAACTCAATTATAGCAGACTGTTTTTCATGCACTGCCATAGTTATGTTATACACTGCCATGTTACAAGCTACTATTTGAAGCCCTCTAGTGGCAGAAGGCTGCAAACATGTAGACATGAAGAATACATATGTAGGATGTTGATAATGCCCATTTTATTTAAAAAGCCTTAAAAGTTTTCACAAAAAGATTCTGAGGCATTACTTTCCAGTAGATCCTCGTACATCCTGATTAAGTCCCTGATCAATGATGGTTGTCTACGGACGACTCTGCATATCTTTCTTCTCCTTCAACCCTGCAATGATGCTTGTAAGTTGAAACTAACAGTTTGATGGTTGGAGGAGTGGACTCATAGCAGATTTTAAATTTTCCTCAGGGAAATGTGTTTCCGTTAATTTTAATTGTTCTTATTGTCCTATTAACTTGCCTATTCTTGAAATGAGGGACATTGTTTTCAATTTTAAAAGTCCCAAGAGTTTCTTGGTCTTACACTTGATGAGCAGCTGACATAGCTACCACATCTGAACAATATTAAGGCCAAAGGTTTAAACCTTTCCACTCCAACAGCAAATGATGCTCGACATTATGAATTCTGTTTTTGTTCCTATGTCGAGTCTCATTCAACACAATATTTTGTAGTTCTCACATGCTCCATTCTCAAATCTGACTATCAATGGTGAGTAGTACTGCCACCTATGGAAGTCTGTTTTAACTCAATGTCAAACTGTAGGAACTGTGTTGAGAGAAAGGTTGTAATTATTAAGTTCAAGTTAGCAGGCATGAAATGGATAGTTATTCATGTACAGTCCCATCTGAGGAAGAGATTGTAGAGCTTTTAGAGGGATGTCTAATTGAAAAAAGTGTATGGCATTTGTTTTGATGATGACAGTGATTAATCTGTAAACAATTAAAGTGAAAAGTGTTGAGATTGGTTAATCACCACTCTTCATCCGGTGGCAGATCCTCATGATGCGCAATATATGCAGCCTACTCTCCATCCCACGATCCCCAGCATTCTGTACCACCCTCCAATGGAACAGTTGATCAGAAATAGGCTGTAGGCAACAAAATCATTCAGGATTCACATATAACATGACTTAGCAGCTCTTAATGTGAGCCTTATTTCTGCGCTTCATTGAAGCTGGAGTCATTCGGTGACCTGGTTAATAAGGAGACACAGAATTATTTTAGATTTATCAGTGTATAAAAAGAATTTTACTTCATACTATGCTTTTAAGTCAGTGTCTAACAGAATTTTATCCGAGTACTGTGACTATGTTACACTGATGGATCTAACCAGGATAATTCCACTGGCTGCGCTGTGTTATTTCTAGAATATGTTCTCGGGATTCACATACCTGGTACATATAACTACAGCTCAATTCATGGAATCAATACTAGAAATAAGAATAATCTTCACAAGAATTTAAAGTCACTTAGTCTTGTACAAAAAGGTGTGCATTATTCAGGAACACACATTTTCAATAACTTGCCAGCAGCCATAAAAAGCTTAACAACCAATGAAATTCAGTTTAAGAGAAGCCTAAAGGATTTATTGGTGGCCAACTCCTTCTACTCCATTGATGAATTTCTTAGTAAAACCAACTGATTTGTATATAAGTACAACATAACTTCTGCACAATTTCAGTGCAGTAATGTGTTCACTGAAAATTTGTGTGTGTGTGTGTGTGTGTGTGTGTAAGTATAATCTAACTTCTGCACCATTTCAGTGCAGTAATGTGTTCATTGTAAATAAGTATTACAGTATATTACAGTATAATAAGTATTACAGTATAATAAGTATTACAGTAGTTGTATTACATGTTTATTACCTTATAAATAAATAAAAAACGTTTTTTATTTTAAATTCAGTGCATTAGTATTTGTAAAATGACTCTTAGTGTTCATTAAAAATGACGATCATTCCACTTGGGACCTGTGGAATGGTACATTAGCTTATTTGTTTTAGTTGTAAATATTTGTCATGTATTGTTGTTTTTCTGACATGTTCCACATCCAGGAGGACCTCCTCACTACGGATCAGTTGGAATGAAAGTAAATCTAATCTAATCTAATCTAAACAGTGTATGATGCTGATTATATGAGATCTTGGCAGCACTGAACCAGATGTGGTGTCTCCCTGGTACCAAATTCCTCATCTGCACCAACTCCCTAAGTACTCTTCAGGCTATCCTTCACTTGTATCCAGCACAAAAATATCTTCAGCTGATCCACAACATCCTTTTCCACTTACAGAGGCAGGGTCAGGTGGGGTCATTTTTCTGGGTACCAGGGCACGTAGACATTCAGGGTAACAAAGCAGCAGATGACACAGCTAAGAATGCCTGCTTGGAAAACATGATTTCTTAATGTGGTGGCTCTGTACACACAGTTACCTCACTGTTGAGGCAAAAGTTCATGCATCTGCGGGACAAAGGATGGTTATAGTTGAGGACCAAGTTGTGGCTGGTGAAATCAACAACACTCCTTCAGGCCACTGCAGTGCCTGATAGGCCACTCTCCTCTCACACATGAATTATTCCCTCTGCAGGAGGCTCTGCCAGTATGCAGTGTTTCTCATGTACAGGTATCTGTGCATCACTTTCTGACAGAATATACTGCACCAAGCTTTGAAAGCTTTCCCAGGAGGAACCATCATGGAACATAGCAGCTTTCCATTGGGTGTTATCCAAGCGTACGAAGCTTTGGTTATTTTGATTAATTTTTTTTTCCACACGCCTTGAGAAATTAGGTATTCTTTATGGAAACTGCTGACGGAACCTGAAGAGAACTATTGAGTTGTATGCAGAAAGATGTAGTTGGAGGAGGAAATTAGAGTTTAAAGTACCATCAATAATGAGGTGATTAGAGATGGAATAAGAGGTTGGACCATGGAAAGATGGAGAAGGAAAGCAGCCATGCCCTTTTGAAGGAACTACCCCAGCATTTGCGTGAAATGATTTAGGGAAATCACAAAAAACACAAATCAAAATGGCTGGATGCGCTTGAACTGATGTCCTTCCAACTGCAAGTCCAGTGTGTAAACCACTCCACTACCCCACTTGGTAGAGGTATTGTGATGGATAGTGCCCAACAAGAATGACAATTGAGTGAACGTGCAAAAATATTGCCACTGGTAGGGCACTTGAGTGCTATACAGAGAGAAGAAGCAAGACTGTAACGAGGAGATCAAATGAAATAGATGTGTAAGCAACCGTAACTAATGGTCCACATGCTAGCTGCAAAAAAACTGTTAGTCTCTCTGAAATAAGTTAGTCCAGACTTGTTACCATTTTGCATGCTAACAGCTTCCATCTATATCATATGTTACTTCACCACAGAATAGCCATCACATTTCAGAACATACATGTAATTTTGTCACACAGTTTGCATACAACATCAAGGTAACAGGTCCTTTCTTGAAAGAATTTTCACTGATGGAGCAACCTTTAGAAAACAGGGAAATCTGAATGTAAGAAATATGCTTTATCTGGCCAATGAGAAGCTACACTGGCTAAGGTAAGATGAACATCAAAGGGAGTGGAACCTGAATGTTTCATGTGGGATTGTTGGAGACTGTGTAACAGGTCCTTACTTCACTGAAGAAACCTTAATAGGTAATGCACACTCACAATTTTTTTCTAGACTTACCACTTGAAATATTTTGAAGCATGTGATAGCAGTATGATGGGGGCCTGGCTTACTATTCTCTATGCCTTTGTCTCTATGGGTTTTTCATAAAATAAATGTAAGATGAAGCGACATATAGGTTGACTCTTCTAGGAATGAACATAGTTAGAATTACAACAGGAAACCACATCATGATGCAAAATGCCTCCTTATAGTGTTGGTTTAACACAGAGCTAGTGACCTTTCGTACTTACTAGATGAACCTGGGCAAAGCACCCTGCTATTTTTTGAATTTTCTCTATTTCCTCTGTCAGTCCTATCTAGTACAGACCAAATGAGCAACATCAGCAGCAGCAACCAGGAGATCTAATATGTTACGCTCATGAGCAAGTTCTTTAATTAATTGCTCAAGGTAATTTTCAGATAAGGCATTTAAAACAGTTTCACACGATTCTCTTCACTACTACCTGCCCTAATCAATTGAGTCTCCAAGTCTAAAACTGTGAAACATATCAATATAAGATTGTTAGGATAAGTATGACATGGATTGTTGAGCTCAGGAGTCAGGGTGCCACATTTGCAGACTTACATAAATTTTGTAACATTCTTATTTCATTTATATGGTCACTGAAAACTTACCTTATCATACTGCTTCATATTTTGTCATTAACTCCATTTCAATTTTATCTAGTTCAAAAACATCTGTGTTCAGGTTTGACAGCTATTAGTCAATGCTTAAACATAAATTATAAGCAGTTCTCATTTTGTAGTCCAAGAATACTTTTCACAAGAAGTGAAACTAGCTTTTTCTTTGCATTTATGTAAAGAATTTACATACATGTTAGGAACAAACATGGTATTGAAAAACAAAATTTGTAAATTTTGGTACTAACAAAAGAAGAATCTAGTGATACTTCTTATTCAAACACAAAAAAAGCGAATTACGGTTTTATTCTCTGCTTTCAGTTTGTTGATGTTGTGGTCTTCAGTCCTGAGACTGGTTTGATGCAGCTCTCCATGCTACTCTATCCTGAGCAAGCTTCTTCATCTCCCAGTACCTACTGCAACCTACATCCTTCTGAATCTGCTTGGTGTACTCATCTCTTGGTCTCCCTCTACGATTTTTACCCTCCATGCTGCCCTCCAATGCTAAATTGGTGATCCGTTGATGCCTCAGAACATGTCCTACCAATCGATCCCTTCTTCTAGTCAAGTTGTGCCACAAACTTCTCCTCACCCCAATCCTATTCAATACCTCCTCATTAGTTACGTGATCTACCCATCTAATCTTCAGCATTCCTCTGTAGCACCACATTTCGAAAGCTTCTATTCTCTTCCTTTCCAAACTATTTATTGTCCAAGTTTCACTTCCCTACATGGCTACACTCCATACAAATACTTTCAGAAATGACTTCCTGACATTTAAATCTATACTCGATGTTAACAAATTTCTCTTCTTCAGAAACACTTTCCTTGCCATTGCCAGTCTACATTTTATATCCTCTCTACTTCGACCATCATCAGTTATTTTGCTCCCCAAACAGCAAAACTCCTTTACTACTTTAAGTGTCTCATTTCCTAATCTAATACCCTAAGCATCTAATGACTTAATTCGACTACATTCCATTATCCTCGTTTTGCTTTTGTTGATGTTCATCTTATATCCTCCTTTCAAGATGCTATCCATTCCGTTCAACTGCTCTTCCAAGTCCTTTGCTGTCTCTGACAGAATTACAATGTCATCGGCGAACCTCAAAGTTTTTATTTCTTCTCCATGGATTTTAATACCTACTCCGAATTTTTCCTTTGTTTCCTTCACTGCTTGCTCAATATACAGATTGAATAACATCGGGGATAAGCTACAACCCTGTCTCACTCCCTCCCAACCACTGCTTCCCTTTCATGCCCCTCGACTCTTATAACTGCCATTTGGTTTCTGTATAAATTGTAAACAGCCCTTCGTTCCCTGTATTTTACCCCTGCCACCTTCAGAATCCGAAAGAGAGTATTCCAGTCAACATTGTCAAAAGCTTTCTCTAAGTCTACAAATGCTAGAAACGTAGGTTTGCCTTTCCTTAATCTAGCTTCCAAGATAACTCGTAGGGTCAGTATTGCCTCACGTGTTCCAATATTTCTAAGGAATCCAAGCTGACCTTCCCCGAGGTCGGCTTCTACTAGTTTTTCCATTCGTCTGTAAAGAATTCGCGTTAGTATTTTGCAGCCGTGACTTATTAAACTGATAGTTCAGTAATTTTCACATCTGTCAACACCTGATTTCTTTAGGACTGGAATTACTATATTCTTCTTGAAGCCTGAGGGTATTTTGGCTGTCTCATACATCTTGCTCACCAGATGGTAGAGTTTTGTCAGGACTGGCTCTCCCAAGGCTGTCAGTAGTTCTAATGGAATGTTATCTACTCCCGGGGCCTTGCTTCGACTCAGGTCTTTCAGTGCTCTGTCAAACTCTTCACGCAATCTCATATCTCCCATTTCATCTTCCTCTACATCCTCTTCCATTTCCATAATACTGTCTTCAAATACATCGCCCTTGTATAGACCCTCTATATACTCCATCCACCTTTCTGCTTTCCCTTCTTTGCTTAGAAGTGGGTTTCCATCTGAGCTCTTGATATTCATACAAGTGGTTCTCTTTTCTCCAAAGGTCTCTTTAATTTTCCTGTAGGCAGTATCTATCTTACCCCTAGTGAGATAAGCTTCTACATCCTTACATTTGTCCTCTAGCCATCCCTGCTTAGCCATTTTGCACTTCCTGTACATCTCATTTTTGAGACGATTGTGTTCCTTTTTGCCTACTTCATTTAGTACAATTTTATATTTTCTCCTTTCATCAATTAAATTCAATATTTCCTCTATTACCCAAGGATTTCTACTAGCCCTCATCTTTTTACCTACCTGATCCTCTGCTGCCTTCACTACTTCATCTGTCAAAGCTACCCATTCTTCCTCTACTGTATTTCTTTCCCCCATTCCTGTCAATTGTTCCCTTATGCTCTCACTGAAACTCTGTACAACCTCTGGTTTAGTCAGTTTATCCAGGTCCCATCTCCTTAAATTCCCACATTTTTGCAGTTTCTTCAGTTTTAATCTACAGTTCATATCCAATAGATTGTGGTCAGAGTCCACATCTGCCCCTGGAAGTGTCTTACAATTTAAAACCTGGTTCCTAAATCTCTGTCTTACCATTATACAATCTATCTGATAGCTTCTAGTATCCCCTGGATTCTTCCATGTATACAACCTTCTTTTATGATTCTTGAATCAAGTGTTAGCTATGATTAAGTTGTGCTCTGTGCAAAATTCTACCAGGCGGCTTCCTCTTTCATTTCTTACCCCCAATCCATATTCACCTACTCTCCCTTTTCCTACTACCGAATTCCAGTCACCCATGACTATTAAATTTTAGTCTCCCTTCACTATCTGAATAATTTCTTTTATTTCGTCATACATTTCTTCAATTTCTTCGTCATCTGCAGAGCTCGTTGGCATATAAACTTGTACTACTGTAGTAGGCGTGGGCTTCGTGTCTATCTTGGCCACAATAATGCATTCACTATGCTGTTTGTAGCAGCTTACCCGCATTTCTATTTTTTTATTCATTATTAAACCTACTCCTGCATTACCCCTATTTGACTTTGTATTTATAACCCTGTATTCGCCTGACCAAAAGTCTTGTTCCTCTTGCCACCGAACTTCACTAATTCCCACCATATCTAACTTTAACCTATCCATTTCCCTTTTTAAATTTTCTAACCTACCTACCCGATTAAGTGATCTGACATTCCATGCTCCGATCCGTACAACGCCAGTTTTCTTTTTCCAGATAACGACGTCCTCTTGAGTAGTCCCCGCCCGGAGATATGAATGGGGGACTATTTTACCTACGGAATATTTTACCCAAGAGGACGCCATCATCATTAACCATACAGTAGAGCTGTATGCCCTCGGGAAAAATTACGGCTGTAGTTTCCCCCTGCTTTCAACCGTTCGCAGTACCAGCACAGCAAGGCCGTTTTGGTTAGTGTTACAAGGCCAGTTCAGTAAATCATCCAGACTGTTGCCCCTGCAACTACTGAAAAGGCTGCTGCCCCTCTTCAAGAACCACACATTTGTCTGGCCTCTCAACAGATACCCCTTCGTTGAGGTTGCACCTACGGTACGGGTATCAGTATCGCTGAGGCACGCAAGCCTCCCCACCAACGGCAAGGTCCATGGTTCAGTTTGTGAATGCTAATATTACTTTGACTGTAATCCTCAAATTTTCTGTCTGTAATAATGGATGATGTCACCAGTAGTTATTGAAAACGATATAAAAGCAGTGGTGAATCAGCCATGGGGGAGTCATCTTTATAACAGTTTTTGTGTGTAAAATCTGGACTAGTTGAAACAATAAATATGAAACTGTACAATTGAAACTTTGTGGTAATCATTACTTAAAATATCTCTTAGCATACCCATTTGTTAGCTACACTATGAAGAGCACTGGAAGCTGCAGCAAATTTGGCGGACCAGATACTCTCAATTCTGTTATAGCCACTGCAAAAACAGAGTTCACCAAAAAATGAACATAAGTATTTTCTGTTAACTGTTACACACACACAAACATTGTATTAACTTGAGATAAATCAGGATTGCACCTCCTTGGGCTGGTTCATTTCAACTGACAAGTGTATTATCCACAACCTTCTCAAAGTTCTCTCTGAAATGTTGCACCACTACTGTTCCTGTGCCAATGACAAATGAAATTTAATAAAAGTGTTCATGAGCTTTTTTTGTGTTGTAATTTTGCTGTGTAAGTATGTGTGTCAAAATAATGTCATATTTATTATTTTTCATGCAAGATTATTACTTACCAATATTTATATCTCGTTTGAAATTCAGGCAGAAACAAGAGCAGAATAGTTACCACAGTTAACTAGCACATTATACATACCACATTCTCTGCCTTCCAGTTGGTGTGGCAGATCAACAACATACAGCCGAATGTGATTACTATTACTTTAAAATTAATTTTTAAATTATTATGAAATTGTAATTAGATTCTATTCAGTTGCATCAAGTTGGAAAGCTTCATCAGTTGGATGCTATCTGTGTCATGCCAACATAGGCAAAATTTAAGCTGTTGTAATAGCTTAAGGAAATGCAGGTGGGTAACGTCCTTGAAAACTGCTATTTCCATAGCTCAACACGTCATGATTCTCAAGAAACAAATGCAGTGATAGGTCGCTGTGCATGTCAATGTAAAACTTTGGTGGACAGGGCTGTGCAGAAACCAAAAAACAGTGTATCTAGAAAGAGAACACACTCAGTTAACTACCACCAGCACTGCACAACTGGAGATGACCAATGTCAGTTGTTACATATAATGAAACATTAACCAACAACAAGTGAAAAAGTAGGGATCTATGCCTTTGATGTTTGAACAGGAAGAGAGCAAGATTTCAAGGAGAATTTAGGCAAAACTCTTCGTCTGCTTATAACATCGCTTGCTACTGTCATCTCAACTGATTCCTTCATAACACTATCCCAATAACTAAAAGTATGTGCTACAATTTCTGTGTTCTTATATCAAATATGGTGAACAGTGCCACATTTTCTGCAGTCACAGTTTTGCTCAGCTGTTGTCAATGTGCATGATGCTTATGTTCTACACAACAGTGTTCCAGAGTGTTAAGGGTCTAACAGATGTATGGCATGTCAAAACTGAAGGGGATTGATAGACAACAGACTTACTCAAACCTAGATAGTTCTATAAAGAGCCTAATCTTAGACACGCCTCACATCGAGTTCTTCAAAATATGACCAAACCAGTTTGAAATAATACTTGCTTAATGCAAAACAGCTGCAGACTTATGTTCTAAGAAGTACCCCATAAAGTTGAGTCAAATTGTGTCCATTACCAGCCTGAAGACACAAATCAATGTAAACTGGCTTCCTATAAATGGCATTCCCAACACTACTTAGCAAAACATCAAGGAAGGGAAGACAGCCATCCTTTTCCACCCCCATGGTGAAGTGAGTAGTTTTGGGGAGTTTATACCTCAAAATTTTTCACAAAAATATTGGCAACAATAGGTGACAAAAGGCTCTTCTTTGTGACTCCACATGTCTGCTCTCTGAACTGACCGTTGAATAAAAATTAAGAGAAAGCAACAGATGTTAAACCTAAATTAACTGTAAAAAATCGAAAAGAGAGACCATATCAACAGTTACTAAAATATTATCAAAGATGCAGCACAAACTCAAATCAGGAAAGAATATAGTTTGTGGCTTCTTCAAAGGAACCATACTGGCATTTGCTTGCATCCAAAGAGGTGATCAACATGAAATCTATTAGTATCTGTGACTTCGGACAGATTTATGTCTACATAGCCACTCACTCTCTTGTTTATAGGTCCTACAATGGTATGACATCAGAGTATCACTCTAGGAATCTCTCCTCTTTCAGTGATTTCCATGTATTTTTCAGGTATGTGTGCCACATCTGCTGGAATTTCTCATTCCTTTTCAATCTTCATGTTCTGATACCATAAGTTCATATTTTTCATTTCTAAAACTTTGGCGAGAGATGTTACATGTGATTTCCTTCAGGTCCCCACATAGCAATATTTTCATTTTCTAGCAGTCATTTGTCCTGTAACTATATTTAGCATGCAGGTCTATCTTTCAAATGAACGTACCCTAAAAAAGTCTTAGCGAAAACACTAAAAAATCACTGGAACGGCATGGATACTGCTTTGGTCCACTAGAATGTTGTTAAGCACTTTGAAGGCGAACACTATTTCATTAACACAACACCTAATGCCTCACAAATTACTGACTCGAGAACAATATGTTCACTGATTGATCATAGTGATATACTGCAATGATCAAATTTTGAGTAAAAATAATTAATCACTGAAGTTTAAGTTTCCTAAGAGAGATTCAGGGAATAGGGTATATGTTGCAGACTGTGTTTATCCAATATGCAATAGATTTTTAGTTTATAAACCAGCATTTATTTACACTGGACACAATAGGAATGATTATGTTGCTTGAACTGTTTTATCGGTCACTCCGATTGCTGCAAAATTTTTCAAACGTTTTGTTGTTTATTGTACTCACTTCTGCCTCTTGGTGCATTTTTGCGTCCACTAGGAAAATTATTGATAAACACTTTCAATACTGCCCTCTTTACAGCCGGCACTTGGCTGTGAACTGGCATATTTAATGGATGTTTGAAATTAGTTTCCAAAGAACAAAAAAACGATAGGAATATGGTTCTTGCATCATTTAAAAGGAAAAAGTAAGAGCTTTAGATGAATGTGAGTTTATTTTACAATATAAAATACAAATGGGTGTTATAATTAAAAAAAGAAAACACAAAAATGTCGTGGATAAAAAAGTTTTACATGAAATCTCATTTGAATAATGCCATTATTACTGTACCCAAATTTTAAAAAAATGTTACTGGAATGTCTAACTGCAGGTACCTGTAAACTAGAGTATTTTAATAGTTCAGATGTAGTTAGCCTTTGTGTGAAAATCCTGGAAACACTGTGGGGCGCAAAGGCCGACGTCACAGTCCTTGCACCACCATCTAAGTCTGTCCTGATGCACTTACCCGTCTCTTTCTTCCCCGTCTGAACATACTTTGCAATACCTAGTAGTATTCACCTTGTTTGCAGTGGGTGGGACCTTCTCTGGAAAGTGCCGTGCAAATGTCCTCTGAAAAACATTTCTGCCCTTTTCAGCCAATTTCTTCCCCACTTTGTGAATAAAGTCTACTAGGGATACGTTCTTCCTAGTCTTCTCTTTATATAAAATAAAACTGTTGACAGTCGACATGATAAACAAGTAGAAAAACAGCTTTTTCCACCACTTCAAAGTTTTTTGGGCAAACAGATAATAGCTGGAGAACTGATCTGTTCTGTCAACCACAGCTTTATTCCTATTGTAATCAATAATAACGTCTGGCTTTACAATTATTCCACCTTCGGTCCTCACTTGAATACTAGTGCTGGTAGACTTATGCTTTGTGGAAAGACAAAAAACATGTCGTTTTGACTTCCACTTCACTACCAAGAGATGTTGTTTCTTTTGAAACTATCTGATCTTTCTTTAGTTTTAGGTTTTGAATATTCGTGGCAAACCTTTCCTGTTTTTCATTACAGTTCGCACTCCAAGAGTTTTATTTTCCCGCAACATGTCGAGAAGAGATTAACTGGTGTAGTACCTATCCATATAAATGCAATGTCCTTTGCCAAAGTACTGTGAACACAACCTTTGTACATGGCCCTGGATACTATTGTCAAAATTCCCTGCAGAACCTATATAAACATCACAGTTTAGCATATAACCATTTGATGAATCGCAGAGAGCATACAATTTTATTCCATTTTTATTGGGTTTGTTTTTCGTGTATAGTCTGAAGCCTATTCTACCACAAAGACACACATTGCCTCATCCATTGTCAGAATCATGCCTGGATGAAAACTACTTTTGCTTTTATTCACAAAGAAATCAAAAAAAGACGTCACTTTGTGAAGTGGGTCGTCCTTTTCTTCACCCTTGCTAATGAACGTAGCATTGTCATTCAATTGTAACATCCACAATATAGCGCAAAACTGATCATGACTCAAAAATTTACTAGCAAATCCTGTCTGCAAAAACAAGTCTGTTGACCAATAATCACTGATTTTCAGCAATTTGACGACGCACATATGCAAACTAATACTGAAAATCAGTAAGTCTTTTGCAATTTTACTGCAGACCACTTATGCCAAACATAGTTTATTTTCAGGCTACCTTTGAGTTTCATTGCTGTAATAACATTACCAGCATACCGATTCGTTTCACTTTTGATGTGCCGAATAATCTCGTCATCACAGAAATAACTAAAATATTGAATCTCCTCAGTGGCACCTGAAAAATGTGATGCTACACCAACTACTTCTTGGAAATCTGGCAGTACTGGCTGATCATCTAGTTCCGACCAATCTTGCTCATTTTGCTCAGTGAGACACACACAACTAGGTACCACAGATGGTGACTAATGGTCTGTACCATTGTCTGCATAGAAAAAAAAATTCAAACATTAGCATTAAAAAGTACTAAATGCAAGTGAAGTAATGAACCCTACTCACAATACAAAATGCGGTAATAAACTCTTCACTTTATAAACAATTGACACACATACATACCTGAATCATCACTTGTACTTTTGTCTGGAGAGTAAGAATTCTCTTTGTCAGAATCGTCAGTTTCAGGTACTGCATCTCCATAACGATTATCTAAAATCTCAGCCTCCGTCAACTCACTGCGCGCCATTTTTGAGATCGTAAACACCTGTGAATAAACTGCAGATAACTTCATCTTTGTAGTGCTCACAACTGCTCCCAGTATGAGATAGCCGATAAGTGCTGGCCTCTTGCGGAAGAAAAATGAACTACCTCCACATTACTTGACAAAACTACTTCAGAGACGCGTTAAACGTGCTTACGGTGCCAAATAAAAACTCGCCCATACGGTATACGGCCGCCGTCGTCAACGTCAGGGCGGCCGTGCCCGTATGGCGTACGGGCACCGTGCTGTAAGTGTTAAAAAATGTCATGATTTAGTTTCACATCATTCACATCTCTATGTGCTTCTTTGTGAACATACAATATTCTGAAAATGCAATCATTTGTTTGACCGCAGTTTTCTGGAACCACTTGAACTGCAAAAATATAATACATTGTGAAAAGCTCCAGTTTCTTTATTTCACATCAAATGTTACAAAATCCACTGGCAATAATAAGCAATTGTCATTTAATTTAAAATAGGTATAATCTATCATCTAGCACACTAATCCACCAAAATATATCACCAGTTGTTTTTAAAAAGATGGTAGTGGCAGTCTTCTAGCCAAGGGAGCTGTTTCATAATTAACTATACAGGTACAGGCAGAAAACAAATCAAAGAAGAGGACATCAAAAAATACATTCTAGCTATATTCTAATTTCAGGAATTTTTAAAATGTGTCCAATGTATCACATTTTTATGTCATTACACCAAAGTTAATGGAAACAGTGAGAGCTACATTTCTACATTCTAACACATACAGCTAATTTCACTTCTGAAGTAGTTTCAGCGCAGCATATTACAACATTTAATATTGTTACACTTTACCATTTATTACACAGTTGTCTCCAAGTACAACAATGAAATGTGTTTGATTATTTCATTTTACGGCAGAAGTATAACTGCAATATTTAAGTATTTCATACAACAACAAATTTTTAGGTTCTCTTTGTATGGGTTGGTGATTGTATGATTCATTTAGTAATAAGGTGATTTTTTTTTTATTTTGTTCCCCAAGTTAATGATCTATACTTTAAGAACATTGCAAATAACATATTAGAATGATTAGAATGATTTTGAACAATCACATTGAAGCACTTTTATTAAATGCATCACATGCATGACACTGCTACATTCCTTCTTATGTAATATTCTTTTAAAACAAAATAAATTAAAGGGAATAATAAAATGAATATTAATAACAGCATCTGGGAACTAAATAAACTGATTCTTTATGAGACAGAAAGGAAAGAGACATCCACTGGGAAAAATAATTCACAACATCTTTCTAAGTCGAGTAAAAAAATGTACCAGTAAACTACTACACTAATGTGACCTGCCCAAGATTCACCTGGCAATAACTAGTTTGTCTGGTAGTGAAAGAAATAGTGTGAATGAGTTTTCATTAACTTAATTCAAAATGTTATGACTCCTGTAAATGCGATGTCTCACACATTCTTAGTTGTAATATGTCCTTTACAAAGACTATAAACTTAATACTATTCCTTATCGTATTGGTCATTGTCTGAGTTAACAGAATACAAGACATATAAACACTTATTTGATGTGTTGTGATGATTGCTTTTACCTCAGTACTGAGGAATGGGTTGGAATTGGAGACTTTAAATTTTACACAGTCTTGTTACAAACATTATGTCTACATAAACGGCCACAGACATGTGCTAGAATGATGTAGTGCTAAACCTACAACTAAGCACCTAAGCAAACCAAACTCAAATTAAGGCAATCACTATTTCATCAATATTAATCAAAATAAACAAAATATTTGTAAAAATATAAAAAAATTAAAAGTACAAATCTGAATAAAAGCAGAGTACAAAACAAGACCAATGCTGACCAGCAACAGGAAACATGCTATACACACTGAATTTCAACACTGAACATACCACATTTGACAACAATTCCTGAAGGTGATTCCTTTTTCTGATTAATACATTTTCATTTGAACTATTCCCAATATATCTATTACAATTTAGACCCACTAACTACTGGTTTTTAAATTTCAAGAGTAAAGCAATCTATTAATGTTAATTATGAAGCTTTGGCAAAGCGTTTACTATAAATAAAGTAGTAAAATTGTGAAAACATATAAAGAAAAAAATTACAAATAAATGTTTGGGCAGCTCTGCAAAATCCACTGATTATTCCAATGTGGCCACAGTTTTAAAAAATAGCTGGTGTGTTTTTAAACACTATAAAGTTACAACTTTGGAAAAAAGATAGCGTTCTATGCCTCACACAGCAATGACACTGTTTCTCACATTTATTATATACTCAGTCTTTTGTACACTGTAATCCCATTCTTGACATTCAGCTTACATTTTACCCAAATTTAATTACAAATTTACAATGGAATGTAGAAAACTATTTTAGTAAAAAAAAGACTAAGATATTTTAATGCTAATCACTATGATAGATTATCTCAAAGAGTGTTATATGAACTTCATTTCACTCCTGCTGCAACTGCTTAGCCTAGGTTCACAGGGATAGCTCTGATAATTTGTACTTCAAGGGAGAAAAGTTTCTCTAAATGGGAACATTTTTCCACCACTCTATGACTACTACTTAAAAAAGAAATATAATAAAAGAACAAAATATCAAAATGTAAATGAAGCTGTTGGTTTAAGACCACAACAAATGCCAATATACCAGCAATAATTATTTTTTACCCTGAACAGAAAGATGGGACTGTAACAATACAGGACTTTCATATTAGATAACTTACAACTGCATAGGAACTCTTGTTAAGTGCAAATGGCCTTACTGTTTACAACATTATGGAGATTCAAAACCAAATAGAACACACACAGCTGTTTATGCAGGATCACAGAATGTCAGAATAGACGGTAAGAACATCACAGACCAATTCACTCCTCATAGTAACATACAGGTGCTGTCCTGCAGCCCTCATGTTATATCACTCTGATGAGCAACTACCCTCACTGTGGCCACAGTTCCTACGCAGCAGCACGCGGACCAGCCGCCTGTCAGGAGATGCATGGCCTGAGGTCCAAGGCGGAAGCAGCACCAGCAGCCAGTGGGCTGAGGCTGGTCTTCACATGGGCTTGTCAATGATTGCCACACCAGCGTAACTGCGCCCAATACTCATTGAGGATGGGAGCATTGACCACGAATCCGTTTTTGGGTTATAGACTTCAACAGATGCCAAGTTTGATGAACCATCATCTCCACCCACCACGTACAGCAGACCATTCAACGAGACCACACCTGTAAATTATCAATTTGGTACATGGTTAGATATGATTCTTACCCTCGATCAGCACAATATGCCCAGTTATTGCCCCTCCCCCCTCCCCCTCCGCAACAATCACAATGTGAACAGTGAGCACTTGTAAAAAGATGGGGTAGCAAACGGAAAGCCTGAAAGTATAAGATGTTTAAAAAAAGGCATATGATTAGTCAAGTGACTGATCCAACTGGTTTAAGGGTAAGACAAATCGAGTACATCTCACAATATCCCACAGTTCTGCAAGCAGTCAGTCAAAATATTAGTGCTAGTCCTAATGAAGTTGGCTACTTTCAGTAATATGAAATATGCATCCAAAGTGATTTGGTTTTATGAATATCCAATTACAGTACAGCAGAAGTTCAGTATGCAGTGTGTTAGGAATGATACAGGCAGTCATACAATTTATTCTTAACACCAAACTTTCATCATCAAACTCAGTTTTTCTCCAACAGATCAAAAAACTGTCAGACTTCACAACATTTTCAGAAGCTGTTCTAAAAGCAGTCACAAGGCAGAATGCCCGTGCCCTTAAGAAATCTATTCAACATAACAGCTTGGGGGTTTTGGCACACATTACTTGACAGTTAAATGTATTTTCCATAAAAGTCTATAGTTGAAGAATATTATGCCAGCACAAAAGAAATGAAACTACTTGCATTAACAAGTAACTATTTGTCATGGCACATTTGTGCAAGACTGTTTATTGCCCTTGAACTGTATTCTTACAATGAGATATGTATCATCAGAAAACTCTGTGACAGTGGATGAGAAGTTTAGTACAAAAAGGTCATTGTCCTTTGCTAGATGGTAAAAATTCCCTCCCCCCCCCCCCCCTCCCCACACCTCTCTCTTTTGATGTGTGTGAAGCCTAAGAAGATATTAAGACATTTGAAGTTAACTGTCCATACATCGCCAAAGAACCGATCAATTTTGGTGAAACCTGCCAAGTATCGATCAGAAGAGTATCATTCACCTACACGCTATGGCAAACAGTTCTTTAGTAATAATAACAGTCTTGTTTCTTTTGACTGTTGGTAGTATTTCTCATTAAGTTCAGATGATTATCAACAGTCTTATGCTGAAATATTGGACCCAATAGCAAATGGCAACAGATTCCCAGACAGAAAAATCTTCAAAAATGATTTATTTTTCATGTAAATTGTAGTGACTGTAGTGATGAACAGTCCCTCTTCAAATATGTCTTTACAGGCCAAAAGTATCCTCTCAACCCTGTCCAGAAACAGACCTCCCACGCCGTGTCTCTCCAGTCACCTATCACCTCCCACATACTCACTGTCTGAACACAAAGGAGTACTTGTCTCATGACTCAATACCACTCAGGACTTGAGCAACTGAATCACATTCTCCTCCAGGCTTTCGACTAGCACTTTTTGTTACCTGAGACGAGGAATATTCTCCCCCTGTCACAGTGGTATTCCGACTACTTCAATCTTGTCACGGGCATCTCCTACTCCTTGAAAGGCAGGGCTACCTGTGAAAGCAGCCATTTGATCTAAAAAGCTATGATGCAACCACTGGGCTGCTTTATATGTGTGCATGACAACTAACAAGCTCTCTATTTGCGAGAATGGCCACCACCAAACTGTGGCTGAAAGACAGCTGGACCACTCTTGTTGCTGAACACGCTGCCCAATACAATGTGCTTCACTTCAATTAGTGCTTCACTGCCTGCACCACCTAGATTCTTCCTACCAACACCAGCTTTTCTGAATTGGGCAGTTGGGAACTCTCCCCACAACACATACTTCATTCCTGTAAGCCCCCTGGCCTCAACCTTTGCTAGTCCCTATCCTCCATCTAACTATCCCCTTCCCTGCTCCCATTCCAGCAATTCACATACCTTCAATACTGCCAATGCACCTAGTCCTTTCCCCTTTTCTACTCTCTTTCCTCAGCCCAACCACCCTGGACAACAACCAACACTGCACCTAGTACCACTATCCTGTCCCCAACACATCCTTGCACTCTCCTATGGGCAGCAGAGCATCACCTCCCACCCTGATAACCCTCCCCATCCCTGCCCATGCTGCCTCCTTATGCCTTCCAATGAAACCAGCACATTGCAAGTCATGCCTGTCAGACACATTCACAATCGGGCCAAACAGTCTGGAAGCAGCGGTCATGTGTGTGTGAGTTGTGCTTGTTTATGAGTTTTGTACTTTGCCTGAAGGAGTTTGCCTGAAAGTTTAAATATTTTAGCAGTCTTTTTCAATGCGCCTGTCTGTGACTCAATGCCTCCTCTACGTGGTGAGTAGCAACCTACCCGTTCCATATTATTGTTATTCCATCATGGACTTCCCACTGTTTAAATCAGAAAGTATCTCAGAGAGAGATCACAGTGACAATATATCGATAATCAGTGATACAGACACTAGCATCACCCAGTGAATCCTCAGACTACTGAAATATCCTCAGGCACTGCCATCTATGACACTGAAATGTTTGTAAAAGTACAACTGCACTGCTTACTATTCAAATATACCACATCACTCAATTTTCTAGATGAGAGTGCATTAAAGATATATCGTACTGTCTATCTACCATTCTGAGTTGGCAAACTGTATTAATGGCACAGGTTTACGTCTGAACAAAAAAGTTAGTTTCCTGAATGGGTTCTGTTTTTACAATTATAATAAATGAGATTGCACATTTTAATGTTTTATTTTTAACTTTGTATAGACATTAGCACAGAAAGAAAAGAGAAAGAGAATTAAATACTGTACAACGTTGATTATGAACACTATTACCACGCAAAGCATAAAATTTATTGAAGAAGTAGGAACAAAAATCTGGAGTCTGTCATGCCATTATTACATTGCCTAACATAAAATTTTGCATCTTAAAGCCTTTAAATGTGATCTAAAGGAAGACAAAATTATTATCCTACTGGATTTTGCTGAAAATGATTCATTTATCATTCATGATGCAGCAAACATTTTCACATGGAAAATAGTCAAATAACAATCTCTGATTCGTTGCCTATTTTCACCCAAATCAGAAGATGGAATCTGCCAGTTTTTGTTTTGTCAGTGACAGTCTGCACAAATGACAAAATTATTATGCATGTTTTTATCAAGGAGCTGATGAAATATGTGAAAACACCTTTTTCTCAGATATCTCATAAATTATTTCAGTAGTGGCCCCAGTGCCCAATACAAAAATTTCAAAAAAATCTTTCAATTTGTGCTATTATAAAAGAGACTTTGGAATGATGGCAGAATGGAATTTTTTTGCTGTGTTATAGAAAGTAACACTGCAATAGGATCTGAGGTACACCAAAGTGATTAACAGTGAGAGCAAGCTTTCAACAGTCAGTTAATTGGGAGATTCTTACGCCTACAGACATATTCTGCACTGAGGTCATTAACAGAATTAATTTTTATTTCGCCAACAAAGAAGAAACTGAACAAAATAAGATCACAAGAAGAAAGATTTAAAACATGGGCATACTTTAGCAGGGACTAGAGAAAAATCATCATTCTTTTTCCAACTGATGAAACAATAATTATCATCAGTATTTCAAATGATTCATCATCTTTTCTGGCTGAAGTTAGTGACAACAGTGAAGCAAGTATATTATCATCAAAACTTCAGCCAGAACAATACACTGCACGCATTTATGTAAAACAATGGTGCAATGGAAATCTCTGTGACATTTCCATTGAGCAGAATGAAGCTTTAAGCATTCACACTGCCCAGAAGATTTATTTCATTAACCAATTAGGGATGAAAAGTTCTGTGTTCCAGAACTTCACATTATTACAGTAATTCCTGTTCCATCAATGACATCATATCTCTGGCACTGTAGTTTCTCTCATGATATTTAACAGCAAATTAATGAAACATCTAAATAAATCGAGCGGCTTGGAGTAAACATAAGCTAAGGGCCCTGTAAGACACCTATTCTAGCTTTGGCCTGGAACATTCAAAGAAATGTACCACCAGGCTTGGGATCCTTGAAAACAAAAACCTTATCAGACATTAGATCCTGTGGGAAGGAACCCAGCCTTGGGATACTGTATGAAGAAACCCTCATTCGGCTTGGGATCCTGTGATAAGGAAACCCACTCATGGCTGCAGTTGCACAGCTTCTGGACATGGCCTCTATGGCAGTAGGAATACATGTTTTCTCACTTTAGAAGAAACCAACCATGGTTAAGCTACCATGAACTATAACAACACATTTATATAATTTTTCACCAGTACGCTTATATTGCACATGAACAGCAAAGTTTGCAAATACAAAATATGCTATACTTTAAGCTGGAATTAAACTAGTATATCAACAGCATTGCAAAATCAAAAGTCACACTCAAAATTCTCATTTAACACAAATCCTTTCCCAAAACATGTCAGGTAAACTATTCTGAAATTCGACAAAATTTACACAATGTGACAGTGGTGTAAAAACCTGGTGTACAATGAGCCCTGGTGCCTTGGTAATGCACAGTTAAATTTTTAAGTATATAATTAGTTTGATTCTGTAGTTTTTATAACATACAAATTTGCTTAATTATGCTACGATGAGATGCAACAAAAGACATACCGCCCACGGTTTTATAATTCTTCCCACTCGAACTCACTTTTTATTCTGAACTTTTGATATTACCTTCCTCTGAATGTACTACACAACTGTAAAACAAAATAAAAGAAGTCTCATTTGAGTAGCAGCATAATATGGGCAAATTTTCACTGCACCTCCACCTTGCCACTGTTTTTAGGGCCTTATATGATAGCATTTCAAACACAAATCTACATTATTAGGTGGTTTGGAACATAATATTTCTAACGAAAATGTTTGGAGAAAATACCTTTTTGTAAAAGTGGGTAAAAATAACCAGTTTTGACATTTTCACAAAAATCATCAACTTTTCCCCTCTAGGTAAACTGTTGGAAACTAGTAGGCGAATGAAATTTTATATTCTAACACAATACATTGGTAAGTTGTTATACATAAAGTTTTAAGTCTATCCTGCAATTACTGCTGGAGATATAAGAAGCGAAACTTCACATTTTCTCAAGAGGCTCTTTTCTTGGCCTACTTTACTTCAAATTATCCATATGAACACTGCTCTTAAATCCCCCCCCCCATTTTTTAAAAATTGTGTCACTTAAGAGATAATAAAAAGATGAACAAGATGAGCTAGTTTTCTTTCTTCCAAGAAAATACTAGTGGAGATATTATGTCTCAAAGTTGGTGGAAACCTTGGGGTAGATTGTTAAAAGTTGCACTAGTGGGTTGAATACACCTTCACAACTACTAAATTGATGAACTTAAAACTTTACCACTGTTTATTGGAAATACGTGTGAATGTTCTTACATAATTTCATCAAAATACATGATGGTCATGTGTGAACCTCTAGAGCAATTGTGATGAAATAACCCATTAAAGCAAATGCTAAACAGGTCTCAGGCTTCCATTCTGTCCCTTGTCAACCAGTCTGATGTGGCAGCTGAAGATAGCAAAAAGAAAGACGAAGTTTTAAATTTCACATTCGAGAAACCGTTCACACAGGAGAATCGTACATACATACTGCCATCTGACCATTGAACAGATTCCCATATGGGTGATGTAGTAATGAGCACCCCTGGCATAGAGAAACAACTGAAAGATTTGAAAGCAAATAAATCCCCAGGTCCGGATGGAATCCCAATTGGGGTTTACAAAGAGTACTCTATGGCATTAGCCCCTTACACAGCCTGCATTTATCGTGAAACTCTCACCCAGCACAAAGTGCCAAGAGACTTGAGAAAAGTGCAGGTGACTCCAGTATATACGAAAGGTTGAAGAAAGGGCCTGCAAAATTACAGATCTATATCCTTAATTTTGGTTTGCTGCAGAATCCTTGAACATATTCTCAGTTCGAGTATCATAAACTTTCTTGAGACTTAGAAGCTTAAGTCCACAAATTACTGTGGTTTTAGAAAGCATTGCTTGTGTGAAACTCAGCTTGCCCTTTTCTCACGAAGGGCACCAGACAGATGCCATATTTCTAGATTTCCAGATGGCATTTGACACAGTGCTCCATTGCAGGCTGTTAACAAAGGTACAAGCATATGGAATAAGTTCACAGATATGTGACTGGCTCAAAGACTTCTTAAGTAATAGAACCAGTATGTTGTCCTCGACAGTAAGAGTTCATCAGAGACAATGGTATCATCAGGAGTGTCTCAGAGAAGGGTGATAGGGCTGTTGTTGTTCTCTATACACATAAAGCATTTGGCAGACATGGTGGGCAGCAATCTGCAGTCATATGATGATGCTATGGTGTATGAAAGATGTAAAAGTTGAGTGCCTGTAGGAAGATATAAGATGACTACAACCAAATTTCTAGTTGATGTGATGAATGGAAACTAGTTCTCAATGTGGAAAAATGTAAGTTAATGAGTAGGAAGAAAAAAACTTGTAATGTTCAGATACAGTATTACTAGTGTCCCGCTTGACACAGTCATGTCATTTAATATCTGGGCATAATCCTGCAAAGTGATGTGCAATGGACCGAGCATGTAAGAACTGTGGTAGGGAAGGAGAATGGTTGAGTTCGGTTAATTGGGATAATTTTTAGGAAAGAAAGGTTGACCTATGAAGCAGACCATGTATAGAACACTGGCGCAACCTATTCTTGAGTACTATTCTATTGTTTAGGATCCGTACCAGCTCGGCTTGAAGGAAGACGTCGAAGCAATTCAGAGGTGTGCCACTAGATTTGTTCCTGGTAGGTTCGAACAATGTGTAGGTGTGTGGAGATATTTCAGGAGCTCAAATGGGGATACCTGGAGGGAAGGCAATGCTATTTTCAAGAGCACTATTGAGAAAATTTTGAGAACCAGTATTTGAAGGTGACTGTCGAACGTAAGGACCAAAACGATAAGATATGAGAAATTAGAGCTCATACAGAGGCACAGAAACAATTGTTTTCCCCTCACTCTACTTGCAAGTCGAACAGGAAAGGAAATGACTAATAGTGGTACAGGGTACACTCCGACATGCACCATACAAGGGCTTGAGGAATTTTCATGTAGATGTAGATGAAACATGATATTGTAAATACTGAGCAAACATTACTCACTTGTCACTGGCATACCATTTTTCCCCACAAAATAGTGATGGCCTTACAATGAATTTAACAATGTTTGAAGACTAGATAGTTTCCTCACACAAAATTCAGAAGTCACAGTGCAGTCAGGCTTCAGATGTGTGAGATCATTTCATTTTGAATGTACTTTTGTTTTTATTTATATCACAACATACTTCAGTGCAATCTTTCCAATTCATTCCCTTAGTTTCCCTAAATAAGCTATGGTGAAAAACTTGATTAAAAAATTCCTCCACAGTCACATTCAAACAGAGTTCTTTATTTCATACCTCTTTCAGAACTACAATGACATTTTCAAAAACATGTACAGCTAACACACAGTGCCCCACAATTTTCATTATATAGTTAATGTCGGTAAGTTTTCTAAAATGGTACCAGTGGTGTATACTTGCAGATTGAACTGATGATTGAAAATTTGTATCAAAGCCTTGACTTAAACCTGGGCTTCCTGCTCACGCTAAGGCACCCTGGCACAGTTGCTTTGCATAACTGCATGGACAACCTAGCACATCTCCTTCCTTAATCCAAATTTCCCATTCATGCCTCAGCCCATTTGGTATTCCCCCTGAACTCGAGAAGCATTGCAGAGGCTCCCTAATTATATTGCAGTAGCACCTAAGCATCGAACAATACAGGGTCCTGCCTGTAGCCCAGGCATAGGTGCTTTAATCTAATGAAACTATATGGTTTCAGACACCTTTCCAAGTCTCCAAAATCTATGATGTATATGTGCAGACTGATGTGACAAACAAAAATTTGTACCAAGGCCAGTATTCGAACATTGGTCTCCTGCTCAATAGGCAAGATGCGCTAACCACCACGCCCACCTGGCACAGTGGCACTGGGAATGTGGATTGAGGAGAGAGGCTTGCAAGCATACTCTATGCAGTTGTGCAAAACCACCATGCCACGGTTGCATTGTGGTTAGTGCATCTGCCTAGTTAGCAAGAGACCTAAGTTCAAAGCCTGGCCTTTGTACACATTTTCATTGGTTGCTTCAATCTGCATTCATACATCATAGATGTCTGAGACTTGAAAACATTTCTGTAACCATATAGTTTAATTTCATTACAGTACCAGTAAAATGGTAACAGTACAGTATTTCACAGTCACTCAGTTCATCAGGTCGGCATTAATGTGTTTCTCAATGCAGGTCTCTCTCTCTCTCTCTCTCTCTCTCTCTCTCTCTCTCTCTCTCTCTCTCTCTCTCTTTGTGACATTATCAACACTGCAGTGCAGTTAACACTGTTGGTGTGTGTTGGTATGCTATTGCTATGTAATTGGGACTGATTTATAAAACTGACTGACATTAACTGTATGATTTATAAAACTGGGTGACATTAATTGTATTGTTACACACTGCATGCTTGTTACTTAACCATTAGAAAAAGTAACTGAATATCTTTCAAACTAAATCTACAGTACAACAGAGCCAATGCCATGAAAAGAATAAATTAAGGTCTTGTTCTGTTTCTAATGACTGGATATTAAACTAAAACATTCCTTCTTTTCATGTTATGGGGAAACTACTTGACTGAGAAATATTGTTGAGCTAAGGGATCGATACAGCACCAGTTTCCATAGAATGGATAAGAATCAACAGTCTTCAGTAAAGGGACCTGTGTAGATCCAGTAACTGGTATCAAAATACATAGCTTTTGCAATTAGCTTTCATCGCATTTACACACTACTGGCCATTAAAAATGCTACACCACGAAGATGACGTGCTACAGACGCGAAATTTAACCGACAGGAAGAAGATTCTGTGATATGCAAATTATTAGTTTTTAAAAGCACTCACGCAAGGTTGGCGCCGGTGGTGACACCTACAACGTGCTGACACGAGGAAAGTTTCCAACCGATTTCTCATACACAAACAGCAGTTGACTGGCATTGCCTGGTGAAACGTTGTTGTGATGCCTCGTGTAAGGAGGAGAAATGCGTACCATCACGCTTCTGACTCTGATAAAGGTTGGATTGTAGCCTATCGTGATTGCGGTTTATCGTATCGCGACATTGCTGCTCGCGTTGGTCAAGATCCAATGACTGTTAGCACAATATGGAATCAGTGCGTTCAGGATGGTAATACGAAACACCGTGCTGGATCCCAATGGCCTCGTATCACTAGCAGTCGAGATGACAGGCATCTTATCCGCATGGCTGTAACAGATCGTGCAGCCACGTCTCGATCCCCGAGTCAACAGATGGGGACGTTTGCAAGACAACAACCATCTGCACAAACAGTTTGATGACGTTTGCAGCAGCATGGACTATCAGCTCGGAGACCACGGCTGCGGTTACCCTTGATGCTGCATCACAGACAGGAGCGCCTGCGCTGGTGTACTCAACGACAAACCTGGGTGCACGAACGGCAAAACGTCGTTTTTTCGGATGAATTCAGGTTCTGTTTACAGCAGCATGATGGTCGCATCCGTGTTTGGCCACACTGTGGTGAACGCACGTTGGAAGTGTGTTTTCGTCATCGCCATACTGGCGTATCACCCGGCGTGATGGTATGGGGTACCATCAGTTACACGTCTCGGTCACCTCTTGTTCGCATTGACGGCACTTTCAACAGTGGATGTTACATTTAAGATGTGTTACGACCAGTGGCTCTACCCTTCATCCGATCCCTGCGAAACCCTACATTTCACCAGGATAGTGCACGACTGGATGTTGCAGGTCTTGTACGGGCCTTTCTGGATACAGAAAATGTTCGACTGCTGCGCTGGCCAGCACATTCTGCAGATCTCTCACCAACTGAAAACGTCTGGTCAATGGTGGCCAAGCAACTGGCTCGTCACAATAGGCCAGTCACTACTCTTGATGAACTGTGGTATCGTGTTGAAGCTGCATGGGCAGCTGTACCTGTACACGCCATCCAAGCTCTGTTTGACTCAATGCCCAGGTGTATCAAGGCCGTTATTAAGGCCAGAGGTGGTTGTTCTGGGTACTGATTTTTCAGGTTCTATGCTCCCAAATTGCGTGAAAATGTAATCACATGTCAGTTCTAGTATAATATATTTGACCAATGAATACCCGTTTATCATCTGCATTTCTTCTTGGTGTAGCAATTTTAATGGCCAGTAGTGTAGTTTCTCAATTAAGGGGGGTAGGACGTCAAACGGGCCAACTCGGGACAGGAGAGGCACCACAAGACATTTTAATTTTCACTGTCTATACTTTTACAATTAAATTCATAAAACGTTTTCAGCATGACCAGGAAGGACTCAGGATTCACACTCGTAGTAGTGGAAGTTGAAAAACTTAACACAATAAATTTTATTTGCATGTGAAATTTCATCATTTTTTGACGTACTATTACTTGCATTTGTTGCTATAGGTAAACTTTTCTTCATAAGTAAGAGAGATTCTTCAATGAACTTTGCACAGCATAGAAACCACACTTACAGGTGCATGAAACTCTAGAATTTCTTTAATTTACGAAAAAATGAATGAGCTGTTATGTTTCAGATTTCATATTTAGAAAAAACTCAAATTCTATTGTTAATTTTCTGAATTTTTACCACAGTTTTTAATAGATTTGGAAAATTCTAGAGTTTCATACACCTGTAAGTATGGTTTCTATGCTGTGCGAAATTCATCGAAGAATCTCTCTTACTTATGAAGAAAAATGTACCTACAGCAGCAAATGGAGCCAATAGTAAGTGAAAAAATGATGGAATTTGACATGTAAAAAAATATATTTTGTTATGTTTTTGAACTTCTACTGTTACGCGTGTGAATCCTGAATCCTTCCTGGTCATGTTGACAAGGTTTTATGAATTTATTTATAAAAGTATAGACTGTAGAAATTAAAACGTTCTGTGATGCCTCTTCTGCCCCAAGTCGGCCCGTTTGACATCCTGCCCCCCTTAATAATCTAACAGAATTTGTGGGCTTGCTACCTTTTGTGGCATTTACATACTTTATTTAGTTTAGACACATGGAGTTTATTTCGCAAAATTTCATTTCCTGTATTTTCCTTTCCTTTAAAAAATTGGACAGTTTTACTTTACACAGCTTCATTATCAGATCAGCTTAAATTCATTCTTGGGGAGCTGCATCATGAATTTGCTTGGCCCAGGCACAAGTAGCACTTGAAGAGCAGTCCATAGAATTTGGAACGTAAGCTATCATCATAAGACCAATGCCCTCTGCCTTAATGTACAAGAGTTCCAGGATTGCAAGTCCAAAATCTGTTTCTGCACATATTTGTATCTATTCATATACTCACTGTAGTTCAAGCTCCTTCTATCAAATTAGCCATAGTTGTTTATCAGCATCCACCAGGAGTAAAAAAAGCACTGGTAACCACTTTTATGATACTATTTCCCTTGACAACTGACAGCATATCAGATAATTTTCCTGGATTAACACATACATCAATAAGAAGCACAATACCAACTTTTTATCAAAGTTTTGCAGAAACAGAACACAAAATTTTGCTGACCAGAGAAACAATGTGACTGATGAATAATGAACAATATATACAACTCCCCCCCCCCCCCCCCCCCCCAAGAGTTAAAACTGATGATTGTATACACAGCTTTCCACACTGTCCATGTATTTTTCGACAGGCACCAATAAGCGTATACACTGTCCGAGGACACAAATTTTGATGTTCTAAGTAATTAATTGCAAAATTATGAGACAGAATACACACATACAAAAGTACAACACTGTCCCCTAACCTTTAGAACTATTGGTTGTTTCCCCGGGGAGCAGAAAGGGTTAGGTTGAGGAAATTTACAATGAAAGAGCAGATCTTTGTTTCTCCTCGTCCTCACAACAGGTATCTGTCTCTTCTTGGGTTCTGAGTGACCTGCACTTCTTTTTTGACCTTCCTGAACCCACCCCTCTCTCCACCCAGAATAAGACTAAGACAATATCATGTACTTATATATATATATATATATATATATATATATATATATATATATATACACTCCTGGAAATGGAAAAAAGAACACATTGACACCGGTGTGTCAGACCCACCATACTTGCTCCGGACACTGCGAGAGGGCTGTACAAACAATGATCACACGCACGGCACAGCGGACACACCAGGAACCGCGGTGTTGGCCGTCGAATGGCGCTAGCTGCGCAGCATTTGTGCACCGCCGCCGTCAGTGTCAGCCAGTTTGCCGTGGCATACGGAGCTCCATCGCAGTCTTTAACACTGGTGGCATGCCGCGACAGCGTGGACGTGAACCGTATGTGCAGTTGACGGACTTTGAGCGAGGGCGTATAGTGGGCATGCGGGAGGCAGGGTGGACGTACCGCCGAATTGCTCAACACGTGGGGCGTGAGGTCGCCACAGTACATCGATGTTGTCGCCAGTGGTCGGCGGAAGGTGCACGTGCCCGTCGACCTGGGACCGGACCGCAGCGACGCACGGATGCACGCCAAGACCGTAGGATCCTACGCAGTGCCGTAGGGGACCGCACCGCCACTTCCCAGCAAATTAGGGACACTGTTGCTCCTGGGGTATCGGCGAGGACCATTCGCAACCGTCTCCATGAAGCTGGGCTACGGTCCCGCACACTGTTAGGCCGTCTTCCGCTCACGCCCCAACATCGTGCAGCCCGCCTCCAGTGGTGTCGCGACAGGCGTGAATGGAGGGACGAATGGAGACGTGTCGTCTTCAGCGATGAGAGTCGCTTCTGCCTTGGTGCCAATGATGGTCGTATGCGTGTTTGGCGCCGTGCAGGTGAGCGCCACAATCAGGACTGCATACGACCGAGGCACACAGGGCCAACACCCGGCATCATGGTGTGGGGAGCGATCTCCTACACTGGCCGTACACCACTGGTGATCGTCGAGGGGACACTGAATAGTGCACGGTACATCCAAACCGTCATCGAACCCATCGTTCTACCATTCCTAGACCGGCAAGGGAACTTGCTGTTCCAACAGGACAATGCACGTCCGCATGTATCCCGTGCCACCCAACGTGCTCTAGAAGGTGTAAGTCAACTACCCTGGCCAGCAAGATCTTCGGATCTGTCCCCCATTGAGCATGTTTGGGACTGGATGAAGCGTCGTCTCACGCGGTCTGCACGTCCAGCACGAACGCTGGTCCAACTGAGGCGCCAGGTGGAAATGGCATGGCAAGCCGTTCCACAGGACTACATCCAGCATCTCTACGATCGTCTCCATGGGAGAATAGCAGCCTGCATTGCTGCGAAAGGTGGATATACACTGTACTAGTGCCGACATTGTGCATGCTCTGTTGCCTGTGTCTATGTGCCTGTGGTTCTGTCAGTGTGATCATGTGATGTATCTGACCCCAGGAATGTGTCAATAAAGTTTCCCCTTCCTGGGACAATGAATTCACGGTGTTCTTATTTCAATTTCCAGGAGTGTATATAAAAAAAACAAAGACGATGTGACTTACCAAACGAAAGTGCTGGCAGGTCGATAGGCACATAAACAAACACAAACATACACAAAATTCAAGCTTTCGCAACAAACGGTTGCTTCATCAGGAAAGAGGGAAGGAGAGGGAAAGACGAAAGGATGTGGGTTTTAAGGGAGAGGGTAAGGAGTCATTCCAATCCCGGGAGCAGAAAAACTTACCTTAGGGGGGAAAAAGGACAGGTATACACTCGCACACACACACATATCCATCCGCACATACACAGACACAAGCAGACATTTGTAAAGGCAAAGAGATTGGGCAGAGATGTCAGTCGAGATATATATATATATATATATATATCTCTTGGCATTACAAAATATTTCTTCTCCTGAAGGTAAAGTATGGACATTAATTACGCCTCATAAATTTGAAAGTTCCTTGAGGGAATTTTCATTTTGGTCTATGTAACTAGCTGCAATTTCCTTGTTATAATACAGTCAGGTTTTACTTAATATGTATTGTGAGAGTAGTTATTTGATTAATTTTAAACATTTCTTTCCTGGATATCTTCTTTTCATTAGCTATATGATATCATACCTGCATTTCTTCTGCATAACGCCATATCAGCAACTGGTGTCCATCTCTGTGTTTCTGGGTTGTAGGCTTCAACACTTTTACGTACCAATGGGCCATCATGTCCTCCAACAGCATACAAAATTCCATCCAGAACTCCAACACCTACAATAACAGCATAAATATATATTTTAATACACTGAATCGTTGTTTCAACAGCAGCTTTAAAAAAAATCAGGAATGAACAAATCACAGAAACTAAGTTTATTGTTGTGCACCCTTCTTTAACTCTGTTTTGTGTTTGAATCCTACATGCTCTTCTCTTCCGTGTACTAGTTGTGACTAGTTTTTGACCCTCATCATAACTTTTCTGCCCATTCTGTTGAGAACATTTCCTATAATTGTAACAACATGGTTTCAATAGTTCCATATACTATTTTTCTCCGACACACACTGTCGGGTGGCTTGCGGAGTATGGATGTAGATGTAGATCAGATTTTTACTATTGTCATTGCTCTAGACATTTCTTGTCATGTCTTCACTTTGCACTGTCATTTATTTTTGTGAATGATTAGGGGGTCATGATACATTTAAATTAAATAGCTTCTGCCTTGAATTTCAGGCTACTACAATAGCTACTTGATAAGTTCAAAAATTACAAAAAGGGATAGTGCTGTATTCTCACCTGCACCACTTCTCCGTGCAGACATCTCTGCGACTGGTGACCAAGAATCTATTTCAGGATTATAGCATTCAACAGAGCTTAAACATTGTCTTGAAGCACCATCATAGCCACCAACCTGTAGGACAAATTGTTGTACACAACAGTTGGCTCAAACATGATTTTAAACATAACAGGAGAATGAAGTCTGATTACACAATAATTTGGAGATCATCAAAGATTCCAGCAAAACACTTCAGATATTATTCAGCAAAATCTTTGATTGTTAAACACAATGGAAAAAAAACTTTACTGCTTTTCTCACAGTAACTGTAGGCCATATATCTAAAGGATCCAATTTCTACCAAATTTAGTATTTCTGATGAGAGGCCCTCAGTGGTGGGATCGACTTTTTCAAACTATCTACATGATGATGTAGGTTAAGATCCCAGGTATCATACACTGCAGCCATTCAGACTGGTAGCTCTCATTTGCAAGTAATTGAAAAAAATTAAATAAATAAATCAGAATCTCGTGCGACACTCAATAGTGTTAAAACAGCTGGGTTGTATAATCTGGTTGTGTGGTATAATGGATAGGGTAACAGCTTAATATGAAGGAGGATGTGGGTTCGAATCTCGCCTTGTGCAGTAATTATTTTTATTTTTTTATTTTAAAATCTTTATCAAAATAACTTTGGTCATCATTTTTATTTACTTAATGTATTTAAATATAAGTTCTTATTTACATTCCTTTGCCACACAATTTTATTCATAAAGCAAGTTCTTTATTTGCTCTCATTTTTCCTCCTATAATTCTTTCTCCACTTGAAATATTTCATCCTGTGTTTTTAATTAATATTGTGTATTAATTTGATTTAATTTCTTTTGTTTTATCACCATTTTTTGTCCACATTATTGTGTTCATTATATATATTTCTCGTTTTACTTGTACTTATAACCCCACCTTCCATTTCAATTTTCATCTGTGTTCTTTTGTCAACAGTATTCATCAGAGACAAGGGTATCATCAAGAACACCCCAGGGAAGTGTTATAGAGGACTGCTATTATTTTCTATATACATAAATTATTCAGTGGGAAGGATGGACAGTAATCTGCTGCTGTTTGATGATGGTGGTGGTGTCGTGTACAGTGAGGTGTCAAAGTTGAGCGATTGTAGGAGGATACAAGATGACTTAGGCAAAATTTCTAGTTGGTGTGATGAATGGTAAGTAGCCTTAACTGTAGAAAAATGTGAGTTAATGTGGATGAGTAGGGACCAAAACCCATATGTTTGGATACAGCATTAGTAGTGTCCTGCTTGAAACAGTCATGTCATTGAAATATCTGGGCGTATTCCTGCAAAGCGATGTGAAATGGAACAGGCATGTGAGGATTGTGCTACGAAAGGTGAATGGTTGATTTCTGCTTATTGAGAGAATTATAGAAAAGTGTGGTTCGTATGCAAAGGAGACTGAATATAGGATGTTAGTTGGAGCTGCTAGAGTATTGTTCAAGTGTTTTGGATCCATACCAGGTCTGATAAAGGAAGACATAGAAGCAATTCGGAGGCGGGCTGCTAGATTTGTTATTGATATGTTTGAACAACATGGAAGTGTTACGGAGATGCTTTGGGAACTCAAATGGGAATCCCTGGAGGGAAAGTGATGTTCTTTTCAAGGAACACTATTGAGAAAATTTAGAGGATTGCCATTTGAGGCTGACTGCAGAACAATTAAGTTGGTTCCAACATAAAATGCGTGTTAGCACCATGAAGATAAGATACAAGAAATTAGGACTCATGCAGACACATGTAGACAGTCATTTTTCCCTGGTTCTATTTGTGGGTGGAACAGGAAAGGAAGTGACTAGCAGTGATACCCACCTTCCACCACATGCCGTAAAATGGGTTGTGGAGTACTGATGTAGATGTAGATTCCAGGATATACTGAGTGAGTTACCCCATATGTCCACTGGGTTATCACCAGTAGATACAATGCATGAGATTTATGGGAGAGCCATTACTAAAATTGTTTAGATGACATTCTACAAAGGAACAAGAGACAGCAGTAACAGACAATACGATAATAGGTAAGTTACACGAATCCGCCCAGAGTAGTCTACTCAGGTTTAACAATACAGCAGATGTACCCTTTCTTAGCATAGCTGATATAGTTTTAGTGAAAGATGTCCATCATAGCTCCAACATAAAGAAAGAGATGGATAAGTTCTTCCAACAGTATTGTGGACCTTTTAAGATGGTGGGAATACAACATCCTAAGGCACTGTTCCTGGTTGACCCACACACAGGTCACAAAAATGGACTACACAATGTTGATATGGTTAAGACATATATACTGCAAGGACAATTTACCCATTTTACAAATTTGGTGGAACAATGCCTGTTGGATGTCTGAGTTAACAGCTTTGGTAATTCTTATTTCGTTTCTCCAAAGCCATTTTGTCCCATTAGACTATTCTATATTCTGTTCTACCTTATTTAATAAGTAAATTGCATCCTTTTATGTGAAAGCAAGAATGTAGCACTAAAAGTTGCTCTGTGAATACCTGGAATTATCATTATTAATATGTACTATGTTCCTTACAGAAAAAGATGCATACATAGGTTATCTATGTGTACCTTTATGTATAATTGCAATTTTATATTTTTTAAGAGGAACAATACAAAACGGTAGGGTTATCTATTGGTTTAATATGGAAGACTCTTTATGAGTAGCTGACAGAGATACTATACAATAGATTTGTGACAATGATGATTGATGATTTATTAATTTCTTTCTTTTTCATGTGGTGGTGTTCTTACTCTCCACACTTACAGCAGACATTTGCTAAGGTCAATTTTTGGGATCTGTGATGGTGAAGTTGTGACAAGTCCATCCAGTAGGGAATGCCAAACACCTTCTCCCTCCCACATCACAATGAAGAACTTCGCAAGAACTGGAAATTCCTTGGGGTGGCGGCTGGTAAGGGATTATGTCTTTCAGGACTATCTTCTTTCTTTTTTCACATTAACAAGCCTATTCTTTTCTTTCCTTTTTTCCTTCTTTGCCAGGAGTACCATTTCTATCTTTTGCCAGGAGTACCAATTCTATCTTTCACACTGTCCATATTCACACGCTTCTCTTTTACATTTGTTTCTATCACAATGTGTTGTCACAGGATGGCTGAGAAGAGCAACATGTGTGTAACGATATGACTTGGACAAATGGACATAATTTTTGCACCACACATGTGTTGTGTACAATGTCAGTATGTTGCATCTCAGGCATGTCATACGTTGTGGGGGAAATAATGGGGGAAAGCCCGTGCATGCAGTGCAACACTCTGAAATATGATGTGCTAACATGAGCGTAATGAGCGGAAGGTAGCAGTGCCATCTAGCGAGAAATCATTTAATTGATAGCGAAGATGCAATAGCAAGATCACTTTATCAGTTTCTAATACAGAGAATTAACTACACACAAAACGGGAGTAGCACACAAGAAAACTAGGTTATATTTAAATAACAGTAATGTTTGATCACTGTGAGAAGACATAAGTGATAATGACCTGGATATATATTACGATACATGTGTTTTATAAAGTAAGTGACAATGGTGAGAAAAAAAGAGTTAGCTCAACAACCCTGGCACGTTTTGTCATCATATAAAATCTGTTGAGTCTTCAAAGGATGAAAATGGCAGTTTCAGTATTTGCTTTTTAAAATGCCATGTGGTATTTTTAGTGATAAATCGAACTGTATGTGTTGGATCAAACGTTGGGGGGAGGGGGGGCAGGTACAGCAATGAACGTGTGGGTAAAAGCAATTTTGTATAGGGAGTATGGTTTGTTATGCTTTAAAACTGACACACAAGAAGTGAAGGAACCCTTTCCTGTTAGAATGTCAGAAATGAAACTTACGTTCTGTGCAGACGAATTTTACATGGTGAAGTGTATCCCACTTTACGTGAGCTGAGTTGAAATGGGTAGGCAGACCTACAGAGGCTGTCCTACATCTGAAGTGAACCTGCGGATAGGTATACCACATAGAGGGGCCTAGTCCTTCAGTTAGGGGGATCCACAGAGGGATAATCTCAACCATTTTTGGTAAGGAATGAGCAGGGGACACTTCCATCCGAAAGAAAGAATGGTTGTACAATATCTGCCGACACAAAGGGTTGAACTCAACTATTAAGGTTGGAGAAGATGTGTTGAGTGTCAATTGGTCACTTTGTCAAAGGGATATTGAAATATTTCAGGAGCAAACAAATGTACAAATCTTTCATATGGATGGTTAAAGACGAAATTAAGTATACTGCTAATGTTAAACCACTGCTGTTACTTAACAATGTATTTTAATTTAAATGAAGAACACACATCCCATGTTCTTAAAAGCTTAAAGCACAATTAATGGTATAGAGTGCGTAATGATCAAGCACGAACACCATCACACACTTGCTTACTAAGAGACATCTTCCACACTAACTCTTAGATACCAAATGAACAATCGTGCATGAATATTTACAGAAAACATTCCATATATTTATTAGGGGAAATCAAACAGATAACAAATTGTAATATGATACCAGATTTAAATTTAATTGCAAAGAGCGTGTTAACCTTCGAGCGGGTGCACCTGTGTACAAAATGCACCAGTCACAAATAGCCTTGTCTTGTATCTTTCCATTGTTGTTTTAAAATTGCAAGCCTGTATCTATTCCTTCATTACTGCTTCAGCTAACACTGTGATAAGCTGTGTTGTCACACATCCACGAAAGCAGCAGTGTTACAAAATAAACAGTGAGCTAATATAACAATGTATTCGATCAATTTTTGACAATATAATGTAACTGGACAGGCAAAAACTCTACTCACCAAGTGGCGGAAGAACACACAAATAAAAGAAGGTTATAATTAGGCAAGCTTTTGGAGCCAGTGGCTCCTTCTTCAGGCAGAAGGGTTGAAGGAAAAGGATTGGAGAGGTCTATTGTTCGGAGCTGCACCGGATGAGATTTGGAAGAGCTTAAAGGTTGAAGACAGGATAATATACAAGACAGAGAATACTGCTAAAACATCATGTACGACTTAATAAGAGTGAAAAGCTGAGTGCATTGTACGTAACAGAGGTGGGAGGGAGACAGCAAAAAACAGACATGTATGAAAATGAAAGACATAGAAAACTAAAATGGAGTGAAGAAAGGAGTAGTTACCGTGAAGAAATGTTGAAATGGAAGAAACTAACGAAATTAAAGCAAGTTGGGTGGCGAGAACCAAGGACATGTTGTAGTGTTAGTTCCCACCTGCAGAGTTCTGAGAAACTAGTCTGGGGGCAAAATCCAGATGGTGTGTGTGGAGAAACAGGCATTGAGGTAATGATTATTATGTTGTAGAGCATGCTCTGCAACAGGATATTGTGTGTAGCCCCTATACTCCCTCTTCCTATGCCCATTCATCCTAACTGATAATTAAGTGGTAGACAGGCCAATGTAAAAAACCAAACAGTGTTTATATAACAGCTGGTGTATGACGTGTCGTCTCACAGGTGGCTCTTCCTTTGATAGTATACGTTCTGCCAATTACAGGGCTGGTATAGGTGGTGGTAGGAGGGTGCATAAGGCAAGTCTTGTGGCTGGGATGGTCACAGGAATAGGAGCCATAAAATAGCAAGATGGGTGCAGAAGGAGCATAGGGTCTTACAAGAATACTGCAGAGACTGGGAGGGTGACAAAAAGCTATTCGAGTTGTGATGGGCAAAATCTCCGATGGAATGGATCTCATTTCAGGGCATGATTCTAGGAAGACATGGCCTTGTCAAAGTAGCTGATTAATACATGCATGCTCTACAACATGACAATCGTGCCTTGATGCCTGTTTCACCACTTGTGCCATCTGGATTCTTCCCCCAGACATCAGTTTCTCAGAACTCCACAGGTGGGAACAAGTGCTACAACATGTCCTTGGTTCTCACCACCCACCTGACCTTAATTTAGGTTAATCTCTTCCATCTTTCACTGTCCCCCTCCCACCTCTGTTACATACAATACACTCAGTTTTTGCACTCTTATTAAGTCATGCACAGTGTTTTAGCAGTAATCTCTGTCTTCCATATTATCCTGTCTTCCTCCTTTAAGCTCTCAGGTTTTCAAACCTCATCTGGTGCAGACCCCAACAATCAATCTTTTCTTCTCAACCCATCCGGTGAGCCTCCTCCCATGACCCACAGTTCTGGGTGAGTTTTCTGAAATCCATCCATTCTCCTAGACCTCTCCAGTCCTTCTCCTTCACCCCTCTTCCTTCCTCTTCAACCCTTCTGTCTGAAGAAGGGGCCACTGGCTCCAAAAGCTTGCCTAATTATAACCTTCTTTTATGCGTGTGTTGCGTCGCTACTCAGAAAATATACAGTGGGTGATTTCATCTCAAATCATACAGGTCATGTCAATTCATGGCCATGAATTTTCCTGGAAAAAATATATATTAGGCCTCTATACCATAAGTGTTAAGAAATAAAGTATTTTTGTCTTATCTTAATTTCTGTAAATGGTATGGCCCTCTGAAATATGTATATTTTGTAAATAACTCTTAAAACAGTAGAGAACAAAAAAATATGACTAATAAACTAAAAGTACTTGAGACCTGACAAATGTTTTCCATTAAAGCTCCCTGTTAGTGTGTTGAAATTTAGTTGAGACTCGCAAACTTATAGGTTTCCTTTAGGTTACAAATATACGATGAAAATACAAAATGTAAGTTAATTTTTCCACTTAAGATATTTTTTTATTATTATTTTTATTTGTAAAGCCTCAGAACCCTGTCTTTCCTGTCATATTAACAAATACTATTGATGTAATTATAAACTGTATCCTCTGCTCCAGCTATCTATCTTATGTAAATATTTATTAATAAAAACGTAAAAAATTGCATTTTACGAGTTTTTATGAATTATTTACTCAAAAAGCCTCCATGTGAAAACTTTTGAGAGCTTCATGAAAAACTGTTTGGTTAATATGTTAGTGGTCAGTGCAAACACAGTGGACAATATTTTTCTGTGTAAAGTGTTAAAAATTTTTCAACATTCTGTATATTTTGCGTCACTGAATTTTTATTGTAAAATATACATGATGGCAACACTGTTTCCAGTGCTCTTCTTTTTATAACAAACCAGTGAGAACTCGCATATAAATCATTCTGCACTCTGTTTTGTGTTTTGTTTGGCTTTTTGTTAAATACAATGTCAGTGAGGAAAAACAGTAGTGAAAGAGCGAGATGTGTGAACTATGCACAAAGATTCAAAAAGATGGTGTTTAATAAAACTGAAAAATACTTCACAGGTGTTGGAAATCTGTCAAGCGTATTACCTATGCCAGTTTAATCTTGTCAGTCCACCCAATTTTCATATTTCAAAAGCTTTGAGTCTTTTCTCCAGTTCTCCCACAATCCATGGTTCAAATTCTAAACAATAATTTTCCTCAAATTAAGGCCTATGTTTGACACTTGTAGACTTCTTTTGGCCAGGAATGTGTCCTTTGCTTGTGCTAGTCTCCTTTCTCTACCCTCCTTGATTCACATGTCACACAATATTTCGCTTTCAAGGTAGAATTCATTCATTTCATCGCTTCTTAGCTCCCAGTTTTGATGTTAACTTTATCATTAATTTCATTTCTGTTACTTCTCATTACTTTCTTCCTTCCTTGGTTTATTATTCTTTGCTCAGAAGTCTGCTCATTCCATTTAGTCTGTCCTGCAACTCTTCCTGACTTTCACTGAAGATGGCAATGTCATCAACGAATCTTATCATTGATGTTCTATCACCAGGAATTTTAATCCCACTCTAGAGACTATCTTTTATTTCTGTCATGCTTCTTCAATGTTTATATTGAACAACAGAGGAGTAAGGCTGCGTCTGTCTTACACCTTTTTTAATAAGGACATTTTGTTGTAGGTCTTCCACTCACAGTGCTTCTTCTTGGTTCTTGTACATACCATCGTTCCCTATGCAATTTTCATTTTTTTTTTTTTTTTTTTTTTTTTTTTTTTTTAATATCTTGCACCATTTTACATTGTTGTTGACAAATCCTATGAATGGGTCTTGATTTTTCTTAAACCTCATTTTTGTTACCAAGTGCAGCCTCAGAACTGTTTCTGTGGTGTCTTTACTTTCCCTACAGCACCCTCTAGACTAATAATATTGGGCAATAATATATTGCATATACTGATAGTTGGCAGTGTCAAATCTCAGACGTACAAATATGGCGGATACGGACTCCAGCTGTTATTTGGCTCTTGGGCTGGCTTCTCTCTCATGCAAGGAAAACAGCAACTGCAAATGGCTGAAGGAGTGTTATACAAAGAGAAGAAGACTCATGTAAGAAAATTTACTGAGTTACCTGAGGATACACGAGCCTCAAGATTATTGGAACTTTCTGAGGATGGATGCTTGCTCATAAGATGTACTTTTACTAATGGTTACGTCTATAATTGTGATTATATCTGTGGAATATTTAATTATTTATGTCAAATTTTAAAAAGAAGTAGTACACGCATTTTTACTTAAATAGTGCCAAAATTTTCTGGTCCTTTCAAGCAGTTCAAGGCATCAAAGTATCAAAGTGTTAGCTACAGTAGCTCATCAGGACCAGCCCTGCTTTTCAATGCACTCAAAGTTCTTTTCAGTCCTTTCTTATAATTTGTATGCAATGAATTTAATTTCTTTACTAATTTACTATATCTATAGGGTGTCCCCCCTGGTCAATATTCTGGGACATTATAGGAATGATTATTCGAACTAAGAAAAGTTCAGTAAACATGGGCCCCAAAATTCATACCTGAAGAGCTATTGTCGCAGAAGAAGCTGAGTAGCACCGTGATGTAGTAGTTATATACAAACTATTGCATGGAGGGCCATGAGTTCAAAACTCACCTGCACTGTACAATTTTAATTTCTATATTCGGTTCGAGTACATTCAAGAAGTATCCACAAATGTCAAGAATCATTGTACTGGAATGCTCTGTAGCTGTATATATTCTGTAAGTGTTCTGACCAGAGGCAGTTCGCTCCACGCTCTTTTTTGTACAAGTGCTGAATAAACCCACGTTAAGTGAAGTCAGTGTTTGTCACTCATCTAATTACACCTTCTTCTACATGATATTATTCTGGTGGAAGCAATGGGTATTGGAACTTGTGATAGCGCACATTATGGGCGACACAGTGGTTCCCATCAGGCCACGACAGAGCCGCCATTTACGTGGCGAGAAACACGAGTTTGAGCCATATTCAACAGATCGCAATCTATCGGAGACAGAAGAAGAAGAAGAGGACATTACGGTGACAGCAACTGTGTGCCACCACATGAGACATCCTTCTGGGTTCTCTGGTGATGATGGCCAAGAGCCAAACAAGTGGCTAAAGGTATACTTTTCTACTTGGAGGGCACTGCCAAGCAATGGTATGAGAACAATGAGGAGAAGTTCACAAGCTGGGAAGTATTCCAGGCGGAACTGCGCAAGTATTTCGGCAAGGCTGAAGATGAATTAAAGTGCAGGGCACAGCGTCCAGGAGAAACGACAGCATCATACATTCAAGACGTCTTGGAGCTGTGTAAAATAGTGGATCCTAGAATGAAGGAGGAAGATAAGGTTGCACATCTCATGAAGGGTGTTGCTGAGGACATGTATCAAGCGCTACTCCTGAAGGAGGTTTTGACAGCAGACGACTTCATAAAATGGTGCCAGTATATCGAGGCAATGCATCGAAAAAGAATTACACACGAGAAGTTAGAACAGCTTCCAAATGTCATATTGATGTCCATGATGGAGGAAGCAACCGATTTTACAAGTGTTCTTTGTCAGATAGTGAGAGAGGAGGTTCAGAAGGCACTTGGATTGCACAGCGAGCAAAAAAACGAGATGCTTCAAGAGGTCATAAGGGAGGCAGTGGAACAGACATTGAACCCAGTCTCTCATCCTTCATTTCCCTTTAAAACAGTGAAAACGTCGAGACCCAGGCAGAGTTTCATTCCTACAATGCCGCATGAGGAACCTGTTTGGGCACCAAGGAAGACTGACATCTGGAGGAGCCAGGATAACCAACCAGTATGTTTCCACTGTGGACGACGACTAAATCGGCCAGATGTTAACCAGAGCTGAGGAAGCTCGGCAGTTAGCTCAACTCTGCACGCTGCAGGCTCAAGAAAACGATCACCGAAGATACGATGCGAGCCACCGCCCTGTTGTCTACCAGCCTGGTGACCTCGTCTGGATCTTCACTCCTGTTCAGAAGGTTGGTCTCTCTGAGAAAGCTCCTCAGCTGCTACTTTGGACCTTATCAGGTTGTAAGACAGTTGCCTGATGTTACTTATGAAGTTGAAGATTTCGACTCCGACACAAGATGACAAAAGACCAGAGATACAGTCCATGCGCTTCGAATGAAGCCCTATAAGGATCCTGCAACCCAGGGTAAATTTGAAGCTCCAGCGACAGGCAACAAGCAAAGAGGTGACAAAGAGTGTAGTGGCAAAAGAGGTTCTAAGATCACTGCCAGGGACAGACTCAGTCAACAGGAGTTGGAATACGCAGGACCGATGACTCGTTCCAAGACTAGGAGGACATAACACCGAGATGCTGTTCTCTTAAAGAGGGAGCAATGTCGCAGAATAAGCTGAGAAGCACTGTGGTGTAGTGGTTATGATACCAGACTGCTGCATGGAGGGTCGTGAGTTCAAAACTCACCTGCACTGTAAAATTTTAATTTCTATATTCGGTTCGAGTACATTCTAGAAGTATCCACATATGTCAAGAATCATTGTACTGGAATGTTCTGTTGGTATATATATAATGTATGTGTTCTGGCTGGAGGCAGTTTGCTCCGCGCTCTTTTACGTGCAAGTGATAAATGAATCTTCGTTAAGTGAAGTTAGTGTTGTCATTCATCTAATTACACCTTCTTCTACGTGACACTATGAGCACCACTTCAACTTCGATACTGTGAAACAAATCTCTTCTAGTTCAAGCTCTCTGCTTTCCATATTTTGAGAGGAGATAGTATGGACCAAAAGAAGAAGAAACTGTCTAACAGACATGGGTTCTGAAACATACCTTAAAATCTATGATCACTTGTTTGATAGAAGAGATGTATTTCACAGTATCAAAGATGAAGAAGTGCTCCTAGCCCTTAAGGTATGCATTCTAAGCCCTGGTTTACTAGACTTTTTTGCTTCAAATGATTATTTCTCACGGGACACCTTATATAGGCTGAATCTGTCATTTCAATGACCACTTCTTCGATCTCTTCACATTTTCCTACAGCCATTCTGACTTAGCTTCCTTGCACTTGCCATTTATTTCATTCCTATGTAACTTATATCACTGAATTCCTGTCTTTTTCTGTGTAATTTTCTACTTCCTTCTTTCATTCATCAACTGAAGTATTTCTCCTGTTACCCCAGGTTTCTTCACAGATATCTTCCAGTAGCTATCTTTATCTGCTCAAGTTCTATGAGTGCCCTTGCTAAGGATGTCCATTCCTCTTCAACTGAACTGCCTACTATAGTATGAGGGTGGTTTGAAAAGTTCTAGAGAGATCAGTGCTAGGGCAATGAGTTATTCGTGTGATATTCATTGGACTGTTGCCTGTAAACATGTGCCACTTCAGTGCTCTTGGAAGAGAGCTGTGGTGGCGATGTGACTCTGTTGTTGTCCCTGTGTAGTGATTTGTGGAGATGGAAAAAAAAAAAAAAATCGAGATTCGAGCAGTGATTACATACTTCGTAAAGAAAGGTATGAAAGCAAAGGATATTCATGCCGATTTCCAGAATACACTGGGGGACTCTGCTCCTTCATATTCAACTGTTACCAAGTGGACAAAAAAATTTAAATTTGCTCGGGAGACCTTAGATGACGATGATACGCGCAGTGGTCGGCCAAAATGTGTCACTACACCAGAAATAATTGCAAAAGTGCACAAAATGGTGAAGGAGGCTCACCGATTGAAAGTGCATGAAATTGCTCATGCTTGCCAGATGTCATCTGAAAGGGTACATCATATTTCAACTCAAGAATTAGAAATGAAAAATTTATCTGCAAGATGGGTGTCGTGGCTCTCGATGCTGGATCACAAACACATGAGAATGGACGTATTGGAACAATTTTTGGCCCATTTTAGGAGAAATGAACATGAGTTTTTGCACCGATTTGTGACCACAGATGAAACTTGGGTGCACTACAGGGACAAAACAACAGTCAAAGCAGGGGAAACATGCTGATTCTCCACCACCAAAGAAATCAAAGACAATTCCTGTGGCAGGAAAGGTCATGGCATTGTTCTGGGATGCAAAGGGGATTCTATTTATAGATTATCTTCTTACTGGGCAAACAATAACTGGAGAATACTATGCTAACCCCCTGAATAAGTTGCAACAAAAGACACGTGAAAAAAAGGCCAGGTTCAGCAAGGAAGAAAGTCATTTTCAATGAAGACAATGTCCGTCTGCACACACGTGCCATCGCCATGGCAAAATTACATGAACTAAGGTATGAATTTTTGCCACACCTGCCTTATTCATCTCATATGGCTCCGTCAGACTTCAAACTCTTCTGAAAACTGAATATTTTTCTTGATGGACAAAGATTCACTTCAAACAAAGAACTAATAGACGGAGTTGACAACTATTTTGCAGGCCTGGAGAAAACTCAATTTTCGAGATGGGATCAAGGCACTGGAACATCATTAGACCAAGTGCATTAATCTACAAGGAGACTACATTGCAAAATAGAAAAACGTTTCAGAGATGTAAGTACTATTTTTTCTGTTCCATTCTGAGAACTTTTCAAACCACCCTTGTATTTATCATCACTGTATCTTCAGCCTTACAGAAATTCAAACACAAATCATCATTCCCCAGTACCACAGTACCATACTTCTTTACAAGTTGATTTTTCCACTTGATTTTTTTAAGCCTCGCCTACTCTTCATCATCACTAATTTGTGGTTCAAGTTCATATCTGTACACCTCACAACTGAATATCTGATTTTCGTATCACTGTCTGACCATAATGTAACCCAGCTGGTATCTTTTGTGTCTCAAGGCATTTGTCAAGTATATAACCCCTCTTATGAGTTTTGAACAGTGTGTTCATTATTACCCAGCTGAAGTTTATTGCAGAACTCTGTTAGTCTTTCTTCTCTGCCATTCCTACTACCAAGTCCATATTCTTCCATAACCTCACCAACCTTTCCTTCCCCTATAACATCATTCCAAAGCTCCATGATTATTAGATTATTATATCCCTTTACATATTGTGTTGCCCTCATATACTCTCTCCATCTGTTAATCTTCTGATTGTGGCGTCAGCAGATGTACCTCAGGTTTTTTTTTTTTTTTTTTTTTCTTTTTTTTCCCTTCCCCCATCTGACCATAGAGCCTTATCTTCTTTCCACTTCACTTCACTTCATTGATCCCCATTACATGTAGATCGAGCCTTTACAATTTTTTTTTTTCCCTCCCAGATTTTCTAGCTCCCCTGCCACATTCAGAATTCTGACATTCCATGCTCTGAGTCATAGAATGTTATCCTTTCATTCATTATTAAATCTTTTTCTCATGGTCACTTCCCACTTGGCAATCCCTCTTTGAGATCTGAATGGGGGACTAATCCGGAATCTTTCGGCAATGGAGAGACCATCTTGACCTCAACAATTTTTTAATTACAGGCCACATGTCCTATGGATAAATTGCTTCTGCAACCTCATGCCACTGATTGTGGCTGATCCTTCAGCCTTTTAGGCCAGTGTCCCACCCCAAGGGTATGAGAATGCCCTGATCGTTTTTCAGCACTTCCATGGTGAGTCGTTATCCTGGAAATCACTTGAATGAAATTCATCATCATCATCATCATTTAAGACTGATTATGCTTTTCAGCGTTCAGTCTGGAGCATAGTCCCCCGTATAAAATTCCTCCATGATCCCCTATTCAGTGCTAACATTGGTGCCTCTTCTGATGTTAAGCCTATTACTTCAAAATCATTCTTAACCGAATCCATGTACCTTCTCCTTGGTCTACCTCGATCCTCCTACCCTCTACTGCTGAACCTATGAGTCTCTTGGATAACCTTGTTTCTCCCATGCGTGTAACATGACCCCACCATCTAAGCTTGTTCACCCTGACTGCTACATCTATAGAGTTCATTCCCAGTTTTTCTTTGATTTCCTCATTGTGGACATCCTCCTGCCATTGTTCCCATCTACTAGTACCTGCAATCATCCTAGCTACTTTCATATCCGTCACCTCAACCTTACTGATAAGGTAACCTGAATCCACCCAGCTTTCGCTTCCATACAACAAAGTTGGTCGAAAGATTTAACGGTGCACAGATAACTTAGTCTTGGTACTGACTTCGTTCTTGCAGAAGAGAGTAGATCGTAGCTGAGTGCTCAATGCATTAGCTTTGCTACACCTCGCTTCCAGTTCTTTCACTATGTTGCCATCCTGTGAGCATATGTATCCTAAGTACTTGAAACCGTCCATGAGTTCTAACTTTGTTCCTCCTATTTGGCACTCAATCCGTTTATATCTCTTTCCCACTGATATTACTTTCGTTTTGGAGATGCTAATCTTCATTCCATAGTCCTTACGTTTCTGATCTAGCTCTGAAATATTACTTTGCAAACTTTCAATCGAATCTACCAGCACCGATATAAGTGGAGTGCAGGTCATGGTAAACAGCCCTGCCATCCCAGGCACCTATTTGTATTCCCGTGGTTCCCTGTTATGGTCCTGTACCTGTATTCCTTCACTGATGGATACTTAGGTCCTGATCTACGCAGATGTACTGCCCTTATGAGAGAATTCCACCGTGCATAGCAACCTGCTACTTTTAAATCGCAAGAGACTGAAATCACGCCATCCAACTCTGTGCGAAGCTGCTGACATGGTTGCTAAGAATTTCAAACCTCTTGAAGAATGGAAAGGTCAGTGGGAAGCAGTGACAGATGTGCACCTGCATAACATCTTCTCAAGTGCTAAACTTCCAAGTGGATTCGACTTACCATGCAAGACCTGGTCTACTCTCAACAGAATCCGTACCGGCCGTGGGCGATGCAGGGATGCTCTCTTTTAAGTGGAAGAAGCTGCCTGATCCAGCTTGTGACTGCGGGGCTCCACACCAGACTGTTCACCAGATTGTCAGTGAATGCAGGATTCGAGCCTATCATGGCGCCAAAGAGGACTTCCTGCTAGCAACTCCAGATGCAGTGCGCTGGATTGAAGGACTGGATATTCAGTTGTAAAGACAAACTTAAGTTTCTTGTGTGTCAGTATGTACATATGTATAGGTAATTTAATTTCATGATATGTCCGTATTAGCCATATGCTAAATAAATAACTTAGGTTGTCACTCAGCTCCTTCACAGACAGTTCAGCTCCGGGCTCCAGACCAACCACCCAATTGGTGGCAAGGACAATTTTTCGTGACAAGTGATAAGTGTGACACTTGTCATGTGGTTTCTCAGTGCAGTGCTTGCTCAAGATTCATGCACTCCTGCATCTGCTCTGGTTCGCTGGCTGCAATACCAGCTCCTGTTCTCGTCTGTCGCTTGGCTACCCCCCTCTACCACACCAAGCCTGATGCTACCATGCCATGTCACATTCCCCCGGGATATCTTCCCATGAATGACAGTTCCTGGACAATGATGGGAAAGTTGCATCTTCACATGTTTCAGTGTTCCTTGATGTCTTTTCATTCTTTTAGCTGGACCCAAGTTTCAATCTTCTCAATAATTGTTTTTCAACCGCATCCATCTTCCTTGAGTTGTGACAGTCTGCATATGCATCTCACTACTGGGCGAGTGTGTCCAACCAGGTACCAGATGAGGGCTGTTCATGCCTTATTACAATGCAAGGGTGTCCGCTATGCACCTGACATCAACTGATCACTTCTTGTATTCAGTACCTGTGTTCAGTTGTTTGTTTGTCTCAATTCTGATAGGCATTTCTTGAAAGTCATGTTCATGTTTCTCAGCAGACGCTGCTTCTTGGCAGTGCTCTTTCTTCTGTGTAATTTGGTCAATCCATTCACATGTTGTTCTAACGTAATTTCTCTTTCTTGCTATTACTGGTCTATGAATTCCTCATGTTTCCGAATTCATTCAGTTACAGTGTATTCTCAGTCATCAGAGTTGTTGTTGCCTCCATCCCTCCAATTCAGGGGTCATAAAAGCTAGAACTATTGCAAAGTGCCATTTGACTCACTCAGGTTCCTCAGTTTTTCCACAGCATTCAAACAGCGCATCCAGAAGTTTTTGTGTTTGCAAGCTGGACCACCTGCCATCATGTCTGCTGCAATTTTGTCGTGTTGTGCGCCACACCATTCTTGACCACAGAGTTCTATGCCAAACATCCCTCTCATACCGGCCCAGTCCTTGCACGATAGCAACACAAGCTGATCATTTTGTCGTCAGCCCTCTCACAACTGCCCCTCCTGTCAGCAGCAACCCTGACATCACTGATGTTTGCTCACTTGCTAGCCCTATCACAGCCAGCCCATCATCTCCCTTGTTGCGGGCGCCTCTGCACCCAATCATGTGGCCTCCCCCATAGTTGTCGCCAGCCCTGTCACAGCCGACCCACGCATTGCTATCCCCAGCAGTTGCCGCCACTCCTCTTGCCACTACTTCCTCCACAGCCTGCACTAGCCAGTACTTCCTCCGCGGCCAATTATGTGGCCTGCTCCACAGTCACTGCTGGCCCTACCACAGCTGTTCCTGGCTGCGCCTGTGCTGACCACGCAACCTCCTCTGCAGTCATTGCTGGTCCTGTCACATACGGACTCATAATGTGGTTCCCAGCAATTGCTGCCAATGCACTCACAGCCACTTCCTCCGCAGCCATCCGTGTTCAGCCAGCCATCCCCACAGACTCTGCCGATCCCACTGTGTGTTCTCCCAGGCCTGGATTGTGCCTCCATGTTCTCTTCGCTGCCACCTCAGCTTCTCCCTGTGCCTTCTCCTCACTGCCTGATTGTCTTATTCCATTCTGTTCTGGTAGCTACTCGGTACCTGTTCCACTGGATGCTGCACTTCTCTGAGATGGATGGATCCTCTTCCTCAAGTGGCAAAGGCAGGGTTGGGCCAGTGCACATTCAGCCACCACATGTACGGATACGCTTCACAGGCCAGGCATAGTCCCTGCAAGTTGTTTGTCAACAGAAGAGATGCTGAGCTGTTTACCATCAAGCCTCCTGCAGCCACCACAACATCTGAGTTGCAAGCAGCTGCTCCTGCATTGGCAGGTACTTAGGTTGCTACAGCCATCCTCGAGCCTATGCTTCAGACCAAAATGCCTGGTGCAGCTGCTGCTATACATCTGTCATGCCATCCTAAGCCTTTGCCAGGTCCATAGCCTGACAGCCACTTCAGAAGGCCTGCTTCCTCAGCTCATTGACACTTCTGATGATCATGAGCTTCGTCATAGTGGCCAACGCTATGCTCTGTTACAGAAGGACATTTCAGCTGTATTCATGTGTGGACCTTTGTCCTCCAAAGTTGTACTAAGTTTTAGTTCATGTTCAACAAATAAACAGTTGTTTTTAAATACATGCACAGCAATCACACTCTTGGCACACCACTTGGCCGAGGGATACAATATAATCATCTGATTATAAACTGAATCTGAGCCGGGAGCTGTACAGTGTGACAAGTTGGTAGTCTGAAGTGAAATGTTCATGTCAATGAAATGTTCATTACATAATTCAATGTTATTGCGGGTATAAAGGATAGGGGGATGCCTTCAAGCTGTCTATTGTGCTTTCAAAATGTAGTCAGTGGGGGTGGGGGAAAGAAACAGGAAACCACTTGGCAGAATTTTGCATATTTAATCATCACTAACAATTGGTTTAAGAATCAGAAAAAGAGGGTTGTATATGTGGAATAGGCCTGGAGACACCAAAAGGTTTCAAATTGATTATAAAATGGTAAGACAGAGATTTTGGAACTAGATTTAAAATTTTAAGACATTTACAGGAGCAGATGTGGACTCTGACAATGATGTATTATTTATTAAATGTAGATTAAAGCCCATACATTGTAAAAAAATTTTTTTAAAAATTAAGGAGATGGGACATGGATAAGTTGAAAAAACCAGAGGTAGTTGAAAGCTTCAGAGGTAGCATCAGGCAACAATGGCTTGAAAAGGGGAAAGGAATACAGCAGAAGACAAATGTCTAGCTCAGAGGGTGGAAATAGTAAAGGCAGCAGAGGATCAAATAGGCAAAAAGACAAGGCCTAGTAGAAATCCTTGGATAGCAGAGGAGATTTTGAATTTAACTGGCAAAAGGAGAAAATATAAAAATGTAGCAAATGAAGCAGGCAAAAGGGAATACCCACATCTAAAAAATGAGATTTTGAGGATGTGTAAAACGGGCAAATGTAAGGATTTGGAAGTATATTTCACTGGGGGAAGATATATACTCACAGGAAAATTGAAGAGACCTTTAGAGAATGGAGAAGCAGCTGCATGAACATGAATAGCTCAGACAAAAACCACTTCTAAGCAAAGAAGGGAAAGCTGAATGATGGCAACGGTATATGAGGGTCTATAAAAGGGAGATGAATTTGAAGATAGTATCATATAAATGGAAGAGGACACAGATGAAGATGAAATGGGAGGATACCATACAGCAAGAAGAATTTGACAGAGCACTGAAATACCTAAGCTGAAACAAGGCCCCAGGAGTTGACAACATTGCACCATAGCTACTGAGAGTCTTGGGAGAGCCAGTGACGACAAAACTCTTATATCTGGTCTGCAAGAGGCATGAGCCAGGTGAAATACCTTCAGACTTCAAGTATAATGTAATAATCATAATTCCAAAGAAAGCAGGTGCTGCCATGTGTGTGTGTTTCCAAACTATCAGTTTATTAAGTCATAGTTGCACAATACTAACACGAATTCTTTACAGAAGAATGGAAAAAATGGTAGAACCAACATCGGAGAAGATCAGTTTGGATTCCAGAAAAATGTAGGAATACATGAGGCACTACTGACCCTACAACTTTTCTTAGAAGATAGGTTAATGAAACCAAACCTACATTTATAGCATTTGTAAACTTAGAGAAAGCTTTTGACATTGCTGACTGGAATATGCTCTTTGAAATTCTGAAGGTAGCAGTGATAAAATACAGGGAACGAAAGGCTATTTACAACTCGCACGGAAACCAGATGGCAGTTATAATAGTCAAGGGGCATGAAAGGGAAGCAGTGCTTGAGAAGGGAATGAGACAGGGATGTAGCCTACCCATGATATTATTCAATCTGTACATTGAGAAAGTAGTAGAGGAAACCAAAGAAAAATTTGGAATAGGAATTGAAATACAGGGAGAATACAAACTCTGCAGTTTTCCGATGACAATGTAATTCTGTCAGAGACAGCAAAGGACTTGGACAAGCAGTTAAATGGAATCAGTTGGGTACGTCTTGCACCTGGGTTGTCCACAGGGATATGATGCTTGTGGCAAGGGGTTGGGATTGGGAGTGGCATAGGGATGGACCAAGATGATATGTAGGAAGGGTTGGCGACAGAACACCACTTTAGGAGGGGTGGGAAGGATATTGAGTAGGATGTCCTTTATTTCAGGGCACAATGATAGGTAATCAAAGCTCCGGCAAAGGATGTGGTTCAGATGTTCCAGTCTGGGATGGTACTGGGACATTCCTTTGTGGTCAGTTTTTGGGGTGGTGGAAAGGTTGGGGGTATATGGGAAAATGGCATGGAAGACATGTTTGCAGACTAGGTCTGGGGGATAGGGCCTGTTTGTGAACACCTTGGGGAGAACCTCAGCATACTGAGCAAGGGAGTTCTTGTCACTGTAGACACGCCGCCCCCAGATGGCCAAGCTATAAGGGACAGATTTTCTGGTGTGAATGTGATGACAGCTGTCAAAATGCAGGTACTGTTGGTGGTTTGTGGGTTTAATGAGGGCAGAGGTGTGGATGGAGCAATCAGAGAGGAGGAGGTCAACATCTAGGAAGATGGCATGCTGGGTTGAGAATAAGAATTATGAGTATGCCAACAATTTTGGAGCCCATATCTCTTTTTGAGATGACTTTTGTTACCTGTTTTATACGTGATTCCACACTATCCACACTATGAGAGAGTTTTTCCAAGGAGCTCAATCATCTGGAAAAACTAAGAGTACTGGCAAACAGCCTATTCAGAATAGAATACAGGTGGGGCCTATCATTCTTATTTGTAAATCTTATAAGCCTCTGTGAATGTCAACTGCCAATGTGCTGGGGTATAGTGCTTTATTTTTAGTCTCCCTTTCAACAAAAGGAGTGATTCATCCATGCAAAGGTTTTCAAATGGGTATAAATGTCATTTGAAAACACAACAAAAGTGATCCAAAATGGGACGAAGTTTGAACAAGTAGTCCATTATTTTTACAGTACAGTAAAAATTGTGAAATAGACGAAAATCTGTCTCATGAAAGAAGTTGTGAAAAAATTGGACTTTCCAGAAGTGGATGTTTTGACCAGTACTCCAATAATGACAGTATTTTTTGTCCTTGTCATAATTTGAGACATAGCTGTAATAATTAGCAGTTTTTTTGGTGTTCACTCTTTCTTTGTTCTGTCAGTCAGATGTTCAGAACTTGGAGTTAAATATGTATTTGTTTCATTACAAATATGAGCTACAATTTCTTGACTTACAAACAGGGGAAAAAACTAGAGAATTCCTTGTAACAACTGTACTTTTTACTCTAGAATATGTGACTGACAACTAGGATTTTCATGGTGTTTGATTGTTATTTGGCCATAACAATTTCTGTTTTATAAACAGAGACATGGTACCTTCTTTGTTGTCCTCCTCATCTTCTGATGACTCATCAAATTTTTCAGATCAGATAGTTCACTTGAAAATAAAGTAATATACTACAAAAGGTATGTGGATGATACTATTATCTTATACAATGGTACAACTGAGGAGACTGACAAACTAGCCAAAGGCCTCAGCAGCAATCACAACAATATCAACTTCACTGTAGGACATCGGACATTCAGGTCTGTTTCAGGGCTAATGTTGGCAACGAAGTGGTGTGACAGAAGAGATGTCTACATGCTGTCAATTTTTCATTCACTACACATGCAAGAAACATCTAAGAAGGACTACAGAACAAGTGTGAAATGTATGAAACCTTCTGCTGTAATTGATAATAAGAACTCGGTGAGAAGCATTGACCAAAGTGACATGATCATGAAAACTGTGGAAAACGTCAGGATAAGCACCAAATAGTACTGAAAAATTTTCTTCCACTTAACAGACATAACTTTTTCAATGTATTTTGTGTGTACAAACTATCTGGAAAGCTGTCATTCATGAATTTCCAGTTGGGGTTCATTCAGGAAATACTGGCAAAACACATAGTCTAAAAAGAAGTTCAAGTGGTGCTTGCAACCGAATTGGCGTCCCACAAAAGCTGACTGTTGGACATCATCTTCCTGAACACCTGCCAAAGTATGGAACATGTGTTGTCTGTAGGAAAAATACAACAAATGAAAGCAATCAAGAATTTTCTGTAAGTCTGCAGACAAACACTGTGTGTACTTCCCTTTTATTCTATGTATCATGTAACAAAAACCTTTTCCTTGGTGCTGATACAGATGTAATAACAACATTCTATGCATAAATATTATGTGTATATATTTGTATAAAAACCAAAGTTAAGCAGCAGACAATGTGTTTATTTCAGCATTGTCAAATAATACATAATTATGTGACTAAAACTACAGATACTGTATTCATTTCTGTTGTGTTGATTCATGAATAATCTATATAATATACCTATTGTTTGTTTGAAATAGGAACAAAATGGAAATAATATTCATTTCTGCAAGTAGCATGATTTCTTATGTAGCACTTTGTACAATGTAAAAAACGCATTACCTGATACTGATTCAGTGTGTTTAGTATATAACGTAACTGTTAATAGTTTTCAAATACAAAGCATACCATTAAGGACAAGAATTATGTTTACTTCCATGATATTATAGGTGCCACAACAAAACTGAGTGTCTTTTCACTACCTCCTCGCTCTTCCCTCCATATTACTGCACCACCAATGAAGGAATAAAATAAACGCTGTGTACCATTATAATAGAGTACTCCCAATGATGAATGTACATATAATACAAATATTAAATGTCACCAACAAAAAATGCAAAAAACTAGCAAATTGTGAATATGTCAGCAGTTAGAATGGTAACTGACAAAATCAAACCACCTGTTCAAGGGGCTTGGTGGAACAGCCACACCTCCCTTGCACAAAGTCACCCACAACTATCGGCACCCATCATCAAAGGGTTAACATGAACACCGGCCAAGGACTCTATCACATGTTGGTCAAGAGCATGCTCTGACCTTCATTATCTTGAAGTCAGATTTTTCAGAGTTCAATCCAGTTGTGTTATGAGAATATGGTACTGCTGCACACCAAAGTTGAGGTATGCATTCCCATTGTCAGTTCCATAAGCAGCTGGCGACGTATGTGCTATCGCTAAGCTGATAAGTGCTCCTGTCTATGCCGATTCTTGCAATAATATCTGGAAGTCTTATGACTGGTTAATAACTTCGATTCTCTCTCTGTGTAGCTTTCCCCTCAGTGCATTTGACATTCTAATCATTTTGTTTATTTCTTACACAAGCAAGATAGTTACTTTGTCAGCTGCCTTTTGTCACTTCATTTTAAATTTCTTTGGTCTGGAGTAAGTAAAGTTCTATATCTTTTTAATCCTTTTTCAGTTTAAATATTTTACAATGTGTAGCAATTTCCACTGAAAGTCCGGCATTGTTGACTGGTGGCTCCCATCAAGAAGAGGCCACCTCAAATGTAATTTGCGTTGAAGAATAGAGGTGAATTATATTAAAATTCACGCAAACTACTTCTGTCTGTGAGCATTCCATCTCTCACAATATATTCACACAACAAGTTTCTACAGAAATACCTGCAGTACAGCAACAAATCTGACAAGATGTCCAACTCTGCCATGATCATTGTGAAAGGGTGACTTTTTTTTAGATAAAAGATTACTTATCTCAGGGCAGGGAAGGAATCAACAGTTAAGCAATCATACAGAGTCAGATTAATATCTTTAATATTCCAACAGTAGTATTTCATCAATTCTTTCATCGGACTGAGTTTGCAAAACTGTAAGCAATTAACTGTAAGCAATTACTACAGAGAACCTAGAAAATCTGGAAAGGGAACACCTGATTTGAGAAATACATGGGTTCACTGAAGTGGAATGGTAAGAACATGATTATTTCAGTCAGACAAATATAGGTTGACATCAAAGCAGCAGAAAATAATATAACTGGAGTAGATTTCACTACAAGTGGGAAGATAAATGCGATAGACAGGTGTATATGAGGGTAACGAAACGGAAATTCAGCATGTAAAGCAAGATGAATACGTAATTATTATGGGGGAATGAATTGCTACAGTAGGAGGAAGGAACAGAGGATAATTAAGGGGACATTATATGTCCTACGCCACCAATGTTAAATTATCGAATTTCGTGACCTATTATCTTGGAAACTTTTTAAGACACCAACTAACAATTTCCCATAATTATTGAATGCACCTTCCTAGATACACTGCACTAGAATTATTACTAAAATTGTATTGTGGGGTATGTATCTTTTTTTTTTTTTTTTCCACTCAATTTTTTGACAGAATTTTGTAAATAAATGAACATAAAAGCAAAGCAACTCAGGATATTTTAATTATTCTAGTTCCATACGTGTTGAATCTCTCACTTGCGATTCTGCAAAAATTTCATGTCTCTACCATCAGTACTTTTTTAGAAAACGGGTCATTTATTATAAAAAATGTAGTTCAGAGATATTGAAGTTTAAAACTTTTTATTACAAATTCTTATACAGACATACGTTTCTGTGTCTTTTATGCACTAGAATTGCCCTGGCCCATAGTCTGTGTCTTCTTCAGTGTCACAACAGCCCAGTGCTTGCCTCCTCCGTTTCTTTCTAGCTTGTTTTGTCATTTGCTGAGCAGCTAACTCTGCTTCACATACACGAAGCTCATCCAGTTCCCGCAGTCCTTTAGCTGTGTTCTGTCCAAATTTTACCCCTAACTTCTCCAGAACTGTAAATCTTTCACAGTTCCCACCATTACAAGTTATTACAGCATCAGACACTGCTATCTTTAGAATCATAAGGCCAACAAATACATTTTCAGGCACATGGTACCACACAACATTAATGAGGGACTCATTCACACTCTGGGTCTTCCCACATAAACACTTCTTTAGTAGCTCAGGATTTGCCAAATCTCTGTTAATAGGTTTGATTGCCAAAGGAAGATAATGTTTGTGTGTTAATTCATACAGGGTGATAGAAAATTCAGCTTGCTGATATTTACACCAAGTGTTCGGTGGAGGTGGACACAAAGCATGACATGGCTTGATATTTGATGGAAGGAAGTGCTCCACATGGCTCTTTTCATCTTCTCGAAATTGTCACAGTTTCTTTTACACTTAGTCATTTTATTTACATATAAAATGCAATAGAAAAAATGAAATGATCATATGGCATTGTTGGCCGGGAGGCCCCATGCGGGAGGAGCCCTCTTTAGTTGATGCCACATCGGTGACTTGCGAGTCAATGATGATGAAAATGATGATGAAGGACACACAACACCCAGTCCCCTGCTGGGGATTGAACCTGGGTCCCTAGCATGGTAGGTGGTAACGCTACTGCTACGCCATGGAGGCGGACAATGCAATAGAAGTTAGCTTACTACAAAAATAACCGATAATCACACTACTTTCAACGAAAACTAGTATCGGAAACAAAGGACTGATTTGTTTATTCATAATGTCAGCTTCTGAGATGTAGCAGTAGGCACAAAACAAAGCAATTTACAGCCTTATAGACTGTGTAGTTCCCAAGATATGACTGCTCTACTGTGGCAGTATGTGTGTAGCCGTGAAATTTGACAGTCACACGTCAACATTCAAAATCTTATTTGAAGGTCTCTCAATTGTCTGATTTTAATGTATTATATACCAAAACGTTCAGTAATGTCCAACGTAAATTATGGAATAGAAAACAGAAAATGTCAAATTTCAACGAATTTCATGTACAATGTCTCCTTAAATGACAATATTTTACACGTGAATTCCAGGTGTCTGTTCTTTCGGAGCAGCGCCATGCAGAATCCGCAGCTGTGATACATATCATATAAAGTTATGTTGGAGGGAGGGGGAGAAAGGGAAGGAAAGGAACTGTATGCAGAATCAGCAGTGATGAGCAAAACGTGAGCCAGCATGGGGCTCAAATCCGGGATCTTCTGCTTACTAGGCAGCACCCAGGCCCAGTGTTTATCACAAATGTGCAGATTATCTCAGTATGCTCCCTGGTTGACCCACATTCCCACCTAATGCCACCTGTCCACAGTCCCCGTCCATTTCCTCCATGCTTGCTAATTTTAGAGTACTGCTGAGGGTCAAATGCAAATGGGTATCCACAATGGAAGTTGTGGATTCATTGCCCATCGAGGTGAATCAATGATATACGAGTGCGTGGTGTAACCAATTTTACGATTATATTTCCACTGAGAACTGAGAGGATGTCAGATAATTTCCCTGGATTAACACATATTACATGTACGCATGATGCCTGTTCATTCAGACATGTTTGAAAGAATAGACACCACACTTTCATATAAGTGGTTTGCCTCAATGAGCAATGAGTCCGCAACCTTCTGTGCGGATGCACATTTACATTCGAACTCCAGAGGGAATATAAAATTAGTGAACATGGAGGATGAGGACAGAGACTGCGGATAGGTGGCACTGGGTGGGAATGTGGATTGGTCAGGGAGCATGTAAAGATAGTCCGCACATCTGTGATGAACACTGTGGTTGGATGGTGCAGTGGTTAACATAACTGCCTAGTAAACAGCAGATCCTTGGTTTGAATCACGGCCGGGCACACATTTTCACATGTCACTGTCGATTCCGCATAAAGTCCCAATGCAGTGGATACATTAGTTCCTTCCCTTTCTCCCCCCCCCCCCCCCCCCTCCTCCCTACCTTCAATTTATAAAAATGAGAATATTTCATTTAATTTTGTTACTATGCTGTATTATTAACGTACTTATTCTGAGACATATTTACTTCTTTTTAGTCCTGTGTCAGCTTAAGGAACAATTGTACGATAACTATTTCATAACATTTTCTGCAGCATTTCAACAATGGCATTATGATAACATTCAAACAGAAACTTTATGAACTACTATGCTGTTCTAAGTTACTTATTCTGGGACAATATGAATATTTCTGTTTAGTCCCATGTTGGCTTTAGGAACAAACATAAAATAACTATTTCACAACAGTTTTTATAACAGCAGAACAATGGCAATATGGAAACATTTAACTACAAACTTTATAAATCAACGAGTGTGGTTTAATTTATCATCCAAAGTCTTATAATTATTGTAACCAGTGAATGAGACAATACTTGAAATAGTCTTAGGTACAGGTCTTGAGAACACATTAATCTTGAAATATTTTGAAGATCATTTAAAGGAAGAAAAATTAATACTGAAATAAATGAAACTACAATGAACTAGAGTATTAAATTTTATTCTGAACTTAACATCAATTCTCATGGATATTTTTATGTAGGTGCTAAGCCCGAGAAATGCAAACCTAATAATGAGTAATTACTCACAGCATACAAAAACCCATTTACGACGCCAACACCAACACTGCTCCGTCTTGTGGACATGGGTGCGATCATTCTCCATTCACGGTTTCTAGGATCATACATTTCTGCTGAATTCAAACCAGTAGACCCATCAAAACCTCCAACCTGTAAAAAAAATCAGGTCACGTAAGTAAGCACATACATTGAAGACAAAAAGTTATGCATGTAGTCCAAATATCTCTTCAAGTTTCTACTCTCTTGCATTTTAAACTGTCTTAAATTATGCCGAAACTGTTGTGAAGCTCAAAGGCATTTTGCGCCTGCTGAAAGCCTTGTAAAACCTTGGGCATTTTATACTTTGAGCTCAAATTTTGCACATCATAGTTTTATTTTATAAGGCACATATATGCAGTATTTCATTCAGATTAGAGATGGTCAGGTGCAGACCACTCAGCCACTTGGTGCGGAATTACCCATTTCAGAACATCTTAACAGTCACATATAGAAATGGAGTTTTTATCCTGTTTAGAAACCCAACTGAGTCTAATGGGCAATGCAGTTTAAGAAAATGAAATAGTCTAAAAATTACATTTAAAAACTGATGAAATTTTAATCAGATGTTTCCAAAAGTCACGTAAGTCAGCTGCAAAAGTTGAGAAACACTTCAAATTTTTGAAAATATTGGCTAATAGATTAATGCCAACAAAAGACTTACATTAGATGCAAGTCACAGTGAAATCTTGAGCTCCAACTTTAATATGCAACAAACTGACACAATTCCTGCATGGAGAGAATATAAATACAGGGGCTGGACAAAAATATGGAAACACTCCCCCCCCCAAAAAAAACATTACCATGTCTAATGCGATGTAAGAAACCCAATTGTAATCAAAAAATTCATAATCAAAACAGCTTCCAGTAATCTCAGAATGGGTAAATATAGGTACTGTATGGTTTTCAGGTGAATCTTATACAATTCTTCGCAGCCTGCTCTGCAAAGTTGACCACAAACACCCAATAATATTGAGATCTGTTGAATGTGATGGCCAGAGGAGATGCAACAATTTGTCCTTGTGAGCACAAAACCAGTTTCTCGGACGATGTGAGCTGTCGTCATGGAACACATTATCATCATTGGGGAACAAACATTGTACCATGGGATGCAACTGATCAGCCAAATTTAGTCACATAATCCTTGGAAGTAATGCGACCCTTGCAGAGTACTCATGGCCCCTTGCAATACCATGACATGGCTGCCCGAATCATCACTAAACTTCCACCATGTTTCACTCTTGGCAGCAAGCAGTCTGCATAGTAGGCTTGGGATGGCTCTGTCTCGGCCGGAAGTTGGAAACAGTGTGAAAAAAGACTCATCCAACCAAATGACTTTCTTGCACTGCTCCGTAGTTATTGATTTACGGCTTCGGCACTGTGTTTTCTCGTTACAGGTACTTGCATCACTGATGAGTGGTTTTGGAATTTCAGCTCACCCTACAACTCCCCTGCATATGGGGCTCCCTTCACATTGTTTTGGTGCTGGCAAGTTCACGAGAGCAAGATTCAGTCCCGTAGTGACTTTTGCAGCTGCCATCCTCTTATTTTCCATCATAGTCCTCTTCAATGAACATCTGCAGGATCACTCAACACATACTTTCGTTTGCAATTGTAACTTAGCGGATGGTGTTTTTCTACTTTCCCTGTATGCAGTATAAATCTTTGACATGCTGTCTCTTGAAACACTGAACACTTCGGCTACCTCAGTTACAGATGCATCCAACATACAGGCACCAACAGCTTGCCTACATTTGAATTTATTTAGCTCTGATATTCACTCACAACTACACAGAACACTGTTCTGAGCGTGATTAATGCTTGGAATGTATTGAAGACATTGCACACGGGCTGTTCGTGGTCAAATAAAACAGTGAAACCTGCAGGCTTGGCTAGCATCCATCTGCATCTACTTTCAAGCACACATTTTTTGGAGTGCTTCCATATTTTTGTCCAAGTAACAAGGCCTCTGTAGCTACCCTCATCTCTCTGATGACATTCTCATGATCCACCATGTGAAATATACAATGGACACAATATAAGTGTTTTGCAGTCTTTGTAAAATATTATTCCTGATAAATATCATATTGGTCCTTCAAGCTTCACCACACATTAAAGACACACAAATATTGTTTACCACTTAAGAGTTTTGATCATCACTTAACACTACACTTTTATCTTGCTATATAATTATAATAATTTATCTTACAAATTTCTACAACCTGGAAGGGATGGCAGTAAGCTGAAAAATGGAAAGCAACATTGTAAGTGTGTACACTTTTGTGGTAAGTTTCAATTTGAATAAAATCCTTTTGGGCATTTAGTTGCAGTCAGTCAAATAGAAACAAAATCTGACATTTTCACAGACTTTCAGTGGTCCTCTTTGGAGCAATGAAGATGCTGCATTCTAATGATGTATTCCAAGTTTACTGAATCCTATTAAATTTTCAGTTATCACATGACAAGAGTCACTTTCAACCTTCCATCACGAAAAGTGGGGTTTGTACGATGATATGCCAAGAGTGTCAGCCATGCTACATAGGACAAACTGGGTGGTCAGTCTTTACTAGTCTCAAAGAGCACCACAGAAGAGGCCAGACCCTTACTGTGCTAAATATTATTTGGACCGAAAGCACAAATATGTGATAAATGTAGAAGACTTACACAGAGAAGGAAAGGGTGCAAAACTGATTTTACTAGAAATTAATAAACAGATTTGTGTTTTCATTTATTTACTACAGAATTAGTTTCAATTATGTGTCTTTGAAGATTTCTGTGGGATATCAATGCAATAAAATCTGTTTCTGGCCACATAAGATTGCAGTATGAGAGCGACATTTCAGACGTGCTACTCCCTTTGCATCTTACCATGAAGTGCCAGTGTATCACAGTCCATCTAATTATATAGGTATTGAAGGAGGGCACTTAAATCTCACAACAGTACAACAGGAGCATGGTCAACCGTTTATGAAGCTGGCAACTCTTGTCCACCATCTGTTGCTGCCCAATGGGATGCCTCTCCTGTCTTCACTACTTCAAAGCCTGGTTACCATGCTGCACTGATCGCAAAACACTTATCTCGATGAAAAAACGTTCACTGACACTTGAGATACATGAGCTGATGAACTTCCTTGGTAAGTGTTTTGCCCTCAGTTCAACTGTCCACCCCTTTTAGATAATACCATAACTTCTACACAAGAGTGAAGCTGAAAGCAGTTTTTCATCACCGGTGGCCATCATTCATAAACAGATTACACAAAACCCATTTACATAACCAAAATTGTGATTCCAGTATACCAATCCCTATTCAAGAGAAAGTTTAGTAACAGGCAGAGAAAATGTTATCCTAATGAATGTTGTAAGGTTTTACAATACAGATGTAACTATTTCATAATTAAAATAATCCACACAGATAATCTTTACAGTTTAAGTTGAGAAGCGATACATTAAAGAAGTTTACATGTGCTCACATTTGTTTGGTGCTATCTTTGGAAAGAAGTGTTTCGTATAGTTTTTGCAATACACAATGTTTCACCGAGAACTCACAGTTGAATCAATAATTAATAATAATAATAATAAATCCCACAGATGCCCAGGAAAAGAATAGGCCTCTGGTATGTTCTGCCAGTCATAAAAGGCGATGAAAAGAACAATCCACTAATAAGGCTAACCCCCTTTTAGTGTGATTAATTGGTTCAGGACAGAACTAATGAAGCCTTGGACAAGCACTGTCATGGTCGAGGACGACACTTGAACCCTACGCCCGTCCACAATGGTAACAACACTGCTAGCCACACGGAAAATGATTTAAATCCAAAATAGAAGTGTTTTGCAGGATTTGCTTCCTGCGACCATTCTAGAAGGAAAACAAAGACAGAGGATGAGATGGTCAGATGAAGTTAACCGACTCCTCATGTTCTGTTATTACCAAGCAACAAACTTAAGAACCAACACAACTGGATACAGATCACATGTATACACAACATTTATTACCAGATACCCAGAATTAAAATTTTTAACAGAACAATGACTAGCTGATCAGATTCGTGTAATAATCAAAAATAACAGGATACCCCGGCCCGAATTAGAAAACATCAAACAACAAGTACAACAAATACTAGAACAAAATAATGTGCAATCAGAAGAAGAAGAAAATACAGTAATGGACACAAACAACCCAGAGCAAACAAACAAAGAACAACACGCATCAATTAAACAATCAGAGGAAAACGAAATCTTAAGACAGCCACCAGAACAAGCACAAATAGAACACAAAGTGACACACGTGTTAGATATAGAAGAAAAATTTCAGCTGACATATACAGAATACAAAGACACAAATACAGACATTAGACCATTCTTGCATAGACCACCAAATAACCCACAAGTCGAAACAACAATAACAACTATCAACACAATCATACACAACAAAATAAATGAAAATACCACTATGGAAGAGTTACAACTACTGGTTAATATAGGAGCACTCACTACACTAAATATACACACTAGGCAGAGATCAGAACAAACCAACACACAGAAGAAACCCACAAAACCAGCATGGCAACACAGGCTACAGATCAGAATAGAAAAACTGAGAAAAGACATCAGACAGCTAACACAATTTATAAGAAATGAAATATCAGACAAAAAACGAAAAAGGTTAGGTAAAATCTCACAACAAGAAGTGATAGAGCAATTAGATGAAAAGAGGCAGAAATCACAAGCATTGGCCAAACGACTTAGAAGATACAAAAAAAAAAGTGAAAATAGAAGGAAACAAAAGCAAACATTCAACACAAACCAAAAGAAATGTCCTGTCCTTTTTTTCCCCTAAGGTAAGTCTTTCCGCTCCCGGGATTGGAATGACTCCTTACCCTCTCCTTTAAAACCCACTTCCTTTCGTCTTCCCCTCTCCTTCCCTCTTTCCTGATGAGGCAACAGTTTGTTGCGAAAGCTTGAATTTTGTGTGTATGTTTGTGTTTGTTTGTGTGTCTATCGACCTGCCAGCGCTTTTGTTCGGTAAGTCACCTCATCTTTGTTTTTATAAATTATTTAACAGTTACATTGCAGACCCATACAAAGTCCCTGATACACTTACACAAGGAATAACTTATCTGAAACCTAAAGATCAAGCAGACACAGCAAACCCAGCAAAATATCGCCCCATAACACGCCTACCAACAATATACAAAATATTAACTTCAGTCATTACACAGAAATTAAGGAAACATACAACACAGAACAAAATTATAAATGAAGAACAAAAAGGCTGCTGCAAAGGAGCACGAGGATGTAAAGAGCAACTGATAATAGATGCAGAGGTGACATATCAAGCTAAAACTAAACAAAGGTCGCTACACTACGCATACATTGATTACCAAAAAGCTTTTGATAGTGTACCCCACTCATGGTTACTACAAATATTGGAAATATACAAAGTAGAGCCTAAATTGATACAGTTCTTAAACATAGTAATGAAAAATTGGAAAACCACACTTAATATCCAAACAAATTCAAATAACATCACATCACAGCCAATACAGATTAAGCATGGAATATACCAAGGAGACTCATTAAGTCCTTTCTGGTTCTGCCTTGCTCTGAACCCACTAGCCAACATGCTAAATAATACAAATTATGGATATAATATTACTGGAACATACCAACACAAAATCACACATTTGCTATACATGGATGATCTAAAACTACTGGCAGCAACAAATCAACAACTCAACCAATAACTAAAAATAACAGAAGTATTCAGCAACGATATAAATATGGCTTTTGGAACAGACAAATGTAAGAAAAATAGCATACTCAAGGGAAAACACACTAAACAAGAAGATTACATATTGGATAACCACAGCGACTGCATGGGAAAAACAGAGGCCTACAAATATCTAGGATACAGACAAAAAACAGGAAGAGATAATACAAATATCAAAGAAGAACTAAAAGAAAAATATATACAAAGACGAACAAAAATACTGAAAACAGAATTGGCAGCAAGAAACAAGACAAAAGCTATACATACTTATGCTATACCAATATTGACCTACTCATTTGGAGTAGTGAAATGGAGTAACACAGACCTAGAAGCACTCAATACACTTACACGATCACAATGCCACAAATATAGAATACATCACATACATTCAGCAACAGAAAGATTCACATTAAGCAGAAAGGAAGGAAGAAGGGGATTTATTGACATAAAAAACCTACATTATGGACAGGTAGACAATTTACGAAAATTCTTTATAGAACGAGCAGAAACTAGCAAAATACACAAAGCAATCATCATATAAATACATCGGCTACACCATTGCAATTTCATAACCACTTCTACAACCCTTTAGATCACATAACATCAACAGATACGAAGAAAGTAAATTGGAAAAAGAAAACACTACATGGCAAGCACCCGAATCATCTAACACAGCCACACATTGATCAAGACGCATCCAACACATGGCTAAGAAAAGGCAATATATACAGTGAGATGGAAGGATTTATGATTGCAATACAGGATCAAACAATAAACACCAAATATTACAAAAAGCATATTATTAAAGATCCCAATACCACAACAGGTAAATGCAGACTTTGCAAACAACAAATAGAAACAGTAGATCACATCACAAACAGATGTACAATACTACCAAATACAGAATACACCAGAAGACATGACAACGTAGCAAAAATAATACATCAACAACTTGCCATAAAACATAAACTAATAAAACAACACATTCCCATATACAAGTATGCACCACAAAATGTACTCGAGAATGATGAATACAAATTATTCTGGAACAGAACCATTATAACAGATAAAACAACACCACATAACAAACTTGACATCATACTCACCAATAAAAAGAAGAAATTAACACAACTAATCGAAATATCCATACCCAATACAACAAATATACAGAAGAAAACAGGAGAAAAAATTGAAAAATACACCCAACTGGCTGAGGAAGTCAAGGACATGTGGCATCAGGATAAAGTTGACATTATAACAACTATACTATCAACTACAGGAGTCATACCACACAATATCCACCAGTACATCAACGCAATACAGCTACATCCAAACGTATATATAAAACTACAGAAATCTGTAATTATTGATATATGTTCAATTACCTGAAAGTTCCTAAATGCAATGTAACATATACCGTACAATTAAAAGGAAGTCACGCTTGATCAAGGTCCTCGTCACTTTCCATTTTTAACCAGACATAACGTCTGAGAAAGGAAAAAATAATAATAATAATATGCTTACCCCTTTATATGATTTTGATTATATTATTACAAAGTTTGATGTGTAAATGTCTGTGATTGTTACCCCCAATAAAATAAACATTTTAAAATAAAATAAGCAGCAAAGAATGTTCAACAGTATTTGAAACTTACAGCATAGATACAATTGTGCAAAACTGCTACTCCTAGGGTAGAGCGTCGAGCTTCCATACTTGGACATGTGAACCATTCATCCAATGATGCATCATAAACATCCACAGTACGAACTCTTAACGAGCCATTAAAACCTCCAACTGTGTAAACACGGCCGCCAATCATTGAAAGCCCTGCCCTGAAAGAAGTAGGAAACAAGTATGTAAGATTTTCTGTGTGTTACTTTGTATGACACAATATGATGGCTGTCCAGACAATTCTGTCATCTTACAATTATGATGTGGTACATAATATCAACTGTACAGATTTTCTGGTGCCATTTGCCTTTAAAGTTCTCAATTCATCACCCAAACTTACATTAATTTTTACTTCAATTATTTATGTGTCAATGATCTTCTTTCATACAACAGATATCATGTGTACTTTATGATGAAATACCTTGTTCATTTGGTGTCTGTTGCACACTGCAGAAACCCTATTATTACGAGATGAATCAACACGTAAAAGTTGGTCAGATCATACTCAAATATTTACAAGTATTTCCTACACTCACTTATTGAAATATTTCCTGCTGATTCTCAGGAACCACAGAGCTTGATGAGTTGAATGCTTCTTCAGTTGCAAATATTCATGTACGAAAAAATGTACGAAAGCTTTGTGTCAAGTACACACAAGAATGGAGGCATTAGTTAAACTAGTAATAAGAGCAAATAGTGCAACATGTAAAGGTAATCACACACACCATACAGTCGAGGCATTGAGCACTAGACAGCTACACTTACTGGCAATTTCCTTCCTCCTCCATTTGTTAGTCTGTGAACTCGAAGTATCGACACTGCCAAAAGCTTAGCTACAAGTTCAGTCTTGTTTGTGTGTCTGTCCAGTACTCACTGGCTTGACCAGTTCATGTGCTGCTATCTTTAGCCATTCCACTAATTATATTCCACGCATGACATTCTGGCACTATATTAGAAACAAAGTACAGAGTGTCCAACACGCCGTAACGTGAAACTCTTATACTAAACATAATAAACAACCCAGACAATTCTGTTATGTTTTGGATGGCGGATTAGCTGTGGAATTTATTATTTCTAATGCTATATCAAATTAAATTTTATTTTTATTCATTTTTTTACTTCATGTGCTGACAACTGAAGACAGAGAAAGATTTTCAACTAACTGAAAATTCCAATGAATACTAAAGCACAAATCATGTGGTGGTATGCAGAACTAGAGTCCATTATTGCAAATTTAATGGTGTTTTTGTGAAGAGTAGCACAGACACCCTCCTGATGCCAAGAGAACTGAGGCAAGCAAAGTAGTTTTCCTAGAGACAGGATTTGTTTTAAGAGACATGGTGATGCAACATCAACAACATCAGAGGAGGCTGTTATTCACATTTCAGATATGTTTGCAAGACGCATTAAGAACTCCATTCGTATGGCATCATGTGAGCTTGGTGTCCCAAAACCAACTACCTATGATTTACTACACAACTGCCTTACACCTTATGCAAACAAAGTGCAATTGTTACATGAGGTGAAACCTGATAACAAAACCAAATGCACAATGTTTGCTGAAGATGCTCTTCAGCACACTGAACAACAACTTCTTGACTAAGACTACATTTTCCGATGAGGCAACAATTCACCTCAGGGGAAATGTCAACAGACACAATGTGTGAATTTAGGGTAATGATCATCATCATGAGACCACAGAGCATCAATGAGACAGCCCACAGGTCAACGTTTGGTGTGACTTAATGGAGGATGAAATTATTGGACCTTTTTCCCTTGCGGAGACAGTTGCCACTAATCATTCATGGCTTGGTATTTCAGAAAATTTTTTGTTCACTCTGATAAGACATCAACGTCCACACCTGCTCCCAGCAGAATGGAGCACATTTACACTGGCATCTGGATGTTTGTAACACAATGAGTGTTGAATTCCCACAAAACAAATGCTAAAGAATACCTACAGAGATCCTCCATGCCACTCCTGGGACTCATGAGCAAATGTGTGACTGAACAGCCAAAGCTTCAAAACTCTGTGTATGCAGTGTTATATGACTCTTCTTTATGCATCAAATACATGTTGTATTACTGAGGTATAAAATTCAAGAGTTATGTCTCATACACACAGTAGAGTTACTATTAATAAAATAGTCAAAGAAGTAACTTTGGAATAGCATTGCACTACTGCATTGTAAAAATTGTGAATAATCCAATATGTTTTTATAGCAACTGTTGTAACTCTATAGTGTAAGTGTACTAACTCAAACAACGAGTAGCACAAATGCCACCATGGCCAGCCTAGAGAGGTCATCTGACAATCTAGATGGATGGGGCAGCAAGCACTGTGCCATGCGAACAGTCCAATATACGCCTAGACCACCAGGCCCTTGGCCTCACTTATGTTTACTTGCTTATTGTATGCTCACCTATGAGACTGGATATTAATGTATTCTCTAGTTATGAGACTTTGTACTGTTCTACACTTCATTCAGTATTGTTGTGGATCTCGTAATGTAGAAGCAAAATAAAATTTGATTGACGTTATTTCTGATATTGTGTCTGTAAAACATTACATCACCAATAACAATAATAATCATTATTAAAAGGAAAACAATAGTGTGAATCAGGAATTCATTTCACCTCAGTCAACAGTGTGAAAGAGATAGTATTGTACTATTTTCAGCCCCATCCCATCCACATTAATATGAACATTATGATAAGAATTTCTGCGAGCAAGACTTCAGTGCTTACATAAGCAACAAATACATTCAATACTCTGCTTATGTTATGCCTTTTTGTCTATGGTTCAAGATGTCAGATTTGAAAAAAAGTTATTTTGAACACGAAAATCAGTCTGGCACCCAACGACAACTACTACCAAAAAAGGTGAAAATGGAAATCTGTCAGCAAACGTTGCGTACTCTTGTGAATGGATCGCCACCCGTCTCTATATGAGAAGGCCTGTTCATGCAAAACAGCTGGTGAAATCTGCTGAAGCAATCAATGAACAAGACCAGAATCTTCAAGGAAGAGAAATGTCAAATTTGTGAACCAACGGAGCATAAATTTCATTTCATGTTATGTACTACCTTCCATTTGCAGGCTCATATAGTAGATACTAATTCTTTAGGATGTTTGTGGTTGAATGTAAGAGACAGGTGTTGCACCTGGGAGTAGCACAGGATATTAACCATGTGACAAACAGTTGGGACTGGGTTAAGATATTTTATACATTAGGTGGGCAGTGGAATACCACGTAATGTGCCAAAATAATACTGCACAGTATGTTACATGTCATGTGTCACCTTAACTCATTAGAGAGAATTAGAGCCTTGGGTAATACGATAGCATAATGTACCATGAAGTTATACATGTTGTGTGTATTTTGCTGCAGAGAGAGAGAGAGAGAGAGAGAGAGAGAGAGAGAGAGAGGAAGCTGCCGTGTCTGGTGGCGTGAGGGACGCTTGCATTAACATGCTAGGAGGGGCAAACGTGCAGTGCAGACAGCTGGAGTGTGCCTGTATTGCACATCTAGGCGATTGAATTTAATAATCTGTGTGTTGTTAAAAGTGGCCTAATGCTACTGATTTATTTGTGTTAATGGTTTCAACAGGATTTTATATGGTTGTAATGGCAGTGCTGTTCTGGACAGAGATGAGTACGAAGAGTTCCACGAGTACATCTCACTCTGTACCGAATCAGGTTGTAAATATACTGTTTCAGGAAGTTCAACTTGAGCATGACTTACTGGTGATATCCGTGGTTCAGTCACCACACATAAAGAAGATAGTGAAATTTTACCAAGGTTCCGCAGGGCAACTTGTGTGAGGAAGTTAATTATAAATGGAATGAATTCACGTTAGATCATTTTGACAAAAAGTGGTTTTATCATAAGCCACTTATGTTGTGAAAATTTTGAAAGGCAGTTATCTGGTGTTGGCTTAGTTTCTGAAGCTAGTGTCTTGGTGTGAATGCTCTCATAGGGGGACCTGTTTCGATTTATTGGTGATTTTGGTATATAGCAGTCATGATATTCAAAGATGACCCACTGCGCTGAATTTATTATGCAGGTATTAGATAACATATACTGAAATTATTTGGCTTCGTCATAACACATTGTTAGCCACTAGCAAACACGGTCTAAATACGAGGTCTAAATCTGATTATTGAGTAACATTATACACTACAACACTGCTTTTACGTCCTCGGAATCAACATTTTCATGCTGTTTATGACATTTTTTACTGGTCCCGTCATATTTCCTATGCCCACAATGTTAATTTTCACCTGATTTTGCGTCAACACATTTATAATTTTCCTGCGATTTACATATTATGAAACAATATTAGTGGAGAAAAAAAGACGCTGGCATGATGGCAGTACAGTAGTGTTTAAAAATATTACGTGGTTAAGTTTCTTGACACCAGGGCACTCTACTTAGTGGATTTGAACCAGTAAATATGTAACAGTTGGAACAGTTCATGCTGTATCTCCTGCTTCTGCCAAGCTCTAATTAGCATGGTGGCTGATGGGTGTAACTAGGTTCATTCAAATGAAGATATCAGGACCAGTCACAACCATTTCCAAACTGTCTTTACTCTGCAAATGCAGTTTCGTGATTGTTGTTATCATCATGACACCTTTGTCAAACCATATTTAGCATGTGTTCGTAGATTTTCCCGGCGAATGAGATGCTTGAAGGTCTCTCAAGCATGCAGCCGGGTTGACTGGTCGTTGTAGAACGAATTTTCGACAGCGTAGCGTGCCATCGTCATCAGGTTACTCCTTTTGACTGATGTCCTAGGCCGGCGGGTGGTGTGGTCTATATACCTGTCGCCTCTCCCCTCCACTGACTCTGCGTATGGACCAAGGGATGTGCAGGCCGTGGTGGTGGGGGCAGCTTGCGCTGACGAGATGACTGATGGGCGTCAGTACGCATGCCGCCTTCGCCGGGTGTGGTGCCCCATTTCCGCTGCTCCTGCAGAACTTTTATTCCTGGATTCCACGCTTGGCTGATGTGAAATCCGTTGTCCTTGTTAATAAGGTTCTCGTGCCGCTGGATTTCAATTGCTTCCTTGTATACGCAGTTCCAAAAGCAGGATGTGTTGTGCAGGACTTCTGTGTTCTCGTATTTCATATGATGATTTGTCTCGAGGCAATGTTCTGCAATTGCAGATTTTGTAGGCTGTTGGAGATCTGTGTGCCATTTGTGTTCAGTACTCCTTTCCTCGATCGTACGAATGGTATGCCACACATATGCTTTCCCACACTCGCACAGTATGAAATAAACTCTAGATTTCCGGAGTCCGAAATCGTCCTTCACTGTCCCTACAAGGGACTTGATATTAGGCGGCAGGCGATAGACGCATTTGATGTTATGACGTCCTAGAATCCTGCCTATTTTTCCAGATATGTTGCCCCCATATGGTATGTAGGCTGTCGCTTTCTGTGGATCATCATCAGGTGTCGGCTGTGGTATGGTCTTTTGCTTGAAGGCGCATCAAATTTGGCGCTCACTACAGCCGTTCTTCTGGAACACATCCTTGAGGTGGTCTAGTTCCAGTTTTAAGCTTTCTCCGTCGGAGATCACACAAGCTCTGTGAACCAATGTATTTAGTACTCCTTCCCTTTGTGACGGGTGGTGACAGCTGGAGGCGTGAAGGTACAGACCTGTGTGGGTTGTCTTCCGGTAGATGCTGTGACCCAGTGTTCCATCAGGCTTTTTCCGTACCAGAACATCCAAGAATGGTAGCTGCCCGTTTTTCTCCATCTCCATGGTGAACTGAATTTGGGGGTGGATAGAAGTTCAGATGTTGTATGACCAGTTGGAGCTCCTCTTCTCCGTGAGGCCAAATAACGAATGTGTCGTCAACATATCTGTAGAAGACTATTGGTTTTAGTTGTTCTGATTCTAACGCTTTCTCCTCAAATTCTTCCATGTACATGTTGGCCACCACAGGTGACAGAGGGCTACCCATAGGTATGCCGTCTGTCTGTTCATAGTAATGTCCACCAAAAAAAAAATATGTTGACGTGAGCAGAAAGTTAAATACTTTCGTGAATGTGGGCCCAAATTTCTTCTCAATAAGATCTAGCGAATCCTTGAATGGAACTCTCGTGAAAAATGATACAACATCGAAACTGACCATAAGATATGAACTGGCCAACTTGAGTTTCCCCATATGTTCCACAAACTGAGCCGAGTTTTTGGTGTGGTGCTCACATTTGTCAACCTATGGACTCAATATGGTGGTCAAGTGTTTGGCAAGCTGGTATGTTGGCGCTCCTATAGTGCTCACTGTCGGTCTCAGAGGAGTGCCCATCTTGTGTACCTTTGGAAGTCCGTAGAGTCTTGGTCGTGCAGCAGCACACGGCTGAAGTTTCTTCGCTGTCTTGTCTGTAAAGGTACTTAAATTATCTTGCACTGTATCCAACTGGTTGGATCCATCGTAATCTTCCTGTAAGCAGGGTCGTCCAAGATCTTGTACATTTTCTCTTTGTATTCTGCCACCGTTAGTAGAACGGTTATGTTCCTGCACAACACATCCCGCTTTTGGGACTGTGTATACAAGGAAGCAATTGAAATCCAGCGGCACGAGAACCTTATTAACAAGGACAACGGATTTCACATCAGCCAAGCGTGGAATCCAGGAATAAAAGTTCTGCAGGAGCAGCGGAAATGGGGCACCACACCCGCCGAAGGCGGCACGCGTACTGACGCCCATCAGTCATCTCGTCAGCACAAGCTACCCCCACCACCATGGACTGCACATCCCTCGGTCCATACGCAGAGTCAGTGGAGGAGAGAGGCGACAGTCACATATACCACACCACCCACCTGCCTAGGACATCAGTCAACAGGAGTAACCTGATGATATGGCACGTTACGCCGTCGAAAATTCGTTCTACAACGACCAGTCAACCCCGCTGCATGCCCGAGAGACCTTCAAGCATATTTAGCATGTTTCAGCATATGGCCACTTGGAGCACTAGTTGACACTGTCATTCACTTTCCGTTGCTCAAATGTTTTTGGTTTAAAAATACCAGTTAAATATTTTATTCATGCTGAGCAAAACGTGTTTCGAGAATTTATTCTGATTGTCAAGTGCAGTATTTACATATATATTTTTTGTGATGTTATACAAAAAATAATGTGACTGTTTGTTTGTTTGTGTGTGTGTGTGTGTGTATGTGTGTGGTTTTCTAGATAATTGATGAGGCACAGTGCCTGGTAACCTCAAAAAGACGACTACAGTGCAAGAGACTTCAAAAATCCACAAAATACTTTCATTATTTAAATAACGAGTGGCAGCTGCAGGCTTTCAAAAACATCAATTATGACATACGAAACTGAGTAAAATGTTCCTACTTCCCTGACAGTTATCAGTTCCAGTTACATTAGCGGTTTTTATTAGATAACAAACCCTCATCAGATCATAAACAAGTCACTGAAAAGGCTTTTGATGCCTGTTATGTACATATATCATACATAAAGTGCAAGGGGGTGTCTTATGCGTAACTTTTACAGCTAAAAAACATTATTTCGCTCATTTTACATTTTCCCACGTTTCACACAATTTTTCTGAAGTCCCTTGAAAAGTGTAAAAGTGGAGTTTTACTGTACTTAAACGAACCATTAACCCGTGTGATGGATAGTGTTGGTATCCAACTACAAAATATTTGCGGTGAGTGTCTATCTAAAGGTAAATACTGGGGAGAACTATTGTAGAGTACACGTTAAAGCCAGAAGAAGAAGATCAGCTTTGATTAATCCAGTTTCATTTAGGACTCAAGTGGGTGTGGGGAACTAGTGTTTATTTGTTATTTTTTCCTCCTTCCTGATTAATAGGTCAGCTGAATAATAGGTTTGGGGAAACATGGATATCTGTAAGTAGCAGAGCACTATCTGTATGTGACTATTTCCTCTAAACTACACTGAATGTGAACATTTAAAAACAGTAACTAGAGTCCCAGCATGTTATTTAATTTCCAAAAGAAATAAAGAAATATTTCATTATCATTTTCTCAATCTGTAGTATGAGGGCTATTCAGAAAGTAGGGAACATTTTGGCATTAAAGAAAAACTAAGTACAAGAACTACATTTTATCATATACACCTGAAAGAGCAGCTGACATACTACTTTTCCACATATTCACCAAACACACTGAGGCATTTATCATAGTGGTGGACAAGCTTTGAAAGACCTTCATCATAAAATTCTGCCGCCTGAGACTTCAGCCAATGAGTCACGCCCGCCTGGAGTTCCGCGTCGTCATCAAAGCGCTGCGCTGCAAGCCTGTTCTTCATCTTGGGAAACAAGTGAAAGTTGCTTGGTGCAAGGTCGGGGCTGAAGGGCGGATGAGGGAAAATTTCCCATTTGAATGAATTGAGGAGTTCTTTTGTGCTATTTCCCGTGTGAGGTTGGGCATCCACTCTTCACGTTGGTTCCACCATTTTTAAACCGAATACACCATTTCCAGATGGATCATTCACTCATTACATTGTTTCTGTACACTTCGCACAATTCACGATAAATTTCTATAGGTTTTAGGTTTTTTGCCAGCAAAAACCGTATCACAGACCACATATCACAACTGGCGGGATTTTCAATGGCAGTGCACATTTCAAATTCGAATATAAAAAAAAACCAGATGTGCAGAGACGTTCCCGTTGTTGCGGATGGATGCCAACTGAGCTGCCGATCATGCATATACCAAAATATACGCGATCAGCGCACGCCTAGCAGTGTCAGGTGAAAATGTTCCCTACTTTCTGAATAGCCCTCATATAAGGAAAAAACACATAAGAAAGAAATAAAAACATTGAAAGAAATAATATTTGTTAAATGATTTAGTATTCAAGAAAGAGCTCTCTTTCAGATACTGTCTCAACAAATAGATATCTAAACAGCAATCAAAGATAATCATACACAGAAAGAAACTAAAGTCAAATAATAAGCACAATATAATAAGGGATTTCATTAATCATGGGTATAATTTTAGCAAGTTTATTGGCACGTATTAAAAACAAAATCGAAAAAGATATAAACTAAAAATGAAAAATATGAAAAAATATTTAGTTGGCTTATGAGCAAAGAATTACCAAGAGTGCTAATACTATATTTCTAACTGGCTGATAGCTGAGTTCTGTTTACAAGGAATGTTGAGCTTGGAACAAAAGAAGGGGAACAGCTCATAATTTTTCTAAGTGTTACTAAAGAGAAAATATAATAAGTAACTTTACAGGTGAATCTACTTGCTCTTGAGTACAAGATCAAAATTAGGACTTTTAATCAGTGGCAATTAAAGGTTACTAGCAACTTTGTAGTGATAACTGTTTGTTTGAGAAGGGTTGCAGCCAGTGATACAGTATTTTTCTGCACTGCATTTTGCAAAAAGCCTAGCAATATCGAACACATTTAACATTTCAGAATCTGAGATTTGTTCTAATATGATCTGAACAACTGATTATTTACACTTGAGAATAGAAGCAATGTAATCAAACTAACAAATTACATGCTTAATTTAAAGTATCATTGAAGTTTGAGTAATACTTGTATATTGTTTAAGACTACAGCAAAACAGTTGTGAGATTTTTCTCCTAGTTTTATTATGTTATAGTATCACAAGTAATTTACTGCAGAAAAACTTAACAGCAAACTTAGATAATAGTACCTTGGAATTCTGAAGGTACATCTTTGTCGGACTGTGTTAGTCCATTAGCTTGTTACGTATACTGTACTGGTGAAGAGGGATAGTAATTTTACACTGCCAAACGGTCAAGACTAGCACAATGAAAATCTTTAAATTTTATTGGGTTGGTGCAGATCACTAATTGTAGTGGTTCGTCATTGACAGTTCAATTCTTTATCTGTCTGTGTCCACCAGCTGGTTTATAACCCATTAAGATTTGCTGCATTACAACCACTTTGGAGAGTGGGAAGGATTGTGGATGGAATGTACCTCATTTCTAGATATGATAACAGACAGTCAAAGCTTTGGTGAAATACGTGGTTAAGCTGTTCCAGTCTGGGGTGAAACTGAGAGATTAGCAGGGTGCTCCTTTGCAGGCAGTTCACAGGAGTGACTGAAGGTTAGTGGCCTATGTGGATATGGTGCAGGAGATCTGTTTGCAGACTAGATTTCAAGGGTAATGTGGCCTTTCTGTGAGGCATATGAAAGTCCCTCAGCACACTGGTCAAGGATTGCTTGTCACTGCAAATGCACCATTTGTAAATGGCTAAACTCTATGGGAGAAACTTGTTAGTGCAGAAGGGATGGAAACTATTAAAAATGAGGTACCATTACTGGTTTTTTAGTGTGATATGGGCAGAGGTTTTTAAGGAGCCATGAAGAGGTGAAAGTCAACATGCGGGGGGTTGCACACTAGATTTACAAGGATCAGACCAAGTGGATAGGAGAAGTGTTGAGGCTGTGGAGAAATGAGGACAGAGCGTCTTGCCTTGGATCCAAATCATGAAGATATAACTGATGAACCTAAACCTGACAAGGTTTAGAATCCTGGATAGCTAAGGAAGGTTTCATCTATGTTGCCCACAAGCAGGCTGGCATATGAAAGTGCCATGTGTCTGTCCATGGTCATGCTGACGATTTGTTTTTGAAGATCTTAACATCGAAGAAGTTGTGAGTAAGGATATACTTCGTCAGGTGTGCAAGAAATGAGATGGTAGATTTGGATTTGGCAAGACATTGGGGAGAAACAATGTTCAGTGGCCGTAAGGCTGTGGGGCATTGGAGATATTGATGCACAGGGAGATAGTGTCAACAGCAATGAGTAGGGATCAAGAAGATAATGTTGTGAGGATGGTTGAGAGGTAACAAAGAAAATGGTTTGTGTCCTGGATATCAGAACCTAAATTGCAGTCGATGGGTATAAACTGTTGGTCAACAAAAGGTAAGACTCTTTTGATTGGAGGACTGTAACTAGTAATAAATGATCATACATAGCACGATGGTTAAATTTACAGATTTTGAAAAGATTGGGGAAGGTTCTGACATTCTTGTTTGTCTGGAGGTCCACTGCCCTGATAAACATTAAGACCGTGATAATCCGGCAAACACAATTGTGAAGCAAGCACAGACTCTTTCCTGTATTCTTAGGACAATGTGGTTCCTAGCACTGTCAGACACCTTCAAAAAATATCAGAACTGTTCTATGCAGAACCTCGAACTACTGTCTACCTAACTGAGCCTTGATGAAAAGTGATGTAAATGATGATGACTCAACGACTGATCAGTCTGAAATTGTACAAGTGATAAACTCTGCATTGACCAATGAACTGAGTGCGTTTTAGGCCAACAAGTTGACAAATAGATCAACACTGACAGAAATTTTGCTATAGAAAACAACTGTCTAACGATGTGATATTACAAGGTACTGTATTTTGAACTCACAGAAGGCACCAGAAACTGAGAGTGATAAAAAAGAAACACTTACAACTCACATCTCTTGGCTTCAGAAACCTTAAACACTTTTGTTTTGTAAAATTCTCTGGCAGTGGCCCACAATACAGTACTTCTGAAGTTATGAATCTGAACATAAGAAAAAATTATTGTCACAAAAAGAGCTCAATCCATGGAACAAGTTACCATACCTGGAACGTACCAGAGAGCTCAGAAGAAAATTTCAGCTAAACCATCAGTTGTTGATATAGTCTGACATATTCCACACCATCGATATCATTAGATATCTTTGCTACTCCTAAATATTGTGATTCCAATTACACTATGCCAAATTCTTGGTAAAATTTTCTTAATTAATTTGTTCTTGATCTTCTCAAATCAGTGGTGCTTATTTTACTTCACAACTGGCATACAAAAAGTTATTTAAACTTTTCTAAAATTTTGAGTCTCAAATTTATTTAACTGAGCAGTACAGTAATCGACTTTTAATTAAAATTTGTTTTTACAGAAAAGTTGTAAATACTTACTGTAATCTCTCTGTCATGTATAATAAATACCAGTTATTTCTTTCTGTACATTGAAACTATACGTTATGGTTAAAGCACTTTCTTAAACCAGTTTTTCATTAAAAACAATGTTGATAATCCAGTAAGCTTTTGGTCAAAAAGACTTATTCTGAATTAGACAAAACACACACACACACATTCATGCAATGCAACACACATACACATTACTACTATCTATGGCTGCTGGGGTAAGATAGTGTGCAACTGCACATGATTGGAAAAGTAATCTAGGTGGTGGGGGTAAGGAGGAGGCTGGGAGGGGAGGGGATAGCAGGGTAGGGGTGGGGGATGGTAAAGTGCTGCTTGTGGGAATAAACAGGGATGAAGTGCTGAGGGGACATGGCAACTAGGTGCAGTCATGAGAGTAGACAGAGGGCAAGGGGAGGGCGGGAGGGGCAGAAAACCGGAGAAGTAAAAAGACTGTGGATGCATTGGTAGAACAGAGGTTGTGTAGCTGCATTATACTGGAATGCAAACAGGGAAGGGGATAGGTGTGTAAAGGACAATGACTAATGAAGGCTAAGGACAGGAGGGTTATGGGAATGTAGGATATATTGCAGGGAGAGTCCACCTATGCAACTGAGAAAAGCTAGTGTTGATAGGAAGGATCCGGATGGCACAGGCTGTGAAGCAGTCACTGAAATGAAGAACATCGTGCTGGATGGCAGGCTCAGCAACAGGATGGTCCACCTGCTTCTTGGCCACAGTTTGTCTGTGGCCATTCATGTGGACAGACAGCTTGTTGATTGTCATGCCAAAAGAGAATGCAGCACAAAGGTTGCAGCTTATTTTCTACATTACACAACTGGTTTCACAGGTAACCGTTCCTTCGATGGTATACATGATGCTTGTGATGGGACAGGAGTAGGTAGTGGTAGGAGGATGTATAGAATAAGTCTTGCATATAGGTCTATTACAGGGCTATTGTGGACGAGGGGATAGACAAGGACTGTGTAAGTTCAGTGAGTGGCAAAATACCGCTGTGGAAGGGCTGGGAAGGATAATGTATAGGACTTTCCTCATTTCAGGGTACGACGAGAGGTAGTTGAAACCCTGGTGAAGAACATGATTCAGTTGCCCCAATCCTGAATGGTACTGAGTCATGAGATGAATGCTCCTCTGTGGTTGGACACTGGGACTTCAGTAGATGGTGGGTGACTAGAGAGATAAGCACATTATATCTGTTGCTGTACAAGGTTGGAAGGGTAGTTTTGGTCTGTGAAAGCTTCAATGAGACCCTTGGTATATTTCAAGAGGGAACATTCATCATCACTACAGATGTGATAGCCATGGGTAGCGAGACTGTATGGAAGGGGCTTCTTGGTATGAAGTGGGTGGAAGCTGTCAAACTGGAGGTATTGCTGGTGGTTGGTAGGTTTGATATGGATGTAGGTACTGATGTACCCATCTTTGAGGTGGAGGTCAACATCGAGGAAGGTGGCTTGTTGGATTGAGGAGGATCATATGAAGCAAATGGGGGAGATGATGTTGAGGTTCTGGAGAAATGTGGATAGGGTGTCCTCACCTCAGTCCAGATCAGATGATGTCATCAATGAATCTGAACTAAGTGACAAGTTTGAGGTATCGGGTGGTTGGGAAGGATTCCTCTACATGACCAATGAATAGGTTGGCATAAGATGGTGCCAAGCTGGTGACCATTGCTGTACCACGGATTTGTTTGTAGGTGATACCTTCAAAGGGTAAGTAATTATGGGTGAGTACCATGAAGGTTGGTCGGCAGTTGGGGAGGGTAATGTTCAATAGTGGCAGTGCCATGGTCATTATGGATGTTAGTGTAGAGGAAGGTGGCATGAATAATGACAAGCAGGAAACAGTGTGATAAAGAATAGGAACTTTGGAGAGTCGGTGGAGGAAAGGTTGGTTGGTTGCAGGTAATAGGCTGAAGTTGTTGGACTAGAAGAGCACAGATTCTTTCAGTGACGGCACAATAACCGGCCATTATGGAGCACCTTAGGTAGTTGGGGTTATGGCCTTCAGAAAGCATGTGGAAGGTAAGAGTGGGGAGAATGGTAGGGCTGAGGAGAGAGAGAGAGAGAGACCCAGGTAGAGGTTCTGAGATGGGCCTAAGGATTAGAGGAGAGACAGGAGATACTACTGGGTTTCTGGAATGGGGTCACTGTGGCAGGTTTTGTATGGAGTTCTTCCCCCCCCCCCCCCCCAGGTAACCCTTGTGATTCAAAACAACAGTGATGAACCCTTTGTCAGCAAGTAGTATTATAAGGTTGGGATCACTTATTAGGTGGTGGATTGCAGTTCTTTGAGTGGATATGAGGTTAGTTTGTATGGTAAGGCATTTGGAGAATGATGGTGAGGCAAGGTTCAAGGTCAAGAAATTCTGGAATGTTAACAAGGAGTGACATGGGGGTAGTGGGGGTGGATCACAGTTACATGGAGGAATGAAGTGAGTCAGTCAGGCAGGGTTCTACATTGGTCTTTGGTTGAGTCTGATTTGTAGGGGTGGTGATGAAAATTTATTTCTACTGTAGGGACTGGGAGAAGGAGAGAAAGACTACATCATGCCCAGCATGATTCACAATTGAATTTGGGAGTGGGGCAAAAAAAATAAGGCCTTTGGAAAGGACTGATACTTCTGTGGAGCTATGGCTTTTGGAGGAAAGGTTCATGACTGTGTTTCTGGTCAGTTTTGGTTCTGGATTCTGTATGGTGGTAGGAGCAATATTTTGAGGGTGGGGTAAAAGTAATAGCCTCGAGGCAGGGTTTGTCAGCCATGAGGGGACGTGAAGAAGGTCTGGAAGCTGTTTTAGAAGTGGTGGATAGCAGTCCAAGGTGAGAGATTTCTGAGGTAAAATTGTGCATGCTGTTCTAGTTCCTGAAGGGCAAGAGTTTCAATGTGGGAGATGTGAGCCAAGAATTTGGAATTGCACAGCAGGAGAATTTTACAGATTCATAGGAGTTATTACAAGGAAGTTTGGATCTCCAGAATGATATTTTCACTCTGCAGTGGAGTGTGTGCTGATATGAAACTTCCTGGCAGATCAAAACTGCATGCCAGACCGAGACTTGAACTCAGGACCTTTGCCTTTCACGGGCAAGTGCTCTACCAACTGAGCTACCCAAGCACAGCTCACGACCCGTCCTCACAAGTTTTACAGTCAGAATGTTATGACCTACTATTGATATAAACCTATCCAGACAATAATGGTGCCACCTGACAAGGACTGACAGCTAGTCAGACACACATATGTGGTGCATATAGTAACAGTGAGTGCGCTGTCCGTGTTTAGGATGGGGAAGGTGTGCTATCTATCTGAGTTTGTTGTGAAGAAGGATCGTGAGTTGTGCTTGGGTAGCTCAGTTGGTAGAGCACTTGCCCACAAAAGGCAAAGGTCCCAAGTTCAAGTCTCGGTCTGGCACACTGTTTTGATCTGCCAGTAAGTTTCATATCAGCACACACTCCGCTGCAGAGTGAAAATCTCATTCAAGAAACAACCCCCAGGCTGTGGCTAAGCCATATCTTTGCAACATCCTTTCTTCCAGGAGTGCTAGTTCTGCAAGGTTCACAGAAGAGCTTCTGCGAAGTTTGGAAGGTAGGAGACGAGTTACTGGCAGAATTAAAGTTATGAGTAAAGTTATGAGGACGGGTCGTGAGTCGTGCTTGGGTAGTTCAGTTGATAGAACACTTGCCTGCGAAAGGCGAAGGTCCCGAGTTCGAGTCTCAGTCCGGCACACAGTTTTGATCTACCAGGAAGTTTCAAGTTTGGGTCTGTTTCACATGGTTTTGCAAGACTATGTTGGTGAGGGTTAAGGACTTGGTGGGATCTGAACAGATGGAGGTCACTATGGAAGGAGGGGTGCAGGCAGAGATGGCCATTTGAGGGGATTCCATGAGCTACAAAACAACACAGGAACAGTATGAGAGACTGGCTTCTGGCTACGGATAAGGAAACTTTTCTGTATTGACGCAGACGGAAGGAGCAAGGATCCACGGTGGAGGATAAAAATGTATAAAAATATGTAAGTAACGTAGAAATATGTGCGAAAAATCACAAAAAAGCACAAAAATACATGGGAAAAATCACAAAAATGACATAACTGATGAAGTATGAGGAAACAGAGTTGGCCAATAATGAAATTTAAAAAAGAACTGAAATCAACATGAAATCACAATGAGATCAAAGATAAAAATAAATAAAAAGATATAATGGGGGTTACAGGTTTTTGGGCAGATTGTATGGAGAGGGCAGACAGCAGATATGACTAGATTAGGTGAGGTTAGTATTGCGATCTGGAATAAGAGAGGAGAAAGGGGAGAACAAGAAAGGTACAGAAAATAACATGCAAAAATATGTGAGAATTACACAGAAAGAGTGATCATTTGAAGGTATAGGATTACGATATTGGTTGGAGTAATGTGGGACATAAGAGGCTGCATCAACAATCAGCACGGTTTTGTGGCCATGCATTCTGCATGGACAAGATGGTTGATAGAGTGTGGCACATAAGTAAGAGCAGGCAGTGCGGTTCAGATTGTGACAAGTAAAACACAGAAAAGAAGATAAAGAAAAGGACAGACACTGAGTATAGTAATGCATATGAAAATAGTACCAAACGAAAATGGCACTGGGTTACGAGATGGAGGAAAAGCCATTAGGCAAAATCAAAGAAAGGAAAATTCAGGCTGGAATAATGAAAAGGATAAATTGCTGCTCACCATATAGTGGAAATGCTAAACAAGTAAGATTCATCCAAAAGACCTCCTTCTGAATTAGTCCAAAGAAACACACACACACACACACACACACACACACACACACACACACACACACACGACTTCTGCCTTGGGCTGCTGGGGACAGATTGCGAGCAACTGCGGATGATGGGAGAAACAATCTGGATGGTGGCAGTAAGGAGGAGGCTGGGAGGGGGAGGGATAGCAGAGTAGGAGTTGGGGATGGCAAAAAGCTGCTTGTGGTAACATACAGGGATGAGAGCAGACGGGGTTAGGTAGCCAGATGCAGTTGGGAGGTTAGACAGAGGACAGAGGGAGATGGGGGGCAGAAAAGGAGAGAAGTAAAAAGACTCTGGGTGCTTTGGTGAAATAGAAGGCTGTGTACTAGTGAAATGCTGGAATGTGAACAGGAAAGGGGGATAGATGCAAAGAGGACAGGGAGTAGAGAATGAGTAACAAAGCTTGAGGCCAAGAGGGTTACAGGAACATAGGATATATTGCAGGGAGAGTTCTCTCCTGCACAATTCAGAAACGCTTATAGTCCTATCTGCTGACAAGGGGTCCACCCTGTTGTTTTGAACCACAAGGATTATCTGGTGGAAGGACTCTGCCAGCTGTCAGATTTACCCACCTACAAAACCTGCCACCCACAGTGATCCCATTCCAGAAATCCAGCAGGATCTCCAGTCTCTCCTCAAATTCTCAGGCCCACCACAGAACCTCTCCCCAGAGTCTCTCCCCCCCCCCCCCCCCCCCTCTCTCTCTCTCTCTCTCTCTCTCTCTCTCTCTCTCTCTCTCTCTCTCTCTCACACCTATCACTCCTACCTTCTATAGGTTTCTCCTAAAGTCCACAAATCACTCCCAGTACTCCTACCTTCTACATGCTCCCTAAATTTCATAAATCCAAACACCCAAGATGCCCCACAGTGGCCAGTTACTGTGCCCTCACTGAGAGAATCTCTGCTCTTGTAGACCAACACCTTCAGCCTATTACCTGCAACCTACCTTCCTATATAAAATATGCCAAACATTTCCTCCACCAACTCCTCACTGTTCCTTTTCCTTTACCATATGGTGCCCTGCTCGTCACTACTGATGCTACCTCCTTTTACACAAACATCACTAATGCAAATGACTTTGCCTTTATTGAACAATACCTTTCCCAATGGCCAGACAATTCCAAACCTACAATCTTCCTGGTCTCCATGTCATCACCCAAAATTACATCTCCTCGAAGGCATCACTTACAAACAAATCCGCAGTATGGCAATGGTCACCAGATCGGCACCATCCTATGCCAACCTATTCATTGGTCATCTAGAGGAATCTTTCCTAACCACCCAATATCCCAAACTTGTCACTTGGTTCAGATTCATTGAAGACTTCTTCTGATCTGGATCGAGGATGTGGACACCCTATTCACATTCCTCCAGAACCTCAACATCTTCTCCCCCATTCGCTTCAACTGATCCTTCCCAACCCAACAAGTCACCTTCCTTGAAGTTGACCTCCACCTCAAAGATGGGTACATCAGTACCTCCGTCTACATCAAACCTACAAACAACCAGCAATATCTCTACTTTGAAGGCTTCCACCCACTCCATACCAATAAGTAATTCCATACAGCCTAGCACCAGTGGCTGTCGCATCTGTAGTGATGACAAGCAGTCCCTATAGAAATGTATAAAGGGCTCAGTACGGCTTTCAGAGACAAAAATTACCCTCCAAATCTCGTACAGAAACAGAGCTCACATACCTTACCTCTCCAGTCACCCACCACCTCCCTAAGTTCCACCTCCAGCAATGAGCTCTGAAGCCAATATTTAATCACATCCCAGATGTGATCAGTCAGGTTCAGATCTGGCGAGTTGGGGGACCATGAAATTGCACTCTTGACCTTATGACATAACATACTACCTTGCAGAAAAATGCCATCAGGAAACATGATTGTCATGACACACTGTACATAGTCTGCAACCAGTATATGATACTCTTGGCCTTTGGCTGTTAAGGTGTTGAACGAGTCACCAGCTTGTCTCCGCAGTAAGGGTGTCAAGGAGCTGTTCCCCTGGAAGACAATGGATATGCGCCCTCCCATTGGCATGACGAAGAAGGTGTCAGGATTCATCAAACCATGCAATGCTCTGGTACTGCATCAATGTCCAGTGCCGATGGTCACATGCCCTTTTTAGTCGCAGTTGCCGATGTCGTGGTGTTGACATTGGAAAATGCATGAGTCATCGGCTGCAGAGGCCCATCGTTAGAAGTGTTTGGGCCACTGCATATTCAGACACATTTGTATTTTGCCCAGCATTAAAGTCTGATGTTATTTCTGCCACAGTTCGTCATCTGTCCTGATTTTTCCAGTCTGCCCAGCCAACGACACCCAACATCTGTAATGAGGGAAGCTGCCAACCCCACAATGTATGGACGCCGTTTCACCTTGGTTTCGCCATGGACGCCGTTTCACCTTGGTTTCGCCATGTGTTGAAGACACTCACCATAGCACTCCTCTAACATCCAACAAGTTGTGCAGTTTCTGAAATGTTTGTGCCAAGCTTCTGGGACATCACAATCTGCCCTCAGTCAAACTCAGATAGATAGTGCACCTTCCCCATTCTACACACGGACAGTGCACTCACTGTTACTATATGCACCACATGTGTGTGTCTGACTAGCTGTCAGTCCTTGTCAGGTGACGCCATTATTGCCTGGATGGCTTTATATCAATAGTAGGTCATAACATTCTGACTGACCACTGTACTGTAAAATTATCTATATGAGGGGAAAAAATAATGGCACCAGACTGCACAAATGGGGGAGGAGGTGGAGGAGGAGGAGGAGGAGGAGGAGGAGGAGGAGGGGGGAGAGAGAGAGAGAGAGAGAGAATTTGCAGTACTGACAATGAGCAAGTCTGAATTCCATTACAATGAGCAAGTCTGAATTCCATTATGTCTTGAAGAATATAGAGATAAAATGAAAGAACAACTGTACTAAGTCATGTTGGAAAACATTTCAAGTACAATTTATGTAATAATCTTTGTAATGAGAAACCAATCTTCAAAGAACAATCACTAAAAAATGATTAAAAAGGAGGAAAGAAATGGTGCATAACCACTGCAATTTGTCATATGCATATATTAAAATGTGTTTATGCAGTGAACACGAAAAACTTATGTCTCTCTTTTATCCAAGCACTAGTTAATTTTATCTAACTGTGTACAGTATCTGAATGAAAAATGAGGTCATATATGTCATCAGTGAAGTGTATTACCTGCAGCGGCGTGTAGGCATTTCAGCAACTTGATACCAGCGTTCTTCTTTAAAATCGTAGCACTCTACACTTCGAATAGCTTTGGGTGCTTGCCCTCCCACAACCAGTAAAACCTGGTTGGAAAAAGCAGTATTTTAAATAAGAGTTCAACACCTTAGTACTGTAAGTTCAAAGTGACATGTTTTATTGCAAGAGACAGAAATATAGTTTGCACAAATATGTTCAATTTGAAACAGATCCTGAATACACTTTTAACTTTCAGCCGTATTCATCTTAACATGTTCTATAGTGCATGTATCATGTTTCAGCTTTCACAAGACATCCAGCACAAAAGCTGGACTCATGATAGATTACACATTGACAGCTGGTTTATGGCCAAAGTGACACTAGTGTTCGCTTGGGGAGCCAAGTTGGCAGGGGTGCCAGAATCTGTATGTATGGTGTTTCTTAGTTAGTAGTGAAAACAACCTATTTCCACACTTACTAGATTTCACTATATTTTCAAAGATCTTTCCAGAAGCCCAAGGAATGACAACTAATGTATGAGATAGGGAGAGAGAGGGGGAGGGGGTAGGGAAGCCGCACCAATTATATGTCGATTGTGTGAAAAAATGTTCTCCACACCGCTCTGCACATATTTTCAATATTCAGAAAATGTAGTGAATAACGTGACCAATTAAACCCATTATTTTCCCCTGGTCCATGATTACACAGCTTATGCCTTTATCAATGACTGGTAACAATGAAGTCCCCATGTCCAACAAACTGGACATTCACAATCACAGATATTATACTCTGATTAAAATTACTGCTGTTGCAGGGGACAGTGTTGCCAACATGTAACCAGCCATGCTCCACAAAATGCTGCACATACCTACAAAACAGGCAGCACAGCAAACATATGGCACTCGAAAAAGTGCTACTCGCTCACAGCTGGCTCCCATCACTCAACTCACTGAAACATCAGTCACAAAGTAATTTTAATCGGACTATATTTCATGGAATTTTAAAGTCTCTAAAGCATTAATAACCCTTTAAGTGGTCAGGCTTTGATTGCTATTTTCTAAAGCTATCTGTTCTGTTGCACAGCATGCATATGGGAAATGGAACTTGACAATGTAATTCAAGGCTTAGCAACTCGCTGATTTTGAGAATAAACACTTGTGCCTGCTCAGGCTCCTGCTTGTAAATAGACCATTTGTGGAATGGTGGGGAGTGAGGGAAATTAACACACATCATATAGCCCCAACAACACAGGAGCAGTGTTAACTTTGAAACAGGGGAGGGTCAGTTTTGACAGCGGTGCCACCTAATGGCAGCAATGGTTAGTCGGCATTCTGTAACACTGACAATGTCTTCATATTTCAATCTGTAGTGGGAGGAATCTTATCATTTCTTCTTGTAGAAGATAGCTTTGCAAAATGTTTAGTGTCTCATACAATGTTGAACACTTTCAGGAAGTTCAATTTACAACTGTACTACATGACTTGGCAAGTCAAACAATACGGAAATGGAAAAATACAAAGGACCCGAGCATTTGCAAGAGGTTTTAAAACTTAAAAGGAAGCCCTCTGAAGGGGAAGAAGAAGAGGAAGAAAAATCAAGTGAATGTGCTGTTTGGATGAGCTACAAAACTGCACTACTTTTACGAAAGTCCTTGCCCTTTCATGGATCATGATTTAATAAAAGAATACTTGGTAGCTGCAGCTGAACATTTATGTCCTCTCCAGGTAGAATGATTTGGCATAATACTATTATTAAACATGGCAATCATATGCCCCACACATTATGTCAGATGACATTCAGGGCCAGCTTGCAATATATTTGCAGTGTGTGTCGCCTATTCTTTAGAAATCTATGAAAATGTAGATATCACAGGCTCACGGCTGAAACATTCTTAGCAGTGTTGAAGAAAGTAAAAAAAATCTATATATTTGTCATGCAATTTATTAGTTTGTGTGTGTACAGTTATGGAAAAATGTCAGGATTCACAGTGTAACTGAACGGAAAAATGAAAAAGCTACCAGTCCTCAATGTGCACTGATTTGGAGCTTGAGCTAATTGATACTTTAATTGACAAGGAGTATAAAGACAGTACAGATTTCTCCACGCATTTATGCCAGGCTCAATTTTCTCATTCACACAAATCTACATGTCTCCCCACTGTATCCCCTGTGACAATGGAAAGGGGAGGGAAGGGGTAGTACTCACTGCTTGCAGACCTGCGATCACCATCTGCTCGCAGAGCATGTTTGCTGTGAAGCCCTGATATAATTCTTTTGGTATGGGAACTGTTGGTCTGCCTTGATGCAAACACTTTGTTCCTCTAAACTAGTTCCAGTGGTATCTTGCAAACAATAATGGTCTTTCTCATTCTGAAACACATGAAATGTACACTAGGGTGTAACGTACATTTTAAATATGATTTTAATTAGTTTCATGTTTCTGTTCATTGCTGCACTTTAAAATTTTTCTATGCCTTACACAGCACTATTCACAGTGTGTCATCTGAAATGAGAGCTCCTGTTGCAAAGAAAATTTGACTCTAAATGAAGTCTATATTGTGAAAGTCTGAATTTGTGGCAGCAATGTACTTCAGCCTGATAGGTGAGTGCATCGCTGCCATTGCACGCTACGCTTACTCGGCCATTGAGAGCTTGTGAAGAGGTTTCTGTGCTGCGGGTGCCATGGGAAGCAAATTGTCGTGTGTTGTTTTCACAACGCCTGCAGATTGTTGTGTTCTGCGCCCCGCAGCATGGGAAAGAAGTATGCACAGAGGAAACCTGCTGCTCCGAAGGGTCCTTCGGTTGTGCAACTCACTGAGTCTGCCGACCAAGCAAGGAATTCCCGAGAAAATGAGTCGCGGCCTGTCCCCCCTTTGTACGTCAAGTGCAAAGGCGGGTGGACAGCACTGTTCAACACTATGACGAATTGCACTAAGAACGAGGTGGTCTATGAGTCTGTCGATACAGACTCGCTGATCTGCGTTCAAGCTGCAAATGTGGCCGACCACAGGGTGATCAAGGTCGCAGTGGCCGACCACATTGTCGAGGCGGTGCCGGCGTGAGAAGGCACCTTCCGTAGGAAGGATGAAGATGACCAAGGCACTCCAAAGGGGGTTACCTTGGTGCTGTGACGAGACAGTGGTCGGGGAAGGGCTGCTGCGAGCCAGGTTTGGTAATGCAACCACAAGGTTGCACAACCGGACCAACAAGAAGAGGGCGCCGCTCTATGCCGTGCCCGTCCAAATGGCCGATGGCTGGAGCGACATCTTCGACTTGCGGAAGTTGCTGGGCTTCCCCGTTATGACGGAGGCTCTCCCGACCGCTATGGAGCCCCAGCCCCAGTGCTTCAGGTGCCAGGGCGTGGGCCATGTTGCGAAGTATTGCTGCAACGTGGCGCAGTGCTCAGGCGACACAACAGACGCGCCTGCGACCGCGGCAGTGACGTTCTGCCAACTTGCGTACGGGGTGGTGGCCCACATGTCGCCAACTGGCGCGGTTGCCCAGCTTTCTCAAGCCGCAACTGTGCCGAAGGCAGCGAGGCAGCCACAGCCGCACCGATGCAGTGGAAGAAGAGAAGATGACGTCAGAAACGACGTAGGGCGCAGACCAGCCCGGCACAGCTGAGGGTTGACGCAGTAGCAGCTCCACCTGCCAGGGGCGGGGCCGAACGCCCAGAAACGGGCAGTCAGGATGCAGCTCGTGCCCCCAAGAAGAACTGTGGCCTCAAACTCGGCACCACCGTGAAGGAGGCCACTGCAGCTCTTAAAGCCGTCATGGCGGCAGAGAGGGCTGCCTTCGCAGCCGCCGTGGCTGCAGAGAAGGAAGAGGCCTTGAGGCAACTGTGTGCAGTCTTCGCCCAAGGCCTCTGTGCTGCCAAACCTGTGAACACTCCTGCGACCTCGCAGAAAGACGTTCGCGTGTCTGTCCCAGCGGCTGCCCCAGCAGCACCACAAGTGAGGGGTACAAAGAAGACAACTGCCGCCTCAGCAGCATCGGCGGTGACGTTGACCGCCGCGAGGGCGGCCCCCGCAAGGGGCTGAGAAGCCAAAGATGCAGCCCTTATCACGCAAGCGCGAGCAAGCAGCGTGCACGTCTCTGAAGCTCAAGCGGCGCAGCTCACCGAACAAGCACAGCTGCTTGAGGCTAAGATACGGCAGAGCTGTGCCTTGCAGTAGAGGACGACGACGCCGAATGGCGGTGGGCTGCCGCTGTTCAGCAACCAGTCTGATGAAGCTGTGCTGCCATTGACGATACAGCACAGCAGAGGGCATAATGGCAATGCGCGTGTTGCTGCACCAATTTTCTTTTTACAGGGACGAAGCCACTGCAGCAGGACCAGGAGAATCCATACGAGCCCAGCTGCAGCAACTGGAACACGCAGCAACATAGGAGGAGCAGCAACAGCAGCTGGCCCAGGAGACGACGCCGGCGCCAGCAGCAGCAGCAGCAGCAGCACTCACCTCCTCAACAGGACTGATCATTCTATGACAATCTGTGCATTGCTTCTATGGTACTGATGCATGATACCCAACCAGTAACATAACCTTACCTTGCACGATCTGTCACAGATAGCAAGAAACCGCTACTGCCCTTACTACCCAACCTGACACTGTCGCAGAGGTTTTTTTCCCTTGGCACTTTTTTCCGTCTGCCCTTAAAAACCGCTCTTCTTTCAAGCTTGATTCTGTCAAGCTTTTTCCATCATTTCTATCACCCAGATGCACCTGTGTTAATGGGTAACCTTACCCAGATGTATGGATAACATCGCAGTTCCTTGCTCCTGCGATCTCCTCGATTCTAATTACTAACAATGCAGAGGTGACAGCAGATCTTTTGAGTTGGTCACCATGCTTTGCGAGCGTGGAGGGGCTCCCATCTTTATAAAAATGTGTCAGCAATGTGATGTTCTCATAAGCTTTAACAAACTGGTTGTCCTTGATTTACTAGTTGGCCGGTTTGGGAACTTAATCTTTATGCATAGCTGTGCAGCTGATCTGTCCTCTGTAAATGTGTAATAATGTAAAACAAAGTGTTTCAAAGTGGGCCTACAAATACCATATTAATTTTCTACAGACCAGGTCAATCAGAAGAGCTTATGTGAATGAAGACTAACCCTTCCAAGAAGGGGGGGGGAGAGATAAAATCTCAATTTAAGTTCCAAAATATACAGCCAGATCCCAATTAAACAGTGCAAATTGAGCATTCTTAAAAGAAAATCATTCTTCCAGGTTCCCACTGAGAACAATGATGTTGATAAATGGCCCAAACTATACAATTTAAATAACACATGACATTTAAGAAGCCACTCAAAGAGATATGTTAGTCCTTATATTTTGTACACAGTGTCTACAACATCATCTGAGTGTTGGTTCGTGTAAACGATAATCCATTGGTAATGAGTAATTCAAGATAAAGTTTAATTCATATGGAGCCATATACAAATTACAACAATGATAGACACATAAGAATACTGACAATTATTAAGGATGTTAGCCTTTCAGTACTATGCAAGGAATCTTACCTTTGGAAGACCAACTGGCTGTCTGGGTTTCGTTCTTGGACTTTTGAACAACAACTTCTGTTCACCTTTAAGTAGATGGAATTTTAATGCTTCAATTAAAAAATCTTTACCTGCAAGCAAAGTACCTCATAAGGCTTATGGAATATGTTATACTTTGTATATATTTCAAACATAGTGATAAAAGAAATATCAACTTCAATTACAGAGCTTGTGATGATTAATGAACTTAATAGAGAAAAACATTACAGATCAATTAGTGTCACCAGCAATCACTACCTTTGTATTCAAAATACATGGCATGTAGGCATGGAAGAAGCTTTTTCATGCAAGACCGAGATATCATTGCTGGCACGATGGCACTTACACAAATACGACAAGAAAATTGAAAAGATAGTAACTACATTGAGAGTAACTGAGACTATTCTTAGGTCAGTCCCAGAGTAATTTGGTGGGAGAAGAGGAGGGAGGTCTGAAATTCCAGGGCACACACAAGTATTCTTAGATTAGGCATACTCTCCATCCATCATACATACCAGGATTTTTAAGGCCTTGTAGCACTTACCACATTCAACTTACAATTACATACAATACATAAACTGAAAGAGCAACTCAAACAGTTTTTCTTACAGGTCTTCAATGTGAGCACCATTCATCACATGGCCCACATCAAGTCAATAGGCAAGTTCTTCATAAACACTGATCAGTGTGTCTGGAGTAATTGCTGCAACAACTCCCTCAATCCTGTTTGTTAAGCTGGGTAGATCAGATGGTGGCAGGGCACATACATACGATCCTTTATGAACCTCCATAGACAAATTTCACATGGTATCATATTAGGTGAACAAGGAGGCCATGCGAAACAAGCTCTGTCATCTGACTCCTTGCAGCCACTCTAGCAGTCGAGAATGTCTAGCCAATCGCTTAATGGGTTATGACAGTGAGACAGGGCACCATCTTGCCACCAAATAAAGTTCTGTGGCTCAGCTTCTTCCAGCTGAAGAAAGAGCCATAGTTGTAACACATCAAGAATAGAAGCACCAGTTACAGTTGCTTAAGCGGAAAAAAGGGCCCAAATTTTCTGCTGGGATGTGGTACAAAAAATATTCAATTTAGGTGAGTCTCAATGCAATTGTACCATCTCATGGGGATTCTCTGAGTTCCAGACATGCACACTGTGTGTGTTCACATTTCCACTAAGGTGAAAAGTCAATTCATCACTGAAGATGACATGGTCAGGAAAATCTTTATCACAGAGTAAAATTTTGTTTGTGAAGTAGTCTGTAGGCTTTAGAGTTTCTAACAACTGCAAACGATGAGGCTATAGTCATAAGCATCTCCTTAAAAGTCTCAACAAAGATGTCACTGGAATTTCTAATTCATGACTAGCCTTCAGAACTTGTAATCTCTCCACGGAAAATTACCATCTACCACGCAATAATTAATAATGGTCAACCAAATCATTCACATGTATTTACGTTTGAAAAGTATCTGATCAGATTTTCTAGTAATATATGCGCCGACAGCTCGTCGACGCCAAGGTATTTTTCTAGTACGTTTATTCTTTGGAACAACAGAGGTACAGAAATGTATGCTCCATGGTTATTATAGAGAGAGAGAGGAACAGCTTCGGAAGTATCAGTTGGAAGATTGTCGGATTGCTAAAGGAAATTGATTTACTCTTCTTCGCGCTAAAGCGAGTGAGGAACGTTTGTGCCGCTAGCGTGATAGGTAAAGAAAAAAAAAAACCTATAAAAGAAAATTACATGAGACTTGGAACCAACAGAAAACGGAACATGTACGGAAATGGATTCAATATACAATTTTCCTCAGAAATAAGGTTTGTGACCATTTTATTCTAGAGTGAATGACGAATGAGTTCTCTGTCTGAACCATTGATGATTGTCTGGGCCCTGTAATTAATTGGGAAGTTTCAGCTGTGACGAAGAGAGCCTGCAATCTCTGAGTTTTTTGAAATCGTCCAAAAAGGCTTCGTCCACATCTGAAATTTTAGATCTGTCGTAAACTGAACGAATTGTTCAAACGATCGATTTTCCCAACTGAATGCAGCGCTTAATAATAATAACAAATGTAAAGATCTTTTCTAGCAAGCCAGCCGCTGAATATTAAGACGAAGGGCTCCACCAGAGATTCTACTAGGCTGATTTCACGTAAATAATATATTTAAACTGTACACAGATAAAGGACAGAGAGAGAGAGAGAGAGAGAGAGAGAGAGAGAGAGAGAGAGAGAGAGAGAGTGAGAGAATCCTCCATTAGCATAATTGTTTCTCTGTCTTTTCACGGATCAGCCTAACTAGAAAACACGAAGCCCTGACTTTATTGTACCGATTTATGTGTGAGAGGGAAAGAGTGATAAAGGCGACAGATACACTTCTGTACAGACAAAACATTACACCAAGTTAGCGGCAAGCTGCATTCACATAGACTTTCATCATTTACAGAGTAGAATTCATTATAATGGCCAATCCGTGACAGGACACGTTTTTGGACGTTGTTAAAATAATTTTGTTCTCTGTTTCATGTGAACTACGACGAGACAACTTAACTTGGAAAAGAGAAGAAATACTCGCAGCCAAGTTAGTTGGATCTACAAATAAAAGCAGCACGCTGGGCGCAGAAAAAAGGCCAGATCTATAATTTTTTATTAAAGCTTGCTGGTATTGAGGAAGTAGACGTAGATTTGAACATTTACTAATTGTGTTCATGCCAGATGTAGTTTGATTGACCTGCCCTAGTTGCATTTGCCTGTATTATTAAAGCTTGCTGGTATTGAGGAAGTAGACGTAGATTTGAACATTTACTAATTGTGTTCATGCCAGATGTAGTTTGATTGACCTGCCCTAGTTGCATTTGCCTGTATAAGTACTATAAGAAAGTAGCCACAGAAGTATTGTTGTGTGAAGGGAGATATATACATATTGACTGTAGAACATTTATATGGTTTTAACTAGGGCAATGCTTAAGATGAGTCAAGCAGAGCAGAGCAACACGCAACAGCCTTCAGCTGTTAGCACTGATGATAATGATGTAGTAAGAAGTGTTGTAGAACCGATCGCTACAGATAGTGCAATAGAACGCCCTGTAGACATGGCTGGAGATGTAACAGCAGGTATGCAACATGGATTAGATCCATTAGTAATTATCATGAGACAGATGCAAATGATAACCGAGAGTATGAATAATATGAAAACCGACATTAACGCGAAATTAGCCTCAGTTACTGAAGGGCAAAACCATTTGAATACAAAATTAGCCTCAGTTACTGAAGGGCAAGAAAATCTGAAAATTTACATTAATGGGAAGTTAGCCTCAGTTACCGAGGGGCAAAATGTTTTGAATTCGAAGTTAGCCTCAGTTACTGAGGGCCAAAATGATTTGAACGCGAAATTAGCCTCAGTTACGGAGGGGCAGGAAAATCTGAAAGCTGAGATTAAGCAGCAGTTACACGACAGTTTTTCCGAATTAGAGCAGCGGATAGAGGCGAAGACAAAGGAACTTAAAGATCAGGCCGAAGAGACGGAACGAAAATTAACTGCACAAATAGAATTGGTTAAAGCTCAATGTGAGGAATCTACTCAACGCGTACGTGTAGAAATGAAGGAGTATGTGGCTATTAAGATAGATACCGTACGGGAACAGGTGGAAATGGTTCCGCAATTAGTACAAAAGCAAGATGCCATGTCATGTGCAATTGCGCAACTTCCTGAATTGGCACGTACACAGACGAACCTAAAGGAAAGCGTTGAACATCTGACAGAACGTCAAGACGTTATAGACCACCAAATTAATGTATTAACGGGTAAATTATCCGAAATCACATTAGAAAACAAAAGGCTAATGTGTGAAAACGTTGAGCAAAATGTTAAAGCAGCATTCCAGAATCTATGCGGCAAACAGGAAGAGAATTTGTTTGCGAAAGGACTTGAGGAAGTGCGACAGCAGTTAGGGGCTGATTTCGAGCATTGGAAACAAACGATCGAAGAGTCGATACGCGTTTCACAACAAGGCTCAGAACAAATGAATACCGGCCAGCAGCAGAAGTTGGCAGCGTCGGTAGAGCCAGTTACTGCACATTCGCACACGATACCGACTTGTGTGAGTAACTCGAATTTTAAATTGCCACGAGCTAGTTGTTCGCGTGAAGTTTTATCTGACGGAGATTACGAAAGTCTTTGCCATGCTGAAGAAAAAATGATAAAGCATCGGCAATTTCAGATTTTTAACACTGACAAAAGAGGGGTCCATCCGATTGTTTTTATCCGAAGTTTTAGAGGAGTGCTACCCAGAAATTGGTCGGAGTGGCAGAAAATCAGTTTCGTGACTGGGTATATACAAGGTTCGGGGGCGATCTGGGCCTCGGACATGACTGCTGTATGCTCGACCTATGACGATTTTGAGAAAGCGTTTTTAGCAAAATTCTGGTCAGAAGGGGTACAGGCACGCCTAAGGCAGGAGGTGCTCTACCCAGAGCCTTTCTATTTTTCAAAAGGAAGCCTTAGGAAGTATTTTGAAAAATATATAAACAAAACTAGATATTGGGACAGACCTATGCCTTTGCCAGACATAATAAATATACTTAAGGCAAGATTACCAACTAACATCCGGAATCAATTAATTTACGGGAACGATAAAGACCTGGAGTCGTTCCTCACGACGTTAGATCATATAGACATTATAGAAGAGAACAACCAGAAAGCCCGTAACAATAGATTCCAATATAGGGAAATAGAACCTCCGCCAAATGGTAGGCAAGGGAACGCACAGAGATCGATAAATAGTGGAGAAACCCCTCAAAATCTCAATAATAATACCGGCAATAGTCTTGCGAGGGGCTATCCAAGGAACAACAGGAATGGGAAACGATACAATCCCGTATGGGGGAACGAAAGGAATTCCAGACCACAAGCCTGGAACAATAACAGCAATAGAAAGTGGAATCAACCGGGGGGAATAGATTCAAATAACCAACATCAGTGGGGACGGACATCTACGAATCAACCGGTAATTACCGAAGTGACGGACGATGTCAACCACCAGGCGAATCAAAATCCAACAAACTTGTAAGGACCCACTCGTGCCCCGGAGGAGTGGTCAACAATTGGTTGAGGGGCAACAGGATGTGTGTACCCATGCTAACGTATAATGATGGACGATTACTGGCAGATGAATTGACCGAGGACTTAGAACCCCAAGATGAGGATAAGGAACAGGTGGCAGTAGCCGAAGTGCAAGTCATTTTAGAGACTGTACCGATAGTGGCGGTTTTAGACACAGCTGCAACCACGAATGTTATTTCGGAGGCTCTATTCAACAAGATCAGAAATATAAGACGAGTACCAATTTTTCCAGTTCAAAATTGCAGAATAATAGGCGCCGTTGGGGCTAGATTGGCTAATGTAAAAGTGCAGTCACTACTTAGTGTAGAAGTCGGAAATGTAGCAATATTAAGCACATTCCTTGTGAAAAATTTGGTGGTAGACTGCATTATCGGAGTCGACAGCCTACGTCAATACGGATGCAGAATAGATTTTAAAACAGGAAAAATTTGGTTAAATGTAAATAAACAAGAAATTGAGTTGGACTTGTTGAAAAAGGAAAGCCTTACCAGAAAATATAATAGTGGGATCAGTGTGCAAGTAATCAGGACTGCACAAAATTCTAAACAGCACGTAAATAATGAGTTCCAAGTCAAAGGAGACTTCGGTCAATTAGTGTATGAGAAGTTAAAGGAATCCGACTGCATTATTGAAGAGCAGAAGAAGCAGCTCAAAGAATTATTATTAGTGTATGAAAACATGTTTGATGAAAGGCCAGGAGTTATTAAGGGATACATATGCCATCTCTACGTTAAGCCACACGAAACGTATTGTAGAACTTTCTATCCTGTTCCCTGGAGGTTAAAGGCTCAAGTTCAAAAAGAAATAGATCGCATGTTGAAATGGGGTTTGATCGAACCCTCTACAAGCCCATACTGCTCCCCAGTGTTGGTCGTGCCAAAAGCAAAATGAACGCTCGTAAAAATCATAACAATAAACTGTGTGTGTGTAGTGATAGAAACCTTTAAATTGAAATAGTTAATCAGTGACATAGAGTATAGAAATAGTGACTAACTATTAATATCAAGTGTTGTAAAGAAGATAGTGGAGATAGGCTTCACCTGTGGTTTGGGTGAACATAGAACTTTAGCATTGCTAATGTCATTAAGAATGATTAAAGATCTAACTGACCATCAAGAAGAATAAAATATTTCCGGCAAATGACGCGGAATAATCAAAAGAGGTTCCGAGTGAATATTCATATATAATCTCATGTGAACGCTTACATGTGTAAACGTGTGAAGGGATGTGTTGTGGTAGTGAATCGTGAGTGACGGTTAACACCGCAAAGATAATTTCCCGTGCAAAACAGTTGACGTCGGCGCGAGAATTAAAATCGATATAGACGATACAGATATGCTTTGTAAGAGACTCGCACCAAACGCGAGGATAAACTGATTCATGTTGAACTCTAAAAGGAATAGGTGTTATAATTAGAAGTTAAGAGTTTTTAATTTATTAATGAATGATTAAAGAAAGTAATATTCATAGATTCAGTAGTAATTTAATGGTTCGTGTTCGTTTGGGAATTTTGTGTGAAAAATCCATTTCCATATATGAGCATGGATGAACACCGTATGAATCAGAGAGTAATTGAAAGAAGCGAATCCGCATTCCTCAATGCTAATAACCTTTACATTTCAGCACTCAAGCGAAGAAATATATGTATTTAGAATAAAAAGTTTTGAGTATAGCTAAATTATATGACTTATCAAGGAAATATGGATGATGTCTTGGTATAAAATGAACTACACTTCCCATTATTCGATGATTTGAATCCAAAATCTATAGTAAGTTACATGAATCCTTTAAATTACAAAGAACAAATCAGTGATAGAAAATGTGTTAGAACTTTTGGACTTATAAGCATAAGTGGGGAGGCAAAGTCAAAAGGAGTATTCAAAAGGGAGTAAATCGGATGATGCTTTTGGCAACATCATGAGTTAATGGTTGAATTCCTTGAAGTACGTCGTAACAAAAAGGATCCATGAAGCCATAAGGATTTTGCTTTCAAAAAGGAGAATCTTGGATGGTGCAACCTAATCAGTTACAGGAAGAGTTTTCCTTTTGGTCATTGCTAATTCTTTTGGAATGAATGTTGCATGTGAATTCGAGTATCCCTGTTCCTTCTACTCTTCCCATTGTGGGCCGCGTAGAAGATCAACTACAGAGGGGGCCGCGTAGAAGACCGACTACAAATGTGGACGTCGGGGACATGCAAGACCCGGGGGAGTTTAGCACCGCAAGATATTGTACCAGGAGCAAGATTGTAAAACGAGAATTCACATTATTTATTGTAAAACGTTTTTATTTGCTAGAGGTACAAACCACTCTTCTCCAAATCGTGATACAAATTGATCCCTGTTTTTCCTTTAGAGATGAATTTCAAAATTATATTTTTTCTTCTTCTATAGGCTTTCCTATCTTCTATGTACCGTAGGCTGGGGGTTTAGGCATAAGAGGTTTTCCAAGGTATGTAACGCTATCCGTGGTTTTGCTGTTGTGGTCTTCAGACCTGAGACTGGTTTGATGCAGCTCTCCATGCTACTCTATCCTGTGCAAGCTTCTTCATCTCCCAGTACCTACTGCAACCTACATCCTTCTGAATCTGCTTGGTGTATTCATCTCTTGGTCTCCCTCTATGATTTTTACCCTCTACGCTGCCCTCCAATACTAAATTGGTGATCCCTTGATGCCTCAGAACATGTCCTACTAACCAATCCCTTCTTCTAGTCAAGTTGTGCCACAAACTTCTCTTCTCCCCAATCCTATTCAACACCTCCTCATTAGTTATGTGATCTACCCATCTAATCTTCAGCATTCTTCTGTAGAACCACACTTTGAAAGCTTCTATTCTCTTCTTGTCTAAACTATTTATTGTCCATGTTTCACTTCCATACATGGCTACACTCCATAGAAATACTTTCAGAAACGACTTCCTGACACTTAAATCTATACTCGATGTTAACAAATTTCTCTCCTTCAGAAACGCTTTCCTTGCCATTGCCAGTCTACATTTTATATCCTCTCTACTTCGACCATCATCAGTTATTTTGCTCCCCAAACAGCAAAACTCCTTTACTACTTTAAGTGTATCATTTCCTCATTTAATACCCTCAGCATCACCCGACTTAATTCGACTACATTCCATTATCCTCGTTTTGCTTTTGCTGATGTTCATCTCACATCCTCCTTTCAAGACACTATCCATTCCGTTCAACTGCTCTTCCAAGTCCTTTGCTGTCTCTGACAGAATTACAATGCCAATGGAGAACCTCAGAGTTTTTATTTCTTCTCCATGGATTTTAATACCTACTCCGAACTATTCTTTTGTTTCCTTCACTGCTTGCTCAATACACAGATTGAATAACATCGGGGAGAGGCTACAACCCTGTCTCACTCCCTTTGCAACCACTGCTTCCCTTTCATGCCCCTCAACTCTTATAACTGCCATTTGGTTTCTATAAAAATTGTAAATAGCCTTTCGCTCCCTGTATTTTATCCCTGCCACCTTCAGAATTTGAAAGAGAGTATTCCAGTCAACATTGTCAAAAGCTTTCTCTAAGTCTACAAATGCTATAAACGTAGGTTTGCCTTTCCTTAATCTGGCTTCTAAGATAAGTCGTAGGGTCAGTATCGCCTCACGTGTTCCAATATTTCTACGGAATCCAAACTGATCTTCCCCTAGGTTGGCTTCTACTAGTTTTTCCATTCGTCTGTAAAGAATTCGCGTTAGTATTTTGCAGCCGTGACTTATTAAACTGATAGTTCGGTAATTTTCACACCTGTCAACACCTGCTTTCTTGGGGATTGGAATTATTATATTCTTCTTGAAGTCTGAGGGTATTTCGCCTGTCTCATACATCTTGCTCACCAGATGGTAGAGTTTTGTCAGGACTGGCTCTCCCAAGGCTGTCAGTAGTTCTAATGGAATGTTGTCTACTCCCGGGGCCTTGTTTCGACTCAGGTCTTTCAGTGCTCTGTCAAACTCTTCACGCAGTATTGTATCTCCCATTTCATCTTCATCTACATCCTCTTCCATTTCCATAATATTGTCCTCAAGTACATCGCCCTTGTATAGACCCTCTATATAATCCTTCCACCTTTCTGCTTTCCCTTCTTTGCTTAGAACTGGGTTTCCATCTGGGCTCTTAATATTCATACAAGTGATTCTCTTTTCTCCAAAGGTCTCTTTAATTTTCCTGTAGGCAGTATCTATCTTACCCCCAGTGAGATAAGCCTCTACATCCTTACATTTATGCTCTAGCCATCACTACTTAGCCATTTTGCACTTCCTGTCGATCTCATTTTTGAGACGTTTGTATTCCTTTTTGCCTGCTTCATTTAGTGCATTATTATATTTTCTCCTTTCATCAATTAAATTCAATATTTCTTCTGTTACCCAAGGATTTCTACTAGCCCTCGTCTTTTTACCTACTTGATCCTCTGCTGCCTTCAATACTTCATCCCTCAAAGTTACCCATTCTTCTTCTATTGTATCTCTTTCCCCCATTCCTGCCATTTGTTCCCTTACGCTCTCCCTGAAACTCTGTACAACCTCTGGTTCTTTCAGTTTATCCAGGTCCCATCTCCTTAAATTCCCACCTTTTTGCAGTTTCTTCAGTTTTTAATCTACAGTTCATAACCAATAGATTGTGGTCAGAGTCCACATCTGCCCCTGGAAATGTCCTACAATTTAAAACCTGGTTCCTAAATCTCTGTCTTACCATTATATAATCTATCTGAAATCTGTCAGTATCTCCAGGCTTCTTCCACGTATACAACCTTCTTTTATGTTTCTTGAACCAAGTGTTAGCTGTGATTAAGTTGTGCTCTGTGCTGAATTCTAACAGGCAGCTTCCTGTTTCATTTCTTAGACCCAATCCATATTCACCTACTACGTTTCCTTCTCTCCCTTTTCCTACTACCGAATTGCAGTCACCCATGACTATTAAATTTTCATCTCCCTTCACTATCTGAATAATTTATTTTATTTCATCATACATTTCTTCAATTTCTTCATCATCTGCAGAGCTAGTCAGCATATAAACTTGTACTACTGTAGTAGGTGTGGGCTTCGTGTCTATCTTGGCCACAATAATGTGTTCACTACGCTGTTTGCAGTAGCTTACCCGCACTCCTTTTTTTAAATTCATTATTAAACCTACTCCTGCATTACCCCTATTTGATTTTGTGTTTATAACCCTGTAGTCACCTGACCAGAAGTCTTGTTCCTCCTTCCACCGAACTTCACTAATCCCCACTATATCTAACTTTAACCTATCCATTTCCCTTTTTAAATTTTCTAACCTACCTGCCTGATTAAGGGATCTGACATTCCACACTTCGATCCATAGAACGCCAGTTTTCTTTCTCCTGATAACGACATCCTCCTGAGTAGTCCCCGCCCGGAGATCCGAATGGGGGACTATTTTACCTCCGGAATATTTTACCCAAGAGGACGCCATCATCATTAACCATACAGTAAAGCTGCATGCCCTCAGGAAAAATTACGGCTGTAGTTTCCCCTTGCTTTCAACCGTTCGCAGTACCAGCACAGCAAGGCTGTTTTGGTTAGTGTTACAAGGCCAGATCAGTCAATCATCCAGACTGTTGCCCCTGCAACTACTGAAAAGGCTACTGCCCCTCTTCAGGAACCACATGTTTGTCTAGCCTCTCAACAGATACCCCTCTGTTGTGGTTGCACCTATGGTACGGCTATCTCTATCACTGAGGCACACAAGCCTCCCCACAAACGGCAGGGTCCATGGTTCATGGGGGGGATGGAACATAATATGGAATGCATATTGCACTGTAACAACAGATCCAGTCATTGCAAACTGTCAAACACAAAAAGCTTCCAGATCAGAACACAGTGTATCCCATCTCCATTACGACTATAGTTATGAAAACTGAAAGTCATGAATTATTTTCACAAAATCACTGTATTTACTCAAAATAGTCTCCCCCTAAATCAATACATAGCTGAAATCGTTTTAAGAATATTTTGAAACAGTTACTGTAGTCCTTTTTTGGGACTACATTTAGTACTGCAGTACAATATTCCTGGATGTCCTTAACTGTGTCGTAACCATGTCCTTTCACTGTCCACTTCAATTTAGGGAAGAACCAGAAGTCAGTAGGGGCAAAACCCGGCTAATAAAGCAAGTGGTCCAAGGACTGTGATCCATTTGCTGGCCACAAACTCTTGAACCATGTTCGCTTTGTGGGTTGGGCTGTTATGGAGAAGTGACCAGGAACCTGCTTCTCAGCATTTGGGCCGAATTCCACGAATTCTCACCTATAAACACAAAACTTTATGCTGACTCTCTCCATCTTCGCCATATTCTGATGAGTAACAGGCATGTATAGTTATATTCATGGCCAGGTCACCTGCTGAAGTATGCTGACCTTTTAACACAACTTTGTTAAAACTTCACAGATCATAATGCCACAATTTACCATGAGACAGCATTGCAGTTTGCAACTTCACACAAGCAGTCCTAATGCGTCTGAGACACATTGCATAGTGACCATCTCTGCTAGAAATGCTTTCCAATAGAAGACACAGGAAACAGTGCGTGAGCATGCACAAAGGTATAAAAATAAAACTGTCTGAGATGCTCTTTCATTTGACGTATTATTTATAATTATAAGTTGAATGTAATAAATGCTAAAAGCTTTAAAAACTTCAATAATCGTTTTGAAACACCCAGTTATGTAAGCTGCAGAAGACCCTGAAGTATTAGTGTAAGAGCCAAATAAATGCCCCTAACAAGCAAGAAAATTAAAATCCTAGTAATCAGCTGGTGAAGCATTCACAACTAAGTGACTGAGTATGAAGCACTCTTAAAAATCTGTGGAGTTCACACGCTACTACGTACTGATATCTGGTGAAAACCCGAAGCTGACAGCAATGAGATTTTTTGTATAAATCTAAGTGTATATCAGAAGGAAAGGCTAATTGGAAATGGAGATGATGTGCAGTATTTGTCACTAAAGACAAAAAAAAGAAAATTCACTGAAATAAAAATTGAAGCTGTCTAAGACCTTGTTTGAACAAGACTCAGAATCAGGGGCAGACACAAACTTATAACTGGATCTGTGTATCAACAAGAAGGCTCACCTCCACTGGACAGGAACATGTAGAGGATATTTGGTTGAAGTTTAGAAGAATACCTGACCTAATGGAACAGTCCACCATGGAAGACAGAAGATTAGGGTTTAACATCCTTTCGACATTGAAACCATTAGAGATGAAGCATAAGCTTGGAATGTTTCGAAGTATGGGGAAGGACACTGTCCATGCCCTTTCAAAAAAACCATACCCGAATCTGCCTGGAGTGATTTAGTAAAATCATGGAAAACATAAATCTGCATGGCCAGATGTGGATTTGAACTGTCATCTTCAAGAATGCAAGTCCAGAGGGCTTAATCACTGGCCACCTCTCAGGGTGTTTCTTCATGGGAGAGGCCCTCTATGGAAATAAGGTTCTAAAAAAAACTGTGACTGTTGTACAGTAGGTGTAAAACAAAGCACACAGCTGTAGAGACAGAAATGCTAAATGAAACACATTTGACTGTCAAAAACGCAATGAAAACCCACAGAAATTCTGCTCATATGCAATGGCTATCAATCGCAGCAAAGTCAGTGTCCAGATCCTCTTTGAGGACACAGGAGCTGAAACTGAGGATAGCAAAATGAAGGTAGAAGTGCTGAATTCCATTTCCAAATGTTCCTTTACAAAGGTAAATCTAGAAGTCCTGCACAAAGTAATTGTTGCACCAGTGAGAAGATGAATGATGAGTCAGTGTCACTGAGACACAGTGACTTTGCCCCTCTTTTAACCATAATGTACTGTATATTCCTCAAACAAAAAATTGTGCTCAGTAGTTGGAAAACCACACCTTTCACAACATTCCACAAGAACTGTAGCAGGAGTGATCACAAAACTGCTTTCTACTATCACTGACATTCATTTGTTACACAATCATAAAACAAATTCTGATCTCAAACAAAATGAGGTATCTTGAGCAAAATGACTTCCTCCATGCCAACCAACTTGCTTCCCAAAAACATATGTAATGTATGTTTAGTCCAGTTCACACTTTTCTTGGATGACATCCTGAATGCCATGGATCAAGGCAGTCAAGTAGATGCAGTATTTATTGATTTCCAAAAATTTTCTCACTCGGTACCAAACCAACACTTACTAACGAAAGTATGATCATATAGAGTACTAAATGAAATTTGTGACTGGGTCATGGATTTATTGGTTAGGAGGATACAGCAGGTTATTTCAAATGGAGAGTTATTGGCACAAGTAACTTCAGATGTGCCCCTGGGAATTCTGCTGGGACCCATACAATTCAAGCTGTTTATCAAGGATCTCGGGCAGATAATAGTAAAAGTCACTTCAGACATTTTGCAGATAATGCAGTTATCTACGTAGTGCTGTCTGCAAAAAGCTGCACAAATATTCAGCCACATCTTGATGAGATTTCAAAATGTTGCAAAGACTGGCAAACTGCTTTAATTGCTCATAAATATAAAATTGTGCACTTCACACACACATACAAAAAGTACCCTACAAATACAATACCTATGAGTCACAACTGGAATCAGTCAATTTATACAAATACCTGGGTGTAACAGGCTGTAGAGAAATGACATGGAATGATCACATAAGCTCAGTCATAAGTAAAGCAGATGGCATATTATTATTCACTGGTAGGGTATTGGGAAAATTCTATCAGTCACAAAGGAAATTGCTTACAAAACACTAATGTGATCTAGTCTAGACTACTGCTCAAGTGTGTGGGACGTACGAAATAGGGCTATCAGAGAACATTCAACATACAGAAAGAATGATAGCACATATAGTAACAGCTTTAATATTGAGGTAAAAACATTACCTACATCACAAACCAAATGAAATTTAAATCTTTAAATATGTCTGCTTGTGTCTGTATGTGTGGATGGATAAGTGCGTGTGTGCGAGTGTATACCTGTCCTTTTTTCCCCCTAAGGTAAGTCTTTCCGCTCCCGGGATTGGAATGACTCCTTACCCTCTCCCTTAAAACCCACTTCCTTTCGTCTTCCCCTCTCCTTCCCTCTTTCCTGATGAGGCAACAGTCTGTTGCGAAAGCTTGAATTTTGTGTGTATGTTTGTGTTTGTTTGTGTGTCTATCGACCTGCCAGCGCTTTTGTTCGGTAAGTCACCTCATCTTTGTTTTTATAATCATGTATATTGGCAGGCTTGATCTGTCATCATTGTATTGCGAGGAACATCTAGTTTCTATAACAGCTGATAGATGGTAGAAATCTAGTTCCTAAAACAGCTGATAGATGGCAGAAATCTAGTTCCTAAAGCAACTGATAGATTGCACTTGTTGTCTGCAATCAAGCTTTTGGAGAGCGGCAGTTGTTTGCTCAGTACATAAAGATACAATACACATAGCTTCTCTTCCTTTTTAAAATAAAAACAAAGAAAAGAAAAGGACGAAGAAATTTTGTGCGAAATGGACCCAGATTTTGTTGAATATGTCACTGGTAATGACATATACTAACAATTCAAGTGATGATCCCGACACTGTGCACAATAAATAAATGTCATTGACTAGGGCCTCCCGTCAGGTAGACTGTTTGCCGGGTGCAAGTCTTTCGATTTGACGCCTTTTTGGTGACTTGTGCATTGATGGGGATGAAATGATGATGATTAGGACAACACAACACCCAGTCCCTGAGCAGAGAAAATCTCCGACCCAGCCGGGAATTGAACCCAGGTCCTTAGGATTGACATTCTGTTGCGCTGACCACTCAGCTACCAGGGGCAGCTGACACTGTTCAAAAAGAACAGTATTAAACCACAAGTGAGTATTTTTTGTTTTAATTTCATGCAATGTTTGTTGAAGCAATTGTTTGCTTTCTTTTCTGATCTTCCTTAATTTTCTGGACCATGAAACATTATTTTATTTTTTTATAGGTTCAGAACAGCGAAATGATGGAAGAAATTGTATTTCATTGTTTCCTTACATGTCTGGTAAAAGCATGCAATCTCTATGGTAAAATAAAGACCTAAAAGATGCCTCTGCCTAAATTCATCAAGGAACTGTGTGCAAAAGTGCTAAAATGTGAAGATTCTGCCAGACGGAGTTCCACAGGGCACAACTCAGCAGGCCATCTACAGGAAAAAATTACACCTCCAGGTAAAAACCAGAATACAGGGGATGTGAAAAGTGCGTTCAGGAGAAAAATAAATAAATAAATGCAAGAAAAGATGTAACATACAAGTGCAAAATTTCCATGTGCAAAGAACCTTGTATTAAAGCATGCTGCACATGGAAAAATTATTCTACGTGGAAAAAAGTGTGACAGTTTATAATTACAATTTTAAGATTCACATTTTCAATTATTGAGTGTATTGTTAGGTCTAGAATTGTAATTAAAAATTATTTTGATTTAAGTACACTTTTAAATTTTTTGCAAAACCTAAAACTGATTAAAAATATACCCAGAAAAAAATTCAAAGAAGCTGGAAATATGTAATTAGGAGCAGTAGTAGTATCACAATTTAAAAAAAGTTTAGTATCACTAGTCTTCTTAATAAAAGAAATTGAAAACCATAAAAATGGCGGGTATTCTAAGAAACTGCAAGGTTTATGTGGCTAGCAGTCAAAGTGTTAACTTAATGTCCTTCATTGGAGACAAAGATACTAGCTGGATGGACAGAAATGCAACAAGAAATTGACAATGCCCTTTTTGATAGATACAACCTTACCTGAGGGTAGTTTCACGGACCTGTGGGAGTCTTAAAGGGCCTCTTTATGCAAAAATCTGAATCCAACTTCTGGAAATTAATATTGTATTTTAAAGACTGTATACCTCTGCTTGATTAAATCTGTGGATCCCATAATCAAACTGACAGAAATAGCCAAATGAAGCTTCATTGAAAACACAAACTGACAAAAAGGTCATTCAAACATCCTGGAGGACTGGGACATGAGACCAGATCCTCATCTTTCACAGGCACTGTTCTTATTGACTGAGCTAGCCAAGTATGACTCACAAATCACTGTCACAGCTCTCCTTTCACCAGTAACTACCTCATATTTTTCAGACTTCACGGAAATAGAACTCTTTCTTTCTTTTTTTTCTTTTTTTTTAAAAAAAAGTTCACTATTCTAAAATTCTAATGTGCAAGTCACATTCACTTTCATTCCCTTCTGTTCATGTAGTACAGTTTATACACCCTTTAATTTCTATTGTTCTATGGCTCACATGAAATTAGGCATGTCTGCACAGGAACAACATAGGCGCTGTGCTACAGATGAACCAGCACAGGCCACTAAGATAATTCATTACACTTTCCTAATACCATGAAAGTTGTGTATCTGATTTTTTTTATTTTATAGTTCAGACTCAGGTCATGCAACAGCTATCATTTCAGGTATGTGCAGTTGTTAATAGACATGAGTTTGATTTATGAATTGCTTTTTTGGCATTTTGATAGCCACTACATTTGTATTTTTTATTTTTTTATTTTTTAACAGTTCGAATGATGATGACTTGGTAATAAGCCACAACTGGAAATTATATTACTAGTGTGAGTTGAGGTTGAAATAAGTCTTCAAAAATTTTACCCAACAAAAAGAACACACAGTCTGTGTTAGTGTATTTGAATTATTCTCTCCATTAGTAGATGCATAATGGCAAATCTTCTGTCGTATTATTTATCCAGTATATTCAAATTTCCTCTCTGGGCAATAGCATCACAAGCATTTTGGCAGCCACGATGTAATTTCCATGAAAATTTGTTCTCTACTGAGCCTTGTAAACATATTAATGTTGCATTGGTGCCAAAGAAACTGTAAGGTTCTTTCAAATGTGTCCAATGTTTAACGCTCTTGTAATCACCCTCTTTTTTTACAAATCAAACAATCTTTCTCCAAACCAATCTAACTACTTTAAACCTGACTGTATATTACACAGGACATAAATTAAAAAAAAATCCTGATCGTTATTTATGCTTACTCAGCTGATAATGATCTGCAAAATAAATATTTCAAGCAACCACAAAGTTATCACAAAAATACACTATAAAACTGAACTCCAAACTTTAGATGTTGTAAGAAACCAAATTATGCAAGACCAGATTAATGTGAAAGTAAATTCCAGTAAATACCAACTACTTTTTTCTTGCTGAATTATAAATTAATGCATCTTTTACAGTAGAAACAGATACGTAGAATTTACTGACACTGAAGATTTGCTTTCAGCAGAGGTTCCTCTTCAACTCTTTGAACAAGGTACTCCTGTGACAAGAGTGGAAGACGCACATGTTCCATTAATTCTGCCAAATGTGCACGCCTTGACTCAAGATCATGGTGTACCCACGCCACTACACATTCAAACACCTGCAAAAGATGTATTATGTTGAACTCTTTATAAAATATCACATGGAAAAATGGAGAATATAAGACTATGTGTAATTAACAGACATCAATAACACAAATACAAATACTGGATTTTTATACACGAAATTCACTTTGTGATGCAACAGATAAAGAAGCAACGGTGTTAAACCTACATGAAGTCTCAACTTTTTAAATGAGGTGGCCAAGATAGTGTGACAACAAAACCTTGACAGCGAGTAATTTGGGGAACTAGTACAAGACAGGCTAAACTGGGAAAGAAAATGCACACAAGGAGTAAGTGCTGGATTGTGGAAAAGAGATGCTGGTTATCCTATGAGGTAAAATATAAGCACAGCTAAAGGAGCAAGAGCAAAGCAAAGAATATTAGATGATGATGATAATGAACACAGTATTAGGGTGTAAAAGTTGGGTCATCCATGTCAATGATATCAGAGTGGACTGCCTTATTCACAAGGTCATTGAAAATGTAACAGAAACCAGATTTGGATGAGGTTGGGCTCCAAATTGGCAGTGGCTTTTTATTAAAAAAAAAAAATGCTTTAATTTACTTCAGAACCACATGTGGGTGGCTGGAATGGGGTTTGAACTATCAGTGCCTTGAATACTGTGCCAACTCTCTCAGTAAATGATCAAGAGAAGAAATTACATACTAAACTAGTGAAAATGAACTAAATTGTACAACATATTCAATAAACCACACACTGCAGAAAGAAAAGGAAGTGAATAAATTGAGGCAGAGGAAACAAGAGGCAGAATACAATACGGAAGGAAGTGATAAAAGAAGAGTATGAAATAACCAAAATTGTGGTGATAATTAGGGAAAGGGGTCTGGGAAGGGAAGGGAGGGGAGGGGAAGAAGGGGGAAACAGAATTATAAAAACTATGTGGCTACGTGACAGTGAATAAAGAAAATGGGTGAAAAACAACAACATTAACACATTTATGCTGGCACTGTGAATTTTGTTTCACACAATGGAGGAGAGGTTGTATTCAAACGCCCTGAGCTACTATTTTAATATATTGGACTTTTATTTTTAAAAGAATAAGAGATCACATAAAATAATTTTACACCAAATTGACCACAATTATGTGATATCTTATTTGTTCAAAAAGCTCTGTCGTTGAAGGGTCACACAAAATTGTATTCAGAGTTGTCCATTGCACTTGGCTGATAGATAATACAGCACACGTTATTGTATTGCAGGTAGCATTATTGGCACAGCTGAGCTTGAGCCACCTGGGGTACACCTTGTCTGAGGAGAGCTTCTAGTATGAGCCCCTGGTGGTCCATGCTGCCCAATGGGAAGATCTAGCATGAGCCACCAGGAGTACACGAGAGTGTCAAAGTGTTTAGCAAATAAAAAGGGATTGCAGAGCATAGGAGGGATAAACTGTCAGAATCCAAGAAAGAATAAGCACTAGATGAAAGTTGCAACAAAATATGAGGAGGGCAGCACTCGAGATGTTAGTTGAATTGTAGGTAGCACAGTAAGGAAAGAAGAAAACAGGAAGAAGATGTACCAAACTGTGAAGAAAAAGCAAAAGAGAAACAGTGAACGATCCAAGCTCAAGATGTGCAGCATCAAGCGAATTGCAAGAACCACACTATCATGGTTGTGTGGTCACAGTGTTGGAGTGCAAACTGTGTTCAAATCTCTCTCGTGTCCCGTGTCCCATATCCCCCCTGCCCCCCCCCCCCCCCCCTCCCCACAAAAAGAAGAATTATGGACTTTCCACCCAGTCTCTGACATTCTCTCTCGTTTTAGATTAGATTAGATTTACTTTCATTCCAATTGATCCATAGTGAGGAGGTCCTCCAGGATGTGGAACATGTCAGAAAAACAACAATACATGACAAATATTTAAACTAAAACAAATAAGCTAATGTACCATTCCACAGGTCCCAAGTGGAATGATCGTCATTTTTTAATGAACACTAAGAGTCATTTTACAAATACTATTGCACTGAATTTAAAATAAAAAAGTTTTATATTTATTTATAAGGTAAGAAACATGTAATACAACTACTGTAATACTTATTTACAATGAACACATTACTGCACTGAAATGGTGCAGAAGTTAGATTATACTTACACACACACACACACACACACACACACACACACACACACACAAATTTTCAGTGAACACATTACTGCACTGAAATTGTGCAGAAGTTATGTTGTACTTATATACAAATCAGTTGGTTTTCCTCAGAAATTCATCAATGGAGTAGAAGGAGTTGGCCACCAATAAATCCTTTAGGCTTCTCTTAAACTGAATTTCATTGGTTGTTAAGCTTTTTATGGCTGCTGGCAAGTTATTGAAAATGTGTGTTCCTGAATAATGCACACCTTTTTGTACAAGACTAAGTGACTTTAAATCCTTGTGAAGATTATTCTTATTTCTAGTATTGATTCCATGAATTGAGCTGTTGGTTTGAAAAAGTGATATATTTTTAATGACAAATTTCATTAAGGAATAAATATATTGGGAAGCTGTAGTTAGTATCCCTAGTTCCCTAAACAGGCTTCTGCAGGATGTTCTTGAGTTCACACCACATATAATTCTTACTGCACGTTTTTGTGCCCGGAAAACTTTAGCTTGGCTTGATGAATTACCCCAGAAAATAATCCCATATGACATTATGGAATGAAAGTAAGCATAGTATGCCAGCTTTTTCATTTTTATATCCCCTATGTCTGACAAAATTCGCATTGCAAACAGAGATTTGTTAAGACGCTTCAGCAGTTCTGTGGTGTGCTCCTCCCAGTTGAATTTATTATCAAGCTGTAATCCCAAGAATTTAACACCGTCCACTTCTTCTATCTTCTTGTCATCATATGTTAGACATATACTCTTGGGACACCCCTTACAAGTTCTGAACTGCATGTAGTGTGTTTTTTCAAAGTTTAGTGACAAAGAATTGGCTAGGAACCAGTGATTAATGTCTACAAATATTTTATTGGCTGATCTTTCTAAGACTACACTTGATTTGCTATTTATTGCAATGTTTGTATCATCAGCAAACAAAACAAACTTGGCATCTGGTAATGTTACTGATGAAAGGTCATTGATATACACAAGAAAAAGTAAGGGCCCCAAAATGGAACCTTGTGGGACCCCACATGTAATTAGTTCCCAGTTGGATGATGCCTGATAGCTTGATACATGTCTCTTTCCTAATAACACCCTTTGTTTCCTGCCAGAGATATAAGATTTGAACCATTTTGCAGCATTTCCTGTTACACTATAATATTCTAGTTTACCTAAAAGGATATTGTGATTTACACAGTCAAATGCCTTTGACAGATCACAAAATATACCAGTTGCCTGCAATTTTTTGTCTAATGAATTAAGTACATTTTCACTGTAAGTGTAGATAGCCTTCTCAACATCAGAACCTTTTAGAAATCCAAACTGTGACTTTGACAGTATGTTATTTGAGATAAGATGGTTATAAAGACGACTGTACATTACTTTTTCGAAAATTTTTGAGAATGCTGGCAACAGTGAAATTGGACGGAAATTTGATGCTATTTCTTTATCTCCCTTCTTAAACAGTGGCTTAACTTCAGCATATTTCAGCCATTCGGGAAATATTCCACTGATAAACGACTGGTTACACAGATAGCTTAATATGTTACTTAGCTCAGAATCACATTCTTTAATTAACTTTGTTGATATTTCATCATACCCACTAGATGTTTTTGATTTTAAAGATTTTATGATGGACATTATTTCTGTTGGGGTAGTGAGGGTCAAATTCATATTATGGAAGTTACTTGAAATGTCTGGTCTAAGGTAATCCATAGCAGCATCTACCGAACCTGACAACCCCATCTTTTCAGTAACAGTTATAAAATGTTTGTTAAAAAGTTCTGCAACACTATACACATCTGTCACCAATGCATCATTTACTCTTAATGCTATTTGTTCCTCTTCATGTCTGGTTCTACCGGTCTCCTCCTTCACTATATCCCATATTGTCTTTATTTTGTTATCTGATATGACTATCTTTTCCTTGTAATATATTTGCTTTGACATCCGTATTACAGTCTTTAATATTTTGCAGTATTTCTTATAATGTGCTATAGCATCAACATTGGAAATGTTTCGGATTGACAGATACAGTTTTCTTTTTGTTTTACAAGATACCCCTATTCCTCGAGTAATCCATGGCTTCTTTGTAGACTTTGCTCTAACCTTGGTAAGTTTTGGGGGAAAGCAGTGTTCAAATAAGGTAAGCACTTTATTAGCAAAAATGTTATATTTTTCATTCATGCCATGAGCACTGTAAACATCAGTCCAGTGAATGTCTCTGAGGAGTGTCCTAAAATAATCAATTTTTGGCTTACTGATTACCCTCTTGAGCTCAGATTTAACAGATTTTATATCCTGTTCAGTATTAACATTTAACAGAAGGAACTGCATGTCATGGTCTGAGAGGCCATTGACTATTGGTTTTGTAATATAATTTTGTTCATTTGACTTTTCTATAAAGATATTATCAATGGCTGTTTGTGAGCAAGTGGTTATCCTAGTGGGGAACTTTACTGTGGGAATTAAGTTGAATGATAGTGTTACTAACTCAAATAGGTTCTTATTGGGAGAGTCTTTAAGGAAATCTACATTGAAATCACCAGCAACCACTATTTCTTTGTTTTTGGTTGTTAAATGGGCCAGTACAGCTTCAAGGTGGTTTACAAACAGATTAAAGTTACCTGCAGGTGCTCGATATACACTTAATATTATGAAAGATTTTTTGTGAAAATCTAATTCTGTTGCACATGCTTCCATATGCTGTTCTAGGCAAAATTTATGAATGTCTATGTTCTTAAATTTATGACAGTTCCTGATGAATGTGGCAACTCCTCCTTTCTCCATTTCTGATCTACAATAGTGAGATGCTAACCTAAACCCTGTAACACTTAAAAGTTCTATACCAGTGGTCACATGATGTTCAGAGAGGCAGATTATGTCAGCTGGGTTTGAAGACTCTAATTCATCTATGCAGATAGTTAATTCATTAATTTTATTTCTCAGTCCTCGAATATTTTGATGCAATAAAGATAGCTGACATTTCACATTGACTGACTTAAAATTGGATGGAGTTAAAATATCTGCTGACAGTTGAAAATTCTTAACCAATGGCTGTTTATGTTGATGTAATAAGCTGGAATTATGTTTTTTGATTTCTTTCTCAAACTGAAGGTTTGTCTCAGTTCTAACCTCTCTTAAAATATGTTTTCTTTCTGTCCTCCCTACCCTAAAAAAGGGTCTTTTCTGAATCCTATAACCACTGGTATTTTACCACTCATGACAGTGCCTCCCCCCTTGGCAACTGTCATACTATACATTGCTTATAGAATATGTATCATCTGATACGAATATATTACCATCACAAGTAAACGTGATGAATAGTGAAAGCAGGTGAGATGCAGCATAGACCTCTCACAGAAATGAAAAAAACAGCTAAGGAATTAAAGAATCAAAACTTATGAAACAGAGTACAAGAGGCATAACATGTGGTACTTGTGGAGAATAAATAGGAGGTACATACGTCTGAAAGTCCCTTCCTTACACCTCACTGTGCAAACGGATGTTACATCACAACATACACAAATATGAAAACAGCAAACAGACACGTCAAGTCAATGGGGGGGGGGGGGGGACACAGGGAGATTTGAACACAGGTCTCCCCCACTCCCCCATCACAGTCCAAAACCATGATCACATAACCACGATGCCATGGATACTCAAACTCGCTCAATGTTGCACGTCTTCTTGAGCTTAGACCGTACACTATTTCTATTTTGCTTCTTTTTTCAAAGTTCAGTACACCTTCTTCCTGTTTTCATGCTTGATTTGTGTTCAGTTTCCAATGGGCTATTCACTGAGCCATCTTACCACTAAATCTGAGGGGGGGCGGGGGGTGTGTGATGTGGAGATTCCCCTGTAAGAAACTACTTATATTATGCCTCTCTGTCATTATCTGGAGCACAGTTGTGCAATAAGCGATCCTTACCTATTACAGTTGTCAGAGGAACCTGAAAAAGTTTGAAAAAGAGCAATTAATTTTATTTTATTTTATTGCAAAAGAGGGGAGAGAAAGTCAATACGTGGTAAGAATGTTGGGATGACCATAATTAAAACAAAGGCATTTTGCACTGAAGCTAAATATTTTTGCGAAATTTCAGTCACAAACTTTTTCCTCTGAATGTCAAAATATATTGTTGCCTCCTTTTCACACAGGGGGCAATGACCATTGCAACAACATAAGAGAAATCAAGAGATTCCACATAAGGATTTGGGCATTCTTTTTTCTTTCATACTATTTGAGAGTGAAAGAGGAAAGAGATAGTTTGAAAGTACTGACTTGTACGCTCTAACATGCAAAGGTAAGTGCGATTTTCAAATTAATGATGTGGATGTAGATGAAGGACACGTTTTGGCAGTTGCCTTTGATTTTGGTGGGGCAGCTGATACGGCTCCTATGTGAAGTCAGAAAGAGATTGCAATATAGTTTTTAAAAAACATAGATGTCACAAAAAAGCAGTAAGTGCAGGACAGTGAGTGGGAGCAGTTTGCATGTGACTATAGGGTATCATTCATATTAGAAAGCATTGCATGGAAGATATCACTAAACAACAGAATATCAATAGTGCCAGGGAAGAGTAGAGAGGATTCTGAATGGGATCCTATTTCAGAGCATGAAACAAGATACTCAAGCAAGACTGCTGTGCTGTTGTCTCCCATTCCCTCTTACTTCACAACTTGATCCCTTCCAGTCACTTTTTTCCCATATTTTTTTGGTCCAGGCCATAGTGCTCTTCCAATCTCATTACAAACTGAACTTTTGTAACACAAATACAAGGGCGTGGTGAAAAGTAATGTCTTAGAATTTTTTACGTGAAAAAACTTAAAAGCTTTCTAAATAAAACAAATGTTATTAACATTGTACATCTTCATTCTTCATGTCTACATATTTATTTCTCAAAATAATCATCCTGGCAACAAACACATTTCTCCAAACGAGAGACCAGTTTGTTAAGACCATTGCTGTAGAATGGCTGACTTTGTTGATGGAGGCATAACCTCACCTCTGCTTACACCACTTCATCACTATCAAAATGAAGTCCTGCAATGTTTTCTTTGAGTTTTGGGAACAGAGGAAAACCGTATGGGTCAAAGTCAGGACTGAAGGAGGATGATCAACAACGCTGAACCCAAGGTGTTGAACTGTTGCAGACATTGCAGCATCCGTGTGTGGTCTGGCATTGCCATGCTGAAGGAGTGGGTGCTCCACATGTGGATGAACTCTCTGAATTTGAAATTAGATTACAGCACGCTGTTTCTGACACACAGACATAGTTACGTTACACACAGCAATGTTAACACTGCAATTCAGAGCCCTCCAGTGGCAGAGGGCTGCAAATATGTAGACATGAAGAATAAAGATGCAGAATGTTAATAACGTTTGTTTTATTTAAAAAGCTCTAAGCATTCTCACAGAAAAAATTTGGAGGCATTACTTTTCAGCACTTCCTCCTATTAGTTCTAATAGTAAATAAGAGTGATTTAATTGTGAAGCCCAGGAATTCAGTTCCCAGTTGACCTTACATTTTTCTCTGTAAATTAGCACTTCTTTCATCTCTGACAACTGTTAAACTAAAAATGTTAAGTTGCATCATGGTTTGCAGTCAATTTTAAACTGCAGGATCTATGTAACTGGCTGGCAGCATCTGTTCAAAGGTCATAGGAAGAGATGCGCATACCGGCTCCAACAGGAAAATGCCTAACACAGCACTATGGTGTTTCTGGTATTGGATGCCACAGAGGTCAAATGCCCGCCAGAGGAGATGGACTTAGATAACTGTTAGTGTGCACTCTGACCACGCAGCGAGAGTGCCACAATCTTGCCACGTGAATACAGCAGCCAGTAATGGTCCGTGTTGCCAGTATAGAGGCAGGCACCAAACACACAGCCATTCAGGTCAGTGCTCATACTTGATACTTTTGGATCCACCTTTGCTGTACTAGGACTGCTTGATAACTCACTTGCTTGTACCCACTTATTCTTTTTGGTCACATCTCAGATTTGTCTCTCTACTGCTCTTGACCTTGTCTCATGGTCATGGAGACGGCTTCCCGTGGCACCTCACTTTTGTCTAGGTTGATTGTCCTTGCCTGTTGTATTGGCCGCAGTCTGTATGTTGCAGTTCATTTGCCTTCCATTAGCTTGGATTACTCTTCCGTAGGCGGCTCTCCCATCTTGTGGCTTCCTCTGTTCCTCCGTTTCTTACAGAACTCCGATGTGCACACCGATATCTGGCTATCCGCAGATATAGCTGTGTTCAAACTATCAGGCTGAGGGTGAATTTGCTGTGGTGTGAGTATGTTTGCAGTGAAGACCATACCCATCTGAATTAGTTCAAATACTACTGTTCATATTCTTGTGTAACGGTATGTGGCTGTCAAAGATATACCACAGTATAAATGCGTCATCACATAAATTACATTGTATTTTGTTCAATAAGCATGGAAGTATATTATAAGTTTATCATCTTAACCCTTTCAGATCCGAATTTTTTTTTAGAGAAGGAAAATTTTTCTTTACATGGTAATGCTCTTAGGTGACTTTTTAATAGTTTTACACACAAGGTTTATACAAAATTATGCACCTGTTTTCAAAATGTACTTTGTACACTAGGCTTCTTTATATGGACTACGATAACTAATTACAAAATATTCTCTACTGCAATAAATAGCAAAATGATCATTATTCATTAACTACCATGCAAAATAACAATAACAATATTCAATTATACAGTGGAATATAGCAAACCAACCACATCCATGTGTTCTGGTAATCATGAGCTACTATGCACTGCTACACTGACTTGCTAATACTTTCACAGTGATGCCCAACAGTTGGCAGCACTTGTTCACGATGAAAAGGCTGAACATTCACAAATGTGAACCTCAGATTTGCATTTGGAAAAAAATACTTTGGTAGCACCTAAGATGCCATAAAAGTTAATGTACATAATTGTAGCCAGAGGTTTTGAAAGGGTTTAAGAACATAATGATATCCACAGAGTTACTTCTTACACTTATATAAATTGGGCAAATTAAACAAGCTGGTGTGCAATTCAATATCCAGAGATTTTTACTTCATATATATTGTACTTTATGAAAGAGTACAAAATTATTTTGGTATTTACTCCTACAGGTCCTCAACTGTAAAACATCAGATAATTATTCAGGCTGTAGTAAGAATAATTCTAGGCTTTGCCATTGTCACAATTCACACACTAGCAGTTGTAAATATGTTGAAATTACCAGTTTTTAGTTCCTATCAGTGCAGTAATCATTGTGTGTTTGGGCTAAGCTACATTATTTTAGGAAAATGAAGATTTTGTCATCACAAGAGCTATTTTGCAGTGACTTTGCTCCACCGTATTTCATTATGTCACAGGTGCAAATGTTTATAAAAACAGTCTTTGATGGCATGTGAACACATCAAAAAATTGGTCCAATGTAATAAATCATGTAATGACATCCACAGAGAACTGTATGTACATATTATGCTGCCATGCTGCTATGGAAACTTACAATCACAGTGCACATACTATCTGTTGTGGCTAATATTAATGTCACGGAGCCATTCTGTTTTGAGGAGGGATTAGTGTTTAACCTTAGTTAATGGAGGGGGGGGGGGGGGGCAGCATGAGCAGTACTTCAAGTGTTTTTCTGAACATCAATAACTATGGAATGATATTCATATAATTAACACACTTTGAAATATAAAGTATTTTAAAATTTGTCATTTATAAAAATCAATGCAATTCAATTTCAATGTTAGGTTAAAACTGCAGAATTCCCTCAGATTTTACTAACTGGAATAGTTTGAGATTTCCCTGGTTATTCCAGGTAAAATGTAATTCCTTAAGAATTTCAGGTTCTTCAGACGAATCAACACCTTGTGCCAAGTTGGTTGCATGGTTCCAACAGCATGGTGTCTCAATGAGCACAGGAAGTGTATTAAGGGATTGATGCAACAAATATTTCCAGAAACTTTGATTCATTACCCATCACACTACTCTGATCCCACATCCTGTAATTTCTTTCCCCTGGTGGTCTCACAGAGATAGTGTACAAACACATAAAGAAGTAAAAACTGTAATCCTATGGGAAACATATGCATTTTCTTACCCTTTAAATCTCATGAAATATTTTCTCTTTACTTAATTGTTCTTATCTACAACATCATATACCATAGTACTTAATGCTGAACTTCAATTTAATATAAACCTCATAATCATAAATGTACTATAACTCAAGAAACAATTGCTGACTAGGCATGCAAACAGTATTTCATTATAGTATGAATATACAACCGAGACAAACCTTTTCTTCTGAAGGAACTGTAAGTCTGTCACTGCAAATCAGTTTTGCCACTTGCTGAGGAGAAAGAGTTAGAAATTCTTCACACTCTACTACTTCACTGAAACAAATATAACAATTATGTTTCTTAGGCAATCTATCTCTCTTTCAAAATGAAGGCAATAAGCATAAATTATTTTCACAATAACAGAAAACATACATAATTTATGTTTGTATTTCAGCTTTAAAAACCATGGCAGACAAATATGGATTAAAACTGAGTGCAGATTCGATTTTCATCAGAACCTCTCAACTACCTTCATTACACAAAAGTTCTCCTCCATGCCTTGCAAGATAGGCATGAAATCAGTGCAGTAGCTCAGACCCATGAAAACCAGGGCCAATCAAACCTGAACTATTAAACTTTACAGAACCATGTGGTAGATGGTGTGTCTGAAGCATTTAGGACCTCGAAGCATAACACAGTTTACAACATGCATTTGATTCGCTATTAGTGACACAATGCCAAACAGGCAGTGGAATTTTTACCGTAGGTATAGGAGTAAGCCCTCCGTGTTGTAACACTATTCCTACTGATGTGGCAACTACCAGTAGAATAGTTCAAATATCCATGCAGACAATGCATAGATAATCTATTCTGCTACTAATGTAACACTTACTTCCCTACTGAAGCAATGCATATGAGGATGCAGATTATCACACACTAGACACATCTATGGCAAAATGGTCACTAAAATTAAACTAGGATTGAAAAGAGATACAAACATGTTCTACTATCCAAAAGTAAAGTTACACATGCATGAAAAGAAAGTAACAAAATCAGGAATCACAGTTTCTTTCAACTGGCAAAATGAGAAATGAAATTTATCAGGACTTTCACAGTAAAATCTCCCTCGCAGGACACTGAACAAGAAGAATTTAGCTGGTCTCAATAAGGTGAGAAACAATTAAGTCAGTTCTCAAATGAAACCTGTCATTATCCAATACGCTCCTCGCACCACCCACATTAGTGTCCTGTCAACTTTCCACCTCTGTGATATCCTGGTCATACTGTATGATCCATCTCAATCCATTTTGTTATCACGTGTTTCAGGCATTTATTAACAGCTCCACTATGAAACTTATCTACACGTATTTATTTGTACTTACCATATCAAGAAATGTTAGATAATATAACAATGTTACTTTTATGGCACATAATATGGAATAAATAGCTTTTGTCTAATGAAACAAGATGAATCAAAGGGGAAATTAAAGTGGTTCCGCGCCTTGTAAGAACAAAATTTTTTGTTTAGTTTAATCCCCAAACATGTTTTATCAATGTTGTTGCGCCATCTGTTTGGTCCACTTAAAGTTGCTTTAAGAGGTCGTCAATTCAGCTCTGATCAACAAGTGAAGGAAGTTGCATAACCAAAGACTTTTTTTTTTCTGCAGAGGGTATCAAATAGCTTGTGCAATGGTGGAGCAAAAGCATTAAAAAGGAGGAAGCCTATGTTGAAAAAAGGGTATCAATAAAAGTTCTAGACTCTTGCTGTAAAAAATTATAGAAATTGAGTGTAGATACTTACTGACCCATGCTCAGTATACGTACAAATTATCTCTAGGTTAGAAACATGTTGACATATTCATTATTATTTTTTGCAAGCATGAGAACAGTGCTTAAAATTACATTATCACAATTTGTCTTTCTTGTAATAATGTCCCTGAGAAGTTGCCCTTCTTCATTTATTTCTTTTAGGATGTTTTTGACTTTTTCTCCATTCCTGTGAATCCTTCATATTTAGATTTCTAATGTTTCTGGCTGCCGATATTTTTATAAAACTCACTGTCCGGTTCTCACTTCCATACACCAACACACTTCAGACAAAATGCTTAGTGAACATGTTCCTTGTCTTGATGTTCATCTATTTGCTTGATATGAGACTTGGTAACTTGAAATGTATATTTGCAGTGGGCTAATTTCTGGAGTGCTTCTGTAATCTTTAGAAGTGATGCACCTTAAATAGCAAACCTATTTACCTGTGCAAGTGCGAGTGCTATGTTTGCAGTGATTTGCCGACTACTCTTGCCTACTGCTAACAGCTATTTTGTTTTTATTAGTGTTTACCTTTAATTTAAATAGAAATTACCTGACATAGTCAGCATGGAGACAGTGATCTGTAACCTTGAAAAGTTGTAGATTTCATCAAAACCTTTTTTTGGCCAAGACTGCAATGTAGAAAATGGTTATCACCATTATTTGACCCAGATTGCAATGTAGAAAACAGAGATAATTGTTTTCTACATTTTGATCTCAATCAAATAAAGGTTTTGATAAAATCTACATTTAATTTATATGTTTTTAATGTAACTGGCAATATTTTTGTCATTCTGTTCACATTCTTTCACAACTCTGCCACTAAAGCAATACCACTGTCAATCTGTTAGCATAGGCTATTTCTTAATATATTTTAATTTCCTTTCCCTCTCTTTGAAGACATTGCTCCCTTCTTCAGCACACAAAGAAAAAGATACTGAAAGGGGGTAGCACTGTCCGCCTCCTTTTTTAATTTTTTTTTTATTTAAGTGTTCTTTCACTGCCAGTAATACTTATTAATGTGCACTTCTTCCTACGCAGTTTCCAGATTAAACTATCTTTCCAGCTGGCTCCCACTTTCTTGACATAATAAAATGTTAGTTTTCAATTTCCTTTGCCAATTTTCTTTTGAAAATCTATAAAAATTACAAAGGTCTTCCAGTTTCCTCTCCAATATCACCCATGTCACAAAAAGTACTTTACTAGTTCTTCTGTTGATTGAGAGGTGAACCGATAATTTGTGAAATTAATCTGCTGACTGTGAATCCCTCGATATCAGCTGTATTTTGTACTATCCAATAGTGACATACGAAAATTTTTGCTGGATCGGGACTCAAATCTGGATTTCCTAATTATTGTCAGCAGTCGCGACCCTCCATTCTTTCAAACATGCACGTAAGCATTACAAGCCTTGATGGGCACATGATGGTAACAACACTGGTCTCCATTCCTCCCTGTTGTGGGAATCCGAGTAATATTGTGAGCATTATGTGATAAGTTTAGTGGATTACAGTTTAAGGATGTAGAATGCGACATGTGAAAGTTTGGGTCAGTCCAGATAGCATGCATGGATAGCCAAAGGGTTAAAGCGAATGCACATGATAAAGCTAGAAATCTGGGTTTCAGTCCGATCTGGCGTAGATTTTATGTCATTACCGGGTAGTAGAACTATCCTAACACAGCCGATGACAAGGAGTTCACAGTCGCTGAATTAATTTTGAAAATATTTCTTACAGCTGTGGGTTGTCAACAGTGTCTGTACTTTCAGATATGCATGTAACAACTGATATTTCTTTTATATGTACAGAAGTGTCTATGAATTTTTGGCTTTTTCTTTGCAGTCTACATTTATATTAACACGGAGTTTTTCACCTTCCATGAAATTTTTTTAGGCTTATTATTTTTAGGAATTGCACTGGTGTGTGATAACCTACACTGCTTATTCAATTTAATTTTCAGTGATAGTGGAGTCCCAGTTCATCAACCTCTGAGATTTCCTACAACACTTATCATTTTCATCTGTGATTTCTTTATCATTAAACTGATTTTCTACCTGTTCTTCCAAGTGACTCTCACGTTTCTTCATTATCTATCATTATACAGGGTGTACCACCTAACTTTGTCACCTCATATATTTCCAAAATGAATCAAAATGTGAAAAATTCAATTGACCAGGGATGCACCTATGTCAGGGGCTCACACAATGAGCAGAAATGCACAATTCATAAATGTACACAAACATAACTTTCATCACAAAGTTACATTTTTTCTACAGAAATAAAAACTTTAGTGATGGCAGAATTAGTTTCACTGCTCTGAATCTTGCATCTTCTGGAACACTTAGACTTTAAATAATTGAAACAGTTCCACAGTTTCCGATGTAATGACATTATGCAAGTCGCGACGCTCGAATCGACAAACTTGCAAGGACATTTTATGGAAACAAAATAAATGCATCAGTAGCTGTTTTGTATTAGAGGAGTTGTGGTATAACAAACCTAATTTGGAACAGTTGTTAACACAATTTAGAGAAGCATACCAAGAATGTGTGTTTATGCCTGATGGTGTGGGATGTGCTAATAGTTATTACGATTTTAGGCAGGGTCGGTACCAATCTCTGTGGTATACACATTAGAGCCTCTGTAAGTAAAAACCTCAAAAGTCATACCTCAGACGCACAGCTGAAGGCCATCCTAGAAAATTGCCTCGTGATTAAGGAGGCATCCAATATTATAGAGTAAAATGGTTAGGCTTACAGTTATTGCAAAAAAGAAAACAATGAGAACTGCATGCACTGGAGATTTGAAAAGATTCATAGGCTGTATGAAGTACTGTATTTCACAGAATGGTGTCATACTACATATCCAGAGAGAAGAAACAAGAAAAACATAGTTCAGAAGGTGATGCAACGAGAGCGAGGACAAGATTTAACCATTCTCAAATACAAGCAGGGACATGTGCCTGCACAAACTGCCAGGGTGTCTTTCAACAGTTCATTAGTCATCCTCTGTTGCGCAAGATGAACCGGTGGCCTTGGTAGGCCCCCACCACTCTTCCTCTTCGCTGGAGTCCACTCCAGCAATTCCGGGATACCCACTAAGTGATGCCACAGCTCCGCGTTCACCAAGGTTAGCTGCCTCAGCAGTAGGTCAGGACGTGCTGGACAGGTTTGGATATGTTCCAACTGCGTCTCTGGACACAAGTAGGTATAAAAAGGGCAGTACTTTGTTTCTAGTCTGCATTATGGCAGAAACTGTGGCAGCATTGCCTCCTTTTAAATCTACATATTTCAAAAGGTATGAGGTTTAGAACAATGAAAACAAGTGTGCTGTCACTAATTGTGCCTCTGGTTTTCACTTATGTAGAAAAAAAAACATATGTAACTTTGTTTTGAAAGTGATGTTGGTTTACTTTTACAGATTGTATATTCCTGCCAATTGTATAAAGCCCCTGACAAAGGTAGATCCCAGGCCAATTGCATTTTTCACATTTTGTTTCGCTATGGAAATATATGATATGGCAGAGTTACGTGGGACACCCTGTATTTCCATCTTTGTTCTTTTCAGATCTTAGCCCTGCTCTTGTTTGATTTACTTTAACATATGCTGCACCAATTCAATTTTCTCCACTATATAAATGGACTACTTTTCCTTTGCTTCTGTACAGTCGTTAGTACTACAAATTTTTGTCTCTCATAGTTTTCTACATTAAACCATTTCTAAGTTTCTTTCTGGTAATAGTAAGGTCTAGTTTCTTTTATCTGCAGTTTTATTGGCTACAGCTATCTCATCTCTATGATCTAATCTGCAAACTTTATTATTCCATACTTTGGATGGTTTTGGTCTAAGGCATTATCATCATTCCAGTCTCAAGGGTTTTCCTTCTGTCTACAAGTTTTCTTTGATTTCATCAAATCATATGCCCTCTCTTAAGTCCAAACTGGTTTTCTGCTATTCTTGCACTTGATTCCACCTTACCTGCAGCTAGAAAATGATTACTCTTCACAGATTGGCCTGGCTAACTGTGGCATGACTGGAATTGCTTTCCGTAATGTTGCCTGGATAATATTTTGTCAATCTGGAATCTATATGGTAAGATCCATAGAAGCTGTCTACTTTTTGGAACTTTGAAGATTGTGTTGGTAATTACCATCTGATGTTGATCACACTAGAATTGATATCTTGCACCTGAGAAATCCCGATCTGTCACACCAAATTTCCCCAGGTTTATTTTCTTTATAAGAACCGTCGCAGCACTGAAGTCAACCACAGCCACTACATTGCAATTTTATATAGTTATCTCCAGAAGACTGTTAATATGTAAACATTCTAGCACCATGGCTTGAAGCTGGAAATTATGTTTGAATAATAAACACATCAGCTGATATACGACTGGCATTCAATAATTATATCTGTCACAGATGTCATAATGTGTATTGCTTTACAGACTAATTTAGCATGTACAACATTAGTACTGCAACACCATTCCTTCTTGCTGCTTCATCTCTGCTAGAACAGAAATTATAATTGCCTCCCACTTCAAGCATACTAATTTAACTTTTCTTTGTTTCCTTCTTTAGTTCTTCAGCTTACTAACTCTTGAAGAGGTCTGGCTATTCTAGGAATGGTATTATTCTAGGCTGGCTTGCAGCCAGTAAGATCTTGCTTGATTCATCTTGTGTTATTTCCCCAGTTAAATTCTGGATTCAGAAATTCCTGATCAGTAACGTAAGTCCCTTTAGAGTTTCCTTCATCGTAGCTATCTTTTGGGTAGGTTTATACAATGGTATCCCACTGCCTCCTGCACTTACTGTCAGCCGCTCATACCTGGGGAACAGAATCCGCTTGCAGATGCTGCTAAAGGGGCTGGGTGTGTGTGTGTGTGTGTGTGGGGGGGGGGGGGGGGAATCACATGTTTTTGCAGCCCCCTATACACAACTCAGACGGCTTTCCCTGGATGATTTCCAAGTCACTTCTAACTCACCATGTAAAATAAGTTATAGTATTTTTTATTTAACTTACGGAAAGTGTTGCTCAATATATGTTTCAGCATGGCTTAGTAACTCCAGACAGCCATGGAGGTCAGCAAAAGCTCTGATTCCCAAGCAGTTGGTTGGATGAAGTTGAGCTTGCAAGAAGTCACAGCAAGCATCTCGCACATACGTCAGCTGAAGTAAATTTGCTGCTGGCAGTAAAACCTGTAATCATTTGCTAATAGTAACAACCAACCTTCACAATTCAAATAATATACCACACTTACAAATATTAAAATAATACATAAAAGGAAGATACAAGGAGATACACTGCTTCACTTAATGCTTTAATGACAGTCTAATAGCAAAACAGAATCTGCACTACACAAATAAAGACCGTATTAAAAGTTCAACAATATGTTTGACTAGCTGTGAGTAAATAAGTGGAGCACACTGTAGTATCAGTTCCTTTATTAGTTGTGAAGAGATACAGTTGCTGAGTATAGCTAAATTTCAGTGATAATACAGAAAAACTGAATGTATATGCAGACAAGAAAAACAAATTCCTGGCTTTTTCCTGGTTAAAAATACACTTTTTTGAATGTGAAAATACACTATACCACAGGTGAAAGTACATTTTTTCCATGTTAAATGACAATATACTTTCCATCAGAGCTGTAAAACTTATCAGTTCTTTTAACAGTAAAGGTTTCATACAGCAGCATGGAAGTTCTTGGCACTTTAGGAAGATCTTCAAGGAGCAGCAACATGTACACTGCATATTTTTGTATTCCAAAAGTATAAAAATGAATTCCCCAAATACAGCATGGTAGTTTCCAAAGTACTGAAATCGAGATCGCGTTGTGCTTTTGTCAGCCAATCATAGCTCACCACATGATATTGCCAGCCAATGACAGGAGGTATTTAGAGCGTAGGACACATGATATAATCAGCCAATAGCAACAACACTGTTAAGTAGCATGAACACACAAATATGAAAAGTTAAAGTTTTAAATTAATATACAAACAGCACAGCTGTAAGAAAAGCTGAGCTATCACACAGAATATTGGTCTTTAAAATTTTTTTTGCTGTTTTTATTTTTTTTCTGGAATTGCAGCAGCTAAATATTTCTGACAAGCACAACTGTAAATTTCAAAGCTGTGCACCAAACATTTGGTGGGTTAGCCGGCTGAATACATGTTCTGTCGAGCACTTCAACTCGTCCATATAATAGCCAATTACATGTGAAATTACTCAAGAACTCATTTCACATTTTTATTTTATTTTAATTTTTAAGGATAATTATACTTTTTGACATTGTTATTGTATGACTTGTAATCTATGAAAGAACTAAAATAAACATGAAAAAGTAATGTTGAAGCTTGGTCCTTTTTAGCATGCGTCACCCTTTGAAACACATCAAACACAAACGCCCATAAAATTTTAAATAATGGCATTAATGGCTGGTTTTCTGGGCACAAAATTTTTCTGAGCGGCTGGTCCTCAATGTTTTAAGTTTTGAATGAGAGTCAAACTCTCAGTGATTTAAGAAATTCATCACACTTTCTCACACGCTGCATAATACATCTTGCGTAAAAGGAAATTTACGTTGGAAGTAACTCTTCTCAAACAATCATTTGCAACATTTTCCCATGACCTGTTAGAAATGTAAAAAGTTGTGATGTTACGGTCACTGAAAGTAGTCCATTGTTACAAAGTATTGCACAGTTTTTGTCCTAAAGCCTTTGGCTCACCTTGCTGTCAGCAGATGCTCGAGTGTGCACTGTGTTTCGTTGTAGTAAACGGCACATTTTCTTTGCAACTTAAGTTTTATTCTGGTGTTATTATCTTATTTATGTTTTACTGCTGCAGTATTACCATGTGGTAGCAGGCTAAAGTAGAATATCAGTTGTTGGAGTATCAGTTCTTTGTTAGAGTATCAGTTCTTGTCAGTAAAAATTCCAAAAGTTTAACTGAAAGCTAACATAACAAAAAATTCCCAAAATTCTAAAAAATTCCTGGATTTTTCACGAATAACCCAGCTGTCACAAGTGTACACACCCTGAGAATGTTCCCAACTGACATTAAGAACAGTAACCACAACGAAACTATTTGTTCCAGTCAAACAGTATGACCACACATAAACACTTAGCAAAGTTTTAATCTTACCTATGGACCAGTAAACCACTCAAAGCCTCAACTATAAGGCGAGTTTTTACCTTCATTCCTTCTAATACAAGAACAACATTCAGATACTAAATTAATGGCCTTAAAAAGTAGCTTACAAGTGCATTCAGATCAACAACATCAAGTGTATGATGTATTTACAAACGGTAGTGCACAACAAATCTTTTTAGTATACTTCTAAATAAAATGTACATTTCACTACATAAAAATATACATATGACCATTTTCTAATTTTCAACCTGCACCAATCATTGTAAAATGTCACAAACAGTAATAATCAGACTCAATACAAAATAATTAACTGACAAAAATCATTTGTTTGAAATGTAACCAAGTTTTAATTACTAGTCTTCACTCTAAGTTGGAACAGTGTATTTTGTACAAAACAATGGACATTTAGGATTGGAGTTACCATTATTGGAGGCATCTGGTATATTAATTTATTTTCAATGAAAACTTACATACTGCAATATTAGTTGTTAAAAACGTTCATCCCACAAGATTGAGGCATTGGAAGACACTGTATTTTGTGAAACTATTTATGCAAAATGTTTATATGCTTGAAGATGAATGTACTATTGTCATGTATAAATACGGTGAAACACCACTTTTACACTCTTCAAAAGTTTTGGGAAAACATAAAATGTAGAAAATAATGTTTTAAGTTGTAAAAGTTACGTATAGGATACTCCCTTCCATTTTCGCATTTTATGTATGATATGTGTACATAATGGGCATCAAAAGACTTGTCAGGGACTTGTTTATTATCTAATAAAGGGTTATTATGTAATAAAAATCACTAATGTAACTGGAACTGATAACTGTTTGGGAAGTAGGAACGTTAGACTCAATTTTATATGTCATAATCGATGTTTTTATTGCACATGTTTAGCACGACGTGTTTCGAGAATCTTTTCTCAATGTCAAGTGCAGATATGTACATAAGTATTTTGTGTGGTATTTGAATATGTGTTATTCTGTGTCTCTTGCATTGTAGTCGTCTTTTTGAGGTTATCAGGTACTGTACCTTCTCAGTTACGTGGAAAACCAAATGCACGCAAACTGTCACTCACATTGTTTGTTTGTGTACCATAACAAAAAATACATACGTAAATACTGCACTTGAGAACGAGAATAAATTCTCGAAACACGTTCTGCTCAGCATGAAAAAAATACATAACTGGCACTGTGTTTAAAGTAAAAACATTTCAGCAATGCTAAGTGAATGACAGTGTAAACTAGCACTACAAGTGGGCAAACACTGAAACACGCTAAATATGGTTTGACAAAGATGTCATGATGATCGAACAATCACGAACCATCTTCAACTTTTTTAGTCCTGTCTTCCTCAGTTGCGTGTAATGTTACGGTATACTGATAATTTTTACTTATGGACCGTCTGACAGCAACTGAATAAAACACAATTTCAGTGCCATACGCGTTTTGCATTTATTTTCTGCAAGGCATCATCAGTGGCAGGTTGCGTGGACACTTTCTTACATATTATGCTCCTGTTGCATTTTTGGTGTTGTTCTTCTTCTTATGAATGCCAATTTGTGGTTTTTTCCCCCACATTCCACAGCACTATGAACTGAACACTTGTTTCAATGCAATGTTTTGGTTTCTGTTCAGTACAGAGTAAAAATTATCAATATACCGTAAAATCACGAACCAGTTACTCCCATCAGCCACCACACCAAGTAGAGCTCGGCAGTGGTGGGAGATACAGCACAAATTGCTCCAACTACTATATGTTTACCAGTTAAAACCCGCTGAGTAGAGTGCCCTGGTGTCAAGAAACTTAACCAAGGAATATTTGTAAACACTACTGGATGTCCAACATCATGCCAACATCATTTTTTCCCCACGAACATTTTTTCATAATGTGTAAATCGCAGGAAAATTATAAATATGTTGATGCAAAATCAGGTGCAAATTAACATTGTGGACATAAGAAATTTGACTGGAATGGTAAAAAATCTCATAAACAACAGGAAAACATTAGTTCCGGGAACGTAAAAATGGATTTATACTGTAATTTTGTACATGGTTTTTCTCCACTCTACACTACATGAAATATTAATTATAACAATACTGTAAGTAGCATGCATTGTTGAGATGCTACATAAGTGAACATTTGTGACTGTGTGCTTGGTACAGTTATGGCTCTGACGATTGATGCATTTCATTCTGAATGGCAATGGTGAAGATCTGGATTTGAATTTATCAGTAAAAGTGGAATCAATGTTTGTGAAAAATTCTGAATTTATCCACTGCATCAGGAAAGAATAAACTGGAAGATATATACAAATACTGTCAGGGTGTTATTTTTACAATTACCAATCCTGGACCTGTTTATTCTATATGGAAGATAATGGTAAATCATCTGTGCAGCTCAGGGATTCAAGTGGGGGATTCAAGTGGTTTATGAGTTTCAAGGGAGAATATAAAGCTCCATTATTTCAAATCTATACTTACAAGTATATCAACAATTTCTGCTTCAAACTTAGCCTACACTAGTGCCAAGGTTATATGAAAAACTCTTATCGGACTTATTTCCAAGAACAAATATAAACTCAACAAAACACTGTTCAATAGCCAGTCACAGAAATGTGAAGGTTAACTGATCCATAAAATGAAGTTTTCTATGGCAAGTCAGAGCAACCTATCAACTGCTTCCTCATTTTATGTAACCAGTCATTACTGCATCTGCGACTCAGTATGAAAATACGGAGTTATAAAAGTTGATTCAGAAATTTCACCACAGAAAATCATAAATCTGCATTTGTGTGGCCATAGTGGTTTGTTGGGAGGCAGGGATGATTATTAATCTTAGTATCTGTCACCTGAAATATCTTTCAAACCTATGTAGTACAGTACTAAGCAAATATTTGCTATAATACCTGCACATTTTCCTCTGTGACATGGACTTCAGCACAGTATACATAATCAACCAGTAGTTGAAGGGCTGCTGGATCCACGCCTTGAAGTGTTATTCGTTCCTGTCGACTCTCTTCAAAGGAATTAAACATAGCATAGAAGTATGGACTACAAGCTGCAAGAACCATCTTGTGTGCATGAATTTCAACACTGTCAGCTACCAGTGTCACATCGCAAAGTAAATTCTGCCTGTAAAATGATACAAATTACTAGTCTTGCACAAAATAAAACAAGGAAATCAATGTTAGTTTCTCTGGTGTGTCACATAAACTCTGTGCAGCCTGTTATTAGATACATATGTAGATTAGAAGGATATATTTATACATTTTTTGTCATTTGTTAGCTGTCTGTTGCATATTGTAGCTTACACATATAATTCAGTGTCTATTCCGACAGAGTTTCTGTACCACATCACATACTGCCTCTGAAGCAACAGTGCTCTATCTACATATTTATTACACTTTACCTTTGGGAATCTATTGTTTAACCAGTAGAAAATGTCAAAATATTGCTTCAGAACCAATTAATGTGTCTTTTTATGTCTCAGTCACATAAGGTAACTGTATTTTATGATCACCGCTGTGAAGTGTTATCATGAGCATCCAATGCTAACTACAATTGTTGTAGTAGAACACGTTGCGAACCACAGGTGGAAGAAGAGGTACAGAATGTGTAAAGCGACACATGAAATAGGTATGTTTTATAACAGATTAGTTAGTTCATGATAAAAGTGGTAGTCATCAGAGGTCAAGTAAATGACCATCACTTTTTACCAGGGCCGTTCCATGTCACGTGAACCAAACCATCTCATGACACCTTTCTTACATATGCGGCAGGATAATGTAATCATTTTGACAATATTTCAATGGACCAATTGGCCACTATCATCTGGTGATATACAATCTCGCTGGAACTGAGTTTTCAACAGAATTGGCAGATCCTTTATACACCACGGCCAGCCTACTGCATGTGCATGAGCAAGAGCACTGCTGCCCTCAAGTGCAAGTGAACTTGGAGCGCAACAGTGGAAGAAATAAACAAAAAGATATCACTAGCAGAACACTAATTAAAAGAATCCGCTGGTCAAAATGCAGACTTTTGTGGTTTAATATCAAATAAAATTGCATTCCTTATCTTCGTTAAAGGGTAACCCTTATCTCTATTAATAATAGTATCTAATAATCAAATCTCAATAGGTGTCTTTAGGACACATTGCCAATAGCAGGTAGCAGGAGGGATCATTTGCGTCTCATTATACATCACCTTATGTCCTTCATTAAGACAGTACTCTGCCACTGTGAATTTCTCTGGCTGGAACAAACAATTGTGATAATGGTGTTAACATACTGGTCCTGAATAGTACGGATAGCTTGGCCAATACAATCCATCCCACAATGAGAAGGAATTTTAAATACTCCAATTTCCTTCAGTCCCAAATCATCTTTCACAGATTCAAGATGGCCTCTAATCTTAGCCGGTGGCATAAATACACTTTTGATGTCACGTGTTTTTAAAATGCTTCAAATTATCGAGAATACACTCCCAGCAAAAGGTAAAAAAGCAACAGATTTACAAGTATCCTCTAATGGTTTCACCGGTGGTCCGAACTGAAGAGCATGATGTATTTGTTAGCCAGTATGGCCATTTTGCTTAAAAATAACTTTAAGATGGTTCAATCTCAGTATCAAACTTTCTGGATCAGAAATGGCATATGCTCTCTTTACTGAACTCCCCAAGACCCTCATGCATAGGTACGGTGGAAGACAGCTGGTCGCATGAAGACAACAATCATTACGCATATGTTTTTGATTTGCACTATGCCCAAGTCCCATCATCATTTCTGGGAACCAAAACATCAAGGAAAAGAAGTTTGCTAATCTTTCCAATTTACATTGTAACTATGATGCTAGAATAGTGTCTATTAACATGATCTAAAAAAATGATTCAAAGTACCAGTCCCATGAGGCCAAACCATAAAAATATCATCAATGTATCTCCAAAACAAGATGGGTTTAAAAACAAAGTTCTGAGAGTCATATCTTCAAAGTCTTCCATTAAAACTTTGGTGACTATGGGAAAATGGGCCTCCCCATAGATACTCCATCAGTTTCAAAACATGTATTATTAAATAAAAAATATGTCAATGTCAGCACATGATGAGATAACTTAGTTGTTTCATCATCAAGTTTCTCACCAGTATTAAAATATTGTGTTAAGATGTTTACATTATCAGACTCCATACCCGAGAAGATATTATCAGTCATAATGCTGGGAAATACTATGTAATCACACTAAGACATCTCACATACCATCTCAAATTTGAATGAAACATAGCTCACCTGTTTTCCCTACACAAACAATTAACTATAAACAATTTCAGCATTTTATCTCCCTCCACTTTCATTTTATGGCATTTCAAAGTTTTGACATTTTTATCAAGTTTCATATTGTCATCAGAATTAAAAATGTCAGCATCTTCAAACTTTGAAATGCCATAAAATGAAAACTAGAGTGCAATAAAAATGCTAAAATGTTGTATGATTATTTATCTCTGTAGGGAAAACAAGTATGTCAAGCTTCATTCAAAATTGAGATGGTGGTTGAGAAATTGTCTTTTTTATCAACTGACATGGACTGACTCACAGCACGTGCGCGCGCGCGCGCACACACACGCACACACACGAGCGTGCGCACGCCCTCAAACACACACACACACACACACACACACACACACACACACACACACACACACGAGCTACTTAACTCTGTACGGTTATGTGAAATACGAAGTGCAAAAAGATTTTCAGCATATCAAAAGAGTTACTGAATTGAAGAAATCTTAATAAATTTTACAAGATAAAGTTTTACTATTTCAGTCTTTCATTGCCTAATACCTGTGAAACATGACGTTAAAAACGTTTTCTATTATGTTTCTTAAAGATTATAATAATTAAAATTCACACGAAAATAACACAAGTAGACTTAATACGGCAGAAATGAAAACATAGTTCATCTTACTTTCTCATAACGTTCATTACATCAAATGCTCTCTGTGTGTGATTATGGTTCCTGTAGGGTGGCTTCTCCTTGCTTCCTGGGTACGGTATATGTTTTTGAGAGCTTTCATCAAGAGAATTCTGGCTTGCATATCGAAGGAGAAGACAACTGAAAAAAATTGATAAAGACACAAAACATATAAGAACTAAGAACTTGAAAGCAGACGATGCAATGAAGCTATTAGATAATACTGAGGCAAAAATCAAACAATGGAAAATCCAGGATGGAATGTAACAGTATTATGAGAAGGAAAATTGCCACTCACGATGTAGCACAGATGCTGAGTTGCAGATAGGCACAACAAAAAGGCTCTCACAATTAAAGCTTTCAGCCATTAAGGCCTTCATCAACAATAGACACACACACACACTCGCGCGCATGCACGCGCGCGCATCTCCGCTATATGGTGTGTGGCAACTTTCCTTCTCGTAATATTGTTAGATAATACTGAAGATGAGATACAGAGTTGTTCAACTCTTATTATATGCTATTTACTATAAGCTAAAGTAATTTATGGAATGAAGCTACCACATAATACAGAGGATGGGATATAGAGTAGTTCAGCTCTTTTTATATTCTATTTACTACGAACTAGAGTAATTTATTGTGAGGATACTAAACAATAAAACAGGAAGATAAAAACAACTAGTAAATTAAAAGAAAAAAACACTCACATGATAAGCTATACCATCTACATAAGTTTTTTGGTAAGTATATAACTTCATGAATATGAAAAGCCAGCAGTCAGAAGGTTTTATACTTATTTCACCATTTCCAATTTCTACTGTAATTGTAGACTTTTCACACTTCACAATTCCAACCTATTAAACAGTTTGTCAGTGAACAACAATTAGCATATCACTGTGTGTCAGCTTTCACAGCTCTATACGGTTCATAGGTTTAGTACTTCTCTACTCAAAAGGCCATGTGAGTTGAGGACCCTGCTGTCCCCCGCTATATTAAAAAAACTCTTGGTCTTCTACACTGGTTTAATTTATCTGACAAAAATTCTTATTACTAATAGCTTTCACAACATAGTTACTTGCAATGAATCTTGATAACTGTGTGTACAATAGTCAAACATTACTTCTAAAACTCATTACAGAAACATAGACATGTGAAATGAGTCATTGGTCATTTCTCTGTTCAGAAGTGGTAGAGGTGTTACAAATAATGAAGTAATATCTTTTGTTTTGTTATCATTTTATCTGTCAACCTTACGAGGCATATACAGTTAGACAGAAGGTATACTTGACAGTTATGACTGATTTCCCTGATGGATTTTCAGAGTAACTTATGAAGTGAGAAGATACATCCTGATAATTTTAATCACCTTACCGAATGTTGATGTTGTTGTTGTTGTGGTCTTCAGTCCTGAGACTGGTTTGATGCAGCTCTCCATGCTACTCTATCCTGTGCAAGCTTTTTCATCTCCCAGTACCTACTGCAACCTACATCCTTCTGAATCTGCTTAGTGTATTCATCTCTTGGTCTCCCTCTACGATTTTTACCCTCCATGCTGCCCTCCAATACTAAATTGGTGATCCCTTGATGCCTCAGAACATGTCCTACCAACCGATCCCTTCTTCTGGTCAAGTTGTGCCACAAACTTCTCTTCTCCCCAATCCTATTCAATACTTCCTCATTAGTTATGTGATCTACCCATCTAATCTTCAGCATTCTTCTGTAGCACCACATTTCGAAAGCTTCTATTCTCTTCTTGTCCAAACTATTTATCGTCCATGTTTCACTTCCATACATGGCTACACTCCATACAAATACTTTCAGAAATGACTTCCTGACATTTAAATCAATACTGGATGTTAACAAATTTCTCTTCTTCAGAAACGCTTTCCTTGCCATTGCCAGCCTACATTTTATATCCTCTCTACTTCGACCATCATCAGTTATTTTGCTCCCCAAATAGCAAAACTCCTTTACTACTTTAAGTGCCTCATTTCCTAATCTAATTCCTTCAGCATCACCTGACTTAATTAGACTACATTCCATTATCCTTGTTTTGCTTTTGTTGATGTTCATCTTATATCCTCCTTTCAAGACACTGTCCATTCCATTCAACTGCTCTTCCAAGTCCTTTGCTGTCTCTGACAGAATTACAATGTCATCGGCGAACCTCAAAGTTTTTACTTCTTCTCCATGAATTTTAATACCTACTCCGAATTTTTCTTTTGTTTCCTTTACTGCTTGCTCAATATACAGATTGAACAACATCGGGGAGAGGCTACAACCCTGTCTTACTCCCTTCCCAACCACTGCTTCCCTTTCATGTCCCTCGACTCTTATAACTGCCATCTGGTTTCTGTACAAATTGTAAATAGCCTTTCGTTCCCTGTATTTTACCCCTGCCACCTTTAGAATTTGAAAGAGAATATTCCAGTCAACATTGTCAAAAGCTTTCTCTAAGTCTACAAATGCTAGAAACGTAGGTTTGCCTTTCCTTAATCTTTCTTCTAAGATAAGTCGAATGTTGATGATAACCTTAATCTCCCTTTTGTGTTTTCTTCTGAGATTTTCATTGCACATCAGACCAGATATCATACTTCACTTCCCTTTCATCTTACAACCATCATCAAATACAAAAACACATATGGGAATGCAAGCTTTCTCGAAATCTCAATGATGAAATTTTCTCAGGTTATCAGCCAAGTCAAGGTGTCATTCTGCGGCTACCACAATGGAGGCAGAAGAAAACGGACACCTACTTTTCCTCGACATCCTGATAAAAAAGAAAACTGATGGCACGCTGGGACATTCTGTTTACAGAAAGAAAGATGCACATGGGCCAGTACTAGAACAGCAGTAGCTACCACCATCCAGCATGACAGAAATCCGTACTCACCACCTTGGTGTGTAGAGCATGAGTCATATACGACAAGGGAGTCTAACCACTGAGTTTCAGCATCATTGGGAAATCTTCTCCAGGACCAGCTAATTGGAGATGCACTTTCCAGCTGAACAGGGGTCAAACTGCAGCCTCCAGCATGGCTGATGGCCACGGCGTGTGCCCGCTGTGGGAGGTGAACAGCAACAATGTATGTCTGCTCACAGCGATGCACATCGACAGTGTGCCCATTCATGTGGTGGTGGCTTAGCAGCTAGATGCCCAGGCTTTAGCATGTAACCTGCCAGGGAGGCACCCATCAGCAGAAGGTAGTCACCCAGCAGTTGGCTCGACAGTATGGAGGTGCCAAGTTGACAGCATTCTGACTCTGCCCAGGCCATGTCTACAGCTACTGACAGCAAAGTCTGACAGTGGCAGATGGCTAGTTCATCTTGGACTGTATGTGGACTACTTCTCACAACTAGTAGCTGGCAGAGACTGCGTAACTGAACACATTGGGCACAGCTGAATACCACTGACATGATGAGAGTCTAAATTAGTAGGTGTATATGTGGGCCATACTTGCTAATGTTTCACAAACAACAGTACTCCCAGCCCCCATCATAAAAGGCTAGAACTGTCAGGTCATTTGAAAATTGTGACATCATTTGCCCTGGCGTTCCTGTCTTGTCAGCTCCTTTAAAAGTCCTGTCAGTGCTGAAATTGTCACAATTGTGACTTTTTGAGATGATCGCTGGCATCTTCTCCAATGGCAATGCACTGAATACACGGTCTTGCATAGTAGATAAGCGCTCGAGCCATGACACATAGTTACTGAACTGATTTGCGTTTCCTTCATTACTAAACAAAAATGGTCTTAACTAATGTTTCATGACATACAGGGTGTCCACAAATTAAAAAATCACAATACGACAGTTTGGTTTCAGTTGCGCATTACACCATGTTCAGTGTTATGACTGCACAAATCTGGCAGTCGACACCTGTAGCACTGTTTGTTAGATACGCCCATCCACCACAGCAAGGTTGTAACACATCGGACTGGAAAAATTGGTTTATAATTTTCCTAAGGCCAAGCAAAATGATATTGATTTTTAATTGTAGTGAAACTGGCACAAGACATGTTGAAGATGCTGTCCTGCATTTTTACTGCAAGCTGAAATCTAGAAACAGGATGTTCCCCAACAAATCAGAACGCGTTGCTAAATGCATGCCTTCAATACCACTATGTTCATAATTTAGCTACTGAAAGCAACATCTTTCAGATAACCTCAAAGCCAGAAGTCCACAGATTACGATCAGGTTATGTGACTGGCCAAGCTATAAGGAAACAACAGCTGATAATCCTAGCATTTCGAAAGTGCCTCTACAGAAGCCACTCCACTGGCTGTGCAATGTGTAGAGGAGTGCCATCTTGCATACAGATGATCCTACCCACACATCTACACTGCCGAAGGATTTGAATGAAAGTGTGCGAAAGACCCTCATAGCGTTTAGCAGTGACCGCAGAGGTAACACGACCTGCAGGACTCATCTACTAGAAAAAACAAAGTCCTACAATAAACAATGCCATCGGCCTGCACCACAGTCATCTTTAGTGAATGAGGTGGTACCAGCTGATGTGCATACAGATTTTCTGATGACCATTTTCTGTAATTCTACATACAGATATGTCCTCAGAGATGGAAATGGGCTACGTCTTTCCACAGAATGTTCCAGGGCCATTTGTTGTCCACCTATACGCAAATAAGAAATTCCAAGGCTAGCAGATCAGCAGGAAGCAACATCTGAACATGGGTGATTTTGCAAGGATAGCAATGCAGGATGTTTCATAGGATTTCATGCACCGTGCTTGCAGGCATTTCTAATGTTTGGACAATTCCCTGTGCACTGCATGTTTACACACCACCACTCAACCTGTCCTGCAATTCTGTGGATACATCTTTGATAGACATCAGATCAACTGCTTTCCTCCCTCTACCACACTGCACTTCAAAAGAACCTCTTTTCGAATTTTGTAATCATTTTCTCCAAATCATTAGCAAACTTTGGAACAATGCCTTTTCATATGGTAGTGTATCAGAACTTCTGCAGGGCTACTGGTGCACAGTCACTGTTCTTATAAACGAGCTATATCAGCAACGTGCGATTCTCTTTGGAGAGGGTCATGTTGGGCATCTGACACAAACTGAGGAACAGCTGTGTGTCCATTGGTGTGCATATTCTGATGCTTACAGTGCCATCTACTAGTCAAATTTTGATACTTTTTTTTTGTTGCATGACTTTTCTCCCCCTGTGTCAATAATGTGCTGTTAAAATTTGATGCAATTCTGAGCTTTGGTTCTCTTTCTACAGTGTTCTCAAACTGGAATTTTAATTATGGACATCCTGTATGTACAAAATTCTTTGCTTCTCTTTCTACTCTAAATCAGCGTGAACAGCACTGTTCATTAGCTGCTCATTAACTTATATAGTATTTTCTAATATTAACCCAGTCTACTGGTAACTGATGTACTGGGAACTCAACTGATCAGGCAGTTTTCCATTTAACGTAGATACAGGTTACACAAAGAGTAGTCAGAACACAGTGGTACTAGAATACGAGACACTCACTGTCATGTCTCTAATTTGTTACTCATTATGGCCTGCTGTACATGCTGCATGCTGGAGCATCCGTTCAGGAGTAATATATCTTTTTAGTGTGGTTATAAGTTCGCCCACTGAATGCAGAAGGTCAGGTTTCACAGTGGTGTTTAGGTACACTAGGCTCTTAGTTGGATGTATTTCCAATGGCTTATCTGGCCAATACAACACTACAGTGGTCCCACAGCAGTGACTGGAAGACAAAAAGCTGTTCCTCCTATGTCACAGATTGTATCATTAATCAGTAACCCACTACCTTGTAACTCTAGCCTCTTCATCTCTTAGGTTGACCCTGTCCTTAACAATTCATAACAACTACTTCAGGTTTGAACAACAAGTAAATCCAGAGCACCCCAGCCCTTTTGGAAGCAAGAATCTGATGCCAGGATATCCCTTCGACATCTTACTGCAGCTGCTTTCCTTAAAAATAATTGTACCTCACATGCTTTAGTGTCAGCCTGGATTATCCCCTCTTGTGACACAGTAATGTTTGTGGCACCAAATCTATTACTTGGTGTAATTGTTCCTGAAGCTGTTCATAAATGAGACACAATCTCCGGAACTGTTCTCTCACTCCCTCAAATATTCCCTCTCTTTCAGCCTCAAGACATAATTTGGCGAATGTCTCCTCCAGCCTCCATACTTTGTTTCTTCTTTCCCACGTGTTGTACGTAAATCTCAGAGTCCAATGCTGCTTGGTTATGATGACATCATCCTACATGGAGAACAGCACTCGTCCTTCACATTCAGATTCTCCAACATGCTTACCACTTCCCCACTGAAGAGGTGTAGTGCCACCAGAATTATGGCATGTATCATGATCATCCTCAATGGTAATGCCATCTGGGCAAAAGGAACCCACATCACCTCCCTCTTGAAAAGACCAGATGCCCAGGGTCCATTGTCACACACCAACAACAACACAACTCATACCATTAAGCTAAAATGCCTATGTACTATCTATGCATTGCACTCCCTAGCTGCCTATCCCTACAAAATTTAATTAGCAGAACATAATAACCCCAGCAAAAAAGGAAAACTATATGAACACAACATAATCTACCACACTCTTCCAAATGGCTTCCACATTTCCTACATAATTAAGCACACACCCAATTCACACAATTTACACACAAAGCCTAACAATTTATTTTGTGTGACTTCTGTGCATAAGGTATCACACATATGGCCTGTACTCAAATTCTTGCATTCTGCCCCCTACCTTCTTTCCAGGTTGTAGTGTTGATACATTTGGTACATAGTTTGGAGCACCCTTTTAGGTGGACAATGCTTGTCTGCTTTGGTAATTGCAACTTAATGTTCACTAGTGATGTGATTTCCACAGATATGGCACTTGATATCACATAAATTTCTTCATTTTACCCTTTGATGTATAGGGGCTAGTTAACATCATCAATTTGCCAACCCTATATTCAGGCAATTTACTAGTACGCTGTCCCATTTTCTCTTGACACAGAGTGCCCAAGTGTTTGCCTTCTGCACTCGCTTCCATACATCATTTAATTTCTAGCAAAATTCTGCATAGGTTTCTTATTTTTTCCCATCTTATATTTAACAACATCAAAAAGTTATGTTGTCTTTCCCCTGAGCATCACATCGTATGGCAAGGGCCCAATGCTATTATGCATCTTTCATTATACACAGCCACAAGTTAGGCAGGTAAACATTCTAGTATTTTGGTCATTACTAATGCAATAGCTCAACATCTATATGATGTTTCCAGAATGAGATTTTCACCCTGCAGCAGAGTGTGTGCTGATATGAAATTTCCTGGCAGATTAAAACTGTGTGCCAGACCGATACTCGAACTCGGGGCCTTTGCCTTTCGCAAGCAAGTGCTCTACCATCTGAGCTACCCAAGCACGACTCACAGCCTGTCCTCATAGCTTCAATTCTGCCAGCACCTCATCTCCTACCTTTCTGTATCTGCCAAGAAGTTTCATATCAGTGCACACTCCACTGCAGGATGAAAATCTCATTCTGGAGACTTCCCCCGGGCTCTGGCTAAGCTGTGTCTCCGCAATACCCTTTCTTCCAGGAGTGCTACTTCTGCAAGGTTTGCAGAAGAGCTTCTATGAAGTTTGGAAGGTAGGAGACAAGGTACTGTCAGAATTGAAGCTTTGAGGACGAGTCATGAGTTGTGCTTGGGTAGCACAGGTGGTAGAGCATTTGCCCGCGAAAGGCAAAGGTCCCGAGTTCGAGTCTCGGTCCAGCATACAGGTTTAATCTGCCAGGAAGTTTCATCTATACGATGGTTCAGTGAACATATTTAGTCCTCCCATTAGCTTGTGGGTGCAAAGCAGTAGTTCTTAGTTTCCAGATTTGTAACAAGTGACACTGCTGTCTCATTAGCTGTGACATGAAATTGGTGCCATGATCTGTAATTATCATGTTGGGCAACCAAACTTCAATAATCAGTTGTTCGCCATTGTCCATGTTACTGTACTCACATGCTGATCTGGAATGGCAATCATTGCGACATAATGTGAAAAATGATCTGCAATAGTCAAAACGTAGCTGTTACCCACCGTTTGGCTAAAAAGACCCAAGATGTCAATCCCAACTATCTCAAATGGCTTGGATGTCTCTGGTAATATTTGAAATGGTACTTGCTAATGATGTAAGTCTGCACATTTTGCACATGGCAAATGACTCCTCACATATTGATCAACATCCTGTCTCCATGTTCATCACCAATACGGTTTGGCTACATTATGATCTGTTGTTCCGTGTCCTCCATGTTGTGATAACAAGTGGTCATGAGCTTTCCTTTAAAAATTCTTCTAATAGTGCAGCCGGCACCATGACACATGGCCCAAGCTTCGTTATCTTACATAGCAGTCAAATGTAACCAGGGAAGAGCGGCGCTGTTTCGAATAGCTCAAAATCTGTGTCAGTGGCTTGCACCTTTTGCATTCCACAAGGCTACAGGCAAGTACTCATGTTTCTCCTTAGTCTATCTGCTATCCAGTTTATAAATCACCTCAAAGTCAAGTTTGCTTAATTTCAATTCCTACCACGTCAACCTGCCTAATGGATCTCTTAATTCTAATGGTCACTTTAATGCTGCATGGTCAGGTAACACTGAATTTCCTGCCATACAGATAACACCTGAAGTGCGTATCAAACTCAACATTACTTTTTCCTGGTTTAGAACACACACTACCAATTGGCTGTTTGCATCACAGGAGAGAATAAATTCCTTCTTGTAGCTCGGTAATACTAATACAAGGTTAGCTCTTTGCACCTTCATCAATTTTTCGAATATGGCTTGTTATTCAGCAGTCCATTGGTAATTTACACCTTTTGACAACTGCATCAATGATCTGGAAATACCCACAAAACCCATCAAAAATTTCTGATAATAACAGGCTAATCCCAAAAATAACTGCAGCTGTTCAGTCAGCGGTGGTGGCAGCAAACCGCACAATCCATGTATCACTTTCTACACCGTCTTGACTAATCACATTTCCTAAGTGGTTAATTTATGTTAACACAAAATGGCACTTCTCGATACTCAACATTAAGCGCACAGAATTCAACTGGAAAATACAATAATGTCTTCCACGGAAAACTATGCACTGATGCAGATTCAAACAACGTAACCCTCCAACTAGATATCATTGAAATGTGACTGATGCATCCTTCAAACCAAATGGGATTAGCCAGTGTTGGTAATGCTCCCCAAGGTCTGTGAATACAGTCTTCGGCCAGTAATCTGGTACTACTTACAATTAATGGTAACCACTCTTCAAGTCCATTGTGGAATGGTACCTGCATTTATACAGGTTATCTAGTATGCAGGATACGCATAGCAAATGTTCTAGAATTTAAATACTGACAATCACAACAAAACCTGTATTTTATCGTACCATCTTGGACATTACTCTCTTCTATGCTGCCATCATTCAATTGCTGATTAATACATCCTTCCAATTCTGGATGTAAATGTTGGGGTATCCTGCACAGTTTCCAATATATAGGTGACTGTTCTCAGTAGATATCCCATGCTGGATTATGGCCTACAAGGATTACATAAATCTGCAAACTTTGTTAACAGCTTCTACATGGCTATTCTGCTTTCTTCCTACAAATCCTGACCTTCTTCGCATAATGAAGCTGTATGGGCAGTTTTCTTATGGCTGATGTCCACACTTGACCTATCTAAATCATTCTCATCCACAACGTCCAAATTGGTAACTACCTATCTTTTGTCAAAACCACTTTATTGGTGCCAAAATTATCCATACCAATAGGAACCGTATGTTTGCCTCAACTTGCTGTATATGTACAATGCTTCCATGTACAAAACAATGTGATGTATCCAGTCTGACACTGTCTACCAATGGCTCTACCACACACAAAACATTAGTCGTTATGTCTGTATCTATGTTCACCCTGCGGCAGTTTATGACACAAACTGAGTCTTCTGACATTGGATGCAGTTTAATTGGTTCTATCCTCATGACACGAGAATGTTGCAAGAGCGTGTCATCAGTAGCAGTCTCTTACAGTTGGAACATTCCACTGAGTTCAAGTCTGCTGTGAAACACCATTTTTTGCCTGATGTTCAGTTAAGAAATCTAACCCTAAGATTGTGCATTACCCTTCACCTACATGGGAAAAAGCTTCCATATTCTCTCTGAAATGTTTCACTCCAACACAAAAACTGAGCATCGGCAAACCTAGAGATGCCACCTCATTATTTCCTACTCCATATAACCTATAACATGGAGAGTTCATCTCCTATTACCCAAGAAGTCAAAACTAGCCACAGATATGCAGGTCCCTGTGTTGAACAATAACTTATGCTCTTTATCATTTATCATACCAATGTAGCAACACTTTGCTTCTGCCAACGGGGCATTGAAATTTACAGCGAATGCCTTTTGGCAGATTTGGTGCTCCTGTTTATTATGTACCTATCCACCCTGCTTTTTATTTCTACAGTCTTGTTCATGGCGCCCATCCACACCAAACCTGTTGCATTGAGACTGCTGATATGCCTTCCAAATGTGGCCTGTGAGCCCACATCTCAAACATTTTATATCAATACAAAATATGCCTAATTTTTCTCTCATTCCAGTTGCCACATCTACCTCTTCTAACTGTGTGACTACCCTGATGGCCACAGCCAGCTAAATCCTTCAGGTTTTCCATATGCACTCTCTTAGAAAAGTTGGATGGAAGCCCCTCATAAAAGTATCCTATGCTCTATGCCCAACCTCCAGAAGGATATAAGGATATATGTTGTTCACTAATCCTGCATTTCTTCAGTACAAAAATCTAAAGTAAAAAGACATACTCATCCATCTCCATAATACTATGAGGCTGAAAACAATACTACATATTTTTAAAGGTCAGCAACATTGGTTTAACCAGTAAAAATTGAGATTCTAGTGGCACATTAGCAACATCTTAACAAAAGACCATTAGTAAGATGAGCATGGAAAGGTAAACCAGCTGAAGTTATATATCTACATTCATATGCTACAAAACACTATGAAGTACTTGGCAAAGCTTATTAAAGAAATCCCAGTAAAAATAAGAAGCACCATCCTTTCACCACAAGTGAAGTTAGATTTCTGAAAGCCTGTTGGAATGTTATATATTTCTGTCCTCATATTATAAAAAAGGGCAACAGTAATCATAAATGTGAAACAAGATGAGTATTTAAAACATGTCAGTTAAAAATTGGTACTTATGATTAACCAAATAAACTGACAGACACGTGATGTGCATTTTTTTCACTTCAAGAAGACATCAGAGAAAAACATACTGATTCGTTGCAAGAGGAGATATCCATTAACTCGTAAAGATAGTGAATATGTCACTGTTATTGCATAGATTCAACCTATGTAAATGCCTGCTGGAGTTTCCATTTCTCAAAGTGTCACATCAAAGGAAGAAAAGAGATCTGTCAGTTCTTTTTTCTAACAGTGATTCAGAAAACTGCATTCAGACTCAACGACTGAATAGGCAATGTGGAAGAAAAGATAAAACACATAATAAAAATTCACTTATAGAGATACTGTAAAACAATAAACCAGGATGTGAAGGATTAGTCCTTAATCTAAAAGTATAAATGAAAATTATCAAAAAAGAATAATCATTTGCAGAAAGGGTGTCAGAGAGAAAGAACTTCACAACTTATTTCCATTTCTTCAAAGGTTTTGAAATTCTGGTAAATGAAATATAACTAATAACTGCCAACAGCTTAACTTCTTTTTATCTGTGATGAACAGTTCCTCTTTCAGGCAGTAAGAAAGCAAATCAACAGGGGGAAAAGAGAAAAAAGAACATCAGAAGAGCTGATAAATATTATAATATTACCCTTGCTGATGCATCACCTGATGATTCATATCTTCCTTTTCTAATTACATACACAAGTATTTCATTTCACACAAGAGTGTTTTCACAGGAGGTGCATTCAGATATTCTCAACATGATTTTCAAAAATGAGCAGATGAACTGGGAAATGATTTTGAAATGTGTACTTCACTGTCCGTTCCTAAAAAAAATGAAACAAGAAAATAATAAAATAAACAAAATAAAACAGTTGCCTTATTAGGCAGCAGTGATGTTATGGCAGGCAAGGCAGCTATGTAAAGTTACTGAATTAGTGAGAGAGAGAATTAAAATCAATTTCAACAGAAACAGATATTTTCTGTGGATGTAATAAAATTTCCAGATGAAGTGCAACTCTAATGACCCAAATGTTTCAAACACAGTATATCCTCCTCTTTGAATGACAAGTTTCAACAACTTCTCATGCTTCACCCAGAATCGTCCACGTGGTTTTATTGGGCTGATCAATGCTGGTCTCCATGAACCATGGAGAGGTGTGGTGGTTTGTCTGCCTTAGCAATACAGTTAGGTGCAGCCACAATGCGGAAAGGCCAAACAAACATGCGGGGCAACAGCCTTTCCACTAGTTGCAGGGACAACAATCTGAATGATTAACTGATCTGGGCTTGTAACACCAGCTGTGCTGTGCCGGTGCTGTGAATGGCTGAAAGCAAGAGGAAATTACAGCAGCTACTTTTCCCAAGGGCATGTAGTTCTACTAAATGGTTAAAAATAATGGAATGCTCTTGGGTAAAATATTCCAGAGGTAAAATAGTCTCCCACTCAGATCTCCAGGCGGCGATTACTCAGGAGGATGTCATCATCAGGAAATGCAAAACAGCATGCTACAGGTAGGGGTACGGCATGTTAGATCCCTTAATTTATCAACAAAAATAATCAGTTTTTGAAAATATAACTGGACAGATAATGAATCTACTCTTTAATACATGGCAGGAGAAAACACATTTAAAAGTTATGGAAATATGAAAGCTTTCGGAGTCAGTGGCTCTTTCATCGATTGCAGAAAGGTCGAAGGGAAAGGAAGAGAAATGAAGGAACAGGGTTAGCAAAGTTTAAGGAATGGGGAGAGTTATGAAAGAGTCACCAAAAACCCTGGGTCACGGGATACTAACCAAACAGGATGAGAATGAGAGAGTGATTGTTGGGCACTGCACAAGACGAGTTTTGAAAACCTGAGAGCTTAAAGGTGGATGACACGGTGATAAGCAAGACAGAGATTACTGAGAAAACATTGTGCAAGAGTTAATAAGAACAGAAAGATAAGTGCATTGCCTGTGGTAGACAGGTGGAGTGGAGGGGGAGGTTGGAAGGGAAAATAAACAGTCATAAAATAAAAGATATAGAAAACTAGAAGAAAGCAGAGAACAGGAATAGTTACTCCCCCCTCCCCCCAATCCTATATTAAAGACAGAAACTAATTCCTAGACAATCTGAAATCTGTGCATGTCCCACTACCACCACACACATTGATTCTCACCATCGAAGCCACCTATCTCTATACCAACATTCCCCATGTACATGATCTATCTGCTGCTGAACATTACATCAACTGACAACCACCTAATTCCAAACTTATAATGCTATTCTTGCTCACTTTAATCAACTTCATACTTATGAAAAATTGCTTACCCTTTGAGGTGCAGGCTTATAAACAGACCAGGGGTATGGCCATGGGAAACAGAATGGCTCCTTCCTATGTCAACCTTTTCACTGGATGCTTGGAGGGGGATTTCCTGGGATCCATAAGCCTTAAGCCCCTGGTTTGGTTTAGATAGATTGATATCATCATATGGACTCACAGTGAGGTTGACTTGTTGAAATGTTTGCAACCTCTAATTCTCCCAATTAAATTTCACATGGTCCTATCCTATGGCTCCTACCCATAACCATTCCCACTACAAAACTTTTAATTTTAATTGTGACAAAATACTGGAATTCGTCAGCAGGAAAAGGAAGAAAGGAAAAATAGGAGAACTAGGACTGTGGGAAAGGAATAAAAGAGGAGTTTGCCTGGTAGAATTATGCAGGAAGCTACATGCATCATTTAATCATCATTAACACTTGGTTTAAGATACATAAAAGAAGGTCGCATATGTAAAAGAGAACTGGAGGCACTGGAAGGTTTCAGACTGATTATATAATGGTAAGACAGAGATTTTGGAACCAGATTTTAAACTGCACGACATTTCCAGAGGCAGATGTGGATTCAGACGATATTTTACTACATACGAACTATAGATTAAAACTGAATAAATTGCAAAATGGTACAAAATTTGTGAACTGGGACCTGGATAAGTTGAAATACACAGAGGTTATTGAGTGTTTGAAAGGAAGCATTAGGCAACGAATGACTGAAACAGAGGAAAGGAATACACTAAAAGATGAATGGGTAGCTTTTACAGAGGGAACAGTGAAGGCAGTAGGGGATCAAAAAGGAGAAAATGTAAAAATGCAGCAAATGAAGCAGGTGAAAGGGAATACAAAAGTCCAAAAAAAGAGTTTCTCAAAAAGTGCAAAATGGCTAAAGCTGGAATGGCTAGGAGACAAATGTAAGGCTACAGATGTTTGTATAACTAGGGGAAAGATAAATATCAGCTTAGGAAAATTGGAGAGACCTTTTGTATGAATATCAAGAACTCAGGTCGAAAATCAGTATTAAGCAAAGTAGGGAAAGCTAGCCTTGTACCGAAGTGAAACAAGGATGATAAGCAGTTCGGACAAGAAGGGAATAGAAATGTGATGCTACAGAAGAATGCTGAAGACTAGATCAGCAGACTGCATAACCAAAGAGGAAGTGCCAAATAGAATCAGGGAGACAAGAAATCTGTGGCATAATTTGACTAAAAGAAGGGAGTGGCGTAGGATACATTCTGAGACATCCAGGAATTATTAATTCATTATTGGAGGGAAGTGTGTGTGGGGAGTGGGGAGGTAAAAATTGGATACATTGACCAGGAGACAAATACACTAAGCAGGTTCAAATAGATATAGGTTGGAGCAGTACTCAAAGACAAAAAGGCTTGCACAGGGCAGAGCAGCATGGAGAGTTGGATCACAAACCAGTCTTCGGACTGAAGACCAAGACAACATCAATACTGAATGCTGTCTTGTCTAATCATGTAGCAATGGACTGGTAGACGACATACTGATGTAGAATAGAAGACCAGCAATATGTATTTCACTTCTATGTCATTTTTTGGTATGTAGGTTGTGGTCACAAACAGATCTGCACCAACATGTGAGTTTTTGGATATGTTTGTGAGTTGGTGAAGCCAACGAACATGAATGCGAAATCTTAGTTGAGTGGTGTACTGATCTGTAGTATAACTAGAGGTTTACATTTGGGTGAAAGGTGACAGGTACAATGTGAGCTGTCATAGCAAACAAATGTGATCATGAAGTTAACTATAGTTCTTGTAATGGTGCATATTTTATACGTATCAGGTTTCAATTAGTGGTTTATGTCTGCTATTTTGATGATGGCATGGTCAAAGGAGATGGGTGGTATTGGTAGGTTGAATATTTTCCTTAATACCATAAAATAGAGTGAAATTGATTTCAAGGGGTGTGACTGATAACCACCATCCTTCAACACATTTTAATCCATGGCCAAAATACCAGGAAATTTATCTTTTGCTGTTGGTATTACTGAAAATCGCCATCTGAATTGCGTAACTTTACCATGGGGTGAAATTGATATCCCTTGACTGATATTTAACTCTATTTTTCATCCATTTTTTCAATCCTTCATATCGTAGTTTTATAGAACAGGTAAAAGTAATGTTAGATACTCTTTAAAGTTACCCTATTTCTATTGCTCTGTGTTACTTTGATTTCAGTGTTCAGTACCAGATGGGATGAGATTATAAGAAAAAGGATGGCTGAAGAACAAACAGAAATTATACTGAGGATAAATTGAATCGGCACTGTCACAAGTAGTAGAGGATAAAAGTCACTAAACAAAGCATCTAAAGAATTCAATATTTCTTTTGGAACACTCCATAATATCATGGGAAGCACGGCTGCTCTACTGGTGGGCAAGCTGCTTTAACTTCTGCTCAAGGAACCGAAATCATCAAAGCAGTTACAACCTGCAGTGACTGGGGTTACCCACATACTCCCTTAGCTATAAGTCTATTTGTTAAAAGTTATCCGGACAGAGAAGGTAGGAACATTGTTCAATTTGTCACTAACATGCTTAATGTTGATTGGGCCTACTCCTTCCTGAAACGCAACAAAGGTGCACTGGGTCAGAGAGTGGGGTCCTGTATTACAAAAAAGAGGGCTGAGCTATCTGAAAAGCCAGAGAAGGAATATTTCACAAATTTAAAAACCACAAGTGTTGGTATTCAGCAATGCAATGTCTTCATTTACAATGAGACTAACATGTTATATGGCCCTGGAAAAAAGGAACTACTGTATTGTTGAAATACAAAATATCCAGAGGGGATGTTCCATGTAATTCAGGACACACTTACAATTTTTAAAAGTTGAAAATTTGGTACTTTTTATATATTGTCTGAAAAGGCTGGACTGTATGGTAACAACGGGTTGTGCCCATTATTGCTTTCCCTCCATAATTTGCAGCCTTTCTATGAGGCCATATGTTTTTCGTATGATTACAGTGTGAATTATTGTAGATTTTGTTCCTTCATTTCAACTAATTGGGCAGGTAATAATCAGCATATCATTATTTGTTTTACAGTTACATACCCTAATGCACTGCATAAAGAGTATAAATGAAATGATCGTATAGCATTTATTGGCCGGAACATTCCCTTCGGGGTTCGGGCGCCGTGTTGCAAGTCTTTTCAGTTGACGCCACTTCGGTAACTTACGTGTCAATGATGATGAAGGACACACAACACCCAGTCCCCTGCCGGGAATTGAACCCGTGCCCCCTTGTGTGGTAGGCGGTAACGCTACCACTGCACTACGGAGGCGGACAAGTAGATAAATTATACGTTAGGATAAATAATATAATACAACAGTGTGAACTTTCATGTAATGCGAGTCACTTCCATGTAATTAAGTTTTTATATCATGAGAGATGTTAAGAGCTAACTTTATCTCGTTCAATAATTTACTTCTTGTGTGAATGTGTAACTATAAGGGGTATTCAAAACTTACAGAAACCAGCACTTGTATGTTAGAAGCATTGACCCTGGCTGTTGAGACACTTGCCCCACTGTGACATAAGGCAGTGAATCGCTGCCTCATAAAACTCCCCAGGCTGCGATATTAACCAGTACCGCATGTACAGCTGGACGTCATCGTCCGAGGTGAATCGTTTGCCTCTACGCTCTTGTTCTTCTTTGACCCCCTTCTGATACACTTCCTGCAGCACGGGACAACAGTGAAGGCCCAGAGCTACTCACAAACCTTGACCACCCTTCGCCGAGCGATCAAATAAAAAAAAAAAAAAAATCAGGCAATCTCACCCGTGGGGTCATTCTGCTCCATGACAATGCAAAGTCTCATATGGCCAACATAGTTGCGGCACTCCTGCAGAAATTCAAAGTCATAGTTGTTCGTAAATTGTTCAGTGACTTGTGTGGAAATTCATCAGGTGGAAATTCTGAAGGACCAAGTCATGGGAGTAATCCACAAAATAGAGGTCTTTGTTCTGAAACTAGAGATTTGGTAACAAGTTTCCACTGCCATGACAACAGTCATCGGGCAGGAAGGACACAATAGTTATTATAGAAAATAATGAGAAAGAGAGAATTCATATTCGTCACTTAGTCATGTCCATCATGGAAACATAAGAGGCATTCAAACAGGAACACCCTGAAGCTCAAATTGGGAAATCTAAGTCTGCACAAGTATGCCCACCACATGTTCAATTAAGCAGCAAATTACCTCATAAAATATTTTGTAAAACAACATGAAAATTTCATAAATGCTATCAGGAGCCTTCATAAGAAGCATGATAATATTCCAGCTGACAGCAACACATTTGTATCAATCATCATATGCCAGTTACGAACTGAGCTTTGTTTGGAGAATGAATGTAACACATGTCAAAATGGTAGAGGTTTCAACAAAGCCTATAAAATTGAAGAGCTAGACATTGTGAATTTATTATGGTATGTTTGGAAGATAGAAGGAAACAGCTCTAAAATTACCAAAATCAAAGAAGGCTCTACAGCTGATAAGTGAAATACATAGTTTCCATAATTACTCATTTAACATAATAAAACACTGATTTCAAAATGCAAAAAGGGGTCACCATGGGATCTCCCAGAGTCTGTGATGAATCACTCTAAATCACCATTGATATAATGGTATGTGGAAATGCTTCTGGTACCCTCCTGCCCCCTTACATTATCTACTAGAGTGAACATATAGAGGACACTTGGACAGAGGATGGTCTCAAAGGAGAATCATGTTGTGACACACCTTGCTGTTCAGGCGGATTGAGAATTAACAAAACTAGCCATGGTTGGGTTGATTCAGTCATGTTCCTGGATTGATTAATGCAGGTTTTTCTTCCTCGTGCAAGAAGACTGAATAGCAGGAAAGTTCTTATGGGAGACAATTTAGCCAGTCATTTTACTGATGAAGTGATCACACGGTGTGAGGAAAATGATATTGCTCTTGTGCGTTTGCCACCAAATTCAACACATTTGTGCCAGCCAGTGGACATTTCAATCTTTTGTCCAATGAAGGTCGCCTGGAGGAAAATTTTAACAAAAACTTTGTGGTATCCTCATGCCTGAACTTCCATCTTTGTTATCTACTGCACCGAAAATGATGAATGATGATATCAAATTACTCAAGAAGGATATTGTCAATGACCTTAAGGCAACTGGAATATTTCCGTTTTACCCCGATAAGGTTCCACAAAAGCTGCCTGGACTTCCCCCAGTGTATATAATGTGAATGGTTCACTTGTCGATTTCTTAAAGCTGCAATGTTAAGATCAAATAGACAAACTGCAACAGAAAAATTGAAGATTACACGTCGTATCTGGAGTAAGTGTCGCAGCTCCAAACTGCTTCGACAGATGATGAAGACCTGCATGTAGATATGAATTCAGATGTTCAGGCAACTGCTAACGAATTGGATGTTGGGAAATAAGAACTCGTTAAAGTGTTGTCTGGTGTGAGGAAGTCTGTAACTTCTGATATGCAGTAATTATTCAAGAAAAGAAGGGAAATGATTATTAAGTGTTAGGATTAAAGTCTATAGACTCTTCTAAGGCTGTATTTAAAGAGGTAATGATGATATTCCTTGTTGACTTTTTTTTATATATATTAGCAGCTTTACCAGAACCAAAGGCTCTGAAAGTGCAGGAAATAGGATTTGGTATTGGTTCAAAGGTAAAGTTGAAGTAAAAAACCATAAGATTTGTCTATATAACTGAAATGTGAGTAATTTGGTACATGACTAATTTAATTTTGTACTTAATTGAAAATCAATTATTGAGATATTCTGCATTATAAGTCTAACTTTGTGTTAATAGAACCTTGATTTGTACAGAAATATATAGTCTGCATTTTACTGTGAAAATGTTTTATGTTATCAATCTCACTCCATAAAATATGAAATATATAATACAATGTAGCTCCTAAAGTAACAAGCAGATTACACAATGGGTTGAAATTGATACACTGTGTTTTACAGCCTATGCTTCTCCACAGTTTCAAAAGTGGTATCAATCTCATCTCTAAGTATGTAACAGTTTATAGGCTCTTTGATTTCTGTGTGTGTGTGTGTGTGGGGGGGGGGGGGGGGGCATGAGATGATGTTTTGAAAATTTTCAACTAACATGAAGCAATCAGTAGGCACCAAGAATTTTTTTTTTTTTTTTACTTTCTTTTTAGGTTTTATTTTCTTAGTTTTACTTTCTTTACTTAGGTTCTACTTTCTTCATCCATTAAAAAAAATTGGAAAAAAAGTTACCAAAGTCACCCCATTTTATGGTGCTCAATCAACCATTTTCCATTAGTTTTGTATTTATTTTCTGTCTGAATACAATGAATGAACAAATAATTTTATGTATTGTATGCTATGCTATTATTTTAAGAACACTAATTATCAGATATTAGTTCTTGCACTACAATAGTATTTCCAAAGATTAAGCTTGAGTTTGTTTTCTTCCATAAACAAACAAAACGAAAATGTTAAAGAAGTTTGGTAATTTATTCATCATGATTATTTTATCTATATTTTCAGAACTGATAGTGTGTGGGAATAATATGAAACTAGGAGGTTTCACGCCTGGGAAAGTACAATAGATGAGGAAATAAGAGGAAATAAGTTGAAAATTGAGACAGTCAGCTCAAACACTCCAAATGAGCATAGAAGAGAGATAATGTAACCACCAAGAAGGTTCCTCTGTTGGATTGTAGTGTCAACAAAATAAATAAAACTCACTGCAAGTATGCTTGCTGCATTTAGGACACCTCGTAAGCTTCAGCTACTGTGAGTTGATGCTGTCTTATAAACACACTATCAAATGCTCCAACACGTACAGAACTTAATAAAATTTGTTTCAACTAGTAAGAAAATAGTTAAATATGCAGTGTCTGAACACCAAACATCACATAAATAATTGTCATACAGTAAAAGCTTACAAACGTAGTACAAAAACAGCAGTAAACAGCTGAAAGCTTATTTCATTTTCAAAAGTCTCCAATAGGCCCTACTAACACGGGCATATCAACAATAATACAGACACTTTGAAAATGCACACATTATCTGTAGAAAGAACATTTATAAAACAAAATATTTTACTTTCAAACTCAAAATAATGGGAAAATCTTTGTTCTCACTGTATCAGAATTCACATGACTTCCTTCAAATGCTGTCCAAGGTAGTTTGCTGCTTATAGTCTCTGTAACACTGTCAAGCAGTCGTGTGACCTGAAGGCTACGTTCCAAAACACACAAGAATTCATACATGCCGCACTACCTGTAGGTACAGACTGATGAACTTACTGTGAAGACGAAACAGCAAGTGACTGAAAAACATGGTACAAGCAAAGCTATCTAGGTATCTTGTACGGAAAGATTGTTATACCGAGAAAAGTACTGCGAAACGACTGAAATTCCACGTTTATTTCTGAATCATACGACTCAGATTTGCGTCAAAAATGTTTTACTCTTTTAAAACTTCTTTTGAGTAATCGAAACTCGATGGCAACATAGCGGAGCTCCTTCGTAGGTTACTTGTCATGACGTTAACCACACTCCTTTTATTTGAGAACGTACGAATATCACGGAACAGTTTATAATATACCTCTAGCAGTAAGACATCGATATCACCAAACAGGTCAATGCAACACACACAGCATACATTATGCATCTATTACGTCTTTAAATAAACACCTGTTTATCAACAAACGCATAGCACATACCTTCCTTGCTTTTCATTTGTATTTTCGCTTGCAGTAATCGGTCCTGCCGTATCCATGTTTCCCGCTGTTGTTATAAAATACAATGCTTATTTACAAACACAGTGCACCATTGATCTTCACTTTTCTTGACCTCTCGATCCCGAATTAACGGCTGCCATATCGATAACACATGCTGCTGCAATGTTGCATTCTTGCATATTCAAAGTCGAGTAAACTTCGAAAGCATTGAAATCATTCTTCGTTGGCTTAGAATTTTTGGCAGGAACATGACATTTTATAAGTTATCATATAACGAATTATTAGGAATAGCGACAAACAATAGCTAATACGCTGCAGATACCAAAAATATATCGTCCATTCTCAGTTACGTCCCTTGCAATGCTTATTTGACATAGTATTTAAATATGCTCGAATGATTTACACGACACATTGTTTACCAGTGCGCATTAAATTCGATAAGCCACAGAAGCAATCGTCCTGTTTTATCGTGAGTTGATGTTTCATCCAAACAAAATTCGTGCTTGAAAAACGTACTATACTGAACCTATTCACTATTTTACGAACCTTTCTTCGATTTTTATAGCCCGGATAGCTGTACATCCGAAGGGTTGTCGGCAGCAACAGATCGCAATACCTTTGCGATAACCGCTCGGCGCCCTGATAAACTGAATTCGCATCGAACAAATAATCTTCCTCTCGGCACTGACTGTGTATACGAATCCGTCTGTATTCATATTCGATACTCTTGGACGATAGACACTTTTATACCCGTAACTAGTTTAGCTGACGTCAGATTGTGAAGTTTGGTCTTATTATGTTTGTCTTTATCAAACAAACGCAAGCTCCTGTGGAGCGAACGTTCCAAGAATCCTCATGCTCGTACAGTTTCACGAGTCATCTGTCAATTTCAAATCTTTATTACCACATGTTTCTGCATAGAGGTATAGCTCCATGTGTTTCTGCAATTGTGAACGTCGAATCTATAGACCTTAAACTCGGATCCTTAAATCACGGCTTACACTCATAAAAACATTTTGGATTTCTTAAATAATTTCCGAGTAAAAACAGCAGTGTCATTCGAAAGTTCTTCAGCCTTTGTACAAATAAAATTCGTGCTTTCCCAAAACCTGGATAAGTTTATCAGCCATACGATGGGTGATGTGCCAAAGTCTGTTGCTTGTGTGTTTTACAAACAGCGCATCCAAGACATTTCTTTGTGATGTTGCAGTTGATAATATGGGTACGAAAGGAAGGGGAAATGTAAGCTACTTTCTGTTTTCCAAACGAAAAAAATTAATAGAATACTTGTGAGTAAACACTGCCAAAACAAACCTTTCGTAGTTGTTATCTATACTAATGATAAAACATAAAACCATTGCGTCTGTGTGTCTGACTTTGAACACGTCTATCTCCATAACTACTAAACGTATTTCGTTGAGATTTTCTCTGGCAACTTCAACATAGCTTCGGACAGGGTATAGGCTTTATATCGTCAAAACCAGATTAGGAAAAAAATGTAATTTAAAATTTTGCTAAAATTTTCTTGTCTGCCTTGGTGAACACCCTAATCTCGAAAACTTTTGACGAATTTTCAGAGGATTTCGCAGGTAACTTGAGTGTAGCTTTGGGAACCTTAAGCTAATATCGGCTTTATTTCATTAGATCACGAAAAAAGATAGTTATACACATTATAAAAATGTATGTATGTTTAACATATCCTCCGAAACCATTGGACCAATTTCAACCAAACCTGGTAAATGTATCACCTACTGTGGAAAGAATCGCTGTGGCGGCGAGAGCCATCTAAATATCAAAGGGATGGGGGTGAAAAACAAACACAGACCACGACGCTCAAATATCCACATTTTATTCATTCTGTATTTGAGAACGAGAATACACATAATTTCTAACCTTGATGAAACCTTTTCTCGCTCACACGTCCTACAAAACGACGAAAGACAAAAAAGTTCGTCGCTTACTACTTTTACTGTTGATTTTCGGATCAGGCATGACGCTTTAATTTAAGTCCACTTTTGATGGATCCTCTAGACTGTGCGCAAAAACAAAATCATCCTTCCTTACACGCAAACTGAGGTAGGAAATTAGAGCTGGGCGCAGAAACACTCAAAGTCCAGGACTCTGGCTGTTTTTCTTCTCAGCTACTGGTCCACAATAATGTGACAACTGTGTAGAAGAAACTGGTATTGTTGATGTTAGTATTCTTGTGAAAATGACGAAGAGGCTTGTACCAATAGTTATGGAGAGGAGCATGTAAATAACAGAGGCAAAGCAGTTCCGAAAAAGGTGACAAGAGAAGCCTACTAGTGTGAAATCACTGTTTTAGTATTATTGCAAATGACAACAGACCCATGGAATGCAAGGATGACCAGGCCATTTTCCTGTAAGGATTCATCTTAGACGCTACCCAAGAAATGAGAAGGAGGGCAGGGCTAAAAAGTCTTTTAGCTACTTTGTCGTGGCTGGAGACAGTATATTTGAAGTATGTAGAAAAGCTTTTCTAAGTATTTATGAGTAATTGACGAGAGGGTTAAAAGTTTCACAAATTGGTGTTTAGTAGGCAGACACCATAAGATGGAACTGGGAGATCTAGGAGCGTTAATGCTATACCACCAGAGGAAACTGTCAAAATTAGAAATTACATTCCATCACTCCCTATCAAGGAAACTCATTATGGCAGCAGTACTATACACTACCTACATTCTGAGCTACCTGTGAAAAGGATACACCGACGTTTTATTACTAAGCATCTTAATCGGCCACTGAAATTCTATACTAAGGTTTTCCCCGAAAACTTTTCGCTTGCTTTCGGAAGACCTAACGTAAACATCTGCTGCACCTGCTAAGACTTAACGTAAAAGATCGAGTCAAGCACATTCAACAAGGTCGCATAGCGAACAGTAGTAGCAGAGAAAATTGCCCGTAAGCGAAGATCTAAGAAGTTTTATGATGCACTACAAAACAGGAAAGGATAATCGAAGACTGATCTTGGAACAACTGCTTTATATTTCGACTACATACAAAATATTCAACCTCCTTGTGTCTCTGTTTAAGAACTGTCCCACTTGGCGCTAGCTGACTGTTGCAGTATTCTGTATAAGTAATTTACAAGCAAGATCATCTGTTTTTTTATCTCTGTGACGAAGAGAATACGAAAAAAGGACTCAATGAAGTTTGCACTTTTCTCTTAAGCTGCATAAAACGCCAAAAATCGTATATAATTAAATATGAAACTGACTATTATACCAAATTACAAATAAATTCTACAGTATGTAACGTTCCTAAATAACTTCCTATTTTAAAGTAATGGTAGACTTATAATATGTAGAGCAAAAATATAACACAAAACTAGAAAGAAACTGACTTATCAGGCAGGAAGTTCGGTTGGCAGATTAGGAGAAGTTATTCAAGAATAGGGAGATAACAAGACTAAATCAAGCTACAAGGTTAACATCTTAGAAAATGTAAGTCATTCAGATACAGACGAAAGTGGCAGTTAATTAGCAAAGATAGCTATGCAAACAGCAAAACAAAAAAAATCTCAAGTAGAATGAGGCAGCTGCTATAGAAAGGATGAGAGTTTCAAGCAAACAATAATAAAAACATTATGGAATTTGCTAAATAAAACAAAATTATTTACAAAAGTCTTCAAAAACATTTGAGTAATGAAAATTTGTTGGCTGAAATAAGTGAAAACAAAAAGAGTACGAAGAAAACAAAACAGGGAGTCACATTTTATCATATAAGAAGACAGATGGTCCAAATATTTCAAGACATCTTTTAGTGTTTGTATAGTTCAACATATGAGTAGAATTGCGCAGAGAGTTGATAATGAACATAATGGTATTCAGGCAGTAATGGCGGATAAGATGTCCTAAGCAATTCGAGATATGACAAAGGAAAGGCCAGTGGGAAAGTTATAAAAAGGAACTCGTAAAATTATTTTCGTTTTGAAAGACGACATTTACCCCAACAAGGAGAAATACAACAGTTGTCATTCTCAATAAGAAAACAGACGTTAACATATAAATAACTATAGACTTAATATTTTCCTATCTGCAACATTCAAGATATTCATAAAAATTATCACTTACGGCCTTGAATAAAAATTTCATTGAATTTTAAGGAGATAAAGGGACAAGCAGGAGTGTAGATAATTTGGTCTTCTGGGGATGGGGTACCATTCTGTTGAAGTACAAGATGTTCATACAGATCAGTGTCACAAAATATCAGCAGCTGAACTGTCATAAGCTGTTTCAAAGTTTAGAACTGGACCACAGTTACATCAGCTGAAAATTCTGATACTATGGTGGCACTGGGTTGAGAGGTGTGCAACAACATTCAGGAAACATTTTTATTAATCACATAAAATCGTAACTGACAGATCAAAATCAAGAGTCCCCATCCGAGTTAACCATACAGTACAATACGAAGCTTACAATGATCTCAGAACACGGCTATTAAAAGAAAATACAGAACAGAATGACTTAGATAGAAATATATCAGCCTTAATTCTCACAGTAGCTTCTTGTAAATGACACAACTGAAATACCTTATGAATCTCAGTTCTATGGCGCTTAACACAGATTATGATTTTACACCCAGATAAAGCTTTTCACAAATAATCAACAACAAAGGTTTTAGGAAACAAAATCGGGCCGCCAAAAATACTTAATATTCAAAACAATAACAATAAGGTTGGCTACCAAGCATCACAGAGAGGCTTTACTGCCATTGAAATGTCAGCATAAATTAATACGGAAACGCCTGCTAGTCAGTAATGAATAGAAAATATTTGTACAAAATAAAGAACGCAGTCCCCTTCAAACATGTCAATAGCGAAGTTTGTAGAACGTCCGTAACCCCCTACTCGGACAAGAAACACATTCCTGGCGAGCCAAAAGTTCAATACATTTGAGGTTCATTTCATACAAGCCAAACGGCGCCGACACCGACCAAAGGTAATACGCCGGCAGTCAATCTTGTTGGTAAGTTCAACTTTTCAGCAGGTTGAGGCACGTGGCACACACAATCCACGGAAGGCCGGTGAGATGACAGACTACGTTTTGTTACTGATCGCTTGGCAGGGAAGACCACGCTCGAAAACCCGCACCGTCTGAACAGGCCCCGTGGCAGTCCATAAGCTGCAAGCGTTGTGTACTTTTCGTTCGGCGGTTGTTTGGAACGGCTCGACCATGTGACAGAATTCAACCGTTAGGTTTAATAAGTCACAGCTTGGGGAAGATCAGTTTGGATTCCGTAGAAATGTTGGAACACGTGAGGCAATACTGACCCTACGACTTATCTTATAAGAAAGATTAAGGAAAAGCAAACCTACGTTTCTAGCATTTGTAGACTTAGAGAAAGCTTTTGACAATGTTGACTGGAATACTCTCTTTCAAATATTGAAGGTGGCAGGGGTAAAATACAGGGAGCGAAAGGCTATTTAAAATTTGTACAGAAACCAGATGGCAGTTATAATGGTCGAGGGACATGAAAGGGAAGCAGTGGTTGGGAAGGGAGTGAGACAGGGTTGTAGCCTCTCCCCGATGTTATTCAATCTGTATATTGAGCAAGGTGTAAAGGAATCAAAGGAAAAGTTCGGAGTAGGTATTAAAATCCATAGAGAAGAAATAAAAACTTAGAGGTTCGCCGATGACATTGTAATTCTGTCAGAGACAGCAAAGGGCTTGGAAGAGCAGTTGAACGGAATGGACAGTGTCTTGAAAGGAGGGTATAAGATGAACATCAACAAAAGCAAAACGAGGATAATGGAGAAATTTGTTAACATCGAATATTGATTTAAGTGTCAGGAAGCCGTTTCTGAAAGTATTTGTATGGAGTGTAGCCATGTATGGAAGTGAAACATGGACCATAAATAGTTCGGACAAGAAGAGAATAGAAGCTTTCGAAATGTGGTGCTACAGAAGAATGCTGAAGATTAGATGGGTAGATCACATGAGTAATGAGGAGGTATTGAATAGAATTGGGGAGAAGAGGAGTTTGTGGCACAACTTGACTAGAAGAAGGGATCGGTTGGTAGGACATGTTCTGAGGCATCAAGGGATCACCAATTTAGTACTGGAGGGCAGGGTGGAGGGTAAAAATCGTAGAGGGAGACCAAGAGATGAATACACTAAGCAGATCCAGAAGGATGTAGGTTGCAATAGGTACTGGGAGATGAAGAAGCTTGCACAGGACAGAGTAGCATGGAGAGCTGCATCAAACCAGTCTCAGGACTGGACCACAACAACAATAACATATACAAATGAACAGAGATGAAAGCACTGTGCCAGAAAAATTTCGACGAGTATTGGCGTTGAAGTAAATCAGGAGTATTTATCATCTATGACTGCATATTAATCCCCAAGCCACTTAAAATGCTTTCTTTCTGAGCATAAATGATATGCAAAGAAAGCACTTCGCAAAACATGCCACGCATTAGAATAAAGGGGTAAATCATTAGTCAGCTTGAAGATTACTGTATCTGAAAGATTTGAGACTAAATACGTAGAAGAAGCATTTTGCGAAGCATTGAGGGCATTCATACCACGTACATTCATCAGATGAATAAATGAATAAATTATGGCTTTAAATAATTAAAAGTAAAACAAAGATGCCAACAAATAATAAGCATTTTCCATATAATGACATCCAGTTTCTTTTCCTTCGCGAGGTTGTCTATAGCCTCCAGTGGTTCAACAGATACTGGCTGATGAATACACAAGAGGATTATATGGTACATTTACTCATCTCTGAAAGGATAAAGCACAATTATCACCTTAATTCAAATGATACAGCACAATACATGATTTATTTTTAGAGCTTGTAAATATTAATAAATGATAATCTAATAATTGTTATATGACGCGATGTGATGTAAAAAACTCCAAAACTTGCCTGTTCTGTTGGACATCGCTGGTCTGTCCTGATTCTCTTTGAAGTGGAGAGAAATGTGGTCAATATGTTCAGAAGATTATTCCTATTTGGATACATGTCTTTGTTGCGTAATTGCAGTGCTTCCATGGCATATGAAGATCTGGGATCTTCTTTCACGGATGTCCTTCTCCATAAATGTAATTTAGTAAGAACATCTTCAACTCCACATTCCGTACCTTCAATGTAGAATTCAATTAAGGCCTTGAAAGCTTCTCGTTCTTCACTGGTTGACATCGAAACAGTGAAGAAATCCAGTCAGCTCTTATTTATGTTCTACAAACAACGGTCACACATCCAGTAGTTTGATCTTTTCTTTTGTATCTTAACCACCCGGAGAGCCAATATTGAGATGTCCAGTTGATGACAAATTTCAGTTGCTCTCTCAAAACCACTCCTGAAAAGTTTTGTAGCATCGGACCTAGGAATTTCCAGCTCTTATCTAGTGTCTTCATGTACTTCCATAACTTCTCTCAAACACAGTTTTGGTTTATGAAGTCAAATTTACACTCTTGAAGTGCTAGTTTTCTGCAACGGGTCTGTCTTCTCGATCATCGCCCTTATTTTTGAATCATTTAAAAGACCACTAAAAAAACTGTTGATGGTTTATTTAAATGGTAACCCCCTAACCTTAATATAAGACGGATGATACAGAGGTTTCATTTGTTATCATGTAAGGTTCGCACGATTAAAGTAGCACAATTACATAATAACACTTCACTCTTCGACAATATAAGTAAAAAACGCACCGTGAAATAGCACTTCAGCTGAACTGAATCTCAGTCATATTAAGTACTGCAAATCTCTTCTTGCTGTTAGTGTGATGAAACGTTTTGAAACTTTACGGACGTCTTCGTCCTTTAACCCTCATGTAAACAAAGACAAACACAGTGCTCTAAGGATACAGACACTGGGTATTGTTACGCCAGTGGAAATGGGTCTAAGTTATGTATTAGGTATATTATCGTTACGTCACTACGAATGGAACTCTGAGGTACTCTTGAAGTTTAAAGTATCAAAAGCCTTTGAGTTTTCATTAACCTACATGTTGTTCAAGCTACGTTTCTCCTATATCAAGTTTTAGTGATCTCAGACACAGTCGTTTCACTCCACAGAGTGAACACTAATAAAACTGAGATACTAGGAGGATCGATTCCTGACTGTAAATGAAGGAAAAGAAGTCCTATGAACATCTGTTGAAAAATGGACAGTGTGCGTAGAACAACAACAAATAATACTGGAGCACAGTACAGAGCTGCATTGCATCCATGCCACAACAGGCTCTCGAAATGGCTTCCATGGGATTGCAAGTGACAGAGATAGCAGCGGTTGTCATGCAGGACACACATAATCGTACTTTAGCTTGTACCAAGTTGGGAGGCCACTTGACTGGAGCTTGTGCTAGGGTTTGTCTCAGTATCCTGTAGAATCGCTCCTCCAAGTCTGGTGTACGCACAGTCCGAAGCCTCTCTGCACGTTCGTCTATCTGAAAGGACCCATGATCACACAAACGCCTAAAAAGGGCTTGGAATGTTGTGTGATGTGATTGGTGTCTGTGAGGGTACTTGTTTTGGTATAGCTGTGATGCCTCTCGACCGTTTCCATCTGCTTGGCCTCACACAATCTCTATTCGGCTTGTTTCTGGTTCAAATGGCTCTGAGCACTATGGGACGACAGCGTATGAATGTTTGAATGACGCCACTTTGGTGTAAACCAATTCGGCTGTTCATCTTCCCCTGCGGTAACATGAGCATGTGCGGAAGTTCTAGCCGGCCGTGATGGCCGAGCGGTTCTAGGCGCTTCAGTCTGGAACCGCGTGACCGATACGGTCACAGGTTCGATTTCTGCCATGGGCACGGATGTATGTGATGTCCTTAGGTTGGTTAGGTTTAAGTAGTTCTAAGTTCTAGGGGACTGATGACCTCAGATGTTAAGTCCCATAGTGCTCAGAGCCATTTGAACCACAACGGCCGGCGCTTGTTCCTGACATGAATATCGGACCACTCTGCTGCTTGCAGCAAGCTGCGTCAATCACACAGCCTGCAACACACAAGAAACATAAGGCACGTGGTCAGAGAAACTTTCATTGTTCAGTACCATCTACCATGGCAACGATGCATTTCCAGACATATGTTCGTAAGGCCCTTTTTCCTTCATTCCCAGTCGGAGCCCGTCCCTGTACTTTGTCTGTTTTATTAATATTCAGCCTGTATAGGTATCGATAGAAGTTGGTGCTAAGTTCTTTTTTTTTTTTTAATTTAAAATGCCTTTTGGTCACCACTCATACAGCCAGTCTCAGATCCACAAAAAACAATTATCCGTTACAGCCATTTCAACTGAACTTAAGTCAATGATCTAAACAAATTAATGTACACTCCGAGACAAAGAAAACGACGCACCACGAAAGGTTTGGGAAGCACGAAGACAAGCAGGAGAAACTCTCGCAGTGTGCGGGCGGACATTATCTTGCTGAAATGTACGAGTAAGCTCAGGATGGCTTGCCACGAAAGGCAACAGAACGTGGCGTAGAATATTCTCGAGATACCTCTGTGCTGTAAGCGTACCGCGGATAACAACTAAAGGGGTCCTACTATGAAAAGAAATGGCACCTCTAACCATCACTTCTGGTTGTTGGACAGCATGGCGGCCGACAGGCAGATTAGTGTCCCACCGGTGTCCAGGCATCTCTAGACACATCTCTGGCGTGGAATATTATTGACTGGAGTAGAATTATGTTCTGTGATGAGTCCCGCTTCGAACTGAGCTCCGATGACCAATGAAGATGTGTCTGGAGGCGCGGTGGGATACCAGCCTGACTGTCGGCAGCCATACCGTCCGACAGCCTCGATTGATGGTCTGAAGTGCCATTTCCTTTCATAGTAGGACCCCTTTGGTTGTCAAACGCGACACCCTTACAGCACAGCGGTACGTCGACGACGTTATACGCCTCGTTTTATTTCCCTTCATGGCAAGCCTTCCGTGGCTTAGATTTTTGCAAAATAATGCCCGCCCACACGTGGCGAGAGTTTCTACTGTACATCTTCTTGCTTGCCAAATCCTACCTCGGCCAGCAAGGTCACTGTATCTCTTCCCAACTGAAAACATTTGGAGCTCTCCAACCGGTTCGGGATTTTGACGATTTAAGGCGCAGTTGGACAATATTTGGCACAATATTCCTCAGGAGGACGTCCAACAACACTATCAATCAATGCCAATCAGCGCAACTGCTTGCATAAGAGCCGGAGGTAGCAAACTCGTTACTGACTTGCTCAGTTTGTGTAGCTCTTTCTCTTGAGTAAATCATCCAGTTTTTCAGAAATTGTAATCATTTGTTTGTCTATACACGCACCTCACACTTACCGATTTCCGTCCAATTCAGATAATTCCTTCATGGTGCATTCTTTTGTCTTACAGTGTAGCTACTACACTACTGGCCATTAAAATTGCTACACCACGAAGATGAAGTGCTACAGACGCGAAACTTAACCGACAGGAAGAAGATACTGTGATATGCAAATAATTAGCTTTTCAGAGCATTCACACAAGGTTGGCGCCGGTGGCGACACCTACAACGTGCTGACATGAGGAAAGTTTCCAGCCGATATACACAAACAGCAGTTGACCGGCGTTGCCTGGTGAAACGTGATGCCTCGTGTAAGAAGGAGAAATGCGTACCATCTCGTTTCCGACTTTGATAAAGGTCGGATTGTAGCCTATCGCGATTGCGGTTTATCGCATCGCGACATTGCTGCTTGCATTGATCGAGATCCAATGACTGTTAGCAGAATATGGAATCCGTGGGTTCAGGAGGGTAATACGGAACACCGAGCTGGATCCCAACGGCTTCGTTTCACTAGCAGTCGAGATGACAGGCATCTTATCCGCATGGCTGTAACGGATCGTGCAACCACGTCTCGATCCCTGAGTCAACAGATGCGGACGTATGCAAGACAACAACCATCTGCACGAACAGTTCGGCGACGTTTGCAGCAGCAAGGACTATCAGCTCGTAGACCATGGCTGCGGTTACCCTTGACGCTGCATCACAGACAGGAACGGCTGCGGTGGTGTACTCAACGACGAACCTGGGTGCACGAACGGCAAAACGTCATCTTTTCGGATGAATCCAGGTTCTGTTTACAGCATCATGAAGGTCGCATCCGTGTTTGGCGACATCGCGGTGAACGCACATTGGAAGCGTGTATTCGTCATCGCCATACTGGCGTATTACCCGGCGTTATGGTACGGGGTGCCATTGGTTACACGTCTCGGTCACCTCTTGTTCGCATTGACGGCACTTTGAAAAGTGGACGTTACATTTCAGATGTGTTACGACGCGTGGCTCTACCCTTCATTCGATCCCAGCGAAACCCTACATTTCAGCAGGATAATGCACGACCGCATCTTGCAGGTCCTGTACAGGCCTTTCTGGATACAGAAAATGTTCTACTGCTGCCCTGACCAGCTCATTCTCCAGATCTCTCACCAATTGAAAACGTCTGGTCAATGGTCGCCGAACAACTGGCTCGTCACAATACGCCAGTCACTACTCTTGATGAACTGTGGCACCGTGTTGAAGCTGCACGGGCCGTTGTACCTGTACACGCCATCCAAGCTCTGTTTGACTCAATGCCCAGGCGTATCAAGGCCGTTATTACGGCCAGAGGTGGTTGCTCTGGGTACTGGTTTCTCAGAATCTTTGCACCCAAACTGCGTGAAAATGTAATCACATGCCAGTTCTAGTATAATATATTTGCCCAATGAATACCCGTTTATCATCTGCATTTATTCTTGGTGTAGCAATTTTAATGCCCAGTAGTGTATATTGTAATGCAAAAATTCATTTTTCTCGCATTCTTAATAACCCTCTGCTATCAAATCTTTTAGGAGCTGTACACTTTTATGTCTTTGTGCTAAAAGAGCTTGAATATTTGTTGGTCAAGCATTTCCAGAGGTCGTCAATTGCTGCAACAGTGCGCAGTTTTTTAATTGTGTGCCAGCCAAAGATGATTAACATCTTCCTCACTGCCGCAAAGTTTAGACCCCAGTGGAGTTTGAGGGGCGTAGAAAGCAGCAGGGGGAGCTTTGTCGCTACGTCGAAGGAAGGAAGGAAGATTGGATTTAACGCCCTGTCGACATCGAGGTCGTTAGAGACGGAGCACAAGCTCAAATTGGGGCAAGGATGGGGAAGCAAGTCACCCATGCTCTTTGAAAGGAACCATCCCGGTATTTGCCTGGAGCGATTAAGGGAAATCACGTAAAACCTAAATCTGGATGGTCGGACTCGGGTTTGAACCGCCGTCTTCCGAACTGCGAGTCCAGTGTGCTAACCAATCTGCTACCCCGCTCGGTCGGCGCGTTGGCAAGGGACTAAGTTTGCTATAAAATGGTGCAACTTCGAGCATACGTGCGTGCAGATAATCAGCAGCTGTGGTATAAATTACACGCGGAAGCAACAAGGTTGTATGAAAGCATAGAGCATAGAGCTATTCATGTTCAAACACACTTGTTACGCTGTCTGTTTTTCACTTGACATACAACACGAGTTCGCCGCGTTACTATAGTGCCGCGGCTGTTAGATCACTGAAACTGGCAGCAGTCGTAAATATTAGAAGTCGACACGAAGTGTACCGATAACCAGTAGGGGTCCAAGATAATCTTGGAAATCGACAATTTAAGCCGCTGTGCAGCGCAGCGCGTCCGTTGTGAACGCGGCTTGAATGGTCGATTTCCAAGATGATCTTCGGCCCCATACTTGTTACTGGTACACGTCGGGTCGACTTATTTTTACGACTGCTGCCGGCGTAGAACGGCGCAGAACTGAATGGAGCAGACTAGCAGAGCAGTCGTAGCTGCGCGGGAATGTTGAATGCCGTCCGTACTGAGTCGCGGACGAACCATTTCCTTTGATGTACCGACACAGCGCGGAACTTTTTCGTTGCTCAGGGGCGCGGCCAGCCTTTATAGATATCTTGCTACGTCTCTCTGCAGCCGGACTTTTCAGGCTGTCCTTGTAAGTAGTTAACAGGCAAAATTTAATATTATATTCTTTACATCAACAGTTACCATATTTTAACGTGAGCGACTTTTAACCCTTTTTTTTAAAGGAAAGAGACCTTCAAACTGTTGAAGGTGGGAGGGGGGGGGGATGTTTGGAGCCCCTCGTTATCCCCCCTCCCCTCCCCCATATTTACGGCCCTTAGAACAAGGTGGCATTTGAAAACGATTAATAAAATTATGGAATGGAGCAATGGTGAACTACTAGAGTAGATCGGGGGAAGATGTCATACTTAAGGTTTGGAGGATCACAAGGCGAGTTAGGATTGGAGATTTAGGATCAGCACTGAAATATTGTTCACTGATGAGATTTTTCTATGTAAAGGCCAGTTGGCGTCACGAAACCATTAGTAATTATATGCGTATTTAATTCTTTTTACGATCAGTGTCGTTTAGGCATCTCAGCCCAGGCATCGGGGTGAGATGACAGTTATATTGCAAGGAGATGTCAGCACTAGTTTTGTGCATTTATGATGCAACATAGCTACATAAGTAATTCAGAAAGCAAATTTATTACGTTTGTAAGGAATAGAATACAAAAAAATATATAAATACATTTAAGAATAAGCAAATGACAAGAAAGCATCCAAATGAAATCAGAATTCATTTGCACAGTTATTGCACATGTTTTCTTCATCTGTATAGGTTTCATGCAATCATTTATTGCAAATGACACACTGAATCGAACCCACCTGTGGTCCATTTTTATCATAGTAATTCTTGTCAGACTCAACACAATAACCACAGTCATTTGCTGAGTTACTTGGTTTGCTAAACTTAGACAGACCTGGAGTTGGTTTTTGCTTTTAATTCGCTGCGACCTAGCCCTTGCTGCTTCTTTTCGACTACCTTCTGTGAGAACTTAAGCGGTTTTCTTTCTGCCTTCGATGGTAATGCATCCAAGATAGGCATAGGAGTAATTTCTTCGTACGATGTTCCTGTCATCGACTAATTATCGACCTGTGCTTCAAGTCTTCTATTGCCTTTCTGTGGGAGAACAACCTGAGCACATCCTCTACAGTCGGTGTTATATCCTTCATTCTTGTTTGCCACACCAATAGCAACCAGATCAGAAATTTGAAATGCCTCCTCTAGAATTACTTCCGGGTTGTATGGGTAAAAGTCACAAGCTTCAAATCCAGATTGAGAAATGGACGGAACTGCAGCTTTCTTCCAGGCTTCGCTGAGGAGGACTGGGAACTGGGCTCTTGAGACTTTACGTCCAGGATGACACAATGTCCAGTTTCGCATTGTCCTGTAAAAAAGCTTGTTTCAGTGATTTGAAAACACACCTGTTAAGAGGCTGAAGGTAGTGTGTTGAATGCGGAGGTAAACAAATCATGATCACATCATTTTCTGTTGCAAGATCAAGCATATATGGATCAGTAGAATGTGAGTTGTGCCCATCGAGAAGCAGTACTACTTTTCCTTGTTGTTTTCTTGGAATGAAGTGGTCTTTCATCCAACTTATGAATATATCAGAGTTGACACACCCTGATCTCTCATTCATAAATACCACCGAACCATTCGGAAGTCCATCCTGCCATTCAGACTTCTTTCTTTTACCTTTTAAAATGCACGCTGGAGGGATGAAGTTGCCTTCAGCATTGCAGTAAGTGATTACAGTTATGGTTTCCATTTTTTCTTGGGAAGTTACTTGATACAAAGAAGGAGAACCTTTTTCTGTTATCACTTTGTCTGGCCTAAGATTCATGTGAAACCCAGTTTCGTCCATGTTGTACAGACGGCCAGGCTTATCCAGTAAATAATTTACTGTTAAGACTTCCAGAACTAAAGAAAAATATGCTGCAATAGCTTCTCTATTCATTCCCATAGCCCTATCAATAGAGAGACCTTGTAGCTTCTTCATAGCTGGCTGTGGGTTACGTTTCAGAAAGGACTGTAACCAGTACCAACCTGCCATTTGATTTTCTTTAGAAAATCTTTTAGGAATTCCATTTCTTTCCGCAAACTGGAATACCAGCCTACGAAGAGTTTCTCCAGTTGGTGGAAATCCACACATTTGCAACTGTCTTATGTAAGTGAACAATTGTTTCTCATTCTCTTCACCAAAGCTACCTATAAATCATAACAATAATTATAATGTGATAGTTATTCATCACTGAGAAAAGTTTAAGGAATTAAAAAAGTGTAATTCAATAATTAATTTTTAGGTGAATTAATATTTCAGTTAGAAATTATTCTCATTTTGCTCCACAATCAAAGAAAACATTATAATTAATAAAATACTGCCTACTTTGTGGGCCCATGCCATGCTTCCTCTCATCTTTCTTCAACAGACGTCGTTTCAGAGTTCTATATGGGATCCCATATTCTTGGGACGCTCAAAACAATTCATTCCATCAGTCCTTACATGTTCCATAGCCATTTGTAGGGATTTTTCAGACCACTGACCCCTGTTTGATGTTCCCGAGGCATTTACTAGGAAAAGAAAGTCTGTGCACCTGGGGGATAAGATTTGGCATCTTACCCCTAGAAAACAGTGGCGTCTCTCCCGATTATCGGGCTGAGATGCCACTTACCGTGACTGGCACAACATGGCCGTTGTGTGGCAACGGCGGAAGGCAACTTAAAATACAAAGTATCTTCTACACTCAACATGTGCAGCATTTGGCTCTACTACATTACTCAGACGCTTGTACGCTCTTGAAAATAGTTGTGCACTATTAAGAAGGCGTCACTTTTAGCTCTCATCTTGTATTTGTAGCTTCCAAAGCGGAGAAACAATTACCACAACGATACACGGAGCTGCCTTAGCCCCATACTACAGCTAGCGATTGCCGTTCAGGTTGGTGTCGCGATCTGTTGAGAGCCTGCGGAAATGCCAGTTTTAGGCATCTCACTCCGATAGGCACCCCCCCCCCCCCCAACTACTCTATGTTCTCCATAATTAATAGATTTTAACAAGCTGTTGACTCAGTTTAAACAAAAGCTGTAACAACAATCCTTCAGAAACAAGGCACACAGGTTAGTAACCTTCTGAAAAGTTGATTCTATTGCGAAAGAATCAGGATAGCCTGAGTGTTTGTTTATTGACCTCACTGAAGCTATTAAACAGCAAATACGTGAAGCATAGTGGGCAGCCATTGGAAAATCATAGACGCTGTCTAAAAACAATGGCCCATTTATCCATTACAGTGAATACAGCAAGCGAAACGTCATCTTGCTGCGCTAGCACCCAGTCGCACAGGTTGGTCCTGGATGCTGGAGTGTGCTCAGCTCGGCACAGGGACATTCGTAGGGTAGATAGAGTATTTGGTACTTTCCCTGTTGCTTACCTGATACTCCCCTCGAGTTGAAGTTCTGAGAACACTTCTTCTGACCTCCATATCTCGTTTCTCATTTCCCGTGCATTATAAATTAATTTTAACTTCAAGTGATGGGTGGCTAGGTTGATCATGCCTGGGGAAAAATATCCCTCCCTCAAATGGATCAATCCTGTAATGACTCCACCTTGCTGCTGTAGTAGTGCAGCACTACTAGAAGCATGAGGCACGCCATGGTCATTCTTGCTGGTAGTGTTGCCTGGGGGAAGGAAGCTGTAATACTTCCCTCTTCTATCATCATTCCCTCTTCCCCACTCCAAGTCCGTCTACAAATAATTCCTATAACTATATTCCCCACAAAATAATAACAGAAAACTATGTTCCCATCATCTGACGTTTTTTGACATAAAAACTCCTGAATTATCATGACACCATAAAAGCACATAACAACAAAAACATTTCAATATGCTTATACTTCTTTGATGATCTTAATGTTTATAGATTGTGTCTGCTGTTTGTACGAATGTGTTTGGTATCTGTGTTAATTCTGTTGGTTCATTCTGGATAACTGTGCTGGGAGGAAGCCCAACAACTAACACAAACAGTAAGAGTAATTCACGTAATGAGAGATAATTACTAATTGCAGTACTAGAATTAAAGCATGAATTCTTGTTGAAACTAAATTGGTGCCATGAACAGTCTTCCTCGAAACGTAAGAAAAATACAATTCAACGTACAAACACTGAGGTCACACAAAACGTTTGCAGCAAACTTGGTGTTTAAGAAAAAGTCAGTTGTTCGATTATTGCACACAGATATATTTAACAGTAATCACTGTTAACTTACGCTGACATTATTAAATTACCTGTAACTTTCTGTGGTTGTCGATCATACAGTCCATCCATTAAATCTTGATGATTAGCACACACACACACACACACACACACACACACACACACACACACACACATATATATATATATATATATATATATATATATATATATATATATATATATATATATATAACTTCTGCACCATTTCAGTGCAGTAATGTGTTCATTGTAAATGTTGTTGTTGTTGTGGTCTTCAGTCCTGAGACTGGTTTGATGCAGCTCTCCATGCTACTCTATCCTGTGCAAGCTTTTTCATCTCCCAATACCTACTGCAACCTACATCTTTCTGAATCTGCTTAGTGTATTCATCTCTTGGTCTCCCCCTACGATTTTTACCCTCCACGCTGCCCTCCAATACTAAATTGGTGATCCCTTGATGCCTCAGAACATGTCCTACCAACCGATCCCTTCTTCTGGTCAAGTTGTGCCACAAACTTCTCTTCTCCCCAATCCTATTCAATACTTCCTCATTAGTTATGTGATCTACCCATCTAATCTTCAGCATTCTTCTGTAGCACCACATTTCGAAAGCTTCCATTCTCTTCTTGTCCAAACTATTTATCGTCCATGTTTCACTTCCATACATGGCTACACTCCATACGAATACTTTCAGAAATGACTTCCTGACACTTAAATCAATACTGGATGTTAACAAATTTCTCTTCTTCAGAAACGCTTTCCTTGCCATTGCCAGCCTACATTTTATATCCTCTCTACTTCGACCATCATCAGTTATTTTGCTCCCCAAATAGCAAAACTCCTTTACTACTTTAAGTGCCTCATTTCCTAATCTAATTCCCTCAGCATCACCCGACTTAATTAGACTACATTCCATTATCCTTGTTTTGCTTTTGTTGATGTTCATCTTATATCCTCCTTTCAAGACACTGTCCATTCCATTCAACTGCTCTTCCAAGTCCTTTGCTGTCTCTGACAGAATTACAATGTCATCGGCGAACCTCAAAGTTTTTATTTCTTCTCCCTGGATTTTAATACCTACTCCGAATTTTTCTTTTGTTTCCTTTACTGCTTGCTCAATATACAGATTGAACAACATCGGGGACAGGCTACAACCCTGTCTTACTCCCTTCCCAACCACTGCTTCCCTTTCATGTCCCTCGACTCTTATAACTGCCATCTGGTTTCTGTACAAATTGTAAATAGCCTTTCGCTCCCTGTATTTTACCCCTGCCACCTTTAGAATTTGAAAGAGAGTATTCCAGTCAACATTGTCAAAAGCTTTCTCTAAGTCTACAAATGCTAGAAACGTAGGTTTGCCTTTCCTTAATCTTTCTTCTAAGATAAGTCGTAAGGTCAGTATTGCCTCACGTGTTCCAGTGTTTCTACGGAATCCAAACTGATCTTCCCCGAGGTTGGCTTCTACTAGTTTTTCCATTCGTCTGTAAAGAATTCGTGTTAGTATTTTGCAGCTGTGACTTATTAAGCTGATAGTTCGGTAATTTTCACATCTGTCAACACCTGCTTTCTTTGGGATTGGAATTATTATATTCTTCTTGAAGTCTGAGGGTATTTCGCCTGTTTCATACATCTTGCTCACCAGATGGTAGAGTTTTGTCAGGACTGGCTCTCCCACGGCCGTCAGTAGTTCCAATGGAATATTGTCTACTCCGGAGGCCTTGTTTCGACTCAGGTCTTTCAGTGCTCTGTCAAACTCTTCACGCAGTATCGTATCTCCAATTTCATCTTCATCTACATCCTTTTCCATTTCCATAATATTGTCCTCAAGTACATCGCCCTTGTATAGACCCTCTATATACTCCTTCCACCTTTCTGCTTTCCCTTCTTTGCTTAGAACTGCGTTTCCATCTGAACTCTTGATATTCATACAAGTCGTTCTCTTATCTCCAAAGGTCTCTTTAATTTTCCTGTAGGCGGTATCTATCTTACCCCTAGTGAGATAGGCCTCTACATCCTTACATTTGTCCTCTAGCCATTCCTGCTTAGCCATTTTGCACTTCCTGTCGATCTCATTTTTGAGACGTTTGTATTCCTTTTTGCCTGTTTCACTTACTGCATTTTTATATTTTCTCCTTTCATCAATTAAATTCAATATTTCTTCTGTTACCCAAGGATTTCTACTAGCCCTCGTCTTTATACCTACTTTATCCTCTGCTGCCTTCACTACTTCATCCCTCAAAGCTACCCATTCTTCTTCTACTGTATTTATTTCCCCCATTCCTGTCAATTGCTCCCTTATGCTCTCCCTGAATCTCTGTACAACCTCTGGTTCTTTTAGTTTATCCAGGTCCCATCTCCTTAAATTCCCACCTTTTTGCAGTTTCTTCAGTTTTAATCTACAGGTCATAACCAATAGATTGTGGTCAGAGTCCACATCTGCCCCTGGAAATGTCTTACCATTTAAAACCTGGTTCCTAAATCTCTGTCTTACCATTATATAATCTATCTGATACCTTTTAGTATCTCCAGGGTTCTTCCATGTATACAACCTTCTTTCATGATTCTTGAACCAAGTGTTAGCTATGATTATGTTGTGCTCTGTGCAAAATTCTACCAGGCGGCTTCCTCTTTCATTTCTGTCCCCCAATCCATATTCACCTACTATGTTTCCTTCTCTCCCTTTTCCTACACTCGAATTCCAGTCACCCATGACTATTAAATTTTCGTCTCCCTTCACAATCTGAATAATTTCTTTTATTTCATCATACATTTCTTCAATTTCTTCGTCATCTGCAGAGCTAGTTGGCATATAAACTTTTACTACTGTAGTAGGTGTGGGCTTCGTATCTATCTTGGCCACAATAATGCGTTCACTATGCTGTTTGTAGTAGCTTACCCGCATTCCTATTTTCCTATTCATTATTAAACCTACTCCTGCATTACCCCTATTTGATTTTGTGTTTATAACCCTGTAGTCACCTGACCAGAAGTCTTGTTCCTCCTGCCACCGAACTTCACTAATTCCCACTATATCTAACTTCAACCTATCCATTTCCCTTTTTAAATTTTCTAACCTACCTGCCCGATTAAGGGATCTGACATTCCACGCTCCGATCCGTAGAATGCCAGTTTTCTTTCTCCTGACGACGACATCCTCCTGAGTAGTCCCCGCCCGGAGATCCGAATGGGGGACTATTTTACCTCCGGAATATTTTACCCAAGAGGACGCCATCATCATGTAATCATACAGTAAAGCTGCATGCCCTCGGGAAAAATTACGGCTGTAGTTTCCCCTTGCTTTCAGCCGTCTCATTGTAAATAAGTATTATATTAGTCGTATTACACGTTTATCACCTTATAAATAAAAAAAAAATTATTTTAAATTCAGTGCATTAGTATTTGTAAAATTTTTATTTATTACGCCAATATTCTTTCACAGGCATGACTTTCGCCTGCAGCCAGAAGAAGAGACAGTAATATATATATATATATATATATATATATATATATATATATATATATATTAAGATGCCTTGCAGGATGGAAGAAATTACTGTCTCTTCTTCTGGCTGCAGGCAAAAGTCATGCCTGTGAAAGAATATTGGCGTAATAAATAAAAATATTCTTGTGTCTATGATAACTCTTAATATATGTGTTTTCTTTCTTTTTTTTATCGCACATAGCATTTACTACTACATTGTTGACGCACAAGTAAAAATTACAAATCCTTTATGTGTGAGATCTAAAAAATAAGTACTCTCAAGCGATATTGAAACAAAAGTTTTTTATAAAAATTGTATAGTCCCCGGACATTGCTCTTTTGTTACAAAGATAATTTTAAAAGCCTATCACTGCCGTCTTTTGCGGCAACGTACAAATTTCTTATTACAAATTAAGAAAAGGAAACATTTATATAAATTAATATTGTGAGCTAGTTGTTTAGGTATTACACAATTGCCCCAGACTGTACACTGACATTGTATGGAAATGTACAGTGTTAGGCAGTATCATATGAGTAATCGGTTGCTATCTCTTACCGATGTGAGGTGGGTCAAAGCCCTCTATTTCTCGGTCTCTTAGATAGACTTATGATTAGATTAGATTTACTTTCATTCCAATTGATCCGTAGTGAGGAGGTCCTCCAGGATGTAGAACATGTCAGAAAAACAACAATACATGACAAATATTTACAACTTAAACAAATAAGCTAATGTACCATTCCACAGGTCCCAAGTGGAATGATCGTCATTTTTTTAATGAACACTATATGAAAGGATCATTTTACAAATACTAATGCACTGAATTTAAAATAATTTTTTTTTATTTATAAGGTGATAAACGTGTAATACGACTAATATAATACTTATTTACAATGAACACACTACTGCACTGAAATGGTGCAGAAGTTATATATATATACAAATCAGTTGGTTCTACTGAGAAATTCGTCAATGGAGTAGAAGGAGTTGGCCACTTTAGGCTTCTCTTAACCGAATTTCATTGGTTGTTAAGCATTTTATGGCTGCTGGCAAGTTAATGAAAATGTGTGTTCCTGAATAATGCACACCTTTTTGTACAAGACTAAGTGACTTTAAATCCTTGTGAAGATTATTTTTATTTCTAGTATTGATTCCATGAACTGAGCTGTTGGTTTGAAAAAGTGATATATTTTTAATGACAAATGTTAAGTAGAGATGTCAGCTTTATCTTATTATATCAACATAGACTAATACAGGTAATTAAAAGGAAAACACGTAAAAAAGGGGTAAAAATATCAAATACTGTGCGTATTCAACAACGCGTGGTTTAGTCCAGTCTCTTTCATTATTGCGCCCACGGCAGTGGCAAGTAGCGGCAGCCCGGTACTGGGGCTTCAACACTTGCGTCCTCGCTGAATACTTTCAACTCGTGCGTGTCCATTTCACGCGGAGTGAAACAGCGAAGTCGTCGTGTCTTGCACCGTGGATTTCTGCACAAATATTTATTCATTTCTTGGAAACGGTGTGCATGCTTGTGGTAATTTCGATGCTCTGACAGAAGACCTCCAATTTGACGGCCCGGGACCCGTCGTAACGCGGAGAGGAAATCCGAAGATCAGCATCCGCCGATAAGGTAAGTTCCTTATGAAACACTTTTCCATTTATTCAGAGCTAAATCTAATTTAGTAAAATTTTGTAGGTTTGCACACAAGTACTAAGCATCAAGGCACTTCAGTTTTGAAAAAAAAAAAAAAGAATCATTTTTACACAGGTTCCTTGCCGAATTGCCGTCCAACTCTATTAATCACTTATTTTGCATAAAGTGTCTGCTTCCGTATGCTGTTACTATTTAAAGAAATTGTTATTTACGTAGTTTCAGTTTTAATACATTCATAATTATGTTACATATTATTACGGACATTCCACTCACACTTAATTCATATTGAATTTCATTTTGATTATTTTCATGAACAGTCGTATCACTTTAGTTTGTAAGTAATAGATCCACTTACATTAATGTTATAAAATAAATATGTCTAACCTCAGTTACATCGATCATCTTATATATACATATAAACAGGAGTTCGACAAGAAGATGGCCTGTCCCCAATTCTCTTTAACTTTGTTTTAGATAAAATAGTAATAACATGGAAAAGCACATTAAAAAACAGAGGCACAAGGGGTATAACCATGGGCCAAGGAAAGAACAAATTTGAAATGAAATGTTTAACCTCTGCACATCTGCATTGATAACTGAAAACCGAACAGACGCAATAGTTATGCTTGATCTGTTACACGAGATTGCTGAAAAGACTGGGCTAAAAATATCCTATGAAAAAACCGTGTGTGTAGAACACAAACATAATACAGAAAAGTTAATGAAAACAAAGTATGGAAAAATTAAAAGAATTGATAAATTGAAATACCTGGGGGAATGGATCCAAGCCAATGGACTGGATAACACAACAGATAATGAAAGAATAAACAACTTATAATTTGCATATAAATTAACACAAAACAATTACAATAAGAAATCAATATCCATACAAGCGAAGATTAGACTTTATAATTCAGTTATTAGGACACAAGCAACATATGGCTCAGAGTGCCTAACATTGAATAAGAAAGGCGAATTAATAGACCTAGAAAAAAGAGTGAGAAAAATACTACGAAAAATTCTAGGTCCTGAGAAAAACTATGTAAATAGGTGGATTAAAAGGAGAAATGAAGATTTATACAAAAAATACAGAAAAGATCACAGATACAATGAGGAACGACGGCTAAAATTTTATGGACATTTAAAAAGGAATGGAAAAAACACGGATTACTAAGAAAATTTTTAGTTACATTAGTAAGCTGAAAAAAACTGTAGGATGGATAGAAGCAGTAAAGAAAGATGCCAACAAAATAGGTGTTACAGCAGAAAAATACGTGACAGGAATCACTTCAGGCTACCGATTAAAAAAGCAAACTGTGAAGAAGATGAGCCAAAACCTCGACCAAAGAGAGTGTGGACGGATGAGCAGAGACGAGCAGTTGGAGAGAAAATGAAGAAGTACTGGGAAGAAACGAAGAAAAAGAAACACCATTAGTCTTAAGTTGTATGCGGTCCATAGCTGGCCAAATTCATATCAGTTTGTTTGGATATTACAGATCAGTAAATATGAAACATTATACATAATTCCTTTCAAATTATTCACGGGAGTTTGTTATTTATTTATGGAGCAGGTGGGAAAGCATCGGCATCTACTTCAAATACACTACGCGCTGCTTATCCAGCTACACCTAGCATCGCCTCTAGGAATGAAGGAAGGAATCTATTTGACTACAGGCCCAACGGATTACTAAGGAAAGGGCGTGTAACTCATATATCGTGCTACAAGAAGACCCTCAATCAGCATTGTTCATGGTAGATTCTTGTTATGTTCCTACTACATGAAATAGACATTGTTTACTTCAGACGACATGTAACTTAGTAATCATGACGTGTGTTTAATTGCCATAAATGTTGTTGTCATTCGACGTGTAGAAATAATAATCCTGTTTATAATGATCACGTACATATCCATATATACCTACTGTAAAGAGAAAAATGGGGGTTGGTAGTTTCTGAAGCAGTGACTGTACCCTGTGTGTAGTTCGGCCCCTTGCTGGTTCGGTAGCATCAAACCTGTATCATTAACGCCACTAACCGGACTGCTTCTGCATATATATATATATATAATATTTTTTTGCAACTAAATTTGATTGAGGTACGTCCCGTTAAACAGTCCGCAGCTCGTGGTCTTGCGGTAGCGTTCTCGCTTCCCACGCGCGGGTTCCCGGGTTCGATTCCCGGCGGGGTCAGGGATTTTCCCTGCCTCGAGATGACTGGGTGTTGTGTCGTCTTCATCATTATAATTCATTCCCATTACGGACGGAGGAAGGCAATGGCAAACCATCTCCTCTAGAACCCTGCCTAGTCGGCGGTACGGGTCTCCTGCATCGTTTCCTACGCTCATCGGAGTATGGTACCTCTAATCATCATCCGTTAAACTTTTATGGTACCGTAACACTCTCGAAGCTCATCATTTCTTCTTTTACCCCGTATCGATACACTGGTCGCCGAAAGGAAAAATCTTAAAACTAAATGTGTAGCAGCTCAGTGGCCATTGATTCAGTCATTCCTTTCCGTCAGTATGCAGCCATTTTATTCGCCTGTTCGGCCCAGTACATCACCAGCTTTACTTACCTTTACCCTGTAAAGACAAGTATCCACAAAATTCTATAAAGCGTGAGATACCTGTGCTCCTCTTCTCTGTATCCTGCTTCCATCTTAGCTGTCATCGTCCATATCCTTAAATGTATGTTACACGTCCTGCAGTTCCCTTTCCGTAAACGCCTGTGCATATTTGTATATAGTAGGTTAACATTATGTAGATATTAATCGTAGCCTCTTGTACATTTCCTTAGTTCGACATTGAATATACAGGGTGTATCAAAAAGGATGGCGCAAACTTACACGGCTGAAAGTGCACGATAATAGAAGCACAAATGTGAAGTAAACATGGGCTCTAAAGCGCATACCTTAAGAGCTATGAGATATTCTTGATTGTCAATATCGTGAAACAAATCTCTTCTACTGCAAGCTCCATGCTTTCCATATTTTGGGAAGTGTTAGCATGGACCAAAACAAGACAAAAATGTCCAGTAAACATGTGCTCTAAAATGCGCACCTTTCAGCTATGAGCATCTGTTCATCTTTGGTACTTTGGAGTACAACTCATCTAATGAACAAGTACTCATAACTTTTAAGGTATGCAGTTTAGAACACATGTTTACTGGACATTTTTTTCTTGTTTTGGTCCATACTACCACTTCCCAAAATATGGAAAGCAAAGAGCTTGCAGTGGAAGAGATTTGTTTCACAATATTGAAAATCAAGAATATCTCACAGCTCTTAAGGTATCCGTTTTAGAACCCATGTTTACGTGACATTTATGCTTCTATTATCGTGTGCATTCAGCCGTGTAAGTTTGCGCCATCCTTTTTGATACACCCTGTATATATATTAGATGTAGTCCACCTTAAGTTTATAATATAGTTATTTCTTCTTTCTACTAAGAAACAGTTTTGGACCTGTTTACGACGAAAATAACATAGAATGGAGAATACGAAGAAATGAAGTATTAAGAGGGCTATACAAACACCGTAACATCGTCGAAGTACTCAAGAGGAGAACGTTGAATTGGGCAGGCCATGTAGCAAGATTGACAGAGAATAGACTACCTAGAATGGCATTCAGCTGAACTGTAGATGGAACGAGAGAAAGAGGAAGACCCAGAATCAGATGGCGGGATAACATTCCGGAGGACACTAGGATGAACAGCAACAGCAACAGGACAAACAGCGCATAGGACATACAGGAGTAGAAGAGGCTCATAGAGCAGGCGTATGGTCGATAAGGCCCTTGCCACATGTAAAGTAAAGTAAAGTAAGTATTCCTTCTTTCTTCCTGTGTGTATATAGTTCTTATAAATATGTGTGTGGGAGAGTTGCGTTTAATTGCTTTAGCTGGGGGTCGTTTATCATATCAGCTGTCTAAATAATTAAATGTCCTGCGGCCGTGTTTACATGCGCATGCGCGAGAGTCGTTGCTGACACCTCGCCTGCTGACGTAGCTCGCCGTTGCGATTACTGTACGTCACAATGTGTGTCGCAAGTTCTGCTTTGCTTCACCGCTCTTCGTGCCAAGCGAAGCACTGTATCGTTAAATATCCCTCTCAGTTTCACTTACCTGCTACTTTATATATCAAAAGACAAGTAAAATCTCTTATATCTAACCACGTTTCCTTAAGAGTAGTGTTCAAAAGAAAACAGAAATTAAATTACTGTTATGTACACTACGTACAGTCATTTCCTCTCTCATCTGGACCAGACATGCCCCAGACGCTGAGAGAAGGCGTCTGTGCACAGACGGAAGTTGTTCTCCATATCGGTGTAACTAAGCATATTTGCATTAACTATTGCCACTTTTTTCGTCCAAGGAATGGAATATCATGATACACAAAAATTTTCATGTGGGTAAACATTCATTTTGTACCGATAATTCTTGATAACTGCGGGTTGTTTTCCAAATACATGTGCATATTTCAATAACAGATATGTAAGTTCCTGTTGCTCCTATTCATTTGAGGTGGTGGACCTACTTACTTTTTGCTCTACCATTTCATAGTTTACATCTGATTCTGACACTTGTTCATTATATTGAGTGTTTACAAATAATACAGCAGGAAATAGAAACTGAACTGTTACATCAGATTCCTCCTGCTGCCTGACCTTCTTGTCTGATGTTTTTATTAAGTCGACAGAAAATACCTGTTCGTTTACACTGAAGTAGCATTTACCATTTCCTATGTCAATCTGCGTCTTATAAATTCTAAATGTGTCCACCCTAATCAAACAATTTACTATTAATTTGTCAGTGATGAGGAAATTACATTTGACAGTTAAGTGTCCTATTTTCAATGGAATAAGTGCCTGTAACTTAGCTACTTTTGATTTGTTTCCAGTGGCCGTCCGTATTCTACAATTTTGCACTGGGAACTTGGAAATCTACCTCTTTTCTTTAACTATTGGAAAAATTCAGTTGATATTAAGTTATTCGTTGCACCTGTCTTTAGAACTAAGTGTACTTACATGTCGAAATCGTTGGCTTTATAACTGCCTGTACCTGCTCTTCGTACAAGTACCCACATGGTAGCTCGCTTGTCCGTTGTAATTGTTCCTGTTGATCTGATAACCTCGCTTACATCTTTTGTTTTTCCCACTTCCATAACAATATTCATCCCTTCTTTGTGTGTACTGTGTCGGATATGGTTGCGAAGCTTGTCCTGCAGTAACATTATTATTTACACGTTGGTTTCCAGAGACGGGTCGAGGCGTTTATCTGCTGCTTTATGTTGCCATAGCGCCTCTTCATAAATCAGGTCAATGGAATCCAAAACTGACAAAACGTACTCATAGTCGTATTCAGACATGGTTACTAACTTTTCCCTTATGTGCGGCGGAAGTCGGCTCTTTAATATCTTCAATACATCCACCTGTGATATGGGATTGGTCTAGTATCTGGCCTTATATAAATACTGTTCGAAATAACCCCACAAGATTCCATACTTGCTATTAAATGGAGCCGGGTTAAAGACTTCAAGTCTTAATCTGTCTTGAACAGCCTTCGACCAGTATTTGTCTATGCAAGCACGTTCAAATTGCTCAGAACTGTGACGAAGTTCTACCATTTCAGTGGCCCACAAAAGAACGTCACCTTGGGTGTAACCAACAACAAATCTTATCTTTTGAGCCTCTGTCCAGTTACGCGGAAATACGTTGCGCAACGCACTGATAAAAACTACCGTGTTCATCTGTTTTCTGTCTGTTGAATACGTGGGAAACTGCCTATGTCCAAGCAACCCTTCATCAGCGAAGATGGATGTCAAACATGTGGCATTATGTGACATCGGTGTGTTGTTACAAGTGTGCGGGACACTGTGTGGCAATTGTGCATGTGTTGTAGGTACTGCTGTAGGTAAATTACGAATTTTACGATTTTCACTTGCACTCACTATCGAGCTTGTGACAAGATAACTATTACCCGCATCCATCTTGGCACATGTAACTGAATATTAGCAACCTGACCTACTTCATTTGATGATTCAGTTGCCCTTTTCTTCATGGCCCCTTCTACCACGTCTACATAAGCGTTGCGTTCAGATACTACCTTCTGCGCTAATGTACTACTTTGATCTAAGCTACCTGCTTCTGCTGTTTTGGCTATACCGTCTAAATTTTTCCTTATCTGTGTTCTTTCTCTTTTGGGACATTCAGACTCGAATTCCAAGCTTTCTACTTTTAATGTTACCTCCTCTACAGCCTCTATTTCATGGTTCTGGTATATCTTGTTGACAGTTGTGTTCACTTTCTTTATTGTGTTACACATTTGATTTTGATTTGCTCTTATACGCGCGGGATTAGCCGAGCGGTCCAAGGCGCTGCAGTCATGGACAGTGCGGCTGGTCCCGGCGGAAGTTCGAGTCCTCCCTGGGGCATGGGTGTGTGTGTTTGTCCTTAGGATGATTTAGGTTAAGTAGTGTGTAAGCTTAGGGACTGATGGCCTTAGCAGTTAAGTCCCATAAGATTTCACACAGAGTTGAACATTTTTTTTGCTCTTATACTATTACTCGTGTCCGTGATTTTCTTTAATTCACTTTCTAAGTGTTCTTGATTGTCATTAACTGAACCTACCTTTTCGTTCGAAACATCAATACTTCCTTTAACGTCAGAAATAACCTCCTGTTTTAATTGTTTTTTCAATTCTTTTAAATTTTCAGATATCTCTGGGTGTAAATTTTCTGTCAGATCATTGAATTTTTGTGTGACACTGTTCTGGAAATCTTCCAACACCTGTTTTTGTTCTGTTTTGTAATCTGAAAGACCTTGTGACAAACCGCTACATTTTGTGTTCAAGCTACTAAGCTGTTGAGTAACTGTATTAAATTTCATGTTCATAGTTGTCAGTGATTGCTTAACAGCGCATTGCTGGTACTATTAACATTATTGTAAGCTGTACAGAAGAGTCCCGTTAATCCGAAGTAATTGGGACCGGACCTTGTTCGGATTACCGATTTGTTCGGATTAGCCGGAATTACGGTGGTGAGTTTATAGAATGAAGTATACCAAGCAGATAAGTAGGTACAGCATGGTAACTAATGGGAAAAAGATTGGGAACAATGGCCCACTCTCACTCCCTGCCCTTGTTGTTGTGCATTGTTGTGACCTTTATAGTGTCTGCGGTCAGTGCACTGCCAGTTGGCTCGCAGAGCGCTTGCTTATGTTAGTTATCGATCGCTGGCACGAGTAAAAGTTGTATTCGTTCAGGCGTAGCGGTGTACGTATTTTCGTCATTAGTAAACGGAAAATACAACGTTGACTCTTAAAGGAAAACTGAATGCTTTGAAGCGGATAGACAATGGTGAGAATGCATCTAAACTGGCAACAGAATTGGGTGTTGGTAAAGCAACCATTTGTGATTGGGAGAAGAACCAAGTGAAGCTTGAACAGTCCTGTGCAATGTCTTTGGGAAAAACACTTGAAATTCGGCAGACTTTGAAACAGTCCCAGTACGATAAAGTGGATGGATGAAGCTCTTTTCCTTTAGTTTGCACAAGAAAGAGAAAGGGGAACTCCTTTGAGTGGAGCACTGGTTCAGGAGAAGTCTGTTTACCTGAACAAGTTAATGAAAGGTGACGAGTCTTGTAGTGCGAGTACAAGTTGGTTGAAGAGATTCAAAAAAGTCATGGAATCCGTCAGCTAACAATTACTGGAGAGGAGCTTTCTTCTGACCGTGATGCAGCGAAGGAATACTTGGGTGAGTTTAAAAAATCGTAAGAGAGGGGAAAGTATTCTCCCCAACAAATTTATAACGCTGACGAGACTGGCCTTAGCGTTAGGTCCTTGCCAACAAAAAGCCTGGCATCAAAAGCGGAAGACCATGCTCCTGTTTTTAAAATGTGCAAAGATCGTGTGACTTTATTAGCGTGCAGCAGCGATACTGGTAATCACAAAGTGCCTTTAATGCAGATCGGCAAATCTGCTAGGCCCAGACCTTTTAAAAACTGCAACATGAAGTCCCTGCCTGTATATTATTGCAACCAGAAAAAAGCATGGATGGATGGTAAGCTGTTCAAAGACTGGTTTCATGGGCAGTTTGTTCCGTCCATTTGACTGTTTCCTAAGGAAAATCATTTGTCTCCCCGTGCAATTCTTTTGATTGATAATGGGCTATCTCACCCCAGCACTGAGGAATTATGTGATGGAGAAATTGGCCGAAATTTTTGCTGCCGAATGTTACACCACTTCTACTTTCGATGAATCAGGGTGTACTGCAAATATTAAAAGTGATTTACAGAAAACAATTTTTAAGAATGCTGATCCAAGATGATAACATTCCTTTAGTGGACACAATAAAAAAAACCAACGTGAAGGATGTTGTTTATTGCGTCGCTGAGGCGTGGCAGAATATTTCAGAAAATACTCTGAAAAAATCGTGGAGAAAACTGTGGAAATCTCTTGAATTTCAGGACAACTTTGTTGAAAATGAAGAGGAAAATCTACTACAAATGATACAGACAATCCCTGGATGTGAAGAAGGAGACGTAGATGAGTGGATGGCAGTGGATGGGGCATGTGTGGAGAACCTTACTGACTCTGATTTAGATGCTGCTGTGCCTGAAGACCAGGAAGAAGTTCGGTTAATCCGAAAGTTTTGTTAATCCGAACACAGGTGTTCAAATGGTTCAAATGGCTCTGAGCACTGTGGGACTTAACACCTGAGGTCATCAGTCCCCTAGAACTTAGAACTACTTAAACCTAACTAACCTAAGGACATCACACACATCCATGCCCGAGGCAGGATTCGAACCTGCGAACGTAGCGGTCGCGCAGTTCCAGACTGAAGCGCCTAGAACCGCTGGGCCAAAACGGCCGGCTTGGTGTCCGTCCTATGATGTCAAAATACATCGCTGTCCCACTTTCCTCTGATTCATTCAGCAGCGATATATCGCTTCAGGAGATGCGTGAAACAGTCTCATCGATAGTCATCGTGATATCGTCATTGTTTGTGTATCTGTGCTGTCATTTGTTACATCTGTGATACCTATCTCTGATTAATGTCGGTTTTCTGCTAGCTGTGCGGTTGGCGCTTCGTTTTTATTTCACCGCCATCTTGGCCGATAGCACCTTCTATATTACGTTCAACAATGGGTAAGTTTTGGTCAGCCATTTTGATCGTGCTAGCAATTACCAAAAATAAATTAATAAAAATTAATAAAAATCTTATGCAAACAAATCTTGCATCTAAAACATGCAGTTTGCTGTGAAATCGTCTTTCGATAAATTCCTGTGAACTGATCGGAAAATATTACGACACAAATGCTTGAAATTTTCGTAATAATTTACACTACGCTGATGAGTAAAAGTTTGGTATGATTTTTTAGTCCTTTCGATTAATAAATTTTCTACTAGGGAAACGGTGAGGAAAAAGGAAGGAAAGCTAACTACGACAAGAGAGGCCCTACTAAGCGTAATCATGCAAGCTATTGCGCAAATTTACTACCTTCTCTGCGTAGTCAAGCAGCTCACTTACGTTCCCATTGGTGTATAAATTGGTCCTTTTTATTCTCTGCTTCTCATTGTTGCACTCGTATCCATGAAATAAGAACATAGACAAAAATAATTTTGACTTTTACACAATAATGACAAAAAAATTTCGTATGTTCATTTAACATTCGCTAGAAAAAGTCTGTTCTTGTTTAGCTATGACTTCATCCTGGAAAATCGGTCGCCAATTGTGTTAGTTCTGTTGGTTGATTTTGGAATAACCGTGCTGGGAGACAACCCAACAGCTAACACAAGAGTAAGAATCGGCATGAAATTTAAGTAAAGAGAAATAATTGCTACTTGCAGTACTGGAATGAAAGCATGAATTCTTGTTGAAACTAAATTGGTGCCATGAACGGTCTTCCTCGCAATGCAAGGAAAATACAATGCAACGTAGCGATACTGAAGTCACACAAACCGTATTTTGCAGCAAACTTGGCGCTTAGCAAAATGTCAGTTGCTCAATTATTACACATATATATATATTTAATAGAAGTCACTGTTAAGTTACGCTGACATTATTAAATTACCTTTAATTTTTTGTGGTTGCCGAGCATACAGCCTATCCTTTAAATCTTGATTATTAACACATATATAAATTTTAAGATGGCTTGCAGAATGGAAGAAATTACTGCCTCTTCTTATGACTACAGGGAAAAGTCATGCTTGTGAAAGAATATTGGCGTAATAAATAAAAATATTCTTGCATCTATGATAAATCTTAAAGTATGTATTTCTTGCTTTTTTTTATCACACGTAGGATTTAGTACTGAGATGAAATCGCCAGTGAATGTCAAACTACATCTACCAACACATACGACCATCCTGTAAGTCAGGTGTAATCGTCCGTGCATGGATGCAGAAGATTCATGAGCATGTGTCCGTGATTTTCTTTAATTCACTTTCTAGGTGTTCTTGATTGTCACTTATTGAACCTATCTCTTCATTCAAAACATCAATACTTTCTTTAACGTCAGAAATAACCTTCTATTTTAATTGTTTTACCTTTCTTTTAAATTTTCAGAAATCTCTGTGTCTAAATGCACATGTTAACAGTTTGTGATACATGACAAATGGCATAACTGCTTCATCAGTTCCAACATAAAATTGGTGCCCTGATTCTTGATTATCATTTTCAGAACTCCAAACTTCAGTACCCAATTACACTGATCAGCCAGAACATAATGACCTCCTACCTAATAAGAGGTACATCCGCCTTTGGCACAGATAACAGCGGCGATGCGACGTGGCGTGGAAGCAACCAGGCCTTGTTAGGTCGCTGAAGGGAGTTGGCACCACATGTGCACACCCTATAAATTCCGGGGAATGGGGGGGGGGGAGGGGCCACATTTAATCACATTCCAGATGTGTTTGATCTGGTTCAGATCTTACTCACATTCTTGGCCTTGTGACATGGCGTATTATTTTTTTTTAAATGCCATGTCGGTTAGGAAACATGATCGTCATGTGAATTTTCCCCAAAGCATAATGGAGCCGCCTCCTCCCATCGGCCTGTTGAAGAACGTATTCGGATTGATAAGACCATGTTATGGTATGCCACTGCGCCAATGTCCAGTGCTGATGGTCATGTGCCCATTTCAGTCACAATTGCCATTGTGGTGGTGTTAGCAAGTCTGCCGGCTGGTTTGGAATAGTGATCATCTCAATATAACATGATACATGTCCTAAAATGGTCAGAGTGTCTGGCTAAAAGACCTAAAATACCCATTCTGATGATTTAAAAATGTTCTGTAGCTTCTGAAACATCTGTAGTGGCACACATTGATGACTTTTTAGCATATTTCTCTATGCCATGTCTATGCATTCTTCACCAGTAGTATTCGCCTGCTCTTTGATCTGTGGTTCTACATTCTCCACGACCAGCTAACATGTGATCATGTGCTTGTTTCAATTGTTCTTTCAATAGTTCTTTACGCAGCATGATACAGTGGGTAAACCATTTTGTCCTACACAATGTACCATCGTGAATGGCGAAGGATGGTTGTGTTGCAAACAGTTTGCGATCCATGTCAGTTTGCCATTCTACAGTACTATGACCTGCTAACAGTACTACACGAATTTGTCTGCTACATCCATCTGCATTACCGTGTTTATTACTGGGATTTGAACTACTTCAAACTGGTTCAGTGTTAACAACCATTGTGTAAGTCTATTTGACGGATCCTTTAATCCCAATAACAACTTGCTGTGTGATCTGTCAGGACCTTAAATCTTTTCCCATAAAAATATCAGCATAATTACGTCACACCATTTATCAAACTCCATATATTCTTTTTGATGGTAGAGTTGTTCCTTTCTGCTTGGTTCAATTGATGGATGTTGCTTACCTTGCACTTCTTAACTTAAAACATATCCTACCACCTCACTTCTAAAAGTCCGCGGCTCGTGGTCTTGCGGCAGCGTTCTCGCTTCCCGCGCACGGGGTTCCGGGTGGGGTCAGGGATTTTTCTCTGCCTCGAGATGACTGGGTGTTGTGTGTCTTTCATCATCATTTCATCCTCATTCACTCGCAAGTCGCCGTAGTGGCGTTAAAGAACTTGTGGAGCGGCAGTCGAACCGCCCCGCGAGGGGTCTCCCGGCCACCAATGCCATACGCTCACTTCACTTCCTACCACATGACTGACAGCGTCATATGAGAAAAGGAATTCTTGTTGCAACAAGAAAAGACAAACATGAAAGTAGTTGTTGATAATTCTTTCAATTTCTCAAACACGCCTTCACAGTTTTGTGTCCAATGGAACTCTACGCCTTTCCCTAACAAGTGTGTAAGAGGTTGTGCTTTATCTACAAATACCACTACAAATTCCCTACAATAATTTGATAAATCAAAAAACGACCGTACTTTCTTACTTGTGTTTTGTGACAGGCAACTCTATACACAATTCACTAATCTTGAGCCTGTCCTGGTTCCATCTTGGCTATTTACATGTCCCAAGTAATTCACTTCTTGCAAAATGACACTTCTCTATGCCAAGAGTTAGGTGCATTGAATGTTTTCTTTTAAAAACTCCCCTCAACTGATGTCATGGTCCCTCATGTCCTTTACAAAAACAATAATACTGTCTAGATACAATATACATAGTCTCAGCTTCAACCCCTTCAAGACTCCATTCAACACACATTGAAATGAGGTTGGTGCATTTTTCAAACCAAACAACGTTTGCTGATACAGGTAATGACCCCAAGGAACTGTAAATGCAGTTTTTGGCCGGTCCTCTGGTACTACTTCCAGCTGACAACAGCCATTTATTATATCTGTAGTGGAAAATACCTACATTGTCCCAAGTTATCTACAGTTTCCATTACATTCGATGAGATACGCATATGTAATCATATGTGCATTGTGGTATCTGTAGTCACGGCAGACTCTAAATTTCTTCATACCATCTGAACTTTTCTTTAGTATTATCACTAGAGGCCGGTTTATATGCATTTGCATGTTGTATGTACATTTGAATATTTGGCTCCTTTTCACCGGTTATTGCATATTTTAACTAAAAGCTGGTGATGATGCATATTTTCGCTCTGTGTTTACAATATTTTAAAAATTTAGACGGGCGGTATCTAGCTCGATCTAGTTTTGATGTCTCACAGATTGACCGCGACCTAGAACTGCGTGCAGTCGCTTAACTGGGAGGCCACCGCCTAACGAAATTATTACAGAAGAGGAACAGGAACAGGAACCAGGCAGACAGAGTCAAATGTTACTGCGCCCGTGGCCCCGGTTAATCCCATCCGCTGGCATACTGTACGCGTCGGCAACGATGAAACGAAGCAAGCTTAGTTGCTTTTACTTGTACACAGTTGCACCTGGATACAACGTGTTGTGCACCTTGCTGCCCGTAAAAAACGCCATTTCGTGGATAGCTGACCAACCTGGAACATTTACATATGACGGAATTGTTTTATATTGCCGAGTTTGCGACAAAAACGTTTCGTGCAAAAACAAAAAGAAAAGTTTCAAAAAGACCATCATGTCAATACAAGTCTTCATGCCGCAGGAATGCAGAAGAAAGGATCACGACAACAACTTCTGACAACAGGAAGCTGCAGTAGCAGGGATTTGTCCAAAGATAACCAAAAAATTTGGTTTAACATGGATCTATGTGAAGCATTTATTGTAAGCAATATTCCTCTTCGCAAACTTACAAACCCTATCCTGAAAGGCTTCCTGCACAAATATTGCTTAAATCAAAATATACCGGATAAATTAACAGTGCGTAAAAATTACATACCGAAAATTTAAGCAAATGTTCTGGAAGAAATACGCAGTGAATTCAAGGACAGCATTATCTGGATTTCAGTTGACGAAACTACAGACACTTGTGGCCGTTACATTGCAAATTTAATTGTTGGTGCTTTTAAAGAAGAGCCTTCTTCTTCCTATTTAGCGGCGTGCAAAGAACTTGAAAAAGTAAATCCTTCTACGATCACCAGATTTGTGAATGAGGGTATTAGAAAAATATTTTCAGAATCTTCTGCAGATGAAAGAGTGTTTGTGTTTGTTTCATATGGTGCTCCCTATGTGATCAAAGAAGGAAAAGCCCTCCGATTATTTCACCCCAATTTGATTCGTGTGACGTGTTTTGCTCATGGAGTACATCGCCTTGCTGAAGAAGTACGACCCACGATTGTGAATACAAATAAACTGATTTGATCCACAAAGAAAGTGTTTCTGAAGTCTCTTGCTCGCATCAAGACCTACAAAGAAAAACTACCATTTGTGCCTTTACCTCCCGAACCAGTGGTAACACGTTGGGTTACGTGGGTCAAAGCTGTGTTGTTTTACAATGAACATTTCGAGGCCATTAGAGGGGTAGTAAACGACTTCGACAGTCAAGGACTTTGGCAGTTTGCCAGTGCAAGGAAGCTTTTAATGTACGGCGATGATTGTTTATCGCGAACACAAGTGTTTGAGTGGTTTAAACGATTTAAAGATGGCCGCGAAGACACCAGTGATGACACTCGCACTGGCAGACCATTGTCAGCAAAAACTGATGGAAACATTGAAAAAATCGGTAAACTTGTTCGACAAGATCGCCGTTTAACAATCATAGCAGTGTCTGAGTTAACAGGAGTTGACAAGGATTACCGATTTACCGATATTTTTCAATGTTTGCCTCGGTTTTTGCTGACAATGGTCTGCCAGTGCGAGTGTCATCACTGGTGTCTTCGCGGCCATCTTTAAATCGTTTAAACCATTCAAATACTTGTGTTCGCGATAAACAATCATCGCCGTACACTTGTTGTAACATTACAAACGTTTCACTTGCAGATTTTCCTAGTTTGAAACAAAATTTGATGTTAACACGCTGTTCTTTCTGTACACTCAACATTTTCCGACGCACAGACAAAACGTCAACTACTTAAAACAGACGCCACGGGCAGACTGAGTGCAGGAGGCAGATGAAACTTGAGCAGTAGGCGGAGCGAGAGTCACGTGACAGGCCACGCGACTTTCAGCCTTATTGCATTCGTTTTATTGTTTCACCAGTACTAGTCCGGTTTTTTTCTAGCCACACCTCGTACATAATCGATTGTTTCGCTGCGACTCACTTGCATCGCGTCCGCTTGTTATCGACAACAGCAAAGAAAGAACAGTTCTTGAAACACGGTGTGCGTCTCCAGTTTGCAAATTTTTAGGAAATAATCCCAGAAAAGCCCTTTCCTAACCTCCACCAGGAAGTATTCAGAGGTGATAACGTTCTAAATGTACCGATTTTTCGCGTGGCCGGCGCTTTTCCTCGTAACTGATATTCGCAGGTTCGACTCTGAAATATAATGCACTCAGTAACTACCATGTTCTTTTATTATTTGATCTTTAATGTTTAGACACTATTCATGCTTTTTAAGCATTTTTCATGCATATTTGCATGCGTATTTTAAAGTTGTTATGATGCATATAGCCGGTCTCTAATCATCATAATTGCACACCACAGGCCAATGATGCCATTGTGTAATTGCTGATTAATGATTTCCTCCATTAACAGTTGCAGGTGGTGGGACATCCTATACAGCTTACAGTACATGGGTCATTGGCTCCCAATTGAGATCCTGTTGTGCATCCCTGGGCTTGGTGGTAACAGGCTACGAGGATTAAATAGGTTCTTGAATTCCAACAATAACTTCGTCACTGCTATTCTAAGGGGTTTCAAAAAGTTACGCCGCAGTGCCATATGATTATTAGCCGCGCGTGCCGTATGCCGCAGTGAATATACCGAAATGAAACTCAGTGAAATAAAATTTAATTTATTGAACATTCATTCACATTTACTTACAATTTTTCACATTAAATGTTATAAGTGTCCTCCCTTGTTGTTGAATACACAATTCAATTCGTGCAAACACAAGCTGTAACATTTCTTCTGTAACAGAAGCAGTGAAAGTGGATATTGCAGTTTTCAGTTCATCGATGGATTTTGGACGGTGTTTATAGACAGTTGCTTTCGTTGCACCCCAGGAGAAAAAGTCAGGTGGTGTTAGGTCAGGCGATCGTGGAGGCCACAGCCCCTGTGAAATTATGCGATCACCAAAAACATCAGCCAGCAGTGACACTGAAACGCGAGCCTTACGCGCGGTTGCGCCATCTTGTTGAAAATAACTGTTCAGTATTTCACTTAACACAAGTTCTCCTATGAATGGGTACAGAACGTCACTGCAGTATCTTTGTGCGTTTTTTGTAATGTTGAAAAATATGGGACCCTCAATACGACGTCTAGAAATTGCAATACTAACTCCTATTTTCACAGAATGAAGTGGTTCCTCATGAATACACAATGGATTTGCAGTACCCCACATATGAGAATTTTTCGAGTTCATGTACCGCGCCTCATCAAATGGTTCAAATGGCTCTAAGCACTATGCGACTTCACTTCTGAGGTCATGAGTCGCCTAGAACTTAGAACCAATTAAACCTAACTAACCTAAGGACATCACACAGATCCATGCCCGAGGCAGGATTTGAACATGCGACCGTAGCGGTCGCTCGGCTCCAGACTGTAGCGCCTAAAACCGCACGGCCACTCAGGCCGGCCACGCCTCATCAGTGAAAAACGTTTTATTAAGAATATCCCATTTTGTTGAACGAAATCTTTGAAGCATTGACAATAATGCAGTCCCCTGCCACGATCAGTATTTTTCAGTTCTTGCACGACTGTCACTTTGTATGGGAAAAGTTCTAATTTTTTCCTTACAGCTGTGTGGTCCGTTCCGACACTTAACATTTATTCCCTGGGCGACTTTACTTACTGACTTGTTCGGGCTCATGGGCATTTTATCGGAAATATCGAGTAGTTTATCCTCATACAAAACGCTTGGACGACCACTTCTCGGTGCATCTGTTACTGAACCCATACTTCGAAATTTGTTAATCAAATCTCGCCCAGTACCATGTGGGAGTGTTGTCTCCGGGAAAACTGAATTAAATGTTTGACGAACTGAACTGTGTATTTATCGCCAGTTTTGAACACTTGTTCGACTAAAAACACACGTTTTTCAATGGTTAGTTTTTAACAGTGACAAAAACGAAAGAAACGAACAAAGGAACTAAACTTAAACGTTCACGTCAACACGTAAAGACACACAGCAATGATACTCCTGACGCTGGCTGAGATAAAACGAAACAGTGGAATGTTGGGAGAGTCCACTTGAAGGGAAGTAACCCAGGCAGGCGAACAATCATTTGGCACGCGCGGTTAACAATCATACGGCACTGCGGAGAGACTTTTTGAACACCACCTATCTGTCCCTTCTAAATGCTCTACTCATGCACTGGTTACTTACTCGTGGCTAGGACCATGTACGGTGGAGTGTACTTAGCACACAGTTTCAGGAGGTGGCTGTCTCATGAAGTATTAAAGCCGAGCATGCGACATGGGGGACGATGAAATGTGAGCCCCTCAGCGATTGAGTCAGCCTGGGCAGGTGGCAGGCATGTAGCAACAGCGGGCTCTGTTTGTAGTACAGAATTGGTCAATCCCTTTTGGTACTGATGGGTGGCTACCTAACAGCTGGGGGCGCTCCCACAGCAGACAGCATCAGAGCGTGGTGACGAGCCAAAGACCCCAACTTGGGATACAGCATCAGCAGCACGAGGACGCAAGTGTGCGATAGTAGAGTGCATGCATACAGTCCAGACGGCTGAATTTTCGGGAGCAATTCAACTGCAGGTACGAACCGAGGACATACGAATTGAGGACAGCTGCTGTGTGCCCTGAAGTCAGTCGATGTCAGCCCGCAGATGGTCCCCAGCTGGAAGGCACCAGTTTAGCTCCTGTCAGCATCGGGACTGGCACATCTCGCAGTCTTGCAGCTAGCAGTAGACTGGACGACTGTCATGCAGTATGTCTCGGAGCTGCCTGCAGACGATACCAAAATACTTCATAGCTGGGCCCCAGAAGTGGTGCAGTGCCAGGCTAGGACGTGATATAATCCAGGTCACCACTGCAACAGCCTGGCCCCTGTACTATTTTGTGTGTGAACAGTGTTTCAGTTCTGCCAGCATTAATGGGGCTGGACACGTGGTAACTACATCTACATCTACATACATACTCCGCAATCTACCATACGGTGCGTGGCGGAGGGTAGCTCGTACCACAACTAGCATCTTCTCTCCCTGTTCCACTCCCAAACAGAACGAGGGAAAATGACTGCCTATATGCCTCTGTACGCGCCCTAATCTCTCTTATCTTATCTTCGTGGTCTTTCCGCAAAATGTAAGTTGGCGGCAGTAAAATTTTACTGCAGTCAGCCTCAAATGCTGGTTCTCTAAATTTCCTCAGTAGCGATTCACGAAAAGAACGCCTCCTTTCCTCTAGAGACTCCCACCCGAGTTCTTGAAGCATTTCCGTAACACTCGCGTGATGATAAAACCTACCAGTAACAAATCCAGCAACCCGCCTCTGAATTGCTTCTATGTCTTCCCTCAATCCGACCTGATAGGGATCCCAAACGCTCGAGCAGTACTCAAGAATAGGTCGTGTGTTTTATAAGCGGTCTCCTTTACAGATGAAGCACATCTTCCCAAAATTCTACCAATGAACCGAAGACGACCACCCACCTTCCACACAACTGCCATTACATGCTTGTCCCACTTCATATCGCTCTGCAATGTTACGCCCAAATATTTAATCGACGTGACTGTGTGGAGTATTCAAACATTACGGGATTCTTTTTCCTATTCATCTACATTAATTTACTTTTATCTATATTTAGAGTTAGCTGCCATTCTTTACACCAATCACAAATCCTGTCCAAGTCATGTTGTATCCTCCTACAGTCACTCATCGACGACACCTTCCCGTACACCACAGCATCATCAGCAAACAGCCGCACATTGCTATTCACCCTATCCAAAGATCATTTATGTAGATAGAAAACAACAGCGGACCTTCCACACTTCCCTGGGGCACCCCGCTCTTTGGCCGGGACAGATACTTCAGTTATGGTTCAAATGGTTCTGAGCACTATGGGACTTAACAGCTGTGGTCATCAGTCCCCTAGAACTTAGAACTACTTAAACCTAACTAACCTATGGACATCACACACATCCATGCCCGAGGCAGGATTCGAACCTGCGACCGTAGCAGTCACGCGGTTCCAGACTGTAGCGCCTAGAACCGCTCGGCCACTCCGGCTGACGCTGAATTAAAGGAAGTGTGAAAAGAAATACGTTTTTATAGAGCATATCTGGGAAATCTTCATTTTTATACAGTTTGCCCCTAGTGCACATAAACTTCAGTAACAAGCGGTAGTATTGAACAGTGCAAGTTTGAAAGAAGGCCTCAAAATTAATCGTAGTGGGAATGCAATAATGTGTAATCAACAGATTTAAAACAAAATCTCCGTTGAAATCTTATAACCAGTTGAACAGTTTTTGTGTTTAGAGCAACAGAATATGGACACAATGTGAAAGACACAGAAGGGTAATTATGAATTGAAATGTTTTGGTAAACTATAAAATAGGTTTCCAAGCTAATCTTCTGACATTTCTGAAATGAAACGTTTATAGGCAGCGTATTTTACCAGTTTTGACTTATAGCGCTGTCAAATTGAGTTGTGCGTATAGTAAGGAAGAGTGTTGCACTTGGAGGATAATGTAACTGGGAACACATGGTGTTTCCTGGTCAGTGTTCCCATCTAGTGACCAACTTTAGAATCATAGGAAGGAACGCACACTAGAGACCACCGTCTGGTCGGACGTAAGAGAGGGCCTTAAGGTCCTAATTTGGTCAGGCTAAATAAACAATAGATAAATAATTAAGCAGTTTCCGCCATATTTGACTGTTTTTATTGTTGTGAGACATTAAGGTTGTGCCATGGTCGAACTGTTCCAACGTATGATCTAAGTTGGCAGTACTTCCACCGTCTTCCAGCGAGGAGGAAGTCGAAAGCGACAGTACGGAGTGGGAGGAGTAAGGGGACAGTTGTGACGGCTTTCCTCGTAAACTGATGTCCGCAGCTAGTTTGTCGTGTACCCTTAAGCTTATGCTCTGAAAGATTGTATATGGGACCTCTGTATCACACTGGCCCTGTACGATGGGAGAGTTTGCGTTTGAGATGAATGTAGCGAGCCTGACCTGTGCTTGCCCTTCGTGCTAAAATGTACTATCATATTTGATTAGTTCCATCTTGGATGGCAGTGAGCTGCATTGAGTCCATCGACAGTCAGTGTTCCAGTGTTAAAGCGCACATATTGTTTCTTTGGACGCTGAAAGTTCTGCTTGTTATTTTCTGAATCCAAGTTGCACTTGAAACGTCCCCTTTGAACAATTTATACAAGACTGTGCTTATACTGACACACAATGTTTTTAGCGCAACGCAATCTGACTTTCAAAATTCCCTACTAAAGAATGGCCCTGACTAACATTAAACTATACCTTTCACAAATCACTTACCTCACAAAAATCTTCGCTGCTCAAGCTACTGCAATACAGCGAGCGCCACTACTGCCAGCTAAATAAAAGATTCAGACTATGGAAGGCACTTGATAGGGATAGTTAGCAAATGAAAGATATTAGTAGAGAACAAACAATGTATTTACCTTGATATCATCATATATAAATATAGCAGTTCATGACAAATTACAAATCTCCGCCATCTCTCTCCCCACATCCACCACTGCTGGCGGCTCACCTCCAACTGCGCAACGCTACGCGCTGTTCACAGCCAGCTGCCTAACACTACAATGGCAGACAACAATGTAAACTAGCCACAGACTGCACACAGCACAGCCAGTGATTTTCATATTGAGCGCTACGTAACGTTGCCAATAAGAAAACATAAACAGCCTACTTACATAGAGAAAACATAAACAGCCTACTTACATAGAGAAAACATAAACAGCCTACTTACACACTCATTTGATTATCATTTACCGGGACGTGTACTGATATTTATGCTGGCCAGCAGTTGTAGTGATAGGAAGAAGTGTTGAATTGCCTTGATGATAAGATCAATCACTGCTGACTGTTAATTAGTCTGTTGCAGGATCTATTCTATTTACTTTTATTATCTGAAAGATTCGATGTGCTAATTGCCTGTCACATGTGGGACGGAGAGTGATGTCCGTGCAGCACGCAGTGAACAAGGGAAGCTAAAGTTCTTTATGTCTTATATTATCATACAGTTATTGTGTCTATTACAGTAGCATTTTCTGATGTTAGTTGGACGTGTTGAATGATACTCTTTCTTATAAGTGCTGTAAAGTATCTACTTATCTTCATTCCCTATGTTTGTGTAGTAGCGTGCCGAAGACAATCACATGATCAAGTGTTTCCTTTGGTGGTTATGGCTGCAAGTTTGTATTGCCTGGTTTTCAATTAAATCTTCTACATACAAGCTGCAGTTGCCGGTCTGTCTTAACTAAAGTACACTACTGGACATTAAAATTGCTACACCAAGAGGAAATGCAAATGATAAACGGGTATTCATTGGACATATATATTATACTAGAACTGACATGTGATTGCATTTTCACGCAATTTGGGTGCATAGATCCTGAGAAATCAGTATCCAAAACAACCACCTCTGGTCGTAATAACGGCCTTGATACGCCTGGGCAATTGAGTCAAACAGAGCTTAGTTGGCATGTACAGGTACAGCTGCCCATGCAGCTTCAACACGATACCACAGTTCATCAAGAGTAGTGACTGGCCTATTGTGATGGGGCAGTTGCTTGACCACCATTGACCAGACGTTTTCAATTGTTGAGAGATCTGGAGAATGTGCTGGCCAGGCCAGCAGTCGAACATTTTTCTGTATCCAAAAAGGCCCGTACAGGACCTGCAACATGCGGTCGTGCATTATCCTGCTGAAATGTAGGGTTTCGCAGGGATCGAATGAAGGGTAGAGCCACAGGTCGTAACACATCTGAAATGTAACGTCCACTGTTCAAAGTGTCGTCAATGCGAACGAGAGGTGACGGAGACGTGTAACCAATGGAACCCCATACCATCACGCCGGGTGATACGCCAGTATGGCGATAACGAATACACGTTTCCAGTGTGCGTTCACCGCGATGTCGCCAAAAACGGATGCTACCATCATGATGCTGTAAACAGAACCTGGATTCATCCGAGAAAATGACGTTTTGCCATTCGTGCACCCAGGTTCGTCGTTGAGTTCACCATCGCAGGCGCTCCTGTCTGTGATGCAGCGTCAAGGGTAACCGCAGCCATGGTCTCCGATAGTCCATGCTGCAAACGTCGCCGAACTGTTCGTGCAGATGGTTGTTGTCTTGCAAACGTCCCCATCTGTTCACTCAGGGATCGAGACGCGGCTGCACGATCCGTTACAGCCATGCTGATAAGATGCCTGTCATCTCGACTGCTAGTGATACGAGGCCGTTGGGATCCAGCACGGCGTTCCGTATTACCGTCCTGAACCCACGGATTCCATATTCTGCTAACAGTCATTGGATCTCGACCAACGCGAGCAGTAATGTCGCGATACGATAAACCGCAATCGCGATAGGCTACAATCCGACCTTTATCAAAGTCGGAAACGTGATGGTACGCATTTCCCCACCTTTCATGAGGCATCACAACAACGTTTCACTAGGCAAGCCGGTCAACTGCTGTTTGTGTATGAGAAATCGCTTAAAAACTTTCTTCATGTCAGCACGTTGTAGGTGTCGCCACCGACGCCAACCTTGTGTGAATGCTCTGAAAAGCTAATCATTTGCATATCACAGCATCTTCTGCCTGTCGGTTAAATTTCGCGTCTGTAGCACGTCACCTTCGTGGTGTAGCAATTTTAATGGCCAGTAGTGTATATTTTCTTCAAGAACTTTGTGGTTTATACTGCACAATTGCGTACTAGTTGTCAGTTTGTTAGGAATTAAAACATAAATACTTTCTTCAGATAAGAATCTTTGACTGTTGTTACGTTCCACCCTTTTTTCTAATATTCCTTTTTCTGAATTACTGTCAAACCTATTTAAATAATTAAAAGGTATTTTTGCTAAAGCTATCGGGATGAGAGGATATTTGCTAAACTATTTTCTTAAATGATTCATATAAGTGAAGGCTTAAGAGATTTAAGTGAATTTGGTTTCTTCTTAAATTCATATTTCCTTGATCTGTGAGTCCATGTAAGTTGGCTTCGGTATGTTGAAGTGAGTTAATGTTACATTTCATGAATGTTTCAATAAACGTTGATGTAAAATGTGACCAAAGCTCAATCAATCGCTCCACCCTTTTATTCCTGATCGCCCAGTGTTCTGAACCACTTTGGCAGCAAAGCGATCTCGATTGATTGAATGGGGGTGTACATTACTGTGGTAGAAAAACAAGTTATGATTACTATACTTACCATATTTATATTACTATGTTACTAATATTTTTCAGAATGTGTGGGATGTAAAGGATCAGGCTTGTCTGAGAAGCAGTGAGTTAGTTTCTGAGTCGCAGAGACGAGCATTAGAACGAACTGCTGGTGCGTGGATACGGGAGGGGGGCGGGTTGGGGGGGGGGGAGAGGTGTTTCAAATCGCCCTGCCAGAGTCATGAAGCTTTTTATGTATATTTATAATCACTCACGTTAAAATATGGCAGTTAGTAGTTGTAATGAATATGTGATTAAATTTTACCTGTTGAACATTTACAATGACTGCAGTGAGTGTTAGATTGCAAAGTTTGGCAGCAGTGCAGTGAGAAGTGCCATGATGCCTGTTAATTGCAACACCAAGCTGAGCTTCGGTTCTCTGTTTGTTATTACTGGCAACTCTCTCTCTCTCTCTCTCTCTCTCTCTCTCTCTCTCTCTCTCTCTCTGTCAGCGATCTAACAGTGGTAGCATTATAGTAGCGTGACGAACTCGTGCAGTGTGTGTTAACTGAAAAATAAATAGCGTAACGAACGTGTTTGAACACGAACAACTCTGATATACTTTCACATAACCTTGTTACTCCCGTGTGTAATTTATACCATGGCCGTTGATTATATACGTACATGCACCCAAAAGCGGCATGATTCTATGGCAGACAGATAACATTCCCCTCTTACGTCCCTTGTGACCGTGGGGACAAAATTCTCCTTTCTGCTTCCTCCTTACCTGACTGCCCACTGAGGTCGAAGGTTAACTTAACTGTGACACCTTATATTGAATTCTTCTCAACCCCCTCCCCCCCCCCCCCCAAAAGTCATGTAATATTTTGTGTAATGTAATATCTTGTATAGACACCTTCTATTAACCTGATACGTTCCACATTACGAAGTGTCGTATTCATGATCTGTGGAACAAGTACTAATCTAATCTAATCTAATCTATCGATATTTACAGAGTAGAACTATGGCGTCGGAGATCACTAAAATCTGAAATAAAGAAAACATTGTTTAAATATAACAGTGATGACCAAAAACTTGAAAGCCTTTGATACTATAGACTTCAGAGCGCCTCAGAGTTTAATCTGTAATGATATTATAACAACAGTATACCCATAGACGTCCGCAAGGGGACGCAATAGGAGGCGCCTGCGCCCCTCTCCCATCACTGGAAACTGGGTACAGAGTTTTTATTCATGTACAGAGTGGATAACCGTCAATTCTGTGATATGTTTTTCGTCCAGTTGTTCAGTTCAGCTTTTATGGCGTGACGTGTCTCGAAACCGTCCAACTCTTTTATATAACAAAAATGGAAATTCTAAGGTCTTGCTGTCCCCCCCCCCCCCCCCCCCCCCTTTCACGTTCTGGAAAAATTTCTGTGAACGCAAATGATTATTTCTAATACTTAAGTTGCACCTATATCCAATGACATAACAATACAGAGTGGCTGTGTCCTAGTGTCACTCACCAATCACCGAGCGTGAGTTCGTTTACTTGAGGGTTAGACGACAAATAACACATTTTGTCACACTGATAGCAAGAAGGGAGTTGCAGTGCTTAACGTGACGGATTATGTTCTTTGGCCCGTTCATCGGTGGTGATATTTCACGATAAGTTTTTCATGCATATTTTGGAAGAGTGAAAAGTTATTAAATAATTATCTTAATCATGCTAACTTTGCCTGACAATAAAAGTAACTTTTGTACTGTCCATTCAGTTTTAAGGTTAGGTGGTTACTACTTAAATAAACCGTAAATAGTCAGTTTCATGTGGCCTTCTAAAGGAATTAAAAATAAGGGTAATTACATATACTGTAACGAACGGAAAACGTGTCATTACTCAGTTATAGGGATGTAATTACCATGACCACAAGATGGGCTGTATGGGAGAAGGTGGAAGCCAGAGAGTAGACAACCTGTAGTTTGGTATACTTAAATGTATAATTTTGCTTTTGATTCATATTTCATTTCGGTAACAGACCTACAAGGCCGCCGATACTTCCCTTATATTCCACACCTACAATTTATGCTTTAAAATACGCAATTTTGAGAGAATTTTCAAACTATGTTCATCCGGAAAACAACAACAATTTACAACACGGTGAAGGAAACTGAAAACTGTTGAATACGGCAAAATCAAGTAAATCTATCGTGGTGGACTTCTTTTTCTGCAAAAAATCAATAGCTTGTTCAGTGGAATGTTATGTGGGGAAATCTCCTAAAGTGATGACATTTGCAGCTCACGTTGCAATCTTACAACATGTGTCATGGAAATTACACAAGGAAATAACAATCACGCTAGCGCTATGTTCCTGTTCTCGTCTGGTACTTAATTGTAGCTACGAATATGAAGTGAAAATGAATTAATCAGACAGCTCAAGGTCAAGCAGTTAATGCGTAATGGCTAGTGCAGTGCCATTTAGTATCAGCTCGTGTATATTAGAAAGCACGAGCCAAGCGACACGAAAACTTCGAATTCTTTTGACAAATTCTTACCTATACTAGGGGCTTTGCCTCAAAAGTTTGTGGAGAATCTGTATGATATGGTCACATTACGCGAATGCAGTTGCCCTTAGTGTACAAAGTAAGAACTGAAAGGTTTCTTGACGCAAATATTTATATATGACCGGTTCAGTTGCTTGGATCACCGTTGCATGAGTGTGAAAGAAATAGGGATGGTATTTGTATTTCCACTACTTTCTCTTAGATAGCGAAGCTTTTTGATAAAAAAAAAAAACAGCGAGTTACATGTGAGCAGTGGTACGGCAAACAGACTTTTTAATTTAAAGCCAAAAAATTTCAAAATAGAAGTGCCAATCATAGAAACATAACTCGCCATCCCCAACCACACTCTTCAATTTACCCGACGGAGATAATCAGTCAGTGAAAAAAATAATCTGGCTGCCATACTAATACCTTCAACGTTGATAGTTATCTTGTAGTAATGAATAAGATATTGCACTGATGTGCTTTCTTTGAACGGGTGGTTCTGGAGCCCCTGCTCCAGACGGTGGTAAACGTCTTGCCACTGGTGGTGCCCAAGGACATTTCAGGTGGTTAGAGTACAAGTAAACAAAACACATGCTGCTATAAGTAAAGTAACTCGCTTACGTTGCTTTATTTGATAGTAGGAAACTGAATGATAAAAGTAGCAACTGCATAATGTTAAAAAAATGGAGTTACCTCAGAATGTTTGTTTCAGACTGTGCGCAGAATATAAGAAGGTCGGATTTACACTTCCCACACCTCCCTCATCGTTGCCTGGATTGGAATGATTCATATTGCTCTGACGTCGGCGATATTTTGATAAAATTTTGTCGGTGGTTATACGAAAGATATCGTGTCACTTTTCATCGAGAAGATTCTTGACTATTATAATTGTGATACGAGTATTAACTTGATTGTGTGTCTTGCACGTCATTGTGTTTAAGTCAAACATGAGGCGATTTTTAAGCCAGGAAGCTCCTTCTACTTCGAAGGATGCAGTTAAAAATCTTAAAACACCTAATCGCAAGTACGACGAAAGCTACTTACGATTTGATATTACAATAAACACTGGAACAGAAGCCAGTGATAACCGAATTCCCCAGTGTGTTATATGCTAAGAGACGCTTTCAAATCAAAGCGTGAAGCCTTCTTTGTTAAAACGTTATCAAAGCCCTAGGCACTCTGAGTTAGTTAGTAAACCTATTGACTTTTTTAAAAAGGAAATCTAGGTTTTTTAAAAAAAGAACTCAAAATGCATGACAAATTTCATAAACACTGATAGTAATAGGTAAGTTGATAACAACATCAAACCTGGCTGGTTTTAGAATTGCAAAGGAAGGAAAACCTCACACAATTGGTGTGTCTCTCTTACTGCCCGTGGCTAGAGATGTAGTACAAACAGTTTTGGTGAAAAAAGCTACCAAAGAGATACGAAAAGTTCCATTATCCCACAATAAGGTAAACTGATGACATATCTTCCAATACTGAAGAAACGTTGTTGTTACAAGTGCACGAGTGCACTTATTTTGCCCTTCAACTATACTATAGTGCAGACGTCCCAAATATGGTGCAATTACTCGTTTTTGTACGTTTTGATTATCATGAAGATGTAAAAGAAGATAATTATTTTCAAAGCACTTGCTTCAAATGCCGCACCAGAAAACGTTTTCATTATGATGGACCTTTACTTGTTTAAAGTAGGTATTCCTTGGCAAAAATGTGTTGGTATTTATACAGACGGGGCGAAAGCAATGTATGGTCACGTAACAGGACTTGCTGCAAAAGTGAAGACCGTTGCACCTGGTTCACTGTATATTACGCCGAGAAACGTTGGCTACGAGATATATACCCGAAATTGTTTTGACAGATGCTGAAAGGCTATAAACTTCATCAGGCAAGGCTCTTAAAAACTCACGGCTATTCACGCGATTGTGCGAAGATTTGGGAGGTAAATTTAAAAGTTTTACATACTAAAGTAAGATGGATCTCTCTCGCGGAAAGATTTGAAACGGAATATTTGAACTGAGGTCCGAGGTTTTTATGTTTCTCGGTACCTTTGACAGGCTTCATATTTCGAAAATTGGTCTACAAGGAGGAGGCACAACAGCTTTCTTAGCAGATAACAAAATATCGTCTTTCAAAAGAAAGTTGACTATCTTTCGTTCACAAGTACTGAAAATGAACTTTTTCGCAAGACCTACTCTTACATCATTTTTGGAAGACAAATAAGTAGTTCCCATGGAAGTTTAAGTTCGAGACATTTTATATATATATATGCCTTTAAAAAATGTTACGGAAAGTATTTTCCCGAAGACTAGAGAAAATATGAGTGGATATAAATCGATTTTCAGGAAAAAGTGCCAGAAGAAGTAATCACGAAAGAAACTTTCATCGACGTGACTAGCAATAATTCAGTGGAAGGTGCTTTCAAAAAGAAAACACTCCTTTCTTATGAAACAAATAATCCGATTTCTGGTGCCGTATGTTACTAGTTACAGGTGTGAGTTGTTGTAAATTAAAAATAAATCCAGAAACAGTGTCAATGCTGAAGAAGACTTGGGAATGAAGTTGATCTCTGTTGAGCCAGACTTTCAAGCTCTTATTAAAGATAAACAGCAACACGCTTCCACCTGAAACATGCAAATGCTCTTTCATCAGAATCTAGTTCAGAAACCTGTCTGATTGCTGATTCTGAAGCCTGATTTAGTGTTGGAGTTTGATTTGTCACGAAATTTTTTGATTTTTGGACTCTAATTTATTACAGTTGATGTTCAGTTTATTACGCTTTGCACAACTGCTTTGTATTATTTCTGAATTAAAAGTTTAATATATATTTTAAATGCTATTCCTCTCTTATTCATTCAATATTTGTGTCAGAACCGCCTTAATTTAATTTCATATTATTTGCTGCAAGTAACTACCACATGAGAGCATGTACGACTCTGTAAAGAAGTGGTTCCGCGAAACTTTATTCCTTGTTTGTGTTACATTTCTACTACACATAGTAGTTGATCGATACGATGCAAAAGCCGCAGGTATTGTCAGCACGGAGCAAGATGGCAAAAACTATTACTTCAGTAGCTGTCTTCATCTCTGCGGCCATTGTCACGCAAACTTTCGCATCCACCCTCCCACTTCTCCCACCTCAGGGTTCCTTACAAAGTAAACAACCTATAGCGGACTTTAGCGGTATACCGAAATTTCTAGAAATGTCATGTGGTACGCAGTGGCAAAAAGCCTAGACTCCCCTGTTCTCGAGGATTAACAAAGTCAATCTGTGGAATTTTTAAACATTTCATTCTATGTAATTTCTCACTTTTCAGGTTATGCATTAGAAAACACATTCTAGAAAGTCAGCTTACTTAGGCTACTTTCATTTTTTTTCCTTAACACACAGCATTTATGATTATTTTAGCTTTGCAATGCCACTACTTTTCAACATCGAACATGTCATATGTTCATTACTTCTTTTTAGGAACTATCAGCTCAAAAAGAAAATTCTCAAGCATAAATTAAATCATTTTTTCAAAGTAAAGTAGCATAACTGGAATCACCCAATAAGGACCTTAAAGGACGTGGTAAATATGTTAAAAATACAGGAAAATAGTTCTAGTTTCACATCTTGTTCTCAGACTGATGTAGTCAGTTCAGAAGTATTGTTTCTCCATTTCCGACTCTACCTGTAAAAAGTGACATTCTTCGTTTGTTGACAGAAGTATCTTAAGCGATGCTGACCGAATTGAAATATTAGACAATATATGGGTGATTGTCCTGAGAAATAAAGCATTTGAAACTGACTGTCGCCTAACTTGCAGTCTACAGGCGCTCTTACTAGCGGTTTACGGAGCTATTTACATCAACTTCTGTAAGCGTCGCAATTTTCCTATTGCAGTGCCTTCGTTTCCATTCATTTGTATCAGAATGTTCAGAAGATATAACTTATGTTCCAATTCTGAGCTTTGAAACAATTTGACAGTTCATCTGCCAATACTTTTGCAATACTGACCTGAATTAACGTCTTGTACTTGAACAAAACTGTGCCCCCCCCCCCCCGCCCCCCTCCCAGAGAGTAAAATTATCTATGCCGCCGACTCAAGGGCACTATACAGCAACTGACAACTGACTGAACAAGAACGCCAGCATGGTCACCTACTGATGTTACGTAAACTGACCGACCCCAGTGAGGTAAGCTTGGTGTCAGCTGCTATTTGTGATTCGTCCTTAGAGATCCCAGAAATTAGCCAGGACACTGGTATTTGTACGCCTAGTCATATACGTAGATTACAGGCGCGCTATGATCATTATCTTGATAGAACGAATGACATGGTCGGTGTGGATAACCAACTGGCTGAGAAGTAAATGGCTTATAATAATACCATTCGGGAGTGGTTTCAGAACACTGATAATAGATTAATGGCGTTGGACACTGAAAGTAATATGATGGCCCACAATGATGATAAGATTCTGTGTACCAGAACCCGTTACAAGAAACTTTGAGTCAGTCTGCTAACATGTCATTAGATTCAGTGAATCTTATAGCGAACATTTTGTCTTTTACTTTAGAATTTCAAGATAGAGCTCGCACTATGAAAATGTCTGATTTAAAGGGTTGAAGCTAACTGTGATAAGGGTGAAACACAAGCTCCTGGACGTAATTTTGCAAGCTATTCAGCAAAAGGATATGTGGCAGTTATGTTGGGTCCGGATATCTGGGCTCATTCCAGGTCGAGCATTACAGGAAATAGTTTATTATCAATGTGAACGGGAGCAAGGCGCAGGGGACCGTCAGTGGAGTATGTTGGACGAATTAAAATCAGTGTAGCGGCGTTAATATTGAATTGTACGGAAGATCAAGTATTAACCCACGTACTGGAAGGATTGAATTCTGAAAGTAGGCAAAGAGCAATATTTTGTCAGGTACCAAGGCCATTCGCGCAGTTGGATGAATTAATAAGACAATTTCAGTCGAGGGAGCTTTAGATTATCGCAAAGAGAACCGTGCGATGAGTAATTAGCCGGGGAAAATAATAAACAGACGGAAGGGAGAAGGTTTCACGGAGGGGTACAGCCACGAAGTAGTGGGAAGCGAGGCAGCCGGAAAAGGACGTCTCGAAACTCAGGTGTTGGTGTACCAAAAGACGGGTCGCATAAAGAAGGAATCTATGCTATAACAGTTATTACAAGAAGGACAGGACAGACCGATTAGCGCTATTAAGGGTGGATGAAATATGCAATTACCTTTTGTCTGCGCTGCATCGAATAGCGAACCTGTTTGAGCGTTATTGGATTTAGATAGTACCATTTCGGCTGTTGATCTAACTCATTTTTGAAACATCAGGGAATTTGTAAATGGGAAAGGTTGTTGATGGAAAAGGTGCAGATAAATCTAGGGAGTACGTGAGTTAAGCTGACGCTGTGCGACTTTTCTTGGAAGATTAATATCAAGGTTGTGGGGAATTTGGCCACTAATTGTATTCTGGGAGCGGATTTCATTGGCAACATGTGTTTTATTTCCGCTTGGGCGGGACAGAGCTTTTATTTTAAAAGCAAGCCACAACCGTTGTTCAGGCTTTCTCATCACCGGCAAGAAAACCTGATGACGGTGGGTATAGTGAAAGCTCACTAAAGGGTAGACAGTGAAGGGGTATCAGATATATTAGATAATCAATTATCTCACTTTGATACATTTATGAAAAGTAAGATTGAGTCCCTTTGCGCTGAATTTCCTGATTTCCTCTCTAAGAAAGTGGGGGTTTGTCTTATGTTTAAATATGGTACTGAACTGACAGATCAAGTTCCGATTAAGAAGGCCCCATACAGGTTATTCCAACTCAGATTGAAGGTTTGGGAAAAGCTAAGGAGAATGTTAAGGGTTGTTCGACCATCTAAATCACCATATGCGGCACCGATATTCCTGGTACTCTATTTCGGTGGCTAGTTTCACGCAGTAGTGAACTATTGTGAGTATGAATAAGACAGTTGTATTAAGATCAGTGCCACTGCCGGACATACACACACGTTTCAGTTGGTGTAAAAGAGGGTGTGTGTTTACCACCTTCGACTTTAGTCAGGCTCATAACCAAATACCTTTAGAGGAGTGTTCGAAGCCTGTCACCATATTTTCTGCGGATTGGAATTTATTTGAATTTAACTGAGTTCCTTTCGGGCTAGCAAAAGCTGCTCCAGTTTTGTCCCAGTAAGTGAATACAATATTTTCCAATATAAAGTTTATATTTGTTTAGCATGATTTAGGTGACTTAGTAATGTACAGTGGTTCTATTCAGGAACATCTGTTGCACCTAAAGGAAAGATCTGAACGGTTATGAAAGGCAGGTCTCGCAGTAAACCTCGAAAAAGTTGTCTTTACCTGCACCTTAATGAAATTTTTAGGACATATAGTCTATGGGGACGGAAACTGCTTCTATCCTGATAGAATAGACGTTATTAACCAATTCCGAAGACCGCATAATGTTAAAGAAGTTACCAAATTCGTTTTCATTGTGATTTTTTTTGTAGAACATTTATCGAACGGTTTGTTGAAAAGGCGGCACTGTTCACGTAGTTACACCATAAACATTGTAAATTCAAACTTCCTGGCAGATTAAAACTGCGTGCCGGACCATGACTCGAACTCGGGACCTTTGCCTTCCGCGGGCAAGTGCTCTACCATTTTTTTAAAAAAATCTCATTTTGTTCGTAAATGATCGTTGTATTTGTTCGGGGCGGACGTCCTATGACACTTGTCTAGAGGATTAAGTGAGTTGGAGAAGAAATATTCCATTTATGAATTAGAAGCTGTTGCTGTATAGTGTGGATTGGAAACGTTCAGATATTATCTTGAACATAGAAAGTTTATTTTAGAAACTGATAATCAAGCCCTCAACTGGATGTTGCCCAGACCCTGCAAAACAGGACGCATTGCTGGATGGACAACATGGAACCTGACACTGAAGTTTCACCTACGTAATATTAGGGGATAGCGGATGGGTTAAACCACATATTCGAGCAGAATGACGGTACTCAAACTGAGAACCCACTAACGGGAGGAGATGATCACAGGATGTGTGTTGCTTCCATCATTACCCAGGTCCCTGGTTTTTTCTGGGATCTTATGGAGTTTCAAGTCCGTGGCCAATGCATTTACGACATTAAGCAAACGCTTAATATATATTTAAAAGATCAGCTGGAGAGTTAGAGAAGCATATGGGCATGGAGAGCGTAGTCGTGCCCGATGAACATATCCCATAGTTATTTCGGTATTTCCACGAGTCTCCTCTGGGAGGCCATTTTGGTGTTTACAAGAGACGGGAAAAAATCCGACAACTTTTTATGTAGCCCAAAATGGATAGTGAAATTCGCAAGAGGGTGGCAAATTGTGAAGTTTGTGCGATTAGCAAACCTGCTCAGAGTAGCAAGACAGGGTACTTAGCTTCTAAACCTCTCGACAGGCCCTGCCATTGTATGTATGTAGATTTTGTGAGCCAATTGCTAAGATCAAAGGCATGCAAGAAATATATTTTAGTTTGTATCGATGCGTTCGCTACGTTCGTATGGTTGCCGCGCACCAGGAGAGCAACAGAGCAAGTAGTAATACAGAACTTGAGTAGAATTTTTAGAACCTCTGGACCACAACGATCGGTAGTGGCTGATAATGCAAGCGCATTCACTGCAAATAACTTCAAGCAATTTTGCTTAGGGATGAGAAAGCAACATATAACAACACCGTATTATGCCAATCCTGCCTATGCCGAACGCATTAATCAGAATCTAAAGTCAGCCCTTATCGCTTATCACAATAAGGAATAGGGTGGCTAAGGCCGTTCGCTTCTCTGGTTGACCATGACTTTTAACACTGCTCTCCATGAGATTCATAGACACCGGCCGAGTCAGTTCTCGGGTATCAGCTGGCCACTCCACTCTGCAATTTATGGTCAATAAAGGCTATTTTGCCAGAAGGCAAGGATACACATCAGGTGACTGCTTAGTGGAGATAAGCCAAGATCAACATTTAAGAGGCTGACAACGCATCAGGTAATTGCTCGCTGGAGATTAACCACGAAAAGCATTCGAGAGGTTCACAGGAGGGATGTAATGAAGAACGCCAGCTAAGTTCCTACCGACATGGGGACGAAGTCTACATTAAGAACTTTCAAGGCGACAGTAAAGCTCTGATGGGGTTAGTGGAAAATTGTTACCCAGATGTAAAGGTCCCTTTCAAATAAGGAAATTCCTTATTTCCATTTGAGTGCTGTTAAGTGACTTACAAACGAGTAAGGAGCTAGAAGCTCACCTGACTCAGATTAAGCTGGGTGCTAAAGCTTAAGTGGGTTGCTTCGGCTGATCGCCGACATAAGGGCGGCGAGTAAGTGCCATGGTTGGCACTGTTCCAACGTACGACCTAAGGTGGCAATACTGTCCGGAGTCTACGATTTACGAAATCGCTGTCAGAAAGTGTGTTTATCTATGGGTCAGCAAGGAGGAAGTGGGTAGGGATAGTACGGAAGGGACGAGGAAGCGGGCAGTTGTGACGGCTTTGCTCGTAAACAGACGTCCGCAGCAGACGCGGCGTGAGCCCTTAAATTTAAGCTCTGAAAGATTGTATATGGGTCGTTTGTATCCTGATTGGCCTATACTATGGAAGAGTGTGCATTTTTGGTGTGCGTACCGAGCCTGTACTCCACTTGCTCTTTGTGCTAAAAGATAATGTCATCTTTTCTGAGTTCCGTTTCTTGGATGCAGTGAGCTTTATTGACTCCACCTGCAGTCTTTCTTCCAATATTAAAGCACAAAGAGTATTTATTTGGGCGCTGACTTTGCTGCTTGCTGTTTTCTGAATCCGTGGTGCACATTTACATTGGCCAGCAGTTGTAGTGAAAGGAAGAAGTGTGAACCTCCTTGTTGTTAAGAACAGTGATTTCAGCTATTAATTACAGTCTGTTGCAGGTTCGATTCCCTTTACATGTGTCGTTTGAAAGAATCGGTGTGTTAAATGCTGGCCACATGTGGGAAGGAGAGTGACTCCCGTGCCGCACGCAGTGGACAAGGGAAGTTAACGTTTTCTGTGCCGTATATTATTATGAAAGTACTGTATCTATTATAATAGCATTTTCTAACGTTAGTTGCACTTATTGAAAGATAGTTTCCTTTATGATCGCTGAAACAGTTTCTAGGCGGTTTTATTTGCTATGTTTGCGTAATTACGTGCCGAAGAGAACCATATGATCAAGAATTTCCTTTGGTAGTTATCGTAGTATGTGTGTATTGCCTGGTTTAAACTTTTACAAGTAAGCCACATTTGCCGGTCTGCCTTAACTTAAGTATATTTTCCTCAAGGACGTAAATTCTTTGTTCAGATAAAAATTTTTTACATGTGCCCATCCAGGCTGCCATGGGCTGTTGCCAGTTTTCGGAGTGCACTCAGCCTCGTGATGCCAATTGAGGAGCTACTCGACCGAATAGTAGCGGCTTTGGTCAAGAATACCATCATAACGACCGGGAGAGCGGTGTGCTGACACCCCGCCCCTCCTATCCGCATCCTCCACAGAGGATGACACGGCGGTCGGATGGTCCCGGTAGGCCACTCGTGGCCTGAAGACGGAGTGCTACGGTACGTGTCAGCCTTAAGTTTCTCTAAGATTGTGGTTTCGGAATTCACTGTTACTGGTAAGCCTGTTTAAACAGTTGATAGAAATTTTGGCTGGAGCTGTCTTGATAGGAGGTTATTTGCTGAACTGTTTCTTAAGTGATTCATAAAGGTGAAGACTTAACTAATTTTGGCTTGTTTTTAAATTCATATTTCTTTGAGTTGTGAGTGCGTCTAAGCCAGTTTTGACGTGCTGAAGTGGGTTGATATTAAATTTAATAAAAGTTTCAGTAATGTATGACCCAGGCTCAATCAGTCGCTCCACCCTTTTAATCCTCGTGGTCCAGTACTCTGCAACAAGTTACGGAGGTTGTGCTGACACTTCGAAGAGGACCCAGCACTCGACACGTGGCACAGGCGCTGCACACGACTGAAAGTGCCTTGCGGCGTGTTGTCCATAAACACCGGCCCATCCATATCATATGCTGAAAGTACAAGCATTGCTGGAGGAAGGCTAACCACGATGGATGGTGGTGGTGATGTTGATGCTGGGTTGTGGGGCGCTCAATATCGTGGTGATCAGCGCCCGTACACGTTCCAAATCTTTCCATATCCAGTCACGGCACTTCCCAAATGGTGATGAGATGATGAGGACAACACGAAAACCCGGGCGAAGAAAATGCCCGACCCACCCGGGGGGCCTCCGTGATCCAGAGGCAGCAACGCTAACCACTTGACCACGAGCTGCGGACCCCACAATAGGTACAATCTGCACAGTGGTATTTATGACAATCCATTCTCCAGGTACAATTCCGGAGCTTGGAGCTATACATGGATGACTGTACGTTTACTAGAGGCGGCACATTAAACCTGCACAACATGCATGTTTGGGCGGCAAATCACGTGTACGCAGGTAATTCAAAATCACAAACAGAGGGTGAGTATTGACATCTGGGTTGGGATAATTGATGACCATATCGTTGGGCTGTATCTACTTTCAGACTAACAGGACCAATTTACCTCACGTTTCGTGGAGATATTTTTCAGGTGGACATGTGGCTGCAACGCTACTGAGCTCCAGCGTATTTTGATGTCGATTTACGGCATCACCTCAACATCGCGTATCCGAGTCTATAAATTGGTAGAAGTGGACCATGTCCATAACTAGCACGGTCGCCAGATCTGATACTTCTCGACTATTTTATGTGAGGTAGTTTGAAGGGTATGGGGTACGGCACATGTGTAACATTCAGCAGAAGACCTTAATGCTCGAGTCCAGGGAGTGATTCAAAGAGAACTAACTGCACATACCGGCTCGTGTGCATGTGGCTCAGCACCGCTGATGTAGGCTCTGAATTGGCGTAGAATGTACGCAGTTCAAAGCATTTCTGTAATGTAAGCAGCAAGATGTGTTACTCATGTTGCGTTTACTGACGCAATGTGGATCGCGCACCCATCTCAGACTTCGACGCTCTCCAACGCCCACAGACGTGTGTTTCCGGATATGGATTCCTTCTTGGAAACCGCACAACATAGTAAGCGTTGTCGGTGTTTATAAGTGAAATGATACGTGCATAGTATGCAAATTGTGATATCGAGTGGGTAGCGAGCACCTGTTTTCCAGAGCTCAAATCAGTTGCAAATGCAGATTAGTTTAAATTGAAAAGGCTTTAATGTCTCGTAGACAAAAAGGACATTATATACGTAAAATACGAATATTCACTATTTCTGTGGTCTCAGCTGCTGTCTTAATTGTTACCAGACAGCCAGACCATTGAATTTCCATCTGGCCTCGATCTCTTTGAGGATGTTCAGATTCCTACGGGGGCTCGAACTTTTCTTTGAAGGAGTGTCACAGGACCTCATCCACTCCATTCAATCGTGCCATTCAGACTTTATTGTCTAACAGTCCATTGTTCTCAGCTTGGCTTGAGCTTTACTTGATATTGGTCAATAGCTTGAAGGGGAACAAAATTTCTAGAGTTGTGAGAAGAAACTGTGCTTCCTAGAAAATTCATCTATAAATTTGTTACACTAGTAAGGGATAGATATTTCCGTTAGTGTCTTGTCAGAAAGTTTCTTCAGCAAAATTGTAGAAGTCCTGTGTCGTGTTATTTATTTTGCAGTTGTAGATAGTGATTTTAGGGTATACAGAAGTAGAGAAATTCACGGGACCACAAGGTAGGCAGTGCAGTGATTTAAACTCTAGACTGGCATCTAAAAACAGCAAATCCCAACGCAGTCTTACCAATTTAAGTTTTCCATGGCTTCCTAAATCTCTATGGACAAATGCCCTGATTGTTACTTTATCAAGACTATGATCACATTCACATTCATGTTCACTTGAGTTAGCTTTGCACCTATGATGACCTTTTTGTCTACGAGACATTAAAACCTTTATAACTGAAATTAATCTTTATTAATAACTGATGTGAGCATTGAAATCAACGTGTTAATCCTACCCACTCGACTTCATAATTACCACATTTGCATACTATGTACCATTCTACTCATAATTTGGCCACAGCGCAAACGGAAACACCAGCACAGTGAAGGAATAACTCAGGGTATTCGCGATTATATTTGTTAAATAAGGATCGCCTGTTCATGGGAAAAGTTGTTGGAAACAGGATTCATGAATGGGAGTTGATTTGACAATTAACAAACTTCTATTCAGATTTCAAACCAACATGAAACTAACGTGCATTTGTAACTAATTTGAGCTCTGAAATAAACGTGATTACTACCTACTCAACGCCACAATCAACACATTTGCATACAACGTATCATTCCCCTCACAGTTTGTCCACTACACACAATGCTACCAACAACTACTTTGTGTATTCGTGAGTAAATTGTTAAAGAAGAGTCACCTAGTCTTGGGAGAAGTGGTAGGAAGTAGGGTTCATAAGTAGACGTTGATTTCACAATTTCCAAGCTTTTATTCAAATTTCAAAACCAATATGAAGTCTTACTACGAATTTACTCTTAAAATACTGATAAGCTATCATCAAAAACTGAAGGTAATTACGTAGACATCGACTGAAATTGTTAGAAGGAAGAGCAAAGTAAACTAGCTTTCGCTTTTCAGTACAACGGATAACAGGGTTTTCTGTAGTAAAGACAATAGGGTACTGTTTCTGCACGTGATCCTGAATCTGGTACTTCCAAGTGAGCTTTCATCTGTTGCCACTCTTAACAATTCCGTATGGTTGACATCGTTGATTATTTCATAACATGTGACAATTAATGTCTGCTTCTGGAAGAGCCTCGTGCCAAAAATTGTATGCACTTTGCTTTGTTATAGTTAAGCGCCAAGCTTATTTTTGTAAGACACATGCAAAAGTTGTTGACTAACCTATTTCCTAAATCTTTCAGAAAAGCAATGAGTCCAGAGGGGAAACCTGTGGCATTCCATGCACTTTCCATCATCCCAGTCGGATTCAAATCCTTGTTGACATGGAAGAACAAACTTCTTTCCCAGTTTTCCAGGTATAAAATGAATCATGTCCAGTTTTTCCCCATAATTCCTGACGTTACAACTCATGCAGAAGTGTAGCATAATCGACGTAATGAAATGCTTTATTACGTCAAAGAAGATCCCGTTGTTCAAAATAAATAAAAAGGTTTGGTCACTATATGGACTATAGCTTGGGCGAGTACTTTTCGATGTGACAGAGGTGACTCTTTTTTGTGGTCTCTCAACACAAAATACCATGAAACTCCAGCTAGTGAAGTGGGGACAAGAAATAGCAGCAACATGGGGTGACAACTCTGGAGAATAATGTGAACAGGTTTATTAGATATATTAAAGTTATTGTCCATTGTACTAACTTTACTGTTGTATAGTTCTTTGCTCCATTACAGTCGATCTTTTGTCCATACCAAGTAAATTAATTTACATATACACTATAGTGCCTCTTAGAACCACTATATCAAAACTTTGGCATTATATGTCTCCAATGAATAGTGTTTATGTATAACTAATCAAAGATCTGAGATGAATCTGAGAGAATGTCAAAAGATAAAAACTTTCAGATACCTCTACATCAGGACACTAAATTTCACCCAAGTTATTGTGTTCAAGGAAGGCAAAACAACAGAACTACGAGGGCATGCTGAAAAGAAATGCCTCCGAATTAATTTTTTATTCTGTCCTAATATTGATTGAGATATTTCACGTCATGCATATTACTTGGACGACTTCCCTACTTCGCTGACGCAAGTTGCAACTGTCTGCCGGTAGACGACTCCTGATTGTAGTGTGTAACATTGCCATTTGTAACGTAACTATTTTGGTGCGCGAGAAACAGAGTGCTGTAATCGAAAGAGCAGATTCGAACAGTTCGTCCACACATGGACAACCCTCTTCTTCAGCATGACAATGCTAGAACACACTTGAGTACTGCGACATCTGCAGCAATCCGACGCATTGGGTTTAGTGTCATCGTCGGTATGTTACTTATTGTGTCAGTAGGCTTGCTGCTAATGGTAACAACGTCAGAGAGGAGAAAAATTACTCTGGGAGGACACTCAAGACTATGAACCTGCTGATCTTTAATACAAAGGGTTAATTTTTTATTAGTGCTATCTCTTACCCATATTCAGATAATAAATTCAAGAGCGCTATATCTGCTCAAGGAGTTTGTGCGAGACAGAGGAAATCTGGCGTCGCCCCTATGGGAAAAGCATGCAGAGACAAAAAAACAGCTATTAGAGGCACTGAGCAACAATGAGGCGGCACTGTGGCCAACTGAGTAGACTGTTATTTGACTCAACTAACCCACCTCATCCAGGCACATAATTCCATGAGATACCTCACTCGATAAGCAGACAACTGTTATATGTGGAATAGTATACCATTTCAGAAAATAAGTGGACCGCTACACCAGTGAGAAATCTGATCTATGGTCCTACATGAACTTTTAAAGGCAGAAATACAAAATTATAATATTAATATAATATTAGTGTACAGATCACTTTTATTGTAATTGTGTTTTTAGTTAAATGTTTGATGCATTTTGGGGAAAAAAGAACGCAATGTCCTCCACTGAAAACGTGTAAAATTCCATTTTTCATATTATAAAGTAGTCGCATCATCGAGACTGTTTCATGCATTAAAGCTGATCAGAGACTTTCCTCTGTTTGATGCAGCAATTTGCTGTCCAGTGGCTACAAGAGGAGCACAGAGGAGGGGGTGCAGTAGTTCGTTGAAGAGCCCAAGGAGACTTCTGCGATGCGCGGACGACTGCATCCCATTAAACGAAACTCCTGCTGCTCGTGGGTGCCACCTCCGATGATGGCGGTATTAGAACCTACTGTTCTCATTGGTGTGTTACGGAAACAGTGCCATCTATAACAGCGATCACTGTCTGATACAGCTGATACTATTGTATTTATTCACTGTTCTATTCGATTTAATCACATCTGTCATAGAAGACGTTGAGAATCTGTGTCTTTATCAATGTTGATTCAGATAATGAACTTACTGAACCACTTAATTTTTTCATTGGTTACCCAGATTTTCTCTTATTTGTAAGTACCGTGAGTGTTACATAACCCTGAGTGTTACATCAGAGAGTGTATTGCTCTATACTTTTTCTGTTTAGTTACATTTCCATACCCGCACTGCAGCCGGAGAATTTGCGGAAAATTAAATATTTCATGAAATTAGTAGACGATAATAAAGACTCGTTGCTACTAGAATTTCATATTCGTTGATAACGTGAGGACTATAGAGTAAACTTGTTTTTTATAAGACATGGTTAGTTGGCAACAGTATGGGCAACAAGAGGCGATGTAAATTTGATTTAGTATTAAAGTACTGGTTGTGGATGAAAATGAAATTGCAACATACTGGTTGTGAATGTAATGTACTGAAATTCCAACCTGTAGATTGTAGACGTGGAAGAGATGTAAACTAAAATTATTACCTACATGTGATGAAAATACAGTATAGTATACCGAAATTGTAACCTTTATGTTGTGGATATAGAAAAGCTGTTACGGTAGTAGTAACCCAAATTGTAACCTAGATGTTATAAACATATTATGATCATGAAAATGTAACTGCTACATATTGGTTGCAGATGTAGAAAATGGGTTACGAAAATGAAAGGAAAATTTCTATAATATAGCAAGCACAGTAATTTGCCTGCAGGGGAACAGCGACTTTAAGGAATTAAAATTGTAAATACGTATAATGTAAAAATGTGAAATAAAGAATCAATTCCATGCGACACAATTTTGGCTTACATAATACATTGGCCTTCATATATCAGCGTTTTTCGTTTTATATATGTATAGTATGCCCGTTTGAATCTGTATAGGAGGCAGAATATTTCACCTTCTTCATGCATGTGCACACTAGCCTAGATTACATCATGTGATAGCTTTTGTGAAAAGGTTTACTTTGTATGAGTGTATATGTGTGAAGACATGGGTCTGTGCAGACAATAAAGAATATGCGTTTTCCAGCCTTCATAGCGGACAATTACAGACATTACAGACACATACAGACAATGCGACATTGACTACAGCAGTGGACGAGAATGATGTTACTCCCGCCCACTCCTACTGTGCGAAGCTGTCTGTTTGGCTGTTTCATTTTTATGGCAATAGAGCACTGTGCTCTTATTGACAGAGCTAAATATGAGCAACCCGATCGGCTTAGAAATTCTCTGACTTGCCTATTTCCAAGGACAGGGGCATTATGGGAAAAGGGAGGAGGGGAGGGGAAGGAACACAGATTAGAAATGGTGGAAAGGTAAGAGGAAGAGATAGGGCAGGGAAGGAGGGGGAGTGAGGAGGAAGGGAGAGGAGGGTGTAGGAGAGGTGTGGGAAGGGCAGGGTGTAGGAGGGAAAAGGAGAGGAAAAAGGGAGGGATGTTCACGGCCAAATTTAATACGGGATTGGCATTGAAACCTAAATATGCTCTTATCTTTCTCTGACATTTGAACTCATTTAATCAGCGCGCTATAAAGCATAATCAAACAATGGAAACTCCAGTTTGGAAAACTATAAAGTGTTTCCTACACTGATGAACCAAAACATTATGACTAGCTGCTTAATAACGTAGTGGTTCATCTTTAGAAATCAGGACAACAGCGTTTGTGCTTGGTAGAGATTCAACAAATTCTTGATAGGTTACTGAAGGTATGTGGTACCACATGTCTAAGCACACATCACTCAGTTCCCGTAAAGCAGACGCCGCTGGTTTGCGAGGGTGAGTGGGCGGGGAGGGGGGGGGGGGGGAAGGGGAATCTGTCACCTATAGTATGCCAAATATGTTCTGTTACGTTCAGATCAAGAGAATTTGTTGGCCAAGGCATGAACGTAAGTTCACTATAAAGCCCTTCAAATCACTGTAGCGTGATTATGTCTTTGCGACATTGACAGCTGTCCTGCTAGAAGACGCCATCAGTGTGGGGGAAGACATTAAACAGCTGTCATGGTGCCAACAGACACTGAGCTGAAGAACCAAAGTAAGCAGTTGAAACAAGTATATTCGTGATCACCGAACAATGCGCATTCAAGAGTTAACATACAGAGAAGGACTAATATCATTCCGAAATTTCATTGTCACACCTTGAATTTTTGGAGGTGATATTTAAAACTATTGCCTTCTCGTACCGGTTGAGCAATTCATTGACTTTATTCTTCAAACAGACACTCTGGAACACGTACCAAAGCTTAATATTTTGTCTGAGACATATTGTCCCAAAAATAAATTAAAATAGCTCCTGACCCTACGTTCGGACAAAGGTTTCTGGAGATTTCACTTGGTGAGGCAAATGCAGGAAACTATAACCCCCTTTCAAATATTCACAGTTAGAAACCCCTCTATTCCACTCCCAGATCGCAGGAATTTGGCTGGAAAAATCCGAGCACTGCAACGGGCCACAGTCAAAATTATTAAAAAGAGCTTAAGTCCTCGACGGTACCGCTTTTCCTTTCATTTTGTTTAACCTATGAGTGTGTTGTCTTTGGTTCCGAAGTCAAAGGCTTGCTGGGGCATTCGAATGTCACTTGGTTTGATGATGGGCTGCATGGGAGCGTGAAGATAGGCCCACTCTCTTCAAGATTGCAGTCGACAACGTGTGACAGCCACAAGGGAAAATCGCGTGATGGACTCCCTGCAGCACTCTGTTTTCCCGTAGCACTTGTCGGGGACTGGCAACCGCTGGACTAGGGAATTACTCTCCCACGCATAGATAGACGTTAGCACCATACCACACACGACTGCTTATGGAGTGGTGCCTAACGTTGTCTAAATTTTTCTTGCTGAATACGGCTCGTAAAGTTCTATCCATTATTAGTGTTAAGAGAACGCATAAATTGTACAATATGGCCGAATTTCATTTATTTCAACAAAATATTGCCCTAGGTATAACAGCTCAAAGTCGACAGAAATTCACGCTCGCTCTGTACGTAGTCGCGTATAGAGTCAAACAAGTGACTATATTTCGGCCAGTGTTGCTTCGACGAACGTCAAACATTACCAGTGTTCATCGGGGACATGTGCGAATGTTAAAAAAAAAAATGGCTCTGAGCACTATGGGACTCTACTTCTCAGGTCATTAGTCCCATAGAACTTAGAACTACTTAAACCTAACTAACCTAAGGACAGCACACACATCCATGCCCGAGGCAGGATTCGAACCTGCGACCGCAGCGGTCTCGCGGTTCCAAACTGCAGCGCCTAGAACCGCACGGCCACTTCGGCCGGCTGCGAATGTTCAAATAAAATTCTGTCCAAATCCCTGATGGCTGATCAGGGAGGCCTAGGTGAGTTGACATGGATGATCCTTGTTCATAGGATTTGTCGACCTGGAAAAAACGTTCGATAATGTCAAATGGTGCAAGATGTTTGGAATTCTGAGAAAAATAGGGGTAAGGTTTCTGATGAAAGCGGGTAATATACAATATGTACAAGATGGAACAATAAGACTGGAAGACCAAGAACAAAGTGCTAGGGCTAAAAAGTTTGCAAGAGACGGATGTAGTCTTCCGCCCCTACTGTTTATTCTATACATCGAAGAAGCAGTGACGGAAATAAAAGACAGTTTTAACAATGGGTTTAAAATTCAAGATGAAAGGATATCAATGATCTTCTGATATTCTTCCTAATCAAGCCAGTGGATTACGGGGTAGTAAGGGTGCAACGTCGTGCTGACAAGTGGGTATATTGTGTAAAGTTCTTTATAAACCTGGCTAAAGTTTTTAATCACTGAAATAACATCACATACCCCTAAATCCGTAAAGTTTAATTTCCTTGTCTCATCTCCTTCCGGGTGCTTCACCTTTTTGGTCAGACAGTGCCTTTCGAAAATGTAGTATACTCGTTGTCCATGTAACAACCGAAACAACCATATTTTTAAAAGTTATTGGAGGCAAAATCAGGAGGAGTTTACGTAAAAGCGGTATTTAACACTGGATCCGTCAATACAAGCAATATGACACGACATTTTCTTAATGAGTACGTCACGGCGCTTGTTTTCGCTCAGTTTATAGCATGTCATGTGCTGGAAAATTTACTCATAGATAGTATAGCCTCTCGAGGTTTCTAAACAAGAGACATAAGAGGACGTCGCTGAAGTGCCTCATGATTTTGTTAGTATTTATGCTGATGAAGCATATATTCTTTCGTTATCTCCGTTGAAGAAACTTTGGATTTATTTCTTTGATAGCTGTCCTGGAAATTCTGTGATAGAGTGATAGTGTTCAATTCGCGTCTAGGGAGCAGGAAACTGTTGTATGATAAGATTCAGTACCAGGCGTGGATACACTTTGTAGGATACCAGATTGAATTCAGTACGATGCTTATATCAAATCAGATTCTGGCAAGCCTTATCGATCTAAAAAGTAAATGATGCTAGCTCACGCACTACTTACAGACGGAATGGTACGAAAAAAAATCTCTTTGGGCGATGGGCACACCAACTGGATCGTCCTCTGTGTATTGGTCTTGTGTGACTTTACGCCATGAATTCAACATCTGTTTGCAATAAATAACTGTTTTCAGAGTTATTTTGGGCACTGTAACTTTAAGAGGAACTATAGGAGGGGAACGCCATCCCAACAGATCTGCTTCATGTGCTGGTTTTTGTATACTTTAGATCCAAAAAACTCATTTTGACATTATTTTGGAAAGAAATGTCACCAATTGAAGAAAAGATCTTTATTCTTTCCTTTCTCTCCAAGAAATTCCTGATTCAATGAAACTTCCTCTTATGTTAAAAAAACACGACAGATTTTTCTGTCAGCGTTAGCCACAAACTTTTACATTACCGCAAATATTTAGTTATGAAGTAGTTTATTCCAGCATTGAAAGCAATGAAATACTTTCTTTGTTATGTGCCTGTCGTTCGTAGGTTTTATGTTCTTTAAAAATCTATAGCCTAATTTCTCGCATTTAAAAACTTATTCAGAATATTATTTCATTTTAGCAAATGAGAAAAGTTGTTTTCGTATCGAATCCACATTTCTTACAAACCCCTTTGAATCTGTTTGTTTCACCAATGTTTGGTTCTCTTGCTCACAATAAACTGCAGTATCTGATGTGTTAATTTCCCCTGGTCTTTTCGATGAATGTTTAGAAAAAAAAGTTCTTCTTTTCCTGATGTCAGAGATCATATCTATATATATACATATATATGAATCATCTGCTGCTTTTTTGAGTTCGCAATATCTTCCTGAGACTCTTTCATTCCGCGGGTTCTAGCCTCTTAAGTAACCCCGTTCTTATACATTCCGACTTTCTTATGAGAAGAAGGCTTTAGGTGCGATCATTGTTAATGTTTTGATCTGTCATTGATCGAAAGATTCTTTTTCTTGTAACTATTGTAGGTGAGTTTATATGCTAATTTCATCTTGCTGTTTAGTGCCCCCGTAGATTCTTTTGCTTAGAAACCAGTTTCTTTCCATTGTCCTAGGCGTTTAAAGCTCTCTTTCTTCTGAATTTCTCCTCCTTCTGATGCCTCGTATCTAGGAGGTGTACTGTCGTTCTTCATGCTGTGTCTTCTCTGTGGAGATCTTCAATACTGCTTTAGCCTGTGTGTCTGGAGCTGAGTGGTTTTATTGGTCGCCTCCTTTGACGGTTCCGACATCTTGTCTGCAAATGTCAAAGTGTATATCTTCAGTCCTTTTCTCCTATATTTCACTCCTATTCCACGTAGTCCTTTCGTTTCTCGGCACCATTACATTTTGTTATTTAATTTTGTAATTTGATTTTTTATTTATTTTCGTGACATCGTGCTCATGCAACTATGAAGTGCAAAATCAATGAAATGTTATCCATAGATGCCTTTCCCTTTTGTCAGAAGCATGTGTTGAATGTACAGGTTATGTTCCTATTTACACTCATAACACGTGAATGCTGTCTGCCACAATGGCAAGTTTCAGATCTGTTTTTTCTTCCACGTGTCCTAAATCGCAGACAAATTGCAAATATGTTTCTGTACCCAGCAATAGATGGCTGAAAGTATAAGTCTTTGACGAACTTTCAAAGGATGTCTCAAGTGAAACATTTTGACGAGCTGTTGTGCTAGCCAACGGGAAGCGAGCGCGACTTCGTGTTTCGCGATCACTTGGTCGTTTAAACGGCACAAACACAGTCTGGTGTTGAACGGGTTCTTGCGTCGGCGCCTTCCTAGTGTAGCGGCACTGCTACGGATGAGTAATATTTTAAGTTGCTTTGAAGTAGTTCTCTATTGATCATTCTCAGACTAATGTTACATGCCTACGGTGAGATTCTGGCTCACATCGCTCAACTCTGCGTAACATTATCTGCAGCAGTTCTAGGTTTTTAATGAGGATTTACCTATGTTCTAAATTGACGTTCGTTGTTCGCTAAGGGGTCAGTTTTCGAGGCATCTGGTGCAGAATTGAGATTCTATTAGTCCAGCCGAATACTAGGGCAGTTAAGTTGAACACATATTGTGTAGTAATACGTCCGCAGCTGGTGGTCTTGCGGTAGCGTTCTCGCTTCCCGTGCACGGGGTCCCGGGTTCGATTCCTGCCTCGAGATGACTGGGTGTCGTTGTGTCGCCTGCATCATCCTCATCATCATCCATTCCGGCTGGAGGAAGGCAATGGCAAACCACCTGCACCAGGACCTTGCCTAGTACGGCTATGCTCCTCGGAGTATGGGACCTCATCATCTAGTAATACGTCTCCAGCAGTTTCAAATGCATATGGAATTCTTGTTTGCTGAATTCTTTCTTTTGTGGTGATCCATTATATCACATGTTTCACACACGGACGATTATTGCTTTAATGTAGCAATAACTGTGTTTTATATGACATAATTATCCCTCGAATCAAAGTTTATGATACTTATTCCTAACCCTGTGCCCACAGCTAACATCAGGTTTAAAGATTCTCTTACGTGGGGCGTTCAGTTACTAATCCAACAAATTTTTTTCTGAAATCAGATTGGTTCTATTCATAATTCCAATACACCAGGTTATTCCTCACTCTTTTGGTTATAAACCACTATTTTTCAACATGATCTCCGTTCAGTGCGACGGCGTTACACTACCTTACAGGGAGGTTTTGTATACCCGCACAGCACCACTCTACTGGCCGACGTAGGAGCCAAAGTCTTGCCGTATCAACAACCTCCCCGTCGTACATGTACTGCTTCCTGCGGAGTGCATCCTTCATTGGGCCAAATACACTACTGGCCATTAACATTGCTACACCACGAAGATGACGTGCTACAGACGCGAAATTTAGACGACAGGAAGAAGATGCTGTGATATGCAAATGATTAGCTTTTCAGAGCATTCACACAAGGTTGGCGCCGGTGGCGACACCTACAACGTGCAGACATGAGCAAAGTTTCCAACCGATTTCTCATATACAAACAGCAGTTGACCAGCGTTGCCTGGTGAAACGTTGTTGTGATGCCTCGTGTAAGGAGGAGAAATGCGTACCATCACGTTTCCGACTTTGATAAAGGTCGGATTGTAGCCTATCGCGATTGTGGTTTATCGTATCGCGACATTGCTGCTCGCGTTGGTCGAGATCCAATGACTGTTAACAGAATATGGAATCGGTGGGTTCAGGAAGGTAATACAGAACGCCGTGCTGGATCCCAACGGCCTCGTATCACTAGCAGTCGAGATGACAGGCATCTTATCCGCATGGCTGTAACGGATCATGCAGCCACATCTCGATCCCTGAGTTAACAGATGGGGACGTTACAATACAACAACCGTCTGCACGAACAGTTCGACGACGTTTGCCGCAGCATGGACTATCAGCTCGGAGACCATTGCTGCAGTTACCCTTGACGCTGCATCACAGACAGGAGCGCCTGCGATGGTGTACTCAACGACGAACCTGGGTGCACGAATGGCAAAACGTCATTTTTTCGGATAAATCCAGGTTCTGTTTACAGCATCATGATGGTCGCATCCGTGTTTGGCGACATCGCGATGAACGCACATTGGAAGCGTGTATTCGTGATCGCCATGCTGGCGTATCACCCGGCGTGATGGTATGGGGTGCCATTGATTACACGTCTCGGTCACCTCTTGTTCGCAATGACGGCACTTTGAACAGTGGACGTTACATTTCAGATGTGTTAAGACCCGTGGTTCTGCGCTTCATTCGATCCCTGCGAAACCCTACATTTCAGCAGGATAATGCACGACCGCCTGTTGCAGGTCCTGTACGTGCCTTTCTGGATACAGAAAAAGTTCGACTGCTGCCCTGGCCAGCACATTCTCCAGATCTCTTACCAATTGAAAACGTCTGGTCAATGGTGGCTGAGCAACTGGCTCGTCACAGTACACCAGTCACTACTCATGATGAACTGTGGTATCGTGTTGAAGCTGCATGGGCAGCTGTACCTGTACACGCCATCCAAATTCTGTTTGACTCAATGCCCAGGCGTATCAAGGCCGTTATTATGGCCAGAAGTGGCTGTTCTGGGTGCTTATTTTTCAGGATCTATGCACCCAAATTGCATGAAAATGTAATCACATGTTTAAGATATCTGTCCAATGAATACCCATTTATCATCTGCATTTCTGCGTGGTGTAGCAATTTTAATGGCCAGTAGTGTAGATGGAAGTCGGGAGGTGCGAGGTCCGGGCTGTGGGATGTACGAGGTGCGTTCAAGTTCTAAGGCCTCCGCTTTTTTTCTCCAGACTGGAAAGAGATAGAGACATGCGCATTGTTTTAAAATGAGGCCGCGTTCATTGTCAATACGTCCCAGAGATGGCAGCACCGTACGGCAGATGGAATTTTACAGCCAGCGGCGAGAATGAGAACTGTTTTAAATACTTAAAATGGCGACTTTTCCTTACTTGAACTGCGTGCAGTCATTCGTTTTCTGAATTTGCGTGGTGTGAAACTAATTGAAATTCATTGACAGTTGAAGGAGACATGTGGTGGTGGAGTTATGGATGTGTCGAAAGTGCGTTCATGGGTGCGACAGTTTAATGAATGCAGAACATCGTGTGACAACAAACCGAAACAACCTCGGGCTCGCACAAGCCGGTCTGACGACATGATCGAGAAAGTGGAGAGAAATGTTTTGGGGGATCACCGAATGATTGTTGAACAGATCGCCTCCAGAGTTGGCATTTCTGTGGGTTCTGTGCACACAATCCTGCATGACGACCTGAAAATGCGAAAAGTGTCATCCAGGTGGGTGCCACGAATGCTGACGGACGACCACACGGCTGCCTGTGTGGCATGTTGCCAAGCAATGTTGACGCACAATGACAGGATGAATAGCACTTTCTTTTCGTCGGTTGTGACAATGGATGAGATGTGGATGCCATTTTTCAATCCAGAAACAAAGCGCCAGTCAGCTCAATGGAAGCACACAGATTCACCGCCACCAAAAAAATTTCGGGTAACCGCCAGTGCTGAAAAAATGATGGTGTCCATGTTCTCGGACAGCGAGGGTGTAATCCTTACCCAATGCGTTCCAAAGGGCACTAAGGTAACAGGTGCATCCTACGAAAATGTTTTGAAGAACAAATTCCTTCCTGCACTGCAACAAAAACGTCTGGGAAGGGTTGCGCGTGTGCTGTTTCTCCAAGACAACACACCCGCACATCGAGCTAACGTTACGCAACAGTTTCTTCGTGGTAACAACTTTGAAGTGATTCCTCATGCTCCCTACTCACCTGACCTGGCTCCTAGTGACTTTTGGCTTTTTCTAACAATGAAAGACACTCTCCGTGGCCGCACTTTCACCAGCCGTGCTGCTATTGCCTCAGCGATTTTCCAGTGGTCAAAACAGACTCCTAAAGAAGCCTTCGCCGCTGCCATGGAATCATGACGTCAGCGTTGTGAAAAATGTGTACGTCTGCAGGGCGATTACATCGAGAAGTAACGCCAGTTTCATCGATTACGGGTGAGTAGTTAATTAGAAAAAAATCGGAGGCCTTAGAACTTGAATGCACCTCGTATAAGGAAGAACAGTCCAATCAAGTTTTCTGAGCTCTTCTCTGTAGCGCGCACTTGTGTGAGGCCTTACGTTATCATGAAGAAGGAGAAGCTCGTTTGCATTTTTATGGCGACGAAAACGGTAAAGTTTTTTCTTCAGTTTCCTGACGATAGAACAATACACATCAGAGTTGATCGATTCACCATGAGGGAGTAAATAAAACAAAATAACTTTTTCGGACTCCCAGACGAACGTCGTCATTTTACTGACTGAGGGTGCGGCTTTGAACTTTTCTTTCGGAGGAGGGGTCGTACTGCGCCACTCCATGGATTGCCGTTTTGTCTCCGGTTCGAAGTGGTGAACCCATGTCTCGTTGCCTGTGTCAATTTTTGGCAAAAAATTGTCACGATCAGCCTCTTAACGCGCAAGTAATTCCGCAGAGATGGTGGTTCGTTGGTCTTTACAGTCTTGTGTAAGGCGGCGAGGAACCCTGCGGGCTGACATCGTTGAGTAGGGCCTACACCAACCGGTGGACGAGTGTGTAAGCAGTACCAACAGACACGTTCAGTTGTACAGCGAAGTGTTGGGTTGTGATACGCCGATCACCTCGACTGAGTGTGTCCGCACGTTCCAACATTGCAGGAGTCACAGCTGTGTGCGGTTGGCCGGAACGTGGGAGGACGGACAGGTCTGTGCGACCTCGTGCGATGATGACCGATGCCTCACCCGACGAGTTACCGTGTTTTTGTTCACTGCTACGTCTCCGTAGACACTCTATAAGTGCCTATGAATATCAGCGACGTTCTGCTTTTCCACCAAAAGAAACTCTACGACAGTTCTCTGCTTGGTGCGCACCTCCGTTACAGATGTCACTTTGAAGGTCACGTACAGCGCCGCCACCCGTCGGAATTTCAGGAAACCATAGGAGCAGAGGCGCGAATATTCCACGATCTCCAACAACAATTTCTGCATATTTTCAACCGAAACTGGCAGAGAAAAAAAAAGTGTCGTATTACTTATTGAACGCCTCTCGTATTTTCACTTTGCAACCTGCATCGAATTGCAACACTTTGTACACTGTCTGCCTTCAGCAGGAATGTCAGTCAAAGTGAGCCACTATTATAATTGGTATACAGGGTGAAAAGTATTTAAACCGACAAACTCTGGGAAGTTGTAGGGGACATCAAAACAAATATTTTTCCCTAATGTCATTTTTTCCTATGAGGATTATTTAAACCGCGGAGGCCGTATTACGATCTTCAGTTGTTAGAGGGCGTATTACGCTCTTCAGTTGTAGGCAACTGCTGTCCACCAGTGTAGTAGTGCATTGTCTCTGTTTACTAATGGAGCGATACACCTGGAGTGAATACACTGATATGGTTGGTGCGTACTACGTAGCGCACCACAACGGACGAGCTGCACAGCGGGTTTATCAACAACAATATCCTAATCGCCGTATCCCACATCATACGACCTTTGCTGCTGTGTACCAACGTCTGCGTGAGACCGGGTCATTTAGCAGATTACCTGGACAGGGACGCCGTCGCACGGTAAGAACGCTGCAATTTGAGGAAGCTGTCTTGCAGCATGTGGAGCGGGATCCTTCAATCAGCACTCGTGCAATTGCACGTAACATGGCGACCAATCAGACGAATCTAAAAACAGTCGAGACCAATTGTTACGTCAATTTCACTTACAGCGTGTCCACAACCTGGAACCAGTTGATTATCCACCCAGGGCACAGTTTTCGCAGTGGTACCATACCTGAAACAGTGTGGAATGCATCCTACATTTTCATTACCGATGAAGCAATGTTCGGGCGTGATGGAGTCCAACATGTACAATTCGCATATTTGAAGTGAGGATAAACCACATGCCACAGCTATTAGCGCTCATCAAGTGCGGTTCTTCATTAATGTGTGAGTCAGTGTTGTGGGGAACTATTTAATTGGGCCGTATCTGCTACCTAGGCCATTAAATGGCAGGCACTATTACAATTTTCTCGCCAGAGAATTGCCAGAATTGCTGGAAGACGTCCCGCTCCATACAAGACAACGCATGTGGTTCCAACATGACAGGGCGCCGGCACATTTCAGTCGTCGTGCGCGTCGATTCCTGGACCGACAGTTCCCAGAAACGTGGATTGGCAGAGGTGGTCCTGTACCATGGCCTGCTCGATCCCCAGCTATGTCCCCTCTAGACTTTTTTGTGTGGGGAGAGATGCGCAACCTTGTTTACGCAACTCCTGTTGTGTCAGGTTCCCCGTATAGTGGCAGCAGCAGGAACAATTCTGGATACTCCTGGGGTTTTTGCCCGTGTCAGACAGGACATGATCCGACGGTGTAACCTTTTTTTACGTGTCAATGGAGGCATTTTTCAAAATATACTGTAATTGAAGTTGAGTTGTGTTAATGTGTTGCCTCTTGGTCATAAAAAATTGAAAAGTGTTTGTTGGTTTAATTAATTTGCCACCAGAGAAATCTTCCTCTACCGGTTTAAATACTCCCCATAGGAAAAAATGACACTAGGGAAAAATATTTGTTTTGATGTCCCCTACTGCCTCCCAGAGTTTGTCGCTTTAAATACTATTCACCCTGTACATATTTCTCAAAACTGCAGTCGGCGGAACGCTTCTGACATTTCTTTGTGTGCTTTAAAGGTTAGAGTTAAGTCATGAGATTCAGTTCTGCCAGTACCCCCTCCCCCCCTCCCCCCACCTTCTGTACGGTGTGACTACTGCGCCTTAAGATTTCAGATTTTTAAAAGGTTTAACAAACTGACCCACGTACGCCCATTGCACGTAGTTTGCTTACTAGGTGGGTTATCTACACATCCTTGAAGTAAGATTCTGAAATTATTACAAGTAGGGTCACAGAATTAATTCAGGCGTTCTGTTATGTCCTCTACTTTTTCGTTACACAAAATAAGTTGTACATATCCCTCATTATGTTCCTATCCTTTTACAGTTACGTCAGGTGGCGTTATAAATCATTCCTAGGGTCTATATCTACATTTACATCGATACTCTTCAAATCACATTTAAGTGCCTGGCAGAGAGTTCATCGAACCACCTTCACAATTCTCTATTATTCAAATCTCGTATAGCGCGCGGAAAGAATGAAGACCTATATCTTTCCGTACGAGCTCTGATTTCCCTTATTTTATCGTGGTGATCGTTCCGCCCTATGTAGGTCAGTGTCAACAAAATATTTTGGCTTTCGGAGGAGAAGGTTGGTGATTGGAATTTCGTGAGAAGACTCCGTCTCAACGATAAACGCCTTTCTTTTAATGATTTCCAGCCCAAATCCTGTATCATTTCTGTGACACTTTCTTCCATATTTCACGATAATACAAAACGTGCTGCCTTTCTTTGAACTTTTTCGATGTACTCCGTCAGTCCTACCTGGTAAGGATCCCACGCCGCGCAGCAATATTCTAAAAGTGGACGGACAAGCGTAGTGTAGACAGTCTCCTTAGTAGGTCTGTTACATTTTTTAAGTGTCCTGCCAATAAAACACAGTCTTTAGTTAGCCTTCCCCACAACATTTTCTATGAGTTCCTTCCAATTTAAGTTGTTCGTAATTGTAATACCTAGGTATTTAGTTGAATTTACGGCATTTAGATTAGACTGATTTATCGTGTAATCGAAGTTTAACGAGTTCCTTTTAGCACTCATGTGGATGACTTCACACTTCTCGTTTTTTAGGGCCAACTGCCACTTTTCGCACCATTCAGATATCTTTTCTAAATCGTTTTGCAGTTTGTTTTGATCTTCTGGTGACTTTATTAGTCGATAAAAGACAGCGTCATCTGCAAACAACCGAAAAAGGCTGCTCAGATTGTCTCCCAAATCGTTTATATAGATAAGGAACAGCAAAGGGCCTATAACACTACCTTGGGGAACGCCTGAAATCACTTCTGTTTTACTCGATGACTTTCCGTCAATTACTACGAACTGTGACCTCTCTGACAGGAAATCGCAAATCCAATCACATGAGACGATATTCCATAAGCACGCAATATTAATATGAGCCGCTTGTGTGGTACAGTGTCAAAAGCTTTCCGGAAATACAGGAATACGGAATCGATATGAAATCCCTTGTCAATAGCACTCAGCACTTCATGCGAATAAAGAGCTAGTTGTGTTTCACAGGAACGATGTTTTTTTAAACCCATGTTGACTGTGTGTCAATAGACCGTTTCCTTCGAGGTAATTCATGATGTTCGAACACAATATATGTTCTAAAATCCTGCTGCATATCGACGTTAACGATATGGGCCTGTAATTTAGTGGATTAGTCCTACTACCTTTCTTGAATATTGGTGTGACCTGTGCAACTTTCCAGTCTTTGGGTACGGATCTTTCGTCGAGCGAACGGTTGCATATGATTGTTAAGTATGCAGCTAATGCATCAGCATACTCCAAAAGGAACCTAACTGGTATGCAGTCTGGACCAGAAGACTTGCTTTTATTAAGTGATTTGAGTTGCTTCACTACTCCGAGGATATTTACTTCTACGTTACTCATGTTGGCAGCTGTTCTCGATTCTATTTCTGGAATATTTGCTTCGCCTTCTTTTGTGTAGGCATTTCGGAAGGCTGTGTTTAGTAACTCTGCTTTGGCAGCATTGTCTTCGGTAGTATCTCCATTGTTATCGTGCAGAGAAGGCATTGATTGTATCTTGCCGCTAACATACTTCACATACGACCAGAATCTCTTTGGATTTTCTGCCGGGTTTCGAGACAAACTTTCGTTGTGGAAACTGTTATAGGCGTCTCGTATTGAACTCCGCGCTAAGTTTCGAGCTTCTGTAAAGGATCGTCAGTCTTGGGGATTTTGCGTCTGTTTAAATTTAGCATATTTGTTTCGTTGTTCCTGCAACAATGTTCTAACCCGTTTTATGTACCAAAGAGGATCAGCTCCGTCGTTTGTTAGTTTATTTGGTATAAACCTGTCAATTGCTGCCTATACTATTTCTTTGAATTTAAGCCACATCTGGTCTGCACTTATATTATTAATCTGGAATAAGTGGAGATTGTCTCTCAGGAAGGCGCCAAGTGAATTTTTATCTGCATTTTTGAATAGGTATATTTTTCGCTTATTTTTGGAGGATTTGGGGTTTACAATATACAATCTCGCTACGAAAACCCTGTGTTCACTAATCCCTATATCGGTTTTGATGCTGGTTATTAACTCAGGATTATTTGTTGCTGAGAGGTCAAGTGTGTTTTCGTAACCGTTTACTATTCGCGTGTGCTCAAAAATGGTTCAAATGGCCCTGAGCACTATGGGACTTAACAGCTGAGGTCATCAGTCCCCGAGAACTTAGAACTACTTCAACCTAACTAACGTAATGACATCACACACATCCATACCCGAGGTAGGATTCGAACCTGTGACCGTAGCGGTCGCGTGGTTCCAGACTGCAGCGCCTAGAACCACTCGGCCACTCCGGCCGGCGCGTGGGCTCATGAACTAAACTTTCTGCAGAAGAGGGCAAATGTACAGAGCATGTTTAAGTGTACATATTTATGTTTAATCCGTGGCTTACAGGCCGACTTTCCTTTTCTGAGGTATGTTTCGTGTTATTAACGCGACCAGTGCCTCTTACGTGTCGGCTTCCTCCAGTAGCAGGAAACAGGAGAAGAAGACGGCCGCTCTGCCTTTGTTAGCGATCCGTTGTGAGTGTGACGGAACACGGCAGTATGGTGTGATGGCCCCTGGGGCAGACACCGGATACGGCCGGAAGAAGCGGCGCCTTGACCGCTAACAGGTAAGCTGAGAGCACTTTGTAATGCGAGCAGGCGCTGCGTAGACGTCTGATGGATCGCAGTCGTCTGGACGAGAATAACCCACCCTAACGGAACAGCGAAGTGTAACACTGGATACAGGCGTTAACGCGCAAAGCTCCGGCCATGACTAAGTGTTAAAAAAAAAAAAGAAAAACTGCGCCCGAGTATAGGTCGGGCTACGAATTTCTCGACATGCGAGCCACTGTCACTCGAAAACTGGACTCATTTCGCATGACAACAATGTACGGACGTTTCGCTACCTGCCTCTTTAACTGGTGCTGTCTTCTGCTGTAAATTTATAGAATTATTTCGAAAAAAATAAATCTGCGAACACAACAGTTGCTGTCACGAATGGTTGAGTCAATACGATCGCATAGCCATAATTTCCCGTGTGTATTCATTAGGTTTCGCAATTTTCAGAGTTAGGGCGGATCTCTGACGTATCGTTTCTAAGGTTGCTGAGATTTCGCAGAACAGACACAACCTTCACTTGCAAATCCAACCCGTTTGACTATGAATTGTCATTTCTGCCACAGGTCCCTTATGAGCTACAATTTCTGCAAAGAAAATGGCATTATGGTGGTCTTCTTGCCATCGCACACTCCCCATCGATTGCACCCATTAGATGTTTCTTCCTACAGACAACTAAAGGCTGTTTAAAACACGGAATTTTCTCTGTTTATGAGAAGTCATACATATCAAAAGTTCTGCAAAGCAGACGTCCATGTTTTGTTTGATGCAGCGTACATCAAGATCGCTGGGATTAATAAACTTGTTTCTGGCTTTAAAAAGAGGATCAATTCGTATGTATTTCCAGAGGAGGTCTTTATTCCAATGAATGAATCACCTACGGAGATTCAGACGGTTGAAAGAATATACACGGGTAATGAACCTTGTTGCAGCGGAGCAGTGATGTCTAGACATTTCTCTAACACCTGGCATGACAACGAACGATTAGAGTTAAGCAAATCAAGGCCTAAACAACATTCAAAAATTCTAACGTCCAAACCAAGGAAAAGGACTTGGAAAAAGCGAAAGTGAGGAAGGACAATAAGGAATGTTCTGCTAAACCAGCAGCAGAAAAGGAACTTTTAAAATGAAAACATCAAAATGAGAAGAAACATAGACATCAGTTTGTCAGATGAAATTGATAACGAAGCTGATCTGTGTCATGACGATGAATTGGATGATGCTGACTCTCATGAACCAGTCTCCAGTTTGTCCCAGACACATCACACTGGAGATGTGAGAATTTCATTGTGATGAACTGTGGTATCGATGCACCCTATGTTCTGGGTGGATTCATGCAGACTGTAGTACAGCCATTTCTGCAGCAAACTTCAAAAATGACTGCTACTTTATTAATAATTAAACTTAACAGGATTTATTCAGGATTTTAATTAGCATTACATCTCATTTCTGAAATTATATTTTATAAAACCGTAAGTTTGAAATAAATATGCCTTTGTATCGTTGATATGGATTTTTTGAATTTGATTATTTCTGGATTACGTTTAAGGTATGCTTCCAATGTATGATATGTAGGTCAGAAAATAATTAATTGTCTGCATACTACTGCCCCATGTTGTGTGGAGAGGGGAGGGTGATGCTGTGCAACACTTCTTTTTACATTTTTTGTATGAATTGCTATAGTGTTACCGAGAGGCACATATATGATCCAGTAATGAGTTCTGCTTTAATGCTTAAACCTAACTTCGGTGCTTTATCATTCTGCAGAAAGCAGATAGCTATTAACAGAGCAGCATGTCATCCTCCCTCCTTCCTCTACATCTGAAAAAAGGTTTGAAATTTTATTACATCAGTCACATTAAATATTTCCAGTTTTTACCCATTATTTACAGTGAGACTGTGCACTGTGAATGTAGTTTCTGATAAGATATGAGAAGTACATAATAAACAGCGCATATTTTCTGAATTGTAGGGTGACATGAAAACGATAACAGGTCTAAAGATTTCAGAATACAAGTTCTGCTACTGTCAGCACTGCAAGAAACAGAATTGATACTTTTGTTTCAGCAACCTGCTATATGAATGCCACGGGTGTAACACACGACCCAACGATATACAGCTCCAATCATGGCAGTGTAAAAAGTTTTCAGTGCTGTAATCTACCCTGCGAAGGGAGGAAGTGCAGATACCAGATTGTACGACAGTGTCCTGGAATGAGTTACAGACTTCCTTCACAATGCCCATCTCTCATAAGCCACTCGACATGTCAATGATAATTGGTTATTATATATATATATATATATATATATATATATATATATATATATATGTATATATATCGTTATTTTTCCAGCTCAGTTGCACATTTTGTCCGGCATGATTATGTAACGCAGTGACTTTGTCAAGCATGCGACAAGGCCACAGCTTCTGTCCAGACCAGTCTTCACAACAAAAAAACAGAGGAAAACAAAACCATTCCTGTAATTCTGATCACAGATTCTAACTGCATATAAAATTCCGAATAAACTGATACCGTATTAAGACCAGTTGAATAATTAATTAGCAATTCATCAAAATTGATCGCTGAAACAATACCACTAAATTAATTTTCCCAGGTCCATAGACAATATCGACGTATTGTCTACATAGAGGACATTTGGTTAAAGGGGACGGGGTAATTTTAGCATTCCCCATTTAATTAATATAGAAAAAGCCCAAGGTGGCGAAATATAGCTTCCTGCTCTGGCCGTTATTCGTTATTCCAGATCGTTCTCCCGCCTTCTGAGAATTCTCGCCAGTTCAGGGTACCCAAATTGATGGGTGGAACTCTACAACTCCAGCCGGCCAGAACAGCAGGAACGGTTCCTCCTCTCACCCCTGTTAGATTGTCTACGAGGACCTTTTCGCGTACTGCGGAGATGCACTTCAGCGCAATTATAGAGCCTTTGAATAATCTGGAGAGCAGCTCTTCAGCCCCATTCCGTTGCAATTTCTAGAGGAGTCAACATTGCGAAGTTCTGTGTACGGCAGTTACCGCCTTTTAACGGCTAGTGCATTCAATTGCCCTGGGAACTGCATTGGTTTAGTCTTCCGGGAAGTACTCGAGATGTTCCTGAAGCACTCCGCAACTGTGATGGTTGCGACTGCGTTAGTGCTACGTCTGTACGGCAAGATACTAACTCTGCAGACCACCACGTAGCGGAGTAAGCTGCTTTGGCCGAACCCTGTTGCTGTTAGCGTGACTCATGGTTACTTCCTCTGGCTATAGTGATATCTACCATTTCATTTCTGTGCTCTCTCTGGGGGCTGGTCTTCATACTCATGATGGGTTTGTCATACAGCAAGTATGTTCGCCCAGCGACTATATTCCTTGTGTAACAATATATGAATACTTGTGACAGAGCTACCTCAAAATTCATGTGTTCATTTCTGTATATTCATTTCTGTATATATATTTCGCCAGATTACCCCAACTTTCATCTGTAAACCAATTATTTATTAGACCATGAAACACCTGCAGAGGAGACGAAGTCCGTCACCTGGGACAGAAGATCCTCAAGTGAATGGTGTACTAGAAAACATTGTCAGTCGGAGGTCCATTGCTAATCAGCTATAACTACTTTCACCAAAACCCAAACGTTCCAATTAGTTTCGATTACACTCGATCATCGTGAGATCTGTGTAGTTGTGTAAGCTACTCATGGTGTCTATACGAGAACTACACATGAGAAGACTGATATAATAGCTCCTATATAGACACAACAGCTTGCTTACGAATCTACATATATCTGAAGATAATCGAATGTGATCGAAACTAGACACGCCCTTTAAAAATGTGCAACAGAGGTGGAAAAATAATCTATACACAGGGTCTTACAAAAAGGTACGGCCAAACTTTCAGGAAACATTCCTCACACACAAAGAAAGAAAATATGTTACGTGGACATGTGTCCGGAAACGCTTACTCTCCATGTTAGAGCTCATTTTATTACTTATCTTCAAATCACATTAATTATGGAATGGAAAAACACAGCAACAGAAGTACCAACGTGACTTCAAACACTTTGTTACAGGAAATGTTCAAAATGTCCTCCGTTAGCGAGGATACATGCATCCACCTTCCGTCGAATGGAATCCTTGATGCGCCGATGCAGCCCTGGAGAATGGCGTATTGTATCACAGCCGTCCACAATACGAGCACGAAGAGTCTCTACATTTGGTACCGGGGTTGCGTACACAAGAGCTTTCAAATGCCCGCATAAATGAAAGTCAAGAGGGTTGAAGTCAGGAGAGCGTGGAGGCCATGGAATTGATCCGCCTCTACCAATCCATCGGTCACCGAATCTGTTGTTGAGAAGCGTACGAACACTTCGACTGAAATGTGCACGAGCTCCATCGTGCATGAACCACATGTTGTGTAGTACTTGTAAAGGCACATGTTCTAGCAGCACAGGTAGAGTATCCCGTATGAAATCATGATAACGTGCTCCATTGAGCGTAGGTGGAAGAACATGGGGTCCAATCACGACATCACCAACAATGCCTGCCCAAACGTTCACAGAAAACGTAGAGCAATGAGTCGCATGTCAACACAAGCACCGAAGTCAACATTACCTTCCTTCAATTGGGCCAGCTGGCGGTGAATCGAAGAAGTACAGTACATACTGACGAAACTAAAATGAGATCTAACATAGAAATTAAGTGTTTCCGGACACATGTCCACATAACATCTTTTCTTTATTTTTGTGTGAGGAACGTTTCCTGAAAGTTTGGCCGTACATTTTTGTATCACCCTGTATAAAAAAATTCAATGTCAAGACAGTTGCTAAATTCTCTCGTCAGCTGTAGTGATCAGTGGTCCATTGGATAGACATTTAAGTTCAGATTCATGTCGCTGTCAGATAGGTGCAAGCTAAATGCTACCATTGGGTTTTCACATTATCCTATAAAATGCAGACTCACACATATCCAAAGAAAAGATTGTGGCCAGAACAGTAATGTGGCATTCTTGCATCTTCTCAATGCCCATTTATCAATAAGGCATTTTAGTGTCGTTGATGTAGAAAATGTAAAAGAGAATTAAGGTAAGTGATGTAATGTAGTTTCAATAGACACGTAAAGAAACAATTTAGGGAAGATATGATCGAAGCAATAACAGAAAGATTGGGTATGACAAAAGGAGCAAAAGAAAAACCATGGTATACATCAAAATGTTTCCCCTTATTGTTTAAAAGAAAATCTGTAGAAAAGCACTAACCGACGAAAGAGTGCCACACTATTTAGAAATTTAATAAGGAAAAAGCGCAATACAAAAAAGAACAGTGGTTTTACCAAAGGAAAAAGCTGAAAAATTAAAATCACACGATTATAGAAAATAGATTAAAATAATTGTTTAAGATTAGTGAGAAATAAGTATGGTACTACAACTTCTATCAGTCACTTTGCTAACTGCCATTGTATAAAATATATTTAACGTGAAGTTGAGGATTAATTTCGAGTTTTGGTAGCTTTTAAGTGCTCTCTCACATAACACAGTTGTGGCATTTGCATTTTCTTGTAAATGAATGCACATTGCCTTCGGAATCAAATAGATGTATCCAAAAGATAAAGTAATATCCAAACATACTTACCTTCTCGGAATTGTCTTATGGTGTTGTCTAATAGTACGACTGCTTTTTGTAAACGGTTCCGGATTTTCTTGTTTACTCTTCTTCATAAATAAACCACTGATCCCATATGGTGATTCACTCAAAATTTTATTTTACATATACTCATCTCCCAACATGATATGAGTTAACACTATTGACAACTTTGGTTGGTTCACAAAAATGATAATAACATTTGATACCTGACATACATGTCTTTCTTATCCTGAGACCAAGAACTAATTAACTTGTGAGCCAGCATGTGGCACACAATAAAATTTGAGTGAGATACATGTTTGATTCTGAAAATAAAGTTCTTACAATAGGAAATATATTTCCAGTGTGATATTTATGTATTATTATTCAGGTAATTTTAATGGTAATTTAATCACAAGTCAATTCTGTTATTTTGATTTCCTTGTACAGATATGAAATGTCTTGCGAGAATTTACTAAGTATCAATTTGTTTTATGGAACATACCTAGTTACAGCAGTAACCAATATTATAAAAATAACAATGATAACGTAATTTTCGTTAAATGACGAAAAATATGAGGTTTTGCAAAATGTAAGAAAATGAAACCTTAATTGTAAATAACGCAAATGTTTTATTAGAGATGTTAAATAAAATGTAAATAGAAGGGTAATAATTGTTATCACACTGTGGTTAAAAAACATATAAACTTGTTGAATATGTTATTTCACTCATTTCAGACATGTTGAAAAAGTTGTATCAGCCTAATACAGAGGCTTTGTGCATAGAGCAATTATTACCAAAATATTTAAATTTAACTGTTATTTTCAAATGATTTTGGGTTAGATGAATAGTCTGCATCCAAATAAACAAAAGTGACAGAATAAAATTGCAGCTATACGACACCGATGCAAATGACAACCTTTTATATCAAACATGAAAAATTTATCGTAAATTACATTTTACGTCAAAATATTGAACAAAGGTCACTTCCATTACAACATTTACACATGTAGTTACATGTAAACGTGAGAGAGATGTGGAACTGCACACAGTTAGGAGAAATTGGGCAATTACATGATACTGTAGTCTTCAGTCAAAGACTGTTTTTATACAGCTCTCCATGTTATCCCGTGAAATAGTATTCATAGCTGCATAGTTACAACCTAGTTCCGTTTCAATCTCGTGATTACGTTCTAATTATAGTTTCTGTACACAAGTTCTATTCCCAAAATATCCCTTTATTACGAAATAAACTGTTGTTTGATATCTTAGGATGTCCCCTACAAGTCTGTCTCTTTTTACATAATTTCTTGCAATAATGCACTTATCTCACCTATGCGATCAAGTACATTTCTGTTAGTTATCCTATCTACTGATACAGTATTCAGCATGTTTCTGCAACACTAAATTTCAAAAGCTTCTATTCTCTTCTTGTCTCTGTGATAGACTGTAACAACAGAGAGACACTGGCGTGTAAAATGTATGTTGTGGTTTTGAATTTTGTAGAACACCATGAGAACGTTAATACATGGATCTAATGTTCGTGACATAGCAATATGAAAGGTTGAAGCTCAAAAAGAAGACATCATAAACTGGCAAAATACCTCTAGAATTGCAGTAACAACTGAGAAATACGAGAGAATAACTTCATTTGGTTGCTGTTAAAAATACTGGAAAATGTTAGCAACAGATTTTCACCACACACTTGCAAAGAAATCACTACCAGTGTGAAAGGCTGATTGAAATAAGAAAAAAATGAGCAAATGAAAAGGTTAGGGACGATTATAATCTCGAGATAGAATTTGAGAGTTACAGAAAACGATAGGATGCAGTATTCAGAAATGTCTGTTACGTTTTCCTTTGTTTTTCGATTTAGTGAAAATTGGTGACTGGCTAGAATGGCAGAAGGAGTCTTAAGGTACGAGCGAAGTTGAATTAGGTCATAAAGTACGAATAATTTGCAATGTAAAAAAACGATAACAGAGCCTGTGGAAATGTAGTTTGACATGCTCACTGTTTGAAGCTAGCAGTCCAATAATGCTTTTGACCTTCGATGAGCAAAAATTCAAACTAGAGTAAAAGCTCAGAAAGATGATCCTAATGTAAAATTTAACTGATGACTGGGTAATTTTACTGAACTCCCTGTTTGCTGTGATCGAGGGACTAATTAGCGAAGCAGTCAGTTAAGAATGAAACGAGAAGACCAAAGAAAATGTGCTGATGGAAATGTATGACATTTGAATTTTAAAAGAATTGTATATTAAGAGAAAAATAATTGAATTTTTCTCGCATTAGTAAGAAGACACTAAAAGCACAAATTCGCTGACAAGAGAAAGATATTATTATGGAAATTTAGTTTTGACATTTACTTGAGATTAAGAAACAAGTAAGTGAGAGCCAATCAGTGTTGAAATTGTTATAAGTCGAGCGCAAGCACAGACTGAGTAAGAACGAAGATTCCAATTGATCATGACACGCTGAAATAATTCATCCCATCATTTACTTGATTTGATTTAAGGGAATTATGCACACCAAAATCAGGATATCCGGGCGGTCTTTTCCGTAATCGGGTCCAGTGTCAAAATCGCTAACCACCTTACCAGGAAGAAATAAATGTCTGCAACTGTGCGTTTAGAGTGCACAGGATTGGAAGCGAATTATGAGTGACTGGAAATAAGGAAATTAGAAAAACAAGATTACTTGTAAAGTCAGTGCTCTTTCGAATGTTTTGATGCTGACCTCTACTTTTTTCCTATCTTGAGCTGAGAATTTTATATACACATGAATATTGCACTTAACATCCATAGGTTGTTTTGCGTGTTCCAAACTACGTCTGCTCCTTCTATTTCCCCTTCTACTTCACCTTCCAGTACCGAGTTCATTGTACTTGTATATCTTACAACTGGCTGTTCGAGCTCGTGCAACCTCCATTGGGTGCCTGGCTGCCAGGTGGCCAGGGGTGGACAAAAGTCTGACACATGGGCAGTCAGACAGCCGGTACAGAGTCTATGTGACAGTTCTGCACCGTCCTAGCACACATAGGCAGTGTTGGCTATGTGGCTAGCGCATGTGCAGTATGCGTGCAATAGGGCATCTTGGGGGATAGTATATACTAGCTGTGCCTACTTTTGAACGAACTGAGGAGCACCCAGCAGTGCCTGCACCCTTTGGGGAAGCATTGGAACAATCTACCTGACCCAATATCCCACTGTTCGTTCCCTTCTTGTAAGAAGGATCTTCCAGAGAGCGCTTTCCTCGTCTGTTCTTGTGAGTATTCCGTCATTTCATGATTTATCTGTCCGTTTAATTTAGACCACTCTTTGAAAGCACCCAGGTTCAATTGCTTCCAGTTTCTAAGTCTCCAGTTTTCCAGTGGTCCATGTTTAACTTCCATCAGTTCCATATGAATATCTGATACCAATAAACCACTTTTAATGAACAAAGCTTTCTTCACCCATGCTAAGATATTTCTGATATTTTCCTTGCTTTAGCTATTCTGCCTGATCTCGCTTTCTAGATAGAATTCTTTCACTTCTTCCACTAGAGTGTCGTTTCCAATTTTGATATCAAACAACTCATTGTTCCCCTTTCTACACATCTCAGTCGCATTTGCCTTCACTCTGTTACTCTTAAACCCCATTCCATGCCAAGTGTACTTACCATTCCTTCCAACAGTTATTCCTCACTATCTTATATGCGATCGCAAGGGCTATACCGCTTTCCGACCTGGCCATTGGTTGTGTTTCTTTGGACTCCATAATCACTTCTTGGATGTGCAAGTTGAACAACAGTGGCGACTTGCTGCAACCTTGTGTTATACCCTTCTTAATACGAACTTGTCTTTCTTGGTTTTCCACTTTATTACTCCCACTTGAGTTTTATGAATTAGTTAGATTATTCAACCATATCAGTAATATAGGAGTAGGAACTACGGTATGGTATGGTGTGGTGAGTCTAAGGAATTCGATGTATTTGATAAAGCAGTCCAAGAAGCTTTACTTACCATATTAAACTTGATGTACTTCTGCCAGAGAGCTAAAATCGAACAGTTATCTCAACTGAAACGAACCCCAACATCCACTAAATGCAACAGTTTGCAGAATGTGTCATTAACTTATAAAATGTAAATTTGTCTCCTGGAGAAACACAAATTTAAAAGCAGGCGATTAAATATATTCTGAAATCCATTATTTCAAAAAAAAAAAAAAAAAAAACCAGCTACATATATGGAAAGTAGATCTCAAGTGTTCTTTGTTAGATGATGTGTCAACAGAACTTTTGGTAGAACATGTACTAAAAGCTGTAAATACAAATATATTCAACGCTGGTTGTAGAAAGTAAAACGTGTTGACCATATTGCAGAAATGGCTCTCTTCTCAAGATGTGATTGCAACTAAGAGTGACAAGGGAAGTAGCTTACTGTTGCTTAACAAGTCAGAATATGTTGAAATAGTGTTAACATTCCTCAACCCTGTAGAATTCCCTCACTTACCTAATGATCCCAAAATGTAATATACCATGGAAGTGAAGAAGATTATTAAAAACTGCAGATCCATATTTGATCCCAAATACATCACAAGCATGAATACAATAGCACCCAGATTGTGCAGGTTACCTAAGCTTCACAAACAAGGTATTCCAATAAGACCTGTTGTGCCATCAGTTTCAGCACCTCTCTGTAAACAGCCAAAGAGTTAGATTCACTAATTAAAACAAAACTATATTTTAATAAGGATCTGGAGTATCTAATTCACATGAATGAGTGAAAAACTAAAAGTTGTACTCATTTAACCTAATGCAAAGCTAGACTGATCTGATGTTAGCAACCTAGTTCTCAATATTCCTGCTGCAAAGGCAATGAAAAATTTAACAGAATTGTTGCACAAAATCCGAACAAACTCAGTAGAGACAGAGGATATAAGACTGAGGCATACACAAAGCAAAACTATTTTCAATTTCAGCACCCTCTTTGCAGTTAGTAAGATAGGTTAGCAGTAGGATCCTGGTCACTATTTAGCTCCTTGTAAGTTGAAATTGTTACAGATAAATTGGAACAAACATTTTTAGATAAAAACCGCAAAGTTCTTAAGTGCAATAGTGGACTAGGTATGTGGATGGTGTTCACTGCTTGTGGATAAGTGCCACAGAAAATTATACAACTATTTTTCAAAATCTGAATTCACACCACAGTAAAATTAGGTTTACAGTGGAGTTGGGAGGAGATTCTATCAACTTTTTGGACCTCACCATTGACATTACTAAGCAACAGCATTTATTAAAGAAGTGCAGGAAAGTAACTTCTACAGACACAGTAAGACCTGCCAGTTCCCAGCATCACATAACACATAAATATGCAGCTCCATGGTGCACCACCAATTATCTATACCACAAACCAAACCAGATTTGGAAAGTGATTGGAAAATATTAAACAAATGGTATACAGCAATGGTTATAGTCTTAACCTGATGGACAACATAGTAAAAAGAAAAGACAGAGGACATCAGTACTTCTCAGACAGCACCAAATCACACTGATAACAAATGGGCCTCCATGCTATATGTAGATAGGACTTCACAGATACTTACTAAGAAACTAAACTCCAGGAAATATACTCCAGCCTCTTTACACTAGGAATATTGTTGCACACATTCTGTTCAGTAGTAACGAGAGGAGTCCACCTTTAGAAGCGAGTGGAATCTATAGGATTTCCTGAAATCTGTGTGGCATTTTATATGTAGGTCAATTAGGTAGTGCTATAACTACTAGACTGACTGAGTATAAAACGAGTTGGAGACTTAAAAGGAAAGATTCCGTCTTTGCTGAACATGCTATGAATAAATGTGATTTATATGCTATTAAATGCGATGTTCTCCTTAGAGGAACCAAAGGCAGAAAAGTAATATTACTCAAAATTCTAGTCATTAATAAACACCAATGAAAGAATCTTGATCTGGTCCTTTATGATTAAACACAATCCTATTACACAACCTGACTAAAGTAGCATCAGCTTTTCATTTGTTTTTCAGTGCTGCTTGGCTGTCTGTCAGATTAATGCTATTTGGTAGATGATTAAAGAATTTTGTGGCAGCATAATTCGTTCCTTTCTGTGCCAAAGTCAAAATTAAACTTGGAATGATGAAGGTCATTTTTTCTTCTAGTACTGTAGCTATGTACTTTACTATTATTTTTGAATTGGGATGGGTCATTAATAACAAATTTCATAAGTGAATATATGTATTGCGAAGGTACTGTGAATATCCCGCATTTCTGAAATAAATGTCTGCAAGATGATCTTGGTTGGGCTGCAGCTGTTGTACTGATTACACACTTTTGTGCAATGAATACTTTTTCTCTTAATGAGGAATTACCCAAAAAAGATGCCATATAAAAGCAGTGAATGAAAATAGGCATAGTAGGCTAACTTACTGATATATTTCTCACAAAAATTTGCGATAACCTTAATAGCATAAGTATCTGAACCTAAACATTTCAGCAGATCTTCTATATGTTTCTTCCAATTCAATTTCTCATCAATGAACACAAAAATTTGGAATATTCTGCCTTAGCTACAGACTTATGTTGAAAGCCTATATTTATCAATAATGTTATACTGTTTACTGTGCAGAACTGTATGTATTGTGTTTTCTCAAACTTTAGTTAGAGTTTGCAGAAAACCACTTAATAGAATGAGATTTTCACTCTGCAGCGGAGTGTGCGCTGATATGAAATTTCCTGGCAGATTAAAACTGTGTGCCCGACCGAGACTCGAACTCGGGACCTTTGCCTTTCGCGGGCAAGTGCTCTACCAACTGAGCTACCGAAGCACGACTCACGCCCGGTACTCACAGCTTTACTTCTGCCAGTATCTTCTGTGAGTACCGGGCGTGAGTCGTGCTTCGGTAGCTCAGTTGGTAGAGCACTTGCCCGCGAAAGGCAAAGGTCCCGAGTTCGAGTCTCGGTCGGGCACACAGTTTTAATCTGCCAGCACGACTCACGCCCGGTACTCACAGCTTTACTTCTGCCAGTATCTTCTGTGAGTACCGGGCGTGAGTCGTGCTTCGGTAGCTCAGTTGGTAGAGCACTTGCCCGCGAAAGGCAAAGGTCCCGAGTTCGAGTCTCGGTCGGGCACACAGTTTTAATCTGCCAGGAAGTTTCAAACCACTTAATAATTTTCTGAAAGGCAATATTTGCAATTTCCTCAGCAGATTTTTGTTTGTTGGGTGTTATTACTATCAGGAAAAAGTCTAGCTTTGCATATTCGTGAATATAGAGTGGCAAGTGATTAATATATATTAATAACAATAAGGGACCCAAGGCTGGACCCTGTGGAACACCATTCTGGATACCTCCCCAAACAAAGGACTCTTCTGATTTTTGCAGATTTCAACCTTCTACATTCGTCCAGTTAAATACGAATTAAACATTTTTTGCACTGTCCCACTCGTACCACAATATCTAGAAAAATTTCATGGTTCACACAGTCAAAAGCCTTTGAGAGATCGCAAGGAATGCCAATTCGTGATGTTTGGTTATTCAGAGCATTTAATATTTAATCAGTGAAAGCATATGTAGCATTTTCTGTTGACAAGGGTTTCTGAAATGCGAACTGACATTTTGTTAGTATATCATTTTTAGAACTATGTGTATCTACTCTTGAATATATTAATTTTTCGAGAATATTCGATAAAGCTGTCAGTACTGAGATTGGGCGGTAGTTACTGGCATCAGTCCTGTCCCATCTTCAGGCAATGGTTTAACAACAGCGTATTTCAGTCTATCCAGAAAAATGCCCTCTTTCAGTGAGCTGCTACAATGGGGACAAGCTTTTAGTACTCTGTTGGAAATGCCATCAATTCCATGCAAGATTTTACTTTTGAGTGAATTTTTTTTCGTAATTTCAATAGGAGAGGTGGGTTACATTTCAATTTTATCAAACTGTGTTCATATACTTTTAACATTTCAATGTACTATAATATAAGACTTGTTTCTGCAGAACCTTTTTGGGTGTTACATTAATGTTTTTATATCGATATTGTCGTAAAATGCCACATACCGTTGAAAAACAATCTTTGCACAGCTGTGAACTCTCACTGGCATTTTGTGGACTATCTGTTTGGTACTAAGTTGTCTGACGATGGCCGAGGGAGCTAAAAGCTGTTTCATAACGAACTATTAAATAAATATTACTGTGGGACATTAATACTTTGTATTCAAGTCTTTAATTTGTCTGTGTTCCTTCAAGAACCGACGCAATATTCAGTAAATATAAATCCATATTATTAATACAGTGTGAGAGATGCATAAACAAGCCATTCCTGTGTGTTTGATTATGCAGGGAACAGGTTCTTATGTGGTTCATCTACACATACGTCAAGTTTTATGACAATATAATGGCGGATAAAAGGCAACAATCAAGAGGCCTAGCATGGGTGGAAAAATGGGGATGTGCGTTTATTACCAAACATCAAACTATGACTTAAGTAGCTATAACAGACCGCACACATAGGACGCATACCACTCAATTCCTATGTCTCTACCGGACAACTAGTTTCCTGATACCATTGGTGATCAGCTCCTGGTTTAGTAAACGTTAGTGGTCGCACAAATAGGGCAAAACCAGAACCACAAATGGTCACGGAGTAGACTTCTATAGATAGTTATTCAGGTACAAGGCATAACTTGAAAAGATATTTTTTCCGAAATCCTGTCCAGATTATCGCTTTTTTATTGCTCCTGCTGCATCTGTAGATCATGGAATCACCTACAAATAAAACCATACATTCCGCTGATCTAACTTACAGCACGCCTGTTGAAACACATCGATTAAATGAATACCGAATAGACACGTAAAAGCTTAAAAAGCATTTTGTTCTTAATGAGGAAACACACCGACGCCATCTGTTGACACTGCATGTTGCATCAAAGACGCTATGAGCAGTATTTGTTTAGGGTGACGCTAGATGCATAGTGGAAAAACGAAATTGCCAATAACTGCCAACACAGCATGTAAAATGAGCTTGACGCTTGTTAGAACAACTCGGGAGGTCATGAGATGTGATGGACAAAGAGCTAATAGAGATCAGTAGGTTTTTTTGCTACATGTAACTGACTGAGTGATCGATGAGAGTAATAAATGTATCGAAAACCTTAAGGGCATGTTGTACAGCCCTTGCAAATTACAACTGCGTCAGAACATGTTGTATGGAGAGTACATCGCAGTGGTAAATGTATGATTTGTTTTGAAAAAGTTAGCGTCACAATCTTTCTTTAACACTCTCAGTAACGGTCCAGTACCTACACATGTCCGCAAAATCCAGGCAATTTTAGCAATGTTAAAAAATTTGCATCCTGGAAAAATATTGAACATATAAATACAACATTAACAACATTTTAAGCCCATTTTGTCTTCTTTAATATGCACCTGTCAACAAAATCCTGTCTGGTATAACATGGAAAAATTATACTACTGTACATGAAATTGCTTTCTTAAAACTAAAAAAGTCATACATTTATGTAGGTAGAGTGACGATCAGTGCTGAATATCGTATTTAAATAGCACTTTCTACATAGATTTATACTGAATTTTCGTATGAAATATATTAAAACAGGATTCCATAAATAACACCACACAGCACTGTTCGCACTCATAACACGTCTCTTTCTTTGACTTCGAAAAACAAACGTAACAAATACGGGAGTCAGATTTTTTGCTTTTGTAAGTTAAATGTTGCAGGGAATGTCCCTGTGTCAGTCAGCCTACAGGTATGTTTTGATTATTTGAAGCTGTTGGCAACGTTGGTAATCAAATCAATTATTTTCATATTCTTGGTCTGAAATGAGCTGTGTAACCAAAACGCATTCGATACTCCCAGCAAGAGCAAATGAAAAACTGTTTCCATCACCATTTTACAGTTTTGTGTCTGAATATATTGCACTGCAGTCGCCTTCAAAGACATCTGTGTCGTCCAAAATACCTTCACTACCTAGAGTATCGTCAATGTTTTCAAAATTCAGCACATCAGCAATTTCTTCATCAGATAAACGATGGCGCCCCATTTCTCCTACAGAGAATACCAGTAATGTATTCTATCTGCAGGTGAAAATAATGACTCCCGAAAGATCACTGTTGGATTCCTTTCATGTTAATTTTTTAAATCTGTTGTCATTTATGGCATACATTCCACTTCTAAATTTACTGTGGTGTTTCTGACGATCTGAGAGAAGACTGAGCAGTGGAACGTGTTACTTTTACACATAATCAAGAACGATCTGTCATACTACTACACTTTAAAACACAGCTTATATGTAATTCATGTCACACAGTCTCATACAGAACCTACATCCGCTTTTTTTATATACTGTATATGATAAGATACTGTCATCCCCCTTCCCTTCTGTGTGAAAGGATGAATGAGCAAATGTATTTCTAGTTGCATGCTCGATGGTAGCAGACAAGCCTGTCTGCTAGAGAACAGTAGGATCAATGTCGGAACAGGTAGCTACGCTTTCTAAAAGCAAAGAGGTTTCTATTCTTAGTATGGTTCTGTCCGTCCCTTGTCATGTTGGTATAGGAAGCTGCCTCTCTGGTCACTTCCGTTAGTGTCTGTGAAGCACCCTCAGTAGGGGCCCAGGCAGTCTGTCCGCGGCGAGCGTTTGAAGTGGTAAGATCTCCGGCTAAGCGCGTCCCTGCTAAGTCCGTAGGACAATGAATTTCGTAAGTTCAGCCTAACTGAAAATTTAATCACCTTTATTTCAGGTTTAGATCTAAAATATCTAATGTTATCTTAAATTGCAACGCAGTGTAATTCGAGTGTGAAGTTCAGAATATCTTCCAGTAGTTGCTTTGTCACTACTTTGTGAGTAAAGTGGAACCACCTGTTGATGATCCTTAACTCTAAGATCATCAATCTTAAATGCGAATGTGCGTGAGATTATAACGTCTCGTCTTGACAATATTTCTCAATATAGCAACTTTTCTTTATGTTCAACCCACGTGGGGTGTACTTTGTGAGACCAGTACCACGTGATACAATTGTTTGACCCATCAGGTTGATAGTAAGACGACAGTAACCAGTTCGAGGTTTTTCTTTTGTAAATTGCGTTTCCATGTAATTTATTTTAATTATCAAAATTATTGTGGAGTTACACTCTTTGTGTAAACCAAGTTGACCACGTGAAGCATGTGGTGTAATCATCAAAGTAGCCCTCAGCTATTCTTTTTGGGAAGATTTCAGAGAGTTAGTATGAATTTAGTATACCAGTGTGTGGTAATTTCATGACGGGCAAGATTGCGCTACGAACGTAACTTCTTTGGGTGAAAATTGAATCGGTTGGTTGTGGTTAATTTCCTCTTGCATATGTTTCAACGTTCTTCGTGTGTTATTTTATGAATGCAGTGTTGTATGCAGTCTCTCAATCTTGGCTCCATATTTGATGTGTTCCGTAAGATTACAAACTCACATTTTCACAATCCTAAATAAAGCACCCGTTTAGTTGTGAATCAAGTTTAATATGCTGAAATTTTAACGGAACAATGATCAATGTTAAAATAAATGTCCAAATATAAACTGATTTATTTCTTTTTATTTAAATTCTCTTTTTATATATATGTCACCGGTTGTCGTAACTCAACTATTAAAAGATTATAATTGATGTTAGTCTGGTTGGGAATTTGGTAAGCTAGACTGGATACCTGGTGAAACAATTGCTCAGTAATGCAAGATTAACCACCCCAGATAGCTCACAGCTTTTAACCCGCTTTTATTGTCTTCAGTCTCAGCACAGCTTTCAGAACAACTTAATGCATCAACATTACACTTATAACGAACGAAATAACGAGAAAACAAGACGCGCATTCACGCCATCTATCCGCGCAGAAACATCGTATACCAATAGTCAGATGTTCGAAAACAATGCGCAGCGCTTTTTAAGCAACAAAAAACGCCGGCCCGTGGAACCTAAAGGCTTGGCACTTTTGGAAGGGAGCGAGGACCTAGAATCTCCGGGCTTGGCACGACAGAGTTAAAAAACCAGGTGTCATTACTGTTTTTATAAGCAAAGGAATCAGTGGCGAGGTGGCAATGCTCCTTAATTAATGAAGTAGGGGAGGGAGCGGATGGCTCGAAGACTTGTTAAGTAATAGAACCTCGTAGTACCTTGTCCTCAACGGTGAGTGATCTTCAAAGACAGTGGTATCACCAGGAGTGTCCCCGGTAAATGCCATAGGACTGCACTTTTTCTCTATGATTTGTCTGATAACGTGAGCAGCAATCTGCGACTGATTTGCTGATGGCACTGTTGTGTGTGGTAAAGTGTCGTCGTTACATGACTGTAGAAGAATATAGGATGACAATTTTTATATGGAGTAAAGAATGGCAGATGTGTGCGAAAAAGAATCCTCTAAAGTTCATATGTTCCATTGTTTTTATTACACACGCACAGAGGACGAGATCTGTTGGACGTTACTGGTAATAAGCTATTTGCGAAAAAATCCGATAAATTAGAGTAATACGGAAGTTTTTATCTACAATCATACTTCCCACTCATCAGCGAAAATAAACGATATCAAAAACGCGATGAGCAGTATTGTGCTATTGACTACAAATCACTAGGAAAAGTAGCAATCGTAAAGTATCCGGAAGTAAGCAACAGCAGCAGTCTAAAGTGCAATGACTACATGTAGCAAATAGTAGGGATAGCAGATTCCATAATGAGGGGGATATTATCCACGAAAGTAGCGGTTTTTTACGCTGGAGGTACTGTTAATGGAATTCTTCGTGTTATAATCCCTGTGTTAACGCATATCGATAAATCAAATGTCGCACTAGACTAATTGGAGGCCTGCATCTTCGAAGTGTTGTGATGGTAAAACGGCGTATTTGCCTCACCCTTCCACTTGATGTAAGCGTTGCGTTAATCACATTACATAGCCTCGTTTCTGTGTAAGTGGAAGAAGTAGTAATGTTACTATTGTAGCTCACATTGCATACAGTGGTGTAACGCTAAGTAAAATAAAATGTTACCGAACCCTAAGCTGCAACGAAAAAATATTTCCTGCAAGTCGTGCGTCAGTCCTGAGGGTCAAGTGATTAAATAATGCATAAATATAACACTGGACAGGATTTCGCTACAGTATGAGTGGGTGAAGACCTTAATGAGAGATTCTAGGATGATACGAAATGAAAGTAATGCGCTTGTTTATAAACTAACTTTATGTGCTTGGCGGGTAATAAAAGATGCGTTTAATCAACTAGGGGGAAGCCCAATTAGCGTTCGTTGCAGAGACACGTGACCGTGGCTGTGTGAAGCGCACTACCGTAATGACTCTGGCTAGCCACCGTTACTCATTTAAAATGTAGGTCAGAAGACGGAAAAAAGCTAACTGTACATTTCTTGTTATGGAGAAAATGTGTCAGGTTGAGGGAATATTAATAACGTCTGTTTTCTCGAACTGTCGTCAACAACTAAGACACAAGTTCTATCAAACAAAAATTGTGTGTGTGTGTGAGCGCGCGCGTGCTAAGGCCGGTGGCTGGCCTTAGCGCAGCCAGCCGCAGCCTCCGTGATGATTCGAGACAGAGGCGCCGTGCTATGAGAGGAGGAGGTTGAGGGGGGGGGGGGGGGGGGGCGAGAGCATATGCCTGTACCGGTACACATGCGCACTGGAGTGAAAGTCTCTGGGAGCACTGCACGGCAAGGGACAGCACAGCCCACCACTGCGATTTCTGATGACACTATAACAACCAGGAGGAATCCAAATTCGTGCATCCACTCTGCTCGAATACGTTTTGTTATTAGAGATGATTTTTGTTATATCAATCTCTCAAGAGTCTTAAACCTGTGCATCAGGGTGGGAAGTACCAGCTGCTGGCGCGGAGTGGATACAGGTCCACTGTTCCAGGAGGGCGCTGCTACTCTTATCGTAGATGGGTGCGACCTGTGCTTTCGTGCTACTACTGGGCACAGGTTTATGTTCTCCTACGGTATACCGTGGTTAAGAGAGGGGCTAGTCCAGTTAGTCCGGGACTAACTTTCTACTTAGCCTGCCTTTTAAGGCCTCTGAAATCGAATCGCTTCGAAAAATGGTAAGACTGGTAGCAGACAATGAAATTGGCTTTCTAGTAAATAAGTAGAGAAGAGCAGCGTATCAAAAATGAATAATTCAGTTGAACAAGACTTTTCACTAAGAAAATAGTTTTATTAGGGCTAATGGCACGTGTGTGGAGCATGAAATGTATAACAAGGCTTGTTATTTGTTTGTATTTGGAATATTACAATTTACTGCTTACGTTTGTATTTGATTTTATAGCCAAATTGGTTTACACAACCATTGGATACAGTTTATTGCTTATGTTTGTATTTGATTTTATAGTCAAGCTGGTTCACGCTACCATTGGATGTCTTCCATATTTTGCCCTGTATTCTGAATAAGAACTTCCACGTTATAGAAAAGCGTGAAGCTATAAAGAGAAGCAATCGAAACTTTGTGATACTTTCTGTATTGAGAATTTTGTTCTGATGTTATCGAGTAGTTTATACAATTGTAGCTGTTGGTATCGATATCAGGTATGGTATCGAATTTGCGTCCTTACTGCAGATAGTCGTTATAAATGTCTGTGGCTATTTTCACACAGGTCTTAACCAAACACCATACAGGAAGAAAAAAGGGCTGTTGATGAGGCATACGTAAAATGGCAGAGGAACTGGAGTGTTGCTATTACATAACACAACAAAAAACTGTTTCTCGTTGGGTAGCAGGTAATCCAACGATCGTTTTGGCACTAAATCCACGTCTGATTTCAATTTTTTCCTATCACGTCCAGTAGGCTGTTCCAGAGCTGCCCCGTAGGATGTGCACACTGCCGGACACTCCTCAACCATCTGGCGGTTAGGCACAGTACATGCAACCCGTCAGGCGACTGTATTACTCGCCTTTTGCGCATGCCCCAGCCACCTGACCGACCCTGCCTCCGAACGCTCAGTGCAGAACTGTCCAGTAGGCGCTGGGCTGCTGCCTGACTGCCCACAAGTCAGTCTCTTCGCCCACCCATCTCCCACCTGTGCATTTAATATAGCTGTTTCTCCGACAAACTGCCTCTTGTCCGTCTTGGTGAAGTCACGAACGGTAACGTGATATCGTTCAGTACTCGTGACTCCATTTTTTAAATCAATTTTTTGTCTTCATCCCAACGCTCATCTTGCTCCCCACTGACATTACGAAAATGTTCATGAAAAAGAAATCAAGGTGACTGTTCAAAAATTGAAGCTTCAGGCTCATCGAAGAGTCTAACTTCTTGAACACTTCCAGTATCTTGGTTACAATAGACATTTAATGTGGGTCATTTTTGTTGCCTGAGTATTTGATAAGAACTTCCTTGAATGATCCCCAAGAGCCTCTTTCAGTATTTTTGCTTCAGAATTGAAATCCAACCTCGTCTTTTGAATATATGACAAGTCAGAAAGAACAGATACCATAGGTGACCATGCAGCTCTCTTAGAATGAAATGATAATTAAATCAAGACCCTACGCTGTCGACGGGCGTTGATATACATCAACGGGGACAGTTTAAAATGGGTTTCCCGGCCGCGACTCGAACTGGGGATCTCCTGCTTACATGACAGACGCTCTATCCATCTTTTTTTATTCTCATTTTGTTCGGTATTGTTCGTTGCATTTGTTCGATGCGGATGTCCCACGACACCCGTTCAAGTTCAGTGTTGAGCGTTGACTCAGTTTTTTATTACAGAGGGCAGCTAACCCTCTGACCGAACATGCTGAGCTACCGTGCTGGCAACCATCTGAGCCATTGAGGGCACAGAGGATAGTGCGACTGCAGGGATTTATCCCTTGCACGCTCCCCGTGAGACTCACATTCCCAACTTAATGTCCACACACTACATTCGCAGTGCCCCTGTCCATTACACTCATTACTCGCAGCATCTTACTAAGTCCCGTAAGAGTAGATTGTCTACCGCGAGTAATGAGCGCAATGGGCAGGGGCACTACGAATGTAGTGTGTGGACATTAAGTTGGGAATGTGGGTCTCACGGGGAGCGTGCAAGGGATAAATCACTGCAGTCGCGCTATGCTCTGTGTCCTCGGTGGCTCAGATGGTTCCTCTGTAATAAAAAATCTGAGTAAAGGAATCAATGATCAGTTTGAACGGATGTCCTATGACGTCCGCCCAGACCAAACGCAACGAACATTACCGAACAAATTAAAAAAAATAATAAAAAAAGAAGATGGATAGAGCGTCTGCCATGTAAGCAGGAGATCTCGGGTTCGAGTCCCGGTCGGGATACACATTTTCAGTTGTCCCCGTTGATGTATATCAACACCTGTCGATAGCTTACGGTCTTGATTTAATTATCATTTCATTTTTTGAATGTCATGTCCAGTAAACACACCTTGTTTGACTTTCACTCGCAGAGGTACCTGAAACGTTCTCCATCTTTGGCTTTCATAAACTGTTTCATCGGACTGAGATTGGTGTGCAGAGACGGTTAAAGAACTTTCTTTTCAGCGGCATGAGGTTCTTGAGCAAAATTAAAGAAAGGGCTTGTCATAATTCTGACGATAAATGCTACCCAGTGAAATCACTGCCACTGAAATTTCGAGTCCGTTGTATTGTTATTTGGAATGACGTATACACTACCTGGTCTGAAGTATCCGGACACCTATTACTGGATATTAATATGGATTGTGTCTATCCTTCGCCGTTACGACGGCTGGAACTCTGCTCGGGATACTCTCGTTCAGGTGTCTGAACTTCCGTGGAGAAATGGAAGTCCACTCTTTCTCAGTAGCCGGAATCTCTCGTGTTGGACGCTGGTGTCTAGAGCAAAAACGACGTTATAACTAATCCCAGAGATGTTTCATTGGGTTCATATCCAGACTCTGGGCAGGCCAGTCTATTTCAGGAATGTTATTGTACACCAACAGTTGCCTCGAAAATATCGCTTTATGTCTGGGTGAATTGTGATGGCGATACAAGCAGTCATCGTCTCTGAACTACTCCTCTACACAGTATACGATGCTGTAAAATGCAGACTACCTGTAGTACGAAAACGTTTATATTGCTAAACGACTAACCCGGGGCATGCTTATCTGGTTCCATTTGGAGGTTGCCTCAAGGCTTCAAGGTGTAACAAAAATATGATTTTCAATCTTTCATATAACTGATTAGCCTATATGGGTGGTGGACATACCTTCTACAGTGCGTATGCACAAGCACGTTCTACCTAATACGGTAATCTCTGCAGTGGTAGCACACTGGACTAGCATTCGGGAGGACGACGGTTCAATCCCGCGTCCGGCCATCCTGATTTAGGTTTCCCGTGATTTCCCTAAATCACTCCAGGCAAATGCTGGGATGGTTCCTTTGAAAGGGCACGGCCGACTTCCTTCCCCATCCTTCCCTAATCCGATGAGACCGATGACCTCGCTGTTTGGTCTCTTCCCCCAAACAACCAACCAACCGGTAATCTCTGACTAGTGAACATGGAGGAAATGGATATGACTGCGGATAGTTGGCTCTCGGTGGGAATGTGGGTCTGCCGTGAGACGTGTCGAGATAGTCCACGCAGTTGCTATCACACTATGTCCCGGATAGGAAGGTTAACGCACCTGCCTAGTATGCAGGAGATCCCGGGTTAGAATCCCGGTCCGGTACATATTTTCACTCGTTTCTGTTGATTCCGCTTAGTGTCCGTATTCAGCTGGCACCAGTAATCTCTTCCCTTTCCTTTCTCCACCACTCCGCCTTCAGCTTCCATATAATTTCAAATAGTTACTTGCCAAAATTAAAAATTTTAAATGGTGTCATAATATACTCATTAAGAGGTATAATCTTATGTTAAAGGTTTAACACAGCAGGAAAAGTATTACAGATCGGAACTGTGTACATGACTTGAGGCAGTGGAATTCACGGCGTCCAGATTATATTCATCCAGTATTTGAGAATGAGAGCACTTACCGACTTCCAATGATCTTTATACATATTTTCACACCCTAGCGCAACTTTTTCGCACTGATATCATCCACAAAATGATGAAAGAAAACGATTTATCGCTTACGACATTTTCGCTGTTGGCGCAGTAAAACAGCTGCATGGGGCATGACGTTTAATTTATTACTTTTTTACTACTAACTCTACTTGCAGCGCATTTTGCAGACACTATCCAGTTATACCACTAAATCTATCTGCAAATTTATATCATTGGACGATACATAGTTCAGAAGATATGACATCTTATACATATACAGCCGTTCGCTGGACGAGAGATCCGTACCCAAAGACTGGAAAGTTGCACAGGTCACACCAATATTCAAGAAAGGTAGGAGTAACCCACTAAATTACAGGCCCATATCGTTAACGTCGATATGCAGCAGGATTTTAGAACATATGTTGTGTTCGAACATTATGAATTACCTCGAAGAAAACGGTCTATTGGCACACAGTCAACACGGATTTAGAAAAAAATGACTCTGAGCACTATGGGACTTAGCTTCTGAGGTCATCAGTCCTCTAGAACTTAGAACTACTTAAACCGAACTAACCTAAGGACATCACACACATCCATGCCCGAGGCAGGATTAGAGGCTGCGACCGTAGCGGTCACGCGGTTCCAGACTGTAGCGCCTAGAACCGCTCAGCCACCCCGGCAGGCACGGATTTAGAAAACATCGTTCTTTTGAAACACAACTAGCTCTCTACTCTTACGAAGTGCTGAGTGCTATTGACAAGGGATTTCAGATCGATTCCGTATTTCTGGATTTCCGGAAGGCTTTTGACACTGTACCACACAAGCGGCTCGTAGTGAAATTGGGTGCTTATGCAATATCGTCTCAGTTATGTGACTGGATCTGTGATTTCTTGTCAGAGAGGTCACAGTTCGTAGTAATTGACGGAAAGTCATCGAGTAAAACAGAAGTGATTTCTGGTGTTCCCCAAGGTAGTGTTATAGGCCCTTCGCTGTTCATTATCTATATAAACGATTTTGGAGACAATCTGAGCAGCCGTCTTCGGTTGTTTGCAGATGACGCTGTCGTTTATCGACTAATAAAGTCAAAGATCAAAATAAACTGCAAAACGATTTAGAAAAGATATCTGAATGGTGCGAAAAGTGGCAGTTGACCCTAAATAACGAAAAGTATGAGGTCGTCCAAATCAGTGCTAAAAGGAACTCGTTAAAACTTCGGTTACACTATAAATCAGTCTAATCTAAAAGCCGTAAATTCAACTAAATACCTAGGTATTACAATAACGAACAACTTAAATTGGAAGGAACACATAGAAAATGTTGTGGGGAAGGCTAACCAAAGACTGTGTTTTATTGGTAGGACACTTAAAAAATGTAACAGACTTACTAAGGAGACTGCCTACACTACGCTTGTCCGTCCTCTTTTAGAATACTGCCGCGCGGTGTGGGATCCTTACCGATAGGACTGACCGAGTACATCGAAAAAGTTCAAAGAAAGGCAGCACGTTTTGTATTATCGCAAAATATGGGAGAGAGTGTTGTAGAAATGATACAGGATTTGGGCTGGACGCCATTAAAAGAAAGGCGTTTTCGATGCGACGGAATTTTCTCACGAAATTCCAATCACCAACTTTCTCCTCCGAATGCGAAAATATTTTGTTGACACCCACATACATAGGGAGGAACGATCACCAAGATAAAAAAAGGGAAATCAGATCTCGTACGGAAAGATACAGGTGTTCATTCTTTCCGGGCGCTATACGAGATTAGAATAATAGAGAATTGTGGAGGTGGTTCGATGAACCCTCTGCCAGGCGCTTAAATGTGATTTGCAGAGTATCCACGTAAATGTAGATGTAGACATCGTAAACTCACATCTGTGAACAACTAACGTACGCTATACGCTTAAAACGCGCATATTTCTCACACCGTACTCAGCCACTGCTTAATAATGAGACCACACCAGCAACTTCGAAAAACCTCTACACATAGTTTCAAATCTTTTCTAAACTACTTCTCGCTTACATGGCTAACGTTAAATATTTAACACACCATCTCACTTCTAAAATAATCAGAAGTTTGTAACTGTTTATACGTGGGAGTTCGATTCCATACAGTGTCAGGGGTTCACTAGTTAGTGAAGAACAGGACTTTGTTAACATGTATTACAACTACATGTTAGGAATTGTCTTTTGGAGATATTTGTATAGCGTGTAGCCTCGTACGGATGTAGAACGTGGATCATAATCAGGTCAGACAAGAAGAGAATTGAAGCTTTTGAAGTGGTACTACAGAAGATACTGAAGAAAAGATGTAGATAGCGAGTAAATAATGAGGAGGTACTGAATCAGATTGGGAAAAAATGTTATTTATGGCACACCTTAACTAGAAGAAGGGATCGTATGATATGAAACACCCAGAGTCATGAATAAATCATCAATTTCATAATGGAGGAAACTGTGGGGTGTAAAAATTGTAAAGGGAGACCAAGGGATGAATGCAGTAAGCAGTTTCAAACATATATAGGCTATAGTATTTATTAGGAGATGAAGAGGCTTACACGGGATAGAGTAGCGCGTAAATCTTCAGACTACAGACTGATGACCACATTAACAACAACAGAGAATTGGTAATATGCTTAAATAGGATACAAATTGTGCCTTCGATATAATACACAAACGTAATAGTATAAGTGGATCGTATCCTTCACTTGTCTGAGGCAGGCGTGCATGAACAGTGTTAAAAACTATAAAATGACGTGTTGTAGTACCTAGACAGCAGGTCAAACATCAATAGCGTGATATAATAAATAAACACCAGTATGAAATTTTCGCTCTACAGTGGTGTGTGCGCTGATATGAAACTTCCTGGCAGATTAAAACTGCGTGCCGGACCGAGACTCGAACTCGGAAAACAGGAGATGACGTAGTGGCGGAAGCAAAGCAGTGAGAACGAGTCGGGAGTCGTACTTGGATAGGGCAGTCAGTGAGCACTTGCCCGCGTAACGCAAAGGTCCCGTGTTCGAGTCTCGGTTCGGCACACAGCTTTAATCTCCCAACAAGTTTATAAATAAATAAATAATTTCCGTCCAGCGGGTCCATGCGTCGAAATGCCGTGTAATGTTCACACCGATCAGAGCGATGCTCACTGATGTATTATTTAGGGAAGTAGCAGCACCTGTGGTGTGCGCACAACTACAATCCATTTGCAGTAAAAGAGGTATAGTTATTGGGACTAGATATCGGCGAGGAAGCAATCGTGAGGGATGGCTTTAAAGTTGTCTCCAGTTGTCGTCTCCCGTCTCGGCTGGCGCTCGGTCATACCGCCATGGAAAATCCCTGCGCTCCATCGTGTCTATGAGTAACGAATACAAGGCCGTGACGCGAGCCCTTCGCTCGTGACCTGTGGACCAGATCCCGGATGTTCAGGGAGGGACCTATAGTCGCGACGAAAGACAACGCTCAGCCGGTGGGGCGGGAAGCTCTAACTGGTCAGATCCGGAATAATATCTATCTCTCCCTTCTGTGTGTGTGTGTGTGTGTGTGTGTGTGTGTGTGTGTGTGTGTGTGTGTGTGGTTACATGTTACTGCTATTTGTGTTTACACTCGCCACCCTATGCCAACGTTACCGTTAGGGTACAACCTATGATTACGAACTTCATTGAGAGCGTTGTTTTAGTTTTCGTTTTTTATTATGAATAACAACGTGAAGTCCGTATCTACAAACACGTAATTCAGGCGGTTGTAAAATGTGATTAAAAATGTGTCGGTGTTGCTAGGAGCAGTAAAAATTGATTTTAATGTGGCAAAGATCGTAATCTATAAGTTCTGTAACTGTGTTCTGTGTTAGTTCCCGTCTCTATGGATATTTACTTTTTTGGATAGTGTTTAATATGTGATGTAATGTGTATTATGGGAATTCAGTTCGGCCTATTATGTAAAGAACTATTTTCTTTGATGTTCAACCATGTTGCGGCATATAAGTGGTATCATCTGTGTGCCGTCACCATCAGGTGTGTAAAATGCAAACAGATTTTGAGTAATATTTATTGGAAAGATGAAAATAATTAGAAATAATCTACGTCTGTTGTGATTACTACTTCATTCGCTTGGATGGTACGCTCTGTAGAACCTCCTTTATTGTGATTACTACAGTTTCTCTTGAATATTACGTTCTGTAGAACCTCCTTTACGTTATCATTTAGCTTTCTTTCCGAACATACAATTTTTGAGCGTGCTTGCTCTTTCATAACTCGCTGTACATTTTGCATAACACACAACGAATGATACTCGAAAATCGGAATCATTTCTTGGAAAATGGCAAGCGTGTGATAAGTAATTAGAGTTTTTAGTAGGGCTGGACTACTAATATTAGATTTTATGGTGCTTTATTGACAACACCACAGAACAATGGGACTGCAGTGCACACTGTTATGCGTTTTGTGTCAGGTCGGCAACGTGTCTGTGTGTAAGCTGTCTCGATACATAATCATTCACGTCCTCATGTTCTTTGCGTTTTCCCTCTACTACAATAAAACAACCACGTTCACAGTGCTGAACGTCAAGATTTGTCTCAAATTATCCTTTCCTATTTCTCATGTGCCGTTTTTCTGTCGTTAGAGCAGCAAGGCTTCGACAAGTCTCGTGTACGAGAGTGTCGTTGATGATGAAGCACAAGTCAACTACTTAAGTATGCTCAATATACAGCGAAACTCTAATAAAAGAGCGGGAGGAGGAAAAAGGCATTTCACAATTGGCAACAAAAAATGAATACATACATTTTTAAGTATTGGAAATATTACTACTTAAACCTAAATAACCTAAGGACATCACACACACTCATGCCCGGGGCAGGATTCGAACCTGCGACCGTAGCGGTCGCGTGGTTCCAGACTGTAGCGCCTAGAACCGCTCGGCCACCCCGGCCGGCGGCAATATTACAATCCCAATTATGTGTTATAACGAGGGACGTCAAGTACGTAATGCAACATCGTTTTTCGGCCAATTTCGGTTGAAAAAATGTGGAATTCGTTGTGGGACATTGTGGAATATTATTTCTTCAGCCTCCATTGTTTCATGAAGTTCCGATAGATATTGACGCTATACGTACCATTCAGAATGGCGTCTGTAATGGAGATGCGTTCCAAGCAGAGAGCTGTCACTGGGTTTCGTTGGGCAGAAAACCACAGCATCACAGACCTTCATAATAGCTTGCAGAATGGCTACGGAGACCTGGCAGTGAACAAAAGCATGATGAGTCATTGAGCGAGGTGTCGAGGCACTTAATAGCTGGTATTAATATGGAATGTGTCTACTGTCGAAAAGCGCACATATTCAAAAAAGAAAAGGGTGATTGGCAATAGAAAAAAATAATTTTATAATTATTTTTTACTTACACGCACAGGAATAGTAAGCGTTCGTCAGTTTCACAGCTTATTCTGATGGTTGATCAGACATTTGTATATGCAATCCCTGAACGTGGTTCTCATATCCGCAGTAAAACCGAGTCCCAGCGAAGACCCAAAACCTACTTCTTACAAAGTTCTATTGGGTAACTTTTTTAGGGAACACAGCTTTGAGGTCGGTTGCGCGATAATTATACCTCACGTCACCATATATCCCACATCTATTAATTTAACCTGGTAAGAGTCTTCATGCTGATAAGAATTACCATAGCCTGATGTATTTTTACTTAACACATCACGAAACGCACTTGAAATCCGAATCATTTCTCAAAACCTGTATGCAGGTAATAAATACTCGTGGGTTAGATAAATCGTGACTGGTAATCGTAGATAGTTTTACGAAGGCATATTGACATTAACGTATCGTGGTGGAACAGTGACATGTTTCTGTTTGTACTATTATCTGTTTGTGGCGTTAGATCAGTAGACGTGCAGCACCTAACACATGACGAACCAGCCAATCACGTAACGTGATTTTTATCAGTAGCCTCAATATGTATTCTAATTTTAGCACTTGTCAATGAAAGTGATGTCATGATCATGTGACCAACTTAGAAGCTCTTATTACTTCCCAGTAGATAAATTGCTGAACGGCAGTAGTGCTACACATATATGACTTCCACTCGAAATCTGTAATAGGGAATGGTTTAAGTCTGTTCGAGACATTGGTTTCTTTAGGTATTAACCGTTCTCGTACATAATTTTTCGATGTACGATATATCACTTTAACGGGTGTTTTTTTTCTTTTTTCTTTTTCCTATCACCTGTGCAATAACAAGAGGAACGTATAGATACAATGTAATTGTCTTTTCTAAGAGGATACAAGTCGGTGTTTCGTAATATTATGGACATTAAAATTTATGCTATGTATCCTCTGCCCTGTTGGACGACTGCCAAATTGTGATGTAACAATTGTAGAAACAGAAAGGCTGACGACAATATTGTGACTACCCTTAAAAACCAGGAAGACAAGTTTTGTTCTGTGTCTTTCCCAGAAATATAGTCAGGTCTCTCCTTTGAAGGCAAAGACATACAGCTGTTCTCTGCATTCTCAGATTTACTTTCGTGATGACAATTCTGAACAGCGTTTTCTTAGTTTAGTGTGTGAATGTGTGTGTTTTTCATACCTGTGAAACTCTGTCTTCATCCTGTCAGACTTCTTGAACTTTGCCCTCCTTATGATTTTTATATCATATGATGAGCATCGCAGAATCTTTCATATCTCCTCTTGGGAATTTTTGTGTCGTGGCCGAGAGAGACACGCCAAATAACGTGTCCCACGTAGTAAGAAGTAGATGAAATTTAATTATACTCAGACTGCGTACAAGAAAGCCATCACTCATATTTGAACACTCACTACTCCAGTCCACCGAGAATCACTGACGTTGCTCTAGGAGACTTCTTATAAAGGCAATATTGGTGCGACCATAGTAGAAGGCGGTAGGTTCAAGGACGGTGCAGAAGCGAGGACCTGGCGAGGCAACGGCTCCTGGCTGGTCGGAGGTAGACGTGGCTACTGCAGAGACATGGCTCTATCAGACGGACCGACGACACGATCTCAGAGGAGCGAGCAATGTTGAGTTGTGCACAGATGGGCCGTAGGTGTAGCCGTCGTTGGGCCCAGCGTAGAGAACAGTGATGATGCATGGAGCACTGGCTCAGATCGTGTTCGGTGCGAACAAGTCGGCGGCCGACGGCAAACTCGGACGGGACGCAGAGTTTAGATTCGGACGCGACTCCGAGCGTATAAAAGCGCTGGGCATCGGTCGCTCTGAATGAGGGACTGGCAGTTGCAGTCAGCGCTATGGCCCGGAGCGACTAACAGTAGGGACTGGCTCTCGTCTGCTGGACGGCGATCTGTAAAGCCGCCCAGCAGAAGAATACTTCTGCGATGATGAGTGGAGGAGAATCGGTGCCTGGGATAACAGTACTAATGCCGTGGTGGCTGCCTGAGATGCGATTTACGACAGACACGTTGGGCTTATGTTTGTGGTCATTCTGTTTACCCTGTGTCTCCATGGTGGTGTCGCCCATGGCCTGGAGAGGTGGCAGCCTGCAAGACACATCTCTGTTACATGCCAGTGTATAAAAGGGGGGCCGGCCTTGCCGCAGTGGATACACCGGTTCCCGTCATATCACCGAAGTTAAGCGCTCTCGGGCGTGGCCGGAACTTTGATGGGTGACCATCCGCGCCGCCATGCGCTGTTACCATTTTTCGGGGTACACTCAGTCTCTTGTTGCAAGTTGAGGAGCTACTCGCCCGAATAGTAGCGGCTCCGGTCAAAGAAAAGCATCATAACGACCGGAGAGCGGTGTGCTGACCATACGCCCCTCCTATCTGCATCCCCCCTGAGGATGACACGGCGGTCGGATGGCCCCAATGGGCCACTTGTGGCCTGAAGACGGAGTGCTGCAGCTGCTGCTGCTAATAAAAGGGGGGTATATCCCTCCCCCCTAAAATAAGTAAAGCGGCTGCTGCTGAAAAGAGGTGTCCTGGAACTGGCGAGCTGGCAGCGATGTCAGCAAGAAATGGCTACCAAGAGGAGATTATGCTCGATAAACTACAGCCATGTGAGATGCTATGATGCTGACGTGGCATTAATGTAGCCAACAGGGGCCACCACAGTCAGCGACTGGGGCATGGTCGTCATGAAGGAAAGTAAGCTGGTCGCTGGAAGGAGGGGAGGGTAACGAGATCAGATGAGATCTAGGGCTTGCATCGAAACCTATATGTGACCCACTATAAGCCAGGGGATAAGTACGAGGAATGAGAGCGAAGGCTCGACCGTGGGCGGTACAGCAGGAGGTGACCACAAGGAATGGAAAGAGGAAGTGACACAGGAAAGCGCAGGAAAGGAGAACGCAACAGTGGTGACAAAAGGGCTGGGGATGGGGGGCCATTGGTAGGTATCATGGTGGTGGCTGAGGCTGGTGACGCATTGGAAACTTGCCATTGTTGTCAGGGGCAGTGGAGGGGAAAGCGTCTCTGCAGGCACTGTGACAGGATCACCTGTGAAGGAGCCTGCGTTGGCGCCTGGTAGGCCAGTGAGATGTTGGCAAGATGCCTATGGGCTTGGCTGAAAAACTGCCGACCAGTAGAATGTCGGCAGGGGAGTGAAAGGCTTGGCTAGATAAGTGTAGGCCTGTGGGATGTCGGCAGAAAGCGATAGTTTCAGATGGATGAGTGCTGGGCTAATGGGACATTGTTTGGGAAATGGCAGGCTCAGCCATATGACTGTCGGGTCGGTGGGAAATTACCTAGAAGCGACAGGTTCAGCCAAATACGTCTCAGGCTAGTAGGAAATTGACTGGTGAAAGACAGATTGTCTGGACGAGTTTCAGGGTGGTCAGTCGTCGTCTGGGAAGTAATACGGCAGATGTAGACATGCCTATGGGACATCAGAAAGGTGTAAACGGGCTCAGCTGGAAGCGACGGACCGATGGGATGTCGAAACACATGGTCTCGGCTGGCTTCTGATGTTCCTGTTGGATGTCTGACAGTGACTGACAGGCTCGACAGTGATGGCCTCGCTCATGGTAGCGAGCAGTACGCAGGCTAGGGTATGTATTACTTTGTTGTTTTATTGCATGTACTGTAGCAGCAGCAACTTCATCGACACAGTCGAACGTGATGAAGCTCTACTGAATAAGACACACGTATGCAGCAAGGAAAAAAATTACAGCCATCCTTAGTGTAGTAAGGTGGGTAACTACACTGGGTGAGGAAACAAATGGGTCTAACAGACTCTAGTGGGACGGAACCCACACCTCGTCAAGTTTGTCGAGAGGGGCACGCCAAATAACGTGGCCTAGACAGCAAGAAATAAATGAACATCATACAAGTTGATTAGAAACTGTATGAAAAACTTGTAAGGGAGATGCAGGATAGGTTGTCCTGAGAAATGATTCTTAAGAAAAAGATTCGGCAGCCTGTGCCATTTCTGGCTTAAGTAGCGTTGAAATTAGCCAATCAGGCCATTGTGCGCGCAAATTGAAGCAGCCCGCCAGAGATGGAGTCACCCTATGTGTGCTTCGTTTGGTTTTCAAACAAGACAGCTATACAAAAATTGGACTTGGAAAGATAGTAAGGATCGAACCTGAGCGAAAGGCTGAGCAGTCTAGAGCGCTATCATCTATGCTATGAGAACAGCTGACACTATTTATAACTGGGAGGAGCTCGAATTTGGGCGCACCAAGGGCCTGATTGGCTAACTTCAATGCTAATTAACGGCGCAACATACCGAATTTTTTTCTTACCAGTTATTTCTCAGAGCAACCTACCCTGCAGGGCCTTTACCAAATTTTCAGACTGTTTCTGCCCACCCTGCGTAAACGAAAGCTGAATACAATAAAACAATCATTTGGAGTTGAACATACGCTAATTTGTTGCAATGATGGCGATTTCAGTGTGGCCGTATCCGTGGAGAGTGGACAGTTTAGGAGAAAGGTTCCAGCGAGACAGAAGTTCGTAGCCGGTCGGAGCTAGGCGTGGCTGCTGCCAGGAGATGACTCCCTTGGACGGACCAGTGACGCAGCCGGCGGAAGAGTGAGTGACGGGGATGCGCACAGACTGGCCGTGGGTGTGGCCGACATTGTGCCCAGCGTGGAGAATTTGGACGAGGCGCAGATCGACGGCTCGGACGCGATTCAGAACTAAGGCTCTGTGGCCGGTACGAAGAACTCTAACGAGGCATGGAATAAAGACTCTTCGGGTTGTGGCTCGGAGCGAAGACGCCGGCGGTTGATTTGAATTCAGGCGGTACCTGGAGTGATGACCCGGACGTGACCGCGAGCGTACAACAGTACCTGTGGACGGGGGCATCGATTGAGGGACTGGCGAATGCAGTCAGCGGGATGGCCCGAGCGACCTTCGTCCACTGGGCGGCGTCCTTTATAGCCACCTGGTGGAGGAATACTTCCGTGACGATCGGCGGGCACGTAATAGCTGGAAGAGAATCCGTGGCTACTACTGTGGGCGCTGATTGCCATGCCTCTAGCGGCGAAGCTGGCGCCACGCATTACTGTTGCGGCTGTGGGAGAAGCGGTTGACAAAAACTTTATATCTGTGGTGATTCAAGTGGTTCCTTTCGTATTATTTAATTAAGTTTCCCTGTTCACGTGTATCCGAAAGTCACAACTGAAGGGATCCAAGTCACAGTCGCTAAGTACGGGGAAAACGCAATTATTGTCATCTTCAATTGAAATTGTTCTAAATGTGATTACTTTTTACTTTAAATAAAATCAAGTTCATTGGCTTTATTAGTCTGAATGAAAATTACATTTCGGCCAAAATGGTCATTGTCAGTTAATGATTAATGACTGTGTACATAGTTAATTTTCGTGCAAAAGAGATTATTTTGTAAAAAGTGAATCGGACTTCGAATTAAAATGAAAGTTCGACGTTCCAACAATAAAATACACAACGACTGAGCGCTTATCGCACTCGATCGGGGTTGCGTCACCAAGCAAGTCGCTACCAGCGTAATTTAAACGGCCTTAAATTACTTGTATTATATAACTAAAACTTAAGAACTGAGAGGTTGGTAGTTTTATGAAATAAAACCAAATTTGAGACATAATCATCCAATTATTACTGGTAAAAATGATACAATGACGACACATCTGTATCACGCAGCTGCAAGGAAGGGGAGAAGAAAAAAATGTAGTGTAGTTTTCACAAATAAAAGAATTGCAACATCGTAGAACAAAGATTAACACAACATATGGGGTTTACACACGTTGCTTTAACAAAGAACTTCGATCTTTTGCTAGTAACATTAAAAGAATATTTTTTTTTTTTACTTTTCAGTCGAAGTAGTTGCCATTATTCCACAAACAACTCAACTGAAATAACATTAGGAGTTATTACACAGAAGATCGTAAGCAGGAGTACCACCTTTGTGATTTATTCCAAAGATAGTCTTACTGTTTGCTCTGCATCACTGCGGTGGTGTCACCTATGGCCTGGAGAGGCGACAGCCCGCAGTGCACATCTGAGTTGTGTACTGTTGGGGTCCAGGGGCATACCATACGAATATTTACACTTTTGATCAGTAAATGGTTATATGTTGCACGTCTTCGATTTTTGTCATGTCTATTTTCTTCTAGACTATGGATCGGAAGGTTCTGGATTCGATACCACATCAGTCAGTCTTAGCACTTGTACCTGTCACTTATCTGTGTGTAGGGTCAAACACCATAGTTGTAAATTGAAGCTTAATACTATCTTCTCTCTGCCTTCGTCCATTTATTTTTCCATGCTTGGAATGCATTTACCATAGAAGCATGATCAGAACGCCGACAAAAGTAAATCAGTACCCAGAAAAACCACCTCTGGCCGTAATAACGGCCTTGACACGCCTGGTCATTGAGTCAAACAGAGCTTGGATGGCGTGTACAGGTATAGTTGCCCATGCAGCTTCAACACGATACCACAGTTCATCAAGAGTAGTGACTGGCGTATTGTGACGAGCCAATTGCTCGGCCACCATTGACCAGACGTTTTCAATTGGTGAGAGATCTGGAGAATGTGCTGGCCAGGGCAGCAGTCGAACATTTTCTGTATCCAAGAAGGCCCGTACAGGACCTGCAACATGCAGCCGTACATTAGCCTGCTGAAATATGGGGTGTCGCAGGGATCGAATGAAGGGTAGAGCCACGGGTCGTAACACAGCTGAGATGTAACGTCCACCGCGATGTCGCCAAACACGGATGCGACTATCATAATGCTGTAAACAGAATCTGGATTCATCCGAAAAAATGACGTTTTGCCACACCTTTCGAAGATAAAGAAAACACAAACACACACAAAACAACAAAACACACAGAAAGGGAGAGAGAGAGAGAGAGAGAGAGAGAGAGAGAGAGTGAGGGAGAGAGAGAGAGAAATCGTACATTGCGAGATTGAGGTTAACGAAAAGGTGTGTGATAATACAACGATCAATGCATTTCAAGCGAGCTACTGTGTAAGTTCATAGTTTTCTTGTGCACTACTTTATCAGAAACCGACGTTATGTCTCATCAACAATAATGACTAGTTTCACAAAAGAGTAACCAATCGAAAATTAAATATTGGCCGCTGATTTATAGAATTTATGCTTTTACCTAAACCAGATTACAACGATTTACAATCTATTAGCGTGCTTTAGATGTTGGTAGCACCGTATGGCAAAAACTGACCTGAGTTGTAAAAATATTTCTTAGCTGGTGAACGTCGTAAATTCTGGTCTTCGTCAAGCGCGAAGTGTTTAAAACACGGCACTGTTTTTAATTTTTAATCGGGCAAAGCATAATCACAATATGCAGTCGTGTGTACAATCATCTCGCTGTATTGTGTGCCCCAAGCATTAAAGACCTACCTCTTTATTACGACTGTGCGGCGCGTGAGCGAAATGAAACTAAATGAGATTCAAAGTTTTAATAGCTTCACGCTAGATTACGAGCGACTTTTATTGCACCCTTCTCCGACGCAAATACTTTTTACGACCCCACATCATTAACGTTTTTGCAGCTCTAAAGCATTTGATTAAAATCAACCCTAAATAATTACAAAACATTCAGAAAACATCTAGAAAACAAAAAATGAGGGATTACCTTTTTCACATGACAGAAACAATCAAATGGATGTACAGGGATTCGGAAACAGCCGTTGCTGGTAGTGAAGTTTTTAAGAAAATGTGCTGTTTGTCTTAAAAACACCTGAGTTAAAATGCGACTGGTGCAGTAGACTGAAAATACTCGCTGAATTTGTCTAATATATGATGACTGCTTCATATGCTAGCAACCAAGTAATAATTACTGACAGTGAACACGCCTTGAAAAGGCCTCTTATAATTTCAACATTGTAACTAATCAGGATCATTCTAGTGCTGTAAACAAACTTTCTAAAGCTATAGTATTTAAACAATCAGATCGAATTACGTGTAAAACAAAAGTGAAAGAAACAAATAGGAAAGGCCTATTCATGCAACTGCACCGTCCAGTTGCATAAATGTGACCAGCGCCTATGTTCGACATCAGCGTGTAATACACTACTGGCCATTAAAATTGCTAAAATGGCTCTGAGCACTATGGGACTTAACTTCTGAGGTCATCAGTTCCCTAGAACTTAGAACTACTTAAACCTAACTAACCTAAGGACATCACACACATCCATGCCCGAGGCAGGATTCGAACCTGCGACCGTAGCAGTCGCGCGGTTCCGGACTGCGCGCCTAGAACCGCTAGACCACCGCGACCGGCTTAAAATTGCTACGCCACGAAGATGACGTGCTACAAATGCGAAATTTAACCTACAGGAAGAAGATGCTGTGATATGCAAATTATTAGCTTTTCAGGGCATTCACACATAGTTGGCGCCGGTGGCGACATCTACAACGTGCTAACATGAGGAAAGTTTCCAACCGATTTCTCATACGCAAACAGCAGTTGATCGCCGTTGCCTGGTGAAACGTTGTTGTGATGCCTCGTGTAAGGAGGAGAAATGCGTACCTCCACGTTTCCGACTTTGATAAAGGTCGAATTGTAGCCTATCGCGATTGTGGTTTATCGTATCGCGCCATTGCTGCTCGCGTTGGTCGAGATCCAATGACTGTTAGCAGAATATGGAATCGGTGGGTCCAGGAGGGTAATACAGAACGCCGTGCTGGATCCCAACGGCCACGTATCACTAGCAGTCGAGATGACAGGCATCTTATCCGCATGGCTGTAACGGATCATGCAGCCACATCTCGATCCCTGAGTTAACAGATGGGGACGTTACAATACAACAACCGTCTGCACGAACAGTTCGACGACGTTTGCAGCAGCATGGACTATCAGCTCGGAGACCATGGCTGCGGTTACCCTTGACGCTGCATCAGAGACAGGAGCGCCTGCGATGGTGTACTCAACGACGAACCTGGGTGCACGAATGGCAAAACGGAATTTTTTCGGATGAATCCAGGTTGTGTTTACAGCATCATGATGGTCGCATCCGTGTTCGGCGAGATCGCGGTGAACGCACATTGGAACCGTGTATTCGTGATCGCCATGCTGCCGTATCACCTGGCGTGATGGTATGGGGTGCCATTGGTTACACGTCTCGGTCACCTCTTGTTCGCAATGACGGCATTTTGAACAGTGGACGTTACATTTCAGATGTGGTTCTGCCCTTCATTCGATCCCTGCGAAACCGTACATTTCAGCAGGATAATGCACGACCGCATGTTGCAAGTCCTGTACAGGCCTTTCTGGATACAGAAAATGTTCTACTGCTGCCCTGGCCAGCACATTCTCCAGATCTCTCACCAATTGCAAACGTCTGGTCAATGGTGGACGAGCAACTGGCTCGTCACAATACGCCAGTCACTACTCTTGATGAACTGTGGTATCGTGTTGAAGCTGCATGGACAGCTGTAGCTATACACGCCATCCAAGCTCTGTTTGACTCAATGCCCAGGCGTGTCAAGGCCGCTATTACTTACAGAGGTGGTTGTTCTGAGTACTGATTTCTCAGGATCTATGCACCCAATGCATGAAAATGTAATCACATGTCAGTTCTAGTATAATATATTTGTCCAATGAATACCCGTTTATCATCGGCATTTCTTCTTGGTGTAGCAATTTTAATGGCCAGTAGTGTAACTATTCATAAACGGCGGGTGGCAGCACTAGCATTGGAGGGGATATACTACGTGTCGGGGGGAACGGAGAAAACAGTACAGTTGTTCCCGTAATGCGGGAACGGAGCAATTTATTGACGTCAGTAAGTGTGTGATCATTGGCTTTCGGGCCAGGGGTGGCAGCATTTCCGAAGCGGCCATGTTTGTAGACGGTTCGCGTGCGGCCATGGTTAAGTATGCCGTGCGTGGCAAAATGGCGCTACGCAAAAACGACTCCGAGGCAATTGTGGTGCATCATGGGCCATAGATGACAGGAGAGAACGGCGGCTGTGGAGATATGTAGGAGCGAGTAGACGTGCAACTGTTGAGCAACTGATAGTCCAAATGAAACAAGGGGCTACCAATAGCGTCTCCCCGACAACTGTTGTGCATATGGATCTCAGCAGCAGTCGCCTGGCTGATACACCCAGGCTGTCTGTTGTTCGTGCCGATGAATGCAACTGAATGTCCACTGGATGGTCACAGGTGGCCTTTTAAAAAGAAACACGTTTTATACTCCATGGGGTCAGACGACCGCTGATGTGAAGGCGTGAAACGTCTGAAAGCAAACACCGTGCAACAGTCGTTTGAAGGGTCCAGGACGGGGAAGGAGCGTTATCGTATGGGGAATGTTTTCATGCCATTCCTTGGGTGATCTTGTCATTCTGGAAGCATAGAGTATGGATCTACACAAGCATATGCATCTGTCCTTGGGGATGTCCACGCATACATGCAGTTGTTTTTGCTCGGCAACACGGCACCCACCAGCAGGACAATGAAACGTGTCACAGAGCTCGCGGTGTATGTGCGTAGCTCTAAGAGCACCAGAATGAGTTTACCGTACTCCCCTGGGTACCAAATTTCCTGTATTTAAATCAAATCGGTAATCTGTGACACCACCTCGATCGGGCTGTTGGCGTCATGGATCCTCAACCGAGAAATCTAGCGCCGACTACGGTATTGGAGTCGACATGGCTCCATATCTTTGTTGGTATCTTCCAGAACCTCACTATCTTCACTGCACATCTCTCAGCTTCCTAGGTACCAAATTCCCCGGATTTGAACCCAATCTGTAATCTGTGGCACCACCTCGATTGGGCTGTTGGCGTCATGGATCCTCAACCGAGAAATCTAGCGCCGACTACGGTATTGGAGTCGGCATGGCTCCATATCTTTGTTGGTATTTTTCAGAACCTCACTGACTATCTTAACTGCACATCTCGCAGCTTCCTAGGTACCAAATTCCCCGAATTTAAACCCAATCTGTAATCTGTGGCACCAACTCGATCGGGCTGTTGGCATCATAGATCGTCAACCGAGTAATCTAGCGCCGACTATGGTACTGGAGGCGGCATAGCTCCATATCTTTGTTGGTATCTTCCAGAATCACACTGACTATCTTACTGCATATCTCGCAGCTTCCTGGGAACTAAATGACCCGGATTTAAACCCAATCTGTAATCCGTGGCACCAACTCGATCGGGCTGTTGGCATCATGGATCGTCAACCGAGGAATCTAGCGCCGACTATGGTACTGGAGTCGGCATGGCTCCATATCTTTGTTGGTATCTTCCAGAACCTCACTGACTATCTTACTGCACATCCAACAGCTTCCTAGGTACCAAATTTCTCGGATTTAAAACCAATCTGTAACCTGTGGCACAACCTCAAATGGGCTATTGGCGTCATGGATCTTCAACAGAGAAATCTATCGGCGACTATGGTACTGGAGTCGGCATGGCTCCATATCTTTGTTGGTATCTTCCAGAACCTCACTGACTATCTTACTGCACATCTCGCAGCTTCCTTGGTACCAAATTCCCCGAATTAAAACCCGATCTGTAATCTGTGGCACCACCTCGATCTGGCTGTTGGCATCATGGATCGTCAACGGAGGAATCTAGCACCGACTATGGTACTGGAGTCGGCATGGCTCCATATCTTTGTTGGTATCTTCCAGAACCTCACTGACTGTCTTACTGCACATCTCGCAGCTTTCTAGGTGCCAAATTCCCCGGATTTAAACCCAATCTGTAATCTGTGGCAACACCTCGATCGAGCTGTTGGCGTTATGGATCCTCAACCGAGAAATCTAGCGCCGACTATGGTACTGGAATCGGCATGGCTCCATATCTTTGTTGGTATCTTCCAGAACCTCACTGACTATATTACTGCACATCTCGCAGCTTCCTAGGTACCAAATTTCCCGGATTTAAAACCAATCTGTAATCTGTGGCACAACCTCAAACGGGCTATTGGCGTCATGGATCTTCAACAGAGAAATCTAGCGCCGACTATGGTACTGGAGTCGGCATGGCCCCATATCATTGTTGATATCTTCCAGAACCTCAGTGACTATCTTACTGCGCGTCTCGCAGCTTCCTGGCTACATTCTAGCTTATGACAGGTGGTCACATTAATGTGACTGGAACGTGTATTTACATGAAAGGTAAGCAGCTGCTGAGAACGTAGTGAGACACGGTTGTAGCCTGTCCTTGATGTACATTAAGCAGACAGTAAGGGAAACCAAGGGAAAATTAGGAAATGAAATTAAAGTTCAAGGAGAAGAAATAGAAACTTAGAGTTGCCGATGGCATTGTAAATCTGCCAAAGACGGTGAAGGCCTAGCAGGAAGAACAGTTGAATGTAATGGATAGTGTCTTGAAAAGAGGTTATAAGATGGACTTCGAAAAAAGTAAAAGAAGGGTCATGGAATGTAGCATGTAACATAGATATAAATGCTAGGAAGTCTTTTCTGACTGTATTTATAAGGAGTGTTTTGTTGCACAGAAGTGAAAAGTGGAGTAAAAGCATTTCAGTAAAGAAGGTAATAGAGCGTTTGAAATTATATGGTATAACTAATGAGGAGTCACTGTATCGAACTGAGGAAATAAGAAATTTGTGGCTCAATTTGACTAAAAGAAGGAATCATAAGAGGCATGAAGAAATCGTCATTTGATAATGGAAGGAATTGTTGTTAGTGAAATGTGTAGAAGGAGGCCAAGGTTTGAGTACAGCAAGCAGGTGTAAGCGGATGTATGTTGCACTGTTAATACAGAGATGAGGATTCTTGCGCAATATAGAATAGCATGAAGATCTCCGCCAAACCAGTAAATTGGAAATTTGTGGTAAGGTCTTATGGGACCAAACTGCTGATGTCATCGGTCCCTAAGCCTACACACTACTTAATCTAGCTTTAACTTACGCTATGGACGACACACACACACATGCCCGAGGGAGGACTCGAACCTCCGACGGGGGAAGCCGCACGGACCGTGATAACGCATCTAAGATCGCGCGGCTACCTCGCGCGGTGTCAAACCAGTCTTCAGACTGAAGAGCGCAACAACAGCACATGGGGTAGCTCCCATGACTGCAAGAGGAACAGAACACTCGAAATAACATAGGAATATTCAGCTAGGCTAACGATTCTCTGTGCACGGAAATTTGATAAAGGCGGGAAGAGAGAGTACCGCGCCAGTAGGCCCTGTGTGGAAATAAGATACCGATCCTAAGATAATGGATAGAAAGAAGACATTAGAAAGCAGCAGTGATGGTTCAAAAAAAAAAAAAAAAAAAAAAAAAACAACAGCAAGGAACTCAGGTAGATGGAGGGAAAGACAGTTAACTAATAACAGGAATTATAGATGGAAGAAAAAGACAATTTCAATGAGAAGCTGTATAACACTGTACCTTAGTACGAGTGTATTTGATCCCCATCTGAGAAACTAATTGCCACAGGAAACTGCAAAAGATACAATACGATACGCGATTGGAGTTGTTGTTTTGATCTGAGCAACATAGGTACTGCAATTTTTTTTTATCCGCAGACATCGGGCAAGCGACTCTCAAAATTTATCCCCTTTTCGTAAATGTACATAATGAATATACGAGTGCAGGTTGTAGACATATTGTTGACGACATATGGAAGCTTCGGTCTGGCCGTGAGAAGTGTTCCGCTAGTCTAATCAGTATTTGCCACCAGCGAGAGGCATTGCGCTCACCATCGGTGCAGTCCGTCTTGTGAATCAGTATGCCTCGTCAGGTACTGTGAAGCGTCGAGAGCGAACGCTCTACTACTCTCCTGAGATAGCTCCATTGTTTTAAGGCGCAACAGAGCCTTTCGTGGTGGGCAGGGACTTTAACAGCGTCTTACGCAGTGAGGATCACCATGTCCCGTGTCCAGCCCTTCATGCTATGGTCAGACACCTCGCTTTGCATTATACATGGACACTAATTCACGGTGACCGACGTGGATACACACACATCAGCCATTCGGCCAACAGGTTGGACAAGATTTACGTCTCCTGAGGTCTTCGGGCAGCGACTATCGTTGCCGAGCTGTGGCCCACTTCGTTCACCGACCAGCAGGCCTTCATCTGCGCCGTGACTCTGCCAAGACAACAGACGAGCCGTAGTAGAGGACCCTGGACTCTTAAGTGAACATTCGCCGGGAAGAGGCTTGTCGTGTAGCTGTTACTGATATCTGGCATTTATGTGAGTGACGGCGTCCTACCCGTAATTCCACGACACAATGGTGGACACACTGCGCCAAACCAGTTCTTCGCCGCATGCTCATGGCGTGTGGACGAGACAGGCGCTTTTCCTCCGATCGACCTCTGAGGTTTACTACACTGTCTTGCGAGAACTAGAGTCGCAACAACCTTCGCCAGAGCGCCAAACGGTCGTCCACAGGACACAGCAACGGCTTCTCCAGATCACAGCTGACAGATCTACATCTACATCTACATCTAAATCCATACTCCGCAAGCCACCTGACGGTGTGTGGCGGAGGGTACATTGAGTACCTCTATCGGTTCTCCCTTCTACTCCAGCCTCGTATTGTTGGTGGAAAGAAGGATTGTCGGTATGCTTCTATGTGGGCTCTAATCTCTCTGATTTTATCCTCATGGTCTCTTGGCGAGGGAGCAATATACTGCTTGACTCTTCGGTGAAGGTATGTTCTTGAAACTTCAACAAAAGCCCGTACCGAGCTACTGAGCGTCTCTCCTGCAGAGTCTTCCACTGGAGTTTATCTATCATCTCCGTAAAGCTTTCGCGATGACTAAATGATCCTGTAACGAAGCGCGCTGCTCTCCGTTGGATCTTCTCTATCTCTTCTATCAACCCTATCTGGTACGGATCCCACACTGCTGAGCAGTATTCAAGCAGTGGGCGAACAAGCGTACTGTAACCTACTTCCTTTGTTTTCGGATTGCATTTCCTTAGGATTGTTCCAATGAATCTCAGTCTGGCATCTGATTTACCGACGATCAACTTTATATGATCATTCCATTTTAAATCACTCCTAATGCCTACTCCCAGATAATTTATGGAATTAACTGCTTCCAGTTGCTGATCTGCTATTTTGTAGCTAAATTATAAGGGATCTATCTTGCTATGTATTCGCAGCACATTACACTTGTCTACATTGAGATTCAATTGCCATTCCCTGCACCATGCGTCAATTCGCTGCAGATCCTCCTGCATTTCGGTACAATTATCCATTGTTACAACCTCTCGATATACCACAGCATTATCCGCAAAAAGCCTCAGTGAACTTACTATGTTATCCACAATGTCATTTATGTATATTGTGAATAGCAACGGTGCTACGACACTCCCCTGCGGCACACCTGAAATCACTCTTAGTTCGGAAGACTTCTCTCCATTGAGAATGACATGCTGCGTTCTGTTATCTAGGAACTCTTCAATCCAATCACACAATTGGTCTGATAGTCCATGTGCTCTTACTTTGTTCATTAAACGACTGTGGGGAACTGTATCGAACGCCTGGCGGAAGTCAAGAAACACGGCATCTACCTGTGAACCCGTGTCTATGGCCCTCTAAGTCTCGTGGACGAATAGCGCGAGCTGGGTTTCACACGACCGTCTTTTTTGAAACCCATGCTGATTCCTACAGAGTAGATTTCTAGTCTCCAGAAAAGTCATTATACTCGAATATAATACGTGTTCCCAAATTCTACAACTGACAGACGTTAGAGATATAGATCGGATGGCATGCGGGTTTGAGCGAGACTGCAAAATTCCATCCCAGAGGAACAAGCTTCTCTTTATCATATCGTCAGAGAACGGACATCTTAAGAGGTGACTAATCACTGCAGTTATTTCGGCGGATGGGCAAAGTGCAGAGACACAACGCCATCTCCCGTGTCCTCACAGATTATTACCGCAGTCTCTACCTAGCGGGTCAACGGCCTGACTATAACGTTGAGGACGCCCTGCACGGGTAGGGCGCAAGGCGATGCCACATTCTTGGAGGCCGTCATGTGGGAAGAAACGCACATGCCCCTGTCGTCGGGCGCGAGAAACAAATCCTCTGGACCTGATGGTCTTTTCTGAGCTGATGGGGGAAGTTTGGCGCCAGATGTGCTGCGAAATCCTGGATCCACTCTTTCGCGTACCACGCTCCCCCCGCCCCCCCTCCCACCCGCCAACGAATTTTTTGGAGAGCATGATCGTCCCTACTGTGCCAAAACGAAATTCGCCCGCATAGTTCTTGCTCGCCTCCTCGCTGTTGCCAAAGATGCCATTCATGCCGACCAAACACGTCTGGGAGGTGGCAGTAATATACACACGGAGCGAAGCTCTAATAGAGATGCGGTGGCGCTCATGTTGGCATGCCGCTTAGAAGGTGCCCTTGTGGCTGTTGACCTAGACCACGCATTTGACTGGGTTGAGCACCACTTCTTGCAGGCTGTCTTAGAGAAGATGGAATTCTCCCAATATCGGCAGGTGTGGTTCTCCGTCTTATCCACGGTGCCTCCTTCCACAGTCTTGGTCAATGGCTACCGCTCGCCACCGTTCACTATTGAACGCTCAGTGCGACAAGGATGCCCTGTGCTAACCTCTCTTTGCCGCTGCCCTCGAGCCTGCACTTCATGGTCTACGACAGCTTTTGGAGGGCATTCGCAATATGAGTTTAAAATGTTATTCCTACGCGGACGATGTAATTGCCTTGGTGAGGTCGGCAGAAGATATTGTGAGGGGCCCGATTTTGTAATATATTTCATGAAAAATGACATTAAATGGTTATCACATGTAGAAGACATTGTATCTTTGACACCACTGAACCAAAGGTGTTGCCTGATGGCAGAATCGATTGTAAGTAGGGGCGCGCGGAGTGCAGTAGCAGTTCCCGTTGCACTCTGTTAAAGATAGGATGTAAGACTTTAAGCTAGTGGCTAGCTGTGCGAATTTATCTGTTGGCCATGGACACAGCATAATACAGTTTTGTAAGGTAATGAAATTTTGTATACTTAGTTTTAAGTATGCAGCAACGCAATGTGGATCTTGCTAATTTTACAGTAGTGACCCTTCAATGTAGGAACGAAGTATTCATCATCATGTTTAATGTATAGGTTGATTTGGTATACACGATTTTGTGTGTTTTGTAATCCTGGTACAGACAAGTTAAATTTTGGAATCTGTTTTGTTAAACGATGTTAGACTTTTTGTCATGTAACAATCCAAGTGTGTTTAATCACGTCAGTAAGTGAGAATTGTAGAACAATTGAGAAGTTCACTGATTTTGAAGTTAATGTAAAATGTTTCATATTAGATTTTGTGAAGGAAAAACTTTATTTTGAATACAATTTCCGAACTGAAGCATTCGGTCTTAGCATATCCCGGTATCAGTACCTCATCCTCTTCCATGTCGTGTTTGTTTAAATCCAATGAGTATTTTTTAAAAAGAAATCATTTTTCAATCAGAGTCAGAAAAATATTAATGTGCCAGAATCAGACAAGTATTAATGTTTGAAACAGTTTCAATACGGGCGGCATTGCACAGCTCTGAATCAATATCCAAAATTATCACTGAAAATTTGCAAGGTTGTTCATTTACCACTAATCTACTGACATTATTTGCAGCAAGCTGTTTTACGGCCGGCATTGCACTTCACTGAGCCAGGATTGAATATTTTGTATGCCTACTGTGGAGAGAACAGTTTACCAAGATGCAAACTGCGTTGCTGCATACTTAAAACTAAAAATATAAAATTTCATTACTTTAAAAAACTGTATCATGCTGTGTCCATAGGCCAACAGCTAACTTCTCACAGCTAGCCACTAGCTTAAAGTCTTGCATCCTACCTTTAGCAGAGCGCAACGGCAACTCCTACTGCGCTCCGCGCCCCTACTTACAATCGATTCTGCCACTCAGGCAACATCTTTGGTTCAGTGGTGTTGAAGATACAATCTCTTCTACATATGATAACCATTTCATGTCATTTTTTATGAAATATGTTACAAGTGGGCCCCTCACAATATATGTACGGAGCTCACGTGGTTTCAGCGATACGACGAGGTGGCCGGGAAGTCGCACTACATGGATGTGGGCAGAGGACTGAATATGAGTACACCAGTACTCATTACCAAGATCCCGGTGATGAAATGTTTGGGAGTAACCTTCCGTGGGAATGTGCAGCGTACAGCGGCAGACACGTATCGCAGACTACTTAATGTGATTCGCACGCAAGTTCGTCTCCATACCTTTAGAACACTTGACTTGATCATGCGGGTACATTTTGTCAACGGTCTACCTCGCTCCGAAACTTAATCATTACACACACGTTCTTCCAATGGCCGCTATGGTAGCTGCCAAGTTCCAGGCTGCCTCAGGTCACATCGTCGGCTACGCCAGGGTGTTCAAGAACCGTTACTAGAGACTAATGCTGTCCACACATACAGGCGGCATTACAATGATGAACGTGCAAAATACGGCGCGCGCTCTGTTTCTGCGGACGATGCATCGCCTGTGTACTTCGGACAAGGATACCCTCCCTGCTACACTGATTGAGGACGTGGCGCCTCAATTCCTCCGGCCGCGCTGTCTCACATTCACACCTATCTGGTCGACAGGAGTTATCTACTGAATGTCCTACCGACCACGCGGGCTCCTAGAATCAAAGACTTCTACCGCTATTATCAATGGACACTGCCTGCCAATGTGATGAACGCCGATATCCGGCGGTTGGCTGGAGACGGTTGTGGAGTAACATACACTCGCCTTCCCACCGCGATGAGGGCGCTGTGGTATGCCATAACGACTGAAAAATTCCGCACCCGTCAACGCTTACACATGATACATCTTGCGAAGGTTCCTCTCTGCACCAGATGCACCGCTGTCGACACCGATGTGCACCGTTTCGTTTGTGGTGCGGCTACCGACTACTGGCTCCTCGCACGGCGCATGTTGGCACTGTTGCTGCGACGGACGCCTCAGTCAGTAGAGCCCACCGAACTGATCCACCCTGACGTCAGTTACTACCCTGCTACTCGTCATAACACCACGGTGTAGGTTAAGAGTATGGCATTGCAATACATTTTTAGTGAGAGCGGTGCAGGGTTGTTATGTTTTTGGCACTATTTACCGAGCAACTAAACGGTTTTATGGCACAAGGCGTCGTATGATTTGCTCTTTGCGAATTACTTCGGGTCGTTGTTTACGCGCCCTCTAGATCGTTGGGATGTACCGGGGATTGAAATATAGCACATAATGGATTGATGAGACACATCAATGATAATTATAGGGTGTTTCATCCTCGCTGGACTATAGCTCGTTCTATTCGTCCACGAGACTCAGAGGGCCACAGACACGGGTTCCCAGGTAGATGCCGTGTTTCTTGACTTCCGCAAGGCGTTCGATACAGTTCCCCACAGTCGTTTAATGAACAAAGTAAGAGCATATGGAATATCAGGCCAATTGTATGATTGGATTGAATAGTTCCTAGATAACAGAACGCAGCATGTTATTCTCAATGGAGAGAAGTCTTCCGAAGTAAGAGTGATTTCAGGTGTGCCGCAAGGGAGTGTCGTAGGACCGTTGCTATTCACAATATACGTAAACGACCTTGCAGATAACATCGGAAGTTCACTGAGGCTTTTTGCGGATGATGCTGTGGTATATCGAGAGGTTGTAACAATGGATAATTGTACTGAAATGCAGGAGGATCTGCAGCCAATTGACGCATGGTGCAGGGAATGGCAACTGAATCTCAATGTAGACAAGTGTAATGTGCTGCGAATACATAGAAAGAAAGATTCCTTATCATTTAGCTACAACATAGCAGGTCAGCAACTGGAAGCAGTTAATTCGATAAATTATCTGGGAGTAAGCATTAGGAGTGATTTAAAATGGAATGATCATATAAAGTTGATCATCGGTAAAGCAGATGCCAGACTGAGATTCATTGGAACAATCCTAAGGAAATGCAATCCGAAAACAAAGGAAGTAGGTTACAGTACACTTGTTCGCCCACTGCTTGAATACTGCTCAGCAGTGTGGGATCCGTACCAGATAGGGTTGATAGAAGAGATAGAGAAGATCCAACGGAGAGCAGCGCGCTTCGTTACAGGATCATTTAGTAATTGCGAAATCTTTACGGAGATGATAGATAAACTCCAGTGGAAGACTCTGCAGGAGAGACGCTCAGTAGCTCGGTACGGGCTTTTGTTGAAGTTTCGAGAACATACCTTCACCGAAGAGTCAAGCAGTATATTGCTCCCTCCTACGTATATCTCGCGAAGAGACCACGAGGATAAAATTAGGGAGATTAGAGCCCACACAGAGGTATACCGACAATCTTTCTTTCCACGAACTATACGAGACTGGAATAGAAGGAAGAACCGATAGAGGTACTCAAAGTACCCTCCGCCACACACCGCCAGGTGGCTTGCGGAGTATGGATGTAGATGTAGATGTAGACATCCCGCCGTCTGACTGCCATGGACACCCCTGGAAGAAGATTAAGAAAATAAAAATAAAACATAACAACCAAAAATGAAAAAAATATAATAAAGTGTTGTACCCTTTCCTTTTCCTTTTTTAAAGAAAATGCTCGGAAGTGCATTTAATTTTTGTTCGTGAGCGGAGCCTGAAGTGGTGGCAAACAACCGTCCTACTTAGCTTTTAGGATGTAAGTGGCGGTGGCACTAGCTTTGTTTTTTCCAACGCCTGAAATGGAAGAGGTCTAAGGAAGAAAATAAAAAGAAAACAAAACAAAAAACTGTACTGTGTGTGATTCGGCTCTGAGCTTAGATGAAATAAAATTTATTCTGTTCCGAAAAATGCGACCGGGCGCGATGAGTGGGATATCCAAGTTCGAGTCTCGGTCCAGCACAAATTTTTATTGTCGTCATTCCATTACACAGCTGGTGGTTGTCCATATTCGCAACTACGAACACATTTCATGTACTGCAAAAAGGTGACTTTCCGACTGTGTATAGACAATAATTTGGATTGCGCTAGTTTAAAAATCAGCAGCGGTTACAAAATGTGTTCTACAAGAATATCTTTCCATGGTCCATGAAATGTATCATCAAACAAAGAGTTCCTTTAAAAACAGGATAATGGAACCTTTGCTTGATCAATATCCTTCTACGTTAATCGTTCTTCCGCTTACTGTATATGCAAGAAGTGAGTTTCATCTAAAGATGCCTTCAAATGTCACATATTGTTTATTCCCATGACGTTCAGAGAATGTTTTACTGGACAGTGCATACTTGCAACCTTCGACACCCACCAGGAATAAATTGGCTTGCTACCAGCTTCATAATGTGACAATTTTTAAATGTGAATACGAAACTGGAAATCACTAAGCTCCAGTTACCCTTTAAATTTGAAGGAGAAAAACTGGCAATATTAATAAACGACAGCCGCTGATTTTTTGATAACTTTTAGCAACAAGAAAAGAAGACAGAATGCAGGCGGTAATGTCCCACGCATTTTACAATTACAAATCTCAAACGATAAACTCCCACAGTGTATACCCACATCGGTGAAAAACCGTTATCAGCAATTATCAAAAATGGCTCTGAGCACTATGGGACTCAACTTCTGTGGTCATTAGTCCCCTAGAACTTAGAACTAGTTAAACCTAACTAACCTAAGGACATCACAAACATCCAAGCCCGAGGCAGGATTCGAACCTGCGACACTAGCGGTCTTGCGGTTCCAGACTTCAGCGCCTTTAACCGCACGGCCACTTCGGCCGGCCAGCAATAATCAAGATTTTCCTTACTGTTAAGGATGGCATATAAAACATAATTAAATCAACGACACGGAAAAATAATTGAACTAAATGAGAAACAATTGTGTGAGGAACAATGAAATCGATTATGTGTTTGTTTCACTAGTGTTTCTTCATGGAAGCGGATTCTGCGTAATGTCTATAATGGGTGAAAGATATATATATACTTGAAACCACGATGAAAGTTCTCATTTAATTTAAACCGTATAAAAATATGAAAAATAACTGAACACCGAAATAATTTTCGCAGGATTACAAGACAAGTTGAAAAATCTCGAAAGAGATGGACTTGGCCATTGTTGGAAAAAGCCAGAGGATGTATATTCTTTGAAAGTGAGAAAGACGTAGACCTCTTGGACTGAACTGTCCGGCGTTGCTATTGAATGGTGGCCACTAGTTTATGAATTTAAGATTATAAATGTGAATATAAGATACCTAACCACATTTAGTTGTCCATAGACGTTAAAAAGCCATCTGTGGGTTTGTTTTCGTGATGTATATAAGAAACATTGTTGGCAGGAATATTTGCCTGATTAATGGCGTGTAATGGCGAGCTGCACTCCCACAAAAAAGTTCATCAAGAGGTCTTTCTTTAAAGCGTAAGCGATCATTTAGAAACACTCCTAGAAAAAATAAAGCTGCTTCAATCTCTTTCCCTCTTATCACCCCCACACCCCCCAGACACAGATGCACACAAACACACAGGCCTCAACGGACCATTACCCCCTCTAAAATTCCCTCCTCCAGATCAATTCGGAAGAGATGCTGGGAAATAGCAAGGGGTGGACGGTGTTAATTGCACCCTCGGAATACCATTCAATAACCATGCAGATGGGATGGAAATGCAGACAGTGGCATCTGCATTTTAATGAAGAACATCACGTTGGAACGCGACCCAATTTTTCCTAAGAAAACACTCGCTTTGTAACACAGACATGTGGTAGCTTCAAAATCCAGTGGACCATAAGCCTAAGAATTATTGAATACTAACTAAAACCTAAAATGATTTGTTGTATGTAATATATGACTGACCTCTACAGAAGAAAGATAATGTTTCTCAGTACAGTGAATCTAGGGAACAAGTTAACATCGTTAAATAGGAATTTGATCTGTTGGCTCATATACGAGTAAGATTCAAAATAAACGGTAATGACATATAGCCCATACTAGTTTTTCTTCCTTGCAGAACAACGAATGTTATTAACTTGTAAAGACTTCGTGTCATGCGTGACTGTGATGGTCTTCATTGTAACAATGAAATAAAATGTATACGTAACACTATTTAATTATTATTAAGTCCAATGAATGGAATGATTGAGTATACGTATAATTTATAGAATCCTGATCAGAAAACTTATAAACAAAAAGTAATAAAACGCAAAAAAGTGTACGAATAAATAACGCACTGCAGGCAAAAGTTCTCAGCTACTGCAATGAACTCCTGTAAACAATAGAAGGACTGTGCCACGACAAAACCTTTCAGTTTGCATTTGACTATTCGGGATTTATCAGCCATTCTTTTTTAAGTGCTGCTGGAAGCCTAATGAAGATAAAACCCTATGAATGTGTACAAATTTCCGTATAATTCCTAAGGAAGCGTTACGCAAATGTAATTCGTTTTCTTGCGTAGTGTTCACAGAATGAATGTTGCTTTTTCTTATGAATTAGTCAATATTGTGAACAAAAAATCCCGTGACGGCATATATGTACAGGGACCGCACAATTGCGATTTCGAGACGTCTGAAAACTGTCTACACGAAGTTTGCGGAATGACATCGCAGATCAGTGTGACCACCTGCTTCTGGGCTAAGAATATATTTCGTGAGTGCACAGAGGTGCCCCAAAATATAACACCATGCAAGATAATACAATAAAAGTAAACAAGCAATGGTGTTTCAGGATCAGCGACACTGCAGACAACAATATTTGTAGAAAGAAATTTTCACTCTACAGAGGAGTGTGCGCTGATATGAAACTTCCGGGCAAATTAAAACTGTGTGCCGGACCGAGAGTCGAACTCGGGACCTTTGCCTTTCGGAGGCAAGTGCTCTACCGACGTTTTTTTTAATATCATTTTGTTCGTCTTTGTTATTTGTATCTGCTCGAGGCGGATGTCGCAAGACACCCGTTTCAGTTCGTCGTTGATCCATTAACTCAGTTTTTTTATTGCAGAGGGCAGCTAACCCTCTGACCGAACACGCTGAGTTACCGTGCCGGCAAACCGACTGAGCTACCCAAGCACGACTCACGGCCCGTCCTCACAGCTTTAATTCCGCCAGTACCTCGTTTCCTACCTTCCACACTTCACAGAAGCTCTCCTGCGAACCTAGCAGAACTAGCACTCCTGGAAGAAAGTATATTGCGGAGACATGGCTTAGCCACAGCCTTAGGGTTGTTTCTAGAATGAAATTTTCACTCTACAGCGGAGTATTTGGTTTCCGCACAAGATCTTTAACGCGATATTTCCGAGAAAACCTACAATCTACCCTCAGTCCTAAAAATTTAAAATGGTCGACGTCTCTGACAGTTTGACCACTTTCGGATAGTAAATTTCGCATTTAGAATAGTTCCGTGTCAGAAACTATATGCATTGCGTTTTCTCACAGTTAAGTGTTAATCTGTTCCCTGAAAGCCACGTGCTAATATTGCTGACTAACCTATTATCGACGTCATGTACGTAAGTTCCATGTCCTTAATGATAACAATTGTGTCACCAGCAAAGAGAACAATTATTGTATCATCTCCAATATTTAGTGGCAAATCATTGATATACACGGTGTAACGGGTATAAGTGCAAATTTTTGGACTGGTGACTAAGCACAGTTAACTCAAAAACATTACATCATTATTTACATCTGCTGACTAATAATTGCAGCTGTTACAAGACATATGTTTTTAGATTGGGTAGTAACTCCACCTAAGCACGGAACAAACAACACATTAATGCTTATTTTTCCCTAGGCAGCAGGTCAAGTGTTCAAGTGTGGACACGTGGATGCAAAACAGTTAATCTATACTGACAGGTGTAATCTGATTAGTGTTGCAATTATGGCCAGGCAGAAAACATCAGGTCGTAAGATTTGTGACATGTCTATGGAAAGCCTGTTCTACACAGAGAGAAAAACAACCAACAGACTGATGTGTGTTCATATTAAGGTACCACATACAAAAATATCTGCACATATATCTGTTACAAGCTGTATACTAAGAAAACCAGTGCACTCAGAACACAACCCTATGGCTCATCCACTTTACATGACTCTTACCTCTTCCCTGTTTGTTGACACTGAAGGATAATCTGCAGCTTATTACTTCCCACATGTGAAATAAATCACAGTTTAGCTTTTCCCTCAATCCCATGATGTTCCAACATACGCAAAAGTATTGTGTGATCGACAAAATGAAATGTTTGTGTTAAATCAAAGAAAATACCTATTGCCCTGCTTGTGTCCCACACACGAAAGTATAAATAGCATTTTCCGTAAGTAATACGTTCCTGAAGCGAAACTGAGAGGCTGGCAACAAATTATGTGTACTGAGGTGTGCTCCTACTCTCCTATACATTGCTTTCTCAAAAACTTTTGAAAACAGTGGTAGCAAAAAAACTGTCCAGATATCTCTTTTTCTCTTTTTATAATGTGGTTACAGTACAAGTGTTTCAATTGGTCAAGAAATTGCGCACGCCACACAGGTGACTGAGTACAGAACTAATGTGTAATGTGCTGTCACTACCATACTTGAAATTTTATCACATCTGTTGGAATCCTTACTCTTTAAGAGCGATATAACTGATTCAGTTTCATATATGCTTGTTACTGTAGCGGCGTGTAGGGTAGTTGTCTCAGAACACCAGATTTGAGGAGATCTATATATTTACGTGTACCAATAAAATTTTGATTTAACTTGACAACCATTGACGGATCATTAACAGTCCATTTCTCACAAAAGAGAGGTGTAGGATAGTAAATATGTTGAGCACCGCTGTCAGTGGGAGCAGGTATTAAAGAAAGTGAAATTGTTTGTTGTATTACATTTGTTAGACCGCCTGGTTAGCCGTGCGGCCTAATCTGCTTTACGGGAGGGAAGGCGTGCCGGTCCCCGGCACGAATCCGCTCGGTGGATTAGTGTCGAGTGCCGGTCTGCCGGTCTGCCGGCCAGTCTGTGGATGGTTTTTAAGGCGGTTTTCCAACTACCTCGGCTAATGCGGGCTCTCTCCCTTTATTCTGCCTCAGTTAAACTATGTTGGAGACTGCTACGCAAACACTGTCTCCACATAGGCGTACACCGTAATTACTCCACCACACAAACATTTGTGGTTACACTCGTCTGGTGTGACGGGGGGGGGGGGGGGGGGTCCACTGGGGGTCAAACCGCACAATAGTCCTGGAGACGGTGGACGGTGTGGGGCGGCGGTGGGGTGGGTGGGTGGACTGCTGTAGTCTGTTTTGGGTTTGTGAACCACTGAGGTCTACGGCGGCGATGAAGCCTCTCCATCGTTTCTAGGTCCTCAGTTCCATACAATACCATACAATTATATTTGTCACAATTTACGATAGATTTACAATTTCATTCCGAGAGCTTTGTAAACTCTTGGTGTAATGCATTCTTTTAACTGTTAAGTAATATTTCTCAACATTTTGCAATATTATCTGTATTCTTGGAGATGAGGTTTGAGTAAAATTCTGTTATGTTCTGACTGTCCATCACATTATGATACAGCTCCATTTCCTTGTACATGATATTCTGATGCAGTAGTTATCCATGTTGGTTACTATTACTACTGCATATGTGCCTGCACTTTATTTAATGGGAAGAGCTATTAAAGAAAGTGATAATAGCTTGTTGTACTATATTTGTTACAAACGTCATCCCTGAACTGTAGACTTCTTTGGCTTCAAATGTCTGCACTGTAAGTGGACTCGTATCCTAAGTCTTTTGTTTCCTGCTTTAGGATATGACTCTGCCTCATGTTCGACAACGTACCTGCTTGCATGACGTATTCTCACCTCTCGCCATATGAGGGTATGTTCAGCATTGTGGAAAATAATAATTTTGTTGGTCCACGTGTTATGCTGTGGGGGGAGGCATAATGCTGCTTGGACGTACCAACCTCTAAATCTTTGAACACGGCACACTCGTCACCCAACGCTATTGTGACACTGTGTACCTTCCCCACGTGCGTCTTTTCAGGGATGTATTCTGCCCTTACTTCATTGTTACGGATGACACAGCACGAGCGCATCAAACAGCGCATGTGGAGCTTGGAGGAGTTCTTGGAATGAGAGAATATCGGCGAATGAATTAGCGTGCCTGACCCGTGACTTAAATCCCACTGATTATGTGTGGGACACATTGGGGAGACATATTGCAGCATGTTAACATGCACCAACGACGATCCAGCTGTTGTCAGTCACACTGGTGGAGGAATGGAAGCCGGCCGGAGTGGTCGTGCGGTTCTAGGCGCTACAGTCTGGAACCGAGCGACCGCTACGGTCGCAGGTTCGAATCCTGCCTCGGGCATGGATGTGTGTGATGTCCTTAGGTTGGTTAGGTTTAACTAGTTCTAAGTTCTAGGCGAATGATGACCTCAGAAGTTAAGTCGCATAGTGCTCAGAGCCATTTTTTTAAGGAATGGAACACGCTACCACAAAATGGTTCAAATGGCTCTGAGCACTATGGAACTTAACATCTGAGGTCATCAGTACCCTAGGCTTAGAACTACTTAAACCTAACTAACCTAAGGACAACACACACACCCATGCCAGAGGCAGGATTCGAACCTGTGACCGTAGCAGCAACGCGGTTCCGGACTGAAGCGCCTAGAACCACAACGGCCGGCTCTACCACAAGAGCTCTGTGCTTTGTGAGATGCATGGGAGCACGTTTCAGAGCATGAAGTGCTGTGTGTTGTAACCACACACCCTATGGATAACCTTGTCCGGCCTTTTGTAATGTCCAGGGGACCATCATAAATCGCAGTGATTTCAGTGTGATTCTTGCCTTTGAATAAAATTGTCTTTCAACAAAAACGTAGGCTTAGTTCCATTACTCACTTTCCTCTGTTCACTTTTACAACCCACTTATTTTTATTACGCCTGCTGTCGCGCGGATTCACCGGGCTGTCTTTCATCTGTTCATTGTTATTCCTGTTGCGTATATTATTTTATGCTTAATTAAGCTTTTAATATTAAGACTTTTTGGCTCTTTAAGACGAGTCTATACTCGAGTACCCTCCTAACAGTTGGCATCTTTCTCCTATCCCACCTCTCCTCTCATTGTCTTATGACTCAAGTTTACCTATATTTTTATATATCATCCGTAATCCTTGTTTAAGTTGTATTTGTATTTTATATCGTTTTAGTCTGGTGCGCTCTGTCACGTTGGCTATATACATTTTTGTCCAATGCTCATGTTTGTGTGTTGTTATATTTATTCTTACATTTGTAGTTCTATTTTTTCATCGATCTTGTGAACCACGCTGGTCTAAGTGGACGGCCGTCAGTCCCTGTTTCCCACTCTTTTGTGGCTATCTACTTCGGTTCTCCAGCTCAAAGGCTCCTACGTCAGTCGCTCACGCTACCGCAGTCAGCTGACGACTGGGCTGTCTGCACTAGTCATTGATGTGTCGTGCCGTCCAGGTGGGCACCGTGGGTGCTGGTCAACATCTACATCTACATGGATACTCTGCAAATCACATTTAAGTGCCTGGCAGAGGGTTCATCGAACCACCTTCACAAGTCTCTATTGTTCCAATCTCATATTGCGCGCGGGAAGATTGAACACCTATATCTTTCTGTACGAGCTCTGATTTCCCTTACTTTACCTTTGTGGTAGTTCCTCCATATGTAAGTCTGTGTCAAAAAAATATTTCGCATTCGGAGGAGAAAGTTGGTGATTGGAATTTCGTGAGAAGATTCCGTCGCAACGAAAAACGCCTTTGTTTTAATGAAGTCCATCCCAAATCCTGTATCATTTCTGTGACACTCTCTCCCATATTTCGCGATAATACAAAACGTGCTGCCTTTCTTTGAACTTTTTTGATGTACTCAGTCAGTCCTATCTGGTAAGGATCCCACACCGCCTTCCAAAAGAGGACGGACAAGCGTAGTGTAGATAATCTCCTTAGTAGGTCTGCTACATTTTCTAAGTGTCCTGCCATTGAAAAGCAGTCTTTGGTTAGCCTTCCCCACAACATTTTCTATGTGTTCCTTCCAATTTAAATTGTTCGTAATTGTAATTCCTAGGTATTTAGTTGAATTTACAGCTTTTAGATTAGACTGATTTATCGTGTAACCGAAATTTAACACGTTCTTTTTAGCAATCATGTGGATGGCCTCACACTTTTCGTTATTTAAGGTCAAATGACACTTTTCGCACCATTTCGATATTTCTTCTAAATCGTTTTGCAGTTTGTTTTGATCTTCTGATGACTTTATTAGTCGATAAACGACAGCGTCATCTGCAAACAACCGAAGACGGCTGCTCAGATTGTTTCCCAAATCATTTATATCGATAAGGAACAGCAAAGGGCCTACAACACTACCATGGGGAACGCCTGAAATCACTTCTGTTTTACTCCATGACTTTCCGTCAGTTACAACGAACTGTGACCTCTCTGACAGGAAATCACAGATCCGATCACGTAACTGAGACGATATTCCACAAGCACGCAATTTCACAACAAGCCACTTGTGTGGTACAGTGTCAAAAGCCTTCCGGAAATCCGGAAATACGGAATCGATCTGAAATCCCTTGCCAATAGCACTCAGCACTTCATGTGAATAAAGAGCTAGTTGTGTTTCACAAGAACGATGTTTTCTAAACCTATGTTGATTGTGTGTCAATAGATCGTTTTCTTCGAGGTAATTCATTACGTTCGAACACAATACATGTTCTAAAATCCTGCTGCATGTCGATGTTAACGATATGGGCCTGTAATTTAGTGGATTACTCCTAGTACCTTTCTTGAATATTGGTGTGACCTGTGCAACCTTCCAGTCTTTGGGTACAGATCTTTCGTCGAGTGAACGGTTATATTTGATTGTTAAGTATGGAGCTAATCCATCAGCATACTCCAAAAGGAACCTAATTGGTTTGCAGTCTGGACCAGAAGACTTACTTTTATTAAGTGATTGAAGTTGCTTCACTACTCCAAGGATATTTACTTCTACGTTACTCATGTTGGCAGCTGTTCTCGATTCGAATTGTGGAATATTTACTTCGTGTTCTTTTGTGAAGGCATTTCGGAAGACTGTGTTTAGTAACTCTGCTTTGTCAGCACTGTCTGCGATAGTATCTCCATTGCTATCGAGCAGAGAAGATATTGATTGTTTCTTGTCGCTAACATACTTCACAGACGACCAGAATGTCTTTGGATTTCCTGCCAGGTTTCGAGACAAAGTTTCATTGTGGAAACTGTTATTGGCATCTCGCATTGAAGTCCGCGCAAAATTTCGAGCTTCTGTAAAGGATCACAATCTTGGGGATTTTACATCTGTTGGTCCTATGCGTGAGTTCAGTTACTTACTTGTTTATCTTATTATTGAGCTGATTTCTGTGCAGAATCCTGCCCCAATGTTAGCGTCTTTGTCCCAGTATAGTGCATCCGTTTGACATGGGAATTCGCCCCCCCCCCCCCACACCCTATAGCCACCACACATTTATGTTCCCATAATTATGTGAGTACACCACTTTTCACGACTGTAGATTCCTTTCTGGTATATCAGCCCCATAGTACGAGGGTTGTACCAAAAGTAAAGTTCCCATATTTTATACAAATAGAAAACATTGTTTATTGTTATTAATTTATACATCGTTGAAAAGCTTACACGTTTGTCTACTTTTCAACGTAGTCTCCCTTTTTTTCGACATTTTTGAAGATGGTGCTCCAGCTTTTGTATTCCTAAGTCGAAGAAGTCTCCCGCCAAGCCTCTGAGGAAGCGTGTGACCTATGCTCGGACTTCATCGTCGCTCTTGAAGCGTTGCCACCTAAGTGTTCCTTTAGCTTGGGGAAGAGGTGATAATCGCTGGGGCTAAGTCCGGGCTGTACGGGGGATGGGGCATAACAATCCATCCAAATTTCTTCAAAAGCTCCTGCGTTTGACGAGCGACATGGAGTCGAGCGTTGTCGTGAAAAAGCGCTACTCCCTCCTTCAGTCGTCCTCTCCGGCGATTCTGGATTGCTCGCCGGAGTTTGGTCAAAGTTCCACAATATCTGTCTGACTTAACTGTCGTCCCAGATTGCATGAAATTGATGAGAAGTACCCCCTCCGATCCCAAAACATAGAACACAGTCGCCATAAGCTTTCCTGCCGACTTCGTTTGCTTGAATTTCTTTGGTGGCGGTGAACCAGAGTGACGCCACTGACGAGATTGTTTTTTTGTTTCGGGGGTGTAATAAAACACCCACGTTTCATGTCCCATGACGATGGAGTCCAACTTTTCCTTGTTGCCTCCCGCCTCACATTGTTGAAGAAACTTGCGAGCACAGTCAAGGCGCTGCTCCTTGAGTCTGCCTGTCAGCATACCGCGGACGCAGCGGGCACACACCTTGCGATAATCCAACGTTTCTGTTAAAGTTCGTTCCATTGTGCCGTGGGAAGCTTCAGGAATGCGTTCAATAAGTTCACGGACAGTGAACCTCCGATCTTTGAGCAGCTCACTGTTGATCTTCTGGACAATCGCATCCGAAACTGGCGGTCTTCCACTCCATTCTTCATCATCAACTTTCGTGCGACCCTCAGCAAAATCCCTGCACCATTTGCAGTCGTGCTGAATAGTCATGCACTCTTCACCATAAACCTCAGTCAGTTCCCGATGAATCGCGGTCCTCTGGTTTGGAGCCGAGTAGAAGGCTTAAACCAAAGGCTCAGACGATTCTGCGGAGATCTGGGGTGCAAATTTCTCGACCTCCGCTATCAGGTGGAGAAATGTAGGGTCCCACTGAATAGGTCAGGCGTGCACTATATGCCGGAAGCGGCTACAAGTGTAGCGGAGTACGTGTGGAGTGCACATGTGGGTTTTTTAGGTTAGAGAATTCCCTCCCTAGGCCCGACAAGACGCCTCCTGAGACGCGGCAAGGTAGGAGTAGGTGAAATGCAACAGGGAATAACAATATTAATGTACTAATAATAAACTGCAGGGGCGTCTATAGAAAGGTCCCAGAACTGCCCTCATTAATAAATGCATACCGCAGAGACAGGCTGGACCGTGAAGGGGGCGGGGGCGTGTTTATAGCGATAAGAAGTGCAATAGTATCGAAGGAAATTGACGGCGATCCGAAATGTAAAATAATTTGGGTGAAGGTCACGGTTAAAGCAGGCTCAGACATGGTAATTGGATGTCTCTATAGGCCCCCTGGCTCAGTAGCTGTTGTGGCTGAGCACCTGAAGCATAATTTGGAAAATATTTCGAGTAGATCTCCCCACTATGTTATAGTTCTGGGTGGAGATTTTAATTTGCCGGATATAGACTGGGAGACTCAAACGTTCATAACGGGTGGCAGGGACAAAGAATCCAGTGAAATTTTTTTAAGTGCTATATCAGAAAACTACCTTGAGCAGTTAAACAGAGAACCGACAAGTGGCGATAACATATTAGACCTTCTGGTGACAAACAGATCCGAACTATTTGAAACAGTTGACGCAGAACAGGGAATCAGCGATCATAAAGCGGTTACTGCATCGATGATTTCACCTGTAAATAGAAATATTAAAAAAGGTAGGAAGATTTTCCTGTTTAGCAAAATTGACAAAAAGCAGATTACAGAGTACCTGACGGCTCAACACGAAAGTTCAAAATGGTTCAAATGGCTCTGAGCACTATGGGACTTAACATCTGTGGTCATCAATCCCCTAGAACTCAGAACTACTTAAACCTAACTAACCTAAGGACATCACACACATCCATGCCCGAGGCACGATTCGAACCTGCGACCGTAGCGCTAACGCGATTCCAAACTAAAGCACTTAGAACCGCACGGCCATACCGGCCGGCCAACACGAAAGTTTTGTCTCAAGTACAGATAGTGTTGAGGATCAGTAGACAAAGTTCAAAACCATCGTACAATATGCGTTAAATGAGTATGTGACAAGCAAGATCGTAAGAGATGGAAAAGAGCCACCGTGGTACAACAACCGAGTTAGAAAACTGCTGCGGAAGCAAAGGGAGCTTCACAGCAAACATAAACATAGGCAAAGCCTTGCAGACAAACAAAAATTACGCGAAGCGAAATGTAGTGAGAGGAGGGCTATGCGAGAGACGTTCAATGAATTCGAAAGTAAAGTTCTATGTACTGACTTGGCAGGAAATCCTAAGAAATTTTGGTCTTATGTCAAAGCGGTAGGTGGATAAAAACAAAATGTCCAGACACTCTGTGACCAAAATGGTACTGAAACAGAGTAAAGGCCGAAATACTAAATGTCTTTTTCCCAAGCTGTTTCACAGAGGAAGACTGCACTGTGGTTCCTTCTCTAGATTGTCGCACAGATGACAAAACGGTAGATATCGAAATAGACGACACAGGGATAGAGAAACAACAAAAATCCCTCAAAAGAGGAAAGGCCGCTGGACCTGATGGGATACCAGTTCGATTTTACACAGAGTACGCAAAGGAACTTGCCCCCTTCTTGCAGCGGTGTACCATAGGTCTCTAGAAGAGCTTAGCGTTCCAAAGGATTGGAAAAGGGCACAGGTCATTCCCGTTTTCAAGAAGGGACGTCGAACACATGTGCAGAACTATAGACCTATATCTCTAACGTCGATCAGTTGCAGAATTTTGGAACACGTATTACGTTCGAGTATAATGACTTTTCTGCAGACTAGAAATCTACTCTGTAGGAATCAGCATGGGTTTCGAAAAAGACGGTCATGTGAAACCCAGCTCGCGCTATTCGTCCACGAGACTCAGAGGGCCATAGACACGGGTTCACAGGTAGATGCCGTGTTTCTTGACTTCCGCAAGGCGTTCGATACAGTTCCCCACAGTCGTTTAATGAACAAAGTAAGAGCATATGGACGATCAGACTAATTGTGTGATTGGATTGAAGAGTTTCTAGATAACAGAACGCCGCATGTCATTCTCAATGGAGAGAAGTCTTCCGAAGTAAGTGATTTCAGGTGTGCCGCAGGGGAGTGTCGTAGGACCGTTGCTATTCACAATATACATAAATGACCTTGTGGATGACATCGGAAGTTCACTGAGGCTTTTTGCGGATGATGCTGTGGTATATCGAGAGGTTGTAGCAATGGATAATTGTACTGAAATGCAGGAGGATCTGCAGCCAATTGACGCATGGTGCAGGGAATTGCAATTGAATCTCAATGTAGACAAGTGTAATGTGCTGCGAATACGCAGAAAGAAAGATCCCTTATCATTTAGCTACAATACAGCAGGTCAGCAACTGGAAGCAGTTAATTCCATAAATTATCTGGGAGTAGGCATTAGGAGTGATTTAAAATGGAATGGTCATATACAGTTGATCGTTGGTAAAGCAGATGCCAGACTGATATTCATTGGAAGAATCCTAAGGAAATGCAATCCGAAAACAAAGGAAGTAGGTTACAGTACGCTTGTTCGCCCACTGCTTGAATACTGCTCAGCAGTGTGGGATCCGTACCAGATAGGGCTGATAGAAGAGATAGAGAAGATCCAACGGAGAGCAGCGCGCTTCGTTATAGGATCATTTAGTAATCGCGAAAGCGTTACGGAGATGATAAACTCCAGTGGAAGACTCTGCAGGAGAGGCGTTCAGAAGCTCGGTACGGGCTTTTGTTGAAGTTTCGAGAACATACCTTCACCGAGGAGTCAAGCAGTATATCGCTCCCTCCTACGTATAACTCGCGAAGAGACCATGAGGATAAAATCAGAGAGATTAGAGCCCACACGGAAGGATACCGATAATCCTTCTTTCCACGAACAATACGAGACTGGAATAGAAGGGAGAACCGATGGAGGTACTCAAGGTACCCTCCGCCACACACCGTCAAGTGGCTTGTGGAGTATGGATTCAGATGTAGATGTAGAATCTCTACGGGTGGTAATTTCCTTGCGTGGAGAAACCGGATCACTGCTCGTACCCCGCACTTGGCGTGAGCGGCGATCAACACTTCCACTTTCCATCTCTGACGGCTGCCAAGCCAACACAGAGCGACGTAGCTTACCGCGGATGGGCGGGCTCGAGAGTGGAGGAACCACTGCGCATGGCACTGTTGTCGGCTAGGCTAAGGCCTAGCATCTTCCCTCGAGGCTGTAGCTCGTTGGGAGCCTTACTTTCGGTACAACCCTCGTACTTGTACGCTAGTAGCCCCTCCTCTTGTTGTCACTTGCTGGCGCCTAGAGATGAAGATTTGTGCTTCAAAACTGGTTGTGCAATAAATTACTAAATTTCTGGTAACTGAAACGGATTTTATATTCTAATTATCATTTTCGTACCTCTCATTGCATATTTTTTTCAACTACCTTCTGTAACGTACTGCAGCAGTTCTTAATATGTATGGTCCAAGTTTCGTTGAACTATGCTACTTGGCAGTAGCACATCGTGCGAACGTTACTTTAGCTTTTAAGTTCAACGCAGCAATTTATTACTAAAGGATTCTGACACGTGGACAGTCGAAAAATAAACATACCTCACCCATTGCTACTAATGGGGTAATGGGTGTCATTATTCGTACAATGGTAAGAGTAGTGTATGCAGTGTCTTTAGCAGATTTCTCGTATCTTCTAAGTTTTTCTGGTAATAAAACGCGATAGTAGTGTGACATATAGCAATACACATTAGTTTTATATTATACTGCAGACTTGAAATATTTGGGAGGTAGGTAGGCGTGCATATGTTACATTGTATTAGAGATACAGTCACACGTACTGTGGTAGATTTTGCAGAATATGTTGTATAATTATACGAGTATACAGTATGTCCACTGGGTGCAAATGTTTTTTGTTAAAGTGAGACATTACACATTAACATTATATGAGACAAGTAATAGCCAGGTAGGTCAACTCATAATATGGTGGCTATGATTGATCTTACAACTTCCTTAAAAAAATACCTGTACTACACAGTTCCGTATCATCCATTAATAAATGTGCATTGTGATGTTGGGAATGGCACAACAGAGGAAATATGTATTCTCCGCAAAGCTAGTAGCGACTCGGTACTGTATCAGGGGGCATTGCACGGAAAAGTATTCGATTACATTAACATCCCTAACACAACAATTACAATTACATACATACCAAGCAGTCGGAATTTGTGGCAAAATCTGTGGAGCTTTAATGGAAATCTTACGGTTATGAGGGAGACGACACTACATATATGTACTCTAGTAGAGGAAAGACGAAGCATTCTAAGTTACTCATCAAATTACATAGTGCTTGGGCCGGATAAATTGTACAGATAGACAGTGGTTTTGCAGTATATGTCGCTTTACTGTACAATGTCATAGCTCATGCAGCTGTCTATAATAAGAAACTAAAGCCAGAAAGCTGGAGCAAATTGCATAGAATGGATGATTGCTTCAGGGATATGAACACAGGTAAATGTAACTATTGCTCATAAATAGGTGAAAAGGGCCATTACTATTCGGTTATGCTTTTGGTGGAAAGAGTAACAACCCTTATAATACCTAGCAGATCGATATAAAATAGAATGAATGATTGAGGAAGTGTAATTCATTCACAAAAGAAGGGGTTTACAAAACACCTGATTGACAGATTTTTGAATATTGTTCGTCAGCCTGAGAACCTTACCCAGTTAGATTAGCAGAAGATCCAACGCAAGTGATCGTTTAGTCTGCCAGATTCCTGTGGTAGATGATAAAGAGGGATGGTTTATTTTTTCCATTATGATATCGGAGCACATAGGTTGGTGGGATAGATAAAGCTTCTTGCCGAATGGAATGGTGCTGTTGCATCATGATCGGATTCTGAAAGCGTTACTGAGAATATTACACTATATGAAACACTTAAAATGCATAATACTTTGTACTCTTAAGGTATTCTGCCTTCTTTGTGCCGGTCGCGGTGGTCTAGCGGTTCTAGGCGCTCAGTCCGGAACCGCGCGACTGCTACGGTCGCAGGTTCGAATCCTGCCTCGGGCATGGATGTGTGTGATGCCCTTAAGTTAGTTAGGTTTAAGTAGTTCTAAGTTCTAGGGGACTTATGACCATAGATGTTAAGTCCCATAGTGCTCAGAGCCATTTGAACCATTTGAACCTTGTTTGTTACCACTTGGTGGCAAGACACTGGTGCATGATATCATGCCTGTTTGCTGATGTCTACAAAGCAGTGTGTAACTAGAGGTGCAGCAGGTAGGTCTATTTGATCACTGATCTGGAGAATTATTGATCCACATTTCCACATATTATAGCTACTATCAAGTTCCATTAAAATTAAAGTCTTTGTAAATTTAATTTATCATAACAATTGTTTAAATATTGAGAGGGGGCTTGTTGTTACCACCTAACTGTGCCAGAGAATATGTTGTGGACTGGACGTTGTACATATTGTTATTACAATGATTTGAGAAAAATACTGTTATTCCACAGGTGTTAAGAAAATTAGGCAATGGCAATGACTCGAATAGATTTAAGCGTGTCCCTATTAAAAAAATGAGCTCTAGGTTCTCACAACAAATGAATTAATTATACACTACGCTATCCTAAATCGACATTAGACTCATTCCACTCTCGAATAGCGTGTGGGCAATCTTTAAATATCCCATTGTTCTGTGTGTAATACTGTTTAGCGATGCAGAGCTTGTAGTATTAAATCCACTTTCCAACCCATATACATCACTGATCATTGTACATGGCTGAGGGTGCTTGGCCCAAGTTTTAGTGGTTTGTCTGTCCTATATGTATATTGAGCAGTGGATTAGCGATAGTATGCATGCACTCTAATCTTCCTTATCTTTTTGCTGTGGCCTTATGTGAGATATGTGATGGCCATAGAATTATTGCGCAGTCTTCCTCAGATACTTCCTCCCTAAAATTACCCAAAAGAGTTTCACGAGAACTGCATTATCGTTCTTCATGGAAGTCTATTTACTGCGGTGCTGATAATCCGGCACAGGTACCGCAAATGCAAATATTCAAACAAGTTTCAGATTGACCTGTGAAACAGACAAATGGCCCCAGACCTTGTGGACATGTCCCAGACTTGTCAGTAGCGATTTTATCTTTTCAGTATGATCTGCATTTCTACTAGAACACACTCTCAACATTAATTCCCACTAGCAGGTGTTCAGATTATTTTGATTAAATAGCGTATGTATAATATAGGGTGCACAGCACACTATCAGGTAATTAAAGGGTGACAAGTTTGTGCAGCACAGTGTCGATGTGATGGTGGTGGGAGGTGAGAAGCACTCCACTATCGTCAAAGTGAGGTATCAAAGTCATAATACTCTCGAAAAGTGTGAGAGATAAATTAACGATACATTTGTTAGCACCTCATGGGAAAATGCTGTTGTACAACGTAATACCAATCTGCGCGTGGTATACTAAGTAATGTGTAGTTACAGATGCAGCAACAAGGCTCATTTGATCATTGCTCTTGAGAAATATTAATCTCCCTTCCCCTATATTCTTGCCATAGTAAAGTATTACCTCTGAGATACACAGCAAATTTCGTCTTCCTGATTTTTGAATGTAATTTGTTTATTGTCGTCAGAGCTTCTGTTTCTGTAATTCTTATAGTACATTTTGGCAATCGTCTAACACTGAAACCCTCCTGTACGTGGCAGAGGGTCTTACTAGCCCAAAACCTCCACACACCACGCTGGCAGCAGTAACATCCGAGTAACTACATCACCAAGCACACTGAACAATTATTGTGGAAAACTGTACAAACAGGATTGAATTGGAAAGATGGAACAGTTGTTAATGGTAGGAGTATAGGAAAAGGCAGCACCACACAGCAATACTGTAACTTAAGTTACTACACAACACACAAATGACTAGACAGTGGACTGGACGACAGCGGTACTTCGCTGACATAGATAGATCATTGGTGTGTTGCGTTTTGCTATGCTGGAGCACTGACTATTCTACAAGTTTCAATGTCTCTATTAATATATTTCAATTAAACAAATATCGAGGTAGACTAATTTTGGACCTCTCTGTCGAATGACCAACACTGTTCCTCTGGTCGTTTAGATAGGGGAGCTTCAACGAGGGAAAAACTTTATACAGTGAGATTCATTTTCGTTCGTTTCCTTTCGTTAAAATCAGTGTTACGTTTGGGTTGTCATTTTGTTATTTATGTCAGTAACCACGTGTTTTAAGTGGTACAAACGACTGCCGTATTTTATTGAGATGTTAAATTGTGATACTTCCCACTGTTCGAGTACTTTTAAGTATATATTGCACTGATAATGCTGAGGTTGTCTATTGACACGCAGTCAACACAGATTTAGAAAGAATCGTTCTTGTTAAACACAACTACCTCTTTACAAGCACGAAGTGTTGATTGCTATTGACAAGGGATTTAAAAAAAAAAAAAAGGCTCTGAGCACTATGGGATTTAACATCTGAGGTCATCAATCACCTAGACTTAGAACTACTTAAACCTAACTAACCTAAGGACATCACACACATCCATGCCCGAGGCAGGATTCGAACTAGCGACCGTAGCAGCAGCGCGGTTTCGGACTGAAGCGTCTAGAACCGCTCGGCCACAACGGCCGGCAAGGGATTTCAAATGGATTCCGTATTTCTGGATTTCCGGAAGGCTTTTGACACTGTACTACACAAGCGTATTGTAGTGAAATTGCGTGCTTATGGAATATAGTCTCAGTTATCTGACTGGATTCGTGATTTCCTGTCAGAGAGGTCACAGTTCGTAGTAACTGACGGAAAGTCATCGAGTCCAACAGAAGTGATTTCTGGCGTTCTCCAAGGTAGTGTTATAGGCCCTTTGCTCTTCCTTATTTATATAAACGATTTCGGAGACAATCTGAGCAGCCGTCTTAGGTGTTTGCAAATGACGCTGTCGTTTATCGACTAGTAAAGTCATCAGAAGATCAAAAGGAATTGCAAAACGATTTAGAAAAGATATCTGTATGGTGCGAAAATTGGCAATTGATCCTAAATAACGAAAAGTGTGAGTTAACCCACATGAGTGATAAAAGAAATCCATTAAGCTTCGGTTACGCGATAAATCAGTCAAATCTAAAGGCCGTAAATTCAACTAAACACCTAGGAGTAACAATTACGAACAACTTAAATTGGGAGCAACACATAGAAAATGTGTGGAAGGCAACCAAAGACTACGTTTCATTGGCAGGACAATTATAAAGTGTAACAGGCCTACTAAAGAGACTGCCTACACTACGCTTGTCCATCCTCTTTTAGAATGCTGCTGCGCGGTATGGGATCCTTACCATATAGGACTGGCGGAGAACATCGAAAAAGTTCAAAGAAGGGCAACGTGTTTTGTATTATCGCGAAATGATACAGGATTTGGGATGGATATCATTAAAACAAAGGCGTTTTTCTTTTTTCGAAGGAATCTTCTCACGAAATCCCGAATGTAAGAATATTTTGTTGACGCCGACCTACATAGGAAGAAACGATCACCATGAAAAAACAAGGGAAATCAGAGCTCGCACGGAAAGATATAGGAGTTCGTTCTTTTCGCACGCTATAGAGATTGACATAATAGACAATTGTGAAGGTGTTTCGATGAATCCTCTGTCAGGAACTTAAATGTGATTTGCAGACTATCCATGTAGATGTAGATGGTTTGGGATATGTTTTTGATCTTATGGTACCATCATACGCTTCTGTAAAGTTTAGAGCACCAGTTGTGTTAGCGTTACATAAAGATTTCAATGTGTCTTAAGTTAATTGAGGTACATTCTTTGGCGTACAGTTTTCGAGTGAACATTTATTTTAAATTATTTGTTGATTGCTTATTAACGTCTTTCATAATTCACACCTTAGTGGTACCACTGATTGCGATGTGGCAGATACCGTAAATTTAAATACTTGCTATAATGTGCTTTGTTTTAAAATGGCTCTGAGCACTATGGGACTTAACATCTGAGGTCATCAGTCCCCTAGAACTTAGAACTACTTAAACCTAACTAACCTAAGGACATCACACACATCCATGCCCGAGGCAGGATTCGAATCTGCGACCGTAGCGGTCGCGCGGTTCCAGACTGAAGTGCCTAGAACCGCTCAGCCACAACGGCCGGCGCTTTGTTTTAACATTTGACATTAGCACTCAGTTTTATTATCACTTTGGTGAATCATTGTGCCTTAATAGTATATGTATGACTAGGTTTTGTTACTTTTTATGCAGTTTGCATGAGAAATCAGAGCTGTATACACTGACGCAAAAAAATATCGTAAAACGACGTAAACAAAAGTTGGTAAGTGTGTTTCTACACTCCTGGAAATTGAAATAAGAACACCGTGAATTCATTGTCCCGGGAAGGGGAAACTTTATTGACACATTCCTGGGGTCAGATACATCACATGATCACACTGACAGAACCACAGGCACATAGACACAGGCAACAGAGCATGCACAATGTCGGCACTAGTACAGTGTATATCCACCTTTCGCAGCAATGCAGGCTGCTATTCTCCCATGGAGACGATCGTAGAGATGCTGGATGTAGTCCTGTGGAACGGCTTGCCATGCCATTTCCACCTGGCGCCTCAGTTCGACCAGCGTTCGTGCTGGACGTGCAGACCGCGTGAGATGACGCTTCATCCAGTCCCAAACATGCTCAATGGGGGACAGATCCGGAGATCTTGCTGGCCAGGGTAGTTGACTTACACCTTCTAGAGCACGTTGGGTGGCACGGGATACATGCGGACGTGCATTGTCCTGTTGGAACAGCAAGTTCCCTTGCCGGTCTAGGAATGGTAGAACGATGGGTTCGATGACGGTTTGGATGTACCGTGCACTATTCAGTGTCCCCTCGACGATCACCAGTGGTGTACGGCCAGTGTAGGAGATCGCTCCCCACGCCATGATGCCGGGTGTTGGCCCTGTGTGCCTCGGTCGTATGCAGTCCTGATTGTGGCGCTCACCTGCACGGCGCCAAACACGCATACGACCATCATTGGCACCAAGGCAGAAGCGACTCTCATCGCTGAAGACGACACGTCTCCATTCGTCCCTCCATTCACGCCTGTCGCGACACCACTGGAGGCGGGCTGCACGATGTTGGGGCGTGAGCGGAAGACGGCCTAACGGTGTGCGGGACCGTAGCCCAGCTTCATGGAGACGGTTGCGAATGGTCCTCGTCGATACCCCAGGAGCAACAGTGTCCCTAATTTGCTGGGAAGTGGCGGTGCGGTCCCCTACGGCACTGCGTAGGATCCTACGGTCTTGGCGTGCATCCGTGCGTCGCTGCGGTCCGGTCCCAGGTCGACGGGCACGTGCACCTTCCGCCGACCACTGGCGACAACATCGATGTACTGTGGAGACCTCACGCCCCACGTGTTGAGCAATTCGGCGGTACGTCCACCCAGCCTCCCGCATGCCCACTATACGCCCTCGCTCAAAGTCCGTCAACTGCACGTACGGTTCATGTCCACGCTGTCGCGGCATGCTACCAGTGTTAAAGACTGCGATGGAGCTCCGTTGTTGTTGTTGTGGTCTTCAGTCCTGAGACTGGTTTGAGGCAGCTCTCCATGCTACTCTATCCTGTGCAAGCTTTTTCATCTCCCAGTACCTACTGCAACCTACATCCTTCTGAATCTGCTTAGTGTATTCATCTCTTGGTCTCCCTCTACGATTTTTACCCTCCACGCTGCCCTCCAATACTAAATTGGTGATCCCTTGATGCCTCAGAACATGTCCTACCAACCGATCCCTTCTTCTGGTCAAGTTGTGCCACAAACTTCTCTTCTCCCCAATCCTATTCAATACTTCCTCATTAGTTATGTGATCTACCCATCTAATCTTCAGCATTCTTCTGTAGCACCACATTTCGAAAGCTTCTATTCTCTTCTTGTCCAAACTATTTATCGTCCATGTTTCACTTCCATACATGGCTACACTCCATACGAATACTTTCAGAAATGACTTCCTGACACTTAAATCAATACTGGATGTTAACAAATTTCTCTTCTTCAGAAACGCTTTCCTTGCCATTGCCAGCCTACATTTTATATCCTCTCTACTTCGACCATTATCAGTTATTTTGCTCCCCAAATAGCAAAACTCCTTTACTAATTTAAGTGCCTCATTTCCTAATCTAATTCCCTCAGCATCACCCGACTTAATTAGGCTACATTCCATTATCCTTGTTTTGCTTTTGTTGATGTTCATCTTATATCCTCCTTTCAAGACACTGTCCATTCCATTCAACTGCTCTTCTAAGTCCTTTGCTGTCTCGGACAGAATTACAATGTCATCGGCGAACCTCAAAGTTTTTATTTCTTCTCCATGAATTTTAATACCTACTCCGAATTCTTCTTTTGTTTCCTTTACTGCTTGCTCAATATACAGATTGAACAACATCGGGGAGAGGCTACAACCCTGTCTTACTCCCTTCCCAACCACTGCTTCCCTTTCATGTCCCTCGACTCTTATAACTGCCATCTGGTTTCTGTACAAATTGTGAATAGCCTTTCGCTCCCTGTATTTTACCCCTGCCACCTTTAGAATTTGAAAGAGAGTATTCCAGTCAACATTGTCAAAAGCTTTCTCTAAGTCTACAAATGCTAGAAACGTAGGTTTGCCTTTCCTTAATCTTTCTTCTAAGATAAGTCGTAAGGTCAGTATTGCCTCACGTGTTCCAGTGTTTCTACTGAATCCAAACTGATCTTCCCCGAGGTTGGCTTCTACTAGTTTTTCCATTCGTCTGTAAAGAATTCGTGTTAGTATTTTGCAGCTGTGACTTATTAAGCTGATAGTTCGGTAATTTTCACATCTGTCAACACCTCCTTTCTTTGGGATTGGAATTATTATATTCTTCTTGAAGTCTGAGGGTATTTCGCCTGTCTCATACATCTTCCTCACCAGATGGTAGAGTTTTGTCAGGACTGGCTCTCCCACGGCCGTCAGTAGTTCCAATGGAATATTGTGTACTCCGGGGGCTTTGTTTCGACTCAGGTCTTTCAGTGCTCTGTCAAACTCTTCACGCAGTATCATATCTCCCATTTCATCTTCATCTACATCCTCTTCCATTTCCATAATATTGTCCTCAAGTACATCGCCCTTGTATAGACCCTCTATATACTCCTTCCACCTTTCTGCTTTCCCTTCTTTGCTTAGAACTGGGTTTCCATCTGAGCTCTTGATATTCATACAAGTCGTTCTCTTATCTCCAAAGGTCTCTTTAATTTTCCTGTAGGCGGTATCTATCTTACCCCTAGTGAGATAGGCCTCTACATCCTTACATTTGTCCTCTAGCCATCCCTGCTTAGCCATTTTGCACTTCCTGTCGATCTCATTTTTGAGACGTTTGTATTCCTTTTTGCCTGTTTCACTTACTGCATTTTTATATTTTCTCCTTTCATCAATTAAATTCAATATTTCTTCTGTTACCCAAGGATTTCTACTAGCCCTCTTTTTTTTACCTACTTGATCCTCTGCTGCCTTCACTACTTCATCCCTCAAAGCTACCATTCTTCTTCTACTGTATTTATTTCCCCCATTCCTGTCAATTGCTCCCTTATGCTCTCCCTGAATCTCTGTACCACCTCTGGTTCTTTCAGTTTATCCAGGTCCCATCTCCTTAAATTCCCACCTTTTTGCAGTTTCTTCAGTTTTAATCTACAGGTCATAACCAATAGATTGTGGTCAGAGTCCACATCTGCCCCTGGAAATGTCTTACAATTTAAAACCTGGTTCCTAAATCTCTGTCTTACCATTATATAATCTATCTGATACCTTTTAGTATCTCCAGGGTTCTTCCATGTATACAACCTTCTTTCATGATTCTTAAACCAAGTGTTAGTTATGATTATGTTGTGCTCTGTGCAAAATTCGACCAGGCGGCTTCCTCTTTCATTTCTGTCCCCCAATCCATATTCACCTACTATGTTTCCTTCTCTCCCTTTTCCTACACTCGAATTCCAGTCACCCATGACTATTAAATTTTCGTCTCCCTTCACAATCTGAATAATTTCTTTTATTTCATCATACATTTCTTCAATGTCTTCGTCATCTGCAGAGCTAGTTGGCATATAAACTTGTACTACTGTAGTAGGTGTGGGCTTCGTATCTATCTTGGCCACAATAATGCGTTCACTATGCTGTTTGTAGTAGCTTACCCGCATTCCTATTTTCCTATTCATTATTAAACCTACTCCTGCATTACCTCTATTTGATTTTGTGTTTATAACCCTGTAGTCACCTGACCAGAAGTCTTGTTCCTCCTGCCACCGAACTTCACTAATTCCCACAATATCTAACTTCAACCTATCCATTTCCCTTTTTAAATTTTCTAACCTACCTGCCCGATTAAGGGATCTGACATTCCACGCTCCGATCTGTAGAACGCCAGTTTTCTTTCTCCTGATAACGACATCCTCTTGAGTAGTCCCCGCCCGGAGATCCGAATGGGGGACTATTTTACCTCCGGAATATTTTACCCAAGAGGACGCCATCATCATGTAATCATACAGTAAAGCTGCATGCCCTCGGGAGCTCCGTATGCCACGGCAAACTGGCTGACACTGACAGCGGCGGTGCACAAATGCTGCGCAGCTAGCGCCATTCGACGGCCAACACCGCGGTTCCTGGTGTGTCCGCTGTGCCGTGCGTGTGATCATTGCTTGTACAGCCCTCTCGCAGTGTCCGGAGCAAGTATGGTGGGTCTGACACACCGGTGTCAATGTGTTCTTTTTTCCATTTCCAGGAGTGTACATATGGAAGAGGACGTCAATTCAAATATTGCGTCAGTCACGTAAGAATGGATCTAGTAGCTTCACTATGAGAATGCAAATCAGGTTTGCTTTCAATACTCACCGTAACGTTCGTGAGCATTGGTTCTACATCTACATCTACATACATACTCCACAATCCAACATACGGTGCGTGGCGGAGGGTACCTCGTACCACGACTAGCATCTTCTCTCCCTGTTCCACTCCCAAACAGAACGAGGGAAAAATGACTGCCTGTATGCCTCTGTACGAGCCCTAATCTCTCTTATCTTATCTTTGTGGCCCTTCCGCGAAATGTAAGTTGGCGGCAGTAAAATTGTACTGCAGTCAGCCTCAAATGCTGGTTCTCTAAATTTCCTCAGTAGTGATTCACGAAAAGAACGCCTCCTTTCCTCTAGAGACTCCCACCCGAGTTCCTGTAGCATTTCCGTGACACTCGCGTGATGATCAAACCTACCAATAACAAGTCTAGCAGCCCGCCTCTGAATTGCTTCTATGTCCTCCCTCAATCCGACCGGTTAGGGATCCCAAACGCTCGAGCAGTACTCAATAATAGGTCGTATTAGTGTTTTATAAGCAGTCTACTTTTCAGATGAACCACATCTTTCCAGAATTCTGCCAATGAACCGCAGACGACTATCAGCCTTCCCCACAACTGCCATTACATGCTTGTACCACTTCACATCGCTCTGCAATGTTACGCCCAAATATTTAATCGACGTGACTGTGCCAAGCGCTACACTACGAATGGAGTATTCAAACATTGCACATTGCTATCCACCCTATCCAAAAGATCATTTATGTAGATAGAAAACAACAGCGGACCTACCACAGTTCCCTGGGGCGCTCCAGGTGATACCCTCACCTTCAATGAACACTCACCATCGAGGACAACGTACTGGGTTCTATTACTTAAGATGTCTTCGAGCCACTCACATACTTGGAAACCAATCCCATATGCTCGTACCTTAGTTAGGAGTCTGCAGTGGGGCGCCGAGTCAAACGCTTTCCGGAAGTCAAGGAATATGGCATCCGTCTGATACCCTTCATCCATGGTTCGCAAGATATCATGTGAAAAAAGGGCGAGTTGCGTTTCGCTGGAGCGATGCTTTCTAAAGCCGTGCTGATGCATGGATAGCAACTTCGTGATGGACATGGTGAATTAATCTTAGTCAAGAATGCATTTAAGGAGGAAGACGCCACTATCAGCACCTCACTAGGTTTGAAAAAGATCATGTAATAAGGCTACGAGAAGCTGGGTGTTCTTTTTGCGATATCACAGAAAGACGTGACAGGAATGTAGCCACTGTACTGGCAGCGGTGGTCACGAGAATGTATGGTAGCAAGAAGATCGGGCACTGGACAGTCACTTGACACTACGGAGAGGGAGGACCACAATGTTCGGCGTATGGCTCTGGCGCATCGTACTGCATTTACAGCAGCAATATGAGAAGCAGTTGGTACCACTGTAACACAACGGACTGTTCCAAATCAGTTACTTCAAGTACAGCTCCGAGCTAGACGCCCTGTAGCATGCATTCCACTTATCCCAAACCACTTCCATTTGCGACTTCAGTGATGTAAAGCGAGAGCTCATTGAGGCATGGTGGAGGTCGGTTGTGTTCTCTGATGGAACCTGGTGCTGCCTCGGTGCCAGTGATGGCCGTGTGTTGGTTAGGCAAAGACCAGTTGAGAGCCTGCAACTAACCTGTCTCCATGGTAGACACACTGGCCCTACACTTGGAATTATAGCCTGTCATGCGACTTCGTATGACAGCAGGAGCACTCTCTGACGGGAAATTTGTGCGTCAATCAGGTGATTCGGCGTGTTATGCTGCCAATCATGAACAGCGTTTCTCGAACGGGATAACGCTAACCCACATACCTCTGTTGTAAGCCAAATGCTCTACAGAGTGTCCACATGTTGCCTTGGCCTGCTAGTTCACCATATCAGCCTCCAATCGGAAACAAACATCATTGGATTTGGATTGGATTGGTTTTGGGGGGAAGAGACCAAACAGCGAGGTCATCGGTCTCATCGGATTAGGGAAGGACGGGGAAGGAAGTCGGCCGTGCCCTTTCAAATGAACTATCCCGGCATTTGCCTGGAGCGATTTAGGGAAATCACAGAAAACCTAAATCAGGATCGCCGGACGAGGGATTGAACCGTCGTCCTCCCGAATGCGAGTCCAGTGTGCTAACCACTGCGCCACCTCGCTCGATGTAAACATCATCGGACAACAACTCCTGCGTCATCCACAAACAGCATTAACCGTCCCTGTGTTGACCGACCATGTGTAACAGACATGGAACTCCATCCCACAACTTGGCATACGGTATATGTACAACGTAATAAATACACGTTTGCATGCTTGCATTCAATAATCTGGCGGCTACACCGGTTATTACTGTGGCAGCAATTCACATTTGTAGTGACTTATCTCACGCATACATTGACTTGTGATCTTGCAATGTTAATCATTAAATATTTTATCTAGACAAATGTATTCCCGGAATTTCATCTTTTTCCGTCAGTGGATTGTGCTACCAGATGTAAGATGAAAGGTTAAAAATTTTTTGTCCTATGGCCAAATGTGATAAAATATGGTTCGAAGGTCAAACAGTTGTGATTAGCTAGGGTGGAATTGCTCTTACCGTGATGTGTAATCTTCAGATTTTGTTTCTGTTAATATTTGAGGAACTGACATTTGTCCAGTAAAATCACACCAACACCTTCAAATCCCTTTCTTCCGTGCTTCCTGTCGTTTCAGCAATGTTGCAAACTAGTGGCATGTGAATAGTCGGAACGTTGGCTCCTGGAGTCGAGTGCAGGTTGGTTTGATGTGCAAGTTATCTGCGAAACACAACATCATGGAAAAAATATAATTTCTTCTGCATGAGAAGGAGAATGTGTGACGACGAGAGAAGTACGTTATTGCAGCCGAAAATAATCCGTATGCCTATGTGCATTAAAAACGAGTTGGGAGCACTAGTTGCAATATGTAAGCTTGTACATCAAGTGCTATTGAACATACTGTTTTTAAACAAATTTGTAGCACCCGTGGTCTAGGGCTACCGTCTTTGACTAGTAACTGTAACGCCCTCGGTCTCGGTTTTGAACCTCGCCTCTGTTTGAAATTTGAATAAAAATCATTAACAATGGCGGTCGAAGACTTTCGGCACGAGAAGTCACCCTCGTTTTGACAACGGCCTTCTCAAAGAGTGCGGACAAACGGACAGAGGTTCAGGGTACTCGGTTGCCCTTGGGGTGGGACACTGCCCCTATAAGGCGGGAGAATCAGCAATGATTACGGCATGAGAATGCAAAAGACAATGGAAACCACTGCACTAAAGATATATAATGTGTACTCACAGGACATGTGACCTGTGTCGATGATCTTTCCATTGGCAAAAAATCTCTGGGAGGGGACTGCGAAGGGGAAAGTGACCATAAGATAAAGATTTAATAACCAGCGAAAGGGCAGCATTCTTCTTGTCGGCAAGGGCGTACCCAGGATCTGAACTGGGGGGGGGGGGGGCAGGTCATACTAGTCTCAGGAAACAAGGACTCGAGACAACATACAGCACTTCTTATTAAATAAAACAGTAAACGTGTGAAAAACTACTTTTAATAAACATTTTAAATACAAGAATGCACTTGTACAATCCGAGAAAACATGCAGCATTTCTTATTAAATAAAACAGTAAACTAGTGAAAAACTGCGAATATCTTCTGGGGGGGGGGGGGAAATGCCCCCCCCCCCTGCCCCTCGCTGGGTACGCCCATGCGTGTCGGGGTATGGAACGTCTGAAGTTTGAATGTGGAGGAGAGCTAGAAAATCTGAAAAGGGAAATGCTAAGGCTCAGTCTAGATGTAGAGGGGATCAGTGAAATGAAACAGAAAGAAGACATGGATTTCTGGTCAGACTAGTATAGGATAATATCAACAGTAGCAGAAAATGGCATAACGGGAGAGGATTCGTTATCAATAGGGAAGTAGGACAGAGAGTAAGTTACTGTGAACAGTTCGGTGATAGGACTGTTCTCATCAGAATCGGTAGGAAACCAACACCGATAACAATATCCAATAAAGTTTTTCTGGGTTTGTGACCGCATCGTCAATACATACAACTACAGACGTTTCGGTCCCTGTTGCAAGTCACCCTGAAGCCGGTACTTGCAACAGGGATCGAAACGTCGGTAGTTTTATACATTGACAATGCGGTCACAAAACCAGAAAAAAATGTATTGAATGTGACAATGGCCGCGGGAGCTTACGTTTATATTTAATCGACAACAATAGTTTAGGTATACATGCCGACGTCATTAGCAGGGGATGAAGAGATGCATGAGGATATTGGGCGGGTAATCCAGTTCGTAAAGGGAGATGAAAATGTAATAGTCAGGGAAGATAGGAGTGCGGTAGTACGGGAAGGCGTAGAAGAAAGGGTTTTTGGCGAATATGGGCTTGGTAGTAGGAATAAGAGAGATGAAAGAGCAACTGAGCTCTACATTAATTGTCAGTTAGCAATAGCAAATACTCTGTTCAAGAAGCACTAGAGGAGTGGGTATACTTGAATTCCAGTATTTGTATTGGATTCCATTTAGATTATATCATGATCAAGCAAAGATTCGGAAATTAGATATTGGACTGTAAGGCGCACCCAAGAGCAGATGGATCGACGTAAAAAGGAAGTACGAAAATGTTCAGAGAATTTCAGGAATACAGAAATACAAGTCACTTAGGAATTATATACCTGTAACTAGGAAGTGCAGGGAACCTAAGACGAAAAGGGTGTAAAAAAAATGTGAAGATATCGAGAAGGACGTGACTGTCAGAAAAACTGACTCGGCATTTAGGTAAGTCAAAACAGTCTCAGGGAAATTAAAAGCAAGGGCAGTAACATTAAGAATTCTATGGGAATTCCACTGTTAAATGCAAAGGACAGAGGGAATAGGCGGAAAGAGTACACTTAAGGCCTACGTAAGGGGAAGGACTTATCTGATGACGTGACAGACTAAGAACGACTATAGATCAAGCAAGGCAGAAGCGATGGACATCGTTCCATCAGAATTTCTAACATCATTAGGGGAGTGGCAACGAAACGACTATTTACGTTGCTGAGTTGAAGGTAAGAGTTTGGCAATATACCACCTGACTTTCGAAAACTATTGTCCATATTTTTGCGAAGAGAACAAGAGCCACAATGTACGAGAATTATTGCGCAGTCAGCTTAGCAGCTCATGCATCCAAGTTGCTGACAAGAATAATACATATAAACTGGAAAAGGAAAGTGAGGATCAATTAGATGAGAACCAGTTGGGATTTAGGAAAGGTAAATGCACCAGACAGGCGGTTCTGACGTTGCCGTTGATAATGGAAGCAAGACCGAAGAAAAACCGAGACCCGCTCATAGGATCTGTTGACCTGGGAAAAGGTTTCGACATTGTAAAATGGTGCAAGATGTTCGAAATTCTGAGAAAAATAGGGTAAGCTAGAAAGAAAGACGGATACTATACAGTACGCATCAGAAGCAAGAGGAAATAATACGATTGCAAGACCAAGAACTAAGTGCTCGGATTAAAAAAGGTGTAAGACAGGTATTTAGTATTTCGCTCCTAGTGTTCAATCTACACTCCTGGAAATGGAAAAAAGAACACATTGACGCCGGTGTGTCAGACCCACCATACTTGCTCCAGACACTGCGAGAGGGCTGTACAAGCAATGATCACACGCACGGCACAGCGGACACACCAGGAACCGCGGTGTTGGCCGTCGAATGGCGCTAGCTGCGCAGCATTTGTGCACCGCCGCCGTCAGTGTCAGCCAGTTTGCCGTGGCATACGGAGCTCCATCGCAGTCTTTAACGCTGGTAGCATGCCGCGACAGCGTGGACGTGAACCGTATGTGCAGTTGACGGACTTTGAGCGAGGGCATATAGTGGGCATGCGGGAGGCCGGGTGGACGTACCGCCGAATTGCTCAACACGTGGGGCGTGAGGTCTCCACAGTACATCGATGTTGTCGCCAGTGGTCGGCGGAAGGTGCACGTGCCCGTCGACCTGGGACCGGACCGCAGCGACGCACGGATGCACGCCAAGACCGTAGGATCCTACGCAGTGCCGTAGGGGACCGCACCGCCACTTCCCAGCAAATTAGGGACACTGTTGCTCCTGGGGTATCGGCGAGGACCATTCGCAACCGTCTCCATGAAGCTGGGCTACGGTCCCGCACACCGTTAGGCCGTCTTCCGCTCACGCCCCAACATCGTGCAGCCCGCCTCCAGTGGTGTCGCGACAGGCGTGAATGGAGGGACGAATGGAGACGTGTCGTCTTCAGCGATGAGAGTCGCTTCTGCCTTGGTGCCAATGATGGTCGTATGCGTGTTTGGCGCCGTGCAGGTGAGCGCCACAATCAGGACTGCATACGACCGAGGCACACAGGGCCAACACCCGGCATCATGGTGTGGGGAGCGATCTCCTACACTGGCCGTACACCACTGGTGATCGTCGAGGGGACACTGAATAGTGCACGGTACATCCAAACCGTCATCGAACCCATCGTTCTACCATTCCTAGACCGGCAAGGGAACTTGCTGTTCCAACAGGACAATGCACGTCCGCATGTATCCCGTGCCACCCAACGTGCTCTAGAAGGTGTAAGTCAACTACCCTGGCCAGCAAGATCTCCGGATCTGTCCCCCATTGAGCATGTTTGGGACTGGATGAAGCGTCGTCTCACGCGGTCTGCACGTCCAGCACGAACGCTGGTCCAACTGAGGCGCCAGGTGGAAATGGCATGGCAAGCCGTTCCACAGGACTACATCCAGCATCTCTACGATCGTCTCCATGGGAGAATAGCAGCCTGCATTGCTGCGAAAGGTGGATATACACTGTACTAGTGCCGACATTGCGCATGCTCTGTTGCCTGTGTCTATGTGCCTGTGGTTCTGTCAGTGTGATCATGTGATGTATCTGACCCCAGGAATGTGTCAATAAAGTTTCCCCTTCCTGGGACAATGAATTCACGGTGTTCTTATTTCAATTTCCAGGAGTGTATACATCGAAGAGGTAGTGATGGAAATAAAAGAAAGGTTCAAGAATGGGATTAAACTTCAGAGTGAAAGGATATCAATGATATCATTCACTAAAGAGACTGATATCCTTAGTAAAATGTGAGAAGAATTACAGGATTTGCTGAATGGACTGAGCTGCCTAATGAGTATAGGATATGAGTAACGAGAAATAGGAGGAAGGATTAGGACACATAATAACAACGCATGCACTGTGTTTTGGTGAACTGAAAAACGTCCGTTACAGCCACAATTCTTCAAAATATGTGTAACGTTAGTGTCTGGTGCCCAGCAGCCCATCAGAACGCAAAAGAAAAAGGATCAACCACAGAAAAACGTAAGTGACAGCAAATATACGCGCGAAGTATCGTGCCACAACGAAATTACATTTAAACATAAAAGGATGTGTTAACGCGCCAGTAAAACTCACATTGACATCGTTTTATTGCAGATGAGATGCTGTCAATACAGGACAAGGCACAAATGATCACGCAAAACCATATAACATAAAATCAAGGCAACAACAAAAATAAAACTGTCTTTAGGCCTAATTTTCTTTGATTGGTTATGAATTAACAAGATGCCCACATTTTACCGTCTTGAATAAAGAAAACTCATAGATGAGGCCACAGAGGTGCTGAAACTGTGGTATCGATAGCTGCGATGCCACGGCGTAGGTGCAAGTTCATAGTTTGGCACTACGACACCGACACCGACGACAGCGCCCTCTAGCAGACGCTGTTCAGCTCTACGAGCGACGCTGCAGATTCTCCCCATTTGATCAAGAGCAGAAGGCAGGGACACTTCGCTTCAGTTTCGCTTCATATAGAGACTTTGCACTACTTACGACGGGTCTAAGATTTCGCACCTACGTGCTCCTCAGTGGAAAGTTAGGTATTCACGTTATTGTGTATTCAGTTAATATTGCGATATAGTAAAACCATTTCTTAGACCAGTACCGAGAGATTTTGACCTTTTCCTGCTCCTACTCACTTCCTACATTCGGCCTACCCTTCAGTTTACAGGAGCAGACCCACGCGCCTCCTTCCAGGAGGAATACAAGAGAAACATGTCTGCGTTACATGAACTGGTGGACCTTATATTCAGTGTTTTGCTGAAAACGCGGCAAATATAAGAGCTGCAAGTCCAAAAGGTGGATTTTTCGTACCTACTTTGTAGCTTGCTGTTTTAATTTCTTCCATTCACTGTTGAAGATAGTATACGCAGGAAGCAATGTCATCTGTGAAACGGAGGTGGTTCATATCTGTAACAATAACGCGTATTCCTTCGTTTTCTCAGTTTAAAGGTGTGAAAAAGTACCTTAGTACTACCGGCAATAGTTTCTCTTTCTTATGGAAATACTTTGCCAAACACTTCTTTTAATTACGAACTTCTTGAAGTAGCGTAACTGAAGATGTATACATGGTGCATCGCAGTTAACAACGAATAGTGATACTGCTTGAAGACCTCATCTTTACTGGGCTGTCATTTCACCCAAGACCGTACCAAGAAATAAATTCTAAGGAAAAAGCCAAACAAAAAAAGACGCACCACGAAGGAATTGTCCGAATGGGACGTTAATCGATAAATGTGATGTGCATGTAGAGACAAACAAAAAATTACAGTTTCAGAAAAGTTGGATAATAGCAAGTCAATAACTTTTTGGTCCATCTCTTGCTCTTATGCCTTGTCACTGACTTGTAGGGTTTCTGGATGTCCTTCTGACGGATACCGTGCAATATTCTATCCAATTGCCGTAATATATCGTCAAAATTTCATGTTGCTTGGAGGGCACTGCCCATAAAGTTCCAGATGTTCTCAATTAGGAGAGATCCTGCGATCTTTCTGGCCTAGGTAGTGTTTGGTAAGCGCAAAGAGAAGCAGTAGAAACTCTCGCCGCATGCAAGGAATCATTATTTTGCTGAAATGTAAGCCCAGGATGGCTTGCCATGAAGGGAAACAAAATGAAGACTAGAATATCGTCGACGTAACTCTGTACTGTAAGGGTGCCGCGGATGACAACCAAAAGAACATTACTTGGAACCGCGAGACCGCTACGGTCGCAGGTTCGAATCCTGCCTCGGGCATGGATGTGTGTGATGTCCTTAGGTTAGTTAGGTTTAACTAGTTCTAAGTTCTAGGGGACTGATGACCTCAGAAGTTGAGTCCCATAGTGCTCAGAGCCATTTGAACCATTAGAACATTACTCCTGATTGTCGGACCATATGACAGGTGATAGTCACCGCTGTCTGTAGCGTCTCCAGATACTTCTTCGGCCTCGAATCTCTCTGACTGGAGTAGAATTATCTTCAGTGATAAGCCACGCTTAGAACTGAGCTCCGATATCCAACGAAGACATTCTTGCCAGCGTGGTCGCCAGATTTCTCCCAAAATGGGAACGTATGGAGCATTATGGGCAGAGCCCTCCAACCATATCTGGATTTTGATGATCTAACAAGCCAGCTGGACAGAATTTGGCAGTATATCTCTCAGGAGGACAACCAACAACTATGTCAATACCTCTGTCGAATAACTGCTTGCATAAGGGTCAGAGGTGAACCAACGCGTTATTGAATTTGCTACACTACTGGCCATTAAAACTGCTACACCACGAAGATGACGTGCTACAGACGCGAAATTTAACCGACAGAAAGAAGATGCTGTGATATACAAATGATTAGCTTTTCAGAGCATTCGCACAAGGTTGGCGCCGGTGGCGACACCTACAACGTGCTGACATGAGGAAAGTTTCCAACCGATTTCTCATACACAAACAGCAGTTGTCCAGCATTACCTGGTGAAACGTTATTATGATGCCTCGTGTAAGGAGGAGAAATGCGTACCATCACGTTTCCGACTTTGATAAAGGTCGGATTGTAGCCTATCGCGATTGCGGTTTACCGTATCGCGACATTGCTGCTCGCGTTGGTCGGTATCCAATGACTGTTAAGCCGTCGGCACACGGACCGTGCATCCGAACGTTGAGCGTTGAGCGTGCCCAGTTTCTGACGTCATAGCGTGGAATAGCACGTTCGGGAGTCTTTCCGAACGTGCAGAGCAATATCTAGCATGTCAGATATTCTGAGCGTGCGTCTGAGCGTTGACCAATGAGATGGCACAACGCCACCTACGTCACAGGCACGCCGTCTCCCTTCAGCACAGAGTTGTTAGGCGCCATATTGGCATTCATTTCAAGTCTATAAATGTATATGCCGTTTCTGAGCACCAGCGAAGTGAGAATCACTGGAAACCCCGTTGTTAACTGTGTGATTCGTTCCAATAAAATAATGAGAAACACCGTAGTCGTGGCAAAAGAATTATTGTAACGAGCGTATTATGAGAGTAGGCCATTTGAAGGCAGCGACTCACTGGAGATCCATCCAAATCGCATTGTTCTTCGTACAATTTGTTATAATTAAATTACAATTAGTAACATAATTATCTACTATTAACGTTTTTAGCAAGGGGTAATGTAATATATTTAAGAAAAAGTGTTTCGTTGTATGTTTAGCGTAATGAGTAGCGGCTCTGTCCAGTAATGAATTTTTTTTTGGGGTGGTGGTTCGCGTCTGAACAGTTCCAAATTTTGTTTCCCAACATTCGCGTTTTTATTAGATTCTGATACTTTATTATTAGTTTAAAATAAGAATATGCTACAATATTTGATGTTATGCAAATATAAGGTCACCTTTTTATGAGGGGTGACTGTTGGATTGGCTTAATCTACAGGACAGCTTGCGCTACTTGTATAAAGATATTTTGCTCCTTTTTCTTTTACGCTTCGTAATTCACATGTTGCAGAGATTCTGCTGCTGAGTAGGAACAGTGATCAAGTAAGACTGACCTTGGGGTTTTACTGAAATGTGGGAATGATGAAATAATGTTTATCTTATTCGGAGAAGTATTCTAAATTTGTACCGCACTGATTGTGATGGAACTTTTACAAGCCTGTGTACTTATTAATTGGACATGGCACTTTCCTTTTAGTGGACAATAGAGGAAATGTGCGTTTTAATAGAGCTAACGTGGGAATTTTACGCGCGCCCGTTGAGTAAACAGTGTGATTTACGAACTAGAAACATCCCTCAAACTGCCGCTGGAGTGCGTTGCGATCGCGTATACCACGTTGGGGCCCACGTACCGTATGCACAAGTCGCAACGTTCCTAAGCGTTCAGCAGCACGTTGAACTTGGCACGCTCAACGTTAACGTTCGACAGCACGGTCCGTGTGCCGACGGCTTTAGCACAATATGGAATCGCTGGGTTCAGGAGGGTAATACGGAACCCGGTGCTGTATCCCAACTGCCTCGTATCACTAGCAGTCGAGATGACAGGCACCTTGTCAGCATGGCTGTAACGGATTGTGCAGCCACGTCTCGATCCCTGAGTCAACAGATGGGGACTTTTGCAAGACAACAACCATCTGCACGAACAGTTCGACGACGTTTGCAGCAGCATGGACTATCAGCTCGGAGACCATGGCTGCAGTTACCCTTGACGCTGCATCACAGACAGGAGCGCCTGCGATGGTGTACTCAATGACGAACCTGGGTGCACAAATGGCAAAACGTCATTTTTTCGGATGAATCCAAGTTCTGTTTAAAACATCATGATGGTCGCATTCGTGTTTGGCGATATCGTGGTGAACGCACATTGGAAGCGTGTATTCGTCATCGCCATACTGGCGTATCACCCGGCGTGATGGTATGGGGTGCCATTGGTTGCACGTCACGGTCACCTCTTGTTGGCATTGACAGCACTTTGAACAGTGGACGTTACATTTTAGATGTGTTACGACCTGTGGCTACCCCTCATTCGATCCCTGCGAAACCCTACATTTCAGCAGGATAATGCACGACCACGTGTTACACGTCCTGTACGGGCCTTTCTGGATACAGAAAATGTTCGACTGCTGCCCTGGACAGCACATTCTCCAGATCTCTCAACAACTGAAAACGGCTGGTCAATGGTGGCCGAGCAACTCGCTTGTCACAATACTCCAGTCACTACTCTTGATGAACTGTGGTATCGTGTTGAAGCTGCATGGGCCTGTACCTGTACACGGCATCCAAGCTCTGTTTCATCCAGTGCCCAGGCGTATCAAGGCCGTTATTACGGCCAGAGGTGGTTGTTCTGGGTACTGATTTCTCAGGATCTATGCACTCAAATTGCGTGAAAATGTAATCACATGTCAGTTCTTGTATAATATATTTGTCCGATGAATACCCGTTTATCATCTGCATTTCTCTTGGTGTAGCAATTTTAATGGACAGTAGTGTAGCTTTTTTCTGAAACAGTAATCATCAGTTTGTCTGTACACGTACGTTATATCTACCGATTACCATTCGGATACTGTCTCCGTGGTGTGTGTTTTGTTTGTCTTAGAGAATATAAGGAGCAGTAAATGAAAACGAAAAGGATGGGAATAAAGTAAGTTAGTTGTTTATCATTTCAAAACTAATCTCTATAACTGTTAATAAATTAATCCCAATGAGAGACAAGTCGGTCAATGCCTTCATCGAAATATGTTTGCGGTGGGTCCGACCACATGTTGCCAAGGTTGTTTCGACTACGCTGCAGATATTTCGCTGAGTATACCTTACACGTCCTCCATGAAGTACCGATCTCTCCATAGGCGATTTCCATATTGCAGAAAGACATTCTTGGCCTTCAATCTTGCTACGGAAGAAGAGGTGTAGACCTGGATACAATCATGGTTCCGTAGGCAACCGCAAACAATTTTCTATGGAGCCATTGACCGTTTTGTCTCACAATAAGATGAATGTGTTAACAGTTATAGCAATTACTTTTGAAATAGTAAACAATTTCTTATTTTTTTGCATCTGTCTCTTTTTCATTTGACTGCCGCTCATGCAATACTACTTCAGCACGTTACTTGTTGCGGCTTACTGACCACCCGAGTCTATTTAAGGAGGTGCACCATATGGAGGCGTAACATATAGATGCTATAAATCACGAATTATTTCACATTATAAAGCTTGAAAATATTGAACAATTCGCTGCTCCAGTTTATCAAACGGATCAACAAGCGCGATGTGCACTTCACTTTTGAGATTACGTCAGACAGAACTCACTTTCGAGATGACGTCAGACAGAAAAATGGTAAAGCATGAGGTGTGGAGACACGGGGGACAAGGTAAAGGCACCGCTCATCTATGAGCAGACTGAGCCGCTTCTGTATCAAGCATGTACCATATCACACACCGTTGCGCAAGGCGAATATCCTCAATCAATCCTATAGGATAATGTTGCTGAAACCGAAGGTACCCTCCTCCATCACGTTTTCTTAGAGGAATCAGTGTCTCAATGAGACTATCACCTAGCACTCGTTACCACACCTTCAGTGAGAAACGTTCCTGATGTCCCTGATAAACAATACGTATGTTTGACTATTTCTCAGGTATTCAGCCGGGTGTTGTCATTCGGAAGGCTAGATAAACTACAGGCCATTAAAATTGCTACACCAAGAAGAAGTGCAGATGATAAACGGGTATTCATTGGACAAATATATTATACTAGCACTGACATGTGATTACATTTTCACGCAATTTGGGTGCATAGATCCTGAGAAATCAGTACCCAGAACAACTACCTCTGGACGTAATAACGGCCTTGATACGCCTGGGCATTGATTCAAACAGAGCTTGGATGGCGTGTACACGTACAGCTGCCCATGCAGTTTCAACACGATACCACAGTTCATCAATAGTAGTGACTGGCGTATTGTGACGAGCCAGTTGCTCGGCCATCATTAACCAGACGTTTTCATTTGGTGAGAGATCTGGAGAATGTGCTGGACAGGGCAGCAGTCGAACATTTTCTGTATCCAGAAAGGCCCGTACAGGACGTGTAACACGTGGTCGTGCATTATCCTGCTGAAAAGTAGGGTTTCGCAGGGATCGAATGAGGGGTAGCCACAGGTCGTAACACATCTAAAATGTAACGTCCACTGTTCAAAGTGCCGTCAATGCCAACAAGAGTTGACCATGACGTGCAACCAGCGGCACCCCATATCTTCACGCCAGATGATACGCCAGTATGGCGATGACGAATACACGCTTCCAGTGTGCGTTAATCGCGATGTCGCCAAACACGGATGCGACCATCATCATGCTATAAACAGAACCTGGATTCATGCGAGATATTGACGTTTTGCCATTCGTGCACCCAGGTTCGTCGTTGAGTACACCATCGCAGGCGCTCCTGTCTGTGATGCAGCGTCAAGGGTATCCGCAGCCATGGAATCCGAGCTGATAGTCCATGCTGCTGCAAACGTCGTCGAACTGTTCGTGCAGATGTTCTCTTGCAAACGGCCCCATTTGTTGACTCAGGGATCGAGACGTGGCTGCACGATCCGTTACAGCCATGCGGATAAGATGCCTGTCATCTCGCCTGCGTCAGGCCGTTGGGATCCAGCACGGCGTTCCGTATTACCCTCCTGAACCCAGCGATTCTATATTCTGCTAACAGCCATCGCATCTCGACGAACGCGAGCAGCAATGTCGCGATACGATAAACCGCAATCGTGATAGGCTACAATCCGACCTTTATCAAAGTCGGAAACGCGATGGTACGCATTTCTCCTCCTTACACGAGGCATCACAACAACGTTTCACCAGGCAACGCCGGTCAACTGATGTTTGTGTATGAGAAATCGGTTGGAAACTTTGCTCATGTCAGCACGTTGTAGGTGTCGCCACCGACGCAAACCTAGTGTGAATGCTCTGAAAAGCTAATCATTTGCATATCACAGCATCTTCTTCTAGTCGGTTAAATTTCGCGTCTGTAGCACGTCATCTACGTGGTGTAGCAATTTTAATGGCCAGTAGTGTATTTAGGCAAGAGGACTTCTTGCCATTTCCAGGTGTTCCTTATGACTGTTTTTTGCTTGGGCCCGCCTATATTCTCTCCTCTCACCCCTGACCACTACCAACAACCGGCCAGCTCTGGTGGGCCAGATTCTGCCCCGACGGGGGTGGGGGTAGGGGGGGGGGAGATGGGGGGGGGAGGCGGGGAGACGATGTCAGGGTTCGATCCAGCGTCTCCAGTTGCGCCTCGGCGGGCACCGGTCGCGTGTCTTTGTCAGCCTGACGACAATGCTTTCTTGTCTTCTTCAATTGGCATGATGGGAATGGATTGCCACGTAGATCGTCGCTGTACTTTGATCACGCTGAAAGCTGGGTCCCTGGTCTTGCACAATTCAAAGATTGTTAGATCGTCATATAACCGGATCTCTACAGCCCATTTTAGAATGCAGTCGCTAGTGTTGGGTTGTTGTATGAAACGTCCCCTTTTGAACAATTATACATGCTTGTGTTTAAACTGACACACAATACTTTTTAGCGCAACGCAATCTGACTTTCAAAAATCCCTGCAAAAGAATGGCCCTGACTAACATTAACCTATTCCTTTCACAAATCACTTATCTCACCAAAAATCTTCGTTACTCGAACTACTGCAATACAGCGAGCGCGACTACTGCCAGCTAAATAAAAGATTCAAAATACGGAAGGCACTAACTACTGATAGGCATAGTTAGCAAATGAAAGATTTTGATAGAGAACAAACAATGTATTTACCTTAATAGTGTTCAAAAGTCATAATGTATATAGCAGTTCATGACATCCAGTCTTACAAATTTCAAAATTCCGCCATTTCTCTCCCAACATCCACCACTGCTGGCGGCTCACCTCCAACTGCGCCACGCTACGCGCTGTTAACATCCAGCTGCCCAACACTACAATGGCAGACAACAATGCAAACTATCCACAGACTGCACACAGCACAGCCAGTGATTTTCATACAGAGCGCTACGTGGCGTTACCAATATAAACACCTTAACTGCCTACTTACATAGCCCCCATGCTCCCCACAAAAAATTTTACAAATTTTTTGGGCACTGGCCAATACAGATTTGAAAAAATTTTTCATAATTACAGTAAGAAAGATATGAAATGCACACACTTATTGATACAATGTTGGTCAAAAGCTAAAATTTTCTCACAGTCCATAAAGACACTCCTGATCATTCATCACAGTGAAATTGCAGTGTTTTTCTCAAAGTCTGAGCAGTAAAAGAAAGTGCACACTGAAGTAGTGGATTTCCATGCAGTCTTGAAGTAGTGTTGTCCTTCCAACAGCAAGACAGTGCTGACTCTTGACATGCAGACAGGTAATGGGCCACAACAGAGGAAACCCACAGCAGAGTCATTCGACGTTTTGAAGAATATTGGTAGGTAGGTCATCACAGAGCAGACCACTGTAGTCCTGTTAGAGAGTACTGTATTGGTGGGCCACCAGAGGTGCAGACCCACTGCAGTCCTTGTAGAAATAATGGTACTGGTGAGTCAGCAAAGGTGTAGATCCACTGTAGTCCTTGTAGAGATGGCCAGCAGCTATCTGCTGCGACTGTGCAGCTGCACAATCACCATCGAAGAGTCTTGCGGACAATATAGCAAGTCCATAACCACCACTTGTGTACTCACGAAACTTTTTGGAATATCCTTAGAATCAGCAATGCTGTTAACCAGTCCCTTGCTAAATTGTCAACACACATGCAAACACTATCAGTCCCTACTTCTCACATATTGTCCATATACTATGACCAACAGAAATGTGTGCAGTGAAATGAATGCTTACAAGTTACTTAATTTGCTGAACTGGTGTCAATTACAATATTATAACATGAGAATACAATGACAAAGGTACAAAATATATCATTAAAGAACATAACAATACAGATAATATTTGTAGTAATATGGGCTTTACAAAAGAATAGAAATATACATATACATCAGTGTTACAGGAAGTATGACATGAGTACATACATAGAAGATCAGAATAACTTTCGAAACATCAACTTCACACATGAGTATTAAAACAAAATACAATAAATAATGTCTAAACATCTTTACGAAGAAAATAACATAGTATTTGAAAAATTCTACAACATAAATCTAATTAGCTAAACACATAAAGACAGGAAAAACACAAATACCCAAGGGTACACAAACACATTGTGGGATAACACAAGGGGAAAGGGCAGGGTTTGTTTTCAGTGTAACATTTGGTACTGCAGTCCAACCCAAAACTTCATTCCATAGATTTTTCGTCTTATTTCAACATTTGTTTCCACCAAAAAAATCCTATCCAAGCATGCTTTCTGTATTTATATGTTCACATTTTTCTTACGTCATTATTTATTTTCCATTATCTTACGTCATCATTTATTTCCAAGAAAATCCTACCTATACCTGCTTTCTGTACTTTTTTCGTACAACTTCTCAATGCATTTCTTCCAATTCATCCCAACTCATTCTCTTATAGTCTACCCCCTCTTAAGCTATCTTAAATCTACTGAGCTCAGATGCTAAACTAAGGGATGAGGCAATGCAGCAGCATAAAACAATTAATACAAACAGCAATAAAAAAATGGAAATTGTCAAAGTAAGCTACAGTAAATCTAAATTACCAAGCAATGCAACATTACAACTAATATGAGCCAATGTGCAGCAACAAGAAAAATAAATCAGTAGTAAAACTAGCTTAACAGAGTAATACAATGTGAAATTTAGTAGCGCTATGCCTGACAAACAGCAGCAGCAAATGCAATAACTTATATCTAAACATGACATAGATCAAACAGAAAAAATATTACCGTAAAAATGGCGATGTTTAATACCTATGTCACATCTTAACAGTAGGGTGATGCATCACCTTAACTTACACTACTAAATAAGTTACCCAGTCAGTGACAAAAATTATATATGCAATTCCTGTGAAGGGAAATGTCTTTTTGTGCTCCCTCCTTTTTTTTGGAATAGATTATAAAGTTATTATTGAGTGGATCTTTAGGCATAAAATAACTATATTAGTACATCTATTAAATTTTATTTTAACCAATGCTGCACTGCAGCTAGAAACTAGATATTACACAAAATGAGTAAATAAATACATAAAGCAAGCCACATGGTATTTCTCTCAACTAGCAGGACAATAGCTGTGAAATGTTTCTCATCGTTTCATTAGGCATTTTAGTAAATATCAAAAATTAAGAGCTCCACAGTATAATCATATGTTTTCAAGTTTGAGCGTGTCGTATTTGCAATGCTTTCTACAAGGGAATGTCAATAGCGAGGATAATGGCCTCCTTTTTTTCTCCACCTGTGCCTCTGAAAGGCACACACTAATGGCTTTTTTTTCCAGGCGACTGTCATGCAGCTGGGTGCCCATGACGCATTACGTGCAGGTGGTCACTAAACTTTCTTACCAAAATATTTACGACACCAGTTTGCACTACACTGACAGTCTCATATAAAAATTTCACAGGTCAAGAATTTGTGTTTCAAATTTGTAGAAACAAAATCCTGTAAATATAACAGTGTTCAAAAAATTTTCACCAGCATAGTGATACAGTCACACATTTACACACATTTCATAACTCTTAAAGTACGATTCTTGGTTTCCAACATCCTTTTCCACAAATCAGAGTCCCTAACCACTACTCATTATTCATATATGTATTCGTCGACACTTCTTCAATATTTCATCATAATAAATACGTAGCATAATCAAATTCCTCATTTATGGTAGCATCATCTTATTGATCATAAACATACCTCAACAGCATAATACACATTATCATCATAAAAATAACATCATAACACCTCAGTCAAATATCAAAAATGTTGTAGCTTTCTGCAATAATTTCAAAACCTAAAGAAAATTCTCTGCTCATTTCAATAGTGTCATCTACCTCAAATGTACATTAAAAATCATGATCTCATACCAAATACATCATTCAAAGCTCTCATAGTATCACAATGGTTCCAAAAAACTATGAACAGTTCACACAGTACAGACAAAATACAGTTTCGTAAGTGTGAAGTAATCCAACTCTGTAATTGCGTAAACATCTGTCACTGATGTAGTAAAAAAAATGTTTATCTCTCAGTTAAATGATCAGATAGCAGTGTAATTTGTGTGTTAGAGAAATATGGTACCGACGTGTAAAGTCGTATAAGCAAATAAAATATTAGCTAGGGCTCCTTGTGCTCGCCAATCATGTGGTACACAAAGTAGGTGTGTACCCCCCTGAAGATTAATGTAATTATACCCTCAGGTGCTATAGATTACAGCAATGGAGTGAAATGTATCACGGAAAACCTTTGTATCATTGTAATTCAAAAATCTTTAAAAATAAATGTTTTAAGTACAAAATTAATCACTCAAATGCGTGTCCTGTAGCGCTAAATTGTGCTTCTTGTTGTAACATAATCTCTGTCATTACTTAAGGGTAAAAAATGTACCAAGTGTCGTAATTATCGTCGTCTGTAAGCAAAGTTCTGTGGAAGTCAACGTACTTACCTCATGATAAACAAAAGTGAAATGCTTTGCGTATAGATATCTTAGTTATTACGCTTATTGCCGTGATGAAGAAAGTACTGTGCTGTAACGTATTGTTGTGCTACAGAAAAGGCTGTCTCATTGTAGCTATATCACGAAAGTTACTACTAAACCATGTTTTACTTTCCAGAATAATACAGAAAAACTGTGCAGATATAAAACAGAAACACTGCAAAAGCAACATTGTAAATTGTCACTCATTAGTAGCGTCGTGATAAAATCGTGTAGCTGTCACATAAACTAACCACTGTGTCATCTGGTATCTCACTGAAACTACTTTAAATCCAGAGTGTATTCTCAAGTAAACCAAAATGTTGCATTAAAATCTCATTAGCAGTACCAGTATATGTTCCAAGTATGTAAGCCTGATAGTCGTTACGTAATCGTGCAACTAACAAGCAAGAATGTACACACACAATAACACTGTGACGTCTGTTCGCTATAGCAATGCATTCGTAATTTCTGTTTAAATAAGTTCTCTTGGTTCTTGATTGGATATTTAACTTCAAACATTGTTGCATGGTAACAGTTTCTAAGATTGACAATGCATACTAGAAATGTGAAGTGAAAAGTTTTATGGCAAAGACAAAGTTGAAAAGCAGATTATCTTTCAATAAACGGTTTTACATGTGAAATGTGGTGTAAACCTTTACTCTTCCTAGTATGCAGTGTTTTCAAATTCGACACAATTGTCATGTGGTATACGTCGGTAAAGAATACTGGAATTTTTCTCAAGGTTAGCGTCTATGTAATTTTTCCCTGAGCCAGCCGGCGCACGTGGCCACCTACAGTGCGAGTCATTGTCTGTCTCTTTGTTGGCGCGCGTCGTTATTGGGATTAGGAGACCTAACTTCTACAAATTCACCTTGTCGAGAGTGCCCTGCTCTGTTTGAATCCCGCCAGTTCTGATGGAATTCAGGTCTGTCATTTTGTCGGTAGTTTACATGGTTTCTTGTTTGTCGGTCATGTGGTGGAGAATTTCTCCCGGAATCGTAACTGCGCGCTGAACCGTTGCATCTAAAGTTACTCTGTCTCCCTTGATAATAATTATTTTGGTTCCCAAATTGTCTGTTTCTATGGTTATCTCTGTCATATTCATTACTACAGAAATGCGATCTTTCTCTGTAACTATTATTACTCTGCCAACGGTTGTCATACGGGTGGTGTCTGTTTTGGTCACGATTTGTGTTGTGAGAATAGCCTTGTCGTGTCCAGTTATTGTTTCTTTCGTCGCGGAATTGCGACGGATGTGACCTGTAATTGTTGTGTTCCTGTTTTCGCATTCCTCAATTGTCAGTGTCAATTTCTAATTCTTGTAAGAGTCCCTGAAAAGCTTCAATGTCGTCTTTGCAACGTCCTGCCAAAATAATATGTTGTAAATGTTCAGGTAATTTGATTAAGCAAATACGGATGAGTTCTGAGGTGCTGTATGGGTTTGACAGGTACTGATTCTTGTGCAACATGTCTTCAAAATATTTCACAAGACTGGAAAATTCAGATTGTTCGAAATGTTTCATCATTATGATGCTATGTTTTACTCGGTCTTGTGTAGCTTGAGACCAATATCCTGAGAGGAAGGTATGGTAAAATTCTCCTTCACTGTGACAATCGTGAATCACCGATCGCATTCTTACAGCAGGTTCATTCTCTAAATAGCCACACATAAATTCTAATCTGTGCTCTAATGACCAGTTGGGAGGAAAACAATGAGAGAATTGATGGAGCCACGCTTGTGGATGAATGCCGTTGCCACAATTCTTAAATGTTTTAAATTTACGTGTAGTAATGAAAAGCTTATAGTCAAAATCATCATGTCGGCGAGTCTCATATTGGTCATTGTTACGTCGTTTCGGCGGTTCCATTTCAAAATTCGGTGCACCTTGCCAATTTCTTTCATAATTTCCGAAATGTGCTGTGTTATTATTTTGTGGCTGTTCCGTATTTCTATGTCCCTCTTCCCGTATTGGGGCGTGAGTGTCCTCTGAAATACGTAATTCTTGTATTACCTGTGTCAGCTGATCTTGTACTTCCCGGATTTCTCTTTGGTGTTGCGTATTAATTTGATTCTGATTTTGTTTGCATTTCCTAATTTGTTCACACTCTTCTCTGTCATTAAAGACTACCGGTTTTGTGTCATTCAGATTATCATCTACCTTCGTAGATAAATTATTTAGCTGATCCGAAAGTTCAACTTTCTGAACCAATTTTCAGAGTATCTACTGTTTTTGCAAGTTGCGTAACCAAATCGGTAGATGCAGCTGAGTCAATTCTAGCTTGCAAGGTCTCATGATTTTCATGAACAATAGTTTGCAGTTCTTTTATGGCTGCTTCGTGATTCTGTATGGCATTTTCATGCCGCGAAAAAATAGGTTGAAAATGCTCACAAATTTGTGTTTTTACGTCATTACAGACTTTTTTAACATTTCGATTCAATGTTATGTAACTCAGTAGTTAAATCTTCACGTGTTTGTTCAAGTGTGGTGTCTAACTTCCGAAGATTTTGTTCCATTGTGTCTAACTTTTGAAGATTTTGTTCCATTGCGTCTAACTTTTGAAGCTTTTGCTGTGTTTGTCTCTGATTTGGTCCATGGTGTCTAACTTTTGAAGATTTTGTCCCATTTGTTTCTGATTTTGTTCAAGCGTTGTGTCTAACTTTTGTAGCCTTTGTCCCATTTGTTGCATTAACTGTAATAACAGTGCACTGGTGTCTGAAACATGTTCCTCAGTGCTATTCGGCAGTGCATTTGAACCGACAATATTCGCATTTTGAAAAGCAGAAAATGTGTCTTGATTTATTTGAGAAAACGGTGAGGACGCAAAACCTGAATCTACAGTATTTGCAAGAGTGCATCCTGTCATTTCGGAATCGTGAGGCGAGCTGTTGCCGACCGATCGATCGATAATGCTTCCCTGTTCACTATTTGTTTCACTGTCTACGCCATTATTTGCAGCCCACTCCATTTCCCTATGCACAATTACCAAATTACTACTTTGAACATTAGTTAATTCATTACTCGGCGGCCCTAACACACTGCTTTCGTCTTCACTGCCATTTCTCAGTTTACTTTGGAGCCTAGTATTACGTTTTTCACACGTCATTATTGTCACAATATTTCACACGACAACACAGAAAAGCACAATTTGAAGAGCAAAATAAGAGAACACGTTAACATAGCACTGAAAATAATTTCTAGTTAATTGCAAGCGCAGCTGCGAAATACTTGGTGCAAATCTACATGCATGCCATTACTGTTTTACTGTACAGCAATGAAAGACTGCAACTACAAAGGAGATTCTCTCTACAATTACGCGCTAGCAATAAACAAAAGCTACACTAATTACACAAACTACAAGAAAAAATCAGAAGATTCCAGTGAGATTTCCTCGGCTAAGGGTCGCCATATGAAACGTCCCCTTTTGAACAATTATACATGACTGTGTTTAAACTGACACACAATACTTTTTAGCGCAACACAATCTGACTTTCAAAAATCCGTACAAAAGAATGACCCTGACTAACATTAACCTATTCCTTTCACAAATCACTTACCTCACCAAAAATCTTCGTTACTCGAACTACTGCAATACAGCGAGCGCCACTACTGCCAGCTAAATAAAAGATTCAAAATACGGAAGGCACTAACTACTGATAGGCATAGTTAACAAATGAAAGATTTTGATGGAGAACAAACAATGTATTTACCTTAATAGTGTTCAAAAGTCATAATGTACATAGCAGTTCATGACATCCAGTCTTACAAATTTCAAAATTCCGCCATTTCTCTCCCCACATCCACCACTGCTGGCGGCTCACCTCCAACTGCGCCACGCTACGCGCTGTTAACATCCAGATGCCCAACACTACAATGGCAGACAACAATGCAAACTAGCCACAGACTGAGCACATCACAGCCAGTGATTTTCATACAGAGCGCTACGTGGCGTTACCAATATAAAAACCTAAACAGCCTACTTACAGTTGCAACAACTTAATATTGTCGTAATTCATGGTAGGTGCGTGAGAGATGAAGGAAGAAAGATTGGGTTTAATGTCCCTTCGATATTGAGCTCATTAGAGACGGAGCTTAGGCTCGGATTGTGTCAAAGTTTGGGATGGAAATCGGTCGTGCCCTTTCGGAGGAACCATACCGGCATTTGTTTGGAGCGATTTAAGGAAATCAAGGAAAACTTAAATCTGGATGGCCGGGCAGGGGTTTGAACCGTCGACCTCCAAAATGCGAGTCCAATGTGTCAACCACTGCACCACGTCGCTCGTAAGTGATGCAGTGTGATGAACAATGGCATGGGAAAGTTGCTTACCAGTAGAATACACACTGTCCTGAAGAGTTAAATGAAATAAATCAAAAGCATCCATGCAAAAATATTGGGACTAGAACATGAATGAAAAGCTACGAAATGCACTGATGGTAGACGTATCTCTATATTTTGCATTCAAAGGGCACTTTTTAAGAACAAAGACTTTCGCCAATGCAGGGCGTGCTCTGCATGTGTGGGTTCAGGTCCCATCGTTCTCGCCAGTGGGTTCAAATGGTTCAAATGGCTCTGAGCACTATGCGACTTAACTTCTGGGGTCATCAGTCGCCTAGAACTTAGAACTAATTAAACCTAACTATCCTAAGGACGTCACACACATACATGCCCGAGGCAAGATTCGAACCTGCGACCGTAGCGGTCGCTCGGTTCCAGACTCTAGCTCCTAGAACCGCACGGCCACTCCGGCCGGCACTCGCCAGTGGGTATCTGGTGTGTTGGTAGTAGGCAAAGGCAATAAAAATAATCACAAATCTACAAAAAGATAGCACACTAATAAGTTAAGTTACAATATGTACACTTAATAAGCGAGATACACGTAACTTTGAAGTGCAGCAGAACCATCTTTGGTGCTGAGTTTTGTACAATGAGACTTTGTGATGATCGCTTCACATCGGTGTATTTTCCTCGTTGCAGTCTACCATATTACTGCTCACTGAGTCTGGCCGGGAGGGGGGGGGGGGGCGAAGCTCTGAGTTGTGGCTGCTTAAAAAGACGCACGAATCAATCAGAATCACAGGCAGCGATGCGTCCTCTAGTAGAGTGTATGCACGGCAGCTGCCATTGGAGACAGCGAGTGGTGGAAGAGCGAACTCGCCCAGTGGTGTGCTGGTTGGAGATAAGTTAAATGTACCGTCTTCCCCATAGCTGTGAGAGGGCCCTTCACACTGTGTGGGTGACCAATATGCTAGCGATACTAAACAGTGCGCTGCCACAGCGGTCACTGTCAGCTGTTGATTGTCTTTGTGGCGTTTACACTCAGTGTATCTCTCCTTCATCGTCCAAATAGTCTGTCCTACACGCAGTTTCCCACATGGACAGTGCGTGGGATAAACTCAAGATTTACACAGTTCTAGGTCACCCTTGACTGATCCCAGCAATGCATTCGTCTTGGCTGATGGTCGGAACATGCACTTGACGTATATGAAGTATTCTTCCAATTTTTGCTGATGTTTTCCAGACGTGTGGGATAATAGGTGCCCTGCGTTTTGCAGGCAAGTATTCACAAAGACACACCATGAACGACGGGCCTTGGTGAAGTCTGGAACCGCGCGACCACTATGGTCGCAGGTTCGAATCCTGCCTCGCGCATGGATGTGTGTGATGTCCTTAGGTTAGTTAGGTTTAAGTAGTTCTAAGTTCTAGGGGACTGATGACCTCAGATGTTAAGTCCCATAGTGTTCAGAGCCATTTGAACCATTTGAACCTTGGTGAAGTGGGGTGACTGGCATGCCTCAGTGATACAGATAGCCGTACAGTAGGTGCAACCACAGCAGAGGGCTATCTGCAGATAGGCCAGACAAACATGTGGTTGCTGAAGAGGGCCTGCAGGCTTTTCACTAGTTATGATCGATTGACCTGGTCTTGTAACATTAGCCAGTATGGCCTTGCTATACAGTACTGTGAACGATTGGAAGCAAGGGGATACTACAGCCGTTACTTTTTCCAATGCTATGCAGCTCTAATGTATGGTTAAATTATGATGGTATCCTGTTGCGTAAAATATTCCAGATGTAAAATAGTCCTCCATTCAGATCTCCAGGTGAACACCATCAGAAAAAAATAATACTGGTATTATATAGGCTGGGGTGTGGAATGTCGCTTAATCAGGTAAGTTGGTTCGAGAATTCAAATGGGAAATGGATAGTGCGAAGTTGAAAATAGTGCGAATTAGTTAAGTGTGGTGGCAGAAAGAACAGGACTTCTGGTCAGGTCGATATAGGGGTATCAACGCAAATAAAATAGGGGTGATGCAGGTGTAAGCCTAATAGCGAATAAATAATAGGAGTGTGTGTAGGTTGCTAAGAACAGCATAGAGAACGCAATATCGTAGCCAATGTACAGCCGTCAGCACAGTAGTAGAAGTTTATGTGCCAACTATCTCTGCAAATTATGAAGGTATTGCAAGAACGTGTGATGAGATAAAAGAAGTTTTTCAGACAGTTAAGGGAACGGAAATACAGTTGTGATAAGGAATTGGAATTCAACAATATGAAAATGAAAGAGAAGGAAAAATAGTAAGAGAACATTGTCTGGTGGGGGGGGGGGGGGGGGAGGGAGGGAGGGGGGAGATGATAGTGAAAAAGAGGAAGCCATCTGACAGAAACTTCCAAAGAGCATAATTTAATTATGGCCAACACTTGGTTTAAGAATCATGTAAGAAAGTTATATACCGGGTGATCAAAAAGTCAGTATAAATTTGAAAACTTAATAAACCACGGAATAATGTAGATCGAGAGGGTAAAAATTGACATACATGCTTGGAATGACATGGGGTTTTATTAGAACAAAAAAACAAAGTTCACAAAATGTCCGACAGATGGCGCTGGACAGCAAAACGTCAGTGACTGCGCATGACAATCGTGTATAAAAGGAGCTGTAATGATATGTTACAGAATCGCATCATCCCCAGCCTGGCTGATAAACACCTGCTGTGACGTACGATGTTTACGCAGGATGGCGCTCCACCCCATATTGCTAGACGCGTGAAAAATCTCTTGCGCGCGTCGTTTGGTGATGATCGCGTGCTCAGCCGCCACTTACGTCATGCTTGGCCTCCCAGGTTCCCAGACCTCAGTCCGTGCGATTATTGCCTCACCATAACTCCGGACGTGCTTTACAGTGCTGTTCACAACATTATTCCTCGACTACAGCTATTGTTGAGGAATGATGGTGGACGTATTGAGCATTTCCTGTAAAGAACATAATCTCTGCTTTGTCTTATTTTGTTGTGCTAATTATTGCTATTCTGATCAGATGAAGCGCCATCTGTCAAACATTTTTCGAACTTTTGTATTTTATTTGGTTCTAATAAAACCCCATGTCATTCCAAGCATGTGTGTCAATTTGTACCTCTCTATCTACATTATTCCGTGATTTATTCAGTTTTCAAATTTATACTGACTTTTTGATCACCCGGTACATGGAAGAGATCTGGAGAGACTAGATGTCTTCAGATTGATTTTGTAATGATGAGACAGATATTTTGAACCAAAGTGTTAAATTGTAAGAAAGAAGACCGTAGCCAAACAATCCACAAAGAAATAAGTTTGGTTTGAAAAGTGCACATCTTATAATTCGTAATAAGAAGTTTGCAAGTAACTGAGATTATTGAGGTGGTGTATGCGGTGTCACAACGTTCGCTCGTGTCGGCATGAGACTAGTGCAAATAAATCAGCAAACCTGGGGATAATACTGGCTTATTCTGTGGCGTTTAGTGGCTGAATGAGCCTTCTGCAGGGCAATAAGGTCAGCTGTGTCAGCAGGACAAAGAGACCGCTGTCGGCTCCAGCCACGCACAATGGATTCTCGTGGAGAACTAATGTGGTTGCGGCTGCCTGTGGCAGGGTGACCATTCGTTCTGTTGCGTCGCGAGCCCCACCACATTACAACTTCCGCTGGAGAGGCCCGTTCCCAGGGACAGAGGGAGCAGCCACCGCCCTGATACTGAGACAACATCAAATCTTATTAAAAGGTCACAACAATACATCTCTCAGATCTACATCCTTCGGTTACCAATGTGTTAATTAATTCATTGGAAGGGTGGTTAGAAAAATCTATTTTCTGTTACCTACTCTGTTTAACATCTATTTAATTGATTTAGTTACAGACTGTTTCCAACGAAGAGTTGTGTGACAACAGCAGATAAGCTAATCAGATGTATCAATTTGCTGATGACATATGCGTAACCTTACTAGTTCTCATCTGTCCATAAAAATTCTGAAATTGAGTGTATCCCAGAAACCGGGGGTTATGAACCTATTAAAGTGACTGAGAACAAGTAGTGTAAGAAAATTTTAATTTATCTGATTTATCTCGACGTTGGAGGAGCTCATTGTATCCAATAATTGAACAACTTCCACAGGTATTCTGGGTTCTTAAATAACTCCACATACAATAATGAGCCAAAACGTTATGATTACCTGCTTAATAGCTTGTTTGTCCGTCTTTGTAACGAAATACAATACTGATTCTGCGTATTGTGGAACCCACAGCTTCTTGGTAGGTTTTTGGAGGTGGCATTAGATGTCTATGCACAGGTCACGTAATTCGCGTAAATAACTGGCCGCTAATTTGCGTACGCGCTGATAGCGCCCGATAGCGAACCAGATGAGTGCTATAGGATTTACACTACTGGCCATTAAAATTGTTACACCAAGAAGAAATGCAGATGATAAACGGGTATTCATTGGACAGATATATTATACTAGCACTGACATGTGATTACATTTTCACGCAATTTGGGTGCATAGATCCTGAGAAATCAGTGCCCAGAACAACCACCTCTGGCCGTAATAATGGCTTTGATGCGCCTGGGCATTGAGTCAAACAGAGCTTGGATGGCGTGTACAGGTATAGCTGCCCATGCAGCTTCAACACGATACGACAGTTCATCAAGAGTACTGACTGGCGTATTGTGACGAGCCAATTGCTCGGCCACCGTTGACCAGACGTTTACAATTGGTGAGAGATCTGGGGAATGTGCTGGCCAGGACAGCAGTCGAACATTTTCTGTATCCAGAAAGGCCCGTACAGGACCTGCAACATGTAGTCGTGCATTATCCTGCTGAAATGTAGGGTTTCGCAGGGATCGAATGAAGGGTAGAGCCACGGGTCGTAACACATCTGAAATGTAACGACCACTGTTCAAAGTGCCGTCAATGCGAACAAGAGGTGACCGAGACGTGTAAGCAATGGCACCTCATACCATCACGCCGGGTGATACGCCAGCATGGCGATGACGAATACACGCTTCCAATGTGCGTTCGCCGCAATGTCGTCAAACACGGATGCAACCATCATGATGATGTAAACAGAACCTGGATTCATCTGATAAAATGACGTTTTGCCATTCGTGCACCCAGGTTCGACGTTGAGTACACCATCGCAGGCGCTCCTGTCTCTGATGCAGCGTCAAGGGTAACCGCAGCCATGGTCTCCGAGCTGATAGTGCATGCTGCTGAAAACGTCGTCGAACTGTTCGTGCAGATGGTTGTTGTCTTGCAAACGTCCCCATCTGTTGACTCAGCGATCGAGACGTGGTTGCACGATCCGTTACAGCCATGCGGATAAGATGCCTGTCATCTCGACTACTAGTGATACGAGGCCGTTGGGATCCAGCACGGCGTTCCGTATTACCCTCCTGAACCCACCGATTCCATACTCTGCTACCAGTCATTGGATTTCTACCAACGCGAGCAGCAATGTCGCGATATGATAAACCGCAGTCGCGGTAGGCTACAATCCGACCTTTATCAAAGTCGGAAACGCGATGGTACGCATTTCTCCTCCTTACACGAGGCGTCACAACAACGTTTCACCAGGCAACAACGATGGTCAACTGCTGTCTGTGTATGAGAAATCGGTTGGAAACTTTCCTCATGTCAGCACGTTGTAGGTGTCGCCACCGGCGCCAACCTTTTGTGAATGCTCTGAAAAGCTAATCATTTCCAAATCACAGCATCTTCTTCCTGTCGGTTAAATTTCACGTCTGTAGCACGTCATCTTCGTGGTGTAGCAGTTATAATGACCAGTAGTGTACATCACGCGAATTTGTCACCGAGTCGGCAACGTGAGTATAATAAAATGCTACTTAAACCACTGTAGCACGGTTGTGGCTTCGAGATATGGACAGTTATATTGCTGAAAGATGACATCGGTGTCGGGGAAGACATCAAGCATGAAGTAATGCAGTGGAATCGCAAATGTCAGCGTGTCTTCTAGTACTACCACAGGTCTCATGCAAGCGCAGGACAGTGTCTCCTACCAGCCTCTGTGACCGTGGCCCTCTGCTCGCTTCGAGCCGCCGTTCTCCTCCATGATGGCTCATGGCTCTGAGGACTGTGCGACTTAACTTCTGAGGTCATCAGTCCCCTAGACCTTAGAACTACTTAAACCTAACTAACCTAAGGACATCACACACATTCATGCCCGAGGCAGGATTCGAACCTGTGACCGTAGCGGTCACGCGTTTCCAGAATGTAGCGGAACCGCAAGGCCACTCCGGCCGGCTCGATGATGGCGTTTGTGGAGACGACCATCGACTTTGTGTAGCAAAAATGTGTTTCATCCAAAGAGCCGACACGTTTCCATTGATCTACGGTCGAAAATAGATGATCCCACGCCCACTGCAATCGCAACAGACTATGTCTTTGGGTCAACATGGGAACTCGTAGGGGGTGATCTGCTATAGAGCTCCATGTTCTACTATGTACAATGTATGGTGTGCTCCGAAACACTTGTGCGTGTAACCGCATTTTGCTCTTTCGGCACAGTTGCCGCAGACCACCATCTATCCTACTTTACACAGCAGACAAGGCTTCGAACGTTCTGTTAAGAGTCGCGGGCGTCCAGTTATTTGGCGTCTAGTGGTAGTTTTACTGGCCTAACTTTTTCCGTAGGGGCTTACAGCAGAAGCACGTGAACATTCGACCAGCTTCGCCGTTTTCGAGATAATCGTTCTGCCTTTTGTCAAAGTCATTTATCTCAACGGATTTCCCCATTTGCAACGCATATCTTCTCTGGAGTGATCCCCTGTCCTTGTCTGCTCCGCTTGCATACGTTTGTGCACGTACTTCATTTATTTCTGTTTTTCACACAGCAAATTTCTGCCAGATGTAACTCCATCTTCCAACCATCTCCTATACAGTCTGCTCGTACTGTACCAAACACATGAGACTATCCATTTAGCGTGAGAACTATCGATATACGTTTCAAAGATGTGAAGAAATATCGTTAAACATACGTCTTTAACAGAATATATTGACAAAGTTCGCTTTTGAATTTTCATTTAATTACCGTAAATGTTCCAATTCAAAATTTGGTTTCACAAAGTGAAATAAATCTTTAAATAATTGAAAATTTATAATATGACTAAAGTAGCTGATAACAGACACACACATTTGTTAATTTTATAAAAATTCATTTTGGAAAATATTAATGATGAAACTGAAATCTCACTTCACATATATTGCAAAGTGTACTAATCGACACCCAAGTGAAAAGACCGATACCGGGCGAAACGAAATCCAGCACCCTTGGAAACATTACACATGGTGTCCCTAAGACAAAATAAAATGAAGAAAAAAACAAATACTAGTTAAAAAACTGAACACCATCTGTGAGGAATATGGAAGGATGGTAAATAAAAAAAGACTAGGACAATGGTTCTAACAAATCATTAAAAGTAGATAAAAGTTAAAATCTATGAAACTTTGGTGGAACCGTTTGACAACTTCAGGTGCCTTGGACACAAAGTAGCCGGCAACAACACCTGCAATGAACAAATGAAAACAACGATACCTATTGCAAAATAAATGTTTTACGGAAGGAGGAATATTTTTTGTGGTTCAGTAAAAGCAATTAAGGAAAAGATTAGTGAATTATTTTATATGGAATGTCTCCCTATATGGTGCCGAAACATCGACACTGCAACGGACAGACGAAAAAATGCTTAGAGGCTTGTTGAGAGGTGGATCTGGGGAAGAATGGAAGGTGCGAAATGGATAAATAAAATAAGGTATAAGTAATCTTCTTGAGGTTGAAGCTCTTTTGCCTATGTTTGCTTTAACAATACATATGTTTTTGGATGGAGTCCGCCCTTAGAAAAACACAAGATTGTGTTTTGCTAAAGGCGGATCCCATCCAAAAACATATGTATGAGGTATAAGGTTGTGACACAAAGGGCGAATGAAAAGAGACGAATACTAAGACAATTAAAAGAGGAAAATAAATCGGCTAGGACACTAGATGAAGAGAGACTGAATCATAAAGGATGCGCTAGATGGAATAGTGACTAGACATACGCAGATACAAAAACGATGGTGGAAACCGGAAGAACTTGAGAGTAGTGAACTTGCAGTGACACTTGCAGTGTATTACGGGCAGAACACATCACATTCATCGTCATACTGATAAGCGGCATCTAGAGCTCTGTTTTTGAATTCAAATCACAGTTATTTTTTTAATATAACACAATAGACATTCAGTTCTAATTATTTCATCATCACTATAATCGTCTCTCATTCAACGCTGGTTATATTAAGTAGACTTTTTCTTATATCTCCGATTCAAGCAAACAACTTTCTTCATCCTTTTACTGTCCGTTTAGACCACTTCCTGTCGCCCATGACAATTTCGTTTCCATTAAAGACATAACTAAGCCTTCCAATCGAGTTCGTTCCTTCACCGCGTTTACTATTTTCTTATCTTCTTGTGATAACCAACACGCGTCTCACAGTTACCCGCTAAACAACCGTACGTTTTGTGGTTTTAGTATTAAAAAATTTAGCATGTATACCTATTTGTTTTAAGTCGTACATACCAACAATAAACTTTGCGTTTCATACGCATAGAAGATTTAGTTTTAAAACCCTATTTAGTTAACCAAAAGCAATCCAGGCCGGCTTTTGCTGTGCATCCAATCATTCTCTATAACTGCTCCAAATATGAAAAATTCATCAACTTGTCCTACGACTTCTCTTTCAGACTTGTTCGTTATACATTAGTTTAGTCTTATTACAACTGATTTTGTACGCCAACTCGAAATTTTTTTGTGGGTTTCACTTATTACACTCTCAGTCTGATACACAATATTATATAAACTGAAACGAGCAACACTTATTTTGGTACATAAAAGACGTATCTACTTATCTTGCTCAGTTGAATTCCTCCGTTCGTCACTGAAGTTTATGCGCTCTATATGCAAACAATGGAGAGTGTTGTACCTGGAAGATATTTTCTGGTCAGTGTTTCCATCTGGTGACTAATTTGAGAATTACACGAAGAAAAGCGCAGTAAAGACCACCGTAAACAGTTTCCGCATTTTTCTGTTATGTGACCTGAGGATGTATTTTTTGTAGCGTTGCCGGCCGAAGTGGCCGTGCGTTTCTAGGCGCTATAGTCTGGAGCAGAGCGACAGCTACGGTCGCAGGTTCGAATCCTGCCTCGGGCATGGATGTGTGTGATGTCCTTAGGTTACTTAGGTTTAATTAGGTCTAAGTTCTAGGCGACTGATGACCTCAGAAGTTAAGTCGCATGGTGCTCAGAGCCATTTGAACCATTTGAACCATTTTAAATACTACGAGTTCTACATATTTAAATGCTACATAATATATTAAATCTATTTTGAGGATATAGTTAATTCTTCAGTTATAGAGTTTTGTTGAGAGTAAAATCCCGTATATTTTTGAAACTAGTTACATACTGTATGGACGGTTAGACCACACTTTGTCAGTTATGCACCAAGTTGTACCTTCGAACGGAAGATCTTTTTATCAAGGAAAATATGACATTTGCAAATTAATTCTGTGGTGCAGTTGTACACTGCAGTGGACAGATGTTAATGTCGGTTCTTTCGCATTTTTAACAGTCCAGAGGCTGCAAATGTATGCAGGGCACAGCACCAGTAAGGAGTATCCATTAGAATGACTAGAATGGGCTGCATTCATTTCCAATCTCAGGACTGATTAAAAACGCCCAAGAAGCGACATTAACAGCTGTCCACCGCAGTAGGCAACTGCACCGCAGGGTTAACGGAGTTTCTTTAATGTCTTAATAATTTTAACCTGTCTCAGAAATTCATATTTGTGTTAGGAACCAACATCTTCTACAGAAAATATTTTTAAGTTGTAACTGGCTTTTGATATACTTCTTAATTTGGTCTCACTTACTACTTGACTGGATTACAGTAAAAGTATCAGTTAAAACAAAACACTCTGTTTCTGGAAGATAATTCGTCCTTGAATCCAGATCTAATTTCAGAATTTCTGTTTCGTCCTCAGTTTCCAAGTCGTACTGGTGTCTGTAAATGTTTATGTCAGTCTATGAAGCATTAGTGTCTGGCAAAAGGAGAACAAAAAATTCTGCGTCAGTATGCAAATTAATCACAGAAATGAGCAACATAGAGTCAAGAAAAGTGAATAAACAGACTAATTAACGCATTCCTCTTAAGTTTCCGCGATATTTTGCTTCAGGAACGTCTCTCCGTAATGTCCAGCAGTAATCTGGCAACATTGTAGTAAATTAGTAGCATATTGGACAGTTTTCTTTATTTTAGAGGCGATTCCAGCTATTTGTGGCACACTGAAGTAACATTCCGACAGTCTGTTGTGTGATCCGTTGGTACACACTGAAATAACAGTCTATTGTGTGATCCGCTGGCTCCCTCCAAATCATGGGGACATCAACGGACATGTGACGTGATCCTCTTAACTAGCCTGTCATGAGCTTAGCACATGTCAAACAGCATATGTGCTGGGCCCATTTTTTGTCTTGGTGGCCAATGTTGCACCCAAAATAAAGTTCACAGGATTCTTTTAAGAGAGGATTACGTTCTCGGTTTTGAGATATCAGAGTTAACTTATCACAGACATAACGAAAAAAATTTGGGTTACTTATAAAGCTACGAGAAATTTCTTCTTCTGAATCCACACGAAACACAAACTTTCACTATCCTACAGAAACTCACTTCACGAGGTCAGAGCTATCTCATTTCTGAGTCTGATGCAACAAGCACAACGCGATACGATAGTACGTGAGCAAGACTTATCGGCCTCCTTCGTGTCCTGGCGGTGAATATTATAACTGACGATCATGTATGGAATTTCTTGTATATGTTTGGATTGTTTAACAACAATTACATCCACAAGAAATAAATGAAAACAAATTACTTAAGGAATACCAAAATAACCAAAATACAGTATTTTAAAGTTAATTTATAGATATAGCGTACTGCATCACGAAAACTGAACCCGGTAGGCCACCGCGGATTTCAATTTAGAATTCAATAACCACTATTCAGCTAATTACGACATTGATATTCTTTCTGACCAAAATGCTGTTGGCCGCTGTTATTAGTGTGTAGTAGAGTGATAACGTACACTTACACTATTAAATGCAGCACTGAAAAGATTTTCTCGAGCGCAACATTTAATATTGAATGCAATATTTCTTCCTAGATACAGGACCATGTTGTACCTCGGAACAGTTTTTCACATTTGGAAGAACTTCACTTTTGCGGAGTAACTTTTCTTATTTCAGAAAAACACTGCAACACACATAAAGTGAATATATTAAACTTACATTACAGGGCTGGTTAGCAGCGGAAGTCTGAAAAATGTTCGCTGGTACCACACTCTCCTCTGCAAAGTCGTCAGGTAAACCAACGTGATACAGATATGTTCCGTTAACACGCATATCGCCTTCATTTCCCTGTTTAAGAATCTAAAACCTCCCTACAGGTCTGCTGGGAATTGTTTTGTTGATACAGAATCTCCTTGCTTGATTCCCGTTTCAGTAACGAATTTTTCATCACTCTGAAGAAATTTAATAGAAACCGAGCTATTAGAGTCGATAAAAAAAGTAACACTACCATTTCGCCACGAGTAAAACATAAACTCTGCACAAAACAGTAGTAATGCAGATACAAATGAACGAGTAGCACATCAGAATTAGTGCCAAGAAAACAGTTATTTTGTATCGTATCAAGGATTAAAAAAAAAAAGAGTTTCTTTGAGGTGTGAGTCACCACACGCCGAGCTCTTTCGATCGGAGCCAAGAGCTCACTAATGCCGGACACTTTGAGTAAGCTGGAAAGATGTCAACGTCGGCATTCTTCGTCTATAAATTTCTGTGTCATCTTCCTTCGCCTTGCCACAGAAGCATCAGTCAGTAGATTGAATGATCGCAAGCACCAAAGAACCAGGCATGACTCTTTGCAAGGTAAGGCCTTTAAATGTTCAAAGAAATAACCAGCCTGATGTAAGAAAACAACTACTAGGGAGTATGACAAGTAATGCTTTGCGAATATGTTCAAAGTTCAACTCTCGTTACGATATTACCGTCACCTTTGACTTTTTAGGGTTCAGCTTAACACCATGGTTTTGTGCTCATCCTGGCACTGAACAAAGGTCAGCATCATAGCCTGGCATGCCAGAAGAGATATGTCGTAAAACTGACATTGATCTGAGGAAGAACACACCGTGATCATTAAAGATAAGTCGCGCCTGGTAGTCTAGTGGTAAAGCATGTGCGTGTAAATCGAAAAGTCCTGGCTGGAGCATCGAATATTTAAATCCGCCTTTCAGCTGGCCTTCTTTTTTCAGTGATGTGAAGATTCCTTAGGATACCACGTTGATTTGTGAGTCTCCTTTCTGCGGTAGGGTTACTTGAATAGGTCAGGGCCAGGCATGTAGCCGAACTGGCGTCCACTTGAGAGACCTGCATGTGGCCGTTGAGCCACAAGGAACTATTATTATCATTAAACATAAGAACCAACATTTTGTTAAAGAATGTTAGTTGCAGACGTTAGTGTCAAATGGTCGATGTCAACATTTACAACTGTCTTCAGAGATGAAACTTTCCTGGCAGATAAAAATGTGTGCCAGACCGAGACTCGAACTCGGGACCTTTGCCTTTCGCAGGCAAGTGCTCTACAATCTGAGCTACCCAAGCACGACTCACTCACGCCGTTATATTCTGCCAGGGAAGTTTCATATCAGCGCAAACTCCGCTGCAGAGTGAAAATCTCATTCTGGAAACATCACCCTGGCTGTGGCTAAGCCATGTCTCCGCAATATTCTTTCTTTCAGGAGTGCTAGTCCTGCTAGGCTCGCAGGAGAGCTTCTGTAATGTTTGAAACGTAGGAGACGGTGTACTGGGGGAAGTAAAGCTGTGAGGAGGGGCCAGGAGTCGTGCTTGGGTAGCTCATATGTTAGGGGCGCGGTAGTCCCGTGGTTAGAGTGAGAAGCTGCGGAGTAAGAGGTCCTTGGTTCAAGTCTTCCGTCACGTGAAAATTTCAGTTCGCCGGCGGACGGCGTGGAGGAAGGACGTAGTGTGGTGTGCGCTGCGCCGTCTGTGCTTCCGCGTGGTAAGTCTTGCGCTTGCTGCGGCTTAAAACTCCTTTTATAGAACGCTTCGAGAAGTAATGAGTAGCATGCAGTGATGGCTCAACCAAGTCGAAAAGATACGTTGAAACTTACCTTTGATCCTCGATATGCCAGACCCAAGTCGTTTGAAGTAGAAAATTGGTTAGAAGAAGATATGAAGCTCTCCTTTAATGATGTAATTGGGATCCACCTGTCGATTGTAACTTGTGTCGTGTTTGTTAAAATGCGTAGTTCCGAGTTGTGCGAGAAAATAGTTGAGTCTTCCGGAGGTGTCATGAAATTTAAGCACTCAGATGGAAACGTTGGTGAAGTCACCGTTGCACATGCTGGTTTTGGCATTCGCACAATTCGAATCTTCGAGTTACCTTTTGAGATTACAACAGACCAAATTAATGCTGTAATTTCACCCTTCGGGAAAGTGCTCAGCAACTTTGCCGAGAAATGGTCAAGCGCGCATAAATTCCCAGTACTAAATGGCGTACGTCAGCTTCGTGTAGAGTTACAAAAGCACATCCCGTCGTACATCAATGTCTGCGGATATAGAGGGATTGTAATTTATGACGACCAACCGCGAACCTGTGCCGCCTGTAACAAGCCTGGGCACGTTCGCGCAGAATGTATACAGCGGCGCGTTGCACAGCTGCCGGCCGGCGAGGCCGCCAGGCCACCGGCGATGACAACACTGCCAGGAACCTACGCCGCAGTGGCACGCGAACGGCCCCTGAATCGTGTGCGAATACAAATTCTCCAAACACTGAAATTCCAATGGACGTCAGTGCCGTCATAGCTGACGACCTACAAGAGTCCCGCCAGTCTACGGAAACAGTTGAAGTTCCACCGACACAGGCACCTGCAATTGTAAAGGCAGCAGATCCGCCGGAAGCTGAAGACCGACACACCTTGCAGGAAAGCGACACTAACGTTGATACTGAAGAAAGTCCGTCGAGAGGCAATTCTCCGAAGAAAAATAAGAAACGCCGGCTGGCGCGCAAAGGTGCAGAGGAGTCAGCTCCCACACTCCGACAAAAAGCGAAGGAAATAGGTAGTACCTTACGCCAACAGATCTGTAGCAACACGAAAGCGACACCAGTTTCTGTGGAGCGTTCCCCTTCTGCGCTGGAAAAACGAGACGTCCAAGGAAAGCCACCAAAGAAAGCATCCAACGACCGTCAAGAAACGAGTCACTCTCATGAAGCTTCACTCGTCCCACCCACGACGACAACCTCAACCAGCTGGGCAGACGAAAGCGACCATAACAATGCCGACGCTGAAATGACAGAAGTTTCAGAAACTCAGACAGACTGTAAGCTAGCCCCACAGGTGGCTGATTTCTTCAACGACGACGTCTCCGCGAACGAACATTCTAAAGAACAAGGACACACCGCTGAAACATTTGCTACCGGTGAATATTATTAAGATGCGTTTTAAAGCTGACGTTTGCGAGAAAAAACAGAAGAATGTTTTTTAAAGTTAGATCAAGTAGAACGAAGAATGTCTGACATACAAGCATACAAAATCGCGACAGTAAACCTTAACAAGATTCACAGTTCCTTTAAACTACAGAACTTAAAAGATTTTATATATGCTTCTGACAGTGACATTATCCTTTTACAAGAAGTGACAGACATTGAGCTTGGTAACATACCTGGCTTCAACGCCATTACAAACCCAGGGCATGGAGCGGAAATGGGCACGGCTCTGCTCACAAAGGAGGGCATAGTAGTCCAAGATGTAGTAAAACTACCAAACAGTAAAGGCATAGCGGCCACAATAAACAACATACGGCTCATTAACGTGTATGCCCCTTCAGGATCCAGTAACAGGCACCGCAGAACGGAATTCTTTAAAGAAGAAATTGTCCCACTATTTGGAACTCGATATGATCACCTTATCCTTGGAGGAGATTTTAATTGTGTTTTGCATGCCAAAGACCAAACTCCCAATTTTAACAAGTGCACTGAACTGGAACGTACAGTTAATGACTTAAGACTAACAGACTCATGGGAACATATGCACGGTGCAGCCCCTGGCTTCACCCACGCCACAAGTCACTCGGCGAGCCGTCTCGACAGGATATATGTAACGCACAATTTGAGACACCTCATTTTGCAGTCCGAAGTATGGCCTACCGTTTTTTCAGATCATGCTGCTTACATATGCACAATCAATCTGATAAAACAAGGGACATTCAGAGGTCGAGGCACATGGAAGCTCAATGTGTCACATCTGGAAGACCATGCTTGTCAGGAGGCATTTCACAAGGTATGGAGAGAGTGTGAAAGCAAATTTCGCTCGTACAACTCTGGCACTGACTGGTGGCTGAAACATGCCAAACCTAAAATACGGAGGTTTTTCATAAACTACTCTAAAGATAAAAACTTTTGGTACAAATCAACTATAGAATTTTACTTTCAGTGTCTAAGGGATTTGTACAAGTGCGATGCAACAGTTGTGGACAACTACGAAAGAATTAACAAAATTAAAGCAAAAATCTTAGCACTACGGCGTAAACAACTGGAAGGCTACCAAATAAGGTCGCGTGCCCAGAACTTAGCCCAGCACGAGGTCACTTCCATTTATCATGTCATTCGTGAAAGCAAAAGGGCGGCTCGCAAGATATTATCTGAAATAACAACTGCTGATGGAAGGAAGCTGACGAAGCAAAGAGAGATTAAAGAGGCAATCGTACAGCATTTTGAATCCTTAATGTCTAGTCAGCCGGTTGACGAACAGCTTCAAGACGAGTTAATGATTAACCTCCAGGGCAAAGTATGCCACGCGGAAGCACAAACTCTCATCTCGGAAGTGACTGAAGAAGACGTCGAAGAAGCTATATATGGAAGCACGAAAAATAAGGCTCCAGGGGCAGATGGAATTCCAGCAGAATTTTATCGCAGATTCAGTGGCCTCGTAAAAGGCAAGTTTACTCTCATCTGCAACGAACTGCTAAACCCTGAGAATGACATCCCGAAGGAATTTCGTGAGGGACTCGTAGTGCTAGTGCCAAAAACTACCAATACGAAATCTGTAAGCGCTCTGAGGCCAATTACGCTTTTAAACAGCGATTACAAAATCTTTGGCCGCATCCTCGCTCGCAGGCTGAAAACCACAATGACCAGCGTCACTGGCCCTTATCAAAAAAGTGTGGGCAAAGACAGAAGAATTCTCCAGACCCTCTGTGATTACAGGGACCTAATCTCAACGGCCGACGTCTGCAAAATAAAATGTGCACTCATCTCACTCGACTTTGACAAAGCCTTCGACAGAGTTAATCATAGTTTTCTCCTTCGCACCATGGGCGCAATGGGCTTCCCACCTCTATTCATTGCGGTAGTAAGAAATACAGTAACAAACAACTCAGCCAGATTTGTCATCAATGGACACATTAGCCGCCCGATTGCCGTCACCAGCTCCATTAGGCAAGGGTGTCCAATGTCAATGGCACTCTTCGCCATCGCCATCGAGCCCCTGCTTGCCTCCCTTATGAAACATCTACAAGGACTACAAATACATGGAGAAAAGATCGTGTGCAAGGCATACGCTGATGATGTTGACTTCCTAGTCGTGAATGGCGCTGAAGTACAGAGCGCACTACGGATAGTAACAAAATATGAACAGGCATCTGGTGCAAAACTTAATAGAACAAAGTCGGGGATTTTCAACATTGGCCGTGGAATTGGGACGCAAACGCAGGATCTGTTACGCGAGCTTGTAACCATGAAATGTCTCGGCATAGATTTTAAAAGAAATATCAAGCACACTATTGCTGCGAATTATCGAAAATTACTTAACAGCATACGCGCCTCTGTACAAGCACATAGTATTAGGAAACTCGATGAACTTCAAAAAGTAACAGTGGCAAATGTATACATTACATCCAAAGTTAATTATGTAGCACAAGTTCTACCACCACCTGCGACTTTGTTGAAAAGTATCGCATCTGCACTAGGACACTTTGTGAGCCGCGGACGTATTTTCAAAGTCAAATATGACATTCTGATGCTCCCTACGAAATGTGGTGGGTTAAATCTTACCGATGTCAGCAAAAAAGCGCAAGCCTTATACCTTGCTACCACATACAAACAATGGAAAGAGCCAAGTGGTACCCTTGCTGCACATTTGTTAAACGAAATAGCTCCTGCTGACGTCAGTGCACCTATAAATGTCCAACACATACCCAACGGACTATACCACTTGAAATACTTTTTAGTAGAATACAGCTATATACAGGCAAGGATTCCTGGAAAAGACATCATGAAAGTAAAAGAACTTTATAATAACTTGATGAAAGACAAACCCAGAAACGACGTAGAACAAAAGTATCCTTGTTATAACTGGGAAACAATATGGGAAAATATTCACTGCCGGAACTTGCCAACGTATGTCAAATCGACCTGGTACTATGCTGTAAACAGAAAAATTACGACGAACTCTAAACTTCACTCTATTCGATTGGCCGAGTCACCGCTGTGTCCATTATGTAAAATACCAGATACCGAAGAGCATAGATTGCTGTGTGACAGGGTAAAAGAAATATGGCTCTACATAAGACAAAAGATAGCGAGCATCAGCAGAACTACGCCCAATGCCGTTACGACTGCTGAATTTTTAAACCCTGACGGTATACCTTACCCTACAACAAAACGAAATGCAATTAACTGGTTGAAAGGCCAAACGATGCATTACGTCCTAACAAAAGAATCAAGCAATAGGGAGGACTTCTGGGTATACCTTACAACTGAGCACCACAAGTTGATGTGTACTAAAAAATACAAAGAAAATTACGCAAACTTTTTAACTAAAACAATCCTGTAACCATTAGAAATGCGTAATTTACATTGCACATTCAAGCATTTCGTATATTAGACGAATGATTTTTGGTTAAAGTTTGTTCTTCACGTAGCAGGAGGAGGATTTCCAACAGAAAGTAGTCAGAGAAGATCATCAGTATAGACCAATTAAGCCTATGTGTATCTATTACTTTGGTTTCGGAGAAACACAGTGATGAAACTGGTATACGCCATTTATTTAGTTTCTGTTTTTCTTTCCTTTTCTTTTCACAAGAAGACACATTTATGTTAATTAAGTGTAAAATCAAGCAGAAGAAGCCTATTTTACTTCATTACCTCCTGAAAAAGGAAATTATACTTATCAGCAATAATGATTTTGCTTCTTTCCGTTTTTCCACGCACGGAGAACGAAATCTACAGATGCAGTTACATTTCCACGACAATTATGGGACTGCCTTCTCAATGGAATTTACATTTATTTTTATTCAAGCCATGTTGCAAACAAGGCAACAGAAGGGGCATACTTCGTTCGTCGTTCAGAAGAAGCGCGTTTCCACATCATCAAGTTACATTCATTCTTAAAGGCGGAGAAGCCGGGCCGAGAAGGCAACACTTGGCGAGCGTAAAGGATGGGTTGAAGGGGAGGAAGGAGACCCAAAAAAAAAAAAAAAAAAAAAAATATGGTAGAGCACTTACCCGCGAAAGGCAAAAGTCCCGAGTTCGAGTCTCGGTCCGGCACACAGTTTTAATCTGTCAGGAAAGTTTCATATCAGCGCACACTCCGCTGCAGAGTGAAAATCTCATCTGGTCCTCAGAGCTGTATGAAATAAAAGAAAAATAAAATAAATTAGTGTTAAAATTTGCTTTCAGGAAAGATAATTACATTACATTTGCGTTGAAATTTCAAGTACAAGCATACTACGTCGGAATGATTAAACCGAGTTCGCTCTCATGTTACGCTTATAAGGCAAAAAGTAATTACCACAAAATGTCGCGAAGCGATACCAACAGTTACAAATAAATATCTTATAAGATGCAAATACCACATTTTCAGTTACTGAAACTTAAAGCAAACAGGTTCGGATGGAAACACTGGAAACAACAAATAATTTAATGATAATTTAGCAAAAAGTGATATGATTCAAATTATGTACGTATTTATCTTATTATGCATAAAATTAAAGAACTGAATAATAGTTGAAGTAGATGATTGCGTAAGTGCCTGGAACATATGACCTTATGGCAGGTATAGTATTGGAAATGAAATGAGCGTTTGGCGTCATTGGATAGGAGGCCCCTTACGGGGCAGGTCCGGTCGCCTTGTTGCAGGTCTTATTACATTCGACGCAACATTGGGCGACCTGCGCGCCGGATGGGGATGAAATGATGAAGACAACACTCAGTCCTTGAGCGGAGAAAATCGCTGACCCAGCCGGGAATCGAACCCGCTCGGCTTAGGACAGCAGTCCGTCACGTTGGCCACTTTTTTCCCATTTTGTTCGTTGCGTTTGGTCTGGCGGACGTCACAAGACATCCGTTCAAGTTGATCGTTGATTCCTTGACTCAGTTTTTTATTACAGAGAGCACGCAGTCCTCTGACCGAACACGCTGAGCTACCGTGCCGGCACCATTCAGCTATAGGGGCGGACAGTATAGTTGAAAGAGCAGTCTTCTTCTTTTCTTCTTCACTTCTGCTAGCAGAACCTGAGAACCAATCGACGTCTTGACTAAGACTCTCCACTCTGTATACCTATCTCTACGTAGGTATTTCCTCGGCTCTTCAGACATCTGGTACCATGTCCACCGCAGTCTTTGATCTTTCGTTGTCCATACTAACCACGCATCCAGCCTTCTCTACGACCTTGTTCTTCCAAATAAAGCTTCATGTCTGTCTGCTTGTACAGATCCTCCAGCTCTGCACTGCGGAGAACTCTTCGAAACTCGGATTCTCTTTCTGTAATCACTCCGCAGAGTTTTGAAGGGCCTTCTTCTCAAGCTCTTCTGCTCCACATATGGTATAATGTAGAAAATAAAATGGAGTATTAGGGTCTTGTATAGTCTTAACGTGAAATTTCACGACACACTACACGAACTTAGATGTTTTTGAGAGCGCCGTAACATGTAAGAGGGGCGCTGAATAAGTAATTGAATGTTTTTTTTTTTTTTCTAAAAAGGATTGGTTTCATTCCCGATTCCAGTACATCATTTATTCCCAAGTATTTTGGCTACAAAACTCTATTTTTGAACATAATCTCCGTCCATAGTTTTGTGAACTCCTTCAGGTGCGTAGACTTATGTGTGGCCTCGCGTTATCATGGCGAAGGAGAAGTTCGTTTGCAGTTTTATGGTGACGAACACGCTCAAGTCGTTTCTTTAGGTTCATGACGGTAAGACTATACACTTCAGAGCTCATCGTTCCACCATGAGGGAGAACATCAACAGAGTTTCAGAAGGCCGTCGCATTAACTTTACGGCTGAAGGTGTGGCTTTGAACTTTTTCTTCGAAGGAGAGGTGGTGTGACGCACTGCGTGGATTGCCATATTGTTTCCAGTTCGAAGTGATGAATCTATATTCCCTAGTCTGTAACGATGTTCGATAAAAATTATCACAATCAGCCTCGTAATGCGCAAGTAATTCCGAACAGATGACCCTACTTTGCCCTTTATGGTCTTCTGTCAGAAGGCGAGGCACACATCTTTGAGTACACCAAATGGTGGACGAGGGCGCCAGCACTACAAAAAGAGGTGTACAGTTGAGCACTGATGTATTTGTGATGCGTCGATCACCTCGGATGAGAGTGTCTGCACGTTCCAACATTGCAGGAGTCACAGCACGTGAGAGTTCATCTACATCTACATCCACATCTACATCCATACTCCGCAAGCCACCTGACGGTGTGAGGCGGAGGGTACTTTCAGTACCTCTATCGGTTCTCCCTTCTATTCCAGTCTCGTATAGTTCGTGGAAAGAAAGATTGTCGGTATGCCTCTGTTTGGGCTCTAATCTCTCTGATTTTATCCTCATGGTCTCTTCGCGAGATATACGTAGGAGGGAGCAATATACTGCTTGACTCTTCGGTGAAGGTATGTTCTCGAAACTTCAACAAAAGCCCCTACCGAGCTACTGAGCGTCTCTCCTGCAGAGTCTTCTACTGGGGTTTATCTGTCATCTCCGTGACGCTTTCGCGGTTACTAAATGATCCTGTAACGAAGCGCGCTGCTCTCCGTTGGATCTTCTCTATCTCCTCTATCAACCCCACCTGATACGGATCCCACACTGGTGAGCAATATTCAAGCAGTGGCTGAACAAGTGTACTGTAACCTACTCACTTTGTTTTCAGATTGCATTTCCTTAGGATTATTCCAATGATTCTCAGTCTGGCATCTGCTTTACCGACGATGAACTTTATATGATCATTCCATTTTAAATCACTCCTAATGCCTACTACCAGATAATTTATGGAATTAACTGCTTCCAGTTGCTGACCTGCTGTATTGTAGCTAAATGATAAAGGATCTTCCTTTCTATGCATTCGCAGCACATTAGACTTATCTACATTGAGATTCAATTGCATTCCCTGCACCATGCGTCAAGTCGTTGCAGATCCTCCAGTTCGGATAGGTTTGCGCGACCTTGTTGCCGTGATGGCGGACTCCTCGCCCTCTCCCTGCCTTTGCTCACTGCCAGTCTCCGTAGATATTCTGGAAGCGCATTTGAATATCTGCGATGCTCTGGCTTTCCGCTTAAAGAAGCTCAGTGACAGCTCTTTGACTGGATAGTACTTACGTTACAGACGCCATTTTGAAGGCTAAGTATAGCGCCTATCAGGACTTCATAAAACTATAGCTATAGGAACTGAAGCGAGAATATTCCACGATGTCCAACAACAAATTCCGCATTTTTTCAGCTGAAATTGGGCGTAAAAAATTTTGCATTACTTACTGAACGGCCCTCGTATTACCTGCCTGTATTCTGGCTTTTATTTCACTTCCACTCGCTGTAGTTTCTGCGATTATCGTTACCAGATAATTGATCTTCTTAATTATGCCCACATTTGTTGCCATCCTGTTCTAGAGTTTGCAGTTTCTGTTCTTCTCTTCCTACAAATATTTTTGAAGTATCAACGTTTTTGAACTTTTGAATTGTAGCATAACTGTAGCTGCTGCTGTAAGTAGAGTTTGCATAATACATTTTAGTACGGTTTGTGTGCGTGACACCAACACGATAGCATCAGCGGAGTATTAATATGCAATTATTTTGCTAGTTCAAATTGACGTCCCTGACTTATTTATAGACCTGCGAACGTGGAAACAAGGAGTAACTTTATAATCTCTTTTAATCTTCACCTATGTGTTTCACATCTATAGCTCCAATAAAATTAGTAGTTTTGTAGTGTGAGAAACTTAATTAGGGACACAATTAGACTTCTCTCTGAACATTCTCATATTCTCTCTGGAAAAGAGCAAGACGACTATCGATTTCACGGTCCAAAAAAAAAAAAAAAAAAAAAAAAAAAAAAAAAAAAAAAAAAAAAAAATACGAGATTGATTAAAAGGAAATAGAAGTCAGTAGTGTGTTCAAATTTGCGATGCTCAGTCGGTAAGGCACTCTTCCTTTTGTGTGCGTGGGTGGACGGAATAAAACGCTAGGAAAATATTTCATGCAGCCAGGCGGACGATGTAAGTTGGGTTGCCTATCTTAAGGTTATTGAAATATTTTCCGGGCCAGTTTTATTCTGCCCACTCTGCATTTACGTTAAATTATGCTCTGTTCTGTGTGTGTGATTCAAAGAGGGAGATCTGGAGGAACAAAGAATCTACGTATGTCTGTCTGTCGAATTGGCTAAATGTATCTGCGATGAAATGAATTTGACAACTGGATTTTGATGTACAACTTTTAAATGAGTCGAGAGCATTCGAGGTTTATTAAACTCCAAGATGCTACTCTAGGCGGGTGTAAAATGAATGTGCGCAACGGAAAATCATAACCGCTAAATGAAGATTTGGCCCTGTCTGAGTACCCCCTGAAGTAGATCTTAGGATCTCTTAATTCTATAAATTGCAATCTAAACATAAATGAATAATGGAGGCAACTAATCCTACTAAATGATAAGCGTTATTCCTGCTTATATATTTATTGTAGAAAAAAACCCTTAGATTACAAAGTTTACATTTCCTAAGTAAAATTACTAATCAATTGCCCAACTCTGCCCCTTATTATGACTGAGCGGTCTAATATCAATGACGCGAAATGACTGACATCATCTACGTACCAAACACTAGAAGACACTACTTTCAAAGATGATCTACGGTGGTGCGGAACCTCAGTGGAAATAAACTAACGTGATCACAGCTGTTCAGCTTTTATAGGTCTAATAATCCGAAGCAATTTGCGATATCACCGTATGTGCTGCGTACGGTGCGTCGAATTGATGGTTCTCGTACTCATCTGTGACGATGGAAGAACTCCAGCCACAAATAAACTCTTTCAAACACTAGGACGGCAGAAGGCGGTCCTCTGACTAATATATTCTAATAATATCTTCTCCTCCCTGTGTTCTACAGACGAGAAACGTGAACTCCCAGCCACAAGGACGGAGTTCAGATAACGTCTCAACGTAAGTACAGGCAGAGGAAGTGCTCTCAATTACTGAAGACTGCGTGTTCAACGACGACTTCCAATCCGGAGGTGAAGTCCAGAATCGTATAGGTTCGCAACAGTACAGTGCCTAACTGTTCGAACTATAAACTCCCCTGAGAGCAAAGACAGTAAGTCCGTCCATAGCAACAAAGCTGATATCGAGCGACCGTCACACACGGGCGCTTACAACGGAAGACGCTGGCTTTCCAGCAAGGCTTGGTTCCCCACCATCGTAATTCCGAAAACGAATCATATTCTCGAAACCACGGAATATTCTCCCTCTCTACAGATTCTTCTGAACGCCGAGTAACCATATTTTAGTCTTTTGTCGTCCAGCGCGGAAAGTTTGCGAGGAAAAACCCATACTCGTACAATGGTACGCTTCTGAGTAAAAGTCCTTCGAAATGACCCAGCCTGCGTGGTTTCCGAGGTTCCGCTCCTTAGTTCCTCTCACCTGCGTCCAATATTTTCAGCGTTCCGAAGTATTATCCGGTTATCCTTTCGGCCCCTACTGCAATAGCGGCCAGCCGTCACCCTATTGCGCACCAGAGCTCATGTGCCACGACGTCCGTCAAGCTACTTTCTGTGTTTAAGCAGGACCAACACATGTGCAGGCCTTCCACCAAGAGGTTCAGTTCTGCCTGCCATTTCATCTCCACTGGCGTTTCAACCTCTACTAGTATAGGCAATCATTCATTGCGCCGTTTTTATAATAAAGACACTCCGACACCTTTGATGCGATAAGCGTTAACAATTATTTACAAGACGCACGTGGCAATGTCAGTCTCCTTTATATATTCATATATACGATGTACAAACTATCACTTGATACCTATTCCTGTTTGTAGATCATGGCAAAGTATATGGATGAGTTCTTGTAAGGTGCGTAATTATAGCCACCTTAGAATACCCCCACCTAACGAACTATTTTGTACTAGGATGGGGTAATTCTTATACTATTATCTCATCCAGTGCAAAATCATATAACCATCAATTGTCAATACAAGTGAACTAATATGAATACGAGGGCAGAAAAACACTTGAATTATTATAAGTTCTTCTACAGTAATTCTGCATTCATTCATAGGTTTACTGCCATAAATTTACTTATGACATGTTTATTGCAGTCTATCTACCCCTTATGTTAGGAACATTGTTCTGAGACATGACAAGTTGAATATACAATATCAAAAGAATTTAACTAACATTACAAAATTTTATTCTCTTTCAAAAATGACAGTTCCCATCTTTCTTTAAATTTAAGGCCCACGCTCTCTGTCATTCATCCACCCCTAATACGTAGGTTGAGGCAAGAAATATTGAAGTAAAGTATCCTAATCTTTCCAAAGTGGTCGTCCAATAAATTACATGTTCTCCATTTAGCCACTGATATGCAAAACAAGCAGTTACGTCAATTATTCAAGAAGTTATCTATTGGCCATTATATAGTTGTATAAAATTCTGTGGAACATCGTGAGTAATTTCACTTGGTCATATTTATGCTCTTGGCTTACATTGCAAAAGAAAACATCCTTTCACATACTGATTGTCCAAGAGTAGTTTTTACTCAACGAGTATACCCTTTAAACATTTCCAAAATCTTATGTTCTAAAGCGTTCTTTGACAAACTGCATTTACGTTTACTGTGACAAATTAATATTTGTAATATGAGTTCGGATCGACCACCAATTTTTAACTAATGTGTTTGTTCACAGTGTGTAAAATGTAATACATAAAAACATTAAAAACTCATAGTATCATTAACAAAGAAAATGACAAAAAATAATTTTATATAAGTACATACACAAATAAAATTCTGGAAATACACAAATATATAAAAACAGTGAAGGACATTGCGTCATTATCAAAGACAATGTCACACAATATTTTACATGAATACATACACAAATATTTTCTTAAGACTACCCTGGAAATAAGTACAAAATGTTTCCACGATGATAGGTATCGGAAACTGTTAGTTTGTGGGTGTAGCTGTTCAGTGTTCACGACATTGTGCACTTGTTTTTATCAAGAGTCACACACTGATTCGGATTTCACAACACACTTTCGTCTTCATTTGTGTACGGGGAGAATGGAAGCTACAGTTTTCTTGTGAAGTTTAGGACGCGAAGATTATTTGAGATGGGAAATCTTGCCTTTACAAGTCAGTCTTTGGACCCTCAGCGGATTGTTGATCTCGTCAGGTTACCAGTCTTTCACAGAACTGATGATGTGGAAAGATCGTCAAATTATACAGCCAGGTAAGTATATATAATGTACAGAATATCACATGATACCTAATTGTGTTTGTAGATCACGGCAAAGTATGTGCATGAGTTCTTGTAAGGTGCGAAATTATAGCCACCTTACAAAACCGGCACTCGAACTCGAAATGTTGTCTTTCGCAGGGAACGCTCGTATTCAGGTACAAATCACGACCAGTCCTCATATCTGTGTTCCGAAGAGGGAAGATGAGGGTTTAACGTTCCGTCAACGACGATATTATTAGAGATAGGGCATAAACTCGGATTCAGAAAGAATGGGAAATCGGCGATGCCTTTTAGAAGAACTGTCCCGTCTTTCGCCTTAAGCACTTTACAGAACACATGCAAAACCCAAACGGGGATTCGAAACGCCGTCCTTCTGGGTGCGATTCCACTGTGTCACCACTGTCTTAGCTGTCTCGCTCAGTAGCTGCGTTCACAGTTTTAACCTGCCACGAAGTTTCAGAACTCCGCTATGGAGTCAAAGATTCGTTCTGTCAACATTTTTACGGTTAAATAATCTCAGAAATGGCCACTCTCTGACGTGTGATGGAAGTGTTCGAGTGCCATCATGGAGAACTCCTCTACAAGTGAAACTTCATACTGAAAACAATCCCCTAGACTCTGGCTACGTCGTGTATGTGCAATAACCTTTCTTTCAGGAGTGCTACTCCCACAAGGTATGATGGAGAAATTCTTGGAACTTTACAAGGTAGGAGATCTGGTATTGTGGGGACGGCGGAAAGTTCCACGGGACTGGAAGAAGGCCCAGGTCATAGCAATCTATAAAAAGGGTAGAAAATCGGATGCACATAATTACCTGCCAATTTCACTGAGATCGATTTGTTGTAGAATCATGGAACATATTTTGTGTTCAGACATATTGACGTTTCTAGACTCAGAGAAGCTCATCTGCAGAAACCAGCACGGTTTTAGGAAACAGCGATCATGCGAGACACAGCTGGCCCTCTTTGTGCATGATATACAACAGGCTCCAGATACCGGCTCCCAGGTTGATGCCATATTTCTCGACTTTCGAAAGGCGTTCGACTCAGTTCCGCACTGTCGCTTGCTACAAAAGTGCGCGCTTACGGTCTATACAATAACATATGCGGTTGGATAGAAAGTTTTCTAACAGACAGAGAGCAGTGTGTCGTCCTGAACTGGGTAACTTCAACAGAAACAAGAGTAACTTCAGGTGTGCCCCAGGGCAGCGTAATACGTCATCTGCTTTTTACGATTTACATAAACGATCTGGTTGATGGGATCTCAAATGGAATGATCAGATTACACAAGTAACGGGTAAGGCGAACTCTAGATTGCGGTTTATTGGTAGAATCCTGAAGCGATGCAGTCCTTCAACAAAGGAAATAGCTTACAATACGTTAGTTCGTCCTGTCTTAGAGTATTGATCGTCTGTATGGGACCCTTACCAGTTTGGTCTGATTCAAGAGATTGAGAAGGTCCAAAGAAGAGCGGCAAGATTCGTGACTGGTACATTTAGCCATCGCGAGAGTGTTACAAATCTCATAGAAAGTTTTAAATGGGACACACTTGCAGATAGACGGCGCGCTTAACAGAAGGGGCTGTTCACTAAATTCCGAAATCCAATCTTCACCGAGGATGTAGAGCATATATTATTACCACCAACTTTCAAATCGCGTAATGGTCACCATTCAAAGGTAAGGGAATTAAGAGTTCGTACTGAGGCGTTCAGACACTCGTTTTTCCCTCGCGCGATCCGCGAGTGGAACAAAGGGGGAGAAATATGACTTTGGCGCGAATTGTGCCCTCCACCACACACCGCTTGGTGGCTAGTGGAGTATATAAGTAGATGTAGATGTACAATAAGGCTCTCCTTCGATTGCTCAGTCGATAGAGCACTTGTTTGTAAAGTCAAGGTTCCCAGTTTCGGGTCTCGGTGCGGCGCATAATTATGATCAGCCAGGAAATTTCAGATCAGTATACACTCTCCTGCAGAGCGACAGTTCGTTTTACAACCATGGAATGGTCCTATGAGTATGAATGTCTACGAGGTACTTGTCAATTCAACTGAAAACTCTTACGTTTTTAGGTAGTTCATGTTCACAATGATCGGGAATATGATCGTCACGATCGTCATCTTCCTCTTCTTCTTCTAGTTCCCCTTCTTCTTCTTCTTCTTCTTCTTATCTGTGCTCCAACACAACTATTGGGGTCTTTGTCATAATTTCTTCAAATGGTTGCCCAGAAGTTCAGAACTCGAGAGATACCTGTAGATCCCAGAACTGGAACACAATAACTGAGATGATGGAAAAAAAATGACACGGCCTTAAAAATCAGTTTTTTATTGTTTGTCTCACTGTTATGGAGAAGTTTTATTGTAACGGTTGCAACGCTTTAAAAGATGAGTAGACGGCCTAAGAAGAAGAACAAAGTCTGGGGCCTTACCGCAACAACGCGTCTGAACACACTCGCTGGATGGGAGTTTTCCAGACAAAGAGTAATTTCTCTCGCTGGACCTCTAGCTACTTAAGATTTCTCTGAAATGAAATTCCGCTTTAAAGACAAGAGACACAAGAATAGAAGAAATTATTATCCACGTTTCGGCTGGCATAAATCAAGCACCAAAAAGAGGGAAAACTTATGTTATCGCTGCACACGGAGTGAAGGGGAATAATGTGGAAGTTACACTGTAAAAAAAATTATCATTTTCAATACCAGATTCTAGAAAATTTTGGGTAGGATAACAGTGTCAGGATCTACGTCTACATCAACGTAAATACTCCGCAAACGGCTTGGAAGAGCATGAGAGACCATACTTCCTATCGTTTCAGGTACTACAGGCTTTTCCCGTCACATTACCGTAAGAAGTGCGGGAGGAATGGTTGCTTAAAAGCAACTGCGCGCATTGTAATTAATCTAATCTCTTCTTTGCGGTCGCTGTGAAAACTATACATATATGGTTGTAGTATGCTGCTACGAATAAAATTTGCTCTTGAATGTTACTAAGTAGGCTTTCATTGGTTAGTTTACATTTATCTTGAAACACCTGCTAGTTCAGTTTTTTCAGCATCTCTGTGACGCTCTTCCATGGGTTGAACAGACATGTGACTATTCGTGCTGCACTTCTTCGTGTACGTTCAATACCCAGTGCTAGTCCTAGTTTGTATCGATCCCGGACAATTGAGCAATATTCTAAGGTAGGTGGTCGCACCATTCTATTGTGAGTAATCTCCTTTTTGACTGAATGAACTTTCTTAAGTTCCTGATAATGAACAGAAGTCTGCCACTAGCTATACGTACGTCTGAGCCTATGCGATTGTTATACTTAATGTTTCTACAAACTTCTACATCCAGATATTTGTAGCAGCAGACAAATTACAGTTATGACTCACTGAAACTGTTTTTATTTGATACTACGCTTGTTCGTTTTGCGAAGTCCAAAATTTTACATTCTGAGTCGCCAAACTTTACATCACTTTGAAATCTTAACAAGATCTGACTGAACGTTTGTGCAGCTTCTTTCAGACAGTACGTAGTACAGGTAACTGAAGCAACTGCAATTAATATTGCCAGCTAGATTATTAACATATGGCATTTACAGTTATGATCCCATCACACTCCCCAGGGCCAAACAAGTAGGTACCAAGATGGCGACAGAGCGATAATAGAGGCTGAAAGCTATTACAATTTAGTGGAACTTTCACATTGAATCAAAGAGCCTGTGATATAAATAAAGGTAGATCTTACGTCATTAATAAATTCCCTATGGGTGTGCTGACATGTATAGCAATTAGTGCCTCTAAACTGTCTCTGTAGATCCACCCTTCTTCTTTTCAACATTCTGGTCAGTAGAAACTTAGTGCCCTTTCTTACTTTTAGATGGCCACAGCACGTAAAAGGTCGGCCTTCCCTTGCTCGTTTTAGGAACAAGGCGCTTGATTAGCGAGCTGCCGAGAGAGTCCTGCCTTGTATTTCAAAGGACAGAGGACCGAGACGCTCTGCGGTCGCTTGTGAATAATAGACGCAATTACCCTCGGCGCTTGTGCTACTCGAGAATGTCCTTGCCGAACAGAACAAAGGGCCCGCGAATTATGTCGCAGACGCTACCACTCAGAAGCGTGGAACGATAATTGGATAACAGGAAGCTTAGCTTTCTGATGTCACAAGCGGCTCTGGTACCTGTGTAGCTCCAGGGCAGCGTTTAGGCCCCCTTTGATATGCTTCTACGTAATTGACGGAAGAATTCACACACTTCTGTGAAACTGCGTTCTTCCTCAAGTGGACACCTGCTTCAAGGGCTATAGTGCTGTAGTGCAGCTTCTAATTTACCAGTAGCCCCCACCAGCAATTTTTCAAAGAATCTTCTGTTACTCTTCTACTGTCTGATAGTATGAAGTAACAGTGTCACCAATGCCTGATCAATAACGTGATTTACACTGCTATTCACCTGTGGCTGAATACCTTCAATGTATGCCAGAATGGCCGGCCACTGTGACCGAGCGGTTCTAGGCGCTTCAGTCCGGAACCGCGCTGCTGCTACAGTCGCAGGTTCGAATCCTGCCTCGGGCATGGATGTGTGTGATGTCCTTAGGTTAGCTAGGTTTAAGTAGTTCTAGGTCTAGGGGACTGATGATTTCACATGTGAAGTCCCATAAGGCTTAGAGCCATTTCATTTTCATACCAGAATGTGGGTTTCAGAAACTGACAATAATAAGTAAACCCAATGTTATTGCCTCATTGTCTATAATTAATGTTTAAAATTTTAACGTGTTGTACAGAAGTACCTTACTACACCACCCTGAATCCTCCGAACTGGAACTTACCTCAAAATAACACACTTGTAGCGTGATTCAGTCTAAACCAAAATAAATTAACACTATGCTGATAATTCTGCATAGTTGGCTGTATATATATATATATATATATATATATATATATAACCACTCATTAATTTCTATACACCCAGTAAATGAAATCTAGTTCTCTGTAGATAAGATCTAATAATGTGGGTAAGGTTGAGGAAGCAAAGGAATAGTACAACAGTTGTACACATGTAATGATTTTTGTTTGTGGTCATCGCGATTCAATAGTATCCAACAAAAAATGTTGCGTAAATAAAAGTTATGTACCTATCTGATATGTTTGTTTACCTATTTGCCGACGGACGCCGCATTTGGTGCACGTGTGTCGTTCCCTGTAGTGATGTGATGTCCGCAGCGAACAGCAAGCATTGCTACGATACATAACATGTGGTTCCTGCACGTCAGTTCGTTCGTGACATTGAAATGTGCACATCGCTAGTATGGCTCCATGAGTGGAGATATCCATAGAAAAAGTGCTATAACTGTAGCACTTAGCCAAGCAGGTTTGTCTACTCGTCAAACTGCGAAACAGTGTACTGTGTCTGTAGAGGGAGTGCAATATACCCGTCACTGCCAGAAGACAACAGGTAGCAATAAGGACATACCGCGACCAGGATGACCTCGTAAAACAACTAAAAGTGATGATAAATGTATCAGAATTAACAATAAGAGAAAGAGATTCAAAACAGCGCCCCAAATTCGTGCAGAACTGGTAGAAATGAACACGACTGCAATATCTGTTGCAACAGTAAAAAAGAGGCTTTCTGAAGCCGGCTTGAAAGGATGTGTACAGCAAGAAAACCACTTCTAAGGCCCATAAATGAACATAAGAGGTTTGAATGGGCTATAAAACATCATAATTGGACATCGGAAGAGTGGGCGAAGGTGTTATTCACCGATGAATCAAAGTTAGAGACTTTTGGAACCAGAAGGAGAATATTTGTTCGTCGATTTGCAGGGGAAAGGGTAGCACAGCAGTGTTTTCTATCTACAGTTAAACATGGGGGAGGTTCTGTTATGGTTTGGGGATGCTTTGCCGGAGACAGAGTTGGCGACATTGTAAAAATAGAAGAATGTATGGATCAGAAGCAATACCACCGCATACTTTAGGTATATTTAATAGGGAAAGGGTTCACCTTACAACAGGATAATGACCCAAAACATCGGTCGGCATACAGTACGAACTACATTGCATCAAAGGAAAAACAGAAAGTACTGAATGGTACGGTAAGGCCGTCCCAAAGCTCCGATTGTAATCCCATTGAAATGGTCTGGGATGAAGTGGACAGACTTATCAGGGAAATTAATATATCCAGCAAGGAACACATTGTTAAGGATGTGTGGAATCATATAGATTCACGATCCCTACAAAAACTGATTGCCGCATGCCTCGAGTTTGTGAGGCAGTCATTAAATCCAAAGGAGGATACTCTGATGAAAGTAAAATATAATGATTGTGATTATACATATATATATATTAGAAACGAAAACACAAAAATGAAGTTTACTAACTGTATTTGTAGTGATGTGGCGAAATAATTTCATTTCCATGTGTTCGTGGAAACACCTTTGAAATCATGAAATAGTCGTACAAAGAAATATGTATAGTGTACAAATGTATATGTACAGTATCCAAATTAAGAAACACGATACCGGACAGTTTCTGTTCGGTGGGGACAGCTGCTTCGCTATTCTACAACGTGATGTTTACATCTCTATGGAAACACCTCTTCGTAGCTCTTTAGACGGCTATCGTTTTCGCCAACAGCCGTTTGCGCTTTGCTATTAAAAGATATCAAAAATGCTGCCAAATGTTAGGGATTTCATTAATTTGACTCGAGTGTAGGAGAGTCTTAATAGTAAATACTGAGTGTATTGAAACTTCATGCAGCATGCGGCATTTTTTCGCTTATCTCAGGGTTTATGATGTCAGATCTCTTGAACTATGAGTCGTACAATGATGTATTTGTGCAGTTATATTCAGCAGCATATGCGGATAATGTATGCGAACTATGTTTTGAATAGAATCAGTAGAAAAGAGCTAATAAATTTAAACGCCGTGTACAATGCGGCAGTTTTTCAGGCATCTCAGTGTTTAAGACATCATTCTTTGTAAAGAATGGTTGGCAGCTGGATCTAGCCCCCAAAGTCTGTTGTCTGAATGTGAGGGGTGCATGTACCAAGTTTTATTGAAATTGGCCCATTAGTTTAGGAGGAGATACGTAAAGACACACACACACACACACACACACACACACACACACACACACACACACACACATTCTTGTAGAATGTAATTATGTAATGAATTATTAATAAGTACGGTCTGATCTGTACGCTTCGAGATATTCAGAAAGAAGTTAATAGCAAACAATATCTGTTGAAATATGATTTGCATGTGAAAATGTACAATTTCACAAGAGCTATGTTACTGAAGTATAATTACACATTATAGATAGACGCAAAAGTAACTGTAATATTAAGGTACATATTTTGCTACTTCTGATATATGCTGTGGTACCTTACAGCTTTAGCCCTGTTCTTAAACATATGTGATTATATTAGATTAGATTAGTATTTGTTCCATAGATCATGAATACGACACTTCCTAATGATGTGGAATGTGTCAGGTTAATAAAAGGTGTCTATACAAGATACTACATTACACAAAATATTACATGACACTTAAGATTTTTATTTTTTTGTGGGGGTTGGGGAAATTACGCACTTACTATATCCAAAAATTCATCTAATGAATAGAAGGAGGTGCCATTAAGAAATTCTTTTAATTTCCTTTTAAATGCTTTATGGCTATCTGTCAGACTTTTTATGCTATTAGGTAAGTGACCAAAGACTTTTGTGGCAGTATAATTTACCCCCTTCTGAGCCAAAGTTAGATTTAACCTTGGTTAGTGAAGATCGCCCTTTCTCCTAGTGTTGTAATCATGTACACTGCTATTACTTTTGAATTCGACTGGATTGTTAATAACAAATTCCATAAGTGAATATATATATATATTGTGAGGCTACAGGGAAGATCTCTAGCTCTTTAAATAAGTGTCTACAGGATGATCTTGGATGAGCTCCAGCAATTATTCTGATTACACGCTTTTGTGCAATGAACACTATTTTACTCAATGATGAGTTACCCCAGAACATGATGCCATACGAAAGCAGAGAATGAAAATAGGCGTGGTAAGCTAATTTACTGAGATGTATATCGCCAAAATTTGCGATGACCCTAATAGCATAAGTAGCTGAACTCAAACGTTTCAGCAGATCTTCAGTGTGTTTTTTCCAGTTCAACCCCTCATCAATGCATACACTTAAAATTTTTGAATATTCTACCTTAGCTACCGAGTTCTGATCAATGTCTATATTTATTAATGGTGTCATTCCATTTACTGTGTGGAACTGCGTATACTGTGTTTTGTCAAAGTTTAATGAGAGCCCATTTGCAGAGAGCCACTTAATGATTTTCTGAGAAACATTGTTTACAATTTCACCAGTTAATTCTTGTCTGTTGGGTGTGATAGCTATACTTGCATCATCGGCAAAATGTACCAGCTTTGAATCTTCGTGAATATAGAATGGCAAGTCATTAATATATATTAAGAACAGCAGAGGACCCAAGACCGAACCTTGCGGCACCCCATTCTTGATTGCTCCACAGTTTGAGAAATCACCAGTTTTTTGCGTATTATGTGAATTTCTTATTTCAAATTTCTGCATTCTTTCAGTTAGGTATGATTTAAATCATTTGAGCGCTGTCCCATTCAGTACTTGAGCCTATCTAGAAGTATTCCATCATTTATACAATCAAAAGCCTTTGAGAGATCACAAAAATTCCCAACGGGTGACTTCCGGTTGCTCAGAGCATTTAATATTTCAGTAGTGAAAGTGTATACAGAATTTTTGGCTGAAAAACCTTTCTGGAAACCAAACTGGCATTTTGTTAAAACTTTATTTTTACAAAGGTGTGAAGCTACTCTACAATACATTACTTTTTCAAGAATTTTGTATAAGGAAGTCAGAAGAGAGATTTGGCTGTAGTTGTTGACAACAGATGTATCCCTTTTTTTTATGAAGTGGTTTAACAATGGCATACTTCAGTCTATGTGGGAAAACACCCTGCTTCAGAGAGCTATTACATATGTGGCTAAGAATCCCACTTATCTCTTGGAAACAAGCCTTTATTATCCTGCTGGAATGGCATCAATTCCATGTGAGCTTTTATTCTTGAGAGAGTTTATTATCTTCCTAATTTCAAAAGGAGAGGTGGGTAGGATTTCAATTGTATCAAATGGTGTGGGCAAGGCTTCTTCCATTAACTGCCTTGCTTCTTCTAATGAACATTTAGATCCTATCTTCTCAACAACATTTAAAAAATGATTATTCAAAATGTTTTCGACTTCTGGCTTGTTGTTTGAGAAGTTTCCATTCGCTTTGATGGTAGTGCCATCGTCCTGTACTCTTGGTTGCCCTGTTCCCCTTGTAATAATATTCCAAATTGTTTTGATTTTGTTATCAGAGCTATTAATTTAAGACATGATGGACGTGCTTCTGGACTTTTTAATAACCTTTCTTAATGTAGCACAGTAGTTTTTATAATATTTGGCTGTTTCTGGGTAATTACACTTTCTTGGTGTTAGATACAGTTCCCTTTTGTGGTTACAAGATATTTTTATTCCTTTAGTGAGCCAAGGTTTTTTGCATGGTTTCTTATAATTAGATTTAACTACTTTCTTGGGGAAACAGTTTTCAAATTCTCTTACAAGTGTATCATGAAATAAGTTATATTTTAAATTAGCATCAGGTTCCTTGTACACCTCATCCCAGTCTAACTGCTGAAGATCTTCTCTGTAATTTCTAATTGTTGAGTCATTGATTGAATGCATAACTTTGGAGGGTAATTTTGATTTATGAATGGAGCTATGTCATATACTGTAACTAGCTGAGCACCATGATCATTCTCAACAGGACAAGAATTTAAGTTTTTAAACTTATCTTGGTCTATAAAAGTGTTATCTATCAATGTGCTGCTGTCCTTTACTATCCGAGTAGGAAAATTAATGACAGATGTCAAATTGAAAGAACTGAGCAAGACTTCCAGGTCATTTTTCCTATTACACTCTTTCAGTGAATCAACATTGAAGTCCCTACAAATAATAATTTGCTTTCCACTATCTGTGATATATTCTCTTTTTTATTACACATTAACTTATTTAGAGAACACAGACACATCACAAATTACAATTTCATTTGTTGCAGTAAACGATTATAGCATATGTTATTTTATATTAGAGCACTAATGTTTTCAAACTCCCTTCAAGCAGTGCTATAACAGATTATAGCTTCAAGAAAGTTTTGGATGATAATAAAATAAGGAAGTTTGACCATTTCTTTATTTAACTGATTTGACTTTACTGTTCTCAGAATTTTCTAGATGTCTACGTGATTGCTTTGCTACTGTAATCACTAGATGCAACAGAGTTCTTAGCACAGTGGATAAATTGCTGGAAGATTCACTTGTCTCACCTGTTGTCGTCACTGGTTCAGAAAATCTGTGGCGTGGGTGAGCCACAATGGATTTTAATTCCTCCTCCAAATTTTTCTTTTCTTTCTTTTACTGCTTGCTCAGTATACAGATTGAATAACATCGGGGATAGCCTACAACCTGTCTCACTCCCTTCTCAACCACCGCTTCCCTTTCATGCCCCTCGACTACTATAATTGCCATCTGGTTTCTGTACAAATCGTAAATAGTCTTTCGCTCTCTGTATTTTACCCCTGCCACCTTCAGAATTTGAAATAGAGTATTCCAGTCAGCATCGACAAAAGCTTTCTCTCAAGTCTACAAATGCTAGAAACGTAGGTTTGCCTTTCCTTGATTTATCTTGTAAGATAAGTTGTAGGGCCAGTATTACCTCGCGTGTTCCAACATTTCTACGGAATCCAAACTGATCTTCCCCAAGGTTGGCTTCTACCAGCGTTTCCGTTGTCAATTGTCATTGTCAATGAAAATTAAAACTAAAAAAAGAAATACAGAATACATTCCACCGTTGCTCCGGTGCATTGTCTCATTCTAAAATTCTCACTGCCAAAATGTGGAATTATTCCAGACAGTTGTGGAACTGACATGTACTGGGGTTAGTAGCCAGATACAATATTCGGACATTCAAACAAGGACAATTGTGTAGCTGTATAGTTAATTAGAGAGTCGTCATTTTTATTGGTTTTCACTTTTAAATATTGTACGCATTAGGTCTTACACTCATAAGTTTAATTTTGACAGATCAGTTCACAGTTCTGTAAACGAAATAACTGATAATAGTCCCTCTTTATAATGCCATTTGTAGAACTGGCCTAGTTCAGAATCTCTTCTCTTTTGCAATAAGTTGAAAAAACTGTTCAGTACTCTGTACTTGAGTATTCTTAATGAGACTGCTTCTGATTCTACAGCTTGAGTGCATTGTTAGCTTCAGCCTCCCAAGGTCTCCTGAATCTTAAGAAAACTTCTCTCTTAAAAATTTTTTCTTGACATTTATTGCTTCCAAATTTTCACTTTTTGGATCTCCCGTTCTGATTTAAAATTTGAGAACCACATCTCTTCTAAAATTTTTTGCTGTTTTATTGTAACGCTCGTGATACGATAGTTTTCTAGACAGTTCTATGTTGCTCTCGTCTCCACACGTTTATATTGCGTTCTCTGTCTCAGTACAATGTCTCTCTGATCTTCGTAATCTTCTCCAGATCACACCACAACGAAAATTGCTTAATCTTCCACAAAATTATTATTTTTCTACTAATTAACACTGCGTTCATGTCTGTTCATCTGTAGACTCCTGAGTCCTGACTTATACACTAACTATACTTGAAACCTCATGTTCTCTTCTTTGCGTTACTCTGTCTACTCATAACTACAAGAAAATCACCTTCCTCCTATATGACGTAACAGCTACTTGATCATAGCTATGTCACTTCCATTCATCTTAACACCACTTATTCCTGGCTTTCACTACCCGTTTTCAGTTGTCGTCCACTTTCCTCAAAGTTTTACAGAGATAACCCTTCCTACCAAACCAAAACTTTATTACATATAGGTTGCACATAAATTACATACAATTGTATTTACAAAGCAATAATATAACTGACTCATACAACACTTTACATTTAATTTACGTGAAACCTATGGATAAGAATTAAGGTTGCATACAAAAATACACTATTTTTCTGTGTGTGTTCTGACTGGTGGTAAAGAAGGGCTGAAAACGGGCCTATTATATTGCAGTTGTTGTGGGTCCTGACTCGTGACCTACCTTTCCGGTGCTGCTGTATATGGACTTCAACTGACGTAATAAAGTGATATCATGGTACTTGTATCATTCGTTGGAGGCACATTCTCTGCCCTCCGTGTTGCAAGTGTGATGAACCTGAGACAGATTATGGGTTGATTCTCAGTGACGAAACTCTGTGTACAATTTCTCTTATGGTTTGCCGTTACAAAACTTGTTGTTCCATTCTGACTGTAGTAATTCCTGATTGCGTCGATATTCTGGGTTATCATTTAAACCTTGTGGCTTACTGTGTATTATTTCTAAATCTTGGTGTTAGTTTGTTCGGAAAGGACTGTGTATCATTGAACAGACCGATGCACTAATGTGCCGTCACTCATACAGATCTTTCTGCAGAGTATGGAATGTTTCGGTCCATCAAGGATGTGTAATTGTTGTATGGCTAATTTATCATTTGATGCCTTTCCTTGAGGTAATCTTATGTTAATGTGACTGGAATTGCTTGTTTAAAGTACCTGGGGTTTGAGTGTGATTTGGTTTCGTTTGGAGACGGTGACAATTTGTTTAACGTGTTTTGGGACCAAGTTAATGTTGTTTTGTCTAATATTGTTCTGAGTGCACTGCTTTGGATATTAGGACAGGATTATTTATTTGTTGTAGCGTGTTTGTTATCGCATTGGGAAGCGCGATTATTGGATCATCATTTCTTATGATTTGTTGTATCTCTGAGCTTGGTTTGTGGGTTTGACTTACGCTTTCGACCCCTTGTGTGTCTTTCTTATTCAGTAGACTCTAACGTTCCGTTATCTCCAGGTGTACCCAATAAAGTTACCTGTTTTGAAGTTATGCTGTTTGAGGGAGTATATGTGAAACAAAGTCGGCCTGAGACTTGTTATACTTCGCACTATTTGGTCGGGCCGACAAAAGGTGGGCGATCGGGTCAACTAGCCGTTGCCTACGCTGCCTGTTGTGTACGGCGTTCGTATCTGTACCTGGTTAGTGCCTGGAGCTCAGATATATTTGTAAGATAAGTGTCGTTTATTGGTCCAAGGTTCATAAACTTAAAAGGAATTTCTGTATATGTAATTATTGCCTGTCCTCTTCAGGCGTTGGCTGAGTTGTATTTCAGATGAAAGAGTTACACGTTTAAAGCTGTTTATTCTATTTAGTCAGTTAAGAGTGCATTTGCCAAGCTTGTCATTTACTGTCTGTAAGCCAGTTTTGTCACTGTTTAGTTTGTCTTCAGTTTAGTCCTCGAGACACTTAACACTGAAAGCATTTTATTGTAATCGGATTACTATAATCCCACGAAGCTTGCGTTAACGTAAATTGCCTTCTGCCGTTTGATCTGTAACGATTCATCCCTTTCATTCTACTGTTGATTATGAGGCAATAATCCCATGATTGTCGCATTAACGTAAATCTGATGTGTAACTAGTAATCACTATAACGACAAGCTGTTCAGGGAATTGTTATTTAATTCAAGTCCGGCGGCCGGACGTAGTAATACCTCCCGGCCCTCACAGGCGAAGTTACGCAAGAGAGCGAGACAAATGCCTCAGTTTCCCCCCCGGAGCCAAGTGCGTGGACGAATACGTATATGCCAAGTTAACATAGAAGGATACACGAGGACAAAAGGAGACATCCTCACAAAGCTACTAACAGAAGAAAAAATTGATGTGCTGACCTTGCAGGAAACACATCTATCAGAAGAAAATATCTCGAGACTTCTAATACCAGGCTATGAAATTGTGGGCTATAAAGCCCATAATAAACACGGTATTGCAACACTGATCAAGAAAGAACTGGTTGATAATATTGAGGAAACTATGCACCACGAATTCGCCGTGGGAATCAAACTAAACGATATGACTGTGTATAACGTGTACAAGCCACCTTCAGAAAAATGGGAACAACCTGTTTTACCTAACTCACAACACCCTGCAGTCATAATTGGCGATTTTAACTCCCACCACCCCAGATGGGGCTATCAGTCTTGCGACAAAGAAGGACTCATGCTGGCAGACTGGGCAGATATAAATAATTATACATTAATATACGATGCAAAAGATACCCCCACCTTCTGTTCAGGAGCGTGGGGCACAACATCAACGCCCGATCTTTGTTTTGTCTCATCTGGAGAAACTGGAATAGCACTTCCGTCCAAGAGAACTGTACTGAGCCGTATTCCTCGGAGCCAACACAGACCAGTTATTATAGACCTTGGGATCCAAATACCAGTAATAAAGAGCCCCCCTATAGCCCGCTGGAACCTCAGGAAGGCTAACTGTGTTAAGTTTAAAGATACCATTGAAAATAATGTAAACAGAATTCCCCCAATTCCAGAAAATTACGACAGATTTACGAAGTTAATTATCAAAGCGGCACATAACTCAATACCAAGAGGAGCGCGGAAAGAATACATCCCATGCTGGACAAAGGAGTGCGAACAACTACTCGATGAATATAACAAAACAGAGAATCCAGAACTAGGAGAACAGCTCATAAGAGCTATGGACGAGGAACGCAAACAGAGATGGCAAAAGCGGATGGAACAAATGGACTTTACGCACTCCTCACAGAAGAGCTGGAGTCTACTGAGGAAACTTGGCGGAGAACAATTCAAGGGACGGAACATCAATAATAAAATGACCCCTAACAAGATATGCTCTTCTATACTACAAACATCCAGAATCCATGCCTCCACCTCGAAGAAAAAAGAACTGCACCAACTGATGAACGAAGCGCTAGATGCAAGCGAGGAGGAAGCAGGTTTAGCGAACTGGGTAACACAAGAAGAGATAAATATAGCGCTAAAGAAAATGTCACCTGGTAAAGCAGCTGGCTGTGACGGCCTTCTTCCAGAATTCTTGAAGAACCTCGGGCCAAATGGAAGAGTATGGCTGTCTTCTCTTTTCTCTAATATCATAGATACCAGCCGGTTACCAAAGCAATGGAAAAACGCACAAGTCATAGCCATCCAGAAACCAGGGAAAACAGGAGAGAATGCTAAAGATTATAGACCGATATCTTTATTGTGCACCACTTACAAGCTGTTTGAATGAGTCATCCTAGGCAGAATAGAAAGTAAAATAGAAGCTGCTCTTCCCCCAGAGCAAGGCGGTTTTCGAAAAGGAAGAGACTGTTGCGACCAAGTTCTCGCCCTAACCACTTTCATTGAAAGAGGTTACCAAAACAAAAAGAAAACGGGCATGGTATTATTAGATCTCACCTCAGCATACGACACCGTATGGACAAAAGGGATACTGTATAAACTGTCAAAAGTCGTGAAATGCAAGAAGATCATAGATCTAGTCAGAAATAGGTTGATAAACAGGAGATTCAAGGTATCTCTGAATGGGAAAACAAGCAGCTACAGGACACTACAAAATGGTCTCCCCCAAGGGTCTGTGCTGGCTCCATGCCTTTTCAATTTATACATAGCGGACATCCCAAACCTGGAATCTCGTTCTTTTATGTATGCAGATGACATCGCTATCGCGGCTCACGCCAACACTTTCGAAGAACTGGAAGAAATTTTAAACAGGGATCTGGAACGACTACAACAATATTATGACAACTGGCACCTCAAAGTAAATCCGACTAAATCCGTGGCATCAATAATGCACTTGTGTAACAAAGATGCAAATCGTGAGCTAAAAGTGCAAATAAAAGGTAAATTGTTGAAAAACGATAGAACGCCAAAATATCTGGGTGTTAAGCTAGATCGCACTCTCACATATAAGAGCCACCTGTACGAAGTCGCCCAAAAAATGAAAACAAGAAACATCATAATGAAACTGGCAGGAACAACCTGGGGATGTTCCACTGAAACTCTACGCACATCAGCACTGGCACTTCTGTATAGTGTAGCGGAATATTGCGCACACGTCTGGGCCCGCAGTAGGCATGTCAGATATATTGATGTGCAACTTAACGAGACAATGAGGCTCATAACAGGAACAGTAAGACCCACCCCGAAACCTTGGCTGCCCGTCCTTGCCAATATCGAACCACCCTCGATTAGACGTGAAAGAGCAATCCAGAGGTAGAAAAGTTCAGGGACCTACCTCCTCCCCCCGACAGATTGATGTCAAGAAATCCCTTCTGGAAAGAACTCAAACAACAGATTGATATCGATAACCTGTGGAAACAGCAATGGCAGGAAAGCAAAGTGAATAACAGTTTCCTTATTGAGGACCCATCTCAACGAGTTCCAGGCTTCCAACTCCAACGTAGAGTGTGGGTAACTCTAAATCGTCTGCGGAAAGGTGTTGGTCGGTGCGGATATTTGTTGAAAAAGTGGGGTTTCTCCCAGGACCCCAATTGTGAGTGCGGAGAGAGTCAAACCATGCAGCATATAGTTGAGTGCGACGTACACGGACTTAAGGGAGGAAATCTGATGGACATACATGTGATAAGTGACCAAGCACTTTCGTGGCTGGAAACCCTGAAAATTTTATTGTAAATCATTGTTAATGTTAATTTAAATTTTTATGTTGATGTTTGTAAGTGTATCACGCTTTGCCTGTAGCTGAACGAGAAATAAATAAATCAAGTTTGTTGCTTTTACTAATTGCATCTATATAAGAATTATTGTCTCAAGGGCAAACTTGTGCCTGTTTAGATATCTGTTAATCACTCACTTGGCAAAATTTTTCATTGTAATTGTTATTTGAATTAATTGTTTACATGAATAAAACTTTGTGTGCAATACGAGGTGAATGACGTTCTCCCTCCCCCAAGGTCCAGTTCTTCCACTTAGTCCGTTATGGGCGTTTTGTGAGTAGCCGATGTATTCCCTTATTAATGGGCAAATGCAAGCAATGAATCCAGTGGTCAAGGGTTTGACTCCCCAGATGGTCACAAAATTTTTTTCTGAGGCTCGTTGCTTCTTTCATACTTGGCACTGATTTGTCAGCTTGAATAATGTCAAGAGCAATCACATTTCAGACACCACGCTAAGCTATGCCTCTGAGACATCGAGGCACTGTCGTCTAGCTGCACTCTACAGGCTAGGTAACTCAGCCTTATGATCCACTGCCGTTTCTCGTAACTGGTACGTCTCCCTCGCTTGTCTCTTTCTCGAGACTATAAACCCAGAAAGTAAAATGAACTTTCTGCTCTTTCGGAGCAAATGAGTTGCCGTCTATGGCCACATCCAAAGCAGTCATAGTTTTTCTCAGCATTTCTTGGTTGAGTGAGTTGTAGCTTTCTGTGTCGCCCTATCTCAGGCTGTGGAGTGTGTGAAGCGTACGGAGGTGAGTAAAACGAGTTCTTGCACACAGCTATACATGAAATTTCACAACACTACATTGCATAAAATCATACACTGTCGAAGGCTTCCTCTGGGTCCAAAAATGCTGAGATGGTGTCTCGATTTTCCCTTGGCAGAGCTCTTGCTTTCAGTGGAGAAAGGGAGGAATGCAGCGTATCTTGACTAAAAGAGATCCTACTTTGAAAATAAACACGACAAATTGAGCACGCCTGCTAAATAAACAACTTTAGGGCAGGAGTGTTTTTTATTTGTTTGATTTGTGTCAGACCTCGTACACGACTATTTTTGCAGAGCATTAGAACACCACTGTAGTTAACTATTCGAGCAGTGACACAGATTCTGTTGGTCTGTATGAAACTTGCAACTGCGTAGGGACATTTTCAAAGATTGTAAAAACTGAAAATTAACGACAAATAGTTCCTTAGTAATACTTGCGGTATAAGACTGTAATCAAAGCATGGCTATTTGACGTCGGTCACTATAATACCTCGGATCAAACGTGAACTGTAAACTACACGTTGGGATAGTCGAGAGCGCTAAAGCGCACACAGCCGTGACGCGGGGAGATGAGCTGGCCCCGGATGGAATCGGCCTCGTGAATTAACGATGTGGGCTGGAGAGGCGGCCAACTTGGATGTGGCTTTTAGGCGGTTTCCCACATCCATTCACGTAAATACTAGGTTGGTACCCACGTCCTGCGTCAGATACACCCTACGCCAACAGGAAACATTATCACACTTGAACACGAGATCTTCAATAGACGCATACAGACGGGGGACATAGGTTCCTTACCAGGGAGAGTGGTGGCGTCAGTAATGACACCCGGCTGCCGAATGCCAATGACACTGCCAAAATCTATGACCAACATTGTAGAATAAACGGGAAAAGGCAGTGGAATAGGAAACAGAAAGAAAGATCCCTCGACCTTAAACTAATATGCAAATCCGTCTTACTAAGCATAAAACAAAGAGCTGACGGACTTCAGCTACTAAATGGCCGAGCAGGGAGACTGTATCCTGCCACGTACAAAGCCTTATGTGACCTGTCCGCTCTGATGACACTGTCGCCTGGATTCCCGTTCTACCGAAATTCTGTCACTCCCTCCACGCATTCTGCCCCGCCTTCCATGTCAGTCTATGCTGCCTCATTCGAAACCTATATCAACTTATTTATTTCCGTCCTCTCATTCACCGCACGTCTTCGAATTTCCTACACTTCCTGCATATTTGACAACACCCACTCAATTGTTTCATTCGTGATCACCAGCTCTCATACCCAGGCACACTTGTACCATCATATCACCCCCAACCCGACCCCTTTACCCAATCGTGCATATACACACTCTGCACATCCTGCAGCAACAATATGATATTAACCACATGATCACGAAATTCGCTCACAGATTCATTGGGCTTCAAAAGAATGTTCCTCTTCCTTTTTATATCACTGCTGCCCTTTTACTCATTCTTCTCCCTGCATTTCCAACAGCTCTAGCTTCACCCCATTTGTTCGATACCACGTTAAATCTACAACAATAACTTGTACCGAAAATAATATCCATTTATTTTTGGGGTAAACCTCAAGAAATCATCATTACTTTCACTGTCAGCCTGTGATTCATTAACTTATAATGTTTTCATACATTTTTAAGACTGGTTGAAAAGTGGATGTGTTACCATCGTCAGCTTCCACACCTCCTCCCCCAATTCCCCCTCCCTTACCTCTTTTTTCGACCGAGCGAGGTGGCGCAGTGGTTAGACACTGGCCTCGCATTCGGGAGGACGACGGTTCAATCCCGCGTCCGGCCATCCTGATTTAGGTTTTCCGTGATTTCCCTCAAACATTCCAGGCAAATGCCGGGATGGTTCCTCTGAAAGGGCACGGCCGACTTCCTTCCCTAATCCGATGAGACCGATGACCACGCTGTCTGGTCTCCTTCCCCAAACAACCAACCAACCACCCAACTTACCTCTTTTCAAGAGCAAGGTGGATGAAATAGCAGTACAGAAAAGAATCAGAGGCAACTCGTCAAAATGTAATCTCTTCCACAGACGTAAGTGAATGTAAACCTATTGTACCTCACTTTGTTATAGCATTTTACGTTTGCAAAAAAATGTTTCAAATGGCTCTGAGCACTATGGGAATTAACTTCTGAGGTCATCAGTACCCTAGAACTTAGAACTACTTAAACCTAACTAACCTAAAGACATCACACACATCCATGCCCGAGGCAGGATTCGAACCTGCGACCGTAGCAGTCGCGCGGTTCCGGACTGCAGCGTCTAGAACCAAGTGGCCACCACGGTAGGCTTAGTTTATGGGCTAATAGGAAGTTGAGTAGCTTATCGCCAATTTGAAAACTGCTGTAAATTTATTTTCAAATGGTTCAAATGGCTCTGAGCACTATGCGACTTAACGTCTGAGGTCATCAGTCGCCTAGAACTTAGAACTAATTAAACCTAACTAACCTAAGGACATCACACACATCCATGCCCGAGGGAGGATTCGAACCTGCGATTGTAGCGGTCGCGCGGTTCCAGACTGAAGCGCCTATAACCGCTCGGCCATTCCGGCAGGCTTATTTTTGCATAACTTGCTAGTGCAGGACTACTCACGAGGGTGTGCAACAGACTCGGAACTGTAAACATGGTATTGTTTGCTCAGCGAACGATCCGCCACTTGACAGTCGAGCCCCTATTAGCTGTTACGGAAGAACCGACTGTGTTCAAGCCGTGAGTAACGAACTGCCGGCGCAGAGCCATTGCTGAGTCGCGGTTGCGATGTAACAGGTGACTGCTTCGCAAGGATCGTAGACGCAGACGCAAGAGTCACACTGTGACAGTACGGAAGTACCTGAGTGTCGTAACTTCCTAAACGGAACTCAGAGACCGTCTGCTGACAAGGCACGAATGGTACTGTTTTGATAAGAACAAAATCGTTGTAATGAAAATTGAATAAATACCTGGTCAAGACTCTCTTTTCTGTTGGTGAAACAGAACCCCAGTAAAATATCATCCATCATCAATTATAATCCCTCACGCAAGGAGTTAAGATCTGGGAGTAGTGAAGTGCTGAGCGCAAATAAAATAATTTAAAAAATAATTATATACTCATCACAGAGACCTATTTTACAACTATCAAAAAAAGTAAAATTACAAATTTATTCACTACAACGGGCAAACTTTTGATTACATAGGTCAGTAGATTAAAAACAGTACACGTCTGTGAAGCAATCAATTAAGCAATAAATGCGACATAATTTTTAATGGAAACGAATTGCACCTGTCTGTGAAGCAGACTCAACAGTACGTTCAAAACACATGTGTGAAACCACTAATGCGCAAACATTTTTCAAGAACAGCATAGTATATGCGTCTGTGAAGCAGACAGAAGGAAAATAAATTGCTCATGTTTGTGAAGCCGACGGAGCAGAATGCTGTAATAGAACTTAAATTTTCAGTCATTAACAACAGCTCTACTTTCGTAGCCCAGGTTGTTGCTCGATTCAGAGAACATTATACAGAATACAAATCAGATTTACGTAGCAACCGAATGAGAAACCGGACGCAGACCCTTTAAACATAACAGTGACATGTGAATATGCGACAGAAAGTTTTTTTTAATTATTTGTTTTTACACAAATATTAATCAGTGAGCATTACTGTAAAGAAGGAACTTTACACTAGACTAAAGACGTGCAAATTAAAAGGCATTGCTGCCTGCTTTCGTGAACACAGAGAACCATTATGTACTCTATAACACACACTCAGAACGAAAATCATATAGCAACTGAAAGACCGCACAGGCCTCCCCCAAAACACCAAGGAAATAGAGCACAAGTGATGAAATTGAGAGGGAATCTTCAACTTCAGGAATACAATATACTAAATTTACAAATGCACGCAAAATTAGTGGAAATTATGAATCCGAATCAAATGAGCGTTAGGCTTAGTACCATTGAGGACACTGATCCACTATTAATGCTTTGGCCAAACTATGGCTAGTAGAATGATCAGGCACAAACGACACTTAATGGTGACAGAGTAGAAATCAACAGCGAACCATCATTAATACGTCAATATCCACCAAATACTGAGCTCATCACATTTCCCACATTAGGCCAAAGTCAATTATGGGCGATTTATGCTGCCACGCCCACCAACCAAGGCAGCTGGGAACTCGGCAAAACAAACTGCAGCGTGTGGGGTCGTCATCTCTCAGAGAGTGGAAGGCCTCAATCCTTCAGTAGACGAAGGAGCGGTCCGCCAATTCAGTACCTGCGACCAAAACACATGGAGCACAGCCGATCACGACCCCTCGGCACAAACCACGATTCCAAGCACACCTCAGTCCAACGGCCATCTCACCGCCGACGTCCAGCCTACGGCACCTGAACAGACAGCCCAGCTGTGAGCTGTGAGTGCACTTAAAACGGCCTCATGTTGCTGCAAAAGCGCCACCACACTGGGTGCCTGAGAAGTCATAACTTAGCAACACAACGAAATAGGTTCATCGAGTACCAGAATCGACATCGGGATGCTCGCGGCTGAGTTTCGTGAGGGATTTCATTGGCACAACATGAAATCTCTCTTTCATGGTGCTTGCAACGCCGCATGGCGCAGGCTAAATTGATCTGGTAGGTTGTTTCATTTTAACCTTGTGACTGTATGCCATCTCTGTCGCTGCAGTCGTCAATTAATCTAAGGGAAAGTCTTCTGGCCCATCTGTCTGTCAATCGCTTATACTTCGGTCTTTATATTATCAAATTTTATGAGGCGGAAATTGGGGACCTAAACGAGCGTGGAGAACTTCGCCGCATCAGACAATGATGAGCCAAAACCTGACGACTGTGTGATTGACATCGTGTTGGTCCAATTTTGGAACGCAGGAAAACAGCGATTTTTCGTGGCATGGATTCAGCAAGTCTTTGCTAAGTTTTAAGAGGTAGGTGGCACCAGACGTCTATACAAAATTCACGCAATCCGCGAAATTAATGGTCAGGTGTTTTCAGGCATGGAGAGGAGACCGAATAGTGTCCCCGTGTGTTCTATCTGGTTTAGGAGGCCGAATTTGGTGGCCAAAGCCCTAACATGAGTTTACTATCATGCTTCTTAAATAACTGTAACACGATCCTGTCCTTGTGCCAAGGACAGTTAAGCTGCTGGAAGATGCCATTCCTATCGGGAAAACGTCAAGCAGTAAGGCATGTACGTGGTCCGCAACAACTGTCGAGACTTCGGTTACTACCACAGATCCCAGATCCCGGATTCCAGTTGAATATCCCACACTGCGTAATACTATCCACAACGGCATGCGTTTGTATCGCGTTGCAAGTTTTCAGCGACTCTTTGCTTAAGTGATGGCGTATCTTCACACGATTATCGCCCGAGTGCAACAATGCTACAACAAAATGGATTCATCTGGTGAGGCGACGCGTTTGGTTTGATGCACGATCCAATAATGATGACCCTGATCGACTACAACCGTAAAGACGGCCGAAGTGACCGAGCGGTTCTAGGCGCTTCAGTCTGGAACCGCGCGACCACTACAGTCGCAGGTTCGAATCCTGCCTCGGGCATGGATGTGTGTGATGTCCTTAGGTTAGTTAGGTTTAAGTAGTTCTAAGTTTAGGGGACCGATGACCTAAGATGTTAAGTTCTATAGTGCTCAGAGCCATTTGAACCATTTGCAACCATAAATGATGATGTCACTGGGTCAACACGAAATCGCATAGGGGTCGTCCGCTGCAAAGCCACTTGTTCAAAAAATCTCTATATGTCCATCTTAATCAGAATGGTTGCGGGACCTTGGTTGTTCAGTATAAAATGTCAAATCAATAACCCTTCAGCCGTCTATATTTAAAACTTTGTTTTATTTTTGCTACCAGTTTCGACGTTACACTAAGCCATCTTCAGGCCTCCTGACCGACATGCAGGAAGAATCCCCACCTCTTGTGCAATCGAAATAGAGACTAGCGTATAGTCACTGATATCCATAGACTTCTTTATAACAACACGATCACTTCGTTCATCAATTGCACACTCTTTGTCCTTTTTAAGCTACTCATTCCGAGACGCCGAGCCGAAACACTTTGCCCTTATCTTCTCTGCTGCGCTTATATACTTTCCTTTGCCTTGTGGTGCCCCACAACACAAACAGTCGGCGTTTAATGGTCATTATGTTTTGGCTCATCAACATGAAATACTTCATCAAATCACATCTGGGCGTTGTGGATGGGCAGCTGGGTCTGGAGCAGCGGCAGCGAGCCGTCTGCCTCTCTCGGTCCCTGCCCCCATCCCCGCCCCCGCCTCGCCGCGTCCGGTGGTCGGAGGCGGACCGTGGACGGAACCCTGTGGGACGCCAGCCCCTGGGGACAGCTGCCGGACGCCGAGTGAGTCTCCTTTGGCCGCCGCGGTCGGGCCGTTTCCTCTGGGCTACACTCTCGCTCTCATCTCCTGCTGCTCCTGCAGAAAGACTCACATCTTTCAACGCCCATGCTTCCGCCTGTAAAGCGACAGAGGAATACAGTAGGGATTTTTTAGTGTTGTACTCTACTTAACAAACAAGCGTAGTCTAGATTACAGCCTCATACGACGGCGTGCTGGGAAGTAATGCCTCCGAATTTTTAGGTGAAAATTGTATAAGCTAAATAAAACAATCTTCATTAACTTTCTATCTTCATTCTCCATCCATGCATACACTGTCCAGTCACGTTATTATGACTACCGCCAATCTTAGACGTCAAGGTGCAAAACCACTCACAGACTTTGTAAGGGCTTCACCACCCCGCTGCAGCAAATGTAATTTCGATGTATTGCTCACGCGCTGCCTGCGACAGAAAATATCTTTGCTGCAATAGAGTCGCAGGTCAGAAAAGTTGTAGTCGCTTGCTGCTACAGGGCAGTTGTAGTCTGTCGCTGGTACAGCGCAGTTCATAGGGATGTATTGTAAGGTGACTTTTATTATTTTTACTGGCGTGCACGTAGTTAAGTCACTTGTCTGAGATGTTAATATGAATTTGTTACAAGCTTTTTGTGATTCGTCAGCACCAGTTGACCCAGATTTGTAATATTCAATTTTCCATATAATGGACTGCAGATCTTTATCAAGAATGTAAAGAATTTTCAGAATATAATTTTTACCAGTCTACAAAAACCAAGTGCAACCTTCCAGTATAAAACAATAAAAATGATAATTTTTTAAAAATATAATAACTCAGGAAAACTGATAAATTTTGACGTAAGCAGCGCTACGCCATGACCCTGTGAAATCAATCTGAAAAATTCTTACCTCATGATGGTGTCGCCGGATAACGATGTTTACAGTATATAGCTGCTCATAAGTGGCACAGCTTAGTGCAATGCTGGCCTATATACTGATACTCGACAACATTTGTCTGAGATCTGAATTATTAGAAAAACTGACTTTGCTTACTGACACAGCTGCACAGCTGGTCGTCTGATTACTAAAGAACACACGACTACGATTTGCGAAAATTTCTGATATATTTAAATTTAAATAAATGACTGGATCTGGACTGGTAATGACTTAAGGCAAAATTATTCCTTCCTTTTTTTGTAGACTGGTAAAAATTACCTGGTGCAGCATTGGTGCAGTACGGGCCGTAGATGACAGGGGCGTATGACGACGGCGAAGATTTGTACGAGCGTAGAGACGTGCAATTACTGAGAAACTGACCGCCCAGCTGAACCAAGCGGCTACCAACAGTGTCTCCTCAACGAGCGTTAAGCGAATGTTGGTGCGTATGGGCGTCCGGAGCTGGCGCCTGGTTCATTAACCATGTTGGCTTTTGTTCATCGGTGATGAAGACTGGAATGTTCTAGCGAATGCCACAACTGGACGTGCACTGTGTGCTACAGGTTACCTTTTCAGATGAATCCTGTTTTAAGATCCATGGGACAGGTGGTTCTTGGCGTGTACGGCGTGAAACGTCTGAGAACAAACACCTTGCAACAATCGTCGGAAGGCGGAGGGAGCCTTATGGTCCGAGGAATGTTTTTGTGGCATTTCCTGGGTGATTTGTCATTCCAGCAGGCATACTGCATCAGCACAAGTACACATCTATCCTTGGTGGGGTGCAATGCCATCCCTGCTGGCATCTACCAGCAGTTTATGTTCGTGGCTCGAAGACCACGAGGGAAGTTTACCGTACTTCCTTGTCACCAGTCTCCCCGGATTTACACCACATTGAGAATCTATGTGACCAACTCGATCGGGCTATTAGCGCCATAGGTTCTCAGCCTAGAAACCTTGCGCAGCTGGCCACAGCACTGGGTCGGCGTGGTATTAATGAGTAATGTCGATACCTTCTGGATCCTCATTGGCTCTCATCCTCTACGTCTTGCAGTGGTCCTCGCTGCAAATGGTTGTTATTCAGGCTTCTAAGAGGTGGTCACATTAATGTGACTCGACAGTGTACTGGCAGTCCTCTGCCGCTAGAGGGCGTCAAATTGTAGCGCGTAACAAGGCGGTGTATAACGTAACTATGTCCCTGAGTGAGAAACAGCGTGTTGTAATCGAGGTTTTATCTCTAAGAGTTCGGCAAGACACGCAGCACCCCCTCTTTCAGCTTGATAATGACAAACGACACAAGGGCGTAATCTGCAAAAATCCAGCGCCTTGGGTTTAGTGTCATCGAACATCCTACGTACAGTCCTGATATGGCCTCGTCCGATTTTCATGTTTCCAAAACTTAAAGAAAACCTTCGGTGTAAGTAAAAAAAGTCGAAGATTCTAAGTGGCGGTATCGAGGAACTGGTATCTCGTTTGGAGAAATGTTTGTCGCCAGGGTAACTATATAGAGAAATAAATATAAGGACATGAAGAATAAAGATGTAAACTTCCTGGCAGATTAAAACTGTGTGCCCGACCGAGACTCGAACTCGGGACCTTTGCCTTCCGCGGGCAAGCGCTCTATCAACTGAGTTACCGAAGCACGACTCACGCCCAGTACTCAAAGCTTTACTTCTGCCAGTATCTCGTCTCCCACCTTCCAAAGGTCCCGAGTTCGAGTCTCGGTCGGGCACACAGTTTTAATCTGCCAGGAAGTTTCATATCAGCGCACACTCCGCTGCAGAGTGAATATCTCATTCTGGAAACATCCCCCAGGCTGTGGCTAAGCCATGTCTCCGCTGTATCCTTTCTTTCAGGAGTGCTAGTTCTGCAAGGTTCGCAGGAGCGCTTCTGTAAAGTTTGGAAGGTGGGAGACGAGATACTGGCAGAAGTGAAGCTGTGAGTACCGGGCGTGAGTCGTGCTTCGGTAGCTCATGTGCTAGAGCGCTTGCCCGCGTAAGGCAAAGGTCCCGAGTTCGAGTCTCGGTCGGGCACACCGTTTTAATCTGCCAGGAAGTTTCATATCAGCGCACACTCCGCTGCAGAGTGAATATCTCATTCTGGAATAAAGATATAATATGTTAAAACCGTTTGTTTTATTTAAAACGCTTTAAGAGTTTTCACATAAAAAGTTCAGAGGCATGACTTTCCACCATACCCTCGTATTACCGCCTACCGGTTTCAATTTGCGCTGCAGATCATCCTCACGTGTAAGTGCAACAAGAAAAAAGCAAGAACAATAAAAATTACAAAATATGATATTACAAACATACATTCTCAGGTGCACAGATAACAAAAAATATTATAAACCCACAAATACCTACGCCGCAAAGTACAGTTTGTCAGCACTGATGTAAAACTAACGTAAAATACGAGGATGTGGTTGGCAAAAAAAATTCGTACAGTCACGTGATGTGTGCATAAGTCATACATGAGAAAAAAGAATGTAAAAGAGATTCCTCCATCATAAAACGAAATAAAAATTAAGAATTAAAAAGTACGCTAATGTAATACGTTTCAGCATGTACACTGAAGCTCCAAAGAAAGTGGTATAGGCATGCGTATTCAAATTCAGAGATAGGCAGAATACGGCGCTGCGGTCGGCAATGCCCATGTAAGCCAAGTGTGTGACGAAGTTGTTAGAGTGGTTACTGCTGCTACAGTGGGAGTTTATTAAGATTTAAATAAGTTTGAATGTGGTGTTATAGTCGGACCACGAGCGATGGGACACAGCATCTCCGAGGTAACGATGAAGTGGGGATTTTCCCATACGACCATTTCACGAGTGTACCGTGAATATCAGAAATCCGGTAAAACATCGAATCTCCGACATCGCTGTGGCCGGAAAAAGATCCTGGAAGAACGGGACGAACGAAGACAGAAGAGAATCGTTCAACTTGACAAAGTGCAACGCTTCCGAAAATTGCTGCAGATTTCAGTGCTGGGCCATCGGCATGGGAACCATTCAACGAAACATCATCGATGTGGGCTTTCGGAGCCGAAGGCCCACACGCGTTCTCTTGATAACTGCACAACACAAAGTTTTACGCCTCGCCTGGACCCGTCAACATCGACATTGGACTGTTGATGACTGGAAACATGTTGCTTGGTCGGACGAGTCTCGTTTCAAATTGCATGGAGTGGATGGAAGTGTACGGGCATGGAGACAACCTCATGAATCCATGGACCCTGCATGTCAGCAACAGACTGTTCAAGTTGATGGAGGCTCTATAATGGTGTAGGGCGTGTGTAGTTGGAGTGATATCGGACCCCTGATAGGCCTAGATACGACTCTGAAAGGTGACACGTCCTCGAATGAAATTTTCACTCTACAGCGGAGTGTGCGCTGCTATGAAACTTCCTGCAGATTAAAACTGTCAGCCGGACCGAGACTCGAACTCGGGACCTTTGCCTTTCGCGGGCAAGTGCTCTACCAACTGAGCTACCCAAGCACGACTCACGCCTCGTCCTCACAGCTATAATTCCGCCTGTACCTCGTCTCCTACCTTCCAAACTTCACAGAAGCTCTCCAGGTAGAACACTTGCCCGCGAAAGGCAAAGGTCCCGAGTTCGAGTCTCGGTCCGGCACACAGTTTTAATCTACCGGAAGTTTCATGACACGTCCTGTCTAATCCCCTGCATCCATTCGTGTCCATTGTGCTTTCTGACGGACTTGGACAATTCTAGCACGGCTATGCGACACCCCGCACGTCCAGAATTGCTACAGCGAAGCTCCAGGAACAGTCTTCCTAGTTTAAACACTTCCGCTGGCCACCAAACTCCACAGACACGAAAATCATTGCTCAACGATGTTCGCGTGAGGGGAGTTTGGTGGCCATCTTGGATGCCTTGCAATGTGGTGTTACGAAGAGATCTCCACCCTCTCGTACTCTTACGGATTTATGGACGGCCTTGCAGGATTTATGGTGTCAATGCCCTCCACCACTACTTCAGACGTTAGTCGAGTCCATGCCACGTCGTTTTGCAGGTCTACAAGTTTCTTTGGCTCTTCACTGTATAACGCTTTAGACAGTAAAGAATGCGAGAGAAACAAATGTAATAATCAACATCATAGCATATTGTGCATCGTATATTTCCGTTCTTGTTTATGTACTTCAGTAGACAATGCAATATTAACAAATATACCTAATTTTCACAGCTTAAATAAACTTTAAGAATTTGTATTCATTAAACTAAGGAGAACTAATAATACCCTGACTACTGTTAAGTGAGTTAAAAAAGAGAAAAAAGGAATATAGCTACGAAATAACAATAACTTTTAGCAAGCAATTACTACAATTTGACAAAGGTGTCAAGTGATAATAGCTTTAGAAAATAAAGTGACCTCTTGAGTGCGCAAAGTACCGAATAGCGGGTTGAATGAGGAATGATGCAGTAGTGTGTTTATGCATCTCATAGGTGGCAGTCTGCATCGTCCAGTTTTCAACACTGTCAATTAACATGATAAACAAATTCGTGTTCGGGGAACGAGGAGGAACATCAGGTATTGCATACCTACTGGAGCACAACGTACTAATTACTTCAGTAACTACGGGAAAGTTCATTCTCGTCGTTAACTTTCTTGTTGGGATCTTTTCCTTTGCTACTATAAAGCACGTCAGGATACCGCTCCTTGTACGCTATGCAAAATTTCAGTGTTATTGTCGATACTAGTGATTTGACGGTTCATTTAAGCGAGTTTTAAATATCCTACTCATCTGTCCAATACTCGCCTTTCCTTCCTCGGTATGTTCCTTCGAATTTGTGTGTAACATCGTATTTTGCTCTATCTCTCCTCTGTTCCGAAGCAATCCCTACTAGAACAGAAAATTTTTTTATTAGATCTTCATTCAGCCTTGCTATTATCTTGAATAATTTATCATATTATACGTAAAATTTTCAGCTTTTTTCAAATCTTAAATCAAATATTTGTGTTCCCATCTAAATATAAAGAAACATCAGTTTCAATAAGTCACTTTTTTATGGCCCATATATATTTTTTATACGGAAATGAAAGCTACAGGTACAGTGAGTGACGGTAGATTTATTTTCACTGTTTTAAAAGTCATACCTGTTGAAATACGAGTATTTTAAAGGATAGCAACAGTACCACAGTTGAAGACTTCATGCGCGGAAGGAGGCTTGCCTACAGCAGGCTCCAGGACAGTGCAGGCAACCCGCATTACAGCATTACGGCAGTATCTGTGGCGTCGTTGCTTAGTCTATTCCAGAAGCTATAAGGTTACAGCAGTGAAACAAGTCACCCATCACTACTTCTAATTTTCATTTCGGTAGGAGAAAAACTTACATGTGGCATTAAAAGATGTAACTTTGGGCTGAAAGTGATATTTGCTTACTTTTAGGGATTGTACATTCCTGCCCCTTATGTGATCCCCTGACATAGCTACATCCCTGGCCAATTGCTTTTTTCATATTTTGGTTCATTTTGGAAATGTATGAGGTGGAAAAGTTAGGTGGGATACCATGTACATGCAGGGTACACGAGGACTGCACTGACAGACTTTTAGAGCTTATTCTGAATGTTTCCTGATTATTTGTATGAGCGACTGTGGTCTCCGGTAGCATGTTACAGAGTGTAGAAACCTAATTATGATTTATTCGGCTTTGTTACCAGAAGTACCACTGTTTCTGTGAAAATACCTTCACAACAATGAAAAGGCCTGTAATAGAAATAACCAAAACGTAAAACACAAAATACAGAGCAATGCAGCAAACTACAGGTGCAAAAGTACTGCAGAGTGGTTTCTGGCAGGAACAGCTCAGCACAGAGTCGTTGTGCTGATCTTCCATTGCATTCAGCGAACCCGCACAAGAGGAGCACATCGGCCCAAGTAATACTGTCGGAAATCAATCCGAAGACAGTACCGAGCAGGACTGAATGCAAGGCAGAAAAAAAAGGAAGGGAGCTTAGCGTTTAACATCCTGTTGATGTTGAGGTTTTTAAAGATCGATCGCAAGATCGGAATTTTTCAAGGACGGGGAAGGGTATCGTTCGTGTCCTTTCAAAGGAACCATCCCGGAATTTGCCTAGAGGGGTTTAGGGAAAACACGGGAAATCAAAATCCGGATGATCGGACGCGGATTTGAGTCCTCGTTCTCCCGAATGCGAGTCCAATGTGCTAACGACTGCGCCACCTCGCTTTGTGCAAGGTAAAGGGCGAAGAATAAAGCGGTCGCCATTGTTTCCAACAGCAATTATGGTGACAGAATGGAACAAGTTTGTTTCCAAACAAGACATACAGTGCATACCATCGACATTGTTCTGTACTAGTTTCAGTATAATGCAGGTACAAAGCTAACTGGGGCAAGAAAACAAACGAAATGCGATGATTCTAGGACGAGCAGTCAGAGGCTCTGACTCCCTCATACTAAAATACTCAGAAGGTATCTGTGAACTACCTCTGAAAGTTTGTCAGTGGAGTTCTGGTCCATCCTGTGTACATATGTGTATACGTATGTGGATGTGGATATATACATTTATGTATGAGATACATATGTATGCTGGAGTATGTACGTATGTATGTACATATGTCTATGTATAAATGTTTTTATGTCTGTATACGATCAGAACTTTTTAGAAGACTGCTGCAAGATCACTTTAAAAGTTAATCTCTATTCAGAGGAAGTCCAACAATTATGTTGACATTCACACACTTTCGACACATTACTGAATCCGTGACGACAGTAAAAGTTAGCGAGACATGAAGGTGAAGCGTATACTATAGATGGTTAATCATATAATTAAAATAAATTTACAGCAGTTTTCAAATTGGCGGTAAGCTACTCAACTTCCTATTAGTCCATAAACTAAGCCGACCGTGGTGGCCACGCGGTTCTAGGCGATGCAGTCCGGAACCGCGCGACTGCTACGGTCGCAGTTTCGAATCCTGCCTCGGGCATGGATGTGTGTGATGTCCTTAGGTTAGTTAGGTTTAATTAGTTCTAAGTTCTAGGGGACTGATGACCTCAGATGATAAGTCCCATAGTGCTCAGGCCATTTGAACCATGAACTAAAGTAACCATGAACACAAGGATACACAAATAGAGCTCTTTTTGGTAGCAGGACATAACAGTGATGTTGCTCTGTGGCTAGTTTTCGTCTGACACAGCACATACGTTTTCTCATGGTGGTGTTTTAATGAACAAGAATACAGAAATTTTGTTTAGATTGGATGAAATTTGTATGTGTAGTATCGAATTTTTTTCCGGATATTACTCTTCCTCTTATGGACCACATGTACAGTTGTATACACTGCGCCACTTTATTTTCGTCTTAGAAACTCCACAGCCTGACAAAACAGCTTCGTTAGAGGCCATCTGGTACTGACAATTGGTCATTTGGTTCGCTTTATAGTAGTAAGATCGTGCACTAAAATTCTGTATGGACTCACGTCTAGCCTTACACTCCTGCGTGCTTCAGTAGGAGAGAATGAGTCAATGAGCAGGAGCGACTGCATTGCCACTGTTTCCAGAGTCGTCACATTAGCGGAAGACTGGAAGCTTTGATATCTAATGTATGCAATACTCAATATTCGGCTGATACTCTCTCCATTTCTGATCTCCAAATAACTTACTGAAATCAAAGTTGGCTCCAGATAACTTCCATGGTATTAGAAGGATCTGTAGAGAGAAAACACTGTAGGGAAGATAAACATTACAACATATCTAATAAATCATTGAGGAAGCCGGGTGCAAGAGGTACTCTGAGATGAAGGGTTTGGCACTGCAGATGAAATCGTGACAGGCTGCAACAGACCACTTAGAAAACTGATGACCAAGAAAAAAGACTTATCACACAGATAAATCATGAAATAAACGTCTCTAGCTGTGATTTTGCTGCATCTTTTACACAATTTTTCAGTGCCAGCACCTTCTGCACCCGTTTTATTCAGCATCAGTATCCATTTCTACTTTTTTATCTTTCTCCACATCTTGAACTCTTTCATGTTACATTTAGTTTAGTCTGTTTTTGGAAAAAACTGTGGAATGTTTGGGTTTTGATCTGAAGGAGTTTTTCATGAAAGACTCATATTCAAAATTTTGCCCAGAATTTTGTTTTATATTGATAGTGGTACATGGTGTGGGTTCCTGGTATCATGTCCTAGTTCATGAACCACGGGCAACGTATGAGTGGCCAAGTAAGTGGTCCTGATAGCCGGGATACCAGTTACTTTGGAATAAGGCTGGGCATCTCGAACATATTCCGAGTCGTGGCCACCTTTGTGCTCAGACGGCAAAGACTACCAAATCCACCGGTTAGTCCCTCAACCGTTAGGGGTAAAACTCAATGGAACCCAGGGCAAGTAAGGCTAGCAACCTGCTTCCCTGGTACTATAAATATGATGCTGGCAACAATCAGAGCAAAATGCCTCCGACCTTTGGAGGTGACGGAGTCCCACCTCTAATTGACAAACCAGGAACTCCTAAGATACGACTCGGCAAACGATTGGTAACGAGATGGGGAGCTTTTAGTATCAATGGGGGCTACTCTTGGAAGAAGGTAGAGCTGGCAGAGGCTGCAAGTAAGATGGGGTTGGACGTTTTAGCTGTTAGTGACATTCGGGTAAGGGGTGAGAAAGAAGAGGAAGTGGGAGAATACAAGGTCTAGCAGGAATAGCACAATGGGGTGTAGGGCTTTTCATCAGGAAAGAAATGGAACCCAGCGTAGTTGCAATATGGTATGTAAACGAACGACTGATGTGGATAGATTTGACAGTGTCTAGCAAGAAAATTAGGATTGTGTCAGTATATTCGCATTGTGAAGGGACAGATCAAGATAAGATGGATAGTTTTTATGAGGCACTCAGTGATGTAGTTGTTAGAGTAAAGGACAAGGACAGTGTTTTGCTCATGGGTGATTTTAATGCCAGGATTGGAAATCGAACAGAAGGGTATGAAAAGGTTATGGGTAAATTTGGAGAGGATATGGAGGCCAACAGGAACGGGCGCACAACTCTTGGATTTCTGTGCCAGTATGGGCTTAGTAATCACAAACTCCTTTTTTAAACATAAGAACATTCACCGGTATACTTGGGAAGGCAGGGGAACCAGATCTGTCATTGACTATATAATAACAGATCAGGAATTCAGGAAGGCTGTGAGGGACACACGTGTATTCAGGGGATTCTTTGATGACACTGATCACTATTTAATCTGCAGTGAAATTGGTATTGTGAGGCCGAAAGTGCAGGAGGTCAGGTCCATGTGAAGAAGGATAAGAGCGGAGAAACTTCAGGATAAGGAAATCAGACACAAGTACATAACAGCGATCTCAGAAAGGTACCAGTTAGTTGAATGTAGTCAATTGCAGTCACTGGAAAAGGAATGGACAAGGTACAGGGACACAGTACTAGAAGTGGCCAAAGAATGTCTTGGAACAGGGTAGTGCTACAATGATGAAAATTAATATTACGACGATGTCAAACCTTATTTTCATGATTTAATGAAGTATTCATGATATTAAAAATGTAATTATAATTTCATTATTTTCATTTTTGTGCTCAGTGTATCAAAGACTTTCTAGTGCACGGAATAATTAGTATTGGTTGTACTACGAAACTATATATGATTGTTAAGGGTTAAGCATGTAATAATTCGATGTAAGACATTTTTTGAGTCTGAATTTTGTTTTCGCACTGGTCGGTAGAGAAGGAAAAGTTCCTTAATCGATGTGAAGGTATAAAGGCTGTAAAAAGGAGAGAGAGAGAGAAGGTAAATACAAGTTATTCAAAACAAATATCTCCCAAGTGTAACGTCTTGTCATTTCCTATAGCTAAAAATTGCAAGATCTAATCTGAGCCTGTCCCGAATAACGGCGAAGAACATTTATGTTATCATATATTTTCTTCGTTTGATCACGGTTGTGATTCGCATGTTTCTTTTTGTTACGCGAAGTGTTATGAATATTTTCATTATACGCGAAAAAGTGCACACAGCTTTAATCGAACCTGCGTCTTTCGGAAACGATAACTTTTAATCAGTACAATTACGCGAATACCGTCTAAATCCCAACCGTAATCGCAGAAGTGTTTCCTGGACCAAATAATTCTTATAAAATGTGTATTCTCCAAAGCGAGCAGCATTGCACTATCGCTGACTCGCAACAATCGAAAGAGTAAAAAAAAATGGCGCTTAAATAATATTGCCACCTTTTAATAATTATTATTATACCATTAAATAAATAAATAGCAATTCAGTGGCTATCCAATCAATAAACAGAGGGGGCAATTCAAACAGTAGTGTGTAAAGGTAGGATGAAGCAAACAGCTCGGTGGAATGACACAGTCAAGGCAGCCTGTAAAAAGAAAAAGAAGGCATATCAAAAATGGCTACATACTAGAACTCAGGTAGACAGAGAAAGTTATGTTGAAGAAAGAAACAAAGCCAAACAGATAATTACAGCATCCAAGAAGAAATCTTGGGAAGAGTTTGGAAACAGGTTGGAGACCTTGGGTCAAGCTGCTGGAAAACCATTCTGGATTGTAATTAGCAGTCTTCGAAAGGGAGGTAAGAAGGAAATGACAAGTATTTTGGACAGGTCAGGAAAACTGCTGGTGAATCCTGTTGATGCCTTGGGCAGATGGAGGGAATATTTTGAAGAGTTGCTCAATGTAAGTCAAAATACGATCAGTAATATTTCAGATTTCGATGTACAATGGTACAGGAATGATCATGGAAATAGGATCACATTTGAGGAAGTGGAGAAAATGGTCAGTAGATAGCAGTGCAATAAAGCGGCTGGGTGGATGAAATGAAGTCGGAACTCATCAAATACAGTGGAATGTCAGGTCTTAAATGGCTACTCAGGATAACTGAAATGGCGTGGGAGTCGGAACAGGGTCCATCAGACTGGACGAAAGCAGTAATCACACCAATCTTTAAACATGGAAACAGAAAAGACTGTAACAACTACAGAGTTATCTCTTTGATCAGCGTTGTGGGTAAAATCTTCTCAGGTATTGTTGAAAGGAAAGTGCGAGTATTAGTTGAGGACAAATTGGATGAAAATCAGTGTGGGTTTAGGCTTCTTAGAGGTTGTCAGGACCAGATATTTAGCTTATGGCAAATAATAGAGAAGTGTTACGAGTGGAATAGGGAATTGTATCTATGTTTTATAGATCTAGAAAAGGCATATGACCGGGTTCCTAGGAGGAAGTTATTGTCTGTTCTACGTGATTATGGAATAGGAGGCAAACTTTTGCAAGCAATTAAAGGTCTTTACATAGATAGTCAGGCAGCAGTTAGAGTTGACGGTAAATTGAGTCCATGGTTCAGAGTAGTTTCAGGGGTAAGACAAGGCTGCAAGCTGTCTCCACTGCTGTTGATATTATTTATGGATCATATGCTGAAAACAATAGACTGGCTGGGTGAGATTAAGATAGGTGAACACAAAATAAGCAGTCTCCCATATGCGGATGACTTAGTTGTGGTGGCAGATTCTATTGAATGTTTGCAAAGTAATATTTCAGAGGTAGATCAGAAATGTAAGGACTATGGTATAAAGATTAGCATCTCCAAAACAAAAGTAATGTCAGTGGGAAAGAGATATAAACGGATTGAGTGCCAAATAGGAGGAACAAAGTTAGAACAGGTGGACTGTTTCAAGTACTTAGGATGCATATTCTCACAGGATGGCAACATAGTGAAAGAACTGGAAGCGAGGTATAGCAAAGTTAATGCAGTGAGCGCTCAGCTACGATCTACTCTCTTCTGCAAGAAGGAAGTCAGTACCAAGACTAAGTTATCTGTGCACCGTTCAATCTTTCGACCAACTTTGTTGTATGGGAGCGAAAGCTGGGTGGATTCAGGTTACCTTATCAATAAGGTTGAGGTTACGGATATGAAAGTAGCAAGGATGATTGCAGGTACTAGTAGATGGGAACAATGGCAGGAAGGTGTGCACAATCAGGAAATCAAAGAAAAACTGGGAATGAACTCTACAGATGTAGCAGTCAGGCTTAGATGGTGGGGTCATGTTACACGCATGGGAGAAGCAAGGTTACCCAAGAGACTCATGGGTTCTGCAGTAGAGGGTAGGAGGAGTCGGGGTAGACCAAGGAGAAGGTACTTGGATTCAGTTAAGAATGATTAAGAATGATTTTGAAGTAATAGGCTTAACATCAGAAGAGGCACCGATGTTAGCACTGAATAGGGGATCATGGAGGAATTTTATACGGGGGACTATGCTCCAGACTGAACGCTGAAAGGCATAATCAGTCTTAAAGGATGATGATGATGATTGATAGTGAGACAGATATGTTCAATTGGACCTCAAGTTAGCTGTGATACAGAAAAATTGTCCCAAAATTAGCTTTTTCTGTCCCAAAATAATTATTTTTAATAATCGATAACAAGCTGTAAAAAAAATCAGCGACAGTTTATTGGCAGACGTTTACGTTTCATTTAAATTATTCCACGAGTTGTTTCTTCTTGACTATATCGTATAAGCACGTGACACTTTTCCTTCAGATACTTCGAATGACTTTTCATGTTGTTGAGGTTGGGGATACTGGGGTACTTTTTAGCATCTTCATTCGAAATGCTGATAAATCCCTACTGGAGTTTTTAGCCTCATTCGACACCCAATGCGATACCCGTAAGCCGAAAAGCTGTTTCCTCATCGCCGTCCTCCTCTTCTAACTCACTTTAATTCCCAGAGGTGAAAGATACCCAGGGATATTCTCATCTATCTAGCAATTTATTTCTGCTGGAAAGCTGTTCCAACGAAGTAGTATATTTTCTGAAGGAATATTTTGACTACGTCTGATGAAAAAGTGAACGTAATTCGGTCACATAATCTGGAATAAGAAATCCAAATAAGAAACCGAAATAAGATATACAAAAGAAATCGATGAGACGCTAATGATGATGAAGTTTACCCTTTTCTGTTGTTTACGTGAACAATTTTAGAAATGATGAAAAATCTTGTTACGGTAAATATGTCCGTTCCAACAAATGTAGCGGGCACGGTAATTGGAGGGTGATGTCTCGTGTCCATTCCACAAGGAGGAGTTGTTTGGATGAAAAAAATTTGCAACAAGTAGCGAGTGTATATTGTGTGACGCACTATGTTCTGCTTTTTTTCTGCATCCAAGATGCCGAAATCCACAATGAGGGTTGAAGAACGTTTAACTTTGTTAAATATTTCAGTAGTGGTGCTATTCAGGCTGGCAGATTTGTTGTAAGGTGTATCGTCTGTAAAGACTCAACTGCGCAGTCGCAGTTCGCGAAAAGCAGCAACCGAATGGAGGTAAATGTGGCAACAGTTCACTGGGGCAGTTATTTACTGACGATTCACTTGCATTTTCATGTAGAAATGATGTGGTTCGAAATTTGAACCAGGCTTTAAATTCATTGAAATATATAAAATTGCTTCTGTAACATTGTGAAACACACATGAGAACTATTGCTGACATGACTTAGAGCTTAAACTGCACTTATTTACGAGAATTACAGACCACCAAAGTAAACAATTTATTTTCATTTCTAAATTCGTCAAAAACTCGTTTCTAATATCAGCCAAACATTACAGCGATTCCGCGCAATTCATCTTGCAGTTCATAACGTTGTCAGTCTCTGCTGTCAGATGGTGTAAGCTTCATTACACTTCGGTGAAATAGTTCACTGAACAGTAATAATACATATTCGTGTAGATAAGAATCGAGGGTTATTACGCCTCCAAAAGATTATAGCGATTCCTTGCTAGGGTATTAACTTGATCTTGCAGTACGAAAGTTTGACATCGTCTGCTGATACGGCCGAACGTTACAGTAACAACGCCAGCTTAGGCCTGCATTTTATAGTAATTGCCAGTTAATATAATGTATTATATTTTTCTGGTGTAGAACATGATGCATTTACCTTATTCCTAGTTACGGTGAAATGTTGCTAAAAAAAACATGGAAATACCACTGTAATACTTGACAGATATTCCAGAGCAATTTGTGTGTGGAAATATCTAATCAGAGTGTCCCTTGTACCTTATACTGTGTGTAGGCCTAAAAAATGAAATTAATTACATTCTTTCAGCAGCTGGGAGCAATTCAGACCACCTTTTTGTTTGTGTTCTTACCTGTTTAGCATAGTATTTTAGCCAACATGTGTTTTCTGTAGTTGTAACCTTGGACAACATACTTTTGCTACGTTGGCTCATTTAGACCTAGCATGAAATATCAACTGTATGATTAGTGTGTTATTTGTAACCATACTGGGATGAAAATAGCACGGGAGCACTTAATTTGAGATCTCACAATCATGTTTTAGGCAATAATTGGACGTTTGTGTAAGTGTGTGTGCGTGTGTGTGTGTTTGTTTATGAGTGGGGGGCGGGTGACTCTTGATTTAAACATTGATTTTTTTTGTATTGCTAACGTATTTTTGCAGACTTTTAGACGGTGTATTGTCGGATGACATTTAACAAGCATCATACAACAATTTAGATTAGGAAAAACTTATTTTGTGGGACCGTTGTGCCTTACGTTACGTGCAGCAAAGAGGCTGAACCTTACACAAGCACTAGTGCTGCTTTCCCTGCAAGTTATTGCATAAACATTGCATGTGTGTGTGTGTGTGTATGTATGTATGTGTGTGTGTGTGTGTGTGTGTGTGTGTGTGTGTGTGTGTGTGTGTGGTGAGGGGGGGGGGGAGAAGGGATATGCTTGTTTTGCTGACGTATTTTGGATGTGAAAGTACTGCAAGATGCACTGTTCAGTAATTTTTTGGATAAATAATTTTTAACTTGACACAAAAAAATATTCAAATCATTTGGATGCTGCTTTTGAGCGTGACCAAGATGGCTGCTTTGGGGCTAAATTGTGACAGGCTGATTCGTTATAATGGGCTGAAAATTACTGGGATTTAACTGGCTGTTTTATTTTAATGATTAGTAAAATATTACTCTCTCATTGAAGAGAGAAGGGCTGAGAAAGGAGGGGAGTGGGACAGGAAGGTGGTACAAAGTACAACTGGGCTAGTTTCGTCCAATTGGATTTTTAAATTTTCCTCCACTGCCTCATCTTGCATTTTTAAATTTACCACCAGAAACATCTTGAATTTTTCGGCGTTTGCAGTGCGACAAGCAGCGGAAAGTGCTTGAATGCTCATAGATATATAACTAGCAATTGCGAATAATTGTTGCTGCCACGATGTAAATCGGAATAGACCAACTGAGAAAAGGTGACTTTCGTAATAAAGTTCCACAATGGTCTGATTATAATTATTATACTGCTTAGAGCCGCCTTATGTGTTGAGAAATATTGAGAAATGGAGTAATAGGAGTTAATATCGTAGAGCTAATTTATTTGACTGTATGGCTATATGTTTACAAGATGGATGATAGATGGAGTCAATCCCCTGAATGTATATGTACACTCCTGGAAATTGAAATAAGAACACCGTGAATTCATTGTCCCAGGAAGCGGAAACTTTATTGACACATTCCTGGGGTCAGATACATCACATGATCACACTGACAGAACCACAGGCACATAGACACAGGCAACAGAGCATGCACAATGTCGGCACTAGTACAGTGTATATCCACCTTTCGCAGCAATGCAGGCTGCTATTCTCCCATGGAGACGATCGTAGAGATGCTAGATGTAGTCCTGTGGAACGGCTTGCCATGCCATTTCCACCTGGCGCCTCAGTTGGACCAGCGTTCGTGCTGGACGTGCAGACCGCGTGAGATGACGCTTCATCCAGTCCCAAACATGCTCAATGGGGGACAGATCTGGAGATCTTGCTGGCCAGGGTAGTTGACTTACACCTTCGAGAGCACGTTGGGTGGCACGGGATACATGCGGACGTGCATTGTCCTGTTGGAACAGCAAGTTCCCTTCCCGGTCTAGGAATGGTAGAACGATGGGTTCGATGACGGTTTGGATGTACCGTGCACTATTCAGTGTCCCCTCGACGATCACCAGTGGTGTACGGCCAGTGTAGGAGATCGCTCCCCACACCATGATGCCGGGTGTTGGCCCTGTGTGCCTCGGTCGTATGCAGTCCTGATTGTGGCGCTCACCAGCACGGCGCCAAACACGCATACGACCATCATTGGCACCAAGGCAGAAGCGACTCTCATCGCTGAAGATGACACGTCTCCATTCGTCCCTCCATTCACGCCTGTCGCGACACCACTGGAGGCGGGCTGCACGATGTTGGGGCGTGAGCGGAAGACGGCCTAACGGTGTGCGGGACCGTAGCCCAGCTTCATGGAGACGGTTGCGAATGGTCCTCGCCGATATCCCAGGAGCAACAGTGTCCCTAATTTGCTGGGAAGTGGCGGTGCGGTCCCCTACGGCACTGCGTAGGATCCTACGGTCTTGGCGTGCATCCGTGCGTCGCTGCGGTCCGGTCCCAGGTCGACGGGCACGTGCACCTTCCGCCGACCACTGGCGACAACATCGATGCACTGTGGAGACCTCACGCCCCACGTGTTGAGCAATTCTGCGGTACGTCCACCCGGCCTCCCGCATGCCCACTATACGCCCTCGCTCAAAGTCCGTCAACTGCACATACGGTTCACGTCCACGCTGTCGCGGCATGCTACCAGTGTTAAAGACTGCGATGGAGCTCCGTATGCCACGGCAAACTGGCTGACACTGACGGCGGCGGTGCACAAATGCTGCGCAGCTAGCGCCATTCGACGGCCAACACCGCGGTTCCTGGTGTGTCCGCTGTGCCGTGCGTGTGATCATTGCTTGTACAGCCCTCTCGCAGTGTCCGGAGCAAGTATGGTGGGTCTGACACACCGGTGTCAATGTGTTCTTTTTTCCATTTCCAGGAGTGTATTTAGAGCACTGTTCTTCTGTAGATATGAGTCATTTGCCTTTGTATTTTACAGATTTCGAAATTTTTATGTTTGTATATTCCCTACGAAATTTCGGAATTCCACAGGTGTCGCCGTGGAGCACGAGGCATTTAACAATTTTGCAAAAATTATGTTTATTACTAGGCAGTCGCAATAAGAGACAATACTACTGGCAACTATGACGTGGAGGACCATTGTGTGTGATTAGTACTTTGATTTCCCTAAGGCTATACAAAGAGTTAGTTGGCTGTGTGGTACATTTACTCAAAACTTTCAGTTTTCCCACCTAGTATTTATTTAGTAATCTGGCGCATAAAGAGGAATGAATTAAAAATCAGTAAGAAGAATGGACAAGCATAAATCACTAATTTGTGGTTTATAATAGGTTCATATTCGATGTTTTTTGACGTCCTAGGGCGTCAATTAGCAATACCGCCGCAACATAATTTAAAAAATAGCGCAGTAAAACGAACAACTGCAATACAAAATGTAAGAAACTGGAAGAGGAAAAAGTAGCGCTGGCTATCCCTTCTTTTCCTATAACAAAATAATTACGACCTCAGAGATGTGTCATTGCTGTTGTGTCTGCTTCAGTTCGTGAATAACGGAAACCAGCAGAAAAATGGTCCTGTTGGATCACAGAAAAGTGAATACGTTCCTCTATAGCAGATTCTGATAGAAAAGGGGTATCAGCTGCCTCAATCCTCATTCCATCATCCTCACCGAATATTTTGGCAACATATGCTCTCTTTTTTAACACAGACCATTCTAAATCCTTTTACCCAGCCACTCTTTGTAGCTAAGCCCTCATACATAGCTTTCCCCTCTCACTGCCACTCTCTATATACGTCTCTTTCACACTGTCTCCGTTTTCTCCCACTGTCTCCTCTCTCACCTGTATGCTGTCTCTTTTTGTCTTTCTTTGCCACTGCCACTGCCTCCACCATACACCACTAGCTCAAAAAATTTATGGCGGCAAACTTTTTTTTTCCTACGTGAATATGGCCAACTGAGTACCATAAAAACAAACACTGTCCGTACAGGCTTTGAAGGCCCAACGACACTGACCGGCGGCCGTGTCATCCTCGGCCCTGAGGCGTCACCGGACCCGGATACAGAGGGGCTTGTGGTCAGCACACTGCTCTCCAGACTATTGTCAGTTTTCGTGGCGGGTGCCGCTACTTTTGAATCAAGCAACTCCTCAATTAGCCTCACAAGGACTGAGTGCTCTCCGCTCGCGAACAGCACTCGGAAGGCCCGGACAGAGACCCTGCCAAGCCTGACAGCGCTTGACTTCGGGGATCCGATGAGAACCATTGCGGCAAGGATGTTGGACGACTGGGTATCATCCAGGGACGAAATCACGGCACCTTCTGTGTCATCAGACACCATTGGCAGGCCTCTGCTTACAGCAAGATTAACATAACGTTTGCCTCATGCCAAGCTACCACAGACACCACGTCACTACCAAGCAGAGCTACTCTGGTGTAAAATGGTACTCCGTTGTCTTCAGTGATGAGATTGTGTTCTGTCTATATGCGAATGATTGACTCCTACGTGGATGGCGTAGATCTGGTGAGCTACCTATTCCACAGTGCATACTCCTAAGACACACAGGTCCTATCCCAAGCTTTTTGTTGTGGGGAGCCACGTAGAAAGCAGCCTTTCTTTGGAGGGCTCCGGACGCCATAAATAACACCAATAAAACTGAGTTAGAGCCCGCAGTCTGGCACCTCTTTATAAGAGTGGGTCAACAAAAACGCCGCCACTCGCTGTCACATTTGGTGTCTCTATAGGGTAAGGTAACCAGTGCCCGCTTCAACGGACAAGCTGCTACCCCGTGCTACTGCCATTACTTCGACAGGAAAGTGATACGCTTTCTCAGCAGGACAGTCCACGTCCCCACAGGCAACATGCTCTTTGTGGTGTACAACAACTACCGTTGCCTCCAAGATCGCCAGATCTCTCGCCAATTTAACACGCATGGAATATTAGCGGGAACTTAATCGGTCTCCAGGTGCCGCGACGATCGTTGCTGAATTGCAACAGAAGGCGGAAGATCCTTGGGACAACCTATCGCAGGGTGCCATTTGGCAACTTTATGATGGTTTGCATTCGAGAGTCCACGCTTGCTTTGCCACCACAGGATGCTACACTGTGTATTGATGTACTATTTGGACGCTCTTTACTATGACATACCTGCTTTATTTGGTCTGAATTTGTTGCCATATACTTCCACAATTATGAACTACCTATAACCTCACTTGTCAATAAAATGACCTTGTCTTTTCATTTTGTTTCCGGCATTGTAGATCCGTTGCCGCGTTAAGGGAATCAGCAACAGTGTTGACAACCCGGCGTTGCTTCACGCGTTGGTATAATACCCGTGTGGATGCTTGTCTTTCTGCAAACAAGCTATTTTCTGAACACAGTCTACGAGACGCGGCTGTACTGTCCTGCACAGCAGAGCGAACACTGTCTGCCCTCTCAGGCGCTCGTCGCGTGAGACTGTTGAGATCCTGCACGGCACTAAAATACGACCCTCCTGAACCTACTGACTCCATATTTCCATGACAATTACGGGACCTCGACGGACGTGAGCAGCAATATTGCGGAATGATAAACCGTTTCCTCGATAGGACACGATCCTGCCGCTATGTGTTTTGACGTGTGCTATTAGACGTTTCTTCTTCTTGTGCAAGGTATAACGTAATCTTCTCACAGACAGCCAACATCCAAATGCGATTCTTGAATGACAAATTCACTTCATAATCTTTCCTCACATAAAAAACGTAGATGGCGCTATACGTGCCAACATTCACCTACAACTTGTGGTGTTTAAAAAATATATTTATTTTTTGACTAAATTATTATTCTCTTGTGAAGATTCAGAAATCTGTTGAGAGTTTTGCACCACTTCTTGGCGGGAAGAGCAAAGACATTTCAAAAACTTAAGTACTGTATGTGATAGTTAATATGTCACCTGAAATCGTTTGCAGAAGGCGTAGCGTTCACAAGATTAAGAACAGAGTTCGCATTGCCACCTAATTTATTTGTGTCGTAATCATGTTCGATCACGACCGGATATGAGACATAGCAACTACCAACAAAGAAACCTAAGGGACTAGACAGAGCTGGAAATTTTCTTTGCTATACTACACCACACGTTAAAAGAAATAGGATTTAAATCACAAACAAGGTACAGTCATACTCAAAAGTATCCGAACGACCTGAATTGAATTTCGCCTGATTCGCATGCAACCGGCATAACGCAGCTGTCTAGCAGGTCCTCTAATCGCTCCTTGGTACAGTCGTTTGACTATTGAAAATGGTTCCAACATGTCACCACTAGAAAACACTGCTCTGTATCGCAGTAACTCAAGATGTAAAGTAATACCATGATGCTACAAATATCATGGAACGCCTTATCACAGATAAGACTGTCCTTAAGGCTTGTAAGCTCACATTTATTACAATAAATGACATACCTGAAATGTTACCACGGCCATTATTACGTCAGATAGATAACGCACGTAGTACGTTCGTCGTATTCATGGTTTCCTCTTCAAAGTAACATACAGTACTTATTATTTAACACAAAATGACATTAAAAATTTAAGTTATCCACGAGCAGCTAGTTGAGAATATGTATGAACTTCAAATGACACGACGAACCGTCTCGTTCTGCATATGGATTCAAACCCAGGTCAGGCAGACTAAGTAAAGATTTCGTGACTGACGCCAACTAACAGTCATTCCTGATTGGGCATACAGAGAGTGATATACCTCGATTTTAGACAGTATCAGCTAGCAAATATCAACTTTAAATTACATAACGCAAACATTTTCAACGGACGCGAACTCCTACCTAGCATCTACTGTCCCTGTTAACGAACTACGAGAGATGTTAAATATTGCTTCTTCACAAGTAACTTACTTGAAATGCCGTGAGGCAAAGCTTTGTGTTGGACAGGAATTCCAACCCCGAACCTAAGCGGATGGATATCGAAGCACAACCAACTGTGACATAGCGGATTTCCTCGGCAGTAGCTAGATGTTTTAACTGAAATGACGAGACGAAACATTAATTTTTTCCTACCCGGGACTCCAACCCGGCACCTATCGCTGTTATATTCTAGAGAAAACGTACGTTAAATATGGGTTTGTTGCACCAGCAGCGACATGTGAGCATGTTTGAACTAGAAATAATATGACGAAGAGTTCAGTGCTCACTGGGAATAGAGCCCCCACACATATCGTTGTTGACTACACACAAAGACACGACAGCTACCGAATTTTTCTCCACCAGCAACTCGGAATAACATCTTGAACTTACAGTGATCTCGCAAATAGTTCTGTGTCCCACTGGGAGTCAAAAACGTCAGATATCGTAAGTGTTGACAACGAATGAAAAAACATCAAAAATCAAAATTATTATCCACCAGCAGATAGGTGTTCTCATGCTAGAGCTTGATAATACATAATGAAACCCTTAGTGCCGGGCCAGGATTCGAACCCATTCACGCGTAATATGTGGAGATGTTGAGGAATCTGCATTTTTGAACAAACAACAAATTGTAGCCGAGCTGTATTGTCACGAAGGGATCAAATCCCGCGTTAAGGGCGGTCTGAGCTGCATTCTCAGTTCAGAACCAATTTTATCGACATACAGAAGCTCAGGTAAAAGATGGAATAAGTATCCTGAGACCCTACATAGCGTTTGTTTCGTCACTGGAAATAAATAACTAGTATAAGAAAAATTACTGGTGATAGAGTTTCTACATGTCGTCACTCCACACTTTATTGAGGTTCAACCTAACGTCTACTTGGCAGAGAAGGAATATCATCTTTAATGTGAATTTCAGACCACACTGCCATTGTATCTTCGTCCCTTGGTGTAGCCAGAAGAGAATGGAATCTTTCTCTCCCTATCTAAAATTATTGACAAAAGTGGGAATCGAACCCAGACCATAGGTATAAGAACCTATCCTCAGTCCCTCAGACCACCAAATCCTCTTTCCTACGGCTCATTTTTCTATCATAACACCGTTGCGCCCCACTGGATGAGCATTCTGACACACAGGCTCCCTGTAGTAAACTGCAGCATGTTCAGTAAATTCATTTACTTGGTTGACCCAATCACCATGAACAAGCTGCCTCGGCCACACAGTGCATACATTCGACTCTATTTTGTAATCACCGAAATAAAATCACGTAACTGCCACCTACACAGAACTGCCAACAGTGTAGGATGCAGAAATTAAAATAGGAAGCGTTCCTTTCCACTTGAGTTATTCTATTGCGCTATCTGTTTGTAAAAAAAGTCGTGCAGTGCAAAAGAAAAGCTGTAACTGCTTCTCTCAGAAGTATAGACCCGGCCATTTGCATTATCTCGCTGCGCTGTGTTATGCAGTAGTTCTGGAGGACTTGTAGTCCAGCTCTGGAAGAATTGTAGCTATGTGTCAGGTAATAGCGAAGTGGTATGTGTTGTGCACTCTAGATAAGATGTCGTGAGTTCGACTACATTTACTGCCAAATTTTTTTAAAATGCAATTCTGCTGTCTGCTGAAGTTACCAATCTAATGTAACTTTGAACATAATTCCCTTCACTTCTCAACCCAAAATAGTCGCATGTGGAAAAAGGGCTAACTTCTCTGACATTTTGTTCTTTTCAAGTTTAATAGACAACCAGGCAGCAAATGCATTTCGAAGCATTTGTATTATGTATGGGAGTGCGCATCGTGCCCAAATACGTCAGAAACGTATTTTCTACAATAGTTGTCGTGTGGTAGTGGCATTTTATTCTCCTTCAAATCTTGTTTGACAGCTTTGACTCAGACCAAGTTTTCTACATGCATGTAATCAATAAACTGCATGTGCATTGTCAGACTGTTATAGATAACATCAGAGAATTCGCATATGTCGTTGATGATTAATTTCTCTCTCATGTTTACTATTGTTTTAACAACACTAAAGGAAAACTTACGAAAATTGTGCACTGTGTTATAAGAAATGAAATAAAACTACCCACGATAACCTTACGATGAAAGTCTGTTTTAATAAAACTGAGTATCTGTACACAAGCATGCCTCTATTGACACGAATTAGCAAAATACTACTCACTTAGATTTTGATTGGGTCTGTGTTTAATTGGTATGCTGTGTCATACTCAAGAGGTATGCAAATGTGGCATTTCATAAATATAGTTATGTATTTCTAGAAGCCCAAAATTTGCTTGTCAGCAGCGAAAAGAGGCGTTACCTGTTGTGCAGCATTGTAAGGTTTTCACCATTGCACTATGAGCCGAAAGTATTTTCTTGCGATTTCCTTATTGATGTTTGATCTGACTGCTTGTAGCTCTTTCACGTAAGTGGTAAAAACGTTGAAGGCAGTTAGACTGGAACTGCGAACCATAACAGACGCTTTTTCACAGGTCAGCACTTTACCACAGAGCTGGCGAAGAGGTACATGTCTTTGTTTCCTCTTACAAGGCCAATAGTGGCTAGAACTCATAAACCGCTATTTAAAGAACGAGATTAGTTGCGATTTCCACCTGCAATGACTTTCCTGGGCTGAAAACCGTAAGTTTACAGTGTTTTGTTACACCTCAAGCGATAATAACTCAGATTACTCAATGGAAATGACAGGTAAAATCAAGTGAACTTTGAGGCTTAATTCCGTGCACACCAGGAAGTAACTCGTCGATCACAGAGTTGCCAAACATACGTTGCCTTGTTGCCAAATCTCAGTTACAGTACCAGCAGGAGGAAGACGCACCGATGTGATCCTACACCGGGCTGGGAAGTGACCATAGCTGGCGTCTCCAAGTCGCAGCTGCTACGGCCTGGAATACGTAATGCGACTGATTCGCATTTTTTTAACTAGGTTTAGGGACTGGAGTGTAGTTACGAAAAATACTCAGAATTGACTGCAAATTAAGCATAATAAATCAGTAACTCTCGTAGTTGTTTTTATATTTCTTTCGCAAGTGTACTCAAAACTAAGAAACTCATTCACAGGCGTTTTCGTGCCTCGCCGATAGTCGAGCACAACAAACAATTAAAAATAAAAGTGAATGTGTGTGTTGCTATGTGTGTGTGTGTGTTTGTGTGTGACAGAGAGAGAGAGTGAGAGAGAGAGCGAGAGAGAGAGAGAAAGAGGGAGAAATAAAAAGAATGTGAGAGAGAGTGTTTGAAAAAAATTGTTGTAAGGAAATTGAATCACGGTATGTAAAGAAATCTTTCATTTGAAATGACACGTTCCACATCATTACGAAATGTCGTATTCATGATCTATGGAACAAGAATTAATCTAATCTAATCTAATCACATCATACTGATGACTAGCCATTAAGAGTCATGAATTACCGAAATTTTTGTCAATACCAGTAACCAAATCTAAACTTGAAAATAAAAGACGACAATTTTTGTAATAAACCGGGATTGCTATCAAGATCCTTTCGTCCCTGTTAGCTAACCACGAAAGATGTCTGATATACCTCCACTCTGATGTAACAAAATGTGCATGCATTTAAAGATGAAGTGCATGATGTGAAGTTCTGTGACGGAGATACGAACCCAACACATAATCGGACTGTTAACTAAGGAAAATCGAAGGTTACGTATCGGTTTTTCTTACGAGCTGCTGGGTGTTTGAATCTAAAATAAGGATTCAAACTTTTATGTCTAAGCGACAATCGAACTGCACACCTACCGTGCATCCACGATTATAGCCTAAGTGTCAGTTGCTTACTCACCAACAGTAAGATGTGTGCGTGTCTGATCAGAAACAACGACACCTATTGCGATTGTTGGCAACACATGAACAGACATTAAAAATGTACGTTAATTTTCACTAGCAGGTCGTTGTGCACTTCATAGGGCTTGAAATGAAATTATGAATATTTTTGTACTGGATCCATTGGAGGAGACCTAGAGAAGATTGCAGTCTTAGCAAAAAGGAACGAAATGATTGAACTATACTGTTCTGAGAGATTCAGATCCTCGAAAGAGGAGATACGAATTCGAATCACAGTTCAGCACCAAATTTTTCAACGTCTCTATTTCAATCAAGTACAAGTAAAATAAGAGACCTGTTCCTTTAAATGGTTATTGGTTCATCAAATAAAATAAAATTTTCTAATGTAAGTAAGTTTACTGGCGACTGTATTTCTGTTTGCCATGACTTCCGCTATGTCATTTCCCAACGTAAACTGGCTCTGCCCAGTTGGTAATGAAAGAACGTGATGTTTAATGCGGATTATGGATTATAACGTCTTTCTCTTGAGGTTACCAGAGGTAAAATAAATTTGTTTCTGTCTCTTAAAAGCAAATGCCTGAACCCACGCAGTGCACCTGTGATAATTCGTTCCACCAGACCTTTGTGGCCACATTTCTCAACCTCAAGAGTGTGCTGAAACGGATGATGTGCTTAGCTTACAAAATTAGTCACGATGGAATAAATGCGAGTCTATTAAATGGTTAAGTAGAAGCAAGCTTCTGACACAGAGATTATGCTATTCTCATGTCAGCATGATGTAAAGACTCTTCTAGGCCTCATAGGCTCGAAGTAAAGTTATTTTGAATTTTCACAAATTGAGCAAATCTCTTAGTTCGAGAAAATCTACTGTGAAGTTACCAGATAATTCGATTATTACCGTCATTATTACTATCGTTTTATTCATACCGCTGCTGGAACACATGTGCTTGAAGATCATTTAATGCCTTTTGGTCACTATAGAAGTAGTTTCCCAAGAACAGTTTCTTTCCCTGTCTACGGAATCCTTTTCATGTTTTTTCCGTGATTTCCCTAAATCGTTTCAGGCAAATGCCGGGATGGTTCCTTTGAAAGGGCACGGCCGATTTCCTTCCCGATCCTTCCCTAACCCGAGCTTGCGCTCCGTCTCTAATGACCTCGTTGTCGACGGGACGTTAAACACTACCCACCACCACCACCACCTTTTCATGTTAATATCAAACATCAGCAATAACTCATAGATTACATTAAAACTAAAGTAATTGATGAAGACATTACTTGATAGCAAAAACGCGCTGCCTATCTTCATTTACTTCTAGAAATGGCTATCGAGTACTGCCAAACCAAAAGGCAAGAGATCTTACTGCCTTCCGATATACGTCGCTGTCAGTTCTTCCACACGATTTGGTCGACATGACCTGTTTCAAGTTGTGTATAACAGACAATGTTTTAGAAAATCAATTGTTTTCCTTTGAAATAAACAGAAATATTTTCATTCTAAGCTATCCAAGTACAAAATTTTCGCAATATTAGTTCAAATTTAATATTCGCTTCTATAATGTAGGAAAGTATTACACAGTTGCAAAACTCGCATCCGAACCATTGACCTTATACTTAGTCACAGACCATAAATTCTAGCTCAGAGTGACCGAGTTACTGGTATTGACAAAAATTTCGGTAATTCATGACTCTTAATGGCTAGTCATCAGTATGATGTGATTAGATTAGATTAGATTAATTCTTGTTCCATAGATCATGAATACGACATTTCGTAATGATGTGGAACGTGTCATTTCAAATGAAAGATTTCTTTACATACCGTGATTCAATTTCCTTACAACAATTTTTTTCAAACACTCTCTCTCACATTCTTTTTATTTCTCCCTCTTTCTCTCTCTCTCTCGCTCTCTCTCTCACTCTCTCTCTCTGTCACACACAAACACACACACACACATAGCAACACACACATTCACTTTTATTTTTAATTGTTTGTTGTGCTCGACTATCGGCGAGGCACGAAAACGCCTGTGAATGAGTTTCTTAGTTTTGAGTACACTTGCGAAAGAAATATAAAAACAACTACGAGAGTTACTGATTTATTATGCTTAATTTGCAGTCAATTCTGAGTATTTTTCGTAACTACACTCCAGTCCCTAAACCTAGTTAAAAAAATGCGAATCAGTCGCATTACGTATTCCAGGCCGTAGCAGCTGCGACTTGGAGACGCCAGCTATGGTCACTTCCCAGCCCGGTGTAGGATCACATCGGTGCGTCTTCCTCCTGCTGGTACTGTAACTGAGATTTGGCAACAAGGCAACGTATGTTTGGCAACTCTGTGATCGACGAGTTACTTCCTGGTGTGCACGGAATTAAGCCTCAAAGTTCACTTGATTTTACCTGTCATTTCCATTGAGTAATCTGAGTTATTATCGCTTGAGGTGTAACAAAACACTGTAAACTTACGGTTTTCAGCCCAGGAAAGTCATTGCAGGTGGAAATCGCAACTAATCTCGTTCTTTAAATAGCGGTTTATGAGTTCTAGCCACTATTGGCCTTGTAAGAGGAAACAAAGACGTGTACCTCTTCGCCAGCTCTGTGGTAAAGTGCTGACCTGTGAAAAAGCGTCTGTTATGGTTCGCAGTTCCAGTCTAACTGCCTTCAACGTTTTTACCACTTACGTGAAAGAGCTACAAGCAGTCAGATCAAACATCAATAAGGAAATCGCAAGAAAATACTTTCGGCTCATAGTGCAATGGTGAAAACCTTACAATGCTGCACAACAGGTAACGCCTCTTTTCGCTGCTGACAAGCAAATTTTGGGCTTCTAGAAATACATAACTATATTTATGAAATGCCACATTTGCATACCTCTTGAGTATGACACAGCATACCAATTAAACACAGACCCAATCAAAATCTAAGTGAGTAGTATTTTGCTAATTCGTGTCAATAGAGGCATGCTTGTGTACAGATACTCAGTTTTATTAAAACAGACTTTCATCGTAAGGTTATCGTGGGTAGTTTTATTTCATTTCTTATAATACAGTGCACAATTTTCGTAAGTTTTCCTTTAGTGTTGTTAAAACAATAGTAAACATGAGAGAGAAATTAATCATCAACGACATATGCGAATTCTCTGATGTTATCTATAACAGTCTGACAATGCACATGCAGTTTATTGATTACATGCATGTAGAAAACTTGGTCTGAGTCAAAGCTGTCAAACAAGATTTGAAGGAGAATAAAATGCCACTACCACACGACAACTATTGTAGAAAATACTTTTCTGACGTATTTGGGCACGATGCGCACTCCCATACATAATACAAATGCTTCGAAATGCATTTGCTGCCTGGTTGTCTATTAAACTTGAAAAGAACAAAATGTCAGAGAAGTTAGCCCTTTTTCCACATGCGACTATTTTGGGTTGAGAAGTGAAGGGAATTATGTTCAAAGTTACATTAGATTGGTAACTTCAGCAGACAGCAGAATTGCATTTTAAAAAAATTTGGCAGTAAATGTAGTCGAACTCACGACATCTTATCTAGAGTGCACAACACATACCACTTCGCTATTAGCTGACACATAGCTACAAGTCCTCCAGAGCTGGACAACAAGCCCTCCAGAACTACTGCATAACACAGCGCAGCGAGATAATGCAAATGGCCGGGTCTATACTTCTGAGAGAAGCAGTTACAGCTTTTCTTTTGCACTGCACGACTTTTTTTACAAACAGATAGCGCAATAGAATAACTCAAGTGGAAAGGAACGCTTCCTATTTTAATTTCTGCATCCTACACTGTTGGCAGTTCTGTGTAGGTGGCAGTTACGTGATTTTATTTCGGTGATTACAAAATAGAGTCGAATGTATGCACTGTGTGGCCGAGGCAGCTTGTTCATGGTGATTGGGTCAACCAAGTAAATGAATTTACTGAACATGCTGCAGTTTACTACAGGGAGCCTGTGTGTCAGAATGCTCATCCAGTGGGGCGCAACGGTGTTATGATAGAAAAATGAGCCGTAGGAAAGAGGATTTGGTGGTCTGAGGGACAGTCTCGCCGCGTCAGCCATGCTGTGCGGACGTGTGCTGAGTTTCGTGCGCCGCGGTCTGCTGTGCTTCGGCGTGGTAAGTCGCAGTGCGTCTTGCATCGTTGCAGAACTTCTACGCATATTGAAATTTGAAATATGAATCCGTGATGGCCCACTTGAACAGACAAGATACTTTGAAATTCTCGTTTGGTCGTAATTACGCCCGACCTAAACTACACGAAATCGAAGATTGGTTGGAATACGAAGTGAAAGTTGATTCAGAGGATGTCATTGGAATGCATCTTTCGATAGTGAGCAGCGTTGTATTTGTGAAATTGAGGAATGCTAACTTATGTGACAAAATAGTTGAGTCTTGCGGAGGAAGTATGAAATTTAAGCATTGTGATGGAAACGTAGGCGAAGTCACCGTAACACATGCAGGGTTTGGAATACGAACTATCAGGATATTCGAACTACCATTCGAAGTACCGGCGGAACAAATAAACGCAGTGATAGCGCCGTACGGTAAAGTTCTCAGCAATGTTGCCGAACGGTGGTCCAACGCGCGCAAATTCCAAGTTCTCAACGGAGTGAGGCAATTAAAGGTCGATTTGCACAAACATGTACCGTCATACATCAGCGTCTGTGGATACCGAGGTATCGTTATATACGACGGCCAGCCGAGGACGTGCGCGGCGTGCAACTCTCCCGGCCACGTCAGCGCGGAGTGTTTACAGCAGCGAGTGGCGCAGCTGCCGGCTGGCGAGGCGCCGCGACCGCCGGCTATGACTGCGCTGCCAGCGACTTACGCTACGGCTGCCCGCGGCCAAGTCTTGACCCCAAGCCCTGATGTGAATTCGGAGAACCATCCCACCCGAATAGAAGCCCAGATTGCCACCACTGACACAACAGAAGCTAGACCACCCGAACCTAAGGATATCGTGACAGCTGTAACGGTTTCAACACAACAGCCACCGAAAGATATTGGGAGCCACAGCAAATTATCCGATTCCTCCGCTGTTGAGAATGACATGCAAGAACCATCCCGGAATGAGCAACCTCATAGTGAACCGATTTCTCTATTGACACCATCATCCACCAAGAGCACGGTCGACAATTTAGCTCGAAACACCACCCGCTTAGAAGATTTGAAGAATGCTGAGGAAGACAACATCAGACAGCAGCCGGTGAAACCTAAACGGCAAACACGAAAACAGAGCCCTGAAGAGATTCAAGAACTGGAGAAAAAACTCTCCCGTACCAAAAAAATTCTTAAAACAGATCGAAGCGGAAAGCAAGGCCTGGTAGACATCGGAAAACCAGACATCCCCAACCCGAATGAGGACGTACAGATGAACCTCGCCCCTCCAATTGAAGAACCAATGGACACTGTTGACCGCTGCGGAACTGATACGGGGACAGCATGGTCTGACGACACTGAATGCGCTTAGTTGGACTACCGAATGACGCAGGCGTATAAAATCGCCACGCTCAATGTAAACAGAATAGTTTCGGACGTAAAGTTACAATCTGTGAAGGACTACTTATATGCCGCCGACATTGACATAGCGATGTTACAAGAGGTAGTTACAACCAAAATAGCGGATGTGTACGGATATGAGGCGATCTTAAACATAGGCAATGAATGTGGAACAGGAATACTGTTCAAACACGGCATACCATGTACAGCAAAAGCAATACTTGAATCTGGACGAGGCATAACTGCACAAATATATGATCTGCTTCTTGTTAATATATATGCTCCCTCTGGATCCAGCGGAAAACGAGCAAGGGGCAACCTGTTCCGGGACGAAATTGTCCCATTAATAACAGATCCTCGACTGCACATAATTTTGGGTGGAGATTTTAACTGCGTATTGCGTCCAGAAGATCAAATCCCGAACTTCAACTTTTGTGAGGAGCTGTTGCTGTTAATTAACGGGCTCGATATGATAGATGCTTGGTGCCACCTTCGCCCGTACACCCGAGGATACACGTACGTATCCAGTACTTCGGCAAGCAGACTAGACAGGCTGTATGTAACGAAAGGTTTTATCCATAATGTAACTGACTGTGAAATTTGGCCTCTTAACTTCTCGGATCACTGCGCATTTCATATAACCGCGAAGCATACTAAACAAAAAAACATTCCTGGGAAGGGGCGTATGGCAGCTAAACGTGTCACTTTTGGAGGACGCAGTACTGAAATAGGAGGTCCATGCTACATGGCAGCGTTGTCTTCGGATGCAATCCAGATATCCTACACGCATCATGTGGTGGCTACAGTCTGCGAAACCGCAGATAAAAAAATGCATCGCACGATATGGTCGCATGAAAGCGTACTGGCGAAAACGCACCTTGGAGTATCACTTTCTTTGCCTCCGCGGACTATATGATGACCCCATGGGATTAGTAGCAAACAGCTCTAGAATAAAACGCACCAAAGCAAGAATAACGGCGTTGGTACGACAATCACTAGAGGGGAAAAAAGTTCGATCGCGTCCTCCGATTGAACTGACGCAGGAGAATACGTCCGTATATCACGTGATACGGGAAGCCAAGAGAGGTAAACAAAAGTTAATCCACACTCTCAGTGATGAACAGGGGAACGAATACGATCAACAAGTCACAGTTAAAAACTACGTGGTGCAACATTATACAGATTTTTACTCCGCATCGGCGACTGACGCGACGGCAAGTGAGCCGCTTTTATCCAACATTCAATCCACGGTCCATCCGACTGACAACGCCGACCTTGTAGCCCACATAACTGAGGAAGAAGTATGTGCCATAATCAAAGACTCGCCTACAAAGAAATCTGCTGGTTTAGATGGCCTACCAATAGAATTTTATGCTTGTTTTTGGCACATCATAGGACCGGAATTCACCAAAATATGCAATGAATTATTGGGAGACGTGCAGATGCCATCTCAGTTTACCGAAGGAATGATTGTACTGATCCCCAAAAAACCACGTAGCGCTACGCTGAAGGATTTTCGACCACTAACACTCCTCAATTCCGACTATAAAATCTTCACCCGACTCATAAACTGTAGACTGAAGACGGTACTGCCGAAAGTACTTGGCCCTTATCAAATGAGTGCTGTCCCAGGGAGATCAATGTCGAATGCACTATGTGAATATAGAGACATAATATATTTGTCGTGGCTATGCAAATGCAATGTTGGTCTCATGTTTTTAGACTTCGATAAGGCTTTTGACCGCATCAACCACCACTTTCTACTAACTGTAATGCAACGGATGGGATTCAGTGCTCATTTTATTCAGATCATACGCAAATGTATAGTCGGCACTTCCTCTCGAATCAAAATTAATGGTCAGCTAAGTTCACCAGTCCCGATCAAGCAATCAGTGAGACAAGGCTGCCCCCTTTCTATGGCACTATACGCAATCGCCGTAGAACCGTTACTGTTAAACCTGCATCACAGGTTACAAGGTCTACAGGTGTTGGGTACAAAAACCGTGTGTCACGCTTATGCTGATGACGTCAGTGTAGTAGTTAACACGCACTCAGAAATGGAAGTCGTTCAACAAATAATCCACGCTTACGCCACTTCTTCCGGAGGCAAACTCAATGAACAAAAATCGAAAATTTTACCTGTCGGACCCCATATGGAGACCATTCCAAGAACATGGCTACAACGAACAGAGAAGACGAACCACTTAGGTATGATTCTAATGGCCAACCCAAGAGAGATGACAGTAGCCAACTGGGACCATAAACTGCATATATTCAGGGCTACTCTCCGTGAACACAAAACTAGAACGCTCAATCGGATACAGAGAGCTCTATTGATTAACAGCTATGCGCTAAGCAAAATATATCACATCGCAGCAGTGTTACCAGTACCCAAGGATACAGCGCAAAAGCTTTTAGCTGCAGCGTATTGGTTCATATGGAGCGGAAACATCTTTAAAGTCGCTATGCCAACCATAGTGTTAACCCGCGCCGCTGGTGGTTTGGGCGTCAAAGACATCAAGAACCAATGCACTGCCGTATATATGGACCGAATCCGCAAAATACTGCAGTCACGCCATCCGACAATTACGAAAACGTTATTCAACAGGTTAGCCCCAACGAGCAAAAAGGCCCCAGTCGATGTTGGTCGCATCAGCGCTCAACTCGATCACTTCCGGACTTATTACCTGGAAATGAGCTATATTCAAGACACTTCACAGCTGCTTAACACCAGAAGGACCTATTACCACCTCACGAGACACCATAGGCAAAACCCAATTGAAGCGAAATATCCAGCGGTCAACTGGAGTAACGTCTGGAAAAACATTAACAATCCTATCCTCCACTCCAAAGTAGTGTCCACGTGGTATGACATTGTGAACGAGAAGGTCCCCACAGGTGAAAAGTTGCACAATATCAAAATGAAGCAGAGTCTGTACTGCGATCATTGCCATACTGTAGATACCTTGGCACACATTCTCATCTGCCGCGACCAATACCACATATGGAACTGGACTAGAAAAAAACTCGCAATAATTACTAGAACCACAGACTCTGCTATAACACTTAAAGATGTACTTCAACCAGACTGCCATTTCTTTCCTGCAACAAAGCACAATAGCTATGTTTGGATTATCGGCCAGTTTGCATATTTTGCAGTTACGAATACACATGCGAGTATAGACGAGTACATACAGTATATAATGGAAGAGCACCACAACCTTAAAACGAGTCGGAAATACAAAGCTTTGTTTCAAAATTTCTTGCTTCATACTTTGCCATAATGAAGCGGTAAATTTTTTTTTTTGGGTTGGTGCACAACACTACAGCGAGTTGATACTACTTGTGCTTCATTATAATTAAGTTGGCATTTATTTATTTATTTTTATAGTACAGCAGGTGAAAGTGCCTCAGGAAAACTAATTTTGCCAGAAGCCGTAACATAAAACACATCAGAAGTGCTTGATTGATTTCGTGTTCTTCTGTTTCACGGGTATTGGACAGGTTGTAAAAAAAAAAAGGACTGAGGATAGGTTCTTATACCTATGGTCTGGGTTCGATTCCCACTTTTGTCAATAACTTTAGATAGGGAGAGAAAGATTCCATTCTCTTCTGGCTACACCAAGGGACGAAGATACAATGGCAGTGTGGTCTGAAATTCACATTAAAGATGATATTCCTTCTCTGCCAAGTAGACGTTAGGTTGAACCTCAATAAAGTGTGGAGTGACGACATGTAGAAACTCTATCACCAGTAATTTTTCTTATACTAGTTATTTATTTCCAGTGACGAAACAAACGCTATGTAGGGTCTCAGGATACTTATTCCATCTTTTACCTGAGCTTCTGTATGTCGATAAAATTGGTTCTGAACTGAGAATGCAGCTCAGACCGCCCTTAACGCGGGATTTGATCCCTTCGTGACAATACAGCTCGGCTACAATTTGTTGTTTGTTCAAAAATGCAGATTCCTCAACATCTCCACATATTACGCGTGAATGGGTTCGAATCCTGGCCCGGCACTAAGGGTTTCATTATGTATTATCAAGCTCTAGCATGAGAACACCTATCTGCTGGTGGATAATAATTTTGATTTTTGATGTTTTTTCATTCGTTGTCAACACTTACGATATCTGACGTTTTTGACTCCCAGTGGGACACAGAACTATTTGCGAGATCACTGTTAAGTTCAAGATGTTATTCCGAGTTGCTGGTGGAGAAAAATTCGGTAGCTGTCGTGTCTTTGTGTGTAGTCAACAACGATATGTGTGGGGGCTCTATTCCCAGTGAGCACTGAACTCTTCGTCATATTATTTCTAGTTCAAACATGCTCACATGTCGCTGCTGGTGCAACAAACCCATATTTAACGTACGTTTTCTCTAGAATATAACAGCGATAGGTGCCGGGTTGGAGTCCCGGGTAGGAAAAAATTAATGTTTCGTCTCGTCATTTCAGTTAAAACATCTAGCTACTGCCGAGGAAATCCGCTATGTCACAGTTGGTTGTGCTTCGATATCCATCCGCTTAGGTTCGGGGTTGGAATTCCTGTCCAACACAAAGCTTTGCCTCACGGCATTTCAAGTAAGTTACTTGTGAAGAAGCAATATTTAACATCTCTCGTAGTTCGTTAACAGGGACAGTAGATGCTAGGTAGGAGTTCGCGTCCGTTGAAAATGTTTGCGTTATGTAATTTAAAGTTGATATTTGCTAGCTGATACTGTCTAAAATCGAGGTATATCACTCTCTGTATGCCCAATCAGGAATGACTGTTAGTTGGCGTCAGTCACGAAATCTTTACTTAGTCTGCCTGACCTGGGTTTGAATCCATATGCAGAACGAGACGGTTCGTCGTGTCATTTGAAGTTCATACATATTCTCAACTAGCTGCTCGTGGATAACTTAAATTTTTAATGTCATTTTGTGTTAAATAATAAGTACTGTATGTTACTTTGAAGAGGAAACCATGAATACGACGAACGTACTACGTGCGTTATCTATCTGACGTAATAATGGCCGTGGTAACATTTCAGGTATGTCATTTATTGTAATAAATGTGAGCTTACAAGCCTTAAGGACAGTCTTATCTGTGATAAGGCGTTCCATGATATTTGTAGCATCATGGTATTACTTTACATCTTGAGTTACTGCGATACAGAGCAGTGTTTTCTAGTGGTGACATGTTGGAACCATTTTCAATAGTCAAACGACTGTACCAAGGAGCGATTAGAGGACCTGCTAGACAGCTGCGTTATGCCGGTTGCATGCGAATCAGGCGAAATTCAATTCAGGTCGTTCGGATACTTTTGAGTATGACTGTAGATGGCAATGCGCCTTCTGCCTTAACTACGACGTTTGCCGACATGCTGTCGGTCCCTGGTAGCTGTATGAAAACTATAAAAACATCGTTAGTTTTGTTGCCATTAATAGGAGATGGATAGTATAGAAATACTTTAGGTAATAACCAGGCACTACAGCATTTGAGAGCATAATAACTAATTTAATTACCTCAGTTAGTATTGCTAACAATGGGCTCCGTACAATTTCAGTTTTCTATCTTGCTGGCTGTTTTTTTAAATGAAGTCCTTCAACAGCTTCGATATTTGATCTTAGATGCATACATAAATTCTTACATAACACTATACAACAGTAATATTTAATAACTAATTAGTGATTGCGGTCCACGCCACATATTCGTCTACCGTCTTTAAAAAATATATCAGGACTGTGGTAAGAGAAGAGGATTACAATTCTTCAGCTGTCAAAAAATAAGAAACACAAAATATCGTTATCGATACAATTTATGAAGAATTCGTATTCTGCGCCGTGGCGCGTAAGATATTCTTTGAAAAAACAGGTGGTCGCTGCTCAGCGACGATCTAAGAAATTTTTGCACAAATTGTATGGCTTTTATGAGCCTGCATGGTTATATTATCTAATATAAGTTTATTTAAGCTATCGAAACTGATACTAATATTGCAATGGTTCCCGTGAGGAGGGGAGGAATACCGGAGGTTTACTTCCGTCCAAATGTCACACGTAATATTAGTGGCTTTCAATACATGTATATTGCTGAAATTGAGTAGTCATATATTACTATATACTTGACGTTTCATAAAGTTACCATAATAGAGAAAATATTCATTGTTAAGACCATTAGTAAAAATTGTCTTTCTGCAGTTCATCTGGATCTGTGTTTTGGTCACAGGGTTTCTTAACATCTACAACAACATGGAAAGTATTACCATTCACAATAAAGAGCTATATACATTAAGTCGAGATGACAGGCGTTGTCGCAGAGAGAAAAAAAATACATATGCATAGAAGTATCTATATAATCCTAAAATGCTTACAAACTATGAAACTGACTTGACATTTTCATTATTCTTTCACATGTTTTTCAAATTTTCAATGTCTCTGCAAGCTCGATAGGCTCGTTTTTATTTCATGGTAATATTCTTTCTTATTTTACACCCGTTGTACATTGGTTTGTGGATCGCACAGTGCCGTCAAATTGTTTATCATGAATCGCTCACGGCGTCCCTTTTCTACCACTTCACTGAATGGAATATGCCATCCTCCGTCAACTCATGGAATATGGAACATGAATAGAGAATACTCTGGATTAGTATTACTTAAAATTATCGGTTTATTTACAATGGGTTTAGGATGACTAAGGATCATTTCTTTCTTTCTTTCTTTTCGCACTGATTTCTGCTCTTGTTTATGACGGCGGTGAAGGCAAATCTCAACCTTGTTCTGACCGTGACCGAAATTTATTCTAGTCGTGACCCTTTTATTTCTTGCTTAATATAAATCGTTCTCTTTCAGTTCTAATATATGATGTTTGCTATGTACATATAGAACAATGTCCTTCAAAGTAGTATGAAGTCTCAATTATTGTCCGAGGGAGCGACGCGGACCCGGCCATTAAAGTTTCAAATATTCATTATTTAGTCACACGCCGCGGCGCGGCAATGTTGACAGACCAACACCGGCCAGTATTGCGCGCGCAATCGTAGGTTGGGTGTGTGTTGTGTTGTCCGCCGATAACGTGCTGCGTTTAAAGCATGTTGTTTGAGGATTGCTGCTGTTGTTTCACCGAGGAAGCCTGCACGAAGTCATCTCGTCGTACCACTTGTCAACTGTCGTAAAGGACTCACAGGTAAGTGAAAATAAGTTATTTTGCTGGCTTGCGAGGGCTGCATGGCGAACGATACTTATTCACTGACCGTTGCACACCTTAAAAAGGAAACTGACACACATGACGTGTGGTATAAAGAGGCGTGACACATACTCGCTTTTCGACGCACAAATTTTCACATTCACTTTGATAGGCGTTCGTGAACTAAACGTCGTCCTTAATGTCACTTTCTCTTTGCAAAATAACACTTTCACAGAAGGATAACAAGATACCTTGACTAATAATATTTACATACACTCCTGGAAATGGAAAAAGGAACACATTGACACCGGTGTGTCAGACCCACCATACTTGCTCCGGACACTGCGAGAGGGCTGTACAAGCAATGATCACACGCACGGCACAGCGGACACACCAGGAACCGCGGTGTTGGCCGTCGAATGGCGCTAGCTGCGCAGCATTTGTGCGCCGCCGCCGTCAGTGTCAGCCAGTTTGCCGTGGCATACGGAGCTCCATCGCAGTCTTTAACACTGGTAGCATGCCGCGACAGCGTGGACGTGAACCGTATGTGCAGTTGACGGACTTTGAGCGAGGGCGTATAGTGGGCATGCGGGAGGCCGGGTGGACGTACCGCCGAATTGCTCAACACGTGGGGCGTGAGGTCTCCACAGTACATCGATGTTGTCGCCAGTGGTCGGCAGAAGGTGCACGTGCCCGTCGACCTGGGACCGGACCGCAGCGACGCACGGATGCACGCCAAGACCGTAGGATCCTACGCAGTGCCGTAGGGGACCGCACCGCCACTTCCCAGCAAATTAGGGACACTGTTGCTCCTGGGGTATCGGCGAGGACCATTCGCAACCGTCTCCATGAAGCTGGGCTACGGTCCCGCACACCGTTAGGCCGTCTTCCGCTCACGCCCCAACATCGTGCAGCCCGCCTCCAGTGGTGTCGCGACAGGCGTGAATGGAGGGACGAATGGAGACGTATCGTCTTCAGCGATGAGAGTGCTTCTGCCTTGGTGCCAATGATGGTCGTATGCGTGTTTGGCGCCGTGCAGGTGAGCGCCACAATCAGGACTGCATACGACCGAGGCACACAGGGCCAACACCCGGCATCATGGTGTGGGGAGCGATCTCCTACACTGGCCGTACACCACTGGTGATCGTCGAGGGGACACTGAATAGTGCACGGTACATCCAAACCGTCATCGAACCCATCGTTCTACCATTCCTAGACCGGCAAGGGAACTTGCTGTTCAAACAGGACAATGCACGTCCGCATGTATCCCGTGCCACCCAACGTGCTCTAGAAGGTGTAAGTCAACTACGCTGGCCAGCAAGATCTCCGGATCTGTCCCCCATTGAGCATGTTTGGGACTGGATGAAGCGTCGTCTCACGCGGTCTGCACGTCCAGCACGAACGCTGGTCCGACTGAGGCGCCAGGTGGAAATGGCATGGCAAGCCGTTCCACAGGACTACATCCAGCATATCTACGATCGTCTCCATGGGAGAATAGCAGCCTGCATTGCTGCGAAAGGTGGATATACACTGTACTAGTGCCGACATTGTACATGCTCTGTTGCCTGTGTCTATGTGCCTGTGGTTCTGTCAGTGTGATCATGTGATGTATCTGACCCCAGGAATGTGTCAATAAAGTTTCCCCTTCCTGGGACAATGAATTCACGGTGTTCTTATTTCAATTTCCAGGAGTGTAGTTTACTTATATTTACATATATATTTGTAATCTAATGGTCACGTCCTCTACAGAACTGCTGTCGATCATTTTCTTTATGGCTCTCTCTTGCCTTTACGTCTTCCACTTAAGACTATTTTTCAATCTCCTCTTATAGACTCAGCTACCAGTTTCATTTATTCTTTACCGTCAAATTCTTATTACATCTTTTAATTGTCTCAAAGACAAACTAATTGACTTCCTCTTTGAGAACACACCTCTTTTTATCACTCTTTTGATTTATGTGTCCATTAACTTGTGTTTACTGTGTTATTTAAATTGAAGACAGACTCCAGACCGAGAGACTGCTTCCTTTTCCATGCGGAATACTATTCGCTTAAAAATATACGGGCGATGACTAAGTAATCGCGCGTTACAAATACAACAAACTCAACTGCATGCTAAACAAGTGGCTTGATTATAATTGGCTTCAACAAGCAAAATTTAACTGATCTCGTCGCGAACCTACATGCTTTTCATATGAGTTGCTTAGCCCAGACAGTACAAGTAAACCTCTACGAGCTGATGTTGGAATAAGATGTTTAAACGATTATCAGGGGTCGGTATTTTGGATAAGATTTTATAAAGAGACACAAAAATCAGCATTTCAATAATCTGGAAATTATAAAAATTATCGCACAAAACAAGAAACATTTATATGTGAGCGCTTATGCTGCTGCAATTGCTTTTTGCGTGTCATTCACTTAGAAAATATAATTGATTCATTTACATGCCTCTATGCATGTGCTTGTTTGACCAATTATTTACTTGGATACTTGAATCTGTACCCTTCTACAAGAAGCTGTCACCCATTCATTATTATTATTATTATTTTTCTGCGGCATCACTTTGTAAAGCATTGCGGACTCCTGTTATTTAGTCTTGCGGCTATCATTTCTTAAGTATAACATTTCCATGGAACTTTTACTTGCTACACCTTAGAATCTGCGTCAGCATAACTTATCTGTCATAGACTTTAAAACTCTGTTCCTAATGAACTTTTCCAAATACATTACTTCTTCTAAGCATCGGATCTTACACATATTCCTTAGTATATTATAATTTACTCTTTTTTATGTAATGTGTCGCTCTCATTACGATATCCTCTGTTATTCTTTGATTCTAGTCACGAAAAGTTATGACATTTTATTTTACACAGGACTACAGCTTGTCCTCCGAGAGACTTTAGTTTCTCAAAAAAAAAAAAAAAAAAAAAAAAAAAACACCTTCATTATAACATTATAAGATCTGAGCGAAGGGCACTGATCACTCCTTCCTCTTTGATTTATACATATCGGGGGCTGATTACCACACGAGCATGCATCATATACTTATATACTAACTTAAAACTAGTGCAAAAGTTCTCTCTTTGACATTTTCCTTTACCTGTATTCAATTACAGATCGGTACAAACTTTCCTCATACAGTCAGCACTGTATGATGACCTCCAGACGCATTAACTACTGGTTTGTCATTTTTCTTGAGTTATCATTCGACGTCGACGACTTGTTCTCTGATGATGCTTTGTAATTGCCTCGTACTACTAACACCTGTAAATTTCTTATGTTACCATTGTGGAATTTTCTTAAGTCACTATGGTGGAACAGCCCTTTAATCATTCCAGCCACGGGGTCGGCTAGCAATTAACTTTCTGTGTGCGGCTTCCTGACAATAACATATGGGCCTTCGTAGCTTCGATGGTTTAAAATGAGTTCTTATTAAGATGCTCTCACCTTCTCTATATTCAATAATCTTATTCACCTTTTTGTAAAATTCTTTCTTACGGAGGTTTGCATATGTTGTCAGTGAAATCAACACCTGCCTGATTTTGGTGTCTAAACTCGTTTCTTGGCCTTCCACCTTAGGAAGAGGATTGATCCATTCATTTTGCTCTTTGTTGACTGACATGAGTTCATGCCGTGTGAAGCCTGTTGACAAGTGTGGGAGATTATCAATAATCTCTTCAAACGGAGTAACAAATTGGACCCACTTAGTCTGCCTGTTAGAAACATAGGTCCTAATGAATCGATTAAATTCGTTGAATATTCTCTCAGTCGGATTCGATTGAGGTTGGTAATGGGATATTAAAATTTGCTGAATGCCGTGGCGAGTGAGGAATTCACGCGAAGTACGACAAGTGAAGGTCGAACCATTGTCGGATAGCATCGACTCGGGTACCCCGTTTCGTGGGAAATAATCACTTTCTAAACGACGTACAATTGGCCTGGCGCAAGAAGATTTTGCTGCATACAATATAATATGTTTTGTGAAATTGTCGAGAATGGTTATTTGATACTTTGCACCTCCCCGTCCAGTCGGGAACGGTCCAGCAAAACCAATAATCAGAAGTTGGTTTGATTTTTTCGGAAGAATAGGATTGAGGGGAATCAACGGAGAAATATTTAGTGCTTTTGACCTCCGGCAGATGATACAATCTCTTAGAACTTATGTACTTCGTGATGCAGATTTGGAACGTAACAATATGAAGAAATTTTTCTTTAACATTTCTCCGGGCCATAGTGACCCCAGGAAATGTGGGTGTGCCACAATAGATGTTCAACAAAACCTTTTGGAATAGATACGCACCCTCTTTCGATCGGTCCGGAAGTTTTGTGAAACAGAACCTTATTATGCAATTTATCTCGACATTTTATGATTAGGCTTTTCTGTGAGAATCTGCTTAACTTTTCTCCATTTTTGATCAGTATCTTGGAGAGCTCGAATATCTTTACACAATTGAAGAAAATATTTTCTATGGTTCGGGTCTTTCATTAAGAGTATCCAGTAATTAGACATTTGTTCCACTAACTCGCTGGTTTCAGGCAATCCTTCTGGTAATCGGGATACAGTGTTTGCAATGATATTGTCTTTTCCTTTAATATATGCTATTTGAAAATCATTTTCCTGTAGAAACATACACCACCTGGTTAAGCGGGGATGTTGAAGCTTACACGTTTGAAGAAAAGAGAGTGCCTGATATTGAGAAAAGACTCTTACCTTCTTACCATAGATGTAGTAGTTAAATCTTTTAAATACACAGATGATGGCAAGGGCTTCGAGCTCCGTAGCAGAATACGACTTGTCACATTCTAATAAGACTCGACTAGCGAAGCTGATTACTTGAACTTGCTCACGTTCATCAACGATGTCGATTTGGAACAAACAGCATCCAATGCCCACAAACGAAGCATCGGAAATAATACAAAATTCTTTACCCATCTTAGGATGATGAAGAATATTGCTGTTAACAAGACTATTTCTTAATTTGTTCAAACCCTTTCTGACAACCAGAATCCCAATTCCAATACACTTTCTTTCTTAACAGATTATAAAGAGCTTCATTGTCCATTGCCTGACTCGATATGAAACGTCTGAAAAATGACCCAATGCCTAAAAAAATCTTTCAGCTGTCTTTTTGTTGTGGGTGTGGGAAAATTCTTAATCGCTGCCAACTTCTCAGGATCGAGCCTAATCCCTTCTGCTGTGACGATATGTCCTAAGAACATGATCTCACTCTTACCGAATTTTGACTTTTGAAGATTGGCCTTGACTCCATAATTTACAAATCTTTTAATACTTTCTGCAGTGTCATCACATGGTCTTCCCATGTTTTCGAAGCTACTAGGACGTCATCCACCTACACAGTTACTTCATCAAATAACTCCGGTAAAACATAGTCTAACGCTGAGATAAAAACTCCCGAACTCACATTCAGTCCAAAGGGCATGACTGTAAAGTGATAAGATCGGCCTGCAAATATGGTTCAAATGGCTCCAAGCACTATGGGACTTAACAGCTGAGGTCATCAGTCCCCTAAACTTAGAACTACTTAAACCTAACTAACGTAAGGACAGCACACACATCCATGCCAGAGGCAGGATTCGAACCTGCGACCGTAGCACCCACGTGGTTCCGGACTGAAGCGCCTAGAACCGCTAGGCCACCGCGGCCGGCTGCAAATATGAATGCCGTGTATTTTCTTGACTCTGGCGCTAATCTCACCCGCCAGTAACTGTTTTTTAAGTCAATTGTGCTGAGGAATTTAACTCCATTAAACTTCTACAAGTGTTCTTCCAGGGCTTCGGGTCTCGTTCGAATCGGCACTATTATTTTGTTTATCAGCCTTGCGTCTAAAACCAATCTCACACTTCCATCAGCTTTCAAAACTAATAACAAGGGGCTCGTTTACGGAGAAAGAGATGGTTCAATCACTTTCCAGTGTAAGATTTTCCTAATCTCACGTTGGACAGCTTCACGTCGTGATTGGGAAACTGCGTAGCTCGTTTTGCAGTAGGTCTTATGGGGAAGCACATCTATACGATACTCATATCCCTTTATTACTCTAGGTTTGTTGGAGACTATCTGCACATGACTAACTAGCAAGTCAAAAAGTTCACTCCTTTGATCCTTAGTCAAACCAGTCGTTTTAAAATCTTTGTTATCTGTCTTGTCAGGTAGTAAGTCAACGTATTCGTCCTCGCAAATATTTCCAGGATTTGTTTCATCATCTGCCCATCCGTAACTTTGTCTGTCAGTGAAGTACCGCACCTTACATTATTTGTGAAGCACTGGTTTCACCTTGCTGCGTAACAATGTTATTGTTACCTCCTGCTGGTTCACCGTTAATCTACAATTCCCATTTTCAGTGACAATTTCTGCTTTTGTCAGTCTGAGAAACTCCATTCCAACGAGGCATGGTACCGATAGGTTCTTTACTATAGGGATACTGCACGTAACAGAAATAGAATCAATATTTACTCGAAGTTGCGCTTGCAAGATTACAGGCTGTGTCATATGCCCTATTGCTCCCGACACTGTACAGCCTTGTATAGGGAGCGATAAAACTTTACTCACTGAAGAAATTTGCTTGAACAAACATGAAGATGAAACATTAACATTGGCGCCCGTATCAATAATAGCTATTATGGGCATGTTGACTATTGAAATCTTGGTAGAAGCCTGAACTTGTTCGTCCCATATGTCGTCACTGTCCTTATTGTCAGTCTCTTGCAATACGTCATCACGTAAGTCGGTGCCTTTGTCATACCTTATTGCATCTACTTAAAACGAGTTGATAGATTCCATGCCTCCATCTCGTTCTCCAGCATTCTTGTGGAGGCTAAAAAATGTTGTTTCTAGTTTTCCTTGTTGTGATAGTTCTCCCTATCGGATCTCGCCCTTAACGTCTCCTCCGTTTCGTGTTGGTGTTGTGACTGTGGCACGAAGGGTGGTGGACAAGGATCTTGTCCCGTGCACGATCCACTTTGCGCATAATAGATTTGTCCAGTCTTTTGCCGTTTCGGCTTCGGATTTCCTGCATAATCATTTGAGTAACCGAAAAAAATTTATATTTGTCGGAGGTCGTAATGTGTTCTGGTTCAAATGGTTCAAATGGCTCTGAGCACTATGGGACTTGACATCTGTGGTTATCAGTCCCCTAGAACTTAGAACTACTTAAACCTAACTAACCTAAGGACATCACACACATCCATGCCCGATGCAGGATTCGAACCTGCGACCGTAGCAGTCGCGCAATGTGTTCTGGGCCATGTAGTGTATTGTGTTGTCATTGTTAGCAAAATGTTGTCCTTCATTCGTCCCATGCCATTTATTTGATTTCCACTCACGCGCCCTGTTAAAGGCTGCTCCGCTCGGATAATTTCCTTGTTGTGGTGGTTTGTTTCCGTACTGATTTTGTGGATAATTGTGTTGAGTTTCCGTATTGTGCCCGTAGTGTACTATCCATTGGATTGTACAGTTGTCTGTTATTATCCTGTTACGGTCCGTTTCCGTACGACACCTGTTGATTTTTGTAGCCGCCGGAAGGTTGGTAGTAAGCGTCGCTACCGCGCGGTCTTCCCTGATTGCCATTGTTGACCGCGTAACCTCCACTGTTTCGCCTGCTCACTTCATTCGGAGCGCTACCAACATTTGCTGCCGCGTCTTCGCGAATCGAATCCAGTAAGTCCAACATGGAAAGAAATGCTTCGGTATCGTCCTAGTAAACATTAACTAATTTCTCCCTTATAGAGATGGGCAATTTAGTTTTCAAGATCATGATCGCGTCTTTATTTGTAATTGGCGAGTCCCAGAATTTAATTTTTGCTAAATATTTTTCGAAATATTTTCTGAGACTGCCGTGTTTCGAATTGAACATTTCGGCATTGAACACTTGTTTTCTTAAGCGCTGCTGAACCCAATCACTCCCAAATTTGTTCAGAAACATCCGCTCGAATTCATTATAGATCCTGCACTTGTCTGTCATTTCTATTCCCCATAAGGCAGCATCTCTTGTTAGATACCCTGTTACAAACTGTATTCTTTGCTTGTCTGTCCAACTGTTCGGAAATACTCCAGAGAAGTTTCGCAAAAATACGATCGGGTGTATGTCACGTTTTTGCGGGTGAAAGGTTGGAAATGTTTTGTGTTTCAATACGCTTTCTTGCTGCATTTGGGTTATGAGAGTTGGTGGGCTGTTCACTTTAGTGTGGTTATGCACTGTGTCTGTCGGACGGTGGTATGACTTGTGATCAAGTGAATTGCTGTAATGAATTTGCCTATTGTCATTTCGGTATGGGGAGTGATTCCATTCGCTACCCATCGGATGTGAGGGACTTTCCACTTTGTTCTTTAGTGTCTGCACCTCTTCAATGACCTGCTGCGTCCATTGACGAAGTTCGCCTTATCTGTCCTAGCTCAGATAATACGGTGTCTCCCGATTTTCCTGGTTCCGCCAAAAGATCATAAGTAACTTCCGTTACTACTTCATTCAGTTCTGTCTTTACCTTTTTTTTCTATCAGATGGTCTTTGGTTTTTATCCACTCTGTGTAATGTTCGGATAACGCTTTGGCGTGAGCCTTTACCGTAACTTTTACCTACTCCTTTACTTGTTTCGTCAAATCATCCATGCATCTCCTTTCCCATATTAGTGACAACCAGTTTCACGGCGCAGACCTCCTTTGACATGGTATCACAATTACCCTTTAATGCTACAGTTTCAGTATGGTATGCTTCTACCTTGGCATTAATTTCACCCTTGGCAGCTGCTAGTGCTGCATCAAATTTACTAGATACCTTCTTGATCTCAGCCTCAACCTGTTTACGGATCTCAGTTTTTACTGCTTCGATTTGCCCACTTATTTCCGACTTGACCTTGCCCAATTGGGTATCAGATCAGTTTTCAAGTCGGTAGTTATTTCAGTTTTTACTTTGTCAAATTTTCTATTTACCACTTCAAATTTTTCATTTAACGCATCAAATTGTTTATTTAAATCGGTAAAAGCTCGCATTAGCTCTTTTTTGTTTTCCTCCTCTCGTTCAGCCCTCTCTCTTGCTTTTCGTTCCTTTTCTAACCGCAATTGTTCCTTTTCCTGATTTTTCCTTTTCCAACCGCAATTTTTCTTTTCCCTATCATCCAATTTTGGATTTGAAGGAGCATTGCATTCGTATCTACAGTTGGGTTGCTACCCGCGGGAATCATCTGAACTGTTTGGTCTGTGTCAGTCATATCACAGGCGTTAGCCTCAGCCTCCACTCGCATGCTAATTGCACGTGAGCGCAACGAATATTGAGTTCTGTTCATATCGTCACTATCACCTGCTGTCGGAATTAATTTCTGTTTACCCTCCGCCATTTCGCGGTGTCTGTTTGTCAACAGTATTACGTCAGCTACACGTGGTCTGCAACGCGGTTCGTCTGTCCTTTGCTTGTGACGTCAGGTCACGTGCTGTCTGTCAAGTATGGGAGTTGCAGTCGCGTAACAAACGATGGTGAACTGAAGCGGTGAAGACAAGATGGGAGACGGGCACACTAAAAAACTGAATTAGCACACAGCACTAGCATTTTACATGTAACCGGACGCCATTTTTACACATTGAAATCAAGACTCAACAATGAGATTTAGACACTACGTAGCAAATCCTACTAAAGTGGGACTAAAAATAATAATTTTAAACAGATTTTTTAAATGTGTATATGGAAATAAAAGGAAGAATGGTAATGTAGCTCGAAAGACAACTGTAGCCTACTACTGAAGCGTCACAACAGCATATGAAAATTTTTTCATAACACGTTTGCTGTCTTGAAAGTCGGCAACTGGATGTAAAATTTCTCAGTTATCCGCCGTCGGCTCGTCTTTCCTCTTTGAAATTTTCGTCCAGAATTTTTTAAGCGCACAGCGTGCACATGAAAAACAAATGTATGGTTAGATACATTTATATTAACAGCAAACACAACAGGACTGATTTTCGTGATTTCAGTTGAGTCCCTGTTCGGGTGCCATGTGTGGCGTTTTTTAAAAAAAATAATATTTATATTTTGATTAAATTATTATTCTCTTGGGAAGATTCAGAAATCTGTTGTGAGTTTTGCACCACTTCTTGGCGGGAAGAGCAAAACCTTTTCAAAAACTTAAGTACTGTTTGTGATAGTTTATATGTCACCCGAAATCATTTGCAGAAGGCGTAGCGCTCTCAGGATTAAGAACAGAGTTCGCATTGCCACTTAATTTATTTGTGTCGTGATCATGTTCGATCACGACCGGATATGAGTCATAGCAACTACGAACAGAGAAACCTAAGGGGCCAGACAGAGCTGGAAATTTTCTTGGCTGTACTACTCCACACGTTAAAAGAAATTGGATTTAAATCACAAACGAGGTACATGGGAATGCGCCTTCTGCCTTAACTACGACGTTTGCCGACATGCAGTCGGTCCCTGGTAGCTGTATGAAAACTATAAATACACCGTTATTTTTGTTGCCATCAATAGGCGATGGATAGCATAGAAATACTTTAACTAATAAGCAGGCACTACAGCATTTGAGAGAACAATAACCAATTTAACTACCTCAGTCAGTATTGCTAACAATGGGCTAAGTACAATTTCAATTTTCTATCTTGCTGCCCCCCCCCCCCCCCCATGAACCATGGACCTTGCCGTTGGTGGGGAGGCTTGCGTGCCTCAGCGATACAGATAGCCGTACCGTAGGTGCAACCACAACGGAGGGGTATCTGTTGAGAGGCCAGACAAACGTGTGGTTCCTGAAGAGGGGCAGCAGCCTTTTCAGTAGTTGCAAGGGCAACAGTCTGGATGATTGACTGATCTGGCCTTGTAACAATAACCGAAACGGCCTTGCCGTGCCGGTACTGCGAACGGCTGAAAGCAAGGGGAAACTACAGCCGTAATTTTTCCCGAGGGCATGCAGCTTTACTGTATGATTACATGATAATGGCGTCCTCTTGGGTAAAATATTCCGGAGGTAAAATAGTCCCCCATTCGGATCTCCGGGCGGGGACTACTCAAGAGGATGTCGTTATCAGGAGAAAGAAAACTGGCGTTCTACGGATCGGAGCGTGGAATGTCAGATCCCTTAATCGGGCAGGTAGGTTAGAAAATTTAAAAAGGGAAATGGATAGGTTGAAGTTAGATATTGTGGGAATTAGTGAAGTTCGGTGGCAGGAGGAACAAGACTTCTGGTCAGGTGACTACAGGGTTATAAACACAAAGTCAAATAGGGGTAATGCAGGAGTAGGTTTAATAATGAATAGGAAAATAGGAATGCGGGTAAGCTACTACAAACAGCATAGTGAACTCATTATTGTGGCCAAGATAGATACGAAGCCCACACCTACTACAGTAGTACAAGTTTATATGCCAACTAGCTCTGCAGATGACGAAGAAATTGAAGAAATGTATGATGAAATAAAAGAAATTATTCAGATTGTGAAGGGAGACGAAAATTTAATAGTCATGGGTGACTGGAATTCGAGTGTAGGAAAAGGGAGAGAAGGAAACATAGTAGGTGAATATGGATTGGGGGACAGAAATGAAAGAGGAAGCCGCCTGGTAGAATTTTGCACAGAGCACAACATAATCATAACTATCACTTGGTTTAAGAATCATGAAAGAAGGTTGTATACATGGAAGAACCCTGGAGATACTAAAAGGTATCAGATAGATTATATAATGGTAAGACAGAGATTTAGGAACCAGGTTTTAAATTGTAAGACATTTCCAGGGGCAGATGTGGACTCTGACCACAATCTACTGGTTATGACCTGTAGATTAAAACTGAAGAAACTGCAAAAAGGTGGGAATTTAAGGATACGGGACCTGGATAAACTGAAAGAACCAGAGGTTGTACAGAAATTCAGGGAGAGCATAAGGGAGCAATTGACAGGAATGGGGGAAATAAATACAGTAGAAGAAGAATGGGTAGCTCTGAGGGATGAAGTAGTGAAGGCAGCAGAGGATCAAGTAGGTAAAAAGACGAGGGCTAGTAGAAATCCTTGGGTAACAGAAGAAATATTGAATTTAATTGATGAAAGGAGAAAATATAAAAATGCAGTAAGTGAAACAGGCAAAAAGGAATACAAACGTCTCAAAAATGAGATCGACAGGAAGTGCAAAATGGCTAAGCAGGGATGGCTAGAGGACAAATGTAAGGATGTAGAGGCCTATCTCACTAGGGGTAAGATAGATACCGCCTACAGGAAAATTAAAGAGAACTTTGGAGATAAGAGAATGATTTGTATGAATATCAAGATCTCAGATGGAAACCCAGTTCTAAGCAAAGAAGGGAAAGCAGAAAGGTGGAAGGATTATATAGAGGGTCTATACAAGGGCGATGTACTTGAGGACAATATTATGGAAATGGAAGAGGATGTAGATGAAGATGAAATGGGAGATATGATACTGCGTGAAGAGTTTGACAGAGCACTGAAAGACCTGAGTCGAAACAAAGCCCCCGGAGTAGACAATATTCCATTGGAACTACTGACGGCGGTGGGAGAGCCAGTCCTGACAAAACTCTACCATCTGGTGAGGAAGATGTATGAGACAGGCGAAATACCCTCAGACTTCAAGAAGAATATAATAATTCCAATCCCAAAGAAAGCAGGTGTTGACAGATGTGTAAATTGCCGAACTATCAGCTTAATAAGTCACAGCTGCAAAATACTAACACGAATTCTTTACAGACGAATGGAAAAACTAGTAGAAGCCAACCTCGGGGAAGATCAGTTTGGATTCCGTAGAAACACTGGAACACGTGAGGCAATACTGACCTTTCGACTTATCTTAGAAGAAAGATTAAGGAAAGGCAAACCTACGTTTCTAGCATTTGTAGACTTAGAGAAAGCTTTTGACAATGTTGACTGGAATACTCTCTTTCAAATTCTAAAGGTGGCAGGGGTAAAATACAGGCAGCGAAAGGCTATTTACAATTTGTACAGAAACCAGATGGCAGTTATAAGAGTCGAGGGACATGAAAGGGAAGCAGTGGTTGAGAAGGGAGTGAGACAGGGTTGTAGCCTCTCCCCGATGTTATTCAATCTGTATATTGAGCAAGCAGTAAAGGAAACAAAAGAAACATTCGGAGTAGGTATTAAAATCCATGGAGAAGAAATAAAAACTTTGAGGTTCGCCGATGACATTGTAATTCTGTCAGAGACAGCAAAGGGCTTGGAAGAGCAGTTGAATGGAATGGACAGTGTCTTGAAAGGAGGATATAAGATGAACATCAACAAAAGCAAAACAAGGATAATGGAATGTAGCCTAATTAAGTCGGGTGATGCTGAGGGAATTAGATTAGGAAATGAGGCACTTAAAGTAGTAAAGGAGTTTTGCTATTTGGGGAGCAAAATAACTGATGATGGTCGAAGTAGAGAGGATATAAAATGTAGGCTGGCAATGGCAGGGAAAGCGTTTCTGAAGAAGAGAAATTTGTTAACATTCAGTATTGATTTAAGTGTCAGGAAGTCATTTCTGAAAGTATTCGTATGGAGTGTAGCCATGTATGGAAGTGAAACATGGACGATAAATAGTTTGGACAAGAAGAGAATAGAAGCTTTCGAAATGTGGTGCTACAGAAGAATGCTGAAGATTAGATGGGTAGATCACATAACTAATGAGGAAGTATTGAATAGGATTGGGGAGAAGAGAAGTTTGTGGCACAACTTGACCAGAAGAAGGGATCGGTTGGTAGGACATGTTCTGAGGCATCAAGGGATCACCAATTTAGTATTGGAGGGCAGCGTGGAGGGTAAAAATCGTAGAGGGAGACCAAGAGATGAATACACTAAGCAGATTCAGAAGGATGTAGGTTGCAGTAGGTACTGGGAGATGAAGAAGCTTGCACAGGATAGAGTAGCATGGAGAGCTGCATCAAACCAGTCTCAGGACTGAAGACCACAACAACAACAACAACATCTTGCTGGCTGTTTCTTTAAATAAAGTCCTTTAACTTCTTGGATATTTCATCTTAGATGCATACATAAATTCTTACATAACACTGAACAACAGTAATATTTCATAGTAACTGATTAGTGATTGCGCACCACGACACATACGCTTCCGCCGTCTTTAAAAAAAATATATCAGGACTGTGGTAACAGAAGAGGATTACAATTCTTCAGCTGTCAAAAAAGAAGAAAGGCAAAGTATCGTTATCGATACAATTTATGAAGAATTCGTATTCTGCGCCGTGGCGAGTAAGATATTCTTTGAAATATCAGGTGGTCGCTGCTCAGCGACGATCTAAGAAATTTTTACACAAATTGTATGGCTTTTATGAGCCTGCATGGTTAGATTATCGAATGTAAGTTTATTTAAGCTATCGAAACAGATACTAATATTACAGTCTACATCCACATCTATATGAAAACTCAGCAATTCACCATTAAGTGGCTGCCAGAGCGTTCTTCGAACCACTTTCAGACTATTTCTCTACCGCCGAGGGAAAAATTAACACTTAAATTCGAGATCCGATCTCTCTTACTTATTATACTGATCATTTTTCCCTAGTTAAGTTCGCGACAGTACAATATTTTCGCATTCAGAGGACAAAGTTGGTGATTGAAATTTCGTAACAAGATCTCGGCGCAATGATTGCCAACCCAGCTCGGTTATGATATCCCTGATACTCTCTCCCCTATTTCTCAGTAATACAAAACGTGCTGCCTTTCTTTGAATTTTTTCGTTGTCCTCCGTCAATCCCACCTGGTAAGCGACACATACAGCACAGAAATACTCTAGCAGAGGACGAACAAGCATGTGTAGGCACTCAATGTAGTGCGCTTTTTCCATCTTCTTAAGTGTTCTGCCAAAAAAAACGTAGTCTTTGGTTTGCTTTCCCCATAACAAAATCTATGTGACAGTTCCAACCTAAGTTGTTCGTAACTGTAACTTCTAGGTAGCTTGTCGAATTGACAGCGTTTTCATTCGTGTGATTTGTCTTGTAATCGAAATTTAACGGCTTTACTTTTGTACTCGTGTGGATAAACTCACTATTTGCTTATTGAGACAATTGTCACTTTTTGCATCACAGTGATATCGTGTCTGTCATTTTGCAGTGGGTTTTGATCTTCTGATGACCTTAGTAGACGGTAAATGACATCCTTATGTGCAAAAAATCTATGAAGAGTGCTCATATTATATCCTAAATGGTCTACGAAGATTAGGGACGGTAGATGATCTATATCACTTCCTTAGGCAACGCTGCGTATCATTTCTATTTTGCTCGATGATTTACAGTCGAGTACAACGTATTGTGACGTTTCTCACAGGAAATCACGAATCCAGTCACCAAACTGAAGCGATACTCCATAGGCACGCAATTTGATTAGAATTATCTTCTGAGGAACGGTGTCAGAAATCGAGACATATGGAATCAATTAGAGGTCCCCTGTCGGTAGCACTCATTACTTCGTGTGAATAAAGAGCTAACTGTGTTTCAAAAGACCGCTGGTGTTCTTTACGTTCGACCATACGAACGGATATCCAAACACGTAGTAAAATTGATGCCCATTTGATGTATGTTGCACCCTATCTTCATGGTGCTGTAATTTAATGGCCAGCAGAATACTAATCCGTAAGATTCATGAGTGATACAGTTTCTTCCCAAACAGAGATATCACTCCCAGCTGTCTACGCCGGTCAATAGGATAATAATACTGCTGTCATTCCCGTATTATTGACGTGGCCTAAGGACCTATCAGATGGCCCTCTGATTGTTATTTCCGATTAGAGACAGAGCGGTAAGTGGGCTAATACGAAAACTTGTGTATGCGTAATGCATTATGCACGATTCTTCTTATTCAGACAGGTATCTTTTTAAATGTTTTTATTGCAAAATATAGAACAAAGTGATGAAGTAGTTAAAACGTGTCATATTCGGAAAGAGCACTATTGAACTGCCGTCCATATAAATTTTTCCATGGGTTTCCTAAATAATTATAGTTGATACCAATTTGTTGCGTTTAAGAGGGATAAATCATTGCTGTCAAGTCAGAACTCGTGCACTGTCAGTAATAACTTCGATGTCGACGAGGCGATAATCACTAATCATACAGTGCTTTCTTTATTTACTTACATTTACAAGAGCACATTATTTTATGTGTGTGAAAGGTTTTACCCATAACAAGATACTCTTTCATCCTGGAATTGCTGTTATTTGAGGTCTCGTATGATTGGAAGATGTAACTTAGTACTTCACTTGTTTCAGTTACAACGAATCACTTGGAAATGAGCCTAAGGCGTTGAAATTGTTTTGAGTAAGAATAACAAAGTATTATTGGAGCGGAGGCGAAATGTCCGTTAGGCATTTCCTGCACACAATCACAGAATGTAAAACAACTTGGAAAATTAATTACCCACAAACGTAATTCCAGTCTCTTGGCGCCTTCTTGAACGTTGTTGTTGCTATTTCTGTAGTTGTCACTAGCGTGGTCTTCAGTCCCAAGACTAGTTTGATACAGCTCTTCATGTTGCTCTGTCTTGTACAAGCCACCTCTTCTCTACATAGCTAACATCCATTTAAACGTGTTTACTGCAATCGAGTCTTGGTCTGCTTCAACAGTTTTTATCCCCCTTCTTCCACTCTTAACTATTACCAAACTGGGCGATTCCTTGCTGACTCAGGAAGTGACGTATCAACGGATCCCCTCTTTCAGTCAGATTGTGTTACAGGCTTCTCTTTTCCCCAGTTTTAGTACCTCCTCATTAATTATTCGATCTATCCCTTTGATCTTCACCGTTCTTCTGTACCAGCACGTTCTAAAAGCTTACATCCCATTCTTTTCTGAACTGTTTCTCGTCTACATTTAACTTCCGTGCAACGTCACACTCCAGAGAAGACACTTAAGAAAGGACTTCCTAACAATGAAATTAATAGTCGATGTTAATAAATTTCTTGCTATTTCCAGTGTACATTTTATATTCTCTCTACTTCGGCGACCATCAGTTGTTTTACTGCCCAAATAGTAATACTCATCTACTACTTTTAATGTCTCATTTTCTAATCCAATTCCCTTAGCGTCGTCATATTTCATTTGACTTCATCCCATTACTACTGTTTGACTTTCGTTGACGTTCATCTTAAAACCTCTTTTCAAGACTCTATCCATCCACAATGAATTAATGAAAACCCCGTAACCGTTGAACTGATCCAAGTTCATTGTTGTCTCTGGCAGAATTTGTCATAGCCAACCTTGAAAGGGAACCTCATATTGTCCAAACTGAATGTATTAATGTATTCTAATTGGCCCTATTATCTGAATGGATTATACAGCTCTCAAAATAATGAATTATGAACTTAATGACAACTAAATGGAATAAAAATCACAATTAATTCGGTTTTTTACGCTAAAGTGACACATAAATCATCTGACAAACGATAGTAATACTAAAGTAAAAGGTTGGCAAAACAGACAAAAGGGTCTGGTGTAAGATTCTAATAATGGTGTACTGCAGTCGAGAAGTTGTACCTTGACTGGTGAGATGTTAGTATAAAAGACAGATAGAACCAGAGAAGGAATACAGTCCATCTGTGACCAAAGCTTAAAGCAAATTTGTCATTCGAACCGGAATGCAAATCGTCCGATTGACGCTTGAGGTTACTGAAACGGCTTTATTGTCACTACGAATCATCTTGCTGTCGTGGCTCGATTTCACCATATCAGTGTGCAGGTGGAGGCTGAAGCGGCTGCAGAATTAGTCATTCGTAGAGCTCCAATGAGCCACGCCTGCGGCTTAATTCGAGTCAGCCCGAAATCATTCCCTCAGCTCATCTGCTTGTAGGTGGACCCTGGCGGTGAGGCAGGCAAGCAAGGAGACGTCTGACGGTGAAGGTTCCCGGAGATAAAGAAGTTTAAGAGTCCAATGCCGAAAATGTAATGAATTTGCACCGACTGATTCTTAATCGGAAAGTTTGTATTTCTGCGTTTTGCGCACTTTGTTTGAATTGTCTGGGATACAGATATTCCGTGTGCCGACCAGTAAAAAGAATTCTTAAAAGATGTTGTTCCCCCTCCCTGAGTTTTCTTCGGGCAGTTAACCAGTAACACATTTCCACCATTTAGTGCTGAAAAACGGCATCCCACTCTCTCTCTCTCTCTCTTTCTGTGGCCAATCCAATGAACTGGGACCTCGGAAGCACAGTCGAGTTTCTCAGCTTTTTACGTTTGTTCACATTAGTGCGTAGCCTGGACGTTGCTAAGAACAGCATTTCGCCTCTTTCCACGGTCGAGGCGTAAAACAATCGCTGCCGGAGGCCTTGAGCTATGGGATATTGTATCTATGTTGCCTGTGTGGTGTCCGGCATCTACACTACTGGTCATTAAAGTTGCTACACCACGAACTTGACGAGCTACAGACGTGAAATTTAACCGACAGGAAGAAGATGCTGTGATATGCAGATGATTAGCTTTTCAGAGCATTCACACAAGGTTGGCGCCGGTGGCGACACCTACAACGTGCTGACACGAACAAAGTTTCCAACCGATTTCTCACACACAAACAGCAGTTGACCGGCGTTGCCTGGTGAAACGTTGTTGAGATGCCTCGTGTAAGGAGGAGGAATGCGTACCATCACGTTTCCGACTTTGATAAAGGTCGGATTTTAGCCTATCGCGATTGCGGTTTATCGTATCGCGACATTGCTGCTCGCGTTGGTCGAGATCCAATGACTGTTAGCAGAATATGGAAACGGTGGGTTCAGGAGGATAATACGGAACGCCGTGCTGGATCCCAATGGCCTCGTATCACTGGCAGTCGAGATGATAGGCATGGCTGTAACGGATCGTGCAGCCGCATCTCGGTCCCTAAGTCAACAGATGGGGACGTTTGCAAGACAACAACCATCTGCACGAACAGTTCGACGACGTTTGCAGCAGCATGGACTATCAGCTCGGAGACCATGGCTGCGGTTGCCCTTGACGCTGCATCACAGACAGGAGCGCCTGCGATGCTGTACTCAACGGCGAACCTGGATGCACGAATGGCAAAACATCCATTTTTTCAGATGAATCCAGGTTCTGTTTACAGCATCGTGATGGTCGCATCCGTGTTTGGCAACATCGCGGTGAACGCACATTGGAAGCGTGTATTCGTCATCCCCATACTGGCGTAACACCTGACGTGATGGTATGGGGTGTCATTGGTTACAAGTCTCGGTCACCTCTTGCTCGCATTGACGGCACTTTGGACAGTGGACGTTACGATGTGTTACGACCCGTGGCTCTACCCTTCATTCGATCCCTGCGAAACCCTACATTTCAGCAGGATAATGCAGGACCGCATGTTTTAGGTCCTGTACGGGCCTTTCTGGATACAGAAAATGTTCGACTGCTGCCCTGGCCAGCACATTCTCCAGATCTCTCACCAATTGAAAACGTCTGGTCAATGGTCGCCGAGCAACTGGCTCATCACAATACGCCAGTCACTACTCTTGATGAACTGTGGTATCGTTTTGAAGCTGCATGTGCAGCCGTACCTGTACACGCCATCCAAGCTCTGTTTGACTCAATGGTCAGGCGTATCAAGGCCGTTATTACGGCCAGAGGTGGTTGTTCTGGGTACTGATTTCTCAGGATCTATGCACCCAAATTGCGTGAAAGTGTAATCACATGTCCGTTATAGTATAATATATTTGTCCAATGAATACCCGTGTATCATCTGCATTTCTTCTTGGTGTAGCAATTTTAATGGCCAGTAGTGTAGATGCAGCATGTCAAAAGGGAAGCCTGGTCAAGATATCGGCATTGACGTGCGGACCTCCTGGTGCGCCCTTTCTGCAATATCACGCAGGGTTGTCCCTCTGTTCAGCTACGGAGTCTCGCTGCTCACATGAAGGCAGGCAGCTCACCCTAGTGTGCTTTGAAATAGTTTCATATTTATACCCCATGAAAATATGAATAAAAATGTAAATTAATATAATTAGTTACTGACAGTCACCGGTACTACACTGAAGAGCCTAGTGTCGTGTAGGGACCCCGCAATCACACAGAAGTATAGCAATCCTGGAAGTGTGGAGTGTCGCATTGTCCTGATGGAATCATTCAAACCCGTCGGAATGCGGAATGGACATCAATGGAGCCAGGTGATCAGACAAGATGCTTACTTACGTGTCAATTGTCAGAGTCGTATCTAGACGCATCAGAGGTCCCACATCACTCCAACTGCACACGTTCCACACCATTACAGAGCCTCCACCAGCTTGTACAGTCCCATGCTGACATGCAGGTTCCATTGATTCATGAGTTTGTCTCCATACCAGTACGTATCCATCCGCTCGATACAATTTGAAACGAGACTCATCCGACCAGGCAACATGTTATCAGTCATCAATGCTTCCAGTCCAGTGTCGGTGTTGACCGGTCCAGGCGAGGTGTAAAGCTTTGTGTCGTGTAGTCATCAAGGGTACACGAGTGAGCCTTCGGCTCCGAAAGCAAACATCGATGATGTTTCGTTGAATAGTTCCCATGCCGTTGGCCCAGCACTTAAATCTGCAGCAATTTGCGGAAGCGTTGTACTTTGTCAGGTTGAACGATTATCTATTCAGTCGTCGTTCGTCCCGCTCTTGCATGATCTTATCCGGCCGCAGCGATGTCGGAGATCTGATGTTTTACCGGATTCCTGATATTCACGGTACACTCGTGAAATTGTCGTACGGGAAAATCACCAGTTCATCGCTATCTCGGAGATGTTGGTTCCTATTGCTCGTGCGCCGACTATAACACCACGTTCAAATACACTTAAATCTTGATAACTTCCCATTGTAGTAGCAGTAACCGATCTAACAACGGCACCAGAAACTTGTTGCCTTACCTAGGCGGTGCCGACCGCAGCGCCGTATTCCGCCTGTTTACACATCTCTGTATTTGAATGCGCTTGCCTATACCAAAATCCTCGGCGCTTCAGTGAAGAATGCATATCACTTGTTGGAGGTGATTAGTTATTCCAATCTAATTGGTCTTTACACTTAGATAACCTGACATGGCATTGACTCACAAGTCGTTGGAAGCCCCACCAGAAATAGTGAATCATCCTGTCTGTACAGTCAGCCGCAGCTGCTAAAGTGCTGCCGTGCAGGATTTTGTGCGTGAAACCACTTCTCTATTACAAGATTTTAAACATGTTTGCAACAGCAACTGTTGAAATTCTTCACGATAAAGGAAGACAGCCAAAAACAGTTGCAGGATAAAAATTTATTAAAATTCTTGACCAAGGTTTCGGTACATATAAATATACCTTCATCAGAAGTAAAAAATCCTGAACAGGAAGACACTTTCATTAGAAAAGCCTTAGCATCGGATGTGAGAAACACAAAAGCTTAAGTAATAGTGAAGTTACCAGAATAATACAGGCATAAAATCATTAGTTGCTTACTAAAATTACATCATGCAATGGATATTAATAAAACAATTGTGCCAAAGGCGTCGTCAATAATTAAGACATCTTCTCCATTTGTACAACATGACTATGGGCACAGGGTCAAAGCGAACAGTTTAGCACCATTACTTCGCCTATGGACTATCGAGACAAGAGTGTGAAAGCACTAGGGCAGATGGTTTCGCCGAGAGAGGGCACTTGTATGTGCCAGACACTCGCGCATATTAAAATCCATGAATACATACATAAGTGCATCAAAAATTATTAAAAGTTGTGTTAATTCAAACTTTCTGTCTTAATAAATAAAACATATCAGACCATTTAAAAACATTTATGTAAAACAGAAAATATAGAAACAATTTACGTGTGTCCTAGTGTCAAACAGATAAAGCTTGCGCTATGGAACATCAAACGAGAGACGGCACTAGTGTAATGCGCGAGAATAGGCGGTGAAATACATACTAGCGAAAACAACCAAAATGTTATAATAAAACGAAACCATCTGTCTTTGTGAATAAAAACATACTAGTCAATTAACCACACATACACATCGAAAATCAGAAACAACAAACATCAAAAATAGATACGTAAAATCCCAACAAGACAGGAAAAGCGTATTTCACCGGCATCAACAAGCAAGAAAACTAACTTCTAGTCCGCCCGACTATATTACATTAAGGCAAAGAGGGTTTTGAAACTGTCTAAAAAATTTTTGTTTCTAAGCTGCACCTGTTCATTAAGAACAAAACCATCTTTTAGAGACAGATGCTTGAAAATCTCTAATTCTTCGAGCAAGTCCAGTTTGTAACCTTTATTAGCTCCATGAAGCAACTCTACGTCGTCCAGTTCACGTGGCGTATGCTGTAAGAGCAATAGATGTTTGGCAAACGTGGAATTATGTAAGTTTTCCCCATTTTTACCTAACATGTGTTCTTTATACCTAACTTTAATGGGTCTACCTGTCTGTCCAATGTAATAGTTTGGGCAGTCGTTACAAGTAATTTTATATACACCGGACTTAGTGCCGAGTTCTTCCCCTGCTCCAATGGTATGAATTACTCTTTGTTTCAGGCTATTATTTACGGAAAATGCAACTTTGTAACCGTATTGTTTCTGTAAAAGTCTTCTTATCTTACATGAAAGGTTCCCCAAAAATGGAATAGAAATAAAGTTATTACCCTCATTCTTTTTCGCCCTGTTATCTCCTAAAGTTGAACATTTTGCATCCTCGCGCATTACACTAGTGCCGTCTCTCGTTTGATGTTCCATAGCGCAAGGTTTATCTGTTTGACACTAGGACACAGGTAAATTGTTTCTATATTTTCTATTTTACATAAATGTTTTTAAATGGTCTGATATGTTTTATTTATTAAGACAGAAAGTTTGAATTAACACAACTTTTAATAATTTTTGATGCACTTATGTATGTATTCATGGATTTTAATATGCGCGAGTGTCTGGCACATACAAGTGCCCTTTCTCGGCGAAACCATCTGCCCTAGTGCTTTCACACTCTTGTCTCGATAGTTCATAGGCGAAGTAATGCTGCTAAACCGTTCGCTTTGACCCTGTGCCCATAGTCATGTTGTACGAGGGTCAGTCAAAAAGTAATGCCTCCTATTTTTTTTTCTACGTTTAATTGTCAGGAAATTTAAATGCAATTACATAGGTTGAAAACCACAACATTGAGGATCATTTTGTCATTTTTCAATGTAATCTCCGCCCATCTCTACAGTTTTGGTCCATCTTTGAACAAGGGCATGTATCCCAGCACGGTAAAAATCACAGCTCTGCTTCCTAAGCCATTGACACACGGATGTTTTGACGGCCTCCTCATCTTCAAAATGAATCCCACGATGAGCTTCTTTTAGTGGCGCGAACAGATGGAAGTCTGACGGTGCCAGGTCAGGGCTGTATGGGGGATGAGGCAAAACTTCCCATCCAATTTTGACAATCTCGTCAGAGGTGTGACGGCTGGTGTGTGGTCTTGCATTGTCATGCAAAAGAAGAACATCTACCATTGATTTTGTTGGGCGAACTCGCTGAAGACGTGCTTTAAGTTTGTTGAGGGTTGTGACGTATTGAACAGAATTTGTTGTGCATCCCTGCTCCAAAAAATCAACCAGAATCACACCCTCTGTATCCCAGAAAACTGTTGCCATAACTTTCCCTGCCGATCGCACAGTTTTGAATTTTTTCTTCCTCGGCGAGCTTGTGTGACGCCACTCCATTGACTGCCTCTTTGATTCGGGTTCAAAAAAATGCACCCATGTTTCGTCCCCGGTCACAATTTTTTTCAGAAACTCATCTCCCTCCAAACGGAAGCGCTGCAAGTGTTGGGAGGCTATTGTTTTCCTTGCCTCTTTATTCTGATCGGTTAACATTCTTGGAACCCACCGTGCACAAACTTTTGAGTACCCCAATTGTTTAATAATCGTGATCACACTGCCTTTACTAAGAGAAATAATGCGACACACTTCATCTGCAGTCACCCGACGGTCACCACGAATGATGTCATCAACTTGCTGAATGTTGTGTGGAGTCACTGCACTCACCGGCCTGCCGCTCCGATTTTCGTCAGTCAACGGTGTTTGCCCTTCAGCTTCCTTACAACGACGAACCCATCGTCTAACAGTGCTGACATCCACTGTCACAACACCATACACCTTCTTCAGTCTTTCATGAATGCGTATGGGCGTTTCACCTTCTGCATTCAAGAATTCAATCACACAACGCTGTCTCAAACGAACATCGATGTCGGCCATCTTACAAACTTCTGCTGTGCTGCCACCTGTTGACACAGAAAGTTACTACTGCAGTGGATTGCAGAAGAAGGTTTGAGGAATGGCGCCAAATTCAAATTTTTCACTTTACTTAATTTCTTTAAGTAGAAAAAAAATGGGAGGCATTGCATTTTGACCGACCCTCGTACAAATGGAGAAGATGTCTTAATTATTGACGACGCCTTTGGCACAATTGTTTTACTAATCTCCGTTGCATGATGTAATTTTAGTAAGTTACTAAAGATTTTATGCCTGTATTACTCTGGTAACTTCACTATTACTTAAGCTTTTGTGTTTCTCACTTCCGATGCTAAGGCTTTTCTAATGAATGTGTTCCTGTTCAGGATTTTTTACTTCTGATGAAGGTATATTTATATGTACCGAAACCTTGGTCAGGAATTTTAATAAATTTTTATCCTGCAACCGTTTTTGGCTGTCATCCTTTATCGTGAAGAATTTCAACAGTTGCTGTTGCAACCATGTTTAAAATCTTGAAATATGCACCTGTTCAGGTTTCAAAGGCTGTTTCGAAATACATGGACATCTCATTTAAAATCCTGAAAACGGGTATGGCTATTGACTTCACTAAACAGTGTGAGAGACGTCATTTGACACCGAATTACGTGAAGGCTTTTATCAATGTGAAACAGTGTAAGAAGGTTCCGTCTACTAAAGCAAAACTGTTGAAACAAATTATGAGTGACAGAATCAGTGACCTTTATAAGAAGAAAGATAAACTAAATGAAGAAGCTTACTCTTTGTATCTCTTTATTACTAGAACTTTTAGAGATTATTTTAACTTTCACGTAGACAGTATTTGGAATGGTGTTAATGAGTGGTTACAAAATCGTAGGGTTGACATTCAGCGTAGGCACGATTTTAAACTTCAGAAGCTAGATAATGCTAACCATAAATCTAATGTTGTTCATGCACAAAGAACCGTCAATTGTGAACACAAATTTTTTGACAGAGTACTAAATAAAACTTCCATAAGCTTTACTCCTCAAGAAAGCGCCATGCTTGCGAGAGGTTTTAAATACAATTTCATGCCTAGTCTTAACGGCCCTAAAGTGGTAGATAATTTTATTGTTGACCTTAAAGTTGGTCTTGACACCGTAAGAATAGTAAAATCCCAACAAAATAGGATTGCTCACGAATGTAGCGCAATTTTAGAAAGAGAGGTCAATTCGGTAAAAAACAATGACTTAAAACAGAGAAGCGGTAGCATTATTACTAGTATTAACCGTAAATTAAAAAATAATGAGGCTCTTATCACTAAATCTGATAAAGGAAATTCGCCTGTTGTAGCCTATAAAAGTGAATATATTGCTAAAACTTTGGCTTTTTTCGATGAAAATGGGATATTTGAAATCGAGCAGGATCCTACCACTACATTACAAAAGCAAATTAGGGATATGTTAAGAAAAACTAAACATCTTATGAAAGAGTTTCAAAAGAAAACTTTAATTAATATGAACCCTAGAGCATCTATGCTTAGAAGTCAGTTTAAGGTACACAAAAGTCAACACCCATTTCGTCCCATCGTTAACGGAATAAAGAGTCTACATCATAAACTAACGAGATTCTTACACACTAAAATTAAAGAAGCCTTTGTTTTTGGAAATAATTATTCTGTTAAAAATAGTGCTGAGGTAATAAACAAGCTAAAATCGATAGAGATCTCTTCTTCCTCGCGTTTGGTTTCTTTTGACGTCGTAAGTTTATACACTAATGTTCCAGTGGATATCACTCTTAAGATTATTGAAGATAACATTCGACAACATAGAACTCTAAGTGAGCTACAGTTGTCGGAACTTATGTCACTACTGCAGGTTGTACTAGATTACAATTACTTTCAGTTTAATGGCAAAATGTATGAGCAACCATTCGCCTTAGCCATGGGTTGCCCGTTAGCTGGTATCTTAGTTGACATCTTTGTGAATGCGTTAGAAGAAAATTTCTTCAAAAACAATCCTGCGTTGGGTCATATGATTCCTTTCTACGCTCGTTATGTTGATGATATACTCATAATATTTCAAGGGAGTGACCAAGATCTACAACAACTGCTTCATGTTTTCAACAGTTTTCACGAGAAAATGAAATTCACAAAAGAGATACAAAACAATGAGAGAGAACTCCATTTTCTCGACTTGAAACTTAAGTTATCGGATAACACTATTAGCTTCGACATTTTTCGTAAAGAAACTTTTTCTGATAATATTATTCCAGTAGATCCTTGTCATCCTCAAACTCACAAAATCGCCTTCTTTCATTCTGCAGTTCATCGTGCTGTGAGCACACCTTTAGCACAGAATTGTTTAGAAAAAGAAATATCTTTATTAAAATCAATGGCTACTAACAATGGATACGACCAAATTGTTAAGAAATTGTTAAGAAAAAAACAGCTGTAAAATGTTCAACTTTAGGAGATAACAGGGCGAAAAAGAATGAGGGTAATAACTTTATTTCTATTCCATTTTTGGGGAACCTTTCATGTAAGATAAGAAGACTTTTACAGAAACAATACGGTTACAGAGTTGCATTTTCCGTAAATAATAGCCTGAAACAAAGAGTAATTCATACCATTTGAGCAAGGGAAGAACTCAGCACTAAGTCCGGTGTATACAAAATAACTTGTAACGACTGCCCAAACTACACTCCTGGAAATTGAAATAAGAACACCGTGAATTCATTGACCCAGGAAGGGGAAACTTTATTGACACATTCCTGGGGTCAGATACATCACATGATCACACCGACAGAACCACAGGCACATAGACACAGGCAACAGAGCATGCACAATGTCGGCACTAGTACAGTGTATATCCACCTTTCGCAGCAATGCAGGCTGCTATTCTCCCATGGAGACGATCGTAGAGATGCTGGATGTAGTCCTGTGGAACGGCTTGCCATGCCATTTCCACCTGGCGCCTCAGTTGGACCAGCGTTCGTGCTGGACGTGCAGACCGCGTGAGACGACGCTTCATCCAGTCCCAAACATGCTCAATGGGGGACAGATCCGGAGATTTTGCTGGCCAGGGTAGTTGACTTACACCTTCTAGAGCACGTTGGGTGGCACGGGATACATGCGGACGTGCATTGTCCTGTTGGAACAGCAAGTTCCCTTGCCGGTCTAGGAATGGTAGAACGATGGGTTCGATGGCGGTTTGGATGTACCGTGCACTATTCAGTGTCCCCTCGACGATCACCAGTGGTGTACGGCCAGTGTAGGAGATCGCTCCCCACACCATGATGCCTGGTGTTGGCCCTGTGTGCCTCGGTCGTATGCAGTCCTGATTGTGGCGCTCACCTGCACGGCGCCAGACACGCATACGACCATCATTGGCACCAAGGCAGAAGCGACTCTCATCGCTGAAGACGACACGTCTCCATTCGTCCCTCCATTCACGCCTGTCGCGACACCACTGAAGGCGGGCTGCACGATGTTGGGGCGTGAGCGGAAGACGGCCTAACGGTGTGCGGGACCGTAGCCAAGCTTCATGGAGATGGTTGCGAATGGTCCTCGCCGATACCCCAGGAGCAACAGTGTCCCTAATTTGCTGGGAAGTGGCGGTGCGGTCCCCTACGGCACTGCGTAGGATCCTACGGTCTTGGCGTGCATCCGTGCGTCGCTGCGGTCCGGTCCCAGGTCGACGGGCACGTGCACCTTCTGCCGACCACTGGCGACAACATCGATGTACTGTGGAGACCTCACGCCCCACGTGTTGAGCAATTCGGCGGTACGTCCACCCGGCCTCCCGCATGCCCACTATACGCCCTCGCTCAAAGTCCGTCAACTGCACATACGGTTCACGTCCACGCTGTCGCGGCATGCTACCAGTGTTAAAGACTGCGATGGAGCTCCGTATGCCACGGCAAACTGGCTGACACTGACGGCGGCGGTGCACAAATGCTGCGCAGCTAGCGCCATTCGACGGCCAACACCGCGGTTCCTGGTGTGTCCGCTGTGCCGTGCCTGTGATCATTGCTTGTACAGCCCTCTCGCAGTGTCCGGAGCAAGTATGGTGGGTCTGACACACCGGTGTCAATGTGTTCTGTTTTCCATTTCCAGGAGTGTATTACATTGGACAGACAGGTAGACCCATTAAAGTTAGGTATAAAGAACACATGTTAGGTAAAAATGGGGAAAACGTACATAATTCCACGATTACCGAACATCTATGGCTCTTACAGCATACGTCACGTGAACTGGACGACGTAGAGTTGCTTCATGAAGCTAATAAAGGTTACAAACTGGACTTGCTCGAAGAATTAGAGACTTTCAAGCATCTGTCTCTAAAAGATGGTTTTGCTCTTAATGAACAGGTGCAGCTTAGAAACAAAATTTTTTTAGACAGTTTCAAAACCCTCCTTGCCTTAATGTAATATAGTCTGGCTGACTAGAAGTTAGTTTTCTTGCTTGTTGATGCCGGTGAAATACGCTTTTCCTGTCTTGTTGGGATTTTACGTATCTGTTTTTGATGTTTGTTGTTTGTGATTTTCGATGTGTATGTGTGGTTAATTGACTTGTATGTTTTTATTCACAACGACATATGGTTTCGTTTTATTATAACATTTTGGTTGTTTTCGCTAGTATGTATTTCACCGCCTATTCTCGCGCATTACACTAGTGCCGTCTCTCGTTTGATGTTCCATAGCGCAAGCTTTATCTGTTTGACACTAGGACACACGTAAATTGTTTCTATATTTTCTGTTTTACATAAATGTTTTTAAATGGTCTGATATGTTTTATTTATTAAGACAGAAAGTTTGAATTAACACAACTTTTAATAATTTTTGATGCACTTATGTATGTATTCATGGATTTTAATATGCGCGTGTGTCTGGCACATACAAGTGCCCTCTCTCGGCGAAACCATCTGCCCTAGTGCTTTCACACTCTTGTCTCGATAGTCCATAGGCGAAGTAATGGTGCTAAACTGTTCGCTTTGACCCTGTGCCCATAGTCATGTTGTACAAATGGAGAAGATGTCTTAATTATTGACGACGCCTTTGGCACAATTGTTTTATTAATCTCCATTGCATGATGTAATTTTAGTAAGTTACTAAAGATTTTATGCCTGTATTACTCTGGTAACTTCACTATTACTTAAGCTTTTGTGTTTCTCACTTCCGATGCTAAGGCTTTTCTAATGAATGTGTTCCTGTTCAGGATTTTTTACTTCTGATGAAGGTATATTTATATGTACCGAAACCTTGGTCAAGAATTTTAATAAATTTTTATCCTGCAACTGTTTTCGGCTGTCATCCTTTATCGTGAAGAACTTCTCTATTACTTACCATAAATGTTCGATGGGTGGCCACTTCATTGTCCGGAACGTTCTTCGAATCAGCCGCTAACAACTGTCACCCATTGGCATAATACATTATCATCCGTAAAAATTCCGTCTTTATTTGGAAACATGAAGTTCACGAATAGTTGAAAATGGTCTCCAAATAGACGATCACAATCATTTCCAGTGAATGATCCATTAACATCACACAACACGATTGTAGAGCCACCACCAGCTCGCACAGTCCCTTGCTGACAACTTAAATCTACGGCTTCGTGGGGTTTGTGCCCCACTCGAACCCTACCACCAATTCTTACCAACTGAATCGGGACTCAGCTGATAAGACCACGGTTTTCCAATCGCCTGGGGTCTAATCGATAATGTGACGAGCCCAGGAGAGGCGCTGCAGGCAATGTCGTCCTTTTACTAAAGGCACTCGAGTCGGTCATCTGCCATCACAGCCCATTAACGCCAAATTTCGCCGCACTGTCCTAACGGATACATTCACCTTACGTCGCACAGTGATTTCTGCAGTTATTTCACGCATTGTTGCTTGTCTGTCTGCTCTACGCAAGTGCCGCTGCTCTCGGTCGGTAAGTGAAGGCCGTCGGCCACTGTGTTGCCCGCGGTGAGAGTTAATGCCTGAAATTTGATATTCTCAGCACAGTCTTGACAGTGAGGATTTCGGAATACTGAATTCCTTATCGCCTTCCGAAATGGAATATCCGATGCGTCTAGCTCCAACTACTATTCCACGTTATAAGTGTATTAACAACTGTCATGCGGCTATGTTCATGTCAGAAACCTTTTCACGTGAGATCTCTAAGTACAAATGACAGCTTCACAAATGCACTATCCTCTTATATATTGTGTACGCTACAGTACCGCCATCTGTATGTGTACATATCGGTGTGCCATTAGTTTGGTCACATAGTTGTATATTCTGATTTTATGTTAGTTACAGGTCAGTATTGGTAAAAAGGCTTTTGTTTCTTCTCTCAGAACTACAACTTCTTTTCCAAATTTCTCCTAGTCTTTCTTCACAGCTTGCTCAGTGAACAGACTAAACACGACCAGCGAGGATCTAAAACTCTTTCGGACTCCCCTCTCAACTGCTGCTTGCTTTTCCATGTCCTTCAGCTCTTATAGCTACATTCTATTCTATACAGTTTGTGAATAACCTTTTGCTCCCTGTACTTTATCCCTGCTACATCAAAAGTTTCAAGCAGTGTAGTCCAAAAACATTGTCAAATGTTTCTATAAACGTACAAACTCTAAAACTCTATAGAAGGGAATTTGCAGCTATCTTCTAAGATAAGTCATACACTATTGGCCATTAAAATTGCTACACCAAGAAGAAATGCAGATGAGAAACGGGTATTCATTGGACAAATATATTATACTAGAACTGACAAGGGATCACATTTTCACGCAGTTTGGGTGCATAGATCCTGAGAAATCAGTACCCAGAACAACCACCTCTGGCCGTAAAACAACGGCCTTGATACGCCTGGGCATTGAGTCAAACAGAACTTGGATGGCGTGTACAGGTACAGCTGCCCATGCAGCTACAACACGATACCACAGTTCATCAAGAGTAGTGACTGGCGTACTGTGACGAGGCAGTTGCTCGGCCACCATTGACCAGACGTTTTCAGTTGGTGAGAGACCTGGAGAATGTGCTGGCCAGGGCAGCAGTCCAACATTTTCTGTATCCAGAATGGCCCCTACAGGACCTGCATCGTGCGGTCGTGCATTATCCTGCTGAAATGTAGTGTTTCGGAGGGATCGAATGAAGGGTAGAGCCACGGGTCGTAACATATTTGAAATCTAACGTCCCCTGTTCAAAGTGCCGTCAATGCGAACAACAGGTGACAGAGACGTGTAAGCAATGGCGTCCCATACCATCACGCCGGGTGATACGCCAGTATGGCGATGACGAATACACGCTTCCAATGTGCGTTCACCGCGATGTCGCCAAACACGGATACGACCATCATGATGCTGCAAACAGAACCTGAATTCATCCGAAAAAATGACGTTTTGCCATTCGTATGCCCAGGTTCGTCGTTGAGTGCAACATCGTAGGCACTCCTGTCTGTGATGCAGCGTCAAGGGCAACCGCAGCCATGGTCTCCGAGCTGATAGTCCATGCTGCTGCAAACGTCGTCGAACTGTTCGTGCAGATGGTTGTTGTCTTGCAAACGTCCCCATCTACTGACTCAGGGATCGAGACGTGGCTGCACGATCCGTTACAGCCATACGGATAAGACGCCTGTCATCTCGACTGCTAGTATTACGAGGCCGTTGGGATCCAGCACGGCGTACCGTATTACCCTCCTGAACCCATCGATTCCATATTCTGCTAACAGTCATTGGATCTCGACCAACGCGAGCAGCAATGTCGCGTTACGATAAACGGCAAACGCGATAGGCTACAATCCGACCTTTATCAAAGTCGGAAACGTGATGGTACGCATTTCTCCTCCTTACACGAGGAATCACAACAACGTTTCACCAGGCAACGCCGGTCAACTGCTGTATGTGTATGAGAAATCGCTTGGAAACTTTCCTCATGTCAGCACGTTGTAGGTGTCGCCACCGGCGCCAACCTTGTGTGAATGCTCTGAAAGGCTAATCATTTGCATATCCATATCACAGCATCTTCTTTCTGTCGGTTAAATTTCGCGTCTGTATGACGTCATCTTCGTGGTGTCGCAATTTTAATGGTCAGTAGTGTAGTATTGCGTCACTATTTCCTACATTTCTCTGGAACAGATCTTCCGTGAGGTCAGCTACTACGAATTTGTCTATTCTTGTCTAAATATTTACTGCCAGTATTTTGTGACCATTACTTATTAAACTGATAATTAAATTAACATTCACACCTTTTACTACCCGCCTTTTTAGAATTGCAATTATTCCACTCTTCATGAGGTCTGAGGGTATCCCAAGATCTTAGTTACTCCTTAAAATTTATATACCCTTAAATGTTACGTACTGTCCACTGAATTTCAGTCAGATGTGGTAATCAAAGAAAAACATACACATTTAGTCTCGGCTGAGATACACACAGTTTAACAATAAAATTAGATTGTAGCAATTTTGGGATCCCATTCCTTCCAGTTTACGTACCAATTATTTCTTTGTATTCAGTTTCTTTTACCGCATTCAGTTGCAGATTGTATTAAATACTTTATCGCTCACCGTGTGTCAGCACGAGTGGCATTGAATAACTAGTCGCAGAATACCACAGCAGATAATAACGGAGTAACCAAACAATCTGGATACTCTTGGTTTTCAGCAAGACATGAAGCTTAAAATGTTTTCTTGTTTTCATGGCGTGAAATGAACTACGAATATTTGTATGTAAGAGTGAATAAACAAGCACTGAACAATTGATGTGGCCGTAATATTTACGGATAATTGGATTTCGGCAGTCCTAATCAAGATATTCACAAGTGACGTGTCACATTTTCGTGGAAACAACTGCATTTTAAAAAGTACAGTAGTCCTTCATATCACAACACTAGAATAAAGTCTTCTGCGAAGTATTTTACTTGCGGATCAGTAAGTATATTACCGACAGCTAAGACTGAAAATGACACTAATGGGTCTCGAGACCATCTAAAATTAAAGAAATTCGAAAGTAAACCTGCGAACTCTCGCGTGAAGAAAATGATAAAACGTAGTTTCTTGTTTTAACAATGAAAGATCGTAGCCCTCTAGCTTCAACTGCAAAGTTGATGTTAAATAAAAAAAAAAACTTAGCAGCGGATAACTTTCTGCCGTCTCATCCTCTCCACTGGTCTGTTAAAATTAATAAAATACGCACGTTAATGGCGCGAAGTTACTTCAAACGGCGCCCGTCTTTCTTATACAACAACTTTTATTACGTTTCAAATTTCCCACGTCGTTTATAAGTTACTTCAGAGAGTTTTGAAAGCTTTCTGCAAGTCTTTTCATAACGGCACTCGTTTTAATTTGCCTCGAGTCTTTTCCCGCTCAGTTGCTGTAATTAAAAGCAGGGGCGTGCGCTGCCGGCATTATGTGCGTTTCTATGGGTATCGAATTTTCGTGAAGCTCTACACCACTGACTTTATTTTCCTCTCAGGCAAACCGAGTATAAGAAAGAAGTAACAATTCCACCGTGCAGAACACTGATAGCCATTTTGAGTAAAATCGCAGAAGTCACTGCATCGTCAGGACGAAGCACACTGCTGCAGTCTTACTCGTTCACCAGTTCTCTATACGGGGTGTTTTTAAAGTATCATATATTTCTACAGGAGGTAGTATTGGTCTAAGCTAGAAGGAAAGCTCATATAGTGATATGACTGGAAACCAATACCTATTGAGATAAGGGCCAATCTGTCTTTTACGTAGAAGTTGACACTATAGGCAGCGATGCATGTGGTCTTCAAGCATCCTGACGTATCCTTCAGCGCTTCCTTGCAATGAATCGCGCATTCAATCAAGTACAACTGGCTTCATTCGGACTGCGTCACACCTCCAGACACACGCTTGTGTAAAGTCTACATATTGTGGATAGCTTTATATTCGAATTTCTACAATTTTAGAAGCTGTCGATTCACATTAGGATCATTTTCAGCATTAGTTGTTGATAATACACTCACTGATCCGCATGCTTTTAAATACCTCCATCGCCAGAAATCCAACAGATTCAGGTCTGGTGAATGGGAAGGCCATGAAACAGACCTTTTCGATCAGTCCATGTGATGTTGTGGTGAGGTAATGTCTCACTTCACACAGAAAACGAGGTGGCGCCGCGTCGTGCATAAACTACAGTCGTCTTCCTACAATGGTAACGTTATCCAATAGCACTGCTAATTCATCGCGCTGGCCCATTGAGTATACAACCGTGAATTCCTGCCCACATATTGATACCAAAGCGATTCTAATGTCTCACTTCCACGACTGCTTGAGGATTCGCATCTGACGAGCCGTGTGTATTGTGATTCACTAAGCTATCTATTGCTCATCCTTTCTCATCTGTAAATAAAAAGTAGACTGTGAACTGCGGGTTTTCATTTCATCTATCAACGGGTATCGGTTTCTTGACATATATTACAGGAACGTCTCATTTATCTTTGTCCAATGCCACTTTCTGTAGGAATATGTGATAATTTTTTTAAACATAGTTTGTGATGTTACAAAATAGAAGTGATGTTGCTATTCAATGGAAAGTTGGAAATTGAGATTTAACTAACTGTTTTATCAATCACAATTGGCGTAAGAATCATGGATTGACCATTGTCATAAAATATTGCATTATGAGATGTGAATAGTTTTTACTTGCAGTTTCGCGTGGCTTGAGGCAGTCACAACTAGCGTGCTGTTGAATAAGAAATTGCGTTATCGTCTTTCTAATTACTTCATGATCGTAGATACGATCATACCCGGTTGTGAAGTTATTGTTATGACAAAACAATTTCCTAAGGGACCAGAAAGTTCTTAAGGGCACAAAAACAACTGTAACATCACACAAAAGAGAAATTCAATATTAAAGCTGATGCAAGAAGACGATAAAACAGTTTTCTTTTTATCAATGTAACACGCACATTGGACTGCTGATCTTGGAGTCTGTAATATTAGCAAAATGCATAATTAAAATGAAAATAATACTGAGGAGATAATCGAAATGAGCACTGCTAAATGATTCAGTATTCCCAGAACAAATATTTATTATAACTAAAACATATATCGTACCTTAAGCTTAATACTACAATGACGGTAGATTTTTTTATGTCCGTATCATGTCCATTGAGCGCTCTTTTATATAGCCATTGTCCTCTTGACTCGCTCGTGCTTCGTCACGGTAAGTTACAACAGTTCTTCTTCCTACACTTCACTCAAAACTTAGACGGAACACGTTTTTATTTATTTAGTAAAAATAATTAGATCAGACCGCCACAAATCTGCGTCCGTCTTACTCGAGAAAAACAGTAAAAGTCTTTTTAGCGCTCATGGCTTCATTTGTTCTCCAGCGAACAAAATAGTGAAGGATCGCATATCCATCCGTACTTTTCTGTTTATATTGCCGCCCAAAGACGACGAATTACATTATTTAGAAAATTCCACCGTCGCTATGCGACGCCTCATTATACATTAATCATTATTTACAAACAAGTATTTGCCTTCTGGCTGAATTTGCTATTTTAATTAAGCCAAAAATAGCGAATATCGCATTGCCTCCCATGAGGAGAGAGGGAATGCCGAAGGATTACCTCGATCCTCATGTCCTCATGAGATATTCGTGATTTTTGGTGTGACATTTACATAACGTTACTGGCGTACAAAGTACATAAATTGAAATCACATTTATAAACATATATCAGATATTTATCATTTTTCAAAATAAAGTTTTTCATTCTTTGTTCATCAGTCACTTCATTCCATAATACCAAGATTAACATTTATGTGCATATTTAAGTTTGGTCCATATTTGCTTATAACAATAAGTGAACGTTCATTTCGCACTTCAGGGGATAGAATTCAGGAATTACTTTCTCTTGAGCTTAACAACTAATACATGAGTACAGTGAGTGCTTATTTTCACTAAACTAGAGTGGACAATGTTCGAGCATCTGTTGACTCCTTGTGGTTCAATTACAGTTTAATAACGTAGCACTACACTTCGTGATGCTTTCACTTTCTGTGTTAGCTGTCTACGGCGTTCATCATGCAGTACATCTGTCCATTCCACTGTGGTGCCAGGAATTCAAGTGGCTTCCCGGGTTTTTATTTACAATATGAAACAGAAGAAGTGGAAAATTATTAGTATGACTTACAAGCTACTGGATACATTTATTAAGGATCGGGACTGGTCTGGAGTTTAGGGTCTTCCTATAGTGCACATTCATTTTCTTTGTCCATCAAGAGACAGGATTATAATTCATTTTAGCAGTGTTCAGGAGTGCCGGTATTAATGGCTTTAAGGTCTGAGTAATCTAACAATCTACTTCTCACTCATCTTAACTTTAACTCAAGAAAATTGCATAATTTACATATGAAAATGTAGTCACACAAGTGTACAAATGTCTTTCCTCCAGTATGTACGATGGAAGTCATGGCGGTTAGCAGTTTAAAGTTTGGATTGTTTCGTCACCCACACGTCAGCCACTCACAGCAGCTGCACAGTGTTGCGTGAGCTCCAACACTCAGTATCCGTTCGCGCTCAGGCTGTAACAGAGCTGGTGGTCGTCGAGTGCTCCTTTTTTTTGTGAACTTCGTATCACACGAGTGCATCGATACAAACACCTCGCGCGCGTTTTCCATCGGAGGAGCCAGACACTGAAGCTGCCTCCATACTTCTCTGTCAACTGCCTCCCATGAGGCTCACAGGTAAGTGACGACGAATGTTTTAGCTGTCGCTGCACTTAGAACAACACTGAACTTTGCGTTGCACCTGTTGTCGTAGCTTTGACTTCTTTTTTACACTTGCAGTACAACACTACCACTAGTATACAGTGAACAGTTATTTTTATTATGCACGTCGCACTTTAGTGTGCATCTTCACACAGCATTCGTGCTTAGTTCCTTCGCCGATGGAGTTCATTTACAAAACAATCAATTTTGCACGTTTCCTCCACTGGTATAGAAAGACTTATATTCTACTATTTACAAAATATCACTTACGAGCTAATATTTACAATTAATGGTCACTCCTTTTGTTAAGTCCAGTGAACAACTGCTTTATGAATGGACTCTTTATATCTCAAGATTTGCTTTCACTAGTGAACCCAAAAAATATTCTTTCAAACTTTCTTTTAAGTGCTCATCTCCTCATTATGAAAACTACAGGTTTCGCAACACTCGTTGCATTTATTCTTTAGTGCACCCAAGATCATTTTCTACTGCCACGCAGCATATCTACTACTTAACGAGTATGCATTTAACGCTGAATTTTTTTTTTTTTTTTTGCTTGCCAAATTTGTTTTTATATTTGAGGGCAGACTGGATAACAATAGGTCTCCCTCTTCGCTTCATGTACTCAGCAATCGTTCTCTGTTAAAAAAAAAAATAGGGTAACGCGTGTCTACTATTTTTTTTTTTTTTTTTTGCATGAATGGAATTACCGACAGTTCACTGGGTTTACGCAACCGGTCCATAACAAACATTACCAAAGCTAGCGAAGTTCATCACGCTACGTGTCTCATTTCTCATAAGCACTGCTTTGCTTCGAAGCACACGTGCCTTTTACAAGTCGACCCTTGGTCTGGGTTAATGAACCAGGATCAAAAGGAACGGGCAGAAGGAAAATGGATTTCATAAGAGGAGTGTCTTAGGAGACATTTTTGCAATAAAATCTGCATGTAAATAAAATTATCTTAATAAACATAGGCACATATATAAACTTCAACCTCCTTCCTTACAGCATGCTTTGCTACTTCTACGTCTTACTCAGGTTATAGTCAATATTAAGTTTAAATATCACTGCATTGCTTGTTCTTTAGATTAGCCTTCAATTAGGGTATTGAATGGTCGCTAGATTACACTACAAATCTTCTGAAGATCTTTACTTGAACTTATTTATGATACAGGGGGCTTGCTGTGTGGTTATTTAGTAACTTGATTCTACTGAAATCAATTCGTCAGCTAACATTCCTCATATACTCTTTACATTGGGCTCAGATCACAGGGAAATAGTTTACTTTCATAGCAATTAATGGCCTCGTGGAGTACTTACGCTACATTATTGATGCTTCATGGTTTGCCTCCATTTGTACTGTATTTCACCTTACTTAGTTTACTACATCTTTTTGTCTCCTTGCGTGAACACATGCGGGTTACCACTTGTTTTTTCCATTTAACAGCACGCTTTAACTGAACTTTAAGCTATTTCTTCTACTCCTGTCCACTGTCTGGAGTGTTTGACCATGTACCTTTTTTTTTTAAGCAGGTAATTTGGGCTTTTACTACAGAACTTCAAGTACTTACATTACTAAAAATAAATCTATAAATATTCTTGTACCTTGAGAGAAGTGCTTATTTACGCATCCTTCTCCATTTCTCACCTTTACATATTTATATAGCTCCGGGCAATCGCCTCGCAAGCATTTTTTTTTTTTTTTTTTAATACTAACTTAAAATTAAATTGAAATTCTTGGTGCAACCCCAGTTTCCTGCTTCAGCTTGTTGAAGAAATATCGGTTCATGTCCATCACTATAAACAATTTTTTCATACATAGCATTTAATACTTAAAGTTTACATGTAATAGCCGTTACCATGTAGTCAGTGCGCTGTTCAACACAATACTTATCATTAACAGTTCACACAAGGAAATTTCCAGTAAGCAAGAATTCATTTCCACGACAGTATTTAACCACTACCATTATAAAATTTCTTTAAGTCTTGATGGTGAAATAAGCCTTTTACTCTCCCCGTAGCCGGGTCAGTTAACAAATAACTCCCTATGTGCGGTTTCCTTAAAATAAGGTAAGGACCTTGGTACATATGTTGCCACTTGCGATTTTTCTTACATATTAATGATGGCTTGAAATGAGTCTTAAGTAATACCTTTTCACCTACATGGTAATTTACAACTTTGTTTACTTTTTTATCATAGCCTTTCTTCCTTAATTGAGCACTGGTGGTAATGGAACTTAAAGCTTCTCGAATTTTGACATCTAGATCTACCTCAGGGCTAGGTATCTTGGGAAGAGGATCAACCCACTCATTCTGTTCCTTCTTTCGAGATATCAACTCGTGTGGAGTAAAACCTGTGGAAGTGTGTGGCAAATTATTAACTATCTCCTCAAAAGGTGTCACAAAATCAACCCAACGAGTTTGCTTGTCTGGAATGTACGTCCGAACAAATCTGTTAAACTCCTTGAAGATCCGCTCAGTCAAATTCGACTGAGGCCTAAAACGTGATATTAAGATCTGCTTGACATTGTGATGGGCCAAAAACTCACGCCATTTGCGGCAAGTAAAGTTGGATGCATTATCTGAAAGTATAGATTCGGGGACTCCGAATCGAGGGAAATAGTCATTTTCAAGACACCGTATAATAGGCGGAGCACAAGATGTCTTCATAACATACATTCGAACGTATTTAGTGAAGTTGTCGAGAACAGCAACGAGGTATTTGACACCTCCCCTACCCATCGGTAGAGGGCCAGCCAGGTCAATGCTAATGAGCTGATTAGGTCTTTCTGCGATGATCGGATTCAATGGAATTAAAGTAGGAATATTCAGAGCTTTCGCCTTTTGGCAGATGACACAGAATTTTAGCAACTTGTGTATCCGACGATGTAGGTTGGGCACATAACAGTAAGTAGCAATCTTCTTTTTACACTTCTCTGGACCATAGTGGCCCCAAGAAATGTGGGTATACCACAAAAGATGTTCGACAAAACTGCTAGGTATACAAACAAGCCAGTTGTCTGATGACACAGAGGTACGATGAAATAATACCTGATTATGAATCTTGAAGAATTTGGACAACTTATGGTTTGGATTTTCTTGAAGAAGTCTGATTACTTTTCCCCACTTAGGATCTGTGGTCTGTAGTGTCTGGATTTGCTTGCACAGTTCCAAGAAATATTTTCTATGAATGGGATCCTGCATAAGAAGAACTTTGTAATTCGACATCTGTTCTACCAACTCACTTGTCTCAGGCAGACCTTCTGGTGAACGAGAAAGTGCGTCTGCAATAATTTTATCCTTGCCCTTTATATACACAATATCAAAATCGTATTCTTGCAGAAATAAACACCACCTGGTCAGACGCGGATGTTGTAATTTACAGGTCAAAAGATACGAAAGTGCTTGATGGTCCGTAAACACTTTTATCTTTCTGCCAAAAATGTAATAATTAAACCTCTTGAAGGACCAAATAACTGCAAGTGCCTCCAGCTCAGTAACTGAATAGGACTTTTCACATTCTGTTAAGACCCTACTCGCAAAACTAATCACTCTGATCTGCTCTGTTTCGTCTACTAATTCAATCTGAAACAAATAAGATCCAATTCCAACAAACGAAGCGTCTGAGGTGATACAAAATTCTTTGTCCATTTGTGGATGACAGAGAATGTTATTGTTTACAAGACCATCTTTAATTGCCTGAAAAGCTTTCTGACACTCTGGTGTCCAAATCCAATGCGTACTTTTCTTCAGAAGATTGTGCAAAGCGGGATTGTTCATTACTTGACCAGACAGAAATCGTCGAAAGAAAGACGAAAGACCGAGAAATCCTCTTAGTTGCCTCTTAGTTACCGGCGTAGGGAAATTCTTAATCGCAGACAACTTTTCCGGGTCGGGTTTAATCCCTTCAGGTGTAATCACATGACCTAAAAACTTTACCTCACGTTTTCCAAATTTTGACTTTTTCAGATTCGCTGTAACACCATGTTCTTGAAATCTCTGAAACACCTTTCGTAGAATAGCTAAATGATCTTCCCAGTTCTTAGTGGCTATCAACACGTCATCTACATAAACAGTTACCTCATCCAGAAGTTCAGGTCCTAACACAAAATCGAGAGCAGAAATAAATATTCCCGAGCTTACATTTAAACCAAAAGGCATGACCTTAAACTGATATGAGCGGCCGGCAAATATAAAAGCAGTATATTTTCTGGATTCCTTGGCCAATTTCACCTGCCAATAGCTACTTCTTAAATCGAGTGTACTCAAAAATCTAATGCCATGAAATTTTTGCAAGTGCTCCTCAAGTGCTTCAGGCCGAGTCCTTATCGGTACAATTATTTTGTTTATTGATCTGGCGTCCAGTACTAGTCTGACACTACTGTCCTGTTTAAGTACGGACAACAAGGGACTTGAGTACGGCGAATTCGATAACTCGATAACTTCCCAACACAGCATTTTCCTAAGCTCATGCTTTACAGCTTCTCGTCGGGCGTAGGGTACTGAATAGCTTGCTTTGCAGAACGTTGAGTGGGGAAGCACTTCCATTTTATACTCGAACCCTTTTATTACTCCTGGTTTCTTTGAAAAGATTTTCTTGTAACTTACTAATAAATGGAACAACTCATATTTCTGCTCCCCCCTGAGTTCAGTCGATTCCTTGGCTTTAGCATCGATCTCGTCTGTGTCAGGAAGTAAGTCTTCATACTCATTGTCATTTATGTCATCCCATTTACTCAGGTCATTTGTCTGATCAAAGCACGGTTTGGCGGTCCTCTGTCGTCTCCAAACCTGATGCAATGTCAACACTGCCTTCACTTTACTCCTTAACAAGTTAACAACAACTTGTTGTTGATTTACGATAAAGGTACACATTCCAGATTCAATATCTATCACTGCTTTTGTTTGTCGAAGAAACTCCATCCCCAAGAGACATGGAACTGACAAGTTCTTTACTATTAGAAAGTGGCAAAAAACCAAAATAGATTCTATCTGCAGTTGAAGCTGCGTCTGTAAACTAACTCTCTGTTTCAATGGACCAATCGCTCCCGATATGGAGCAGCCCTGAATCGGCAATGATAAAACTTTTGAAACAGAAGACACCTGTCTGAAGAGACATGATGACATCACATTGATGTTTGCTCCTGTATCAACAATGGCTGTGACAGGAATGTTGGCAATAGAAATCTTAATCGAAGCCTGGACCTGTTCATCATAAATGTCATTAATGTCTTGAGCTTCTAGGTCAGGTGCAAGGTCATCTCGTAAGTCGGTCTCATGGTCGTACCGTATCGCATTAACATACTCAGAATCAGAGTATTCGTTAGTACCCCCACTGGAACCGGCAGCGACCTCTAGGAGGCTGAAAGGTGCTGCCTCTAATTTTCCGCAGGATGTTTAACCTGTTTGTCATTCATGGCCTTAAGTGTTTGTTCCGTTTCATATTGGTGCTGGTTATGTGGTACAAATGCCGGTGTAAAGGGGTAAAATCCACTGGGTGCATTCACTTGTGAATAGAATACTTGAGAAGGCTGATGTCGCCCGATCTTTTGGTTGCCGGCAAAACCATTTCCTTGTGAAGGAAAGTTCGCATTTGGTGCCATTTGAAAATTGTTCCGCGGTCCTCTATCCTGTGAATAGTTGTTCTTATGTTGTGCTGGGTGGCCTCCGCCTTGCCCATGCCACTTGCTATATTTCGACCTATAACTTTGATTGTACACTGGTCCATTTGAAAAATTACCACTAGTTTGTGGAGAGTTTCCATGCTGCTCAGGCGCAGAATTAAAGGGTGGGTTTCCGTACTGATGTTGTACCTGGTGGTTGTAAATTGGGTGGTATCTCTGCTGATTACTGTAATTGGTTTTCTGCTTCCGTTTAAAGTTATTGCCGTTTGCGTTTTGATAACCGCTGGCAGGTTGGCAACAGCGGTCGCAGTAGCTCGCTCTCTCCTTGGGCGCATTGTTGTCCGCGTGCGATGCATTCTGCTGGCTGCCAGGGAAGAATTTGCCGCTGCCAACCTTGGAGCGCACATCCTCGCTAATTAAATCTAAGGAATCCAGCACAGAAAGGAATACATCCGTGTCTTCTTCGGACACATTTACTAATTTCTCTCTAATAGACACAGGGAGTTTGCTTTTGAGAATCATAATTACGTCCTTGGAAGAAATCGGAGAATCCCAGAATTTAATTTTTGCTAGATACTTCTCAAAGTATCGCCGGAGACTTCCATGCTTCTCATTGAAAATTTCCGCACCATACACCTCCTTCCTTAATCTTTGCTGTACCCCATTACTCCAAAATTTTGCCAAGAACATTTTCTCAAACTCTTCATAATTCCTACACGTGTCTACCATTTCCGTTCCCCATAATGCTGCATCACCAGAAATAAAGCCAGTGACGAACTGAATACGCTGTCTGTCTGTCCAGCTCCTGGGAAATATGCCGGAAAAATTCTTTAGGAACACGATGGGGTGTATTTCTCGCTTCTGCGGATGAGAAACAGGAAAAGTGCGATGCTTAATCACACTTTCCTCTTGCATTAAACTCACGATTGTGGGCGGATCATTTATTTTCCCTACTCGGGACTCAACAGGACTGTTGTTTTGCATGTAATCAGGCGGTGAACAATAAGGAGTTGACTGACATTCGTCACCGTCTAAAGAGTTGTTCCCTATAGTTTGCGTATGCGTGTGCGGATTTTCTACGCAGTTTCTCAGCATTCTGACTTCGTCCACTACTTGCTGCTTCCACTCGGGAAGATCCCGTGTAAGTGTCCTCCGAATCTGTCCCAATTCAGAAACCACTGTGTCTCCAGACTTACCAGGAGCAGCTAAGATTTCATAAGTTACATCCTTGACAGTCTCCCTAAGCTCCTCCCTGACCTTCTTTTCGATAAAAATATCTTTACCCTTTATCCATTCACCGTAGTGTTCCGACAATGCCTCCGTGTGTGCTTTCACGGTGCTCTTAACCTGTTCTTCAATATTGATTGAGTCTATCTGCCTCGACAGATCCTCTACTACACCTTCAATGTCAGATACTGCATTTCTAACTGAGTTTATTTCTTTGGTAGCTGCCTGAATTTTTGTGTTTAATGTTCCAGATACTTCAGCTATTTCACTTTTCACCTGTTTCTGCATTTTCTGAATTTGATCACTGATCTTAGTTTGCACCTCACCCAAATGGGTATTTAATTCAGCCGTAATTTCTTTATGCAGATCTGTTTTGATTGTGCCTAGCTGTGTTTTTAATGATTCGCTTACAGCATCTAATCGGGCGTTAACAGTCTCATTTTGTGTTTTTATAGTCTCATTTTGTGTTTTTACTGATTCGCTTACAGCATCTAATCGGGCGTTAACAGTCTCATTTTGTGTTTTTATAGTCTCATTTACTGCGTCAAACTGTTGTTTCAGCATTTCCATTAACGCACCGAGGTCATTTGTAGCTGCAGCGGGAAGGATTTGGACTTTAGGGTCACTTTCCCCTGTTACAGACATGGTTAGTTCAGTTTCCACACGGGAACCTATCGTTCGCGATCGTAAAGGGTATGGAATACTATTAACGTCTTCACTCCCGTCTCCTGTTGTCACCTGTCTCTGTTTACTATCTGCCATTTTCGTTAGTAAATCACGTGCTACGCAAGGCTTTCGTCGTTTGTCAGTGACGTGGTGAGTCCGCTAAGAGCACCGCTCTCGCGTGAGCAACAAATGAAATTCTATCTTGCGAGAAGACAAGATGGAACCTAAACGTTTCAGACAAATGAATGAAGATGCTCTTCACTGCAAATTGCGCACACTATCCACCATGTTGAAAATGCAATACAGGTATACTAACAATGGGGAGAAATAATTTCTATTATCAGACTACGAAGAATTTTACTTTGAAAGATAAAATAAAGCAGATTTTCTATAGCGGGAAGGAGATAGAAAGGATGTGGATCGACTTGGAAAAGCAACGTTGCTACTGAAGCACTACACTGCGTATGCAAAATTCTGACTTACTTTTTGATGGCTTGAATACCGCTATGTTGTCTCAGCAAATTCACGTCTCTTTTCTTTTCTTTTCTCTCGGTAATTAAACTGCATTATTGACCGTTATTCTCACAGAGATACGATGTGTACATGAAACGACAGAACATTTATTAACACAAGCACATAGAAAATTTTCCAAGAATTTGAACTAATTTTTGGTCAAGCCCCACGTTCGGGTGCCAAGTGTGATGTTACAAAATAGAAGTGATGTTGTTATTCAATGGAAAGTTGGAAATTGAGATTTAGCTTACTGTTTTATCAATCGCAATTGGCGTAAGAATCATGGATTGACCATTGTCATAAAATATTGCATTATGAGATGTGAATAGTTTTTACTTGCGGTTTCGCGTGGCTTGAGGCAGTCTCAACTAGCGTGCTATTGATTAAGAAATTGCGTTATCGTCTTTCTAATTACTTCATGATCGTAGATACGATCATACCCGGTTGTGAAGTTATTGTTATGACAAAAAAAATTTCCTAAGGGACCAGAAAGTTCTTAAGGGCGCAAAAACAACTGTAACATCACACAAAAGAGAAATTCAATATTAAAGCTGATGCAAGAAGACGATAAAACAGTTTTCTTTTTATCAATGTAACACGCACATTGGACTGCTGATCTTGGAGTCTGTAATATTAGCAAAATGCATAATTAAAATGAAAATAATACTGAGGAGATAATCGAAATGAGCACTGCTAAATGATTCAGTATTCCCAGAACAAATATTTATTATAACTAAAACATATATCGTACCTTAAGCTTAATACTACAATGACGGTAGATTTTTTTATGTCCGTATCATGTCCATTGAGCGCTCTTTTATATAGCCATTGTCCTCTTGAGTCGCTCGTGCTTCGTCACGGTAAGTTACAACAGTTCTTCTTCCTACACTTCACTCAAAACTTAGACGGAACACGTTTTTATTTATTTAGTAAAAATAATTAGATCAGACCGCCACAAATCTGCGTCCGTCTTACTCGAGAAAAACAGTAAAAGTCTTTTTAGCGCTCATGGCTTCATTTGTTCTCCAGCGAACAAAATAGTGAAGGATCGCATATCCATCCGTACTTTTCTGTTTATATTGCCGCCCAAAGACGACGAATTACATTATTTAGAAAATTCCACCGTCGCTATGCGACGCCTCATTATACATTAATCATTATTTACAAACAAGTATTTGCTTTCTGGCTGAATTTGCTATTTTAATTAAGCCAAAAATAGCGAATATCGCAAGTTGGCGATCACCCACAGATTCCCATTTAACTTCCTCGCCACCACTCTTGAACTTTAGTATTAATTATATTGCCGTGTTACAATCCTAGCAAGGTGCCTCTGAGTTCCTTTGATCTCATTTGTCCCGCCTGCTTATTAAGGACTCTGACCACTGAAAATACAAGTATCCTTTTTTGGACAACGACGAGCTGGCCGGAATGGCCAAGCGGTTCTAGGCGCTACAGTCTGGAACCACGCGACCGCTACGGTCGCAGGTTCGAATCCTACCTCGGGCATGGATGTGTATGATGTCCTTAGGTTAGTTAGGTTTAATTAGTTCTAAGTTCTAGGGGACTGATGACCTCAGAAGTTGTCCCATTTGAGCCATTTTTTGGACTAGGCCGACAAGATTTTTTTTTTTTTTGAGTCATCGGGCTTCTGACTGATTTGCTGCGGCCTGCCACGAATTCCTTTCTTGCGGGAACGTTATCAACTCAGAGTAGCCATTCTAACCTACGTCCTCAACTATTTGATGGATGCGTTCCAGACCTTGTCTTCCTCCACAGTCTGTACCGTCTACAGCTCTCTCTAGTAGCATGGAAGGCATTCTCTGATGTCTCAACAGATGTCCTATTATCCTGTCCCTTCTCCTTGTCAGTGTTTTCCACATATTCCTTTCCTCTCACATTCTGTGCAGAACCTCGTCATTCCTTACTTTATCGGTCCATCTAATTTTCAAGATTCGTCTATAGCAACGCCTCTCAAATGCTTCGATTCTCTTCTGTTCTTGTTTACCCACAGTCCATGTCTCACTACCACACAATGCTGTGCTTCAGACGTACATTCTTAGAAATTTCTTCCTCAAGTTAAGCCCTATTTTTGATACTAGTAGATTTCTCTTGGTCAGGAATGCTCTTTTTGTCAGTGCTAGTCTGCTTTTTACATCCTCTTTGGTTCGTCCATCATGGGTTATTTAGCTGCCTAGGTAGCAGAACTCCTTAACTTCGTCTGCTTCCTGATCCCCAATTCTGATGTTAAGTTTCTCACCTTTCTTATTCCTGTTACTTCTCATTACTTTCGTATTTCTTGGATTTACTTTCAATCCTTATTCTGTACTCAGTAGACTGTCCATTTCACTCACCGTATCCAGTAACTCTTTTTCACTTTTACTGGGGATAGTAATTTCATCGGTGATACCCTCTCACCTTGACATGAATATATTGTCTGATTTCATTATACAAATTTTTTTTTAAAATTTTGACACATCTAAAGCACGATTGTGATGATGACAAGTATAACTGCCTAATATTTATAAACTTTAGCTAGTGTTAAAGCACGAAACGTTGGTAACATGTTTTGTAATACAGCTGTCAAACAGCGTAGCACTCTGCTAGTGACATAATAGGAGTTACATTGCTGGCAATTAAAACTGTAACACCATGAAGCCTGTGTGCAGAAAATGTCAAATTAAGTCTACTACGTGCTTGGAAGTACAAAATAATGCATCTGCATTTATGTCTGTTGGAATTTCACGACTGCCATGCGGATAAATAATCAATGGGTTTAGAAGGTCCATACTCAGCGCCAGACAACATTGTTCGCTCAGACATGCACGGTCGTACAGTTAACTGGCATACCGTCAATGGGAAATTAGCTTATGTGCAACAAAAGAAGTGCTGTGCACGCAGTCAGTTTTTACACAGTATTACCACGAGAGATCTCAACCATTCGGGCACTCTCTACGCCAGGTGCCACCAACAAAGAACCCCTTGAGTGCGACGTACAGTCTTTAGTAAGTCTTATTTGAAAGTGTTGGACTAACAGCTACGGCAGGATAAATATTAGCTCCTAATGACTCACCATGTGCTTCAGGAGGGCGACAGTAAATGAGTGCTCTGGAGGTGCAGGGATCAACCTTCTATGGAATTTACGTGTTACAGTTCACAAACTGGACATCGTCTACATTCAAGAAATGTTCAAAACAAACCATTAACTTGCACCATGAACACGGAATGAAAAATGACGCTCCACAGTGATCAAAAGGTTAGCGCCATAGAGGTCGAAGGCGAACTTCTTGGGGGTTACAAATCATGCAGGACGTTCAGCTAGATGTCCATTCGTAAGGTATGCGTATAGAATCACATTGGTGTAACGGGATGATGAGAACTGATGGAATGTGATGGCATGTAAGCGAATACGAAACAGTCGGTTGTGGAGATTGTCGTGAAATTGGCTACTCTTGAAGTCATAGCTGCAGATACTGCGATAAGTTTTATAGGCACGGAAAAAACAAACATCCAGAGGCTGAATTTGTCCAGGGTTCCAGGTGATATGAACAGCAACGTCAAATACTTTCCAGGAGGAATGGTTTGCTCTAACGGAGTATGGTGTTTGCATCCAGATCATCCAGATCAGGAATCAAGAAAATGCAAGTCATTTTGACCCGCTATCGACCAAAAGCAATACTCATACCGTAATTGTAATTCTCTTACGTCTACTTTCCACTCTTGGATGCTGCGACGTGAATATTCCCTACTTACTTTCCTTTCTAGATCACGCACACGAGAAAGAATCGTAGGGGGCAGAGCGTCTCTAACCTCTCGCTGCACTTTGCAGCCAATTTACCACTCAGATTAACAGTCTGCAGAATTGTATACGAATGCGTTAAGACATTGATGTTAGCTGGTCTTGATACAATTCTCTTGGCACCTCCAATTTCCAGGGTTCCTATCATATGCACTTTCTCTTAAAATCACAGTTGGTTGGAGTTGAAAACAAATTCCTTACTGAACGATGGGATAAGTTTGTTTTCTCATCTACAAAGTTTCGGGACGATTCCGCGGTTTGCTATGCATCGTCAAGTTAGCGCTTTGCTTGAAATTTAGTTATCTTACTTCTTCTAATTCTGTAGCACTGTTTGAGGTTATGCACCCATTCCCTTGAAGTCACTGTAATCTATGTACGTCGCGCGCAATTTGATGTGGATGACGTAGTACATCCTGTAAATCATATCGAGCACTCTTGCAACGCCGGCCGAAGTGGCCGTGCGGTTAAAGGCGCTGCAGTCTGGAACCCCATGACCGCTACGGTCGCAGGTTCGAATCCTGCCTCGGGCATGGATGTTTGTGATGTCCTTAGGTTAGTTAGGTTTAACTAGTTCTAAGTTCTAGGGGACTGATGACCACAGTAGTTAAGTCCCATAGTGCTCAGAGCCAGCCACTCTTGCAACGCGCAAACACGTTTTTGTAACAAGTGCGCCTTGTCCTCTCTTAAGTGTTCGTAGTTCTTCTTATACAAAACACAGTCATATTGCGGCGGGCTTACTCGAAATACGCTCATAATTTTTTTTACTATGTTGCCGATGTTCTTACATGTACGTAACTATGTTTAGTACCTGCCCCATGGACAACGATTTTGTTTAACTACGTTTCGCTGGAGTCGCTCCCTGGCAGACAAGGATGATGAGATAAATGGCTCTACACCTATTTCACTATCACTTTCACTTGTTAAGCACTTATCCTCATCATTGTACTCCTCATTTACATTGTCCGCACAGTCGAACGCATACGACCCCACTCATTCCAATGACTCATCTTGCAGAAACGCTAATTTTTCATTTGTCACTTCTTTCTCGCTCTGTTAAATTCCTTGGGCACCCTTCCGGAGAAATATCGCCTTCGGCAACTGTTGTTGTAGTTATAATGAAATTTTTGCTTTCATCTACATCTACATCTACATCCATACTCCGCAAGCCACCTGACGGTGTGTGGCGGAGGGTACCCTGAGTACCTCTATCGGTTCTCCCTTCTATTCCAGTTTCGTATTGTTCGTGGAAAGAAGGATCGTCGGTATGCTTCTGTATGGGCTCTAATCTCTCTGATTTTATCCTCATGGTCTCTTCGCGAGATATACGTAAGAGGGAGCAACATACTGCTTGACTCTTGGGTGAAGGTATGTTCTCGAAACTTTAACAAAAGTCCGTTCTGAGCTACTGAGCGTCTCTCCTGCAGAGTCTTCCACTGGAGTTTATCATCTCCGTAACGCTTTCGCGATTACTAAATGATCCTGTAACGAAGCGCGCTGCTCTCCGTTGGATCTTCTCTATCTCTTCTATCAACCCTATCTGGTACGGATCCCACACTGCTGAGCAGTATTCAAGCAGTGGGCGAACATGCGTACTGTAACGTACTTCCTTTGTTTTCGGGTTGCATTTCCTTAGGAGTCTTCCATTGAATCTCAGTCTGGCATCTGCTTTACCGACGATCAACTTTATATGACCATTCCATTTTAAATCACTCCTAATGCGTACTCCCAGATAATTTATGGAATTAACTGCTTCCAGTTGCTGACCTGCTATTTTGTAGCTAAATGATAAGGGATCTATTTTTCTAGGTATTCGCAGCACATTACACTTGTCTACATTGAGATTCAATTGCCATTCCCTGCACCATGCGTCAATTCGCTGCAGATCCTCCTGCATTTCAGTACAATTTTCCATTGTTACAACCTCTCGATACACCACAGCATCATCCGCAAAAAGCCTCAGTGAACTTCCGATGTCATCCACCAGGTCATTTATGTATATTGTGACTAGCAACGGTCCTGCGGCACACCTGAAATCACTCTTACTTCGGAAGACTTCTCTCCATTGAGAATGACATGCTGCGTTCTGTTATCTAGGAACTCCTCAATCCAATCACACAATTGGTCTGACAGTCCATATGCTCTTACTTTGTTCATTAAACGACTGTGGGGAACTGTATCGAACGCCTTGCGGAAGTCAAAAAACACGGCATCTACCTGTGAACCCGTGTCTATGGCCCTCTGAGTCTCGTGGACGAATAGCGCGAGCTGGGTTTCACATGACAGTCTTTTTCGAAACCCATGCTGATTCCCACAGTTTCTAGTTTCCAGAAAAGTCATTATACTCGAACATAATACGTGTTCCAAAATTCTACAACTGATCGACGTTAGAGATATAGGTCTATAGTTCTGCACATCTGTTCGACGTCCCTTCTTGAAAACGGGAATGACATGTGCCTTTTTCCAATCCTTTGGAACGCTAAGCTCTTCTAGAGACCTACGGTACACCGCTGCAAGAAGGGGGGCAAGTTCCTTCGCGTACTCTGTGTAAAATCGAACTGGTATCCCATCAGGTCCAGCGCCCTTTCCTCTTTTGAGCGATTTTAATTGTTTCTCTATCCCTCTGTCGTCTATTTCGATACCTGCCATTTTGTCATCTGTGCGGCAATCTAGAGAAGGAACTACAGTGCAGTCTTCCTCTATGGAACAGATTTGGAAAAAGACATTTAGTATTTCGGCCTTTAGTCTGTCATCCTCTGTTTCAGTACCATTTTGGTCACAGAGTGTCCGGACATTTTGTTTTGATCCACCTACCGCTTTCACAGGATTTTCTGCCAAGTCAGTATATAGAACTTTACTTTCGAATTCATTGAACGCCTCTCGCATAGTCCTCCTCACACTACATTTCGCTTCGCGTAATTTTTGTTTGTGTGCAAGGCTTTGTTTATTGTTGCCATTGCTCTGCTTTTTATGAACACCACAAGCACTGTAGCACTGTTGTCAGTTCTTCGTCGACTAAGCACTTCAACTACGCACCGGAGCCTCATGCTGTGCTCACCATTGGGTTCCTCCAATCCCGCTCCCTGTTGCCATTAGTAACTAATATTCTGTTTACATAATAGACAGTATGTGGGGCATCGAGTGCCGTAAACATCATTGACCTTTGCGACTTCGCAATCAAGGTGTTCCTTGTAAGCACTTCCCAACGAGTCCTCCAGAATAGTCCGGTCCTACTGTTACGTCAGCTGCCACAGAGGGCCTTGATACCAGAAACTACTTTACTCTTTCACCAAATAGAGCGCAGATGCGCATCATTCCATCAGTCACGGATAAATGTAGACTCGCAGCCACACTCGGCCAGAGCACAGAACACCAAATTATATGAACAGGTAGGTCAGTTTACGTTATAGAAGAAGGGAATGACAGCAGTGCTCCTTGTGGCGTGGCAGCGAATTTTGAATATAAGAAAATATGGAGCGAAAATCCGTATTTTTAATTCGAAATGTGAAGTTAAGATGACAATATTTTTCATTTATGCTTGATCGGTGGGCCTCGTTGTCTACTAGTAAAGTACTGCCTGGAAACAGAAAAGTTTTTGTGACCTTTCCAAATTAATATGTTCGATAAATCTCAATCAAAACGTAAGATTGACTTTTCGTTGTTGTAATTTACAGTCACGTAAAATTTTGTGAATGATGTCGTGGTCAACGATAATGGTGCTCGTCTTTTGATAGTAAAATTATTTATTTATGAAACCCAGTATTGCAGTTTGCACCGTGTGGCCATTATCAAGTGGAAACTGAACGGTATCTAAATAGAAAATGATCGTTACATGCATGCAATAAATGGTTATATATACGTTATGGGCTTTTATCACTTGATAGAGATATTCAATCTACATTTAATTCAATGATTTAAAATGTCAGTTTGATTCTATGTTAGTTTATTTTATGGTCGCCATTAAATAAAGTAACTGATATCAAGTTTTTTATTTAAAATTAATAGTTTAATTGAGCCAGTGGTACGATTGCTGGATACGTCTTAGGCTGAAAATATCTCCAGCACCACATAATTTTCTTGCTCAACACAAAATGTTATGCATCAGAAAATGATTTGCGTTCAATAAGCAGAAGATAGGTCTCTCATCAGTAGATAGTGCAGATTCAAAATACTAGTTCTTTGGTAATAGGGCAGGCAGAAAGTAAATGAGTCGCAGCCAATATTTTCTAGGTTGATTATTTTATAAAATAAGTGTTTAGTCGACAAGACAATAAATAAATGAATCTGTATACATTTTCACAAGGGAAAATGGTGTAGGATGTGCCCTACGGAACAAAGAATGGGATGTGTGGGATGTACTGCCGACAACAGTGATATTCAGTTCAACTTTGACTGAACAATTCTTTTGCTATAGACAGTTAGGGAAGCACTACATATTTATAATATAAAAACATAATTGTTGCTGGTGCCTGCTATAAATAATTATATGAGTGCAATAAATAATCAGATAATTTGTTTGAGGGGCTTGCAAATCATCAGGGTCTAATAAAATGGGAATAACTTAATGGTAAGTAATCACACACGCTCTTCGCATTCACACTTAACACTTTGCCGTCCGCACGTCTAGTACAAATTTATTCGCCTGGCGCCGGCGGCGCTAAGTCGTATTACTTGGCCTGTCGTCGGCCGCTTGTCACCTTTCCGTTGAAGACAAGCTTCAAAACACGTTGAATTTTGCGCGCTTTAATTTTCCGTAAATCCTCTATTTTGCCGTATCGATCCACAAACTCGAATTTTCTTTTCAAGTAACTTCTCTGCAAGTTCTACACTGTTATAATAATTATCCACGCAGAGGTGATGCCACTTTTCATCAGAAGGTGTCAGTAGTTCCATCACTGTTTTTGCTAAAGGTTGTCCAGCGGCGGAATATATCTTGAATGAGGAATTGTATCCCGTACTCGAATCGCACAGCATCCGAATGAGTATGCCGTATTTTGTAGTTTTCGACGGTTTGTAAACTTTAAAATTTAACCGTCCACGCCACGGTATCATTCCTTCATCAGTTGAGATGTTTTGGCTTAGATTAAACGTTTCTTTAAACTTTTTGGAAAAATAATCAATTACGAATTGCACATTGACAAGCCGGTCGGCATTGTCTAGTTTATTGTTGCTGTCGGAAAAATGTAAAAATGATAATATTTGTCTGAATCGGTTGCGGGACATCGTGTTGCGAAATATCGGTGTGTCTATCAACGGATTCGTTGACCAATGATCATTGATCCTTGCTTTTCTTACATTTCCCATAAGGATAGCAAGCCCAAACCATTTTCTAAGTTCGGGTCCCGTAACGTCGACAAATTTGGCATTTTTAAAATCCAGTTTCCTTCTATTGGAATTTTGACTGTAGTACTTTTTGGTTTCGTTGCTAATATATTCAAATACATCGTTCCCAATATATAATTCTATGATATCCTCGACGCTCTGTGTATCTTTGGGAAATGTGTTTGGACCCAGGGAGCCTTCAAATTTATTATTGGTCCTCGTTAAATCAAAGTCTGACCACTGTGTACTGTCTTCTTCGTCTGATTCATCCGAATCAGTTGGCAACCGTTGCGTTCGCCGAATTCTTCGTGGCCGTATTTTATTATCTACCTACGATTCTGGTTCACGTTCACTTTCTGATATCCAATGTTTTCTTCCCAAACGGCCAAGTCGTCCGGAACGTCAGAGAAGACGTCCGCGCATTCATCGTAAATAATCCTGTTGTCTCTTTCGTCCGCCATGACGAAAGGGCACAAATACTTATAAAAACAAAACACTTATTGACGTATGTAACTTACTGTTACCTAACAAAACACCAATAGAATGCAAAAGGCACTAACGTGCTGTCGCCGGCCACTGAGCGGTACTATGCTCACGACACCACTGTGGTGTCGCCGGACGGCATAGTGTTAACATCAGGCAGAAGACAGAAAAGAAACTAGAAGAATTACAACACGAACCCAAGCACATATAATCGGCAGATGATTTGCTCAACCTGCCTAACGCAAAACACAGAAAACTCAAGCTATGAAACTGAAGGAGAATTACGAATCGAAATGCAAAACAGATCAGGAATTTATGTAAGACACTACACACACACTTGAATGTAATTTAAACCCTACCATAATGGAACAAGAACCGAAAACCAACGAACTGAAGGCGCACTCGTTTTTCAGAGATTCATCCGTGGAAGCAACTCTCTACGTAAGTAAATTACCGCTAAATACAACTGCAAGATGAAGCAGATTACGAGAACTGAAGGCGCACCAAATCAACGACGAACACATGGGGTTGAGCAAAGAAAGCCACGCTAGCTAACAGGTAGGAATTACAGAACAGAATTCAAACTCACAAAACAAACGAATTAATAATATACGAAACGCAAGCACACATACATCGACACTAAGAAACACGATTTCTAGCTGAGACTGACCATAGCTTGCCCACCATGCTCGCACATTCCTAATTTCTGGCTGAACAAAGTAATTAACAGTAAAATCGACCAACTGCAAAAACTCTACCACTTCCTATTGCTTGGTTATAAAGGTCTGAAGCTGAAAAGATAGGGTCAAGACTTCAGTCAAGCAGAGACTTAAACTACGTTATCATAGTCACTAATGCAAACGAGTTGCCACAAACAATCCAGCTCTTCAAAATCCCAGGAAAGGATGAAGAACACCCTAACTAAACGGGGTTCGCACAGGTATCGAATGTCGTCAGAGGAAGCCCTTTCCGCACTCTGCCAACTCAAGCACACCACCACTTCGACCACGAGGAACAAAGCCGCTTTGCCTCAACGGATGCCTACAAAAGAGTCGGCTGAACTGTTCAGTAGTTTCTCCGGTACCAAACACGACGGAAGCCCAATATACGGACGCATTCACTCATTACCATTCAGAGGGGGTAGGAATGGGAAAGAAGGTTAGAAGAACAACATTAAAACATCATAATTATGTGTGAGGAAGGTGGAGGAAACTCAGATACTTTTTAAATCGACATATGTGTTTGTAAATTAATTACAGACCAAACATGAATTTGTTTTTGTCTGATAATGACAAACTCAGCTGTTGACTCTTTCTCCTGAAATGATTTATTAACAGCACCGAAAGTATGAGAAGATAAAGACGTGGGAAATGAAGTTAAATTTTAATGAAACACTATGAAATGTCTCACATTGAGACCTTTCAAAATAATTGCGCCTTAGCGCATGTGAAATGCTAAAACTCATCTGACATGAATGAAAGGGAAGCTGGTTTCATCGCATTGTGTTCCTGATCACTTCTCTTTTATATTCAGTTAAATTGTGAATATTGATCCTGTCCCATACATGCTTAGTCAACATGTGATGTGATCTTGCTGTCCATGGTAGTCGTTGCACACTACGAAGAACAAGTTGTGTCGCTCCAGCCATATAGGGAATTGTCCTGCTGAAGAAGCATATCACCTTCCTGTCGAAGAAATGCCAGTAACACAGGGATAACAGCATGTGTAATGTACCGGACACTGGATGCTTCACAGTGTAGAAACGCCAAACATGACTGCGAGTTGTGGCTTAAGCCACACGCCCCCCCCTCCCCCCCCACCTCATCATCATGAGGGCGGGATGGGACCTGTGTGTTGTGGGCGAATGTACTCTGTAATAGACAGCTCACCAGGTCTACAGTATAACCTGTATGTCAATCAGTCGCATACAGATAGAACTTCCGTATCTGAAAAAAATGAGAGCCATTCCACTTTCCAGTCGACGTTCTCAGTGACAGCCTGGCCAGATTCACTGGTGCTCTTAGTTCTGCCGCAAGTAGGCGCTTACAAATGTCCCTGATGACACAAAAAAAGTTGCAAGATGTGACCAGACTTCGTCCGTGGATGATGTTTGGTCGACTGCCGCTGCTCTCACAATGCGTCGATTTTGACGGGTGTTTGTGTGGATGTCCAGAATCTCGTGGTAATGTTCCACAGACCACTATTTAAAATAGCGACACACCACTGGTACATTGTGGCCATTATGCTCAGCAATCCTTCGATATGTCCATCCAGCTTGCCGTAAGCCCACAGTGCGACCCCGTTCATATGGGTAAAGCTGTTCAGCATGATTGTGCTCTGCTGGGTGTGGCACGATTGTACCTAGAGTGAATGTTGCAAACACTGTTCACCTCAGCACAGTTACTGCCTGTGAAGGCAACATACAGGGTGCAGAGACAGGCGTCCTGAGTGCCATCTGAACGCCGATGACTAAGACTACAACACCTCGCTTTGCATATACGAGGTGTTGACAAAGTCTCTCCGCAGTGCCGTATGATTGTTAGCCGCGCGTGCCGTATGATTGTTCGCCTGCCCGGGTTTCTTCCCTTCAAGTGGACTCTCCCAACATTCCACTTTTTAGTTTATCTCAGCCAGCGTAAGTAGTATCGTTGGTGTGTGTCGTTACCTGTTGACGTGAACGTTGTAAGTTCAGTTCCTTTCTTCGTTTGTTTCGTTTTTGTCGCTGTTAAAATGCTAACCATTGAAGAAAGTGTGTTTTTAGTCGAACAAGTGTTCAAAAGTGGCGGTAAATACACTGTTTCAGTTCATCGAACATTTAATTCTGTTTACCCGGAGACAACACTCCCACATCGCGATACTGTGCGAGATTTGATTAACAAATTTCGAAGTACGGGTTCGGTGACAGATGCACCGAGAAGTGGTAGTCCTAGCGTTTTGTCTGAGGATAAACTACTCGATATTTCCCATAAAATGTCCATGAGTCCGAACAAGTCAGTAAGAAAACTCGCCCAGGAAATCGATGTTAGTGTCGGAACGGCCCACACAGCTGTAAGGAAGAAATTAGAACTTTTCCCGTACAAATTGGCAATCGTGCAAGAACTGAAAAATACTGATCATAGCAAGAGACTGCATTATTGTCAGTGGTTCAAAAATGGAAGGGATATTCTTAATGAAACGATTTTCACTGATGAGGCGTGGTTTCATTTATCGGGTTACATGAACTCGCAAAATTCTCGTATATGGAGTACTACAAATCCATTGTGTATTCATGAGGAACCACTTCATTCAGTGAAAATAGGAGTTTGAATTGCAATTTCTAGACGTCGGATTGTGGGTCCCATATTTTTAAACGAAACAATAGAGGCACAACGATACTGCAGTGATATTCTGTACCCATTCAACGGAGAACTTGTGTTAAGTGAAATGCTGAACGGTTATTTACAACAAGATGGTGCAACCGCGCATACAGCTCGCGTTTCAATGTCACTGCTTGCTGATGTTTTTGGTGATCGCATAATTTCACAGGAACTTTGGCCTCTATGATCGCCTGACGTAACACCACCTGACTTTTTCTTCTGGGATGCAGCGAAAGCAACTGTTTATAAACCCGTCCAATATCAATCGGTGAACTGAAAACTGCAATATCCACTTTCACTGCTTCTGTTACAGAAGAAATGTTACAGCTTGTGTTTGGAAACATGATTCGACGAATCGAATTGTGTATTCAACAACAGGGGGGTGGGGGACACTTTCAACATTTAATGTGAAAATTTTTAAGTAAAAATGAATATTCAATAAATTAATAACTAGTATTTCACTGAGTTTGGTTCGGTATATTCACTACGGCATAACGCACGCGTGGCTAACAATCATACAGCACTGCGGAGAGACTTTTTGAACACCACGTATTATATCCTTGTACTACTGAACACAGTATTTGAGAGTTTTGCATTTTTTTCCGGCAGTGAATGTGCACTAATGAGTCAAAACATTTTGACCACCGCCCAGCGCGAGATTGAAAGCATTGTTGGCACGTGACGCAGTGAGGAATGGATATGGGTGGAGCGTAGTCAAATGGGGAATGTTCTAGTGGCGATACTGGGGAAATCCAATGAAACGAGCGACGTAGACAGTGTGTAGATCGTTAATACCCGCCCATGGCAACGAGTCTCCGGACTGCAAAGCTTGTCTGCTGTTGGCATGCTACTGTCGAGAGCTATTACGGAAAGTGGTTGAAGGACGATGAAACCATGTGTAGCCGTCAAGGTGTTGGTTGTCCGCGCCTCATCACAGAACGTGGAGCTCGAAGGCTTGCCCCCTCTCTGATGCAGGATAGGCGAGGATCTGTGGGAGATCCGACGACAGAGTACAGTACCGGTGCAGGTACAAGTGTTTAGGACCACACCGTTGCTGAACTTGAGATAAGGTATCCCACGCTGAGCCAACGACATCGTAAGTAAACGATTACAATGGATAGGGGACATAGAGATTGGGCTGTAGATTAATAGAAACTTGTCGCCTGTTCGGATGAATCACGTTTCTTGTCACTCCATGCCGGTGGCGGTGTCTGGATACGCCGTCTTCCACACGAACGACTGTTCGAAACATGTATTGCGACAAGAATGACAACCTGTGGGAATAGTATAGAACTACGAGTGACATTCACTAGGATTTTAGAATGAAATTTTCACTCTACAGCGGAGCGTGCGCTGATATGAAACTTCCTGGCAGATTAAAACTGTGTACCGGACCGAGACTCGAACTCGGGACATTGCCTTCCGCGGGCAAGTGCTCTACCGACTGAGCTACCCAAGCACGACTCACGCCCCGTCATCACAGCTTTACTTCCGCTAGTACATCGTCTCCTACCTTCCAAACTTTACAGAAGCTCTCCTGCGAGCCTTGCAGAACTAGCACTCCTGAAAGAAAGGATATTGCGGAGACATGGCTTAGCCACAGCCTGGGGGATGTTTCTAGAATGAAATTTTCACTCTACAGCGGAGTGTGCGCTGATATGAAACTTCCTGGCAGATTAAAACTGTTTGCCGGACCGAGACTCGAACTCGGGACCTTTGGAAGGTAGGAGACGAGGTACTGGCGGAAGTAAAGCTGTGAGGACGGGGCGTAAGTCGTGCTTGGGTAGCTCAGTCGGTAGAGCACTTGCCCGCGGAAGGCAAAGGTCCCGAGTTCGAGTCTCGGTCCGGCACACAGTTTTAATCTGCCAGGAAGTTTCACTAGCATTTACTGTGAAAATTAGGTTGTAATCGAATTCACTGTGTCGCAAGACCAGAATCGTGATACAGTGATCTGACGAAAACGGTAGTGAGCTAACGCTGATTTCTTGACCATATGAGATGAACCGGACAGAAGGCATCTGGGTAACAACCAGCTGCTAGCATCGCGTCCACTAACAACTGGCTAGCAATTGAGTATATCTGGGTGTACCATGCGTAGACATATGGAGCCACATGTCTTGAAACCTACTATCGACATGCCTAATCCATGATACTCAGAATCGCTGCTGTATTGCGCTTTAGAGGTGGAACAACACGCAGTTAAGTGGATGCTCACAACGTTTTGTCTCGTCAGTGTGTTGTAATAGTGTCAGTGCCCCACCTCTCCATTATGGGATAAGGATAGGAGAGTATAGACAAGTATGGGGTAGTTACAATTAAAATGCGGCTACTCATGGAGGTCCAGTGTGGGCTGCGAAAACTGGTAGACATCCTAATCGTTAGGGCGGAGACGATTTACACACGTGAGCCGTGGCTGACACACATTGGATTAAACCTTGGTTGCTATTCTGTGTTTAGTCTCCGTCGGTTATCGCGATTATGCTGTTATCCTCTCTTTTGTCGAGGGTGGCAGCATCAGTGTGTATCGATATTCGCACCTTGGACTATCTTTGGCCTGGCGCTTACAGTTTCCGGCTGGACTGTATGCGGGCAGTTGTCCGGTTGGCGTGGAGCAGCGAGGAAATCTCCGCGGCGCATGTTTTGGCCGGGCCCGCTGGCAGCCTCTATGTGGTGTCGCATGTGTGCTGCTCTTCCCATTTCTATGAGGTTCGTGGCTCACCGATCCTGGGCATAAAAGTTGAGTTTTGACTTAATCTACCAGCAAGTCACGACTGTTCACATTGTGTCGTTTGGAGCTCGTTGTCGGCTGTTGAGGTATTCCCGCGAGCAACAACGTGTGTTTTCAAGTCGGCAAATTTTAGTCACCCTCCGGTGGAGTTTAACTGTACTTGGATATTTGAACTGAAGTGCACTAGCGGAATCTTCTGCCTTGTGGCCACTAACGTTCCGGTTACCTGCCCTGGCTGTTGACGTAAATTCTGGCAGTGTATTTTCCCCATCGAATTGTCGCTGTCCAGCACGGTGTGTAGTTTGACCGCTCAATGTATAATTGGTTGTGGGTGCCAATGTCTTCTACGTTGTTGCATTGAACTCCCTGTTGTGTGTTGATCGGGTGAAGCCGAGGTTATTTTGTCGGTGGGTCTGTTGACTGTCTGGCGGTTGGGTTGTCGTCGGATCGTCAATGGTTAGCCCAATTGCCTGTCTCACCTAAGCGAGCGTTAGTGTTTGAATTCCAGGCCGACGCTCGGAACTTCTGAGCGCCCTTGGGTGTACTGCCTTTTCTTGTTTGTTCTTGTTGTTTGTACTTGTGTGGCTTCTAGCCGATTTTGAGATTAAGGTTGTTTTGCCCTTAAGGCGTCATATAATTTGGGCCTTCAGCCTAATTGAAGAACTGTTTTCCATAAAGCCTTCGGCATTTTTAAAATTAATGTTATTGAGTCTTAAGTGTTGGGCCTTCAGCCGATTTTAAATTTAAGTTGTTTGCTCTTAATGTGTCAGATTCTTTGGGCCTTCAGCCTAATTAAGGAACTGCCTTAAGATAAGGCCTTACCTTTTAAATTTCTGATTTGCGTTGAGCTTTAGTTATTGGCTTTCAGCCGTTTTTAATTTAAAGTGGTCTTGACCGTAAGGCATGAGATTGTATGGCACATTCAGCCGCTAATTAAGTTCCAAAACTAAAGCTGTGTTTTTCTTGGCTCTTGTAATGTTCGATCAAATGAAAGGTTGTATGTTCGAGTGTAACTGACAGCCGCTTATTTTGGCCCCTTCCCACAACATAAACTACCTGTCCTGTTCTGCGGGTTTAGCAGGGCGTCTCAACAGGAAAAAAGAAATTGTTCTAATTTCGGCCACCACGTACAAATCTGGCACTGTACGCGCTGTACACTGTATGACGCTATGACATCCACGGTGTCATAATGTGAGTGAACAGTATGGCTATCGATGATGATGATAATGATGATGATGATGATGATGTTTGGTTTGTGGGGCGCTCAACTGCGCGGTTATCAGCGCCCGTACAAATTCCCAAACTTTGCTCAGTCCAATCTCTCCACTTTCAGGAATGATGAGGACAAAACAAACTCCAAGTCATCTGGAGGCAGGTGAAAAATCCCTGACCCCGCAGGGAATCGAAGCCGGGACCCCGTGCTCGGGAAGCGAGAATGCGACCGCGAGACCACAAGCTGCGGACATGGCTATCGAGAAGACAGGCCGTGCGATGTTAGTGAAACCGTTTTATGTGAACGGCAGCAATTACAGTGCTGCATCGAGAGAGTATCCCGACTGATCCCGACTGAAAGATATGAGGAGAGGCCTGATGTCGTTAAATGGTTGAAAGATGAAACTGAAATTAGAAAACACGGGTGAGCTTCGTATGGTAGAGGGAAGAGGAAGGCGTCCTGCGCCGGGGCAAGTTATTGACGAGGTTTCCACTGCTGTAACAGACTATGCAGCACGTGCACCGAGTAGTGCTAGCGCTCGTGCAGTGTCACGAGAATTGTCCATCCCAAGAGTAACAGTATGGAAAATTTTGCGGTCTGTTTTACACTGGTATCCGTACGAGATCCAGATGGTGCTGCAACTGAACCATTATGATCCTAAGCAATTTGCTGTTCGGTTTTTGGCAAGGATCGAAGTTGATGGTATTTAGTCACGAAACATTCTACGGAGTGACGAGCCATATTTTACACTACAGGGCGCAGTGAATACACAAAACCGCCGAGTTTGGGGAAATGTTAAACCGCGTGTTGTGCATAGAAAGCCTCTGCACTCGTCGTATGTGACTGCGTGGTGTGTGTCCACGTTATTGAGACCTCCTCGTACAGCATGTAATTCCAGCTTGGGAAGAGCGCATCTGAGTGTAAACTACTGTTTTCAAGCAAGGTGGGGCAACACCTCATGTCGCTTGCCCAGTGAAAAATTTGCTTAATTCAGCCTTCCATAAACGCGTTACCTCAAAGACTTTTACAGATGCATAGTCTTCAAGATCACCTGATCGGAATCCATGTGACCTTTGGCTCTGGGGGTATCAAAATAAGAACACTTTTACCAGAGAGACGTTTGATCTCTACCTGATCTGAAGGCCGGTATACAAGAACACGTTGCTCAGATTCCACCAGAACTGCCGCGAGCAATTGTCGATCACGTAGACTAGTTTTACGGGTGTAGAATCTTGTCGACGTATCCGATGCTCATTTTGAATAAATTGTGTTAGCGGTGGTTAATAATAAAATCAACATTACGCCATTCTCGCTTTACCTCTCTTGAACTTTTCTGCCCACGTCCCGTTCCTCAGCCATTACATAAGGAAACATTTATATACATCTTTCTTACATTCACAATGCCAGATCTGCACCTGGTGGCCAAAATTGTAACTAATGTTTTGCAGCTTAAATAGGTTCCGCATTAACACATTGGTATATCTATCAAATATCGCTGTTATACAAAAATTACAGTCCACACTGGACCCTAGTCAGTTGCTGCACCACGCGGTACATAGTTCAGGCTGATGAACCCAAGCCTTGATAGTGCCATATAAAGAGCAGATCAAGTGTTACTTTCGATCTAGGGGTTTCGATGAGAAGGGTCCAGAGCAACGCGTTCAAACAGCGTCCGCGTCTTCTTCGACAGAACGTCACTACACAGGATATTGCGGCCGGTTTGCTGTTTACTCTACGCCATGTTACTACGTCAGCAGCCCTTTCGTCTGAGATTACAGTTTCCTTTGCGATGCTTCTCCCCAATGAACTGCCCTGGAGGACTACAATAGTGTTTCTGTTGTTAGTGAATGAGTTCGTGGAGGCATTTTGTGTACCTTCTGAGGTAGAAGCCTGGGAGATAATTGCCAAAGCTGCGAATTAATAAAGACTGGGCTGCTTACTTTTACCATCAAGTTTTGGAAAGAGCAATAAAAAAAAGAGAAATTGTTTAGCTACAAGAAAACTGTTTTAGTTTGATAACTTATTCGCACACGTACAATCAAACAAAAAGTTATTGCCGTTCTCAAGAAAGAAAAAAAAAAATATTCAAACGAGAATTCCAAAGTTAATGTAACAGTTAAAGGCTAGTAACTGATCAGATATGTGATTTCAGCGAGAGTGACGTGGGACCAAAAGCGAGTCAGATTTGAATTAAGAAAAAAATAAGAACATAAATAATATGTGTATGGGTAAGTACTGAGCGCAACATTCCTAAGCAGTTTAACGATGCTTTATAATGAAATAAGGCCATTTTAATGTAATACTACGAACTGCAGTAGCATAATGTAAATATTTATTGAACCCTGTCATACAACTATCGGGCATTATTCCCATTTTCAACGGATTGCTAACAGAAGACAGAACTAATAATATTTACAAGTGGACGATAGACGTAGAAGGGCACAGTACCTTTGAAAGAAAGAACATGTTCCCGGAAAAGAACAACACCCTCCTCCCCCCTCCCCCCCCCCCCCCACCCACACAAAAAAAACTGATGTCGAAGCAAAACTTCAACATGGATAATTACGAAATTTCCTTTAATTTCCTTTAATTTCGTCTACGGTCACAAACTTTTTGTTAACAGGTTACCAGTTTCTGTCTTTAATGACCATCATCATACCTGTTGGTAATATTCTTCTCGGGTATGCAGCCGGATCATTACGTCTTCATGACACAATATTTCCGCGGTCCACCTGGCCGCCATCTTCAGGTGAGAGTGCTGGTGCACGAACTCGCCGGAACTCACTTCCCAGCGCAAGCGGCGACCCCTATATAGGCCGCAGAAGACTCACAACGTGTGCGCGAGAAGGTGCCGTGACTGCCCTCAAAGGCAGTAGACATACCCCGCCGCCAGTGGTGGAAACGGGCGAAATCGAGATATCGCTGCCAAAAATTTAAAAAAATTTATTCCGACGATCGAATCACAGACCGTTGTTTTTTAATGTCTGATAACACCGGATCCCAAGTCTTACTTAAACGAATCTCTATGGATTCTTTTAAAATACAGTCCCAATAGCGAGATGCAGGGGCAACCATTTGTGTCTCGTCATATAACATTCTATGTCCCTCGGTGAGACAGTGTTCCGCCACTGCGGATTTCTCAGGCTGAAGCAGCCGTGTGTGCCGCTGATGCTCAACACATCGGTCCTGAATGGTCCGGATTGTCTGACCAATGTAAGCCTTCCCACAGTAGCAAGGGATCTTATACACACAGGGGTTCCTCAAACCCAAGTCATCCTTAACAGAGCCAAGCAGCGCTCTTATCTTGGCTGGCGGACGGAAAATACTTTTGATATGATATCTTTTCAGAATCCTTCCTATCTTCGAGGAAATGCTCCCAGCAAAAGGCAGAAAAGCCACCGATTTACAGGTATCTTCTGGTGGTTCAGGCGAAGGTCCAAACTGGAAAGCACGACGGATCTGTTTATCTGTATAGCCATTCTGCTTGAACACAATCTTAAGATGGTCCAATTCTTGTGTCAAGCTTTCTCCATCTGAGATGGCATAAGCTCTTCTCGCTAACGTCCGCAGGACCCCCGTACGCTGGAACGGTGGATGACAGCTAGACACATGTAGGTAACGGTCCGTGTGCGTGGGCTTTCGATAAACACTGTGTCCCAGTGTCCCATCATCCTTTCTGTACACCAGGACATCCAGAAACGGAAGCTTGCCATCACTTTCCACCTCCATGGTTTACTTGATGCTAGGATGCAGAGAATTAAAATGATCTAGGAGGCAGTCAAGAGCTTCTCTCCCATGAGGCCACACCATAAACGTATCGTCAACGTACCTCCAAAAACAGGTTGGTTTTAAGGACGCCGTCTTCAGCGCCATGTCCTCAAAATCTTCCATAAAAAGATTGGCGACTATTGGGGACAATGGACTCCCGATTGCCACTCCGTCAGTCTGTTCAAAATACACTCCTGGAAATGGAAAAAAGAACACATTGACACCGGTGTGTCAGACCCACCATACTTGCTCCGGACACTGCGAGAGGGCTGTACAAGCAATGATCACACGCACGGCACAGCGGACACACCAGGAACCGCGGTGTTGGCCGTCGAATGGCGCTACCTGCGCAGCATTTGTGCACCGCCGCCGTCAGTGTCAGCCAGTTTGCCGTGGCATACGGAGCTCCATCGCAGTCTTTAACACTGGTAGCATGCCGCGACAGCGTAGACGTGAACCGTATGTGCAGTTGACGGTCTTTGAGCGAGGGCGTATAGTGGGCATGCGGGAGGCCGGGTGGACGTACCGCCGAATTGCTCAACACGTGGGGCGTGAGGTCTCCACAGTACATCGATGTTGTCGCCAGTGGTCGGCGGAAGGTGCACGTGCCCGTCGACCTGGGACCGGACCGCAGCGACACACGGATGCACGCCAAGACCGTAGGATCCTACGCAGTGCCGTAGGGGACCGCACCGCCACTTCCCAGCAAATTAGGGACACTGTTGCTCCTGGGGTATCGGCGAGGACCATTCGCAACCGTCTCCATGAAGCTGGGCTACGGTCCCGCACACCGTTAGGCTGTCTTCCGCTCACGCCCCAACATCGTGCAGCCCGCCTCCAGTGGTGTCGCGTCAGGCGTGAATGGAGGGACGAATGGAGACGTGTCGTCTTCAGCGAAGAGAGTCGCTTCTGCCTTGGTGCCAATGATGGTCGTATGCGTGTTTGGCGCCGTGCAGGTGAGCGCCACAATCAGGACTGCATACGACCGAGGCACACAGGGCCAACACCCGGCATCATGGTGTGGGGAGCGATCTCCTACACTGGTCGTACACCACTGGTGATCGTCGAGGGGACACTGAATAGTGCACGGTACATCCAAACCGTCATCGAACCCATCGTTCTACTATTCCTAGACCGGCAAGGGAACTTGCTGTTCCAACAGGACAATGCACGTCCGCATGTATCCCGTGCCACCCAACGTGCTCTAGAAGGTGTAAGTCAACTACCCTGGCCAGCAAGATCTCCGGATCTGTCCCCCATTGAGCATGTTTGGGACTGGATGAAGCGTCGTCTCACGCGCTCTGCACGTCCAGCACGAACGCTGGTCCAACTGAGGCGCCAGGTGGAAATGGCATGGCAAGCCGTTCCACAGGACTGCATCCAGCATCTCTACGATCGTCTCCATGGGAGAATAGCAGCCTGCATTGCTGCGAAAGGTGGATATACACTGTACTAGTGCCGACATTGTGCATGCTCTGTTGCCTGTGTCTATGTGCCTGTGGTTCTGTCAGTGTGATCATGTGATGTATCTGACCCCAGGAATGTGTCAATAAAGTTTCCCCTTCCTGGGACAATGAATTCACGGTGTTCTTATTTCAATTTCCAGGAGTGTATTTGTTATTGAATAAAAAGTACGTTGACGTCAACACGTGGCGACAAAGCCTGGTTGTTTCCGCATCCAGTTTCTCACCAATTAATTGCAAGGATTCTTCCAGAGGAACCCGGGTAAAAAGCGACACGACATCAAAGCTGACAAGCAAATCCCAGGGACTAAGAGACAAGGACTTCATTCTCTGAATAAACACCATAGAATTGGAAATGTGATGTTCACATTTACCGACGTGAGGGCCAAGAACAGATGCTAAATACTTGGCTAGATTGTAGGTTGGAGCACCCAAATTACTCACGATCGGACGAAGCGGGACCCCTTTCTTATGAATCTTGGGTAGACCGTATAATCTCGGTGGCACGGCAGCACCAGGACGAAGTTTTTTCAGAACGTCGTCAGGTAAAGAACTCTTCTTCAGCAGTGAAAGCGTCTTCCGTTTTATCCGTTCACTTGGGTCGTCCTGCAATGTTCTGTATGCTGAGTCTTCAAGTAAGAGATCCATCTTTCCCAGATAATCATCACGTGACAGAAGAACCGTTGCGTTGCCTTTGTCCGCTGGTAGAATTATCAGATCTTCGTCATCTCTAATGGACCGGACGGCTGCCCTTTCGAGAGAGGAGATGTTACTCCGTGGAGGCGGCGCCCGCCGCAATGTATGTGAGACCTCTTGCCTAATCTCTTCAGCTTGATCCTCCGAAAAGCTGGACACTGCTTGTTCGACTGCGCAGATGAATTCGGTGATAGGCACATTCCTTGGTGTAGGGGCAAAATTCAGGCCTTTCTCCAACATTGACAGCGTGGCGTCGTCCAGTTCTTTACTCGCGAGCTTAATCACTGTCCGTCGACGGGTGTCGTCATCAGATGTCATGGGTTGAGCACAAAGCCGTTGAAACTTCGAAGACTGTTTCCTGACGGCGCTGCTATGCATCCAATCTGATAGTGCCCAAGAAGAACTATCCACCCATTCCCAGGATGCATCCGACAGCAGCGACGATAGATCCAAGTACAAGAAAAGTAAATCCTTGGATATGAGATCCAGTTGTCTTCGAGTGAAGCGAATGCGCTCCTTGACTAAGGCGAAACTGGCACGCTTCTTGATGTTGTTGGCCGTTTACGTATCAATAAAATGTTGAAGAGATTAGGCAAGAGGTCTCACATACATTGCGGCGGGCGCTGCCTCCACGGAGTAACATCTCCTCTCTCGAAAGGGCAGCCGTCCGGTCCATTAGAGATGACGAAGATCTGACAGTTCTACCAGCGGACAAAGGCAACGCAACGGTTCTTCTGTCACGTGATGACTATCTGGGAAAGATGGATCTCTTACTTGAAGGCTCAGCATACAGAACATTGCAGGACGACCCAAGTAAACGGATAAAACGGAAGACGCTTTCACTGCTGAAGAAGAGTTCTTTACCTGACGACGTTCTGAAAAAACTTCGTCCTGGTGCTGCCGTGCCACCGAGATTATACGGTCTACCCAAGATTCATAAGAAAGGGGTCCCGCTTCGTCCGATCGTGAGTAATTTGGGTGCTCCAACCAACAATCTAGCCAAGTATTTAGTATCTGTTCTTGGCCCTCACGTCGGTAAATGCGAACATCACATTTCCAATTCTATGGTGTTTACACAGAGATTGAAGTCCTTGTCTCCTAGTCCCTGGGATTTGCTTGTCAGCTTTGATGTCGTGTCGCTTTTTACCTGGGTTCCTCTGGAAGAATCCTTGCAATTAATTGGTGAGAAACTGGATGAGGAAACAACCAGGCTTTGTCGCCACGTGTTGACGTCGACGTACTTTTTATTCAATAACAAATATTTTGAACAGACTGACGGAGTGGCAGTGGGGAGCCCATTGTCCCCAATAGTCGCCAATCTTTTTAGGGAAGATTTTGAGGACATGGCGCTGAAGACGGCGTCCTTAAAACCAACCTGTTTTTGGAGGTACGTTGACGATACGTTTATGGTGTGACCTCATGGGAGAGAAGCTCTTCACCGCCTCCTAGATCATTTTAATTCTCGGCATCCTAGCATCAAGTTTACCATGGAGGTGGAAAGTGATGGAAAGCTTCCGTTTCTGGATGTTCTGGTGTACAGAAAGGATGATGGGACACTGGGACACAGTGTTTATCGAAAGCCTACGCACACGGACCGTTACCTACATGTTTCTAGCTATCATCCACCGTTCCAGCGTACGGGGGTCCTGCGGACGTTGGCGAGAAAAGCTTATGCCATCTCAGATGGAGAAAGCTTGACACAAGAATTGGACCATCTTAAGATTGTGTTCAAGCAGAATGGCTATGCAGATAAACAGATCCGTCGTGCTTTCCAGTTAGGACCTTCACCTGAACCACCAGAAGATACCTGTAAATCGGTGGCTTTTCTGCCTTTTGCTGGGAGCATTTCCTCGAAGATACGAAGGATTCTGAAAAGATATCATATCAAAAGTATTTTCCGTCCGCCAGCCAAGATAAGAGCGCTGCTGGGCTCTGTTAAGGATGACTTGGGTTTGAGGAAGCCCGGTGTGTATAAGATCCCTTGCCACTGTGGGAAGGCTTACATTGGTCAGACAATCCGGACCATTCAGGACCGATGTGTTGAGCATCAGCGGCACACACGGCTGCTTCAGCCTGAGAAATCCGCAGTGGCGGAACACTGTCTCACCGAGGGACATAGAATGTTATATGACGTGACACAAATGGTTGCCCCTGCATCTCGCTATTGGGACTGTATTTTAATAGAATCCATAGAGATTCGTTTATCTGACAATCTTATTAATAGAGACAAGGGTTATCTTTTAAGTAAGACTTGGGATCCGGTGTTATCTGACATTAAAAAACAACGGTCTGTGGTTCGATCGTCGGAATAACTTTTTTTTAATTTTTGACAGCGATATCTCGATTTCGCCCGTTTCCACCACTGGCGGCGGGGTATGTCTACTGCGCTAGAGGGCAATCACGGCACCTTCTCGCGCACGCGTTGTGGGTCTTCTGCGGCCTATATAGGGGCCGCTGCTTGAGCTGGGAAGTGAGTTCCGGCGAGTTCGTGCACCAGCACTCTTACCTGAAGATGGCGGCCAGGTGGACCGCGGAAATATTGTGTCATGAAGACGTAATGATCCGGCTGCATACCGGAGAAGAATATTATCAATTATTACGCCGGGAAAGCCTTCGTAGTCACATCATACCTGTTTCGTAAAAAACAAAGTCCTAATGTACTGCAGCCATAGTGGCATCGTCAAATGTTAAATGCGGAATCAGCACCAGCACCGTCAAATACATATAAATAACATCGTATGCACGGGTCATGTTATCAGTAGCCAGAAGCCAAACAACATAACTCGTGCAAATGATGTTATTTATATGTATTTGACGATGCTGGTGCTGATTCCGTATTTAACGTTTGACGATGCCACTATGGCTGCAGTACATTAGGACTTTGTTTTAATGAAACAGATCTGATGTTAATTGAGGACCGAAACCGGTAATTTGTTAACAAAACGTTTGTGACCATAGACGTAAATTAAAAGCAACTTATTACATATACGGGTCACTGTTTTTTTGCAACAATGTCGCAGCTTGTGAAGATGGATAACTACTGTCGTATGTTACCAATCTGGGCCATCTTGACAGCATGTTGGGCAATTACTGTCATTCATTGCACGTACACATTATCAGTAATTCTACACTACCTAATCGAAAGCATCCGGACACCTACTAGTGGATATTGTTGTTTTTTCTGTGGGACTTAACATCTATGATCATCAGTCCCCTAGAACTCAGAACTACTTAAACCGAACCAACCTAAGGACATCACACAACACCCAGTCATCACGAGGCAGAGAAAATCCCTGACCCCGCCGGGAATCGAACCCGGGAACCCGGGCACTAGTGGATATTAACACGAGGTGTAAACACCATTCACCTTCATGGCGACCTGTGCTGCCGACCCTTTCAGTGAGGTATGTGAATGTTTGTGGAGGAATGGCAGCCCGCTATTAATCAAGAGCTAAAACCAGAGAAGATAGTCGCGTCGGCGTTCTTAAAAAAACTGTTGCTGAAAATGACAAGATTGGTCTTTGCGGTGGGCGGAAACGTGTAAGGGAAATGCTGACGTAATCAGTGCTCGGTGATACCAACAGAAACTGCAACGTTTAGCTTCAGCACACAATTTTGACGCTGCAACTGCTAGGTCGCGTTGACAGAAATGAGAAAAAAACAAACAAACAGGGAAGTCGACATGAAGTGTTCCGGAAAAAATCCGATATGTGACGAAACCAAACGACGGACCCATCGAACATCTTTTACTATGCCACTTACATGCGGTAACCATTTTTAGCGAAGTGGTTATACCCAAGCGTGAACATCCATCGTTTTCCTTTCAATTCTTGCTCTAAGTGGGATAGGCAGGCTGTCTGCTGTAAATCAATACTTAAATATACAGCTCTAAAACCGGCAGTGTACTTACTACGTGCAGCCTACATTTTTATAATCAGGTAAGTTGATATCTTCCTGTCTATATACCTATACCTTATCCAATACATAGAGAGACGACAATGACATTTTTAAATATCGATATATCGGATTCCCGATATTTTTAAAAATATCAACAGTCCTAATCGTAATACCAACTTCTCTGTGCCTCAATGTTGATGCTATACATGATCGAAGGTAACCTTCTCCAAGTATTCGCCAAGCCCAAACCCTTTTATCGGACTGTTAGAGGGTATAGCGTGATTCCCAACGCCAAATCGCTCGTTTTCAGCTGTCCATTGTCCAGTGTCGTCGCTCTGTACAACACCTGCCCAAACATCAGTATGAGGACAACAGGCAAAGAAGGAGCTAGAAAAGTTAAGACAGCATACATACTATGCTAGAACACTTACAAATCCGAATCCCTATCTTATTACGCTACGGTAGCGTAGTTAGACCTGAACAATTATATGACCATAAAGGGATTCTCGGAAAGAGAGATAAATGTTAACGAAATTTCCGAGGAAGATCCTGAGGCCAAAAAAATATGACAACAGGTGAGTTTACATTTTACGAGCTTCCCAGCATAATAGAGTATCTTGGGTCAACATGTTCTGTTAATCAGTAGAACGAAGAAGCAGCCCAAAGTTGCAAATTTTTACTTTTTATTCACTCAATAACCCATGATTTGAAAATGGGTCTCGGCTCGAAACTAGTCATCGAGTGAATAAAAAGTAAAAATTTGCAAGTTGGGCTGGTTTTTTGTCTGATATCAAACAAGGAATTATAATAAAAGTTTGTAAAGATCTCATTGACAAGAAAGAAAAGAAGACTGACAACGTGTGGGCACGTTAAAACCCGAAACGGCTGGAAATAAGATAATATCTTACCACGAGAACAGGAAGACAAAAGATCCGCGCGTGAATTAAGTGTACCTGGATCCAAGCAAATGTGGGATCCGTAAAGAAAATATAGGAAACAGCGAATGGTGGATCTATCCTACGAAGAGAATTTGCGAAGGAAGAGCGAGAAAAAGTGAGCCAGAGAACGAAAGAACACTGGCAAAAGAGAAAACAACTGAAGAAGTGAATGCATTTGTTATCTTATCCCATAGGTGGCTGAAACGATCAAATAAATAATAATAATAATAATAATAATAATAATAATAATAATAATAATAGTGATAAAGGAACGAACGGTTGAATGTTATGAAGCTTAAGCCCAGACGGATGTCGGGAAACGGGATATGTTCTCGAGAACAAGTTCTCGAGCTCAGATAAACTGGTATCGGGTGAGAGGATCCAAATAGCGTATGTGATGTAGCAGACACTGAAGTCCTTAGAGTATTGCTGCACAGACTATGATCAAGAGCTGTGTACTGAGTGTCCCCAAGGAAGACAGTTCTATGTCCATTCACACATTCAGCCATCTATTGGTGGTATTTATAGTTTAAAAAAATATCGTGAAGCCGCTACTGCCCCTCCTCCCCCCTTCCCCCCCCCCCCCCCCCAACTGCACATGTTTTCCCGCCTTCTCCTGTTCAGTTTTTAATTGCACTATTCAGTTAATTTACCGTTCTCTTCGTCTGCTCATCATTGTTTGTCACTCTCGACTGTTCCTAGCAAAATGCTTATCAATATTTGTGACCTCCTCCTTTCTCTGACATCTTCCACTTCATCTTTGTTTTATTCTCGTCGTCACAACTGGGGGTATCTCATTTCTGAGTCTGCTTTACAACTCCGATTACTCTTGATCTGGGCATGGCTCATGGTTCCACGCTCCCCTCTCTCTCTTGACTAAAATCTTCTGCCGAGCCGTCTAACATTGGACTTATTCGGGATTTAAGTGATATTTCCGCATCTGTAATCGGTAATTACGAAGATGATGAGGTCCGCAGTTCGCAATCATAACATTCCGGCCCACATCAGCCACATCTAGCAGCCACTGAAGTACGGTGCACTGCGACACGTTAGCAGCCAACCCAATCGCAGCCACGGTAAGACTGTGATTGAAATGCTCTCATCAAGTTTCGGGCGTTGGTTACGGAGTGAGGGGAGAGAAATTAATTTCCGACTGATGAAATGAGGTTGTGCATCATATGCTCTACCGTATCATGCACTAATGCGCACGTGCTCTGCATTTTAATTTTCTGTTTCAATGATATCTTTTATGTATTTCGATAACCATTCATGTTTACATTTTTTTAATTCATTGACGAGACTTCAAGCAACTTGTGATGAGCTTTCTATTGCTTTCATTATTCCCCAACCTGTTGTGCGCTCTATTCTTATTCATATGGCTTTTTGTAGTTTTTTAGTGCTATAAATTTGTATATTACGATTTGAATTCATGATCTGTGGCCTTAATGTGTATGGACACCAATTGAAACGTAATTTGAGAGGGGTGAAAAAAATCAGCCAAGCAGTTGCAAACCAAAGGTTTATTTAGCCCCTGACATAAGTTTCTATCAGAAAGAGTAGGCCCTAAAAAGTATATAAACGGTTACAAACTTACATAACAAAATATTAATAATAGAACAATATTTGTGAGGTAAGCCTACTCATTTGTTTCGTCACATGGTGATAAATTACATTAGCTGAAGCCGAGGTGCACTTCTCATATATAAAATTGAACTAAAAACCTGAAACGTGCCATGGCTTAAGACAGCAGCCAGATTACATTCAGCGCATGTCAGAATTAATGCACGAATGTATTCGCCCACTGGTAGATGTTCTTGTCTACATAGAATTATAACAGGAGACCAAAGAATAAAATACTTGCATTACATAAATATTCCCCGTGCCAGACACAAAGGCCATCTGTTCACAGGTTCAGGCTCGAGCGATAAGGTTTACATTTACCGGATCAAATTCTTTCATCTCCCTAGCGAATAAAGTAACTTATCTGAGAGCCTAGAACCTCCAACAATAAGCAATAGGCAAGGTCCTGATAAATTTAGGAACTTTCCAGTAAGCGCGGCAGCTGATTTTACTAGAAATCTATTTACTTCATTGGGGAAATCCATCACTTTATATAATGTGACATTATAGAAATACATGGAATCCGATTTATTTAGCCAAGGAGCACCTGTTAAGTTAGGGGCTATGTTGACAGCACAGGTGGCTTTTGGCAAATTCACTGCAACGCTTTCTGGTCTGCAACGAGCCATTGCGATTGCCAGGATTCAACATGCTTTGTGCTGTGATATACTCAGTCTCGATCACGTCTGCCAGAAATCGTTTTCTCAATAGTACATCCGAATCGTGGTCGATCTAAATAAATCACTTTTTCATTCATTTAACTATTCTTGATTTTTTTGTAGGATTCTTACACAATTTGTGGGTAATTCTTTATTATATGGTACAACAGAATGGCACGTGGTGAATGTATGAGTAACTGTATTCTCCCTTGCACACTGTGTCGTGTCTTAGTTTGACAGAATCATTAACTTGAATACAACCTCTGCGGATTTATTTACGTTTTAGTGCCAATGATAGTTGAAACATGATGATTGATGTCACGGGCTAAGCATTCGTATGCTTTGCAATTAACGTGCAGCAGAGTTTCTGCTACTATCATTTTCGTTTAGCAAACTTGTTTATTCATACGAATTGCTTTCACAATCATAATTTATTTTTTCAGCAGCACAATTAGTTCTAGCTTCTTTGTTCGATATTTCAGATTTTTGATGGTAGGTTATGTCGATATAATCGTAACAACCGACGATACATTAGGCTCAAATCAGTGATATTTGAGGCTTTGTGTGGAAAAGTGTTAAGATAGCAAATTGGGCCACGTATGCACATTACGCATGCATTTGTCTATAAGAATGCCCATTTACATGTTTCCTTCGTCAGGTTATGAAACTGCTGACAGGAAAATTGCTGACAGGAAGTTTGATAATTAACGTTCCTTTAAATGTTCTATTATGCCCATAGATTTACATGTCACGCAAATTAAGCTTCTCTTTGTGAATTTATTCTTTGAAGTATAGTCAGATAGCGTTTAATAAAAATCGGTGGGTCAAGAACTTTCATGTTACAAGAGGCAATTTCAAACAGGACGACTTACTGTAGATATTCAGAATTTTCCAGCATAGGAGGAGTTTACAGTGTGATCTATTTATTGATCCCGCAAAGTTGTGAATCGTTACTTTTGTCACAATAACATCTAAATTGGTCAAAAAACAATAGCTATGCAGTATCTGTTAGTCTACGGATTAGTGTGGACTTAGATTCAAGGAGAGCCGGGAAGAAAAAGAACAAATTTTATGAAGCTAAAAAAAAAATAGTTTACTGTGACACAAAAACAAGCCAGTAACCAAAATAAAGGAAATATGTTCGATAGTGCCCATATTTGAACAACTATGAAATCAGAGTACGCTAATAGTGCTGATAGTGCTAATAGTGCTGTCCTACGCATGGTGTCAAGGCTGACTGAATCTTTTCTGCAGAGCTTCCTGTGGTTTCAGTTGGTCCCAGGGATACTATGTCGACTCATGTCTGCAGATACAGTGGGCGATTCCATTTGGTTGATTCCTACCTCCTGAAGAAATGTGTTCACAAGGTGGGCGAAGTGTGCACGTGCATTATCTACCTACAAGATGATCATAAACAGTCTGAGAAGCTAGTAAGGGTGATGCACCATAGAATGAACTGAGAAATAGTAGTTAAGAAGAAAATTTGATGCGTTGTGTCGTCTCCGAGTTAATTAGCACTGAAGTTACCCAATAAGGCCATTGCCAGCGCGAATTCAAGCGGCCCACCAGATATACACTCATGCTCCTAAATTAAGGATAATGTTGATACATGGTGAAACAAAGCTCTGGTGGGCGGTTTGCGAGTTTAAATCACCTCAGGGTGTGACCATGCAGCGCATTTGCCCTGCGGTCGTCGCACGATGGCGCTGGCAGCAGTCCACATACGCGGTGTGTCGGTGCATGTCAGAGTGCGGTGCAGCGAGTAAGTGCGTAGATGTTTTCAGACGTGCTAATGGTGACTGTGTGTTGAAAATGGCTCAAAGAACACATATTGATGACGTTATGGGGGTAGAATACTAGGGCGATTGGAGGCTGGTCAAATACAGCAGGTCGTGGCACGGGCCTTCCGTGTGCCACAAAGTGAGATCTCAGGATTATGCCAACGATTCCAGCAGACAAGAAACGTGTCCAGGCGCTACAGTACGGGACGTCCACAGTGTACAACACCACAAGAAGACCGATATCTCACCATCAGTGCCCGCAGACAGCCATGGAGTACTGCAGGTAGTCTTGCTCCGGACCTTACCGCAGCCACTGGAGCAGTTGTCTCCAGACACACAATCTATAAATGACTGAACAGACATGGTTTATTCGCACGGAGAACTGCAAGGTGCATTCCACTGACCCCTGGTCACAGGAGAGCCCGTAAAGCCTAGTGTCAAGAATACAGTACATGGTCATTTGAACAGTGGTCCCCGTTTGAGGAGTCCAGGTATAGTCTGAACAGTGATTCTCGCCGGGTTTTCATGTAGCGTGAACCAGGAACCAAAAACCAACCCTTCAATGTCCTTGAAAAGAACCTGTATGGACGTCGTGGTTTGATGGTGTGGGATGGGATTATGATTGGTGCACGTACACCCCTGCATATGTTTGACAAAGAAACTGTAACATGTCAGGTGTATCGGGACGTCATTTTGTACCTTCCTCCTGGTGGATAATAACGCAAGGCCTCACCGAGCTGCCTCATGGAGAAGTACCTTGAAACAGAAGATATCAGGCGAATGGAGTGGCCTGCCTGTTCTCCAGACCTAAACGCCATCGATCACGTCTGGGATGCTCTTGGTCGACGTATCGCTGCACGTCTTCAAACCCCTAGTACACTTCAGGAGCTCCGCGGGCACTGGTGCAAGAATGGGAACTTATATCCCAGCAGCTGCTCGACCACCTGATCCAGAGTATGCCAACCCGTTGTACGGCCTGTGTACGTGTGCATGGTGACCATATCCCATATTGACGTCGGGGCAAATGCGCAGGAAACTGGCGTTTTGTAGCACATGTGTTTCGGGACTGTTTTCTCAACTTATCACCAGTACCGTGGACTTACAGATCTGTGCCGTGTGTGTTCCCTATTTGCCTATGCTATTAGCGCCAGTTTTGTGTAGTGCCATGTTGTGTGGCACCACAGTTTGCAATTATTCTTCATAAAGCGTAGATGATGGCGCACGAGACTACTTAGCCCCTGGCTTGGGTTCAGTGCTTACTAACCCCCCCCCCTCCCCCTTGTTCATTTTTTGTATCTCTCTCTTGTTCGGTTGTAATAAACCAAATGAACAACATGACACCGTCTCTAGCCAACAGCTTGAATTTAAGCTTGCAACGGCCTGATTGACAAACTTCAACGCCAGTTAACTGAGAAACGGCGCAACATATCGAATTTTTTTCTCAACAATTATTTTTCAGTACAACCTGCTCTGCAACACCCTTACAAACTTTTCAGACTGTTTGCGACCACCCTGTATGTGTATAACTAAACGGCTAAAACAGTCAGCCAGTCACCCAGACCCTACTGCAGACTGCCTAAATCACAGTTTCCAGAGCCAATAAAAATTAAATTTTCAGTATTTGTATAATTATTGACCAAAGATAAAAATTTACAATGGCGTCAAAAACTACTTATTAAGAGGTAAAATCTTACGTTAAAGCTTAACACAACGAATCGAGTGTTAAACTTGGAAACTGAGTATACGCCTTAAGGCAATGTAGTTCATGGCGCGCAAATTACCAAGGCTATATTCACTTAGTATTTGAGAATGAGCGCATCTAGCGGCTTCCAACAAACTTTACACATAATTTCAAATCTCTTCGAAACTTTTTCTCGCTAGTACCCCCGACAAAATTTTGGTGTCACCGCCAGACACCACAGTTGCTGGGTGGTAGCCTTTAAATCGGCCGCGGTCCGTTAGTATACGTCGGACCCGCGTGTCGCCACTATCAGTGATTGCAGACCGAGCGCCGCCACACCGCAGGTCTAGAGAGACTTCCTAGCACTCGCCCCAGTTGTACAGCCGACTTTGCTAGCGATGGTTTACCGACAAAATACACTCTCATTTGCCGAGACGATAGTTAGCATAGCCTTAACCTACGTCATTTGCTACGACCCAGCAAGGCGCCATTACCAGTTACTATTGATGCTGTAAAATATGTACCGTCAAGAGCGATGTTCACCAATTATGGATTAAAGTTAAGTATTCCAGCAGCTACGTACGTTTTTTGTTAGTCTCATTTCCTTGACCTGTTCCAGACCTCACGCCAGCCTGCGTGAGCTAAAACGCGTGCCTTTCGGCTTCCTGTCATAGTGGGTTGGCTGTCTTGCCAAGACACAGTAAAAATAATGAAAGGAAAGAAGTTTGTCCGTTACTACATTTTCGCTGTTCACGCAGTAAAATTTTCCAGCATCAGGAATAGCATTTCAATTTATTATTTCCTTACTACTAACTCTATTCGAAATACATTTTTCAGATCGTATCAACACATAATCGTATATTACTGAGTGTGCCTTTAAACACATGGTTCAGGAGATATGACGCCTAAACATTCAGTGCGTCTTATACATCGGAGTTAGTGGATGCGGTGGGGTGGGGCAGGTTTGGAGGTGGGTCGCTAGCTATCTCGAAAGACGAAACCCTCACCAAAAGTTTGACCGTAGGGCTGAACAATAGGTTGAAGGATCATAGCTCGTTATTGCACATCTATCAAATTATCTGCGACGTGCATTGGTATCTGGACGCCTTTGCACTGTTCAACTGCAATAATCAGGTGTTAAACTATTCACTCGTCGATTAAGAGAGACCCATGTCACTGATATCGGTTCCATTCCTGATGTTCATTTGTTTAACTTGTTTGTACACTACGATGCTGGTTTGTTTGTAGTGTTGCTTGTAATGGACGCTTACACCGAAGCCTCCAGAGGTCAGACACTCAGATCGGTACCAAACGATGTATGTAGATTATCAACCAAAACACCGACTGAGTTCGTGCGATGCACTGTCTTCTGGTAGAACATGCGTAAACGATAGTAAAGAGTAACACCAGAACTACAAAGCACATGAAAAGTGTATCTGTGAGTGCTTGTTTCGTAGATTTCGCGTGGATGAGTTGGCATAGCGTGAGGTCGTCGTACTCTTACCAATGTGTTCAAATCCCACTGATGACAATTTTTTTAAACTGTTTACGCGTGAAACTGTTAAGTGGGAGAACATTTTCCTGACTCAGCTTTTCGGAGTCTGTAGCAATGTTATTTTGACAGTCGGCTTTCGCTTCGTTATTTGAAAGTAGCAGACCCATAGAGTACACTTGTATTTGTATATGTGTGCGACAGAACACGCAGCATTTATGATGAAGCAGCTACCGTTTATTATTACTATTATTATTACTATTACTTCCGCACGTGTGATACAGGTGTTTCTTTATTTTTCTGTTGTGATTGTATTTTCTGTGAAACTACAAATGTACTCTGTAGGTTTACTACTTTCAAAGAAACGATGCGGAAGCCGAGATAACGTTGCTGTAAACTCCAAAGAGCCCTTTTACATCTCATAAATATGTTGTCTCATATATCACTTTCAAGTATAATACAGTAAAAAAAGAAAAAAGGTTGTCATCATGAGGATATTACCCCGGGACCCATGATACGACGACCTAACGCTCTACCAACTTCCCTACATAAACTGTGCAAAATAGTTACTCACAGTTATGCTTTTCCTGTGTTCCGTAGTTCTGGTGTTACTTTTAATTAACGTTTATGCCAATTCTACTGGACGACAGCTCATAGTCCGAACTAAATCGGAGCTTTGGTTGATACACTGTCGACATACAACTTTCGGTACCCATTTGAGTGACATCTGGAGGTTTGGGTGTTTGAGGGCGAACTGACTGTGTGGAGACGAATCCGTACGATATGAGTCGACACAGCCACCCCAATAGCCTGCAGAAGGGTAATTCGTAGTTCTATTGCATTCTCCTTGTTGTATCTGCGAGCAATAATTTGCAGGTATTGTCTAGAGCTCGCGTCATTCACCGCGGATGACTGATACGAAGCGCTGCAGTGCTTTGTGCCTCACGATAGCGTATGCATGTCTGAATGACGCCACTTTGGTGTGTGCCAATTCGGCTGTTCATCTTCCACTGCCGTAACATTAGCATGCGCGGAAGTTCTAGACCCGAAATGATACTCTGAAGCATGATGACTTTTTTTTGAAAACATAATTATTTAATAGCTTAAAATGCATGATTATTGACAAAATAACAGCACATTTCAGTCATAAAGATTACTCAAAAACCACTGATAATTAAAATATCGCCACTCAGACTGCGTCCTTCTCCTGCTGCCATTTGCCCCAGCTAACTTAGCACCTTTGCATTACAGCGGAGAGGCTATTACAATTTTCGTCTTGGCTGAAGCAAAGAAAGGAAGATTAAAATTCAACGTTCTGTCGACAGAGAGATCATTGGAGACTGAGCAGAAGCTCAGATTACGAAAAGATGGGGCAGGAAATCGGTCGTGCCTTTTCAAAGGAACAACCCCGGCATTTGACAGGAACGAGTCAGGTAAATCACGGAAATTCTAAATCTGGATAGCTGGACGGGGTTTGAGCCGTCGTCCTGCCGAATGCGAGCTGAGTGTGCTAACAACTGCGCCACCTCGCTCGGTTTTCGTCTTGCCTGTTTCAAGCAAAAATCGGCATTAAAGTGAAAATAACAAAATGATCAATGACGTCGTCTCATACTACTCGTAAATAAGGTCGGAATTATAGATAACGAAAGTTCGGTGCCGAGCGGATGCAAGAGCTACGGCAGCGTAGAGAGAGAGAGAGAGAGAGAGAGAGAGAGGGAGAGAGAGTGAGAGAGAGCGAGCGCGAAGAAAAGCGATCATGTACCTGCCCCATCGGCCTTACAGCGGCCAGTGACAGCCTGACAGCCTGAGATCGGCAGTTAAATTTTTTATGAAAAAACTACGGCGCGGATCGAACGGCGCACACAGATATCTTTTTCTCTTGTTTTTCGCCCCATTTTTTATTTTCCAGTGCTGAGCTACAGTTTGCATACTTTTGCCTGTATGCAACGTCTCTTGTTAGTACTTGTCCCTGTTTTTCGATGTATTATGCGTACGTTCTCGCTTCCCGAGCACGGGGTCCCGGGTTCGATTCCCGGCGGGGTCAGGGATTTTCACCTGCCTCGAGATGACTGGGTGTTTGTGTTGTCCTCATCATTTCATCATCATCCAGGAAAGTGGCGAAATTGGACTGAGCAAAGATTGGATAATTGTACGGGCGCTGATAACCACGCAGTTGAGCGCCCCCCAAACCAAACATCATCATCATATTATGCGTATGCTCGCTCTTTCTGGTTTGCGAGTATATTCAGCCAACCATGTCCAGGTATTTTTCTTAGTTCTTGGATAGGAGTTTTCGTTTGGTTGTAGCATCGATGTTAGTCAAATATGTTGTCTACCAAATAAAAGCCAGATTCTTCTTATACCAGTCCCACATGATGTTATTTTCTCCATAGACGTACTGTATGGCAAGTGTCGATAAGATTGCATTGTCTACATTTGTCAGTTTGAGGATATCGATCAAAGGTCCAAAGAAAAAGAAACAGAAAGTCGGAAGGTAGCGTAAAACATTTATTGAGGAATTTATAGGCAATGGATCCAGATCGAGAGCAGTGACAACTTGTACAAATGGAGGATAACGCCGCTATTAGACCAGTACAGCAACACCGGAATTGTCCTCCTTCACTCCGAAGACATTTATGAACAATTTTACTGTGTTCCTTGTTTCCTATCTGGAACACCCATCACGTAGTACACGTGACTGTTGGAGTCGTATGGTTGTGCTGACAGTACGGTACTGATTAACAGAAAGGTTTTGCCCCGTGTAGCAGGATATATTTGGGGTGTTGTAGGTGCACGTGATATAAAACAGCCTTCATTACATCTGTCGTCCTGGAATTCACAGCAGCACTTGTGGGGCAATATCTTACACTCTTCTGAGTATCCATGACGCTAGGTGTCACCTCAATTAAAAATGTATTATAGATTTGAGTGATGCAGTCGAGTGAAAGCGCATACGCCAGAACTGTTACCTTGCATCCGGTTGTCGTTTCTTGTGTCAACAGCGTGAATATGTCACTAATGAAGGCTTTGAATTCGCATTATTAACTCCGCTGTAAAAAAGCACATTATGGTAACGCAGTCTGTCGAGCGAATACGAGTAAACATTTAGACCGTTCTCGCCAGTTTTAGTAGAAAAGTGTTCAAACTACTCGTTCGTCGCAATATTAAACGTAGTATTTTGACATTTGTCTCCATTGTCTCTGATGATGTCTTCTGAGGCAAGAGACGAAACGTTAGGCAGAAAATTAAGCTAAGGGAGACGACCTGGACCCTGAAAACGCAGCAGAAACTGAGTACACGCCTTAAGGCTGGTTGGTAGGATCCTAACTGCCTGTCTCCTTCTACAGAAGAAACAGGGGTATTCGAGAAAGACCCCACCATTTAATGCAGCGCAGTAATACAAAGGTGGAGACTGACTGTCGGCACTTTGAACAGCTGTATTGAACGTAGTTGTTACCGTAAGGCGTAAGTTGTTCATGTCAATAATAAACTATACATTCATTTCCAGCCATTAGTTCCTTGCCTCATAGTGCTCTACGGTACGTGAAATTTTGGTCGTAAAAGTTTGGAAGACCATGTTTGTCAAGGGAAGCAGTGGAGATGGAACACATTGCTTGGACGTCCCTTCGCTTTACAGCACTCTAATCGGATTCTAATTTCTTCTTTTTTTTTTTTTTTTTTTTTTTTTTTTTGATACTAGATGGCAAGTTTCTTATCGCTGTCCACTAGATACGAGAGAAACTATTGGTGAGTTAGTAAAATGTTGATGGCAATCCTCCCGCCGGAAATGTTATGCTTTTTGATCACTGAATGCTATTCAATAGGTCAAAGCCTCATTTTTCTCCATATTACGAGCAAACCATTACACTCTAGAGATGTTGTTGTTGTGGTCTTCAGTCCCGAGACTGGTTTGATGCAGCTCTCCATGCTACTCTATCCTGTGTAAGCTTCTTCATCTCCCAGTACCTACTGCAGCCTACATCCTTTTGAATCTGCTTAGTGTACTCATCTCTTGGTCTCCCTCTACGACTTTAACCCTCCACCCTGCCCCCCAGTACTAAATTTGTGATCCCTTAATGCCTCAGAACATGTCCTACCAACCGATCTCTTCTTCTAGTCAAGTTGTACTACAAACTCCTCTTCTCCCCAATTCTATTCAATACCTCCTCATTAGTTATGTGATCTACCCATCTAATCTTCAGCATTCTTCTGTAGCACTACATTTCGAAAGCTTCTATTCTCTTGTCTAAACTATTTATCGTCCATGTTTCACTTCCATACATGGCTACAATTCATACAAATACTTTCAGAAACGACTTCCTGACACTTAAATCAATACTCGATGATAACAAATTTCTCTTCTTCAGAATCGCTTTCCTTGCCATTGCCAGTCTACATTTTATATCCTTTCTACTTCGACCATCATCAGTTATTTTGCTTCCCAAATAGAAAACCTCCTTTACTACTTTAAGTGTCTCATTTCCTAATCTAATTCCCTCAGCATCACCCGACTTAATTCGACTCCATTCCATTATCCTCGTTTTGCTTTTGTTAATGTTCATCTTATATTTTCCTTTTAAGACACTTTCCATTCCGTTCAACTGCTCTTCCAAGTCCTTTGCTGTCTCTGACAGAATTACAATGTCATCGGCGAACCTCAAAGTTTTTATTTCTTCTCCATGGATTTTAATAGCTACTCAGAACTTTTCTTTCGTTTCCTTTACTGCTTGCTCAATATACAGATTGAATAGCGTCGGGGAGAGGCTACAACCCTATCTCACTCCCTTCCCAACCACTGCTTCCCTTTCATGTGGTTGGGAAGGGAGTGAGACAGGGTTGTAGCCTCTCCCCGATGCTATTCGAGATATTTATCATTATTGTGGCGTAGAAAATGGTGTGGGTGGAAAGCAGCTGGAGGTTGTGTGGGCATAAATACTCAACAAGTCTTATACGCAATTATCAATATCAGAATTCACTAAATCAGAGAGCACAAGTAAAAGTAAAACATAAGGAAAATGACCAGCGAGCAATCCACAAAAATGCATTAATTTAATACCTAAACAACATAACAGATGGTAAAATTCCTGCCCTTCAAAATAATCGTAGCTTTATAAGAAATAGGAGTGTATCAAAAAAGTTGACAACGATTCCAGTACAAACTATATGAGCAGTGGTGAATAAGTAATATCACATTTTTTCTGTGCCATTTTCGGTTAAAACTTGCAGTATTTTTTGTTGTGGGACATCGTGAAATATTCCCCCTTCAGCTCGCCTCATGCAGTTTCGGTAGGTAGCGAAGTATACGCAGCCGTTATAGTGGCATCTGTAACGAAGGTGCGTTCCAAGCAAAGACCTCTCATTGAGCTTCTTTTGCTGGAAACCCAGAGCATCGCATGTATTCATAGGTTCTTGCAGAATGTTTGCGGAGAACTGACTGTGAACAAAAGCACGGTGAGCCGTTGGGCGAGGCGTCTGTCATCATCGCAACAACGTCGCGTAAACCTGTCCGACCCCTCACGTGCTGATCGCCGCACACAGCTACGACTCCTGCAGTGGTGGAACATGCGGATACTCTCATTCGAGGTGATCGACGGATCACAATCAAACACGTCGCTTCACAATTGAATACTTCTGTTCGTAGTACGGACACCCCCGACTACCAGTTGGGGTACTCAAAGGTGTGTGCCCTCCGGCTTCCTCGCCTCCAACAAGACCATAAAAAGCAACGAAGGATCATCTGTGCGGAACTGCTTGCGCCTTACGAGGCTGATAGACGCATTTTTTGTCGGGAACAGTCTTCTCGGGGGCTGAAGGGATTACTCTGTTTTATGTCCTCCCTCATAATACAATGATGAACTTTGAAGTGTATTGTGCTACCCTCAGGAAATTGTAGAAACAACTTCAGCGTGTTCGTCGCCACAAAAATGCAAATGAACTTCTCATTCCCCACGGCAACGCATGGTCTCACACAAATCTGTGCACACGAGAGGAACTCGCAGAACTTCATTGGACTGTTCCCCCTCATCCACCCTAAGGCACGGCTTTCGTACCTTCCGACTTCCATCTGTTTGACCCAATAAAGCATGAATCTCACGGGAAGTAGTACACGGATCACGGGGAGGTTACTGATGCAGCGAGACGTTGGCTCTGACGACCAGTAGAATGGTACCATGCGAGCATACAGGCCCTCCGAGTGGGATGCCATAAGGCTGCCGGACTGAGCGGACATTATGTTGATAAACAAGTGTTTGTAGCAAAACAGTGGTGTATAATGTGGCGTATTGGAACCCTGAATGAAAGCAGCCTACTTTCGGAAAAGAAGTGTTGCATTACTTGTTGAATTTCCCTCGTACAAGCTGAAAGAAATAACAAGAAAAATAAAATACCAATGTTCTATGTCAGGACACAGCTTCCGTATTAAACCAACTGGAGCCGACATACTAAGCTGCAAAACTAATGCGAACACAACCAATGAACGAGAGAAAGAGTAAATAGATAATTAAAGCACTTGGAACTAGGATAGACAATGTTGGCCACAGGGCAAAATAAATCAATCCAGTAATTCAACGAAAGCTAGCAATTTGAAATCCGAATGGCACAGATGAGCACGGTTGACAATGAAATCAGGCAAAGCTTTTGATTTAATTTGTAGTCAATCTCGGTAGACATAATATCTTAGGATTCGGAGTAGCCCTGCCTTATGACAATGCAATTACTAGCACAGCTTAAGCTGTTACACAGCCAGATACAAGTATCTGTTAAATTTTCTTGCCAAACACAACTGGAAAACACTCCTCTTGCAAACCATCATGAGATGGCTAATAATCTATATGTATCTTGTGATTCTTGAGTTTCTCCCGGCGTATTTGATAATAAAAATATACACAGGTGTGCTGCCGGTCTATAGTGTCCAACGGGCACAGTATTTCGGCGATCATACATGTCGCCATCATCAGGTGAAGTTCTCCATGTACAAATTCGCTTATTTTAATGGAGAATACTACGAACAAACGGAGGGAGTCACCATGGGTAGCCCACTCTCACCAGTGGTAGCGATTTTGTACATTGAGAACTTCGAGGAGGAAGCCCTGTCGTCATCCGTATGGAAACCTACTTGCTTTTTTCGTTACGTGGACGACACGTTCGCCATCTGGCCACATGGTATGGATAAACTCCATGACTTCCTTACACATCTAAACTCCATACACCCCAACATCAAATTCACTATGGAGACTGAAACGGAGGGTAAATTACCTTTCCTTGACGTCTTGGTCAAGAGAAGGGCTGACGGCACCCTAGGTCATGGGGTGTACCGGAAGACAACGCACACTGATCCGTATTTGCACGCAGACAGCTGCCACCACCCTTCACAGAGGAATGGGGTACTTAAAACTCTAGTACATAGGGCGCGCACTATCTCTGACGCAGAGAGTCTACCCCAGGAATTGGAACATCTGAGAACTGTATTTCGAAAAAATGGGTACTCAGAGTGGCAGATTCAACGTGCTCTCCGCCCAACCACTGCAGCACAACCTGTTGAGATGGATGAAGTCACGAGGGAGGAGGTAGGCCCTGCATTTATTCCGTATACAGGCACACTCTCGGGGAAAATCGCCCGCATTCTGAAGAAACACCGGGTCGGAACTGTGTTTTGTCCTCCAAATAAAACTCGTGCACTGGTGGGGAACGCCAAAGATGACCTCGGTTTGAGGAAAGCCGGCGTGTACCAGATTCCATATCAATGTGGCAAGTAGTATATTGATCAGACGATGCGTACCGTCGAGGATCGATGCCGTGAACGTCAGAGGCACACTCGACTGATGTATCCGAGCAAGTCGGCGGTCGCTGAACATTGTTTGTCGGAAAATCACGCCATGGAGTATGACCACACGAGGATTCTGGTACAGACGTCGAGATACTGGGACAGCGTTGTTGGAGAGGCCATCGAAATTCGCATCAATGACGACCTCATAAACCGTGACTGTGGCTGTAATCTTAGCAAGGCTTGGGAACCAGCGATTGGGTTAATCAAGAGTAAATCGAGCAAACGTATAGTTGTGACGACCACGACGGACAGAGCCATCACACCGACGTCATCTCAGATGCCGTCGCAATCTGTTCCACCGCGCGACCGTGGCGTGGGGCGCGGATGGCGGAGGGAGCGCGCCGCGGGCGGAGGGTATTTAAATCGGCCGCCGCCGCGACCGAATCCAGTTCCCTCTGAGCAGCCATAGCGTATGGATCTCCGTGCTGGCACGTTCACAGGAGCTCAGTCCGTCAGTTCACCTGATGATGGCGACATGTATGATCGCCGAAATATTGTGCCCTTTGGACACTATAGACCGGCAGCACACCCGTGGATATTTTGTATGTATCTTGTCAGCATGAGCTTTCCTCGATAGGTACTGGTTGCTGGCCTGGAACAGGAACCGATGCCTCTTGTTGGTAACAAGCCGCTGCAAGCTTAGACCCACACTCCATCAGGCTCCCTCCATTGCTAGACACGCTAACTTGCCGTTTAATCTTGTACAACTGATTTTCATCTAAGATAGTAGCTGGGCGATGTGCCGACCCATACCAGCTGTCTGCATACTGTCACGTGTCCGATGGAAATGAAACCTAACCTAACTAACCTAAGGACATCACACACATCCATGCCTCAGGCAGGATTCGAACCTGCGACCGTAACGGTCATGCGGTTCCAGACTGAAGCGCCTAGAACCGCTCGGCCACTTCGGCCGGCTGATGGAAATGCACTCTGCACTGCCCATGATGACAGTAGCCATGTCATCCTCACTACACAGGGGACTGTTATTGTAGTGTCGGTAGCTGGACCGACACCGTGATGTTGATTGCTGAAAAGGAATGCTAAACTAACGCTGTGGCCGATAGTGCACGAACGGCAATAAGCAGACGGGCGTGAAGTCTGGAACATGAGAACTTATAAATGAATAAGAAGAAAAGTATGTAGATGCTTTTTACTTAACTTTTAATAATCCTTGGAATACATCTCTCTTGAATACTCGTAAGCTATAGGCACTGATACAAATGGCTCCTTGCTAGTTCGTAGCCATTAACTTAGCTGATGGCTATTATGTCTCTCGGCTAATGAGAGAGAAAGGCTTCGAACCACTGGGCGATAGCTAGGTTCGCGTACAACTGGGCGGTAGCTTGGTTCTCATACAACTGGGCGATAGCTAGGTTCTCGTACAACTGGGCGGTAGCTTGGTTCTCGTACAACTGGGGTCGAGTCCACTCTCGTATCACGAGACCTGCCTTGGTGGTGGCGCTAGGTCTGCGATCACAGTGGCGACACGCGGGTCCGACATGTACTACATGGACCGCGGCCGATTTAAACTACCACCTAGCAAGTGTGGTGTCTGGCGGTGACACCACAGTTATCATCAGCTGCCAGCAGCCAAGCGTTACCCGTTTTCCCAGGTGCCACTGGCCACTGACCATCTCAGAGCCATCCACACCAGGACGTAAACAGGACCGGATGGTGCGCCATCCATGGCCTGGTGCCTCACACAAAGCCTTGTCCCACTGTTGACTCCGGCAAAACTTCCAAATTATTGCCGCTTCCTTGTCACACACCAAACGGCTCTTCCCAGTTACGCATGACTGCATCTCGCCTCTCTCTGGTGCTGCGTTCGGATATTTTGCCAATTTAGCAGCAGCATATGAGCAGTACTGCCAAGCAGTGTGAGACTTCAACTGGGTCGTGAATCGTTAATTCACGACACGGCAGTATATCCAAACTGAACTGAACAGCCAGACGATTACGACCAACTACCTAATAGGCATACGACCACCTTTGGCATGGATAACAGCGGCGATGCTGCGTGGGGTGAAAACAATGAGGTTTTGGTAAATCGCTGGAGGGAGCTGGCACATCTGCTCATACAGGTCACTTAATTTCCATGAATTCCGAGGAGGGAAGCTATGAGCTCTGACGCCATGTTCAACGACATCTCAGACATATCCGATCGGGTTCAGATCTGTCGAGCTGGAGAGCAAAACACCAACTGGAACTCGCCACTGTATTCCTCGAACCTCTCCGTCACACAGCTGGCCTTGAGACATGAAGCATTATCTTGCTGAAAAGTGCCACTGCCATGAAGAAACATGATCGTCATGAAATGGCGTACGTGGTCTGCAACCAGTGCACGATACTGCTTGGCCGTCATGGTGACTTGCATGAGCTCCACTGGACCCATGGATGCCCATGTGAATGTCCCCCAATGCGTGATGGAGCCGCCGCCAGCTGGTCACCATCCCGCAGTAGAGGTGTCAAGGAAGTGTTCCCGTGAAAGACGACGTATTCGTTCTGTAACGCCCCAACGACCACCTTAAAGTCAATTAAGAAAGAACATGAAGTAAGGAAAGTTATCTTGGCAGTTACGACATCTTTGCCGATGAGCTAACACGAAAGAGTTTTGTCAACAACTACATTGTACATCACTGAGCATATTTGTTAGCGAAAGAGAAAGAAGAAACATCGTATTTCAGCAATTGACAAATATCCATGTGACAAATGTGAAATTAATATCTCAAAAGTTAAGTCCAAAGTAACGTCATCAGAGATAACTTTTATGTGGAAGAGAGTTGTAAGCGCAACGAAGAAAGTCAATGCGCCTACAATGCTCTTCCACAGAAGTCGCTTGCTAGAACTCATCCAGTGCAGACGTACGAGAGCAGTTCTGATCTGAATTATTGAGATTGCGAATCGTGACGAGATTGCTTTCGAGTTTAGAAGTGTTTGTTGCGTGACGGGATTCACGGCTTAAGAAACTGATTTTATGAATTGGGACAGGAACAGATAGACTCATTTAACCGTGCACTACGGGTTAATTGAAATCTAATAACGGAATTAGTGAACATTGGACTTGACTTTAAATTAGTTGGACCTTAAGGAGAAGTGAACATTCTATGAAACAATACACGCAATTAGTCTCGTGTAGGACCCAAGTACACGACATCATGAAGATAATACAATTACGCTGAATTATAGTAATTGCCAAGAAAATATAACTCAATCGGACTGACTTAACTAAACTATTCCGTGTGCGTGTGGTGCGGGAGTTATAAGTATTTAGTGATAAAATAACATTAACCTGTTCGTTACCAGTTAAATACCCGGTGTGGACTACATCATTAAATAGTTTGATAAATGACTAAATCAATGACTACTCATGAAAGACTATTTCATTGAAGTGCAAATATTTACATCATTAGTTGAGAAGTGAACTTTAAAATATTTTCGTATTACGAAGCAATCTTACAAAGACTGAATCAAAGAGTATTTCTGGATCTCGCTGCATACCAGCACAACAATTCTACAGCAACGAGACAAAGCGTAAGAAAAAAACTGTTAACTAAAATATTTCCTCGCAATCAGTGGTGTGTGCTATGCGAACGAGAGAAGAATTAATAACTACTGCAAACCCGGGCAATTAACAACGCAATATGAATAATAAAAAGCATCAATTATACGAGCTCGCATAAGTGGAAACGCTGTGGACTTGTAATTGAGATACGACGACTACGCGAGAAACGCCTTTTCGAAAGTTTTCAGGTTTTTTTCTCCCGTTAATCTACGGGGACTGACGTTACATCGCATCGTGTCTCTACTCTGCCGCGAGAGTTGTGGCAGTAACAGCTCTACGGCGTCGACTACCTCAGTACGCGGTTGGAGTTCGGGGGCACGCGCCCATCGGCACGACGAAGTAGAAACAGGGATTCGTCAGATCATGCAAAGCTTTGCCGCCGCGCCAACGTCCAGTGCCGACAGTCACGTGTCCATTTCAGTCGTAGTTGTTGATGTCGTGGTGTTAATATTGACATATGGATGGGTCGTCGGCTGCGGACGCCAACGTTTAAAGTGTTCGTTGCACTGTGTGTCCAGACACACTTGTACTCTGGCCCACATTACTGTCTTATGTTAGTTTCGCCACAGTTCGCCGCCTGTCCTGTTTTACCAGCCTGTCCAGCCTGCGACATCCGACGCCTGTAATGAGGGGTAGCCGCGTAACCCCACGACGTTCGGACTTGGTTTCATCTTGGTTTCACCACGAGTTGAAGATACTCACCACAGCACTCCTAGAACACCCGACAAGTTGTGCAGTTTCCGAAATGCTCGTGCCAAGGCTCCCGGCCATCATAATGTGCCCTCGCTCATTGATGCTACATGCACCATGCGTGTGTGTGACTAGCACTCATTCCTTGCCAGGTGACGCTGCTATCGCCTGGACAGGTTTGTGGCTATAGTAGGTCGGTGGTGATAATGTTCTGGCTGGTCAGCGCAATTACATGCTAGGTTAGGGCCTTTAAGGCTGATCTGTTTAGTGCTAGAGTGGAAATGATGAGATTAAGGGGGGAGATGGGTGAAGACCAGTGGAAAGTGGTAGCAGGGAACAGCGGCCACAGAAAGAGAACAGTATAGTTTCATCAATGACACAAAAAATTGATGTGCTTGTTTATCTCAGTTAAGTAAGGAAGAGCCTCATGTAGACGTGGGTGTAGTGAATACCCAGTTTCATTAGGATACCAACTGTTTCAAAAAAAGTAGGAAGTAGGAGGAAAATTATGTTGCTAGGAAGTAGCCATGGAAGAGGTGTGGCAGATTTTGCAAGAAAAATTGGGTGACGGATACCAGGTCACCAACATTTTCAAGCCCTCTGCATGTCCGAGCCAAGCAAGAGAGGATGTAGGACCCTTGTGCAAGGGCTTTACAAAGCAGGATCATGTTGTGATTGTGCATGGAGCAGTAAATAATTTTGATAGGTATCAGGGCTACAATATTGAGAGTGACCTGATAAAAATAGCTTCTGCAAATGTTGGACTGATGCCTGCCATTATACAGTATGAGCAGCCCCAGCTGAACAGCTCTGTAATGAGGTTCAACTGGCTCTGAGCACTATGGGACTTAATATCTGAGGACATCAGTCCCCTAGAACTTAGAACTACTTAAACCTAACTAACCTAAGGACATCACACACATCCATGCCCGAGGCAGGATTCGAACCTGTGACCGTAGCGGTCGCGTGGTTCGGGACTGAAGCCCCTAGAACCGCTCAGCCAAACTGGCCGGCTCTGTGAGGAGGGGTATTATTGATTTGAATAGGCTACTTCGTGTGTCTACTAGGTCAGACATGGGTTTAGTTCCTTTTGAAGCTATCATTAGGTGGAATTTCACTAGGCATGGCCTATATTTCAGTAGGAAAGGGAAGGGTAAATTGTTTGGGTTGATAGCTAAATCCTCAATGGGGTGGAGGTACTGAAAATCATTGGATTTGCTCTTTTAGGATAAGATCAGTGTCAGGTAATACAAAATTGAGAGGAATAAAGCATAATGAGAAGCTCGAACAGGCAGGTACTAAACATGTTAAAACATCACAAGATTCTTATAAAAGTACAGGGAAAAATATTGTTAATATATTGCGTCATAATATCAGGCTATTAAATAACAAAGTAGATGAACTTCTTGTTTGTTTTGGAGCTTTAGAAACAAAGAATGCATTAGATGTACTGTGCCTGTCTGAAGATCACACAGTCACAGATATGGAAAAGGTAAATGCAAGAGGATATAGGCTTTCAGCACATGTAACTGGAGACATTATGAAAAAAGGAGTTGCCATTTACGTTAAAAGTCATAAACTAAAAAATTTTGTATAGAGTAAGCTATAGAAGCATTTGCCTGTGAGCTTAAACTGAATAATGGTAATTTTGTAATTGTAACTGTGTACAGGCCCCCACTGGGAAATTTTTAACTGTTTCTGAAAAACTTGGATTCCTTGTTCTGCTTTCTATCAGAGAGAGGGCGGCAAATTATTTTTCTTAAAGAATCTGATAGGAAGAGTGATCTTTAAGTATTGCTCGCTTCTTTCAATCTGACATAAGTCACTGATTTTCCTACTCAGGTAGTACATCTACATCTACATCTACATCTACATCTACATTGATACTCCGCAAGCCACCCAACGGTGTGTGGCGGAGGGCACTTTACGTGCCACTGTCATTACCTCCCTTTCCTGTTCCAGTCGCGTATGGTTCGCGGGAAGAACGACTGTCTGAAAGCCTCCGTGCGCGCTCTAATCTCTCTAATTTTACATTCGTGATCTCCTCGGGAAGTATAAGTAGGGCGAAGCAATATATTCGATACCTCATCCAGAAACGCACCCTCTCGAAACCTGGCGAGCAAGCTACACCGCGATGCAGAGCGCCTCTCTTGCAGAGTCTGCCACTTGAGTTTATTAAACATCTCCGTAACGCTATCACGGTTACCAAATAACCCAGTGACGAAACGCGCCGCTCTTCTTTGGATCTTCTCTATCTCCTCCGTCAACCCGACCTGGTACGGATCCCACACTGATGAGCAATACTCAAGTATAGGTCGAACGAGTGTTTTGTAAGCCACCTCCTTTGTTGATGGACTACATTTTCTAAGCACTCTCCCAATGAATCTCAACCTGGTACCCGCCTTACCAACAATTAGTTTTATATGATCATTCCACTTCAAATCGTTCCGTACGCATACTCCCAGATATTTTACAGAAGTAACTGCTACCAGTGTTTGTTCCGCTATCATATAATCATACAATAAAGGATCCTTCTTTCTATGTATTCGCAATACATTACATTTGTCTATGTTAAGGGTCAGTTGCCACTCCCTGCACCAAGTGCCTATCCGCTGCAGATCTTCCTGTATTTCGCTACAATTTTCTAATGCAGCAACTTCTCTGTATACTACAGCATCATCCGCGAAAAGCCGCATGGAACTTCCGACACTATCTACTAGGTCATTTATATATATTGTGAAAAGCAATGGTCCCATAACACTCCCCTGTGGCACGCCAGAGGTTACTTTAACGTCTGTAGACGTCTCTCCATTGATAACAACAGGAAAGCAGCGCACTGACAGATAATATTTTCATAGAGCAAGATAAATTTAGTCAAATAAACATTTATCGGGTCTTAAGAATGGCCTTTATGATTATGATGCTCAGCTAGTTACAGTATATGACATAACTCCGTACAATGACGTAGAACAGCCCTACAAAATGGTGAAAATTTTAGGGAAAGCTTGAAGCAATTAGATTGGGATGAGGGGAATCGGGAACATGATGATAATTTAAAATATAATTATTTCATAATACGTCTGTACATATTTTTGAAAACAGTTTTCCAAAGAAAATAGTGAAATGTAATTGTAAGAAACCATGTACACTCCTGGAAATTGAAATAAGAACACCGTGAATTCATTGTCCCAGGAAGGGGAAACTTTATTGACACATTCCTGGGGTCAGATACATCACATGATCACACTGACAGAACCACAGGCACATAGACACAGGTAACAGAGCATGCACAATGTCGGCACTAGTACAGTGTATATCCACCTTTCGCAGCAATGCAGGCTGCTATTCTCCCATGGAGACGATCGTAGAGATGCTGGATGTAGTCCTGTGGAACGGCTTGCCATGCCATTTCCACCTGGCGCCTCAGTTGGACCAGCGTTCGTGCTTGACGTGCAGACCGCGTGAGACGACGCTTCATCCAGTCCCAAACATGCTCAATGGGGGACAGATCCGGAGATCTTGCTGGCCAGGGTAGTTGACTTACACCTTCTAGAGCACGTTGGGTGGCACGGGATACATGCGGACGTGCATTGTCCTGTTGGAACAGCAAGTTCCCTTGCCGGTCTAGGAATGGTAGAACGATGGGTTCGATGACGGTTTGGATGTACCGTGCACTATTCAGTGTCCCCTCGACGATCACCAGTGGTGTACGGCCAGTGTAGGAGATCGCTCCCCACACCATGATGCCGGGTGTTGGCCCTGTGTGCCTCGGTCGTATGCAGTCCTGATTGTGGCGCTCACCTGCACGGCGCCAAACACGCATACAACCATCATTGGCACCAAGGCAGAAGCGACTCTCATCGCTGAAGACGACACGTCTCCATTCGTCCCTCCATTCACGCCTGTCGCGACACCACTGGAGGCGGGCTGCAGGATGTTGGGGCGTGAGCGGAAGACGGCCTAACGGTGTGCGGGACCGTAGCTCAGCTTCATGGAGACGGTTGCGAATGGTCCTTGCCGATACCCCAGGAGCAACAGTGTCCCTAATTTGCTGGGAAGTGGCGGTGCGGTCCCCTACGGCACTGCGTAGGATCCTACGGTCTTGGCGTGCATCCGTGCGTCGCTGCGGTCCGGTCCCAGGTCGACGGGAACGTGCACCTTCCGCCGACCACTAGCGACAACATCGATGTACTGTGGAGACCTCACGCCCCACGTGTTGAGCAATTCGGCGGTACGTCCACCCGGCCTCCCGCATGCCCACTATACGCCCTCGCTCAAAGTCCGTCAACTGCACATACGGTTCACGTCCACGCTGTCGCGGCATGCTACCAGTGTTAAAGACTGCGATGGAGCTCCGTATGCCACGGCAAACTGGCTGACACTGACGGTGGCGGTGCACAAATGCTGCGCAGCTAGCGCCATTCGACGGCCAACACCGCGGTTCCTGGTGTGTCCGCTGTGCCGTGCGTGTGATCATTGCTTGTACAGCCCTCTCGCAGTGTCCGGAGCAAGTATGGTGGGTCTGACACACCGGTGTCAATGTGTTCTTTTTTCCATTTCCAGGAGTGTATAAAACCCTGGCTTACTAAAGGGACGAAAACATCTTTTAACCAGAAAGGGGAAATCTAATAGCAAGAAATAGTGATGACCCAGAAACAGTCAGGTATTATAAATACTACTGTACTATATTATGGAAAGTTATTAAAAAGTCTGGAACTATGTGTATTATGTCTGAGATTAGCAACTCTGATAATAAAAATAATACAATTTGGAATATAGTTGAAAGAATGAAAAGTTTATTAAGAAAAGTCAGAGGCTGAAAAATATTTTTAACACTCATTTTTTAAATGTTGCGGAGAAAATGGGATCCAGATATTCATTAGAAAAAGCAAGCTATGTATGAAACGTGCAATATCTATGCAATTTGATAAAACTGAAATGAAACCCATCTCTTGTTCTGAAGTTAGTAAAATAATAAACTCACTCAAAGGTAAAAGGTCACAGGGAATTGATAGTCTGTCCAACAAAGTACTAAAGTAGGATTCTCAGCCACATCTGTAATATTTCACTGAAAAAAGGCATTTTTCCTGATAAACCGAAATATGCCATTGTTAAAACATTGCATTAAAAGGGGATATGTCTAATGCCAACAACCAGCGCCGAACCTCACTTCTGACAGCGTGTGGAAAAAGTAGAGTATTCAAGAGTAGCTTCACATATTTGTAAAAATAAAGTGCTAACAAAATGCCATTTTGATTTCCATAAAGGCTTTTCAAAAGAAAATGCTATATATGTTCTCACAGATCAAATTTAGATGTTTTGAACAATCAGAAATCACCAATTTGGATCTTCTGTGATCTCTCCAAGACTTTAGATTGTGTGAATCATAGAATTCTTCTAGATAAGCTTAAATATGCTATGAGTGGGACAGTGTACAGATGGTTTAATTCATATTTAACTGGAAGAGTACAGAAAGTTGAAATAAACAGTTCATACAATGAACAAAGATCAACAGATTTCTTAAACTGGGGAGGTATCAAGAACGGGTTCTCACAAGATTCAATCTCGAGTCGCTCATTGTTCTTAATATATATTAATGACTTGCCACTCTATATCCACGAAGATGCGCAGCTAGTTCTTTTTTGTTAACGATACAACTTCAGCAATAAACATAGCAAACAAGAATTAGTTGAAGAAATTGTAAATATATCGTTCAGAATGTTATTAAGCGGTTCTCTGCAAATGGGGTCCCATTAAATTGTCATTCGGTTATTTATTTGACGGTCATTTGCTTTCTTGGCGGGGACAATAGTTGATACTGTCAAAATCTGGTTGTTCTTTGTGTGTGTGTGTGTGTGTGTGTGTGTGTGTGTGTGTGTGTGTATTTCCGTGTGATTGATGAACCAACGCGGAAACTGCAACGGAAATAGTAATACAGGAAATACCTCACAATTTTCACATGTATTACAGGTTATCTGTTATCCGCTATTTAAACTTAGTAGTCGTTACTGGATGATCAGAGAAGGCTCTGACAAAGCGAGTAGATTATACACTCGGGCAGTTCCCTTGGTTCTCTCTTATCCTGCTGCTGTTGCAAGATACTCCGCTGTTTACCAAGCGAGGGAAGACAAGATTCGATTGACTGCCTGTGAAATAGGCGTTGCCATGGCAACGCTTCCTGAGGCTCACCCTCTCTGCCGAAGCGGGTCTGCAGCCGTGCTCGCTCCGGCCACTAAGCTGCTGCGAAAGGATTCAGCTGCGGTGGATACTTCTTATAAGCTGTGGTTTCCTAGTATGGTAATGTCTGTAGTAAAAAGGTGGAAAAATTATGCAGTAGTTTCATTCATCCGAGTTCACATTTACAGGGATACCACACAGGCCATGGTACTACAATTTAAAAGCGAGAAAAAAAATGTAATTCATATATACAGGCATCTACATACATACAGTTATTGTTCAGCAAGGATGGGGCAGGTTGTGATTTCATAGTTGAAACCATCCTGGTTTTCGAAGTTATTTAGGGAAACCACGGTAAAGCTAAATCAGGCTGGCTGTATGGACATTGGAGCCTCCATCATTCTGAATACAAGGCCAGTCTGGTTAAAACAGCAAACGTCATTCGGTTTGTGGGTAGTACAATGACTATTCGCAAATAATCTTCATCATTTGAGCCCCCAGCTCTCACTAATCTACATCTACATGGATACTCTGCAAATCGCATTTAAGTGCCTGGCAGAGGGTTCATCGAACCACTTTCACAATTCTCTATTATTCCAATCTTGTATAGCTCGCGGAAGGAATGAACACCTCTTATCTTTCCGTACGAGCTCTGATTTCCCTTATTTTATCTTGGTGATCGTTCCTCCCTATGTACGTCGGTGACTGGAATTTCGTGAGGAGATGCCGTCGCAACGAAAAACGCCCTTCTTTTAATGATGTCCAGCCGAAATCCTGTATCATTTCTATGACACTCTCTCCCATATTTCACGATAATACAAAACGTGCTGCCTTTCTTTGAACTTTTCGACGTACTCCGTCAGTCCTCTCTGGTAAGGATCCCACACCGCGCAGCAGTATTCTAAAAGAGGACGGACAAGCGTAGTCTGGCCAGTCTCCTTAGTAGGTCTGTTACATTTTCTAAGTGTCCTGCCAAGAAAACGAAGTCTTTGGTTAGCCTTCCCCGCAACATTTTCTATGTGTTCCTTCCAATTTAAGTTTTTCATTATTGTAATACCTAGGTATTTAGTTGAGTTTACGGCTTTCAGATTAGACTGATTTAAAGTGATTTATCGTTGATTTAGCGCTCATGTGGATGACCTCACACTTTTCGTTATTTAGGGTCAACTGCCCCTTTTCGCACCATTCAGATATCTTTTCTAAATCGTTTTTCAGTTTGTTTTGGTCTTCTGATGACTTTATTAGTCGATAAACGACAGCGTCATCTGCAAACAACCGAAGACGGCTGCTCAGATTGTCTCCAAAATTCTTTATATAGATAAGGAACAGCAAAGGGCCTATAACACTACCTTGGGGAACGCCAGAGCTTACTTTTGTTTTACTCGATGACTTTCCGTCAATTACTACGAACTGTGACCTCTCTGACAAGAAATCACAGATCCAGTCACATAACTGAGACGATATTCCATAAGCACGCAATTTCACTACGAGCCGCTTGTGTGGTACAGTGCAAAAACCTTCCGGAAATCCAGAAATACGGAATCGATCTGAAATCCCTTGTCAATAGCACTCAACACTTCATGTGAATAAAGAGATAGTTGTGTTTCACAGGAACGATGTTTTCTAGACACATATTGACTGTGTGTCAATAGACCGTTTTCTTCGAGGTAATTCATAAAGTTCGAACACAATATAAGTTCTAAAAATCCTGCAGCATATCGACGTTAACGATATGGGCCTGTAATTTAGTGGATTACTCCTACCTTTCTTGAATATTGGTGTGACCTGTGCAACTTTTCAGTCTTTGGGTACGGATCTTTTGTCGGGCGAACGGTTGTACATCATTGTTAAGTATGGAGCTAATGCATCAGCATACTCCGAAAGGAACCTAATTGGTATACAGTCTGGACCAGAAGACTTGCTTTTATTAAGTGATTTAAGTTGCTTCACTACTCCGAGGATATTTACTTCTACGTCACTCATGTTCGCAGATGTTCTCGATTCGAATTCTGAATTATTTACTTCGTCTTCTTTTGTGAAGGCATTTCGGAAGGCTGTGTTTAGTAACTTTGCTTTGGCAGCACTGCCTTCGATAGAATCTCCATTGCTATCGTGCAGTGAAGGCATTGATTGTTTCTTGCCGCTAACATACTTCACATACGACCAGAATCTCTTTGGATTTTTTGCCAGGTTTCGAGATAAAGTTTCGTTGTGGAAACTGTTATATGCATCTCGCATTGAAGTCCTCGCTAAATTTCGAACTTCTGCAAAAGATCGATAATCTTGGGGATTTTGCGTCTGTTTAAATTTGGCATGTTTATTTCGTTGTTCCTGCAACAGTGTTCTAACCCGTTTTGTGTACCAAGGAGGATGAGCTCCGTCGTTTGTTAATTTATTTGGTATAAATCTCTCAATTGGTGTCGATATTATTTCTTTGAATTTAAGCTACATCTGTTCTACATTAATATTATTAATTTGGAATGAGTGGAGTTTGTCTCTCAGGAAGGCGTCAAGTGAATTTTTAATCTGCTTTTTTGAATATGTATATTTTTCCTGGCAGATTAAAACTGTGTGCCCGACCGAGACTCGAACTCGGGACCTTTGCCTTTCGCGGGCAAGTGCTCTACCAACTGAGCTACTGAAGCACGACTCACGCCCGGTACCCACAGCTTTACTTCTGCCAGTACCTCGTCTCCTACCTTCCAAACTTTACAGAAGCTCTCCTGCGAACCATGCAGAACCAGCACTCCTTTCTTTCAGGAGTGCTGGTTCTGCATGGTTCGCAGGAGAGCTTCTGTAAAGTTTGGAAGGTAGGAGACGAGGTACTGGCAGAAGTAAAGCTGTGGGTACCGGCCGTGAGTCGTGCTTCGGTAGCTCAGTTGGTAGAGCACTTGCCCGCGAAAGGCAAAGGTCCCGAGTTCGAGTCTCGGTCGGGCACACAGTTTTAATCTGCCAGGAAGTTTCATATCAGCGCACACTCCGCTGCAGAGTGAAAATCTCATTCTGGATGTATATTTTTCGCTTATTTTTCGAGGATTTGGGGATTACAGTATTCAGTCTCGCTTCGACAACCCTGTGTTCATTAATCCCTGAATCGGTTTCGATGCTCGTTATTAACTCAGGATTATTTGTTGCTAAGAGGTCAAGTGTGTTTTCACAACCGTTTACTATTCGCGTGGTCTCATGAACTAACTGCTAGAAATAAATTTCAGAGAATGCGTTTAGCACAATTTCGGATGATATTTTATGCCTACCTCCGGAATTAAACATGTATTTTCGCCAACATATAGAGGGTAAATTAAAGTCACCAAAAACTATTATCGTATGAGTCGGGTACGTGTTTGAAATCAGACTCAAGTTTTCTTTGAACATTTCAGCAACTGTATCATCTGAATGGGAGGTCGGTAAAAGGATCCAATTATTATTTTATTCCGGTTGCCGACAATGACCTCTGCCCATATTACCTCACAGGAAGTACCTACTTCAATTTCGCGACACGTTAAACTACTTCTGACAGCAACAAACACGCCACCGCCAACCGTGTGTAATATCTCTTTATATTCGATGAATTACTCTGATACAATTCTACCCTTGAATGACGTTTACAACTTTTCTATCTTCATACTCGCAGAATCCATGCGAAAAGTAGTTCATACAATAGCTATGCCATGAGCGCATAAGTATTCTTTGTAGTACTCTCTCTGGTCGTTGTTAGAAAAAAAGAAAGAGAGCTTCCGAGATTGTCTTCGTGCCGATTAGCCTGAGCTTGGTTTGGAAGAACTGTAATCTGATTATTGAGATTTATCACAGAAGATAACTGATACGAACTGTACGATTAAGAGGAAATATATATATAGATTGCTCCTTCAAATAAAAGGTGTGTATTGGAAATATGAGAATTGATGATATTTATCGATATATTGCGTAGTTGTTAATCAGAAGGGAACTTCCGAAAGACTGGATACGAACCTGCATTTAATAATCCAAGAGCTCCATTACTTCTTCGGAAGGTTAAACTTCATCAAAGCCAAATATCCGCTTGATATGAGGTTTCCCGACTGATTATACAACGCTCCCAAGATTACGAGGCATTTTATTTGTACAGATTAGCAGACTGCCGCAAAGCACGAGCGTGCAGAGAAGAAGAATCATCGCCTGATTTCATTCTAACAAGTAAAATTTCAGAATCATTTTGAGTGACTGAGCTATGACTGTATTTCCTATCATGAATGATTGATTGCTCGAACGAATTGAGAGCTACAGAATTACGTAGAAAAGATAGGAGGAAAAATTACAGTGGCGCCAGTGTGACAGGACTCTCTTGGATTGTTATATAATATATGTATTTTTTGTTTCATGAAAACCAACGAGAACGAGAGGTAACTAATCTGAAGAGAGATTCGGTGCCCATAGTAAAAGATTGCTGATACCAAGAAACGATTTCAACTATTGGACAACACCGAGACTACAGAACAAGGCCAGAGAAATCTAATTTTTTATCCTGTAGTTAAAATAGTTTGAAATCAATTTAGAAAGAACTTTTTTCCAGATAGTAGTTAGATTGTAGAACTGTATATTGTGTGATTTTCGTATCTGGACATTGAACTTTATACCATCTGTGAAGTGATTTGAAAGTTAAGTGTGTCTACGACAGTAAATTTGAAACTGTATTTAGTGATTAGAACCTGATATTGACAGTTATTTAATGGTATTGACTAGAGCGGCATTTAAAATGTCATTGAATCAGCAACTAGACGTGCAACAGCCTTCAGCTGTTTGCGCAGGAGCAGAGGCCACGGATAACAATTCTGAGACTGTTGTGGCTAGCGGTAGCAATATAAATAATCCCGCTGGTTCAGAAATCATTCATACAACAGCTGATCAAAGGGTTGTTGACACATTAGTTGTTATTATGCAACAGTTGTCTCTATTAGCCGAAGGACAAGCGGAGGTAAAACGAGACTTATCCGTTATACAAAATGAATTCAAAAATCAACTAGCCGAAAATCAAACAGAATTACAAAATCAGTTAAGAGCAACCTTTACCGAATTAGATCAGAGATTAAATACCCAGACACAGGAAATAAAGGAACGGGCAGAAAGGACCGAACAAAATCTTATTGCTCGAATTGAGCAGGTCCGCCAACAATGCCAAGAAAACACTAGTAAATTAAAAGCGGAACTAACCGAATATGTATCCGTCAAAATTGACACGATACAAAAACAAGTAGAACTGTTTCCTCAAGTAATACAAACTCAAAAGGACATACAGTGTTCCGTAGCTATGATACCAGAAATAACAGAATCCCAAGATAATCTAAAGAAGCAATTTGACAAAGTGAAGGAAAAACAGGAGACAGTGGAACATAGAATGAATGTACTTGCGGGAAAGTTTTCAGAAATGACATTAGAGCGGCAAAATTCTGCTTCGGAAACGATAGAAGAAACTGTGAAAGTAGCTTTACAGTCAATTTCAGAGATTTCCGAGGATAATTTTTTTAACAAAGGGTTAAAGGAAGTTCGAGAACAACTTGGCGAAGATTTCTCGCGTTGGAAAGAAAATATCGAAAGATCACTAAATCTCTCGCAGGAGGATTTAGAAACACCGAGAAGGAGGAAACAAAACTCTCAATCTGTGCGTGACATTCCGTCCACGTCAAGATCCGATGTAGACAGAACTGGAACGTCACAAGTTAGATTCGATATAACGGATAGCCACAGGGAAAAGTACGAACAGGATGATTTTTGGAATCGTAGTAGCGTTGAGGAGAAGATGGTTAAACAGAGACAATTTCAAATCTTTAACCCTGACAAAAAGAATGTTCATCCTGTAGTCTTTAGTTGAAGTTTCAGTGGTCTATTTCCACGATCTTGGACAGAATGGCAAAAGATTAGTTTTGTATCTGGATATATACAAGGAACAGGAGCATTGTGGGCATCCGAACAAACATCTTCTTGTAAATGTTACAAAGAATTTGAGAAGGCTTTTCTAGCAAAATATTGGTCTGCTGGAGTACAAGAAAGACTTAGGCAGGAAGTATTATATCCTGAGCCTTTCTCATTTTCTAGAGGATCTCTAAAGAGATATTTTGAGAAATACATTAATAAATCTTTGTATTGGGATGTACCGATTCCTTTGCCGGATATACTTAGAATACTCAAGTCCAGACTACCCACCAGTATAAGGAATCAGCTGTTATATATAAATGATAAGGATATAGACTCATTTATGACTACGCTTGATCGTATTGATATAATTGAGGAGGACAATAAAATGGCAAGAGAAATGTCATATCAAAGAAGAGCAACAGAAGCGAATCCGAGCTGCAACTCGAGTGGGAATGGCAGTAATGGTAGCAGTAACAATAATCATAACCAACTACACTCTCCGAGGAGACTTAGGAATGGACAAAATGCAAACAATAATTATTACCATAATGTAAACTTTAGTAATGGTGCAGCGAGGGGCTATTTGAGGAACAATAGGAATTTTAATCGATATAATCCAATGTATGGCAACACAGGACAGTTCTACCAACACCAGCAAAACAACAACAATAATTACACGAATCAAGCAAGACAATATAGACCGAATTCACCACAACAACCGATAATCACTGAAGTAGCTGAAGAGACAAATACCAATCGGACCAACAGTCAGTCAAACTAAACGTGACCGCATCGTGCCCCGGAGGAGCGGTCAGGGGATCTGTTAGGGACGAAACAGTAAAATTACAATTGTTAAGATATAATGATGGTGAGCTGTTGACTGAAGAGTTAACAAAGGATTTAATAACGTGTCATAATGACAGCTCGAGTGTTCCGGTATCGGAAGTATTTCTTGAAATAGAGGAAGTTCCAACGAATGTGATATTGGACACTGCCGCTTCCGCCAATGTCATCTCAGGCGCTCTTTTTCGGAGAATTATTAGGAAGAAGAAGGTACCAATTTTGCCAGTACAGAACTGCAAAATCATCAGAGCTGTTGGAGCACGCTCTCCCAATGTCAAAATACAAACACAATTAGAGATGAAAATGGGAAATGTAGCGATAAAATGCACGTTCCTTGTAGTGGAGAAGTTATTAGTGGACTGTATTCTTGGTATTGGGAGTATGCAGGAGTACGATTGTCAGATTGATTTTTTGGAAGGAATAGTTAAATTTAGATTAAATGGAGAAGAGATAGCACTGGATTTAAATAGAAAGGAAACTGTGCATGAGAAATACTGTCGCGGTGCCATAATTCAATTAATTGACACTACAAACGGTCGTTGGAAGGAGTTTTCAAAGGATTTGATACAACAGGAGGACTTTAACCAAACAACAATGATAAAAGCTAGTGAATCAAATCAGCTTACCGGAGAACAAAGGCAGCAGCTTCATTATTTGTTAGAGGCATATGAAGAGATTTTTGATGAGAAACCAGGAATTATTAAAGGGTATATTTGTCACCTACAAGTGAAGCCACATCAGACTTACTGTTACACGCACTACCCGATCCCCTGGCGTTTAAAACAATCTGTTCAAAGGGAGATAAATAGAATGTTAGAATGGAACTTGATTGAGCCATCAACTAGTCCATATTGTTCTCCGCTCTTAGTCGTCCCAAAACCTGGAGGTAACGTTAGATTAGTTCTGGATGCGAGAGAGATTAATAAAATAATAGTACCTGTAAGAACTCATCCGGAAAATATAGATGAATTAATTCAAAATTTCCAGGATGTTTCGTACTTAACTAGTGTTGATTTGAGAAGTTCGTACTGGCAGGTCCAAATGGATGAAGAATCTAGGAAATATACCGCATTTATCTATGCTGGGAGAAGTTACCAATTTAGAGTTGTCCCGTTCGGACTTAATATTAGTGCCGGAATATTTATTTCAGCGTTGGATTATGTTCTTGGACCAGAATTGCGTAGTCGTATAACTGTGTTTGTTGACGACTTATTAATAGCCACGAAAACATGGGAAGAGCATTTGCATATTTTGGAAAGGATTATTGCTGTTTTCAAGAAAACCGGAATTACAATAAACTTACAAAAGTCTCAATTTGCTTTACCACAAATCAAGTTCTTAGGACATATGATAGATGCGAAAGGTATCCTGTCTACCGAGAAGAAGATAAGTGCAATTCGCAATTTTCCATCACCACAGCTGAAGGGATTTATAGGTATGGCATCGTTCTTCCGTCGTTTCATAAAGACTCAAGCCATGAATTCTGAGGCATTAAACCGGCTTCTACGGAAGGATGTGCCATGGCAATGGACTGAAGAATGTGAACTAGCTTTTCGAGACATTACAGACCAACTCGTTAACGCATCCTTATTATATCACCCTGATATGAATTGTGAGTTCTGTCTGTCCACGGATTCATCGGATGTTGGATTAGGTGCTTGTCTCTTCCAAATAAGGAAAAAAAAGGGGTACCAACATTCTGTCCGATAGCATTTGCTAGTCGAGTGTTATCGCCCTGTGAAAGAGCTTATACGACCACAGAACTTGAAGCACTTGCGGTTATCTGGGCATTCAAGAAGTTTAACTATTATTTATATGGTTCGAAAACGATTGTGTATTGTGACCATCAATCACTAACCTTTTTGCAAACATGTAAATTATTACATCCTAGACTGTCACGTTGGACAATGACACTACAACAGTACCAATTTAAAATTATTCATGTGTCTGCCAAAGAAAATATTATTGCGGATGCGCTGTCAAGATCCCCAGAAGGTTTAACGCCGGAAATAGAATCAGTAAATACTTCGGATTTTCCAGTATTACTGTTGCAGGACAATATCTACAAGACTTATTATGTAGAGATATGGGAAATTTACAACGAAAAGACCCTCGATGGAAGAAGATAATTCAGCTAAAGGAACAACAAAATTCAAGGGGCTAGTTTAGATCATTATAAATTAGTAAATGGAGTATTATTCTTCAGACGTGGGAAGAACAACAATCCACGGTGGTGTGTATGTATCCCGAAGGAATATGAGGAAAAATTAATTTGGTTTACCCACTTATCATGGGGACATTTTGGTGTAATTAAATGTGCCAATAAAATAGGAGCATACTGTTATTTTCCGAATATTCGGAGAAAAGTGCACCAAACAATACAAAACTGTTTACTCTGTCAAAAGGCAAAACCGGATAATAGAGGTAGTAAGCATGTTCTGCATTCAATTATTCCACGAGAGCCAAGGGCGTTAATTTCGTGTGATATCTGCGGCCCTCTCCCACGATCAAGAGGAGGAGTAAAATTCATTGTTGGATTCTTTGACGTGTTTACAAAATATGTAAAACTATATCCATGAAAGTGTGCTACTGCCAGAGCTGTTGTAGTGAGATTGGTGCGTGACTATCTTCCGCATGTAGGTTTACCGAAATCCATAATTACAGATAATGCCAGAATTTTTACTGGATTTAAATGGAAGCAAACACTAACACAACTTGGTATTCAGCAAATTTTGACATCATGTTACCATCCACAAGGTAGTCCAATAGAACGAGTTTTTCGAGAATTAAACCGATTTATGCGTACATACTGTCACAGTAAACAAACATCATGGGCTGATTATTTGGCAGAATTTGAACAAATATTTAATAATCTGCCACATACCTCAACTAACTTTACTCCAACAGAGCTTATGTTTAGTCAGACTGAAAAGAACTTCTGGATAAACCATCTGCCATAGTATGAAGACCAGAATTTAAAATGGGAGGAAAAGATTCGACTCGCACTTGTCAATTTAACTAAAAAGGCAATACAACGGAAATTGACATATGATAAACGGATTCACCGGATTCAGACGTTTCATCTTGGAGAAAAGGTTTTATTGAGGCGACACATCCATTCCTCGAAACTGATGAAGAACATAAAGAAATGGAATCTTATTTATACCGGACCATATGTTATTGTAAATATACCAAATCCTGGATCATACTTGTTGGCATATCCCGAATCGAAAATGATAAAGGGATTATTCCCGCATAATGATATTAAGAAATTTAGTGAAGGATCGTAGATCTGTGATACCAAATATGGAGAAGAATTTAGTGTGGAATTTGACTATGAGTCGAATGTGTATATAAATATCAAGAAGTTTATGTTGTCTAGAGGTTAAGAGACAGTGAGACTACTCCTGTGCTAGGTTAAGAGACAGTGAGACTACTCCTGTGCTAGGTTAAGAGACAGTGAGATTACTCCTGTGATAGGTTAAGAGACAGTGAGATTACTCCTGTGATAGTTTAGCACAAAATTTTTAAGATAGGTAGAAGAATTTGTTAATTACTAGTGTTTGTAAGTGTGGACTATGAGCAGAAGCCACAGTGATATACAATGAAAGTGCATCTACATTTCCTCAAGACAAGGCACTTATGTGAGAATTGCGTGTGAAACTTGAACAGTGTGGGATATGTAGGTAAATACGCTGTGTGTATGATGTGCGCTGTTCGCGCAAGAAAACAAATGAACTGTGAAATGAAGCAACAGTCGATAATGTCACTGTTGCAAACAATTGAAGAAACTCTCTGGTTGCGCGAGAGAAAATTATTATAATTTTTAGATTTTTCATTATGCCTTCTTTACCAGGAGAATTAAGTTAAGAATTTTAATTAACTTTTTAAGAATAGCAGTTTGTGTGTTTCATATTATGGACAAAATTGTTGAAATATATTTCCATAAATGTTCATGAGAGGATGAAGATGATTCTACGAGTGGATGATTTGTTAAATGAACATACGTCATCATTAATGATATTTATTTGCAAGTGGATCTATAAATCAATTAATTATAAGAATAATGAAAATTTTTCAAATTATTCCTTTTGTGGAGTCAGTGTCATATGCCTATGTTTAAAATTTTTCATCAAGTGTAAACTTAAATTTATCCATAATTTCTTAATTGAAAGCAAACCTCGGACAGATTCAATGCTCTACTTCCACCTGCACTATAACAAAACGAAGATTTGATTAAAATTTTTTTTGAGAGGAATACATTCGATATGAGCTACAACAAAATTTAAATGCCCACAGTCTATTTGGCAATGTTTTGGACAATCAGCAGTTGTAATACAAAACAACTTTGGTATTGAGGACTACAAAAAAAATTCGCGATGGTCAGGACTAATGGATGTTCCAGTCTAGTACAGATGGAAGAATATAAGAATCCACTCCGATTTTGAGTTCAACGATGAAATATGGACTTTGTTGCCTTAATCCACTCTCTTCCAGGGATCTATTCAGTCAGAACCTTTTCTTATTCCACTTAAAACCTGTTTCATGTTCACGTCCCTGACCATCTGTTCCTGAGATCATCTTCCTGTTTCTACGGCACGTTACCAGCTTCTATCCTGTACCATAAGCCATCGCCTGTCCTCCGTGCCGCGTCCACCAAACGCTGTACGTCGCCTACCCGGTATCCGTACCCAGTGTTCCTGTTCCATCGACTTCACAACGAGATCGCCGGCTACATCGTCGAAAGAAGAATTTTGAAAATTTTTTTTTGAGCAATATTGTAAAATTTTTTTTGGCTATGAGGCACTTTTCCTTCGATCTAATCTATAGAGCTTCTATATATTTCAAAATTACTGGATTTAGGCTTTCCTATCTTCTTTAATACCTGAGCTGGGGTCTATTCTTCCGGGTTTTCCAGGGTTTCCCTGTGAAGGCCAGTTCCCAAATGGGTAGACCTTTTTTTTGTAATTACACCAATCTACATCTTCCCTGGTTATGTACTCGGGATGCGGGTGTACCCCGGTACATGTAAAAGCTACAGCTTAGGTATTCCCGTAACTTATTGTCTTAACATGTTACCCATACTGTCTACAGTAAAATTCTACTAATTCAAAATATTCCTCTTTTGAATAAACAGCCCAACAAATTTTTTCTGTTAGCTCGCAAAGTGTATTATCATTAACTTTGCTCGCTGCGAGGGGCAATTGTAATATCTCTTTATATTCGATGAATTATTCTGATACAATTCTACCCTTGAATGACGTTTACAAATTTTCTATCTTCATACTCGCAGAATCCATGCGAAAAGTAGTTCATACAATAGCTATGCCATGAGCGCATAAGTATTCTTTGTAGTACTCTCTCTGGTGGTTGTTAGAAAAAAAGAAAGAGAGCTTCCGAGATTGTCTTCGTGCCGATTAGCCTGAGCTTGGTTTGGAAGAACTGTAATCTGATTATTGAGATTTATCACAGAAGATAACTGATACGAACTGTACGATTAAGAGGAAATATATATATAGATTGCCCTTCAAATAAAAGGTGTGTATTGGAAATATGAGAATTGATGATATTTATCGATATATTGCGTAGTTGTTAATCAGAAGGGAACTTCCGAAAGACTGGATACGAACCTGCATTTAATAATCCAAGAGCTCCATTACTTCTTCGGAAGGTTAAACTTCATCAAAGCCAAATATTCGCTTGATATGAGGTTTCCCGACTGATTATACAACGCTCCCAAAATTACGAGGCATTTTATTTGTACAGATTAGCAGACTGCCGCAAAGCACGAGCCTGCAGAGAAGAAGAATCATCGCCTGATTTCATTCTAACAAGTAAAATTTCAGAATCATTTTGAGTGACTGAGCTATGTCTGTATTTCCTATCATGAATGATTGATTGCTCGAACGAATTGAGAGCTACAGAATTACGTAGGTTAAACTACTTCTGACAGCAACAAACACGCCACCGCCAACCGTGTTTAGGCTATCATCTGGGAACACCGTTAGGTTCTCCGCAAAAATTTCGGGTGAGATTATATCCGGCTTTAGCCAGCTTTCAGTGCCTATAACGATTTGAGCATCAGTGCTTTCTATTAGCGCTTGGAGGTACTTTCCCAATACAGCTACGACAATTTACAACTGTTATACTAATGGTTCTATGTATCTATGTTTTTGCTGTGTTCAGCCTGCAGTCTTTGTGACTGAAGCCCTTCTTGTGTTTTCCCGAGACCCTCTAACCTAAAAGACCGCCCAGTCCACGCCACACAGTCCCTGCTACCTGTGTAGCCGCCTCCTGCGTATAGTGGTCACCGGACCTATTCAGCTGAGCCCGAAACCCAACCACCCTTTGGCGCAACTCCACCCGGTATGCACACGGAGTGCTCGTTGGATTTCTTACCCTCCTTGTCACCCAAGTCCCTAAGGGGCCCCATAACGAGCCTAAAGTTGGAGCTTCCAACTACCAATAATCCCACCCTCTGCGATTACCTGGATCTTGCAGGCTGTGTGCTTTTCTCTGAAACAGGACAGGAGACAGCATCTGGCTCAGGGACAGTGTCAGCTGCAGACAGCACCTGGAACCTTTTTTTTCAGACAAACCGGGGTGGCCTTATGTGCGGCCGCCTGGGAAGTCTTTCGCCGCCTGCTTCGCCCCGGGGCGACCTCCCACTCAGCCACAGGTGAGGGGTCAGCCTCAGTGGCAGCAGTAACTGGGTTGGCCACCGGTGAGGACCGATTGGAGGACTCTGACGTGCTGGTCGTCCGTTGGATCCCAACGGCCGGCCCACAGCAGTGGTGCCCATCCACTGCAGCCTCAAGCTGTGTAACCGATGCCATCACAGCCTGAAGCTGAGAGCGAAGTGTCACCAACTCGGCTCGCATCCGCACACAACAATCGCAGTCCCTGTCCATGCTAAAGGCCGTGGAAAACTTAACTATGCAGATAAACGGACTATCGGCACGTGCTGCGCAACTCTAATGTAGACCCTGACGAAAGCGCACGAACTGTGTCTAGTAATACGCAGATATTCAAAAAGCTAACTACCAAAGCACTCAGGTGAAACTAAATAATTTGCCCCTGATGAGGAACTTTTAATATGTCACAAAATCGGTTTACTTTCCGACGCAAACGAAAACGCGACAACTGTGACTATTAGATATTAAATTTAGACGCAGAAATACAAGAAACTGAACTATTAAAGCACACAGATGACATAATAAAACTCGCTCCTGGTTAGGAACTCGTAAATGACAAATGCGGTTACTTCCCTGTTGCTGCGTCTGTCTGTCTCGGTCGGCTACTACTGCCTACTGACTGGCTAGCTAACTCCAACAACCGGTCACACTAATGTTAATGATAACAGATGTATTATTATACATTTATAGTGTAACTACCGTTTTCATTTCTTGACTTCAACAAAATTCAGCAACCTGAAGACGTTCGAAGAAACAAAACATATCGTAACGCAGCAAATGTTTAACAATACAACTGAGGTGGAGTTTATTAATCTTTAAGTTTCGCATGCAAATTATTTAACTGTTTAAAGAGGTAGTGCTACACTGTGCATTCATTCCTCACTACAAGTCAATACATATACAACACAAATTACTTCGTAATGTAACGCTGCACACACTGTCAGCTGACATCAAGATCATAGCAACGGCGGATGCTTTTCAGTTTGTTTAACGCAGCTATCCAGTGGCTTGGCTGAAAAACAGAGTCATCATCCCTCTACAGTGAGTGAGATATTGAGCTCGAAAAGGATATAAGTTGTTTTTGAAGCTATTTTCACTATTTTGCGACCGTGACTGCATCAATAAATATGTAAAGTTTTTTTTAATTACCGCTAGTAGTCACAACCTTTGTCAACTATTGTATTACTTATTTATTTAGCGACGTGTTTCGAGGGAATACGTCATCCTCAGGCTAAATGGCATTACAAAAACAACTTTACAATAAGGTCATACTGATGTTGGCTCTGAGCACTATGCGACTTAACTTCTGAGGTCATCAGTCGCCTAGAACTTAGAACTAATTAAACCTAACGAACCTAAGGACATCACACACATCCATGCCCGAGGCAGGATTCGAACCTGCGACCGTAGCGGTCGGTCGGCTCCAGACTGTAGCGCCTAGAACCGCACAGCCACTCCGGCCGGCCATACTGATGTTACATAGTCTTTTTGTAAATGCTGTGGTATGTAACATCAATATGACCTTATTATAAAGTTGTTTTTGTAATGCCATTTAGCCTGAAGATGAGGTATTCCCTCGAAACATGTCGCTAAGTAAATATATAGTGGAATAGTTGACACAGTTTGTGACTGGTAGCGGTAATTTAAAAAAAAACATTTACATATATAAGTTGTTACTGTTACACATTGCAGAGGTCTGGGAATAAGCTATTCCAGGGAAAGAAACGAAAAGTCGTAGTGCGAAAGTGTTATGTGAAATGACAGAGATGTTTTATTATTATTATCAATATTATTATTAACTTTTGTTACATTTTACCAAACTCCTACTCTGTGTTATTTTAAGTAATGCGTCACGGGATAGACTGTACTGCTTAACAGATATTCTCCAACTGCCTGTTTAAATAATCTAGTTATAGTAATCTCCTTTATCTCCTTGGACAATTTATTGCACTGTGCATTTTATTCTTATACTTAATTTGTCACTTCGCATTTCGAAGATGTAAGTATTGTCGTCTCGAATTAGATCACATTAAGTTAGAACTATACTGTCTATATATACTATATGTATGAACTACAAGGCTATTACAAATGATTGAAGCGATTTCATAAATTCACTGTAGCTCCATTCATTGACATATGGTCACGACACACTACAGATACATAGAAAAACTCATAAAGTTTTGTTCGGCTGAAGCCGCACTTCAGGTTTCTGCCGCCAGAGCGCTCGAGAGCGCAGTGAGACAAAATGGCGACAGGAGCCGAGAAAGCGTATGTCGTGCTTGAAATGCACTCACATCAGTCAGTCATAACAGTGCAACTACACTTCAGGACGAAGTTCAACAAAGATCCACCAACTGCTAACTCCATTCAGCGATGGTATGCGCAGTTTAAAGCTTCTGGATGCCTCTGTAAGGGAAAATCAACGGGTCGGCCTGCAGTGAGCGAAGAAACGGTTGAACGCGTGCGGACAAGTTTCACGCGTAGACCGCGGAAGTCGACGAATAAAGCAAGCAGGGAGCTAAACGTACCACAGTCGACGGTTTGGAAAATCTTACGGAAAAGGCTAAAGCAGAAGCCCTACCGTTTACAATTGCTACAAGCCCTGACACCCGATGACAAAGTCAAACCTTTTGAATTTTCGGCGCGGTTGCAACAGCTCATGGAAGAGGATGCGTTCAGTGCGAAAGTTGTTTTCAGTGATGAAGCAACATTTTTTCTTAATGGTGAAGTGAACAGACACAATGTGCGAATCTGGGTGGTAGAGAATCCTCACGCATTCGTGCAGCAAATTCGCAATTCACCAAAAGTTAACGTGTTTTGTGCAATCTCACGGTTTAAAGTTTACGGCCCCTTTTTCTTCTGCGAAAAAAACGTTACAAGACACGTGTATCTGGACATGCTGGAAAATTGGCTCATGCCACAACTGGAGACCGACAGCGCCGACTTCATCTTTCAACAGGATAGTGCTCCACCACACTTCCATCATGATGTTCGGCATTTCTTAAACAGGAGATTGGAAAACCGATGGATCGGTCGTGGTGGAGATCATGATCAGCAATTCATGTCATGGCCTCCACGCTCTCCCGACTTAACCCCATGCGATTTCTTTCTGTGGGGTTATGTGAAAGATTCAGTGTTTAAACCTCCTCTGCCAAGAAACGTGCCAGAACTGCGAGCTCGCATCAACGATGTTTTCGAACTCATTGATGGGGGACATGCTGCGCCGAGTGTGGGAGAAACTTGATTATCGGTTTGATGTCTGCCGAATCACTAAAGGGGCACATATCGAACATTTGTGAATGCCTAAAAAAACTTTTTGAGTTTTTGTATGTGTGTGCAAAGCATTGTGAAAAATATCTCAAATAATAAAGTTATTGTAGAGCTGTGAAATCGCTTCAATCATTTGTAATAACACTGTATGCTATGAACTACTATGAACTATACTAACTTTATATATGAACTATACTACAGCGCAAACTTCGAGGGTTCAGACATGTGTGGTATTTTGTAGACTGTTGTGGCATTTCATTTATGTAACATGTAACGTGTGACATATCTTTAATGTGATTTCTCACGAACTTGCGGCAAGCTAAGTCACCGTTTCAACAGCAGACGTGCTTTCCTGTGCTGACGATTCGCCAACAGTGATTGTCGACAAGCGTAGACGTCACTTAAGATCCCGAATGCTGTGAAACTCAATGCAACGAGTCCTGCTTGCGATGCATCAGCGTAATTTTTGATCATTTTACAATAAAATAAAATGTCTAATAGACGGCGAAGTAACTTTTAAATCTACTTTAAAATTATTTCTCCTGGACCACTCCTGGTATTCTTTTGAAAAATTTCTACTAAAAAACTGGTAGTCAGGAGAAAAAAACCCTGAGTTTTAATTGTAGTTGCAAGGGTAGGGTTAAAATCATAAAGTTTTCATTAGCGTTAACACTAGTCAACGCAGTAAATGAAGCAAGCAAAAAGGAATAGAAACGTCTCAAAAATGAGATTGACAGGAAGTGCAAAATGGCTATGCAGGGATGGCTAGAGGACAAATGTAAGAATGTAGAGCCTTATCTCTCTAGGGGTAAGATAGATACTGCCTACAGGAAAATTAAAGAGACCTTTCGAGAAAAGAGAGCCACTTGTATGAATATCAAGAGCTCAGATGGAAACCGATTTCTAAGCAAAGAAGGGAAAGCAGAAAGGTGGAAAGAGTATATAGAGGGTCTATACAAGGGCGATGTACTTGAGGATAATATTATGGAAATGGAAGAGGATGTAGATCAAGATGAAATGGGGGATACGATACTGCATGAAGACTTTGACAGAGCACTGAAAGACCTAGGAGTAGACAACACTCCATTGGAACTACTGATGGCCTTGGGAGAGCCAGTCCTGACAAAACTCTACCATCTGGTGAGCAAGATGTATGAGGCAGGCGAAATACCCCCAGACTTCAAGAAGAAAATAATAATTTCAATCCCCAAGAAAGCAGGTGTTGACAGATGTGAAAATTGCTGAACCATCAGTTTAATAAGTCACGGCTGCAAAATACTAACGCGAATTCTTTACAGACGAATGGAAAAACTCGTAGAAGCCGACCTCGGGGAAGATCAGTTTGGATTCCGTAGAAATGTTGGAACACATGAGGCAATACTGACCCTATGACTTATCTTAGAAGAAAGATTAAGGAAAGGCAAACCTACATTTCTAGCATTTGTAGACTTAGAGAAAGCTTTTGACAATGTTAACTGGAATACTCTCTTTCAAATTCTAAAGGTGGCAGGGGTAAAATACAGGGAGCGAATGGCTTCTTACAATTTGTACAGAAACCAGATGACAGTTATAAGAGTCGAGGGGCATGAAAGAGAAGCAGCGGTTGCGAAGGGAGTGAGACAGGGTTGTAGCCTATCCCCGATTTTATTCAATCTGTATATTGAGCAAGCAGTAAAGGAAACAAAAGAAAAATTCTGAATAGGTATTAAAATCCATGGAGAAGAAATAAAAACTTTGAGGTTCGCCGATGCAAGTGTAATTCTCTCAGAGACAGCAAAGGACTTGGAAGAGCAGTTGAACGGAATGGACAGTATCTTGAAAGGAGGATATAAGGTGAACATCAACAAAATCAAAACGAGGATAATGTAATGTAGTCGAATTAAGTCGGGTGATGCTGAGGGAATTAGATTAGGAAATGAGACACTTAAAGTAGTAAAGGACTTTTGCTATTTGGGGAGCAAAATAAATGATGATGGTCGAAGTAGAGAGGATATAAAATGTAGACTGGCAATGGGAAGGAAAGCGTTTCTGAAGAAGAGAAATTTGTTAACATCGAGTATAGATTTAAGTGTCAGGAAGTCGTTTCTGAAAGTATTTGTATGGAGTGTGGCCATGTATGGAAGTGAAACGTGGACCATAAATAGTTTAGACGAGAAGAGAATAGAAGCTTTCGAAATGTGGTGCTACAGAAGGATGCTGAAGATTAGATGGGTAGATCACATGAGTAATGAGGAGGTATTGAATAGAATTGGGGAGAAGAGGAGTTTGTGGCACAATTTGACTAGAAGAAGGGATCGGTTGGTAGGACATGTTCTGAGGCATGAAGGGATCACAAATTTAACATTGGAGGGCAGTGTGGAGGGTAAAAATCGTAGAGGGAGACCAAGAGATGAATACACCAAGCAGATTCAGAAGGATGTAGGTTGCAGTAGGTACTGGGAGATGAAGAAGCTTGCACAGGATAGAGTAGCATGGAGAGCTGCATCAAACCAGTATCAGGACTGAAGACCACAACAACAGCAACACTAGTCACGTATACATGTCCTGTAAACTGGCTCGTTTCACATCATTTCGATAAAAGAATCTTTCAAATGATTTATGGTCCAATGGCTCTAACCACTATGGGACTTAACATGTCAGGTCGTCAGTCCCCTAGACTTAGAGATACTTAAACCTAACTAACCGAAGGACATCACACACATCCATGCCCGAGCTAGGATTCGAACCTGTTACCGGAGGAGCAGCGCGGTTCAGGATTGAGGCGCTTAGAACCGCTTGGCCACAGCGGCCGGCCAAATAATTTATGGAACATGTAACTAATTAACTAACTAACGATAGAACTAATGTCTTCTACGGGAACGGTGGACTAGAGGCAGGCGATGACCTCTGTAAATGCGGCTTTCTGTAAAGTTATTGTTCGGCCTTTCTAACCGGGTTCCTGAAGATACCTCCTGCAACCCCTCGAAGTATATCGACATTGTTTTATTACGCCCTGTACGTGCAGAGACTACCTGTCGGAAAAGGCGAAGCACCCGTAAGAGGAGGAGGCTAAGAAAGTTCACGAGACGAAACGATGTGTGGTATTATTTCAGTGATTACAATATTATATCAAAAACTGACAAAAAGCTTAGCGATATGAGCCCATCTATGAGTTTGAGGCAGCCTATGGCCTGAATGCATGCACTGATTCGATTGGTAAGGGTGTCATAATGTCATTTTATCTTCTCCTGGGGCGAGCTGCCGCACAACTATTGTAACTCGGATACTGGCATCGGTAGGGAGTAGACGTCCGGGTTTGTTCCACACATGTTGTATTAGTAACTGATCTCCGGATACTGCTGAGCCTTGGAGTATCTCAATATGACTCAGTTCATAGAGAAACATGCTATGTTTAGATGACCATTGTCCTGTGGAAAAATGGCACGTCGGTTCTGTCGCATGACAGGTATCATTTTAGCAAGCAGGATGCCCGTGACGTGGTGTTGTACCTTCATAGTTCAGTCAATATGAGCCGTGACCTCGTGTGAAATCCGATGGCATCCCGCACCGTGCACCCCGGAGTAGCACCACTGTGCTTCTTACGAAATTTTCAGAAGAATGGGACTTTCGTCCAGGCTGCTACCTAACCGCTGACTATAGTCGTTTGGGATAGTGAAGAACCGTGGTTCACCGCTGACCATAATGCGGCGCCGATCATCAGTATTCCAGGCTTTTCGGCCACCGCGCCAATCAAAACGCATCCGTTTGTGTTGTGGTTTCAACGGCAAACCTGCGTTTGGGATGGTAATTCCTTACTTCCGCTGCTGCCATTCTCTGACCAGTGGTGTGGGTTGATACAGAGTGTTCAGTGGGGTCCATTACTTGTTCTTGGACGGCAGTTGCAGATGTGGAGGGGTTAAGATGCCTTTCATGTAGAAAACGGCGATCCTCCGTTGTGGTGGTCAAACCTGGTCGACTGGATCCTTGACGACAAGTATGCCAACCCTCAAATTCCCACGCATCCCATCACTGGGCCACTGTTACATCCAAATGCCACACAAATTTGGATTAGCGCGATTCAACCAATCGGCCAAGAGGCAATCCACGACGAGACCCTATTCAAACTCTGCCAGGTGCTGATAACGCTGTCTCACATAGGTACGCGGCATCTGCGTGTCCTTCATGGTGATCATTTAATATCTGACGCTGTTGAGGCCCCTTACATACCATACCAGTCCTGATGGGAACGCTAAACTCTATCACCAATAAAGCAATGTGGTAGCCGTTCTACCTGTCACAGTGAATTGCAACCTTCAAGCTCAAGTTCCTCCCGAACAAACCTCGGAAGGCTCTATGGTACCGGCCGACCGCCGTGTCATCCTCAGCCGATAGGTGCTACTGGATGCGGATATGGCGGGGCATATGGTCAGCGCAACACTGTCCCGACCGTTGTGAGCCCTTGCGACCGGGCAGCCGCTACGTCTCAGTCAAGCAGCTCCTCGGTTGACCTCACAAGGACTGAGCGCACCCCTCTTGCCAACAGCGCTCAGCAAATTCGGACGGTCACCCATCCAAGTGCTAGCCACGTTCGACAGCGCTTAATTTTCGTGATGTGACGGGAACAGGTGTTACCACTGGCGCAAGGCCTTTGGCCGAATAGCAGCTCTAGTCACATATCCTCCTAAAGTGCGTACATGCGCGAAATTACACTACTGTGCGACTATGTCTTTTGAGTGGTTCACATTTTTGTCAGGAGAGTATATCACTCATCCCATTCTGTAGTCACATTGGTTCGTAGCCAATTATCAGTGAGTCATATTTCGATAATCTTTCAAAGTGATGCAATAATTGTCAAATTGCTTTTTCTGTTCAAAAATGTGAAACTGTACACTTAAAAAGAGCGTGGAGAAGATTCAGTTTCAATGAGACACAAATGGAGTTAAGTCATACAAATAAGTGAGTATGAAAAAATGTGACGATATGAAATGGAATCATTACACAGGCCCAGTTTTAGGTAAAGCAGATAGAAAACTTCGTTAATAGGATGCTGGACAAATGCATTCAATGTATAAAGGAGACGGCTTACAAAACATTCGAGCGTTCCATCCTAGTACATTTCTCAAGACTTTGGACCCTATAACAATTTGGATTGAAGGGTACACGTGGAGAAGTTCAAATGGGGAAATGCAATGCGATCAGCCTACAAAGGTTATTTTTTAAAAGCTCGTTGTGTGCCAGATTCTAGAATATTGCTCAAGTTTGTGGAACGTATACCGGAATATCACGGGAGTGACTCTTGGCAGGAAGTTTCAGAAACGTTGAGATACCTGAATTTGCAGACTCTTGAAGGTAGATGCAAATTATCCGACTATAGCCTATTTACAAAGATTCAAGAGCCAGTATTAAGTGAGTCTATATTTCGCTGCCTCCCATGTGTTACTCCCGTAGTTATAGCGAATGCAAAATAAGGCTGATTATAAATACCACAGAGGCATTTGTACAGTCAGCTTTCCCTCACCCGTTATGCGAACGGAACAGGTAAAAAGCCGTAATACTTGTACAATTTGAAGTAACACTGCCACGCAGTTCACAGAGGTTTGCGCATCATGGATTTAGTTGCGGACGACACCCTATACCAGTGATTTCCAATCTCTCTGATGTCACCATTCCTGAACAGAACCAATAACTACCATTACCCCAAACCAAGATCAATACGCAAATAAAATTTAGATTAAAAACAAAATGATACATAAAACTCTCATTTTTGAAGCGACGAAAGAAAACCATATGCTGCTATCGTTCAAAAAAATGAAACTCGTGTGTCTTTAGGAAATCAAGAAATGCTGAGTCAATAAGGTGACAGGTACTACATATTTCTATTTCATAGTAAGTGTTGCTTCAGATTCATTCTGTTACTCACTTTGGTATTCATAGTCGAACAACTTCAACACTTGCGAATGGAAATCAGCTTTTTACGATAATAATGAATACTCGCTACCTTCCTTTCGCCACAAAGCTGACACTCCTGTTTTATGGAAATCTGTTTTCCTTTTGCTGTCGCAGTGGAGGCCAAGAAAATGATCTCAGAACTCAGGCATCTATTTGTTGACATTTGAAATCGAGAAAACGCATTCCAGCATAATTTATCTATAATGACGAGTGGATGATGGCTAAACACAAGTAAATAAGAGGAGAGTAAGAAGTACACTGGAGTACTTTGGGTAATCTATATAGGATTTTTCAATTCAAGCTTCCGATGCGTGTGAAAATAAAAACTTGAAATCAATATTCATTATCAGTTTTGATTTGTGGCAGTCAAATAAGGGCTTTTAATGTGGAAAATGGAAGGCTGCACAACGAAAAATGGAGATACATATGGTAGGACTATTATTAAGAGAACTAAAACTAAACTCCGCCGCCGGCCGGTGTGGCCTAGCGGTTGTAGGCGCTTCAGTCTGGAACCGCGCGACGGCTACGGTCGCAGGTTCGAATCCTGCCTCGGGCATGGATGTGTGTGATGTACTTAAGTAGTTCTAAGTTCTAGGGGACTGATGACCTCAGATGTTAAGTCCCATAGTGCTCAGAGCCATTTTTTTTAAACTCCGCCCGCACAGACCATGAAGGCCCAACGTTACCGACCGGCCGCCGTGTCATCCTGAGACTATAGGCGTCACTGTATTCGGATATGGAGGGCCATGTGGTCAGCACTCCGCTCTCCCGGCCGCATGTCAGTTTACGAGGAAAAAAAAATAGAATCAGGCATCATACCGGAGTAGAAGACGTTTTTTGATTGTAATGGAAATGAAATAAATATCTCGATAACATTACCCACTCCTTGTGAACACTATTCACAGGTGTTATAATTCTTCGGCGAGGCTTTCGTAGTCCGCAGCTCGTGGTCGTGCGGTAGCGTTCTCGCTTCCCGCGCCCGGGTTCCCGCGTTCGATTCCCGGTGGGGTCAGGGATTTTCTCTGCCTCGTGATGACTGGGTGTTGTGTGATGTCCTTAGGTTAGTTAGGTTTAAGTAGTTCTAAGTTCTAGGGGACTGATGACCATAGATGTTAAGTCCCATAGTGCTCAGAGCCATTTTTTTGAGGCTCTCGTAGTGAGGCAACGTTCGAGCCCTATATATAGCGGTGTAAAGGCCAAGTTTTTTGAACAGCATTATTAAGAAATCTGTCGATGTCAGGAATAGCTGATAAAACCGGGACGAATATTTCAGCATAAGCAAGCCTTGGGATTCGTCACTCGATTTATAAAGATCTATTTCATTCATCAGAGCCAGAAAACGCTGAAGAATGTTTGCTTCACGGAATAGCACTCGCTGCAAAGAACAAATGAGGATCAAAGGGCATAACCGGGGCAGGGAGTTGAGTTGAGCTTTAAACAGTGACGCCACACCGATAGTATTTCAGTCAGCAGGAAGTATGCATAACAAAAGTGCTAGCAGTACTTAAAGGTGATCACTGGCTGGGTCGTTGAAAAACCGTGCAGAGGAATGGAATCTGCTACATTTTATGTTCAGTATAAACTCTCCGATTATTTGTTGTTTCTGGACTTCGAAGAAATGAATTATATGTAGATTTTGCTTGCAATTCACGATTACGCGGTATCATTAACTACTTATGTTGTACTGAGTAAAATGTATTCCTACCTTGAAGCAAACCTTCTTCAGCGTTTTCTAGCTCTGATGAGTGAAATAGATCTTTGGGCATTTGGTGACCGCGAGTCTTCGGATCACACGCCGGAACGATCGCATTGCACGCCAGAACAAATGATTCGCAAGCTCGAACGATAAAACTCATCTTACTGTACGCTTCAGAAGTTTTCACACCAACCACGCTGCGCAGATCTACTCGTGAACAGTCGCGTCATATAATGAACGCCTACCGCGGAAACGTATAGGCACTCCTCGAGACATCGTTAAACTTACTGCTCCGACGTACTCAAATACCACGCTCGAATGTAACGCTATACTGCGACTTATCAAAGGCCGTTCGTTAGAGCAACTTTCCGACAGTAAGAAGCTTCCTGTTTGGCCAAATATCGCAAAGGATTGCAAGACATTTGAGAGCCACTACAATGCTTATCAGAGCAACAAAATAACTGGGCACGTTACAGCTGCGCTCGGTACTTTCACCCGACCGAATCAACCGTTTGAGCAGGTTCACATCGACATTATTGAACCTCTACCACCGTCAGAAGGATATTACTATTGTCTGACAGCGACTGATCGTTTCTATTGTTGGCCTCGAGCCTATCCAGTGAGAGAGATACAACAGTAGCAATGTTAGCCGTTGTCTTCTTCCGTGACTTTGCCCCCCCCCCCCCTCCCAACGTCCCTACCGATCAGGAGAAACAATTCGAGTCCTATTTCTTTAAAGCAGTTTCAACACTGCTTGGCAAGAACCGAATTCGAATGTGTGCCTACCACCTCACCGCTAAAAGTCTCGTGGAATGGATCCATTGACATTTAAAGGCTTCTCTCAGATGCCATGCCACAGAATACTGAATGACTCCCTATTGTCCTTCTATGCCTATAGAGGGTAAAAACTGTAGACGAAAATAGAGAGTGGTATACATCCAGCACATCACTGTGGAGGTAAGTTGCAAGTGCTATTCTGAGATGTGAAAGTTGGCACAGGAGAGGAATTCATGGTGGGCCGATCAAACTAGTCAGAAGTGTGATGAAAAGAAAAAAAAAAAAAAGATTCAAAGCGAAAACAGCTGAATCAGTGTATGGACAATCACTTAGACTTTTCACAACATCTATGCTCACTGCAAACTCCACCAAGCTGTTTCAAAAGAACTTTCTGTCCAGCAGACAATTCGTTTCCTAGGACTTCTAGTATATCGAAGACTGTTTTTTTTTCTGACACGATGGCTTCGGAAACCTCCACAGCCACCATGCGATCGATCATACATTGTGTTGGCATACCGTGACAGAACATTCAGTATTTACATCAGTATTGTTCTCACGATATACATCGACAGACTTACAGAAGCCGTTATCCCAGCTGAGACCCACACCAGGTCAGGCACAGTAGCCAACTAGAGTGGTACCTTTGTGTGGTTCCACGAGGACTCAGGATGCACCAAACCTTCCGCCGCCACAGTATATGCCTCTGAGTAAACCTCCAGTCACCAATCGTTCAGGGTGTTGTGTACGCTTTAAACCCAAACGTTGTTAATACTTGGGGGGGGGGGGGGGGGGCAGCCAGGGTCCTATGGACGGCAAGGCAAGTCGTATTACATTTCTTGTGCAGTGTGAAGTGTTTGATTATTCGTGTTGCGTCTGAAATTCGAACAAATGAATGATACATAAACGTGCTTTGCAATTTACGATTACATGATGTAATTAACTACAGTGACTCAAAAAAGTAAAGCATCCTGGACAGATAATCGGACGTTGGTGTAGTATGGTACACTTACGCATCAATGTTCGTCTTTAGTGTTGTGATCATGCCTGGTAGGATGTATAAGGGGCATGAACTGCAATAGATGCGTAATGGTCATGCTGAAGAATGCGCAGGTGTCATGTAATCAGGCGAGACAGCGTTATAAGCACCTGTTAGAGTTTAAAAGGTGCCTTGCTGTGGGTCTCAGTTTGGCCAGCTGGACGAGTGGTGTAACACTGGCCTGATGCTGGACTGCATGAGAACGTGTGGGCAAGCATACTTGCTGCTCCAGTCGACCACGTCTGAACACCACAAGGGAGGGTCGCCGTATTGTTCGCCAAGCATGTCTTAACACCTTTATCTCTACGCCTGCCATCCGAGAACAAGTAATGGACTCTCTGTAATATTCTGTGCTACCACACACCGTTGGTCGAGGACTAGTACCCAACCGGACAAGGTAATTATAAGGCACGATCAAAAAGTTCCATTCGAGACCATTGCTGCAGCGCATAATGCAACGAAGAGCGGAACGTGAACTACGACGACGTTGTTACTAAAAGCGTCCAAACGTCAAATGGCTCTGAGCACTATGGGACTTAACTTCTGAGGTCATCAGTCCCCTAGAACTTAGAACTAATTAAACCTAACTAACTTAATGACATCACACACATCCATGCCCGAGGCAGGATTCGAACCTGCGACCATAGCGGTCGCCAGGCTCCAGACTGTAGCGTCTAGAACGTCACCAACGTGCTGTTATTCCTTTCTTTGCTGCTGGAGGGCAAACACCGGTAGACATCTAGAAAGAAGAATGTCTGTCGCAAAACCACCGTTGCAGAATGGTACGCCAAGGTGTGCTGGAAGTACATCCACATATCGCAAATGGGGTAACACAGAAGTTCCAACTCAAGTGGGAGCGCCCGAGCACCCACCCCATAACGCTGATCTCTCCACATACGGTTATCTCGCCTTAGGTCCCTTAGGAAATGGCTTGAAGACTCGACGGTTCCTGTCGGACGAAGATATGCAGCAGACAGTTACGAACATCTTCACGTGACACGGTACAGTGTCTTACCAAGCAGGTATCTTCGACCTGGTGCGTCCGTGGGACGATTGCCTCAATGTTCAAGGCGATATTGTCTGATTGGCATACTGATTCTTGTCTTTATGTCCTTCGAATGGAAACTTTTTGTTCGCTCCTTATGCCAATCCATGCGGAGGCTGTCAGCATCACAGCATAAACGGTTGCGTTTGGATTTGCAGGGGAGCATGGACTCCTGATACATGGCGCCGCAATGTGTTCAACTATGAATCACGGTTCTGCACTACCCTGGATAACGATCATGGATCACTGTGGCAGCGGCCTGGGAAGGGGTCTCATTATTCGAATGATTTGTAGAGGCACAGCGGTGTTATTCCTGACGTTGTGGGGGAGCCATCGGGTATGAGTTCAGAACTCTTGTGATGGAGGGAACTCTCATGTGACAGCAGTAAGTTATAGATATGTGGGTACCTCATGTACTATTTCTCATGCGACAGAATAGTGATGTCATTTCGCAATTGGACACTACTCGTTCACACATGGCACGTATATCTATAAACTCTATAAACTGTCTGCATGATCTTGAGGAACTTTGTGGCCAGCAAGTTCCCTTGATCAATCCACAATAGAACATGTGTGGGTACCAGCTCACAAGGGGAAGGCCTCAGACACGGTCAACCGATTCGGCTCAAATGTGGCTTTCAGCTTGTGTACAACGAAAAACGAAGGACTCTAAGATAACTTGGCTCAACACCCTCCCGTTTATGTGAAAATCACCCCTATGGTTATGATGAGCAATCGACTCAAAATTGGCGGAATCGATACATGATTGTAAATAGAGCGTTTTCCAACATCGGGTATGGGGTCCGCAAACGCATACTTTTCCAGAAACCGAGGAAAGAAACGTTTACAACTGCAGCTTACGTACAAACATGGTAAATGCTTTTCGCCGAGAGCGCCGATAGCGCAACGCTCGAGGTAACTGGTTGGGAAGCGGAGAACCCCGATTCGAATCTCAAGAAAACTGTACGGTTTTCATTCTTTCGTAGGGATAGGAGGGTTAATAAGGTACGCAACTAAACACCGAATAATAATAGTAATAAGGTAGGCAAACTAATTTCCCAAACGACGTGAATTAATCTTTTATGCCTTTTAACATGATAACAACTCTGAGTAAGATTGCAGCAAATTCCTCACGAGGGACCACAAATAGCCAGCCGCGCGACGTTTGTTTACAGCAGGGCACGGGACAGAATGCACGCGGGGAGAGTTATGTCATCCCGGTTGCCTGTTCAACATACCATAATTGTGAGCCTCGAAGAGTGAGGGTGTCCAGTACGAGCCTTATAGCAGTCAATCGGAAAGAGTTGTTTTCCAACATTAAGCTGCAGCGAACCTCGAGGATATATGTAATGATTTTTCATCGTTAATCCGCCGAATAAAATATGTTTTGTGAAAGAATACAGTGATGTTCTGTAAGCAACATATGACTTGTACTGTGTGTAGTTTGTGGTAATTAGCTTTTCCGTTTATGCCGTAGTAACTAGTTATTGTTTGTTGTGTCATATCTTTCAGTTGCATAATCTGAATAATGGAGGATGAACATCCTTCAGCCAGCGCTGAAATACGAGTATATAGTTGGGAGCCTGTCACAGACGACGGCAAGCGGGAAGTTACCGACGCTGTGTTTTGGTTTGTAAAAGTGTTGGAAGACAAATGTATTATCAATGCACTACCCGAAGCAGGCAGTTCTGTTTCTCGGCGTTCCTGAGAGCGTCTATCTTCGAGCGATTCTTGGAGCTGACGAACGAAATGACTTTTGTTGATACTGAAGAACTATACCATGAAGTCGAAGCAGAAGGTGATTGAGTGGAAGATTTCACGAGTAATGAATCGCAAAATGGTCATGACACTTTGGAAATGTCCACGTCGCTGTCAATCTGTGATTCATCTGTTTCCGATGAGTATTACGAACCAGTTACTAAACGATTGAACTATGGCACTATACCCTTGAAGCAAAAGTAAAGGCAGTAGAGCTAGCCAGGAATAATCCAAATTGGAATCTACAAACACTGCAAAAGACTGGAGCAACAACATGCCTGAAAAGGAAGAAGGGCCTAAAATTGTGGGAAAATGATATCGTTAAAGTAGGGACAAGATAAGACAAATACCAGGCGATAAATACGTGGACATACGACCGATTTGTCGAATCTCGTCGTCGGAACGAGAATGTAACAACAAGAATACTTCAGGAGTGGGCTGCAGGTACAGCGCTCCGTATACGACCAACAAGGATTTTACGTTTGCTGCATCATTATCGTGGTCAAGGAATTTCAAATCGGAATATGAAATTCGTCAACGGCACGTCACTAAATATTTCTCCCACAAGGAGGTAGAAAATATAGAAGATATACCGAAAGTAGTGGCTCTTTTCAGCTAGCAAACGACGTCACTTATGACTGGTGTTAATCGTGATTACGTGATCAACACCGATCAAACAGGATGCGAGTACCGGGTGAACATTCGATGAACGTCACCGCATAAGGGAGAAAAACGAACCCTTCTCGCAGTTGGTAGTAAGAAAACCCAACATTCGTAAACGGCACAATATGCCATCACAGCCTCTGGAAAAGTACTGCCTAAGGTTTTCCTGTGTTTACGAGAGAGGAATGTTACATTTGGTCCTCAGGTTATAGAAGAGGTCAGTCGCTTAGCCGACTCGTTGAAAAATGTTTACATTACTTGCTCCAAATCCGGGAAATTCCAAAATGTGATTTACAGAACATTTCTTGAGAATGTTTGTAAACCATACGTTGCTGAGAACAAGTTTTGTCTAATATAGGATTCCTGGGGTGCACAAACTAATACTCTAATATTTGACGCCGTGTTTATAGATGACGAGGATCAACCGACGCGCACGTAAAAGTAATACCGTCAAACTGCACACCTGTGCGCCAGCCGTGAAATGTTTATTTCTATCGACAGGTTAAAAATTTTATTTCGAGGCTTCAGAATTGTAGTGTGCTTCTGTAAACCCAGCGGGAATTGCACAACCGCACGGATGCAATAGCTATTCACAGAGTAATTAATAACTAACTTTCAGCACCGATTTTTCAGGCCATGACATCGTAAGCGTGGTACGCATCAAAATTAATTCCCGAAATATGCATATTTTTAAATGTAAACCAAGTTTGTTTTCCGCCGACTCTTCGGAAGGAACAGGGCAGCTATCTAAAGACTGCATACATTAGATGTTCTTGGCACCGCAAGTATATTTGTTTCAAATGTTTATATAACAAGTACCGGCCATCTAGTTGTCGAAGAACAGTGAGGACACGTAACAGTGACTAGAAGGGCCTTGTAAAGTGACCAGGAGTAAGATTTTAGTTGTTTAATACCCCAAGAGGTTTGAGAAATTCATTTGATTTACTTACCTTATTAACCCTCCTATCCGTATCAGTTTGAATATGGAAAAATACAAACATCCGCTAGGTTTCCTCGTTATTAGAACCCAGATTTCCCGCATCCCTCCCGGTTACCTTTCTTTCTTTCTTTCTTTCTTTTTGTTAAATTGATCACTTTGTTCGTTTTCGTTCGTTGTATATGGTCGCGGCGGACGTCACAAGAAACCCGTTCAAGTTCATCGTTTAGCGTTTCGCTCTGTATTTTTATTTCAGGGAACAGCCAGCCCGCTGACCGAACACGCTGAGCTGCCATGCCTGCATTATCTTGGTCGCTGGGCTATTGGTGCTCTCGGCGAAAAGCAAATACCATGTAGGTACATAAGCGGCAGTTGTAAATGTTCTTCCTCGATTTCTGGAAAAGTAAGCATTTCTGAACCCCATACCTGATTATGAAAAACGCTCTATTTACAATTATCTATCGATCCCGCAAATTTTGAGTCGATTGTTCGTCACATCTTTTAGGGGTAATTTTCTCGAAAACGGGAGGGTGTAGAGCCAAAATATCTTAGTCCTTCGTTTTACGTTGTACACAAGCGTCTTTTCAAATTTGAGCCGAATCGGTTGGCCGTGTCTGAGGCCTTCCCCTTGTCAGATGTCAATTCCGTCCCAGTGCCAGTATACCAGTTACATCTGTGGCCAGCTTGTCTCAGGAAAGGAGACACTGCTGAATAGTGTTAGGGGAAAATGATTTTAGGCGTCTGTCATACTCCAATGAGCAATAAATGTGGACTGGGTATGTTACCAAATTATACCTTTATCTTTCATAAATTAAGTACGCAACTAAACAGCATTACGTCCTTATAGTTTACATAATAAGAACTGAAATGCCCCACAGGTGTCGAAATCAAAGTGCAAACAATCATCCTGTCATCCTGGGTACTTTTCATTGAACTCTGAGAGCTTCAATAACGTGTGTGCCTTCCATGAGCGATTATCACTGCCTGACACCTATGTGGGGTGCTCCATATGAGTTTACTGAGGTCGCCCTGTGTACCCGTTTCCATTTTCCATTGAGAGCATACGGGAGTTCTTGGAGAGTCTATGGTGGAACAAGACGACCACGAAATCAGGAACATATTTGTCAAACATGTCCGACATATGCACGATGGTGTTTAGATCGGGACTCAGGGTCAACCATTCCAGCGCCAGGCATTCCATGACTCCAATGTGTAGGGTTTGCAGAATATCCTTGCTGACACCCTCTACATGGACCCTGACATTAGAAAGAATTTAGGGGCACCAGCGTATGCAGCAGCCACCACATGATTCAACAGAATCTGTTCCATGTACTGCCTGGCGATAAGGCGACCATGGACAAGAAGAAGAACTATATGGCTGTCAACGCTGAAGTCTCCACACAACATCCCAGAACTTTGCAAATCTGTCGATTACCTGGACAACATTCAGCAGGCACTGCTCACTACATGTCTCCGTACACGAACAAGGCCGTCACCTTGCGTCAGCCGGCCGGTGTGGCTGAGCGGTTCTAGGCGCTTCAGTCTGGAACCGCGCGACCGCTACGGTCGCAGGTTCGAATCCTGCCTCAGGTACGGATGTATGTGATGTCCTTAGGTTAGTTAGGTTTAAGTAGTTCTAAGTTCTAGGGGACTGATGACCTCAGATGTTAAGTCCCATAGTGCTCAGAGCCATTTGAACCATTTGAACCTTGCGTCGGAGGATATCTGGACTCGGCTGCGAATAACACATTTCGCCAATGACAAAGTTGCCAGTTATGGGAACGGCAGAACTGAAGGCGACCTGCAAGATGTATCAAAGCGAGGTGCTATAACTGGACTTTTAGCTCGTAACCTCTTCATTACAGTCTGATGTGACACAGTGGCTCCATTGACCTTTCTGCTATCGTCTTGCACAGCCTTGGCGGTAGCTGTACGATGGCGCAACGCAGAGATGACCACGTATCGGTTTCAAGAGGGAGTGTAATGCGTCAGCGACCATATCAAAATCGCATTGTGGGAGAGCCTCTGGCATCTGTAGCAACACGGCCAAGAATCCAATCTTTTTTGGATCAAAGAGACCGCGCTTGCAACATGCACTGAATTAAGGTGTCACATTGCTTGGTTCAATACAACATCAACAATCGACGACTGCCATCTGTTAACCTCACTATAAAACTCTGAGAAAACTGAACTTACTCTCTTCTAGGGGCCGGCCGTTGTGGCCGAGCGGTTCTAAGCGCAACAGTTTAGAACCGCGTGACCGCTACGGTCGCAGGTGCCAATCCTGCCTCGGGCATGGATGTGTGTGATGTCCTTAGGTTAGTTAGGTTTAAGTAGTTCTAAGTTCTAGGAGACTGATGACCTCAGATGTTAAGTCCCATAGTGCTCAGAGCCATTTGAACCATTTTCTCTTCTAATTTTTACCTATACTTAAAGGGAATATCTCAAGCCATGCAGTAAGGCCACATATCCCATATGATTGAAAATAGATGTGACATACTGGTTGCTGATACACGCGCTCCCCTCATTCTTTTGAACAATGTATAAAGTTTATATGAAACCCTTCTAGCCGAATCAGTGCATTCTTTCAGCTTAGACAAAGTGCAACGACTTACTGATAGATGGACTCATACTCCCAAGTTCTTCATAAATTTGGCTCGTTTTGGTAATCACTGAAATTGTATCAAATACCCTCTGAGCCAGTGAATCTGAGTTTCCTCTTCTTCTGGATGCTTATTTTTGATGGCGGTGTATTTTCACACGACAAATCGGCAAATAGGCTGAACACTTGAAAGCACTCCATTAATTTGTTACTAACTTCTTGCTTGGCGTCCGAGCTGTGGATAGCCATGATGATGTCAGAGAGGGACTTGTGGTATGGGGCCCGTCCTTGCAGCATGGCACAGTGCTTTGCGGTCAGACAGGACCTGTGTGTGTGTGTGTGTGTGTGTGTGTGTGTGTGTGTGTGCGTGTGTGCGCCGCAGGCTGGCGGTGCCCGGGGCGCCGCAGCCACAGACGCTGGCTAATGCGGCTGTCCTGTCCTGTCCAGCTCAGCCCTCAGCCGTGTGGTCGGCTGCCGGGAATACTGCCTCTGGCCTACCAGGGGTCTGCGGTGAGCCGCGTGTTCCCCAGCACATGTGCTCTGAAAACTTTGCTGAAAAATACCAGCCCTGCACCGAAATTCCGCCCGCACTAGCTAAACACCAGAGGGATGACAGAGCTTTGAAAACGTACGCTTTCTAAAGTTATGTGTCAACCGTGGGTGTGAGGCTTTACTTCAGTATTTCCTCCGAGTATTTCACCTGAAGTGTTTAGCGAGAGACAGCATTAGCCTATCACCTATGCTACACCACCTGGAAACTGACCATTCAGAAAAGCTGACTAATTTAAGAACAATTAAGGCAGAGGACGAAAATTTCTGAGCAGAGAAATAGGAAATTTTTGGTTTGCCGACGATATTGTAATCCTGCCAGGTACGGCAAAGCACATGGGAGATCGGTCGCTCGAATTGCGTAGTTACCTTGAAAAGAAATTACAGGAAAAATCGTTAGTGGAATGCAGAATTAAATAAAGCAGCACTGAGAGTAACAGATTAGCCGGACACAAAAATTAGTTCACATTTCTTCGTAATTCAGTAGTAAAATAACGGGCAATGGCAGAACGAAACCGAATTTGTACTACAGTACTGGCCATTAAAATTGTTACACCACGAAGGTGACGTGCTACAGACGCGAAATTTAGCCTACAGGAAGAAGATGCTGTGATATGCAAATGATTAGCTTTTCAGAGCATTCACACAAGGTTGGCGCCGGTGGCACACTTACAACGTGCTGACATGAGGAAAGTTTGCAACCGGTTTCTCATAGACAAACAGCAGTTGACCGGCGCTGCCTGGTGAAACGTTGTTGTGATGCCTCGTGTAAGGAGGGGAAATGCGTACCATCACGTTTCCGACTTTGATAAAGGACGTTTTGTAGCCTATTGCGATTGCGGTTTATCGTATCGCGACATTGCTGCTCGCGTTGGTCGAGATCCAATGACTGTTGGAAGAATATGGAATCGGTGGGATCAGGAGGGTAATACGGAACGCCGTGCTGGATCCCAACGGCCTCGTATCACTAGCAATCGAGATGACAGGCATCTTATCCGCATGGCTGTAACGGATCGTGCAACCACGTCTCGATCCCTGAGTCAACAGATGGGGACGTTTGCAAGACAACCATCTGCACGAACAGTTCGACGACGTTTGCAGCAACATGGACTATCAGCTCGGAGACCGTGGCTGCGATTATCCTTGACGCTGCATCACAGACAGGAGCGCCTGCGATGGTGTACTCAACGACGAATCTGGCTGCACGAATGGCAAAACGTAATTTTTTCGGATGAATCCAGGTTCTGTTTACAGCAGCATGATGGTCGCATCCGTGTTTGGCGACATCGCGGTGAACGCACATTGGAAGCGTGTGTTCGTCATCGCCATACTGGCGTATCACCCGGCGTGATGGTATAGGGTGCCATTGGTTACACGTCTCGGTCACCTCTTTTCGCATTGACGGCACTTTGAACAATGGACGTTACATTTAAGATGTGTTACGACCCGTGGCTGTACCCTTCATTCGATCCCTGCGAAACCCTACATTTCAGCAGGATAATGTACGACCGCATGTTTCAGGTCCTGTACTGGTTTTTCTGGATACAGAAAATGTTCGACTGCTGCTCTGGCCAGCACATTCTCCAGATCTCTCACCAATTGGAAACGTCTGGTCAATGGTGGCCGAGCAACTGGCTCGTCACAATGTGCCAGTCACTACTTTTGATGAACTGTGGTATCGTGTTGAAGCTGCATGGGCAGCTCTACCTGTACACGCCATACAAGCTCTGTTTGACTCAATGCCCAGGCGTATCAAGGCCGTTATTAACGGCCAGAGGTGGTTGTTCTGGGTACTGATTTCTCAGGATCTATGCACCCAAATTGCGTTCTTGGTGTAGCAATTTTAATGGGCAGTAGTGCAATTGATCAAAAGTATCCGCACAGCTATCGGTAAGGATTAATGTGGTGTATGCCCACCCTTCGCCTTCTTGACGGCTCGAATGCCGCTGAGAATGCTTTTAGAGCGGTGTCTGAAAGTCTACGAAGGAATGGCTGACCACTCTTCCTCAAACGCCAAAATCAGCAGTGATATCGACGGTCTGACTCAACCAAAACGTGTTGCACTGGGTTCAGGTTGGGACTATGGGCTGGCCGGTCCCTTTCAGGAATGTTATTCTTCGCAGACCGTTCTCCAGCAGATGATACTTTATGACTTGATGCATTGTCATGCTGATACAAACAATTTTCTCTCCGAAGCGTTCCTCTACTGTACACAGTAGACCAAACTGTAAACTTTTGTTCATGTCCTACGTTATTTAGTGTTACCTTAAGCAAAATAAGAGAATCATACCATACTCAAGAACAACTCCTCCATGCAGTAACACCATCTCCAATTGGCACTATGCAAGATAACCAGTAATTTTCTTCAGACATTAAGCAAACCCAGAGTCTTCCGTCAGGTTTGCAGAGGGTACAGCGGAATTCGTCATTCAAATGGTTTAAATGGCTCTGAACACTATGGGACTTAACATCTGAGGTCATCAGTCCCCTAGAACTTAGAACTACGTAAACCTAACTAACCTAAGGACATCACACACATCCATGCCCGAGGCAGGATTCGAACCTGCGACCGTAGCGGTCGCGCTGTTCCAGACTGAAGTGCCTAGAACCAGTCGGCCACAACGGCAGGCATTTATCATTCCAAATCACTCCTTTCTTGTCATCTACTGTCCAGTGGCGTTATTCTTTACATCGCCTCAGGTGTCAGCTATCAATGAGTACAGAAATGTGTGACGGTCTATGAGGCAGCTGCTCGACTATTGTACCCATTATTCTTAACTCACTACACGCAGTCACTGTGTTGCCTGAAGTACTGGTAGCACACTGGGAGTCACGAGTTATTAGTCACATGTTATTCCTTCAGTTCGTTTCATGCAATTTCTCACAACTACTGCCCGCAGTGCTCCACAGGCCCTCTCTGGCAGTACATGAGGCCTGCTCCGGCATGTTTTAGCTGCAGTTGTTCCTCCGCATTCATTTGTAGGATAAACCAAAATGCAGGTGTACCAGCCACGAAAGAATTGGCAGTTGTGCAAATATGTCCATTCTTGCAATTGTGCATTTGTATTAAAATGTGGATTAATGATCGCTGAACGTCTGGTATCCACATGTGCTATAGCGAGAGCTAACGTATGATAATTTCACTTAATGGTATGTGTGGCTTCTACAAAAATTTTAGTTGTTTGTCTGACTCTAAAAATGGTAGCCAATAGAACCATAGTTAATGATTTTCCTATCAAGCAACAAAGTATTGAACACTTACTATAAGCACTCCATAGATATAGAGACCATGTAACGCATTTACATTAAATGCATCAGGTATGTTAGAGACTCAGGACGAACATTCAGGCTACTGCCGTTGTGTAGACCAGTGTCTATGTCACTACTCAAGTCTTACAGCGGTAGAAGAAACATTATTTTTACCACAACAGTGTCAAGTAATGTTATTTCGTAGGTCTTAAGAAAAAGAACCACTGTATCTAATGAAAGCTATTACCTATCTGTCCATAGTTTTTATTATTTAACAAGGAAGTCGAGACGCTGTTGTATAGGTAATGGTACCATGTCTTGCAGCATATAGTTGATCTGTTTTATGTGTTAAGCTTCAGTTTATAACAACAGTATTTACCCTTCACATATGAAGAAAACATAATTTGAATAATTGAAAAAACTTGGAAATTTGTGGTAAGGTCTTATGGGACCAAATTTCTGAGGTCATCGGTTCCTAAGCTTATACACTACTTAATCTGACCTAAACTAACTTAAGCTAAGGACGACGCACACACCCATGCCGAGAGAGGACTCTAACTTCTGACGGGGGGAGCCCTACGCACCGCAACAAGACGCCCCAGACCGCGCGGCTACCCCCGCGGCTTGGATAATGGATTTTTCCCAGATATTGTACTACTGTGGATGGGCTGCAGCAAAAATGACGCCGGCATTTCCACTTCTCGCCCTTGTCAAGTTTGATCAGCTTTAAAAAAGTGGTCAACCAGACAAAAATCCAAGTGTAAAAAAGCTGCCCGATGTTAAGATAACACCCTCTCCTTTTGAGTTATTGCATGGCTGCCTTTAATTCGATTATGGCCACTACCTCCAATACAACTTCCTCTAGGAAGAGAGACAAACATTTATCATTCAACAAAATGTCAGTGCGTTGCCTAAAAATACTACAAAGGATGACCACTACATATTTACAAGCTAATATTACATCCTAGCAAAGTAAAGCGATATCTATAGCTAAAAGGTTTCATGCATCTACAAACTCTCTGATGATTGTGATTCGCCCTGTCATGTGAAGCCACCATGAAGTGCTTAGGACATACACTGTCGATGTCACGATCACCCCATCTGCCAAAACTGGCAGCTAAGCTACCAACTATAGACAACCTTCAAAATGGGTAACGATAACGTAAATTTATAACAGGCAAGTTTTTCATTTATTCCCCATGTGCTACTCGAGAATGAAATGAGTTCAGAGGGCATATGATACTGCGTGAAGAGTTTGACAGAGCACTGAAAGACCTGAGTCGAAACAAGGCCCCGGGAGTAGACAACATTCCATTACAACTACTGATGGCCTTGGAGAGCCAGCCCTGACAAAACTCTACCATCTGGTGAGAAAGATGTGTGAGACAGGCGAAATACCCTGAGACTTGAAGAAGAATTGTAATAGTTCCAATCCCAAAGAAAGCAGGTGTTCACAGACGTGAAAATAACCGAACTATCAGTTTAATAAATCATCGTTAGAAAATACTAACACTAATTTTTTACAGACGAATGGAAACACGGGTAGAAGTCGACCACGGGGAAGATCAGTTTGGTTTCCGTAGAAACGTTGCAACATGTGAGGCAATGCTGACCCTACGACTTATCTTAGAGAATAGATTAAGAAAAGGCAAACCTACGTTTCTAGCATTTTTAGACTTAGAGAAAGCTTTTCACAATGTTGACTGGAATACTCTCTTTCAAATTCTGAAGGTGGCAGGGGTAAAATACAGGGAGCGAAAGGCTATTTACAATTTGTATAGAAACCAAATGGCAGTTATAAGAGTTGAGGGGCATGAAAGGGAAGCAGTGGTTGGGAAGGGAGTGAGACAGGGTTTTAGCCTCTCCCCGATGTTATTCAATCTGTGTATTGACCAAGCAGTGAAGGAAACAAAAGAAAAGTTCGGAGCAGGAATTAAAATCAGTGGAGAAGAAATAAAAACTTTGAGGTTCGCCGATGATATTGTGATTCTGTCAGAGACAGCAAAGGACCTGGAAGAGCACATGAAATGGATGGACAGCGTCTTGAAAGGAGGTTATAAGATGAACATCAACAAAAGAAAAACGAGGATAATGGAATGTAATCGAATTAAATCGGGCGATACTGAGGGAATTAGATTAGGAAATGAGACGCTTAAATTAGTAAATGAGTTTTGCTATTGGGGAAACAAAATAACTGATGACTGTAGAAGCAGGGAGGATATAAAATGTAGACAGGTCATGGCGAGGAAAGCGTTTCTGAAGAAGAGAGATTTGTTAACATTGAGTATAGATTTAAGTGTCAGGAAGTCAGTTCTGAAAGTATTTGTATGGAGTGTAGCCATGTACGGAAGTGAAACGTGGACGATAAATAGTTTAGACAGGAAGAGAATAGAAGCTTTCGAAATGTGGTGCTGCAGAAGGATGCTGAAGATTATATGGGTAGATCACATAACTAATGAGGAGGTATTGAATAAAAATGGGGAGAATAGAAATTTGTGGCACAACTTGACTAGAAGAAGGGATCGGTTGGTGGGACATATTCTGAGGCATCAAGGGATCACCAATTTAGTACTGGAGGGCAGCGTGGAGGGTAAAAATCGTAGAGGAAGACCGAGAGATAAATACACTAAACAGATTCAGAAGGATGTAGGTTGAGTAGGTACTGGGAGATGAAGAAGCTTGTACAGGATACAGTAGTATGGAGAGCTGCATCAAACCAGTCTCTGGACTGAAGACCACAACAACAACAACGCAATCTTAGTTACTAGTAGTGCAATACACCAAATAGTAATAGTAGTAGTAGTAGTAGCAGCAGCAGTATCAGTAATAATAATAATAATAATAATAATAATAATAATAATGAGGACAATAATCATAACAATGATAATATATTAAGGCGCTGTGCGAGCTGCAGATGTGGTAAAGCACCTGTGTGATAAATTAGGGCCAAGTATTCTCTTGTGGTTTCGGAATACTGGAGTAATGAACGTCCTGCATGCATGTATGTGTCAGCACCACATCTTAATGCATACCTATAAATTAACACAGGGAGACTGTACAACATCAGGATGTCACACAAACAGTCAGCCCCGTACTAAGTGGATTTCAACCGGCGCTGCGTCCCCCTCCCTGCCTAAATTCGCCACCGCACCACACGTACATGGAAATCCCTTTGCCTAACTGCTCTTGACAGTCCACTACTGATAACAAAAACCATGTGATGCTAGATGATTCCATGATAAATATTTTATGGTCTATGAGAGAGGACCTAGGGCAAAATTTGTAATGAACGAAATGCTAAGATAATATTTAGTCTGTTCCATGATAAATTCATATCATTATTTGAAAATAACTTTCTGCATAAGATAATCGGAAAGGATAAAGTCATATAAAAACCAAGGACCACTAGAGGGATTAAAGTATCTCGTGAAAGTGAAGGGGACGTGTATCTGTTGGCAAGAACAAATAGGAATACTGCAGTAGATGCACACTACAAAAACTACTCAGAATTGCTAAGAAATGTTATTAAAAATAAAGGAACATACCCATAATCTCATAAATCAATGATTCTAACGACTTAATGCTATACTGAATGTAGTGAAATGAGAAACAGGGTAACCAGCTAAAGAACAGGATAATATCATTGTTGAACTGAACGGAAGGGCTATAAATGGTGAGTCAAACGTAGATAATATTTAGTCTGTTCCATGATAAATTCATATCATTATTTGAAGGTGAGTCACACGTAGAAAATGTATGTAATAATCATCTTTTAAATACAGTAGAAAGTACAGGGACAAACAGTCCAAGAGAAAAATCGCAGCAGTATGCTATATCGACGTGCATCGTAGCTGAACAGCGCTGGGACGTGCTGACTAAATGCGTTTCTGCCCCTTCCACTCGCCACACATACCCAGACATACAGAACTGACACCCACCAGCCAGGGGACACGAGCCAGTCATCTAGGCCCGTGATGTATCTGAGAAAAAGCTACTCTATGATTTAGCAACATGAAAACCGCATGGCTGATATTAACGTGAGAACTATACAGGGTGTTACAAAAAGGTACGGCCAAACATTCAGGAAACATTCTTAACACACAAAGAAAGAAAATGTGTTATGTGGACATGTGTCCGGAAACGCTTACTTTCCATGTTAGAGCTCATTTTATTACTTCTCTTCAAATCACTTTAATCATGGAATGGAAACACACAGCAACAGAACGTACCAGCGTGACTTCAAACACTTTTTTACAGGAAATGTTCAAAATGTCCTCCGTTTGCGAGGATACATGCATCCACCCTCCGTCGCATGGAATCCCTGATGCGCTGATGCAGCTCTGGAGAATGGCGTATTGTATCACAGCCGTCCACAATACGAGCATGAAGAGTCTCTACATTTGGTACCGGGGTTGCGTAGACAAGAGCTTTCAAATGCCCCGTAAATGAAAGTCAAGGGGGTTGAGGTCAGGAGAGCGTGGAGGCAATGGAATTGGTCCGCCTCTACCAATCCATCGGTCACCGAATCTTGTTGAGAAGCGTACGAACACTTCGACTGAAATGTGCAAAAACTCCATCGTGCATGAACCACATTTTGTGTCGTACTTGTAAAGGCACATGTTCTAGCAGCACAGGTAGAGTATCCCTTATGAAATCATGGCGCTAAATCAAGGAAGTACAGTACATACTGACGAAACTAAAATGAGCTCTAAGATGGAATTTAAGCGTTTCCGGACACATGTCCACATAACATCTTTTCTTTATTTGTATGTGAGGAATGTTTCCTGAATGTTTGGCCGTACCTTTTTGTAACACCCTGTATATTGTCTCGGATAGCCTTCAACACTTTCCAAGTTCGAATTCACTTAGCTCTCAGCCTGCACGTCTTCTTCACGCTAAAAAGCGCACGGAGCTATGTGTGAAGCATGGATTCAGGACGCAGCTGAGTTTCGGAAGTCGATTCACTGCCGTTCAGAGGCATATAGACAGTAGTATTTACTTCAGCTACGTTTGCGAATTGAACAGGAAACCGAATTACTGTAAAATATAGACTTTATAATGTTTTTTTTTGTAAGCACTCACCACCCATTTCTGCAAATGCTAAACAAGTAGTTTACAAGTAAATGTACACACATAAAAAGAAGTTTTGCATAATCCCGGTTCCCAGAGCTCCTGAAGATAGACATTGACTGTGGATATTGTCTCACAGACTCAGTCCCTTTGACTGTCAGAGATGTCACTAAACTCATCTAATGATGTAAACAACCAAGCAAGAGGAGCGCCTATTAGACGGAGGGGGCCCGACAGCCTATCAGTTCCAGTCATTCCACCCGGAAGGAGGTACACGGTTCGTATTGCCTGTAGTCCAACCATGCCTAGACGGTCAATATAGCGGTTCGATCGCGTCCAAATTGTTGCTTTGGCCCGGGAAGGGCTCTCAACAAGGGAAGTGTCCAGGCGATGTCGTTCGGACATGGAGATACGGAGAGACATGAACTTTGGATCACATGCCTCGCTCAGGCCGCACAAGGGCTACTATTGCAGTGGGGAATTATGTGGGGCCGACGTACGCCGCTGGTGGTTGCGGAAGGCACGGTAACGGCTGTACGATGCGTGAATGCTGACTATGCCATAACTCCTTCAGGATTACGACATCGCTCGACTAGAGAGGCCAGCATGTTCCCCAGACGTGAACCCTATCGAACATGCCTGGGATAAATTGAAAAGGACTGTTTATGGACGACGTGACCACCAACCAATCTGAGTGATCTACACCGAACCGCCGTTGAGAAGTGGGACAATCTGGACCAACAGTGCCTTGATGAACTACTGGATAGTATACCACGACGAATACAGGCACGTATCAATGCAAGAGGACATGCTAATCGGTACTAGAGGTACCGGTGTGTAGAGCAATCTGGACTACCATCTCTGGGGATCTCGCTGTATGGTGGTACAACATGCACTGTGTGGTTTTCATGAGCGGTAAAAAGGGCAGAAATGATGTCTATGTTGATCTCTATTCCAATTTTCTGTACAGGTTCCGGAACTCTCGTAACCGAGGTGATGCAAAACATTTTTTTATGTGCGTATATGCTCTTATTGCAGGCGCTGGATTGGTATTCTCACCATCCAGCCAGAGTACCGACAAACCGCACTTCTTCCAAATGTAACTCAATACAATGCTTACTACCAGAGCCAATACTCACATACTTGTTACAAAATCACACATTGATTGCTGACTATGCCATATCTTAAATACAGTTTTATGCCTGCTGATACTTACAAAGTATCACACCATGACCACATAGCGACGTGTGTCAACATCAGTACATGCATAAAGCCGTGGTAGGCTAGAGGCACTACTAATAGTTGGAACTGTGTTGTCATTGTAGTTTCCGGTATTGACAGATGTTGCTCACACTTTTTCTACATTACGTATATTTGTGAAAGCCATTTGTTCTTTCAGAGACCGTGCTAGGGTTATCAGAAGCAGTGTTTTCTTCTTCTTGACATCTGCATTTACATGCACAAAGTGTTTCCAGCTACATTGTGTATGCATGACATCAAACTGTGCCAGGTCGCAGTAGACTCATCAGTGGAAAATAAGTCTATTTAGATAATTAAAGGCCCCAACAGGGAGCATGTCTTTTCTTTGAACGACACGTTATGTGTTCCTGTATCCGGAATACAACTGGGCTCGCCCGGAGCAATACGCCAGACCATTAGCGAGTCAAGATGCTCAGGGAAAAAAATGGCTCTGAGGACTATGGGACTTAACTTCTGAGGTCATCAATCGCCTAGAACTTAGAACTAATTAAACCTAACTATCCTAAGGATATCACACACATCCATGCCCGAGGCAGGGCTCGAACCTGCGACCGTAGCGGTCGCTCGGCTCCAGACTGTAGCGCCTAGAAAAGCACGGTCACTCCGGCCGGCGATGCTCAGGGAGAAAATTCGTTTTGTGTCAGGACAAAATCCGAAACAGCAGAGAGGGAGGAAAGGGTACAAGTCATAGCTGAAATCAAAGAGTGTGTCCTGTCTTGGACCAACGCTCCGGCTGCATTCTGCATGTGATTTCTCTCTCACACCACTCATTAGCTGTTCAAAAAGTGGTGCTTAGGGGCTTATATGATCAGCACATTTTGCGTTAGCAAACATCCACTGCTGAGGTAGCAATCCTACTCGGTACGTAACCCACAAAGAATTGTACTCAAACATCGCAAAGGAAATTCAAATTAAAAAAAATTAGAAATTAAAAAAAAATTCTTGATACTCCCGAGACTGGCCATGTGACTTGCACATCACATACAGAGGAATCTCATTACTGCGCTCAAGCTTTGGTCTTCTTCTACAAAAAAATGGTTCAAATGGCTCTGAGCACTATGGGACTTAACAGCTGTGGTCATCAGTCCCCTAGAACGTAGAACTACTTAAACCTAACTAACCTAAGGACATCACACACATCCATGCCCGAGGATTCGAACCTGCGACCGTAGCAGTCGCACCTTCTTCTACAATTTTTGTCCTCCTCCATCTCTTCCATTTCCAAATTTCACGATGTACTGTCTACCGATTCCTTCCTTTATTCAAGTTGTGCCATAAATTTCTTTATCTCCCAGTTAGATACAGTATTTCTTCATTAGTGAATCGACATATCCATCTGATCTTCAGCATTTTTCTGTAGCACCAGCATATCAAATGTTTCTGTTCTCTTCTTGTCAGAATTGCTTCTCGTCCTCGTTTTACTTCCATACAAGGCTGCACTCAACACAAATACCTACAGAAAAGACTCCCAAACACTTAAATTCGTATTCGATCTTAAGAAATTTCTCTTTTCGGAAAAGATTTTCTTGCTACTCCAATCCGCATTTGTTGTTGTTGTGGTCTTCAGTCCAGAGACTGGTTTGATGCAGCTTTCCATGCTACTCTATCCTGTGCAAGCTTCTTCTTCTCCCAGTACCTACTGCAACCTACATCCTTCTGAATCTGCTTAGTGTATTTATCTCTTGGTCTCCCCCTACGATTTTTACCCTCCACGCTGCCCTCCAATACTAAACTGGTGATCCCTTGATGCCTCAGAACATGTCCTACCAACCGATCCCTTCTTCTGGTCAAGTTGTGCCACAAACTTCTCTTCTCCCTAATCCTATTCAATACTTCCTCATTAGTTATGTGATCTACCCATCTAATCTTCAGCATTCTTCTGTAGCACCACATTTCGAAAGCTTCTATTCTCTTCTTGCCCAAACTATTTACCGTCCATGTTTCACTTCCATACATGGCTACACTCCATACAAAAACTTTCAGAAATGATTTCATGACACTTAAATCTATACTCCATGTTAACAAATTTCTCTTCTTCAGAAACGCTTTCCTTGCCATTGCCAGTCTACATTTAATATCCTCTCTACTTCGACCATCATCGGTTATTTTGCTCCCCAAATAGCAGAACTCCTTTACTACTTTAAGTGTCTCATTTTCTAATCTAATACCCTCAGCATCACCCGAATTTATTAGACTGCATTCCAATATCCTCGTTTTGCTTTTGTTGATGTTCATCTTATACCTTCCTTTCAAGACACTGTCCATTCCGTTCAACTGCTCCTTTGCTGTCTCTGACAGAATTACAATGTCATCGGCGAACCTCAAAGTTTTTATTTCTTCTCCATGGATTTTAATACCTACTCCGAATTTTTCTTTTGTTTCCTTTACTGCTTGCTCAATATACAGTTTGAACAACATCGGGGAGAGGCTACAACCCTGTCTTACTCCCTTCCCAACCACTGCTTCCCTTTCATGTCCCTCGACTCTTATAACTGCCATCTGGTTTCTGTACAAATTGTAAATAGCCTTTCGCCCCCTGTATTTTACCCCTGCCACCTTTAGAATTTGAAAGAGAGTATTCCAGTCAACATTGTCAAAAGCTTTCTCTAAGTCTACAAATGCTAGAAACGTAGGTTTGCCTTTCCTTAATCTTTCTTCTAAGATAAGTCGTAAGGTCAGTATTGCCTCACGTGTTTCAGTATTTCTACGGAATCCAAACTGATCTTCCCCGAGGTCGGCTTCTACTAGTTTTTCCACTCGTCTGTAAAGAATTCGTGTTAGTATTTTGCAGCTGTGGCTTATTAAACTGATTGTTGGGTAATTTTCACATCTGTCAACACCTGCTTTCTTTGGGATTGGAATTATTATATTCTTCTTGAAGTCTGAGGGTATTTCGCCTGTTTCATACATCTTGCTCACCAGATGGTAACGTTTTGTCAGGACTGGCTCTCCCAAGGCCGTCAGTAGTTCCAATGGAATGTTGTCTACTCCGGGGGCCTTGTTTCGACTCAGGTCTTTCAGTGCTCTGTCAAACTCTTCACGCAGTATCGTATCTCCCATTTCATCTTCATCTACATCCTCTTCCATTTCCATAATATTGTCCTCAAGTGCATCGCCCTTGTATAGACCCTCTATATACTCCTTCCACCTTTCTGCTTTCCCTTCTTTGCTTAGAACTGGGTTTCCATCTGAGCTCTTGATGTTCATACAAGTGGTTCTCTCATCTCCAAAGGTCTCTTTAATTTTCCTGTAGGCAGTATCTATCTTACCCCTAGTGAGATACGCCTCTACATCCTTACATTTGTCCTCTAGCCATCCCTGCTTAGCCATTTTGCACTTCCTGTCGATCTCATTCTTGAGACGTTTGTATTCCTTTATGCCTGCTTCATTTAGTGCATTTTTATATTTTCTCCTTTCATCAATTAAATTCAATATTTCTTCTGTTACCCAAGGTGTTCTACTAGCCCTCGTCTTTTTACCTACTTGATCCTCTGCTTCCTCTGCTGCCTTCACTACTTCATCCCTCAAAGCTACCCATTCTTCTTCTACTGTATTTCTTTCCCCCATTCCTGTCAATTGTTCCCTTATGCTCTCCCTGAAACTCTCTACAACCTCTGGTTCTTTCAGTTTATCCAGGTCCCATATCCTTAAATTCCCACCTTTTTGCAGTTTCTTCAGTTTTAATCTACAGTTCATAACCAATAGATTGTGGTCAGAGTCCACATCTGCCCCTGGAAATGTCTTACAATTTAAAACCTGGTTCCTAAACCTCTGTCTTACCATTATATAATCTATCTGATACCTTTTAGTGTCTCCAGGGTTCTTGCATGTATACAACCTTCTATCATGATTCTTAAACCAAGTGTTAGCTATGATTAAGTTGTGCTCTGTGCAAAATTCTACCAGGCGGCTTCCTCTTTCATTTCTTAGCCCCAATCCATATTCACCTACTACGTTTCCTTCTCTCCCTTTTCCTACACTCGAATTCCAGTCACCCATCACTATTAAATTTTCGTCTCCCTTCACTATCTGAATAATTTCTTTTATTTCATCATACATTTCTTCAATTTCTTCGTCATCTGCAGAGCTAGTTGGGGTATAAACTTGTACTACTGTGGTAGGTGTGGGCTTCGTATCTATCTTGGCCACAATAATGCGTTCACTATGCTGTTTGTAGTAGCTTACCCGCAGTCCTATTTTCCTATTCATTATTAAATCTACTCCTGCATTACCCCTATTTGACTTTGTGTTTAGAACCCTGTAGTCACCTGACCAGAAGTCTTGTTCCTCCTGCCACCGAACTTCACTAATTCCCACTATATCTAACTTTAACCTATCCATTTCCCTTTTTAAATTTTCTAACCTACCTGCCCGATTAAGGGATCTGACATCCCACGCTCCGATCCATAGAACGCCAGTTTTCTTTCTCCTGATAACGACATCCTCTTGAGTAGTCCCCGCCCGGAGATCCGAATGGGGGCTATTTTACCTCCGGAATATTTTACCCAAGAGGACGCCATCATCATTTAATCATACAGCAAAGCTGCATGCCCTCGGGAAAAATTACGGCCGTAGTTTCCCCTTGCTTTCAGTCGTTCGCAGTACCAGCACAGCAAGGCCGTTTTGGTTAGCGTTACAAGGCCAGATCAGTCAATCATCCAGACTGTTGCCCTTGCAACTATTGAAAAGGCTGCTGCCCCTCTTCAGGGACCACACGTTTGTCTGGCCTCTCAACAGATACCCCTCCGTTGTGGTTGTACCTACGGTACGGCTATCTGTATCGCTGAGGCACACAAGCCTCCCCACCAACGGCAAGGTCCATGGTTCATGAGGGGGGAATCCGCATTTATAAATGCCTAAATTATAGAATTTACTGCTGGCTCCGCTGCGTGTTACGAGTTTTGTTTCTGTGTCGTGTTGCCTATACGGACTCCTTTCTGAAGTTCTGTTTCTCTAATACGTTGACTACTTTGTGTACTGTTTTGTTGCATTATAGCTGACTGTGGAGTGTGTAGCCGTTCGTTCCACAGTGTTTGTTGTGTTACGTGTGCAGTCCTTCCCTGCATGTACTGTTCTCATGTGTCGTAGCATTTCGTCTGCAAATAATGTGTTCTTTTAGTATCTACTTGCTTATAAATAGGTTTTCCTGCCACGTTGTGTTGCAGTCCCTGCCTTCAGTCTATTTGCTTTATCGTTTGTTCACTATGAGTAATCGTTTGGGTAGGTTCTGTACAATTTGTGGAGAATGTATAAGTTTTGGTTCATCTTGTGTAACTGGGGGGACTGACTGATACGTTTCGCGTAAAATGTCTACTGTAAACATTTTCTCCACCCTCCTCCATGAACCATGACCATGTCACTGGCGGGAGCCTTGCGTGCCTCAGCCACACAGGTAGCTGTACTACTGGTTCAACCACAATTGACGGGTATCTGTTGAGAGAGCAGACAAACGAGTTCATCCTGAAGAGGGACAGCAGCCTTTTCAATAGTTGCGGGGGCAACAGTCTGGATGACTAACTGATTTGGCCTTATAATATCAACTAAAGAAGCCTTTCTGTGCTGGTGTTGAAACAAGGGGAAACTTCAGTAGTAATTTTTCCCGACGGCATAATGATCTACCTTATTGTTACATGATGATAGCGTCCTCTTGGGTGAAACATTCCGGATGCAAAATTGGTACCCACGTTCGGATCTGCGGGCGGGGAATACTCGGAGGGATTTAGAAAATTTAAAAAGGGAAACCGATAGGTTGAAGTTAGAGAAGTTCGGTGGCGGGAGGAACAAGACTTCTGATCAGGTAACGTAGGGGTAGGTTTAACAAGGAATAAGAAAATAGAAATAAGGGTAAGCTACTACGAACACATTAACGTAGCCAGGACAGACACAAAGAAAACACTCATCACAGTAGTACAATTTCATAAGCCAGCTGGCTCAGCAGATGAAGAATAGATTGAAGAAATATATGATGAGATAAAAGAAATTATTCAAATAGTTAAGGTGACGACAGCTTAACAGTGATGGGGGACTGGAATTCGATAGCAGGAAAAAGAATAGAAGGAAACGCTGTAGGTGAACATGGACTGAGGGAAAGAACGAAAGAGGAACCAGAATGAGATTTTCACTCTGCAGCGGAGTGTGCGCTGATATGAAACTTCCTGGCAGATTAAAACTGTGTGCCAGACCGAGACTCGAACTCGGTACCTTTGCCTTTCGCGGGCAAGTGCTCTACCAACTGAGCTACCCAAGCACGACTCACGCCCCATCCCCACAGCTTTACTTCTGCCAGTATCTCGTCTCCTACCTTCCAAACTTTACAGAAGTTCTCCTGCGAACCTTGCAAAACTAGCACTCCTGAAACAAAGGATGTTGCGGAGACATAGCTTAGCCACAGCATTGGGGATGTTTCCAGAACGAGATTTTCACTCTGCAGCGGAGTATGCGCTGATATGAAATTCCAGGCACATTAAAACTGTGTGCGGACCGCGGCTCGAACTCGGTACCTTTGCCTTTTGCGGGCAAGTGCTCTACCAACTGAGCTACCCAAGCACCACTCACGCTCCGTCCTCACAGCTTTACTTCTGCCAGTATCTCGTGTCCTACCTTCCATACTTTACAGAAGTTCTCGTGCGAACCTTGCAGAACTAGCACTGTGGCTAAGCCATGTCTCCGCAATATCCTTTCTTTCAGGAGTGATAGTTCTGCAAGGTTCGAAGGAGAACTTCTGCAAAGTTTGGAAGGTAGGAGACGAGGTACTGGCAGAAGTAAAGCTGTGAGGACAGGGCGTGAGTCGTGCTTCGGTAGCTCAGCTGGTAGAGCACTCACCCGCGAAAGGCAAAGGTCCCGAGTTCGAGTCTCGGTCTGGCACACAGTTTTAATCTGCCAGGAAGTTTCACAACGAAAGAGGAAGTCGCCTGGTAGAATTTTGCACAGAGCATAATTTAATCATCGCTAACGCTTGGTTTAAGAATCATGATAGAAGGTCGTGTACGTGGAAGAGATCTGGAGACACCAGAAGGTTGCAGATTTACTATATAATGGTAAAACAGAGGTTTCTGAACCGATTTTAAATTATAAAGTGCAGATATGGACTCTGACCACAATTTGTTGATTGTGAGCAGTAGATCAAAACTAAAGAAATTGGAAAAAGATAGGAAATTTAGGAGTGGAACCTCGATAGGTTGAAAAAAAAAAAAAGAACTGGAGGTTGCTGAGAGTTTAAAAGGGATCATTAGGCAACATGGGAAGGAGTACAGTAGAAGACGAATGGGTGGCTTTGAGAGATGAAATAGTAAAGCCAGCAGAGGATCAAGTAGATAAAAAAAGACGTAGTAGAGATCCTTCGATAGTACATTAATACGTGAGATATTTAATTGGCTCTGAGCACTATGGGACTTAACTACTGTGGTCATCAGTCCTCTAGAACTTAGAACTACTTAAACCTAACTAACCTAAGGACATCACACACATCCATGCCCGAGGCAGGATTCGAACCTGCGACCGTAGCATGAGATATTTAATTAACTGATGCAAAGAGAAAATAGTAAAATGCAGCAAATAAAGCAGACGAAAAGAAATACGAACGTTTAAAAAATGAGATTGACAGGAAGTGCAAAATGCCTTAGCAGGAATGGCTAGAAGGCGAATGTAAGGATTTAGAAGCATATTTTACTAGGGTAAATATAGATACCGCCTGCAGGTAAGTTATACAGGCCTTTGGAGAAAAGAGAAGCAACTGTATGTCCTAAACAAAGAAGTGAGAGCTATAAGGTGGAAGGAGTGTATACACTGTGTGTACGAGTGAGATGAAGTAAGTACTATAGAAATGGGAGAGAACGTAGATGAAGGTAAGATGGGAGATACGATACTGCAAGAAGAATTTGATGGAGCACTGAAAGACCTAAGTAGAAACAATGCCCCCGGAGAAGACGACATCCCTTCGGAACTACTGACAGACAGGCGAAATACCCTCACATTTCAAAAAGAATGTTCCTGTAATAATTCCAATTATAAAAAAAGGAGATGTGGCAGAGGTGAATATTACTAAACTGTAAATCTAATAAGTGATGGTTGCAGAATACTAACATGAATTCCTTACAGAGGAATGGAAAAACTGGAAGAAGCCGAATTCGGCGAATATCAGTTTTGATTCTGGAAAAAAGTAGGACCATGCTAGGCAGTATTGGCCCAATGACTTACCTTATAAGTTAGGTTAAGGAAAGGTAAATCTACACTTATAGCCTTTGTAGATTTAGAGAAAGCTTTTGACAAAGTTGACTGAAATACACTCTTTTAAATTATGAAGGTCTCCGGAATAAATACAGGGAACGAATGGCAATTTGCAACTTGAACAGAAACCAGACGGCAGTTATGAGAGTCAAAGGCATGAAAAGAAAGCCGTAGTTGAGAAGGGAGTGAGAGAGAATGAGAGGTGGCATGCCCCTCACTCACTTTAACAACATTGTCAGTCAGATTAGTAATCATGTTTTACGTCACGATCTCGGTGTTCCCCAGTACTACATATTTTACATGAGGTTAATGACTTTTTACATGAGGAAATTGTGGGCAGAATGTTCATATAACTGTATGTGTAGCCTGTAGAGTACTTGTACCCGAAAAACCGTAGCTGAGGCAATGGAGAACAGGGAGAGAGGTGGATTTGGCGACATAAATGCCGAGTGCAGTGACTGAGTGACTGTGCGAGTGATTTGGGAAGCAGCGCTCTTTGGTGGATCATACCTGCAGAGGGACTTATGATCATAGTGATGGACAGAAGACGCCAGTTCACAAAACATTTTACCTGGGACAGGTGGCAGTTGGCAGAAAGAGGGTGGAAGAAACCATTTAAGAGAGACTACTGCAAACTGAGCATTTCTGCAAACGGTGGGAAGGTCATAAAACCCCATGAATTCTCATGGTAGAAGCTGGTATTATATGGACAGAATGGCTGCCGCACGTGTTTAGTGGAAGCAAAACTGTAACCCCTATGATAACAGGAAGTCGCCAGGTTGTTTTACCGTGCGGAAAAAACATATATTTCACGGGCACGACTGTGTGCGAAGCTTGGCAGCCTTCTTTCAGAAATTCGAAATGGTCGTCCTGGAAAGGTTAGATTTCTCCCTAAATGAGCGACTATAGTTCCATCTAGATAGATGTTTTTTGCTTAAATGAACATTTGAAGTAAGAACGACGCCTCCCTAGTCTAAAATCTTCTTTTTTCAGACAAGACAGATTTTAGGTCGCTGATTGGAGCCTCTCAGGCTATGAAAAGAGCAGTGCTCCCACAGCGTGGGAACCGCAGTTCTGTATCTGGACTGGCTACCAGGTCAACAGAACAGTCAAGAGGAGAGATTCAATGAGTTGAGGATAGTTCGATTGGTTTGTGCAATGTGGGGCAGTTTCGTTTTTGCTAATTCGGCTCCCATATTGAGATTTGGTGGAAAGTGGTTGTGATTCTTTGACCTTCTTCGTCTTCTGGTCCTCACTGGTGGAGAACATCAGGTCTTTCCCTAGTGGTGATATCACGATGAACTTATTCATCGTGAGTCTGCTGCTGTTTGACAATTGCAGCATGCACTGTCGTACCTGTGAATCAAATTGACTTAGCCAGACCAGCGAACGGGTGCACCTCACACTGAAATCTGCCAGGAATTCAGGGCTCTGATAGGGAAGTTTTCCGCTTTCTGATAATCAGAACGCCTGACCATGTAGTTTGCAAATTTTCGTGGACGCGTCAGAATATTACAGCTGCTACAGCCCACCGCTCCTTACCCATGGCGCGCCGTTTTCTGCTGCCGCCCGAATCAAGATGAAACGGTAAAGTATTGCAGTCCCGCCTTAAGGTTGTTAAATGATATTCACAACTCCCTCTTATCAGATAAACCGTAGTTTGTGGGATATCTGGTTGTTGTTGATTCCATCTGAATAGAGTTGGGCCTTGTAAACAAAGTCAGAATGCGTTGTAGGAGGGATTAATTCAGGGGTGAATTTGCTTAGCTTTCGCCCCAATATTTGCTTTGCCAGTCAAACACTATTCCTTTTCTGATTTGTGTTTGTCATTTTTGTGTAATATTTATCAGACAGTTGTAGTTACAAAAGGATTAATAAAACTTGTCATTGTTTTGTGAACTTAAATACGCCACGTTTCTCATTCACACTCCCACCAACTATTCACTGTTTTTATTTTATTGTGGTGGCACATGGGTACACCAGCAAATTAAGATTCAGTCTTATTAAATTAATTGATTTGATTATTAATTTGAGTTCTGAAAGTGACCACAGGCATAGGCAACAAAAATGCCATGAGTGAATTCACTAACTCATGTATTAAAATTACGGATGTATCTCACGATTTGAAGGTTACTAAGAAGATTATACTTTTCTTTAAATAAAAATAATAACATTTATCATCACTCAGACGTATATTCATGATTAAAGCAAGCGACGGCTTTCAAGAGTTGTAGCCTATTGCTGATGTTACTCAGTCTGTACATTGAGCAATTAAAAAAGGAAAAAGGAGAAAAATTTAGGTTAGGAATTAAAGTTCATGGAGAAGAAATAAAAAGCTAAGGACTTGGCAGAGATATTGAATGGAACTGATGGTTTCTTGAAAGGAGGATATAAGATGAACACCAACAAAAGCAAAGCAAGGATAATGGAATGTAATCGAATTAAATCAGGTGATGCAAGGGAATCAGATTAAGAAACTAGACACTTAAAATAGTAGATAGTTCTTGTTATTTGGGAAGCATGTAACTGTGGACGACCAAAGTAGAGAGGGCATAAAGAAATGTGTTTCTGAAGAAAAGAAATTTGTTAATATCGAATATAGATTTAAGTGTTAGTAAGTCTTTTCTGAAAGTACACTCCTGGAAATTGAAATAAGAACACCGTGAATTCATTGTCCCAGGAAGGGGAAACTTTATTGACACATTCCTGGGGTCAGATACATCACATGATCACACTGACAGAACCACAGGCACATAGACACAGGCAACAGAGCATGCACAATGTCGGCACTAGTACAGTGTATATCCACCTTTCGCAGCAATGCAGGCTGCTATTCTCCCATGGAGACGATCGTAGAGATGCTGGATGTAGTCCTGTGGAACGGCTTGCCATGCCATTTCCACCTGGCGCCTCAGTTGGACCAGCGTTCGTGCTGGACGTGCAGACCGCGTGAGACGACGCTTCATCCAGTCCCAAACATGCTCAATGGGGGACATATCCGGAGATCTTACTGGCCAGGGTAGTTGACTTACACCTTCTAGAGCACGTTGGGTGGCACGGGATACATGCGGACGTGCATTGTCCTGTTGGAACAGCAAGTTCCCTTGCCGGTCTAGGAATGGTAGAACGATGGGTTCGATGACGGTTTGGATGTACCGTGCACTATTCAGTGTCCCCTCGACGATCACCAGTGGTGTACGGCCAGTGTAGGAGATCGCTCCCCACACCATGATGCCGGGTGTTGGCCCTGTGTGCCTCGGTCGTATGCAGTCCTGATTGTGGCGCTCACCTGCACGGCGCCAAACACGCATACGACCATCATTGGCACCAAAGCAGAAGCGACTCTCATCGCTGAAGACGACACGTCTCCATTCGTTCCTCCATTCACGCCTGTCGCGACACCACTGGAGGCGGGCTGCACGATGTTGGGGCGTGAGCGGAAGACGGCCTAACGGTGTGCGGGACCGTAGCCCAGCTTCATGGAGACAGTTGCGAATGGTCCTCGCCGATACCCCAGGAGCAACAGTGTCCCTAATTTGCTGGGAAGTGGCGGTGCGGTCCCCTACGGCACTGCGTAGGACCCTACGGTCTTGGCGTGCATCCGTGCGTCGCTGCGGTCCGGTCCCAGGTCGACGGGCAAGTGCACCTTCCGCCGACCACTGGCGACAACATCGATGTACTGTGGAGACCTCACGCCCCACGTGTTGAGCAATTCGGCGGTACGTCCACCCGGCCTCCCGCATGCCCACTATACGCCCTCGCTCAAAGTCCGTCAACTGCACATGCGGTTCACGTCCACGATGTCGCGGCATGCTACCAGTGTTAAAGACTGCGATGGAGCTCCGTATGCCACGGCAAACTGGCTGACACTGACGGCGGCGGTGCACAAATGCTGCGCAGCTAGCGCCATTCGACGGCCAACACCGTGGTTCCTGGTGTGTCCGCTGTGCCGTGCGTGTGATCATTGCTTGTACAGCCCTCTCGCAGTGTCCGGAGCAAGTATGGTGGGTCTGACACACCGGTGTCAATGTGTTCTTTTTTCCATTTCCAGGAGTGTATTTGTGAGGAACGTAGCCATGTATGGAGGTGAAACATGAACGATAACCGGCTAGGTGTGTAGATCACGCAACTTATGAGTAGTACTGAACACAATTGGGGAGAAAAGGAATTTGTGGCTAAGCCTGACTAGAAGAAGGGATCGGTTTATAGAACAGAAATAAAAGGATCACCTATTTAGTATTAGTTTGGAGAGTAAAAAGTTGTAAAAGGAGACCAAGAGACGAACACAATAAGCAGATTCAGAAGGATGTAAGTTGTAATAGTTATTCGAAAATGAACGGGCTTCCACAGGATAGAGTAGCATGGAGCGGTGCATCAAACTAGTCTTCGGACTGAAGACCACAAAAACAAGCACTTATTAGTATACAAAAGAGGTAGAAAAATAAACTCACCAGAGAGACAATTTCGATTGTAGATAAAGACACTTTCGTTGGATTTATCGGTCTAGAGCAGTGTTCGGCAAGTTAAAGTGATACAGGTTGTTTGGAATCTTCAGAAAAGTGGGTATACAATGTAGAGTAGGACGATAATGGACAATATGTACACGAATCAAGAGGAAGAAGTAAGAATGAAAGATGGAGACAGAAGCGAGCACAAAAAATTGAAAATAACTCGTAGAAGTACGAAAGTATTAAGGAGCAGCAGAAATGAGTGTAGTGTCTTATTTAGGGGCCACACGGCAGACGTAGAGAATAATTCATGACAGACGAAACAGGGGTACAAGTAGTAAGCTAGTACAGGAAAAAAAAGGAAGAATTAGTTGCTAAAAGAAGCCTGTTAGGTATCAAACATGGGCATCAGTCTGAGAAAGAATATTTCTGAGAACGAACTTTTGTAGCACAGCATTCTATGGTAGTGAATCATGGACTGAGGGAACACTGGGAAGGAACAGAAACGATGCGTTTGATATGCCGTTATAGAGTAGGATATTTAAAATTAGGTGGAGTAATAAGATAAGGAATGATGAGGATCTCAGCAGAAGCGGCCAGTGAAAGAATGCTTGTAACACACCGATTAGAAGAAGGGTCAGGATGATTGGACATGTGTTACAACAGCAAGGAATAACTTCCATGATACTAGAGGGAGCCGCAGAGGCTAAAAGTTGTAGGGGAAAACAGAGATTCGAATATATACAACAGATAACAGATGACTGGCTCTAGGTGCTACTTCCTTGTGTTAAAATGCAAGAGAAGCCTTTCTCTTTCATTAGCCAATACAAATTCACTTTGAAACGAGGATTACTTAAACAAGTCCTTTGAGTTGAAAGACAAATATTGAGATACACAACTAATAAAAGTGGTTGACCAAATGTATTTTGATTCCAAATTGTAAAATGCATATTTCAGAACATATCATCGGTGCCATAAGTTCTTATTAGACTGCTGGCTTTTTTACAGACAATTTTGATGCAGATGTATTGGTTTGTATTACTGGAACTTAGATTAAATTCTTTTATTTCTCTAATGTCTGTAAACATCTTCCTTTTCTTGCCTTTGAAAGAAAGGGAGAAAATAAAAATTCCTATGAGATTTGATATTTGTTTACTTTGAGGTTCTTGTGTCACAAGAAACCTCCTGTGGTGCCTGATAATTTCCGCTTCCCATATTTAATTTTCAAGTAGCTATTTAAAGTGAAACAATTCTTCCAGTGGTATTAAATTATTGTTTCAAAAAATAGAGACATACCTTCGTACAAACTTGAACGAAAACTTAACTGGGAGAAACAAACTGCTGCAGATGCAGGAAATTTCCCTCCAGCCTACATGCTCCCAAAGATTTAGAAAAAAATTTCCATCTCAAACTAAACAAAAATTAGTCCAATATTTGGTTCTGGCAAATCTTCACTATTCTGCAGATCAGAAGTGTATTGTAGACCACTGCAAAATTTGCTCAGAGTCCACTCAAGCCAATACTAAGTTAGGGCAAGCCACCCACAGCCCATGTCGCACTCAAAACAACAAATAGGCACAAAGAAGACGTGGCGGGGAACGGAACAAACCCAGAAGAGATTTTATCACCTCGTTCGACGGAGAAGCTTGAATTGTAAACTCAGCAACATGACCTAAGCGAGCAGAAGCCATCAAGTCATTGCAACAACTCAGCTAGATTTCGTAAGAGAAAGTAAAAGTTTCACAATATGTAGGAAAAGCAACAAGCGGAAGCCCCGAGGCGGCCGCTCTGGTCTAGCGGTTCTAGGCGCTTCAGTCTGGAACCGCGCTGCTGCTACGGTCGCAGGTTCGAATCCTGCCTCGGGCATGGATGTGTGTAATGTCCTTAGGTTAGTTAGGTTTAAGTAGTTCTAAGTCTAGGGGACTGATGACCTCAGATGTTAAGTCCCATAGTGCTTATAGCGATTTGAACCATTGTTGGAAGCCCTGAAAGCCATTCTTGCGGAATGGAGAGTAACCCACATTCACCCAGCGCCCGCCCGACATAACGCCACTGCCACAAACCAATAGTAGTAGATACTCGGGTTTTCGAGCCTTTGTGTTTCGCCTTCACTTTGCAGTATACCAGCTGTGAGGCCGAGTCTGTGGTGCGCAGCTACCGGTCGCCAAGATGAATTCCGCCTCCGAGATTGGCTCAAATGGCTCTGAGCACTATGAGACTCAACTGCTGTGGTCATTAGTCCCCTAGAACTTAGAACTACTTAAGCCTAACTAACCTAATGACATCACACACACCCATGCCCGAGGCAGGATTCGAACCTGCGACCGTAGCAGCAGCGCGGCTCCGGACTGGAGCGCCTAGAACCGCACGGCCACCGCGGCCGGCCCTCCGAGATTGCTACCTGCCTAGTCTACCAGACTGTCGCTGTGAGCTTCAGATCTCGCACCCACTGATGAGAAAATCTGGAGAATTCTACCTGCATCTTGCTGAGGCAAACTGGTGGTACTCGACGCAGTATAAACCTGTTGCAGTGTTCGGGAAGTGCGCTAATTGCAGGCGGTTCCTGGTACCTGTAGGCAATATTCGACATCTCCGGGTTCCTTGGAACACAAGCTGTGCTGTGGACCATCTACACATGATGGAGAGCTGCTGAGAGATTACGCGAGCACATGTCCTCGACGTCAACAATAGTGCTCTGGTAATTAGCGGTCTCTGTCCTGGTGAGCGTTGCCTGGCGTACGCGCCGCGACGTTCGCCTCTGAGGCTGTGCGCCGAGGACGACGCGACTCCCGCCCGAGTTCCAAGCATTCTGTGATGGCCTGATGTTAATTTTGTAAAAATTATTACCTGAAAACAAAAGCATACCAAAGTACAGGAAATTAAATTCTAAATAGAGTTTCTTTTTCATGAGAGTCGATCCAAGATGGCGAGCATCGAAAAAACCCGCAGTCACAAAATACGGTTTTTCCTAAACAAGTAAAAAACTATGTCTCCGACCGAAAAATGTTACTTGGGGAAATTGTAGGCACAAAGAGATCTATCGATTGCATTTTTTTGTGTATCTATTGCTGCCACACCTTTCCTTATCAATAGGAAAAACAATTAGAAATCGATTCACCACAACTCATTCAAATTCAACTTACCGTAATTGTTGTTTACTGTTAGTATAGCCCATAGAATTCAAAAGAGTACTTGTTCGAAAACTTGAAAAAAACTAAAATTATTTTTCGATATACATATGTTTTTATGAACACTGTATGTATGTACACTGGTTGCAAATCACGTACACCCCTTCATGACGATCATGTTTCCCGACGACAGTGGCATTTTTCAGCAAGATAATTAGCTATTTTACAAGGAATGGAGTATGATGGAGTGACTCGAGGAACAAAGTGGCGAGTCCCAATTGATTTGCTGGCCCCCAGCTCGGCAGTTCTGAATCCGATCGAAAACATCTGAGATGTGATTGTGATTGAATGAACGTAGCATCAGAGCTCATCACCTCCCCCCCTCCCACCCCTCCCCCCCATCGTCACCGCGACTCCGGAATTTACGGAAATTAAGTGACTTGTGTGTGCAGACCTCCAGCGACCTAAAAGAGGCTGCTAGTCCCGGCGGAGGTTCGAGTCCTCCCTCGGGCATGAGTGTGTGTGTTTGTCCTTATGATACTTTAGGTTAAGTAGTGTTAAACTTAGGGACTGATTACCTTAAGCAGCTAAGTCCCATAAGATTTAACACACACACACACACACACACCTACAAGGGGCTCATTGCTTCAATGCGACCACGTGTTGCCGCTGTTATCCAAGTTGCCAAGGTGAACACACCAGTTGTTAGGTAAGGATATACACTACTGGCCATTAAAATTGCTACACCAAGAAGAAATTCAGATGATAAACGGGTATACATTGGACAGATACATTATACTAGAACTGACATGCGATTACATTTTCACGCAATTTGGGTGCATAGATCCTGAGAAATCAGTACCCAGAAAAACCACCTCTGGCCATAATAGCGGCCTTCATACGCCTGGGATTGAGTCAAACAGAGCTTGGATGGCGTGTACAGGTACAGCTGCCCATGCAGCTTCAACACGATACCACAGTTCATTAAGAGTAGTGACTGGCATATTGTGACGAGCCAGTTGCTCGGCCGCCATTGACCACGCGTTTTCAAGTGGCGAGAGATCTGGAGAATGTGCTGGCCAGGGCAGCAGTCGAACATTTTCTGTATCCAGAAAGGGCCGTACAGGACCTGCAACATGCGGTCGCGCATTATCCCGCTGAAATGTAGGGTTTCGCAGGGATAGAATGAAGGGTAGAGCCACGGGTCGTAACACATCTGAAATGTAACGTCCACTGTTCAAAGCGCCATCAATGCTAACAAGAGGTGACCGATACGTGTAACCAATGGCACACCATACCATCACGCCAGGTGATACGCCAGTATGGCGATGACGAATACACGCTTCCAATGTGCGTTCACCGCGATGTAGGCAAATACGGATGCGGCCATCATGGTGCTGTAAACATAACCTGGATTCATCCGAAGAAATGACGTTTTGCCATTCGTGCACCCAGGTTCGTCGTTGAGTACACCATCGCGGGCGCTCCTGTCTGTGATGCAGCGTCAAGGGTAACCGCAGCCACGGTCCTCGAGCTGATAGTCCATGCTTCTGCAAACGTCGTCGAACTGTTCGTGCAGATGGTTGTTGTCTTGCAAACGTCCCCATCTGTTGACTCAGGGATTGAGACGTGGCTGCACGATCCGTTACAACCATGCGGATAAGATGCCTGTCATTTCGACTGCTAGTGATACGAGGCCGCTGGGATCCAGCAGGGCGTTCCGTATTACCCTCCTGAACCCATCGATTCCATATTCTGCAAAGTCATTGGATCTCGACCAACGCGACCAGCAGTATCACGATACGATAAACCGCAATCGTGATAGGCTACAATCCGACCTTTATCAAAGTCGGAAACGTGATGGTACACATTTCTCCTCCTTACACAAGGCATCACAACAACGTTTCGCCAGGCAACGACGGTCAACTGCTGTTTGTGTATGAGAAATCGGTTGGAAACGTTCCTCATCTCAGCACGTTGTAGGTGTCGCCACCGGCGCCAGCCTTGTGTGAATGCTCTGAAAAGCTAATCATGTGCATATCATAGCATCTTCTTCCGGTCGGTTAAATTTCGCGTCTGTAGCACGTCATTTTCGTGGTGTAGCAATTTTAATGGCCAGTAGTGTATATATCGAATAAATAATTAATGGAAAGCTAGCGATATATATATATATATATGGTTAGCCATAACGTTGTGACCACCTGCCTAATAGCCGGTATGTCCACCTTTGCCACGAATAACAGCGGCGACATGGAAGCAATGAGGCTTTGATAGGTCGTTGGAGGTCTGCACACCCAAGCCACCTGATTTACGTTAGATTTTCTCAGCGGATGCAGCTACGGTTATGGGTTTAGGTTTACTTTCTTGGCAAGGAGCTGTGCTTCCATTCTGTTAAATAATTTCTTACGGTTTTATTAATTATAACGATCAAAAAATGACCTCGAAAAATTTGTACTTTTGTTGGACGTGTTTCTTAATTTATTATCTCATTTTTTGTTATGAAAACATCTTTTAAAGAAAGAAATTGCTCACATTTTCTCACGAATTGAAAAAAAATCTATGACCTTCTGCAAATAAAATAATTTAAAAAATATGGTGGATGCATTTAACACTATACGGCAACGTGATGTCGAACACTTATGTTTTCAAGAAAAAGCTAGGATATGGTTCAGTAACTTTTTTTAATATAATAATTGAGCAATAAAGTGAAGCGTGCAAGCGCGGAACTGTGTCAGCCAGATTGAGCGGCAGCGTCAGGGCGAGGAAAGTGGGGGGAGGGGGAGGGGAGGGAGGGATGGGGGGAGTAACCGTTCCTGTAGGGAGAATATTTATTCAATTATCGGGAACGTCTTTTTTTTTTAAGAAAATTGACATAACCCGAATAAAAATATTTTTTTTTTAATTTTTGAAAGAAGTATTTTTTTTCGGTTGACCGCGGGCTATACTTACAGTAAATGGCAAGCAAGTATTGACGGTGAACGTTAACAGCTGATAGTGAACACATTTTTATCGTTTTCTTCGATACCTCTCGAAACAGTAAGACAGTAATCGATAGTTATAAAAACAATTGATAAATCTTTTTAAACCGTATAATGTCCTCTTCTAACATTTTTCGATTTGCTTTTTTTTTACTTATTTACGTAAAACCCTTTTTCTGCAGCTTTGCAGATTTTTTGTCCATGTTCGTCATCTGGCGTCTAATTTTATGGAAAAGAAATTCCACTTAAAATTTAATTTTCTATGCGCTCATGTTTTTCTTTTTTTCTCTTCGAATAATAATTTTTGCAAATCACTTCTCCATAATGCTTGGACTAACAGCATCGGCAACTTCCGAGGCCTTGACGCTGCACCACCGCCGGCCTGGGCCACAGTGGAGAAAATACGATTGTAAACTTACATGACAAATAATTTCCGCTAATGCTGTGCCATTAGCGCCCAGTGCGCCAAAGGCATGCTTCACAGCAATTCACAGTGAGTCATCCCAGGCAACTAAACGCTGTGATGTGGTTCGGCTGGACACAAGTAGTGGAAACTCCCGACGACTTGAACTAGCGATGAACTCTTCTGTAATACTCTTATTTATATGCAACATTCGGTTGGTTGATCATTTCAGCCCTTCCCCTAGTCAGTTCCAATGGATGTGATCGAACAGATGACATGATTTTCACACGGTCTATTTACTTCACCGATTTCTTACCAATGGTGCCCCCAATAACTCTCGTCACATATCAGATACCTATCATAATTCCATGACTACAATACTATATCTGCTGTACGTCTGTATAACATTAAATCTTTCTGCACCTCAGCCATACGACTGCGGGACAAATAATATTGCACCTTGCATTTTATCCAAAACCATTCTCTAAGCAAGAGGAGATTAAAGCTTTATTGGTTATCATCGGGGTGACATCTCTTTCGACAAACCACCGGTGTTTTCTTTCTGTCCAACAGGAAACCAGTACCTATACCACATTGCAAACTACCTATGGCTTTCTCACTTTTTTCTGTTTCTGTTTTCTGCCTTCCATCTCATCTGTTAATCATACCGTACTATTTCTCGTTCTTCTTCTCACCAATCAACTTGCCTGCGGTACTACCTTATGTGCTGTTGTCATTAGTTTCTCTAAGATGTTACTATCCGCATTCGAGAAGAACGTAATGGGAATTGCTTAAAGTCAGTAAGACTGTCATTTCGTAAATTATACAAATTCATTGTCATATTTATTATTATTTTTATTGTTCCAGTACTAACTGAACCGTGGCGCCATTGAGTTAGTAGACTGTTCTGTCTGGCGCCAGTAGCTCAAGGATAGTATCGACTGTCCCCAGGGAGCTCAAAGAAGATAATCTGGAGGCAGCACTGTGTATTATGAAGTCGTGACGTTCGACATCTTTGGCCGCCATGTTGCTGAACGGATTCTGTATCTCTATATCCAACTCATAGTACACAGCTGTTCCGCAAGTAGACGAGTAAAATTTTATTTTGCCATTATTATGGGCACAAAACATCGCATTTCATCTGAATTTTGTATTTTTTGACATTCCTGACTCCTCTGTCTTGCATGCCGGTCGAAGTGGCCGTGCGGTTCTAGGCGCTACAGTCTGGAGCCGCGTGACCGCTACGGTCGCAGGTTCGAATCCGGCCTTGGCATGGATGTGTGTGATGTCCTTAGGTTAGTTAGGTTTAAGTAGTTTTAAGTTCTAGGGGACTGATGACCTCAGAAGTTAAGTCCCATAGTGCTCAGAGCCATTTGAACCATTTTTTTCTGTCTGGAAATTATTTGAACAGGAAGCATTAAATACCTACAGAAAATAAAGAACCGTAGCCACTGTTTAAAAATATCCTCTCCACATTATCAGCTGAAAAACAGTAAAGCAAAACTTCCTTGAAGACACAGCAATTCTGTAATTTGATTGTAACTATTATTACATGTTTCGTTAAAGGTTTGACGACCTTCATTCGAAATAAAATGCACCATGTAGGTAGTGGGTAGTGTTAGTACAAACAGTTTTTATATTTCACGAATTATCTCGAAATAATTTGAGACAGATTTTTAAGACTTAATGTATTTCGATTAACCAGTTTTCATTCTAAAAGAATCATTAAAGTGTTTCTATGTTTCTTCAATAGTTTGATCACCAAATGGAAAAATCTAAACAAATGCAATTTGTCCACGTTTACCCAATTGTAAAGTGTTGCCATTAACTGAAATGGCATTGGGTAAAAGTGGACACTGTTTTTTTTATATGTAAATAAGACCAGTTTTCCCAAAACAAAAAGATTATTTAGTTAAAATTATTTTGTGTCCACTTTTATCATCTCCATTCTCCCCTACATAAACAAAAGTTTCTTCTTTCTTAAATTTGTTTTTGTTGATGAAGGGAGGTTTGCCTGAATTGCTTTATTTTCAGCAACTGCTTCAGGAGACTCTTCCAGCTGTACACCTGCGTGATTGACAACCTGCAAGAAAGGAGGTCATTGTAATTTTGCATACATCACAACAGTTCAAAATTATAAAACATTTATAAGAATGCTTAAAACAAATTTTTTATAAATATAGGCCTATTGACGTTTATTTTGTTTAGGCCTATACAATTATAATTCAAAGCTTGTAATATATTCCACTTACCTGAGTACTAGCAGGTTCTTTATGAACCAACTGCCGCCTTGCAGTCATCTTTTTCCGCATATGTTTCTGAAAATCAAGGACGGATGGGACGGCATGCTCTTTTAACAGTCTTAATTATGATCCTGGTCTCACTTGATAGCAATTTTCGGTAAAGTGTCTGCTGCATATCGTACTGTACGCAGTAGGTGACCACTTGTCTCTGCGAATTGCTTGCACCCATAATTTCAGAATTTCCAGACGAGAAAATGGAAACCTACATAAACAAGAGGCAAATACAGAACTGAATCCCAGAAATATCGTCTGCAGTAGTGCAATTTATACATGAAATACAGTGCGGCAGTAACATTAGTTCTGAACTAAAATATAACTTGCCTAAGAAACTGAACTCCACTGCCTTTTCTCTGGAGTTCTTTACAACCATAAGCTACACAATATTTCACCATTATAGCTTCACAAACTCACTAAATCGCTCACGAATGAATAATTATCAAACAACAGAAAGCACAAAACAACACGACCTATACGTACGCAGTTGCCAACCTAACAGAAATTGATCGTCACGGTTTCCAAGGGTCCATAGCACAGCAGTTGTGTTTTTATTGAGATCACTGACTATCCCTCTTGCGACTCCGTTGCCAGTATCGATGAGGAAGAGTTGGTATATGTGGGCTGTGCCCTCAGAAGCTCTTTGATTGCCGATATATGACGTTCGCTGGCCCGAAGGAGGAGGCACCAAGTTTGGGGATTGGCGGTAGCGTCGCGACAAGAGGCGGTCACGAGGTCCGAGCGGCCGAAGCCACGAGCTGCGCAAGGAGGGCCTGCGCGGAGTAAAGATACCGCAGTAATTTACCGAGGTCAGCGTCAACTACAAGCAGCAGGTCGACATCCCGTCGGTTGATTGGCAACGTTCGTGTAGGGCGACCGCTCGTGGCCTGGCTGCCCCCATCTACCTGGCTGTAATCGGCACTACTCACAAGGGAACCTCCCCATCGCACCCCCCTCAGATTAAGTTATCAGTTGCCACGGTTGATAGACCTTGAAAAACTGAACACAGATCAATCGAGAAAACAGGAAGAAGTTGTGTGGAACTACGAAAAAATAAGCAAAATGTACAAACTGAGTAGTCCATGCGCAAGATAAGTAGTTTCAAGCACAGGCATACCTCATATGCGCCGTGGTCCCGTGGTTAGCGTGAGCAGCTGCGGAACGAGAGATCCTTGATTCAAGTCTTCCTTCGAACAAAAATTTTAATTTTTTATTTTCAGACAATTATCAAAGTTCAGGCACTCACACATAATCAACTTCGCTCTCCAATATTCCAGGACATGTTCAGATTTGCTTGGACATATGCAGGATTTGACGGTCTACACACGGAAAAATTTGAAAACGTTAAAAACATATGTTTTGACAGAGCACAGAGAAAACTGTGCGACTGTGAAACTGTTGCATTCATTTGTTGCAGTTTATGTGACAAACTCTTATGTTTTCATCACTTTTTTGGTAGTGATTATCGCATCCACAAGAAAACCTAAATCGGGCAAGGTAGAAGATTCTTTTTACCCATTCGCCAAGTGTACAAGTTAGGTGGGTCGACAACATATTCCTGTCATGTGACGCACATGCCGTCACCAGTGTCGTATAGAATATATCAGACGTGTTTTCCAGTGGAGGAATCGGTTGACCTATCACCTTGCGATCAAATGTTTTCGGTTCCCATTGGAGAGGCACGTCCTTTCGTCTACTAATCGCACGTTTTTGCGGTGCGGCCGCAAAACACAGACACTAAACTTAATACAGTGAACAGAGACGTCAATGAACGAAAGGACAGATTATAACCTTGCGAAAATAAAAAAAAATTTTTCGCTCGAGGGGAGACTTGAACCAAGGACCTCTCGTTCCGTAGCTGCTCACGCTAACGACGGGACCACGGCGCTCTTGATTTACGATTATCTTTGATGTTGCCTATGATCGAGTGGACTGCTCAGTTAGTATATTTTGCTTATTTTTTTTATAGTTCCACACAACTTCTTCCTGTTTTCTCGATTGATCTGTGTTCAGTTTTTCAAGGCCTACCCACTGTGCCAACTTATAACTAAATCTGAGGGGGTGCGATGGGGAGGTTCCCTTGTCAGTAACCGCCGCGACGCACCGTCGCACCGTGGATCCACGGAACCACTTGCTGATAAAGGGGAGTAACAATCTGTAATCCTCGTGGTGATTGGTGTCATTGTCTACCCGATCTCCTAATTATTTTCTGGTTTGTACCCGACCCTCAGCCCTTTACTCGGTCGGCTCTTTGGCCGTAAATATAGGCCGTAGTATTCTACTAAGACACTGGTTGTCGTTTAAAAATTTCTCCCGTTACTATACTGCCTTTCTTTATTGTTTTATGGTTCACACCCGCCCCCCAGAGTTTTACTCGGTCGGCTCTTTGGTCGTAAATATAGACTGTAGTATTGTACTAGACACTAGTTATCGTTTCAAAATTCATTCTGATATTATATTGCCATTCCTGTCTAGTTTATACTCAATCATTAATGTTTTAATGAATCAGCTTCTGGTCGGAAATACAGTCGAAACAATTGTACCAAGGTACATGCTGCCGTTAAACAAACAGGGGTTTTATGGTTAGATTTAGATCTTAACCGGTTCAATTCCTTGATTGTAACTGAATTTGAGATAATCTCAATTACCTGTTGTACTAAGCTGTGCGTTCCTGTCTTTGAATGACCAGGTCATTATTGGTGTATTTTTAACTGAATTTTGTGGTTCCGCTGAGTGAGTTCTCTCGTAATAAGTGCTCATACGTAATGTTTTAATACCTTCATTCAGAGCGGACGTCAGAACTGACAAGCAGTTTAACTTTTGATACATTAGCAGCCAGTTGTCAACAGGGCTTTAGTCAGAATAAGATTGCCAAAAGGTACAGGTTGGGATCCAGTCGCACCTTGGTTGCTCGCTTTGAAGCAAGCATTATCATTGTCATAATTGTTTCCGCCGGCCGGGGTGGCCGAGCGGGTCTAAGCGATCAGTCCGGAACCGCGCAACTGCTACGGTCGCAGGTTCGAATCCTACCTTGGGCATGGATGTATCTGATGTCCTTAGGTTGGATAGGTTTAAGTAGGTCTAAGTTTTAGGGGACTGATGACCTCAGATGTTAAGCCCCATAGTGCTCAGAGCCATTTGAACCATAATTGTTTTAAAATTTGTTTAACCTTTATGCATAGGTATGCTCTTAACCCCAAAACCTTCGACATACAGTATCCAAATTAAAAAAAAAAAATACTTCAGCTGTTTGAGTAATTGAAACAATTTTGTCATCAATATTACTTATATGTTTTCATGTGTTGCAGAAGCGCATTTAATAAGAGGAACTGTGTCCAGCGCGGTAGTAAACACTGCTGTTTCGCCCAATAACGGGCGGGTTGCAGGTCTGGGACCTTGTAATTATTGTCATGTTATTCTTGTTTTGGTTTTTCTTTCAAAAGCTTATTCATTTCACAAATTTGTTAACTTGTAAATAAAACAAATTTACGATTTTATACATAGTTAAATAAACAGGTTGTGTGAAAAGATTTCATTACAACCTGACACACCTTGAGCGAGACTCTAGAAAATTAACGATCTGAACAGATGTTGTTTGAGCCTGGTGGGGCACTAAAAGCATGAGGCATTTCTTATGATTCTCAGGTCGTAGAAACGGGTTGTTGGGAGTTGAAAGCGATTGGCGGCGAGCCCATCCCTTAGTAAATCTTGCTGGACAGGCCCACAGCCATACAGGGCACACAGGGCAGCCCTCATTGAGACTGGACTCCAGCAGAACAATGCCGCACTACCTGCCGCAGCGTCATCAGAAGCCTGTGCTGGGGCAGTGGTCTAAAGGAACACATCTATACAGTAGAGTCATAAACCACGCATTGTGTGCAGAGCCATACGTAATAAAAATTCACATTTTCCATGTTAGCCGACAGTGCAAATAGGCCAGTAAACCACTTCCCTCGACCGCCTCGTTTGTATAAGAAAAATCTGGCGAAACGTTTAGAGAGAGAATCTTTATTACCCTCATAGCTGGGACTAACAAGCTCCAAGGCACAGGTTATTTAGATCTTTAAGAATGTATCTGTTTGCTTGTTGCCTTGGGAAGCGACACGACTTGAGAGAAAATCATCTCTTCCTCCTCTGCGAAAAATTGAAAAAGACAGTAGTTGGTGGTTTCCTTTTTTTTTTTTTTTTTGCAGAGATGCAGGTTTCTTAAATCTTGCCCTGGTTCCACATGAGTTTGTGCTGGCTTTTTTAAGTTTTTGCAGAGGGGGAAGAGACGATTTCCTAGTACTAGCTATGAGGGTAATAAAGATTCTATCTCTAAACGTTTCTCAGAAGCCAGAGTTTTCTTATACAAACGAGGCAGCTGGGGGAAGTGGTTCATTGGCCTATTTTCACCGTCGGCGAACATAGAAACTTGTGAATTTGTATTATGTATGGATCTGCACACAATGCGCAGTTTACAGCTTTACTGTGTAGATGTGTTCCTGTAGAGCATCACCCCAGCGCAGGCTTCTGCTGGCACCATGGCAGGTAGTGCGGCATTGTTCTGCTGGAGTCCTGTCTCACGAGAGGCTTCCCTGTGTGGCCTGTATGGCTGTGGGCCTGTCCGGCAAGATATTCTAAGGGATGGGCTTCTAGAGCCCTGTGATTGGCTCAAGACGGTGTGAAGGTGGTGTCGTTCATGCACTTTGCTGGAAAAACGGATATTTTTTCTGGAATAGTGCAAAGCACTCAGGTGCAGGACTTTGATCTGGTAAGCACATATGGTCGAAGCTCTGGCATCTGTGGTTGGTACTTGGGACCTGTCCTGAGACTGACTCCACTTGCGAGTAGTTTAGACTGGGGAGCCTGTAGTGAAGTTCTTACTGTACTGACAGTGTGACTTCAAATGTGTCGGACTATTCGTTTGCCGAGGGGACACTTACTCGTTTATGGTTTACCAGTCTTGACGTTTGGTATCCTTGTGCACTCTGTCGCATAAGTGAGCCAAATTGGTCCTAGGTATGACCGGTGAATGGGTGTGTCATGCACTGAAATCGACCATGATTCTGCCTGATCGTTAGACCATGAGATTTTTGCATTTCTTTCATTACCACGATCGATTCACAGGTGCCGCCTCCACGTCTCACCTCCGCCACACACATCTCGGCAGCTGCAAGTCACATCTCCACGCGAAGTAAACAGGATATTGTACTCCAGATCCAGCATTGTCAGGGCGTACAGTTCTCAATCGACACTTGCTCTCAACTGCACCTATGTAGAGAAACTTCAGTAGATTTGATCAATCAAAGTCTGCTCAGCGTCAGATCAAATCAGCTTACGTTATCCACATTTTTAGGGCCAGAGTACTTGACTCACTGTTCACCTAGTTAAACTGTCTCTGCCACCCAGGATCCGCCCAGTGGAGTAGAAAATAACCCGTTATTTGTTTCGGGTATTCAATCGATAATTTGTTTTGTGTAATTTATGACTTATTTTGGAAAAATAAATGTTGTTAGTACACTAACTTTTTCCTACATTCTCAATCATTTAAATAGTCCCTCCAGGGTTACCAGTCAATACCAGTCAATACCACGTATTACTAACCTACTGATGTAATGTAGCGCGCAGTGCGATGACTTACAGGACAGTAAGATGAGCCAGACCAGGATCGAATCCATGTGAGAATTAACGACCGTGGCCTGGTGCTCCAGCAACTTTGAATTTGGTTCTTAGATGGTTTTTCACGGTCATTTAGGCAAATGATGGGCTGTTCCCAACTTTCCGCCATATATGGTCCAGTCACATTAATGTGACTACCGCCTATGTTCAACGTCAATGCACAAAACCCACTCACAGACGGCGGTGGCAGCACCTAGCAGTGGGGGTATATAAAGCGTGTCGCCAGAACGAGTAAAATAATGCAGTCATTGTCCTCAAGCAGAAAATGAGCGATTTATCTGACGTCGAAAAGAGCATGATCATTAATTTTCGTGACAAGGGTGGAAGCATTTCCCAAACGGCTATGTCTATAAAATATTCGCATGCTGCTGTGGTGAATGTATACCATGCAGACAAAATGCCGCTATCCAAAACCGGCACTGAAGAAACTGTGGTGCACCCCGGGCCGTAGATGACTGAGGTGAACGACGGCTGTAGATATGTGTACCAGCGAGTAACGTGCAAATGTTGAGCAACTGACTGCCCATAGGAAACATGGTGCTACCAACACTATCTCCTCAACGACTGTTCAGCGTGAGAGATTCCCGTCAAACTTCCTTGCCTAGGGACGCCAGATGAAAGTTGATGTCGTCAAGTCCTGAATGAAAATTGCGCAACGGATAACTGGGGAGGGGAGCTTGAGAGCGCTACCTTGAGAGCGTGCCCTTTCTGTACGATACTGGGCAATGGGCTGGAGGGCTCACACGCTGATGTGTGGGTCCCTGCATTCCATATCTTTTATTTTAAATGAATTCCTTTAACTTGTCTACTCCTATGTGATTTTTAGGGTTTGTTAAAGATTGATGACAATTGATTACCTATTTATTTTAAACATTATCACTCGACTTTAAAGCGATTTCAGCAATTGTTCCAGTTTACAGATATTACAATTTTACAACTTATAGCTCTGGTATATTATATACTAATGTGCACGCACATTTCTACGGGCAAGACGGATTGCGTTGGCCAAATGTATACCACCAAAGTCTCCCAATGTTTTACATGGGACATCCACTGTGTGAGGAGGATAACGAACAAACTGGGGACAAGATACATTAACACAGGGGTCAAATTTCCGAAATTAAACGAGAACATTCATTTCCAAACACAATCCGAAGCTGGAAATAAAAGAATTAGTGCAACTATTCAAATACCTCCCTTCCACGCGTGAACCGAAACAGACGCACTGAGGGCATGCCTGTTCGCTTACCCGTCTTCTGTAACACTCCCAGAATATCGCGGGCACCCAGAGACCTTCCTGGGCCCCGGTGGAGGGGATGGTCGAACCACTTGGCCGTGACCAACCTCTCCACCCCAAATCTTGTGACACTGGAACGTCTTTGACTTTGCCCTGTCTGTGCTGTCTCTCTGATCTCCTAGCCAGGAGTAAGGTTGGCACTACCGTACTGCAGAACTACTTCCCAATTAAGATTTGGCCACGCTTTATGGAAAGGTATGAGCAGGATTAGGAAAGTTCAGTTGCAGATTCACATTCACGTACAAGAAATCTATAGTACATGACACATAAATACGTATTATGAAGCCTGAAACATTTCTTTCCACCCGTCCACCTGGGTTCTGTTGCACCCGCGGCCGGCCGCGTCGTGCAATAAAATTGGCGGAGGAGCCGCCTCCGTTTGTATTTCCCGGTGCGAGCGAGCAGCTTATGGAGCGGAAACTACTGTACCGTTTCAAGCGAACGTCTGTAGTTCACACGGCAACACTGCAATGGACGTCCACTGAGTGGCGACAGTTCGCCTTTTCGGACAGATAATACTTTATGTACCATCGGACAGAGGGCTGTTGGCGTGTACGGTGTGAATCGTCTGATAGCAAATACTCTACAACAGTCATCGAAGGTTTACGGTCTGGGGAATGTTTTCATGGCATTCACTGAGTAACCTCGTCATTCTGATAGGCACAATGCATCAACACTAGTATGCATCTGTCCTTGTGGACCATGTCCACCCCTCCATGCAGTTTGTTTTTCCTCGGCACGATGGCATCTAACAGAAGGACAATGTGACGTGTCACACAGCTGAAGGTGAATGTACTTCATCTGAAGAGCACTGCGATACGTTTGCCGCACTCCTCTGGCCACCAAACTCCCCGGATTTAAATGCAGTCGAGAGATTTTGGGACCATTAGATTGGGCTGTTCATGCCACAGATCCTCAACTGAGACGCCTTGAGCAGCTGGCAACGGGCCTGGAGTTGGCATAATTCCACATCCCTGTCGCTGTCTCCCAGAACCTCACTGACCGTCGTCCTGTATGTGTCGCAGCGGTTTGCGCCATAAAAGATAGTTGATGAGGATCTCCCACGTTGTCATAGTTATGTGACTGGACAGTGTAGTTCACACAATTATAGATGGGGGCACACACGACCTGCCATCCCCTCGCTAGGCATCCGACAAAGGCGGTAACAATAAGGGTATCCAACTACAAAAATAAATAATTTAGCCAAGTGCAAACAATACAGTGGAGCCCGTACCATAAAGGGGAAAACCCACACGCAAAAGGTGTAGAAGAAGGCTGCTAACGTACTATACAAATTCTAGTGTTTACTCAATGAGGAAGTCTGGTTAGCTGTAAGAGAGGACCAGAATGCCCTAATTTTGCCAGGTGAAACAAAAACGTCAATAAATAAATAAAGTGAACGTTTTGCGATTATTCATGTTTCTTTGCCGTTGCCAGGAATGGAATGCTGTTACCCAAGCTGCAGTGATGGGATGAGCAACAGTAAATTGCATTACAGACAGGATTTCTCGCCAAACTGCTGGACTTTTGCTGACACGTAAATCCTGCGTTGAATGTTGATGCAGGGGGTGTACGAGACGGACACGTTGTTAGCCGCCAGGTGTAACACAGAAGCAGGGAAGTGTTTCCCCTCCACCTCACACCGGCAATTCCGCGTATCCGTGGAATCTCGCCGGTTGCCTGTGTTGCCTTTTCATTTATTCCAGCTCGGGAGTGCTCAAACGCTGCGCTTGTTTTGCGCCAAATTTGCATCTTAATAAGGGCTCGGTCGTGCCGGTGCCGGATCTATTTCTCGCAACACAGACTTACAGTGACTCTGCTGTGTCTCCAAAAGCGGCTTACTGCGCTTAAGATACAAGTCTACAACGGTCTAATATCAGATGAGCTGGTAGTATTATTTTATATTTGTGCAACACATTTTATGCGCGCCAGGTCACTTTCGATGCTTGCCATTCATTGATACGATAGAGATACGTTAATTAGGTTGGACATAGATCTTGGACATTATCTTGTCGATTCTTCAAGTCAAAACAGTTGCATCTGTAGGTCTCAAAAATCCAACAAGTTTCATATGCGACGAATACAGGGATTATCCAACACAAGGCAATTCCTGCTAGGCTGAATACCGTAACACCTACAACCATCAAGAAGAAACGCAAAGTATATCTATTTAAAAAAGCTGATAAAAATTCTCTTAACACCTTTTTAAGAGACAGTCTTCACTCTTTCCGATCTGATCATCCAAGCGTAGAAAAGTTGTGGAATGTTTTCAAAGAGATAGTATAGACAACAATTAAGAGATATATACCACATAAATTAATAAGTGATGATACTGATCCACCATGGTACACAAAACGGGTCAGATCGCTGTTGCAGAAGCAGCGAAAAAAGCATGCCAAATTTCAAAGGACACAAAATCCGCAAGATTGGCAAATTTTTACAGAAGTTCGAAATATGGCTCGTACTTCAATGCGAGATGCTTTTAAGAATCGCCACAACGAAATTCTGTCTCGAAATCTGGCAGAAAACTCAAAGAGATTTGGTCATACATAAAGCAAACCAGTGGCAAGATGCAATCAATACCTTCACTGCGCGATAACAATGGTGAAGTCACTGATGACAGCGCCACTAAAGCAGAGTTATTAAACACAGTTTTCCGAAACTCCTTCACCAAAGAAGACGAAGAAAATATTCCTGAATCCCAATCAACAACAACTGCCAAGATGAGAAACATAGAAGTAGATATCCTCGGAGTAACGAAGCAGCTTAAATCAATAAAGGCAAGGCCTCCGGTCCAAATTGTATACCAGTCACGTTCCTCTCAGAGTAGGCTGATAAAATAGCTCCATATTTAGCAATTATCTACAACCACTCGCTCACAGAAAAATCCGCACCTAAAGACTGGAAAATTGCTTAAGTCACACCAATACCCAAAAAGGAAAGTACGAGTAATCTACTGAATTACAGGCCTATATAACTAACGTCGATTTGCAGTAGGGTTTTGGAACATATACTGTATTCAAACATCATTAAGTACCTCGAAGAAAACGTGTTATTGACACATAGTCAGCACGGTTTCAGAAAATATCGTTCTTGTGAAACACAACTAGCTCTTTATACTCATAAAGTAATAAGTGCTATCGACCGGGTATGTCAAATTGATTCCATATTTTTAGATTTCCAGAATTCTTCCGGCACCATTCCTCACAAGCGTCTTCTAACCAAACTGTGTGCCTACGGAGTATCGCCTCAGTTGTGCGACTGGATTCGTGATTTCCTGTCAGAAAGGTCACAGTTCGTAGTAATGGACGGAAAGTCATCGAGTAAAACAGAAGTAATATCCGGCGTTCCCGAAGGAAGTGTTACAGGCCCTCTGTTCTTCCTGGTCTATATTGACGACATAGGAGCCAATCTGAGTAGCCGTCTTAGATTGTTTGCAGATGATGCTGTCATTTACCGTCTTGTAAAATCATCAGATGATCAAAACGACTTGCAAAATGATTTAGATAAGATATCTGCATTTTGCAAAAAGTGGCAATTGACCCTGAATAAGGAAAAGTGTGAAGTTATTCACATGAATACTAAAAGAAATCGGCTAAATTTCCATTACGCGATAAGTCACACAAATCTCAAGGCTGTAAATTCAACTAAATACTTAGGGATTACAATTACAAATAACCTAAACTGGAACTCTCCCATACATAATATTGTGGGTAGAGCAAACCAAAGACTGCGATTTATTGGCAGAACACTTAGAAGGTGCACCAGGTATGCTAAAGAGACTGCTTACACCACGCTTGTCCGCCTTATTCTGGAGTATTGCTGTGCGGTGTGGGATCCGTATTAGGTGGGACTGACGGATGACATCGAAAAAGTACAAAGAAGGGCAGCTCGTTTTGTATTATCGCGAAATAGGGTAGATAGTGTCACAGACATGATACGTGAATTGGAGTGCAATCATTAAAACAAAGGCGTTTTTCGTAGCGACGGGATCTTCTCATGAAATTTCAATCACCAGTTTTTTCGTCCGATTGCGAAAACATTCTGTTGGCACCCACCTACATAAGGAGAAATGATTATCACGGTAAAATAAGAGAAATCAGGACTCGCACAGAAAAATTTAAGTGCTCGTTTTTCCCGCGTGCCGTTAGAGAGTGGAACGGCAGAGAGACAGCTTGAAGGTGGTTCATTTAACCCTCTGACAGGCACTTTATTATGAATAACAGAGTAATCACATAGATGTAGACGTAGATTGGGTTCCACTAGATGATAGAAAAACTGTTAAACACGACTAGAAAGAAGCCGAAGACATTTAACTCGAAAAGGAATTACAAAATATAGAAATGAGAATAGATGTGTGTGTGTGTGTGTGTGTGTGTGTGTGTGTGTGTGTGTACGCAAGAAAGAGAGAGAGAGAGAGAGAGAGAGAGAGAGAGAGAGAGAGAGAGAGAGGGGGGGGGGGAGGGAGATGGAAGGAGACCTAGTGCGATCCAAAGCATTGCGGTGTGAAATCTGTATTTTACTGATCTTCCGCAGAATGGGCTTTTGGCTGCCTGCCAACATTCGCTTTTCATGCACCTTTCACAACAGCTTTAACACGCCCGGTTGAGCACGAAAAGCTGTAGGCAGAACGGCGGCAACAGCTAAGCTACCGAGACACCGACAATAGGTGTGGTGAGCAACGTGAAGGGGATGTCGCAGTCACATGTACTAAGTGTCTGACAGACGCTATTCACTGAGATAACTTTCTGCAGATACGTCTTTCATTTGTTTGCTTATCTTTTAAGCAATATTAATACATAAATTAAAAAATCGAAAGAGGAAAATGCTTCAGGTGAAATCAATGAAGCACAGTGAGATTACATGTGCAAAATAAGCAGCATTCAGCTCCCTGACTCGAGTACCGAGTTTCGATGTTGTTCCTTCGGGCTCTTTACGCAAACATCGAGATAATTTAAGTTCTCTGTCATAGTTGCATCTAAAGATATCAATGACTTATTTTTATTACTTTTATGCTCTTCCGGACTGCAGCGCCTAGAACCGCACGGCCACAGCGGCCGGCTCTTCATTTGTTACTTGTCATCTAGCACCTGAGATAGTCGTATTCCTCACTGTTACAAATCGTAGATTTGTATTAATTAACAGTTGGTAATATATACCCGTTTTACAAAACCCAACTAAACTCAATTTCTACGGCGCATGGGGTTGCCGCGCGGTCCGCGACGCCTTGTCGCGCTCCGTGCGGCTCCCCCTGTCGGAGGTTCGAGTCCTCCCTCGGGCATTGGTGTGTGTGTTGTCCATAGCGTAAGCTAGTTTATGTTTGATTAAGTAGTGTGTAGTCTTAGGGACCGATGACCTCGGCAGTTTGGTCCCATAAGACCTTACCACAAATTTACATTTCAGTTTCTACTTACGAAACAAACTACTACTCCAAGTTTAAAGTGGTAATAAATAGAGAAAGGTTAACATTGAACTCACGAATAAGAGTGCTGAGTTGCCTAATTTCACAGCTTAAAATGAACACAGCTATTGTTAAAAATATGTATATGTAATACTTTATCACTATTTCCTATTTTCCATGGCTTTTTTACTGAAAACATTTTTCCACAATCAACACAAAATAAACAAAACAAATTTATTTGTATTCACATAAAAGATAATTACTAAAAGTGTACTATTTTACAATTAACGTTGAAAGTCAAATGAAGCAATGGATAATTTTGAGACACCGTGTAAGTAATGCCACAGCTACTAACGATAGGCGGCGAGAACCATAAGGGTCCAAAGCACACTCTTGTCGAGTTTGGCAATGCAGCATATATATGCGTATCCTGACATCTGTTGATTTATGCTGAACCAGTCTCGTCTGTGCAGAAAGCCCACATGTTACATATGAACAATTCACGAACAGCTGCCTCACTGATTTCTCTGATATTCCGATGTGCCCAAAGCACTAAGTATAATTCTGTTGCTATGCCCTCCTCAATAACCTCACTACCAAACCAAAGGTTATTATACATGGTAACAAAGTACATTTTAGAATTTTTACAATGATGAAGGTTTCAAATGTTTGCCGGAAGCTGTTGTTTACAGTAACGTATTCGTCATTGGAATCTTGAGCCACCATCATTTTATGCAAGTCATTTCGAATAACACCACAGTTTGTCGTTTCCGCACACTTTGTAGATGCCTTGCAAAATCTAGTCCCAAAATACGTAGGTGGAAGGTAAATATGAATCTTGACACACAAAGACTTAACAAAACTACTAGATTAGATGCCTGGAGTGGACAGAGAGTTTTATATGAATATCAACCCACAGATTGTGCTTAATGAAAAGATGATAACGAGGACCATGATGAAGTGTTGGAATAGGTCATAATTGTGTATGTGGTGCCCTTACTAACTGTTCTTTATTTTCTGATTATCTGTTTTTAGTTTCACATTAAGTACAAACTTAACAACTGTCAAAAAATCACTATTTTGTGAAGTCGCGGTAACGATAATAATATTATAGAAAATTTCACAACATAAAGAGGAAATGTAGGGTGTAGAGACGTGGTTCAAAAATACGCCAAACATGTGGGACTGATGGTTAACCTATAATTTCGATTTTCACAAACATCTATGTTTATCGAAACTTTGTGTCTACGATTGGGGCCCTTATGGCTCCCAGTGCCTCACGTATTGAGTGGTTCATAGATGTGAAACTACCCTTCTAAAACAAAAACAGGAGGAGAGTAAGAAATTTAAAGCAAGTGTGTGGGGCGACAGCCGATGAAAATCTGTGAGAAGTCGTTATCTGGATGAAAAACGTAATTTCCAAATGTAAACAAGTCATGTCCTATATCAAACAGAAAAACGCATAAGAAAAACAATGCTCTCTTTCTTTGGAGCTTAAGTTTATTCTGTATCGAATTATGTCGTATTTGTACAAAACGAGGCAAATACTGGTGTGAACATATGAAGATTACATGATATTCTCGAAGTGTTATCCAGAACGTTGTGAGGTTGTGGATATCCGCATCATCCATTCCTCATGGACTTGAACCAGCTTATACATGGTGAATTATTCAAAATTTACACCGCAAATATTTTGGAAAGGGAAAGTGCTATTGACGTGTGGTTTCCACAGAGTGGGTTGGTAGCCAGGAACTCGTATCGTTAACCAATGAACAGATTGTAATGATACTTAGAAAGTGTTTTTTGTGCAAAAATACACATTTTTAAATTGAACAATCCTTATTGGCACAAACTGAAATTAGGATAAATTAGCATGTCACTGACGTTTGTTACGGCATTCTAGTGCGAGTCGTTTACGAGATATCATTTTTTCAAAAGATCCCACACTGACGCTTGTGCAATACCTGTGGTAGCACACACTAAATGCTACTAAAGTATCATACACTAGTTACGTGGATTCTGATCAGTAACGAGACACTTGACCATCACAGGTGGTGTTCAAAATGCCCGTGGGCAGCGACAATGCATTCTTCCATCCTGGTAAGGAACTACTACTGCACACGTTCTAGCATTTCAGTGAAGGTTTCCGAGCACGCTACAGTAATACGTCGTTGAATATCATCGAGTGTAGTTGGTATGTCCTTGTAGACAGCGTCTTTCAGCTTTCCCCACAGAAAAAAGGGTACAGGCGTCAAATATGGAGAAAGAGCCGACCAAGACGAGCGTCGTCTGCCTCCAATCCAACGACTTGGAAAAAATTCTTGAAGATATGTTCTAATAATTCGTGCAGTATGGGCTGGACAGCCGACATTTGGTACCACAGGTTCCATCTAGTCTACAGGGGAATGTCCTTTAGCAATCTTGGAAGATGCTCTCCTAGGAGGCTGCGACACTTGTGCGCGTTCAGTATTCCGACCATGAAAAACAGGCCTACGAGCTGATGGTTCACTACACCACACCGTATGCTTACACTCCATGGACGCTGAATACCACTTGACGAAGCCAAGGGGGATTGTCTACAGACCAATAGTGCATGTTTCGCTGGTTTAACTGGACATGATTGGTAAATGTCGCTTCGTCACCAAACAAGATACGTGATACTCCTGGAGTATCCTCCTTTAATGCCCATGTACAGAAGTTAACACGTTTCTCATTATCGTCTCCATGCAGCTCTTGATGGAGAGAGATGTCATAGGGGTAGAACCTTTTTCGATGGAGAAGGCGTAGGACACTTGCCTGATGCCTGCCACTTCCTGCATGGGAGCTAATGTGCGGATCAACTGCAACAGGAGCGAGAACGTTAATTTGACCCCTCTTCTGTCGTCAGTTGTTTCGTTCCGTTGCGTTGTCTAGGTGTTACACTACCACTTTCACGTAACTGGTTCAAGAGGCTGAAAAGTAACTGCCTAGATAGTTGACGTCTATTGGGATATTTTTCCACATACACCGTACAAGATAGAACTGCATTCTTCCTACACTCTCCATACACAATGAGCATGTATTTTTTTTGTGCACAGGTAAATTCTATTGTCCACTTACGCCCTCCTGCTTGAACTGTTACGCACAAACTGACTAGCAAGTGGCAATGCACTCAAGGAACGCATAAGCACACTGAAAGCAACAACGTAAGTAGCAACTAGGCTGGTTGAATGGCACAAACAAGTATTGGTGAGGAAACTTTACACAATACGATATTTCGCAAACAACTCACTCTAGAATCCTGCAACAAGCACCGCTGACAATCTAATTTACCGTATTTTAGTTTGTTAATGTCAACAGACATTGTTACATTTAAAAAGTGTGTATTTGCACATAAATACACCAAGTATTATCACATTCTGCTTACTGGCTAACAATACGAACCCCTGACAATCAGTTCATTATATCTAAACGACATATCAATAGTTCTTCCGATTTACCTGTATTTGCAGTGCAAATTTTAGGTGGTTTACTCTATATACTGGGGTAGGAGCATAATTATCAACAGTTCGCTCTTGAATTCTGACGTTAACCGCACACAGGCCACGTTATGTGTCGGGCTTGAGGATATGATACAAAAACCAAAAATTTAATGTCTCACAAAGTGGCATGTAGTCGATACATTGGTTCAATATCAAGCAACAGGCACGAATAGGTTAGTCCTTGTGGCGACAAGATGATGTACAACGATTTCTCTCTGGCACCTAATCTGTAGCCGTGATTCTTCCAAAGTCAACATGTATTTAATACCTGGTTTTTTGATTTAACAAATGTTGCAGTATTCGTCTGAATAAGGAGGGGATAGGAAAGTGAACGATTTCAAGTAATGTGATGGCTTCGAGAGCGTAGTACCCAAGGTCTGCTGCTGGAGTAAGCTCGCATGTCAAGCCACCCAAATCGACAAGCCTGAAGCGCAGCGGTCAAAGGTCACGCAAATCTCTAATATCAAAGAATTTAGGGCGCCAAGGATCTAGCTCCCGCAAGTTTGTAGCGAGAAAAATTCACCAAACCTCAATTCGTCTATGATGGAAGGAAATGAGTGATGCTGAAAGGAGAGAAGATAAAACAGATTGGGAAGATAAAACAGATTCTTTTCAGGAAGAGTGGATACAGGGCTTGAACTCTACCACATAAACTGTGATGCAGTTCGCTGAACGAGGGTAACATGCAAAAGTTGTACCTCAGGACAAAACCATAAGTCTTAGTCGATGCCCGACGCATCAGCAGATCGGAGACGTCGGCGCAGACTCGCCCCTATGTGCTTCGTCAAGCCGAGCGCAGTGCAGCTCAGCCCAGTCTCTACGCAATCAGCGACGACTTGCAATCATGGCTGATGACGACCTCATTCTGCTGTATTCAAGCAGAACAGTTGTTCAGGACTTTATTTCCAGCTAAAGACAGTTATACTCTCATGTGAAATTGTCATTCTGTGGTGAGAAAGTGTTGTTACGTCAGCGACAGTACCAAAATCATATCATCTGTGTGGACATTAACTGTTTCCCATCTTAAGTATTTACAACGTTAGCAACAAATTGTGTGTGCGTGTGTTGTAGTATCTGTTCGACCTCCTCCTGAAGTAATCTAGTTGCAACTATACACCACAGAAATAAGTGAAATAAAGAAATGTATAAATCGCTAGTCTTGTAAACAAGACCGACCATCTACTGATTAGGCTGAAGTGGACTCTGAGAATTCTGGTCACTGTGCTAGTATTATAGCTGCTGCTAATGAATGCGATATTAGTGGAACAAATGGTATGTATCCCATTTTTGTTTGTGTGTTAATAAATGTATTTTTATACGAAATTTTTGTCACGTTCCGTATGATTTCATCAGAATCGCCAGCCAATGGGTGATCAGTGTACGTCCAAGAGTAAAGTCCCATATTGTGCTGCCTAGCCACAAAGGTTTCTTTGAAATTGTATTACTCGTCTGAAGAATGAAACTTACCCAGTTGTTATGACTGAGAAGCGGTAGAGAGACGATCATCTGTACGTCACTGTTAATAAGGGTAAATACTGACCACAAGTCGAAAATATTTATTTCTGTGCTGTTAAACATTATCTGAGACTAATTTGTAACGAATGATATATTTATATTTTCATCTTCTTTGAGGTTAGAAGAAATCTTAGAAATATTTTAAGTGGATGTGTAAACTGATTTTGATGGAAGGCAAAATCACATTTTCACTCGAGGGAAGGATTTTACTACTGAAAAAATTCGAAATCTTCTTATACATATACATTATTTGCTGATTTGAGGCATATATTTTACTTAGTTGACGACGGTTTATATAGAAAAAGTTAATCAGTGTCATCATCCGTGCTATTTGTCACACCATCCATTCTCTCTCGTGTCGAAAACCGAATCTGCAACGATATTTTGAAATAAATTTCGAAGCCAGAGAAGCAGGCGTGGACAGAAGCAGAGAAAGTATACACAGGATGAACCAGAGCGTGCCAGAACCGCACCGACTAACTTTCCAACATTGGAGAAGTAAAAGCCGCCCAGGGCAGTTTTGTTAACAATGGTAAAAGGAAATCGATCATGTCTTTTCAAAGGAACCATCCCGACGTTTGTCTGTAGCAATTCAGGGAAATCATGGAAAACCTATATCTGGATGGCTGGACGGAGATTTGAACCATCATTCTCTCGATTACGAGTCCCGGTGCTAGACACTGTTCCGCCTCGCTTGGTAAGGTTGTTCAGGGATACCATCAGAGTACTTTGATACAAGGGACCTACGGCCTCCGGCGACTCATTAGGCAGTAATAATATAATTATGATTTACTGAATGAGAAAACTGTAGGCGAGACTTCGAAAACGTGGAATTTATGTTTTGGTAGTGAAACTTCTATGTATAGGGCTTATGAAGTAGGATGACTGAAGACATGAGCGAAGACCTTGTCCGCTTCGTTAATATAGGAGAGAACTATGAAGAGTTGGTTGTGCGACTATAGCATAACACATGCTAACTGAGAATTGTACACTTTTAATGCGAAATGGCAAACTTTTACGAATAACCAAGAATGTGGGGCATAGAACCACGCTCGCATGAGCCATTTCCCGGTAAAATTTCCGCTTCTACAATGTTACGTTGGAGAGAAGTAATTAGGTTGGAGAGAAGTAACTTTACGCCTCTATCAGTAAAGGGTTCTGAGAAGCGAGGAAATGCATGATGCTCTCGATAGAGATAGATCTCGCCCTGCCTTTGTAAAGAGATTCCAAAGAGAGAGTCAAATCCCAATATTCACGAACCCCACAGTCTTCATTGGATTCTTGTGACCACATAGTCCTCGGTCTTTTTGTCGTTCTGGTGTATTCAGAAAGACTCAGTTTTCTAGACATTTTTATTCGCAAACAAAACGAAATCGAACTCTAATGAGCACACACCCAAATCACAAATTAAAGTTAACAAATTCTTTTCTCCTAGCAAACAATATAAATAGAATCTATAGGAAGAAGAAAAGCAATGTCATTAAGTTGTTAATACACAAAGCGAAATCATTAAATCCAAAAATACTAGCCAAGTAATTTCAATGTTAGTTTATATTCGTACAGATAAGATTGTGGTGATGAATTCTGTCACTGACGTGAACTTGTGAAAATACTTATGTCAATGAGGGAAAAAAGGAAAAATCTTCTTTGGAAAGTAGTTAGATATAAATAAAATATATCGAAGGAAGCTGAGAAATATCGTTAATTTTTTAACACATGAAGCGAAATCAAGAAATCTTGTATCCAAGCCGAGCAAATTCGCTGTTAGTTTGTATTCGTAAAGATAAGATTGCAGTGCTTAATTCTGTCACTGAGCTACCGAAAATGTAAGTCACTGAGTTAAAATAACCTCACAGAGCCGTCTATTTGTTCATTTGCGTACGAGAAAACTAACAATGTCATATATTGGTTCTTTGGTGTACTACACTGTAATGATTAAACATTCAAATTACTCAGCCGAGCAGACGATTTTAGAGAAAACTTTAAATTACAGTAATTTTTTCTGTGTTTAGATTTTGCTGATACAAAGCCTATGCGTTGCCCCAAGCTTTGCTAAGTTACCTGTGAAATCCCCATGATCGTTCTAGTAGTTATAGAAATTAGCATGTTTGAACAGACATACAGACGCTACAGTTTTACAGTTTTATTACTAGTACAGACAGCATAGATTCCATGCCTTCTGCATACATCTCCCGTCCCCCATGTGGATCCTCTACGACCTCATTCCTTTCCCCCATCTGCTCCTATTCCTCGAATATATCCACATACTCTACACCTCCAGCCACCTTGATCCCCCTCACCCCCTGGTTGCTCCTCTCCTCTCCAACCCCTGCTCCCTGCCACACCTTTACTGTTGTGTCCCCCCTACCCTCCATCTCTACACCCTTCATCTCCTTTCCCAAGGTGGCTTCTGTCAACTCCCCATCCCGGATGATGCCCTCTCTCCCTCCATTTATCCCTCCTATCAACCCTGGTCCTCACCCCCCTCCTTTCCTGTCCTTTTCCCGGGCTCCCTCTTCCCCCCCTTCCATCCTGTTTTCTCCCCACCTCACCCCTCCCTGCCTCCTCTCCCCCCCTCCTGGAGTCCCTCCTCTGCCTTTCCCCACTCCCTGTCGCGTCTGCCCTGCATCTGCCCCCCCTCTTATGGGTATTTGTCCTCGTTTCCCCCACCCCCCATTTCATTTTTTCCTCTCCTTCCCTCCGCCCCTTTCCTTTCCCGTCATCTGTCCAGGTTCCCCCCATCTGCCCTCGGTTGTGGTATATCATATTTGTGCCAATTTTTTAGTGCAGTATTCAAGCGAATGTTCAGTGTTGTTCGTCTTTCCTAAATGTTGCGAACAGAAACCATGCTGTCGCTGGGTGTAAATTTTATATCTCTTGCGAACAGAAACCAGACTGTCGCCGTGTTTCTCTTTTAAATTGTCTGTCTATTCTTTTACCTGTATGCTTCATATGTATTTTATTAGCATCATCAACCCTTTGTTCTATGTGTTAAGTTCCACAATTTCCGCCGTTTTACCATTTAAGTCACAGATTTTATCGCCTGTTTTTATTATTTATTATCTTCATCTTTTTAAAACAAATTCTGTAGGCTGAAGAGCGGCGTACTAAGCTGCTGCCAGGCCCCCTTCGGGGGGAAACGATAGCCAATAAAGAAGAAAAGAAAATATATATATAGATTGGGTTTGTTAGCGCCGTCACCATTATTTTCTGGCCGGCCGAGGTAGCCGAGCGGTTCTTGGGGCTACAGTCTGGAACCGCGCGACCGCTACGGTCGCAGGTTCGAATCCTGCTTCGGGTATGGATATGTGTGATGTCCTTAGGTTAGTTAGGTTTAAGTAGTTCTAAGTTCTAGGGGACTGATGACCTCAGAAGTTAAGTTCCATAGTGCTCAGAGCCATTTTGAACCTTATTTTCTGTGGAAATACCTTCACAACAATAAAGTATCCTTTAATACGCATTCATCCAAACGTACAAGAGAGAACACAGAGTAATGCAACAACAGTCGATGAAACAAAATAAGAGAAAACCAAGCAGTGCTGAATGTGAGCTTGAGTACGGAATGTAAAGTGGCCATTATTGTTGTCAACAAGAGGTACTGCGAGAGAGCAGATCATGTTTCTTGCCAAACAAGCTTCACAGAGAGTACCGTGGAGATTTTAACTGTCGTGCACTATTTTCAGGGCAATAGAGATGCAAAGCTAACTGGGGTAAGAAACCAAACGGAAGACAATAATTATGTCACGAGTCACAGGAGACAGTGTTCCCCTATGCCAAAATATTCTGAAGATATCCCACAACTGTCTCTGAAAGTTAATCAGTGGAGTTATGGTTCACCCTCTATAGAGAAGTTAATAAGCTTTCTTGACGGACAGAGTTGACTGTTCTAAGTGGGTTATAAAACAACAGTTAAAATTATTAAATAAACATAACAAGATTGTGTGTGTACGTGCGTGTGTGGGTGTGTGCGGGTGTAACAAAAGTGTAATGGGTGAACCACGATAATACTTCTTATCTGTCAACTGCTGTCGGAAATAGCTATCCAAACAAACGCATTACAGTATGAATGTATGAATGGACGAAAACAGTACGTGGTTGCGGATCAGTGGCGATTTGGCGAGCCCTGATTAATGCCAGACACGGAGGCCAACGGGTAGCCAATTACACTCTACACGAGAACGAATCCCACGCAGGCGCCGGGCACCGTGTCGCCCGCTAATTGGCTCTTACGGCCGTTTTAAACCCGCCGCCGGCTAGGTTAATTACACTCGATGCGACCGCTTCTTGCCGACGAATGCAGACGCAATCCCGCGAAGAGCTCTATTGTAATCGCGAACGCGATGCTAATGTGCAGCGCCACGGGGACTCTCTTCTGTTAACTGGGAGGTGTTTTCTCACCTAGACGGCTCCGCTCGAAAACATTTTTCAGCTTCGAAAACGTCGGAAAGAACTTTAATCCATCACAAGATAGGATCTGCAAGTCAACCACGAAACAAATTTTTTTTATATACAGGGTGGTCGGAAAATCCCGTTACAAACTTCTAGGTCTGGTCTCCTTCCCCAAACAACCAACCAACCAAACTTCTAGGACATGTAGAGGATAGTGAGTACATAACATTTTGAATAGAAACCCATATCCGGAAACGTATCGTTTCCGTCCTACGACAGTTTCAATGCAGATGATTATCTTATCCACACCCACGTGAGGGATGTACTTAGGCGTGACCCAGTAAAATTGTTGCAATCCATTTGAAAAGAATACTGACTCGTTCCGTTATTACTTATGCATTTGCATTACAATGTGCACCTTATGGTTTACGTTAGTCGACAACAACAAGAATCCAACATCAACAGCACCAGCCGCAACGTACCGATGCATTACAACAGCGTCTCGATGTGGCGACCACCAACGTGGTTACACACATTGTACCTCCGAAGCATTTTCTGGTATACTCTCTCCATCCCAACTGGTGTCTCTTCAGTGTCTTGTGCAGCGGCCAGAACTTGTGCCAGCAGATCTTCCTCTGTTTCTATAGGTGTCTCATAAATTAGGCTCATCATACGACCCCACAAGAAGTAGACCATAGGGGTTAAACCCGGCGATTGTGGCGGCCACGCGGTTGGAACACCACGACCTATCCATCTTTCACCATACCGTCTATTAAGATGTTCCGGACAGCCAGTGATAAGTGAGGTGGTGCTCCATCGTGCTCAAACCACATTTCCTGACGGACATTCAATGGAACACCTTCCAAGAACGAGTCCATTACGTGTAGTAGGAAGACTAAGCATGCGGGACCCGTGAGCGTGGATGGAAGGAGGTTTGGTCCAGTCACATGACCGTCCAGAATACCTGCCCACACGTTAATTCCAAAACTGTCTTGAAATCCCTGAACATGCGTGGCATGAGGCTTTTAGTCCACCCAGACATGGCTACTTCGAGCTTTCAGAACACAATCCCTTGTGAACCTACATTCATATGTGAAAAGAACTCGACGTGGAAACAGGGGCGCGTCGATGCAACTGTGCAGGAACCATGTTTGGAAGGCGACGCGTTGTGGAATGTCTGCTGGACTCATAGCGTGTGCCCTTTGTAAGTGGTACGGATGTAATTGTTGCTCATGCAGGACGTCCAAGACGGTACTGTGTCTAACAGCCACTGGACGCGTAATTATTCGCGAACTCGTTGACGGGCTATCTTCAATGCGACGCAGTACACCTTCTACAAAGTCGGGAATGCGGCGTCGCCGTGGAGCACCACAGTCCTGCCTCCTCACGGCGAAGGTACCCGTTTCTCGTAGCCGTTGTGTAACTTGGGCAAACAGTTTGTGCGATGGAGTGTGACGGTGTGGAAAACGTTCGTGATACAGCCGACTAGCACCTCTTCCGTTACCTCCAGATTCGCCATACACAAGGAGCATGTCTGTGTATTCCGGAAACGTGTACTGCACCATGTTTCCTCTATCGGTGATGCACAGGTACTGACTCGGTCTCACAGCAAAGCGGACAATAAGTGACATCTGGGGATCGTTTGGCGCAGTACACGTCGTCGTGTCTACCCTGTTGCATACCAGGACAGGGAACTCTGAGAAGTTTCTCTTGCCCTAAGCAGACGTTGAATAGGTACACATCTGCATTGAAACTGTCGTAGTACGGAAACGATACAATACCGGACATGGGTTCCTGTTGAATATGTTATGTACTCACTACCCTCTACATGTCCCAGAAGTCAGTAACGGGAATTTCCGCCCACCATCTATACACAAAATATACATCGTCGATAAGCCTGCAATTAGCAGCGATGATTCATCCCAAATACACAGTGTGGCCCAAACGTTACGAAGGGTTATAACTGTTCTTAACATTTTTGTTTATCAGTAGATTCCATTGCTGTTTCACATTCTTCCAAACCAATGTTGGTCAATCACCCGTCATTTTTCAGACAGAATCTGAAACAAAATAAAGGAGAAAAGAAGGAAGAAACATGTTATTGAAACATGTATGTGAGTTTCGGACCACCCTGTCCATGAAATGCGGCTACATACACTGAATTCAAGTACACTCTAAACTGTCTGATCAAAGTATCCGGACACCCTTATTTAATGCCTAACTGACAACTAGATGTCATGAAAGGCGGCCCCACCGGTATAAAACGATTGTATTATGTTGTCAGTGGAGAAGCAGTGACAGTAAAATGGCTCGGTCAGGAGAACTCGTTACCTGAGGAACAAATTCGTCAGGGACATTTCAACTCTACTGAGGCTGCCCAAGTTAACTTCTGGCGATGTGACTATGAAGTGGAAACGTGAAGGAGTAACCACACCTTAAGGTGAGGTTTACTATCTTTGATCCGAAAAAAAGCATCTTCTTTGAGAATTTTTTTCTCGGGATTTGTTAGAGATATTATTGTCAAATTTGCTCAAAATGGTTATTGATATTTCCTCTACAAAATGGAATTTTTTCGACCGGAAATGTCGACGATCAATGGCGCAAGTGCCGTCGGAACGAAATATCAAAATTTCGATGCAGACCTCCACGGGCGGTATGTCACAGGTCAGCCGGCTCGTCTGAAATCAAAACTGAGTCGACGTTAGCGAAATATATAAGATTCTTTAAGAGTTCTACCTCGCTTAAGTTATTTGGGCCATAGGAAACAAAATGGCGGCCATTTGAAAAATAAAATGGTTTTTTTCATCGATTTTTCGACTTCGTCGGGTAAGTAAAAATATTTATAGTTGATCGAAATAAAAGTGGTAAATTCCTAGACAATTTAGTTAGCTTCGTCGGAAACAAAGAATCATGCCAATCGGTTCAGTAGATTTGAAGTTACCATACCGCTCCACAAAAAAAAAAAAAAAAAAAAAAAAAGAAAAAAAAAAAAAAAACGTAATTTCGAGAAAAACGAGTTTGAAGTTTTGACTACATATAAATGCAATATTAGGCAGCGTACGTTCAATCTGCTATTCCGGGTCCATAAACTAGTCCTTCCTCTTCCTCATAGAGGGCGTTCTGCTTGATCTGGGCCATCCTGCGCTGCTCCAGAGCCGCTCGTATGGCCGGTGACAAGCGGTTTTCGGCCGCTTGAATCCGGTGGTCGTCCGAATGCTTAGCGAACTGCGTCGAATAGACGTGACGTCCATCGTTGTCATGGTCTTCAGAACTGCTGAATACCCTTCACTGAAGTTGCTCACTGCCAGGAAAGTCGCAATCTCCTCAGTCTTCGCACCAGAATGCAAATGATTGGGGGCTAACTTCCACACACCCGCCTTCAAACTTTCATTTGAATTTTGTGTGTTTCCTCTGAAGCACCGGTACAATAACTCGTCCTCCGAAAGAAAAAAAACTGGTGCGTGAAAAAAGCCGATTTCAGGCAGGTGCAATTTTTTGTTCAATCGCGAATAACAAACATTTCCGTTCCGTATTCGGAAAAACCGATTCAGGAGTGGATTCTAAACACTTTTATGGATACAAAAATCCAATTAAAAAAATCGATTTTTTGAACCAAAAGATAGTAAAACTCCCCTTAACGAAGACCAGGCAGACCTCAGGTACTGTCGGAGAGGGACCGTCGAGAATACGAAGGGCAGTAATTAGAAATCGCATGAAATCAGCAGAAGGAATCACTCCTAAGTTCCAAAGTCCCTCCAACAGCTCAGCTAGCACAATTACTGGGCGTGAGGAGTTAAAAAGAACGGAGTACAATGGTCGAGCAACACATGATGAGCCACACATTTCTGTAGTCATTTGAGGTGATGTGAAGAGCGAAGTCATTAGAGAGTAGATGATTGAAAACGAATGATTTGGAGTGACGAGTCACTCTGTACTCTGTGGCAATCCGATTGAAGGGTTTTGTTAGGATTATGTGCTCTTTTTGTTGTCCTATACTGGTTCCTTTTCTTTTTACGTATAGTGGTAAAAACATTCTGCTTACACATGATGTAAGTCAAGTGCAGGCATTAGTACCTACAGGGCTCCAGTGTGACAAATATTTGCTGTATGGATAGAATATGACCTCACGTCGGTAACATACAAGATGTAACAACTGTGCAGCTTCACGTAGTACTAAAAATTGCGAAGACTATATGTACTCACTGCACAGGTACCCCTGAAGCCACTGATAGGATCTATTCAGAATTCCATATGTTCAGAACTCAATATGTAAAGGGAGAATAGTAGAATTAAAGCCATGAACAACATGACGTATCAGAAAGCGCTGCATTTCCTTGGCAACAAAACATATGCTAAGGCTTTTGGGGTTTGATTCATTGGAAGGAGTTGTGCCCAGCGACCATATTTATTTCAAGTAGTAAAGAGAACAGCAGTCAATCGCAAATTGGATATCCAGTTTTCTGTCACCGTGTAGATTTGTTTGATGCATACTGAAGCCAGGTGTGTCAAAATGGCATTATGTGCATGTACTATGTAAATGGTTTTAACTTACATTTACTGGTATGTATTTTATGACTAACACACATTTAAAGATTATGCATTTACTAAGGCGTGCATGTTACATTATTGTAAGTGGTTCTTCACAAATGTTTTAGCACTGAAGCTGACCGCCTAGTGACCGTGATCTGGGTGTGCAGTACACATATTTTGCGACTCATTGATGTACCCTTTACTACTTGATATGCTAAGTCCACCTCAAGGGCGCCTTCATGCTTATCAGTCCAACCGTTACTTCCTTTATCAATGCACGTGTAACCGATATCCAAGTAAATATTTCCACATACTGGCAAAAATATGGTACAGTCAGCCTAGCAGAGGTTTATGGAGGCGACAACCTCCTGTCAGTATGGGAAACAGATAAAAAGGTCGTTCCTCGGGCGCAGATAGAATTTGCCATCCAACAAAAACCACCCGACATGTCGATAATAGACAGTGCGCTGCTGAACTTTCAAAATCTGTATCCTGATTATCACCTTAACACGCAACTAAACAACCTTAATGAATATTTATCAACTCCTAAGATGATTCTTACCCACTCAGCGCTTTGAAGAAGAGTGTTATCATCGTGAGCAGGAAATGTTTGATGAAACAGCATTATCTCCTTGAAAGTGATTGGCTTAAAAACAATTATTTTTCAGGAGTTGCTGGAAACTTGTGAAATCGTCGAGATAGTGAGCAGCCTTCTGAGCTGTAGGAAGAAAGTCGTGAGCTCTATGGGGCGAATATGATGTTTGAAGACTGTCGAGTGTATCATGTTGGGAGTACGTGATGCCAGCGATCAAGAACGTGATTCTAACTCTACGGAAAGCCTTAAAAGAATTCTCAAGTGCGTTCCCGTGCGCGGGCCTGGAATTCTGCTTAGCCTTTAGAGTAGCACTTGTGCCCCATGTCCTCATTTTTTTTTATGTATTCCAATTTCTCTCTTCCATCGTAGATTTTATCCTCTATATCACCCTCTCGTACCACGGAAATTATTGCCTCAATCCCAGATGCCTTAACATGGGCCCTGTGATACTGTCCCTGCTTCTTGCCAGAGTTTTCCATAAGCTCCCTTCTTCCCTGATTCTGTGGAGAACCGCATTATTCTTTATTTTATACCGACAGAAAAAAATCACAATACCAAGAAGTGCAAAAAACTTTCGGTAATACGTTTGCCCTAGGTAACCTGGAGCGTCTTCTATCTCTCCTTGTCCTAGGCATGTAGTACAACGCTGCTTCAGGAAGTCTGGTGTTTTCCAATATTTGCAAGTGGTCGACCCAGTCCTGTCCATTATTTAATATTTTTTTATGTGCTAATCTGCAGTTACTTCTTTCCTAATATCTTCCTTACCTATCCATCATCATGAATCCTTTAACACCCTTAAATATCGAATCTCTGCTGACTGTATTTTAATCATTTGCTTTTGAGTCGGTAGCGAGGCTTCTCTGCCATACAGCAACGTGTGTAACCCCATTACTTTACAAAATTTCATTTTACTTTCTTTTCTAACCTTATATTTAAATATTCTTTGAGTTATCCCTCAAACACCTAGAAAGTTTCTAACTTATTACTCAATGTCCTTGTCATTATAAAAACTTCTTGCACAAGCAAGACATTTAAAAATAGCACTAGTTTTCATCTGACTGGACCCCTTCCTTTGAAAGCCATAATTTTCTTTTTATTAACTCAGATTTAAAAACTACAAGACTTACATAGACTATTTAAAACATATGTAGATTTGTGTAACTGTATATCATTTACTTGAACCATTATTTAATCGTCTGCAAATAAAAGAACGAATAGACTCTGTGTGATAACTTAATTATTGGATCTGCAAGCAATTTCCACTTCCGTAAAATCTTACCAGTGTGTAGATTACAATATGTAGATGATAAGCTAGACCCTTGTCTAAGTCCTGCATTTGCTAAAATCCGTTGTGTTGTTTTAATTTACATGGTTGTGATAAAATTAGTATTTCTGTAGAGACTCTTTATTACGAAAATTGGGTGAACAGCCATAATTTTCTAGTATTTACTATAATTTTACTCTCGAAAGGACATAGTAAGTTCCAGTATCACTGCTTAAAACATTTATTGAGTGCTACGACAGCTATTTCGGAAGATTTCCATTTTCAAGTGCCTGCATATACAAAGTTTGAGAATTACAATGTGCTAAAGTTCTACAGGAATTTTAGACTTAATTTTTATAAGTGAAGAATTCCGTGAGTTATTGTGATATAAAGGAAACTGTAGTCGTAATTTTCGTTATCACAAATTGCACAAACAACTATGTTGTAAATAATTTTTATATTTCTCAATTATGTAAGTAAGAGGGAGACTTAGGTCTGCCTTGCCTGACGCATATATAATATCCGGTTGAAATGTTGCTTTTTGAATAATTAATAGAATATGCCTCAATCGTTTAATTAAGTTCGAAATACAGTAAGAATTATTTTTCTCTGTGTAGATAAATCTCTAAAGTAAGGAAAAAAGGTCATTATTTAATGTACGGAATGTATTTTTTGCTGTTGTGATAAAGAATGTTCCAGAGAAATGTTTATGCATCGAAACTGTAAACCAAGTTGAAGGAAGTCGCCGTAATTTGTTTTTGGATCATATAAAAGCAGGAGCTGAGAGCTCTCTCGCTCTCTCGTTTGTTTTCGATGACTGTTTCACAAAATGTAAATGTTGCTCTTGGACAAATAATTACGCTAATTTAATTACAAAAGGCGTGTTTGAATTAAGAATCTGCTTTCTTTCTCCATTAATGGTTAAAATGGCTCTGAGCACTATGGGACTCAACTGCTGTGGTCATAAGTCCCCTAGAACTTAGAACTACTTAAACCTAACTAACCTAAGGACAGCACACAACACCCAGCCATCACGAGGCAGAGAAAATACCTGACCCCGCCGGGAATCGAACTCGGGAACTTTCTCCATTAATGCCACATCTCAAATTATTATGCTTCATTTTTGAACTTTTTCAGGCTGCAGCGAAAGAGAGTTGCCGACGAAATGTTTCTGCGTCCCTGAGATCTCTTTTACCGATCTTTTGTATTAGTGCCCGTGCAAGGTAATTACGCAAGCTGCGTAATTTTGAGACGGTCAGTGACCTCTAAAAAATTGCGTCGGTCAAAGCTCTATTCGGTCTGATGGGACTCTGACGTTGGTTGGCAGAATATAGTTTCATCATCAACAATTAAAAATTTTCTGTGCACCATTTTAGCATTTCGGGAGCATTGCCACAAGCAAAGGCGATAAAACATAGTATTAAATAATTTTTTAAATACCAGTAATATTATATGGTGTGAATGTATCTGTTGACTGTTTTAGTTAAAATTCACATGAATTCTAAAATACAGATTTCACGTCGAATCTGAGCTGTTTTATACAACGTGGCATAATATTTGGATGTAAAATTGTAGATAATTGCTGTAATTTTTGACACTTCACACCATAGATCTTTTATATTTACATGGTAACAGATTATGGTCAGAGATGATTTCATCTTTAGATATCTCAAGTATATAGACCATAGACAACATAGACTTCGAGTGACGTCATTACACTGAAACCAACATTTAAGTGACGTGACTCGGGGCAGGACACCGAGTTCCTCTTATTACGCAATGTGTGGAGTTGACACAGTTTTTCTCATTTATAGTTGAAATCAAGCATTGGTTTTAACGAAAAAAAATTGCCTCATTGCTACTACACATGTTGTAGCGCAGCTACTCTGATTTCTCCGCAATTTCTTGTGCTAATGTGATGATTATCGTTTTTATTTGAGGCAAGATAAAACGCAAAGACAGTTCTGATTACAAGCAACAAAATTGCAGTTTTTCTGTGAATTCTTGTTTTTGTTGCACTGTGAGTATTTTAGTGCTCCGTTTCTACAAGAGTGGAACACAAAATATCAGTTTGACATGTAACACTACTGTTCTGACGATTCCTCAACACGTGTTTGAAATGTTTTGTAATACTTTTATGATAAATTAAACCCATTTATAACCATAAGATCCGATTTTTACGCAACATAAGCGTTCATATTTTGTGACTTTTGCCACGTAGTGATGCAGGTATGGAAGCAAGTAACTTAACTGGTTCACTCAACAACAACTGATTTTCTAGGTGCCATCAACAGTTTACATTCATATTTGGTTGTGTATGACGCTGTCAGAAGCAGATCTGCACCATGAAGGATTTTCCTACTGGTGAAGTGCTTTTTAATGCTGTGGTAAATCGTGGAGGAGCAGAATATCAATCCAACAGTCTGAACAGGGATGTTTCGCACACATTCAGACAGGTACATCAACTAGTGCTAACTGCTCTGTCATTGTAATTAATAACGACTATGATTACATACCTTATCCAGTTTCTTTCACTTTGTATTTGGCTAGGAAACTGAACAAAAACTGGATTGCCACATTTGGAAAATTTCATTGAGTTTTAAAATTTCTGTTACCAGTATCTTGAACAGAAAAAACAGGCTTATCTAATATTCAATGATCATGTTTGTCTGTGCAAAATTGGTCAGAAAGTAATAGACAAATGTCTATTTTTAATGTGATTTCCTTTTAAGAAATTAGTCACCTCAGTTTTGCAGGACATAAGAAATGATGTTTTCCTTCAGCTGGATTAACAAGGTCCAATCCTCGCCTTGATAATCACATTCATCAACTGAGAAAAAGCTGTACTCATTAAATATTGTAAAACAAGGCTACATGATGAAGTGAGACTCCACAGCAAGAAACTACACAATTGTCTGATTAGAAGTGTCCATACAAAAATAGTTTTGTTTAATAATTAGTGGTTTTGTGACTGTTTTGAAAATAGTGTTACATACACATGTGGTGGCATCTACAGTTGCAGAATTGAAGTCACCTATACGTGTACTGTAGTTTTTTTGTTTGTTTATGTGAAATAAATTAATGAATTTGAATCCCATTCTGTAGACTTGCTCTGTATATTTCTTAAACTCTGTTGCTGACAAGTGAGAAACTGATGCCTTATATTTGTTTCAGTGTGTAATTCAGAATGTCAGTTTCCAAATTTCTATACCTTTAAATTGTGTTATGATCTTACTTTCTAAGATAACTGAACCATTTTTTCTTCTTTGCTCTCATACAGAGTTTCCACTGCAGCAAACATTACGTCAAATAAATGTGATTCTAAAACACCTGTGCTAAGTGATACAGTAATAAATTCCCACAGTACAGTGTTGTACGTTTTGTGTAAGAAGTGCTGCTTTTCTGTGGTAAATTAAGTGCTTGTATTATTACCGTCAGTAGTTTCATTTGTTTTGATTTTAGAATTCTGTTCAGCTTTTTCCACTGGTCAGAATGTGATAACGTTGCCAGCGGAAATGTAGTCGTCCCCCTGACACTTTACCAGAAAAAGCTGCGACCTTACTAAAGATAATATAGCCTATTACAGATCCTAAAGAAGTTATGAAACTGATAATGATCCTATTGAAAAAAAGGTGGCTTACCGTATTCTTCTGAGAGAGAAGTTTATCCTTAAGAAATATACAACAATATTAAGGCAAACACACTTGTGTCAGGCTTGATTAATGTCTGTATAAAGTGTTTTGGGTGTACATTGCTGTCCATGTAAATGATGATTTTTTTGGGGGGAGGGGGGGTGTGTTGGGCATTGATTTTGGCATATTTTCACTCTGTTGTAAATGAATCCTCTGGTGCAGGGCACTTTAAGTAAATAATGCATTTGTGCATGTCTAGTAAATAGTGTCTATTCACCAGAAGTGAACAGCAGGATTATTGTGTAAAGCAGACAAAAACACATTGTGCAGAGTGCTTTTTAGGGTTCTTGGAATGCTTACTCCTCAATATCTGTACTCTTTAAAGGTTTTCTTACTGACAACAGTCAAGTGTCAGCTGAATTGTGATGTACTTTACACAATATAACGCAGTCAAAATCGTTTTCATGTGCACTTTGTATTCTTGCCAAGGTCATACCAGATATTATTTATATGACAGAAAAATGCTTATATAAGTTGAGAACCAAAGACAGGATACACATACTTGTGATGCCTAAAGATAGAATCACTTCTGACCATAGTCTGTTACTATGTAAATACAAAACATCTATGGTGTGAACTGTCAAAAGGTGCAGTAAATATCTACAGTATTATATCAAAAGATTACGCCACACTATATAAAACAGTACAAAATCGACACAAAATCGATATTTTAGAATTTCACGTGAAATTTAACTAAAATAGTCACTAGAGACAGTCATGTCAGATGTCACTATATATGTCTGGACAACATAGACGTAAGTCTCCCCCTTACTTAAATAATTCTGAAATATAAAAATTAATTACAACTTAGTTGTTTGTGTAATTCATGAAAATGAAAATTGCGACTGCAGTTTCCGTTGTACCTCAATAACTCACGAAATTCTTCACTTATAAAAATTAAGTCTAAAATTCCTGTAGAACTATAGCACACTGTAATTCTCAAACTTTATATATGCAGGTACTTGAAGATGGAAATCCGTAACAGCTGTCTTAATACTCTATAAACATTTTAAGTAGTTATACTGCAACCTTATTTACAATGCCCTTTCAAGACATACATTTCAATAAAGGCCCAATCATCAAGAAATAATGTTATTCGTTTCATCCTGTCAAACAACTCATAAAAATCTGTAAAAGCGAGACCCGTTTTCAAATCCCCTTCTCCTTTTTGTTTTATTATTTGTCTAATGATGAAGACAATATCGATGGACGATGTCCCTTTCCTAAGACATCTTTCCTCTTCTCCTAACAGACAATATGCAACAGTTTTCAATCTGTCACTCATTATTTTAGTGCAGATTTTATATTCTTTGTTATGAAATTAATTCCTCTACAATTTTCACAGTTTTCACTGTCTCTTCTTTTGAATAAATTTTTGAATATTGGTCAAGTTAAAGAGATTTGGCAATTTTCCCAGCATTTATTGAGAAGATGTAAAAATTTTAATTTGTGTATTATACCACTATACTTAATAAATTCCAATTTCACTCCACCTGGTACCATCCTGTTTTTTACAGAGCTTAATACTATATCTAATTCTTATAACGTTATGGGGTATTGCAACTTTATTTCCATTGGCACTGTATATTTCTTTCACATCCAATTATTCGTACCATAAATCTTTTAAATGTTTTACCCATTTTTGTTGGCATATTTGGTTTAATCTTCTTCTGAATTAATTGTGTTCTTAATTAGTTAATATACAGGTAGTTACCTCCTATGTACATGACATTATGCTTAGTTTATCAACTTATTCTATGCCTCCTTGCGACCCTTTCTGGTAATTCTCTTGGAATTAATCTTCTCTCTTTGTATACTTTGTAGGATACATCAGTTTTATTTTGTAAATGAATATATATAGTTTCCGTTTTCCTTCAATTACTTGTTTTACTTCTGCAGTCTATATTCTCAAACTCTTTTAATTATTCCTTATTTTGTTCCTAAAACCTCATTTGCAGATTTATAAGTTGTGTGTGTTATATCTGACCATTGATTATTTATGTCTTAATCAGTGGTTGTTCACATTACATAATTTGAAGGTCTATTCTCTTACACTTTCCTGTTGTGGAAAATAAATCTAATAAGCTCCATTTTCTCTATTGTGTTATTTTTCCACCACTTTGCGATTTTTAAAATTATTAGATACTGGTTCGAATACACGAGTGTATTACTGCTTCTGTGTGCAGTAACATCCTGTACCATGGACCTTTACTTATGTTGACTAATATATAATCTATTAATGAATGTGATTTTCACTCTGCAGCGGCGTGTGCGGTGATATGAAACTTCCTTGCAGATTAAAACTGTGTACTGGACTGAGACTCGAACTCGGGACCTTTGCCTTTCGCAGGTAAGTGCTGTACAACTGAGCTACCCAAGCACGACTCACGCACCATCCTCACAGCTTTACTTCCGCTAGTGAATGATCTGTGCTTTGGCTATTCCAAGCAGACTCTTGAAGATAAGTAATTTAAGCTAGTTGAAGTTATAAATTCAGTAAGATACTCTCCATATCTATTTATTGTCACTGCTCCAAAAGTCCCCACAACATTTGGAATATATATTTCACCTATTAGAGGACTTAAATCTCCACTGATAATCAGCTGTTCAATCTCGATACATTTATCTGTTTTGTTTCTCTTTTTTCCCTTCTTCAGGAGTGTACACCACTATCACTTCATAGGTTCTTGTTATACTTCAAGTCGTGATGTTATTTTTATTCATGTATTTATAAATTTATTTTTTGTGTAACCTGCTGAGATTAGGAAATTCAGGCACTCTCTTACATCATACCACTGTTTGACATATACGATATTTTTTACACCACAGCTAAACAAATGGCAATAATTTTAAAATGAGTAATAATAGTAGTGTATGTAGAGACAATGTGAATAAATGATAGTGATTAAGAACTAATAAAGTTAATACTGTCTGCGCTTTTACTACTTGTGCTGCTGCTGCTGCCACTAATAGTAATAATAATTATAAAGACAATAATAATAATGATGGTAGTGGCAGATATAGACAGTATTTATAAGTATACAAAATATATATTTTCTGATATAACGAGTTCTGGGGAAATGAAATATAAGTGGACTGCACCAGCTTAAAGAACTGGGAACTGAGGAAGATCTGGTTGGAAGGAAGGATGTAATGGGGTAACAAGTGTACAGAGACAAACATTATTGTTGCTGCAGTAGATATGTCATCAACTGTTTACTGAAACTGGAGGTGTTGTTTAGTTCTCTGATGTAATCAGGAAGGTTATTTCAGAATCAGATCCGCGCTGCTGTAAAGGACTTCGAGTAAGTGGCTGAGCGATGGAGTGTGACAGATAGAAATTTACTCTTATGGCGACGGATGCTTATGTCATGCTATTCACACAAGAGCGTCGAGGAGAGACATGAGAGACAGTGTATGTTGATAAGACAGCAGAGATGACAGAATGCATGTAAATACACTCCTGGAAATTGAAATAAGAACACCGTGATTTCATTGTCCCAGGAAGGAGAAACTTTATTGACACATTCCTGGGGTCAGATACATCACATGATCACACTGACAGAACCACAGGCACATAGACACAGGCAACAGAGCATGCACAATGTCGGCACTAGTACAGTGTATATCCACCTTTCGCAGCAATGCAGGCTGCTATTCTCCCATGGACACGGTCGTAGAGATGCTGGATGTAGTCCCGTGGAACGGCTTGCCATGCCATTTCCACCTGGCGCCTCAGTTGGACCAGCGTTCGTGCTGGACGTGCAGACCGCGTGAGACGACGCTTCATCCAGTCCCAAACATGCTCAATGGGGGACAGATCCGGAGATCTTGTTGGCCAGGGTAGTTGACTTACACCTTCTAGAGCACGTTGAGTGGCACGGGATACATGCGGACGTGCATTGTCCTGTTGGAACAGCAAGTTCCCTTGCCGGTCTAGGAATGGTAGAACGATGGGTTCGATGACGGTTTGGATGTACCGTGCACTATTCAGTGTCCCCTCGACGATCACCAGTGGTGTACGGCCAGTGTAGGAGATCGCTCCCCACACCATGATGCCGGGTGTTGGCCCTGTGTGCCTCGGTCGTATGCAGTCCTGATTGTGGCGCTCACCTGCACGGCGCCAAACACGCATACGACCACCATTGGCACCAAGGCAGAAGCGACTCTCATCGCTGAAGACGACACGTCTCCATTCGTCCCTCCATTCACGCCTGTCGCGACACCACTGGAGGCGGGCTGCACGATGTTGGGGCGTGAGCGGAAGACGGCCTAACGGTGTGCGGGACCGTAGCCCAGCTTCATGGAGACGGTTGCGAATGGTCCTCGCCGATACCCCAGGAGCAACAGTGTCCCTAATTTGCTGGGAAGTGGCGGTGCGGTCCCCTACGGCACTGCGTAGGATCCTACGGTCTTGGCGTGCATCCGTGCGTCGCTGCGGTCCGGTGCCAGGTCGACGGGCACGTGCACCTTCCGCCGACCACTGGCGACAACATCGATGTACTGTGGAGACCTCACGCCCCACGTGTTGAGCAATTCGGCGGTACGTCCACCCGGCCTCCCGCATGCCCACTATACGCCCTCGTTCAAAGTCCGTCAACTGCACATACGGTTCACGTCCACGCTGTCGCGGCATGCTACCAGTGTTAAAGACTGCGATGGAGCTCCGTATGCCACGGCATACTGGCTGACACTGACGGCGGCGGTGCACAAATGCTGCGCAGCTAGCGCCATTCGACGGCCAACACCGCGGTTTCTGGTGTGTCCGCTGTGCCGTGCGTGTGATCATTGCTTGTACAGCCCTCTCGCAGTGTCCGGAGCAAGTATGGTGGGTCTGACACACCGGTGTCAAATGGTTCAAATGGCTCTGAGCACTATGGGACTTAACATCTATGGTCATCAGTCCCCTAGAACTTAGAACTACTTAAACCTAACTAACCTAAGGACATCACACAACACCCAGCCATCACGAGGCAGAGAAAATCCCTGACCCCGTCGGGAATCGAACCCGGGAACCCGTGCGTGGGAAGCGAGAACGCTACCGCACGACCACGAGATGCGGGCCGGTGTCAATGTGTTCTTTTTTTCCATTTCCAGGAGTGTATCTGTGCTTGTCTAACACAACTAGAGTAGCTATGCATATGATGGTGAAACATGATCAAAAAGTCTAACGTCACGGGTATACCAAATACAGGTGTTCATAAGAAGTTCCAGGCGATATCTTTCCTCACCTTGCTCTTGCTGGATAACATCGCTGTAATCAATAATTGGAAGTATTGAATGAATGTTAGGACAAATTTCTTTTTCAGATCAAAGGAGAAAAGCCTTTTTTATTTTTGTATGGCCTGGTGAGATGCTGATGCCTGCTTGCACATTGCAACTATGTGCTCAGTCCAACTTACATTTTCGTCTGCTGGTACTAGACTCTTTTCTGAGGGAGACAACTTGATATTTGTCCCATTTAGGAGGGAAAATGGTAGAGGTTCCCGATATGTCGGGCTAACGATCCTATAATGCCCAACAAGTACTGATGGATTTTGGATGGGTTGATCTTTAACTCTATGTTCTGTGCCCATTTTGATAGTACACAGATTCTGGATAGCTGACTTCAGGTTTATTGGTTTTGCACTTACATACAACTGGAGGTCATCAGATACATGAGGTAGAACAAAACTGATGACGCAATGGACATAGCATTTACATACAATGAAAAGAGTAGCGCACCTAATACCGAACCCTGGGGGTCGCCTGATGTTATCAGTCTCCATTGTGACATTATGGGGCGGACACAAAACGTCAGATACGAGTGCAACCACTCCACTTCACTTGCCGAGAAATTTAGGTTACTAAGTTTGGCAACTAAAATGTCGAAGTTTTCAGTATCAAAGGCCTTGCTGAAATTTAAGAAGCACATGATAATTGCCTGTTGTCCATCCAACGCAAGCTTTAGGTCATTTGTTCCCTTTATTAAGGCAGATGTTATGCTGCGATGTTTACAAAAACCTGGTTAGTATCCGTCTAGTATGTTGTTTGTAGTTACATAGCTGGTTAGCTGGTTGTGGAGGCCTTGGACAGTGCAAAAACGATGCAAATATAAGACGGAAATCGGAAACTGCTATGGCCACTCCCATTTTAGGTAGTGGCTTAACTAGTCACTGTTTCCAGGTCTCAGGAAAAACACTTGTGGTTAAAGTTTTGTATGTCCATCCTTGTGATTGGAGGTCTGAGTGACTCTGACCATGAATATGCAGAATGTATGTTATTATTTAATGAGGAGAATGAGGGGTTAAAGAGAATTTTTTAGGCATTGAACGCTCCACATCCCAATACACAGTTTAAATATGAAACTGAAGTAAACAGTAAAATGAATTTCCTGGATATTACATTACTAAATACTAAAAAAAAATTTCAATTTGTAGGACGCGAACAGTTACACATGCGACAGTCTTACGTCATTTTGATCATCATGACACATATAAAACTTCTTTCTTTTGCTGTTCATTCAGCAGACTGACAAAGATTCTATTAGAAGTTGATGAAAGAGAATTGGAAAAACATTTTTAAACATACACTTATAGCGTTCGGTAAAGGGTTTCAGCCTGAATTAATTGATCAAATATGCTCAATGGTCATTAAGAAGAGTTCTGATTCCCTACACAAATTTTCTTTAGAGCAGTATAAAAATAGACAGAAGTTTTTTACCAGTGTGAGTTACATTGGACCACTGTCAAATGATGTGGCACGTGTTTGTCACAATTAGTGTTAATGTAAGATTCAGAAATAACAACACGTTATCAAAGTTGCTGACACATTGAGTGGAACATTTCTAACCGCTATAGAGATCAGGTGTGTACAAAACAACCTGTGCTGATTGTGAATCCTTATACATAGACCAAACTGGTGGAGCTTTCAGAGAGAGGTATAGAGAACATTCTTTCCTGAATACTACTAAACATTCAACGTTCAAAGTATATTTAAAGGCAATGAAACATACTGTCGTAGCTACGGATGAGAATCTAAGAGTTTTACGTTTCACAGATAAAAGGAGGTACACTGTAAACCATAGAAGATTTGGAAATTTATAATCATTCCCAAAGAAGCTGATTGTTTGATGAACCAAAAAACTTTGACTGTTTTCGTAATTTTTTATGAACATGTGACTTGAATGTTAGAAACACCCCGACATAGTAATCATACGTATCGTTATTAATATTGCACAGACAGGCTGCAATCTCGGTGTATTGGCCAAAATGGTTCTGATGTGAACCATTGAGAATTTCCACTTACTATTTTCTATTACTGGTTTGACTACTACCCCTTATTTTTCTTTCATCCTTTCATCCTCTTATCTAAATATTTCAGTTACGATATTCCTTGTACACGTTTTTGTTTTCGATTATTAATGTCGATGGTGAGATACTCTTACATTATGTTTTGATGTCGACCAACTTCTTTTAGTATTCGCTGACTCATATTTTTGGACTTTCTATTCTGGATGTTTCTCGAGTCAGTTGATAGTTGATGGTTGGAGAGAGAACACTGCTGTTACAGGTACTTGTGGCATTCATTTAATGCTGGTTGTTTTGAGTTGTACCTTCTGGTATTCATTGTCTTCATGTCGTTCTCAAGGTAGTCTGCAAAAACCAGTCATAGATGTTGGCCACTGATTCATCGTGTATACAGGGTTATTACAAATGATTGAAGCGATTTCACAGCTCTACAATAACTTTATTATTTGAGATATTTTCACTATGCTTTGCACACACATACAAAAACTCAAAAAGTTTTTTTAGGCATTCACAAATGTTCGATATGTGCCCCTTTAGTGATTCGGTAGACATCAAGCCGATAATCAAGTTCCTCCCACACTCGGTGCAGCATGTCCCCATCAATGAGTTCGAAAGCATTGTTGATGCGAGCTCGCAGTTCTGGCACGTTTCTTGGTAGAGGAGGTTTAAACACTGAATCTTTCACATCACTATGCGTGAAACTTGCCCACACGCGTTCAACCGTTTCTTCGCTCACTGCAGGCCGACCTGTTGATTTCCCCTTACAGAGGCATCCAGAAGCTTTAAACTGCGCATACCATCGCCGAATGGAGTTAGCAGTTGGTGGATCTTTGTTGAAGTTCGTCCTGAAGTGTCGTTGCACTGTTATGACTGACTGATGTGAGTGCATTTCAAGCACGACATACGCTTTCTCGGCTCCTGTCGCCATTTTGTCTCACTGCGCTCTCGAGCGCTCTGGCGGCAGAAACCTGAAGTGCGGCTTCAGCCGAACAAAACTTGATGAGTTTTTCTACGTATATGTAGTGTGTCGTGACCATATGTCAATGAATGGAGCTATAGTGAATTTGCGAAATCGCTTCAATCATTTGTAATAGCCCTGTACAGATGGTTGTATACGGATGGCGTTAACCTCTTCAACGTAGCTACGGAGAGTTCTCGGTGTTTTTGTGCTCATTTTGCATATGGGTGCGAAGGGAAATCCAGTATTGACGTACGCTTTCTTGATAAAGCGTCGTAATTGTTGGGATTTCTGCCTTGTTCTCACATAAGAGATATGTTATATGTAATTGTGGATTAGTACACTCTCTTTTCTCTCTTCTTCGCCCCACCTTCCACCCACCACGTATTACAGGTCACATTCCCTCCCCTGCCCCCTTTTTGTAACTTCTGTAACATCAACTATGTATGTGCCTCTTACTCATTCTCATTGGTTGTTGGGTGTTTCATGATACAATTGTTATTTAGTTTGGGTTATCTGATCACGCTCGGTTCGTACATACTAAATAGTTTGTAGCGTACGTTAGAGGATTTTCGGGTAATGATATGTGATGATGTGTACATTGCTGTCAGTGGCCTCTAGTTAGGTGCTTGGTGGTAGAAATGTGTGCGTTAGTCCTAGAATTATAGCTAGATATTCTTGAATGTCTCCTTCCTTTTAATATACAATTACTTTAGTTGTAAGTGACTCATTTAGCGGTTATGCAACAGGCTTCAATTTTACATGGATTTGCATTTACCCTCATTAATCCGCTGGACATGACTTGTGGCATTGCCAGTGTTTTTGTTGTAATAGTGTACGTACTGCCAACTCATAGATTGCTGTTACATGTCCATTAAACGGACGAATTGGATATACTTATGATTTGATTACTGGCATGTTGTATGGCCTCCTCACTGGTCAATTAATAATGTGGTTTGGCTTTTAGACGGCATTTATGGCCAGTATGTTTCTTCTGAAATTTTGATTACATGGATGTAATGACTTTTGGTTTTAATGTGGTTGAAAGACCAAGGTGTGTACTGGTTACAGTACATTTTTTCGTAGGTATATGTAATATTTAATTTCATTTTATTTTTTGTGTTCACTTGTGTTTTTTACATATGAGTACTTTTTGAGTGGTTTGCTAGTCAGATACCTCATGAATAGATACTACTGAGTTATCCCTTATGGTGCTCTGCATTCTCATTGGATACTTAGTTGTCCTTGTGCATTATCGTTTCATGACAATAAATGCTATGTGGATGCATTCGCACATGAGCGTTGTTCACTGTGAATAGTTACATGTGTTTTTTTTCATATATTCTGGTGGTATCCTATATTTTGTCCAATAACATCTTGACAACTTACGATTCTGAAATTTAGATTTTATTGAGGTTGTCTTTCAGCAAGGGCTACTTTCTCACAGATAGGTAGATGTTTTTCATCCTGAACATTATCTTGACTGTATATTCAGTGTATGGTATGACACAAGTGGTTCTGTACATTTGGTCAATTGACACGTTCTTGGACTTTCATTTTATACATGTGATATAAATATGCCTATATTCGGTTTTAATTTTAGCATTTTATGACTTTGATGTGATGCTGTCCTTGTGCAAGGACTACTTGCACATGGATGGATGTTTCTTCGCTTTACTTATTTCTGAAGTTGTAGTTTCTGTCATATATTTATCTTTTTCTACTGTTATTTTTGTCCATTAGTAGGTTATTTCAGGATTGTGTAGTCAATGTATCGGCCACCTGGCCAATAAAAATCATGGAATATTTAATTAATAAGGTTATAAGTAAATAGCATATTTGTACGTTGTATAGAGTGGAAATTCGTTATGGTATACTTTAGGTTTGTGACAATGGAAGTATATATTGGTTTTTTCGAATGATTATTGTAAATTCACTTGAAGAGCCTTGCCCTTGATTCTTATTCTGTTCTAAATCTGTCTTTGTATTGCATGGTTGGTAAGTTGGTGATGCTGTTGTTACGGTTTATGCATATGGGACTGAAGACTGTACATTGAAGCACCCAAACTGGTAGCCACAGAATAAACGACGTCATAAGGTCGGCTGAAAATGTTTCATTTTATCAAATATTAGTGATTAATGTTTGGGGGTACCGAGCGAGGTGGTGCAGTGGCTAGCACACCGGACTCGCATTCGGGCAGACGACGGTTCAAACTCGCATCCGACCATTCTGATTTAGGTTTTACATAATTTCCCTAAATCGCTTCGTTCAAATGCCGGGATGGTTCCTTTGAAAGAAAATGCCCGACTTCCATCCATATCGTTCTCTAATTCGATAGGACCATTGACCTCGCTGTTTGTGCCCCTACCCGGCATAGCCAGCCAACCAATATTTGATTAACTGACAACCAACAGGTGTTAAATAACTGAAAAATGCATTTCAACCATCAGCTGTTTATTTTAAAAAGGTTGAGATATCTGTCTATACATAAATTATATGCAAGTAGATGTCAGGAACCGCTGTAGCGACTTTTGTCCGGTTTTGATTAATAAATACACTAATCCACGAGGTAGTTTTCTGCAAATAATTTAGAAATATTTCGTACAAATTGTATGAAATATGATGAATTAAAATTAAGACATGAAAACGGCGCCATTGCCACTAAGCAAACAGTCACTGTAACTCAAGACAGCAGCAGTGCCTTGAGAGCACATTAAGCGTCACCAAACTCGCATATGGCGTGGTGATTAATGGTGGACAGTGTCGATGAAAGGTTGTGGTGTCGAACCTCAGCTAGGTAACTTTTTTCACACTTCCTTTTAACCTAGCATTCAGCCCTTAATGATATGGAGATACACATTTCGAATTATAATAATTTGAGGCTTCCAGTTTCTACTTCGCTCACATTAGCAATTGCAATTCACACTTTTAATTCACTGTAATTTCTTGCAATAACAGTCAGTAAGTTACTCACCTTGGAAGTATCATGATAAATACGACAAATAACGAAGAGATAACTGCCTATTCATCAAGCTGTTTGGAATTTGAAATAATCAAATTATTTTAACCAATAGTTTCCCTGCAATAGTTTGAGAACAATTGCATACCAAAAAAGCATGCAGATACACAATTTTTATAATTTTATTTTTAACGCTCCAAGTAAAACGTTTTACGCAACACTTCTTCAGTAACTTTGCTTCGTTCTTTCAGCAGCGCAGCAGATGACTCAACTTTCAGCTTTTAGCCTTTGTTGAATTACACCTAGGCGTGGACACAATTCTTTGCTTGGCATGGCGAAGAATTCTACCGTAAAGAGCTCACCGCGAAGAATTGCGGCAACGAGTTTCAGCTACGCATCACAACACGTACTAAGGTTCACAAGAGTTGTGCTGTAACATGGATGAAAAACGTACATCACGCATGTATTATCTACGGTTTTCTTTAATTTGTGCCACCTCAGCCAGACTCCGATACATATTCATACACACACACACACACACACAAATGGTTTAAATGGCACTATGGGACTTAACTTCGGAGGTCATCAGTCCCATAGAACTTAAGACTACTTAAACCTAACTAACCTAAGGACATCACACACATCCATGCCTTAGAGAAAGAGAGAGAGAGAGAGAGAGAGAGAGAGAGAGAGAGAGAGAGTGAGACCCATGATTCGCAAATAATATTTACAATGGTTGTAAACATAATATTTACATCATGATGTGGTCTCATCATTGCTGCGAGATGGCACGCCAGTTCAGTATGGAACATACAACATTCATGCCTCCAGATAACATTCCTGTTGTGTGCTGCTTACATCGCGTAAGTTGTATGGAAATGATGATATTCACTTATTTAACGTTATTCACTGAAATTTATTCATAACCCTACAAAAACCCGATATACCACATTACTCGTTTGGCTGCAGATACTTAATGCTAACAGTGCGAAGCCGGGTCGGGTCGTTAGCAGGTTTTAAAAGAAACAGCTGATTATTAAAAATTCATTTTTTTTTCAGCCATTGTGATTAAGAGGTGGTTGAAGAAATCTCTTATAGTAGGCGGTTGTGGCTCAATAATAAGCTTCAAAGAGGTAGATGCTGATCTGAAACGCATGGTGATGTTTTTTGTTTTAATTTTTTTTTTTTTTTTGGCGGTACTGCTCGCAACATGCTTTAGGTAGAATTTCTGTTGCTACCGTCGTTTATCAATAAGTCTGTGTTTAGTCTGTGGTTCAGTTGTGGTTGTAGGAAATATGAAGTACCAGTTCAGTTCTTCGGCTGGCACAATGGGATCGTCCTTAGCATTTACATTGTCTATAACAAAACCACGCACGTTTTTCCACAGCACAGCTGCTATATCTGTTGTCACTTAATGTATGGGCATGCCTCGGTTTAGCATTCCTTACAGGTTGACTGACTGTATTCCACTCTTGCTTATAAGCAATACGATTGTAGAGCGCAGTTTGTGTGCCCGATTCGTTGCGTCTTTCAGATCCACGAACTGCTTAGTTCAACATTTAAGCCAAGGCGCAGATTTCCTTCTTACTTTTCCGGCCTTTAGAGGAGCGTATTTGGCATATAGTTGACTGTGTTTGTTAATAAATCCATGAAGTTTTTCGTTTATGTCCGGGAAGGGAATGAAAGTCGCCTCCCTAACTATTTCTTTCGCGTCAGTTGCAAGTTCTGGCTCTGCATTTCGCCAGTTGTGGTTTCTTTCCGGAACATTCTCGTGAGTCCGTTATGAAAATTATGTCCTGGGCGCATGTGCCAGGTGCAGAAATATAAGAGGTACGAGTCACTATTTGGGGATTTCGTTGCAAATTTATCTATGAGAGTGTGACTTCTGGTCGTGTGATGCGTAGGATCAAAACTGCAATAGTGTCAAATTTAACCAGAAAGCATATTTTTAAACTTAGGAATAACTTTCAAATTTCTTCTTCCATTTTAAATCTGTTAATATTGCTACTACACATCAAGATTTTTCCTTCTGCTCTATTCCGTTATACAGGGTGAAGCAGAACTCCACCGAGAAATTTAGAGGTTGTTCAGGGATACCCTCTGTGTATTTTGGTCTAAGGTATCCACGCTACCACCAGGGCCAGAACGTAATAGAACAGAGCGAACAAAGCTTTGTTCCCTTTCAACTTGCAGGCCATGCAGTCGTTATCACCGCCTTCAATTATCATTGGCCGATCCCACACTCGCCTCACAGATTTTAGTTTAGACAAATCAGCACTGCAGTGCTGCACTGCAGTCCAGTCGACCAGGGGCCACAGGTATTACAACAAAGACTGCTCGCAAGTGAAAGCCGTGTAAAACATGATACTTGAAAGTTGGCAAATTATAACAACAGACAACATTGAAGTGTGTGTATTCTTCCAAACGTCTAGGTAAAGTGTTTTCTTTAGTGTGAAATGTTAATTTTACTGTATTCCGGGAAATTTTATGTTAATACACGTGTGCTATTATTATGCAGTACTAAGGTTTGTGGGTCTTCAGATTGCATTATTTCCTATAGGTTTAAACAGTAATCTTACATCTTGTACTGTATTATTTTTATCAGTAGTTCCAATTTATGTGTCTTATTTTCCACAGAATAATTCGATTAAATAATAACTATAATGGTTATCTACAAACAAGATTGTAAACGATTTATCGGAGCAAAAGCGTTCTATATTTTTTTTCTTCTTTTAGTTTGGTACCTAATTTAAAACACTCTTGCAGCACTCAGTAGTAGTGAAGAATAGACTCAGGTTGAAACATTAGGTGAAAGGTGCCTGAGAATCAGATCAAACGACTCTGTGATCCAACGTGAGTATAGAGATCTTAATGTTATAGGTAAGACGCGAAGCCTGTCTCTGATTTTTTTTAAGCAACAGTTCACTCTTGTCAGCCTGAAACTTTAATACCCTGTTTATGGCTTTATTGGTCATGTTTTACATACATTTCAGGCATTTCCAATTATATACTCAGCATCTTCTACTTTTTGCCCAGTTGTTCGTAAAATTACGTGTTGAAATGGAAGGAATGTAATAATGATATATGTTCATAGTGAGACTACCTCTAAATACAAATTTGTGCAGAAAGAACAGGAATTTTAAATTTACAAGATAAGGAACCTAGTATACGCTGTTTTCGTTTATCCTCTTCATTTACTATCAAATGGTCTAGGCTATAGACCTGTTCCCCGGTTCTAGGTGCTTCAGTCCGGAACCGCTCTGCTGTTACGGTCGCAGGTTCGAATTCTGTCTCGGGCATGAATCTGTGTGATGTCCTTAGGTTAGTTAGGTTTAAGTAGTTCTAAGTCTAGGGGACTGATGACCTCAGATGTTAAGTCCTATAGTGCTTAGAGACATTTGAACCATTTGAGCCTGTTCGTTCTCCTAAGTATCCAACCTCTTTTTCTTGATCTTCCTACTGATGTTGTACCTAAATCTCTGATATTTAAGGCATGTTTTGGTAGACTAGAATCTCGCATTCTTTGTGGATACTCTAACTACCTTTGTCGATTAGACTTGATCTTCTCATTTATAGCATATGTCCCAGGCTCTGCTTTTATGTCTTCATTTCTTAGTCTATCTAATCTTGTGCAGCCCTTTGCTCCTCTTAGAAATTTTATTTCTGCTTCTTGGATTTTATTTTCATGCTTTTTAGTATCTGTTCTAGTTTCACTTCCCAATAGCAATGTTGGGCTGCCATTATCTTATAAAACTTAATATTTGTGTCTTTCCTCACTTTATTTCTCGATGTTCTATTGAATGTTTCGCGTATCATTTGATATTTCTTCGATTTGTTGTCAATGTAGAGTTGATTTTGGTAGCTTATATTCTCCAATTAATTGAAATGACTAAATTGTTCAATGATTTTGTTTCCTATTATGATCTTAGCCTTCAATGGGACAAAATCTTAGCCTTCACCGGTTTCGTCCCTTTGAAGGCTATAAGCTTCGTCTTTGGTATGGATGTTTTCATATTCTTTTGAAATCTGGATAAGTTTGTAGGGTCATCTTTGTAGCGAATTGTCGTTATCCTGTAAAATTGCAAGGCCGTCTGCAAAAAGCATTGTATTAAAATATACGTTGTGGGATAATCTTAAGCCAGGACTAATCTGTTGTTTCCATGTTTCGATCAGATCGTCAACATATATATTCAAAAGTGTTGGTGATAAGCTACACGATTTATGGACCCCTTGGTTTGCAGGTATGTCTTCTGATATAGCATTGTTAGTATTTATTCTTATTTTTGCATCTCTATATAGATTTTCTATCATCTTTATTATTTTCTGAGGATATGATTTCTTGTGCAATAAGTTTCACAAAATTTTCCTATCTATATGGTCGAAGGTTTTCGCAAAGTCTTTAAATGCAATGAGTGTTTCCCTATTGAACTCTTGTTCTATCTATAATTTTTTTAACTTTGAAAAGATTGGTACAGGATCCCAGTTTTCTGAAACCTTTTGTTCTTCAGGTAACCGATTTTTGGCAATAATTTTTAGACATTGGTTATTAATCTTGGCGTAAATGTTATACAATGTGTCTGCTAATTATTGCATTCATTTCGTTTACTTTTTTAAAAGAGTGATATCTGTGACTGTCTATGGTTTTTGGATTTGGCGTCTTTCCCAACACATATTGTATAAATGCAGAAGTTTAAAAACCATATTTAAGTAACTCCGCGTTTATACCGTCAGGCTGCGTTGTTTTCCGGTTTCTTGTTTTATTCAGAGCCTCGTTTATGTTTTAGAAATATGGGTTGTTGAGCGATGTGCTGAAAGTTACCTGCTTTTAAAAAACTACTGGAAGGTAAAACTGTGTGGGAGCGATCCATCATCTGAAGACGTGAGGGAGTTCAGCGGTGGGAAGATGCCATTATCAGTTATGTTTCGGCGGATAAAGTTTCCACATAGAAAACGATAACGCTTTCACAGAGGTATCGCTCTTGTTGCCTCGTTGGTAGGGCTTCAACCATTATATCGCGTCGGATCAATTTACGTGTACCCTTCCGTGACACCTCGCGTAATCTGAAAACATTTACACACACACACACGCCCACACACACACCACACACACACACACACACTGCGCGTGGGCGCACATGTGCAGCCCACCACTGCAAAATTGTGTACGGTACTGAAATTGCTCTAACTTAAGTCAATACAGTTGAAAATATTTTTTTCGTGTGTTCTGATTCGTTGTGATGCTTGTCCGGACATTTCGAATTCTCCACACGGCCGATCGGCTGTTGGAAACCTGGTTTCGCGCCATCTGGTGGAAGTGGCCAACTTCTGCTTGCCAGCGTACGAGAGCTTTGCGGGCCAGTAGAGAGAAACGGAGCAATCGACTTGGTGTGGGAGCGAGAGAGACAGGTAAGAACGCTGTCGGCGTGGAGAGGAGAGCCGGCGATAAAAGCTTACAGAAGATGCCGTGGTTCGGCTGGGGGAGTCCCGTTGCCGCAATGGGTGCAAAGCAGAGTGTGCGGAAGGGCGATTGCTTCTGTTTAAAGTGACGTTGCCGACGCGGATTGTTTGATGCAGTGAGAAATAATATACTGTATGGCGCTCGCTCTCTTAATTCGTGGGAGGCCTGTAAATGCCTCTAAACTTTGGATACGAAGCCAGCTCCAGCTGTCCTTGTGTTGAGGGCATCAAATGTCGAAATGAGCTACCAGTCCCCCTGTTGCCGATAATGACTGTCCGTACCAGTTTTTGTTGGTTGTCTTCAAGACAGCATTAACTGGAGTCCAAACATATCCAATTCGTCCCTTCCAGACTTCAAAACATTTCTTTATGTCGTTTTTCCTGGTGCCAAGAAGACCCCATAGGCACAACGTCAACTTGCTCGTAAAAACGTACACTACAATGAATGAAGGTGCTAGTGACAGTGTGTTGGGAAAACCCGACCACCTGTGGCCCGAAATGTTGCGCCAGAAATGCTATCGAAGTTCTCAGGCCACAAGGGTAAATTATGGCTATTCATCAGAGATCTTCAGTAGATCATCTTTTTCGAGTCGAATGTCCACTAACAATTTCACAAACTCACACTATTCTCGATGTGGTTGCTAAGTGTTCCACTAAAGTTTTCAATAACGTTGCCAGGTATTTGCCCATTACATAGGTCGGTCAGCTGATATTTACTATCGGATGATGGGGCTTTCCAACCTTCTCTTCTATGACCCTACACATGTGGAGGTGCTAGAGCTTATGGTTTTGGTTGTTTTAACCTTTCCGATTGCAAATCAAAGTTCTTAAGAAAAGCAATGATGTTCTTGTAATGGCTGATGTTACATCCTTCGTGATTTCCTTGTATGCTGGCTCCTGCATATAGATTCTCTGGTGATATACGGTGCGAAACAATGAAATCGTCGCATTGCTTATACCCGCCAAAAGCACTATAGTATCTTTATCCTCATGCAGGGTGTGAAGCGCAACGCACCCAGCGTCCGAGAAGACAGACGTATTAATTTATTCGTTGTACAGGATCGTACTGCCATATCAGGAAGCAAGACAAGTCTCCACATGGACAGTTCAGTGACGTCTGGATCACCACGAACTATTAGCATGGCGAACATTGATGCGGGTTCCCTTGACGCGCTGCCTAGACGTGCATCTACAGTGGTGTTGCACCGAACGATGGCTCTGGACGTAGGATTGACACCGCGCTGTTTTTTTTTTTTAATGATTCCTGACTTTGCGTACATGATAACCATGGGTCTATCCTTGTGTGGAGGCTCGTCAGATTGAATTCGTCATCGTCATATGGGTGACACTGAGTACACAACGTGTTTACTTCCGGTTCGCATAGCCGGTAATTTGGGCAGTAGACACTACTTTTCTTCTGTGTTGAGGACTATGGCTGTGCCTGTCTCCAACGTCAAACAAGATAACTTAAGATTGCATGTTGCCCAAACTGTCCTTACCTACCTCGGTACAGAGAGGCCTAGGTTGTTTTCCTTGCCTCTACGTTCTTCGATCTTTCACCCCTTGAAAACATCTGGTTATGAGTTGAGTGACTGACACGCCAGCACTTTCCAGTCACTTCGATTGTAGAACTCTGCCGTAGAGTTAGCGCTACATGAAATGATGCATGCGTGTCTGTCATCCAAGCTCAGTTCGACTCGGTGTACAGACGGAGTGGAGCCGTCGTTTCCGCCAGACGTGGTACCACTGTGTGCTTCATTTCACACCCTGTGTACAACAACACCGACTACAACGGGATGATGATAAAATTCTCTCGAGCTTCCAACCGCGTGAAGTGGTTAAAAATTCACGAGCTTCCGGCCGAGTACTCTTAGGCCATTGTCAAGTGGTGACTGTCTTCTGGTTCCTGCCGCCGTCCTTGCATAGCCGCGCTGCCTTTTGTGACGTTACCGGTGCTCGCTCCAGCCCCATACATGCCACTGTCTTGGTTGCACGCTCGCCGCGCCCGCTTCAACCTTTAAATGGTCGGGTCCCAAGCTGTGCTTAGCTGTAGGCCACCTTCATTGAGGGTGTCATCGTAAATTTTTATCTTGACTACTTCTTCTACAACGCTATCCCAGAAACTATTAGTCCGCGTCATAAAAGATGTGTAGTCGAATGCAATAAGATGCCCGTTTTCTAGAGCATGCTCTGCTATCGCTGATTTTTCAGGGTACCGAAGGCGAAAACATCACTCGTGTTCTACAAGGCGCTGTTCAATAGTAGGCACAGTTTGACATAAAACTGTCCACGCCAACACGGTATTTTACATAATCCTGATTTTCTAAACCCAGGATGCTTCGTGCTTCACACCCAGCATGAGGATAAAAACGCTATTGTGCTACTGGCGGATAAAAACAATGCGATTATTATATTTTTTCACACCCGAAAATCTCCAAGCTGTACCAGAAGTAACCATACATGATGGCATGAGCCATGTTAAAGAAGAGCGTTGCTCTTTTGAAGAACTTTGGATTGTCACCAGGAGTTAAACAATCATAAATTTAGACACCAGCACCTCCCCATTCGTATGGGCATAGTACATGAGGTAGGAAAGCCTTGCCTCCCGATAATAAATGACACTCACTGAAGTACGGACGGGCCAAATATCTGGCAGCATTATTGAAGCCTTCAGTGCAACACTGTACACACCACATCTAGAGCTCGTATGAGTTTGTGAAATTACTGAAGCACTTTCGACCCGAAAAAGATGACCTGCTGGAGAGCTTAGATGTATTCATTATTTGTCGCAGTGCACCCGAAAGCTTCATTGGCATATCTATATATGACGCAATAATTTGAGCCATAAATGGTGAGGTTCTTCCAGCACCCTCTCAGTGCTACTTACTTTCAGTGTGGTGGGTGTTTTTACGACCAAGTGGACGTTGTGGTTGTAGGACATGTCGTGCCACCAGAAACAGACAATCTATACATGGCATTTTTGAGGAAATGATTAGAGACAGTACGCCTCAAATCCAAACACTTTCACAGCTATGTGGATGACACTGTTACGTGTCCACATTCCATGGAATCCCTCGACAAATTTCTTGGACATGTCAACGCCATTCACGAGAACATAAAATTCAGTTTGGAGGTGGAGAAAGACGGCTGTCCTTTTTCATGGCCATCTGGGTACGGAAGAAACAAGATGGCACGTTAGGTCAGGTCATGTACAAGAAATCGACACACGCTGATCTGTATTTGCATGCATCTAGCTGGTACTTAAATGTTCAAATGTGTGTGAAATCTTATGGGACTTAACTGCTAAGGTCATCAGTCCCTAAGCTTACACACTACCCATGCCCGATGGAGGACTCGAACCTCCGCCGGGACTAGCTGGTACTAGTTTCGTTTTGTCAGACGGAAGTAAGACAATAACAACAGCAGCAGAAAATCCTGTAATGGGGTGGGATACGTCATGAACAGAAAGCTAAGGAAGGGATAGAAGTGCTGCGAATAGTTCAGTGATAGGATTACTATCACCAAAATCGACAGAAAACCAATGCCACCAACAGTACTTCAGTTGCACATGCCGACATCACAAGCAAAAGATGAAGAAACAGAGAAAATACATTACGATACTGAATGAGTAGTTCAGTATGCAAGGGGAAAGTAAAATCTAGTAATCCTGGGGGGGGGGGGGGGCTGGAATGCTTTAGTAGGGGACAGTATAGGTTAGTAATATGGAAGATAGAGGAGAGGGACCAAATACTTCTGCAATAAATTAGTAATAGCGAATACACTTTCAAAAATCACAAGGCAAGGTGGTATAGTACTTGGAAACGCGTAGAGGTATAAGAAAATTACAGCTGGATTACATCATTGTGACACACAGATTACTAAATAAAGTAGTGGCTGTAAAGCATACCCAGGATCAAATTTAGATTCAGACCACAATGAATTTTAAGAGAATCGTCAGGAAGAATCAATGTAGAAATGCGTGGGATACTGAGGTACTGAGGAATGATGAGACGCATTTAAAGTCATCCAACGCTGTTGGTACTCCGATAATGAATACCACCGTATGCTGCTCAGTTGAAGAGGCATGGACATAAATGAAAAAGGCAATCCAGAATGAGATTTTCACTTTGCAGCGGAGTGTGCGCTGATATGAAACTTCTTGGCAGATTAAAACTGTGTGCCCGACCGAGACTCGAACTCGGGACCTTTGCCTTTCGCGGACAAGTGCTCTAGCAACTGAGCTACCGAAGCAGTTCCAAACTTTACAGAAGCTCTCCTGCGAACCTTGCAGAACTAGCACTCCTTTCGCAGGAGAGCTTCTGTAAAGTTTGGAAGGTGGGAGACGAGATACTGGCAGAAGTAAAGCTGTGAGTACCGGGCGTGAGTCGTGCTTCGGTAGCTCAGTTGGCGAAAAAGGCAATCACGGAAGTTGGACAAATATATACGACACAAGGAAGTTGTTTAGAAACTTTGGATATAGAAGAAATACTTTAACTTATCAGCGAAAGAAGGGAGTACAAGAACGCCCAGGAAAAGAGAGGAATACGCAGTATAAATCCCTTAAGAATGAGATAAATGGAAAGCGCAGGGAAGATAAAGTGAAATGGCTGCAGGAAAAATGTGAAGATACCGAAAAAGAAAAGGTCGTCGGAAGGACAGATTCTGCGTATACAAAATTCAAAACAGTGAAATTAAAAGTAAAAGCGGTAACATTAAATGCCTAAGAGTTACTCTGCTGTTAAATGCAGAGGACAGAGATCCGATAAGGGGAAAGAGTACTGTGATTGTCTCCACAAGGGGGAGGAACTGTTTGATGATGTGATAGAGGAGATGGGTGTCGATATGGAAGACATACGGGGACCAGTATTAGAGTAGAACAGAACTTGCAGTCAAATAAGGCGAAAATCATAGATAACATTCTTTTGGAATTTCTGCAATCCTTTGGGGACTGCCAAGCTGACAAGAAAACGACTATTCAAGCTGTTATTTAAAATCTGTGAGACTGGACATCTCAGACTCTTGGTAATATGTCATCCACACGAGCCTGAAAAGAGCAAGGGCAGATAATTACGAAAACCATCGTAGTTAGCTTAAAGTCTCATCCATGTAAGCTGCGACCAGGAAGAATAAACAGAAGAATGGATAAGAAAATAGACTAACTGTTAGATAACTATCAGTTTAATCTTAGGAAAGGTAAAGGAACCAGACACGGATTTCTCAAGTTGTGCTTAATAATGGAAGCAAGACTTGAGGAAAATCAACATACGTTCCCACGGTACGTCAACCTAGAAGAAACTCTCGACAATGTAAAGTGGTGCGAGATGTTCAAAATTCTCAGAAAAATAGATGTAAACCATGGGAAAGACGGCTAGTATGCAGTAAGTAAAGAAACAAGTGGAAACAACCAGAAAGAAGAACGAAGGCTCGGATTAAACAGGGTGTAACACAGGGATGTTGCCCTTCGCCTCTATTTTTCGATTTGTGCATCTAAGGAGCAATGTGGGAATAAAATAAAAGTTCAAGAATGGGAATAAAATTCGGGATGAAAGGATATCAGTGATAACATTCGCTGATGACTCTGCTTTCCTCAGTGAAAGTGAAGTAAATGAAGTGAATGAGTACTGCTACTTTGGAAGCAAGATAACACTTAACGGACGACAGAAGGGAAAATAAAGAGTTGAATAGTACAGGTAAAGAGGATATTTATTATAAAATAAGTGTACTAGTAGTAAACATTGGTCTTAATGTAGGGAAGGAATTTCTAGAAGTACAATATGGACTTTGGAGAACCGCATAGGAAGAGATCCAGAGCGTCTGAGATGTTCATAGAAGGATGTTGAAAATTAGGTTGGTTACTGAGACCAAAAATGAGGAAGTTCTCCGCAGAATCGGCAAGGAAAGGACGGTAAGACGTGTGTGAAGACGTCAGGGAATATTTTCCATAGTACTAGAGATAGTTGTAGAGGGTTAAAGCTGTTAGGAGAGACAGACTGGAATATCGTAAGAGCTCAGATGGAAACCCAGTTCTAAGCAAAGAAGGTAAAGCAGAAAGGTGGAAGGAGTATATAGAGGGTCTATACAAGGGCAATGTACTTGAAGACAACAGTATGGAAATGGAAGAGGATGTAGATGAAGATGAAATGGGAGATACGATACTGCGTGAAGAGCTTGACAAAGCACTGAAAGACCTGAGTTGAAACAAGGCCTCTGGAGTAGACAACATTCCATTAGAACTACTGACAGCCTTGGGAAAGCCAGTCCTGACAAAACTCTACCATCTGGTGAGCAAGATTTATGAGACTGGCGAAATACCCTCAGACTTCAAGAAGAATATAATAATTCCAATCCCAGAGAGAGCAGGTGTTGGCAGATGTGAAAATTACCGAACTATCAGTTTAGTAAGTCACAGCTGCAAAATACTAACGCGAATTCTTTACAGACGAATGGAAAAACTGGTAGAAGCCGACCTTGGGGAAAATCAGTTTGGATTCCGTAGAAATGTTGGAACACGGGAGCAATACTGACCCTACGACTTATCTTAGAAGAAAGATTAAGGAAAGTTAAGCCTACGTTTCTAGCATTTGTAGACTTAGAAAAAGCTTTTGACAATGTTGATTGGAATACTCTCTTTTAAATTCTGAAGTTGGCAGGGGTAAAATACAGGGAGCGAAAGACTATTAACTATTTGTTCAGAAAGCAGATGGCAATTATAAGAGTCGAGGGGTATGAAAGGGAAGCAGTGGTTGGGAAGGGAGTGAGACAGGGTTCTAGCCTATCCCCGATGTTATTCAATCTGTGTATTGAGCAAGCAGTAAAGAAACAAAAGAAAATTTCGGAGTAGGTATTAAAATCCATGGAGAAGAAATAAAAACTTTGAGGTTCGCCGATGACATTGTAATTCTGTCAGAGACAGCAAAGGATTTGGAAGAGCAGTTGAACGGAATGGACAGTGTCTTGAAAGGAGGGTATAAGATGAACATCAACAAAAGCAAAACGAGGATAATGGAATGTAGTCGAATTAAGTCGGGTGATGCTGAGGGAATTAGATTAGGAAATGAGACACTTAAAGTAGCAAAGGAGTTTTGCTATTTGGGGAGCAAAATAACTGATGATGGTCGAAAAAGAGAGGATATAAAATGTAGACTGGCAATGGCAAGGAAAGCATTTCTGAAGAAGAAAAATTTGTTAACATCGAGTATAGATTCAAATGTCAGGAATTCGTTTCTGAAAGTATTTGTATGGAGTGTAACCATGTATGGAAGTGAAACGTGGACGATGTATAGTTTAGACAAGAAGAGAATAGAAGCTTTCGAAATGTGGTGCTACAGAAGAATGCTGAAGATTAAATGGGTAGATCACGTAAATAATGAGGAGGTATTGAATAGAATTGGGGAGAAGAGGAGGTTGTGGCACAACTTGACTAGAGGAAGGGATCGGTTGGTAGGACATGTTCGGAGACATCAAGGGATCACCAATTTAGTATTGGAGGGCAGCGTAGAGGGTAAAAATCGAACAGGGAGACCAATAGATGAATACACTAAGAAGATTCAGAAGGATGTAGGCTGCAGTAGGTACTGGGAGATTAAGAAGCTTGCACAAGATAGAGTAGCATGGAGAGTTGCATCAAACCAGTCTCTTGACTGAAGACCACAACAACAACAACAACAGTTAGAAAGGTGAGTCCAAGTGTTATTATAAGTTGAAGAAGTTGTCATATGAGGGAAAGTCGTAGCAGGACGCATCAAACCAGTCAGAGGACCGATGACTCAAAAAATAAAAGAATAACACGTCTGACGAACCTGTATTTAATACGTGTAAGAGCAATGCAGCTGGGATATGCCAACTGAGGTTAAAAAAGGAAATGAGCAATGTGAGTTAGCATTCGAATATTCTACGGGTGTCGAGCAACAGCAGAGATTACCAACGTGCCAGTTAAAAGTAGTGATATAGCAGCACAAAGAAGATAACCTATTTCTGATGAATTTCAGGTACTTATAAAAATGATCTCTTTATAAGGCAAAATTGACAGGCATCTTATAAGGTACAGGGTGGACAAAATGAAACTGACCTAGAATGACAATTCATGCTTTTTAAGATAGGTAACCCAGCTTATAGATCCGCTCCTGGAGCAAATGATGTAAGCTGGGTTGCCTATCTTAACGTGTATGAAATATTTCCGGAGCCAGTTTTATTTGGCCAAACTCTGTGTTTGTTCAGGGGGCCTGCCGTCTCGAAATATATCTAATAATATTCTCTTAAGCTTTTGGGTGATACGATTAGTGTTACACACTAAGATATAACGACGTCGTGTCGCTCGGTGATGAGGTGGCGCGGCTGCGGGTGCCCTGGCAACAGGCCAAAGGAAAGCTAATGGCCTGAGCGAGATTAGCCGTCCAGAGGATGGGTGGGTCGCCTGCTTCAGGCCGACGAGATAAAACGGTGCGGCGACTGCATCAGGGTAAGTACCCCCCAAAACACAGCGCCATTGGAATATCAACTGAGAAATAATTTCCGCCACTGCCAGCGTCTTTCAGTAGATCATTCTTAAAGGTGAGTGCTCAGTCTAGGGGATGTTCTCTGACACAGGCACCCTCAGCTACCTGGTTAAGTGGAATTTGAAATTGGAGGAAACTACTGTAATCATTCACTAGCTTTTGCAATATTCTGTACAAAATTTGTGGTAGGTAATGGGGCAATCAAAGAGTAGATACCTTATATTTGGTACATTCAGAACATACGAGGAAACTTCAAGAGGAAAGATATTATGGCATTATTATGTCATGTCAAGTACATGATACTGAATGGTGCACTACATTTCACTATGTCACAGATACAAGACAGTATTTTTCAACGTGAAGTCTCTTCAAACAAAGATCTGACCGTTCTATCAGTCGTTCAGATCCTCGACGATAGAAATCCGCCCCTTGGTCACGGAGCTATTCGGGAACCGCTGTGTGAAAGTCCTTGCCGTCGGAAAAACCTGCGACTGCTGCGATATAGCTAGTCCTCGATTACCTGGACATTGCCGACTATGGTCTATGTCGATGGCCTTCCTTCCCGCTTAGCAACACTCACGTTTCTGTGTCCTTGGTAAAATTGTTGGCACCATTTCAGTACGCCTGGACCCGACACTGCATTGGGTTCATATACTGCCAGAATTTTCCAATGAGTCTATGTGGAATTTAAACGTTTTATCGACAAGAATCGTACTGTCTGTCGTAATTAGAAGCGCGTTTCCAGTTGCCTCACCAATTCGCTCCCACACTGTGATGCACCTGTTATCCGTATCGTCCAGAACTGTGTCTGCAGGAAACCCAGAAATGAGCTGTCTTCTGACAATGAGACAATTCTGTTGCGCAATGGTTGTAGCGGGCACGACATGTGGAACCTACTTCCTCAAGTCGCTTTGCACATTGTCCATATCGTACAGAATGTGAAAAAGTCTGCGCTGCAACTCTCCCTATCATACGAATTTCTCCTTCTGAAAATTGCTTGATATCCAGGGCGTAGGGACAGCCCGCGTAACTAAATAAATGATCATGAAATTATTACGCGAAATTATACTGGAGTAGACCTATAGGGAACAGCCGTGTATCTTGTGTGTCGAAATAAAATACTCGTATTTATTCAGACAGAGACACGCTCTGTCGTTTATCCTACCGCTCATTTGGCCTACAGTTTCTAATAATTGGCAATCGAACTGGTCACGGATAAGAATAAAAAAAAGTCGCAGGTAATAGTATTTAACACAGTCAATATATGTGCGGTTTAGTGCTCCGTCAGAGTAATACCAAAACATGTGTAATATCACAGACAAATACTTCATGATGCTTTTCAATTAAGGAAAGTTCTTGCATCCACATGGATGAAACCCACCTGCTCTGTGATATAGCAAAATATGGGGGGGGGGGGGGGGGGGAATATATCTCCTTAAGCAATCTCGCCAGTAGAGTTATTCATCATTCAGACACACACACACACACATACACACACTCACACACACAAAACAGCAGTTACAAGACATTGTAGCGTTGATTAAAATGCATCATAGTATGAATTAAAACTCCTTAAGCAATCTCGCCAGTAGAGTTATTCATCATTCAGACACACACACACACACACACACACACACACACACACACACACACACACACACACACACACACACATACACACACTCACACACACAAAACAGCAGTTACAAGACATTGTAGCGTTGATTAAAATGCATCATAGTATGAATTAAAACGTTAAAATATTGTTAACAACGGTGGTGTAGTGCTGCTGTTTCAGTTCCATTCTCAACAGCTGCGTATTTCAATATTTTTAGATCATCATCATCATCATCATCATTTAAGACTGATTATGCCTTTCAGCGTTCAGTCTGGAGCATAGCCCCCTTATACAGTTCCTCCATGATCCCCTATTCAGTGCTAACATTGGTGCCTCTTCTGATGTTAAACCTATTACTTCAAAATCATTCTTAACCGAATCCAGGTACCTTCTCCCCGTTCTGCCCCGACTCCTCTTACCCTCTACTGCTGAATCCATGAGTCTCTTGGGTAACCTTGCTTCTCCCATGCGTGTAACATGACCCCACCATCTAAGCCTGTTCGCCCTGACTGCTACATCTATAGAGTTCATTCCCAGTTTTTCTTTGATTTCCTCATTGTGGACACCCTCCTGCCATTGTTCCCATCTACTAGTACCTGCAATCATCCTAGCTACTTTCGTATCCATAACCTCAACCTTGTTGATAAGGTAACCTGAATCCACCCAGCTTTCGCTCCCATACAACAAAGTTGGTCGAAAGATTGAACGGTGCACAGATAACTTAGCCTTGGTACTGACTTCCTTCTTGCAGAAGAGAGTAGATCGTAGCTGAGCGCTCACTGTATTAGCTTTGCTACACCTCGCTTCCACTTCCTTCACTATGTTGCCATCCTGTGAGAATATGCATCCTAAGTACTTGAAACCACCTGTTCTAACTTTGTTCCTCCTATTTGGCACTCAATCCGTTTATATTTCTTTCCCACTGACATTACTTTCGTTTTGAAGATGCTAATCTTCATACCATAGTCCTTACATTTCTGATCTAGCTCTGAAATATTACTTTGCAAACTTTCAATCGAACTGCCATCACAACTAAGTCATCTGCATATGCAAGGCTGCTTATTTTGTGTTCACATATCTTAATCTCACCCAGCCAGTCTATTGTTTTCAACATATGATCCATAAACAATATGAACAACAGTGGAGACAGGTTGCAGCCTTGTCTTACCCCTGAAACTACTCTGAACCATGAACTCAATTTACCGTCAACTCTAACTGTTGCCTGACTATCCGTGTAAAGACCTTTAATTGCTTGCAAAAGTTTGCCTCCTATTCCATAATCTTGTAGAACAGACAATAACTTCCTCCTAGGAACCCGGTCATATGCCTTTTGTAGATCTATAAAGCATAGATACAATTCCCTGTTCCACTCATAACACTTCTCCATTATTTGCCGTAAGCTAAAGATCTGGTCCTGACAGCCTCTAAGAGGCCTAAACCCACACTGATTTTCATCCAATTGGTCCTCAACTAATACTCGCACTTTCCTTTCAACAATACCTGAGAAGATTTTACCCACAACGCTGATTAAAGAGATACCTCTGTAGTTGTTACAATCTTTTCTGTTTCCATGTTTAAAGATTGGTGTGATTACTGCTTTTGTCCAGTCTGATGGAATCTGTCCCGACTCCCAGGCCATTTCAATTATCCTGTGTAGCCATTTAAGACCTGACATTCCACTGTATTTGATGAGTTCCGACTTAATTTCATCCACTCCAGCCGCTTTATTACATTGCAATCTATTGACCATTTTTTCCACTTCCTCAAATGTGATCCTATTTCCATCATCATTCCTATCCCATTCTACCTCGAAATCTGAAACATTACTGATCGCATTTTCACCTACATTGAGCAACTCTTCAAAATATTCCCTCCATCTGCCCAAGGCATCCACAGGATTCACCAGCAGTTTTCCTGACCTGTCCAAAATACTTGTCATTTCCTTCTTACCTCCCTTTCGAAGACTGCTAATTACACTCCAGAATGGTTTTCCAGCAGCTTGACCCATAGTCTCCAACCTGTTTCCAAAGTCTTCCCATGATTTCTTCTTGGATGCTGCAATTATCTGTTTGGCTTTGTTTCTTTCTTCAACATAACTTTCTCTGTCTACCTGGGTTCTGGTATGTAGCCATTTTTGATACGCCTTCTTTTTCCTTTTACAGGCTGCCTTGACTGTATCATTCCACCAAGCTGTTTGCTTCATCCTACTTTTACACACTACTGTTCCAAGACATTCTTTAGCCACTTCTAGTACTGTGTCCCTGTACCTTGTCCATTCCTTTTCCAATGACTGTAATTGACTACACTCAACTAACTGGTACCTTTCTGAGATCGCTGTTATGTACTTGTACCTGATTTCCTTATCCTGAAGTTTCTCCACTCTTATCCTCCTACATATGGACCTGACCTCCTGCACTTTCGGCCTCACAATCCCAATTTCACTGCAGATTAAATAATGATCAGTGTCATCAAAGAATCCCCTGAATACACGTGTGTCCCTCACAGCCTTCCTGAATTCCTGATCTGTTATTATATAGTCAATGACAGATCTGGTTCCCCTGCCTTCCCAAGTATACCGGTGAATGTTCTTATGTTTAAAAAAGGAGTTTGTGATTACTAAGCTCATACTGGCACAGAAATCCAAGAGTTGTTTCCCGTTCCTGTTGGCCTCCATATCCTCTCCAAATTTACCCATAACCTTTTCATACCCTTCTGTTCGATTTCCAATCCTGGCGTTAAAATCACCCATGAGCAGAACACTGTCCTTGTCCTTTACTCTAACAACTACATCACTGAGTGCCTCATAAAAACTATCCATCTTATCTTGATCTGTCCCTTCACAATGCGAATATACTGACACAATCCTAATTTTCTTGCTAGACACTGTCAAATCTATCCACATCAGTCGTTCGTTTACATACCTTATTGCAACTACACTGGGTTCCATTTCTTTCCTGATGTAAAGCCCTACACCCCATTGTGCTATTCCTGCTTTGACTCCTGACAAGTAGACCTTGTATTCTCCCACTACCTCTTCTTTCTCACCCCTTACCCGAATGTCACTAACAGCTAAAACATCCAGCCTCGTCTTACTTGCAGCCTCTGCCAGCTCTACCTTCTTCCCAGAGTAGCCCCCATTGATATTAATAGCTCCCCATCTCATTACCATTTGTTTGCCAAGTCGTATCTTAGGAGTCCCTGGTTTGTCAGTTAGAGGTGGGACTCCGTCACCTCCAAAGGTCCGAGGCATTTTGCTCTGATTGTTGCCAGCATCATATTTAAAGTACCAGGGAAGCAGGTTGCTAGCCTTACTTGCCCCGAGTCCCATGGGGTTTTACCCCTAACGGCTGAGGGACTAACCGGTGGATTTGGTAGTCTTTGCCGTATGAGCACAAAGGTGACCACGACTCAGAATATGTCCGAGATGCCCAGCCTTATTCCAAAGTAACTGGTATCCCGACTGTCGGGACCACTTACTTGGCCACTCATACGTTGCCCGTGGTTCATGAACTAGGACATGACTACAGGAACCCACACCATGAACCACAAAATATTTTTAGAAATTTTGTGAAATTGTCTGTGAATAAAATTATCTCTTTAGGTGAAATTTGAATCTGGCATGCTGTATTAGTAATTGCTGTACCTAGTTACTGTTCAGAGTAGAGGAACTATGTTGCAACAGGCAAAATCATTTAAATGAACTTGGTAACTCATATATTATTCAAATTTCAAACTGACAAAGGTGAGAATCTGATTCTATCCTGTGAACGATACGAAAAAGGCATATTATCGGAACATTGCATCCATGGAGTTACAGTCCATGCAATCAGCCACGCGTTTACTTTAGTATCTCCATTCATAAGCACCACCCTCTCCATCTGACTGAATCTCTTCCTAAGATCAATGGGTGACTTACTATGCCCATCGCAACATTCTCCCACTCCAAGTTACAGGAGGGTAAAGACAACCCCAACGACAAATGAAAACACTATAGCAAATCTAATATTATCGAGAAATATTTTACATTACGTCTGCAGCTTTTGTGTTACAAGTTGTGCAGATAACACCATTTTGCGGCCATTACTTGCATCAGAAATAGAGACCACCCAGCATTTCAGTGAATGTAGCGGGCTGATATGAAACTGAAACACCCACAGTGCTCGTGCGTGTACGCGACGGAGGTTTCGCATTCGTAAGAGATATGGCAATGTCGAGAGAATGTCAGTCATCATAACATTTTTAAGTGGCGTATTATTTTACGCTTTATTATGTCACTTTCCTGTCTGAATGTTCGGTAAAAAATGTAAAACTGATTTTAAACTAACTTCGCGCTGAGCTACACTCTTGAAATTTTAAAAGTAGCTCAGAGCTGGACTTCTTTTCGTTTTGAATCATCATATTTATGACTGGTTTGATACGGCCCGCCACGAATTTTTCTCCTGCGCCAACCTCTCCATCTCAGAGTATCACCTCCCACCAAAGTCCTCAATTGTTTATTGTATGTATTCCAATCTTTGACTCTACAGATTTTACTCTATGCAGCTCCCTTCAGCACCACAGAAGCTTTCCCGTGATGTCTTAACAGATGTTCTATCATCCTGACTCTTCTTCTTGTCACTGTTTCCCATATATTCCTTTCCTCCCCGATTCTCTGGGGAACCCCTCGTCATTCCTTACCCTATCATTCCACCTAATTTTGAACATTCTTCTGTAGCACAAGATCTCAGACGCTTCTATACCCTTCTGTTCCGGTTTTCCCACAGACCATGTTTCACTACCACACAATGCTGTGCTCCAAACGTACATTCTCAATTTCTTACTGAAATTAAGGCCTATGTTTGATAACAGTAGATTTCTCTTGGCCAGTGTGCCCTTCTTGCCAGTGGTAGGCTGCTTTCGATGCCGTCATTGCTCCGTTCGTCATGGGTTATTTTGTTGCCTAGGTAGCAGAATTTCTTAACTTCATCTACTTCCTGATCAACAAGCCTGATGTTAAGCTTCTCGCTGTTCTCATTTCTGCTATACCTCATTACTTTCTCCTTCCTTCGATTTACTCCCAGTACATTTCTGTACTCATTAGACTGTTCATTCCATTCAGTAGCTCATGTAATTCTTCTTCGGCGTCACTGAGGGTAGCAATGTCATCAGAGAATGTTACCACTTATATCATTTCACCTTGCATTTTATTTCTACTTTTGCACCTTTCTTTAAATTCTGTCATTGCTTCTTCGATGTACAGATTGAACAGTAGGGGCGAAAGATTAAATCCCTGTTCTCCTTCTTTTTAATCCAAGAACTTCGTTCTTGGTTTTGCACTCTTATTGTTCTCTCTTGGCTCTTGTACGTATGTATATTATGAGTCTTCCCTATAGCTTATCCTTACTTTTCTCAGAATTTTAAACATCTTGATCCATTTCACAAGGTCGACAGCTTCTTCCAGGTCAACAAGTCCTATGAACGCGTCAGCATTATTCATTAGTCTTGCTTCCATTATCATTCGCAACGTCAGAATTGCCCCTCTGGAGCTTTTGACTTTCCTAAAGCCAGACTGATCGTCATCTAACACATTCTCAATTTTCTTTTTCATTCTTCTGTATATTATCCTTGTAAGCAGCTTGGATGCATGAGCTGTTAAGCTGATCGTGCAATAATTGTCCCACTTGTCGGCTTTTACAATCTTCGGAATTGTGTGGATGATGTTTTTCCGAAAGTCAGATTCACCAACGTGTATAGTCACTTTGATGCCACTTCCCACGATGATTTTAGAATCTCTGGTGGAATTTTATCTGTCCCTTTTCTCTTATTTGATCACAAGTCTTCCAATGCTCTTTTAAATTCCGATTCTAAAACTGGAGCCCTTATTTCTTCTACATCGACTCCTGTTTCTTCCTCTTCTATCAAATCAGATAAGTCTTCCCCTCATAGAGGTCATCATCGTATTCCTTTCACCTATTCGCTCTCTCCACTGCATTTAACGGTGGAATTTCCGTTCCACCCACAATTTTATCACCTTTGCTTTTAATTTCACCGAAGGATGTTTCGACTTTACTATATGCTGAGTCAGTCGTTCCGACGAGCATTTCTTTTTCGTTTTCTTCATACTTTTCAGCAGCCGCTTCACCTTAGCTTACCTGCGCTTCATATTTATTTCATTTCTAAGTGATTATATTTTCGTGTTCCAGAATTTCCCTGAACATTTTTGTCCTTCCTTCTTTCATCGATCGCTTCAAGTTGTTCTTCTGTTACCCATGGTTTTCTGGCAGTTACCTTCTTCGTACCTACGTTTTTCTTCCCAACTTCTGTGAATGGTCTTTTAGAGCTGTAAATTCCTCTTAAACGAACTGTCTACTGAGTTATTGCTTATTGCAGTATCTGTAGAGAACTTAAAGTATATTTCTTCATACCTTAGTGCTTCCTTACCCAATTTCTTTGCACATTGATTCTTCCTGGCTATTCTGTTGTATGTCAACCGAATCCTCATTACTAAATTGTGATCTGAGTCTATATCTGCTCCTGCGTATGCCTTAGAATCCACTATCTGATTTCAGAATATCTGCCACACCATGATATAATCTAACCGAAAACTTCTCTTATCTCCTGGCATGTTCCATGTATATCTCTTCCTTTTATGATTATTGAACAGAGTACTCGCTGTCTCTAGCCGAAATTTATTGCATAACTCAATTAGTCCTTCTCATCTCTCATTTCTAGTACCAAGCACATATTGTAGAGTAACCCTTTCTACTACTCCTTCCCCTACGACTGCATTCCATTCCCCCATGACTATTAGATTTTCGCCTCCATTTACGTACTGTATTATCCGTTAAATGTCCTCATATACTTTCTCTAACTCTTCATCTTCGGCTTGCAATGTCGGCACGTATATCGGAACTGTTGTTGTCTTTGTTGGTTTGGTGTCGAGTCTGATGAGAACTACTTATCACTGAGCAGTTCGCGGTGACTCACTCTCTGTCATAGCTTCCTATTCATAATGAATTCTGTTCCCGTTACACCGTTTACTGCTGCTGTTGATTTTCCCTACTCTCATATGACCATAAATCCTTGTCTTCTATGTGGTGTCACCGCCAGACACCACACTTGCTAGGTGGTAGTTTAAATCGGCCGCGGTCCATGTAGTACATGTCGGACCCGCGTGTCGCCACTGTGATCGCAGACCTAGCGCCACCACCAAGGCAGGTCTCGTGATACGAGAGTGGACTCGACCCCAGTTGTACGAGAACCAAGCTACCGCCCAGTTGTACGCGAACCTAGCTATCGCCCAGTTGTACGAAGCCTTTCTCTCTCATTAGCCGAGAGACAGAATAGCCATCAGAAGTTAATGGCTACGAACTAACAAGGAGCCATTTGTATCAGTGCCTATAGCTTACGAGTATTCAAGAGAGATGTATTCCAAGGAATAAATAAAAGTTAAGTAAAAAGCATCTACATACTTTTCTTCGTATTCATTTATAAGTTCTCATGTTCCAGACTTCACGCCCGTCTGCTGTATGCCGTGCACTATCGGCTACCGCGTTAGTCAAGCTTTCTTTTTCAGCTAAACTTCACTGTGTCGGTCCAGCTATCGATACTACATATGGCGACGAGATAAAGAGTTTGTATTACTTCGTTTGTTTGCTTCATTGGCGCCGTTTTAAAGATTTCTGATTGCTTACATTTATTTGTGTCATGGCTTCGCCACATTCTCCAGATGTACTGTCCGAATTTTATCGCTTGCAGACTCAGCAGACGCAGGCGTTACTGGATGCCCTTGGACAGCTCGTCCAGGGTCAACGTACCATTCAAACCGATGCGGCCGCCGCCGTTTCTTCGCTACCGCTGCCACTGAACGCTGTTGCACCTCCCTTTCGACCATACGTGGCAGCCGACGAGACCTGGCAAGAGTGGTCTCGTCAGTTCGCCTTTCACATGGCTGCCTACAGAATTCAAGGTAATGAGCGGCAGCCGTTTTTGCTTTCTTGTGTCGGTGTGTCCACATACCGTGTGATAGTGAAATTGTTTCCCCGACGCGACGTAGCAACTCTGTCATACGAGGAAATTTTGTCTGCATTAGATGCCTATTTCAAAGAAACAGTTAATGTGGTTGCAAAACGGTATACGTTTTTTCGTACAAAACGTACGGCCGGTCAAACTAATAGGGAGTGGGTAGCAACATTGCAAGGACTTACTAGGGACTGTGCCTTTGAATGTGACTGTGGTCTTTCTTATTCAGATACAATGGTGCGTGATGCAATTGCACAGAACGTTTCTGATGTTCGCATACGGGAGCAAATTTTGAAACTAGTTAATCCCTCCCTTCAACAAGTGATAGACATATTGGATAGACAGGACACACTGGACTGTGCTCAGGAATCTTTTGAAACTTCGCCAGCCGTGTGTAACATTAACCGGCCCGCTGGACGCGCTCTGCGACCCGGTAACCGGGCCTCGCGAACGGCGACACAGCGACCGCCGCGTGCTACGCCAGGTGTGCCGCGCCAGCCCACAACTGCAGTGAAATCATGCCCGCGGTGTGCTACTAGACATTCGCGTGAACATTGCCCGTCCCGCCAAGCTATTTGCTTTTTCTGCAATAAGAAAGGACATGTTCAAAGTGTTTGCCAGAAAAAGCTCAGATCAGACAATCACGATCATTCCAGGCCCTTTGCTTCGCGCCGGAATCGAACCAAGGACACTCAGGCTCGTGGACCTTCGCCTATGGACATTCATGTCGTTAATTCCACTTCGTACAGTGACACTTTCTCTAACAGTGACTGTGTTCGTCCCACAAACACTGTGCGTCGACGTCGCCGGAAATCACGTCAATTAGCAAGTGATTCTGTACCAGCGTCTATTCAAATTGCACAAAACAGTCGCTCTTGTCGTCAGCAGGACAATAAACTTTTTGTGGACTTAGACTTTGAAGGCAAAGTGATACCATTCCAGCTCGATACCGGAGCTGCAGTTTCATTGCTCAATCATGACACGTACAAACAACTGGGCAAACCTCCGTTGCGTGCCGCAAATGTTAAGCTAACTACATATTCCGGACAGAAAATTCCTGTGTTAGGACAGTGCAGCCTTCTTGCAACATTCAAGGGACAAACAAAACTTGTGTCATTTTACGTTCTTCGTTCTTCTTCTGCTGTGAATTTGTTTGGGCTAGATTTATTTAAGTTGTTTAACATGTCTATTGTAAATCAGGTCCTATCTGTGAATCAGACTGTGCCTACAGACAGTGTTTCCCGGCTGTGTGACGAATTTGCAGACATTTTTGCACCGGGCTTAGGTTGCGCTAAAAACTATGAAGCACATTTAGAACTGAAGGTAAACGCGCAACCGAAATTTTTCAGGGCGCGCAATGTTCCCCACGCATTGCGTGATGAGGTCGCACGAACGTTACACGATCTCGAATCACAGGGTGTAATTGAACGTGTGCAAGCTTCTCTCTGGGCCTCACCCTTAGTAATTTTGCCAAAACCTTCCGGAAAATTGAGACTTTGCGTGGACTTCAAGGCCACAGTGAATCCACAGCTAGTGACTGCTACTTTTCCTTTGCCCCGCCCGGAAGATCTTTTTGCTATTTCCTTTGCCCCGCCCGGAAGATCTTTTTGCTAAACTGTGCCCGGGAAAATATTTTTCAAAGTTGGACCTAGCCGATGCGTACTTGTAAATACCGGTGGACGACGAATCCCAGCGCGTATTGGTGGTTAACACGCATCTTGGATTGTACCGCTTCAAAAGACTGCCATTCGGGTGTGCATCCGCCCCTGCCTTGTTTCAGCAATATTTACAAACTGTTTGTGCGTCGGTCCCTACTACAGCAAACTATCTGGACGATATAGTGATCTCCGGACAGACAGAAGAAGATCATCTTGCGAACTTACGAACATTATTTCAGGTCTTGCGGCAAAATGGTCTTCGCTTGAGGAAGGACAAATGTGTGTTTTTTGCTCGTGACTTACCATACCTGGGACATGTCATTAATGCCCAAGGCATACATCCAAGTCCAGAGCACCTCCGTGCCATACACGATTTGCCTTCCCCTCAAAATCTGAAACAGCTACAGAGTGTGTTGGGTAAAATTAACTATTATCATAAATATGTGCGCAATGCCTCTTCCATTTCAGCTCCGCTTCATCGCTTACGCCGTAAAGGTGTTCCGTTCGTCTGGACGGCGGAATGTGAACGCGCCTTTCGCCAGTTGAAATCGGCGTTGCTTTCTAATACTTGCCTTACGCCATTCGATCCCCAGAAACCCCTTTTGTTGATGGTAGATGCATCGGATTTCGGGATCGGTGCTGTACTTGCGCACAAAGTTGGCTCCCATGATCGCCCTATTGCCTTTGCGTCCAAATTGCTCTCGTCTGCGCAAAGAAATTATTCACAGATAGAGAAAGAAGCTTTGGCTCTCGTGTTTGGTGTTACTAAGTTCCATGATTTCTTGTATGGTCGTCACTTTACCATCATCACAGACCACAAACCTTTGACATCGCTTTTTCATCCGTCCAAGCCTGTACCTCCACGTACAGCGCAGAAATTCATTCGCTGGTCTATTTTCCTCTCGCAGTACCGCTACGATATCTTGTATCGGTCCACTGCTCAGCACGGAATCGCCGATGCGTTATCCCGTTTGCCTGTTGCTGAGGATAAAGCATTCGATTCTTCCGAACTTGCTTGCATGTTCATTGATTCGGAAACCGATGAAGTGGTCGAATCGTTTCCGATTGATTTTCGTCGTGTCGCTACAGCCACAGCTGCTGACCCTGTCCTTGCTACTGTTTTACGTTTTGTTGCTACGCAATGGCCTTTGTCAAAGTCTCGGATCGAGGATCCGTTGGTTCGCCGATTTTTTGCTCACAAGGAGAGACTTTTTGTTCGACGTGGTGTTTTGTTGTTGCGTTCTGATAATGATCAGTCCAGAGTCGTGGTCCCACGTCGTTACAGTCCTCTGTTTTACGGCTTCTTCACCAAGGACATTGGGGTATAGTGCGAACGAAACAACTTGCTCGTCAGCACTGTACTTGGTTCGGAATCGATGCTGCGATTACGAATATGTGTTCTTCGTGCCCGGCGTGTGCCGAACAACAGTCCGCGCCGCCGCGGAAAGTCTTTGCGTGGCCAAAAGCCACTTCCCCTTGGCAACGCTTGCACATTGATTTTGCTGGTCCATTCTGGAATGCTCGATGGTTGGTTCTGGTCGACGCCTTCAGTAATTTTCCTTTTGTTGTTCGGATGTCTTCCACGACGTCCTCCGCCACCATCCAAGCGTTGTCAGCTATCTTTTGCATTGAAGGTCTTCCGCAGACTATTGTTTCCGACAATGGCCCACAATTCATGTCCGCAGAATTTCAGTCATTCTGCCAGGCCAATGGTATTCAACATCTGACATCCGCGCCGTTTTCGCCTCAGTCCAACGGTGCCGCTGAACGGTTGGTCCGGACTTTCAAGTCACAGATGTTGAAATTGCAAGAGTCGCATTCTCGGGAGGACGCATTGTTGCTCTTTTTGTCTTCGTATCGCTCTCAGCCCCGAGATGGTCGCTCGCCGGCTGAGTTGCTCCACGGTCGTCCTCATCGCACCTTGATGTCTTTGCTGCATCCGCCGCATCAGGTTCCTGCGCAGCGGCAGACTCCTGCTTTTGCTCCAGGCGACGTTGTATTTTATCGCAACTATCGAGGTTCACGGCGTTGGCTCGCAGGGCGCATTCTTCGCTGCCTCGGCCGCGCGATGTATTTGGTTTTGGGGGCCTCTGGTGAGGTGCGTCGGCATCTCAATCAGCTGCGCCTCTGTCGTCGCTCGGGTTCTGCCGCTCCCCGTCTGCTTTCAGCGACGGTGCCGTCCGGTCAGCGCCCTGGGGACCCATCTACTGGCTCGCCTCATCCCCAGGTGTTGCCGACGATGCCTTCCATTTTGCCCCATGGCGACGCGCCGCCGCCGCCGCCGCAGCAGCAGCAGCCGCCGGCGCCGACCGCATTCGACGCTTCGTTGCAGCCGCCAGGCGCCTCCCAGGGTCACGCGCCGCCGATCGCTTCCCGTGACCAGCTGTCCTCCGCCATGGAACTCCAGCCCGCTCCGGACCACATGACGTCATCGCGCGTCGGCTACCCCGACGCCATGGAAATAGACCCTTCGGTCCCTCATGTCTTCTCACGGGCGCATACACCGCATGTTGACGTGCACCCTGGACTAGTTTTGCAGGCGTTTCCTAGCTCCCCTCGGACCGGATGGCCGGGTGCGGGTGGCACAGCCTCGCCTGTTGTTAGGCTCCCCACCTCATCGCATACGTCAACATGTGGTCCTCCCCACGGCGGGCGGAAGCCTTATCTCACGACCGTTCGCCGATTTGCGGGGGAGGAATGTGGTGTCACCGCCAGACACCACACTTGCTAGGTGGTAGTTTAAATCGGCCGCGGTCCATGTAGTACATGTCGGACCCGCGTGTCGCCACTGTGATCGCAGACCTAGCGCCACCACCAAGGCAGGTCTCGTGATACGAGAGTGGACTCGACCCCAGTTGTACGAGAACCAAGCTACCGCCCAGTTGTACGCGAACCTAGCTATCGCCCAGTTGTACGAAGCCTTTCTCTCTCATTAGCCGAGAGACAGAATAGCCATCAGAAGTTAATGGCTACGAACTAACAAGGAGCCATTTGTATCAGTGCCTATAGCTTACGAGTATTCAAGAGAGATGTATTCCAAGGAATAAATAAAAGTTAAGTAAAAAGCATCTACATACTTTTCTTCGTATTCATTTATAAGTTCTCATGTTCCAGACTTCACGCCCGTCTGCTGTATGCCGTGCACTATCGGCTACAGCGTTAGTTTAGCGTGCCTTTCTTTTGGCTACTACTGTGTGGCGTAACAGTCTTGCTACGTCATTACATTCTATACATTTCACTTCACTGACCCGCTCTATATCTAGATTAAGCCTTTGCATTTCCCTTTTCAGATTTTCTTGCTTCCCTACCTTGTTCAAACTTCTGACATTCCAGGCCCCGAGTCGTAGAACGTTATCCTTTCGTTGGTTATTAAATTTTTTCTCATGGCCACCTCCTCCTTGGCAGTCCCCACCCGGAGATCCGATTGGAGGACTAGTTCGGAATCTTTTGCCTATGGAGAGATCATCATTATACTTTCAATTACAGGCCACATGTCCTGTGGATACACACATTGCGTCTTCAGTGCGGTAGTTTTCATTGCCTTCTGCATCCTCATGCCGTTGATCATTGCATTCGTCTGCCTTTAGTGGGAGTTTCCCACCTCAAGGGCAAGAGAGTTCTCTGAACCTGGGTCTGCTCCTCCGCTCTCTCTGACAAGGCCGTTGGTTGGAAGTCTTCGCTTGCCGCTGCTGATTTTTTTTTATCCAAAAATTAAGTGGTGGCAGGGATCCAGCGGGGGTCCAAGGCCGTTTTGATTACTAATCAAAGACACTACCGCTAGACCACTGTATAGCGCTCATTTAGCTTCGACATACTGCATTCACGACACAGAACATTACTGCGTCCGCGACTGACCCTTGCGACGTTTTGAGGACACTGCATTGATACAGTTCATGGTCATATAGTACAGCGCAATTTGCAGTTATGGCTAACATTAGCAGTTATGTTCAGGCATGCATTTTCTCGAGGTAGACATACTTTTATCCAACCCCTGTATATGGGTCGAAGGACACGGACAAGAAGCAGCAGGTTGGGAGTGACAGAGGTTATACCATCTCCCCTATGTGCTTCAACCAGTACGCTGAGGGAGACGTGAATGAAACGTAGAAGTTTAGAAAGGGAATTAAAATTCAAGGAGGAATAATTGAAATATTGATGTTCGCTGATGACCCAGTAATTCTTACAGATATTGCTAGGTCCAGGAAGAGCTGTTGAATGACTTCGACAGCATCTAGAAAAAGAGTTTGTAAGATGAACGTGAACATTAGTAAAACAATGATAATGGAATATAGGCGAATTAAAATGACACGTTAGAAGTAGTTAATGATATGATAGATTACATCAATAATGAGAAGGTACTGAATGGATCTGGGGAAAAAATTGATGCACAAGCTGACAAGTAAAGAGGGATCATTTGGCAGCATTCTGAAGCATAAAAGTATTGTCAGTTTGGTCATAGAAGGAAGTGTGAGAGGGGAGGATATTGAAGAGACAGACAGGGGCTCGAATACGGAGAAGAAATTTGCAGAGGACAGAGAAGTATGGAGAGTTGCATGAAACCAGTCTCGGGCTGATGACCGCATCAGCAACAACAATACGTCCGTTATACGAATGAAAATCTCTCGCCGTCATTTCTTTTATTTACTGCTACCATGACAGAACTGGAACACTAGCAGGCAGACTATAATAAGAGTGCTTTAATGCATCTCATTACCATGCAATGATCTGTCTGACTGCAGAATCTGCTAGATATGTACAAGAACTGACAAGCCGCCCCAAATGGCAGTTTGGAGGCTGTGGACAGTGTGTGACGTGCGTGCAACCAAGCCTCAACATAGCCGGGTGTCAGTCGTCTAGTCGCTGACGATCACTGCTGTTGGAACGAAGGTCCTGAGTGGCCTTCAAGGCGTAGAGTATGTGCTTTACATCAGTTCCAGTAGCCTATCTCATGAAGCATCCTGAAGTCTGTCTCCATGTCTGAGCGCACTGCAAAGTGATTTAAGGACATGTTCTTAAATCCGATTGATAAGCTTAAAGCCTTTGTGTTACTAATAGTAATTTTAACAATTTTCCTAGTTGTTCCATAATAATCTCCTTCCGTGTGCTGAAAGACACAGTCGCCATGGAAAGTCGAATGTCGAATGTTACGTTTAGTTTCTCCAATGTGTCCATTTGTCAGCTCTGTCCGTATACATTTCATCAATAACAACCCCCCTCCCATCGACATTCTGAAGAATCTAATCCTGGATGAGTAAGTTTGGGCAATTTGCACTGCATTTTAAGAAAAGCTAGTTTTTCACTCATCTCAGTGTTTATGACATAATATCTCGCAAATTGACGTGTCGAACAATGATACAATTTTCAGGTGCATTCAGTTGTGTGTGTGATTAGTGTCTGATAAATTTATTACTAATAGAGTAAGTAGTAGCGAAGTAATAAAATAAACCGTCGTGTTAGGTGCTGAGGTTTTACTACATGAACAGCGAAAATGTGAAAGTGATAAACTTTTTGTCTTTCATTGTTTTTGTAGAGTTTGGCAGCGAGTAAAAGGCTGAAACAGTTCCAGATTACGTGTACAGTTCTTTAGCTGTCCCTAAGTACTTTCATTTTCCAATACTAGGTGGATATAGACTGGGTAATTTGCACTCCGCTAGTTACATGACATCAAGACATACACGCAGTTTCCTACTTTAATACTTGACTTGTTGCCTTAAACTGTAACATAAGATCATACTTTTTAGTGAGCAGATTATGACAATGTTTTAAATTTATAAATTTTGATCAATAATTGTACAAAATACTGAAAATCAAACTTTTGTTGTCCCAGGAAGCTGTTAGCTAGAAAATCTGGTTTTGGCCGCTTGGTAATATAGATGGTGTAAACGTCTTGAGTCGCTGAAGCCAATCAAATCACGAACAGAGATCGCTATCAACCACTTTCTGTCCGACAGTGAGGCTTAGAACACTCCTGTTGTGACTAATGTCGTCCCAGCTCCAGTTTCCAGACAGTTTCCTGACGGACAGACCAAAGACGAATCTGATGAATAGTAGCTGAAAGGAGAAAAAAAAAGACAGAGAGGATAAAAACGACCCACGCAGAAGTGGAAAAAGTGAGAGACATCTCTCATATGGGAAGCTAGATTACACAGGATCGCCTAAGGCAGGACGTTGTGAAAGAGAGCAGCAGAATATTTGAGTGAAATATGGACCATTGAAATTCTGAACAGGAAGAGGCTAGAAGCTTCATGAAAATTATAAGCAACTATACTGAAAATCACATAGGTAAAAAAGTTGATATAGGGAAACGTAAATGAAGCTATAGAACACAAAAAAGTATCCGACAGTTTAATCTTGAACATCTGCATTACACTGCTCCGATTCGGCGCATCACCAGTACCTTCGTAAATACGAGGGCGTGTTGGAAAGTTAATGCCTCTTAATTTTTTATTCCGTTCTCAATATCGGTTGACGTATCACGTGTCACGCATGTTATTCGGCCGACTTTTCTACTTTGCTGACACGAATTGCAACTCTCTGCCGCTAGAGTGCTCCGAACTGAAGCGTGTAATGTGGCGGTGTGTAAAGTAACCATGTCGGCTCGCGAGGAACAGCGTGTTGTAATAGACTTTATAACCGCAGAAAACATTCATCCACACATGGAGCTTCCTTTCCTTCTGGTCGGCCGGGGTGGCTGAGCGGTTCTAGGCACTACAGTCTGGAACCGCGCGACCGCTACGGTCGCAGGTTCGAATCCTGCCTCGGGCATGGATGTGTGTGATATCCTTAAGTTAGTTCGGTTTAAGTAGTTCTAAGTTCTAGGGGACTGATGACCTCAGATGTTAAGTCCCATAGTGCTCAGAGCCATTTGAACCATTTTCCTTCTACATGACAGTGCCAGATCATATACGAGCGCTGTGACGTTTGCAACAGTCCTACGCCTTGGGTTCACAGTCACCGCTAATCCTCCATACAGGCCCGAATTGGCTCTGGCCGATTTGCACCTCTTTCTAGTACTTCAAGAACACTTTCGAGGGTTTCACGTTGATCGTGGCGAAGCGGTGCAAGCGGAGATGGGGTTGTGCCTCCGTCAACAAAGTCAAACATCATTAGTAATTTTCCTGATCATGCCGTTGTAATATTGGGTGACTTGTCAGGTATAGCTTGAGTGTGTTATGCCATCAAAACTGGTGCCAGAGACAGGGAATCGTGTGGCATTGTTCTGGATGTCTTGTCTAAAAATTACTTTGAGCAGATAGTTAGAGAACCAACTCATGAGGGTAACGTCTTAGACCTCCTGGCAACAAAGAGATCTGAACTTATCCAATCAGTTAACGTAGAGGAAGGTATCAGATATCATAAGGCTGTGACAGCATCTATGACGATGGGTCCAACGAGGAATGTTAAGAAAGGTGGGAAGATATATTTGCTCAGCAGGGGTGACAGGATACAAATTTCAGAATATCTCAGCAGTCAGAATCAAATATTCGGTGATGAGGACGAAAATGTGGAGAACAAGTGGAAAAATTTCAAAGGCATCGTTCAATATGCCCTAGAAACGTATGTTCCGAATAAGGTTTTAAGGTATGGGAAAGATCCACCATGGTTTAATAGCCTTGTTAGAAAACCGCTACGTAAACAAAAAGCACTTCATCTCAGATTCAAGAGAAGTAAAAACCTAGCTGACAAACAAAAGCTGAACGAAGCGAAAATGAGCGTAAGGAGAGAAGCTTTCAATGATTTCGAAAGTAAGTCGCTGATTAAAAACCGTAAGAGATTTTGGTCGTATGTAAAATCAGTAAGTGGGTCAAAATCATCCACTCATTCTCTCAGCGACCACACCGGCACTGAAACCGAAGATAACAGAGAGAAGGCCGAACTACTGAATTCGGTCTTCAGAAGTTGTTTCACCGCGGAAGATCGTAACACTGTCCCACCTTTCAATCGTCGTGCGAACGTCGAAATGGCAGATATTGAGTTAACTGATCGCGGAATTGAAAAGCAGCTACAAACCCTTACCAGTGGAAAGGCGTCAGGACCAGATGAGATAGTTATAGGATTCTATAAACATTATGCGAAAGAACTTGCTCCCCTTCTAGCAGTAATTTATCGTAGATCACTTGAGCAACGAAAGGTACCTAAGGACTGGAAAAAAGCGCAGGTCATTCCCGTTTTTAAGAAAGGTCGTAAGACAGATCCACACAATTATAGACCTATACCGTTGGCGTCAATCTGTTGTAGAATTATGAAACATGTTTTATGCTCAAGAATTATGACGTTCATGGAAAATGAACAGCTCCTCTATAAAAGTGAACATGGATTCCGCAAACAGAGCTCCTGCGAAACTCAGCTCGCTCTGTTCCTCCATGAGATCCACAGCGCAGTGGACAACGGCGCTCAGGCTGATGCCGTGTTCCTTGATTTCAGTGAGGCATTTGACACCGTCCTGCATTGCCGCTTAATGAGAAAAATACGATGTTACGGAGTATCGGAGCAGACCTGCGATTGGATTCAAGACTTTCTTGCAGATAGAACTCAACACGTCGCTCTTAACGCAACTAAATCGACAGATATAAATGTGATATCCGGATTACCACAGGGAAGTGCGATAGGACCGTTGTTCCGAGTAGAAAGCGTCGGATGGTCTTTAAGGCTATTCGCAGATGATGCAGTTGTTTATACCAAAGTAGAAACGCCAGAAGGTAGTAAGAATTTGCAGAACGACCTGCAGAGAACTGATGAATGGTGCAGAATCTTGCAGTTGACCATGAACGTAAATAAATGTAACATATTGCGCATACGTAGGAAAAGAAATTCACTACTGACAGCTACACTATTGATGATAAACATCTGGAGACAGCGTATGCCGTAAAATATCTAGGCGTAACTATTCAGACCAACCTTAAGTGGAATGACCATATGAAACAGATAGTGGGAAAAGCAGACATAGATTCATCGGAAGGATCTTAAGGAAATGTAAATCATCCAGTGGCTTATAAGGTGCTCGTTCGTCCGATTCTAGAGTATTGTTCATCTATGTGGGATCTATATCAGGTAGGACTGATACAAGAGATAGAGAAGATCTAACGAAGAGCGGCGCGTTTCGTCACGAGATATTTTAACTGACGAAAGAGTGTTACGGAGGTGGTAAACAAACTCCACTGGCAGACGTTACAAGAGAGGCGTTGTGCATCACGGAGAGATTTACTATTGAAATTTGGGGACAGCACTTTTGAGGAGAAGTCAGAAAACATGTTGCTTCCCCCTGACGTACATCTCGCGTATTGACCACGTGGAGAAAATTCGAGAAATTAGAGCTAATACAAAGGCTTAGCTACAATCATTCTCCCACGTACTATTCGCGAGTGGAACAGCCTTGGAAGGATCAGATAGTGGTACCGAAAGTACCCTCCGCTAGACACTATGAGGTGGCTTGCTGAGTATGACGTAGATGTAGATGAAACATTTTACAGTTACCGGAACAACAAACTTGTATACTTTGAAATGAACGTAAAAAGTCTCGACCGTAAGAAACATTTATTTTTGTGGTTACCGGTTTCGGTCAGTTACTGACCATCTTCAGACTTCATACCATATTGGTAGGCGGTGACGGTGAACGGAGCATGCGTTACGAACCCCACGAACGTCAACTACTCGTGGAGTTCGTAACGCCTGCAATATTCAGCGCCACCGCCTACCAACATGGTATGAGGTCTGAAGATGGTCAGTAACTGACCGAAACCGGTAACCACTAAAACAGAGGTTTCTTCCTGTCGAGATTCTTTATGTTCACCTTAAAGTACTAAGAAAAACCGCTGTTCTCCGCGAGAAATATTCTCAAAAATTACAAAATTGTCTGTCGTTGGGAGGAATGTGTTTGCCGCTGTGGTGACTATGTTGAGAAACAGATACGTAGACACGAAGAATCAAGATGTAGAATGATAGCGAAATTAATTTTATGTGGAAAGCTTTAAGAGTTTTTACATAAAAATTTATGAAGCAATACTTTGCAACACGTCCTCGTAAATTGATTTCCTCTGGTGTAGCAGCGATCGACAGCCGTCACTTGTTCTACCTATAGTTCTTATACTTTGTTCAAAACGTAACGTACCTGACTGACATAGTATGTGATATGCCCTGATAGTCCCAGTGTCATGATTTGCAACCGCTATTAGTTCCTCTAAGTGCCGGCCGGGGTGGCCGAGCGGTTCTCTGCGCTACAATCTGGAACCGCCCCACCGCTACCGTCACAGGTTCGAATCCTGCCTCGGGCATGGATATTTGTGATGTCCTTAGGTTAGTTAGGTTTAAGTACTTCTAAGTTCTAGGGGACTGATGACCTCAGATGTGAAGTCCCATAGTGCTCAGGGCCATTTGAACCATTTTTACTTCCGCTAAGTACTACTGCATTGTTAAGTGACGCAACATACAGGGTGACCATAAAGTCTTACCTGAATTACAAAAATTTATTTCTAAGGAACTATGCTCGATACAGCTTTGTGATTTGCTGAAAATCGTAGCTTAATTCATAATATTTTTGATGGATTCACATCCACAAGTATATGCGTATTTTTACCAAATGGTAGCATGTCTCGTGCTTTTGAACCATGAGTAGTGTTTGAACAAGATGGTGTACCACCACATTGGAGACTATTTGTAACCGGCTCTTGGATGGAAGCTTTCTGGACAGACGGCTCGTTAGAGAGAGCCCGATATCACAGCCAGCACGTCCACTACATATAACTATTGACTTTTCGTGGGGTAGCATTCAGTTCACCAGATACCAACGTGCATATGCTTAAGACTCGACCGCTAGAATTGGTTGGGCGGTGGCGGTAGAGATTTTGTCGAAGATATGGATGGTTCAAATGGCTCTAAGCACTCTGGGACTTAACATCTGAGGTCATCAGTCCCCTAGACTTAGAACTACTAAAACCTAACTAACCTAATGACATCACACACATCCATGCCCGAGGCAGGATTCGAACCTGCGACCGTAGCAGCAGCGCGGTTCCAGACTGAAGCGAAGAAAATGAATATCGCCTAGACATTCTCGAACAACAGATGCAGCACACATGGAAGTGTATCCATTAAAAACTTTGTTACTTAAGCTACCAAGTGCCACAAACTGCATAGCTGTATCTAGCAGAGTGCCCCAAATGAATTTTTGTGGTCAGGGGAATACTTTTTGTTCACCCTATACTTCGAAACACTTCACTTCAGTTCGAGATGTTCATGTGTGAAAGTTCGTAAAATTTTCACCCATTTCCACGCCCTCTTGTGCTTCATTTAATAGCTTTTTAGCAGCATATACCTCACGCTGCATGAAGGAGTAAACAAAAGCAATGTGCATGTGATTGGTTAAACTTCCTGAAATATTATTTGTGTCCTTCTCTGACGCACTGCAGTCGAAACTGCGGTCGCGCTTTCAGCCACTCGAGTGGCATGCCAGCCGCAAGCCAGTCAGGTCCCAGCGAACGTGTCTGCCCATCATACTCTCCGCCTCCCTTTGTCGCCACCTCTTTCTACTATGTACGCTTTACTGCTTCTTTTTAATAGCTGTCGTAAAGCCAGGTTAATGGATGGTGGGACGTCAGAGAGCGGATTATTGCACGGGCCACCCAGCTGTCTCTCCACGAGGAGCAGCGGCTGCACCATCCATCACCTCCCCTGTGAACCCCGACTCTCTGCACTACCGGCCGGGCGCTCTAGCAGTATCTCCTCTCAGGCAATACTTTAACACAGCATCAGTTTGTTGTTAAATGTTATTGTTCTGCTCTTCAATCCGAAGAATGACTTCCTGCAGGTCGTATCCTGAACAGGTTTCATTATCTCTGCTTAACTGACACCGCTAATAATAGCATTCAAATGAAAAGAAGACAGATGGATTAAAATTCAATACTTCAAAAGCAATTTCCATAATACATTTATCCCACCGTGAGACAAGACGGTTAGTGCCTTCACGGAAAAACGTTTGCGGTTTCCTACGGAAAGATAATTATACTCAGACTTGCACCTCTTCGTCCGAAGCAAATCAACGGACACCCGTGTCTCTCTTCTGGGCTCCAATATTATGGAAATCGCTTTGGGAGGTAGGGGAGGAGGGGGGTGTTGTTTTGGGGAGGAGACCGGAGTGCGTGGTTCAAAATGGTTCAAATGGCTCTGAGCACAATGGGACTTAACATCTGCGGTCATCAGTCCCCTAGAACTTAAAAAGCACTCCGTCTTCAGGCCACGAGTGGCCTACCGGGACCATCCGACCGCCGGAATGCTGAATTCGGTAACTATTTCCGAAACTGCCATTCAGCGTTTAGTCTGTTAATTTCCGTCATGTGGCCATGATCAGGTCGGAAATCTTTTCACATGAATCACCTGAGTACAAATGACAGCTTCGCCAATGCACTGTTCTTTTATGCCTTGTGTTAGCGATATTACCGCCATGTCGCTATCCCATGTCTTCTGTCGCCTCAGTGTATATCTAGTCATAAACCGGAGAGGCGACGTGAGCGAGGTCATACATGTGCCACCCTGCGGTGGCTAGGATAGCAGTTGTTGACAAGCAGCGCCTCAAAAACTAGTCGAAAATTATGTTAATTGTTAATACAACGGCTTTCAGCGGTATTAAGGCATCTTATCTGACATTTCATATGATGGTATGAAACAACTCAATACTTGGTACCGATAGCGATGACAGGTTCTGAGAAACAGGGACCATTACTTAATCATATCGGTAATATGACAATGCCCCTACGCAGCAGTATACAGCAAAATTCCGAAAATTTATCTTTATAGAATTTGAGTGTAAGATGACACCATGGTATGTAGCAGCTCGTTGGAGTACCCATTACGCCTACTTTTTTTTTTTTTTTTAATGTTGATGCTAACACTTGGGCACGTCATTAAGCTGAACTCATAGTCCTTTTCTTATGAAGATATTTGGAAGAAAACCACTACCTGTGGGAGACTTGGCAACGCTGAAGAGATAAATCGCGCATTCGAGAAAGATTGAGGGCATGTGGCGGTCACTGTTGGAAAAAGTGAACTTACGTAAGCATTTTCATTGGATTGTTTGCTGAGTATTAGCATCTGAACTCATTTTTAGAAAATGGAGAAAGGTCTCCGAAATCGAAACGCCAATAACGGTACACGTGATTCATACGAATTCGGTATCAAAAAAAGTGCTGTTCCGGAACTGTAAGGGAACTTTTACTTTTACAGTCCTGTAGGCCTATGTCGTGTTGCCTCTACATTCTTAGGTATGACCTAAATCTCCTCTGCTAGAATCAATATGGACTCCGCAGACGACGGTCGTGTGAAATCCAGCTTGATCTGTTGGTCCACAAGGCCCAGAGGGTAATAGACGCCAGCGCCCGGGTTGATACCTGGGCATTCGCTTCTGCAAGGAGTTCAATACGGATCCACAGTGTCGTCTAATGAACAGAATACGAGAGCACGCAACATCAGACTATCTTTGTTTTTGGCTGAAGAGTTCCTGTCAAATAGAACAGAATATATAATTCTCAAGAACCAGACATCTTAATACATGCCACAACGGAATGTTACCAAACGATTACTGTTCGCAATATAAAGGCTGTTAGGCGTAACAGTTAAGATATTATGACTACTGGTACCTTAATACACTACTGGCCATTAAAATCGCTGCACCAGGAAGAAATGCAGATGATAAACGGGTATTCATTGGACAAATATTTTATAATAGAACAGACATGTGGTTACATTTTCACGCAATTTGGGTCCATAGATCCTGAGAAATCAGTACCCAGAACAACCACCTCTGGTCGTAATAACGACCTTTATACGCCTGGGCATTGAGTCAAACACAGCTTGGATGGCGTGTACAGGTACAGCTGCCCATGCAGCTTCAACACTATACCACAGTTCATCAAGAGTAGTGACTAGCGTATTGTGACGAGGCAGTTGCTAGGCCACCATTGACCAGACGTTTTCAATTGGTGAGAGATCTGGAGAACGTGCTGGCCAGGACAGCAGTCGACAATTTTTTTGTATCCAGAAAGGCCCGTACAGGACCTGCAAAGTGCGGTCGTGCATTATCCTGCAGAAATGTAGGGTTTCGCAGGGATCGAATGATGGGTAGAGCCACGGGTCGTAACACATCTGAAATGTAACGTCCACTGTTCAAAGTGCGGTCAGTGCGAACAAGAGGTGACCGAGACGTGTAATCAATGGCACCCCATACCATTACGCCGGGTGATACGCCAGTATGGCGATGACGAATACACGCTTCCATTGAGCATTCACCGCAATGTCACCAAACACAGATGCGACCATGACGATGATGTAAACAGAACCTGGATTCATGCGAAAAAATGACGTTTTGCCATTCGCGCACCCAGGTTCGTTGTTGAGTACACCATCGCAGGCGTTCCTGTCTGTAAGCAGCGTCAAAGGTAACCGCAGCCATGGTCTCCGAGCTGATAGTCCATGCTGCTGCAAACGTCGTCGAACTGTTCGTGCTGATGGTTGTTGTCTTGCAAATGTCCCCATCTGTTGACTCAGGGATCGAGACGTGGCTGCACGATCCGTTACAGCCATGCGGATACGATGCCTGTCATTTCGACTGCTAGTAATACGAGGCCGTTGGGATCCAGCACGGCGTGCCGTATTACCCTCCTGAACGCACCGATTCCATATTCTGCTAACAGTTATTGGATTTCGACCAACGCGAGCAGCAATTTCGCGATACGAAAAACCGGAATTGCGATAGGCTACAATCCGACCTTTATAAAAGTCGGAAACGTGGTGGTACGCATTTCTCCTCCTTACACGAGGCATCACAACAACGTTTCACCAGTTGATGTCTGTCAACTGCTGTTTGTGTATGAGAAATTGGTTCGAAACTTTCCTCATGTCAGCACTTTGTAGGTGTCGCCACCGGCGCCAACCTTGTGTGAATGCTCTGAAAAGCTAATCATTTGCGTATCACAGCATCTTCTTCCTGTAGGTTAAATTTCGCGTCTGTAGCATGCCATCTTCGTTGTGTAGAAATTTTAATGGCCAGTAGTGTATGTACCCACTTCGATATGTTAGTTGTTACTGCACCACTACGTAGACTACGCCTGTCTGTATAGACTAGCCGTTTTGCGTCCACGCATCCACACCTCATTACCGGACTTGTTACCCTCTGGAAAATAGGGATTAGTGGTTCACACTTGTCACACACACTTGGAGGAAATAACCGACCTAAAAAACATACTACTCCTAATAGCTATAATTATTAGTACGCGAACGAAGAAAACACTGATGCAATGGTATTCAGTACACTGTCCTCAGCCAATAAGAAAAATATCTGCACTTATACACCTAATACAGTATTTATAAATGACGCTGTGGATGACATTAGAAATTCCATGAGGCTATTCGCGGATTAAACATTTGTATACAGACAAGCCGAAACGCCAGAAAATTACCTTGAAATGCAAGATTGACACTTTATACGGGGATTGGAGTTGACGTTGAACATTAACAAATACACAGATCTATGTTTTTTTTGGTGGTCTTCAGTCCTAAGACTGGTTTGATGTAGCTTTCCATGCTATTGCATACTGTGCAACCTCTTCATCTTCGAACACCTACTGCGCTGAAGGGCCAAAGAAACTGGTATAGGCATGCGTATTCAAATACTGAGATATGTAAACAGCCAAAATACATAGGCGTTTCCGACCGCAGCGCCGTAAGTCGGCAGGTGTCTGGCAGAGTTGTTAGATCGGTTAATGCTGCTACAATGGCAGGTTACCAAGATTTACGTGAGTTTGAACCTGGTGTTATAGTCGGTCCACGAGCGATGGGACACAGCATCTCCGAGGTAGCGATGAAGTGGGGATTTTCCCGTACGAGCATTTCACGAGTGTACAGTGAATACAATGAATCCAGTAAAACATCAAATATCCGACATCGCTGTGGCCAGAAGAAGATTCTTGCAATAACGGGGCCAACGCCGACTGAAAATAATCGTTCAGCGTGACAGAATTGCAACACTTGCGCACGTTCGCGGAGGCCCTACACGATAATACGCAGGTGTAACAGTTTCTTTGGCTCTTCAGTGTATGACTTACATCCTTCTGAATCTGTTTACTGTATTCATCTCTTGTTTTTCCACTATGAGCCCAACTGGTGGTCCCCTGACGTCTCAGAATGTGTCCTATCAAGCTACCTTTTCTTGTAGTCAGGTTGTCCACAAATTTCTTTCCTCCCGAATTCCATTAAGTACCTCCCCATCAGTTACGTGATCTGCCCATGTAATCTTCAGCGTTCTTCTGTAGCATCACATTCAGAAGCTTCTATTCTATTTTTGTCTAAAATCATCCATATTCCGCTTCCATATATGATACACTCCAAAGACCTTCAGAAAAGCCTTCCTAACATTTAAACCTATATTATTTTGATGTTAACAAATTTGGGTTCTTCAGAAAAACTTTTGTCGCCATTGTCAGTCTACCTTTCATATCCTCTCCACTTAGGACATCATTAGTTATTTTGCTGCCCAAGTAACAAAACTCATCTACTACTTTAAGTGTCTCATTTCCCTCAGTATCACCTGATGCAATTAGACTGCATTTCATTACTCATGTTTTAGTGCTTTTGGTTCATCTTATATAATTCTTTCAAAACATTGCCCGTTTCGTTCAAATGCTCTTCAAGGTCAGTGTCATAGTCAAACCTCATAGATTTTATTTCTTCTCCCAGAACTTTAACTCCTGCTCCAGATCTAAAGACTGAATAAACTAAATACTGAACAATTACGAATGCTGAAATGAAATGAAATGTCGTGTGGCTAAGGCCTCCCGTCGGGTAGACCGTTCGCCTGGTGCAGGTCTTTCGATTAGACGCCACTTGGGCGACCTGCGCGTCGATGGGGATGAAATGATGATGATTAGCACAACACCCAGTCCCTGAGCGGAGAAAATCTCCGACCCAGCCGGGAATCGAACCCGGGACCTTAGGATTGACATTCCGTCACGCTGACCACTCAGCTACCGGGGCCGGACAATGCTGAAATGATCGCATAGATAATGTAGTGGTGAAAGCGAACCAAAGACTACATTTTATTGGCAGAACGCTTACGTAGAAGATGCAACAGATCTGCTAAAAAGTCTGGCTACACTACACTTATCCGTCCTATCTACATCTACATTTATACTCCGAAAGGTACCCAACGGTGTGTGGCGGAGGGCACTTTACGTGCAATTGTCATTACGTCCCTTTCCTGTTCCAGTCGCGTATGGTTCGCGGGAAGGACGACTGCCGGAAAGCCTCCGTGCGCGCTCGAATCTCTGTGGAGTACTGTTGCGCAGTGTAGGATTCTTACCAGATAGGACTGACAGAGAACAACGAAAAATTTCAAAGTAGAGCAACCTGTTTATATTATCGTGAAATACACGAGAGAGAGTATCATGGGTATGGTACGCAAGTTAGGATGATAATCATTAAAACACTTGCGTTTTTCGTTGTAGCAAGTCTTTGTTGTGAAATTTCAGTCATCAATATTTTCCTCTAATTGCGAAAAATTTTTGTTGACACCTACCTACATAAAAAAATAAGATAAATCAGAGCTCTATGGGAAGATATAAGTGTTCGATTTTCCCACGCTTTGTCCTGTAGTAGAACAGTGGAGAAATAGTCAGATGTTGAACGATGAACATTCTGCCAGGCATTTAAGTGTGAATTTCAGAGTAGTCATGTAGATGTGGATGTAGATGTAGATGTACTGAATTTATTCGTCTATGTGGCGCGTCATTATGCGAGTTCGGTTAGCGAAGATTGTAATTCATTTTTCCAACGGGAAACACTGACTGCACGGTTTATTGCATCCCCTCCGCCCGACTCGCTTTATACAGGGTGTTACAAAAAGGTACGGCCAAACTTTCAGGAAACATTCCTCACACACAAATAAAGAAAAGATGATATGTGGACATGTGTCCGGAAACGCTTAATTTCCATGGTAGAGCTCATTTTAGTTTCGTCAGTATGTACTGTACTTCCTCGATTCACCGCCAGTTGGCCCAATTGAAGGAAGGTAATGTTAACTTCGTTGCTTGTGTTGACATGCGACTCATTGCTCTACAGTACTAGCATCAAGCACATCAGTACGTAGCATCAACAGTTTAGTGTTCATCACAAACGTGGTTTTGCAATCAGTGCAATGTTTACAAATGCGGAGTTGGTAGATGCCCATTTGATGTATGGATTAGCACGGGGCAATAGCCGTGGCGCGGTACGTTTGTATGGAGACAGATTTCCAGAACGAAGGTGTCCCGACAGGAAGACGTTCGAAGCAATTGATCGGCGTCTTAGGGAGCATGGAACATTCCAGCCTATGACTCGCGACTGGGGAAGACCTAGAACGACTAGGACCCCTGCAATGGACGAGGCAATTCTTCGTGCAGTTGACGATAATCCTAATGTCAGCGTCAGAGGAGTTGCTGCTTTGCAAGGTAACGTTGACCACGTCACTGTATGGAGAGTGCTACGGGAGAACCAGTTGTTTCCGTACCATGTACAGCGTGTGCATGCATTATCAGCAGCTGATTGGCCTCCACGGGTACACTTCTGCGAATGGTTCATCCAACAATGTGTCAATCCTCATTTCAGTGCAAATGTTCTCTTTACGGATGAGGCTTCATTCCAACGTGATCAAATTGTAAATTTTCACAATCAACATGTGTGGGCTGACGAGAATCCGCACGCAATTGTGCAATCATGTCATCAACACAGATTTTCTGTGAACGTTTGGGCAGGCATTGTTGGTGATGTCTTGATTGGGCCCCATGTTCTTCCACCTACGATCAATGGAGCACGTTATCATGATTTCATACGGGATACTCTACCTGTGCTGCAAGAACATGTGCCTTTACAAGTACGACACAGCATGTGCTTCATGCACGATGGAGCTCGTGCACATTTCAGTCGAAGTGTTCGTACGCTTCTCAGCAGCAGATTCGGTGACCGATGGATTGGTAGAGGCAGACCAATTCCATGGCCTCCACGCTCACCTGACCCCAACCCTCTTGACTTTCATTTATGGGGGCATTTGAAAGCTCTTGTCTACGCAACCCCGGTACCAAATGTAGAGACTCTTCGAGCTCGTATTGTGGACGGCTGTGATACAATACGCCATTCTCCAGGGGTGCATCAGCGCATCAGGGATTCCATGCGACGGAGGGTGGATGCATGTATCCTCGCTAACGGAGGACATTTTGAACATTTCCTGTAACAAAGTGTTTGAAGTCACGCTGATACGTTCTGTTGCTGTGTGTTTCCATTCCATGATTAATGTGATTTGAAGAGAAGTAATAAAATGAGCTCTAACATGGAAAGTAAGCGTTTCCGGACACATGTCCACATAACATATTTTCTTTCTTTGTGTGTGAGGAATGTTTCCTGAAAGTTTGGCCGTACCTTTGTGTAACACCTTGTATACCTTCCATTGCTTGTGCTGCCACTTGCCGTCTTTGAGTATTTGTTGGATGTTGACCTCGAACGTAGGCAGTGGTCACATTAATGTATCTGGACCATGCATAAAATTAAAAACACGAAAGCAGACATCGGTACCGGAATTCGGGTTCTGTAGAAGGTGTTTGTAACTGTGGTAAAAGAAAGTGTGTTAGTGTGTGTGTGTGTGTGTGTGTGTGTGTGTGTGTGTTTTACGTGTGCGTGTCCACGTTGCGTTACTTTACCTGCGCTGTTGCGGCGCAGCGGTGTTAATGCCATTGTCCTCCTGTGTTAGGGCCTTTCAGCAGTCCCTTTACTGGTGGTCCGGCGCGCGACCCCCTGAGGCGTGGCTGCAACAAGCCCACACCGCGGAACAAAGAGTAATCGAGCTATTGTGCGGCTAACCGCATTTATAATGGAGACAAATGGCACGCCGTCCACGGCAAAGAGCTGCGGGAGGCACCGGCCATCAGCTCACGTGTGTAGCAGTTTCTCCTCAAGTCATTAACTTAAGAAACAACTTGATTTAGCTCCGTGACCGTCTCGCGTACGTTGAAGAATAGCCCGTGCATGAGGCTTGATGAGGTCACGGATTCGTAAGCGGTCGCCTCCCTTTTAACTGATGTTAATCTGTTGTGCCTCTGCCACCCGGCTACGGGAGATTAGCTGCCTTCTGTGCACCAAGGGAAAAGCGCCTCGACTCATTTTCACTCGGCTGTCATATATGAAGAACACAAACGATCTCAATTATGATCACTCGTCACGTTTTAGATTGCTCCAGTATCGCCACTCACCCCACAAACGCCCAACAATCAACTTCCGACAGGGTAACCCGGGACGTGACTATGTCACATACACGGCGCGGTAACGGTTTAAGAGTTCGAGATTATCTCGGGCTATTTGCGTAACTATACTTGAACTTGACTGAGCTGCTTGAAATCAGTCAGTTTGTTTATGAATACCGCGAGTCAACCTCCTTCTCACAAGTTATTGATTTTTCAGGTTAAAATAAATACGCATTATAAAAATGTATGTATGTTTATATGTATATATGTATGTTGCACAACTGCTCCCCAGCCAATGACAGATTTCAACCAAACTTGGTACACATATTGTTTACTGTCTGGAAAGAATCGCTGTGGAGGTAAGGGCCACCTACCTGCGAAAAGTGAAAAAATTATTGAAGCTCATGGTACGCCAATACTCATACGTTAATCACACAGTATTAGAGAATGAGAGGACTTTGTGACTTCCAATAATTTCAAATCTCTACACGATATTTTCTCTGTGACAGCCCCCACAAAATCGTGAAAGGAAAAAAGTTTGCCGCTGTACACGCAGTAAAATTGTCGTATGAATTTTAATTTGTTGCTTCTTTACTACTAATTGTATTCGCGAAACATTTTTCAGACAAATTCACATAAACCACTGAATGTCCAGCAATATAATAGCATTGTATGACACATTATTCAGGAGATATGACATCATAAACAAATAGATGCGTGAAAAACAGATGCGTCATGCACAACGTTTAAATTTATTATTTCTTTCCTACTAATTCTATTCGCAACACATTTCACATGCAGCAGCCACGAACGCCACTGGATGTACTTGCAAAATTGTATCATTCTACGCCACATAGTTCAGCAGATATTTCATAAACATTGAGCTACATGACAATGAAAGCGGAGGATGGAATGCGCTAGAGACATAGATGAAATACGTGTATAAATACGTGTGAAAGATCTTAAATATATGTCATATATATTTGCCACGTGCGTACACCGACAAAGACAAGGGTAAAAAGGACATCCTGAACCACTGGAACGATTTCAAACAAATTTGGTAGACATATTAGTTACGATTGGAAAATAAGTATTGTGGGTGTAGCAGCAGCCGGCTATTGTGGTGGGGGTGACGATAAGAGGGGGAGGAGAAGAAAGAGAGGGGAGAGGAGGAAATGGACATAAAAAGAGGGGCAGACGGACACTGGTAGAAGGGGGTGGGGGAGGTGGACAGGCGGGTACAGAAGAAGAGGGGGAGGAGAAGATACACAGAGAGGGGAAAAGAGGAATTGGACATACAGAGAGGGACAGTAGGACAAGGAGAGAAGGGGGCGAGGATGTGGACTGAGGGGGTAGAGGAGATGGACAGAGAGAGGAGAGGGAAGGAGGAGATGGACAGAGAGTGGGTGAAGGAGGAGGACAAATAGAAAATTGAAACAAATTCATACCTGGGCAACACTGGGTGCTCAGCTAGTAATCAAAGAAAATCAATGAACCTGTTGTCTAAAGGGCTAGTGTAATAATCACTTTCTATAATTTTGTTATATCTTATCTCTATTTATGTTTTTTACGTCTGTACCTATATACCAGATACTGTTGGACATCTGTCGTATATTACCAAACGGCTAGAACGGTCACCGGGTCACTTAGTAACACGTTGTAGGTTGCAACGGCTTCGAGGCGTAACAAAAACATGATTTTCAGTATTTCATATAATTATTGATCGAAGTTAAATAAATTAAAGTGCTGTCATAATCTATTCATTAAGAGGGGTAATCTTACGTTAAAGTTTTAGCACAGTAAGTCAGATATTACAGTTAGAAATTATGTCCATGTCTTGGGACACTGTAGCTACGGTGCACAAACTATCAGATTATATTCATCCAGCGTTTGAGAGTGACAGCACCTAGGAACTTCAAAGTTTACACACTCTTTGAAACCTGTTTGAAACTTTTTGTCGCTGACACTGTCGTCAAAATAACAAACGCAGAAAAGGCTATCGTTTACGGAATTTTCACTGTTCAAGCAGTAATGCTTCAACACCAGGTATGAACATTTAATTTAACATATCTTTACTACAAAGTATCTGCAAAACATTTTGCGGACTGTATTCACATGTACCTCTACCGGTAGCTGCAAAATTGTTCGATTTTACGACACTATAAACAACGAGGTTTGGTTTTGACATTTTCGTTAGGTAGGTCTACACTGTAGGTGAATAACTCTAAAGTAATAATCCCAACGTAATTAAGATTTTACGTCGTCAACCATGCTTACCGTTAAATAGTTAACACATCTGTAAATTAATCAGACGTTTGAAGCTGTTTTATACATCGGATTTCGTTGTTTAATGAATCAGGGATGTGGTTACTGGTTACAATTATTCGAACAAATCTATGGGTCGTTATATTCATCGCAGGTCGACTACCTTGTGAGTAAAATGTAAATGCCAGTCACTAGAGTATTTTTTTAAAATGCTGTAACATTGCTGGCTCTTGCAGCCATGGTTACTTCATTAAAAGTCATAACATCTTCCGTGCTGTATCAGGCAACTAACATCATTAGGACGTATCGTTTGGTGTGTGCGACCATGAAACGCAAGGCAAGTCATATGCAAGCGGCACCATTGGTTGGCACTTTTATGTAGCTGCTGTAACACGAGGGTAGCTGTCCTAAACTCTGATGGGCTGCTCAGGTGCTGCAAGCGCGCCAAAACTAATAACGCCATTACTTATTACTTGTCAAATAAAACGTCGGATACGATTTTTTATGCTTAAGAAACTGTCACTAGTAAATACCGAGAATGTGGGTTAGGGAAGCGAAGTCGATAGCGTATCCTGACACTCTGAACCTAGTGCCACATGACGCCCTCAAGAAACTAGTGATTATAAAACTCCGTGCATGAAGATACTTGACTTGGAACCCTACAATGGATAATGCAAGAAATGGCAGCAACAGGTAAGTTGTACTGGTGGGTTCGTTACAAAATTAAGGTGGTCACACTATCCGCTGAATGAATTTCAACGATTTAGCAATATTAAATTATTAATAAAAACACAAGAAAAGTAGTGTCATCGCATGCAATAACACGCTGGAAAATAATAAACTATACTGATCTCTGTAACGCAAGTTACGCACAGCGTTACTATCAAATAACACATAACAGACATTTATCTGAAGACTGTGGACTAAAGATGTAGTTGTTATGGTTAAGGATACAATGCAGTTATTTCTCTCATGACTCAACGAAGAGTATTCCCTCACTTTAACTATTAACTATCGCTACGTTGCTTAACCTGGAAAATAACCGCCCTCCCCCTCGTTGGTGACTGAAAACGTAGCATTTCATGCTGTTCTCACTGCAGCTGGTTCGATGATTGTAGCTGCAGACAACGAGATGCGGCTGCAAGTTTGCAAATAGCACGTGCGTATAGAGTGCTACTCTATTATGACTCTGCAGGGCAACAAAGCTCATGGTTAAAGCCTGCTGCGCCACCCAGTGCAGGATGGAAAACTTCCGTCTCGATTCAAGGCAAGAAGGTGCTCATCGGAAACTTCCTGACTCCGAATATGAGCAACATCTCTCCACAATCGGACAGTATTCCGAGACTTCTCACCACTGAATCAGCGCGACCTGCTCTGTGTGACTCGAAATCTAAGCTCGTCTCCACGACCAGTTGCGAGGCAGGCGCAAGACACAGCTCGCAAACAAAAGAATTGACAATAGTATTTAATTCCCACCAGCGTGGTCAGCACAGAAGCGCCAGTCGAACGCGCTACCGCCCGAAGTTTCTCAAGCAGGCATCGAGTTCACAAGAATGGACGTCAAAAACCAAACATGTAACTAAGTGCCTTATTCTTTCACAATACTCTGGAAAAGATAATATCTGTTCTAAAACGCCCTGCCGCCGCATATCGAAGGATCATGAATTAACAAACAATTTTCTGAGTCCCTTCAGCCAACTGAAGGCTCAGTTTTATTATCCAGGTGGTCTCTCTGCATTGCCCACTGCAGATCATGGTCAGACAGACATCTCCCTGCTTTGTCTGGACACCAATGGGCGCCACAACAGCCCAGCTAGTGTCGTGGCCAGGCAATGCCTGCCTCCTTGTACCTGTTGTAAATTCTTCACTTTCCACAAGTGCCGGACAACAGAACTTTTGGAAGATACTAGCCTGCCGCCTACTGTACCACAAGCACTGATATTATACACAACAAAACGGAAGCAAGGAGATGAAATCAACTGAAGAACTCATCACACATGAGCCTAGTAATCACTCATTAGCTGTTGATACGTTAATCAGATATCAAATAAGAAAAAACTCACGCAAACTAGACTTTAATTTAGGGACCTATTGAATTAAAAACGATGTAGAAGGACCAGAAAAGGCTGACATCTCTCAGAACTAATGAAAATAATCTGAGAGCAACATTTAAAAGACAAGAAAATTTACAAACAGCACGAAACACTACGCCCATGGTCGTGTTCTTACGAACAACGTCTGGTTTGAGTGGCCGGCACTGACAGAAGGACCTAGTAATGTCGGCAGCCGAAACTTTGAATACTGGCGAGTTAGGCGATTAAACTTCAGATTAAGTTGGCCGTCCGTATAGTTGTATTTCCTGACGCGAGTCTGTAAGCAATGCAGACCAGTTACATCCTTGAAAAGTTTCCTCCAGTTCTTCTTTAGTGTATAGAAAGCACGCTAGTTACATGTGACGATTATTTTCCATTTTTTCAGGCAGGAAATCTTAATTACCTTTCACTGGAAACAACGTATTATATGCAGTCGTAGAAAATAATTTTAAACTGTACTTAGCTTTCGAAATATGTTAGTATGTTCTAGAACTGATCATCAGTTAAGACAATGTTTCTGCGATTATCACTTTCAACCTGACTGATAGCATTTGTAAGGTGGCAGAATAAATGGTCAGATTCGCACCTTACATGAGACCTTTGTACATCGCAGCAGGACGGTGAATATGACACCTAACTTAATTTGGCGGTTATGAGCAAATTTGCCTATCACGATGTAATGCAAAAAGGGATGACACTCAACTGACGGTAATTAACACACTGTTCCTACATAACGCATGTCTATGAGCATAAGGTGCAACAAGCAGCGAGAGGTGTTTTAGTTTGGAATTCAGAGGGGCGAGAGCAGAGACAAGGCCGCGCCTTGGGAGATACAACGGAAATCACTTAAAGGGGCGTCCCAAGCGAGGTCAACGACCGACCAGGTGACTCAGAAGGGGAGAGCGAGTTAACGGGCCATCTGAGGGAGGACAGGAAAGAAAGCTTTTAAAAACTGCGTTTCAAAATTCCAAATGGATACTAACAAGACCACTGACGCATTTTCGATCACGTGTCCAGTGAGTGGTACACATGAGAGACAATGTACGCATTTTGACATCTGGTGCAGGCACAAAGGGCGGAGTGGCCGAGCGGTTCTAGGCGCTACAGTCTGGAACCGCGCGACCGCTACGGTCGCAGGTTCGAATCGTGCCTCGGGCATGGATGTGTGTGATGTCCTTAGGTTAGCTAGGTTTAAGTAGTTCTAAGTTCCAGGGGACTGATGACCTCAGAAGTTAAGTCCCATAGTGCTCAGAGCCATTTTTTTGCAGGCACAAAACGTCCGATTGGCGGAAACGCAGTAAGAAAGAGTAAAGAGCCGAAGTTTCGAAGCAGTTTAATGGTAGGGCCCTTGCGATTGGCAGAGAGAGTTCCCACAAAATAACAGGAACGCTCCTATTGGACGAAAAAAGCTGTGACGTTAATAACAGGGCTCAGGTGGGGAGACAATTCGGCTATGATAAAGACGGAAATTTTGAGGGTACTCGTCTCTGAATTGGCTTAAAGAGCAAAACGGAGAACATAATGCTCTGTACGACACAGAGAAGAAATTTGGGTGAACACTGCGTTCACAGCGGCTGACATCCAGCTAAAAATTAGCTGTAGCATCGTTTAGCTCCAAATGTGGAGAAACGAACCAGCCACTTAGTTAATTGTTATTGCGAGAACTGAGAGGGCATTGTAATATGCACGCTGCTGCAGCCATGCGGTTGTATATAGCCATATTCTAAGACTAGGGATGAGTACATATTTTCTCGCATAACAAACGACATAGGGAGAGTTTATGCTGAAAAAAATTCAGCAAAGGTTTTAATTAGTTTTATAGGAATTTCAAAGGAAGGAGCAGCCTAGCAGACGATAGCTCATCGCAGCTTAAGGTAAATATCGTGTGCAGAGGCATGAACTTCTGGCTCACTAGCCTGCGTCCACCGTAAACTCGAGTGACCTTGCGTAATCTTTTGTCAATTTGTCACATAACTAACCGTCCACCGTAGACTTGATTTTCATCCTAAATATAGTACTGAACTTTGAACTGGAATCGGATGATTTATTGTAGTACTGACCAACATCATAAGGAAATCTTAAGAATAATTTTGTAAAGAAACTTATAATTAAACTTTAATATTGTTGTGTTTAGGATAATTTAACTTTCTGAGGGTTAATAATTAATATTGTTGTGTTTAGGATTATTTCACTTTTTGATGTTGACGAAATGCGTTATCCTGACAACTTTTTTAACATTGTCACATTGTAAACTGTGTAAAAGCGTGTATTTCTATGCAAATATTGCGACATTAAACAAGTCAATACAGCTCACGCAGTTGTGTTCAATCCTAGAATAAGTAAACCAAATATATATCACCTTACACACGTTTATAATAGATTATAATCATGTTGATTAAGAGGCATGTATTACAGATTGCTATAAATTCATTAATCAGTTAGGAGCTGCCATTGTCTATGGATCATTACGTCTTAAACTTGTTACAAGTCATAATGAAACGAAGACTGTTGTGGTAAATATTGTAAACAAATATGTCAATCTCATGGTAGTTGAGAAAGAAACATCAAAACAGTTTTATGAAAGAAATTTTAAATGTTTTTGCTACAAGAAAAAGAACAAGGTCACAAGATATCAGTCATTCGTTTCCGTCTAACGAAAAGACGAGGAATAATAGGTACATTTCAAGCAATGATGTCAGAATTAATGTGAAAACTGAACTTATTTGAATGCGTCTTAATTTTCCCCAACTGTATATGGTACTGTATTTATATATATCTACAACGATGTAAATGGCTTTAAGATGATAAAACTAATTTATAACTCACAGGTAATTATCAGCCAAAGTTATGATAATGAACTACAGTCCACAGCTCAAATCTGCAGGAAGATTTGCTTCCAAAATTATGGAAATGACCTTACTATAAAAAAGGGAAGTCTAAGGTGAAGCTTATAAACAATACTCCATCAAAGGTATGGTGTTTCGTTATGGTCAATAGCTCCAAGTCTTAGACAATCACTAATGTTTATCTTGTTTTGAATATATCTATTCGTGACAAGACATGCACAGAAGAACAATTCAAAACACTGAAAAGTCCAAAAATACGTGTGATAAAAGTTAGCTTCTATTGGAGACCCTTGGGGAATTCTTTAAGGGCTCTAAGAAGCAGCTGGGGTCACTCAGGTTAATAGTTTTCTTTGATTTTATATCACTGCACTGGTGAATAATTGTTAAGATGGTGATTTAAAGATGAAAATTGATCTGGTGCACGCCCATACTTCTCCAGCGAAAGCAGCACTGTAGTAGCAAATAAGGAAATTAGTATTCACTAGTATAAGCGACTTTGGGAAAGCGCAGATTGTTATGATTAGCGTCTGGGAACGCACCTCGGAAACGGCGAACTGGTCGGTTGTTTACGTGCTACCATCGTGAGGAGCTGTGGAGACTGTTTCGAGGGCGGTGAAGCCAAGAGTAGGCGAAAGAAATGTTGGACACCCACGAATCGTCGCAGAGAGGTTGGAGACTTGATTGCATTGTGAAGTAGGGTAGATTGCGCTTTGTGGCAGACCTGACGAAAGAGAAGAATGCTGGTGGAAGCACACCGTCGAGCTCGCATTCTTGAACATGGGGCTCCGGAGCAGACGACCCCTATGTGTTCCAATGTTGACCCACCGACTTCGTCTATTATGATTACAGCGGGTACGCGATCATCGAATTCGGGCCGTGGATCAAGAGAAACGTTTCATGTTGAAACGTCCCCTTAGAAAAATTTATGTATGATTGTGCTCATAAACCCCTTACGTTATTTGATTTTAAAACAGCTTAGCAAAACTGAACGTACTCAGACATTTCTCTCTTTACTTATTCTGATCATCACTAAACTGACACACAATATTTTTAGCGCAACGCAATCTGACTTTCAATAACCCCTACAAAAGAATGGCCCTGACTAACAATAACCTATGCCTTTCATGAATCACTTACCTCACAAAAATCTTCGTTACTCGAACTACTGCAATACAGCGAGCTCCAATACTGACAGCTAAATAAAAAATTCTAACTACTGAAGTCACTAACTACTGATAGGCATAGTTAGAAAATGAAAGATTTTGATAAAGAACAAATAATGTATTTACCTTAATAATGTTCAAAAGTCATAATATATATCTCAGTTTATGACATCCAGTCTTATAAATTTACTGTCTCTGATGGACACACACGTCCAGATCATCCACTCTCAAACCTCCGCCGTCTCTCTCCCCACATCCACCACTTCTGGCGGCTCATCTCCAACTGCGCAACGCTACGCACTAGAGTTGTGGCGATTCGTGAATGAGTCGTTCATTTGAACGACCCTAAATAAAGAATCGTAAGAATCGAATCGTGATACGGACTAATCGTCGTTCAAAAGAATGGTAAGAACGATTGCCTGTTTCCGAGTCGTGACGATTCCAAGTTCCAACGATTCATCGATTCTTAGTACGCTATGCTTCGAAGGCAACTTCCGAATCATGCCGAGTCGTGCCGAATGATTACGACCGCCAGATGAGAGTCAAGTGGAGGATGCGTGTGAACAAAGGAAGCTCGGAACGAACAAACGAAGTTCGTGGGCCGTAATATTACTCGTGGAAACTAGAGGTGGGTCGAACTCGTTCATTCCCGTGAACTGCTTCATTCTTTTCACTCTTTGCCGTGAAGCGTTCAATTGAAGTAGTTCATTCACGAAGTACGGAAGCCTGGCGAAGTTGCCCAGTTCGCCGCTCAGCCGCGGCTACGCTCGCATCGCCTCGCTCGTACAAAAAGCTTCCTAATACTTCATAATTTTACCAACAGATGGCCGACCTATGCAGTAACGTGCACGCAACGTTTTACGCTCTTACAGCGTCTGAGCTAACTTAAATAGAGCATGGTCGAAGGGGACAAAGGAAAGATAAACAGAGAAGCCTGTCACATATAAAGAAGGTATTACATTTAATCTTGCTCGACATTTTCTCATGAAGCGCCCAAAAAAGTCTTTATCTGCCAAGTGAAACATCATTTGTTGTATTCATGGACTGAAAACTAGGGCTACAAACGAAATGCATTCCAGTTTTATGTTCCTTTTAAAATTTAATCCAAAATAGAATGTGTATGTTTACCACTGTCACAAAGTCTATATATCTAAGTTAGGTAATTATTCAGAAGTTTTCCTGTAGATTTTATTTTTGTTGAGAATAATAACCCTCCAGATTCAAAACAGTTTAAACTGTCACCTGCAGTCATTGATACGATTTCAGGTAAAATCCCTCTTTCAGTGTTATTAACAAACCTTTTATTTTCATGTTGGCTGTGCGTGCTCACACAGCCAGCCTCTTCGTTTGCATCTGTAATATTCATTGGTCCGCAAGATGTCAGCACTGCAGGAAGCAGCTGACGCTGCCTTCCCCTCGCCCCTCACCACCGCAACCCATCACAAACCTATCATTTCCCACAAACGCCGCGCGATTCGTCGACAGGCAGTAGAGGGGGAACTGAACTGAAGGGAGAATGAGTGACGTAGCGCCGATGTAGTGAGAGAGGGGAAGAGAGTGAGTGAACTAGAAAGAAGTGTGGAGTGTGCCATCTGTGAAGAGTTTGAAGTACCAGTTCATTGAAATTGAGTGGTTAGTTCACACTTTACTGGAGTGAAGCGTTCATTTGAACGACTCATTCACGAGCTCCCCATCACTAGTGGAAACCAAGCTGACACTTGACGGTGGCTGACGGGAACGAGCGTAAAAGCATTTCTCATTTACTATCGCTACGATCAGCCACCGTGCCGACGTCAGCTTAGTTTGCGCGAGTAATACACGATCTAGTGATGACAGAAACGATATACAGCGAGTACACAGCTCCAAATACACACGATTAAAATCAAGAAATCCAAGTATGATGAATAAATACGTACCTCTTATTTGATACAGATGCAATGCAAAACACACACCTTCTTTACACATGAGTAATAGCACTTGGATTATGTATTATACGTATTTCGCGTATCTCGAAAACGACCCTAACGATTTGGATGAAATTTTGTATTTAGACTGGTTTTTGCTTTTTGAGTTCACCTACATAGTTCCATACTATTTCTGGCATATCTTATCATGACACAGTTCGATTCTAACCCTATTGACAATTTCAGACATGTCCTGCCATCTGTGAGTAAGATGTAGAACTTTTTGCATTCCGTACGAGTCGTGCCATCGCAGACTAGAATGAATCGTGAAAGAATCGTGAACGAATCGTAGGAATCGATTTGCGGTGTGAGATTGAATCGTAGGAATCGAATCGGGAAAAAGAATCGTATTGCCCAACTCTACTACGCACTGTTCACATCCAAGTGCCCAACACTACAATAGCGACTATTTCAACAATGCCAACCAGCCACAGACTGCACACAGCACAGCCAGTGATTTTCATGTAGAGCGTTACGAGGCGTTACCAACATAAAAACCTAAACAGCTTACTTACATAGCCCCCATTCTCCCCACAAAAAATTTTACAAATTGTTTTGGGCAGTGCCCAATACAGATTTCAAATTTTTTTTCATAATTACAATAAGAAAGAAATGAAATGCACACACTTATTGATATACTGCTCGTCAAAAGCAAAGATATTCTCACAGTTCATAAAGACAGTCCTGATCGTTCATCACAGTAAAATTGCAGTGTTTTTCTCAAAGTCTGAGTAGTAAAAGAAAATGCACACGGAAGTAGTGGATTTCCATGCAGTCTTGAAGAAGTATTATTGTCCTTCCAACGGGAAGACAGTGCTGTCTCTTGACATGCAGACAGGTAATGGGCCACAACAGATCAACCCACAACAGAGTCAGTCGAAGTTTTGAAGAATATTGGTAGGTAGGCCATCACAGAGTAGACCCACTGTAGTCCTGGTAGAAATTATGGTACTGGTGGGCCACCAGAGGTGCAGACCCAATCCAGTCCTTGTAGAGATGGCCAGCAGGCATCTGTTGCGACTGTGCAGGTGCACAGTCACCATTAAAGAGTCTTGCAGACAATATAGCAAGTCAATAAACCACCGCTTGTGCACTTACAAACTGCGTGGTATGTCCTTAGAACCAGCAATGCTGTTAACCAGTCCCTTGCTGAATTATCAACACACGTGCTAACACTAACAGTCCCAACTTCTCATCTATTGTTCATATACTATGACCAACAGAAACGTGTGCAGTGAAATGTAACTTAATTTGAATAACTGGAGTCTATACAATTATAAATTTACAACATAAGAATACAATTACAAAGGTAAAAATTACATCATTAAAGAACATAACAATACAGATAACATTTGTACTAATACGGGCTTAACAAAAGAATAGAAATAAACATATACATCAGTGTTACAGGAATGATGACATAAGAAAGTACATAAAATAATGAGAATGGTTTTCGAAACATTAATTTCACACATGAACATTGAAACAGAACAGAATTAATAATGTCTAAATATCTTTATAAAGTAAATAACAAAAATTCTACAACAAAACTCTTATCAGATAAACACATAAACACAGGAAAAACACAAATACACGAGGGTACACAAACAAATAGCGGAATAACACAAAAGGAAAGGACAGGGGTCGTTTTCAATGTAACATTTGGTACTGCAGTCCAACCCAAAACTTCATTCCATAGATATTTCCTTTTATTTCAACAGTTGCTCCTGCAAAAAAAAAAGGAAAAAAAAAAAAAAAAAAAAAAAAAAAAGAAAGAAAGAAATCCTATCTGACCCTGTTGTCCCTAGACCCTACTGTTTTGTTCATATCCTCTTTTAAAATAAGTATTTCTCATTGTACAATATTCATTTTTGCCCAAATCTTTTTCATATAACTTCTCAATGCATTCTTTCCCTATTCTTCATAGTTACTTTCTTATATAGTCTACCCCCTCTTAAGCTAACTTAAATCTACTGAGCTCACATATGTATACTAAGGGACAAGGCAATGCAGCAGCACAAAACAATTTAACACAAACAGCAATGACAAAAAAATGCAAATTGGCAAAGCAAGCAGCAGTATATCTAAATTAGCAAAGCAATTGCAACATTGCAACTAATATGAGCCAATGTGCAGCAACAACAAAAATAAATCAGTAGTAAAACTGGCTTAACACAGTAATACAAAGTGAAATTTAGTAGCACTATGCCTGGCAAACAGCAGCAGCAAATGCTATTACTTATATCTAAACATGACAAAGATCAAGCAGAAAAAGTATTACAGTAATGATAGGAAATGTTTAATAACTATGTCACATGTTAACACTAGAGTGATGCATCACCTTGACTTACTCTGCGAAACAAGTTATCCAGTCATTGACAAAAATTAATGTATGCAATTCCTGTGAAGGGAAACGTCTTTTTGTGCTCCCTGGTTTTTTTGGAAGTAGATCATAAAATTATTATTTACTGGATCTGTAGGCATAAAATATCTATATTAGTACATCTATTAATTTTTTTAACCAATGCTGCAGTGCAGCTAGTAATTAGATATTAAACGAAATGAGCGAATATATATATAAAGCAAGCCATGAAACATCATTCACTAAGCATATGGCATTTCATAAGGCTTCTCTCAACTAGAAAGACAGTAGTCATAATAAGGTTATAGACATAAAATATTTCTCAAGTATGAACGTGTCTTATTAGAAATGCTTTCTACAAAGAAATGTCAATAGCGAGGTTAATGGCCACTTATTTTCTTTCACCTAATGGCTTTTTCTCCAGGCGACTGGCAAAGCTGGGCGCCCATAACGCATTACATCAAGTCACTTAGCTTTCTTACTGAAATATTTATGGCCGGCCGCGGTGGCCGTGCGGTTCTGGCGCTGCAGTCCGGAACCGCGGGACTGCTACGGTCGCAGGTTCGAATCCTGCCTCGGGCATGGATGTGTGTGATGTCCTTAGGTTAGTTAGGTTTAAGTAGTTCTACGTTCTAGGGGACTTATGACCTAAGATGTTGAGTCCTATAGGGCTCAGAGCCATTTTTTTGAAATATTTATGACAGCAGTCTGCGTTACAGTGACAGTCTCATATAAAAAATTTCGCGGGTCGAGAATTTGTGTTACAAATGTGTAGAAACAAAATCCTATAAATATAACAGCGTCCAAAAAATTTTCGCCGGCATTGTGATACATTCACACATTTACACACATTTCATAACTCTTAAAGTACGATTCTTGGTTTCCAACCTCCTTTTTCACAAATCAGAGTCCCTAACCACTACTCGTTATTCCTTGCCTTATTACACATATACATATTTGTCGACACGTCTTCAATATTTCATCATAATAAATATGTAGCATAATCAAATTCCTCATTTAGCATCAGCTTATTGATCATAAACATACCTCAACAGTATAATACACATCGTCGTCGTAAGAATAACATCATAGCACTTCAGTCAAATCTCAAAAATGTCGTAGCTTTCTGCAATAATGTCAAAACCTAAAAAAAAACCTCTGCTCATTTCAGTAGTGCAATCTACCTCAAATATACTTTCAGAATCATGATCCCATACCAAACACATCATTCAAAGCTCTCATAGTATCACAATGGTTCTGAAAAAATATGAAGAGTTCACAACATACAGACAAAATACAATTTCATAAGTGTGAAGTTATCCAACTGTGTAATTGCGTAAACATGTGCCACTGACGTAGTAAAAAATGTTCGTCTCTCTCAGTTAAATGATCAGATAGCTGTGTAATTTATGTGTTAGAGAAATACCGATGTGTAAAGTGGTATAAGCAAATACCACATTAGCTATGGCTCCTTGTGCTTGCCAAACACATGGCACAGAAAGTAAGTGTGTACCCCCTGAGGATTAATGTAATTATACCCTCAGGTGTTACAGATTACAGCAATGGAATGAAATATATCATGAAAAACCTTTGTATCTTTGTAATTCAAAAATCTTTAAAAATAAATGTTTTAAGTACACAATTAATCACTCAAATACGTGTACTGTAGCGCTAAACTGTGCACCTTGTAAGATAATTCTGTCGAAGAGTTGTAGTTATCGTCCTCTGTAAGCAAAGTTCTGCAGAAGTCACTGTACTTACCTCGTAATAAACAAAAGTGAAATGCTATGCATATAGATGTCGTAGTTATTACGTACATTACCATGCTCAAGAAAGTGCTATACTGTAAAGTATTGTTGTGTCACGGAAAAGGCTCTCTCATTGTAGCTATACCACAAAAGTTACTACTAAAACATGTTTTACTTTCCAGAAGAATTCAGAAGAACTGTGCAGATATGAAACAGATACAGAGCAAAAGCAACATTGTAAATTGTGTCACTCATTAGTAGTGTCGTGATATAATCGTGTAGCTGTCAAATAAACTAACCACTGTGTCATCTGGTATCTCTCAGAAAGTATTTTAAATCCAGAATGTATTTTCAAGTAAACCAAAATGTTGCATTAAAATCTCATTAGCAGTACCGGTATATGTTCTAAGTATGTGAGCCTTATAGTTGTTGTGTAATCGTGCAACTAACAAGCAAGAATGTACACACACAATAATACTGTGTCGTCTGTTCACTATAACAATGCATTCATAAATACTGTCTAAATATGTTCCCTAGGTTCTTGACTGGATAGTTAACTTCAAAACATCGTTGCAAGTTAATAGTTTCTAAGTGTGTCAAAGCGTACTGGTAATGTGAAGTGAAAGATTTTATGGCAAAGACTAAGTTAAAAACCAGATTATCTCTCAATAAACGGTTTTACATGTGAAATATGGTGCAAACCTTTACTCTTCTTAGTGCGCAGAGTTTCAACTTCAACGCAATTATCATGTAGTATACGTCGGATTCTGTAAGGTCCATTGTAAATCAGAAAGAATTTGTGACTCAAGTGTTTCTTCTTATGTGACAATGAATGAGCTTTAATGAGAACTTTCTGACTAGTATATAATTTCTTTGCATTTGCTTTACTGTGTAGTTTTTTCCTTTTGTCTGCTGCAGGATTTATATTTTTAATAGTCAAATCAATTATGTCTTTGTGTCGAAGTTTATGTGTATTTGGAAAAGGTACAAGCTCTCTGATTCTGTTCAGTGGTTCTTCATTCTTCAGTACAAGAATAGGTGGTAAAGCAGTGGAGTCATGAAGCATTTCATTCAGCACGTTTTGAAATAAGTGTAAATATCTGTCCCAATGCTGATGATTTCTGTGACAATAAAGTCTGTAAAGCTTATTGATTTCTTTCATAATCCGTTCAGACGGGTTACAATGTGGTGAGTACAATGAAATAAAAACAGGTTTGATTTTATGATTTCGAAGCATGCATGACCAAACAGCAGATCTGAATTGCAGTCCGTTGTCTGAAATGACTTTACTAACGTGTCCAACTTCACGTAAGAAATTTTTAATAAAGGCGTTGGATACACCCGTCCAGTGGCTTTATGTAACGATGTGAGAGAAACAAATTTTGAAGGAAGTTCAACAGCGACTAGAACGTACGAAAATCCATTAGATGTTCTGACAAGGGGTCCCAAGAGATCAACAGCAGCAAATTATTTTAATTTAGAAGGAATGATAGGAAACAACGGGGCACGATGTGAGATGGTAGATGGTTTAGCTTTTTCACAAAGTTTACAAATAGACAAGACTCTTCGAATTCTCTTTTCCAGATAGTTAAAATAACAAGTCGTTCGAAGACTATGATAACATCTTTTTGGACCAAAATGTGCGTAGCTGAAATGAATGTGTAAGGGGTCCGTAGGCCCTTACTATAAGTTTTGCGACAGCACAGGTCGACAGGACAAACAATCGATAGTGTGCGTCGGGTGGCGAGAGCGAGAGCGAGTGTTGAGATAGTAGAGTGGGACCCAGGCTGCGGGCCGGGCCGTGGGGCGGCCGGTGGCCGTAATGTAAGGCCGTACCGACAAAGGGGGTGGCCATCGCCGCGGTTTAACCCCTTTTGTGTTAGAAATATACGGGAAAGTGAACAAGTACAATTACTAGTGTGATTCAGTGATATTTCAGTGCCGATATTTGTATTTTCGCGTCTACCGCGCCGGCATTATTCGGATTGCAGCGTTGGATTGCAGTATTGGATACAGTGATTAAAATTTGCGTGTGACAATAATGAATAACAAAGAGGCCTGTGCTGAGATTAGCCGTTATTAATTTTGTACGACGAAGGCAGTGGCTGTCTCCTTACTTTGTGTTTTTGGTGATAAATATAGGTTGTTGATTAATGAAGCTGTGTTGTTGTTCTTCTTGGCACCAGACATATCATTATTACAGCATTTGAGAAGGACAAAATGGAATGTAACAACTCCGTTGCAGTCCAATCCGATTGCCAGCCCCATTAGGTACACGGTCACATTAATTATTATCTATTTGGGCTGCTATCAGATCCCAATCGAGCGGGATAAGTCAGTAGATTAAACCGGAGTGTTAAAAATGTACCAAATGAGCTTATTAACTAAATCGTCAGGAATGCAAAGTACCCATAGCTTGTCATCAACAGTGCAGCGTTTGAAGAGTATCTTCTTTCTAACCAGATAATAATGCCGAATCTGTGTGTGTGTCTTTTCATGCCATTTACTTTTGATGTCTTTCCAAATCGGATCTTTATCTTGTTCATGAGCAATGTCCTTTAAAGATGTGGTGATGAAGTTTTCAAAGGCGACTTTCTGAATATAAAGAATACTGAAATTTTTCTCGAGATTGCCTTCTGTGTTACTTTTCTCAAGCCCAGCCGGTGCGCGTGACAGTGCGTCCGCAACAATGTTCTCCTTGCCGGGAATGTAGACTATTGTGAAATGGAATTCTTAGAGAAACAATACCCAACGTTTTAACCTGTCATGATTTAATTTTGAAGACATAAGAAATTGTAATGCACGATGATCACTGTATACTTTTACGTGCATACCAGAAAGAAAGAAACGGAATTTGTTAAATGCCCAAACGATAGCCAAAGCTTCTAATTCAGTAACGGAATAATTTTTTTCAGATTTTGTTAGCACGTGGCCAGCAAAAGCAATGGTTTTCTGAACAGTAGTGTCATTTTCTATGGCTTCTTGAAATAAATGGGCACCAAGACCGACTTTAGAAGAATCCATGCTAAACCAGAATTCTTGTGACAGATCTGGATGAGCTAGTATTGGCGCGTTAAGTAGCGCTTCTTTCAAATAATTGAATTCCAGCTGTGCCTGTTCGTCCCAGTTCCAAATAGTATTTTTTCCAGTGAGAGAACAAAGTTTTTATGTAACTAGAATTTGCATATTCAGAAAACGACGATAAAAATTTACGAGATCTAGTAAACAGCGGACTTGTCTTCTTGTGGATGGAACTGGAATAGCTCTGATTGCTTCTAACTTTTCAGGATCCGGCTAAATGCATTCAGAAGAAATAATATATCCCAAAAACCTCACCTTTGACCTACGGAATTCAGACTTTTCCAAGTTAACTGTAATTCCAGATTCTGCAAAAATACGTAACACACTGTTGAGGATGCGATTATGTTGTTCCTATGAGGCTTCTGCTATTAGAATATCGTCCACATATAAGGTGATATGACTTTTTAAGAACTCAGGTAATACGGAGTGAATGCTGCCGAAGAAATGTTCAAACCAAAATGGAAGTTTTCGAAACTGATAACAAACGCCGAAACGAAGGAAAGCTGTGTATTTTCTACGTTCTGGATGAAGTTCGATCTGGTAAAAGCTGGATCTGAGATCAATAGAAGACAATACTTTTACACCATTAAAATTTTGAAGTTCTTCCAACGTTTGCGGCCTATCTGTTTCAGGAATGATGATAGTATTGATTTGTCTCGAATATAAGACAAGCCTGATCGATCGATTTTTCTTCTCAACAACATGTAATGGATTGTTGTATGAGCTTACTGCTGGCTCAATAATGCCCTCGTCAAGCATAGATTGTATTTCTTTTCTAACACGGTCCCTATAATGTGCCGGAATTACGTATGGTCTATACACAAAATTTAGTATGCTCACGAACAGGAAATTGGTATTGAAATCCCTTGATTGTTTCTGTTTTGTGAGTAAAAACTGTGGAATGTGCTTGTAAAATCTCAGAGGTCCTGCCTATCAGTGTCATTACAATTCTCAATTGTTTGAGTTTTATTCTGAATTAACTCATTAGTATCAAATACGCCGTCGATATCATCCCTGTCAGTACTTGCAGAGTGATTGTTAGCCTCTAGTTCCGTCGAAAATTTCGAACTGTTGTCTAACAGAAGGTAAAGCCGATTAATTTCCTCGTCATGGTTTGAGAGCCAATCTTCAAATTTAAAAGCTATTGACTTACCTTGTTTCTTTAAACTTATTTCAGCATCGTGAAAATTTAAGATTGCATTGTATTCATTCAAAAAGTCTACTTCCAATATAATTGCTTTGTATTCATTCAAAAAGTTTACTCCCAATATAATTTCCGTCGACAGTAATGGAACAACATGAAAGTTCATAGAGAAACTGTGGCTTCGACAAAAGAATTCTAAGTTCGTTTGTTGGCGGACATCTACACTCTTTTTCCAGAAATTGCACCTTGTAATTTAATCTTACATAAAGGAAGTGTGGGGCAATCGTTCGATTTGTTGCATTTGCTAAAAGCTGTTTCACTTAGTACTGAAATAGGACTGCCAGAGTTTAGTACTGCCATAAATTTTACGTCATTTACTGTTATGTGAATTACAGGATATGCAATGTTGTTATGTTTTACGTCGTGTTCCTGGAGTAGGATGTCCCTAATGTCTTCCATTTTTACATATTTACTAGCCACGGCAGCTACGTCGTCAGCTTCATATGTACGTTTTGTGGCTGCCAGCGGTGTGAGTCATTGCCTATTGTCTCTTTGTTGGCGCTCGTCGTTATTGGGATTTTGAGATCTAACTTCTACAAATTCACCTTGTCGAGAACGTCCTGCCCTGTTTGAATCCCGCCAGTTCTGATGAAATTCAGGTCTGTCGTTATGTCAGTAGTTTTCATAGTTTCTTGTTTGTTGGTCATGTGTTGGAGAATTTCTCCCGGAATTGTAACTGCGTGGTGGACCGTTGCGTCTGAAGTTATTCTGTCTCCCTTGATAATGATCATTTTGGTTCCCATATTGTCTGTTTCTCTTATTGTCTCTGTGATAGTCATTGCCACGGAGATGTGATTTTTTCCTGTAATTATAACTACTCTGCCAACGGTTGTCATATGGGTGGTGTCTGTTTTGGTCGCGATTTACGTTGTAAGAATAGCCTTGTCGTGTCTGGTTATTATTTCTTTCATCACGGAATTCTGACGGATGTGACCTGTAATTGTTGTGTTCCTGTTTTCGCTTCCCGCGATTGTCAGTGTCAATTTCCAATTCTTGTAAGAGTGCCTGAAAAGCTTCAATGTCGTCTTTGCAACGTCCTGCCAAAATAATATGTCGTAAATGTTCAGGCAATTTGATTAAGCAAATGTGGGTGAGTTCTGAGGGACTGTATGGGTTTGACAGGTACTGATTCTTGTGCAACATGTGTTGAAAATATTTCACATGACTGGAAAATTCAGATTGTACGAAATGTTTCATCATTATTATGCTATGTTTTACTCGTTCTTGTGTAGCTTGAGACCATTATGCTGAGAGAAAGGCATGATAAACTTCTCCTTCACTTTGACCATCGTGAATGGTCGATCGCATTCTTGCAGCTGGTTCATTCTCTAAGTAGCCACACATAAATTCTAATGTGTGCTCCAGTGACCAGTTGGGAGGAAAACAATGAGAGAATTAATGAAGCCACGCTTGTGGATGAATGTCGTTGCCAGAATTCTTAAATGTTTTGAATTTACGTGTAGTAATGAACAGCTTATAGCCAAAATCATTACGTCGGCGAGTCGCATATCGGTCATTGTTGCTTCGTTTCGGTGGTTCAATCTCAAAATTCTGTGTACCTTGCCAATTTCTTTCATAATTTCCGAAGTGGCCTGTGTTATTATGTTGTGGCTGTTCCGTATTTCTATGTCCCTCTTCCCGTATCGGAGCGCGAGTGTCCTCTGAAATATGTAATTTTTGTAGTACATGTGTCAACTGATCTTGTACTTCCCGGATTTCTTTTTTGTACTGTGTGTTGATTTGATTTTGATTTTGTTTGAATTTTCTAATTTGTTCGTACTCTTCTGTGTCAGTGAAGGCTACTGGTATTGTGTCATTCAGATCATCATCTGCCTTTGCAGATAAGTTAGTGAACTGATCCGAAAGTTCGGCTACTTTCTCCGATAATGAACTGATTTCCTCAGTGTGTTTTTCTGAACCGTTTCAGAGTGTCCATTTGTGTTGAAAGCGTATCTACTGTGTCCTTTAAGTTTTCCTTAGTTTTTGCAAGTTGCGTAACCGAAACGGTAGATGCAACTCAGTCAATTTTAGCTTGCAAGGTGTCGTGATTTTCATGAACAATAGTTAGCAGTTCTTATATGGCTGCTTCGTGATTCTGTAAAGCATTTTCATGACGCGAAAAAATAGGTTGAAAATGTTCACAAATTTGTGTTTTTACGTCATTACAGACTTTATGACATTTCGATTCGATTTTAAGTAACTTAGCAGTTAAACCTTCGAGTGTTTGTTCAAGCGTTTTTCCATTGAGTCTACCTTTTGAAGCTGTTGCTGTGTTTGTCTCTGATTTTGTTCCATCGTGTCTAGCTGTTGCTGTGTTTGTCTCTGAGTTTGTTCCATTGTGTCTAACTTTTGTAGCCTTTGTCCCATTTGTTGCATTAACTGTAATAACAATGCACTGGTGTCTGAAACATGTTCCTCAGGGCTTTTCGCCAGTGCATTTGAACCGGCAATATTCGCATTTTGAAAAGCAGAAAATGTGTCTTGACTTATTTGAGAAAACGGTGAGGACGCCAAACCTGAATCTACAGTATTTGCAAGATTGTGTCCTGTCATTTCGGATTCCTGAGGCGAGCTGTTGCCGACCGATCGATCGCTAATGCTTCCCTTTTCACTAAATTGTTTCACTGTCTACACCATTATTTGCAGCCCGCTCCATTTCCCTATGCACAATTACCAAATTACTACTTTGAACCTTAGTTAATACATTACACTGTGGCGCTAACACACTGCTTTCGTCTTCACTGTCATTTCTCAGTTTACTTTGGAGCCTAGTATTACGTTTTTCACACGCCATTATTGTCACAATATTTCACACGGTAACACAGAAAAGCACAATTTGAAGAGCAAAATAAGAAAACACATTAACATAGCATTGAAAATAATATCTCGTTAATTGCAAGCGCAGCTGCGAAATACTTGGTCAAATCTACATGCATGCCACAACTGTTTTACTGTATAACAATGAAAGACTACAACTACAAAGGAAATTCTCTCTATAATTACGCGCTAGCAATAAACAATAGCTACACTAATTACACAAACTACAAGAAAAAATCAGAAGATTACAGTGAGACATCCTCGGCTAAGGTTACGTTATTTGATTTTCAAACAGCTGAGCAAAACTGAACGCACTCAGACATTTCTATCTTTACTTATTCTGATCATCACTAAACTGACACACAATATTTTTGGTGCAACGCAATCTGACTTTCAATAATCCCTACAAAAGAATGACCATGACTAACAATATCCTATACCTTTCATGAATCACTTACCTCACAAAAATCTTCGTTACTCAAACTACTGCAATACAGCGAGGGCCAATACTGCCAGATAAATAAAAGATTCTAACTACTGAAGTCACTAACTACTGATAAGCATAGTTAGCAAATGAAATATTTTGATAAAGAACAAACAATGTATTTACATTAATAGTGTCCAAAAGTCATAAGATATATATATATATATATATATATATATATATATATATATATATATATATATATATATATATATATATATATATATCGTGACATCCAGTCTTACAAATTTACTGTCTCTGATGGCCACACGTCCAGATCATCCGCTCTCAAAACTCCGCCATCTCTCTCCCCACATCCACCACTGCTGGCGGCTCACCTCCAACTGAGCAACACTACGCGCTGTTCACATCCAACGCCCAACACTACAATAGCGACTATTCCAACAACGCCACCCAGCCACAGACTGCACACAGCACAGCCAGTGGTTTTAATATAGAGCGCTACATGGCGTTACCAACATAAAAACCTAAACAGTCTACTTACAATGTGGTAGGATCAATAACATTTTTTCTTAAACCAAATGGAAGGTCGTGTTCTGATGTGACGTCACCCAGACGAACGGTTTCTCGAAACATGAAACTCAGCACAGACAATGGGGACGGTATTATCCTGTGGAGGACCATATCCTAGACTCCCATGGGACCTGCGGTAGTGATCGAAGACTTACTGACAGCTGTGGACTACATGAACATTATTGCGGAACTTAATGACTTACCCAACATCGATGGAATCTTCCAGCACGGTAATCGTCCGTGTCAGATTCGTGCTACAGTGGTTTGAGGAGCGTTAGAGTGACCTCACGTTGATTTCTTAGTTACTAGATTTGCCTGATTTGAGGCCAATGGAACATACCTGGGGCGGTATCGGGTGCCAGCACCGCTGCCACAAACCACCAGTACGAAATTTAAGAGAATTTCGTGACCTGTGGGTAGATATCTGATGCCACTTAATGCTGGAAACCTACCACGCAGTTGTGGAATCCATACCACGCAGATCGCTACCATATCGCGTTACAAAGGTGGATCAACATGGTGTTAAGCAGGCTGTGCTAATGCAGATGTTGATGTAGATGTACTCACTTTGTACAAGAGAATAGGTCCAAATAATGCAGCAAATTAATAAATCAGTATTAATTCTAAGGTCGTAGTTTGCTATTTAAGAAGGAATACTCATCAGTAATTCTTAAGACCCGCCAGGTTACTCGAGAGCGCTAATGCACTGCTTCCTGGACTCGGAAAGGCGGCCGGTGTGTCGGCCAGCCTGGATGTTGTTTTTGGGCTGTTTTCCACATCCCGCTAGGTGAATACCGGGCTGGTCCCCACGTTCCGCCTCAGTTACACGACTCGCAGAATCTGAACACGTTCGCACTGTTCCATGGAGTACACTAGACGCAGACAGCTGGCGCACACTAATTCCGTCCTAGGGGGTACGGGGTGGCGGCAGGAAGGGCATCCAGCCATCCCTTAAAACTACCCTTGCCAAATCCGTTCCTAACCATGCCGACCCTGCGAATCCGTGGGACAAGGCACCGGCAAAAGAAAGAAAGACCCATCAGTAATTCTTAACTACGTTCAAGGTCTAGAATATTTTCCTGTAAGGGAAAGTGACTCTATTGTTGCACAAAACAACTGTCAGTTTTGAAGCAATCAATTACAATTAATTAAAGAACCCGAATTCTCCTGTAAAAATTGTCTACTGACTACATGCATAGCAGTTAGAAGATTAGGTGCCTATTTTAAAGACATATTTTTCTAAGCTGGGAATTCTTTTCATTTCCTGCCTCCAGTATTTGCTTTCGCAAAACCGTTGCTTAATTAGAAATTTTATTTCAGAATAACAGTTATACTCTTGATGATCATATACTCAATCACGATCGGCTTTGGAATAGCGAGATCCGATCATCACGACCTTTAACCGTCGTCATGAAATCATTGATGCGACATGCGTTTGCTCAAATGGACGATCGAATAAACCATCCAAGATTCATGTTGACCAACAGCATATCTAGTATATTGGGTGTTGCAATATGACAGTACTTCTGACCAATTATTTACGATATAAGTGATTTCATGGTGACTGAATATTTGCCTGTTGATGCGTATTAACTATTCCGAAATCGTTCGTGTATGAATATATCATCAAGGACGCAGATTGGTCCATCATATTTCGGGCTTGCAGCCGGATCACGTTGACATCTTGGCACGATATTTCGGCTAACAAACATGCAGCCATCTTCAGGTGAGTACGAGACTGAAGATTACTGGTGCGCGTCGTTCTATATATACCGAAAATTGGCGCGGCGGCGCCTGCGCAGTGGAGAAGGCTAATACTGCGCCCCCTATCTAATTTGTCGCGCTCTGCAGCAGAAGCGGGCCGCGCATGCGAAGTGGTGTACCTACATTTGCGCTATCTGTCGTAAAGCGCCTTCACGCAGCTGAGGCGCGGGAGTCGAAAGTATAAAATCAATTTTCGTCAGCCGTCGCACTAGATGCAAACCCATGTCTCTGTGAAGCGATTAAAGAAATTACAGGATCCTATGCTTCATCCATCTGAAAGCCGCCGTCTCGATTAATAAGATCTTTTGCCAATCGTATCTCCACGGACTCCTTGATAATGGATTCCCAAAAAGATCTAGTTGTCGCTAAAATTTTTGTTCCACAATAATCCATGGAGTGTCCCGTCGAAATACAGTGTTCTGCTATGGCTGATTTGTTGGGCTGTAGTAGACGTGTGTGGCGCTCATGCTCCACGCATCTTTCCTGTACTGTGCGAGTAGTTTGGCCAATGTAGGATTTGCCACATTGACAGGGGATCTTATAAATACCCGCCTTCCTCAGACCCAGATCGTCCTTCACAGAGCCAAGCAAAGCCGATATTTTCGTAGGTGGTCGGAAGATCACTTTAATAAAATGCTTCTTTAAAATCCTTCCTATTTTAGAGGAGAGGTTACCCACATACGGAGGAAACGCCCTGGACCTGACCACCTCTTTGTCTTCTTCTTCTTGTTTCTCTTTACATTTCTTCTTTGTTACAGCTGTGCGGATTTGGCGTGTAGAATATCCATTCTCCCTGAAGACGGATTGCAAATGTTCTAATTCTTTAGGAAGGCTGTTCTTATCAGATACCACATGTGCCCGGTGCACCAGAGTACGCAGCAAACCCATGGTTTGTGCAGGGTGGTGGCAGCTTGTCGCCTGCAAATACAGATCTGTGTGTGTGGGCTTCCGGTAGACGGAGTGCCCCGAAGATCCATCGGTTCTACGATTGACAAGGACATCCAGAAACGGCAGACATCTATCTTTTTCGACCTCCATGGTAAACTGAATATTCTTGTGAATGGAATTCAGATGTTTTAAGAATCCTGCCAGTTTTTCTTCTCCATGGGGCCAAACTACAAATGTGTCATCCACGTAACGCTAGAAGACTTTCGGTTTAAATTCAGCCGACTCGAGTGCCTTCTCCTCAAAGTCCTCCATAAAAAGGTTTGCTACCAGAGGGGACAAAGGACTTCCCATGGCAACACCGTCAACTTGTTGAAAATATTCATTATTGAATAAGAAATAAGTTGAGGACAGGCAATGATGAAATAATGCTGTTATGTCGGCTATGAACCTTCTGCTAATGAGTACCAGTGAATCCATCAGTGGAACCTTAGTAAATAAAGAGACGACATCAAAACTCACTAATAAGTCAGAATTGTGGAGTTGGAGCGACTTCAGTCTACTAATAAAATCGGCGGAATTACAAATGTGATGTGGACACTTGCCCACATAAGGTCTCAGTAACGAAGACAGATGTTGTGCTAAGTCATAGGTTGGCGCACCGATATTACTAACAATAGGGCGTAATGGTAGTCCCTCTTTATGAATTTTCGGAAGATCATAAAGCCTCGGTGGAACAGAGCTATGCGGTTTCAGTCTTTTAATGACTTCAGGTGGAAGCGTAGAAGAGTTTAACAAAACTGTCGTTTTTCTTTCTACTCTGCTCGTCGAATCCTTGCCGATCTTCCGATATGTGGATTCACAAGGACGCAGATAATAACCGGAAGTAAATTTTGTAAAGAAGAGAAATGAAATTCATTATAGATGAGCTGCCCTTTACTACCCATAAACTGAGTTTCATAATTTCATTTGAAACAAAAAATTCTACAAATGGTATATCCAGGACTTGTAAAACGCAAGCAGGTATTGCAAGTTCTATATTTATAACATCAGAGATCACGGTTTTTAGCTCTTTTAATACAGCCCGTGTTCGTACGTCAAGAGAAAACAAGTGAGAAACGCATAAAATCTGTCGAATACGGATAGCAACAGACGTCCTGTTACAAAACAGCTTATTTCGTTTTCTACGATTTAAGTTGAACTTGCCAAAGGAACTAACTTCATCTGTCTTTACTAAATGACTAGTTTCGAGAAAAACACAAAAATTCTGTTTTGAATCAGACCGTTGGTCCCTGAGTAACTGTTTTCGTTTACATCAATAGTAAACATAATACAAAATACTCTGTAACAAAATTGTTTTTTTTACGCTCACTTGGAAGAAGATATATGCTACCGAATTTTTTGCAATTGTGGTCTTTGAGCAATGACATCAGAAATCTGCTTTTTTATGCAGCGTGTTTAAGGGTTTATCTTTATACAACGAGATTTACAGACTACAGTTTAGGACATTTACTATGTTTTGTTATGAATTATATACGATAGTAGTACGTGTTACAGCAGCTAGAGGGTACAATACACGATACCAGTCTTCATCAACAGGGTCATCAATAATAGTGCACACTAGTTTATGCGATGTACCCCGCAATCTTCTTGAAATCTTCTGTTTCCTTATGTTTCATTGGGGCACTTTTGTTTCACAACGACTCCAAAGAAGAGTTTTTTTAATTGGTAAAGGTAAGTCGAAAGTGCGATTTACACATCTACCAATTAAATGAAAAGTGGTCGTTACATGTGTACTTCTTTTTAACTATATATGGTTTCTGCATAACAAATAGAATTGAACGCTATATTATCCAAGAGAAAGAGTCTTTCAGAAATAAATGTAAACAATGGAGTAACTTATGGCTATGTAGCCAGATAACACTCTCCACAACATCCCATATTTTAACAGGAGAACACCCTGTCACTTGCAAGGCACAGATGAATTAAGTGGTCGAGGGGGTAACATTATCCTGGAACAATTAGATCGCGTATGCAGAAAGACGGCATACACCGTAAACAACTACCGCCATCACACAATCAAAGAAAATCAACGTCAGACGTTATCGACAGTGAAATATTAATTACCAAGGATGAATGCCTAGCGTTAAATCTGTCCGCCTATTGTTTGACCAGGCAGAGACTCAGACTTTTAGCAAAAACCTCCATCCCTGTTCACATGGTCACTTTCTAATTTAATCTCAACGCCTATCTCAATAAGACATACCCAGTACCTTGACGGCACGGCAGAATCTTTGTTAGTATATTCCATGACCGATACCAAGGAAATGTTCTACAGTAGTAAATTTTCTCATCTGTGGTAAGCATGTATCACGCTTATATTCTGTATACAATTCTTTCGCTGTCTTCAATGGTAATCTCGTCTTCTGCTGTACGAATGTTGCTGAGTTTGTTTTTGACACTAACATACTGGATGATTTGCTTCAAGAAGCTGATAAAGACACTGACAATGGGGAATTTAGCGAAGAAGAAGATTTTCTTCAAAAAGATAGTGATGTGTGTACAGATGACAGTGGCGTAGGCCCTGTCATTGAAACAGTAAATGAGGAATCGGATGAAGAATCACTGAGTGACCATAGAAAAAGGCGGAAGACTCTCTACTCATTTGGTGTGTAAAATACTCTTGGAGTCATACTAACTATAATAATTTGTAACTGGCAGACAGGATAGACTATGACTACTTTTCCCGTAGCATTTTGATCAGTGAAATTGTCATTAGGGGGTATAAAACAGGGCTCTAGGGTTATTCAAATGCTCCAAGTATCCTCGATAAATTCCCATGAAAGACGTAATTCGTGACGACCAAAGAGGTGTTGCAAAAACAGACATAATGTCTGATAGGATAGCCGCAATGAGTGATTTTACAATGTTAACTTTTAATCCATCTTGATTGCAAAGTGTTTATTCATATGACCTGTTTCGGTTCCATTAGAACCATCTTCAGATCTGATATTTGGGTTACAGGAGTAATCCGTCCAAACACAGCAACTTTCACATGCTGCGTCACATCAGTTGCTGTATTTGGACTGGTTTCTCCTGTAACCCAAATACCAGATCTGAAGTTGGTTCTAAAGGAACCGAAACCGGTCAAATGAATAAAAATTTTGCAATCAAGACGTATTAAAAGTTACATTGTAAAGAGGTGTTGAGCACGAAGGAACTCTGAAAGGGGTGTCCAAAGGCAACTGCAGATGTTCGTCGCTCAAGTCCACACGGAAGAGGTTCTGGCTCTGTTAAAGCTTCGAGACCAAGGCCTCTGGACGCGGAGACGAATCCGTGTTACATTTAGCACTAACTGTCTTTAAAATCACCGCAAAGGCGCATGGCGTCATTTGGCTTCTGAATCATTACCAAGGAGATGGCCCACTGACAATACGAAGTAGGAGAAACGACGCTGAGGTTCTGCCAACCCTGAAAATCGTCCAGGGCAAAGGGAATGGTGCCAAAATGTAGAAATGGCTCACGCATTAAGGAAGACATGGATCTCAAAATTTTCTGACCGACCTAAGGTATGCTTAGACAGCTGGCTCATACGACCGTGGTAAAAAATCCAATTCTTGAAAAAGGGCTGTTGGAACACTAAATGGACTTTGTCAACGATTTAGAAGCCAAAAACGGAAAAGGCTTGTAGGCCAAAAAGTTTTTCGCCAACGGCGAATTAACCACCAACAACGTAAGTTGCCATTTACCATTCTTATAGCTTACTGAGATGGACTATTGCCCTCGCCATGGAATACACTGTTTACTATACGACACAACTTGACGTATAAGCCCTTGCACCGCAGGGAAGCCCAGTAGCCTGTACCTACCTAAGCTAATTAGCCAGACCGTTACCCCATATTTACTCAGTCGGTCGTCCATCCACGACCAATATTAGTGGAATACTCTGGGGCTATGTTTGTGGAACGTCAGAGAGTCTCCGACGGCTCATGCACTGTCAGAAACTGATGTTTTCGGACGTCGCACACATGCATTCTACATGCGGACAATCCTGTCTAATATGTACCAAATGACAGATGCAGCAGGACCACTGACGTGTCTGTTGAACAGAAACAGACGCGGAAGGAGAGTGATGTCAAGAGCCCGAAAGACGTCCCGAGTGAGGACCACGACTCTTCGACTTACTTGTATCCATTGAATTCGCCGCATGCCAACGTGGGTAGCACCATGATGTCACCGCATACGGATCGTCACAGCGCCATCACCAGGTGGCTTAGTGGAAGGCAAGGTCACTTGGGCAGCCCCACACCGCTCCGCGACCTGTTTGCCGTGTGTATCTAACTTCGCCACTTGCCGGATATCGTAAAGAACGTCCCCTGCTACTGCCGTGTATTCATGTGATTCTGCAAAATCAGCAGTATCGGCTGAAGAAGAGACGAACAAGGCCAATGCCCCAGTTTTGATCTCGGGGTCAGCTGTTTAACGCAGAATCAAGTCCCTAATTAGCGAGTCCAGGTATTTGGTAGTACATTGGGTGCTTTCACATTGATGGTAGCGTGGGGATGGTGATCAAGGCCGTGTACAATACCTGGGGCGCTTAAGGTGACTGGAAGCTGCAACCGCGCCACCGCCACATGGATCTGACGCCCAAAATACTGTGTGAGCAGCTGGCAGAATTCCTCAAAGTTAAGTTCCTCGGGCTCAGTTGAGTGCTTCACCCGGCCGTTGTGACCGAGCGGTTCTAAGCGCTTCAGTCCGTTATCGCGCTGCTGCCACGGTCGCAGGCTCCAATCCTGCCTCGGACACGGATGTGTGTGATGTCCTTAGGTTAGTTAGATTTAAACAGTTCTAAGTCTAGGGGACTGATGACCTCAGATGTTAAGTCCCATAGTGCTTAGCGCCATTTGAACCATTTGAGTGCTTCAAATCATGCACGATTTCACACAACCCTGTACTGCTAGACAATAGCAAGGCGTTCTATGAGGTTGCGGGATTGGCGCCGGATCATGTTGACTTCTTGCTACAATATTTCGGCTGGCAATCGTCCACCCATCTTCAAGTGAGCGTCCGACAATGGAGACTGCTGGTTCACTGTGTTGGCCTTATAGCAAAAATTGGTGAGGAAGCGAATGCGTAAGGCGGCCGTCACAGGAGCGTCTTCTATCGAAATCCGCGCTCTCTGCAAATGCTGTTCAATCTGTGGCCCGCAGTCGTTAAGGTGAAACTCCACGTCCACCCAATGTAGGAATGCGCGGTCACGCGTTCTAAAAACAAACGTCCGATGCCACCAGACGTGTCATTATGAATAAAATAATCATTTCTCTCACAAGAAATTAAAGAGATCACCAGGTCTCGAGCCTTGTCCAGTTGAAAGCTGAAGTCACGATTTGTAAGGTTTTGTGCTAGACGTATTTCCACAGCTTCTTCTGCTCCCTCCAGTTCCGTGCGTCATTCCCTGATGTCTTAACAGATATCCTATCACACTGTCCGTTCTCCTTGTCAGTGCATTCTGCATAGTCTCTCCTCTCCGATTTACGCAGAACCTCCTAATGCCTACCTTACCAGTCCACCTAATTTTCAACATTCGTGTGTAGCACCACATCTCAAATGCTTCCATTCTCTTCCGTTCTGGTTTTCCCACAGTCCACATATTCGCTGGGAACAGCAATGTCATCACGGAATCGTATCATTGATATCCTTTCACCTTGTATCTTAATTCTGAAACTCTTTCTTATTTCCGTCATTGATTCTTCTATGTACAGATTGAACAGTAGAACTGAAAAACTACATCCCTGTCTTACACCCTTTTAAATCCGAGCACTTCGTTCTTGGTCGTCCACTCTTGTGATTCCCTCTTGGCTCTTGTACATATTGTGTATTACCCGTCTCTCCGTACTCTCCGTAGAGCTTACCCCCATTTTTTCTTAGAATCTCGAACATCTGGCACCATTTTACATTGTCGAGCGCTTTTTCCAGCTTGACAAATCCCGTACGTCTCTTGATTTTTCTTGAGTCTTGCTTCTATTACCAACCACAACGTCAGAATTGCCTCTGTGGTGCACCTGCCTTTCCTAAAGACAAACTGGCCGTCATCTAACATATCCTCAGTTTTCATTCCCATTCTTCTGTGTATTGTTCTTGTCAGCAGCTTGGATACATGAGCTGTTAAGCTCACTGTGCGATAATTATCGAGCTTGTGAGCTTTTGTAGTCTTCGGAATTGTGTGAACCATGTTTTTCCGAAAGTCAGATGGTATGCCGCCAGACTCATACATTCTACACACCATCGTGAATAGTCATTTTGTTGTCTGTTCCCCCCAATGATTTTAGAAATGCTGATGGAACATTATCTATCCTTTGTGGCTTATTTGATATTAAGACCTCCAAAGCTCTCCTAAATTCTGATTCTAATATAGGATCCCCTATCTGTTCTAAATCGACTCCTGTTTCTTCTTCTATCACACCAGACAAATCTTCCCCTCATAGAGGCCTTCTATGTACTCTTTCCACCAATCCGCTCTCTCCTCTGCATTTAATAGTGGAAATCCCGTACACTCTTAGTGTTACCACACTTACTTTTAATTTCACCTAAGGTTGCTTTCAGTTTCCTCTATGATGAGTTAGTCCTTCCGACTATCATTTCTTTTTCGATTTCCTCACATTTTTCTTGCAGCCATTTCGTCTCAGCTTCCCTCTCTTCCTATTTATTTCATTTCTCAGCAACTTGTATTTCTGTATTCCTGAATTCCCCTAAACGGTTTTGTACTTCCTTCTTTCATCGACCGACTGAAGTATTTCTTCTGTTAACCACTGTTTCTTAGCAGTTACCATCTTTGTACCAACGTCTTTCTTTCCAACTTCTGTGATTGCCCTTTTTAGAGATGTCTATTCCTCTTCAACTGTACTGCCAACTGAGCCATTGCTTATTGCTGTATCTATAGCCACAGAGAAGTTCAAGCGTATTTGGTTATTCCTTAGAACTTCCGTATCTCACTTCTTTGCATATTGATGCTTCTTGACTAATATCTAATACTTCAGCCTACTCTTCATCACTATTAAATTGTGATATGAGCCTATATTTACTCCTTGGTACGTCTTACAATCGAGTATCTGATTTCGGAATTACTGCCTGAGCATGACGTAATCAAACTGAAATCGTCCCTTATCTTCTCCTCCTCTTGTGATTCTTGAACAGAGTATTCGCTATTAATAGTTGAAATTTATTGCAGAAATCAATTAGTCTCTCCTCTCTCATTCCTTACTCCAAGCCCAAATTCTTCTATAACCTTTTCTTCTACTCCTTCCCCTAGAAATGGATTCCAGTCTCCCACGACTATTAGATATTCATCTCCATTTATGTACTGTGTTACCATTTCGATATCCTCGTATACTTTCTCTATCTCTTCATCTCCAGCTTGTGACGTCTGCATGCATACCTGAACAATCATTGTCAGTGTTGGTTTGCTGTCGATTGTGATAAGAACAACCCTATCACTGGACTGTTAACAGTAATACTCTCTCTGCCGTACCTTCCTATTCACAACGAATCCAACTCCCGTTACATCATTTCCTGCTGCTGTTGATATTACTGTATACTCATATGACCAGAAATCCTTGTCTTCTTTCCATTTCACTCCACTGACCTCTACTATATCTAGATTCAGCCTTTGCATTTCCCTTTTCATATTCTCTAGATTCCCTTCCTTTCGTTGGTTATTCAATCTTTTTCTCATGGTCACCTCCCCCTTAGCAGTGCCCTTCCGAAGATTCGAATGGGGGCTGTTCCGGAATCTTTCGTCAGTGGAGAGATCATCATGACACTTTTTCAATTACAGGCTACGTGTCCTGTGAACACACATTACGTGTCTTTAATGCAGTAGTTTCCATTGCCTTTCGTACCATCATGCCCTTGATCACTGCTGATTCTTGCGGCCTTAGGGGCAGTTTCTCACCCCAAGAACAAGAGAGTGCCTTGGACCATTTGTCCGCTCCACCGCCCTCTTTGACAAGGCCACTGGCAGAATGAAGGTGACTTATTATGCTGGAAGCCTTCCTCCTCCAATGCCGATTATTAATCAGAATTTAAGCGGTGGAGTGTTTGGAACCCAGGATCGAGCAAATTTTTGTTACTAATCAAAGAAGCTGCCCCTAGACCACGAGTAGCTTCTTTAATTACTGCATCCCAAAAGGATCTCGCTGGAGCCAAGATTTTGTGTCAGAATAATCAATAGAGCGTCCTGTGGTAATACAATACTCAGCTAAGGCCGACTAATTAGGCTGAAAGAAGCAAGTGTGGGGCTCATGTTCAACGCACCTTTCATGTACTGTGCATATCGTATGACCTATGTACGATAGGAATTTTTATGTCCCGGCCTTCCGCAGGCCCAGATCTTCCTTTGCCGAACCGAGAAGTCCACTAATGTTCGACGGTGGCCGGAAGATTATTTTAACTTGATGCTTCCTTAGGGTCCTGCTTACTTTAGACGAAAAGTTGTGACGTGTGCAAAGAACGCCCTGGGCTTGAGCAGCTTCTTCTCTTCTTGATGTTGTGGGTGGTCACGTTTCTTCCTCATTAGCGCTGTTCTAATCTGATGTGCAGAGTAGCCATTATGTTTGAACACTGACTGTAGATGTTCTAGTTCCTTCGTATGGCTGTCTCCATCAGAAACAACACGAGCCCTGTGCACCAGAGTTCTAAGGACGCCAGTAATTTGTGAAGGGTGATAGCAGCTCGACGCTTGCAGATAAAGGTCTGTATGTGTGGGCTTACAGTAGACAAAATGCCATACTGACCCATCCACTCTCCTAGTAACGAAGACGTCCAAAAAACGCTAAGTAACCATCCTTCTCTGTTCGCATCGTAAACAGGATGTTTTTGTGGATGAATTCATATGTTCCAAGAAGCGTGGCAGTTCTTCACCGTGGGGCCACAATACAAAAGAGTGATGAGCTTTGCCTCGATATTTATCCTTCCTTCCAGCTCTAATCTTACTCCTCGTCTCCTCTTCTCCCTAGGGCTCCCTCCACCTTTGCTGTTTCCTCCCTCTTACTCCCCCCCCCCCCCTCCTCCCCGACTGTCATTCACACTTCTCCTTTCCAAATCTATGCGCTCCTTGTTGGATTGTTCCCTTCCCCATCCTCCCCCTCCCTACTCCTGTGTGACACTGGCACCCCCTCCCCCTTCCACCCCTTCCGCCGCTTCCTGTTCCCCCTGCTCCATTGACGCCCCGCCTCTTTTCCTCCTCTATGGCTCCCATGGCAGGTCCTTCCAGTTTTAATCCAGTTTACTCTACGTCGTGTTTTGGTGCTCACCGTATCTGTTATTTAAGTGCAGCGTTTTAAAGTGTCGCCACCCCGTGTGGCTTTAAATACTGTGGACACTATTTTTTTAAGTGTTCTCTGTGCTGCCGTTATTTCTGTACTACGGCTTCGTCGAGTATGATTTGTTTTAAAAGTGAACTTTATGCGAATGTACCTCATTAAACTCCTCCTTTTTTGAGTATTTTGACCCCAATTGTTTCCCTTTATCATGTGTTAAATTCGTCTTATATCCCTTCATTGTCTGTTTTTAACATTCTCCTATGTTATTTGTAGAGTCTCTTGGCTGAAGAGCGACGAATTGCGCCGCTGCCAGCGAACTCCTGCCCACATGGAACAGAGGTATGAAATTACAGTAAAGAAAAAAAAAACTAGATGTCTCTAGAGACGTACATTCATCTGAAGATGGCTGGAAGTTTTCCAGCCGCAATAATGTGGCAAGAAGTCAACATGATCTGGCTGGAATCCGCGAAAACTTAAAGAATCACAATAGCGAGGCGATTTGTCAGCTGGATAGATAATACACTGTAACTGGCAGTGCAGCAAGAACCGGCGCAGATAATGCTCCCACTTCTGTAGACTCACCGAAACTGGCGAACGGCACTGGGAGCGGCATGGCTTCTCTGCCATCCTCTGGCCCGGCGTGAGAGCAGAGCAATTCCGCATTCTGTTTCAACAAACTGGTTCAAATGGCTCTGACCACTATGCGACTTAACTTCTGAGGTCATCAGTCGCCTAGGACTTAGAACTAATTAAACCTAACTAACCTAAGCCGGCCGCGGTGGTCTCGCGGTTCTAGGCGCTCAGTCAGGAACCGCGCGACTGCTACGGTCGCAGCTTCGAATCCTGCCTCGGGCATGGATGTGTGTGATGTCCTTAGGTTAGTTAGGTTTAAGTAGTTCTAAGTTCTAGGGGACTTATGACCACAGATGTTGAGTCCCATAGTGCTCAGATCCATTTTTAACTAACCTAAGGACATCACACACATCGATGCCCGAGGCAGTATTCGAACCTGCGACCGTAGCAGTGGCGCGGTTCCGGACTGAAGCGCCTAGAACCGCACGGCCACTCCGGCCGGCTGTTTCAACAACTCTTGCCACTGCTGCTGCAGTGCAGAATTAACACTATGAAAAATATGTAAATAAATAAATAAAGCCTCACACACATCAGAGCGTCCTCCACCGCCACTTTTGTACCTGCACGGGGTGACAACGCCGCGAAACCGTCCTTTCAGCAAAATGCAATTAATCTAGCCGGTTTCGCTGGGGTAGCTGTGCAGCCTGACCCCAGAAGAAGAGATTGCGAATAATGCGTACAAACGGGCAAGGGAATAGACTCAAAATGCGACACCGTGAATGGCTTATAAATATCATGTGGAACCAAGAGCACAGCACGATGCGAAGGCCAATTTGTTTTTATTTATTTATCTTCGGCCTTGGACAGCAAAGACCATGCAGCTGACAGTAGTTACAAAAGTGCCGTATTAACGTAACTGCCATGTTCACAGAAGAATAATAAAAAAAGAGCTCGATGTACAAACGTAGGTTCTTAATATAAAATAAAACACTAAAATCGAAAAACAGTTAGTGCTAAGTTAACATCAGGGCAATTTTCACTGTGGAACAACGATAGGACTGTGAAGTACAAAGATAAGTTCGTTGTATGAATTAAAAGCCACAAATTAGGTCCCAGGTTTCGAACTGGGCCGGTTCCATGCGGCATTTTGCGGATGATGCTGTAGTATACAGAGAAGTTGCAGCATTAGAAAATTGCAGCGAAATGCAGGAAGATCTGCAGCGGATACGCACTTGGTGCAGGGAGTGGCAACTGACCTTTAACATAGACAAATGTAATGTATTGCGAATACATAGAAAGAAGGATCCCTTATTGTATGATTATATGATAACGGAACAAACCCTGGTAGCAGTTACTTCTGTAAAATACCTGGGAGTATGCGTATGGAACGATTTCAAGGGGAAGGATCACATAAAATTAATTGTTGGTAAGGTGGGTGCCAGGTTGAGATTCATTGTGAGAGTCCTTAGAAAATGCAGTCCATCAACAAAGGAGGTGGCTTACAAAACACTCGTTCGACCTATACTTGAGTAATGTTCATCATTGTGGGATCCGTACCAGGTCGGGTTGACAGAGGAGATAGAGAAGATCCAAAGAAGAGCGGCGCGTTTCGTCACAGGGTTATTTGGTAAGCGTGATAGCGTTACGGAGATGTTTAGCAAACTCAAGTGGCAGACTCTGTGAGAGAGGTGCTCTGCATCGTGGTGTAGCTTGCTGTCCAGGTTTCGAGAGGGTGCGTTTATGGATGAGGTATCGAATATATTGCTTCCCCCTACTTATACCTCCCGAGGAGATCACGAATGTAAAATTAGAGAGATTAGAGCGCGCACGGAGGCTTTCCGGCAGTCGTTCTTCCCACGAACCGTACGCGACTGGAACAGGAAAGGGAGGCTTGCGGAGTATAAGTGTAGATGTAGATGTAAAATTACAACCTGGGTAACTTATAATTGAAAACTGGACAACGGTGTCGTTTACAAAGATAAATTCTTAATGCAAAGTAAAAATCCAGACGTATCAGTTTTCGAACCAGTCTGGTTCCACGGGACATCAAAAATACTGACATGTTTTAGTTTTAAAAGAATTTATGTTGCGACACGTCCGAAATTTCAGACTGCACGATTTGCGAATAGAAAGCTAGATGTAGTTGTTTAGGTTAAATAAAATTCTAAAATAGTTGTAATGGATGGTGCGTCCAGATCGACTGTAAAGTTACGTCTCCTAGCATGAGCGGTCAAAAATGAAAACACAGGGAACCGGGAAGGTACTGGCGTGGACACGATGGTGACCGTTTACAAGAAAATGTTTACTATCATCTAGATGTAGATATGAACTTGGTGATTTTCTTTAAAAAAATTGACAATAATGGGGCTTCAGATGGACAAGGAACTAAGGTCTCATAGTTTGCACTATTCGTTGAGCGTCTCTTTCATGTTTTTTTCTTTTTCTTTTTTTTTAGGTGGATGTGAATTTCCGTTTCTTGAAAAATGTACATAAGGCACCCCTTTCTCATTGCATAATAGAATGCCTTTCTATCTCAGAAAGCACTGGCTCTGTCTTTTAGGTGAATCACTATCTGCATCTACACTCGGCCATATGGCCTGTGGTGGAGAGTACTTCTCGTACCACTATAACTGCGTTATATCCCCCACCCCTCCTTTCCCCGTCCCATTCGCGAATGGAGCGTGAGAATGACGATTGTCGGTAAGCCTAGAGCTGTAATTTCTCTAATTTTTCTCGGCGTGGAAATTTTGTGAGACGCACGTGAGAGGACTCCACTTTGAGCTTACGCTCCTGGAATTTTAACAGTAACCATCTTCGTGATGGACAGAGCCTCCCTGTAGCGCCTGCCACTGGATTTCGTTGAACATTTCAGTAAGTTTATTTTCGATGCTGTGCACTGGGAGACTATCTTGTACGATGTGATCTGCGAAGGTGGATTTACTTCCTGCGTTTTTACGTTTTATTTCTGTGTATTCGTTGTATCGCGTTTTAAGTTTCCTTCCCATTCTCCAATGTACCTAGCCCTACAACCAGAGCAGTTAGTTTTATATAGGCCAAGATTTTTCTGTAGGTCTTATGTTGTTTAGTGTCGTATAGTTAAAGATGTAAACGTGAGAATTGAGATTTATACCACATGTGTACATTACGTTTTTTTTTTTTTTAATTACTGCTGAGTCTATAGGAGACCTGGCCATAGAACTCTTAGGGTCTGAGATAACATGGGCCGAATTAATGAAGGTACGTAGTACGTAGTACGCCGAGCTGGATGGTGACAACTCTTTGCCCAAACGCATCACCTTTCTTCCTGACCAAGTAAGGGAAGACAACAATAGCACACGGCTTCATAAGTGTAAGGAATGTTAGGTTGGATCGAATTGATGCGATGAGGCCGAACAGCGAAAGTGTACTCTGCCAACTCTAGAGCACATTACTCGAGGGCTTCCTTACAAACATTGGAAGTACAAGTGACAAACGGCTTTCCATTGCAACACTGTCTGTCTGCCCACAGGACTGGTCAGTAAGTGGAAGTCATCAGATGCGTAAACAGATTAGTTAAATTAACGCCCGACCTAATCTAATCCGGCCGAAGTGGCCGAGCGGTTCTAGGCGCTTCAGTCTGGAACCGCGCGACCGCTACGGTCGCAGGTTCGAATCCTGCCTCGGGCATGGATGTGTGTGACGTCCTTAGGTTAGTTAGGTTTAAGTACTTCTAAGTTTTAGGGGACTAATGACCTCAGCTGCTAACTCTCATAGTGCTCAGAGCCATTTGAACCATGTGAACCTAACCTAAAATAACCATAACGTATCGGAGAGAGGTACGCGAGTGAAGAAAGAGACAACATCAAAAATTACTAAAACGTCAGAGTCAATAAAAAGCAACCTCTTTAATCGGCGTATAAAATGTGCCGAACTCCTGATCTAGTGTTCATATTAGTCTACCAGTGGTCTTAATGGAGTAGTTAAGTCCTTTCTTACACGATATCTTGGGCCATTTATATTATTGAGAAAACACTTCCTTGTGAATCTTCGAACACGCCCGGAAATGCTCAAGTTTCGTAACATACACTACTGGCCATTAAAATTGCTACACCACGAAGACGTGCTACAGATGCGAAATTTAACCGACAGGAAGAAGATTCTGTGATATGTAAATGATTAGCTTTTCAGAGCATTCACACAAGGTTGGCGCCGGTGGCGACACCTACAACATGCTGACATGAGGAAAGTTTCCAACCGATTTCTCATACACAAAATGGTTCAAACGGCTCTGAGCACTATGGGACTCAACTGCTGAGGTCATTAGTCCCCTAGAACTTAGAAGTAGTTAAACCTAACTAACCTAAGGACATCACAAACATCCATGCCCGAGGCAGGATTCGAACCTGCGACCGTAGCGGTCTTGCGGTTCCAGACTGCAGCGCCTTTAACTGCACGGCCACTTCGGCCGGCTCTCATACACAAACAGTAGTTGACCGGTGTTGCCTGGTGAAACGTTGTTGTGATGCCTCGTGTAAGGAGGAGAAATGCGTACCATCACGTTTCCGACTTTGATAAAGGTCGGATTGCAGCCTATCGCGGTTGCGGTTTATCGTATCGCTACATTGCTGCTCGCGTTGGTCGAGATCCAATGACTGTTAGTAGAATATGGAATCGGTGGGTTCGGGAGGGTAATACGGAACGCCGTGCTGGATCCCAACGGCCTCGTATCACTAGCAGTCGAGATGACAGGCATCTTATCCGCATGGCTGTAACGGATCGTGCAGCCACGTCTCGGTCCCTGAGTCAATAGATGGGGACGTTTGCAAGACAACAACCACCTGCACGAACAGTTCGACGACGTTTGCAGCAGCATGGACTATCAGATCGGAGACCATGGCTGCGGTTACCTTTGACGCTGCATCACAGACAGGAGCGCCTGCGATGGCGTACTCAACGACGAACCTGGGTGCACGAATGGCAAAACGTAATGTTTTCGGATGAATCCAGGTTCTGTTTGCAGCATCATGATGGTCGCATCCGTGTTTCGCGACATCGCGGTGAACGCACATTGGAAGCGTGTATTCGTCATCGTCGTACTGGCGTATCACCCGGCGTGATGGTATGGGGTGCCATTGGTTACACGTCTCGGTCACCTCTTGTTCACATTGACGGGACTTTGAATAGTGGACATTACATTTCAGATGTGTTACGACCAGTGGCTCTACCCTTCATTCGATCCCTGCGAAACCCTACATTTCAGCAGGATAATGCACGACCGCATGTTGCAGGTCCTGTACGAGCCTTTCTCGATACGGAAAATGTTCGACTGCTGCCCTGGCCAGCACATTCTCCAGATCTCTCACCAACTGAAAACGTCTGGTTAATGGTGGCCGAGCAACTGGCTCGTCACAATACCCGTCACTACTATTGGTGAAATGTGGTATCGTCTTGAAGCTGCATGGGTAGCTGTACCTGTACACGCCATCCAAGCTGTGTTTGACTCAATGCCCAGTCGTATCAAGGCCGTTATAGCGGCCAGAGGTGGTTGTTCTGGGTACTGATTTCTCAGGATCTATGCACCCAAATTGCGTGAAAAGGTAATCGCATGTCATTCTAGTATAATATATTTGTCCAATGAATACCCGTTTATCATCTGCATTTCTTCTTGGTGTAGCAATTTTAATGGCCAGTAGTGTATATATTCGTGGCTTTCCACATTACTGAAGAGAGGGCTCTTTAGCGTGAAGAACAAGAAAATAAAGTAATAAATCTTTATTAAAAAAGTAGAAAGGAATTTTAAAAAAGTGGAAGATCATGAGGCACGAGTAAAACTGTACCGGAATTATGTGGAGGTTTAAAGGCAAAAGCGACCTCTCGTGAGCAGATAACCTGAGAAACTGGAAGGCTTCATCAATATTTTGCCCGAGTCCCAAAGTGGAGAGAAAGTCGACGACAACTTTGCCTTTAGACCTTCCGTTTCCGCTGGAGACGCCGCCTTCTGCGTGCCACTGCGCGAGGGCTTAGACTTTGGGTTGTATAACCAGCCCACGCACAGGCGGAAGTCGTTCAACAATTACCAAGTAGCTGGAGAAGCGGGAGGCTCATCCCACCCTACCTGCGGCAGCTTACCCTGTAAACAGTCTGCCGCTCTCAAAGTTCGCGAACGTGGGACGTTACCAGGCGCAGAGGCGAAACACACGAACCTCAGAGGAACTTTCAGTCTGGGAGTTTGTGCCTCCAGTTGCAGGCCGCTTGGGGAGACTGAAGTCTACGGTTGGTGATCCATACAGATAAAGCAAATTCAGTACCATCATTCTGGTTCCTTCCGGGGTGTCTTAAGTTTTTCACCTAATGCGCAGTAAATTGACTGTGTCCTAAAACTGAACCGGAAATCTTAGATCATAGTTAGAATAGCAATCGCTCAAAAACAAGGAAAAAAGCAAAGTCAGTACTGTCATGTTGCTTTCATTTCGAAGAATAATTTCTCCATGATGTGTACAAGGTGTTCATTTTAACTGCAATTCTGCGGCAAAATCTATATACGTTTTGTCTGAAGCATCTTCTTCGTTTCGCCACAGATGGCGCTGTAATCGGATGAACAGAAATGGGTAAACAATAGTAATATACGACATGGTACTCAATGGCACTTGAATATCCAATGGCACATGGGACTTCGCCACCACGTAGGGCAGGCCAGTATTTCCTAACTTGTAACTGGAAACCCCGCTGGTAACGTTGTACTCCTCTGACACATCGAACAGGGGACTACTCGACGCGCCACTGTGGCCGCGTAGCGAATTACGATGTATCATAACAGGCTCGCCTATAGTGGTGACGTAGAACAGATAGCGGCTCTAAACACTGCAGTGGCGTGCCACAGGGGAGTGTTATGGGACCATTGCTTTTCACAATATATATAAATGACCTAGTAGATAGTGTCGGAAGTTCCATGCGGCTCTTCAGTCTGGGACCGCGCGACCGCTACGGTCGCAGGTTCGAATCCTGCCACGGGCATGGATGTGTGTGATGTCCTTAGGTTAGTTAGGTTTAAGTAGTTCTAAGTTCTAGGGGACTGATGACCTCAGCAGTTAAGTCCCATTGTGCTCAGAGCCATTTGAACCATTTTTCCATGCGGCTTTTCGCGGATGATGCTGTAGTATACAGAGAAGTTGCAGCATTAGAAAATTGCAGCGAAGTGCAGGAAGATCTGCAGCGGATAGGCACTTGGAGCAGGGAGTGGCAACTGACCCTTAACATAGACAAATGCAATGTATTGTGAATACATATAAAGGAGGATCCTTTATTGTATGATTATATGATAGCGGAACAAACACTGGTAGCAGTTACTTCTGTAAAATATCTCGGAATATGCTTACGGAACGATTTGAAGTGGAAAGATTATATAAAATTAATTGTTGGTAAGGCGGATGCCAGGTTGAGATTCATTGTGAGAGTCCTTAGAAAATGTAGTCCATAAAAAAAGGAGGTGGCTTACAAAACACTGTATCAAATAAAGCGAGTTGGGTCTCCCACGATCGCTGCTTCCGGAATCCATGTTGGTTCCCACAGAGTAGATTCAGGGTTTCCAAAAACGACATGATACGCGAGCAAAAAATATGTTCTAAAATTCTACAACAGATCGACGTCAGAGATATAGGTTTATAGTTTTGCGCATCTGCTCGACGACCCTTCTTGAAGACTGGGACTACCTGTGCTCTTTTCCAATCATTTGGAACCTTCCGTTCCTCTAGAGACTTGCGGTACACGGCTGTTAGAAGGGGGGCAAGTTCTTTCGCGTACTCTGTGTAGAGTCGAATTGGTATCCCGTCAGGTCCAGCTCTGTTGAGTGATTCCAGTTGCTTTTCTATTCCTTGGACACTTATTTCGATGTAAGCCATTTTTTCGTTTGTGCGAGGATTTAGAGAAGGAACTGCAGTGCGGTCTTCCTCTGTGAAACAGCTTTGGAAAAAGGTGTTTAGTATTTCAGCTTTATGCATGTCATCCTCTGTTTCAATGCCATCATCATCCCGTAGTGTCTGGATATGCTGTTTCGAGCCACTTACTGATTTAACGTAAGACCAGAGCTTCCTAGGATTTTCTGTCAAGTCGGTACATAGAATTTTACTTTCGAATTCACTGAATGGCTCTGAGCACTATGGGACTCAACCGCTGTGGTCATAAGTCCCCTAGAACTTAGAACTACTTAAACCTAACTAACCTAAGGACATCACACACATCCATGCCCGAGGCAGGATTCGAACCTGCGACCGTAGCGGTCGTGTGGTTCCAGACTGTAGCGCCTTTAACCGCTCGGCCACTCCGGCCGGCAATTCACTGAATGCTTCACGCATAGTCCTCCTTACGCTAACTTTGATATCGTTTAGCTTCTGTTTGTCTGAGAGGTTTTGGCTGCGTTTAAACTTGGAGTGAAGCTCTGTTTGCTTTCGCAGTAGTTTCCTAACTAATACTTGAGTATTGCTCATCAGTGTGGGATCCGTACCAGGTCAGATTGACAGAGGAGATAGAGAAGATCCAAAGAAGAGCGGCGCGTCTCGTCACAGGGTTATTTGGGAAGCGTGATAGCGTTACGGAGATGTTTAGCAAACTCAAGTGGCAGACTCTACAAGAAAGGCGCTCTTCATCGCGGTGTAGCTTGCTGTCCAGGTTTCGAGAGGGTGCGTTTCTGGATGAGGTATCGAATATATTGCTTCCCCCTATTTATACCTCCCAAGGAGATCACGAATGTAAAATTAGAGAGATTCGAGCGCGCACTGAGGCTTTCCGGCAGTCGTTCTTCCCGCGAACCATACGCTACTGGAACAGGAAAGGGAGGTAATGACAGTGGCACATAAAGTGTTCTCCGCCACACACCGTTGGGTGGCTTGCGGAGTATAAATGTAGATGTAGATGTAGAGTACTTGCGCAGTGTTTATTGCCTGCACACCTACCTGTAATTTGGAGAACACACCTGAAAGTGGACGATAAATGTTGCAACCACAGAAGAAAAAACTGAAATGATTCTGATTTGCTGAGAATGTAGGAGAAATGTTGAGGCTCCTGTTGCCTTGTATGCCGACCGTTTTCCAGAGAAAGCTCGCTCTCTTTCTTTTACAAGCTTATGAACGCCTTTATGTCGGAAGGCAGCGTACAGACCGGCAAAAGGAAGCGAAGCAAACGTGTTACAGGAGAAACTAATGAAATAGCTGTACTTCTAGTAGTGCACCACAACCCACGGATAAGCGCCCAGTAATTACATCGCGTTTCAGTATGTCCAAGGGTAGTTTTGTCACAATTCAGTGCCATAAGTATCATCCGCACCACGTGTCACTGCGACAAGAACTTCATGGCGCCGATTTCCACAACTAGGTAGTGTTTTGAGAACGGGCACGTCAGCAAATGTAAACGACCCCCACTTTCTTTGTCGAGGTGCTATTTTCCCATGAGTCTACTTTCACAAACCATGCTACCGTTGACATGCATCCCCCACAAGTTGACCATCGACGTCCTTGGTCGCTTAACGTACGGTGAGGCATCATGGGGAACAAACTCGTTGGTCCGTATCTTATCTACGGCACTTTGAATGGACGCAAATATCAAACGTTTCTGGAACAGAAACTACCGGTACTACTGTAGGATGTTGCCCTGGAGGTTCCACAACGTATGTGGTTTCAGCATACGAGTTTCCCAGCGCTTCACGCAACTGAAGCATGGACGTTATTCGACCGTATTTACGCTTGTCAGTGGATCCGCAGAGGTGGCCGTATTAATTGGCCCGCTAGGTCTCCAGATTTAAAAAAAAAAAATAAAAAAAATAGATAAATTGGAAATTTTTGGTAAGTTCCCATGGGTCCAAACTGCTGAGGTCATCGGACCCTAGGCTTACATACTACTTAATCTAACTTAAACTAACTTACACTAAGTACAACACACACACACACACACACACACACGCGCACACACACACACACACACACAGGCCCGAGGGAGGACTCGAACCTCCGAGAGGGCTGGCCGCGCGAATCGTGGCAAAGTGCCTGAGACCACGCGGTTAGACCACGCGGCTCTCCATATTTGAATCGCCGGATTTATTTCTGTGGGGATATTTGAAAGATAGGATGTACCTTCAAGTGCCAACAGGCCGTGAAGACATGGTCGAGGGCATCAGAAACGCCTCTGTTGACATTCCCAAAGGTATGCTTCTGTTCTATGTACGACCACTTGAAAAGAGGATCACTAAGTGTATTGAATTTGGCTGTAGTACGTTTCAACCCTAACTGTAACTGAAAATGTAGAGTAGCGTTCGCCTGGAGCAACAACCACAGTGGCGCGTCGGATAGTTCCCTGTTCGATATGTCGGAGGAATACAACGTTGCGAATGGTGTTTCCAATTATAAGTTATGAAATACTGCCCTTCCTACCCTCGTAGGGTTGAGATGGGGTCCCATGTACCGTTACGGTTGTGTTCCCATTTCTATTCCTCCGATTACAGTGTCATCTGTGGCGAAGCGTAGAAAATGCTTCAGACAAAACGCAGGCGGATTTTTCCGTTGGATGGTAAACTGCAATAAAAAACTGGGCTTCACACTGAATATTTCAAAGTTGTCCCCGCCACTCACGCGGGGGATGGCGGCTCGAATGTGATACCGTTGGATGTCCCCCTCCGAGACAAAAAAATTGGAATTATAACATTTTTTTTGATCCGATGTGTAGTTTTCGAGATATTTCAATGTCTTCAGTTAAAATGAACACCCTGTATATGCAGACTGCAGAGATGAATGAAAATTTATACCAAGGCTGGGATTCTGGCCCTGGCCCCCTGTTCACTACGCAGGTGCACTAATCACTACATCACCCTGGCATAGTGGTTTTGCTAGTCCGTGTAGTTGTATAAATCCACTGTGCCAGGATGACGTAGTGGTTAGTGCATCTGCCTAAGTCACTTCAGTCTGTATGTGTACATCACAGGTGCTCGAGGCTTGAAAATAGAATCCACCCAGATGATTTTTTTGTACTTAAATACCTCAGAGTAAAATATCTGTATATTCCTGTTTCTTTATTCTTTCCTTGGGTAATCACTTTTCTATTTACTTTTATGCTGCAACGATTTCTTTTCCTGTGTCGGGTCTCATCATCTCAAAGTAGCACTTGCAACCATTTTATTCTAAATTTTTCACTGAATGTGAATTTCATGAAATGAGCTGCGATGGGTGTAGATGTATTATCCGGTTGTACCATATGAAAATTTATGTCGAACCGAGACTCGAACCCGATTTCCCACCGCTCTCGAGTGGTCGCCTTAACCGTTTCAGCCATCCATGTACCCTCGCCGGCCCAATCTAAACTTACAAGTGTCACTGTCCACGTCCTTATATCGTAGTTTTATTCGTCTCTCTTTAGGAACACAACATTGCTTGATTCTCGCTCAGGGAGGATGACACTGCCACAAGGAATTGAGATGATTTTTACTGTCGTATGCCCCATCTCGGTTTGTGATACATATAATTTGACGGTCAGCAGCTGTCTCGGTCCAGTACAAATGTTCATATTTCAAAATTGGGTAATACATCTATATTCACTGCAGCTGAAGACATGAAATTCGCATTCAGCGAATAATTTGGAATAATATTTCATACAGATGTCGATCGTCAAATCATTTGAAACTTACAACCAACATCCTTAATAATTTGTTTTGCATTTGTGTACAGTGCGTTGCAAAGTGTTTCTTCCAAACGGCTGGGAGTGATCTATCAACAAATGCTAGTCTCTAACAATTTCTGTTAGAGAGAAATTGTTTGCTGACGGTTTCAGGGATGAATGAAACAAGGAGCTAAACTGACACTATTTGGTGATGATACAAGCAACATTAATAATGCAGTAAAAGAAATTCCAACAGAAAATGATACAAATAATGTCTTAGGCTTTCTGTGAATTGGCTTGCTCTGAGCTTTGAAAAAACACAGTACATCCAATTTTCTACTACAAGGAGTACTGTTTTTTCAATAAATATTTCACATCAACAGAAGGCAGTAGCCAGGATAGAGCATACTAACATTTTGGGGGTATATATAGAGGAGGATCTTCATTGGAGAATTCATATCTTGGCTCTCCTGAAGTGACTAGGTTCAGCAACTTTTGCAATCAGAATAATTGACGATTTTGGTGTTATAGAAATTAGTAAGCTAACGTACTTTGCATACTTTCACATCCCGATGTCATACGGAATAATATTTTGGCGTAACTCAACACCTAGGCAAAAAATATTCACAGGTCAAAAGAAAATGTTTAGAATATAATATGTGGGGTCTCATAGTCGCACATCATGTAGTCATTTGTTAAAGGTTAGGTATCTTACAACAGCCTTGCAGTACATCTACTCAGTAATGAAATTTCTTCTCAACAGCATGGACCAGTTTAAAAACAACTGTGACATTCATGATTATAGTAGCAGAAGGAAGATAGACTTACACTATCTTCTACATAACCTGTCTTTCGCACAGAAAGGGGTAAAATATGCTGCTGTAAGACTTTTCGATAAATTACCAGATGAAATAAAATGTCTGACAGACAGCAGCAGTAGTTTAAAAAATAAATTGAAATCATATCACCTTGACATCTCCTCCTGTACCATAGATGAATTTTTGAAAAGGAATATATATAATATATGCATTTTGTGTTATTTAAGGGAATGGGGTAGGTAATAAAAATTTTAGCTTAAAAAAAAGAAAGAAAGACTGAAAAGAAAAAATACTTAAATCACGTGTGCGTTTCTTACGCATTTGACATTATGATGGTTACCGTGAGACTAATCAATGCAAGTTTCTTAGGTGATGAAGTCAATTCATATTGCAGTTTCTAGCTGAACTGTTTAATATCATTAATTTGTTCCTGAAATGTTAGCTTAAGAATTGTCTTATCAAATTCGTACTATCAGATCATTTACATTGCAACTTGCTATCTTCAGAGTTGTGTGGATGTCTGATAGTAAGTAGAATATATGAGACTGGCAACATACCAACTTGAATAGTCATTTTCTTCGCAACTTCCCTCAATGAATGTAGAAATTCCATTGAAATGTTACCTATTCCTTTTGCCTCGTTTATCTTTAATTTTCCAGAGATCTTTAAAATTCTCTAGGATCCTCTACATCGTTCATCTCGATTCCAATTTCTTCTTCTATCATGTCCTTAGGTATTATCCGAATCTGGGACGACGAGATATCATCCAGCTAGAAAGATCTAATAACCACACATGCGTCATACTTCCCACCCCATTAAATTGATAGAGCAGTCTTAAACAGGAAGACCCTAAGAATGAGCGTCTCGAAGAGAAGAAAGAGATTTCAGAAACTAATCAGAAACTTTAATTGGCTTGGCCTACCCACTTTCACGTAGAGGCGATGACTGGATTATAGACAATAGGCACTGGATCCTAAGATCGCAGAATATCTATACACAGCCATCCCTCAGCGGCATAATCAATACATAAGGACGCCTAGAGTCTCCGGGAAGCGTCAGCGAAAATTTTGAATCGAACAAAAGTTGTTCCCCAGGACGTAATGTACCATCCCCAGACGTTTGATTAAAAAGCCTTTGAAACACCATGTATATATATATATATATATAAGAAATACTGCTACCTTTGCGTTGTAACGTCTCAATATTGTACTCAGTACTTATAGATCCTTTTCTTTGCGGGAACGTTGTCTCGCTGCAAAATTACGACAGTGTCCCGGGGCTAATTGTCATGCGTCACATTGGCGTGTGTATTGGAGTCGGTGTTGAGGCTTCATATGTAGCGGTGGTGCGCCTCCTCGTCATTGACAGGTAACATGAATAATCTGGTGGTAAGATAATTAACCCTTGGGAGCATAAAAGCGGTCTTTTGGACCCAGCAACCCTCCATTTTATCAATCAACTCTCTTAAAAATTGTTTATTTTAGTTTACATTCTGTGCAATCCTGGAAGCACAATTTATTTACTTTAGGAAAAACATTATTTGGTGCAGGTCAAATTAATTACTTTTCTGTATTAATTTTGTAATTCTAGTCATCTAATCTACGGCAGGGGTCTCTTAGACCCCTTAGTGAACACCTCATTTTCGAGTAGCTCATTTATCTTTAGTCTGAATGGCACAACAACTAATAGGTGAGCACAGCTACACTCACTGCTGAAAAAGCAGAATATCTGCAAAACCTACAATGGAGTATTCTTTTGGAAAGTAAGTATATTTCTTCACGCCAAAATTGTTTCAGATGAGCATAGGTTGAGTTTCATGAACGGATTAATTATATAAGCTATTTGGATCCATAACATATGCCACCAGTTCCATTTCTTCTGTCAGAAGCAAAGGACATCATCTGAAGTTAGCACAGTTGGTCAGAATTTTGAATCAACAGTTTCCTGAATCCACGCAATGTATTTGCAGTTGTGAATGCGAACAACCATAAAGTGCATAAGGGAGTGACGACAATGAAAATTTGTACTGTATCTGGACTCGAACTCGGATTTCCCACTTTACGCGAACGGTCACCTGAACCACCTTGTCTTTTCGTGCACGGCTAACTGCCAGACCCAAACTTCCTGAATCAAAACCTTTACTCGTACACACATTACGTAATTCCCGTACAGGGGAGGATGTTTTAACTGAAAGTTTCTACCTGATATTGGCTGATAAATATCATATTGGAGTACCTGTCATGTTAAGAATAACGATGTAATGTTCCTTCGGCCACGCAAGTCGTCCTTCCCTGTACACTTTTTACATGATGTATGTACGAGTACAGGTGGTGACGGTGGAACGAAACATAGGGGAGTTTCGGTGCTCGTGAGTCATGCTTGGAGAGCCAAAGCGGTTAAGGTGACCGCTCGTGTAAAGTGGGAAATCCTGGTTCGAGTCTCGGTCTGGCACAAATTTTCAGTCATCATTCGCCTGTATAGATGAAGGAAGTTCGTGTTCGTATTCGCAACTTTTAATACTTTTCACTTGTTCAACAACGGCTTATTTGTCGCAGTGACTGTTCCTTCGGACATGCATGCATTATCTCCAAGCCATTGAGAAACTACGACATTGCATAGTTCTTCTTAACAACACAGGCACTGCGATGTCACAGTTTCTGAGTGGCTTGGAGAGGAAGCTTTTTTTGAGTAGGAAGACGACAGAGATTTAGACGCTGAACATCCCCAGAATAATGAATCCGCACTTTCTGTCATTCCAAGTGAAGACAGAATACAGAGGTTATGATTTCTTTGTTAGTTGTGACGTAACTCAATGCAATAAAAACACCGCAACCCTACAGCGGAATTCGAGGACAAAATATAATGAAAATTCTAGCTGGAACAGTAACAGATACAGTAAGTAGCACAGATGGGACCAGCCAATCTAAGAACGGATGGAACTATTTTATCTCACAAAGAATGTTAGAAGAGATCGTGTATTGAACTAGATATTTAGATGGTATGCGCAATGCTAGTATCAAGAGCAGAATCGGCAGAATAATACGTCTGAGGAAATTGATGCATTTTTTGAAACCTGATCAGACAACTCAAACCAGTGTTGCTTCTACTACCACAAAGACAATGAGAACACCTTCAACAACTATTACAGTGGCTAATTTTTTTATTAGTGTTCCATTATTTAAATAACTATTGCAGGAAGATGTTACAGAAATGGGAATTTTAAGAAAAAAAAGGCAAGGAAATTCCAACAGAAATGAAGGCTTCCAATTCCAGAGAAGTTTTGTCCACATCATACAGTTATGAAAACAATTTGGCAACTGTAAGTGATCTGCCCAAAAAGAACGAAAGCGTTATATGCTCTGGTCCTTGCACCACAGTGCTGCAGATAGCGAAGGACGTAAAAATAAGCCAGATATAGTTTTATTCAATAACAAAACTAAATCGGGAGACGATTCTCTTGACCAGAAGGACGTTCCGTACAAAACCGAGAGTCAGTCAAAAAGATAGCCATTTGAGTTACGGACAGATGTAATGGATGCAGCGCCCATAAACACTCTGCGTATACTTTCACAGTAACGTCGCAACTCTCAAGAAGGCACATCTGAGAAAAGAATTTTTCTCGTGGAATTAATAGAACAATGATACGTCGTCATATGGAGAAGAGTCAACAATCCACGCCTCCAAAAAATGTTATACAAACCACGGAAGTTTGTGGGGTTCCTCGCCAACAGCTGAAGATTGCACGAACTGGAATATGATAAAAAAGAAGACGTTCCATGTGCCTACATAGATTACACGGAAAAATTGATCTAACATGCACAAATGCACAAAAGGTAATTGCAAAAACACGGTGACATTATTTGTACAAGTGGGTGTTTTTCATGAATATAAGTTCTGCTACAAGGCCAATAAAACAAAGTCTTCTGTTTAATCCCAAAGAAATTATAACTTAATTCATGCTACTTCATTTTATAACAAAATGAATGTCACAACATTATAATTACTACTTCATTATTCATTTTCCGTCATAAAACCTATCATAATTTGACAATGTTGCGTTAACAAGCAGCTTCTTGTATCTGCTCTGAAGTAATGGTCTCGTGGACCTCTCTCAATCATTTTTACCAGTCCAGCCACTCACGTATCCAAGGGTTAACAGTTAAAAGTATCGTATAGTGGAAGGAATGTGTTGGAGTAATTCAGTTATTTCACGGAAAGGCACACGGGATTGATTATGAGGTTTATGGTTAAAACAACGTCGTATTTCTCAACCGATAACTGTAGTGGAGAAACATATTTATAGCAAAACGTAAATGAAAAGGCTTCCGTGACCAATGACTATCTGTTTAATCAATGTGGAAACGGAACGTAGCAGTGGTTACTTCAGTATAAATATGAAACAAATGCAACTGTTAAGGGAAATTGGATGACCATAAGCATTGTTAGGGAAGTGCGTTACGTGCGAAAGGGACAATAAACCGAAGCAATTTAACCTGTTCTGTTTTTATTTCAAAGTCACATTTTCATGTTTTACTTAGTAGCTTTAATATCTGAAAAATACAGAGACACCTATTCATAATAGGCACATTGTTGTTGTTGTTGTTGTCGTCTTCAGTCCTGAGACTGGTTTGATGCAGCTCTCCATGCTACTCTATCCTGTGCAAGCTTCTTCATCTCCCAGTACCTACTGCAACCCACATCCTTCTGAATCCGCTTAGTGTATTCATCTCTTGGTCTCCCTCTACGATTTTTACCCTCTACGCTGCCCTCCAATACTAAATTGGTGATCCCTTGATGCCTCAGAACATGTTCTACCAACCGATCCCTTCTTCTGGTCAAGTTGTGCCACAAACTTCTCTTCTCCCCAATCCTATTCAATACTTCCTCATTAGTTATGTGATCTACCCATCTAATCTTCAGCATTCTTCTGTAGCACCACATTTCAAAAGCTTCTATTCTCTTCTTGTCCAAACTATTTATCGTCCATGTTTCACTTCCATACATGGCTACACTCCATACAAATACTTTCAGAAATGACTTCCTGACACTTAAATCTATACTCGATGTAAACAAATTTCTCTTCTTCAGAAACGCTTTCCTTGCCATTGCCAGTCTACATTTTATATCCTCTCTACTTCGACCATCATCAGTTATTTTGCTCCCCAAATAGCAAAACTCCTTTACTACTTTAAGTGTCTCATTTCCTAATCTAATTCCCTCAGCATCACCCGACTTAATTCGACTACATTCCAATAGGCACATGGTCAGGTTTATTTCGTAACGAAGCGTGTTCTCTATGTAAATTTTCTCTACTTTTTTCCGATAACTGCAAAATTAATCAAAAATAAACTGAAAAGACATTTAATAACGAGAAAGGAGCTTCACATATTCCAATCTCTGTCTTTCACTAAAATTTTTGCTTTCTGCGGTTCCCTGCAGTATATTTTTAGTTACTCATTCCCTGGTATCTTAACCATGTCCCGTCCTACTGTCCTTTCTTCTAGTGCCTTTCGCATATTACTTTGCTCACCGAGTTTGCGGACAACCTCCTCATTTATTATCTTAATAGTCTTCTCAGTTTACAGTATATCACACAGTAACGCCACATCTCAGACGCATCGATTCCGTTCTTTTCGATGTTTACAGCAGTTCACGAATCACTTTCATACAATGCTGTGCTCCACACGTATCCTTTCAGAAAATTCTTTCTCAAATTAGTGCTTATACTTGATACTTTCGGAAAACGCTAAAAAGTAATTATAGTAGAGGTAGTGATAAAGGTTTCCTTTTCATATCGAAAAGCTAAAGCTTCATTCATGAAACCTGGTGACGGTCCTTCTGTACGTATTCACCCTTCAATCAGACACGTTTTCCTCAACGAAGGATAACTTAATCCAGATCTTACATGTAGATGTCAGAATCTTGGTTGGTAAAAGACGATGATTCCTTCATCTGAGGAAAGAAAAAGAATTCTGGACAATATGGGTGATGGGACAAACTGTGATTGCCCAACGAAGAAGTACAGGGCAGTGTGTACGGTGCAAAATAAGCTGTGGTGTTTTCGTAGAGCAAAAGCAGGCACTTGGACAGCTCTCCCCTACGCTTCATCTTGAGAACCTTTGCTAACGTCATCACGACATTTCGGTAGCTTGCTACTGTGATGGTTTGTCCCTTTCGAGTATAATCTATAAGTTTCGCACCATGGTAGCCTTAAAAAACCCCAGACGAGCGAGGTGGCGCAGTGGTTAGCACACTGGACTCGCATTCGGGAGGACGACGGTTCAAACCTGAGTCCAGCCATCCAGATTCAGGTTTTTCGTGATTTCCCTAAATCGCATCAGGGAAATACCGGGATGATTCCTTTGAAAGGGCATGGTCGATTACCTTTCCAATCTTTGACACAATCCGAGCTTGTGCTCCGTCTCTAATGACCTCGAAGTCGACGGGACGTTAAACACTAATCTCCTCACCATCTCAGCGCAAGGGCGCTGCTGTACAGAGAGAGAGAGAGAAAGAGCGTGTCTTCGCGAGTGTCTCACATTGGTTGTTGCGATTTGAAGCGAGCCTTCGCCAATGTCTGTGGTATTGATCTGCAATGCCGATTTTGTCGTGGCATCCAGATCTCTGGACGATGTCACAACTGATACAAATAGATCTGAGGATCAAACATTTGTAACCGAAACAAATCAGCTCAAAAACTGAAAGCAGTCCACACGGACAATTAATTCTGTTTAAAATGCTGCAGATCTTATCTTGGTCTAATTTGGTCCCTACAGATAAATAGCAATAATAATAATAGTAATAGTAATAACAGTAATAATAATAATAATATTCAAATAACTTCCATAGTTGTGTCTTCTAACTCCCCCAACTTGTGGAACCGCCTGTAGATGTTCTAAAATGAGCCCGACTTGTTCGCGTCATAATGAAACGGGACTGTAAGAGGTAAGGCGGGTTATTTCGGACGAACAATAATTTTTCGTTTTTACATGTAATCAAATGATTCATTTGCTGAACTAATGACCCAGATGACCCAGGAAGACTGTCGAAGTTCCTCCTTATTCATGCACAATACTGAATAAGAGAAGTTAACTTTCAGAACATCTATGAAGTTCTCACATGTTATGCTGTTATTAATTCGTAACAGTAAGACGATGACTTAATGGTATTTGAGGTATTATTTACTTTAAAATATGGAGGCAAAGATACCTGACAAAGAGGCATTCGAGCTTACTTATAAGAAAATGCGCAACATCCGCATAAAGGAGCATCTAAGCTTTAGAGCAGCCAAGTTTGCATTTTTTTAAGGTGCAAGTTAAGAACTAGAACAACAAATAGAAATAGATGTCTTTCATTCGGAAAGGTGGTTTGTCAAGCGTTTTACTACACTGAAAAGTATACATGAAATGAGGGAGTTCACTGGTTGCGGAAGAGAGAGAATATGAAGTTATTACTCAAGCGATGGCAGCTAATCAATGAAAGTAGGCCAGTCTCTTGTAGATAATGGGTGATATATCTTCCGCTCTAAAACAGAACCTGTCGAGAAACATGATATATTCGTTTCGGTAGTCCACTCATACCTCATCAATAACTTTAGTTGCAGTATTCAATCTAATATAGAGATTATTTTCTTACACAAATATGACTTACAGAATGGCCCATACTTCATTTTAGGGACATGTAAGCTCCTTCTACTGTTGAATGTACTGGTGATAGTTTGAAAGCGTATGAGTAATATGCTATGGTTGCAACAGGGTCCACAAACGTTATAAATTGTCTGAATGAAAACATGTTACCGCATTGGCCTTCTCTGGACAAGGATAAAATTTCCTTTCCTGTGCTTGCATTCATGTATAGATTCGATTGTGAAGCTGTTCTCAAAAGTGTGCATAATATAGTATAGCGAAACCACCTGCTGTCTATTTCTAATACTCCAATGTGACGACTTTGTCGTCTGCCATAATGTACTAATCCTGCGAATGCACCATCACGACGTTTTTGTAAACAAACTGATTTCTCTGGTGGCGGCTTAGGCTTGTCACAGGAACTAGATCACCGCAGTTGGCACAGTAGACAGTGCCTGTGGCCAGCAATGACAGTTTCTACGTAACAGAAACAATAAAGAGAGGCTCCGTTTTAAGAAAAACTAGTTTTGGCGTATCTCAATGTTTACGAGTTATGTCTCCTGAACTATGTGTCGACAAATGATATAGTTTTGGAGGCTTATTCAGTGGCTAATGTCGATACCGTGAGCAAAATGTATTTCGAGTATAATTAGTAGTTAGAGCGTAATAAATTAAAGTGGGGTGTTTGATGCTAAAGTTTTACTGAATGAGCAGCATAATGTAGTAAGCGATCGAATGTTTTCCTTCAATAATCTTATAGGGAATGTCAGCGAGAAAAAAATTTCGAAAACGTTTGAAATTATGTGTAAAGTTTGTTGGAAATGGTAAAGTGCTCTCACTCCAGAATACCTTAAGCGCCGTGAGCTACATTCCCAAGACATGTACACAGTTTCTAACTTTAATACTTGGGTTGTTGTGATAAACCTCTAATGTAAGATTATACCTTCTAATAAGTAGTTTACTATAGCATTTAAAATTTTTAAATTCCGTTAATAATTAGATGAAATCATGGAAATCAAATTTTTGTTTCCTGTGTTAGACGTTACGTAAGCAACCACAACTGGTCAGTGGGTGACGTTTTAGCCATTTATGACCTGTAATACAAGTCACTGCATACACGTACAAACTGTCGCAGCTGGTAAAAGTAAATCCCAAGCTGACGTAAAGGCGTACAGATGGTCGCAAAGAAATTTTTTGCAACCGATTTCCTTAGCTATTTTCTTCCTTCGTTCTAAACCATTACTCTATGGAATACTTTTTGGCTGTTGTCTCCAAGATTGGACTCTATCAGTGAGTGTAGAAATCAGACGTCAATGCACACGTAAACCGTGTTACTCCCCGACAGCAGTTACCCTTTTTGCAGAAAAGACAGTAAATATTTTTTGTGATAGCAACCGTACACGTGAGGTCGAGCAGAGACTCAAATTCTTTCAAAAATAAAAGAAAAATGTAGACGCTACATACACATAAGATGTCACTTCACAGTACACCTGACATAAAATAACCATCGAAACAAATGCAAAGCGTTGTAACCTGACATAAAATATTCATAGATATAAATGTAAAACATTGTAGCAATTGTCATTAGTAATTGACTCTAAACTCGAACTGAAGTGTGGTATCCAGCGAAATGACCCAGTTTAACACTTCATTTGTGCTAACGAACCAATAAACGTTTGTATTCCACGCACAGAAGATTCTGGAATATTCAACTGCTGTGTATGAAGATCGGGCAATTCTTGATACCTCAGCGCCATTATTCTTCGACTTATCAATACCTCAACTTCAGTTTCTTGACATATGGTAACATCTCTCCGTACATTGCCTGGAATTTCTTCTCAGCTTTGAGAGCAGTAAATTATATTAGACCCTGCTTTTATCCTGAACGATGAACATTTCGAATTTCCTGAACGCTATATCTCGGACACACCACACACCTTAATAAAACCTGCAAAACGAAAATAATTAGATCGCTTTTTTTGAGAGCGCTTTCACTTTTCTGCCTTAGTAGTAGCCCATATACGGAAAGCATGCAGCATATTCAAACATTACCACGAAGTGTTGGTCTCAATAATTATGTCACGTCATATCAGAATAAAAATTTGAGGTTGCCGTTGAGACGTCCATCCTCCTTATTTGGCAACAGCTGACTGTTCTGCGAGTATCTGTTTTGTCTCTCAAAGACGAAAGAACACTTCAGAGCTCCACTAACATTATAGTCCGTGCCGCCGATACAATTATTGTTAACGTCATGACTTCTACGACCTGTTTGAAGGCAGAGGATCAAAAGCAGATTAGTGTGACTTTTTTTTCGTCAAAGGAATTATTATACTTACTCCAAAGGCTGTACTACACAACAGTTTATAAATCCACGATTTTTAATGTGCAGTTGGCATTCTGCACAACATTAGGAATGTGTACGGACCGACTGGATGGAGTAGTTCCTTAAACACTGGCAGACGATCCTGTTAATTCCAGTGTTCTTTAGACATGAATACCCTTCTTGGACGGTCGAAAAATATATCTTATGCCTTACTTGCCCAGGTCAGCACCAATACTGCTGGAGGTTGCCTTGTGGACAGAGCGTACGAAGTGTTGACTGAAGAGGTAAAATTGTTTTCTTCGCTTCCTGTGCGATTGAAATTAATTTGAAAGTTACAGACACACTACATAAGGAATCTGAAAATTTGAGAACACTACATTAACACGAAATAAACGTTAAGAGGCCCACTATTTGTGAGTGGTGTGCGCAGGTAGACCGCCAACGACGTAAGTGCACTAAAATAAAAAAAATGTTCAAATGTGTGTGAAATCATGTGGTACTTAACTGCTAAGGTCATCAGTCCCTACGTTTACACACTACTTCACCTAAATTATCCTAAGGACAAACACACACCCATGCCCGAGGGAGGACTCGAACCTCCGCCGGGACCAGCCGCACAGGCACTTAAATCACCCTAGGTAATAGGAGCTGAGTATATGCAACAGAGTTTGTTACGATCCCTGCGGACCAGTCAACTCGTTAGTGTGTTTGTGGGGGGGGGGGGGGGGAGGGCGTTGCGTGTATGGTTGAGAGAGAGAGAGAGAGAGAGAGAGAATATACAGGCAGCACGCTGTTACTCACGACAGGCATATAAGCGCGTCTTTCGTGTAATCATCCGAAATAAGATACAGCGAGAAGAGAAACTAAGTGGAAAAAAGGTATCTGGAATATACGACATTTGCTCAGAATTACTGAGATCTTTTCGAGAGTCACCCATGACAAAAGTATTCCACTTGGTATGAGAGTTATATGAGACAGACGAAAAACTTTAAGAAGAATGTAATAATTCCAGCACTTGTGCGCCGTAGGAATGTGGGAACATGCGAAGCAATACTGAGCCTACGATTTGTCTTAGAAGACTGAGGGAAGGCAAGCCTACGTTTACACCATTTGTAAATGTAGAGGGCAAAAGCTGTAGAGGGATACATGCCAGGAAAAACCGGGGACGTCAAGTGGAAGTGCTACTCTAAGACGAAGTGGTTGGCACAAAAGAACAAGTCATGGTGAGCCCCGCCATACCAGTCACAATATTGCTGACACCATAAGCAGACTGTGAAATAGGCTATGCGCTTTTGTATTGAGGCCAGAGGGACTTTGAGCCGTGGTAAAAATTGCTGTTTTGAAGAGCGCGCCGTAGCGCGTAGTGTGAAGCAGTCGCCCTCCGTTTCTGGCGGTGGCGCCGCTGTGGCAGTTGCAGCTTTGGTGTCTCCCTCTGTTGGGAAAGGGGAAAGGTGCATTTAAGGGGCACTGTGAGCTCGCCAGATGGTCAGTCTGGGTGAGCCTGGAGTCAGTCTGGAGTCAGTCGGTCTGTTGGGCCAGGCTGGGTGAGTTTGGAGCCAGTCTAGGGTCAGCCTCTCGTCCCCGCCTTGCTAGTCTGTCTCTCGTCCGAATTTGTGGCGCAGTGAGAGAACTCAACGAGTGGTCGCCCGGCCGGGGGCTTAGTTCCTGCATCTGAGTCTGCACGTTAGGCCGCCAGTCTGCTCGAGTAGTTCAAGCAACGGTCATTGGCGTTTGGATCGATCGGTTGGTCGGTCGTGCACTGAGACACAAGATGACTTGTCCGCCTTGAGCGTCGGCGCATGTGAGGTCGCCACGTGAGTCCAGTAGGCTGCGCCGTATAGCGAGCGGTAGTGGCTTCGCGGCCGACACGAGAACAACAGGAGTCAATCCACGACATCGGTCTGGCCGGTGCGAGCTGCGACGCCGTGAGACGGGAGATCGGCGCGCCTTCCTTCGTCCGTTGAAGCGGCTGGCAGCGGACGGTTCGGGAGAGCGTTTTTAGAGGTGCTGCGCCAGGTCTTCGCCAGTAATCGTAGTTTATTAGAAGTTAAGTGACTGGCGATATGTTGTTTCATTTACTTGTTAAATTCTACTTGTTTTCTTGGTGGGGTCACCAGCCGCTTTGTTTTGGGGTCGTCCCACAATTCTTCTCCGTTTGCCCACCCGCGGGAAGGTGGTTATTTATGAAATGGGTGGTCCGTTTTTCCCTTGTGGAGTAGGGACGGGTTAGAGCAACCTGCGGTTCGGGTTGCTCGGTAATCGCCCTATCAGTCTTCCGTACGTTAATAGCTGCCTCTGTCATGTTTGTCGGATTCAGTGTGTTAACGAATCTATTGCTTGAAGTGTAACGGCCTAATTCCCGAAAGATGTTTTTATCTTGCCTACATCTTGAGAGGCGGTATATGTGTACTGTAGAGCATGTTTGGCCAACCTTGTATTTTTTATGTAAGATTGCATTTCATGGACTTCTATTTAAATGGTCATTTTAGTATATAAAGTTGCAACCCTTCCACCATAAGACTTTTCTTAGAAGTTAAAATCAAGTTGCACCGTCGGTGGCAAGTTAATCTTTTAATTTTAATGTTTTGTAACATTTCCATCCCTCCTACGGGGTGCATAGTTTGTGTGCTTTTGTGAATTGTTAAAACTTTTACGTTAAGGTAATCTGGTGTGTTGCAGATTTGCACCATTGTAGTTTTTCATAGGTTGTTGTGAGCGTTCATGGCTACGGCCGTATTGGTAGTACCAGATAACATATTTCACAGCATAACAGCGCCGCTGTGGACATACGAGCAGTGAAGAAGACGAAAATCTTTGTCAAGTAAGTGCCTCGTTCCATTGCGAAGATTTTTATTACAATCTCAACAAGACTCATTAAGTCACTGACGCTTTGACTCTTCCACTGGTGTAACTGAATTATTGAAGAGCGATAGTTAAAATCACTGTTGAAGTTAGCTCATGCACGATCGTCAGAGCAAGATCCCCTTTTACTACGCTAGATGCCCTGCAGTTATTTTAAATTAATTTGTTTGATGTATATTGTGTTAATTTAAGACGTCACTAAGAGCTCCCCTTTTGACACACAGGATATGTAATTGGGTAATTTGCATTTTTAAGTTAAGGAAGAATTCTATTTTCACACAACCGCTGCCTAAGATTTCAATTGGATAATTTGTATTTTTAATTTCAGGAAGAATTCTATTTTCATACAGCCGCTGTCTAAGATTTCAATTTTCTACAAAATACGGCTACTTACATTTTTTATGACGTCCTGTACATTGATCAGTTGATATTTTTGCACTCATTACAATTTTGAGCCCGCTAGACCAAGTCCACGCAGTATAAAATATTAAGAGGTTACTTCGAATGCAAATAGATCATTTGTTGCTTTTCATGTGCAGAGAAAAGTAAAGCATTTGATATGAGAGCAGAACATAATCGCTCGGTTTTCTGGAAATGAACATCATGGAGAGGATGAGGTTCATGGCATGCTGATGTGCTACTGTCGCTAGCGTTCACCACAACCGAACGGAAGCTGATGACATTGCTGATAGAGACCAGACTCTGTATAGTGGAATAGGTGGATCCAAACTCAGATAGTTCTGTGTTGCTAAGGTCTGTGTCACAAACCCTATCGAAGTGATGTGGCACGATGATTGTTTTGTGTGTATGATACATCTTTGACAATTTACGAACTATTAAATAGCATAGTCACTTAATTTTAACAAAAGTAAAGAGATCAATACTTCACATAATTCATATTATAAAGCAATATAGTTAAATTTAACAAAATATACGAACATCTATACTACTAATGCTACGAGTTTTCAGCTAAAAATTTCGCGAGTGAAATGACAATTCCAGCAGAAATTATCAATAACCCGCATTTCCACAAGTCAAACCCTCTTCATGTTATTGCGAAAAAGTGTGAAACGCCAAGTGTTGTACGTCGTAGGCAAGCGTTTGAAGTGTTCAGTGGTGAGTAATGAAGTACACTTATCTCTTTTTTTACGGGGTGGACATAGCAGAGACCAAGTTATCTGAAGTTCAAAATGGGTTTAGGACAGGAAGAATTTTGGAATAGTGGAGAAAATATACCAACTGATATACACACATAAAAAAAAGATTTGCATCACCCTGGTTGACACTTACTGTGGACATTGTATCACAGACACAGTCCCTTTGACTGTTCAGAGATGTCAATAAACCCACCCAAAGATGTAAACAACCATGCATGAGCAGCGGCTATTAGACGGAGGGGGTCCGATAGCCTATTGGTTCCAGTCATTCCACCAGGAAGGAGGTACACGGCTCGTGTTGTCTGTAGTTCAACCATGTCTAGACAGTCAACACCGCGGTTCGGTCGTGTCCGCATTGTTACTTCGTGCCAGGGTGGGCTCTCAACAAGGAAAATGACCAGTCGTCTTGGAGTGAACCAAAGCAATGTTGTTTGGACATGGAGGAGATGCAGAGAGTCAGGAACTGTCGATGACATGCCTCGCTCAGGCCGCCGAAGGGCTACTGCTGCAGTGGATGACCGCTATCTACGGATTATGGCTCAGAGGAACCCTGACAGCAACGCCAGCATGTCGAATAATGTTTTTCTTGCAGCCGTGTTACGACTCAAACTGTGCACAACAGGCTACATCATGCTCAACTTCAGTCCCGACGTCCATGGCGAGATCCATCTTAGCAACCACGACGCCATGCAGCGCGGTACAGGTGGACCCAAAAACATGCCCAACGGACCGCTCAGGATTGGCATCACGTTCTATTCACCGATAAGTGTCGCATATGCCTTCAACCAATCGTTGGAGAAGTCTTTGAAGGCAACCCGGTCAAGCTGAACGCCTTAGACACACTGTCCAGCGAGTGTAGCAAAGTGAAGGTTCCCTGCTGCTTAGGGATGGCATTATGTGGGGCCAATGTATGCCGCGGGTGTTCATGGAGGGCGCCGTAACGACTGTACGATACGTGAATGGCTTCCTCCGACCGATAGTGCAATCATACCGGCAGCGTATTGGCGAGGCATTTGTCTTCATGGACAACAATTCGCCGTTAAGGAGTGGGACAATCTGGACCAACAATGCCTTGATAAACTTATGGATAGTATGCCACGACGAATACAGGCATGCATCAATGCAAGAGGACATGCTGCTGGGTATTATAGGTACCGGTGTGTACAGCAGTCTGGGCCACCACCTCTGAAGGGTTCGCTGTATGGTGGTACAACACGCAATATGTGGTTTTCATGAGCAATAAAAAGGGCGAAATGATGTTTATGTTGCTCTCTATTCCAGTTTTCTGTACACGCTCTGGAACTCTCGGAACCGAGGTAATTCAAAAGTTTTTTGATGTGTGTATATCACTTTCGACGATTTTGAAATGGTGTTCCAACAAGGGACGAGTACAAAGGAAGATACTATCGGAAATTTTACAAATACATGGACACCCTAAAACATATTATATCAGGAATAAAAGGCCGGTATTTGAACAGACAAATAGTTTTGCAAAAAGGAAAAGAACAGCAGATGTTAACTACAAATCAAGGAGTAAGACAAAGATGTAACCTTTGTCCGGCACTTTTTAAAATGTGTTTAGGCACGTCACTCGCGTATGGAAAAGTAAACTTTCTACGAAAGAATGATATTAACCTAGGACAAAGTAACATTTATTGACATGATGCTATTTTATGACAACCTGGTGCTCATAGATAAAACTGGAGATTTATTGCAAAGAGAATAAAATAAGTTGCAGCTGTGTTCAGCTAAATATGATCTGAATATTTCCATAAACAAAAAGAATGTGATGGCTTTCATAGGAAGAAATCCCGTAAGAGCCAAAACAACGATAAATAACTAACTAATTGAACAAGTCTCTAACTCTATATGCTTTGGATGAATCTTTTGACGACAGCCAAGACATTGATATTGAATTAAATACGTTCCAAATGATAAGCGGCACCATAAGAAGGACATTAAAAAATAAAATCTGGAAAGACAACCAGTTCAAGTTTGATAATGTGATGGCTGCTTTATGGAAGTGAGTCATGAATAGAGAGAGAAAGGTAAAAGCCACCTGAAAACAGCGGAAATGAAATTTCTAAGTTCTGTGTGCGGGTGTTCTAAACGAGATCGGTGTAGAAATAAAAAGAATAGAGAAGAGTTGCAAAAGTGTAACCTACATGATAAAACACAACTACATAAAAGAGAAAAAAGGCAATCTACAACGTACGTGAAAGAAGACTACTAAAAGCAGAAAACAGATACCAGTATAAGCCAATCGGAAGAAGAAATGTGGGAAGACTAAAGAAGAGATTGGAATAAATTCTGACAAGCTAGAGCAGGTCACGAAGGCATAATTCATGCTGGGAGGAAGAAGGAAAAGAAGAAGGAGAAGAACAAGTACGGGGTGGGCAAAAGAAAACTACCCTAGAAGTTCTTTCGCACACCTTTAAGTAGGCAGCCCAACTTACATCATCCAGCTCAGGGCGGATAATGTAAGTTGGTTTTGCATATTTTAGTGTGCATGAAAGGTTTTCCCGGCCAGATCTTTTTACTTTTATTTTTTCCCTCACTCTGTCTGTTACTAGTAATGTAAAATATCAGTGTATTGACTGAAACGAATTTCACTTATGACTTTTCTACAGATACAGAAAATAAAACGACAAACATATGACGCTGAAAGAAATAGATAAGTTATGTACCATTCCTAACTCAAATCAGTATTTACGGGGATCACTAACCCCTCGCATCTCACAAACGAAATTCGAAAGAACATAAAACCTGCTAATCACAATATTAAAATGCTTGGAGATGTTTGGTCTAAGCGAAGCACATTCGTCACAAAATTCACGAGATGTTTAAGGAGTGAACCAAATGAGAGGAGCTCGCAACTTTAAATATATCATACGTCGTCTGGGCTTGGATGGAACAGCTACTTCGGGTGTGTTAGAGCGAGTGAGGAGCGAATTTTTCTTCTTGTAAGTATCCGCCAAATATTGTCAACAGGAGCCAGGAATTCTATTGTGCGGCTGTTTTTTACCGTCGTAGCCAGTTCCCAAAGGTCACTGCCATAACGTAAAAACACTTTGGCCTTACTTATTGCTACTACAATTTCAGTCTGACTCAGTTCCGTCCATTACCAAATCGGCTGTTTCTTGACGCCTCAGGATGTCCTCTATTAACTAAGCCATTCTTTTTGGCAAATTGTCCATAAATTTCTTTAGTTCCTGAGTCGACTGACAACCTCTCCATTTGTGAACTGGTTTACGCATCTAATCTTCAGCACTTTTCTCCAGCACCAACATTTCAAAAGCCTCTCTTGTCTTCTTACCTGTATTGTAAACTGTCTAATTTTCACTTGCTAACAATGCTACACTAATAACAAATCCCTTCAGAAATCACTTTCTGCCGCTTAGATTATTCTTTTTTCAAAATGTCTTTTCTTGGTATTGCCAGTCTGCATTCTATACCCTTTCTATTTCGAGCGTTGTCAGTTGCCGAACAACCCCTGACATCGTCTCCCGGCCAATAAAACCATGCAATCATTTCATTTCATCAACGTCATTACAATAATCGTCACTATTATCAGTCATCCCCTAATCGGTATACATTTCACGACTTCTCCACCCATTACGATCTTTATCTGTTCACAACCAAGTCTATACTGCTTGTTCCCTTGTGTCGTGAATTCATTTGCCATCACGTCGATTTGTAGATCGTTCTGTTATCACAAGGGATCATGAAATCCTGTACAGAATTTCCTTAGCCCCTCTGACATTTCGTCTAGCTATATCTACAGCCCGTCTCCATTTCAGTTTCGTTAACGATCACTGTCACATCCTCAACTTGAGTCTCTTCTCTCAGCCGTTCTTTTTATGCTCAGTATGGATCTATTCGCTAGGCAATCCTGAATTTTCAAACTGTTTTTTCTCGTTTAGCAGCCATTTTTCACTACAGTTTCCCGTGCAAGTCCTGCTTGAAAATCAGCGCCAGAGTAGTCGTAGGAGCGCTGCGTGTACGACGGAAGGTACATTGTAAATGTGGATGTGTCGTTGAGGTGACACTGCCCGGTCAGAAGCAGCTTCCTCTTCCCCATTTCCTGACGCCTGCCACGGGAGTGGCTCCCCTTTCGCTAGCTACCTGCCCGTAAGGGAGGCAACAGGTCCCTAACTAGAAGCCAGTTAGGCCACCCGGCAAACAGCTCCTTCACGCCGCTACACGGGGGACGTCTGTTGTGAAGGCTGAGGTGGGTTGTTTATCGTTCACAGAGACAAGTTACGTAGCCAGTTTCGAAACTATCAGCTACTGCGCACGCAAAACTTCCGTTAGTATTCGTGCGTATTTCCTTATTTCCTCTTTTTCTTCGTCAATAATGTCATTCTGGAAGTTTTCCTTCGCCCGGTTGTACAACTAAGATTGATGTCGTACAGTACCGTAAACTAGCTCTCTTTTGTGACTTGGGATGGTTTTAGTTGCGACGGAAACAGCAGATACCTTGTCAAGATTAAGCGTAACATGTTGGGGAAAAATAATCCATGACCTTCTTTATTATTTAAATGATAGCGATTTTAGGAAATGTCCTCCCTCCTCATTAGAGTAACTCGCCTCACTGATTCATTCACAAAATTCTTGGTCGATTTACCTCAAATTTGTACACTCAGATGAAGGAACGAAGTAAATGAATGAAAAACAACCGCCTTGGATATGGTACCACCAGACTTCACAACAGTGCGGGACGAGCAGCAAGCTCGAGAATTCGACAGAAACTTGACTACGAACACTTATTTTTTGATTGTCGTTGTTACGTCTGAAACATACCGTAGAAGTTATTTTAGTCCATGTTGAACAGCTTTTATTTGTAAAATCCACAGTGCCTTATAACCGCTAAGGTAGGTCGTGGATATAGAACCAACAAAATACACTAAGACCGCAGGTCGAACGAAGGATCGAACAGAATCCAAGATTCCCCCAACTGTGTATTCGATCACTTCGACTCGTGAAACAGTGAGAACTGAACCGAAATAACAGAGGACGAATTCTCCAAAAACCACAAAAAGGTACTCATTGCAAAATGTAACAACACATGGCACAACTTATCATCTTTGTCTGGAACCGCGCGGCCGCTACGGTCGCAGGTTCGAATCCTGCCTCTGGCATGGATGTGTGTGATGTCCTTAGGTTAGTTAGGTTTAAGTAGTTCTAAGTTCTAGGGGGCTGATGACCTGAGAAGTTAAGTCCCATAGTGCTCAGAGCCATTTGAACCATTATCATCTTTCCACACACGTAAAGACGTATTCATTCGTCGTTAGACTCACACCCAGTGATTCAAATATACCCTTCGGTATAAAGGGACTGCAGTTTGCAGTGTTGCTTGCATTCGGTAGAGTATCAACGGGGCACAGGGCCAATCAGATACTGAACATCCCGTGCAATGCTGGGCACTGAAGCTAGTTTCTCGTAACAGTGGAATGTTTTCGGACATGACATTATTTTCCTTGATGTCTTATCCCAGTACATACTCTTGAGTCTTTTATCATCATTATCAGTCAGTCCGATATCTGTTCCTAAATTGTACTAAACTTTTCATCTCTACGTGGTTACTTCAAGCAACTTTGTCTATAATCTACTACATAATAACGGGTGGGCAAAATAAAACTACCCCGTACAGTATTTCATGCACCTTAAGATAGGTAACCAAGCTTACATTAGTTGCCCCGGTTGTGGATGATGTAAGTTGGATTACCTCTCGTAAGGTGCATGAAGTATTTTATGCACCAGTTTTATTTTGCCTACTCAGTACTGGTAGTTGTATGACCCTAGTGTTTTTTGCCTCTGCTGTTCCTCTAGCACCACCTCTGTAATTTCTAGAAGCCGTACCAGAAGTCCCACTAATCTGTCCTTCCTCCTAGTAAGGATCTCCCATAGACTTCTTTCCTAACTTATTCTTTCCAGTGTTCTTTCAATATTTACCTTATCGGCCCACTAAATTTTTAACGTTCTTCCCTAGTAACTGATATGAAATGCGTACAGTATCCAGATTTACGATCTTCCACGTTCCATTTTGATACACTACTGCAGTACAGACCTACACTTTCTGAATTTCTTTCCTCATATCCGTAGCAATACCTGGTATCAGTGCAGATCTTTTTAATGGAAGAAAATTTTCGTCGCGTGTGCCTATTTGCTTTTGATATCTTCCTTGCCCCTGTAATCCTATATGATTTTGCTTCTTAAAAAGAAGAATTAATCCATTAGTCTGACGTTCCGAATTTTAATGTTGAACAAATCGTCATGCTCCTTTCTACTACTCTTCATCTTACTCCTCAGTGCTTTAACCACCCTTAACCCACGTTCGGTGCTACGCTGCCCTTTCCTTTCAACAGGTATTCTAAGTTTCCCTTCATCCGACCAAACCTTTGCATTGCTGTCTGTCTCTCTTACACTTCTATTCCTCTTCCGAAACTTCTTCACGTCTTTCAAAGTTTTTCAACGTAAAAGCTGAACAACACTGATCACAAGCTATAGCCTGCGTTACCCCCACCTCAACACAAGGCTGTATATGTTGATCTTCCACTTTTACTACTTAGAACTGGCTATTGTAGATGTTGTAAGGTATTCGTCCATCGCTGTACTTTACCCTTATCTCGTAAGAATTATAAACAATTTATTCCACTTTATATTATCTAAGACCTCATCTAGGTGCTCATATACTAAGAAAGTATTTTAATTGCTCTTGAATCTTACTTCCATGACTGAGTGCAACGTCAGAATTGCTTATCTGATACATTTTCCCTTACTGAAAGCATACTGGCTATTTTTTAGTACTTAGCCTGAGAACCCTTTAGGACGTGTTTGCCCAAAATAACACAGTCTGTAAGATTTCTTACATTATTGGAATGCTAAGGGAAGTAACTTTCTTCATGATGAGAAGTACTGTCTACACATTTTCTTGGATCTTTCATTCATAGTGACTTCTTTTCACCGAAAAGAACGTCATTGTTTACGACCATGTTCCCTTAGATCAAAAAATGCTTACGAGATTCCGTCTGGAGCGAAAGACAATTTCTTGTTATTCACTATTTTTCATACGGAATGTACTGGCGTTGAATAACCTTCAATTTCTATTCATTTAACTGCAAAAATTTTGACAAACAAATCCATACACGTAATCAATTTCTCCTACAAATTTTACAAAACGTATATCTCAGCAGCATATTTGCTTGCTCTTGTTTACTGTCTGCCTTATTTCTTACACATGATGGTGTAGTAAGGTCATGTGCAAATAATAATGTTTTTTCTTAGGCTACCCTTTATGACAAACAAAAAAATGACTAAAAAATGAAACTATGAATGTCTTTGTTGGACATAGTATTTGCGTAGTAATGTTGCTGATGGTGTTGATGATGGAGCAGCTGCTGTTCGACTGTGGCCATCTATAGTGGCTCGATTACCATGTCTTTGTGGAAAATATTACGTTGCATGGAATTCTGGGACAGCAAAGGATGCAGGAGCCGGAGTGAATGTGTGGGTTCTAGAAGAGAATTCAAGTTATGTACTGCGAGGGTTGGAGTAATGTAACTGTATCTGGCTGTACCCATGGTTGCGATTGATTGCAGTAGGATAAGGATGCTGCATAGGGTAAGATGGGATTGGTATCAGATAAGGGCATTTAGGTGGGAGAAAGTGAAACAAGAGTGACACTGCGACTGTATGGTTGTGACATCAAATATAAAGATGGAATGGGCTTCTATTGTAATTTGTTGGAGGAAATGGAGTCGCTTAAAATGGATATTTTGGAGTAGTAAGTCAGTAGATTGTAATTTTTGCAGTGAGGACAAATTTGAGGGTTTTTGCAGTCTTCAGTGAGGTGATAAATGTATTTTAGGTACTTTAGACATCAGTGTGATTGGTCGTTGTATCTGGTGCGATCAACACTGTGTCTCCTGTGGTAAATGCAGGTGCCATTGGTAGTGAGGCGATTGGTGGAGGAGAGGGTTTTAGAGAAAATTCAAACAAGGAGAGTAGTGACGTAGTTATTGTGAATATGGAGAACTTTTTGAAAGAGGTGTCTGGGTTTGAATTTAGCTTCAAATGGCTTGGTTCAAATGGCTCTGGGACTTAACTGCTGTGGTCATCAGTCCCCTAGAACTTAGAACTACTTAAACCTAACTAACCTAAGGACATCACACACATCCATGTCCAAGGCAGGATTCGAACCTGCGACCGTAGCGGTCGTGTGGTTCCAGACAGTAGCGCCTAGAACCGCTCGGCCACTCTGGCCGGCGAATTTAGCTTCCAATCGACCTCATCTTCCCCTATCTCCAGGTCAACCCCTTTGACTACGGCATGGAAGGTGGCAGAGTCTTGGAGTTACCTGAGAGCTACAGGTGCACGAGGAAGCAGGGAAGCTTGAGGACCAAAGATTATGCTGTTATGGCAGCGAGTCTGTGCAGCTGGAGATAGTGGAATTTTGGATTTGTGAATGTAAAGTACAGGTGCATGAGGACGCAAGGAAGCTTGATGACCAAATATTATGCTGTTATGGCACCGAGTCTGTGCAGCTGGAGATAGTGGAATTTTGCATTTGTGAATGTAATATTCACAGTACTGATATGGCTTGAGTTAAAGCTGGAGAGACACTTTTCAAAGATTTGTAGGATAGAAAGTTTGGTTCACGAAAGAACAGGACACAGCAAATTAGCTCAGACATTCGTGAGTCTTGTCATGAATGATAGAATCTTCTGAATCGTTAGGCTGCGACATATTTTTCTTCAGACTTCTCTGATACTCTACAGATCTTTTCACGATTACAGTGGTGTTCCTGGATGGCTGATCACTATGTTTACCCATCCATGGATACTAGTGGAGTCCTGAATAAAACTGAACAAAGCTCCATGGTCCGAAGAAATTTTTATCAGATTGTATACCGAATTTGAGGCTGATTAGCTCTTTATTTTAACTATAACTTATCGTAGATCCATCGAGATAAAACCGCTGCAGTAGTTGGAAGAAAGCACAGGTTACACCCGTCTAGCAGAATGGTAGCAGAAGCAATCCAGAAAAGTGCCGACGAACACATTCTGAACTCAAACATAATGAGTTATCTCAAACGGAATGACCTCCTTCACACCAACTATAGTGTGAATCCCATCTCGCATTTTTCTCTCACAACAACCTGAAAGTCTTCGATGAATGATGTTGTATTTCTCGATTTTCGAAAACAATCAGCTCCACAGTTACGCTTATTAGCAAAAGTGCAATCGTGTCTGGTATTAAGTAAAATTTGTGACTGGGTTTAGGATTTCTTGATAGAAAGAAAGCAGGATTTGATCATGGATGGAGAGTCATCGACGATGTAGAAGTACCTTCGGGAAGTCTATTTGGACCCTCGGTGCTTATGTTTTACTTTAATGACCTTGCAGACAATATTAATAATAACCTCAGGCTTTTCGCAGATGAAACTGTTATATATAATAAAGTACTAATCTCTGGAGGAAGTGCCGATATTCAGTCGGATCTTGATAAGTTTACGAAGTTATGTAAAGATTGTTTTAAATATAAAATTGTGCACATCACTGAAGGAAAAAGCATAGTATCCTATGTCTAGAATATCAGCTAGTCAGAATTTGTTTCAGTCAACTCATACAAATACCTCGATGTAACACTTTGTCGGTAAACGAAATGGAACGATCACACAATCTCAGTCGCAGGTGAGACAGGTGGCATACTTCTGTTTGTTGGTAGAACACTAGGTCAATGCAGTTTGTCTAAAATGACATTGCTTACAAATCATTCTTGCGGCCCACCCTAGAATAATACTCAAGTGTATGCATCCATATTAAATAAGAGTAATACGGGGTACTGAATGTATACAGAGAACAGCATGAATGGTCACATGTTTGTTTGTCCGTTGGGAGAGTCTCCTTGAGATGATGAGAAACTGAACAGGTTGACATTTTAAAGTAAATGCAATTTATCTCGAGAAAGCCTACTTACAAATTGAATCTAGGAGCGTAATGCAACCCCATAAACTCACTACTGTACGCGTGAAGAGAAGATTAGATTATTTACAGCACACACAGAGGCATTTAAAAAGTCACTCTTTCCGTCGTCCAAGTGTGAATGGAATGGGAGGATGGCTAATAAACGGTAGAATGGGAAGTAACGTATGCCGTTCACTTCACAGTAGTTCGTAGAGTACCGATGTAGATGTACACGAAGAAGATCCCAGCAGATGGGGTCGAAAAGTCGAGCATCAAAGAAGTTTGAAGAGGAATGTGATGTGGTGTAACGACTGAGATTTTACCGTTTTGGAGGAGAAGTTTAGAGAGTGATAGGTGTCGTGCTGAAGCAGTTCCAATATATTAAGACACATAGGTATAGAAGCAGTGTCAGCTAGCGATTATGTGCTAATGTGCTATAGCACACTGTAAATATCGCTCTAGAATTACGCCATCTCTCTATGAATACGTGCTGATATGCAAATAAAATGGACGAAAACATGTTTTGTGGCGCTATCTCCACAACAAAAATGGTTCAAATGGCTCTGAGCACTATGGGACTTAACATATCTCCACAACAGCTAGAAACCAGTGTTGAATACTGGAATGATGGTCAGCCATGTTATGGTAAACTCAGAGAAGGGAGGCAGTTGTCTGCTTTCGACTGCGAATGTCTCTGCTGGCATTAAGGGTGCTACTTTACTCACAGCACATCTTCTGTAAAACTTCGTGTAAAGAACTGTGCAAGCAACTTGGAAAATCTTACATGATACCCTAGAGAGATTATTTTCCAGTAGATCTTAGGAGGAGAAAGCAAGAAGTAAAGAGTTGGGAAAACCTGCTCCGAATCTAAATCTGATAAGAGAAGGGGGTGGGATGTGGTTCACCGACTTGGCTCAAACTGTGTGAGTGGAAATATGTACATAGATGCTTCTTTCAAGTTCCTAGTACATTTCGTGTAAGTGGGCTGCAGGAAAAGGTAAAATGCTCTCTAAAGATTTACGAGTATCAGGAATTTTTGAGTAGTTGTTAACGAATTGGTGTTGTGGCGCAGTGTTCAAGTGCAGAGACTGACAATTCGTCGGTCTGGATTCGATTCATTTTGCTACAATTGTTTTCATTCAACTTAATTACTTGCAATGTTAAACTATTAATTACAAAATTTACATATATTACCATAGTTCAGTATATATACTTAATATTAATATATTCAGTGTAGAGTGGTGTCCAAAATTAAAGCAACAAACCGCTCTTTCCCCGTGTTGTGTCTGATTCATGGTATAATCATGTAAAATGTCAACAGATGTCTGTACAATTGTGTTCTTCATGGAAAATGGCATTCCGGTCAATGGACAACCACATCAACGATTACGTCATGGCACCTGTCAAACGAGGCAGTATTTGCCAAGTAGTCCCATATCCACAATCGCTGTGTTTACAGTCACAGACGGTGCAGTATAGCACACGCCTACCAGACTCTCTGCGGTGGAGCGCCGTAAGAAGAGTGGAAGCGGGACACGTGCGACTGCTACAGTCGCAGGTTCGAATCCTGCCTCGGGCATGGATGTGTGTGATGTCCTTAGGTTAGTTAGGTTTAAGTAGTTCTAAGTTCTAGGGGACTGATAATCACAGCAGTTGAGTCCCATAGTGCTCAGAGCCATTTGAACAATTTTTGAAGCGGGACAGTCACAAACTGATGTGGCCTAAAGGCTTAATTTGAATCGCTCTGTTATTTCTCGGATGTGGCGACAGTTTACAGAGACCGAAACAGTATTCTGAAGACCAAGGCATGACCGAACACGTGTGAGATCAAAGGAAATGACGTTATTTGACCGTAAGGGTACGGCGGTACCGCCTTGGTACTGGAAGGCAACTGGATTCTGACTTCGCAGCATCCACTGGACGTGTTGTATCGAGACAAAAGGTGTACATAAGGATTCGACAGAGTGGCCTTTATTGTTGGATACCTTCTGTATGTGAACCTCTGATGCGTCTTCACAGAAGAGAACGTGTAGAGTGGAGTCGTCAACATGCCACATGGACAGTTGAACAGTAGACCAATGTTCTTTCCACAGATGAGTCCCTATTTGGTCTGCAGAGTGATTCTCGACACATTCGCATCTGGAGGGAACGTGGAACACGATTTAGGAATCCAAATATTGTGGAAAGAGGGAGGATCCTTAATACTGAGGGAAGAGTTACGCTGACCACTCGAACACCGCTTCATGAAACTGTGCGGATGAATCGGCAAGGTTTAACTGCTGTCAGGTATCGTGACTAGATCTTGGGACCTGATGTGCGGTTGTTGCGAGGTGATGTGGACCCAGACTTCGTATTGATGGACGATAACGCTCGACCTCTAAGAGCAAGGGTGGTTGATGTTTTCTTGGAAACGGAAGATACTGAAAGTATTGCATGGCCAGTCGCTCTCCCGATTTGAATCCCATAGAGCATGCCTGGGATGCGCTAGGGAGAGAGATTGTATCAGCATTCACCAACCACTTTGTAGGAACAATGGGCGTTAGTGCCTCAACATGAGACTGATGACGTCACTCACAGCATGCCCCGTCTTTGTCAGGCTTGTTTGCAGCCAGAAGTGATAACATCCCATTCTGAGCACATTAACCAGTTGTCGGAATGTGTGTGCAAACTCGTTAAGTTGGAAAAAACGAAGAACACTGTTATCTGCCGTTATGCATGTCGCAATTTGTAGTTTCTACTTTACTTGCTTATACTGCTTTGTGGCAAAATAAGAGCAACCTTGCAAAATTTCCGTTCGTTGGATTAATTTTGAATACCAGAGCTGTTACTACTACTAACCTGGTTACGTCAAAATACAGTGCACTATTTTGCTTTCCATGTTTGTTACTCAGTATCAGTGATGCGTAGGGGGCAGGGGGGAGTGAACATCTAGGACATATTTACGCATTAATTAAAAAACAACATAGCAGAAATCCAAAACATATAAACAATTTACGTTAGGTAAAGCAAATTTTACAAACAATATTATGTCATGCCTATCATGAGAACATATCGAAACACAGTATGTAAAGTGAGTTTTTCACTCTGCTACAGAGTGATTGCTGAATGAGACTTCCTGGAGGATTAAAACTGTGTGTCAACTGAGACTCAAGCTTGGAACCTTCGCCTTTCGTGGGCAAATGCTCTACCAACTGAGCCACCCACGTATGACTCACGACCCATCCTCACAGCTGTACCTCATCTCCTACCTTCCATACTTCACTGGTCTTCTCCTACAAAACTTGAAGGACTAACTATCATGGGATAAAGGACATTTCTAAGACATGTGTTAGCCACAGCCTGGGGAATGTATCCAGAATGAAATTTCCACTCTGCAGCGAAAATTTCATATCAGTGCACTCTCCACTGCAGAGTGAAAATTTCATTCTGGAAACATCCGCCACACTGTGGCTAAGCCGTCTCTCCACAGTATCCTTTATTCCGCGAGTGCTAGTCCCCCAAGTTTCGCAGGAGACCTTCTGTGAAGTTTTGAAGGTAGGAGATGAGGTGCTGACGCAATCAAATCTGTGGGGACAGTTCTTCAGCCATGTTTGGGTAGCTCAGTTGGTTCAAAATGGCTCTGAGTACTATGGGACTTAACATCTGAGGTCATCAGTCCCCTAGAACTTAGAACTACTTAAACCTAACCAACCTACGGACATCATACACATCTATGACCAAGGCAGGATTCGAACCTGCGACCGTAGTGGCCCCGCGGTTCCAGACTGCAGCTCAGTTGGTATAGCAGTTGCCTGCAAAAGGCAAAGGCCCCACAATTGAGTCTCAGTCTGATACACAGTTTTAATCTGTGGGAAGTTTGAAACGCGGTCTGTTTATTTATGTAATATAGTAACACACTGGTGAAATTTTGCACAAGCCACCACTGTAGAGAAGTGAGAGAGAGGGACGATAGAGGTGGTAAGCGGGAGACGGTTGTTGTTTGTTGTGGTCTTCAGTCCTGAGACTGGTTTGATGCAGCTTTCCATGCTACTCTATCCTGTGCAAGCTTCTTCATCTCCCAGTACTTACTGCAACCTACACCCTTCTAAATCTGCTTAGTGTATTCATCTCTTGGTCTCCCTCTACGATTTTTACCCTCCACGCTTCCCTCCAATGCTAAATTTGTGATCCCTTTATGCCTCAGAACATGTCCTACGAACTAGTCCCTTCTTCTTATCAAGTTGTGCCACAAACTCTTCTTCTCCCCAATTCTATTCAATACCTCCTCATTGGTTATGTGATCTACCCATCTAATCTTCAGCATTCTTCTGTAGCACCACATTCCGAAAGCTTCTATTCTCTTCTTGTCCAAACTATTTATCGTCCATGTTTCACTTCCATACATGGGTACACTCCATATAAATACTTTCAGAAACGACTTCCTGACACTTAAATCTATACTCGATGTTAACAAATTTCTCTTCTTCAGAATCGCTTTCCTTGCCATTGCCGCCGGCCGGAGTGGCCGCGCGGCTAAAGGCGCTTCAGTCTGGAACCGCACGACCGCTACGGTCGCAGGTTCGAATCCTGCTCGGGCATGGATGTGTGTGATGTCCTTAGGTTAGTTAGGTTTAAGTAGTTCTAAGTTCTAGGGGACTTATGACCACAGCGGTTGAGTCCCATAGTGCTCAGAGCCATTTGAACCATCTTGCCATTGCCAGTCTACATTATCTGAAAGTAATCTTTGTCAGATACTGCCAGCTTGATGGTTCCAGATTGGGGAGTAGCACAGAGGAGCTGTCGCCGCTGGTTTCCCATGATGCCGGACGACGCGGCAGTTTCCCGCGCGCGGGAAGCCAGAGCTGCGGCGTTGCCACGTCGCCAGGGCCCGACCGGGGTGTGACGCGCGCCGCCTCCCCGCTCCCGGCTCGCTCCTCAGTCGATCGCCGGCAGCCGCAGCTGGTGGTCGCTCTCTCCGCGGCACGCTACCCCACTGCTCTCCCGTCCCGTCTCGCGCCGCTCGTGTTCGCGACCCCACGGGCACGTGCGCCCAGTTGCTGCGTGACTCCAGGCGTCAGCGCATTCTGTCTTCGCCAGCCTGAGCGTCCCGTCAGTACCACCTTCTCTTTCCTGTGGTGAGTGATCACAGTGGCTAAAATATTGTTGCTGTTTGCAGGCATCATCGGAAATATCAGTCGTGCCTTGCGACATACATTGCAACAATGCCCTTCCGTACATTCACTGGAAATGCCAGCTGAGTGTGACCGATTACACCACCTACTGCTTACATTTTCGTTCAGTACGACTGCTGCTGCTCATAATACGTTTCTCTCTTTCAGCAGTGAGCGAATGCACATGGAACCACACACCTTCCCGCTCACTCCATTATGAAAACAAGAGCATTCTGCAATCTAGGTTCTTTAAAAAAAAATCATTGTTTACTAAACCACCAACAGGTTACTTATGAAAAGGACCTGTTCAACAAACTCAATACCTTTTTTTGTGTCAGAGGTTTTTGTGTTGTGTAAGGTGCCACTACCCCTGTTTAACAAATATCTGCAACCTTCGTTGTACGGCTGCTTTAGCGCCTGCAGTGGACAGCGTGCAAAAGAATTTATAAAGCGCTGCACACGGAGACAAATTTAAAGAAATTATACTCAGACCAATCATATTTTAGAGCAGTGGTCTGTGGAATTTGGTGTTATTAAGAGTTTCGATAAATTTTTACGGCAACTATTTGGTTCTAAATAAACATATAATAAATTTATACTGCGACTATTTGGTTCTTAATAAAAACATAATATTTTAGGGAATTGAATACAAAACGCAAAGTCAACAATGTTTCCATTGTCTGTCTACAACAGATTATTACAACGAAAACTAAATAATTATTGGTACTGCCCTTTCTGTAATTACCATATATCCTGACTACAAGTCTTCTTCTTCACGAACAAAACTGAACAGTGTACTTGCAGTGTACACAGAGAATGATTTGAACACGTTTGCTCTCCTATGAGATACTGTTCAAGGATTGGCCCTTCAGTAGATAGCGATATTTAGAAAAACATTTTTATGAAGTTTTTTAGTGTTTTGTTTGGTCTTGCTGCTCTCGTCTTCTACGTATAAGAAATAAGTTCATTTGCAAACCAATTTCACATCTTTAGAGCAACATTTTCAGAGTATCTGAATACCAAAAGTATAACACCTATGTTATTATGTCAATAGCTGCGAAATTAAAACATAAATAACTTCCACTCAGGTGAAAGTTGTTTATACTTAATTGCTTTTCAGTTTCTGTGAGACAATCTGAGCTACTCACTCATGGAACAAATCACTGCAGAACTGACAACACTCTGCGATAAGTTAAAGATATATAATAAAAAAATGCGAGAACAAAAGATTTGTGACTCTTTAAAATTTAATTTTCTGTTCCAATTAATAGAGTGGGCTGTCGGGCGTCCATTACGTTATAGAATGACGGTTTTTTCACTCAGCTACAAAGCGAACTAACAGTGAGCCAGGTAGGTCCCCAATTGGGAATAAATGGAGGGAAACTAATTATGGCGTCTGTCTTAATGACGAGACCCAGGTCGGAATGCGGCCAATGTTGTACATTGTGTCAGACACAAATGAAAAGCTTCTGCACATGTGTACGCTGATGCACTCGCGTGCGTGCGAGCATGTGTATTTGTGTGTGTTTATGTGTTTGAAACATTTGCGAAGAGCGCAATACACTGGTCTGTATAAACAGCAAAAGGCTACAGACGACTGTAGGTTCAGAATAAAATGGTACAGTTACAGAACGACGAGTATGATCCACAAATAATCCTTTAAATTTGTATTTGAAAATCTGGGCTATATCACTGGACATTTTAGGGCTACTGCTCGAAGATTATTGAAACTGGAACTTGTAGGACAGGGTACGTTCATCTTTACAGTCGTTAAACAGGTATTAATAAAGTACTGCTCTTGTTTCATTGGATAACTGATTAACTGAAAGCTTCAGTACTTATTAATGAAGTTCATATTATTAATCACAAATCTTCTCAACGCATAATTACATCGGGGTCATAAGTAATAGCGAAAACTTATACACCTGAAAATATTCGATAAAACGACGAAAACCTTTGCAGGAAATATGGTACCGCAAACGTGTGTGTGGTTACGATTCATTGACTTCACTGTGAAATTCGTCCTAGTTAACGCAAATGTAAATGAACTGTTTACTTTTATATACACTTCTGACATCATCAGCGTGGAAGTGATCTGTAGTATTACGAACACTGAATAAATTATCATCTGCTAAGATCGCTAAAATCAATTATTCATATAGATGATCGTTTTCGGCAATTCTTTGTTGCCATTGTCGGATCTACAAAAGTGGGAACGAAAACGCTAGGATACAGCAACTAACATAACAGCACACATAACTATATCCACGATTTGCAGTACACAGAACGGCAGCTTTTCCTATGTTTACGTTGTTGTGCAATCTTCTGCCTCAGTATAGTAAGAGGTGCTGTATAATATATGTTCATGTTGGTATCATGAGCTACTCTAAAAGTCTGCAAGTCAGTTTTAAAATAACAGATAAAACACATGAACAAGTTTTCACATTCATCGCCACATTACAACTGACAGATCTCACCGTAAATAGTCTTAGTAACACAGAAGTACATCAGATGATATATGATGCAGTGATTGTACGAATCGATATCATCATCTCTCATTAGATTAAGGCATGGATCTACTATCCCATATAATACACTCCTGGAAATTGAAATAAGAACACCGTGAATTCATTGTCCCAGGAAGGGGAAACTTTATTGACACATTCCTGGGTTCAGATACATCACATGATCACACTGACAGAACCACAGGCACAAAGACACAGGCACCAGAGCATGCACAATGTCGGCACTAGTACAGTGTATATCCACCTTTCGCAGCAATGCAGGCTGCTATTCTCCCATGGAGACGTTCGTAGAGATGCTGGATGTAGTCCTGTGGAACGGCTTGCCATGCCATTTCCACCTGGCGCCTCAGTTGGACCAGCGTTCGTGCTGGACGTGCAGACCGCGTGAGACGACGCTTCATCCAGTCCCAAACATGCTCGATGGGGGACAGATCCGGAGATCTTGCTGGCCAGGGTAGTTGACTTACACCTTCTAGAGCACGTTGGGTGGCACGGGATACATGCGGACGTGCATTGTCCTGTTGGAACAGCAAGTTCCCTTGCCGGTCTAGGAATGGTAGAACGATGGGTTCGATGACGGTTTGGAAGTACCGTGCACTATTCAGTGTCCCCTCGACGATCACCAGTGGTGTACGGCCAGTGTAGGAGATCGTTCCCCACACCATGATGCCGGGTGTTGGCCCTGTGTGCCTCGGTCGTATGCAGTCCTGATTGTGGCGCTCACCTGCACGGCGCCAAACACGCATACGACCATCATTGGCACCAAGGCAGAAGCGACTCTCATCGCTGAAGACGACACATCTCCATTCGTCCCTCCATTCACGCCTGTCGCGACACCACTGGAGGCGGGCTGCACGATGTTGGGGCGTGAGCGGAAGACGGCCTAACGGTGTGCGGGACCGTAGCCCAGCTTCATGGAGACGGTTGCGAATGGTCCTCGCCGATACCCCAGGAGCAACAGTGTCCCTAATTTGCTGGGAAGTGGCGGTGCGGTCCCCTACGGCACTGCGTAGGATCCTACGGTCTTGGCGTGCATCCGTGCGTCGCTGCGGTCCGGTCCCAGGTCGACGGGCACGTGCACCTTCCGCCGACCACTGGCGACAACATCGATGTACTGTGGAGACCTCACGCCCCACGTGTTGAGCAATTCGGCGGTACGTCCACCCGGCCTCCCGCATGCCCACTATGCGCCCTCGCTCAAAGTCCGTCGACTGCACATACGGTTCACGTCCAAGCTGTCGCGGCATGCTACCAGTGTTAAAGACTGCGATGGAGCTCCGTATGCCACGGCAAACTGGCTGACACTGACGGCGGCGGTGCACAAATGCTGCGCAGCTAGCGCCATTCGACGGCCAACACCGCGGTTCCTGGTGTGTCCGCTGTGCCGTGCATGTGATCATTGCATGTACAGCCCTCTCGCAGTGTCCGGAGCAAGTATGGTGGGTCTGACACACCGGTGTCAATGTGTTCTTTTTTCCATTTCCAGGAGTGTACATATGACTAAATTATTATCATAATATATGGCCAAGTCAGTATTCTACATTTTCTAAAAACTGTTTCTAAAATCATATGCAACATTCATAAAGCATAATTATAAATAAATACTTTTCTATCATTTTAGAAAATTTTAAAAACATTTTACAAAAAATTTAATAATTCCTTATCGAATTTTTTAATACAAAATCTCAAGCAATATGACAACCTATAACCATGCAAAGCCTCTCTATTTACGGCTAATGGTATTATGTGTAGTTTGATTTTAAAACATCCAGGAACAGCTCGATATCTACATATATCCTGAATGTGTTGTTGATGATATATCATATCTGTGCCTGTAGATGTCGATCTATTCCTGGGTGTATTAAAGTCAACCTACATATGATACCCTTAGCTATAAACAGAGAGTTGTTAAGGGGTTATAGGCTGTCATATTTCTTGTGGTTTTGTGCAAAGGGAAATTTGGTAAGTAATTATTAAAAATTTTAAAAATGTTTATTTATAAACTGTAGTTCATGAATGTTGCACACGATTTTGCAAACAGTTTTTAAAAAATGTAGAATACTGGCTTGGCTTATTCGTTATGATAATAATTTAGGCACATGTAATTATGTGGAGTAGTATATCCATACCTTAATGTAATGTGAGAACGTGATGGTGATTCGTGCTACTACTGCGCCATCTGATGTACTTCTGTATCACTAAGAATGTTTACGGTGGGTTTTGTCAGTTGTAATGACGTGATGAATGTGAGCACTTGTAACCAGCGCAATAACCTGTGTGTTATTTTAAAACTGACTTGCCGACTTCAAGTATAGCTCATGATACCAACATGGACACACATTGTATAGCACCACTTACTGTACTGAGGAATAAGGTTGTATAATGATGTGAACATAGTTATGTTACTATTTCATGTATTGCGAATCTTGGGTGTAATTATGTGTGCTGTTTTGTTAATTGCAGTATCCTAGCATTTTCGGAACCATCTTTTGTAGACCCCAAGATAGCAACAGAGAATTGCCGAAATCGATCATGTATATGAATAAATGATTTTAACGATCTTGACACCTGAAAATTTATTCGGTACTGTAAACTTTTCGATTAAGCCCCATCTAATTGGATTCAAATTAAAACTATCTGATAGGCAATTGCCTTATCAAATGAGTCTTTCGCTTATGCCTCATGAACGGACCCACAGCATCGATTTGGCCATATCTCTGTGTTTGGTCCTAAAATCCTTACTAGTCCTCCTGCATATCTCGCTGGACTAGTAGTCTTGGGTCAGGTCGATAAACGTGCACGGATCACTTAGTAAGGATCTTCCAAGAAAGGGAGCATGGGTTATTTTCGCAGGATGCAGGTCGAACACAGGAAGAGGGTAGACAGAGCAACAACAAATATTGTAGTTGTAAACTGTCGTAGCTGGATTGGGAAACAACGAGAGATCTAAGCGTTAATACAAAACGTTGAGTCTTAAACCGTCATAGGTACAGAAATCTGGCTGAAGCGGAAATAAGTTCAGCGGAAAATTTTACAAAGGACCTAACCGTGTCGAGAAAGTATAGATTAAATACAGTTGGTGTTGGAGTGTTTATTTTTATAAGAAGTAGATTACCTTCTAGTGAAACTGAAGTAGTTAGAATGGGTAGAGGTTAAACTTGACAACCGAAACAAATTAATAATTGTTTCCTTTCACCGACCCTCCCCCCTCCCCCCTTTCGACTCAGATGATATAGTTATTGAACAGTTCAAAGAAAACTTTAGTTTAGTTTCAAATAGGTACATCACTCAAATAGTAATTCAGGTGGTAACTTTTATCTGCCCTCGATATGATGGTGAAAAGCTTGTTTAAAGTTGGTGGTAGGCACAAAACGCCGTCCGAAATCGTACTGAATGCCTTCTTGGAAAATTATTTTGAACAGTATTTCAGGAGCCCACTCGAAGTGTAAATGCTTGCAAAAACAAACTTGACGTCTTAGTAACAAATAATCCTCATCAGATAGGGACCATCATGATGGATGTAGGGATTAGTGACCAAAGGGTAATTCTTGTTAGACTAGACATGTAACATCCAAACCACCAAAAATAAACGCAAGACAAATCTATTTAAAAAAGAAGATAAAAATTCGCTCGACACCTTCCTAAGAGACAGTGTCCAATCCCTTCAGCCTGAGTGTGTAAGTGTAAACCAGATGTGGTTTCAGTTCAAAGAAATAGTATCGATGGAAATTGAGAGATATACACCAAATAAATTAATATGGTACTGATCTCCCATGGTAGACGAAACAGGCCAGAAAATAATAGTATAATAATAATATAATTAAATAATATAAATCAAATAATGTGACCAGTGATAAATAAAATACCGATTAACGGTAAGTATCAGCGGGATACTTCTTCCGTAATGAGAACGCTAACCACTTCACGTATCCTTAAACCTTTCCTGGTGAGGGGACAGCTAGTAAAAGGGTCTGAAGAAGAATTAGAAAAATTCCTAGCCACTGCAGATTCCCTCGATCTTGAACATTAAGGTCGTAAGAAGAATAACACAAATAACGGTAGTTATTCTCCGCCGTACGGGAGGAATAAGAAAAGCATTGGTAACGGTAACGGGAATCCAAAAAAAGGAGCGATTACTACAACAACAATAACAATGTTGGTTATAGGCAACCAAGAAATAATGTTGCGTATCAGAATTCAAAATCGAATGGATACAATAGTCAACAATGTGGTTACAGGAAGAGACGCGGAGACATCATCGGGAACAATAGTCCCAACTTCCATCAGTCAAAAACAAATAGATTCAATTCCAATAGGTGACCAAACCAACAGGCAGGTCAATGTAATCCGAATTGTGAGCCACCTGCTGAATCAAATTAATACGAGAATAATCCTGATCACAGTAAAGTGCAGGGACAACAGCATCAAGATGAAAGAGCAAGAATAGTGGAAGTGGTAGACGATAGCCAACCCAACCCATCCAAACCTCTAAAGTCGACCATCATTTCGGTAGTGGTAATGACAGGACCTCTATGAATGGTATAAACATTTTGCGATATAACGACGGCAAGGATACATGCCATGAACTAAGCTCTGAGCCTAAAGTCTGTAGTTAGACGGGTAAATCCGTGTTGCAAGCTACAGCGCACTCTCAGATAGGCAGTATACCGATTACTGTGATTTTAGACACAGAGCAATGAAAGGTGTGACGAGTTTTGCTTTACATAAAGAGTTATGTCAGTTATATAAGATACCGGATTTTCCAGTACGAGGTGTAGGGTAATCGGTGCTATTAGCGCCGATTCACAGGTAGTCAAAACACAGGTGCAGGTCGAACTTTTAATGGAAAATTGAGCCTTTAAGTGCACGTTCCTGTTGATAAAAAACTTATCAGTGGCCTTTATCCTGGGTTGGGATTTTATCAGAGAGAGGAAAGCGACGATCGACCTCTAGTCTGGTACCTGTACCGTGGATAATTTAGAAAAAAGAATAGTAATGGAACTGATTGATACAGAAGAGGTACACGGCAAGTATTGCCAGAATATCTATTTTAAGTACATCCGACTTCAGTTGCCATGTGTAAACACTAATTTTCCCACTCAGGAATACTGTAGCTCACGACTTAGTCAAAGCAGTGAGATAATTGCCACTAAAGAACTGATTCAACAAAAGGTTGCCGAGACAGAATGCTTACATATACACCATCAGACACAATTAATGGGTTTACTAAGTAATTATACACAGGTCTTTTCTGAGAAGCTAGGAGCCATAAACGGTTATGTTTATAACACATTCACATGAAACTTACTGCCGCGTGACTTATTCCGTGCCGGCCGAAGTGGCCGTGCGGTTAAAGGCGCTGCAGTCTGGAACCGCAAGACCGCTACGGTCGCAGGTTCGAATCCTGCCTCGGGACTATTTCTAAGTTCTAGGGGACTAATGACCTCAGCAGTTGAGTCCCATAGTGCTCAGAGCCATTTGAACCATTTTGAACTTATTCCGTCCCTTGGATGAAAAGGGAAGTAGTAATCGGAGAAACCAGGAAGACATTAGAATGAAATATTATACGTTCTTTCTGTTCTCCGTATAGCAGTCCACTATTGGTATAGCAAAGGCAGATGTGTTGGATGCGAGGGATATTATCAGATTTATACGAACCTACAGCCCTAGACAACATATGCGATGGGTAGACTATGTGGGTGAATTTCAGCATTTATACAATAATTTGCACCATTTTCCGCTGGGTATACCCCAGAGGAGATTATGTTAGTGGGATCAGAAGTAACTCGAGAAGCAAAGATCAGTCAAACATTAATTAAATTAACTCAAGAAGCAGAAAATCGCAAGAGGAAGTACGATAAGGGAGTAAAGACAGTAAGAGAGTATGACATTGGAGAATTAGTGCTGCTACGAACCCGTCCCAGAGCTTCTAGCCTTAAAATTCAGAACAAAGAATGGCAAATTTTGTACACTAGTTGTAGATATTATCCGTGGGGGCAGTTACAGGCTGGCACAACCTGACAGCATGACTGTCAAAGCTTTGTATCCACATAAGGACTCGAAAAAATTTGAAGAATGACTTGCAAGAAGAAATGTGAGACTTCCCTAAGTAGTATTTGTTTTCTCTGTATGTGTATTATTATTATGTAAATATTTTTAATATATAGGTAGTATATAATCGATTTTTATCTTATGTAACATTTTCAATGTAATTGTTAATAGAATGTTCAAGGTGGAAACTGAAGCAGAAATGAGTCTAGACAAATAATCGCTATTGCATTTAAGAATTGACTTGAAGTTTTTCCAAAATTTTTGATTATGTCTGTCGTATAATATTCTGAACAGGGATAGAACGTCATTAAAGGTCAATGAAAGGTGAACTTAATACTATTTGGTGCAGGGGTTCAGCATAAAGTTATATTTCATTATGCAGTATTCCTGTGGAAGTGTATGTAGCAAAATATACATGGGTAGCATGGGATACATAAGAAACACAGACAGCATTATTTGTTGACTGTGTTATGAACCAGAGACATTATTAATAAAAAATATCTTTGACTCTCTGCAGATGTGGGACATGGCAGCGAAATAATGTAGATAATTTTTGTTCTGTGTATTAATCAAGAACTGGAGAATAAATCGGTGACACCACCGAATAACAAGTGAGGCAGGGGCTTAACATCTCTCTTATCAAGTGATTTCTAATCTTCTAGAGCACTCACAGAACTTCTAAGAAGATATGGTGTCAGAAAGAAAGTAACAGACCTTGGAATGAATCTGCGCTACATACACGGCAATCGTAACGCTAGGCAGTCTCTGGCACAGGTTGCGTTGTTGGCAGATTTACCTAAGATGACAGCCACAGGTGCAGCAACGGCCAACTGACGCCATTGTGAGAAATTAAAATTTTGGTTGGAAATTGGGCAGTTGGGGTAAATCCAATAAACAAACTCCTCCCCCCTCCCCCAACTCTCCCCAAACCCTATGGCGTCGTCCACCCCCATCACCACCCCGCCCCCATAAATGGCAAGAAACAGTCTCTCTCCAGCTGCCAGAGAGGTTGGTTATGTTAGTGAACGTTATTTATTTTTGGTGCGAAACTGAAGTAAACATCGCTCCTAATTATACATCTATGTGTGTAGCGCTACTTATGAGTGCCTAAAATAGCAATATCGCTCAAAATTGACGACGCCGCACAATTGGTGTTATCATTCTAGGAAAAAAAGTCACAATACCACTCGAAACTAGCAGCAGGCGGACTCAAAATAAATAGTAACTCTATGTATGACGTTTCCTTGACATAAAAGTAGAAATAAATCTCATTGCCCCGCTTGTGAACTGATGGGAAAAAGAGTCTGTGTCAATAAATTCTTATACGCATAGAAATTATGTGGTATTAAGAAACGAGAACTGCAGTTGATGTTAGAAAGTCAGACTACACATACCTCTACTGATAATATCACCGTGCTAAAAAGAGTGTGCAAGGAGTAATACCACTTCGTCCGTAAATTACAGCCGTAAGCTGTAGAACATAAAAACAACACAAAAGAGCTTTGTAAGTTACTGGGTGCTAGCGCAGCGGAGGTTAAAATCTTCTACACACGACGCTAGTAACAGTGTATGTAACGCACGGCGTTAGGTCCTGATTGCCGCGCAGGTTGGGGGGGGAGGGAGGGTGTTGACGCATGACGCATCGCGTTGGGGTGGTGGTGTGACTTGCTCGGTGCTCTCCCAGGAACTGCGGCTTCTAGTAGGACTGCCACACACGGTGCTGACCGTTGCGATATCTGACAGCCACCGACGGTACTACAGCCTCGGCTCACAGCGAGTCGGGCAACATCCGAATATGAGGACACCTATCCGTGGCTATTTTTGATGCCGGCTCACTTCCCCCCCTCAGGCCACGTGTTTCAAAAGAAGATGGAATTCACAGCACAGTCCTAAAGACGAGAAAACTGCGAAAGAAATGGAAGTTACGGAGTGTTAAAATGCCACAATTACAGAGACGTTAAAGAATCGGACTACTGACATCTGCTACTGATAACACCATGCTAAAAAGAACTGCGTCAAGAGTAACACCATTTCGTCTACAAAATTACAGCCGTCTGCTGTGGGATATAAAAAGCACCAAAAAAGCTTTGTAAATTACTGCATGCTAGCACAGCAGAGGATAAAAACTAGTACACACGATGCTCGTAATCGCGAATTTAACGCACAGCGTGGCGCGGTGCGAGGTCCTGGGTCAGTGGCGGAACTGTAGCTGTAGGTTGCTAGACACTCTGCCGGCGACAGCGTGCTGCCGACTGTCCCTATGCGTAACAACTGCTGGCAGAATTATAGCCTTGGTATACAGCGAGTCGGGCAGCATCCGAATAGCAGGTCCCGTTAACTATGACTATTTTTGACGCTAGCTCGCTCCCCCCCCCCCACCCCCCCTCAGGTCACTTGTTTCAAAACACAATGGAAATTGCGGATCAACTAACAGACGAGAAAACTGCGAATGAAGACAACGTGCTGTCCTACTCACGAGAGACAAAACACCTCCATGGCAATAATAAACATGAGCGATACCTCATCATCCAGGAGAAGCCTCAAATACTGCATCCCACTGCCGTGCCTTGTAACGGACTACGAATCCAGTGCAAATACCTGCTGGATGGAGAGAGAGAGAGAGAGAGAGAGAGAGAGAGAGAGAGAGAGAGAGAGACAGACAGACAGACAGACAGACTTGTCTCACTCTGGCAAACAAGTATGACATTATGGGTCACATCACCTTACAGTCAAACGAGGGATTTCTCGAACTTTCGATCAAACTCTGAATCTCATTGGTTCCTGAAAATACTGCTTCAGAACTTCCCATCAACTGCCTTTCCTGATTGGACATCGATTTAAAATGCAGTCGGATTGGCTGCCTGTGAAACGTGGTGAATCTATATAAACCCTACCCCCTGCCTCATTCTCAATCTGCTCCTGTCCACGGCGGTGGCTACAGTTATTTGTCTGTTTTGTCTGTCTATGCATCTTTCTTTCTATCGCTACTGTCTTTATCGCGCATTGGGCGCAGGGTCAGCAGGGTTAAGTACGGATTTGGCATGGTAAAGTGAAGGGGTGGCCGGATGCCCTTCCTGCCGCCACCCCATACCCCCCGGGATGGAATTAGTGTACCCCAGCTGTCTGCATCTAGTGTAAATCGTTAAAGAGTGTGAATGTGTTGCAAATGTCTGCGAGTCGTGTAACTGAGGCGGGACGTAGGGACCAGCCCGGTATTCACCTAGTATGATGTGGGAAACCGCCTAAAAACCACGTCCAGGCTGGCCAGCACACCGGCCGCCGCCGTTAATCCGCCGGGCGGATTCGATACGGGGCCGGCGCGCCTACCCGAGTCCAGGAAGCAGCGCGTTAGGGATCTCGGCTACCCTGGCCGATTTTGTCTGTCTGTGCATGTGGTGTACCTTCAAAATGAAACGCAGCAGCAACAACTCCAACGTTCGCAGCAAGCGCAGTAGATTTGATGAGGACGAACTATCATGTAAGTAAATGATTTTCTTTCGAAGATATGTGGTTATGGTGTAAAAATTTGAAAAATTCCATTTCTTAAATTGTATAGTGAATTTCTCGTCAGTAATTCCGTTTCTTTTCGCTCGTTACAGTAAAGCTCTAGAATTTTATTCTGGAGTGTGAGGAGAGAGAGAGAGAGGGAGGGGAGAAGCCTCGACCATGGAAGACTCTTCTGTCTTTTCCTGTCGAGATCCAGCCTCCTGTGGAAAACCCACAGCCAGGGCTGCTTTGTAAGCACAAAAATAATTCTGTAATTTATTCTCGTAGAAGTATCGGTAGTTTGGCGTTCAAAATTTTATTTCATGCTTTTTGTTATTACAGCTTACATGCCAGAACTGCAGGCTGAGCTGGAGGAATGCTGGAGGCTCTAAAATAAGTAACATCGACATGCTGCGGAACACCCTCCAGCAGAGAATACTCAGCAGTAACAATCCCGTTAGTACATGCAGAAAAGAATATCTCTGTAGTAGCCGTGCAGTCTTTCTCTGCATGTAATTCAACAGTCAAACAAAAATTATTTCATCTTATCACAGCAACCATTCTAGAGAAGCTTCACTTTGTAGACAGGTAGCTGGAGGCCGTTCACCAGCAACAACAGATACTGAAACAGCCTCCAGTAGACAAAGAGTCATCTGCGCAGCCTTGTAACTAGTAATGACAAAAAATAATTCTGTTGGTCTAAAATATATTGCGTTTGTGGTCTTTGGTGTGACGTCATAAGCGCGTGACTGCGTGTGAGATCGCTCTCTAAGTTTTCATCTATTTTTAGTTTTCAGATATATATTTTAACTGTTTTTGTGATAATATTTACTATATAAGTGACTTATTAGTGGTTTCTTCATTCACCTCTGCATTTCGTGTGTTGTGGCCTGATATTTGTGAGTGTTTCGTATCGAGCAACTTAACCTCTTACCCGTGTTTACATTCCGCGCTGACCAGTTGCAGCTGTAGCGGCGCATCGAAAGCTAAGTACTAATTAATTGTTTGTGTATAGTAGTTTATTTAGGAACTTTAGTAGTCTTCAACCGGTGTTCTTGGTGTTTTCCGGTGAAATAACTTCAGAAGAAATTTTTGCGAACTGCTTTCAGTTTCGTTACTGTCATTAGACGTTTGATTTTCTTTCTGTGTTAGTATTTTGTTATATTCTCATTTGTTGTTGATTAATACTGTCAATAATAGTAGTTACTTCCCTTGTAGAGCAAGTTTGTGATAATTGTAGTCAGTTTTTAACATCTTCTTATTGTAGTAGCGGAACTTAGATAAAGTTGTTTTCTTGTTTCAATAATTGTAAAATTTTACCATGAGTGAGAAGTGTGGGCTTTGCCGTAGGTTCGTGAGTAGTGGATTGCGGTGTGAGACTTGTTCGAAGTATTTTCACTGGGGGGAATGCAGTGGGGAAGCCAGTGGGCATTCTGGTGAGATCCTCTCCTGGAACTGCAGGTTATGTAGCAAGAGTAAGTTGATAGAGGAGCAGGAGCGTAAGATCTGTGCCCTTCAGGTGCAGTTGAAAAACGCACAGGAGGAGCTAGATAGGATGAGGAGGGAGAAGGGGGTTGGGGAATGGGAGCTGGCTGTTGGCAAGAGATCTGCTAGGAGGAGATTTTCAGATAGTTTTACTATTGGTGTTTGTAATAGATATGACCAACTGTCAGAGTCTAGTGGAGAGGAATCTCTAGTAGCTGTAGATGTAGGAAGAATGCAGCAGACCTCAGCAGTTACGGTGGCTAGGACAGTTGCAAAGTCTAAGAGAAAGAAGAAGGTTCTGCTGTTAGGTAGTTCTCATGGTAGAGGTGTAGGCCAGCAGTTGCAGGAAGTTTTGGGGAGTGAGTACCAGGTCACGAGCATTGTGAAGCCTAATGCAGGATTGGCTCAGGTGACTTTTAACATAGGGGGGTTATGTAGAGATTTTACTAAAGAGGATCAGGTAGTGATTGTGGGTGGGGCTGGTAATAGTATTGATAGGGATGGGAAGTATGACATAGATGGTGACCTGGAAAAGATAGCCACTCAGACTGGCAACACGAATGTGCATTTCGTGGAACTGTTTCAGCGTCACGATCGGCCTCATCTTAATATAGCCGTCAGGCGTAATAACATGAGACTTGGGGGTGCGCTGATGACAGAAGGCATGAGTCACATTTCAGTGGTGTCGGTGGAGTCTATCAGTAGGACGGGTTTCACTAGACATGGCCTGCACCTCAACAGGTATGGGAAGGGGAGGTTGGCAAAACTTATAGGTGACAGCATAGGTGGGGGTGGTGGGATCACTCATGGGAAAATTCCGGTAGTTGTGGGTGTTAGAGCTGTACCTTTTTTAGATTGAAGTCAGCTGATAGGTATTCCTGCTTAAGGGAAGTCTCTCTAACAAAGAAACCACTTTCTACAAAGCTTGGGTATCCGATTAATGAGGGAATTAGTATATTTCATCAAAATATACAAGGTATTCGAGATAAAGTTAGTGAACTGCTTATAGATGTTGACTCTGAAATTATTGGTATATCTGAACACTTCTTAAATAAGGAGATAATTCAGAGGCTTCCTTTACCAGGGTACAGGTTGGCTGGCAGCTTTTCTAGGAGCTCTTTGCGGTGTGGGGGAGTAGCCATGTATGTGAAAAACGGTATCCCATTTGAGTCAATTGATATTTCAAAGTACTGCACTGAAAAGGTGTTTGAATGTTGTGCAGGTGTGGTTAAATTTAGTGGAGCTAAACTTCTTACTGTTGTTATTTATAGATCCCCAGACTCCGATTTCACAACATTTTTGCTAAAGCTAGAGGAGGTTCTTGGTTCACTTTATAGGAAATACAAAAAGTTAGTTACATGTGGTGACTTCAATATTAATTGTATAAGTGATTGTGCAAGGAAAAGGATGCTGGTAGACCTCCTTAATTCATATAATCTTATGCAAACCGTATTCTTTCCAACGAGAGTGCAAGGGAACAGTAGAACAACCATAGACAATATTTTTGTTCATTCGTCATTATTAGAAGGGCATTCTGTTAGCAAAAAAGTGAATGGCCTTTCAGATCATGATGCACAAATTTTAAGTCTAAAAGATTTTTGTGCTTCAACACATGTTAAATATAGTTACCAACTTTTTAGGAAAGCTGATCCAGTTGCTGTACAGACTTTTGTAAACCTTATCAAGGAACAAGATTGGCAAGATGTTTATAGTGCTGATACAGTAGACGATAAATATAATGCTTTCCTCAAGACTTTTCTCGTGCTCTTTGAAAGTTGCTTTCCGTTAGAACGTTTAAAACAGGGTACTAGCACAAACAGGCAGCCTGGGTGGCTGACTAAAGGGATAAGAATATCTTGTAGAACAAAGTGCCAATTATATCAAAACGTTAGAAACAGTCAAAATCTAAATGCAGCAGCCCATTACAAACAGTATTGTAAGGTGCTTAAAAAAGTTATTAGGAAGGCAAAAAGTATGTGGTATGCAGATAGAATAGCTAAGTCTCAGGATAAAATTAAAACCATATGGTCAGTCGTAAAGGAAGTGGCTGGTCTGCAGAGACAGGTCGAGGATATAGAATCAGTGCGTCGTGGGGATGTCCGTGTTGCTGATAAGTCGCATATATGTACAGTACTTAATAATCACTTTCTGAATATAGCAGGTGAACTAAATAGAAACCTAGTCCCAACAGGGAATCATATAGCGCTCTTAGAAAAAAGTGTTCCGAGACTGTTACCTGAAATGCTCCTCCATGATACTGACAAGAGGGAGATTGAATTAATAATTAAATCACTAAAGACCAAGAACTCTAATGGATATGACGGGGTATCTAGCAGAATACTGAAGTATTGTTCCACGTATATTAGCTCAGTACTTAGCCATATCTGTAACTTTTCCTTTAGCAGTGGTCGGTTTCCTGACCGATTAAAGTACTCGGTAGTGAAGCCACTTTATAAAAAGGGAGACAGGGATAATGTTGACAATTATAGACCTATTTCTATGCCATCGGTGTTTGCTAAAGTTATCGAGAGGCTTGTATATACAAGGTTACTGCAGCATTTAAATTCACATAATTTGCTGTCAAATGTACAGTTTGGTTTTAGAAATGGCTTAACAACTGAAAATGCTATATTCTCTTTTCTCTGTGAGGTTTTGGACGGATTAAATAAAAGGTTGAGAACGTTAGGTGTTTTCTTTGATTTAACGAAGGCTTTTGACTGTGTTGACCACAAAATATTACTGCAGAAGTTGGAACATTATGGTGTAAGGGGAGTAGCTTACAATTGGTTCGCCTCCTACTTTAAGAACAGAAAGCAGAAGGTAATCCTCCGCAATATTGAGAGTGGTAATGATGTTCAGTCCCAATGGGGCACTGTTAAATGGGGCGTTCCCCAAGGGTCGGTGCTGGGGCCACTGCTGTTCCTTATTTATGTAAATGATATGCCTTCTAGTATTACAGGTGATTCAAAAATATTTCTGTTTGCTGATGACACCACCTTGGTAGTGAAGGATCTTGTGTGTAATATTGAAACATTATCAAATAATGTAGTTCATGAAGTAAGTTCGTGGCTTGTGGAAAATAATTTGATGCTAAATCACAGTAAGACTCAGTTTTTACAGTTTCTAACCCACAATTCAACAAGAACTGACATTTTAATCAGACAGAATGGGCATGTTATAAGCGAGACGGAACAGTTCAAGTTCCTAGGCGTACGGATAGATAGTAAGCTGTTGTGGAAAGCCCATGTTCAGGATCTTGTTCAGAAACTAAATGCCGCTTTATTTACCATTAGAACAGTATCTGAAATAAGTGACATTTCAACACGAAAAGTAGTATACTTCGCATATTTTCATACGCTTATGTCATATGGTATTATTTTTTGGGGTAATTCTTCTGATTCAAAAAGGGTATTTTTGGCTCAAAAACGGGCTGTTCGAGCTATGTATGGTGTAAGTTCGAAAACCTCTTGTCGACCCCTATTCAATAGTCTGGGAATTTTGACATTGCCCTCACAGTATGTATTTTCTTTAATGTCGTTTGTTGTTAGCAATATTAGCTTATTCCCAAGAGTTAGCAGCTTTCACTCAGTTAATACTAGGCAGAAATCAAATCTGCATGTGGAATGCACTTCCTTGACTCTTGTGCAGAAAGGAGTGCAGTATTCTGCTGCATCCATTTTCAATAAGCTACCACAAGAACTCAAAAATCTTAGCAGTAGCCCAAACACTTTTAAGTCTAAACTGAAGAGTTTCCTCATGGCTCACTCCTTCTATTCTGTCGAGGAGCTCCTGGAAGAGATAAAAAATTAAGCAAATTCCAGTGTTACATTCTTGATTTTCTTTATTTAAACTAACGACTTGTTTCATTTTATCTGTTTCTACAATCGTGTTATAATTTCATGTATTGACTCGTTCCATGACCATGGAGACTTCTCCTAAATGTGGTCCCACGGAACAATAAATAAATAAATAAATAAAAAAATAAATAAATAAATATAGGACAGAGGCGGTCTTTCTCTACCAAATCGGTTTAGCTGACCAGCGGCAGCCGGGTAACTCGGACTCTGAGATATCGAGATTACCCGAGAGCCAGGTTGAATCAAGGTTCGAGCTGCCACTACCTGAATGGGCCCATGCAGTGCCTGAGGGTTTGGGGGAGATGATCGCCTACTGCACCAGAACGATGGCAGCGGCGCTGCTGGCTCAGGTACCTTATTATATTCACAGGTTTTCTCTCTTTGCGGTATCTGTGTTCTTTTAATCAATATAGTTTTCTTCCTCCCTCTACATCTGATGGTTTTATGTGTTTCATTAATGTTCTTTTTCATTCTACAGTTAGACAGCTTGCAGTATCTGGCGGCGGGCTACCTCCACACTTGACCCATGCGTGGATGCTGTGTATGCGGCCTGCTGTACCTGTCATGGACAGACCCGTACGCCCCTGGCCAGAGAAACAGTGGCGCCGCAGCCAGCAGCCAGTAGCCACAGCCACAGCCACAATGTCCGGCATCTCCACAACCTGGATGTTCGTTCTGCCCAAGCCAGGGGTGCATCCTCAGCACTGGAATCCTACAACACTGGCGCCACCATATCCTTCAGTTAGTTCTAGTAGTAGTAATAGTGACAGTGGTAAGGCTAGTAGCAGCCCCACCCCCCTCCCGCTCCTATTACAGAACATGAGTTTACAAAAATCAGGCCAGACTGGACTATGTAGTGATCGAGGACGCATTTGATGAGCACGTCTCGTTTACAAGGATGGAGGATTCTCAGGGCAGTACAAGGATGTTACAAGTTTCCTTTTGGCATGCTACCCTTTCGTGGAGAGAGAGCTCATCAAACTCATAAATGACTTGCAATATCCATCTATGTAATGCAGTGCAGTACTATGCTGTGAACTATCGCATCCCCCCAAAGAGGGAGGCGCTCTTGAAGAGAAAATATATATAATTGGTGGGAAAACGGTGTGATATCGCAGAGCACCTCGATCACTGAATGGTTCCATGGATTCGTCATGGGTGCTATTAGGACCAGGCTTTCAGAAATGGCAGTAGAGGATGCGGTAAAGCACTCAACCGTGTTCTACATGTTGATATCCATTCACATTTACATGACAGTATAAATGGAGGGTGCAGATGTATCAAGCTAGCGAAAGATATAGTTGACAAGATGTGTACTGGTGTCTAGAATAAAACAGACAACGTCTTGGTCAATCCTGGCGTGTGAAAGAAATTACAAGACACATCCGCAGCATCCTAAACAATACAAGGTAGATGATAGCATTCATGGGTATTACAACGTTGATGGTATCGATTTCCCTGTCAAACTTCAGAACATACCCAGTTTCGATAGGCAGAATGAGGGTGTTTCGATCAACGTTTTTTGCCTGGAGAAGAACAAGCCGGATGCCAGACGACGATGACGATATCAAAGGTGTAATTACCCACAAAGTCGTCAGCTAACCCCCCCCATTTATCCGATTTTACAGATTATCGCAAGCTCTATGTTAATATGCTACTAATCTCACATGAATGCAAATAAACACTGCACGTGGATTAAGGATATGTCCCATTTCCTTTCCTCCCAAAAGAATAAACACAAGAATAAAAAGTATATTTATTATGGCGACTCAAAGTTAAAGAACCACCACCACAAGGAATCATGTCTCTATGATAACTTTGAGAGCCGTGTCGCTCCTATGACACGTTGTGAAGGGGATACTACAACGTCAAATACGAATTTCACTATATGTGGTGGCGTACCAGATGGTATATAACTGTGATTTCAATTTCAGCTGCCACAAATCATATGTCAGGGATAATGTTTGCGATTTGGTTGCTCATTGGTCTCTAGAAACTTTCGTGGGATGTCGATAAGCTTTAAAGCACCAACATTCCCGTGGCCGAATCACAGTAGAATATTGGTCTGTACAACAAAATGGTTAACTGTCGTATTTAGATGTTGGTCTTAGATCAGAAAGCGGAAATCCTCATAGGAACCATTGCCACTATATGGAAAAATTTCATCATGTGGTGTACAATGCATGCAACTTGAAGTATTAATTACAGTGACACATGCCCTTTTCCTTCCATAATTTGAACGGGTGTGATGCTCACCTTCTTGTCGAGAGTTTGCCTAAATTCGGTATGAAGAAACATCAGTTCAGTGTCCTGCCCGAGAACGTTGAGAAATACATTTCACTCTCCAACCAAATGAAGCGTAGAATTACCCGCCATTTCCTCCAGTCGCTACATTTCATGCAAGCACCACTCTAGAAACCTGTTGAAACTATACCCCCAAAGATATACATGTCACCTGATCTGCGTATCTGGATGAGGAAAAGTTCCGTCTTGTAACTAGGAAGAAGGTTTTCCCAAACAAATATCAGGATGGTATGGCAAAAATAAACAAAACAAGGCAACCCTTCATAACTGCATTCCCAGCAATCCCGCAGGTGATGCCATAACAGATGCAGAGTATGAGGATGCTGTAGATGTCTGGTAGGAATTTAATATCCCATATTTGGGCCACTATGCAAAACTGTACATGAACATACCCGGACACCCCCAGAAACATACGATTTTCATACAGGTGCATCGTGCTGCCACCTACTGACAGGTACTCCGTATCAGACACCTCAGTAGTCATTAGACATCGTGAACGACCTTAATGAGGCGCTCCGTGGAACTCATGGACTTCGAACGTGGTCAGGTGTTGGGTGTCACTTGTGTCAGACATCTATACGCGAGATTTACACACGCCTAAACATCCCTATGTCCACTGTTTCCGATGTGATAGTGAAGTGAAAACGCGAGGGGACACGTAGAGCACAAAAGCGTACAGGCTGACCGGGTCTGTTGACCGACAGAGACTGCCGACAGTTGGTCAAAATGTGTAATAGGCAGACATTTATCCAGATCAACACACAGGAATTCGAGACTGTATCAGGACCCACTGCAAGTACTACGACAGTTAGGTGGGAAGTGAGGAAACTTGCATTTCATGGTCGAGCGGCTGCTGGTAAGCCACACTCTACGCCGGTAAGTGCCAAACGACGCCTCGCTTGACGTACACAGAGTAAACATTGGACGATTGAACAGTGGAAAAACGTTGTGTGGAATGACGGACACGGTACACAATGTGGGGATCCGATGGCAGGGTGAACATCATCTGCTAGTGCGTGTAGTACCAACAGTAAAATTCGGAGCCAGTGGTGTTAACGCTGTGCTCGTGTTTTTCGTGGAGGTGGCTTGCAGCCCTTGTTGTTTTGCGTGGCAGTATCGCAGCACAGGCCTTCATTGGTGTTTTAAGCACCTTCCTGCTTCCTACTGTTGAAGAGCAATTCAGGGATGGCTATTGTATCTTTCAACACGATCGAGCATTTGTTCATAATGCACGGCCTGTGGCGGAGTGGTTACACGACAATAACATCCCTTTAATGGACTGGCCTGCACAGAGTCCTGACCTGAATCCTATAGAACAACTTTGGGATGATTTGGAACGCCGACTTCGTGCCAGGCCTCGCCGACCGACATCGATACTGCTCCTCAGTGCAGCACTCCGGGAAGAATGGGCTGCCATTCCCCAAGAAAGGTTCCAGCACCTAATTGAAGCCGGCCGGTGTGGCCGTGTGGTTCTAGTCGCTTCAGTCTGGAACCGCGTGACTGCTACGGTCGCAGGTTCGAATCCTGCCTCGGGCATGGATGTGTGTGATGTCCTTAGGTTAGTTAGGTTTAAGTAGTTCTAAGTTCTAGGGGACTGATGACCTCAGATGTTAAGTCCCATAGTGCTCAGAGCCATTTGAAACCTAATTGAACGTATGCCTGCGAAAGTGGAAGCTGTCATCAAGGCTAAGGGTTAGTCAACACCATACTGAATTCCAGCATTACCGACGGAGGGCGCCACTAACTTGTAAGTCATTTTCAGCCAGGTGTCCGGATACTTTTGATCACATAGTGTACGTTTGCTTGCAGACAATATGCATGACATTATACAAATACGATCCTGCCTTTTATTACACAGCACCGGGGTTGTCTTGGGATGCAACGCTCAAGAAAATGAACAAAACCAAGAAGCTACTGACCAGCGTGAACATGCTCCTTTTCTTTGCGTGAGGGATCTATGGGCATTTGTCCATAGGCAAGCCAAGGTAAATAACTCGCTGGCGGGTGAGGTCATCAATGCATCTAATGAGTTTAGGTACATCATGTATTTGGATGTGTACAACTTATATGGTCATGACATGCAACACTCACTGTCTACTGATGGGTATCAAAAGGGTGCCAGAAGACGATGTCAAAGGATTAGGCGAGATATTTAAAAAATATCGTTGGAGCATAATTCTGACGTAGGGTATGCTGTGAAGGCAGACCTCACATACCCTACTAGTTTGCATGATGCACATGCCAATATGCTGCTATGTACAGTGCGACTAGTTCTGTGAGGACAGGTTCCATCCCGAAGCTGATGACATCGCCCACCAGAAACCCTGGTTGAAGGAGTATATTGATCTGAACACGAGATGAGACGTGATATGTGACTCTGAAAAAGATTTTTTAAGTTAATAATACAGTTTACAGTAAGAATAAGAATAATTTAACAAACCGCCATGATATTCTTATTAGAAGCAAATTGGATGGGCGTTATGAAGTAAGAAAATGCAATGCCACACCAAATTTCAAATGGGTCACCATATTCAGTAAGAACTTTGGCACTGTGTGGATGGCTAAGGTTGCAGTAGAGTTTAGAAGACCTCTCTATGTGGGAATGTGTGTACTAGACCTATCCAGACGCTACATGTTCCTCTTTCATTATGAGTCCAAAGTTACTTTATATGTATGCAGATAGTTTCATTTACTAGGTGAAGAACTGCAATCCATATCAAGTTTTGAGGTACCATAGAGATGAATTCAACATGTATTCACGATCATCCTTACAATATTGTTCCGAAGAACAGGAAGGTTATTGGCCTAATGAAAGACAAGGCGAGTGGACAGCCGATTGTGGAGTTTGCAGGTTTAAGATCCAAGATATATGTGTATCGCACATTGGGAAATGTTAGCTAGAGATGTGTGTTGTGTTGTGTCAAGGGCCCTTATTACTCAAGATTACTTGTGGTGCCTGTGCGATGGTGTCCATGGGGCTCCACCACAGGTGCAGCAAACTAGCATTCACTCAAAAGGGAATGAGATGTACACTGTGCCGCAGTCTAAAATTGGCCTGTCGCTTAATGACGATAAGCGAGTCATTTGTGAGAATGGGGTTGAAACCCGCGCGCACTCACACTGTTTACTTCATGACAAGGGTGGAAAGAACGATAGGGATTGAATCAGGGTGTAACAGGAATGAAAGTGTGTGCAGTAGTGTGGCCTGTTTATCATAGTGTGTAAATGGTAGTAGATTTCACACGGTGTGCGTTATAGCATAAACAGTTCTTTTTTGCATGCTCACAGCACCATGTAAATATTTCTTTTTTCATGCATACCATGTGTGTCAGACTTTGCCTGCAGACTTTGCTTGCCATTTATATATTTTGATGTGTCTATATAGAAAAATAATTACAGAACTGAAAATTATTAAAGTCTCCTCTGTGCGGAAGAACTAGCACAAAGAGGAGAAGTAAGGAAACCCCATGGTGGAACAACATATGTAAAGAGGCAGTACTTCGAAAGAACAAAGCCTTCAGAGAATGGTTCCAGACCCGAACAGAGGAAGCTAGGGTAAAATATAAGGAAAGCAAGAAAGCGGCACAGACCATAGTAAGGGCGGAGAAGAAGAAGTGGATGGAAAAATGGACAAGAATGTTAGAAGAGGACAGTGAAGGGAACAAAAAAGTACTTTACACCATGGTAAGAAATAAGAGGAACGACAGAAGCGAGTGCCTGAGGATCATGGATAATAATGGAAGAGTTGTGGAGGAAATGCATGAGCTCAAAAAGATTTGGAAGGAGTACTTTGAAGATCTGTTGAATGCCGCCAAGCGGGCAACTAACATCGATGGAGAGCCGAAGGCAGCAGACGATTATAATAGTGGGGAAATTGATGATCTAACTTGGAATGAAGTGGAAGAAGCCATAAAGAGGATGAAAGGGGGCAAGGCACCAGGTTGGGACGAAGTAACAGTGGATATGATACGAGCAGCAGGAGAAGTAGGAACCCAGTGGCTATACAGAGTGCTGAGGGTGGTGTGGAAGGAGAACAGAATTCCTGAGGATTGGAAGAAAGGAATTATAGTCCCGATCTTCAAGAAAGGGGATAAAAGGAGATGTGAGAACTACAGAGGAATCACCCTGCTATGCCACTGTGGAAAAATCTATGAAAAGATCCTGGAGAAGAGAATAAGAAGCAGTATTGAAAGTAGACTGCAAGAGGAGCAGTATGGTTTCACACCGGGAAGATCAACAACGGACCTCATATTTGCGGTAAGGCAACTGCAGGAAAGGCACTATGAGTACGGGAAGGACTTAATCATGGCCTTTTTAGATATTGAGAAGGCGTATGACAGTATCTGTAGGGACAAGCTCTGGTATGTGCTGAACGCAAAAGGGTTAGATGAAGAGATAACACGAAAAGTCAGAAAAACGTATGAGGGAAGTGAGAGTTGTGTGAAAGTGGGGAGGGAACGTACTGCATGGTTCCAGCTGGAAAATGGGCTGCGACAGGGAAGTGCACTTTCGCCTTTATTGTTTATTATTGTTATGGACGAAATCCTACAGCAAGTATCAGATGCAATTGGAGATCATAAAATGAAAGCAGTGCTTTTTGCCGATGACCTGATGTTACGGGGAAATTGCGAGAAGGAGGTGCAAGAGCAGTTAGATGTATGGGAGGCAACGGCAGCACAATATGGAATGCAGTTCTCTGCAAAGAAAAGTGAAATAATTGTCACAACAAGGAAGAAGAACCGGCCAAATGTGGATATAACTTGTGGAGGGGAAAAACTACAAGTGGTAGAGAACTTAAAGTACCTGGGAAGCATGATTGAAAGTAAGGGGGGAAACGCAATGGAAGTAAATGAAAGGTGCAGAAAAGCAGGGCAGTTCTACAAATGCATTAGGGGGCTTATTTGGAGCAAGGAGGTGCCACAGAAATCCAAGGGAATTATATACCGAACCTACTTTGTCCCTATATTGGCATACGGAAGTGAGACATGGGTAATGCACAAAAGCGACAAAAGTAGAATACAGGCTAGTGAAATGAAGTTCCAGAGGAGCAGGTTGAGTGTAACAAGACGAGACAGATTGCGAAATGTGTATGTGAGGGAAAGACTAAAGGAGGAACCAGTACAGGACAGGATAGAAAAATCAAGACTGCAGTGGTATGGACACATGAAGAGAATGGATGAGGGAAGAATTCCAAAGAGGATGTTTGATCTGCAACTGGAGGGGAAGAGGCCCAGAGGAAGACCAAGAGATAGATGGGTGAAGGGAGTGAAGGAATGTGTGACGAGAAGAGGAGAGAACTGGACGAAGGTGGAAGAGGGGGAATGGTGGAAAGACAGAACACGATGGAGAGGCTTGTGTTCCCGACAGACCCAGCCAGTGGCTGGAAACTGTCCAAGATGATGATGATAAAAACAATGAACTGCAATGTATTTTTTTTGTAAACTGATTGACAGCACATAATATAAAACTGTGTACCAGGTAGACATGTAAATAGTTTAGGTTTTAAGTTTCACTTGTTACTAGCCATCACAGTCTGATTAGGCTTTTAGAAATTTTTTCCCCTGTTCAATGCAACTTGTAGATATTTCGAACACATCCAGTGCCACTATTATAGTATTGTCCATGGATATATACTCCATTGTAAAACAAAATTGTTGCTTAAAATTGCTTGGATGTAGGCTATAGTTATTGTTGGTAATAGTAGTAGTTTAAGGGAAAAAAGCACCTCTGTTTGATTGTTCGATCTCATTGTAAAATATGATAGTATCTTTTTTCTAAAAGAAGCAAATTGTAGCTATTTCACAAAGAATCAAAAATATATCTGTTTCCTAAATGAACTAACTTGTATCACATGAAAGAAATATGTGTAAACTGTAAATGCGTGAAAAAAAAATTATATCACTGAACATTGACGTGCATCTGTGTCTGTGTATAAAAGAACCAAGTTGTATCAAATTGCAAGAGTTTTAAAAGTATAAAAAAATATCTGTTCCCTGAGAGAACAAACTGTATCACATGAAACAAATACTTTCTGTGAATTATATCCCAGCAACCAATGTGTAGAAGTAACCAAATTGTATCACTGAACATTGACATGCATCTGTGCCAAGGTCCAAAAGAACCAAATTGTGTCACAAGAACTAATTTGTGTCTATGGAATCAAATTGTATCTGTATGAAGTAAGTAAACGAAAAAATTCGTTACCATGTGTCTTTGTTGTTTTTATTTAAAGAAACCCTATCCCAGCTGTATAAAGGTTGTGAAGAAGACAAGTGACATTGCTTCTGAACAGGAGTCCTATTAAGGAGGTGAAGTTTAAGCTGGAGAATAACGAAATATATTTAATGGTTACATGGGACTATACCTATCAGCTGTAAGTGTTTCGTTATGGAAGCATATGGCACGTGACCATGCCTACTTCTAGAGACATATACCAAACATATCTAAAATTATATCTCCTGTGCTTGAGAAGAAGCACAGACGTGGTGTATGGGTAAAGTTGCATACTGACAATGTGTGAAAGAAATAAAGTGCACACAGATTATGAGGTAAAAATTCTTCCATTTCTCATCCAACTCAAAAGTAATTTGACATTTCCATAAGCAGAGGCAACACTATTTCCACACAATGTCTTCTTCGTAAGTCGATGGACAGCAGGGTACCCATAGAACTCTAGGTTTTGAACAGCAGCTAACTTGAAGATTCGACGCATCCATGTGACCTTCTCCTCACCTTTGATGTTGATGATGGTTTATGTGTGGTCAAATAGTCGAAGCTATGTCATCTTTTCTTTGTAGGATGTATTAGGATCATCCTAGTGAATTCCATGGTAGAAATGTGTTAGCCACTCTGCACTCCTCTATGTTTTAAATCACTTCACGTCCTTGAACGATCTCTGTGATGCATTGTGTGCTGACAATGTCTCTGTTATGCCAGCGTCATCTGTGTACACTATGAATACATCTTTAAATATGAACTATCCATGCTCTTCAACTTGGAAACTCTGAACGTCTGCAGTGATGTTCACACCCTGAGATGCCACTGTCAAATGCTTCAGGTAAGGCACAGCACTTGTTTTCTATACGCCTCATTGCATAGCATTAGTGAACAGACAGTAATCAATCACGCTGTCATGCAGAACTATAGCATACGCTGCAGTGTGTTCAGGGAAATTTGCCGAAGATTGAAATTCAATTCTCAAATCTATAGGCCCCAATTTAACTATCTCATTCTATTTTGAGCAGTCTATCATGATGACTGGCGGCAGGTCCTTGAATTTCCATGGGATTAGTAGACATCGTTCCTCTTCATAGTAAGAAGCACATGACTGCACATACATGTCAAATGCTAGACCATACCCATCTGCATTCCACTCCAGAAGTAAATTATCATACTGGTAGAAGTCAGAGATCAGGGAGACTCTGGCATTATTTAACCTTCAGTTACCAAATGTGGTGGAATCATGTGCTATAGTTCCTCTTCTGTTGGTGTGCAATGCGAGTATGGTAAAGCTAGGTGTGTCCAATTGAGCATAGGTTTCAATAGCCCATATTTATCTGGGTGCCATCATAGCAATGGGTGTTCAAAAATCTCCCATGAGCGGAAAGATAACAGTAGAAATACACCTACATTCAGAAGTTTTAAAAGCTTCAAAAGCTGCTCATCTGATAAAATGACATTTTCCATATTATTTTATTAGCGGTGTTCTCGTTCTCTTCTTGTGCTCCTTGAATGTGTGAGCTATTATCTGTAGCACACCATACCAGAACAACTTCCTTTTAGGCAATCAAAATAAGTCGTTGTATGTCTTCAAGGTATCGTATAAGCAATTTTGGAGGTATACATGCAGTAAATCCCCCATACTCTTCAGCTGTTCTACCCGCTGGCTCATCTATGAACCATCCAGTAAATCGTTCAGATCCAAAGGAGAAGCAGAGGCATATGTTTAAGTTCCAACTCAAGGGAAGAATCCATCAACTGTATGTATCAATTTACTGTTGAGATAGGAGTTTGTTGCAATATTACACTCGACACAGGTTGTACTGACAGGAAGTATGTCCACTGACTGGTCAGATCTGTAAAATTTACTAGGATCCTTCTTCAAAATCTGTCCTTTTGTGAAACGTAGTAGTCGTCCTATTGAACCTCTCTTGTTAAAGTCAATCCTAGCATTCCCTGTCTTTATTTCAGATTTATCTGTATTGATGTTTGCACATGGCACAATTACTCTTCCTGGCTCCTTTAAAACTGCGTTCAGAGCATCAATGTCGTATGCACCAGGTTCTATTTCCACAATTTAGTTTCGACCATTAATTCCAGATGATGTTTGTTGTTAGCCTCTGTAACATTCAGAATTCTGTTGTACGCCTCCAGTCCAATCAACGCAATACTCCATTCTCCATTGCTTAAATCAGTCGGTGGGAAGTAATTTGCGCGTAATACAGACGATAATTCTTTTAAAGCCAATGTGTACGACATTGCATCTGGACCTCAAATAATAATGTACCTTCTTATATACACTTCTTCGTAAACGTTACGAAGAAAACGACGCATAGATGTCTGCACAGGCAAGTATTAAAGTGAAAATTGCAGAACACACTTATTCTGTTGGTGAAGTATCGTGATTCTTCTTGTGGTTGCATGTCTCCAAATGCTTCGAAATAGTAGACACTATTTGTATTTTTCTTAACATACGCCACCCAGTGGATTCCACGTCCTCCAGCAACATCTGACTTCACAGTTCCACATTCGCTGGATTTGTATTCAGTAATGTATCCTGTATAAACACATCGCTGAATCGCTGAACTCTTCCGGAACAAACTTGAGCAGATTTGTATTTGTAAGCTGTATAACCAGTAGGGTGGCTAAGTGTTTTACTTTTTTATTTACGAAGAGACCTAGTCCTTTCTGGTGTGGTTTCAGTTATAGTCCTTTTCCGATAGCTGCTGCTTCCATCATGTGGTTATGGCCCCTTGCGTCCTCTAGCTTCTCCTGTGAGTTCTGTGCGTTCTTGACTGTTCTGTCAATAGCCGCAGCACCACCAGCCACTGAACCCACTGCTGAGAGATCTGCGTGGAGAGGAATGAGGAAGGGGATAATTTCAACCCATATCTTGGGTATTGGCACAACCCATGGTTCTTCAACTGGTCCTTTATATTGCAGGGTGCTTTTATCTTCATACGTCGCTGTCAGCATACAGTTTTTGAGACACTTCTTCTTCTTCTTCTTCTCTTTCTTCTTCTTCTTCTTCAGTGCTCGACATGCAGCGTTCATAACTCGGTTGAAACCCATGCCCAACTTAATTTTACCACGCATGATTTTTCGACGACAGATGCTGCAATGCACTGCCCTATATCAGTATGCATTCTCACACGTATTGGCTTGACTTTATCAGCTAAAATTCTATCTTGAACGTGGCGACATGGGAGATCTTTATGTTTTCCATATGCAGTGTTGTGTTCCAAACACGCCTCGTCAAGCAGGTTAATCTCCTTACCACTACAAGTCAAACTTTTTTAAAGCTTTGTGCCAGGGCCGCAGTAATCGTACCTCGGAATGCGCAATTCTACAGGAATTTTGTTGACAACACCACTGCCTTCTATAGTGTGTGTCCTATCGTGCATGTTACGCTACTGTGCTGGTTGTGCTCTGTACATACAGCAAATCGTCAGCGTCAAAAAATGGGTCAAATGGCTCTGAGCACTATGGGACCTAACTTCTGAGGTCATCAGTCCCCTAGAACTTAGAACTACTTAAACGCAATTAACCTACGGACATCACACACATCCATGCCTGAGGCAGTATTCGTACCTGCCACCGTAGCGGTCGCGCGGTTCCAGACTGTAGCGACTAGAACCGCTCGGCCACTTCGGCCGGCCGTCAGCGTCAATCCAGCCGTTCAATGTTGCAGGGAAACGAAACCATTCAACTAGTTCTCTATTTCCATCGATATCTTAAGACATCCTCTATGAGAAACACGTGTGGTTCTGAGCTCTTCTGTATTTCCTCTGCGTAAAAGCATCCTGAAATTTTAGTGCCAATGCTGTTCGATAAGATGTAAGTTTTGGGATGTGTTCTCTGCACTTTCGAAACTCGACCAGTTTGAGAGGTATGAGTTCTCAAATGCTATCTTGTGTTTTGAGATACATTCCAAATTATCCACAAAGATTTATATTTATGTGGATCCAGCATTTCAATCCGTAACACATCATATCTATGAGTCCATTATTATGAACATTAATTTGCCTCATATTTATTGTGTTATGTCTGGTTCAATTATACTGTGCAATTATTTCTGGGAGGTTTTCTGTCCATTTGTATGAACCATGAATGTTAATATGTACCCACATCTGATTTTTTATTGTCATTCAGACATTCCACGATATTCGCCTTCAGGCGGATGAATGTTGAGTTGTGATGTATTCCATAGTGTTGCATCACAGACTTGAAATAACTAGTATAAAAGTCTGCAGCATGATCAGTCTGAAGGATGTCCGCACATCATTTCATGCCTGTCTGTGACAAACACTCAAACATGGGTGCAATATCCTTCCCTGTTTTGTAAGCCAAGGCGAATTTAGAATATGTATCAATGACTATTAAAATATATTTGAATCCATTATTGGGATGAGCAGAAGATGAGCCTGCCATAAGTCATCCAAACCTTTAATGATGACATATCTACGAGGGTATGATTTACGTGCTGATTTATGCAATTGTGAAGCTACTGCCTCCATTCTTATTCGATTATACATGTCTCTCTCTAAGCTCAGAAATTAATGAAACAACCTCATTCGGATGAACAGTATTACCGGGAGCAGCCGATGCCATGAGCAGTCGTGTCAATCTATTAGCTCACTGGGATCACCGTAGTTTATACAGCGTACTGCAGGGGTTGATCGCTGGCTCTTTCTTTCTGGATGTCAGTACCATCATCATTGTCATATCAAGCCTCTAATATAGATCTTATAATGGTTTTGTATTTCGCACTGCATTGGCTCCCTGCTTACCTACGTACACCAGTCATTTGCAGTGTTTGACCATACATCTCCCGAGCTTTCGATGAATAATTTACAGTTTTTGTGGGGTTTAGGAAAATGAGGTTCATTAGACCAGTTATTCCCCGAAATTGCCTATCACCTATTTATATTGCTTTTATTTTAAACTTACAGATTTCATGCGTAACGTATATTACTTTTCACCATTGAAACCAAATATTTTGTCTATCCTATTATCCCTGTGGCTGTTATTGAAATCAGCAACTTCATCGTCAATGTATAATTTTGCTGAGATTTCATCGAAACATTCTGTAACCGAACTGCTTTCCACGCAGCGATGACCTTATGCTTAGTCGACATCGTGTTATCATGCGGACTGCACCTTTTATACATTTTGCACAGTTCTTTCAGCCTTTACAGTTAAGTCATGTACTTCCTTTTCAATTGTATCAACCCTCACAGTTACGCCATTTACATTCTGGGTATTCTGAAATCACTAAGATAGAAATAGGAACTGTGTATTCAGGACAATTTGTTTCATTGCATAATTGTTGCTTGTAACTTTAGGACGGTTTAGTGTATTAAAGCACGGCACTTACAGGCCATAGTATAAATAAGTCTATTTAATTTGCCATCTTATTTGAGTTTGTAGAAACCCGGATTCTCATACATTTGCTTTGTTAAGTATATTAGCGCAAATAACGGTTATTAATATAGCTATCACTTGTGTAGTTTTTGGTGTACAAAAGCATTCTAAAGGTGATGGACTCGTCTCATACACACACTTATATTAGTAGCTTCGAAATTAATGTAGTGTTACTGGAGCGTCTGACATTAAATATCCAAGAATTTTTATGTAGAAGTACAGTATTTCAGTGAACATTCACTCAGTGACACCCCTTTCGTTCCGTGTGTATGGATCTCACGCATCTTGTCTGTAGAGAAATCCACCGTGAGCTAGCGTCTCTCGCTCCTTGTCATTTACGTGGTCTATCACCACACTTTCTAGCAGGATCACGCGTTCAGAACCAGCGCTCTTCTGAACATCCTCAGTATCGGTTATGTTACACGAGCTTGGCACTCAATCCTGTCCCATTCTTCGACGGACGGAAATGCGTGGATAGGGTTCTTCCATTGACGACTGCTATTTTCAACTGGTCCTGAGCATGTTCAGGCCGGCTAGTATCAGCAGACACCACAGACCAGACTATTCGGTTGATCACTGCCTTCTAGGTTAAGACCTTCATGAAATGTGCGCACTCTGCTGGTGTGCTAATGTTGTAAGTTCCTCACATTAGGAGAAGCGCAGTTTTGTTTGTGATATTTGCAACAGGAAGCACATTTTCAGAGAACATGTATATAGGAGACTCTCTGGATTCCAAGGTTTATATTGTAGTCAAGCAGTCAGTCGGCGGCTGGCGGGCCCTTCTCTGACGAGCGTTTGTCGGATGTTGCCTGATATCGGAATGCTGTTGCTGTAGCTTGGAACATATTAAATAAGGTAATATCTGGTTATCCATTCGCTTACTCCGTCCTTCAAGAAAACTATATGTTGCGTTTAGGGAGCTTTTTTGTTTTGGTTTGTCAGTACCGTTATTAGTGCTTTAACTACTAGGACGTTGTTGGTTCAAGCACTTCGTAATATGCATTAACTCAGGAAATGATCACATCACTCTTTAGCCCTCTTTGCGTTAAAACAAATTCAGAAGTAGTTTTATCTAAATTCTCATTTCATGAAATTTGTGCGCAATATCCACGATTATTGGCTTTATCAACAACAAAGGTTAATAATGTATACATGTTCACTTTTTTTCATCTGGATGATTAATATACTACTGAATTATAACGGATTTCGAAGTCTCCGACATCGAGCATCTCCATCCCAGTTGCCTATTCAGAAGTTTCAAAAGTAAAATTATTCGGACAAACATTGCATTTTGCGTGGTCCGATTCCTAACTAATGATCTGCTGGCGCTTGGCATACTTCCAGTTCACTCCGCAAAGCTTATTCAAGCAATACAAAAAGCGGCATGATTTGTTTCAGTTCACCTAGTTGCAGATTACTTTAATTTCATTTTACAATATATCTACGTATCCGTTGTTGCAGAGCTGAACCACGTCATTATTAAGACCAGGCATTTCTTAGTGTATTTAGGGCACAGTGAGGAATTATTCGTTTTGCACTCTGCCTTGAGTGAAATGTTATTTTGGTTTACATACCGATGTCGTACTATTAAAAAGATTCCGTAAACGTTTAGTATTTGAAGGCCAAGGTCACAGATTAGATACAATTATACAGCAACCATATCTACAGGATGTCTCAGAATGTTTAGTATAATTTCAAATTTAAGTAACACAAACAAACGCGAAACGAAGTCTAACATTTTACACAACGTACAACATTTATTCAAGTTTATTTGTGAAACACTTCATGGGACAAATGACGACCATTCGCGGCTATACGATACTCGCGGCATATCTTTCAGCTTTTCAACACATCTTTCGTATCTGCTATAGGAATTCTGGAAATTTATCATGAATTCGATCTTCTAAATGTCGCAAGCTTCTCGGCTGGAATGTTACCGAACCTGTGTCCTAGTGTCAAACAGATGAAGCTTGCGCTATGGAACACATCTAACGAGAGAGGGCACTAGTGTAATGCACGAGAATCTCTCATTTTGGTTGTTTTCGCTGGTATGTATTTTACCGCTTACGTTACGCGAGATTCTCGCGCATTACACTAGTGCCCTCTCTCGTTAGATGTGTTCCATAGCGCAAGCTTCATCTGTTTGACACTAGGACACAGGTAAATTGGTTCCATATTTTCTATTTTACATAGATGTTTTAAATGGACTGATATGTTTTATTTATGAAGACAGAAGGTTTGAATTAGCACAAATTTTAATAATTTTGATGCGCCTGTGTATGCATCCACGGATTTTAATATGCGCGAGTGTCTGGCGCATACCACAAGTGCTCTCTCTCGGCGAAACCACCTGCCCTAGTGCTTTCACACACTCGTCACGATAGTTCATAGTCGAGGTACTGATGCTAAACTGTGTTCGCATTGACCCTGTGTCCATAATCATGTTTTACAAATGGAGATGATGTCTTAACTACTGAAGACGCCTTTTGGCACAATTGTTTTATTAATCTCCATTGCAGGATGTAATTTTAGTAAGTAACTAAAAGATTTTTTGCCTGTAATACTCCGGTAATTTTACGGTTATTTAAGCTTTAGTGTTTTTCCTTTCTTGTTCCGGTGCTAAGTTTTTGGTAATTTTTTACTTCTGATGAAAGTATATTTATGTATACCGAAACCTTGGTCAAGAATTTTAATAAATCTTTATCCCGCAACTGTTTTGGCTGTCATCATTTACCGTGTGGAGTTTTACTGATGTAGTTTTCAATATGATTACGCATGCTACCAAGTCTTGAGCTGTATATTGTGCGGATGTCCTGTCTCGATCGTTCTTGGATGCACTTGCCCCGGTACTTGGCTAAGAATACCTTCTCAACTTGTTCTAGAGTCTGTCAGCCATCTGCTGAATCTGTGGGCCACAGTGCCGCTTCACTGACAATGGGCGAAGCTACAAACTGTATATTCTGATGTTCTCTCCAGACTTTGGGCAGAACGTGTCTAAGACTCTTGACAAAAATAAGGGGGCCGGCAGTTGTGGCCGAGCGGTTCTAGGCACTTCAGTACTGAAAAGCGCTGCTGATGCGGTCGCAGGTTCGAATCCTGCCTCGAGCATGGATGTGTGTGGTGCTTAGAGCCATTTGAACCATTTTTTTTTTTCAAAAATGACGGGATGCATAGCCTTTTTCTCAGCTGAGAAAGTCTGAAATTGCCTATGTTTTTTAAGGCTTTCCTGTTGTTTGATATCTGCGTAGCTTGGTTTTTCTTCCTCTCTGGACCGGACTATAATTGTTCCTCTCTGGACTGGACTATAGTTGTTCCTCTCTGGGAGAGCTATCGGTTTATAATAACTTTCGTTCTCGTATGGTTTACGATCTTACGTAATTTTATGATCAATGACTTGCACACTAGATTCCTTTCGTTCTAGACGTGCAGTACGTGCTGTAATATCGTTTTTCCACTGTGGAAGTTTCCCATCTAATGTTTGTTGTACTTGGTATAATTCGGTTGCAGATTGACCACGACCGAATGCGGCTTCAGTCGTGATTCTTTGTACTGCCGCTTACACTTAAATGGTTGTGTGTTCTCTAATCTCAACATCTTTCTTGTCTAACCACTGAGTTATTTCAGTTCCTATTTTCTCAGTTCGAGCTTTTATGTGCTCTTACACCTGCTCAGTTTGTTGCAGAGAAAGCCAGTTTAATCTACTAGTGATCTCCTGTACTCTGGTGCCCAAGGCATTTTGCGCTTCCTGACACTTTTGTACCTCTTTCGTGACCTCGGTTACTGCGTGAGGTAGTCCGCGATTATCTTACTTCATAGCAGTCTCCTCAGATCTTGTGGTTGCTAACTGTTCATCTAGTTTTTGTAATAAAGCTTCATCACGCTTTTTTAAAGCTTCATTTAACTAACGGGTGATGTTTTCATACCGCAGTTTCTCTCTAGACTCGGGACTAGTGCAGCAGGGGATACAACCCGTCGGCTTTGGACAATGATGTCACAAGTGGCCAATCGAGAAGCGATTCTTCTTAGTGTTGTAGCTCCCTTCAGTGGCTGATAAGTGTTTTTTGACTTTTAAAAAAAATCTCACGAGATAGAATAAACAGATCCACTTTATTAAGCAATCAGTAAAAAAACTAAACTGAAACATAACAGCAAAAGCGAAAATGGTAAACTGCTCTCTGGCGGCTTGTGACGTCCTTGTCCAAAGCCGACGGGTTGTATCCCCTGCTGCACTAGACCCCTAGACTCTAACCTCCAGTCGCGTCCTTTTCCTTTAAGAGCTAACCTCTCTTTTCGTTCCCTTTCTGTAATGGTTAATTTCCCTTCACGTTCCCTTTCTTAAGAGCGAACGTTTCATTCATTTGTTTATCGCGATCCTCTTGTTGTTGACTTAGGTTTGCTAGAAGAGCTTCGTCATGTTCCTCTCCTCTAAGTTCTAATTTTTGAAAAATAATTAAAGAAATCACTAACGCCACTACTTGTTAACAGCCGCACGTAAAATTATAATTGTACAGGTTAGAACCTACTAATTACTTAGGTGATGGGTTATTATTGTATCATCATTTATGTTAAAAATAAAGAATCTTTTTTAGAAAGAAAGAACTCAGCGTCGAACTGTCCTGCCGAAGATGGTTTACTACTGAATTTGACTTCGCTTCTGCAGAGGTCGATGCTGCTGATGTAGTATTCTTTGCTGACGTATTGGTCGCAGCCTCGCTGTGCATCAGCTGCTCAGATTCCTGTCTATCATGTTTTCTTGGGAAAAGGGTTCGGTTAATTCACTGCCTTCACCATGTAATACTTGCAAATTACCTAGAGATTTGGAATCAGACATTTCTGTTTCCTTTTTCGCTTGTTGACGTGTTTTAGCACGGTTCATAATGTGAACAAATACAAAATTTGTCTTGATAGCTGTAGAGTATAAAACCACAGTCAGTTGTTGAGTCAGCTGTTATTTGAATGCGAGTGAGACTCGCTAGTAATCGCAGTAAAACTGTAACTCAATCTTAACACGGTTACAGCCTGTTGCTATTATCCTCAAGGTGCATACGATACAAGGTCTAACACATAATAAGTGAAAATGTACGATGGGCTATCACAGTAAATTCCTACACTATCGCCACAAAAACCGTAGGAACAAACACTAGTGCCCTTACCTTATTTAAGTGCAGCAATAGATTCAGATCGTTAGGAATTTGATCTTACCCGGTAATATTTAGTTCCTTGCAGTGAAATCTCTCGTCAGAGTAGGGAAATATTCTTATTAATTTTCCATAAGTCGATAAGCATGTGGAAAAACATGCAAAAATTAATTTCATGTACAATACAATACAACTAACCAATGTTATCAAATATGCAGCAACCAGTCGCAAAATCATGTTTTTTATTCACTTTTGCAAATCGATTTCAACCGATTTCAGTTGAAATCGATTTACAAAAGTGAATAAATAAAACATGATTTTGCGACTGGTTGCTGCATATTTGACAATTTTATGGTTTACGATCGCTGCACGACTTGGCAACCACATGGAGCCCACCATTCATAACTAATACATATATTTTCTATTTTTCTATTCCGGTGGAAATCTGACTACTGGCCCTACGCTTGGCGGCAGTTATATCGTCTCTCTCTCTTTTTTTTCTTTTTTTGTTACCTCCAGAATCGTGGATGGAAATGTTTATGGGTCGTGACGTCGCGTATATTTCGCACACTCGTAGTAGCGGCTAAAATATATTCTAACAATAATCAATGTTGCTACATAGAGAAATAATTCTAAGTAAAGGTACTACGTTCGGTTGTAACAATTCACTTATTTTGTCAACACGCACTGCTAACTCAAAAATACTCGTGGTTTGTTTGAAACTGTAGTAGTTAAGACCCGATAAATAAATATTGTTGCAGAGAGAGACATGATATGATCTCCTAAGTAGCTCCACTATTATTCTGAATGTTACATAAATTTTTTGCTAAACACTGATCTTTTATACTGTTAAGTATGATTCGAACAATATTTACGGCCGTAAAAACAAGATGATTTTACCAGTCAGCGATTTATTCATAAGCAAGCCTGAACCTTGTATTATTATTTATTGTCTTTGCGTTCGTCGTGCATATTAGTGAAAACTTGCGCCATTACGACAAAAGAATTGCAGACGGCCAACGATAAAACTAGAATCCTAGAGATAATTAATTAGTTCCAATTAATTATTTTCACATGGAGGGAGAGGTGTGTGATGGCATAACAAGGAGAAATACTTTTTATACATTTATTGCCGCGGTGGATCAGCCGAGCGGTCTAGGGCGCTGCAGTCATGGACTGTGCGGTTGGTCCCGGCGAAGGTTCGAGTCCTCCCTCGGGCATGGGTGTGTGTGTTTGTCCTTAGGATAAATTAGGTTAAAGTAGTGTGTAAGCCTAGGGACTGATGACCTTAGCAGTTAAGTCCCATAAGATTTCACACACATTTGAATATATACATGTATTCTGAAAGAAAACTTACGTACAATTAACAGAATCGTACTTTCAGAAGTAAAGTCGTACAAGAGCTTGACTGAATCCAATTCGCTTCTGCTCCGCTTATATACTATCAACGCATCACATATCCGCAGCGCCACCTGGCATGATTCATTCTCACGATGTGCATTCTTATAATGGCCAATATATTTGCGGAAAACACACATGTTTTCTTAGGGATAAAGCACGTCATTAGGTTATGACTGATAAGTTATCTTACTGGCGTCGGTGACTATTTTATTTGTATTTGCAAGACTGTCATGAAAAGGTTTTTCATATGTTATCTCTATGAATAACATTCCGTCGACTGTCTGTGTTTAACTTTTTAAGAATTGATTTGTGATATGTATTTCTGAACGAAAGTATTATCTTTATGGTTTTCAACATTGACACAAAGATTTTCATCTTGAACTGGCGAAATAAACGCACTTGCTCCGCCGATGGCCTTTAGCGAAATTTATCGATTTATTTTGCAATACGTCCTTCTTACGGTTTTTACGATAAGCGTACAATAAAAAACAAAATAATTTTGGAAAATTTCACCATGGACCGGCAGCGAAGAAGTTTCGCACAGCATTCAGCGACGACTGCTTCACCAGTTCGGGACGAAAAGCCTCGTGCGAATATTGACAACATGATGATTCCACTTGCTCTCCGAAACACATATGAGAAAAAAAAATGAAAAAATGATAAAATACAGACGGCGGAATTTTAATCATAAGATACAGGAAGTTTCAAAATGGTAGCAAGGGTTTTAAGTCTTTGTAGCCTACACACAGTTTACAATAATAGATAATAAATCAGATGAAACAGCAACTCAAACAGTTTTGTTTGTGTACCTTTGCGCAAAGGGAAAAGTATGAATGACTGAAAAACGTGTTGAACGAATGAGAGTCTTTCACGAGTAGCCCCAAGAAATCATTGCGGATGCATGGTCGTGAACTAGCACTTCCAGTGACTTCTGTAGGAGACTTTTAAGCAGACGCTTATGACAATTTCCTTATAGTTTGTAGCTGTTATAATCTCTAAAGCCTACAGACTGCAGTTTACGTGCCAACTTTGCAAACGAAATGTTGCTGCCTGACGATGAAGATTTTTCTGGATCGTGTCGTCTTCAGTGATGAATTGACATTTCACTTAAGTGAAGATGTGAACACCCATAACGTGCGCATCTGTGACGTCAGCAAATCCCCGCGAGGTGGTACAGTTGCAACGAGACTCACCTAAATTGAACGGTTTTTGTGCCATATCGCGGCAAAAAGTTTATGGGTCTTTCTTTTTCTGCGAAGAAGCTGTAGTGGTGTTTCTTATCTTGATGCTATGGTTCTTTCCTCAATTGGAAGAAGCTGAACCACAGAACTTTTATCTGCCACTGCCTCACTGGCATAAGTCAGTACGCGACTGGTTAAACGCCATTGTACCCGACCGCTGGATTGGTGTCTCAAGTGGCTCTGAGCACTATGGGACTTAACATCTAAGGTCATCAGTCCCCTAGAACTTAGAACTACTTAAACCTAACTAACCTAAGGACATCACACACATCCATGCCCGAGGCAGGATTCGAACCTGTGACCGCCGCGGTCGCACGGTTCCTGACTGTAGCGCCTAGAACCGCTCAACCACTCCGGCCGGCCATGAAATTTCAGTTGAAACAAAGTTTTTGTCTGTTCACGAGGTCTATTCTGCTAGCAGAGTCGCTCTCTTTGAACTTAGGGCACCAACTTAGCTTATGCGTTGAGTTGCAGGACGCACAGTCGGGAGCAGTCGCGAGAAATGTACGTCGAGAACTGTTTCCTTCTGCCTTAGTATGCTTTGCGGTCTGATGCTGGGACTGGGGCAGCATTTTGTCTGGATGAATGAGCTCTAACGTCTGACAGCTGGTTTCTAGAAATACCACCAGATCTTTCAGACGCGGAAATGTGGTGTCAGCTGTTTTACAGTCCCACTGTTTCCTCAGAGTCACACTAATATGATCCAACAAAATGTGCGAGAGCAATATTTCATGCAATGGGATGCCGATCTACATTACCTAAATGGCGTTCAGATTTCTCATTAGCTGATTAATTAACATCTGTAAGTCCCTAGCACATTCAACTTTTACGATGGGCAGATGCAGATCAACAATTAACTTGGGATTTTATTATCATTATTATTTATTTTATGGCCTTCACTGGACCACTCTAGTCAAAAGTACAAAGTTGTAAACAAGGTGTTACACAGGGATACAATTTGGCTCAACAATAACTTAATATGATATTTAGGTAATATAATTATTAGAGTCTATTCTTACATGAAAGGTGTTTTGCTTTTCTGTCTGCCCAATATTTCTTCATTCTTTCAGATATTTTCTTTCTTTCTTCATCTGAGACCACTCTTCCTGTTTTCCTTTTATTGATTTTAATTTATAGTCTGGCTTGCGGGTCTTGCAGTATTCTGGTTTTCTCTGTCTTGTTTTTTAGGTCATCTACTTGTGGCGAAATAAATAAAAAACATTTTATATTTTAAATTCCACGTCATTGTTGATTTAATCAGAGTTATCACCTTAAACGTAGAATTAGTCATTCTGCCACAATATTAATTCATTAGTCGCCATCGATGTTCTTCTCTTTGCTGACCGTGTGTACCATCATGAGTCGGCATCGGTTCACTTCACGAAGACGGTGGAAACCAAGGAATACTATGCTACGTCGCTATAAATAATTTTCGTAACACTTCGATACTTTTCACTATTTTTTTATTCACAACACAATAAGACTTGCTGTGCTCGTCGCACAAACCATAATTACCAACCATATGGCTGCCTTTCCGCACAGTCCAAAAATCACGTCCATCCTCCACAAGGCAACAATCGAAAGTGTCCCTTAGCTCCTTGGAGTATCAAACAAAAGAGAATCCAATGTGAACTTTACAAAGATTATAATATACATGTGTCTCAATTTATCTTTGGCGCAGCTTTTAAGATATTGTATGTCTCTGCATAGGAATGTGTCATTACAACTGCCCCCCTACTATATACTGTCACTAGAAAATTTTATTTGATTGACAGGATACAGTAGTCGACCTTGCAATTGATAGGTTTCGGGGTCTTTTATTTACACACTTCATTTTTATTGTCTCATTTTCATGGCACTGTGAATTCTTTGGTATTTCTGAGTGTGTGTCAGTTTTTTGGTATACTTATGCTAATATTTACAAACCTTAATCCTAATATACAAAGTTCTGGTTAATACTGAGAAAATGACATCATGTAGTAAAGTTTGTACAATAAAATATACACTGAATACAACGTTACATACAAATGTTTCCTTCCTCATCAGAGGTGAAAATTAAGTCCTTGTATTGCTTTCTGTATTTATTCTGGGGCGACGAGCTTTGTTCGCTAGCCCGTGTTGAATATGGGCGGGTGGGTGATACGCGCGCCTGATTGTTTGGTCGTCCGTTAGCGGGCGACGTTGGTTGAATGCGCGCGACAGTGCACTGAATATACACCGACGTCCGGGTACCGTCGAGACTTCCGAACCTCAGTATGCGTGTGCTTTTTGTAGTTCCTTCCAGTACTTAGACTGGATACGACGAGGTACATTGGAATATGTGCCCCGAAGAACACACCACACTATGTGCGAGGCGGAGGACGATCCCGTCGATTCAGCTCCTGGTAAGAGGCGTACCATGTCAAACTTGTTTGGCAGGGTCCTTTCCTACTGTGACGCCATGGGTCGTTTGACGATACAAGCTTCAATTTTCGATGTCACTTGTTTAGGCTCGCTGACACTTGCAACGTAGCACTACTTTGCACAATTTTAATTTCTACACACACCACTTTAACCGCGAGTATTGCGATCGAAACTTCCTTTTCGCTACACTTTTTTTTTCTTCGCATTAACCCCTTTTACCTATTGTACTGAGATTCATTCCCCTCAATACTTCTGGTCAATGCACATAATTTGTAAGTCACGGGGCTTGGCATGAAATACAAAATACATCACATACAATGGAATAACATATAATACATACAATACATTGTTTACATTAACTACAGGAAAAAACTATCGACTAAAATTGAAAAAATTTTTGACCACTCATAGTGGCTTCTTCGTCTTGGATTTTACTGACACACACACACACTCGCCTTTTTCCATTAATCTGTTAGAAGGAACAAGTCCTTTGTTTTCCTTCTTGAACTCGAGTATAAGTTAAGGTTTACCCCCGTTACGTATTCTTCATACGCAACGACATGCATCAGCATGCAGAGAATACACCTGTAGCCGCTCCACTGAAGCTTGGGAAGGGAATTTTCTACCTTCTACTTAGGGTAGTGGCAACGACTACGTGTATGCTACGGTTTTTTGCGTATAAAATCTGAAAATGCACGAAATAATCATTTATATGCAGCATAACCCTAATATGTACAGTGTTTTGTGCTTAAGCACGTTCTGGTGTGCTTGTAAATCATTACCTCTAATAAAATTTCCTACAATAACATAGACATATAAACATACAATCTTGAAGTTCAGGGTCTAGCTACTATTAATATGTACAGTGTTTCATAATAGCGACACGCCCTTGTGTGCGTGTATCATTTTCAATTAAAGTGCGCTTATAGGCGTCTTGTGTTATCATGGGAGAAAAAATAGACATTTTAATGCATCGGTTGTCATGAAAATCTATGTACACGAATAATCACACTTTCATAGCTTCAGTGCAGCATGAAATTCTGTATGACTTTTTTTTTTCATAGTTTATTTTATAGACGATTCCTTTGCTTACAGGTCGTCGATCACACTACTTACCTGTTTCTCGTATAGCGGCGATGTCATTTTCATTCTTCGTGACCGTAAATCGTTATATGTATGAAAGATATAATTTTAACATGATTTATCCTTTCATGTTTCAAGTGGGTAAAGTAATTCATACCTTCCTTCTGCATACATGAGTGAAGCATCGCTAATGTTGCACTTTGTATCAGGTTTTTCGTATTTTCTCGTAAACTCGTAGAGTCTTACGGTTTTAATTAAGTTGTTTCTTGATGTTAGGTATACATGTTTATAAGAGGTTGTCTTAGAGTTTAATTTTCCTTATACACTTCTACGTTGTTTAAGTTCCGTACATGTACAGAGCTTCTTTCGCCTTTCACACATTCATACATACGTTTATACACAAAAAAATATCTACCACTATAATATACACTTTGCTGGTGGGGCCCTTTTTCGGTACCCTGCACCATTCCTTCAATATTCCAAAATAATTCAGGGTGTGCTGAGCATCGTCCCTTATACTAATAATACTTACAACTAAATATTTCTTCTTACATACATAACTGCCTTACAGTCCATTAATGTGCAACATTCCCTATTTTCCTCCTTTACACTTTAGCTTTCGTACATGTACCCTCGTGTATAGCTTATATATTCTACAAAGTTGTTTGCTGAGTGCTTCAGGTGTTTCCTAACGTTAATGTGTGTCTCTCTCTCTATAAACCCTAGGTATTTGTTTTGAGAGCGATTCAGTTCATTACTCACGCTGCATAGGTCTGTTTATTATTACCCTATTTTAAAGCTTGTGTCACTCTTTTCCTTAGTCACAAAAATTCCCGCGTTTACCTTGTTGTTCATTCTGAAAATCGCTAGCTACTGTGTAATGTAAATGTATGCGTTATCTCTTTGATTTCCTCTTTGCTGCTTTTTCCCTATATGTAATTGTGTGCTGTTCTCGTGTACATAGCCTTTCTTCCGGTTATATATCTGCATTATTTATTTATTTATTTATTTTTCTATTTTCTTTCTCCTTCCGTACAAGCTAAGGTTTTACTCAGTATAATATAATATTACAATACCGTCCATGACCAGTATGTTCTTGTATGTTCACTTTTATTACGTAATACCAGCTTATAATTAAATTTTCTAAGTTACTATTTACAAGACTTGTGTACCCTTTCCTTTCTTGTTTTTGAATGACTTTCGTCTCTGTGTCTCATAGTAAGAGTGGTCTCAAAACTTTTGAACTTTCCGCGCATGCGCGCTTACGTACCACGACTGGACTGTAGGTGCGGGGAAAACTCTGCATTGTTGGTGAACATTATTCGTGATAGCCACCATCGTGTAATAGTCACGTGACACCTGGACTCGACCGCGCATGCGCCTTTGCGCTTTGTATACGCTCAGCCGTTCGGACATGGAAGGGGGGAAGATTTCTCCCCGGCTCGCTGCCTACAGCGCGGCCAATGACCTCGTCTTGACATGCAGCTATCGCGTGCTCATGAGCTGAGCGTTGGATTGCAACTTCGACGTGTGGTTTGTTGCTCGTCTCAAGCGAACAAACTCTGACCTTCGCGCTAATTTGTCTTTGTTCCCCTCTCTTAAATAACTGAGTTAGACTACAAAAGTACCGTATGGTTTATTTTATAGTGTTAAGACTCACAGTAACACATGTTTCATTAGGTTTGGTTAAATATGCGTTTTTAAGCTGGCATATGCCCCCAGTTGTTCGCAAGTTTCTTAGGTTAATGTCAGCAATTTTACTGTGTGATCCAAGGTTGTACAATTTCAATTTTGCTAAAATAACATATAACCTTTAATGAAAAAATTCCTTGATGTCCTTGTGGGGGTATAACCCGTTCACCTTGCCCGTTCGTGTGTTACCTAACAGATAACATCCTGGGTGAGGTATGTCTACTATAATGAAAGGGCCATCATACAACAACTGCCACTTTTTGTTTAATGCCTTAATTTTAGAGGATTTTGGGTGGGTACGTAATAGTACTTCCTGTCCAATGCTAAATTCTGTAACCTTTCTTATCTTTTTGTTGTTATTACAGCCTGCACGAGGTCACTTACCTTGTCCGGTGCTTTCATCTCTTCTTCACATAGATCAGCTTCTACGGTCGCATCCTGATCATATCTTAAAAATAATTGTCTAAGATGTAATGTGTGCTTGTTTGTGCCCCCTGTTGTCAAATCGGTCGGCCGGTGGGGGCTCATTACGACCGATTGTTGTTTACCGGGGAAGACAAAGGCGTTGCTTCAGTACTGTCCGTTACCTCTACAAAGTGTACTGAGTGGTTATTCTGTCGCCAATTAGTTTCCGGACCGCTGCGTGCAACATTTTCTTGCGACCGGCCGTCGCTATTCCTCCTTGGTCTATCATTCCTATTACTGTAACTATTGTAATTTTCATTTGTGTGCCGCCTTTCATCACGCGGGCCTGACCAATCATTCACGTGATTTCTATCATTTCCATACCGGCGTGGACCGTAATCTGTACTGTACCTTCGGTCTTCACGTCTCTGTGGCGCCGAATTCCTCCGATTTCCGTAATTCCAGGTTCCATTATTTGGCCTTGTCGCATACGGATGCCAACTGTGTGGGTTTTGTCCACTGCCATTAAAATGATATCCGTTACCGTTGTTTTGATTGGTTCCGGAATATTCATTCCGATTACTTGTGCTCGGCTCTTCTTCGTATATTAGATCAATTGAGTCAAGCACGGAAAGAAAGTATTCAAGGTCGTTCTCCGGTATGGTTACCAATTTTTCGCGTAAGTTCGCGGGTAGTCTGTTTTTCAGAATTTTGAGAACATCTACGTGCGGTATTGGATTGTTCCAATAGCGCGTCTTATTCAAGTACTTTTCGAAATACTTTCTCAACCCGCCGTTTTTGAGGTTGAACGGTTGTGGGTTGAATACTTCACGGCGCAGTCTTTCTTGGACACCAGCAGACCAATATTTCTCCAAGAAAGCCCGTTCAAATTGTTCGTAGGTGACGCACTGTTCAGCCATGTCTGTGGCCCACAAAAGTGCGTCGCCTTGTGTGAAGCCTACTACATATCTAATCTTCTGTGCCTCAGTCCAGTTTCTTGGTAAGACATTTTTAAATGCTCTTACGAATACGACTGGATGAGTTTTTCTGGATTCTGTGGAGAAAACTGGAAACTGTCTATGTTTCAACAGGCTCTCATCGACTAGAATCGTCGAGATGCAAGGCGACACACCTACTGCCTGTTGCAGCACCGCGTTTGGCGAATAGCCATTGTTTGCCTGTGCCGGTGCGTGCACATACGCCGGACTGGGCGCGTGATGTTCTGCGTTATTGACATCGTAATCTGGCACGGGCGAATAAGTGTCGCGCTGCCTGTTGCTTGACGTAGGCAAGTCATTTGAAACATTCAGTCTACCAGCAATTTCCTTGCGTATTCTGTCCTCGGCTACTTTGATTTCATTACCTAATTTTTCAAAAAGTTTTGTTTCCCGGTCAGTTATTGATTCATTTACATTACCGTTTTCTAAAGTTTCATTTATTTTGATAATGTCCGCGTTGATACGTCGAGTCTCCTGTTTCAGAAAACCGACTTTTTCGTTAACTTTATTAACTTGGTCAGGTATTTCTTCACATGCGGACTGTACTCTTGTTAAATTTAATTGAATAGCCTGTACGTTTTCATGTATTTCTTTTTGTACGGTTTGTGTTTGATTGTGTGTTTCTACTATTTCTGACAGTTCCTGTTCCTGTTTGTTTGTAAGATCTGACAATTTCTTTTCTAAGTCATTTGCCAATACATTGTATACACTATTGACGGTTTTGATGACTTTGTCTTCGATCTTTTGATCGATTTCATTGGTGAGTTTATTTAAGCGTTGATCGAAATGTCTGTGTATGTTTTCAAATTGCGTGTTTACACTTGAAAACTGCTGTTGGAACCCAATTTCCATGTTTGACAATTTTGTGTTTGTCATGTTGTGGCTGATTTCTAGATTCGCCAGTTTTGTGTTCGTTGTGTTGTGGCTGACTTCTAGATTCGCCAGTTTTGTGTTCGTTGTGTTGTGACTCATCTTTAAATCAGATAATTGCTCGCTCACGTTTGACATCAGACTATATAATGCCTCAAGCGTAACTGACGAAGCTTGTGTGTTTGTATTTATGCCATTATTTGTTGCCATTGTTTCTCTGCCACGGTCTGATTGAATCGAAACCGGGCTAGGTTCACTGATTTCACGCGAAATATTTTCATCTGATCTGGTAATCGATGCTTCATCGACTGTGCCCAAGGTTTCATTTGCAAGTGGTTCGTTATTGTTAATCCCTGTGGAGTGCAATTGAATTGTATTTACTTCTACATTATGTTGTGCTGAAAAACTAATTGCGTCATCATTTACGTCACTATTGTCAGAATCGGTGACGTGTCCATGAACATTTGTTAAATTAAAGTTCTCCGATTCCATTGTGAAGATATTATTTTTATCTGTACGTTACTGTTAATCTAAATCTTTAAATTCTCTCGCAGTTGAATTAATAAAAATATCTCGCGATAGTTATTTGTTGCGCGTCGGAAATTTAAAAGATGGCGCACTACGTCTTCTAATTCTGCGATTGTTGAACATAAAAAAGTAATTATCAAGGTGTAATTGTGTGTTGCCACAAACACTACCAGGATTTTAATATGGACAGGAAATGGTTCTGCTTTAAGTGGAACTAAGCCAAGGTGCAGCCACTGCATGCGTTTGCGCTTTCCTACCTTAATTCCGACTGAGCTGCGTCACTCACGATTACGTTAGTTTTGTAAATCCTTGTCCTTGTTCCTTCTGGTTATTGTGCCACCCGTTTATACAGTTAATACTGTTTCACTTTATTCGTCATTTTCCATGTGCGTCATGTAACAGAGAAACAGTAATTAGTACAAGTACATTTGTAGCACAACAATGAAGTACTTACTCTTTGTTCCGCCAGCACTGTCCCTGTCAGCGGTCGCCAGTGTGGCGAAATAAATAAAAAACATTTTATATTTTAAATTCCACGTCATTGTTGATTTAATCAGAGTTCTCACCTTAGACGTAGAATTAGTCCTTCTGCCACAATATTAATTCATTAGTCGCCATCGATGTTCTTCTCTTTGCTGACCGTGTGTACCATCATGAGTCGGCATCGGTTCACTTCACGAAGACGGTGGAAACCAAGGAATACTATGCTACGTCGCTATAAATAATTTTCGTAACACTTCGATACTTTTCACTATTTTTTTATTCACAACACAATAAGACTTGCTGTGCTCGTCGCACAAACCATAATTACCAACCATATGGCTGCCTTTCCGCACAGTCCAAAAATCACGTCCATCCTCCACAAGGCAACAATCGAAAGTGTCCCTTAGCTCCTTGGAGTATCAAACAAAAGAGAATCCAATGTGAACTTTACAAAGATTATAATATACATGTGTCTCAATTTATCTTTGGCGCAGCTTTTAAGATATTGTATGTCTCTGCATAGGAATGTGTCATTACATACTGTAATTTGGAGTTCTTTTATATCTTCCTTAATTTCTGTGATCCATTTAATGCCGCTCTTGCTATTCCACAATTTTTGTATTATTTTTTTACTAATTCTGTTTTCTGAAGTTCTCATCAGATGTCCAAAGAATGAGATGCGTTTCTTCCTGATCGTGCTCATGACTGGTTCTATTTTCTTATATACTGTTTCATTTGATGCTATTCTCCAATGTCCATTTATTTTATACTGTTTATTCATACATGTCCTAATTATTCTTCTTTCTATTTTTAGTATTATGTGAATTTCTGCTGTATTAGTTGTTTTGAAGATAATTTCAGCTGCATACGTTATTTCTGGTTGTGTATCTGTTTTATAGTGTTTTAATTTTGCATGTATAGATAGGCTTTTTTGTTATATGTAGTTTTGGTAATGTAATTTGCGTAGTTCAGTTTTTTTATTCTATTCTGCCACGATGGCTTCTCATTTAGATTCTTTGTTATTATTGCGCCTAAATATTTAAATTTATCAACAGTTTTGATTTCCTGTTCTCCTATTGTAATTTTGTTTGCAAGTGGTGGATCAGTTAGCATAATCTCCGTTTTTTCAAATGATATTCTAAGGCCCACTTTCTCTGCTATTTATTGTAGTGATTTCACTTGTTGCCTGGCTTCTTGAACGGTGTTGGCTAGGAGAGCAAGATCATCAGCGAATCCCAAGCAGTTTAAGCTAATATCATCTTTTGCACTTCCAATTCTTATCATCTTTGGATTCCCCTTGTACCATTCTTTCATTATATATTCCATTGCACAGTTGAACAGTGATGGTGATAGGCAGTCACCTTGTCTTAAGCTTTTTTTATGAGGAATGGTTCCGAAATTTCTCCTCTAAACTTCACTTTTGATTTGGTGTTGGTTAGAGTGAGTTATATTATTTTAATTAGTTTTGGATGGAGTCCTAGATTTCTTAAAATTTTCAATACTGAAGGTCTGTAGAGACAGTCATATGCCTTCTTAAAATCAACAAATGCTATTGCCAGAGGTTTGTTCCGTTTCTTGTAGTATGCCATAATCAATTTTAAACTAATCATCTTCTCTGCACAGCTTCTCCATGGTCTGAAACCTCCCTGATATTCCCATAACTTGGGATTATTATACCTTTGAACGATCAGATCCCATACAATCTTGAAGTTACTTTCTGTAACCGGTAAGTTTTCGACTAGCTTACGAGGTTCACCAGACACACATGACAATAAATAATAATATCGATGGACATCAGTTAAGGCTTCATTGATAATAATTAATGCCTTAAAGGTATCGAAGAAGTCGATGAATTCTGCTATGTTACCATTGAATTTTGGTACTGAAATTGCTGGGAGCTTTATTTACGTGCACTGCATGAACTTGCTGACTTAGGTGGTAATACGACATTTGACTGTAGCAGTGTTGCTATCTTTGATTCTAAATCTAAGCACAAGTCTTCAAACGAGTCCCTGTCTGCATCATGTGATCCCTCTACATCGTTAATCTCTAACTGAGTTTGGATGTCGTCGTATTTATCTTTGCTTGTATTTAGGAGTCGCTGCCTTACTCTGATGTCGTTGAGATTGGTTCCTTCTTGAAAGCTGTTAACAAGTGTGGTGAGGCTAGTCTGCTCTTTTCTTAACTAAATTTTGTTTCTCCACAGGATCCGTGCTTCAGGAGATTAGCACAAAGGATAATACATTAAGGAAATAGAGCCAGGCTGCTCAGTGTGCGATTTTCAGGGGGGATGGGGGGGATTTCCCCCCCCCCCCTCCCTCTGCATTAGACCCTCCCCTCCTCTGGTTCTAGTTTCTGCATCCCAACCTGGGATGTATATTTCCACGCACTGGAGTAAAACTTTACATATAATTTAAATTTGTGGAGCCGAACACTGAAAGTTTTTAATACAGTCTTACTATTAATACTATTAATATGTTTGCTTATTAATTTTGAAAAAGTGTTATGTAGTAGGTAAGCATTTCAAAACATTTAGAACAAAACGACAAGACGTCGCCCCGGCGTAAACGAGGCTTTAGAGCCAGTTCTGTATTGTATGGTGGATGTGATGTGTTGCGTACGAAACTAAAACCTGCAATCAGATCCAAACGTCGTGGAAAACTGTGAAGAGGTGTCATCCTACAGCAAGATAACGCTCGCCCACATTCTGCCAAACGGACAGCCGACGCAATAAAGGGGTTGAGATTCGAGGTGCTGGAACATCCACCATACAGTCCAGACCTAGCTCCAAGCGATTTTCACATGTTTGGACCCTTAATGGAAGCACTACAGGGAAGAAGATTTGAAAATGATGAAGACGTTATTGTTGCGGTGCGGTGTGATGCAGCCGATAAACCTATTTTCTGATGAAATAAAAAAAACTCGTAAAACGTCGGGAAAACTGCATTGAAGTCCAGGGAGGTTATGAAGAAGAATACCGCATGTTTCAGTTTTCTATCACCAGAATAAGTACAGCTTTTCACAAATGTGCCTTTACTTTTTGAATTCCCCTCGTATACCTGTATGTAGATGATTTTGTAAATAAGCTTTACCTATAATCACTTTTAAAGATATAACAAAGGATGGCTTTCCTGATAATGCTTACGCGTGAATAGTGAGTTTCGGCATTAACATCTATTTATAAATAACTGTTTAACCATGGGTAACGCCACGGTCCAAGCTAGTAACATATATAATTGTACTAACCCCCTAAGACGATGCCCCCACTGGTAAAAGCACAAATCGAACACTGCGGCTGCTCACAGAGCAGGACGATGGTATCTGTAGAGCGCTGGCTGTGCTGCAGGTACTGGAGGAGACGGCGACGGACGGCGCTCACTGATGCACTGGTGCCGCGCTGTCGGAACTGCTTGGCTGCGTTACGACGTCTGCTGGCTTGAGGTGCTCTTCACAACACGGTTTTCGCGGCGTTTGTACTTTGGAGAGCTCTAGGTTCAAATGGTTCAAATGGCTCTGAGCACTATGGGACTTAACAGCTATGGTCATCAGTCCCCTAGAACCCCCCCCAGGGGGTCCACAACTCTTTTGTGGATACGTGCGTAGCGAGCACGGGACCCCGAGCTAATGTGGCCCTCCTTCCTTTCCGGGCTGCATACCTTCCTTTTCCGCATCCTTCCCTATCCCCCATCTTCGCCCCCCCTCCCCTCACCTCTGGCTCTTTCCTTCCCTTTCACCCCCTCTGGGAGTATTGTTTGTGCCTACGTCCGGAAGCGGACGCTCGTAAATTTAACGCATTCTTCGCCTTCTCTACTTGTATGTCTTCATCCTTCCTTTGTCCTTCTCTTTTCCTTACCTCTTCTCTTTACCCTTTTCTCCGCTGTGGCGTTTGAGATCTCTCTTCTTTCCTTTCCCTTTCTTTGTTTTTCCCTTTCTCTTTCTTCCTCACTGTGCATGTCTGAAGGCCGACCCACGCATTTTCGTGCGTAGCCGGTGATGGGGTAACGCGTAATTCCCTGCCCTGGGTAGACAGATAGGACACATACGTACCCCCTGGTAACGGCCAGGCCCAGGGAGGGGTGATTACCCGAGCTGATACCTTCCGAAAGTGCCGATTGGTCCCTCCATCCGTTTGTCGGGAGGTGTGACCTGAGGTGTGAACAATCACCTAAGGTGGGAGTGCCCTCAGAGAGGGCCCCCACAAGGGAGGAGCGCGCCATCGGAGACGCTGGTAATCATGGGGGATTCTTCCGCAATGGTTTCCTCACCTTCCACTATGTCTGCTCACAAGCGTAAGTTCTGAGTCTCAGCCACAGACAGTTCTTCCATCGTTGCCACAGTTCGTTGTTGTTTCTCGGTCTGATGAAGGTCACGACTTCTCCATGGTCAACCCTTTCATTATTCAGAAAGGTGTCGACGCAATTGCAGGTCCTGTAAAGTCTTGTTCCAGATTACGGAATGGCAACTTGTTTTTAGAAACAGTCAGTGCCCTCCAGGCACAAAAATTGCTGTGTACCTCACTTCTCCACACCTTCCCTGTCCGGGTGGAACCGCACCGTACTTTAAATTCCTCGTGTGGAGTCGTTTATACACGCTCCCTCGATGGATTGTCTGACGACGAAATTCAGCACTACCTGTCTGACCAGGGCGTAACGGTTGTTCATAGAGTTATGAAAAGGGTTGACACGAACATCATTACAACCCGCACTGTCTTCTTGACATTTGACAAAGTTCAACTCCCATCCAAAATCATAGCAGGCTATGAGATAATTTCCGTTCGCCCTTATGTCCCAAACTCTACGCGTTGCTATCGGTGTCAGCGGTTCAATCACACCAGCCAGTCCTGTTCCAATCCGGCCAAATGTGTTACGTGTGGCAAGGATGCCCATGAGGGTGCTTGTCCACCTCCATCCCCTCGCTGCATCAACTGTATGGGTGACCATACTGCTTCCTCTCGAGATTGCCCCATTTTGAAAGACGAAAAGCTCATCCAGGAAATCAGAGTGAAGGAAAAGGTGTCGACCTTTGCTGCTCGAAAATTATTCGCCAGTCGACAGCCCACCGTGCCTCAGACAGGAAAATACAGCACTGTCCTTGCTTCTCCTCGGCCAACAAAGGAGGCGGCCATGCAGACTTGCGACCTCACCTTTAGTGCAACAGTCGTCACATCGGCCAGCGCAAAGATCGCCCGTTCAACCTCACCACTTTCGCCTGCCCACTCTATGGATCACCCTTCATCGTGTTCTGCTAAATCTCGAGCCCAAAAGTCAGACACCAAGACTTCGAAAAAAGAGCATACTCGTGAAGATTTTTTATGTACCCCAACTTCACAACCATCGGTTCCTCCTTCATCTAAACATCATATTTCCAAGAAGGCTAATAAGAAACCCAGTTCATCTCCTTCTCCGCCAAGGCGTGTCTCATCTACAGCACCACCTGGCGGAAATCGCCCTCGGCCGTCTTCTGTGTCGCTGAAGCACACTGCTGGCGGCCGACCAACCGGTCGATCGCTGGTGGCAGGAGCTGCTCCTGAGCAACCTATGGATCAGGATCTTCTGCCTTCGGCTGAATGCCATTCCATGCTGTTGGTCGCAAGCTCTGAGCAGTCGTTGAGTTGACGGCAACTTGGTCACATTCCTCCATTTTCTGTTCACCCTATGTCCATTATCCACTGGAATATCCGCGGCATTCGAGCCAATCGGGATGAATTGTCGATCCTCTTACGATCCTACTCGCCAGTCATCTTCTGTCTTCAGGAAACAAAGATGCGTCCCCATGACCGCTTTGTTCTCCCCCATTTTCAGTCCGTCCGATTTGATCTCCCCTCTGTTGAAGGCACTCCAGCCCATGGAGGACTCATGATTCTTCTCCATGATTCTCTCCATTATCACCCAATCCACGTAAACACTTCCTTCCAAGCTGTCGCTGTCCAACTTTCCCTTTCTGGATATACCTTTTCTCTTTGTACTGTATACATTCCATCGTCCACACCAATGGCACAAGCTGATCTCCTTCATCTTCTTGGTCAGCTTCCACCCCCCTATTTGCTGGTTGGGGACTTCAGTGCCCACCACCCGCTTTGAGGATCTCCACATCCTTGTCCACGTGGCTCACTATTGCTAGACATCTTCCACCAAGCGGATCTAATTTGCCTCAACACTGGGGTCCCTACATTTTTGTCTGCCTCCACGACAAATTTCTCTCATTTGGACCTTTCGGTCGGTACTGTTCCGCTAGCTCGGCGCTTCGCATGGTTCGCCCTTGATGATACACACTCGAGTGATCACTTTCCATGTGTCCTTAACCGCAGCCTCAACTGCCCTATATGCGCCCGCGACGCTGGAAGTTTGCCCAAGCCGATTGGACACTTTTTTCGTCTCTAGCGACATTCGATGACCGTCACTTTCCTAGCGTCGACGATGAGGTCACACGTATTACCGACGTTATTTTTACAGCTGCGGAACGTTCAATACCACGCACTTCCGAATTGCCCCGGCGCCCCCCAGTTCCTTGGTGGAACGAGGCATGCCGTGACGCAATACGTGAGCGGCGACGTGCTCTTCGCGTTTTCTGCCACCATCCTACTTTGGCCAACTGTATCCGCTATAAGGAGTTCCGTGCGCGATGCCGTCGTGTCATCCGCGATAGCAAGAAGGCAGGCTGGAAATTCTTTATTAGCTCATTTAACACCTTCACTCCCTCCTCGGAAGTTTGGAGTCGGATTCGACGGTTATCAGGCGCTCCTAGTTTCTCCCCGGTCTCTGGGCTCACTGTCGCGCGTGATACGTTAGTGGACCCCGTCGCACTTTCTGACTCCTTGGGTAAACACTTTGCTGAGATTTCGAGCTCTTCAAATTACCCGCCAGCGTTTCTCCCGAAGAAACGTGCAGCGGCAGTGCAACCTCTTGCTTTCTTCTCTCAAAATCGAGAAAGCTATAATACTGTTTTCTCCATGCGGGAACTCCAACATGCACTCTATTCTTCTCGCTCCTCCGCCCCAGGAGCGGATGGTATCCACATCCAAATATTGCTGCATTTATCAACCCATAGTCAGCGTTACCTCCTTCGCATTTATAATCGAATTTGGACCGAGAGTACTTTTCCCAGACGATGGCGGGAAGCTATCGTCGTTCGTGTTCCGAAACCTGGAAAGGACAAACATCTCCCCTCTAGCTATCGCCCCATTTCTCTCACGAGTAGTGTATGTAAGGTTTTCGAGCGTATGCTGAATTGCCGTTTAGCTTGGTGGCTGGAGCCCCGCAGTCTTTCAACACCTGCCCAATGCAGTTTCCGAAAGCACCGTTCTGCAGTTGACCATCTTGTTTCTCTCTCCACTTATATCATGAGCAATTTTCTCCGAAAACGCCAAACAGTAGCAATATTTTTTGATCTGGAGAGAGCATACGATACCTGTTGGAGGACAGGCATCCTCCGCACACTGTTCTCTTGGGGCTTTCGAGGTCGGCTGCCCCTTCGCGAATTTATGGCAGAGCGCACATTTAGAGTGCGGGTGAACACTACTCTCTCCCGTACTTTCTCCTAAGAAAACTGGGTACCCCAGGGCTCCTTCCTGATGTCTCGGGCTCCCTCTTTGTGGACGATTTTGCGATCTACTACAGCTCTCAACCGACCAGCCTTCTTGAACGACGTCTTCAAGGATGTCTCGATCGCCTCTACTCTTGGAGCACCGAAACCAGCTTCCGTTTTTCTCCCAGTAGGACCGTTTGTGTTAATTTTTGGCGACGTAAGGAGTTTCTTCCACCCGCCTTACATCTAGGACCTGTCAACCTTCCGTTTTCGGACGTCGCTAAATTCTTGGGTCTTATGTTTGACAGAAAACTGTGCTGGTCCTCCCACGTTTCCTATCTTTCGGCTCGCTGTCTGCGATCGCTCAACACCCTCCGTGTCCTGAATGGTACCTCCTGGGGAGCGGACCGAGTGGTCCATCTCCGCCTCTATCGGGCCTTAGTGCGCTCGAAATTGGACTATGGAAGCATAGTCTACTCCTCTGCTCGGCCGTCTATTCTTCGGCGTCTCGACTCTATCCACCACCGTGGATTACGTTTAGTGTCTGGAGATTTTTACACCAGCCCTGTGGAAAGCCTTTATGCTGAGACTGCTGAACCTCCGCTGTCCAATCGGCGAGCAGTCCTTCTGAGTCGTTATGCTAGCCATCTGTCTTCCATGCCTGCTAATCCAGCCCATGACATTTTTTTCGACGCCTCCTTTGATGTAGGGTATGCAGGCTGCCCCTCCTCCCTACTACCACTGGGAGTCCGCTTCCGTCAACTGCTCCATTCTCTTTCCTCCCGCTTTCCTAAAACCTTCTTGACAACTTGGGGTACAGCACCGCCTTGGCTCCGTCCCCGGATCTGCCTGCTCCGTGACCTTTGTCAATTTCCCAAGGATGGTACCCCTTCACTTGTTTATCGTCGGGCATTTGCTGCTCTATGTGCACAAATGAAGGAAGCCACTTTTATTTACACTGATGGCTCGAAAACATCGTTAGGTGTAGGGAGTGCCTATATTGTTGGCGACACCCCAAATCAATTTCGGCTTCCCGACCAGTGTTCGGTTTATACTGCGGAGCTTTACGCTGTTCTCCAGGCTGTCCACTACATCCGCCGCCATCAGCGGATACAGTATCTTATCTGCTCAGATTCTCTCAGCTCTCTCCTCAGTCTCCAAGCTCTTTACCCTGTGCACCCTCTGGTCCACCGGATTCAGGACTGTCTGCGCTTGCTCCACCTGGGGGGCGTCTCGGTGGCGTTCCTCTGGCTCCCGGGACACGTTGGTATCGGTGGAAATGAGGCGGCCGATATTGCGGCCAAGGCTGCAGTCTCTCTTCTTCGGCCAGCTATTCAATCGACTCCCTTCGTCGATCTACGGAGCGTTTTTTGTCGTCGTGTTGTTCTTTTATGGCACGCACATTGGTCGACACTTCCCCATAATAAATTGCTGGACGTGAAAGCTCTTCCTTGTGCTTGGACCTCTTCCTCCCGAACGCGTCGTCGGGAGGAGGTAATTTTAACTAGACTCCGGATAGGGCACTGTCTTTTTAGCCATCGACATCTTTTAAGCGGTGATCTTCCCCCACTCTGTCCCCACTGCTCTCAGCTATGGACGGTAAGACACCTTTTAATTGAGTGCCCCTGTTTTACTCCGTTACGCGCCCGTTTACAGCTGTCGCCTGATATATCGTCAATTTTAGCAGATGACACGCGCTCGGCCGATCGCGTTCTCGAGTTCATTAGTGCCAGTGAAATGACGTCAGTCATTTGAAGCTTTTTTTTGGGGACAACCAACCCCTTTCTGTAGTGGATTTTTAAGCCTTCCTTCTACTTTTAGTTTCTCCAATTTTTTGAGTTTCGTTCCCATTGCTGCTGGTTTCCATTTTCGGTTTTTACTGTTTCCTAAGTCACGGACCGGGCGCTAATGACCATAGCAGTTTTGCGCCCTAAAACCAAAAGAAAAAAAAACAAAAAAAGTCCCCTAGAACTTAGAACTACTTAAACCTAACTAACCTAAGGACGTCACACAACACCCAGTCATCACGAGGCAGAGAAAATCCCTGACCCCGCCGGGAATCGAGGAGAGCTCTAGTGCGGACGTCTATCACTGCTGATGCTTGAGAGAGATGCGGAGCGTATGGTAATCTCGGAGAATCACACAGAAAGCCACGATAATCGGATAATCGTAATTCGCGGTACGTGCAAATAGAAGCACAGAACTTTTGTGCTGGAACATGTTCGACTAGTTATACCCGGCCCGGAGGACCAAAAATGTAGACAGCCGCAAAACGAGCGGTTAATTCTGCGCTGCCTCGCTGTTTACACAGTCCAAACGAACGCATACACTCGTTGCAAAGGATGCATGGGGGTTTAATTAAATAAAATGCAAATATTTTTTTATTTTTCGTAGCTGTATGTCCGATTACGCTGTGTCTCGTAAACGGTTGGCCCTGATTAGTATTTGTACGCAATCTGACTGCATAGAACAACAACAAGAATGAAATGAAAATTTCCGTTAATATAATTAATTAATTAAGTCCCCAGCAACTATAAAACCTACGAAACCAAAGCACAAGTATAACTGTTCTGTGTGTGGAAGTATGACTCAACGTACTCATCTGGTACGGTTCTTCTTCAACAAGACAAGAAATTTCAAATACCATTTATACTGAAGTAATTAAAAGAAAATAGAAATACTATAATTGCGCAAGAAAATCAGAATTACACTCTAATACAAGAACACAAGCCAGATGCTTTGTTGACTGAACCTGTAATGACGCATTATTTAAGACACTGAAATAATAAAACTAAAAGGAATTTTTTTTTTTTTTACCTTCATATATTGACGAAAATCACTCTAATCATTACAATATATCTCCACACCGACTCGCTACTACCACATCTCAACATGAACTCTCCACCACGACCTCTCGACAAGCACTCTTCACTACGACATCTCAGCAAGCACTCTGACTACTACGAGTTCTCAACAAGCACTGCCCTCCGCTACTTCTCAATAATCACTGCCAGTGGAGGTGGCGAAACAAAACTCTCTGGCGCTGTGGCTCAGTGTAGCCACCTTTCAAGGAAAGGCGGTTGAAATTAAAGTACATACATGACTGGTAAAAGTTGACTGTATTTAGAGACTACATTGCGAAACACAGTGGTCCGTGTGCGCTGCTTGGCAGTCATGACCCGTCTCCTCTGTACCGGCCAGTTCCGGCTGTGCACTGCGTGGACCGCCGAGCAGAAAAAAAATCTTTAGATTAGATGATTAGATTAGATTAGTTTTTCGTTCCATAGATCCGTGCTGAGGAGATCCTCGTGGATGTGGAACATGTCAATATTTTTATTAAGCTAAAATAACAATACTAATAAAACTTTGAACATAGCTGCTAAGGTTTAGTGATCGTGTCAGAATTATATTAGAACAAATAAGCCTCGGTCACAAATATTAAGTCAAAATTGACCAGGTTTCGACGCTACTATGAGCGTCGTCTTCAGAATTAAAATAACTGTTCTAAAACGTATTAGGTATATAATACATTAATAAAATTAAAGTTTGTACTGACTGGAAAGAGATGCAGTACTTACAAGTCACATTTTAAAAAAGATCTAAGCCGCAAAGGCGACGTCATGAATAATTGTAAATAAGATGGCGAGCCGCTAAGGGCTGCTCGTACTTGAGTGAACAAGGGTTGCAACAAGACTGAGGTGCCCACGTTAGAAAGTGTGGGCAAGTAAACATGGTGTTGCTACGAGCAATTTAATTTACTTAAAACCATAGCAGTCAGTAGTGAATATACGCCTAACATAGTGGACGATATCCTAAAAAAGAAAACTGCAAGAACTATCACGCTCAACACCTCATGCACTGAAATTAACCCAAAAACACGTTTTTCTGTTCCTTTCATAGGACCCATTTCCTATCAGATTCAGCGCATGCTTCGCAACAAATACGACTGCAATGTTGCCTTCTCTACTAATAATAATCTGAAGAGAAACTTCAGTCATAATTTGAAATCCATTCGCTCCCCTACAGAAATTTGTGGCGTTTATAAGATCATCTGTGATACATGCTCCTCCTATTATATAGGGCAAACTGGACGTGCTTCCACCATCAGATATAAAGAACATCTTTTGAGAAAGAACGGCACCAGTCCCCTAAATTCATCCTTTGCCGATCATCTTTTAATTACTGGACACGTGCCTAAAGCCATAGGCGATAACAATATTCTGCATACCGAAAAGAAGGGGCGTAGGTTAGATGTTTTAGAGGAGTTGGAGATTTTCAAACATCTCTCTCGTCATGATGGCCTCATTCTCAACAGACAGCTGCAGCTGCGAAACAAAAACTTTTTCGACTCTATAAAGCAATTGCTTGATCTTTGATTCAGATTTCCTCATGCAGTTTACCGAAATGTTGTTTTCCTGTTACATCTTTGCTGTTTTCTTTTATGTCATAAGTGACGTTTTTTTACGTTACAAAATGTATCTCTGTTTAAGGTAGATAAATATGTAACTTCATCCTATTATTATTAGTGCTTACGTTATGCCTGAATCAGCTGCATCACAATTTCATTTGTCTAATTTTGAATGTACAATAGCCTAGTTGTTTCTGCGGCTACTAGATGGCACTCGTAGCAACACCATGTTTACTTGCCCACACTTCCTAACGTGGGCACCTCAGCCTTGTTGCAACCCTTGTTCATCCAAGTACGAGCAGCCCTTAGCGGCTCGCCATCTTATTTACAACTATTCATGACGTCGCCTTTGCGGCTTAGCTCTTTTTTAAAATGTGACTTGTAAGTACTGCATCTCCTTCCAGTCAGTACAAACTTTAATTAATGTATTATACACCTAATATGTTTTAGAACAGTTAGTTTAATTCTGAAGACGACGCTCATAGTAGCGTCGAAACCCATTCAGTTTTGACTTAATATTTGTGACCGAGGGCTTATTTGTTCTAATATAACAGTACTAATAGTATGAGTATATATAGTACATCATTTGTTTCTATTAAAAAATTCGTCAATGGAGCAGAAGGAGTTGGCCACTAGTAAGTCTTTCAGGTTCGTTTTAAACTGATCTTTACTTGTAACTAAATTTACTTATGTTTGCTGGCAAATTATTGAAGATGAGTGTTCCTGCGTAGTGGACCCCTTTTTGAACTAAAGTAAGTGCTTTTAAGTCCTTGTGCAGATCATTTTTGTTCCTGGTATTGTATGTATGAACTGAGCTGTTTGTTGGAAAAGAGATATATTATTTAGGAAAATTTCATTAAGGAGTGAATATACTGAGAGGCAGTAGCTTGTATACCCTGTTCTTTGAAGAGGTTTCTACAGGACGTCCGTGAATTTACTCCACAAATAATACGTATTACTAGGGTGACAGGTGCAATTGTTTAAAAAGGAGGACAAACAGCTTCAAAAAGGAGGACAAAGGAAGAAAAAAGAGAACACATCAAACGGGTCAAGTGCAGATGAGGATACCACTCGCCAGCTTTGGGCAAGTCACGTCACTGCCGGGAATTACCGGAAAAACTAGTAGTTAATTGCTACTGATGGTCAGGTTGTGGTTAACTGAACAATATAAAAAAAAGAAAAACATTGATTGTGGTGACAGTGTGGCGTCAATTGTTTTGTTATGTCAACAACACGGAATTGTTTACAAAATCGAAAACGAAAGACCATTCACCTCCCTTCATTTGACGCACCGCTACCAACATCTACAATTCAAGCAGCAGCTGACGAAGTGTAAACTGCACTTTGACCTTCCGAATACAAATAAATTGAATGACTATGAAACAATGAAATAAAACCATGACAGTTAATCTGTCAAGTTATTTCTTACCTTCATTGGCCACTGAGACGTTCGTTCCAGCTCCACATATCTTAAATTCCGCGTCAAATTCATTTCCCCCTTTCTTAAAGCCGGATATTTAGAGGAAAGGACATCAGGAAATGTACTATTATGTTTAGGCATAGCCAAATATTTTATATAACTCACTCGGTTAAAAATTACACTCACAAATCACACGTGCACCCAGGAAGCCAAGCCAATACAAAGCCAAGATACGAAACGAATATTTTAAGTAATCGATATTTGCATTCACTTATAGGTCGATCAACGATAACATCGACGATCCTGGTGCCACCTACTAACACCGCCTTCGTGCGTGTTTATCAAGAAAGTTGTGCCAATAGTTAAAGTATTTAAGAAAAGAGCAATAGAACGGGACGAATTGTAAATTTAACTGTTTTACGCTTGATGATGATGATGAGTCCCATACTTCTTTTACAGAGCGTAGGGGAGCGACTCGGGAGAACCGCGCCGCCTTACTAGGCAAGGTCCTAGTGGAGGTGGTTTGCCATTGCCTTCCTCCGACCGTAATGGGGATGAATGATTTTAACTTTGCGAAAAAGCCGGACACTGTAAAAATCCGCCCGGACCCCGGACAAAGAGCTAAAAAGGAGGACATGTCCGTATTAATCCGGACGTCTGGTCACCCTACGTATTACACTCTTTTGGACTCTGAAAACTTTTGTTTGACTTGAAGAGTTACCCCAAAATATTATGCCATATGACATTATGAAATGAAATTAGGCAAAGTATGCAACCTTTTTCATTTTTATGTCGCCTATGTCAGCTAACACTCGAATTGCAAATACAGATTTGTTAAGGCGTTTCTGCAGTTAGCGTCCGGTCGCTGCTGCGACCTTGTGGCACGTTGTACTAGTACAGAAGAGGGATCATAAATGGTCATGTGTGTGTGCCTCCGCTACCAGCCGATCTACCCGACTTTAGATTCAGCATTATTGCAACAATTACTGCAAACACACTGATCAAGCTCCGTAAGAACTCGCGTATCGACTCGATGTGTGACGAATGGTGCCTACATTGAGCACTTGTAAGAAAAACTGGTTGAGTTGTTCTTTCATTTGGTGCATTATTTAAACTTGTAAGCTGAATGTAATAAATGCTACAAAGTCTTAAAACCCGTATATCCATTTTGGAATACCCTGCACGTATCTTTAAATGTGTCTGTGTTCCACGTGCGTTCGTCGTGGATTCGTTAAAAAGATAATGCTTTACGGTCGGTCGTACAGGCAGATGCTGCAACAACGAACAGCCGAAGAAAAAGGGATTTTCGGGCTGCTAGTTCATCTGCTGAACTGGACTGTAAAGAATCGTTCCTGGGTAGACACTTTGTGCGCGCCGGCCTCCAATTTTGGCACCCGAGCTGCCCTTCGGGTTTTCCCAGCTGTTAATGTGACGTGCGCACTAACGTGAAGCGGAGAGGTGACTTGCCCACAGCCGACAGCTGTTATGGCGTCCCGCCTGTATTTAATCGGAGCTGCCGGCGACGGAACCAGTTCTTGTGGCAGCCGCGAACAAGTTATCGGAAACCAATGGCTGTAATTTAGTGTCGCTCGCCGCTGCAGCTGCCGCCAAAGCTATTGAGTGAAGCTATGAGTGGCGAGTGAGCGAGTCGCGCCCACAGTGAACGAGGAGCTGACCAGGTGGTCTCTGGCAGTCTTCTCCCCCGTCTTCCCCTGTTAGGCGAGAAAGGGACACCGCTACTTGTGAGCTCGCAGACAGAGCCACTACCGAGCCTTTTAGGAGTTGCCGGAGATGGTGACTGACGCCAGTCTCATTTCGGTGAACAGACAGTTCAGATTTATTTTCACAGTCTGCGCAGTAAAATGGTTCAAATGGCTCTGAGCACTATGGGACTTAACATCTATGGTCATCAGTCCCCTAGAACTTAGAACTACTTAAACCTAACTAACCTAAGGACAGCAAACAACACCCAGCCATCACGAGGCAGAGAAAATCCCTGACCCCGCCGGGAATCGAACCCGGGAACCCGGGCGTGGGAAGCGAGAACGCTACCGCACGACCACGAGATGAGGGCTGTCTGCACAGTAATCTCGCGTGTAGTAATTGAAACTGTCACGCTAGTCGACGATAGTATCACATGATCATGGTAACAGCGTGGAGCAACGAAGGTATGTAAGACGGCAAGTAGAATGACGTCGTGAACTGGCAGACCAACCGAAATCCAATAACAAATCAAAATCAGCGCCAGACAAGGTTCGAAGTTCGAGAGCAGAAATCCACAAGAGTAAGCCAAATAACAGAGGCGGGACGAGTAACAGGTTCCGTATTTCGTACTGAATATTTGCTTTAGCCTTGCATTCTTCGGCCGAGATACGGTTAAGTTTTTCCTGACGTTTCACCGACACAAGTGGCTGGCGTTGTCAAACACTTCACCGTCCATTGCTGGTGGCGGACTAGAGTCGAGTTCGCAGCTGTAGATTAAGAATACCTATCAACGCCAAAGTTTGAGGGTTTTTCCCCGATCACTGCTGCTGTGGTTCTCCACTTGTTTTCTGCTAAGGGAAATTGCTGCAGCACAGGAATTCAGGATATGTTTCTCTTGCCGCTACTGCCACAAAAGCGTTCTTTTCACGAGCGTTTGTGGCGAAATTCACGTATACACTATACGACTCTGTTGGTTGAATAGGACTGACCATACGCTGCGTTTTCGCACAGCGAGGGCCCGCCGTATAAGAAATTATATTTATTTATGTATAAGAGTTTAATTGGCAACGGCCTTGCCGCAGTGGTTAGGCCGGTTCCCGTGAGATCACCGCAGTTAAGCGCTGTCGGGCGTGGTCGGCACTTGGATGGGTGACCATCCAGGCCACCATGCGCTGTTGCCATTTTTTCGGGGTGCACTCAGCCTCGTGATGCCAATTGAGGAGCTACTCGACCGAATAGTAGCGGCTTCGGTCAAGAATACAATCATAACGACCGGGAGAGCGGTGTGCTGTCCCCACGCCCCTCCTATCAGCATCCTCCACTGAGGATGACACGGCGGTCGGATGATCCCGGTAAGCCACTCATGGCCTGAAGACTTTTTTTCATAAGAGTTTAGTTATCACAACATTTGATATACTAGATGAATATCGAAGTGGTTGCACGTTTACGTTTCCGTACCGTTAGCTGGACCGTCATGCATGTAATATAACTAAAACCGTCACTGGCTTCAGCTTCTCCAAACAACCATACAAAAAAGATAGAAAAGGAAAGAAAAGAAAACCATACGATGAACGAGGAAGCAATAAGCCGAGTGGGACGGAATTCGGTAGACGTACACATCTCTAACAAATTATCAAAATTTCAGATCCCCGAGATGGATTAGTTAGGGTTGCGGAAGCACGAAGACAAACAGAACACTTCTGAAGAAGGCTAAATTATTATAGTCGAAACCTAAGTAAAGTTTCTTTGTTTATGCAACTGGAGGCTGAAATTTAATATAGTTACATTTCACAGATGCTGACTCTGCTGCACCATGCTAAAAATATACAAACAGAAAAAACTCTTGCCATGTGCAGGCGGGCATTATCTTGCTGAGATATGAGACGCAAGTCCAGGATGGTTTGCCGTAAAAGGTAACTAAACTGGGTGTAGAATATCGCAGACGTATCACTGTGCTGTACGGACGCCGCGGATGACAACCAAAGCGGTCCTGCTATGAAAAAAAAAGACACACCAATCTTCGCTGATTATCGGTACTCACTTCTAAGCGGAAATCATCACTGAAGACAGCTCTATTCGAGTCCATGATATTCCAGACCGACGACGTGCCTAGAGACGTCCTGAACAGGGGCTGCATACCAACCTCACTTTCGCACGCAATATTTTATAATAACTACACTACTGGTCATTAGAATTGCTACGCCATAAAGATGACGTGCTAAAGACGCGAAATTTAACCGACAGGAAGAAGATGCTGAGATATGCAAATGATTAGCTTTTCAGAGCATTCACACAACGATGGCGCCGGTGGCGACACATACAACGTGCTGACATGAGGAAAGTTCTCAACCGATTTCTCATACACAAACAGCAGTTGACCGGCGTTGCCTGGTGAAACGTTGTTGTGATGCCACGTGTAAGGAGGAGAAATTCGTACCACCACGTATCCGACTTTGATAAAGGTCGGATTATAGCCTATCGCGATTGCGGTTTATCGTATCGCGACACTGCTGCTCGCGTTGGTCGAGATCCAATGACTGTTAGCAGAATATGGAATCGGTGGGTTCAGGAGGGTAATACGGAACGCTGTGCTGGATCCCAACGGCCTCGTATCACTAGCAGTTGAGGTGACAGGCATCTTATCCGCATGTCTGTAACAGATCGTGCAGCCACGTCTCGATCCCTGAGTCAACAGATGGGGACGTTTGCAAGACAACAACCATCTGCACAAACAGTTCGACGACGTTTGCAGCAGCATGGACTATCAGCTCGGAGACCATGGCTGCGGTTACCCTTGAAGCTGCATCACAGACAGGAGCACCTGCAATGGTGTACTCAACGACGAACTTGTGTGCACGAATGGCAAAACGTCATTTTTTCGGATGAATCCAGGTTCTGTTTACAGCGTCATGATGGTCGCATCCGTGTTTGGCGACATCGCGGTGAACGCACATTGGAAGCGTGTTTTCGTCATCGCCATACTGGCGTATCACCATGCGTGATGGTATGGGTTACACGTCTCGGTCACCTCTTGTTCGCATTGACGGCACTGTGAACAGTGGGCGTTACATTTCAGATGTGTTACGACCCGTGGCTCTACCCTTCATTCGATCCCTTCGAAACCCTACATTTCAGCAGGATAATGCACGACCGCATGTTGCAGGTCCTGTACGGGCCTTTCTGGATACAGAAAATGTTCGACTGCTGCCCTGGCCAGCACATTCTCCAGATATCTCACCGATTGAAAATGTCTGGTCAATGATGGCCGAGCAACTGGCTCGTCACGATTCGCCAGTCACTACTCTTTTCGAACTGTGGTATCGTGTTGAAGCTGCATTGGCAGTTGTACCTGTACACACCATCCAAGCTCTGTTTGACTCAATGCCCAGGCGTATCAAGGCCGTTATTACGGCCAGAGGTGGTTGTTCTGGGTACTGATTTCTCAGGATCTATGCACCCAAATTGCGTGAAGATGTAATCACATGTCAGTTCTAGTATAATATATTTGTCTAATGAATACCCATTTATCATCTGCATTTGCCCCTGATGTAGCAATTTTAATGACCAGTAGTGCATTTTATCTAATGTTCTGCAGTGTTGATATGAAAACGTAACGTCCTAGGCGGTATTGATTAAGAGTAATGTATTCTCCATGTCTGGCTGTGAAAATGCTACCTGGTCGCGTCCATGCCCTCTTAAAGTTACGGTGAGTTTTTATTTTGGACTGATACATTTAATAATGGTTGCGATTCTTTAAGAAATTCTGTCCCTGACCATGCTCGAAAGTCTCACGAATGAATCAGCAGGTACCCTATAATACTGAAGAAACTTGTCTCAATTTGCCTTCAGTTTCACGTGTAGGAGTGAAAGCTTTCCAATATCCAATGAATCTAATATTTGTCCTCTTGCAGTAGTGCCCGGCGCCTGTGGACAACTAATGTATAACAGCACATAATGCAAGGACTGTTCTCTACTTTAACCAATTTTCCACCATAGCTGACACTGTGCATTGTAAACCTAACCGCTGCTTGCACCAAGTCACTTTTGACTGGATTTCTATTCCCTGGGTTTGGCGCTGCGTAACAAAAGCGCCCGTGTGGTCAGCACTGACAGAGCATGCGTGTTCCGTGTAACAAGGGCAAACCGCCGTCTGGAAAACACGCTCCTATGGCTATAGACTCAGGCTATTGGAGCTGTTGCCACGTTTGTGAATTTGTTTGACTTCCGTGATCGTAAGGGCATGGGAGCTCTTCTCCAAAGCGAGAACACGCGTGTGGGAATCGCACAGCACATGTTCCGCTACAGCCTATTTCCCCACCTGTCCCAGCCTACAGTACCGTTTATGTTCGATGATACTGGTATTGATGGATCGTCCAGTCATTCCAACATACACTGAAGTGCCAAAGAAACTGGTAAGGGTATGCGTATTCAAATACAGAGAAACGTATGAAAGCAGACAAAGGCGCTGCGGTCGGCAACGCCTATATAGGACAACAAGTGTCTGGCGCTGTGGTTAGATCGGTTACTGCTGCCACAATGGCACGTTATCAAAATTTAAGAGAGTCTGAACGTGGTGTTATAGTCGGCGTACGAGCTGTGGGACACAGCATCTCCAAGGTAGCGATGAAGTGGAGATTTTCCCGCACGACCATTTCACGAATGTTCCGCAAATATCAGGAATCCGGTAAAACATCAAATCTCCGATATCACTGCGGCCTGGTAAAGATCCTCCAAGAACGAGAGCAACGACGACTGAAGAGAATCATCTTCCAACGTGACGGAAGTGTAACCCTTCCGCGAATTGCTGCAGATTTTAGCGCTGGGCGATCAACAAGTGTCAGCATGCAGATCATTCAACGAAACATCCTCGATGTGGACTTCCGGAGCACAAGGCCCCCTTGGGCACCTTCGATGACTGCACGACACAAGCTTTGCGCCTCGCTTCGGCCAGTCAGTACCGATACTGGACTGTTGATGACTGGAAACACGTTGTCTGGTCGGACGAGTCTTGTATCAGATTGTATCGAGCGGATTTACGTGGACGGGTATGGAGACAACCTTATGAATCCATGGACCTAACATGTCAGGAAGGGGCTGTTCAAGCTGATGGAGGCTCTGTAATGATGTGGGGCGTGTACAGTTGGAGTGATATGGGACCCATAGTACGTCTAGATACGACTCTGACAGGTGACAGGTACATAAGCATCTTGCCTGATCACCTGCATTCATACATGTCCTTTGTGCATCCAGACGGATTGGGAAATTCCAACAGGACTATGCGACACCCCACACGTTCACAATTGCTACAGAATGACTCCAGGAACACTCTTCTGTTTAAACTCTTCCCCTGTCCACCAAACTCCACAGACATGAAATTATTGAGTATATCTGGGGTGCCTTGCAACGTGCTGTTCAGAAGAGGTCGTACTCTTTACGGTTTTATGGACAACCCTGCAGGATTCAGGTATCAATTCCCACCAGCACCACTTCAAACATTGCGCAAGTCCATGCCACGTCGTGCTGCGGCACTTCTATGTTCCCGCGGGGGTCCTACACGATATTAGGCAGGTGTACCAGTTTCTTTTGTTCTTCTTTCTAGCTTTTCCCCATGTAGACGGTATGCGGTTCATTCCCGTCGTTGCGAGTGGGCCCCATTTGTGCCTTGTCGATCTGCAACGTTCTTCGTTCTTCTTCGTCGGTTTTTAAATGCAATCCTTACACCGTGATTGCGCAATGTATGGCCCATGCCCTCAGACACCCTGGGGGATGTACGCTGCGTGTCACATATTCGTCTTGCACGCGCTACAAGTCTGTTAATCATTCTTCTTTTCTGTATCGGGTGATGATTAGAAATTTGTGCAGGTATCGGGCCCTGTTTGTCGGTTTTCGATATACGCTGCTGCCCACCTTTCTCACTGTCCCTCGTAAACAGCACGTCTAGAAGGGGTAGCTGCTGATCCTTTCTTACCTGCACAGGACATGTAAGTTGGTATGGAGACCGTTAAGATGTCTGAAGAGGTTACCGAGTTGTCTGTTTCCATGTGTCCACATCACGACGGTGACGTCGACGTAACTGTAGCACACCTTTGGTTTACGATGCCAGCCACTCCAACTGGCGAAACGTCAGAAAGATGGTTGTACAAACGTCGTCCAAGGATCCCAAGACAAGAGCCAAAAGGCAGTGTCCAGCAAGTGACCACGAAAATCTCGACAGTTTTGTAGACACCGGGACGTTTCGCTCACTACTTTGAAATTTCGAATCGCGAGCAGTGCCAGCTATTTAACGCAGTTCACCAGAGGAAAATAACTCTTCTGGCACTGTATCACTACGCCAGATATCGGGCCCACTTCACTCTCCATTGGCACATTGCGTGGGCAGGCCGCAAGGCCGTAACTCCTAATGACTCCGCTTGCAACGCAGACTACTGGGATACAGAACCCGTTATAATAACATATAAAATAAACATCTGTTACGTGCATTTGTAAGCACTACATTGGGAAACTACTTTTTTTCTACTCCACCCACCTTGAAAATGTAATACAGATTAATTTTCTAAAAGCTGAACTTGAGTGTGACTTTTGCGGTCAATACCCTTTCGCAACCAACGTGAAATATGTGTCCCACACAAAAATTTATTTCCCAGAGTTCACAGGGAAATGAAAATCCTGAATCTGTGTGGTGCTGTGATCTAGCGTCAAATGTCTCATTTATTTATAGCTAACAGGCTTGTTGTTTGGAGCCTAATGCGCGAAATATCGCTTAATTGGGCATTGTGTACCTTGCGTTTCGGCAGCGTTTTCGTATTTGTTTCCTGTGTGCAATAGATAAGCTCTGTAAAGGATTCATTGTTTTTTTGCAGTGTTTGCTAAAAATATACAGATACGTGCACATATTTATAATAAAACACTTTTAAATTAGTATAATGGTTTTTCCTTACGGGCAACGTGTGTAGAGAGTTTCTATTTCCACCTACTGTACGTATTTGTGTCTAAAGTTTTACATTTATATATTTCTTTCGGTGCTTCAATTTTGCTCTGTTTTCTATGGTTTAATATTAAACGGACTAACATCATATCCTAGGTTTAAGCTTGTTACTGATACGTATTGGAAGCCACGACATCGCATTCAGCTGTGTCGTTAGAAACTAAGAAGGTGAATTGAATTTCACTTTCGCCAAAACGCACAAACAGTATAAGTTATGCAACTTTTCTTAATATTTTGTTATCTCCTGTTTTTTGAAATTTCGTGATTGACAGAAGAGAAAATTTTGGACAATGGCATGTTTGTTTTCTCTGACCGATGGTGAAGCGTACTCTGAAGACGAATGTGACGAAGAGGCAGGAAAAGAACTGTTATCATTTGATGACTCAAATGTGAGCTTGATAGGAGTACCCCTAATGACAGCTATACATTAAAAGAAAATAGCCTACCAGTGTCTAGTTTGGATGACGCAGTGTTGTAATTAATAGAACCAAATCCAAATGCGAATCATTGTTCTGATGAGGCAACTTATTTTTATAGAATTTATTGTGCCTTTAATAAAATTGTTACTCCTGCAGATAAGGAAATTGATTACTTCCTTTTAAGTGTTCACTGAGTCTGTTACTTAAACGCTTTGTGAGGAAACAAATCGCTATGCCTCACAAGAAAGAGAACCACATATTGAAGGACAGATGGTAAAAGTGATGAATCGTAATTGGTCTCCAGCTACTGCAGAGGAAATGGAGACATTCATTACTTTTCATATCTTGATAGGTTTACACGTTTCACCTGCACTGGCGCGGTATTGGTCGAGTGATTCTCTTCCAGGCGTCACTGTTGTCTCTTCGCACATGACAAAGATAAGATTCAGGAAAACTGTGGAAATAATTGCATTGCAATGCCTAGAGGCGCTGTTGGATACGACTGCCTTCACGAGCTAAGATCCATAGTTGATAAGCTCGATTTTCGTTTAAAACAAGTTTACGTTTCACCAAGTGTCATTATTGTTGACGAGAGCATGATACCTTTCAAAGGCTGATAGTCCATCAAGCAGTATATGCTGATGAACCCAGTAAGGCGAGGCTATTAATTTTTGTTTCAGGCGACTCTAAAACAGGCTTTTGTTTCTCAGTTCGAAATTTATGCTGGAAAATGTAAAGAAAAAGAAGAATCAAGATTTTCTCTTGGAGAGGGTGTTCTAATGAAACTATGTGATAGGTACATGAACTCTCATTGTCTTTTTGCTTTCGACAATTTTTTCACCTCGCACAGAGTAATGGTATCCTTACATGAATCTGGCCTTTATGCAGTGCGTATAGTCACAAAAAATTGAAACGACCTACATGACACTATGAAGAAGAAGGACCAAATACAACGTGGAGAGTTTTCCTTCCACCCAAAAGCGTAGTGTAAATGGCTAGATAATATGTCAATTACAGTTCTGTCAGCTGTTCATCACCTGAAGGACATAAGATTCGTCACCAGAAAAAAATAAAGATCTCAGCTATTTCCTGCCCTGCATCCATAGCAGAGTTCATACCTGTAATTGGAGCTGTAGACTGCTTCGACCAGTAGAGAGAAAAATATGCTATTGGCAGAAGGTCACTCTTATGGTGGCGTCCTCTTGACGGTTGCAATAGTAAACTGCTTAATCGTGCGGAACTGTAATAATAGAGGAAAATGTGGAAGAACTTCTTTTCTGCCTTCCATTTGTAAGGCAACTTTCAACTGGGAGAAATATAAACAGAAGGTGAAGGCAAGCATTCTCCACAAAAAGGAGTTTGTGCACTTACGTGCCGCTGATAAATATTTTCTAACATGGAGCACAAGGAGGGGATGCAAGCAATGCAGCACATGGAAGCACGATATAAGGATTAATTTCACGTGTAGCTACTGCAAAGTACCATTATGTCTTCGAACATGTTTTGAAGAATTTCATAAAAATGTTGGCAACGGCCTTGCCGCAGCGGATACACCGGTTCCCGTGAGATCACCGAAGTTAAGCGCTGTCGGGCTGGGCTAGAACTTGGATGGCTGACCATCCGGGCCGCCATGCGCTGTTTTTCGGGGTGCACTCAGCGTCGTGAGGAGCTACTCGACCGAATAGTAGCGGCTCCGGTCACAGAAAACCATCATAACGACCGGGAGTGCGGTGTGCTGACCACACGCCCCTCCTATCTGCATCCTCAGTTTAGGATGACACGGCGGTCGGATGATCCCGATGGGCCACTTGTGGCCTGAAGACGGAGTGCATAAAAATGTTAAGTTATGAACAAATATATTTGTTTGACATAATAATTGTATTACCTCCTGCTTTAGATCACAGTCCCTAGTAAAAAAACTGGTTCCTTAAATTTATTCCTCCTGAGTCAAACAGGACATATACATCTCACTGAAAATAATTGTAAAATAGAAAAAATCGAAACTTAAAAAACATGGCATGACTTAGTATACATTCCAAAAGCAGGAAACCCATTTTTACAGTAATACTCGAGTTTTTAATTTATTCGATTATGAAAGGATTGAATGACAGGGTTATCTGTGCCAGTTACATGGCTATCATTAAAAGTATTACAATTGCGTTTTTTTTCAGAAAAAAATGTTATTCTGCTGCACATCTAAATTGATTGCAAGTACACTTAACAGCATTTATTCTGAAACAATTAACATATAGCCATCCAACGCTAAGATGTAAAGAATACTTGGTATACTCTGGTATGATTTGGAGACATTGTTTCCTTCTTTTTTTTAATTGGAATGCGCACCACAGCCAGGACAAATATTCTGAGTGACAATAATCTGTGCACTAGCTGTCGTTAACAGGATTACAATATCATGCTGCACATTTAATTAATTGACGGAAAGATAAAATATAAATATGCAGCATACGAAGCAGGCGCAAGGGAATACAGACGTATAAAATGAGATTGACGGAAAGGGCAAAGTGGCTATGCGGGAATAGCTATCGAACTATTCAAGGTTGCAGAAACATGCATAATTTCAAGAAAGATAGATGCCGTGTGTAGGAAAATTAGACAGAGCTTTTGAAAAGCGAGAAGCAGATCTTTGAATATCAAGAACTCACAAGGCAAGCCAATACTACGCAAAGAAGGAGAAACCGAAAGGTGGAAGGAATATGGAGAAGGACTCCACTAAGGAAATGAACATCAAGCATACATAAAGCACACCAGTGGCAAGACGGAATCAATACCTTCACTGCGCGATAACGACGGTGAAGTCACTGATGACTGTGCCACTAAAGCAGAGTTATTAAACACGGTTTTCCGAAACTCCTTCACCAAAGAAGACGAAGTAAATATTCCTGAATTCCAATCAAGAACAACTGCCAAGATGAGAAACATAGAAGTGGATATCCTCGGTGTAACAAAGCAGCTTAAATCACTTAATAAAGGCAAGGCCTCCGGTCCAGATTGTATACCAGTCAGGTTCCTCTCAGAGTATGCTGATAAAATAGCTCCATATTTAGCAATTATCTACAACCACTCGCTCACAGAAAGATCAGTACCTAAAGACAGGAAAATTGCTCAAGTCACACCAATACCCAAAAAGGGAAGTGGGAATAATCCACTGAATTACAGGCCTATATCATTAACGTCGATCTACAGTAGGGTTTTGGAACATATACTGTATTCGAACATTATGAAGTACCTCGAAGAAAACGATTTATTGACACATAGCACGGATTCAGAAAATGTCGTTTTTGTGAAACACAACTAGCTCTTTATACTCACGAAGTAATAAGTGCTATCGACAGGGGATGTCAAATTGATTCCATATTTTTAGATTTCCAGAAGGCTTTCGACACTGTTCCTCACAAGCGTCTTCTAACCAAACTGCGTGCCTACGGAGTATCGCCTCAGTTGTGCGACTGGATTCGTGATTTCCTGTCAGAAAGGTCACAGTTCGTAGTAATAGACGGAAAGCCATCGAGTAAAACAGAAGTGATATCCGGCGTTCCCCAAGGCAGTGTTACAGGCCCTCTATTGTTCCTGACCTATATTAACGACATAGGAGACAATCTGAGTAGTCGTCTTAGATTGTTTGCAGATGATGCTGCCATTTACCGTCTTGTAAAGTCATCAGATGATCAAAACGACTTGTAAAATGATTTAGATAAGATATCTGTATGGTGCGAAAAGTGGCAATTGACCCTGAACAACGAGAAGTGTGAAGTTATTCACATGAGTACTAAAAGAAATCAGCTAAATTTCGATTACGCGATAAGTCACACAAATCTGAAGGCCGTAAATTCAGCTAAATACTTAGGGATTACAATTGCAAATAACCTAAATTGGAACGATCACATAGATAATATTGTGGGTAGAGCAAACCAAAGACTGCGATTCATTGGCAGAACACTTAGAAGGTGCAACAGGTCTACTAAGGAGACTGCTTACACCACGCTTGTCCGCCCTAATTTGGAGTATTGCTGTGCGGTGTGGGATCAGCATCTGGTAGGACTGTGGGATGACATCGAAAAAGTTCAAGAAGGGCAGCTCGTTTTGTATTATCGCGAAATAGGGGAGATAGTGTCCCAGACATGGTACGTGAATTGGAGTGGCAATCATTAATACAAAGGCGTTTTTCGTTGCGACGGGATCTTCTCATGGAATTTCAATAACCAGTTTTCTCCTACGATTGCGAAAACATTCTGTTGCCACCCACCTACATAGGGAGAAATGATCATCACGATAAAATAAGAGAAATCAGGGTTCGCATAGAAAAATTTAAGTGCTCGTTTTTCCCACGTGCCCTTGTAGAGTGGAACGATAGAGAGACAGCTTGAAGGTGGTTCATTGAATCCTCTGCCAGGCACTTTATTGTGAACAGCAGAGTAATGACGTAGATGTAGATGTAGTATTGTAGAAAGGGAAGAGGACGTATATGAAGATGAGATGGGGGGTATAACACTACGACGACAATTCGACTCAGCACTGATAGGCCTAAGTGGAAACGAGGCCACAGGAGTAAACGATATTTCTTCAGAATGATTAAATCGGAACCATGAGAAGACCCATCTCGCGTGCAGAAGATAAGCGAATGAGACAACTCTATTCACGAAAATATTGCACATGATGTAAGGACAAAATGGTCCCTGACAGTCGCCAACGTGTCACAGGTCACTCCTCTCCGACGGACTCTCAGAACCTGTTCACATCTGTTCATACTCATTCATGCCTCTAGGTTGACAGGCTTTGAAAGAAGAGACCTGTTTGATGGTGTCACGTTACTCCTGTATTCGTATCTCCTCTGATGCGTGGCCTCTAATGTGTATGTAAGTATATGTGTACTGAACGTGCAACTATCTGGCTGAGGTTGCAGTGCGTCGCTTGAATTTGCGCGGACTGTAGGTGGGTTGTTGACCCCTCTTACCCCCCCACCACCTCGCCCCCCCCCCCCCCCCCCCCACTGCCACGGTCACACAGGGCCCCGTAATGATATTCTGTCCACGTCTGCGGCACGCCGCACCGTGAATCAAACGGCGTGTCTGCCTTACGACAGCTGATGTCCACCCAGTGGGCCCCCGGTGGCATAGGCATAGGGAAATACCGTAATAGAAATGTCTTGTTGCTATCGCATGTATGTAGAAGCTACACTAATTTCATTTGAGGGAACAGAAAAAGAAACAGACACATGCCACACACAATAAAATAACTTCCACGAAAATATCACACTTTCAACCGAGCACGAACGGTAGTAGAAAATAAACAGTATAAGTCTCTAAATCACAAGAAGTGGACAACTGTACACATTTCCCGGAAAAAGACAATTACTTACTACATAATTCACAGTACTTCTTGTCAGTCAAAAGCACATAAGGAAGCATATTTTCGGACTGGCATAAAGTGACTCATAAAATATCCACTTAGTACAGACGAAATGAGAAGGTGGTTACGCTCCCACCTTAATCGACAAAATTTATTCTAAAAAGCTACAAGCCATAGCAAAATAAAATAAGTCAGCATTACCCTAGTAACATCAGATGATTACCAGAAAGCTCTCACTTCACTGTCGTACTATGTTGCGGAAAAATTTCAGATAAAATAAAACTTGCGTCTGAAAAAGACCAATTTGAGAATATCCTTCAGAACACACATCACAATACTATCACGCATATGTCATCCCTTAGAACAGTTCTGTAAATTTGCCCGTTCAGGTCTTCTTCAGTCGAAATACGATAGCTGCGAGAAAGTATACACAGGCTAGACAGGAAGGAATTTCGATACAAGATTCAAAGAACATCTAACTCTCACTGGCATAAACCTATCTTCATTTAGCTCACACCCGAAACAACAAAAACACACAGCAAATGACATAACACGATGCTGAATCTTATAAAGAATCATTACTTTCCATTTTTTAAAAAAATTGTACGATGAAGTAATTAATCTGTAAGAGAACCATGTCATAAAATATGTATATAACGACAAAGACTTGAAAATGAATATTGGCTATAATTCAAAAGCAGTGTAAATCATACGAGAAATCTTAAAAGAAATCTGTAAGCTTCATTCAATTATTATTATTTATATATATATATATTTTTTTTTTTTTTTTTTTTTTTTTTTTTTTTTTTTTTTTTTTTTTTTTTTTTTTTGTAAAAGAAAGGATTCGGAAAGGAGGCTATTCTCTCGCTTTAACTCGTTCCAGATGTTGCCTACGAAACTATAGGAGGTACATACGACTGAGCTTAGTAATTTAGGTCATTTATTGAATAATAATTGTCATATTGACAGTAAATGCGTCTCTAGTCATTGCAGAAACTTTACGGTAATGATATATTCAATACATTTGTCCCACTGGTGCTTCGACTGTTCGAAACATTTTTTGTAGTCACCTTTAGAAATGTCCGACAGCTCCTCCCTCAGCTCAGCTCAGTAAGGTGCATGGGGTAGTGGAACCATGGAATTTTAGCCAAAAAGTGTCTAGCAGAGATGGCTGAGTGTGCAGGTGCGTTGTCGTGGTTGAAGAACCAGTCTCCTGTCTGAAAGAAATCGGGTCTTTTTTGACGACCAATATTGCGCAAACTTAAAACTTCCAAATAAAAGTTTTGATTGATGGTCTGACCTGGGGAACAGACTCTGAATGAACTGTGCTCTTGGCAACAAAATAAGCAAACCAACATTGTTTTGATGTTTCATTTGCCTTGTCGACATTTTTTTGGACAAGGTGTTGATATCTTCCACTGGCTACACTATTACTGTGTTTCTGCGTCGTAGCCATAGCACCATGACTCATCACCACTAATAACAACTGACAGGAAATATGCATCTGTTTCAAGCTGTTGTTTCAAAGCACGACATGTTTCAACCCAGCGTTCCTTTTGATTGTCAGTCAGAATTCGAGGAACAAACTTGGCAGCAACCCTTTTCATTTCCAAATATTCCGTTAAAATTCACTGCACTGAACTCCAAGATAATCCACTAAACTCTGACAGTTTATCAATTGGCTGTCGACGGTCTGTGAACACAAGCTCCTGCATTTTTTCAATATTTTCATCAATTCGGCAATTTATGAACACGCAGAACCAGGCTTCTCATTAACCGACATGTCGCCATTTTTAAATCGAGCAAACCAATCGTAAACTTGAGTTTTTACCGTAGCGCCATCTTGGTAAGCTGTTTTCAAAATTAAAACAGTTTCAGCAGCATTTTTAGCCAGCAGAAAACAAAATTTCACAGCTGAATGTTGTTCACCCGAAACTGCCATCACAGAAAACGGAACAAGAACAAAACAGCGCTACCAGTAACGATCACTGCAGATGAACAGAACAAGCCAGGTCGACAACACAGGCGGCAGTGACCAGGCAATGAGTTGCACCATACACGCCTAGCGGCAGAAATGAGTACAACACATGCTCCGCCCTCGGCAGTGTTATTGCGTTTTTTTTTTTTTTTTTTTTTTTTTTTTTTTTTTTTTTTTTTTTTTTTTTTTTTTTTTTTTTGGGGTATCCCCTCGTACCACATTCTTGAAAATTCGAAGCTGTGCATTCTTTTCTGCAAAGTCGGAACTAGTAATAGTATTATGCTTTGTATATTTTCCGCTCGATGTAATTATCTGTCTCACTTTATTTTCTGCCAGGAAGGAAGGATACGTTACAACGCCATTTAATACTAAATACCGCAGAAAAAGGCAGTCAGCTAAATATTTTCCAAGAAACAGAAATTTTTACATATTTAATGAAACAGTCTGGCATTATTCTGAAAGAACAGACCAACATAAAAAACTAAAAATTCATCCCAGAATTTTAGCGATATTCTCATAAATCTTCAGTACTGAAATATATTCATTTGCTCAGAAATTTCGTCAACATAGATAATACAATTTAGAAATGAAATTATATAATCTGTGAAATAATGAACTAAATATGGTTTGATCACCAATGAAAAGTTCATAATATCCTGATTGGAAGTGTCATATTGCCAGACGACTTCCACACGTTCTAAGAAACCAATGTATAAGCAAGTTAAATTATATAGAAAAGTAGCAGTCACATTAAGTAACAGGAAAAGCTACACAATAGAGCTAACGCACTGTGAAAGATATTTTGTCTTTTGTAACGCAGATGCCGCATATTAGTCAGGCAATAATTCCACAAATAAAAGAAATCTCTATTGGACAGCTTATTTCATGTATATAAACTTGTTTTTAACTTGAAACAACTAAATACCTCGAAAATGATGCATTGTACGAAAAAAAAATTCTCCACGACATCTGCCTGTGCTACAACAGGCCCACCTCCTAACCACCCCTCCTGCAAGAGAGGGATCAGTTTTTTAATTTCATATGGGAACCCCTCATTTTGTTCCATATTCGGATTCTACGCCAAAACTATTGCTTGCCATTGGTGGTAGACGGTGCTGTAATTGACAAATATCAAGCGCGCCTGTTGTTTTAAGAACCGACATATTTGATTCTACGTTTCAGTTAGTAAGTAAATGTAAACATTTGTGTTCTAGCGGTTCATTTTTATGTTCAAAATGTACGTTAGTGTTGCAAATTTGATTGTACAGTACAATACGATTACTGGTCAACTGTCTGCTTCGAAACAACGTTTAGCGTGTAATTCTTCATGCTTTCCCGGCGATCTGTTGTCATCTTGGATATTCGGGAATCCAGCCGGATGTTCGCGTCGTTCTCGCACGATATTTCAACAGCGTGCCTCGCTGTCTTCTTCAGGTGCTACCTGAGACTGGTCCTTGGCTCGATCGAGTCCAGTATTTATGCCTGGGAGGAGCTGGGCGTTCCCTAATCGGTCCGCGCCGGGTCGAGTATTCCATCTGTGGTCCGCGCCCGCCAGACTCAGCTTCAATGGACCCCTCCAGTCGCAGATGTTCCGACTGCCGTCGGCGCCCGTTCTGGCCGTCCTCAACGGATGTGGTTATCATCTGAGGTGTGTCAGACCTGGTCTGAGATGTTGGGTACTCTATCTCCTGACTGTTACTATGATTTCCACTTCTGTTTCGTGCTGGGCGCTCCCTAATCGGTCCACGCCGCGTCGTGTGTTCCGTCTGAGGTCCGCGCCCGTCAGACGCGGCTACATTGTCCCTCTCTGGTCGCTGGTGTTCCCTCCGCCGTCCGCGCCCGGCCTGGCTGTCTTCTGAAGTCGAGTTCATGATCTGGGGTGTGTCAGATCTGGTCTCCAATGTCAGACACCTTGTCTCACGGCTGTTCTCTCGGTCTCCACTTCTATTTCTTGTAGAATCCCGGAGTGTCCTGCGCTGAGTTTTCACAAGCTCAAGTGCTGGATTCCAGGCAGTGCTGATTTGGTATCCCGAGTCACGGTTGATTAGATTGTCTGTGACCTTAATCTCAATGGCTTCTTTAATGACACTGTTCCAAAATCTTGAGGTCTGTGTCACAATCTTGGTGTCATTGTAATCCATTGAATGACCAAGTTCCAGACAATGCTCTGCTATGGCTGATTTAGTTGCCTGCCTGAGTCTGGTATGTCTCTGGTGTTCTTTACACCTGATGTTCACAGTTCTGGTGGTCTGGCCAATGTATGACATCCCACACTGGCATGGTATGTTGTAAATACCTGGCTTGCGTAGCCCCAGGTCATCTTTTACATTCCCCAGCATAGCCCCAATTTTGGTGGGTGGGCAAAATATGCTCTTGATGTCATATTTCTGGAGAATCCTGCTGATCTTGGCAGAGATGGGTCCGGCATATGGCAGGTATGCCATCTTCTTTGCCTCTTCTGGTTCTTCTTCTTGATCCTTTGGCCAGTTAGCAGGTTGAAGTGCCTTCTGGATATCTCTAGAGGAGTACCCATTCCTGCTGAACACTGATTGTAAGTGTTCTATTTCTGTGGCCAGACTATCAGTATCTGACAGAGTTTGTGCTCTGTGGACCAGTGTTTTGAGCACTCCATTCTTCTGTGCTGGATGGTGGCAACTGCTGGCTTGTAGGTATAAGTCAGTGTGGGTAGGTTTGCGGTACACACTGTGTCCAAATGTGCCATCTGCCTTTCTCTTCACCAGAACATCCAAGAAAGGAAGTAGTCCATCCTTCTCCATTTCCATTGTGAACTGAATGTTCGGATGGCAAGAGTTCAGATGTAGCAGGAACTCATCTAACTTCTCTCTACCATGGGGCCAGATGACAAAGGTATCATCCACATACCGAAAAAAGCACTTGGGTTGATATGTGGCTGAAGAGAGTGCCTCCTCTTCAAACCTTTCCATAAATAGGTTGGCCACCACTGGTGATAGAGGGCTGCCCATAGCCACCCCTTCTGTTTGTCGTAAAATTGACCCCCATATAGGAAGTACGTCGAGCTTTTTGGAGAGAAGTTCGATGGGGCTCTCCTTGATCTATTCAGGCCTCTATCACCAGTGGTGGCCAACCTATTTATGGAAAGGTTTGAAGAGGAGGCACTCTCTTCAGCCACATATCAACCCAAGTGCTTTTTTCGGTATGTGGATGATACCTTTGTCATCTGGCCCCATGGTAGAGAGAAGTTAGATGAGTTCCTGCTACATCTGAACTCTTGCCATCCGAACATTCAGTTCACAATGGAAATGGAGAAGGATGGACTACTTCCTTTCTTGGATGTTCTGGTGAAGAGAAAGGCAGATGGCACATTTGGACACAGTGTGTACCGCAAACCTACACACACTGACTTATACCTACAAGCCAGCAGTTGCCACCATCCAGCACAGAAGAATGGAGTGCTCAAAACACTGGTCCACAGAGCACAAACTCTGTCAGATACTGATAGTCTGGCCACAGAAATAGAACACTTACAATCAGTGTTCAGCAGGAATGGGTACTCCTCTAGAGATATCCAGAAGGCACTTCAACCTGCTAACTGGCCAAAGGATCAAGAAGAAGAACCAGAAGAGGCAAAGAAGATGGCATACCTGCCATATGCCGGATCCATCTCTGCCAAGATCAGCAGGATTCTCCAGAAATATGACATCAAGAGCATATTTTGCCCACCCACCAAAATTGGGGATATGCTGGGGAATGTAAAAGATGACCTGGGGCTACGCAAGCCAGGTATTTACAACATACCATGCCAGTGTGGGATGTCATACATTGGCCAGACCACCAGAACTGTGAACATCAGGTGTAAAGAACACCAGAGACATACCAGACTCAGGCAGGCAACTAAATCAGCCATAGCAGAGCATTGTCTGGAACTTGGTCATTCAATGGATTACAATGACACCAAGATTGTGACACAGACCTCAAGATTTTGGGACAGTGTCATTAAAGAAGCCATTGAGATTAAGGTCACAGACAATCTAATCAACCGTGACTCGGGATACCAAATCAGCACTGCCTGGAATCCAGCACTTGAGCTTGTGAAAACTCAGCGCAGGACACTCCGGGATTCTACAAGAAATAGAAGTGGAGACCGAGAGAACAGCCGTGAGACAAGGTGTCTGACATTGGAGACCAGATCTGACACACCCCAGATCATGAACTCGACTTCAGAAGACAGCCAGGCCGGGCGCGGACGGCGGAGGGAACACCAGCGACCAGAGAGGGACAATGTAGCCGCGTCTGACGGGCGCGGACCTCAGACGGAACACACGACGCGGCGTGGACCGATTAGGGAGCGCCCAGCACGAAACAGAAGTGGAAATCATAGTAACAGTCAGGAGATAGAGTACCCAACATCTCAGACCAGGTCTGACACACCTCAGATGATAACCACATCCGTTGAGGACGGCCAGAACGGGCGCCGACGGCAGTCGGAACATCTGCGACTGGAGGGGTCCATTGAAGCTGAGTCTGGCGGGCGCGGACCACAGATGGAATACTCGACCCGGCGCGGACCGATTAGGGAACGCCCAGCTCCTCCCAGGCATAAATACTGGACTCGATCGAGCCAAGGACCAGTCTCAGGTAGCACCTGAAGAAGACAGCGAGGCACGCTGTTGAAATATCGTGCGAGAACGACGCGAACATCCGGCTGGATTCCCGAATATCCAAGATGACAACGTTTAGCGTGATTGAGGACCAAAGACGTGGATGTAATAATTTCCTGTTCGCATCGGGATACTTGGTCTCGGTGAGTATCTTTGCCTTTAGCCATTGAGGTGTTCGATTTAGGCGAGTATCCATGACAGATGCACATGTCACTATCTCTTCATGGACATTTTGTCCTATTACAGTGGTTGATGTTTGAGTTTCACATTCTGTCGGTAGCCGTATAGTGGCCAGCTTAAGAGTTATGGCGATTAGATTGAAACACGCCGAAATCAGTCCCCGTGACGACGGGGTTCGAGGGCGGCCACCAAAATCAATCAATCCGATGGTTTGGGGACTCACCAAAATCAACCTCGTAGGTAACCGGAAACTACTTTACCATACAAGCAGCTAATTTGCCAGTAACTCCATTGTATAGCCATATTACACTACTGGCCATTACAATTGCTACACCAAGAAGAAATGCAGATGATATACGAGTATTCAATGGACAAATATATTATACTAGAACTGACATGTGATTACATCTTCACGCAGTTTGGGTGCATAGATCCTGAGAAATCAGTACCCAGAACAACCACCTCTGGCCTTAATAACGGCCTTGATACACCTGGGCATTGAGTTAAACAGAGCTTGGATGGCGTGTACGGGTACAGCTACCCATGCAGCTTCAACACGATACCACAGTTCATCAAGAGTAGTGACTGGTGGATTGTGACGCGCCAGTTGCTCGGCCTCCATTGACCAGACATCTCCAATCGGTGAGAGATCTGGAGAATGTGCTGGCCAGGGCAGCAGTCGAACATTTTCTGTATCCAGAAAGGCCCGTACAGGACCTGCAACATGCGGTCGTGCATTATCCTGCTGAAATGTAAGGTTTCGAAGGGATCGAATGAAGGGTAGAGCCACGGGTCGTAACACATCTGAAATGTAACGCCCACTGTTCACAGTGCCGTCAATGCGAACAAGAGGTGACCGAGACGTGTAACCCATACCATCACGCATGGTGATACGCCAGTATGGCGATGACGAAAACATGCTTCCAATGTGCGTTCACCGCGATGTCGCCAAACACGGATGCGACCATCGTGACGCTGTAAACAGAACCTGGATTCATCCGAGAAAATGACGTTTTGCCATTCGTGCACCCAGGTTCGTCGTTGAGTACACGATCGCAGGCGCTCCTGTCTGTGATGCAGCGTCAAAGGTAACCGCAGCTGATAATCCATGCTGCTGCAAACGTCGTCGAACTGTTCGTGCAGATGGTTGTTGTCTTGCAAACGTCCTCATCTGTTGACTCAGGGATCGAGACGTGGCTGCACGATCCGTTACAGCCATGCGGATGAGATGCCTGTCATCTCGACTGCTAGTGACACGAGGCCTCCTGAACCCACCGATTCCATATTCTGCTAACAGTCATTGGAGCTCGACCAACTCGAGCAGCAGTGTTGGGATACGATAAACCGCAATCGCGATAGGCTACAATCTGACCTTTATCAAAGTCGTGATGGTACGCAACTGTCTTCCTTACGTGAGGCATCACAACAACGTTTCACTGGGCAAGGCCGGTCAACTGCTGTTTGTGTATGAGAAATCGGTTGGAAACTTTAATCATGTCAGCACGTTGTAGGTGTGGCCACCGGAGACAACCTAGTGTGAATGCTCTGAAAAGCTAATCATTTCCATATCACAGCATCTTCTTCCTGTCGGTTAAATTTATGGTCTGTAGCACGTCATCTTCGTGGTGTAGCAATTTTAATGGCCAATAGTGTATTTGTGTTCTACAATCTCATTTGCAACCTGGACGGGTTGGGGATTTTCTCTGCCCAGGGACTGGGTGTTTGTGTTGTCCTCATAATTTCATCATCATCATCATCATTCGTGACAGTGGCTAGATTGGACTGTGAAAAAATTGGGACTTTGTACGGGCGCTGATGACCGTGCAGTTGAGCACCCCACAAACCAAACATCATCATCAACATATGCAACTCTCTAATTTCGTTTGAACATCAATATCGACCGTTAGAAGAGAAGGGTTGTTTACTAATGTTCGCTTTACACCCAGCACATTTTTTTTGGACGACGTTTTCGAGGGTCTGAGGGGTACATGTGCAGATACTGTGATCACTGGTACCTTTACACGTACCCGCTTCAGTGTGTTAGCGGTTTTTTTTATTGCATGTAACAGTCTTCCTGCAAACCTGATGTTTTCTGCACAGTCGTAACTGCACCAGTAAGTGGGCCACGCCTGTCATCATAGCAGATTAGTAGCTATAGCTATCAGGAGTAGTATGTTTTTATCTCGAACAAACTATTAATGTTTATTTTCCCTGAGCTGCAGGTCAAATGTTGAACTGTTGACTTGTAGACACCAAGAGGTCAGTCTGTACTGAGGATGCAGACCACTTTGTGGTGCAGTTACGATCGTGCAGATACCATCAGGTGGTAAATTATGTGACTTGTTGTGAGAAGACTGTTAGCTGCAGAGAAAAAACAACTAAAACACTGAAGTGGGTACATATTGGTGCCTTAATGTTCACCAATAATCACAATATCTTCACTTATTCCTCTAACACACTGCACACACGGTGAACCAGAACTCCTACATCTACTTCTACATCTACATATATACTCGGCTAGCCATCAAGCGGTGTGTGGCGGAGGGCATAATTCGTGCCAAAGTCATATTTGTCCCCCTCTGTTCCACTCGCGGATCGTGCGAGGGAAAAACAACTGTCTGAACGCCTCAGTACAAGCTCTATTTTCCCTTATCTTTGAATGGTGATCATTGCACGATTTGAAAGTTGGTGGTAATAATATATGCTCTACATCCTCGGTGAAGATCGGAATTTAGTGAGCAGCCCCTTCCGTTTATCGCGCCGTCTATCTGCAAGTGTGTCCCACTACACACTTTCTATGAGATTTGTAACGCTCTCTCGATGGCTAAATGTACCAGTCACGAATCTTGCCGCTCTTCTTTGGACCTTCTCAATCTCTTGAATCAGACCCAACTGGTAAGGGTCGCATAGAGACGATCAATACTCTAATAATGAACGAACTAACGTATTGTAAGCTATTTCCTTTGTTGAAGGACTGTATCGCTTCAGGATCCTACCAATAAACCGCAGTCTAGAGTTCACCTTACCCGTTACTTGTGTGATCTGGTCATTCCATTTGAGATCATTTCGAACAGTCATACCTAGATACTTGACGGGTGTTACCGCTTCCAAAGACTGGGCATTTAGTTTGTACTCGTACATTAAGGGGGATTTCCGCATTGTTATACGCAGTAGGTTATACTTACTAATATTGAGAGATAAATGCCAGTCATTACACCACACATTTGTTTTCTGCAAATCCTCATTGATTTGTTCACAGTTTTCGTGTGATACTACTTTCCTATAGACTACAGCATCATCAGCAAACAGTCTAATGCCGCTGTCAGTACCATCAACCAGATCCTCTGACAATCTTTCGGAGGTTCTTCCGGGATATTTTCTCAGTCTCTTTTTATTGAGGACGCATGGGGAGGCTCGTAGCAGAGTAATTACATTTCGTTTGATTGCTTACCCCCTGTACTGGTGCTACACTGAAAATATCTGCACAACAGTGCAAATGTCGATAGTATGCGCTATGTGTCTTGTCTGGAAACAAAATTGCTGCAGACAACAGTAATGCGTACTAAACTCTTGGTCCTCGAGACTGCGTTCAGTAGTCTTCGATTCTGTCTCGGGATTTGTATTTCCGGCAGTGTTGGCTGTACGTTAAAGCGATACACTGTAGCAAGGAGAAAACTCGTGAGAATTTTACCCATACTCACCTCGATTATGCAAGGAAAAAATGACACGAGGATCTTAAGTTGAGGCGTTTTCGCAGTGACTGCAAGCACATCACAGTACACCTGTGTCTGAAATTAACGCATCAAACCACAGTTTCCCCCTCTTGTGTCTGATTCATGATATAATCATACAAACTGTCAACAGATTTACGTGTGTTCTGCACGGAAGATGGCATCCTGTCAACGGACAACAACGCCAACGATGACGTCAGGTCACTTATCAGAGGGAATAGCGTTTGCCAGGTACTCCTACATCCTCAATCGCTGTATACACAGTCACAGACGGTGCAGTATGGCACAGAGGAGATGCCTACCAGACTCTCTGCGGTGGTAAATGGAAATGAGCGTTTGGCGTCATTGGCCGGGAGCCTGTTACGGGGCAGGTCCGGCCGCCTTGGTGCAGGTCTTATTACATTCGACGCAACATTGGGCGACCTGCGCGCCGGATGTGGATGAAATGATGATGAAGACAACGCAACACCCAGTCCATGAGCGGAGAAAATCCCCCGACCCAGCCGGGAATCGAACCCGGGCCCGTAGGACGGCAATCTCTCACGCTGACCACTTTTTTCATATATTATTTTGCTGACCACTTTTTTTTCGTACCAGAGATTTTCTTTTTTTAAGGAAAAAGCGTCTGTCAGTTACGACAAGCAAAATTAGCGTTTCCATCCATAGCAATAACAGAACTATGATATGGAATTTGAAACTAATCGTATAATGATAGATAATAGACAATAGACAAAGAAAAATGTAAGGAAGTCTTGCATGGCCCATCTGCGTACAGATTCCATGCAGTGTGTGGAGCTCCATAACGGCGGTCAACCTATGCCCGGGACTCCCCAACTGTGAGGGGGTTAGCGAAGACACTGCGCAAGTACAGGGTGTTTCAAAAATGACCGGTATATTTGAAACGGCAATAAAAACTAAACGAGCAGCGATAGAAATACACCGTTTGTTGCAATATGCTTGGGACAACAGTACATTTTCAGACGGACAAACTTTCGAAATTACAGTAGTTGCAATTTTCAACAACAGATGGCGCTGCAAGTGATGTGAAAGATATAGAAGACAACGCAGTCGGTGGGTGCGCCATTCTGTACGTCGTCTTTCTGCTGTAAGCGTGTGCTGTTCACAACGTGCAAGTGTGCTGTGGACAACATGGTTTATTCCTTAGAACAGAGGATTTTTCTGGTGTTGGAATTCCACCGCCTAGAACACAGTGTTGTTGCAACAAGACGAAGTTTTCAACGGAGGTTTAATGTAACCAAAGGACCGAAAAGCGATAAAATAAAGGATCTGTTAGACAAATTTCAACGGACTGGGAACGTGACGGATGAACGTGCTGGAAAGGTAGGGCGACCGTGTACGGCAACCACAGAGGGCAACACGCAGCTAGTGCAGCAGGTGATCCAACAGCGGCCTCGGGTTTCCGTTCGCCGTGTTGCACACTGCGGTCCAAATGACGCCAACGTCCACGTATCGTCTCATGCGCCAGAGTTTACACCTCTATCCATACAAAATTCAAACGCGGAAACCCCTCAGCGCCGCTACCATTGCTGCACGAGAGACATTCGCTAACGATATAGTGCACAGGATTGATGACGGCGATATGCATGTGGGCATTTGGTTTACTGACGAAGCTTATTTTTACCTGGACGGCTTCGTCAATAAACAGAACTGGCGCATATGGGGAACCGAAAAGCCCCATGTTGCAGTCCCATCGTCCCTGCATCCTCAAAAAGTACTGGTCTGGGCCGCCATTTCTTCCAAAGGAATCATTGGCCCATTTTTCAGATCCGAAACGATTACTGCATCACGCTATCTGGACAACCTTCGTGAATTTGTGGCGGTACAAACTGCCTTAGACGACACTGCGAACACCTCGTGGTTTATGCAAGATGGTGCCCGGCCACATCGCACGGCCGACGTCTTTAATTTCCTGAATGAATATTTCAATGATAGTGTGATTGCTTTGGGCTATCCGAAACATACAGGAGGCGGCGTGGATTGGCCTCCCTATTCGCCAGACATGAACCCCTGTGACTTCTTTCTGTGGGGACACTTGAAAGACCAGGTGTACCGCCAGAATCCAGAAACAATTGAACAGCTGAAGCAGTACATCTCATCTGCATGTGAAGCCATTCCGCCAGAGACGTTGTCAAAGGTTTCGGGTAATTTCATTCAGAGACTACGCCATATTATTGCTACGCATGGTGGATATGTGGAAAATATCGTACTATAGAGTTTCCCAGACCGCAGCGCCATCTGTTGTTGACAATTGTAACTACTGTAATTTCGAAAATTTGTCTGCCTGAAAATGTTCTGTTGTCCCAAGCATATTGCAACAAACGGTGTATTTCTATCGCTGCTCGTTTAGTTTGTATTGCCGTTTCAAATATACCGGTCATTTTTGTAGTTTGCAAATAGCTGTTGGTGTCGGAGTGTACACTCAGGTGTGCTGTGACTGTCCTGGAGAAATTGCCAGTAATCCAGCACCATCTTATCATCATCTCGAAAGAGGTAGTATATGGACATGCCTTTAAACCATGTGAGAGCGTGGGTCTTCGCAGGCGGGAAATAAGTATCCTCCGGACAAAGGAGGAGCCGTGGCTCAATTGTGAGAGGCGCGATACGTAGGTAGCAGGCGAGGATCTTCTGCACTAGCAGCCATACCTCTAATGCCGACCCACATGTAATTAACAATCCTGCTGCGGTGGACCACTCAGCTACCGGGGCGGACTCTGCGGTGGTGCGCCATAAGAAGAATGGAAGCAGGACAGTCGCAAACTGATGTGGCCTGACGGCTTAATGTGAATCACTCTGTCGTTTCGCGGACGTGGCGACAATTTATAGGGACCGAAATTGTATCACGAAGATCAGAGGAGACCGAATACGTGTGACTTCAGAAAGAGAAGACCGTTATTTGGCTGCAAGTGCTCGACGGTACCGCGTTAGTGGTGCACGGGAACTGGCATCTGATCTGGCAGCATCCAGTGGACACGTTGTATAGAGGCAAACGGTGCACAGAAGGCTACGGCAGAGTGGCCTTTATTATCGAAGACCTACTATATGTGTGCCTCTGATGCGTCTTCACGGAAGGGAAGGTCTAGTCTAGAATGCAGTCGTCAACATGCCACCTGGACGGTCGAACAGTGGACCAATATTCTTTTCACAGATAAGTTACGACTTGGTCTTGAGCGTGATTCTCGACGGATTCGCATCTGTAGGGAAAATGGAACACGATTTCGCGACTCATTGTGGGAAGAGACTGATATCGAGGATGATCCCTAATGGTGTGGGCAGGAATTACGGTGAGCAATCGAATACCTCTTCATGAAACTGTATGGATGAATCGGCATGGTTTAACTGCTGTCACGTTTCTGACGAGATCTTGGGTGTGGGTATTGCGAGGTGCTGTGGGCCCAGACCTCGTACTGGTGGACGATAACGCTCGATCTCATAGAGCGCGGATGGTTGATGTTTTATTGCAAACGCAAAATATTGCATGCATGGCGTGGATTGCTCACCCTCCCGATTTGAATCCCACAGAATAAGTCTGTGATGCACTAGGGAGACGGGCTGCATCGTGTCAGCATCCACCAACCACACCTCGAGACTTGCAAGCAGCTCTGCAGGAAGAATGGGCGTTATTGTCTCAACATGAGACTGATGACATCATTCACCGCAATTCCGTCGTCGTTGCCGTGGCGCGCACGGCCACGCAAGTACAACGGGCGGCTACCGCTGCAGAATAAGCCACACCTGCAACGTAGTTTCGGCGTAATGTAATCGGTATTTCGTTATGAACCTTTATGCTGTTTACAAGAATATATATAATTTGGTCTTTGGTTCGAATTATAGTTCGCTCCTTTCTGTATGACGGACAGAAGATCGTTAGCATCAGGCACGTCTGTACGGAGGTGTCCGTGGACTGCTGCGTCGGCTATGGGCCGCTTAGTGTGACGTCACTAACACTGCTGGACGGCCTTGTTATCCCGGGGGTGTCGGTTAAATAGCCGGCAGGAAAGGAAACAGGCGTCTTTCGACCCGTCGCGGACCGCCGCTAGGAGGAAACGTCGCAGCCGGATCGACCAGGTGCCCGTCTTCAATACGCCAGTCTTCGACCCGGAAGCGGCGCCCGTCTAACTCCTCGGCATCCGTTAGAGAGCATCGAGAGAGCACTACCAAGGAACGTAAAATCAGTTCAGTTATAAAAGTCAATTTTATTAAGGTTATATATTCGTGTTTTGATACTAAATTTCTGGGCAGGAGAAAAGCCTTTTTATTTTCCAAAGAAGGTTATCTGTTGTAAAATTAAGTGGTGTCCTGGCTATACCTAATAAACAAATTTTATTATCACGTGGGTGTTGATCAGTGTCTATAACAGTCGTCGTGCCTCTATTGCTGAAACAGGTGGTCACACCCTATATCGAGCACATTAACCAGTTATCGGAATGTGTTCACTAATTCGTTAAAATTGGAGAAAACGAAAAACATTTCTGTCTATCGTTATGTGTATTGCTGTTGTTTACGTTCTGTATTCTTCACATTGTTTCTACTTTACAATCAACTGTGTATACTGTTTTGTGGCAAAATAAACGCAACCTTGCAAAATTTCCGTTTTTTGCTTTAATTTTGGACACCAGTGTACTCTCACATCTGTACTTTGGCGCTCATGAATAGCCCGATCATTTCATGTTACTATGTTGTGGTGCTTACGTATTAAAGATTTTTCCAGTGTTATGAAGATATTTTCACAGAAACAGAATTAGTTCTTGTAACAAAGCCGGATAAATCTTAATTACATTATTACTTTGGAACGAGTCGCTGGAAACCAGAGGTCCCTTAAACACAAGTACTTACAATGTGTCCATGGACAACGTACTATACACAATACAGATGAATGGTCAGTTTTCAGGGATACGACAGGAATGGTCAAGGGCTCATAGCTCTTAAGATACACTCTTTAGAGAACATATTTACTTGAGTTTTTTCTTGTTTTCGTTCATACTACTTCCACCCGAAATATCGAAAGCAAATAGCTTTCAGTAGAAGACACTGCTTCACAGGACTGAAGATGAAGCAGTGCTCCTAACTGTAAGTCATGCGTTTTAGAGACCATGTTATACAGTTTTGCTTCGAATGGTCGTTCCTGTCACATCGCTGAATACTGACCATTCCTCCTGGAATATGTTCCATATGTTTCGAATACCGTAATGCTGATAATCTGAACTTAACTAAAAAAAAACGCACCACTGAATCTATGTACGTTACTTTCATAAACTGCGTCTAAACATCGGATTAACAATAGATGGTTTATTTCCTTTTACTTCTATTGAATATCCAGGAGCGACTCTTCTACGCAAGGTATGCGCGAAGCTTCCTGTGAAGTATGGTAGAATTGAAGCAGAGTGAAGTGGTCGTGGGTCGTGAGAGCACTGAATTACTGTATCACACAATTTCTCGACTTCAACTTCCATCTACTCTTCTATGACACTTCCAGACAGTTCTCATTCATTGTGCAGGCTATCGGTGAATCCCTCACATCTGCCTGCTCTTTCGTCATCATTTAATAAACGATTTTCATATGCTCCCAGTAATTTAACACCTTTACGTTACCTTTTCCAAAGTACCTCATGTGCATTTTGTCTATTTTTCCTAAAAGTATATCTTTCTCAGTGTCTTTGTACGTTTTCCTCGTCACTTCTATCTAATTTTTCCCCCTACCTGTTGATTACATCTGTAAATAAGCTTTACTGCTTTAAAACTTCCAGGTAAAGCAAACCTGGGTACCGCATTGTGAACAGTACATGGAATCTGGCCTTCCATATACTTTCCTAACCGCGTGGGCTACCCAGCCATGAAGCACGACTTGCCCCAAGGGCTTTTCTTCCATCAGTTCCTCTCTTCCATCTTCCAGATTTCACGAAATTATCCTGAATAGCTTGCGGGATTAGCACCCCTGGAAGAAAGGATAACTCGTAGAAAGTAAAGAGTCGGTAGAGAACTAACCGGGAATACAATTTCTGGGTTCGAGTCCTGGTCATGCACTTAGTTTTATTCTCCCAGAAAGTTTCAGTACAGCTTAAATTCCGCTGCAGAGTCTCCCCAACGCATTCTTCAGATTTTCGATTTCTATCGAAAGATCCTAAATTCATCCACGGCTTCTACGTCTCTTCGTTCGCTAGGCCTACGATGTGATTCATTACTAATGATGGTTTTTCGTATATTTACGTGCTCTGTATTACTTTTATTATCTGTTGAGTGAGCTTTCAGTCTTTATTCGAAGCGCTGGTCGTCATTACGTGTCTCGTAAGAATTTCTAACGACGCTTCCAAATCTATTTAGTTTTCCATTAATTTACTTTTTCTCGCAGGCTCCTACCGCTACAACAGACAGCTGTGAAAACTCGAATAAGAACTTCTTATATCTGTTAATACAGGTGACAATTATTGAACTACTTGAAATAAAATCGTCATGACTTCTGACTTAGGACGTTCAAACTGCACGGTTGGCCGCGGGGCATGATGGGAATTGGTACGCGCATGTATGGTCTGCTTTAGCGACGAAACCCACTTTCATTTGGATGGATTTCGTCAATAAGCAAAACTGGCGCATTTTGGGGCTGAGAACCCACATTTCGAGATCGAGAAGTCTCTTCATCCTCAACGGGTGACTGTGTGGTGTGTAGTGTACAGTCAAGGAATAGTCAGTGCGATATTCCTTGATGGCACGGTGACTACCGAACGATACGTGAAGGATCTGGAAGAAGATTTCATCCCCACCACCTAACGTGACCCTGATTTAGACAAGATGTGGTTCATGCAAGACGGAGCTAGACCCAATCGAAGCAGGAAAGTGTTTGATGTCTTGGAGGAGCTGTTTGGGGAACGCATTCTGGTTTTGGAGTACCCAGACGCCATATTCTCCAGATCTGAACCCATGCGACTCCTTTTTGTGAGCTATATTAAAGACTAGGTGTACAGCAATAGCCCCAAAACAATTGCTGAGCTAAGATAAGCCATTCAGGAGGTCATTGACAGCATCGATGTCCCGACACATCTAGCGGGTCATGCGGAATGTCGCTATTTGTCAGCGCTACGTCATCGCCAATGAGGGCAGGCGTATCGAACATCTTAACCTAAATCGGAGTATCTGTAGCGACGTTATATGTCGAATAAAGTGTGTGCACGCCGTAGTTTGTAACTAACTTACGTTTTTATCATAGACTTCAATAATTGTCTCCCTGTACAACTGTACCGCGTTTATGTCTTAATAAATGGTAATACTCTCTGAGATAAGAAAAATGGACATACCACGAAGGAATTATCCGAATGAGACGGAAATCGGTAGACGTGTTGTACATGTACAGTCAAACAAATGATTGCGGTTTCAGAAAAATTGGATGATTTATTCAAGAGAACGAGCGTCACAAATTGAGCAAGTGGTCCACCTCTGGCCCTTATGCAAGCCTTTATTCACCTTTGTGTTAATTGACAGAGTTGTTGGACGCCCTCCTAAGGGACATCGGGCCAAGTTCTGTCCAACTGGTGCGTTAGATTATCAAAATCCCGAGCTGATTATAGGGCCCTGTCCATAATGTTCAAAACGTTCTCCGTAGGGGAGACATCCGGCGATCGTGCTGGCCAACGTAAGGCCTGGCAAGCACGATGAGAAATAGCAGAAGCTCTCGCATTATTTTGTTGAAAAGTAACCTCAGAATGGTTTGCCATGAAGAGCAACGAAACAGGGCGTAGAACATCTTCGAAGAACCGTTGTGCTGTGGGAGTGCCGCGAATGACAACCAATGGTGTGCTACGGAAAGAAATGGCACCTCAAACGATCTATCAATCCTGGTTGTCAGAGCATACAGTGGACGACAGTCAGCGTGGTATCCCACCGCTGTCTGGTGCATCTCCAGACACGTCTTCGCCGGTCATCGGGATCAACTCGAAGCGGGGCTCATCAGTGAAGACAATTCTACTCCGGTCAATGAGATTCCAGAGCGAAGACGTGTTTGGAGACGCTCCAGACACTGCTGGGATACCAATCTGAATGTCACTCGCTGTACGGCCCGACAACCAGGAATGACGGTCTTGGGCGCCATTTATTTCTATAGTAGGACCCCTTTCGCTGTCATCCGCGGCGCCCTTACAGTGGTGCTTCGACAGTGTTCTATCCTGGTAAGTCACATTGGGCTTAAATTTAAACAAGCTAATGCCCGCCCTCACGCGGCTACAGTTTCTACTGCCTGTATTCGTGCTTGCCACACCCTACCTTGGCCAGGAAGGTCACCAGGTCTCTGCTAAACTCAGAATGTCTGGAGCGTAATGGGCAGGATTCTTCAAGCAGCTCTGGTTCAAACGGCTCTAAGCACTATGGCACCTAACATCTGAGGTCATCAGTCCCCTAGACTTAGAACTACTTAAACCTAACTAACCTAAGGACATCACACACATCCATGCCCGAGGCAGGATTCGAACATGCGACCGTAGCTGCAGCTCGGTTCCGGACTGAAGCGCCTAGAACCGCTCGGCCACAGCGCCTGGCTCTGGCATACCAGTTAGACAGAATTTGGCATGATATCCCTCAGGAGGACATCCACAACTGTATCAATCAAAGCTAAACCGAATAACTGCTTGCATAAAGGCCAGAGGTGGGCCAACGCGTTATTTACTTGCTTTTTTGTCAGAGATTATGGTCTATAGTTTGTCTGTACATGTTCATCACATCCATCGATTTTCGTGCCATTAGAATAATTCCTTCGTGGTGTGTTGCGTCTTTCCACTCCTCCCTCCCTCCCCTCACTCACCCCCACCCCTCGCCAGCCCCGCAACCGTTACAGTGTACATGTTCATAGAACGAAAGCAAAAGCGACCAAATTGTAACAATATTTTTAACTGTTAAATTAAGCTCCTCAGCTATGTCCCTTGAAGTAATAGTGTTGAAATATTAGTTTTCATTGAATACTCAGGCGAGGGTTTGATCAATTAACAGCAATTTTTCGGTGTTTCCAACATTTAAACATCCACAGTCCTTGGCCAGTTTATGATAAATGGCGGGTTTTACTAAAGAGTCCTCTTGAGCAGTACCAGCAATTCTTGTCTTCTTTTCTTACGACGAGGAACAGCCTTCAGTGTCACATGGGGTTCCACGTTTGTGATCAACTGAAGCGAAATTTAATTTTAAAACTAACTGTGTTTTGTGCTAAAACTGTTGGCAATGGATATCTGCATAAACAAAAGCAGAAACTACAATAATTGCGGCGAAGGTTTACTATGTTCGATTCTTCAGTTGCGGCAATGCATTTGCGGTTGGTGGACAGGAGAGGAAGAATGAAAGGGAAGAACCATCCGAAATCTGCCTTTTGGAGGTTTACAAACTATCGCTACAAAAAATTCTTTACATTCTCAGCACTCATTAAAGTAAAAGAGAACGACATGACGATGAAGGAATTTCTGCTTCAGTTATGTAGAGGGAAATGACGACTGCCATTTCATCTTAGACAAGTTGTTCGAACAAGTACCTTGTGTAAAGTCAGTCGGAGGCAGATTCAAATATAAGCGTGAGGACCACAGTCTTTGCAGCACAATTCAGACGAGAAAAACTGTTGTGTGCTTTCGTAGTTCACGTGCAAATTTTTGAATTATGTGTACTATTTTTTAGACTGCAAAGGCGAATAGGCAGAACGGGACAGAATCTTAAAAGCGGTGCCACAATAATCTTGGAAGATACTGAGCCAATGGTGTCTGAGAAACCTGTTTTCTCACCTTATGTCAAATTCTTTTGTGGGATTGAACAAATGGTACCCCGTGTATGTTGTTCCTTTACGGACCGCATTTCGGCGAAAAAAAAAGAAAACTGATATCTGTATTCTACCCCCTGTTTGCAGTCATTCTCCGTCTATGATGCTGCCACTCTCTTCGTTCACAGAAATTTTGCATAAAAAAAATTGATCGTCTACTTGCTGTGTTGGGACTCAGTGGAATCCATCATTAAGCTCAACTGTTGGAGCTATCAACTTCTACCAGACTGAGGAGCTTGCTCTGAGTGCAACATTCTGTAATTATGAATTCGTCAATGTCGATTTCATTGTCCCTGTTATAGTGAAAGACCAAAGCTGGAGAATGTCGACTTTCTTTGGTGAATGTAAACTCATGAAAAATAAGTCGTTGAAAGACAGAATATTTGATAAAAAATTTTTATTGCTTGTTTAGCCTCATCATATTAGGGCCTTGAGGTCTGTCTTACATCTGACGAGGAACAACACATACCAAAGATATTACAAAATCATTCACAGAAATAATAATAGTAATAATGATAATAATAATACAACTGATGCTAATAATGATAACTGAAAATTATAGTAATAATAACGAAAATAATTGTTGACAATCGTATTAATAACAATGGTAACAACAGTAAAGAGCATTAGGAATGATACAAATTACTGTAGCACATTTGAAAACGATTTATTTCTGAAATTTGGCTGAATTACTCCTAGGTCATGTCCGAAAGGAGTAGTAGAAAAAATTTTTATTTTAATTTACTAATTAGTTTTTGCAAAAAGTGACCAAAACACACGATATACCTACATTCTTGCTTCAAACGTTTGCCATTTTATTATTGTTTCAAATTAAAAAAAAACTGTGCTATTACTCCGTGCACAGTACCGTATAGATTAAGAAAATTGTTTGTTTATTGATTTTAGTTAAGTGTTACAGACTGCAGGACTTCCTTCTACGACACATCCCATTTTAGAGAAAACAACTTTAACTTCTTGGATGGGGGCTTCATGATAACTGAATTCCTTAAAAAATCAGAAAATCAGAAAGTGTTGTTCAAGAATCAATAAATAATGTGGAAAGAGATTTACGTACATTAATCCATTAGTTCTAAAAAAAACATAGATACCGCTTGTTTTATTTGCTGTCTGAGCAGAGAGAACCTACTTCTAGAGTAAAAATGAGTAGGACCTTTTGTTGTAGGATATTTAATGTAGTCTAATTTTTTTACTGTAAAACACTTCCTCTTGAGGAACTGGTTTTCGAGCTATTACAGAAATACGTAAACAACAGATCTTTCAACATTCTCCCCTCCTCCCCCCCCCCCCCCCCCCGTCCTCGTTCACACCCCCACCAGACAAGAGTTTTAAATATGTTGTTCACGGCACACTCTTTTAGAATTACACAAATTTTTTTAACTAAAGCTATTATTGAAACTTCCATGTAGATTACAACTGTGTGCCGGAGCGAGACTCGAACTCGGGAACCATGCCTTTCGCGGGCGGGTGCTCTACTGTGTAATCTACCCAAGCACGACTCACGACCCGTCCTCATAGCTTCAATTCTGCCAGTACCTCGTCTCCTACCTTGAAGCTGCGAGGATGGGTCGCGAGTCGTACTTGGGTAGCTCAGTCGGTGCAGCACTTGCAGCTGACAGTCTGCCTTTGACAGGGCAGCAGCTCGGAGTGTTTGTTTACTTCCCGTCACTGCGCTTCTCAGTCGAACAAGCTATAACGGCCATCTCTTACAGGAAGAACACTCTTAAGTTTACCTTGTAAAATGAACACGCACGACCCAAAGCACAGGTCGTCGAACGCTTCCTACGCGAAGATGTGAACATCCCCCGTGACGATCTCATCGGCATACACCTATCGATCATTACCAGCGTCGCCCATGTTAATATTATTTCCGACGCTGCCTGTAACGAGATTATTCAATGGACGCGACATGGAATAAAATTTCGACAGTCCGACGGCAACGTCGGGCCTTTGGTTATCGACCTTCGAACTATCCGAGTACCTTTGGATGTCCACCTTCGAACGATCCGAGTATTCGAACTGCCTTTCGAGGTGAATGAAGATAAAGTCATCGCGGCACTAAGCCCGTACGGTAAAGTCCACAGTCACGTAGCAGAGACATGGGCGCAGTTTACGACGTATCCGGTGCTTAATTGTATCAGGCACATCCCATCGTATAGTTCTATAGACGGCTGCCGTGAAGTGGTCATTTACGACGGAAAACCTCGAACATGTTCTGGTTGCAGAATCAGAAAACTGCAGAAAAATGCAGGAAGGCCTGCAGCGGATAGGCACTTGGTGCAGGGAGTGGCAACTGACCCTTAACATAGACAAATGTAATGTATTGCGAATACATAGTAAGAAGGATCCTTTATTGTATGATTATATGACAGCGGAACAAACACTGGTAGCAGTTACTTCTGTAAAGTATCTGGGAATATGCGGACGGAATGATTTGAAGTGGAATGATCATATGAAATTAATTGTTTGTAAGGCGAGTGCCAGGTTGAGATTCATTGGGAGAGTCCTTAGAAAATGTAGTCCATCAACAAATGAGGTGGCTTACAAAACACTCGTTCGACCTATACTTGAATATTGCTCATCAGCGTGGGATCCGTACCAGGTCGGGTTGACGGAGGAGATAGAGAAGATCCAAAGAAGAGCGGCACTTTTCGTCACAGGGTTATTTGGTAAGCGTGATAGCGTTACGGAGATGTTTAGCAAAGTGAAGTGGCAGACTCTGCAAGAGAGGCGCTCTGCATCGCGGTGTAGCTTGCTGTCCAGGTTTCGAGAGGGTACGTTTCTGGATGAGGTATCGAATATATTGCTTCCCTCTAATTATTCCTCCCGAGGAGATCACGAATGTGAAATTAGAGACATTCGAGCGCGCACGGAGGCTTTCCGGCAGTCGTTCTTCCCGCGAGCCATACGCGACTGGGACAGGAAAGGGAGGTAATGACAGTGGCACGTGAAGTGCCCTCCGCCACACACCGTTGGGTGGCTTGCGGAGTATAAATGTAGATGTAGATATAGATGTGACAAAGAAGGCCACGTCCGTAATGAACGCCTGCAACACCGCATCACACAACTGCGGTACGACGATACGAACACCAACCGAACCACAACCGCCCTTCCAATCGCCTATGTGGCGACACTGCACGTCCAGCCCTCACAAGACGCAGCTTATGAGCGTCTCTCTGGACCGATACACCCGGAGGTGTCACAGCACCTTGCCACCGGCAGTGCTGCCCACGAACATGAGTTACAGCCGGACACACTCACGCTAGAAGATCACAAGGATACCAGCGAGAGTCTTATGGAAACTGGAGACCGCATCATAGCACCCGCGGCTTTTGTACCGGAGCGACGCGAATCTCTTCCTTCCTCAGACGCCGAAATACATTGCCGGAAGCAAAAATCACCCAAACGACGAAAAAAACGCCACAAGACATCAGAATCGTCCACTGAGCCCCTCCGCAGGACGAAGAGGTGGAGCATAAACCTGACGGAGTACTCGATAAATCCTTTTCCTCTGCCACGGAGACGAGTCATCCACAAGATGGTGAGCCATCCAACAGAGATCGTGAGCAAGCCCCGCGCCCAGAAGCCGTGGAACATAGCACGCCCGTCGTCACCGAAGCAATTGAGCTGACGCGGCCAGCGCTGCCACCTCTCACCAATGTTGAAACTGACGGACATCTTTCATGGGTGGATGACGCTGTTTTACCACCTCCACCCGATGCGGAAATGAGATCCGTTCCTCCGTTAGACCAACACTAAAATGGGGGGACGACTCCTGCGACTACTACGGACTTCCAGAATCCACCATGACAACCTTCACCTATCGACAGCACCGATCCCCATCAGGTATACCGAGTAGCTACCATCAACACCAATAATATCGGCTCCCACATTAAACTTCAACTGCCCCGCGACAAGGTAAGAGCAGCGGACATCTACATCGCCCTGCTGCAAGAACTGAGGACAGCAACGTGGTCCGGGTGTTATGGATACGATACGTAAACCGCCCCGGCGGCTATGTAACACACAGGCGCAGTTATCCTCCTCCGAGAAGGGGTTGCAATTTCCGGTGTTGCATATCTCCCAACGGGGCGAGGGATGGCCATAACAGTTGAGGCAGTCAAAATCATAAATCTCTACGCCCCATCGGGCACTGATAAACGGAGGGATCACTCCCAGTTCTATTCAGAAGATATCACGCCTTTATTCCTAGTCAGATACGATCATCTCATTGTAGGTGGAGATTTAAACTGTGTTCTCGAGCGTACAGACCAATACCCCCATTTCACCACATGTCCGGAACTTCGCTACCTCGTCCGCCGCCATCGTCTCCTCGGCACTTGGAGAGTGGTACACAACGACTGGCCCGAGCACACACACACCACGAGCCACTCCGCCAGCCGACTCGATAGAATATATATCTCTGACGCTCTAAAACTTTTTCTCCTCGACGCGGAATGTTGGCCGTCTGCCTTTTCGGATCATGACATCTACATCTATACCACGAACCTATGTAGACAATCTATATGGTGCGGTCCAGGACCTTGGAACTCAACATCACGCTACTGTGGGACCCTGAATGTCGACAACTGGTCACCGACACGTGGCACGCTTATGTTCAACACACCATGCGTTACGAGACCACACTGCAATGGTGGCTACTGTGAGCCAAATCGGCCATCCGACGCACCTTGACACACTATGGCAGAGCCAAGGCCAAGTGGAATCACCACACAAGGTTTCTACTATAGCGCTCTACGCGAGCTCATGTACCATCCTCCATCCCTGGACCGTCTAAAAGAAGCTCAACGCATCAAGGAAAAGATTTTAACCTTGACCAGATGCCGTCTAGAAGGAGATATTATTATATGGGCACGCAGCCAAGATAGGATTAGCAGTGAAGAACCTCCTATGCATCATATTGTTCAAAATGTTCCCCGACGCCGACAGGCCTTAATGAGAACTTCAGACCTAGCTGAGGGATGACAGCTGACTTCGCAAGCTACCATTGAGGATGCCTTTACAACGCACTACAGACTGCTCTATCAAGAAGTACCTCCCGGTGCAGAGGCCACTGCTGAGATTACACAGGAGGTACATTGTACACTAAACGCCGCGACTCAAACACTCCTGACTGCGGAAGTGACCACCGACGACGTCACTGGATCGGTCTCCCGGTCCGGATGGTTTACCGCTCGAATTTTAAAGAAACTTCCAAGATTTGATGCTGCCACGATGGAGAGACGCGTACCGGGAACCTTTGTCCGGCGCGACACGTTCATGGAAGGCTTATTCATACCAGTCCCGAAACCTGCAGGAGGAACACGACTCGTCTGTTATCGGCCGATCACGTTCCTCAATACCGAGAAATTTTTTCTCACAAACAAATATCCTTAGGCGGCGATCGTAATAAACAGACTGCCCTCAGTGAATGTCGAGATGTGGTCGCTGTGCAACACACTCGCGACTACCAGGCGTTTTAATCTCTATCGACTTTAATCAAGCGTTTGACCGCGTCAGTTATGCATTTCTCAACGCAGCGCTTGACCGAATGGCGATTCCCCCGACGTTCAGGCGGGTGATTATGCGGCTCCTTCGTGGGGCAACGTCCAGGCTTCTCGTCAACGACAGACTTACAGAACCTATATGGATTGAACGTTCAGTACGGCATGGTTACCCGCTGTCGACGGTGCTTTATGCAAGTGCGATGGAACCACTCATTTGCGAATTACGGCGACGTTTGACGGGTATTCTACTCCGGGATCATCTGTTCCGTTGCCGAGCCTACGCGGACGACTTGGCCCTCGACGCTAGTTCAGCGGCCGACGTACAAGCTGCGATGCAGTGGATTACCCGTTACAGTGCAGGGGCACGGAGCGCTATGAACGTCGCAAGATCATGCGCCATGAAGATCGGCCGCGGCCTTCCCGCAGACAGCGTAGTCCCCTTTCAACTGGTGAACACCCTTCGCTGTCTCGGACTGATGTACACGCGAGACATTTGCCGCTCGTCGGCGATCAATTTTCGGGAGCTACTGCAACGCATCCGGGCAAACATGCAAAATCACCTACTATGACCGCTGAATATGTGCCAGAGAGTCACCTTCGTAAATACACAACTGGCAGCCCGGATACCCCACATCTCGCAGATTCTGCCCATCACTGCGACAATTGCAGCTAGACTACAGGCGGCTTTCGTGTATTTTATAAGTTCTGAACAGATTTTCAAAGTCCAGTATGATGCCCTCACCTAACCGAAGCGGGATGGTGGCCTCGATCTGGTTAGCCTGAGAGCCAGGAATACGGCATTTTACACCAATACTATGCTCCGGTTATGCAAAATCCAAAATGCTAGTTTTACTCGAATGTTGACCACCGAGCTCGCACCTGTTTTGGGATGCCCACCGACGGCTTTGGCACCCATCCCACCTCCGATATCGCACATCGGCCATTTCTACATATGCTACATATGAATCGAGCTCCCCAGGACCGGGAAGACGACCACACGCGAACATCTACCGCCTTCTCCGAAAGTACCCACCCCGAAACCCCGTCGAAGCACGTCATCCCCAGTTCTCACGGCCTACAGTTTGGAAAAGGATACACCAACCATACCACACCACTGACACCACCGCGAGGTGGTACCTTCTCGTTAAGGGCAAATGCACTACAAGACACACACTGCATCGCATCGCGCTGGTGGACTCATCCCTATGCCTCAAGTGCAATGTTGAAGATACAGATTTACATCGTTTTGAGTGTGAGGGCAGCAGGAGCTGTCTGGACCCTCGTAAAGAAGATAGTGGCTTCCTACCTCCGAGTACCCCCACATCACGTCTCTTCTACCATGCTGATGTATCCAGACACGACCTACTTTCCATCGTCTAAGTGACACGCCATCACATGGATCAATGGCATGGGTATCAACTACCTCTTCCGGGACGACATCGTCCATCCGGTGGACTTCTGGACAGGTCTCCAACTACACCACCACACTCTTTGCCGACATCGACACTATCGGGCGAACTTCGGAACTATTTACAGATTATTTTCGGCAACCCGCCTCTGAGTTGGAATCTCAACGAAACGTGCCAGTCAAGACGGGACGATCCCACGTCTTCTTCTAATGGCCAATGATAGAATGAACGTTGTGCTGTCGGTACGCCAAAGTGGAGCATGGCGCATTAGGTATTCCCAATTTCTTTCACTTCTCTTTTCTTTTCATCTTCTAATTTTTACCCCTTACGGATAGCTCTGTATCTGCAGCCTATTTGTTTTCTTTCTCATGTGTTCCACCCATAAAACAAAAAACAAAAAAAAAAAGAGGTTGGGTTGCTGAAGATCTTGAGACTGTACATACTTACGTTAACAAAAAAAGGATGTTTAGAAGGTAAACTTATTCATGTTTTACGTTTTCAAGGAATATTGTTTTATTTTATGAAGAACGTCGTCTTTTATTTTCAAATAAGAGAGGTTTTTGTTTTCTCATTATCTGAAGTAAGTGATCGTCTGATGCGAAAATTAATCAACTTTGCTCATTTACGTTCGCTTATGTCATATGGCATTGTGTTTGGGGCAACTCTTCCTATTCTCAAAGGATATTTTTGGTTCAGAAACGGGCAGTCGGGCAATAAGTGGCGGAAGTTCGCGAACCCCTTGTCGACCGCTGTTCACTAGTCTAGGTATTCTGACATTGGTCTCTCAATGTATATATTCTTTATTGTCGTTTCTTGTTAACAATATCAGCTTATCCGCAAGAATTAATACCTTTCACTCAGTTCAGATTAGGCAGATATCCAATCTGCATTTGGTTCGCATTTCCTTAACTCTTCACCTATATCTTTTCGTACGAGCTCTGATCTCCCCTATTTTAGGGTGGTGATCGTTCCTCCCTATGTAGGTCGGTGTCAACAAAATATTTTCGCATTCGGAGGAGAAATTTGGTGATTGGAATTTCGTGAGAAGATTCCGTCGTAACGAAAAACGCCTTTCTTTTAATGATATACAGCCCATAATTCGCGATAATACAAAACGTGCTGCCTTTCTTTGAACTTTTTCGATGTATTCCGTTAGTCCTATCTGGTAAGGACCCCATACCGTGCAGCAGCAATCTAAAAGGGGACGGACAAGGATAGTATAGGCACCTCACACTTTTCGTTATTTAGGGCCAACTGCCAATCTTCGCACCATTCAGATATCTTTTTTAAATCGCTTTGCAGTTTGTTCTGATCTTCTGATGACTTTGTTAGTCGATGAACGACAGCTTCATCTGCAAACAACAAAAGACGGCTGCTCAGATTGTCTCCCAAATCGTTTATATAGATAAGGAACAGTGAAGGGCCTATGACACTACCTTGGGGAACGCTAGACATCACTTCTGTTTTACTCGACGACTTCCCGTCTATAACTACGAACTGTGACCTGTATGACAGGAAATGAAAAATCGCCGGCCGCTGGTGGCCGAGCGGTTCTGGCGCTATAGTCTGGAACCGCGCGACCGCTACGGTCGCAGGTTCGAATCCTGCCTCGGGCATGGATGTGTGTCTTGTCCTTAGGTTAGTTAGGTTTAAGTAGTTCTAAGTTCTCGGGGACTTATGACCTCAGCAGTTGAGGCCCATAGTGCTCAGAGCCATTTGAACCGTTTGAAATCAAAAATCCAATCACATAACTTAGACGATATTCCACGAGCACGCATTTTCACTACGAGCCGCTTGTGTGGTACAGTGTCAAAAGCCTTCCGGAAATCCAGAAATACGGAATCAGTCTGAAATCCCTTTTCAATAGCATTCAACACTTCATGTGAATAGAGAGCTAGTTGTGTTTCACAGGAACGATGTTTTCTAAACCAATGTTGACTGTGTGTCAATAGACAATTTTCTTCGAGGTAATTCATAATGTTCGAACACAATATATGTTCGAAAATCCTGCTGCATATCGACGTTAAGGATATGGACCTGTAATTTAGTGGATTACTCCTACTACTTTTCTTGGATATTGGTGTGTCCTGTTCAACTTTCCAGTCTTTGGGTACGGATCTTTCAAATGTTCAAATGGTTCTGAGCACTATGGGATAACACCTGAGGTCAGCAGTCAGCTAGAACGTAGAACTACTTAAACTAACTAACCTAAGGACATCACTCACATCCATGCCAGAGGCAGGATTCGAACCTGCGACCGCAGCAGTAGCGCGGTTCCGGACTGAGGTGCCTAGAACCGCACAGCCACCGCTGCCGGCTACGGATCTTTCGTCGAGCGAACGGTTCTATATGATTGTTAAGTATGGAGCTAATGCATCAGCGCCGGCCGAGGTGGCCGTGCGGCTCTAGCCGCTTCAGTCTGGAACCGCGTGACCGCTACGGTCGCAGGTTCGAATCCTGCCTCTGGCATTGGTGTGTGTGATGTCCTTTGGTTAGTTAGGTTTAAGTAGTTCTAAGGTAATGATGACCTCAGAGGTTAAGTCCCATAGTGCTCAGAGCCATTTGAATCATTTTTAATGCATCAGCATACTCGGAAAGGAACCTAATTGGTATACAGTCTGGACCTGAAGACTTGCTTTTATTAAGTGATTAACTTGATTCACTTCTCCGAGGATATTTACTTCTACGATACTCATGTTGGCAGCTGTTCTTGATTCGAATTCTGGAATATTTACTTCGTCTCCTTTTGTGAAGACATATCGGAAGGCTGTGTTTAGTGTATGCAGAAACGTGTGCATCCATTTTCAATAAGCTACCACAAGAATTCAAAAATCTTATCAGTAATCCACGCGCTTTCAAATCTAAACTAAAGAGTTTCCTCATGAGTCACTTTATCTATTCCATCGCCTAGTTCCTTCAAAAATTGCTCTGATTCTTACGTTATATTGTTGATTGCATTTACTTAACCTTATGGCTTGACATTTTCGTGTTCATAAACATTTTAATTTATCTGTTATTAGGTTTTTGTTGTAATTTCATTTACTTAAATGTTCCGTGACCTTGGAGATTTGTTTCTCAATTTGGTCCTAGACGAGTAAATACAAAAAAAGCACAAGACAAAATACGGCTGTCGTTCCAAGACGCCAACAACATGTCAGAGTGCAGTGCTGCGCTCGCTGTGAGATTAGGTGGTGTTTAAATGAGAGCCGCGGGTCGAGGTATCGTAGGCACAGCACGGCGCCCAGCTCATTGGTATTCTATGCCGGCGGCTGTGGGCTGGAAGCTCTGGTGCTGCCATTAGCAGGCGGCGGGCGTCGCTGGAGGCCGGCGGAACCCACAGGTGTGCGGGCGGAGTGTGCCAGGCGGCACGGTCTGCTAGCTAGACTACTCCTCACTCAATGTCTACATCTACATCTGCACCTATACTGCGCGAAGTGCATGGCAAAGGGTACGTCCCACTGTACCGGTTATTAGGGCTTTCCCTCATTCCATTCACGTATGGAGCGCCGGAAAAATGAGTGCTTAAATGCCTCTGTGCATGCTGTAATTAATCTAATCTTGTCCTCATGACCCCTATGAGAGCGATATGTAGGAGGTTGTAGTACAGGGCGCAAAAAAAATAACAGTTCACTTTTTCGGAACCCAGATAACTGTCTTCCTCTACGACGCGTAAGTTTGAAACTTGATTCAAAGGTGCCTACCATCTTCCTCTGTGATGGTGCAAGAGCGTGGTGTCCTGCGACGTTATTCTCTGGCTCAGTGACGCTTTAAACAGCAAGGTGTTGACACATGCATGAAAAGGCCTCAGCCCAAGATTTCATCTGAGCTGTGAGGTAGGTTAAATATGTCACACTGAAACCAAACTTTACCAGAATTATCCCCAACGCCATCTTGAATGTGTCAAACGATGTGTCACAGCCCCTCTTACTCAAATTTCACCCCTTCTTCTGAGGTCTCTGTAAATGAAGTCAGAACCGTGATATCCAGCGTTGAAATCACGCGGTTGTCCTCTAAGTGGCCAAGGAAAGCACTTCACACACACCGCCGCTGAGGGAATGGCATAAAGGGCGTCTACGAAACCACCTCTTTCTCAGGGGCGTTGATTCCCACACATTTCACGTTTCAAAATAACAGTTCGCAATGTGATGACCAACAGGAAGGTTCTCTTGAAAACCTTTGACACTGCTAACACCCTCGAACGCTTCAACACTTCTCGAAGAATATTTAACACCATGACACCCCTTTGGAATGCCCCTCAACGTTTTGCTTTGATGTACAGACTGGAAGTAATTGGGGCCGTTCAAAACCATTCCACAGAGTTGAACATGACCCGAAGCGGCAAAGGGTACTTCACTTTTTCAGCCCTCCTGTTTTCTGCCCTCCCGTGGCGTGAGCAAGAGGGAGTGCAACATTAATACTCACGTGAATAAGACACCGATGGATCCTTCTGATTTCCCCAGTTCGACAACAACACCATCCGCGCCACTGACGCAACTTTGTTGAGAATGTTGCAGATATACTTGTCAGAAACACGAATTCAGTCTGGCAGTTTCTCTAGTGCCTGAAGGAACACAAACGCCAGCCAAGAGAGATCGAACTCGTAGCCTAACCCTCAGCCAGAGACGTAAACGTCTGGCCGTATTATTTGTCTGACAAATCACATTAGCAACACTCAAGTAATCTTTGATAATCAATATCAACCGTTAGAACACAAATTTTTACATTTATTTATATGAAGGCATAATGTCTGTTTTTCCGGCCATGCCTAGAAGAACAGATCACACGACATTCCGCACCTGTGATACATATTACGTAACGTGAAGGTGGAGGGAGGAGAAAGGAAAGGAACGAAAGTAATGATATCAGCTGCAACGGGACTTAAGAGTCATCTGTGGCGACGAGCTGAAATTTGTGTGGTACCATGATTCGAGGCCGAGATCTTCTGCTTACTAGAAAGTTGCGTTAACCACTACGCCCTCCAGATATAGTATGCATCGCAAATGCACCGGTTATCTGAGCACACTCCCAGGCAGCATCACATTCCCACCTAGTGCAACTATCCGCTGTCCCTATCCATCACGTTCACTAATATTTTTAGATTCTCGCTGGAGGTTGAACGATATTGTGCATCCGCACTGTAGGCTGTAGATTCATTGCCCATCGAGGCGAATCAATTATCCCAACAATACTGGTCGTATTTTACGGGAATATGTTGTGAAATGTGCTTCTGATCTCCATCTAAGGTTAGGGTCCTCTTAGGTTAGGGTCCTCGGTGCTACCCACGCTGCTTTGTTGAACATGTTACAAATATACTTGTCAGAAACTTAGTACCAGTACAGCCTGGCAGTTGCTCTACTGCCTGAAGGTAGACAAACGCCACGCACAGGGCGTCGAATTGATTGCCTAACCCTCAGCCAGAAACGTAATGTCAGCCATATTATTTGTCTGGATAACACTTTGCTTGTAGTTATGGCATGTTATACGCATTTTGGTTAGGCTATCAGGATCGTGGAGGACCAGTGTACGAAGTATAAGTGTCATACGCGCATGTCGGCTGTTGCAGAACATATCTGGCACAGGTCATTCTATGGACTGTAACAACACGGAAAACCTGACATGCAGTTCCGCCTTTTGAGATAATGTTATGAAGGAAGCAGTTGAGATTAAATTAGCGTGTAACTTTGTAAATAGGAATGGAGGTTTTAGCTTAAATTCTGCTTTGAATCGTGCTCTCTTCCTTGTCAAAAAGCATAGGGACAAAGCTAATGCTACCTCGCTCTTGTTTACTAATTTTCATTGTCGACAACTTCTGGCGGCGGTCATGTTTGGCTACGTATGGACGTTAGTATTAATAGTGCGTGTGTGTCTTTGAGTTTTACCTTTGGGGAGTTGCTCTAAGAACTGAAGTTTTAAAGTCACTTGCACAGCGCTTACTTGCTGCAGTTTTGCCATGAGAATAACAGTGTGGTCACCTGTCCATATATCGGCCGTTGTCGACAATCCATGTACATTCCTGTAGGTTATTTGTACGCCAGAGTTGCTTTTCTTGGCACCTAGGTTGTAATAAATTGCATGGAGTTCACTACTGAACAGTTTCGACTAACATAACCTGACGAGCCAAATATTATAACCACTGCCCATTGAGATACTGAACGCTGCTTGGTGACGTCGCGGACACGTGACGCGGTAAAGACAATGTATAAACGTAACTGAGACGAATGGGGAATCTTTCTGCCGACGATACGGGTCTCAAATGGAGAAATCGAGTGCTGTAAATGACTTTGAGAAAGGGTAAACTGTTATGGACCGGCCCTTGAGAACAAACGTTTCAGAAACGGCGAAGATGCTCAGGTACTCAGGTACTATTGTCGTTAACATTTCTTGACAGAGGTTGAAGCACTGTGGAGCCACGAGTAGGCGTAAGGTGTTGAACATCTACGTAGGCACGTTTCGGCCATTGATCACAGCAAGTCGTTGTACACTGAACTCTGCAGCAGATGGCCGATACATGTTCCTATGTTGACCCAATTATATTCTCAATTTCGATCGCAGTTGGCATGGGATCATGGAGATTGGATCGTGGATGGGTGGAAAGTCGTCACCTGACGAGATGAATCACGTTTATGGTTACACCATATCGATGGTAGCGTCGACATACGCCATCATCCAGGCGAATGCCTGCTCGAAACATTCACTGCGGCACGGACGCAAGCCGTGGGAGCAGTATTTCGCTGTATGGAATAGTCATCTGAGCTTTCGCGAGGCCCGTAGTAGGCTCCATGATGGTGCTGGACTACGTGAACACTTTTGAGGACCATCTTCATCGTTTCATTTTTCATGACTTCTCCCATGGCGATGAGATCTTCAAAAAAATGGTTCAAATGGCTCTGAGCACTATGGGACTTAACATCTGAGGTCATCAGTCCCCTAGAACTTAGAACTACTTATACGTAACTAACCTATGGACATCACACACATCCATGCCCGAGGCAGGATTCGAACCTGCAGCCGTAGCGGTCGCGCGGTTCCAGACTGAAGCGCCTAGGAACGCTCGGCCACAGCGGCCGGCGATGGTCTCTTCTAGTACTGTCCATGTCACAAGGTCTGAAAGTCTGAATTGTGCCAGAGTGTTATGAGGAGAACGTTGGTGAAGTTACTTTGATGTCTCGCCCGCCAAATCCGCCTGATCTTAAGCCAATGGAACACATCTGGGACGCTATTGGGCAAGCTTCGCTCCCACAAACCGTCGTCCAATAATTTACAGGAACTGCTTGACCTGTCCGAAATATCTACTGCCACATGCCCCAGGAATCGTACCAAGGACTTGTTGAATCCACATCATGCAGAATCATTGCTGTATTGCGTTCCAAAGGTGGATCGACACGCTGTTAATCAGGTGATCATAACGTTTCGCCTCATCAGTGTACATTCTTGTCTTGGACTGGTCACTACACCCTTACATTCTTGTCTTGGAATGGTCACTACACCCTTAAATTTAGTAAAAGTACATACCACAGTTACATGTTGTTTATGCATGGCTGCTGTTCTCGATCTTTATGCTTTTCTACAGGACTGATGAAGACGTGTCCTTGGGTATAACAGCAATCAAATATCAACCGGTACAGTTCAAACAGAAGAGGTGGGATGTCCCGTCCCGTTTCTACTCGTGACGCTGTCTTCCGCTGGCTGCGTACCCTCTCCTCTAATTTAACCTGAATAATTGAATGCCTGTTTGCCTACAGTAGCTCACAGAGCCCGGACGGTGTATTCAGCGTATGATAAAACGTATCCTGTTTCTTCAAATATACCAAAATTTTAAAGATTCTTTCCGATGTTATAAATGAGCGCTATAATCGATGGACCACACCTCACCATAAATAGTCTTATATCTTCTTCAATATGACATATATTCCATGGTGTCTTTCTCTGATGTTTCGGCTCATATTTGCAATTTTATTTTTGCAACGTGAAGCTGGAGTCATCCCAAACAAATCCTGCTCATCACGTCTTTCATGTGACCCCCATCGTCGATGGAAACCATCGGTTTTGTTTCCTGTTGCAAAGAAAATGATTTTGAAAGTGTTTCTTTGCGGGTCCATTAGATAGAGCGTTCCCAAGTTAGTCTAGTGCGGTATTCCTTTTAACGAGCTGTATTAGCAGGGACAGCATAGAACAAGAGGAATAACCGGTACTCCACCAGCGACCGTATTGCTCTGGCCCGTGCTGACTGCTACCTCCATGCATAAGTGATGCTCAAGTACTGCTTATTCTTCATGTTTGACTGTTACTTTTCTCACGTACCGTTAAAATGAATATCGCACTAGACTAATCTGGTAGAGCTCTATCGAATGGATACCAAAAATTCCGATTTCAAAATCATTCTGTTTGAAACGGGAAACAAACCGAAACATTCCATCGACGCTAGGAGTCGTGTAAAAGACGTGATGAGCATAATTTGTTTGATCTGACTCCGGCTACACGTTGCCGCAACTAAACTGAAAATATCTGCCGAAACAGCAGAGTAATTACGTCTTGCTACCCATAGACCCATAGGAGAAACACCCGCTTCATAAATCAGGATCGTTTAGCCTATGTAGTTCAGAAGGGAATGTCTTTAAATTTGCAGTAACTTGTCGTCGTCATGTGAGTGTTACTGTTTCCGTCCCACCAAAATAATGACACATCTACTTGATAAAATTCGATTGGCCACAGATATTCTTCAACAGCTCTGCTGCGTAACAGTGAAATATATCACTTAGAGCTGTGTTTTCTTGCCGGCCGAGGTGGCCGAGCGGTTCTAGACGCTTCAGTCTGGAACCGCGCGACCGCTACGGTCGCAGTTTCGAATCCTGCCTTGGGCATGGATGTGTGTGATGTCCTTAGGTTGGTTAGGCTTAAGTAGTTCTAAGTTCTAGGGGACTGATGACCTCAGATGTTAAGTCCCATAGTGCCCAGAGCCATTTGAACCAATTTTTGTGTCTTCTTACATGCCAGTTAATATCTTATATGAGAGCGTAGGAAGTAAGCTTCACTGATGCAGGAATAAAAGTTAGCATAGCTGTATTGCCAGTGATTACTTTTGAATGACCACCAAGGTCAAATTTTCAATCGAGCAATAAAATGAAACTATTTTGATACGTCATTGAAAATTTGTCACTCTAAAAGAAGTTAAAATTATCAGTAATTTATCCTTTCCCAGATCCATTTCAGGCAATTCTTCTCAAATCGAAAAAACATTTAATGTATTTTCCGATGTCCATCATATTTACAAAATTAACCTACTTGTCAACCAATTCAAGGTTGGTCTCAATAATCTGCACAAGATTAAAGTATAAGATCTATCTTTACAACAAGGTATCACTCATATATTTTTAAGCGTTATCTTAAAGTAAGTCCAACTGCAAATAGCCTCAGTCTTGGTCAGTGGTACACTTATTACGCTTTCAGCAGACATAGTTAACACACATTTAATTAACACTTTTATTTACGAAACGTTGACAGCATAGAATGATCATACAGGCTCGAGACCTTCTGTAGAACCGATACACTTTCATATATTCATTCAAACATCACTTGTTAACAGTATATAGAGCTGATGCTAATAATGATGAACCGATGTTCTCGCCGTCACGGACGGTCGGCATTCTTGTGATTAGTGACCCGCCCTTGCAGTTTGCTGCGTCGATGGAACAACGATGCATAAGCTGCCAGGATCTCCTCCGTATGACATAAAACAGACAGAAACACAACAATATTTCAGCACACACATTATATAATGGAAGTTACATAGTTAGATCATATACTATTATGGCCTACGTGATGTTACTCATGCGATAAATGAGGACTATGCTGCTCACTGAAATCTGGAGCACCACACAGCTAAGGTCACAAACACGCAACTACACCACCAAAACATCGCCCCGTGATCAGCGGTACTGTGCCCAGATATGTACAAAACAGTTTATCAAAAGTCTTTGATTTCAGAATATTAATGTTTTTTTTCTATTTCAGGTGTAAATACAAAATGGTTTTAAATAAAAGTATTTTAATACAAAATGCAAAATACCTTTACTCAAATAAAATATCCGTTGTTACTGAACATTTTGCATGCCATTTATTTAACCGATTTTAACACCAGTAACTGTTCAAATATTTCATCGTCCATATATGTGTTCTATAATGAACAAACTTGGTAAACAAGCATTTTATTTAAGGAAAAAAAATTCTGGCTGGATATGTTCAAGGAATCTGAACTATTGTCATGATCTTTTAAACATTGTGGAGTTTCCCCGATCTATTGTGGTGTTGGCACTACCACTGGCTACATATAAATCAGAATCCTCAATGAAGGTATAATAAGATTTAACATCTTTTTACCAGAATGTTGCAAGATTTCCCCACCTTCTTTTTCTTGTTTCATCTTCCGAACTTTTCAAACAAACAGTTCCTTAACGTAATCCCTGCAGGCATTCGGTAGCCGTTTTAAATCGAAAAAACAATAAGGGACGGATGCTAATACACCATCCTTTACTTTTGGTTCCTCTAATTTATTGACTCTCTCATAACGCGTATTAAGACTTTTTTAAGCAATTTCTATCAGCACAACACATTATGGAGGTTTATCTATTTGTAAGCTGCTTAATATTCTTCGCATTCTCGTTAGTTCTGGCAGAGGACACCCATAATAGCTATCTCTGTCACCTTCTAAACTTCTGATGCCATCGCCAATAGGCTTCGAACAGCTTATGTTCTGATTAAGAAATTGTACTTTCGTTTCTTTAAAATCTGCTAAGTACGCGTTTTCCAGATGATTCTAAATAGGTTACACAAGCTGTATGAGACCTTGGACACAGATTCCAAGATTTTGACATGGCCGCATCATAAACTTTTTGTACGAATTACTTTGAGATAAGGCCTTACACATACCTCTTGAAGCTATTAAATGTAATGTGTGTGATCTTTCTCCCTCCTTTTTTCAATTCCTTTGCCATTATCGGATGCTTTTGGTACGTTTTACACTAAAACAACAGCAATGGAAAATATATAATGTGTACTGCCTTTTCTAATAAATTACTGGTTATGGCCATATGCACTTCACACGTGTACCTCTGGTGTTCATTGTGTCTTCTGTATCCGTCGTGGAACTACTTTCGTTTAAAGAAATGGCTCGGTCAATGAATGAAAACTACGAAGTAACAGGTTAGGCAAATAAAAGTAGTTCAGAGAACGGAGTTCATCTACATTTACGTGATTATTCTGCTATTCACAATAATGTGCCTGGCAGAGGGTTCAGTGAACCACCTTCATGCTGTCTCTCTACCGTTCCACTCTCGAACGGCACGCGAGTGAAACGAGCACTTAAATTTTTCCGTACGACCCCTGATTTCTCTTATTTTATCGTGATAATCATTTTTCCCTATGTAGGTGGGTGCCAACAGAATGTTTTTGCAGTCGGAGGAGAAAACTGGTGATTGAAATTTCATGGGAAGATGTCGCAACGAAAAACGCCTTTGTTTTAATGATTGCCACTCCAATTCACGTATCATGTCTGTGACACTATCTCCCCTATTTCGTGATAATACAAAACGAGCTGCCCTTCTTTGTACTTTTTCGATGTCATCCCTCACTCCCACACCGCACAGCAGTACTCCAGAATAGGGTGGACAAGCGTAGTGTAAGCAGTCTCTTTAGTAGACCTGTTGCACCTTCTAAGTGTTTTGCCAATGAATCGCAGTCTTTGGTAGCTCTACGCACAATATTATCTATGTGATCGTTCCAATTTAGGTTATTTGTAATTATAATCCCTAAGTATTTAGTTGAATTTACAGCCCTCAGATTTGTGTGACTTATCGCGTAATCAAAATTTAGCTGATTTCTTTTAGTACTCATGTGAATAACTTCGCACTTTTCTTTATTCAGGGTCAATTGGCACTTTTTGCACCATAGAGATATCTTATCTAAATCATTTTGCAAGTCGTTTTGATCATCTGATGACTTCACAAGACGGTAAATGACAGCATCATCTGCAAACAATCTAAGACGGCTACTCAGATTGTCTCCTATGTCGTTAATATAGATCAGGAACAATAGTGGGCCTATAACACGTCCTTGGGGAACGCCGGATATTACTTCTGTTTTACTCGATGACTTTCCGTCTATTACTACAAACTGTGACCTTTCTGACAGGAAATCACGAATCCAGTCGCACAACTCAGGCGATACCCCGTAGGCATGCAGTTTGATTAGAAGACGCTTGTGAGAAACGGTGTCGAAAGCCTTCTGGAAATCTAAAAATATGGAATCAATTTGACATCCCCTGTCGATATCATTTCATGAGCGTAATGAGCTCCACGGTACAAAGAGTTCCAGGGTACAAAGAAACACAGCACAGAAAAGGAAATACAATACTAAACCGACTATGGCACATGTTCAAAAAGATCACCATTCATCTCTTTGCACTTTTGGGCACTGGTCAGCAAGTTGCTGAGGGTAGATCGAAGCTGGACTGTTGGAATTTCTGCAGTCTCATCCGAAATGTTCTGCTGCAGTTCTTGAAGACTACGAGGGTTACTGCGATGCCCCTTAGACTTCAGAGCTCCTCACACAAAGGCATCGCACACTGACGTATCAGGTGACCTGGGTGGCCATCTAGGGCCACAACCAGACTGACCTCTACTGACAACTTTGTCAGGCGTGAAGATTGTGTAAATGTTTACCAAGGTTCGGCCGGCTGTATGGGCTGTTATTCCGTCCTGTTGAAGGAAACTGTACGTCTTTCCCTCCTCCGTCAATACTGCCACAATGGTTTCAGAATGTTGGCAATGTAACGCGCCGAACTCAGTGTCTGATGAAAGAAGACTGGGCCAATAATGAGGCATGCTGACACTGCACTCCAAATCTTCTGATCGTGCAATGGTGTTTCGTGGAAGCTATGCGGATTCTCCACTGACCAGATCCTGTGATTGTGTGTAGTTGGATTGTGTGTTGTTGGCATAACCACTCAGACATAAAGAACAGATCCAAGTCCAAGTAGTTCATAGTTATCTCAGTGAACAGCCACTCACAAAACTGGAGGCGCTGAGGATCATCTGCTGGTTTTAATATATGAACGAAAGATACCCGAGAGGGATGCATGTGGAGGTCCAGGTGGAGTACTCGTACGCTAGATTGACGTGATATGGCGATCTCTTGCGACAGACGTCGGGTTGATTTGTAGGACTCTGAAACATTCTCTAGTGACTGCAGCCATATTTTCTGTTTAAGGGAACGTTTCGGAATGTTTTTTGGCTGGTTCAAAACTGTTCTGTCTGACGCTATTTTATGACTAAGCGTTGCATAGCACTCTTTGCTGGCACATTGACGCCATTAAACTTCTCAGCAAACAATCGACCATATCGACTCCACGTCTTTGTTGTCACTAACATGCCACAACAAACACTCGTTGATCCACTGCAAGAACCATCACACCCCACGCACAACTCCACTCAGGCTGACACAGCCCGCATTACACTCTGAAGCGGTGTGGATCACGTGGTGGGCGTACACGTGGTGTGAGGGTCGCGGGATGTGGTTATATACATACATTCACGTCCAGTCGTATCCACTCTTCCTGGCCACTTTCTTCTTTTTCTTGCCGCACCCTGTATGAAATATAAACACTCAAGCGAAGCCCTTTGCCTCTTACAAGTACACTGAAGCACAAAAGAAACTAATATAGACATGCGTATTCAGATACGGAGATATGCAAACAGGCAGGAATCCGGTAAAAGGGCATTTTTTTTTTTTTTTTAGGAAATTTGTGGTAAATTCCTATGGAACCAAACTGCTGAGGTCATCGGTCCCTAGCCTTACACTTTACTTAATATAACTTAAACTAACTTACGCTAAGGACAACACACACACCCATACCCCGATGGGGACTCGAACCTCCGACGGGGGGGAGACGTTCGAACCGTGGCTAGGCGCCTCAGAACGCGCGGCGACCCCGCGTGGCAGCAAATCTATGATATCGCTGCAAGAACGGGACAAACGACGACTTAAGAGAATAGTTCAGCCTGACAGAAGTGCAACCAATACCTCCTCAAATTGCTTCAGATTTCAGTGCAGGGCCATCAACAAGTGTCAGCGTGCGAACTATTCAACGAATCATCATCGATACGGGCGTTCGAAGCCGAAGGCCCACTCGTGTACCCTTGATGACAGCACGACGCAAATCTTTATGCCTCGCCTGCGCCCGTCAGCATCAGCATTGGACTGTTAATGACTGGGAACATGTTGCCGGGTCGGACGAGTCCCACTTCAAATTGTATCGAGCGGACGGACGTGTAAGAGAATGGAGACAACTTCATGAATCCAAAGATCCAATGATCCTGCATGTCAACAGGGAACTGTTCAAACTGGGGAGGCTCTGGGTGTGCAGTTGGAGTGACAGGGGACGCCCCATACTTTCAGATACCACTTTGGTTGGTGACACGTACGCAAGCATCCTGTCTGATCACCTGCATCCATTCATGCCCATTGTGCATTCCGACGGACTTGGACAATTCCATCAGGACAATGCGAAAGCCCCACACGTCCAGAATTGCTACAGAGTGACTCCAGGAACAGTGAGTTTAAGTACTTCCGCTGGCCACCAAAACTCCCCAAATGTGAACATTATTGAACACATCTGGGATGCCTTGCACCGTGCTGTTCAGGAGAGATCTCCACCTCTCGTACTCTTACGGGTTTATGGACAGCCCTGCAGAATTCGTGATGTCAGCTCCCTCCACCCCTACTTCAGACATTAGTGGAGCACATGCCACGTCGTGTTGCGGCCTTCTATGTGCTTTCAATCGCCCTACTCGATATTAGACAGGTGTACTAGTTTCTTTGTACAAATTATCTACATGTTAAGTATTTCAAATAAAATACAAAATACTTGTTTAAGAAAGGTATTTAAAATGCAAAAGAAGAATTGGTATTTTGCATTTTGTATGTGCTTTTCAGATAAATGTAATTCACATAATTCACACCTCTGACTATGGAGATATTGCGATTACAGCTGATGGCGACGTGAGCACTTCGTGAGAGTTAGGAATGCAAAGCTGCTCGGTGTGCCAGGTTGCGTGCCTTGGCAGTGTCCGGGCTATCTAGCAGTCGGCCTTCTCTTCCTACGGAGCCGGCGTTGAGATGGCAGATAACCGGGCGGCCCGCTCCACGCCGCTGCCCGTATTAATATGTCCTGATGGCAACATGGCTACCGGCGTGTGCGGAGGCAGCGGCGGTCCAGCGCGGCGTGGGTTTAACCTCTGCCAATTATTTTCCACGTGGCCTGTTCTCCTCTCGCGCGCTGTTGCTCCTTTTCTCCCCGCCGTCCCACGCGACCGTTGCTCACGCAGTGGGCGCCCCGGAAAAGATATTTCCTGTCGTTTGCAACCGGATAAGAGGGCAAACGCATCGGCTATAGAAGCCTCCCCGCGCAGTTCTCTCGGGCAGTAGTAGTCTGTCGCTGTTGCGAAGCTGAATACCTCGCATTTGCATACGGCAGACTAATGTGTAAGGTTTGCTGAGCCCGTTCTGAGAACACGAGCACGACGGACGAACGTCCGCATGTTGCCCATCCATAGAGGTCGCTGATGTACTGGTCGGGATAACAGAAATGGCTTGCCAGGAACTTCTTCGTATAGCGTGTACGGGTTGCGAGCGATTCGTGTAGCGTGTACGGGTTGCGGGCGAGAGATAAAGCACTGCGGGCAGGTTTGGGTCGGTCCAGTGTTCTGCTCTTTTTCTATTCTTTTCTCTTCCTTTCTTTTTAGGATTCCGTACCTCAAGCGGTAAAAATGGATCCCTGATAGGATCACTTTTTTGCCCGTCTGTCAGTTCGTCTGACTAACCGTTAAGACCCTCTTTCTCAGGAACGGGTAGAGGCATCAGGTTCAAATTTTCGTCATATACCACGGTTTATGGTCCCATGATGGTGTGAAAAATTTAGGTTTCTAAGTTGTAGCAACGAAAAGATACGGCCATTTGTACGAGTATCATATATTTCGATACTCGCAAACTAACTCACCAAAACCAATAGGAAACTTCCTGTTGACTTGGAATAACTAAATTTTACGTGAAGCAAGCACAGTATAAGTAAAGGAAGAAATCCGAAAATTTGTAATTATGAATGTATCACACAAAAACATTTTTTTACCATTTGTTGTCCGTTTGTCTGTCCATCCGTCTGTTAAAACCCATTTTCTCAGTAACGGTTAGAGGTATCGACTTAGGTTTATGTTAGGTACTAACGCTTACAGTCTATTGGAGGTGCAAAAATTTACGCTACTAAATTGATGCAGCCACATATGTCTCATACTTCTGTGTCTTCTCATTGTCACTGTAGGCTTGTACTATGGGAACCAAGAAGAGGATGTTGTGTTCTATAACGCAACTGCACACATGTATTAACAGGGTTCTCTATTCATGAGAACGAGAAGTGACTTATCTTATAGCCTGCCGGTGTGGCCGAGCGGTTCTAGGCGCTACAGTCTGGAACCGCGAGACCACTACGGTCGCAGGTTCGAATCCTGCCTCGGGCATGGATGTGTGTGATGTCCAGAGGTTAGGTAGGTTTAAGTAGTTCTAAGTTCTAGGGGACTGATGACCTCAGAAGTTAAGTCCCATAGTGCTCATAGCCTTTTGAACCATTTTTTGACCTTATGTTAAACTAGCTCATGAATTGTGGTACAAGCTTTTCCGTAGTAGTCTACGTTAACCTCAATACTAGTGGAGTACAAGTCTCGCTATAAACGCTAATGACTAAGCTAGTATCTGCGATTGCAGCTGGGTGTGACTGACTGGAACCGGAATGACTGTCTGTGACTGACTGCATGAGTGACTAGTCCCGCCAGTCCGCGGCGGCGAACTAAATATTGACGGTTGAGGGTGCATTGGCTGTGTGTTTCTTGCGAGTTTGCCTTTGGCCTCTCTCCTGATAGGCTCGCTTGCTCCGGTGCCTACTATCGGTCTTCTCGCAGCGTCTTTGCCGATCGGAGTGCTGGCGACAGCTTAAGCCAGCACACATACTTGAATAATCGCAAACTTATTCATAAAAAACAATAGACAAACTCACCATTTTTAGAATATTGTCTGTGGAAAACAGAGATCGATAAAACTATCGCAAAATTATTTCAACAGAAACACTTCTGGTAGCATATTATTTTTCTATTTTTATAGGATCATCATGGAACCATTTTACATTGTGAAAAAGAGTAATGTACATTCTTAGAGGTCAAACAACTCGACTACAATCATAAGAATAACATAATTTAAAACTATGGCTGATACATCCTTGATGACATCAGGAGACGATGGCATGCAGCAGGGCAGTCGTGGTCACTCGTGAAGAATACTGCTGGTTGAGGCTCAGTCGCTGGTAGTTTAATTCTAGAAATAGTAAGGAATTTTCCATAATGCGGATTACCAAGGGGGAAGAGTGAGGACGGCTCATTATGCCCACTCTAAAAAAATTAAAAAACATAAAATTAGTTTATTATTGTTTTGTATTAACAACTGACTTTTTAAAGTGTTGTTGATGTGTAAGTAGTGTACTGTCACTGAAAATGTCTTTTCGCACTTTCAGTAACGTGTGCTACCAAAGGGGAGGAGGCTACTTCATGACCACCACAAAAATTAACAAATGCCAATTTCGTTATTTGTTGTTGAGTTTTACCCATAACACCGTTTTTATCGAAATATTGATGGGCAAGTAAGAACTTGAAACCGAAAATATTATGACATTCATTCGAGATAGCGATATTAACTACAAAGACTTAATGTTTGGTTTAATTTTAATAACAAATTTAAAAGACATACGGGATCTGTTACAATAATTCACTAAAAACAATAAACATTTATTTCAGAATTTTGAAATGTGTCGTAACTGACTACATCGCAATGTTTTCAAAAGGGAGGTATAAAATATTGAGACAGCTCAGCCCACCACCTGTGGCATAACGTCACTAACGTTCCGTGGAATCCGTTTGTAAAACATATAATTACTGAAAGTCTGACTGAAGAATCAACGGTTAAGGAAGTATTTAAGTATTACGTAAAAGATGTGCATTACAGAAAGATAAAAACAGAGAGAACTCCATTATCCAACAACACTGTCTACTTTAAATACAGTCCTGGAAATGGAAAAAAGAACACATTGACACCGGTGTGTCAGACCCACCATACTTGCTCCGGACACTGCGAGAGGACTGTACAAGCAATGATCACACGCACGGCACAGCAGACACACCAGGAACCGCGGTGTTGGCCGTCGAATGGCGCTAGCTGCGCAGCATTTGTGCATCGCCGCCGTCAGTGTCAGCCAGTTTGCCGTGGCATACGGAGCTCTATCGCAGTCTTTAACACTGGTAGCATGCCGCGACAGCGTGGACGTGAACCGTATGTCCAGTTGACGGACTTTGAGCGAGGGCGTATAGTGGGCATGCGGGAGGCCGGGTGGACGTACCGCCGAATTGCTCAACACGTGGGGCGTGAGGTCTCCACAGTACATCGATGTTGTCGCCAGTGGTCGGCGGAAGGTGCGCAGTGTTCGGAGCAAGTATGGTGGGTCTGACACACCGGTGTCAATGTGCCCGTCGACCTGGGACCGGACCGCAGCGACGCACGGATGCACGCCAAGACCGTAGGATCCTACGCAGTGCCGTAGGGGACCGCACCGCCACTTCCCAGCAAATTAGGGACACTGTTGCTCCTGGGGTATCGGCGAGGACCATTCGCAACCGTCTCCATGAAGCTGGGCTACGGTCCCGCACACCGTTAGGCCGTCTTCCGCTCACGCCCCAACATCGTGCAGCCCGCCTCCAGTGGTGTCGCGACAGGCGTGAATGGAGGGACGAATGGAGAAGTGTCGTCTTCAGCGATGAGATTCGCTTCTACCTTGATGCCAATGATGGTCGTATGCGTGTTTGGCGCCGTGCAGGTGAGCGCCACAATCAGGACTGCATACGACCGAGGCACACAGGGCCAACACCCGGCATCATGGTGTGGGGAGCGATCTCCTACACTGGCCGTACACCACTGGTGATCGTCGAGGGGACACTGAATAGTGCACGGTACATCCAAACCGTCATCGAACGTATCGTTCTACCATTCCTAGACCGGCAAGGGAACTTGCTGTTCCAACAGGACAATGCACGTCCGCATGTATCCCGTGCCACCCAACGTGCTCTAGAAGGTGTAAGTTAACTACCCTGGCCAGCGAGATCTCCGGATCTGTCCCCCATTGAGCATGTTTGGGACTGGATGAAGCGTCGTCTCACGCGGTCTGCACGTCCAGCACGAACGCTGGTCCAACTGAGGCACCAGGTGGAAATGGCATGGCAAGCCGTTCCACAGGACTACATCCAGCATCTCTACGATCGTCTCCATGGGAGAATAGCAGCCTGCATTGCTGCGAAAGGTGGATATACACTGTACTAGTGCCGACATTGTGCATGCTCTGTTGCCTGTGTCTATGTGCCTGTGGTTCTGTCAGTGTGATCATGTGATGTATCTGAGCCCAGGAATGTGTCAATAAAGTTTCCCCTTCCTGGGACAATGAATTCACGGTGTTCTTATTTCAATTTCCAGGAGTGTATAATCTACCCCATATGAGGACTTGTGATAAGCGTAAGCCTAGCGAAGTTGCTTGGTGCGACACCAACTGATAACCACAGATACAAAATGTGTTCTATCGTAAATCAAAGATGTTGCTGAACGCAGGCGGTAGAAAGGACCCCAGCTGGTAACCAAGGAGCCGGCCGGAGTGGCCGAGCGGTTCTAGGCGCTAGTGTAGAACAGCGCGACCACTACTGTCGCAGGTTCGAATCTTGCCTCGGGCATGGATGTGTGTGATGCCAGTAGGTTAGTTAGGTTTAAGTAGTTCTAAGTTCTAGGGGACTGATGACCTCAGAAGTTAAGTCCCACGGTGCACAGAGCCATTTGAACATCTGGTAACCAAGGAAACAATATGGGAAACGACAAATACCACAATCCATCACGCCTGTTGAGTGATTACCTGTTACATTTTAATATGCATTTATTTATCCGTACTTACACATTCTACATGTGGTATGAATCCATTCACAGAGTTAACGCCGATTACGGTTATAACATGAATAAGTACACTTCTAGCTCAGTTTTTCTCTATGGATGATGTCATTTATATTACGATAAGAGAACAGTGCGAAATTCATGTTTTTATCACCTGGTGATAATGATTTTATATTTCGTATCATATACATTGAAGGGGGAGTGGGGAGAAAGGAAGGGAAAGAGGAGAAACTAATGATATCAGGTGCATGGGACTTCATACGGAATCAGCAGCGACGAATGAAAATGTGTATCAGACCGGGACTCGATACCGGGATCTCATGCTTACTAGGCATCGCGTTAACCAATGCGCCATCCGGACACAGTGTTCATGGAAAATGTGCGGACTATCCCGATAGGCTGCCCGGAGCCATCAGTATCTCGACTCTGTGAATCAGTATTTGGAGTGTTTATTTCGGAAACTTGACAACAACAACGGAGTTGTTGGCAAGTCTTCGAAGTAAACACTTCAAAACAGTTCACAGAAACCAGATATAGATGGCTCCAGTTTGCAAGTATCGATATATCTGATTGTCTATACATGAAGTGCATAGGGGCCTGAAGATGACGTTACTCAGATGCCGGAACTAATTGTCTAAATAAAATAAATTCTCCAAACATACGGCTGTTCCTTCGTTGATCCATTATGCATCATGGGACGACGGCTGGCATGAACTTCTTGATGCAATAATTTACCCACAGCCGTATGTATTGCAGAAATTTATTTTATTTTATGAACTTCTATGTGCTAACAGTTTCGCTATTACATTGATGCTATCTGCAGGCCCCACTCGTCATGGTCGTAAAATCGCTATACACAGAAGGAGCCATATGTATAGCGATTTTACACGACTATGACGAGTGGGGCCTGAAGATAGCATCAATATAATGCCGAAACTGTTAGCACATAGAAGTTCATAAAATAAAATAAATTTCTACAATACATACGGCTGTGGGTAAATTATTGCATACGGCTGTTTGGCGAATTACCTTGGTAAATAGACAATCATTGTATGTGGTGGACCAGTTGGATTTGTGGACGCAGTGGCCTGAATGGCTAACTTCAATGTTAATTAATTTGGAGACGGCACCACGTATAGAATTTTTTTAACAATTGTTTCTCAGCACAAACTACCGTACAATACCCTTACAGGCTATTCCGACTGTTCCTGGCCAGCCTGTACGACACTTGTGCGATGCACTGTTGGGTACTGCTCGAGTGTTTGGCATCTCCACCAGGTCGGATTAAAGAAAAACATCGAAGCAGTTTTAAAAGACGGCTGCTAGATAGATCTTTTGCCGGTACGTTTCATCAAGTCACAAGCATGACAGAAATGCTCTGCAAATTCAAATGGCAATCCCTGGAGCGAAGAAAACTTGCTTTTCCTGAAACACTATTGAGAAAGTATATAGAACCTGCATTTTCGGCACACTGTAGAACAATCCTAATTCGATCAAGCCGGCCGGTGTGGCCGAGCGGTTCTAGGCGTTACAGTCTGGAACCGCGCGACCACTACGGTCGTAGGTTCGAATCCTGCCTCGGGCATGGATGTGTGTGATGTCCTTAGGTTAGTTAGGTTTAGGTAGTTCTAAGTTCTAGGGGACTGATGATCTCAGATGTTAAGTCCCATAGTGCTCAGAGCCATTTGCCATATTAACAAAGTGGTCTCACGTTGGGAGCACTGTGTTCGTCGCCAGAGTGACTATGTCGAGAAATAAATATGCGGGCATGAAGAATAAAGAAGTTAAATCTTAATTACTTTTGTTATATTTAAAAATCTTTAAGAATTTTGTCATAAAAGTTCGGAGGATTTACTTTGTGCAACAGGAAACGTAATTACTAGCGACGGTACAAAGTACCCTCGGCGTGCACTAAATGACGGCTTGTGGAGTATGTCTGTAGATGTAAATGTAGATATATACATAGAGGGAAAGCAGCTTCAGCAATTTATAGCAATACGCAGGAAATTCTGAGGGGGATCGACAATTTGTGCAGGTACTGTCTTGTGAATCAGCAAACAAAGAAATCTGACATACGATGTATATATCTACGGGAACTCTCATAGTGTTCGATTATACTATTAGTCATAAATCATTGTAAACAGTAACAATCGTAAAAATGTAGCAGTATCTGTCAGGAGTTAAGTAAGCTGAAACGACGAAATAAAACTAGTTGTAGCAAAGCATATGAGATCCTCAGCAGGTAAATGAAGAGAGAAGGTAGAGAGGATTAAAAAAGCGGCATATGTCGGGAGAAAAGCGACACATTTCCGCACGGATTCGTTGAAAGTGAGGCAGACCGTCATGGAGATTCTCGTCAAACTTCAGCTAGCCGGCACGATAGACACATGTGTATCACAGAGGGGTTTGTAGGTAAAATTCCATATGTCTTCCTTCCAGTAACAGTCGGGCCACTTAGTACATCCTAACGACCCTCGTTCCTCCCACACATTATTCGCGAACGATACGGCGGGAAAGGGGAGGGAACAAACGGGTAGTCCCTAAAATACCACCCGTCACACACTGTACTGTAATGTGGCCTGAAGAGTGTAGATGTCAAGTAAACAGCATTCGTACACTTTGGTTGTCTCCGGTCGTCAAAGACAGCTTGTTCTTTGCACTAGCGGCGTCTTCTGACAGCAAAACGAGGACCAACCAGAGGGCACTGCGCTCTTTTATTTGCAGTCATTAATATGCAGAATAGCCGAGAGTAGATTTTACGGGTGTACGCGTCGCTGCGATTTCCATCTGACAGATTCCAGGCAGACACAGGATTAAGTGAATCCATTAGCGAGAACGGCTTCTGGTTAGGACGCGAGGAGCCAGTTTCGCTGAGCATTGCGGAGAGGTGTTCGTGTCCAAACGTCAGAAACATGCCAGTGGGATAGGCTCTGCTAGTAGCCAATGGGATCGCTGGGATGGCCATCGGTGGGTCGACGCACTGCCATTTCTGCAGAGGAAGGCTCGTTATTCTCCGCTGCCGCTGTACTGGAGGTTAGATTGTGACCCAACTGTCTTTTTATTCTTTCCCACATACAAAATTTTGCAAGACGAAGCCCGTAAAAACCCTAAAGATGCGTGAAAGTACTTTGAGAAACTAATTAACGCATAAATCGTGTGCTGCAAATATTTAATATTTCGATTTGTTCTCATGTGTCTTACGTGTATTTTTACACTACTGGCCATTAAAATTGCTACACCACGAAGAAGACGTGCTACAGATCCGAAATTCGACCTACAGTAAGACGAAGCTAGATATGCAAATGATAAGCTTTTCAGAGCATTCACACAAGGTTGGCGCCGGTGGCGACATCTACAACGTGATGAAATGAGGAAAGTTTCCAACCGATTTCTCGTACACAAACAGCAGTTGACCGGCATTGTCTGGTGCAAAGTTGTTGTGATGTCTCGTGTAAGGAGGAGAAATGCGTACCATCACGTTTCCGACTTTGATAAAGGTCGGATTGTAGACCATCGCGATTGCGGTTTATCGTATCACGACATTGCTGCTCGCGTTGGTCGAGATCCAATGACTGTTAGCAGAATATGGAATTGGTGGGTTCAGGAGGGTAATACGGAACGCCGTGCTGGGTCCCAACGGCCTCGTATCACTAGCAGTCGAGATGACAGGCATCTTATCCTAATGGCTGTAACAGATCGTGCAGCCAAGTCTCGATCCCCGAGTCAACAGAAGGGGACGTTTGCAAGAGAACATCTGCACGGACAGTTCGTCGACGTTTGCAGCAGCATGAACTATCAGCTCGGAGACCATGGCTGCGGTACGCTTGACGCTGCATCACAGACAGGAGCGCCTGCGATGGTGTACTCAACGACGAACCTGGGTGCACGAATGACAAAACGTCATTTTTTCGGATGAATCCAGGTTCTGTTTACAGCATCATGATGGTCGCATCCGTATTTGGCGACATCGCGGTGAACGCACATTGGAAGCGTGTATTCGTCATCGCCATACTGGCGTATCACCCGGCCTGGTGGTATGGGGTGCGATTGGTTACACGTCTCGGTCACCTCTTGTTCGCATTGACGGCACTTTGAACAGTGGACGTTACATTTCAGATGTGTTACGACCAGTGGCTCTACCCTTCATTCGATCCCTGCGAAACCCTACATTTCAGCAAAATAATGCACGACCGCATGTTGCAGGTCCTGTACGGGCCTTTCTGGACACAGAAAATGTTCGACTGCTGCCCTGGCCAGCACATTCTCCAGATCTCTCACCAATTGAAAACGCCTGGTCAATGGTGGCCGAGCAACTGGCTCGTCACAATACGCCAGTCACTACTCTTGATGAACTGTGGTATCGTGTTGAAGCTGCATGGGCAGCTGTTGCTGTACACGCCATCCAAGCTCTGTTTGTGGTATCGTGTTGAAGCTGCATGGGCAGCTGTAGCTGTACACGCCATCCAAGCTCTGTTTGACTCAATGCCCAGGCGTATCAAGAACGTTATTTCAGCCAGAGGTGGTTGTTCTGGGTACTGATTTCTCAGGATCTATGCACTCAAATTGCGTGAAAATGTAATCACATGTCAGTTCTAGTATAATATATCTGTGCAATGAATACCCGTTTATCATCTGCATTTCTTCTTGGCGTAGCAATTTTAATGGCCAGTAGTGTATATGTAATGTTGTTGCTTTAATTTGAGGTGTAAGTGGTGCTGATGTTCAAGACCATAAAAGTGGGCTAAAGGCTGTGAGCTGACTGGGGAAGTTAACCTTGCATTACTGAGCAACTGTTTCACCAGGTATCCAGTCTAGCTTACCAAATTCCCAACCAGACTAACATTAATTATACTCTTTTAATTGTCATACGACAACCGGTGATATATATATATATATATATATATATATATATATATATATATATATATAAGAGAATTTAAATAGAAAGAAATAAATCAGTTTATATTTGGAAATTTATTTTAACATTGATCATTGAAATTTGAGCATATTAAACTTGATTCATAACTAAACTGGTGCCTTATTTAGGATAGTGAAAATGTGAGTTTGTAATCTTACGGAACACATCAAATAGGGAGCCAAGATTGGGAGACTACATACAACACTGCATTCATAAAATAACACACGAAGAACGGTGAAACATATGCAAGAGGAAATTAACCACAACCAACCGATTCAATTTTCATCCGAAGAAGTTACGTTCATAGCGCAATCCTGTCCGTCATGAAATTACCACACACTGGTATACTAAATTCATACTAACTCTCTGTGAAATCTTCCAGAAAAGAATATCTGAGGGCTACTTTGATGCTTACACCACATGCTTCACGTGGTCAATTTGGTTTACACAAAGAGTGCAACTCCACAATAATTTTGATAATTAAAATAAATTACATCGAAACGCAATTTACAAAAGAAAAACCCCGAACTGGTTACTATCGTCTTACTATTAACCTGATGGGTGAAACAATTGTATAAGCACGTGGTACTGGTCTCACAAAGTACACCCCACGTGGGTTGAATATAAAGAAAAGTTGCTATATTGAAAAATATTGTCAAGACGAGACGTTATAATCTCACGCACATTCGCATTTAAGATTGATGATCTTAGTTAGAGTTACTGATCAACACGTGGTTCCACTATACTCACAAAGTAGTGACAAAGCAACTACTGGAAGATATTCTGAACTTCACATTCGAAATACATTGCGTTGCAATTTAACATAACATTAGATATTTTAGAGCTAAACCTGAAATAAAGGTGATTTAATTTTCAGTTAGGCTGAACTTAAGAAATCCTTTGTCCTGCGGACTTAGCAGACACGCGCTTAGCTAGAGATCTTACCACTTCAGACGCTCGCCGCGGACAGTCTGCCCTGGGCTCCTACGGAGCGTGTTTCCCAAATACAAACGGAAGTGACCAGAGAAGCAGCTTCCTATACCAACATGACAAGGGATGGACAGGACCATACTAAGAATAGAAACCTCTCTGTTTCTAGAAAGCTTAGCTACCTGTTCTGACGTTGGTCCTACTGTTCTCTAGCAGACAGGCTTGTCTGTTACCATCTAGCATGCAAGTAGAAATACATTTGCTCATTCATTCTCTCACACAGAAGGGAAGGGGGATGACAGTATCTTATCATATACAGTATATAAAAGAAAGCGGATGTAGGTTCCGTACGTGACTGTGTGACATGAATTACATATAAACTGTGTTTTAAATGTTAGTAGTGTGACAGATCGTTCTTGTTTATGTGTAAAAGTAACACGTTTCACTGCTCAGTCTCCTCCCAGATAGTCAGAAACACCACAGTAAATTTAGAAGAGGAATTTATGCCGTAAATGACAACAGATTTAAGAAATTAACATGAAAGGAATCCAACAGAGACCTTTCATATAAGCTTCTGTTGCGTTTCACTAGTGTACCAATATTCGAACGTCAAGAAGTGGATTACCTATACCTACTCTGATACCTCCCCTAAAAAAACGGAGATTTTTTTCCTATTTACAATTTAGATTCAGACTAATTACCTGGTAAATATTAAAATGACTTCACAGCCTATGTGTTTCAAATTTTTGTTATTTTGACAACAAGATATGTTTTGATGGAATTAAATTTACTTTGAGTCATATGAGTCCCAATTTTGTCTTCGATAATTGTGTGCTTTGCTGAGTCCTGTACAGTATTTACTTCTGATAAAAAAATTTAATTTTACATAGTAACTTTAACACTACATTGTGAACAAAAGGTTAAGACACTGCTTGTAAATCTGTTTTGTTTCATTGATCTACGCTGTTATAGAGAACTGCATTTCTTGGTAATATAAATGTTTGATTTCACCTAATCTGAAGTAATGTGGAAGTTCCTTTTATTCGAAGATTTAATTGTTTATATAAAAAGTAAACATGGATACTGTTTAAATTGAGCTTCAAAAATGGTTCAAATGGCTCTGAGCACTATGGGACTAAACATCTGTGGTCATCAGTCCCCTAGAACTTAGAACTACTTAAATCTAACTAACCTAAGGAAATCACACACATCCATGCCCGAGGCAAGATTCGAACCTGCGACCGTAGCAGTCGTGCGGTTCCGGACTGAGCACCTAGAACCGCTAGACCACCGCGGCCGGCGAGCTTCGAAAAGTAGGATCTCATTGATCAATATTAAAAGGAAAATAGCTATAGATACAAAGAATTGTGTTAATTGTATAGCATTATTAAGTAAAACTAAGTTACTGTAATCTGATCAAGTAAGGCTATTCCAAAATTTTCGAAAAACTTATACAAAATCGCTCTGGAAGTCGTTATACATGAACTTTGGGACAAGGCGGAGTCGGTGTTGTTATACAGTATTTTCTGAAGTACCGACTAATGCTCGGTATTTACGTAGTGCATAGTGTTTCGCATTACTTGTCAATCAATGGCTGTAATTTATTAACTCATGGTAAATGTCTTTGTAAGATCTGCACCCAGAATTCTCCAACAAAATCACGTGATAATAACGTGATATTTGTGTATGAATCATACCCTTACCTTTATTTCGAACAATCATCGAAGAATTCGTTCGCTATTGAATAAATACTAGTGGAAGGGAAAGGTTATTCAAAACTGACTTTACTATGTCTGAAGACCTTTATTGTGAACTGTGAAACGGACTGAACGATAAAAATTCCAGCTTAAATAAACATCGAACTTTACAATATTATTCCATAGATCGAAAACAATAAATTACCGATAAATTCACAATGATTATTTTTTTAAAAATCATGTATTTAAACCTCAAATCCCATAAATATTACAATTACCGGTTCTGAATTGTTAGCAACCCAATCAGACAAACTGTTTATAAAGAAAGAGGAAGTGGGGCAGTGAAATACACTGGTTTGCAAGACAAAAGGACGAAATTAGTATACTACAGAAGATAAATGAAGGAAATACGGAATGACTATAAAAGAAATAACACTTTTATTCAAAGATAATATATACAATGAAGTCACACTATCTACCGACCTTTATCAAAGTCGGAAACGTGATGGAGCGCATTTCTCCTCCTTACGCTAGGCATCACAACAACGTTTCACCAGGCAACGCCGTTCAATTGCTGTTATGTATGAGAAATTGGTTGGAAACTTTCCTCGTTTCAGCACGTTGTAGGTGTCGTCACCGGGGCCAACCTTGTGTGAATGCTGTGAAAAGCTAATCATTTGCATATCACAGCATCTTCTTCCTGTCGGTTAAATTTCGCGTCTGTAGCACGTCATCTTCGTGATGTAGCAATTTTAATGGCCAGTAGTGTATATGGCGCCCGAATGTTGTAATGATACTGGTGTAAACTAAAATGAAACTATTGTATTATAAACGATGTATGTCCCTGATGGGCTCAATAATGCGGATCGCTGACTGTGCACTACCGCAGAGCCTAAGATACTGCATCTGGTCTGACATTGTAGTGTTGGAGCAAGAGAGCGCTTGGGGCACAGCGGTGGGTAGCTGTCTGTGAGGGAAAGGGGATGGAGTAGGCAGTTTTTGTGGTGTGCTCCGCGAAAGCACCACTTGTTATATTATAATGCATGAATTACATGTATTATTAGAAACATAAATGTGGAAGCAGGAGTCTTCTAGCAAGCAAGGTAAATATGTTAAATATTTATGACTTTTTTAAACAGATTTTATGTAAAGGCTAGTTAGATATTTCCCTTTTGTAATGTTTCTAAGATTTGTTAACACAGTTATACGTAATTTGATGATTTCTCTTTATTGCTCTTTTAGTGAGGTTAGATAAGACTTGCTGTATAAATCTCATTGTTTGTTACTCAATTAGTAAATAGGATGTAATTTTCTGAGTAATGTAATTTCAATTGTCAGATGTTTTGGAAAGCCAAACTTAACTTCGCATACCGAAATTAGTACCGTCTCCCTCTCCAGATCATATATTTTTCAAATATATTGAATTTTTCTTAAATGTTTTCGTTTATCAGCCAAAAGACTTTTATGTTCATTTCAAAGTAATACGTCCAGCGTTGTACACCGCTGAGCCTGTAGATAGTATATTTTGTTCTTCTTCATGAGATACCAGAATATATCGCATCCACCGTTGCTGCTTTAGAGGTGAGACAATTTTATCTATTTTTATGTGCACAGCGACCAGAGTTATCAGTTTTGAACAGCGCCAGACATTTAGTGCCTCAGGGGCTGAATGTATTTTGCAGTAACTGTATTTCTTTATTGCCGCGCGAGATAGCCGTGCGGTCTTGGACGTCTTGTCACGGCCCCCGTGGCTCCCCCCGTCGGAGGTTCGAGTCCTCCCTCGGGCATGGGTGTGTTGTCCTTCGCGTAAGTTAGTTTAAGTTAGATTAAGTAGTGCGTAGGCCTCGGAAACGATGACCTGAGCAGTTTGGTCCCATAGTCCGTATCATAAATTTCAAAAAAACTTTTTTATTGGTACTGGGAGTTGCACTGCCCAGTCAGTTCGTATAAAGTTTTTTGCTAACAATAACAAAGTACACCACTTGCTATTACAACACGGTACATAATAACTCCAGTTTTGTATGAGTTCCGAGTCTGCAGGCCACAAATGGCACATCGGGACCATCCGACCGCCGTGTCTTCCTCAGCTGAGGATGCCGATAGAAGGAGCGTGTGGTCAGCACACCGCTCTCCCAGTCGTTATGATGGCTTTATGTGACCAGAGCCGCTGCTATTCGGCTCAATTGGCATCACGAGGCTGAGTGTACCCCGAAAAATGACAATAGCGCATGACGACCCGGAAGGTCACCTATCCAAGTGCCCGCCACGCACAACAGCGCTTAACTTCGGTGATCTGTCAGGAACCGGTGCATCCATTGCGGCCAGGCCGTTGCCCTGTTCCGAGTTTAGGCCTTCATTTAATGCACTACAAAGTAAAATTTTAAAGAACATTACAACATTTGGGTGTGAAATACACCTAGCCTGAACAAGTGTAGTAAAAAAACAAACATGAAAATACAGTAGGCAAAAATCTGAACCTAAACACTTTTATCCAGATCAGAGAGCCATGCGATTGCTGCCTGAGAAGTGGAGTGCAGCTCCATTATGCTACCTGGAAACGATCTGCCGGGGCGCTCATTTGGGATGTAGTCCATGAAATGATTCGGTGCTCCTCAATTGCACTCTGGCGAGCTTTCCATACGCTATTTGAACAACATGTCTCGACATCTCCCAGTGTCTACTCTAAACCAGTTCAAGCGGCTCCACATTTGGCTGAGTAGATCCATTCTCGGAGTTCTGTCTGCTGCTTGTGAGATAATGCTCAAGTTCCTAATTCCATTATTATGGACAACATGCTCACTCCATTTGGCAATAATGTCACAGTTGTTCTCCAGATCAGTGTCTCTCTAGATAGGGCGACGAGACATAAGACAATTTGGTGGAGGAGGGTGTAATGTTTTCTGGATGGGGTGATAATTTTCCTGGCTGGTTACTTCCAACCACTCCTTTTCAGCCGTGGCCGTTCTGCGGGATTCTTCCATCTCGAGCGTCGAAACGTTCCCTCTCTTTCCACTGACCTCAACGCTCAGTGCCTTTGGCGAGGTGTCAAATGTAATGTTTACTGGCGTATCTGACCAGCCTCTTAGACATAAATAGTGTCCATCTGCTTAGGGAAGCGCGATCTTTTACCGACATCCTGTTTGTCTTCCATCAGTCATGTACGCTGGTCTGTTTGACTATGACTAAGGTATCCTGCGCACTCTTCTCATTATGATCTGACATATAATTAAATTTAAATAAATTAATGTAAGAATATTTAGCACTGACGGATGTATAGAAGAGGTGTTGCAAGATCCAGGATCATGAGGTGAAATCGGTCTGGAAAAAAATCGTTCAAATGGCTCTGAGCACTATGGGACAACTGCTGAGATCATCAGTCCCCTAGAAGTTAGAACTACTTAAACCTAACCAAACTAAGGACATCACACACATCCATGCCCGAGGCAGGATTCGAATCTGCAACCGTAGCGGTCGCGCGGTTCCAGACTGTAGCGCCTAGAACCGAATCGGTCTGCAAATCTAAATACTTGGGGTCGTACATACAGAGGGATGGAAGACTGGAAAGCGAGATACAACACCGAATAAATTGCGGTTGGAACAACTGCAGGAAAATGAGTGTTGTTTGACAAGAAGGTGAGCATTGGGTTGAAAGGGAAAGTGTACAAGTCGGTGGTAAGGCCTGCTATGATACACGGGGCAAAGACATGGCCAGTCACAGGAAAGGAAGATGGAAGTGGCGGAAATGAGGATGCTGAGGTGGATGTGTGGGGTAACAAGGAAGGACAGGATTAGAAATGAATTTGTTAGAGGAGCTGTGAAAGTGGGACCCACGGGGGAAAAGATACAAGAGAGCAGACTAAAATGCTTTTTTATTCCAGTCTCTGATCACAAATGAATTCTTTAGACGATGACCGGTTTCATTCTGTAATGACCATCTTCAGATCTTTTTTACACTGTGTCCTAAAGTGATACGGCCATAATGGCATCGTCGAAACATCTTTTTTATCCCATGTCCTAAAGTGAAATGGCCATAATGGCATCGTCAAAACATATGGCCATATAATTTTAGGCCATGGTGTAAAAAAGATCTGAAGATGGTTATTACAGACTGAAACCGTTCATCGTCTAAAGAATTCATTTGTGATCAGAGAATGGAATAAAAAAGCATTTTATAGTATTGGATCACTGTTTGTACAGGCGATTATGTCACAGTTGGTGAGAGCAGACTAAGGTGGTACGGACACTTACAGAGAAAAGGGGAAGAGTATATCGGAAACAGAGTTGAAGATATAAAGATTGAAGGAGCGAGAAGGAGAGGAAGACCGAAGACGAGGTGGAACGATAGGATATCTGGGGACCTAAGGGAGAAACGATGGAAGAAGGAAGAGGCAATGGATAGAGAACTATGGAGGAGAAGGATCCAGAAGAGCGACACTACGTGACGTGGGACAAGGCGACGATAAAGAAGAAGAAGGTATAATTAAATTTATTAAAATTGTCTACGGTCGCAACAACCAGTACGTAGGTACATTTTCCAGTACACTACGCAAATACAGAATAATTTATCGGCATAAAACCGATCCAACCCAGCTTAATCAACGATTTTGAATTGACAATTAAAGCCAAGAACACCTTTCTAATATTCGGTCGATACCTTCGGCATTTGACTGCGCAGCGTCAGCGGCGAGGGAGGGTTAGTGACACGAGAGCGTTTAGCGTGACGCCTGAGTGAGCGTCTGATAATGGCGCCGGCGGCAGAGCCATTCATCTGCTCCGTCAGCCGGGCCCGCCGTTCACACAATGGCCCGATTACTCACAGCTCTTAATGAGGCGCCGTATTAAAGGAGCAGCGTGAGCTAACGGAACGGAAGGGAACCCTGTAATGTGACGCATGCTTGAACAGCTCAGTTAGCGGGCCTGCCCTCCGCACGCTGTTTAGTCAGGCCAGCCTGCAACACACGGACGCGGCGAACTCGGAACACTGGCTGCATACTGCCCAGGCACCACTCACACGGAACGGGCTAGTCGCGTTGAGCTTGTCCGTAATTCCGCCGCTGATTGAGTCATCAGCCACTACGGCATCTCACTCGCATCTAAGCATTAGTGGCCTCGATTTCTGCTCTGGCACTGAATATTTATTTCGTGTTGTCTTCTCTTTCGTCTGTTTCGATTTCGTCAGGACCAAAATAAAACACCATCCTCTACAGCGACGATTGTTCCTGTTTTGTCATTAATCTAAATTATTTTTAAAAAACTGTATTTTAACGATTCTGTAAGACTTGTTGTATCAAGGAAAAGAAGTGAACCAGGGGAACAATGCTCCTATAAGAGCCAAATTCTTGTCAGGGTGGACGTAGGCTTATGAAATAGGTACATACACTATGCGATCAAAAGTATCCGGACTCCCCCAAAACCATACGTTTCTCATATTGGATGCATTATGCTGCTACCTACTGCCAGGTACTCCATATCAGCGACCTCAGTAGCCATTACACATGGCGAGAGAGCAGAATGCCAGCGTGTGTAGTGCCAACGGTAAAATTCGGAGGCGGTGGTGTTATGGTTTGGTCGTGTTTATCATGGAGGGGGCTTGCACCCCTTGTTGATTTGCGTGGCACTATCACAACACAGGCCTACATTAATGTTTTAAGCACCTTCTTGCTTTCCACTGTTGAAGAGCAATTCGGGGATGGCGAGTGCATCTTTCACCTCAATCGAGCTCCTTTTCATAATCACGGCCTGTGGCGGGGTGGTTACACGACAATAACAACGCTGTAATGGACTGACCTGCCCAGAGTCCTGACCTGAATCCTACTGAACACCTGTGGGATGTTTTGGAACGCCAGCTTCGTGCCAGGCCTCACCGTCCGACATCGATACCTCTCCTCAGTGCCGCACTGCACTCCGTGAAGAATGGGCTGCCATTCCGCAAGAAACCTCCCAGCACCTGATTGAACGTACGCCTGCGAGAGTGGAAGCTGTCATCAAGGCTATGCGTGGGCCAACACCATATTCAATTCCAGCATTACAGATGGAGGGCGCCACGAACTTGTAAGTCATTTTGACAGGTGTCCGGAACCTTTTGATCACATAACGTATAGTGAAAATTGTAAATTTTAATGTATTATTCAAGGCATAAGTGATATATCGATTACAAAGAAGTACGTGTGAAAGAACGCTGCGTGGCAGCTATCGCTGAGACAGAGTATGTGTAACAAAGAACTTATTCTAGGTCGCGCAGTAGTAGGTAGTTGTTGCTCAGGAGTAGCACGAGTAGCCCGCCAGAGGCTGGCAGTGTCTGTTGCGATGCTCCGGAGTGGGCAGTCGCTTAGTATTAAATATTCAGTATAATAATTTCAGTGTTGTGTACTAATGCTTTATGGAAGAAGTAAGATTTGAAGAAAAATTAATTAAGAAAATGCTACAAATATTATTATGAAATTTTGATGAATCATCTTTCACATATTGTTACATCGATCTACAATAAGGAAATCAATATTCTTGTACTTACGCCCTATGCTGTGGAACGGTTTTGAATGAGGCCAGCTATGTATACAACCCCAAGCTTTTTATTGTATTTTTTTGTATAGATCATTTGTTTGCGTAAATGTACATTTTGTGATATGGCTTAACAACTAGAAATAAGTTTCACAGTATAGTAAGACTTTCAAGTAAGATATTACATTCGTTCCCCTCAGTCATGTTCCGCACCTAATTCCAAGTCGTTTTTATTTAAACAAATTCTAAATGTGTCCCAGTCAAATATCTTGCATTTTGGATTTTGAAACTGTAGTTAGTTTAGTAGTGCTGAGGGCAGAACGACGCGTTATCCAAGGCGACACCAATAGGAGGTAAGAAATTTATTTCACACAGTTTATGGATTTTCGCATAGGGACAACTTTTGTACTTATTCAGATGTACGGAGCTGTAGTAAGATCGGATAGATCTGTATGTACTTACCTCTAATTTTTCATTATCGCCCACAGGTTTTAATTAGTTTGGGTTTATTGGTGCTGCTTTCTTGCTAGTAGATAGATTGTTTAAAACAAAGTCAGGTAAATATACAGATGCATGTAATCAGATACGCAGCCTGCACACCACTTGAATAACTGTTCTGTTGTTAGACATAAGTATCAAACCTTACTTTAGACGTAAACGTTACACTAGACATATACGTTACACACTTTTTATGCTGAGAAAGATGGAGGCAGTGGCAGCGGGAAAGAAACGGAAAAGTAGTTGTGGTATAGAAAGAGCGAAGGAGACAATGGCAGTGTGAGGGAAAGAGAGGGATATAGTGCCAGTGCTAGAAAAAGATCAAAGAGGCAGTGCCAGTGGGTGACGAATAAAAAGACGAAGAAAGTGGAAGTGGGTGAGAGCCAATGAAAATAAGAGAAAATGTTATGACACTGAGGTACGAGAGATAGTGACAGTGAGGGGAGACAGCAGTAATTGGAAGGAATAAACGACATACTAGCAGTAAGAGAGAGCAGAAGGGCAGCTGTAACATAGAGAGGAGACAATTGTAGTATGACAAAACGAAGGAAACTGTGATTTTAAGATAGACAATAGTGACAGAAAGACGCTAAGAGATAATGACATCGAGTTGGGCTAATTGAGTGAGTGAGAATGGGCAAACGGGAGTGAATGGGTATGAATGATTTACAGCGATGGATTTATGGTTGAGAGCAAGTTACAGTTGGGGGAGGTTGTGCGAGTGAGAGGTAATTTCCATGTTAAAACCGGGCAAATCTTAGCATGCCAAAATATTTTGGGGAAATTTTTAAAGGTGCTGAGGAAGGTGGAATGAGGCAGCTGGTACCCTACTGTTCATCCGCAGTCTTTTAAATAAACAGGAGCATATTTGCCTTTTTGTGCTCCGTAGGAACATTTTTCCGCTGATTCATAATCATGATCAGAAGCATGACATCCACTTTGCCATCAAGGTCCCCTGTAACTTTTCCGTACACTGTAGTTTTCCGCTTCATGTTATGTAGTGAAGTTCTGTCTACACCTTATGTAGCAACATCTTGTCAAGGGCCATCACACCAACAATAATGCGTTCTCTGAGCTGTTCCAGTGTAACGCAAATGGTAAGGCCACAAGGCGAGTAGGTCAGGCGACTTCATCACTGCGTCGTTTACGTTGCGACGAACATCGATGTTCCAATGATGGGTTGCCCGAGCTTGTTGGAAGATGAAGTTCTCGGGGTCACCAGTCAGTTGTGGAAGTAATCACATCTGCCACATATCAGTATACCAGCTATCCGCCACAATGTTCTTACAGAAGGAAAAAGGCTCATACGGTTTCGTCTGTAACAATCAGAGAAAACAGTTACCTTCGGCGAATCTCCTCCGTGGGCCAAAATTTTATGAGGATTTACAGTGCTCCACATTCTCAAATTGTGGCAATTAACCTTTCTAGATAAATGGAAGGTTGCTTCGTCGCTGAACATCAACTTGGAGGTGAAATGTTCATTCTCAAGTGCTTGCTGCATTCTGATGCAAAATGAAGGTGTTGGCAGGCAGCTATCTTCCGGTATTAATTCTTGCACGAGCTGCAGACAGTACGGTTCCTTAAACTAACCGCCATCGTAAAATCTTCTACATATCTTGCTGCGGTATTCCGTGTTATGGCTTGTCATATCGTTGATTTTTTTTTTCTGGACCGGTTACGAAACTTTCCTTCACCCTCTCTACTGCTGCATCAGGCACATCTGGTAGACCAGTACTTCACCATTTGCAGAGACAAACGAGTGTCCATAGCTTGTCGATATCAACGCATAATGCTCGGGTTACACAGCGGTTCTTTTCCATAAATCCTTCTGAAGGAGCGCTGCACTGTTGTAACAGATAAACATCTCGCATTTTCTATACACGAAACTTCTTTTCTTGCTTTGCACAATTTTCTCAAAGCATGGTAAGGCCAGCTGATGAGCACAACGCAAATCCGGTGATGTTACGGCTCTATTAATTCATCAGTCATATTTATACACGCAGTACTTTGGAAAATATAAAACTCTGAAAAAGAATATCTCATTTACAGTAGCCCTATATTTTCCTGATTTGGACAATCTGCTGATATATGCCTGCGTTCTAAGGCAATTTTCCTGTATTCTGAAAGGGCAACATACTGTATAAGAGATTTTATTGAAAGACAAGAGGAAACATTTTGTCGAAAGTATGGATAAATGTCTCAAGAATACAGCTTCTATTTGTTATGAATCAGATTTTCGACGATGGTTGGAATGAAAACAAAATGAAGAAACTGAACGTGTTGGAGCATGAACTAGACGCGTATTGGCCGATATAAAACCGAAATAATAAAAAATAGATATTGCATCAGTCATCTCATGTACTTGTTACTCCTTAGTTTAATAAAAAACAGCAAAAACGCTGTTTTTCTTAAACATAAATGTTAGGCAGTCACGTTAAGAATAGAAATATTGCTTTTTTCAGTCTTAACTCATAAAACTTGGTAACCACAGGTGAAGACGCACAGGCATCGACCAACAAAGCTATTTGAGGATTTGATACCTGGCTAGAATGGCAGCTCCAACTTGTAATGCCGGAAATGCATATCCTCCTATTTCCATCTATTGTACTATAAATTATTTCCTTATTTTGTTACCTGAAGATATGACATTTCTGTGTATTTATATATTGTAATTGTTTAACTATTTGTATATATATATATATATATATATATATATATATATATATATTTATGTCGATGTATAATTGTTTTGTTTGGTAAATATTATTTGTATTTTTACGTTGGGTCTGGCCTAGGGAAAACTATGCTATCGAACGACTACATCGATAGGTCATATGGAGAACCTTAGTGTTTAGGATCTTTGGTAGTGTGAACTCTGCCGCATGGAGCGCGGGCAGAGAGACGCTGTCGGGCGTAGGGCGGTGGAGCAGGTGTGACGCTCCCGCGATTTGCGGCGCTTTAGGGGTTTGGCAGCATGTAATTGCGCTCGACTTGCTATGATAGTTTCTGATACGGTGTCGCGGACGGGAAGCATTAGCTGGCGCGCATGAAGAGCCCGTTTCGCCTGGTGACCGTGTCGAGAAGAAGGCGCGCCAACATCCAGTTTCTGTAACAGCGACGGCCGACAATGAGTGACTGTCGCCACCTCGCCGATCGACGACTGCAAACCTTCAATCAACCAAGAAGGAAGACTAAAAGCACGTAAAGTTTTAGAACTGTATGGCAGACCTCAGCTTTTTCAAACTGTTGCATCACAAAAATACAGCAAGTTAGCATGAACCTCTGTATTAAAGTAATATCATTCCATTTCACTGCTTTAATTTCAAAGTTCGGTTAAAGTGTTCATAGCTGGCTACAATATTTAGATTACACAAGCAGAAATTAAGAGTGGGAGTTTTGTTACCATATTTTAGCTTAACTGTGACTGCAGCTCAGCTTGGTACCTACTAAATTTTACTATTGTTAATTGTTCAGAATAATTTAATTCAAGTTCAAAGTTAAATCTCTTATTTCTAAATTGCGTAGATTCAAGTAGCTTTTGAAATGATTGTTGAGGTAACCCAAGATTAACCTTATTATTGAATTTCGTAGTGCTTCAGAAACAAAGTTAACTATTAATTTCAGTCACTAAATTAACTTTCAATTTTCCGGTTTTATTAATTCTTTTGCTAAATTAAGACAGAGTGTAGCGAAATTTATTACTTCTGACAAACATTCAGTTTTCACACAACACGTGTCAACCTTCAGTTGCCACGCTTTTAGTGCTAATTATATGTGCATTAATGTTTCATTTTCAGTTATTATAGTAGTTGTCAATAGGACTGGCGACCGTAATTTTCCCCAAATCTCAAATATCTAATTAACGCCAATTAATTGTTAACGTAACGACCGCACATTTACTTTCTTTATTAATTTTACCCTTTTCTCAAAATTAATTTCCACCAATTTGATGAGCATTTTTCCTTTCATTTAGATGTAATCCTTTCCTCCTTGTTTACCGACAAATTAACTTCGGTGACGATTGCTTTTCCCAAATTTCCATTAGATGCACGCGGTTCAATTTTTCACTGTCATTAAGGTCGATAAGTGAGGGGGAGGTTACACGTGGCGACCTGGTGACAGGACAATCTTCGGACTTGAGGTTGTTCTGGGCACGAATTTCGCATTGTGCAAATCTCATAAGAAAGTAATTGGTACGAACAGGTAGTTATGTCAACGAGAATAAGTAGTGGGAGAAATCCTAATTGGATTTGAGATTTGGCATTTACATTGAAAATTATTAAAATGAGTGAAGGCAACAATTACCAAAATTTGGTAGACTTGGGTACGAAACAATCGGTCGAACAGTGGGAAACGCTCACCGCGGAACCCATTGTTCAGGGGCAGGCGGCTAGCATGAAAGACGCGACCGCCGAAACGCGACAAAGAGCAGAAATGGAATTCCAAACTTTAGAAAATGTGTCGAAATCGAAAGTGAATATCAAATCTGAACCCCTTGGTGACGAATACGGGGGGACAATTAGAGAGGCACCCGCTACGAAAGTAAAACCGCTGGTTTCCTGGAATTTAACTGATTTATTGAGCCGGCCGTTGTGGCCGAGCGGTTCTAGGCGCTACAGTCTGGAACCGCGCGACCACTACGGTCGCAGGTTCGAATCCTGCCTCGGGCATGGATGTGTGTGATGTCCTTAGGTTAGTTAGGTTTAATTAGTTCTAAGTTCTAGGCGACTGATGATTTCAGAAGTCAAGTCCCATAGTGCTCAGAGCCATTTGAACCATTTTTTTGATTTATTGAATGTTTTGATTAACGAAATCAAGGCTCAGTCTAGCAAGATAGAAACTCAATCGGCAGAAAGTAAAGCTCAGACTGCCAAGCAAGAAGCTCAGTCTGCCAAGCAAGAAGCTCAGTCTGAAAAAATTGACAGGAAGCTAGACAATCAGAACAAAGCTATTAATGTTGTTAACAATAATGCTCGAGTTGTTAACACAAAAGTTGATAAAATCAAAGAAGATATTGTTGTTATTAGTACCGAAATCGGTAATCTCAAACAGGAAATGATAGGCGTTCAGGCGGAAATTGCGAGCGTAAATACTCGTTTTGATTCCGAAATTAGCAGAATCGAGAAAAGTTTAGGAGAAGCAGTTGCTCCAATCATCCAGAATAAGGTGACGGAACAAATTCAATTAGTGAAAAAAGAGGACCAACAGAAGGTGGAAACTTTAAAGGCTTTAGTGTCCGAAGTAGATATTAAAGTGACGAAGCAGGCTGATACCTGCGAAGAAAAAAATAGGGAAGTGGAAACGCTTGCGACAACCACTTGCCAAGTAATTACGAGAGTGTCGGAATTAGAAAAGAAACTTGACGAAAAACAGAGCTATGTGCCAATCTGTGCACATAGTTCGGAATTGTTGACGAAAGAGGAGCGGTTCGACCCCTTGAAAAAAGGCGGTTTACACGCGACGGATTCCATTAAAAATTGTGAAAGAGTTTTACCCAGATCATGGACTAATGAGAAAAAAAATTAATGCGGTTATTAACGTGTTGGCTGGTGATGCCAAGCGTTGGGGCTTAAACCTCAACATTACGAACCTGACTTTTGACGAGTTAAAAAATTTGTTTCTGGCTGAATACTGGTCAGAGCAAAAACAACAAAGTCTCTGGCGCGAATTTGTCGTATCGAGGCCTTTCGATGCGAATTCGCGTGGCTCGATTAAGGAGTTTTGCGAGGGCTGGATCCGCAAGTTGGAATATTTGCGTGATCGCCGCACGGAATCCGAAATAGTATGGGAACTCTACAAGAAGCTTCCAGATGATACAAAACACTACGTAGGTAGCAATTATAAGTTTCTTTGGTAATTTTAAGAGAAAAGTAAAACGAAAACAATCTAAAAATGGCTAGGTGTTATTGAAGTCCAGAAAACCTCCAATCCCTGAGTATTTAACGAATCGAATTACTACGTATAAAACAGTTTCAGTCGTCTGATTAATTTATAATTGCGTCATTGTGTTAAATATTTGACGCTTACTATGTAAAACATTTATGGCTAAACAGTTACGAACCTGACTACCTACATTTATGGTAAAACCAAGTTATGTTGTTTTATTAGTTTTGCATTATTCGTCGACAGACTAATGAAAAGTGAAAATCAACCTTCGTAAGTTGGCCCCGTTTTAAGAAATTTTGTGTCTTCATATCTCCTAAAATGTGTGTCCCACGAAGATATAATTCCGCAGATGTATTCAGTGGTATATGTGGATACTGTCTGCAAAACGTGTTGCGAACCGCGTTTTTAGCAAGGAAGTAATTAATTAAAACATCCTGTCCGATGATGAAGTTTTCCTGCACGAACAGCAAAAATGTGATCAACTCTTTCCTTTCATTATTTTCTTTATTTTGTGTGTGTGTGTGTGTGTGTGTGTGTGTGTGTGTGTGTGTGTGTGTATGGGGGGGGGGGGGAACTTTCGAAATAGTTTGACATCAGGTGTAAAGTTTGTTGAAAGTCACTAAGTGCTCTCATTTTCAAATTCTGGATTCATATAGTCTGAGTAATTTGCGAGCGAGGAGCTTCAATTTCTAATTTAATACCTGAGTTGTTGCGTCGATCCTTTAATGTACGAGGGGCGTTCAACAAGTAATGCAACACATTTCCTGGTGAAAGCAGGTTGGTTTTATTCGGGATTCCAATACAACATATTATTCCCCACACTTTTGGCTACGTAACCCTATTTTTCAACATAATCTCCGTTCAATGCGATGGCATTACGCCATCTTACTGGGAAGGCTGTATGCCGACATGGTACCACTACGCTGGTGCGAGTGCATCCTCCATTTGCCAAACAGATAGAAGTCAGAAGGGGCGACATCCATGCTGTAAGATGGGTTAAGAAGAACAGTCAAATGAAGTTTCATGAGCTTCTCTTGGATGCGCAAGTTTGCGTGAGGTCTGGTCTTGTCACGCAGAAGGAGAAGTTCGTTCGTATTCTTGTGGCGACGAAAGCACTGCAGTCGTTTCTTCAATTTCTTGAGGGTAGCATAATACGCTTCCGAGTTGATAGTTGCACCATGAGGGAGGACACCAAACAGAATGACCCCTTCAGAGTCCAAGCAGACCGTCGCCATGAGTTTACCCACTGAGGGTGTGGCTTTGAAATTTTTCTTCGGTGGAGAGATGTGAAGCCATTCCATGGATTGCCGTCCTGTTCTGGGTTCAAATTAATGAACCCATGTTTTGTTTAATAGTCTGTGAGGATAATCGACAAAAAAGTCCCTATGGGAAGGTGAGCAAAGCAAGACAGAATGGTAGAGACACCCCCCATCCACGTTAAGAAATAAATAACATGATGACGGACCTGTCAAACGTACGTGGAAACTTCTGAAAGGCACAACATCGTTCTTATAACCTTGCACGCATAATCATAATCCGCAAACACATGTTCACAAGCACATTGCAACACCAATGATGGTGAATATACTTTTCGATTTCAAGCGTTGAAACTAATGATGCTGTCAAAATTATGAGAGTTTGCTGCTTTCATAACTCTGCTGCGTTACACTTGATCTTTTCAAAATTATTTTTCCTCTATCATAGTTTCTTGCAAGTTATGCTAAAGCGAAGTGTGAACACTAATCTCAACAAATTATTATTTTATTGTTAATATATTTGAAAGCAGTTCATTACAAATGTCTTCCAAATTATTTGTCTTTAAGCGAAATATTAGTCGCTGGTATGGAAGCAATGTGGCGTTGGTAGGCCGCTGTAGCGAGATGGCACCACAACTGCACACCAAGTTACCTAGTTCCAGTAAATTCCGGGGAGGCAGGCGATGAGATAGGACGCCACATTCAGTCACATCTCAAAAGTGTTCGATCGGGATCAGAGGGACCAGCACATCAACTGGAACTCGACACTGTGTTCCTCAAACGACTCCATCACACTGGTGGCGTTATGATGTGTCGCATTATCTCGTTGAAAAATGCCACTGCCGTTTGGAAACATGATAGTCTTTAAGGAGTATACGTGGTCTGCAACCAGTGTACGATATTCCTTGGCCGAACACGAGCTCCACTGACCTCACGAATGCCCACGTGAATGTTCCGCTGAGCATAACGGAGCCGCCATCAGCTATTCTCCTTCCCGCCGCACAGATGTCCAGGAGCTATCCTACTGGAAGACAACGAATTCGCGCCCTTCCATCAGCATGACGAAGAAGGTATCGTGATTCATCAGACCATGAAACGCTCTGCCACTGCGCCAACGTCCAGTGCCGATGCTAACTTGCCTATTCCAGTCGCAGCTGCCGATGTCGTGGTGTTAACATTGGCACAGTCATGGATCGTCGGCTGCCGAGACCCATCACTGGGATTGTTCGATGCACTGTGCGTCCAGACAGTCTTGTTTTCTGCCCAGAATTTAAGCCGGTGTTAGTTACGCCATAGTTTGCCGCCTGTCCTGTTTTACCAGTCTAGCCATCCTACGACATCAAATATTTGTAACGAGGGGCTGCCGCCCAACGCTGCAACGTCCGGAAGTGGTTTCACTTGGTTGCGCCACGTGCTGAAGACACTCACCACAGGACTCCTCGCACAACCGAAAAGTCGTACAGTTTACAAAATGCTCGCACTGAGCCACTGGGCCATCACAATCTGCCCTAGGTCAAACTCAGATAGATCGCGCGCCTTATACATTTTACGTGCGAACAGCACGCTCACTGATACTATAAGCACAGTGCGTGTATCTGGCTCGCTGTCATTCCTCGCCTGGTGACGCTGATATTGCCTGGACGGGTTTATTTTTTAATTTTTTTTAATTTTTTTGTCATCAGTCTACTGACTGGTTTGATGCGGCCCGCCACGAATTCCTTTCCTGTGCTAACCTCTTCATCTCAGAGTAGCACTTGCAACCTACGTCCTCAATTATTTGGTTGACGTATTCCAATCTCTGTCTTCCTCTACAGTTTTTGCCCTCTACAGCTCCTTCTAGTTCCATGGAAGTCAGTCCCTCATGTCTTAGCAGATGTCCTATCATCCTGTCCCTTCTCCTTATCAGTGTTTTCCACATATTCCTTTCCTCTCCGATTCTGCGTAGAACCTCCTCATTCCTTACCTTACCAGTCCACCTAATTTTCAACATTCGTCTATAGCACCACATCTCAAATGCTTCGATTCTCTTCTGTTCCGGTTTTCCCACAGTCCATGTTTCACTACCATACAATGCTGTACTCCAGACGTACATCCTCTGAAATTTCTTCCTCAAATTTATATCGACAATAGATTGGTGTTCATAATGTTCTGGCTCATCAGTGTATTATAAATGATAATGGCAACCTTACAACTTCGAAGCATAGAAGAATATTAAATTGTACTTTACAGAATGAATAATATAGAACGAGCTCACATAACATGTCATAGCGACAAGCAAGATCGTAAGAGATGGAAAAGAGCTACCGTGGTACAACAACCGAGTTAGGAAACTGCTACGGAAGCAAAGGGAACTTCACAGAAAACATAAACATAGCAAAAGCCTTGCAGACAAACAAAAATTACACGAATCGAAATGTAGTGTGAGGAGGGCTATGCGAATGGCGTTCAACAAATTAGAAAGTAAAGTTCTATGTACTGACTTGGCAGAAAGTCCTAAGAAATTTTGGTCTTATGTCAAAGCGGTAGGTGGATCAAAACATGTCCAAACACTCTGTGACCAAAATGGTACTGAAACAGTGGATGACAGACTAAAGGCCGAAATTTTAAATGTCCTTTTCCAAAGCTGTTTCACAGAGGAACACTCCACTGTACTTCCATCTCTAGATTGTCGCACAGATGACAAAATGGTAGATACCGAAACAGATGACAGAGGGATAGAAAACAATTAATATCGCTCAAAAGAGGAAAGGCCGCTGGACCTGATGGGATACCAGTTCGATTTTACACAGAGTACGCGAAGGAACTTGCCCCCCTTCTTGCAGCGGTGTACCGTAGGTCTCTAGAAGAGCGCAGCGTTCCAAAAGATTGGAAAAGGGCATAGGTCATCCCCGTTCCCAAGAAGGGAAATCGAACAAATATGCAGAACTATAGACCTATATCTCTAACGTCGATCAGTTGTAGAATTTTGAAACACTTATTTTGTTCGAGTATAATGAATTTTCTGGAGACTAGAAATCTACTCTGTAGGAATCAGGATGGGTTTAGAAAAAGACGATCGTGTAAAACTCAGCTCGCACTATTCCTCCACGAGACTCAGAGGGCCATAGACACGGGTTTCCAGGTAGATGCCGTGTTTCTTGATTTCCGCAAAGCGTTTGATACTGTTTCCTACAGTCGTTTAATGAACAAAGTAAGAGCATACGGACTATCAGACCAATTGTGTGACTGGATTGAAGAGTTCCTAGATAACAAAACGCAGCATGTCATTCTCAATGGAGAGAAATCTTCCGAAGTAAAAGTGATTTCAGGTGTGCTGCAGGGGAGTGTCGTAGGACCGTTGCTATTCACAATATATATAAATGACCTTGTGGATAACATCGGAAGTTCACTGAGGCTTTTTGCAGATGACGCTGCAGTATATCGAGAGGTTGTAACAATGGAAAATTGTACTGAAATGCAGGAGGGTCTGCAATGATTTGACGTATGCTGCAGGGAATGGCAATTGAATGTCAATGTAGACAAGTGTAATGTGCTGCAAATACATAGAAAGAAAGATCCTTTATCATTTAGCTACAAAATATCAGGTCAGCAACTGGACGCAGTTAATTCCATAAATTATCTGGGAGTAGGCATTAGGAGTGATTTAAAATGGAATGACCATATAAAATTAATCGTCGGTAAAGCAAATGCCAGACAGATTCATTGGAAGAATCCTAAGGAAATGCAGTCCGAAAACAATGGTTCGCCAACTGCTTGAATACTGTTCACTGGTGTGGGATCCGTACCAGATAGGGTTGATAGAAGAGGTAGAGAAGATCCAACGGAGAGCAGCACGCTTCGTTTCGGGATCATTTAGTAATCGTGCAAGCGTTACGGAGATGATAGAGAAACTCCAGTGGAACACTCTGCAAGAGAAACGCTCAGTAGCTCGTACGGGCTTTTGTTGAAGTTTCGAGAACATACCTTCATCGAGGAGTCAAGCAGTATATTGCTCCCTCCTACGTATATCCCGCGAAGAGACCATGAGGATAAAATCAGAGAGATTAGAGCTCACACAGAGGCATACCGAAAAATCTTTCTTTCCACGAACAATACGAGACTGGAATAGAAGGGAGAACCGATAGAGGTACTCAAGGTGCCCTGGGCCACACACCGTCAGATGGCTTGGGGAGTATGAATGTAGATGTAGATGTAGATGTAGATGTAGAAGCGTAAAGATTGAGTGGATGTAGTACAAAGAAAATGTAGATATTGTAGCAGAGGAAAGACAGCACGAACTATAGATTATACGAATCGCAACAGGGAAGAGTGACGAACGCAAGTTACATTAGGCCCACACAGAATGTAAAAAAACTGAATTTTAATAGACTAAGTGTGAGTATTTCAACAGAAGGTAAAGTGTTACTTCTGAACTCTGGTATGGGCCTTTACTTGCCATTTTGAGGGACTTAGTCCGTCGACATAACAGCTTTTAGCCCAGGACTACTTCTCTGTATTTTTGGCTTACAATAGTCATAAAGGCATATCTCAGTCGCACGGTTAAATGATACAGTTAATTGCGTCGAGTCTCTCTCTCTTTCTTTTCCTCTCTGTCTGTCCCTCGTCATATTCATGGCCTTTGAGCTGTGTTAAATAACCAGGAACCGCTTTCTGGTGCCTTGAGCCAAGAGACATCTGCAAAGCCGCCCCCGCTCAGCAGTTGGAGAACTCGATAAAGGAGGGCAGACAGTTCCGCGCCAAAGGGAAGCTGCTGCTTGTTATGCAGTGCGGGGGGAAGGCACAAGTCGGAATGGCAGCAGTTTCATTTCTCTTGTCTGCCCACGCAGGCTTTTCACTTTCCCAGGGGGAGATACAGTCAGGGACTCGAACGGCCAGGGAATATCTCGCGTTGATTGCCCATTACGAAATTAATGTTCTGAACGACAATGCAGTTTTATCCACTACTAAAATCCGCCTGCATGAGTCCTGGTTTTCGTGAAGATTTCTAATCTACATCCGAATTCACATCTGTAGCCCGTATGTCTCCATACGGTACATTGCGGAGGGTGCTTTACGCACCACTATCAGTCACACCACTCAGTCGCAGCACCCCCACCCCAGCAACTTTTGTGCTGTGGTCGCGAGTCATAAGAGAGGAAAATAATCATCCGTAGCCCGTCGTGTGACCTGAAATCTCTCTAACTGCATAGTCGTCGTCTTTGGGCAAAAAGTACTCTCCAGGAATTTCAGGAGTTAACTAATGCGACATCCACAACGCCTCATTTTTATTCCACTGGAGATGGATGAGAATCACCAGGGTGCTTTCGGGCTCACTGACAGAACCTGAGGCGCACTTCACTGTCCTTCTTTGTATTGCAACATTCTGTTTCTAGGAAGGCTCTAAGAGAGACGAGCAATACTCTAGTATTGGTCGAGCGAGGATTTTGAAAGCTGAAACTTTTTGATGTGAGCTTCTAATTGAAAATCTGTGTCATACAGCTTCTGTGAAAGCTACTGGTTAAATTGTAATAGACTGTTCTGTTCAAACTTCCTATTTTTCTGTACTTCTCTTATCATAATTCTTTTATACCCTGTATACTATAGCCTATGTGTAATCTTTAATATTACTCTTCTCTCTGTATAACATTTCAGTATGCTTCTCTGTACCGCGAGCTAGAAGTGGTCAGCAGTGCTACTTTGTGTAAGATAACGTAAATTGTTAAACGTGAAATAATATTGGAATTTCTAAAAGTGATACTCAAATGTTTAATCGAACGATTTTGAAAAGATACGTAGTAATCAGGAACACTTTACATGAAACCTCGTTAACGATCACTATTCTCTCACTGCGATTCTTGAAGTTCATATGTTACAAATCTGGTAAACTGCAATGATTAACAATTGAACACAAAGAGTAATTATCTGTAATACACTGAATTACTTTGGCATTAACAGTCAAAACGCAAAGCTATTAAGAGTCGCGAGTTAAATGTGCTTGCTTACCTGAAATGCATATTTTCAATTGTATAGAAAAATTGCTGATGATCGCTGCTCACTAATCATATCATACGAAAGTTTATCTTGGCCCTTTAGTCGATTCTGACCCTCGCAATGGAAAACACTGCTCTACTCTGCTTTAATATCTGAATGCTGAACTGCATGTCCGTGTAAGAAATCACGCCGCCCAAAGTTTGCTTGAAATTAGCGCAACTGATTTCTAGATCTGTTTATAAAGGATGCTGCTAGTTGATCACATAACAGTGTAAGGGGTGCCAGCAAAGTTAAGATTGCAAGAGAAAAACTTGACGAACAGAGTGCAAGTAAATGAATAGATTCGTTGCAAACTGAAATTATGTTGAGATTCCTAGTTACAAAGAATCTGAATTAAATTAGCATAAGAGCTATAGTTTTCTCTAGACATTGTCGCAAACAAGGAAACGGATCCACACAGAAATCAAAACACACTCAGTACTCGAATTACATAAAATTTTCTGCTCCGCTTCTTGGAAATGTGTTAACAGGTGGGAGGTGAAAAATAGTTTACCAGTATTCTAAACACATGATTCATAATTTTGAAATGGATACCAAATTAAATATCTTCAACATTTCGCGGCCCTGTCAGCAACTGTGTAAATATTAATTTTAATTTTAATAATTAACAGCCTCAGCTGCACTGTTTGCCTAGAATTTACGTAGGTTTCAGTCGGGATAACTCAACCTTCTTCAGAATAACAGTAACTACCGTCCACTATGGAAAGGCGGTAGTTACTGTTATTCTGAAGAAGGTTGGGTTATCCCGACTGAAACCCAGGTAAATCTAGGTAAACAGTGTAACTGAGGCTGTTAATTATTAAAATTAAAATTAATGGATACCAAATTATCGATTGTCTGTCGGAAATTTAGTTTTTACATTAAGACAATTCGCGGTAGGTTAAATGTGACTCACAACATCTTCCATAGGTGTTACAATAAGCGTACTTAGCACATAATAACGCTACCCATATTACCTTATTCCAAAAGCAGAGTCAGCCAAGGAAGCATCTCAAGGATAATCCTCTGCCCACCATGTCCACCACCTGCGCTGCACTAACACCGACCACATCTAAACCTACATCTACATGGATACTCTGCAAATCACACTTAAGTGCCTTTCAGACGGTTCATCGAACCACCTTCACAATAATTACCGTTCCAATCTCGAACAGTATGGGAAAAACGAACACCTACATCTTTCCGTGCAGCAACCAACTACTCGCTGCACAACTCGAGACCCACAAGAGAAAGAGGCCGTGGCTCTTACGTCACAGCACGTGACACTGCAGGTCTTAAGAGTGCCAGCAGCCGTCTCTGGCGTGGAACGAGTAACTATTTCAGACGAGTTTAATAATTCTTAGCTGCACGTTTAAATACATGCAAGTTGTCGATATTACACGACAAACTTAAGACCTTCAGTGGGTATCTTTTCAATTATCAATTTCCTGCGCGCCCTGCGTGGAGCCGAGCGTTCGTGAAGTGTGGCAAGCTAGCCAACTAGTGTGACGTCACAAGTTCGTTACAAGGTCCGTATTTCTCATGAGCCTCCGGCAGAACGACTGTGACATCGTCTGCTCCTAACACAATCTCTGGTAACCAAAGAATTACGTATCACCCGTGCGTTCAGGTAACCAAAGGTACCCTCTGTGGCCAATATTACAAACAAAAGTGCCAAGTCTCGTATCATAGAAACCTTTCAAGGCTACTTCCTTCGTGGCTGGTGTAAGCTTCCTCAGGATTCTCCCAATGAATCTCAGTCTGGCATCTAACTTACCAGTGATTAGTTTTATGTGGTCGTTCCACTTTTCATCGCTTCGTACACATACACCCCGATATTTAGTGGATCATCAACAAAAGCAAAACGAGGATAATGGAATGTAGTCGAATTAAATCGGGTGATGGTGCGGGAATTAGATCAGGAAATGAGACGCTTAAAGTAGTAAACGAGTTTGGCTATTTGGGGAGCAAAATAACTGATTATGGTCGAAGTAGAGAGGATATAAAATGTAGACTGGCAATGGCAAGGAAAGCGTTTCTGCTGAAGATAAATTTGTTAACATCGAGTATAGATTTAAGTTCAGGAAGTCGTTTCTGAAAGTATTTGTGTGCAGTGTAGCCATGTATGGAAGTGAAATGTGAGCGATAAATAGTTTAGACAAGAAGAGAATAGAAGCTTTCGAAATGTGGTGCTACAGAAGAATGCTGAAGATTAAATGGGTAGATCATATAACTAATGAGAAGGTATTGAATAGAGTTGGAGAGAAGATTCAAATGTTCAAATGTGTGTGAAATCTTATGGGACTTAACTGCTAAGGTCCTCAGTCCCTAAGCTTACACACTACTTAACCTAAATTATCCTAACGACAAACACACACACCCATGCCCGAGGTAGGACTCGAACCTCCGCCGGGACTAGCCGCACAGTCCATGACTGCAGCGCCCTAGACCGCTCGGCTAATCCAGCGCTGCGGAGAGAAGAGAAATTTGTGGCACAACTTGACTAGAAGAAGGGATCGGTTGGTAGGGCATATTCTGCGGCATCAAGTGATCACCAATTTAGTATTGGAGGGCAGAGTTGAGGGTAAAAATCGTAGGGGGAGACCAAGAGATGAATACACTAAACAGATTCAGAAGGATGTAGGTTGCATTAGGTACTGGGAGATGAAGAAGCTTGTACAGGATAGAGTAGCATGAAGAGCTACATCAAACCAGTCTCTGGACTGAAGACCACAATAACAACATTTAATGGATGTGAATGGTTCCTGTAACGGATTGGCAACTGTAAGATCATAATGCAATGGGTCTTGCCACTGATTTATCCACAGTTATGAGAAGTGATGGTGGTAAAGTCAAAAGTTCTTTCATATTTAAAATTTTGGGCTGTTTATTGTGTGCTGATTCATGAAACTTGCTAAAAACATAAACCTAAACATAAACCTAAAGCGAACATGAATTCGCTCACTGATGACAGAAATGATTTTATTCTGACAAATCAAGAAAGTCCAATTTTTTTCATGTTGTTAAAAAAGCTGTTCTGTTTGTAATGTCGGCATATGTACTCGCTTTATGTTTATGCCATGTTCTCTGTGAATTTGGCGACCCAGTCTTACACAGCTATACGGATACGTGTGATGGAGGATATTACGCAACTCTCGTTTGATAGCTCCTTAAATCATGCATGACTACAAATAATTTTTATTTTCATCTACGTACTCGTTGCTGTATCTGTATAATTTACATCATTGTTACCCACCCATGTGTTGCATGCAAACATGCTGGGCAGAAAAGTCTGTTTAATATGCCCACTTGTAATTAGTTACATTACTTTTTGTAGCTTACATTAGCTCCATTGAGTTAGTTACAATTGTTATTTTCTGTTTTTACATCAATATTTGACAGACTACTGTCATTCCAATAGTTCCAGTTTGGACTATTTTCACAGTGCAATATTCAGTAAATGGATTCAATTTTTGCAATTGCTAAAAAAGTCGTGATGGTACTCTTAGTTACCTAATTATGCAGGATGGTAAGTATTGAACTGTCCTATGCTAAATAATTTTCATTAATCACCATTGTGTTACAATGCCTTGAAGCTGGCTAATATGCCAATTCCATTTTTGTTGCAAGCTTGACAACTAAGTTGGCAAAGTATCATTCAGCCTGTCTTCAGGCTCAAAACTAAACGATTTATTGGTTATGGTACAAAAAACAGAACAGGCCAGGACGCACTCATAGATCATTTGTAGGAATGTACTTCCTCAAGCACTAGGCACAGCTGCAGGAGCCTATTACAGACACGCTCTGGATAACGGTCCTGTCTTTTAGTTATTGGTTGCAGCTACCGACAGTTATCACCGCAGTTATCACCGCAACGATCGAGCTCACACCAAACGAAGCACGCGTTAGCCGATGTGCGCCTGGTAAGGAAAGTATTTACCATACATTTTTTTCGATTTCATATCCAAAATTCACTTGCTAAAATGTTCCACAAAAATATAGTCAAGCTTTTCTTAACCTTTTGTAGATAATCTTGAGATCAAAGAAAACTTTCTCTCGTTTCAGAACGCCTACCCCTTCTAATGAAAAATACGCATAAATTTGATAAAAAATATGTTTACACACTAATAACAAGTTAAATACATACAAGTAACTGCTTTAGTTCAGTAGAATTGGTAACAAGTGACTTCCCTCCGGAATTTCTAGAGAATATCCAATATGATTTGTCCAAAAATTACTGCAATGAAAAACGGTTTGATAAATCGTTGCAATTTCGAACTAATTTAACGAAAAAGATGACTGACTCCGTACTGAAATGGATCTAAATGTCGTTATGACTTTGTGTTTGGTCCGTGTTACTCCCTGTGTTGCTGCGTACGAAATAGTCACATTGAATTTTTCTTTAAACGTGATACGAGGTCTCGATCTATCGCCAATCTCGAGGAAACGTATTTTATGCAGCGTACTCACGTCCGATCGTCTGGACAAAAGTGAGTGGAAGTGCAATATTCACATCATCCCTCAGATCTCACAAACTGTTTGAGATATCGAAAAGAAATTTTGACAAATGCAGCGAGTATTTTGCCACATAGGTAACATACGTAAATTCCTTATCTACTGCGATATACAAGTAACGATAAATTTTTTCAATGAAATAATTGTAATTCTTCCAAGGGCTATCGATAGCTAGTGAGATAAGAATTAGTATGGATTTTGTAACGCAATAGATGAAGGAATCATACTTACTTTTATACCAAGCATGAGCTTCTCATAAGTTATTGATCTTCGCATGTCCTCAGCTGTTTGATATATGGTAGACTGTTTCAGGATTATGTCGCAACTGCAGTTGCATTAGCATTTTAGTGAGGTAAAATTGTTTTAATATCGCAGTGTTTTGGGAAATAAGTTAACTTTAGCGAGGCAAAGAAAGAAAGGAAAAACGATGTACAACATAGATAAAAATAGATCGCCCACTCTGACCCAATTTCAGCGTAATCCTGTACGCAATGTGTTTTTAATAATAAACTGTCGACTTATCGAATTATTTGTCGTATTGACATAATTTGTTAGTACGGACTTTTGAAGACTCGCTAGCCACAAGTTAACAAGTAGGGCGTTTGTGCGAAGGGTTATCCTGTAGAACTGCACCTGGCGTCCCAACTGCGATAGAGCCCCACATTATAATCGGTGTTCCCTGTGTTCCCTCCTCTACCGCACCATCTGTACGGCTACCCGTCAAGTAATACTGCACGAACTCTACTGCTTATCTTCAGATGGTGTATATTTTTAAGTTGCAAACCACAATTTTCAAAAGTTAAGCAAGTTATTGTTCTCGATTTCCGGTACATCGGCGTGAACTCAATCAAGGAATAAAGATTAGTGCACAGTACTGCGTTAAAGATAGTGAAGCGTGTGGCCTTTGGTGGGCACACGGCGTCACACATGAACCACTGCTGTGTTCGGCGGCTACCTCACGGCAGCCAGCGTGTTAAGCGACCTCAAATATGAACAGGTGTGTTGTTGATCTCACACGACGTGTTTGGATCTCCTACTCAAAGTCCCGTAGAAACATTTTTATTTATTTATTTATATATTATTTAGCTCAAGTGTTTGCACATCTCGATTTTATTCTACCCGCCAGTGCAATTTAATGTTTCAGATGTTCCACATAGTCCCCCATAACTTGAGTACAACGCACAGACTCTCATAGAAGCGTGCAACTCTAAGAAGCGTCTTTGTTTGGGAAGTTGTCCAACTAGCGCATCATTGCCTGAATGTCGGTTATACCTGTTATTCCTGCCAATTTCTGCACTTTATCGTTTCTGCTAAATTCATATCGAAAACATCAAGTCTTGTCACCCGTGACGATTTCTTCCCAGGAAAGAATCGTCCGCATTTTGTTTTTCAATCAAGTATCGACAGGTGTACAAGCGACGTTGTTTTTGTTAGGATTCATGTATATTGCATTAACGCATTATACTAAATATACTTATGTAAATTCTATACTTTTTCAAATTATTCACAACATACTGAAACGTTATTTGTGTTTCTGGACGTAAAAGTTCTTGGTCATTAAAATTAGTTATCCTATAGATTTTACTTTCCATGAATTACAACAAATTCCATCTGGTTTGAATATTTTTTATCTGATTTGCGTATTATTGCATGGAAGTTTATTGTTCAATAAACAGAAAAATATTGCTATATTCTAAAAAAACCTCTTAAATTTTTAGTAAGTAATTCACTGATGGGTGAAAGCTAAATATATACCGTCCTTTTAACGTGGCATATTTTAGAATCCCAAAGTCAACGGTTTTCAGTTTTATAAACTAACTTTACATTATTTTTTTACTTTGAGTTTTGAAAGAGTGAAAAAAGATAAGGTTACATAAAACTGTTAATAATTCAATTACCGGATGTCATTATAATAATTAATTTATGCAGTACAGTTTCTAGAACATACTAGAACTTATAGAATTGAATACGCACCAAATTGTCTCAATAGTTGTCGGTCTCTATGCGCATCAGTCTTTGTTTCAGCGCGCCTACAGCATGCCTTTTGTCTCATAAAGGCGCCAGTAAAAAACTCTCTTTGGTGCTAAAAAGCTAAATGCATTTTTTTACTGTTGCGGCAAGTTAAAATGTGAAATAAAACATGTGATGATGTGACATCGCGAAAAAAATGTCTTTACTTTACCTGTAAAAAAAGAAAAAGGCATAAGATCAGATCCTAGCAAAATGACTTGGCACTGTATATCTTCCTTTATATTAATATTAATCAAAATTTTTAGTGAATAATATCTCTATCCTTGAATTTTAAAAATGTACTACATCAGTAATTTGTGATGTTATACGAGTACATAATTTGAACACGAAACTGCTAGAGTTTTTCTCACGTTATTTTGGAAAGAGGATCGTTTTAGCGAGACATACTTTGCACTCACATTTCTCTTCTTCAAGAAATTCTGGAGAAGTCTTGAACACTTGATTTAGATATGTCGTTCCACTGCGATTCGTGATATACCAAATTTGCTGCCTACGACCGTACGTCGGCTAGTTAGCACAACTAGTTCACAACTGACTGGTCGAAAGCATGTCTTATTTACAGTTGTTAGTTCAAGCTGGCGCCGCAGTTACTGCCTGACGTCGCTTCTACACCATGCATAAAATCGGTCTCGGACCTGCTTCGACGCCGGGCGGGTGGCCGAGCGGTTCTAGGTGCTACAATCTGGAACCACGCGACCGCTACGGTCGCAGGTTCGAATCCTGCCTCGGGCATGGATGTGTGTGATGTACCTAGGTTAGTTAGGTTTAAGTAGTTCTAAGTTCTAGGGGACTGATGACCTCAGAAGTTGAATCCCATGAATTACATGCAGCAATAAATTTGTGGAAAAAACTGCTGAGATCGTATCGATTTCTAGGCTTACACACTACTTGAAATAACTTGCGCTAACTGCAACACACACACCCATGCCCGAGGGAGGACTCGGACCTCTGACGGGGGTGGGTGGTTGGCGGGGAGGGGGGTGCGAACCGTGGCAAGATGCCCCTGACCGCAAGGCTACCCAGCGCGGCAATAAATTAGTGTTTGCATTATTTTGACTGTAAAAGTTTCAGCAGTCCCATTACTATTAATGCTTTCCCTTATACCTGATCTATTGATTTTTAATGCAGATTTAGTGTATCTGAGGTTTACAACATTGCACTGCATAGTTCGTTGCTGGAAGAGATATCTTTTTAATTCTATATTTAATTTCTCTTGAGCCACATTGTACCACAGAATCCCAGCAAGTGCATTGGATCTTAATAATACTAGGCAGTTCTGTTAGGACAGTTCAGTGCTATGAACGTGGACCAGTCATTGGATGTCACCTGAGTAACACATAAAACAGGGACTCCAGTCCTTGTAAAACCACCCAGGTCGACTGTTGGTGATGTGCCTGTGAAGTCTAAATGCGAAGAATCAATTACAACTAATCCAAGACCAGGCAGGCAGGGACGTTGAGCGTTGTGGGGAATGGGGCGAGGTTGTAAGAAATCGCATGAAATCAGCGGAAGGAATCACTCGCGAGTCCCCAAGTATGAGGAATGTTCGAAAGAAAAGACACGAAATAACGCTCCGGGTATAACTGAAATCTTTGTTCACAAGTAATCACCTAAGGTCTGAGCACAGCTAGCCAACTGTTTCACGAGCTGAAGCATTCTCTGTTCCCAGAGTTCCTGTGGCTATGGGAGGAGTCAGTCTTCCAATCCGTCGTTCAATTCGTCTTCAGAGTTGAAGCACATTCCCTTGAACGTTCTTTTAGCGGACCGAACACATGGAAGTAGCAGGGCAAAACATACGCGCTGTAAGGGGGATGATCAAGCTGTTTCCCCTTGAACTTGATCCTTACGCTTTTTATGACGTTGGAGACGTTTGGTCGCGTGTTATCTTGGAGCAGAATCACTCCCTTCGTGAGCAGCTCAGGCCGTTTGATCTCGATAGACCTGAGTAGGCTACGGAGTGTCTTACAGTACACGTCATTGTTAATGGTTTTTACTTGCTCGGACGTCAAAAAAGATGGTGAGCATCACTTTGCCTGCTGAGGACACAGCTTTGAATTTTCAGGGAGAGTTGACGTTTCATGCACATCTCTCTACGTTAGCCCAAAGTGGCATATACACTACGTGATCAAAAGTATCCGGACACCAACAGAAACATACGTTTTTGGTATAGGGTGGATTGTGCTGCCACCTACTGCCAGGTTCTCCATATCAGCGACCTCAGTAGTCATTAGACATCGTGAGAGAACAGAATGGGGCGCTCCATGGAACTCGTGGACTTCGAACGTGGTCACGTGATTGGGTGTCACTTATGTCATACGCCTGTACGCGAGATTTCCACATTCCTAAACATCCCTAGGTCTACTGTTTCCGCTGTGATACTGACGTGGAAACGTGAAGGGACACATACAGCACAAAAGCGTACAGGCCGACCTCGTCTGTTGACTGACAGACACCGCCGGCGGCTGAGGAGGGTCGTAATGTGTAATAGGCAGACATCTATCTATCCAGACCATCGCACAGGAATTCCAAACTGCATCAGGATCCAGTGCAAGTACTATGACAGTTAGGCAGGAGGTGATAAAACTTAGATTGCATGGTCGAGCAGCTGCTGATAAGCCACACATTACGCTGGTAAATGCCAACAGACGCCTCGCTTGATGTAAGCAGCGTAAACATTGGACGATTGAACAGTGGAAGAACGTTGTGTAGAGTGACGAATCACGGTACACAATGTGGAGACCCAATGGCCGGGTGTGGGTATGGCGAATGCCTGGTGAAAGTCATCTGCCAGCGTGTGTGACAGACATCGATACCTCTGCTCAGTGCAGCACTCCGTGAAGAATGGGCTGCCTTTCCCCAAGAAACCTTCCATCACCTGATTGAACGTATGTCTTCGAGAGCGGAAGCTGTCATCAAGGCTAAGGGTGGGCGAACATCATATTCAATTCCAGGGTAACCGATGGAGGGCGCCACGAACTTGTAAGTCATTTTCATCCAGGTGTCCGGATACTTTTCATCACATAGTGTACAAATTTCAGCTGGTTTGGGTGTTACGATGTTCCATACTCTTCATTGGGACATTCCTTACACTACCGGCAGTTCAATTACCGTAATTCCAATGCTCAGGAAGTAAAAAATAGTGGGGTACAAGACATTTCGGTGGTCAGTAATGAACAGCGCTTTAGTTGGTGTAAATAGCAACTCCACCCGACAGGGGATGACTCGAAATGAGTCATTTAGAGTGATGAACCAAATCCAATGGAAGTGTATGGGCTTGGCGAATGCAGTGCCAACAGCGAAGTACAGAGCATGTAGTGTTAGCGCATGCGGGTGTTGATTGTCGTTAGGTTGTAACCTCATTATTGCGCTTAGAAAATTCTAAATGCGGAAGGTTCTTTAAGCATTTTACAGCAATGTGTACTGCGTACGGTAGACGAGCAGTTGGGAGACGATTATTCTTTGCACCATCATGACTGTGCACCCTCTCGCGAATCAACATCTGTGAGTGAAAGGTTGTGGACAACAGTATTTCTGAAATGGAATGGCCTTCTCAGAGTCCCGGCCTGAATCCAATAGGACAGCTTTGGGATGAGTTAGAACGTCGCCTTCGCTCCAGGCCCCTGCGTCGAACACCGCTGCATCCAATACATTACATTCTCATCGACACTCAAATTGACGAAGTGCCGTCAAATAGGAAGATTTGCACCAGGCGATCGAACAAATCCAGACGGGTTCTGTTAGCCAACAATGCCATACTATCGTTTCATTTTTTGTCTGGCTTTGGCTTTTGAGGAAGAATTCATAGTACACAGATCAAAAATACTGCACAACTCTAAAAACATACGCTATTCTGCGCCAGTTCGAAATGAAGACTTGCTTACTCCAGCTCCAAGCCAGCACTGCCCCACTTGAAAGCGAATCAGACTAACTCTTTGGTACAAAACACGAATGATATATTTTACAGTATGGAAATCTATAAACATTTGGTGGTGATCGTGTCGCTGACTAGCTACCAACACAAATATCCAACAGCTTCACGTAAGGTATGTAAACTAATGCAGACATCCATACGTCTGCCAATCAAGATATAACTATGAACTTTAGACATAATGTAATAAATAATATACAGTGTATCAGGTCGTTAATACATATCTCAACAGTGAATTGTAAACAAATGATATATGATATTTTACAACAATTATTCATTCACAATTGTAAATATTTTGTACCAAAAGTTTCTCTAAATGTTAATATGTAACAACAATTTTACAGTAAGAAAATAAAATACGAGTAGCCTACTGAAGATAGCACAAAAAGTGCTGAAACATGTCTGAGTAAAATGAAGGTGTCTTGCATAAGGTGAAATTCCTCTTCCTATTGAAACTCTATATTATTCCAGATTCAACAATTAAGCAAATCTTGCACATGTGTTTTTTGCATACTTGAGTTACCATTTACCAAGAAAACATGACTGGACACAAACACAAAACAACTGTATATTATAGAATATAATTTGAAAATGGAATTTTCTTAAAGCTTATGAAGCATATTATATTGCTAAAATAACAAATATCTTATACTTTCTTCCATGTGAGCGGTTTTTTATGAAAAATTAAAGCAGATCTTTATTTAACGAATAGTGAAATGTTATGAGAGATTTTTGGAACTAAATATTTCAAAATGCGAAATACGTGCCAATTATGATAAAATGAAACAATCTGAATTTGTAGGATAACTTACTTCTTTAGATTCAGAGATAAAAATGAAGTTCGAAAATATTGCAGAAAACATGAAAATAAATGAAATTTACATAAATGTTCCCATACAATACATCGGTCTCATAGGCTGCCTATTAGAATATCAGACTTACAATTTCAGATAAACATAACTGAAAAAAGAATGGACTCGCAAGGATATGTACTGAACAAAGGTCCCTGTAAAACAGGTTCGTTATAAGATGAAGAAGAATTGTTTAAGGAGGTCAGTGTACATGTTAAAAAAGTCCATATTCCTTTTTTGTAATAAAGAAGAACACTGTATCTGCTTGTTTAAGAAATATTTCAGAACAATACCGTAGGTATTTCAAAAAACGAATAGTAAAAATGTAATAATGTGTCACTGTTTGTATAACTATGCTATTTTCTGTATGTTTTAGATTAAAAAACCCATGTTGATGGTGATATTTGTCTCCGAAACTAGTTTGGGAAAATAAACAAGTAAACAAAAACAAGGTGTTGTGCCTCAAGGCGGACTCAGTTCCCGATATTGTTGTTGTAAAAAACAGCTTCCTTCATAGAATCGAAAGCGAAAGAAAGTAATCAGTCTTCGAGCAGACTCCTAGTTGTTTGTATAATAGCGTCCTTAAAACCATTTTTGAGGACAAGATACTTGTGAAGAGAGGGACAGGAAAACGAATAGAGGAAAAGTATACTTATATGGATATGGTGTCTGTTCTTTCGGACATGTCCGAAAGAGCAGACACCATATCCATATAAGTATATAGTTCTGGCAATACCGGCCATGACCTTCTTCTTCTGTGCGGATGCACACATATTCCGCGGATTCTTACGGGACTTGGTAAGAATGTCTTCCACGAGTAATGAGTGTGTTGGGGTGGGACACTATGAATGTAGTGTGTGGATATACAAGGTGAAAATGTGGGTGTCGCGGGAGACGTGCGCGAGATAGTCCCTGCAGTCGCGCTGTTCTCTGTGCCCTCGGTGGCTCAGATGGATAGAGCGTCTGCCATCTAAGCAGCAGATCCCATGTTCGAGTCCCGGTCGGGACACACATTTTCACCTGTCCCCGTTGATATACATCAACGCCCGTCAGCTGCTGGAGGTATTAATATAATTCTAATTTCAATGGAGGAGAAGTGGTGCAGAGTGTGTGTTACCGGAACTACGAATGAAGATAGATGCAGACAAAAAAAGTATATGATCCATCAATTTATGGAACCTTTACGTTTTTTGGCACGGAGTGCTTTTCTTCTATAATGTGTTTAACCAAATAACTCGTGAAGTATACTTCATCGGAAAGTCTCTAAAGTCCATTTACTACGCTCACTATACTTGATCAAGAACTAAAAAACATTAAATGATAAAATCTCTAGTTTATTTATTTTAAATATATTTTTTGCGCTGTTCAGTACTGTAATTGGGAAGAGAAGCGCGTCAGTGTTATCTGATGCATTTATTACGGCTGTGGTATCGATCACTGCAGCTGCTGACGTTAATCGTGTTTCGGTAAATATTCACAGAGGCTTTACGCCATACACTGCATGTTATTATATTGTTTCTGTTCGACGAGTACAAATTTGTTGGTGCTAAAACAGGCTTTCCGGAAAACAAACAAAAAAAGAAGGCAGTATACATACCTAAATTTAATTTGAAATTTGTTGTGGAAAACATCCTCTTCGATAATATACTTAACAAATTCAGAATGCAGTTAATGAAGTTAGTGTACAGATTAAATACGTGAATTGGTTTTGCGCTGTGCAGTGCAATGTGCTGTTGTATGCTTATTACCGCAAAACTCTGGGACCGATGCATATATATGTTCAGATAACCCGAAATTTAAAAACTACGATAACAGACGAAATAAAACACTTTGTGAGCAGTATAGTGTCTAAGATCATATTCAATGTCTGGCAGAAATATTCATACTTAGTAGTGCCTTTGCTTCAGTAATGACATGTTTGTTTTCATCACCGACTGAGTAGGGAAAGTACTTCAGTATCGTAGAGCAATATTATTAAATTTTAGGAAGTAGAGGTGTTAAAGAGGAAGAAACATCAAGGAATAGGACGATAGTGGAATATTAAGTCCTTTAAAAATAAAAGATAATTTGTGTTTGGAAAATGAAAAAAAAGTATACTGCTCAACGTAACGTAATTGTAAAGCTATGAACTCCACAAAACGGAACAATGAAGTATTCTATGACTGACGGTAGTGAGTCACGGTTGCCATCAGTTGACTCCTACGAATAGGTGGCTGCAACAATTTGTGGGGCTGTGAAATGGAATGAACACATAAGCTAAATCGTAAATGGAGTAACTGGTAGACTTTGGTTCTTTGGTATGATAATGGGAAAGCATAATCACTTTACAAATGAGACAGCTTACAGTCTACACGCACGTCCCATCCTAGAATTTTGCACAAGAGTGTGGAATCCATAGCAGTTACGCCTTATGGGTGATACCGAGAACAACGAAATGCAGCACGAATGGTAACAGGTTTGTTTAAATCACCGAAGAGTGAAACAGAAGTACTGAGAAATATGACTGGCTCATGAAACCATTCATCGAAAGCACGTGTATAGAATTCAAAAACCCATGTTAGGCGAAGAATCTGGGAATATGCGCCAGGTCTCCATGAATCGTTCCCATAGGGGTCGCCGTAATATTAGGCTAATTACTGCCAGCCCAGAGGCATTTAAGCGGGGAATCTTCTAATCGTTTATACATGAACAGGGCTGGCCGAAACTCTTGCAAGTGGTATAGTGGGGAGCACTCTCTGCCATACACTTCACTGTAGTTTCCACTGTATGGATGACTAACGCTTGAAATTCAGTGACTTCATTGGTAGGACCCTGGAAAAATGCAGTCAGCTTACAAAGTAGATTCCTTTCAACGACCATTCTAGACTACTGCTCATGTGTGTTACATCCATATTGGTAAGGTTAATAGGGGATACTGAATAAGTGCAAAGACATGCGCCATGAATTGTCACATATTTGTTTGATCCACCAGAGTAGTACCCTATGACTGCAATATAAATGTTCAATCAGTTCAATGAGTTAAATCGTAAAATACCTTAATTTAACCACAATCGAACATCTGAAACAGAAACGTCACATAGGCAAGTGACAAACTCAGTTAGTTGGTAGCATACTGTGAAAATGCAATGATTCTACGAAGGAGAGTGCCTACATAGCCCACTCCAAAATACTGCTTGTGTGTGTGTGTGTGTGTGTGTGTGTGTGTGTGTGTGTGTGTTGCATATCAAATAGGACGAACAGGGCATATTGAGCGTATACAAAGAAGCGCAGCAGGAATGGAAATAGGCAGAAGCTTAAAGGTTGATGTCAGCTACCCCGCAGAAGCATATTTACATCAGCTGTTTCGATGTCAAGAGCTTCGCTATCGAGAGCCAGTTTCTCTTCTTCCATTACCACCTAATAGAGGCCGGCCATGGACTAACTGTACTTCAGCTAACGCAGAAGCCATTCTAGAAATTATACACCAGGAATCCCAGTGAAATACACTTGAGGTTGGAAGGCTACAGCACAACACATCGTTGTTGGCTTGTTGCACGATGGAGAGCAGTCATTTTGTGATTACGACACAAATGAATTACAGAAATTGGCTGTGAATGGGCTTTGATTTAAATCAATGTGTAAAGTTGAAAATTTGTGCCGTAGCAAAACTCGAAACGGCGTCTCCTGCTTGCTATGCAGATAAACTGACCACTCCTCCAGCCAAGCACAGTGGTCATCGCAACTGCACGGACTACCATAGCATGCCTTCCAAAGGACCCAAATTCTCAACTTATCCACTCATTACTAATGCTTTGCCCCTTACTCAGTACACTCATTATTCGCGGCATTTCGCCGATTCCCGTAAAAGTTCGAGGCTGGTGTGCAGCCACACTGAAGAGATCGTTGGCAATCCTCACCTTAGTTATATATATATATATATATATATATATATATATATATATGTGTGTGGTTTCTGTTCTAGTGTACTCCATGCAATTGCGATGGTCAGCGCATTTGCCTAGTAAGCAGAAGACCCCGGCTCGAGTCCCAGTCCGACATTAATTTTCAACTTTCACCATTGATTTAAATCAAAGTTCACTCGTAGCCAACTTCTGTAATTTCTTTGTGACTTAATTCAAAGCTGATGCTGGGTCAAAATGGTATCTGCTGTGTCAAACATGTCCAAAAGAACAGACAGATATGTATAACTAATTAAGGCAAAGACAGACAATGATCTTTGCTGTGCGGATGCACACCAGGCTCTACCTCTTACGAATCGGTGAAACGTCGCGATTAATGGGCATAATGGGCAAGGGGAACTACATTAGTAGTGTTTGGATAAGTTCAGAATTTGGGTCTGGTGGAAGGCAAGGGGAACTACATTAGTAGTGTTTGGATAAGTTCAGAATTTGGGTCTGGTGGAAGGCATGTTAGGGTAGTCCTTGGAGTTGTGCCCAGATGACACAGTGGTCCACGCTTCTGCCTAGGAAGCAGGAGACCTGGGTTCGAATCCCAGTCCGATACTAATTTTCAGCTTTCACCATTGATTTAAATGAATGTCCACTTGCAGCTAATTTCTGTAATGCCTTTGAGTCTTCATTCCTAGTGGCTGCTGGATGAGTACTGTCTATTACTTCACTACTTAATTATTTCAGTTACTGTTAATACATTTCCTCTACTGTGATACAAGTCGCTCAATGTCTTCATGGAAAAATATTCGCGGTTGTCTGCTAAATCATAATTGTGCCCAGGCGTGAGCCTCGTCGTAGAAATCGCATGGGGAGAGGTCGGGACTATGGAGAAAGCGAAGCGTCTGCGGGAATTACCCTCCAGCAGAATGTTACCGGTCGTCAATAATCATGGGCGTTTGGACTTGACGGCTACCTTCAATTTTTACTGAGTATCCACGTGCCGCTGTGCATTAATTGTGGCGCCGTGTTCTAGATAGTTAGTGAGCGGTGGGTTGGCGGGTGGTGGCATTCTGTAGTAGTATAGTACCCGCCCACACGTTGCGAAGGCTGTTTCCACTACGGTAAAGACGTTTCGCTGGGAAGCCATTATGCATCCTTCACACAGTCCCGATTTCTCCCCACGCGATTTCCTAGTTTTTAGAGCCCTGAAAAAAAGCATTCGATTTGGTTCGAACGAAGAGGAGCATTCTTAGGTACAATCACTGTTGCGGTATCAACAGGAAACGTTTTTCTATGCAGACACTGACCGTCTTGTCGAAGTGTGAGCTAAGTGTGTTAAGAGTTATGGCGATTACTTTTGAAATAATAAACAGTTTACTTACTTTTTCCCATATCTCTCGTTTTGATTTGACTGCCTCTCATACATTTACTGAATGTTCTTAATAAGCAGCATAAGATACGTACAGTAAGTAAGATGGCAGTAATTAGACTGCTTCGCAAAAAATGTGCTTGTAGTGCTAATGGCATGATATGATACGTTGTCTGTAATTATTTCATTAAATGTTGATTCGTATTACATGAAAAAATGGTAGTAGACATTTCGTATCGGATAACATACTTCATGAAATTAATACTGAAAGAGGACAGCTGGGGTAATATAACGGTCTAAAGGAAGAAGGGTTGCGTCGTTCTGTAAGTAGCGATCAAAAAGTTTCCGTTCGATGGCCGTACAATTGAGAAGCGATACGTCAACCAGGCATAATCGCCCGTGAGAATTGAGGTCGACATCCCACCATGTTATTGGGATCCCTCGTTTTTTCAAGATATTTTCAATTCTATATTTTGTTACTGTATGTTGGTGTGTACCATCTGTCTCTTTTTCCTGATGTGGTATGGTCTGCTATTCCTTCATAACATTCAGAACAAACAACACATTTCTAAAAAGGCTAAGACCAGGCAAGAGAACCTCAGACAAATTCAGCAATGCTGGAATGTACCAACTCACATGTAACTCCCGTCAGCCCCAATACATAGGACAAACAAGCAGAAACTTCCGAACGAGGTGCACAGGTATAAGAGCTCTAAAGAGTGATAGCACACATTCAACTTTCGCAGAAAACCTAATTAACAAAAACCATAACCACACTTGTATCGAAAGCGATCCACACACCCTGAAACGGTAACAGTGTATACCAACAACAAACGAAAGAAGAAAATTACTACATACAAAAGGCTATAGTGGAAGGGAGAAACGTAATAAACGAAAACACAACACTTTGCAACGACACACTCTTTAGCGCTCTGTGAGATCTGACCCAGGACACAACAAAAAGCACACACACGCAAAAGAATCACTCCTCCATAACACATAGTGACATAAATAAGGAACAGAAGTCGTCAGATTTCCCGCTAAAATTTTCATAGCATTCTCGCCACATGTGATACATTTCTTGCGACACACGCCAACATTTAGATGGCGTAATGTTTTTGATCATAAACAAAGTGCGAAACTTTTGCTTTTCTGTGTGTAAAATTAGCTACAAGCCGTCCAACGAACGTGAGTACACGACAAACTAAGTAACAGCCTAGTACACACCAAAACTGTATGCACAATACTACCGCAATCCCAATTGTATAACGCTGACATATGTAATTTCACGTTTCAGTACTTGTTACTAACAGCCGCTCAAACTGTTGCAGATGGGAGGAAAACGACAACAGAAAAAGCACAGTAAATACGCCGCCAACAGCGACAACAGATCTTAAAAACATGCTATAACGTACAATAAAAAAGGTAGTATGAAAGTATCCACAGGAAACTATACTCAAAAAACTAAACAGTAGGAGTGTAACACTTTGTTACGGTGTCTGAATAACTATGCTATTTTCTGCATGTTTTAAATTTAAAGAACCCACTGACGATGTGATATTTGTCGCTGAAACTAGTTTGGGGATTAAATAAGTAAATAAATAACGAAAAGTGTTTTCCGTCAAGCCGGACCCACAAATCCCATATTGTTGTTTGTCTAATTACATGTTTAGTGGAGGAGCTTTCTGGGTGTATTTCACGTAAATGAGTACACAGACGACTTTTGTATGCGAAACGGATAGAACACAAAAAATCAATCAGTGAATTAACCAGGAACGGTAAACAGGAAACTTACATCGTCACCTGTCCTCCCCCTTGCCGCAATGTTGCGAGTACGAAGCGCTCTTGACAGTAGCGAGCACCGACGGTTCTAAGGAAAGAGGCATACTTTTTTGCCATACTTGGAAATCTAACAACATTTGAAGAGACTAGTGCTTGGGTAATGTTCTCTGTAATTTATTCTGTAGGGGTTTGTGGCCTAAATCTGTAGACGCAGATGTAGCGCCAATACTCGAAAGAAACTTCACGGTTACAAGGGTTCATGTGATGTCTGTCACCCAAAAGATATCGGTGTTCGCTTCTGGGGTTCAAACGCCCAATATTCGTCGGACCATTAGCTCAAACAGCGCGCTACAGCCGCTGCATTAGGTCGTTTGCGAGGAGCTATAACGTTAAGCGGGAATAGTCGTTCCCGTAAACTGGGCATTCGCCCCTTTTGAGAACCGCCATTTGCTTATATTCCGCTCTATTATATACTCTGGAAAGGCCGCTCTGACAAATATGAGGGATCAGACCTTGCTGCCTTTAGAGTTACTACTATTTCTGACCGATAAACAGCTGTGCGTGCATTCACTATGACCGTCCAAAATACAATGCTCCCCCACGAACATAAACTGTGAAGGCGACCAGTTGTCTCCTTAATTTTACTTAAATGCCCAACAGGAAATTTTGAAACAACTTTAAACTAATTCATTGTCATTTTTCAGGAAAAACCGTCTGGTAACGGAATCTGACGCTGAAAGTTCTGCGCAGACAATTTAACTTTCTCAAGAGCAACTTAAATTTCATAAATATCCTTAGAAGGAAACTGATTGATTAATCTATGCACCGAATTATGTAAGGCAAATGAATGCTTCATGTAATCAATTACTTCTTATAGACACGACTTGTCTTCGCAGCTTGCACAGTCTGAATATGTATAAAATGAATTTTAAAACCTTAAGTATTATCGATGGTATTACGTAGAAGACTCATTTATGATGTGTTTGCCAATGGAAACTGCATTCGGCGACAAATTGTGACAGCACGACTCAACGTGGAGTTGAAATTATTACTGAAGATACAGCGTATTGCGTGGAAATACAAAGTGTGCTTATTACCTGCAAGGAAAGAGCAGTTAGATATGAAAAGGATTATGCGAAAGCCAATGCTGGTGATGAATAAGCAAAGACACATGATTTCATATTCACACAAACTCACTGTGAGATGAAAAATTCTAAAAGTTTTTATGAAAGCGATCTACTGTTCGAATAATTTGTTACCTGATAGGCTGCCCACTTGAATAAATGCAAATCGTTTCAAATGTTACACAAAAACTGTCAAATTCGTAAATTTGCTACATAGGCAAAGGAATAAGATGAGCAGTATAATCTTTCTGCTAACAAGGAAGCCGGCCGTAGTGGCCGAGCGATTCTAGGCGCTACTGTCTGGAGCTGCGCGACCGCTACGGTGGCAGGTTCGAATCCTGCCTCGGGCATGGATCTGTGTGATGTCCTTAGGTTAGTTAGGTTTAAGTAGTTCTAAGTTCTAGGGGACTGATGACCTCAGAAGTTAAGTCCCATAGTGCTCAGAGCCATTTGAACCTCCTCCGGTGGTAAATCACTTTGAGTAGTGATTTACCACCAGAAGGCGGTTCTTACTCATTGGTCTGAAGAGGACCACAGTTGTGGTCGAAACCGGTCACCGGTATAAATGATTTGTGATCAAGACTGTTTTTGATAGTAAGTATTTGTAATAAAATTGAAAACTGTATACTCTCGGAATGGATTCAAAAGATACTAACAACGCTGAGAATAGCACACAGTGGAGCTTTTGAGTCGCTGCTGCTGCATGATCAAGTAATTAAACTGAATTGTGTTAAAATGCCAACCCGAGCACACGGAGTCACTGCGTGTCTCCCTGTGGGGCAGTATTCGGAAGTAGGTCGTCTCATACGTGAGAACTTTGCCACAACAGTTTCCGGGAGCACCTGAAACCACTCCTGCCATGTCCGCGGGCGGGCTCGTGGTTTGGTCTTATTGGATCTCCCGAACGAACGTCATTTCTTTCTATACGGTTTCTTCAGAAACGAGGTTTATTTCGCTCCACTTGAAGCGACTTTGCGAAGACACGGCGAGAACACAACGGCGGTCCCGCATCAGGGGGTTTGCTGAAGCTGGTCCTACTATCTGCCTACACGTTTACTGTATTACACATGTGGTTCGTATCAAGTGATTGTAACGTAAAAAGCTTCAAACTTCACCACTTACAGAGGCATTTCAACTTTTATTTTCAGGGTTGGAGGTAGTAAGAAGGTAATGTGCAGTGTAATACGCCAGTAACGGTGGTTCAAATGATTCAAATGGCTCTGAGCACTATGGGACTTAACATCTATGGTCATCAGTCCCCTAGAACTTAGAACTACTTAAACCTAACTAACCTAAGGACATCACACAACACCCAGCCATCACGAGGCAGAGAAAATCCATGACCCCGCTGGGAATCGAACCCCGGAACCCGGGCGCGGCAAGCGAGAACGCTACCGCCAGTAACGGTGGTAACCACCGTATTATATAAGTTCTAAATAAATGATCAAGTTACAGATTACCGTAATAAATCACACATAAGTTATATCCTCAAAACATAATACAGGTGCCTGTAATTCAGCAGGGTGGACAAAATAAGGGTGACCCGGAAAACACGCTGATGCGTAAAAGTGAAAGACGGAAGTAGCTTTCGCGCTACCAAGCAACACAACTCAGTGAAAGTTAAACTATACACAGAAAGAAGTGCTACAGCATAGTATAGTGTAGTACAGAAGGGAACTAAAAGAAATACCCAATGACACGAACAAAAGTGACAACTTCATTCAAAGACAAAAATCACACTGAAGTCGCCGTGATTTATGATGGTACCCTGGACACCACAAAAGGCGAGACATGTTTTGTAAGTGTGAACACCATGGGCGGCACTGCATACCCTGCAACGTGGTCCCTTGCTTGCCACATCGTTGGTAAGTTCTTGTGGTAGTGCGTGCAGTAGGGAGTGGTGCTTATGTTACTTTTCGCAGGAGAAAGAATGTGGAGGATGTGTGGAGAGCGATGTGTGGCTGCAGTACGTCCTCCTATTGCACCCCACATGTGCTCGTTGGGATTTCAGTCGGTGACGGGCAGGGTAATCCGTTCGCCGAATATCCTTTCGGTCTAAGAGCTCCTCCACGTGAACCTTTCGATGCCGTTGCACATTGTCACTCGTAAAAACAAACTTAGAATCGAATACACTTCTGAAAAGACGCACAATAGTCTGACGCTGACCGGAGGGTGTATAGTGTTCAAGTATATGAAGATCAGCAACATTATGCCTCCCCACAACATAATACCTGTAACACCAAGAACACGTTCTACAATGTTCCTGGGTGCTCTGAGCGTATCCATCTCTCTTTCGCTATATGAGGGTACGTCCACAGTTTCTCAATTCTTCAGAATTTTATTTCGTCACAAATTGTACTTCCTTCTCTCCACACATCCCCCGCCCTATTCCCCTGCGAAAATTAACGTAAGTACCACTCCATCCTGCTAATTCAAATCCTGTACACGCTTTTGTTAAAAAACTTCATAATGATATTAGCGGATGACGCTGTTGAATGCAGAAAACATGGAACTCCAGAAAACTAACAAAACGCAGGAAGCTCTGCAGAAGATCAACGCTTCATTCAGGGACTGTCAGATGACGCTCAACGGAATGGCACAGTGTGACATGTTTTCGAACATGTCTTGAGAAGAGGAAGTAGATAACCAAATAAAAAAAATAGAACGAAATTTAAAAAAGGACGTAGGATGTGCCCTATTTTCGGATAGCTAAGTAAATCTAAAGATGATGATGAGGTCCCATACTCCGAGGAGCGTATAGGACGATGAGGGATTTATTTATTTTATTTATCTTATGGCATCGTATAGAAAAGACATAAAAATCATAAGACACAGAAATAAAGAGTAGTCACAGTGTGTAACATATAGTTGTAGATATAAAAGTGTTTAAAAATAGTGTATATAACAAACAAAAGTTCACAAACAAACATCCAGATTTGTGACATAGTCTATTGCACTTTCAGTCGCGGTCAGAAACTCATTGGGGTCTCCTGCAAAACGTCTCAGAGGGCAATCTTCCACGATGTGACGAATCGTCTGCCGGTCCGCACCGCAGTCACATCTCGGAGTGGTGATTTTACCCCACCTGTGGAGGCTGTCTGCACATCTGCCGTTATTTGTCCGAATTAGATTCAGGGTCGTCCAAGTTTTCCTTGGCAAATTGAATCCTGGTGGTTGGACATTGATGCATGGCATATTCTGCAGGTTTTGGGGCACAGATTCTCTCCACCGCATTTTCCAGAGGTTGCCATAATCCGGGTTGAGAGGATGCGTATTTTTTGCCTTTTTTAAAGAGGGGTGTCTTGAGCGCAATCTGTTCATCTCCAGGGCAGGAACATCCTTATGGATTGGCTGTTTCTCGTTGTTCAGCACTTTTCCATACTCGCGTAAGAGAGCGTTCTCTCTGCGCAGGTCCGGTGGGGGAATGTTGCTCAGTATAGGTAGCCAGTGTAAAGGCGTTGGCTTTATTGTTCCTCATATCATCCTCATTGTGTAGTTTAGTTGAGCATCGATCAAGCCTGTGTGTTTACTGTTTAGCCATACCGGTGCGGCATATTCTGCTGTTGTGTAGACAAGTCCCAGAGCCGAAGATCTCAGTACAGCCGCGGAAGAGCCCCACGTGGTCCCACATAGCTTCTGTATGATATTATTTCGAGTTTTAAGTTTTGCGGCTGTATTACGTAGGTGTTCCTTGAAAGGGTTCTGTCAAAGGTGACGCCTAGATATCTGGGGTAATTATTATGGTTTAGCTGCCTGTTTTCAAAATGAACGTTGAGCTTTCTTTTTGCTCGGGCATTGTCGAGGTGAAAGCATGTCACCTCCGTTTTTGTCGCGTTTGGCCGTAATCTCCACCTTCGGAAGTAATCTCCCAGCTTTGTTAGATCCGCAGTTAATGTGTTTTCCGTTGCCTCCATTGATCTGCTTCTTGCAGCTATTGCCCAGTCGTCGGCATATCCGAATTTTTGAGAAGTGGTTTCAGGTAAGTCAGATATGTAGAGTTTAAACATCAATGGCGCCAGAACGGAGCCTTGTGGTAAACCATTGTTGAGCTTCATTTGGTCACTTTTTAAGTCGCCCATTATGACTCTGAAACTTCTATCTGTGAGCATGTTATCAATGAGGTTGGCCAGCTTATTACATGGTATGACCCGCAGCAACTTAAATATCAGGCCTTGTCGCCAAACGGTATCATAAGCGGCTGATAGGTCAATAAAGGCTACTGATGTTTTGAGTTTTTTTTCTGAAAGCTCGCCTCTATATGAGTTGCCAGATCCTCTCCCTAGCAACCGTTTGGCGGCAAGGCCTGATATTTAAGTTGCTGCGGGTCATACCATGTAATAAGCTGGCCAACCTCATTGATAACATGCTCACAGATGAGGGAGACTCGCACCGCTGTAATAGGCAAGGTCCTACTGGAGGTGGTTTGCTACTTCCTTCCTCCGACCATTATGGGGTTGAATGATGATGATGAAGACGACACAACACCCACTCATCACGAGGCAGGTAAAATCCCTGGCCCCGTCGGGAATCGAACCCGGGACCCTCTGCGCGTGAAGCGAGAACGCTACCGCAAACCACGAGCGGCGTTTCATAACCGCTAGCCATATACTATAAATAATTACACCAGTATAATTGTTAGTAAAATTTTGCAGTTATAGTTGGTTAAAAATCAGCTAAAAGCTCTCGAAAATTACGGAAGTATGTAAAACATAATAGATTTTGTTTATATGCAACGTTTTACAGCAAAAGTCAACAGATTACATTTCATAATTTATGTCAAAGAAATTTGTGTATTTTGGAGAGTGTGCAAAAAAGGGTGCGCAATATAGGATAGCGTGGTTCTTAGCTTCAGATAGGGTTATTTCACAAGGAAAATTCAATATTGCATCACTATAGGGATACTGTTTTATTACAAAGAAGTACAAAAAGTAATGTTGAGATATTCCACTTTGATTATAATCACTATATGCTTATAACTACATTGACGCTGCATTTGCATTTTTCACATTTGTGCGCGTTCCAGCTATGATTCTCAGTCCAGCACGCAGTTCACGTATCCAACGCAAACGTCCTAAGCACCTTACCCGACCTTCTCCAGAGTTATCTTCGCGGTATGGGACAGACGAGTAGATGCATTCCTCACCTGCACTATCTCCATCTGTCGAAACGAGGGAAGCAGGACTTAGGAATCGTCAGCAGATAATTCATACGTCGATTTTCTTTGTAGCCTACTCATTTTAGCCACCTTTGCGTTCTTCTAGTTGGCCTTTTGTGTACTTGGATGTTTTCCCCTTTCTGAATCACATTCTTGCATTTTAGGTTCTCTTGAGCTAAAGGCTCTTCCTAAAGCACATTTTCTGCCTAACCTAGCGCCTAGTTTCTCTTTCAAATTCCTTATCTCTACGTAATCTAAAAGTGTAGTTTTTTGCACTTGAAACACTTTGGACGCCTTCAAGAATCCTATTTCTTTAATTCTAATGGTTACCGTTGCCTTCCTCATATTTTCGTCTGCCCAATACTTTCTTTCTACCCAGACATCGCCTGCAGTTAAAGAAAAGGCGAACTCTATAAAGGCGCATATTTGTCAGATGATTGACATTACGTAACCTAGCAGTATCCGAAATTAGTCACCTTTACCACTTGACAAACATGGTTTAACTACTGAAAAATGTGATGAATTACATTACATTTCAAACCTAATGAGAAGTTTCATAAAATATGTCACTAATAAATAAGAGTAAAATAGCCAACTAGTTATCATTCAGCTTTGAAGCTTACGTTGTATCTACAAAATATTACTTTCGAATGTAAGACATTAAGAAAAATATCAACTGCGAGCAGCGAACGCGACTGATGCGCTTGGCAGTGGCGGAACACTAGGGTAGCGGAAGTACAAGGATTTCAGCTAGTTTCCGTTTCGGCAGCGTTGTCCAAGGAGCAAATATCCACCTCTTCGAAATTAAGCCACCGTCTGAAAACAGGGACCTTACCCTTCTGCTGCTCGTATCTTCGTAACGAAGAAAACTATAAGAAAGGCAGACATTCTGGCCAGCGTCCACCTGGTAGCCAACATTTGCCTGATATATTTTGTTTTATTTTGGTTCTGGACAAAAAGTTATTTTGGAAGGTGAAGATAAATTCAACACCACTATAACGAGTCAAGTTCCACAACAGTTCGATTACACCATGGGTGATAACTCCCTGGAGACAGGACCCAATGTAAAAACATCCAGTACTGTGAGTCAAGAGCGACCTAAAGTGAAACGATCATTTTAGAGGCCTCGTGGAAGAACGCATTATCGGGGCACATCAGGAGTGTGCTGTTGTGTAGAGCGGAGAGTGCTGCAACCCACTGTGATGACATCTAGCTATTTCTCTGAATGGAAGGGAAGGTCCGACTCACGTTTTGACTTGGTTTGGGACCCGACTTGTCCTTCACTTTTCCAGTTGCCTTTTGAAACTTTTGGTGAATTTAAACGCAGGATAAGCAGGTAATTCTTAATCGTACGCCATTAAATGACGAGTAATTGTTAAGTGTATGCCATTCACTAAACGTCACGTACATAATAGTTTAAATCCGCCAGTTATTGCGCTCCATAAAATTTATTAATCTGAAATTTGTTATTGTGGTGAAACCAGATGGGTTCGTAAAGATAAAAATAATCCCAACTAGAGAGCTGACAAATCAGATGAGAATGAATGTGTTCACTGCAGAACAAAATGTCGAGGTGGTAGTATACCTTAAGTCAATGGAGAGCAGACGTTTTAGTCCAAAGATGAAACATCTCATTGTCAGATCAGTAGCCTATCAGGTAGAGGAAAGAAATGGCCTACCATTCAGATTTGACAAAGAAACTTGTCTTCCAGGGTACGGCTGGGTTATAAGATTTATTACTAGACATCGTATGTTGTCCATTCGCGAGACCGAAAATACGTCTGATATTGCAGTGCCTGTGTTACTCTGATTACGACGCAAAGTTCCTTTGGACATGCATTTATTCGCCGACACACACAGGTTTACTTTTAAGTAATACGTGTCACCTGTACGGAAATATACACTATGGCTGAAGACGCATGGTTGACGACATGTGGAAGTTTCGGTCTGGTCGTGCGTCTTGCACGGATAGCCAAATGGTACGGCGACCGCTCGCGAAAGCGAGAAATCCGGGTTAGAGTTCCGAAGAGGCACAAACTTTCATTGTCGTCATTCCACTATACAACTCATGGTCGTCCTTATTTGCAATTGCGAATGTAGCAGCTGTGGTCGCCGCAATGCCTGTTCCTTTGGACATGCATGCGTGTCCAAAGGAGCTTTGCATGATAATCAGAATAACACAGACACTACAGTAACGTATTCATCTGCTGATACCGGGCAAGCGACTTTCATACGACGTCTGACCTGTACGGGAATACACATATACATGGATATACGAGTACAGATCGTAGACGCAGGGTTGACGATATATGGAAGTTTGGGTCTGGCCGTGCACAGATAGCCAAATGGAGCCTTCTGTAATAATTTAAAAAAAACTGGGTTAAGGTGTCACCGTTGAACTTCAACATGTGTCACAGGACGTCAGACCCGAAAACATACAACGATCAATTAAGAACAAAATCAGATTAAAAAAAAAAAGGTAAGGCGACCGCTCGCGATAAGCCGGAAATTCGAGTTCGAGTCCTGGTCCGGCACAAATTTTCACTGTCGTCATTCCATTCTACAGCTGATGGTTGTCCTTATTCGCAACTGCGAATTCATTTAACGGAAATACATCTGATGCATAAGCGACGGGAATTAATAAAGTAACAGTAGCAGTAACTGGATATTAAACACTAAAAATAATTATATTTTTCAAAATGACATTAAAATGCATTTTCATTGTTAACGGTTTTGTTGAAGATTCCATATTCTTTGGTCTAAATTGTTTAATCAACAACTTCATGTTTTTTTTTAAAGTGGTATTCCTAATTTAAATAAAAAATTTTGGTCGTACTTAAAATCTATGAACGCTACAAATAATTCAATACCTTCTCTTGCTGACAGTACGGGTAATGTAACTGATGATGATAATCAGAAGGCCGAAATTCTAAACCTAGCTTTCAAAAACTCGTTTACGATAGAGGACTGCAGCACCATTCCCCCTTTCAATTATCGAACAAACGAAAGGATGGCTGACAGAGTGTTTAGTGTATCCGGGACTGTAAAACAGTTAAGATCCTTAGACGCCAAAAAGGCATCTGGCCCAGACGGTATCCCCGTAAGATTTTATGTTGACTATGCTACAAATATAGCACCATTCTTATCCGTCATCTATCAGAGATCATTGCAACGGCGGAAAGCTCCACGGGACTGGAAGAAGGCCCAGGTCAATGCAATCTATAAAAAGGGTAGAAAATCGGATGCTCATAATTTACCGGCCAATTTCACTGACATTGATTTGTTGTAGAATCATGGAACATATTTTTTGTTCACACACAATGACCTTTCTAGACTCTGAGAAGCTCATCTGCAGAAATCAGCACGGTTTTGGGAAACAGCGGTCATGTGAGACACAGCTGGCCCTCTTTGTGGACAATATGCAACAGGCTCTAGATCCCTGCTCCCAGGATGATGTCATATTTCTCGACTTTCGAAAGGCGTTCGACTCAGTTCTGCACTATCGCTTGCAACAGAAAGGGCGCGCTTACGCTCTATCCAATGACATATGCGGTTGGATAGAAATTTTTCTAACAGACAGGGAGCAGTATGTCGTCCTGAACGGGGTAACTTCAACAGAAACAAGAGTAACTTCAGGTGTGCCCCAGGGCAGCGTTATAGGTCCTCTGCTTTTTACGATTTACATAGACGATCTGGTTGATGGTATTGACAGCGGCCTTCGACTGTTTGCCGATGATGCTGTAGTCTATAGGAAAGTAGTATCACACGAAAGTTGTGAACAAATCAATGAGGATTTGCAGAAAATAAATGCGTGGTGTAATGACTGGCAGTTATCTCTCAATATTAGTAAGTGTAACCTCCTGCGTGTAACAAGGCGAAAATCGCCATTAATGTATGAGTACAAAATAATAGATCAGTCTTTGGAAGCGGTCAAGTATCTGGGTGTGACTATTCGAAATGATCTGAAATGGAGTGATCAGATTACACAAGTAACGGGTAAGGCGAACTCTAGACTGCGGTTTATTGGTAGAATCCTGAAGCGATGCAGTCCTTCAACAAAGGAAATAGCTTACAATACGTTATTTCGTCCAGTCTTAGAGTATTGTTCGTCTGTATGGGACCCTTCAAGAGATTGAGAAGGTCCAAACAAGAGCGGCAAGATTCGTCACTGGTACATTTAGCCATCGTGAGAGCGTTACAAATCTCATAGAAAGTTTTAAATGGGACACACTTGCAGATAGACGGCGCGCTAAACATTAGGGGCTGCTCACTAAAATTCCGAAATTCGATCTTCGCCGAGGATCTTTCAAATCGTGTAATGATCATCATTCAAAGATAAGGGAAATAAGAGCTCGTACTGAGGCGTTCAGACAATCGTTTTTCCCTCGCGCGATCCGCGTGTGGAACAGTGGAGTCCGAGGGGGTGGGGGTGACTTTAGCGCAGATTGCGCCCTCCGCCACACACCGATTGGTGGCTAGCGGAGTATATATGTAGATGTAATAATTTCAACGTTTAGGTTAAAATTTCACAAAAAATGCCTTATCGAATTTTGCCCTGTGGATGGTGCAGAACAGCAAATATGCAAGAATTTCTTTGAAAAAATGAAAAAAGTACATAATATATAGTTATAAATGCTTTTTCAAGTAAGATAGGTTTACATTGCAAAGTGATTTTTATACCTTTAAGAAGGGTTTTCTAGAGCTCCTTCTTTTTACAAAAATTGTTGAACCTTAAATATTGCCGTTTGTAACGGAACATATCAAAGGCTTTACTTTAATGAAGTATGTGATACCCTCCAAATTCAACCAGTTTAACGAGTATTTATGATTATAGAAGAGTTATTGTGTATGTTAACACTGGTTGCACAACATGTCTCCATAAACAGTCAACCCATTAAATTATACTAAATAACTGACCCACACAAAAGTTAATATCACTTGATCACTGATACAGCAAATGTCATCATGTAAAAACACTAAGTTTATCTTAAATAATTAATATGAAGTACGAAAAATAGTGGCCAACATAGGTATTTTGGATCTCCTTAAATAAAAATCACCCAGTGAAACCTATTTATTCACTAGGAGCGTTTTCACTCAGCATTCACGTAATCAATCCTATTTTAGACGAAAACCAATGTAATTCTTAATAATTTATGTTACTTACTTATTTATGCAAATTAGAGAAGTCAATTGACAAACTTCTAAAAAATGGCCTTTTTGTAACAGAGAATTATTCTGTCAAGTCAACAAATTTGTCTGTCATTTTCATAACATGTTAAATTATGTCACTCGATGCAAATTAATAACTTATCTGCACAAATTATGATAACAGATGTACATGTGACTTATAAACTATATCTCTTTTTAGTAGTTCTTTGACAATGTTATAAATACAAGCAGCAAGAAGGGTCGAGGAGGCAGTCGGAATGTCACTTTGGTAAAGTGTGTTTGTGTGTTATTGTTTGAGGTGGATAAACAATGCAAAGAACATGTAAAGGAAGTACTATTTTGTGTTGTGTCATGGTCTTTGGTGGACAGTGGAATTAAGATGGCCACCAGAGTAATAAATATTTGAAGGTTACATATTTGTTGGTTTCGCTCGTTATTTATCATCAAAAGCACATAAAAAACACGGGACCTCATATTTTTAACCCTAGACAACCAGATTTAGAGCCAGAATCAACATCGAGACACAGCAGCGATTCAGCAAGCAGCATTGATTACTACAATGCATTTTAATGGCGCCAACCTAACATCAAGTGCTAACAAGCTCCGTAAATGGGAGTGAAATAGTGCGATTATAGCAATTAGCAATATCTACGACTAGGCGACCATTACACGTTCCACCTTGAGTTCGCCCACGTAGGAACAAACAAAAATGCAAGACAGAAATTCATTGGAAAAATTCCAAGGAAAAGTAGCGAGCACACGAAAGAGTCAGTTGTCAAATCTCTCGTTCCTCAGTTTTATTTGGTAAGAAATTCTATTTCATTTCCTCCACTTATCCTCGTTAAACAAAATTAATAAGGGTTTTCCCAGTCCTCCACGAAGGTCTTGACGCGAATTATTCACCGACCTAAAAATTGGCATAGCACACATCGGAATTCGCCAAACAAGGCTATCGTATGAACAGGGAAGAGCTGTGGTGCTGGCAGCGCGTGCTCTTCCACTGATGAGTTATCGACCGTGGCCACACGTGCGCGCAGATAACGCCCCAACTGCGGCCGTTCCTCCGCGGTGGCGATAGCTACGCGACTATAGAAGAGACGCGTCTATTTTGGCGCGCAGTTGCGCAGCCTGGCGCTTCTCCCTGCGGAGATTGGACGTGGAGAGGTCTTCTTCTTCCCTGTAGTCCGCGCCCTGCGAAAGCCGTAAATGTTATTTCCGGGGCAGTTCTGCTGAAAAGTCACCCTACTCCGCTAAGCGGATTGCCCTCTCTGTTCCGCACCGGACTGACAGTTATCGTAAGACTGAAAGAGCTGCGCGCTCCCTTATCGTGCCTCGCAGGAAACAAAGGCAGCAGTTTTACGAGAGGGCGCTCCAATCCCTCCTCCCCGAGACACACTGATATTTTCAATTTATCTCTGCTAGCAGAAGTTAAGTGTTTGTGAAAAAATGCGAACAACGTTGGAAGTGAAGTGACAGACTCCTACAAGTTGTTTACTGAGTACTTCTGTAAAAAGAACGCTTGATCACACATAATATTGTTGTTGTTCTAAGCTTCAGTCCGAAAACTGGTCTGCTGCAGCTCTGCACGCTAGTCTATCCTGTGTAAGCCTCACCATCTCTAGATAAATAATCCATTTTAACCTGTTCACTGCAGTCAAACGTGTCATTCCTCTTCAATTTTTACTCCCCCCATTTCCCTACATAACGAAGGGAAGTTAACAAACTTTTGATGCATCAGAATGTGTCCTGTGTCCCCCTCAACGGATCCTTACATTCCGTCAAATTGTGTCATCAACTTCTTTCCCCCTCAAACCGATTCAGTGCCTCCTGCATAGTTATCCGATTTACAAAACTAATCTTCTTCTCCCTGCCATATTTACAGCACCTAATTTCCAAGTTTCTGCGTACTTGTTCTCTGCACTAGAAATCAGAACTGAGGTCTCTATTCTAGAGACCAGAAACGAGCTCTGTATACTTACTTTAAACTCGCCAGCGAGTCCTATAACGTCGTCTCGAACTCGATGTCTCCGTGTGCTCGAAGAATCCGCTAGCGACTCTCGCTCCACATTTAGCTGAAATCTCGTCTGTTGTCAGGTACAAGAGAACACTTCAGGTGTAACCGCGGGCCCTCGGCATTGCCGGTAAATACACAGCTGTTGGTTGGGCATCACGATTATTATACGTATTAAAAATGCACCACGAAGCAATGGTCAGAATGCGATAGAAATTCGTAGATCTCAGTTACATGTACAGATGAACAAACGGTTACAATGTCAAAATAATTGGATGATTCATTCAAGAGAAAAAGCTTCACAAACTGAGCAGGTCAATTTCGCATTGATCCACCTCTGGCCATTAAGCAACCAATTATTCACCTTGGCATTGACTGATAGAGTTTTGAATATTCTCCTCAGTGATATCGTGCCAAATTCTGTCCATCTGACGAGTTAGATCGTCAGAATCCAGCGATGGTAGGAGCGCCCTGCCCACAGTGTTCTAAACGTTCTCACTTAGGGAGAGATCCAGCGACCTTGCTGGTCAAGGTAGGGTTTGTGAAGCACGGAGACAAGCAGTGTAGACTCTCGCCGTGTGTGGTATCCCACCGCTGTTGGGATGTCTCCAGAAGGGTCTTTGGCCAAGAATGTCTTTGACTGGAGTGGACTTGCCTTCAATGGCGAGTCACGCTTTTAGTTGCGCCCCGATGACCTGCTGTCTAGAATGAAATGGAACAGTCTGTATACGTAAGTATGTATCTGTATATATATAAATATGTGTATACGTGTGCATACATAAATATGTATGTTGCATATACGTATATGTATGTTTATATGTATGTAGATAAATGTCTTTGTATGTATCTATATGCATGTATATGTGTACAAAAAAATTTGAAGACTGCTGTAAATTTATTATTTGTTTGCACTGAACTAACTTTTTACGCTTTCTGTTCACTACAGCACTGGAAAATTCGCAGTAATTATTGTACACACAGCATCGCTTAGTTTTCGTCTTATACCCTTCCGTCTCCCAAATAACAGCTTAATTAGAGGCCATATGATACCGAGAATGGCCAGTGCTACACTGCGACGGCAAGATCATGCACTCAACTTGCAAGCTACGTCACACCGTTACACTTGCGCCTAATTGAATAAGAGGGAACGAATAGAAAAGTAGGAAGCGCCTGTAGCGCAGCTGTACTCACTCTCATCACACTCAAGAGTCTCCAGCAGGAAGGAAGGACTGCATTATAGCTCTGGCGTAACAGCGGTGCCTTCATCTCTAATGTATGCACCCCTCAACACTGGACTTGTGTCTGTTCTGTTTCAGATCTCTACTCTATACAGCTTACAGTCCACATCTCATTTCTGTGCGAAACTATACTCCACAAATATAACTTCAGAAAAGACTTACCAAAGCTTAAATCTGTATTATGCATTACAGTAAAGTTATTTGTCAGCCAGTCAGCATTTTATGTCGTCTGTATTTCGAACGTTCTCATTGAGTTTGCTGCCTAAATAGTAAATTTGTCTACTGCTTTCAGTCTGTAATCCTCCAAGTCCATTGCTGCATCTGAAAAAAATAAAATATCATCAACACACTTTAGTTTTTGTTTCTTCTACATGAACTCTCTTTCCGAGTTTCTATTTAGTTTCCTTTACTGCTTTCTCGGTAAGCGGATCGAATAACAGTCCTGTCTCACTCCAGTTTCAAATACTGATTCACTTTTGTACTTCCATCTGCCGTTATAAATTCTGGTTTCAATACAAGTTAAAAATAACCATTCGCTCCCTCTATTTTATCCCTGCTACATTCACAATTTCAGTGTATTCTAGTCACCATTGCGTAAAGCCTACTCTAAATTTATAGATGCTATGAATGTGGCTTGGCCTTTATTCAGTTTTTCTTTCAAGTCGTAGGACCAGTACTAGATGGCATGATTTTCTGGAACAAAAACCAATCTCCACCGATGTCACTTTATAGCAGTATTTCCATTCTTTTGTAAATAATTCGAGTCCTATGTAAATTAACGTACAACATTTAACTGTTGGTGTTAATATTTATTGTTGCGTCCGTTGTTCAAATGGTTCAAATGGCTCTGAGCACTGCTGAGGTCATCAGTCCCGTAGAACTTAGAACTACTTAAACCTAACTAACCTAAGGGCATCACACACATCCATGCCCGAGGCAGGATTCGAACCTGCGACCGTAGCGGTCGCGCGGTTCCAGACTGAAGCGCCTAGAACCGCTCGGCCACTCTGGCCGGCACGTCCGTTGTTGTTACTCGTAAATGAAATTCTAGAGTAATTGCCGAAGGGATTGTATGTAGGAGGCATACCATTTGAGGAATCACTCTTATATGACTTACTGCCTCAAGACTGTACAAAACTGTTGCCAAAACGCGACGTGTCGTCAAATGTGTGTTATGTTGTTTCTGCGTCATCTTCATTGCTCACTCCATTAACAATATGAGAAAGGTATATCTATCAGTAACTCATTGGCTTATTGTCACAATATTCGTATCATCAAAATGTTAAGTTATGTATCTGGAACTATAACTAAAGCGCCGGCCATTGTGGCCGAGCAGTTCTAGCCGCTTCAGTCTGGAACCGCGCCACCGCTTCGGTCGCAGGTTCGAATCCTGCCTCGGGCATGGATGTGTATGATGTCCTTAGGTTAGTTAGATTTAGGTAATTCTAAGTTATAGGGGACTGACTACCTCAGATGTTGAGTCCCATAGTGCTCAGAGCCATTTTATAACTAAAGAGACATATGAGTTGCATTCTATTGGTTCTACGTCTAGAACATTACGCCATTCAACCGGAATATGAGACGCCGTTAGATGTTGATGTTCCAAGTAGTGTCTTAATCCTGGCCTACTGACAGATGGGAGCAGACTGATGGTCGTTAAAATTGCAAAACCACGGAAACGACATTCAACAAACATTAAATTGGCAGGAAGTGAACTACATACATGGATATGAAAATGATTAATATTTCACCATAACTGCAAGTGGGAGGATGGTTTGATAAGCCTGGTAAAAAGGCAAGGAAAAAATGTTGGTTTCGTAAATAACTCACCTCACTTCTCGACACAGTCTCCTTTGAAAGATGTATGTACACTTGGTTCAGCGATCCTCCAGCTTTTTTATTACACCGTAAAAACAAGTTCTGTCAAACTCTGCAAAATATTCTTTGGCTGCAACTATCAGTTCCTCATTTGATAACAATTTCTTCCCGGCAAGCCGAACTCTCAAGTTAGGGATTGAGAAGAAATCGCTCGGGACTAAGTTTGTTGAATAGAGTTGATGAGGAACCAATTCAAAGCCTATTTCATGCATTTTTGCCCTTGATGTCGGCTATTTGTGGTATGGTAGATTTGCCTGTTAAAAGAGCACTTTCTTGCGTACCAACCTTGATCTTTTTCTCAGCCAACGCAAGTGTCAGAGTTCGAGTAATGAAGCAAAATAGGGCCTAGTTACGTTTCTATCTTTTACCAAGTAAGATATGAGGATTATTCGTTGGGAATGCCAAAAAAACAGTGGTCGTCACCTTACCGGCTGACAAACTGATCTCTCCCTTCTTTGGTGCACTTTTAGCGTCTTTTATCCATTGTTCTAACTACTGTTTTGACTCTGGTGCGTAATGATGGATCCAGGTTTCCTTAACAGTCACAAATTGGTGCAAAACGTCTTGCAGATTGCGATCAAACATCGCCAGACATTGCTTGAAATGTTGTGCTGTATGCGTTTTGGTCGACTGTGAACAATCACGACACCAATTTCGCACACAGCTTTTTCATAGGCAGTTCTCCATACAGGATATTACGCACTCGGTCAGTTAAGATGCCTACAGTCCCTGTAATCTCACTAATTTTTATTCAGCCGCCTTGCCATTTATGGATTTTGCCGATGGTTTCATTTATGGTGACGTCAAGTAGAAAGTCGGAGTGCGCTTCATCTTGGTGCCAGTCCGACCACGTTAAAGTTATTAACGCAAAAGCAAACGATATTCAATACTGGTGCCGGGATCGCGTGAACTTCATCCAATTCTGTTTTGAAAAGTGAGGCAGTCCAACTCTTCAAAGGAAAATGTTTAATAACGTTACGAAACTGAGTTTTCTCCATTTCCTATCGCAGTTGACACGCTAACTCAGACGTTTGTGCCGGCCGGAGTGGCCGAGCGGTTCTAGGCGCTTCAGTCTGGAACCGCGAGACCGCTACGATCGCAGGTACGAATCCTGCCTCGGCCATGGATGTGTATGTTGTCCTTAGGTTAGTTAAGTTTAAGTAGTTCTAGGTTCTAGGGGATTGATGACGTCAGATGTTAAGCCCCATAGTGCTCAGAGCCATTTGAACCATTGTTTTTCAGACGTCTGTCAACAACGAACTGTACGTTGAACGTTGTTGAAACTCTTTATACGATCCTGGGAATGATCAATATTAGCAACCAAGAAAACTCAATAAAATGTTCCATTTTTCTTTGGAAATTTACCAGACATATCAAATCACCCTCATGTATATGAATAAAGGCATCTACGTTCTGTGTGTAAGGAGAGATCAGGCACGGCTTTTATTGTTCAGAAATCGAACTTGCATTTGTTTGTTTGTGAGAAGATCATGTTATACCTTGTGTAAGGAGAGGAAGTCTCTACCGATGCATGTCGTGATTCGAGACAGCAGGATCGTGAGCTATCGAGACTGCAGTGATACTGCTGTTCACGTTGCTTGGACTCCCACAACTGCTATGCGAATATGGAATCGATGAGTTTCGGAGGACCATACAAGACATAATGCAAAGTCTCAGCGGCCCCCGGGAGGAGACAGATACAGTTGGCTCAGGTGTGCAGCACTGTTACATGACGTCATATAGTATTTTTCTTTTTCATTTCATCTTGACATTTAAGCAGGACTCATCCAGCCAAATCAACGTACAAGGCTTAACACGTCACCATAAAAATAAAATTATGGCAGAATCGTATACTGTCGAAAAAAGACGCAGTCGCATCACAAAGAAGGATATATCCGACATAAGTAAAAGTTGGCAGGTGTGTTCCTACATCTGAAAGATGATGTCTATTAAATCGGAACCACTACGAGGATGCAAATCAGGTTTGCCTTAAATATACATCGTAACGGTCGTTAACACTGAGATTGAGTCAATGTTGGTATAGAATGCCTTTAAGGTGACAAAGACATCATTATCAACACCTCACAGAGTTTAAACGAGGTCGTGTAACAGTGCAACAAGAAGCTGGATGTTCTTTCTGCGACTTCACAGGAATGTACCCAGTATGCACGATTGCTGGCACCCGTGGTCACGAGAACGTACGGTCCCGAGGAAACTGGGCTCGGGATGGCCATGTGGCACTACCGAGAGGAAAGACAATTGTGTTGTTCGGTGTATGGCCCTGGCGCATTGGATTGCATCCGCAACAGCAATTCTACAGTGGTTGGTACCATAACGAACTGTTACAAATCGGTTACTTCAAGGACAGCTCCGAGCCGAACGCCCTGTAGCGTGTATTGCCCTGACTCCAACCGACCGCCAACCGCCATTTACGACCTCATTGGTGTCAAGCGAGAGCTCATTGGAGGACAGCGTGGAGGTCTATTGTGCTTTCTGATGAAAACTGGTTCTGCTTCGATGCCAGTGAGGACGGTGTGTTGGTTAGAAGGACGCCAGCTGACGGAATGTAACCAACCCGTCAGCGAGATAGACACACTGGACCTACACCTGGAGTTATAGTCTGGGATCTGATTTCGTAAGACAGCAGGAGCATTCTCGTGGTTAACCCCCCCCCCCCCCCCCCCCCACGCATTCTGACTTCAAATCTGTACGTCAATCTGGTAATTCGACCTGTTGTGCTGCCATTCATGAATAGAATTCCACGAGGTGTTTTCCGACAGGCTAAAGTTCATCCACTTACCGCTGTTGTAGCCTAGCATATTGTACAGAGGTCGACTTGTTGCTTTGGCCTGCCCGATCACCAGATCTATCTTCAATGGAGCACTCGTGGGACATCATCGGATGACAATTACAGCGTCATCCACAACCACCATTAACCGACTCTGTATTGACTGACCAAGTGCCACAGGCATGGAAATCCTACACACAAGCTGACACCCGGCACCTGTACAGCACAATTTATGCACGTTTGCATGCTTGCGCTCAACATTCTGGCGGTTATTAATGTACCAGCATTTCACATTTCCAAAAGCTCATCTTGAGCTTACATTAACCTGTGGTCTTCTAATATTCATCACTTAAATGTGTTACCTAGAGAAACATATTCCCGAAATTTCATTAATTATTTTTTGGTGTTGCGATTTTTTTTTCATCTGTGTGTAAGTTGAACTGGTCTTCTACACCTGCACCAGCTTGGATACTCTACAAATCACATTTAAGTGCCTGGAAGAGCGTTCATTGGAGCACCCTCACAATAATTCTCTATTATTCCAATCACGAACAGCGCTCGGGAAAAACGGAAACCTATACATTTCCGTGCGATATCTGATTTCTCTCTTTTTATGATGATCGTTGTATGTATTGTATTGTATGTTAACCGGGGACCTAGAAACGACAGAGATACTTCGTCCCTGCCGCAGCCGCAGTGGTCCACAACCCCACGACGACTACCGCAGTCCACTCCACCCCTCCGCCGCCCCACACCGAATCCAGGGTTATTGTGCGGTTCGGCCCCCGGTGGACCCCCCGAGGGAACGTCTCCCACCAGACGAGTGTAACCCCTATGTTTGTGCAGTAGAGAAATGTGGTGTACGTGTACAGGAAGAAGTTTGTGCAGCAATCGGCGACATAGTGTAAATGAGGCGGAATAAGGGAAACCAGTCCGCATTCGCTGAGACAGATGGAAAACCGCCTAAAAACCCTCCACAGACTGGCCGGTTCATTGGACCTCGACACAAATCCGCCGGGCGGATTCGTGCCGGGGACCAGGCGCTCCTTCCCGCCCGGAAAGCCGTGCGTTAGACATCACGGCCAACCGGACGGGCATGATGATCGTTTCTCCCTATGTAGGTCGGCGTCAACAATATATTTTCGCATTCAGAGGAGAAAGTTGATGATTGAAATTTCCTGAGAAGAACCCGGTGCAACCATAAACGCCTTTGTTTTAATTATGTCCACCCCAGTTGCTGTACCATCTCAGTGACACGCTCTTCCCTATTTGTCGATGTTACAAAACGTGCTGCTCTTCTTTGGAATTTCTCCATGAACTCCGTTAATCCAATCTGGTAAGGATCCCACACCGCGCAGCGGTTCTCCAAAAGAGGACGGAAAAGCGTAGTGTAGGCTGTCTCTATTGTACAGCTGTTGAACCTTCTAAGTGTTCTGCCAATAAACGGTAGTCTTTGGTTCGCCTTCCCCATGACATTTTGTATGTGTTCTTTCCCATTAATGTTGTTCATAATTGAAATTACTAGGCATTGTCCGGCCCCAGTAGCTGAAAAATGGTCAGCGCGACTGAATGTCAATCCTAAGGGCCCGGGTTCGATTCCCGGGTGGGTCGGGGATTTTCTACGCTCTGGGACTGGGTGTTGTGTTGTCCTAATCATCACCGTCTCATTCCCATCGACGCGCAAGTCGCCGACGTGGCGTCAAATCGAAAGGCTTGCACCAGGCGAACGCTCTACCAGAGGGAGGCCGTCGTCACACGACATTCAATTTATTCCTAGGCATTTAGTTGAATTTACGCCTTTAGATTTTGTGGTATCGATAGCAACGATGCTACGAAGTTAATACAAGTTCTAAAGTTGGCAATACGACAGACACCGACGACAGCGCACTCTAGCCGGAGCGGGAGAGATCTACGAGCTCCGCTCCTAATTCTGCCCATTTAATCAAAAGCAGACGGCCGGGACACTTCGCTTCAGCTTCGCACCTCTGGGTAAAGTTATGTATTACTCTTGTTGCTAAAGTAAAGGTGATTTTAATTCATACTGCAGTAACGAGAGATTTTCACCTTTTCCTGCTTCTACACACGCGCCGCCTTCCAGGCGGGATACAAAAGATTTGACTGATCCATCGCGTAACCGAAGTTCGATGGATTCCTTTTAGCACTCATGTGGATGACCTTACAATTTTCAATATTTAAGACAATTGTCAATATTCGCAACGCCGGCCGAAGTGGCCGTGCGGTTAAAGGCGCTGCAGTTTGGAACTGCAAGACTGCTACGGTCGCAGGTTCGAATCCTGCCTCGGGCATGGATGTTTGTGATATCCTTAGGTTAGTTAGGTTTAACTAGTTCTAAGTTCTAGGGGACTAATGACCTCAGCAGTTGAGTCCCATAGTGCTCAGAGCCATTTGAACCAATATTCGCAACATACACATATCTTTTCGAAATCTTTTTGCGATTGATTTTGATCTTCTGATGACTTTACTAGATGACAAACGGGCGCTCAGATTGGATCTTTGGCTGACAGCGTAAATGAACAATGACATTATAATAACTCCTAAAAATAACTTTAAATGTGAATATCAGTTGCTTGCAAGAGTGTAAAATTAATTTGGACAGGACTTCCTGAAAGATTATCGTCTTTACTCGTTGGTTAATCCATCAGAGTTAATCAGAGAAAGCCGGCCGGGCTGGCCGTGCGGTTCTAGGCGCTACAGTCTGGAACCGCGCAACCGCTACGGTCGCAGGTTCGAATCCTGCCTCGGGCATGGATGTGTGTGTTGTACTTAGGTTAAAGTAGTTCTAAGTCCCAGGGGACTGATGACCTCAGAAGTTAAGTCCCATAGTGCTCAGAGCCATAGCCATTTAAACAGAGAAAGGTACTACGAAATATTTCGTTCTACTACGAACCCTGTTTTGCCACAAATTTTAAAGACAGCAATTGTGGTGTCTTCTCGCACAGAAAATTAACTATTACCACGTCCTGAAATCAGAAATAACCGATATTCACGACGACTATCCGCTACCTACTAGTCAAGGAATATCAGGAGCCGTCACACACATAATGTACGCACATCAAAAAAAAGTTTTGCATCACCCTGGTTTCCAGAACTCCTGAAGATAGACATTGACTGTGGACATTGTGTCACAGACACAGTGGCTTTGACTGTTCATAGAGCTCACTAAATCTGCCCACAGATGTAACCAACCATGCATGAGCAGCGCTTATTAGACGGAGGGGATCAGTTTCAGTAATTCCACTGGGAGAAGGTACTCGGTGCGTATTGTCTGTAGTTCAACCATGCCTAGACGGTCAATATCGCGGTTCGAACCCGTCCGCGTTGTTACTTTTTGCCAGGAAGGGCTCTTAACAATGGAAGTGTCCAGGTGCCTCGGAGTTAACAAAAGCGATGTTGTTCGGACACGGAGGAGATACAGAGAGAGAGAGAAACTGTTGATGACATGCCTCGCTCAGACTGCCCAAGGAATACTTCTGCAGATCGTGTGAAGTTAGCACCCCTTTTTCGAGAAATATACATTTTTTTCACAGTTCTTGTTAGATATGCCATAGTTCTAGAGTTCTTTGTACAAAATTTGAATAGTTCTGCAGAATTTATCGAAGAAAACAACAATATTCGAAAAAATTCTCGTATCGAAAACATTCTTTGTCAATTTCCGCATAATGTAAATAAGTACAAGAGTTCTGAGGACAGTTCTGAACAGAACTCCAAGAGTTCTATCGATAATCCCAGTAACATTTTTTTGTGCAGCTGATAGTTTACGAGATAATTGCAATTTATGGAGAAAATCTTTTCACTTACTGTGAAGCTGGCACCCTTTTTTTTCAGAAATGTATATTTTTTTCAGAGTTATTGATAGATACGGCATACTTCAAGAGTTCTTTGTACAAAATTTCAATAGTTCTGCAGAATTTAGAGAAGAAAACAACAATACTCGAAAAAATTTTCGTATCGAAAACATTCTCTGTGAATTTTCGCAGAAATTAAACTTCTACAACAGTTCTGAGGACAGTTCTGAACAGAACCCCAAGAGCTCTATCGAAGATCCCAATAACATTTTTCTATGGCGATAATAGTTTAAGATAAATTGATTTAATGTGGGACACACTTTCTCTACAGAAAATACAACTATATTCGTACAACAGTTCCGATGACAGTTATGAACACTACGTGAAGAGTTCTATCGAAAATCCTAGTAGTATTTTTTGTGCAGGTAATAGATTAAGAGGTAATTGCAACTTAATTAAGAACTCCATCAGAGCTCCTACTGTGAAGCTGGCACCCTTTTTTTTTAGAAATATGTATTTTTTTCAGGGTTCTTGATAGTTAAGTCATAGTTCTAGAGTTCTTTGCACAAAATTTCAACAGTTCTGCAGAATTTAGCGAAGAAAACAACAGTACTCGTAAAAGTTGTGGTATAGAAACCACTTTTTGTCGATTTTCGCAAAAAGTAAATTCGTACAACAGTTCTGAAGACAGTTCTGAACAGAGCCCGAATAGTTCTATCGAAAATCACTTACTGTGAAGTTGGCACTCTTTTTTTCAGAAATGTATATACTTTTCAGAGTTCTTGATAAATATTCCATAGTTCTAGAGTTCTTTGTACAAAATTTCAATAGTTCTGCAGAATTTAACGAAGAAAACAACAATACTCGAAAAAGTTTTCGTATAGCAAACATTCTTTGTTAATTTTCGCGAAAAGTAAATTCGTACAACAGTTCTGAGGACAGTTCTGAATAGAACCCCAATAGTTCTACCGAATATCCTAATAACAGTTTTTTTGCAGCTAATAGGTTACGAGATAATTGCAATTTAAGGAGGAAACCTCTTCACTTACTGTGAAGTTGGCACCCTTTTTTTCAAAAATGTATATTTTTTTCAGAGTTCTTGATAGAAATGCCATAGTTCTAGAGTTCTTCGTACAAAATTTGAATAGTCCTGCAGAATTTTACGAAGAAAACAATAAAATTCGAAAAATTTTTCGAAAAAAGTTAATTCGTACAACAGTTCTGTACAGAACACCAAGAGCTCTATCGAAAATCATAATAACATCTCTTTGTGGCGATGATAGTTTATACGGTAACTGCTTTGATGTTAGACCTACTGTCTCCACAGAAAAAAATAAATTCGTACAACAGATTTGATGAACAGTTCTGGATAACACCCCAACACTTGTATCGAGAATCATAATAACATTTTTTGTGGTTATAATAGTTTGTAAGATAATTGATTAATTGTGGGGCTCACTTAATGTAAAAAAAAAATGGGTCTATTCGTATGTTCTGATGACAGCTCTGGATAGCAATGTAAGAGTTCTATCGAAAATACTGGTAACATATTCTGTGCAGTTAATTGTTTACGTAGTAACTGCATTTAATAAGGAATGCTTATGAGCATTTCCCGTGACGTTTGCACCCCTTTTACGGGAAATACAAATTTTTTTCATAGTTCTTGATATCCGGACTGGGTGGGACCGGAAGTAATCCGGATAACCGAAAATCCGGATATATATTCTACTAAATACAAATAGTCTAAAAGTTCAGCACTGTACAAATGCCGGTACACCTTCTTAAGACTGATTGTAGTAACTGTAGGTGGAAGCGTGGGATGTGCATGCTTAGATGATTCAAAGAGAGAAGGCTCGTCAGTGCAAAACAGATGGCTGAGAGGGCAGATACATTCACACACGCCATTAACCAGATGGTGTCACACCTATCGAGAAGCGCACCAGAGGTACAATGAGCTCTGGTGGAGTGCGGTTGGCGTGGATACTATGCAACTTACTTGATGGATACCAATGCACCGTTATACTAATGTACAATACTTGAGAAACAATGTCACTCAAACACTCTGAGCTCCTTTATCACTCAGTACTAGACTAAATAACTGGCCTAGTGATAAGCAGCCTATGTACCTCACCGACTACATATCTTCGTTTTATAAGAAAGAAAGAGAAAAATACCAAGGGACACGAAATATCAATCCGGATAATCCGGAAATCCGGATTAGTGAGGACCAAATAAACGAGGTTCTTGTTTACAAATTTCGAACTCCTTAGTAACGTTAATACTTTATTCCCTCAACATAATAACGCCTCTATCAGTCATGTACTGAATTAGGATTTAAACATACTACTTCGTTCGTTTGTACAATATATTCATTTAAATATACTTACATTTCTATACATTGAAAAGATTTTTGACCCTCACTGTAGTGTAACTCATCAAACTTCCACACCTCCTTTCTAACTAGAACAAATGTTTGCAACAATATTAACGATAGCAATTTCAGATTTATTCGTTGCACACAGCACATCTTTTTATGTATCCTAGCGTCTGGTGATGTTGCCACCTAACTTTCGTCCATGAGGGTCCTGGGCATATTTTTAGCTGTTAGTGGGTCCTAGATGTCATGAGAGCTCAAAACAATTACTGTTTTATGTACTAAAATTCTTCTGGTTCTTCCTGATTCTAAAAATATACACTTCATGTACAGTACCTCATCATGCTGATGCTTAAATGTCATTTTGTTTAATTTGGGCGCCGCAGTTTCCGTAGAACCTCGTTTATCTAATATCTTTGAAGAACCTGTCGACTGTCTTATGTGCAGAAAAAATGTTTACATGGCATAAAACAAAATCAGAATGCGTTTCAACAGTAGCAGTTTGTTTTAATGGTGGAGTAAAAATGGTTCAAATAGCTCTGAGCACTATGGGACTTACCTTCTGAGGTAATCAGTCCCCTAGAACTTAGAACTATGTAAACCTAACCAACCTAAGGACATCACATTCATCCATGCCAGAGGCAGGATTCGAACCTGCGACCGAAACGGTCGTGCGGTTCGGGATTGTACCGCCTAGAACGGCTCGGCCACTCTGGCCGGCCTGATGGAGTAAAGATTAAAAACAATGAGCAGAACAGGCATCAAAACTAGGAACAACATGAACATTGTACTGGTATGGGCGGACAGGCAACGTGTCACATAAACTGAAAAAGCTGCTGAAAGCATAAAAAGGAGGCCAGAATAACAAAGAAAAGAAGTAAAAATAAAGAAAATGAAAAGGACACGAAAGGTATCAACAAGATTATGGAGCAGGAATGGTTTGCAATGTCGTCACTAAGAAGAGAATGACATACAAATCTTTAGTTTCAGTTTTCTGTAATCAACGTGTTTGCATACAGAGATACTGCTACCGGTGTCTCATCCACTATTAAAGCTACATAAACAAAGCTAAGGATGAATAATAGTATAGTGCTTGCCTACACACTTAACCACATTATTCAACAATGGATTAAGTGTTTTAAGCTGCACTATGTCATATTATGTTCTTAAATCATTAGGAGAAAAAATTTACTCTTAAAATTCATTATTTTTAAAATAATCAAAACATGAAACTGGTAAATATTACTGGTTTGCTGTTTCAACAATGTAATAATTCAAAGAATAAATTTTTTTTTATCTTGTATTTGGAATAGCGTTAAGTACATTGAACCTAAAATAACATTTACGTGTAAGTATGTAAGAAAACATCAATATTCACTGCACAGTGTATTCCACAGATTTACAATTTTTTCTTTCACCTGGTGCTCACAATATACCAATTCTTTGATAATAGTTTCATTCCTGAATCTATTGACAGTCTTGCATTATTAAATTACAAAGTACCAGTAAAAACTACAGGCTGTGATGTACAGGTCCCCTTAACAGCTCTTCTTCAGGATACACTAAAACCTAGAAGGAAATACATATGTAGGGAATTCAGTAATAAATAAGCATAGAATTTATGAGGTGTGAAACAACTAAGAAAAATAAGTAAAAAAAATATATACGTGAAATTTAGGGCATAAAATGCTCTTATTCTAGTAACCAAAACAGGAGGCTGTGGTACCAGAAACAAAGATACTAAGAATTAACATAAGAGCTGTATTTGTAATATTTAGATACCAACTTTTAGCAATTGCTTACCTTATAAAGCAAAGTTCCTATGTAGGAACTACTTGTTTCGTCTCGTCGGTCTTGTAGCTGCCATTTGAAAATTTTCCTGTCGTGACATACATGAACAGGTGCAGAGAAATTATCGTTTCTTTTGAAATTTTCTGTACATCTTTATACAAGTCATCGTACTGCTTCCAGTAGGTTCCATCGAAGACATATGCCGTGTAGTGTTTGATGGAACTATTATAATGAATGGCTCCAACGAGAGTGTACTCTTGATTGTTGACTACGATTTCTTTCGTGATCGTTTGCAAAACACATTTCTTCCTTTGATTCGGAGGAAACTGACCTTCAGTTAGTTGACAAATTGTTATACTAGTATCCATCATCAAGTTGCATCCGAATTTCTTTTCTTGGACTGCTTCTCCTTTAAATTTCTTGCATTTTATGTTAGTCTTTAGACCTCCATTTGTTTCATCTCCAGCCTCTTGCATGAAATTATAACCAAGTCTGAAAAGAACATACGTATCAACGGAAATATAATGTCGTTTCACATGGCGTGAATTTAGGCACGTCAGACACGATATCTTTTTGTTGCAAATCGGGATATCTTTTAATATTTTCTCGTATAATTCCTGCATTCAGAGACAATATTTTTCGAGAGATTACTCCTTTTTTTTTAGGAACGGTATCACATATAAAATATCAAATCTCTCCTTAAAATGCTGGGAGTTTATAATTTTTTTGTCCAAAACATCCAAAGCCAGATCCAAAAATGGATGGCCCACCATTTGAATTTTACTTTTGAAATCATCACTGAGTGATATTGCTTGCATGAATAAGGTCATCAAAGAATCGAAACCGCACGTTCCCTTCAAGTTGTGGGTAGCAGATTTGAATTTGCTTGAGGACCCATTTAGGAAAAGTGGCAAATTAATATCTATGAATTTCGTAATCGAATTCCAGTTTGGGCAATCATCTAAGTACTTTTTCTTGCTCTTAGTTTGTATGCTCGATGTGACAACGATTTCATTTTGAGGCTTTTCCAGCATTGCGCTCTCCTCCATTTTATTGTTACAGGTCTCTCTGTTTTCTTCTGTTTTCAAACCACAGGATGAAATTTTAGTGACATCCCTGATGAAGTATGATTCTTGATAGTCTTTTGTGGAATGAAATATCTCCTTAGAGTCCAAATTGGGCAGTAAATTATTATCCGAAGAGCGCTGAAAACACACACTATCACTCTTGACTCAGAGACTGTTGTTCTCCGCATTCATAACAAGTGAGCTCGAAGTAGGAGAAAACCTGTATTCAAAACTATTAAAATTTTGTCTAACTCTGTCTCATTGCCATCTTCGTGTTGGGTCTCACTTCGTAAGGTATTGTTCAGTGTGCTCTCAGAATTATCGAGTATACGATTGCTTTTGGGATTTGTTATCATCAGTTTCTTATTTTTTCCTCTCCAGTTTTCTTCTTCATGGTAAGGCAATGATGCTTCAGTTGGTTTGTGCTTCACAGTTTGCTTTGAATCTTCATTTTCCATCATAAGTAGCCCTAACAGTTTTGTTTCCTCATGCAGCCACTTCAAATGTTGAAAAATGAATTTGTCTACTCGTAAAGGCAGCTTGTCAAAGCCCATTGTCTTTAATTATGAAAATTGTCCTTCCATCGCTGCTGAAGAACGAATAGATAAAGGAATACGAAAAGAAGGATACATCACAGCTGTCCACAATATTGTATAGTACATCAACTCTTTCAGCATCTCTGCAGCATTAGGAATGTTGTGCAGATTCACATCAAAGAGATTGTCATCATTAGTCTGATTCGTGATGACTTCAGCTTCATTGTAGATACGTTTTGCCTTATCAATCCACGAGTTTGCAGTAGATTCCTTAGAGTTCAAAATTGATTCCAAAAGACAGTCATCATTGTTTTCAAAATCATCAGTTTTCTTGTCATCATCTTTCTTTTCGTCAATATATGAATGACGTGGACCACCTCTGATAATGTTATCAAGGTGGCGCTGATGTTCCATTGATGAATATTCTTGACCGCACTCATCAATACCAAGCTGTTCACTCAATGCAACAGCCAAAAGTGAGCGCAAAGCACTTTCAATATCACGAAAATCTGTCATCATGTAAATATGGACCAAAACTCGAAGATAAAGTTGTTTGACTCGTGATTTACTTCTTGAGAAACATTTCCACCTCGAAATCATGACCATAAAATGGTTTAAATCTATTCTCAAACAACACAAGCGTAGAATTACTCTTTCATGCAAAACAATATGACTATAACACCTATTCAAAAAATCTGTTAAGTCCGAGCAATTGGCTATTGTTCTAGAAATGGCAACCAACAAAGCCTCACCAAAATCAGTTACCATGATTTTTGGTCTGGGAGCTCTAGATGTGACGATTTCCATAAAGAAAAATGACAAGAATGATGCGTCATGCCTAGAGGATATCATCTGATAAGTTGGGCAACTGATTGATGATCGATTGACGATATTTGGATGTTTACTAGTGACGTTTACTTCGCGGATCCACACGTACTGGTACAGGCCTATGTACTTTGACTTAATTTCCACACAGTCAGTCCTGTTTGACAGATCCCCAAATCGTGAAATAACTCGAAGTGCAACACCACCTGTAGCATCTATTGAATCGTATACACTGCTATTGATTTGATGACAATATTTGTGCAACTGACTTTGATCTTTCAGCCAATATATACAGAAGAATGGGTCCAATCCGACTGCGTGAATTTCGTCCCGATGGGTTGTATGCTTTGCGATTTCCAGGTTTTCAAAAGGCTTACTCGTTGTTATACCAAATCGTTTGTCCCTTTCCTGTTCTTTAGCCTTTCTCAAGACATCATCATTTGGTAAATTTGGAGGAATCATGTCTGCGAAAGACATATTTTTCGCTTCATCATTTCGCCAAAGAGCTGCAGGCATCCTGTAATCAACCAATTTGGCAGCTACCTGTTGTCTTCTCATGCCACGAAGTTGTCTTCTTTTCAGGTGATTACTATCATCTGAAATGTTTGAAAGTCAGCAGTTCAGAATAATATCGTTGTCCTTTTTTTGCTTCTTCAGAGTAATCCCTTCGAAAGTGGCTCCGCATTCTGTACATCTTCCTTTGATCTTCAAGAAGTACTTTGAACTTTCACACACTTCCGCATATTTGAAAGGAAAGGCACATGGAATTTTGTGATGTTGATAAATTTTATCAGCCATCAAATCGGTCCATTTCCCTATTTCCAGTCTTGAAGGCTTTCCAAGTTTCCTCTTTGTTGGTTTTACGGAAGACCATTTTTCTGCTGACAGTAGTAAGTCAAATTGCTTTGTCATGTCCTTGTTGCACGAAGAACCAAAAACATTCCACGACTCATCATTGCTGTCGTCGTCTTTTTCTTCAACGAAACATTCCAGGCTGAAGGTGTTTGTAACAAAAGTAAGCAGGTCATGACGATCTTCTTTAATTGTTGTGTAAATATGTTTTGAAGACATTTTCGGACAGTTTTTGCAAGACCGGATGAGACGGAGTGAACTGAATGCCTCTATCATCGATTACTTTAAATTCCTCCATGCTGAGAAGACGTTTCAGTTCTGGTAGATTGTACATTTTTATGGTTATTGCGGTTCATAAATATCACCTACACAACAGCACCGACTGCTCAACGGGCACCGACTGCACAAGAGCTCTGACTGAACGAGCATAATGATTATTCGCATGAGAGTGAGTAGTATTGTTGCGTATAGTCATTAAGGGCAGATCAAGGAGCGAAATGCAGCGCTGGCGGGCACCTTTGCACGACAGGGCGCGCGCCACCCAAAAAGTGAAGCTGTTGTTGTCATTAGCTTTGATGCTACCGCGAGAAGCTTTCATGCTACCTCTATTGTAAATGCTACGCTGACGTCATTTGTCGATTGTTTAAAAGACGCAGTTCACGTGTTCATTGTTTCCAGATGTAGTGCCACGACTTTTGCATTGTTGCTGTGCTTTGTTTATTATTTTTTGGTCTCGAGAGGTCTCAGGGACGTATCATAGTTTTTATTAACCTTCCATCGGGCGCAGATATTCAGATTGGTACATGTCGAAATTTTCTGTAATTTACTTTTCAACAAATTGCAGTATTGGCTCCTTCTCGTTAATTGCTTCCCTTTTCCGTATGCCTTTCGTTGTTGTGTGATTCTGTAAATTACTTGTCAACAATTGGCATCACTGACGCCTTCACGTTATAGCTTCCTTTCTGTGTATGCCTTTCATTGTTGTATGATTCAGTATCGACGCTAATGCTCTCTTGATGAGATATGAGCCGATTGCTCGTTTTTATCCACTGTGCCCTTTCGTATTTCATTTCAGCAATTAATTTATTTGTTTATCAACGTAGTAAGTAGCACAAAGCCAATGCACTTAAATTCTGTTTGAACTGTTTAATTGTCAGTGTCCGCTGTCTGAACGTCAAATATCAAATTAATACACTGCGCTTGGTTGCGTAATGTTATAGGAATTTTATTATTTTAAGTGGGATGTTACAGATCACGTTGAAGAAATCCAAAGAATATTGTTCGAAGAGGATAATATTATTAGAAATTTACCTGAACAATAGGCGAAGCCAAAGCAGCCTTTCTGATGCTGTAATTGCCTCATGGATGACGATATTTGTCTATCGTAGTTTTGTATTCCATTCAGCATTTTGAGAGCGTCAAAGCTTCATTTCAGCGTGAGAGAGCGGTAAAATCAATAGATGTTATTGAATTGAAAGCCATCATCAGTCTCTTGTTTTTAATTGTTGTTAACAAAAGTAACAGATAAAGCCTGGAAGATCTGTGTGGAACTGATGGGGATGGAACTGAAAAATTTCACCTCGCAAATGAACTTAAAACGTTTCAAATTTATTGTGGAGTGCCTTAGATTTTACAGTCGCGCTATTCGTGATGAAAGGAAACAAGTAGACAAGCTAACAGCAATTCGGGAAACATTTACTGTGTTTGTATGCAACAACCAGGAATCTTATACCCTCGGAGAAAATGTTACAGTAGACAAGAAGCTGGAAGGATTCTGTAGAAGGTGTAGTTTTCGCCAATATGTACCTAACAAAACAAACAAATATGGATTTAAAATCTATGATTTTGTGGATTCTTAAGTATTTTACCTGTACAATTTGGAAATACACACTGTGTTGCAACCAGAAGGTTTTACCAACTGAGCAATAAACATTTTGATGTTGTTCTGTGACTGTGTAACCTATATATCAGTCAGGTCGAAATGTGAAAGCGGACAACTGGTATTCTAGTATTGGAATGGTAATAGAGATATGAAGGGAGAATTTTTCGTTTGTTGGCACGATGACGAATAACAAGCATGAGATTTCTCTAGAGTTTGCTATCAGTAAAACAAGGGCTGCCTACAGTTCCTTTTTTGGTTTCCACAAGACTGAACTCTAGTTCCCTCTGTACCTAAAAAGGGGAAGTGTGTGATCCTAGCATCACGTTTACATGAAGATAATTCGATAGATGCTGACACTGTAGATAAACAGAAGCCATCCATCGTAAATTTTACAATAGCGTTAAGTGTGGTATTTTCACAGCGGATAAGTTGAATGCTTTGTACAACGCTGCAAGAATTGTGCACCGTTGGTCACTGGTTATATTTTTGTAATGATCAATACAGTTGGAATCTATGCACAAGTGTTGTATTGTGGCAACAGTAAGAATTGTACCAGAAGGAAAGGGTTCCTGAATCAGCTATGTTGTTTTCTTCGCTAAATTCTGCAGAACTATTGAAATTTTGTACAAAGAACTCTAGAACTATGGCATATTTATCAAGAACTCTGAAAAGCATATACATTTCTGAGAACAAGAGTGCCAACTTCACAGTAAGTGAAAAGATTTTCTCCTTAAATTGCAATTATCTCGCAAACTATTAGATGCACAAAAAAATGTTATTTGGATTTTCGATAGAACTGTTGAGGCTCTGTTGAGAACTGTCCTCAGAACTGTTGTACGAATTTACTTTTTGCGAAAATCGACAAAAAATCGTTTCGATACCACAATTTTTACGAGTGCTGTTGTTTTCTTCGCTAAATTCTGCAGAACTATTGAAATTTTGTACAAAGAACTCTAGAACTATGGCTTATCTATCAAGAACTCTGAAAAAAATATATATTTCTGTAAAAAAGGGTGCCAACTTCACAGTAAGTGAAGAGGTTTCCTCCTTAAATTGCAATTATCTCGTAACCTATTAGCTGCACAAAAAACTGTTATTAGGATATTCGATAGAACTATTGGGATTCTATTCAGAACTGCCCTCGGAACTGTTGTACGAATTTAGTTTTGGGAAAAATTAATAAAGAATGTGTGCTGTACGAAATTTTTTTCGAGTATTGTAGTTTTCTTCTTTAATTTCTGCAGAACTATTCAAATTTTGTACAAAGAACTCTAGAACTATGGATTATCAATCAAGAACTCTGAAAAAAATATACGTTTCTGAAAAAAAGGGTGCCAACTTCACAGTAAGTGAAAAGATTTTCTCCTTAAATTGCAATTATTTCGCAAACTATTAGCTGCACGAAAAAATTTTATTTGAATTTTCGATAGAACTATCTGGACTCTGTTCAGAACGGTCCTCAGGACTGTTGTACGAATTTCCTTTTCGCCAAAATCGACAAAAATGGTTTCTACACCACAATTTTTACGAGTACTGTTGTTTTCTTCGCTAAATTCTGCAGAACTATTGCAATTTTGTACAAAGAACTCTAGAACTATGACTTATCTATCAAGAACCCTGAAAAAAATATATATTTCTGAAAAAAAGGGTGCCAGCTTCACGGTACGAGCTCTTATGGAGTTCTTAATTAAGTTGCAATTACCTCTTAAACTATTACCTGCACAAAAAAATGCTACTAGGATTTTCGATAGAACTCTTCACATGTTCTCCAGAACAGTCATCAGAACTGTTGTAAGAATATATCTATATTTTCTGTAGAGATAGTGTGTTCCACATCAAATCAATTTATCTCATAAACTATTATCGCCATTGAGAAATGTTGTTGGGATTTTCGATAGAGCTCTTGGGGTTCTGTTCAGAACTGTACGAGTTTAATTTTTGGGGAAATTGACAGAGAATGTTTTCGATACGAAAATTTTTTCGAGTATTGTTGTTTTCTTCTCTAAATTCTGCAGAACTCTAGAACTATGGCATATCGATCAAGAGCTCTGAAAAAAATTACTATTTCTGAAAAAAAGGGTGCAAACTTCACAGTAAGTTAAAAGATTTTTTCATTAAAACGCAATTATCTCGTAAACTATTAGCTGCACAAAAATATGTTACTGAGATTTTCGATAGAACTCTTGGAGCTCTGTTCAGAACTGTGCTCAGAAGTCTTGTACTTATTTATATTTTGCGGAAATTGGCAAAGAATTTTTTCGATACGATAATTTTTTCGAATATTGTTGTTTTTTTGGCTAAATTCTGTAGAACTATTGGAATTCTGTACAAAGAACTCTAGAACTATGGCACATCTATCAAGAACTATGAAAAAAATGTATATTTCTCGAAAAAGGGGTGCTAACTTCACACGACTCTACTGCAGTGGATAACCGCTACCTACAGAGGAACCCTGACAGCAACGCCACCATCTTGAATAATCTTTTCGTGAAGCCACAGGACGTCGTGTTACGACTCAAACTTTGCGCAACTTCACTCCCGACGTCCATGGCGAGGTACATCTTTGCAACCACGACACCATGCAACGCGGTACAGATGGAACCAACAACATGCCGAATGGACCGCTCAGGATTGGCATCATGTTCTCTTCATCGATGAGTGTCGCATATGCCTTCAACCAGACAATCGTCAGAGACGTGTTTGGAGGCAACCTGTCAGGCTGAAAGCTTTAGACACACTGTCCAGCGAGTGCAGGAAAGTGGAGGTTCCCTGCTGTTTTGGGGTGACATTATGTGGGGCTGACGTACGCCGCTGGTGGTCATGGAAGGCACCGTAACGGCTGTACGATACGTGGATGCCATCCTTCGACTGATAGTGCAACCATATTGGCAGCATATTGGGGAGGCGTTCTTCTTCATGGATGACAATTCGCGCCCCTATCGTGCACATCTTGTGAATGACTTGCTTCAGGGTAACGACATCGCTCGACTAGGGTGTCCAGCATGTTCTCCAGACATGAACCCTATCGAAAATGACTGGGATATATAGAAAAGGGCTGTTTATGGACAACGTGACCGACCAACAACTCTGAAGGATGTACGCCGAATCGCCATTAAGGAGTGGGACAATCTGGACCAACAGTGCCTTGGTAAACTTGTAGACAGGATGCTATGACGAGTACGGGCATACATCAATGCAAGAGGACGTGCAACTGGGTATTAGAGGTACCAGTGTGTACGGCAGTCTGGACCACCACCTCTGAAGGTGTCACTGTATGGTGGTACAACATATAGTGTACAGGTTCCGGAACTCTGGGAACCGAGGTGCTAGAAAACATTTTTTGATGCGTGTATAAACCTTTGAATCGTCTCTCGACGCAGCAGCATAGACAGGTGTCCAACAATGGCAATGGACACAGGAATGGTACCAGGTAGTCGTTTGTGACGAGTCCCGGCTCTGTACATAGTATCACAATGGAAGTATTGATAAGTGGAGACATCGAGGAGAACGAACATTGCCAAATTGCATTAGTCATCATCATACTGGTCCAGCACCTTGCAGGATGGTATGGCATGCTTTTGGGTAAACAACACAGTCACCTCCGATTCGCATAGCTCCTACTTTGGACAGCAACTAGTGTACTTCCGACATATTATTGTGGTAAACGGCTGTGACTTCGAGGTCTCCGTGCGTTAGCTTTCAGCAAGATAATATAGGGCCTCAGTGTGACCATGCTGTCCAGATCTACTTCTACACAGAGGATGTTCTGCTATTGCTATGGCTAGCACAGTGGCCAAATAATTAACCACATTTAACCATGCCTTACCAAGAAACTCGCAGGCTGCTACTCATCATTCAGTACGACTGATGAAGTCTGTCATAGAGTCGAAGCACCATGGTATTGTGTAGTCGTATCTATAATCCAAACTCGTTTCGACTTAGTCTATTGGGTTACAGTCATTTTTGATGCTCAAGGTGACAGCTCTTTGTATTAAAATTAGCAGCCTGCATATCTCGCCCTATAGTCTTCTATTCTTCGTACTAAACTGTAATCGCACAGCCCGCCGCGGTGGCCGAGCCGTTCTAGGCGCTTCAGTCCCGAACCGCGCGACTGCTACGGTCGCAGGTTCGAATCCTGCCTCGGGCATGGACGTGTGTGATGTCCTTAGGTTAGTTAGGTTTCAGTAGTTCTAAGTTCTAGGGGACTGATGACCTCAGATGTAAAGTCCCATAGTGCTTAGAGCCATTGGAAACATTTTTTTTTGTAAACGGTCCAGTTACATTAATGTCACCATTGCCTGTATTCGATGCCAAAGTGCAATAACCACTTACAGATGTAGGTGGCAGCATTACAGTGCAAGAGATATAAATCATAACTGGGGGACGCGGAATATAGTGCTGTCGTTGTCGTAACGCGGAAACAGAGCGGTATATATAAACAATAGCAGTTGCTATCGCTGCATAAAAATGTTAAAAATTACGATTTATCTGACATCCAATAGGGTATGATCACTGGCGTTGGGGCCAAGGGTGGAAACATTTCCGAAACGGCTGAGTTTGTAAACTGCTCGTGTGCTGCCGTTGTTTAAGTACATCGCGCATGCCAAAATGGCGCTGGCCAAAACTGATGCCGAGACAACTGTGGTGAACGAAGGGGCACAGATGACAGGGGTGACCGGTGGCTTCGGAGATGTGTATGGACGAATAGACGTTCTACTGTTGAGCAGCTGACCGCCCAGATAAACCGAGGGGCTACCAACAATGCCTCCTCAAGAACTGTTCAGAGAACGTCGCTGCTTTTGGGCGCCTGGCTCATTCACGCATGCTGAATACTGTTCATCGGCAACGAAGGCAGGAAATTGCACGCCCGTCCCGAACTGGAAGTCCGCTGAGTAACGACAGGTGGCATTTTCAGATAGATCACGGTTTATAATCCATCTGGCAGATGGCCGTGAGAGTGTATGGCGTGAAACGTCTGAAAGCAAACACTTTGCAACAATCTTCGGAAGCGTCGAGGACCGAGGAGGGAGTGTCATGGACTGGGGAATGTTACCGTGGATTTCCCTGGGTGATATCGTCATTTTGGAACGCAAAGTGGATGAAAAAAATATGTATGTACCCAAGGGGACCACGTCCACCATTACATGAAGTTTGTTTATCCTCGACAGTATGGTATCTACCAGTAGGACAATGCAACGTGTAACACAGCTCGTTATTCACGTACGTGGTTCGAAGAGCACCAGAATGAGTTTACTGTACTCCCCTGGCCACCAAACTCCATGAATTTAAACACAATCGAGAACCGGTGGGACCACCTCTGTCGGGCAGTAAGTTCCAGGATCCTCAACCGGGAAACCTAGCGCAACTGGCCCAGCACTGGAATCGTCATGGCCCCACAGCCCATTCCAAAAGTACCAGAACCTCGTTAACACTCTTCCTCCACACCTCGCAGTGGTTCGCACTGTAAAAGGTGCTTATTCAGGCTTTTCACGGGTGTTCACATGAATGTGACTTGACATCGTATACAACTTTATTACTGAGTGATGATAATCGTTTATGCTAAATGAGGTGGAAGAGCTCATTTTTGTGGAAATTAAGTGTTTGCTCCAAACAAAGAAAAAATATTCTCTCACAGCAGAATTTTATCTACAAGAAAGGTAATGTAACGGTGTACTCAAGCGCAAATAAGCCAGAATGGAAAGATTCTCAAGAATATTCACTCAGATAACATTGTGGCGTCTGCATCTCCTTAAAGTTGACACGACTCGGTGGTGATGGTTGTTCCAGTCGGTATGACGTGGAACGGCGTCCGTCGCTCACGACAACGCCACCCTGTAACTACTAGAAAAACACAAACTCCTCGCGCGGTTTGGTCATGTTTCAGATTCCCTCTTGCGTGATTAATGTCAATATTTCGATAGAGCAGCGCGTCAGAATGTGTAAGCCGCTCTTGCTCCTTCACCGATAAACTTGGCAATTGCACCGCTCGATGACGCGATGACTCCCTTGACCTGAAATGTTGACCATCAGTTTTCTTTTGTTGTGAGCCCGCGACAGACTTTCAGCTTGCGCGAACTGGCTTACTGTACTTCTTTTTATTATGCCCGGTTACTTCAAATGGTTCTGAGCACAATGGGACTTAACATCTGAGGTCATCAGTCCCCTAGATTTAGAACTACTTAAACTTAACTAAAGTAGGGACATCACACACATCCATGCCCGAGGCAGGATTCGAACCTGCGACCGTAGCAGTCGCGCGGTTCCGGACTGAAGCGCCTAGGACCGCTCGATCACCGCGGCCTGCCTGCCCGGTTAGACAATGGATGTTGAATATTAACAATATAAAGTTTTGAATCTTCAATTCATCACCCGAGTCGTGGTCACATTACGGAATTGCGAGGATGTTAATAAATTGTTATATCCTCGGCAAGACGTCGCTACGTCGCGTGTTCAGTAACTTCACGACGCAATTCCAGAGGTAACATATACCTACGCAGTGTTCAGAATGCGTCGTAATCTTGGGACAAATCGATGACTGTTCACTGTTAATGAACCATTAATTCACTTTTCACTTCATAATATTCTAATAGTCAATTAATTGTCACTAATATGTAAGCGACACGAAGAACTAAAGTTTGAATCCAGTTGTATTGTTCCTTGTAATTAATTGACCCTACGCTGAGCACGCACACCGATTTCTCACTCAGGGAATTGCTTCTGTTTGCTTCAGTAATCCTGTCGCTGAAGACAACTTCTGACAACTCGGCGTAATTGTACATTCTTCGTGTTTGTGTTTGTCTGTTAGCTACTCGAGACTAATAATTGTTTTTTTGTCGGCGATCTTTCCTTTTCAAAGTCCTTGAATGTTCGTGCTTATTCAGTATCATGAAGGCTAAATTCCATCACATATCTCCAGTGATCTCTATACAACCTGGATGTAGAAGTCTGATCTCTGAGTATAGAACTGCAGCTTGTCTGAGACTCTTGTGCTTTGCATCGTCTACCATGTTGTAGCTTGGCAAATAAATTTCCATCGGCCTCTACATGATACAAATTGCAGACTAATTTCTGTTTTGAACTTTATGTCAGCACGTGATGTAATAGGCTGATGTGGGAGCGGAATCTAAAAGTATTTTCTTTTCGTGCTCTAGTGACATTTCCTAGTACCCATTTTGTAGTTTGGCAAATACTAAATAGGAGCACCTAAGGCTGGAACGATTCAGACAGCTGAATTTCAACATCCAGGTAGAATAGAGATCACTGCAAATCTCACACGAGTTAATTTCGTCGCGAATCTCCGTATCGCGTTATCTTGCTAACGGTAAAGATGACTTTGCTTTAGTATGACTTCTAAATAATACTCCAGTCTATATCGCAAAACTTTCAAGCTTCCGATTAGCTTAAAACAGTCTAGTAGCGCTTACGTGCATGCTACTATTGCAATAGTACTAGAGAGCGAGTAGATAGAAACTGAAGCTAATATTTCCATTTCCGAGTTACATCGTAGTCACATCGAACTTCCTTTTCGATGCAGCTACAACTCTTCTCTATGGTAAAAGTTATCTTTGGCCAATTTACCATCTCGGGTTTAGCCTTCGTTATTAATTATTTTGAAACTCTGTCTTTGATGTTTTTGTTGCGTATCCTATCATATTATTTCACTCAGTCTGTATTTCATGATAAATATTATTATTCTATGAATATGATATAGATCTGCATTTCCTATTCATCGATTTCAAAGAAGCCTTTGACAGCATAAATCGGCAAGAACTATACAGAGTATTGAAAGAAGTTGGTACATGTGCTAAATTAATAAGACTAATCAGAATGACAATGACAGGGACAAGAGTAAAAGTAAAGGTACTTAGCAGAACAAGTGAAAGCTTTGACTTTAACAAAGGTGTGAAGTAAGGGGATAGTCTCTCCACTGTCCTATTCAATATAGCCCTGCATAGTGTAGTAAATAAACTCAACAAAAGAGGCACCATATTTATGAAAACTAGCCAGATATGTGCATACGCTGATGACATTGCTATAGTACGAAGAAATACCAATACACTACTAGAAACATACCGGAAATGGAAACAGAAGCTTTAAAAATTGGCCTCATAGTAAATGAAAACAAAACAAAATATATGATAATGTCACAATCTGAGGCCAGAAGAACCCTTAAAAACCTAAACATCAATGGGAAATGCTTCAATGGAGTGTCCTCTTTTAACTACTTGGTAGCCCTAATAACAAATGATAACAGTATTGGAAAGGCCATAAGGGAAAGAATACAAGCAGGAAACAGAGCTTACTTTGCAAATACGCAGCGTTTCAAAAATAGCCTTGTTACAAGAAAAACTAAACTGCTAATACATAATTCCCTAGTCCGCCCAGTTATAACATACGGCTCAGAGGTATGGACGTTGACAAAACACGATAAAGATGCACTAAGAAGCATTGAGCGGAAAATACTACGCAAAATCTATGGGCCAATAAGGGAGGAATAAGGCTGGAGAATACGCTACAATGCCGAATTACAAGAGTTAATACAAGGCAGGGACATAGTAAAATTTGTGAAATCACAGCGAATACGATGGCTAGAACACTTGGAGAGAATGGCAGGGGATAGAATTCCAAAGAAAATGATGAAAGGTATGATCCATTCAGTTAGACTAAAAGGGAGACGAAAAGCAGATGGATCGACGAGGTAATAATGGATATCACCAATATGGGAGTCCGGGGATGGGAAAGAGCAGCAAATAACCGAGAAGTGTGGAGGAAGATTGTTGAAGAAGCCATGGCTCACCAAGGGCTGTAGCGCTACTGAAGAAGAAGAAGAAGATTATTATTCACATGACATTCCTGTTGATCAAATTATCACAAGTGTAAATTTTGTCGTCAGTAGCTGTTGACACTCTCAGGATGTCTAATTTTCCTACTTCTTTTTCCACAAAGGTTTTTTTTATTAGGGTTTCTGTAATTGCGGTGTTAGAACTTGTAATTAATTCTTTCATTAAGAGTCGTAATGATGCTGGTATTACTGGGTACTCGACGCCACAGAACGGTGACCACTCAGTGAGGAAGGGAATCTGGGTGGGAATTTGCTGAACGTGCTGTCGCGGACGTCGGCGCCTCTTCCCGCACTCCGGCCAACGCGGCTGGGCGTGTAATTGGCCGCGCCCTGCCCCAGGGGGGCGTGCCTCGCTTTGTTAGTGTCATTTTGCAACGCGCCTGCTGTGGCGCTGCAAGCGGAGCCGCGATTTAACGGGCCGCACCGTCACCAACTGGCGGGGCGTATTAGAGCGCTCCGCGGGTTTGACGTCACGCTAGACTCACTCCGCTCTCACTGGCGCAGATGGAATTGACATGTCAGCTCGACATGCCGCGTTAAAACAAAGCGCGAACAGCATCACCGCTGAAAGTCATCGGTGCGCGGCAATCTGAAAATAGTTTGCCTTCGAAGCTAATAAAACAAGCTCAACTGCCAGCGCTGTTGTTTATTAGCTTTCGCCACTGCCGGTTTCCAGATCACCGTTCATCGTCATGGACAAATAAACTAAGAGTTTGCGGCGCGTGTTGGTCTTTATCACTAACGATCTTTTATATCTACAATTATTGTAATCTGCTTAAAATCCCAGCATAAACATGACTGATACAACTGCTTGAACTTACACTACTGGCCATTAAAATTGCTGCACCACGACGATGACGTGCTACAGACGCAAAATTTAACCGACAGGAAGAAGATGCTGTGATATGCTTTCCAGAGCATTCACACAAGGTTGGCACACCTACAACGTGCTGACATGAGGGAAGTTTCCAACCGATTTCTCATACACAAACAGCAGTTGACCGGCGTTGGCTGGTGAAACGTTGTTGTGATGCCTCGGATAAGGAGGAGAAATACGTACCATCACGTTTCCGACTTTGATAAAGGTCGGATTGTAGCCTATCGCGATTGCGATTTATCGTATCGAGACATTGCAGCTCGCGTTGGTCGAGATGCAATGACTGTTAGCAGAATATGGAATCGGTGAGTTCAGGAGGGTAATACGGAACGCCGTGCTGGATCCCAACGGCCTCGTATCACTAGCAGTCGAGATGACAGGTATCTTATCCGCATGGCTGTAACGGATCGTGCAGCCACGTCTCGAACCCTGAGTCAACAGATGGGGACGTTTGCGAGACACCAACCATCTGCACGAACAGGTCGACGACGTTTGCAGCAGCATGGACTATCAGTACGGAGACCATGGCTGCGGTTACCCTTGACGCTGCATCACAGACAGGTGCGCCTGCGATGGTGTACACAACAACGAACCTGGGTGCACGAATGGCAAAACGTCATTTTTTCGGATGAATACAACCATCATGATGGTTGCATCCGTGTTTGGCCACATCGCGGTGAATGCACATTGGAAGCGTGTATTCGCCATCGCCATACTGGCGTATCACCCGGCGTGATGGTACGGGGTGCCATTGGTCACACGTCTCGGTCACCTCTTGTTCGTGTTGACTGCACTTTGAACAGTGGACGTTACATTTCAGATGTGATACGACCTGTGGCTCTACCCTTCATTTGATCGCTGCCCAACCCTACATTTCAGTAGGATAATGCACGACCGCATGTTGCAGGTCGTGTACGGACCTTTCTGGATACAGGAAATGTTCAACTGCTGCCCTGGTCAGCACATTCTCCAGATCTCTCATCAATTGAAAACGTCTGGTCAATGGTGGGCGAGCAACTGGCTCGTCACAAAACGCCAGTCGCTACTCTTGAGGAACTGTTGAATCGTGTTGAAGCTGCATGGGCAGCTGTACCTGTACACGCCATCCTAGCTCTGTTTGACTCAATACCCATGCGTATCAAGGCCGTTATTATGGCCAGAGGTGGTTGTTCTGGGTACAGATTGCTCAGGATTTATGCACCCAAATTGCGTGAAAATGAAATCACATGTCAGTTCTAGTATAATATATTTGTCCACTGAGTACCCGTTTATCAACTGCATTTCTTCTTGGTGTAGCAATTTTAATGGCCAGTAGTGTATTTGTTGAAACACACCTATATGCATTCAGTTATGGACGGAAAATGGAAAATTGTAAACTTTGGCGGCCAGTGGAGGAACGTGTGAAGTTCCAGCCTATTCTACCGCGGACTTGCCAACGACAGTAAACAGGGGACGTGTCGATACAGTTCATGAAGTGTTTGCGACTTGCCGACCGGTGTGGCCGAGCGGTTCTAGGTGCTTCAGTCTGGAACCACGCGACCGCTACGGTCGCAGGTTCCATTCCTCCCTTGGACATGGATATGTGTGATGTCCTTATGTTAGGTTTAAGTGGTCCTAAGTTCTAGGGGACTGATGACCTCAGTCCCATAGTGCTCAGAGCCATTTGAGCCATTCTTTGCGAATTTAATTCCGTGTACTGAATTGGACAGTAACTGTGCCTCACAAAGAGGTGCGGGAAAAGTAAACGCAGATGCCAGCATTTGAGAAGGGATGATTAGTTGGGACCAAAGAACTCAGTTGGAGTAAGGGGCGAATGGCTCGACATTTAATAGGAACCATGCTACTATTCGACGATGTTGGTAGGAATGAGTGAACCGTGGCCGAAAGTAGAGTCGAGAATGTAGCGGTCGACCTGGAAAGAAGACAGAAAGTGAGGATCAAGCCATAGTCAGAGAGGCACTCAATGCCCCGGATTCATGTACACTTTTGCGATATACAGAATGGTCAGAAATAGTCTGAAAATCTTGTAAGGGTTTTGCAAGGAAGGTTGTGGTGATAAATAATTGTTAAGAAAAAAAATCGATAGGTTGCACCTTTTTCGAGATATTTGGCAGTGAACTTAGCCAAATAGGCCGTTGCGTGCTGGTATTCAAGAGGCCAGCCAGAAACGGTGTCGCCTAATGTATTTTTCGTTTGGTTTCTTAAAACCGAACAAGAGAGCGCCACAATAATTGGATGGGATGGTGGTAAGGATCGAACCCGAGTCAGAGGCTCAGCACTATCGTGCACTATCGTCTACACAATTACAACAACTGACACTGGTTGTTATTAGTATGAAGTTGCACCCACTCTGGCCTGGATGCAGGCATTGACTCTGTTCTGGATGCAGGCATTGATTCAGTTGGAAAGAGTGTCAAAACCATTGTATCCTGTTGTGAGGCAAGCAGGCCCACAGCTGTTGTACTGCTACTTGATATCATGGATACTAGCCCTCGCATGGTCCGGTCCACATGTTCTATTGGGATAGACCTGACCGAGCGAGGTGGCGCAGTGGTTAGCACACTGGACTCGCATTCGGGAGGACGACGGTTCAATCCCGCGTCCGACCAATTTGATTTAGGTTTCCTGTGATTTCCCTAAATCGCTCCAGGCAAATGCTAGGATGGTTCCTTCGAAAGGGCACGGCGGACTTCCATCCCCATCCTTCCTTAATCCGATGAGACTGATGACCTCGATGTCTGGTCTCCTCCCAACAGACCTGACGATTTTGGTAGCGCTGGGTGTATCTCAACAACTAACAGAGAGTTCATAGCGACACGGATCACGTGCGGACGAGCATTGTCCTGTTGAAAAATACCACCACAATATCGTCGCGTGAGTGGTAGCATATGCATGATGTCTGAGACGTACTGCTGTGGCGTCTGAGTTTCCAGTTGTGTCCTGAAGTCATATCCGATGGCTCTTCATACCACAACACCAGGAGTAACACTGCTGTGCATCTCCAGCGCTTTGGAGCAATGGGGTCTCTTCACATGTCGGCGCCATACTCGCCGACGACGGTCATTTGGGCTAGTGCAGAAATGCAGTTCATCGCCTAACACAACGCAACTCCCTTCGTCAGCAGTCCATCATTCCGGGTCACAACACCAAATGCAGCGTGGTATGTTGTGGTGTTAAGGCAGCCTATGCATGGAACGGTAATTCCCTAGTCTGGTCACTGCTAGTCTCCAACCAATGGTGTGGGATGACACAGAACGTTTCAGGGAAGCCAATGTTTGTTCTCGAATAGCACGTGCAGATGTGAAAGGGTTACAATGCGCTTGGTGTACAACGGCAGATCACCCTTAAGATGGTCAAATGTGGACGATCGGAACCCCGATGTTTCTGTGCAGTCTAATATCGGGCGACTGTCATATCTGAATGTCCTACAAATCTCGATACTGAACGACTCCACCAGCGAAATGGAGACCTTTACAAATTCTGCCAGGTACTGATTATGCTGTCTCACACTCATATGCAGCACCTACGTGTTCTTGATCTCTCAACATCTGATGCATTTCAGACCCTTTTTATACCCTACCATACTTTATAATAACACTAAAAATAAAAACAAACAATCACAGTCTGAACAGGCCTTGAAGGCGTGATGGTACCAACTGGCCATTGTTTCATCCTCACCCCTTGGGAGTCACTGGTTGCAGATACGGAGGGGCATGTGGTCAACACACCACTTTCCTGCCTGTTGTCAGTTTTTATGACTGGAGCCGCTACTTCTCAATAAAATAGCCTCTCGATTGGCCTCACAAGGGCTGAGTGCACCCCACTTGCCAACAGCGCTCTGCAGACCCGGACTGTGGCTCACCCAGTGCTAGGCAAGCCCGACAGCACTTTACTTCGGTGATCTGACGGGAAGCGGTGTTACCACCGCGGATAGGAGCCGTTAGCCGGCCGCTGGTGGCCTGTGTTATTTCCATAACGTAGCATTCCTACAACGACATAGTCATTTATTCTGAGATGGAAGGGAAAGCGATGTGCATGACTCGTCTGCGAATCGTGTAACTTTGGATTGTTTGTTTGTGTGTGTGTGTGTGTGTGTGTGTGTGTGTGTGTGTGTGTGTGTGTGCCTTCGTGTCTGACTGCTTTTCTGTCGTGTATCAGCAACAGAGATAGAGACCACAACTGTCTTGGCGAGGCAAGTTGGCGGAAACTGTCTATATTTAACTGTCTATATTTCAGTCTTCTTCGTCTTTAAGCGCCAGTGTAAAATGTTAGGAACAAAATTAATATACACTGTCGCCCGAAATCTATTAATGTGCCCATGGGACATTTAGAAGCTAGCGACTAGAAGCAGGATAACATGGAGCTTCTTAGGAGCTGCTGAATGTACGGCGTCGTGCAGGGAACGAGGATGACTCTGACGTCATTCGGGGTGGAGGGGTTGACAGGAGGGGAGAGTGCAGACGTCAAGTGGTCCTGCGGCCCAAGAGCGCTCTCCGATGGCTTCTGAGGGTATCGGTCGAGCATGAAGAGGCAGGGTGGCGCGATCTCCAGCGTAGCGAGGTCAGACAAGTGCTTCGTGGCCGTGCCGAGATGGTACAGTACCTTCCCGTCCGTTCTGTAGTACGTAGGCGTCACAGGAACACGAAACGGCATAATTAATTTCCCGTAAGGGACCTCAGCGCTGTGTTGGATAGGCATTAATACACTACTGGCCATTAAAATTGCTACACCACGAAGATGACGTGCTACAGATGCGAAATTTAACCGACAGGAAGACGATGCTGTGATATGCAAATGCTTACCTTTTCAGAGCATTCACACAAGGTTGGCGCCGGTGGCGACACCTACAGCGTGCTGACATGAGGAAAGTTTCCAACCGATTTCTCATACACAAACAGCAGTTGACCTGTGTTACCTGGTGAAACGTTGTTGTAATGCCTCGTGTAAGGAGGAGTACCATCACGTTTTCGACTTTGATAAAGGTCGGATTGTAGCCTATCGCGACTGCGGTTTATCGTATCGCGACATTGCTGCTCGCGTTGGTCGAGATCCAATGACTGTTGGCAGAATATGGAATCAGTGTGTTCAGAAGGGTAATACGGAACGCCGTGCTGGATCCCAACGGCTTCGTATCACTAGCAGTCGGGATGACAGGAATCTTATGCGCATGGCTGTAACGGATCGTGCAGCCACGTCTCGATCCCTGAGTCAACAGATGGGGACCTTTGCAAGACAACAACCAATTACACGAACAGTTCTACGACGTTTCCAGCAGCATGGACTATCAGCTCGAAGACCATGGCTGCGGTTACACTTGACGCTTCATCACAGACAGGAGAGCCTGCGATGGTGTACTCAACGACGAACCTGGGTGCACGAATGGCAAAACGTCATTTTTTCGGATGAATCCAAGTTCTGTTTACAGAATCATGATGGTCGCATCCGTGATTCTCGACATCGCGGTAAACGCACATTGGAAGCGTGTATTAGTCATTGCCATACTGGCGTATCACCCGGCGTGATGGTATGAGGTGCCATTGGTTACACGTCTCGGTCACCTCTTTTTCGCATTGACGGCACTTTGAACAGTGGACGTTACATTTCAGATGTGTTACGACCTGTGGCTCTACCCTTCATTTGATCCCTGCGAAACCCTACATTTCAGCAGGATAATGCATGGCCGCATGTTACAGGTCCTGTACGGGTCTTTCTGGATACAGAAAATTTTAGATTGGTGCCCTGGCCAGCAAATTCTCAAGATCTCTCACCAAATGAAAACATCTGGTCAATGGTGGCCGAGCAACTGGCTCGTCACAATACGCCAGTCACTACTCTTCATGAACTGTCGTATCGTGTTGAAGCTGCATTGGCAGCTGTACCTGTGCACGCCATCCAAGCTCTGTTTGACTCAATGTCCAAGCGTATCAAGGCCGTTACTACGGCCAGAGGTGGTTGTTATGGTTACTGATTTCTCAGGATCTATGCACGTAAATTGCGTGAAAATGTAGTCACATGTCAGCTCTAGTATAATATATTTGTTCAATGAATACCCGTTTATCATCTGCATTTCTTCTTGGTGTAGCACTTTTAATGGCTAGTAGTGTAGATGTTTTGGTGTGACATGTTTATCTGTTGAACATACAACAGTATTGGCTGTAGCTTCATGAGATAAAATTAAAAGATAACTTATGCCTCTGTTTGTGGTAACCGCATATTTTTTAAATTAATTGACTGTTTTTCAAATGAGCACTTCCATCAGTATTTTTCGTTGTTCTTGTTTCAGCGCACTAGCTAGTGTCAGACGGAGAGTGAAATGTTGCATACCGCGTTTCAATACGGAACTTTACAACAGCAAAGGTTGGCTGACACGGTGCTCTAATATTCAAAAGCTGCAATGTTCGTCGCGTTCAAATGGTGCAAATGGCTCTGAGCACTATGGGACTTGACAACTGAGGTCATCAGTCACCTAGAACTTAGAACTACTTAAACCTAACTAACCTAAGGACATCACACACATCCATACCCGAGGCAGGATTCGAAACTGCGACCGTAGCGGTCGCGCGGTTCCCAACTGAAGCGCCTAGAACCGTTCGGCCACAGTAGCCGGAAAGCTGGTCACGTCTTTTGTACATCAATTATAAATCAGTTGGGAAGACTGTTGGCTATTGTGACATGACTAACTTCCATAAAGCTATTAGAAACAGTCTCTGAAAAATTTTCTGTCCGTAAACAATTAAAATACGTTAGTGAAGACAAAAACAGAATTAATATAATGTAAACTGAAGTGGATGGGGAAGAAAGGAAAGGAAAGGAAAAGAAGGAAGTATTGATCTCGGCTACATCGGGACTTTATGCACAATCAGCGGCGACTAGGGATAATGTGTCCACACTGGTATTAGAACCCGGGCTTTCGTACTTACTAAGCAGCACCATCAGGACAAAGTGCTTTTCGCAATTGCGTGGATTACCTCGGCAAACGGCCGACCCATGCTCCCATCTAACGGCTCCTATCAAAATGGTTCAAATGGCTCTGAGCACTATGGGACTTAACATCTGAGGTCATCAGTCCCCTAAAACTTAGAATCACTTAAACCTAACTAACCTAAGGACATCACACACATCCATGCCCGAGGCAGGATTCGAACCTGCGACCGTAGCGTCGCGCGGTTCCAGACTGAAGCGCCTAGAACCGCTCGGCCGCCAGCGGCCGGCTAACGGCTCCTATCCGAAGTCCCCCTCCATATCTCCATGTTCGCTATTTTGTGATTCCCACAGGAGGTCGAACGTAATTGTGCATCTGCTCTGAAGGCAGTGGATTCGTTGCCCATCGAGACGGATCCATTATATGAATGCGGGATGTCTGTTCTTTCGGACGAGTGTGGCTTGGCCGGGAGGTGTGCCGAGATATTCCGCGCATTTATGATAAACACTGTCTTCGGATGGCGCAGTGATTAACGCAAGTGCCTAGTAAGCAGGAAATCCAGGTTTCGATTCCCACTCCGGCACACAGTTTTACTCGTCACCTCTGATTCTGTCCCGATGCCGCTGACATACATAATCCGCTCACTTTCCATTCGCTTGTTTTCCCTCCACCTTCAGTTTACATACAATAATATGTATCACAGCTTTTCAGCGCAAGACATGACGTTTAGATGACATAAACATCATGGCCTCTGAATATAGGCAGATTACTTTGAAATCGTACAATTGCTCAGTGAATACGACGAAAATCCGAAACAGCATTTAGAATTTATTTCTATGTTGACAGGAGTGTCAAACCTAACACGGGAGGACTTACACTTTAGCGCCAAACGAACTGGCATAGGCATGCATATTCAAATACAGAGATATGTAAACAGGAAGAACACGGCGCTGCGGTTGGCAACGCCTACATAAGACAACAAGTGTCTGGCGCAGTTGTTAGATCGGTTACTGCTGCTACAATGGCAGGTTATCAAGATTAAAGAGAGTTTGAACGTGATGTTATAGTCGGCGCATGAGCGATAGAACACAGCATCTCCGAGGCAACGATGAAGTGGGGATTTTCCTGTACGACCATTTCACGAGAATAATGTGAATATCATGAATCCAGTATAACATGTAATCTCAGACATCGCTGCTGCCGAAAGAGATCCTGCAAGAACGGGACCAACGACGACTGAAAAGAATCGTTCAACGTGACAGAAGTGCAACCCTTCTGCAAATTGCTGCAGATTTCAATGCTGGCCATCAACAAATATCAACATGCGAACCATTCAACGAAACATCATCGATATGGGCTTTCGGATCCGAAGCCAACTCGTATAACCTTGATAACTGCGCGACACAAAGCTTTACTCCTCGCCTGGGCCCGTCAACACCGACATTGGACAGTTGACGACTGGAAACATGTTGTCTTGACGAACGAGTCTCGTTTCAAATTATTTCGGACGGATGAACGTGTACGTGTAAGGAGACAACCCCATGAATCGATGGACCCTACATGTCAGCAGGGGACTGTTCAAGCTGGTGGTCTCTCTGTAATGGTGTGAGGTGGGTGCAGTTGGAGTGATATGGGACCCCTGACACGTCTAGATATGACTCTGTCAGGTGACACATACGTAAGCATCCTGTCTGTTCACCTGCAGCCATTCATGTCCATTGTGCATTCCAGCGGACTTGGGCAATTCCAGCAGGGCGATGCGACACCCCAGCCGCCCAGAAATGCTACATAGTGGCTCCAGGGACACTCTTCTGAATTTAAACACTTCCACTGGCCACCAAACTCCCAAGACACGAACATTATTGAGCGTATATGGGTTGACTTGCAACGTGCTTTTCAGAAGATAACTCCACCCCCCTCGTATTCTTACGGATTTGTGGACAGCCCTACAGGATCCATAGCGTCAATTCCCAGTTCCCTACAGCACTACTTCAGCCATTAGTCGAGTCGATGCCACATCATGTCTGGCACTTCTGCGTGCTCGCGGGGGGCTCTACACAGTATTAGGCAGATGTACCAGTTTCTTTGGCTCTTCAGTGTAATTGTTTCTGTTTCAAATAGGCCTATGAATAAAATAGGAAAGGAGGCAGCTGAAACGAATTTTGTCTCAGTTATTCTGTATGGACAAACCGATGCAAAGAATTCTTCATAGGTCCACTCAGTATTTTCCTACCTCAAAGCTGACGGTTAGATCCATGACAGATTTTTTTAAAAAATCATTAACATTTCTGAAGACAGACCAACCGAGGCACGACTATGAGTGCAATGGAAAACTAATCGGTCAAAGTTACAAAATTACGACGGATCTCCGATTATGGCTGTCCATTTGAATTGATGTCAGTCCAGAGCGGAAATATATTTCCTAGTACAATTTTCGTTCACTGACTGGATTTAGTGCTGTTGCAAGTTGGGTCAGAGATCTGCTCTAAATGGCCCAGCTACTATTTCTCCAGGTCACCTAAAGAACCAAGGCTCTGAAGGAGGAAGCAAGGAAACGGTTCCCCAAACTGGGGTTCAGTGTTTCGTTTGGTGACATGCATACACGAGTTCGTAGCGGAACGGTTTAACTTTTCAAGAAGAGTATAGATACAGACGAGAAGAGGGACGCAGATGCGTACGCTGCTGCTCATGTATTTGAAATCACGATGCTAATGCCAGTTTCAACCGATTACTTCCTTCTTATAGTGCGGATATTTTTCCCTCTCTTTGACACATTATTTTATGTACTGCAACACTGTTTACTGTATAACAAAGATAATGAACTCAAAGCAATGTGAAGTCCAAATGCGACGGATTTGATAGAATACGGGGAAACAGCCGACCATGACCTACTTATGGGTGAACACGTAAGTAAAAGTCCTAGTCATGATGCTGCAGTAAACGAAAATTTCAGATACCTACACCGATGCACTCAGATTCAAGCCACAAGAAACTCACTTTACAACAAAGGAGGCAAACTATCTAGTGGACGTATTGCCGGTCAATGATACAAAGATTATGCAGTCTACTACTTAATTTGGACGAGAATGCCATGAACTTGACGTAACAAAGGATGTAGCTATGACCATCGGTTATAAATTTATAAATCAACGGGAGTCATTAACGTCCATAAGAAACTAATTAAGACGTGTGCGAGCAGTGCAGAAGATAATCGTGAAACACAAAAAAGGAATTCTTTGTCGGAAAATATAGCTTGTTCTTTCCCCAAGAATAAAGCAAGACTACTCTTCAGTACTGATTACCAATTTCAAATTATAATACGGCATAGGGAAATAATGTGTATAAGATGAAATACGGCAACTGTCCAATAATTTTACATACGTCACACGTGCTGATCTTTTGATGTTCCTTTACAGAACATTATAATCTGTCTAGTAATAAAAGATCTCCTTCATGAGTTACAGCAGTAGTTTACACAGGGTAATGTGCCACCTGCGTAGCCGCAAGATTAGCGTTGCTGCGGAAGGATGCGGGATCGATTCCCGGTACTTTTTTTCTGACGTAGAGAGGTCTGGAACGGGACCCACTCAGCCCCATACAAAGCTCTGTTTCTTATGTCTGTGTAAAATACTTAAAACACTTGAGAGACGATAAAGACAATATAGTTTTCAAAGAGTTGCGCCGTGGAGGGTCTATCCTGACGTCCGCTGTTGTAAATCTGTTGTAATTAATCTAAACGTGACTGCGACACTCGCATTTAAAAGAAAAAAAAGAGTACATTCCGATGCTATAAGCCATTGTAATTTTCCTTGCAGATGACTGACTGTAACTATACAGAGCTTGCGTAGTCATCCCAAAGAGTATTACTTGACACTAGTCAAAACTGAATGAACGCGTTCTCGCAAAATCGCTGATCACTGTACATATGCAACACATAATGCGTAATGTTCTCTCTCTATCTCTCTCTTGCTCCCTCCCTCTATTCTCTCTCTCTCTCTCTCTCTCTCTCTCTAGCCGACCCGGGGCACGCTTTGCTATGGCTCAATAGTTATAATAGGTTGAATTAATTTTGTACTCATCTTTTTAATATAATCAAATTAACAATCACTAATAAAGCTGATAATAGTTTAGCCGATTTTAAAACATACGAGATTGGGAATACGTCAAGATTTGATAGTTATTGGTAAAGTATCACAATACTAAAATTAAAAACAAACCAACATATAATTTTTAAATTTATATTTTAGTCATCTCATATTCAACTATAGTTTGTAATCAATGACCTATTTATAAAATACTTAATATATTAATAACATATAGAAACTGAATTTTATAAATGAGGTAGATAACATTGATTTTTAACTATCATTTCCTTTATTTTACATTACTAAAATGTAAAATTTTCGATTATCTAAGCTCTAATTGCTGCACATATTTTTCGTTAAGCTGTATTTTGCTAACACGAATAGATTTGACGGTTTTCCCACACGTGAGCATGCGACATATAGTTGCCCAAGGGAGAAACACATATTTTTCAAGTCCAGACCGCAAATAGACATTGTTTGGTTTTGAGACTTATTGATGGTAATCGCGAAAGCCAAAAGATTCAGAAACTGAAGCCTTCTTAATGGTATTGGAGATTTTGACGGTATCATTTGAATACGTGGCAAAAGAACAATTTCTCCTTTAAACTTCCCCGCAAAAATGGTTGCTTCGAGAACATTTCCGGTGATCGTTTTGATGACAAAGCGCGTACCGTTGCATAATCTAGGTGGGTTTAAATTGCAGAGAAGAATAATCGGTGAACCGATCTTCAACCGAAGGTTGTGTGGTGGCATTCCTGGTATATCCCGAGAAGAATAATTGCCGAATCAATCTTCCATCGAAGATTGTGTGGTGACGTACCTGGTACATCCCGAGAAGAATAATCATTGAACCAATCTTCTACCGAAGATTATGTGGTGGCATTCCTGGTATATCCCGAGAAGAAAAATCGGTGAACCAATCTTCAACCGAAGATTGTGTGGTGGCGTTCCTGGTACATCCAGAGAAGTATAATCGTTGAACCAATCTTCAACCGAAGATTGTGTGCTGGAATTCCTGGTATATCCAGAGAATTTAAAAATTCCGTTGGAAAATTTACGGCTTCGTTTTCATTAACTATTGTGTCGATTGATTCAAGAGACATCAAATTACCGGGCAACAACTGTTGCATATGGACATTAATTTCGCCAACATGAACGTTTCTTGTTGCCAAAAAGGCACGATACTGAGCCAATTATGATGTACGTAATTATTCAATATATTCGCGAAGACACTATCAATTAGTTCACATTAGTTCACTTTTTGTCTTAACAACAGTGTAGAAATTGTCTGGTAATTTGATGTATTGTGTATTTTGACGTAGTTCAATTTCACCGTTTCCAGTATCCAGCAACTGCTTAGAAAATACTTGTGCCGATGGATCATCTTGCAATTGTACTCGCATGTTCAAGGTCAATCGAACAGTCAAAGTGTCTCAACATTTCACCACAAAAACGATTGTTTGAAACATGTGTTAATCTCACTGGCAAAAATAGAGCGAGAAATGACTGGTAATATCTGCCGGAAGTCACCAGACAGTGGTTAGACAGTACCACCGGAAAGTTTATCGTTACTTTTTAAACCTTGCATAATTCTATTAAATGCTTCGAGCGAATGTTTATGAGCCATAATACACTCATCCCAAATTACACCTGAACTTTTTTCAATCACTGCAGCCATTCCGTTCTTTCTTCTTAATGTTACTCATTGCTTTTGATTTGTTATGAATGTCTAATGGCAACTTAAATGCTGAATGTACCGTTCTTCCACCATATAACAATGTGGCAGCAATGCTGATGATACAATTGCCAATGCGATTTGCTGTTTCGACCGTATCTTCACAAGGATTAACGATAAAAGAATGTCAGTTCCAGTTTTTAAGTCTAAGAAAAAAAAAATCCGCCTTGTTCAGCATCAGCGGTCAACACAAACAGATTATGAATATTTTTTGTTCTACTGTCAGTAATGGCTCATTATTCGCAATAATTGTAGCTAAGTCGACGTCGTTACGCTGTTTTTCTCGTTGCAAATCACTATTAAGTAAGTCGGTGGCCGGAAGATCACGTGATGACATACCATAATGACTAAGTGGCAAATTTTAAATTAAAATACGTAAATCTCCGATCAACACTAATGCTTCATTACACAGTTCCGGTGTGAAATTTAGATTTGGACATTGGTTTGTTTGCTTAACTCGGAGTAATATGTCTTCAGTCATATAGTTTTAATATTTTTCCCACAAAGTCGATGATTGTGTTGGATAACACGTCGTCAAAACAATTCCAAACAGATGACGAATACGATTCGGCGTGGATGTCAACGTATCATCAGCAAGTGTCATGTCCCAATGATTGTCTTCTTCCTGTATTTGCAACTCGCGATATGCATCTTGATATGTACTGAACATTCGACCATTAACTGTTTGCAAAAATTCGAAAGATGTTGGTCCGGGGATATTCACCAACAACAAACGCAAAAGAAAGCATTCAAGTTGTTTTCGATGTAATGTGTGAAGTGTCCCAACGTCATAGCTTTAGATATACCTGGAATTGATGGATGTGGTTTTCCTTGTTTACGTCACTCCCATTTTTCCCTAATTTATTATATGTAAAATACCGTGGAACATCGGCACATAATAATGTTTTTGCAAATAGGGCAAACACATAAGATTTTTGACACAATGTGAAAAATTCAGTTAGTGGCTCAAGAGCTCTTTGGAGAATATTTGCTTCGGTAAAATATACACGCTGATCGTTTCCGCGATGTACTGCAAGAGGCTGGATAGAAGGGTCTCTTTCGTGTGTGAGAAGACTAAAAATACGCCACATAGCTTCGTTGCTGCTGATATAGCTACCCGTCTGGTGTCGCGTTATTTCGTCATTTTCGTTTATATTGTGTACTTCAAATACGGCCAAATCACTAACTTTATTAATGTATCTGCAAATGCACTCAATGGATTTTACGGAACTGCAAATATCGACATTAATGTGACCCTTACACGTTTTTGAAAGCAATGGTGGGTATGGTACTACCCTCTGATTGTCAGTTTCAACTTGATTTGTAGAGTTTGACATTCGCATTGTAAATGTGTGAGCACCATTTTCAGTGTTTCTGCGGCGATGCAATGGATAACCGTCGATATCCGTAATATTAGTAGTATCATTTGTGTATTGATTTGGGAAACGCTTCTTACATTTTCTATCTTCCATGCGTGACGTTGTCATGTTAAAAGCACCGCACGGTCTGTGAATCAGGTGACTGGTAACAATATCAAATCGTTCTGGGTCAATTAATGGCTCCAGAATTTCGGAAGAAATTATTTGATCATTTTATTCTGGACGTGTCTTAAAGCCAGATCAAAATGTGAGAATGGGGAAAACCACACTTTTGCCACTCAACAGGATACAACCAGTAACGTGTGTTACCGAAAATCGAATGTTTTACCGTTAAATCATTCAATGATTTTAATTTTTGTTTGAACAGACGTGCAGTGATATCATGACAATTTATTGATTGTTGGCCGGGTAATAACAAAGTTTGTATTCCTCCTAAATTCGGATTACATGTAAATGTAATAAACAAATGAAGACGACCGTAACGACGTGCGTAAGCCATCACATCTTGTGTGCATTCCTGCCATGTTCTGTGGACTGTCGATGTAGTTTGGAGGTAAATTCGGTACCAATGTCATTGATGTTTAAATTTTCATCGATGTTTCCGATAACACAGGTCTGCGACTAAAAAACTGCACAGGATTTTTTAACATTTTCTTATAGATTTTGACCTCACAAAAACAGGAAAAATATTCAAAAAGATTCTGTCACACAGATTTTTATGTATATTGAAGTATTTATGTCCATTAGTAATAAACCTATGTGGTTTTGAATTTAATAATTATTAAAAATTATATCAATTATAATTGATAAAGTAAACTTAAATTTAAAAACTTTACAATGTTAACTAATCTTTGTTGCCACTTGCAGGTTTTAGCGTGAACTCCTGGGCGCCAGAAAAAAATGCAAACAATATTATTGTTCAGTTTTATCGCGTTGCCACAAGTCAAACGACGATTTGTATCTCGCATGAAATGAAGAGAAACTCTCAGTAGACATATTGCTATTCAAGTGAACAGTGCTGTTGTTTCTGTCTAGTTATGGTTACAAGAGGTTGTATTATTTCTCCAAACTGTTTTGTTATATGTGGTGAATACACTATTAAAAGTCAACAGTGAAACATAAGTGATTTTGTGAGGAAAGTTTATTTTGCTTACTTTAAACTGAAGCTTGGTGATCAAGATAAACCATGGTCGCCGCATAAGGTGTGTAGAAGATGTGAAGATCTTAGTTTGTGGTTTAAGGGTAAGAAAATTGCATTTCGATTTGGAATTCCTATGATCTGGCGTGAGCAGAAAAACCGTACCACTGATTGCTACTGCTGCTCAGTTGACGTAAAGGGATTCAATTCAAAAAATAAAAGAAGCATAAGTTATCCTAAACTTGACTCAGCTATACGTCCAGTGCCCCATAGATCTGGAATACCTATCGCACAGCCACCTTCCAGTTTGGATGAATATCCGAGTGAGTTGGAGGACGAGGTTACATTACATCCTCAGGGTGAACCAAGCTCAGATTTTTTTTTCAGATGAAGATGAAAGGCCTCAACTATTTTCTCAGAGTGAGCTCAATGATCTAGTTAGAGATTTAGGTCTTTCAAAAGATGCAGCCGAACTGTTAGGTACCAGATTAAAAAATAGAAACCTTTTATCATCTGGTACCTTATTTTCATGGTACAGACACAGAGAAAAAGAATTTACCCAGTTATTCTCAGAAGAAGGAAATTTAGTTTTTTGCAGTGATGTGGAAGGACTCATGCATACTTTGATATGCAGTATAACTTATCTCAATGACGACTATTCATTGAGTCATCCAAAACTAGTCTTAAGGTAGTATTATTGCAGAATGGAGATAAATTTGCATCTCTTCCGATGGGAGATTCGGTGCATACGGACGAAAACTATAGCGATTTGGCCATTATCACGGAAAAAATCAAATATCAGGACCATCATTGGATGGTTTGTGGGGACTTCGAAATATTCACGATGCTTTTGGGTGAGTAAGCAGGCTATACTAAATACCAATGCTTCCTATGCTTATGGAATAGTAGAGCCAGAGAACAGCCCTTGACAAAAAGTGATTGGCCACCACGAAAAACTTTAAAACCTAAAGAGAAAAATGTTATCAATACTTCTTTGGTACCACCGGATAAGGTTTTTTTGCTCCCTCTCCATATCAAATTGGGATTGATGAAACAATTTGTAAAATCGCTGCAAGAGGATGGGGACTGTTTTAAATATCTATGTACAAAATTCTCGAAGATGACAGAAAAAAAGTTGAAAGAGGGAGTTTTCACTGGCCCCGACATAAGAAAACTTTTAACCGACATCCTCTCTGTGGAAATTATGAATGGGAAGGAAAAAGAAGCTTGGGTATCGTTCAAGGATGTAGTGCGAAAGTTTTTAGGAAATACTAAGGATCCTGACTACAAAACCATTGTTCAACGGATGCTAGCAGCACACGAAGCTCAAGGCTGCAAAATGAGCTTGAAGGTCCATTTTTTAGACTTTCACAGAGACAGTTTTCCTGAAAACCTGGGAGCTTACAGTGAAGAACAGGGGGAGCGGTTTCACCAGGATGTCCGTGATATTGAGAGCTGGTACCGAGCAAGATGGGATGTCACTATGCTTGATGACTACTGTTGGATGCTTAAACGGGAAACTAAAGATGGAAATCGGAAAAGCACTCGGGGAAGTATCAAGGGAAAGAAGAAAAGGTTTTACAAAAAAACATGAATAAGTATAATATTGTTACTATATGTCTCAAAATAATGTTTCATTGCTTGTAAAAAAATATTATGTTTGATAATTTTGAATAAACGTGTGTTTTACCAATTTTTTGTGTTTGAATTTGCAAAGAAACCTTATGTGATAGAAAAAAATGGACATCACTTCTGAAATCAGCGCATTCTAAAACATATAATTCAGTAAAAATATCTCAAGCAGTTGACAATTTTTTTTTTTTTTCAAACCTCTGTAATAGCATCTCTTAAATGGATGTATTCCTCCGATCGTAATGTAGCTCGGTCGCGTCTAATACATCTTAAACGTTCACTTTCTATCTCAGCATACACATCCACAACGTACTGATGACGATATCGAAGGCCATAATTATCCTGATTGAGTCTAATCATCACATATTAGTACACTGAACTAACTTTTATATTCGTTTCATTACCTAAAAGGATGAATAATTAAATAGTCAAAAAATGAAGAATAAGATACTAAAATCAATAAAATAAGGAATTAAATAGTTGAATATCAAACGTACCAGTAACTGGATCACACTATTTGATATTGGATTGATATTCATCTTGTACCAAATGTGCTGTCTGTACTTGTGATTTTGATGGTCTGTTGTCAGCTGGATCAACAACCTCAATAACATTAACTTCTTCTACGGTTGGCTCGTTGAACATGCCAGCATGTTCTCCTGATGGTGCTGTGTCGCCTTTGATGACTATTTGATAGTTGTAATCTCTTATTTGTGGAGACACTCTTTTAAACAACTGAATAAGTTGATTACAACTTTCCAAAAAAATTTCCAAGAATTTCGCTGTTACTCTCTCTTGTGGTTGTTCGATAAAATAATACTGGCACCGAGTTGTCACGCTTTCCTCACAACTGCCCGTAAAATAAATTTAGAGAAAATTCGGATCCTCACTAGGCATCGGCATCAGCGACCCAATCTTATGATACACCTGGCATTGGATTTTTAATGTAGTTTCAAAATTATGTCCATCAGAAGTGAGATCGCAAATTTTAATAACCCAAAGGACGTTTCTTGAAAACAAAAACTGAATTTCCGCGTCTTGCATAAAAACAATTTCGCGTGGCCTGATTCGCAAGCAAGAAGTGATTGTAAAGGTTCCGGCGGAGTAGGAAGAGGTGACAGCGCAACTTTTCCTGATGCACAACACATAACGAATCTTTCATTGCGGAATTTTAACGTTGGACAATGTTGGCATATTTTGTCCATCGCACCAATTATAATTTTAGGATGTGCGTAGCAATCAATGTCTGATATATATTCGGATGCAAGGTGAACGAATGAGGCACGGTTGGTTCGCTGCCTCCCTTTTTCGCATTCTCTGAATGTGGCTATCCGCCGTTCTCACGCCGTTCTTGTTGTCGATATATTTTGTCGCAGACGTTCATCAGGCTGTTCTCGAGATTCTTGTCCACAAATTTCCGCTGAGTTGCGTTTCTTGCCGCGATTTGTTCTTCCGGTCCAGGAGCTCTCTCAAGGCGCTCGCTTCGTGCTTCTCTGCTACACGGATAGTTAAGGTTAGATTTCTTCCGCGGCATTATACAGAAATTGAAAAAAAAAGATAACATTTTTTATTTTAATGAATAATTTAGATAAAAATCAAAGAATCAATTAATTAACAATTAACAGATTGAAAAATCAGAATAAAATAAAACTAATAAAATAGAAAGTAAGCGTGAAATACTTACATGTTTTCGAGGTGGTATGAAGATCAACGGAAAAAATTATCTACAAAGTTTTGTGTTATTTTTATTTTTCTGTTAAAAATGATAATATTATCCAACGACACACAGAACGATTATAACACAATCTGCAGTATAGCTATAAAAATGATACACGAAAAATTAAAATAGCACGATTATGTCGTATACGTAAACAAATACCACGTGGAATAGATTGCAGCATCTAGAAATCGAAACACGACGCCATCTACAGGATGTCTACCCAACCTAGATGTCAAAAGATATTATAGCGTTGTGCCTATGAATTAAACTATACCGCCATCTATTAGGAATCATAGAACTTACAAATGAATTCTCTCTATTGTCGTGTAATAAAAATTTAAATTTCAAAAACAAATATTGAGGTCAATAATCGAGATAAAATTTTTTAAGTTGGACCAAATTATACATGCTTGCAAAATTTCATCAGGATCGGTTTAATAATTTCGGAGTTTATCCCGTAATCTCTATAATTTGAGACTTAAAGTGAATAAAACTCTAGGAGCGTGTTGCGTTGTACTTTACATTATCTACTTCTATCAAAAACATTTGCGTCCTTGTAAATATAGTTATGATGGGTCTTCTGCGTTTTTTGCCTTTCACTTTGCCGAGGTATCTTTTCTGGCATATCGCACTTGTTTATTAATAGATTCAGCAGCTGTTCTGTTTTGTGCGTTTAGGGTACACTTGAGACACCCAGCTACTAGTTTGCTACCCGTAGATCGCGTCTGCAGATGAGCTTCATGTACCTAACTCCTTGTGCACTTCTGTCTTCCGTACACCAGTAATTATGTAATTTTTTTTCTAGTTTCCACTTTTGAGAAGACTTACTCTTTAAATCGATTTTGTATTGTGAATATGTTTAATTTTATTTTTGCCATTTAAGATACAGTTTACACTGTTACGTAGCCTTAATTTCTAACACTCAAGGAGCATAGATATGTTTACATTGTGAGCGAGTTCCCGAGCCTGTTCAGTTGACGAGTTGCTAGGTAACGAATTCAAGTGCACATAGTCATGTATAGATTTAATTCGATTTTTAATTTAGTCTCCCAGTAAGTCACTAATCCCTTCCTTCTTTCATTTTAATGGATCATCTGGTGATGATTTGATAAGTAGAGACCGTTAATGGTACCATTTCTGTGATATAAGGATGAAATAAATAATAAGAAAAGAATGAATAAACATAAAAAAGATGGGTATAGCTGTTGTACGGTAGATATCTAGAAGCATGAGCATGAGCAAGAGAAATGAGGTTCAGAATCTGGAGTGCAGATGTCATCATTTGGAAGCGGATTAATGTTTTACTGTCGGGGGTGAGTTATGTGAGCTGTCAGTATGGAGTATCACTGGTGATACTGAGAGTATTTAAAAGGAAGTGTTTTGGACTTGACTTTATTGTAACACACGCGATAGTGAAGCTATATGAAAAGCTATATGTGAAACTTTTAAGCTACTCATGATTAATGCACAGATGTGTTGTGAAGATAGAAAGAATACGCTAATAGTTTCATTTTGCAAACCTAATGAAACGTAAGTCAGCTTGTTTTTTAAACGCGCAATGAAGAGGGAACATTAGAGAACCTCACTACGGTTAGTGAACGTCCCATCTTAACCGTGGAATCCAGTCGTGAGTCGGTCCAGGTACCACGCAGTTCCTGTAGACGGAGATGGCAATTAAGATAGCAAGCAACACCACGAGGTATGGAACTTAAACTTTTAAGTCACGGGGCCAGTGAAGCCGTTACTTTGGCGTCTGGAAGTAGCTAATTAAGAGGCAACTACAACGGTCTCTGACCTCTGCTTTAACACCACTGTAAGGGTCGTCGAGCAGATGCGCAAAACTATAGGTCTATATCTCTGACATCGATCTGTTGTAGGATTTTAGAACAACTTTTTTGCTCGCGTATCATGTCATTTCTGGAAACCCAGAATCTACTCTGTAGGAATCAACATGGATTCCGGAAACAGCGATGGTGTGAGACCCAACTCGATTTATTTGTTCGAGAGACCCAGAAAATATTTGATACAGGCTCCCAGGTAGACGCCATTTTCCTTGACTTCGGGAAGGCGTTCGATACAGTTCCGCACTGTCGCCTGATAAACAAAGTAAGAGCCTACGGAATATCAGACCAGCTATGTGGCTGGATTGAAGAGTTTTTAGCAAACAGAACACAGCATGTTGTTATCAATGGAGAGACGTCTACAGAAGTTAAAGTAACCTCTGGCGTGCCACAGGGGAGTGTTATGGGACCATTGCTTTTCACAATATATATAAATGACCTAGTAGATAGTGTCGGAAGTTCCATGCGGCTTTTCGCGGATGATGCTGTAGTATACAGAGAAGTTGCAGCATTAGAAAATTGTAGCGAAATGCAGGAAGATCTGCAGCGGATAGGCACTTGGTGCAGGGAGTGGCAACTGACCCTTAACATAGACAAATGTAATGTATTGCGAATACGTAGAAAGGAGGATCCTTTATTGTATGATTATATGATAGCGGAACAAACACTGGTAGCAGTTACTTCTGTAAAATATCTAGGAGTATGCGTACGGAACGATTTGAAGTGGAATGATCATATAAAATTAATTGTTGGTAAGGCGGGTGCCAGGTTGAGATTCATTGGGAGAGTCCATAGAATACTTGAGTATTGCTCATCAGTGTGGGATCCGTACCAGGTCGGGTTAACGGAGCAGATAGAGAAGATTCAAAGAAGAGCGGCGCTTTTAGTCACAGGGTTATTTGGTAAGCGTGATAGCGTTACAGAGATGTGTAGCAAACTCAAGTGGCAGACTCTGCAAGAGAGGCGCTCTGCATCGCGGTGTAGCTTGCTGTCCAGGTTTCGAGAGGGTGCGTTTCTGGATGAAGTATCGAATACATTTCTTCCCCCAACTTATACCTCCCGAGGAGTTCACGAATGTAAAATCAGAGAGATTCGAGCGCGCAGGGACACTTTCCGGCAGTCGTTCTTCCCGCGAACCATACGCGACTGGAACAGGAAAGGGAGGTAATGACAGTGGCATGTAAAGTGCCCTCCGCCATACATCGTTGGGTGGCTTGCGTAGTATAAATGTAGTTGTAGATGTAGCTACTTCATATTGTCATATCTCCTCAGCACTCCCACCGAGTGAGGTGGCTGGGGATACTGGACTAAAAATCGAGAAGACTATAGTGTTATTAACAGTTCGGTCATCCAGGTTTTGAACTTCTGTGGATTTCTAAAATCGCTGAAGCACATTTCCAATTACCTTCTCCATCCTTCCCCAGTCCGAGCTTCATCACCGATGACCTAATTGCCGACGGGAAAAAATTCTAATCTTCATTTTCCTAGCTCAGCTCGGCCTCTGTTGTCGACCATAACGTCAGCTGTTGTCCTGTTCCACGTGCAACCGGTTATATTGCTTTGGATTAAGATTAGTTTTGGATGCGTAAATCCTACACGACACATCCGGATGCCGTCAATATAGGGAATATTCTCATTTCCCCGATCGTACTCTGATCATGAAATGGATCAAATCTCTCTGAGCACTATGGGACTTAACTTCTGAGGTCATCAGTCCCCTAGAACTTAGAACTACTTAAACCTAACTAAGGACAACACACATCAATGCCCGAGGCAGGATTCGAACCTGCGACCGTAGCGGTCTCGCAGTTCCAGACTGTAGCGCCTAGAACCGCTCGGCCACTCCGGCCGGCATTCTGATCATCCATGAATACTTTAGTCATTCAAACATCAACTGGAAATTGAGAACTGCGAATTTGTCAATAACGGACGTGGCGAGACAGCCAGCTAAGCATTTAAACGCCATCTCTGAAAACTAACTGCATAGAACTAATAGTTCGGAATCACACTGATGATGGAAATATGTTACATTTAATGGCAACGAATAGACCTGACCACTCTGAAAATGTCCGCACCTAAACTGGTCTCAACGATCATGAGGCGGTTGTGGCAACAACGATTACCACAGTATGAAAGGCAACGGAAGCACTTAGAAATCTACATACACTGAGGCCACAGAAATCATAGGATAGTATATGCACTTACACCGATGGCGGTAGGAGCGTGTATATAAGTTATAAAAGGGCATTGCATTTGCGGAGCTGTCAGTTTTACTCAGCTGTTTCCGGCGTGATTATGGACCCACGACTGGAATTAACAGACCTTGAGTACGGTATGGTAGTTGCAGCTATACGCATCGGGCATTCCATTTCGGAAATCGTTACGGAACTCAAAATTCCGAAATCCACAGAGTCGAGAGTGTGGCGAGAATACCAAATTTGAGGCATCTCTCGCCACCGTCAACGCTGTGGCCGACAGCCTTCACTTAACGACCGAGAGCAGTGGCGTTTGCGTAGATTTTTCAGTGCTAGCAGACAAGCAACACTACGTGAAACAACAGCAGAAATCAGTGTGGGGCGTACGACGAACTTAAACGTTAGGACAGGGTAGCGAAATTTGGCGTTGATGGACTATGGCAGCAGGCGACTGACGCAAGTGCCTCTGCTAACAGCACGACACCGCCTGCGGGTCTCCTGGGCTCGGGACTTTATTGGTTAGACCCTAGACGACTGGAAAACCGTCGAATGGTCCGATCAACCCCGATTTCAGTTTTTGAGAGCTGATGGTATGGTTCATGTGTGGTACAGGCCCCACGAGGCCATGGACCCAGATTGTCAACAAAGCACTGTGCAAGCAGCTGGTGGCTGCATAATGGTGTGGGCTGTGTTTAGGTGGAATGGATTGCGTCCTCTCGTCCAACTGAACCGACTGGAAATGGTCTTTTTCGGCTACTTTGAGACCATTTTCAGCCTTTCATGGACTTCGTATTCCCAAACAACGATGTAAATTTTGTGGATGATAATGCACTATTCACCGGGACACAGATGTTTGCGATTGGTTTGAAGAACATTCTGGGCAGTTCGAGCGAATGGTTTGGCCATCCAGATCGCCCAGCATGAATCTCATCGAAAAATTGACATAATCGAGAGGTCAGTTCGTGCACAAAATCATGCACCGGCAAAACTTTCGCAATTATGGACGGCTATAGAGGCAGCATGGTTCAGTTTTCTGGAGGAGACTTCCAACTAGTTGTTGAATTAATGCCAAGTCAAGTTGTTGCACTACCTCGGGCAAATGGGGGTCCGACACGACATTGGAAGGTATCCCATGACTTTTGTCACCTCGGTGTATGTTCAGTGAACTATATAAAAAAAGAGTAGTTTCATATATCAATGAAGTACTTTAAACTTTTAGGACAGGCCAGGATCATCTAATGGGACTGTGGCTCAAATTTAAAAGTGTAGTTGTCTGTGCACTGGACAGAACAGTTCATAATGGTAGGGACCCTCAACAGTATACAGTCTCTGTAAAAGAACTTGTAAAGAAACAGAGACTACTGTAAGTAGGTGTTAAACACAGCCGGCCGGAGTGGCCGAGCGGTTATAGGCGCTACAGTCTGGAACCGCGTGACCACTACGGTCGCAGGTTCGAATCCTGCCTCGGGCATGGATGTGTGTGATGTCCTTAGGTTAGTTAGGTTTAAGTAGTTCTAAGTTCTAGGGGACTGATGACCTCAGAAATTAAGTCCCATAGTGCTCAGAGCCCTTTGAACCATTTGTTAAACACATCATAGAGCTGTTATGGATAGAGATGCTTAATGAGTGGCATTCGGCTGTGAAGAGAATAATGCGTAAAGTCTCCAACGACTACTGTAGCAGAATATTGCCAAATGATCATCCACAAAACCCAAAGAAATTCTAGTAATATATAAAAGCTGCTAGTGGCACCAAAGTTAGTCTCTAGTCGCTTGTGAATGGGGCAGGAATTGAAACTGAGAGCAGCAAAGCAAATGCAAAGGAGAAATGGTTAACTCCATTTTTAAATGTTCATTTATAGTCCTACACCGAGGAAAACCCAGAATTGACCTGATTTAATCCTTATACTGCTGAAGAGAAGAGTAATGTTGAAAACAGCCGAAATCGTTAAAAATGAACAAATCTCCATAGCCCGATGGAATACCTGTCAGATACTGAGTGCACTGAGTTTGTGGCTGAGTTAAATCCTCTTTTAGTGATAATCTATTGCAGATTCCTCGAACAAAGAAACCGTGCCCAGTAGTTGGACGAAAGCATAGGTCCCTCTAATTTACAAGAAGGGTAGTAGAAGTGATTCACATAACTAGCGCCCATTATCGTTGACATACAAAAAAAAAAAAAAAAATTGGCTTTGAGCACTATGGGACTTAACTGCTGAGGTCATCAGTCGCCTAGAACTTAGAACTACTTAAACCTAAGTAACCTAAGGACATCACACACATCCATGCCCGAGGCAGGATTGCAGGATTCGAACCTGCGACCGTAGCGGTCGCGTGGTTCCAGACTGTAGCGCCTAGAACCGCTCGGCCACTCAGGCCGGCCGTTGACATACATTTGTTGTAGAAACTTGGAACGTAGTCTGAGTTGAAACATAACGAGATATCCCGAACACAACGACCTCCTCCATGCAAACCAGCATGGATTCCTGAAAACATCGAACTGTTGAAACCCAACTAGCACTTTTCTCACATGATATACTGAAAGCTTTGCTTTGGCTCAAGGCAGTCAGATAGATGTGGTATTTATTTATTTCCGAAAAGCATTTGATTCATTACCACATCGTCACTTTTTAACAAAAGTACGATAGTATGGGGTATGAAAGTAAACTTGTGACTGGACTGACGGTTTTTTGCTGGGGAGGACACAGCATGTTATACTGGATGGAAAGTCATCGACAGATGACCACAGGGGAGTGTGATGGGAGTCTTGCTGTTCATGTTAGTAGTAGGGCAAGGAGAGAACGAACCCAAAAGGCACTCATGTCAGCATCCCCGCTTTGTTATCAATGGTGTGGTACTGCAGTTGAGACAACTTGTGATAATTGGCTGACAGCAGCATCAACACTTTCTTGTTATTCCAGAAACCAAATGTCAAGGCCAAGGAGGGTAGAGCCCACCGCCACGTTTCCCCAACGCCGAACGTTCCAGCAATTTGTACGCAAGTTATTAGTAAAAGGCACCCCCTGCCCCAAGTGCCACCGTTGTGTAGCAACCACGATAAAGCAACTGAATTTCCGAATATTTTCACAACTATGTTTCCATTACTGACTTTCAAAAATTCGTTTAATGACTGGCTCACCAGTCACACTGGTAAATTTCATTTGAAGCTATAACGAGTAGACAGGCATTTCTCTGTAAATAATAAAAACCGACATTACTTTTCAGCGTCTGCCACTGGAATTGATTAAGCATCTCCGTGACACTTTCGCACATACTAAGTGAAGCTGTATTGAAATGCGCTGCTCTTATTTGGATCTTCTATATTTGCTCTATTATTTGTATCTGGTGCGGATCCTTGACTGACGAGCAATATTCGAGTATTAGACGAACGAGGTCATTGTAAGCTACCTCTTTGTGGGTCGGCTACATTTCCTTTCTTCCAATGAATCTCAGTATCTCAGTCTGGTATCTGCCTTACCACGGTAATTTTATATAGTTTTTTGACTTCGGATAACTCACTATGCATATTTATATACACTATGTGTAAGATACTGCTCCCAGTGTTTGTTCTGCAATAGCGTAGACATACAATAATAGGTTTTCTTTCTATTCATGCGCACTCCGTTATATTTGTTAATGTTCAGGGTCAATTGACAATCCCCGTAACGAGCATTGATTCTCTGCCGGTCTTCCGGCGTTTTTCTAGAGTTGCGACTTCTCTGTATTCAACAACATCATCCGTGAAAATCCTAGTCGAACTTCTGACTTGATCCATTTGTGTATATTAGGTTGGTGCATAAGTTCATAGCGTTTTTGTTGTGCATGTTGGTACTCCAGTTGCTATATGTTTATTTATCGATTGTCATTTTTTATTTGTAGTTCAATGTTGCTATTTGAGTTTACATATTGTAATTTCGTCATTTGGAGGTAGCGATTGGAGCTGTGGATGATAAAAAATGGAGTACCAATTGGAGAAATCGAAACATTTCCGACAAATTCTTCCGTTTCAGTTCAATAGATGGGTGACAACTGCACAGGCAGCCAGAAACATTGGCGCCGCATATGAAGATAAAGCCATTGGACAGAACATGGCAAGAAATTAGTTTTCACGTTTTAAAGAGGATCGTTTTGACACTGACTCTTCACGTTCGGAAGCCCCTTCGGAGTTTGATGAAGATTGTTTAAACCCATTAATTCACAACGATCCACGTCAGTGTACTCGAGAACTGGCAAATGTGATGGACTGTGATCATTGCAACCTCGTACCAGTTGCATGCAATGTGGAAGGTTCAAAAATCCCGTATATGATAACCGCTCGCTCTAAGCAAAAATAAAAAAAATACGCGGGTGGCCCTATGTGCATCTCTGCTCGCCCGTCATCAATGGGCTCAGATGATATAATAGCTGAACGGTTCAAAGATAACTCGAATCTCATTACAAATAAGTACCCCACTCATACAGTTATAATTGGTGGAGACTTCAATCTACCCTCTATTTGTTGGCGAAACTACATGTTCAAAGACGGTGGAAGACAGAAAACATCTTCCGAAATTGTACTAAATGCTTTCTCTGAGAATTACTTTGAACTATTAGTTCATAAGCCCACACCAATTGTAAATGGTTGCGAAAACACACTTGACCTCTTAGCTACAAATAATCCTGATCTAATAGAGAGTGTCATCACGGATACAAGGATTAGTGAACACAAGGTCATTGTAGCGAGGCTTAAAATCATATTAACCAAAACCACTAAAAAAAATGCAAAATATATGTATTTAAAACAGCAGATAAAAATTCGCTTGATGCAGTCCTAAGAGAGAGTCTCCATTTCTTCCAGGCTAATTATGTAAGTGTAGACCAGTTATGGCTCAAATTCAAAGATACAGTATCGACAGCAATAGATAGATTCATACCGCATAAATTAATGAGAGACGGGACTGATCCACCATTGTACACAAAACACTTCAGAACACTGTTGCAGAAGCAACGAAAAAGGCATGCCAAATTCAGAAGAACGCAAAATCCCCAAGTCTGGCTACGTTTCACGGAATCTAGAAATTTAGTGCGGACGTCAATGCGAGATACTTTTGATAATTTCCACAATTAAACATTGTCTCAAAATATAGTAGAAAACCCAAATAGATTCGGGTAGTATGTTAAGTACACCAGTGGAAAAAAAAACAGTCAATACCGTCACTGCGCGATAGCGATGGAAATGTTACTGATGATGGTGTCACTAAAGCGGAGTTACTAAATACAGTTTTCCGAAGTAAATATTCCAGAATTCGAAACCATAGCAGCTGTTAGCATAGTAGATATGTTAGGCGTTGCGAAGCAACTCAAATCACTTAAGAAAGGCAAGTCTTCCGGTCCTGATGGTATACCAGTCAGGTTCCTTTCAGAGAACGCAGACACAATAGCACCTTTCTTAGCACTCATATACAACCGCTCACTTGACGAAAGGTCTGTTGATAAAGACTGGAAAGTATCACAGCTCACACCAATACTCAAGAAAGGAAATAGGAGTAACCCATTGAATTACAGACTCATATTACTTACCTGGAAGAATCATGGAGATACTAGAAGGTATCAGATAGATTATATAATGGTAATACAGTGATTTAGGAACCAGGTTTTAAATTGTAAGACATTTCCAGGGGCAGATGTGGACTCTGACCACAATCTATTGGTTATGAACTGTAGGTTAAAACTGAACAAACTGCAAAAAGGTGGGAATTTAAGGAGATGGGACCTGGATAAACTGACTAAACCAGAGGTTGTACAGAGTTTCAGAGAGAGCATAAGGGAACAACTGACAGGAATGGGGGAAAGAAATACAGTAGAAGAAGAATGGGTACCTCTGAGGGATGAAGTAGTGAAGGCACCAGAGGACCAAGTAGGTAAAAAGACGAGGGCTAGTAGAAATCCTTGGGTAACAGAAATATTGAATTTAATTGATTAATGGAGAAAATATAAAAATGCAGCAAATGAAGCGGGCAAAAAGGAATACAAACGTCTGAAAAATGAGATCGACAGGAAGTGCAAAATGGCTAAGCAGGAATGGCTAGAGGACAAATATAAGGATGTAGAGGCTTATCTCACTAGGGGCAAGATAGATACTGCCTGCAGGAAAATTAAAGAGACCTTTGGAGAAAGGAGAACCACTTGTATGAATATCAAGAGCTCAGACGGAAACCCAGTTCTAAGCAAAGAAGGGAAAGCAGAAAGGTGGAAGTAGTATATAGAGGGACTATACAAGGGTGATGTACTTGAGGACAATATTATGGAAATGGAAGAGGATGTAGATGAAGATGAAATCGGAGATACGATACTGTGTGAAGAGTTTAACAGAGCACTGAAAGACCTGAGTCGAAACAAGGTCCCGGAAGTAGACAACATTCCATTAGAACTACTGGCGGCCTTGGGAGAGCCAGTCCTGACAAAACTCTACCATCTGGTGAGCAAGATGTATGAGACAGGCGAAATTCCCTCAGACTTCAAGGAGAATATAATAATTCCGATCCCAAAGAAAGCAGGGTTGACAGAAGTGAAAATTACCGAACTATCAGTTTAATAAGTCACAGCTGCAAAATAATAACGCGAATTCTTTGCAGACGAAAAGAAAAACTGGTAGAAGCCGACCTCGGGGAATATCAGTTTGGATTCCGTAGAAATGTTGGAACACGTGAGGCAATACTGACCTTACGACTTATTTTAGAAGCTAGATTAAGGAAGGGCAAATCTACGTTTCTAGCATTTGTAGACTTAGAGAAAGCTTTTGACAATGTCGTCTGGAATACTCTCTTTCAATTTCTAAAGGTGTCAGGGGTAAAGTACAGGAAGCGAAAGGCTATTTACAATTTGTACAGAAACCAGATGGCAGTTATAAGAGTCGAGGGGCATGAAAGGAAAGCAGTGGTTGGGAAGGGAGTGAGACAGGCGTGTAGCCTCTCCACGATGTTATTCAATCTGTATATTGAGCAAACAGTAAAGGAAACAAAAGAAAAATTTGGAGTAGGTATTAAAATACATGGAGAAGAAATAAAAGCTTTGAGGTTCGCCGATGATATTGTAATTTTGTCAGAGACAGCAAAGGACTTGGAAGAGCAGATGAACGGAATGGACAGTGTCTTGAAAGGAGGATATAAGATGGACATCAACAAAAGCAAAACGAGGATAATGGAATGTAGTCGAATTAAGTCGGGTGATGCTGAGGGAATTAGATTAGGAAATGAGACACTTAAAGTAGTAAAGGAGTTTTGCTATTTGGGGAGCAAAATAACTGATGATGGTCGAAGTAGAAAGGATATAAAATGTAGACTGGCAATGGCAAGGAAAGTATTTCTGGAGAAGAGAAATTTGTTAACATCAAGTATAGATTTAAGTGTCAGGAAGTCACTTCTGAAAGTATTTGTATGGAGCGTAGCCATGTATGAAAATGAAACATGGACGATAAATAGTTTGGACAAGAAGAGAATAGAAGCTTTCGAAATGTGGTGCTACAGAAGAATGCTGAAAATTTGATGGGTAGATCGCATAACTAATGAGGAGGTATTGAATAGAATTGGGGAGAAGAGGAGTTTGTGGCACAACTTGACAAAAAGAAGGGACCGGTTGGTAGGACATGTTCTGAGGCATCAGGGAATCACAAATTTAGCATTGGAGGGCAGCGTGGAGGGTAAAAATCGTAGAGGGAGACCAAGAGATGGATACACTTAGCAGATTCAGAAGGATGTAGGTTGCAGTAGGTACTGAGAGATGAAGAAGCTTGCACAGGATAGAGTAGCATGGAGAGCTGCATCAAAACAGTCTCATTACTGCAGACCACAACAACAACAACATCACTGACCTCAATTTACAGTAGGATTTTGGAGCATATACTATACTCGAACATTATGAATCACCTTGAAGAAATTGACTTATTGATACATAACCAACACGGATTCAGAAAATATCGTTCTCGTACAACAGAGCTAGCTCTTTATTCCCATGAAGTAATGAGTGCTGTCGACAAGGGATCTCAGATCGATTCGATATTCCTATATTTCCAGAAGGCTTTTGAACGTCCCTCACAGGCGACTATTAATCAAATTGCGTGCATATGGAGTATCGTCTCAGTCGTGTGACTGGATTCGTGATTTCTTCTCAGAGACGTCACAGTTAGTAGTGATAGAGGGTAAATCATCGAGTAGAACAGAAGTGATATCTGGTGTTGCGCAAGGTAGTGTCATAGGCCCTCTGCTTTTCCTTATTTACATAAATGATCTAGGTGAGAATGTGAGCAGCCCCCTTAGATTGTTTGCAGATGATGCTGTAATTTACCGTCTAGTAAAATCATCAGACGATCAATTCCAATTACAAAATGATCTAGAGAGAATTTCTGTATGGTGCGAAAAGTAGCAATTGGCACTAAACGAAGGAAAGTGCGAGGTCATCCACATGGGTACTAAAAGAACTCCGATAAATTTTGGGTATACGATAAATCGACTAAATACCTAGGAATTACAATTACGAGCAACTTAAATTGGAAAGGCAACATAGATAATATTGTGGGGAAGGCGAAACAAAGACTGCGCTTTGTTGGCAGAACACCTAGAAGATGCGACAAACCCACTAAAGAGACAGCCTACATTACACTTCTCCGTCCTCTGCTGGAATATTGCTGCGGGGTTTGGGATCTTTACTAGGTGGGATTGACGGAGGACATCGAAAAAGTGCAGAGAAGGGCAGCTCGTTTCGTGTTATCGCACAGTAGGGGTGATAGTGTCACTCATATGATATGCGAGTTGGGGTGGCAGTCACTGAAACAAAGGCGGTTTTCTTTGCGGCGAGATCTATTTACGAAATTTCAATCACCAACTTTCTCTTCCGAATCCGAAAATATTTTGTTGACACCCACCTACGTAGGGAGAAATGATCATCATAATAAAATAAGAGAACTCAGAGCTCGAACGGAAAGATTTAGGTGTTTCTTTTCCCACGCGCCATTCGAGAGTGGAATGGTAGAGAAGTAGTATGAAAATGGTTCGATGAACCCTCTGCCAGGTACTTAATTGTGAAATGCAGAGTAACCATGTAGATGTAGATGTAGATGAAGAGCAACACCAACCACTCGTGAACAACATCGACCATTCCTAGTTCGAATCATTACTGGTGACGAGAAATGGCGTATTTATGCTAACATAAGGAAAAGAAAGGAATGGTTGAGCCCAAACAGAGCAGCAACTCCCCGTACATAGGCCTGGGCGCATCGGCAAAAGATGTTGTTTTGCATCTGGTGGAACAGCGACATTGTGGTGTACTACGAATTGCTTCTTCGAGGTGTAACCATCTCTGCAGACATTTATTGTCAACAACTGAGACGTCTTGGGTACGCAGTCCCGTAACAGTGACAGGGAAGACTGCGTGAAGTTGTACTACTCCACGATAACGTCAGTCTGCATTCTATTAGATTGATAAAGGCACTGTACAGGAGTTGGGCTGGGACGTCATTTTGCGCCCACTTTATTCACCTGATTTTGGGCCTCAAATGTTCGCCTTTTCCTCTCACTGTCGAACAGCCTCTCAGGAACTTCCTTTTCGGATGAAAATGCGTTCCGAACATGGCTCGACGATTTCGTCTCGCTGGCCGTGGTGGCCGAGCGGTTCTAGGTGTTCAGTTCGGAACCGCGCGACTGCTACGGTCGCAGGTTCGAATCCTGCCTCGGGCATGGATGTGTGAGATGTCCTTAGGTTAGTTAGGTTTAAGTAGTTCTAAGTTCTAGGGGACTGATGACCTCAGATGTTAAGCCCCATAGTGCTCAGAGCCATTTGAACCATTTTTTGATTTCTTCTCCTCGGATCCACGTTATTCCTACAGTCGCGAAATCGGTTACCCCAGTGTTGGTAGACTGTTGCAAATAGTAAACGTGAATATATTTTTGATGACTAAATCTCTGTTATGTGGTGTCTGTTGTGTTACCGAAGAACGCCACGAACTTATGTGCCTGCCTAATTACATTGAAAAGATGTCTTCTAACGTTACCTTGGGGCTAACCTGAGGTTCTTTTACCTATGGAGATTCGTCTCCGTTGAGAATGTCACGCAGTGTTATGTTTGCTAAAAAGTCCTCAGTCTAATCACAGACCTGGTCTGACATTCCGTACGCTCGTATTAAGTTCACTAGGCGTCCAGCCGGAACTCTTTTGAAAGCCCTCCGCAAGTCAGCGAACACGACATCTACGTGGGTGGCCGGTCTCTACTGTTTTCTGGGTCACGTGGACGAACAGAGCGATACGATTGGGCGCTTTCTTCATGTTCCAACGTTTACCAGGATCTACATGCTGACTTGAGAAAAATCTATGTTGCAACTGTTCCATTGATTCCTCATCGTCAGTAACAGATTGCAGTGAGGCACAGACACAATTTACTCACTGCGAACCTGCTGACTATCTTTCTTCGAGACGCTCGATTGCTGAATATACCTCTATACTGCCAAGTCCACTTCGCGGTGTTTTCTGGACGGTATTTCGTGCCCTACTTATGACATTATGGAAGATGCGGTCGTAGCTCGCAGTCTGGTCACCAGTATGCTCCGATGCTACGCCTCGTGGCCTGACACAGAAACAGTCTGCTGACGTCACCGGGTGTCTGGCATTCACAACACGTCTGGCGATTAAGTGAAAGCTAATGGCGTCTGCTGGAAACGATGAGCACTTCCCCAGCAACGCACATTCGTAATTTGCACGGAAAGGTACAACTATCTTAATGTACACTGGTACGAATTAGAGAAGAACAAAATTTCGAAAGTCGTGAAATATTTTATTCTCTCAAGCAACTTCGTGTGTCAGCTCATCTAAAAGATGCAGCCAGATAAAGATTAAAAGTTATAAAAATCATTCTTCTTGTTTATTTCATGGATGGAGTAGACTCAAAGCCTGTCCATGTGCAATGAAGCCTTTCTCTCTCTCTCCCTCTCTCTCTCTTTTTTTTATTTTGAGTCATCACCCAACTGACTGGATCTGACTGGTTTGATGCAGCCCGCCACGAATTCCTCTCCGGTGCGAAAATCTCTTCATCTCAGAGTAGCAATTGCAACCTACGTTCTCAGCTATTTGCTAGATGTATTTTAATCTGCGTCTTCCGCTACAGTTTTTATCCTGTACAACTCCCTCTAGGACCATGGAAGCTACTCCCTGATGTCTTAACGGATGTCCTATCTTCCTCTCCCTTCTCCTTGTCAGTGGTTTACATAGTTTCCTACCAGAATTGCCGCCGAACCTCCGCATTCCTTACCTTACCACTCCACCTAATTTTCACCACGTATCAAATTCTTCGATTCCCTTCTGTTCCAATTTTGCCATAATCAATGATTCACTGCCTTACAATGCTGTGCTCCAAACGAACATTCTCAGAAATTTCCTTCTCAACTTATGGCCAATGTTTGATACTAGCGGACATCTCTTGACCTTAAATGCCCCTTTTTGCCAGTGCTGGTCTGTTTTTGATGTCCTGTTTGCTCTGTCCGTCATGGTTATTTTGCTGCCTAGACAGCAAAACTCCTTAACTTCATCCACCCTTTCTTCTTACAACCGTATTCCAGTCCTCTATGACTGCTAGATCTTCGTCTCCCTTTGCGTACTGAATCAGTCGTTCAATATCCTCTTATACTTTCTCTGTCTCTTCTTCTGCAGCTTGCGATGTCGACGTGTATACCTGAACTACCGTTGTTGGCGTTTGTTTGCTGTCGATTCCAATGAGAACAACCATATCACTTAACTGTGCACTCTCTGTAACGAATCCTACTCCCGTTATACCATTTTCTGCTGCTGTTGCTATTACCCTATGCTCATCTGACCATGAATCGTCTTCCTTCCACTTCACTTCACTGATCCTCACTATATTTGGATTGAGTCTTTTTATTTCCCTTTTCAGGTTTCCTAGCTTCCCTACCACGTTGAAACTTCTGACAATCCATGCCCGACTCGCAGAGCCTTATCCTTTTTCTGGCTATTCAATTTTTTCTCATAGTTAGCTCCCCCTTTGCAGTGCCCTCCCAGAAATCCGAATTGGGGACTATTCCGGACTCTGTGGACGCACTTTGAGTGTTTCTAATGTAGTGGTTTCGATTGCGTTCTGCATCCTCATGGCGTTGTTCATTGATGATTCTTCCGCATTTAGGGGCGGTTTCCCATCCCAAGGCCAAGAGTGTGCCCTGAATCTCTGTCCGCTCCCCACCCTCTCTGATTATTTAAAGAACTGAACTGTCGTGTATAAAACAGCTTCAGTTGTCTGATTACTTTAAAAATGAGTTAATGTGCTAGATATTTCAGGTCAAGTACGTAAGTGAGAAAACGTTTGCGAAAGGATTGAAATTATGATTTACTATTACATTTACATAATGGGTAAATTATGATAGCATTTTAACTTCTTCATTTCGTTCTGTAACTACATGAAATACTGAATATCTAATTTCTGTAGCCCCAGGAAGCCATTAGGCAACTAGCAAGCGCTATCAGTTCTGAGTTCCGGAATAGCCTTTTAGTAATATATAAATTGTGTTCAAAACAAAAGGTGTTAAACAACGCTGTGGGTGTAACTGAAGTCCTTATTCATAAATAATCACCAGAAGCCTGAGCACAACTATCCCATTGTGCCTTGAGCCGAAGGATTTCCTGTTCCCAGAATTCCTGTGACTGTGGCAGGAGCCAGTCCTCTGTGACTCCACTGTGTCCTTTAGTTCGTAGTCCGAGTTGAAACGCTTACCTTTGAGATGTTTCTTTAGCGGGCAAACACATGGAAGTCACAGGGCATCAAGTCCGCGTGGTCAACCTGATGTTGAAGCTGATCCCAATTGAAGCTGGCCGTAATTTTTTGTGATCTTGGAGACGCTTGGACGCGTGTTATCGTGGCGCAGAATAACTCCCCCCGTGAGCAGGCCGGACCGTTTGATCTTGGGCTAGAGTAGGCTACGAAGTGTCTCACACTGCAAGTCACTGCTAATGGTTTCTCCGTGCTCGAGAAATTCCATGAGTATCGGACGTCGTTTGTCAAGAAAGTCGGTGAGCATCGCCATATCATGAACATGTAAACTGCTTATCTCTTTTTAGTTTCACCAGTTTTGATTTCGACTTTTACACTTTGGGTGAATAATCAGAAACCAATAAAGCCATCATAATTAGTGTTTGCCATATTTAACCACAGATGTCTTGCGTCCTTTACGTCGAGCATCTAACACATTAACTCATTTGTGCAGGTGTTTCACATACGGGAGGTAGAGTGAGAGGGTTACTGGTTGTTTTCTGTTTGATTCCTGATGGCACATCTATCAACTCTGCTTAAAATTTCATCTCACTCGATTGTCGTCTTCTTCTTTTGTGTTTCTTATATGTTATTCGAGATTCGCTTCCATCCGTTAGAGTAGCGACAGCCGTTACAAAGTAGTGGCTAACTAAAACAATTAACCCACTGAAAATTCTTCGTGAAAAAGGTAGAACAGTTGTGGGTGTAGGAATAAAATTTTTAAAAAATCGTTTGAGGTATATGCGACGTTGTAATGCGGGTGTGCTGCCTAAAATGTTTGCGCATAATGTTTATTGTAAATATGATGTACTTGTGATTCTTGAGTTTCTCCCGGCGTATTTGATAATCAAAATATCCACGGGTGTACTGCCGGTCTACAGTGTCCAACGGGCACAATATTTCGGCGATCATACTTGTAAACTGACGAACTGAGCTCCTGTGAACGTGCCGGCACGGAGATCCGTACGCTATGGCTGCTCAGAGGGAACTGGGTTCGGTCGCGGCGGCGGCTGATTTAAATACCCTCCGCCCGCGGCGCGCTCCCTCCACCGTCCGCGCCCCGCGCCACGGTCGCGCGGTGGAACAGATTGCGACGGCGTCTGGGATGACGTCGGTGTGATGGCTCTGTCCGCCGTGGTCGTCACAACTATACGTTTGCTCGATTTACTCTTGATTAATTGTTGTCTTACGGGCTGACAAAGGCAATGCTACAGTTGTTGTCTCCCATAAGGACTACACTGATAAGATGCAGAGCCTGCTAAATGACTATTCCTACCGGAAGATCAGCGTTGACCCTACAAAGAAGGTGGACAACAAGACGAGGTCGCTTCTCAAGAACGCAGATTTACCGGAGGGTGACGTCAGATAAGAACGCGCAGGAAGCTTACTTGGTTGTGAGGCGTGAGAGTGGGCAACACGCAAATGGTCTATGTGAGGCACCAAGAGCATGATGAGAGATAAGGGGATATAAGAAGCTCCAGTATCGTCAAGATCCTGCCCCATAATGGCCATTGCGAATCAAGGTATGCTCGCAATATTATTTGTACAAGGAGCAACGGGAGCGATGTCAATGTCAAAGACGTCTTAACATCTGCAACGAGCCGTAGGGTTGTTCGGGTCTAGTGTACCAGGGGATACAACCCATCGGCTTTGAACAATGACGTCACAAGTCGCCAGAGAGCATGTATTACAAAGATGAAAGAGCTGAGGAGAGTGTTGAGAAACAAAGGAATGCGAGAGAGATAAACATTGATCTTGTCAGAAGCCGAGAAGCGATTCTTCTTAGTGTTGTAGCTCCCTTCAGTAGCTGATAAGTGTTTTTTGGCTTTTTAAAAAAAAATCTCACGAGATAGAATAAACTGATCCTACTTTATTAAGCAATCAATAAAAAAACAGCAAAAGCTGTTATGTTTTAGTTTAGTTTTTTTGTTGATTGCTTAATGAAGTAGGATCAGTTTATTCTATCTCGTGAGATTTTTTTTTAAAAGCCAAAAAACACTTATCAGCTACTGAAGCATCTGTATCTTAGGATCAGTTTATTCTATCTCGTGAGATTTTTTTTTAATAAGCCAAAAAACACTTATCAGCTACTGAAGCATATTGGTGGAATAAGAAAGTGAAATATGGTAAAATAGTGAAATATAGATAAACGATCGCTTTTAATTCACATTCAATTATTTTAATGATAGCGCTTATTAGAACACAGAACTGCTTTATTATCTATGCCTCGAAGTGAAGACATTACTATCTACGACTAAGGAATGACGTCATTGTTCAAAGCCGACGGGTTGTATCCCCTGCTACAGTAGACCCGGTTGCTCTGTTTTGTTTCACGTTAGAAAGTGGGGAATTACCCAGTGACATTCTCAATGAATTTTATTTCAATAATAAGTGTTCTACGTAAAAACTGCAGGTGCCGATTTTGCCATTGTCCTCAGTTATTGTTACCTGCTGAGGATTCCATTAGCTGCCAACTGATAACTACCCGAGTAGCGTTGTTTAAATAGTTATAAGAAAAGTATTAAAAACAATCATTGCCAATTTTATTTGTTTACTAAAAGATAATTGAAAATAATTAATAGTAGAATCTCAGTAACTTAAGAGTGTTGTTCAATAACGAAGTCACTCTTGCTAATTAAGTGAAAACAAAGTAAAGTAAAGCAACTTAAAATTGAAGTAAATCTGGCAATTGCAAATCCAAGGAAAGGCTAAGTTAATTTCGCATATTTCCTATGTGTCTGTATATTATAGTGTTCTGGCACGGTTCGTATTCGGCGTTGTCAATCTATTGAAAGCCAACAGTTGTTTATTTGATCCAGTAAATGTTGATAGTAATTACAGTCTACTCAAAGTACTTAGCTTGTCATACCCAGGAAACTAGTGTATGTAAGTAAACATAAATCTGAGGTTACGTAGACTGTCATAATAAACCAGTAAAACATTGACTTCTGGACGTTCCAAATTAAAATACCTGATTATTGACCATTGCTCTCTTTATTCATTATTATTAGGTAACGCACTGTATTGTCAGAAACGTGTCAACCTACTGTTGCCATATGTACAGCCATTCCTTTACGTATTCATTATTGTCCTCATTATCGAGCAGATGTTGGGCAGACAGTGCCGAATCGGGCTGGCGACCTTATTAACTGATTTCTGTATTTCAGTTGCTTTTGTTGTGGACTCAGGGTAATATGATGCCTTCTTCGTTTCCTATTTCATGTGAGCAATAGCACTGTTATAAGCGTTAAACAAAATACAAATCAACAGGAAGTTGAGGTATAGAATAGTTTGTTAGAACAACTTCTTGTACACTTCTGTCCTTTAACAGGTCATATTTTCTTCAGACACGACAGCCTTGTCGCAAATCAAATTGATTAGGCATAAGCGATCACGGTCTTACTATCGCATTAAGACCTATTAGTAAGGGCAGAGGTTACACGTGTACTCCAGCAGCCATGGACTCATTATGGATTGTCATTCTTGATTTGAAGTTCAAGTGTTGGCGTTGTCCTTGTTTCACAGTTGAATTTTTCAAATGTAATTGCGATTTGTCGGCCGTTTCTGCTATATCGTTTAAGCAAGCTGCACGTATTTACAAATGCTGAGTATGTCAATATGGTATTTGTGTACTGGTATTGTAATGGACTCGCCGCTGCTGTATATACAAAATACGATAGATGGTTTCCGAACGGCAAAGTACCCAATTCAAGAGCTTTCAGTCGTGTTTTCATTGGTGCCGTTCCCAGCAGCCAAATTTCATCTGAAACTACAAATTAATAGAGAGTGGACAGAGACGAAAAATTTATTAAATTGGCAAAACGTAGTCCTTCTCCAAGCACACTCAGAATTTCTACAAACAACGATGTTCCACGCACAAGAATATGGCGGCCATTACGTACGCATGACCTCTGTTCTTATCACTTACTGGGGATTCAACAGCTCCAAGAAGAATATAGAAGTAGATGTTGGGAATTTTCTCGTTGGCTATTGAAAATCTCAGAACAATGCAATTAGGCCACATTCACTCGTGAAGGTATCAATAATACTCGTAACATGTATCCGTGGACCGATGAAAACCCACATGTTTCTGGAGAAACATTTTCAAGAACGTTTCTCTGGGAACGGTTTCGTCTTACAACGCCCTGCTTCCCAAACTTTAAGTACAATAGATTTTCCCAGGAGATAGATCAGCAAAAATGGACACGTTTCATGGCTACGGAGGTCCCTCGACTTTATCCCTTTACATTTTTGCCAGTGGGGATGGCTGAAAGGCGAAGGAAACAAAAAAAGAAAAGCAGACAATTTCAGAAGAGCTACACGTGGTGCTGTAAACAGAATTGGAAAGGTTATTGAAGAGTAAGACGGAATTTACGAAAACAAATTTTGAACTCAAATATTTGTCGTTGTTCACCACATTCTTTGAGCTTTGATTTTTGGATATTTATTTGGTTTAAATTTTGCTGTTAACTTTCTAATAGTAAAAATTGGACATGTGTTATATGGAATGCTACATTTTTAGTATCCGACGGTAATTATAATTCTTCGGGTAGCTCAAATATCGGCAAGAACAACGCGTCAGTGATCACGAGCCGCAGTAGCAAACCACGGCAAGCCCATGAGGCAGCGTCGCCTTCCGACGAGTGTTTACAGCTAAATACCGCGGCTCTGCTACTGCTAGCCATTCGCTCACTAGGCACTGATGCCTTTAGTCAAGCGTCATTTAACTGTGAAGTTTTGGCCTTGCCTGATTCAGGTTTGTGTTTTGAACTGCCCCCCGGATTTCTGTATACGCTTAAAACGACTTTGCTACGCTCTGGACTAGTTTTGGTTATTCGTTCACTTCGTGATCTCCACTGTCATTTATCTCTGGAACCGACTGTTTCATTTCGTCCGTCTCTACCTTACTACCAGTGCGTTTTGTCATAACTGTGTTCTACCTATGCAGAGTAAGACAGAAGAATATTCGAATTAGTCTATAATTCCATGTCCTAAAACATATACAATTGCTCCTGAAATATCCTGCATTTGGTTCATCTAATGGACTGTACGGCTGGTCCCGGCGGAGGTTCGACTCCTGCCTCAGGCATGGGTGTGTGTGTTTGTCCACAGGATAATTTAGGTTAAGTAGTGTGTACGCTTAGGGACTGATGATCTTATCAGTTAAGTCCCATAAGATTTCACACACACATTTTTCATCTACACTTTGTCTACACAACAAACACAATTCAGGGATGAAATACGAATTGTCAAAATTTATCTCGCACACCCAATTGCGTTACATGGGTAAAATATAATTAGAGCACATATCACAAACACGAAACGTCTAATAAGCGTTATTGTATACTTATTATTTTATAGAAAAAAACCTGAATACGGCTTTGAAACAGTCTCCTACCGTCACCTAATAACGTAATACTTACCAGATAATTGCTTAAACAACACCCGAACAGTTATTCGACATTGGCCGGCCGAAGTGGCCGTGCGGTTAAAGGCGCTGCAGTCTGGAACCGCAAGACCGCTACGGTCGCAGGTTCGAATCCGGCCTCGGGCATGGATGTTTGTGATGTCCTTAGGTTCGTTAGGTTTAACTAGTTCTAAGTTCTAGGGGACTAATGACCTCAGCAGTTGAGTCCCATAGTGTTCAGAACCATTTAGTTATTCGACATCTCTGCGCGATAGCAATGGAAATACTATCGGCGACAGTGAAGCTAGAGCAGAATTACTCAAGACAGCCTTCCGAAATTCCTTTAACAACGAAGACGAAGCAAATATTCCAGAATTCGAATCATGAACAGCTGCCACCATGAATAAGTTAGAAGCAGATGTCTTCGGATTAGTGAAGCAACTCAGATCACTTAGTTAAGGAAAGTCTTACAGTCCAGAATGTATACCAGTTACGTTCTTTCAGAGATTGCTGATGCAGCAGCTCCCAACAATCACAGACAACCGCTCGCTCGACGAAAGATCCGCACCCAAAGACTGGAAAATTGCGCAGGTCACACGAATATTCGAGGAAGGCAATAGGTATCTACTAAATTACAGGCTCATATCATTAACGTCGAATATGCAGCAGGCTTTTGGAACGTGTACTGTTTTCGAACATTATTATTTACTTCGAAGAGAACGGTCTATTGTCACATATTCAACACAGATTTAGAAAACATTAATCTTGTGAAAAACAACTAGCTGCTATTCCCACGAAGTGTTGAGGCCTATCGACAAGAGATTTCAAATTGGTTCCGTACTTCTTTATATCCAGAAGGCTTTTGACACCATACTTAAAGAGCGGCTTAAAATCAAATTGCATGTTAATGGAATATATTCTCAGTTAGATTCGTGATTTCCTCACAGAGAGGTCAGTCTTTAGTAAATAACGGAAAGTCATTGAGTAAAATGGAAGTAATGTCTGGCGTTCCCCAAGGTAGTGTTTCATATCGTTATAAACGATTTAGGAAACAATCTAAGCAGCCGTCTTAGGTTGTCTGTAGATGTCGTCTAGTAAGGTCATCAGAAGATCAAAAACTAATTGCAAAACGATTTCGATAAAATAACTTTGTGGTGCGAAAATTAGTAATTGTCGATGTCGTCTAGTAAGGTCATCAGAAGATCAAAACCAATTGCAAAACGATTTCGATAAAATATCTGTGTGGTGCGAAAATTAGTAATTGACCCTAAATAATGGAAAGTGCGATGTCATCCATATGATTGCTAAAATGAATCCATTAAACTTCGGTTACACGATAAATCAGTCATCTAAAGACCGTAGTTTCAACTAAATACCCAGGAATTACAGTCACGAACAACTTAAATTGGAAAGAACATATAGAAAATTTTGTGGAAAAGACGAACGAAAGACTGCGTTTTATTGCAGAACACTTAGAAGATGCAACAGATCTACGAAAGAGACTGCCTACACCACGCATAGCCGTTCTCTTTTGGAATACTGCTGCGCGGTGCGATATCCTTACGAGGTAGTATTAACGGAGTACACCGAGGAGGTTTAAGGAAGATAGCATGTTTTTTATCGTCTAGAAATTGGAGAGAGAGCGTCACGGACATGATACAGGAGTTGGGGTGGATATAATTAAAGGCATTTTTCGTTCCAGCAGAATCTTCTCAGGAAACATCAGTCACCAATTTTGCGCTCCAAATGCGAAAATATTTTGTTGACGCCGAACTACTTAGCGAGGAACGATCATCAAATGAAAGAAGGGAATTCGGAGCTCGCACGGAAAGATACAGGTGTTCCTTTTTTCTGCGCGGTATTCAGGAGAAGAATGATAATTAGTGTGAAGGTGGTTCGATGAACCCTCTGCTAGGTACTTAAGTGTGATGTGCAGAATAGCCATGTAAATGTACATGTAGAAACTACAGCTTCCTTACACGAAAAGTTTTTCCTTACAGAGAAACGTCCCCAGAAGCAAAGGTACCGTCTGGCGTGAGTCAATGTAATGTGATGGATGAAGTCTGTAGTGTTTCCCTGTGTAGCTGTTCGCAAACGGTGCAGACTTATGGATAACCACAGCCTACTGCAAAACTTTCGCAGCATATTCTGAACACAAATAGAATAAAATGTGAGTAGCTACAGGAAAACATGGGATACATCTCGCCTAGATGGCTGGCGGTCAGAGACTCACAGCTCCAGAATTCTAGTATATAGGAGCACCTGTCCAGAAAGATTTAAAATGCAACAACCATGTTAGCAAAACGGAGGAGAGTGCAGATGCCAGAGTCCGATTTATTGGACAAATTGTGTGGAATTAGAATTCATGTACGAAACATGATGACACCTAATATTTTGTTGTCAGTGATTAGTTTTAATGTTGGTTGGCTACGTCTGGCGTTCACACACCCACGTATCGCCGATTACTATTCTGCTCTATCCAGGGAACTGACCAAATTAGACAGAATACGACTGTCCAACAACAATCGTCCACAACGTAGTGTGACTATAGGTTACTTACTTCACATCTTCGCAGAAGCTGTTAGTGCAACGACAGACTGATTTTCCTTGTTATGAATGGTCCAGTATTACATACCATACCTTGCTAAATAATTTAAATTCTCATCATCTATGGTATTGCATGAAATAATGACAAGTCTGTTAAGCGCACAGCAAATTCGTGCAGTGATTTTACTGAATCTTGAATACAAAGCTGCAGTTGAAAGCTGAAGTCTGCAAATATACAGTGGAAAAGTCCTTGGGGAGACAAAGTAATTTTGTAAGTCTCTTGACCTGTCAAACGAAAATTTTCAGATGCCTTCACAAGCGTCTGACGCGTCATATGTCATTAGGTTCTGCTGGCTATCAGTAGGTCCAACCTGGCCCCGTAAGTGCATACAGCAGGTTGGCACGAGCAACCTGGCCCGTATCCCTTGTACAGCTGCCAATTTATAGTTGGAGTTAGCACAAAAAATCCATTTATTTTTGTTACTATATTCAAAGTATAAATCTGAATACAGGACATTACCGGCATTTAGGGCATGATTGTTCTGTGTCCTTATATGCCAATTTGTTTGAGATTAACTAGGAAATGTTGCATATAATGTCACGTCTGTCACGCGAGAACACTTTAATGAAAAAAAAGTTAAAACATTTAAAACATATCGCTAAGTGTTTTGTATCAGACTGCACTACAATGTCAATATCTTTTACATGGCGTCCAAGGGTTTTTGCTGAGGAACGTAGTACGGGCTTCATTTGCATTTTATTGTGATTAATCAATTAAAATAGGCATTACTCTTAACGAACTAAACCTAAGAGTTTAGTAGCTTTCTTGTAATTTTTACCACACAAACGGTAACAAAAGTATGGATGCGTAGATAATTAAAATTGTCAATGCACAAAAAATGATCATTTGCTACACTTCAGCTGCGACAAGTTTTGAAATCTCTATGCAAAATGTTAAATTAAAATTTTGGAACCATTTTACTCTGATTTTAAGCAAATTTTCAGCCTACGGGTTAGTCATTGTTACGATCTGAGCGTTCTTGTCCTGACCGTTTAGATTCAGAAGGTGCAGATGGCACGGGTTTCCTCTAGAAGGCGCTCATTATACAGCTCTGTATTAACGGAACAGTATTTCTGATTACAGCTTATTAATTTATTTCTTTGAAAAACTTTTAAATGAAGCTCAGTCAGACTCGGCAGTTCTAACGATATCGGTAGTGCTTTCGCAAGCACAGATTTTCACATTCTTTTAAAACTCTACGAAAGTTTTACTTGCTAACACCTTTCACAAAATGATAAAAGGAAATAAAGTTTATCGCTTACATCACTTTCCCTGCACCAACAAGTGGTTGTAAGTTAAAACACAGAAAATCTTTAAATGGAATGAAAAAACGAACGCAGATTGCATTAGAAAGATATTGTAATGGTCCAAAAGATCCCTTACACAATAACCAGCACCATGTGGGTGATTCCAGTTCGACCGAAATACCACGCAATAATCATCGGTAGTTATTCAACAAGGCCAAAAAACAGTACAATGAAATCGTTATTCCTAGTTTTTGTTGAGAGACAGACATAATTTTTCAGGTACATAGAGTAACATACGTATGTTACGTATACGTAGAAAGAAGGATCCTTTAATGTATGATTATATGATAGCGGAACCAACACTGGTAGCAGTTACTTCTGTAAAATATCTTGGAGTATGAGTGCGGAACGATTTGTAGTGAAATGATCATATAAAATTAATTGTTGGTAAGATGGGTCCCAGATTGAGATTCATTGGGAGAGTCCTTAGAAAATGTAGTCCATCAACAAAGGAGGTGGCTTACAAAACACTCGTTCTACCTATACTTGAGTAATGCTCATCAGTGTGGGATTCGTACCAGATCGGGTTGACGGAGGAGATAGAGAAGATCCAAAGAAGAGCGGCGCGTTTCGTCACAGGGTTATTTGGTAACCGTGATAGCGTTACGGAGATGTTTAGCAAACTCAAGTGGCAGACTCTGCAAGAGAGGCGCTCTGCATCGCGGTGTAGCTTGCTCGCCGGGTTTCGAGATGGTGCGTTTCTGGATGAGGTATTGAATATATTGATTCCCCCTACTTATACCTCCCGAGGAGATCACGAATGTAAAATTAGAGAGATTCGAGCGCGCACGGAGGCTTTCAGACAGTCGTTCTTCCCGCGAACCATACGCGACTGGAACAGGAAAGGGAGGTAATGATAGTGGCACGTAAAGTGCCCTCCGCCACACACCGTTGTGTGGCTTGCAGAGTATAAATGTTGATGTAGATGTAGATGTAGATGTAGACTTCGTCCACAAAGTATCTTGTGACCACAGGTAGTAGTAAAGATGATGAAGTTTAGCTGCGCGCCTTTTAAGCATAGGCTAATTTTTCACACAACTAAACGTCTATAACGTCATAGCTCCTGACCTATATATCGTACAATGATGTAACTTTGCAGACACATTCAGTGATATATGTAGATACCGTCTGTAAAGTCTGGTGCGAATAGAATTAGTAATAAAGAAGTAACAAATTGAGAACTCTTATATGATGCTCAAGTTTAACTGCATCAACAGTGAAATGCAGATGCAGACTCTACATGTTTCGTCATCTCTATTTAATAATCAGATGTTAGAAGCTGCTACATTCGTGGAAGTTCGATTCTTGAGAGTATCTGATGGAGGGAGGGAGGGAGGGTGAAGAGCTATACGCCTGCGTTAAACACGTTCTGCAACAGAACAGATTGACCTGAGTAAAAGTCTTATGCTAAAGCATATCATTCTGAAAATCCCTCTAGTAAACTGTGGTGTCACCGCCAGACACCACACTTGGTAGGTGGTAGCCTTTAAATCGGCCGCGGTCCGTTAGTATACGTCGGACCCGCGTGTCGCCACTATCAGTGATTGCAGACCGAGCGCCGCCACACGGCAGGTCTAGAGAGACTTCCTAGCACTCGCCCCATTTGTACAGCCGACTTTGCTAGCGATGGTTCACTGACAAATTACGCTCTCATTTGCCGAGACGATAGTTAGCATAGCCTTCAGCTACGTCATTTGCTACGACCTAGCAAGGCGCCACTATCATTTGCTATTTATCTTGTGATGCATGTACCGTCCGACCGATGTTCACCAATTATGGATTAAAGTTAAGTATTCCAGAAGCTCCGTATTTTTTTTTTACTAGACTCAATTCCTTTAACTGTTCCAGACCTCACGCCAGCCTGCGTGAGCTTAAACGCGTGCCTTTCGGCTATCTCCTAGTGGCTTGGTTGTCTTGCCAAGTCACAACATAACAATAACCTGCAGCCGAAATGAAAAATCTTGAACTTCAGGTAAAGATGGAGCCACTTCTTCCTCACAGTCTATACAGAATCGTACAAGTGTGCCAACACGTCCAGTATTCTTTCCTCTGATGAGAGATCTTTGCTGAATTTTTATTTCACTATTATACTAGGTGCGACAATAAAGTAATGAGACTGATTTTCTTTGCAAGATGTGGCAACCCTGCAGGCTTGTGTAGGCACAATATCTTTGACCTTGGTCTATAAGCTGTTTCTAGTCCAAGCAGCACATCGATGCAACTGCTCAGTTGTGAGCTGTGCTGTAAGTTTACACGATTTTGTGTCTCTCGTCACGGAAATGGAACCGCATAATATTGCGTAACGGTATGCCATTTCTTTTTGCATTAAATTGGGTGAAAACGCAACAACTTACAGTAAGCTTCAGAAGGCTTTTGGAGAGGAGGTTATGTCAAGAGCTCAAGTTTTTCGTTGGCATAAAATGTTTAGTGAAGGCAGAACGAATGTTGAAGATGATGACCGTAGTGGAAGACCAACTTCACAGACGTATGTCAACTTAGCCAGGGTGCGTGAACTCGTACGATCTGATCGAAGATTATCCGTGAAAATGATTGCAGAAGAACTGAACATCAATCGCGAAACGGTTTGTCAAGTAATAACTGAAGATCTCGGCATGAGAAAGATTTGTGCAAAAATGGTCCCCAAAAATCTCACATCGCAACAGCGAGAAACACGGAAGAAAGTGGCAGCCGATCTGGTAGAGCAAACTAAATCAATCCAGAATTGTTGAGCCGTGTTATCACTGGTGATGAAAGTCGGTTTTTTTCAGTACGATCCAGAGACAAAACGCCAAAGTTAGCAATGGTGCTCAAAGAGATCACCCACACCAAGAAAAGCTCGCATGTCAAAGTCAAAAGTGAAATGTATGCTTGAGTGCTTCTTTAATACCAAGGGAATTGTTCATAGAGGGTGGGTGCCTCCCTGACAAAGAGTTAACCAATATTACTACAAAGAAATTTTAGAAAGACTTCGTGGAAGAGTTCTTCGTATCCATGCTAACTTTGCTGATAATTGCATCACGATAATGCGCCATCCCATATTGCTGTCAGTGCAGCAATTTTTAACATAAAAAAATTCTGTACTACCACAGCCACCTTATTCACCAGATATCGCTCCGTGCGACTTTTTTCTATTTCAAAGAGTCAAAACGGCGGTCAAGGGACACCATTTTCAAACAACACAAGATGTCCAAAAAGCTGTGACGAGGGTCTTCTAGGATATTACGAAAGACGAGTTCCAAAAATGTTACCATCAATGGCAGAAGCCCTGGAAAAAGTGTGTCCAATCAGAAGGGAACTACTTTCAAGGAGACAACAATAAACTTAAATAAAACGGTAAGCCACATTTTTTTCACACCAGTCTCATTACTGTATTGTCGCTCCTCATGGTGTTTCGCGGAGGGTATTTGTGGTACCAGTATTATTTTTCTCCCCTTCCCTAAACTATTCGCAAATGGCGATAGGGAAGAACGATAGTCCACAAACCACCAATTTAGCTCGAATTTCTCGTATTTTCTCGCTATGAATACTTCGCGGACGAATTTGGTAAGAAGCAGTATGCTGCTTGAGAGAGAGAGAGAGAGAGAGAGAGAGAGAGAGAGAGAGAGAGAGAGAGAAGGGGAGGAGACTGAAATGGTACTAGACTGGTTGTAAGGGTACTTGATGTTATTCCATTGATAGCAAATTCGAGTCAAATTTATTAAGAACTTGGCAGTATTAGCTCACTTACCAGTATGACAGTGCGCTCTCCATGGTCTCTATACATACACTGATTCAATTGGGAAAGGTGTCGTAAAGCCTTTGTATCCTCTCCTTAGGTAAGCTGATCCACAACTCACAACTGATCGTTGATATCCTGGATACTGGCAAAGGGGCACAGTTGACATCCGAGTTGGTCCCATACATGTTTTTTTTTTTTTTTTTTTTTTTTTTTTTTTTTTTTTTTTTTTTTTTTTTTTTTTTTTTTTTTTTTGTAAGGTCTTATGGGACCAAACTGCTGAGGTCATCGGTCCCTAAGCTTACGCATCACTTAATCTAACTTAAACTAACTTACGCTAAGGACAACACACACTGCCCGAGGGAGGACTCGAACCTCCGACGGGGGGTGTGATATTCGCTATTTTTGACTTCATTAAAACAGCAAATACGAGTAGTTAATACTTTCAGCCAGAAGGCAAATACTTGTTTGTAAATAATGATTAATGTATAATGAGGCGTCGCATGGCGACGGTGGAATTTTCTAAATAATGTAATTCGTCGTCTTTGGGCGGCAAACAGAAAAATACGGATAGATACGCGATCCTTCACTATTTTGTTCGCTGGAGAGCAAATGAAGCCTTGAGCGCTAAAAAGACTTGTACTGTTTTTCTTAAGTAAGACGGACGCAGATTTGTGGCAGTCTGATCTAATTTTTTACTAAATGTATAAAAACGTGTTATGTCTAAGTTTGAGTGAAGTGTAAAGAACTGTTATAACTTACCGTGACGACGCACGAGCGACTCAAAGAAGACAATGGCCATATAAAAGAGCGCTCAATGGACATGATACGGACATAAAAATCTACCGTCATTGTAGTACTAAGCTTAAGGTACGATATATGTTTTAGTTTATAATAAATATTTGTTCTGGGAATACTGAATCATTTAGCAGTGCTCATTCCTATCATCTCCTCAGTATTATTTTTATTTTAATTATGCATTTTGCTAAGATTACAGACACGGAGATCAGCAGTCCAATGTGCGTGTTACATTGATAAAAAGAAAACTGTTTTATCGTCTTCTTGCATCAGCTTTAATATTGAATTTCCCTTTTGTGTGATGTTACAGTTGTTTTTGCGCCCTTAAGAACTTTCTGGTCCCTTAGGAAATTGTTTTGTCATAACAATAACTTCACAACCGGGTATGATCGTATCTACGATCATGAAGTAACTAGAAAGACGATAATGCGATTTCGTAATCAATAGCACGCTAGTTGTGACTGCCACAAGCCACGCGAAACTGCAAGAAAAAACTAATCACATCTCATAATGCAATATTTTATGACAATGGTCAATCCATGATTCTTACGCCAATTGTGATCGATAAAACAGTAAGCTAAATCTCAATTTCCAACTTTCCATTGAATAACAACATCACTTTTATTTTGTAACATCACAGGGGGGGGGGGGGTGGTCGGGCGGGGTCGGGGGTGTCGGGGGGGGGGGGGGGGGGAGCTGCCCGGACCGTGACAAGATGCCCCTGACCGCGCGGCTACCCCGCGCTGCTCACACATGCTCTATTTGGGACGAATCCGGGGATGTCGCTGGCTACAATGGTACCTTAACATCACCCTTATAGTTGAGAGAAATACATGCCACGTGTGGACGAGCATTGTTCTGTCGAAAAATGGCACCACGATGTTATTGCATGAGAATGACACGCGAGAACTCAGGATGTCCGTGACGTAACGTTGTGCCGTCAGGGTTCCCTCAACCACTACCAGCAGTGACATGAAGACCTATCCGATGGCACCGACAGTGAGAAAGCTGTGCCTCTGCAAAACACTGGAAGAATGGGATCTCTCCTCAGGTTGTCGCAATGTGAAGCGACTATGGTCATCCGGGCTACTGCAGTACCGCTATTCATCGCCGAACACAATGCGACGGCATTCATCTGCAGTGCTTGCTTCCCAGTCATGGTACCATTCCGACTGCGACCGTTGGCTTTGTGATAACGCTAAATCCCGAGTACTGCTTTCTGCTAGTCTCCGACCAGTAGTGTGTTATCACACAGAAAGTCCCATGGCGTCCATTAGTTGTTTTCGGATAGCAGGCGCAGATGTGATCCGGCTGCGCCGTGCTCGCAGCACTATTCGGTGATCCTCGCTTGTGGTAGTCAGACAGGGCCGACTGCACCCATAATGTCGAGTGTACCTGTCCCCACATTTCCATTCACTCCAATATGGGGTCACTGTCACATCCGAATGCCCCACAGATTTGTATGTTGCAAGATGTTACCAGAGGCCAAATGAAGATCCACAATCGGGCTCCTTCCAAACTCTATCAGGTGCTGATAAACCTGTCTCTCACCTGTACGCACCATCTACGAATCCTTCAGTGATCACTCAAAATCATACCCTCTCAGGCCTGGTTCAAATGGCTCAGATGACTCTGAGGACTATGGGACTTAACATCTGAGGTCATCAATCCCCTAGAACTTAGAACTACTTAAACCTAACTAACCTAAGGACATCACACACATCCATGCCCGAGGCAGGATTCGAGCCTGCGACCGTAGCTGTCGCGCGGTTCTGGACTGAAGCGCCTAGAACCGCTCGGCCACAGCGGCCGGCTCAGAGAATTTCAAATCTGTCATTTACACAGGGCGATCAGAAACAGTCTGGAATCCTTGAAGGGTTTTGCAGGGGAAGTTGTGCTGAAAACAACTGTTAAGAAAAAAATTGATACAAAGCTTCGTTTCCGAGCTATTTATCACTGAAGTTAGTCAGTGAGGGAATTGTTTGCGAAACGCACGAGCTAAAATGCGTTAATGCACAGACATATGTAAGTACGTGTGTTACCACTTGTTGAGATGCTCATTAACATTTAAAATGTGCCCCTTGCAGAAGTAGGCATCGGCCTTGCCGCAGTGGATACGCCCGTTGCCGTGAGATCACCGAAGTTAAGCGCTGTCGGGCGTGGCCAGCACTTGGATGGGTCACCATCCAGCCGCCATGCGCTGTTGCCATTTTTCAGGGTGCTGCCAGCCTCGTGATGCCATCTGAGGAGCTATTCGACTGAATAGTAGCGGCTCCGGTCAAAGAAAACCATCATAACGACCGAGAGAGTGGTGTGCTGACCGCACGCCCCTCCTATCCGCATCCTCACTGAGGATGACACGGCGGTCGGATGGTCCCGATGGGCCCTTGTGGCCTGAATACGGAGTACTTTTCAGAAGTGATGGATCTAAGTTGAATGAGAAAATGTTACGTCTATCCTCTCTGAGGAAACTTGGCGGCACAGCCCGTGGCAGGCTTCATGATTTTAGGCGCTCGACTACCTGATTGGCTAACTACAATGGTAAATAACTTGGAAACGGCGTAACCCATCGAACTGTTTTCATAACAGTTATTTCTCAGCAGAATCTCCCATTCAGCACCCTTACAAGCTTTTCAGGCTGCTTCTGACCACCCTGTATACCTGCAAATGTTGTATATGTATAAGAATTTACATTGACATCAGAGCATGTCTTCTCGGTGTTTCACTTTGATTGTCAAGCAGTGTATGTGGGCCGACCCTTTCTGAACGAGTTGCCTCGAAATTTCAGTAGCGAACCTCTCCGTGACGGACAACGTCTCTCCACTAGCGTCTGCCATTCGAGTTTCTCTGGCATCTCTGTTATGCTCTCGTTCCGACTAAACGATCCCTTTACAAAGCTTGCAACTCTTCGTTGCACCTTCTCTCTCTCTTCTTCTATCTCTGCTTCTATCTCTTCTGTTAATACAGGCTGGTACGGCTGCGAGGCTGAGCAATACTCAAGAACCGATGGGGCAAATGTACTTATTTCGTTGATGATTTAGATTTTGAAAAGAATCTTTTGAATGAATTCAGCCAAGCATCTGATTTTCCTAGAATTAATTTCATGTGCTGATTCCAGTCTGTCCATCCGGAAGGTTACTCCTAAGCACATTACGATAGTTACTGTATTCAATGATTCGTCTCCAGTAATAGAATCGTACAGTAGTGGATTTCCTCTTATATTATACCAATATTTGCCATTTCGGCTTTCGGCTGCCACTTAGAGAGAAGAACCGTAGTACAATTTTTCTGAATCGAGGTCGAATTTAATATTTCTTTGTTTTAAATGTCATCGTCCAGTCCACGGAAAGATCTTCTTCCTTGCAAAGATGTCGTCTGAGCTTAAGGAGTATTTACGGGACACTATTGTACTGATCGAATCGACCGGTAACAAACCTAGCAGCGTTCCTCTCAGTTGTATCTATGTCATCCTGGTGATAATAGCAGACATTTTGACGATTCTCAAGAATGAGTCTCACAAGCTTCTGTATGTACTCTTGTTTACGCGCAGATCATACGTTTCGGGACTTACTCAGAAAACGGTACTCAGCTGTTCGCACACCCTACAGCAGGTAAAGTTCTAATTCCACTTCACATCGTTCCTCCCCGATAGTCTTAATAAATAATGGAATCAAGCAGCACATCATTGACACTGCATTCGAGCAATAGCGGCATTTTTCTCTTAACTGTACGCATTAAAGTACATTTATTCACATAGAAAGCATGCTTCCATTCCTCGAAGTAAAAATTTTGTCTAAGTCATGCTACGAGTAAATGTACTTTTTGTATCATCATTCTTATAATAAACTTTCCATAATTTAGCTTAGATCTTCAGCTCTGATTGTCGTTGTTTTAGATCCAAATTAGTAAATATTTAAACACATAAGAGAAGTTCCTCAGAAATTTTCGAAGGTAAATTCTGTGTTCTCTTTACGGAACATAGAACAACTAAAACGGTATGAGAACCGCCAGCCAGCTAGAGGCAGAGACCCCAGGGCAACGTCAGGTGCGATTAGACTCTGATGTCAGCAGAGTGTCATCCCGGCGTTCTTAAAGCTGCAGAAAAGCGCCAGGAGCTGCTAGACGCTAACGTTAATGGGATTTAGAAACACCCGGGGTTCCCTCAGAAAAATTGCAGAAGAGAGTGGGCGTTCCAGCCATACGATCCCGGACCTTGGAGACATCCAGGTTATGCAAAAGAACGAGGATTTCGGTAAAATCTTTAGACCAGAATGTAACTGAAGCCACCGTTTTTAATTGTATGCGTTGGTATTGTCAGTAACTTTATTAAAATGTGTGTTGGGCAACGCTAATTTCGGTGAAACCTTCTTTTCAGTTCTTTGTGTGTCCATATCTATAGAAGATGGTGGCTGGGACGGCTGGTCGGTTTGAAGTAAATAGCAGTGCACCTTCAGCCGTAAATTTTGGTCTCTTTTATTACGCCATCGGTTTCGATTGTACATTACATCATCAGGCCGCTGCATAAACAATATAGTCAAGTACAATAATTAACAGTAATGAAAACGACAATTATCTGACGAACGAACAATAGTTTGGGGCACGTGGATATTGTCAGCGGGTCATAAAATAGATATATAAACATCATATAATAGGAAGGGTAACAGAAAATCATAGCCAAAATTTAATTTAAGCAATGTGTCTCACAAATATGAATGTAAAAATTAGTAATGATAAAGTGAAATCTATATAAAATAATTAAAAGTAATAAGGAATAAGTCTACATTGTACCCAAGTCACATATAAGGTATAGAATAACAAGAATCGCCACATATCACTTGGATGTTAACAGACGGTAAATAATATCAAAAAATGTATGGCTTTTCATCTTTGTAATCATAAAATAACTTGCAAAGGTCTGTCAGAGGTAACTGCGACGAAGTTCCACTACGGGAAAATACATATGAACCATTTAGACGATATATAGGTAAAATCACGATTAAAATCATAACCAGATAAAGAGTAAATTCATTAAGTGACTAAACCATGTGTGGGAAGATACGTACCAGATCGAGTGAAAATTACTTCATATCCTCACAAATAATGACTAAATTTATGTTGAGGAGACTGGTCGCACGATGTCGTTGTTCCCAAATGCGTGCTTCCGCGACCATAACAAGTTAAATGGTTTTACGTTCAAACAAACAATGAAATAACAATTATGATAAAGATATTCTGATGTTCCAAAATATTCTTTACAGGATAATTAACTCTATGTGGTTAATTAAAATTAGTCTCAAATATCGCGCAATAATCATAGATAGCTTAGATATTTAAAACGACCAAAAAAATAATACAATGAAATCGTTCTACCTACTGTTTGTTGACAGACAATGTGCTGATTCCTACCGGTGTTCACGGATGTGTTAACCAAGAATTGAATCGACATATACTTGGGCACATGATTACGAACTGACCACAATTTGAACAAATACATCACACGAGAATTAATTCTCGATAAGGATCATTCAAAAGCAACATGATCTGCAAGAAACGGAAGCTATACGCACGCAGTACATGGATTTAAAAAAGACTATGCACTTGTGAAAGAAGTCGGCACAGGTAGACGGCGTCTTTCAAACTACTCCCAAAGTTTCTTTAAAGTCAGTACCGCCATTGGACTGTTGTTTATTTGCAGTCTTACATTTACACTTTCACGATCGTGATTTCGGCTTCAAAGTGCCATTACTCTCGTATTTTAAATACGAGAGTATGCCATCTTAGGCACTGTATAACACTTTAAAACACTTGATAATGGCACTTTGAAGCCGAAATCCTGATCGTGTAAGTGTAAATGTAACACTGCAAATAAATAAGTCTAATGGCGGTACTGACTTTAAAGAAAGATATTATGACTGTGACCCCGTATTATGAAAAAATACTCCAGAAGTATATTTCTGTCACCTTATGCATATTTCCATTATCAAGACAGGCAACAGACAACCCAGAAGTGCAGATTATTTCTGAAGAACTGACATTTAATATCCATACGCGAGAATACTGTAACACTTCCCGTACATGCCTCAATGATATTCGCGTAACATAAATAGTTGTAGGTAATGTTGAAAACATGTAAAAACGCAGTTAGATTTAGGCCGAGATGTAGATCAATTCGCAATTTTTCTTATCAGTAGTCTAAAGCCTGACAAAACGATGTCAGCAGTATTCAAGGCGGTCTCCAATATTTGGAGCACTTGATTCCACTAATTACTTTTACTTACTTTACTCATGATAACACCAAATTTAATTTACCGATTTCCACTATAGCTAATGAACGATAATAGGAGAAAAGGATAAATGGTATAAGACTTAGAATCAAGTTGCTGGTCAGCCTGTCAATGTCCGGATAGCAAACGAATTTTGAAACAATATAGGAGAAGCGTCACCTTTCCCTTGCACTGGTTTTGAGGCCATGCGTTTTGTTATACGTCAGAAGTACTGAAAACTTGGTTTAATAGATTAATGTCGAAAGTATTTCCGGAAACTATTTTCACTTGTGTTCAAGGGAAGCTGTTTCTCGCCTGACTGTTAAAGGATGGCCAGCGAGTACAAGGATATTTGGCCATACGGTCAGTGAGCGGCACTTAGACGTCCAGTTACACTAGAGATCAGAGGTCTGGGTCGTATTGGATACGCTGAGAAACCATAAAATCAGCTAAAATATCAGTCATCAGAGGGATGTGTATCGAACCTAAATGGATACCTATACAAGTCTACATACAAACACTTGCTATCAAGTGCTAATAAAAAATCAGGTCAAGTGTATATCAGAAAAAGGCAGGTTAGCTTGTAGTCGCTTGCCATTTGCAGCTATACAAGTCTACATACAAACACTTGCTATCAAGTGCTAATAAAAAATCAGGTCAAGTGTATATCAGAAAAAGGCAGGTTAGCTTGTAGTCGCTTGCCATTTGCAGCTCCGACGTTCTGTGTGATGCTAAAATTACGCTTGCAAAATTCCATTCCACCCTGTTACAAAGTTTGTAGCATCTGAAGAAAACCAAAAGACGTTCTATGAGAACTGAAAACTCACAACATGGAACATGTATTTCTTCAAGACTGAACGGAGACATGACTTTGTTATTAAAGACGAGAATCTACGAAGGGTAGCCGTGAAGTTTTAATTATCACCTCGAAAAAAATTTGCAACCAGGAAATGTGATGGTAGTAGGCCTGCTTTCTCAACATATTCGGCGTTAAGTGCGATACGTTATCCCCAACGACGGGTGTTGAAAGGTGGCTACACTGAGTCACAGCGCCAGAGATTGCGCCAAAGAGTATTATTTCCGCCGCCTCCACTGGCAGTGCTTGTTGAGAAGTGGTAGTGGAGAGGGCTGATCGAGAAGTCGTCGTGGAGAGAGCTTATTGAGAAGTGGGCAGTAGGAGTTCTGATGTAGCCGTGATTAGTTGTGAGCACGTTGTATGCAGTTGTTCTGATGGGCTAGACAGCCGATGCTGTTCGATTGCGGATGTTGTAATGATCAGAGTGTATTTTTCGTCAATATATATGAAGGTAAAGAAAATCTTTTATTTTTTTAGTTCAAATGTGCTAAATAACAATGCCTCTTGGTCACAGGTTCAGCCAACAATGCATCTGGCTTGTGTTCATGTATTAGACTGTAATTCGGGTTTCTATGTGCAATTGCAGCATTTCAGTTTTATTTAATTAATTCAGTGTAAATGGTAGTTAATATACCTTGTCTTATTGAGGAAGAACCGTGCCAGATGTGTACGTTGAATCACACTTCCACACACAGAACAATTACATTTGTGTTTTGTTGTTTCGTAGGTTTTATAGTTACTGGGGACTTCATTAATTAATTGTGTTAACGGAAGTTTTCTTTCATTTCTTGTTGTTATTCTATGCAGTCAGATTGCGTACTAATACCAGTCAGGGCCAACCGGTTACGAGACTGCGTAACTGGACAGACAGCGACGAAAATTTAAAAAACATTTGCATAATATTTAATTAAGCCCCCATGCAGTGTCTTGGCGAAAACCTTGACTGCAGCAGACTCTTAGCACGACGCCATGGAGTTCCCAAAAAACAAGCAACGCCCCATGTTCCGCACTTTTCGTTGGTGGTGTATCCGCGCGTTTCCGATGCTTACTTTGCTCCATTGACTCTGGGTCGTGGTGACACACCCAGCACTCGTGCTCTGTGATTAGGCGACTCCAGGTATCGCCTGGATTGGTTTGACACGAGGTACAACATTTCCGCTTCTGCCTCGGTGCAGTGGGGATTTGGATTGTTAGCCTTCGCACAACTCAGCGGGCGGTGATCTTTCTCACCTCCAAAAAATCGTGCAAGATGTCGGTAAGTGATCCAAGACTGAATTCGTCTTGAGTTTGGTATACCGGCCTTCAAGTAAAATGGCCTCCTCTTGCTGTTAGAAATTACGATTCGTTTTTCTTAATTCATACTTGTTTGACTACGCTGGAAGCTTCTGCACCACCTAACTTCTGTGTTAAGTGCATTGCTTGCCACACTTCTAGCAGTAGTGTATCGTAGGCCTCTTGAGAGCTAAGCGTGCCTGAGGATTGGAAAAACATCATGGGTCATTCCTGTTTCCAAGAAGGGTCGTCGAAGATACCCATAAAGCCTTGGGCCTATAGTTCTGACGTCGGTCTGTTGTAGACTTTTTTTATCAGTTTCATTCTCCGTGATATAAGATTTCTGAAGACCGAGAATCTCCTCTTAGGATCCAACACGAATTCCGAAAACGATCGTCTGAAAACCACCGTGTCTGGATTGAAGAGTTCACAGTAAACAGAACACAGAATGCCGTTGTGAACGGGGAGGCGTCTTCAGACGCAGGAGTAACTACGGGCGTGATCCATGGGAATGTTATAGGACCATTGCTTTCCAGAATATATATAAATGACCAGATAAAGTCGGAAGTTCCATGAGGCCTCTCACACATCACGCTGTTGTATACAGAGACGTTCATAAGCTAGAAAATTGTAGCGAAATGCAGAAGACCAGCAGTGGATCAACGTTTCGTGCAGGGAGTGGTAAATGACGTTCACCATAAACAAATGTCATGTATTGGAAATAGACAGAAGGAGATTGTGCTCTATGAGTACACGACTGCACAATTTCTGGAAGCAGTTACTCCCATAAAATATCTAGAAGTATGCGTACTGAGCGATTTGATGTGAAACGACCACATAAATATAACTGTGAGTAAGGTAGACGCCAGCAGATTAACCGGTAGACTCCTTAGGAAATGTAGTCCATCAACAAAGGAAGTAGCTTACAAAACACTTGTTCGACCAGCACTTTAATATTGCTCGTCAGTGTGGGATCTGTACCAGATAGGAGCGACAGAAGAAACAGAAGTTCTAAAGAAGAGCAGCACGATTCGTTGCAGGTTCATTTAGGAAGCGCGGAAGCGACAGAGAGAGGCTCCGTCAACTCCATGGCAGATGTTGCAAAATAGGCGTTCTGCATCACGTTCCGAGGGCATACATTACTAGAAGAGTGAACCTATATATTGCTTCCTCCTACGTATATCCCGCGAAAAGACCATGGAGATACAATCACAAAGATTCGACCCCACATGGAAGCTTACCAGCGATCATTCTTCCTATGAACCATACACAACTGGAACAGGAAGAATGGGAAAGCGAGACAGACATAAAGCACCCTCCGACACACACCTTAAGGCGACTTGCAGAGTGTAGATGTAGACTTGCTGCGGTACTTGGAATCAGGACTGCAGACTTGTGCCTGAAAACAATATAAAATTAACTGCATCACTATTTTTTCTTGATAATAATGAAAACTTATGATCGTACGTCGTAGAATGTGTATAACATTAACAGGTGTATTATAACTGAGACGTGCTCTCGTTGCAATAGATTCCTGCTGCTCATGTAATTTCTTTATTGGGCGTTTCTATGCAGCGAGCTATTTGGCATCTCGCGAGCGGGTACGGAGTCGATCGCAAAGCTCCTTCCTGATCTGTGTGTGTCTGGCTTTAGGTTTAGTAGTAACAGGGGTCACTAACCGAGAACGGAGGTCCGATTAATAGTGTTGTAGGTAGCTTTGGAAACGGTGTACGTTCGACAATTGAAGCATTATTGCTTCCCTCGGCTTGTATGGCAGCGGATTTGCGTCTTTGGAGTTCGAACAATTCTAATTTTGGAAGCCTTGTTGGTGGATGCCGTGGCACCAGCATTTGCTTACAGCCAAGGATGGGCGTACAAGGGAAACGGTGTGCATACCATAGTTGAATAATCCAGTGCTTCTTTCTGCCTTCATCGATGGTTTACGTCTTCGGAGTCGGCACATTTCTTGTTTCTGTTGCCTTGATTGTGGACGCTGTGCCGTAGGAATTAACGTACTGCCAAAGACGGTCGTACCAAGAAAACGGCGAGCACCTCTGTTAAAAATAACTAAAGTGTCTAAAAGACTGTAGGTATTCTTGAAATCCCATGTTCGCTGAGAAAAGTTCATCAGAGTTTCTCGCATAACGTCGCTTACCTTTCTTCAGTGACGATTAAATCTGCCACAGATCGAGCAGCCTTTCCTGCGAACATTTCAGCTTGAGTTATTTTGAGTCTGCTTGTAAAACCAAACAGAATTTGGTATATTAATATGAATTGTTTAGTGAAAGTCCTATTCATCCATTTACATGACATTAATTTTTTGAATTGTGTGTTTTCGTTTAACGGCCCAACTGTTGAAACCGCCAACTGTTCCGCATTTTTTCTTCTTTAAATAGTTAAATTAATTGATTTAATTCAAGACTACTGTGGCAATGACGCAAAATTAAATTTTGTTAGAGTTGCAAGGGCCTTGTAACATCTGGATGCAATTTTTGCTTATCTGGTTTTAATATTACTGTGTGTGTTTTAGATTTGAAGGGACCGAACAGTATCTGAGCAAGATGAATCTGGTAGGCTTATGTTAAAACACCATTTGTTTGCAGCTCTTTTATCACTGTTTGGAAATTTGTGAGCTCGGTGACACTGATTCTCTTGCTGTTTATATTATCTGAAAGTCATGTGTACAAACATTAAAGTCTTTTGTAAATGTTGTCACATTCACTGTCATAATTGTATAGTGGCTGTTATGATGCCTCTTGAGAGTTATTTCCTCAACGTTAAAATGCCGTCGAGGCAAATAAATATATTAAAAGTTCTTTTTTAAATTTTAATTCAGAAGCTTACCGCTCCCAGATCGAAGCTGCGTACCATTTCAATAACATCTGCCACGTGTAAGCGTAGGCTTCCGCGGCCGTTGTCTTCTTCAATAAAATTCTTCAGGGTATCAGACCGCATCGTCATAATTTAAAATGCGCCAACGTTTCGGCCAGCGTTGCAGCTAGCCTTCTTCAGGGCCTTACGTTAATTGCTAAATGAACCAATTTTAGCAATTAACGTAAGGCCTTGATGAAGGCTAGCTGCAACGCTGGCCGAAACGTTGGCGCATTTTAAATTATGACGATGCGGTCTGACACCCTGAAGAATTTTATTGAAGAACATCTGCCACGTAAATAAGGACGTTACTCGCCCGATAAAAAGTCTGATACCAGAATCAATAGCATAAGGCTTATATTACTTGATAGTTACTTTATAAACACAAAATTCACCTGATTAGGCTTTAAAGTAAAATTTCATACGACGTGGTAGAGAAACGTGCTGCCAAATCTGGAAAATGGATAGTATTGACCGCAGATAGCAAACATTGGCATTACATGTGTGTTGCGTAATGGACAAACAGCGTTTCAGTTCAGTGAGTAGCTCAAAGAGCGCTTTGTATAATTTACCGACGTGTGCATTTGCAGTTGCACTGTGTGGAAAGCGCTATGCGTCCGTCCACAACCACTCTCAATTAGTTTACTTTAGCGGTATACAGCAAGAGCCTTAAATAAATAATAATCGCGAGAAGCGGGCCATAGTTGTCCCTGCAACATTTGTTGACAAAATGTAGCCACTCTGGCTATATATTAGTGGAGTGTGTCTTTTTGAAAACGATGCCTTTGTGTGCTTGTTTTAGACATCTTGCCCTACACAATAAGCTGTATGTAAAATATTTAACTACCAGGCCAGTAATCGGGCATAGAGCCCACCGTCAATGGCATCTGGTATAGGGGAGCAACGAACAATTATGTATGTGTATCGATATGTATAACATAATATTTGTATACGTAACAGTGAGAACAGAAGATTACTTACATATTTTGCACGTCCTTATCAAATGATGTGCGTGTAAATCATAAAATCTCTATGATGTCATAAATGATGCTGATTTAGAAACATAGAACGCAGTAAATATTTAAAATAAAAAATGCCTCTTAACAATAACTTATAAGCTGTCAAGTACCAAGCATATTAGGTCTTTGTGTGTAATTGTTGTAATTGTTGCGAAATCTGCATCGCGCTACTAGCAGCTGAACTCAAATTCCTGATTACGTTCTTTTTGTCAATACATGAATCCCAATCAGCCAATCAGTTGCAACAAAATGTGGTGTTAGTCAACCTTTAGCCATATATTCGGTGGATATAAACCAGTCCTCTTCAGAAATACATGTAACCTGAAGACAATGTCACAGTAGTAACTCCAAAGCCGGAAACATAAATGTTAGAATTACGCGTTATTCAGAGACTAGATCGCCACAAAGGGGTGGGAATATCGTATATCGTAAAAAATAATTAAAAGAATAAAAACTAGTGCTTACTGAAATTTAACATTGGGAAAACACCAAATAAGGAAGCGATTTGACATTTCTCCAAATAAAACAAGCTAAATGACCTAAATGTGATTAACTTTGTCGCAGTCAACAACAGATATGACCAGGGCATGATACATTACGTCTTCAGTAAGAAAACCTCTCAAAAATGCTCGACTTTGATTAACAACACTTCCTCAGTTGGTTCAAATGGCTCTGAGCACTATGGGATTCAACATCTGAGGTCATCAGTCCTGTACAACTTAGAACTGGTTAAACCTAACTAACCTAAGCACATCACGCAAATCCATACCCGAGGCAGAAGTCGAAGCTGTTGCCGCAGCGGTCGCGCGGTTCCCGACAGAAGCGCCAGGAACCACTCGGCCACAGTGGCCGGCAACACTTCTTCCAAAAATAACGAAGATGCTAGTTAACTGATATCGATTCCATTCTTGGGAACGGTTTATGACAGGAATAAGAACCTTCCAGTAAAAAATTGTAACTGCAATGTTTCCTTCTCTACGAAAAACAGTTTAAAGGAAAAACTTCTGCATAAAGTGGAAAATACTGATGATTGGTTTTCCAATGTAAACGTCTCTAAATTGACCTGTAATAATAGCCCATGCTGTTACATCTCTCAAACAGGCAGAACTGTTAATACACGATATAAAGAGCATAAAAAGCATCTGTTTCGAAAGGAAATAGTACTTACTTACTCTCTTGGTCCCACAAACCGCAGTCGGTTTTTGGCCTCGTCAGGTAGCCTCTACCACAGTATTGCCTTCGGCATCTTCTTTCCTTGCTGCCAGTACCTGGAGATCCTTGGCAACTTCGTCTCTCCATCTCATTTTCGGCCTGCCTAGAGGTCTTCGTTCTTCCGGTTTATTCTCTGAGACTTCTTTCAGTAAAGATCGGTGCTCTCTTTTACAAATGTGGCCGGCCCAGCTTAGTCTTCTTGTCTTGGCTTCTGCAACTGCATCTGGTTTATTGTATAGCTCCCTGAGCTCCCTCTTCTTTCTTCTGTGGCCTTCTCCTCCCTCGTAGATTGTTCCAAATATCTTGCGCCGGATTTTATTTTCAAAAACCTTTACTTTTCTTTCCGTGTATTTATCTGTTCTCTATATTTCCACTTCATATAGAAATACTGGCCTAATTATAGTTTTATATATTCTTACTTTGGTTCCTCTTGAAAAAATTTTAGATGACAATAGTTTGTTGAGTACGTTTGATGCTCTGGATGCAGCTTTGATCCTCATCTCTATTTCTTGCTTCTCATTGTTTTTATTGTTTACTACTACCCCCCAGATATTTAAACACATCTGCTTCTTCAAACATGTGGTTAACGATAAGCAGGGTTTCCTGTCTTTTTGTTCTGTGATTTCTGTCTACCCTCATGAATTTTGTTTTCTCGTCGTTTCTAATCTAACTTTATTTGCTCTCTGAAAGTCTTTCTGTCAGTATTTTAAGGTCATTCTGATTTTCGACGACAAGTGCAACGCCATCTGCAAAGACCGATACATTTATTTTGGTTCCTATTTTCATTCCCTCTTATGCTTCACTTGCTGCGTCCGGTGCTTCCTGTAACACAATGTTGAACAAGAAGGGTGATATTCCATCTCCTTGCCCGGCTCCTGTTTTTTTAAGCCAAACGCCTTGGAATATTCTCTATCCAGCCTTTCAGTGTCATTTTCCAAGATTTATAATCTTCTTCGGTATTCCAAATTTCTGAATTTTCTTCCACAACTTGTCGCTGGATATAATGTTATAGGCTTTCTTAAAATCAACAAGTAGTGTTGCCATTGTTTTATTATATTCCCAACATTTGGATATAGCTTCTATCAGTATGAATATCTGGTTAGTTGTTGAACGATTCTTTATAAATCCAGCTTGTTTCTCATTCAATATCTCTTTTAAATATGTTGCTAATTATTTCTGGAGGATGTTGGAGGACACTTTATAGGCGGTGCTAATTAATGAGATACTTTGCAATTCGTGCATTTTTGTTTGTCGCCCTTTTTATGGACTACTGTTATTATCGCTTCTGTCCACTCCTCTGGCATTCTTTCTTCATTTCAGAGGTTCATAACAAGTTTGTGTATTTGTTTTGCAGCTTTTATTCCTCCCATCTTAAACAATTCGGCTGTTATTCCATTTCTCTGTGGAGCTTTGCTTTTTGGTATTTTGATTAAGTCTATTGTCTCTTTCATTGTCGGTGGTTCCAAGAAGGGATCTACACTCTGATAATCATGTTGTTGCTACATTTCTGCAATTCTATATTAAACAATTAGAAACTCATCAAAATATTCCCTCCAAATTTCCATACCTTTGGATCTTTCCAGAACTGTATTGCCACTTTGATCTTTAATGCCATACATCCGTGGTATATATCTTTTCCTGAAAAATCTGACTGATCTGCAGAAGTCTCCTGCATTCCATCACTTTTATCCTCCTCTGCTCTTTTGATTAAACTAACCACATGTTCTCTCTTTTTCCTTCTGAGAAGATTTTTAGTTTCTCTATTAACATTTTCATATGCTTCTTTACTTTCTTTGGAATCCTCTTGTAGGTGTTTTTCCTTCGCTACTCTCCTTTCTTTCACTCTTTGCTCACATTCTCCTGAAAACGATAGATTTTTCTTCCTTTTTCTCTTTCCCCATACTTCTAGTGCCGCTTCTTCCACATTTTTCTCCTTTCCCAGTTGTCTTCAGTGTCAAGGTTGTCTTCCATTGTTAGAACATCAAATTTGTTTCGCAGCTCAATGACAAACTGATGTGATTTGCCGTTATCCTTCAAGCTGCCTATGTCAGTGTTAGGGTCTTTTCTTTCCCCCCTCCCCCCTTGGCCTTTCTATGGCTATTCTTTGGTATACCTCTGCTACGACTAGATAATGGTCTGTGCTGCCTCGGTTCCTCTTATGGTTTTCATATTCTTTATACTGCTTTTATGTCTTTGATCTACCAGGAAATGGTATGATTGGTTCTTTGTTCTTCCATCTAGTGATACTCAAGTTACCTTGTGAAGGTTCTTCCGATGAAAGTGTGTGCTCATAACGTGAAACATTACGGCTTTGGCAACACCTGGAACTCTCAGTCTTCTGTCAGAAGAACTCCACAGATATGAAATGGATCTTGTAGCACTGCAAGAACTTAGACATCCAGGAACAGGAAAAGTGGAAACTGAAATAAAATAGTGAAAATTCCCAATTCTACGTTTGGCGAACACTTCCTGATCACTAACCACAGAACGAGAAATTTGGAAAACAGTTGTTTTACACAGAGAAATCAAAGGGCGCAAGTAAGATCTTCGGTAAGGACTAGAAATCTTTCAACGACTAGAGATGAGGGACGGAAATTTACTGAACGACCAGCTGAATCTTGCATGTAGACATTTTCTAATAGGTTTCAAACCTCTACTGTGCATTTCATCTTCATACGGTTGCCATCAGCCTTTACGAGTTGCTCATTCCTCAAAGTTCTTAAATGCGTTGTTTGTACAAATGTGTTCGTTTTCCCCGTTACATATTTTCCCCGTTTTATATCTTACCTACTCTCATTAATGTGTCACTATGCGACGACCCATGCACTTACCTCTGTCTTTGTCACGTACGTTTATCATAGCCTGTTCACGCATCAACTATGTTACAGTTCGCACGATAATGTACTTGTGGTTTTATAAGGATTTTAATGTAAGTTTACATATTTTACTTTACAATAGCATAGTTTAACATTCTTGACTTCTCACTGTTCTCGCTTCCCCCTTCTCACCTCAATTCGTTTCCACTCATTGGCCGTTTATGCCACAAGCGTTCTTCGATCTCGGCTCACGCACCACGTGCCTTTTTTCCTGGTGTTCACACTATCCGTTCCCAGCCAGTCGGCGAGCAGCTCGCATCATCATCAACATCATCCTCACAAGGATCAGCTGTTGCCTGTTCCGAACTCTCAAACAAAATCATTCCCATCTTTTCCTGGGTCTCCCAAATCTCTCTTCCAATTCGGCTTGTAGTTCAGGATCTTCAGAGGAATTATGTGACCTGGCATTCTCATAAGGTGGTGTTTCCAAGCTTCAGGATATTTTTAAATTTTTCCAATTATGCTGAAAATATTTAATCCTAATACCTTCATTTCTGGTCATAACTGTTTTTGTGTAGCCCTTCGTCTTTCTTAGGAAGCTCATCTCTGCTGTTTGAATTTTATTTTCTTGTCTTTTTTTGTGTTAACGCAGCTTTCGTTTCTGCACGATAACACCGGAACCGCCATTACTTTATAGAATTTCATAATGGTTTCTCTTTGTACTTTAAGGCCCAATGTTTTGCTAATGGTACCACAGACTGCTTGGAATTTGTGTATTTTATGTTCATTATCAGTGTCCGAATCAAAACTTACAGCACAGCCTAAAGAAGAGTTTTGAGACACTTGCTCTAAAACTGAATCATCAAAAACAATTTTTGATCTGACTGGATATTTTCCTCGGAATGCCATTATTTTTGTTTCGTTACTAGAAATTTTAAAGTAGTATTTCTTGCAAATTTCGCTCACTGGATATACTGATCTTTGGAGGTCATCTTCATTCTTTAGAATAATAACGATGTCATCTGTAAACAAAAGTACGTTTACTTATCCCTCGATAGTTATCTTAATTGCTTTGTTTACTTTACATTTTCATTTCAGAAGAATGAAGTCAATGTAGGTATTAAAAAGGGTAAGTGACGCTCCACATCCTTCTCTAACACCTTGGTTAAATGTCTAATCGATTCCTACCCGTGTTTATTACAAAGCATGTAGTTTCGTAAAGACTTTTCACTACCTCCATTAGGTGATAAGGATATCCACATTCAGACATTGATTTGATAGGTTTTATTTCTTGATTTTTTACTATATTTACTTGACTAGCCCTGATCATAGGGTAAACATATTTAATAATGTACAAAATGACGTGCGCTGACTGGACAAATGTCAGATCGCTTCGTTATTTGATGTTTCTCCAGCGTGAAATTTTATGAAGTCTTAGATTTTATTCTTGTGGATACATTTTATGATATATGCGATATTCTCAGCCCTTGGCGAGGATGTAGTCTCTCTAATTTTGACTTGTATGTTTCTAGGTTTGTAGTTATTGCTGTTAGATTGTCTTAAGGTTACATGTATTTCTGAAGAAGACGGGTTTACGCCTGTCGAAACCGTAGTTGAATAAAATCACCTTTTGTTGGAATTGGTCGGCTGATTTAGATTCGTTTACTGATCTTTAACCGTTGCTGAAACACAGCCATGTTCAAAATATTCTTTTGTTAGTTTGAGACTATGTGGTGTTACGTCTATGAGAAGAGACCGTGGCATTCAGTTTTTATTTGTGAAATATAGTTACCTAAATGGATCAGTGACACACTAAAATTCGGGATTGGATCCATATTAAGCCCTAGAAACTTTTCTGTGACGTACCGTTCCTCTCACCTATGTCAATAATTTATAAATATGAAAAATGCTGACACGTTTCGTGGCTCGGAGACCACGTTACGTTGCAGGTTTCCCAACAACTGGCTCGATAAGTAGTTAAATATTCGAAAGAAGGAAAGAGTAAACCGCCACCAGTTGTATCATACGTAGTAAGTCCTAGAAGAGTTCAAGCTAATTTTCGGGTTGAGGACAGTTCTTTGTATTCTTTTTCTTTGTTACCGAAGCATACGGCACAGTTCTTCCGATGGTACAACACCAAACTTAATATCTGCTGAGAAAATTTTTTTATCCGCATTCCTCAAACATTTTACGGAATGAAAACCCAAATTGTTTTCGGAAACAATCAGACTGACGTAGCACGTACACAAATAACCGAAAAAAGTGTTTAATTTGCCCATTTGCTGTTAGTTCGTATGTCATTTTCCATGTCATAATTAGGCCCATTTATTTTTTCTTTAATTGTGGTTTTTGAATTCTTGCTAAGAATCTTAAGTTACGGTACTGTCTCGAGCAATAGCTTACAGAACTACGGACAGCAGTGAGAGGCTGGTCCCATGGCTGGAGGGAACTTGAGTAGTACATACATCACGATGTGTGTTGCTTATGGCAAGCCGCTGAATTGAGGAGCGGCCCGCTATGCAAGAAAACATCATCCAGCCTCACACATACTTCGGGGATGACTCAGAGTATGGGCACCGAACAGTAAACAGTTAAAACAGAAATACTGATAATAATAAACCATGTTCCATATAGAAAAAGTCAGATATCGATCATAATTCTGGCATCATACGACCAAAAGTATCCGCACACCCCTATGTAATGGGGACTTAACCACCAGAATGTCAAATGAAACACCTATCAGCCATCTGATTTTTAAACGGTTATTTTATTTGGCAATGAGTTTTGGCGCTTTACTATGCCATCGTCAGGCCCCCTGACAGACGTGTAGGAATATTCCAACATCGGTTCCGGTCAAAATAGGAGTCAGAATTCAAAGACTGTTATCTGTAGATTTCTGCTTGATACAGAAATCAGGGGACCTGAAAATGGCGTAGTAAAGCGCCGAAACTGGTAGTGGCATAAAATAACAGTTTAGAAATTAGACCGCTGAAGGTGTTTCATTCTGTACTGAACGGCCGAGTCCTCGCAACCATCTCTGAAAGGATGGACATACAGAGACTTAACCACTAGATGTCACAAGAGGCGGGCCCACCAATATAAAAGGAAGTGGGGCGTATTGTGTAGCCAGTAGAGAATCATTAACATCAGAATGGGTCGGTCGGAACAGCTCTTTAAGTAAAAAAAATCCATCAGGGACAGTTCAGATCTCCTAAAGGTGCCCGAGTCTATTATTGCTGCCGTGAGTCTGAAGTGGGAAAGCGGAGGAACAACCATTGCTAAACCAAGACATCATGTATTAACGGACAGGGACCGTCGAACGTTGCGGACGTTGGCTCTAAAAATCACATGAAATCTACGGAAATAATCTTTCATGAATTCTGAAGTGCTACCAGTAGTCAAGTTAATGCAGTCACTGTGCATAAGGAGTTATAAAGAATGGGTTACAATGGTCGAGAAACTCCTCGTAAGACACATATTTCTGTAGCCAATGTTAAGCAGCATTTGAGGTGGTGTAAAGAGCTACGACCTGGATAGTGGATGACTGATTTGAAATGATGAATCCCACTACATCGTGTGGCAATCCGATCCCAGGAGGTAAAATAGTCCCCCATTGGGATCTCCGGGCGGGGACTACTCAGGACGACGTCGTTATCAGGAGAAACAAAACTGGCGTTCTACGAATCGGAGCGTGGAATGTCAGATCCCTTCATCGGGCAGGTTAATAGCAGATATAGTGGGAATTAACAGGAGGAACAGGACTTCTGGTCAGGTGAATACAGGGCTATAAATAAAAAATCAAATAGGGGTAATGCAGGAGTAGGTTTAATAATGAATAAAAAGTAGCAATGTGAATAAGCTAGCGAACGCGTTATTGTAGCCAAGATAGACACGAGACCCACACCCGCCATAGTAGTGTAAGTTTATATGCTAACTAGCTCTGCAGATTGAGGAAATGTATGATGAGATAAAAGAAATTATTCATATACTTAACGAGCCGAAAGTTTAATAGTCATGGGGAATGAGGGACTGGAATTCAATAGTAGGAAAAGGAAAAGAAAGAAAAGTTGTAGGTGAATATGGACTGGAAGTAAGAAATGAAAGAGGAAGCCGCTTGGTAGAATTTTGCACAGAGCATCATAGCTAACCCTTGGTTTAAGAATCATGAGAGAAGGTTGTATACATGGAAGAGATCTGGAGGCACCGGAAGATTTAAAATTTACGAACCAGATTTTTCATTGTGAAACGTTTCCAGGGGATAGATGTGGACTCTCGCCACAATTCATTGGTTATGAACAGCAGATTAAAACTGAAGAAACTGCAAAAAATCAGCAAGTTATGAAATGGGATCTGGATAAACTGAAAGAACCAGAGGTTGTAGAGGGTTTCAGAAAGAGTATTGGGGAACGATTGCCAAGTACAGGGAAAAGGAATACAATAGAAGAAGAATGGGTAGCTTTGAGAGATGAAATAGTGAAGGCAGCAGAGGATCAAGTTGATAAAGACAAAGGCCAGTACAAATCCTTGGGTAAGCAAGATATACTGCATTTAAACGATGAAGGGAGAAAATATACAAATGCAATAAATGAAGCGGGCGAAAGGCAACACAAACGTCTAAAAAGTGAGATTAACAGGAAGTACAAAATGGCTAAGCAGGAATGGCTAGAGGAGAAATGTAAGGATGTACAAGCATATATCACTAGGGGTAAAATAGACATTGCCTGGAGGAAAATTAGAGAGACCTTTGGAGAAAAGAGAACCACGTGTATGATAATAAGAGCTCAGATGGAAAACTAGTCCTAAGCAAATTAGGGAAAGCAGAAAGGCGGAAGGAATGTATAGAGGGTCTATACAAGGGAAATACACCTGAGGGCAATATTATGGAAATGAAAGAGGACGTAGAGGAAGAAGAGAAGCGAGATATGATACTGCATGAAGAATTTGACGAAGCACTGAAAGACCTAAGTGAAAACAAGGCCCTGGGACTGGACAACATTCCATCAGAGCTACTGATAGCCTTGGGGGTGCCAGCCATGATAAACCTCCTACATTTGGGGAGCTAGATGTGAGACAGGCGAAATACCCTCAGACTTTAAGAAGAATATAGTAATCCCAATTTCAACGAAAGCAGGTGCGGACAGGTGTGAAAATTATCGAACTTTCAGTTTAATAAATCACGGTTGCAAAATACTATCGCGAATCCTTTACATAAGAATAGAAAAACTCGTAGAGGCCGACCTTGGGGAAGACCAGTTTGGATTCCAGAGAAATTAAGGCACACGCGAGGCAATACTGACACAACGACTTCTCATAGAAGATAGGTTGATGAAAGTCAAACCTACGTTTATAGCATTTCTAGACTTAGAGAGGGCTTTTGACAATGTTGACTGGAATACTCTTTCAGATTCTAAAGGTGGCAGGGGTAAAATACGGGAGGCGAAAGGCTACTTACAATTTGAAAACAACCAGATGGCAGTTATGAGTCGTGGGGCATGGAAGAGAAGCAGTGGTAGAGAACGGAATGAGACAGGGTTGTAGCCAATCCCCGATGTCATTCAGTCAGTATACTGAGGAAGCAGTAAAGGAAACAAAAGAAAAATTTGGAGTAGGAATGGCATTACAGTTTTGTCATAGACAGGAAAGGACTTGGAAAAGCAGTGGAACAGAATGGATAGTATCTTGAAAGATATAAGATGAACGACAATAAAAGCCAAACGAGGCTAATGGAATATAGTCGAATTAAATCAGATGATGATGAAGGAATTAGATTACGAAATGAGACACTTACAATAGGTGAGTTTTGCTATTTGGGTAGCAATATAACAGATGATGATCGAAGTAGAGAGGATATAAAATGTAGACTGGCAATGGCAAGCAAAGCGTTTCTGAAGAAAAGTTTAACGTCGAGTATAGATTAAAGTGTCAGGAAGTCCTTTCTGAAGGTATTTGTATTGAGTTTAGCCACGTATGGAAGTGAAACATGGACAATAAACAGTTTAGACAAGAAGAGAACAGAAGCTTTTGAAATGTGGTGCTACGAAAGAATACTGAAAATTAGATGGTATAAAATAAATAAAATAAATAAAAAAATATATTGTTATTTAAATATTAATTATTCTATCTGTATGATGGTGATTGTGATTGCAATTGTAATTAATATTTTTCTTATCTGGAACGTGGACGTTTAATTATTCGTTATCAGACGCTTGACAATGGCTTTTTCGTAAAGGCAATGTTACTCGTAGTTGACCGTGAAATAAAACTGAAATAATCGGACTTCGTAATTAAATCGTTTCCAAAGACTGCTGCGGTAGGTGCGGACTCATAATCTAAATCTCAATATTACAATAATTTGCCAGCCATGCCACTACATCGTACAGAGGTGATTGTCTACTAAACATAAAAAAGTTACACAGTTAGTTAAATCAGATATATTCAATGAATAAGCCTACAGTTCATAATCCTACTTACTTTTATAAATATAAATTCTTTACAGAATCGAGTGCCTAGTGTGGTTGCAACTCGCAGTATTCTTCTATAACATGAAATATGGCGGTGTGCCAGACAATAAAATAAAATACGTGCTTCTCGCACCACTTCAACCAGAGCTCCCCTTTTATAATCAAACATAAGAGTAACGTAATTGTGCTTTTGTTTTATCAGCGACACAGCGCTGCAGTTGTGTGCCATAGGCTTTATTTATTTGTCACTGATCATTTATTTAATTAGTATTTCGCGTTTCCGCGGAAACTCACGCTCGGCATGCAAATGTGCCTTTATATTGCCCCCTGAATTGCGAGGCGAAAGGACACACCTGCAGGCGAGCAATTCACCTAAAGGCACAAGAAAATCTATGTTATCTACAACTATTTACATGACTTACATTACACATTATACACATTATACACACTATATACAAAATTTGAATGACGCGGGTGCGCCGTAAAAGTTCTTATGTTGGCAGATATAGTGCGCGCATGCGCAGAAGCGTCTGTGTAACTGTGGCACTGCCGTTATATCGTACAGTTAGATCATGCGGCACAGTATTGCAGATCATATTGTTCATGTGCGCGCGTTTTTCAGTCGTTGCACAAAGAAAATATTCAACCAAGATTACATATGAAGACTACATTCTATGACAGGTAACTTAGTTTTAAATTTACAATATTTGTTGTAACACAATACAACTTAGATTGTTGAATGTTCTTAGTTACATAGTATTGTTTTGAAATACTTCAAAGAAAAATGTCCGTATTTTTCAGGTGCGTTGACCTATACACATCGTGTCGTTATTACAGTTCATATTCATCCGCTGCACAATAATTTTTTACAGGTTAGTATCGTCGTGGTAAAGTTTTTTGATCACAGTAACATCGTTGTATAACAACGTGATTAATACATAAGCGTGTCCATTTCTCATTTCCATTATAGTCGTAGTGATGCAGTTGGTTGTGACTAAAAGCATTGCTTATTACAGATCAGACGTGACCCGTCGAGTAATTGGTCCACGTGCAGTTCGTTTTTTACATTCCGTGGAAGCTTGGTTGCAGAACCTCGGACGGCACATAGCTGGCGTCGATCCTTGGACAGTCCAGGTAAGAGTGTCCATCACATTTCGAGAACATTTCATTCCCTGAAGTTCCAACCAAAATTCTTCCACTCGTCATGTTGTTTTCTGGACAGGCACTTTGTGTCCATTTAATCCAGTTAACATCTTGAAGTTGGGTACTGTAGTAATGTCACTAGACGATGCACGAATTATGCACTTCACATTTTCAGTTTTTTGCTGAATATAGCTCACCTAAATGTTCGTAGTTATTAATCAAGGAAATCGTTCATCGCGTTTACATAGATACGCTGCATAATGAATGGCATTAACAGTTTCTTTCACATAGGTTTCCGCGTAGTTGCAGAGTTAGTAATGTTCGTTAATGTCCGTGAACAGTGGTTCACTATGCAATGTCTTTTTGGCACTCGTTTTGTTCAAATTTTTACATAGTAACAGTTGCACTATACATCAGTTAAAAAAATAAGTTATTATACATACACACGTCACATATTTTCTTAGCATAAACATAATATAGTTGCACATAAACATGTTTACATCATCATTACATCGCTATAGGTTATTACATTGTCACATTTGATTACATGAATTGCAGATATTTACATCCTCTTTAGCGGTTTTGCTGCGATATTATCGATGTTTTTTGTGATGTCATCTGAAATTAAGATAGGTTAGACACAACATTCATTACATGAGTAGGCAAGACCAGGCGTTTTCACTACTCAATAAATATTCAAAATAGTAAGAGAGAGAAAATGTTCGATTCCTCGCGTTTTGTGCGTGTGTGTAGAGTGTCTGTGTGGCCTTGACTACTGATAGATGCTTTTCGTGTTGAGAGATGTGCGTCTAATCTATTTCTCAAAGTAAAAGATCGCTTCACAGATGACGTCTGTCAGTTCGTCAGGTGTCACACCAAGTCAGTGGTACCTTCAGTAACAAATGTTCCGTGAAAAATTAATATGTCATCCACTGCTACGTAATCATAAATTTTACTTTAATATTCCGTCTTTCAGGTGGAGGCGCGCGCTGAAAGTAGAGTTCTTCTGTCTTCAACTGCGTCACTGGAACCGCTGAAATGAAAATTTCTATACTACTTATTATCTGTGTTGTAACAACAGAGTTTTTCGAGCTGCTTAGCAATATTTTGATGGGTATGACTTTGACATTATTCAGCATGAAATGCTCTAAGATCTCGGTGTGCGTATAGCCCAATAATTTTGTTAGTTCTAGGATGTTGTAACAGATACGCACCAGGATGAGGTATGTTAACAATTATATAAGGTCCTTCATATAGCAGACGCCACTTAGCGTTGCGTCGTTTGAGTGCTACAGATTTATGATGAGTACGAAGTAGTACAAGCATTCCTACCTCGAATTTTTGTTTTCTTTTTATTATGTTTCTGTGATGTTTGTTTCGTATTTGTGCGTGATGTGTCAATGTAGTCAATACTTCTTTTATTTTCTGTTCAGGTGTGATTTCCTTGTCTGACAACTTAGGTAATGGTTCTATCCACTGATCGTTCTGTTTGCAATTGAACATGATCTCGTTAGGTGTGTAATTCGTATCGTAAATATTTAAGTTATTGTGTACGTCTTCGAAAAGACTTAGGTAGGACACCCAATTAGTATGTTTTGATGAAATATAGGTCCTCATGAAACGGTTTAATTCTCGGAAAAGTCTCTCAGTCGCGTTACATTGTGGACTAAACCTCGAAATAAATATACTTTTAATGTTATTGTCCTTCAAGAAATTTCTCCATTTGTACCCAGAGTAGTATGCTGCATTATCTGATAGAATTGCTTTAGGTTTTCCCACGTGCGTCAGGTAATCACTTGAGAATCTTCGTATTATAGCATTTGCAGTGGCGGATTTTAAAGCATAAAGTTTTACATGTTTAGAAAATATATCGTAAAAAGCTAAGATATATTTGACGCCTCCAGAGCTTGCTGGATGCGGTCCACTGATGTCAGTACACAGAATTTTCAGGGGTTTACTAGGTAAAATAGAATGTAAATCTGTTTTTGTGGATAAATTCTGAGGTTTTGATTTTTGACATATGACACATGTTTTTAGTTCCCTGTAAATTTTTCTTCTCATATTGCTAAAATAACAGTATGTGCTGAGCTTTGCCAAACACTTTTTCGTCCCATAATGACCCCAAACTAAGTGTGTGTGCCAAATTAGATTACGTTCAGACTCTTTGGGAATGCATACACACCAGTTAGTAGCATTTGGATGTCGGCGGTAAAATAACACATCATTGTGTAACTTGTAATACTTAGTCAAAGGATGATTGTGTTTTTCTACCAGTAATGTTATTATCTTATACCAGTGAGGATCAGATTTTTGTAATTCAGCCATGTTTCTGCACATATCAATATAATATTGGTGATACTGCTTGTCTTGCATTAAGAGAATCCTGTAGTCATTTATATTTTCTAAGTCACTGTTGGTATCATTCATACCTTGTGGAAGTCTAGACAAAGTGTCTGCAATGGTGTTGTCCTTACCTCTTATGTACTTAATTTCAAAAGAGTAGTTCTGAAGTGTAACTGCCCATCGTGATAGTCTAGGATGTACAAGTTTACAAGTTAACAAAAATGTCAGGGCCTGGTGATCGGTGTAAATTACTGTATGTTTTCCAAATAAATAATAATTGAATTTCTTGAATGCCCATACTATGGAAAGTGTTTCTAACTCAGTAGTGGAGTATGTACGCTCACATTCAGTTAGAGTACGACTTGCAAACCCAATAATTCTTATCTGTTCCTCCTCTTTATTCTTTACAACTTGAAATAAGCAACAGCCCAAGCCAGTACGTGAAGCGTCACAAGTCATACAAAAATCTAAATTGAAATCTGGATGGCTCAATATGTTAGCATTCACTAAAGCATGTTTAATTGTATTAAAGTCATTCTGGCACTGTTCCGACCAGATCCAAACTTGATTCTTTCTGAGTAGATTTAGCAGATGTTTACTGTTCAAAAGTGGTTGTGGCAAAAAACGTCTGAAAAATGAACATAGCCCAAGGAATGATTTTAACTGCTTTTTAGTTCGAGGGCTAGGAAAGTTTCTGATAGCATCTAATTTACTGGGATCCGGACGTATGCCCTATGAATTAATTATATGTCCTAAATACTTTATCTCACTGCAACCAAATTTTGATTTTCTTAGGTTGGCTGTGACTCCAGCTTGTGCAAATTTTTCTAAAATTCTTTGAAGTGTGTCAACGTGTTCATTCCAAGATTGTGTAGCTATCAGTATATCATCTACATAGTGTGTGACTGTCTCAACTAAATCGTCGCCAAGCACGGTATCCAGGGCTGTAATGAATACCCCAGAGCTGACATTCAGTCCGAAGGGTAGAACACAAAACTGATAGGTTCGCCCCCCCGAACATAAATGCAGTATATTTCCGAGAATCAGGAGTGATACCCACCTGCCAAAACGAATTAGCGAGATCTATTGTGGAAAAATATTTTGCATCTAGAAATTTCTGTAATTGCTCTTCTAAATTTTCAGGTTTTGTGTGAACCAGTAAAATTATTTCATTAATAGCTCGTGCGTCTAACACTAACCTAATGCTTCCATTTGATTTTTTGACAACAAGTAGAGGACTACAATAAGGTGAGGTGGATGGTTCAATGACCTTCCAGTCTAACATTTGTTTTAATTCTTGCCACACAGCAGGTCGTTGAGATAACGGTACGTTATATGTCTTATGGTAGAAGATCTTGTGAGGCTTAACTTCAATCTTGTACACATACGTGTTGATAACACCTAATCGTTTGGTAAAAACTTGTAAATATTTGGATAACACTTCCTGTAGTTTTATACGTTCATGTACACTGAGAGCTGTAGCTTCACTTATCTTATGATCAAGCAATGTTTTCAAGTCCATTATCTCTGTGTCAGATGAGTGTGTTTGCATGTCTTGAATGTCATTGTCAAGTACTAACTGAACCTTGTACCCTGTACAGTGTTTGTCATGCTTTAGAGTTCTCCTGTCCAAATCAATAATAATTACACTGCCTTTATCATTTAAAATACATTTACCTTTGGAGAAGTCTATAATGCAGTCCTTCTCGCTCATAATATCTATTCCTAATATGCAATTTGTCACAAGGTTTTGTACAACCACGAATGGCCATTGTACGGTTCCATTACCTATTTTAACGTTTACAAAAACTTGCTTCGTAACCCTACATGACTTATTACCTAGTGCAGTAGTTATTTTATAGTTTTGGGCAGGAAACTCAGGCACAGGTTCCAATTCACACATCTTTTTATAGAAATTAAAAGACAAAACTCTCACAGCTGCACATGTATCTAGGATAATAGTAGTTGGAATCCCACCTACTACACCAGTAGTAGATGCTAAAACAATTTCATTTGTGTTTAAACGACATTGTGTACTGTCTTGTAAAAGTTCATCTGATATATTGTTATTGTGGTTGTATCTTATAAATAAAACAGGTAGTTTTTGTTTAGAATTACTCGGCATATCATTATTCTGTTATTCAAGTGTGGTGTCAAATAACTGATTAACATTGAAGTCGCCCCCCAAGAATTCTTCAGCCACGACCTGGGGCAAAGTAGTGACTGTTTCTAGTTTGTTGGATTAGCATTTGTACTAGGTACTGACACAGATTGAGGTTGTGCATCAGGTGTCATTTCTATTATATTCACATTCGGATATTGCCTATTATGATCTCCAAACTTTTGCGGTTGTTGTTGCTGTTGCGCATTATAACTTACCTGTCGGTCGTAAGGTATGCTCCAATTTTGACCTGGTGGCTGCTGTGGTAAAGCAGAGTTTGAATAAAAGTACTGATCGTTACGAGTCCAACCATGATGCTGTCTTGGCTCGTAGTTATTATTATTTCTATTTCTGTTTGTGTTTTTGTTATTACCTTTGTATCCGTTGTTACCGTTGTAGTTATTACCGCGGTGCCTTTTGTATGGATTGCCGCATGAAATGTTATTACTGTTGTAACTATTGTTTGTATTGGAATACGCGTGTTGATTTTGATTTCCGTACTGAGACGGCATGTGAGTTTGCTGTTTTTGTTGTACCGCGTATCCAACTGTGGGCGCGCCAGAATTGTGTTGGCAAGCCTGCATGTTTTGCATACCACTAGTGTAAACATTGTGGCTGCTGTTTTGCCGCGCGAAGCGCTGATCTTCAAGTAACATGTCAACCGAATCTAAGGCTGTTAAAAAATAATCTGAATCGTCATCCGGGATATGTAGGAGTTTTTCTTTAATGTTGAAAGGCAATTTGGCCTTCAACGCACGGAGTATATCACGCGTTGCGACTGGTTCTTCTAAAAAGTGTCCCATGTTCAAGTATTTTTCAAAATATCTGCGTAAGTTACCATTTTTACTGTTAAAAGTTTCAGGTTCTAAAATTTGTCTTCTGAGTCGCTCCTGGACGGATTGCGACCAGAATTTGTTCAGAAAAGCACGCTCAAACTCACTGTACGTGGTACATACGTCAGCTTGACTGTATGCCCAGACAGCTGCATCGCCTTGGATGTAACCGACAATATATGAAATCTTTTTCCGGTCACTCCAAGTGCGTGGAAATGCGTTACTAAAAGATTTAGAAAAATCACCGGATGAATGGTTCGTTTTTCTGGGATAAAAATCTGAAATTGCCTGTGTTTCATTAAGTTTTCATCTTCCTTCGCATTGTGATATGGATTTATTCCACTGTAATTACTGGTATGTTCAGCTGGCGAGTAATTACGATAATGTTGCTGTGGTTTACCATGATAATAGCTTGTGTTTGTGTTTGCACATCGTGGTATGTGTTGTAGTCGTGGTGTGTTTTGTTCTTGTGTATTTGTCGTGTGCGGAATGTGTGTATCATACTCGAATGTATATTGGTTTCTGAACTGTACATTTTGACTGATATTTTCGTTACATTCAGACTGTAGTTGATCGGTGAATTGTCTCATGGGTGCAGTGACGGATTGTACTGCGTCACTGATCAGCTGTTTGTTATTAGTAATGTATTGCGCTACGGAGTCGTGCACAATTGTTGGTAAATTTTCACGTAAGCATCTATCAAAATGTTTGTCTTTGTTCTCAACCCAATCATGAAATTCTTTATTAATATTTTGAAAATGAGCTGTGGCATCTGATTGTAAGATGTCAGTCAGGTGTTGTTCAACATTGTCAAATTTATTCTGTACGTCAGTAATTCGTTTTTCAAGGTTGTCATGTACTGAAGGATATGTTTGAATTTGTTCAGTAAGAACTTCACACGTGACATTGTTTTTTACTTGTATCTGTAAAAGTGCTACGTCAGTTGTAGTCTTTTCTTGTCTCGTATTGAGCTGGGAAAATTTAGTACTGAGTTCGGTCATCTGTTTGGCCAGTGTGGCGTCTATAAGTTCCACACGTTTACACAAAGTGTCATTACCTATCTTGATTGCTATGAGATCAGATTTGATTTCGTCATTTTGTGTTTATAACTGTTCATTTTGTGTCTCTAATTGTGCCTTTAAGGTTGCCATGTTTTCGGCGTTCTGTTTCCTTATGGTTGCCATATCTTCTGCGTTTTGTTTCATTAGCATTTGTAACATGTCGGCAATGTTTACCGTTTGCAAGGTCTCTGCCCCCGCCGCGTCATTAGACGTGACGTCATGCATTAACAAGGGCTCTGATTGAGATTTTGAAATTTTTGTAATGGACGGCCTATCGTCAAAATTTTCGTCAACACTTGCGTCAATGTTTGATGAATCGTCACTACCGGTTGCTGTCGTAAAGTCATTTTCTAACACTTGTCTCACGTCCGAGTCGGATTGCGTCTGAATAGTACGTCCTTGCTGTTCCATTTTTGCGTATTGTTTTCTAGTTATTACCATGCCACACGTGATATATGTTTCAAGAAAATATTTGACACTGATTTTAAAATAAAATACAGTTGAGTATGAATCGGTCGTAGCAACAATGGCTGTCTGTTAATTTAAAAATATAAACTGAATTTGAGATTATTGGTAATGGCTGCTGGCCATGTTACATGATATCGTACAGAAGTCGGCCATATTGTACACTCGTGTATTGGTATTGTTGCATACGTTATTGTTTAGGGAAAAGTACTGAGAATGAAATTTAACACTGAAACTGTTATGCGGAAAAGAAACACTACAGAATTTACTGAAAAGCTAATACACTGAATTATACGTCTGGTCAAGCCTGCTAATGCAAAGATGCTGCGTCTTACCTTATTTTGCTGGAAGTTTCATTGCGTCTTCCCGCAAAATTTCAGAATTGGAAAATATCTTCAGACTTTGTTATCTCTCATACATTGACGTCCAGGTCCAGAAAGTTGATTTTTTACATGAAACAAAGAGAACAATGTAACAAATGACAAAATAACAAGTCCTGTCACGGTCGCCAATATAAAATAAATAAAATAAATAAAAAAATATATTGTTATTTAAATATTAATTATTCTATCTGTATGATGGTGATTGTGATTGCAATTGTAATTAATAATTTTCTTATCTGGAATGTGGACGTTTAATTATTCGTTATCAGACGCTTGACAATGGCTTTTTCGTAAAGGCAATGTTACTCGTAGTTGACCGTGAAATAAAACTGAAATAATCGGACTTCGTAATTAAATCGTTTCCAAAGACTGCTGCGGTAGGTGCGGACTCATAATCTAAATCTCAATATTACAATAATTTGCCAGCCATGCCACTACATCGTACAGAGGTGATTGTCTACTAAACATAAAAAAGTTACACAGTTAGTTAAATCAGATATATTCAATGAATAAGCCTACAGTTCATAATCCTACTTACTTTTATAAATATAAATTCTTTACAGAATCGAGTGCCTAGTGTGGTTGCAACTCGCAGTATTCTTCTATAACATGAAATATGGCGGTGTGCCAGACAAAAAAAAAAATACGTGCTTCTCGCACCACTTCAACCAGAGCTCCCCTTTTATAATCAAACGTAAGAGTAACGTAATTGTGCTTTTGTTTTATCAGCGACACAGCGCTGCAGTTGTGTGCCATAGGCTTTATTTATTTGTCACTGATCATTTATTTAATTAGTATTTCGCGTTTCCGCAGAAACTCACGCTAGGCATGCAAATGTGCCTTTATAATGGGTAGATCACGTAACTAATGTTGAGGTACTGAATATAATTGGGGAGAAGGACAATTTGTGGTACAGCCTGACAAAAAGAAGGGATCGGTCGATAGGGCACATCCTGAGAAATCAGGGATCACCAATTTCGTACTGGAGGGAAGCGTGAGGGGTAAAAATCGTAGACTAAGAGATGAATACAGTAAGCAGTTTCAGAAGGATGTAGGTTGCAGTAGTTGCTCGGACATGAAGAGGCTTGCACAGGATATAGTAGCATGGAGAGCTGCATCAAACTAGTCTTAGGACTGAAGACCACAAACAACATAAACACGTCTAAGAGCATTGTGTGCCCTCGGTCTTGCCGGAGTGGTTACACCAGATCCTGCCAGATCACCAAAACTGACAATTGCCGGGAGAGCGGTGTGGTGACTCCACTGCCTTCTCTGCTTTAGGTTCTTTATGAAGAATGGGCTGCCATTCAACAGATATTCAGACATCTCACAGAAAGTATCCCCAGCAGAGTTCAAGCCGTCACAAAGGCGTATGGTGGACACACTCTATATTAATGTGCCTTAGTAGATGTCCGGAAACTTTTGATCAGAGAGTGTAATAGCAGGGCGGTCTATCAGTCCTTGGTTAGACACAATCCAGCCTGGATATCCGTGTGAGCTACTGCTTCCTATTTTAGTTTACTTACCTTCATTATTATGAGACGCTTGTTTTTGTGACGTACTAGGTGAGAATTTTCAATGAACTCGCCATGATGGTACCCCAATTTTTCGTTTGCTATTGATAATCATCCGCATTCGTGTCAGAAGCCGCACTTCATTTGTTTGTAACTCAATAGCAACAGATAGATATGATAAAATACAGGGAGCGAAATGTTATTTACGAATTTGACAGAAAGTAGACTATAGTAATAAGTGACGAAAGACATGCAAAGGCAGCAGTGGTTGAAGAGGGAGTGAGACATGTTTCTAGCCTACCCCTGGCGTTATTGGCTCTGAGCACTATGGGACTTACCATCTGAGGTCATCAGTCCCCTAGACTTAGAATAACTTAAACCTAACTAACCTAAGGACATCACGCACATCCATGCACGAGGCAGGATTCGAACCTGCGACCGCAACGGTCGCTCGGCTCAAGACTGAAGCGCCTAGAACCGCTCGGCCACACCGGCTGGTCCTGGCGTTATTCGCTCTATACACTTGGCAGTCAGTAAAGGAAACGTAGGTGAACTTTAGACGGGCACTACAGTTAAAGATGAAGAAATAATAAGTTTGAGGTTTGCCGATGAGGTAATTCAGTCAGGCACGGTAAAGGCGTTGAATGGAACGGATAATTATAAGATGAACATCAACAAAAGAAGAAAAGTAATGTACTCTAGTAAGATTAATATAGATGATACTGTGGGAATTGGATTAGTAAACAAGATACTAAAAGTATTAAATGCTTTTTATCATTTGACAGCAAAGTAACTGAACGATGCCCGCACTAGAGAAGCTGTAAAAAGAAGACGACAGCAAGAGAAGCATTTTGCAAAACTGGAATTTGTTAAATCTGTACTGCTATATAAATACAAGTCGTTGTTTAAAGTTGTTACCAAAAGTCTCGAAACTTCAAATTCTTACACGTGATTATAATGAACAGACGGAGGGACGCAGGCGGTGTATTTCCTTCAATGTATTTGATATATAAATATATATATGTACTATACAAAGAGGAAAAGCTTGTAGCAAAAATCTCGAAAAGTCGTTGAAACCTTTGAAAGCAAATTTGTCTTAATTGTATATGTAATGTGTACAGAGGATACGTTGTTAGCAAATAGCTCGAAAATTTCTTGACCACTTTAGTTCAAATAAGTACACAATATTCTAATAAACATTTCATATTTATATAATATGCATAAGTATATAACAGTACACAATAAGGAAAAGTTATTAAACATTTTGGACCGTCCTTGACTAACACTTAAAAGTTCCTACACAGTACTGCAACTAACATTCAGACAAACTGGCTGAAATCTTTTAGGCAATAATGAAGAGGTGTTCTCATACAACAAGCTGCGAGAAAGAAGATGCTATCATGCGAAAATGTGCTGTTTAATTTCCCTTCTCGCTGCCAGTTTTAATTAAAATAGCCGGGCATTTAAACCATTTCACAATTTGTTTCTCCCATACATATTCCATCTACATATACAAATATTTTAAACACAAATTGTATTCGCAACTATATGCTAGTTTGGTGTCTTCCTCGCAGTCGGTTTTTGTAGAAAACAGGAAAGATGTATTTATGTCTTCTCGGATTATGATTAGGATACAGCTATGGGATCTGAATCGTCTGAAACTTCGTAATCCTGCCGGTATGCAGAAATTCTCTCACTGAAGCTACTATCCCCAAAGAGCCAGAAACATGAGAGATCTGATACCCCACATACCAATGACCCCAATGATTTACCCATTCACTTTAAGCTATTTCATTTCCCAATCAATGTTTCATTGGCAATAACAACAAACAAGGCTTAAAGCCAGAGAGAGGGGAAAGCGGAGATTTGCAGAGTGAGAGAGGGGAAGAAATGTAAATAGCGAGGGAGAAGGACGTGACGGACAGAGAGAGGGGAGAGGGGATGTAGGACAGAGGGGGAGGGGGAGGAGATGGAAGGAGAAATGGGAAAGGAGTAGTTTAGGACGTATATCTAATTTCCATACATATTTACCATTTGCGTAGGAGTGCCAGGTTCGCTAGTTCAAATATAAATTGAAGTGTTAGAAATTCTTTTCTTTAGGTATTTTTCTGGACTTTATCCTTGACGAAAGTGAAACGTGGGCGATAAGCAGTTCAGGCAAGAAGACAATAGAAGGGTTTAAAAAATGTTGCTAAAGAAGATTGCTGAAGATTAGACAGATCGAGTAACTAACGAGGAAATACTGGAAAAAGGAAATTAGTGGCACATTTGACTAAGACAAGTTATTAGTTCATAGTACACTCTATGAGGTATCAAGAAATCGTCAATTTGGTAATGAAAGGAAATGTCGGAAGTCAAAATTGCAGAGGGAGACAGAGATACAACTTCAATAAGCAGTTTCAAGTAAATTTAGGTCGCAGTAGTTCATCGTAGAGAAAGAGGCTTGAACAGCATAGACAATCGTGGTAAGGTGCATCTTCGGAATAACAGCTGAACTTATCGCTAAGCACAACATCGCAACACCTGCAACACGCAGCGGATAGGAGAGGTCTCATCTCGCCTTCGTCAGTGATATAGTTCTACCTGCTACATTTGATTTGCACTATGGTCACTACCAAGTGGCCTAGGATCTCTGTAACTCGGACTTTCAAACTACACTTGATCTGCCTTTACCCTTGATTTGACATTGCCCTTCTGGGCATCACTGGAGTATATTGCCTTATGATACTGGTAATATGAAAATTGTGTGAAAAATTCTCGGAAAATTGGAAAACCCGTAATCTATCTTAGAGGCTTATAACTTAGTTCATTCTTATAGGCGATAGGATTATCTCGCCAGTTTCGTTCCATTTGAGTGAGCTGCCGTCCCTGTTTTTATTATGCCTTCATTTCTGTCTTCATTTACTTCTTTCTCCTTAGTTCCTTAAATCATCACTTGCTTCACGCCTGCAGAGGGAGGTGTGTTTCCGAATAGTGTGTCGTCGCCCCTTGAGGCATAGCAGAGTATGCCTACCCTTTTTCTTTTCGTTTATGGCAATAAGTCTTGCTACTGACAGCACCCAGTTTCACGTGCTGCGTCGACACTAGAGGATGGCGGCATTGTTTTGGAGAGGAAAAGATAGGGCTATAGGGGAGTCAGGAGCCCCCCTCCCCCCCAAAAAAGGGCAAAGCTTTTGCTTCTATTTAATAATGTTAAGGGAAAAGCCTGAGAGGGATATTGTACAAGGCGTACGAAAAGGGATTTTATAATACGAAGTACGTTGCTAATTTTGATTGCTTCTATTTTTAAAACAGGCCTGTTTCGACTGAACTGCCATCGGATTACCTGTAAATAAATGATATTTTTGGTATGACGGTTTTCACATCGATATGATGTAGGTGGTTATCTCAGTGTCTATTTGTTAATTTCGTTCGTTTGGTGTTATTGGAACAATAATGGTTGCTTATCTCCTTATCTGACTTACGGCTTTATGTAGTTATCAGATTGTATACTTTGTCAGCAATCTCGTGAAGGCTCATTTGACAGATAATCCACGGATACTGTATGGTTACAGGCAGTACTTTTCATCATTCCTGTTGCTGCGTATTAATCCTTGCAACTGTCATACTTTTTCTGTGCATGATACCTACATTTATGTATTTTCTTATAATTAATGCTCGTTTTTTAACTTTTGGTTTTGTTAACAAATTTTGGTAGTCCCATTATCTTAGTTAATACTTACTTTGATTATTATTTGCACGTCCAAAGGAAAGTAATTAGAAGACAAATAGACAGTGACAGACCAACCGACATCAAGTGGATGTCAAAAGCACCAGACGTATGTAAAAATGTATATTAACGAAATCCATTTAATAACTACCTATAAAATTAATGTGCCAGAGCTGTGTACCAATTACTTGTAAATAACCTGAGTTCAGCGGAAATTGGCCTATTGTATAAACATAAGCAATCAATGTCCTTAAAAGACATACTACTGAGAGAGTCCAGAAAACTATAAACTGAAAAGGTAAATTAACTGGGTGAATCGAAACTTACTAGAGAAGTAACTAGAAAAATTAGAAATCACAGCGCACTTAACCTCAGCTGTTTTGAAATACTGTAGCAAGCAGGGAGAGGGGAGTGATAAGATATAAGGCCAAAAAACCTGTCATCCAGGAAAAAAACGTTTTTTAATAAAAAATTATATTTCCCTTTTTTCCTTTTAAAGACGTGAACTTTAAGAATCACAGCAAACTGTGAAAACAAAAGCAAAAGATTTAATAACTGAAATTAGAGAACTTTGGGAGTGTATTTGGGAGCACTATATAGCGTGGACGTTCTATCTACACAATTTCAAATGGCACAGAATGAAATCCAGGCTCTACTAGAATAGAAAAAGAAGGTTTCCGCTTACACATTTTCCGATGAAAAAAAATACATCAATAGTAAACACATCAACTGAGTCCTGTAAACTCAGCAAATGAAAAGAAGGAATCGGTAGTCGTAGTATGTTGTTGTTGTTGTTGTGGTCTTCAGTCCTGAGACTGGTTTGATGCAGCTCTCCATGCTACCCTATCCTGTGCAGCTCTCCATACTGTTCAATCCTGTTCAAGCTGCTTCATCTACCAGTACCTACTGCAACCTACATCCTTCTGAATCTGCTTAGTGTATTCATCTCTTGGTCTCCCTCTACGATTTTTACCCTCCACGCTGCCCTCCAATGCTAAATTTGTGATCCCTCGATGCCTCAGAATATGTCCTACCGACCGGTTCCTTCTTCTCGTCAAGTTCTGCCACAAACTCCCCAATTCTATTCAGTACCTCCTCATTAGTTACGTGATCTACCCATCTAATCTTCAGCATTCTTCTGTAGCACCGCATTTCGAAAGCTTCTATTGCTTACACTGAAACAATAGGTATTATGTTGCTACAAAAGTTCGTAACATTTTTTGTTTTCATGTCGGTATAGCGGTTGCTGTGGGTTTCTTTATCGATTTTTAATTTGTTTTTAATTCACTGTTGCTATTTTTTTATATAGCCACCATGTCGTTTGTAGATACAAGTGGAACTGCGGACGCTAGAAAAGAGTGCCAAGTGGAGAAATAGGAACATTTCCAACATATTCTTCTGTTTCAGTTCAATAGAGCGTTGACGGCAGAGGAGGCAGCCAGACACATTTGCACCGCATATGGGGATAATGCCAATCGACAGAGCATGGCAAGAAAATGGTTCTCTCGGCTTGAGGAGGATCGTTCTGGCATTTGCGACTCTCCATGTTCAGGAAGAGCTTCGGGTTTGATGAAGATCGTTTAAACGCATTAATCCATAATGATCCAAGTCAGTGTAACTGATGAACCGACATGAGAGATGAACTGTGATCATTTCACCATTGAGCGATATTTGTAAGCAATGTGGGAAGTTCAAAAATAATATTATGAGAACCACAGGCTCAAAGTCAAAACGACTAAAATCTGCGGTTGACCATTTTGTATCCTGCCTGGAAGGCGGCACGCGAGTTGGAGCAGGTGCGGGAAAAATACGTCGGTGCTGCACGTAAGTAAAAGTGGTTAACTGGTGCAAAAGAACAGGTTAATACATGGTTGCATAATTTGCGATGAGGTGCGATGCTGAGAACCGTCGTATGTAGACCAAAACTGAAGCGAAGTGTCCCGGCTGTCTGCTCTTGATCAAATGGGTCGAATCTCGAGCGGAGCTCGTAGAGCTCCACAGCACCAGCCAGAGGCAACACCGACTCAAAGGAAGCCCTCGGCGCTTTTTGGTGACGTCACGTCAGCTAGGCACGGCGAACGCCAGGTCTGTTGCAGGCAGAAACGCCTGGGCGTGCTTATCACTATAAATCTCTTATTTTTGGACAAAATGTTTGGTATTGTTTTGGATTCTGCAGTTTTATTTAGATGAAAGATTTTCTTACTATCGTAAAGCTACAAATGAAGATCATAGTTCTGTATTACTGAATCCTGTCGAAACAAACGTAGATCAATATGAGAAGATGCTTTGTCCCATTGCATGCTTCCGAAATTTTACATTCAAGTAACTATATTTACTTGATCCATTTTGTTATCGAAACTTACCCCAACCCCCTTACAATTAACTAGTTTCTTATATTTATTTCTTTATTTTCGTTTGACATCATCACTGGAAATGTGAACTAATTTACATGTGTAAATATCCAACTGTTGTCAGTCATTAGATTTCAGTCGTTTTCAACGAAAGGAATTCTAAACAGGAAACGAAATAGCTTCATACATCGAAAATCCCGCTCAGCCTAAACTTTTTTAAACATGCACATTAGAAAAGATAAATATTCCGCTCTTGGAACTGAAAGGAGAAACTTTATAAGATAAAAAAAATTTATTTGATAAAACAGGTATCTCTCGTTTGCCTCTTCTTCTGTCCCCCACCCCCTCCCCCAACGTGTACAATCGCAAGATATTTCATTAACATTCAGTGCTCCTCACTCTATAGTCTACCAAGATACCGAAAGAAGAGCACCAATATATTCACAGTTTCTTGTAAAAGCAACCCATTACAAACGTAACTTCCTCAGATATACAAATAAGGTAAAGAAGCACCAGTTCTGTTGCTGCTGGACCATGAAGATGTTTTTGTACGCCAATCCTTAAAACAGGTGGAAATTTAAGTTCAGGAGTACACTATTTAAGAAGTCTAATGAACTGCAGAAATCTCTCAGAACGATGTGTGTTGGTCAACTACCGCCAATAGTTTCAGATTTTCCTGTGTCAGAGAAGGAGACACCACCATTGTGAGTATGGCTGCAACAGACCTGGCGTTCGCTGTGCCTAGCTGACGTGACGTCACCAACAAGCGCCGAGGCCTTCCTTTGAGACGGTGTTGCTAGAGGGCGCTGTCATCGGTGTCTGTCCTAGTGTCAACCTAAGAACTTTCATACACCGTGGCATCGTTGCTATCGATACCACAGACTATATGTGCAACTCTGCTTGCTCGTTGGCAATTGGCTCGTGAACAACGCCGACCATTCCTATCCTAACGAGAAATGGTGTCTTTACGCTAACACAAGGAAAGAAAGGAACGGTTGAGCCCAAACGAAGCAGCAGTTCGCCGTACAAAGATGTGGTGTAAGAGCGACGGTGTGGTGCACTAAGAATTGTTTCCCCGAGGTGTAACCATCGCTGCTGACATTTATTGTCAACTGAGACGTCTCGCACACGCAATCCAAGAACGACGACAATGAAAACCGTGTGAAGAGATGCTATTCCACGATAACTCCTGCCGGCATTCAGCTAGACTGAGAAGAAACGCTATACAGGAGTTGAGATGGGACGTTATTCCGCACTCACCTTACTCACCAATTCTTGCGTCCTCACATCTTCACGTTTTCCGCTCTCTATCGAACAAGCTTCGAAAAACTACACTACTGGCCATTAAAATTGCTACACCAAGGAGAAATGGAGATGATAAACGGGTGTTCGTTGGACAAATATACACTCCTGGAAATGGAAAAAAGAACACATTGACACCGGTGTGTCAGACCCACCATACTTGCTCCGGACACTGCGAGAGGGCTGTACAAGCAATGATCACACGCACGGCACAGCGGACACACCAGGAACCGCGGTGTTGGCCGTCGAATGGCGCTAGCTGCGCAGCATTTGTGCACCGCCGCCGTCAGTGTCAGCCAGTTTGCCGTGGCATACGGAGCTCCATCGCAGTCTTTAACACTGGTACCATGCCGCGACAGCGTGGACGTGAACCGTATGTGCAGTTGGCGGACTTTGAGCGAGGGCGTATAGTGGGCATGCGGGAGGCCGGGTGGACGTACCGCCGAATTGCTCAACACGTGGGGCGTGAGGTCTCCACAGTACATCGATGTTGTCGCCAGTGGTCGGCGGAAGGTGCACGTGCCCGTCGACCTGGGACCGGACCGCAGCGACGCACGGATGCACGCCAAGACCGTAGGATCCTACGCAGTGCCGTAGGGGACCGCACCGCCACTTCCCAGCAAATTAGGGACACTGTTGCACCTGGGGTATCGGCGAGGACCATTCGCAACCGTCTCCATGAAGCTGGCCTACGGTCCCGCACACCATTAGGCCGTCTTCCGCTCACGCCCCAACATCGTGCAGCCCGCCTCCAGTGGTGTCGCGACAGGCGTGAATGGAGGGACGAATGGAGACGTGTCGTCTTCAGCGATGAGAGTCGCTTCTGCCTTGGTGCCAATGATGGTCGTATGCGTGTTTGGCGCCGTGCAGGTGAGCGCCACAATGAGGACTGCATACGACCGAGGCACACAGGGCCAACACCCGGCATCATGGTGTGGGGAGCGATCTCCTACACTGGCCGTACACCACTGGTGATCGTCGAGGGGACACTGAATAGTGCACGGTACATCCAAACCGTCATCGAACCCATCGTTCTACCATTCCTAGACCGGCAAGGGAACTTGCTGTTCCAACAGGACTATTCACGTCCGCATGTATACCGTGCCACCCAACGTGCTCTAGAAGGTGTAAGTCAACTACCCTGGCCAGCAAGATCTCCGGATCTGTCCCCCATTGAGCATGTTTGGGACTGGATGAAGCGTCGTCTCACGCGGTCTGCACGTCCAGCACGAACGCTGGTCCAACTGAGGCGCCAGGTGGAAATGGCATGGCAAGCCGTTCCACAGGAACACATCCAGCATCCCTACGATCGTCTCCATGGGAGAATAGCAGCCTGCATTGCTGCGAAAGGTGGATATACACTGTACTAGTGCCGACATTGTGCATGCTCTGTTGCCTGTGTCTATGTGCCTGTGGTTCTGTCAGTGTGATCATGTGATGTATCTGACCCCAGGAATGTGTCAATAAAGTTTCCCCTTCCTGGGACAATGAATTCACAGTGTTCTTATTTCAATTTCCAGGAGTGTATTATACTACAACTGACTTGTGATTACATTTTCACGCAATTTGGATGCATAGATGCTGAGAAATCAGTATCCAGAACGACCATCTCTGGCCGTTATAACGGTCTTGATACGCCTGGGCATTGAGTACTGTGGCGTGCCAGTTGTTCGGCCACCATTGACCAGACGTTTTCAGTTGGTCAGAGATCTGGAGAATGTGCTGGTCAGGACTGGAGTCGAACATTTTCTGTATCCAGAAAGGCCCGTACAGTACCTGCAACATGCGGTCCTGCATTAACCTGCTGAAATGTAGAGTTTCGCAGGGATCGACTGTAGAGCCACGGGTCGTAACACATCTGAAATGTAACGTCCACTGTTGAAAATGCCGTCAATACGAACAAGAGGTGACGGAGACGTGTAACCAATGGCACCCCATAACATCACGCCGAGTGATACGCCAGTATGTCGATGGCGAATACACGCTTCCAATGTACGTTCACTGTGATGTCGCCAAACACGGATGCGACTATCATGAGGCTCTAAACAAAACCTGGATTCATCCGAAAAAATGACGTTTTGCCATTCGTGCATCCAGGTTCGTCGTTGACTACACCATCGCAGGCGCTCCTGTCTGTGATGCAGCGTCAAGGATAACTACAGCCATGGTCTCCGAGCCGATAGTCCATGCTGCTGCAAACATCGTCGAATTGTTCGTGCAGATGGTTGTTGTCTTGCAAACGTCCCCATGTGTTGACTCAAGGATCGAGACGTGGCTGCACGATTCGTTACAGTCATGCGGATAAGATGCCTGTCATCTCGACTGCTAGTGATACGAGGCCGTTGGGATCCTGCACGGCGTTCCGTATTACCCTCCTAAACCCACCGATTCTATATTCTGCTAACAGTCACTGGATCAGCAATGTCGCGATACGATAAACCGCAATCGCGATAGGCTACAATCCGACCTTTATCAAAGTCGGAAGCGTGATGGTACGTATTTCTCCTCCTTACACGAGGCATCACAACAACGTTTCACCAGGCAACGCCGGTCAACTGCTGTATGTGTATGAGAAATCGGTTGGAAACTTTCCTCATGTCAGCACGTTGTAGGTGTCGCCACCGGCGCCAACCTTGTGTGAATGCTCTGAAAAGCCAATCATTTGCATATCACAGCATCTTGTTCATGTCGGTTAAATTTCGCGTCTGTAGCACGTTATCTTCGTGGTGTAGCAATTTTAATGGCCAGTAGTGTACCTTTGCAGATGAAAATGCGCTCCGAACATGGGTCGAAGAGTTATTCGTTTCAAAACCACGTCATTTCTACAAACGCGGAATCGAAAAGGTGCACCAGCATTGCGAGACTACTATAAATAGTGAAGGACCATGTATTATTGATGACTAAAGTCCCTGTTACGTGTGTCAGTTGCGTTTATTGAACTTATGGAGTAACGCTAGTAACTTCTACATCTACATCTACATTGATACTCCGCAAGCCACCCAACGGTGTGTAGCGGAGGGCACCATCTCAATCCTGAGTACAAAATTACATCACGCAAAGGCAGCAAGAATGCTGAACAAAATTGACAGTGTCATGGACAGAAAGCTTCAGCAACGTAAGTTAGGCACCGGTAAACCTTTTAAGTAAACTCAGATTAACACAAACCTAAAAACACACAATCCAGATAAGCTAGTGGATAGCTTCGATTATTAGTATTGCTTGCACGCTGCTGTGCTCACCGAGCAAATCCAATGGGCCCCAATGCCTGTGATTCACTAACTCCATTTTGCCCGTAAATGCTGGAGCCATAAATAGCAGATTAAGTTTCGTGGCCGTTACCGACCAAATACGAACGACGTGATTCTCGGGCGTATGGTTTAATAGAAAAGCGCTATCCACTCTCTCGTAATAATATTCAAATCCAGCAATTTCTCAGAGCACTCATGTCCAACATGGCTGCCAGGTAATGCAGACCGCCGCTAACTCATCCCAGCAGAGCGCTCGGAAAGCAAACCGTTGTTTATCTACAAACAAAAATATTACTTACCGAAACAGCGTGCCGTTCGTATTCAATACCTGTACGTGAATAATAAGATAAAGAAAAATCTTTAGAACGTGAATAAGTATCGGCAAACATAATGCTATGCGATCTTTTTAATTTCCGTGCTGATGAGGTCATAAAAAACCGTGTTATACCGATGTAAGTTTCGCAATTTAACTTCTGACGACTGGGTCATAATAAAGACTGCTGTAAATGAAATATAGGCAGCAGCGCATAAACTTGGTAAGGTTCCTCCTACTTAGGGTACGAAAATTATCATAGGTAAAACTAATGTGAAAATTTATAGAGAATTAGAACCAAGTAGGGAAAAAATCTAATAAACGAACAAATTAGTTAATTTAAATATCTGAGGAATCTTATTAAGTATAAAAAAATCAGATGATGTTCGTTCCTAGATCATTTTAAGGATAGCTATATTGGAAGAGCATTAAATGTCGATTCAGCTACTGATATTATAAGGAAATGCGAAATAAACTGGGTGGATAATGGTAGACTTCTGGAAGGCAATAGCATCGCTAAAATGCTTTGCAATACGATCGCAGAGGAAAGCGGAATATCAGTCATCTTTTCAAAAGAGGGCATGAACAATTGTGAGGCGGAACAAAAACAAATCTAAACTTCCTGGCAGATTAAAACTGTGTGCCGGACCGAGAATCCAACTCGGGACCTTTGCCTTTCGCGGTCAAGTGCTCTACCTACTGAGCTACCCAAGCACGACTCACGCCCCGTCCTCACAGCTTTACGTCTGCCAGTACCTCGTCTCCTACCTTCCAAACTTTAAGGCAAAGGTCCCGAGTTCCAGTCTCGGTCCGGCACACAGTTTTAATCTGCCAGGAAGTTTCATATCAGCGCACACTCCGCTACCGAGTGAAAATCTCATTCTGGAAAAATAGATCTAATTCGTGAGGTACTTGGCAATAGAGATCAATGTTTACAAATGGATGGTGTTATTTAATGATCAATTCACATATGGCCAGCTTCCGAGCCTGGTTTTCTGGTTTCCGCTCCTACTGTTCTCTCTTTATTGAATACAACTTTTTGATCATGTTTGTATGCTGTGAATAGCTGAAATGCGTGCAAGTTTGAACTTTTCTTTTCAGTTCGCATAATCTGTTTGTGTTTGCGCTAAGGCGTTGTTGGATGCGTTTCCCATGATTGACCACGATTTTGCTATTCACTTCCGTATGCAGTAGTAAACCGTAGACAACTTTTTCTACATTACAGCTGTGGGTCATACTGCCCGAAACAAAACCAATAGTTTCTCATTAGAGTATCATATCGAATAAACTAAGGATCAATCAAAGCAAAATAATAACGATGAAACACTGCCAGAACGGATCTCGGAAAACAAAAAAACTGGTGAAAAATGTAGTGAGGCCGACCACGTCCTTCATTACGATACTGACCGTATACATAAAAGAAAATACATGCGTGTCCGAAGGAACTTCGCATCGTAATTCGGAATAATACAAGCACTGCAGTATTGTATTTACCCGCCGACACCGGACAGGCGACTTAAAAAAAAAAAGTCTCCTCTGTACCGGAATATACATAATGGATGTAAGAGTGCAGGTTTTAGACACATGGCTGACGACTTACGGAAGCTTGGGTGAAGCCCTGAGTCGTGCTTGCATAGCTACATGGCAAGGCGACCGCTCGCGATAAGCGGAAAATCCGGGTTCCAGTCCCGGTCCGGTACAAATTTTCATTGTCATTCTATTACGTAGTTGTTTGCCCATATTCACAACTGTGATTACTCTTCATGAGCTTATAGCTATTTTATCCTCTTTTATTCTCTTCACTGAGCGACTGGAATAACTAGCAGTTCGTGCAACCCTCTATAGCTCAATTTTTTACGAGATGTTCGCTTCCTTGTCTGCACCTGATGACAAAAATTTAATCGCATTGCAAATTATCACATGCCGCTATGGTGCCTGAAGACTGTGCTGCCGTGCTACGTACTGAAATGAGAGGTGCGAGAGCAACCCAATTACACAGGAACACTGATGTTGGTACGTGGTGTACCCTCCATGGGTGGATATGCGGGTGCCGACTCTGGCATCCAGTCACTCGTGCGGATGACGAACACCGTTCCGCGACACGTTATGCCACGCGCACTCGAACTGTTCACGTGGTTCTGTAAGAGTTGTTGGCTGACGAGTCGCTCGAGTCACTTCTCGTCCCAACATCTCCCAAACGTGCTCCGTTGGAGACATGTCCGGAGACAGTGCTGGACAGGGAAGTTACTGCCTTACAGAGCACGCTGAGCTTCAAGGGCATTGTGTGGGCGCGCATTATCCTGTTGGAACAACACATTACCTTCCTGTTGTGAGAAGGCAAAAGAACGGATGTAATAACATTCTGCATGTACCGAGCGCTGGTTAGTTTCCCCGCTATATACACCAAAGATGAAGAGTTGTAGCTTGTCACACCACAGACCAAAGGCGCGGGACGGGCCAGTGCGTATTGGACAAAGGCACTCCACGAGACAGCACTCACCAGGTCTGTGCTGTACATGCGAACGACCATCACTTGCCTGCTTCCATCGCTGAAGATGAAGGCACGCCATTCCATCTTTCTAGAGATCGTCTGATGGCAGCTGTCGAGCCGTTCACGTCGGTACTGTTGTGTGACTGGAAGCAGGGCTAGAGGCATGCGTACCCGTTGGCCCATGCTACTAACCAGTTCGTAATAGTCCGCGATGACACGTCTGGGCTCGCAAGCCATCTTATCTGCGCTGTGGTCACTTACAATACGATACTTGGGGGCGTTGCGTTGCGTGGACATGCAGAACGTCGTCTACGTGTGAGAATGTTCACGTGACCGCCGATACTACTAGCATCGTTGCACAGCAGACGCATTGCTTGGAAAGGGCCATCCAGCCAGTCGGAAGGCCACAGTTTGACCCCTTCCAAATTCGCTCAGTTGGCTCTAGGAAGCACGAGTACGTTTCTATGGCATGGTTGCCTGGTTGCTTCACACGTTTATGGCACAATGAGCCTTTTGGGTGTGAGAATTTCCTATTAAACGGTGGACACAGATGGTGCTCTGGTAGCTACGCCTCAACGCGGTCTGTTGGCAGGCGACGTTGAAACCGTTGGCAGTACACCTACTATCCCTTAGGTGGAAGCCTTAGTATCAAAATCGACGTCGTCTTTCAAGGTGTACTAACTTCCTTACGGCAATGTATTATTCCAAGCCGGCTGGTGTGGCCGACCGGTACTAGGCGCTTCAGTCTGGAACAGCGCTGCTACTACGGTCGCAGGTTCGAATCCTGCCTGGGGCATGGATGTGTGTGATGTCCTTAAGTTAGTTAGGTTTAAGTAGTTCTAATTTCTAGGGGACTGATGACCTCAGATGTTAAGCCCCGTAGTGCTCAGAGCCATTTGAGCCATATTATGGCAACTTAAATTGATAGCAATTGTAATTCCTAGGCATTCAGCAGAGGTTGAAAATGCCGCTTCAGTTGTAAAGTACTTTATTTTCACACGACCTGTTTCGGACTGTTATAAGCCCATCCTCAGGTGTCGTAGCTGTGCTGTGGTCCCCGAGGGACTTCCTGTTCTGCGCTCATAGGCAGCACACCGCGCCTGGTACACGCGGCGCCCGGGGACTACAGCACAGCTACGACACCTGAGGATGGGCTTATAACAGTCCGAAACCGGTCGTGTGAAAATAAAGTAATTTACAACTGAAGCGGTATTTTCAATCTCCGCTACAATATTCAGTTGTGGATGTTCTGCCAAGTGGATTGCCTAGGCATTTAGTAGAACTGACGACCTTTACATTCCTGTGATTTAAGGTGTAACAGAAAATTAACGACTTTCTTTTTGTACTCATAAGGATGCACTATCGTATCACTCCGCTCAATACACATTGAACCACCAAGCCACCATAATCTAATAGCAAGCAGAAAATTGTTGTCAGACGTAAATGAATTTCATTCGCTAACAGTACTCGTGTCTGACTTGCTATCTGTTCGTGTTGTTTATCGCCCAGCGCACAACCTGCGAGAGATGGAGGTGACCCAGACCAGCATATTAACGAAGAAAATTGTAAGACAATGGCTAGCCAGAGTACGGTTTATGAGTGGCTTCATTTAGATAAGTGCAGACTCGTTCCCAGTTTCCGCCTCATTAAACACGATGCATAAAAAGCTCAAATATGGTGGCGCAACTACATTACATTAACTCGATTCATAGACAGACGGCACGCAATACTTTAAGTCTTTCTACGCTAAGCTGTGTAATAAAACAGCGGACCTCTTATCATTGGACAATCATTGGGACGAGGCATCACATCTAGCTGGCAATACAGCTATATAAACGATGGAGAATGAAAGCCTTAAAGCATTGACCCCATACTGTGCTTCAATATTTCCCAGTACGACATAAAGGCGTCATAACGGCACGTCGTATGAAGCAGAATGTAGCTAGTCGTTAAGCCGACGATGAAAACAGCCACAAAGGCTATATGACGCTACGCCACCAGATGAAATGACGTAGTGGTATATTCATTGTTCCTATATTGGGCACTATTGCTTCGCAGAATAACACCCAGGACAAATTGTAAAACTTTCACAGCTTCTTTTATTACCTCTTTCACTCTTCAACTAGATCTGATAATTCCCACACCCGAAGATTTCCCTAGGCACGTTCACATTGAGCTGAAAGCGAAAGGACTTTTTCTCCTGTCCCATCTCTTTAAAAGTGACGAAATTAGTCTTATTAGGAATATTTAGTTGAGGCAAACATATATCGTCTTAGAATATTTTAGAAAGTAGAAAAAAGCCCACAAATAGAATTTTGTAACATGAAAGATAAGATTTGCGAGTCTTCAACGCTTTATTTGCTTTCTTTTTAAGGTTGCCAGTATACGAAGCTACAGTAGATACATAGCACTGAATAAGTACTGTAGAGTAATTATGTTGGGGTAAAACTAATAAAAATGGCTATGTTCTGTGCTTCTGATGCTGAAAACATGACGGAAATCATATTCTTCACATGTTCTGAGTATGTAAATCAAAGGGCAGATGTAAGCCATCGAATGAAAGAATCCCATTTAGCTTTGGTAAACCAGCTTGCTAACCGGCGACGATTGATATAGAATAGTTCGGGTACCGCGTGCGGTCGAAATTCGACCAACTGCGTCAGTGGACCTCATCTGTGATAACAAATGCCGTGTAATTTCGAAGTGTCTGAAATTTTAGCAGCAGAACTGATCCGTGGCAAATGCTGTGTTGTAGCTAAATGTATTCCAGAAATAATTATTTGATTTCTCTTTAACGGAATGGAGCCTTTGACACACTGTTGAAAAATAAATTTTGCGTTAAATGGCGGCATATTAACTTGTCCCCTTTTAACAATACAATCTGAAAGCCGTTGTATCACGTATAGTCACTTTAGACGCGATATGATTTGCATTACAAAAACCTGCACTGTGAATTCATCAAACCGCAATTACAGATCTCAAAATTATTTGAAATCATGTTCAGTGTCCATTTAAACGTATCTCTTACAACGATAGTAGTATTATCGATATCGACATCTGCATTATTCCTATTACCTTCTCTACGCAAAAATTCTCTCTGTAGCTCTTCCTCTTTCAGTCGGACCCGTTAATATTCTTCTTCGATGCATAGGAAAGAACAAAGATAGTTTCCTTCTAATACGGGACGTTGTGGCTACTCAGAATCAACATAATCAAAATTAGGAACACAGAATTAGTTCCGTTTACTCTTACACCAAAGTGAAAAAACGACGCTAATAAAAAAGAGTTTGCTGTCTCCGACGGCTTCGTTACTACGATTCGTTTTCCACTGTCGACGACAGCAACGACGTAGCAGGTGCAGTATACGCGTGTTACTGCAAATGAACTGTCCGCAACACTTGAACGTCGTCATCCCTAGGAATGCAACTGAACGAAAGATTCTTACTTTCATGTGTCGTTTCTACCACAGCACATGATCGTTATGAGTTGTAGTTGGTAGCAATGTCAGAGACAAAAGGAAAACTTTCTCATATATACACTCCTGGAAATGGAAAAAAGAACACAATGACACCGGTGTGTCAGACCCACCATACTTGCTCCGGACACTGCGAGAGGGCTGTACAAGCAATGATCACACGCACGGCACAGCGGACACACCAGGAACCGCGGTGTTGGCCGTCGAATGGCGCTAGCTGCGCAGCATTTGTGCACCGCCGCCGTCAGTGTCAGCCAGTTTGCCGTGGCATACGGAGCTCCATCGCAGTCTTTAACACTGGTACCATGCCGCGACAGCGTGGACGTGAACCGTATGTGCAGTTGACGGACTTTGAGCGAGGGCGTATAGTGGGCATGCGGGAGGCCGGGTGGACGTACCGCCGAATTGCTCAACACGTGGGGCGTGAGGTCTCCACAGTACATCGATGTTGTCGCCAGTGGTCGGCGGAAGGTGCACGTGCCCGTCGACCTGGGACCGGACCGCAGCGACGCACGGATGCACGCCAAGACCGTAGGATCCTACGCAGTGCCGTAGGGGACCGCACCGCCACTTCCCAGCAATTTAGGGACACTGTTGCTCCTGGGGTATCGGCGAGGACCATTCGCAACCGTCTCCATGAAGCTGGGCTACGGTCCCGCACACTGTTAGGCCGTCTTCCGCTCACGCCCCAACATCGTGCAGCCCGCCTCCAGTGGTGTCGCGACAGGCGTGAATGGAGGGACGAATGGAGACGTGTCGTCTTCAGCGATGAGAGTCGCTTCTGCCTTGGTGCCAATGATGGTCGTATGCGTGTTTGGCGCCGTGCAGGTGAGCGCCACGATCAGGACTGCATACGACCGAGGCACACAGGGCCAACACCCGACATCATGGTGTGGGGAGCGATCTCCTACACTGGCCGTACACCACTGGTGATCGTCGAGGGGACACTGAATATTGCACGGTACATCCAAATCGTCATCGAACCCATCGTTCTACCATTCCTAGACCGGCAAGGGAACTTGCTGTTCCAACAGGACAATGCACGTCCGCATGTATCCCGTGCCACACAACGTGCTCTAGAAGGTGTAAGTCAACTACCCTGGCCAGCAAGATCTCCGGATCTGTCCCCCATTGAGCATGTTTGGGACTGGATGAAGCGTCGTCTCACGCGGTCTGCACGTCCAGCACGAACGCTGGTCCAACTGAGGCGCCAGGTGGAAATGGCATGGCAAGCCGTTCCACAGGACTACATCCAGCATCTCTACGATCGTCTCCATGGGAGAATAGCAGCCTGCATTGCTGCGAAAGGTGGATAGACACTGTACTAGTGCCGACATTGTACATGCTCTGTTGCCTGTGTCTATGTGCCTGTGGTTCTGTCAGTGTGATCATGTGATGTATCTGACCCCAGGAATGTGTCAATAAAGTTTCCCCTTCCTGGAACAATGAATTCACGGTGTTCCTATTTCAATTTCCAGGAGTGTATATATATATGTATATAATTAATTTTAAAAATCGGTACTTCAGTTTTCGATGCTCACGTATTAATGTCCTTGTTGTGGTCTTCAGTCCAGAGACTGGTTTGATGCAGATCTGCATGCGTATTGATATTATGATCGAAAAACGAAACAGATTCATAATTATGAATGTCCACATTGCTATTACTTTCTCTAAGCAGAATTGTGTCTGTCTAGCTGTGCGTCTTTCACTCTGACCCGTCAGCTTTCTCCTTCTAGACATACCCTAAAAAAATGTACTTTTCACCTAATAACAGCAGTCGGAAGTCGAAGTTATTCAAAATGAAGAAATTAAAAATTAGGAACTTACTTCAAAATTTCTGGTAATGGCAGCGAATGACCACAATGTTCCTCTTATATAAAAGTAAGCGAAATAACGACACCAGTATATAATGTAATTTACAGACTTCGTTACTGCGATATGTTGATTTTCACTGCTGACGACACCACTGTTGTTGTTGCACTGTAGCTGCCCGGTATGCACGTCTTACTATAAATGAAACAAGTAAATATGAAAACATCTAGAATGTGATTCCACGAAATGTTGTTACTTTCGTGCGTCATTTGTACCACCGTACCTGATCGTTGCACAGGGCAGAGGTTAGGAGCTCTTCAACTTTAAATGTTCAGGTATTGCTGATTTTAATGCATGTTAGAGAATGTACCATCAGCGTCATGGATGTGATAGCTTATACTTCTTTTTCCACTCTTAACGGCCATATACACGTTAGTTTTTCTTTGTGCGCATGTATGGCAAAGTACATTTTGAACTATACAGAGATCATTGGTCCCGTTGTACAGTTAATATTAAAAGCCGCTATTTCAATTTCCACGTTTACATATTAATGTTATGATGATGGCTAATATTGCACAAGCTTATCATAGTGTGTAAACTTAACCTTTAGGTGACTCTTTTACTCTGATTATACTCCACCATTTAGTGCAAACATGATTGTAAAATTACAAACGTGTGAAGTTAGAACGTAGATATCTAGAGAAATGACTAAGACACTGAACTCGCACTGGGGACGAACGAGACGCGGTTCCTCGCCTGGTCATGCAGAGTCGAGATTGCTGCAGTTTCTCTAATGCCCACACGGCATCTGCTGTAAGGGGCACAAACAATCAAGGTTAAAAACTGGCGATAGAGACCTGGCAGCATCAGCGCGGCAGCACAAGGGCCTAGAAGTTCACTCTCTCCGACCTGACATGAGGGAAGTTTTAAAATGCGCCATGTTAGTTGCAGTTCGGCCATGATACATCTCGTGCCGCGGCACAGTCCGTATCCCACTCATTCTGGACAACTCAGATTTGGATTTTTTAACTTCGCCTTCTGCAAAACATAATATATTTATTTTGTTCCATTTTGCCACATGTTTTGACACCTGTGTGTCATGTTCCGTGGGTCTCAGTTTGTACTGCTGTGGTCTTCAGTCCGAAGACTGGTTTGATGTAGTTCTCCATGTGTAGTGTAACGACGTAAGTTTCTTATAAATGATTTTCTTTCGACATATGACCATGTGTAGACTTCGTCACCTACGTCAGTTACAACCCACTTCAAAATTATTTATATTCTTTTTAAATTGTCTCAGAATGGTTTTTGAACGAAACTGTAAAACATCATTTGAGTCGTATGCGCAGAATTACGTCACTCGGGCCAATTGGTTTGCGTAAACTTTTTCTATTTTAGATGTCGTTTGTTTCTCCTCAGAAATTATATTGATACAAGTTATCTGATTTAATCGATATTAGAAACACATTGAATAAACTTTTGAGATTCAAAGTCGCGCTGAACGCTGTCAACATTCAATAATCTTGTCAAATATATTATTAATTCATTCACATAATTCTTCATAAATAAATCCTCAGAACACGTATTTCATCTTTAGTAGCATCCACTAGTTTATTATCTTCCTACATACAGACGTGAACCTGAGCCTTGACAAGATAGGACTAACATTTTCAATAAGATTAAACTCTCTATGACGTCATCGTTGTACAAAACATTACAAATTATTCACTTTCAACTTTTAGAAGCACGACGCAACAAATCGGCTTCAGAATCTTCTGTTGCTCTTTGGCGGGTCGCCGCGACGTATAGTGGCCAGCAATATTCTCTCTGGTCCCGGCAGCGAAGATGCTGTCTCCGTTCGTTGCGCCGCCCTCTCCGTACATGAAACATAAAAAATAAATACAAAAACTTTAGACAATTCACACCCATTACAAATATTACAAAAAATACATAAACAAAACTAAATTAAACTTATATTCACCTGCCAACTGGGCTGACACTGGTGGATGGGTGACGCTTCAATTTCGCGTCCCACTACATACCCCACCCACAAGCTCAGTTTGTCAGGTTTTAACCGAAAATAAAACTTTTTCTATATACAATATTTAACTGTTAATACACTTTCCTCACATTTTACGTAATCTAGAGTTCTTGCTCTTAGATAGATTTAATCCTTTTACTACGATATTGTTGTGACTATTTGTCAGTTACTCTTAATTGTGCTGTTATGGTAATTCATAACCGAATATATGGAGATTACTCCTTTTCATTTAATAGTTGCTAGTAAATACTAATTTAGTACGTTCTTTAACGTTGTTACATTAGGACAGAGCGCTCAAATTGTGATAGGTTAGTTTCAGTTTTATTCATTTACTAGAGTTACTCTTTCCAAAAATGTATATTACTAATAAGTTTCTCACAATAACTAATAGTACTATTTACTTTACGTCATTCTTTTCCCTAATGCCCTATTTATGCCTGAGGTCAAGAAGAAATCAAGCAAAGCTTTCTTTAGAATCTCGGCACAGCTTTCTTTACCTTCGGACACCCTGTTGGGTAATGGCAATTTATTTAGGAGAAGCAAGCGAGAGAGCCCCGTTTGGTGTGTTCTATATTAACACTATTACAAATCTCTATTAAAGGCACACTGCTATGTTCTCGTGAGCCATATAGCTCTGGACGCCCATGGTCCCTAAAATTATTAACCATCCCCTTTGGTTCCTACTATCCGAGTAAATATAAAATATACAAAATTCCTTCTGACCTAATAACAAAATTTCTTCCATATAAATCCCCTTTTAGTTATCTTTCTCCTTTTGAAGTACCGGTAGATTATTGTAGATCACTTGTTTAAACTTTCTGTTATTTCTTTAAAATAACACGTAACTATCACGAAAAACTTCACATGAATTGAGAGGCAGCCACATGCCTTGCTCATACTGTGGCATCACGCAGTCAGGCCTGCAAGATGAGTGGTCTGCCAAGCGAGTGGATTCATTCTTATTTATCGAGTAACATGAACTCTCGTACTCACAATTGAGTTACAAATTATCCTCCTGTATGAATAATACGCAAAGGAAACTGACATCTGACTATCAGTAATTTACAGAACTCTGTTCACTACGCACTGACAATACCACATTTTCCCTTTTTTTTTTTTATTTAACGGCTTTTATCAACACGTGGCCATCACACTGAGTATGAGTGGCGCACACATTATAAATTCTGGATATCATGGCAACATACAATTCGAAGGAAAAGGCCACCAATCTTTTTCTTTTAGCTATCTTATTTATTCCGATAAATTCTATAACCTAAACACACAAATTCTATAACCTACAACAATAACACATGAGAAATTCTGCCCAGTGGGCATGGCTTTACATTGGTGATTCTCTACCTTATGGTCTCGTAATTATTTAACGCTACTGTGCACTTTCTGGATAGAATGGTGGATCTTTTGCTATATCTCACACTTCGACTCTCACAACCATCATCACGAAGCTTTCCTCCAGACCGAGCAGTACAAAAGGAACACGCATAACCCACTACCTCTGAAACTACCTTGCTACTCTCCCATGCAAACCACACATACCCAAATTACACGACATACACCACCCTACAACATGGAATACAACACAATAAATAGTCACAACACTATCACTTTCAGCTTTCCCACTTCAATTAGTATTTATCCCAGTTTCACACGACACTGCCCCACTTCGTAATTCTTCTTTCCTACTATGAACTCTGGAGATATATGCACATCTTCCTGTGCAATGCAAGCCAAGTGGCATTGCTGGATAGACGGCTGACTCACCTTGTTTCTCTCTCAGAGTGTTATAGTTTGAATCAAGCGTCACACGGAAACATATCTCGCAAAGTAATATTAAGAACATATTCATCACACACACGAGTCCTCAACTGATACCATGGACGAGTACTTCTCTTTACCCTTTGTCTCATACACAGATTGAGACTCACACAGTACTCACACATATCTCGCAAAGTAATATTAAGAACATATTCATCACACACACGAGTCCTCAACTGATACCATGGACGAGTACTTCTCTTTATCCTTTGTCTCATACACAGATTGAGACTCACGCAGTACTCACCACGTGGAAGTACTCGCCTCTAATTTCAAGTCCTGCACACGCTATTTCTTAAATATTTCAACTTATAGTACACACGCTAGTAATTCAGCTTAACTTAAGCACACGGAAGTATTTCAACTTATTGCTACACGTGGTTTCATTGTGACCATTGGTCACTTCCGAAGATTACTACGATCCCATTAATATTACCTGCCTGACATTTAATTCTCCCCACAAAAGTTCCTGAAATAGAGAAATTATTATTTCAAACTACTCTTAAATATTCCACATGCATAGCATGTCTCCACTCTTTTGTCTTTATGGAGCACAACCTAGACAGGTCTTAACAGCACAAGATCCAGCGGCAGAGTGCTGAAACATGGCCGTTCTTCAGGTCATCTCGCACCTCTGTCGAGGTGGGGGAAGACCATGCTACCGTATTGCTCAGCCACATTTCAGGCGCTCAAAGCTCCGGTAAGTTTCATCTCTTTTGTTCCACCAAAGGTGGCTAAAGGATCGTCTCAAAGATGATCATATATTCACATTCACTATCTGCGGTTAGCAGACGACCATACATTCATTCATTTCACAGATCTCACCAAACTGGATGTAGGGATTTATTTTGTGGGAGTGCACATGTGATCAATTAAATAAATAAATTGTCATTCTTTCCCACACTGGTATCCGGCTTCGCTGTATTAATTGAAATTGAGTTATTATTAGAAAAAAATGTGTTGTTCTGACAAAAATAATGAACTATGTTGTATCTATTTTCAATGTCGGGCAGTACTGTACCCTTTCAGAATAAACTATGAACGCTCTTCCGTATGTAACATATACTAAATATTAACTTATTTAGGAATGAAGGGTTTCATTTGATCGGCATTATATAATCCTTTAATAACAACTGATGAAGGTTCCATAAGAAGTAACGCTTTGGGATGTACAGTCTTATGTACAACATATGGACCTTCAAAGATAAAGGAGAATTTTTTACTTTCCTTATTGATCTTCGAACTTTTAGGATGAGATCGTACTAATACACGATCTCCTTTTCTCGTTCGGATGGATAATTTGTAGAATAACATTTTTCTTTCCTTTACATAATACGGTAACCTACTAATTAGGACTCGTATTAGATGACTTTCAATAATTGGTTCTCCAATTAATTTAGCACGGTTTAAATGCCATTCGAAATAATTCCTATAACCTCTCCACCGTTTAGAATATGGAGGAGGGTCTAACAGTTCTAAAGTTAAGTGTTGTTGTTTTCCTCTTGACCAATAATTTCGTTTAAACTGCTTAACAAAATCACCCCAGTCCCTAAATTCAGTTCTATGCAGTACTGCCCATTCCGCAGCTTCTGCTTCTAAATGTCCTATTACAAATTGAATCCGTTTTTCATTACTCCATTTAGGAGATAATGAAGTTTCAAAAGCTTTTATAAAGATTATAGGGTGAAGTTCGCCTCTGGGTTTGAATACAGGAAATCGACTTGCTACATTTGAATTTGTCGTTATATCATCCAAACATTCTGTGAGAGACATAGTTGGATTTTGTTTAGATTGCAGAGACGGAGTTGCGTCGGATTTGCTTGCCATGATTTCTTTATTTGTATTGTTGTCGTCAAAGCTAGCAAACACGATGCGACTTTTGTCTCTGATTACGTTATTACTTCTACTACTTGAAATGTTTTCATTATTATCTAATTCCGATAACCGTTTAGTAATTTCCTGTATTCTCATTTCTGTATTGGATACGCGGTTAGCTAATATCGATCCTTCACTGTGTTCACGATGTGAACGCTCTGTACCTTCGTCAATGTTATTATCTTTGGCAGTCTCAAGGTTACTGCATATTTCAGTAATTAAAAATGTCATGTTTTCTATTTCGGTATGATCTTTTTCTACTCGATGAGTTAATGTCTCTAATTCTACATTATCTATTGAAGAAATCTCTACAGGTTTGGTAGAGACCTCTTTAATAGATTCTAATAATTCTCTACGAACAGTTTCTGTTTGCATAGAAAATTCATCTCGTAACTTATCGTTATTTTTCTCTATTTCATTTACAACTAAGACATTGACATTATCCAGTCTCTTGGTTAAGTCAGTAATATCCTTTCGCATGCGAGCTTTTTCCTCACGCGATTCCTGGATATGTTCATCTAACCTTTTACAATTATCAGCAATCTTATTACTAAGTCCTACTAGTTTTTCCTGCATTGCAACTTTAGAAGCCTCTATTTTATCACTTAATTCTCTACTGGTTTCATTAAGATATTCCTGTAACCTGTCTGTAGAATTTTTAGTTCCCCTTTTAATCTAGCAGTAGATTCCTCGTTAGACTGTTTTAATTCCTGTTTTAGTTCCTCTTTTAATCTAGCAGTAGATTCTTCGTTAGATTGTTTCAATTTAGCGATCGCCCTAAAAAGGGATCTCATGCTCCTATCGGACATAGATTGCTCTTCGTCTGACATTTCACTTCCCGACATTATTGTAAGATATTAACTAGTTACACACGCAGACTTGTAATCAACAATCCTGTAAAAGCACACTCCCTATGTACAAACTCCACTTCCAACTTGAAACAGACTCACCGGACACTAATATTGTAATTTGTAGTTCTCGATGATCAGTGTGCTGCAATGAGATGCAGATGTAACAGCCGTCGATGCAGCCGCTGAGATGCTGCGACCCCGCTTCCGAAACCGGCAGGACGCTGAGTCGAACACCGGAGACGTCACTGGCTGCAACCACGCCCGGCCCACAGTTGACAAGCGAAACCCTCAGCAACACCTCTAATACCAGCCGGAGGAACGCCCCCCAGCTGACGTACTGGGCCTGTTAGTTTAGGGAGAAAAGGTTGTCGGGGTTTGCAGCGTTCAACTGCTGCCCAACACATGCGCCTTCTCGTAGAATAACTGCGTAACCGTACTGCTTGGCTGCGCTCCGTCAGCTGCCCACACCCGCGAAGTCGCCGCTGGCTGGTAAAGGCTCCACGAAGACTCTCGTTGACTTCCGAAGGACTCTTGATGTTTTAATTGTTTCGTACCTGTGTGTCTTAGTTGCACACAAGTCCTGTTTTTAAGGTCGCCACGGTGTAGTGTAACGACGTAAGTTTCTTATAAACGATTTTCTTTCGACATATGACCATGTGTAGACTTCGTCACCTACGTCAGTTACAACCCACTTCAAAATTATTTATATTCTTTTTAAATTGTCTCAGAATGGTTCTTGAACGAAACTGTAAAACATCATTTGAGTCGTATGCGCAGAATTACGTCACTCGGGCCAATTGGTTTGTGTAAACTTTTTCAATTTTAGATGTCATTTGTTTCTCCTCAGAAATTATATTGATACACGTTATCTAATTTAATCGACATTAGAACCACATTGAATAAACTTTTGAGATTCAAAGTCGCGCTGAACGCTGTCAAAATTCAATAATCTTGTCAAATATATTATTAATTCATTCACATAATTCTTCATAAATAAATCCTCGGAACACGTATTTCAACTCTAGTAGCATCCACTAGTTTATTATCTTCCTACATATAGACGTGAACCTGAGCCTTGACAAGATAGGACTAACATTTTCAATAAGATTAAACTCTCTATGACGTCATTGTTGTACAAAACATTACAAATTATTCATTCTCAATTTTTAGAAGCACGACGCTACAAATCGGTTTCAGAATCTTCTGTTGCTCTTTGGCTGTCGACCCAAGACGTATAGTGGCCAGCAATTTTCTCTCTGGTCCCGGCAGCGAAGATGCTGTCTCCGTTCGTTGCGCCGCCCTCTCCGTACATGAAACATAAAAAATAAATACAAAAACTTTAGACAATTCACACCCATTACAAATATTACAAAAAATACATAAACAAAACTAAATTAAACTTATATTCACCTGCAAACTGGGCTGATACTGGTGGATGGGTGACGCTTCAATTTCGCGTCCCACTACACATGTTACTCTATTTCCTTCACCTCCGAATAACTACTGAAGCCTATATGCTTGAATCTGCTTACTGTATTCTTATATTGACCTCCCTCTTCCTTTTTTAAACCCATCCCCCTCCCGCGCGTGCCCACCACCACTTCCTTCAAGTACTAAATTGGTGAGCCCTTGGTGTCTCACAATGTATCCTGTCAACTGAACCGATCCCTTCTTTTAGTGAAGTTGTGCCACAAACTTCTTCTCTTCCCAATTCTATTCATTATTGCCTCAATGGTTACATGATCAAACCATCTAAGCTTCAGCATCCTTGTGCGGCACCACATTTCAAATGTTTCCACTCTTTTGATCTGAACTGTTCATCGTTCACGTTTCACTTCCATAGAAGGCTACACTTCAAATACCTTCAGAAAATACTTCATAACACTCAAATATACATTCGATGTTAACAAATTTCTCTTTTTCACAAATTCTCGACATTTCCAGTCTACATTTTATATCCGCTCTACTTCTGCCGTCAGCAGTTACTCAACTACCCAGTTACCAAGACTTATCTACTTTTTTTCGTTTCTCAATCTAATTCCCTCAAAGTCACCTTATTTAATTCGACTGCATTCAATTAACCCTCCTCCTGATTTTATTGATGTTCATCTTATCTCCTCTTTTCAAGGCAAAGTTCAATCCATTTAGCTGCTGTTCCAACTACTTTCCTGTCTCGGACAGAATTACAATATCATCGGCAAAGCTCAAAGTTTTTATTTCTCCTCCCTTCATATGCTTTCGTTTTTGCTTGCTCAATGTACAGGTTGGATAACATTGGGAATAAGCTACAACCGCGTGTCACTTCCTTCTCAATAACTGCTTCTCTTTCATGCCCCTCATTCGGTCTCCTGTTGTCATGTGTAAATAAAAATTTGCTGACATCAGGATATGATTTTCTTGAAAGAAGATTCCTGCGGAATTGGTCGGATCTTGCGTGGTCCCATGTATTTTCTTCTAAGGCAATGCAGCTACTGTTTAACACTTTTATGTGATGGTAACGATGTTACTAAGTCGTAGCTTCGATTGAGGAGCAGTCCTACTCCCTCACCCTAAACTGATGAAACTGTAGTATCTTTCCTCTTGAACCCATTTTTGGACTTACAAAATGTTTTTGCACTTCATTTGCTGCTTCATCTGGAACACAAGGAAGGCTACCTTCGGCTAAAACTGTTATTTGAAGTGGATAGTCTTCCTTTCCATTTATTCTTTTAACGTTCACACAGTCCAGTAAGTTACGCCGTAGAGTCCACTACATCCTAATGCTCGTTGTAAATGAATAAAGGCTTACCTCCGGTGGCCTAATTAAACTTCATTTTCGCAGCACTTAAAACAGAGATCAACTGCTGTACTGAACTCTGTGAGAAAGCCAAGCACCACAGCCGTCTGTCAATGGACTGGTGTGCTGGCAGAAAGTGACCTTTCCCAGTAGTAAGTCGCCGGTATCGACGGACAGGGCGGTATATCCTACATCTGGAACATGCTGTTCCGAGATCCACTGCCTGAAGTGTCCTGGGCTCCGTAGGCACGTCAACACATTCCATCTCTGCACCAATGTCACTCGGTACAAATGCCACAAACTCTTTTATAGCCGTAACTCTACGGTTATTTGGAAAATTTTTATTGGATTCGACATCGCCTGAATTTTTGACTATTTTTATTTCCTGCAAACTGTACAGTAGTGATTACAGCTTGCAAATGGTATCCCTTACTCATAGTATTTTATGATTTTGCATGGCACCACACTTTATTTTTAAGTGCACTTCCTCCATACCCATTGCAGCTGTTGCCACGAATTACATGAACGCCAGAAAACACGTACAGTTCGTTTGTCAGAAGTTATGTTTCACATAAAGAAGCAGTCATAAGTTGTTGTTGTTGTTGTTGTGGTCTTCAGTCCTGAGACTGGTTTGATGCAGCTCTCCATGCTACTCTATCCTGTGCAAGCTTCTTCATCTCCCAGTACCTACTGCAACCTACATCCTTCTGAATCTGCTTAGTGTATTCATCTCTTGGTCTCCCCCTATGATTTTTACCCTCCACGCTGCCCTCCAATACTAAATTGGTGATCCCTTGATGCCTCAGAACATGTCCTACCAACCGATCCCTTCTTCTGGTCAAGTTGTGCCACAAACTTCTCTTCTCCCCAATCCTATTCAATACTTCCTCATTAGTTATGTGATCTACCCATATAATCTTCAGCATTCTTCTGTAGCACCACATTTCAAAAGCTTCTATTCTCTTCTTGTCCAAACTATTTACCGTCCATGTTTCACTTCCATACAAGGCTACACTCCATACAAATACTTTCAGAAATAGCTTCCTGACACTTAAATCTATACTCGATGTTAACAAATTTCTCTTCTTCAGAAACGCTTTCCTTGCCACTGCCAGTCTACATTTTATATCCTCTCTACTTCGTCCATCATCAGTTATTTTGCTCCCCAAATAGCAAAACTCCTTTACTACTTTAAGTGTCTCATTTCCTAATCTAATACCCTCAGCATCACCCGACTTAACTCGACTACATTCCATTATCCTCGTTTTGCTTTTGTTGATGTTCATCTTATATCCTCCTTTCAAGACACTGTCCATTCCATTCAACTGCTCTTCCAAGTCCTTTGCTGTCTCTGACAGAATTACAATGTCATCGGCGAACCTCAAAGTTTTTATTTCTCCTCAATGGATTTTAATACCTAATCCGAATGTTTCTTTTGCTTCCTTTACTGCTTGCTCAATATACAGATTGAATAACATTGGGGAGAGGCTACAACCCTGTCTTACTCCCTTCCCAATCACTGCTTCCCTTTCATGTCCCTCAACTCTCATAACTACCATCTGGTTTCTGTACAAGTTGTAAATAGCCTTTCGCTCCCTTTATTTTACCCCTGCCACCTTTAGAATTTGAAAGAGAGTATTCCAGTCAACATTGTCAAAAGCTTTCTCTAAGTCTACAAATGCTAGAAACGTAGGTTTGCGTTTCCTTAACCTTTCTTCTAAGATAGGTTGTAAGGTCATTATTGCCTCACGTGTTCCAGTATTTCTACGGAATCCAAACTGATCTTCCCCGAGGTCGGCTTCTCCTAGTTTTTCCATTCGTCTGTAAAGATTTCGTGTTAGTATTTTGCAGCTGTGGCTTATTAAACTGATTGTTCGGTAATTTTCACATCTGTCAACACCTGCTTTCTTTGCGATTGGAATTATTATATTCTTCTTGAAGTGTGAGGGTATTTCGCCTGTTTCATACATCTTGCTCACCAGTCATAAATATGCTAACATAAAAATTTCTATATTTATGGAAAAGCAAGCCGATATAAATACAACAGGTACAAAATAAAATTGAGTCTTCTGCTAAACACACACTCATGAAGGGCAACTCAAGCGTATTTCCACTACCAGAGAACTCAAATATTTTTTATCTCTGGACATAAGGATTAGATCAGATAACAGCTATTATTTAGTTTTAATCCCCTTTTTCTGAATCATTACGGTTACTCTTTTGGACATTGACTGTAGATATTTTAGGTGACTTCTGGGTGAATATTTCTCCACTCCGTTTGAAGAAGTTCTTTAGATGGTCTTCACTTCTGATGTGACTTTCCCTAGTACGATGTTAGACTTCATTTAAGAACTTATGCATAGGATTTATATTTGGCAATTGGAGCGATGTTAAAAATTATGGGAAGTGCTGTACACGACCCAAAGCTTCACAGTTCCAGCAGTATTCTTTGGATCATGGTATTGCAGGATGGAATAACCATTTCCTAATACCAGCCTCTTTACAGTCTTCTTATGATTGTTTTCAAGAATAGTCTTGCATCCCAACTCGTCCATGAACCCATCTAAAACACCAGTTCCCCCAACGCTTCATGAAGCCATACATCCCGATATCATCACATTGCTGCCTCTATGTTGCACTGTACCCATGTTCTGCGATAACCATTCTGTATTTGGTAGCCTCCACACTGTAACACCTCCATCACCCTTGTACAAGCAGGATTTTCTCTCGCCGTATAGGAGAAACGTGATCCCAGAATTCCGTTGGTTTCACTACATACTGGTTAGCAAATTCTAGATTTTTTTCTGATACACACGATTGAAATATGTCCTCCTAGGAACACTGACATTATAACCGGCAGTATTTGAAACCCATTCAAATGTTCTTGGGTGAACCACAGGACCAGAATATCGTTCAAGAATTTCTCTGTCAGATGCCGTTACCCTTGGGATTCTACTTCGCCATTTTTGTTATTGGCTTCTGTCTCTAGTAGTAAATTTAAAATGAAAGCAGCTGCGCGGGATAGCCACGGTCTAGGGCGCCATGTCACGGTCCGTGCGGTCCCCCCGTTGGAGGTTCGAGTCCTCCCTCAGGCACGGGTGTGTGTGTGTTGTCCATAGCGTAAGATAGTTTAAGTTAGATTCAGTAGTGTGTAAGCATAGGGACCGATGACCTCAGCAGTTTGGTCCCATAAGACCTTACCACAAATTTCCAGGTTTCCAAAAATTAACGCTACGTATCGACCTATTCACAACACTATCAGCCTGTTTCAAGCTCTAGGTGATGGAGAGCACCGTAGTTTTGCTTCTGTTGACTACACTGGCGATTTCAGAGCGGGATTTGTGTTGTCTGTATAGATTAATTGCAGTATTTCCCTCTTCCACCGTTGTCTCCTTACCTTTATGCCCCATTTCTTGTGAACGCTTAGTAGCTCACCACAACTGCGAGCGACTGCTGTGGAGCACACCATGAATACCAGAGGCTATCATTTTTTGTCGGTCAATTTCGGTTGAAAAAAATGCGGGATTTTGTGTGGGAGATCGAGGAATAGCCCCACTTCAGCCCTGTAGTTTCGTGCAGTTGCGATAGATGGCGGCGCTATACGTAGTCGTAAGAAATGGTTCAAATGACTCTGAGCACTTTGGGACTTAACTTCTGAGGTCATCAGTCCCCTAGACTTACAGCTACTTAAGCCTAACCAACCTGAGGACATCACACACATCCGTGCCCGAGGCAGGATTCGAACCTGCGACCGTAGCAGCAGCGCGGTTCCGGATTGAAGCGCCTAGAGCAGCTCGGCCATGGCGGCCGGCGATGCGTAGTCTTAAAAATGGGGTCTGTGATGGAGCTGTATTCCAGGCAGAAAGCTGTCGCTGAGTTTCTTTTCGCGGAAAACTAGAGCAACGGAGATTTTCAGAAGCAGTATCTGTTAAAAACAGTCTCGGTTGCAATTTTAGTTTTTTATTTTTCAACGACGCGTTTCGCCTTATTTAGGCATCTTCAGGTTATCTACATGGAAAACAGAGAACAAATACATCTATTTAAGAATCGCGATCGCGTTGTGCAGAATGTCTACGGAGCCATATAGTGAACAAAAGCACCGTGAGTTGTTGGGCGAGACGTCTTGTCAACATCGCAATAAGATCGCGGAAACCCGTCCTTCCTCGCGCGTTCCGACAAGGCGTAGTCAGCTGTGACTGCTGAAATGTTGGAATGTGCGGCCACTCTCATTCGAGGTGACCAACGGATCACAACCAAACATCTCGGTGCTCAACTGGACGTCTCCGTTGAGAGTGCTGACACACCTTCCCACCAGTGGGGTAATCAGAGGTGTGTGCCCGCTGTATTGTTCGCCTCCTGACAGAAGAAGGTGAAGAGCAACGGAGGAGCATCTGGGCTGAATTGCTTACGCGTTACGAGGGTGATAGTGACAATTTTTGCCGAACATCTTCACCAGCGTTGAAACATGGGTTCATCAGTTCGAACCGGAAACAAAACGAAAATCCATAGAGTGGGGCCACACCACCTCTCCTCCGAAGAAAAAGTTCAAAGCCACACCCTCAGCCGGTAAAGTCGTGGCGACAGTCTTCTGTTTGATGTCCTTCCTCATGGTACCCGACTTCAGCGTGTTCGTCCTCACAAAAAGTCAAACGAACATCTCATTCTCCACGACAACGCAAGACCTCACTCAAGTCTGCGCACCCGAGAGCAGCTCACAAAATTTCATTGCACTGTTCTTCCTCATCCACCCTACAGCCCGATATCATACCTGTAGATTTCCTTGTGTTTGGCCCAATGAATGATGCACTCCACAGGAAGCAGTACACGGATGATGGGGAGGTTATTGATGCTGCAAGACGTTGACTCCGACGTCTAACCAGCAGAGTGGTACCAGGCGGGAATGCAGGCTCTTCCAGTAAGGTGGCGATTCACTGAATAGCGATTATGCTGAAAAGTAGGTTTCTGTAGCCAAAAGTTTGGGAGGTAATATAGTGTACTGGAATCCTGAATAAAATCTCCTATCAGAAGAAAAGGTGTTCAATTATTAATTGAACACTCCTCGTTTTATATTTTTCGAACACTTCTATCGGCCTCTTGTACCTGTTGTGCTCATCGCATTATAAACACATGGACAACATGTGAAGAAGGTAACTGTGCAACATCTCACCCGTAGTGTAATGTGTAGTGTGGTCAATCCTCTCTGACTGTGCACGTAACGCTATATCTACCGTGTCCTCTGGTATGGACAGAGGCGGGTGTTCCAGGCTCTGAGTGACCTTCGCTCGGGCAGCCTGTGGAGCGGGCTCCGCGAGGCAACGCTGGGTGTCGCGAACACCTGTTGGGGCAGACACCGGGTACCGGCCACCAGCGGCAGCCAGCTGATCACTGCGGCCTTGGCCAATGCCGACTCTAGCTTGCGCATGCGCAGCTGCCGCTCCCGTCGCTCACGCCTCCCCCACGCGGTGCTTGCTCTACGAACTATGGTGTATGACGTCACCGCCTCAATTTTGGACGAACAGGACGCCAACGTCATCCTACGCGCTGAGTGCTTATCGAAACAAAGGTAACGTCGTGTCCTCATGGGGAAGAGTGCTGGGCCCCAGTGTACGTAGTGTACAGGGTGCACTCGTACTGAAAGTATGAACTTTTGAACATGGTTAGACGAAAGTGTTCACATCCGGAATCCTTGTTTTCCAGTGACTTTTTACGCGGTAACTGACTCTATTTCTTACAGCAATTATCTCTGAAGACTGTAAAACCTTGATAATATCTACACACAGTTTCAAAAGTGTGTAAAACAGATTGCTTTCTAACGGTTCCCTGACTGCAATTGGACTCTATCACGAGTAATGAAACAGATTACGCAAACTTATAAAACAATGAGAAATGCAAGAACGCTTCAGGACATGCTTCAGTGGACTTTAACCGTTAGGGCAAGAAAGAAAGAATGAATTCATTGTTGGTGGTAATAACTATCATCCTCCTTTACCTTGTCTGCATTACTGCAGATGACGTGTCACTGAGCACAATTGTTCTGTGCATGCAGTACACGTGAGGCGCCTAGTTGTTTCCGCTGCACTGTGTGAAATACGAAGGTTCTGTTGTATTTCACTAACCTGCTGTCTTCAAGTTGATGTCCCCAGTGCAGAAAACAGCACGCAGGTCGTAGGTTCTGTATCTTGAGGCTGAAACTGACGTTTAGCGAGGTTCTGTTCTGAAATAATGTATCACTTCTTTGGGATGCCACTCGCGTATTTTAATATAGCCACACGAGAAGACTACATGATCTTAATACGACACCTTTGATACAGCAAAGTACAAGGTCAAACACGAAAACGCATCTTTACACTATTTGTGACACGTGTCTGTGCCTCATGAGTACCGGAGTGAATCTTTTAATACTGAATACTGGCACACACATCCTGCCACAGACAACATGACTGTACATCTCGACTGTCTAATCCAGAGTGACGAACAGCCCGAAACACTTCGCGCGCCATACCAGAAAAGGCGTGACCCGAACGCTTCCGAAGTGCTTCGTCTGCAATTTCGTCAGTCTTTTGTTTTTTATTTAAATGGTTTTTAATAATTCTAAAATGACTGATTTATAGTCCGCTGTTGAGAGATATGTATATTAAAAAGTGAAGTCATTCTACTGAGTAGTTTAACTAATAATAATAACTATACTTCAACGCTTTGGCGCCCTTGCTCCGAACACAGCAGCCAATCACACAGCAGGAGCATTATGCAGGCGGTCTTTCTCACGGGAATGGTACCGAATCTAACATCTGTCAGGTACCTCACACTACATTTCGTCATCTATATACTTCTTGCATCTCCACTGCTCTAGGAACAGCTTCTTGGAGCCTAATATGATGGCTGACTAAGCCAGAAATATTACACCGTAGTGGGTTGAGTTGATTTAGGGAGGAGGAGACCAAACTGCGAGGTCTTCGGTCTCATCGTAGTAGGGAAGGAAGTCGGCCGTGCCCTTTCAAAGGAACCATCCCGGCATTTGCCTGAAGCTATTTAGGCAAACCACGGAAAACCTAAATCAGGATGGCTGGATACGTGATTGAACCGTCGTCCTCCCGAATGCAAGTCCAGTGTGCTAACCACTGCTCCACCTCGCTCGGTTGGCCATAGCAGCAACATAAATACTCGATGGATAACAAAGCACCTTTTGTGTTATAATATAGGTATTCACTAACCCACACGCATATCGTGCTTTTACAAGCGTCTTCAGTGGGTGTTGGTGATTTTTAGCATGTCCGGAAGAATTTGGTGTGTGCTCTCATGTGGTGAAAGACACATTTTCTACTGTCTTAAGAAAATTCTCTGTATATTTCCAGTGAAATGATTAATTTTCTTGCTTTACCGAATCTTAAGTGTTTGTGAAGTGATATAAAGACTTTACTGATGACAAAGAGATCAATTAAGATATTTGACTCTAAAAAGTTGACTGTATTGATAATGAAACTCTTTATTTGGCAGCAACGTGAGGAAACCCTCACAACACACAACAAATTTAAATTTTAAATAACCTTTCAGCTTTGTAGAGAAGGTCATGATGCTTAAGCTTCTCTCTACAATATAAGTAGATCATGTCGTTTTGAATATTATTTCACAAAAGCATGCATAAAGTTGAATGACACAAAATAAGAAGTTTCTTTCTAGAACATATTGGAATATGTAGATTGCTAGCGACTGGTCTGAATTCACACGTCTAGCATTAAGCATATATGGCCGGATGACTTGACTGGCGAAGCGGTGATAAATTATACAGGCCGAGGCATTTGAAACTGTATGTCGGAATATTTGGCGAAATACACATCGGATTAAAACGAGCTTCGTCAACCTTTCTCTGAGCTTCAAAGTATGCGTCAATGATAGACCCTCTCTGCAATGGTGGGACAATTACGACGAGATGTGCACAGTCCAAATCATTGAAGTAACATTCACAGTCTGACCGCGGACTGAGGGAAATATGTGGTAATAAACTTTGTTCACCTCGAAGAGGGACATCCACGCGCGCTACCCCCAGGAGCGGGAGGGTGACTTGGAAACCTTAAATAGAAATCCCTATTTTTTATCGCAGATTTGGATTCTCCGTGAAAAAACATGTACTTTTTGTATGAAACATTTCTTCCGTTTCATGATAGATGGCGCTGTAATCGGCAAACATGGAAATGACAGTTGTTGCAAAACGGTACTATCTCAAATAAATATATTTTTGATGATGCTATCACGTGACACCTCCCACAATCTAATGAAGCACGGACTGATCATGCCCTCAGTCCGCTGTCAGACCGTGCATGTTACTTCAATGCCTCGGACTGTGCGCATCTCGTCGTAATTGTTCCACCACGTTAACGATTGCAGAGAGGGTCGATATCATTGCCGCGTGCTTTGAGCTCATAGAAATGTTGGCGAAGCTCGTCAAAGGTATTCCTCGATAGGAATGTTCCGTCTGCAGCGACGTTTCACAGTATTGTCCGTCTGCTTACTGAAACGGGAGGTGTTAAACTTGGAGAAAGAGTTCGACCGCGGCCTGTGACAAACGAAACTCAGTGAATGTCTTAGCTGCGGCTGCTGCAAATCCTCACATTAGTTTTCGGCAAATTGCGCTAGGTTCAGGAATTTCGCAAAGAAATAATCTACGCGTACTGAATCCACACAAATGGCATCCGTTTCATTTATCGCCGCATCAAGAGCTGTATGGTGACGATTTTCACAGTTGCCTAAATTTCTGCTACTGTATATAGGAACAACTGGCAGTCAATAATAATTTCATTTCAAAGATACGTCTCGCTGATGACTCAAATTTTACGAAAAGTGGTCAGGTGAATCGACATAATATACATTATTTGTCAGTGGAGAACCCCAACTGGTTAGGGAAAGTTGAACATCAACGCCCATGGAGTATCCAACGTTTGGTGCGTTATTTTAGGTACGCAGGTAACTGGCCCATACTTCATAGAACGTAATCTGACTGGTCAAATGTACAGTGACATTGTGAATATTGTTTTACCCATACTAATGGACGATGTTCCACTTCAAAGAAGACTGGATATGTGGATTCAGCACGATGGATGCCAAGCGCTTTATTCACGACTAGCTCGAGAAGTTTTGAATCGAAACTGTCTGGGTCGATGGACTGGGCGAGGAGGTCCTCAAACGTGGCCCGCGCGTTCACCCGATTTGACTTCCGCCGAATTTTTCCTGTGGGGATGGCTAAAAGAGAGAGCTTACATGGATGTACCAACAACCCCTGAAGATATGCGGCAACGAATTCACAATGAATGTGCAAACATTAGCGCAGAGACACTAATACATGTCGGTTTGTCGTTCAGACACACAGTTGCAACGTGCATTAGAAACAACGGAGAACATTTCAAACATTTTCTGCACTGGAACGTTTGTGAGAGGCAAGGAGACTCACAGTAACCAAGCATCCAGAGAGAGTGAGAGGCAAGGGGAATCACCAAAATCAAGCACCCCTGAGGGAACACATTACTACTAGATCCACCTCGTTGTTCTTGGGCAACGCAAAATGCAGTCTGAAAATGCATTGCAGACGGACAGACGGTGTCACATGAAGCATATTCCCAAATATTAAATAATGTACTTTGATTCTCCTAATCGGATGTGTATTTTTGTGAGATATTACTGTTTTGCTACGGTTGTCACCGCATTTTTCAGTGTGCCGATTACAGCGCCATGAAGCAAAAGAAATGTTTCATACAAAAGTTACGTATTTTTTCACGAAAAATCCAAATCTACAATAAAAGATAAGGGTTTCCTATTTAAGATTTCAAAGTCACCCCCTCCCTCCCGCTCCCGGGGGGGTGGTGCAGGAATGGTTCAAATGGCTCTGAGCACTATGGGACTTAACATCTGAGGTCATCAGTCCCCTAGAACCTAGAACCTAGAACTACTTAAACCTACTTAACCTAAGGACACCACACACAGCCATTCCCGAGGCACGATTCGAACCTGTGACCATAGCGGTCGTGCGGTTCCAGAATGAAGCCCCTAGAACCGCTCGGCCACAGCGGCCTGCGGTGGTGCAGGAGGGTCGAGCGTTATGTTAATGGATGTCTATTTTCTGGGTGAACATCGTTTATTACCACTTTTTTAATCCATTGTGTATTTTGCAAACTATTTCGACAAACTGTTTTATATGTCTCACCCTACATATACGAATCTTACTTGTGAGTCACTCTATCTATTAGTGAAAACTACAAAAAATCCCTAAGGTAATTCCTGAGATAAGCCTTCACATACTGACAGAAAAACGAGGCCGGGGATTTTGTACTGAGATTACAAGCACGGGACAGAATGCTAAGATATCTATAAACATAACGAGGAATAACTTTCAAGGGCGCAGAGTTATGTAGGGCAAAATTGTGTGGTTAGGCAGAGGATGTTTTGTTCCGCCTGAAAAGCGAGACAAAAAATTTAAACCAAAATAATTGCTACCATTGTTGGACAGCCAATTCTGGCTAACAGAGAGACGTTCATTAACATGGCGGTAGACATGAAACTTGGCCGTAACATTGCAGATGGCTTAAGTTAACGCTAACATCGTCAGTTCTGACGTGAATCTTTGTGAGGCTAATATTTGTATTTACAAGTTGGAGTGTATAGTCACCCTAGTCAGTTGAGTCAGTCACATGATGTGTATTCGGGCATTTTGATACTTGGATGGATGAATCGAATAAAAGAGACTTGCCTCTCATTGCTAAGATTCTCTAAAGCTCTAATGAGATTCCTCATTCAGTACGTTTGTATTTCAGAGAACATGGCCTACTGCTGTGCATAAATCAAAATGTCCCACCTTACCTTCATATCAAAGACTCCATGTCTTTTCCCAGAGTAATTCCAATCTCCTCCTCCTCCTCCTCCTCCTCCTCCTCCTCCAACCATAACCTACCCTACCCATCCCAAATCAAGTTAAATGTCCAACTTAACCTTTAGTTACCTAGTTGGCATCCAACTCACCTGATGCCTACAGCCGTTACCGACTTCAGTCACATAATCTCACATATTTGTCCACATAACATCTTTTTCAATACGTTACCCCAGGATTTTTGCCGAATTGAGTTCCAAGGAACACTGATGTTGATGATACCGATTACTCTATCCAAATTTTACTAAAATTTCTGTGTTAATAGTTATGATTTAAAATTGAAATAATCGCGGAATAAAGATTTTCTCCCTTTTAAAAATTTTATTAAACCTCAAAATATACAATGTGTTCAACAAAGTACCACGATTTTAAAGTGTACCATCAGAGGAAAAGTTTGGCAACACCTGCTTCACACAAAATTCCTACCTGCAGTTAGCAGGAGCTGTCATCATAAGCACTCTTCCGCCCTCCCACAGTAGTAGATTCCGTTGACTAACTGCTTTGGAAAGTGCAGTGCCCCATAGTGACAGATTATTATGATGACTCTACTGATTGCAGAAATAGTTAAGTTTTCTGCCAAAATGTTTCACAAGAAACAACAGGAAAGAAAGTTTTGTCCAGCTTGTAGTCGTAAACACCAATTTCTGTTTGACGTATATTTTTGAAAGTTGCACTGAGTAACTATAGAAACTTGACCGCAAGTAACCACAAACAAAGGAGGATGCGAGTTTCACATTTTGTGTGGAAGTGTCGCACGAAAATACAGGTCAAGAATCTGCTTCATCTTCTTCCTGGTATTTTCCCACAGTCTCTGGGTTTGTTGTTGTTTACATCTACACAGTTACTGATTTTAACTCTGTGGCAGGACGTCGTTCCTCCCACGTTACCCGCCGGTTAAATTTAGCGTGGAAAATCGGATCCATTACTTGTGTGTTAACTATTTAGACATCGTTCTACACTCACAGAACGAGAATGTACAAGTGACTGTTATTAACATTTAATAGCCAGCGAAGTGACGTAGATGGGACTGAAACAAGTAAGTTAATATAAGACACATGGTGCCGCAAATGTTGGGAAATACCCCAAAAGTGGATGACAAGTGTTGAACGAGGCCCACGAGAAAGACAAGTCAGAGTGCGTGACACTGCAGGTTTACGAAAATGGCTCTGAGCACTGTCGGATTTAACATCTGAGGTCATCAGTCCCCTAGAACTTAGAACTACTTAAACCTAACTAACCTAAGGACATCACACATACCTATGCCCGAGGCAGGATTCGAACCTGCGACCGTAGCGGTCGCGCGGTTCCAGACTGTAGCGCCTAGAACCGCTCGGCACACAGGCCGGCTGCAGGTTTACGAGCGCCAGCAGCCGTCTCCGGCGGGTAGCAAGTCACTATTTCAGACGACATTAATAGTTCTTGACTGCGTGTTTAAATGCATGCATGTTCTCGACAGCACGCAACAAAATTAAGAGCTTCAGTGGATACCTTTTCAATTGAATGTTGATTTTCCGTGGGCATTTGTGAAGTGTGGCGGACAAGCCTACTAGTGACGTCACAAGTCCGTTGTAGGGCCCGTATATCTCTTTGGCCACGGTGATGAACAAGTGACATCACCAGATGACGTAGCTCGTCGCACGTGTAGTAGGGTTTGTCGATCCTACCCTCGACGACAGGGGGCACTGCGACACAACCTCCGCTAGGATACTCTGCATTCGTTCTTTCATTATCCGATGTGATACAGTAGCGTTGGCGGTAGTGGTAATACAAGACCATAATGACTCGATTTACATTAACGAAACCAGCGTAATCCAGTGGAGCAATGTGTAGTTACGCCTCTTACCAGCGAGAGTAGGATCGACAAGCACAACCGCTCCGCGTGCTGCGAGGTACGTCATCTGGTGACGTCACATGTTCAACATTTTTTCATCCATTTTTGGGGTACTTTTCGCATTTGCGGTCCCAAGTGTCTTACATTAAGGTACTTGTCCCAGCTATATCTACGTCGCTTCGGAGGTTTTTAAACGTCAATAAGAATCATATTTCATAGGATAACAGCACATGCACCCTTTCACTGATTCCTAAGCTTCGACAGGAAACCAGCCAAGTCGCTGAAACTAGAGAAATATAGTTACGAGGAACTCAATTAGAGATATAGTATTTCCATCCCCTTCATCTTTTATGACGACCGCGACTTTTCACAGCGAATGCTTGCCGCTAAAATATTGGAAGCGTCGGAGAGACATACTGATCCATGGTTGTTCAGCAGACAATCTCATATCGTAATAGTATACTCGAGGGCCGTCGTCGGAAGCCAGCGTAACGGGTCTCCTATGTGGGGGCCGGGACTAATTAACTGTCCATCTGTTCCCACACTTGTAAATCCATGCTATCCCTCAGCGACTCTTCAGATCTCACTAACCGTATTACTCACTAGAACAAATAAGACGGGCGTATGAACGCCAAAGTAGCGTCTGGTGCACCGCAGGATTGTGTGACAGGGCCGGCGAATTTCAGGACATACTGATAACGCACATGTTGAGCTAAATCCTCGTACTGTTTGCAGACGCACAGACACGTGACAGCTTCAGAAATATTTCACAAAGTGCATAGATTCTTGCAGACGATCAAACCCTGGTAAAAGATTGGCAGCTGATCCAGAACGTAAATAAATGTTACGTACTCCGCTTAACAAAGCGATAGATGAGATATCGTTTGAATTCACGACCGGCGATAATTCATTATGTCACCACCTTCAGGCAAAAGCAAGTTTATTTCATCCCCCCTTCTTCCTCCGTCGCTCATATCTTTCTATATCTTTCTACTATGCACGAATCATAGCTTGATGAACTTCTGCATCCATAAATTTGTGGCAACAACTGTAGAACAGTGGCACACGGACGTAGAACGGTCTTTGACGCGAAAGTACTTCGTGGTTGTGACAGTAAACTTAGCCGGCCGTTGTGGCCGAGCGATTCTAGGCACTTCAGTTCGGAACCGCGCTCCTGCTACGGTCGCAGGTTCGAATCCTGCCTCGGGCATGGATGTGTGTGATGTCCTTAGGTTAAGTTAGGTTTAAGTAATTCTAAGTCTAGGGAACCGATGACCTCAGATGTTAAGTCCCATAGTGCTTAGAGCCATTTGAACCATTTGAACAGTAATCTTAGGTTGTTGATTCCAGCCCTACATGCTTAAGCCGTCCTCACACGAACAGAGCACGTGTTTCTCAGCGTGAAGCAAGCCAAACTTGGTTTCCATCGTGGTTGGTGCACGCATAGAAACGACTGGCTCATAGCACGAGACGCGATTCTCATCGTCATTTGCGACTACAGCGCTCTTCAGCGGGGAGGTTGGTTGTATTTGGCGCGCAAATCTCACACTCCTTTCACGTAAATAGACGCGAGAGAAACTGGTACGTTAACTCTAGCGAAATGCCCATTTGCTCCCTCCTTCATATGCTAGTAGCGTTGTCTGTAGTATACATGAATAAAAACTGCAGTATCCATGAATAATATACGTACATATAAAGGGAGAAGTTCCAATCACTAAGGACACCGGCCTAAGCTTGCAATATAAATAATGCGACGCAAATTTTCAATAGCCTTACGCATAAGTTAAATATTATTCCAGCCGGCCAAATGGGAACCCGCAATGAGGCTGTTTTCAAACTCTGACTCACGCCACAACTCGACATCTCCGTATCCTTCGCTGCTATCACTTAATATCTGAAGCTGTTCACGCCCCCTTATATGATGTTGAGGTTTTTATGTTGGTAACGCCACGTAGCGCTCTGTATGAAAATCGCTGACTTCGCTATGTGCACTCTGTGCCTAGTTGGACTCATTGTCGTTGGGCAGTTGGATGTGAACAGCGCGTAGCGTTATGCAGTTGGAGGTGAGCCGCCAGCAGTGGTGGATGTGGGGAGAGAGATGGCAGAATTTTGAGAGCGGACGATCTGGACGTGTGTCCGTCAGAAAAAGACTGGATGTCATGAACTGATATATATATTATGACTTTTGAACACTATTAAGGTAAATACATTGCTGGTTCTCTATCAAAATCTTTCATTTGCTAACTATGCCTATCAGTAGTTAGTGCCTTCAGTTGTTAGAATCTCTTATTTAGCTGGCAGTATTGGCGCTCGCTGTATTTCAGTAGTTCGAGTAACGAAGATTTTTGTGAGGTGATTCATGAAAGGTACAGGTTATTGTTAGTCAGGGCCATTCTTTTTTAGGGATTATTGAAAGACTGCGTTGCTCTAAAAATATTGTGTGTTAGTTTAGTGATGATCAGTAATGAGAAAACTGTTTGAGTACGTTGAGTTTTGCTCAGGTGTTTGAAAATCAAATAACGTAGAAGTTGGCCAGCACAGTCACGCTTAAATTTTCAAAAGGGGACGTTTCAATATACTTTCAGGCATGGTAACAAGACCAGACGCGAACAACCCTGATTCACTCAGGCGGCTGTTGTGCCTAACACAGAGAACAGAAACTCTAAATATTGAAGAAAAACCGCAGGTGGTGTGTATGTGTACGAATTTACATACGAAGTCACACCCCTGTTCAGAAAAAAAAGAGAACACCTTGAACGATAGAGATAGGACGTTCATGTGCACAGGACATGTACACCAGTATGTTCTGCAGAAATGATAAGCATTTGAACCATATCGGCCCGACGTCGATATCGCGACGCAACATGACCTACCGGTAAAATATGCTTGCGGCTCTCGTCACTATAAACCGAAGATAATGAATCAGTATGACCTGCGCAGAAGTGCAAGATGCCCCGTAGACGTGCGTGACGACCTATGCCGCCAAATCAGTAAGTCTCAAAGAGGGCGCACTGTTGGCATGAGGTAATGTGATGCATCCATCAGGGAAGTTGACGCTTGTGTGGGTCTAGGTGTTTCGGCAGTGCAACAGCTGTGTCGAATGGCTCGCGGAAGGCCGTTGAACACGACCAGATGGGTCTCGTCGCACCAACTACACTCCTGGAAATTGAAATAAGAACACCGTGAATTCATTGTCCCAGGAAGGGGAAACTTTATTGACACATTCCTGGGGTCAGATACATCACATGATCACACTGACAGAACCACAGGCACATAGACACAGGCAACAGAGCATGCACAATGTCGGCACTAGTACAGTGTATATCCACCTTTCGCAGCAATGCAGGCTGCTATTCTCCCATGGAGACGATCGTAGAGATGCTGGATGTAGTCCTGTGGAACGGCTTGCCATGCCATTTCCACCTGACGCCTCAGTTGGACCAGCGTTCGTGCTGGACGTGCAGACCGCGTGAGACGACGCTTCATCCAGTCCCAAACATGCTCAATGGGGGACAGATCCGGAGATCTTGCTGGCCAGGGTAGTTGACTTACACCTTCTAGAGCACGTTGGGTGGCACGGGATACATGCGGACGTGCATTGTCCTGTTGGAACAGCAAGTTCCCTTGCCGGTCTAGGAATGGTAGAACGATGGGTTCGATGACGGTTTGGATGTACCGTGCACTATTCAGTGTCCCCTCGACGATCACCAGTGGTGTACGGCCAGTGTAGGAGATCGCTCCCCACACCATGATGCCGGGTGTTGGCCCTGTGTGCCTCGGTCGTATGCAGTCCTGATTGTGGCGCTCACCTGCACGGCGCCAAACACGCATTCGACCATCATTGGCACCAAGGCAGAAGCGACTCTCATCGCTGACGACGACACGTCTCCATTCGTCCCTCCATTCACGCCTGTCGCGACACCACTGGAGGCGGGCTGCACGATGTTGGGGCGTGAGCGGAAGACGGCCTAACGGTGTGCGGGACCGTAGCCCAGCTTCATGGAGACGGTTGCGAATGGTCCTCGCCGATACCCCAGGGGCAACAGTGTCCCTAATTTGCTGGGAAGTGGCGGTGCGGTCCCCTACGGCACTGCGTAGGATCCTACGGTCTTGGCGTGCATCCGTGCGTCGCTGCGGTCCGGTCCCAGGTCGACGGGCACGTGCACCTTCTGCCGACCACTGGCGACAACATCGATGTACTGTGGAGACCTCACGCCCCACGTGTTGAGCAATTTGGCGGTACGTCCACCCGGCCTCCCGCATGCCCACTATACGCCCTCGCTCAAAGTCCGTCAACTGCACATACGGTTCACGTCCACGCTGTCGCGGCATGCTACCAGTGATAAAGACTGCGATGGAGCTCCGTATGCCACGGCAAACTGGCTGACACTGACGGCGGCGGTGCACAAATGCTGCGCAGCTAGCGCCATTCGACGGCCAACACCGCGGTTCCTGGTGTGTCCGCTGTGCCGTGCGTGTGATCATTGCTTGTACAGCCCTCTCGCAGTGTCCGGAGCAAGTATGGTGGGTCTGACACACCGGTGTCAATGTGTTCTTTTTTCCATTTCCAGGAGTGTAGATTACCCCCTAGAAGATCGACACCTCATCCAAATGGCACTGTAGGGCAGATCTGAGTCCTTCTCAGCCCTGGCGCAACAGTGGAACAGCATAGAACATCGTACACTATCAGGGGTGATAGTTTGTCGCCGTTTATTACGGCATGGGTTACGTGCGCATCGTCCATTTCTCTGCCTAACTTTGGCGAGTGTGCAGAAAGATGCTAGAAGGCAGTGGTGTACGGAACGACATCACTGGGGACCGGGGGGGGGGGGGGGGGGGGCTGCATCATAGTGACTGCAAAAGCACAAGAAATACAGCGCCAACTCAAGATTTTATGGTATGGGGTGCTATTGGACACAATCACAAATCACAGTTCGTGTGTGACCAGGGCACCGTAACCAGTGCGACCTATGTGAATGACATCCTGCGATCCGTAGCCATCCCGTTTCTGCATAACACCCCAGACGCCATTTTTCAGCAAGAAGATGCACGACCACATGAGACCATTGGAACAGCGGAAAATTCCACGGGACTGGGAGAAGGCCCAGGTCACAGCAATCTATAAAAAGGGTGGAAAATCGAATGCACATAATTACTGGCCAATTTCACTGACATCGATTTGTTGTAGAATCATGGAACATATTTTGTGTTCGGACATAATGACCTTTCTAGACTCTGAGCTCATCTGCAGAAACCAGCACGGTTTTAGGAAACAGCGGTCATGCGAGACACAACTGGCCCTCTTTGTGCATGATATACAGCAGGCTCTAGATGCCGGCTTCCAGGTTTCGAAAGGCGTTCGACTCAGTTCCGCACTGTCGCTTGCAACAAAAAGTGCGCGATTACGGTCTATCCGATGACATATGCGGTTGGATAGAAAGTTTTCTGACAGAGAGCAGTATGTCGTCCTGAATGGCGAGACTTCAACTGAAACAAGCGTAACTTCAGGTGTGCCCCAGGGCAGCGTAATAGGTCCGCTGCTTTTTAAGATTTACATAAACGATCTGGTTGATGGTACTGACAGCGGCATTAGACTGTTTTTCGATGATGCTGTAGTCTACAGGAAAGTAGTATCACACGAAAGTTGTGAACAAATCAATGAGGATTTGAAGAAAATAAATGCGTGGTGTAATGACTGGCAATTATCTCTCAATATTAGTAAGTGTAACGTACTGCGTATAACAAAGCGAAAATCCCATTAATGTAAGAATACAAAATAAATGCCCAGTCTTTGGATGCGGTAACATACGTCAAGTATCTGGGTGTGACTATTAGAAATGATCTCAAATGGAAAGATCAGATTACACAAGTAAGGGGTAAGGCGAACTCTAGATTGCCGTTTATTGGTAGAATCCCGAAGCGATGCAGTCCTTCAACAAAGGAAATTGCTTACAGTACTTTGGTTCGCCCAATCTTAAAGATTGGGTCTGATTAAAGAGATTGAGAAGGTCCAAAGAAGAGCGGCAAGATTCGTGACAGGTACATTTAGCCATCGCGAGAGGGTTACAGATCTCATAGAAAGTTTGAAGTAGGACACACTTGCAGATAGGCGACGCGCTAAACGGATGGGGCTGTTCACTAAATTCCAAAATCTGTTCTTCGCCGAGGATGCAGAGCATGTATTATTACTATCAACTTTCAAATTGCGCAATGATTAGCATTCAAAGATAAGGGAAATTAGAGCTCGTACTGAGGCGATAAGAACAGAGTGGGGGGAGGGGGGAATACGATTTCGGTGCGAATGGTGCCCTCCGCCACACACCGCTTGGTGGCTAGCGGAGTGTGTATGTAGATACAGACGTAGGCCACATGACGCTGCACGAAAACGTGCCTTCTTGGTGTCACAGGATGTCAGCCTTTTGGCCTGGCCCACCGCATCACCAGACTTGTCGCCATCGAAAATGTGTGAGATATGGCGACCCAGTGCCAAACCTACACAGATGAACGTTGGAACCAGGTGAACGCCGCATGGTAGGCTATACCACAGGACGCCATTCTTGCCTTATACTCGTCGATGCCATCACGGATGGAACAAGCTATCAAGGCTCATGGCGGACCCTGTGCCTGATAGGCAACAGGAACACGCTGAACCGAAGTGACTTTAAACATTTCTGCAGATCATACTAATGTACATGTCCTCTGAATATGAAGTCCTACCTCTAGTCGTTCAAGGTTTACGGTTTTTTCTGAACATGATTACGCTTCGACGTCCGACCACGTTTTCTTGGTGCTTCACTTTTTTTGTCAGGCAGTGTATTTGTAATGGAATGACAGATTTTTGGATAAATAAGTAAATACTGAATTTCGAGCGAATCAGGCCGTGACGTAGACAGCAGTTATTCATTCCTTTGGTCAACTTTCACAAAATCGGACAAGCTCGCTTCTGAACCGAGAGGGCTCTTTTACTTCAAAGTGTGTAACAATGCTCAGGGTCATTTTGAACACTTAGCATGACAGTTGTGATAATACACACACGAACCGTATCTGAGTTACATACTTATTTACATTTGGTATATTAGGGAAGACGTTTGTGGAACCTTTTCTGCTGACGGCAGTACAGTGATTTGCGGCACCGTTATCTTAATACCATTTGATCAAGTCCCGTACATATTGTGTTGTTGAAGTTCTATTAGAAACTTCTTTCAAATACCGCAGAAAAAAGTCTATAGTCCCATTAGAAAAAGACAGTGCCGTAATTCGGCGACCTTAAAAGACAAAAATGGTTTGGGACAAACCTTACCTCGATATATTTATTCATTCTGGATATATTTGAGATGCCCTGCCTTAGCTGCCTCGCCCTGTTTACAGTTGATTGTGAAGATAGGAGCAGTGACTTCTTCAAAGTAAACGTTTCTCTCCAAGCACACATACGTAATGTAGGAGCAGTTTCTATAAGTATGTGTGAATAGATTAGTGCTAAGGTATACTATAGCTGTATAATACAGAGTGTTAAAAAGGTGTCCAATATCTTGAAAGGTGGCTGTAAAACCATACTTTAAGAGCTATGAGCATCTGTTCAACAGTAGTGAACATGAACAAGTGCTCAGCTCTTAAGGTACATTTTAGAGCCTAAGTTTGCTGGAGATTTTTATCTAGTTTTTGTCCAAACTGCCTCCTCCCAACACAAGGAATGTATAGAGTTTGCAGTAGAAGAGATGTGTTTCGCAGTATCGAAGATGAACAAGTGCTCATGGCTCTTAACATATGCATTTTGAGCCCATTTTTTTTTCCTTATTTTGGTGTGTGCTTCAACTCAAGTTTCGATACATTTTTTAACACAGTGCACATAACTGGACTCTTTCCACATCCCTCAAGGCTCTGCTTTGTGATGGAATTTGTTGAACAAATGACTGAATGAAAACACATTTGCGGTTATTGAAAAGAACACGCAAGTTCTGCATATTGCACATAATGTTAAAAATCTATACCTTCAAGATGTGCACAGTGGAATTCAGGAATTAGCAGGAAATGAAGTACGAGGTGGAACACAGAGGAAGATGGAGGAACGAAGAGGCTTAACTTTTACAATATGATGGGTACGAAAGGCTTGACTTTTAGAACTTGATGTATACGATTATGACGACGATGACAGTAACCACGGTGTACCCTAAAGAAAATAAAAAGCGAAGATTGAGCACTATTGGCAGAGAGGCCCCTAGGTCAACTTTCGTGGGCTTGTGGATGGCTTGTCATTGCACAATGCAGGCTGTCAGAGCTACGAGGCGGAGCTTACATCGGCTGGGATACAAGACGATTGCGGTCTGACATCTGAATAGGAGCCGAACACGGCTGCCGGCGCCTACGTCGATCTACAATAGTGTCAGCTGAATACAGTCGACGGAGAGCACGGCTCAGCGAAAGGAGCTTCCCAGCCGGTCGTGACGTTCTTAAGGCTTATAAATCCTCGGCCTTCCTTCTCTTCGCTTTGGGTTTTTGTTGCCTCATGTGTCTGAAACAGTATGCGAGTTTCAAGTCACGATGTCTTTTCACTCTCCGAAGACTTCAATGGAGAAGAAAGAAGGCTCTGAGAGAGTACTAAATGCGCTGTCAGGAGGTATCAATAGGTGTGTTGCAGCGCAAAAACTTTAGTCTTGTCAATTCTGGTGCTAAAATGCTTTGAGTTGCTAACGTCCAAAACTTCATCTTGCTGGGTTGAAAGCTCCTGGTGATTTTTTTTCTTCCATGTTTGCCACTTAAATTTGTTTCTTTAACTCCATCTGCAAAACACAATTTATTTCCTATTACCATTCTTTACCCAAATATGTTTCGTCACTGTATGTGATCCTCAGTTTCTCTAACTTCATTTCTGTAAAAATGTTATACATACTTCGTAGGTGGCTGTTTTCGGCCTGACAACTAGTGGTTGGTTAAAATTAATGTGCACCTATTCGCAGAGGTCCAGTGCGGGCTCTATGATATGGGAGTGAAACTTGGTAGATATGCTAAAGCGTTAACGTCGAACCGATGTACACTGGAAAAAATTAGTTTGTTTTGGCCACCAGATGCAGATCTAACACTGTGAATGCACGAAAAACGTACAGAAATGTTTCCATATTAATGAATTAGGAACGGAACGTGAGCAGAAAAGGTCGGACAAGTGAGAAAGGCATAATGTTGATTTGATTATTAACCGGAGCTTACACAATTTGTTCAACATCAGCAGGTCGGACAAGTGAGAAAGGCATAATGTTGATTTGATTATTAACCGGAGCTTACACAATTTGATCAACATCAGCACAGGAGACGTCGAGAAGATACTGTATCCGTAAAATTATGTGATCAATTTATGAAATTTCAGTCACCAACTTTCTCTTCCGAATGCGAAAATATTTTGTGGAGCTCAACCTACATAGGTAGGAATGATCATAAAAATAAAATAAGAGAAATCAGAGCTCGAACAGAAAGGTTTAGGTGTTCGTTTTTCCTGTGCGCTGTTCGGGAGTGGAATAGTAGAGAGATAGTATGATTGTGGTTCGATGAACCCTCTGTCAAGCACTTAACTGTGAATTGCAGAGTAGTCATGTAGATGTAGATGTAGATAATTAAGTTGGCTTTCTTATCCGGTTCTGGGTGTTTAACATTTTTTTGTCATGCATTGCAGTAAGTAAGGGCTGCATCTTTGCTCCATTGAAATCAATCTGTTGCTCTTTTGTAGCGTGGCAGGTATTAAACATGCATATGCTCTTTTGAGATATCCTAGAAGGAAAGTACGGAATGGTGGTTTGTCATACTTCTGGCAGGAGCGTCCGCTCAAATGTAATCAACAAAGGACATACACTATTGCTGAGATTTTTTTAACCTACACTAAATCCATAAATATTCGAAAACTGTAAGGAAAACCCATTCGCTTCTCTTAGCTCTAAAACCACTCTTAACGCCAGGAATTTCAGTTCAGTTTTTAAATACCTCCATCCATTAAGAAACATAAAATTTGAACAACATTTCATCGCTTGTTAACGTAATTGGTATCCAGAACCAGACAGAAACAATATCTCTTTTTCTTTCTGCGCATGTCAGAGTAAAAGAAAGCATTTCTTCTTAGCTGCCTAGGCTTGCCTCATTACTCAACTGCCCTCTTCACTTCCCTCTCCCCTTCTCAACCCCCCACCCTCCTCGTCTCCGCCCACTCTACTGTGTTTAGTGGTCCATTAGCGAGACATTGGAAGATACTTTGGCCTCTCCAATCCGCAGTCTACAGTGTCTGAAGAAACCAAAGCTGAACCCGCTAATGGGAAAGTAAAGCTCTTCAAATTGCAAGTGACTAACAAACCAAACTACCCGCAGAGCTCAGTCTAGGCACATTGCTTCAATGAAAGCAAGATTAAGATTTCATATCCAGTTGGTATACACACGTTGGTTGTGTACGTGCTATGACGTCTTCATAGGTACATACACGTAAATATTCCTCGACAGTTGTATCATGTACCGCAGCCACGATATGTGCTTTTTCAGTTAGTGGCAAAGAATCATTTTAAATAGAAATAATCATGATCATGTTGAGCTCCACAACTGACACACTAACATGAATGATAACCACCACAGTTATGTTAATACACATCTACTGAGTCACCGCCGGCTTCATTCTTTTAGAACACTATCAGGATACGGAGTTGTGCCAGTATCATGAAACAAAACGTCTGGTTAAAGGCAAAACGTTACCTATTACTACCAAATCTTTTGTTCCCTCATACTGACGCAATTCGGCAATGTAATGATTTTCTAAAACAATGAGACCTGTCCTGACAATAAATCTATATTAATACGGATGTGATGGTTTTGATTAATCACCAATATTTTAATTAGAACAGTATCACAGAGACTAATCTGAGTCACTGGCGCTTTTCCTTAGCTCGCACTGAACGTGAATTTCTCGCACACCAAAGAGCACCAAACTACTGGAGAAATGTAACTATTCAACTCGTACATTGGAAGGGAAAAAGAAAGGATGTGCGAACCTATACACCAGTATCCATAACTTGGGTCTGCTACACGATTATTCAGCATATTCTAACGTTGAATATAACGAGTTTTTTTTTTTTTTAGAGAGAAAAGAGCTGCTTCCCAAAAATCAGCATGGACTTACGAAGCATCACCCTTGCGAAGTACATATCATTCTTCACCTTGCAGTGACTGTTATTTATGAAAGTTTGCTTTCTGTTCTTTGTTTGCTTTAACAATAAACAAGTTTTAAAGAATTCTGCCATGAGCAAAATACAATTTCTTGTTCTTCTAAACACATACATGTTTCAGCGATGTTTTACCATCACCAGTGTGTTTCCATTTGTTTCCTTAACGGCACATGTTGCTGCTTACGTCGCCGTCTGTCTTTTAGAGTGGAGCCGAATTGCTAATACCTTTTATCACCCGAAGTTTTGTAGCTACGAGGTTGTCAAAATTCTTTCATCCATGTACCAAACTCTTGAACGTACCTCAAACAGCTATACGGTAAGAGGCGTGTTACATTGGCACAAACAACATTTGGCGTTAATAAGAACGAAGGTATGTCCAGTGATGACATTATCGAAACTTGTGTGGGTGGAGAACAGAAGAAACTGTTTTCCTCTAGATAGAAACCTTCATATTTACAACTCGTTCCTTTCATATAGAGTATCTTATGAACAATGGTTGTCGGCCAATTGGTAGAGTCGCGATTGCTCCAGGAAATATGATAGAAGCGATTCTCTACTTCATGTACCTAAACCATCCATCGTATTAGATGGGCGTAGGTCTGAACCTGTTTTGCTGAAAAGCAGATCCGTACTGTCGTTGACTGACTGTAGGGATATTCACGCTTACATGGGCAGAATTTCATTTGCTGTGATGGATGCAGCTTCCTATAAATGGAACGAGCACAATTGTCAGCTCTAGTGATGGTGAACAGCCTTCCACAGTTTTTTCATAGAGCTCTGGAAAAATAGCACTTACCTGTAGAGGAGAACGCGTATGTGATGCTTTTGCTACGCGTGATTCAGTACTGCTCGAAAGTTGGGTACCCCCTTAGCAGGATAAGATTAAAGAAAGATATCTGTGTGTGACGTGTGAATCAATGTGCCGGGTTCTTGTAAAGAGCAGTGTTGTGTATGTGTTGTTATTGATGAAGAAAAGATGGACGCTAAAAGGAGATGCCCTCAGCTTACTTCCCTCGAGTAGCAACGAGTGGAGTAGTGAGCTTAACGTCCCCGTCCGACGGCGAGATCTCCATCAGCAATTTCATACACGTTAATGAGACACTGTTGAGTGGTTTAGAAAAATTATGCAGAATTTCTTTATCTCCGGCTATTCCCTGACGACCATCTGATAACTCCTGAAAATGACGACTCTAACTATATGCTGGGGAAACTGAAGCGCTTGATACGTGTAGTTTAAAAATACACGTACAGAAAAATGAAAATGTGACAATGAGTGGTGGCGAACGCTACGATTTACATGCCAGGTATATTAGTATTAAATGACGTTCTTCTTTTAAATAGGTTAGTTACACCGGCTAAATATGTTCTTACACAATTAAACTCAATCCAATGGAGTAATAAAATCGCAAACGAAACGAAAAATATTGAAAGTTTGAGAAATAAAAAATGAGAAAAAGATCAACTAGTAGTGATGGAATAGGAGTACTGGAGAAGTACTGGATTGTCTAGATTACGCCACTTCAGAAATGAAGAAATCTGGAAAGGATGGAAATGCGAGTGAACGTAATCGAAACTGTTGAGAATCGGTTACTATGGTACGGCCATTTAGAACATTATTTGTCAGGTTGTGGGGTCGCACTGAAAAGGTTGCGTTGGCACTATGCTCCAGTCTCCTTAGAAGCCAGCTTTTTAGCTTTTAATTCTCCAGTGACAGAAATATAAGCAGCCGGAGTAAAAATCAGTAAGAAGATCTTAAAACTTCTATCTCACTGCTTTCAGTACCCCAAAGTCTAATGGTGAGAAACCTGTGACACTGCACACTTGATAATGCCTTTCCGTGCTTCTGTTTTTGTGTTGTGAAACCAGATTTCTTTATAAAATTTTGGAAATGAATAATTTATTAACAGGGTGTCGTTATGCATGTGTTCTAAAATACTTTGACAATAGCGATCACGTAAACACAAATCATATCAAAGGCCAAAGTGTGCAATATCTCACTATTCGTAGAGATTTAATCATGGTTGCGTTACAGATATTTTAAATTTGTTAAAGGAGACTCTTGTCATAATGTTACTGCAGTGCAAATTTTAATAGCGTTTTCCCACTAGCTTATCGGACAAAAAAGTAAGGATATGAGAAAAATTAACCATCAACATTAGATTCTCTCACATTATCTAAAACAGCCTGAAAATGCTCAGATGGTGTACCGATTCCACGCCTGTAGAAACCTACTTGTTCAAAGATGTTATTAAGCGAGGTCTGAAGTGCATTTTTGTCCAGGAGTAAATTATCTTGATCGCTGTCCGATAAGTAACGGTAAAGGCAAACATTTGAGGAACAAAATTAGAAGAATAAGTGTGTGAGGGATGGCATCCCAAACTCCTGGACAAATTCTTTGTGTGAAATCTGCTGAATGTAAGTATGTGCTGTCATGCGATCACAACAATTGACGCTGGTTTGTTGGTTGTTTTTCTTTGACTGTGACCGAAAAGTATCTCAGTTGTTGGCAACAAATACCAGCTGATATGAACACACTCCTTGGGAGCAGTAGGACAAGTATAGGGAAATAGTGGATTGTAGCTACCAATGGATAGTTATCAACAATATTAAACAGAAAACGAATCAATGTATGACTTCAATTTTGTCCAGGACATGCATCACTGAACAATATTAGATACTGCACATCTTGCTCTTTAATATGTTGTTGAACGTAGTCCAACAATAAGTTAGAAACTTCATCAGGAGTTGTCTTGGTCATTTCTTCGTGGTAAACATACAGTGTCGGATGGCTGACATTCCCAACTGTCCAGAAAGAAAACAACTGTGCTAGGTGTATGAGAATATAGGCTCCCCAGGCGTATTCTGTTGGTGAAAAGCTGTCAGGTATCCAGCTGGGTGGTAGCGTTAAAATACCATGACTTTTCGACGACTGTCACACTCATCATCTTCTGGTTTGCCAACATTTTTTTTTCTCAGTGGTGGATGGCAGTCTTACTGTCTCGGTGTAGCGGATACTGCCATATTTATATTAACTGTGTGCACCCCTCCACCTGGCCACAGGCAGCTGGATACTGTCCGGATGGTGGGCGAGGAGGGGAGGTGAGGCTGCAGTGGTGGGGGTAGCGGGTGCGCCGTTTGTATCTCTGTTCGGGCGTTACGGCCGCGTCTTGGTAGTTGGACGATGCTGACCACTCTCTCGTTGTTTTGCCGCTAACGTGGAATTCTATGCCGCACAGTCGGTATCCATTGTCTCTGTCGACCAGTTTCTTGAGAACCTGTATATCAGTGGACTCCGTTATTACACTGCCCCAATAGCCAGCTACTCTGCGAAGCAGCTTGGTGTTCTGATAGACAAAGGTATTGTCTTCCTTGAAGTTGTGCTCTATCGCCAGATCATTCTGCATTTTTCAGGGTAATAAAGAGCAGCGAAAAATGTTCCATTGGATACATATGTGACTCCTCTGCAAAGTGCATAGAGTTACGCTACAGCTATTGGCTGACGCAAAAAAAAAAAAAAAAAAAAAAAAAAAATGTTAGCTACACCCGCTCTGCATATTGTAGCGCAATTCAGATGTATTTTCGTCAAGTTAGATTATTCAATCTGATGTTAACTTAAACAGATGTCCTTTGGATTTCACATTGTATGGTATTTTGCAAACAAGTAGCAATTTATCGTATTTTTTCCGCTTTCCGTCGTCCCTCAGTTGCTTCAAAATTCATGGAGGTATATTCTACCTTTGCAATAAAAGGCAGTTTTTGTTTTGCCATAGGCGTTTTGCTTCTCTGATTTATGAAGCATCTTCACTAGCCTGTAATACACGTTTTTCTCTATGTACATAATAAGTGCATTATGTAGTGGTTAGAAATATGTTACTAAGTTAAGTTTTCTCATGTTTCTCAGATTGGAAACAACTTTATAGAAGAATTTTCGAGAGGTTAAATTATTGTTTGGTGTTAAGATTTCTAATGTTGCTAGTTTGTGTGGAGATTCAATACCTATACTCCAGCTGTCCGATTCCCAGCGTTTCTACACCCTCATTTATTATAGCACATCACTTACACTTTCCATAGTGTGATCAACAAGCGTGTGTTTACAGTGTGTAGTGTTGCCAAGTGTTGCTGTGTGTTTGTCTTTCGTCTTTTGTTTGTGTAGAGAGAGAGAGAGAGAGAGAGAGAGAGAGAGAGAGAGAGGGGCGTCGGAGGAAGATTAATGAATTATTTATTCCAGTTATGTTTCACATACTGTTTGTTATTGTTTTAGTGGCTAACATGATCAGTGAGTTGCTGCTTTATTGATTTGGTCATTAATTCTTCGTTAATGATAGCTTTGCTGTAATGTCGGTAGTCTTTATTGTAGTTATTCATTGTAATAGTTTTCATGTCTTGCTCCATGTTGGATGGTTCATGTCCGTGTACTGTGTAACTCCGTCATGATAATTGTCAGAGGTGGAAGCTCGTACGTAACGATTTCGAATGCGTCATTCCTATGATAAAGACAATATAGCCATATTTCCACGCTCTGTCAAACTTCGATGGTTCCTAGCAACCCAGCTCTCAGGACTTTATTTTCTAACAAATGCATTTGTTAGAGTTAGTGTTTCGCAAGCGTGCCGCAGACGGGAAAGATCTGAAAAAATTGCATTAACAGTTGCGCAGTAACCCTGCAACTATTGTGGGTATACCTCGCACGTAGTTTCTCACTGGTTTTTTTTTTCGGTCGATAACAACAGTCCACTTGTTCTCAAAATTTTTTTACGCTCTTTGGCATATCCCATTATATGAACATCACATAAAGAGAGATAATGCATAGTACTGTGTCACATTGCTCCGATCTTAAGATTGGTGCTCACTTAAAACTGATGTAACTCCATGTTCTGTGAACAAAACCGTTTAGATCGCTTGCTGTATTTCGTTATTTACTACTTCATTTTGGCTGCCGCCATCATCAGATAAACTGTTTATGAACTTCTATATGATGCTGTGGATAATAATATTGACATATTTATGTGTGTAAAATACCACACAAGATGAATTTCAAAGGACGGCTCTTAAACTTAATATCAGGTTGACTAATTTGACTTAATGAATGTATATCTCAGTTGTTATGCGATTACAATGACGACATAATTCGTTGTGGAAAGTATGTTAAATCTGTAGAGATTTACAAAACAAATAGTGTCCTCTGCTGTCAACTGAAATAAGTCATGTTTAAGGTTCAGTGTGTTACTGTTAGTTTAATAATCAGTTCATTGTAATATCTCTTTCACTGATCTGAATTTTAGTGACCAGTATTTATGTGAACGAATAGGCAGTTCACTGCATTATTTCTTTCATTGTTCTGAGTTTTACTGACCAGTAGGTATTTGAATGAATAGGTGTTGTACATTGATTCGCGTTCGTTTTTACGTGGGCAGAATGGCTCATGACGAGATGACATTAGGATCCTGTTAAACAGATGTCAAAAGTAATGTTTGCAAATTACTTATATTGTCTCATAGGACAAACTGATTGAGCCACTCGGTGGATTACAGTCTTACCTCCATTTTCTAAAATGAGGCAACTTACATCTGGAAACCGTATTTTCTGAAAAACCTAAAAATAAGGTTGCCGTTTGGTGGATTACAGTTCTATGCCCTTCTGCTGAAATGAACTTGTGTCTGCTATAGTAAGCTGACACCAGAAACGTCTCCCCAGCAAATCTTGAGTACTAACGTGTCTACGGCAACTGCCGAGTTGGTGTTTTCTATTTATCGTTACTTCGCATTCTATGAACTTTCCAATAGTATAATGCAATATTTCAGACTGCTTTCTATTTGCCGCTCACTTGCGAAACACTGTCTCTACGTCATATGTTTCGTAGCAAAAAAACTGCCGAAAACTGAGACGGTAGTCACTATCGATGTTCTACAATCCTAGAAATATGACTACACTATCTTTACCATATGAATGGCTCATTTCAAAAACTTGCATAAGAGCGTTCATGTCTGACAATTACCGTGATGCAACTATATCTTCACACAATTAGGCATATAAATATATAATAACACAATTACATAGCTCCCAGTATGATTAGATTTACAATGTTTCCATGGTGTTAAACACATTGAATTAATTATAATTATTTGGTAGGAACAATGAAATCGAGCGACGTATTCTGTAAGTGCGTTGAAAGCAGCCTGCCCTGAGGGCACGTTCAGCAAGGTTCCGGTAGCAGTACTAGAGTGAGACTTGGAGAATCGTAAAAGTATGACAACGTGGAACCATTCCTCTAAATATAAATCTACAACCATTTCCGGTGAGTCATAACTGTGACTACAAAGCAATTCGCGTCTGAGCATGCTACACAACTATAGAATGAGCAAATGCGCTAAAACGACCATAAATTCGCGAATGAGCGGTACTGATTAGCCTAGAACGGTTTTCTCTCATCCGTTGGATCCACTAAATTAACTGAAAATGACAAACCCTTTCATGAGGCTCTGATTCTGATACATTTGTAGTGAAATATCAAAAAGTTGAAGTATTGAGTACCTATTGCTGTTGTGCGAAAATCCCGTAGTTATGCTAGCAATTACTCGTGTGACGTTTAATACTCAAAACAGTTCGTAAGTCTTTTGGCTTCCATGCTTCAGATTATTTTGAGGATAGCCACGGTTAATTGCTTTGGGAGGAACGAGTAACTTTGCAAAATTTCATTACAAATGTATAGGAACGACTTGATGGATGAGAAATTCTTCTTCTCGACCAGCATATTATTCGTAGGTGACAAATGAGCCACGAGAGCTTCAGTGAATTAAACGAGCAAGGAACTGAGGGTTCACAAACTGGGAGCATCCATTTGTATAATGCCACTGATGGTAGGATCCTAAATTTGTCGCATGTCCTGTAGTTAATGTGAAGGTTTCAAGTGCTACAAAGTGAATGAATGAATGTATGTCGTACGGCACCGAGCCCTGGTGAAAGCCTTTCTTCTGAGCGTCACTTCGGCGACTTGCATGTCTTTAAGACCAATGACACCCGGTTTTCCCCGGAGGGACTTGCTTGAGCTATGTAGAATAATACTTTCAGAAGCAAAGACATGTAGCTAATACAAGATGCCAATAAAATTCTACCTACTGAACTGACTGGCGAAAATGCATAGATCAGCAACTAATTCAGGTGCTGTTACGAACCCGCGGAATCTGAGTCGGTGGTTGTACCTAGTTGAGGTTGGAAGAGAGGTCCTAGCTCATAGAGTGACGCAAAAATGTTAATTATTTTCTGTAGCATACCAGTTTCGTAAGGCAGACATTTGAGATCCATACAGAACTACTAAAGGTGTTTGGAGTGCGGAAAGACAAGACTTCAATTTAGGTTTCTGTTTGTGGGATCGTAATTTATGAGAAATGCACTACGGAGGTTAAGGATAGAGGGAGTAGTGATGCTGTATGAGGTGTATGATGGCGTGATAATCTGTTGCTCTTTCGTTTCGCTTCCAAAATGAGGTGTCTGGTACGAACAAATTGACTACTGAAAAGTTTAAGCATACGGCGTATTGCAGTGATCAAACCGAATGTGAAGGCGTTTTGTTGTTTGTAGGATACAAAGGTGCTGAACCTGTTGTCACTCTGTTGTCGTATCCCAGGTGTCTGTCAGTTTGGCAGCTGATTCCGCTGCGTTTCTGAAGCGCAATCTTCACTCGTGGGTTGATAAGCCACTCAAGAAACACATCGGCTGTGGAAACGTATTCCTTCGTCCTACGTGTATGGTTGGAACTTGGCAACATTGTAGAATGAGACTAGCAACGCTGTGATAGTAGCGTTACTCACTGAAGTGACACAGAATTTCCTGCTAAATTAATTTGACATTTTCTTGGTATTTCAATTACATTTTTTGTACGAATTTACTTACGGTGTGTCTTCTAACTATCAAATGCATGTTTCTAGCCCAAGCAGAAACTACAACCAATGAAGCTTCAATTTTGCAACTATTTGGCTGTTTACTATTTCTACGAGAAGGTGTCAGAATTATCATCCATTGTGATGTACCTGCTTTCCAATAAAATAATAACAAAGTCACATGTAAAGTTTGCTGGTCTGGTGGATTGATGGTTAGGTTGGTATACTTGGCGTCTGGGTTCCAATCTCACTTCAGACGACTGTTTTTAATAGGCACTAAAAAAACCTCTTCAGCTCTTCAAGTTTTAACAATGGCTGCAGGGTCAGCGACCGTTTAGAAAGTGAAATTAAAGCAATAACAGCCCTCGGTCTCAAAAATTTTTGCGAGCGAGGACTGTTATTGCTCTAATTATACTGTTCAGCTCTGGTTTCTCTCGTTCCAAGTACATATTAAACGTCATGTCCCTTCTCAGACGACTAGACGTTTGGTTAGGTCACAGAGGTGGAAGCAGCAATATGTAGAAACTTCTTCACCAGTAAACTTACTTAAACTTGTAATTTTATTTTAGTTAATAAACGACATGACATGTAATGTCACACCCCAGCTTTTATTTAAGATTGAGATGCTGAATGTACTTGTTCTGGCCTGGGATTCGTACTCGGATTTGCGCTTTCGTTGTATTTGATCGCTTAAAGATGATACATTTCAATCAATTCGTTGTTTGCTCAAGATTCCAGATTCCTCACGTGTCTGGATTCGTACCTTGGTCCAGCATAAAAATTTTTGTCATGTCTCTTCAAGCTCTAGAATGAGCACACTTAACTGCTGGTGGAAAATAATTTCGATTTTTAACGTCTCTTCATTCGTTGTCAACAGTAACCGTTCTGGGGTAACCACAAGCGCCTAAACGAAGAGGAAGAACGCAAGAACAGAGAAGGCGGCGAGGCGACGTCCGTCAGTAGTCCGTTGACAAGGACCGCACCACGACAGGAGCGACCTCTGCGAGAAGTGAATATAAGCGCCGCTCCTGCCATCCTCGGCCGGACACTAGTGGACAGGATTCGCAGTGTGTTAGCACGGCCTAGCAGAGAGTGCAACAATGTCAGAATGTAGTGCTCTACATCCATTGCTTGTTTGAACATTGTGTATAGCAAAGACTCGAATTTATGTTGCATGTCACCCATCGCTTGCGACACCTTCGTACATTAAAGTATTGTCAATCGGCTTTACAGAAATACAACTACTTATTTTATTTGCTTGAATTGTTGTACAGTAGTGCGTAGTCAACAATATGTGCTGGGTTAGAGTCACAGTCAGCACTTAACTCTTAGGCATGTTATTTTCAGCTCAAACATGCGCACATCTCGCTACTTGTGTAATAAAATTATATGTGATGTCCCTTTTCCCTAGAGAACAACGGTGATAGATGCCGAATTCCATTCCAAAAAATTACTCTTTCATCTCATCTTTTCGGGTTCAGAAATCTCGCTACTACTGAAAAAATTCGATATGTAACATCTGATTGTGCTTGGTTAACAATCCGTTTAGGTGCTGTGTTACAATTTACGTCCAACACAAGTTTACAGTACGCTGTTCCAAGTTTGTGCATGAAAATGAAACCATACTTAACATCTTTTGTGGTTAGAAGGGGCAGTAATTGATCAGTAGAAGTCCCGGGTCAGTATAAAGATGTTCGTTGTGTAGTTTCAAAAAACGTTCGGATGTGTGTGAAATCTTATGAGACTTAACTGCTAAGGTCATCAGTCCCTAAGCTTACACACTACTTAACCTAAATTATCCTAAGGACAAACACACACAACCATGCCCGAGGGAGGATTCGAACTTTCCGCCAGGACCAGTCACACGGTCCATAAGTGTAGTTTCAGTTTCAGATTTACTAACTGATACTTGTTAAAAATTGGGTATTTTACGTTTGTTGATACCTAGTTAGCAATGAAGATCAGCCCTGTGCTTGAATCTCGGTGAGGTATGAAAGCTGTGATCGATTTTCGTTGCCTGTAGGTACTGCGTTTGTATCCATGTCCAGAACAGAACAACTGATCATGTCTTTTAAAATTCAGTCATATACACAACTAGGTGCTCATGATTTTAATTTCACATTGTGTAAAATAACAAACGACCTATCATGAATACAATGAAATGACTAGTGATTCCTTGTTAATGGTAGGGTTTCCATAGAGCACTTGACGCTCTTAATCGAGATTTTCTAACTGGTTAGTTCATTAATCACTTAATGCAAATAGCGAGTAACGAACAATCAGCGTCCCGATGTTCTTAAAAAATCTTACTCCAAAAAAACAAAAGAAAAAGAATAGTTGTGCAGAAGGTTTACGGAATGATTTACGCGGCTAAGTTATGGGAAGAGGCCCCACTAGAAAATTAAGTTATGTGCGCTGCATGCAAGTCAGTCGGAACGCAGTTCAAACCGTTCGTATATTTTTTAGCATTATAGTCCATTGAGTACAGCCTTTTGACAGATAGCGAATAAGAATAGAATATACAAAATGAATAAAAATATAAAATTTACGTCAGCTGTTACGAACAACACACTGAACAAGACGGATGTAAATGTAATAAAATGTGTCCTTTACATGACGCGGTTGCCGACTTGGACGTGGATCTATGGACGTACTAACATATCTTGCCTTGTAAAGTTTAGCCAGTCTTACATGCAGGAAAATGGAGAAAACTCCGACATGAACTTCCTGTTTAAAACACTGTGGAAGTTCCGTATATACATCTTATTGCATAGCTGTTCATTGACAACGCATAATCCGTATCTCATCTTGGATATTTAATAGTCTGCCTAGTCTCTAAGTCATCTTATGTTGCTACTGTAGTGTATACAAAACCTTCTTTGTAATCGATGTTAATACGGTTACATTTGATACTTCATACTCTGTATCAGACGCCACTGATATGCTGTAAGACCGATTACCGGTCTGTCAATCAGGTACTTTTGAAGCGCATATCATGGTGTACATAAAGATGTCCTTTAGCAAATAGATACAGGATGCAGAGCATCCAGCGTACAAGATTTGCACAGGAATGATCTAGGAATCGCGGCCGCGATGGCGGGTAGTAACATTTGGTCGCACTAAAGCTTCAAACCCGTCTCAGTGCTGGATAGTCTATAATCAGGTGGTGGAAGAAATTTTTGTCGTCAGAGTTTGTCCAGTAAGGGAAGAACAGTTGACTACACACTGGCCCTGATCGCTATGCATAGATTGCTGGTTAGCTAACTAGTCTAGACGTAATGTGTTAGGAAATGGGACATAATCTCTGTAAATCGTAGATGGTTATATGGATGACGATACAAGCTGTTTCATCGGTGTGTTACTGCGTGAGAGGGACAGGCTACGAACTTGCACCAGACTTCCGGATGTTCAAGGACTTTACTTAGTAATAAAGTGATAAACCAGACACGCGAACCATCAAAGTGTCGTCCGGTCTAAATGCTTATTCTAATATATGAGATGTATGAAACGTGTTAAAAATTCTTTCAGGCGATTTATACAGAGGGCTTTAGTAGTAATTTTTTTTCTTTTGCTCCAGGAAGAACCAGTATTCGCAGTGTTTAAAACCGGCTCTAAATCTGTTCAGTTGACGGTGACTTTATGTATCATATTTTGTGGAACTATATTAGCATCTATCGGCTATGCAGACGATCGATGATAACAAAAACATCAGGTCTTTCATGCTTCTCTCCATAATCGGATTACTTATACCGTCACTGTGACTTACACTATGTGATCAAAAGTATCCGGGCACCCCCCAAAACATAAAATTTTCGCATTAGGTGCATTGTGCTGCCACCTAATGCTAGGTACTCTATATCAGCGACCTCAGTAGTCATTAGACGTTTACATCTACACTCCGCAAGCCACCCAACGGTGTGTGGCGGAGGGAGGGAGCAAAATGGGGCGCACCGCGGAACTCACGGTCTTCGAACGTGGTCAGGTGATTGGGTTTCACTAGTGTCATAGGTTTGTATGCCAGATTTCCACACACCTAAACATCCCTAGGTCCACTGTTACCGATGTGATAGTGAAATGGAAAAGAAGGGACACGTCAAGCACAAAAGCGCACAGGCCAACCTCGTCTGTTGACTGACGGAGACCGCCGACAGTTGAAGGAAGTCGTAATGACTAATAGGCAGACCTCTATCCAGACCATCACACAGGGATTGCAAGCTGCTTCAGGATCCACTGCAAGTACTATGGCAGCTAGGCGGGAGGTCAGAAAACTTGGATTTCATGATCGAGCGGGTGCTCATAAGCCCACATCACGCCGGTAAACGCCAAACGATGCTTAAGGAGCTTAAACATTGGGCGATTGAACAGTGGGAAATCATTGTATGGAGTTACCAATCACGGTAAAGAATGTGGCGATCCGATGGCAGGGTGTGGGTATGGCGAATTCCCGGTGAACGTTATCTTCCAGCGTGTGTACTGCCAACAGTAAAATTCGGAGGCGGTGGTGTTATGGTGTGGCCGTGTTTTTTCACGGAGGGGGCTTGCACCCTTTGTTTTGCGTGACACTATAGCAGAACAGAGCTACATTGATGTTTTAAACACCCTTTTGCTTCCCTCTGTTGAAGAGCAATTCGGGAATGGCGATTGCATCTTTCAACACGATCGAGCACCTGTTCAAAATGCACGGCCTGTGGTGGAGTGGTTACACGACAATAACATCCCTGTAATGGACTGGCCTGCACAGAGTCCTGACCTGAATCCTACAGAACAGCTTTGGGGTGTTTTGGAACGCTTTCGTGCCAGACCTCACCTCTCCTCAGTGCAGCACTCCATGAAATATGGGCTGCCATTCCCAAAGAAACCTTCCAGCACCTGACTGAACGTATGCCTGCGAGAGTGGAAGCTGTCGTCAAGGCTAAGGGTGGGCCAACACCATACTGAATTCCAGCATTACTAATGGAGGGCGCCACGGACTTGTACGTCATTGTCAGCCAGGTGTCCGGATACTTTTGATCACATAGTGTATATTACTAGAAAGGAATGAGGATCAACATCATTTGCTATGTTGTTAATACAGTCCTATTAGATGATAACTGATCAACGTAATAAGAGAAAACAGTGAGTCAATGCGCCGGAATATTAACAATAAAAGTAGATAATTCGTGTTCTTCTCAATGAACTTTAATTCTTTCAAAATTTCAACTAAACTACGAGGGTTGTTCGGAAAGTAAGGAACGATCGGTCACGAAATGGAAACTACAGTGAAAATCAAAACTGTTTTCTTAACATTCGAGGTCATCAGTCCCCTAGAACTTAAACCTAACTAACCTAAGGACATCACACACATCCATGCCCGAGGCGGGATTCGAACCTGCGACCGTAGCAGTCGCGCAGTTCCGGACTGAAGCGCCTACAACCGCATGGCCACCGCGGCCGGCTTTGTACATTTAGGTGCACCTTCCAGGTACTTCTCGACACAGTGGCCGCTCCTACTTAGACATTTGTCGGAGCGTTATACCAAATTTCCAACACCATAGTCATAGAAGGCAGCCGTCTGTGATTTCCGAAAATTCTCTACGCTGGTCTATAGCGCGTAGCCTGCGCCCAGGTGTTGTCTTCGTATCCAGTGTTTGATGTGAACAGAGATGATACTCAGGACAAGCCAATTAGGGCTGTGTTGTGGGTGATCGAACACTTCCCATCGAAAAGGCTACAGGAGCGTCTTCACTGCCCCAGCAGAGTGCGGCTGAGAATTGCCACGAACAAGGAAGTGCGTGGCAGTTGTGTTAGGTGGGCTGCATTCATTAAGGCGAAGCATCTCAGCGGGCCCTCCTACTTGGCAGGAGACATTGCTGTTCTAGGCACCTTTACTCGCTCACAGTGTCATCACAACTGAAAAGTGCGTCTTTGTGCGATCGGTGGGCTTACTAGAGACACTGCCCAAAAGTCTGTGAAAAGTGTTGTCGGATTTTCACAGTGGTTCCCATTTCGCGACCGATCGTTCCTCACTTTCCGAATAGCCCTCGTATATTGCTGAAATGCATCGGAAAGACCCGTTAAGTTTCACTATCTGGGCCCTTGTCCAAGGCTGTCCAAGGAAGAACACCTAATAACAAAGTGAAGTACTGCACTGAAAAAGCGAGAAGGCTTAGTGATGGTGTGTTTGAATCTTGACATAGACAAACGAGTAGAGACAATTTATTACACTGAAGAATTAAGAAAACAAAAGGTTTTGAGTCGGAATAAACCACAGAATACTTAAGATATCGTGCTCAGCGTAAATGATAAATGAGGAAATCCATCATGTCAGTGGAGAGAGAGAAATATCCGGTATAGTTACGAAGATAAAAATGTTGTAGGGACATATTTAGTACTCATTGGGACTGGAGACTGCACTAGAGCCAAAGATGTAACGTCACTCACAGTGTCTTTGGTGCACAGTCCTGTGTAATCTCTCAGTATCAAGTGTCTGCTTAAACCCACCGCTGAGTGAGTAGCCGGCACTTCCGTCCAAGCTGTTCCCTGCTCATACATAGCCTAATTTGCAAAGCCACTGATAATTAGGTCACAGTAGTTTCAAGCTTGGGATGGAATCACTCTGTGGAAAAAGTGATCCGAAACATCCAGTAATGGATATGCATAGGAGGAAGCATAAAATCACAATTTGTATTATAAATTTTATTTTATTAATCTTTACTGGTTTCGCGTGTTTTTTCACGCATACCAAAAATGCACATTTAGATAGCCTACACGATGCATGTGGAGTCCATAATGTTGGCTCCGAGAACTCTGGTCTTGATTCTTTTTGTAAGCGTGACTGACGTAATAACATTTCATTTAATGGAACGTAACTTACATACGTACTCCAATTCGTAATAAACCTGTAACTTTATTAAATGTTCTTCAGATGAACGAACGCTATTTACCGGTAAAATATGTACAACTCAATAATTTTAAAATAGAATGTACGTCGCGATTCTCGTTAGTTACCCCACATTGTTGTTCAGTAGCTTCATTCATGAGACGCAACAACTGTGTTTCCACTGCATTCTATCAAAATTTACTTGAGCACCCTCGTAGGAAGAACGCTGTCAGTATTGTGAGGAAACTCCAGGGCTGCCCTTTGTATTATGTAGCAAATCTAAATGGGCGCCTTCAGTAGATGAGTGTCAAAACACGTTAAACCTTTAAATAATAATAAAATGTCTGATTTCCTAAATAATGCTTGCTTGCTGTAGCTCCTACGTTAATAATCACTTCTGCCACTATAGATCTCAGCTCGTTTGATAAGAATGGTACCGGAGGTGGTCCACTGGTAATTCTTTGGATGTGCATTCTGAAGGCTGACACTTCAAATCCCTACGTTCCAACTAGTATTAGGTTATCCATCCCTCTTGTAGATCACTTCACGAAAATGTCAGGAAGGTTGCTCAAAAGGACACAAACGGTTTTCTTCCTTGTCTTCATCTAATCAGCTTCTTCTCCAACAATAACGGCATAGTTGTTGGTAAGACATCAAATCTTAATCTCCCTAATTCTTTGGCCATGAAAGAGTATCTTTCTAAATTGTGCCCACCCTGTGCTGCTAATCACCTTCCCATATGGGCAGAATGCAGAAATCACTCAGAAGGACCTCAAAAGCGAGTCCAAATAAGTGGACAGTACTCAGTTCGGGTTCCTCATGTTCCGCAGTTACATCACGAATGTGGCCATCAGAGTGATGGAATTTAAGACCACTTCTAATTTCAAGTAGAATTCTATCACATATTCTCTCGTTAACCAGTTTCACGTACACAGCACTGCTCACTATAGACAGGTGGTTGCCAACAAGATCTTTATAATCATTATTTATTTCATCTTTGATAATCGGTTCAAGTGTCTTCAGTCACGCATATTCAGTCGAAAAGTTGATCTTCAGTGTCGATTTGCGGTGGGTGAAAGCCATTCTCCTCCTAAGACAATACAACGCTCTAAGATGGCTGAATTTCGTGCGCGAGATGTGCGGTGAGGACGTAAACAAGACGTGTGTGCCGCTATGATGCAGAAGACAGAATGTGCAGCTTCGCCCATCCGGACGGGATCTCTGACCGACTCGAATTTCCATCTTATCGCACTCTGCAATGCAGCATTCCGCGTCCATTAACCCCTACTCGCAAGTGATTGATTACTGCAGGAGTTTTGACGATACTAGTGCATATCGTTTGACTGTCGGAGGATTAATGATGACTTGCACACAGTTTGCAGTTGCTGTGATAATGGCAGCTTGCTTCAAATGTAAATGAAGTTCAAGTGGATAGGTAAGGAAAAGGTACCGGTGTTCTCTAATACAGTATTAATGATATTGCGACATGAAATTAATTTTGCACATAATATAAGTTGCAGGGAAGGTGAATGGCCAGCCTCGGTTTCTTGCGGGAGTAGGGCACTTACAAAGGATACACGGTACAGAGCACTTGCGGCACCCATTCTCGAGTACTACTCCAAGTTTTGGGATTCCCACTGTAATGAAACTGGACATCGTTCCACGCTCACCAAGGGTGAAGAACACGATCCATCAATCGTAGAATGCAGACTTTCATGGCAAGGGTATTTCCGTCCTTGGTGATTTTTGTTTTATGGGCATTAGGTATTGGGCATTGCTGATATCATGAAGGGCTGTAACAACTCAGAAAGCAGTTACCATCTCAAACGAGGTCAGCAAGCCGGACTCTTGCAAGTATCCATGCAACAGTCGGTCTGTTACATCACCAGACTGTTGCAGGGGCCAACGTGATATACGGGCTCCATGACGTATCTCACAGCACGTGACACTACAGGTCTTATGAATTATCCCGATCACCTCCAGTGGAGAGCATCAAAGTATTTCAGACCAGTTTAATACTTTGTAGCTCCACGTTTAAATGAAATCACGCTCTCGCTAACACATGGAAAGTTCAGAACTAAATTGGTTACCTTTTCATTGATGTACTGGTTTCCTTTCTGGCCTCCGACGTAGTCGAACGTTCGCGATGCATTTCGGGCAAGGCAGCTAATGTGACGTCACAAATTCGTTGCAAGGGCCCCATTTTCCATCGAGCCCCAATCACTGCCAAACATCGTGCACTAGTGCCGGCGTATATTATGGAACTTGTAGAAGGTACGAGTTGGCTCTGTTTGCTTTACAGGTATTTAGCACTAAAACCCCCAACTTGTCTAATTTCAGTCGATCTTCATTTCTGTTGAAGTTGTCTTTGCATTTTTGAATGTCTGTGGGTCCATAAAGACGCTAGTGTAGTAATGATTGGACCTCGAGAAAACCACAACATGTATAGGGGAAACGAAATTGGTGGTTCTCTACTTCCGGTGCATGAACGGCTACAACCGATCTATTGATACTACCCAGACGGTAGTACGAGGTGCATTCAAGTTCTAAGGCCTCCGATTTTTTTTCTCCGGACTGGAAAGAGATAGAAACATGCGCATTGTTTTAAAATGATGACGCGTTCATTGTCAATACGTCCCAGAGATGGCAGCACCATATGGCAGATGGAAATTTACCGCCAGGGGCGAGAATGAGAACTGTTTTAAATACTTAAACTGGCGACGTTTTCCTTACTTGAACAGCGTGCAATCATTCGTTTTCTGAATTTGCGTGGTGTGAAACCAATTGAAATTCATCGACAGTTGAAGGAGACATGTGGTGATGGAGTTATGGATGTGTCGAAAGTGCGTTCGTGGGTGCGACAGTTTAATGAAGGCAGAACATCGTGTGACAACAAACCGAAACATCCTCGGGCTCGCACAAGCCGGTCTGACGACATGACAGAGAAAGTGGAGAGAATTGTTTTGGGGGATCGCTGAATGACTGTTGAACAGATCGCCTCCAGAGTTGGCATTTCTGTGGATTCTGTGCACACAATCCTGCATGACGACCTGAAAATGCGAAAACTGTCATCCAGGTGGGTGGCACGAATGCTGACGGACGACCACATGGCTGCCCATGTGGCATCTTGCCAAGCAATGTTGACGCGCAACGACAGCATGAATGGGACTTTCTTTTCGTCAGTTGTAACAATGGATGAGACATGGAAACAAAGCGCCAGTCAGCTCAATGGAAGCACACAGATTCACTGCCACTAAAAAAATTTCGGATAATCGCCAGTGCTGGAAAAATGGTGGTGTCCATGTTCTGGGACAGCGAGGGCGTAATCCTTACCCATTGCGTTCCAAAGGGCACTACGGTAACAGGTGCATCGTACGAAAATGTTTTGAAGAACAAATTCCTTCCTGCACTGCAACAAAAACGTCTGGGAAGGGCTGCGTGTGTGCTGTTTCAGCAAGACAACGCACCCGCACATCGAGCTAACGTTACGCAACAGTTTCTTCGTGATAACAACTTTGAAGTGATTCCTCATGCTCCCTACTCACCTGACCTGGCTCCTAGTGACTTTTGGCTTTTTCCAACAATGAAAGACACTCTCTGTGGCCGCACATTCACCAGCCGTGCTGCTATTGCCTCAGCGATTTTCCAGTGGTCAAAACAGACTCCTAAAGAAGCCTTCGCCGCTGCCATGGAATCATGGCGTCAGCGTTGTGAAAAATGTGTACGTCTGCAGGGCGATTACGTCCAGAAGTAACGCCAGTTTCATCGATTTCGGGTGAGTACTTAATTAGAAAAAAAATCGGAGGCCTTAGAACTTGAATGCACCTCGTAATTCTCGAGCCCCCTAAGGCAGGGATTAATGCTTCTATTTGTAATTCCAATATACAGGTGACGGCATGTGCAGGGAATTTTATACACTGGTCCTTCGCACCATTCAAATATCTGCCCACCTTTCTTCTTGGTTTAAACACAGTACAAAAACATGTCTGCTGATTACACTGCTGATAACAGTTTCTACAAATTGGAGGAACATTTCCTCTTTCGTTGATTGTCTTTCAGTAGAAGCTCCTGATCTTTTAGCGGGTACTGCCCTATTTTTCTTTTTGTCAGAGTAACTGTTTACTCTGAAGGCAGAGTAATCGAGCTTGTCCTTAAGTACTGCAGAAACAGATTTTTTTAGCTCGGTTCTCCAAAGTGTCAATTACTTCTCTTTTATACTTGGGATGACGACCGGAATTTCTGCAAATGTATCTATCCGTGTGAGTGAAATTTCTGTAGACTTTTTGCACGAAGCTACCGTGGGGATTCCCAAGTACCTCCAAGAATGAAATTTGGCCTTCTTTCCCTTTTTCAATAGTGAAATTTATGTTATAGTTAACATCATCAAGAAAATTTTGATATTAAGAGTTCTTTTTCTCCATGAGGCCAAAGAAATTCAAAAGCAGAGAAAAAATTGTATCAGGAGAGGAAGAGGATTAAAATTAGACAATTTCATATGAACAGTTCAGCTTTCGGACACTGTTTGAGATCATAACTGCTTTCTGTGTCGTTATAGCCTCTGACGATGCCTCCAGCAATAGAAGAAGGAACATTGGGCAGAGAAATATACCCTGGGCCACAAAACACGTATCACCAAATACGATTTACCAAGTAATATTTTCGCATCTTGTTAGTAGCAGATTGCATACATTAAGATTAGATGAGTGTAGGTACTAGACACTTTTCTTACTTTTATAGGTTACTTACTCTCGACACTATGAATAATTTAACAATGTATGTGGAAAATGCTCTTCTTGCACATTCATTAAAGGAAAACGAGAATTTTTAACATCTTTCCATTACAAGATATTTTGTAATCAAATTATTTCAACTAGTTGTCTTTAAAATTAGTTTTGTAATTTTTTGTTGAAAATACCTTTGTACATATGTTTTGGGAATATGTTGCTGTTGATACAGCTCGAGTCATAAATGAGTTTTATTAAAATGTTTCAATACAACAATAAAAATAATTTATACCGGCACAGGAAATGTGTCATTTATGAACGAAATGAGTTGTATACTGTAAAACAACTGCAATAAGAGTCAATGAATGACTCGTGACTGTTCTCTGAGCAGTTTGATATGCAGTTTTTGTTAGCAGTAGTGGAGAGTTTACTGTTGGACGTGGCCATGTATAATTTTTTTAATTAATGTCTGCAATTTAGTGCCTGTGCGTTAATGAACGCAGGAAATCTTGAATCAAGTAGAAATTAACCATTTAATCGTATACGTGAAATTGGAGAAACTAAAATTTCCTTTTGCAGTCAATTAAATCAGCGAACGAGGCAACCGAGCCATTTGCTGGATATTATGCGAGAAAAGATAAGCAAATGGCATAATCACTTGCCTTATCATCCTTGTGATCCTCAAACATAAGAGTCGTTTGATGCAGCTCTGAACGCTAGTCCATCCTGTGCAAGCCATGTCTACGTAATTACGACAAATTATATTCATTAGAAAATGCCTTACTCCCTCTCCCCTCCCCTCTTCACCCCCCCCTCCACACACACACACACACACACACACACACACACACACACACACACGCACACACACATACATACATACATACACTTGCTTGAAGGGTTCGTTGATCTCTCAGGGTGTTTGCTCTCAACAGACCGCTACTCTTAGTCTGACTGTTCCTTAATTTTCTTTTTCTCACATTCAGATTGAGTACCTCCTGATTAGACCCACCCATGTGATCTTCAGCGTTCTTCTGTAGCTTCAAATTTCAAAAGCTTCTATTCCCGTCTTGTCTGAACTGCTTATTGCCCATCTTTCACTTACGTACAAGGCTACATTCCAGAAAAATGCCGTGCGTAAGGACTTCCAAACCTTAAGTTTATCAAATTTGATTCCATACGGAACTGTCGTGCAAGGGACTATATATTACAAGGAATGATATCAATACAGTAATCAGTCGTACTCCCACTGGTTTTTTATTATTCTTTTTATATTATTCTTGCTATAGCTGAAATCTGGATATTTAAGAATATGAAAAAAATAGTGGGAGTGTAACTGATTGCTGTATTTCTATCCTTCCTTACTTAAATTTATATTTGACGTAAACAAATTTATCTTTACGTACTTCCAGCGTGCTGGAAGAATTGCATGTCAGAAGCTTCTGTTACTCAGTACAACGAAAAACCAGCCAAAGTCGAATATTTCACATTTTTGTTATTTATTCGATGGGTAGTTTCGGACCGGGACCCATTTTCAAATCATCGTAGCACACAGTCAAAATGGTGTTGCGGAAAATACGAAAACCATATCAAAATATAAACGTAATATGAAATGCAATTTGTTACCAAGCATGCAGATGCAACTTTGAATGGTTTTTCGTTGTACTGAAATTTATCTTGTGTAGACATGCATTACATGCTGTAGCCAGTCGCCATTTTAAATTCTGATGAGTTTTGTAGGGATACCCGACTACTACTTTTAGTGCCCCATTTTCTGATCTAATTCCCTCAGCATCGTCTGATTTAGTTCGACCTTTGTTTTACTTTTGTTGATACTCAAGTTATAACCTCTTTTCAAGACGCTATCCACTCCTGTTCCAACAACTGAGAGAAATTTAGTGTCAACGGCAAACCATAAAGTTTTTATTTCTCTTCTCTGGCCTTTAATCCCTTTTCCAAATTACTCCTTGGTTTCGTTTACTGTTTGCTGAATGTGCAGATTGAATAACATCGGGGGGGGGGGGGGGGGGCTACAACTCTGTCTCCCTCTCTCCTCAACTAAGAGTTCTCTTTCATTCCCTTCGACTCTTCTGCGTCTCGCTTCTAAATGAACGTAAAATACATAACGTCTAAACAATCCTCTTATTTTGTATTAAGGCGTGAGGCAATAGCCAGCAAAGAGACTTATAAAGTGTAGGTATGAGGTTAGCTAAATAACATATTAACTATGTTATGATGCATACTAAAGAGGAGGTTAGACACCAAACTGGATTAAAGGAAGAGATCCCAAACAATTCAGAGGTGTACTGCTAACTCGTTTCTGGTTGTCATTGCGAAAGTGTTCCGGAAATGCTTCGTGAGCTTAGGAGAGAATTCGTTGAAGGAAGAAGACAACATTTTCGCGATACCGTACTGAGGAAGTTTAGAAAACCAACTTTTGCAAAAGACTGCAGAAAGGTTCTGCTGTTTACAGTGTTCATCTCGCGTAAGCATGGTAGCACTGCTGCAGCAGTCTCTCCCGTTACGGTCAAGGCTCACACAGAGGGGAAAGTAGGAGCTGTTATAGTAAGTAGTATTGTTGAGTGGTACGTAAGATAGGTAAATAAATCAGTGAAATCAATGTGAAGTAGAAATTAGAAAATAAATGAAAAACTTAGTTTAGTTTAGAAGAGTTACACACTGGCAAACAGCTGGCAGAACAGCGGTGGCAACGTCCGGCGCTTGCAAGTCAGCACGTTCAGGAGAAGCCATCGCCCTCCCCACATAAGCAGAAGCTGTCGATTCAACCGTCAGGGCATCGCCCGACTGGCTCATGTGTTTCTCAATTGTCACATGTGATCGAAGGCCCTCACCTACATCCCAAGAGCCAATGACCGACATTAAGAAGATTCTTCGAGAAGCTTTTCAACATGACAGAAGAGGCAATGACCGCGAAGTCGTTCACCTCCAGTGAACTGACGTAAATAAATACGTGAGACACAGTAGGCCCGACAGTAGTTTTCAGTTCAGTTTCGGTTCGAGTTCAGTTCCAGTACAGTTCAGTCGGTGCTGAAGACCGTCATGCAGGAAGAGACTGCATCGTACACAGAAGCACCAAGTCCACCGCTGTAATGGAATAGCAAGCAGCAGCCTCGCCGCCACAAGACAGAAGTTGAAGACTGATTTTTACGTACCCGGGTGACTCTTGAGGACGGGAAGGAGACGGCCTCACATCAGCAGTCACCTGTGAGCTGGTGATGAAGACCTGACAGCCAAAGACTGGCAAGCTGGAGTCCGTTGTTCGAGTCTGGGATACTGGCCTTCCCCCGCCGCGCCGCTCCACTGGCCAACGCACAACACTGACACACGCGGCCGCATAGAGAAGAGAAACATTGGGATGCCACATCCAAGGTATCACCATCCGATTCACGACTTCGTTCTCAATAATTAAACGGGCCACCTCGCGCTGCGCGTCTCCAGTCAACTGGGCGAGACGGAGACACGAGATACACATTGCCAGGCGTAATCAGACGTCGCCGCTCACGCAGCAGAAGGCTTCGCAAACGACACAGCTGCCGCTCTCCCAGCCAGAACAATCCAGTAAGGAAACCATTGTACAAATCTTTCAATAAAAGTTATCTTATGTAAAAATGCTGTTTCATTCTACCTCATACCCGAGCCAAGGAAGAACACACCCTGCCCACACGTTGTTAAGAGAGAAAAAGTAATTTATTTTCTGTTTTTCACCCTGACGTAAAGCTTTAGAATCAAGTGCCCTTTGCAGTAATGCTCATCCTGACAATTGACTAGCAGCAGTATCAGTGGCAGTCATAAAGCTATGTAGAAGATTTTGAGACCACGGCTACATTCCAAACTGAACTGTTTGCATCTCGAGCAACAACTAAAATTCGTAGATCGTGTCCGTCGCGTTCAAAATTGCATCTCAATGCAGAATCATTTGAGGACGAACATTTCGCCTCCAAGTTGATATTCAACGACGAAGCAACCATTCATTAATCTGGAAAGATCAATTACATCAAGGTACGAGAGTGAGGAACTGAAAACACTCATCAAATAGTGGCACATGAACGAGATTACACCAAGGTTAATGTTTCCTGTGCAGTGTCACTGATGTAGCTGTATGAGATACTGCGACGGGTACATCCTACCTTGATATGTTGAAGTTTTGATTGTTTTTCACTGCTGATTCCGAAAATTTCATCGTGCAGCAAGACCAGACACTCCTTCATCGGAGCATCGATCTTCATTGCTACCTAAACTACGAACTTCCCCATCTCTGGATTGGACGTTGGGATGAAGATGATGTGGTTCTATTCCCTTGGACCCCCTGGTCACCTGATCAAACCACTTGTGGGGGTACGTTAAGAACCATGTATGCATACCACCACAGCCAAGAACAGTTGGACTGTCCAGAGAAAACGTCAATGCTTCTGAGATAACCGTTGACAGGATTGCTACCTAAGGTATGGAACGAACTTTGTTACTGCCTGGACGTGTATTGTGTCACCAGAGGTGCACTCACAGAACATTTCCAGAGTGGGAAATTTACGTACAGTACGTTGCAAAATATAGAACATTGGAAACGAATGAATCACTTAACACGTATAGTAGCCCTGTATTAAATTTTTTATTCACCGACCTCACCTTTCCAGAGGTTTTAGCACTACTAACCGCAGCAAAAGTGAAGCGTTTGGAGAGATCTTTAATGAAGTGCGTTACTAAACTATATTTTCATAAAAAGCGAGTATCAATACAAAAAAATCACAAATTGGGGTGTTAGCTTCAGAAACACTCAAATCGACATGATGCTTTCTCGAATTGCTTCTACGAGCCAATCACATCACGAGGAATGGCGATCTCGTCGTCCAATCACAGCACAGGACATGGGTTATATTTAATCATGGTACAGGACACGTACCTTCAAGGAGACGTCATTTTTTCGTCGTGCGATCACACAAAACCAGCAAAAAACATTAAGCATACAGAGCCAATAAACTAAGAATCGTTGATGTCTCAGAGTAATATTCAATCTGTAAAGTACGAAGCAAAGTCTTCATTGGTGAGAAACGTGTCAGTGAAACGAGGAGCAGTAAAATATAGTTTTTTTTTTGTCTGGATACTTTCATACTACCTTATTTCTTGTATGTTATGGCATGTTTTTAAGATGATTGTCGCTGTTTGCGTCATATTTTCTGTGCTTTTTCTGTTGCAATTTTTTTCCTCGGCGTACATCATGTCATCTGCAGCTGTGTGAGCGGCCGTTAGTGAACGAATACTAAAAGGTGAACTTACCTATGTATTCTTGCTCCGCGTTCTTCACGTTGTTATGCTTTCACCACTCTTCACACTGGACATAGAGTGAAATGAAATAGACGCGAATACTAAATACGTCAAAAACTAAACTATGAACAAGATTTCGAGTGGAACGCCGGCCGCTGTGGCCGAGCGGCTCTAGGAGCTTCAGTCGGGAACCGCGCGACCGCTACGGTCGCAGGTTCGAATCCTGCCTCGGGCATGGATGTGTGTGATGTACTTAGGTTAGTTAGGTTTAAGTAGTTCTACGTTCTAGGGGACTGATGATCTCAGATGTTAAGTCCCATAGTGTTCACAGCCATTTGAACCATTTTTTTTTTTTCGAGTGAAACGAAGTGAAATGCCAGTCCTTTTCTACACTGAAAACGTATTTATTAAAAGGTTTACATATTATTGCACTAGTAATATTAGTATCAAAAAGTAACATTTAGAAATGTAACACAGAAACATGGACTTGTGCTGTATCTGGGGTTTCTTCCAACACACAAATAAAAATTCGGCGCTTTCGAACATTTTATTCTTAACCGACCACTGGTGCAGCTTCCATTTTTTGTATTGTAAAGCACTGTAATCTTACAATGAAATACGTGATAATACCAATGCGATGCATTGGGTCCTTATGTCAAGACAATAATGGCCACGGGCTGGGAAATCTGTGATCACTTGCCTACATTAATTTTTCCCCTCGTTGTAGTGTTGTCATTACGTTCAGCATGTTACCAAATGATTCTGCTTAGTTCTTATGGAATTTTGTTTGATGTTATCCTTTTTTACGTGATTCATAATCGTTGAAGACGCCGATCGTTTCCAAATAATGTAAGTAACCAGCTGTGTGATCTATCGTCCTGTGAATTAATCGCCGAGAAAACATGTTTTGCTGTGACAGATGGGCTGAGCTGGATGTCGTACAATTTTTCGTTAATTGCTAATTTTTTCACTGACATAGTACGTGGCTTCAATATTAGATGTTGGGACACTGAAAAGCCGTCCGTAAATGGCTTGCTTCCTGCAGTCGATAGGCAACGAAACGACGCTGTTAAGGTATTAATACCGCAGAATATCATGATGGTTGAATTAAGCCCATCTCTCAGGAAACAAAAATTCGATAACAAAGGATGTAATTTCTGTTATGCGAAGTCGAGCGGATGAAATGATTAATGAAACAATGACAGCCAGCCACTGTGGAATGATTATTTTCTGGTGGTGACACACTTGGTCTGGACAAGGGAATGACGCCTCACACAGTGATGTTGGTCCTCGCCCAGAAGGGGCGTGACCAGCTGTAGCGCCCAACGACTGCGTCCTCACGTGACTTGTGTGTGTGTGTGTGTGTGTGTCTGTGTGTGTGTGTGTGTGTGTTCGTTTGTTTGTTTCTTTGTTTGCTAGCGTCTTCTACGTCCTAAATTTATCCCACAGGCAGAATGTGCCCAAGTTCATTCTGCGAAATCTCTCGCTCTACACGCACTGTGAGAAGACTCTCGCCGAGAAATCAAATGACATCGACCTGTATCGATCAATTTCTGGCTTTTACCAACGTTCGCTCTGAGAAAGGTTACTTTTAGTTCGGTATGTCTAATAAAGAGGAAATGACACGCTGAGTTAACTACTGCTGAAATGAGTATAAAATCATCGTCATTATACTTAAGCTGGCTGCTGTGGCCGAGCGGTTCTTGGCGTTTCAGTCTGGGACCGCGCTGCTGCTACGGTCGCAAGTTCGAATCCTGCCTCGGGCATGGATGTGTGTGATGTCCTTAGGTTAGTTAGGTTTAATTACTTCTAAGTTTAGGGGACTGATGACCTCAGATGTTAAGTCCTAAGCCATTATACTTAAATTGGACACATTGAACACTACGTTGTCTGCTCTGCATTTGGGGCTAGGGGGGGGGGGGGGGGGGGGACTGGAAAGCGTTCACGAACACTCGGCGCATTTTGTATCGATAGACCTAAATGCATTAGCTCTCTCGTAGGGTGTCCTTAGAATGTGCATATAATAAAGTGTGTCCCAGAAATCTTTATCTGGTAACAAACATTCATAAGGCGTAGAATATGAATGTGAGACAAACAGCTTTTATCTTGAACTGCGTTGGACATATTAAATATTTTACGTACATATGTACTTTCTGTTACTTTGTTTCAGCGCCATTGACGTGACAGCGGAATCCGACGCCATTTGCAAACAACATGTACTCACACTAGGAGAAAGCCCGTTGTGTCCTCTGGTATCACGAGAGACAGGCAACAAAAACAGTCCAGAGAAAATTGTAGACGAGATACCGTAGACAGTCACCATATGTTACAAGCATCAAATATTTCCTGGGACTTCTCACAAAGGCATCTCTCACTGTCTGAATTGGCACGCACTAGCTTCAGGCGTGTCTGTTGCAGGAAGCTCACAGACGCCCCCTGTTTCCTTAAACTTGGCATACCACATCTGAATGCTTTTAACTGTCTACGGTATACCATCAGGATGCTTTTCTGGACTGTCTTTTATGACTGTGTCTCGTGATACCAATGGACACATTGGGCTTTCTCCTGGTTTGAGTGCATGTTGTTTGCAAATGGTCTCTGGTTCCATTGGTGTGAGCCGGCCGTTGTGGCCGAGCGGTTCTAGGCGCTTCAGTTCGGAACCACGCAGCTGCTACGGTCGCAGGTTCGAACCTGCCTCGGGCATGGATGTGTGTGATGTCCTTAGGTTAGTTAGGTTTAAGTAGTTCTAAGTTCTAGGGGACTGATGACCTCAGATGTTAAGTCCCATAGTGCTTAGAGCCATTTAAACCATTTTTTTCCATTGGTGTGATGTCACCGCGCCCAGCAACAAACAAAGAAAGTTAAGTATGTATGTACAACATAACTTGAATATGTCATATCCAATTAAAGATAAAATGTATTTGGCTATGTGCCATATTTGATGCTTTGTGAATGAAGGTAATCAGGGAAAGACTTCTGACACACCCGGCATAGTAATGTCCGTCCTCCAAACTGGGTCCCGCTATGTATGGCTATCTATTACAACATTGCTGTACGTAAGACGCCACATGCGTTAAAAATGAACATTATTGACAGGGGTGAACAAGCACATTGCATTTCTGAATTGCTTATCTACAGGGTCTACAAAATACCCGTCTGGGACGGGAATGACATTTTCATTTGCGTCGAAAATGTTTCATCTGCAACTTTTTCAGATGTAGGGATAAGTGAAAAATTTGAGGGGGCCAAATCACCTACGACGGTACAATACTGTTCAGGGTTTCGTGGCCGCTTGTTGGCTTTGAGGTGTTACCTATTGGCTTTTGTATCGGGATCTTCGGCCTCTACCAGCAATGGAGGGTGAGTCTTGAACAGTGTCAGCTACTCGAGCTAAAGAAACGTCATTAATCGAACATCAGCCGAAGATACCGAGTCAAAATGGTTCTTCTTACAAGACTTCATACCCGAATGTGTCAGTTTTCTCTTCTGCAACTATTGTGCCCTTTTCGTCTGTCGCAAAATGTTTTCCAGCCACAAATTTCTTTATTTCTAAAAATAGGTAGAGATAAGTGTTAGTATCGTGATGGATGTTGCTACAGTTCACGCATAAGATGCCTCACGTTACGCATTGCCATAACATGTTGTCGAGGAGCTCCATTGTATTAACTCAATTCTTATCATTTTGTAATTTAGGATATTTTCCATCGAGTTGATCATGAATAGTTACGCGGAATTCATTTCTCACTGTTTATATTTTGCAAAGTAACCAATAATAACGATATATCGTCCATACAGTAGTTTTATCCTATCATTCTGGTGAAGGAATATGTACATGTACATACACATACACAGTCCATCCAAAAATTTCCAGGCTGACTTTACGCCTGGCGTATAAGCGAATTCGGCGTAGTAAGTACTGTGGCTGCTTGAACTAACAACTGTAAGTAACAGAGCTCCACTCGACCAATCAGTTATGAGCAGTTAACGTTGAGCAGGGCTCGTGCGACCGTAGTGTGTTAACATCGTTGTGCCATACATCGCAGTGCAACATCCTCTCTAAATCAAGCGTTTTTAGACAGTCTACAGGATGTTTTGAAGAACATAAAAGTGCGTGCAAAGTTTGTCTCGCACACCACGGCACCCGGACAAAAACGACGACTCGTGGACGCCAGCCGTGACTAAACAGAAACACAAAACGTTGACAGTTACTTTCTGAGAAGCAAATAGGAATGACAAGACTTGATGTTATAAGAACCTAACAAAAAACAATAAAGTGCAGAAATAGTAAACGCTTTGATGACATAACCGATATTCAAGTCAATGCGATGCGCGAGTTGAACAAGACACCAAAGGAGGCCTTTTCTGTCATTTTCACACGGTCTTATGAACATTCTGTGCGCTGTACTCAAGTGGGAGGGATGCGGAGCACCTGAAGCGTTAACACCATTACCTTAAATTTTATCTGTGTTTCGTTAATCCAGTCTCGGAGACTTTTTGAACAAATGGGTGTACTACTTTGATTACTTTTTTGGTCGCTGGTGTCCAGTGGGGTTTGTGTTCGCACGTGTCGTCCAGAGCCACAAAGATTTTTCTCAAAACTGTCCTGGTATTATTAAAAAATTTAAGACATACGTTATCTGCTGGACTCCACAAATGCGGTCGCCTACTCCCAGATTTCTCACCTTTCGGTCACATTTAAAATGCACAAAAACTCTTTCTTCTAATATTTGTTTTGCGTCCCTTTTATTTTACCCTTAACCGCCTATCTCGCAACAGCGTACTGTGACCTTCCTCAACGGTTTCATGTATGCGTGATACCCTGACGTGGCTCATCGTTAAGAGAAGTACTCCCAAATCTGAATTCAGTATCTCGGCGCGTAACTTTTGAAAACGATGAAGCAGACTGCTTATAACCTCTCACCGTTTGGGTGAAATTCCGTAGGTGGATAACGCGCTGAAAGCAAAGCGTTTTTTCATTTTACCCACTTCCAGGGAAAACGCAAACAACTAGTATTTTAAAAAGCTACATGTACAAAAACTACCTCAAATTAATACCTATTGACATACAAAGAAGAGACTATTATCCTGATAATACTTTAGCTTATTCTGACATTGACATGATTGTCACACGAGGGCAACTATTATCGGCAACATATTGCTATGCAATAGAATTTTTGTAGAAGCTTATAGAACCAATCAGGTAAGGACACTATCATGGAACACAGTGACAGAAACAAATTTTAGCCTTGGAGATGTACCGTGTAGAGGACTCCACAATGTACATTACGAACAATTGCGTCGTTCACACGGGGCAACTATCACGTGCGAGCTTCTGCACTATGCTTTAGCTTTCCTTTCTACGGAAATTTCTTAGCCAGTTTTTGTGAAGCGAGTCGATTAAAAAACTTGAAGCTCTTATATCTGGCAGCTTCACGATGGTCTAATTGTAATTCCATTATGCGTCACGGTAACAGATATTCCGAATGTAGTCGAACAGTCGCGCATAATGTTTCGATTTTGTGTTGTTTTGCATGCTCTGTGGAGACTTTACGTTTGGGTTATATCATAGATTACTATTTAAAGAATATAGCAAAGCTTTGAAAATACTTTTTATCTTGATAGGGAAGTCACATTCCCCTACGTTCACGAATAAAATGGTTTACGGAACGGTGTAATCCGAACACACATTGCACACTAGACTGCCATTCTGAAGGACGACTGTTCAAATTCTAGTCCGACCAACAAGATTTAGATATTCCGTGATTTCCCTAAATCCTTCCAAGCAAGCGCCAGGGTGGTTTTTATGAAAGGGGACGGCCGGTTTCCATTCCCATCCTTGGCACTATCTGAACTTGTGCTCCGTCCTTCATGACATCGATGTCGACGGGACGTTATATATTGTTTAGTAAGTATCCAATCGAGGTTGCTGACATTCGGAAATAGCTTAAGTACTGTTTGGAACCCTCGACAAGCAACACGAAAGGCTCCATTCTGATCGTGTAATTTGTTGGTAAGATGCACCTGATATTTTCTTCTTCACATTTTCTTACATATTAATTGAACTATTTCCACTTTGACTATTTCAGATAGCCAGAAGACGTGTCGACACTTATCGGATTATGTGAGTGGTGAGGAAGCTGAAGTACTCTTAATGGGTCGCAGTCCCTTTTGTACAGCAGTTACCCCAAAAAACAAATTGCCAGGCAACAGCTGTTCTTCTGTGAAAAGTGCCTAACAGTCAGTTGGAGAGCTTTTCGCTATGCTAACTGTAAACGCCATACGCGAATTAGCTGTTTGATGTTCTATTATATATATTTAGGAATATAACTTAACAGAAATGGGAAAATGAGATTTTTATGACACAATCTGACTACAGCAGGGGATCGATTATTAGGACACATCTTGAAGTATAAGGAGTCATCACTTTGGTAATGGAGAGAATGGCGGAAAGAAACAATTGCAAAGAGATTACTTTTAGATTACTTATTGGATTCATGCCAATGTTTGTATTCCGCTACAGTTCTTACGCCGTACAGCTCCGTTTCGTCCCTTGGAAGTTATTCCCTGATGTCTTAACACATGTCCTTCTTGTAAGTGTTTTCCATAAGCTTCTTTCTTTGCTGATTCTGCCAAAACCTTCCCATTACTTATCTTATCAGTCCATCTATTTTTCAACATCATTCTGTAGCAGCACGCTTGGAACTTTTCGATTCCGTTCTTGTCCGGTTTTCCCACAGTTGGTGATTCACTGCTATACAATGCTGTGCTCCAAGCGTTCATTCTCGAAAATTTTTCCCTCAGACTAAGGCCAGTGTTCGATACTAGCAGGTCTCTTTTGGCCAGGATTGCCATCTTTGTCTGCTCTGATTTGCTTTTTATGTCCTTGCTTCATCCATCATGTGCTATTTTTCTCCCAAAGTAGTGGAACACCTTCACGTTTCTGTTTCCTGGTCACTGATTTAACGTTAAGTTTATCGCTATTTGAATTTCCGCTGCACCTCTTTACCTTTGTCTTCCTTCGGTTTACCTTCAAATGATAGACTCAACAGACGGTTAATTTTTTTCAACACGTCGTGTAATTACTCTTTACTTTCACTGAGGATAGTAATGCCATCAACTATTCTGACAGTTAATCATTTCACATTGAAATTTAACCCTGTCTTGAAGCATTTCTTTACTTTCATTACTGCCTGTTTGATTTGTGTATTGAGCAGTAAGAGCAAAGACTACATCCTTGTCTCACACCCTTTTTAATTCGAACACTTCATTCATGGTCTTCCAATCTTATTGGTCCCTTTTGCTTCCTAAACATGTTCTACATTATACGTCTTTCCCTATACCTTGCTACCGTTTTTCTCGGAATTTCGAACATATTGCATCATTTGATATTGTCGAAGGCTGTTTCCAGGTTGGATACAGTAAGCAGGCGAAATGTATGCACGTTGTACCAAACCATGTTCGGATTGAAGACCACAACAAACAATAATTGATTTACAGGTACATGTTTAGCTCCAATGCACGGGTAACTATATCGATTTAGGATGTTAAAAACGTCACTTTTACATTAACGTTTTTAATCTGACGGGATTTTTTTTACGTTGTTGATCTAGTACGCTAAAACTCGTCATTGCACTATATCTAACGATTTAAGAATTTGACATGGACTTGTAACGTCCAGTACAAGTCGTACATCTGTAAGAATAGTGTCTTTTTTTCTTTTGTACACTGTATGATAATAAATCGTAGAAAATTAATTGATAGAAACAGTACCATCATAAGTGCGTTTAATGTCCGTTACTTAATTAGCAGTTGTCACGCAGGAACAGATTTATTTGCGAATTTATCAGTAGCTATGTAGCACGATATGCATAAAATCGTCAAACCGAATTATTCAGTCTTCAGGACACGTAGTTTCATCATTCACGTAGCGCTGCTACGAGACTCCAATTAAATGGTGAACTTTATCTTCTGTGATGACGTCAGTGCCTAACAACCGGCTGTCGCTGTTGGGAGTGGAATGCAGGAGTCTGCAAGCAGCAAGAAGAGACCCGGTGGTTCGATGGCTTTCTTCTTTCGCACGAAAGGCACAGAATTCAGCTCTGTATAAAATCCACAGAGCTGTGCAAGAAAAACAGCGATACATTTACCGTACAGAGGTACGATGAACATCTACTGCAGGTACTCATAAATCACTTCAGCACTAACCAGAATTCAGTTTGCAGTGGGGAATGAGAAGCCTCCGCTGAAGCACCAGTAATGAGGGATACCTGGAACGGATTCTATACAGGCAAGCTGTATATCAAGACCCATGTTTTGATAGCCTCCAAACTTGCCATTCTAAACGAGGGAACATTTATAACTACGTATTTGAATACTGTTTGTCACCACGCAGTACTTTCCTGGGACACGGAAAACCAATAACACGCATCTTCGAATTTTATCCAATGATTAAATAGCGCCACCTCATACCCCATATTTTGTAACTCAGTCTGGAGTGGACATACTTTCCTCTGACTGTTACAAGACCTAAATATGATTACACTACCCAGCAAAGCGATAATGATGCAAGTGGTTTGCCTAATACGTGCAATTAATGAGGCGAGGGGATCAGTAAACATATGGTGCTATGAAGCAATGGCTCTAGGCGGAAACGACAGTGTTCAGAAAGTTAGGAAAGTATTTTTATATAGCAAGAGTAACAGAAAACAAACTGTGTAGCATGTGAGCAGTCAACGCAGTTATTCAGCTCTGCAGATGATTTTGTGGAGCACATAAGCTTAAAATTCAAAATCATTGTACAATATGCTGAACGAGGTTGCTAGGGTAGGGAAAGATCCACCGTGGTTCAACAGCCGTGTTAGAAAGTTGCTATGAAAGCAAAGAGAACCATATTTCAACTTAGAAACAACAAGTATTCTCCATCTTGTTCTATCTCTGTTCCACAGACGTCGTGTAGAAAAAAAATTAGGTATACAACACCTTATACGGTGGTGTAAAACAATCATTTCTCCCGCAAAGAAACATTGGTATATGGACCAGTATAAAAAGTTTCCTCCAGTTGTGTAGTTAAAGTGACTTTTTCGTTATCTGTGTTGGCTCGGTGAACAGTTCTATTCGCAATGACTTGTAGTGACTGCCTCGTTTTCGTATGGACCCAGGAATAAATAGGACTAAAACAACGAAGAAACGGAGTTTATTCGCAGAATATAGCTACAGTATGGTAAAAATGACTTTAATAGTGGACGAGTGTGTGTCTGCGGCAAAGGTTGTTCATGTAGGCCATCCATTTCAAAAACGGACAGATACATGGAGATGATCATGAGGCCATAACTGATGATACTGCGGCTGAGTTCAGCAGTTGCAGTTGTTTATGAATTTCTCAACTGTCGGAAAGTAAAGGTTTTTACACGTTGAGCATCACGTTCAATAAGAGAAACACAAGCTGGAATGGTTAGTAAACGCCGCATAAATATTTAATGCCTTTTACAAGTGTTTCTCAGAAGTAGAGGTGGATGAGATGTGTGTCCATCACTATTAATTAGAGAATAAGCGACGTACAAAGGTGTCGAAACAACTATCTTCGCCTTCAGCAAACAGTTCACAAGGCGAGGTTGTGCGGGAAAGCGTATGATGGCTGTGTTTTGAGAGATTAGAGGTCTGCCGCTGATTCATTACACTCGCAGAGGCAGAAAGGTGAAGAGTGACAGATACTGAGAGCTACTGCGAAACGTGAAACCTAAAATAAAAGCACAGAGAAAAGATGGGAGATCGCTTCATGATGTCTGCCGTGATGCAGCTGGGCAAAAATTTCAGTGCTTTCAAAATCATGTTTTTGAGCGTCTGGAGCACCCACTGTACAGTCTTTACCTATTTACAAGTCAATCACACATTTTTTGGACCGATGAAGGTGTGTCCGCTTGAATTAAAGTCTTCGTGGCATGACGAAGTTGGGGACGCGGTGCAATAATGGATGTGCGCAATGCCACTGGGATTCTACAAGGACGGAATTAGAAGCCTGTCTAGAGATGGGAAAGTGCACGGAGGTTGAGGGAGATAATGTGGAGAAATAATTGTGGTAGGCACATCTTCCGGTCTCCACCCGAGTTTAATTCCCAGAAGGTTTATGACACCGTTCCTCACAAGAAACTGCTAATCAAATTGTGTGCCTACTAAGTATCGTCTCAGTTCTGCGACTGCATTCGTGATTTCTTGTAAGAAACTTGGCAGCTCGGAGTAATTGACTGAAAGTAATCGAGTGAAACAGAAGTGTTACCTGCCTTTCCCCAAGGAAATATTATAGGCCCTCTGCTGCTCCTAATTTAAATAAACGATTCAGGAGGCAATCTTAGCAGCCCTTTTAGATTGTTGGCAGTTGGTGCTGTCATTTACCGTCTATTTAAGTCATCAGATGATTAAAACGAATTCCAGAATTACTTGGACTCGATATGTGAATGGTGCGAAAAGTGGCAATTTTCTCTGAATGAGTAAAAGTGTGATGTTAACCACATGAGTACGAAAATAAATACATTAAATTTCGATTACAAGATAAACTACACAAATTTAAACGTTTTCAGTTCAACTAAATACTAGGAATTACAATTATGAACAAATTAAATTGGAACGATCACATAGAAAAAGTTGTGGCAAAGGCGAACCAAATCTATGTCTTAGTGTCAGAACACTTAAAGAGACTGCATATACTACACCTGTCCCTCTCTTACTACAGTAATGTTGTGCACTATGGGATCCTTACCGGATAAGGTTGACGGAGTACATCCAAACTCCAAAGAAGGGCAGCTTGCTTTCTATGTATCGAAATAGGCGAGCAAGTGTCACGGATATGATAAGCGAATTTGGGCGGCATTCATTAAAACAAGTGCGATGTAAAACAACTTTAATGTCGCCAACCTACACAGGGACAAATGATCGCCGAAATAAAAACAAGAGAATGATATTAAAAAGGAAAACACTTCCTAATGTTCTGCAAAATTTTATTTCTTTTTTCACGAACCGGCTTTCGGCTTCTCAGACCATCTTCAGGTAACAACTGGCTGTGGCACACATACATAAACATGATGTGAGATTTACAAAGATAGTATTTGTATAGAAGATACGAAAATGATGATGTCTTTACATAGAAAAAACATTAAAATCGTTACATTAATTAAAAAAGAGGGTAAACAGAGATTTCATGTGGAGATACATGTAAAAAATGGTGTGAAATAAAAAGAATTTACAGTTTTAATATAATATTTGTAAGGAAAAGTTCATTTAATAAGGGGAAAATGGAAATTGAGTTCGATCATTTCATACAAGGTTTGCATTCTGTGGTATGTTTTTGTTGATTTCCATTATTTCCAGTAGGGTCATCATTTTTCTTTTTCTGACAGGCTGTAGAACTTCACATTATGCATCGTGTGGATAGTTTTCTGCTAAAATGTTCAGCAAAGGTCTAATCATTCTTCTTTAATCTCCAGCTTCTCTCATGTTCACATAGCCCAATTGCCACTGGTCTGCACCGAGCGAGGTGGCGCAGTGGTTAGACACTGGACTCGCTATTCGGGAGGACGACAGTTCAATCCCGCGTCCGGCCATCCTGATTTAGGTTTTCGGTGATTTCCCTAAATCACTCCAGGCAAATGCCGGGATGGTTCCTCTGAAAGGGTACGGCCGCTTTCCTTCCCCATCCTTCCCTCATCCGATCAGACCGATGACCACGCTGTCTGGTCTCCTTCCCCAAACCAACCAACCACTGGTCTGCCTCAATGACCATATATACTTTTTCGCACTACTTGTAAGTGATTTTATATACACCACTCTGTTCCAAGGGCTGCATTTTATATTTGCTATTGAATAAAAATTTTGATATGTTGTTGGTATCATAAAATACAAAAAAATGGCTCTGAGCACTATGCGACTTAACTTCTGAGGTCATCAGTCCCCTAGAACATAGAACTACTTAAACCTAACTAACCTAAGGACACCACACACATCCATGCCCGAGGCCGGATTCGAACCTGCGACCGTAGCGGTCGCGCGGTTGCAGACTGTAGCGCTTAGAACCGCTCGCCCACCCCGACCAGCTAGAAAATACAGGTCGTAGTTGCAAGACTTCAACTTTTTTGCAAGATCGTCTGAAATGTTGTCAGTATATGGAATTTTGTACCAGGCTTTAAAACTGTTGAGTGATTGCTGTTGGCAAGCGTAAAGAATTGCTGTAATCTTATTCGTTTTTATGTAGAATATTATCAATCGGAACGGAGCTATTGCTATTGCTGGAAGCAATTTTGTAGATGCTTTGTAGTTCTGTTTGAAAGCCTAATTTGGATAATGGAACAGATATCAGGCGATGCTCCATTGACTGGAAAGCTGAATGTTTGTGGCTGTTTGGGTGCTAGGAGCTTGCAGGAATTACTGTATCAGTAGCTATGCTTTATCTGTAAATGCTAAATGCCAACCGTATGTCCACGCAGTTTATCCTCATTTACAAAATTACCATAATTCTTAACTCATTTCAGTGCACATGGTATAATGAGAATGCATAGAAACCCGATGAGCGTGGGGGACATCAGAGGAGTAATTGCGCCAAGGTGTTCACTCGTACGGTGAATTTACCTGCATACAGCAACGTGGAATGCTTGGGCGGCAGTGAACACAGTGCCGCACGATCCCGGCCTCTCAAGCGGAGGCCCATCCCTCACGGAGACGGAGGCAAGACACGTGTCATCCCGCCTAACAGTCAGCTTTTGTTCCACTCTGACTTCAGAGAATCCGCTGCACTGGCTCCTCACACGTTGTCAATCCACTTAGTGACTTCGGTAGGTTCCATTCACAGGCACAACGTACGAACTGTAGTATTCATTCCATTCCATCGCTGAATGATACAGCGACCGGTTTTCATGATTATATTAAAAATTAAACAGTCACCGTTGTAAAGTTATATTTATTTGAAAACAACGCGTTTCGCCATGGTTAGGCATCATCAGATTGTTTAAAAGCAAGAAGAAGGCTGATTGAACAACTATCCTATGAACATTATAAGACAAACTTCTGAGCTGCAGCAAAGGTTTAATCAAAACCGCAAATAATACTCACGTTAAAGCGTCAAGTGAAGTACACTGCGCCGATTGCCAGGGTTCTATGTCAGTCTCACACACACTCACGCACACACACAAAACCGTCAGGATGAAAATGGGACCATGGGGACCTAGACAAAACATTTGAGAAATCAACTGACAGCCACAACGGAAACAAGATGTAACAATCTAATAAAGGAAAGCAATGAATATTTACAAATACCTTTGTAGTGTCGTAACAGGAAGTAGAGGACAGCGTAGAGCCACACGTAAATGTTGACCTGGATGCCAAATAGCGGAGGAGTCTAACCGGCAGTGGCACTGGAATTACTAAATGGTGGATGGCCTCCTACAGCTGCGCTAATACAACGAAAGCACAATAGATGGCACTAGTAACTTAAGTTACGGAGAAGGCTAATACGGGACTGATTAACGTGTACTTAATAAGAAGGAATAAATTAGATTAAGTTAAAATGAAAATGTAATGAAAAACAAGATTTTTTAGCATGTAACATGGGCCATCGAAATCACGTGCAGAAGTGTGATACCTACTTCATAGGTCTATCAAGCGCTGAGTTCCAGCATCTGTGTTTTACAGATCTTTTTAGAGGAACAATTTCTGCAACTGTTTCGATGACCTTTACGACGAATTTTTTAAGTCTTTGGCATCGACTTCCTGCAATTTCTCCATGAATTTTGAGTGATTTTTCTGAAGCTTTTTTATTTCATATATTAGACCATATAATTAATTTCTCAATTAAGACACAGAATATTGTTTGGAACCAAAGCAAATAAGTGAAACGAATAATGATAAGGCCTAGAAATCACGAAGATAATTCACGAACTGATTTAAGGAGGCACTTCATTGTTCGTAACATATGGAGGTGTAACGGTAAAAAAAAAAAGTACGATAGAATACATTAAACGCATTCGCAATTGCGAAGATGAACATCAGCTGTGGAATGGAATGACGACAGTGAAAATTTGTGTTGGACCAGGGCTCGAAGGCGGATTTCCAGCTTATTGCGAGCGGTCGTCTTGCCGTTCGGTTATCCGTGTACGACTCAAGGCCAGACCCAAGCTTCCGTATGTCGTCAACATTGCTTGTACAAGATGTACTCGTACATCCACTATGTATGTTCTCGTACAGATGAGACATTTTACTCGAAAGTCGCTTGTCTGTTGTCGGCAGTGTCTGTGTTATTCTGAATTACTTTGCATCTTAATTCAGAATAACACAGACATTGCAGTATCGTCCGACAATATTCTGAAAGGCGCCTGTTAGAAACGTTTTTCATGTTACGTGCCAATTCACATATGAGAGTCACTTGTAGAACGCACAGACCTGACAGTCGATACTTTCGTTTGAAAGTGCAGTCTCATCTGTCGTTCTGCCACATATTTGCGAGCACTGCAATTTGTCGACCAATCAGTCTCTAGGTGGCCTAGATTCGAGTTCGGCTGGCCCTCTTGACGTGGGACACGGCACACTTCCTTCCTATAACGACTTACTAAAACTTTAGACTGTTGGTTTTATCAATAATTTTAGATGGGCCTTTCTAAATTGCAACTTCTAGGAATTCTGGTGAGTGTGTTGCTTGTCTGTACTGCATTGGCGTCGTCATTACATTTTTACATGGTTTTCTAGTAAAACTGTGTCTCCATGTGTGCAAATTTAGTCTCTTTGTCCGAGTGTGGCTTCGTCTGATTATGCAAGGATCAATATCGATCTTTCATTAAGTCATTTTTAGTATGCTGTGCTCGCTCCTGTTGCTGCCGTGAACGAAGACTACATGAGTACACGTTATGTTGACCATTAGAGGTCGTAAAACTGTAAAGTGATTTCAGGAGGAAAATAATTTATGAAAGGTATTAAATTAACTTCAATTATTATCAAAAACACAAAATTCTAGGAATAGTAAATGAGAAAACCCTCAACCAGACCATGTCGATGTACAGTACCACATATTCAGAATGAACAGAAAATTTATCCCGCAAACTCTTTAATCCCAGTAATACAAAGCAACATCAGTCGATATGCAAGCGAACACCATACGCCAGAAGCCTGCACTGGTCCATGATGTAATGCCTGCAACAAATGACAGTATGCATCATAACCCGGAAATAGAGCAATTTCAAGCAACACTTTATTTAATATTTTACTCTTACTTTGATGGATACATTACACTCACGAGGTGTGTACAGTTACTTCTGAATCACGCTGTATAATCCGTTGCACTATGAAAGCCCGCTTACTTCCTTAAGTTTCATATTAACAGTAGTAAGACCGTGCTTTTGTTCACTCATCGGTAAAATTTTAGATAAAAAAGAATATTTTCAGTGCTTTTACACCGGAGCCATAATGGCTGTCCACTCTTAGGCTAAATCATGTCCAGGAGTAAAGACTTTCACGTTGCTCACGACAATAACGTAGGCCCATTGTCCGAATGCTCAGCGGTATGGTACGGCAGTGGGTTTGACATATTTCCTGAGTGCATGGTGATTATAGTACAAGTTAGTTGAGATGATATTTGATCATCCACATAGAAGGGTTAGCTAGGCAGGAGAATATAATGCGCTATATATGGTATCCGGATCTCACATGCACTTCGTTTTCTGATCTCTCGTGCGATCGTTTGTTTCGGTGTGCTGGGGGCGTAAAAAACCATCACGTAGTTCGCTGTGTCGAGGAGTTAACGCCGTGAATCACCAGCTTCAAGACATGACGCAAGTGCTCCCAGGTGTATCCTCTCCCGGAATGCGGCTTTTGTTTTCATGAGCCCCAAACAGCTCAGTTGGCTCTCGGCGTAGGAAGTCATAAAATTTATTTCGTAACGGTCCAGCAACTTTTTAACTGCACCTCTTTACACGCGCGGTCGCCCGCCGCTCTGATTTACGGCTGTCATTTGTTTGGGAGTGGACCCGTGGACCTCGCGCAGGCTTCCGCAACGGCGAGCGTCCTTTTTGTGACGTGAAACTACACGACGCCGCTCTGCGGGTCGCCGCGGCGTTGCGCAAAAACTGGAGACGCGTCCTGCGTCACAATGGACCGTTGCGTACGTGCACATTCGCTATACACACACTTCCTGTGCATTCCAGGAGGCCACTTCTAGCACTGGGGCTACGGATAAGCAGTTAAACTGAACAATGTGAAGTACCCAGTCGCCCCTGCGTAATGCGGAATTGACCGCTAGATACCAAGAGAGGCGGACCCGACAGTATAAAAGATGGCGGGGACTGTTGTCAGCAGAAAGTCAGTAACAGTAGAATCGGTCGGTCATCAAAACTCAGACATTATATGTCGTTTGAATAACAAATCCGTCAGGGATATCTGAACCCTTCTAAAGCTCCACAGATCGACTGTTGGTGACATGGTTGTGAAGTGCAAACGCGGAAGAACAGCCGCAGCTGAATCAAGACCAAATGAACTCATGTACTGACTCATGTACTGCGTCCGAGAATCCTGGAGGCTGGTTGTAAAAAAAATCACTTTAACTCAGCGGAAGAAGTAACTCGTGAGATTCAAAGTGTTACCAGCAGCAGAGCTAGCATGTCTGTGCGTAGAGAACTATAAAGAACAGGGTCAACGGTCGAGCAACTCCTCATAAATAACACATTTCTGTAATCAGTACTAAGCAACGCTTCAGGCGGTGGAAACAGCTACGCCATTGGACAGTGGGTGACTATAAACGAGTGATTTGGAAAGATGAATGACGCTGTAACCGATGGTATTCTGATGGGAGGCTTATCGCTTGGTGAAAGTTAACTGTCAACACAGAAGTACCGAGGACGCGACGTTTTAGTATGGATGATTAGAGTGTCGTCATTTTGTTGCGCTTAAGTATATGAACACAGTTTACAGCATACTGTACCGTATACATCAGAGGAATTTTAACGACGATGACAATTTGTATCAGCACCCCAATACACTCCGACATTAAAGGAGCATCTGTGAGACAATGGTTTGCGCACAATAATTCTTCTGAAATGAACTGGCCTGTCCAAAGAACCGAACTGAACCCAAAGGAACGACAATGGGACGAGTTGTAAGGCGGAATAACCCATGAGCAAGAACGACATAAAAAGTAGATAATCACTGTCAAAAAGGGCCAAGAGAAGTTTACTGGTATCAAACTTGCCCATTAATTCGAGGAAGAAACAGCAGAGTATGTACGTTCAGAGCACAGCATTCTATGGTAGTGAGACGTGGACGCGGCCACTCCGGCCAGAGGTTGGAGTCCTCCCTCGGGCATGGGTGTGAGTGGTGTTCTTAGTATAAGTTAGTTTAAGTAGTGTGTAAGCCTATGGACCGATGACCTACCCAGTTTGGTCCCTTAGCCATTCACACATGAGACATGGACTGTGGGAAATCTGGAACAGAAGAGAACAGAAGCTTTTGAGATGTGGTCCAACAAAAGAATGTCGGAAAGTAGGTGGACTGATAGGTAAGATAAGGAATGAGGAGGTTCTTCGCAGAATAATCGAGAAAAGGAATATACGGAAAACAGTGACAAGAAAAAGGGGCAGGTTGATAGCACATCCGTTAAAACATCAGGAAATAATTTCCATGGTACTAGAGAGAGTTGTACAGGGTAAAAACTGGAAGGAAGTCAGAGACTGTAATAAATCTAGCAAATATACACGTCAAAAAGAGTTTTGAATCACCTCGGTTCAGAGAGTTCCGGAACTTGTACAGAAAATTGGAATAGAGATCATCATAAACATCATTTCCGTCCTTGCTATTGCTCACGATAACCACACATTGCGTGTTGTACCACCATACAGCGAGACCCTCAGAGGTGATGGTCCAGATTGCTGTATACACCGGTACCTCAACTACCCAGTAGCACATCCTCTTGCACTGATGCATGCCTGTATTCGTCGTGGCATACTATCCAAAAGTTTATCAAGGCACTGTTGGTCCAGATTGTTCCACTCCTCAATGGCGATCCGGCGTAGATCCCTCAGAGTGGTTGGTGAGTCACATCGTCCATAAACAGCCCTTTTCAATCCATCCTAGGCGTGTTCGATAAGGTTCGTGTCTGGAGACCAAGAGGGCCACTCTAGTCGAGAGATGACTATCGTGAGGGAAGTCATTCACAAGATGTGCACTATGGGGGCGCAAATTTTCGTCCATGAAGACGAATGCCTCGCCAGTATGCTGTCAATGTGATTGCACTATCGGTCGGAGGATGGCATTCACGCATCGTACAACCATTACGGCGCCTTCCATGATCACCAGCGGCGGAGGTCGGCCCCATATAATGCCAACCCAAAACAGCAGGGACCCTCCACCTTGCTGCACTCGCTGGACAATCTGTCTAAGGCGTTCAGCCTTATCGGGTTGCCTCCAAACACGTCTCTGACGATTGTCCAGTTGAAGGCATATGCGACACTCAACGGTGAAGAGAACGTGATGGCAATCCTGAGCGGTCAACTCGGCATGTTGTTGGGCTCATCTGTACAGCGCTGCATGGTGTCGTGGTTGCAAAGATTGATCTCGCCACGGTCGTCGGGAGTGAGGTTGCGCAACATACAGCCTATTGCGCACAGTTTGAATCGTAACACGATGTCCTGTGGCTGCACGAAAAGCGTTATTCAACATGGTCGCGTTGCTGTCAGGTTTCTTCCGAGCCATAATCCGTACATAGCGGTCATCCAATGCAGCAGTAGCCCTTGGGCGGCCTGAGCGAGGCATGTCACCCACAGATCCTGTCTCTCTGCATCTCCTCCATGTCGGAACAACATTGCTTTCGTTCACTCCCAGACGCCTGGGTACTTCCCTTGTTGAGAACCCTTCCTGGCACAAAGTAATAATGCGGACGCGATCGAACCGCGGTATTGACCGTTGTTGAATTACAGTCAACACGAGCCGTGTAACTCCTTCCTGGTGGAAGGGTGCGAGAGTGAGGTCACAATGTTCAAACTCGATGGAGAAGACAGTTGTCAGTCTCAGATACTATGTGAAATCAACCTTACCTGGAAATTTAAGGCCCAGTGCACACAAATGTGGCATGTCGTTGATATCTGCAGGAGTCCTGGTGGGGACCTCTCGTTGTTTCGAGTCACCCCTGGATAGCAAATGGAACATACAGAGGTTCAGGTGCAGTTTTCAACTTCAGCTCAGTACTCCATCTGACAAAACAGAAATATGGCACCACCTTTGTTGACTTTATAGAAGCATACGTATTATTCTAACACGAGATAAATCTTTCTCTCTGCACTCCATGAATTCAATGGTTGTTATAAAATGTTAAATTTATTTAAAGAATTCCTCATAAGCACCAAATATAAAAGTTTCTCGGTGAACTTTCAGAATAACTAAAAATAAGTAATGAGAGCAGTAATCTAGAATGGAGGTGGACTATTAACTGCATCTTGGAAAAAACATCACCTAGAAATGTGGAAAATGCACTAAATCAATCTGAAGTAAGTAATCGTGTAAAGTTAAAGCTAAAAAGTAAGGGAGTCGAAATCTAATGCTTTGCTTTCGCAGACGACATAGCGATCTTTGCCAAAAACATAAGTTCAGCCGCAGTTCAGACAGGTCACCTCGAAATGATTACTGGGAACATAGAACTAAAAAATCTACACCCTAAACGAAGTATAACTTGAATACTCAGTACTCTGTACCCATATAATTTGGATGTACTATCACGTTCAAAAATTAAAAAAGAATTTTTCAAATAAATTGATTAAATGAAGAAGTAAATGACATCAGGACCCGAAATACTTTTAGAGTACCAACCCCCCAAAAACATCTACAATAAAAGATCAGTTTCCATAAATGCAAAAATCAGGCATCATATCACTGTAATGAGATTTCAGGCAATCTACACAGCAGAATGCTTAATTCTATTATGAGGAGTAGAAACGGAGAGAATACATAAAAGTAGAGAAAAGATCGGCGAAAACTTCTGGGACCGAAACAAATGAAAAAAAGAGTAGGAAAGTTCAGAAACTTTTAAACACAAATCGGAGAAGTATGGTTTTCTTTGGACACACAAACAGACTGGATCAAGACAAACCAGTTACACAAAGTTTTACAGACGATTTTTTATGTACCACTGTCCGGGAACGTAGAACACACATCGCTCATTGCCTTTATTAACCATGCATGTCTGGAACTGTCGGTTACACTTATCTTGCACTTTTCGTTTTTTTTCCAAACTAGCTATGTTGATTAATAATCGCAAGTCCAACAGGGGTACTTTGTGTCATTGCAGCACACGACCTAAACGTGCAACAAATAAAAACAGGTGAACACTGTTTACCTACGACAATTTGGCAGTTTGGTGCTTATCGGTAGAGGTCGGAAGTTATCGCCGTTGAAACAGTTGTCAACCTATGCATTTGAGTGCACCGTGACTCATAGTGAGTGAGCATGAGCGGTGATACGTCATCCACGACGTCTATGACGCGTCGGCAACGATAGCCAGTTCACGATGAACTTTGGTACTGCTGCTTCAAATGAAGACGAAAAATCATTTATTTAGATTACGTAGGCCAACCTATATCCTCATATATTGCAGTGTCCAATTATTTGGTCGTGTGTCACTAACGGCATTGGCTCGCCATCCCTGACCTAGACGAAATGAATGTTTCTGAGAAGATCCAAAATAAAGAAAACTTCGCAACCGGAATTAATGTCTTCGAGTATTTTGAAGACAAAGATAAACAAAAAAGCAGATGAATGTTTAGGGAGGAATAAACATTAGAGTGAAGAAATAACTAAATATTTCGAAGAAAGAAAAAAGAAACAACACCGAAACAAGTCGGACATCTCCGAAAGAAGAGACGCCATTTTTGATTCAGCTGTCACAATGAATTAAACTCAGACATTGGTTGCAAATGGCTATTCATGTAAATCAGTGGGGAAAGTTGAAAATTTGTGCCAGATCGAGATTCGAACCTGGGTCTTCTGCTTAGTAGGCAGTAAGCGATCTAGGCACAGCGATCATCACTATAGCACGGACTACCCAAGCACGCCTCCCGTCAGAATCAAAGTCCCAACTTATCGTCACACTACGAATGTAGTGCCTCATTCCCCATTGTCTCACGGCATTTCGTCAATTCCTGTAAGAGTTGGAGCCTGGTGTGCATCCGCACTGAAGGGATTATAAGCCGTCATCGCCTTAATTGTACATATGTTGTGTCTGTTCTTTCGGACATGGCCTCCCATCACACCCAAATTCCCAACGTAACCACACGCTACGAATATAGTGCCCTTTGTCCGAAAAAGTGAATACCACATATAGAAGATGAACATTAATAAAGCGGAGAAACTGCAGGGACCGTATCCTGACTGGAAATGGAGGAGAAAATGGTCCTACGAGAGTCTGTCCAGAAATGCATCACTGGAATGGTCGATGGAGCTGACTAATGACAGTTCTTCTGACCATTTTCCGTGTGGTTCTTGCGACTTGCAGGCCGCGTGATGGACGCAGCGTAGTGTTATCAGTGGAGTGGTCCTGTATTCATGTCGGAACAAGGCGAAATGATGTTTGTCTACAGTCAAGTAGCTGGAAAAGGTTGAGAAGCAGCACAGCTATACCAAAACAAGAACCCTCAAAGGCATCAATCAAATCCCACAATCCTTTTTGTGTTCATGGGGTTTTGAGACAGATGTACATGCAGGGAAGTGGTGGACTATGTGTACACAAGATTTGGCGGTCATGGTTCTACAGGACCTTGAGACGAACCATAGTACAAGCTCCAGTCAAGTGGTCCACCAACAATGTGTAAGCCAAAGTACATTTATGCGATCACACAAGTGCCCAAAAAGACCTTGGAATGTTGTGTGATGTGGTTTTTGTCTGTGAGCGACTTGTTTAGGTACAGCTGTGCTGCCTCCTGACACTTTCCATCTGCGCCACACAGAAACACCAAACGGCGTGTTCATGACATGGATACCAGACTATAGTGCTTGCTGATTACAGTACTCTACATCAAGCACACTGCCTACAACACACAAGAAATATACAGCACATGGGCAGAGGAACTTAAATTTGTCAACACCTTCTACTGTGGCAATGATGCATTTCCAGACACATGTTCATAGGACCCAGGAATCGGTCCCTGCAGTCTGTCGGTTTTATTACTGTTCATCCTGTATATAATTACGGCGAAAACGGTCAACGATCTCTGCAGTGCGGAAGAAAACAGGCTCAAACTGTTACAGGAGTGCCGCGCGGAGTGGCCGCGCGGTTTGGGGCGTCCTGTCACGGACTGCGTGGCCCCTCCCGCCGGAGGTTTGAGTCCTGCCTCGGGCATGGGTGTGTGTGTTGTTCTTAGCATAAGTTAGTTGGGACCGATGACCTAAGCAGTTTGGTCCCTTAGGAATTCACACACATCTGAACATCTCACAGGAATCGGGTAAATGCCGCGAGTAATGAGAAAAATGGGCAATAAGCACTACATTCGTAGTGTGTGGATAAGTTGAGAATTTCGCTCAGACGGGAGGCGTGTTAGGGTCGAGTCGGCGCAGAATACTGTGGCCAGTAGATGAGCAGTCGGCACAGCACGTGTAGGGAGAGCAATAGTGCTGCAGGTTATGGGCAGACGCTGTAGGGAAATGCATTGGGGGGGGGGGGGGGGGGGGGAGATGGGAGGGGGCGATGCTGTTATAAACAAAAGCCTATGCTCACATGTTTTGTAAATATTATATGGAATCCTTCCACGCCCACACTTGAATGATGACCATTAAGAAAGGTGTACTGCCACCTCTGCTTTGGTTACTATCTAAAAAGAACTCAGCTGAAAATGCAGAGATTTATTTTCGCTTGGCTTGTTAACCTTTTGTAACTTTAAGAGAAGCGTCATGGTGGCGAATTTTGTGTGGAACTTACACATTTCTCTAGCCGCCACGTTAAAATCTGCTTCTTTTCCTAAAACACAGCGGAGTCTACACAGTGTCGTCTCACTAACATGTTGTGCAGATGCATGTGGTTCTTTAAGTGAGGAGCTGAGGAAGAGTAAGGTAATTAGCTTATGAACAAGGGCACCCTTGGTACAAAACGAACGTGTAATGTCTTCACTCGTAGCATTTCTCGTGTCACCAGCAATCGATGGCCCCTAAAAAGTACAGTCTTTCATCGGTAAGGTCAGTAGTCAGTGGAAAATCGCGGTAGATAATGACGTTTCGCATAATAACAATATGGAGAAATCGGGTTACCTTCCATTCGGAAAGTGGATGCACTCAGCAACTGTATGTGACTTACAAATTACAGAGTGGAGCAATCAGTCATCCTTTTTAGATTTTTTCGTTTTTTGGAATTTTTAGATTTTTTTAGATTTGAAAAATAAAAAAATGATTGCTGCACTCTGAAATTTATAAATACGGAGAAATACTCTCCTTTTGCATGCATCATTTGCCAAAATATCTTTTTGATATCCCAAACCGTTTATGAAATATGATGAATGTTTTACATATTTCACTCTGGCTTAATCGCTGGCGCGGTGCGATCGCAAGTGAGTGTACTATATCAGATCAATTTACTCGAAATTGGTGACAGATAGACCTCCACTCAATTCTAATGAAAAATTCTGTATCTTAGCTGAATTTCATGTATAGATAGCAACATATAACGTAACATGCACCAAACGCAAAATCATAGCGACCCCTATTTTTCATTGCAAACTTATTCGAATTTCGCGCTCTCTTTCTTCCATGTAAATATCACGATACCAATGACCATTATCGAAATGATGGGCTCATCATCATGCGACCTATAACGCAAAAACGAACTTTTTTACAGAATAGTTCCTGTAAAATCGTTTGGAAAAGACTGCAGGGCGTTCGCCTCGATCCTGTCATCGCCGACCGGCCGAAAGGTGACACAGTGCCGACATCCCTTCCTAACAAATGATTGTACTCGTCCAGTGTTTTGGACGAAAACTAGTCACTGCTCATCGTCCACCCTATCCTGTGCGGACCCTAGCCCATGCAGTTCCGATGACCACTATGATTGGCCCTAGTACAAGCTCCAGGACAGTGGCCCAGTGGTCACCGTAACTGCGTAACCCTAGCATGTCTCCCGTCAGTCCCTAATTCTCAATTCATCCACGTACACTTATGTGTATCCTGCCTGAAAACCGATACTGTACCTATCACCAGCAACCCAATGAAGGCCACTTTGAACATCTGTTGTGACTTGGAATAATACGGCTCTGTATTGTGTTCTGGGGTGATTTGTTGTCATTGCACGCACTTCGTCCATTTCCGTACACATGCTCATAGAACATTTTCCCCTCCATTCCCAGTCGGGAATACGTCCTTGTGGTTCCTCGGTTTCATTACGTCGCCATGTATAATATATCTGCGTTTCTTTCAGTGAAAGATCACTTGATTGTCATCACATACAGTAACGTGTTTACATATTGTCTTCCTGGTTGGGTCCCCACAGTGGTATTTTATCATTTCTCCATATTCTTATCAATTTATTGACTGAGATTAGAAGTAGTTCGGGAGACATGCTTTAAACTCTGGTTTGTGATTATCTCTGACTATAATCGCTTTTTAGTGTCTACGATGTTTCTGTTATTGGTATAAAGTCTCAATATAGCTTGGACAGCCTTTCGGCATTATTTCCAATAAATTCTAATTTTCTACACGAACAAAGGCTCTTTATAAATCCATTAGAGTTAGATGAGTCTCGTAGTTGAATTGCGGACTTTTTTTACCAGTTTTATTGCGAAAAAATTGTCTCAAATAAATAATTAAGCACACACACACACACACACACACAACTGGAAAACCCTTCCAAATATTTTCAGTTGTGGTACCCCCTCTACTTACTCCACTCCCAGCTTACTATGATGGAACAAACAAGAGAATGAAGTCCTACAACAGCCCGGTCAACACTGACGTGTAAAGAATAAAAGACGAAAAAAGATACGATGAGTGTTTTAGGAGGTTTGTTTATTCTTCGATCGAAATAGCTTCGGAGATATATCGCAGCCTTTGATTTCTTATTTCTGCATACATTTTTGTAAGCTGTATTTAAGAGAATAATACCTATGTAATTACTGGGATGATATGCACTGAATACATCTAATTATACATTTTAATAGCCTCCTTCGCTAACTCATTGGCTTCCAATTCACTCAGTTTTTTTATGTAATTATAATAAACTCGTCTAGGAACGCTACAGCTAAGATTGAGAAACATGAAGCTGAACTGTCTTGTGATTTAAATGAAGGTGATATTATTCCACCGAAGTATCAATCTTATCAAGAAAATCCTGTTGCTCCCCTTATGCTCTGCAAGCTTCATCTTGCGAAGCCAGTTTCTAGCTTAAAGCCTAAGCATCAATTAGTACATCATAAATAAGTGTATGTGAATCAATACTATATCTCTCTTACTAATCTCAAAAGCTTGAATTAGATCTCATGGATACCTGTACTAATATAAATAAGTGTTAATCTGGGCCTTAAAAAACAAATAGAATAGCATGTGGTTTCATTATGTGCGGGTGTTTATATTGACAGTATCGTTAAGGTTGTCATCGAGATTAGCATCTCTGTGTGGTAAAGGGGTCGCCATGAATGGTGTTTCTACTTCCTTGAGATACTGGAAATAGGTATGAGTAATTAAGGTAATTCTGACTTATTGTTCCGTCTCAGTTGCACACTTTTAGTTAGGTTACACGTTTCTATCACTCTGGGTCATCTTCAGATCTAAATAGTTGCGTCAGCAACCCATCTTGTCTACTGAGCACCACGTATCAGAGCACTACATCCGAAACCCAGACTGTGGACAAACAGAACATTTGGAAGACTCTAGGAAGTTTTAGCAGCAAGTTTTACGCAGGTACAGTTAGCAGTGTTCCGTACTGCCGTCCATTCACACCAAATATTGCAAACGAACAGGCCGACGACAGAGTGTATTCCCAGGCAACTCGCGTTGTGGGACCCCTTGTGTGTCCGACCTACGCACCGCGGACCGCATACATTAGGCTCTTATGATTGTTCACAAGGAGCGCCCACTCTGCATGAACGTCACGTGCGACTGAGCGCAATTGGCTCTGCCTCCAACATAGTCACCACTCGTCGTGTGCAGGTGCTCACTGATGAGGAACAATAAATCATTACATACGGCACACACATTACAGGGGGTGAATAACTTTATATCGGAAATATTGTTAACTGTTGGCTAGTTTTAGTGTAGCTCCTGACAGTAACGGAAGAATCGTGTGTTTGAAGCTCATGAGTTGTTCAATGGATGCAGCTATTTTTCCTAATGTCCATAGCTTAGTTACTTGAAGCTAATATGAGTCCGCAATTTTTAAGTGGTTGGGAACATGCGAACCATCTCTACACAGGTGGTTTAAGTACTTCAGCGCGTCTCGTGACTGACAGACAATTCACAGTGGCCACTTACCAACTCCCTCCGGAAGCCTCGGTACTTACAGCGGAGCTCACTGAAATACTAGACGTCAATATGCTGACCGCATAGATAAAGATGCAGTAATTATTCTGACATACTCTCGATCAGCATTATTGCTCATACGGAATCACGTCGTCAGTAATACCAGCTACTTGGTGTACCAGGTTATAGACCGCATTTCAGAAGTACAGCATTGTAACAAGATATTCACCACGCCGTGGTTAAAGGGGCAAAGAAATTGTTGGGGCCCTCGGTAAGCATGTCACCCACCTCAGCACAAAGACGTAAAAACGTGTTCCTTACACAGACGTTTTCTGTGGTGTCACCGCCAGTCACCACACTTGCTAGGTGGTAGCTTTAAATCGGCCGCGGTCCGTTAGTACATGTCGGATCCGCGTGTCGCCACTGTCAGTGATCGCAGACCGAGCGCCACCACACGGCAGGTCTCGAGAGACTTACTAGCACTCGCCCCAGTTGTACGGACGACTTAGCTAGCGATGCAACACTGACGAAGCCTCGTTTATTTGCAAAGAAGATAGTTAGAATAGCCTTCAGCTAAGTCAATGGCTACGACCTAGCAAGGCGCCATAGCAATTGATACTTATCGTATGAAGCATGACTCATTAAGAACGATGTATACAAATGACGGATTAAAGTTAAGTATTCTAGAAGCTACGTATTTTTCTTTATAGCATTCATTACGTATCCTGTTTCAGACCTCACGCCATCCTGCGTGAGCTTATAGAGTGCATTTCGGTCTCCTCAAACCACACTGTGTCGGCACTTCTGTCGACACATCATTTTCAATGCGTGGGGCAGCAGATCGCAATCTTGTGGAAAAATAAGTGGCGCTTATCGTACCATCAAAGAGAAAGACATTATACAGCTCTCCTACGCACGACTGTGGTACAACTAACTTGATGTGTACCACAGAAAGCTGAAGGTCGCCATGTTCCACGTCGATTTCAACGACACACGGTTGCGACTGCACCTCTATCCCTCTATTAGCTACAGCTGTAATGTGACGCTGAGGACGATATCGACCACAATATTTTCGGATGCCCACTGCAGTACCATGCGACAGCCGAATTTTTGCATTGCTTCTCAAATAACAACTTCCCATGAGTATGACGACACTACCGGAGCACATATGTCACTATACGTTGGTACCTCAACATATACCAACTTCAGTGTGCTACTTTTTTGTCCTCTGTGTCTAACACTCTTCCCGCAGACAGTCATATAATTTATTACCGAATGTTTTCTGCATGGTCTTAACTATAAATGGATTACACCTGTCAATATAGACAAACCGTTTTGCTTCCACCTGTCCACTCTTCAACACCTGACGTGTTGCCCACTTTAAAATAGCTTTAATAACCTGCTGTTGCCAAATGTACTTGCAGGTACTAACCAACCGAAAATCATACCACTCCTAATAGGTATTATTATTAGTCTGCAAGTGATGGAAATACTGATGTAGTGTCGTTCAATACGTTCTATTCAGACACCAATAAAAATATCTGCACCTTACCTCTAACATCTTGTATAGACATTTGTGTAACTTTCTGGTGGCTCAACTCATCGTGATTTGATATATATAAAACTAACGTAAATATTCTGTTCGATCTTCGGGTTCACGTGTGTATGTCATTTATATGACTGGATACGCCTTTTAATCCGTAACATGGCATGTGTTGAAAACTGGCGGAGTGGATCGTGTCCAAATGACACAATTATATAAAAATATAAAAACTCTTGGCTGCTATATTTTATTGACTTTTCACAACGGCCATCTGTGGAGCCGTCATCACAGAAACACAACAGCCGTTTGTGGTTACGACCGTGCAGTGAACTTTATCAAATGTACCTGTCGTTGGATTCATTGAGCGTAGCTACACCCCCTCCTCGTCGTTATATTCGTTGTCAAGGATACGATTTCACGGGTGTATTTCCACGTGTTCATCCGAGTTATTGTTTCCAGTTTACGCTTAACACTCCGACGATCGATCTAGTCTCCTCTTCGGGTGCTGCGGCTTGCGATATACAGGTTGACTCCGTGTTGATGTTATACTATTCAGACATGAAGAAGAGGATGTTTATCAATTTGAGGTAAGGGAACCTTGTCTGGAGACGACCAAGTCGAAAATTATAAGTGAAAATCGTTCCGATACCTCTAGGTTGGTGCACAAGTTCGTGGAGTTATTGTTTTGCAAGTTGGTATTCAGGTTGCTACGGGTTTATTTGGTGGTTGTTATTTTTTGTTTGTAGTGCACTATTACTGTTTCAGTTTACAGCGCTGGGCAAGAAAATGTTCTTATCGTTTTAAGGACGATCGTTTTGACGTTAGCGACTCTTCACGCGCAGGAAGACCACCAGGCTTTGATGAAGATCGTTTAAACACATTAATATGACATGATTCACGTCAAGAAACTCGAACTGTCATATGTTGTAAACTGTAATCATTCCACCATCGTGCGACATTTGAATGGATCAGGGAAGATTAAAAAATCGGCTGTGTGAGTATACCACATGCTCTAAGCCAAAATCACAAAAATCAGCCGGCGGACACAGGTGCATCTCTGCTTGGTCGCCATCAATTGGCTCGTAAACGACGCCTACCACATCCAACCTGTATAGTTGCTGGTGACGAAAAATGGTGTCTTTATGCTAACGTAAGCAAAAGAAAGGAGTGATTGAGCCCAAACAAAGCAGTAACTACGCGTACAAAGACCTGCGAAGATAATTTTATATGTCTGCTGTCTCGAATGCTTTCCCGGCATGTAACCATCACTGCTGACATTTATTGTCAACAGCTAAGATGTCATGTAGACGCAGTCAAAGAGCAACGACCAGGAAGACTGTGTCAAGTGATGCTACTCCACGATAACGCCCTACCTCATTCTGCTAGACTGAAAAAAAAAAGGAGTTGGCTTGGGATGTAATTTCGCACCCATCTTTTTCGCCGATCTTTTGCCCCCAGATTTTCACCTTTTCCTCTCCATCCACCAACGTTCAAGGAACTCCCTTTCCGGATGAAAACGCGCTCCTAACATGGCTCGACAAGTTCTTAATCTCAAAACCACGTGGTTTCTGCAGTCGCTGAATCGGAAACTTACCCCAGTGATGACAGACTGTTGTAAATAGTGAAGAGGCATATGCTGCTGATGGCTGTAGCCTTCATTATGAACATATGTTCTATTTATTAAGCTTTTGGAAAGACGCCACGAAAATTCACACCAACCCAATATTATTGTACCAAATAAGGAAAAAAAGTCCAGTAAACGTGGGCTCTGAAGTCCGTACGAGTTTATTCATCGTTGCTGCTCTCTTCTACTGAACAAGTCCTTATTGCTGCTAAGGTATGTCACTTAGAGCCCATGTTTACTGCAGATTTTTTTTCTTCTTTTGGTCCATACTACCTACTCCCAAAACATGGGAAACAAATGGCTTGCAGCAGAAAAGATGCACTGCCAGAGGTATCTGACCGCTCCAGACTCCTTTTATGGTCTTTGGTATTTTTTTTTCATAGCCCGTATTGTTATTTCGTGAAGTAATGGTCGGCGAGATCTTAATAAATTGAGTCTCGACCCAGAGCATTGTTTAAACTGAATCCTCCATTTGTGATGATAGTGTTTTTCGACATTTTTACTTCGATAGATTCCTTAACTAGGCTGTCCCAGAAGCTTGCCAATTACACCACATACTGGTGTCATCAATATGTAATTTCCTGATTATTTTCGAGCAAATGCTTGGCGACAGCTGGAAAGCTTGGTTGTTCTAGTGGGGTGTGTCGCCGATGTTCCCTGCAACTGTGCTTGACTGTTAGAGTAAACGGAAATGGAAATGAGCGTTTGGCATCATTGGCCGGGAGGCCGCTTACGGGGCAGGTCCGGCCGCCTTGGTGCAGGTCTTATTACATTCGACGCCACATTGGGCGACCTGCGCGCCAGATGGGGATGAAATGATGATGAAGACAGCACAACGCCCAGTCCCTGAGCGGAGAAAATCCCCGAACCAGCCGGAAACCGAACCTGGGCCCGTAGGACGGCAATTCGCCATGCTGACCACTCAGCTATCGGGCCGGACACTGTTACAGTAATCAGACCCACGTAAGACAACGCACATTCGCATACAATATGCTACACACCCGGGCTTTCGGAGAATGTATTTTATCTTTATTCTCGAGAGTGAAATACATTAAAACCACCAGGCATATCAGCTGTCACTAAGGACTGCCTCCATATAATCACGAAATCACTTATGAAGAGACCAGTATCATCATGCAGAACTCAAAGTTTGTGGTGCAGTCAGAGGGAGAAAAAGAGTTTACAAACAGGATAGCATCCTTTTGTCTGGACAGATCATGACGCTGGGGGGTCGGTGGGACCCGGGACACATAGCAGGAGACGGTCCAGTCTCATACGCAAAATAAGGTTCACTGTTAGTTCATCTGCCATTACAAAGTGAAACCATGAACAGTCGCGTATGAAGTGCCTTTGATTTGTGCATTAAAGCTTTATTTTCAATGGTAACAATAAATGCAGATAACAATAACTACAGGTTTATACGGTTACTTTTATGTGGCAGTTCCTCATCCGTATGTATACTAGAGACGTCTAATGGATGTGACTGTTTTAAGCGACTGTTCGGTAATCCTGTAATCTAACAGTAGCGGGTCTTTGCATCTGTTTATGCACAGTAAAAATGTTTATGTTGAGTGTCAGGTGCCTTGATCAGTTGTCGATGCCGTTCATGTTTTTTCTGCATTTCGCTGCGTTTTACTTGCATCAGGACTTTTCTGCATACAGCAGCGACATGGAACTATTGGCGTGGTCGTCTAGGTCATTTATTTACGAGGTGAATCAGTGCCCCTATCGATGCCGTTTTATGCAACCTGGTCTTCAAAAACACCGCTAGAGTTTTTCATAGTTTCTCGCTCGCTATGCGCAAACTGTTGTTCGTAGCACTCCCTCCTACCACTGTAAAAAATTACTGACTACACGAACTATTCCCGATATTCGATTTTTTTTGGTATCTATTCATTGGGCCATTACGCGACCATCATAATTGGCTGTTTCGTTAATATTGTAAATTTAAACGTGCCTCTCAGAGTAAAGAAAGAAAAATTACTGTTTTAAGTGTTACGCGAAAACAAATTACACCGACAGTTCGAATCAAACTTAAGCCTTGGTTTCGCAGTCAAAAGGACTGGCGAACAGAACAATGCAATTCTTTATTTTGTGCTATTAAAATCCACAAAATTGTTTGGTAAAATTCACAGAACATCAGTTTTACAGTCTGTAAGTGCTCGACTAAGCCGCTGGCGTAATGAGGCCAGTCAAAGAAGATAAAAAAAATAGCCGCTTGTGTACATTTTTCTTGGATAACCCGAAAACTGCGACCTAAAGCGAAAACGTATCCCGCTACAAAATTTAACTTGATTAAATTTCCCGCGAAACGGTTCTGTTCATTTTTTTCTGTAAGACTAACAATTTGCGCGTAGCGAGTGAGAGAACATGAAAATCTAGCGTATGGGTTCTGTAGGCAGGATATAGCATAGCGGGTTGCATGGAACGAAATCAGTAGGGGCAACTGCGGCACCCTATATATTGTGAAGTTAATAGTAAATGCATAATGTGTTCGCTATACCAGATTAAAGGTCTGTACATTTCCTTTATGAGAGCTGAGAAAAACCTTGGTAGTATGCAATCTCCATCATGACTTGTCTTTCAATCCTGAATTCCTCAATATGCTGATGGAGTCTGAAGGAGGTTGTGGCACTGACATCTATATTCTTCAGTGTGCTAACGTCAACACTGTTTTTCTTAAGGGGTATTAGCACAGATTTTGTTGAACCTGAGTCTAAAGCGTTCTTAATGAGCTGATACGTAGTTTAGTTCACGGCATACAAAAGATACACTGAGATACATCCATTTCTGAAGTCAGCTTGTTTCCTTGCCGTGTTAAACTCTAAGTGTCTTTTAAGTATGTGTTGTTAATTTTATCGGATATCTCGTATATTACGAATAAGCGACTGATGGGTGTACAGCTTTTATGTTTTGGCTGTCCTTGTTCTTCTTCAGGTTAATAATGGGAACGTTCCTTGAGTTCTCTAGGCATGTTTGTTTGTCAACATTCCGTAAATAACGTTTGAAAATTCATGTTGTTTAACTTCTCATCCGTCTTTATTTTAAATCGTAACACCAGCAGTTCTAGGTGAATTCCCTCCCTTCACACTTCGAATTGCACTGTACACCTCATCTGCATTATTTTCGGAATCTCATTATGTGAATCATCACCTGTGCTTGGATGATTCATATCATAAACTGTGCAAACATTTGAATAAACCTTGCAATGCTGGTGCACCAGTCATTATTTTGTCAGCTACTTTGTTACCTTCTCTCGTAACAGATGAAATGTGGTGTCACAGCTACCTTAAGTATGTGCTTCGTTATCATCATACTTTTATTGTTTTCAATAGATTCTCATGCCAAATTTCAGCCATTTCACACTCCTCTCTACATTTACGACTGTGCTGTTGTGGTCTTCAGTCCAAAGATTGGTTTGTTGCACCTCTTCTATCCCGTGTCTTCCTCTCATCGTAACTACTGTAATATCTATCATCTTGAACTTATTTACTGTATACACTTTACAATGTTTCATGTAATCAGGTGTGCGATAAGTACATAATTTCAGTAAAACATGTGTTAAAATTTAATAGCTTTTTGCATGATATTTGTCTATAACAATAGCTTCATAATTTCAAATGTAGTATCTTCTCTATTGCGCCCAACTTTCACCAGACGTTATGCTCTCAGCAGATGCAGTAAAGAATTATCAGCTGATATTGACGTAAAAGCAGATAAAATGTGAAAAATTAAAGTTATTGGAAGTCGCCAAGGAATCGGACAATGCTTCGCAATATGCGCGGGAATCGGATACGCGTCCTAATCTCCTTCTACCCCCCCCCCTCCCTCTCTCTATCCCTCTCCCTCTCCCCCCTCTGTTTGTTAATCTTCTCATCCTCCCCCCTACCTTGTTCATCACTTTCCTCCCGCTCCCTGTACGTCTCTTATCGGACACTCTCTCTATCCATCTCGTACGTCGACCGATATTTCTTCGCCTCCCAGGTGGCATTTTTTCCAAAGAAATAAACCACGAACTGAAATCAACTGAATGTTTGCAACACACCAAATTATCACAAACTGACATCAATTCAGTCTCTGTAACGCACTAAAGATATGATCACCATCGATAACACACTGAAATATCGCTTACAATTGTATTCTTTTTCACAAAATATCGATACTCAATGCGGACTTTGTTATTATTATGAAAACATACGACAGCAGAACTCTCAAACCAACCGTCACGTTTCTCTCATTGACATTTTCGCACTAAAATGCCATTCAAATTTCCGATTTTTCTGGTGGATTCTCCTTTCGCACAAATCTTTACTTGACATTTACGAAAATAAAAAAGAAATTAGCCAAATCGGTCGAGCCGTTCCCAAGTGATATTCTTTCACAATTGCGGCAATATATATATATATATATATATATATATATATATATATATATATATATATATATATATATATATACATACAGCGTGAGTCACCTAACATTACCGCTGGATATATTTCGTAAACCACATCAAATACTGACGAATCGATTCCACAGACCGAACGTGAGGAGAGGGGCTAGTGTAATTGTTTAGTACAAACCATACAAAAATGCACGGAAGTATGTTTTTTAACACAAACCTACGTTTTTTAAGTGGAACCACGTTAGTTTTGTTAGCACATCTAAACATATAAACAAATACGTAATCAGTGCCGTTTGTTGCATTGTAAAATGTTAATTACATCCGGAGATATTGTAACCTAAAGTTGACGCTTGAAACCTCCGACGTTCAGTTGCGTGTTGTAACAAACACGGCCCACGGTGGGCGAGCAGCATCTGCAGGGACATGTTTACGATGTCGACCGTGTTTACGAGTGTGGCTGTAGTGCACTGTTGTGGTTTGGTCTAGCTGTCGCAGTGTCCGTATGTAGTGCTTGCTGCTATTGTTATTCTGGATTCGTCTCCGCACGCAGACCAACTGTAGCACACCGTGTTACCAGACGTCTGTGATAGTGTAGTGTTGTAGGAACTGTGACCATGGTGTATTGGAACTCTGAAAAGGCGGAGATGATACTCATCTATGGCGAGTGTCGACGAAATGCAGCTGAAGCCTGCAGGGTGTATGCAGAACGGTACCGGGACAGAGAGCATCCAACGTGCCGCACATTGCAAAACATCTACCGCCAACTGTATGCAACAGGTATGGTCGTAGCACGCAAACGGGTCCGTAATAGGCCTGTCACAGGAGAAGCGGGTGCAGTTGGTGTGTTAGCTGCTGTTGCCATGAACCCGCATATGAGTACACGGGACATTGCGAGAGCCGGTGGACTGAGTAAAAGTAGTGTCATGCGCATACTGCATCGTCACCGCTTTCACTAGTTTCATGTGTCGCTACATCAGCAATTACATGGTGATGAATTTAATCATCGAGTGCAATTCTGTCAATGGGCATTAACAGAGAATGCGTTGCAGCTCTACCTGTTTACCGATGAAGCGGGTTTCACAAACCACGGGGCAGTGAATCTACGGAACATGCATTACTGGTCCGTGGACAATCCTCGCTGGCTCAGACAGGTAGAGCGACAGCGACCGTGGACTGTAAATGTATGGTGCAGAATCATTGGCGACCACCTCATTGATCCTCACTTCATTGCAGGGGCCCAAACAGCTGCAACATACATCGCGTTTCTACAGAATGATCTGCCAACGTTGCTCGAAAATGTCCCACTGGAAACGCGGCGACGTATGTGGTATCAGCATGATGGCGCACCTGCACATTCCGCAATTAACACTAGGCTGACCCTTGACAGGATGTTCGACGGGCGTTTCATAGGACGTGGAGGACGCATAAATTGGCCAGCCCATTCTCCTGATCTTATACCTCTGGACTTCTTTCTGTGGGGTACGTTAAAGGAGAATGTGTACCGTGATGTGCCTACAACCCCAGAGGATGTGAAACAACGTATTGTGGCATCCTGCGGCGACATTACACTAGATGTACTGCGGCGTGTACGACATTCATTATGCCAGAGATTGCCATTGTGTGCAGCAAATGATGGCCACCACATTGAACATCTATTGGCCTGACATGTCGGGACATCGGGACACACTCTATTCCACACCGTAGTTGAAAACCGAAACCACGTGCGTACGTGTATCGCACCCCTCATGGTAATGTACATGTGCGTCAGTGAAAAAGACCAATAAAAAGGTGTTAGCATGTGGACGTAATGTGCTGTTCCAGTCTCTTCTGTACCTAAGATCCGTCACCGTTCCCTTTGGATCCCTACGTAATTCGGTCCTCTCCGATACACACGATCGAACAGCGGAGGAGTGGTACTCTAGCGTCAGCTGTAGGTTACAATATCTCCAGATGTAATTAACATTTTACAATGCAACAAACGGCACTGATTACGTATTTGTTTATATGTGCTAACAAAAATAACGGGGTTCCATTTAAAAAAACGTAGGTTTGTGTTAAAAAACATACTTCTGTGCATTTTTAATGGTTTTTATTAACCAATTACACTAGCCCCTCTCCTCACGTTCGGTCTGTGGAATCGATTCGTCAGTAATATATATATATATATATATATATATATATATATATATATATATATATATATATATGCCAAGCAGCAAGAATAATTCAGTTAATGTTATCAAGATCTGGTTCTACCAGAGAACAGAGTAGTATCTCATCTTACAGTTCTTTCATTTCCCTCTTTTTAACCTATTTATAATATTTATGTAAATTTTATATCTGAATTATTAAAATACATTGATGTATCCTGCTTTGCGGAAGAGGCTATATATGTATTATGGCCCACATATAGTAATGAGAAGAGGGAAAATTGGACGAAAATCGTAAAATTATTTCTCCTTTTCTCGTAATATCTCGATGTGTCGCGGCACGCGCGTCACTTGTTTCCCGCGCGCGGGAAGCTGGCTGGAGCGGTGTTGCCAGAGCGCGCTGCGATTAATCGCATCGCGCGTGCCTCTCGCTCGCCAGTCGATCGCCGCCAGTCGTAGCTGGTGGACGGACTCTCCTGGTGCGCGCGAGCGTAGCGTAGCGTCGCGTCTCAGCCGTCCGTGCCGCGTGTGCGCGAGTGTCCGTGATCTTATTTCCTCGTGTGTTTGTGTGGGTGTATGTTCAGTGTCTGCGATCGTGTGATCTCGTCACCAATTCGCCTGGAGCATCTCCGCTGAAATCGTAAGTATCTAAGGAAAAAAATTTATTCTGTGATATTCGCGTAAATAAAGTATGTGTGGGGGGAAAAAATTGCAGTGACGCGAAACGCAAGAATCTCCAATAAAAGTCTACATTTTACCTTTCACAATTTATCCAATTTTCCAGTATAATTATGTCAGTAATGTTGTCCGAGATGTGTTATTTCATCGATAAAATGTGTGAAGTGTCTGCGCGACTATCGCACAGTAGTTGCTGTTCCACAATGTATTCAGTTGGTTTGCTCCTTATGATAATGACATCAGCTACTACATTCCAAGGTGCAGTTCTCATTTGTTAAGGAAAAACTTGACAACGGACGGTTATTAATATGCAATTGCTGCTGCGTGTGAGCACATTAGCATGCGAAATTCCTGACGCTCAGTGCCAAGAATACTGGAATATATCTGCGTACCAGTTCAATATTCGACTACAACCTACAAATGATATTTTTCCTGTCAAGATGACACAATGCTTCGCTGTCATGTTTCATCCAAGTGCGCTCAAGTTACTATAATATTTTACGCTGTAATGAATGATTTAGTTCAAAATCATAGCTTTCCACTGCAGTACAACCAGAAATTTTGCGAACAGATTAAATAAAACATAACGTAATATGGATAATTGCGGATGATAAAAATTTTGATTACCTGACAGAACACAAGAGTTTCTTCGTTACCTCAAGTCAGCTATTATGTATTAGAAATTGTTTCAGATAATTTACCAGTAGACCTAACGGGAACTGATAATCACAAAATGTAAAGAATAGAATGTAAGGAAGCATTTTGTGAAAGAGTATCCTTCGTTGACATGAACTCTAGATAGCGTGGTTCCAAATTTTTTTGCACAGAATAGTTGAAGACATCCGTTCATTCATTCATTCATTCATTCTGAAACATCAACGGTGAGAAATCAAAAAGACCTAAGATTTCAAAATGTTGTTGGTTCTGATTTGCCTTACAGTAAACCGTACCAGCAAGACAATATCGCCGGTACAGCCACACTAATGTGGCCCATTCATCGTAGCTTTCATTATCAGGCGCTGACGAATTAAAAACCCGTAATGGTTATTTTCTCCACCAGTAGCGTTATCAGCAGTTGCTTATATCCCTTGACCGATAAATCTGTGAGATAATTATGTACCAAATCTTGTTATCAGTAATCTGTTTTTGGACTTGACTTATTGTGACTGAGAGTAAGATTAAAGGGCACATTATCATTTGCCCGTGAAACGCTTAACGCTAGTTAGAAAAATCTAGACATTTTTTCGCAGTTTTACTCGCGTACTTGATCCTATTTACCAGCTAAATTAATCCAGAATAAAATATATAATAAAAACTGTGTAAGCTACAGGACATTAAAATTGCTACACCACGAAGATGAAGTGCTACACACGCGAAATTTAACCGACAGGAAGAAGATGCTGTGATATGCAAATGATTAGCTTCTCAGAGCATTCACACAACGTCGGCGCCGGTGGCGCCACCTACAACGTGCTGACATGAGGAAAGTTTCCAACCGATTTCTCATACACAAACAGCAGTTGACTGGCTTTGCCTGGTGAAACGTTGTTGTGATGCCTCGTGTAAGGAGGAGAAAGGCGTACCGTCACGTTCCGACTTTGATAATGGTCGGATTGTAGCCTACCGCGATTGCGGTATATCGTATCGCGACATTGCTGCTCGCGTTGGTCGAGATCCAATGACTGTTAGCAGAATATGGAATCGGTGGGCTCATGAGGGTAATACGGAACTCCGTGCTGGATCGCAATGGCCTCGTATCACTAGCAGTCGAGATGACAGGCATCTTATTCACATGACTGTAACGGATCGTGCAGCCACGTCTCGATCTCTGAGTCAATAGATGAGGATGTTTTCAAGACAGCAACCATCTGCATGAACAGTTCGACGACGTTTGCAGCAGCATGGACTATCAGCTCGGAGACCATGGCTGCGCTTACCATTGTCGCTGCATCACAGACAGGAGCGCCTGCGATGGTGTACTCAACGGCGAACCTGGGTGCACGAGTGGCAAAACGTCATTTTTTCGGATGAATCCAGGTTGTTTACAGCATCGTGATGGTCGCATCCGTGTTTGGCGACATTGCGGTGAACGCACATTGGAAGCGTGTATTCGTCATCGCCATACTGGCGTATCACACGATGTGATGGTATGGGGTGCCATTGGTTGCAGGTCTCAGTCACCTCTTGTTCGCATTGACGGCACTTTGAACAGTGGACGTTACATTTCAGATGTGTTACGACCCGTGGCTCTACCCTTCATTCGATCCCTGCGAAACCCTACATTTCAGCAGGATAATGCACGACCGCATGTTGCAGGTCCTGTACGGGCCTTTCTGGATACATAAAATGTTCGACTTCTGCCCTGGCCAGCACATTCTCCAGAGTTCTCATCAATTGAAAACGCCTGGTCAATGGTGGGCGAGCATCTGGCTCGTCACAATACGCCAGTCACTACTCGAGATGAACTTTGGTATCGTGTTGAAGCTGCATTTGCAGCTGTACCTGTGCACGCCATCCAAGCTCTGTTTAACTCAATGCCCAGGCGTATCAAGGCCGTTATTACGGCCAGAGGTGGTTGTTCGGGGTACTGATTTCTCAGGATCTATGCACCGAAATTGCGTGAGAATGTAATCACATGTCAGTTCTAGTATAACATATTTGTCCAATGAATTCCCGTTTATCATCTGCATTTCTTCTTGGTGTAGCAATTTTAATGGCCAGTAGTGTAGCTTCGGATAAAGGAAACTTTTAGTCACAGGGAAACGTTAGATAGGTCGACGCATTTCATTTGTTAAAACTTCGACTTCATTATTTCTCAGAAGCAAAATTTGTTAGAATTTCCTTGAAAACCGACAAGAGTCAGCAATTTTTTGGGTTTAGAAACCTCACGTTTCCCGTTTTGTTGTATCTTGTCGATGAAAGCCTAAGATAATCACATCATTCTTAATGTTGTCTTTCAATTTCTGTTTATGTCTCCCAGATGATCGGCTGTCTTTAGCGTTCGAACCGTGCGTAGTTTGGATACCAAGAGAAGCACTGTGTTTACTAAACGAATCGATCTTTACGTTACATAATAATTATAGACATACTGCTATAAGTGCATGTATCGTAAAACACGACGATTTTTTTATTTCATAAACGCTTCAGTAACTTACCCTGAATTTTCATTTTCCCAGCATCACGACGCTATCTGCACATGGTCCATAGAACAATGTTCCTGTATCACATCTGATGATGAACCTGTAGAGGCTCAAAAAACTAGCTAATGGCACAGAGAATCCTATGAAATTCAAAAAGCGAACTGTTGGTCTATAACCTACACAAACCGCCAATCAATATTTTTTCCATCCTTAAATGATCAGTATACCGAATAATAATATATGCTCTCGATTCATGTGTGTTTTTAACGCATTATGTGGGATATATACGAAAGTTAATGTTTTACAATAAAAAATGTGTTAAGAATTTATGACAGATGTAAAAACAGTTGCGAACTTAGGCTTCCAAAGGTTCCAGAGTCCTCCATCAGGTTGAGTATTTCCTGTTTATGTTAAATGCACCACACTGATGAAGGTCTCTGGCAGCAGTGGATGGAATGTTGATCGATATAACAGTATGACGACATAAACGAAATTTATTCATAGTAAAAACTCTTAAAAAATCGAACTCCAAACCGCTCCATCGTACTTCTTTTTTTTTTTTTTAACTTGAACATGTATTTTCCTGTGAATATAAATGTACAATTTACGCTCCATTTCTTTTCATTATTGCATAAATTGTAGATACAAGATACTTATGCAAATGACCAATGAGTAGCAATGAAAAAGGTAGAATAGAATTACAATAATTTAAAAATCTTACGTAACACTTAATTGATGACATTCTCAAGGTAACATGGAACAAAATTTGCTTACGGTCGTGGAAAAGACTAGAAATGTTTATCATGGTGCGATTGATTGTACACGATTAGCAGATTTATAATATGGAGGAGGAGTATAATTTCGAGCGTGAAACTTACATGGTTGGCGGGAGACACAGAGATCTCCAGCCGATTAAGCGCGTACGAGTGTGGCGCCACTTCGCCCCGTTCTGAGTAGCTGCCTCAGAAGTGTGTCGGCTCTGGTATGCTTGAGGTCTTAATGTTAAGACCACAGGCAATGCTCCCTGAGTTTCGTCAAAGACACAGAGCGTGTAACGAGTAGCTAACGTGCTCCGAGTGCTGCCTAACTGAAGGAATGCGGCCAGCTCAGTTATCACTACCCTAAATTGAAACAGCCGAATATCTCAAACAGCGTACACAGTGGTTCGACACCTACCTTGAAACGGATATCGACGAATCATCTGTATGTTGGAGAAGTCATCATGGAAACGTGTGCTCTCAGCAGTTCCCAGTTCAAAACATTTCTCACTGCATATCAATGATGCGTGCTACAGTTTTGTAACTACGTCTTACGTTGTTCAGTATCACGATGGGTAGAAACCTGAGTCTTAACTCAGGAAGTCAGATGTCATTTTTGTATTACATCTCAAGCCTATAAGCGAACATTTTTGTCACAAAATCTCTGCTATACTCCTCATGACACGCAAGTGTTGTTGTTGTTGTTGTTGTCGTCTTCAGTCCTGAGACTGGTTTGATACAGCTCTCCATGCTACTCTATCCTGTGCAAGCTGCTCCACCTCCCAGTACCTACTGCAGCCTACATCCTTATGAATCTGATTAGTGTATTCATCTCTTGCTCTCCCTCTTCGATTTTTACCCTCCACGCTGCCCTCCAATACTAAATTGGTGATCCCTTGATGCCTCAGAACATGTCCTACCAACCGATCCCTTCTTCTAGTCAAGTTGTGCCACAAACTCCTCTTCTCCCCAATTCTATTCAATACCTCCTCATTCGTTACGTGATCTACCCATCTAATCTTCAGCATTCTTCTGTAGCACCACATTTCGCAAGCTTATATTCTCTTCTTGTCCAAACTAGTTATCGTCCATGTTTCACTTCCATACATGGCTACACTCCATACAAATACTTTCAGAAACGACTTCCTGACACTTAAATCAATACTCTATGTTAGCAAATTTCTCTTCTTCAGAAACGCTTTTCTTGTCATTGCCAGTCTACATTTTATAACCTCTCTACTTCGACCATCATCAGTTATTTTGCTCCACAAATAGCAAAACGCAAGTACCCTATCAAAAAAGCGATCTCGGCGTAATTCTGCATATGTATTTAAACTGGGAAGACGAACTGTTAAAGCGCGCAGGAAATCTCTTTCGTCTTCATGGAATTCAAAAATTTATATACATTTTTCCTCCAAAAATAAAACAAATACTAGTCGAGTCATTAGTGCTGAATGTTTACTACTGCAATATAACATGGCGTAAACGGTGAATACTTCTAACATTTTGAGTTAGACGAATTGTTACTTAAGGTATGTCTCAAATTCCGTTCTTTGATCACCTCAACCCTTACTACTCTCTCTAGGACGAATGCTTTCATACTATTCTTAGTCAATAATGGCCTCAACACTTGTCCTCAAATATCAGATACTACAAAAATAACACAAAGCTCAACTTACCTGTACCTACGCATACTACTGAATCTTACTTCATCTCCTCCATTTCGAATGTATGAGTCTGGAACGAAGCACTCAGTAACTTACATCTTATCCACAACTACTTTGCGTTCAGGATGAGATTAAACCTCTGCTTTTTATCATGATTGATGTAGCCTCTCTGTCATACGCCAGTTGTCATCTTTCTTTCCCAAGCCTACCCGGTATTTTTGGCGAAGTGTCAACACCATCCATGCTTTTTTCATCCCTATCTATTTCTGTTTTGTTTCTTTCACATTATCTGCTAATCTTTCTCTGTTAGGCATACTTCTCTCTCTCCTCCAGAATAGTCAACTTCTTCTCCAGATTTGATTCCTTCTACACTGCTGCTATGTCGGCCTCCGCAGCTGAGTGGGCACCGGGTTAGACTCCCGGCACTGTCACGGAGTTTTCTTTTGTGGAAGGACTGGACCGGGATGCACTCAGCCTAGCTGGGGAACTTCCTGACTGAGAGTTAGAGGCTCCAAGGTCGAAACGTCAACAACGGCCGGTGTGGCCAGTGTGCTGCCCCCCTGCCCCTCCATACCGCATCCGATGATGAATGACTGAGGACGACACGGCCGCCAGTCGGCTATCGCGTGGTCTTGAGGACCGGATCGTGGGCTTTCTTTTCCTGCCTTAATGCATTTCTGTCAGATTTAGTCACCGCCTTTCGACAAAAACGCAGTTTGCAAAGTATTTAATACTGTTTTAAAATGGTTCAAATGGCTCTGAGCACTAAGGGACTTATCTGAGGTCATCGGTCCCCTAGAACTTAGAACTACTTATACATAACTAACCTAAAGATATCACACACATCCATGCCCGAGGCAGAATTCGAACCTGCGACAGTAGCGGTCGCGCGGTTCCAGACTGAAGCACCTTGAACCAATCGGCCACACTGGCCCGCCAATATAGTTTTAATCAGGGTGACATCATGTCTGAAATACCATATATTTATTATTATTATGTTACTGGACTGTACTGGATCACGCTATACTCTCTTATTTTCTTCTTGAATTTCGCATCTTTTTTCAGTCTAGTCTCATCCTGTTTTCATCACGGTTTCCTTCTCCTTCTGCACTTCCCAAGTGTCAGTCTTTCGTCCGTGCGAGTTTCTGCGTCAAACTTTCTGGGAATTTGCGTGGCCACTTTCTAGATCATTTCAACTAGAATTAAGAGAATGGTTTTCAGTCTCACGTTAAAATTTATTCGTTTAGTCTCGTTGTGGTCAGCCTATTAATTTTTAATTTGCGTTTTGGATGTCTCCCACGAGGATGTATAAATTTCCTGTTGTTTTCGGGATTTCACTCGGCACCAAATTTCCGTTCTGTTTGGGTCGAGAATCCCTCTTATAATTCTGCGTTCATGTTTCAGAATGTTTACCGCGTAAGCTTTTACTCTTATTTTGTGTGAGAGCTTTTCTGGCATACAGGACTTTAGCTTTCCTAACTATGTAGTAGGGCTTAAGTTTTGTACGATGGAGAGACAGTTTGTTATACAAACCACTAGTTCCTCTTCAGTTTCTGTGGGCGAGTTCCTTTTGCTATTTATTCTCCTCCATTATGTTCAGGGATCTCGTCCAGGTACTTCAGGTACATACACTGTGGAAAATTTTTGATTCTAGTGTTTTGGGCACAATAACTGAGCGCTTTTGAAAGGAAATTTGTTATCCAACTTTTCCAGCGCGTTCTTTTGGGGCGTCTATCATTTTATTACCATGTTCTCGTGATTTTCAAGTGTGGCCAAGCAATCTGCGAAGGCCAGGCATGTAATTTTGAAACCATCTTTCTCTCTTCTGGTCGCAGTGGTTTCCAACAGTTTTGAAATTTCAGTTTCTTCTCACTCTCTACTGTGGCCAGACCGATGTTGAACAAGAGTGGCCAAAGACTGTCGGGTTTTTCGACTCCGGTTTTGATCAGGAAAGGGGTCATAAAATTCAACTTGAATTTTAGTTAAGGTCTTGTGCCGGTAAGTATTCAACATTACACCTGTTACCTTTTTTTTATCAACTATTGTCATTGTTATTATTATCTGCTTCTGTATTACACATATTGTGTGTAAAATTCGAAAGACATCTGGTTAGATGTGATATCTTGCCAGGTAAATTAAATGCATAAATAAATGCAGAACTCCTCTTACGGGCCTGAAAACGTGGGGCGCCTGCTGGGGTCTGAAAACATCGACAACATGCACCACGATCTGACAATTGGTCTACTCAAAAGGAAGATAGTTATTACAGATACTGGCTGATAAAAACTGTGATGCAGCCAGGGGGGAAGTAGGAAAAAAACATCTCACGGTTTTGGAGGGTATGTGACGCTATTTCAGTGCTCACAAAATCTGCAAAGAACTTGGCAATCTGAACTCGCTTATTAGTATGACTTTGCACCCTCTCTGCCCTGGATGTATGCAGCGATTCGGTTGCGAAGGGTGTCATAAAGCTGTTGTATCCTCTACTGGGGAAAGATGGCCCATAACTGTTCTAACTGGTAGCTGATATCTTGGGAAGCAGTTTACGTCAAAGGTGGTCCCACACCTATTCTATCATGGACACATATTGGGATCTTACTGGCCACCTGAGTACCTCAACACCACGCAGAAACTTCCTAGAGAGACGTGCCATGTGTGGATGAGTACAGAGCTGTTGAAGAAAGGCACCACGATACTGTCACATGACAGGAAATGCGTGGGGACTTGGGATGTCAGTGACGTGACATTACTGCGTCAGAGTTCCCTCAGTCGCTACCAGCCATAAACTTAAGACGTACCTAATGGCGTCCCATACCATGACGCCCAAGTAACACCGCCGTGCCTCTCCAAAACATTGGAACAATAGAATCTCTCCCCAGGTTCCCGCAGTCTGTGTTTTGGTGTTAACGGCAGCCTATACATGAGACGGCAATTCCCTAGTCCGCCCGATAGGAGACTCCGACTAATGATGCGGGATGCAGGCGCAGATAAGAAGAGCACAATACAGTGGCCAGATGAGGTCGACCAGAAACTAGATGACGAGTACGCTTGTCCCCACATACAGAAGCAGTCCAACATAGAGCCACTGTCATATTCGGATGCCCCACAAATATGAATATTGCACGTTTCGACCAGGCAGCCAAATGGAGAACCACAATGAGGCCCCTTTCAGTCTTTGACACACAAGAAATACAGACATTGGCTGTGACTGGGCACTGATTGAAATCAATGGAGAAAACTGAAAATCTATTCTGGACTGGGATTAGAACCGGGGGCTCCTGCTTACGAGGCAGATGATCACCGTGCCATGCGGACGCACTGGTCTTATATATATATATATGGTGTTACAAAAAGGTACGGCCAAACTTTCAGGAAACATTCCCCACACACGAAGAAAGAAAATATGTTATGTGGACATGTGTCCGGAAACGCTTACTTTCCATGTTAGAGCTCATTTTATTACTTCTCTTCAAATCACATTAATCATGGAATGGAAACACACAGCAACAGAACGCTGACATTAGGGTTATCGTCAACTGCACGAAGAATTGCCTCGTCCACTGCAGGTGTCCTCGTCGTTCTAGGTCTTCCCCAGTCGCGAGTCATAGGCTGGAATGTTCTGTGCTCCCTAAGAGGCCGATCAATTGCTTCGAACGTCTTCCTGTCGGGACACCTTCGTTCTGGAAATCTGTCTCCATACAAACGTACCGCGCCACGGCTATTGCCCCGTGCTAATCCATACATCAAATGGGCATCTGCCAACTCCGCATTTGTAAACAATGCACCGACTGCAAAACCACGTTCGTGATGAACACTAACCTGTTGATGGTACGTTCTGATGTGCTTGATGCTAGTACTGTAGAGCAATGAATCGCATGTCAAGAAAAGCACCGAAGGCAACATTACCTTCCTTCAACTGGGCCAACTGGCGGTGAATCGAGGAAGTACAGTACATACTGACGAAACTAAAATGAGCTCTAACATGGAAATTAAGCGTTTCCGGACACATGTCCACATAACATCTTTTCTTTATTTGTGTGTGAGGAATGTTTCCTGAAAGTTTGGCCGCACCTTTTTGTAACACCCTGTATCGATGTTTCAAACGATTAATCGCCATTTCTGTTGTGACGAGATGAATCTACTTTCGTCCTGCGATAACTCTGGTTTCTTGAATTTTTCTGGGAGAAGGCTCATCAAATTAGAACATATGAAATGTTAGTTACTTTATTACACAAATAAATAAAATAGTTACTTTGACTATGACACTCTTATTTGCTACAGAATTGGTGGATAATTTGCAACTGTCATTGACCAGCAAAGCATCACTTATTGCACTTATTAACAAACTGTTTTCTTGCAGTACAAAATGCAACATTTACAAAAGTACGTTTCAGCTGAAACATGTCACTGTCCTACACGATGACGTTGCCTGCTGTAGCTTGGATCTCGAACTGTAGAGAGTTCTTGCATGTTCAACACCATAATGACCTTAGCACGAGCGCAGTGCTGTACTTAGAGGGAAAGGCGTGTCTTCTGGAGTGTCTCCCGGATTGCAGCGAACCATCGATAATGTCTGTGGCAACGGTATCGATTCGCGTTGTCGACTGCGGTGTGGCACTGTGATCTCTGGACGATACCATAGCCCCATATCCTTCACAGTGATCACTCAAGATCTGATGCTGTTCACGCCGGTACTTTGCCAGGCCTGCTAACAACAATAAATACGAACAATACTACAACACCAGGTGGCCGCTCTATTGGACACACTGAATTGCACCTCTAAGCTTTCACGTAACAGCCGATGTTGTGTAGGTGTACGAATTTACATTGACAACAGACCATGTCTTTTGTGTGCTTCATTTTCTTTTTATCAGTCAGTGTATTTTTTAAGCTCAACTGGATTATATACGTTGTGTTACTTCAGTGTTGATGTACTGTTTGACTTCCCACGATTTCTTTTGATTTCATCTCCTGCCACAACGAGTCCAAGTCTACGTACACGCTGCAGTAGCCGGTTTTCAGTGCCTGTACGTGCCATTTCGTACCTATATGAATGTTTATCAGCCGGCCGCTGCTGGTGGAGCGGTTCAAGGCGCTTCAGTCCGAAACCGCGCTGCTGCTACGGTCGCAGGTTCGAATCCTGCCTCGGGCATGGATGTGTGTGGAGTCCTTAGGTTAGTTAGGTTTAAGTAGTCGGTTACTGCTGCTACAACGGCAGGTTATCAAGATTTAGATGAGTTTGAACGTGTTGTTACAGATGGCGCACGAGCGATGTGACACAGCCTCTCCGACGTAGCGATGAAGTGGGGATTTTCACGTACGATAATTTCACTAGTGCTCTGTGAATATCAGGAATCCGGCAAAACATCAAATCTCCGACATCGCTGCTGCCGGAAAAAGATCCTGCAAGAACGGTACCAACGATGACTGAAGAGAATCATTTAATGTGACAGAAGTGCGACCCTTCCGCAAATTGGTGCAGATTACATTGATGGGCCCTCAAGTGTCAGCATGCGAACCATTGAACGAAACATCATCGATATCGGCTTTCGGAACCGAAGGTCAATCGACTACCCTTATTGGCTGCACGACACCTGGGTTGTGCAGGGTTGAATTCTGACACCTTTTCTTGAACCTGTACAAACCATAAATGCTGCACGCAGCATCCAAGGACTTTTGAGGCACCCTCGTGCACCGCAAGATAAACATCCTGGGAAGAAGATCATCTTGCAATAGGATAACGTGCGTCCTCTCACTGCTTGTGTCACTGCGAAACAGATCAGAATTCTCCCACATCCTCCCTACAGTCCCAATTCCCCACTCATCGACTACCATATTTGCGGGTCTGTTAAGTAACAGTGTGGCCGAGCGGTTGTAGGCACTTCATTCTGGAACCGCGCGACCGCTACGGTCCCAGGTTCGAATCCTGCTTCGGGCATGGATGTGTGTGATGTCCTTAGGTTAGTTAGGTTTAAGTAGTTCTAAGTTCTAGGGGACTGATGACCTCAGATGTTAAGTCTCATAGTACTCAGAGCCATTTGAACTTTTTTTTTTTTTTTGTTAAGTAACAGATATACGGCCAACGCTATGGGGCAGTAGAGGGAGATCGGCCAAGTAGTGAGTCAGTATCTTAGGGAAGTTAGAATGCATTTCTGTCTTAGGGTTATTTTCAAACTTGAATGATGAGAAAATTTTCTGAAAAGAATTGGAGACTGTGTTGAAAAGTGACAGAAAATATTTAGATTAACATTATGTGAGTGGATTGTCTAAAACACAAAGATCAAAAATTTTAAACAGGTTTTGCTCATTACTTTCAGTACGGCTCTCGTACACACCCAGTTACCCCAGAATCGAAGTCTTCCATTAGCCTCACCTACTGAAAATTCCACACAATCCAGTCACATGGCAGATGGCAGTACTAGCAATAGAAGGTGTATAAAGTGTATCTGGGGAACACGCAGTCGTCGTCATAATAAGGAAACGGAGCAATTTATCGTCAGTCCAATAGGGCATGACATTGGCTTTCGGGTCAAAGCCGGGAGCATCTCCGAAACGGCTATGTTTGTAAACTGTTCACGTGCCGCCGTGGTTAAAGTGCAACGTGCCGGGAGTTTATTGTAAAATTATCGATATATTGAAAAAATATCTATTGGTAGTCTTAGTCGACCATGAGTTGCTATCTGACTTAAGTTGTCTCTGTTAAAACGCGCGGTTATGCCCCCAGTATAATATGCATCGAAATTACCATTACACTCTAATTATTAAACAAAAATATGGTGTTTGCTATCTACGAAATCAATAATGCGGTTATTAGCATATGATACCAAATTAAGATTTATTCAGAAAACAGGATGAGCAATATTTCTAGCCTAACATGACAATCCAATACACTCGCTAACCTAACTAGCCTATCATTGGCACAGTGCATCATCTATTTCTAACTACTTAAGTCAACACTGAACCCGCAAGTGACTCTATTGAAGTTCTGCCTGAACGGACGCAGACTCAGAGAGCGCCAGTCAAAGAGCTAGCGAAATACGAACTCATTTAGAATTACAGTGCCCTACTTTGGCTGATGATTGCTAATATCACCGTAATTCTCCGTGATGGTTACGACGGTCGGCCCAGCCAACGTCGTGATGCCGTCTTTCCCGTGAGCGAGCTTGGCTTTAATCTCCAACGTGGACGTGGTTTGCGTCCGTAAACTCCTGTACTCAAGTGTTCAATTGCGGAGTCCGTCACTAGTCAATACTCAAGCTACTTGCACATATGCCAAGAGTAGTTGGTCGACTCAAGTGCGCGGCAGCGAAGGTACACTTCAGATTGCATATGAACACCGCAAGTTAGTACAAATCTGTTTCTCTCCTCAGACGAACGGACAATGCTACGTGTGTGGAGTCGTACGCTCTACACTATTCAGACTTGGAGAGTAACCACTGCACTCAATGCCGGTAACTTCTCCAACATACTTCTCTCCTCGTGATGACTGGGTGTTGCGTGATGTCCTCAGGTTAGTTAGGTTTAAGTAGTTCTAAGTTCTAGGGGACTGATGACCACAGCTGTTAAGTCCCATAGTGCTCAGAGCCATTTGAACCTACTTCTCTCCACGCTCTCCAAGCCGGGCAGCCAGACACCGCGACTGCTCTCCTCCACAGCCGTCCCCAGAGTCCTCCTTCAGAGTTTTTGAAAACCTGGCCGTTCTTCGCCGCATGGATCCGTGCGCGTTGGTAGCCAATCACGACACAGACTTCCATGTATCCGTGCGCGTTTGTACCAAACCACGATACAGAATTCTCCCACGGTTACTGTTGCCGCCAAACTTTTAACACGTATCTCTACGCGCTCTGCGCAAATCCCGTCTCAGTCTTTCGCAAAGTTTCCACTGTGGCGCGAAATCGTCTTTCCCTCTTTCGCATATAGCTCCTTCTCACTTCTTGTTGTGATGGCTTAGTCTCTCCAAACGTCTTTGGTGGTCTGAAGTGCCAGCCGACAAAGGGGTCTGGCCGCGGCCATCCCGTTAGTTTGACGTGACATAAACACCTTCCTTAGGGTTTCCGGTCGTGTTCCAGCCTCTGAGCCCATCTCGTTAGTCTGACATGACACACACAACTTCCTTTTCTTGTTCATTATCTCCTACCGGTGGGCCAATTATCAATTATTATTCGGTGTATTAGTACTGATTTAGCATCATGTAAGGTGCAAAATCTGCTACCTTATAAAAGCATACCGTGCATGGCAAAATGGCGCTGTCCAATACCGGCGCCGAATCACCTGTGGTGCACCACAGGCCGTAGAGGACACGGTGAACGGCGGCTGTGAAGATGTGTAAGGGCAATTGGATGTGCAAGTGTTAAGCAACTGTCCGGCCTTATGAAGCAAGGGGCTACCAGCAGTGTCTCCTCAACAACCTTTCAGGTAATGTTGCTGCGTACGGGCCTCCTCAACAGGCACCTGGTTCATGCACCCATGCTGACTGCTGATAATCGGCGAAGGAGGATGGAATTTGTGGTTGCAAAACTGGAAATACTCCAACTAGCCTTCCAGTGAGTGGCAACAGGTGGCCTTTTCACATGAATCACGTTTAGCGCTCCATCGGACAATGGTTGTTGGCATGTACAGTCGTGGACAAAACGAGCGAAATCCCTCGCCTTTTCGTTATGCTGATCCGCACAGCTAAAGTCTACTACACAGCATAACAGGCAAGGCGACGAAGTGCTACCAATATACTATGCACAGGCGTGAAATTGAAAAACTATCCGAAATTTGTCAGACTGTTTTCAATCATGTGTAAGACTATATTAATGCTGATAAGTGTGTTAACCACAACACCTAAATATAAGATATAAATGAAAGAAGAAACGCTAATTGGTATTAACTGTACTAATAAAAATTTATTTCAGTTTATCGAGATAACATAACTGCTTTACTAAGACAAAGTACCCCAGATCGTTACGAATTAGCAAAATATTATGCGCATTCGCCCGCGAAATGGTCTGTGTCAACGCTCAGACCAGTCATATTGGATTACCGTTGCTGACCTACCATGAAAGTGTGCAAATTTAGCAATGCGTGAAGATTCATAACGAAATTCCGTTAAAAATCATTCGTGTCACACTTAAGTCAGTTCAGTTATTGACAGAAGCGGAAAAAGTAGACAGTAACAAGCATGCAATTCTATAAGAGTTTAATATCGACATCCACAGGCCGCTGGTACAGAATAAAGGTAGCAATAAAACGTATTGGGGGCGCGAGAATTTCTTAAAACTCCGTTACTCATAGTCTATCTGCTTCCATCGAGATCAGAACCGAAAACAAACCAGACCTCCCTTGCAGTAGCAAAAACCTTTCACTACGCTAGCAGACAACCCAGGCAAACAGCCCTCTATTATTACCCCAGACATGAATAAGCCGGCAATTTCGCAATGAAAATGGCAAAATTATCTGCAGTTTCTGTTGCATAGAACATGAATTGTCTACCTTTATGTCACCGCTTATGTGACAATCATTCGGGATGTTTATCGAAATAACAAAAAACTGTTATTAGCGAGTAAATTTAGCAGGATAATTCTGCACCACCCCAGGAAATAAACGGCGATGTAGCTGCCAAACGTATTCTACAATGAAACTTCCTGGCAGATTAAAACTGTGTGCCCGACCGAGACTCGAACTCGGGACCTTTGCCTTTCGCGGGCAAGTCCTCTACCGTCTGAGCTACCGAAGCACGACTCACGCCCGGTCTCACAGTTTTTCTTCTGCCAGTATCTCGTCTCCTACCTTCCAAACTTTACAGAAGGTTCGCAGGAGAGCTTCTGTAAAGTTTGGAAGGTAGGAGACGAGATACTGGCAGAAGTAAAGCTGTGAGACCGGGCGTGAGTCGTGCTTCGATAGCTCAGATGGTAGAACACTTGCCCGCGAAAGGCAAAGGTCCCGAGTTCGAGTCTCGGTCGGGCACACAGTTTTAATCTGCCAGGAAGTTTCATATCAGCGCACACTCCGCTGCAGAGTGAAAATCTCATTCTGGTATTCTACAATGTTTCGATTTCTCCATTAGACGTGCCACAGTCAGAAAACGTTCATTAGCCGAAGTGTTCCTTAAGGTAGCTAGCAATGGGAATGCTCGCACATCTAAAACGCGGTGGCATTAATAGTGGAATCTGAATTACCACGTGTGTAGGCAAATGGATTTTGTTTGCATTCCTGTAAACGTGATCTGGATCGAAAGCGTAGCTACGATTAATATGCTGATGTATCGATTGCAACTGGGACATTTCGAATAAAGAGTAGGTAAAATTATTATGCGGGTCTCATCTTCAGTAACTATTTTCGTTGTTAGGAACCCTACTAGTCTCACTTTCATGACCGTGTGTCTTTTTACCCAACCCTTAAAACCCATTTACCTCGAGTAAGGGCGGACATAATAAGCGGAAATGTATCGCACTTCCTGTTGTATACGGTTTAAAAAAGTGAGCTATATGAACGCAATCTAAAGGTAGGGCCGTTTATGTAAAGAAAATTTACGCGGAAGGTCAAAAAATGGCTCTAAGAACTATGCCACCAAATTGCTTAGGTCATCAGTCTCCTAGATCTAGAACTACTTCAACCTACCTAACCTAACACACATCCATGCCCGGAGGAGGATTCGAACTGACGGCGCAAGGGGCCGCGCGGTCCGCGATATGACGCCGTTGAGCGCACGGCTAACCCGGACGGGCAAGCTATTAATACCATCTGGTGTTACTAAAAAGTTATTCACTTCTGGTGAATGATTTTCTGCGCAGTTCATTTAAGAAAGAATAACTAAAATATATTTGACGTTACGGGAGAGGAAGGACGCCTAATTCATTTCCCCTAGTCTTTATTCATGATGTTAGATTCGCAATCTGAGCATACGTACTATCCATAACCACACTTTAGATCCAAGCTGTGCGGATCAGCATAACGAAAAGGCGAGGGGTCTCGCTCGTTTTGTCCACGACTGTACGCCGTGAAGCGTCGGAAAGCGAATACCCTGCAACAATCGTCGGAAGGATGCAGGTTGTACGGCATTCCCTGAGTGATCTCAACATAAGTGTGCATCTATCCTAGGGGACCATGTCCACCCCAACAAGTATTTTTTTTCTCAGCAGAGAAACATTTATCAGCAGGATAATGTAATATGTCACACCGCTTGTAGTGTGCCTGCGTGGTTTGAAGAGCACCAAGATAACTGTACCACGCTCCATTTGCCACCGAATACCCGGATTTAAATCCGTCAGAATCTGTAGGACCGCCGCGATCGGGCTGTTCGTGCCATGGATCTTCAATCTAGAAACCTAGCGTAGCTGGCACGGCAATGAATTTGGCATTGCTCTACGTACCTGTCCGTACTTTCCAGAACGTCAGTAACGTTCTCCTGCACCTCTCGCAGCGGTCCGGGCTGCTAAAGGTTTTATTCAGCCTTCTGACAGGCGGTCATACTAATTTGACTCGACAGTGTACTTGTCTATCCCATACCATAACACTTCCTTGCATTACCGTTGAAGTTTTACAGTGACGCCTTCTGGACTCTCGGCACCAATTTTTTAATCTTCTGCTAAAAGGATCTTCCTTAGTTGTAAACATTGTCTTGCGCTTATCCATATTTAAAGAGGGTTATCATGCGTTACTTAAAGTAGAAATTTTGCCCATTTTTTTCATTTCCTTAATGCCGTCCAACGACGGTGCTTCGCTGCAGACAAAAATACCGGCAGCGAGCAATCTGACTATGCTGACAGTTTTTATGTATATTGAGAACATTCTTATGCGTCCCTGGGGCACATTCTATGTTACTTTCCCTTCGGTTGAACATTCGTCCTCCAGTATAACGTACTGGGTTCTGTTAGCCAAAAATTCATGTCTTTGAAGGTACTCCATATGACCTCACCTTATTTCCTAGTCGTTATAGCGTTCGATGAATGTAGCCTCATCACAGAACACTAAACGTCAAAGGAAACAGCTTTTTCCAAGTCTGTGTCCTATTCCTATTTCTCCTGGTTTTATGTTGGTCCAATCATTTCAGCTGCTCGAATCATTAATCCGGAAGCTGTATCCTAATTTTCGACATGACAATACCTCGTTCCATAAAGCGAATCGAAGGAGGCGATCAGTGTGATATCGTCAAGTAATGCGATGAGTTACTGATCCTAATAAGAGTCAGACTACTGTGTCACAAAAATGACTTCAGCAATCACGACGCTGTATTTCGTGCTATAGTTAGAAGATAATGATGCCTCTTTTTTTTGTAGGTGATGAATAAATATGATCCTACGTATCAGTCAGGTAGTGTTACCGAATAGAATCAGAGTTCTAGCCTCTTATAACGGAAGTGTGTGACGGCGAACGCTCAGAGCTGCATGAAAATATGCTTACAATATAAATCACTCATCCCACAAATAGCAGTATGAGACATTGTCAGGCAAAACTGTGAGTCTTATCACGGGAGGTATTTCATCTGCTAGTCGAGGTTTAAGAGATGAACTTCGGTAATACTAAGAAACAAAATTTTTATATAGCAGGACCAAAACCATATGTATTTCACTGTCGTACTTTATTGCTATACGTACGTCCGTCTGCTTAAAATATTTGCGCCATCTGAGAAACAAAATTTTGCTACTGACCTGACAGTGCTGGACAGCTAATCAGTCTTCAAACTGCCGGTGTAGGATTTCAGTGAAGTGTTCGAAGGTAAGTGGTGCAGAAGAGTGTTCTCATCTGACTAAAGCAACTTTTTCAAATTCAACATCACTTCTGCATTCAAGCAGTCCGGTATCGAACGCCATACTAATTACATTTTCAAACGTTGATATTGGTATGTCAGTGTCGCAACTTGCCTTTTGCCAAGTTGTAGTTCGGTGCGGAAAGGTTTGATATTTGATGACGAAATGGCGATATCGTAACTTCACTTTCGGTTTTTCACATGTTGATGTTACAAAATGAACGACTCCTCTCATGTAGAGTTTAAATTTCCTAAAGAAGTATGCATCGTAAGTCACGGCATTTAATGTTCAAATGTGTGTGAAATCTTATGGGACTTAACTGCTAAGGTCATCAGTCCCTAAGCTTAAACATTACTGACCAGCCGCACAGTCCATGACTGCAGGCCTTAGACCGCTCGGCTAATCCCGCGCGGCCACGGCATTGCTAAATTTGTGTTTTTGGCCCCATTATATCGAAATTTGTTTCTTCGCGTTTCCGAAATTCCTGTGTAAGACCTTGAATTGATCGTTCGTATGTCTCTCGCGATATGACATTCAGTTTTGCATGCGAATGGCTCATAGCACTCTTTTTCGAGATAAACAGTGTGCTTTTTAGGTTTTTTATTGGTAACGCCACGTAGCGCTCGATATGAAAATCACTGGCTGTGCTGTGTGCAGTCTGTGGCTGGGTGGCATTGTTGTAATATTCGCTATTGTAGCGTTGGGCTGTTGGCTGTTACCAGCGCGTAGCGTTGCGCAGTTGGAGGTGAGCCGCCAGCAGTGGTGGATGTGGGGAAGTGAGATGGCGGATTTTTGAGAGCGGATGATCTGGACGTGTGTCCATCAGAAACAGTAGTACATTTGTAAGAATGGATGTCATGAACTGCTATGTATATTATGACTTTTGAACACTATTAAGGTAAATACATTGTTTGTTCTCTATCAAAATCTTTCATTTGCTAACTATGCCTATCAGTAGTTAGTGCCTTCAGTAGTTTGAATCTTTTATTTGGCTGGCAGTAGTGGCGCTCGCTGTATTGCAGTAGTTCGAGTAACGAAGATTTTGTGAGGTAAGTGATTTGTGAAAGGTATAGGTTAATGTTAGTCAGGGCCATTCTTTTGTAGGGATTATTGAAAGTCAGATTGCGTTGCGCTAAAAACTATTGTGTGTCAGTTTAGTTTTGATCAGAATAGGTAAAGAGCGAAATGTCTGAGTACGTTCAGTTCTGCTCAGCTGTTTGAAAATCAAATAACGTAAGGGATTTACCAGCACAGTAATTCAGTAATTTTTCTAAGGGGACGTTTCAACAGTTTGTATTCTACGCTCTTTATTGTGCGATTCTGAGAGTTCGAGATGACGCACTCCACTTGTTAGAGAGAACGACACAAAATATTCTCTGTGAATCTGTGGAAGTAACACGGTAATTGTCGGGTATTCATGTAGTTGCTGGCTCCCTTTCTGTGTTGGTAAACAAGCGATCTTGGTAAGTAGTAGCTTTACGCCTACAGGCCGTTTAAAAACAACGTACGTGTTAATGCGCCAGCGGCCAGAACTTTAACGAGAACGTGCACTTTAAATGCCGCCCATTCAGACCTGCGCAAGCCAGCGACCTCGACGGCAGCTGCCGGCTACCTGCTGAAAGCCTTGGTTAGCTGGAGTCGTCACCTGTTGCCTGCCGCAGCAGGCAGTGGGCGCTGTACCTCATTACGGCTGCCTGCTGCTCGGCCTGCACCGCGCTCCTTGTCTAGCTCTCTGCAAGGTCTCCCCCCTAGCGGCAGTACACAAACTCGTTAGCCTTCCCTAACTAGTGCCTGCATACTCATGAGCGCTTCCCTTCCTACTGTGAGCTACGGCCCTGCTCAGCTAAAATACTGTAAACATCCATCTGCTTTCAAGAATGACCTCTGTGGCATTAAGTGGAGCACCTGTGATGCGCTAAGACGGATGTGTAAGAGGTACAAGCGATATAGAAAAATCGTTCGAGTAATTTCGCGTGCAGAGAATGGGAAAGCTGTGTAGTATTTGTAAATTTGGTATTTAATTGCCCGGCGACTGAAGCGAGGTTCATTACGGATACAACAAAGTTCACGTGCAGCCATCAAAGCCGTTTTTTTATAAGAATGCTAATGAAACTTCCCAACAAATTGATATTCTGTGCTGGACCGAGATTCGAATAATGCTCCTTTGCCTTTCGGGGTAAGTGCATTACTAACATTTTTTTTGTCTCCGAGACTCAATACTTTTTTTTAAATGGGGCAAGTTGAAATGTAAGCCACACCAGGATGCGAATCCTCGTCTCCTGCTTACGTTCTTTTTGCCGACTTTTTTATTTTTTTTACTTTCTCAATCTCTTCTTGAAATAAAGAATGTCTTCCTTGTAGAGAACAAAGAAAAACACCATCTACATGAGCAAAATGTTGGAGGCAATGAGAAAACAATGAAAAATATCCATTGTTTGGACATAAAATATGACGTTCATCATAAAATAAAACTATTTCTTGAAAACGTAAAATGTAAATAAGTATACTTTGTCAACTTCATCATCTCGCTTTCCTAGCACGGGGTCCCGGGTTCCATTCCCGGCGAGGTCAGGGATTTTCACCTGCCCTGAGACGGCTGGGTGTTGTTGTGTCGTCTTCATCATCATCATTCATCCCCATTACGGTCGGAAGAAGGCAGCGGCAAACCACGTCCATTAAGACCTATATATATAATGTGAGAAAGAAAACAAATAGGCTGCAGATACAGAGCCATCCGTAAATAAACGTGTGTAGTGGAAAAAAATTACAAGAATAGAAGTGAAATAAATTAGAAACCGACTGAGCTACTCAATCACGACTCTGGATCCCTACTCACAACTTTACTGTTAGAGTTCGATTCTCGGTCAGGTGCGAAGTTTTAATCTGACAGTTTCATAACCTGTGCACACTTCGTTGCATAGTGACAATTTCATTCTGGAAACATCCCCCAGGCTATTGGTGGGACATGTCTCCGCGATGTCCTTCCTTCCATGAATGCCAGTCCTCTAAGTTTCACAGGAGAGCTCCTGTGAACTTAAGAAGCTAGGACATAAGGTATTGCGGAAGTAAGCTGTGAGGACGGCTTGTGAGTCGTCGCTGGAAATTTGTGTTGAGAGGCTATGGGACCAAACTGATGAGGTCATCGGTCCCTAAGCTTACGCACTACTTAATCTAACTTAAACTAACGTACGCTAAGGACAACGCACACACCCATGCCCGAGGGAGGACTCGAATCTCCGACGGGAGGAGCCGCACGAACCGTGAAAGGCGCCTTTGACCGCGGGCTACCCGGCGCGGTTGAGACTTCGTCGGGTGTGTGTATTGTGTATGGAACCTGAGACGTAGAAACGACGGAGAGCCTTCGTCCCGCCATAGCCTTCAGTGGTTCACAACCCCACAACAGGCCACAGCAGTCCACCCAACCCACCGCCGTCCCACACCGAACCCAGTGTTATTGTGCGGTTCGGCCCCCAGTGGGTCCCCCAGGAACGCCTCATACCATACGAGCTTACCCCAAATATTTGCGTGGTGGAGCAATTATGGTGTGCGCATACGTGGAGACAGTGTTTCCGCAACAATCGCCGACTTAGCGTAACGGAGGCGGAATAAGGGTAACCAGAACGCATTCGCCGAGGCAGATGGAGAACCACCTAAAAACCGTCCACAGGCTGGCCGGCACACCGGACCTCGACACTAACACGCCGGGCAGATTCGTGCTGGGGACCAGCACGCCTTCCCACTCGGGAAGCAGCGCGTTAAACCGTGCGGCTAGCCGGGCGAGCATCGTCGTTGGGTAGTTCAGTCGGTACAGCAGTTACCCATGAAAGGCAAAGGTGTCGAGTTCAATTCTCGGTCCGGCATAGAGTTTTATTCTGCCGAGAGGTTTCATATTAACGCACACTCCGCTGCAGAGTGAAAATTTCACTCAAGAATTCTAAAGATCGCTAATGATATAAAAATCTTCAAAAAACCTAAGCCATGACGGCCGTTTTCCTGACTCGAAATGTGTAGAATCGTCGGCATTATGCAGCGGAGCAATAGACTACCAGTGGGGGCAGTAGTGCTTCGCAAAACGTCGGTCATCGCACGTTGCTACGGACGTGACTTCATAGTAGAGAGCCCGCGACGTACAGTAAGAACACTTGCTGTTATTGTACCAGGTGGTTATAATTAAAGTGCGGTTACTCACAGAGGTCCAGTGTGGGCAGCAACAATCGTATGGAAGGGAAACTTGGTGAATATTCTAACGAATTAATGTGGGACGGGTTTACGGTGGAAAAACAAAACAAACAAACAAACAAAATTAGTTCCAATTGTGGCCACCAGATGGAAATCTGGCGCTATGACTGCAATAAAGACGTGTAGAAATGTTTCCATATGTAATGGATTAGGAACGGGACGTGGTCAAAAAAAGTCAAGACTTGAGAAATGCATAATATTGGTTTAATTATTAAATACTGCTTGCAAAATTTGCCCTGGACACATCGAAGGGGTGCTGCATCCGTAAAACGACGTAATGAACAGTTTATCGCAGCAGCTCCAGGGTAATCTCAGCAACTTCTTCTTGTATACAGGCTCCAGATGAGGTAGAGACCGAACGTGTCTCTGCAAACGCGTTCTCCTAGATATCCCAAGAGCCAAAAGTTACATGTACTCAAATCTGGTGATCTTGCAGGCCATACATCTGAAAAAACCCTGGAAATAATACGTTCTTGGGAGGCTGCATTAAACGTATCTTTCACTTGGCGAGCAACAAATGTTGCCCCATTTTGCATGAAAACAGTGGTCTCCGGACAGTTGCGCTCTTCCAAAGCTGGTATCACTTTCTGTTCAAGGAAGTCTTGATGAAGTGCAGACGTGACGGTAAACCTGACTGCCCATTTGGATGTATGCTCTTCAAAGAAGAGAAGACCAAGAGTAAACGTGCATGTGAAACCACGCCACACGGTCGTATACGGTGAGTGCAATGGCTCCTCGCGTACAACACGCGGTTTAACGGTACCCCAGATTTGCCAGTTCTGTGTTCACTGCACCCTGCGTCGTAAAATGTGCTTCGTTACTCCATAAAATATTGGCCGTACCCCTGTCACCAACTTCGATCCTTGCCAGAAACCGAAGAGAAAATTCATAACATTGATGCAGATTAGGTTTCACTTGGTGCACCATCTGAATCTTGTATGGGTAACAATATAAAATATACCGCAAAACCTTCCGTACTGTTGACCACGAAAGTGGCAATTCTCGTGAGGCTGCACGAGCACTAACACTACCTGTGGCACATGCTTTATGGTCAACTACAGCAACAGCAACCTCATCAAGAACTTACATCGCGATAGGAAGCCTTGCTCTTCCAAGCTCACCCATGTTTTCGAATTTCGTCTTCTTTAAACCATTTAGTACCATCGAACCTCTGCCCAGAACTTCCAGTCGCCAACACTCTCAATGCAGCACTGTAATTGCTGGCGTTCACATAAAACAGTTTCACTAACAGCGATTGGTTCAAAAATGGGTCAAATGGCTCTAAGCACTATGGGAATTAACATCAGAGGTCTACAGTCTCGTAGCCGTAGAACTACTTAAACCTAACTAACCTAAGGACACGACACACATCCATGCCCGAGGCAGGATTCGAACCTGCGACCGTAGCAGTAGCGCAGTTCCGGACTGAAGCGCCACACCAGCTGGCACAGCGATTTGTCTCTCTTCTTTATAGACATATTCTTCACTCACGTTATGGCTTGTAAAATGACAGCTTGGATGTCATACAGTAATAAAAACAGTGTACACAATGTACAGCGCCGGATTTGCACCTGGTGGCCTCAACTGGAACGTTTTTCTTTCTTTTTTTTTTCAATGCGATATAAATGGGTTCCCTTTGAACGCATTAGCATATTGACTCAGTTCCGCTGCCGTATGATAATTACTGCCCACACTGGACCTCCGTGAGTAATTGCACTTTAATTACAACCACCCTGTACACTGCTATATCTATGCCCAAATACGAGATCAGTGCTACAAATTCGAACCACTGCTTATCGTAGTAACCGTGGTAATATGTAAGTGAAGTTACAATTAAGTATTTGTGCCAGCGCCAGGACTCGGTTTTTGATTCGTTGCTGATTTACTGCGAATCAGCAGAAATTTTTAATTTTGGATTTCATGCATATTCACAACCAAACATCTTACGCAAATAAGTGATCATAGCGTGGTAAAAGAGGCCGTTAAGTTCAGACGTTCAGATGTGTGTGAAACCATCAATCCCTAAGCTTACCCACTACCTAACCTAAATTATCCTAAGGACAAACACACACACCCATGCCCGAGGGAGGACTCGAACCACCGCCGGGACCAGCCGCACAGTCCATGGTTGTGGCGCCTTAGACCGCTCAGCTAAGGCCATTAAGTAAGGGTATTCCAAGTTCATGACAGATGACTCAGTTGGTGGGACAATACACCTAAATTGACCATTCAAAAGTAAGGATCAGTTCAGAACAATTTTTTGCAATGAGACTCTGGAGACACATTTGTTATATGTTTGATGCGAAACGTCAACTTCTGCTCAGTGAAGAGTTTGATCATGACTGCAGGCTATGACGATCAATTAAATTTATTGCTGTTAGATGTCTGGTACAGGCTAGTGTTGTTGTAGCTAACATGCTACACATGCCATATGAAGAAGCTATTCGTCTCTCGACCATACTCTGAATGTCATGCACTACCAAATGCCATCATTATTCTATCTGTATCCTGACAATTGATAAGTCATAATAACTGACACCCAGGAAAGTCACACTGAAACTATTGTTGATAGAAAGGGCATGTTATTGATTTAAAATCATCTTCTGTGGAAAACTATCATTTTTGGTGGCTTCATCACTTAGAGTAGTTTGAGTTTATTCTGTGAGGGTGATTTTCAGAGAAGTGTATTAATTTATGTTGTGAGGATGATTATTAAATTGCCATGTTCTAGATTAGAAAATTGTTCTGAGAATATAGGAAATTATGATTTACTTCTATTCCATTCCTGCAACTGATGCATCTTTTATTTTTGTTGACTGTAAATTCGCAAGGGTATTAATTTAATAAGGCAAACTCCAAGTGAATTATTTGTGATTAACAAGTATAAACAACGTAGAAAAGTTCTTCGAGCTACTAATTGCAACATATGTTATTAAATAAATGTGCCACCCAAAGCAAAGTTACATCTACATCATTTTCCGCAAGGCACCTAACTGTGTGTGGCGGAAGATACTTCTGATACCACAAGCTGTTCCTCCTTTCCCTGTCCCACTCGTGAATGCCGCTTGGGATAAACGATTGTCGGTAACCCTCTGTATTAGCTCTGATTTCTGGAATTTTCTCGGTATGATCATTTTGCGACGTGTATGTAGGAGGAAGTAATTGTCCGATTCTTTTCCGAAAGTGCTCTCTCGAAATTTCAGTGGTAAACCTCTCCATGATGCACAACGCATCTCTTGTAGTGTCTGCCACTGTCGTTCGTTGGCATCTCCATAACGCTCTCGCGCGGACTAAACGAAATTGTGCCGAAATGCGCCGTTCTTCGATGGCTCGTCTCTGTCTTATATCAGTCTTACCTTGTAAGGATCCGAGATTGATCAACAATACTCTAGAACCGATCGAACAAGCGGCTTGTAATCCACTTCCTTTGTGGATGAATTAAATTTACATAAGATGCTTCCTATGAATCTGTCTGGTTTCTGCTTTTCCTATCATTTTTTTTTTGTATGCTCATTCCACTTAAGGAGGTATCAAAGGTGTACTGCAGTATAAAAGATAAGAACAATTGACATACATCATTTATGATTAAAATGACATCACGTAATGTATAATATTCTGTTACATACCAAACAAAAACATAACTGCCAGATTAAAACATACGTTACGATCTTAGAGAAAGGAGGAATATTTTTCTCTTTTGGAAGCAAAGGCGTTCTACATGACTTTTCTGTCATATTAGATCATCAAAAGGTAAATCAAAGCGAAACATAACTATAGTCTGAGTCATTCGATAGAGCGAACATAGCCTGAGGTCGTCTCGTCAAATATGGAGTATCATTGTGAAATTTTACAAGATCATATCTTTCCCTTGACAAGTATTGCTAGCAATATTTTTTTGAATTGTAGAATTTGTGTCGTTCTATGATTGCAAGATTTTTTAAAACATTTTGTGCTAGCTTATATCAATTATGATTATCTTCAAAGCAGTATGATCATAGCTGATCGAAACTATTATAAAATATAAGGCGTTCTTTCAATTAAATAGTGATACAAATTCTACAACTTGAGACTCTGGATCGCTGACATTCACTTCGACCACGTGACACGTAGTCAATATCTTTCCTTTCACGTTTTTTATTTTTATTTTTTATTTTTATTTTATTTTATTTTATTTTTTATTTATTTATTTTTTTTTTGCCCTTCCTCTGGCACACTGCATAATAAGACTTGCCATAACGTCCAACTTTGAATATTACAATGGATAAAACACACACCGTTGCACAGCTCTTGGTGCTGATGAGCGAAATAATGCAAGAGGTCTTGCTGTGCAACCTATAGTATGCTGACCCATTTAACTGAACCGTTCTGAGAGGAATCGTGACAGTTCACTGCCAGGAAGATCCTTGCAATAAGTCAGAAGTTACGACGCAGCGCTCCCACTAAGTAGCTGACTCTGTTGGATAGTTAAAACGTCTACGACAGTCCAAACAGAAAAGCCACTCAAAAGCGCAATGTCTAACACACAGGACTGAAGAAGATTACTGCTTCTTCTGGGTTCCCAAGTTTAGTGTAAAATAAACAAACTGAATTTTCACCATGTTTTACTTCGTCGGCCCACTGATCTTCTCGACAGTGACGTATATGGCACGATTTGCAACTGAGGTCCTGATCCCCGAAATACACAGAACATGTTCCTTCCATTCGATTTGGTTCTGTGCAGGTTTTTCTGTTGACATATACCACTTAATTTACTGTTAAGTAGATGATCCGAATTTTATCTTCTCTGTTGGAAAATTTTACAGTCCAGAGGAACTATACCTGTTACCTTTCTAACAGCCTAAGATCTTTCTTTTCGGGAGCACAGGATTCTACTCCTTACAACGAAGAGAATGCCATTACATTACGTTATAGAGGTTGTTCCGAAACTGTTCGTTCAAATTAGTAGAGGAGATAGAGAACATGGAAACAAATGTATTCCGATAAGAAACATATGATCTCTGAAGTCAATTTATAATGTTAGGGAACATTTTCTTAGAGGTACTGACTTAACCTGCTGTGTTGGTGCCGCTGACATTCAAAACTGTCCTGTATGCGGATGATTGGCTGTAGTGGTTGGATGTACCTTAAAATGTTAGACAAAGGATTTGCTTCCAGTAGGACGGGGCGCCAGCCCATTTCAGCATTGCTGTGAGGAATCATCCGCGGACCACCCACATCACCTGACTTCATATGTCTGGCTGTCTTCCTCTGTGTGAATATGAAACAGTTGGTGTATGAAACCGTTGTGGGAACAGAAGAAGATCCTGTCGGTAGAATTAACGGGTACAACGGTCAGTTGTCCGACGACGTACTACGTGCTTACGTGCCAATGATCGTTCATTAGAGCAGTTCCTATGATTGGCACTGCGATAATTAAAATGCTTAACCAACTTCTCGTTAAATCGTCCCTAGCATCTTAAAATATCTTATACATTATGTTCTCTACCTTCTATATTAATTTAAACGAACAGTTTCGTGACACACTGTCCCATTGCTTAGTTTCTCGTTTTAATGTTTCTATAATTCTTTTTTTTTTTCTATAGTTTCTGCCACATCCATGTTGCCGGATACAAGACGACTGATCTAGTGTTTTAGCACTGATAAAGACTTTTGATCTAACTGATTACTTTCCTAGGGGAGACGTTAGCTTAGTTTTAGCTGTCTAAAGGTTTGAGTGACATTCAGAGCTCGAAGATGTAGCTTACATATGTTCTCTGCAGATTTTCTTCCCTTTCTTAATTGAGGGCCAATGTAGAGTAAGCTGTTTACACGCTGCTGGCCTTCTGATTTGTTGCTTATTATTTATGTAGATGGTTACGTCTATCTGCGACAACTGATTTACAGTGCCTGTGATGATTCTGATCTTAGTATAAAGACTCTGAATCACTTGGAACCAATGTTTGGACATTCAGTTTGCCACATTGTCTTCAATCAATTCCTTCTGTGACCACTATCAAATGCTTTTCCTGAATCCATAATGGTTAAATGTGACCCCAAGTAGAACATTTATTTTTTAATTTATTTTTATTGTGAAAACGTTGTAAATACAGGACATCGCTAGAATACATTAATAAGCCAATGAACTATCATAACTGTGACCAGCAAGGGATTTATTACTTCGTTCAATTCACCTTCTTAAGAAAAAAATAATTACAACATTTGTGACAAATTAATACAGAGTTGTGTGTCGATATTTGAATCTTGACATACTCCTGTAAATGGACATGCTCTTGTAACTGGAGTTTAAGAGAATCCAAGATGAAATGTCTTATATATAACTTTTGTTGGGTTTGTTTCTTTAGTTGTTAAAAATTAGTTCCGCCAAGACTGTATGTTGGCTGAAAAAGTATTCAGATTGGTCAGTTTCGTATGTAGAACAATTTTGAAGCTGGCTTGACTGTTCTAATGAACCTGACTGTGCAAGTGACCTGGCCGGGACTTGTCTCTATAATTGAACATTGCAAATGGGCCTCATTGTTCAAGTGACTCTGACAACAGAAATGGTCTACTGGACATGACTGTACAGATGTAATTCACTGTACAGATCGACTTGAATGTACAGGTGGACTTGACTGTACTAATTACACAATGGTGTACCGTGTACAGGTGGATGTGGCTGACCAAGTGGGCTTTAATGTGAAAGTGGATTTGTGTATAGTAAAATACACTTCAAAATGGTTCTCTAGCCAAAACTTGGCAATAGAGATAAAAATAAACACTATTCTCAGCAAATATATAATCTAACCAGAAAGTGTTGTCTTTACATTTAGGTGCATGTTTCCCGTGTTCGGCCTAAATCATGAGACGTTAATGCGACGATAACTGGTAGAACAAACTGTTTGGCCAATCACTTTCAGCACATCTGCCCAACTTGAACTGGTGTTCCACTTGTTTAACTAGCCGTTGATGTGAATCAGTAGTTTAGTAGAGAGGAGCATTTAAGAGAAAGCCTTTTGGGCATTAACTGAACGATGGTTCTGCGACTATAAACCCACTGATCTTTCTTATATCTTTGGAACATATAAACTTACAGTCATTTGGTATTTCGTTGTATCACCTGCTAGCGAGGGAACTGGAGCCGTTACGTATCGTTGTGTAACGAAGCAGATATCTCCTGTCCTTCACCGAGTGTCAGCATCTGAGGAAAAACTAGTCGGCCCGCCGGCTGGGTAATGCGATCTGCAGGGAGGCAAGATTACATCCGTGGAACCAGTTTCCTGCTGAAAGCCAGAACATAAATAGCACAGCTGTCTCGTTATCGGCAGGGAAGTTACGCTTGCAGTTTTCTCGCAATTTCGTCTGAGTGAATAATCAATAATCTCCCGCTTCCTGGAGGCTTGTCGCGTTCGTGAATATTTGGGTCCACATTGACATGCTATTCAGATACTCCGTTAGTATCCAAGAAGGCTCTCTTAAGCAGTAGGGCTTCCTGTACCAATAACAAGAATTTTATTTCCAATTTTACTAGCCAGGTCTTCAAAATATCTTCCAACATCCCTGCTCGTAACAGTGGACTAGCCATGTTAACCATAAAGTTCGACCGGAGGATTATGGTATGCATTTTATAATTAACGTGCAAGTTGTTAAAAACTTTTCGCCACACAAACAAAAAATATTTCTTGTGTATCGAGAATATTAAATCGAAACATAAAAGTCGTATCTCATCGCTGACTGTAATTTCATTACTAATTCTCAAGCCTGTAACCGAAAAATGACTGTCATAAGAAATCTTGAGCAGAGTTATTATCTTATGGGTGTATTAACACTAGAAGTTAGGACATGTGAATCAGCATTTTATTTGTAACAGCTGAAAGGATATGCTTCTCTTGGTCTTTCATCTAACATATTCAAAGTTTATTCTCATAAACTGTATTGACTGTTCTGTTTCGGGTAAAAAAGACGAATAACTTACGTGGTTGTCCAACACGCGAACATGCTTCATTGCGAGGATCCCGTTTCTTTTAAATTTGGACATTTTACCTGCTTTTTTAATAGTCAATATTACATGCTGATCCTATTGTAATGCCTCTTGCAGCGGTCTCTCCACGATATTTTCAGAAATTTTATGAATTATATAACTCAGTACATATCTCGAAATATCTCTTCTTATCTTACCGATTCCTAAACTTAAATATACGATGATTATCAATGCAAAGTAGTTTCAAGTCCTATCATTCCTTGGAGCGTCCATTTACTCCATGGAATAGCTTCTCTGCTATCTGTTTTCTCTTATGAAAAGGAGGAGGCAATGCTTGCCGATTAGCCGTGAAAGGAGGATGTATATGTATGTGTTGTTGAGCTAGTCGCCATCTGGATGAGATTCTGTATGAGAAGGAATTTAATACATGAACTAAACTAAAGTAAGTGCGTTCGCGTATTATTTAATTGATTATTATTGACAGTGTCTGCTTATTACGCTGTGTTGCACGGGATCAGTGGGGAGCGTCTGATTTACACTGGACGAACCTGCCGTTTTTTATGCTCAAGATATCCAGTTACTTCAAATAAATAGGCTAACACGGTCTTACCAGCAGATCTCCGGTCTTCCCCATGTGATCACCGAAAGTTAATAATTATTACAAATGTTTTCAGAAGATCGACTGACAATTTTCGTCGCACCGAGACTTCGAAATTGCTTCACTGCCTTATGGCATTTAAGTTAAGCTCAATTTAATCAGGATAGAACAGTACTGAACTGTGAATGTGATAAGCCTGCTTTGTGAATGAAAATTCCCTTAACATAGGCATGTTTTTACTGTCCTGATCAGTGAAGCTAAATCAGGCCGGTGTGAGAGAGGTTTTTAAATTTTTAGATCCCACAAAAAAAAAATAAAAAAATATTGAACTACCATAAATAGCCGAATGTTAAGTTAGTTGAAATGAGTGGGATTCTGAAGTTCGTAGCATGAATACCGATTTGTCTTTTCCTTTCCCGGTTAGTATTTCGGAAATAACGGTGTTGCTCAGAAGTTTTTTGCGAGGATATACGGGAACATTGATCGAATGTAGGAATACTTTTGGAATATTTACGGTTCATCTTGCTTTATCGTTGTATCAATGAGTTTAAATATTATTTCTTCTCCTGGTATCATATTACGTATTCATTGATTTGTTTGCTGAAAAATGTCATTTTTGTTGCTAAAATTGTTTGCTCACACTACCATTGTTTGCTTACGTTGTTTCTCTCCATATGTGAATACACTTTCTGGATGAGTTGTTCCTCTTTCATTACGTAGCACAAATCAGCGGTAAGACGCTTTGCCGGATGCGGTGAATGCGATATGCGCCTCTTCCAAGTTGTATTCTAGAACATTCTAGAATGTTCTAGAGCATTTGAAAACATTATTTAACATTTAATGATGTTTGTAAAAGCAAGATGGCAATGGCTTTGCAGCAGTGGTTTCACCGGTTCCCGTGAGATCACCGAAGTTAAGCGCTGTCGGGCGCGGTCGGCACTTGAATGGGTGACCATCCAGGCCGCCATGCGCTGTTGCCGTTTTTCGGGGTGCACTCAGCCTCGTGATCCCAATTGAGGAGCTACTCGACCGAATAGTAGCGGCTTCTGTCAAGAATGCCGTCATAACGACCGGGAGAGCAGTATGCTGACCCCACGCCCCTCTTATCTGCATCCTCCACTGAGGATGACACGGCGGTCGGATGGTCCCGGTAGGTCACTCGTGGCTTGAAGACGGAATGATTTTTTTTTTTTGTAAAAGCAAGATAAAATTATACAACCTTCTCGAATTTTTTTCACTTGAAGAATACAACGATGCGAAAGAGACAGAAGATATCCTGTTCACTACCAAGATGTGATGGGGGCCACTTTAGTTGTATCTCGTCAGCTTCAGTAGCTGCTACCACCACACAAACACTACAGTGCACAAAGAGGAAGTTAAGAATAGCACCATTCACATCAGGTAGTCACTGGCGGCGGGTCATTTTGGAAGTATCGTCAACTTCACCTGCAAACACTGTACGGTATACGCTGTATTGTATATATTGCTACCCGACATTACCTGGGTATCTACATATTCCAATTCTATTAGCCTATCTCCTCCTCACTCCTTTCTCTGTTCACCTCCTCCTCCTTCCTCCTCGTTGTTCATCACCTCCTCACCTCTCACTGTCCATCTCCTCCTCTATCCTTTCTTTGTCCATCTTCTCCTACCCAATATTTGTATTCATATCCTTCTTCCCATCCCTATCTGTCCATCTCTTCCTCCCCCTTCTCTGTCCATGTTATCACTTACACTCTAATAGGAGGTTGCTAGTTCTTACCCACACAGTATGTCATTCGCGATAGTAAGTAATGCGTGTGCCAAGAAGCGCTGAAATCAATCCAGAGCTTTTTCTACCCATGGATTTCGTCTGCATACAGACATGTCACATATATTTCACATACATTCAATGTATTTCATATATTTCACCTGTGTCTATAGAGTATTTCTCTCTGCAGTTTCGTTTTCACGCATCTCATTGTTTATGACATCATATCCCCTGCGCTATGTGTCGTACAACGATATAATTTTGTAGGTACATTCAGAGGCATAAGGGGGTACTGTCTGCGAAATGTGTATGAATGCCGCACGCCGTAGCCGTGCTGTCTCAGTCATCTTGCCACGGTTCGCGCTGCTCCCTCCGTCGGAGGTTCGAGTCCTCCCTCGGGCATGTGTGTGTGTGTGTGTCTCAGCAGTTTGGACCTGTAGAATTTACCATATATTTCCAAACTTTTTGTGTACGAACAGAATTGGTAGCAAAGAAGTTACAAATTCAAACATCATGCAGATTTTCACGCTTCTCAGTATGTGTGGCTGCGCATTTCCTGCTCGATGTCAAGTACAAAGATATAATTTTGCACCTACATTCAGCGGTACATGAGCCATGGACCTAGACGTTGGTCGGGAGGCTTGCGTGCCTCAGCGATACAGATAGCGGTACCGTAGGTGCAACCACAACGGAGGAGTATCTGTCGAGAGGCCAGACAAATGTGTGGTTCCTGAAGAGGGGCAACAGCCTTTTCAGTAGTTGCAGGGACAACAGTCTGGATGATTGACTGATCTGGCCTTGTAACACTAACCAAATCGGCCTTGCTGTGCTGGTACTGCGAACGGCTGAAAGCAAGAGGAAACTACAGCCGTAATTTTTCCCGAGGGCATGCAGCTTTACTGTATGGTTAAATGATGATTGCGTCCTCTTGGGTAAAATATTCCATAGGCAAAATAGTCCCCCATTCGGATCTCCAAGCGGTGATTACTCAGGAGGATGTTGTTACCAGGAGAAAGAAAACTGGCGTTCTACGGGTCGGAGCGTGGAATGTCAGATCCCTTAATCGGGCAGGTAGGTTAGAAAATTTAAAAAGGGAAATGGATAGGTTAAAGTTAGATATAAGGGGAATTAGTGAAGTTCGGTGGCAGGAGGAACAAGACTTCTGGTCAGATGAATACGGGGTTATAAGTACAAAACCAAAAAGGGGTAATGCAGGAGTAGGTTTAATAATTAATGAAAAAATTAGTAATGCGGTTAAGCTACTACAAACAGCATAGTGAACGCATTTTGTAGCCAAGATAGATACGATGTCCACGCTTACTACAGCAGTACAAGCTTATATGTCAACTAGCTCCACAGATGACGAAGAGATTGGTGAATAGTATGATGAGATAAAAGAAATTATTCAGATAGTGAAGGAAGACGAAAATTTAATGGTCATGGGTGACTGGAATTCGACAATAGGAAAAGGAAGAGAAGGAAACGTAGTAGGTGAATATGGAATGGAGGTACGGAATGAAAGAGGAAGCCGCCTGGTAGAATTTAATCATAGCTAACACTTGGTTCAAGAATCATAAAAGAAGGTTGTATACATGAAAGAATCCTGGAGATACTAGAAAATAGCAGATAGATTATATAAGATAGAGATTTGGGAACCAAGTTTTAAATTTTAAGACATTCCCAGGGGCAGATGTGGACTCTGACCACAATCTATTGGTTATGAACTGTAGATTAAAACTGAAAAAACTGCAAAAAGGTGGCAATTGAAGGAGATGGGACCTGGATAAACCGAGAGAACCAGAGGTTTTAGAGAGTTTCAGGTAGAGCATTAAGGAATGACTGACGAGAATGGGGGAAAGAAATACAGTAGAAGAAGAATGGGTAGCTTTGAGAGACGAAATAGTGAAGGCAGCAGAGGATCAAGTAGGTAAAAAGACGAGGGCTAGTAGTAATCCTTGGGTAACAGAAGAGATACTGAATTCAAGTGATGAAAGGAGAAAATACAAAAATGCAGTAAGTGAAGCAGGTAAAAAGGAATACAAATGTTTCAAAAATGAGATCGACAGGAAGTGCAAAATGGCTGAGCAGGGATGGCTAGAGGACAAATGTAAGGATGTAGAGGCGTATATCACAATAGGTTGGATAGATACTGCCTACAAGGAAAATTAAAGAGACCTTTGGAGAAAAGAGAATCACTTGCATGAATATCAAGAGCTCAGATGGAAACCCAGTTCTAAGCAAAGAAGGGAAAGCAGAAAGGTGGAAGGAGTATATAGAGGGTCTATAGAATGGCGATGTTATTGAGGACAATATTATGGAAATGGAAGAGGATGTAGAAGAAACTGAAATGGGAGATACGATACTGCGTGAAGGGTTTGACAGAACACTGAAAACCTCAGTCGAAACAAAGCCCCGGGAGTAGACAACATTCTATTAGAACTACTGATTGCCTTGGGAGAGCCAGCCCTGACAAAACTCTACCATCTGGTGAGCAAGATGTAAGAGACAGGCGAAATACCCTCAGACTTCAAGAAGAATATAATAATTCCAATCCCAAAGAAAGCAGATGTTAACAGATGTGAAAATTACCGAACTATCAGTTTAATAAGCCACGGCTGCAAAATATTAACACGAATTCTTTACAGACGAATAGAAAAACTGGTAGAAGCAGACCTCGGGGAAGATCCTTATATACTGACGACTTATATTAGAAGAAAGATTAAGGAAATGCAAACCTGCGTTTCTAGCATTTGTAGACTTAGGGAAAGCTTTTGACAATGTTGACTGGAATACTCTCTTTCAAATTCCGAAGGTGGCAACAGTAAAATACGGGGAGCGAAAGGCTATTTACAATTCGTACAGAAACCAGATGGCGGCTATAGGAGTCGAGGGACATGGAAGTGTTGTAGCCTATTCCCGATGTTATTCAATCTGTATTTTGAGCAAGCAGTAAAGGAAACAAAAGAAAACTTCGGAGTAGGAATTAAATTCCATGGAGAAGAAATAAAAACGTTGAGGTTCACCGATGACATTGTAATTCTGTCAGAGACAGCAAAGGACCTGGAAGAGCAACAGAAAGGAATTGACATTGTCTTGAAAGGAGGATATAAGATGAGCATCAACAAAAGCAAAACGAGGATAATGGAATGTAGTGGAATTAAATTGGGTGATGCTGAGGGAATTAGATTAGGAAATGAGACACTTAAAGTAGTAAATGAGTTTTGCTATATGGGGAGCAAAATAACTGATGATGGTCGAAGTAGAGAGGATATAAAATGTAGACTGGTAATGACAAGGAAAGCGTTTCTGAAGAAGAGAAATTTGTTAACATCGAGTACAGATTTAAGTCTCAGGAAGTAGTTTCTGAAAATGTTTGTATGGAGTGTAGCGATGTATGGAAGTGCAACATGGATGATAAACAGTTTATATAAAAAGAGAATAGAAGCTTTCGAAATGTGGTGCTACAGAAGAATGCTGAAGATTAGATGGGTAGATCATGTAACTAATGAGGAGGTATTGAATAGAATTTGGGAGAAGAGAAATTTGTGGCACAACTTGACTAGGATAAGGGATCGCTTGGTAGAACAGATTCTGAGGCATCAAGGGATCACCGGTTTAGTATTGGACTGCATCGTGGAGGGTAAAATCGTAGAGGGAGACCAAGACGTGAATACACTAATCAGATTCAGAAGGCTGTATGTTGCAGTAGGTACTGGGAGATGAAGAAACGTGCATAGAGTAGCTGCATCAAACCAGTCTCTGGACTGAAGACCACAACAACAACTTCTCAAATATAAGATGAATAAAGTCTGGATATTCGCGTCGTTGGATACACTTCTCCTCCCCCCCCCCCCCCCCAACACACCCCTTTGATAGGTGTGTGATTCATACCGCCCACACGATTATTTGCAGACAATAAGTGACATGAGTACGATGTTTGGTTGGTATCGGTTCAGTGATTTTGGTGGAAATGCGGAACACACACACACAAATAAATACATACAGACATTCGAGAGTGTGCTGAAAAGTAATGCCTCCGAATTTTTTATTCTGTTCTCAATATTGGTCGAGGTTTTACACTCCGTCGACTTTCCCGCTTCGCTAAAGCAAGTGCAACTCTCTACCGTTTGATGGCTCCGAAACGTAGCGTGTAATTCGACGGAGCGCAACGTGGCTACGTCGGTGCTTGAGAAAAGCGTGTTGTAAGCGAGTTTCAAATTCGAAGAGTCCGTTCACACGTGGAGTACCCTCTACTTCAGCGTGACAATGCCAGACCACACCCGACCACAACGACGTCTGCAACAATCCGACGCCTCGGATTCACTGCCATCGATCGTCTTCCGTACACGCCGGAATAGGTCCCATCTGACTTCCATTTGTTGCCAAAACTTAAAGAATACCTACGAGGACTTCAGTCTGGTACTGACGAAACGGTGCAAATGGAGGTGAGGTTGTGGCTCCGTCAACAAAGTCAAAAATTCTACAATGACGGTATCAACAGATTGGTTTCTAGTTCATAGAAATGTATTCGTCGCCAGGGTGACTGTTATTAAATTAATATGAAGACACGAACAGTAAACACGCAGAATCTTAATAAAGTTTGTTTTATTTAAAAATGTTTAATAATTTTCACATGAAAGTCTCTGAGGCATTATTTTTCAACATGCCCTGATACATACGTATATCCATTTTTATAATGTGTATGGATTCGCTATTCTGTATACCGTAGTCAAGAGCAGGAAGAACCAATTGTACGTGTACTTTGGTATTATTGGAGGATGAAAGGGCCTCACATTACTACAGTGTCTGTTCCTTCTACTTCCAGCTGAGCTGTTGGTTACAGGAGATTTATGTCTTGTTGTACTCGAGACTTGGAAAATATCTCACCTTTAAAGACTGTAAGAGTAATGTGTACAGTCGACATTGTAATTACTTGGCGGGGCCATGCATCAATATGATTAATGCATTTTCCATCAGGATGAATATATGCACTCCTGGCCATTAAAATTGCTACACCAAGAAGAAATGCAGATGATAAATGGGTATTCATTGGATAAATATATTATACTAGAACTGATATGTGATTACATTTTCACGCAATTTGGGTGTATAGATCCTGAGAAATCAGTACCCAGAATCACCACCTCTAGCCGTAATAACGGCCTTGATACGCCTGGGCATTGAGTCAAACAGAGCTTGGATGGCGTGTACAGGTACAGCTGCCCATGCAGCTTCAACACAATACCTCAGTTCATCAAGAGTAGTGACTGGCGTATTGTGACGAGCCAGTTGCTTGGCCACCATTGACCAGACGTTTTCAAATGGTGAGAGATCTGGAGAATGTGCTGGCCAGGGCAGCAGTCGAACATTTTCTGTATCTAGAAAGGCCTGTACAGGACCTGCAACATGCAGTCGTGCATTATCTTGCTTAAATGTAGGGTTTCGCAGGGATCGAATGAAGGGTAGAGCAACGGCTCGTAACACATCTGAAATGTAACATCCACTGTTCAAAGTGCCGTCAATGCGAACAAGAGGTGACCGAGACGTTTAACCAAACCTATCACGCCGGGTGATACGCCAGTATGGCGATTACGAATACACGCTCCCAATGTGCGTTCAGCGCGATGTCACCAAACACGGATGCGACCATCATGATGCTGTAAACAGAAACTGGATTCATGCGAAAAAATGACGTTTTGCCATTCGTGCACCCAGGTTCGTCGTTGAGTACACCATCGCAGGCGCTCCTGTCTGTGATGCAGCGCCAACGGTAACTGCAGCCATGGTCTCCGAGCTGATAGTCCATGCTGCTGCAAATGTCGTCGAATTGTTCGTGCAGGTGGTTGTTGTCTTGCAAACGTCCCCATCTGTTCACTCAGGGATCGAGACGTGGCTGCATGATCCGTTACAGCCATGCGGCTAAGATGCCTGTCATCTCGACTGCTAGTGAAACGAGGCCGTTGGGATCCAGCACGGCGTTCCCTATTACCCATCTGAACCCACCGATTCCATATTCTGCTAACGGTCATTGGATCTCGACGAACGCGAGCAGCAGTGTCGCGATACGATAAACTGCAATCGCGATAGGCTACAATCCGACCTTTATCAAAGTCGGAAACATGATGGTACGCATTTCTCCTCCTTACACGAGGCATCACAACAACGTTTCGCCAGGCAACGCCGGTCAACTGCTTTTTGTGTATGAGAAATCGGTTGGAAACTTTCCTCATGTCAGCACGTTGTAGGTGTCGCCACCGGCGTCAGCCTTGTGTGAATGCTCTGAAAAGCTAATCATTTGCATATCACAGCATCTTCTTCCTGTCGGTTAAATTTCGCGTTTGTAGCACGTCATTTTCGTGGTGCAGCAATTTTAATGACCAGTAGTGTGGAAGTGAATGAGTGTGAACAGAGTATTATTGTAGCGGCACACAACTTTCAGACACATTTCGCATGGAAATCATGTACCCTATACGCTGCTGTGACATTATTGTAAATTGGGAAATCTGCCACACATGGATCCTAACCGTCGTATTGGTAGTGGTAAGGGATGAATCGACAGGTGACTCTGTTCTGCTTGGACATGATCTATCCAGTTACCACCATAAAGAGATCTAGCTGTATTCAACTGCATTTTCCAGTAATTATTGTTTCCAAGCACATTTTTTATCAGTGTTGTTGGTTTGATATGTTTTGCTACGACTTTCTACCTTACGTAGAACACACACGCAACATCCTCAAAAATTTCTCGGATGTTGTGCAATCTCAGTCTTCCGCCAACAATTTTTACTTCAACGGCTCCCTCTAGCACCTCGAAAGTTATTCCCCTATGCCTAAACACATGTCGTATCATCTTGTCCCTTTTCATTATTAATACTTTTCACATATTTCGTTTCTCTCCGATTCTGCGGAGAACACTCTCATTTCTCATCGTAACTTTCCGTTTTCATGTTACTGCAACACCACATCTCAAACGCTTCGGTTCTTCTTTACTGATTTTTTCTCACTCCATGATTCATTTTCTTACAATGCTGAGCTCTAGAAGTACAATCTCAGAGATATATTCCTCAATTTAATGCTTATCTTTGGTGTTACTATAGTGCTTACGTGACCCGTGCTTAGCACATCATGCACTGTTTCGCTCCCAAGGTAGCAGAAAAAAAAAATGGCTCTGAGCACTATGGGACTCAACTGCTGAGGTCATTAGTCCCCTAGAACTTAGAACTAGTTAAACCTAACTAACCTAAGGACATCACAAACATCCATGCCCGAGGCAGGATTCGAACCTGCGACCGTAGCGGTCTTGCGGTTCCAGACTGCAGCGCCTTTAACCGCACGGCCACTTCGGCCGGCAGGTAGCAGAATTCCTTCACTTTATCTTCTACGTAGTATTCAGTTCTGATGTTAAATATTTATCGTTAATATATCTACATCCCCTCAATACTCACGTCCGAATCCAAATTCTATGCTCAATTGACTGTACAATAGCTTCAATAGATTCTGTAATTATTCATTTTCACAGTTTATAGAAATATCGCCAGCGAATTGTGTGGTTGACCTAAAGCATACATAATGAAGCAGTACAGAACCCATTATGTATGCTTTATAATGGACATTTCGATGAAATTACAGTTACAGTTAATTAAATTTGATGTGTCATTAGCGGAAATAATGTTCATAAGCTGTAACTCCGTATCACAGCAGGCTATTGAATTCTGCCCTTGTTAGCTGTCCGAAGCCGTGAAATTGCCAATCCCCGCGCTCAACAGAACTTTGCAAAGCACTCGATTTAATTTCGCAACATATGTTTCCCACCGTCAGCAAAGGAACTGTTGGTAGAACAATCAGAAAGCTATATTTTTTTTAAAAAAAAAGTAAAATACTGCGTTCTGGTCCTAGAGGCGCCAGTTGGGCTCCTCTGCTAATGGCGCCACTGAATACGACTCCTCAATAGGCCTTACCAGGCTGAGTGCACTCAGTACCAGCCTTCACACAACACAGTACCAGGAATCGAACCCGATTCCTGCATCTGACAGTGAACTACGCTGACCACTCAGCTACGTCGGCGGATAGAACGCTGTATTACTGCTATGTTAATGAAACAGTCTTGGGTATGGATCGCTAGCTTCGTTTTAACAGGTGATGCAGGGTTTTAAAGTTGCGTATTTCACACAACTACCCTCCAGCAAAGCGACTGCACATAGATACACTATCTGATCAAATGTATCTGGACACCTGTTAGTGGCCATTAATATGCAGTGTGTCCGCCCTTCACCTTTATGGCGGATTGAACTCTATAAGGGACAAAAAAAAAAAAGGTTCAAATGGCTCTGAGCACTATAGGACTTAAAATCTGAGGTCATCAGTTACCCAGAACTTAGAACTACTTAAACCTAACTAACCGAAGGACATCACAAACATCCATGCCCGAGGCAGGATTAGAACCTGCGACCGTAGCAGCAGCGCGGTTCCGGACTGAAGCGCATAGAACCGCTCGGCCAGAAAGGCCGGCTGTTAGGGTCACTTTCAATGAAATGTCTGAATGTCTTCCTCAACAGCCAAAACCAGAGAAGGTGGTAATTTTGGACGCTGGAGTCTGGAACAATGGAACAAAGACGACGTTGTAACTCATCCCAAAGGTGTTACATTGGCTTGAAGTCGGGTGCTGGGCTGACCAGTTCATTTCCTCACACGTGCTGCGTTATGACAGATTGCATTGTGACGCTGCTAAGACAATAATCGTCTCCGAGCAGTTCCTCTGCTGTACGCTGCACGCGTACCATAGAAACATCCCCATACTGTAAAGCCACAAACTCGGTACTTCTCTGTTGTCACTATACTTAATGACCAGTAACGCTCTCCAGGCATTCGCCAAACACAGACTGTTTCATCGGATTGCCACAGGGTATATCGTGTTTTATCATTCCAAATCACTCGTTTCCAGCATTCCCGTGTCCAATGGCGTCTGACTTTACACCACCGTGTTGAAAAATTAATGTACACTCCTGGAAATTGAAATAAGAACACCGTGAATTCATTGTCCCAGGAAGGGGAAACTTTATTGACACATTCCTGGGGTCAGATACATCACATGATCACACTGACAGAACCACAGGCACATAGACACAGGCAACAGAGCATGCACAATGTCGGCACTAGTACAGTGTATATCCACCTTTCGCAGCAATGCAGGCTGCTATTCTCCCATGGAGACGATCGTTGAGATGCTGGATGTAGTCCTGTGGAACGGCTTGCCATGCCATTTCCACCTGGCGCCTCAGTTGGACCAGCGTTCGTGCTGGACGTGCTGACCGCGTGAGACGACGCTTCATCCAGTCCCAAACATGCTCAATGGGGGACAGATCCGGAGATCTTGCTGGCCAGGGTAGTTGACTTACACCTTCTAGAGCACGTTGGGTGGCACGGGATACATGCGGACGTGCATTGTCCTGTTGGAACAGCAAGTTCCCTTTCCGGTCTAGGAATGGTAGAACGATGGGTTCGATGACGGTCTGGATGTACCGTGCACTATTCAGTGTCCCCTCGACGATCACCAGTGGTGTACGGCCAGTTGCATGGGGGCTTAATTAAATATATGATTGAAAATACTTTTTAAATTTTTCGTAGCTGTATGTCCGATTACGCAGTGTCTCGTAATCGGTTGGCCCTGACTAGTATTATTACGCAATCTGACTGCAACAAACAATGTAAGGAAATTTTCGTAAACACAGTTAATTAATTAAGTCCCCAGCAACTATAAAACCAACAAAACCAATAAGCACAAGAGTCACTGTTCTGTATGTGGGAGTGTGACTCAACGTCCACATCTGGCACGGTTCTTTTCCAACAAGACAAGAATTTTTTAATACCAATTATACTGACGTGACAAAAGAAAATTAGAAAAACTATAATTACGCAAGAAAACCAGAATTCACTCTAATACAAGAACACAAGCCAGATGCTTTGTTGACTGAACCTGTAGTGACGCATTATTTCAGACACACAATTAATAAAAGAACATTGTAGTTTTTACCTTCATATATATTGACGAAATGCACTCATTACAATAACATCTGCTATCTCTCCCATCAAATAACTGCATAAAACATGGAACAACACTCTTTACTACCACATCTCACTCCGACTTCACGACAAGCAGTGCCCACTAGCACATCTCGGTACGAACTCTTAACACATACTGTCCTCTACGAGCTCTCTACAAGCACTGACTGCTATGAACTCTCGACAATCACTGACTGCCACGAACTCTTAACACACACTGTGGAGGCGGCTTAATAGTACTCTTTGGCGCAATCTCTGGCGCAGTGGCACAGTGTAGCCACCTTTCATATGCCCCTCCTCCACAGGCCAGAATTTGATGGTATTTTTGCCAGCATTGGTGGTGAAAATACCACCAAATTCGTCCAGAAAAATACAGACAAAAATAAAAGATAATATTACTACCTAAATATCACATAATTAGTTAAAATATTGGCTTTGCACTGACCTTTCACTAACCTAATATATGAAATACAGTAAGCAATACAACTTCTTTTCATACATGTGACTTTACATAATAGTTTACACAATATACAAAAAATCAGTTTATACAAATGTTCACATAAAATGCTTTCAATGATTAGTTTATACAAAAAAAGAACACCAACAGGTAACATCTTTTCAGTAAAAGCAGTCCATCAGTGGCACCCAGTAAAGTTTAGCAGGTACACCCAGCAACAAGTCACATTAGTTCAGTAGAAGCAATCCATCAGTTGCACCCAGCAATGTTAAGCAGGTGCAGACACCAACAGGTGACTTCATTTCAGTAGAAACAGTTCCATCTGTTGCACCCAGCAATGTTGAGCAGGTGCAGACAGCAACAAGTGACATTATTTCAGTAGAAGCAGTCCATCAGTGGCACCCAGCAATATTGAGTAGGTGCAGACAGCAAAAAGTCACATCTCTCAGCAGAAGCAGTTCGATAAAATTCACTAGCACTGATCACACTGTTCATCAGAGTTTATGAGCAGAAATTAAACATGTCCTGCTGGCACCAATCATGTAGAAAAGGTACAAGTAACAGTCCATAATTTTTTTTCAATCACTGATCACACAGTTCATCAGCAGAAATTAAACACGACCAAATGTCACACATCATGTTGAAAAGTGCAGGTAACAGTTCAGAATATTTATCTTCACTAATCAGACAGTTCAGGCATGAACAATAGTTTGAATGCACATACAAATGCTTTTACAGTAACATACAAATCATAACAAACACACAAATGATATCAGATAATTGTCCTATTAACTATTACAATACACAAATACCAGTAAACCTATAATATTTATGGGTGTCAGTGCAAGCCACTACCAACAAATAAAATAATATTCAGGAGATAGGTGGGTAGGATTAGGAAAGGAAAACACACAAAACACACTCACTCATCTTTCATCCACATTAGTGCTACTGTGTAATTGAATAGTGTTAATTGTGTAAATGCAATTCTGTCAAAATTTAATGTTCATCATGTGTATCAAGTAGTACTGGCAGCAATGTATAACAGTCAATAATAGTTAGGTCAACGTCATAGTCATCATGTCAAGACCAATGTTTGCCAAGCCAGATCAAAATGTACTGTTGCTGAACAACTGTCAGTGAGCCAAGATATGCAAATACTTCCTCTCTTCAAAAAAAAAATGTACTGCTTATTGATTTAACAAAGTGTGTATAGACAATCTTCCTTCTATTTGAGTGTTCTAGTCTGCCATCTTCATCCTCCTTGTTCCATAAGACTAACAAAAAAATATGCTCCTCACTTACTTTACCTCTTATACACCAAAACTCCAATAATCAACAGCATCACATAATCTCAATACGTCACTAATACTTCTTCAATATGTCGATACATATAACTCTTATCATCAATATCATTTATCTTACCTCTTGTCCACAAAAACTCCAATAATCATCTACTTCACATACTCTCAATACCTCAATAATACGTCGATACATATAAACCTCAGCACCAATATCATTTCACTTCCATAACAACTCTTTCCTCTAGTCAGTCTCCTCGAACAAGTACAGATAAAATACTAATGCAACTTCAATTCAGCATCCCATACAATCCGAAGACACAGTGTCCACACACAACCTCTGTGTAATCCATCTAACCCAAATTTTCTACTCATTATAAATTATAAGATACATTTTGGTTCCTTGTCCATCATTAAATAAAAGAAATGCATACCTGACCTCTAACAGACTTAGTCCGAATAACTCTCAGTAATTAAGTACGATTACGGAGTTTGAATGATCATAATATTTCACAGTGTGTACACCACTTCAAGAATTATGGCAAACAGAAGCAAACATGTGGAGTATTTTTTGTGTCAAGTGTCACTTCCTATTTCAATTGCTCACGAAAAATGCAGTGTAATAACTATTAATGGTCTAAACCTAGTATTGGTATGTCATGTCGTTAGCTTCCTTCCTATTAGCATAAATTTATACAGCTTCCATAAAACCTCAGCTCATGTGACTTCTATGACTTTCTTGTACTAATGTCGTTCGTCGAATTATAGCAGTTCATTTTCTTATCTTAAAATATAAGGCACTGAGCGTAAGCAAAACTTGCAATAGCGAGTAAATATACCAGTAGAGAACAGAATGTCAACAAGTGGATGCAGCACAATTCCTACAACGAGGCTCTGCCAAGCGAACAATCTATAATTAATACAGTAGTGTGACCTAAACTCTATGTTTGTACACTGTACAACAGCATTGCTATATTCTAAATTAAAGAGTAGTTGTGACAACAAAACAGAAATGTGTAAATATGCAATCCATACAAAAAGCAGCAAACATATATCTTACGTAATAAACAAGTCATTAGCATCATATCAGCCTAAGCAAATAAATGTTCATATGTAATCTTAATAAGTAAACATGAAGGCGCAAGCAGATAAATGACAAAGTATAACTTACATACCTAAACACATCAGCACAATAAATCAGGTTACAATTATAATTTAAATAAATAAGCACAGCAGGCACATAATTAAAAAAAAATATGACATCAGTGAAAAAGCATAGCAGCCAAGCGATGCATAATATACACAAGTTACAACCCAGTTCATTAATAATCATTGTCAAAATCAGTTAATGTACGCAAGCACGTCGCTTCACACGTAAATTCATAGAACATGAAATTTAGCACAAAGTATGAATCACGTAATCGCGAGCAGCAAATTACGTCTAAAGTACGTACCTAAGTGGAAATATGTTACTTGAAAAATAAACTCAATTAATAGTTACCCTTTTTTAGTTTATTACTTTCTTCTTCGAAATTACATTCTTCCTGAAATTTTCTCGATAGCAGGTCGTCTTAACGTCGGACACGCACAGAATTTACCTGAAGTTCTCAAATATTTTATACAACCGTATCCTGAAAAATACTGAATGTTAATAACAAAATTCATCAAGTCACTATAGCTTTATACTGAATTTAGTCGGAGAAATTAAACTGTGTATTTGTTTACGGCTGTCAGTGCATTCGCACTGAGCGCTCGATCAGCTGTAGGCGCGTGACGTAGGAAGCAATTGTTCGCGGTCAACGACTGCCTTGTGCGGCGCGCAGACTTGACTGTTGCTTTGAGTATGTGCCGCCGCCAAAACACAGCGCGGTATCCTTGTACTCTCTGCGTGTTTACATGTAGCTGTTAGTTTCTCACAAGTATGTCATTCCACAAAAATTTTAACGTTTGATATATGATGTATTCCTTTAGAGCGTCGAGATTTAAGAGTTTCTACTTCGACAGTGTTATCATGAATAATTTTGCGAATTCTATATGGACCGTTATAAAGCAGAAAAAATTTGCGACACAAGCCTTTTCCTTTGTGAGACAAACGGTGGGACTTAATTAATACCTTCTGACCAACTGACAAGAATTTTGAACGACCAGGACGCTTAGCTGATTTCTCTCTTCTAGCAGCCGCAGATGCAATATTTCGTAGAGCCAGGTTGACAACTTCAGAATGCCGCAGTTTCCGTGAAGGCGGAAAAGGAACGATTTCAGAAATGCGATTTGTTGGTACTTTATTTTTTAATATCAATAGAGGCGGTAAAGAAGTTGAGTCATTAGGAAGTTCATTCAGAATGTTTTGAAAAATATGAAGATACTGATCCCAAGTTCTGTGATTCTGATGACAATAAAGACGGCACAATTTATTGATTTCCTTCATCCATCTCTCTGAAGCGTTAGATTGAGGGTGAAAAAGTGAAATGAAAATTGGTTTAATTTTACGACGCTGCAGAGTACGAAGCCAAATTTTAGAACGAAACTGTGATCCATTATCTGATATAACCTCATCAACATGACCAACTTCTTTAAGAAAATGTTTGATGAAAGCGTTAGATACTGAACGAGCTGTTGCTTTGCGTAACGGTGTAAAACATATATATTTTGACGTCAGTTCCACTGCTACGAAAATGTACGCAAAACCATTAGTAGATCGAACCACTGGACCAAACAAATCGACTGCAGCCATCTCCTTTAATTTCGCTGGAATGATGGGAAACAACAGTGCTCTGTGAGAAATCGTTGGAGGCTTAGCCATTTGACATAATTTACATTTGGCAAGAACAGATCGAATACGTTTTTCCATATTACTGAAGTAACAATTTTCTCGTAATTTATGAAAGCATTTTCTGGGACCAAAGTGTGCATAACTGAAATGCGTATACCAAATCAATTTATTGACCCACTCATCAGGAATACAAACTAACCAAACAGAGTTGTCGACCGATTTTCGTTTGAAAAGAATGTCATTGCGAACTAAATAATGCTGTCTAATCGCTACGCTTTCCTTTCTCCTCCACTTCTCCTTAATGTCCTTCCAGATTGGATCCTTATTTTGCTCCTTAGCGATGTCCTGGAGCGAAGACGAAATAAAGTTCTCAAACGCCACACCTTGAATATACATCAAACAATAATTGTTTTCCTTGCAGTCCTCTTCAGCACTTTGTTTCAAACCCATAGGTGCACGTGATAAAGCATCGGCAACAATATTAGAAGAACCCTGTATGTAAACAATACTAAAGTCAAATTCCTGTAGGTACAACGCCCATCGTGACAATCTGCCATGAGTTAATTTTGTTGACATAAGAAATTCCAGAGCTCGATGATCGGTGTAAACCTTAGTATGTCTGCCAAACAAAAATGTGCGAAATTTTGTGAAAGCCCATACAACAGCCAAAGCTTCAAGTTCCGTAATCGAATAATTCTTTTCTGATTTAGAAAGAACACGACTTCCAAATGCAATCGTTTTCTGGACTATAACGCCGTCTTCTTCTATCTCTTGAAATAAGTGTGCCCCTAGGCCCTTGTATGATGAGTCCGTTGCCAAACAAAATTCTTTAGATAAATCCGGATGTGAAAGAAGTGGAGCAGCAACTAAAGCATCACGAAGCTGTTCAAATTCTGACTGAGCTTCCTCATCCCAACACCAATTAGATTTCTTTCCAGATAGTTCACATAAACGAGGTGTGGCCAAATCGTCCAATTTAACAAAGCGTCGAAGAAAATTACAGACACCAAGGAAACTACGAACATCACGTTTTGTAGTAGGAACAGCATAATTACGAATAGCGTCTAATTTCTCTGGATCAGGAAGAATACCTTCTGTAGAAATAATGTGACCGAGAAATTTCACCTGAGAACGACCAAATTCAGATTTTTCCAAGTTCACTGTCATGCCAACTCGTGCAAAAATACGCAATAATGAATCCAAAATTTTGTTGTGCTCACTCCAAGAATGTTTAGCAATAAGAATATCGTCAACATATGAAGTAATGTTGTCACGAAGATATACAGGTAAAATTTCGTTTAAGCTACAAATGACTGCTGCAGAAAATATAGTAAGTCCAAACGGTAATTTCCGAAGTCACATTTAGGTAAAGTAGTCATATCAGGTTATTGTCTACTTACTCTCTAGATAGATTGATAGTCGAAGAGTTGTTTTGACAGATGCAAAGAATAGTAAAAGAGTAGGCAGCGGTACAGAAAACTAAAAGAGAAATAGCACCACTACAGCTCGGGGCCCTATGCTCGCTACGGCACATATTCACTTTAGAGTAGTGAATCCCCTGAGGACATTAATAAGTTCAAACAGTAATTTTCGAAATCTCATTTAGGTAAATAGTCAAATCCGGTTATTGTTTACTTACTCACTAGATAGATTGATAGTCGAAGAGTTGGTTTGACAGATGCAAAGAATAGTAAAAGAGTAGGCAGCGGTACAGAAAACTAAAAGAGAAACAGCACCACTACAGCTCGGGGCCCTATGCTCGCTACGGCACATATTCACTTAGAGTAGTGAATCCCCTGAGGACATTAATAGCTGCACATAATTTCTAGTTTGTGACCTTGTGGCACATCTGGCGGAAGTGCGTACATAAATTGATCTAACCATGCACATGGATGTATGTCATTCTTAGAGTTGCGGAAGATCTTAAATTTCCGGACAGTCAAAAAGTGTTTATAGTCAAAGTTTTCGCCTCGTGGCGACAAAGACCTACCGCGTCTGTCCCAGTCCGAATGTCGATTATTGTAAAGTTCGCGCGCCTGGCGCTCTCTTGTTGCATCCCGTAAATGAAACAAATTATTTTCTTCAAACCCCTCTGCTACCTGTGATTCCAAATTTCTTCTGCTATCTTTTCCTACAATTTCCCCTTCGATCTGCTTGACTTGCTTTCGTAATGCCTCAAATTCCCTTTTCACGCGTTCATTAAATTTTCCCTGATTTTCAACATGCTTATTTATGTTCTGATACTCTTCGGTTTCTGCAAATGGTAATGGAACTGTATCATCCGAATCTCTGTCCCCATGTAAACTAAGATTTGTCAGTTTATCTGAAATTTCCTCAACTCTTTCCGATAAGTCACCTAATTGTTCTTTCTGTTTATTTACGTCTTCCGTAAGTATCGCGACTCGGGTTTCAGTATTGTCACATTTGGTAGCTAGCTGTTCATATTGTTGTGTTAGGTTATTTAATCTGTCATTTGGTACGGATCCTTCGATTCTCTCAAATATTTCTTCCTTGTCCTTTGCACGTTGTAAATTTAACTCTGAAAAATTCTGTACTATCACGCGATCTCTTTCGTCCTGCTCTCTATCCTGTTCCCTTTGTCTGATTTCTACTGCAATTAATCTATTATTGTGAGAATTCAGAATCGGTTGTACTTCCTCTCTGATTTCTTTCTTTAATTCATCTTTCATATTTTTGAAACATGTCCCTATTCTTGAATCTAACCGTATTTCCAAAGTTCCCATCTCTGTTTTTAATTCAGATCCAAACCGTGTTTCCATTGTTCCCATTTGTGATCCCAGTGAGTCTAATCGGTTTTCCATTGTTCCCATCCGTGTTTCCATTGTTCCCATACCAGTTTTAATTGTTCCTATCTCTGTCTTTAATTCAGATTGAAAATTTAATATTACACTCATCAACTGCTCCATATTAACTTGTTCGAAATTCCTTTCGCCCCTAACATTTCCCACAAAACTAACTTCCTTCTGCATAGCCATAAGGCTATCTGTGTTCGATACTATTCCAGAATCTTCTGTCATTAATCTCGTATTCTGTGAATTTTCTGATTGAGAAAAACCTTGAACTGGTTCCGGACTGTCTTCCCGACTTATTAAATTGTTTTCAACTCCATTATTCATCACACTGTTTTCCTCTGTTGGCGAGTTCGCCATGTCAACAATTTCGTTATACTCACTATTCATCATTTTTGCCTTTTTCATCGATCGCGTAATCATTTGCAAAACACAAAAAAAAAAAAAAAATTCGTCACTGTTCGAAAATCACACTCAATGACTCCTTATCTCCAACAATACTATTCACACTAGATGTTTCCTTCAGACACGATCAATCGAACAATTGAAATAATTGCACTAATTTGTCAAACGCGTATACAAGGCAATAAAAATTAAATTTTGAAAAATACCATTAGAAGAATGCCAATTACCAAATCTACACATGCAAAATAGACTACAATTACTAGCTACAAATTACTACAACAAAACTACTGTCTACTACTTTTACAATCAGAAAAATTCCAAGGGACGATCCGAAGCAGCGGTCGCCACGTGCATGGGGGCTTAATTAAATATATGATTGAAAATACTTTTTAAATTTTTCGTAGCTGTATGTCCGATTACGCAGTGCCTCGTAATCGGTTGGCCCTGACTAGTATTATTACGCAATCTGACTGCAACAAACAATGTAAGGAAATTTTCGTAAACACAGTTAATTAATTAAGTCCCCAGCAACTATAAAACCAACAAAACCAATAAGCACAAGAGTCACTGTTCTGTATGTGGGAGTGTGACTCAACGTCCACATCTGGCACGGTTCTTTTCCAACAAGACAAGAATTTTTTAATACCAATTATACTGACGTGACAAAAGAAAATTAGAAAAACTATAATTACGCAAGAAAACCAGAATTCACTCTAATACAAGAACACAAGCCAGATGCTTTGTTGACTGAACCTGTAGTGACGCATTATTTCAGACACACAATTAATAAAAGAACATTGTAGTTTTTACCTTCATATATATTGACGAAATGCACTCATTACAATAACATCTGCTATCTCTCCCATCAAATAACTGCATAAAACATGGAACAACACTCTTTACTACCACATCTCACTCCGACTTCACGACAAGCAGTGCCCACTAGCACATCTCGGTACGAACTCTTAACACATACTGTCCTCTACGAGCTCTCTACAAGCACTGACTGCTATGAACTCTCGACAATCACTGACTGCCACGAACTCTTAACACACACTGTGGAGGCGGCTTAATAGTACTCTTTGGCGCAATCTCTGGCGCAGTGGCACAGTGTAGCCACCTTTCACAGTGTAGGAGATCGCTCCCCACACCATGATGCCGGGTGTTGGCCCTGTGTGCCTCGGTCGTATGCAGTCCTGATTGTGGCGCTCACCTGCACGGCGCCAAACACGCATACGACCATCATTGGCACCAAGGCAGAAGCGACTCTCATCGCTGAAGACGACACGTCTCCATTCGTCCCTCCATTCACGCCTGTCGCGACACCACTGGAGGCGGGCTGCACGATGTTGGGGCGTGAGCGGAAGGCGGCCTAACGGTGTGCGGGACCGTAGCCCAGCTTCATGGAGACGGTTGCGAATGGTCCTCGCCGATACCCCAGGAGCAACAGTGTCCCTAATTTGCTGGGAAGTGGCGGTGCGGTCCCCTACGGCACTGCGTAGGATCCTACGGTCTTGGCGTGCATCCGAGCGTCGCTGCGGTCCGGTCCCAGGTCGACGGGCACGTGCACCTTCCGCCGACCACTGGCGACAACATCGATGTACTGTGGAGACCTCACACCCCACGTGTTGAGCAATTCGGCGGTACGTCCACCCGGCCTCCCGCATGCCCACTATACGCCCTCGCTCAAAGTCCGTCAACTGCACATACGGTTCACGTCCACGCTGTCGCGGCATGCTACCAGTGTTAAAGACTGCGATGGAGCTCCGTATGCCACGGCAAACTGGCTGACACTGACGGCGGCGGTGCACAAATGCTGCGCAGCTAGCGCCATTCGACGGCCAACACCGCGGTTCCTGGTGTGTCCGCTGTGCCGTGCGTGTGATCATTGCTTGTACAGCCCTCTCGCAGTGTCCGGTGCAAGTATGGTGGGTCTGACACACCGGTGTCAATGTGTTCTTTTTTCCATTTCCAGGAGTGTAAGTAAGCAATATAGTACTTTACAACTCTGAGGCATACTCACACAAAACACTGAGTATTATGAATGAAAACAGAATACAATTTTTAAGAGTAAGTTAGCGGATCGTATACGCTGAGATATACTTAGTAATAGATGTTAATATGAATTTCAGTTTATTCTTTATAAATTTGTTTCAATATATGAAAGTTACTTTCCTAAAAGGTTATACAAAAAGGCCATTAAAAAAAACCTATTAACCCAGGGACAAGTAAAGGAATTAAAATCTCATGTAAGAGCGAGAGGAGACCTAATGCAAAGACTACAATAAATCAAGTACCGGTATTAATTTCAGTCTACAGACATGCAGCAATATTTTAAGTACAGTCATTAAAAGACCAGAAGTATGCCCATTCTGACAGACAGTAATAACGCAGATAATAAGATGAAAACTGTTGGAATATTGTCAAATGAGAGACAGGACAACCAGTCAGTGTACAAGATTACATAACAATTATACTAAATGACAGTTTTGTGACTAACAATTCGACAGCTACAAGAATGTTTAAGAATCACTTTCTAGATGTACCAGAAAAATAGGATTAAATGGTTCAACTGAAGAACCAAGAGTATGTACTAAAAAGTCATTCCACAAAGCTTTAACCAACAAGAAGAACTGAGCCGCATACTCCAAGACAGCTATGCACAGCAAGTAGTTGTAATTTTTACATTATATTACTAAGAATACGATCTCGAACGACCTTGGAAATTTTCGATATCTTTATCCGTTTCCGAGATACAGAAGTTCAAAGTTGCCCTACTGGTACACGTAAAACGTGAACTTAAAATCTGCTGTGGGGCGAAAATGTAGTTTATACATTGACGTTGTACGGAGAATTATGTTGTAAAGTGTCCCCGTTATCATCAGAAGGGTTCTGGGTATCCCGTGTTGTTGTTGTGTTGTAATGTTGTAGTACATACAAATTTTTTGCACGTAAAATCCGGTGTGAAATTGTAAAATTATATACGTTAGCGTTACTTCAATTTAACATAAGTAAACTACCAAAATTTTACGGACCCATAAAGTTCCTTTCATACAACTGACGTGTCCAGCTGTAGCGGGGAATAGACGGGAAACAGGGGAAAAATGTTCCTAGCGGAAAACAAAACAGGCGAATTTGCTCCTGTTTATTAAAAGACTCTGACAGAAAAGTGGTGTACCAGCTGCCTCATTTTAGCTGCATCAGCGCGTTCAAAAATTTCCAAAGCTATTCGCGCTTTTTTCATACTGAGACAGTGGCAATGGGAAAGACACAGGAAAGTAATAAATACTGGAAGATAGGAACCAGCGATTGTAGTATAAAAAGACAGACGGGGGACAATGGCATTTTGCAAGAAAAGAGGGACACAGTGGTAATGGAACATAGTTGACAGTGACAGAACGCTGCGAGGAAAAGAGGGAAGGAGGTAGGGCCAATGGGAGAGGAATAAAGAAAGGGAGAAAGTGGAAGTGTGTGGGAGTCAGTAGCGGTGAGGGACAATGTCTATGACTGTGAAAATGAGGAAGAGTAAGAAAGTGACAGTGAGAAGAGACAGCAGCATTGGGAAGGAATGTATGAGACAGTAGGAGTAAGAGAGAGCAAGAGGCAGTCGGCGACAGAGAGAGGAGACGGTAGTAATAGGACAGAATGATGGAGGCTATGGCTGTGAGACAAGAGACAGAGACAGTTAGAGAAACACAAAGAAATATTGACAATGAGTTGGGTTGAAGAGGTGAATGAGAATGGGCAAGTGAGGATGGATGGGTATTAACGAGTTAATGCGACGGACTAGTGAGCTTGGGCGAGTTGCAATTAAGAGAGCTTGTGAAAGTGAGAGGGTGCATATTAAAAAGAACGTGAATATGTTACCATGCCGAAACGTTTTGCAAAAACTGTTAAGGGTGCTGAGGAAGATAGAACGAGACAGCTAATACCCCACTCGTCAGTCAGAGCCTTTATAAACGGGAACATATTCGCCTCTTTTGTGCTCCGATAGGAGCATTTTTCTGCTGGTGATAGTATGCTTGAAATCTGAACGATTTGTGCAGGAAACAATAGAAGAAAAGTGATTTAAATGTGTGGTTCGATCAATGATCGCTACCTTGGTTTGATATTGAGCTTTTTCTGCCAAAGGGTATCTATTTCGTTTCTTGCTTAACTATAAATTGTCTCTAGAGAGAGAGCACTTTCCGTTTTCTGTTCCCCGTAATACTTGCATTGGATACTCCAGGTGTCTCTTTTTTTGTGACAGTTCTACTGTACCATCTCAGAACTCGAGCATAATCTACATCTACGCGCCGCTCTTCTTTGGATCTTCTCTATCTCCTCTGTCAAACCGATCTGGTACGGATCCCACACTGATGAGCAATACTCAAGTATAGGTCGAACGAGTGTTTTGTAAGCCACCTCCTTTGTTGATGGACTACATTTTCTAAGCACTCTCCCAATGAATCTCAACCTGGTACCCGCCTTACCAACAATTAATTTTATATGATCATTCCACTTAAAATCGTTCCGCACGCATACTCCCAGATATTTTGCAGAAGTAACTGCTACCAGTGTTTGTTCCGCTATCATATGATCATACAATAAAGGATCCTTCTTTCTATGTATTCGCAATACATTACATTTGTCTATGTTAAGGGACAGTTGCCACTCCCTGCACCAAGTGCCTATCCGCTGCAGATCTTCCTACATTTCGCTACAATTTTCTAATGCTGCAACTTCTCTGTATACTACAGCATCATCCGCGAAAAGCCGCATGGAACTTCCGACACTATCTACTAGGTCATTTATATATGACATATATATGACATAATCTGGGCATTGACAGGCTGATCAGAAATCTGATTCCGTTACGTTTCTCAATTATCCTTTACTCATAATTTCGATTTTAGTGAAAAACAGTGCTACGAGATTCTCTAGAAATAATGAAATTAAGTAATGTATTAAGAGAACCATTAAGTGCGCGTAATTTAAAATGAGTTGTCGTAAGCAACGAAGACGCCTATGGATTGCTCGGACACGCTACAACTGAGATCAAAATTTACGAATGTAGAAATAACGTACTCAGTTAATATGAGCTGACATCTTGAGAGAAAGAATTTGGAAAGTTAGCTATCTGAAGAGGGGGGGGGGGGGGGGCATATATACCCGAAACCGTTAATTGCATTGAAATCGGGCATTTCAAAAGTATTCGTTGCTGGCTGCGTTATTCACTAACAATTATTTATGTTCAGGGCTTTCACAGGATCCTTCATGGACAGAATAACATTTAAAGCGAAACACTTTTTTCAAATCTTGGTATCTGAAGTGATGCATTGGCTACCAGTTTTTATGACGCCAGTCTTTGTCACAGAGACAATGCTGCAAATGCAACAACGTTGTGTTCTCAAAAGAAAAATATTTTAGATTTACACTTCTGTAAATGTACATGGTCTATTTTGACAACAGAGACATGTGTAAAAGATGACAAAAATCGATTTCAGGAAGTGTTGTAAATGTTTAGCAATTTCCAGTTATAAATGCACAGAACACGAAACATGTCTCTTGCATTAAATTCTCTGTTACAATTTGGAAGAACAAAGACCAAAAGATAAAATTCGTAGGTATGTGAACGGAACAACTACTCTGGTTATGTGGGCGTCTTCTACCGGAGTATTAAGACATGGACCTGATCGGATAGGTCCCTTCTTCGGACACTATCATAGTCATTTGTAACAATGTCTATAACCAGTAATTAGTAAATAATTCTTGACTTCGTGTAGACCAATCGAAACCTTTAACCTGGCTACAACACTGCGGTCGATTAAGTGACATGATTCTGAAAGCACGCGAAATTCTATTCTCCAATATCAGAGTGGTAGTACTGAAATCAATTGCTTTGACGGTAAACTTCATAATGTACGTTGTTGATTGTTTTTTGTTACAGTGCTGAGAAGTGACACAATATTTCGAATCATCGATATTTTTTCCTGTATAAACACCTCAAATACTAGATATAAAGGAATAAATGTAGCCTGTTTATCCATTATGTTTATCCATTATGTTTTATTCATTTCGTAACTGATAAAGTCATAAACAACTCTATTTTTCTCCTTCGATAAAGCTGATCTATTGACTCAAACGTTACTTAGTGGTAATTGCTTCGTTAACTTATGTACTTACCTATATACATTGTGGGCGTGAGCTCGTTTCTGTTATTGTAAAACCTAAGTAATTTTTCAATTTCAGATAGTTAACCTTACCTGTGTAAGAAAACTGAATGAAAAAAATATTCAGCTCGTCGTGCAACATTTGCAATTTGACACGAAAACAAAACATATAAATACAATGAAGATTAAGAAGAAACAAAAGCACAATATCCATTACAATAACATGAGTCAGCGCTGATGTTAGCAGACAACGATAACGTCAGAACTTTCCTCCCAAGAAACCTCGACACGCAATTATGTGACGTGATGCTACGTTGACGACCTGTGTGAATGCCGCCATTTGAAATGCATTCCGAAATACTTTGACGTGACGTGAATTGACGTGACGTGCCATGAACTGAACTTCAACTAAACTTAAACAAACAACTTCGTCCCGAGATTCCGTGACAATTCCAGCTTAATGTTGACAACATGCGCAGAACGCAATCCTCACTCCAGAGATATTACTACGCTATGGTTTCCATGGAGATAAAAAAAAGAAGGGAGATGGCGCTATAGACTTACGCTGCACGCTGTTTGGAAGTCAGAGTGGGTAGCGCCTGCTGCCATATTAAATATCCCAAAACATGAGCAAGTGACTATTTACTATTACTTCTTGTTCAATTTTTCTGTCGTGTGCACTCAACAGCCATTTTAAATACTAAAAATTACAGTGCTTACGTGAATAACATAAAGTCAGGACGACGTAGTATCATTCCGAAAATGGCGCGTTAAGAATTGTGACAAGCCTTGCCCTTTTTACACAAATGTTTCTCTGTGTTGGAACGTTATCATTAATGATTTATGTTTCGAGGTTCAATGAAACACTAAATAAATTTTAGACTGATAGTTACCATTGTCGTTTGCTCTTAGTTAATCGGACCGTTGAAAATCGATGCTGTCTGGCTTTGAATACTTGGTGCTACATTTGCAAATTATGTCACTTTTTCCGATACGAATGTTATGATCAAAAGGATTGACAATACTTACACATTTTTCTTTACAGCGTTGCCTCTGAATGCTTTGCTCATTATTACAATACCTTTGCATTTATCTTACGATGATTACCGGTTTCTGTTACAATTCTGAATATCTTCAGATGTTTTAAAACAAAAAGAAGACACGCTAAATATAATCTTAACTAACTAACATGAAACCCACACATGATAAATATAACAGTGTGTACGATACCCATTGTGGTTACAGAATAGTCCGTCAGTTTTTTGTGCTGCGCACAACCTCCATAAGTCATTAATGTACATGCATTACAGTATGAGGAATTACAACAGAGTTTGGGTAAGAGTATTAGCAACTCTCCAAATATGATACGTAAGATGATAAGAGTCATTGTGTTAAAGCAGAACTGATACATAGGTGAAATAAAATTATGGCTAGTGCACAAAACTAAAACTAGGACGGAAGAGAATCTAGCCGTTCACATCAGGAACATATTTTTCAGTTTGGCATATTAGTGTACTTCTCTTTTGAGTGTTCCTCCAGTGGGCGTCGTTTTCCGTGGCTAGAGAAAGGAGACCGCACGGCATTCATATTTTCGTACATATTTATAAATTTAAAGTAAGTGAAGTTCAGAACTCAAATATAAAACTCCACAAAAGTCTCGAGAAAACCGATTTCGTATTTCCCGAGTGACTTAAATTCAGTAACTCTCGGTAGATTTTGTTAGGGGCCACATGACTGTAATAGAAAGCTGTACGTGGGCGGCTAGAGTAAATTTTTTTAACAATGGTGCATGTACTACTAGCGTTTCCGTGAACCGTAAAATACATGATGATGAAAACAAATTAATTTGTAATGCTTTTTATTTAAACAATCTACATTAACAATTGTTAATACAAGATCGGTAATTAAGAATTTACATTTCGTGTACGTTATGCAATCAGAAACAATAAGCCATGCATTGTTCATAAAAATGACAAGTAGATATGTGCTGATTAGCGTATATTTGATGAATTTTATGTTTAAACTAGCTGAGTACCCGGTGTCGCCTCCTCCCCCCCCCCCCCCTCCACACCCCGCCCATCGCTCTCTCTCTCTCTCTCTTTTTCTCTCTCTCTCTCCCACCCTCCCTCCCTCGCTACATCTCCTCCTCCCCCTCTGTTGATCTCTTCCTTTTTCCTTTGTCTGTCCATCTCCTCCTCTCCCCTCTCTCTTACCCTCACAGTATTTCTTCTCGCCGGCCAGTGTGGCCGAGCGGTTCTAGGCGCTATAGTCTGGAACCGCGCGACCGCTACGATCGCAGGTTCGAATCCTGCCTCGGGCATGGATGTGTGTGACGTCCTTAGGTTCGTTAGGTTTAAGTAGCTCTAAGTTCTAGGGGACTGATGACCTCAGAAGTTAATTCCATAGTGCTCAGAGCCATTTCTTCTCAGATCGTAAGTAGTGTGTGTACCAAATTTGATTCCTATATTCGTATGCACTTGACAAATAGATCTCACTTATGTTTGACATATTTTACGCGTTTTTGGACACTCATTGCACCTGTGTCTCTAGCGAATTTTGGTCTGCACTTTGTTTCACGCAGCTTAGTATTTACGATGTCATACCTCCTGAAATGTTTATGGTACAATGATATATTTTTCTAGGTACATTCACATGTGGGTACTATCTAAGAAAGTTGTTACGAATAGACTTAGTAGTATAGAGATAATAAATTAAAACGTCGTACACGATGTCGCATCTCATTATTCAGTGTCATGTCTCCTGAACTACGAATATGTGTTGTACAATGATATATTTTTGCAGGGACATTCAATGCCATATGTGGATACTGTCTGCGAAAAGTGTTTAGAATAGAGTTAGTAGCAACGAAGTTATAAATTTAAACGTCTTGCATTATATGGCAGTTTCTGTCACTTCTCAATGTTTGACATATCTCCTGAACTGTGAGTCTTAAAATGATATAATTTTGCTGGTACATCCTGTGATATATTTGAGTACCGTCTCCAAAATACTTCAAAAATACAGTTAGAAATTAAAACGTCATGCTTCATACGGCAGAACTGCTGCATGAACAGCAAAAATGTACTTTTCTCCTTTCTTTTCATCATTTTGTGGCAGTTGTCAGCGAAAAATGTTTCGTAAAGGTTTGAAATCATGGGTTACATTTGTTCCAAATCACTAAGCACTCTGTCTCAGATTCTGGATGCCTAAGTTATGCCTATTGACACGCCATGGGCTACACTAATTTTTTTCACCACCAACCCACCCCTCCCATAGTTAGGTGGTTCTTAAGCAGACAACGATTCTTTGCAGGCAGTGATATGTGTATCAAGTTTGGTTGAAATTGGTCCAGCGGTTTATGAGGAGATGTAGAACGAACATACATGCATACGTACATTTTGTAATACGACGCAGGTATTACATTTGAACGAAAAACACGAAAAAATGACAGAAACGAGACTCGAACTAGCGATTACCAGTCTCGAGCGCTACGGACCTCTTTTTTGCGTATTTTACGCTTCACGGAAATGCTCGCAGCACATGCAGCGTTGTTAAAAACGTTTGCATCTTTGAGGAAGCGAACTCAGGGCGCCTACCTTATAGGCGATGGTTTTAGCACAGATCCATGTGGACTGTCGGCGGAATCGGCAGTGATTACCGAATTAAAGTTGCTCGGGAAGTTTCAGAGTCCATTTTTCCCAATGAGTTGTGAGAGTCGCATCGAAGTTCTTTGGAAAACTGATATTTGGTTTTTGAACTACACACACAATAAATACACTACTGGCCATTAAAATTGCTACACCAAGAAGAAATGCAGATGATAAACGGGTATTCATTGGACAAATATATTATACTAGAACTGATATGTGATTACATTTTCACGCAATTTGGGTGCATATATTCTGAGAAATCAGTACCCAGAACAACCACCTCGAACCGCAATAACGGCCTTGATACGCCTGGGCATTGAGTCAAACAGAGCTTGGATGGCGTGTACAGGTACAGCTGCCCACACAGCTTCAACACGATACCACAGTTCATCAAGAGTAGTCATTGGCGTATTGTGACGAGCCAGTTGCTCGGCCACCATTGGCCAGAGGTTCTCAGTTGGGGAGAGATCTGGAGAATGTGCTGGCCAGGGCAGCAGTCGAACATTTTCTGTATCCAGAAAGGCCCGTACAGGACCTGCAACATGCTGTCGTGCATTATCCTGCTGAAATGTAGGGTTTCGAAGGGATCGAATGAAGGGTAGAGCCACGGGTCGTAACACATCTAAAATGTAACGCCCACTGTTCACAGTGCCGTCAATGCGAACAAGAGGTGACCGAGACGTGTAACCCATACCATCACGCATGGTGATACGCCAGTATGGCGATGACGAATGCACGCTTCCAATGTGCGTTCACTGCGATGTCGCCAACACGGATGCGACTATCATGAATCTGTTTACAGAACCTAGATTCATCCGAAAAAATGACTTTTGCCATTCCTGCACCCAGGTTCGTCGTGGAGTACAGCATCGCAGGCGCTCCTGTCTGTGATGCACCGTCAAGGGTAACAGCAGCCATGGTCTCCGAGCTGATAGTCCATGCTGCTGCAAACGTCGTCGAACTGTTCGCGCAGATGGTTGTTGTCTTGCAAACGTCCCCATGTCTTGACTCAGGGATCGAGACGTGGCTGCACGATCCGTTACAGCCATGCGGATAAGATGCCTGTCATCTCGACTGCTGGTGATTCAAGGCCATTGGGATCCAGCAAGGCGTTCCGTATTATCCTCCTGAACCCACTGATTTCATAGTCTGCTAACAGTCATTGGATCTCAACCTACGCGAGCAGCAATGTAGCGATACGATAAACCGCAATGGCGATAGGCTACAATCCGACCTTTATGAAAGTCAGAAACGTGACGGCACGCATTTCTCCTCCTTACACGAGGCATCACAACAACGTTTCACCAGGCGACATGGGTCAAGTGCTGTTTGTGTATGAGAAATCGGTTGGAAACTTTCCTCATGTCAGCACGTTGTAGGTGTCGCCACCGGCGCCAACCTTGCGTGAATGCTCTGAAGAGCTAATCATTTGCATTTCACAGCATCTTCTTCCTGCTGGTTAAATTTCGCGACTGTAGTACCTCATCTTCGCGGTGTAGTAATTTTAATAGCCAGCTCGCCGGCCGGTGTGGCCGTGCGGTTCTAGGCGCTTCAGTCTGGAACCGCGTGACCGCTACGGGCGCAGGTTCGAATCCTGCCTCGGGCATGGATGTGTGTGATGTCCTTAGGTTAGTTAGGTTTAATTAGTTCTAAGTTCTAGGCGACTGATGACCTCAGAAGTTAAGTCGCATAGTGCCAGAGCCATTTGAACCAAATGGCCAGTAGTGTATCTAAAACTCTAAAATCCCGTGGCCGCGCAGTCGCTTTGTAAGTACAGCATGCAGTTCAACTCCGCAAATGGGCTGGTCCCATCGACCAATGTAAACATGGTACTGGCGTAACTGTTTCACCGTAAATGCGGCTGTGTGTCTATAAAATGTTTTTATAAAAGACAAAAAAGCCGTGCTTCTGAAAACTGTGTCGTTCGTTGAGCAATTTGTCTGGCTTCAAGTGATGCTCAAAAAGTTCATGTTTCTGTAATATATTACGGTAACGCCTCATTGGGCCTGTATGCATTACCTCCGTGTGCTGTTTTGTGTCTTGTGTTTTATGTTTCGCACGATTTATGTGTGTATCTAACGCAGTTTTATTACTCGCACGTAACTGTTCCTTTTATCGAGTACTGAAACTACGCCCTGTCGGTCCTATATAAATCTTGTCACACTCTGCACATTTTCCTTTATATACATCCCTTCTTTACGTTGTATTATCGAGTCATAGGTATATGAGAGCGTGCGGAAAAGTAATGCCTCCGAATCTTTTATGTGAAACCTCTTAAATCTTTTTAAATAAAACAGCACGCTGTTTCTCACGCACCAACATATTACACCATCATCTTACACACAATATTTCGGAGCCCTCTAGCGGTAGAGGGCTGGCTCAAATGGATCTGTGCACTGTGGGACTTAATATCTGAGCTCATCAGTCCCCGAGAACTTAGAACTACTTAAACCTAACTAATCTAAGGACATCACACACATCCATGCCCGAGGCAGGATTCGAACCGGCGACCGCAGCAGCAGCGCGGCTCCGGGGTGAAGCGCCTAGAACCGCTCGGTAGAGGGTTGCAAATGCGTACACTCTAAGAATAAAGATTGAGAATGTTAATAAAGTTTGTTTTATTTGAAAAGCTTTTTCCCGTAAGAAATTCGGAGGTATCATTTTTCAGCATTCCTCGTATGAAAATACACGACCCTGCCTGTGATGCGCCGGTAGTTAAAATGTTTCCAAGCTCAGTCAACAACCCAGAAAGAAAGTTTCCCCGTCGCTACACCATTGTTCTGTTTATAAAATTTGTTGATGTTAAACAAGTTTGTGCTTAAAATAAATTCAAACACATGTAACATTCATTGTAATTCTGCAAGACTTAGTTTTTTCTTAACTGTGATATTTTGTTGCACAATCTGCAGTGTTTCATTATTGACCATGTTTGTAATTCTGTATACTACGTCCAAAGAAGCGAAACTTGCTTCAGCTGGTATAAGAATGTCATTTACTTCATTAACAAAAATATATGTTGTTATGTGCTGCATAAATTTTGAAACATGTGCTTTCGTTTCAGTCTCTTACATAAAGGTTCGTTAAAGTCTTTCTTGGATGCTTTTTGCACAATGGAAATTAGCTATGCGTTTTATTATTTTTTCTGCAGTTTTATTTGAGCTCTCACTATGGATATCCTAGCATTCATGTTTATAAAGCGACGCTTTTGCATATGAATAAATAAAAATTGTATGGGGTTTAGTTTTTTAAGTTAGTCTGAAAATTTTTAATTGGATTGTTATTTATTTGTTTTATGAAGCTGCTTGCCCATGAATTCTCAGATTGCACCGTATACAAATTGTATTCGTCTGTAATTACGAATGTCTTACCTTTATCCAGTTTAGCAGCTTCAGTATTTTCTTATTTTAGTTTTGAATTTATTTCATTGATAATGTACGACTCGTTTTAGTTCTGAAAGTGTGTTAAGGTTTCGTCTTCTAACGTTTTCGTCTCATTCGTAGCTACAGTCATTTCTTGGTACTTAGTTTCGTATGTGTACCTGCCGCTTTTACTGTTCCAATTGTATATTTAATGTATTGCTTCTTTAAATGAGCATGAGAGACGTATTGTAATCGTTTCTATAGCATTTGCTGTTCCTTATCAGATAATTGTATCTTGAAAGCTTTGTCATGTGCTGTTTTTGTATCTTGTACATGATATTCAGATTTTTACTTTGAGTTATGTAGCTTTTCGTTGCGTCTTTTAGAGATTAATTTCTATTCAGCTTGAACTATTACATCAATTTCTCTGAGGATCGCCTTGAAATTTAATGAGGAGAATGGAAATCCTAATATTAAGTGTTGGTCACATTCTGTTCTGCTTATTTGTATGTGTTTCACCGTCTGTCCTCTTCTATACGAACATTGTAATACTTACTTTACATGTGAACGAAATCCAAGTTATATGGTGTTCAAATGGACACTATCTCAAAACCATGGCTATCTAACCTCTGAGAGCGTAGGTCTATTTAAATGCTGTCTTTTCTAGACACAATGCAGGAACAGAAACTATTTTCTGCTAATTATTAACCACACCACTTTAGGGGCTACACATGTTAGACTTCCGACTGACGCGGTACTGACATACCAACGATCTCCAGCTCAAAACTGATAAGGCTGTTGCCACCCTGGATGCTTTATCCTGCATTAACTGGGGATTTGATCGTAGGACTGTATTACATCTGTGCAAACAGCTAATAAGGAGCAAGATTCAATACAGTTGCGTGTTACATGACTCCAGTCCCACGCTCCAATTGCAGATTCTAGACCATATACAATCCGCAGCTCTGACATTAGTGTAGACTATTAAAACGATACCCATATGCGTCGCACAAGCAGAATTGGCAGTTCCACACTAGTTGAAAGACGAAGGCTGATGCATATTGAGGGGAAGATACTCTATCAATCATCCATTACAATGCTGACTGGAAAGGAAATCTATCGACAGCAACCACAGACAACAGTGTCCAGGCAATCATTTCGGCAAGCTGATGAACCTGTGTGGGTGGGGGGATGGACGAGATTTTCCAACGCTGAGGTCGTTGACACAGCGTTTCTCGAATGGTTCCGTGGGCAAAGAGCGTATATGTAACCAGATTTTACGTTAAAAAATTGTGGCTTTTATTGTAATGATTCAGTCAGACTAACGTAATTTGTTGGCTATCTCACACAAATATTCTCTTACCTTTACACTTTTTGGTTGACAAACACATTGTATTCTATATTCTGTAACGAAGTCAGACAAATTCCCTGTTGCATTATTATGAGACTCAATTGTACCTGGTGAAGTTGGCTTCGGCCGCAACCAATAAACTAAAAATATTTAAATTGATCCATGGTAACTTAAGGCATTCTTTAACCAACCAGGAACGAGGTCCATAGTGCCGTTCATTTAACTAACTGAAAACGTTGTATACAAATATTATCGAACACTGCTGAAAAAATTAAGTTTTTCTTGAATTAACCAGGTAGAAAGTTCATAGTGACATTCTGTTAATTAACTGAAATCGTAACGTGCAAATATTATCAAAAACTGACTCTTAGGGTAATCTGTTCTTTCATAGTGACTAGCAGTCCAAAAAGGGACGAGAGAATGGTACACTTGCATTTCTGAGAGCAGGCGATCCAGTACATTAAAACCAAAAACATTTAAAATTCTCCCTATCATAAATCTGAAAGGCTGCCCCTTCACTTACAAATGATAAATTAACAGTAGTGACTCTGACGTGCAATAACCAACGATAATCTTATTTCATATTACTAAAACATCTATTAACGAATGCTTACATCTACGTACAGAAGACGTCAATATAACAGACTGTGTTTGGCTCAGCCTTTCTTTAATTGATGAGAGGGTGCGGCCGGTAGAATTCCGTAATCGTGTCTCTGAGTGCGAAGAAACATGCCATACAGCCAGTAGATCAAGAACCAGTAGCCCTTCACTCGTAATATAGAGACCTTCGTCCTCCAGGTCCCTGTTCCAACAGGGCAAATCGAAGATTCATACACAGGAACTCATACGGCACGTGCTCAGAACACCACTCAGCTATAGCATCTCACATACAATATATAACGCCAGCCCACTGTACCGCCAATCGCACGAAGGTTTTGCTTCAGCGATTTTGTTGGAAAACACTGTAACATTCTCCATGGAGCCCGGATCTTTCATCGTAGGATTTTCACATCTTTGGCGACCTGAATGAAAACATGCATGGACGCCAGTTTCAGTCGGACAATGAAGTGCAAGAGTGACGATGGTTGTGGATCTGTAACCGGCCGATGGCGTTCTACGTAAGAGGAATTGATCGTCTCGTCTACCAGTGGTGATTGATTTTCAATGGAACCATTCCATGGTCCCGTTGTAAAGAGTGTTACGTTTTCATTTGACTGCCTCTCATAGATTTCTACACTCGTAATAAACTGAATGGACGAGAATCAGTGGAAGTGTTGTCCGATGCGAAGATATGTATGGCACCCGAATGATGCGGCTAGGTGTTGTGTCCGTAGAGCGTGGAGTCACGATACCTGTGCAGCTCGTTACAGTACGTCGCGAGTTAAGACTAGCAATGTGGAGCATGGATCATAGCATATAGGGGAAGTCAATGGATTCTAGGGTGGATCTTCAATATCGCACAGGATGAACCAAATTGTTTGATGAACCAACGTCACCTCCATTCGATCTGCTGTGCGTCAAATGGCCACCGGTTTGAACGAGGAGCGTCAGGAACCAGTTCTACCACGATTTTACGGAGACAAATACACGGCATATGCTGCAGCAGCCTAGAGATATCACGTCAGGTAACTTCCCACGACGTTTAGCCACTCAAATTATGACAGTAAAGCACCCAGGATGGGAGAACTTGGAGATATGAGGGACTTACCAGTGTCACGTTGCACCCCTTCTGTTCTTCAAGCATACATGGATTCTCTCGGGAAGACTGTCATGAAGTTGTACCTTCTCCTGAAGGACACAGGCCCATAACTGTTGTAATCAGTTCAAAATGGTTCAAATGACTCTAGCACTATGGGACTTAACGTCTGATGTCATCAGTCCCCTATAACTTAGAACTATTTAAACCTAACTAACCTAAGGACATCACACACATCCATGCCCTGTTTTAGTCAGTCCTCAATATCCTGGGTACTGCCGCAAGAATGTAGTTTACGTCCGAATTGGTCCCACACGTATTCGATCAGGAGCAGACTTGGAAATCATGGTAACCACAGGAGTATCTCAATATGACACAGACAGTTTATAGAGACCCGTGCCATGTATGGACGAGCGTTGTTCTGTTGGAAACTGACACTACAACAGCATCGCTTGATGACTGACACATGCGGACCCAAGATGTATGCGACGTACAGTTATACCATCTGCGTTCCCTCAGACACTACCAGCAACGATCTTAAGTCATACTCGATTGATTCCCACATCATGATGCTCTCTCTCTCTACAAAACGTTGGAAGGTTGGGACCTTTCTCCTAGTTGGCACTACGCTCGCCGACGATGGTCATCCGAGCCAATGGAGTGAGACGCCATGCATCAGCATGTCATGCTTTCTGGTCAAGGCTCGACTCCAAACGCAGCCATTTACGTTGTGGTGGTAATGGCAGACTACACATGGTACGGTTGGTTGGTTGGTTTGGGGAAGGGTCTGGGCAAGGGGAGGGAGGGGTGGGCGGTGAAGACACAGAACGTTGTAGGGAGTCCATTACTTGTGCTCGGATGGCAGGGGCAGATATGAAGGGGTTACATTGTGTTTGGTGCAGAACACAGCGATCTTCCCTTGTGGTGGTGAGACGAGGTCAGGCGAAACCTTGAAGACGAGTGTGATTGCCCCCACCTTCCCATCGGGCCATGGTCGCATGTGAATGGCTCACAACTCCAGAGAGTGGACCATTCGATGAGCCGGCCATAGCGAGCCCCATAATAAGGGCACTTCCAAACTATCAGGAGCTAATAACGCTACGCAGTCGAGTACACGGCATCTCCTTGTCCTTCACTTCATCATCTGAGCTTTCACGCCCCCTTACATTCCTTGCCAGGCCTGGTAAGAACACTAAACAAGAACAACACTAATGCACTCCCGTGCCGTCCGAGCTGCCACAGAAAATTCCAACTCTAGACATTTGCATAGACGCAGATGGTCTGTCCGTGTATGAAGTTACATTGACATCCAACAATGTGTTTGGGGTGCTTCGCTTTTTCTTCAGGCAGTATGTATATATCAGCTTTTTTTGATGTTCAGATGTCACTCAGCTTTCAGAGAGTGGTATTTCGACTAGCGAGAAAATATTTCTTAGTAACTGGAATACATTAAAGTAGTTCTTCATGTAAGATGTGGAACAAGATACGACACACAGTGGATCAATATGAAGAAGAAATGATATGGCGCTTTGGTGACAATGCTACAAAAAATTTCTGTTAAAATTTGTGCAAGTATGATATTTCGCTTTCATATTATAATACAGAGAGAGAACCGAGCGAGGTGGCGCAGTGGTTAGCACACTGGACTCGCATTCGGGAGGACGACGGTTCAATCCCGTCTCCGGCCATCCTGATTTAGGTTTTCCGTGATTTCCCTAAATCCTTTCAGGCAAATGCCGGGATTGTTCCTTTGAAAGGGCTCGGCCGATTTCATTCCTCGTTCTTCCCTCACCGGAGCTTGCGCTCCGTCGCTAATGACCTCGTTGTCGACGGGACGTTAAACACTAATCTCCTCCTCCTCCTCCTCCTCCTCCAATACAGAGAGAAACGCCAACGGAATGGTAATCAAATGAATAAGATTTGTTCACGGGACATAGATAACAGAGACGAGCAGAAACCGGCAGCAGACACCCACTTAGAACTGCCGCACGTAATCCACGGGTGGCCCATGTTGCGTTAATTCGCCAGATGAGGGCGGCTGGTTGCCTGGGACACAGCTCTCTACGACCAGGCTTCCAGGAAACAGAGTACGTGCGCATGCGCTGTCTGCAAGCGACGTGCCACGATACTGCTTGGTAGTCGCAGGCGTGGCAACAGAACATCCCCTTTTGAATGAGCACCACGGCTACAGGAGCGGAATCGTATAACAATCAGCCATTTCCTTCTTGCTGGTAAGAATTGTTTATACAGCTGCAACAGGGTCCTAGGGTTGGCTCCCCAGTGAGTGAAATACAAAGCTTTCAGCGTGTTAATTTCTGTGAAATTTGAGCTGGATTTCGTTGGTACGTCTTTGCCATGTTAGTCTAATGTCTAGCCACATACGCAGAAATTTAACGTTAGTAGATGCGAAACTAGCACGGCTATTAATTATCAGGAAATAACTTGTGTGTCTACCCCGTGTCTTGGAAAGACAGCCAGATGGCATTTCACAGGCACTACATTACTTCCTGTTTCCATTGACCCAGTTATCATAATGTTGACACCTCACTGTGCATAATTCAGAGTAAGGTTTGGTCCTCGGCATTCACGTACTGTCACTAAAGCGAAACGACACTTGTAAACTGTTCCTCAAAATGCCGAGACTGATAAGTAGAGGCAGACATGTACGACTCAACTCTTCATATGTTTTTCAATGTGGAAAAGTGTTATAAAATTCCATGTAATCGTCGCAAGATGTGTTTAAACTGCGTATCGCACAGTAAACTAAATGAACACAACGCGTGTGATGGATAATATCGTTTCCTTAATCACAGGGTAACCTGTATGTAGGAGCTTTGCGAGTAATTTTAAAAAGAATGTTCATATAGACACTTACAATAAGTTATTGTTTTAGTGTGTTACTTATCGCGATCGTCAAGCAACCTTGCGCAAGAGACTAAGCCTACTGAATCACAGTTTTAGTACTATCACCTTCACTACCTTTGCATCACAGTACTCAACAACTCACACAATCATCATAGGCTGTGTAAGAGATTGTAGCCTGCACACACTGAGTGTCCCAGTGGGATTTAATATTCAGAGAAATGGCAGGAATGGTCATTCGAAGCAAAAAAGTGTACTGAACTTGGACTCTAAAATGCGTACCTTAAGAGACATAAGCAAAGCTTCATCTTCTATACTCTGAAACAAATCTCTTGAGCTCTTTTCTTTCCATATTTTGGAAAGAGGTAGTACGGACCAAACAAGAAAAAAATATCCTGGAAACGTAAGGCCTAAAGTGCATACATTAAGAGCCATGAGAGCCTCTTCACTTCCGCTTCTGAGAAACAGATGTTTTCTACTGAGCAAATACTCATAGCTCTTAAGGTATGCTTTTCAGAGCCCATGTTTACTGTACAATTTTTTCTACTTTTGATCCACACTACCCCCTCCCAAAATATGGAAAGCAAAGAGCTTGCAGTGGAAGAGAATTGTTTTACAGTACCGAAGATGAAGAATCGTTCTTAAATCTTAAGGTATGCATTTTAGGGCTGATGTTTACTAGACGTTTTTGCTTCATATAATCGTTCGTGTCATATCCCTGAATGCTGACCATTCCTCCTGGGACGCCCTCTACAACTGAGAGTCTGTTCTTGAGGAGAGACCTTCTGCACCGTGCCTCCAACTGTCTGCGAGGCTGTCACTTCACAGTCGGGCTAGTATACTACGATATGAGGGAACAACGGAAGAAAAATGTTTACAGGAAACGGGAAATGTTATTTGTCTGCTAAATAACGACAAACTATTACTACCTAAGAACTCATCAATTAAGCTGCACATATCGTTACACACTAAGGCAATCGCGGAACAAGAATGGTACATCATCAGAGGAGTGTACACATTCGGGTTTCCTGCAGAGACAGTTCTGCAGTGGGATAAAAGGTGCATCATAGTGCGGAAGTGAATTGGCACCGCAGCTGGATACGTACTCCGCATTTGAAGTACGCTGGAAAGTATGATTCCGGTGGGCAAAGCGTCTCACTAGCACGCAGATTCACCGCAAAATTCTGGCTACGTATGGAGAAAATGCAACGCTGCGTTCATCAGTAATAATAGATACGGAGCAAACAATTTGAGCAAGGCCGCACAGACTTGAGTGATGCTGATGGCGAAGGAAAGCCATCGATATCGACCACAGATAACAATGTCCAGGCATTCAACGAAATAGGACGTCCAAGAAGACGTCCACACATCGGTTCCCGAATGGCTCCGTGACCAATGAGCGGATTTCTAGCGTCGAGAAACTGAACCATGATAGGTAGTGGGTTCGAACTGTTGTTACTGGAAATTTGATGGCTATGTTGAAAAATGGTGTAATGTATCTATGTCACATTGAAATGTAGTGCGTAGTTCAATAAAAGTTACTTGGAACGCCATAATAACGTGTAACATACTTTTTAGCAGTTTTCTCACAGATAATCTTTTTGTTCACTGTTTGTCCGTGTGCCTATTATTACATATGAGTGGAATCGATGCATTGTATCCATTAATTTTCTCCTTGAATTTTGTACCTCTACTGTTATTAGCTACTGTGTGCTCTAATTGTACAGGATACTCAGGTATTATTGGATACCATTTACATTTATAGTACCGAAATGATCGAAACGGCCGAAAGCAAAGCTATCAGAGACTCTAACTTATTGTTGTTTGTTTCATCTCGTGTAAAAGTAATTTTCGAAAAATTTTTTATTAAAAATAAATGAAAAAAGAACATATTAAATGGAGGGTAGTACGAAACAGTAATAGTATGAAATAGGTAATATGGAGGACAGAGTTAAAAATACTGAAAACAAACTGTGATTAGACTTAGACTATACATTATTCCTAATACAGCTGACACGTTTGCGGTTTAGTAGAGCTTTACCTGCAGAAAAAATTATGTAAGTATCATTCTCTGCAACAGCACAATGTAAGTGGACCAATAGAGAGTAAGACAAACATTTCACTTGGACCTCCTCTTTTTTATCATCTGAAAGTTTTCTATCCCAGAAGAAACATTGTCTTCCGGTGCAATGGGTAATACAAAGTCTATATTAGACCACACATCAACATTGAAAAATTCATTAGTAGTACTTTTGTCGGGAGTTTTTTGGTTTCTGGTGTTTAAAGTTTCTGCTCTTTGAACCTCTGTGACCTTTAGTCTAATGCTTATCTCTTGGTTCGACCTCTGAGTGTTTTTTGATTGGACAGTAGGTTAACATAGATAAATGTTCCAGCTTTTCTACCTCTATTAGACGTCTTCTTTGTCGGTGGTGGTGATGATTTCTCAAAGGACAGAACCGAAGTCTGGATAGACAAGACGCGGGTGCATATCAAAACATGAAAGAACAAGGAATAGTTGCATCAGAACTCTAATGTGTGGCATATAACAAGACATTCCATCTTGGAAATATATCCCTTATATCACTGAACTAAGAAACGACTAAAGCATAATGAGCTACTATTCTCTGAATGCACATTACACTTAATTTCTATGTCTAAGACACACATCTAAGAGATGCAGCGCGGGATTAGCCGAGCGGTCTAGGGAGCTGCAGTCATGGACTGTGCGGCTGGTCCCGGCTGAGGTTCGAGTCCTCCCTCGGGCATGGGTGTATGTGTTAGTCCTTAGGATAATTTAGGTTAAGTAGTGTGTAAGCTTAGAGACTGATGACCTTAGCAGTTAAGTCCCATAAGATTTGAACTTTTTTGAACATCTAAGAGATAATAAAATTTTTTATAAACTTGTCTACAGAAATTTCTCTAAACTGAGCCGCAAACTTTCTTGAAGAGCGAACAAAGTAACGCTGGCGAGCGGTCGAGTTTTACTACAGAACGTGATGGGAGCCCTCAGAACTAGTATACTACACTCCCATGAAACAGCAACACCTACGTTAGGTACTCTATGATACCCGAATCACCTCTACCTACAGAAACGTCTCTAAGTCAACAGACATAAACCTTAGGTAGCATGGTCCTATTTTTATCATATTAGTCGACCACAATATTATTGCTCCTGGGTGTGAGGCCTCTTCGGACGGCTTATTGTGAGTTTTTATCGTGATATTTCACGATGGCACGCTAAGCCACTTGATAGTATATGCACAACTTTGTTGAAATCATTCACAATGCGATACCCTTCACTTAGTCACCACTGTAGTTGGTTACTGTAACGTCACCGTGTGTTTCCCATAACGAACGTGGGAGATCAAGTGCAATAATCTCGCGATACGGTAGTAGTATATCAAACCTCATTAAATAAATATACCACGCCAGAGAACATCGCAGTTCCGTTGCGCAGCAGGGTGGAACGAGAACCGCACTCGCCAGTTAATGTGTATGTAGCACGTGCGGTAGATATCTTAGGAGGCTCATACGTCTCCCACCAATTACGATCAGCGTGTTGACCTGGGAGCATAATTGCCTCACTGGCCTGAATGAATCAAGCTGTTGTCAAGGCCACCGCTGTAACGCAGGCAATGCAGTCGCAGTAAGGCGGTTTGAGTCTGCATACACTTCCCCACAAAAAGTCTTAATCTATTTACACAGTCGACATTGAGATACGCTCGCCTAACTTGATGTCCACGTTACATACGCGGCGGTCGTTCCATATTCTGGTCGAATAGTGAATACTATATTACAGTAGCGTATCTTGAGAAGTCAAGTATAACAATTTTTTACATTTTATGTAAAAAGTGCTGTATTGTTCACAAACAGGATTCCAGAATTTCAAAGTCATTCCCTTTAGTTGACTCATTATTTTTCCCAGCAGCACCCGGTTTCTATTAGATGGGACATAAAATGGATCTATTGCTAACATGAGCGTTATGGTGATTAAAAATATTAGCACCGTGCAGAGATTAGAAATTAAAACATTTGCAAAATCACAATAATATTAATTTAAAATAAAAGTTGATTAGCAACCATTTTTACTCTCACTAGAGGAAGAATGAATCAATCATTGAACGAATAAATGTATGTGAATATTGGTACCTAACGTTTAATGAGCGATGTGTGGGCTGAGCAGGGAGTTCCAGTAACAAGAATTCCCCCAACAATAAACGTTCGCTTTACTGTGCTTGTTGATTCCCCGGATGCTACTGCTGTGCTTTAACATACAGAAAGATGAATAATGATTTCAAAATATTGTAGTAAACGCTAATACAATAACGAGTAACCGTTTATTCTGATTAGTCTGTCACGTGCTACAAGTGAAAATGACTCTGAAGAGATATATTTCGCTCATGTTAGTGGCTAATAAAAATACACTTTGTGATCAAAAGTATCCGGACACCCCCATAAACATACGTTTTTCATATTAGGTGCGATGTGCTGCCACCTACTGCCAGGAATCCAATCAGCGACCTTAGTAGACATCGTGAGAGAACAGAATTGGGCGCTACGCGGAACTATCGGGCTTCGAACGTGGTCAGATGGTTGGTTGTCACTTGTGTCATACGTCTGTACGTGAGATTTCCACACTCCTAAACATCCCTAGAGCCACTGTTTCCGATGTGATAGAGAAATGGAAACGTGAAGGGACACGTGCAGCACAAAAGCGTATAGGCCGACCTCGTCTGTTGACTGACAGATACCGCCGACAGTTGAAGACTGAAGGTGTAACAGGCAGAAAAAAATGGCTCTGAGCACTATGGGACTTAACTTCTGAGGTCATCAGTCCCCTAGAACGTAGAACTACTTAAACCTAACTAGCCTAAGGACATCACACACATCCATGCCCGAGGCAGGATTCGAACCTGCGACCGTAGCGGTCGCGCGGTTCCAGACTGTAGCGCCTGGAACCGCTCGGCCGTTCCGGCCGGCGTAACAGGCAGACATCTAGCCAGACCATCACACAGGAATTCCAAACCGCATCAGGATCCACTGCAAGTACTATGACAGTTAGGCGGGAGCTGAGAAAACTTGGATTTCATGGTCGAGCAGCTGCTCATAAGCCGCACATCACGCCGGTAAATGCCAAACGACGCCTCGCTTGGTGTAAGGAGCGTAAACAATGGTCGATTAAACAGTGGAAAAACGTTGTGTGGAGTGACGAATCAAGGTACACAATGTGGAGATCCGATGGCAGAGTAAGGATATGGCGAATCCCCGGTGAACGTCATCTGCCATCGTGTGTAGTGCCAACAATAAAATTCGCAGGCGGTGGTGTTATGGTGTGGTCGTGTTTTTCATGGAGGGGGCTTGCACCCCTTGTTGTTTTGCGTGGCACTATCACAGCACACGCCTACATTGATGTTTTAAGCACATTCTTGATTCCCACTGTCGAGCAATTTGGGGGTGGCAATTGCATCTTTCAACACTATCGAACGCCTGTTCATTATGAACTGCCTGTGGCGTAGTGGTTATACGACAATAACATTCCTGTAATGGACTGGCTTGTACAGAGTCCTGACCTGAATTCTACACAACACCTTTGCGATGTTTTGGAACGCCGACCTAGTACCAGGCCTCGCCGACCGACATCGGTACCTCTCCTTAGTGCAGCACTCCGTGAAGAATGGGCTGCCATTCCCCAAGAGACCTTCCAGCACCTCACTGAACGTATGCCTGCGAGAGGGGAAGCTGCGATGGAGGCTAAGGGTGGGCCAACACCATACTGAATTCCAGCGTTACCGATGGAGGGCGCCACGAAGTTTTAAGTCATTTTCAGCCAGGTCTCCTGATACTTTTGATCACATAGTGTATATCTCTGTGATTAACCACAAAACTAACAGTAATGCCTCACGTTCTAGAAAGGAGGTGGGTGTGATGTGGCAGCCGTATACTTGACCTGAATTCCTTAGGTTTCTATCTATGGAGACATGATCAAAAGTATCCGCAAATTCAGAGACAATGCGAACTGACCACAAGATATTCCGAAAGGCGGACGTCCAGTATAAATGATAGAAGCAAATAGTACGTTGTCGGTAGCGAAGCCGCAACTACAGAATGCGCCGGTCAGAAAGTGGACCAATCATTTGATGTCATTTGAGTAACAAACCCATCAGGGTTATTTCGACCCTTCCAAAAATACCTGAGTCGGCTGTTGGTGATGTGACTGCGAAGTGGAAATGCGAAGGAACAACCACAGCTAAACCAATAAATTACGAATCACCTTGAAGAAAATGACTTATTGATTCATAACCAACATGGATTTAGAAAATATCGTTCTTGTGCAACACAGATAGCTCTTTATTCCCATGAAGTAATGAGTGCTGTCGACAAGGGATCTCAGATTGATTCCATATTCCTAGATTTCCAGAAGGGTTTTGATACCGTTCCTCACAAGCGACTATTAAATTGCGTGCATATGGAGTACCGTCTCAGTTGTGTGACTGGATTCGTGATTTCCTCTCAGGGAGGTCACAGTTCGTAGTGATAGACGATAAATAATCGAGTAGAACAGAACTGATATCTGGCGTTCCGCAAGGTAGTGTCATAGGCTCTCTGCCGTTCCTGATTTATATAAATGATCTAGGTGATAACCTGATCAGCCCTCTTAGATTGTTTGCAGATGACGCTGTAATTTACCGTCTAGTAAAATCATCAGACGATCAATTCCAAAAAATGTTCCAATGTGTGTGAAATCTTATAGGACTTAACTGCTAAGGTCATCAGTCCCCTAAGCTCACACACTACTTAACCTAAATTATCCTAAGGACAAACACACAAACACCCATGCCCGAGGGAGGACTCGAGCCTCCGCCGGGACCAGCCGCACAGTCCATGGATCAATTCCAATTACAAAATGATCTAAGGAGAAAAGTGACAATTGGCACTAAACACAGAAAAGCGCGAGGTCATCCACATGACTACTGAAAGAAATCCGATAAATTTTGGGTATACGATAAATCGCACAAATCTAAGGGCTGTCAATTCGACTAAATACCTAGGACTTACAACTCAATTTGAAAGACCACATGGATAATATTGTGGGGAAGGCGAAATAAAGACTGCGCTTTGGTGGCAGAACACTTAGAAGATGCGACAAACCCACTAAAGAGACAGCCTACATTACACTTGTCCATCCTCTACTGGAATGTTGCTGCGCAGCATGGGATCCTTACCAAGTAGGATTGACGGAGGACATCGAAAAAGTGCAGAGAAGGGTAGCTCGTTTCGTGTTATCGCGCATTACGGGTGAGAGTGTCACTGATTTGATACGCGAGTTCGGGTTGCAGTCACTGAAACAAAGGCGGTTTTCTTTGCGGTGAGATCTATTTACGAAATTTCAGTCACCAACTTTCTCTTCAGAATGCGACAATATTTTGTTGACACCCACCTACGTAGGGAGAAATGATCATCATAATAAAATAAGAGAAATCAGAGCTCCAACGGAAAGATTTACGTGTTCCTTTTTCCCACACGCTACTCTGGAGTGGAATGGTGGAGAAGTAGTACGAAAATGTTCGGTCAACCCTCTGCCAGGCTCTTAAGTGTGAATTGCAGAGTAACCATGTAGATGTAGACAGGCATCATGTACTGACGGACAGGGACTGTTGAGTATTGTGAAGGCTGGTGGTAAAAATCTACATGAAATCAGCAGAAGGGATCACTCGTGAATTCCACAGTCCTATCAACGTTCTAGCCAGTGACTGTGGGTAGGTAATTAAAAATATGGGGTACAATATTCGAGCACTTCCTCATTAGCGATACATTTTTGTGGTCAATGATAAGCGACGCATGAGATGGTGTGAGACCTACGCCATTGGACGATGGATGTCTAGAAACGACTGACTTGGAGTGAGGAATACCGCTATAACTTGCTGCTATCTCATGGAAGGATTTGGGTAAGGCGAATGCCTAGAACAAAGGTACTTGTTGTCATGGACAATACTAACAGTGAAGTACAGCAGGGATAGTGTTACGGCATGGGGGCATTCTTCGTGGTTATACTATGTTCCCTTATTACACTTTTGAAAATGCCAAATGTGGAAGCATACGAACAAATCTTACAGCATAGTATATTGTGTACAGTAGTGTACCAGTTCAGAGAGGATGACTACTTGTATCAGCACGGCGGCGCCCCCTGTCCTTAGCAGCATCTGTGATGGAATGGTTGGTGGACAATCATATTCCTGAAATGGACTGGCCCGCCTAAATTCCCGACGAACCCGATGGAGCATCGGGGTGAGTTTGGGATGAGTTAGAACTTCGACTTCGCTATAGACCTCCAGTGCCCTACCTTTTCTGGTTTCGGCTCTTAAGGATGGATTGGCTGCCATTCCTACACAGACATTCGGACACCTCACTGAATGCGTCCCCAGCTGATTTGAAGCCATAAAAAAGCGAAGGACGGACATGAACATCGTTAGCGTCCACTAACAAGTGTCCAGATACTTCTGGTGAGATGGTGTGTGTGTCCAACTTCGAGGGCAGTTGAGAATTTTTTATACTTTGGGAAGCAGGGCTGAAGGATGAGTAATAGTGAATTGTAACTACACTGAGCACCTGCTGTAATGTCAACTGATAGATGGCTGTCATAGGACAGAGTGGCCCATATCTCAACGAGTGCATGTTTTATGACGTATTTTAACAATACATTTTTTCAAGTTTTCGCTAGTAGAGTTTCCAGTAACGACACATGTTTTTGGGTAACCTTTATTTTTATCAAATTCTGTTCAGCTGCTCCTAGCACGACTGCTTTTTTGTTTCAGGTACCTGCAGAAGCTGTTGCACGCGCCCTGCAAACAGGTCTGTGAACGCCTGCCAGTCTAACCGTTAGTTGCGTAATACTACCCACGCTGCCAGGAGGCCCCGGAATTTGGCGTAGTGTGAGTGTTAGTTTATTAAGGGGCTCCGGAACGCCCTATACTTGCAATGTTAAAATAACGCTTATAAATTACATCTTTCCTCACAAAGTATTTGAGGTAGGAAGTTGAACTTTTTACAGATTATTTATTGGAATATGGCCTACAACTTAACACAGGGATTTTACAAAATTTTAGTTCAGTTATTAAAGATGTTTTTTTTTCAATTGTAATGAAAATTCACAACATTTTTTTGCAATTTTTTATTTATATATTCAAAAATATACAGTTTTTTGGAAAAAGGCTGTGTTAAATTATGCAGAAGGTACTGTGTAACATTTACTGAAAGTTTGAAGCAAATATGTTTGGAAGATCCTTAGAAAACATGTAATTAGTATGAGAAAAGAAAAGTTTTGGGAATCGAGCGACAAAGATTGGATTAACTTTTGAGTGCATTCCAGGTCCATAGGATGGATTATCTTCATCCTCTGCAAACTCCTCCTCCAGCTTCCTCTTGTTCCTCCTCCTGTTTACTCTTGCTTGTATTTCTAGACTCTTTACAGCCCTGTCTGCAGCCCGAGGGCGTTCCTTGTCTAAAGCAAGCATCGCTCGTTGTTGTGTTCGTAGATTTTGCTACCATTTTCTTCAGTTGCAGCTACTGCAACACTTTTCCAAAAGGAGGTCATGTATGAACACTTATCACATTTCAGTTGTATTTCACTAGCAAGTCCTACGTGCTTTATTATGGAGAGTTCCAGACCAACTTCACTACAATGACTACATCTTACACAGTTTGAAAAAATTCCTTTGAGAACCGACATATCAAATATTTCATTCACATCCGATTCGCCCATAAAACATTCATAGTTTTCACTCATTGAACCAAGCTTCTTCTGTGAAGTATTTTCTTTCCCACTTTGACTGCTATGGGCAGGTGTACTTGAGAGGCTAGGTTCACTCACTTGGATATCGTCTTTATTGTTTACAGTAATAACACATACCTTTGGCTTTCCAACATTTCTCCTTTTCTTAAAAGCCTTCAGAGGATTTCTAATAACTTTACTTTTACTCATTATTATACTTCAACAAAACAGAGACTCAACAAACAGAATTAATTACGAATATTTTCGAGATAACGACAGAGTAAATAAACATGAGACAATCGACAATCACACCAGCGATATATATTGAACCATCGCAGGTCAGCCACAACACATACTTTATCTCACATCACTAAAATGTACCTAATGAACACGGACGTTAATAATAACACCATTTGACAGCAGTTTAACAGCGCCACAGTGGGTCACGCCCATGTAGAACACATTTCAAAAAAAATTTAAAAATAGTTGTAGTCTTCGGAATTGAATAAATTGTATATCTATTAAAAGGTAATAGTCTGCAGATTCAGAAAACGTAAAAAAGTAAAAATTGAACTATTCATGATTTTGAGCTTTTCCGGAGCCCCTTAAAGACGGGTCGAAGTTTTACGTGATATTGCTTGGTGACACAGAGGGTTTGACTAACATAGTATAAAAAGTGACACAGTACATTGTTTTTATTTTTACTTCTAACTGAGCTTCTATGAACGGTGCGTTGAAAGTCACAATTATTTTCTTTGCTTAGGGCTAGTTCGTGATGTGTGGGGCGCTCAACTGCGCGGTCATCAGCGCCTGTACAAAGTCCCAACTTTTACACAGTCCAATTTTTTTTACACAGTTAAGCGAGCCACTGTCACGGATTATGATGATGATGATGATGATGAGGCTTAAATGTTGAGGACAACACAAACACCCATTCTCCGGGCAGAGAAAATCCCCAACCCGGCCGGGAATCTAGCCCAGGACCCCGTGATCCAAATCCAGCAACCTAGCCACTAGACAACGAGCTGCGGACAATAGCTATTTCATCTGCCATCTTTGACATGCACCGACATCTCTTGAGCCCCTCGTATAAGATCGCGTTTCTTTGTTCCGACAGAGACACTCTGGGCACCTAGCAGTTATTTTCAATTTTCTGAATTTACCACTGTTCCCGTTTGTGTTTTCTCTGGTACTAAACTGTTGAATGACTCGTTTGCGTCCTTCAAACCAAATCAAACCTGTTTTGTTTTATAGTGTTCTCAAGTTCTCACTCCCGTGTACATTCTGCAGAAGTGCCAGTACACTTGTGGAAACGAAATTTTATTGGCATAAGGTAATTAAATAATCAGCGAATCCGAACATTTTAAACTAATAGGACTGAAGATAGATGAAAAAACTCTGTTTTCAGAATGACATTGCAGATTTTGTGCATAAACTACCCCTGTAACTTGTGCCTTATCCAAAACCGCTCTAAATTATAGCTATGAGTGTTTTATTAACGGCGTAATTTTCCTCTCGGCGTATCTCAACTGTGCCTCAGGAGCGAAATATGCACATCCTCATCTCATTGGTCACCTTCTTTTCTCACAAATGGCGCACCCCTGGCAACACTTCTCGCAGTCTTGTTAATGGTGCACATGATGTCAAAGAAAATTGTACCGTCTAAACGAGCCCAGCGGGCTCACGTCACAACATCCAGCATACAACGCGAACCTTCCTAGTACCACAAATTATGCGCCCGCATGACAAACCGCTACTTAAAGATGCTCATGGAAACTCTGCAGCATGCAGCCGTCGACCAGATCACTTTCGAAAGCAAGACTGTTCAGCGAAACGGGACTACCAGTAGACTGTTGACGACCCCAGCGGAAGCAATCAGCGTCTAGTATTGAAGTCAAATGTGACGGTAGAGATTACCTTAGGTGATTGCCTACAGCTGTTAAATAATTTCAAAAAGCATACTTGTGCGATCAGTTGTACAGTTCTATGTTTATTCTATAGCGCTTTCAATTGTTACATCATTTTCACGGAGAAAAACATAGTAGATCAATTGATCAGCCACACATTTCAGTTGAGTTTTCGAACACAGCAGCAAGTCGTAGTTGGTTTTTTTTACTAACCGGTTTCACTCTTAAAATGCACAAGAGCATCAGCCGAAAATACAGTTTAAAGTTGGCTGACAGCGTTAAAGATTGCCTTTACAGTTGTCTGGCAGCTCATAAGATTAATTTGGTACAGTAACAAATGTACTTTAAACGTATTTTTAAGGGAAGTTTAAGTACTGTAGTACAATCAAATTAATCTTTAGAGCTGTGAGAAAACTATAAAGGCAATCTTTAATGCTGCCAGTCAATTTTACACTCTATATTCTGATGGTACTCTTGTGTATTTGATGAGCGAAACCGGTCAATAAAAAATACAAAATGCGACTTGCTGCTGCGTTCGAAAACTTAGTTGTAAAGTCGGTCCCCCTGCAGACAATGACTGCTCTTCACACATTTCGGTCATATATGTAGAAAACATACACACACTCATAAGTAAGTCTGGAGTTATCATTTAATGTCCACTATTGTAATTGTACCAAGGCTCAGTGTGTTTATATACATTGCATTAAGACAGACCATTATGACAAGTATACATGTGTTTCATTTGTATGGCTCATATATGACGGAAATGTATGGTTGATCTAGTGACGCACAATGTTTTTCTTCGTGAAGATGAAACCGGTAGAGAATAAACATAAAATCACACATCTGATGGCATAAATATGTTTTTCCCAAATGGGACGGTGCCTAATAACCTTGAAGATGTTACCTTCAATGATACGGCCACGGCATCCAGCAGATTTACACAATATGACATAACATACAGCTAAAATGAAAACTAATCCATTCTTCACACCTTGTCATGTGAAACTTCCGTCAGTTGATATTGGTGACGTACCACACCGCCAACTGCTTACCTTCCTGTAAAATGTTCAGCGTAAACGAAAATATGTATTGTGAAACATGCCCTACATAAATACTTTCTTCTACATAAAAACTGGACCCAAGAAATGACACCAGCTTTAAAAGGAATGGAACACATTGAAGGACAGGTACAACGTACTATGCGCAACGAAAGAATAGCGGACGTAAATGAACATCTGAATGAATTCTAGGACCATATTCACATGTAATAAATTCATAACCTGATTTCAAGAAGTGTAACCTAACTTCTTCTATTTAGAAACCTGAAATTTAAAGACACAGCAGTCACATTGTACATCAGGTGTTGTACGACCATCTCTCTCTGAATCTACAGGTTACGACGTTCTTTGAAAAGCAAGCAAATAAATGGCAGAATCGTTCCGCTGATTGCTGTTTTGAGAAACGTATGTACTGGTTATAGCGGTGGCTCACTATCACTGGTATTCCTGCTGAAAGCAGACAGTGTGTAAAGTTAGTGCTTTAGTTCGATGTAGGCTGCACAGTGCACACAATATCGTGAAAAAAAAATAGGGTTCTAAAATATGGCTTTAACAGTGGAACGTGATTATGAGTAAACATCGTGAACTTTAACTCAAGTGATTATTTCATCTAAAGCATGGTCATTGTTACGTTGAAGCATATAGTCGTCCATGTGTGAAACACGTAGTGTAAAAGAACGCCACAAAAGAAAGAAGTGAGCAACACGTATGTATGCATTAGAAATGGCTGAAAACATTTCAGCAGACGAGAGTGTGATTAATTCAATGGCTCTAGTATTCGGACGGGGTAATGGAATCTAGATTCTGCACTATGCGTCGAATACTGACCACCTGACCGAATAACGAACGTTGAGTTAGAACACAGATAAATGCCCATTAAAGACCTGGAAATCCTGCAGATAAAGCTACACCAAACTGCACAATGCGGCTCAGAATCTCACCCAAATCTGAGAATGATCAACATAAAGCGACTTCAAAGCAACTTAATGCATTATTCATCGATGGCAGCGCCGCTGCAACCGGGGAACGCCGACAGGAGGATCAAGTCAAGACTAGACTGCCTTTGTGCCTTTTAAACGGCCGGTGCACAGCAAAACACAAAGTCGCGCTCGTTTCCCATTGGCCAGCCCAACAGTTCGTCACAATGTTTCACTTAGGATACCCATTCTGACATCGGCAAAAACTATCATACTTTCAGTAATCTACTGCTTGTGCAGAAACATCTTTGCAGTATAAGTAAGCGATTTAGAATACGCGGAACAAAGAACAGTTCTGGAAGTTGTCATTGACGGAAACTTTCATCACTTATTGACTAAATTGAAACTCAGCCCCTCCTGTGGCCTTTTGTGCATTTGGTGATCGTCGTATTTAACGAAAGAGTTTCTTTCCGTTTGCTTCTCACGTTTAAACTGCATTTCCACTAGTTGCTGTGCGCCACAATCTCGCAATCAAACGCCACATCGCTTCTATTGTCTGCCACCTAAATTCACTTGCATTCACTAGAGTTTTGCTTCTCTTTTTGGAGAATATTTAAGGCAAGATCGACGAAGAAAAATTCATGGTGGTGTCTGACCAACGGAACTCTAAAGAAGGAAAGGCTGGTTTTTGGTGCACAGAAAAAAGCCATCATAACTGACGCCCGCAAAGCGAGAATCGATTAATTAGCAAAAGATGCAAAGTGCAGACGACACAATTGATCATATCTCGAACTATTACAAAAAGATATGTCAGCCTGATTACAAGCAGAGGCACAATGATGTGCTATGAGCTGGAACTTATGCCAAAATGACCACCTGCAGGTGTCAAGGAATAGGTGGGATTGCAAACCAGATGAAGTTATCGAAAACGAATGTACCAGACTACTGTAGAACTTTCGACTTCCGGTAGATCGAATGCTGGCAGACAGTACGCCAGACATCACAGCTGAGGAGAAAAAGAACTTGTGGATCACTGACATTGCCATTCCAGGTGCGCTCAGAATCGACGAGAAACAACTTGAAAAAGTTGAGGGATACGAGGACTGGAAAATAGAACTACAGCGACTTCGGCGTAAACCAGTGAAAATGAACCTCGTTGTTCTCAGCACACTAGGAGCAGGTCAAAGCACACTAGTGGATACCTGAAAACTACTGACATTGATAAAATATCCATCTACCAAGCACAAGAAGTCAATTTACTTGCGAAACATGACGCTGTCCAAGACATTTGGGATGCGTCCAACTGGTGATAAAATACGAAATCCAGCACAGGGAATTCATTTGCTGTGTTTACTGTTATAAATTTTATGTATAATAATAATAATAATAATAATAATAATAAACCCCGTGGAGGTCCGTGAAAAGAATAGGCCCCCGGTTTGTTCTGCCAGTCGTAAAAGGCGACGAAAAGAACAAACCACTAATAGGGCTAACCCCCCTTTTAGTGTGATTGGTTGGTTCAGGTCAGAACTAATGAAGCCTCGGACAAGCGCTGTCACGGTCGGAGACGACGCTTGAACCCTATGCCCGCCCACAATGGTAACGACACTGCTAGCCAACTGGAAAATGATTTAAATCCAAATAGATGTGTTTTGTAGGATATGCTTCCTGCAACCACTCTAGAAGGAAAACAAAGGCAGAGGATGAGATGGTCAGATGAAGTTAACCGACACCTTATTTCTGTTATTACCAAAAAACAAACTTAGGAACCAACACAACTGGATACAGATCACAAGTATACACAACATTTATTACCAGATACCCAGAATTAAAATTTTTAACAGAACAACGACTAGCTGATCAGATCCGTGCAATAATAAAAAATAACGGGATACCCCAGCCAGAATTAGAAAACATCAAACAACAAGTACAACAAATACTGGAACAAAATAATGTGCAATCAGAAGAAGAAGAAAATACAGTAATGGACACAAACATCCCAGAGCAAACAAACAAAGAACACGCATCAATTAAACAATAAGAGGAAAATGAAATCTTAAGACAGCCACAAGAACAAGCACAAATAGAACATGAAGTGACATGCATGTTAGATATAGAAGAAAAATTTCAGCTGACATATATAGAATACAAAGACACAAATACAGACATTAGACCATTCTTGCATGAATCACCAAAAACCCACAAGTCGAAACAACAATAACAATTATCAACACAATCATACACAGCAAAATAAATGAAAATACAACTATGGAAGAATTACAACTACTGGTTTATATAGGAGCACTCACTACACTAAATATACACACTAGGCAGAGATCAGAACCAACCAACACACAGAAGAAACCCACAAAAACAGCATGGCAGCACAGGTTACAGATCAGAATAGAAAAACTGAGAAAAGACATCAGACACCTAACACAATTTATAAGAAATGAAATATCAGACGAAAAACGAAAATGATTAGGTAAAATCTCACAACAAGAAGCGATAGAGCAATTAGATGAAAAGAAGCAGAAATTACAAGCATTGGCCAAACGACTTAGAAGATACAAAAAAAGTGAAAATAGAAGGAAACAAAACCAAACATTCAACACAAACCAAAAGAAATTTTACCAGACAATAGAAAACACACACATTAAAATAGACAATCCACCAAACATAACAGACATGGAACACTTCTGGAGCAACATATGGTCAAATCTGGTACAACATAACAGGCATGCACGGTGGATACAAGCAGAAATAGACACATACAAGATGATACCACAAATGCCTGAGGTGATAATTTTGCAACATGAAGTCACCCGAGCAATTAATTCTACTCACAATTGGAAAACTCCTGGAAAAGATAAAATAGCAAATTTCTGGCTAAAGAAGTTCACCTAAACCCATTCACATCTAACTAAATTATTTAACTATTACATTGCAGACCCATACACATTTCCCAACACACTTGCACATGGAATAACTAATCTGAAACCTAAAGATCAAGCAGACACAGCAAACCCAGCAAAATGTCGCTCCATAACATGCCTACCAACAATATACAAAATATTAACTTCATTCATTACACAGATATTAATGACAGATACAACACAGAACAAAATTATAAATGAAGAACAAAAAGGCTGTTGCAAAGGAGCACGAGGTGACATATCAAGCTAAAACTAAACAAAGATCGCTACACTACGCATACATTGATTACCGAAATGCTTTTGATAGTGAACCCCACTCATGGTTACTACAAATATTGGAAATATACAAAGTAGATCCTAAACTGATACAGTTCCTATACATAGTAATGAAAAATTGGAAAACCACACTTAATATCCAAGCAAATTCAAATAATATCACATCACACCCAATACAGATTAAGCGTGGAACATACCAAGGAGACTCATTAAGTCCTTTCTGGTTCAGACTTGCTCTGAACCCACTATCCAACATGCTAAATAATACAAATTATGAATACAATATTACTGGAACATACCAACACAACATCACACATTTGCTATACATGGATGATCTAAAACTACTGGCAGCAACAAATCAACAACTCAACCAATTACTAAAGGTTACAGAAGTATTCAGCAATGATATAAATATGGCTTTTGGAACAGACAAATGTAAGAAAAATAGCATAGTCAAGGGAAAACACATTAAACAAGAAGATTACTTATTGGATAACCACAGAAACTGCATAGAAGCGATGGAAAAAACAGATGCCTATAAATATCTAGGATACAGACAAAAAATACGAATAGATAATACAAATATTAAAGAAGAACTACAAGAAAAATATAGACAAAGACTAACAAAAATACTGAAAACGGAATTGACAGCAAGAAACAAGGCAAAAGCTATAAATACTTATGCTATACCAATATTGACCTATTCATTTGGAGTAGTGAAATGGAATAACACAGAACTAGAAGCACTCAATACACTTACATGATCACAATGCCACATATATAGAATATATCACATACATTCAGCAACAGAAAGATTCACATTAAGCAGAAAGGAAGGAGGAAGGGGATTTATCGACATAAAAAACCTACATTATGGACAGGTAGAAAATTTAAGCAAATTCTTTATAGAACGAGCAGAAACTATCAAAATACACAAAGCAATCACTCACATAAATACATCGGCTATACCATTGCAATTGCATAACCACTTCTACAACCCTTTAGATCACATAACATCAACAGATACAAAGAAAGTAAACTGGAAAAAGAAAACACCACATGGCAAGCACCCGTATCATCTAACACAGCCACACATCGATCAAGACGCATCCACCACATGGCTAAGAAAAGGCAATATATGCAGTGAGATGGAAGGATTTATGATTGCAATACAGGATCAAACAATAAACACCAGATATTACAAAAAGCATATTATTAAAGATCTCAATACCACAACAGATAAATGCAGACTTTGCAAACAACAAATAGAAACAGTAGATCACATCACAAGCGGATGTACAATACTAGAAAATACAGAATACACCAGAATACATGACAATGTAGCAAAAATAATACATCAACTACTTGCCATACAACATAAACTAATAAAACAACACGTTCCCACATACAAGTATGCACCACAAAATATACTGGAGAATGATGAATACAAATTATACTGGAACAGAACCATTATAACAGATAAAACAACACCACATAACAAACCTGACATCATGCTCACCAATAAAAAGAAGAAATTAACACAACTAATCGAAATATCCATACCCCATACAACAAATATACAGAAGAAAACAGGAGAAAAAATTGAAAAATGCATCCAACTGGATGAGGAAGTCAAGGACATATGGCATCAGGATAAAGTTGACATTATACCAATTGTACAATCTTTGCAAAAACAGACATAATGTCTTATGGGATAACAGCAATCTGTGATTTTATAATGTTACTTAAAATCAAGACGGATTTTAAGTAACATTATAATTGTACTATCAACTACAGGAGTCATACCAGACAATATCCGCCACTACATCAAGTCAATGCAGCTACATGCAAACGTATACGTACAACTACAGAAATCTGTAATTATTGATACATGTTCAATTACCCGAAAGTTCCTAAATGCAATGTAACATATACCGTACAGTTGAAAGGAAGTAACGCTTGATCAAGGTCCGCGTCACTTTCCATTTTTAACCAGACATAACGTCTGAGAAAGGAAAGAAATAATAATAATAATTAAATAGTTATAATAATGAATATATAGTATTAGTGTAATATCGAAGATACGTTATGTTAAATATTTTTCTCACAAAATAACGTTCCTGTAGAATGGGAGTAAAGACATACTGACTGTATGGCAGTAATACGCAAAGGACTCAAACTTGGAGAAAACGTTGACTGCTGTGGGGATGGTTAGGAACAACAGGGTAAATTTAGAGATGAGATGGAAGAGGAAAAACCGCATATAGATGTGGATGAGGAAAGCATGAAATGTGTTAATGAGACAGGAACACTGGTCCCACGTTGGACAGAAGGAAAGCAGCTGGAAACTAACGAGATGTAAGCTAATCCTATGATAACAGATAAAGTTTTAATCACCTCTTGAATGCAACGTGATTTGGATCAGATGCAGTTTACTGGGCAGTTTCGTCCAGGAGAAGGTGGGTAAACAGCATTATGTATAATCTCTGCCAAGATAGCCTCTGTGGCATGTCAGATCATCTACTGCATTTGTTTAAAGACGATAATTATTTCACATATGAGAAGGAATACTGAGGACATCGGCAGTTAATAACACGGTAATGGGTACTGAGTATGTGAAAGTCACGTTGCCTACCCGGACACAGTTATAATGACCATAGGAAGGACTAACATGGTGAAACAAGCTACGTGTACGCTGTTAAGGGAACTCCGCAGTCCGCTCGTGATGTGGATCTAAGGTATTTGCTTATCCTTAAAAGTTCCCAAGGTTTTTACTGTCAATAGCCATCACAGCCAGCAGCGATCCTGAAGATTTAATGATATCGCTGCTTTGTAATTCTATCACACCACAATACACGTATTTAGAGTCCACCTTAGAATTGAATTTCTACTGTAACAAGTATTCATTAGATCCTAATCAGACTAAAGAACAAACTGGATTTAGAAGTGGATATAGCACAACAGACCATCTAAAAAGTGTGAACAGTATTGTAGAACAGAGCAATAAGTATGAATTCCATATTCATAGATTTTGAGAAAGCTTTTGACTCAATTTCAATAAAATCTGCTGTGGAAGAATTGAGAAATATCGTACTGATCCAACTTATGATAAAGTACTTATAAGCTGCACCTTCCGATACACTTCATAAATCTAGTATAGAGGCTAGCGGTCTATGGTACAGCGCGTGCCTAGAAACTGAAAGATCGCGGGATCGACTCTTGGACAGTCTATCTTCAATCTAGCCTTCATCTCACAAGGATGTGAGAAGTCGCCCGGAATGACATGTGCTTCGGAATCCACGTGAAACTGTAGATTGCATTTTCCTGTTTGTGTAACTGGGGAAGTAGTCCAACTGAATGACTAGCACCAGGCCACTGAGCCACACGAAATTATTATTATTATTATTATTGTTCTCGTGGAGAAACATGAAGTCTTGTAAATATATTCCACTAAGAAACGTAAACAATATGTAACCAACAAATCCAAGAGAATATAGTGCAGATGAACAATGACGTCCTAGAACTTGTGGGTGATATACCATGGGCAGTGGAGCACGAATCCTGAATGAACATGAAAAAACTACACTGAAGGATCAATGTGGTATGAAGCGTTTACGGTAAACTAGGTTTTTTTTTTCTTCATTAGTCTTCTGACTGGTTTGATGCAGCCTACTACGAGTTCATCTCCTCTGTTAGCGTCTTCATCTCAGAGTAGCACTAAAACTGTACGTCCTCAGTTATTTGCCGGATGTATTCCGATCTCTGTCTTCCCCTACAATTCTTACTCTCTACAGGTCCCCCTGGTAACATGGAAGTTACATCCTATGTTTTAATATCATACCATACTACCCCGTCTTCTTTGTCATTGTTTTCCGTATGTTCCTTTCTTGGTCCATTCTGCGGAAAACCACCTCATTTTTTATCTTATCAGTCCATATAATTTTCAACGTACTTCTTAACACCACATCTCAGACGCTTTTCCTCTTCCTTTCCGGTGTTCACATCAGTGATTCTGTACCACACAATGCTGTGTCCTAGATCTACATTCTCAGATATTTCTTCCTCAAATTAAGGCTGATGTTTGACAGCAGTAGCCTTCTTTTGGTCAAGGACCCCTATTTGCCTCTGCTACTCTTCATTTTTTGTCATCCTTGCTTTGTCTGTCATGTGGCATTTTCCTTCCAAGGTAGCAGAATTCCGTGATTTCACTCACATCGTGATCCCCAAGACTGATGTCAAGCTTATGGTTGATCTCACTTCTGATACTCCTCATTATTTTCATCTTTCTTCAGTTTACTCTCAATCCATATTAGGTACCCATGAGACTTCTTTCCGCTCAACACATGCAGGAATTCTCCTTCACTTTCAGAGGATAGTAATGTCATCAGTGAATATTATCATTGATACCGTTTCATCCCGAATTTTAATCCCACTCTTGAACCTTTCTTTCATTTCCGTCATTGCTTCATCGGTGTGTGCAGGGTGTCACAGAAATATTGCGATAAATATCGAGGGGTTGTAGAGGGCGTCTTGAGGAACATATCCAGGATAGGAACCTGTGTCCGAAAACACCATCCAAGGATGCTACAGAGTGTAGAAGTTATAGGCGCCGGCGCCTGCCACCAGGCTACCCCTTCGTTAGCAAACGTGGATTCGTACGTTGACGGACCATAGGCAGTACGTCTCGCAATGTTGTTTGTTATTCAGTGATCTCAACTGCTTTCCACGATCGCCACTGGAGATAATGGGGCTAGTTGCTGTGTAGGCAGCCCGTGTTTCCTTCAAATTCGATGCTTAGTTGCCTCAGTGGACGATAATTTTTGACATGGCTTTCCATCTGCATTTCAGTATCTGATTTCAGAATCTCTGAGAGATAACGACGTAGTCCACATGGAATCTCCCAGTGTCTCTGGGCGTTTCCCAAGTGAACTTATTTCTCTTGTGGTATTTTAACAGTGTGTTCGCGATTACCAACCGAAATTTATTGCAGAACTCAGTTAGTCTTTCTCCTTTCTCTTTCCTACTACCAATCTCATATTCTATCGTAACTCTGTTTTCTATTCGTTCCACTAAAACCGCATTCCAGTCCTCTATAATTATTAGTTTATAATATCCTTTTACATACTGAAATACCCGTCCAGTATCCTCATACACTTTTTCTACCTCTTTTTCCACCTCTTCACCTTCTGCTTGTGACGTGAGCATCTATATATGAACTGTTGCTGTTGGAGTTCGTTTGATGCCGAATCTGATCCGAACAATCCATTCATCGAATTGCTCAAACTAATTCACTTTCTCCCCCTATCATACGCTTGCAATGGACAGTAGATACTATGACATTTGAGCACCTCTGTTATCGGGAAGTAAATTAGTCTGAATTTAGGAAAATCGCCTCGAAAGCTCGAAAGATGAAGAAAGATCAAGCAGACTACGAGAACTTTCACAGACGTACAGCATGCTGAATCTCTCTTGTCATTATTTTACATTACCGGTAGATATTTGACTGTGATAAAGTAATATGCACATCAACAAAATTAAAATAAGGGCGATGGACTGTATCGGTACTCAATTAAATTAGGCGATGCTGAAGGAATTATTCGAGGAAATCAAATACTGAAAAGTAGGCGCGTATATGGTGATGGCACAAGTGAAGAAGTTATAAAATACGGACTGGCTACAGCAAGAAAAACTCTCATGAAGAGATGGACTGTATCAACACCTAATCTTAATATCCAATACAAATTTATGTGTTACATTGCCTTTCCTGAAAGTATTTATGTGTAGTTTAGCTATAGACGAAGTGGAACGTGGAAGATAGTGTAAAAAAAAAAAAAAGAAAATATTCGCTTTTGAAACGAGGTGCTACAAATGAAGATTAGAAGGGGAATACCGAATAACCAATGAATAGGTACTGTATCGAAATGGATAGAAAATATCATTTTAGCACAACACGACTAAAAGGAAGGATACGTTGGTGGAACACGTCCCGAGGCATAGTAATTATTTAATTTGATAGCAGATGGAAGTGGAATGGTAGCAACTTGTTGAAAGAGAGCTAGGCTTGAATGCAATAAGCAAGTTCTAAAAGATGTAGGTTGTAATAATCTGCTGAGATAAAGAGACTTGCACAGGATACACTGATGTCGAGGGATACAACGAACCAGCCATCGGAAGAAAAAGCATATCAACGACATAAAACAGATTGCTAGTTACCTCTATCGTAGCGCCTCAGATCAGAGCTGCAGAAGTAGATTATGGGCGCACCATCGTTCATTTTCTACACCAGATCACACCCATACAGTAAATTCAACAAAACAGCGCACCATCTCATGCGTTCTGAACTGGAAAAATATTTACATGACGATTAAAAAAAATTGATGCTTCAAGTTGCCCAAGCGTAATTGATTTCACATCTACAGAGCATAACTGGAATTAAGCATAACTGGAATTAAGCATAACTGGAATTAAGCATAACTGGAATCAAGCATAACTGGAATTAAGCATAACTGGAATCAAGCATAACTGGAATCAAGCATAACTGGAATTAAGCATAACTGGAATTAAGCATAACTGGAATTAAGCATAACTGGAATTAAGCATAACTGGAACTAAGCATAACTGGAACTAAGCATAACTGGAATTAAGCATAACTGGAACTAAGCGTAACTGGAATTAACCGAAAATGGAATCAAGCGAAAGTCCGGAACCGCGCTACTGCTACGGTCGCAGGTTCGAATCCTGCCTCGGGCATGGATGTGTGTGATGTCCTTAGGTTTAAGTAGTTCTAAGTCCAGGGGACTGATGACCTCAGATGTTAAGTCCCATAGCGCTCAGAGCCATTTGAACCATTTTTGAATTAAGCGAAAATGGAACCAAGCATAACTGGAACCAAGCATAACTGGAATTAACCATAACTGGAACTATATTGAATGTGCTACTCGTCTTATTCTGTGGCCCAATCGGAACTGCGGACAGAGTGTGAAAGCTCAGCAGATCAAGATGGTACCCGTGGCGAGCTAGAAGTGGTCTCTAACTACGGATTGGCTATCGAGACCTGCGACTGCAGGCGCTTTCGCCAGCATTGATTCATCTTTACGCCGCTGTGAAAACTTCCTTACGTAGTTATAGAGAAACTCTTCGGTAAAAAAGAAGTTGTTCTTTAGCGTCTTGTTGTGTCACGTACTAGCTTGCTGATGACTGACAGACTTTTAATTACTTCTAGTAATTATTACGATGCCCCGAGAACATGTAACTCACTGCACATAGTTCGAATAATCTGCAGTGAACATGGAGCTTAGTACACTTTAGGCTATTCGTTGTTGCGTTTGTAATGTAGGTGACGTATCGAAGTAGCTGTTAATTGTGGAATGAGAGCTAAACAAGGCCCTTGGAGTTGTGATACTCAGTCATCAGGCGTTACTGATATCCTTTGGAGAGACACCCATGACAAATCTATTCCATCAGTGCAAGATGTATGAACAGGCGAAATACACTCAGACTTCAAGAAGAACGTAATAATTCCAACACCAAAGAAAATAAGTGGTGGCAGGTGTGAATACTACCGAACTGTCAGTTTAATAAGTCACGGTTGCGAAATACTAACACTAATTACTTACAGAGGAATGGAGAAACTGGTAGAAGCAGGCCTAGAGGAATGGTTCCGGAGATCTGTTGGAACACGCGAGGCGATACTGACCCTACGACTTATCTTAGAAGATAGGTTAAGGAAAGGCAAACCTATATTTATAGCATTTGTAGACATCAAGAAAGCTTTTGACACTGTTGACTGTAACACACTCTTTGAAATTCTGAAGATAGCCGGAGTAAAAAGCTGTTTACATCCCCTACGTTACTCAATCTGTACTCTGAGCAAGTAGTAAAGGAAATCAACAAAAAATATGGAATTGTAATTAAAGTTAAGGGAGCAGACATAAAAACTTTAAGGTTTGCCGATGACACTGCAGAGGCAGCTAAGGACCTGGAAGGGCAACTGAACAGAATAGAAAGAGTATTGAAAGTAGGATGTAAGATGAATATCAACAAAAGCACAAGAAAGAAATTGAAATGGAGTAGAATCAAATCAGGTGATGCTGAAGGGAATTGGATTGAGAAATGATACACCCGAAATAGATGAGTTTTGCTATTTGGGTTGTAAAAGAACTGGTGACGGACGAAGGATAAAAATGTAGACTGACAATAGCAAGAAAAGTATTTCTGGAAGAGAAGAATTTATTAACATCTAGAGGTATTTGAAGCCTGTGTATGTAAGGGAAACGAGTGTGATAAACGATTCAGACAAGAAAAAAAAATGGTTCAAATGGCTCTGAGCACTATGGGACTCAACTGCTGTGGTCATAAGTCCCCTAGAACTTAGAACTACTTAAACCTAACTAACCTAAGGACATGACACACATCCATGCCCGAGGCAGGATTCGAACCTGCGACCGTAGCGGCCATGCGATTCCAGACTGTAGCGCCTTTAACCGATCGGCCACTCCGGCCGGCTCAGACAAGAAAGAACAGAAGCTTTTGAGATGTAGTGAGCACTACAGAAGGGTGCTGAAGATTAGAAGGGTAAATCATGTAATGCGGAGGTACTGAATAAAACCGGAGAGAAAAGAAATTTGTGGCACAACTTGACTAAAAGGTGGGATGTGTTGATAGAACAATTTCTAATACATCAAGGGAACACCAGTTTAGTACTGGAGGGAAGTGTGGGTGGGGGAAATTACAGAGGGGGGCCAAGAGAGGAATACAGTGGGCAGCATGTAGACTGCAGTAGTTGCTCTGGATGAAGAGGCTTACACAGGATAGAGTAATATGGAAAGCTGTATCAAACGTGTCTTTGGAGTGAAGACCACAACAACAAGGCAACCCTCATATTTAAGAAACTGTTCAAGGCATCGAAACAATGTTTTGATGAAACGATCAAGAGAAATTGATCGTAAGGAGTCAGATATGTGGAGGAAAATGACTGAATTTTGCAAATTAAATAAATTATTGAGTTGAGATCTCAGCATGTTTTATAGTAGCTTATATCGATGGTCATAAATCGCTTATAGCTTTCTACGTAGAGGAGGATCAAGTAATGAAATTCCAAATTTAGATGCAGCACTTTTTTAACTTATATTTGAAAAAAATTAACGTATTTAACTTACACTGATTTGTTTCACAGATATAAAGTAAATGAAAAAAAAATTACCTATCTTCTACAGGAGTCACAAGCGAGGCACAAATAAATATGTACTCTTTGCCTTATGAAAGTTGTATTTTCAGATTTCTCGTTTTCCTCAGTTATCTATCTTACTAAGTGTTGAAGTTACATAAACAGCTGTAACAGTATCACCATAATGATTTCGAAATGAAAAGAAATTCCTTGAAGTGTCCGTCTGGACCGCAGTATTGAGTGGAAGCGAAAGATGTAGTATCCGAAACCTGACGAGGGGAGAGAGGGGGGAAACTGCAAGCTTATCAAGTGTGGTGCTACTGAAGAATGTTCAAAAGTTAAAAAGTGAGTAGGTATATTAAAAGACAGCCGCTTTGTCGCGAGCTCCTTTCATACACCGCTCACCCACTCTATGCATAAAGTCACTCATCAGCTCACACGCTACTTGTTAAAAGTTGTACCTGTTGGAGAGAGAGGTACAGCTATTCCGAACAGTAAGGTACCTCTCGCATCAACGCCAGAGCTTTTACCGGTACCAGCCAGAGTGCTAGGCACGCATAGTTCAGTTAGTTGCTTCACACAGTTTGAAGCACCAAAACAATTTCATCTTCCCTCGCGGCCTGGATAGGAGGTTAGAGCAGACGTATCTCAAATCCTTCTGTCGTGTGTTTTATGTGGCCGAATTCGGCCAGCAACTCTCAACAAAGTGATTCCTGTTGATTTTTGCACGCAGTCTTTCCGTGCATTAGACTTTGTTCTCGTTTTCAGTTGCTCCAGAACACGTGGTGAATGGTACCGTCTCTGACTTAACCATCAGTAGAGTCGAGTGAGTTACAGATTCTCTTACACTCGAGGATAGTTATAAACAGTACGCAAAATCATTTTTACCTAATTTTGTGCCGCGACGTTCCGAAGGGACGTTAAATTTCCTGATTTGATTTTTGTCATCAGCCGGCCGTTGTGGCCGAGCGGTTCTAGCCGCTTCAGTCCGGAACCACGCTGCTGCTCCGGTCGCTGGTTCGAATCCTGCCTCGGGCATGGATGTGTGACGTCCTTAGGTTAGTTAGGTTTAAGTAGTTTCAAGTCTAGGGGACTTATGACCTCTGACGTTAAGTCCCATAGTGCTCAGAGCCATTTGAACCATTTTTTTGTCATCAGCCATAATGATTTACTTTGTATATTAGAGGTTTTAACGTAATATACTGGATTTTTCATCATTTGGGGTTCGTCAATTGATTACCTTGCTGCTTCCCTTTGTTCACAGATTCTGCCAGCCGTATCTTACCTCTGTGGTTGAACATATGATAGCTGTTTCAGTCAAAACATGATCCATTCATTTCTATTGCAGTTTGCTCATCGGTATTCATGTTTGCAGTGCTTGCGTTTATTTTGTGTAATACATTATCAGCAGTCCAGGTCATGCAGTCCTTGGAGTTATACGGCGGCGGAAATGGCGTCATCGTAAATTATTGCTTTCAGCACAGATGCTGTCTGTTTCCAGGTTACGGGGAGTGTGAGCAACAGACAACAAAAATATTTGCCCAGCACAAATCTAGCTTATAAGGCGTGATGTTAATACACACGGAGTGCGTGTAGGAGGATGTTTGTAGTTGATGTTCTAGTTCATTACTCACTTGCGTTACCTTCCAGTAATCTCAGCCTTAGCCAACCCCGCCCCCCCCTCCCCCCGCCACCCTTCTTTTTCCATTCAACTGCAAGATCAGATTGCTAAAGATCTAATGTATAGTGGTATATGTAAGGGCAGAAACTGGGGTCACAATCTTCCATGAAAACTCAGGCACAGTTTAAAAAGGAGTGGCAGGTTTACAACTTAAAGTATGAAATGAGGGAGTAATAAAGGAAATGGGTGATAAAAGTAGCCTAAACGAGACACTTACCAGAAGAAGAGACAGATTAGTGTTAAATCTACTGCGCCATCCAGTAACAGTTAAGCTAGGTTTAGAAGGAGCGTTAGAGGGAGAAATTTAGTAGGGGCAGAGGAAAACTACAATACGCAGAACTACAAGTAGTTATACAGGATGTTAGGTGTGTCATTTACGTAGATATGTAAAGGAAAAAGATGGAGACCAGAAAAAGAAACTGTTTAAAAAAAATATTTGCAGTTTTTACTCTCTACCAGAGTACAAACACTAGATATACCCTTCCATTCATCTCAGCCTCTCATAAGGTGCAACCTGTCAGTGAATTATTTTTCAATTTGTGTGTGTCTGTGTCCATAATGAGATTCTAGTTTGCTGTCTCTCCTTTTGTATCTCTTATCTCGTTGTAATATCCTTCACTACTTTCACTACGTAGTGAGAACGGAAGATTTTTCGCAGTTGAAGTTAGTTGGCAGTCGAAGTGTGCGTAATATTTCCCAGGAGATTTTAATGTACGTTATCTACAGTCAGCGCGTGTTAGCCATTCATCACTACGCTTTTGAGCTATAATTACAGTTGTGAGCTGTAGACCTTAGTTCCACAGTTGTCACAGAGGCTGTCCTACATATATCTCGCGAAGAGACCATGAGGATAAATTCAGAGAGATTAGAGCTCACACAGAGGCATACCGACAATCTTTCATTCCACGAACAATACGAGACTGGAATAGAAGGGAGAACCGATAGAGGTACTCAAAGTACCCTCCGCCACACACCGTCAGGTGGCTTGCGGTGTATGGATGTAGATGTAGAAAGTAATAGGGGCTCGCCACTGACATCCAGCAGTATCGGAATAGAAGCACATACCTTATCGTTTCTGATAATTTTATCTCACATTCTGGCGGGAGCCACAACGACCCTCTTAAAGATAGTCCTACTGCGGGCGTCTCAGTCCAACGATGTCTGCACGCAGCGGGCCCTAACCCGTTACACCGCTGGCCCGTTACTCTGTCCTTTGGTCAACGAGCTCAGCCTTGATAGTGGAAGGGCATTAAAGCGTCCTCGCCATCACCTACTTACCGACACATCACCCTTTACTGTCTCATGAAACTGTAACACTATAAAGTCGGCATATTAGAAAGTCTAATTGGTGTAAAGTGTGCTACAAGCTCTGATCTGCATATGTCCGCCCCCGGTAGCTGAGTGGTCAGCGCGACAGACTGTCAATCCTAAGGGCCCGGGTTCGATTCCCGGCTGGGTCGGAGATTTTCTCCGCTCAGGGACGGGGTGTTGTGTTGTCCTACTCATAATCATTTCATCCCCATTGACGAGCAAGTCGCCGAAGTGGCGTCAAATCGAAAGACTTGCACCAGGCGAGCGGTCTACCCGACGGGAGGCCCTCGTCACACGCCATTATTATTATCTGCATATGACTAAAATATCAAGACAGCTGCACAAAGTAGGATGAGAGCGCCATGCACAATCCCTACATAAGGGAAGATTACGCAACTGGTTTCTCATACAGGAATCACACTTAAATGTTGGCTGTTTATGTCTTAATTCGACAGCTGCAATATCTTGGCCTACTGAAACTGCGATTTACCGTCCGTTGATACTGCTGATCGCACTGACCTGGTTCCTTGGACTGTCTTTCGAATATGGAAATGGGTGAATTTAGGAGGGCTATAGTCAACGCCATTCCCATGTCGCCAACGCCCGAGGAGACTTACGTTTACTCGGCCATGGAATATCATACAGCTACGTCACATATCTAGAGGCAGGAAATGAGTTTGTTTGCAGCAAATACGTCTCCATACGAACTACGCGATAGAGTTGAAGCAGCAAAGAATGATGTAACCGTATCTATCATCCAAGATTGCTTTTATCCCGTTGTCCAGTCATATTTCAACCGGCAACTCTGCGTTCTAAATTTCCTTCTCTGTACATCTCCAAACCACAAAATCAGTCATGTGCTTTTCCTGCTTATTGTGAACGCACAACAAACAATTTTTGTATGTGCTATGTTTCCCAGTGTTGCGAATTTGGTGATCAGCAGTGTAACGTTCTCCCTTTCTCCTGTCACCAATTCTTTCTTCCTTCGAGTTGCTTTGTATACGCTTATCATCTGTTAAACTGGCATGTTAGCATATGTCTTTCGTACTTATCGTGGACCAAACTTCTTCTTTATGCGTGTTATTCACATTTTTTTTCCATTACTGTGCTACGTTTAGCACTTTTACGTACTAAACAGAACCGTAAAAAACTATATCTTCATCGCATGTTCTGAACAAGGTCAATCGCATGTATTGTGACAGAAAATGTACAATGAAAACTAGACACACACAGGCGTTTAGAAAATTCCACTGAATTGCGATGAAGAATGTTTTACGATACGTACAAAAACCATGGAGCAGCCATTTAAGCTGAAAATGGGGGAATAGTATGTGATAAGGATACAACATAAAGCTCTGATCGAGATGGCGCGCTAGTGAGACACAGGTCTTACATACGGGAGAACATCATTTCAAATACCCATTTTGTTATCCAGAGTTAGGTTTCCCATGATTTCTCTAACCCAGTTCAGGAAAATGTTGGGCTGGATCGTCTGAAAAAAAGGCCGATTTCGTTCCCTATTCTTCCGCAATACGAGATAATGATATGTCTCTATTGATGTCGTCGTCGACAAAACATTATTTTTCTTTTTTTGTAAGATGACTGCTGCTTATCTTGTACATTGAAAAGGCATTGAAAGAAGGGAAATAAAGCTACAGACTGTTGTTCCACCACGTATAGGGCTTCGTTGGTGTTGCGTTTAATTCTTAATACTTACGTATTAAAACCCGTTATTTATGTAATACACACAGCAGTTACAAATTTAGATTCACCTGAAGCATGATTTCTTTTTATTCACAGCGCTCTGTTTGCTCATCTTAAGGTTCTTCAGGGTCCTCTTGAGACTTTGTATGCCGAAAACCAATTATGTAGGAAATTAAAGGCCATTACACTTCCGATCTCTTCTTTTATTAAAAAAAAACATTTCTACAACTTATGTATTTTGCATCCTAACACGTAGAGAAATCTTGCTTCATGTCTACGTTTAATAATTTCTGAACATTTTTATGGTGTGACCTGTGTTTATTAGATAAAGCCATGCAGCCTCCGTAATGCCATTATGTGCGGTAAGGTGTCTTGTGAACTTATCACTTATAGTAATTACTACGGATGAGCTCGAAGTGTTATATAAAGATATTCAATGTCCTCCAACATGCACAGTCTCTGATACACAGCTAGTTGTACTAAAAGCTGAGTTCCAGAATGCGTTAGGCGATGTTGCTTCTACGAAACATTTGGCAGCCCACAATTTAAAAAGTACTACTGCTGGTAGTGAGAAACCCCACACTGAAGTAAGGACGTTAAGCAAGTTTAAGAAAAAAATAAATTCCAAAGGTTCACCGTTACCAACAACGACAAATCAAGCAGTTTAGTTATGTTGAACAGAAGTGAATACGTTATCAAAGTAATTCAGTTCGTTGATAGTTTCGACTTTCAAGATCTATACAAAGATCTGACTGAAGCTATCAAGTAATAATCGCTGTCAACAAGTATTATATCTGAAGCGAACAGCCGTTTTATTGTCAGTATGCCTCCTACATATTATGGCTTATTTAAATTACACAAAGATGGGATTACAGTGCGCCCATTAGTGTAACATTGCTCTGCTCCTTGTTACATACGAACGAAAGAGATAGAATACATCATTAAAAAGGGAACCAGTTTTAAACCTATGTTTGGTATACAAAATATCATAGCTGTTGCATACAACATTCAAGATGTACAAGTTCAGGCAAGGTCTAAGGTATAAGGTGTACGCAAATGAAAAGGAGACTACAGTTACATCTAAAGAAATTTTGATAGTAATTTTATAACTACAGTTCCATTGGAACAGTACCACCCAACAGCAACTTACCATTGAACTGATATACAGCTCTCAGTGCACAGGTAGCGAGTGGATAGCTAGGGTGTAAAAACTCCTGGGTTGCTGAAGGATCCAGTTTTCCACGGTGCTCTGGGTTTCCTTGGCGGAGTTGCACCTTTGACGATACGGAGATCAAATGGTTCAAATGGCTCTGAGCACTATGGGACTTAACATCTGAGGTCATCAGTCCCCTAGAACTTAGAACTACTTAAACCTAACTAACCTAAGGGCGTCACACACATCCATGCCAGAGGCAGGATTCGAACCTGCGACCGTAGCAGCAGCGCTGTTCCGGACTGAAGTGCATAGAACCGCTTGGCCACCGCGGCCGGCTGATACGGAGATCGTTTTAAAGGACCGTACATATGCGAGTCACCTGGAGAGTATTGTGGGTGTAAGGATGATGTTCCAGGAACTTCCATCGACATTTTTGAAGGAGCTCGAGGGTCTTCTGCCCACACATCCCACCTCATAACGCTGACACCACCGGAATATTGTGCACGTTGCGAGACGCGCTCTCCATACATCTCTCACATCTTGCGACAAATCTGTGAAGCATGTTCACCATCTGCGCGAAGAAATTGGACAACCGCTCTTTACGCTGATCGAGAGGAATTCAACATGCAACAAACTGCGGAAACAACTCTCCAGAATCTAGGACGTTGCTGTGAAACTTGTACAACTGGGAATACCACCACACCATCTCTAGGTGAACACATATACCAAGTGGGATTAAATATGGCGTCGGTCCAGCGAATGACTCCTTTCCAATTGGGCATATCTAATAGTACTGTCTGATGTTGCCTTACGGATGTTCCTGCTGATGACTGCACAAATATATTAACACGTCTTTGGCACGAATTCAGAAAAATCCTTTAGAATTACATGACATAATCGTTGCTACTGAAACGTGTGTAAAAACCATTCCCAATTTCTGAACACGTATTACGGTCCGTGTAATGGCCTAGCTGTGGGTTTTCTTTTAGTTGTATACTAACTGAAATTTTCGTGGACAATTTCGAATGAAATTTCTTACAGGAAGAGTTACTGGACTGCAAAATTATGTATTTGTTCAGATATGCTGATGACGCACTATACCCGCCAGGTTAGCCGAGAGCGCTAATGCGCTGCTTCCTGGTCTCGGGTAGGCGCGCTGGTCCCGGATCGAATCCGCCAGGCGGCTTACCGACGTCGGCCGGTGTGTGGGCCAGCCTGGATGTGGTTTTTAGGCAGTTTTCCACATCCCGCTAGTTGAATACCGGGCTGGTCCCCACGTTCCGCCTCAGTTACACGACTCGCAGACATCTGAATACGTTCGCACTATTCCATGGATTACACTAGACGCAGACAGCTGGGGTACACTAATTTCGTCCCATGGGGCACAGAGTGGCGGCAGGAAGGGCATCCTGCCACCCCTTATCACTAACCTTGCCGACCCTGCGAAACTGCGGGACAAGGCACCAGCAAAAGAAAGAAAGAAAGAAAGCTGATGACGCACTATGTGTGTGGATTGGTATCACTAGACAATTAGATTTATTACTAGAGCATTTAAACTTCGAACATAAGAAAATTCAGTTCAGATTGGAGCCCAGAGGCTCTTCTGTAAATTTCCTGGGCTTTAATATAGACATTAGCGCAAAGAGACATTTGTTCAGCAGTTGCAGGGAAACCACAGCTTCAGATACAGCAGTCCCCGCAATCTCCCAACAACCACACAACCACAAACAAGCAGCTTTCCATTCAAAAGTATTTTCACCTTATATCTGTTGCATTATCTTAATCTGCCTTTGAAACAGAACTACAAACCTTCAAACATATGAACTCCAGTGATGGCTACATCTCTGTCTTGATTGTTAATATACTACGGAAAGAGAAAATGCGTAAAATTACACTGCTTCTCTACAAAGGAAAAAGTCAGTAGTTGAAAAACTAGCGCATATACCATATAGTGGAAAAATTTCAGAAAAACCTCTCAAAAAAGTTGTAGTCTGACATCTGCAGACCTGAATTTTATATTACCAACATGACCTTTTTTTTCAGTAGTAAATACAAGCTGCAAATCTTGACACAGAGTGGTGTGAGTAATATCACATGCAAGCGCTGTGGATAAATACCGTAAAACTGCCCAACGATGTGTCACGGTCATAACTATGTGTTACCCACAGATTATGACATACAAAGCTCACTAACATCAGTGTTGGTCAAGCTGCACTTTGGGAAAAAATCCAGGATGTTGCGGCACTGTTTGGAAGAGGTGGAACAGAACAATGTGCCATGTATTTTTCTTTAATTTTTAGGTTTTACGACATATAGGTGAGGTAGTTTTATGTTGTTGTAGAAATAGCTTCTGGTGTGGTAGTGAGTAGAAGGAAGGTGGGTAGACGGCCAGATAAAAATTGTTGACTGAAACTGCTGGAAAAAAATCTTGGATAATCTGAAGAATAAAAGCTTCACAGTTGTCCAGGCTAATAAAATTCATGTAATACACCGAAGAGATAGGAGAAGCACCGTTATTAGCCATGATCGAAGCAGGGAAATCCTGGACTTGGCGAAATCCTCCTGATGTCTTGTGCTATGAGGCACACCAAATTGTTCACCGAATAAATGCACCACGAGAGATCACACCAGGTGTGTTTGTTGCAGACACGATGCAGTGAATTTCGTTGATCAGTTTCCCTTTTCATATATATGCATGTGTTGTGGCCTATTCTTACAACAACCATTTGATTTAGTTTTAAGATTTAGATCAAAGAGTTTATTTTTTGAAGTATGTTGGATTAAAATTGACAATTTGTAGCACGTAGAATGCGTGGATTCCAATGAAGGCACTACAACAATGTGACACATCCACTATAGATAAGTGTTCTACGAGAAATGAGCAGTGTCACGTAGTTTAGCAAAGTGCGCACGGAACAATTTGACACACAAAAGCTATTCCTCCATGAGCTCCTATAAGAGGTAGATTTTTTTTTGAAGAGACGGAATTCGAAAGAAGAGATGTGTAGCTATATTGCGTGAATCCTCAGCGTCCCACGTGAAACATTAAGGGCTCTGAGCTTAGAAAACCTCAAAAAGTGTCCCAAACCTGATGAGTTCTGCGACAGTCAGGCCTCAAAAAGTGTCCCAAAGCTGGTGAGTTCTGCGGCATGTACTCGCCGGTCATGCAGAGCTGTGGCTATTGGATCATCAGAACTTGAGAGAATCTTAGATTAAGAAAGGCAGATTGAACTTTACCAATCATCTTTTTTGCAGAAAACCGATCATATGATATAGAATGTGAAATTTTACATTCTTTTCATTCATAACGGAAAGATGGCCCTAATAGAATGACTGGAAATCAACTTAGCCCTATATATCAGACAGAATTCCAGTTTAGTAACGAATGACTATAGTCACTTTCCTTTTTCTCCTCTTTTAAATTAAGCTTTCGTTACATACTAGCTTGAAATTCTAAAATCAACTTATTTTTTCATCAGTTATTAAATGAATCACCACAGTAAAACTTTGTTTCCTCATTTAGTTAATATAACTATTCGTGCATGACAAGTAATGTGACAATTTCATTTGTAAACACTCCACATGTCATCAGTTTCGTTATCTTCTGACTAAATAATAGCCGGCCGCTGTGGCCGAGCGGTTCTAGGCGCTTCAGTCCGGAACCACGCTGCTGCTACGGTCGCAGGTTCGAATCCTGCCGCGGGCATGGATGTGTGTGATATCCTTAGGTTAGTTAGGTTTAAGTAGTTCTAAGTCTAGGGGAGTGATGACCTCAGATGTTAAGTCCCATAGTGCTTAGAGCTATTTGAACCATTTTTTTTTTGTAAATAATATCTATGTAAGGTGCATCATTTTACCTATGTTTGTGACATTCAGTTGTCTCTTGATGAACGCCTAAGAGGCAGATACACGTTTCGCGAGGAAATGAATTTAATTTAGCAGAACATTAGGAACTGCTTCCCATTTAATGTTGTTAATCCTAAATACGTTTCCGTATTCATTAATCCGAAGGAAAATGCTCAGACACTCTGCACGTGATAGGCGACTTCGGATGTCTGTGTCAGGTTAAAAAGATGGAATCGAACTGCAGAGAGCCAGACGTGAATGCGAAATTGAATGCCACTAGTACGCTGCCCCGCGTTCGGCGCTGATCCTCCGGAGGGAATTACAAGCTGCCCCAGCCGGCTCAGTCATCTGTCTGGATCGATGTCTCGCTCCCTGGAGCTTCCCAGACTCTGTGAAAGAAGTCAACGGCCGACAGAGAAGCCATCCCGCTCTGTTACATAAAACATGCCGGTAAATCATCTGCCCATTACTTCGCGCTCGGAAACTGGACCCGTTACGACATTGGCTGCCCGGGTAAATAGAATTTTATGACGCTCTCTCTATTTCTGGCCCTCGTGTCGGGGCAGAAAAAGGGCGCGCCTCGTTTGAACCCAACTCGTGAAGACGGCGGAGCTCTTTTTAAAATTACTGACGTCAGCAGTGGCCGCGGCCGAGGTCTTGCAGCAAAAGCTGAGGACCGGTCGGTTTAGGGCGGTGGACGCCTGGCCTCTTGTCTTTCTTCCCCTCTGGTCCTCTCTGTGAGTCCATTAGTGTGACGGATGACCGCCGAGGCTGTAGCCCGTAGCCTTCCGTTACGTGAGCGTCTGGCTCGGGTCCAGGGCTACTCCTAATGGGCTCATTTCGGATGCGGCACCTCCCAATCTCTTCCTGGACCTCGTTTTAGTTGTCACCTGCAAAAATGTTCTCAGAAGTGCCTGGCGCAATGAAATCTTCAGGAATAAACTTGAGATAAATCTCTTTCGAGAAAATATACCGCAGTAAGAACATAAAACAGTCAGAATAGTTTCATAGAGATTAAAAGCAAGGGCATCGACACAAGGAGCGCGAAACGATTACCACTGTAAAAGAGTGGAAAGTGTACGTGATGGTCTGCACGAGACGGAACAACGGCTTGCTAACATGATAGTGTAAGCGCACTGTCATATCGCTGGAATGGTTGCGGAGTATCTTTGCGGGCAGTCTGTCTGTCGAGTCGAGCGCGGGACACGGAACTGTTATGTTGTTGTGTGTGGCTCTGCATGTGAGAGGCATTGTTAGTATGGAAGTTGAAGTGTTGCTACAAGTGCTAGTACAGTAAAGTGATGATATATGGAAATGGTTCAGAGGAAAGTGCTTCAAGAAGTAATCAAGAATGAGCAATGCCGTCAATAGCGTATTTATGTATCCTCTCGTTGCGTGTCGCACGATATCGATCATCCGCGCCGTGTTCGGTTTCCCGGAATGAACTAATGTGAATCAGTAAAAATTTGTTACCATAAAAGAGTGTAATCAAGTGCCAGTGTCTTGTAGCGAGCGTGAGGACGTGCGTTCGGTGATCGCGTTCTGCATTTATCAACAATCAGCCGCGCCGCGACGGTTATACGCACGCTCGCACAAGTTAGAACTAAGAAACTGAAAAATTAACTTTACTAACAGTGTTATATCATTACTAGTGTCGCGGAGGACTATTACCAGATATCCGTATGTGTGACGAGCATAGGAACTTACGTTCGATCATTCGGCTTCCGCATCATCAACAATCACCTGCGTCGAGTCGGCTACGCGTACGCTCGTCTTGAGTGATATTGTGGACAGATAATCATCAAGATTGTTAATTTGGATAAACATTTACGACTTAGAATGTAAACAGTGGAATCTGTGATTCCTTATCGTCTCACAATATAGATGTCCACACCAGATGTAGGACAGTGTTGTGCTTGACGTTGAGTGGCTCCCCTAAACCCGCTTGCATATTTCGATAGATAATTTCAGGCAAGCCAGCAGCAGTGTGGAGCAGAACAGTACGACCGCCGCGGGATTACCAGGTACGCGGTGTGGACAGGGCGCACGGTCAACAAGCAACAGTCCGAAACGACAAACAGTTTTAGGGATCCCGCCCATGGTACTCCCGGGCGTGTTACAATAGGATATCTGTTTGGAAGTCACAGGGGACACAGAATTTGAATCCAGCTTCCAATGAGCTTGGGAAGACTTGTGTACAGCATTCAGTAGAAATTTCTAAAATTATTGACGCAAGTGGCAACCAAACGATTGTTCAAAATTATGTGTGGTATCTGTGGAGACTATAGAAATACCATTGGACTCATGGAAAGTTATCGTCCAGACTATCCGAAATATATAAAAGGAAGATGAATCGGAGAACTATGGCACATTCAATTTAACAGTCACGCATCCACATTGTTGACGATGAAACATACAGAAGAATGGAAAAGAACATTGAGGATGTGTTCGATCAAGACCTGTTTTGAATTTAGAAAAGGTTAAGGCATTAATGAAGTAGATCTAATGTTGCACTTACAGGGTGTTTCAAAAATGACCGGTATATTTGAAACGGCAATAAAAACTAAACGAGCAGCGATAGAAATACACCGTTTGTTGCAATATGCTTGGGACAACAGTACATTTTCAGGCAGACAAACTTTCGAAATTACAGTAGTTACAATTTTCAACAACAGATGGCGCTGCGGTCTGTGAAACTCTATAGTACGATATTTTCCACATATCCACCATGCGTAGCAATAATATGGCGTAGTCTCTGAATGAAATTACCCGAAACCTTTGACAACGTGTCTGGCGGAATGGCTTCACATGCAGATGAGATGTACTGCTTCAGCTGTTCAATTGTTTCTGGATTCTGGCGGTACACCTGGTCTTTCAAGTGTCCCCACAGAAAGAAGTCACAGGGGTTCATGTCTGGCGAATAGGGAGGCCAATCCACGCCGCCTCCTTTATGTTTCGGATAGCCCAAAGCAATCACACGATCATCGAAATATTCATTCAGGAAATTAAAGACGTCGGCCGTGCGATGTGGCCGGGCACCATCTTGCATAAACCACGAGGTGTTCGCAGTGTCGTCTAAGGCAATTTGTACCGCCACAAATTCACGAAGATTGTCCAGATAGCGTGATGCAGTAATCGTTTCGGATCTGAAAAATGGGCCAATGATTCCTTTGGAAGAAATGGCGGCCCAGACCAGTACTTTTTGAGGATGCAGGGACGATGGGACTGCAACATGGGGCTTTTCGGTTCCCCATATGCGCCAGTTCTGTTTATTGACGAAGCCGTCAGTAAACCAAATGCTGCCCACATGCATATCGCCGTCATCAATCCTGTGCTCTACATCGTTAGCGAATGTCTCTCGTGCAACAATGGTAGCGGCGCTGAGGGGTTGCCGCGATTGAATTTTGTATGGCGCATGAGACGATACGTGGACGTTGGCGTCATTTGTACCGCAGCTGCAACACGGCGAACGGAAACCCGAGGCCGCTGTTGGATCACCTGCTGCACTAGCTGCACGTTGCCCTCTGTGGTTGCCGTACGCGGTCGCCCTACCTTTCCAGCACGTTCATCCGTCACGTTCCCAGTCCGTTGAAATTTTTCAAACAGATCCTTTATTGTATCGCTTTTCGGTCCTTTGGTTACATTAAACCTCCGTTGAAAACTTCGTCTTGTTGCAACAACATTGTGTTCTAGGCGGTGGAATTCCAACACCAGAAAAATCCTCTGTTCTAAGGAATAAACCATGTTGTCTACAGCACACTTGCACGTTGTGAACAGAACACGCTTACAGCAGAAAGACGACGTACAGAATGGCGCACCCACAGACTGCGTTGTCTTCTATGTCTTTCACATCACTTGCAGCGCCATCTGTTGTTGAAAATTGTAACTACTGTAATTTCGAAAGTTTGTCCGCCTGAAAATGTACTGTTGTCCCAAGCATATTGCAACAAACGGTGTATTTCTATCGCTGCTCGTTTAGTTTTTTATTGCCGTTTCAAATATACCGGTCATTTTTTAAACACCCTGTAATTGTGTAGGCAAGACTTCACTCAAGACACGCCACAGGATTTGTAGACCTAGTAAAAGCTTACCACAACGTATGAGGGGCGATCAAAAAGTTTCCTTTCGAAGCCCATACGGTCGACAATCGTTATGCCGGTAAGTCAGAATCACCGTGAGCACTGAAGCAATCATTCCACAGACACACAAGGTTGAAGATAGCCGTCTGGTAAAAACACCGTGTCCTGTTGCATGAAGAAGTCCTAGCTGCTTACTCCACATACTTGTCGACAGAAGTAGCAGACCATGCAAGGTCTTTTTTAAGGGACCAAAGACATGATACCCGAATGGGAAGAGATTAGTACAATAGGGTGGATGCTCAAGTGTCTCCTACAACTCTTTCGTGAGTACGTGCTTGGCTGCAATGGGGTCTCAGCTTTTGCAACAGTACTCCCCTTTCTGTGCTGCAAGCCTATACTTCCACTATCCCTCTCTCCCTTTGCCTTTCACTGCATGGTCTTCCTGGTGTAGACCCATTTTGATCTGATATATGATGCAAATTTTGGATTTCCATTTCACTTCCGGCATTCTCTACACCTTTTAATTAATAAATGCACGGTTTGACAAACCACCATCTTTCCAAATTTTTCAGAAGTGCAGATCATGCAAAGAAGGTCGTCCAGTGTGATGTCTGTTCTACCTTTGTATCTTCGCACCTTAGCACTCTTCCTTTCCAACAAGGTAGTATGCTGAAAACCAAGCAGTTTGTCATCTATTTGTGTGGGGGAAGGGGGGATTCGTCAAGTACCTGCATGGTATTAGCCTCCTGGACAGTGATTGCACAGTTGGTTCCTGACCTGAAACCGGCCAATGTATGCCAAGGAGTATGTGCCCATCATGACTGGGACACGAGAACTTCGAGCAACAGATTATTGGTTAGGTAGCCCTTGCCAAGCTAGATGGCACCCCTGGGGAGAGGCCCTGTTTGGAGTGATTCCCACCATGGACAATGACTTGCATATGAAGTCGATGAAGTTCTCTCCCACTGGTGGTCACACTTTTCCAGCAGTCTCTTCTGAAGGAAAGAACTCGTTCAGCGCAGAGAGATACGGCACAAAAATGTTTCTTTCCTTGGCTACGCCATGGGAGGAATGTCGGGCTAAGTGACAAGCAAAGAAATATTCTCCCCAGTACCTGTCTCATACAAGGATAGATGGGGATTCGTTTTCGGCCATAGAGCCTCTATTCTTTGTTGAGGCTATAAAGGAAAAGTTTGGGGAAGTTACAGCCATCTCCAAAATGAAGAGTGGGTCAATTTTCATTAGACAGCATCCCCTGCCCAGTCATGGGCGGTGCTTACTTGTGAAAAGCTGGGTAACATTCCGGTGACTTACTCTCCACAATAGTCTAAACAAGGCTCGAGGCATCATTTTCCATCATGACCTCCTCTTGCAGCCTGACGATGAGCTACGCATCAACTTGGAGAAATGTGGTATTCACTTTCTCCATCATGTCCATAGTGGGTCAGAGAGCAATAGGGTTGCTACAGGGACCTTTGAATGTGATTCGTTGCCTGAAAAGGTCGAGGTGATGGTACACGAATGTGACATTAAACAATATGTTCCCCTCCCCGCCCCACACCTTCCTTGTACTCCTCCAGCCCCCCCCCCTCTCTCCACGTCTTCAACTGTGGAGAGCACCATGCTTACCAGACCACACTGTGCTTCAGAGAGAGGACTCTGGATAAACTTATGTACGAAGAGGACAAGAAATAGGTATGCACATGTGCTTCCTGCTCACATAACGATGTCATACACTACAACTATGACGACATCGCCTTCTCTGACGGTGGTACTTTCCTCAATTATGCATCCTATAGTGAGCCCTCAGGATCACTCGACCGTGGGTGTCTCGTGGCTAGCGGCTCTTCTCCTGCTGCTTACCCACACACTCATTTTTGCAACAATTGCTCCCCACACAAAGGGGAGATGCGTCACCCTTGTCGGACTTCTTACGCCAGTAAGGGGTCCTTGGGATACTTACTTCCAGTGTATCTGCCAGTCTTCAACTGGATACCAGCCAAGGCTGTTGGTCGTAGGGCTTCATGACCTTCTTCACCTCCTGAAATTAATCCAGAGAAATCCTCCCAGTCATCAAAACCTGATTTAGAAGTCTTCCAAGAGAAAGGAAATTCCTGTGGCCCACAAAACATTGGATCCCAAATGTTCTGCTTCTGCACCATGACAAAGATCGTGGTGGCCCCTGAGGCTCTACATTTAACCATGCAACATGTCTCAGAAACAATGTGTTTTCATACCAAACACTCTCACCCAGTGGCAGCAGATGATCCTGGGACACAACCTGCACCCTTGGTCTATTAATGCCCTCCCAGTATACCAACAACACGATTCTCCAATGGAATTATAGCGGTTTTTTCCACGACCTAGCTGAGCTATGGCATCACTTAAGCTCCTCCCCTACCTGCTGCATTGCCCTTCAGGAAACTTGGATTCCAGCAATGCAGACCCCTGCTATTCATGGCTATCAGGGATATTTTAAGAATCGTGCCTATTATGATAGGGTGTCGGAAGGAGTTTGCACATATGTTCTAAAATCTGTGTGTAGTGAACTTGTGCCTCTTGATCCAACTTTGGAGGTTGTGGCTGTTCTGGTAATGGCATTTTTGAATTTTACCATCTATTATGTTTATCTCCCTCAAAATGATGGAGTGTCTCAGAACATATTGTCTGCATTGGTTTCTCAGCTTCCCCTACTTTCCTAACCTTGAGCGACTTCAATGACCATAACCCTTTGTGTAATGGAACCACAATCACTGCCCGGCCGCGGTGGACGAGCGGTTCTAGGCGCTTCAGCCCGGAACTGCGCGACTGCTACGGTCGCAGGTCTGAATCCTGCCTCGGGCATGGATGTGTGTGATGTCCGTAGGTTAGTTAGGTTTAAGTAGTTCTAAGTTCTAGGGGACTGATGACCTCAGATGCTAAGTCCCATAATGCTCAGAGCCACCACAATCACTGGCAGTGGTAAAGACTCCGAAAACTTGCTGGCGGATGTCGACTTCTGTTTCTTAAATACTAGTGTCTCCACACACTTCACGGTGGCACATGGAACTTACTTGGCCGTTAATCTTTCTTTTTGTAGCTATAGTCTTGTCCCATCCATCAACTGGAGCGTCCACAATAACCTTTGTGGTAGCGACCACTACCCGACCTTCCTGTTCCTCTCTCAACATCACTGCCCTGGGCACCTGGCTAGATGGGCTCTCCACAATGCCACTTGGGATTATTTCACCTTCACTGTAGTTCTGAGCTCGCTGCTAAATGGAGGCATTGGCGATGCTGTCCAGTATGCAGCAAACTCAACAATGCTCTATTCTTCGAGATCCCCCCATCAGAAGGTAGTGCCCTGGTGGACCTTGGAAGCCACTGAGGCCATTATAGATCATAGGCGGGCTCTCCAATGCCATAAACTGCATCCATCAGTCAAGCACCTCATTGTCTTTAAATGGCTCTGTGCCCAAGTGCACTACTTATTAAAATGACAGAAGCAAGAACGCTGGGAACAGTACGTTTCAACCATTGGACCATGTACACCTCCTTTGCGGGTTTAAGCGAGAATCGGCTGCCTCTACAGATACCAGTTCCCTGCAGGTGTACCTGATATTTCCTTGAATGGTGCTGTTATCAGTGACTCAGCTACCATAGTTAAACATTTTACTCTGCATTATGCCTGAGGTTCTACATCTGAGAACTATCAACCTGCCTTTCGTGTCATTAAACAGTGGATGGAGCAACTGCGCTTATCTTTCACTACACACCACCTGAAGCCCTGTAACGCTCTATTTGGTAAGTGAGAATTCTTCAGTTCCTAGCTTTTTGCCATGATACTGCCCCACGACCAGACTGCATCTTGAAACAAATCCTCAAACACCTACCGGCAGATTGTCAGCGTCATCTCCTTTCCATCTTTAACCCTATCTGGAGTTAAGGTGTGCTCTCAACTGTATGGCAGTAGAGCGTCATCGACCCAGTACTGAAACTGTGTAAGGATCCACTAGAGATGGACAGGCATCGCCCAATTACTCCCACAAATGTCCTCTGTAAGTTGCGTGAATGCATGGTGAGCTGGCGTCTGTGTTGGCTCCTTGTCTTTCGAGGCCTTCTGGCTCCATCCCAGGCACTGTTCCATTGCTGACAATTTGGTTTGCCTGGAGTGTGCCATCCATACAGCTTTGACCAACGTCAACACCTTATTTCTGTTTTCTTCGACGTACAAAATGCTTACGTCATCATGTGGTATTACCACATCCTCACTACCTTAGGTGATAAGGGTCTCCAGTTCTCATTTCCGATTTTTGTGCAGAGCTTCTTTTCACACCATGCTTTCCATGTTAGAGTTGGTGCTTCTCACAATACCCCTCCTCCCCCCCCCCTCCCCCCAATATCCAAGAGAATTGGGTCCTGCAGGATTTTGTAATAACTGTCCCTCTCTTTCTCGCTGCCATCAACAGTCTAGAAACAGCTATGGGATCTTCAATATCACTCTCCTATTATGCCGATGATTCTTGATTTTACTATTGGTCCTCTAGTGTGGGTGTCGTTGATAGCCAACTCCAGGGCACCATTTTAAAGGCGAAGTCATGGGCTCTTCACTTATGGCTTTCAGTTTTCCGCCACAAAGACTCTTGTCGTGCACTTCTGTCACTGTTCATCCACAACCAGAACTTTAACTGAACGAACAATTACTCACTGTGGTGGAGACTTATAACTTGTTGGGACTGATCTCTGATGCCCAGTTGCTGTGGATTCCCCATCTTCAACATCTTAAGCAAAGGTGCTGCATACACCTTAATACACTTCTCTGTCTCAGTAACACCAGCTGGGATGTAGACCACACTACCCTTCTGCAGCTTTACAAAGCCCTGATTCTGTTCCATCTTGATTATGGGTGTATGACATATGGTTTGGCATCGCTCTAGCATTTCAGTCACTGGACCCGATACACCACTGTGGGATCCGAGTTGAACCAGGAGCCTTCAGTCTAGCCCAGTGAACAGCCTGCTCACTGAGGCTAGGTCCCTCCTCTGTATATCAGGTGCCAACAACAGCTACTCAATTATGTTATACACATTTGCAGCTCTCCTAAACATCCAAACTGCAACATCCTTTTTCCCAGTAGGGAGGTCCACATCCTGCAACAGAAACTCAAAACTGGGGCCACAATTGTATTTCAGCTACAGTGTCTCTCCTCTGAACTCCAACTTCTCCCATTCTTGCCTCTTGTCAGGCAGCATCACGTACATCCCATGGCATGTACCCTGACTTCGAATCTGTCCCGATTTATCCTATGAACTGAAGGATTCAGTTTCCCCCATGTTATGTCATTACCTATTTCTAGCTGTCCTCGATGCATTTCCAGCTTTGGAAATGATATAACCTGATGGTTCAATGGTTGATGGATGAACCGGTCTTACAGGTGCATAGAATTATGCTCCGTGTCGAATGTATGCAATGTCTTCACTTCTGAATTGTTCGCCGTCAAGTGAACCCTTAGCTATGCTCATTATTGCACCAGTGAGATGCTTCTTATCTGCAGTGACTCCCTGAGCAGCCTTCACCCATTAGCTATGACTATCCAGGATCTTCTTTCTGACCTCCATCGAGCTGGATGGCCAGTCGTGTTGACATGTTGGGATTTGAGGGAATGAGCAAGTCAATCACTTGGCAAAGTTGGCTATGAAGATGCCAGTTTTGTAAATATAGGTCTTAGAGCTTCACCTTTGGTCGGCTCTGTGCCATCTGTTGTTGGGTATCTGGAACTCAGAATGATTCGCACTGCAGTCCACAAACAGAAGGCAATAAAGAAGACCACGACGAACTGGCAGTCTTCCCTCCACGCTTCTCGCAGGCAATCCACTGTTCTTTGTCCGCTACACACTGGCCAAATTTTGCTGACGCACAGCCACTCCTTCTGAAATTAGATCCGATCTAAGTGCCAATGATATCGCTCAAGCATCTGCTTACGGATAACTTGGGACTGGGTGCATGACATAATATCAACAGTATTAGTATAATACTATTGACTGTATTAAAGTCAACATCAGATTTTTCGTAGATGACGCAGTGTCCATGATAAAGTATTGTCTGATAAAATCTGCACAAATATTCAGTCTGAACTCGATAAGCTATGAAACTGGTGCAAAGACTGGAATTTGCTTTAAATTTTCAGTATGGTAGTCTGGAAGAAATGCTGCAGCACTCCTTAGAGTCAACTGTTGAATGGAAATCGCAGACTACTGCGGGACAGATCTATGCTAAACCACTGTTTGAAGTCCTGCGTGATTTTCTGTGAGCTTGCAGGAAATGATGTTCGACGAAGGAAGCGAAATAAATGCTGTTGTAATTTATGGAGAGGAAGCCGTATCCACAAAAGCTTAATGAACATTGTAATCAGAAGTTTAATCACTCTTCATTACAAACCATTTTGAGTAAATACTGCCCGGTTGTTCCGCAGAGTATCTGAATAATTAAACGACCCACAATCTGTACATTATTTATGATAATAGCAGCATGACGTACTTAATTATACAATATCGATTTATTAGCGAATAATTAACGCCGCCGAGGGGATACCAAGTAACACGATCGTGTATTTAACGCCGAAGGATCGACAGCTATCAGGAAATTAGTTTCGCTGTGAAGATACTAAATACTCCCTCGTGCTACACGTCTTTGTTCGCAAAAGGAAGACAGTTCAGCACGTGTTTCTGAAGAAACATAGAATATGAGTAACTATCACGTAAGTAGTGTGCAACAAGATGGGAGTTCGAGTCGGGCTGAAAGCATGCTTGGATAGCCGAAGCAGTTAAGGCCCCCGCTTGCGTAAAGTAGGTAATCCACTTTCGAAACTCTTTGCACTTGTTGCCACTGAATTCATTTCAACGTTCAATTGCGGCCGATGTCAGAATTAATTTCATTTCATCACGAATTTAAGTGTTACGAAGTTTTCCTGAACGTATGTGTGGAGTGTAGCCTTCTATGAAAGTCAAACTTGGACGATAATTGTTTCAGACAAGAAGAGAAAAAAATATTTGCAGTTATGGTTCTACAGAATAAGGTTGAAAATTACATGGATACATCGAAAAACTAATGAGGTATTGAATCTAAATGGCGGATGAAGAAATTTATTTCATAACTTGACTAAAGAAAGGGATGTGTTGATGTAAGACAGAGGTAGAAAAATAGCCCATTTTAATGCAGTAAACAGATTCAAAGGGACGTAGTTTCTGTAGTTATGCAGAGATGAAGAGGTGTTCTGACATTTGGCTAGTTTGGAGACCTGTATGAAACCACTCTTAGGACAGAAGATCACAACAACAACAAAACATACGTTCACAAATCATGAAAAATGGTTTCCTGTTTCCTGCAGAAACTATTTCTTTATGTCATCTATTTTAAGCTATAATAAGTCACCGTCGCTACCTCAGAAATGGCTTTAACACTTAACTGTAGGCATCAAAAGTAGTTACACTCGTGGGTTTAAGTGGTAATTAAATTGAAGCATGCATTATTTTTAGATTTTTTAAAGCTTTGGTCTGCCGGCCGAACTTAGACACCCAGACAGGGTCGTCCGGGGCGTATCACGTACTGCACGAGTACACCATGTGCCGTGGTGCAGAGCAAAGAAGATACAGCAGAGTCCAGAGCCGTCGGTCATGGAGAACCTCTGCTGGGCTTCTGCCATTCAGCAGGGTGGTCCGGTAGGTACTGAGAAACAGAGACAATGCTGAGTCGACGGACGAGTCCCAAAGCATTTTTTTAATATAAAAGTGTGCACCATTCATTCCGCCTCCCCATTCGACTGCGTGCAGAATGGTGTTGACGTGGTGTGGGTAATACCATTCCGGGCGAAGAAATTATGAAGCAACACTGAACTGTGACTTTCCGTGCTTTCCCGACAGGTATGTTGCAAATATGCCTCTCGACTATGTCGCCTGATCGTATTGTGTAACTAGCACAATATTTCATCGATGTAGCTGCTCGACATCATCAGGTGGTGGTGGTAGCTGCTGCTATTGCTGCTGCAAGGCGCGACTGATGATAATCGCGAGGTTCAAAAATGGCTCTGAGCATTATGGGACTTAACATTTGAGGCCATCAGTCCCCTAGAGTTACAAGGGAACCTCCCCATCGCATCCCCCTCACATTTAGTTATAAGTTGGCACAGTGGATAGGCCTTGAAAAACTAAACACAGATCAATCCAGAAAACAGGAAGAACATGTGTGGAACTATGGAAAAATAAGCAAAATATACGAACTGAGTAGTCCATGGGCAAGATAGGCAACATCAAGGATAATGTGAGCTCAGGAGCGCCATGGTCCCGTGGTCAGCGTGAGTAGCTGCCGAACGACAGGGCCCGGGTTCAGGTCTTCCCTCGAGTGAAAAGTTAAATTTCTTTATTTTCGCGAAGTTATGATGTGTCCGTTTGTTCATTGACGTCTCTGTTCACTGTAATAAGTTTAGTGTCTGTGTTTTGCAACCGCACCGCAAAACCGTGCGATTAGTAGATGAAAGGACGTGCCTCTGCAATGGGAACCGAAAACATTTGGTCGCAAGGTCATAGGTCAACAGATTCCTCCACAGGAAAACACGTCTGATGTATTCTATACGACACTGGTGACGGCATGTGCGCCACATGACAGGAATATGTTATCGACCCACCTATCTTGTACACTTGGGGAATAGGTAAAAAGATTCTTCTGCCTTGCCCGATTTAGGTTTTCTTGTGGATGTGATAATCACTCCCAAAAAAGTGATGAAAACGTAAGAGTTTGTCACATAAACTGCAACAAATGAATGCAATAGTTTCACAGTCGCACAGTTTTCCCTGTGCTCTGTCAAAACATATGTTTTTAACGTTTTCAAATTTTTCCGTGTGTAGCCCGTCAAATCCTGCATATGTCCAAGCAAATCTGAACATGTCCTGGAATTTTGGAGAGCGAAGTTGATTATGTGTGAGTGCCTGAACTTTGATAATTGTCTGAAAATAAAAAATTAAACTTTTCGCTTGAGGGAAGACTTGAACCAAGGACCTCTCGTTCGGCAGCTGTTCACGCTAACCAGGGAACCACGGCGCTGCTGAGCTCAAATTGTCTTGATGTTGCCTATCTTCCGCATAGATTATTCAGTTTGTATATTTTGCTTATGTTTTTCATAGTTCCACACAACTTCTTCCTGTTTTCTCAATTGATCTGTGTTTAGTTTTTCAAGGCCTATCCACTGTGCCAATTTATAACTAAATCTGAGGGGGGGGGGGGGGGTGTGATAGGGAGGTTATCTTGTTAGAACTGCTTAAACCTAACCAACCTAAGGACATCACACACACCCATGCCCGAGGCAGGATTCGAACCTGCGACCGTAGCAGCAGTGCGGTTCCGGACTGAAGCACCTAGAACCGCTCGGCCACAACGGCCGGCTAACCGCACGGGTTACGTAATAAGAGAGGTAGACTGCTGCGCACAATGGAGTGTTTATTGAGACGCCACAGCGCGATTATCATCAGTCGCGCCTTGCAGCAGTGGCAGCAGCAGCAGCAGCTACCACCACCACCTGATGATGCCGAGCAGTTGCATCGATGAAATATTGTGCGAGTTACACAATACGATCCGGCGGCAAACCCGAGAAGCGTATTTGCAGCTGAAGTGAACTGATTGCTATTATCGGAGACAATCGTCTGGGGCAACCCTTCGATCGCAAGAGCGTAGATAACAACTCACACAGTCGCTTATGACACAGCGGAGCACATCCACATGACATGTGAATCAATGCACAGTGCATCAACCGATATTACAGAAGGAGCCCATAAAGTCGATGTTGATGCTATTCCATGGCTGACTTGGCGTGGGACATGGAAAGAAACTTCATGGCGGTGCTGTCTGCTGCTCAGAACAATGTTGACACTCGTGGATAATCTCCCCAATCGTCGTCCGTCCCGATAGCTGAATGGTCAGCGTGACGGACTGCCCGGGTTCGATTCTCGGCTGTGTCGAGGATTTTCTCCGCTCAGGGACAGGGTGTTGTGTTGTCTTCATCATCATTTCATCCCCATCCAGCGCGCAAGTCGCCCAATGTGGCGTCGAATGTAAAAAGACCTGCAACAAGGCGGCCGCACCTGCCCCGTAAGGGACCTTCCGGCCAATGACGCCAAACGCTCATTTCCGTTTCCATTTCTAAATCGTCTAATCAACGCCCAGCTGGCAGACTTAACACGACGTAAGTACCTTCATGGGGGGTCATACTCCAGTGGCGATTGGATAGGAGAGCAAGACCCGAGGGATGTAGGATCATCAGTCAGTGCGAATAGGAGTGTGCTGTCCACTACCACCCTCTGATGGCAGAGAAGGAAATAACTGCAATGTTGACCAGACCCCTCGGCAATGAGTTGCTCGAGCCATCCATTACAAATAAAATGAATTACTTAATGGGACGTGAGATCTTGCGGTGTAGCTTGCACTATGCGATGAGTCATTACCAGAAGTCTATCCACTGCGGGCTGCAAGCGATCATCAACCCGAAAACAGATAACTGCGGCTTTGTCGAAGGCTGCGTCAGGTCCCATGGGCGAACACGAAAACGCGTCTACAATAGCATGCTGTACTGTCGATCAGTAATGAATCTCACAGTCATATGTACTCAAAAATAAAGCCCAACACTGCAATTGTTGAGTTCGTCCTGTTGAGAAGCTGCAGACGAAGGCCAAAAAAGGCTACAAGTGGCTTTCGTTGGTGGTGAGATGGAATTTGTTGCCATGCAGGAAAAAAGTGGAACAGGTGGACCACTTACATGATTCCCAAAGCTTCCTTTTCTATTTAACAAAGAGGCAACCTGGTCATCTGAGTTTTGTGATATTTTATATTTGTGGTACATGAAGTTCGGGACTGAACTAATAATCTTTCAAAGCAGTTTGATGCAACCCTCGAAAGTTTCGGGAAAATCAACTTGGAAAATGTCCAGGGAACTTTAATTCACTAAAGTTAAAGCGATTTTTGATGGTGGGCCACATAGCTTATTCAGTAGTGTCGGAGAATTGTAATCAGATAATTAGTTGATTTCTGGTTAAAATCTTTGTTTTGTTTTATTGTTTCCGTTCAGTTCAAATACTTAAATCATTTAACTACATTTTTCATGAAATACATGCTAATTAACACATATCTAATCATTTTTATGAAAAATGCACATCTTGCTTCTAATTATACATCGTACACACTGCAAATACAAATTCTTCACTATGGACGTTTTATGAAAGATTGTTAACAAACATTGTTTAAATTTTTAAAGATCACAAATTTTCAACTAACTTTTATAAAGTGAAATATCTGTAACTAAGAATTTATGTTTGTAACGAAAACATAAATTTTGTATACAATGTGTAGTTAGAAACAAGAAGAAATGCATTTTTCATAAAAAAGTAACAATGAGATATGTGTTAATTAGCATATATTTGACGAATTTTATATTTAAGTTATGTATATATCCGAATGGAACGAAAAATATGTAATGAGAAACAGATTATAGCGACATTTGAACCACCGATCCATTGGTTACCTGGTTACCATTCTTTAGTTAGTTAAATTTCCTTGGAAATCTACAACGTCGATTTTTTCTAGAACTTTTGAGAGCTGAATCGAACTGCTTTGGTTACTGATATTTGCATTCTGAACTTCACGTACTATAGACATAAAAAATTACAAGCATCCTGTTGCTCGGTGGTCTCCTTGTGAGAAAAATTTCGTCGAGTGTCTTTCAGCGTCTTGGGCTCATAGGCGATAGGCCATTCAGAGCAGTCAGCATTTCAGTGAAACAACACTGCCCCATCCCCATACTGGCAGAAATCTGTAGCAGCAATGCTCCCTCCTACCATCACCTCACTCTCTTCTGGTTCGACTCCAAGCTCCTCCGCCATAGCCTCAGTTCACCTGGTGCGCACACTCTGGCCAAAGATATGCCAACTCGAAAGCCTCAAGCCGGACGCGATCTATCGAATTGCTGCACGGCTCAAACACTTACATGGCTCCACTGCAGGTGACCACGACACGCTAATCGCCAGATATGGCAGACGTAGTAGAAGTACTACTGACCCAGATGGATGGTTAAGCATGCAAACTGTCTCCTTGCAAATTATATAAGTTTTCTGAAAATGTAAACTTCTTTAATTCATTATCTTACACTTTGTCCTGCAACTTCCAATTTCACTATGCTTATTTGCGTCCATATTTAAATCTTTAAACTTTTTTTCACGGGGATATGCATTTCTTACACTCAAGTAGCATATGCCCAGGGCTTACATAGTCCAGAGTGACTCACTAGTGGCCGAGCGGTTCTAGGCACTTCAGTCTGGAACCGCGAGACTTCTACGGTCGCAGGTTCGAGTCCTCCTCGGGCATGGATGTGTGTGATATCCTTAGTTAGGTTTAAGTAGATTGAGAGGTGGCATGCCTTTAGGATGCACACAGTGACTTGCCCCTCTCATATTTATATCTTACTCTGAGTAATTCCATTTGGGGACGTATAACCGAGTATGGTCATTACAAGGCTAGTATTGAGGACTCAGAAGATATGAATATTTTCCTCTCTAAGTTGCTAATCCTTCACAAGTGGACTTCCCACGCACCGTCTTTCGTCACCCGGGTGGTCTGGTGACAGGCGGGTTCTGCTGATCTTGAAAGGGTTATGCTGACGGGTGTGAGGGAGTCGAGTGGATGCTTTCCAGATGCCGACATTGTCATAAGACCGGGGGCGACACGCCCGCAGGGGCCTGAAGGAGCGGCTGGGACTAGATATTCCGTTACTTCGCAGAAACTTAGTGAAAACACTTTCTGACGGGCTACCAGCGAGGCGTGGGAATGACTTGTGTTCCCATTCAGTATCGGCGGGCAAATTCCCGCGTTTTCTGCAAAATCATAACTGTGATTAGCTTGCCCACGGGATAGCTCCGTGACGTAGCAAAATCGGCGCAGAAATTTGCGCCAAGTGTCTCCATTCGTAGAATAGTATTGCTTCGGCAATAGAGTGAAATTTTCCACCGGTTTTCGAGTTGCTGATTGGCACGTTCAACCATGGACCCTGTGGTGGGGGCGGTAATGTTCTGTGTTCGGGTTGTACAGGTGCTCTTGGTGGAGTCGAGTCTCGCCTTTCGGACGAGGTAGGTTACAAAACTGAGCTCTCGCTGCTCTGGACAGCCTGCCTTCCGTTGGCTGTCTAATACACATTCGTTTAATTGTAACTGTTTGACGAAGTTGCTGAAGTTTCGACCTCAACGTAACTTTCCGAGTACAGTTGGCAATTGAGCGTTCTGCGTTCAAGCGGCCTATGTTGTCTGTCTTGAGCAGTTTTGGCTAAAGTTCACTGTATCGTAGATACTGTGTGACTTCGATTGTTAAAATTAATCACTGTACCGTTAGTGATTGTGCGGCGAACCTTCTTCGTCTCCCTCAGAGGCGCATTTGAATTGCTAGGAAGTCTTTAGTCTGGAACAACCAGACCAGGATAATTTGTTTCGGGCTATACTCGCGACATTATCATCACCACGACGGGACGTCGAAGCAACCAGCCATCGCCTCCGGTACGCCAGATCGTGTCCTCGCAGTTGAGAAGACAGCTTGGTAATGTATGTCCACAGCACCGGCAGATTAGGGAATTTTGCTATGTGATGATCAGAGCTCAGTAGAGCGCGCCTGTTCCCGTCTTTTCTAATGTGGTTCTGTCTTGGTTGTTCATTGTCTGAGTTCTCTCTACTGTAACAGTAATTAATGTTGGGTTGGCTGGGTGTTTCTCTTAAGATTGGAGTTGCAAGGAATTGGCTCCACATACCACTTGGTCATAAATGTCACAAGCTAGTTTATGGACAACTTCACTTTAACAGCAATTATTTTAGTATCCAATTTGACGTATTGTAAATGTTAAATGTGTTTTGTTTGTTATTTTGAGTTTAGTCATAGTAAATCAAATTGTTATTTTGGACAGAACTTCCATTCTGCAGATCGATAGAGCAACCCTTTCATTTCTCACTGAATTAATGAAACTTCCCTGTATCAAATTAATTTCTATCAAATTAAATTATTGCAGGTACCAAACTCTTTTCTACTCGACTTGCAGGGTCGATTACAGTCAGTTCGCGTTTCTTCTTAATCCATGTGCAACAGCAAATGTCGGAGTTAGAAAAGGGGGGCTTAGAGCATCATTTTCATACGAAGATTCTAGAAGAATTTAGTGTTAAATACATTACTAGCCCTGGCGCCTCGCAAGTTCTAAGTTCTAGGGGAATGACGACCTCAGATGTTAAGTCCCATAGTGCTCAGAGCCATTTGAACCATTTTGACTCACCAGCATTTGTTGCTTTGCAAGAGATTCAGCAGTCTAGGTAAGTTGACGCTGATATAGTTCTCCAAGGTACCTTGCTTCTGAGACAACGTAATTGCAATTCATCACATTCACCACACAGCGTTATGTTTTCAGGTTACAGGCAGTAGGTGCAAGAGACGATAAAAAGATTGGTCCTTCCGCTAATCAGACGTTTCAGCTGCGATTTAATATAGTCTGAGGTCACAGAGCATGCAGTTTTCCGTTCATGAACATGTTAAACATTCAGTTGTGTTATTTCCAAGATCTTCTCCCCCTTTTTCGTTGCGCAACCTTTCCTAATAGCTAATTTACACTGAGGTGGCAGAAATCATGGGACACCTCCTTTTGCCTGGCGTGGTACAGCAACTCGAGGTGGCATGGACTCAACAAATCGGAAGTCCCCTGCAGACGTATCGAGCCGTGCTGCCTCTACAGTCGTCCATAATTGTGAAAGTGTTGCCGGTGTAAGAGTTTTGCCGTTGTAGTATTTCGTGCACGAACTGACCAGTCTATTATGCCCCATAAATGTTCGATGGTACTCATGTCGGGCGATCTGGATTGCCAGATCATTCACTCAAATTGTCCGGAATGTTCTTGAAACCAATTGCGAACAAATGTGGCCCGGTGACAGGGCACATTGTCATACACAAGATTTCCATCTTTTAATAGCTGAAATGGTCTCCAAGTAGCCGAAAACAACCATTTTCCAGTCAATGATCTGTTCAGTTGGGCCAGAGGACCCAATCCATTCCATATAAGCACAGCCTACACCATTATGGAGACAAAACCAGTTTGCACAGTGCCTTGTTGGCAACCTAGTTCAAATGGCTCTGAGCACTATGGGACTTAACATGTGAAGTCATCAGTCCGCTAGAACTTAGAAATACTTAAACCCAACTAACCTAAGGACATCACACAGATCCATGCCCGAGGCAGGATTCGAACCTGCGACTGTAGCGGTCGCTCGGTTCCAGACTGAAGCGCCTAGAACCGCTCGGCCACACCGGCCGGCTGTTGGCAATCTAGGTCAATCACTTCTTGGGGTCTGCGCCGCAGTCGAATCCTACCGTCGGCCCTTACCGATTGAAACCGGGTCTCGTCTGCGGAAGCCACGGTTTTCCAGTTGTCTAGGGTCCAACCGATATGGTCTCGAGCCAAGGAGAGGCGATGCAGGCGACGCCGTGCTGTCAGCAAAAGCACTCGCGTCGGTCATCTGCTGCCATAGCTCATTAACGAGAAATTTCACCACACTGCCGTACGCCCCACATTCATTTTCGGCAGTTATTTCACGCAGTGTTGCTTGTCTGTTAGCACTGACAACTCTACGCAAACGTTTACGCTGTCAGTCGTTAAGCGAAGGCCCTCGACCACTGCGTTGTTCGTGGTAAGAGGTAATGCGTGAAATCTGGTACTCTCGGCATACTCTTGACACTGTGGTTCTCAGAATACTGATTTCCCAAACGATTTCCGAAATGGACTGTCCCATGCGTTTAGCTCCAGCTACCATTCTGCTTTCGGAGGCTGTTACTTCCCCTCACTTCGGAAACCTTTTCACATGAATCAGCAGAGCATGAATGAGAGCTCCAACAATACACTGCGCTTTTCTATCTTGTGTACGCAATACAATCGTGATCTGTGGATTTGCATATCGATACTGCATGACATCTCTCACCGCAAAGCAATGTCATACCGCGTTATCAGCGGGTCATATTCACTGTCTAGAGATACATTTCAGGTCACAAACTGTATTTATCTTGTGAAGAACACTCGTAAGTATTTTCAAAAGGAGTGGCAGCTTGCACGGTGTAGGGCTGCCTAAAGTACCTGGTGAGACGGGTTGGAGCAGGTCGAGGCGGCCGCAACACGGACTGCTGTTCACGGCCAAGGCCGCCGTGGATGGGGGTGCGTTACTCTTAATACGGCCGGCCCGAGCAGCTGCGGCTATAAATATTTATTAACGAGCGCGAAATCGTGACGGGCAGTCACGAGGCGAGCGGAAAGCGGCGGCCAATCGCCCACCAGTGCGCGGCAAGTGGCTCACGTAGTAGCAGACTGCTGTGGAACACTGCGCTAGGTATGGCGGTTATCGCTGAAACATTTGTTTTTCGGTTTCATCGGTTCTTTTTCTGTGCAGTTTTACCTTACTGTTAAAACCGCTCAAAATGACCGGTTTCTGGAATAACCGCTTTCCGGTTTTTTGTTGCTATTACTTCCAGTAATAAAGCTCGACTTCGAACAAAGATTGAATTACAATGAAGCGCCAAAGAAATTGGTATAGGCATGCATATTAAAATACAGAGATATGTAAACAAGCAGAAGACGATGCTGCTGTCGGCAACGCCTATATAAGACAACAAGTGTCTGGAGCAGTTTTTAGATTGCTTACTGCTGCTACAATGGCAGGTTATCAAAATTTAAGAGAGTCTGAACGTGGTGTTACAGTCGGCGCACGAGCGATGGAACACAGCATCGCCGAGGTAGCGATGAAGTGGGGATTTTGCCGGACGACCATTTCACGAGCCATTTACCGAGGAGTCAAGCAGTATATTGCTCCCTCCTACGTATATCTCGCGAAGAGACCATGAGGATAAAATCAGAGAGATTAGAGCCCACACAGAGGCATACCAACAATCCTTTTATCCACGAACAATACGAGACTGGAATAGAAGGGAGAACCGATAGAGGTACTCAAGGTACCGTCCGCCACACATGGTCAGGTGGCTTGCGGAGTATGGATGTAGATGTGGATGTAGAGTGTACCAAGAATATCACGAATCCGGTAAAACATCAAATCTCCGACATTTCTGGAGCCGGAAAAATATCCCACAAGAACGGGACCAACGAAAACTGAAGAGAATCGTTCAACGTGACAGAAGTGCAACCCTTCCGCAAATTGCTGCATATTTAAATGGTAGGCGATCAACAAGTGTCAATGTGCGAACCATTCAACGATATAACATTGATATGGGCTCTCGAAGCCGAAGGCCCACTCTTGTGCCCTTGATGACTGCACGACACAAAGCCTTACGCCTCGCCTGGGACCGTGAACACCGACATTGGACTGTTGATTGGAAACATGTTGCCTGGTCAGACGAGTCTCACTTCAAATTGTATCGAGTGGATGGAAGTGTACGCATATGGAGACGATCTCATGAATCCATGGCCCCTGCATGTCAACAGAGGGCTGTTCAAGCTGGTGGAGGATCTGTAATGGTGTGTGACGTGTACAGTTGGAGTGATATAGGAACTCTGATACGTCTAGATGTGACTCTGACAGATGACACGTACGTAAACATCCTGTCTGATCACCCGCATCCATTCATGTCCATTGTGCATTCCGACGGACTTGGCCTATTCCAGCAGGACAATGCGACACCACACACGTCCAGAATTGCTACAGAGTAGTTCCAAGAACACTTTTCTAAATTTAAACACTTCCACTGGCTACCAAACTCCCCAGACATGATCACTATTGAGCACATTTGGGATGTCTTGCAACGTGCTGTTCAGAAGAGATCTCCACCCCCTCGTACTTTTACGGATTTATGGACAGCCCTGCAGTATTCATGGTGTCAATTCCGTCCAGAACTACTTCATAAATAAGTAGAGTCCATGTCATATCGTGTTACGGCACTCCTGCGTGCTCGCGGAGGCCCAGTTTCTTTGGCTCTTCAGCGTATTCTAATGAAGGTCAAGGAGGAGGAGATCACGATCGACATGGAGTTGAGGCTGCGGCAAAAATTGGTGCGGAGGTGAAGGTGGCTCGGTGACAGCGGTAGCGAGAAGTCACAAGTGGATGACTTCCCTGCATCTTCACGTTTGATGGTAACAATCTTTCACCCTGAAGCAAAAACAAAATTAAGGATTCAGTTATCATTCCAAGTTTACAGTATGTCAATAAAGTTGAAGGTATATCAATCAACTTTACCTTCTCTTCCATAGACATGACGGATGTTTTATCCTTATACGACGTCACAGATTTGTTGTGCTTCCTCCGGTTTTTAATACTTTAAAGCAAATGTAACATTTTACTTCACTGCTACCTCACTTTGTAAAATACTTCAAAGCAAGGGATGGTACCATTCTGGAATCCAGCCAATGTCAGAGGACGACAGAGGGAAACTACCGTATCTCTCGCCCGCCGCAAAGTTCCAAGCGACTGAAAAAAGCCCAGGTGACTCCTATACACAAGAATGGCAAAAGAGCGGACCCGCAAAATTACAGGCCAATCAATATCCCTAACATCGGTCCGCTACAGAATTCTTGAACATATTCTCAGAATACAATAAATTTCCTCGAGACGAAAGAGCTGCTGTCTACATATCAGCAATGATACAGAAACCTTGCTCTTTTCTCACATGATATCCTGAGAACCACGGATGAAGGGCAACAGGCAGATTCCATATTAGTACATTCCCGGAAAGTGCTTGAAACAGTGCCTCTCCGCAGACTGTTAACGAAGGTACGAGCATACATATGACTGAGTGGATCGAAGACTTTCCTTATTAAAACGTTATGACATATGCAGAGGCAACAGTACATTGTCCTCGACGGCGAGCAATCACCAAGGAAGAGGGTATAGTCAGGAGTGCCCCAAGGAAGTACGATAGACCGCTATTGGTCTCTATGAGCCAACGCACATGGTAAGTAGCAATGTGCAGCTACTTGTTGACTTGTTGGGAATGAAGGTGTCGTCATTGAATGATTGTAGTAGGACAGAAGATGAGTAGTCTGATGAACGGCATCTTGCAGTAAATGTAAAAAAAAAAGTAAGTTAATGTAGATGAGTAGGAAAAACAATCCCACTTGCCCGCGAAAGGCAAAGGTCCCGAGTTCGAGTCCCGGTCCGGCACACAGTTTTAATCTGCCAGGAAGTTTCATATCAGCGCACACTCCGCTGCAGAGTGAAAATCTCATTCTGGAAACATCCCCCAGGCTGTGGCTCAGCCATGTCTCCGCAGTATCCTTTCTTTCAGGAGTGCTAATTTTGCAAGGTCCGCAGGAGAGCTTCTGTAAAGTATGGAAAGTAGGAGACGAGGTACTGGCAGAAGTAAAGCTGTGAGTACGGGGCGTGAGGCGTGCTTGGGTAGCTCAGTTGGTAGAGCACTTGCCCGCGAATGGCAAAGGTCCCGAGTTCGAGTCTCGGTCCAGCACACAGTTTTAATCTGCCAAGAAGTTTCAAGTTTCAATCCCATAACATTCGAACAGAGCATTAGTAGTGTCCCGCTTGACACAGTCATGTCGATCACATATCTGAGCCTAGCATTGGAAAGCGATATGAAATGGAATGAGGTCGTAAGGACGGCAGTAAGGAAGGCGATTGGTAGACTTCATTTTACTGGGAAAATCATAGGGAACCGTGGTTCTTCTGTGAAGGAGATCATTTATAGAACACCTGTGCGATCCATTCTTGGTTACCACTCGAGAATTTGGGATCCCCACAAGGGGTTGGATTAAAGGAAGCCATCTAGGCAATACAGAGTTGTGCTGCCAGATATGTTACCGGTGGGTTCGATCAACACGCGAGTATTATGGAGATGCTACGTGAACTCAAATGGAAGTCCCTGGAGGGAAGACGACGTCTTTTTCGTGGAGAATTATTTAGGACATTTTAAGAACTGCCGCTAACGTACACTTCTTGTAAGGAGCATGGAAGTGAAAGAAATTAGGGTTCATACGGAGGCGTAAAGGCAGTCGTTTCTTTGTCGCTTACTTGCGATACAACAGGAAAGAAAGCGACTAGTAGTGGTATAAGGTAGCCTCCGCTATAAACCATACAGTCGCTTGCGGAGTATGTATGTAGATGTAGATGTTGACCAGATGCGAGCAAGTCTTGCACATTTCGCGTAGACGCACATTATCTAATTTGTCACGAGAAGCAGCAACAGGTACATTATTGTCTCTGCTGTGCCGTAGATCCTTAAGTTATGTGTTTGTTGCTAGTATCTAACTGTAGGCGTTGTTATTAAAACAGTGCTGACCGCTTTTCCCAATTTCTATAATAATCCAATATTTCAATGAAATGGAAATGTTACGAATAAACATTATTCGTTTTTAAAAACGTTTTACTCAAAACCCAAAAACAATAGTCCTGCTACTACCGGAAATTAATGCCGGGTTATTTGCCCGGTTATTAGCAGAAAATGAAAAAAAGTCTTATTATTATTGCCGAGACCAAAAAAGTACTGAAACATATCGCTTATTCACAATTAAAATACCGGCACCGGTTTTAACTGGCTGGTTTTTCCCATCCGTACATTGCCCTCTGTTTGTCGGACCTCCGAATATGTGAGAAACCGGAGAGGAAAACACGGAGGGCTTTATTATGTTGTGTTTCACTTTGGTGGCCAGAATTAAGTAGATGCATAAAATGCGAAATTAATCGATACTACAAAGAAGAAGCCTTATCGAAAACTTTTGTCAGAAGAAGGATACTGATTCGTTGTACATACTCGTATGCTAAGGTATCCAGAAGCAGTTAACTACGGCCTGCATGAAACGTCACAGCATACTGCAAGAACAGACAAAGATGGCTGTACAGTTCTTGTCAGTCGTCGTTTGGGCCACTTTTACTACCGTATATACTTGATAAAAACTTAATATTCGACAAGGGACAGATATTATTCGTCTTTTTTCAAAGTATGTTAATCTGAGTGTCTCTCGGCTTCTGCTATTCACTTCTATAGAAAGTATCTCTATGGGCACTATGTCCTCTGTCATTCTCATTATATTTACCGGCCAGTTGAATAAATAAGTTTCGTTTATGTGCAGAGAAAGGTTTAAATGTGACAAATCAATTGGAAGAATCCTGTACTATGAGCATTTAGTGCATACAAACAGTAAATGTGTATGACCCCTATAATGAAAGTAATGGCTATATATACATAAACAGTTAGATTCAAATCAGTTGCCAAGAATCAATACGAATCTCATTTCAAAATATGTATAATTAAATAATTTCCTTTGTATTATAGATCAATGAAGATACCCAGCATGAATAGGAGAAACATGTTCGGTACACAGATACAAACTGAGCTGCGAAAGACGGAATTTTTATTATCTGTATGTTAAAGCATAACTGAAGTAGTAGCTGAGGAGAAATGGTTCCAAATATTAACAATATTAAGAAAAGAGTATTTCATCGTAAGTACTCATAGCCTGACGTGAATACAATAAAACGTAGGACCTGTCCAAAATCGTATATAGGCCAATATAGGCCGGTATAAAGACCATTGCAACGTCGATAGTAGTAAAACATCTTTTTGTTATAATTCTTGCTTTTAATGTGGACATAATTTCCCATCTCAGTTACATGATTCGCACACATTTCGAAAACATTATCGCTCTTCCACGTGGATAACACTAGAAGTAGACAGATGGGGCACACTAGTTCCTTCCTGGAGTGTTGCAGGTGGGAGAGGACAGGAAGGGCACCCGACTATCCTCTACCACTCACACTGAGTCTGGTGAACTTGGCATCCGACTGTCGAGAAATATATATACTTTTTCAGAATTTTCGATAGGTATGCTATAGTTCTATAGTTCTTTGTACAAAATTTGAATAGTTCAACAGAATTTCGAGAAGGCAACAATAATAGTTGGGAAAATGTTACTCTTGTACAAAAACTTTAACTGCCAGGTTTGCGAAAAACTTAATAATCATAATGTTCTATAGCTCATAGAGATCTCTACAGAAAATACAGAAAACCAGAAAGACAGATTTGTGCAGATAATAGTTTGAGATAATTGCAATAAATAGGGAATCATTTCCTCAGTCATTTGTAGTTGGCACCCTACTTTCGAGAAATATACATTTTTTCAGTGGTCTTGATACGTGTGCTGTAGGTTTAGAGTTATATGCAAAAAAAAAAAAAAAAAAAAAAATTAATAGTTCTGTTGAAATATGCGAAAAAAACTGTGATCACAATTGTGAATGGGTGGATAGGTGTGAATTTGGCAACCAATTTTCGGGAAATACACATTCCTTCAGAGTTCTCTGTACATATGCTATAGTTCTGAGCTCTCTGTACTATATTTGAATATTCCATAAAATTTCTGGCATGTAGCCACTTACATCTCATTTCTTCTTCTAATATTTCGTCTGTGTACCGCCCAACCATCTACAGAGTGACCCGCAATGACTGACGTTCCAGCAATTCTTTTTTTCCTTTATTGTAATTTCAACTACCCTTCAGGGGCGGGTTGAGAGCAGCATAGGCGCTGTTCTGCAGCAAACAGATTTCACAATGGGACAGGATTACATTTAACACAATAAAAAGGAGAAACATGGTTGAACGTAGGTATAAGCAAGGAAGAACATAATGGGGGAAAGTATACAAAAAATTTCTATTCACACAAAAACCACACACGTTGAGAATTAAAAGACAGAGCCAGACACAAGTCGAAGTATGGCAGGAACATGAAAAGTCTCTTAACGATTGAAACAGCCATGTGATGGACGGCGCAGCACTGAAAAACCATTGATGTCAAAACTATATATAAGTCGAGGACACGATTGAAAACCACACCACTTGACGACACTTTAGAACTTCACAGAACAGAACACTGACGCAGCACACATGATGATAAATAAAATCTGGGAGGATCTGCCAGGGGAGGGGATACAAGAGAGAAGGAAGGAGGGGGCAAGGGGCGTTGCTAGGAGTGGGAGTGAAGGGGTGGGGAATGGGGTGCGGATGCACTGATGGGGGCCGGGGAGGGAAAGGACAGGAGAGGGAAACAGCTCAGGAAGGAGTGCAGAGACTCGGGGGGGGGGGGGGGGGGGGTGGAGGAAAAACTGCTCAGGGGGAAGGAGATAATGGGAAAGTGCGGCCCTAGGGAGGGGGGAAAGCAAGGCTGGGTGTTGTGTGTTGTCCTTAGGTTAGTTAGGTTTAAGTAGTTCTAAGTTCTAGGGGACTGATGACCATAGATGTTAAGTCCCACAGTGCTCAGAGCCATTTGAACCAAAGCAAGGCTGGGCTAGAGTTGTTCAAATGTTCAAATGTGTGTGAAATCTTATGGGACTTAACTATTAAGGTCATCAGTCCCTAAGTTTACACACCAGTTAACTTAAATTATCCTAAGGACAAACACACACACCCATGCTCGAGGGAGGACCCGTACCTCCGGCGGGACCAGCCACACAGTCCATTAGTGCAGCGCCATAGACCACTCGGCTAATGCCATGTGGCAGGCTACAGTTGGTAAGTAGGGTAGATGTCACGGTGAAGTTCATCATCTGGGAGGGGAGGTGCTGGAAATTGCCTTGATAATGGATATGGAGGGTGTGAGTGTGGAGAGAGGGTGGGATATAGTTATAGGGGAATGGCAACAGGCAGGGGGTGGAGAGGGAGGGGGACACCAGGGGGTGGGACAGTGTAAAGGATTCAAATTTGTTGGAGGAAAGGGAGGAGGCATTAGAAGGTATCACATGACTCTTGTCACCACTATTGCAGAGTACGTTCTCAAATGTCGCGCCACTTCATCCCCACATCTGTTACTCGTACCACAGCGAAACTGCGTTTGCAGGAAAAGCAGAGCATTTCTTCCCTTACCCTTTTGTTGGGAAACGGCCATAACGTGGGACGAAATGAGTAACTCAGTTTTGAAGTCCATTCCTATGTATGTGTAATGAAACGCAAGAAAGAACTAAATATTAGCTCTTTACTCTCTTATTAAAATTTGAATCTCTCAAGTTTAAACAGGACAGAGAGAGACTTTTGGTTTGTTTTCGTGAATAAAAAACGTTATGCAAATTCACTGAGATGGAACCATTTTTCCGTTATTGCATCATCGGCTGCAAAAAAAAAAAAAAAAGAAAGGCCACCCCGCCCAGTATTTAAGAGTGGCAAAATTTCCAGGAAAGTTCTGACTTTGGACGACAGTATTTATGTGTCGGAAATTCGACGTCAGCGGTTTTAAAAGCTTTGGCGTAGCGCCTGTGGAAATTCGATTGCGCACAGTACTTACATTAATTTCCGCTATATCCTACAGTACCAGTACGCCGCAGGGCAATATTGATTTTGAGATCGGCCTCTGTTCTGGTTTGAGTTTTGTGGCATCGCTGCTTTTTTCTCATCTACTAATGCCATTTGCTTCTCCGACTCCATTCACATCACAGCACAAAGGCGTGTATTTATATGTCCCACATAGGGTTTGTAGTAATCCGACTTCTTTATAAATTAAGAGATTAAAAACACATATTTAATTGGAATGAAAAGAAATTTAATTGCACCGTACGAAAAAAACATTTTATTCAAACGTAGACATGAAAACACCTTATTATTAACTGGGAATTAAATGTTCATTGGTTGATTTTTCATTTGCATCGCCCTCATACAGCATGTAATGTAACTTGTTTTTCGATCAATTATCTATTGTTGGAATCTTCTACATATGCAGAAAAAAGGCGAACTATTCAAAACATTTACCTTGCCAGTCATCAAACCCTTTCACAAATTTTTTTCTTCTGGTCTTCAACCTTTTTGACCCAATACAGATTCTCAGTGATCCAGTAATGCATATTTCTCACATATGATTTTTGTTTTTATTTGTAAAAGTTACATCAACAGTACAGAGGATTTTTTTTGAAGAAAGAACTATTACTTTGATTATACATGAGAATTAGAACTCCATTTGCATTCTGCACTTTCGATGGTTAATCTGCTGTGAAGCGACACATCACGTTGTTGGAGACTGAGGTATGAGTAACACTTGACTGCCTTCTTCCAGAGGCATTCACATTTTCTTCTGGAGCTAACATGCAGGCTACACAGATCCCTAAGAGAAAGTAGAATAAAGTCAAGTGTATGACTTGGCATGTGAGATATATAAGGCAGGTGAAATATCCTGAACCTTCAAGAAGAATGTAATAATTCCCGTTCCAAAGAACACATGTGCTACGAGGTGTGAGTATTACAGAATTATCAGTTTTATGAACCATAGGCGCAAAGTAGTGGGAAATATTGACAGAAGAATGGAAAAAAAATAGTAGAAGCTGACCTCAGAGTGGATCAGATTGGGTACAGAGAAAGGAAGGAACACTTCAGGTAAACTTACACTATGACTTATCTTAGAAGGAAAACTGAAGAAAGGCAAGCATATGTTTATACCATTTATACATGGTGTCTCTCCTAAGACACCTCACACGCATTTTCGCTGATGTTTCAGTAGATATTTCAAATTTCCTTTGTGCAATGTGTAACTGGAGTCAGCCCAAACAAATACTGCTTATCTCGTCTTTCATGTGAGGTCCAGTGTCAATAGAAAGTGTCACTTTGTTTCCCATTACGAGCAAAATGATCTTTTAAGCGGAACTTTACTTGCCCATTTGATTGTGCAGTACCAAATTAGCCTAGCGCGGTCTTGGTTTTATCGATCTGTGATAACAGGTACAGTAAGACAAGAAGAATAAGCAGTATTCTGGCAGCGAACTGAACAGCATAGCTGCATGGCAGTAGCAGTCAGCGTGGGCCAGGGTGGTGCTCTTGCTGCTGGAGTACAAGTACCTCCATTCAGCACTCCGCAGGGAGCCGCGTCGTGGTGGCCCACGCTCGCCCTTCCATTCAGTGGTAGGTCCCTCAGGACCTTGGAGTGGGACGTGGTGGCGAAAGTGCTCATGTGGTGGCAGGGCATCAGCCCTTTTGTTGACAGCTCATGAGGTGAAGGCTCACGTAGCCTGATGATGTCATGTCTACCAGCTACCCTGCGGTCGCTACGTGGGCCACTGCTCCCTGGAGAGAGATGCATCCCCTCTGTCTCACAGGGCTGGTGGACGAACTTGACTGTTCTGTCTGCTTGATGCCCTGTTTGCCCAGCTACTACAGCCGCTCTGGTGTCAGAGACCTCTCCAAATCTTGATACGTCATCATCAACTCAGCTCCCATAGTCTGCACAATGCTTACATGGAGACTTAGAGCCGTGTTTTTACAGATATGTTTACAGCATAAATGCAGATAGAATTATAATGAAATTGTAAAGGATTGCTTCACATGATTACTTCAAGAATACAAAAAAAAATTTTATAGAGCTCTTTTGACAAAAATAAAATTTTATTCTATTCTACACTTCTTATTTGATTATATTACACCAATAATTTTAAATGATCAGTTTTCTGTATCTAAAACTTTATAATCTTGAGTAGCGGTGTGGTGCTGTAATGTATGATAAAGTTGTGCTAATTTCCCACAACCTTTCATGCACTCAAAGCACTAAGCCTGCTTAGACAATGCATTCACTTGAGTCATTCTCAGTCCATCTAAGTCAACTACTTATTCATGCAACCCAGCTACTATAAAAGATATACGAACTACTAGACTTTCCATCACTTCTTTCTCATTATGGTGGCACTAACGCTGATGTATGGTGTGAATCTTGATGAGTGCCGATGTCACCAGTCTGCTCTCTCTCTCTCTCTCCCCTATGTGCCAAAACAACCTCTGCGAAATTCTCTTTTTGCTAAAACTGACAGAAAATTTTCTCAGGTCGGTTTACAAATTTTCGACCCTAGCTCCTGAAACAAACATAAAAAGGTACAAGGTATTATCAACATTTGACTGCAAAGCTACATTTCTGCCGTTCTTCACTTTTGCACAAATTCATGGTGTGCCTCGCTCACTCTGCAAAAGCATACCCAAGTGACTCACACATTCTGTACTCACACAACAAGTACAAACTACACTCCTGGAAATGGAAAAAAGAACACATTGACACCGGTGTGTCAGACCCACCATACTTGCTCCGGACACTGCGAGAGGGCTGTACAAGCAATGATCACACGCACGGCACAGCGGACACACCAGGAACCGCGGTGTTGGCCGTCGAATGGCGCTAGCTGCGCAGCATTTGTGCACCGCCGCCGTCAGTGTCAGCCAGTTTGCCGTGGCATACGGAGCTCCATCGCAGTCTTTAACACTGGTAGCATGCCGCGACAGCGTGGACGTGAACCGTATGTGCAGTTGACGGACTTTGAGCGAGGGCGTATAGTGGGCATGCGGGAGGCCGGGTGGACGTACCGCCGAATTGCTCAACACGTGGGGCGTGAGGTCTCCACAGTACATCGATGTTGTCGCCAGTGGTCGGCGGAAGGTGCACGTGTCCGTCGACCTGGGACCGGACCGCAGCGACGCACGGATGCACGCCAAGACCGTAGGATCCTACGCAGTGCCGTAGGGGACCGCACCGCCACTTCCCAGCAAATTAGGGACACTGTTGCTCCTGGGGTATTGGCGAGGACCATTCGCAACCGTCTCCATGAAGCTGGGCTACGGTCCCGCACACCGTTAGGCCGTCTTCCGCTTACGCCCCAACATCGTGCAGCCCGCCTCCAGTGGTGTCGCGACAGGCGTGAATGGAGGGACGAATGGAGACGTGTCGTCTTCAGCGATGAGAGTCGCTTCTGCCTTGGTGCCAATGATGGTCGTATGCGTGTTTGGCGCCGTGCAGGTGAGCGCCACAATCAGGACTACATACGACCGAGGCACACAGGGCCAACACCCGGCATCATGGTGTGGGGAGCGACCTCCTACACTGGCCGTACACCACTGGTGATCGTCGAGGGGACACTGAATAGTGCACGGTACATCCAAACCGTCATCGAACCCATCGTTCTACCATTCCTAGACCGGCAAGGGAACTTGCTGTTCCAACGGGACAATGGACGTCCGCATGTATCCCGTGCCACCCAACGTGCTCTAGAAGGTGTAAGTCAACTACCCTGGCCAGCAAGATCTCCGGATCTGTCCACCATTGAGCATGTTTGGGACTGGATGAAGCGTCGTCTCACGCGGTCTGCACGTCCAGCACGAACGCTGGTCCAACTGAGGCGCCAGATGGAAATGGCATGGCAAGCCGTTCCACAGGACTGCATCCAGCATCTCTACGATCGTCTCCATGGGAGAATAGCAGCCTGCATTGCTGCGAAAGGTGGATATACACTGTACTATTGCCGACATTGTGCATGCTCTGTTGCCTGTGTCTATGTGCCTGTGGTTCTGTCAGTGTGATCATGTGATGTATCTGACCCCAGGAATGTGTCAATAAAGTTTTCCCTTCCTGGGACAATGAATTCACGGTGTTCTTATTTCAATTTCCAGGAGTGTATCACCCAAGATCTACCACTCAGGCACTCGCGAACTACTCGCGAAACCCCACACGAATATCATCGTACAATACCGCAGAAAACCCCATGCGGAAACCACAAGCGAAGAACCACACTGAACAACAATAGCTTAAGACCCGATAGCTCATCTGTGTAACCACACTCGAATAAAATATCCCATTCGCGAGAAACATCGCACCAAAGGCGACATCCATAGACAAATACATCGCGCCACTCGAGATGACAATAATCAGCCCGCAGCGATGAGACATTTCCCTGGGCAATGGTCACAAACCACGTCGAAACACACAAAAAGGTAGACAGGCCTCTCGTGTGGACAGTATACAACCATCCTGTAAAACACCTCCAAGGGTCTCACAAATTAATCTCAACGACGACCCTTTCACACACTATACTAAGAATTATATATCGAATCGTACTAGGGCGTTTACTGGAATCCACACATAATAAACAGAAGAAAATTGATTTTAACTGAACTCCAAGATGTTACGAGAAGAATTCCGTCCCCAATACTCGTGCACTTGTTTCGGACTCGAAGACATAAAAATTCTATCGTTATTGTGACACCTGATTTTGTCGTTCCGTGAAAACTGCAAAAATGCTATAAGAACATATTAACTCGCTCGAAATAAGAGTCAAATAAACGACGAAGTTTGCGCCGTGAAATCGGCAGATTTCTACTCTCATCAGTTGTAATTAGTCAGTTCTGGGATGACCAACTGTACGTCTATAAACTTGATACACACCAGCTAGCTCTTTATTCGCACGAAGTAATGTCCGCTATCGACAGGGGATCGCAAGTTGATTCCGTATTTCTAGATTTCCGGAAAGCTTTTGACACCGTTCTTCACAAGCGACTTCTAATCAAGCTGCGGGCCTATGGGGTATCGTCTCAGTTGTGCGACTGGATTCGTGATTTCCTGTCAGGAACGTCGCAGTTCGTAGTAATAGACGGCAAATCATCGAGTAAAACTGAAGTTATATCAGGTGTTCTCCAGGGAAGCGTCCTGGGACCTCTGCTGTTCCTGATCTATATAAATGACCTGGGTGACAATCTGAGCAGTTCTCTTAGGGTGTTCGCAGATGATGCTGTAATTTACCGTCTAGTAACGTCATCCGAAGACCAGTATCAGTTGCAAAGCGATTTAGAAAAGCATGCTGTGTGGTGTGGCAGGTGGCAGTTGACGCTAAATAACGAAAAGTGTGAGGTGATGCACATGAGTTCCAAAAGAAGTTGGAATTCGATTGCTCGATAAATAGTGCAATTCTCAAGGCTGTCAATTCAACTAAGTACCTGGGTGTTAAAAAACAACTTCAGTTGCGAAGACCACATAGACAATATTGTGGGGAAGGCGAGCCAAAGGTTGCGTTTCATTGGCAGGACACTTAGAAGATGCAACAAGTCCACTAAAGAGACAGCTTACACTACACTCGTTCGTCCTCTGTTAGAATATTGCTCCACAGCGTGGGATCCTTACCAGGTGGGATTGACTGAGGACATCGAAAGGGTGCAAAAAAGGGCAGCTCGTTTTGTATCATCACGTAATAGGGGAGAGAGTGTGGCAGATATGATACGCGAGTTGGGATGGAAGTCATGAAAGCAAAGACGTTTTTCGTCGCGGCGAGATCTATTTACGAAATTTCAGTCACCAACTTTCTCTTCCGAATGCGAAAATATTTTGTTGAGCCCAACCTACATAGGAATGATCATCAAAATAAAAGAAGAGAAATCAGAGCTCGAACAGAAAGGTTTAGGTGTTCGTTTTTCCCGCGCGCTGTTCGGGAGTGGATTGGTGGAGAGATAGTACATCTACATCTACATTTATACTCCGCAAGCCACCCAACGGTGTGTGTATGATGTGGTTCGATGTACCCTCTGCCAAGGATTCGAACCTGCGACCATAGCAGCAGCGAGGTTCCGGACTGAAGCGCCTAGAACCGCTCGGCCACAGCAGCCGGCGTTATAAGTTTGTCCACCCTGCCTACTTGCGCTAAGTAGTCTTTTGTTAACGCTTTGCAAACAGTGACGGTCGTGGCTCGTCGTAACGGAGTAAAGGTAGCAAACTTCGATGTTAATCAGTGACTACTAAAATGTATCGGAAACCACGCCGAGTGACTGGGAACGGTCACATTAAGTCTGCGGCCACCATATGTCGCAGTTTGTTTGGAACGATTGGATGGAGACGTGCCTTCATTGTCTGGCTGTCTGGTTTTGCCTTCTGACAGACCTTGCATACGGATAGAACCTTCCTTATGCGTCTTTCCATTTTTTTAAAATGACACAGGTCCTTCAATTTAAGGAAGCATTTTCGTGGCCGAAGTGACAATAACTTAAGTGTGTGTACCAGATTAACTTATTAACTTCCTTGTATGGTATACAAAGACTCCATATCGTGCTGGTTGCGTTACGTCGATGGAATAATATTCCCTTCCTTACAAGGTAGAACATTCATAATTCGACTTCATGGTGGTCCTTCCAACGTTCTTTCAGCTGCTTCAGTTCCGGATCTTTATCCTGCTCTCCTCTTATATCCCGTAATGATGCAGTCTTGAAGTTCTCGAAAGCGACCCCCCTCAGATAGAATAGACTAAAGTGACTATCCTCCGCATCTTCTCCCTTTGCATCTCGTCTCCAAATCGGCGAACGTGAAAGTGCAAGAGCATCTGCAATCACATTTGTTTTTCCCGGGACATGTGTGATGCTGAAGTCAAATTACTGTAGGAATAAAACCTTCCGTGTCAGCCTATCGTGTCCCAGTTTTGCCGACAGCAAAAATTCCAACTCTCTTTGGTCAGACATGGGTCTTGCGTCCGAGCAGGAAATATTAGAATTTTTTGAAAGCCCACACGATAGTCAATACCTCCAATTCAGTTACTGAGTAATTCCTTTTGTACTTTGTAAGAACCTGGCTCCCAAATTCTATAGTCTTTTTACTAATGTCCCCTCTTCTGTAATTTGTTGGAATATTACTACGCCAGGATATGTTTTCGCTGCATCAGTCCACATGCAAAAATTCGCTGTTAAGTCAGGGTGAGCTAGTATAAGTCAATCCACAAGGGCCTGTTTAAGCGAATTGAGGTCATGTTCCGCTGCCTTGTATCCATGGTGTCTTCTTCCCTGTTAAGGCACAAAGTCTTAGTGCGCCATTCTCCTTCGTTTTAATGAACTTCATACAAAAATTTACGACGCCCAGGAACCCTCTGGGGTCCTTTCTGGTCTGTGGTCTCTCGAATTGGGCTAAAGCTTCGAGTTTTTCCGGATTAGGTGCAATCCCTTCTGCCGAAATCACGTGCCCAAGAAAACCCACCTTCCTCGTTTTCCAAATTAATTGTGCCACCATGTTGCCTTAGTATTCATAGTAGTTCACCAAGGACCTTGTTGTGTTCGCCCCAAGTGAGCTTTGCTATGAGGATATCATCAACAAAGAACGTGATGTCATTCTTCAGACTTTCCGACAAAATTCCGTTCAGCCCCCTAATGAATGCTGTGAACGATATAATGAGACCAAAGGGCAATTGCCGGAACTGATGGCAGTGTCCTTCAACTAGGATCGCCGTGTATTGATGACACGAAGGGTGTAATTCAATTTGCCAGAAACGTGAACGGAGGTCAAAGGACGAAAGCACTTTGACACCCTGAAATCTTTGCAAGAGATCTAGCTTCTCCAGACAGTCTGCTTCCGGCAAGATTATCATGTTGATTTACCTTGAATCAAGTACCAGACGAAGCGACTCATACTTCTTTTCAACTACCCACAATGGGTTATTGTATGTGGACACTCCGGTTTCAACGATCCCTTCTTGCAGCATCCTCCATACTTCTTTCCGGACTTTCTCTCTGTATGCGATGGGAATGGGATAAGGTGGGACGAAGAACTTCCGATGTTCTTTGACACGGAACGCTTACTGGAAATTATTAATGGCTCCTGTCTTAGGTAGGAACACTTCAATGTCGTTCAGTATCACTGTTTGGAGTTCTGCCCTGACCTCTTCGGTAATATTGCCAGTAGCAAAAACCCTCTCTTGTATCGCATGACAGATCTCGTCCTCGGTGTCCTCTGGGTTGTAGTGGCAACCCCTTTCATCTCTCGACACTGATTTCGACTATCGCAAATGCCAGTCTTCTGAATCCAGGCAGATCTTAAAGCACCTCGCCGGGACTTGGGCCCGTATCGCCCGATCGAAACGAAGCATGATGCTTTTATTCTTATTTAATGTCGCTGTACCGCGTCCTAGATCCAGTATTGCATTGTACTCGCTTAGAAAATCGGTTCCGATAATCAACTCCGTTGTCAGTTTTGGCACGATCAGGAAGTTTCCCACCAGCAGGTGACTTCACAAAATAGCTCTAGCCTTGTCTGCATGCTCACTTCAGTTACCTTCCCTACTATTGCTCCTTTTATTCTTAGTCTCTTCACTGATTGTTCCGCCCAGTCTTGCAGTCCCTTACGTTCTCTACAAGTCTTCCGCGATGGCCGAAATCTCACTGTCACTATTCAGGATTGCTCTAACTTCCTTTCCTTCAATGGTTACCATAACAATTGGATGCACGTCATTATGAGTGAACCCCGCTCTCTCTTCCAGCAATGTTTCTTCAGTATCGTCGTATCTAACAACATTGATGAGGCTAGATTCGAGTTCAGTTGCAGATACGTTTTGTGCCTCTTCTGCATATTCAACTATTCTTCGACGTTGGTTATCATTTCCTCGCGCCCCTCGACCTGGGTTTGCTCCCCGAATCTCAGTTTCCTCGACCTGAGCTCCATTTCTGTTTCCTCCGTTGTTCATTCGCGCACCTCTTCCATTATCGTTGAAACCGGAGCCATGGTTTCACCATTCGTCGTTCTGTGGTACGTAGCCTTCATTCCTCCTTCCATTCCAACCACTGTTGCTTAGTACATGACTATTGCGGTTCCCATTCCAGTCTCTTCGTTGTTCAACTTCATTGCTCCCGAAATTTCCTGACCGTGGTTTCCGTGAGGCGTTCCATTTCGTACATTTCCGTTCCTGTTATTGTAATGGTTATGTTGTGGACGCGACATGGGCCTGCGACGTATCTGTCAGACTTTCCTTTGTGTTCTCTGATATTCTCTGCTCGGATTGCGTTCTCTAATTCGTAAAAAGTGTTACGTAAAGTACTGATCTCCACATTACACCTGCCAGCTAATACTTGTTGATATACTGACGGAAGTTTTGTGTAACAGTGACGTATGATTTCACCGATATAGTATGTCAAGATACTGGTTCTTGTCAATCATTGCAGCAAGTAACTTGACTGGACTTTTCTAGGCTGAACTCTCGGAATCTTTGCAAACAATCATCAAGTATTTTATGCACTCTTGCGTCTCCTTGGACCAGTAGATATTTAGGAAGCTGTCCTTGAACTCCTGGTAACTCTACACGCCGCTGATATTCCGTGCATTGTCTACGCTACTGACTCTTGCAAGCGCCGGCCGAAGTGGCCGTGCGGTTAAAGGCGCTGCAGTCTGGAACCGCAAGACCGCTACGGTCGCAGGTTCGAATCCTGCCTCGGGCATGGATGTTTGTGATGTCCTTAGGTTAGTTAGGTTTAACTAGTTCTAAGTTCTAGGGGACTAATGACCTCAGCAGTTGAGTCCCATAGTGCTCAGAGCCATTTTTTTGACTCTTGCAAGCGTCCGCAAATAGTGTTTTTGTTTTTTAAAGGCCAGTTTGGAGGTAAAGAGAGGTCAAACTGTAATACCCAAGTGCGTGGGTGAGTAAAGTTACTTTCATCTTGGAAAATTTCGAATTTTCGGACTTGTAAGAAGTGTTGAAAATCAAATGGCGTTTCGTCGACAACTTCCGTCCTACGAAAAATATCAGTCCTTTGGATGTCGTCGTTCGATGTCCCGTCATTTGTGCTCCCTCCATGGCTTCGAGAAAATGCGACGTTCATCTCACCATGTCCTCTGCTCGCAACTAACGATTTACAGTTATCCGTCCCGTCCGAATTTGTTTCTGGTTCTGTTGCGTTCGCGCTTGGCCGCATTTGAAATTGTTTCCTTAGCGCCTCCTTTAATTTCTTCTCTATACGCGTGTTGATAGCTTCCTGTTGAGATTTGAACGAAAGAAGAGTCCGGACCTCTTCAGTCTCGCTCACTGGAGTTCCAGTTGTCCCGTCCAAACCAGTCCCTAATTTGCGGCAGTGTAACGTACCCTCTCTCTGTTATTGTCTTTTTTTTTGTTTATGTAGTTGTAGAGATATGAAATTATTGTAGCGGTTTGCTTAGTCAGCCGTACTTCGGAATTTTTTTGACATTAAATGGAGCCTGAGACTTGCGTAATAAATATTTCGCGTAAAGTGCGATTTGCGGCATAAACAAAAATTAATTGCGGAGATGCAATCCACAGAATATTAACAGAAAAGCTTTAGAACAATGCGCACGACTCTGACTAGGCACATTCAGAGGGTACGTACATTCGCGTACGAGTGGTTGCGATCTGATGAGAAAGATATATCTTAATTTTTTTGTGTGTGTGTGTGTAAAATAATTACGTCGTAACACACTCTGAGATTGCGAACGTACAATCAGGGTAGAGGCTCGTACTTTCTATCATTCCCTGTGGCCTGAGTAAAAGAATGGCAATTGTTTAAATTTAATAATATTTCTTTTTCAATCGGACTCCTATTTTTATGCGAAAAGGAAGAATACAGGTTCTGAATGTCTCGGCAAAAACACATCGGAATTAATCTTAGCGGCCACCATAGGAAAGCAGTGAGCAGAATCACGTACCTCTATTGTTGAGCAGCGCCGTCGTGCAGATCGTCGCCTCCATCTAAAATTCGCCTTCTCGAATTAACAGAATAATTTGTACTCCATTGGTATGGGATTTAGGGTTGATCTTGACAGGAATTATTAAACACATTTTTCATCATTTAACACCTTCATTTAACACACACATAGACATGAAACTATACAGTACGTCTTTACGCCAGCACATCAGAACAAAAAAGATAGTTAATACTAGAAGTAATAAAAGAATCTCGAAATTAGTCCTTTGTCTCTCAATGATAAAAAAGTTTTTTAGAGTATTCCTCTGGTATGACAGTCGAACAAATTTTCGTCTTGTATCTTTGAGATTAAATTACAACATTTTTTTTAGTTCCTTTTTCAACAGCTCTGACTCTAATTTGTCCATGGACGCTGTCACATGAAGAGCCGATCCGTGGTTTCACGTATTTTCGTGTCGATGCGCTGCTCCGCGTCATTTTGCCACTTTTCCACTCTTTCGACCTTCTTGTTCAAATTGACCATTGCTTCTCGTCCTTGCTGTTCTGTGCGTTTACTGGCTTTCGATGCTTCAGCTGCTATTCGTCTTGCGAAACTTGTTACTGTCTTGGCGCTCTCTGCCGTCTTCCTAGAATCATGTGCAATCTTTAAACCTTTCATTGCTTGGATGTTTACTTTACGTAGGTTTTCCTGGACTTTATTTTCCCATGACTTATGTTCCTGTCGCATCTGATTTACCTGAGCACCGATATTTTTATGCCCGTCCTTGTCTCGTTATTACCTCGTGCTAACTCATTAATTTTTTCCTCCAATTTCTTCTACATACCCATTAAAATGCCACCAGATTGAAGTCCTCTTTCTTTTCCTCAGTATCCTGATCGACCGAACTCATACTTGATTTCTGCAGTGTTGTGTCCGCATGATTGCGTTCTGATACCGCCCTCTCCTCTCTGTCCGGATTTCTACTAATCACCTCTGCTTCGATATGTTGTGATGCGCTCACATCTTCTATCAAACGCGATTTGACACTGCCTGTCCCCTCAAGAAAAGCTATATCGCTTTCGTTTCCCTGATTTCCTTGTTGCAAGTCATCGTTGTTGCTATCACTGTTCAACAGCAACGCCTCCCTGCGTTCAAATTGTGCCTCCACGGTTTCATTGCGCTCTTCCTCCATGACGTACGCATTATTTTCCCTCTCCAAGTCCACTTGTATTGCCCTGCATCTCGTTATTATTCAAATTCTCTATCAACAACAAACATTAATTATCCGTGCAACACGTCCACAGCCGTATTATCTAACTCACAAGACATACGCAGAACAATACAATGACGTCAAAAATTTAGCAAAGCAGTATGCAGTCCGAGACTACGATAATAGTACACGAGATTCAGAATTAAGAACACCAAATACAAAGCAAATACATTAGTAACACAAAAATAATACGACAACGCCGTTAGCAACGACAGGAAAACTGTCGACAAATGACACAGAAGTCACTGGTACAAATACACTATAAATAAAACAAATAAACACATAAACAACACAATCAGAGAATTAAATATCTACAGCATACTAATTAACCATATTTTTTTGTTTTTTTATTTCATCATAATGTCGACCTGTTCGGCTAGGACGCAAAGTGACAGCATCACCAAAGTGCCAAGGAGCTGTGTCCTGGCAGCGGTTCTCCAATTTCAAATTTCCTACTTTCTTTTGTAATCAGGACTTCAATAAAATGGCAAAGGTAGTGTTAATCCGCACACAGGGAGGAGTTGTGATCTAAATAACAAGATTTATTAATTCTTAACATCACAACACAAGAAAAATGGATAAAGAAACGTCGCACAAACATTTTCATTTGACAAACGCTTTCACTAATATTGGGTCTAAGGTGGACAAAGTGATCAGCTGGGGACCGACACACGACACTAACCAGAACACTAATCGCTGTATCTGACTTCATACACATGATTCTGGGGGATGATACAAAAACTATGCCACAATCAAACATCTATACTCTACTATTCCATAAAGAAAAATATGGTTCCAAAGAACAGGGTGCCGAGAAGCATATATTGGAGCCCTACGCCGTAGCAGCGAATACTTTACCATGGAGCTGGTCAGGGCAGCACACAACAGTGCATTCGGCGACTGAAGTCATGGACGGCGGCAATCTGTTATTAATGGCGCGGGCCCAAAAATTCAAGTGACGGTCTCACGTTCGGCTAATTCGGAACTCAGGTACTTTCCTAACGGTCTCTGAAACTTTGGTGGATTCCAGTGTGCAGTGGACCCATTTTCTGGTCTGTTAAACCAATTTGACTCCGTCCCACGACTATGCATGAGAGAATACGTCAAATGGATGTAGATGTAGAATGTTTAGACGGCCGACTCGAGACAAATGAGTACACCCACGCATCACTCATTGTGCGCGCGATGCTAGAAGCAGTACCTCTGATGATCCAGTAGGTAACTGGCACAGGCTCTAAGTGGCACCTAGCAAAGGACACAAGTCTCAGCATTTAGGTAAAGACCTGCAGTTCGTAACTAGTGGAGCACCAGTAGAAGAGTGTCCTTTACTCTTTCTCTCCGCTTTCCTCACCAGACCGGTAGCAAAGCCACATTTGCATCTTAGACTACTCCCACCTTATCACAAGCCAATCACGAGCTGGAGCACCGCATTCGAAGATGGGAGTCTGCCCCTTAGTCTGCATACACAGATTTGACCAATCAGAGACTTTAAAGTTAATTGGGAGAAAAGGAAAAAAAAAGATTCAGCTTCACGGCCTGTTTCCCACGCGTTTACGCCGTGTCTTTTGCTAACTACATGACCTACATGGAACCACAGCCCTCCATAAAAAAAAAAATCGTTATCTCCCCGGTTGCTTCCATTTTGAACTTTCCAAAGAATGGCCATAAACTCGCTAAAAGCGTCGTGCCTTCACAAATATGTTTTTGCAACAGAGTCTGGACGTGTGGGCGCCAGTGACCTATGCCACGGAAATTCGCAGAAAGCTCACAGTCGTCTCATCGGCTTCCTGCCTAACAATAGCGCATCCTCTGCTTTATTGCTAGTCTTCAATGCTCTGCCCATTGCAGTGGAGACTTCTCGATGCTAGTCAGCCTACTTGGACGCGGCCGCCGACTGACCGGCGCCATCCAACGTGTCTGCACAATGAGACCGCGGAACTCTGCAGTCCGCAAATGTTTTCACCCAGATTCCGCAGAGAAAACGCTCCCCGTTCCCCTCGGCCCTCAGCTGCCATACGCTTTTACTGCAGTTGTTTAAATCGGCACCCTATTGCTTTGAATACAGGTAAAGCTTACCGGTATTCCTTCACTGGAGCACACAAGCAGGAGCGTTAACTACTGCTCACCATTTCATCATGATGTATGAAGTCAGATTGTATCCAGGTATAGCAACCAAGTAGTAAAGACCAGTTTCCCTAATAACATTATGCAGCATAACACTATATTAGAAGTGAGAGTGCCCTGCAAGCTCTCAGTCTTTTTCATTTCGTATGTTGAGGATTCAGTAAAGGAAACCATGGTGAAATTTGGAACAGAATTGAATTTCAGGTGGAAAAAATAAAAGCTTTGAAGTTGGCTGATGACAATATAATTTTCTCAGAGACGACAGGTTAGCGGAATAGATATATATATACTCCTTTCAAGACACTAAAGCCCGCATCTCGTGGTCGTGCGGTAGCGTTCTCGCTTCCCACGCCCGGGTTCCCGGGTTCGATTCCCGGCGGAGTCAGGGATTTTCTCTGCCTCGTGATGGCTGGGTGTTGTGTGCTGTCCTTAGGTTAGTTACGTTTAAGTAGTTCTAAGTTCTAGGGGACTGATGACCATAGATGTTAAGTCCCATAGTGCTCAGAGCCATTTTTGAACCAAGACACTAAAACGAATATGAGCGTAAGTAAAGCAAGAGCAGTGGAAAGTAGTAGAGCTGAATCAGGTGATGATTCACCTGATTAGGAAATGAGACGTCCACACTAGTAGATGATTTTCGCTATTTGGGCAGCACAATTCTGATGATGATCGAAGCAAAGAGGATATAAACTGCTAACTAACTACAGCAAGAAAAGGATTTCTGAGACACAAAATTGTTTAACATTTAACATCACTTCAGGCGTTAAGACATCTTTTTCTGACGGTATTTGTCTCGATTACAGCCTTGTGCGGAAACGAAACACGGCCGATAAGCAGCTCAGATAAGCAAAGATAGAGACTTTTGGATTATGCTAATACTGAAGTGATGATACAAAATACGGATTGGCAATAGCAGGACAAGTTTGCTGAATCAGGGGAATTTGTAAACATCGAATACAAGGGTAAGAGTAAAGAAAGTCTTTTCTGTAAGATTTTGTCTGTAGTGTGGTTCTGTATGCAAATGAAAGGAGGACATAAACAAATTAGGCAGGGCGTTAACAGAAGCTTTTGAAATGTAGTTCTAAGAAGTGTACTGAAGATTAGATGGATAGGTCAGACAACTAATGAAGAGGTACTGATTTGGGGAGAAATTTATGGCACAACTTTACTAAAAGACTGGATAGGTTCATAGACCACATTCTGAGGCATTAAGGAACTTACTATTTGGTAATAATGTGGGTGATAAGAATTATAGAGGCAAACCAAGGCTTCACTTAAACAAAATGGCCGTATGTTGCAGCACTTACGCAGAGATGAAGTGGCTTGCACAAGGCAGACCGTGATAAGGGGGCGTGGCAGTAGTCTACACGTGATCATAAATAATATATATCGGAGATAAAACTTAACTATCGAACTGTCGACCGTCAAAGTCATGATATGAAGTTTCTGTTGAGCTACTGTCTATAAATCACAACATCATGGTTTCTTTTCTGTTAAATTTATCTCACAGTTAATCTATTTCGACGACTTCGCTATGTAGCTGTACACGAAATTTAATCATTGTAGCAAAATTTTGGTTTCAGAAAGCTTCACTTCTTGGTTTCTCCGGATTATTCTCTGCTACAACTTCTTCTACTCTGAAACTTCCTGTCAGATTAAAACTGGGTGCCGGACCGAGACTCGAACTCAAGTCTCGGTCCGGCACACAGTTTAAATCTGCCAGGGAGTTTCATATCAGCGCACACTCCGCTGCAGAGTGAAAATCTCATTCTTCTACTTTTCTTAGTTGGCAGAGATTTTTGTGTCTTTTTTGACATCTACTTATGCTTCGCTTTACATTTCCATTGCAGACATAGCTACTTGTACATGAAATCTTATGTATCCCACTGGGTGACAGAGGATGGCCTTTATCCTTTACAGATCTGAGGGACTGACATGTTTTTTGTTGGTCTAAAAACTTATCAGGTTTTACGTTTCCGTAAAATGTTACCGATCTGATCAGTTACGTCGACATAGAGTTAAATTTATCTTTGACAAAGACTATCGCTGGCAATGTAAATTCTATCACGTCACCTTTTCAGGGCATTTATGTAGTTTCCGACGTCGATTCATCAGTCAGTTATACTCAACGGAACCAGGAGCACCTCTCAAGACGTCCGACCCAACTCTGGTCAAAACTTCAGGAACAATTAACTTTCGTCCATCACTGTCATAGAAATCGGAAGATTCCTCAGAAACTAAACTGAATAGACCACATCTCCTCTGTGTGCTTTTAATATGTGGCATCGCGGCCTTGTAACACTTGGTTCCATGCTCATTGGAAGTGGGTTACTTCCTTAACCCTGCTCATTTTCATTATATGGTGACTTTGTGACCGGACATCCTTCCCCACGCGAAATTCACTGTTTTTTTCGTTAGAGAGAGAGAGTGAGTGAGAGAGAGAGAGAGAGAGAGAGAGAGAGAGAGAGAGAGAGAGAAAGGAGGGGGGGGGGGGGGACCAGTTTTCGTGATGTGTTCTGCGGTCACTGTATTTTAACTGTTTGTGTAGAGTATTTTCTGAGGCTGAGATTGTGGAGCAACCCATTATTTGTCTATTTGGCTACACGAGCGTAGGAAAAATTGCATTAATGTTCAAGCGTTGTAAGCTAACGGCCGTTTTGTAAACATAACTTCAACTAAAATTCTGAAGCATCTTTTAAACTTACTTAGGCCATTTTTCTGGTGATATTCTATAATAACCGTATCTGACTCGAATTGCTCGGCGACGGTTAAACTTTCGCAAGCACACTGTAACATTCTTTGAGTTTCTGAAGAAAAAACATTACTTAATACTAGCAAGGAATTCTGCAAAGCTAATGAATGCTTTTTGGAATGAGTCCCATTTTTGCAGACGAACACTTGTGCAATGCAAATGTGTTTCCCGTCAGTATGAACATAAGTACCCAAGAAAATGAACTAAGAAAAAGGCATGACTAAAAAGCGAATACGTTATTTATAGAAGAGAGTCGTTAAATGGGACAGTGATGATGAGATGGTCACTACTTGTCGTGAATGTGCGGAACCAAGCGGTTTCGTGAACACACAACTTTGAGATAATGGGTAGGCGAATACTGATATTTTAGTGAAAGCAGTCTAATAAACAAGAACTCTAATTACAAGATAGGCAGCCATGTATAGGAGATTGCAAACAGTCTCAAATGTTGCAAAACGCCATCAAATCTGCAGTTTTACAAAACAAGCAAGAAATAACACAACTGAAGCGATGTTTACGCATAATTGAGAGAGACAGACTGACAGACAGAGAGAAAGAGACTGATTGTCGCAAATGCTCATGAATATGTGAAGCACACTTAGATATCGTTATCCACGTGAGCCCATGTTTCCGGGCTTATAACAAAGAAATGTTGAATTCCATTCCAATTCAAATAATATGCGACTCGGTGACTTACTCCGCATGAACATGACTCTAAAAACAATAAGTCTTTTAAGAAAATTAAGCGAAACAAGCATAGAAAGCGCGGTTTAAACAAAGTGCTTCTAGCGATCGTACCCAAATAGGTGTAGCAGCATGATGGATCTGCAGACCAGCGTCCGTACAGTGCAAAATCTTAGTCCCGAGTGCTGTTCCAGCCAAGGCTGCATTTTCATCCAGGCCATGTTGTTCCCTCCCTCCTAATGGTAAGTATGTCTTAAACTACTAATTCCCCCTGTCCCTACCATTATCAGTATTAGCTCCTAATTAAACTTAAGAAAAAAAATTCTTTCATGTCTTATTTCTAACAAGCTTTATTTATAGAATGATGAAACAATTCTCAGTATATCGCCAGTGTTAGCTACAACTCCTCCTCAGAAAACAAACCTAACTATCCACACTGAGAGCAGACACTTGTTTCAAAACATACTTTCCCTGCATCACTCCTCTCCCTAGCGACACTTGCTTCACCAACACACTGCACTTCCGTTGAAATGGCTCTGAGCACTATGGGACGTAACTTCTGAGGTCATCAGTCCCCTAAACTTAGAACTACTTAAACCTAAGTAATCTAAGGGCATCACACACATCCATGCCCGAGGCAGGATTCGAACCTGCGACCGTAGCAGCAGCGCCATTCGGACTCAAGCTCCTAGAACCGCTCGGCCACAGCGGCCGCCGCAGTTCGATTGAAAATTAACCAAGTTAGACTATACGCACCGTAGGTAATATTTGTAAATCGTTTTGTTGCTAGGCTCTTACTTTTGAAATGGCAGAAATTTTAAGGATGCCAATGCATTGTGTCTGACTACTGCCGCTAATAATAATAATAATAATAATGTGTAGGCACTCCAGCAATGCATGAACCATTAAAAAGTTACTATTGTGTTGTCAATTACTCCGTTTGTGTGTTTTGAAGCGAATAATGAAACAGTTTCTGATCCACTGTGGTGACTACCTACAACTCGGATAAGGCAATTCATGAGGTGTTTAAGCATACGTACCAGTATATGTCTCGATTTTGCTCGGTGCAAGGTACAAAATATATGCACATTGGGTGGACTATTTGAGAAAGAAGGCGCTCATGCACTCGCTTCACATGCTATTATCTAGTGCTACATTTTTTTTAAAATATAATTATTTCTAACTTATGTACTCTGAATTAGTCTCACAAAACAGCGATAAAAGTGATGTTCTTTTAATAGTAATTTAGTTTCATCACCAAACTCATTTGTTTGTATTGCTCACAAAATTTCATTTTACCCCCTAGGGGCTAATTACGTCCAGGTTGGGAGCACTGGTCTAAATGAAAATTCTGCGTTGGCTCCCTCAAGGCAAAGTCCCTGACCTACCTAAGTCATAACATGCGCGACTCGTTCAGAGATTTTGACAGCCAGCCATGTATTACAGCACACATAAGTATGACTCTTCAGGAAAACACCGGAATGACAGGGTTTGCATGTTGTACGCTTATGAAACAAGTTTGTAAGGATAGTCAACGTGATGAACCCAAAACACTCTAAGACAAAAAAGTAAGATCACCAGGAAGAAACTGTTCCAATGGTAGGGAAATCTGTAGACAGACAAATGATTGTAGTATCAGAGAAACTGGATGATTCATTCAAGCGAATTAGTTTTACAAGTTGAACAAGTCAATAATGCATTGGTGCACCTCTGTCCCTTATGCGAGAAGTTATTCGGCTTGACGTTGATTGTCACAGTTGTTGGTGGTTCTCCTGAGGGATATCGTGCCAAAATCTGTCCAATTGACACGTTGTATCGTCGAAATCCCGAGATTGTTGGAGGCCCTTGCCCATAATGTTCCAAACATTCTCTGTTGGTGAGAGATCTGGCGACTCGCTGGCCAAGGTGCGGTTTGACAAGCACGAAGACAGGCAGTAGAAACTCTTGCCGTGTGCAAGGGCGCACTGTCTTGCTGAAACGCAAGCTCATGATTATTTGCCACGAACGCCAACAAAACGGAGAGTAGAATATCGCTGATAAGCTGTTGTGCTGCAAGGCTGCCGCAGATGACAACCAAATGGGTCCTGCTACGAAATGAAATGACACCCCAGACCGACACTCCTGGTTTACGGACTATATGTTGGGCGATAGTCAGGCTTGTGTTCCTCCACTCTCCAGGCAATCTCCAGACGTGTCTTCGCTAGTTACTGGGTCTCTGTTCGAAACAGAGCCTCATCACTGAAAGCAATTCTACTCCATTCAATGAGATTCCGGGCCGAAGACGTTTCTGGAGACGCCCTGGACAGCGTGGGATACCATCCTGATTGTCGCACGTCATACGGCCCGGCAACCAGATTTTTATCGTCTGGGGTGCCATTTCATTTCACAGCAGAATGCCTTTGGTTGTTATGCATGGCACACATAGAACACAGTGGTACGTCGACGATATTCTAATTCTATGCCTCCTTTTGTTGACCCTCATGGCAAGCCACCCCGGGCTTACATTCAGCAAAATAGTGTCCTTCCACACAAGGCGAGAGTTTCTACTGCTTGCCAAACCCTACCTTGGCCAGCAAGGTCGCCGGTTCTCTCCCAAATTGAGAACATTTGGAGTAGTACGGGCAGGGCCCTCCAACCAGCTCAGGGTTTTGACGCTCTAGCGCGCCAACTGGACTGAATTTGGCTCGATATCCCTCAGGAGAACGTACAAAAAATAAATCAGTGTCAAGCAGAACAATTTTCTGCGTAAGGGCAAGAAGTGGTCGAACGCTTTTTTGACTATCCCAATTTGTGAAGCTCTTTCTCTTGAATAAATTATCCTTTTTTTTCTGAAACTGCGATAAATTGTTTGTCTCTACATGTACCGGGTGATCAAAAAGTCAGTATAAATTTGAAAACTGAATAAATCATGGAATAACGTAGATAGAGAGGTACAAATTGACACACATGCTTGGAATGACATGGGTTTTATTAGAACAAAAAAAATGTCCGACAGATGGCGCTTCATCTGATCAGAATAGCAATAATTACCATAACAAAGTAAGACAAAGCAAAGATGAGGTTCTTTACAGGAAATGCTCAATATGTCCACCATCATTCCTCAACAATAGCTGTAGTCGAGGAATAATGTTGTGAACAGCACTGCAAAGAATATCCGAAGTTATGGTGAGACATTGATGTCGGATGTTGTCTTTTCTTTCACCATCCCTAGAGATGTCGGTCGATCACGATACACTTGCAACTTCAGGTAACCCCAAAGCCAATAATCGCACGGACTGAGGTCTGGGGACCTGGGAGGCCAAGCATTACGAAAGTGGCGGCTGAGCACACGATCATCACCAAACGACGCGTGCAAGAGATCTTTCACGCTTCTAGCAATATGGGGTGGGGCACCATCCTGCATAAACATCGTACGTTCCAGCAGGTATTTATCAGCCAGGCTGGGGATGATGCGATTCTGTAACATATCGGCGTACGTCTCACACGTCACTGTAACAGTTACAAAACCAGAATCACGCATTTCCTCGAAGAAGAAAGGCCCGATAACGGTAGATGTGGTAAATCCAACCCATACCGTGACTTTCTCGTCGTGCAGTGGAGTTTCCACGACAGTTCTAAGATTTTCAATAGCCCAAATTCTGCAGTTGTGGGCGTTGACAGACCCTCGGAGCGTGAAATGAACTTCGTCGGTCCACAACACGTTACTCAACTAATCGCCATCTTCCGCCATCTTTTGAAACGCCCACACCTTAAATGCCCTCCGCTTCACTAAATCGCCAGGTAACAGTTCATGATGCCGATGGATTTTGTACGGATAGCACCGGAGGGTACGCCTCTGTGCCAACCAAACAGTAGTGAATGGAATGCCGGTGCGACGTGCGAACCCGCTACAGCCTCCATTTCTTCCTGAACTGTCTCATCAGCATTACGCCTTGCGCTCGGTCGGCCGCTATGGAGTCTATCGTCTAAACAACCCGTGGCTTCGAACTTCGAAATCATTCTCGCCACAGCTGCGTCTGTCAACGGACCTTTACCCGTTCGAATCCCCTTCCTACGGCGATAGGTTCGTAGCGCTGAACTAGCACATTCCCCATTATGATAATACAGCTTCACTAAAAGCACCTTTTCAGGTAACGTTGACATGCTGCGACTGCTGGCGCATCTGATTTTCTCTCTCTCTCTCTCTCTCTCTCTCTCTCTCTCTCTCTCTCTCTTTCTCTCATTACAGCTCTTTTTATACACGATTGTCTTGCGCAGTCACTGACGTTTTGCTGTCCAGCGCCATTTGTCGGACATTTTGTGAACTTTGTTTTTTTTTTGTTCTAATAAAACCTCATGTCATTCCAAGCATGTGTGTCAATTTTTACCTCTCTATCTACATTATTCCGTGGTTTATTAAGTTTTCAAATTTATACTGACTTTTTGATCACCCGGTATATCACGTGTGCAGATATCGGTCTCATTCGGATAATTCCGTCTTGGAGCGTCGATTCTTTTTCTTTTTAGTGTGTATAATAAGTTATAAATATCGTTAAGTTATACGAAACTACTTATCGAATGTCTGGGAGTAAAACCACGATATATTCGTTTCGTTGAGATTTATAATACTCGCAGCTGGCATTACTATAGCTTGTTTTATGATGCTCTTGGTACATGATACCACCACGCCACTCTGTTCAGTAAGACCCTCATAATAATTTCGTACTGTTCAGGTTTCGAAGGTTTTCGTTGTGATATGACGAATACCCCTTTATTTGCAGTGTGGATTTCACAACTGCTTCACCATCATCTTGTCCCACAGTTGTCTGAATAGAACCACAACTCATTAACGGAGCGGATTTCTAACAGCCCGCTACACTCCTAGAAGTGGAGAATGGGAGGCCTCGAGAGATTGCTGAGTTAATTACCCCTTTGTTTGACAGTACCACCGAAACAGAGCAAGAATTTTGTTTTCTGAACTCCTTCCAAATGCAACTGAAATTTTCCTATTTGAATTACTGAAAATGAATCTTTCTCTCCACTTATTAGCATTTCTGGGTCAATGCTTGTTTTACCATTCTATAATCCATTACCGGTTTGCCAATGACGAATTTTTGTGATAAATTGGGACGCAACGTTTCTGAGACAAAATGCCTGTCTAGTAGGTAAGACGCCCCAGGTACAGGTCTATTATTTTTCCATTTTGGGGGGAGGGAGGATCAGAGAGAGATTCTGAAATAACTCACTTCAGTGACTGTTTCACTATTCTCCATGCTATATTATTATTTTTGTTATGCAAGATTTGATAAATTGTTGATGTATATTTATTTTTTTTTATTTTTGAGGAAGTACTGGTTTAATTCTTTTTCATAGCATTACACCAATATGTTGTTCTTCACATAAAAAGTTAGTACTGCAAAAAAAAAATTATCATCGTAAAGCAGCCATGTCATACTCAGAGGCATATCTCACTGCCGTGCAGGATATAGTTATCAAATTGCACAGTAGAGGGCTGCGATCCAATTTTCTGTGGCCATCGAGGCCGTATTTGCTTGACAATGGCGTGTGACGAATATCTGGACTCTAATTCCGAAGGCAATTTTCGATTATTCTGTTTTGTTTATCCGCTTAACGGGCGGGGCACAAAAGACTCGTGACGCCAGATTCGGGTTTAATAAGAGTGAAAACAGCCCGTACCGAATCATTCACTCCTGAACAATGAACGCAACGACGCAAAGATTCAGTTTAATGGTCGACTGTCAGGAAAGGGGGAATTTTTATTTTTGGTAACAATAGCTACGCACATGAAAGAGCACGGCGAGGCGAGATCAGGGCGAGACAATGGACGGCTAGGCGCCACCGCCGCAGCCCACATATGTCCTTAATTCTAGCGATCTCCCTTCTAATCGCCCTACTCCAATTGCATACTATTCAACTGGTTTGAAGATCGTCATCGTTCATAGCTGACGAATTTTGCTCTAGCGCCTTCTATACGTCGCAGTTTTTCTACCACAAAAATTGAGAGAATTATACCTAGTAAATTAATGAGGAGGAACTGGTCCGCCAGGTCAGAGCACTGTTGCAGCAGCAAAGAAAAATTATACAAATTTAAAAGAACGCAAAGTTTTCGGTGTTGCGTAGTTTCGCAGAAGCTCGAAACTTAATGCGCTCTTTAATGCGAGATGATTTTAATAGTTTCCAAAGCGAAATTCTGTCTCGAAATCTGATAAAGCAAAGAAACTCCAATCGTATTAAAGTACACGAGCTCCAAGATAGAATCAATAACTTCACTTCCCGACAGCGATGGAAACGTTGTGATGACAGCTCCACTAAAGCATAGTTACTAAATACGGTTTTTCGAAATCCCTTCGCCAAAAATGACGAAACAAATAATCCACAATTCAAATTAATAACATCAGCCAACACGAGTAACTTCGAGGTAGATATCTTCGGTGTAGCGAAGGAACTCAAATCACTTGATAAAGGGAAGTCTTCTGGTCCAGACTGTATACCAGTTAGATTCCTTTCAAATTATAGTGATGCAGTATCGCAATTCTTAGCAATAATATAAAAACGCTAGCTCGATGGAAGATCCGTACCTAAATACAGAATGCACAGGTCACACAAGTAACCAAGAAAGGAAATAAGAGTAATCCGCTGAATTACGGGCGCACGTCACTGACATCGATTTGAAGTAGGATTTTGGAACATAAACTCTGTTAGAACATTAAGATATATCCCGAAGAAAACGATCCATTGGCACACTGTCAGCACGGTTTCAGAAAATATTGTTCTTGTGCCACACAGCTAGCACTTCTGAAGTAAAGAATACTATCGACAGGGAGTATCAGGTTGATTCCATATTGTTAGATTCCCAGAAGGGAACTGCATGTCTATGGTGTATCGTCTCAATTGTGTGACTCGATTCGTGATTTTGTGTCAGAAAGACCACAGTTCGTAGTAACCGACGGAAAATCGTTGAATAAAATGGTAGTGATATCTGACGTTCCAAAAGGAAGTGTTACAGGCCTTCTGTTGCTCCTAATATACCGCGTATAAGTGATTTGGAAGACAATACGAGCAACCCTCTCAGATTGTTTGCTGATGACACTGTCACTTACCGTGTAATGAAGACAGCAGAAGATCACGAACAATTGCAAAATGCTATAGACAAAAATCCGTATGTGCGAAAAGTGAAAACTGACCCAAAATTATGAAAAGAGTGAGCTCGTCCACATCAATACTAAAAGGAATCTGTTACACTTCCGTTACACGATAAATCTCACAAATGTAAAGGCTGTCATTTAAACTGAATACCTAGGAATTACAGTTACTAACAACCTGAATTAGAGAGATGGGGAAGGCGAAGCAAAGACGTCGTTTTATTGGAAGAACACTTGGAAGTTGAAACAGTTCCACTAAAGAGGCTGCTGGCACTACGCTTATCCGCCGTCTGCTAGAGTACTGCTATGCCGTTATAGGATCCTTACTAGATCGAGAAATAGTGGAGAAAGTATGAGGGATATGATACACGAGTTGTGATGGCATTCATTTAAACAAAGGCGTTATTCGTTGTGGCGTGATTTTTTTCACGAGACTTCAATCACCATTTTCCTCCCCGGAAAGCAAAAATATTTTTTGCCACTTTAAATATTCGTTTCCCTGCGTGTTGTTTGCGAGTGGAACGATGTAGAAATAGTGTGAAAGTGGTTCAACGAAGCATCTCCCAGACATTTAACTGTGAATTACAGTGTAGTCACCCAGTCACGACATTGTGAGGCATCCTTTGACAACATGATGATGGTGACAAATTCAGTTCACTTAGTATAATACTGTCACTATCTCATCTTTCGTATTCTAGTAGTAATGCAGTGCAGCTTCAAACGTGCTTCAGGGAGATTGTTGGGACCCTTGCTGTTCATGTCGTATGTTAATGGCATGACAGATTTTAATACAAGTAACTTTAGACCTTTTGCAGACAACGTAGATATCTATAATGAAGTACTGTCTGACAAAAAAACTACACAAATATTGAATCAGATCTTGACAAGATTTCAAAGTGGTACAGAGATAGGCAACGTGCTGTAAATGATCTGAAAGGTTAAACTATGAACATCACAAAATGGAAAAACCTAGTTTCCTATCACTACAATACCAGCAAGTCACAACTGAAATCAGCTGTCTCATACGAAACATTATAAGAGTTTGTAGGGTTGTGAAATGAAATGACCGCATAGTGTCAAAGTAAAGCACTTAGCAGCTTTTTGGTTCATTGGTTGGATACTGTGAAAAATGCAGTCAGTCCACGTAGAGGAGTGCTTAAAAATCATTCGTTCGGCCTGTTCTAGGATACTGTCGAAGTGTGTGGGTCCCATACCATGAAGGACTAACACAGAATAGTGAGCGTATACAAAGCCAGGGCCGCAGGAATGGACACATGTTTGTTTGACTCACAGGAAATCAACATGGAAACGTTTGAAGGTAGATTCAAGTCATCCTTCGGAAGTTAATTTACAATGTTTTAAATGAGCAATCTAGGAATGTGCTACAGCCCCATGCGTGTCGAATCCATGGGGACGGTTAACTTAGGTGTGGACGAACTACAACGCACACAGCGGCATTTAAGCAGCTATTTTCCTGCAGTCCATACGCGAAATGAGCGGGATATGTAGGAGGAAATGAAACTGATGTTTAGCTTCACGCCATTGACGAGACTGCAAGTAGCGGAGCATGAACTCGGGATGAGGAAGAAAATGAGTCGTGCCTTATTTTAAGCAAATGTACGGCTTTGAGGTCAATGACCTCTACGGTGGGTGTTAGAGCTGGAGTGCTAGTAGTCAGGTAGGCCTCCAATAGTGATTGCCATATGTGGGAGGTGGTTACGAGGTGGTTGTCTGGCGTTACATCATAAAAAATGTATGTTAAATATTATATTTATTCCATAACGACTACAACAGTCGTGGTGGAACTAGGAGGCGGCCAACGCCCACCAACGTATATGCGGGACTGCGTTGGCGTCGCGTGATGAGGTATGCAAGCTGCCTCTTCCCATAGTCAGCGTGAAGTGTCGCCGGGACAGCCCGACGAAGTGCCGTGCTCAGAAATCCAGATAACGTGCTGACTCGGCCTCTGTAGTCCGGCGAACTCTGGACGGCTCTACAGGCAGCTAGATGATGGGCACGAATACGCAGCTCGGTGAAAACCGCACCGGGGCGTGTAGAATGAAACTACAGTTCCCATTGTGATCCATGATAGCTCACAAGGGTGCTTTCCCCACAGAGACGGTGATGGGCAGGAAGAACTCAATGGTCCAGGCACGAACCATGGATCCCTAGAGCTTGCAGCAAACAGCAAATGGAAGTTAGCTAGCATGTGGCTCGCCGATTGGTAGGCAACACGTCGGCAGCATTTCGACTTAACGGCAGACAGCAGGCCCCCAACCAGTGGTGGCAGCCTCTGGCAGCGGCAGCTTGCTGACTCATCTCGAACTGCGTCGAATTCCCCTCATTGCTGACTCCTGATAATGACTGCATGACGCTTAACCAAAACTAGCGGAATAGGTGAAACCCTGATTCACCATTGTTTCTGCAACGTAAGTAAACTTTCCCTCTGAGTCACAACAAGATTAAGGTACATGACGTGACTATTGAGCAACTGCGGCGTCATTGCCCAAGCTTTGCCATCATGTCAGCAAATTCAAAGCCCCGGCGGTGCTGTAATGATGGATCAAATTCTCCTTTCAGAAGCCCCAGACGGCGACTTCTGTAACGTCAGCGTATTATGTAAGAGCGCTTAGTACTGAGGTTTCGTGCGTCTCCATTCCTACGACTTTCTTTTTTCTGGGAGACTGCTCGGTCTACAGGATTGGAAAAACAGAATCCCAGAAATCATTTCATGCACGTTAAGATAGGCAACTCAACATTCGTCATCGCATCCCGGGCGTGTGATGTAACGCGGGTTGCCTGTCTTAAAGTTGCATGAACTATTTTCCAGCCCAATTTTACGAGGGTGTTCAGTAAGTAATGCAACACCTCTTTTTTTCTGAAAGCAAATTAGTTTTATTCGGGATTCCAATGTAACCTACTATTCCTGCTTCTTTTGACTACAAACCCCTACCTTTCAACATAATCTCCGTTCAGTGCGACGGCCTTAGGCCACCTTACTGGGAGGGCCTGTACGCCCCCATGGTGCCACTCTATAGGTCGACGTCGGAGCCAACGTCTTGCTGCTTCAGTAACATCCACATCATCCACGTACCGCTTCCCGCGGAATGAATCCTTCATTGGACCAGACAGACGGAAGCCGGAAGATGCGGCCCGCATCTCGTGGTCGTGCGGTAGCGTTCTCGCTTCCCATACCCGGGTTCCCGGGTTCGATTCCCGGCGGGGTCAGGGATTTTCTCTGCCTCGTGATGGCTGGGTGTTGTGTGCTGTCCTTAGGTTAGTTAGGTTTAAGTAGTTCTAAGTTCTAGGGGACTGATGACCATAGATGTTAAGTCCCATAGTGCTCAGAGCCATTTGAACCATTTTTGAACCGGAAGATGCGAGGTCCAGGCTGTAAGATGCGTGAGGAAGAATAGTCCAATAAGGGTTTGTGAGCTCCTGTCGGGTGCGCGGGCTTCTGTGAGGGAGAAGTTTGTTTGCAAGCTTGTGGTGACGGACATGGTGAACTCGCATCTTCAGTTTCCTGAAGGATGTACACAACGCTTCAGACTGGAACGTTGCACAATGATGGAGAACATCAAATAGAATAACCCCTTCAGAGCTCCATAAGATCATCGCTGCAACTTTATCAGCTGAGGGTCCGGCTTTGTATACTGTATTTTATTCGGAGAAGAGGTGGTGTGCCTCCGGTTATTTCCAAAGTTATTGACTCAAGTCCTCTGCCACGGACTTTATGGTAGTTCGCAGAGTATGTATGCAGATGTAGATACACTGTTCTTACGTAAATTTAACATTTAAGCTGCTCTCAGAAGAACGAAACTCTTTTATCTACAGGCAACTTGGGACTGTCTTTGTCAGTTTTCTTATTGCTGTAGAATAAGATAATCTTTCTCTCTCATTCCTCCAAGGATCGATTATTGTCATCTCCCTTTAGTCAGTTTCCTTCTCTCTTTTCTGTTTATTCGTATTCACAGTAAAGTGCCTTACTTAATTCTGAATACGTATAAAAGACATTTGCCCCTTAAAGATATGAGATCGATAACGAAGTTCAAATTCGGAGTTTACACGTGAAAACCGGATATTACCTTCTTCTGCATTATTCTCACATCTCGTTTGTTTTAGAGACAGCAGCTGAATTTACACACCTCAGAGGCCAAAGACTGCTGTCCAACCACAGTTGGTTTGCGGTCACATGTCGTAAATCGAAACAAAACATGTTTCAATGAACAGAAATGAAATCTGCGTTTTTGTAAAAATATTGGGTGGACCATTTTCGTATTGTTGTTTTGTTTACTATTTGCCATTCAAAAATGTTCAAATGTGTGTGAAATCTTATGGGACAAAACTGCTAAGGTCATTAGTCCCTAAGCTTACACACTACTTAACCTAAATTATCCTAGGGACAAAAACACACACACACGCACGCCCGAGGGAGGACTTGAACCTCCGCCGGGACCAGCCGCACAGTCCACGACTGCAGCGCCTAAGACGGCTTAGCTGATCCCTCGCATTTGTCATTGAATGAGAAAGGTTCTCCCTGATCAACGAAATTGTGCTTTCATGGAGAATGTATAATAGGTTTTCTGAGAGCAGCCTTGTCAGTCACTGGATAAAAAGAAGCGTAGAAGTATTTTTATTAAAAATGGATTCAAAGTTGTACTTTCGTTGCACCATAGCCAATGCTTGTCCTTTCGCTTTACGAACAGACAAATAAATATTCGTGCTGCTTAAGTACAAATTGTGTATACAGTCCAAACGTAGTGGATTATTTATGCACCATCGTCGCACAATTAATCTGCGTGGAACAATGAAAACTTACTGAGGCAAGCAGCCAAGTTCTGAATGTACGACACCGATGATTCAAAACGTCATTACCATCCGCTTAGCAGCGTTTTGGTCCACCTTCGGAATGCAAAGCAGAAGCTATTATGCGTGGATAGATTTTAGAAGTCCTTGGTAGGTTACTGGAGGTATGCGACGCCTAATGTCTACGCAATTTCTGTAAATTACTGATCGGTAGCATGCGAACGCAGAGTTGCTGCCCGATAGCGTCTCAGATCTGTTACGTTGGATTCAGTTCCGAATTTTTGTGATCAAGTCATCAACGTGAATTTGCTGTCATGCTTCTCAAACCTCTGTAGCACGATTCTGGCCTAGCGACAGCGCAGCGCGGAGTGGCCGCTCTGTTTGAGGCGCCATGTCACGGAATGCGCGGCCCCTCTCGCCGGAGGTTCGAGTCCTCCCTTGGGCATGGGTGTGTGCGTTGTTTTTAGCATAAGTTAGTATAAGTAGTGTGTCAATCTAGAAACAGATGACCTCAGCAGTTTGGTGCCTTAGGAATCCACACACATTTGAACATTTTGAGCCCTGCGACACAGCATATATCCTGCTGCAAGATGCCGTCGCATTCAGGGAAGACATCAAGAATGAATAGGTGCAGGTAATCCAGAATACTGGTCACGTAATCCAGAGCTGCCATAATGCCATCGGTTACTACTGAAGGTCGCATGGATGCCGAGGCGAATGTCTCTCATAGCATGATACTTCCCAAACCGAGCTGTACCCTTGCAGTGAGTGGAGCTTGTTTCGAGTGGCCGTCTGCCAGATAACCGCATGTTGAACAGTGTGACCTGGTCACTGTTCAAAAATGGTTCAAATGGCTCTGAGCACTACGGGACTTAACTGCTGTGGTCATCAGTCCCCTAGAACTTAGAACTACTTAAACTTAACTAACCTAAGGACATCACACACATCCATACCCGAGGCAGGATTCGAACCTGCGACCGTAGCGGTCGCGCGGTTCCAGACTGTAGCGCCTAGAACCGCTCGGCCACTCCGGCCGGCGGTCACCTTTGAAACACTTGTTCCTGCAGCAATATTCTATACTGTCATCAGATCTGCCACAGATCGTTGTCTATCCCTCTTTACAGAGCAGCCTCGATCTTCTGTTGATGATGCTTGGGCCACAAGACGTTCATAAACAGAACGCATCATAAACAGAACGTGGAGGTCGGAGGCTTGCCCGTTCTGTAAGGTAGGATAGAGAACAATCTCTGGAGTTCTGACCACAGTGTACAATACTGCGTAGCAGACACCCCTGCGTGTTTGCCTGTTGACCTAACGACGTCGTGAATTACGATCTCAGGGACAGGGAATCATCGACTTCGGACCGTGGATCAATGGAAACATCTCAGTTGGTCGGATGAATAACGTGGATACGTTGACGGACAGAACATTGTTGTCCACTCATAGTTTCACCGTCCTTGAACCACTTTCCATAGATACGACAGTAGCACGCGAATAGCCGACTGGTTTTACTGTTTCCGAAATGTTCGTTCCCAGGCGCCAGGATGTATATCAATCTGCCCTTTGTAGCAAGTATCAGTGGATTTTCCCATTTGCGGCTCGTATCGTCGCTACAGTATTTCCCCATTTGTTTCTGCTCCGTTTGTATCCTTTTCTTACGGCATCATGGGCCCTCAGAGCCACCAGACGACATCCTGTCTCGTGATGAGACGGGGTCATAGCGCTTTGCCTGATCAGTGTATGTATGCACAGGAATTTGTGGAGTTCAGAGAATAAATCTAGAAAATTTTTATTATTTCAAAAACTGCAAGATTCTTAATGCTTAGGTTTACTCTTAATTTCTGCGTCGTAAATGCATAAATGATTTAGAAATACGGAATTAATCCATTTATTTAAACAAAACTAACTAAACTTTCCATATACACAAATGGTAACTCATAAATCTTCACATATGTTTACTAGCTTCAGTCCTAATTCACGCGTCAGGCGGGCCGGAGTAGCCGAGCGGTTCTAGGCGCTACAGTCTGGAACCCCGCGACCGCTACGGTCGCAGTTTCGAATCCTGCCTCGGGCATGGATGTGTGTGATGTCCTTAGTTTAGTTAGGTGTAAGTCGTTCTAAGTCTAGGGGACTGATGACCTCAGATGTTAAGTCCCATAGCGCTTAGAGTCATTTGAACCATGACTTTCCCCTTCTTGGTATTTATTTTTTGTTTTGGTTTTGTTATCCTCTATTTTAAGACAATAAACGTTTTATTCAATTCTTCTGAATCTGCTCTCATTATGTTTCATTAATTTTGTTTTTTTTCCCACATAGATCTTTTTTATTCCTGAACATATTTGTTAGCCGGGAAAAGGAAGCAGTGGTTGGGAAAGGAGTGAGACAGGGTTGTAGCCTCTCCCCGATGTTATTCAATCTGTATATTGAGCAAGCAGTAATGGAAACAAAAGAAAAATTCGGAGTAGGTATTAAAATTCATGGAGAAGAAGTAAAAACTTTGAGGTTCGCCGATGACATTGTAATTCTGTCAGAGACAGCAAAGGACTTGGAAGAGCAGTTGAACGGAATGGACAGTGTCTCGAAAGGAGGCTATAAGATGAACATCAACAAAAGCAAAACGAGGATAATGGAATGTAGTCAAATTAAATCGGGTGATGCTGAGGGAATTAGATTAGGAAATGAGACACTTAAAGTGGTAAAGGAGGTTTGCTATTTAGGGAGTAAAATAACTGATGATGGTCGAAGTAGAGAGGGTATAAAATGTAGGCTGGCAATGGCAAGGAAATCGTTTCTGAAGAAGAGAAATTTGTTAACATCGAGTATAGATTTAAGTGTCAGGAAGTCGTTTCTGAAAGTATTTGTATGGAGTGTAGCCATGTATGGAAGTGAAACATGGACGATAACTAGTTTGGACAAGAAGAGAATAGAAGCTTTCGAAATGTGGTGCTACAGAAGAATGCTGAAGATAAGGTGGGTAGATCACGTAACTAATGAGGAGGTATTGAATAGGATTGGGGAGAAGAGAAGTTTGTGGCACAACTTGACTAGAAGAAGGGATCGGTTGGTAGGACATGTTTTGAGGCATCAAGGGATCACAAATTTAGCATTGGAGGGCAGCGTGGAGGGTAAAAATCATAGAGGAAGACCAAGAGATGAATACACTAAGCAGATTCAGAAGGATGTAGGTTGCAGTAGGTACTGGGAGATGAAGAAGCTTGCACAGGATAGCGTGGAGAGCTGCATCAAACCAGTCTCAGGACTGAAGACTACAACAAAAACAACATGAATGAATGCGAACTAGAGATCGCCATTAGCAGTTTCTGGCATTTTCTGCTGTTTTTGTTCTTGTCAGACACGAGATTATGTTTTGTGCAGAATTTGTAAAGTATTAGGAGCTCTACGCATTAAGTGCAGTACATTGCTCTGGCAGAAAAAGATTGCAACACCAAGAAAGTTAATGGGCGTGTTTCTACATCTGATTGATGATTATTGAATTTTGTGCTGGTTGCATAAGAGTGGCGTTATTAGCACCGCTATGAGGATGTAAATCAGGTTTTCTTTAAATACACGCTGTAACTCTCCTGACCGTTAGTTACCTTGTTAGATTGGATGTGGTGAGGTTGATGTTAGTCAACAATGCCTTTAAGGTGACAGAGGCGCTATAGCCACTGCCAGCGGTGATTACGGGAATGTACAGTCGCAGGAAAACTGGTTTCCGGACAGCCATGTGGCACTACCGAGCAGGAAGACCATGGTGTACGGCGTATGGCTCTGGCGCATCATACTGCATCTGCAGTAGGAATCTGAGCAGCGCTTGGAACCACAGTGACAGACCGAACTGTTACATATGGGTTACTTGAAGAACACCTGCGAGGCAGACGCCCTGTAGCTGTGCATTCGACTGACCCCAACCCACCGCCGTTTGCTGCTTCTGTAGTGTCAAGCGAGAGCGCATTGGAGCGGAGGGTCGAGGTGTGTTGTGTTTTCTGATGAAAGCTGGATCTGCTTCGGTGGAAGTGACGGCAGTGTGTTGGTTAGGAAGAGGCTAGTTGAGGGCTGGCAGCCAACATATCTGCCTGCTAGACACGCTGGACCTTCACCTGGTCTTATGATTTGAGGTGTGATTTCGTATGACAACACAAGCACTCTCGTGGTTATCTCACATACCTTGACTGAAAATTTGTACGTCAGTCTGGTGACGCGATCTGTTGCGCGGCCACTCATGAACATCATCCCAGGGGGTGCTTTCCAACACGATAACGCTCTCCCACATACCGCTGTTGTAACCAAACATGCTCTACAGAGTGCCAGAGAGAACAAACACCACATATTTATGCCGATGAACTTCATCTTTGTGTTATGGAATGTATGCAGTTCCAGTAGCATAGAAAGCTATAACTAAATGGAGATGTCAACAATAACTAAATCGAGGTATCTGTTTACGCTTCCGATCGCAGTATTTCAGAAATCAAAGCGGATCGACCAAGCAAACTTTCAGTCCGTCTTTAGTCTAACCTTCACTTCCCAACGACCTGAGAAGCCACCAGAAACTACACGTGGTTTTGATTCCAACTTAGAATGTATTTTCCTTTTCCACTGTTGCATGTCTTGGGTAGGTTAGGGACACGCAAGTTGTCGAAGATACGTCCGACTAAACGATCAGACTGCTAAGCAGAAAAAAGATGATGATGTCACGTTACGGTAGTAAAAGTACTGATCAGAAACGGTAATTTTGTTTCCATTTCTCCTCAAGCCTTTCCTTTTTCTTCACAAAACGTTTCTGTGCTAACGCGGGAGAAATATACATATGTGCCATAACTGGCTTTTGTTTAGGTAAGGGGCTCTTTCTTCCACACACCAGCCTAACGCACCAAGTGCGGAGTGCAGCTGTCAGGCAAAAGAAAATAAACGGCTTCACCGAAAAGATAATCTCGGCAAACCATAAACAAACGCTAATTTTATGCTCCGAGGGAGCTCCACGTTTACAAACAGGTACCCTTGTGATCGGTCGTAGGTGCTGCTTAGCGAATATGGGAGATCCCATCTAAAAACAGCATCCTCTGCTTAGTTGACCGTGGCATTTAATTAGGACAGAAGATTACGATAATAGAATTGTATCTAGTACATACAGAGGGGTCCAAAATGTATTCACCGTTTAAAAGTCCATAACTTGCAAACTAATTGACGGAGGTGTCTCATTTTTGGTGAAAGTGTAGCTTAATGTCCAACTTAAAGATATCACTGTAGGTGTTAGAAATGGTCACCATTAACATCCACACACAAAAGATGCCGCCGAATTGCAGCACGAACTACTGACTGCAACGTGTTCAGAAAGATATTTGCACATGAATGTATATGGATTCTCGAAGTTCATCCAATGCGCATGGCTTTTGTCGATAGACGACGTCCTTTAGTGTCCCCCACAGGTAAAAGTCCAGAGGAGTTAGGTCTGGGGGACGTGGTGGATACTCCACAGCACCTCTACGGCCTATCCATCTTCCTGGTAGATTTTCGTCGAGATACGCCCTAACACGATTTTGGTAGTGGGCTGGGGCACCATCTTGTTGAAAGTAAACTCTTACGTCTCCATACAGGTCTCGGATGGCAGGTAAAATGGATGTCTGAGGCTTTTGAAGGTACACCTCACCGGTAACTGTGCCGTCAAAGACGAATGGCCCAATCAAGCACCGGTAAGACAACACACACCAAACATTTACTCCTGACAAATTCACGGCTTTGTCTACGTGGACGTTCGGATTTTCGGCGGCCCAGTAGATACAATTGTGGGGATTTACGGTACCATTGAGTTTGAACTGTGCCTCATCAGACCACACAATCATCTCTGCAAACTCTTCATCGTTGCGCACCATGTTAGTAAACCACTCGCAGTACTCCATTCTACGATCTGCGTCGTCCTAGTTCATTGCGTGTAGCAATCGTGGGATGTAGCACTTCCACTTTGCTTTCTTCAAAATTCGCCGAACACGTGAGCGACTCACTCCAGTTTCACGGGCACACTGTCTCATAGACTTCTGTGGTGAGCGAGTGAATTGTCGTAACACACGACGGGAGTTAGCTGGACTTGTTACTGTTACAGGTCGTCCAGATCGTTGTTTGTGTACATCTTTAACACACCCTTCGGCTTCAAATTTATCTTGAATGCGACGAATCGTTGAACGTGTCGGTGGCTCTGTTTGATACTCATTTCGCCATTGCTGGTGAACCTCATTAATGTTTTCGTACTTAAAATACCACTTCAAAACTGACTTTCTTTCATCGAAAGTAAGCCTTGCGCCAGCCATGTTTACTCGAGTAACTGGGTGGAACTAAGAACAAAACATTGACTATCTGACGACTGTCATCTGACAAAACAAAACAACACAGTACAACACTTGTTTAGCGATTGCCGGAACTACAAACTATTACACTACCAAAGATGAGACATCTCCGTAAATTAGTTTGCCAGTTACGGACTTTTAAACAGTGGATACATTTTTTTGGACCCCTCTGTATAAATCATACACTGTATGGCGACAGACATGTAAAAGAACAGACCAACTGGAGAAAGTATTAAAATTATGGAAAACAAAATTTAATGAAGAGGGTGTGCCTGAAATTTACAAATACGTAGGGATATTAGGAAGTACATTACACATGACATCCCACTCTAAGACGATTGCGCAACAAGAGTTGTACACTGTCAGAGGAGAACATTTGTTCCAGATTTACTGCAGACAATTCTACTGCGGTAGGGATAACAGCTACACCACAGTATGCGAATGAAATGGTGCCTCAGTTGTAAACGTGCTTAAAAGTGGAAGTACCTGGTACAGTATGGTTCTGGTAGGGGAAACGTCTAAATTGCACACAGATTCATCGTGTAATTTTGGCAGTATATGGAGCAAATGCAATTTCACGTCCAGCCGTTGTGAAATAGTGCGAAATTTTGGACAAGGCTGTGCAGACTGGGATAGTGCCAATCATGAAGTCCAAATCTATCAACATGTGATTCACATCTTTTGGGCAAGCTGTAGAAACGTCTTGGGGGACAATTTCCAACAATGAGGACGTACACACAGCGGTTCTTCGGCGAGGAATTAAACGACTGGTAAAACGTTCCGACAGTTGTTTACAGTCTTGGATACTACGTTGAAAAATTGTTTCATGTGTCTGTGTCACCTTCAAGTGTAGTGGAAATTTCCGTAAAAATTACATGTCTTCCCATAATAATGTCTAACTTACTTTCTGTAGTCCCCATGTGTTTACATGGAGTGTTGAAATTACAGAATGATGGAGTCAAATGAAATGATTCGTTAATTGGCTGGCTGCCTTGGTGTGGGGATATGGGAATGGGGGACTTGACCTTGTCCGTTTACACAGGTGGAAATTTTAGTGGGCTTGGAACGTTGCTTAAGTGTGCAGCGTGCGTTGTTATGAAGGGGTCTTACAAAAGCATTGGATAGTTTTATTGAAACTCAAAGCGCATTCCGTCGACAGTTTCATTTATCCCAACGGGTTCCTGTGCCATCTTCCAGGGGCGGTGGCAAGGGGGGGGTTGGGTTATGGGAGTATCACATTGCAGTGAATAAATGATTTCAGAAATCAGAGAATATATTACTTCAACAGATTCAATCATTCTTAAAATAATTATGTAGCAATATAGGTTGCAATGTATTTCAAACACATTTTAACAAAAGAATAATAGCGGCAAATAGCTTACTATTTAAACCAATAAATATCATTTAACTCAAAATGGGAATATTATTATTTATTAATGTACGAGTACCAGTTACAATAATCAAGAAAGCTAAATGTGCCGAGTATGCCAACCAACAATTAAATTGCTAACCCCAGACAAAAACTTCGAAATCGCCGGACATCTGGGTCAATATTATTTTCCCGGACACGCACATTCTGTCGGCACCTGTTTACCTGAACGCAAAAACAGTTACCAAAAACTACTTTAAGCAACACCAAATTTTACCAGTTTGACGGTATAGGATCCCAGTTCTCTTTTTGTTAAGTTTCCCCCCCCCCTCTGCTTTTACCCCCCCCCCCTTTGACTGACTTCTAGATCTGCCCCCACAATCTTCCAATGCTATACACCTTTGGGTGAGAAATCTGAAGCCACTGGCAGCACTACAAAGTGTAATAATAACCCAGACCCAAAAGAATATTGATTTTGTGTGTGTGTGTGTGTGTGTGTGTGTGTGTGTGTGTGTGCATAGCGCCAATTTACACTGTTCAGGCGAAGAAGCTTATATAATTTTTTGAAAAAGATGGAAAATGTTTAGACCTTTTGGATACTTTTGAGCAAGGTCAAGATGTATGAAGTGTGACTGGCTTTTTCATTTTAATGGGAGTTAGAACGCTACACTGTGACTGGCCAGAGAAGGGAAGAGTAGGAGTGGGAGGAAGGGAAGAGAGGGAGGGATAGCGGCAGGGGGGGGGAGCACATAGGGAGAGGGGAGGGGCTGTGCTTACGAAATACATTGAAGGTCATTGCCCTTATACTTCATGATGTTATAATTAAGTTCTTGACTATATGCAAATTTTTTGTGTTTTTTGGATAAAGTACAACCCGGGCCAGCACTCGACAAGATGCCTGGATAAAGTGCAACCCGGGCCAGCACTCGATAAGATGACTATGGGAAACCTCCCAAAAGAATTACAAATTACCATGCGAAATCGACTGTTATAAGTCTAGGACTTCCTCCCCCGGCCCCTCCTGTTTGACACATTATTGTGCACCCAGACAAATAGAAAGCTGAATTTCTAATTGTATGACGGCATTTTGCGCTGTGTTACGGATTTTTTGAAGGTCCCACGTCTTCAAGCAGAGATTCTTTTGCTCTAGATTGTTCACTTTTTTCCTCTCTGCTAACGCGTAAGTGGCATTTTCTCTGTTCTGCTGATGGATTTGGAGCCATACACGAAGTACACATGAACAAACCCACGTTATAGTAAGATCGTGTTCTTCTGAATATTCTACAATCGCTGTGCAATTACGAAACTGAACTGTGTATAGCAAGCCGTGACGGGTCGTCCTCGACAACAGTTCTGATTAGGCTGTGCGGCGGGAGGACGGAGTGTCCTTGTTGAAACTGGGGAGTATGTTGGGCGAGCGATACTCCGCTACCTCGATAATTCATGTATGAGGAAGGTACAGAGAACATTTTGTGGACTGTATTTTTGAAATTATCTATAAATCTCCACATTCACATTGAACGCAGGACAACGCCGTGATCACAACAGTGGCGAAGGAAAGACATAATTTCTCGTGAACAGCCCATGTGAGAATTCTGTATCACAGATTTCAGTGGGGAACAAGTGCCTGAGCAGTGTTTTTTGATGTCTTCTTTCTCTCAAAGAAGGAATAAAAAAGCACAGGTGACAGAATCCAATCCTAACGTTACTAGTCGAAAGGAATGAAAAGTATATTTTGCACAGAATACCTCTGAATAAAGCAAAGACGAAGGTGGTGAAGAGTGATCGGAACGTAATTAATTTGCATTTCAACAATACTGCGAACGACACATTACTCGAAGGATTCTCTCATTTGGAAATCAAGATAGCGCGGATTGGCTTAAGTAAGAAAGGTATCACAAATAAATTTGCTAGGCGAAGGAAGTTTTCTCGAGTAAAGCAGCTCGATCGGTATCAGATACTGGTAATGAAACGAAGAAGAAATTTCTGGTAGTTGAAATCCGGAGCACAGGATTGGAGGGAAGTGAAACGTGGTCCATTGGAAATCTGTGGAAGAAAAAATTGGATGATTTTTAAACGTGACGCTCTCGAAGAATGGTAAAAGTTAAATCGAAAAACAAAGTAAGAAGTTTAAAAAATTATGAAAGGAGTAGGTGAGCAAATTCGTTTAAGGGAAACTCTTTCCAGGCGAATGGACATCTTGTAAGGAATCCAGGAATAGTAAACTTGGTGCTGGAGGGGCAGTGGAGGGGAAAAATGGTAACGACCAAAAAGAAACTAGAGTATAAAAAGCGAATTGTAGAGGACGCCGTGTGTAGTAGATACAGGGTGTTTCAAAAATGACCAGTATATTTGAAACGGCAATAAAAACTAAACGAGCAGCGATAGAAATACACTGTTTGTTGCAATATGCTTGGGACAACAGTACATTTTCAGGCGGACAAACTTTCGAAATTACAGTAGTTACAATTTTCAACAACAGATGGCGCTGCAAGTGCTGTGAAAGATATAGAAGACAACGCAGTCTGTGGGTGCGCCATTCTGTACGTCGTCTTTCTGCTGTAAGCGTGTGCTGTTCACAACGTGCAAGTGTGCTGTAGACAACATGGTTTATTCCTTAGAACAGAGGATTTTTCTGGTGTTGGAATTCCACCGCCTAGAACACAGTGTTGTTGCAACAAGACGAAGTTTTCAACGGAGGTTTAATGTAACCAAAGGACCGAAAACCGATACAATAATGGATCTGTTTGAAAAATTTCAACGGACTGGGAACGTGACGGAAGAACGTGCTGGAAAGGTAGGGCGACCGTGTACGGCAACCACAGAGGGCAACGCGCAGCTAGTGCAGCAGGTGATCCAACAGCGGCCTCGGGTTTCCGTTCGCCGTGTTGCAGCTGCAGTCCAAATGACGCCAACGTCCACGTATCGTCTCATGCGCCAGAGTTTACACCTCTATCCACACAAAATTCAAACGCGGCAACCCCCTCAGCACCGCTACCAATGCTGCACGAGAGACATTCGCTAACGATATAGTGCACAGGATTGATGACGGCGATATGCATGTGGGCAGCATTTGGTTTACTGACGAAGCTTATTTTTACCTGGACGGCTTCGTCAATAAACAGAACTGGCGCATATGGGGAACCGAAAAGCCCCATGTTACAGTCCCATCGTCCCTGCATCCTCAAAAAGTACTGGTCTGGGCCGCCATTTCTTCCAAAGGAATCATTGGCCCATTTTTCAGATCCGAAACGATTACTGCATCACGCTATCTGGACATTCTTCGTGAATTTGTGGCGGTACAAACTGCCTTAGACGACACTGCGAACACCTCGTGGTTTATGCCCGGCCACATCGCACGGCAGACGTCTTTAATTTCCTGAATGAATATTTCGATGATCGTGTGATTGCTTTGGGCTATCCGAAACATACAGGAGGCGGCGTGGATTGGCCTCCCTATTCGCCAGACATGAACCCCTGTGACTTCTTTCTGTGGGAACACTTGAAAGACCAGGTGTACCGCCAGAATCCAGAAACAATTGAACAGCCGAAGCAGTACATCTCATCTGCATGTGAAGCCATTCCGCCAGACACGTTGTCAAAGGTTTCGGGTAATTTCATTCAGAGACTAAGCCATATTATTGCTACGCATGGTGGATATGTGGAAAATATCGTACTATAGAGTTTCCCAGACCGCAGTGCCATCTGTTGTTGAAAATTGTAACTACTGTAATTTCGAGTGTTTGTCTGCCTGAAAATGTACTGTTGTCCCAAGCATATTGCAACAAACGATGTATTTCTATCGCTGCTCGTTCAGTTTTTATTGCCGTTTCAAATATACCGGTCATTTTTGAAACACCCTGTAAGTATAAGGAAGGAGGATTAGAGTTTAACGTCCGTAGCATCGTAGATACAGAACACAAGCTCGGAATGATTCAGGGATGCGGAAGGAAACTGGCCATCTCCCTTGAGCGATTTGGGGGAAGCTTGTTCTTTTTCTTCCATTTCAAAGAACGGGTGTTGTAGTTCTGAAATCAAAGTGGTTTCACAAAACTGTTGTCTCCATCTGTTCAATTTTGGTTGAAATCTAATGCTGTGGTAGGCGCTCAGCTGGCGTCCTTGGTGATATCGTCATTCCATTTTTTTGGATAGTCTTATCTCTTCGGTCATTGTTGTTTTCACACCTAGTTATTGTCTTTTAACGTCACTACGCTTGTCTCTTCGTGTTAGTCCAAGAAGTAACCTCATGAACCTCTTCCTCTTGGCTGCTTCAATTCTTCGTTTATTTGCGACTTAGGGAAATAATGGAAGACCTAAATCAGGATGGTCGGTCGCATATTTGAACCGTCATCATCCTGAACGCGAGTCTAGTGTGCTAACCACTGAGCCACTTCGCTTGAGTAGCTAATTACAAATGAAATGATAAACACAAGGTACGCAGAGATCTCTCTACCTAGAAACAAATTTTTAACCATGTGCAATGGTGCAAGATGTTCGAAACTCTGAGAACAAGAGGAGTGCAAAAGACGGGTAATATACGATACGTACTAGGGCTAAGAAAGAACATATGACTTGAAGACCAAGGGAGAAGTGCTGTGATTAAAAGGAGTGTAAGACAGCGATAGTTTTCGCCATTACTCTTCAGTCTATACATCGAAGAAGCAGTGACGAAAATGAAAGATAGGTTTAGTAGCGGGGTTAAACTTCAAGGTGAAAGGTTAACAATGATAAGATTCGAAGATGACATTATTATCCTCAGTGAAAGTGAATAAGAACTACACGATCTGTTGAATGGAATGAACAATCTAATGATCACACACTACGGATTGAGAGGAAACCGAAGAAAGGTGAAAGCAGTGGCCAATAGAAGAAATAAGGATTTCGAGAAACTTAACATCAGACTTCTTGACCACGAAGTAGACGAATATAAGGATTTCTGTTACCTTGCAAGCAAAATAACACGTGACGAACGGAGCAAGGAAGACATAAAATGCAGTTCAGCACAGGCAGAAACCACATACCTGGCCAGAAGAAATCTATTAGTATCAAAAACCAGTCTTAACATCAAGAAGAAATTTATGAGAAATTATGTTTGGAACATATTGTAAGCAAGTGAATCATGAACTGTGGAAAAACCGGAAAAGAAGAGAACCGAAGTGTTTGGGGGCGAGGTTTTATAGAACGATGTTGAAAATAAGGTGGACTGATAGGCAATGAGGAGTTTCTCCGCATAATAGGCGAAGAAAATATCATGTGGAAAACAATGACAAGAAGATGGATCAAGAAGATAGGATCCTGCTGGGATATCAGGGAATAACTTCCGTGGTACTTGAGGGGACTGTAGATTGTAAAAACTACAGTGAAAGACATAGATTGGAATGCATTCAACAAATAATAGCAGACGGACGGTGCAAGAGATACTATGAGATGAAGAGGACTGCACAAGGGGGGGGGGGGGGGGAAGAGAGAGAGAGAGAGAGAGAGAGAACATCCAATCACACAGTACACATCTTAGATCTTTCGTTAATGTTTAAACCTGAGAATCACTTCTAACCACCGGAATCGATCATGATCACTGCTATTACATTCTCGCAATTGAGACTGAAATCAATATTTTATCAATATTTTCTTTTGGATAGTATATTTTCACTTACATGATTAATTTTAAGTCAGGCACCCATTTGTTTTGAAACAGAAAGCCATGGTCATCAGAGACTGACGGTCACCTAATGAGGGGAGTGTTCTGATTATTTGTACTGTTTCTCCCGCAGAAATGAGAGCAGATGCCACCAAAACTTTCTACGTAGGCACTCAAGAGTGGTGGTAGGTAATAGAGCTCAGCTGTTGCTTGTAGCTCTTTGGATCCTCTAACACGTATTTGCTCAGTTTATGATATTAAAAACACAGCTCCAGTTGCGTGAGATATTTAACTGATCAACCGCTCCCTGTTTCGGCTATAACATTAACAATCTGTAGCTCACATGGTGCGTTTCCTAAGTATATTATTTGTTTGTAGGCCCGAGGACTCGTATAGGACCGAAACGAGGTGCAGTGAGTATGACTAGGCGCATTTCTCGAAGTGGCACTGGTGGCTCACTCAAGGACATACAAACAAATACTGTCCTCAAACTACAGTCTCCCTGTGATGTCACAGAAGGTGTGGTTCGCAGACAGCTGCACACATACCCCACTACAAATAATACAAAAATCATGCCAAGCCTTCGCAATGGTCCATTCTCATCAATAATGAGACGCTAAAATGTTTGAGATCTCTGATGACAGCCAAATCATCGAAAACGATAAATAGAGAAACCGTCAGACATGGTTAGGCACACTATCTAATATGGACACTTCAAAGGATGGTACATCCTGTGTGCTGTTTTACTAGTACTTCCTGTCCTTCACAGTTTTATTGTTGTTCCTTTTAACTACCTATGTCCAGATACGCGTCATAAATAGAAGCGATGTGCAATCCATACACCAATCTAAAACTGGACCAAAAAATCACATAGAATGTGTAACAGGACATACTGCGAACTGTCTTAAGCAGATTCCAAACTTTTATTGAATACTAAATACTGTATCTGAAAGCAACGCTAAATGCTCTGAAAGATATAAAAGTTGCAACGTATAAGTTACCCCTTATTTGCAGATGTTGTTGTTGTGGTCTTCAGTCCTGAGACTGGTTTGATGCAGCTCTCCATGCACATACTGTAAAGCAGCGTGCCCTCGGGAAAAATTACGGTTGTAGTTTCCACTTGGTTTCAGCCGTGCGCAGTACCAGCACAGCAAGGCCGTTTTGGTTAGTGTTACAAGGCTAGATCAGTCAATCATCCAGACTGTTGCCCCTGCAACTACTGAAAAGGCTGCTGCCCCTCTTCAGGAACCACACGTTTCTCTGGCCTCTCAGCAGATATCCCTCCGTTGTGGTTGCACCTACGGTACGGCTATCGCTGAGGCACACAAGCCTCCCCACCAACGCCAAGGTCTATGGTTCATGGGGGGGGGGGGGGGGAGATTTGCAGATAAGAGCACATTTTACTTTATTTCGAGTTTTTCTATTTCAAAAAGTGAAAGTATCAGCGCTGCAGTACGTCCGGAGTAAGGAGCGAGCGGTAGCTTCCCACCCTGGCTAGCAGATACGGTTGGCCATCTGGCACTTTCAGAGCCAGTGGAATTGGATGAGGTATTGATGCAGAAATCGCTCATGGCGTCAGAAAAGACATACGTGGGGAAAGTATATTCATTCTGGAGCGAACGAGTAATTGTGATTAATAAATATTTGCTAGCAAAAGTTAAATTTTGCGCTGGGGTTGGATTGATTTGGGGGAAGAGACCAAACAGCGAGGTCATCCGTTTCATCGGATTAGGGAAGGATGGGGAAGAAAGCCGGCCGTGCCCTTTCACAAGAACCATCGCGGCATTTGCCTGAAGCGATTAAGGAAAATCACGGAAAAATCAGAAGGTCCGGACGCGAGATTGAACCGTCGTCCTCCCGAATGCGAGGCCAGTGTGCTAAACACTGCGCCACCTCGCTCAGTTGACTTTTGCCACTCGGACATTACAAGGAGTCTACGTGTCGTAAATACTATCTTTCAGTAATTTTACAATGCCGGAAACGTTGATATTAATACATAAATGAATAACTCTAGCATAACTGAAGATGTACGAACTCATACGAACTATACCGATTGTACGCTCAAGTTACAGACTGTGCACCGTAGTCGGCAGTCGTCGTTAAGACGCCTTTCAGTCCAGTCAAGCGTAGACCATGCTCTCGTACCGTTAATAGCCAGCTTATAATCAGTATGAACAGCTTCATTTTACGGTGCTCCGTAAATAAACACACCGTAAGGCATCCCGTGTAAAAATTATTTGCAAAAAAATCTTCTTGCCGCTTTATTTTGTAAAACATAGTAGTATTGCACTTCCAGAATCCGACGATACTGCTTCGGCTCTGCAAGGGGCATAAAACTATGAGAGCATCTCCACATAAGCGGTAGGTAGAATTCCTACAGGTAGCTCACTAAGTCAGTTCAAGGACGGACTGGCTTAATTATCACAAAACTAGATTGGCAAAGTGTGACCAGTTTTACTGTACGCTCTTTACACCATCATAGACAGACTCACCGGCTAATCTGAGACATTTCTGGAGGTTTAGTACGAGTGGAAGTGGGGAGAGGGGGGGGGGGAAGGGGATTGTTACAAAAAATACCACGAAGTATATAGCAAATTACCAAATTTTACATATTGTGTGTGTACTGTTACGCAGGAGTAATACATGATTAAATCTGCAGGTTATTTGGGGATATACAGTTTGCGAGACATCTAGTGCCCAATGCTACCATCTCTAGCAACAATAAGCCTTTAACTCAGTTGGGCATCGAATCGAACGAGTTTGGATCATAAGTACAGGCATTTCATTCCATGCTGCTTCAGTTCATGCCACCAGGTGAGGTGGTGTACTGGTTAGCGTGCTGTACTCGCATTCGGAAATATGACGGATCAAGTACACATCCAGCCTCCCAGATATAGGTTTCCCATGATTTCCCTAAAACACTCCAGGCAAATTTCGAGACGGTTCCTTTGAAATGGCGCGGCCGATTTCCTCCCCCATGCATGAAACAAAACGATCTTATGATCCGTCTCTAATGGCTTCGATTTTGACGCGACGGTAATCCATAATCTTCCTTGCTTCCTTCAGTCCATGCCGTAATTCATCATTCGTAGTGGCTGGCGACTGTCAGTATCTCGGAAACCTACGAATACATGTTTTCAGAGAGTGAGAGATGTGGAGAACGTGGACACCAGGACCCCAAACCAACACCACTGGGAACATGGCGTCTTGGGTTTGTTGCCTGTACGACCTACCGGCATAAACGTCCAAGTTAGCCGGCGCCTCTGTCGATAACTGGCTGAAAAGTTGGTGGTGGAAGCAAGCATACTACTGTCAACCATGTAGTCCACACAAAAACCTGAAGTTCGAACACTTTAATACCACATTGATGTTGTCTGAGCTATTCCTACGGCCTGTTCGGGTCTCGTATACTTCATTTTGGTACAGTAAACAGTTACATGAAGCACTTGACTGATTTTCTATGATACAGGTCCTGCGCAGTAACCTAACATCGTCATGATTAATCACAGATGTCTTCGTTTGAAAAATTAGAAGTCGAAACAGTCACTTATTAGATCACTCAATACACTGTTCACTCGAGCTAGTGAATACGTCACAGTGGACGAAATGTGTGGAGTAAGCATCAATTTTTCTGAACAGTCCTGTCATACATCGTTGTTAAAGTCTGGCATAGTCATAAACGCTAGACATAAATTTACTTTAGAAGTTAATTAATAGTTTCAGTCGTTATACAACTACTGGATGAACTCCCCTGAACGTGAAATTCCAACTGTATGTGTTACATTTTTTGCGTTTTTTCGAAATGTGATGTGTATTAGACCGTCTGCGGTACATTTTCCACATAGGTGGACATAGGTGTTACTGCATTACAAATTCACAGCAGAATGGCAGAGTGACGAATGGATAAACTGTTATCTCGAAAATTACGTATTCCTTTAAAATTTGATTAGGTTGGAATTTACTGTTTTCTTACGAACTACAAGAATCACTAGAATTAAGAAATGCAGAAAATATTGCTGCTTACATATTTAACAAAAAGATATGGACACTGTTTTTTCTCCCGTAATGTGAATCCCCTGGTTTATATGAATGAGCGCCATGTTGCCGATTTTGGTAAATTTCATGAAATTATAAATTAGTGAAGTAATTAATTAATAGTGTATTTCTTCTGATGCAAAAAAATTCAAAAGTATGTGATAAATGTCGAGAATCTTAGAGTAGCTGTGACGGAATGTTTAGTGAAAAGTGGTAGCCTCACCAAATTTCAGTTTCAGTTTACACAAAGGATAATTAATTTCGGAAAAAAGTTGGTTTATTATAAAGTTGGAGTATTGCACTGTTGAATAGTATACTGAAATACGTATCAAAACTCACCACCTATCTGTAGTGTCGCACTGTATGAATATTTTCAGTTACTGATGCTTTGCAATTAACAAATTCTCTAGCCAAACTAATTACACAAATGGACTGAGAATAATCATCGGAATGATTTGAGTAATAAAGTTCATTGGTCTAGAAATAACTATAAAGTTGCAATTTTCATGTGCCTACTATTTACTACGTAAATGGCTATTTTGGGAAAAATGTATGCTAATTATTGGGGGACAGTAACGTAACAGATTTGGTGTGTGTGTGTGTGTGTGTGTGGGTGGGTGGGTGGGTGGGTGTGTGTGTGGTTTCGATCCAGACGTAAACTTAACAGCGGTCGATGTGCTGTCAGTCCACGATGCTCGAAATGTCGTTCTTCTGTCCGTGTTTATACGTGAATTGCGGCAAACAAGTGCATTTCCCGACGGAAGGTACGTGACGTGGCTATATGATTCTGCACGGCCGAGTGTCCTCTCAAGCGCAATCAGTGTGTGGGGGGCCACTGAGATCATGCATGGTGTTGCGTATGGCCCTCCTGAAAGGTTATATTGTGTTGAGATTGTGATCAGACTGAACAGCAATATCACGAAACGATAAACTATGGAGCCCACAGAAGTACTATTAAGCTTTTCCTTTTCTCACCAACAGCTAATATTCTAATGTGATTTATGGAATAGAAATCCGCTGTGTGGCCGTGTGGACGGCATCAGTGCTGCCTACTTCACCCAGTTCCACTCAAATGCTAATGATTTTTGCACACAAACATGTTGTTGAGTATGAAGTGTGTTAAACACCACCTTCATGGTATTATAATTTTAATTCCTAGTGATTTGCTAACATTGAAAACCATTTGTTTATACATTGCGTGTTCCACAAGTCGTAAGTGAAAGCTACTTTTCATGCTCATCAAACCCTTTCCCGTTGCAGCACGGACAAATAGTTACTATAAGTACATGTTCTGTAAATACACAGCATGTAATTATTGTCTTTCTGTTCCTCCATTTGACGCAACAGAAACAAATAGCAGTGCTACTGCTTGCGACTGTAGCTGACAAGTATAAAGTGAAAAGTCCTTTCTTGAGTATGAGCTGTGTATTTTACACACCAGCGCATGTACCTTTAGACTGAACAGTGAAATACAAACTCCAAGCCATGAAAGAAGACATTTTATAAGATGGGTTATTACAGCAAAAAACTGATTTTCGCACATCCATCAATCTCAGATGCATAGTGAGATTTCAGCTTGTCAGAATATGAGAAGTACACTACTGGCCATTAAAATTGCTACACCAAGAAAAAATGCAAATGATAAACGGGCATTCATTGGACAAATATATTATACTAGAACTGACATTTGATTACATTTGCACGCAATTTGGCTGCATACATCCTGAGAAATCAGTACCCAGAACAACCACCTCTGGCTGTAATAACAGCCTTGATACGCCTGGGCATTGAGTCAAACAGAGCTTGGATGGCGTGTACAGGTACAGCTGCCCACACAGCTTCAAGATGATATTACAGTTCATCAAGAGTAGTGACTGGCGTATTGTGACGAGCCAGTTGGTCGGCCACCATTGAGCAGACGTTTCCAATTCGTGAGAGATCTGGAGAAGGTGCTAGTCAGGGCAGCAGTCGAACATTTTCTGTATCCAGAAAGGCCCGTACAGGACCTACAACATGCGGTCGTGCATTATCCTGCTGAAATGTAGGGTTTCGCAGGGATCGAATGAAGGGTAGAGCCTCGGGTCGTAACACATCTGAAATGTAACGTCCAATTTTCAAAGTGCTGTCAATGAGAACAAGAGGTGACCGAGACGTGTAACTCATTGTACCCCATACAATCACGCCGGGTGGTACGCTAGTATGGCGATGACGAATACATGCTTCCAATGTTCGTTTACCGCGATGTCGGCAAACACGGATGTGACCATCATGATGCTGTAAACAGAACTGGATTCGCCCGAAAAATTGACGTTTGTTATTCGTGCACCCAGGTTCGTCGTCGAGTACACCATCGCAGGCGCTCCTGTCTGTGATGCAGCGTCAAGGGTAACCGCAGCCATGGTCTCCGAGCTGATAGTCCATGCTGCTGCAAACGTCGTCGAACTGTTCGTGCAGATGTTTGTTGTCTTAGAAACGTCCCCATCTGTTGACTCAGGGATCGAGACGTGGATGCACGATCCGTTACAGCCATGCGGATAAGATGCCTGTCATCTCTACTGTTAGTGATACGAGGCCATTGGGATCCAGCACGGCGTTCCGTATTACCCTCCTGATCCCACCGATTCCATATTCTTCTAACAGTCATTGGATCTCGACCAACGTGGGCAGCAATGTCGCGAAACGATAAACCGCAATCGCGATAGGCTACAATCCGACCTTTATCAAAGTCAGAAACGTGATGGTACGCATTTCTCCTCCTTACACGAGGCATCACAACAACATTTCACCATGCAACGTCGGTCAACTGCTGTTTTTGTATGAGAAATCGGTTGGAAACTTTCCTCATGTCAGCACGTTGTAGTTGTCGCTACCGGCGCCAACCTTGTGTGAATGCTCTGAAAAGCTAATCATTTGCATGTCACAGCATCTTCTTCCTGTCTTTTAAATTTCGCGTCTGTAGCACGTCATCTTCGTAGTGAAGCAATTTTAGTGACCAGTAGTGTAATAATAACGCAATCAGCCCCCTCTCTGTATCCGTTTTTACTGGTCCTGTAACCAACTGTCCAAATTGCCATGAAAAGAAATCCGCAGACCGCTGATCTGTTCATGTGTGATGTGAGCAGCACAATCCATCAATCAACTACCTGGTACTTATCGCAGACAAAATTCGAAACTTAATTTCTGCTGCTGTTAACTTACTGCAATTTGAATATCGTACAAAACATGCTATTTAATAAATCCATATTATGATTACTGTAGCATCGCTGTTGCTATTTATAGGATGCATAGAGGAAACGAGATTGAAGTCTCGAACAGTTCTTTGCTCTAAGAAATACTGACATTAACCAATATTATGCCCTCATTTGGTGAACAAGCGCCTGCATGGCAAGTGCGGATTGCTAGTAACGAAATTGGAGATGGATAAGTTACTCCGTGTCGCTACCGACCGGGCCCATGCTGACACCAAGAACTTGCATCGTGTCGTTACTCCTTACCGGCTCAGCAGGTATAAGAGAGAGTAACGTAATGCGATAAGTGTTCGTCGCTCCACCCCGCTACTGAAAACTACTGACTTGGCCAGCGTCGGAAACGAACAGCGTGTGCCAGCCGTTATTCGTTACCCACTGTTCCAACTTAGACGGACTGGTGCCTGTCGGGCACGAATTTGCGGGCTAGACAATTTATGAGATGTTTTACGAAGTGCTCAATCAGTACTGGAGCATTCGTCATTCGGCAACGAATACACGTAATTTGCAGTAGGCCTATTCATGACAGTCGGAATAGTAAGTGTATGTCTGTATAACACTTACGTCAGGAAACTCCATGTCAGCAGATCTGTACCAGCCTAGATGCGGTGAGGAACGCAGAAATTACTTTTAGTCGTATGTATGATTCTTACGTTACGATTTTCACATACGCTAATACCCTTCAGTTTCCAAACTTACGCGCATGTGTATACGGGATGACTCTCCTAAGAAACGTCAGGCGCATTACCTTTGATGTTTCGGCATATATTTTGAATTTTGTTCGGTGCAATATGCAGCTGATGCGATATTTGGTTTTATCCATATGTATTAACAGTGACAGTAAAACACAAGGAGTACCCAGTACGACAGCGGCGACTCGTGAGCCATCCTGGCCAGTGCTGCTTAGTCGCTGTTGGAGTACTGGTTATTCTTCGTGTTTTACTATCCCTATTAATACTTATGGATAAAACAAATAACGTACGAAACCAACTCCAGCTAAATATTGCAAAAAATAAATTCTAAATACTTGTAGAAATACGAGAGGTAATGCGCCTGACGAGTTTTAGGAGAGAGACCGCTTATGTACACTCGCTTATGTTTCGAAAACAGCGTTTGCGAAAATCATAACATAAGAAGAATACAGTGACTAAAATAGGTCCAGGATTCAATTCTTTATCCATCACGACAGAGTACACGAGCCTTATAACAGAGAGCCCAAGGATCCAAACTGCCAATATGCAACAGGGGACGTTACAAGTATTCAACATATGACCACCGTTCATGTATAGGTAGGCTTCAGTACTTATCCTCATCGACGCATGTACACGTTCAAAAATGCCAAGTGCGTTCCGAATGCATTAACAACTATCCACAACGCGTTCACGTGTGTCATCCACACTGTCAGTAGATCTGGAATATATGAAAGCTTTTAAATATCCCTACTTAAAAAGAACTCCATTGGGTTCAGGTAGACGGAGCTGGGAGATTATGATTTTGGCGAGCAATGACCGATACACTTGTTGTTATAGATTTGTGCTAGGTATTCCAGGACAACCACATGAAAGTGTGCCATGCACCATCATGCGCAAACCAAATACGTATCCTTTCAACATTAGAAACTTCGTCCAAACAGTCGATCAGCTCGAGTTCTAGGACATGAAGCTATACCTGACCAGTAACTCTGCTGTGCAGGAACCACGCCCATATCGGGAAACCATTGATTTCAAATCTGTGTCTAGTTGAATTGTGTAATTGTTTCATTGCCCTCTACTCGCTCCTTTCGTGTGTACGTGACTTTTTTTTTTTTTTTTGAGTCGTCAGTCTTCTGATTGGTTTGATGCAGCGCTCCGCTAATGTCCTTTCTGTGTTCTGTGAGCAGAGTAGCACTGGATTGCTGGATGTAATCCAATCTCTGTCTTGCCCTATAGTTTTTTCTATCTGCATCTCCCTCTAGTACCATGGAAGGTATTCGCTTACTTTCCAAAAAAATGTCCTCCCATGCCGTCCCTTCTTATTGTCGGTGTTTTCCATGTTTCCCTTTCCTCGCCGATTCTGCGGAGAACTTCTTCATTCTTTAGCATATCAGTCCACGTAATTTTCAACATTCGTCTGTAGTGCCACATCGCAGATGCTTCTATTCCTTCAGTTCCGGTTTTCCCACAGTCTATATTCCACTGCCATACAGTTCTGTGCTCCAAATGTACATTCTCATACATTTATTCCTCATTTAAGGCCTATGTTTGATACTGGTAGACTTCTCTTGGCCAGGAATGAGGTTTTGCCAGTGCTAGCCTGCTTTTTATGTCCTTCTTGTTCCGTCCGTCATGGGTTATTTTGCTGCGCAGTTAGCAGAATTCCTGAACTACTTCTACCTCAGCATCCCCAATTCTGTTGTTAAGTTTTTCGGTACTCGCATTCCTGCTGCTTCTCATTACTTCCGTCTTTCTTCGATTTACTCTCAGTCCACATTCTGTACTCATTAGTCTGTTAATGCCAATCAACAGCTCCTGTAATTTTGCTTCACTTTCACTGAGAAAGACTATGTCATTAGCGAATCTTATCATTGATATCCTTTCACCTTGAATTTCAATTCCACTCCAGAACCTTTCTTTTATTTCCGTCATTGCTTCTTCGATGGGTAGACTGAAGAGTGGAGGCGAAAGACTAGGTCCGGGCCTTATTCCATTTTTAATCCAACCATTTTGTTTTTGGCATTCCACAGCTATTGTTCCCTCTTGGTTCTTGTACGTACTGTATATTATCCGTCTTTCTCTATAGCTTACTGCTATTTTCATCAGAATTTCGAGCATCTTGCACCATTTTACACTATCGAACATCTTTTACAGGTCGACAAATCCTATGAACGTGTCTTCATATTTCTTTAGTCTTGTTTCTTTCATCAGCCGCAACGTCAGAACTGCTTCTCTGGTGCCTTTACTTCCCTAAAGTCAAACTGACCGTCACCTATCGGATCCTCAGTTTTCTTTTCCGTTCTTCTGTATATTGTTCTCGTCAGCAACTTCGATGATGAACTATTAGATTAATTGTGTGATAATTCTCGCACTTGCTGTCTTCGGAATTGTGTGGAAGATGTTATTCCGAAAGTTTGCTGGTGTACTGCATTCAACATACCTAAGTGAACAGTCGTTTTGTTGCAACTTCCCCCAATGGCTTAAGAAATTCAAATGGAATGTTATTCAGCCATTCCGCCTTATTTGATCTTACCCCTTCCTAAGTTCTTTTAAATTCTGACTAATACTTCATCCTCATTCAATTCCTTATTGACTCCTGTTCCTTCTTCTATCACGTCATCAGACAAAATCTCCCACTCATAGACGCCTTCAATGTACTCTTTCCACCTATCTGCTTTGTCCTCTGCATTTAACTGTGGAATTCTCAGTGCACTCTTAATCTTAACGCTCCTGCTTTCATCCAAGCTAGTTTTGCAATTTCTGTGTAATGAGTCAGTCCTTTCGACAATCGTTTCTCTTTCAGTCTCTTCACATTTTTCACGCAACCATTTCGCCATGGTTTCCCTGCACTTCCTCTTCATTTCTTTGCTAAGTAACTTGCAGCTTTGTGTTCCTGACGCTCCCTGAACGTTCCTGCGCTTCCTTCTTTCGTCGATTAGCTGTTCTTCTATTACCCTTGGTTTCCTCGCAATTACCTTCCTTGTAACCACGTTTTTCTTCCAAAATTCTGTGACTGTCCTTTTTCTTTTTTTTAGAGATGTCCATCTCTCTTCAACTGAAATGCCTACTCAGCTATCCATTAGTGCAGTATCTATAGCCTCAGAGAACTACAAACGTATCTCTTCATTCCTTAGTGTTTCCATATCCTACTTCTTTTCGCATTGATTCTTCCTGACTAGTCTTTTAAACTTCAACCTACTTTTCATCATTACTTACTTGAGATTGGAAACTATATTTGTTCCTGGGAACACATTACTATCCAATATCTGATTTAAGAATCTCTCTCTGACCATGATGTAATCTGACTGAAATCTTCCCGTATCACCATGCTTTTTTCAAGTATATCTCCACCTCTTGATTCTTGAACAGAGTATTCGCTATTATTAGCTGAAATTTATTGCAGTACTCAATTAGTCATTGTCCTCCTTCTTTCCTCTACAGTTAGTCGGGAGGTGAGAAAACTTGGATTTCATGGTCGAGCGACTGCTCATAAGCCACCAGAGGCGGATTTGTTAGGGTGTGGTCATGTTTTTCTAGGAGGGGGCTTGCACCCGTTGTTGTTTTGCGTGTCACTATCGCAGCACAGGCCTTGCTTCCCACTGTTGAAGAGCAATTTGGGGATGGCGATTGCATCTTTCAACACGATCGAGCATCTGTTCATAATGACCGGCCTGTGGCGGAGTGGTTACACGACAATAACATCCCTGTAATGGACTGGCCTGCTCAGAGTCCTGACCTGAATCCTATGGAACACTTTGGATTGTTTTGGAAAGCCGACCTCGTGGCAGGCCTCACCGTCCGACATCGATGCCTCTGCTCAGTGCAGCACTCTGTGAAGAATAGGCTACCATTCCCAAAGAAACCTTCCAGCACCTGATTGAACGTATGCCTGTGAGAGTGGAAGCTGTGACCAAGGCTAGGGGTGAGCCAACACCATATTGAATTCCAGAGTTACTGATGGAGGGCGCCACGAACTTGTAAGTCATTTTCAGTCAGGTGTCCGGATACTTTTGATCACACATTGTATATGTAATGTTGCAATGACTCGGTTTGAGTGTCAGACGATCACTCCCCAGCGATTACGGCCTACAAGTATGACAATGTGTACAGAGTTCGGTTGAAATCGTTCCAGCAGTAGTCTAGGACCTGACAATGGAAAGCAACATTATTAGGACGATAACGGGACAAGATTACTAGAAGCCTAAATTCTTCTGCTCTGAATTAAACACACAAATTTTAGCTACCAAATACTGCAACATAAATAGAGTTACAGATTTCAGATATTTAGGTGAAACTCTCCAATTTACAGGAGAGAAAATCTCACAGAAGACTCTACTACAAAAAATGTAGAGAGCCTAAGGCAGAACACAAGACAGATATATTAAGAAATTTATGTGTATTCAAAGAAAGATCAGACGCTATAATACAGTAATCAAATCTAAAATGTTGCATGCAAGTGAGGCACTAACTAACATCCACACGAAAAGTGAGGGCTGGGGTTGTTTTGGGGGAGGAGACCAGACAACGAGGTCATTGGTCTCATCGGACTAGGAAAGGACGGGGAAGGAAGTCGGCCGTGCCCTTTCGAAGGAAACATCCTGGCATTTTCCTGGAGCGATTTAGGGAAATCACGGAAAACGTAAATCAGGATGGCTGGACACAGGATTGAACCGTCATCCTCCCAAATACGAGTCCAGTGTGCTAGCCACCTCGCTCGGTCGAAAAGTAACATGGAAAACATACTGAAGGAAGATCGCGAAATCATGGGAGAAATTCTCGGCCCAAAGCTGACAGCAGAGCGATACAGACTACACTCTAGCAAAACAACAAAGATGGTATCAAACCTACCAGAAGATAAGAGAAAAAGAAGATTAAAGTTCTGTGGCCACATCAGCTGACTACCACCAACAGGTCACCAACAGAATTTTGACTTACATACAAGGGATCAAGTTAGCAATGCCATAGATCACATAAGTCAAACTTGACCTAGCGAAATCACAAATCGATCCAATAGAAATTAAAGACAGAAATATATAGAGAGACAAGATGTACAAGTGGAATGTTAGGTCAGAGAATGAAGTCCTGAGGATGGAGAGGGGCTCCATGCAGAAAAAATTGGAAAATCCTGAAATAACGGAAAAAATGCTCAAATAAGGCAGAATGCTTTGTATGATCTTAAAGCATCTCAACTTATATATACAGTGTGGTCCATTGATCGTGACCGGGCCAAACATCTCAGGAAATAAGCGTCAAACGAAAAAACTACAAAGAACAAAACTTGTCTAGCTTGAACGGGGAAACCAGATGGCGCTATGGTTGGCCCGCTAGATGGCGCTGCCATAGGCCAAACGGATATCAACTGCATATTTTAAATAAGAACCCCCATTTTTTATTAGATATTCGTGTAGTACGTAAAGAAATATGAATGTTTTAGTTGGACCACATTTTTCGCTTTGTGATATATGGCGCTGTAATACTCACAAACATATGGTTCACAATTTTAGACGAACAGTTGGTAACAGGTAGGTTTCTTAAATTAAAATACACAACGTAGGTACCTTTGAACATTTTATTTCGGTTGTTCCAATGTGATACATGTACCTTTATGAACTTATCATTTCTGAGAACGCACGCTGTTACAGCGTGATCACCTGTAAATACCACATTAATGCAATAAATGCTCAAAATGATGTCCGTCAACCTCAATGCATTTGGCAATACGTGTAACGACATTCCTCTCAACAGCGAGTAGTTCGCCTTCCGTAATGTTTGCACATGCATTGACAATGCCCAGACGCATGTTGTCAGGCGTTGTCGGTGGATCACAGAAAGAAATCCGGGGACGTCAGATCCGGTGAACGTGCGGGCCATGGTATGGTGCTTCGACGACGAATCCACCTGTCATGAAATATGCTATTCAATACCGCTTCAATCGCACGTGAGCTATGTGCCGGACATCCATCATGTTCTAAGTACATCGCCATTCTGTCATGCAGTGAAACATCTTGTAGTAACTCGGTTGAACATTACGTAGGAAATCAGCATACATTGCACCATTTGGAATGCCATCGATAAAATGGGAGCTAATTATCCTTCCCCCCATAATGGCGCACGACACATTAACCCGCCAAGGTCGCTAATGTTCTACTTGTCGCAGCCATCGTGGATTTTCCGTTGCCCAATAGTGCATATTATGCCGGTTTACGACCGCTGTTGGTGAATGACGCTTCGTCTCTAAATAGAACGTGTACAAAAAATCAGTCATCGTCCCGTAATTTTCTTGTTCCCAGTGGCAGAACTGTACAAGAGTTCAAAGTCGTCGCCAGGCAATTCCTGGTGCATAGAAATATGGTACGGGTGCAATCGATGTTGATGTAGCATTCTCAACACCGACGTTTTTGAGCGATTCTCGCGCAATTTGTCTGCCACTGATGTGCGGATTAGCCGCGACAGCGGCTAAAACACCTACTTGGGCATCATCATTTGTTGCAGGTCGTGGTTGACGTTTCACATGTGGCTGAACACTTCCTGTTTCCTTAAATAACGTAACTATCCGGCGAACGGTCCGGACACTTGGATGATGTCGTCCAGGATACCGAGCAGCATGCATAGCACACGCCCGTTGGGCATTTTGGTCACAATAGCCATACATCAACACGATATCGACCTTTTCTGCTATTGTTAAATGGTCCATTTTAACACGGGTAATGTATCACGAAGCAAATACCGTCCGCACTGGCGGAATGTTACGTGATACCACGTACTTATACGTTTGTGACTATTACAGCGCCATCTGTCACAAAACGAAAACAGTGGTCCAACTAAAACGTTCATGTTTCTTTACGTACTACACGAATATGTAATAAAAAATGGGGGTTCCTATTTAAAAAACGCAGTTGATATCCGTTTGACCTATGGCAGCGCCCTCTAGTGGACCAACCATATCGCCCTTTGGTTTCTCCCTTCAACCTAGACGAGTTTCGTTCTTTGTCGTTTTTTCGTTTGACGCTTATTTCGTGAGATATTTGGCCCGGTCACTAGAGAGAGAAAGAAAGAGAGAGAGAGAGAGAGAGAGAGAGAGAGAGACAGACAGACAGACAGACGGACAATGGGCCGGGGGGGGGGAGGGGGGCGCGGTTGCATGTTTCTCCGCGTGAATCAGAACGTGGAAAAACAATCGGCACGGTAGTGTAAAAGCGACGAAGGGAAGCCATGTCTAGTTGGTGCGTGACGTCCGCTTATCATCGGCTGCCGGTGCGGTCTCTATAGAGCGACCTGTAGAATGCGGGGAATTCGCGAACATGTGCCTAGCGAGCTCAGTGGCTCGCCTTGGCGTTCACGGCCGTTAACTGCCCAGCACCGCGCCGGGATACCGACCACGCGGGCAAGCGTGGCTATTTGGATACTCCGGTCGCTGGTACAGCCTTTGCACATCACTGTTCTGCGCCTGAAGAAAGCCTTCACGACATCCCGTCGTTGCCGGTTGGTACTTTCAAGTATCGCTTCTTCGTCGTAAACAAATTACGGCATTCTGTAGTGTTCAAGTTTGTCTAAGGTTGTCAATAATACACTGCCTTCTATTTCGTAGGTAGCAGTTCACAAAAACTGTTTATAAGTTTTTGGCTACCAGGTGAAGCATTCCTTTACTGACGGCACATTTTGTTTTATTGTTTGCAGTTACTACGTAGGTATATTTAAAGTTCATTCCTGTTTCCAGTTTCAAGGATTATTTTGTTAAGTCCACAACAAATCTGTCAAATTTACTCCTAAAGTGGTCCTATACTGGGAAATTGCCACCTTATCACGTTTTCTGTTTTGGTCAGCTCTACATAACCGTACATTTATATGAAATGAAATAAAATGATATGGAATGAAGTGAATAAATCGGCGAGTTTGAAATACATGAAGGTGTAACGTCATAAATGATATCAGAGCAAACCATTCTGAGACGCTGAATCTACTAAGAATTGAGTATGTTCTGGCAATTGCAAATTTCAACCAGGCTGGGATGCGAAAACAGGTTTTCTGCTTATCACCTTAACCATCAGATTGTTTTAGGACACAACACACTTGTGTTGAAATAGCCTAATGATTAAGGCGAATGCTCGCGATACGCAGGAAATCTGTTTTCGCATCCCAGTCTGGCAGAAACTTTCTATGGTACTAATATATTCCACACATTCTTAGTAATATTTTTTGAATATATATTACCACAGTTTGTGAACGTGGTACATGAACTACTTGTACTAACTTGCACTGTCACAATTATTAGAAATGTTGTTTCACAAATAAGTGTCCCATCTCTTTCTTCGTAACAACTGAAAAAATTTTGCAGTCCATTTCCAAAATTTTTCAAATAATAGTGACAGTGAAATGTAGATGACCACAGTTGAAACGATGCTAGTGCTTCTGGTGGTGGTGATGATACTGATGATAAAAATGCCGATAATAACTCAGCAACGTATTGTTTTGATTCAGTTGTGAGCAGTGGAAGAAAGTTGGCCTTATGTGTACAAAATAGTGAGGCTACATTTTCAGAGGTGTAAAAACCATGTCAAGTAAGTCATTGTTTCTCTCAAATCTTTACAAAAATTTAAAAGATCAAAGGCAACGACATTCTCAAAAGATGTGATTCATGGTAACTGTAGTCAAGGATGCATCCTTGACTACAATCACCATGAAGATTCTCAAAACCGAGAGTAAACACCGTTCCACAATTTCGACCACATTTGTTTCGTTATGCAACTTTTACGCGGTGCACAACTCATTTCTGTGCTAACATTAGTACACTCCTGGAAATGGAAAAAAGAACACATTGACACCGGTGTGTCAGACCCACCATACTTGCTCCGGACACTGCGAGAGGGCTGTACAAGCAATGATCACACGCACGGCACAGCGGACACACCAGGAACCGCGGTGTTGGCCGTCGAATGGCGCTAGCTGCGCAGCATTTGTGCACCGCCGCCGTCAGTGTCAGCCAGTTTGCCGTGGCATACGGAGCTCCATCGCAGTCTTTAACACTGGTAGCATGCCGCGACAGCGTGGACGTGAACCGTATGTGCAGTTGACGGACTTTGAGCGAGGGCGTATAGTGGGCATGCGGGAGGCCGGGTGGACGTACCGCCGAATTGCTCAACACGTGGGGCGTGAGGTCTCCACAGTACATCGATGTTGTCGCCAGTGGTCGGCGGAAGGTGCACGTGCCCGTCGACCTGGGATCGGACCGCAGCGATGCACGGATGCACGCCAAGACCGTAGGATCCTACGCAGTGCCGTAGGGGACCGCACCGCCACTTCCCAGCAAATTAGGGACACTGTTGCTCCTGGGGTATCGGCGAGGACCATTCGCAACCGTCTCCATGAAACTGGGCTACGGTCCCGCACACCGTTAGGCCGTCTTCCGCTCACGCCCCAACATCGTGCAGCCCGCCTCCAGTGGTGTCGCGACAGGCGTGAATGGAGGGACGAATGGAGACGTGTCGTCTTCAGCGATGAGAGTCGCTTCTGCCTTGGTGCCAATGATGGTCGTATGCGTGTTTGGCGCCGTGCAGGTGAGCGCCACAATCAGGACTGCATACGACCGAGGCACACAGGGCCAACACCCGGCATCATGGTGTGGGGAGCGATCTCCTACACTGGCCGTACACCACTGGTGATCGTCGAGGGGACACTGAATAGTGCACGGTACATCCAAACCGTCATCGAACCCATCGTTCTACCATTCCTAGACCGGCAAGGGAACTTGCTGTTCCAACAGGACAATGCACGTCCGCATGTATCCCGTGCCACCCAACGTGCTCTAGAAGGTGTAAGTCAACTACCCTGGCCAGCAAGATCTCCGGATCTGTCCCCCATTGAGCATGTTTGGGACTGGATGAATCGTCGTCTCACGCGGTCTGCACGTCCAGCACGAACGCTGGTCCAACTGAGACGCCAGGTGCAAATGGCATGGCAAGCCGTTCCACAGGACTACATCCAGCATCTCTACGATCGTCTCCATGGGAGAATAGCAGCCTGCATTGCTGCGAAAGGTGGATATACACTGTACTAGTGCCGAAATTGTGCATGCTCTGTTGCCTGTGTCCATGTGCCTGTGGTTCTGTCAGTGTGATCATGTGATGTATCTGACCCCAGGAGTGTGTCAATAAAGTTTCCCCTTCCTGGGACAATGAATTCACGGTGTTCTTATTTCAATTTCCAGGAGTGTATTTTAACAGTGACGGTATTCTGTTGTTGAGTGTAAGCTGACAGTTCGACATCTTTGTCGTTGTCCTCCATTTAGTCATATCTGGTGCTAATCTTTTGTTCTCTTCGCAAATTCGTAACCTTCCATAGCAATCTGGTTCCTATACTCAAATCTCTGCATACACCTGCTATTTGCCGCTCTACTGTTCATTCCTTCCGATATAATATACCCAGCGAGGTGGCGCAGTGGTTAGACACTGGAACAAATATTCCAAGACACAACAGGTAGGCACAGCCTACACAACCTAAGCAATGACAATGGAGTTAGGTTCATCAGCTTCGCGACGTCATTAGGGTTGTTCATCTTCAGCACAAACTTCCAGCGGAAAAACATACATAAAGGAACCTGGGTATCACCAGATGGGAGAACTGTAAATCAAATAGACCATGTTGCCGTTGATCTCAGAGCCAAGAGATGGGTGTTAGACGTTAAGAAAGCGCGGGGTGCCGAAGGTGGGAGTGATCATTTCCTGGTCAGAGGCCATTTAAACATACAGTGTAAAGGAAGAACGGGGCCTAAGTTAAAAAGAGTGGAAAGGTACCATGTGGAGAAACTAAAAGATGAGGCAACGAAGACCAGATACCAGTTGCAACTTAGTAACCGCTTTGAAACACTCAGCGAAGTGGACGCGAATCAGGACCTCGAACTTATGTGGGGAAACATCCAGAGCTCAGTTAGGGATACTGCAAAAGAAACACTCATGGGAAACCCAGTGGGCAAGAAGATCTGGTTTGGAAAGGAATGTGCAGATGCCCTGGAAAGGAGAAAGGAAGCCAGGAACAAATGGCTGAAGGGGACAAATGTGGCACAGGCCAAAGCACAATTTGAGGAGGCCCGAAAGACTACACAAGCAATTCTGAGAAGAGCAAAGAGGAAATATTAAGGAATATCATTACTGAAGCAGAAACAGACTTCAGAGGACAAAAGACGAGGGAAATGTTTCTGAGGGTGAAGTACCTCTGCAAAGGTCACCAGGCCAAGCAGAAATTTGTCAAAGATTCCCGTGATAGGATCCTGACGAACGATAGGGACATAGCTGAGAGATGGAAAGAGTACTTTCGACAGCTGCTAAATTGTGATGAACCCGAACTGCAGTTTGATTTCCAGTACCCAATTACAGCCGATGCAGACTATCCCCCACCTACCCTGGATGAGATAAAAACCAGAATCAAACACCTTAAACAGAATAAGAGTCCAGGTCAAGATGGAATACAGGCTGAAATGATCCTGGCAGGAGGAGAGAAACTTGCAGAAAAAATACACCGACTGATACAGGCAATATGGACCAAAGAAAACTACCAGGAGAATGGAAAACAGCTCTGATCTGTCCAATACATAAGAAGGGCGACAAACTGAAATGTGACAACTATCGAGGAATCGCACTGCTTAACGTCTGCTATAAGATCCTGTCCAATTGCCTCATACATAGAATTCAGCCAGTGGCAGAGTCGGTGATTGGGGAGTACCAGGGAGGTTTCCGGACAGGACGGTCAACAGTAGATCACATCTTCAGTCTCCGGCAGCTCACTGAGAAACTGGGTGAATATGGTAAAGATTTGCATATTTTATTCGTTGATTTTAAGAAGACCTATGATTGCATACATCGCAAGAGCCTGCTCAGCTGTTTAAGAGAGTTTGGCATAGCAGAGAAACTCATCAATCTGATAAAGATCTGTCTGAACGAAACACATGCAAAGGTGAAGATGGGAAATCGCGTAACTGAGGAATTTGAAATTGTGACAGGACTCCGGCAAGGAGATGGGTTGTTCCCTATCCTGTTCAACTTTGCCCTCGAGAAGATCATACGCGAGACGTTCCAAGAGAACGAAGGGATTGAAATCGAAGGAAAGAGACTGGCATACTTAGCCTATGCAGACGACATCTGTTTACTCTCTAGGTCGGAAGAGGAGTTGGAGCAAATGACCAAAGCACTAAAGGAGGCTGCCAGCAAATTTGGGCTAAACACAAACTAAGCTAAGACAGAGTACCTCGTTATGACGCGTGGTCATTGTCAGACTGCTGATCACCTACAATCACTGCAGGTTGGGGACCATTCCTACAAGAGAGTGCAAGAATTCAAATACCTAGGGGCACTTTTCACTGAGAACTCGTCATGTGAAGCAGAGATCAATGCCAGAATACAAGCAGGAAACCGATCTTACCACAGTGTAGCACAACTGCTTCGGTCCAAATCTCTCTCCAGACAGTTCAAATTTCAACTGTACAAAACCCTGATCCAGCCTGTTGTTCTATATGGCTGTGAGACATGGAGTATCCGGAAACAAGACTTCCATAAGCTCCTTGTCTTTGAGAGAAAAGTGCTTCGGAAGATCTTCGGTCCAGTTCTGGATACAGATACAGGGGAATGGAGGATCAGATACAACCAAGAGCTTGAGGAACTATACCAGCAGCCCAACATAGCAGGAGCTGTCAAAGCCAAACGAATGCAGTGGGCCGGTCATGTAGCCCGGATGGAGGATCACAGATGGCCTCGGAAGCTACTGGATTTCATACCTACAGGAAAGAGACCGCCAGGGAGACCCAAGAAGCGTTGGACGGATGGACTCCATGAAGATTTAAAACAAATGTCAATAGATGTGGACGAATGGCGGATAGCAGCAATGGACAGAATACAGTGGAGGAGGAAACTTGTAGATGCGTGCGGTCCACTGGGCCTGATCACGTAGTAGTAGTAGTAGTAGTAGTAGTAGAGTAGTAGTAGTAGTAGCAGTACCTGTCAAAAGCCTGAATAACTACGCTGCGAGACGTGCAGGGAGGGAGTCAATGAGGTTCTGGGAGGGACAGACAGGTATGTGGAGCCACGCCCACTCCAGTGCTGTGGCTAGCTGCGCCAAGTTTCTCTGTAGAGGACCCATGGCGCGTTCAGCCTGATCTAGGCGATCCCACGGGTTTTCGATTGGGTTTAAATCGGAGAAGTTTGGTGGTCAGCAGTGTACGGCAAATTCATCCTTGTGTCCTTCGAACCACGCATGTGTGAGTACACTGCGAGCTGAATAATGCGTCGCATTGTCCTGCAGGTGCATGACATTGTGCCAAGGAAGAATAAATTCTACAGCTGGGTGGTTATGTCCCAAGGACAGATGCATACTATTGATCTACTGTGCTTTCCAGAACAAAGAGACCTCTCAGGGGATACCACAGAAGCATTCCCCAGACCATAACGCTCCTTCCTCCGGCCTGTACCTTTCCGACGATTGTTGCAGGGTGTTTTCTTCCAAACGTTTCACCCCGTAAACGCCGACAGCCATCTTTCTGATGGAGCATAAAACGTTACTCATCGGAAAAGGCCACCTGTCGCCACCCAGTGAACGTCCAGCTGCGGTACTGGTGTGCAAACTCCAACCTCCGTCATCGATGAACAGCAGTCAGCATGGGTGCATGAAACAGGCCTATGCTGTGGAGACCCATACCCAGCAACGTTTGTGGAACAGTCATCGAAGAGACATTGTTATTATCCAAATGGTTGATTTGAGCGGTCATATGCTTAACAGTCGCACATCTGTTCTAGCTCAGCCGTCGTCCAACCCGTCATCTATGTTGGAGAGCACTGTTTTGCCACGCACAGTATACCTTAACCGCAGTGGCAAGTGAACAGTGCCATGGTGCGACACAGTAGTCTAGCCGAAGGTGTTGCAGAGCGCCATTTTGCATGCACGATATACCTACACCGCAGCGGGAAGTGAACAGTGCCCTTGGTCCGACACAGTTGTCTAGCCAAGGGTGGTGGAGAGCGACATATTGCCACGCACAGTATGCCTTTACCGCGGCAGCAAGTGAACAGTGCCCTGGTGCAACACAGTTGTCTAGACGCGGGTGTTGGAGAGTGACATTTTGCCATGCACAGTATACCTTAACCACAGCGGCAAGTCAACAGTGCCCATGGTGCGACACAGTTGTCTAGCCGCGGGTATTGGAGAGCGCCATTTTGCCATGGACAGTATACCTTAACCAGTCAACAGCGCCCATGGTGCGACACAGTTGTCTAGCTGCGGGTATTGGAGAGCGCCATTTTGCCATGGACAGTATACCTTAACCGCAGCGGCAAGTGAACAGTGCCACGGTGCGACACAACTGTCTAGGCGCGGGTGTTGTAGAGCGACATTTTGCCATGCACAGTATACCTTAACCGCGGCCTGGAGTGTACAGCGCCCTTGGTACGATCCAGTTATCTAGCTGCGGGTGTTGGAGAGCGCCATTTTGCAATGGACAGTATACCTTAACTGCGGCGGCAAGTGAACAGTGCCATGGTGCGACAGAGTTGTCTAGCCGTGGGTATTGGAGAGCGCCATTTTGCCATGGACAGTATACCTTAACCTCGGCGGCAAGTGAACAGTGCCACGGTTCGACACAGTTGTCTGGCCAAGGGTGTTGGAGAGCTCCACTTTGCCATGCACAGTATAACTTAACCGCGGCGGCAAGTGAACGGTGCCATAGTGCGACACATTTGTCTAGGCGCGGGTGTTGGAGAGCGCCATTTTGCCAAGCACAGTATACCTTAACCACGGCGGCAAGTGAACAGTTTACAGGCTTAGTTGTCTCGTAAATGCTTCCACTCTCGGCCCGACAGCCGATGATCATACTCGTCTGGACGTCAGGTAAGTCACACGGTTTCCACATTACGACAACAACTGTACTGGTTTACGCGTCCCGCCTGACACGTTTTATGTACCCTGCACCAATAGTGCTGCCACCTGCTATTTGTGAGTGGTTACTGCACGTTGCCGTCAAAAAAAGACGGTGGCAACATTATTGTGAGTGGACACCATAGTTCCGCCAATCGTGGATACAATGATGAGCCAAAGCGTTATGACCACCCGTTTAACAGCTTGTTTGTCCGTCTTTGGAACGAAATACATCACTGATTCTGCCTATCAGGGATCCCACAGTTAGAAAAGGAAAGGAAATGTGTGTGAAATCTTATGGGACTTAACTGCTAAGGTCATCAGTCCCTGAGCTTACACACTACTTAACCTAAACTATCCTAAGGACAAACACACACACCCATGCCCGAGGGAGGACTCGAACCTCCGCCGGGACCAGCCGCACAGTACATGACTGCAGCACCTAAGACCGCTCGGCTAATCCCGCGCGGCGATCCCACAGTGTGTTGGTATGTTTGTGGAGGGATGAGCCATTATAAGTCTAAGCAAAGGCCATGTAATTCTCGTAAAGAACGATTCTCTGATTAGCGCATGCCGTGATGGCACCCGATGGACTCCGCATGATTTACATCAGGAGACTTTGGTTGGCGGGACATGAATGTAAATGCAGTATAATGCCGCTCAAACTACTATAACACCGTTCTGTCTCGGTGACATGTACCATTACACTGCTGAAAGATGACATCGCTGTCGAGGAAGACATCAAGCATGAGGGGATGCACCTGGTTCGCAGCTTTCAGATTGTCTTCAATTACTGCCACAAGTCCCATGCAAGCGCAGAAGAATGTCTCCCATAGCGTAACACTGCTCCCATCGGCCTGCATCCGTAGCGCGCTGCCCATTTCGAGCCGGCGTTCACCTCGATGACGTCGTTCGACCTGTGACCTAGTGCAGCAAAACTGGATCACCCGAAGAGCCGACACGTTTCCATTGATCGACGGTCGAATCCCGATGGTCCCGTGCCCACTTGAGTCGTAACTGACGATGTCGTTGGGTCAACATGTGAACACGTACGGGTGATCGGCTGTGGAACTCCATGTTCAACAATGTTCCATGAACGATGTGCTTCTAAAAACTTGTTTGTATACCAGCATTTAGGCAGAGATGCCACAGATTACCATCTATCATACTTTACAGAGCAGACAAACCTCCAGACCCCACGTTCTGTGAAGAGTCGTCGACGTCCAACAATTTAACGCCTAATGGTAGTTTCACTTTTCTTCTACCTCTTTCCACAGATGCTCAAGACAGTAGCACGTGGACATTCGACTAGCTTCGCCGTTTGCGAGATACTCGTTCACAGGCTCTGCGTAGTAATAGTCTGCCCTTCGTCAACGTCTCGATTTCCCCATTTGCAGTCCTTATCTTCGCAACGCCACTAGGGGGCATCCTACGTCACGGCGGCCAGTGGTCATAACGTTTTGGCTTATCATTGTATAAGCAGACACACAGCTCCATTGAAGTTAGCATCAACACGGCATCAGCAATACCTCAAGACAGGATCGGAACGTACCCGCAGTTGCTGTCAAGAATAGCTAAACTGGACATTTTACAAGTGATCATAGTTACTGTTCACTGCATCCAGCAATAGACCAGAGCTGAAGACAGGTCAGTGCTAGTGAACTTTGAACTATTACAACGCACCATCTTCATACTAAATTTAAATAAGACGTTTATAAGTAAATGATTGTAAATTGTGGTTTTTTTGCCATCATTTTGCCTTATATGTTGCCTCATCCAATTTGACGTTGTGTCGATGCCACATAGTTGTGTGCAACCAGCGGACCTCTTAACAGCAATTACTTTCGATGATATAGTGTGCTCTTCATGCCGCATACATATGTTTGATACCAACAGTATTAGGTGAATACAAAAGTTTCTTTTGAAAGAGTAGGACCAGTTTGATGCCTCATCCTTGCCGAATCGCAGATTTTGCTCCGTATGGCTTCCTCATCAACGAGACGAAAAGCACAATATTCGTTCCTTCCTTTTCCTTTTGCACAGATTCTTTTTGCACTCCATTTTTTTAGAATTGTTCCATAGCACCACCATTTAAAAGCTTCCTCTTTCACCTTGCCCGGATTTCGGACGGTCCATATTTCATTTCCGTAGAACGCTATTCTTTCAGAAATATTTTTTCTTATTTTGATGTCAATATTCATGGGATTAGAACATTTTTATTGAAGAAAGCTTTCCTCTCTTGTGGCAGTCTACTTCTCATCTCTAATTTTTCCACTTCTTCTATTGAAGGGTTATCGTGCTAAAGGGGCAAAGTAACAAATGTACTTTCTAGATCATTCAAAATACACTTCATTCAAATAGCAGGAACATAAATATGCGCTAACTCCACATTAACACTTGGTCATTGACTTTATGAAAGCAAATTACCACCTGGCGTGGTCAAAAAATAAAAACTGTCATTTCTAGGCCGGCCGGAGTGGCCGTGCGGTTCTAGGCGCTACAGTCTGGAACGGTCGCAAGTTTGAATCCTACTTCTGGCATGGATATGTGTGATGTCCTTAGGTTAGTTAGGTATAGTTAGTTCTAAGTTCTAGGTGACTGATGACCTCAGAAGTTAAGTCGCATAGTGCTCAGATCCATTTTTGTCTTTTCTAAATAAATTTGTATTGAAGTGCGAAAAGAGGAAATTTCACCAAACAAGTTCTATAGTATTTCTACCTCTAGTAATTTTCTTACTGTTCAGTCTTTGCACAGTTACTGTAAAACTGTTTGTACACCTCAGGCAGGCATTCCATCATATCTTTGAGGCGTCCATTCTTCTCTGAATGCAATCCTTTTGCACCAATGACCTCACCGAATGTGATCGTTTTGAAAAGTTCACTTCGCCATTATTTTTTCAGCATTCTTATCATTTCCCATCATTCCATATTACCAAATATATTTTTATATGAATTATTACAGGCTTGCTGGTTTTAATCCATGAAGTAGAAATTACATTAAGCTTAGTTGTGTTAATTGTAATATTACTGCTTGTTGAAAGTCCATAAAAAAGTTTAAATGGCTCCTTATTGCGAGCTGTTGCTATGGTGTTCATTACATCATCTGGGACAAAATGCTTTCTTTTCGAGTTACCTGTTTTTCTGTCACTTTGCTGAATTATTCATACAGTTTTCACTATCTATTGTACTGCCAATGAAGACAAGCAAGAGACTACAAAACGGCAGGAGCAAGCGGAATTATACAGTTACTATGTCCAGTATAGCCAACTCGTGTAACACGTTCTGCACTTACCACATTTAGCATGAACAAGTGATAGGAGTTACCTCTCTTGCCATTTACTGGCCTTCATAGCGCCTACATTAGCCCTCATTGGAGAGAGCACTGATAGTATTTGAAATCCCTGTTCACGTACCTTTTACGAACTAGACATGGCCATTTTATGTCCCTTAGGCCCTTTTAGCGTGTTAACCGCTCTGTTATTGTCCAGTTTTCAGTGCTGATGTTAAGCAAGTGAAGTGATTATTCTCGTTTTTACTACTCTTCATGACTTCTGTCTCTTCTCTACACATAAGCCTTACCCAGTACTAAGTAAGAACATCAGAAAAACTGTTGGTTACTCTCTTAATGTTTTGGAGCGCTATAGATGGTGTATAAGTGGTACGACAGTCTTGTGATCCTTCATTGCCGACATGAGTCAATGGACTGCCGTGGTGTGTCTGTACAGTCGATTCTATTAAATCAGATCAGTAAGATGGGTCATGTGGAACGTGCCGCATTGGCAGCATGGACCTGTCCTGTTTGGACGTGCCAGTGAGCACGTCAGGAGTGAAGTTACCCGATTTGTTGGTACACGAACGCATTATACTCTCCTATTTGTCTACAAGCCATGGTGTACCACTCGCAGCTTTCCAACACGGCGTAACAACAGTAGTCGTAAAACAATTCTATCCGACATGGACCGGAGAAGAGGGTTCTTGTCACTGACAATCGGTGTGAAACTTGACGTGAATTGTCGCTGCCAGCGAATGTAGGTCCATCTGAAGTAGTCTCCGAGCAAACATCCCGAAGAGAACAGCATGAGATACACATTTGTAGTCGGGTATCGTGCTACAGGTCATTGCCCGCAACGTTACAGAAAGCTGCCCGTCTTCAGTGGCCGAAACAGTTCCGGAACTGGACAGTAGCTGACGTGTATCGACGTCCGACGAGTCGCCATTTCGCCTTGTTTTAATAGCAGAGTGAACGCTATGAGGTGTTCCTGTCAAGGTGTGGAGGCGGTAGGTAGCATGCCAGAAGATTTTCCCTGATGTGATAGTTTTGTTTTTATTTTCCCACACAATCACAACCATATTCTGACCACCTCAACCCGCCATCTTCATATCCAACTGGTGCACTCGACAACGCATAGTCCTCCTGTAAGGCAAATGGATCTAAAGATGGCGGACTGAGGCGGTCGGAACCGCTGATCTGAAAAGATAATTGTGACTGTGTCGAAAAATAAAAACAAAACTTTAACTGTTCCAGCATTCATGGTTGTTTCCAGACGTTGTCTCCGTGAACATAATGGTGCTGAAACAGACAATGACATGCAAAAGACCGATATGCTAAACTTATTTTTCCAAAACTTGCGCAGAGGAAGATCACACTATAGCTCCTCTCTGAAAGTGTCGCGCTAGCGAAAAAATGACCGATATCAAAATAAGCAACCAACGGATAGGAAAGCAACTAAATCGCTCAACCGGGGAAAGGCCACAGAACCTGGCGGGATGCCATTTCGATTCTACACAGAGTGTACGAAAGAACGTACCCCTCTTCTAGCAGTAGTGTATCGTAGATCTCTTCAGGAGCAAAGCGTTCCTTGTGGTAGGAAAAAAGTACAGGTCATTCTGATTTTCAAAAAGGGTCGTCGAACAGAGGTAAAGAACTATAGGCATATATCTTTGATGTCGATCAGTTGAGGAATTTTGGAACATATTTCATGCACACGTATTCTGACATTTCTGGATGCCGAAAACTTCCTTTGTAGGAACCAACATGGGTTCCGAGAACAACGACTGTGCGAAAAATCAGGTGACTCTGTTCGTCCACGAGACTCAGACGGCAGTAGATAGAGGCGCCTAGGCATTCAATACAGGTCCGCACGGCCGCCTGATGAACAAAATACGTACAAACGGAATATCAGACCAACTGCGTGATTGGATTGAAAAGTTTGTGACAAACAGAACACAATTTGTCACTCTGAACGGAGAGAAGTCCTCAGACGCAAGAGCAGCTTATGACTTGCCCTAGGTGTGTCTACAGGGCCATCATTTTTCCAAATACACACATCAAAAGAAGTTTAGAATCACCTCGGTTCCGAGAGTTCCGTAACCTGTACAGAGAATTGGGATAGAGATCAACACAAACTTCATTTCCGCCCTCTTTATTGCTCATGAAAACCACACATTGCATGTTGTACCACAATACAGCGAGACCTTCAGAGGCGGTGATTCAGATTGCTGTACACACTGGTACCTCTAGTACGCAGTAGCACGTCTTCTTGCATTGATGCATGCCTGTATTCGTCGTGGCATCTATTCACAAGTTCATCAAGGCACTGTTGGATCAGATTGTCCCACTTCTCAACGGCGATTCGGCACATATCCCTCCGAGTGGTTGGTGGGTCACGTCGTCCATGAAAAGTCATTTTCAATCCAGCCCATGTATGTTCGATAGGGTTCACGTCCGGAGAACATGCTGGCCATTCTATTCGAGCGATGTCGTTATCCTGAAGGAAGTCATTCACAACATGTGCACGATGCGGGAGCGAATTGTCGTCCATTAAGACGAATACTTCGCCAATATGCTCCCGATATCGTTGCACTAGCGGTCGGAGGATGGCATTCACGTATCGTACAGTCGTTACGGCGTCTTCCATGACCACCAGCGACGTACGTCGGCCCCACATAATGCCACCCCAAAACAAGAGAGAACCTCCACCTTGCTGCACTCGCTGGACAGTGTGTCTAAGGCGTTCATCCTGACCGGGTGGTCTCCAAACACGTCTCCGACGATTGTCTGGTTGAAGGCATACGTGACACTCATCGGTGAAGAGAACGTGATGCCAATCCTGAGCGATTCATTCGGCATGTTGTCGGGCTCATCTGTATCGCACTGCATGGTGTCGTGATTGCAAAGATGGACCTCGCTGTGGGCGTCGGCAGTGGAGTTTCGCGTAATGTAGACTATTTCGCACAGTTTGAGTCGTAACAAGAGGTCCTGTGGTTGCACGAAAAGCATTATTCAACATGGTGGCGTTGCTGTCAGAGTTCCTACGAGCCATAATCCTTAGGTAGAGGTCATCGGCTGGAGTAGTAGCCCTTGGATGGCCTGAGCGAGGCTTGTCATCGACAGTTCCTGTCTCTCCTCCATGTCCGAGCAACATCGCTTTGGTTCATTCCAAGAGGCCTGGACACTTCCCTTGTTGATTCCTGGCACAAAGTGACAATGCGGACGCGATCGAACCGCGGTATTGACCGTCTAAGCATGGTTGAACTACAGACAACACGAGCCGTGTACCTCCTTCCTGGTGGAATGACTGGAACTGATCGGCTGTCGGACCGCCTCCGTATAATAGGCGCTGCTCGTGCATGATTGTTTACTTCTTTGGGGGGAGGGGGGGGGGGGGTTTAGTGACATCGCTGAACAGTCAAAGGGACTGTGTGTGTGATACGATATCCACAGTCAACGTCTATCTTTGGGAGTTCTGGGAACTGGGGTGATAGAAAATTTTTTGATGTATGTACATATAAATGATCTACTAGATAACGTTGTAAGTTCCATGAGCATATTCGTAGATGATACTGTTGTACACAGGGAAGTCGCTAGAAAATTGTTGCGAATTATAGGAAGACTTACAGACAATTGACGCTTCGTGCAGGGAGTGAAAAGTGACTGTCAACATCGATAACTGTTAAGAATTGCTAATGCATAGACAGAAAGATTCTGTACTGCATGATTGCAAAATTTCAAAACAATCACTAAGACTCTCTACTGCATGATTACAAAAGTGCAGACATTCACTGATAGGAAACACTTCCCTTAATTATCTAGTAGTATGCGTACGGAGCGATTTGAAGAGGAGCAACCATATAAAATTAATCGTGATGAGACAATGCAGGAGGGAAATTCATTGGAAGAATCTTCAGGAAATGTAGTCCCGTAGTCCATCAAAAAAGTAATACCTTATTGTTGTGTGCATGTTTCCGAGTAGTCAGCGCGTACACAACTTTCCCACTAGAGCGCGCCCCGCTAAGCACAACAGCGCAGGCGCAGCACTCGTCCGTCTCCGCATTACGAGATGGCGCTGCCAAAGAGATGGACCAAATTTTACTTCCGCGGATCCGTGTATTAATATGTAACGCAGCCAATGAGATTGCTGCTAACGTAGAACCTTTTCTCCTCGCGGATCACACTCACGCAGTGATACCTGAACGCTCGTGGTATTATAATGAGTGTACAGGCCTCTGATTAATTAGTCTGCATTAGTCTGTACCAGTCTATAGTCAAGTTTCAGTCTGCGCCAAATAAGATTACCATATTCCTGCACATAGCCATGAAGAGAAATGTATAGGCACTTTGTCAAGTATCAGAGGTATGTGAGAATACGATTAACGTACCAAGACCAAAGGAACGTCAGATTGTCAATTGTAAACAGCATCCAGAATCAAGTTACGTACTATCTATGCTTTTTATTATTTTAATAAGTGTGTTGAAAACTAATCAAGTTCTGTTTAAAGTTGGTCACCATCAATCTGCTACTCTAAGCATGCAAGTGGCATTTCTATCGTCTGACCTAACGGCAGAAGATAAACATGCCACGATAAGACCACGAGACATACTGCTGACACTCGCCTACTTCGTTAGAGCGACAAGTCAAATAATCTGATGGTGTGTGTGCCGAAGGTCTTACAGTACGCACACCACACTTATAAAACACTCGTTCAACCAATGAATGTTCCTCGTCAGTAAGGGTCCATACCAGATAGAACTGATAGAGGCAGTAGAGAAGATACAAAGAAGAACAGCATGTTTCGTTACAGAATCATTTACTAAACTCGAAAGCGTCATAGAAATTATCAACCAACGCCAGTGGCAGACATGCAAGGGAGGCGTTCTGCAACACGGCTTGGTTTCGTGTTAAAGTTTCGAAAGTGTATGTCCGTAGAAGTTTCAGCTTGTATATTGCTTACTGCTACGTACGTCCCGCAAAGGGACCATGAAGATAAAATTAAAGAGATTCGAGCCCACGCGGAGGATTACCAGCAATAGTTCAAATGGTTCAAATGGCTCTGAGTACTATGGGACTCAACTGCTGTGGTCATAAGTCCCCTAAAACTTAGAACTACTTAAACCTATCTAACCTAAGGACATCACTCACATCCATGCCCGAGGCAGGATTCGAACCTGCGACCGTAGCGGTTGTGCGGTTCCAGACCGTAGCGCCTTTAACCACTCAGCCACAGCAATAGTTCTTCCCGCAAACCATATGTGACTGGAACAGGAAAATAGGGGAAGTGATACCGGTACACAAAGTACCCTACGCCACACAGTGTAAGGTAATCATTAATAAAACCGACAAACTGCAGCAACGGATTCCTGATTTGAAATGAAGGATAAAGGTTCCATGACTGAGTGTCCGGAAACGGAGAGCGTGCGTGCGGCGACATGTCGTCCCAGAACACAGTACAGAGCTGCATCGCATCCACATCACAATAGATATTCAATATGGCCTGCATGGGATACTTTGCACGCGTTCACAACTCTCTCGCGTGTTCCGGCCTCTCTCCCAATAGCGTCACAGCTATCGTGAACACGTCGTTGAAGGGTCTACACGTCGGGAATAGGTTCAGTGTACACAACGCTTTTCAGACGCCCCCAGAAGTTAAAATCCAGGGGGCTTAAGTCCGGTGACGCAGCAGGTCATGTCACAGGGTCTCCACGTCCTACCCAACGTCCGGGTAAGATGTTGTTGACGTGTGGGCGGAAGTGGTGTGGTGCTCCGTCATGGAGAAACCACGTAACCTGTCGTATTGCCAAAGGCACATTCTCTAGCATGCCAGGCAGGATATTCCGCAGGACGTCCAGGTACGTTCCTCCGTCAAGGCGTTGTGGAACAATAACAGGTCGAAGTAAGTGGTCGCGAAGAATGCCTGCCAACATATTGATGCAGAATCGGTGCTGATGAAACGCCTCAACCATTCCCCGAGACTTACGTGTAGCCCACAGATGACGATTATGCAGACTGATGATGCAAGGTGCGCTAAAGACTGCATCGTCGGTAAAGAAGACTAATGACAATAAGCCATGATCGTGATGGTCTGGTACAAAAACCATCGACAAAATCCTTCCCGTAGAGGGAAATCCGCTGCTGATAATCCTTGCCCTCATTGCAGGTGATCGGCAACGGTTGTCATGCAGTTTACATACAATCGTACTATGGCTTACACCAGGGTGGACGACGACTTGCCTGGAGCTTGTACTGGGTTTAGGCTCAATATCCTGTAGAACTCAGTCCTCCAAAACTGGTGTACGCACAGTCTGCCGACTCCCTGCACATCTGTCTGAAAGGACCGATGATCACACAGTCGCGCAAAAAAGGGCTTGAAATTTTGTGTGATGTGGTTGGTGTCTGTGAGGGTACATCTTCTGATATAGCAATGCTGTCTCTCGACCTTTTCCATCTACTTGGCTGTACACAAAGACCATCTCAGATTGTTCCCGACATGAATACTGGACCATTCTTCTGCTTACAGTACGTCGCGTCAATCACAGAGCCTGCAACACGCAAGAAACATGTCACGTGGCGAGAGAAACTTTCATTTGTCAACGCCATCCACCGCGGCAATGATCCATTTCCGGACACCTGTTGATTGAACCTTTTTTCCTCATTACCAGTCAGGAATCCGTCCCTGCAGTTTATCGGTTTTATTAGTGTTCATTCTGTATAAAAACAATGTCGCACCTTGTCTATGTAATGGTTTCGGTGTGTATTTTTTACCATGACTCGGACCCGTTCATGGAAGTTACCATGAACATGTACCGAGATGTATATGCCAACCTTTTTTCTACATCTTGGGGAATGTACTGTGGTCACTCTCGTCTTGCTAGATGCCAATATCCCTGTTCACAGGGCTGCATGGATACTCACACATTCCTAGTTTTGACTAACATTGAGGCACAATATTGCACCTCGACTGGGCAGCTATTTCAGACGGTCTTAGTGTCATATTAAATTTCTTTGACTAGTTGAGACAGTGGATAAAATGTAGCTACGTGCAGCCTCGAAATTTGGTTACGATGTAAGGGTCGAAAGGGATAGCGAAAATGGATGGAGAATATTCCATAGTTTTTGACATAAAAACAGGAATCAGGCAAGTAGGTGCAATGTCATCAATGTTGTTCAACGTAATAATACACGACCTAATAACGGAGAAAGCACTGGACGAAGTAAGTGAAGCAGAAGAGGAAATAAGCATAGAAATAAGAAGTTAATGTACTGGGCCTTTCAGGTGATTTAGCATTAATCACTGTGTAATGATCATTCTCTTACATGTACTACTTAATCAAGTCAATGGCTGTCTGCAGATTTTAATAACAATCCTCCCATCACCAGTAATTCTAATTATTTTGGATCGCCAGTCTCACTGTGAGACAAGGGGAATTATTCTAAACAGAAATCAGTCTGATGGTCCCGAAGACCTAGCGTACGTTAGTAAGGATCATCGAAGAGTAGAGAAACCAATGCAGAAATACAGACACTACATCCATGCCTAGCCTTATCACAACACAAAGATTACGGTGGACACTGAAAAGGGAATGAAGGCACAGAGAACATTCAACACTTTAACAGGTGCAGAGGCTAAATATTAAAAGGGACATGGCAATATAAATTAAAAGTGAAAAGGGTTTCTCTTCACATCCTTTAATATCCGTTTCCGTGCTTCCTCTGCATTTTATCCTCTAGCCTCTGCATTTATATCGTCTGATAAACGCTCCTTCTTTACACTATGCAAATAATGGTTAAACTAGCCTCTGTTACACCCGTAGACACTTCCAGTACTTCCTGACAGTTGGTAAAACCCAGAAGATACCAGTCGTCCAGTCTTCGGCCAACCAGAACTATTTTCTCCCATTCAGAAATGAAGCTATAGAAAGTTTACCACGGCGCTTCATCATTGACAGTGGCGCTCCTTGCTGAATTGCCCTCTCGTTCTCCAGCTGCTTACAGCTCCTCACGCCGCTGTCTTCACGCTGTCTACACTGCCGGTCCCGTCTGCGGACCAGCACCCACTGACCTTACAGCTCTTTCCACTGCTATACCCCGTTAAACATTCTTGTCCTCTGCCCATTCGTGATTGTCTCTCTCATAAACAATCTCAGCGAGCTGACATTGGTTATTCTGCTCCCTGCCACTGCCTCTCTTGCTCCATCCAGATGAATTTCTCGGTACAACGGTGGCCTGAGAACGACAGCTATTAATGTCTACGGGAAAGCAGCCCTTGGTAGTCGCCGACACATCTCCATTCCGGGATTGCAAAACAACTTCGGAGTTGCCAGAGCTGCCATGGCTCCACAGCGATTCCAGGGATAGCAAGGCTTCTTGACAAACACTTCCGAGGACGGGACAATTTCTTCGTGACCAGCGTTCCCTTGGCTCCTGTCCCCGAGCGAACGGCCAGTCAACTTATCCATCGCCGGAAGCCGCCATCCAGCCAAACACTCTCCTCGCAGCCGAAGCAGCAGGCATCCAACCCCTCTCTTTGATTAAAGCATGACCAGTCAGTATCTAGCTTAATCTAATCTCCAGACTTTAGCCCCATTAAATGAGCCGTCACTACTGAAAATATAGATAACCTTAAAATACTCGCAAGAAAGGTAATTAAAGAAACAAAAGAAACTGGATTAAAGGTGAATGACAAGAAAGCAAAACTCGTAATGCTAGAAAGAAATTACAATAAGGAGGCAAACGCTGCAGATTGAGAACCATCAAGAAGCAGTATATATGTGGGTCGTAGTAAACGATCCAATTGATGGAAAACAAGAAACAGAAGCGAGGCGCAAAGCGGCATACAGAGCGTCATTTTCATTCATCAAGTATCTGTCGTCCAAACCTTTTTCAAGAGGTACAGAAAAAAATATATATAAAATTATAATCAGACCAGTATCACCATACGGCGGCAGAAATATTGATTATACATAAGTATACAGAGAGATAAAACCTACAAAATATATTTGGACCAATCTGAATGGCGGAGAATGGCGAAGAAGAAAGAACAGGGTGGTCAGGGAGATATACAATGACGAAAACAAATCGAAAAACCAAACAACGATTAATGCAGAGTAATGAAATTTTGGGAATACATTGACTAGATAACATATTTAAGTGATTAACGTTGCAAGATCACAGGTTAATGTAAGCATGAGATAGGCGAGTGCAAATGTGAAATGCTGGTACCGGTGTAGCCGCCAGACTGTTGAAAGCAAGGATGAAAAAGTGCATGCATTTTGTTGTACAGGTGCCGGGCGTCAGCTTTTGGGAGGGATTTCCATACCTATTGCAATTGGTCGGTCAATACAGCTATGGTTAATGCTGTTTGTGGACGACACTGGAGTTCTCATCCGATTATGTCACATAATTATGCGTTCCATTGGAGACAGATGTGGTGACTCAGCAGGTCAAGGCAGCATGTCGACACACTGTAGAGCATACTGGGTTACAACAGCGGTATGTGGGTGAGCGTTATCCTGTTGGAAAACATTCCCTAGAAAACTGCTCATGAATGGCAGCACGACAGATCGAATCACGAGCTTGATGTACACTTTTGCAGCCAGGGTGCGTGAGATAACCACGAGAGTACTCATGCTGTCATACGAAATCGCAACCCAGAGCATAACTCCAGGTGTAGATCTAGTGTGTCTAGCACACACAAAAGTTGGTTCAGGCCCTCAACTGGGCTCCTTCTATCTGACACACGGCCATCAGCTGTCGTCAGAAAATACAACAGACCTACATCCTGCCATCCAGTGAGGTCTCGCTTGATACCACTGAAGTTGCAAATAGCGGCGTTTTGGAGTCAGTAGAATGCAACGTCCAGGGCGACTGACTCGGAGCTATTCTTGAAGTAACTGATTTTTAGCGGTGCGTTGCGTTAGTGTGGTGCCAACTGCTGCTCAAATTAATGCTGCAGATGCAGTACGATGCACCATAGCCGTAGCAATTCGCCGAACACGATGGTCTTCCCTGTCGGTTGTTATACGTGACTCTCTGGAGCACGATCTTCTTACAACCGAACATTCTCATGAACACCGCTGCAAGCAATCAGGGACAGTGGCTACATTCTTGCCAAGTCTTTGTGCAATATCGTAGAAGGAACATCCAGCTACTCGTAACACTATTACACGACCTCTCTCACAGTGGGGCGTGATAATAGTGTCTTTGTCGCCTTAATGGCATTCATGACTAACATCAACTCACCACGTCCAGTCCCAAAGGTATGTTACGCCAACGACCGTTAGAGTGTGTATTTAAAGCAGACCTTATTTGTATCCTGATAGTGGCGCTACTAGCGCCACTGTTGTAGGACTGGTACGAAATTTGATGATGCATCATCTTTGAGATGTAGAAACGCGGTACTAACTTTCATTTACGGCGCGAAGCTCCTCCTTGATCCTTTGACCTTTTCCATCAGTGTGTAACGAACACGTGTTATTTCGGAAGCCAAGACAAAGAGACTGAAATGCGCCAGTCACTTCTGTAGAAGAAAGGAGGGATCAACATTGAGAGAAACCTGAAGGATGAAGACCTTTACGCAGATCTAAAATAAGATCTAGAGACTCGATGGCCAAGGATCTACAGACGCTTGTAACAAGGGAAAAAAATGGTTCAAATGGCTCTGAGCACTATGGGACTTAACATCTGTGGTCATCAGTCCCAGAGAACTTAGAACTACTGAAACCTAACGAACCTAAGGACATCACACACATCCATGCCCGAGGCATGATTCGAACCTTCGATCGTAGCGGTCACGTGGTTCCAGACTGAAGCGCCTAGAACCGCACGGCCACACCGGCCGGCTAACAAGGGAAGAACACGCCAAGGACAGAACGCGTGAAGGGATCAAAAACCGACTGTTGTTTGTGGAGCCAGCGGTAAGAGTAAGTACGGGATCTAACCATTAATGCTACAGCTAGATGTGGCGTACCTTCCTTGCCGAAATCAGATCAGTATCTAGGCCAGAATGATGCCTCCTGGCGATGACAGTATCTTAAACCGGCGTGCTTATAATGTACGTTGTTTTAAAGAACTCTTAGAACTCTTCGTTGGCCGCGCGGGATTAGCCGAGCGGTCTCAGACGCTGTAGTCATGGACTGTGCGGCTGGTCCCGGCGGAGGTTCGAGTCCTCCCGCGGTCATCAGTGTGTGTGTTTGTCCTTAGGATAATTTAGGTTAAGTAGTGTGTAAGTTAGGGACTGATGACCTTAGTAGTTAAGTCCCATAAGATTTCACACACATGTGTACTTTTTTTTTTCTTCGTTGAATGACAATTAGTAAAATAGTAAACTAATCGCACGTTGAGTGTCTCTTTGTCCGGAATGAGATGCAGTGTACAGAGTAAGAAAGAGGTGGACAGAAGGACGGATACCTCCTCCACTTTAAAGGGGGCGGAGGGCATTCCCAGGAGCTTCGTCTCCGTCTTAAGCGAGCAATTAGCGATGCCCTGCCTTCCGCCGGCAGCTACTGCTAAGAGGATCGATGAGCTGTCGCGCTCGCAAAGGACAGGGAGTCGTGTTGGGCGCTGCCCGGCGTAACAAGTAGCTCAGTAATTTTTGAGAACATTTACCGTGAAGAATCAGCGATCTGGCTAAAAGTACTATAAAATTGGATTGTAAACAGTCCCTGTTTCGATGGTAACCGATTTCGGTCAATATTTGACCATCCTCAGCCCCCTCATAACATGATGGTAGGCAGTGGCGGTGAATGGAGCGGGTGTAGTAGCTCCACGAAAGTCAACAGCTCGCGCGTTCCATTCACAGCCAACGCCTACCATCATGATATGAGAGCTTGAGGATGGTCAAGTATTGACCAAAACCGGTTACCATCGAAATAAATGTTTATGTGGTCGAGACTGTTCATAATCCAGCCTAGTGCCACCTGTCGGTATCATCCCCTCGAATTCATTTTGTTGGAAAGACTATGGCGGATTATATATCGAAACTGGACACGTTCCTGTTTCCAGAACGAATGTCTTTCTCCAGTGGAGTGTGGGCTGTTACGAAACTTTCTGAGAGATCAGTACTTCGTGCTGGTGTGGGACACTAACCCAGAATCTTACCTTTCGCAGGCGATCCGGGTATGACTAACGATGCACCTACACAGCTATTGCTCCTTCAGTAACTCACTCCTGCTTTGCCTGCCCTGCATACAGTCATCGTTTCAGAATAGTGCACTCATCTATTTCTACACGTACACTACGCATAGTCACTTCCTGGTGTATGCCAGACGGTTCTTCTGCTACCACAATCTTTTTCCCTTTCCATGTGATTAGTAACATGTAAGAGGCAGTGTCATAGGGCTTAGTTAAACGACAGCAGTGTACAGAGAGACTAATTTGTTAACTTTGTTTCTGAGCGAATTTTTTTCAGCTCATCTTTTTGGTTTCTTGGTGATAACTGTCTGTTCACAACAAGTGGCAAGTATATTGTGACAAACATTATACATTATCTTCAGAACAGGGGAAATGGTCCACGAACGGCTTACATCTTTTCAACTAGACCCATGTGTTGAGAATGTGTCACTTCTTTTGTACTGTATTTATTCGTTGTATGCACAAACGCTTGTGCAAATAATGCGAGACGAGAAAAGTTCAACGAAACCGCCATGGGCAAAACACAAGACATAAAAACTGGCCAGGGTGCAATGTACGAGGCCTGTTCAGAAAGTAAGCTCCGATTGATTGCCAAATTGAAACCACAGTGAACATCAGAAATGTTTTACTTGTAACAATTAGCTACACCTTTCAGCTACTTCTCTACGTAGTCGCCGTTCTGACTTAGACTTTTGTCATAGCGTTGTACTAACTTTTCAATAGCCTCATCACAGAAGGCAGCCGCCAGTGCTTTCCGCCAATTCTCCACGCTGGCCTACACCTCGTTGTCTGTGTCAAAATGTTGTCTTCAAAGACAGCGGTTCATGTGACCAGAGATGAAACTCAGGGGGAGACAATTGCGGACTGTATTGTGGGTAATCTCACATTTCCATTTGAAAACGATGCAGGAGCATCTTCATTGCCCCTGCAGAATGCGGCTGAGAATTGTCTTGAAGAAGAAACAGCACGACAGTTATGTAATGTTAGCTGCATAGCTTCAGGCGAAATTTCTCACCAGGCCCTCGTACTTGGCGGCAGACACTATTTTCTAGACATCTTTACGCACTCACTGCGAGCTCAGAAATGAGAAGAGCGACGTGATGCTAACTGGGGTTATACTAGAGACACTACCCAACACATCTGTGCAAAGCTTTATCGGATTTTCATAGTCGTTTCCATTTCGCGACCGATCGGAGCTTACTTTCTGAACGCCCCTCGTATATACGTAATTAAATTACATAATAGACTTTTCCCCTGTCCATGAATTTAGGATACTTTTAAGATCATACGGTAAACTATCATTGTAACACGTGACAGTGCTTTAGTATTCCATTATAATGCTCGTAAACATGACACTCTCAGTAAAATATTGAACTATCTGAGCAGATTATATCTATGTATCAGTATTTTTTTGTGTTTCTCCTCTCTTTTGTAAGTCAGGGTACGTTCTTCTCAAAATTGCGCTATTACTTTTTGACATATGCGCTGTCTTAAAAAGTTAAGTGACGCTGCGAGAAGATAGTATGTTCGGATCGCTTCAACGAAAACCTGCCGTCATAAATTATAACATTACAGCGATCGCTGCACGGACGGTCGTTAAGGCAAATGATTCATGCGAGACAAGCTCGTGGCTTAGACACGACATCAATAAATTCCCTCGTACTTTAATATCTTCCAGAGGTGTCAGCAGTTGTATGTTTACTTTATGACCACATAGTGACCTCTGAAGATCGTGCCCATATTTTTAGCTATATCTGCTTACCTAAGCCCAACAATAGATAAGCTAAAATAAATGTCTGTTATTTCATTCTTCACAAGAATTTTGTATCAAGCTATACAGAAGTTTAGAAATAATATGAAAAGCTGCTAACAGATGGCGGTGCAGCTCATACAGTACCAGCGCGCATAATTAAACTTATCCTCTGCAAGCAACCTTTGCAATCACATAACAATATTTTTGAAATATACACCATTCGCAGTGCGGAGGTGGTGCAAACACACCGCAGAGAAAACAGTAACTTCGGTATTTTCCCAAAGTTTTGCTTTACACAAACTGGGATCTTCAGTACCCAAATCACTCGATTTGTTTATTCACGACTCCATTCATGTGGAAGTGTGCTTCATCTTGGGACCAAGCGCAGCCTTCATCAAACGCTCCATTATCGATCATTATGAGACTCTGGTTCTCACAGTCACCCTCCACCGCACAGCTCATACAGGTGTGGCCTGGTAGCTTTGGATTTTAAATGTAAGGATGTGTAGGCTCTGTCTCAGTATTTTTTGCCCACTTGAATGTTTCAGATTAGTCTCTACTACGATTCTTCGCAAGATTTCCTTGAACATAATTTCGCAAACCGTGACGATATTTTCGAGAGTAACTACAGTTTGCCTGTGGCAACTTTCCCCGCTATAACATCAGCCATGCTGCATGTCAGTTGGAATTCGGCGACGAACTGCTGCATGGTTTTTGTATTGACCCTTTTTGGAAATCACACCGTGTTGGAAAATGGCGCCTCGTTACCGTTAGACTGTGACCTAGTCTGTAGTATTACAATACCAGAAAAACACGTTGTTCGGTGGAATACATGATTTCAGCTTCTTCCTTCGGTGCGTTAACCCCCTTTCATGTTTCAACTGGATCGCTCTGAGATGCAGCGCACTACAATGTTTACACTGAGGTGACAAAAGTAATAGGATAGTGATATGAACATATAGAGATGGCGGTAGTGTCGCTACACAAGGTATAAAACGGCAGTGCATTGGCGGAGCCGTCGTTTGTCTCCAGATGATTTATGTGAAAAGGATTCTGACATGATTATGACTGCACGACGGGGATTAACAGACTATGAGCGCGGGGTGATAGTTGGAGCAAGACGCACAGGACATTTCATTTCGAATCTCGTTAGGGATTTCCAAAATCCACAGTGTCAAGACTGTTCCACGAATACCAAATTTCAATAATTTTCTTTCACTACGGACAACGTAGTGGCCGACGGCCTTCACTTAACGACCTAAAGCAGCAGTGTTTGCGTAGAGTTGTCGGTGCTAAAAGACAAGCAACACTGCGTGAAATAACCACAGAAATCAATGTACGGCGTATGACGAAAGAATCCGTTAGGACAGTGCATCGAAATTTGGCGTTAATGGACTATGGCAGCAGAGGAGCGACATGCGTGCCTTTGCTGACCTCCCGCAGACCCTCTCCTGGGCTCGTGATCACATTGACTGGACCCTAGACGAGTGGATAACCATGGGATGGTCAGATGAGTCCCAGCTTCAGCTGGTAAGAGCTGATGGCAGCGTTCTAGTGTGGCGTAGACCCAACGAAGCCATAGACTAAAGTTGTCAACAACGCACTGTGCAAGCTGGTGGTGGCTCCACAATGGTGTGGCCTGTATTTACACGGAATAGACTCGGTTCTCCGGTCCAAATGAATCAATCTTTGGCTGGCAATGGTTATGTTGGGCTACTTGGAGACCATTCGCAGCCATTCACTGACTTCATGAAAATGCGTTATGTCACCGGACCACAAGTGTTAACGAGTTGTTTGAAGAACGTTGTGGTCAGTGCAGACAGTTCGGGCGATTGATTTGGTTACCCAGATCGCCCGACATGAATCCCATCGAAAGTTTATCATACGTAATAGAGAAGTCAGTTCGTGCACGTAATCTTACACCATATTAGGAACTGTCCCATGACCTTAGTTACCTCAGTGTATAAGCTATATTTACTGCGAGTACACAGCCACCTGTTAGCAGCTTTTCGAAATATTTCGAAACTTCTATGAAATTTCTGCCTATAATTCTTGCAGCTTTCCCGTAAATATACCGTTTGTTGAATCGTTTATCGACCTTAGTGACTCCTTCGCTGGGCACCCTGTACCTTACTGTTATTTTGTTACGTCTTAAGCTGACACTACTATGTTACCACTTGGGTCGGTGGAATTAACTACTGATTACAAGCATGCATTTCATTTGTGATAATACCAAACCGAGCCTTGTGTTGGCAGTCCTCTAGAATTACCATGATGGGTGAAGTACCTGCGCTAGCAGAATAGAAATGTGGAAAACACAAGTCCGAAAACAATTTATTGGACTCAACAAAACGAAACAATAATAGGATCTCTAAAAGAACAACAGACTCGATCCCAACTGCGGATCGTCACAAATATAAAATAACAAATAATAATAGAAATGACCCGACTCTTCATTGGGAGAGATCACAATCAAACAATTCTACAGTGACAAGTTGTTCGTCGACTATACCAAATCCATCTGCAGGAGATCGGCCTGCTAGAAGAAGCATCTGGCCGTGGCTGCCGGAATCGCAGCTCTGTATACTTCCAAGCGGTGCGTCGAAGTGCCATTTGCCTGCAATGCGCCACCCTATAAAGCCCGTTTGGCGGATGTATCTGTCGCAACTATTTGAGATCACGTGTCTGGTGTATCAACTGCGACCTCTGGCGAAACTGTTCTGCAGGCTCCGCGAACGGGTAGCGGTCCCTGGTGGCCATTGGTGGAAACCTGGTGTTGTGTTGTGACCACCAGTAAATATTTGTGTTGAAAACTCAGATGATGCAGGTTTTCGCAGTGAATATACACCCTGTGATGCAGGCATCTCGTGTTGGCTGGACGTGAAGTGGGATGCCGATGCCGTAGGCGCTACGATGTCTGTTGTGAACGGCCACAGCATTGGGATTTGCAGGTTAAGTTGGCGTCGAACTGTTGCATAAATCAGAGGCCAAAATGGATATGCCGGCAGTTCAGATGCTAGTGCATGAACTCACCTACCCATACAAAAAGGCAGCCCCCAGACACGCTGCAAGGTATCATAAATCAGAGGCCAAAATGAATATGCCAGTAGTTCGGATGCTAGTGCATTAACTCAAGTACCAACACAAACACGCAGCCCCCAGACATGCTGCAAGGTATAGATGCAGATGCAGATGAATACCAGGAAGCCTTTCTAGGTACAGGTCATAGAGATGGGACCCTAGGCTTGCTGAGCGCCAACATGGTAGTTTGAATGCACAATAAACGGGCCTTAGATCAAGAAAACTCACGACCCAATTGTGCAGGACAGTTTTCATATTTAGAGATATCGATGAACTGAACGTTATTCAGCATTAAAAATGCTTTCAGGAGTCCAGTACACTGACAGTGTAGAAGCTATGGGCCGAGTCGTGAGGCATGTCTGTGTAGTTCAGAGGGCAACACGTAGGGTGAGGTGGTCCCGTGGTAATGTGCATGCCTGTTAACGGATTTTTCAGCCTGCTTTTAACCTAGCTTTCACCCCTGCACGATCAGGAACGACACGTAGATTAGATTCCACGTTAAACACTGGGTTCCCTTCTCCCAGTAAAAGAAATATTGGAATAAGTCAGGGACACTTAAGTCGCCGAAATTCCGTCTATTAGATAGACTTCCACCAGGCAATTGACCCACACGAAATTGCCATAGTCAGCAAAAGCTTTTCTCGCCATAGGTAAGGTTGAGATCTCGAGTACTGGACCAGCACAGAGCAGTTATCTGTCAGGAAGTCACAAAATGGCGTACGCTATGCTGCAGAGTGAAAAATTCTTTATGGCTGGAATTATTGTACCTGAAACTAGTAAGGCATAAAAAACTATAGACATTACAACACATAAACAAACTGCAGTGTTATTAGCGTCATCTGGGTAAGGCTGATCATCTAACAATATTAACCTCATACAAAAAGAGCACTGGATTTTGACGAAGCAAAAGAAAATTGTTTTTTGAAACGCATATACATAGCACAATACCACGAGTTGTAACTGATGAAGAGAATTATGTACCGGAGAAATAAATGGGCGGTTTTTTGGGAACTCGCGTGTTACGTGAAATCTTTTGAAACGATTTTAACGAAATATATATTTCCAGCCAGGTTTATTCCTGTCATTCCATAAAGATTCGAGACTGACTGGAAAAAAAAGAGAAAGACAACTGCAAATAGGATTCGCGCTCTGAGGGTTCGTACAAACTTAATTATTCATATAGACAATAATAACATTTTTGCATGGCTCAATAGTCTAATTAAATTCTTTTCTAACTTACCCAAGTTATGCAACCAGGGAAAGGAGACAAACAGGCTAAGGTGCAGCCCGAACCCCGTGTTGCTTCTAGCAACTCCTCACATCGAAGGCAGGAAAAGGCTACGTTTAAACGATGAGTGACTTTGTGCGTACCAAAATATGTGACATCTATGGCCGTATGTTTTGATTGCATTGACTTAAATTATTCACACCACTAAAGTATGTGGCATAAATTTAAGCTTGATGCGTCTACTCGTTCCTGAGATAAAATGTTTTTAACACACCGACAGACAGACACACAGATAATCGGGTAACAAAGTGATACTTTAAGTTTTCTACTTTTTCCGATTGAGCTACGAAACCCTGAGAAGAGAAAAGGCGTTCTTATTGATCCCTTACTTGTTCTACATAGTCATCTCCACACTTGAGTACAACCCACAGAACGACCTTTTAACTATGTCAAACTGTTAGCAATATCCATCTTTGAGATGTTGTTTAACTCACGTGTCACATTGTCGTTTTTTAAAATCCTATTTGGTAATACCAAGTCTCGTGTGCCGTGGTGATTTTTCTTTTATTTCCAGATTACGATTGTCCGCGTTTTGCATTTCAATCAAGTCGCGACATGCACCCACGCGTCCTGATTTTGCTCATTAGTCGAGGGGTTCGGAACAAACATTTCACCCAATTTTCTCTTCTTCAAAACATTCTGAAAAATGTCTTGAACGCTTGATTCAGCCTCGGATCTTTCAGGAAGGACAAAATGGTTCAAATGGCTCTGAGCACTATGGGACTTAACTTCTGAGGTCATCAGTCCCCTAGAACTTAGAACTACTTAAACCTAACTAACCTAAGGACGTCACACACATCCATGCCCGAGGCAGGATTCGAACCTGCGACCGTGACGTACCTTTAAGTTAACATGGACATGTATAGCTTGTATTGATCTTACTTGCACTTAAAATGGGGACAAGATACCGAAATCCACTTGTGTAAAACTTCAGTAAAAAAAAATTTTGTCACAATTCGAGTGGAAATTTCAATTATGAACAGTCATCCAGCGTCGTTTACTGTTTGTGTCTTCGCTTGACAGCCTTCATCAGCAAATAGAAAAACATCAGTATTGCGGATGTTTGAATGGGACTGAAGTGTATAGATTTGGTTATTTTGAATTAATTTTTTGTGATTTGAGCATATTTTTATTTATTTATTTATTTATTTATAAGAGCAAAATAATATATAACCAACTTATCGAAAAAATGCTACAGTTTGAAACTGATTTGTTTCTTCAGAGCAACTGAAGAACATAACCATAAAGGTCCTACAAGATATAAATAGAATGACAAAAATGGCCTGTAATGGTTTTGGTAATCCAATTAGGATTTTTAAGAAATAAAGATTCCAAGGTCTCTGAAATGTGGAGTCTACAACCTGTGTGTATTACTAGTTTTGAGTTGTTGCTGTAAGCCATGGCCTTTTAGAGCGAAAACTATTCGGAACTTGAGGGCTGCCAAGCGTGCAGTGGAGCGATGCATATTTCGAACTTCTAGGAGAAATAAGAAGTTTAAAAATAGATCAAGGATCAAACTAGAATGGGAGACGATATTATGACTGCATTGAATAATTAATTACATGGTGGACAACTGTCCCAAAAATATTTCATTCACCTTAAGATAGGCAACCCAACTTAATCATGATGTATGTTTGGTTACCTATCTTAAGGTGAATGAAATATTCTCTGGGAGAGTCTTATTTGGCTTACCATATAACTGCTATGCCTAGATTACTAAAAACTGATGTGGCACATTAGTTGTCGAATACTCTTTTTTCGACTTTGAACTCTGTTGTTGCACAGTGACTAGCTTCATGAAACCCATCGACATAGTCGTAAAGAGCGGCGTTTTACTAAACACGTGTTCGACTGAGAATTCTAACAGAAAACGCAGAAGAATCAAAGTGAAAATTTGCGTACTTATTAAATATATGGGTGGCCGGTGTGGCCGACGGGTTCTAGGCGCTTCAGTTTGGAACCGCGCGACCGCTACGGTCGTAGGTTCGAATCCTGCCTCTTGCATGGATGTGTGTGATGTCCCTAGGTCAGTTAGGTTTAAGTAGTTCTAAGCTATAGGAGACTGATGACCTCAGATGTTAAGTCCCATAGTGCTCAGAGCCATTTGAACCACTAAATATGCGAGCAGTGAATCTGGCCCCGTAAGAGAACACACAAACTTGCATTGGTGCCCGCTGCTCAGAACATTTATGCTTATTTTTGCTGTGATGTTCGCAGAACAGTTGTACCATTTTTCTCTTCTCGTGAAGCTTGTGGTACGCAAAAATATTTTTTATTGCTGCGTCAAGGTTCCTCTGTTCGTCTTTCCTTATCAGGTATTATAAGTTGGGTTAATTTTTTGAGTGTGTTGTGTTTCATGATTATATTGTACTAATGTTTATATGCAAACTATTGTTGTGGACGTATATTAAGTAATCTGGGCTGCCGTTGCAGGGAGAAGTTGCCTTATCCTTGCCAAGTAGCCAGAGTGGTGACACTCATTTCACAAGACGTTCTGCAATCGTGACGTCATTTTAACGCTAGGCGGAAAATCGAGAACCGCGGAAACAATGTCGACTTTCGTTAGTGTTCGATACGGGCCTCTCACAAGACTTACGCATGCGTGTTCCAGACTTATAAAAACATGTCGTTCTTGGTCAAATTTATTATAATTATTGCTATAATTACATGTTTCATAATGATTTATCGACGGTTAATGCTTTCGTATAAGAGTGCTCTCTCAGGAGCGAGTTGTTATCGTCAATAACTTACAAATTAAGCATGAAACACACTTGCATTATAACTTGCAGTATTCCCTTTCAAGGAAATGCGTATTGAAGATTTGTCACAAATATATCACCATTACCATTAAATGCCAGTTAATAATGCATCAGCGACTTAAGCCTTCAAGAAGTAGAAGGATAGCCAAGACAGGAGACTACTAAGCCTGAGGAAGTTCTAGCGTAACGGATACTGTCGTAATTTATGGATCGAAGGGTGTTGGTTCTCATCCTGCTACATGTAAATTTCTTTTTCATCTTAGCGTTTTTAACAAGTTCTGGGACTTTCTTACGAAAGTAATACAAGTTAGGTCTGCAGTATTCGATGATATTTACGTTTCTGTCTAATTAGAGAACGAAGGGTGAAATAAATATGTGGGGATTTCCGAATGTGTGGTTAATGGCTGCGAGTGGAACGAGGTGCAATAACATACATATTCTTACTTTTCAGAATGTTGACAGCAGTTCCTGCGACGGTCGATATTGCGCCTGAAGTCAAAATGACGTTACGTTGCTGAAAGTCTTGTGAAATGAGTGTTAACCCTAACCAGAGCGGTCCCAAAGAACAGAGAATGGAAAGCAGCTGCTCGTCATGGCAGCGACCGATGGCTTCTATCTAAACTGCATTTATTATTAAAAAGGACCTAAGCGCTATTCTTTTATTCGTTTAATGGTCCACTAATGGGTTCTACGTTGACTTAATAGAGTGGCTGTTCCTGAATTTCCACCGCTGTATCTGATTAATTAAGATCAATGCTACACTGCAAGCCGGAACGTAATGGTAACAGGGGGTGAGTCAAATATTCGCTCTGAATACGGGTATAACTCATGTTTGTGAACACTGGACTCGCATTCGGTAGGACGACGGCTCAATCCCGCTTCCGGCCATCCTGATTTAGGTTTTCCGTGATTTCCCTAAATCACTCCAGGCAAATGCCGGGATGGTTCCTTTGAAAGGGCACGGCCGACTTCCTTCTCCATCCTTCCCTAATCCGATGAGACCGATGACTTCGCTGTTTGGTCTCTTCCCCCAAACCAACCAACCATGTTTGTGAGGCTGTTGTTAAAGCTGATGACCTTCTCCATGGCGGTTGAAGACGCGTGGATAGTTTTGGGATTTCAGCCGAAGGTAACATTGAGCATGGGTTAGTATTATTCAGGATCTGACGTTATAATGTGTAACGCAGATGATTGTGAGTGGAGGAGGCAATATTGAATTTCCCACTAATGTTACGGTGTCGGGTCACGGACCGATACATGATACCGATTGTTTAGGAGGGGAGAGAAGCTTGGAGCGCTCTAAGTTAATTGTTTGGCTTCCGGTTTATGATGTCGATGATTAAATGCTGTGAATAGGAGCAGCAAGTACGACTTGTAGTCTCAGTAGCATTGGTGATATCTTATGAAGTATCTTTCCGTATTTTGCGTAATTTAGAGTAGTGATTCAGGTGACTTCCAAGCCGTGTTCTACGAGTCCTGTGACGTAAGGCACCCTTGAGATACCTGATAATTACTGACCATTAATCGAAACATAACAGCATTTTGTAAACACTTTATTCACCTTCATGAGGAGTGTACTTCCTTCAGTAGCAACAGTGGGATTTTAAATATGCTAGAATCAAGTACCTGAAGAGAGAAATAATTATTGCTGTTGTAATTAACTTTAGCCTAAAGTCGCAGTGGCGCCAGATTTTTATTTTTTAACAGCCGAGGTTTATGAGTAGGTTAGTTGATAATAAGACTTTTGACACACTCATAACGCTACTATTTCTGTAAGTTTTATCTAAAGAAAAAAATTAAACTAAATTGATAAACGATGAAGAAAAAGGAGAGAAAAGTTAAAGCCAAAAGAAAATTTGAGTTCTCATTTTTATTAATTTGTGTATTAAATGATAATAATTGATTTTATTGTGGACAGGCATCTAATAAGTCATTACAGAAAATTTCATAATCCACATCGTAATACTTAAGGCAGTAATTAAAGAGTCGCCTTTCATTAGTAAATTGGTATAGAACTAAGCGATCTCAAAGATACTGATATATCTTTGAGACAGGAGGAGGACATTGATGTTTAACGTCCCGTCGACAACGAGGTCATTAGAGACGGAGCACAAGCTCGGATTAGAGAAGGATGGGGAAGGAAGTCGGCCGTGAACTTTCAAAGGAACCATCCCGGCATTTGCCTGGAGTGATCTAGGGAAATCACGGAAAACCTAAATCAGGATGGCCGGACGCGGTATCTTTGAGACAAAACAAGAACTAAATGTCGAGTTACTGTATTAATCCATAACTTGAAAACAGAGTAGGTACTTAGAGGTTATGAAAGCCTAATGTTTCATCGCTGAAAGTCTTCCAGGACGCCGATAATTCACATTTTGTTCAATAATTTGATTTTTAAAAGAGAGAGCATTGAAGCATTTATGTCATCTCAGTAAGCACTGACAAATTAGCGAACTTTCGTAATCTCTCTGAAACAGCTGTTGCGAGATAGTTGCCTCTGGAGTTGTTAGAAGTTTTGAAAAATAAAAGACAGTTACTTGATGTAGCAACGTGATTCAAGCATCGGAAACGCAGAATGGTGAACCTGAAACTCATGTTAAAGAAAATATTGTGTTTCTGTTTTAACGTAATTACATGAATAGACTGTAGCTATTTCAACACTGAGTTTATAGCTCTTCAGAGATATTTCTACGGAGTCTTATGCCACTGTATGTAATTAGGTTTACACGGGCATAAGTTGGAGAAATAGTGGTTAGTTGCGAAGCGAGTTACCATCTGCTTGTCCTAGATAATTTATCTTTTCAAGACGTAGTTGTGTGTGTGAGAGAAGGAGTACTGAGAAGAATGTCTAGTGTTTAATTATGCTTCATTTCCGGTTGTCTTTACCCGTTCAGATAATACGGTTATAATCTTTATAGAGTCACTCACACCGTATTGTTTCCAGTATGACCTGCTCTGTACAGTTCGTATTAGGAGTTCATTTTAAATCTTGAGTACCGAATTTTGGAATCTTTTGGACTATTATTGACGTATCAGCAGCGCACAAAACAGTTGTTTATCCAGAGCATATTGAATAGTAACAAAATAATCTGTAGCAGCGTGCAGGAGGTTGTGTAGAGGGCTTAGGTCTGGAAGATTGTGATAAATAATGTTCAATAGACCCAGAATGAAAATTTCACTCTGCAGCGGAGTGTGCGCTGAAATGAAACTTCCTGGCAGACTAAAACTGTATGCCGGACCGAAATGAGCTCGGGACTTTTGCCTTCCACGGGCAAGTGCTCTGCCAACTCAGCTACCTAAGCACGACTCAAGACCCGTCCTCACAGCTCTGCTTTCGATGTTCAATAGAACTGGCTGACTTGGTGGGTGAATTAGAAATTACCTTAACTGGGCTCATTACTGGAGATTTTTAACAATTCTGTCAGTGTACATACGACATTTTTTTAAGTTTCCCATATCCTCGCAGCAAATAGTACGGATCAGTACTTGTTAAAAGCACTGTGTATCCTGTATACATAATGTTTGGTCGCTATACTATAGACAGGAAGGGCCAGTACCAAATGGCGTGGCCCGTATTCCTGTCGACATTTATTGCTGACTTATTCGTCGTGCCTGTCTGTTGTAACCTAATTCGTTCTAGCTCATCCATGGAAAAACTTACAGTTGATTGGAACTGATCCCAATAAACTAATGTATTGCAAACACTGAAAATTGATTGAAAACAAAAAGTGCAGCTAAATTCGTACTTACCTGGTTTTTCTCGACATTGGCGGTAGTTCATGGTAGCCAGTTGTTGAACAGCTTCCTCAAGCACCTTAAATCCTTCGGCAAATTTTAATACATCTTGTTAATATTTCAGATTTCAATAATTACCTTAGGTTTTTGTTTAGCTTTCAAGAAGTATATAATTACTTTCTTTTCTTCACAATACACTTCATCTCGCCACATTTCTCAGGTTCTGATAGGCTCCCAACTAATCTACACAGCATATCGGCATTTGACGAAGAACACTTTTTAAGGCGAGGAGTCACTTATTTTGTCGAGAAATATGAAACAATAGATGTAGCCTGTTATTTAATCCTTGCTTTATGTTAATACTGCCATCTCTTTTTATTTATCTCAAACTCTAAACAGAAAATCAAAGATAGAGAGCGTGAAATCTCTTCCTTCTAGTAAATTCGTCTCTTATTTTAATACAGTTCGAGTGTACTGCAAACTTACAAGAGGTGTAGGGAACTCATCACAATAATTTAGCGCCTGTTGGCAGTGGCACAGTTGCTTGGTTTTTTCCATTCACGTTTCAATATTTCTCAAGCAGTTTTATTGTAATGTACTACAGTCCTTAATCAAGTATACGCAGTTATATTAACAGCACATGGCGGACCCTTCATTTTTAGGACGGATAACTTTTTGTTCCCGTTATCACGGGCGTTCAGTTGCAGCCCTTTCATGGGGAGCAGTCCTAAACCCGTCTCGTATAAGATTCCGGCAATAGATCTGGAACATTCATAAACAGGTACACAATTGGAAGATCCAGAGATACCTGACAAGACGAGGAACGACGACAACCAGAATGTTGTTTCTCGAACTCAAGTACTCAGTCCAAAAGGTTCAATAATCAAACCATCTACAGTCGGGACTTAATATTTGATAGCAGTAGGTTCCCATATGCTGTCTATGAAACGAAAACAAATGGTTGTAGAGCGACAGAAGAAAACGAACACAACCGAAGTCCAAGAAACTTTTCGTTATAAAGATAAGGCCAAAATAGTTGACAGTATTCTATAAATGAAAAAAAAGATAAACATAATTTACGCTGAAGCGATTCAAAGCATAAAAAGTATGAAACAGAAGTTCTGTTAGTATCCACTGATGTCGAAGACAGTTGAAGAGGTGGAGATGTATCTTATGTCGTACATGGAAAGTACTTTTTACGAAGATAAGCTGGGGGGAAAGTGGATAAAATTCTCGAAATTATTCAGGTTTCGTCATGATGCGTGTTCATCTTCAAGAGAAGTAAAAAGTTTTGTTTGTGACACGTTTCCATCCCAAAACATGCATTATGAGAGACGTTATCACGGTTTTCATCAAATTACCCACAATAATCTATAAACTGACAACGAAATGAATGAGAGAACGAAATTACGGCATTTTTAAAAAATGGAAATCTGCGCCCTTGACTTTCCTTTAGAAATATTTTTTTTTTTTTTTTTTGGAATTATTTATGTTTTGGAATCAAATTAATAGCACTGTCTTGAGCTGACTCGCTTTAATCAATTTTTATTTAGATTAAATTCCAAACGAAATTTCAAATTTTAAGATTTTGCAGAGAGGACTATACAGGCTATATAAAGTGTATTCACCTTACCTGTTGCACGTAATCACTGTTTACGCCTTCCCAAAGAAAATTCCGCTTCAACGGATCTGTTCCTCTAGATTTACAGGCGGTGTGGTTCTATTTTCTACCTCACTGGTTTCCGTGGCGTGTTCTTGTTCCTCGCTATGACAGGTATATCGATTCTCACGTTGCACGAACAGCCGCAAGCAAGACGGGAACACGGTGTTGCGGTGGCAAAAGCCTCTCCTCTGGTCTCATCTTTCATCACGAAACGTTTCGTTTACAATGTGTTGAAAGGTTCACATCTCCTTCCGTATCGATATCCTGTTGCACGACACGAAACGTAACTATCGCAGTATTTCGCCATATGAGCATTAACGCTATGAAGAGAAAAAAATGTGTCCCCCGCTTTTATAGAGATATACTATACCGGCCGATTGTTAATTTTTTACAAAAACAATGAATGAAATATATTTATTTTGGAGCAATCACTTTATTGTTACTCAAAATAACCGCCTTTACTTACAATTTATACGTTTCACATGCGTTGGCGCATTTTCTGAAAACATCTTTTCCTCTATGATATTAGTAGGGAGTTGTAATAGTTTTCAGAGCTTCGCCTGTAGCCAGAGCTTTGATAGAAGCTTTATATTTCATGTTCCATTTTTAAATGAAAGCATTCTCTGTTGGTGTACTGCAGTATTTTTCTGAAGTTACAAAAATTACTCCGGAAAAGTGAGTTTATTCCAGATGTGAAAAAGAAAGCAATCCAAGGTACAATGTGGTAATGCACTTAGGTGCAAATTTTCTGTTACTGTTTAAAAGTGTTGCAGTCATTAAAGTTTTCTGCTGCTTACAGTACGCTGCGTCAACCACCAATCTGCAAGACACAAGGTACACATGGTACGTGGTCAGAAGAACTGACATTCGTCAACGCCATCTACCGTGGCAACAGTGAATTTTCTGATACTTGTTCAGAAGCCCTTTTTTCCTCTATTTCCAGTCAGGAAATCGTCCTTGCTGTTCATCCGTTTTATTAACGTTCACCCTCTACGTCCTGACTCAGTTTCTAGACAAATCACCGCTGCCGGTCATTAGGGGAAGCTAGTGAGACAGTGATCACACACGTAAAAGAAGTGATCGTTATGCGATACCGCTCGATCAGTATGCAACACACGCAACTACAAGTAATGCGGATACGACCATAACTGATTATCGCCTTTATACACTACTGGCCATTAAAATTGCTACACCAAGAAGAAATACAGATGATAAACGGGTATTCATTGGACAAATATATTATACTAGACAGTGCGGTCTAAAGCGCCTTGCCACGGCTCGCGCGGCTGCCCCCGTCGGGGGTTCGAGTCCTCCCTCGGGCATGGGAGTGTGTGGTGTCGTTAAATTAAGAAGTGTGTCAGCCTAGGGACCGATGGCCTTAGCAGTTTGGTCCCATAGGAACTTACTACAAATTTCCAAATTTTATTATACCATAAATGACATGTGATTACATTTTCATGCAATTTGGGTGCATAGATCCTGAGAAATCAGTACCCAGAACAACCACCTCTCACCTCTGGCCGTGATAACGGCCTTGATACGCCTGGGCATTGAGTCAAACAGAGCTTGGATGGCGGGTACAGGTACAGCTGCCCATGCAACTTCAACACCATACCACAGTTCATCAAGAGTAGTGAATCGCGTGTTGTGACGAGCCAGTTGCTCGCCACTATTGACCAGACGTTTTCAATTGCTGAGAGATGTGGAGAATGTGCTGGCCAGAGCAGCAGCCGAACATTTCCTGTATTCAGAAAGGCCCGTACAGGACCTGCAACATGCGGTAGTGCATTATCCTGCTGAAATGTAGAGTTTCGCAGGGATCGAATGAAGGACAGAGCCACGGGTCGTAACACGTCTGAAATGTAACGTCCACTGTTCAAAGTGCCGTCAATGCAAACAAGAGTTGACCCAGACGTGTAACCAAAGGCGTCCCATACCATCACGACGGGTGATACGCCAGTATGGCGATGACGAGTACACGCTTCCAATGTGCGTTCACCGCTATGTCGCCACCCACAGATGCGACCATCATGATGCTGTAAACAGAACCTGGATTTATCCGAAAAAATGACGTTTTGCCATTCGTGCACCCAGGTTCGTCGTTGAGTACACCATCACAGGCGCTCCTGTCTGTGATGCAGCGTCAAGGGTAACCGCAGCCACGGTCTCCGAGCTGATAGTCCACGCTGCTGCAAACGTCGTCGAACTGTTAGTGCAGATGGTTGTTGTCTTGCAAACGTCCCCATCTGTTGACTCAGGGATCGAGACGTGACTACACGATCTGTTACAGCCATGCGGATAAGATGCCTGTCATCTCGACTGCTAATGGTACGAGGCCGTTGGGATGCAAGACTGCGTTCCGTGTTAACCTCCTGAACCCACCGATTCCATATTCTGCTAACAGTCATTGGATCTCGACCAACGCGAGCAGCAATGTCGCGATGCGATAAACCGCAATCGCGATAGGCTACAATCCGACCATTATCAAAGTCGGAAACGTGATGGTACACATTTCTTCTCCTTACACGAGGCATCACAACAACGTTTCACTAGGCAATGCCGGTCAACTGCTGTTTGTGCATGAGAAATTGGTTGGATACTTTCCTCATGTCAGCACGTTGTAGGTGTCGCCACCGGCGTCAACCTTGCATATCACAGCATCTTCTTCCTGTCAAATTTCGCGTGTGTAGCACGTCATCTTCATAGTGTAGCAATTTTAATGGCCAGTAGTGTATGTGTAATTTTCTACTTTTATTAGCTGTTATGTCACTCGGCTGAAGAGCGGCTGATTGTGCTGCTGCCCATATGGGGCAGGGGAATAAAATCACAATAAAGAAAAAATCCCATAACTGACCATAGCTACTAGGAAAACTATTGTGATGTAAGCTTCATTGTGGTAGCCTGGGGTAGTTTCACAACTCTAGTGCTGCTGCTCTTCTCGAGTATCGACACGTTAAAGGCATACGGAGAGGTCGTCTTCACGCACTGGGGTTGAAGAACATGATTCGGAAATTCTAATTAACTGGTGATTTGGGCGTTGCTCCTGGGAATAGCCGACGACCAACTGCGCCACAAATCGTTGAAGAAGTTACTGCTACCGTGGGTAACAAAGCTGGGCACAGATACGTTTCTCAAGTAGCGCACGAGATGCATCACGACAGCTGAGCATTCCATAGTCGTCCGTTGTGTCGGGCAGCACGAGATAAATCGCTAATGCACTTCCAGGTTGTTGTGGATGCATATGGTTGTCACATTGAGCAACGTTTGTAACGTGGAACGTAAACGTAGTACAGAGTTGACAAACGCTACCCTCTCACGTGGAAATTAAAATGTGTTTCTTTCAATTTTTTTTTCGTTACATCTCTTCTGCATGTCGTTACAAACGTTTCAACAAAGTTGTCTTACGATCACTTGTTTTGCATGGGGGTCCTCTTAAGTGCGAAAGTCTTATTACAACCACTCTGTACTATACAGCAGTTAAATGTGTAAAACTCAAAATAATTACAAACGCCGCACAAAACACGACTTCATGAGACAAAAAGACGAAAACAGATGAAAATATCGGAAGCAGCATACATTCCTTCATATGACTGTGTAATGGTTTTGTAAAGGAAAACATAATCTGTAGTAGGCTCTGATATTCTTTATTAATTGTGAGATCGTCCGATTTCGACGTTTATATCATTTTCAACCACAGGTGGATAAAGAAGCCTGAAAATGATATAAACGTCAAAGTAGGCTGATTGCACAATTAGCAGAGAATATTACAGCGTACTAGGTACCACGTTTTCCTTTACAAAATTCTTAGAGTCTGTGGCTCCGCACAAAACCAAAATTACAATTCTAAAATTGGTCACTATATTGAAAGGAATACCGTGCGTTCCTAGGTGCACTATCCTCGACGCACAACATTCTCTCCTACCTCAAAAACATAGCTCTGGGGGGATTTAACCTCTTCCTAATGCGATGAAATACAGCATGGTTCCTTTGTAAAACACGTTCGGAACTGCCATTCTGCAGACTCTGAATTTCGGGTAGTTTTTCCACTGGCTGTAATTCTCATACACTGGCTTCTCCTTCAGAATTACTAAACATTGTCTGTATGACATAAGTCTTGTGATTTTTCTTAACATTAGACGTAAGAGACATTCTTTGAATACTTGGTATTCATCGTTCCACACATCTGCGAACGTGGAATGATATAATGGACAATTCGCTGAACTGGAAACGAACTCATTTGCGTAAGTACCCTTCACAACTGTTAAGCGCTTCCTGATCATAAGTATCCGGTCACCCCTATATAATGGGGAATTGATCACTAGATTTCATGAGAGGCAGACGCTTCAGTAGAAAAGGAGGCGGCGTGCATTGCAATGTAAAGAGGGACGCCATTAGACAGTGAATGACTGGAAACAATTGATTTGGAGTGATGAATCACACTGTACTCATGGTGTTGAGTTTGGAAAATGCCTATAAAACGTTACCTAACTCTGTAATGTCTATAGTAAAGCATGGAGGAGGTGTCATGATATGGGGGGTGTTTTCCGTAATTGGGGTGTGGTCCTGTTGAGAGGCTGCATGGCACTCTCACTTCTGATTTGGTGTAGAGAATACGATCTACGGCGATTTGACTTCATACATTGTGATGAAATGGTGGGCTGCAGTTTATGGTCTCGTTTTCGTGCTCTAGGGAAAGAAATACTGTAAGCTTCATCTGCGTTCAAAGGAACAGGTTGCCGACTTAAACGACTGCGGTAAAAGCACGGCGTTGGTGGGGCGACAAAGCGCGTTTTTTCTGGATAACGATGAAGAGACATTTCCAGATGGCCCCATGCCATGGTCGTTCTGTGAAAAACACATTAGCTTTGGCGCCAGACGTCCAGGTATACGGCCTAGCGCCGAAAAGTCGCCGACAGTGCATTGTAGGCCTTGTTAGCGAGCAAGCCGCCAAAAGAAATGCAGACTGTTTCAAAACACGTTTTGTCAATGCTAGTTTATGGCCATTCCCTGCAAACTTTGAAATGGACGCAACAGAGGAGAGAACAAGCTTTTTATGGAGGGCTGTGCTTCCACCCTGTATTATGTTAGCAAAAGACACGGCAAACGTGTGGGAAAGAGGCTGCAGAGCTAAATTTTTTTCCGTTTTCTGCCAATTAACTTTAAGTCTCTGATTGGTAAAATCGGTTTGCAGTGCAAAGACCATTCACCGAGCTTAGAATGCCGGGCTCCAGCTCGTGATTGGCGTGTGAGAAAACGGGAGAAGTCGAAAAAGACTTGCATTTTTCGGGAACGCGCAGTTAATAACAGATTGCCGCCGTCCATGACTTCAGTCGCCAAACGCATCGTAGTGTGGTGCCTTGACCAGTAGGATGGTAAAGTATTCGCTGCTGTGAAGTAGGGCTATAATATCTATTTCTCAGCACCCTGTTCTTTCGAACCATATTTTTCTTGTTTTGTATGGTAGAATAAAGATGCTTGGTGGTGGCATATTTTGATACCATAACGTGGATTCATGTGTATGAAGTGAGATAGAGCGAGTAGTGTTCTGGTTAGTGTCGTTTGTCGGTCCCCAGAATCCATTTTAGTAAGGCATTTGTTAAATAAATATTTTTTTTTGATATGATGTTTCTTTAATAATTTTGGTGTCTTGTCTCTTTTAAGATCCATTAATCGATTGTGAATTAGACTACAACTTCTCTCTGAGTTCTGATTAACAGTTCCTTCGCATTTTTATGGCAGTCTAGATCAGAAACATAAGATGCAGATTTTTCATTTGGTGTCCACTGCGAGGATCTTTTACTCGATTAACCATAATCATTATTTCACCCTTATTGTGCTTAAGAAAACGCTGTGTGCACAAGGATATGAACATCTTGTACAGCTTTGTGTACTACATAAAGCAGAGGAACAGTTTGGCGACGACGATTATTTTTATCAGTGTGGAAATGCAGCCTTTCATAAAGCAGCATCTGCCAGGCAATAGTTTGTGGACAGCAACATTTCTCAAATGTACTGAGCTGCTTAGAGTCCCAACCTGAACTCAATGGAACACATTTGGGATGTGTTAGAACGTCAACGACGCTGAAGACCTCGAAGTCCGACATCACTACTTTCTGTACTTTCGGCTCTTAAGGAAGGGTGTGCTCCCATTCCTCCACCAAGATTTCGACACGTCATTGAATGTGTCCCCAGCAGATTTCAAGCCGCTATATTTGTGGTAAGTTCTATGGGACCAAACTGCTGAGGTCATCGGTCCCTAGGCTTACACACTACTTAATCTACTTAAGCTAACTTACACTAAGGACAACACACACACACCCATGCCCAAGGAAGGACTCGAACCTCCGACGGGGGAGCCGCGCGAACCGTGGCATTCAAGCCGCTGTAAAGACGAAGAATGGACGTATATTAATGTCCACTAATAGGTGTCCAAATTATTTAGTTCTGATACTCTACACGTGTAAGTTACACTATTTGGTATACTGCTATTCTCTAATCTTTCTTTGAAGGTACAACAGTGTTTTCCTTCAGGGAAGCTTGTATTGAATGGTATTTAGTATCACTGATCTTCCAGCAATTTAAATAGAAAATGGCTTGTAATACGCCAAGTAGAAGGAAGATTAACTTTTAACTTTTACAGAAGAAGTACATGCTTGGACAGGGGCGAATGGGAAAAGAAATTGGTCATGTTGTTCTCAAATGATCCATCCAGTCATTTTCCTTTAAGCGCTTTAGGGAAATCACGGGAAATATAAATATGGATAGCCAGATGAGTATTTCGTCTGCCTTCGTAGCAGAGAGGTCAAAGGTACAGACTCTCAAGTGGGGGACAGGGGTTCGATTACCGCTATTGCCAGGCAATTTTCCTTGGTGGGAGAACTGGACTGGGATGCATTCAGTCTTTTGATGCCAACGGAGGAACTACCTGGTTGAGAAGTAGCGGCTCCAAGGTCGAATCGTCGACAACGGCCGGGAGTGCAGTGTGCTGACTTAGTGCCCCTCCAACCTGCATCCATTGTTGGATGACTGAGGATTACACGGCGGTCGGATGACATTCGCATGGTATTCAGTGCATGATCGCGGTTTTTTCTTTTTTTTTCGGATGGGTATTTCAAGTGCCGAGCTCCCAAATGCGAGATCAGTATCTTAACTACAGAGACACCTTTAGCGGTTTGTAATAATGGAGCGAGTGTTATTGTTAGTTAGCGGTAGTACAAGTTATATCACTAAAACATTATCGGGTTATTAATGTGCTAAATACAATGCATTATGACCACAGTCCATAGAAGACCCGCTGGTTGTATGCGGCTCAGACGTATAATTTGCCATAAGAAAGCGCCATGTGTAGCATCAGCTTAAACTATGCATGGCATAGAACTAAGGGCTTTGTGGCTGGCATAAACTAAAACCTCCAAAATTTAATTGTTTTGAGTATTCTGGGAATTTTATTGTTCCAACCGAAGCTGTACTACCTCATAAATGTTTTTTACAGTCATTGTTCTACCACTGCGTTTATTCACTTAAATACAACAATTTATGCAGTGCTAATCTAATAACCTAATGTAGAAGTGGTCCATCCGACAGCGGCAGTGAGAGTGTCAACCATGAAAAGGAATGGAAAATAAATATTGGTAAGAAAGAAAAATTTTGACCATTCGTTTCGAGAATTGTTTTTATAATTTACTTCATGTGAGAGAAAATTGTTGGCTATCTTCGTGCAGTTACTTTTATAACACTCATATCTTTTCCACGCATTACCTACAATGAACACAAATATTACATATCTATAGTTGCCGTGTACAATCAGGGTGAGGTATATATATTCTCTTCTGACAACTTGTGTTCGTTCTGTTCTAGGTACGGGCCGAAATCTGCTGCACCACTCGTCACTTCAGTACCCTCATCAGGTCTGTGCTAACACTAATTTGTTGTCTAAATTTTATCCACACTTTTCTTGTACTGAAAACTGTTAGTTTATGAAATGGAGACTGAACTTCCTCAATCTCATGAACATGTCAATCGGGCTGATGGGACATTCTATAAGCACTACATTCGTGGTCCACATAAGACAGGAAGGATAATAACAAAGTAAACATTTTACCATGGTGGATTCAGGACAGGAAGGGCTGTCGAAACGTCGAATTGACCAGACTTATACCACGGCGACGTCTTTTGTACGTTGAAACGCTACTGTGAGACACAAAACATGGAATATCTGCCTCGAGGTCACCTCCTGCGTTCAAAAACAGCACTTGATGACCGAACCTATAAATTCCCTGAGTTACCCTGAGGGAACTGCAATAAGACAGTGCACCGCCCCTTTAGAGATAACTATGCGTCTACGCAGACCCAGACAGTAAGCAGCTATCTCCACAACATCCATAATACTGAATATTTCAAATTCCGTGCTGCAAAATGTGAAATCAGTATCTTGACCATTGTGCTACCTTCCTCAATTTGTAACAATGGAGCAAGTGTTGTTATAAGGTAGCGACAGCACACGATGAATAACTAAATTGATATCGATTTATTACTGTGGTAAATATAAAACATTATATCAACCACCGTGACTTGCGAAGAAGGTGGGTATGGGAACCCCTGGAATGAGGACTGGATCAGCGGCGAAAAATGCAGCACTTGTATGACTTCCGATGACCGTCCAGAAGAGGGTGGAAACTGCCATTTGCCAATGCAAGCCTCAGGCATCATCTCACGCACGTGCAGCAGGGAGATTGATGGCCTGCGGTATCTGATGACATAAATCCGGTTGAGCACATTTCAGACCAGACTGAACTTACACCTTACGCCATGGGTGACATCTGAAGGACTCTGTCCAAGAGTGCTTCACGCCTGAGCAGTACTGACCATCACGTGAACAGCATAATAAGCAAGGTCCAAGCACGTTACAATACATGGGGTGGCACAACACGGTATTGAATGCTAATTCCATAACATGATTTCATAGATGTCTGAAATGCATGCTTTCAAAAACACTGCCTTTGCTTTGGTTATTCTTTCGTTTCTGTTTCACAGAACAGTTTCGCAAGGCTTATTTTTTCATTCCCTGTTCCCCTTGAACCAATGTCGGTGCACGTTTACAGACATGCAGAAAGTCCAAAAGTTCTTGAGCATCTGTTTTAATTCACTTCAATCATTTTAGCTAGCCCACTCAGCGCCGAAGAACCATGACTCAAAATGATAACATTACGAAAATATCATCAGTTGAGAGTGAAACTGCAGGTTAGTGCGCTGAAGACAAAAGGGCCAAACAGTCTTTACAAAAGAAGTAATTCTCGAGGATCTACATTACATTAAATTACAAGAATCATGTCATATCTAACTACAGGAGAAGGATTTCTGGGATATGCAAAGAAGTCAGTGATGTACATTTCATTTATATCCAACACAATGAAAAAACTTATTGTTAAAAATGTTGAGTTGAAGCTCTGGTACTAATTATGTCATAACTTTGTGTTAATTTTAATATTTTCTACAATGATGTTCTTTAATGCAGAAGAAGGAACCTCCCTACAAGAAGTTCTCTAATATGTTTTGGGTACACTAAAATTTTCATATGACTTAAGCTATGATCTGGGACCCGCTTGGATAGCCGAGCGCATTGCCACGCCGTTTTCGGAATTTGGGGAGTCCGCCGCCCCATATCGAATCGTCCCGTTGGGTTAACAATGAGGACCGACGTGCCGGCCACTCTGTATGTGGGCTTGAGGAGGTTTCCCACATCCGACTAGGTGAATAACTGATTGGTACCCACGTCTCGCCTCTGTTATACTATTCGCAAACATTTTAAAAAAGTCTCACACTTTGACAAGAATAAAACACTAGACGCAAACAGATGGAGTACACAATTTCCGTCCTGGGGGTTGGAAGGGAAGTGAAAGGGGGAAGGGTGAAAGTAATGGACACGCGGCCACCGTGCACCACCAGCATTGCAAAATCCATAAAATAACATGCTGACCCCTTGTAGATAAGGGATAAATGCCACGAAAAGAAGATGATTTGGCAATTTTTTCATTGTATCTGTGATAATAATTAACTCTTGAAGTCATGCTTTGAACTATTTTTTGTGAAACGAGAAATATTTATAACGACGAGGCACATTAATATTGTAAACAGTAGTCAAAGTACGAAGTTTTTTGAAGAGAACTCGTCGAAATGTTCGACAACTGATAATAGATACAATGTTGATAGCCCGCTCCTGTAATCTGTTCTCTGAATTTCACTCGCTAAATACACTATTCCTGTAATTTATGGATGCTATGGAAAGTACTGAAGTGTACATATTAAACCTTTCAAGATTGTATGTTAATCCATTATATTCTGGAAGCATGCTGTGCAAAAGCACAAGTATTTTTTTTATTTTTACCTATCTTAACTTTTTCCACCAAGAAATACTTAAAGGTATTTAAGTAATCACGCACTGTATAGTTTGTACATTACACAGTCCATTGGTCAAAGCTTTATTTAATGAAAACTGTTCTTTAAGTACTGAATCTTAACTTCATAACAAAAGTACGATATCATTCGCCATTTTGCAATTAATAATGTTTGTGAAAACGTTTCCCATAGACGAAGAATGTTTCAAGTATCTCTGTGAGAATTTTACTTATCTATCATTAGCGAAATTGAAAGAAGGCGTATTTATAGCGCACGGCATTCGAAAAAGCATGTGCGATTCCTATTCTATTTCAAAAATGACTGAATAGGAGGCAGGCTTGGGTGTCATTTAAGGAGGTTATCTCATCGTTCTCAGCTTACAGAGAGGACCTGTTGCAGCCATCGTGTTTGAAAACTTCAGGAACCTAGGCTGTTTGATGAGCCTCAGGATCCACATTTTAAGCAGTCACTCTCATATTCTCCCTGACGACATGGGCGATGTTGCTGAGGAGCAAGGTAAGCAACTTTGTCAAGATATCATAGTGATGGGAAGACATTATCAGGGCCGATGAAATACCCATCTGGTGGGAGACTAGTGTTGGTCACTTCACCAAGGCATACAACAAGTAAATCAGCGGAGTAAAAGCTACGTCGGATGCTTTTGGAACAAGAGAGGACGGAAATCTAAGTCGACGGGCATATAATTCATATGTAATAAGTAGATGATTTCATGTTTATGCTTCAAAAAATATTTTTTGATACTGTAATAGTAATTTACTGATTATTCCAATCTCAAGTGTTTTGCTAATTTTCTAGTGTGTTTATAGCGAAGGCACAATTGGACATGCCTGTACGTGGTACAATAAACACTGAGATGATGTATGGAATTCATGATGAAAAAAAGCATGAGATTAAGCTTTTACCTAACAAAAAGTAAACATTTTCTTTACGCTGGGCTGCGTTATTTAAGAGACATAGTTCAGCTGCATTTCTAAAGAGGTTGGTTTCAGTCAACTCTTTCATTCTGACAATTTATTCTATCATCTGCCTCCCTGGTAGAAAAAAAAAACAATCGAATTCCTTATGCTTAAATTTTGTCAATACATGTAAATTTAGTCTGGTTTATTTTCCATCGGCATTATCAGAGTTGTTCGTGTAATACATGCTAAATTGTCACTATAGAATACAACCAGCCACAAATAACTAAAAAAAAAAGATTTACTTTAATGCCTTAACCAGTTTCGGTCCACTATGTCCTTATTCAGATTGCTATCTTTTCCAATTACATTAATGTTTTCGTCAGCAGCTACCGCACTGCACGTGGATATTTGAATATTTAGTGCCATAATATATGTTGTCTGGATAGAAAGGAACATCATAATGTGCTTGCATTTGATGCGATATAAAATGAAGCGGTTGTATTCACTTACCCTAAGTTCCAGTGGACGGCGCTTTGTCTTGCTATAGTCCTTGCGCTTTTTCAAAACGATGCGAAAGGTGTTGTAGGGTAACCAGCACACATATTTTAAATAAATCATTGTGGCATTCAAACTGTTCATAATATTCTTTATGTCAGTTTAAGCCTCAGACATGTGCTTTACATTCGATGTTTTTGTTTACAAATCAAAGACCATCGATTACAGCAGATATATCACTTTCACCCTATTAAAGAAATATTTAAACTACGTAAACGAACTGTATGAGAGGTGTAGCATGTTAATAACAGAAATATATTCTACTCTAAGAGAGAATTTATTATTTAAGGGCCGGACAGAGTGGCCGAGCAGTTCTAGGCGCTTCAGTCTGGAACCGAGCGACCGCTACGGTCGCAGGTTCGAATCCTGCGTCGGGCATGGATGTGTGTTATGTCCTTAGGTTGGTTAGGTTTAAGTAGTTCTAAGATGATAGGGGACAGATGACCTCAGATGTTAAGTCCCATAGTGTTCAGAGACATTTGAACTATCGTTAAAGGACTATAGCACAATATGTCTTATAGTTGGCAGAAGAAATTATATATATATATATATATATATATATATATATATATATATATATATATATATATGTGTGTGTGTGTGTGTGTGTGTGTGTGTGTGTGTGTGTGTGTGTGTGTGTGTGTGTGTAACATTTGATGATCACTACAGTTTAGCAGTTAGTTGGACGCTGGGATTGCAAACTTAAATATGTGGAAAGGGGGAGGGAGAGCATTGCATTTGATTTCTTTATTACCGACATCATATACAGGTTACTTTCGATATAAATTAACGCAGTTATAGCATGTTATTGAAAAAATTGTGGACGTGGTGGTCTGGTGGAGAGATCACTACAGTCCAGTCCCCGAAGTCCAGGATTCAATCCCATACGGGGGCGCAGATTTTCCCTGGTTCCACTCCATCTAGGAGGGTTCCATATCCACTCCGCCTCCTATAAAATTAGTACCGGGGTTCTTTATGGACGTAAAAGGCTGCCTGGACGGTGAGCCCTCCATCACCTCGTTCTGGTGTCGCGGCAAAGAAAGGCTGCACTTGCCTGCAGTCAGGCCAGCAGCATGATCACGGGCTTGTGCTGCAGACAACATTCTTTAAAGGAAAAATTAAAAAAAAATATATGTGTTATTAATCTGCTCTAAGACTCTATCCAGGGAGCTGATTTTGGTCCCTCTGCCTTTTCTTCGTAGGATTTGTTACGATGTTCAATATTGCAAATCATAATGACCGAAGCATGACAAGCACCGTCCGAAGTATGTGAATGTATGTAGCTGTTCCACATCTAATCAAATGATAGCACATACGTGTGTTTTTGGCATAAAGTGTGCACTAAATATTCAAATATTCTTGTGCAGTGCTGGAGCGAAAGTCGTTCTGTTGACGATAACGTCAATGTAATTGGAAAAGGTAGACGTCTTAAGATTGGATGGTAATTCGCTACCAGTTATGGAGTTAAAATGAAGCTTTTAAGGTATTTGCCACTAGTTGGTGCTTCACCAACAATCCCTAACGGCGCGGAATCTACGATATCTAGCGTGAATAAAATAAAATAATTTTTTTGATTTATGTGCGCAATAGAGTGACAGAGAGAGCAAGAGAAAGAGGTGTTCGTTTTCCTTGATAATGTTTTCTGTAAGAGGCGACGGATTAATACGTAGCGTGCTCGGAGAGATTACGCAACGCAGTGGCGGTACCTGCTCCGTAGCTGCGGAGACGAACATAATTCGTCCAGCTGTGCTGCGCTCCCACACAATCCGGGCGGCGACCAGTGGGGCCGGCGTCTCGTGTCAGCGTGGGCGGAACAGCCGCGCGGCAGGGAGATGCGGGCCGTGGATAGCTGTGACGGTGGGCGTCGGCCGCCGCCCGTAATCCTTCCCCGTGGTGCCGGGCACGGCGCGCGTGACGGCCGCCCCTCCCTGCCGCGTCTTCTGGTAGCGCTCCACCAGAAGCCCAGATAGAGGAAGAGGGGCCGCGCCCACGGCGAAGCGTCAGGCTCAGAAGTGCGCCAACTCTGCGGGGGCGCCGCCACTGCCCGCTCTCAGGTGCTGCGAAATGTGTCCTTCAAACTCCTTGTTGCTGCTTCGGCTCACTGTACACCAGTCCCGTCATTCACTCATTCACTGCACTCTGCGGCACCGAGAAGGAGGGAAATACACTGTGAAACGAGTGCTCATATTTATCTTGCCTATACTTTAGTTAATTTTGTTAGTGGCCGGCTGCTGTGGCCGAGTGGTCATAGGCCCTTCAGTCCGGGACTGCGCTGCTGCTACGGTCGCAAGTTCGGGCATGGATGTGTGGGTGTCTTTAGGCTAGTGAGGTTTAAGTAGTTCTAAGTCTAAGCGACTGATGACCTCAGATGTTAAGTCCCATAGTGCTTCAAGCCATTTGAACCATTTTTCTTAGTGTCTGTGACCACAAAAGTCTTGCTCCTAAGACTATCGATTTCGGTCAGCGATGACCACCTTCAGATCTGATTTAAAACATGTCCTATTACACAGTACTGGCCATTAAAATTGCTACACCAAGAAGAAATGCAGATGATAAACGAATATTCATTGGACAAATATATTATACCAGAACTGACATGTGATTACATTTTCACGCACTTTGGGTGCATAGATCCAGAGAAATCAGTACCCGGAACAACCACCTCTGGCCGTAATAACGGCCTTGATACGCCTGGGCATTGAGTCAAACAGAGCTTGGATGGCGTGTACAGGTACAGCTGCCCATGCAGCTTCAACACCATACCACAGTTCATCAAGAGTAGTGACTGGCGTATTGTGACGAGTCAGTTGCTCGGCAACCATTGACTAGACGTTTTCAGTTGGTGAGAGATCAGGAGAATGTGGTGGCCAGGGCAGCAGCCGAACATTTTCTGTATCCAGAAATGCCCGTACAAACCCTGCAACATGCGGTCGTGCATTATCCTGCTGAAATGTAGGGTTTCGCAGGGATCGAATGAAGGGCAGAGCCACGTATAGTAACACATCTGAAATGTAACGTCCACTGCTCAACGTGCAGTCAGTGCGAACAAGAGGTGACCGAGACATGTAACCAATGGCACCCCATAACATCACGCCGGGTGATACGCCAGTATGGCGACGACGACTCCATGCTTCGAACGTGCGTTCACCGCGATGTCGCCACCCACAGATGCGACCATCATGATGCTGTAAACAGAACCTGGATTCATCCGAAAAAATGACGTTTTGCCATTCGTGCTCCCAGGTTCGTCGTTGAGTACACCATCGCAGGTGCTGTGATGCAGCGTCAAGGGTAACCGCAGCCATGGTCTCCGACCTGATAGTCCATGCTGCTGCAAGCGTCGTTGAACTGTTTGTGCAGATGCTTGTTGTCTTGCAAACGTCCCCATCTGTTGACTCAGGGATGGAGACGTGGCTTCACGATCCGTTTCAGTCATGCGGTTAAGATACCTGTCATCTCGACTGCTAGTGATACGAGGCCGTTGGGGTCCAGCACGGCGTTCCGTATTACCCTCCTGAACCCTCCGATTCCATATTCTGTTAACAGTCATTGGATCTCGACCAACGCGAGCAGCGATGTGGCGATACGATAAACCGCAATCGCGATAGGCTACAATCCGACCTTTGTCAAAGTCGGAAACGTGATGATACCCATTTCTCCTCCTTACACGAGGCATCACAACAACGTTTCACCAGGCAACGCCAGTCAACTGCTGTTCGTGTATGAGAAATCGGTTGTTAACTTCCTTCACGTCAGCACGTTGTAGATGTCGCCACCGGCGTCAAATGTGTGTGAATGCTCTGAAAAGCTAATCATTTGCGTATCACAGCATCTTCTTTCTGTCGGTTAAATTTCGCGTCTGTAGCACGTCATCTTCGTGGTGTAGCAATTCCAATGGCCAGTAGTGTAATACTGAAACCGGTAATCTAAGGGCCAAAATTTTTGTTATCGTATACGGCAATAAAATAAGTTTATTCTGCTCTTGGTGGACCACAGTTTTATTCCCAACTATGTCGCAGCTTCTATCGAGAGAGAGCTTTTTTGACGAAAGACCTAGGTATTCTGATTTTACCAGGTATATGCATAGTAATTGACGAAAAGTCATCGAGTACAACAGAAGTGATTTCTGGCGTTCCCCAAGGTAGTGTTATAGGTCCTTTGCTGTTCAGAGACAATCTGAGCAGCCGTCTTCGGTTGTTCGCAGATGACGCTGTCATTTATCGACTAATAAAGTCATAGCAATATCAAAACAAACTGCAAAACGATTTAGAAAAGATAACTGAATGGTGCGAAAAGTGGCAGTTGACCCTAAATAACGAAAAGTATGAGGTCATCCACACGAGCTCTAAAGGGAACTCGTTAAACTTCGGTTAACGATAAATCAGTCTAATCTAAAAGCCGTAAATTTAACTAAATACCCAGGTATTACAATTACGAACAACTTAAATTGTAAGGAACACACAAAAGATATTGTGGGGAGGGTTAACCAAAGACTGCCTTTTATTGGCAGGACACTTAGAAAATGTAACAGACCTACAAAGGAGACTGCCTACACTACGATTGTCCGTCCTCTTTTAGAATACTGCAGCGCGGTGTGGGATCCTTACCAGATAGGACTGACGGAGTACATCGAAAAAGTTCAAAGAAAGGCAGCACGTTTTGTATTATCGCGAAATATGGGGAAGAGTGTCACAGAAATGATACAGGATCTGTGCTGGAAATCATTAAAAGAAAGGCGTTTTTCGTTGCGACTGAATCTTCTCACGAAATTCCAATCACCAACTTTCTCCTCCGAATGCGAAAATATTTTGTTGACACCGACCTACAAAGGGATGAACGATCACCACGGTAAAATAAGGGAAATCAGAGCTCGTATGGAAAAAGATAGGTGTTCATTCATTCCGCGCGCTATACGAGATTGGAATAATAGAGAATTGTGAAGGTGTTCCGGTGAACCCTCTGCTAGGCTCTTGAATGTGATTTGCAGAGTATCCATGTAGATGGAGATCAATTAGCTGTTCACTGGACGTACAGGGGAAACATTCAACCACTATGATCTTAATGGATCTGACCTGGCAAAATAAGTCCACCGTAAACGCTGCAGTTCTGGACGACCATGTTGCGCTTTGCTCCAGTATCCATCCGTAGCAAGCCGCTCATTCAATGTCTTTGCTCTGCAAAAGGTATCGATTCAGCATAATTTTGATTGACACTGAATTTAGCGCTCATGAGTCTAGTTATTTATTGACAGAGGAAATATCGAGAAGAACATTATTAACACGGTGGGGAGGGAAGGGAGTTACGGGGCTGCAAGACACCCGCACCCCCATAATATTTTAATCCCTCCTCCTCCAAAAATGCATTTTGGAACGTAGTTTTTGGACATAGAAGTCTTGAAAATTTTCTCGCCGTTGTACTTGATATTAGCAGACAAATGTGCAGTCGTTTTCGTAATGCCGAAACAAAGCGATTGTCTGACGTCAAAAAGGACGTGATCATCTGCTTACGGGCAAAGGATGGAAGCAAGATACTGTGCACTGGAAAATGGAGCCGTCCAAAACCAGCGCCGAGGCAACTGATGTGCACCACGGACCGTAGCTGACACGGGTGAATGACGGGTTCGGAGATGTGTACGGGCGAATTGACGTGCTGCTGTTGAGCAGCTGACCGCTCAAATAAACCAAGGGGTTACCAACAGTGTGATCTCACCGACAGTTCAGCGAACGTTGCTGCATGTGGGCTTTTACAGCAGAGACCTGGTTCATGTACCCTTGCTGAATGCTGTTCGTTGGCGACGAAGGCTGGAATTTGCACACGTGTCTCAACTGGGCGTCTATTGAGTGGTGACAGATAGCCCTTCCAGATGAATCACGTTTTATGCTCCATCGAACACCCGTTGGCGTGAACGGAATGAAAGTTTGAGCACAAAACAAGGAAGGAAAGTAACGGTCTGGAGAGTATTTTCGTGGCATTCCCTCAGTGATCTCGTCGCTCTGGAAGGCACAGTGCATCAACACAAGTATGCCTCTAACATTGGGGACCGTGTCCAGCCCTACAAGCAATTTGTTTTTCCCCGGCACGATGCCATCTACCAGCAAAACAAAGCAGCGTGTCACACTGTTCGGAGTGTGCGTGCTGGTTCCAAGAGCACCACGGAGAGTTTACCGTACTCCGATGACCATCAAACTACACGTAGTTAAACCGGCGAAAATGTGTTGGACCACTTCGATCGGGCTGTTTGCGTAACCTGTCGTAGCTGTCCACGACACTGGAGGCTCCATGGTTTCACATCTCTGTTGGTACCTTCCAGAACCTCATTGGCTCTCTTGGTGCACGTTTCTCAGCAGTCCACACTGCAAAATGAGGTTATTCAGGCATTTGACAGGTGTTCACATTCATACGACTGAACATGTAATAGAATAAAGAAACATCTTCGTTTACTCTAGAGCAGGGATCCCCAACCTTTTCAGCTGGTGGACCCCTTCTTCAGTCGAAAATCCACGGCTGACCTCTAGTCAGTCAAGAGCACAGTATCTTTAAATTTCAGAGCGAAACCCATGGGAACTGAAAGCTTCTTAATGCAAGTTCCTTGTTCCCAATGACCCCCCCCCCCCCCCCCCGAAGTAGTAATAGTCTTTGGTTTAGAGATGAATGAAAACAACTTGAAGGTCAAAAATCGACTTATGAAATAGATAGTGCTCTGACAAAGCAGGTTTAACGTTTAATGATGCCTGGGGTCGCATACGTGCCAGCGAGCGCTGTGATTGGTCGCAAAGCTCGCTCCGTGCATGCGTAAAAGGTTTCAACGCATCTACCGCCGTGAGCCTGCGCACAAACGACTCCCGATCAGAGAAGCCGCATTCTCCGGCGCTAAACTGTGTATACGTTTTCATTTAGGAACCACAAAGGCTGCTTGGGAATACGACCTGAAGTACTAGTACACATGTTTTTCACACGAAAAAAAGTGATGAATTTGATTTTCACCTTTTTATTCAATAATTTTACTCATTATTTTACACGATTTGGTGAAGGGTGGCCGCGGACCCCCTAGAAAGAGCCGGCGGACCCCTAAAGGGTCCGCGGACCGCACGTTGGGAAGCACTGCTCTAGAGAATTTAGAGAAGGGGCAGTGAGAATATTTTTATGTGCCAAGCCGGTAAGAGGGGGATGGAAAAGCGCGGAAGTTTCTTGGTCACAGTTTTTTCATGGGAGAAAAAACTTCGATAATATTCTCGAACGTTTTATATGGCAAATTACAGGACCAATCAAACTAAAAGATTTTAAAGACGGCGGGAAAGTTCGGCTCCGTCGTTGAGGCTTGGCCAGCCAACTAAGTTTGAAAAGATAGCCAGACGAATTCTCCCCAGCCTCCCAGAGAAAGAATGAAAAGAATCTTCGGCTGATTTAGACCTGCACGTCCATGTTTACATTTCCCGCAGCTTACTACAACGGGAATTGGTACATGTGAAAGCATGAGGCTGCTGATCAGAATTGACTATACAGAGAAAACCAAATAAAATCAAATGTCATACAGAATCCCTCATCAAAGCATCGGCATGAAAAAAATATGAACCTGATAGAACAATTAATATACAGCAGCAATAGTTCAGTAAATGATAAAATTGTGGAACAGATACGAAAACAGCGTACTTCTTCCAACTGATGTGTCAAAACATTATGACCATAGCGAACGGCGATGTTCGGTGTTTCTAGTTGCGTTGCGGGAAGGTGACGCAGTAAGAAATGTGTATGGGGGAAGCAGAGACGAATACAGAATCATCATAGCGACGATATGGCCGCATTTGCGGAAATCCATTCACGTAAGATACTTTGACAAAGGGCAGATTGTTATGGTTCGTTGCCTGGGAACGAGCATCTCAGAAATGGTGAAGCTGGTCGGTTGCTCGTGTACTGTCCTCGTGAGCATCTGTGGAAAGTGGTTGAAGGACGTCGAGGCTACGAGTAGACAATAGGGTGTTGGAAGGTCAAGAGGAATGTTCGATAATAACCGTCTGCTGTGACCTGTGACGTAATGGCTGCTGTGACGTCACGCTTTGGTGCGTATTTTGCGTTGAATTTCTGTAAAGCCTTACATTTTAACCATCGTAATATCGTTGGTTTGTACAGAAAGTATTTTGTTAATCTTGGCGGGGGATTTGAAATTGCTTTTCAAGTATTAGTGGCATCACCGAAACATGGAGGCGAATGAGGGGCCAAGTTCTGCTCCTGATTTTGATGTGGAAACACGAGCTATTTGTATATGTGGCGCTGTGCAAAAGATTGTGAGTGGCGGTCTATTCGTAAAGGGACGTGCTTTTAGAAAACAAGGCTTCCTATGAAATTGATCTTTTACATTCATATTTTTTTCTTCGAGGTCTCCTATTTTGCTTGCTGCTTATGAGACAGAAACAGGCCGCTAAAAAGAATCGGATAAAAAAGGGTATTCGTGCCGATCTTTTTAGATCTAATCCAAATTCAAATTGTGATCTTTTTTCTCGGTCATCAATTAGCTTTTTTGCTAGAATTGTTGTGAGGATTGTAACAATTATTGGGATAATAAGTCTAATTAAAAATTGTTGTAGTTAATACGAAGATTGTTTTTCTTGATTTATATCGATCTTTCTGATTGGAAGTCAAAAGTACTGGCATTCGTTTTGCCGGGAAGTTTGTTCGGGTTATGTTGTGAGAAGGGGCAAAATTGGAGGGCCGATGGTTATTACAGAACTCGACCAATCGCAAAGAAAAGTGAGAGACCGCATGATGTTGTTGGACTATGTGTATGGAGGGCAGTTGTTTCAGGGAATCACTGTTCTCCAGGCATGATTTTTAAGGTAATTAGATAGGACGGCTTGAATCATGTTTCAGTTAGTAATACGTTATATAGCACATGGGGTAATTATAATGTCAGATGGATGGACTGGTTATAAGGGATTAGACGACAGTGGGTACATGCATTTGGCTGTGAATCATTCCGTTGAATTTAGGGACAAAAAACAGGGCCACGCAGAAACACAACTGAAGGGTATTGGTGGAAAATATAAAGTATTATTGGGCGTAGGAAAAGTACTACAGAGCTGTTTAGATGAGTATGTCTCGAGGAAGAATGTTCCACAAAATTGCTGCTTGTTTGAGGTTTTTTGGAAGGTGTGGGGTGGACGTATGTGCCAAACAAAGAGAGTTAAGTTTCTGTTTTGGAATGAAGGTGCGCTTTTCGTTTCTTTGTTATAATTTTTGTTATCACTCAGTTTGTTAATTTTGTTTCATATTTGGTTTTGAAGTACTAGGATGGTATTTTTAAACAGCTCATAGATAGCCCTGATTTCTAGGACATCAATCAATTGAAAATACTAATCTCCAGTTGGTAAGTACTGGTGCGTTTCCTATTACCGTAATTTCCATTTCTGTACTAGTTTTGTGTAGCAGTGTCTTACTATGTGGTGGTTGTTGCAATGTGTGCTGATGTTGGCAATTGTTCGACGTTCGTGTTAGTGATTTTGTAGATAGCAATTCGATTAATGTCGAGGAGACGGTGGTGTGATAAGAGAGATGTATGTCTAGGAAATATTTAAAAAGTTCCGAATTTCCGAGAGAGTGGTTACCTCGTGAGGCAATACAACGGCCTAATGTCACGATAGTGGATTGGTTTAGCCGGAGCTCTGGGTTAAGATAGAACGTGATGATTAGGATGTGACCTGGCAAAGCCAACCAATCTTACAGTGGAAAAGGTGTCTATGGTGACACACTGATCTGTGGAGTAACCTGGGTTAGATTGGAGAGCGACACTTTGTTCGTGAGTTATCGAAGCCAACGAATCTGAGAGGGGAAAGCATTTCTGTAGTGAAACACTGGTTTGTGGCGTAAGCCGAGGTCTAGGTTAGGGTGGAATGCAGCAGGTTAGTTGTGAGTCGGCCAGACCGTGAATCAGAGAGCGGAAAAGATTTCTATGGTGACACACTGATCTTTAGCGTAGCCTGAGGTCTACGTTAGGATTGAATGCAAAAGTTTCGTTTTGATTTGCCAACGAATCTGACAGCGGAAAAGCTGTCTGTTGTCGCAGACTGATTCCTAACGTTGCCTGAGACCTAGGTTAGGCTAGAATGCAACATTTAGTTTGTGATGTGCCGAAGCCAACGAATCTGACAGTGGAAAAGCTTTGTATGGTCACAGACTGATTTGGGGCATAGCCAGCGACCTAAGTTAGTTTATAATTGACCAGCTTTCTCGTTAAAGCCAAGAAAACTACATGTGTTAAAAAGACTCACCTGTAGTGTAGCGAGAGATCTATTTCAGGTGTAATGTGCAAATTTCGATCCGATGTAGAAGGAAACGGATACGAACGCGAAGGTACGGTGCCAGGTTGATCTGTATAGTGTGTCGTGACATATAATGCTCTTCGCAATATCCTACTTGTATCTACGACTATGCCGAATATTTCGAATACGTGGTTCAGTTACGAGTTATTAATAGGAGACTGCAGCTGATATCGTCTATGAATGAGTATTGTCACTGGCTGACAGCATAATAACGATTTAATGTTACCGATTTGTTCGTTGTGAGCTTGATTGAATAAGTTCCGAATATGACTCGATTTACGAGGAATTATGTATTACAGACATTTGGCTGTTTCCGAATGTGATAGGAGTTACGGTTATTCGAGAAGCAAATATTATTTCAGAGATCCATGCAAACCATTATGAGCAGTAACAGACTTTGGAAAAGTAGCTGAGCCTGTAAATGTATCTCTAGTTTACTTTTTTGTATTAGAGTCCTGAGTCTTTCGTTTAGTAGCATCGTTTTTTTTTATCAGTTACATGGGCTGTATTTTGAGAAAATTAAAGTCTATTTCTTGCTTTGGTAGTTTGTGAGGTTTCCAACAGATAATAGTAGTTATATATATATATATATATATATATATATATATATATATATATATATATATATATATATATATAAAAGAAAATTAACAATATCGCAAAACAAACACTTCGGATTACGCATATTGTTATGAAAGAAATAGTTTGTAGAACGAAAAAGTAATATATATATATATATATATATATATATATATACTACTGACCATTATAATTGCTACACCACGAAGATGACGCGCTACAGACGCGAAATTTAACCGACAGGAAGAAGATGCTGTGATACGCAAATGATTAGCTTCTCAGAGCATTCACACAAGGTTAGCGCCAGTAGCGACACCTACAACGTGCAGACTTGAGGAAAGTTTCCAACCGATTTCTCATACACAAAGAGCAGTTGACCGGCGTTGCCTGGTGAAACGTTGTTGTGATGCCTCGTATAAGGAGGAGAAATGCGTACCATCACGTTTCCGACTTTGATAAAGGTCGGATTGTAGCCTATCGCGATTGCGGATTATCATATCGCGACGTTGCTGCTCGCCTTGGTCGAGATCCAATATTGTTAACAGAATATGGAATCGGTGGGTTCAGGAGGGTAATACGGAACGCCGTGCTGGATCCCAACGGCGTCGTATCACTAGCAGTCGAGATGACAGGTATCTTATCCGCATGGCTGTAACGGATCGAGCAACCACGTCTCGATCCCTGAGTCTACAGATGGTGACGTTTGCAAGACAACAACCATTTGCACGAACAGTTCGACGACGTTTGCAGCAACATGGACTATCAGCTCGCAGACCATGGCTGCGGTTACCCTTGACGCTGCATCACAGACAGGAGCGCCTGCGATGCAATGGGTGCACGAATGGTAAAACGTCATTTTTTCGGATGAATCCAGGTTCTGTTTACAGCATCTTGATGGTCGCATCCGTGTTTGGCGTCATCGCGGTGAACGCACATTGGAAGCGTGTATTCGTCATCGCCATACTGGCGTATAACCCGGCGTGATGGTATGGGGTGCCATTGGTTACGCGTCTGGGTCAACTCTAGTTCGCCCTGACGGCACTTTGAAGAGTGGACGTTACATTTCAGATGTGTTACGACCCGTGGCTCTACCCTTCATTCGATCCCTGTGAAACCCTACATTTCAGCAGGATAATGCACGTCCGCATGTTGCAGGTCCTGTACGGGCCTTTCTCGATACAGAAAATGTTCGGCTGCTGCCCTGGCCAGCACATTCTCCTGATCTCTCACCAATTGAAAACGTCTGGTCAATGGTGGCCGAGTAACCGGCTCGTCACAATACGCCAGTCACTACTCTTGATGAACTGTGGTATCGTGTTGAAGATGCGTGGGCAGTTGTACCTGTACACGCCATCCAAGCTCTGTTTGACCCAATTCCCAGGCGTATCAAGGCCGTTATTGGGGCCAGAGATGGTTGTTCTGGGCACTGATTTCTCAGAATCGATGCACCCAAATTGCGTGAAAATGTTATCACATGTCAGTTCTAGTACAATATATTTGTCCTATGAATACTTGTTTATTATCTGCATTTCTTCTTGGTGTAACAAATTTTATGGCCAGTAGTGTATGTATATATGATAGGAACTGGTCGATTACTTTTTCGTTTCTGCAGACTATTTCTTTCATAACGATATGCGTAATCCGAAGTGTTTGTTTCGTGATATTGTTAATTTTCTTCTTTAATCACTGTTTCTGTCTATTACGATGAAGAAATCCACATTGATAAGACGTCACAGTGGGCATAATATTTACGATGTTTGTCGCATGTTTTTTACTTCATTCACCAATGGCTGATATCGAAGACTCCTCTTTATCCGGTGTTGGACGCTCCACTCCTCACCACAGAACGTGGAGCTCGGAAACTTGCCCGCTTTGTCAAGCAGAACAACTCCGTAAGGGCGAACAATACGTGTCCCCAGGTTGGCCCAACGACGTCTTCAATTACGACTGCAGTGCACTCTGAATCATTGAGACTGGATGGTGGATCAATAGAAACGTTTCACCTGCTCAGATGATTCACGTTTCTTTTTACACCAGCTGAATGGTCATGTCCAGATACGCCGTCATCAAGGGGGACGGCTGATCGAAGCAACGCATCACGGACACAATCCAGGCGGGCAGTATTATACTACGGGATACACTCACCTCGGCTTTCAAGGGACCTGCAATAGTAATCGATGGCACAATGACGGATGTGGAAAAGGTGAACATTACTTAGTACCACCTGCATCCCTTCAAGCTTCCTCGACGGCGATGGCATGTTCCAGCAAGATAATTGTCCATGTCATAATTTCATAATAACGCTACATTGGATTAATGACTATTATCGTGAACTCAGGTTGATGCGTTGACCACCAAACTCGGCTGATGTGAGCCCAGTGGAACACTTCTGACACGCTATGTGGCACGAGCTCTGCGGCCACAAACCACCTTCCCGTAATTTACGGAAAAAGCGTGATCTGTGGTTAGATATCGGGTTCCACATACTTTCGGTAACCTGTTAGGGATTTTTCGAGCCGTCCCATGCAGAATCGCTTCTTATTGCTTTCCACAGGTGAACCATTATGATAATACGCACTCGATCATTATGTTATGGGTCGTCCCTGAAGACCAATAGAAATCCAGTAGCAGTTGAGGGTGTAAGGGATACTTTTCACATGCCTCCACATAATGACAATAATTCATTCGCCTGTTCAGACATAAAGAAACACCGGGAGTTATAAATAGATTAATTTATTTGTTTGATGGATTTAAGTGGAGTGGGATAAGTAATTAAGCAGGAACATTATCTCGTAAGTAGCTGTACCCTACCGTGCAGAACTTAAAGACAAAAGTAACTATCGCATGATGTGTCTGCGAAGTAGCATAGCTCACAAAAGTTGGACCATACATAGAAAGAACTGCTACATATAGTACAGAAGGTATCTGAAGGAAATACGGAATGAGACGAACGGAGATGACAGTTTCATTCAAATACAAAAATTACACTGACGTCACCGCGATTTCTGATGGTCCTACGGAGGCTCTAGGCGAGCTGTACGGCATGTTTGTTTTGAGTTGTTGCTAGATTAAATTTTTCTACATTTCAGTTACTCTCGCCAGATAAAAAAAGCCTGTGACCATTCGTACATCTTCTTTGTTTACAGCCGATGTCCGACCCGATATAGATCCCATACAATGCAGTGCCATTCACATAAGGGCCGTGCAAATATTTTGTATGTATTCTCCTTTGTAAACTTATCTGGTAACATCTTGATAATGGCTTGTTCATAGAAATTCTCATGCACGAAGCTATGATGGTAAGTAAACAAGTACTACTATTTTGCTCTGTCGTTAGAGTGTCTCCACTGCTTTGTGCGGTCACCAGCCGTTAGATGGCACCGTTGTCTTCGCCCGTGGTAGGTTTCAGCCGTAAGTAAGACTGCTTTGCGTTGTTGGAATCAGTATAGGTAATGCTACAACATTGAGACTGATCTCGTAAGGTTAGACATATTTTTCAAAAGTCTTTACAACTTATTAATGAGTCATGTTTAGGATCCATGTATTTCGATAAATGGCTGTAAAATTTGTTTTATTTTCTCTCCAAGTTCTTGCGCAGTAATTTTACTTTCGCGAAAAGGGTAAAATTATTCCCATGTCGCCTCTTAGCCACTTTTTTGTACCTCTTCTTTTCTTGGATCTCTTCCTTTCTAGATTTTTAAACTAGAACTTTTCTTCTCAGCAGTAATTAATAAGAAATACCAATATTAGCTTTCATATAGCAACTTCCACAATGTTCAAGAGAAGCAGCTCAAATTGAATAGTATAAAGTTCTTAATACTTCATATGGTAGCACATCTTTACTGTGCACTAAGCCACAATGGAATGTAATTCTAATAATCATTATTCCATGATATGGAGTTTTGTGCTCAAATCACTTTTAATTTTTTTTTTTTGAGTTACTAAAAGTAAAGCTCAAAATATCATAATTATTTGTTTTCTTTTCTTGTATACTTATTACTGATTGGCCTTTCAGTGTTCGTCAACAGCAATCATATTATTATAGACGTCTGATCACTACGTACGGCAGTCCATGCTCTGCAACGTGCTCTCATGCTGGCCACAAGGTTGGTAAGGAGTTCTTGTGGTAGGGCGTTCCATTCCTGCACCAGCGCGGTTAACACCTCCTGGCTGGTGGTGGGTACATGTGGACGTGCTACACTACCTCTCCCCAAAGCATCCAGCACGTGCTAGATGGGATTTAAGACGGGGGAATGGGCAGGCCAGTCCACTCGGCGATTATTCTCTCGTTCCAAGAGGTCCTCCATATCCACTGTTCGACGCGGTCCCGCTTTGTCATCCATAAAAATGAACCCCTGAAAAGACGCTCATGAGGAAGAATTCCAGAGTAACAATAACGTTGACCGGTGAATGCACCGTATTCAAAGATCTGTAAGACAGTACGCTCGTGTAATGTTATGCCTCCGGACACCCAAACAACTTGACCATCAAAACGATCATGTTCCATAATATTTCTGCGTGCATTATGCGTTCCCACCTCACACCATTCGAGGGAGCGTCAAGAATGGTCGAATATAATCGCTTTAGTGGTCCAGGTATTACGGGGGCGAGGGGGGGAGACAACGTTGCATGGGTGTACTGCCCTGTGAGTCTCTGAACGCAGTACATTCATGGTCAACGTTATTGTGGCACAGCATTCCTTTCCCACGTGCGTCATTCCAGATGTGCGTTCGCCCTGACTTCGTTTTTATGGATGGCAATGCGCCGGCGCATCGAACTGCGTAGGTGCTAGAGCTACTGGAACGGGAGGACATTTGGCTAATGGATTGGCCTGTCCGTATACCGGGCTGAAATCCCATCGAGTACGTATAGGATGCGTTCGGGAGACGTAATGCAGTACTTCCACTGTCAACAACGACCATCAAGCAGTTGTCAACGACATTGGTGGAAGAATGGAAGACTCTACCACAAAAATGTCTTACCAACCTTCTGGTTGGCATGGGAACACCTTGCGGAGAATGCATTGCCGTCCTTTGGTTATGAAACACCCTATTACCAACCTTGTCTCGCCTTTTGTAGTGTCCAGAGGACCATCATAAACCACGATGACATCATAGTACTTATTGTGTTTAAGGCAATGTGTCCTTTTTTTGTCTCTCTGCTTATTTCTTTCAGTTACCTTTTGTGATATACTACAGCATTTATTTCGATCTATGGTCCAAATTTCATCGAGCACTTGCCAGTGACACACTGTGCGATAGTTACTTTCGTCCTTAAGGGGAGGTTTACTATCTCTGGCCCGAAAAAAGCATGTTCTTTGAGAATTTTTTTCTCTGGATGTGGTCCACAGGGTGTTACAAAAAGGTACGGCCAAACTTTCAGGAAACATTCCTCACACACAAAGAAAGAAAATATGTTATGTGGACATGTGTCCGGAAACGCTTACATTCCATGTTAGAGCTCATTTTATTACTTCTCTTCGAATCACATTAATCTTGGAATGGAAACACACAGCAACACAGCGTACCAGCGTGACTTCAAACACTTTGTTACAGGAAATGTTCAAAATGTCCTCCGTTAGCGAGGATACATGCACCCACCCTCCGTCGGATGGAATCCCTGATGCAGCCCTGGAGAATGGCGTATTGTATCACAGCCGTCCACAATACGAGCACGAAGAGTCTCTACATTTGGTACCGGGATTGCGTAGACAAGAGCTTTCAAATGCCTCCATAAGTGAAAGTCAAGAGGATTGAGGTCAGGAGAGCGTGGAGGCCATGGAATTGGTCCGCCCCTACCAATCCATCGGTCACCGAATCTGTTGTTGACAAGCGTACGAACACTTCGACTGAAATGTGCAGGAGCTCCATCGTGCATGAACCACATGTTGTGTCGTACTTGTAAAGGCACATGTTCTAGCAGCACAGGTAGAGTATCCCGTATGAAATCATGGCGGTGAATCGAGGAAGTACAGTACATACTGACGAAACTAAAATGAGCTCTAACATGGAAATTAAGCGTTTCGGACAGATGTCCACATAACATCTTTTCTTTATTTGTGTGTGAGGAATGTTCCCTGAAAGTTTGGCCGTACCTTTTTGTAACACCCTGTAGATATGTGTCAAATTTGGTTGAAATTTTTATTCATATTTGCTCTACGAAATGTCAAAGAGCAAAGGCGGAAGTGTCGTCGGAACGCTACCAAATTTCGATGTAGACCTCCACGCGCGGTATGTGACTCGAAAATGAGTTGACGTTAGTGAAATATATAAGATACTTTAGGTGTTGTACCTCGCTTAAGTTATTTGGACCGTAGGAAACAAAATGGCGGCCATTTGAAAGAAAATAGGGCTTTTTCATCGATTTTTCGACTTCGTCGGCCAAGTACAAATATTTATAGTTGATGGATCGGAATAAAAGTGGTACAACTCCTAGACAATTTAGTTAGATTCGCCAGAAACAAAGAATCATACCAATCGGTTCAGTAGATTTCAAGTTACCATGTAGCGCGATAAAAACAAAACGTCATTTCGAGAAAAACACCTTTGAAGTTTTGACTACATATAAATGTAGTATTATGCAACCTACGTTCAATCTGCTACTCCTGGTCCATAAACTAGTCCTTCCTCTTCCTCATAAAGGGCGTTCAGCTCGATCTGGGCCATCCTGCGCTGCTTCAGAGCCGCTCGTACGGCCGGTGACAAGCGGTTTTCGGCCGCTTGAATCCGGTGGTCGCCCGAATGCTTGGCGAATTGCGTCGAATAGAGTCCCAGGGTGACGTCCATCGTCGTCATGGTCTTCAGAATTGCTAAATACCCTTCGTTTAACTTGCTCACTGCCAGTAAGGTCGCAATCTCCACAGTCTTCGCACCTGAATCCAAATGCTTCGCGGCTAACTTCCAAACACACGCGTTCAAACTTTCATTTGAATTTTGTGCGTTTCCTCCCAAGCACCGGTACAATAACTCGTCCTCCGAAAGAAAAACACTGGTGCGTGGAAAAGGCCGACTTCAGGCAGGTGCATTTTTTTTGTTCAACCGCCAATAACAAACATTTACGTTCCGTATTCGGAAAACCGTTTCAGGGGTGGATTCTAAACACTTTTATCGATCGAAAAATGCAATTGAAATAAATCGTTTTTTAAACCAAAAGATCGTAAACCTCTCCTTAAGTTTTGCCTATCAGTGTAGCATACATTTTTACAGAGTTCCACCTTCAGCTGTGTTAGAAAAGCGTTGTACTCAGTAATGAGCCTCTAAAGTCCAAAATATACGTTGGGTGGGTAACTGATCCTCGTCAATGAATGGGAGTATCGCCCATGGAGAAAATGCTGGAAACGCTTATTTCGAGGAACCGGTCGGTTGCTGTCAGGTGTCTGCGCGTGCGTTTTTCTACAGCATACTTTGTCTTAAGTGACACTGAGGAGACTGGAAGCGTCTGAATGCTACAAAATGCGCCTCGCTATAAAGCACCACGTGTTCATTATCGAGTGTCATGTGAAGCACAATTCGTGGAAAACTTGTGCGCAATTGTTTGCTCTGGAAGTGTTGTGGCAAAAACTTCAGCAGAACCTGCAATGCAAAACTTTGCGGCAAAATGGCAGGAAAGATGGTCTGTACCGAATATAAACTGTACCTCTCAGAAAGGAGACAAAGCCCAGAAAACATTGCTCGAATGAAGGGATCCCAGGAACAAAGTCCGGCGAAATCTGAACACTTGTTGTCCATGGAAGAGTCGAAAAAGTACCCAAAAGGACCTGCATATGTATCCTTCCAAATTTACTGTTGTGAATGCATTAAAACCTTCAGTCGAACTTCCACATGTTCTGTTCTGACCCCGGAGAGGAGTTCTGGATCTCAGTTTTTCATTTCCTCGTATGAGGCCTGGTTTACACTGCCAGCTTAGACGACTTCATAGAACACGCGCCATTATGTATCAGACATTTCCGCTACGCACTCTCGAGACTGGTGTTTGGTATCCAGGCCAGTTCCGTTTTGCCCACCCTGTATTTGTAGGACAAGCTGGCTGGTAATCCGCACAGTTGTGGGAGTGCCCGCCACTGGAGCCGTAAATTTTCCAGAGCCGGCGTGTCGCCCCGGCTGCCTGCCTTCCTGCTGTTGTGTCGCCACAACGTCACGCCGCTTAGTCTGGGGACTACACGCGCTACTAATCACTGCCACAGATGGGATCCGTCGCGCCTTCTCGGCCATACAATATGCTCGTTCTTGGGCAACGTCTGCTTGCACACCTCTTGGCGCTAGGCCAGCGTTATTCCTGTCCAGCCCACTCCAGCTGCGGTGATGGACACGGATCACCTGGCGCCCCGTGTCCCGAACAAAGTCGACTTCGTCGTGGTGATTAAGAAGCGGACGTAAAAATGCTCTGACAATTTGGCTCTAGACTTGCTGAAAATACATCTATTAGTAGTCGCTTGACATTATTTAATTAAGTGATGGAAAAATTTCATAGAGTAAGACCAAACTTATAGAACTAAAAGTAAACGAAATGGAATATCGTATCTGCGGACTACCTTAGATAGTACAAAAGATGGAAGTAAAATTATAATTCTGAACAAAAGTAAAACGTGTTGTTCTCACTCATGTATCTTAAACAGCTGCCGGCCGTTGTGGCCGAGCGGTTCTATGCGCTTCATTCTGGAACCGCGCGACCGCTACGGCCGCAGGTTGGAATCTTGCCTCGGACATGGATGTGTGTGATGTCCTTAGGTTAGTTAGGTTTAACTAGTTCTAAGTTCTAGGGAACTCATGACCTCAGTCCCATAGTGCTCAGAGCCATTTGAACCTTAAAAACCAAAAATGTATTTGTAACACACTTAGACGACCATTTGCTACACACATACGTCAAACCTGAAAGGAAAAGCCGTTACGCTTTTCGAGAGGAAAAGCTGACGTAAGATTTTTGGGTCCATGAAAGGGCCTGTCATTGGAGAACGGGAAACGCGCAAAAATGTATGAGCACGTGGTCCGTGTCTGTGATGTGTGTGGGTGCTATTCTGTCATTCCGCGCAACGGATTAATCTGAGATGTACCCTTTACCATGTGGCTCCTGCTAGATGCAATTTCCACCCCCACACTACTGCAGAAGTCAGACAGACGCTCCTAACGTTCTAAAGAGAAATGCCTGAAAAACTTTCAGCAATAAATATCTTCTGGAGTCGTCCGCTGTAAGGAAATGAAACAAAAATTCACAAAATTTCGTACATGACTAGTGGGATACTTGGGTACTGGAGTAGTGCTAGAAACTAACGAAAATTATTATTTATTTTGCAAAAATTCTGAGAAATCACAATGGCACTTTTAGTTATGAACTGAAAAAGTTATTTCCGGGTTCTTTTCAGAATGTGAAGTTACCTCTCAAGGATAGGATTCGCTAATCAAATTTATATACGAAGTTTAAGATTGTTATTGACTTGACAGAATGGCTGAGAGCTGCGCCTACTCAACTTGAATAATTATCCGTTAGAATGTTGCTAGGTACGGTCGAGGCTGTCGCGTTTGAAATGCAGTGAAGTGTACTGTTGTGGAGGAAATATGGGGCTCGCCAGACCTGTAGCGCACAATATCGTAAGCCGCGATGACTGCTGTCTGCGCCGCTCGCTGCTGACAAATAAGATAACTCTCGTTCTATCTGGATTGACCTTCTCCAATCAAACTCTCCCTACACCTTGATGAAGTCAAGGACTCCTATTCGCCCCTAGTCTAACTACTGGTGTGGTACACCGGTCAGATAACCAGTCCACCGCGATGCCACTCAAAAATTCGCTCGCGGGCGTTTAACTATAACTCTGCCCGTTCACACTGCACAATAAGTGTGGCAGCCAACACAGTGAACAACGCTTAACCGCAAGGACTCAATATAGAGTCGCTCTCCAATTCGCTCTCAACAGAGGTGCTCTCCCAGTGAAGTAGTGAGGAGAGACTTGTTCCTCGCTCTTTGAGTACACGTACGAGCGCACACGCTCTCGTTACGTGTTCTCGCTCCAAGAGCGATAACGAAACGGCTCCTCTCCACGCCAACGTGAAGGGGTATATCTTTCGGTCTCCTCCATTACTCCTTCAGCTCAAGGCGTCAAAAATATCGTCTTACAATCAGCATTGCTCTTCTAAAACGGGAGAATGACGTTTCGTTTAAGGCCACCATTCCGGAAATCTGTAATATCGGCGTTTGGCGTTTGCTGTCTCCCTGTGAAAATCTCTGAAACTGCGTGCTATTTTTGTAAAGAATGTGTAGGCTGGGCGCTTCCACCCATTGTAGCGGAATTTGCTTTTAAGCCGAACACAGGGTCGTTCTTCCTTTCCCTCGGGCAAACGCCGTCTGCTCTATAGGCGGTCACCAGTCGACATAGATAGACTGAGTCGTCCTCTGAAGGGACCGGCCCCCTGGCGTACGGAATCTCCCGAACTAAAAGCCCCTGCGACCTTCGTGTCTGGAATGTATGTGTGTACGCCAGCCTCGAGTACTTCAATCTCGGTGCGCATTGGCGATTTACTAGTTATTTCATATCGTTTACATGAATTCATACAACACTGACTTTATCTTATAGAGTTTGGGTTCGAATGAAGCGTCTTGATGTGCGGAATATTATTGTGAGGGTGGAATATGTAAGCAATGAAGGTCAGGAGATCACGATTTCTTACAAGTGTAAGGAACCACATGTTGTAGTCGAAATACACAGCACAACACAATTAAAGGATCATTTTTTCGAAACCTCGCAATTATTTCCAGCTGCGTTGTGTAATTTTGAAATTTGCCTCAAAATTACCTCCAAACTTCCTCTGCAATAGTGCAAAAGCATGGCACCTCGGGCTGGGCGATGCTTCAAACTGCATGGTGCCCACACATGCGGAAATAAGGCCAGAGATTAGTTTATGTGATCGTTAAGGTTGGTTAGTGATGTCACATCGGCACCAAATTTCGTCACAATTCTGCCCAGCGACGCCGTGGACGTGTCACACGCTGTGGAGGTCGTCACAGCCTCCATCTTACCCACTTTTTCGCCCCTTCTTTTGACGTCACCCCTGTGGACGTTAGAACCACGACACCCAGTGTTGAAATCACGTGGTTTCCTAATGTGTGGCCAAAAATAACGTTTCAGATACACCGCCGTTCAGAATCGACACGGAAATGCCTCTGTTGGTGGTATAAGAGACATCAATGAAACCACCGCTTCCCTTGCGGCGTTCATACCCAACACATTTTGCAGTCGAAAACGACAGTTCGCAGTGTGATGAGCAGCAGGACGGCGTTCGTCGCAATATTAGACAGTGCTGATAACCCATGCAATCTTCAACCCTTCTCTGAATACACACATCAAAAAATGTTTTGCATCATCTCGGTTTCCAGCACTCCTGAAGATACACGTTGACTGTGGATATTGTATCACAAACACAGTCCCTTCGACTGTTCAGAGATGTCACTAAACCTGCCCAAAACTGTAAACCACCATGCATGAGCAGCGCCTATTAGACGGAGAGGGTCCGACAGCCGATCAGTTCCAGTCATTCCACCAGGGAGTAGGTACATGGCACGTGTTTCCTGTAGCTCAACCATGCCTAGAAGGTCAATACCGCGGTTCGATCGCGTCCGCATTTTAAATTGGGTCAGGAAGGGCTCTCTACAAGGGAAGTGCCGAGGCGTCTCGAAGTGAACCAAAGCGATGCTGTTCCAACATGGAAGAGATACAGAGAGACAGGAACTGTCGATGCAAGCCACGCTCAGGCCGGCCAAGGAGTACTACTGCAGTGGATGACCACTACTTACGGATAATGGCTCGGAGGAACCCTGACAGCAACGCCACCATTTTGAATAATGCTTTTCGTGCAGCCACAGGACGTCGTGTTAACGACACAAACTGTACGCAGTAGGCTGCATGATGCGCAATTTCACTCCCGACGCCCATGGTGAGGTCCATCTTTGCAATCACGACACCATGCAGCGCGATAAAGATGGGCCCGACGACATGCCGATTGGACTGCTCAGGATTGGCATCACGTTCTCTTGACTGATAAGTGTCGCATATGCCTGCAACCAGACAATCGTCAGAGTCGTGTTCGGAGGCAACCCGGTCAGGCTGAACGCCTTAGATGCACTGTCCAGCGAGTGCAGCAATGTGGAGGCTCCCTGCTGTTTTGGGGTGGTATTATGTGTGGCCGACGTACGCCGCTGGTGGTGATGGAAGGCGCCGTAACGGCTGTGCGATACATGGATGCCATCCTTCGGCCGATAGTGCAACCGTGTCGACAGCATTTTGGCGGGGCATTCGTCTCCAAGGACGACAATTCGCGCCCACATCGTGCACATTTTGTGAATGACTTCCGTCAGGATAACGACTTCGCTGGACTAGAGTGACCAGCTTGTTCTCCAGACATGACCCCTGTCGAACATGCCTAGGATTGATTGAAAAAGGCTGTTTATGGATGACGTGACCTACCAACCACTTGAGGGATCTACGCCGAAACGCCATGAGGAATGGGACCATCTGGACCAACAGTGTGTTGATGAACTTGTGGATAGTATGCCATGACGAATACAGATATGCATCAATGCAAGCGGACGTGCTACTCGGTATTGGAGGTACCGGTGTGTACAGCAACCTGGACCACCACTTCTGAAGGTCTCACTGTATGGTGGTACAACATAGAATGTGTGTTTTTTAATGAGCAATAAAAAGGGCCGATATGATGTTTATGGTTGACCTCTATTCTAATTTTCTGTACAGGTTCCGGAATCTCGGAACCGAGGTGATGCAAAACTTTTTTTGATGTGTGTGCATCAGTCGCTAGCAATCCCAATGAACGTGATCTAACCCCTTTGAATGCAGTGCAACCGCGATTTCTTCTCTGGTGTACATTGTGGAGCCACAAGGGACAATTCAAACCCATTCGATGAAATTTGAACTTCCTTATGCTTTCTCAGCCCTCCTGTTTGCGCCTTCATGTGGCGTGATCTGCGAGGGGACATTAACACAGCGTGAATGGCTACGAGCACTATGGGACTCAACTGCTGTGGTCATAAGTCCCCTAGAACTTAGAACTACTTAAACCTAACTAACCTAAGGACATCACACACATCCATGCCCGAGGCAGGATTCGAACCTGCGACCGTAGCGGTCGTGCGGTTCCAGACTGTAGCGCCTTTAACCGCTCGGCCACTCCGGCCGGCGCAGCGTGAATAAAACGGCAAAGGGTCCGTCTAAGACCTACCAGTTTGACAAGCTTACACGTCCCAATGGGAAAAAATTACGGGCGTTCGAAAATGTTATCGTTTAATTCTGTTGCTCAGCGTAAAAGCAATGAGTAAGTTGGAAATTTATCGAGATCACAAAAAGACACGCTCACAAAGCTGAGGTAAAAGAATCCTCATGAGAGCGAAGATCACCAGGACGGCCAATAATATTTTTAGGCGCTGTGGAAAAAGCTTTGGGGTGTAAATTAGTAGTGGCAGAGAGTATAATAGAAATAATAATAATAATAATAATAATAATAATAATAGACAGTGATTGTGTTACTACGCCAGCACCCGAGTATTTATTGTGTTACTAAGCCAGCACCCTAGTATTTGTATCCAATCCAAATGCAAAGCGAAAAAATATTCTTCTCTTCCGCTTATCAAAAGAATTTTATGTGTACAAATCCAAAAAAACTGATACTATGGTTTTTAATCCATATCTTAATATTCTGTTCGCATGTATTCAAATTCAAAAGGATCTGCAATTCCTTTTACCAAATGCGTAACTGCCGACGTTGGCGGTTCTATGTCGTATGCTGTGGATTTTTGTGGTGGTTAGGGACGTTTCAGTATTACTAATAGAAGTAAGTATCGATATATTTCTTTCAGTACTGAAAAAGTCAGTATCGATGCAATGTCTTCGATTATTTCATTGTATCTTAATAATACGGAAATATCGAATGCTTAGAAACATTTAACGATAATTAACATGTTTGCTGTATCTTCATAGTATAAATGAAATATAAGTGAAATGGTAAAAGCTGTAAATCACGTGCATGTCGGATCTCAGCAATAGTAGTGACTTGAGTATGTGCCCCGCATCTTTAAAAATGCTTTTAATACTCAAATGCATGCAAACTAAAAATAAGTAAATGAAACGTTAAAAATTTCTAAGCAACGTATCAGAAAAATAATGGCTTAAGTAGGTGCAACCTTTCACTACGAAAACAATTTGGCTTTTGACAATGGCACTTGTGTGTAGCACAAAGTTAACGTCAAGGTATATGTTTTTATGTCTGTAGTAGTGTTTGTGCTTTGCTACTTTTGTTTGTATTTGATTTCATACTAAGGGAGTACTTATTAGTCCTTGGATTTTCCTACTTAAAACTGATGGAAACTAGTTTTAATGTTTGGGCATTAAACCTGTTCTTTCCATTACATGTGGTAGCAGTGGTAACATTGGTTTCATTTTTCTGTGCAAGTTTGAAATGAACATGACTAAAGAAAATAGAGAAATACACAGTGAAAGAGAGTCGGCTGTGATTAAGTGCTTTTTTCTTAAGAAAAGGGGTCACTGCAGTGTACCACTATGATGGTATATTTGGCACACTCGGTGGTAACTGCCCTTCCTACTCCACTGTCAAGAATTGGGTTGCTGCGTTTCAGCACTGGAGCCGGAGATCGTGATGGAAGACCAGCTCAAGTCAAAGTTCCGGAAACAGTGGGTGCTATTCATTCCATGATCTTGAAAGATCGGAGGATAACTGCAAAAAGACAGCAGAGGCCTCAGTACGTGTGGGTCCTATTGTCCATAAGAATTTGGACATAAGAAAGCTCTGGGTTCCCAAACGTCTCAATGCAAACCAAACTCGTGGATGGTTGGTTGCTTCACAGTCCATTTTGTCCAACATCGCCGGGATCGCGTTGGGTTTTTGGATTGTATCGTCACCATGAATGAAACATGGATATGCACTTAGAATTCAGAGACAAAGTACAGCCAAAAGAACGGAGACACACCGATTGTCCACGTCTAAAACAGTTCAAAACCCAAATATCAACAGAAAGTTGATCGCATACATCTTTTGAAATAACGATGAAATCCTACTTATTGACTATTTACAACGTGGTAAGATCATCATGTAAAAGTACTATGTTCAACGTTTCTGCAATCTGAAGCAACAATTGGTCTCCAAACGTCGAGGAAAGTTGAGAAAAAGAATCTTGTTTCTGCAAGACAATGCTCCTTCACCCAAGGTGGCCATCACGCAGCAAAAACGGGCGGATCTTCGCTATTAAATACTCAACCGTCCACGCTATGCATCTGACTTGGCCCCCTGAGACTATAAACTGTTCCCAAACAGCGATCAACATCTCAACGTAAGATAGACTGTGAGAGTTGAGGAAATCAGAAAAGGTACGCATGAGTGATTTTCCGCACAATCTATTTGTTGGCATAAATGTGCTGAGCTCAAGTGGGAATATGTTGAACTAACAATTTTTTTTCAAACCCATAACATCATATTTTCTTTATAAAGCGAAGGACTTATCAGCAGCCCCTCGTATTTAAGATGGATTATTCAAACATAGCATAATTTCCATACTTCGCTTTATATTATAGATAATTCCTTCTGCTTGAACAAAGCCCTAATTTATATAAAAAAGTAATCAGGACCTGATATAATTTAGGTATCGACACAGTTTCAAGTAATCTATGCCAAATATCACACTGAATCAGATATTGCAGCGTTGCTGGTGGTGATAACACGCCCTGCAGAATCGTTTTCCGTTTCCCAGAAAAAACTGAGGCCTCAAAAGAGGATTGACATGGTGTGGTGAGATGCTTATTTTACCGTCTTCGGACCACTGCAGGGATGCCGCACAGCTGGTAGACGATACTGCGCTTTTCGTCGGTAATTTATTCATATCCATCTTACGGCAACAGATATTAATGCTTTCTAGATTCACATAAAAGAGTCCCACATAACATACCCAGGTCTCTTTTTACTTCATGGTATCATAATTACTGTAGAAGCTCTGACTGCAAAGTCTGGAGGCATACTTACAGCTCTTTAAGTATGAATTTTGTGTGATATCATTGTAGTAAAATAGTCTTGAAATCCCATGCCAGTGACATACAACAATTTTAGTGTACCGTTTACGTAAAGGAAAGTGTTGATCGGTTGTTCTGACTCATTGGTGTACATTTTTTTATTTTCATTTCAGTACTGTATCATTAGCTGCCATTACTTAAGTGCTGTAATCAGGTTTATAATAATAGTTTACGTCTTGTATATTATAGCTGTGATTTCGTTTTTGGTGATCTAATGACTGCTGCATGCACTCATGAACTTTTCGTAAGTCTTATAGTATTTGATGCAACTACTGAACGAGCACAGCTTGCGTATCAGTGAAAAATTATTTAAATGATGTGACGCCGCCGGCTTGTGTCATTTTTCCTTTACTGCCCTTCTACAGTACAATTTCGGTCTTGGACCATTTTCAAGTATCTGTACGTAAAATTCAGCTGTCAGGTTATGAAATACTAGTTTCTGCTACGGCTGTTGATAAAATATGGATATATCGATATATTTCCCTGATATATCTATTTCGAAATGGCAATATCGAGTGTTGAAATGTTTATTTTCTATTACATTTTTTCGAAATTTTCGGTAAATATATGAAATTGTTCTTTTGAAATTGTATTACAACATAATTTTACTTTCACTGTGTGAGGGAGTCTTACTACTTCTGGAGCTCCCATGGAGGTGGGGACGGAGTAAATGGAATAACAAGGTTTCCGATGTGGAGAAACTGCACACCACTGTGTACAAAACAATTTTAACACAACTATTGGCTACTTCTTCACATCTTTATCCTTCAAAAACAGTTGCTGAAGAAGAAGACCATTTTCTAAACGACAAGAGTGGTTTTTGCGGCAGGCGAAGACGTTTGAGCGGAGGGGTCATGCTAACGCAATCGTCTCTCGGCGCTACCAACAGAAACTGCAAAGTTTAACTTCACCACGCAGTTCTAATACTACAGCTGCTGGGTCGCTGGCAGAAATGAAAAAAAAAAACAGGGAAGTCGGCATGAAGTGCTCCAGACAAATCCGCTGTGTGACGAAACCGAACGGCGGACCGACCCGTCGTGCACCTTTTATTGTGCGACTTACATGCAGTTTCCGTTGTTAGCAAAGTAGTTAACGCCAAGCGAGAACGTGCATCGTTTCCCTTTTAGTTGTTGCCCTAAGGGGGATAAGCGCGTCGCTAGCTTGTTGATGTACAGAATAACTAATGATAAATCTCTTCTTACATACACAGATCTAAAACCGGCATTATATGTACAATGTGTAGCTGATATTTTTTAGGCCGGTATGTCGACATTTATTTCGCTGATATATCGATGCATCGTTTCTTATTTTCGATTTATTGCAGTCCGGTAATGATATATTTTTAAATATCGAAATATTGGATTCTCGATATTTTTAAAAATATCAGTGGATGTTACATTTGAATGGCGCCACTGTCGTTATGCGTGTGAATGCATGTATCGTAGTTGTCGTGAAACCAACATCAACAGAACGGCGCAGACTTACACGTATCTTCATGTACTGCTACCCTCTACGCATACGTCATTGTCGTTGTGTGGTCATAACGTGCAAGTCGAGTGCGTTGCTATTTGAAAATAAGTAAAATTTTAAAACTGTTACGGTGTGCGGCCGTACTGACAGCGATAATAATACTGGCTTTACAACTGCAGCTGTTGCACTCACAAGTACATCAAGAATGGACGCCACTCAGATGTATCGTGTGCGGAGATGACAGGGTGGGCCCAGAAAGTATTTCATGCACCTCTCGATAGGCAACCTAAGTTTACGCCAAATACAAACGGGGAGGATGGTGTGAGTGGGTTGCCTATTTTAAGGTTCATGAAATATTTTTTATGGCGCAGTTTTATTTCGCGCACTCTGTAGTATGGTATAACGTGTGGTCGTTGAATTTCTGTAGAGATACTTGGTAATGGTCTACGACAAAAAGTGTACAGTAATACAGTACCAAGGAAAAAATGACAGCTGCATGCAATATCAAATCATTTAAACATTTTCTAACAGCTGCGGAACCAAGTTCAGTGAACATAAGTGGAAACTACAGCTGTCACTGTATGTCTAATTTTATTGGAGAGATTGCATCCAAGACAGCATTTGTGTTTGTATTACGAAGCAATCCTTAGCGCAATAACGTATCTGTCGTGTTGTACCCGCCACATTAAAAATCGTCACTACTCAGAAGTGGACAGCCTCCGATTACGCACTCTGTACCGGGACAAAGTTTGTAAATGATATCCTCTGTTGTTGCCTGCAATCTGAGCTAACGTCATGGCTAGTATGTCGATGTAAAGGAGCCGCTGAATTATCAGCGCCGATGACCCTGGAGGCAGTTCATTAATAATCGGTGATAAACAGATGGAGAGATGAAAGAAGGGTGGGGGATTTTGCCATAAATCTGCTGTTACGAGTTGGCGCCCGCTTATTCGCTGCTGCGAGGATGAGCACCATCTCCATCGAGAGGCCCTTAAATGGGCGATTTATGACCGCCACTAATAGGTCGGCGTCTACTCAATAAGTCCTGCTCTGCTCCACCGCGCGGTGCGGTAGGTCGCGCCATTTCCTACCCACTTATATCTCAGTGGCTACATCCTACCAATATCGATCTATGCGGGTACCACGCGCATAACCAGTCGCACTTATAACTGATCAGTGGTAAAAATTGCTGTTTTGAAGAGCGCGCCGCAGCGCGTAGTATGATGCAGTCGCCGTCCGTTTCTGCCGGTGGCGCCGCTGTGGCAATCGCAGCTTTGGTGTCTCCTTCTGGTGGGAAAGGGGAAAGGTTGCCTGATCACGTGCATTTAAGGGGCGCTATGAGCTCGCCAGTCAGACAGTCAGTCTGGGTCAGTCTCTCGTCCGAATTTGTGAGGCAGTTAGTGTCTGTCTGTCGTCCGGAGTGCTGGTATGTCTTTCGTTTGGATCAATCTTTAAAGCCGGATAAATGAGAGTCTTTCCACTCCGCCAGTAAGAGAACTCAGCGAGTGGTCGCCCGGTCGGGGCTTAGTTCCTGTATCTGAGTCTGCGCGTTACGCTGCCAGTCTGCTCGAGTTGCTCAGGAATGGTCATTGGCGGTTAGATCGATCGGTTGGCCGGTCGCGCACTGAGACAAAAGATGACTTTTCCGCCTTGAGCGTCGGCGCATGTGAGGTCGCCACGTGAGTCCAGTGGGCCGCGCCGTATAGCGAGGGGTAGTGGCTTCGCGGTCGACACGAGAGCAACAGGAGTCAACCTACGACATCGGTCTGGCCGGTGCGAGCGGCGACGTCATGAGACGGGAGATCGGCGCGCCTTCCTACGTCCGTTGAAGCGGCTGGCAGCGGACGGTTCAGGAGAGCGATTTGGGGGTGCTGTGCCAGGTCTTCTCCAGAAATCGCAGTTTATTAGAAGTTAAGTGATTGGTGATATATTGTTTCACTTACTTGTTAAATTCTACTTGTTTTCTTGGTGAGGTCACCAGCCGCTTTGTTTTGGGGTCGTCCCACCATTCTTCTCCGTTTGTCCACCCGCGGGCAGGTGGCTATTTATGAATTGGGTGGTCCGCTTTCCCCTTGTGGAGTAGGTGCGGGTTAGAGCAACCTGCGCTTCGGTTTGTTTGGTAATCTCCCTATCAATCTGCCTTACGTTAGTAGCTGCCTCCGTCATGTTTGTCGGATTCGGTGTGTTAACAAATTTATTGCTTGGAGTGTAACGGTCTACTTCCTGAAATATGTTTTGATCTTGCCTATCATATTGAGAGGCGGTATCTGTGAACTGTAGAGCATGTTAACTTGTTTGGCCAACCTTGTATAATTTTATATAAGGTTGCACTTCATGGGCTTTTATTTAAATGGCCATTTTAGTATATGAAGTTGACACCCTACCACCGTAAGACTTTCTTAGAAGTTAAAATCAAGTGGCACCTTCTGTGGCAAAGTTAATATTTTAATTTTAGTGTTTTGTACCGTTTCCATCCCTCCTACGGGGTGCATAGTTTGTGTGCTTGTGTGAATTGTTAAAACTTTTAGTTTAAAGTAATCTGGTGTGTTGCAGATTGGCACCAGTGTAGTCTTTCAGAGGTTGTTGTGAGCGGTCGTAACTACGGCCGTGTCAAAAGGGAGCGGCAAGGTTCTCAGCCCGAAAGCTCATACAGCCAAAAACATTTGTTTCTTTCTGCCTCTGAATAATTTAGAGGGTGCTTTCGCATTATGATTTTTAAATCTGTTTCTTTTACAAAATGCTTTAGGCACCATTAAGGTGAATAAATTACCATTTGTTAAAAAGAAATTTGCTTATGATTTCATCAGTTACTCCATGGCAACTACTTCCAAACTCACATAGTGTGATTAAATGTGTTAATGTTCTTGATGGATCGCTCGTAAGTAGAATAAATTCTTAAGAATATTCCTTGAAAATAAATCACGGTTCAATAACGTCATTTTCGTTGGCGTATTTGTGATTGGTTTTAAAAGTTCTTAGCAGATAGCGCAAAGCACATTGTCCTTAAGACGACGAAATCGTCTCATAAAAACGTAAATTCAACAGTACCTCAACGAGTATTTATTATTCACGATATACGGGCTGGAGGCAAAGAGTACACGAAAGCATCAGAATGATGTAAAGAAGATACTGAGTATAGCTTAAGGTGACCATATCTTGGGAAGCCTACGATGGCACCGTACACATGGTTCAGCGTCAAATAACTGACCTTTGTATATGTCAAGTAAATTAGCACTGAAATAAAACCCAGAGTATTACAGTAGTTTGATTAGAAGTAATCACTACTACTTAGAAAAGGAAATTATTAGAATTGTATTGCATATATCGTTATATCATCTGAAATCATATGTTGTAATAAGTGGATGTGATCACAGATGACGTGGGGACGCTATCTAGTGGCGTCGGTCTCGGAAGAATACCCCTGGACCGTGGCACCAAGCAGAGTGGTGGAGCTGGGACTGTAACTGAGTAGGGACAGACTGGGGCTTAACGTCGATAGTGAACGTTGGCGAGTGAGGTCTAATTGCGCGTATAAATAACGAGATAACAAAAAATTGAAGGCGAAAAATTTTATTTTTGACAAAGTGCAAAATAGAGAAAACATGTGGAACAATAGGTAATAACAGCGTACAGTAGCACTGGTGCTGAAATACAACAGTGGAAATAATAAATCATGATTCAAAGAGCGTCAACTGTAGGTCGCTTTAATTTCGCACACCGCAGGACTGAAGCAACCTGGTGGTGCTGTGGGACACGTGACATGGTAAGGAAAGAATATAAGTGGCGACGACATGGGCTACAAATAGGGAACCCACTGACGCAAGTGACTTTGGCAAACGGCAGATTATTATGGCCCAGCACGTAGGAACTTGTATCTCGGAAACGCTGAAGGTGTTGGTTGTTTCCGTGCTAGTGTTATGATCTTCTATGGGAACTGGTGAACGGCTGTGAAAATACGAGCAGGCCATAAGGTGTTGGACGTCCACTTCTCGTCACAAGATTTGGTGGTCAAAGGCTGCTCTGTAAATCAACACAGTAGATCTGTAGCAAGATATGTCGACAGAGTACCACACTAAAACAGGCACAAGTGTTTCGGAGCCCACTGTTCGGTGCACACTGGGGAATATGATGCTCCGCCGCAGGTGACCCCTAGTGTTCCTGTGTTATCCCATCGACATTGGCAATTTCAAGTGCACTGGACACGAGTTATCGAGATTGTATCATGGACCAATGGAAACTCGTTGACTAGTGGGGTGAATCACATTTCTTATTACACTTTGTCATTGGTCGTGTCCGCCACCAAGCTGAACGGCTACACGAAATATGGACCCCGTCAGGGACCCTGACTGGTGAGGTCAGTATTATGCTATGGAGGACACTCACCTGAACTTCCATCGCTCCTTTTGTAGTAAGCGAAGGCACCATGACAGCTGTGGACTACGTAAGTCTTATGAAGGATCGCCTGCGTTCTTTCATGATCCACGCCTTCCCCAATGGCGATGGCATCTTCCAGTTGGATAGCTGTGCGTATCACAAGCGCAGAATCGTGCTACAGTGGTTTAAGGAGCGTCACAGTGAACTCATACATTCACACACTAGAATTTTTCCAGAGGCTTCGCTAGCGTACGCGTACAGCACGTACATTGTACACATCTGCTCCTCCACCTTTTTCTGTCCATCTGCTCTTCGCCCCTTTCTCTCTGTCCATCTAATCCTCCTACTTCTTATCTGTCCACCTACTTCTCCTCCTCCCTATGTCCACGTCCTCTTCCCCACCCCATTCTCTCTCTCCCTCTCTCTCTCTCTCTCTCTCTCCCTCTCCCCCCTCCCTCCCTCCCTCTCTCTCTCTCTCTCTCTCTCTCTCTCTCTCTCTCTCTCTCTCTCTCTCTCTCTCTCTCTCTCTCTCCCCCCCCCTCCCTCCCTCCCTCCCCCCCCCTCTCTCTCTCTCTCTCTCTCTCTCTCTCTCTCTCTCTCTCTCTCTCTCTTTCTTCTTCTTCTTCTTCTTCTCTTCCTCCCATGTTTCTCTGTCCATCTCGTAGCCCTCCTTTCACTATTCGTCCCCTTCTCCTCCTTCTCTCTGCTCGCCCTTGACAATTCTCAGCTATACCCTCTGGATCGGATTCCAATACTACTCGCAGAACAGCCAATCATTCAGTGAAGCTTAGATGTCAAGCATTATTAACCAGTTTCGTCCCCCCGCCCACCTGCGGGAGCCAGGTTGTCCTTACCCCACAGTACCTCTTTCCAGACAATAAGAAATATGTGTACCAAATTTACAAAATTGTTAAGGCTTTCGTGACCACTTGTTAACAAACTGCCTATTGGCTTCTGTCTCGGGTTCTCCGGCCGACGTTCGTCTAACGATTTTACTAACGTTTCGCAAGCACGAGTGGCTGGTATTGTCAAAGCTTCACCCACCATCGCCGGTGGTGAACTGGAGCCGAGCTCGCAGCCGCAGACTATATGTACCTGGCACGCCAACGTCCGAGGGCTTCTCCACGGTCATTTCCGATGCGCTTCTCCTCTTGCTACCTGCGACGGTCGTTCGCTGCAGTACGGGAAGCCAGGATTCGTTTACCTTAAGGCTTTCCTCTTTCTTGTTGAAACTGTTCGCGTGTTTTTGTATTTCTGCAGCTTCTCTGAACAAGCGAGTGTAATAGTGCTTCTCTACAGCCAGAACTTCTGTGACGGCGAATTATATTACGTGGTCGGTCTCACTCAGTGCGTTGTCTGCCACGGCCGATTTCTCCACCTGTCCCAATCTGCAACCTGCAACCTGCAGGATCAAAGAACATAAGCGACATTGCAGGCTGGGGCAGGTGGAGAAATCGGCCGTGGCAGAGCACGCACTGAGTAACTTATTACGTCTTTACTACTGACTTTATTTGCAAGATTGTTTGCAGTCTCTATCCAAATGTACCTGCAAAAGCATTTCATTGCTCTACACATAGCTCCAGAGGTATGACGTCATAAAAATTCAGTCACGTGAAAAACTAGCATTTACTTAAAATGAAGAGCAAATTGCCGACATTATATTCGTTCAGCGTTTCATAAAGAGAGCACGTAAAGATTTCCAACAAACTTCAAGGATAGTTTCAAGCCTTGCGAACGTTTTTCTCGCTTACATGCCTAAAGTTTAATATTTAACACATTTGCTGGTTTTTAAAGTAATCAGATGTCTGAAGATGTTCCATACATGGGACTTCGATTCTTAAAGGATTCGGGGATTACTGGTAACCTCTGGTAGGTACGTCAACAATACTGTTTCCACTGAACTATCGACTTATATACAACGTGTAAAAAAATGTACCGCACAAATTGCAGGACACATTCCTCATACGTAGACGAAGAAGTTACGTTACATGAACATGAGTCTGGAAACGCTATGTTTCCACGTTACAGCTCATTTTTTTCAACGAGTTTCAGCGAGATCAGATTGTAAATTTGCACAATCGGGATGTATTGGCAGGCGTCAGTCCTCAAGCAACTGCTGAAGCATGTCATCAACAAAGATTTTCTGTCAATTTTTGGGCTGACATTGTTGGTGACTGTTTGGCAGGGTCTCTCTTTGTTCCGCCCAGTCTCAACGGAAGAAGTCGTCATAATTTCGCGGAGAACGTCCTAGCCAATCTGTTAGTGGATATGCCTGCAGCTGTGCAACAAGACATGTACTTCATGCACGATGAAGTGCATTGTAGTTTTAATGTCCGTCGGCTTCTACACAACAGACTCGCTGACAGATGGATAGTTAGAGATGGACCAGTTGCATAGCCTCCACGCTCTCCGGACCTAAACACACTGGACTTTTATTTGTGGGGGCATTTGAAAGCTGTTGTGTATGGAAGCGCAGTACAAGATGTACAGAGACTCCGTGCCAGTATTATGGAAGGCTACGAAACGATACGCATACTCCATGAATACGTCAGCGCATCCGAGATTCACTACGACGGATGATTGACGTATGTACCAGTGCCCACGAAGGGCATATTGTTCTGTTAGTGTATGTTTCTCATGCTTAATTAGTTGGAGAAAATGAGCTGTAACAAGGATACAAAGAATTTCCAGATCCATGTTCAATTAATATAGTTTCTTCATCTACATGTGAGGAATGTACCCTGCAATTTGTGCCGTACATTTTTGTCATACCCTGTAGATACTTACGGGTGTTTCACGCAGAACAATGCAACAGCAAACTCCACCAATACCTCTACAACATTCTAGATCTACATCTACATGGATACTCTGCATATCATATTTAAGTGCCTGGCAGAGGGTTCATCGAACCTCCTTCACAATTCTCTAGTATTGCAATCTCGTACAGCGCGTGAAAAGAATGAACACTTGTATCTTTCCGTACGAGCTCTGATTTCCCTTATTTTATCGCGGTGGTCGTTCCTCCCTATGTAGGTCGGTGCCAACAAAATATTTTCGCATTCGGAGGAGAAAGTTGGTGATTGGAATTTCGTGAGAAGATTCCGTCGCAACGAAAAACGCCTTTCTTTTAATGATTTCCAGCCCAAATCCTGTATCATTTCTCTGATACCCTCTCCCATATTTCACGATAACACAAAAGGTGCTGCCTTCCTTTGAACTTTTTCGATGTACTCCGTTACTCCTGTCTGGTCAGGATCCCACACCGCGCAGCAATATCCTAAAAGAGGACTGACAAGCGTAGTGTAGGCAGTCTCCTTAGCAGGTGTGTTACATTTTCTAAGTGTCCTACCAATAAAACGCAGCCTTTGGTTACCCTTCCCCACAACATTTTCTATGTGTTCTTTAAAATTTAAGTTGTTCGTAATTGTAATACCTAGGTATTTAGTTGAAATTACGGCTTTTAGATTAGACTGATTTATCGTTAACCGAAGTTTAACGAGTTCCTTTTAGCACTCATGTGGATGACCTCACACTTTTCGTTATTTAGGTTCAACTGCTACTTTTCGCACCATTCAGATATTTTTTCTAAATCGTTTGGCAGTTTGTTTTGATCTTCTGATGACTTTATTAGACGATAAACGACAGCGTCAGCTGCAAACAACCGAAGACGGCTGCTCAGATTGTCTCCCAAATCGTTTATATAGATAAGGAACAGCAAAGGGCCTGTAACACTACCTTGGGGAACGCCTGAAATCACTTCTGTTTTACTCGATGACTTTCCGTCAGTTACTACGAACTGTGACCTCTCTGACAGGAAATCGCAAATCCAGTCACATAGCTGAGACGATATTCCATAAGCACGCAGTTTCACTACGAACCGCTTGTGTGGTACAGTGTCAGCCGAGGTATTTTTGATTATCATAAAAAATAAGAATATAGTATCAGAGTCGCCATTAGAGCAAAGACGTAGACTGCAACAGCACTTTAAACACTGAAGTCGAACAACAGTATCTAAATTTGATCACTCTACGCACTACCACTACTTCGTCAGGTTTCAGGTATGGGCAGCACATATAAATCAAGTAGCAGCAAAATGTGAGAGAAACATTATCGTGTTAAGAGCACTGGCAGGACACGTATCGTGCCCTAGTACTACCACAAGTGGGCTTCTTAGTTGCATGCTACTAACTGGCGACGGACACCTTACAGTAGTTTAATGAGGTGCAATACAAAGCGTTTAAAACTTCTCTTTGTGCCATGCAGCCAACCCAAACAAAAGCATTATTTGTGGAAAGAAAAGAACCATCCCTAATCTTGCGGCGCAAATATTTAAGCATAAAATTTCAAATCCAGAAGGCTCAGTGCCCATAAGAAGCGTTATTACCTTTACCCAGAAACTTTCTGCAGTATGTTACACGTCTGTTTACTATTGGTTGTGTAAAGAAACTTCCTCCACCAGCAAGAGAATATACTGGGGCATCATCGGACTTTCGCTTAACCATTTCTGAGTGACGACTGATCATATTTGGACATACTACTTCGGTACTGTCGTTCAATGTGTCGTGATATTCGATCCGCAAGTTTCTTTCATTATTTCAAACAAATTTTGTGCGAGCTCAGAGTCAAATACGCTCAGGCGAGTATAGTGCACACAGAAATGGGAGGAAGCAGGTTGCGCATTTTCGGGTTCTCAGTTGCAAGTAGGGTTTAATCACAAGCTGCCAAAGCAAATTACAGTAATAGCAGTACAGCTTACGGCGACGTTGGAAGCCCTTAATTACTGTAATACAGTACCGGAGAAAAAAACGAAGTTATCTCCTCGAACTCTATATGTGCACTTACTGCCTTTAAGTATCTTCATCAAGGGCATAAAACCCACCCGATATCCCAAAACGTAATAGCACATATAAACCAGCCGGGAAGGAATGACTGCATGTCTCCATTCATTGGATTAAAGTGCACATTAACGTGATCAGAAACGAGAAGTCTGACTCTCTCTACGGAAGGTAACCTCAGGTATGTAAGACTATATACGCATTCCGTCGGAGGATCCGTTACGGTTTACAGGAAGAGGATTCGGAATGACTGAGACAAAGAATGCCAAGCTTCTCAAGTAACTAAAGGAAAACATTACGTTTAAATAACACTAGTGCTGCCAACCTGACCTTGGTACCACTGACTCACGTGTGCGAGGACATTGCAGTTTCCACAGCGTCGGGTTCTGTTTTCTTTTTGTAGCAATCTGTGCGACCTCACATCACAGTTTTTGAGGAATGTTGTGAGTAAGAAATACCAATGACTAACATATGTGACAATATTATTAGCAACCACAGACTTTGTAGTGCATAAAAAACTTTGCTCTTTTCTATCAGAATCGAAAAGAGAAATCTGAACTAACTCAAGTAAACTAAATAAGTTTGTTCACTCTCAGTACATTATAGTTGTTTGTGCCTTTGTTTTATGCCATCATCATTAGTGATTGCTCTACAATTTGGTTTTGTTATCTATATGAGATGTATGCAGTTCTGATTTATTTACGTGGTTGGTTCCAGTGGAATAGTCGACGGCCAATCAATAAATTTAAAAAAATAGGAAAATAAAGGTTTAGTCAGTGTTTGTGCACAACTCACACAGTAATCTGAGATGCAAGGCAGCTCCTAACTCTTCCTGTTCCGCCTCTCTCTCTCTCTCTCTCTCTCTCTCTCACACACACACACACACACACACACACACACACACACACACACACACACACACACACACAAAGGCAATCAAAGGCAATAACGCATCCTGCCACACCATCTGGGCAACGTATCGGCGTCATACAGTGACCGCATTCAGCCTATGGAGGAACTGTTTTCCATGCAGCTATAGCAACAGTGCAGCATTATATGTGCAACGATTTATATTTTCTGTGCGGTGCATCACTGAACCAAAAGCATTTCAGAATAAATAACTTTGAAAATATCTGGTTATTTATGGGTGAACAGCTATTTATTGGTATCATATGGTCTATGGTTTTGGAATCAATGCTGAGTACCACAGACAAGGCGATTTTATAGCAGTTAGAACATTTGTTAGAATGATGCAAATGTTTAAAATGAGTTAAATGTAGGACAGACACATGAACTACAGGATAGGCAAAATTAATGTGGCCCCGAAAAATATTTCATGCAGCTGAAAATAGGGAACCCAACTTACATCCTCTGCCTCAGTTGTAAACGGTGTAAGTTGGGTTGCCTGTCTGCAGGTGCATGACATGTTTCAGGGTTACATTAATTTTACCCATCCTGTAGTCCTACAGCACTTTAAAAAAACCGTTGTTTCTTTCTTTTATGATTACTTGGGCTATGTTTTAAATTTTTAGGCAGGCGAATGTATATAATGTTTAAGGTAGGAGATTGTAGAGCTTGATGAGGATTCCCGTGTACTCTGGGGAGTTCTTGATGTTTTATACAAAACCAAATGACCTGAATTACAGACTAAATTTAACGTGTACGAAAGCTGACGGACGAATAAGAAGGCTTCACTAGCTCCCAGCAACGTACATCCCCCCTTCAATTCACATTTAACTCGAGCGAAACAATGTTATGTGAACGCCAATAGCAGTTTTTTCGGGGTAACTTAGTGTCGATAATTTGATTCTGACGTGTATACCAGACGTTTACACAGCTAAACTTTTGTTTAGTTGTTGTGAATGAATTCCGCTAACATTTGTTGCTCCTTTTTGTTCTGCTGGAGGGAGCCGAAAATCTGTTTAAACTCCATTGTTCTTCACAGAACGAGCTGTCGGGGCTTTCTGGTGGCGTTGCGGCTCTGCATTCTCGCATTGTTACATTTTCCAGGAGCAATTTTTGTGTTTCGCTAAAGCAAGAAATTCTGTTAGCCTTCCTCTTTCAATGGAGAACTGAATCAGAAGTCCATGTTAACGTTTATCTGCGACAAAAATCACTTCTATATAATTTTATTTTAACGCTTACAGAACTGAGTGGAACTTTTGGCAAAGAGTGAGAGCAGCTTCAGCGCTAACCATTACTTCATAGACTGCATATGTTTCTGCAGCTAAAGTATGATTCCATCATTACACGTTAGTTTATCAGCACAGTAAGATTTTAATCTTTCCTACCTAAATACATAGAGTAATTTTTTACAGTACATCGCCAATTTCGACTTGTAGCAGACTGATGTGGACTTTCGAAAACGAAAAGCATTCAGACAATTAAGACTCGACGAGCGATTAATAGAGAGGTGCGTGTTGAAAGTAACTAGGAGACGAAAACAAAGAAGCTGATCAGGGGAGATACTGCAGTGGAAGTAATTATGACTGTAATGGACTGGACATGTGCCTAGACGACTTTATTCTAGATGGACCAAAGAAGTTTGCTGGAGAATTCCAAGATATAACCGAAGACTGAGATGACGATCTAATGAACGATGAGTGCTATGTTTGAGAAATGCAGGAGCGACATCGTTGTGCATAGCTGAACACTGTGTTGTTGTTGTTGTTGTTATTGTTTTCGTCCGGACACCGATCTGAAGCAGCTCTCCATGCTAATCTGACGTGTGCAAGCTCCATCATCTCTTCGTAACTAGTGCAACCTATATCCTTTGAACTTGCTTACTAAACTCACGCCTTTCCCTCCCTCTACAAGTTGTACTTCCCACATGTTCTCCCTTAACAAATTGGCAATTTCTTGCTGCCTCAAAATGTATCCTATCAACCAATCCCTTCTTGAGTAAGATTTTGCTGAACATTTCTTTTGTTCCCAATTCGATTCACTACCTGCTCATTAGTTATTGGAGCTACCTATCTAATTTTCAACATTCTTCTGTAACACCACATTTAAAAAAACTTCCATTTTCTTCTTATCTGAGCTGGCTTTTCTACACGTTCGTGTTCCGTATAAAGGTACAGTCCATACAAACACATCCAGAAAAGACTTTCTAACATTTAAATCTGTATCCGGTGCTTCTTCGGAAGCACTCTTATTGCTATTGCCAGTCCATATGTTATGTTCTCTCTTCTTCCGCCTTCGATAGGTATTTTGCTGCTCAAATAGAGAGACTCATATTTTTAGTGTCTCAGCTTCTGATCCAGTCCCAAGAATATCCCATGCTTTGATCCGGTTTGTTCCATTAACGTTTTTACTTTTGTGAATATTCATCTTATAACCTCTTTTCAAGACTCTACCCATTACGTTCAACTTCTATTCCAAGTCATCCGCCATCCGCCATCAATGTGTCGATTTGTTCTCCCATAAATTTAATTTCGTTTCTGTATTTCTCCTTCGTTCCCATTACTGCTTATACAGACTGAATAACGTCGGGGAGAGGCTACAACACTTTCTACAACACCGTTTCGTTCATGCCCTTCGAATGCTATGATGAAAGTCTGGTTTCTGTATAATTTGTAGAAATTTTTTCTCTCTCCGTTGTTTACCCCTGCTGCCTTTCGAATTTCTCGGAGTGTGTACCAGTCATTGTTGTCGAAAGCTTTCTCTAACTCTGCAGATGCTACAAATCTTCAGCTGTCTTCATAGACAAAATGTAAGATAAATGTGGACTCGCGTATTCTTACATTTCTCCGGAAATTAAACTCATCTACATCGAGAAGGGCCTCTACAAGGTTTTCCAATCTTTTGGAAACAACTCGTCACAGAATTTTGTAACTATAACTAATAAAGGTGATAGTTTGTTAATATTCACACCTGTCAGCATGTGTTTTCTTTTGATTTGGAATAAGTAAAGTCTTCTTGTAGTCTTAGGGTATTTCGCCTGTCTGATGTATCTTGCACACCAGGTGGAAGAGTGTTGTCATGGTTGGATCCTCCACCGATCTCAATAATTCTGAAGGATGTCGTCAGCTCCAGCGCCCATTTTTCGGCCTTAAGTCTTTCAGAGAACTGCCATTTTCTCATCGCAGTACCAGATCTTCCATCCCATCTTCATTTATTTCCTCTTCTCTTTTTGTAATACTGTCTTAAAGTTTACATCCCTTACATACAGCTGCTATATATTTCATTTTCGAGCCTTCCCTTTCTTCTGTAGCACTGGATCACCATTTGGGCTCCTAATATTTGTACAGATCGTTGTCGTTTCTCCAAAAGTTTCTTTAATTTTCCTATACGCTGTGTCTATCTTTCCTACAGTCACTTTTGATTCCATAGTCTTACATTTTTCTTCTAGCCATTTATTCTTTGACAGTTTGAACTCTATCGAATTGCATAGTAAAGCTTTGAGGAGACTTTTATCCAGCAGTAAAGGTGAAATGGCTACTGACTATGCTGTCGAATGTATTTGGAGACTATATACACGCATCAAAAAAAGTTTTGCATCACCTCAGTTCCCACAACTCCTGAACATACACGTTGACTGTGGATATTGTATCACAGACACAGACCGTTTGACTGTTCAGAGATGTCACTAAACCTGCCCAAAGATGTAAACAACCAAGCATGAGCAGCGCCTTTTCGACGGAAGGGGTCCGACAGCCGATCAGTGCCAGTCATTCATCCAGGAAGGAGGTACACGGCTCGTGTTGTCTCTAGTTAAACCACGCTTAGACGGTCAATACTGCGGTGCGATCGCTTCCGCATTGTTACTTTTTGTCAGGAAGGGCTCTCAACAAGGGAAGTGTCCAGGCGTCTCGGAGTGAACCAAAGCGATGTGGTTCGGACATAGAGGAGATACAGAGAGACAGGAACAGTCGATGACATGCCTTGCTCAGGCCACCCAAGAGCTACTACTGCAGTGAATGACCGCTACCTACGGATTAGGGCTCGGAGGAACCATGACAGCAACGCCCCCATTTTGAATAATGCTTTTCGTGCAGCCACAGGACGTCTTGTTACGACTCAAACTCTGCGCATTAGGCTGCATGATGCGTAACTTCACTCCCGACGTCCCTCGCGAGATCCAATTTTGCAACCACGGCACCATGCAGCGCGGTACAGATGGGCCCAACAACATGCCGAATTGACCGTTCAGGATTGGCGTCACGTTTTCTTCACCGATGAGTGTCGCATATGCCTTCAACCAGACAATCGTCGGAAACGTGTTTGGAGGCAACCCAGTCAGGCTGAACGCCTTAGACACTGTCCAGCGAGTGCAGCAAGATGGAGGTTCCCTGACGTTTTTGGGTGGCATTATGTGGGGCCGACGTACGCCGCTGGTGGTCATGCCATCCTTCGACCGATAGTGCAGCCATATCGGCAGCATATTCGCGAGGCATTCATCTTCAAGGACGACAATTCGGGCCCACGTCGTGCACATCTTCTGAATGACTTCCTTCAGGTTAACGACATCGCTCGACTAGAGTGGCCAGCATGTTCTCCAGACATGAACCCTATCGAACATGCCTGGGATAGATTGAAAAGGGCTGTTTATGGACGACGTGACCCACCAACCACTCTGAGGGATCTACGCGGAATCGCCTTTGAGGAGTGGGACAGTCTGGACCACCAGTGTGTTGATGAACTTATGGATATTATGCCACGAAGAATACAGACTTGCATCAATTTAAGAGGAGTGCTACTGGGTATTAGAGGTTCCGGTGTGTACAGCAGTCTCGACCACCACCTCTGAAGTTCTCGCTGTATGGTGGTACAATATGCAATATGTGTTTTACATGAGCAATAAAAATGGCGGAAATGATGTTTATGTTGATCTCTATTCTAATTTTCTATACAGGTTCCGGAACTCTCGGAACCGAGGTGATGGAAAACTTTTTTCGATGTGTGTATAGACCTGTGTCTCGCATATTGTAGTTTAAGGAGCCAAAATGTTAGTTTCTTTGATACAGAAAAATTTATGACGCTCTGCCTCAGGCATGGAAAAAATATTTAAAGTAACCAGAGACTGATTATTTTAAAGGCTGGAAATCGGTCAAGTTTTTGTGCTAACGTCAATATCAAATCTCTTTTACAAATATGTAACGTGTTTTAAGTTTATACGCTGTGTTGAAAGGGGTTCAGATGATTGAAATTATATAAAAGATGACACAAAATAAAAATTTTACAGTCCCAGTATTTTAATTTTCAAATGTAAGCACAACGCATTTTAAAATAAGCATATTATGCATAGTTGTATATTTGTGATATAGAAGACGTAACCTTACTACTGATGAGAAAAAGATTATCTGTTAAATACGATTCAAATGAGATCCCAGAAACTTGGTAGCGGGATGGTGTGCAGACATTTTGAATTTTGATTCCACGAGTTTTTACAGTCTCAATCGGTGACGTTTAAGACACATTTATTTCTCTAGAGATCTAACTGATCTGATCTAATTCGATATTCGAGGTACTTTCGACATCTGTATTTAAATCAGCCGATTGTGAATGTGTCTCGTAGCATATTTGATTTTTTATGTAATAACACTTTAGTGGCTTGGGCTTTGAGAGAAATAATTTTCTTTTTGCGAATAGTTTTTCTTCGACCTACAAACGTATTTTTATTTCGGAACGAGATAAACGTGTAGTACTAAATAAAGGTGCGTTTGCAAGACAGGAAAACTTCCTTAATGAAGAAATCTGTGAGCTGCAAGATGAGTAAGGTTTTCGCTAAATCTAGAGTGTATTGTTCTACGTAGGAGAGAGCATCACTGTGAGTGGACAGTACAAACAACAGCCAGAAGTGGCAAAAATATGCATGTGGAAGAAAACCACAAGAACTAGCGGGAACCAAACAAAATCGTTTCGGGAGGTTCTACGAAGAGCGAAAAAAGATAAATTCTTATGGGAAGAAAACAAATCCCCATCCGACGATTCCAGTTTTTGTTTACCTTCAGTTTCTCTAAATTTCGTTGTCCAATTATAGGTTTCGCTGCGTCTCTAATGACCTATTAGTAGACTCGGTACTAAACCTCAACGTATTCTACTTTGCGACACGAAACGATCAATAAGATCTCGTAAGAGTTTTTTCCCTCTCTAGAACCATGAAAGTCAATCCCTGATGTCTGAGCAGATGTCGTATCATCCCGTCCCTTCTTCTTGTCAACGTTTTCCATACATTCCTTTCCTCTCCGATTCAGTGCAGAGCCTCCATTTCCTTACCTCATTTTCAACATTCGTCGGTAGCACCACATCTCAAATGCTTCGACTCTCTTCTGTTCCGGTTTTTCAAAGGTCCATGTTTCACTAACGTACAATGCTGTGCTCCAAACGTACATTCTCAGAAATTTCTTCCTCAAATTAAGTCCTATGTTTGATACTAGTAGACTTCTCTTGACCAGGAATACCCTTTTCGCCATTGCTAGTCTGCTTTTGATGTCCTCCTTGCTCCGTCCGTCATTGGTTATTCTGCAGCGTAAGTAGCAGAATTCCTTGACTTCATCTATTTCGTGACCATCACTCCTGATGTTAAATTTCTCACTGTCCGTATTTCTGTTGCGTCTCATTACTTTCGTCTTTCTTCGCTTTACTGTCAGTCCGTATTCCGTACTCATTAGAAGTTCATTCCATTCAGCAGATCATGTAATTCTTCTTCATTTTCACTCAGGATAGCCATGTCACAGCGAATCGCATCACTGATATCCTTCTACCTTGAAAATTAATTCCACTCCTCAACCTTTCTTTTATTTCCATCACGGCTTCTTTGATGTATAGACTGAAAGACTACATCCTGTCTTACACCGTTTTTAATCCGAGCACTTAGTTCTTGGTCGTCTACTCTTATTACTCCCTCTTGGCTCTTGTACATATTGTATATTACCAGTCTCTCCCTATAGCTTCATCCTATTTTTCTCAGAATTTAGAACATTTTGCACCATTTTGCATTGTGTAAAGCCTTTTCCAAGTCGACAAGTCCTATGAACATGTCTTGATTTTTCTTTAGTCTTGCTTCCATTCTCATCTGCAGCATCATAATTGCCTGTCTGGAGGCTTTACCTTTCTTAAAGCCAAACTAATCGTCATCTAACACATCCTCAATTTTCTTTTCCATTCGCCTGTATATTATACTTGTCAGCAACTTGGATTCGTGAGCTGTTAAGCTCGTTGTGCCATACTTCTCGCACCTGTCAGCCCTTGCAGTCTTCGGAACTGTGTGGATGATATTTTTCCGGAAGTCAGATGGCATGTCGCTAGACTCGTACATTTTACGTACCAACATCAAGAGCCGTTTTGTCGCCACTTGCCCCAAAGTTTTTAGAAATTCTGATAGAATGTTATCTATTCCTTCTGCCTTTGATTTTATCCATACTGGATGAGCGGTCGTGGTTGTAAATGTCAATGTTAAAAAATATATCGGCTCAGCCACTTGTTTATAGTGTAAAACACTAAGACTGACGCGTTTTGGAAGTCGAACTTCCATCATCAGAATAATAAAAAGTAAAAGAATCTGTTAAACTCGCTAAAATGGAACATGCACCAAGCACAATGAAATTGATAATAATATTAAAACAACGTGGCTACTTCCCTTGTTGCAGCCGTGTCTTAGGCCGGCCGGGGTGGCCGAGCGGTTCTAGGCGCTACAGTCTGGAACTGCGCGACCGCTACGGTCGCAGGTTCGAGTCCTGCCTCGGGAATGGATGTGTGTCGTCCTTAGATTAGTTAGGTTTAAGTAGTTCTGAGTTCTAAGGAACTGATGACCTCAGAAGTCAAGTCCCGTAGTGCTCAGAGCCATTTGAACCATTTTTGAACCGTGTCTTAGAGTTTTTTATGTTTTGACGAATATGTGGAGATGCACCTTGGAAGACACGGCTACAACAAGGGAAGTAGCCACGATGTTTTAATTTTATTATCAATTTTATTGTGCCTGTTCCATTTTATCGAGTTTTAACAGGTTCTTTTACTTTTTATTATTCTGATGATGGAAGCTTGACTTCCGAAACGCGCCAATCTTAGTGTTTTACGCTATAAACAAGTGGTTGAGCCGATATATTTTTTAACATCCTTCTGCCTTATTTGTTCTTAAGTCCAGCACCTATTAGCCGTAAGTCACTGCCAAAGGTCGGGGATGCTGATTAGTGATGTTACACTGAAATTTGCAGGAATGGGCAGGTGAGGAAATTGATTGTAAGGTTGGTGAAGAAAGCGGAAAGTATGTATCTGCAGTCTCAAACATATAAACGTAAAGCACCCCCACTTTCTCTATTACTCCCAGAATAAACAGGTAATCATTCTGGTTTGTTTTTTTTTTTTTTTTTTTTTTTTTTTTTTTTTTTTTTTTTTTTTTTTTGCAAAATTTACTCCTGGACGGACAAAAATTACCTAATAAATGTCAAAATTGCTTCATAAGATCTTTCCAAATTATTTTTATTCCGATAGTGATATGTGTTTTGCTCATTCCTATGCCGAGATTAATTTTTTTAATTGTTTTACAAAATAACGTGATACAATCACACTGAACCATGTGTTTTAAGACTTTCGACCACGCTATAAGACTTTTGCAGCGACATTGATTTTCGCTCGTTCAAAGCATTAAATTCTGATGATAAGAGAAATATACGAGGGTCGTTCAATAAATAATGCCCCACATTTTTTTTAAAACAGTTAATATATATAGACAAACGTCCTTGTTTGTGCATCACATTTGATGTTTCTTCTCTGAACCGGTGAAGTTTCGAACCGTTTTGGCAGATGTCAGAGCCGCAGTACAGCGTCAAAATGGCGTCTAAATACGACTCACGTTACAAGCAGCGTGCTGTTATTGAATTCTTGTGTGCAGGAAAAGAAACCGTTGTGAACATCTATAAACGTTTGTGTGCAGTGTATGGCGACGCTGTAATTGATAGGAGTACAGTTGGGCGATGGGTAAGGAAAGCTACAACCTCAATAACTGCAGAAACAGAACTCCATGATCAGCCACGCTCGGGACGTCCTGTTACAGCCACTGTTCCAGACATGCTGAGCCGTGCGAATGCCATTATTCGTGCCGACCGGCGCACCACAACTTGACCATTGGCTCTACAGTTGTAAGTCAGCAATGCTCGGATATTGAAAGAGGTCCTCACTATGGGTTCCACGAATGCTCACAGCGGACCACAAGATTCAAAGAAAGGCCATTTCATCTCAGTTGTTGGAGCGTTTTGAGACCGACGGAGAGGTCTTTCTGTCACGGATCCTTACGGGGGACGAAAGCTAGGTGCACCACTTTGCGCTGGAAACGAAAGGGCAGTCCTTGGAGTGGCATCATCCTCATTCACCACAAAGAAGAAATTCAAGACAACCCCATCTGCCGGAAAAGTCATGTTGACAGTCTTATGAGGTTGTGATGACGTTAATCTCGTGGATGTGATGCCAAGAGGGGCAACCATCAATTGAGAGACGTACGTGAAGACTCTGAATAAACTGAAGACCCGTTTCCGACGTGTTCTATCAGATAAGAATACATTAGAAATCTTGCTCCAACACGATAATGTACGCCCACACACAAGTCTGAGAACCCGGGAACACATCGCCAAATTGTGTTGGACATCATTGCCTCATCCACCTACAGACCAGACCTGGCACCCTCGGACTTCCCTCTCTTTGGGTCGCTTAAAGATGCTCTACGGGGAACACACTTTGAAGATGATGAGAGTGTCAGTCAAGCAGTGAAAACATGGCTACGCCTACAGGACAAGGGCTTTTACCAGCAGAGAATACATGCTCTTCCACAACATTGGCCATAAAACGTGATGGAGACTATGTAGAAAAATAGACATGGACAAGACAGGTTGGGCCGGCCGGAGTGGCCGAGCGGTTCTATGCGCTACAGTCTGGAACCGCGCGACCGCAACGGCCGCAGGTTTGAATCCTGCCTCGGGCATGGATGTGTGATGTCTTTAGGTTAGTTAGGTTTAAGTAGTTCTAAGTTCTAGGGGACTGATGACCACAGAAGTTAAGTCCCATAGTGCCAGTGCCATTTGAACCATTCTTGAACAAGACAATTAATTCAATAGCTTAAATTTACTAGAGAAGCGCAACTGGCTTTAATGTGGACATCACTAGCACTTGGCTTCATGCTCTCCAATTTCGCTTCGAATATTTCATCCGTTGTGCGCTATACTAACAGTACAATTTCATAAACAAAAATAAAAAGAAAAAACGAGGAACAGTCTGACACGACACACGCGGTTCTTCGCGTGACTGTATTTTATTTAATTGGACAAGCTTGTCCGAGACGCTAATGCAGCTTGGCAGTGTTCCTTCGTATATTATTACTTGGCGTGAGTCATGGACTGCGTCCTGTGGTCGTATAAGCAACACGTTCGTCGTTCCGTGGGAGTCAGAACACATTTACATACCTGGAGTATTCAAAAGCGTGGCGCGGCCTGTCTCTCTGCTCGCACAAGTTACGTGCACCAGTAAACTGCCGCGGAACCGACCACTTGAACCCTGAACGTGCAATCACCGCGGCTTCTGTAAATCTTCTCTGCACCACATATCAACTAGGGGAGTGTTTTGCACCTGGAGAGTAGTGTACGTAGGAACACATGAGTTTACCTGTCGGTGTATCAATCCAGAGACAGTTATTAGAACAGCATGAAGGAACGCGAAGTAGAGGTCACCATAAACATTTCCCGTCATATTCTACTGTTTGTGTTGTTGTGAGACATGAGGCTGCGTTTTTTGCAGTGTTTGTAAAACTTACGAGTTCTCCATATTTAAGTGCTGTGTGATTTATTAAAGCTATTTTGAGGATACTGTTAATTCTTCAGTTACGGTGTGCAAAATGTTCAGGTTTTTTTTTTTTTTTTTTTTTTTTTTTTAAAAAAAAGACTAGTCAGATAACATGCGGACGGTTGAGCCATACTTCGCCAATCCTACGCCATCTTGTACCTTGAAACGGAACGTCTCGACCATGCAACACGTGATATTTGCAAACGAAATGAGTTTTTTTAATGTCTTCACAAATTTACCTGTCTATAAAATGTAATTTCGTGTTAGTTGTCAGTAGGTCCCTCTTTAAAATGGTTTTAAGTTGTAAATGATTTCAGATAATACTTCTTCTTAATTGACCTTCACTTACTCCTTGTGAAATACACAGACTACTAAATGCAATATTGATAAGATTTTCTAGACTGCAACACGAATTCTTTACAGACGAACGGAAAAACTGGAGAAGCCGAGCTCGGGGAAGATCAGTTTGGATTCCGTAGAAATGTTGGAACACGTGAGGCAGTATTGACCATACGACTCATCTTAGAAAATAGATGAAGGAAAGGCAAACCTACATGTCTAGCATTTGTCGACTTAGAGACAGCTTTTGACAATGTTCATTGGAATACTCTCTTTCAAATTCTGAAGGTGGCAGGGGTAAAATACAGGACGAGAAAGGCTATTTACAATTTGTACAGAAACCAGATGGCAGTTATAAGAGGCGAGGGGCATGAAAGGGAAGCAGTGATTGGGAAGGGAGTGAGACAGGGTTGTAGCCTCTCCCCAGTGTTATTCAATCTGTATATTGAGCAAGCAATAAAGGAAACAAAAGAAAAATTCGGAATAGGATTTAAAACACATAGAGAAGAAATAAAAACTTTGAGGTTGCCGATGACATTGTAATTCTGTCAGAGACAGCAAAGGACCTGGAAGAGCAGCTGAACGAAATGGACAGTGTGTTGAAAGGAGGATATAAGATGAACATCAACAAAAAGCAAAACAAGGAAAATGGAATGTAGTCGAATTAAATCGGGTGATACTGCGGGAATTAGATTAGGAAATGAGACGCTTATAGTAGTAAAGGAGTTTTTTGGGGAGCAAAATAACTGATGATGGTCGATGTAGAGAGGATATAAAATGCAGACTGGCAATGGCAAGGAAAGCGTTTCTGAAGAAGAGAAATTCATTAACATCGAGTATAGATTTAAATGTCAGGAAGTCGTTGCTGAAATTATTTCTATGGAGTGTAGCCATGTATGGAAGTGAAACGTGGACGATAAACAGTTTAGACAAGAAGAGAATAGAAGCTTTCGAAACGTGGTGCAACAGAAGAATGCTGAAGACTAAATGGGTAGATCACATAACTAATGAGGAGGTATTGAATAGAATTGGAGAGAAAAGGAGTTTGTGGCACAACTTGGCTAGAAGAAGAGATCGGTTGGTAGGGCATATTCTGAGGCATCAAGGGATCACCAATTTAGTATTGGAGGGCAGCGTGGAGGGGAAAAATCGAAGAGGGAAACCAAGAGATGAATACACTTAACAGATTCAGAAGGATGTAGGTTGCAGTAGGGATTTGGAGATGAAGAAGCTTGCACAGGATAGAGTAGCATGGAGAGCTGCATCAAACCAGTCTCTGGACTGAAGACTACAAAAACAACAACAACAATTTGATTCTAGGTGCATGACCAGGTTGCATCTTGGAGAGTTTTTCAAATTTGGAAAAATCTTAGTTTCTCGGCATAATTGTTGTAATTTCAGAAAATGTTTGGAGAACACATAAATGGAATGTTATCATTTCAAATTGGAATAACAAAATATATTAAACTTCTGTTACAGGGCTGGTTAGAGGCGAAAGTCTAAAAAGTGTTCCCAGGTACAACACTCTGCCCCACAATAAACGTCAGCTATAGCGAAAGGCAATAACAAAGAAAAAAACTTCGTTAACCACTGTAAATAAAGCCATATATTCATTGACTTTGCTGCGTTATTTCTTTTCAGACCTACGAAAGAGTTATATCACGGAATTTATCTTATCGAGATCTGCTATTCTGGCACAAAAATAACCCAATTTCATTTCTAAAAAATGAAACTGATATCTCTATTTCAGTTTTAAGAAGGAGATGGAGAGAGGGAAGAAGGAGGAGTAGGTAGACATAGAGCCGAGGGAGGTGGACGACAGAGTGTGGAGGAGAAGATGGCACAGTGTTGGAGGAGAAGATGGACAGTGAGAAGGAGGTGAAGGGAAAATGGACAGAAACATGAGGGTTGGATGGAGAGAGGGGAAAAAGAGCGGTGGATAGAGAGATGGGGGAGGAGGTGATGGGCGAGAGCACTGTTAGGAGGAGATGGATACAGAGAGTGCGAGGAGGAGATAATGAGGGAGAAGAAGAGGAGGAGATGGCCAGAGAAAGCGGGAGGAGGACATGGACAGAGAGAGGGGAAGGAGAGATTAATAGAGAGAGGGATGAGGAGAGATTGCTGAGATAAAAGGAGGAGACAGAGAGAGGAGAAAATTAACTAACAGAAGATTGCAAAAATGTACCTTGGTAACGACAGGTTTGAGAGGTTAGTAGGGGTAATCACAAAGACTTTTCTCGTTCACCGGGTGCCACGTGCTGCCCATAATTCAGTCAATGCGCCAGTCACATACAGGATAGAAGTGGATGTTTATTATGTGTATGTGTGAATATTGCACAACACCTCTCAAACCACTAGTCAAATTCCAATCACACTATATACCAGGTGATCCAAAAGTCAGTATAAATTTGAAAACTGAATAAATCACAGAATAATGTAGGTAGAGAGGTACAAATTGACACACTTGCTAGGAATGACATGGGATTTTATTAGAACCAAAAAAATACAAAAATTCAGAAAATGTCTGACAGATGGCGCTTCATCTGATCAGAATAGCACTAATTAGCGTAACAAAGTAAGACTAAGCAAAGATGATGTTCTTTACAGCAAATGCTCAATATGTCCACCATCATTCCTCAACAATAGCTGTAGTCGAGGAATAATGTTGTGAACACAACTGTAAAGCATGTCCGGAGTTATGGTGAGGCATTGGCGTGGGATGTTGTCTTTCAGACAGCAACAGTTTCATATTCTTCATCTTAGCTTTACAATCGAAATTAATGTCTTACTGAGGAATACAAGGCGTCTGTAACTCCTCAGTCATGAGGATTGCGAGGATGCATAACAGGATACTCTAACTGTTTTTCTAAACCATTCAGTAACCGTCACTCTGACTACGTAATAGGATGAGTTAAATGTTGCAAGCATTTTGTGGTTTCAAGCTTTTCGTTCGCATCGAAGTTCATTTTCGCGTTTATGTTACGGTTCTTTGGAAAACGTGTTCTGTCAAAAACATACAGCAACTGGAAAATAGATAATTCATTCTCCAACTGAATTTAAGCTAAACTGAGTCGTGTGAAGTTGTCTCGTGGAAAGTATTGAGTTTTTGCATTTCTCTCTTAACGACTTGCAAAACTTTCCTGGTGCTTCTCTTATTCTGCGTGGATTCTACTGATTCTCCGGCAATGAGTACGGCGATGTTATCGGTTACCACTGTGAATGTAATCAGCGAAACAGCAAACAGGAGGGGTTTCTCTGCCAACAATGCGCTGCTCTGGCGCGCCCAAAAGAAACAGCACGGCGGAAATTAAGCGCCTGAAATGAGGAGAAGCTTTCTGCAGGCACGACCGATTTCATTTCACAAAATGAAGCAAGTGGCGCTTGGTATCCACGACAAAGGGAAGGGCGGGCATAAACACGAGGAACGCAGTGTTCTATGACTATTCGCCGCTTGCGGTAATATTTTCACCAACAATGTGAAACTGAACTCTTCAAACCGTCGTAGGAACACTGCCTCTGCTATTCCCTTTCCGAGCGTCCAAAACCTCTCCCAACTAATGCACGATTTGCATCTGAGGAAAAACGGGTACGTTTGAAGATAGTACTTAACCACCGTTTCATGTTTGTTGCCCAGTGAATTATTTTACTGACGATGAAAGCTCCTGGGCGGATTTCCGGCAGTCGCCTACGAGGTATTGTCCAGTTTTAATCACGCTGGTGTCTTTTTGCCAAAATCTCAGTGCAGCAGACACTGTTCGTACAGCCCTCCAGCTGATAGGAAAACACACAGGAAAGATCCAGAAACTGCACGTGCCATTTCTGAAGTTAGGTGAGCTCACCTGGAAAAACCCTGTACAGAAACTATGAGACCAATCGCCGCCCACCTGGAGTTTCCAGTCAGTGCTGGTGTGCATCAAGGGTGCTCTTGCCCGTCCTATCCAACCTGTGTGCGGACGCAGTGACAGTACGTATTGAAACACACCATCCATTGACAATGTTACATTTTGGTGATCTGTTTCTGCTCGACCGACTGCATCAGTATCTCGAAAACAGGGCGCTGATCTCGAGAACTGTTTCAGTCTAGCGTGAAGCTAGACATCAAGAAAGCACTATTTGGAAAATCGATTTATGATTAGCGACAGTATTACGGAGTCCCAACCCACCATTAATACAAACATCAAAGAATGTTATACATCACCTCAATTCCGAAAGTTCCGGAACCAGTACAGAAAATTGGAATAGAGATCAACACAAACATCATTTCCGCCCTTTTATTGCTCGTGAAAATCACACATTACATGTTGTACCACCATACATCGAGACCTTCAGAGGTGGTGGTCCAGACTGCTATACACACCGATATCCCTAAATACCTAGCAGCATGTCCCCTTGCACTGATGGATACCCGTATTAGTCGTGGCATACTATCCACAAGTTCATCAAGGCACTGTTGGACTCGACAGTCTACATCTACATCTACGTCTACATTTATACTCCGCAAGCCACCCAACGGTGTGTGGCGGAGGGCACTTTACGTGCCACTGTCATTACCTCCCTTTTCTGTTCCAGTCGCGTATGGTTCGCGGGAAGAACGACTGTCTGAAAGCCTCCGTGCGCGCTCAAATCTCTCTAATTTTACATTCGTGATCTCCTCGGAAGGTATAAGTAGGGGGAAGCAATATATTCGATACCTCATCCAGAAACGCACCTTCTCGAAACCTGGCGAGCAAGCTACACCGCGATGCAGAGCGCCTCTCTTGCAGAGTCTGCCATTTGAATTTGCTAAATATCTCCGTAACGCTATCACGGTTACCAAATAACCCTGTGACGAAACGCGCAGCTCTTCTTTGGATCTTCTCTATCTCCTCCGTCAACCCGATCTGGTACGGATCCCACACTGATGAGCAATACTCAAGTATAGGTCGAACGAGTGTTTTATAAGCCACCTCCTTTGTTGATGGACTACATTTTCTAAGGACTCTCCCAATGAATCTGAACCTGGTACCCGCCTCACCAACAATTAATTTTATGTGATCATTCCGCTTCAAATCGTTCCGCACGCATACTCCTAGATGTTTTACAGAAGTAACTGCTACCAGTGTTTGTTCCACTATCATATAATCATACAATAAATGATCCTTCTTTCTATGTATTCGCAATACATTACATTTATCTATGTTAAGGGTCAGTTGCCACTCCCTGCACCAAGTGCCTATCCGCTGCAGATCTTCCTGCATTTCGCTGCAATTTTCTAATGCTGCAGCTTCTCTGTATACTACAGCATCATCCGCGAAAAGCCGCATGGAACTTCCGACACTATCTACTAGGTCATTTTTATATATTGTGAAAAGCAATGGTCCCATAACACTCCCCTGTGGCACGCCAGAGGTTACTTTAACGTCTGTAGACGTCTCTCCATTGATAACAACATGCTGTGTTCTGTTTGCTAAAAACTTTTCAATCCGGCCACAAAGCTGGTCTGATATTCCGTAGGCTCTTACTTTGTTTATCAGGCGACAGTGCGGAACTGTATCGAACGCCTTCCGGAAGTCAAGGAAAATAGCATCTACCTGGGAGCCTGTATCTAATATTTTCTGGGCCTCATGAACAAATAAAGCGAATTGGGTCTCACACGATCGCTGTTTCCGGAATCCATGTTGATTCCTACAGAGTAGATTCTGGGTTTCCAAAAACGACATGATACGCGAGCAAAAAACATGTTCTAAAATTCTACAACAGATCGACGTCAGAGATATAGGTCTATAGTTTTGCGCATCTGCTCGACGACCCTTCTTGAAGACTGAGACTACCTGTGCTCTTTTCCAATCATTTGGAACCTTCCGTTCCTCTAGAGACTTGGGGTACACGGCTGTTCGAAGGGGGGCATGTTCTTTTGCGTACTCTGTGTAGAATCGAATTGGTACCCCGTCAGGTCCAGTGGACTTTCCTCTGTTGAGTGATTCCAGTTGTTTTTCTATTCCTTGGACACATATTTCGATGTCAGCCATTTCTTCGTTTGTTCGAGGATTTAGAGAAGGAACTGCAGTGCGGTCTTCCTCTGTGAAACAGCTTTGGAAAAAGGTGTTTAGTATTTCCGCTTTACGCGTGTCATCCTCTGTTTCAATGCCATCATCATCCCGGAGTGTCTGGATATGCTGTTTCGAGCCACTTACTGATTTAACGTAAGACCAGAACTTCCCAGAATTTTCTGTCAAGTCGGTACATATAATTTTACTTTCGAATTCACTGAACTCTTCACGCATAGCCCTCCTTACGCTAGCTTTGACATCGTTTAGCTTCTGTTTGTCTGAGAGGTTTTGGCTGCGTTTAAACCTGGAGTGAAGCTCTCTTTACTTTCGCAGTAGTTTCCTAACTTTGTTGTTGAACCACGGTGGGTTTTTCCCGTCCCTCACAGTTTTACTCGGTACGTACCTGTCTAAAACGCATTTTACGATTGCCTTGAACTTTTTCCATGAACACTCAACATTGTCAGTGTCGGAACAGAAATTTTCGTTTTGACCTGTTAGGTAGTCTGAAATCTGCCTTCTATTACTCTTGCTAAACAGATAAACCTTCCTCCCTTTTTTTATATTCCTATTAACTTCCATATTCAGGGATTCTGCAACGGCCTTATGATAACTGATTCCCTGTTCTGCACTTACAGAGTCGAAAAGTTCAGGTCTGCTTGTTATCAGTAGGTCCAAGATGTTATCTCCACGAGTCGGTTCTCTGTTTAATTGCTCGAGGTAATTTTCGGATAGTGCACTCAGTATAATGTCACTCGATGCTCTGTCCCTACCACCCGTCCTAAACATCTGAGTGTCCCAGTCTGTATCTGGTAAATTGAAATCTCCACCTAAGACTATAACATGCTGAGAAAATTAATGTGAAATGTATTCCAAATTTTCTCTCAGTTGTTCCGCCACTAATGCTGCTGAGTCGGGAGGTCGGTAAAAGGAGCCAACTATTAACCTAGCTCGGTTGTTGAGTGTAACCTCCACCCATAATAATTCACAGGAACTATCCACTTCTACTTCACTACAGGATAAACTACTACTAACAGCGACAAACACGCCACCACCGGTTGCATGCAATCTATCCTTTCTAAACACCGTCTGTGCCTTTGTAAAAATTTCGGCAGAATTTATCTCTGGCTTCAGCCAGCTTTCTGTACCTATAACGGTTTCAGCTTCGGTGCTTTCTATCAGCGCTTGAAGTTCCGGTACTTTGCCAATGCAGCTTCGACAGTTTACAATTACAATACCGATTGCTGCTTGGTCCCCGCATGTCCTGACTTTGCCCCGCACCCTTTGACGCTGTTGCCCTTTCTGTACTTGTCCGAGGCCATCTAACCTTAAAAAAACGCGCAGTCCACGCCACACAACCCCTGCTACCCGTGTAGCCGCTTGCTGCGTGTTGTGGACTCCTGACCTATCCAGTGGAACCCGAAACCCCACCACACTATGGCGCAAGTCGAGGAATCTGCAGCCCACACGGTTGCAGAACCGTCTCAGCCTCTGATTCAGGCCCTCCGCTCGGCTCTGTACCAAAGGTCCGCAGTCAGTCCTGTCGACGATGCTGCAGATGGTGAGCTCATCCCTCAAAGGCGATTCGGCGTAGATCCCTCAGAGTGGTTGGTGGGTCACGTCGTCCATAAACAGCCCTTTCCAATCTATCCCAGGGCTCATCTCTGAAGAACACGCTGTCCGTTCTAGTCGAGCGATGTCGTTATCTTGAAGGAAGTCATTCACAAAATGTGTACGATGGGGATACGAATTGTCATCCATGAAGGCGAATGCCTCGCTAATATTCTGCCGATATGGTTGCACTACCGGTTGGAGGATGGCATTCACGTATCGTACAGCCGTTACGGCGCCTTCCATGACCACCAGCGGCATACGTCGGCCCCACCGATACCTCTAAACGTCAGAGTACCTCCAACTTGCTGCACTTGGTGGACAGTGTGTCTAAGCCATTCAGCCTGACCGGGTTGCCTCCAAACACGTCTCCGACGATTGTCTGATTGAAGGCATATGCGACACTCATCGGTGAAGAGAACACGATGCCAATCCTGGGCGGTCCATTCGGCATGTTGTTGGGACCATCTGTACCGCTCTGCATAGTGTGGTTCCAAAGATGAACATCGCCATGGACGTCGGGAGTGAAGTTGATATCCTGCAGGCTATTGCGCACAGTTTCAGTCGTAACAAGACGTCCTGTGGCTGCACGAAAAACATTATTCAACATGGTGGCGTTGCTGTCAGGGTTCCTCCGAGCCCTAATCCGTAGGTAGCGGTCATCCACTGCAGTAGTAGCCCTTGGGCGGCCAGAGCGTGACATGTCATCGTCAGTTCCTGTCTCTCTGTATCTCCTCCATGTCCGAGAAAAATCGCTTTGGTTCACTCCGAGATGCCTGGACACTTCCCTCGTTGGGAGCCTTTCCTGGCACAAAGTAACAATGCGGACGCGATCGAAGCGCGGTATTGACCGTCTAGGCATGGTTGAACTACAGACAACACAAGCTGTATACGTCATTCCTGATGGAATGAGTGGAAATGATCGGGTGTCGGACCCCCTCTGTCTAATAGGCGCTGCTCATGCATGCTTGTTTACATCTTTGGGCGGGTTTAGTGACATCTCTGAACAGTCAAAGGGACTGTGTCTGTGATACAATATCCACGGTCAACGTGTATGTTCAGGATTTCTGGGAACCGGGGGGATGCAAAACTTCTTTTGATGTGTTTGTTACACCAAAACTAACTCCCACCATCTCCTCTCTCTCTCTCTCTCTCTCTCTCTCTCTCCCTCTCTCTCTTTCCCTCTCTCTTTCTAATGCTTTGCTGAGTTTAAGAACGAGATAAATAAAGTAACATAACTATTAATAACTGGGTAGAAATGAATGAAAGTACGGGAGCATGTAACCAGAGGTCTTGCAGTCGTGCACAGTACACTTCACATGGCGTGAGGTCAGCGTGATTATGTCCGCGCCCGGTAGCTGAGAGGTCAGCGCGACAGAATGTCAATCCTAAGGGCCCGGATTCGATTCCCGCCCGGGTCTGAGACTTTCTCTGCCCAGGGACTGGGTGGTGTATTGTCCTAATCATCATCCTTTCATCCCCATCGACGCCCAAGTGGCCGAAGTGGCGTCAAATCGAAGACTTGCACCCGGCGAACGGTCTACCCCATGGGAGGCCCCAGTCACACGACATTTCCAGCGTGATTATAGCGCCAAATGGAGCTGGCTCCGCAACACGACGTAGCTGAAGGAAGGGGAAAAGGCAGTGTGTGTCAGTCATAGAGCAGCTACGGAGCACTGTCGTGGTGTTCTTCTTTAGGACATGGCCCAAGGACAACATCTGAATGACTTCACGCGGGAAAGAATGATCTGGAAACAGGAAGAAGGGCGAAGTGTGATGGGTATACTCCAGGAGTTGGGTTTTGCTCACAGCATTCAGAACCACACAGGAAATCTTGTCCGAAGGAGTGGACGTGGTCAACCTTATTCACCTACAGCAGCAGATGAACGCTGCCTTGTGCAACAAGCAATAAGAAACCCACGTCAAACATAGGGTGGAATGCTAACCACATTTAACAGGCCCGGAAGGTACGCACTCTCAGTTTTCGTTTCTTGGTAAAAATGTTTTTATCGCTGCTCTACTCTCGTCTTCTGCACCAAACATTCGACCACTTCTCTTTAAAGATGATTACCACAGTCAACTACGCATTGAATCGCTTTCAAAGACTAATTACTTTGCAAGTAACTTGCCTACTTCTGTAGAAATTTACGAGGCATAGCAATCTACCCTCATACACAATCGCTGTACACATACGGCCGCTTGTTGCAATATCAGTTTCTGGAGAAGTAGCCCTCCAAACCAAAAACACCCGAGATTCTCAGTGATTGGAGGACATCAACTTGCTGGTAAAGTGACCTTGCCGTTGTCTCAAAACTAATGGCAGCGACGGAGCTTTGCTCGTTTGCTCAAAGTGGAAGACGGTACGCTTTTATGGAGACACGCGGCAGCCCTGGTGGAGAAGTCCGTCCAGGAAATCGCTGGTGGCTTTGCAACACGTGGGGGAGGCCACGCTGCCGGGTTTATTGATCACGTGTCGGAACGTGGGTCGCTTTCATATCGAGGAGCACCTAAATGACCCTCTAAAGCTGCGAACCCCTACCCCAGCGTGGTTTGCTTAAAGCTGAGGGCGCATTCCCGTACTCTTTTGCAGAGGTCAAACGCATCCGGTTTAGCTAGAGACGGGTAGTAATGGAATAAATCACTCTACAATGTACAGCCATACCTGCAACCAAACCCACAAATACTGTAAATCATGAAAGTTCTTGGCAGATTAAAACTGCGTGCCGGACCGAGACTCAAACTCGGGACCTTTGCCTTTCGCGGGCAATTGCTACCAGGAAGTTTCATATCAGCACACACTCCGCTGCAGAGTGAAAAACTCATCCTGGAAACATCCCCCACGCTGTGGCTAAGCCATGTCTCTGCGATATCATTTCATACAGGAGTGTTCGTTCTGCAAGGTTCACAGAAGAACTTCTGTGAAGTCTGGAAAGTAGGGAGACGGGGTACTGGCAGAATTTAAGCTGTGGGTCAGATCGTTAGTCGTGCTTGGGTAGCTCACATGGTAGAGCACTAGCCCGCGAAAGGCAAAGGTCCCGAGTTCGAGTCTCGATCCGGCACACAGTTTTAATCTGCCAGGAAGTTTCATATCAGCGCACACTCCGCTGCAGAGTGAGAAACTCATTCTGGTACTATAAATCATGTCAATCAGTGTCTATGACATTATATGAGACTTCGTTTTTTGAAGCAGTCTATAGACGCCCTGTTTTATCACAAACAGCTGAATTCACCTTAACTTCAACGGACATGAAGCACTTTGTGTTCAAAAATGTGATACGAAGATCCATTTTTCAGTAACTGTAACACCTAATTTTGCAGAAAACGGTTCCATATAGCAGAGACAGTGCATTATACCAGATTTCAGTTTTTATTGAACCTGTTATACACGAAGACCTCTGTAAAAAGAAGAATTACAGTAGCATCAGAGAAAATAATAATACTTACCTTATGTATTCATTATAATAGCAAGTGATCAAAAGCAACCCAATGTCTATTGATGCCCATTAATATAGGATGTGCGTCCACCTATGCACATAAACTCTTCTGGGTACATTTGGGATGAGGTGTCTGTATATACGTCAAGGACTGGCAGCCCATTATTCCTCAAGAGCCGAAACCAGAGAACTTAGTGATGATGGACGCTGTGGTATGGAGCGAACTCGACGTTCTGAATAACCCCAAAGGTGCTCCATTGGGACCAGTTGGGGACCCTGAGCAGGCCAGTCCATTTCAGGGATGTTACTGTCCACAAACTGTTGCTACTTTACGACAGGGCACATTTTCATGCTGACACAAACGACCGTCGTCTCCGAACTGCTATTGTTCATCCACTGCACACAGTACACAAAGCTCTAAAATGTGTTCTTGTCCTTCCGTATTTGACATTTTCTTAAGCTCAGTAGGTTGTGCGCACGCCAACCACAGAAGAGACCGTCGTACCGTAACACTACCTCCCCCGTACTTCGTGGTTGGGATGGCAAGTAAAGTACCCAAGGCATTCGCCAAACCCTTTCGTCGGATCTCCACAGGGTGTAGCGTGATTCATCACACCAAATCGCTCTTCTCCAGCGATCCACTGTCCAGTGACGCCGCACTTTACACCACTTCAAACGTTGTTTACCACTGACTACGGAAATGTGTGGCTCATGAGTGGCTGCTATACGCCTGTAGCTCATTCTTCTTATCTCTCTTCGCACAATCACTGTGCTAGCTGGACTGCTAGTAGCACTTCGGAGTCACGAGTGAGACCTTCCGGTGATGTTATGTGTCTTTTTTTTACTGTCCTCCGCAATGGTCGAAATTCCCTGTCCATCAGCACGGGTCTTGGTTTAGTTGTGGTTCTTCCTTCGCGTTTCCACTTCACAGTCTGGTCACCAGTAGTCGACTTTTACAGCTTTAGAAGGGTTGAAACGTCGCTGATGGATTTGTTGCCCAGTGAGATCCAGTGATTATTCGACGTTCGAAGTCACTGAGCTCCCCTAAACGATCAATTCCACCTATTACTGCTTCTCTATTAACATTCCCCGCCTCTTTTTATACTAGCCGGTCCACCTCCCATGAGATCCAGTATTCAGTTCCCATCACACAGGGATGCCCGGTTACTTTAGATCAGATGTAGTATAGCGTAAAAATCTGTCTCTCATTTTCTAAGATATCCAGTCTTTTCAGATCGACAGTCCGGTCTCCACATTTCCTTTCCACTCGCTGGATGTGCTTGAAAAGTAAACCTCATTGAGACTCATCTTGATACAATTTAGATAACACCAAATGTTTTATCAGCTCCCCACTATACCGATCAAAATCAGATACAAAATCAGAGCTCATGTCGGACTGGAGGCTACCTGCTCAGACAGTTACCGGAACAAAACGGTACGAACAACATTTTCTTTTGTGTCTGTGTTTTCCTTCTTCTGCCGTAATGCCATAACACATGGAAATGAATCAGCAGACTCGATGCATTTGCTCACGTTAACTGCAAATCGATGGCAAAAGAAATATGAAGATAAAAATTATAAGGAATAACGCTAAATTACAAGCGTGATACTAAAGGGACTGTATTAATTCGCATCCAAATCAACCTTCGTTGTTTGTGTTCCATTATAGCCTTCTCCTGCGTCTATGCCTGTAGATGATTAGTTTCATCTTAGGTCGTTGGTGCTGTAAAAATAAAACTTTCTTCGAGTTCTTTTTTCCATTAACTTATTTTACTTATCTATGAGGAAAATAATAAGCATAATACAGTGCGTTGATGACATTCTCCAGCTTGTTGCACCATCGCTTCACCAGATGTATCGAACTGCTCCTGCGTCGATTCACCAGAACGACGTCGTAGGGGAAGAAGCACCCATCAGGCCGATGACCAGCCCAATGGAGCACGAGAGCGTATTCGGGACTCAGGAATGAGCATTCATTACACTGATGCTGTGGAATACGCCAGTCAGTACCTCTAAAGTCCAAGTTGAGACGTTATACGGCGCTGGCAGGGTCTCTGAAGGATTGACCCGACAGAAAAACCAGGGTATATGAAGTCGCCATTGTCCAATGGTGACGTCCAGCCATTCCAGTCTGTTTGATTTCCAGACTGGGAGTGTAACCGTTGGAGAAACACTATCCTGGTGGCTCACATATATACAACCAAAGTCAGATCCTCATTCTGATTATGTTCTGTAGTATCCAGGTGTGCACAGCAGGCTCAGCGACGCAGTCGTCATCCGATAGCCACAAGAAGAAGACTTCGCAGTCCGAAGTGAAGCAGCCAGCCGCCACTGACAGACTTTACTGTCAATATCTCTAGGCTTCCGCCTATGCTAAGTCCGTATGCGGTCAACTTGGATCCATCGCACCTACGAGTCTCCCACTGGATGACTACCTTCTGTTGATGGCCACTTCCTTGGTGGGTCATGGGTTCCAACTTGGCCATCAAACTGCCCGGTTACATCCTCACTAGGCGCCGGTCAGTGTCGGCCTACATTATTTGTGACCGATGCCTGGAGTGGGCACATGTCATCATTTTCAGTCATGCCGGAAGCCGCTCCGCCTGATTCAGTGCATTATATTTTGCTGCTATGTGGCGGACAAGCAGCCAGGGCTGCCTTCTTTCGTCCGTCACTGACAATACGCCACTTTCCGTCAGCTCACTACGGCTGTGCTGACACGACCATGCATCAGCAGCAGCATACACTGTCTCCCTGGCAAATAACCACTGCCACCGGTACACTCCAGCGGGCCTGACCAACTATATCGCAGAGGCTAGTGACCTCTTTCCCAGCTGCGATTCCATCTCTGTAACTCAACAAAAGACTGTCTTAATTACGGATGTTTTACTAACGATCCAACGTGTTAATCCAGCCACCACATCACTGCACCGGACGTCGTGGTGGAGGAGATGCAACACATCCTGACTTACCAGCAGCCCAATTAACTTGCCACCGCTGGGGGTCACGTCCCGACGCGTAAAATATCTATCGATTATATACACCCTCCACGTGTTCTCTCAGATCTGCCTGTGACCGAAAATGACAGTATAACAATAATAATAGGTACAGAATGAATTTTTCACTCTGCAGTGGAGTGCGCGCAGATATGAAACTATCTGGCAGATTATAAATGAGTGCCGAACCGAGACTCGAACTTCGGAACTTTGCCTTTCGCGGACGAGTTCTGTAAAGACAGAACTACCAAAGCACGACAACCTGTCCTCACAGCTTTACTTCTGCCAGTGTCTCGTCTCCTACCTTTCACATTTCACAGAAGTTCTTCTGAGAAACTTGAAGGACTAGCACTCCTGGAAGTATACTGCGGAGACATGGCTTAGCCAAAGCCTGGGGGATGTTTCCTGAATCAGTTTTTCACACGGCATCGGAGTGTGAGCTAATATGAAATAACTATAGATAATAATAGATACATGGAATCTTTTAAAAATGATCTATAAAGTACAATGACTTTTATAACAATCGATTTATTAATTTTAATCGATCTACTTTTCAGTTAATTATTGTCCTTTCTTTTGCAAGAGGACATTCTTGATTTTATTACAACAGATTTTGATTTGTGATAACTCTTAATTGTAAATACGAATCTATTCCAAATTTCAAGATAATAACCGAAAACTTCCATTTAAGTATTTAATATTATAAAAATTGACGAAAAACGCAAAAGAAAATATGAAAATTGCCAATTGACAGAACTGTCATTCAAAGTTTTACAACGTAACTCCTAAAACACATTTTCTGCAATCGGCAAATGAATTATTTCGAAACTTGCTAAGACCGACAGAAGCACACTCGTACAGGAAATATGCAATTTCTTTTGTTTCCACAACTACAAACGAATTTTTCGGGATGCCTCGAGATACCCGCCAATGGTGTTTACGTGTGCGAAAGTACAATGACAACCGACCGTGTCTTTTGGATGCCTCACTTATTTGTGAGGTAGCGTATATCAATGAAGTCTAGAGCAAAGTGAGATACGGGAGTTCGCATGGATTCATTCTTTTATTTCGTTCAGCATTACCATATTAATAAAGGTGCAGCTATCGACGTTTGTACGCTCTATACACTGAGTGAGTGAGTCGTAGCTGCCAAATCTACGTCGGCTGTACTGAGCATGTACATTGTTAATGCTCAACAGGCTACATCAAAACGCTACACACCCTGACCTCTGCAGTGTTGGTACAATGCAGGAAATGAAGACACAAGCTGTGTATTTTGAAGCATCTAAAAATGGAAGAGATTACTCAGTTGGCACGTTTTTTTTTTTTTTTTTTTTCATCATTAACACTGGTAGTGTGTGTGTGTGTGTGTGTGTGTGTGTGTGTGTATTGTGTATTGAACTAGAGACCTAGAAACGACGGAGAGGCTTTATCCCGCCGTAGCCCACAGTGGTCCAAGAACCCACAACAGGCCACAGCAGTTCACCCACCCCACACCGACACACCGAACCCAGGGTTATTGTACGGCTCGGCCCCCAGTGGTGTAGTAGAGTAATTATGGTGTATGCGTACGTGGAGACCGTGTTTGTGCAACAATCGCCGATATAGTGTATCTGAGGCGAAATAAGGGGAACCAGCTCGCATTCGCCGAGGCAGATGGAAAGCTGCTCTAAAAACCGTCCACAGACTGGCCGGCACACCGGACCTCGACACCAATTCGGCGGGCGAATTCGTGTCGGGGACCGGCACGCCTTCCCACTCGGGAAGCAGCGCGTTAGACCCTGCAGCTAGCCGGGTGGGCAACACTGATAGTACTCAGCACTGGTGCTCTCCAAGAAAACACAAGCATTTTATTCGATTTTGTGTTGACATTGTATGAGGTAGAAATGGAAAAAAATGACAGGTGGAACATACAAAGTGTATCGGCAATAATCAATGAGCTACGTGCGCCAGAATATGAATACACGCTGTATTTCCAATTCCGGCGGATGTCAAAGTATTCAGTAGTGAGATTAGGTTAAATAGCAGCGAAGATACGGAGTAGGTTTTACGAGCAGGTAAGATGCTACAAATGTAACAGGGTAGTCGTATCTGTACGTGGTGATCAAGAAGTTTCCGTTCGAAGGCCATACAGTCCATAATCTGTACGCCAATCAGGCAAAATCGCCGTGAGCACTGAGACAACCATCCCACAGATGGCACTAGGTTGGAGATGACCGTTTGGTAGAACACGGTGTCCTGCTGCGCGAAGAAGTGCATAACTGCCTGCTGCACATCCTCATTAATCATTTTAAATGTGTGTTGTTTCTCTTAGAGGCCCATGTGTTTAGATTATTATGAAACTGTATTTTTTAAAACTTTTCTCCCGTTTTAAACCCTCATGTGTTAAAGTGCCTTTTTTTTTAGATTAGTGAGCTGAAATTTAAAACTTGTATTGTTTAAAGATTAAGCTTCACAAGACCTTGGAAAATCTTTTCTGCAATCCTTTTCTGCTGTTGTCAAATTGTGACTGTGTGGTTTTAAATTTTATCTTGTGTGTGTTTTAGATTGCCTAGTCTGAGATGAATGAAGGGGCCCAGCGATGTCTGGCCTAACTCAAGCTGTTGACCTTCTGTAAACGGCCGATAATTAATCAAATGTATTTGTTTTCATCTCCTTAACTTTTGATTCAATTGTCTTAATGCTTTCATTCTCTAAATTCTATTAATTTTTATTGTCTGATTTGTTTTATGGTGGCTCTTATAACGCCTATTTGGTATTGTTTATTTTTTTCAATATTGCTTAACCGCCGCTTAGGCCAGTAAATGTTATGAGAAAAACCTTGGTTCTCTGTGGGCATGTTGGCTCCAGTTCCTTACCTCTTCCAGCTCAGTGCCGTCTACCATTTCGAACCCTCACATCATGTTTTGACACTGTGGGTAAATCTTCTGTCTCTGAATGGTGGAAAAACGAAAGGTTTCAATTTTCGTCCAAAAGTAGATCAAAATGTAACAATATCGTCCCTCTGCGAAGGTTAAAAAACACGCGAACTAAGATCGCGCGGCAATTGTAAAATAATGAGAACATGCTCATAAGTTCCCCGCAGGTTATTCTACGCGGTCAAATGCCAATATCTAAACTTCAAATTAGTCCCTTAGAGATGCAGGTAAGATCACGTATATCCTTTTACTGCTGGTGGAATCAGCCAATGGTTCTCCTCGCAAACAGACTTTGCATACAAACCAGGGGGACATTCTGGTTATGGGATGTGTAGCCAGGGCATGGGAGTGATTTATGCCGCAGTTAGAGCGACTTCTTAATGAGTAGTGGCGCTGTTACGCGCGGCCGCACGGTGGAAACAAGACCCGCAAGGCCGACCAAGCTCCGATACGGCCAGAGATATAGTCCAGTCCGCAGCTGGCAGCAGCGGCCTATTTGCGAGAACGCAGAGTGGCAGTCGTTGCTGAGATCAAGCTACTCAAACGAAGGACAATGAATAAGAACACAGAAAACTGCACCTTTGTAGTTTAGCGATGCCGTTTAGAAACATCGGAATTTGCTACACATAACGATGAAGGCAATAAGCTCTTCGTTGTGGTGCAACCCTTTCCATTTACCATTGTATTAAAAATGTATTTGCCAACGTCAGGCAAAGCAAAAATTTATATGCCGTTTTTCTTACGCTGCGTGATCATACTGAAACAAGGATTGAAAGAAAAGTGACACATATTGTAGGAGAGGAAGAAAAAGTCCCATAAAAGAATGACTGTCTCCACGGCAACTCGCATGGGTTCGGAAACTATTGATCATGTGAAATCCAAGTTGCATTTTTCTCCTATGACGTCCCGAAAGACATGGATGAAACCGGTCAGTCAGATGCAGTATTTCTTGACTCCAGAAAAGCATTTGACTCAATACCACCCATACTGTCATTGTCGAAAATACGATCGTGTGGGGTATCAGTCTAAATCTTGATTGACCATTTATTTGTAGGGAGGACGCAGCATATTATCTTGGATGGGCTGTCATCCACAGATGTAGAAGTACCTTCGTGTGTGACCCAAAGAACTGCGTTGGGACTCTAGCTGTTCAAGTTGTATATTACCAACTTGGAACTTAATATTAACTTCATTCTTTATGAATGGATACCTAAGCGGTGTACAGAGAAAAAAACTTTTAAAGAAACAGACTACTGCATAATAGGTATAAAACAAAGCATAGGATTATAGATAGAGATACGCTAAATGAAATTCGTTTGGTTGTCAAGAGGACAATGCATGAAGCCTTCAGCCATTACCGTAGCAGAATATTATCGGAAGATCTCCCACTACAGCAAAAGAAATTTTGGTTTCGTGTTAAGGTGTTTAGTGGTACTACCGACAGTGTCCAGAGACTTATGGACGATCCAGGGACTGAAATTGAAGGTAGCCAAGCAAAAGCAGAACTCCTTAAATCTGGTTTCAAAGGTTCCTTTACACAGGAAAATCCAGGAGTACAACCCCAATTCACCACTGGTAAGATGGCTGATACAGATTATGGCGACAGTGGTGTTGAGGAACTAGTGAAATCGCTACAATCTAGTTTCAGAGCCCTATTGGAGTACCTATTAGATTCTGTATGGAATTTGCAGCTGAGTTTATCCATACTGTGCCGTCGATCCCTCGAACCAAAACCGTATCCCACAGCTAGAAGAAAGTACGTGTTTACAAGAAGGGTTTCAGAAGTAATCCACAAACCTAACATTCAGTACACTTGACGTCGATTTCTTGTAGAATCTTAGAACGTGAGGACAGACCCAAACTTCTCCGAGGAAGCATACGTAATACCATTCAGGAGCTAACTTTAAGTCATGAATCTAAGAACATGCTATAACCGCCCATGTATCACTCCCTTAAGGATCTCGAAGACAATATCGGACTAATTACAAAGCGCGTAGAAGCGTTTTAGCGATCATTCTATCCGAGCTCATTATATGAATGGAACGGGAAGGCCCTAACAACTCATAAAATGCGAAGTACCCTTTACCATACACTTCAAAGTGGACTTCAGAGTTTGTATGTTGTTGTAGATGTAGTATGACGACGTTCATCCCTCAGGTTGGAGGAATTTCTCGGAAACACAATTCAAGTTTTTATTTCCTCTTCTAGAATATACCAAAGGTATGATAATCCCTGCGACCTGGAACGCCAAAACTGGGAGGTTACTGCTTGCCGTTGAAAGGATTCTGTACTCTATTTCATCTCCTCTCCTATCATCATCTGCCCCATCCAGTTACCAGCAAAAAAATTGAACCTTCACAAATTTATCCCTCTCTGAGCCTGTGGCCTTCATTGATGCGCGAGTGCTTGCTTCATGTTAGTAAAGTCATATGTGGTGATCGTTTCCACTGTAGCTCTAAAGCATTGCTATACCGTCTATAGGTCGTTTAATGCCTCGACGCAGATAACATCCTCGTGTTATTTTCGTTGCAGTTTCTTCGAGTCAGTCGTATCCATGTCTGTTGCATGTACAATTTGGATTTGCAATAACAAATGTATTAATTCAAAATGAAATTTTCACTCTGCGGTAGAGCGTGTGCTGTTTTGAAACTCCCTCGCAGATTAAAACTATGTACTGGACCTGCACACGAACCTGGAATCTTGCCAATCGTCTGCAGTGCTCTTACCAACTGAGCATTCCGGCCGCGGCTCACGACCCACCTTCACAGCTTGACTTATGGGAGTACCTCCTATACTCCAAACCTCCATATCTCGCGGGGCTAGCAATCTGGAAGAAAGGCGATTACGAAGAAATGGCTTAGTCACAGTCAAGGAAATTGTTCCAGAATGAATATTTCACTCTGTAGATGTAAATGTAGATGTAGATGTAGATACAGAACCGGAGTTGGCGCTGTTTTGAAACGTCGTGGCATATTAATACTACTTGTCGGGCTGCAATTCAAAACTCGTACCTTGTCGTCTTGTATACAATTTTAATCTGTCAAGAACCTCCAGTCTGCACATTCAGTATTTGCCTCTCTGTTTTCTACCCTCCTTCAGTGGTCATCTATCCACTATATATTTATTTATTGTAGCGTGTTGTATCTCCGCAACTTACGCATGTGGCATAAGCGAAGGGCAGCGTAGCCAAGTACACAGCCTGACTAAAAGTGAAGCACCGAGATGACATGGTCTGATACCAACGTAACTTCTTATACGTACACACCATCGGTGGATATGTCAATGCAGTTCTCTGTATAGGTAGATAGAACACAGTATTTGATATAATTTGAAAGGGGCCTCATTATAGGCCTTTATTTGGTCGAATCATGTGCTACCCAGATTATTGGGGTACTCGAATGTGACAGTTGCCCAATGTTGGACTGCATGGGAACTCGAGGCAGCCAGTTTCTTGGCGGAGATACCTATCGACCACGTCTGACCACCAGGAAGGAGGGTCGCCGTATTGGGGCACAAAGCTCATCATAACTATTTCTCATCTCTGCCTGCTATCCGAGAACAAGTAATGGAGTCCTTACAACGTTCTGTGTCCATTGGCTGGAGACTAGCAGCAGCCAGTCTAGAGAGTTACTGTCCATTGCGTGGTCTGACATTAACACCACAAAGTAAACGCCTGGGTTTGCGTTGGGTTCAGCGATAAATTGCCATTCTGCGCGAACCTGGGTGACTATCGTGGGCGTGTATGGTGGTGGCGTGGTCACAGCTACCATTCTTCCAATGTTTTGAAGAGGGACAGTAGTATTACTCCTGGCATCATGATGTGGGGAGCCTTCGGGTATGACTTCAGGACAGGCTGATCCGCATTGCGATAACTCTGACGGCACAGCGGTACGTCACATTCTACATATTACGGAATTCTAGCTCAAAGACCCTAAATACCACTGCATGAAATGACAACCTAACCGTAATTATATGCATTTCACTGTGCCAGGTGGGAAATTTTACGTAGGTCGGACAATCAGGTGAGGTGCACAGGCGATGCGAAGCTACAGCACAGCCCTGCATCACCACAGGACACAGCATTAAATATTACAGTACCAATGTGTTAAAACGGCAACAACTTAAGTGGAACTGCAGTCTAAGGCAATCGTCGAAGATGACGAAGTTATCTGTTTTCTGCTGCTGGGGACCAGCTCAACGCAGAATACCCGCTGGAAGATGAGTTCTCACTACGGCAACTAAACACACGACATAACAGCGTGACGATACGAGTCCTCCGCTCCAGCATAGCCTAAAACGGTAAAGAATCACCTCAACTATGACTGCACTATGTGCATCGCCAAGAGGTTAAAACGGTGCACCGTACCGATTGTACGTTGCCTACCTAATGACTTCCAGGGGTAACAGAAGTTTCTCCTTCTACATAAATAAAAATTAATGTTTCTTTGTGTTTTTGCCTCCTGTTTGTTTGCTAAACCATTCATCTGATCGTGATGAAACTTTGGTGAATTGTTCTACATTCGCCCGCGAAGGTTCCTTGCGCGTCCCCCCAAAACAGAGTACGACACATAGTTCAGGAGATACTCTACTGGCCATTAAAATTGCTACACCACGACGATAACGTGCTACAGACGCGAAATTTAACCGACAGGAAGAAGATGCTGTGATATGCAGATTATTAGCTTTTCAGAGCATTCACACAAGGATGGACCCGGTAGCGACACCTACATCTTGCTAACACGAGGAAAGTTTCCAATCGATTTCTCATACACAAACAGCAGTTGACCGGCGTTGCCTGGCGAAATGTTGTTGTGATGCCTCGTGTAGGGAGGAGAAATACGTACCATCATGTTTCCGACTTTGATAAAGGTCGGATGTAGCCTAACGCGATTGCGGTTTATCGTATCGCGACATTGCTGCTCGCGTTGGTCGAGATCCAATGACTGTTAGCAGAATATGGAATCGGTGGGTTCAGGAGGGTAATACGGAGCGCCGTACTGGATGACAACGGCCTCGTATCACTAGTAGTCGAGATGACAGTCATCTTATCCGCATGGCTGCAACGGATCGTGCAGCCAAGTCTTGATCCGTGAGTCAACAGATGAGAAAGTTTGCAAGACAACAACTATCTAACGAACAGTTCGACGACGTTAGCAGCAGCATGGACTATCAGCTCGGAGACCATGGCTGCGGTTACCCTTGACGCTGCATCACAGACAGGAGCGCCGGATATGGTTTAGTCAACGACGAACCTGGGTGCACGAATAGCAAAACGTCATTTTTTCGGTTGAATCCAGGTTCTGTTTACAGCATCATGATGGTCGCATCCGTATTTGGCGACATCGCGGTGAACGCACATTTGAAGCGTGTATTCCTCATCGCCATACTGGCGTATCACCCGGCGTGATGGTATGGGGTGCCATTGGTTACACGTCTTGGTCACCTCTTGTTGGCATTGTCGGCACTTTTAACAGTGGACGCTACATTTCAGATGTGTTATGACCTGTGGCTCTGCTCTTCATTCGATCCCTGCGAAACCGTACATTTCAGCAGGATAATGCACGACCGTACGGGCCTTTCAGGATAGAGAAAATGTTCGACTGCTGCCCTGGCCAGCACATTCTCCAGGTCTCTCAGCAACTGAAAACGTCTGGCCAATGGTGGCCGAGCAACTGGCTCGTCACAATACGCCAGTCACTACTCTTGATGAACTGTGGTATCGTGTTGAAGCTGGATGGGCAGGTGTACCTGCACACGCCATCGAAGCTCTGTTTGACTCAATGCCCAGGCGTTTCAAGGCCGTTATTACGGCCAGAGGTGGTTGTTCTGGGTACTGATTTCTCAGGATCTATGCACCCAAATTGCGTGAAAATGTAAGCACGTGTCAGTTTTAGTATAATATATTTGTCCAATGAATACCCGTTTATCATCTGCATTTCTTCTTGGTGTAGCAATGTTAATGGCCAGTAGTGAACAAAATTATAAATGAGATGCCACGGCGAAAAAATACCCTGATTTACGCATCTACTATTTGAGAATCAGAGCACTTAGCGACTGGCAACAAACTTTACGTACTTTATACTCAGTGCCTGTGTTATTCAGAACGGGCATTGAGGCGACTATAGCCGTTATCAAATACATGAAATGTATTCACAGCTGTGAATATGGACAACCATCAGTTGTAGAATGAAATGAGGACAATGAAAATTTGTGTCTGACCTGAACTCGAAACTGGATTTCCCGCCTGTCGCGAGCGGTCGCCTTATCTTTTGGCAATCCGTGAACGACTCACGGCCGACTTCTGTATGTCGACAAACATGCGTCTACGACCTGAACTCGTACATCCATTACGTATATTCCCGTACATGTGAGACGTTTTATTTGAAAGTCTCTTACGGTGTCGGCGGATTAATGCATGCCCAAAGGAACTTTGCTTCGTAATTCAGAATAACACAGGCATTGCAATATCGTATCCGCATACAAAATGGTGAAAGAAAAAAGATTATCGCTTACTCTATTTTCCCTGTACATGTCGTAAAACTGCCGCATCAGGTATGAAGTTTTAATGTATTACTTCGTTACTGCTAACTCTATTCGTAACGTATTCTGTATACATTATCCACACACGAGTATACCACTAAATGTGCCATCGAATTTGTATAACTGTACGACACTGAGTTCAGGGGATACGATGCCATAAACAATGAGAATCTGCCTCATCCTGCACGAAGTTTAGTTTTATTGTTCTAGATCGGCCAAACGCTTTACGTTATGGTGGCGTAATTGATTCGGCAATAAAATAGCTGTTATATGATCACAATTATAAATTCCCAATCAGCACCACTTGATATGCCTGACGTTTGTCAGCAAATACTACAAATACCGAGTTTGAAGTGAATATGTGGACGGACTGTTACAGAAGAGACGGACAGGAACAAATTGGATGATGGGATTCGAATACATGCATACCCGAGCAACGCTGAATATTCAGTTAGTTTTCAATATTTCACGTAATTATTGACCGTAATTAAAAATTTGACATATTGTTATAATCCACTCATTAGGAGGTAGAATTTAATGTTAAAGGTTTAAAAAGCAGCTAAAGTACTAACCTCACAAGTGTTGTATATAAACTGACGGAAAAAAATCCCAACACTAATAAGGAGTTGTATGACGCAAACGAAAGTTGGTAGGCGTGTTTCTACACCTGAAAGATAATGTTTAATCAAATTTCGCGCCAGCCGCATAAGAGCATTACAAGGCTGCAAATCAGGTTTGCTTCAAATACACGCTGTAACGGGCATGAGCGTTAGTTACCTTAGAGTTTGGACGTCATGAGCCTTTAAAGCAGCAAAGACTCCATTATCAATACCTCACTGAGTTTGAAAGAGATCGTATAATACGGCTATTATAGAAAGACCTGGCAGAAAAATTGCCATTGTACACGGCTGCTGGCAGTGGTGGTCAGGCCGGCCGAAGTGGCCGAGCGGTTCTAGGCGCTACAGTCTGGAACCGCGCGACCACTGCGGTCGCAGGTTCGAATCCTGCCGCGGGCATGGATGTGTGTGATGTCCTTAGGTTAGTTAGTTTTAAGTAGTTCTAGGGGGACTGATGACCTCACATGTAAGTCCCATAGTGCTCAGAGCCATTTGAACCATTTAGGGCTAGTCACGAGAACGTACGGCCGCAAGAGACCTGGCTCCGGATAGCCACGTAGACTCCCAGATGATGATGATGATGATGATGATGATGATGATGATTGGTTTGTGGGGCGCTCAACTACGCGGTTATCAGCGCCCGTATAAGTTCCCAACCATTGCTCAGTCCAATCTCGCCACTTTCATGAATGATGATGAAATGATGAGGACAACAGAAACACCCAGTCATCTCGAGGCAGGTGAAAATCCCAGACCCCACCGTAAATCGAGCTCGGGACGCCGTGTAGACTCCCAGAGGGAAGACCTTCGTGTTCGGCGTATAGACCTGGCGCACCATTCTGCACCTGCAGCAGCAATTTGAGCAACAGTTGACACCACAGCGACACAACGAATTGTTGCAAATCTGGTACTTCAAGGACAGCTCCGAGCCAGACGCCCTGCAATATGTATTCCACTCACCAAAAACAACCACAATTTACAACTTCATTGGTGTGAAGCGAGATTTCGTTGGAGGGCAGCGTGTAGGTCTGTTATGTTTCCTAATGATGGCTGGTTCTGCCTCGGTACCAGTGATGGCCATGTGTTGATTAGAAGGAGCCTAGCTGAAGACCTGCAACCAGTCTGTCTGCGTGGTAGACACACTGGAGTTATGGTCTGGGGTGCGTCTTGGTATGACGGGAGGAGCCCTCTTGTGGCTATCATACACAACCTGACTGCGAAATTGTGCATTTGTCTGCCAATTTGACCTACTGTACTGTCATTTACGAACTGTATTGCAGGGAGTGCTTTCCAACAGGATAACGCCCACCCACATATCGATGTTGTAACCCAAGATGCTCTGCATAGTATCGACATGTTTCTTGACCTACTCGATCACCAGATAGATCTGTTTCCAATCGAGCATAAATGTGACATCATTAGACGACAACTCCAGCGTCATCCACAACGAGCGCTACCCGTCCCTGTACTGACAGACCAAGTGAAACAGGCTTTGTACCCCATCCCACAAACTGCCATCCGGCACCTATACAACACAATGCACGCAAGTTTGTATGCTTGCGTTCAATATTCTGGCTGTTACACCGGTTATTAACGTACCAGTATTTCACATTTGCAACGGCCTATCTCACGCTAATCTTGCATGCTGATCTTGCAATGGTAATCACATAAATACGTTACCTGGGCAAATGTATTCCCGAAATTTCATTACTCTACACTAATTACTTTTTGGTGTTGCGATTATTTTCCGTTAGTGTATGTGTTAAGGCAGTGTAACCCACAGCACATAAATTACCAAGACCATATTCATCCAGTATTTGAGAAAGAGAGCGCTTAGCATAATCCAAAAATCTTTACACATAATTTCAAGCCTTTACAAAACGTTTTTTCACTGATATCCACCACAAAATAATGAAAGGAATAAAGTAACTACTTATTGCCTTTTCGCTGTACATGCAGTAAAACTTCATTATCAGGTAAACTTCCTTACTACTGACTCCATTTGATATGCATTTTGCAGACAGTATTCACACAGAACACTGAATTTACCAGCAAAGTTTTGCCATTGTTTCACACATAGTTCAGAAAATATTATGTCACAAGCATTCAGATGCTTGAAAAATTAGCTTTTCTTAAAACGCAGGGCAAATTTCCCAGACTGTACTCACACAGTGTGTGACTTAATGACCTTCGACAAAATGTAAACGTAATTTCAAATCTTTTCCAAACATTATCCGGCTGTTTAATACATGGTTGTTCGATTTTTTAAAGAATCGGAGGTGGAGCGGAGAGGGGGCTGTTATCGGTTAAATGTATATGCACTGAAGGGTATTGCAGCCACGCAGCAATAAACGCAAAGTGTTTTAAAACCAATACTTACTGTACTGCTGACGTGCCGAAATCAGGCTTTGCCTGAAAACTCAGGTTATTTGATTTTACTGGTAATGACTACAATTCATCATAGGAATAGCGGCAGCTTCCTATCAAGCAGTTCATAAACGCCGGCCGGGGTCGTCGTGCGGTCCTAGGCGCTACAGTCTGGAACCGTGTGACCGCTACTGTCGCAGGTTCGAATCCTGCCTCGGGCATGGATGTGTGTGATGTCCTTAGGTTAGTTAGGTTTAATTAGTTCTAAGTTCTAGGGGACTGATTACCACAGCAGTTAAGTCCCATAGCGCTCAGAGCCATTTGAACCAAGTTCATGAACTGTACTTTATTAGCACATAGCATGTTATGGCTACTGGAAAATTATTGAAAATATTTGCTTCTTTATAACGAACTCCTTTCTGGACCAAAGGAAGTGACATTAAATTTTTATGTAGGTTATTCAAAAGTTTTAATATTGATTCCACGAAGAACAATATATTATTATTGCCAAATTTCACTAAGGAATGAATGTACTATACGCAGTGGGTAATATCTGCAGGAGGTCGTTTTATTTACGCCACAAATAATTTCTGTTACGCACTTTTGGATTCGGAAGACATGGAAATTATTTTCCAATTTCGCAAAAATGTCATTAAATGCTCGTCCAGCGTACGATGTATATTTGGTGAGCGCTGTCTCGTAGAATGCATTCGTTGTGTTGTTCCAACACCATCATTCCCCCCCCCCTCCCACCCCCCCCCACCCCCCCCCCCCCCACCCCCCCCCCACACACACACACACACACACTGCTCGTGAAACTCAACGTTCTCTGCAAGACATGCAGCAATTTCCCTGTCCAGCACGATCTCCAGACTTTCTCCAATCGACCACATGTGTGATATGATGGGACGGGAAGTGACTCGTGTACCAACAACCCTTACAGAACTACGCGAACAGGTCGAGCAGGCGTGCCTTAACATACCCTACGGCAGTGTTCGCCATCTGTACGACGGACCGGATGACAGAGTCAGCGACTGCATTGTCATCTATGGAGGCTACACCAGTACTAATATGGGTGTGTCAGCATGGGTCTATACCTGGTACCTCAGGACCGCTTGTGCTATTGATCTGCAGAAGTAACAATTTGATGTACTGCATATGCACTGTTGCAACAACAAATCTTGAGTGAATTGGAAACCTCTAAAAGAGTGCTTTAAATTTTTTTCCGGCAGCATCCGTCAAAGAAAACGTTAGGCATAAGTTAAAGTTTGACAATATCGAAATATTTCCAACAAAAGATATTTGTAGCACGTTTTTGCACAAATGTTGTAAAGAGGATCAACTATATCACACTGAGCCAGTAGTGACTGGGAAGCAGTCACTCCTTACTTTGCTATCAACAACAGGACAGATACGTATACAACTGACGTTATAGGAAGTTTGCGCTACTTCCGAACATAAAGTTTAGTGGTTTCGATGTGGTGTTTAGTTGTGTGGTATTGTTTGACACAGCACAACACTAATTTCTAATGTTTATGTTTATTGTAGATGAACGTCTACATCTTATGACAAACATAAAAAAACACATTCCCAGTGGCTGACCGGTTGTCCATTCTCATTGTCTATTGTAACTTCTTGGGCAGTGATTTCTTTCTCCACCATCTGTGACTAATTTAGTTATTGGATAATGGTGGAAAGTTACTCGAGGAAATAATGGATGCGTTAGTAATATAAGCGCATAGTGTCGCGTAACCAGACTTTGTTCCAATTCATTACTTGAGGGTATGTGACAGCATCACGAGATCGTATAACAATTGATGTTACGGCTAGTATGACAGGAAGTGTTTTTCACGACGCTACAATATTAATTGACACGCCACCAATTTTAGAAAACTAGTAGCCACACCCCTGATTCTTTAAAGAATGCAACTTCGTTTTAAGAACAGCTAGTTTTTCACATAAATCATTGTTTATGACGTCGTATCTCCTAAGGTATTTGTTGTACAACGACATAAAACTTCAGTTATATTCAGTGCTATATGTGGCTACTGTCTGGAAAATGTGTTGCGAATAGAATTACAGTAAAAGAGAAATAAGTTAATGCCACAAGCTTCATGATGACGTTGTACTGCATGAATAGTGAAATCGGAGAGTGCTATAAACGTTGTTACTTTCATTTTTTTTATGAGGGTGTCAGCGAGGAAAAGTTTAGAAAATGTTTGAAATAATGTGTACATTTTTCTGGAAATAGCTGAGTTCTCTCGTTCTCAAATAATGGGTGAATGTAGTGTGGGTAATTCCCACACCATGAGCTACATCGCCTAAAGACATACTCTGATCAACCGGAACTTTATGACCACCGACCTACTATAGATATAAATCCTTCCAGGCGATAGCAGCATCACCTGATGAGGAACGTCTGCTCGACGGACGCACACACGGTACCTATAGTACCAGTGAACGTGCTGCCCATGTGTAGAAAGGGGATGGTGCGCGATCTACCTGAGTTTGACCGAGGGGAGACTGTGATGGAGCGGAAGCTCGGCACGAGCATTTCGAAAAGTGCACGACTTGTCGGGAGGTCGAGGAGTTTTTTGGTGACTGTTTTGAAAGCGTGGCGAAATCAAGGTGAAACCAAGCCCAGACGTCGTGGGATTGGGCGGTCACTCCTCTTACAGATGTCGGACATCTTGGACTATGGAGACTGGTAAAACAGGTCAGGCGGCAAACTGTGGCGGAACTAACTTCTGACTTCAATTCTGGGCAGAGTACAAGGGTGGCTGAACACTCAGTGCACCGAACAATCCTAACGATGAGCCTCGGCAGCTGCCGATCCACACATGTGCCAATGTTAACACCACGACATTGGAAACTGCGACAGAAGTGGGCACGTGACCGTCGGCACTGCACGTTGGCGCAGTGGCAGAGCGTTGCATGGTCTGATGAATCCCGGTACATTCTTCATTCCGCCGATGGGAGGGCGCGAATGCGTTGTCTTCCAGGTGAACAGCTCCTTGACACCTGTGCTGCAGGCCGGAGACAAGATGGCGGCGGCTCCATCATGGCCTGTGGAAAATTCAGTGGGCATCCATGGGTCCAGTGGAACTGACGGCCAAAGAGGATCCTACGCTGGTTGTAGACCACGGTGCCAATTTCCCCCAGCGACCAACCTATGCCACATTGCTTGCATGCCACGACGCGTCTCCGCTGTTATTCGTGCCAAAAGTGGACGTACCGGCTATTAGGTAGGTGTTCTCATAATGTTATAATATTCTGGTTGATAAGTGTATACCCTCACACAGTTTTTGTTGTGGTCCTCTGTCCTAAGACCGATTTGATGCAGCTTTCCACGCTACTCTGCCCTGTGCAAGCCACTTGATCTCCAAATAACGACTGCAACCTGCATCCTTTTGAACCTGCTTACTGTATTCATTTCTTGGTGTACCTCTACAATTTTAACCCTCCCCCCCTCTTCCACACACCACATACACGCTGCACTCCAGAACTAAACTGGCGACCCCTTGACATCTCCGAATATGTCATATCTACCGATCTCTTCTTTTGGCCAAGCAATACCAGAAATTTCTTTTCTCTCTAGTTCTGTTCACTGCCTCCTCAATGGTTATACTTTATGAACTACCACTCTAATCTTAAGTATTCTTGTGTAGCACCACATTTCAAAACCTTATATTTTCGTCCTGTCTTAACTGTTTAATGCCTACATTTCACTTTCAACAAGGCTACACTCCAGACAAATACTTTCAGAATAGACTTTGTAACACATAAACCTACATTTGACGTTAAAAAAATTTCTCTTCTTTAGGTACACAGTAACTAACTTTAATACTTGATTTCTTTTTTTAAATCTGTAATGCGTCTTAACGGAAAGATTCTTACATTGTAAATGTTTAATTTCGGTCAATAACTGAATGAAATACTGAAAAATCATCATTTTTTTTCCAAGTGGAAGCCGTTAGGCAGGTACTGGAGGACTGGGTGACCGCTTTAGACTTTTATCAATGTAGGTTACGGCGAGGCCACATACCGTAAAGAAGTTTATTGAATTCCATGTACCAGTGAAACCATTCCGATCTACGTGTATCTATTTATGTAGATTTGTCAACAGTAATATCGCTGGCACACACTCCATGCTTGATCGAAGCCGCACGACAAGCTAGATTTCGTCCAGTTCTATAAGGAATATGATTTCCATGGTGCGCGTGACTATCAGTGACCATGCTTACGGACAAACGAGCATTCATGGCACAGAGCAGCGCCTCTGTCGCAGACCAGTTCGACCTCAGTTCGGATTAAAATTAAAAATGGAAACAAAGGCCAGTGACAGTTCGGTTCGCGCAGCTGACGGATACGGCATCACTTGATTGATGGCGAGTATGTTAATGGCCTGTACCCCTTTGACCTTTTAAAACGCTGCACGGAGATGCAATGGACGTAAGCAGTGAACCTTGTTGGGGAGTAATGTCATTTACCTGGCTTAGTGAGAGCAATGTGTAGGCCCAGAACCAAAAAGATTTTTCCTTTATTTCGACGAGTTGCTCGTGTTCACCAGACCCGATGTATTTGAATTCCACATCAGAGAAAATATTTCCCCTTTCGTGTTACCAAGAAGCTCATACCAGAAGCGCTCGACAAATAAAATGGTTTTTGAAATATATTTATAACTGAGGCGTCTTTCTGAATTTAGCCGCATTAGGTATTGGTAATACACGGAAGTTGTGCTGGACTGGGACACGAACATGGATTTCCCGTTTATCGTTTAACTACCGCCACTAAATTTCGTAAATATAGTACAGGTGCAGAACTGTCGCCAATGTCTGTTTCTTCCGACAGTGTAATATGTAAAGTTGTTGCCTGTAATCACAAAAGTTGTAGTTTTTCGATTTTTTATTTCTTTTTTTTTTAGATCACGTTTCACGATTCCTTAACCAAAATTCAAATAAAAAGCACAGTTACTTCTAAAAGAGGATTGTGTACAAGACGTACAAAACTGTGGACCAGTCTCACTAAGAACTAGTCGACCCAAAATTTTTGGAAGAGTCATGATTCAGACGTTTTGAATTAATATAAAATAGTAGTTAATGCTAAAATAGTTTCAGGACAAACAGTTCTACTGGCTCAGCTGTCTCTGACTTCTTGAAGCACTTCATGAAGTTTATAGACCAAGTTGAATTAAACCGTAATCTTTTTCTAGACCTGTCTAAACACTTAATCATGAATTCTTACAAAGTAAATTATACAAATATTCATTGAGTTGCCCAGAACAGTGTAAGTGATAACTTTCTAGAACGAAACAGCAGGTAGAAGTATGTTATTAAAATCTCTTTGTCCACCTCGTCGTCCCTCCTATCTCTCTCCATGTCCTCCTTTAAAGCCTCTCTGTCAATCTCTTCCTTCCCCTTCTCTCTGTCCATCTCTTCCTCCCTTCTCCCTGTCTATCTCCTCCTACCCCACTTTCTCTCCAGCTCCTCTTCCCCTGCTCTGTCTGTCCATCTCTCCTCTCACCTCTCTCTCTCCATCTCCCCTTGTATGATAGAATCTCACAGAAGTAAATAGATTTTCTTTCACTTTTGACTCCTTCCTCCAGACGATATTCACCTACCTGGGCAGTATTTACTATGGTTCCGATTCTGTTGCATCTCGTTCCGAATACGAGCAAATAAAATCAATAAAGCAGACATACCCCTCCGGAAAATATCGTGCAGAGGAAAAACACAGGGACTTGTTTTTCTCATGCTAGCGATTTCCGACACATGCTCTGCTTTTGTTTTCGCTAGCGGCGTGTTTGTCAGTATATCTCCCTCCCCGACCGTGCCTTCCGCTGGTTGCCGATAACTTTGCTTGTTTTGCTGCGGAGCACCTTTACCGATCGTTGAAGGCACGAGTTACATCTTGACGTTGGAATATACTTTGTGACCTTAATCTGCTATGAACTTCATTTATTTTCAGTGTATGCCAAGCATCTGATGCACCTAAAAAAGTGAGGAAGAGAGAGAAAGTAGTTCTGCCTCATTACACCATCCGCCAGAATTAATGATAAAACAAATGTACAGGTTGTTTCATAAACACTGCATCTGGTCTTGCTGAGGGACCAGTACCCCTGCAGCAATCAGCGATCACCGCATGGCGCTCCGGCCCGTTCCAGGGACTGTATCGAAGATCACAATTGCGACGAGAATAAACAAGGCGAGGTAGAGGCGACCTTCTAAAGAAGTCCGAGACAATCACTGTGCCATTTATCACTCCAGACTGGTGTGTCCAGATAGCATCTGTTCACAGACACATGCACGAATTCAGTCTGAAACATTACAGAGCAATTATAACATTTATAATCTAAAATAGCAACCATACACGAGTATGGATGAAGAAAATTTATTTAAATAAAACGATTATCGGTTTCGTATTTATTACAAATCCATCCTTAGATGGCTGTTATAGATTTTCTTGCTTTCCCACCAGGGCCTCATTTTGCACCCGTTAAAGGTTTTGTGCGTTAAGATAAACAAAAAGATTTTCGTTTAACATCTTGTTTAGCCGCTGGTCAACAGCATGTACGAATTTTACAGAATGCATTACACTGTGCTGTCTGTGATAATGACATTTGTTCTGCTGCTGGTTTCGGCCTTAAACCATCTTCAACGGTAGAAAACTTATCGTACATTTAACACATGTCATACATGTTTTGATAAACGTTACTTCTGAAAACCATAATTGCCAAAATAAATGGAAAATTACTCACAAAAGGACAACATCGCAAAGGACAACATGTTGTCCTTTTGCGCCATCGTAGCCAGCCGGTGTTGCCGAGCGGTTCTAGGCACTATAGTCTGGAACGCGCGACCGCTACGGTCGCAGGTTCGAATCCTGCCTCGGGCTTGGATGTGTTTCATGTCCTTAGGTTAGTTACGTTTAAGTAGTTCTAAGTTCTAGGGCACAGATGACCTCAGATGTTAAGTCCCATAGTGCTCAGAGCCATCTGAACCATTTTTGAGCCTTCGTATTGTAATCTTGCTACGATTTTCCAATTATATTGGCGATTATGATTTTCAGAAGTAACGTGTGTCATAGCATGTATGACATGTGTTAAATCTGCGATAAGTTTTCTGCCGTTGAAGATGGTTTAAGACCGAAACAGGTAGTAGAATAAATATGATTATCACAGACTGCACAGTCCATTGCAACTCATATAATTTTTCATTTAAATTTTTGTGAACTTGCGAGATTCTTTTACCTTCACAGAAACATACATGAAATGATTTTAAGGCAAATGAAGCATGAAATGTGATGAAACTATGGGCGGTATGTCAGTGTTTCTAAGTTCGCAGGGAACTGCTTGACAGCACACATTCTCAACGTTTAGAGAACTTGGCCCAGCTTCTCATAAGTAAGAAAAACATTAGTTTTAAAGATGTCAGCGTAATAATCATGTTAAGTTGCAGAACTAGTATAAAGTATATGAGCATAGTAAAATAAGTCTTCGCTATACCGATGAAATTGATTTAAGAATATATTCTAACATGGCGTTATACTGAGTAACTAATATTACACAAACAATTATTTATACACTGGTGTGTCGAACTTATGGTCAAAACTTACTTTTGCACAAGGTATCACTACCAAGTAACATAGCTGGATCAAACTTGGACCTTTCATAGTAAGATCTGCTAGAGTATAGCACAGAACGTAACTGAAAGAAATAACCAATGAGACAATCAGAAATGACACTTATTCAAAGATTACATTTATAATTTTCCTGGGTGCATTAGGTATTCCCACTTCTCGTCCTATAAGGCTACGTCCGGCATTGTTGAATATGATCGTTTTGGTGCTCCAGGTGTTGCGGTGTGGGGAGAAACAATAATGCATGAGAGCTCTGGCCTCTAACTCTATAACACGGTACTGTGGCCGCTCAACGTTATTGTGATACTATTCCCTCCTCAAACGCGTCTTTTTTAGGGGTGCTAATAACGCTCACTTCATTTTTATGGATACTTTTGAGTGGCCGCTTTGTACTGCACAGGGCAGGGGGTCTAGGAATGAGAGGATATTCGTCGAATGGTCTAGCGTGATAAGCTCCCCGACTTAAAAACCCGTCGAGCAAGTGTGGGATGTGTTGGGAAGACATGTTTCAGCACTTCCACATGCACTAACGACCTACGAGCAGTTGGCAACGGCGCTGGTGGAGGACTGGAACGCCGTACCACAAGAATTGCCTACCAGTCGTGGCCAGCGTGGGAGTTCGCTGCAGAGCATGCATCGCTGTTCGTAGTGATCATCACCCTATTAACAACCGTATGTCGCCTTTTGTAACATGCAGCCGACTGTCATGAATCGTGGTGACTTAAGTTCAGTTATTATCTTTGAATAAAACTGTCATTTCTATTAATCTCAATGCGTACTTTTTTCCGTTACCTTCTGCACCATATTGTAGCATTTCTTTCTATGTATGGTCCAAGTTTCATAGAGCTACGTTACTCGGCAATGACACATCATGTGTCAACTGTGGAAAGCACCATTCGCCCTGCTCGGTAAGTTGCACTGTTTTCCAGAGAGTGAAGAAAACACAGGAACACACAACTCTGGACAAACCAACTTATCAGGAGGCCAGGAAAAAATTTGAGCATTTGGACACAGCATGTAGAAGAGTTTCATATGCTACAACCATGACGACGTCGCCCCATTTGGCGACGGCACTCCTGCCCATTACACCTCCTACAGTAGACCCTCAGGGCTGCTCGATCATGCCTGCACCCTGACGGTTGGGGGCTCTACTCTTACTGCTTTATCCACACTTACTTTCGGATTGTTGGCTTTCCACTCACTGGGGACATCTGTCCCTATCTCCCAGCTAGAGACAGACCACCTTGCTCTGGCTTTTCTTGCTGGGGAGGGGTCCTCCAGAATACTTCCTTTCAGGTTTTCTGCGTCTACAACTGAACACCAGCCAGTGGCTGAAGGAGCCACAGGCTGCTGGTCACAGGTTTATGCAATCATTATTATTAAGCCTTCATAAACAGCCAGTTCATCTAAGGAGACGAAAGACTAGAAGAAGTCCTCCAAGGAGAAGATTCTAGTGGATTCCTTCGCATTATATCCTTCCTGTTTCACTTCTGTGGCCGAGGCACAGATTCAGGCGGCCCTGAGGCTAGGTCACACCACACAACCCCGAATCTATAGGTACTGATGCCATAAACCCTCAACCAGTGGCGGCAAGTGACCCTAGGGCATAACCTGTCACCTTGCTCCCTTCATGGCTCACAGTACATCAACAGTATTATCCTCCAGTGGTTTCTTCCACCACATGGCTGAGCTATGACATCTTTTAAGCACTTCCCCTGCCTTCTGCATTGCCCTTCAAGATACTTGGTTTCAAGAAATTCGGACACCAGCCCTTCTTGGATACTGGGGATATTATAAGAATCATACTACCTCTGACAGGGTGTCAGGACTTTGACATACGTTCTGGACGCTATATGAAGAGCACTTGTGCCTCTTAATACACCACTGGAGGCTATGGCTGTTCGGGTAAGGCCATTTCGCGATATTACCATCATCAATGTTTACCTCCATCCCAGCGGTGAAGTGCCTTGGAACATACTGTTTGCATTTGTTTCTCAGCTCCCCCTCCTTTCTTAGATGATTTCAATGCCCATAACTCTTTGTGGGGTGGAGTAATGATCACTGGCCACAGTAAAGACCTCAAAAACTTACTAGCGCAACTTGACCTCTGCCTCTTGAATAATTGTGCCTCCACATACTTCACCATCTGGTGGGCACGATGTATGAGACCCTCAGACTTCAAGAACAATATAATAATTCCAATCCCAAAGAAAGCAGGTGTTGACAGATGTGAAAATTACCGAACTATCAGTTTAATAAGTCACAGCTGCAAAATACTAACGCGAATTCTTTACAGACGAATGGAAAAACTGGTAGAAGCGGACCTCGGGGAAGATCAGTTTGGATTCCGTAGAAATGTTGGAACACGTGAGGCAATACTGACCTTACGACTTATCTTAGAAGAAAGATTAAGAAAAGGCAAACCTACGTTTCTAGCATTTGCAGACTTAGAGAAAGCTTTTGACAATGTTGATTGGAATACTCTCTTTCAAATTCTGAAGGTGGCAGGGGTAAAATACAGGGAGCGAAAGGCTATTTACAATTTGTACAGAAACCAGATGGCAGTTATAAGAGTCGAGGGGCATGAAAGGGAAGCAGTGGTTGGGAAAGGAGTGAGACAGGATTGTAGCCTTTCCCCGATGTTATTCAATCTGTATATTGAGCAAGCAGTAAAGGGAACAAAAGAAAAATTCGGAGTAGGTATTAAAATTCATGGAGAAGAAGTAAAAACTTTGAGGTTCGCCGATGACATTGTAATTCTGTCAGAGACAGCAAAGGACTTGGAAGAACAGTTGAACGGAATGGACAGTGTCTTGAAAGGAGGATATAAGATGAACATCAACAAAAGCAAAACGAGGATAATGGAATGTAGTCAAATTAAGTCAGGTGATGCTGAGGGAATTAGATTAGGAAATGAGACACTTAAAGTAGTAAAGGAGTTTTGCTATTTAGGGAGTAAAATAACCGATGATGGTCGAAGTAGAGAGGATATAAAATGTAGACTGGCAATGGCAAGGAAAGCGTTTCTCAAGAAGAGAGATTTGTTAACATCGAGTATAGATTTAAGTGTCAGGAAGTCGTTTCTGAAAGTATTTGTATGGAGTGTAGGCATGTATGGAAGTGAAACATGGACGATAACTAGTTTGGACCAGAAGAGAATAGAAGCTTTCGAAATGTGGTGCTACAGAAGAATGCTGAGGATAAGGTGGGTAGATCACGTAACTAATGAGGAGGTATGAATAGGATTGGGAGAAGAGAAGTTTGTGGCACAACTTGACAAGAAGAAGGGATCGGTTGGTAGGACATGTTTTGAGGCATCGAGGGATCACAAATTTAGCATTGGAGGGCACCGTGGAGGGTAAAAATCGTAGAGGGAGACCAAGAGATGAATACACTAAGCAGATTCAGAAGGATGTAGGTTGCAGTAGGTACTGGGAGATGAAGAAGCTTGCACAGGATAGAGTAGCATGGAGAGCTGCATCAAACCAGTCTCAGGACTGAAGACAACAACAACAACATACTTCACACAGAACTTTCTCTGCCATTGACCTTTCTATCTGTGGCCCTTGTCTTCTCCCACCCATCCACTGAAGAGTCGATGATGACCTGTGTGGTGCTGATCACTTCCCAATCATTCTGTCCCTCCATCAGTGTTACTTCCTTGGATGCCTGCCCAGATGGTCTCTCAACAGTGCTGACTAGGGTGCTTACATATCTGCTGTTACCCTTGGTTCCCCATTGCATGGAGATATCGGTGAGGCAGTCCAGACTACAACTACAACCACTCTTCCACCAGCTGTATCAGTAGATCTCTGTTCCTCAGGACTGCCCTGACAGTACCTTGGTGGTCATCAGAAATCGCAGAGGCCATTAGAGATCATAGACAGGCTCTCCAACACCATACGTGGCACCCATCGATGGAGCACCTCATTGCTTTTAAGCAGCTCCATGCCTGGGTCCATCACCTAATAAAACAACACAAGTGAGAATGCTGGTGATGTTACTTTTTAATCATCAGACCATGTACTTCTCTTTCGCAGGTTTGGGCAAAGATCAGATGTTTCTACAGATACCACACACCTGCAGGTGTACCTGGTATTACCTTGAATGGCGCTGTCTACACTGACCTAGGCGCCATTGCCCAACATTTAGCTCTGCATTAAGCTTGAGCCTCTGTGTTTGAGAATTATCAACCTGCCTTTTGTGTACTAAGACAGTGGTTTGAACAAACAAAACTGTCTTTTACTACATGCCACTTGGAGCCATATAATTCTCCATTCAGCAAATGAGAATTTTTCATTTTCCTAAACCTAGGGTCAGACCACATCCACAACCAAATGCTCAAGCATCTGTCTGTGGACTGTCAGCATCAAATCCTTGCCATTTTAACTGCATCTGGAGCGAGGACGAGTTCTCATCGGAATGTAGGGAAACCAACATTGTGTCAGCACTGAAACTGGGTAAACTCCCTCTAGAGTTGTACAGTTATCACCCAACCAATCTCACCAATGTTCTCTACAAGGTGCTTGAATGCATGGTGAGCTGGTGGCTGTGTTGGCTGCTTGAGTCTCACGATCTTCTGGCTGCGTCCCATAGTGGTTCTTGCGAAGGCCTTTTCACTACTGATAATCTGGTTTACCTGTAGTCTGTCATACAGACAGCTTTTGTCCGACGTCAACACCTTATAGCCGTCTTCCTCAACGTGCTAAAGGCTTATGACACCACATGGTGACACCACAGCCTCTCTACCTTACACGAGTGGGGTCTCCTTGATCCATTCCCTATTTTTATCCAGAATGTCTTGTCTCATTGTGTTTTCCACATTCAAGTTGGTTACTCCCACAGTTCTCTACATGTCCAAGAGAATGGGGTCACACAGGGCTCTGTACTGATTATCTCTCTCTTTCCAGTAGCTATCAATGGTATAGCAGCGGCTGTGGTGCCCCAGTATCATCCTCCAAGTATTCTGACCACTTTTGTGTCTACTGTTGCTCGCCTAGTGTGGATGTCACAGAATGTTGACTGCAAGGCACCATATGAAAGGTGCAGGAACAGGCTGTCACTCATCTGATACACCACTGTGGGGTTCGACTTGTGACAGGAGCCTTTCGAACTACTCCCATTCACAGCTTTCTCATTGAGGTTCGGGTTCCTCCATTGCAGATCAGACACCAACAACACCTTGTCAGTTATGCTATAAATGTTTGCAGCTCCCCTAAGCATCCAAAGTAGTGACTCCAAACATGAGATCCCTCTCCTGCAATGTTGATCCAGATCGAGGATTACAATCACAATCCTCTCTGAACTATAGTTGTTTCCTCTACCACTCCTCCTATGGGCTCACTCACGTAACCCTTTGTGGTGCATCCCTTTGGCACAGCTTCATTTTGATCCATCACAAGGTCTGAAAGACTCTGTTCATCCTGGGGCCCCATGCCTCCAATTTTTCTCAATCCTTGGCACATCCTGTGGTTCAGAAGTACTTTATACTGGTGGCTAAATAGCTGATTGTCATGCGGGACATACTGAACTGTGCTCCTTACCTGATTGCTGTAATGTTTACACTTTTGCTCTTGAGCATATCTGTTCATGCACCAGTGAGTCCTTTCTCACCTGCATGAACTCCGTAAGCAGTTTGCAAGATCTCGACCAGTGTAACCCTCGCCTCCCCTTCACCATGGGTATCTGGGGTTCCCTGTATTTCCTTGACCAATGTGGATGCTCAGTAACCTTTGTCTAGACCCAGGGTCACGTTGACCCCAGGGTATGAACTTGCTGCTAGCCTGGCCAACCTGGCTACCGGTAAGCCAACTCTTGAGATCGATGTTACGGAAACAGATCTCTAACCAGTATTAGGCCAACAAGTATTAGGGACCTGGAATACAGAATGGCTCACTCAAACTCCACCAAACAACTACAGGTTGCAAGAACTCTACCATTCTTTGCTGGGTCCACATCAGCCATAGTTGGCTGACTCATGATCACCTCCTCTGTCGCGAGGACTCACCCCACTGTCGTTATGGTTCCTGTTTGATGGTAGTCCCCATTCTGCTGAACTTTTCCAACCTAGCTGCCCTGCAATGAACTCTTCATCTGCCTGACCCACTATCTCTGGTGTTAAGAGATGATGCCTCAGCGGCTGATTTAGGTTTAAGTTTCATTTGTGAAGAAGATTTTTACCATTCTCATTAAGGAAGGGCCACATAACATTTTCTGCCCATTGAGGGGTTGGCAGAACACACTGCTGCCTCCTCTGCCCAGACCGGACTGTGGCTGTCTGGGCATGGTGGTCCACCCTGGCCCTCATTATACTTACTCTTTTACTCTTCCTCCCCTCTCTGTGTAGTCTGTTCAACATGTTCGTCTTTTGACTATCTTTGCTTCCCTTGGCCTCACCGTGTTCATAGTCTTTCTAAGGCAATTTTTGAGTGGGGCACCACTGGTAAGTGGCAGGGGGTGGGGGAAGTATCTCCCCTCGTTGCACCCTGCTTTCGAGGGCTTCTGGCTTCTCCATAGATGGGGCACCTTACCTTCAAGTCCTCCATCTCCCACTTTCTTCTTTTTTGTAACTTACGTAGCCTTCGCTGACCTTTTTGTAGAACGTACGGTTTTCTTCCCCTGGGTTTTTCACGGTAGGTCATCTCTGATGTACAGTCATGCAGCCCTGTCTGTTCGAGGAAACAGGACTGATGACCTAGTAGTTTCGTCCTTACAATCATCTAACCCACCAACTAATCATAATGAAATATTTTTACGAAACATTTCATCCCCTATTTCACCCCCTTAGCGCTTGATTTTCCAAAAACACTGAAAGACCTATTTTTATTTGTAACTGAGAATTGAAAAAACAATTTTCGTAGATGTAGTTTGAAAAATACTTCAGCAGAACTCTAATAATGATTTATCTAAGAAAATTATTATACTCTTCACCCCCATAGTGGTAAAATTTTTAAAAATGTTGAAGCACACATTTCTTTATTTCTGACTGAGAAACCAAACATAAATTTTCGTAGATCTAGTTTCACAATAGCCTTAACAGTGACATATTTTAAATTTTTCATCGTCTGTTTTACCCCATTAGGTGTATAATTTCGAAAAATCTATTCTTAAATGACACCTACAGTACGAGTTCAACATCTCCAAATTTCATGTACCAATTCTTAGCGGTCTGTGCTGGGCGACGATGAGTGAGTCAATCAGGACCTGAGTTTCATGTGTATAGATTCTGCGCAACGTTAAGATTTTTCTGTTCTACAATGGTGAATCTTACGTTGGAAGACTGTGTTTTCTTAGAAAATAGGAAATACATTATAAGACACTTGTAATTCGTTTGGCAACAGAGCGAAGTTTTCGTGTTACCAATAAAGCAATATTTAATTTGCATTTGGGTATTTATATGTTATACTTTTTTAACAAAAGCTTATCTTGCTTAGTTTTACAGACCAAATACTGTTTGTATGAAGGCATCAAGTCAGTCTCTGGACTGAAGACCACAACAACAACAGATATATTTTCACAATAAGTGAAAAAGTCTTTAGCAAATTGGACCCCCTGTTTGACCAAATCTTGGCTACGTCGTTGGTATTTATGGTGAAGCATGCATTTCTCGCGGTGTTTCCATATTTTTGTTCAAGCCTGCGTATCTTCCAAAGTCAGATCTAAGCCGACATTCGGCTCCACTCGGCATTTAGTTTGATGAAAGTAACACAGAGCACTACCTCAACAACAATCGAGTCTCAGTCGCTACCAAGAACAGCCCGGCTGGACATTATAGAAGTGATGTGAGTCATCGTTCACTCGATTTAGGACGATATCGAGATTTAAAGACAGATCAGTTTAAACGAACATGATTTATATTTCATCGCACAATCTTCATACTCCACTATTGTATCGTGACATTTGTTTTAATAAAGCATTGTAAATCACTGCTAATATGTATTTCCATTCGTTTCATCGTAGCTGTTGTCTAACCCTGTATGCCCCAATGATAAAACTGTACAGATTCTGCTTATTAGCTAATCTTCTCGTGACAGCAACTATTTCCGTGGTAGGAGATTCTTTTGTGCCACATCAATACGGGTGGTTATAATTAAACTTTCCCTATTTCACACGTTATAACACGGAAACTAATTACCATAAGAGTACCATACTTGGTAACATTAATGTCCATGATTTCCCTGCGTCACAGCGCCACTGTCCATTTCGAACTATGGCCAGCAGGTGCCGTGATCAGTCATCGTGACTCATAGTCTCTCATACCTGAGCAGTCGCAGTGCACTTGTTGACGTGTCAACATGAGCTGAGACGAAAGGAGCAGAGCTTTATTGGTGAAGCTCTGATGTCGAAACAACAGCAACGCTGCAGCTGCACTTCGAGAATATCGCCGGTTGAAAGGATTACGGAAGGGTCTTCTTTCTCCCTTGCTGTGCAGATCATGATGAAGTTCGAATCAACTGAAGAACTGGGTATCGCTCTGGGCAGAGGCAAACGACCGGTTGCACCACTGGTGGTTGATGAAGTCACTGTTGCCATGCCAGACAACGCTGCGCGCAATTTCCGATCGTCAGGCAGTGCGTGTGCTGTGTCATGACAGTTGAACATCCTGTGGTCCCCTATACGGAAGGTGATTCGAACCATTCTCAAATGGTATCTGTACAAGTTCCATAACGTACCGCCGTTGGCACCACAGGTCGCACAACGACGTGTTGACTTCGCTCTCCACTTTCTCGCACGCAAGGAATGAAGTTGATGAGGGCTGGCCCTGGACCATCCGATGGACAGACGGAGCTCATTTTTCTCTGACGGGTGAGGTGAACACACAGGATTGCCGAGTGTGGGGATCTTCACCTCCAGTCACTGTGCATCAACTTCCTCTGCATGATGAACGTGTCACGGTATGGTGTGGATTCACAGCTACGTTTATCATTGGTCCATTCTTTTTTGTACAGGTTGGCACTCAAGGTCCAAAGACGTGCAGTGTGACTGGCCAGCGTTATTGCGATGTGCCTCGTCAACATCTCATACCCACCCTACAGGAGAAAGACGCATTGAACTCAATAGTTTTCATACAGGATGTAGCCCCACATCAAAACGCTCGTGAAGTTCACATGCTTCTCCGAAATACATTTGGAAATGATCGAATTATCAGCCGATAGTTTCCAAATGCTTGGCCGGCACGATCACCTGATCTCACTCCCTGTTATTTTTGGTCGTGGGGCTACCTGAAGGATAGGGTTTACCAAGGGAACATTCACACATGTGCTGATCTGAAGTGCAGCGTATCAAGAGAGAGAGCCAGAATACCTACGGAAATGCTTCGTCCTGCTGTGATGAATGCAATCCTGCGCTTTCAGATTCTTCTGGACACTGATGATCGCCATAATGGGCCCCTTTTGTAGCAGTAATGGTTTTCCTTTTTCTTTGGGGTTATCAGTCTTCTTACTGGTTTGATGCGGCCCGCCACGAATTCATCTCCTGTGCCAACCTCTTCACCTCAGAGTAGCACTTGCAACATAAGTCCTCAATTATTTGCTTGACGTATTCCAATCTCTGTCTTCCTCTAGAGTTTTTGCCCTCTACAGCTCCCTCTAGTACCATGGAAGTCATTCCCCCATGTCTTAGCAGATGTCCTATCATCCTGTCCCTTATTCTTATCAATGTTTTCTACATATTCCTTTCCCCTCCGATTCTGCGCAGAATCTCCTCATTCTTTACCTTATCTGTCGACCTAATTTTCAGCAATCGTCTGTAGCAAGATATCTCAAATGCTTCCATTCCCCTCTGTTCCGATTTTCCCACAGTCCTTGTTTCACTACCATACAATGCTGTACTCCAAATGTACATTCTAAGAAATTTCTTCCTCTAATGAAGGCCTATGTTTGATACTAGTAGACTCCTCTTGGCCAGGAATGCCCTTTTTGCTATTTCTAGTCTGATTTTGATGCTTTTTCTCCGTCCGTCATTCGTTATTTTACTGCCCAGATAGCAGAATTCCTTAACTTCATCTACCTATCTATCGCTGGAGCCTTGTCCCGCAGTTACAGCCATCAATCGGATTTGGCAGGTTAATCTGTAAGGGGTGGCTGGATGCCCTTCGTGCCGCCACCCTGTACCTCCCCCCCCCTCCCCCCGGGACGGAAATAGTGTACCCCAACTGTCTACGTCGAGTGGAATCCATAGAATAGTGCGAATGTGTTCAGATGTCTGCGAGCCGTGTTACTGAGGCGGAACATGGGGACCAGCCCGGTATTCACCTAGCGGGATGTGGAAAATCGCCAAAAAAACCACATCCAGGCTGGCCAGCACATCGGCCCTCGTCATAAATCCGCCAGGCAGATTCGATCCGGGGCCAGCGCGCCTACCTGAGTCCAGGAAGCAGCGCGTTAGCGCTCTCAGCTACCCTGGCGGGTTAATTCTGTAACTTCATCTACTTCGTGACAATCAATCCTGATCTTAAGTTTCTCGCTATTCTCATTTCTGTTACTTCTCATTATTTTCGTCTTTCTTCGATTTACTTTCAGTCCATATTCTGTACTCATCGGATTGTTAATTCCATTGAGCAGATCATGTAATTCTTCTTTACTTTTATTCAGGATAGCGATGTCGTAAGCGAATCGTATCATTGATGGTACCAGTATGTAATGGTATGATGTACCGTATTAGCACATTAAAAGTCTTTCAACTGAATTGATTCTGCATTATATCTCTTTCCCATGTCCTGGTTAGTTTTCGTGCTACGACGTGTTAAATAGGGAAAGTTTAATTATAACCATCCTGGTATATCTGATGCCATATGCACTTGGTGACAACGCAATACAACACAGCTCCATCTAACCTACGTCAGTATAACGAGGTGTTTTTGATGATTGGGACTATCCTCAGTTCAGTTTGTGCATGCGGCTGAAAGCGATATGCCCTCTGGCCCACGGAACGGGTGGGCCGCAGCGTATGCGGCAATCGGAGCCCACCTCCGCCGGTATCGGTTACCGCGCGCCGATGCAAACAGCGCTTGCTCCACACGTGCAAAATTCTGTATTTTTATTGTATTCGTGAATGAATACATTTTGATCCCGGCTGTACTTTGAGTGCTGAATTAAAAAATGTTATCAGGTTAACATCCGTTTCCTATTTGAGGGTTAAAAGTTCGTTTTCTTCTTCTTTTTGTATCTTGATATACACTCCTGGAAATTGAAATAAGAACACCGTAAATTCATTGTCCCAGGAAGGGGAAACTTTATTGATACATTCCTGGGGTCAGATACATCACATGATCACACTGACAGAACCACAGGCACATAGACACAGGCAACAGAGCATGCACAATGTCGCCACTAGTACAGTGTATATCCACCTTTCGCAGCAATGCAGGCTGCTATTCTCCCATGGAGACGATCGTAGAGGTGCTGGATGTAGTCCTGTGGAACGGCTTGCCATGCCATTTCCACCTGGCGCCTCAGTTGGACCAGCGTTCGTGCTGGACGTGCAGACCGCGTGAGACGACGCTTCATCCAGTCCCAAACATACTCAATGGGGGACAGATCCGGAGATCTTGCTGGCCAGGGTAGTTGACTTACACCTTCTAGAGCACGTTGGGTGGCACGGGATACATGCGGACGTGCATTGTCCTGTTGGAACAGCAAGTTCCCTTGCCGGTCTAGGAATGGTAGAACGATGTGTTCGATGACGGTTTGGATGTACCGTGCTCTATTCAGTGTCCCCTCGACGATCACCAGTGGTGTACGGCCAGTGTAGGAGCTCGCTCCCCACACCATGATGCCAGGTGTCGGCCCTGTGTGCCTCGGTCGTATGCAGTCCTGATTGTGGCGCTCACCTGCACGGCGCCAAACACGCATACGACCATCATTGGCACCAAGGCAGAAGCGACTCTCATCGCTGAAGACGACACGTCTCCATTCGTCCCTCCATTCACGCCTGTCGCGACACCACTGGAGGCGGGCTGCACGATGTTGGGGCGTGAGCGGAAGACGGCCTAACGGTGTGCGGGACCGTAGCCCAGCTTCATGGAGACGGTTGCGAATGGTCCTCGCCGATACCCCAGGAGCAACAGTGTCCCTAATTTGCTGGGAAGTGGCGGTGCGGTCCCCTACGGCACTGCATAGGATCCTACGATCTTGGCGTGCATCCGTGCGTCGCTGCGGTCCGGTCCCAGGTCGACGGGCACGTGCACCTTCCGCCGACCACTGGCGACAACATCGATGTACTGTGGAGACCTCACGCCCCACGTGTTGAGCAATTCGGCGGTACGTCCACCCGGCCTCCCGCGTGCCCACTATACGCCCTCGCTCAAAGTCCGTCAACTGCACATACGGTTCACGTCCACGCTGTCGCGGCATGCTACCAGTGTTAAAGACTGCGATGGAGCTCCGTATGCCACGGCAAACTGGCTGACACTGACGGCGGCGGTGCACAAATGCTGCGCAGCTAGCGCCATTCGACGGCCAACACCGCGGTTCCTGGTGTGTCCGCTGTGCCGTGCGTGTGATCATTGCTTGTACAGCCCTCTAGCAGTGTCCGGAGCAAGTATGGTGGGTCTGACACACCGGTGTCAATGTGTTCTTTTTTCCATTTCCAGGAGTGTATATTGATCGAAATGTAAGAAACTAGTCACCATTTTTTCACGTTACTAATTCTGTAGCATTATGGGGGCTCGAAAAACAACAGATGATACAATTTTCTCATTGTAATTACTTTGTATCAATGGAACAAAAATGAGGCACCATAAAATAATACATATTTTTTACTCTCACACTGTCTTCGTTGCCTCGAATCACGTTCCAATCATAACCCGCCAAGGTACGGGATACGTTTTTCCATCATGCCATTCGTGACAATTTTGCAGTTAAGTCATCCTCTAGAACATGGAGACAGCGAGGACAATGTGTGCAGAATGAAGAACCAGATTTCTCAAGTAAGTAGAATACTTATCATTTATCTTGATTAAAGACTGGTCATCTGTTCTAACTACGCCTGGTGTTTCAAGTAAAGTATTAATTGCATGTGATCATATAAGGATCTTGTGATTATTTGAGTTGTTCCCCTAAGAAGAGCCAAGTACTGAAGATGAAACATCTACCCCAGCGTAAACTGACCTCTTATTTCTTTGATAATACTGTATCTTCTGTGTCTCAAGCGTCCTTACGATTCATGATTTACCTGTTCAAAATGTAATAAAATAAATAAAATATGTGATTCTTACAACGTGGATATCACAAAGTCACCATCGCACACATCTACCTGCTGTATTCAACAAATGTACTAGGCGTCGGGAAGAGAATCCCTACCTCGAACTAACTGTTGTTACGTGGTTTGCTTGTCTACAACAATTACCTGGAGTACAAAGTTGTGCGTGCCATTGTAGTTCAGTACTCACTTGCAATAATCTCCTTTAAACGTTGACGTAGACCTGAATCCAGTGAACGATGATTAACACCACTTGTGTAGTGCCCAGTCTGGCTGTTCTTGGCGACGACTGTAGTTCTGAAGCACTCGCTGAGACTCTCTCCTGATACTGTCTAATGAGTGTCCAATGACTGTCGTGAGATACTGCCTGCCTGGAACCGTGAATCTGATTATGCTCACCTTTCGCGGATGAATGTCTTCTTGGGAACTATCTGTGTGACTTAAATTTCATGTGTAACATGATCCTTGTTCTGTGCGTCCTCTCTGGAGTGTAACCTCACCAATGTTCAACTTGAATTGTAGGCAGTTGGGCGCTCTCCTGAATAGAGTGCGTCTCCTATCTTCTTGAGGACACAGCCTATACCGACAGTCATCCCACGTAACCCGTAACAGACATTAACATGAATGCGGGAATGCTGCTACTGGACATCTAGCATGGATGGAGGTTGGTTGTGCTATTGTGTGTTCTCACACGTTGGTAGTGACGTTATATTCCGTTGAAACCGTTCCAGGCAAGCCATCGTTAATGGTGGACGATACAAGAAGCTAATCTTTCAGCAGAGAACCAGACTGGTGAGCTATGCTTCCATTATGACAATGCACCAGACGATTTAGCCTCAGTCTCCAGGACAACATATAGCAGGACGTGCCAGTATTAAGTCTAGTTTACATCGGAGCAAATGAAACCAAACGTTCAAGTGATATGTCACTACGAAGCAACATAGCTCGACGAAACTTGGACCGAACAAAGAAAGAACTGTAGCAGAAGGTAACTGAAAGATATAGGAAATGAGACAAATGGAAATGACACTTTTATTCAAGGACAATACTTTCAGTGAAGTTACCGTGATTTATGATGGTACCCTGGACATTATAAAAGGCGAAAAATGGTTCGTAATAAGATGTGTGATCACCACGGACGGCAGTGCATACCTTGCAACGTGCTCCCATGCTGGCCACGACGCTAGTAAGGAGTTCTTGTGCTAATGCTTTCCATTCCTCCACCTGTGCGGATGACAACTGCTGGATGCTGGCTGGTGCATGCGAACGTGCTCCAATACGCTTACCCAATGCATCCTACGCTCTCTATTTGGGATTTAAGTCGGGGAAACGGATAGGCTAGTCCATTCGACAAATATCCTCCTGTTCCAGGAGATCCTCCACTAGCGTTGTTTGAAGCGGTTGCGCATTTTCACACGTAAAAATGAATTCAGGACGAATGAACCTTTGAAAAGACCCACATGGGAAAGGACAACAGTGTCAAAATAACATTGACTGATGGGTGTACCGTGTTCAAAGATTTGAAGATCAGTGCGACCACATAAAGTTACGCCCTCTCCTCAACTCTTCCCCCCCCCCCCCCCCCTCCTCCCAACCCACATCCCCGCCGCCATACACACACACACACACACACACACACACACACACACGCACACGCACACCGTAATACTTGGATCACTGAAACAATCACATTCGACAACGTACCTGGGTACATTACTTACCTTCATACGACGATGGATGTGAGCACGTAATGCACCCAGAAACTTAATCGAACATGATAATTTTGATGGACTAGGTGTTACTGAATAAGGAGGCACAATGTTCCATGGGCGTACCGACCCCCATATCTTGAAGCAAGGTACACTCACCGCTCAGCGTTTTTGTGACACTGTACTCGTTCGCCACGTGCATCTTTTCAGGGTTGCTTTCGGCCTTGACTTTATTTCTATGGATTCGTCGAACAGTGCGGCTGGAACAGCTCTTGGAACGAGAGCATATTCGGCGAATGACTGGCCTGTCCATTCTCTCGACTTAAATCTCATGAAGCGTTTGTGGGATACATTGGGGAGTCGCACTAACGAACACGCAGCATTTGCTGGTGGAGGAATAGAACGCCCTACCACAAGAACTCAAAAAAAATGGTTCAAATGGCTCTGAGCACTATGGGACTTAACTTCTGAGGTCATCAGTCCCCTAGACTTAGAACTACTTAAACCTAACTAACCTAAGGACATCACACACACCCATGCCCGAGGCAGGATTCGGACCTGCGACCGTAGCGGTCGCGCGGTTCCAGACTGTAGCGCCTAGAACCGCTCGCCCACCCCGGCTGGCCCACAAGAACTCGTTTCTAACCTTTTGCACAGCATGGGAGAACGTGCAGAGCATGCATTTCCCTCCGTACTGATCACACACTATGCTAAGAACAACGTCTCGCTTTCTGTAAAGTCCAGGGAATCATCTTAAGTGAAAGTATCGTTTGCTTTCAGCTCATTCCATATTCGTCTCAGTTACCTTCTGTATTATACTACTATACAGTGACAGGTCGTTCTTCGTAGGGGCCAGGTTTCACTCTGCGATGGAACACCAGGTGAAAATCACTTTCGTCCTTAAGTTTTACACACCAGTATAGAATACGTTAAGATCTACGATGACGGCGGCGGCAGCACAGAAATCGAGCGGGACGGACGAGTTCACAATGGAAAAGGAAGTTTGTCGTTTCCTTTCAAAGGAACCATTCCGGCAACAGCGATAAGCTGTTTAGGAAAATCACGGGAAAGTTGAATCTAGACGGCTGCGAGAGCTACCGTCGTCCTCGTGCATAAGACAATAAATGATTCAGGTCAGCGTGACCGACCTTAATGAGTGAAAAACAATGTACATCAGGAGCTTGTGGAACGATCGCAGTCGCAGTGTCTGCTGTTGTTGCATGAAAGGCGTCTCTCAAATGGCAGCTGAGAAGCGGCACAAGCGATGGCTGAGCAGAGCATTATAGTCTGGCGAGGCCTCCCCCCTTGTCAGGCTACGGCCTCATTCACAGCCTCCAAACTACCAGGCGACAAAGGACCGAGGTAGTTAGGAAAAAAATGGCTGCCTTTTGTCTAGCTTGAAATCTTCCACTATCTTTCGACTCTCCTTCTCCATAGGAAAAATGACGCCTCACAGCCCTTTCCACAGCTTTGACTCTCTTCTCTGCAACAAACACTGTAAAACAATCGTTCATTAACAGTTAAAGAAGGCGATGGCGGCACAAAACACGAAGTCCGTAGCTATAGCTTGATAGTATCTAACCAAAATTGTATCCTTTTATTCTGTGAAAGTATCAGTGATAAGATTGTTCAAAATTAATTATTCAGCAGAACTGCATCTAACTGCGTCTGTGAACTCGTCTCTTGCACTCCTCAATTTTGCCAGAAATGCAACATGTATTTAACTCAGCAATCAAGTTTGCCGTTTGTGCAATGGCATTAAGATGGTACTGGAAAATTAACTTTTGGCCCTGATGTTTACTTGGTTCTTTCATTGGTGGGTAACTTAAGTTTACTACTCATTTTCATATTCAGTACAAGCATAGGATGTGGATTATGATTCAGGCTGTTAGATTTAAACACAATGTTGATCTCAATATACATATTTTTAAAATTTTGTCATACTCAAAACCTACTATTTCAAACATTTTCGTAGCACGAATCATTCTCACAAAAATTTTTACAAAACGCTTACTGCGTCAAACCTTGGACATACAAATCCTAACTCTGAACGTTATCTAACAAAAACCAGTTTCAAATGATTATATATCTTCTCTCATTTACATGCTAAAGTTTGTTCCGGGGCAGCGACCTACCTTAACGCTGTCACCACACGTCTGCTTCCTCCGCGCACCTAGCTGCGCTTGCCCGGTTTTTCTACTGCGCGCGCCCGGATCTCTTAACCATCAAAGATCCTCCTACTCAAAGATATTATACTCGTTCCATCTTGCGGTTGGCAACTACCGACTATTTTCTGGAGCTACCCTGATCAGACCTTAGCACATACCTTTCGAGCTGTAGGGTTACATGCTTCGGGAATAGCGTCAGAATTATCTTCATGGATTTTTCCAGCATTTCGTGGAGAATTATGTCGTACGTAAAGTTAAAAAGCAAAGGAACCGCATTTTATTTTGCTGATATTTGTATATTACTAAGAGGTTTTTAGTTTATAAATCGATCATCAGCTGATAACTTACTGGGGTCTGAAACAAACACTAATGGTGCAAGAGATCAAGCTGAATATGTGCTCACGGGACGTCGCAGATACGATGTAAACGCAGCAGTCCTATGTAAACGCGTCATAGAGAAGAAATTGCTTATTGGAAGCAAGCATTTGAGAAAAAACCGTCACTAGGTTTTAAATTTGAAGCTACAACTGAACACGCCCCCATTCATAAGTGTCACGTCACGCAATCAGTGAAGCACAGACCGTCAACTCCAATGCTCGCAGTTCATCTCCACATACCACAACCTTGTCCTGGAACATGCTTATCATTTTTCTTGCATCTTCATCTATTTCTATTCTCAGCAAGCCACCTCATGGTATGTGACGGAGTGTACATTGAGCTAGTACCACTTCTTTTATTGCTGTTTCAGTCGCAAACGGTTCAGGGGAAGAACGATTGCTGGTAATCCTCCACGTGACCTCGAGCCATTCTGATTTTATCTTCATCGTCATTTCGAGAGATATACGTAAGAGGAAGCAATATACTGATCCACGCTTCTGGGCACGTACACTCTCGAAATTTGAGAGTATAACGTACCGTACTGCTCTTCTTTGTATCTTTTCTATTTCTTCTCTCTGTTCTAACCTAGTTCGACGAGCAATATCCAAGTATTAGTCGAACTAGTGTCTTGTAAGCGTGTCCCTTTATTGATGGACAACAGTTCCCGAGGATTCTTCCAATGAATCTCAGTCTGGCATTTAGCTTACCAACGATTAATTTTATTTCGTCATTCCTCCTCAAATCGTTCCAGATGCATAACCATAGATATTTTATGGAATTAACCGCTTCCAGTCATCGTTCTGCAATCGAACGATCACACAGTAATGAGTCTACTTGTCATTAGTCCTATTAATTTGTTTCTATTGCACTTTTCCTGCCATTTTAATGCCCAGACTTCATTTTGTAGAGCATAGTTGTTGCGTATCGTAATTTTCACTCTTTAATTTTTGCAGTGGGGTCCATATATTCTTGCTGTATTTATTTAACTTTTTTATGCATCTGGTTTGTAAATGGGTGGATTTACCTAATTTTGGGGTGCTGAATACAGTGGTAAAATCAGTTTTTTTCTATGACGTCACATTTCCTAGATACACAGCAGAATAAAAATGGTAATAACGAAAACTGACACAATTAAGTAAAACAAAAATACACATTCAGAACGTCTGAAATCAAGAGTATTTTGTATGTATATAAGGGCATGATGCCAATAAAAGGTCCAAATTAGTTCAGAAGATATTTTCACCTTTAATCGTCTTTAGTTTTTGATAAGTGCGACGACGGAGCTCATGTTTTGTTTGCCGTTTCATCACTCTCCCTAACAAGACACCAGCATCATCGAAGGGTTCCCGTGGCCTTGGTAACGGTGTTCCATAGTAGGAATGTCTTGGTGAAAGCATTCAGCATGCTCATCGCTTACGGCTCCCAAATTTTCCGGGAAGAATGTAAAAAGTGAATTTTAAGCGACATTCTACGCCCCATGTTTTTATAGTTATCCAACAGATCATTCACAATGGTAACATAGTTTTTGTCTTTTCTGTTACCCAAAAAGCTCTTCACAATTGCTTTAAAAGAAGACCAAGCAGCTAATTGGATGTCTGTGAGTTTGGTATCAAAGGTTGGATCTTTCAGCAAATTTATTATTTGTGGTCCAACAATTATACCCTCATTCAGCTTTGCCTCACTTAATTTGGGAAACTTTTCTTTTAAGTGACTGAAGGCCTCAACTTCTTTATCCAGAGCTTCTACAAAGTTCTTGATAAAGCCCAACTTGATATGAAGGGGAGGCTCAACCAATGGGGTATTGTTCACATTTACGTTTCCAGGAACGTATAACTTCCTTTTAGACCGTTCTTTGACTGTATAATGGTTCTTGGTGCCACGGCTGTCCCAAAGGCACAAAAAGCAGCAGTATTTCGTGAATCCAACCTGTAAATCTGTAAGGAGTGCAACAACTTTTAAATCACAGCAAAGCTGCTATTCATGATCCTTATATTCGATTGCCTCTGGCAGCAAAGCCATGTTTTCATAAGTTTCTTTCATGTCTATAGCGTAAGCCAAAGGTACCGATGGAAATGCATTGCCATTATGCTGTAGTACTGCTTTCAAGCTGGTCTTACTGGAGTCAATAAATAGTCGCCACTCCTGTGGATTATGTTGTACACCTAGCTGCATCAGCAGACCATTGACATCTCTGCATACACACATTTAATTCTGCACATCGAAATATTGCGCGAAGGAAGCACCTCTTGAGCTGAAACTGGAAATGTTTGTCCCTAGAGCTAGAGGGTTCCGTTGTTGCTGTCTCGACCCCAAGGGTTCAGCTTGCTGTTTCGAAAGTTTTAGATCGCGAACCAAATCGCTCAGTTCCTTTTGATTAAAGAGCTGAAGCGAGGTGTCATGATACTGAGGGTAGTACTCTTCTATATGTTCAATACTTTCTGATTTACTTGACATGGTGTCTGGTTCCGTGGTTTTCAAGTTACATACAGGAACAGGCGAACCGTCATCATGGGGCACACGGAAATGCACTGAAGATACATTTGGATACTTTATTTTATGTCTAGTTTTGCTTGAATGCCCCAAAATATTTGTAAGGCAGAAGTAACAGTCTGAATGGCCATTAGGCTCACATCACACCATCGGAACAGCGAACGGCATGGCTCGGCGTTTCCCTTTCAACCACTCGGTTAGGGTTGTAGTATAGGTTATGGAGGCAATATGAGGTGCAAAATGTTTATCACCAACAGGACAATACTATTTATCTGCCTTATTACCCAAACCACTAATTGGTTGTTTTGGGCTTTTGGAGTGAATTTCCCACACACATAACAAAAGTTGACGAAGCGGTTTACACAGCAACGAGATTTACTAGTTTCCACTTTTCTTTGTGTAAGTTTTAAACGCAAAAAGATTGCACTATCTTTCACAGGAAGCACTCACTGAGGTTCTCTTTCACACCACTAGATTACCACACCAACCGGTTACTGACGATATGTAGATCTTACAGCTGTCCTCTGCAAATCAAAAACAACAATTCAACATCAAAACAGAAGAAAAACAAAAGCGAAATACTGAATACGAAATATAAAAGACCTTTAAATACTCAAAAATGGTACGTGCTAGAACATTTTGAAAGGTATATTCGGATTTTACACACTAAAATACATAGGCCTACTGGTTGATGTATCACATCCAAGATGCAAAATGGCTATTGACTGGTGTAATCTGTGCCTTTCTTTAGCCAAACCGCGCAGTCGCATATCTCATCTGGTTGTACAGACTGTGGATAAATTTGAGCGTCATTGTTTCTTCCGATGTTTTCCGCCAGATTAGCACAACTGACTCTTAACTGCTCCATTCGTAGCCTTACAGTTTCCTTTTGGTCCTGATTACGTTTCGTCGGTCACCAAACACAATCCTACACTGCACACGTGACAAGAGTAACCAGCCGGTGTCAGGTGCTCCCCTGCGAGTCCGAAGTTCACATATGCGTCGATTGCCTCAACAGGAAACGGCAGAGCGTTATTATGCGGGCGCCACCGTCCACACAGACCGATGTACCAGTTAGACAGATGTCCTCGTGTATGTTATCTCCACTCTCCACACACTTCCTGCCTGGATCTCTAGCAGCAGCGCTTCCTGCCCTGCGTGACAGACACGCTTTAGTGCAGTCCATATTGTCGGTCCAACATAATTTCGCCGGCCGGTCTGGCCGATCGGTTCTAGGCGCTCCAGTCTGGAGCCGCGCGACCGCTACGATCGCAGGTTCGAATCGTGCCTCGGGCATGGACGTGTGTGATGTCCTTAGGTTCGTTAGGTTTAAGTAGTTCTAAGTTCTAGGGGATTGATGACCCCAGCAGTTAAGTCCCATAGTACTCAGAGCCGAGCTAACCTAATTTCATGCAACGTAAAACGATACGGAACAAGAGAGATATAGGTGATTTGTGGGTTTCGGAAGTGTAACACGAATATCTGGTAACTACAAGCGTCTAAATAAGTGTCAAAAGTAAAAGTATGGTGTAATTCTTATGTTCTTGTTTTTGTTGTTGTTGAGGTACTTATGGTTTGATGTAGCTCTCCACGCTGTTCTACCGTTGCAACCCTCATGATCTCTGAATAACTACAGCAAACTGTTCGCATTTCAAGCTACTTCTTGCATTCATCCGTTGGTCAACTCCTAAAATTTACCGAGCGAGGTGGCGCAGTGGTTAGCACACTGGACTCGCATTCGGGAGGACGACGGTTCAATCCCGTCTCCGGCCATCCTGATTTAGGTTTTCTGTGATTTCCCTAAATCGCTTCAGGCAAATGCCGGGATGGTTCCTTTGAAAGGGCACGGCCGATTTCCTTCCCCATCCTTCCCTCACCCGAGCTTGCGCTCCGTCTCTAATGACCTCGTTGTCGACGGGACGTTAAACACTGATCTCCTCCTCCTCCTCCTAAAATTTCTAGTCCCCACACTTCCGTCCATTGACGAATCCTTCGCGCGTCAGGATGTGTCGAGTACTGCCATAATTTCTTTTTTCTGCAGTTCGATTCAGCACCTCTTCATTAGTTATTCAAGTTGCAGAATTAATTTTCAACATTCTTCTGTAGTACCAAATTTCGAAAGCTTCTATTCTTTTCTTGTCGAATTGGTTATCACCCATGCTTCAGTTCCGTGTAATGTACACTCCAGACAAATATCTTCAGAAAAGACTTCCTAACACTTAAGTTTATATTCGATGCTAAGAAATTTCTCTTTTTAAATACACTTTTCTTGTTATCGCTACACTCCAGTTTACAGCTTCTCGTTCTGAGCCCATAGTCAGGTATTTTGCAGACAAAATAGCCAAACTCATTTATTACTTTCAATGTCTCGTATCCTAATTTAATTCCTTCAAAATCTTGTAATTTAATTTCACTGGATTCTATTACCCTTGTTTTACTTCTGTTGATGTTCATCTTACTACCTCTTTCTGTTCAACTGCTCTTCGGTGTCCTTTGTCGTCTCTGACAATGTCATCCAAAAATCGTTTCCAAGTTTCTCCTTGGTTTCCTTTACTGCTTGCTCAATGTACAGCTGCATAACATCGGGGGTAGACTACAGCTCCTGTATCACTCTTTTCTCGATCACTGCTTTTCTGTTATGCCACTGGCTGGTGTGGCCGTGCGGTTGTAAGCGCTACAGTCTGGAACCGCGAGACCGCTACGGTCGCAGGTTCGAATCCTGCTTCGGGCATGGATGTGTGTGATGTCCTTAGGTTAGTTAGGTTTAAGTAGTTCTAAGTTCTAGGGGACTGATGACCACAGATGTTAAGTCCCACAGTGGTCAGAGCCATTTTAACCATTTTCTGTCATGCCCTTCGACTCTTGTTACAGCAGTATGGTTTCTGTTGAAGCAGTAATAGCCTTTCGCTCCCTGTATTTTATCCTTACCACCTTCAGAATTTCTAAGACTGCTTACCATCAACATTATAAACTTAAGTTTGCCGTTCTTCAGCTTATCTTTAGTGATAAGTCGTAGGGGCAATATTGCCTCACGTATTCCCACATTTCTCCGGGACCCAAAATCGTTTACCCCGAGATCAACTTCTACCTGTATTACCATTCTTCGTAAATGATTCGTGTCAATATTTTCTAGCTGTGACTTATTAAACTGATGGTTCAGTTTTATTCACACTTGTCAGCACTTGCCTTTTTTGGGAATGGAACTGTTACATTCTTCTTGAAGTCTGATAGTATTTCCATTGTCTGACATATTTGGGCACCAGACATAATATTTTTATCGCGATTGTCTTCCTCAAGGATCTCAATAATTCTGAGAGAAAGTCTTCTATTCCAGAGGCCTTGTTTCGACTTAGATCTTTCGGAGCTCTGTCAAATTCTTCCAGTAGTGTCACTAGAAGGCGTAAGAAAAGCATAAAAAAAGCAAATGTCCTTTACTAAACTCTAAAAACAAACTACAAAGGCAAACGCTAGATCAAACACTGAAAAACACTTGTTTATACCTTGCATGTCCAAAAAACTGTAAGTCTATTAATGAAAACTACTCTGACACTTCACCATGATACGTGTTCTTAAACACTGGAGAAGTGATGACTAAAAATGCATGTTCTTTACATTATGATCTTCGATATATATTAGATGTATTTTTTTTTGTTATCACTCCGTTCTTCTGTCTCCAGCAAAACTGTGTGTTCCTGACATCACGAGAGGCGAGGGGAAAATATCAGCCAACGTCCGGTACAGCATTAAAACGAATGAAATTAAACATGCCATTTTCCAGATTACGTTGAGAAAACGACGAAGAGAAATTATTTCTTAAAATGGTCTTGTCTGTATTTTAAACCTGTTCCAAGAAGATAAAAAAGCTCTTTCCGAAATGAAACACACTCTAATAAGCTGAAGATTACGTAGACCTTTAAAAGGGAAATTTATGCTGGTCGTCACAGAAGTCCTTCTTTCTAAGTGGACACGGGTTCTATTGCATTTCTAGTTCCTTCAGTTTTTTCTCTTTTTCTTCCTCGCCTGAAGATAACACCTCCCTTTATTTGGATTATGTGTAGTTAGTTTTCCATTTTCTTAGCCCAGAAATCAACAAGTGTCACTTGCGATGGATAGTACGATGAAACTGGTGGCAACATTTGCTGTTAGCCTCTCTACATGGAACAGCTCTGATTTATGCTAAATTCATAGTAATCATTGATTAATTCTACCACGTTCTACCAGAAGGACGAAGATTATCAAAAACTGATTATTTATTTTAAGCAACAGCAGGAGCACCAACATTAACGTTTACTAATTATTATATTACTGAAATATGGCAAGGGGAGCCTACATGCGACTACCTACCGATTATGATGCACTGTAACGCACCGATTAGAGATCACTCAAAAGGAAAAGGGTTCAGGTTACTATGCTTTAGTGTTCGGCAAAATAGATAATCGTAATGCATATCTTTTCGTCTGTTCCTGAATTTCTTTTTGAGAGTGTAGACGAAAAACTGCCGTTTGGGTACCCAACTTTAAAGGAATGATGTCCGGACTATGCGCTGCGGGATTTGCATTGTTAGCTGTGTTAACGTCATGACTTGCCGTTAGGGGCCAGTCACGGTTCGGCAACAAAGGGTTGAAACACAAGTATCAGTGTGCATTACAGATGCAGACGGTCAACATGTATCTGGACAAGACGAGCGGGGCTTTTCTCGTAAATCTGTTTTATGAAAACAACACCAATAGTGCTGCTGTTCTTGTGCAGTACCGATTCGTTAAAGGAATACTGAGCGGTCCTCCTTCCACACCGATATTGAAGAAAATAATTCGAAATTTCGACGTAACTGACGATTTCGGAATCGTTCCTCGAAGAGGTATATGGCCAGTTGGCGCCGGAAATTGTAAAAGAAGTTGCTGTTGCCATGGCTGAGAAAACTGGACGTAATGTGCGGCTTCTAGCAGTGCACATGCAGTGTCACGACAGCTGAACATTCCATGGTCCACCCTTCGAAAAGTGAAATGTTATCCGTACAAACTTCACATTACTCACCAACTTCTTCCCCGTGACGCAGACATTCTACTTGACTTTGCTCTTACGCTTTTTGCAAGGGTTGAATTTCACGACATGTGGCCTCGTAACATTTTGGTGGAGTGAACACTCAAATGTGTCGCATTTGGGGATCGCCATTGCTAACCAAGGACCATGAAGCACAATTCATGATGGTTCATTTTTCTTAGAGCAACTCGGACTCCAAGGACATGCAGCTTAAAGGGCACACGTTACTATGATCTGCTACGCCAACGTGCTTTCGCTGCTCTACGGGAGGTAGGAGCTTTAGACTCAGCTGGTTTGAAACAGGATGGAGCTCCACCTCACACTGCTCGTGAGCGTGAGGTCCCTCAGTTACTCCGAAACACGTTTAGAGAAAACTGATTCACTGCCGTCACTGGATGCAGATACGGAAGGGCATGTTGTCAGCACACCGCTCTCCAGGCCACTGTCAATTTCCGTGACCGGAGCCACTACTTCTCAGTGAAGTAGCTCCTTGTTTTTCCTCACAAGGGCCGAGTGCACCCCGCTTGCCAACAGTCCTTGGCAGACAAGACGGTCACCAATCCAAGTGAGAGCCTAGCCCGAAAGTGCTGACAGGGACACCATTTCATTAAATTATTTCAACATTAAAGTTCATTTAGACTCGGATGAAAGTGATAACTTCTAATGCAGGCAAAAAACAACCATTGTCAAAGGGCAAAACCAATTTGACACATGTACTGTAGTTTCCTGCAGTTGGCAGGAAAGAACTAACAGTCAGTTTGAACACACTTTAATTTAATTAAAGAAAAAAAAACTCCATCTTGGCATACGCTAGGTTTTGAATGCAAGAACAACAAGAAAACCCCAAAACTCTTGTGGTGCAAACCAGATAAAGAAACAAGATAATGGAAGAAAGTACTTACCAAAATCTACTCTACAAAATACAATGTGCTACTACAATACTATGGCGAGTGTATACAATGCTAGGGCTGGTGTAAGTACTAGCCAGAGCCGTTTCTAAAGGTGGGTAAACACTGCCGCTCTAACTTTTTTTTTCCTTTATTGTATTTCAATTCCCCATTGGAGCGGGCTGGCAGCAGCATATGCGCTGTTCTTCAGCCGAAAGACATAGAACAAACAATAGAAGACATTTAAAAATAACAATGGAAGAAACATGGTGAACATAGATACAAAAAAGGGGGAACACCATGGAAAACAATAGACAAAAAAGGGGCAACTGTAAAATGGAGATAAAAACCGTAAAAAAGTAGCGCACACAAAAAACCACACACTGGGACAATTAAAGAACACAAGACACAGTATGACTGGGGCATAAAAGTATCGACGGATGGCGTAGCACATAACAAACACCGACAGTAACACTAGGTACAAGGCCAGCACAGAATTAAAATCACGCCTCTCAACGCACAGGAGAAACAGCACTAAACACAGCACTGACATGGCACACTGACGATGATCAAAACGGAGGATCTGCCAGATGCAAGGAGGCGAGGGTGAACGGAAGAAGGGAGGGAAGAGAGGGGGGGGGGGAGATGGGCCGAAGAGGGTCAGGTAGGGAGGGATGTGGGAGGGAAAGAGGCAAGGATGGGTTGCAGGGTCTCGGGGGGGGGGGGGGGGGGAGGAAAATGCGGTCTGGGAGAAGGATGGGAGAGGAAAAAGGGGGCCCTGGGGAGTGGGGGAGGGGGGGGAACAAGGCCAGGTTACAGTTGGAAGGAAGGGTATATGTCACAGCAAAGTTCATCATCCGGGAAGGGGAGGCACTGGAAGTTGCCCTGATGAAGGAGTTGAAGAGTGTGGAGGTGGAGAGAGGGAGGGATACAGCGATAGAGGTGTGGCAACAGGCGGGGGGTGGAGAGGAAGGGGGAAACCAGAGAGTGGGGGGGGGGATCAAGCCTGCGGACAATCTAAAGAATGCAGAGATGTTTGAGGAATAAGAGGAGGTGGGGGAAGGGGATGAGTTTCTACAGGAGCCGTGTGGGGGAAGGAAGTCGGATATGGAAGGCGACGCTCTGACGGTCTAGGCATGCTTATAAAGCCAGGTTGGCGGAGTGCTACATGAGTCATATGTGTTCTGATTGGTGGAATACTGTCACATGTTATCTGGAGTAGTAGTTCCATGTTTATTTGGAAGGTCTGTTATTGTTTCTGTAGACTGGTGATGTTTCTCTCCATGCTCCTGAAAACGGGTCGGCAACCCATCTTGCGTGTTGGTTGTGCGGGTTCTCTAACTAATAAGGGGCCGCTACAACGTGGACCAAGTAGACAAGTGGAAGGATTCGTAATTAAAGTGACTGCTGTCAGGGCGTGAACTCATGGTCGCCTGTAGCCGTTCAAATCATATTGCAAGTCCAGTGCAGTACTGCAACACTACCCTTATATGTGCTGGCTGTTTCCACTGCATTTACTCACAGTCGAAAGTGGAGAGTTAGTCTGTCATAACATCATTGATCCTATAGTAGCCAATGACTGAACATAATTCATGATCAGATACTTTAACCACCTTGCTCTGAGCCCAGCCACTTTCTTCATGGGTCATGCCTCATCATCAACAGGCTATCCGTGACCATGTCATTGTTCTTGCAAAGGAATATGACTGCGTCATGGCTCTGTATTACTTTCCTGAACACATTATTGAGTACTGGGTAAAGTGACGCCCTGCCTTTGGAGATTTTGTAGACGTGTGGGAAACGGACGCTGGAGTGTAACATGAGCAGTGCAGGATAATAACCTGGCAATTCCTTTTGCTGCATTTTTCAAGTCACTTGGCATCGTGTTACGCCGGCACTTCGGAAAACTAGTCTACAGACCTGCGGTCATCGGGAAGAACTTTCTTGATGAACATCGACTCTATCGAAAAGCGTTTCTGAGGAAAATATCTTTCCTGACTGGTGAAACGTAATATTATCCGACGAATCAATATTTTTCTATAGTGAGTAGCATTCCAGCATGGGTACATAGCCCGCATGGAACCCCGTTGCGACTGCAAGTATATCCTGAATAATATTCCAGTATGGGCATACGTATAGGCTGCATGGCGCCCGTTGCGACCTCAAGTATATCCACGAGTTATCTCGTAGTGGTCGTGTGTCTGGCAGTTTGGCGTTTCATGTGTTCCTAACGAAAAAGGATGTTCCACAGGATAAATGTCAGACAATTACACTCTTATTATAGATAATGTTATATCCGCATCTGTGTGACAACTATATCCTGAGCGAATAACCTGCTTCCATCACCATGAGTATCCGGTACACCTATCAGCCATGGTGTTCGCCGAACACAATGAATTTTATCTTCTCGACTGGAATCCTTCTGCACCTGGCCACAGCCCCATTAAAAACATATGGACAGAGAGGAAACAGACCACGTGGAAAACTGGCCTGACCCCGTGATGACTTTTAGAATATTGCCTTATCTGCCTTGGAAGAGGAGACAGAAAATGAGAGACAGACTACCTTTTCCCCAGGACGGGGATGCTGATTGAAGTGGACGGAATTTTTTGGTAAATAAACCATATGCTGTGTATTTTTGATGTCCGAAAAATTATTAAGAGTTGTGAAGTGTTCTTTCTATTAATTTAGCGTTTCTGTAGGTTAAACAAATTAACGTAGTAAAACAAGAAGTTAATGCCGTAAGTGGAATTCGATGCGGATCCTTCCGTCGTTCTTTGGCTCCGCAGTTTGTTGACTAAGCTGCGCCAACCGCGGAATCGCAATACCAGGGACTGCGATATTCAGATTTCTTACTGTTATCCCGCCGACCTCACCACGTCACGACTCCAAGTCCCTTTTACAGGTTTAAATCAGAGGAACAGCACTGATCAACTTTTTTTGCGTATTTTGGAGGATATGTGCTTCTTGACGAATGGAAATAAGGCATAACTCCCTTCAGTTACAATAACAATAAAAATTATCCTTTACCTTTTATAAATATTTACTATCCAACAGCAAAAACCACATTCTAGGATGATGATGTCAAATGAGCAGAAGATGCCTGTCAGCCAAGGCACGAAGAAGTTGTGTCTATAAATGGCCAAATTCTGTAATGAAAAGAAAAATACTGTACGCTCTATAAAGTTATTGGCTCCTACGTAACATACCAAATAGTGATTTTCGTGGAAGAAATGGTACGACTGGCTGCAACAGCAAACAAACAGAATAATTTCAAAAATATTTTAAAAAAAGCTATGAAATTCAATTCTAGACTGGATGTATCAAATGACCAACTCTGCTATTGTAAATCTTATACGCAAACCTGACACCATTTTACTGCTATACTTTTAGTATTCGTTTTCAAGAGTTTCTGGTAGGGATTGTCAGAGGACATTTGATCAAGGTCGCGTAAAATGTTAGTGATTTTCCTTCGCTAATTTATTTTGTCGTGGAGGCGCTGGAAAGTTATATAAACTAGAAGTACCTGACTTTTATCTTATAGACGGCCAGCGTGGCCGAGCGGTTCTAGGCGCTTCAGTCTGGAACCGCGCGACCGCTACGGTCGCAGGTTTGTATCCTGTCTCGGGCATGGATGTGTGTGAAGACCTTAGGTTAGTTAGGTTTAAGTAGTTCTAAGTTCTAAGTTCTGATGACCTCAGATGTTAAGTCCCATAGTGCTCAGAGCCATTTGTTATGTTATAGTAGTCAGACTAAGTGGATCACAGCGTGAGCCGAAACCTCTGGCACTGATTATTGAATACTACTACAGAACTTGTACAGTGATGAGTATTACTTTACTAATTATTCGAGTAAGCAAATCGCATAATCACTTGTATTGGTAGGCGGTAACGCACGTTATTTATGCTCAGAACTGCCGTTATTTGAAGGTTAACGTACATAAACCGAGTCCAGCTCGCAGCCAGATGGGCTCGCAACTGTTCAGCTATATATGCGCTTATCTTCATCCGTCAGCTTCACGGCATTTGAGCTAGATGTGGGCAGATTACCCGTGTGAAGCACCACGTGGACTGCCGGCATTCTGCCATCTTGCGTCCGACTATCGTAATAACATCTCGCCAGAAAGTGCTGTCAGCGTGCGCTCTACAACTCTCTCTGGTTAGCGCAAAAAAGATTCGCGAAATCACGTCCCTGAAATAAGGCATATGCCATATTTCTACGACCATCGCAAAAAATATCGATCTGTGTCGTAACAGTCTATATCTTCAAGCAGACAGATGTCGAAGATATACACAACGGGTCATTAAAATTGATACACCACGACGATGACGTGCTACAGACGCCAAATTTAATCTACAGGAAGAAGATGCTGTGATATGCAAATGATTAGCTTTTCAGAGCATTCACACAAGGTTGGCTCCGGTGGCGACACCTACAACTTGCTGACATGAGGAAAGTTTCCAACCGATTTCTCATACACAAACAGCAGTTGACCGGCGTTGTCTGGTGAAACGTTGTGATGCCTCGTGTAAGGAGAAGAAATGATAAAGGTCGGATTGTAGCCTATCGTGATTGCGTTTTATAGTATCGCGACATTGCTGTTCGAGTTGGTCGAGATCCAATGACTCTTAGCAGAATATGGAATCGGTGGGTTCAGGAGGGTAACACGGAACGTCGTGCTGGATCCCAACGGCCTCGTATCACCAGCAGTCGAGATACAGGCATCTTACCCGCATAGCTGTATCGGATCGTGCAGCCACGTCTCGATCCCTGAGGCAGCAGATGTGGACGTTTGCAAGACAACAACCATCTGCACGAACAGTTCGACGACGTTTGCAGCAGCATGGACTACCAGCTCAGAGACCATGGCTGCGGTTACCCTTGACGCTGCATCGCAGACAGGAGCGCCTGCGATGGTGTACTCAACGACGAACCTGGGTGCACGAATGGCAAAACGTCATCTTTTCGGATCAATCCAAGTTCTGTTTACAGCATCATGATGGCCGCATCCGTGTTTGGCGACATCGCGGTGAACGCACATTGGAAGCGTGTATTCGTCATCACCATACTGGCGTATCACCCGGCGTGAAAGTATGGGGTGCCATAGGTTACACATCTCGGTGACCTCTTGTTCGCATTGACCTCACTTTGAACAGTGGACGTTACATTTCAGATGTCTTACGACCCGTGGCTCTATCCTTCATTCGATCCCTGCGAAACCCTACACTGCAGCATGATAATGCACGACCGTATGTTGCAGGTCCTGTACAGGCCTTTCTGGTTACAGAAAATGTTCGATTGCTGCCCTGGCCACCACATTCTTCAGATCTCTCACCAATTGAAAACGTCTGGTCAATGGTGGCCGAGCAATTGGCTCGTCAGAATACGCCAGTCACTACTCTTGATGAACTGTGGCATCGTGTTGAAGCTGCATGGGCATCTGTACCTGTACACGCCATCCAAGCTCTGTTTGACTCAATGCCCAGGCGTATCAAGGCCTTTATTACGGCCAGAGGTGGTTGGTCCGGGTACTGATTTCTCAGGATCTATGCACCCAAATTGCGTGAAAATGTAATCACATATCAGTTCTAGTATAATATATTTGTCCATTGAATACCCGTTTATCATCTGCATTTCTTCTTGGTGTAGCAATTTTAATGGCCAGTAGTGTGTTTATGTGAGCAACAGACCGGCAACAACGGCCTGATGCATGACAAACGAGATGAATGGAAGTTTGCAGCCAGATCCTGTTCGGCAGTAAACAGTCACCTTTCATAGGAAAGACGAAAGAGAAGAAATATTTTACGTCAGTAAAAGGATGTACATTACCGAGTAGGATGAGAGACAAAGCAGTCAGAGAATAGTTTCGGGTTTTCATTATCAGTGATGAAATAAAAGGTGGCAGAAGGAAACGCAAGGAGTTTTCAAAGAGGATGTGAAATAGTGGATTGCCAAGAACAGTTCATAGCTACAAGCCTAAGAAGTATTGGAAGACCTTATAGAACAGCAATAATAGTCTCGGAATAGGCCATGTGGTCTTCAAAGGGAAGGAGAAGTTCGTATAGGCAGATGAGGGTCGTGGGGCGTGTAGAAATGAACGGTTCCTAATTATTTCCGGAATAGAGTGTGAATAAAGCAAAAAAAGTTTGTTAGTTCAGATAATTCTTAAGTATAGTCACAGATATAAACTAGTAGCGTGTGAAACAAAGAAAAATAAAATAACGTACGATCTGCAACTTTGATGGCATCTTAGTCCCTCTGCGTGTAAGTATAGAAATTTCTGAAACTAATTAGATCATGAAGACCTCAGAAGGGAATTGTGATTTGGAAATTCAAATGTTCAGTCCAGTCTTGGAGCTGATGACTGCTTTACTTAGCGCATTACGTTGTTGACCTGGATCAGTGTCCAGTAGTGACTTTAATATCGTATTCCTGAATGTTCTCGCACGGAATAAGGAATTCGTTGCGCGGAGGAACAGCGCTGAGGGAACTTTAGCTTGTGGGAGAAGTAGAATGCGGGTTTTCCGACAATCGTAGACGACGCGTGAAATCAAAAAGTGTTTTCTTGGCTATAGTATGATTTATAGAATCCAGCTGGATGTACCATATAGATGTTGCACTAAAGCACAGCGGTAGAAATGAACGCATTGTACAAATAACGACACACACACACACACACACACACACACACACACACACACACACACACACACACACGCTCATTGTGGTATTTTCCAGACGAGAATAACCGTATAAAAACTTTCCTCCCGTCCAAGAAGTTCTCGCTGTCGTCATCCGGGTCAGTACCATTCTTTATTTATCAGAAACATCGTTGAGAGTATGTCCCATGGATTCTATCAAATTTATTTCTCGGTCCAAGTTTATGATGACTGTATGTTAAAAATGTATAAATACCATTTTTAATGTCCAAATTCTTTTCAAATATGAGATCGATGAATATCGATGAAAACTTAAACCACAAACTGAACTCTGCTCGAACATTGCAAGACTAAACAGGATTTTCGACTGTTTTTATACCTGCTCGATTAGTCTTTTCGTTTGGGCACACCTCTTAGATAGAAAGTTCTCCACTTACTAAGTATTTTTCTGACAGAATGCTCTTCTTTTGACACTTACATTCTAATTTACAAGGCGACAGTTATTGTACTATATCAAAAAAACGTAAAGTAATTACGAACTACGGCGTGCGCAAACTTTATTCAACATGTAAACGTCACTACAAATATTCGGATTTCGGTTATGACATGTTCGACAAGCCGGCCGTCATTGGCGATGATGTGGAGCAGACGAATAGCGAAATTCTGCATGACTCGCTGAAGTGTCGCAACATCGATGCTGTGCTGAATGGCTGTTTTCAGCTCAACAATGGCTTTAGGGTTATTGCTGTACACCTTGTCTTTAACACAGCCCCACAAAAAGGAGTCGCATTTGTTCAGATCCAGAGAATATGGCGGCCAATCGAGGCCCATGCCAGTGGCGTCTAGGTGCCTCATAGACAGAATGCGGCCCCCAAAGTGCTCCTCCAGGACATCAAACGCTCTCCCGCTTCGATGGCGTCGAGATACTTCTTGCATGAACCACATCTTGTCGAAATCAGGGTGACTTTGTATAATGGCGATGAAACCATCTTCCGAAACCTTCACGTACCATTCGGAAGTCACCGTGCCATCAAGGAACATTGCCTTGATTATTACGTGACTGGACATTGCACACCACACAGTCACCCGTTGAGGATGAAGAGACTTCTCTATCACTAAATGTGGGTTCTCGGTCCCCCAAATTCGCCAATTTTGGATATTGACGAGCCCATCCAAATGAAAGTGGGCTTCGTAGCTAAACCAGACCATACAGCGTATACTAATTCCCATCATGCCAACAGTGCAGTCTGAACGTCCTAGCGCAAACCGTTCAGAAGTTATGACGATTTTATTTGATATAATTCAATAATTGTCACCCTGTATGTTTGTCGTCTGAGTTATAGGCCGTTTTAGCGAACGACTCGCGGTCTGTCGACTGCGTTTTACCTTTTATCCGTAGTAGCAGTATGGCGTAGGACATATAATCTTTGGTTCGGGACCTCCGCTGACCCTACCATGTATTTTGTGAACCTTCCTCCAGGAGGAAGTCCTTGTTCCTAGTTCCCTTTCCTTGCGTCGATTGGGCTTATCGTATAGCCGCTTTTAAGTTCTTTTACTTTTTGATGCTCTGAGGATACGACGTGGGCGCTTATGACAGTTGTTTTTGTCCCCTAAAACAAAACAAAATGAATCATTCTAAGTATACAATCCTAAGTTTATTATTCCACGTTGTGGTTGTGTTCTGTTGTCTCACACACTTTCATGTTAAACTGACGTATCAGCTTAAAATGTGTTTCAATTGCTTGTCCTTACTACTCTCACATTAATTTCTTAGACTCCCTTCTCCATTATCCCTTCCTTTCCTATATTTCCTGGATTGAGAGGGATATAAAGAATACGTAATCTGAGAAGAGATAAGAGATAAAGTACATAGGCCCACCCCCCTTTTTTAAGAAAAAGTTCTGACACCTCTGTCCTCGGTTGACCGGCATCTCTAGTGTCTGTAGACAAGTCAGTGCGGCCGTAGCCTTTGTTTTGTAAGAGCTATTATTTTCTTTTGCTGGAAAAATGAGAAGTGTAATAATAGAGCAACGGATTGTTACACATGAAATTTGAAACGTCTGCTACCGAAACCTATCTTTTACAATAAGAAGTGTATGGCGAAGACGGCTTATCACATACTCGAGTCTTTGAGTGGTTCACGTGTTTCCAAGATGTCCGAGAAGACACTAAACATAACTCATGTTCAGAACGCCCTTCAACATCTAAAACGGATAAAAATATCGAAAAAGAGGGTAATACGACTCCACCTGGCCCTCGGTTAAGTATTCGAGCGACTGCTGAAAGTGTAGGAATTCACAAGAACGTGTAACTTAAATTTTACACAATCAGTTTAACATAAGAAAAGTGTGAGCAAAACTGGTGCCGAAAAGTCTCGCGATCGACCAAAAAGTAGCTGGTGATAATGTTTGTTCTGACACTTTGAATGTCACTGAAAAGGATCCTAATTTCTTGGGAAAAATGATAACATGTGACGAATCTTGGTTTCTTACTAATGACCAAGAAACCAAGAACCAACCTTTGTATTAAAAGGGCTCAACTTTACCGAGAGCGAGAAAAGCTCGAACAGGCAAATCAAGATTCAAAAGATGATCACTGTTCTTATATATATATATATATATATATATATATATATATATATATATATATATATAGGGTGAGGCAGGTAACTCATAACACTGCATTTAACTCCCCAACCGTAATGGATACAAAGTTGCCGTTTGGACAGTGAATTGCAGGGACAGAGGCTCCTTGAATACATCAAGTTTCATGTTTGAGCTATTTTTTTATCAAAGAGATATGAGGCCATCTGAGGTATTTTTAAATGGAACCCTATGATAAATTTTAGCGTAACATGATGGGCTTAAAGAGACGGTTTCAAATATGTGTGTATCATAATATTTATGCGAATAGTTTTTGAGACACATATGTTCTCCTATCGTGTTCGTCCTTACTATACCCTGCAGCCTCGGAAAAATATAGGTCCATTTAAGATTACTGCTTGAGCTGTTCCACTATATATATATATCGGGTGAGGCAGCTAAGTCATAACACCCCTTGTATCTCCCCAACCGTAATAGATACAAAGACGCTGTTTGGACAGTGAATTGCAGGGACGGGGGCTATTTTACTACATCACGTTTCATGTTTGTGCTATTTTTTATCACAGAGATATGAGGCCATCTTTGGTTTTTTAAATGGAATCCTATGTCAAATTTTTGCGTAACATGATATATATATATATATATATATATATATATATATATATATATGGAATCATGTATCTTCACTGGATTCCTGGTCAAACTGTTAATCTGTTGATAAAAATTACCGGAATTCTGCAAGAACAAATCGTGCAGTCTACATCACTGGCTCATACCGCATTGTCTGTTAACACGTTTCTAGCGAAATACAGCATCCCAACGTCAGATGGCCTACTTTATTCGCCCGATCTAGCACCATGTGGCTTTTATCTATTTCCCAAGGTCAAATTTTCATTAAAAGCAGTAAAATTTCAGTCCTCTGAAGCAATGAAATAAAAAGGGGCACGCATCATCAAGGCGCCACAGTGCAAAACTTCCAGGACTGTTTATATCAATGGAAATTTCTCATGGAGTGTTGTGGGGGTAGAAGACTGGAATAAATTGAGGGTTACAACAAGTAAATATGTATGTTTTTTTTAAATGAAATGTTTTACAGCAATATTCCTGTTAATTTATAGCCACACCTCGTATTTGTAAAATACCAAACATGCTCATTCCTGTCACATACATCTTTCAGGTTTGCCTTCCACGAAATACTGCTCTTTGCTGTTGCTTTTACTTCTTGGGAAAGTATTCCTTCCTTCAATGTGTAATATCTTCTTCTACTTCCACTTATTTCCCTTCTCTTTGTTATAATGATACGCTTTTGTGGGTAAGCAAAATTTGCGATTGCAGGGCAGGGGATGCCCTTTCATGGTACTTGGTAACGAAAGTAATAGTCATTTGGCTAACAATGATAAATCCATAAGAAAGAGAGATACAGTATGACCGAGAGGACTTTGGTGAAGACTGAACTAGCTGTTAACCTAATCCGTAAAGTGAAGAAAAAAAAAATCCTAAGGTTGGGTTTATTAGGTGGTATTCAGGGTAGGACATCACTATCATCAACGGCAAACACACACACACACACACACACACATAGATAGTACGAGAGAACTGGAGACAGAGACAGAGAGAGAAATTGTTGCTGCACAGACTTAGCAGCCAACCACACTGCAGACCATATACGCAACAGCTCATACTTCAACTAAGAGAAGCTACATAAGAAGGTGAATTATTTTGCATCTGGTATTGTCATGTGGATTCTTTCCCCAGTCTTTTGGCCGGCCGAAGTGGCCGTGCGGTTAAAGGCGCTGCAGTCTGGAACCGCAAGACCGCTACGGTCGCAGGTTCGAATCCTGCCTAGGGCATGGATGTTTGTGATGTCCTTAGGTTAGTTAGGTTTAACTAGTTATAAGTTCTAGGGGACTAATGACCTCAGCAATTGAGTCTCATAGTGCTAAGAGCCATTTGAACCATTTTTGAACCCCAGTCTTTTGTTTTCGCAGTGAGATTATTCTGCGAAGCATGTTCAAGTGTTCATCAGCAGAAGATCCGCCATAACTACGTTTTCATAGGTCTCCCAGAACCGGATGTCGTAAGCCAAATTCCCGATACCGCTTCTGATTGACTTAGTAAACACTGTAGTATCGATTCTGAAAATGTAATTTTAGCTGTCGGATTTTCTCTTCCACCGCCGATTTTCCCTCCCATGTAAACACAACCAGTTTTTGCTAGGAGTGTATTTTTGTGCAGCGAAGGAGAAATAAAAATGTCGGACGGAGGATGCAGTTCCTACCTCTGGTATTTATCTGAAGCGAAGTATCCACTATCTGACTGAATCAGAAATCGAAACGGCTGTTTCCCAGAGGCCATCTGTGCAAAACATCTGACTATCGGAAAACCGATATTTGCCATGTCTAGCAAACCCGCTTCAAGGCTTAACATGTAAACACGACAAAGAGTTTCCGAAATTCATTTTCGTCTTCCTGAAGTTGTGCCTCATGGAAACTCAGAATGTATCAGATATACACCTCAGACAGAGGAACCAGCCGCTACTTGGAGACCGCTGACCTCACCAACTGGATACCGGGCGACCGCTCGCTAGCGGCCTCGTTGCCTTCATCAGTCGACCACGCATGGCCTTGTACTAACCACGCGCCTGCACACGCTCTGCGTATGTAGCGTGTGTCGTTGACCGAAATCTCTGCTCACTTTGCACGCGGCACGTCAGCAGCTTCAGATATACACACTTTTTGTACGACTTAGTCACACTGCAGCTTTTCGGAGAGGGTTAGCCTTCTGCACGATACAGAGCTTGCTACAGAATATACACTAAAGCGCCAAAGAAACTAATATTGGCTTACGTACTCAAATACAGAGATACGTAAACAGGTAGAATACAGCGCTGCGGTCGGCAACGCCTATACAAGACAACAAGTGTCTGGCGCAATTGTTACATCTGTTACTGCTGCCACAATAGCAGGTCAGCAAGATTTAAGTGAGTTTGAAGGTGGTGTTATAGTCGGCACACGAGGGATGGGTCACAGCATCTCCGAGATAGCGATGAAGAGGGGATTTTCCCGTACGATCATTTCAAGAGTGTACCGTGAATATGAGGAATCCGGTAAAACATCAAATCACCGACATCGCTGCGGCCGGAAAAAGATCCTCCAAGAACGGGACCGACGACGACTGCAGAGAATCGTTCAGCGTGACAGAAGTGCAACCCTTCCACAAGTTGCTGCAGATTACAATGCTGGAGCATCGGCAAGTCTCAGCGTGCGAACCAGTCAGTGAAATATCATCGATATGGGCTTTCCGAGCCGAAGGTCCACTCGTGTTCCCTTGATGACTGCACGACACAAAGCTTTACGCCTCGCCTGGGCCCGCCAACAATGAAATTGGGACTGTTGATGACTGAAAACATGTTGATTGGTCGCACGGGTCTCGCTTCAAATTGTATCGAGCGGATGGACGTGTACGGTGATGGAGACAACCTCATGAATCCATGGGCCCTGCATGTCAGCATGGGATTGTTCAAGCTGGTGGAGGCTCTGTAATGGCGTGGGGCTTGTGCAGTTAGAGTGATATGGGACCCCTGATACGTCTAGACACGACTCTGACAGGTGACACGTACGTAAGCATCCTGTCTGATCACATCCACCGATTCATGTTCACTGTGCATTCTGATAGACTTCGGCAATTCCAGCAGGACAATGCGACACCCCACACGTACATAATTCCTGCATCCTAAGGACAAACACACACATCCATGCCCGAAGGAGTGGCTCCAGGAACACTCTTCTCAGTTTAAACACTTCCGCTGGCCACTAAAGGCCCCAGACATGAACATTACTGAGCATATCTGGGATGCCTTGCAACGTGCTGTTCAAAAGAGATCTCTACCTCCTCGTACTCTTACGGATTTATGGACATCCCTGCAGGATTCATGGTGTCAATTCCCTCCAGCACTACTTCAGACTTTAGTCGAGTCCATGCCACGTCGTGTTGCGGCACTTCTGTGTGCTCATGGGGGCGCTACACTATATTAGGCAGGTGTACCAATTTCTTTGGCTCTTATGAGTATATGCTGGTAAAGTGAAAATCAGTGAGTCGTGGCATGTTTGAGAACACACAAGCGGAAAATTAAGAAGGAATGTAAGTAAAAGACATGATGCAGAAAACTGTATTGTGAAGAGCAACACGCTGTGGAGGAGGGAGAAGGAGTAAGGGCAACACATGCAAGTATAGGATCGTTTTTCGTCCAGTTTCGCAAAATGCAGATCATTCTGACATTGGTTTTTTTATCCAAAGGTGTTTCAACACACCTGTGTCAGTGTGTTATTATTTAGCTGAAAGTTTCGATGAATTTTTTGTTACTTCGATCAGTCTCTTCGTTTAAAATGTCAGGATGTTTCGTTGTAGAAATTTTTACACATGAAACAAAACAAAAGGACAGTTACTTTTTTTAAAAAGAAAGCGATCTAAGAAACAAAGAATTCGTTGAAAATTTTACTATATTCGTTAATGCAACACATTTATTTGTTCTGATAACAAAGATAACACAAAAGAGAAGTATATGTATTCTATGACGTATATCATAAATAATCATTATATGTACAGCAACTGCCAATGTCAGCAGCATGTTTTTCGTAAAAAATTCCTTATGCTGATTACATGTATGTACATATAAATCATTTAATCACATTATTACATGAATATTACCGAATATTGGTATTGGCGCACGCTAGAGAACATCACGTAGCCTAGAAGGCACTTACTTTACAATGAACTGAAAATCAAACTCACGCATAAAACACTACTATATAAATTATAAATAACGTATTGTAAGAAATATGTGTCTTTTGTGTAATACAAATACCACTGATGATGAGCAACGCCCGAAATTAGAGCGGTAAAATAAAATGCTACCAACAAGCAGCTTCTGTGAAACAGTTATTTATTAATCTGACATACTTCTAAGTTACACTGCCTATTTTAAGATGTACGAAATACTTTCCGGAACGGTTTTATTTGACTGGCTCTTTATTAATGTCTATTATGAACTCTATTATCACACTTCCCGACACTGAAGGAAACGTCTCTTATTAGTTATGCTGTTCATTACCATTGTACTTAATCGTAGTCGTTGGGTGACAGTCCGTCGTTCCACACAACATTCCTTTTCGTAGTATCATCAAGGATTTGTTGTACAGAGCACGTGCTCTACTACCGTGCACTTGGCATGTACGCCAACTGCTGCATTAATCTTGTCCCCGCTCTGGTCGCCTTCCAGATCCGTCTCAACGACTTTATCCACGTAAACAACGTAATTCACGACAGAACTAATTTCAGATTTCTTTCAACAAACACATTTCGAACTAACTTAAACTATTCATTTATGCAAGTCAAGGCTCGTTTATCGCTCATTAGATGTAAAGGTTTACGCTTCAAGAATAGCTGTCGAGCACGTGCTCTTCTGTTCTTGTGTCCAGTGATGTGAGAGGCTCGTAACACAAGATTCCAGCGGATACTCTTACTCTCCGTATACGAACCTCACATCGACTTCCCCGGTAACAGCGCCGTCAGATGCACTGAAAAGAAGGAGTCATTACAAATCCGTAGCCTCGGTGCACCAAACGTCGTCTGCCAGCTATGTCATAAGCTACATTGTGAAAATCGCCTTTCACGTGAATAATCAAAAACTTTACAGACTGCTATTTTCATGCAGCGGTTTATAATTTTACCGGCAGCTGAGTTTGTTTCGAGTTTCTTCTTATCAGATTATCGTGGAATTTCTGACAAAATTCGGCTTTCATCACATTTATGTACGATTTTCTTGTCTCTCTAAACCACGTCCGACGTCCATTGGTCAGCCAAATTTTGTTAGTTTAGAAGATGAAACACCAAAACGCAAATGTGACAAACGATCGATCATTTACTGTCCATTATAATGTAATATTCGCTGTTCTAGGATTTTTTTAAAATCTGCCAGCCTGGTATATGAGACGTCATTTTTGACGAGGCATCTTTACTGCAAGTCTGTTCTGAAGTACAGAAATATCTAAAAAGTATTGAAGGGGCTATGCAGCTACGTAAGAAAGCTAACATTCTCAGAATAAGAGAAATATATCTCATCCGCAAGTACGAGTATACCGATTTTGCAGCCATTACCGAAACGGCTATTGTTGCGGAGGTATATTCAAGGTTGAGAATGCTGTTGGGAACTTTGTTAATTGAGTAGCTGGATCCCCAATCTGTCAAATAATTACGTGAATCAGGACATCATGCCACCATTTTTCAGTCCTGTAACTCTTTGTTATTATTCTCTAATATGGCTACACGCTTCATTTTTCAGTGTTCTTTCTTAATATAGCCTAGAGAGAAAATTTGGTAAAATGAAGTTGTATTCTTCAGTTAACTGTTATTTCAAATGTTCCAGCAGGTAAGACAGTCATCATAAATTCATTTCTATATGTTCCTCGATTAGTCAGTAAGTCAATGTCCATGTTATTGTGTTTATTAATTTTGGAAGGTTACAGTTATGGGCTAGAGTGAAAACAGACTACTACACATCTAGTATAAAATATATTTATTTATTTATTGAACCTGATCTGATTAGGGCTATCAATCACTCTCTTATAGTGGAGCGGTGTTTCATACACACAGTACTTTTCTTACATCATAGTTACCTAATAAATAATATGACACACAGAATTAAAATGAGTTGAGTTTCGATAGTGGCAATGTAAGTAAATAATACTACCTGTGAACTAATAGAATTAATGCTGGCAGCACTTCTACTTCTGCTACTACTACGCTACTACTACAACTGCCAGTGAAAGAGACAATCATAATAATGACAATAATAATAATAATAATAATAATAATAGTGGCAGACATAAAAAGACTTTACAGGCACAAAATAGGTGTTTTCCGGTATAACGAGTTTCTGAGAAAGGAAATTTAAGGAGACAGCACCAGCTCAGAATTCTGGAAAATGAGGAAGATCTGACTGGAAAAAAGGATGTACAGGGGTAACTAGTGCGTACAGGACAATGGTAATCATTATCGTTGCTTTAGTAGATACGTCATTAACAATCTTCTAAAGCTGGAGATTTTATTCAGTTCTCGAATGTAAGGCGGGAAGTTATTCCTGAGTCGGATCCCTGCTATTGAAAAGGTCTTCCAGCAAGTGGCTGAACCATGCAGGGGGAAAGAAACATTTTGTCTTGATTGATGGGAACAGGTGTTTCAGACGTGTTGTTAAGACAAAAACGTTAAGGTCGAAAAGAGCTATGAGGGACAGTGTACGTTAATAAGACACTGGAGAAGACAGAGGCCATGGAAATACCTGCGCTTGTCCGCACACACCCAGGTTAGCTATGCCTATAATGGTCAAATTGATCGAAGAGCCGAACACCGCGGACAGACCCAACATAGGCATTCACAATCAGTTCCAGGCGATGAGCTTTCCTGAGAAAAGCCTTGCAGGGTAACATCGCTGTTATCAATAATTGGAAGCATAAGTGTTTGTACAAGTTTCTTACTTCTAGAGACTTTTCTGCAGGAGAGAAGTTGATATTTGTCCCATTTAGGGTTAAAGATATTACCGATTCCCTATACTTCCGCCTAACGAGCCTAGAATGACCAATCAGAACCTCTTGGGTTTTGGTTGAGCTGAGCAATAGCCCCATATCCTGCTCACATTTTGATATTGACTCAGATCGACATCGGTAACTGTCCTCAGGTTTATCGGTTTTTCACTTACGAGGGGGCCACGACGATAGGGTCACGGATTTATGCTAAGTTTGTACTCTTTTAGTTGTCCATTATGACAACCTAATGTGCAAGCACTAAGGCTCTCTGCTTCGGCAGTTTCGAGAAAATCGCAAGAAAAATTTTACGTGTTTAATATGTACCGGTGCAATGCAACGCTGAGCATGAGGCGGTAGCGGTCAAGTTGTGGTAGTTACCGCCGGTCGGAGTGGCCGTGCGGTTCTAGGCGCTACAGTCTGGAACCGAGCGACGGCTACGGTCGCAGGTTCGAATCCTGCCTCGGGCATGGATGTGTGTGATGTCCTTAGGTTAGTTAGGTTTAATTAGTTCTAAGTTCTAGGCGACTGATGACCTCAGAAGTTAAGTCGCATAGTGCTAACAGCCATTTGGTAGTTACCTTTCGGCAGCGGTGAGACGAAGGTATTTTGTTTGCGTCGCGTTTGTGGTGCAGCACGTAAGCCGGTGTTTGTTGTTAACCTTCTCGCCGCTGCAAATGAATCACATCTGTGTTTCGAGAGCGCCATGGCACACTATTACCGCCGGGCCACAACTAAGATCTCATTTCAAGCGGACCGCACAAGACCTCGAGCACATTGAAACTGAACGTTTTATCTAGGACGATCTTCATATTGCACTTCAAGACATCATTGGAATCCGCTTTATCAGTTACTAGCAGCGTTGTAATTGAATTGATAAATAAGGAGATGTGCACAGATGTCGTGTGCAGACACACTGGCGTTCTCAAACTCAGACACTGGGACCGTCATATAGGGGCCGTCACGGTTGGGGCCTCGGCGCACTGTGGGTCTTCGAGTTCCCTTGTAAGTCCTGCCAGATGTCATGAAAGTGTTCAAACTGGCCGGTAGCCTGATAAGTCACCTATCTGAAAAAGGGCAAACATTTGAGACATGCCGGTCGCTGTGACCGAGCAGTTCTAGGCGCTCCAGTTCAGAACCACGAGGCTGCTACGGTCGCCGGTTCGAATCCTGCCTCGGGCATGGATGTGTGTGATGTCCTTAGGTTAATTAGGTTTAAGTAGTTCTGAGTTCTAGTGGAGTGATGAGCTCAGATGTTAAGTCCCATAGTGCTCAGAGCCATCCATCACAAACTTACTGGCCGGGAAGAGCGATCAGACGTACTGCCTAGCAACAATTAATATCACCACATAAATGCACGCTGTAAACTGGCAATGCTCAAAGATATGCTCAGCGCTGCAGATGTTGACATAGCCCACCTTCAGGAGGTGTATGTCGAAGAGTTCACAGGACCATTAGGATATGCGACTTGTGCCTCATATGCGTATGCCATTGGTAATGGAGTGGCGGTGCTCCTCCGCAAAGAAATGCTTGCCGACGACGTCGAGTGCCCCCCTGGCGCCAGAGAAACGGTCCTTACTATCCAAGAAATCAGGCTCATAAACATCTATGCGCCGTACGGATCGGATTTGGCGTTGTGAACTATCAAGCTTCATCATAGACGCGATCATGCCCCTTTTTAAGGGACAGCAGGGTGCCTTGGTACCGACGGTGAATTTCAACTGTACCCAAGCGCCCAAGGTTCAGTTACCACGTCACACTTCGTGCGCGGAACTTGTCACAGTTGTCAATAATCTTCAGCTTGTAGACTCATGGGAGCTCGTTTATGGCGACTGCTCTGCTTTACGCATTACACTAGCCATACATATAGCCGCATCGATCATGTTTACAGGTCACGCCCTATAACCATGGGGACGAGGGCTGCGAAATTAACGTTTTCCGACCAAACGGCCTGTATCTATGCTATCACCCTCGGCTGTCAGAGAGTATGGGAGAGCGGTGGTCGATGGAAGTTGATTGTTATCCACCTCGCTTCTGCGGAATGTCGGAAGCTGATAGAGAACACGTGGAACTACTGTACTCGTCTTACTGGCGCTTACCAGTGTGCCCTTTCGTGGTGATTACTCTGCACCAAGCCTGCCCTTCATACGATTTTTATTGGCTGTGGTAGAGACGTGGCGGTATGGAGGCGGCATTCCATGGACTGCTGTTACAGCATTCTACAGGGATGTTCTACATTGCAGCACTCGCCTGCACGGCGGACCCAGATCACCACCTTCACACGCCACCATCTTGCGGGTGATCGTCGGGACGCACTGAAGACAGAGGACCAGGAGCCAAAGTCCATGTGTCATGTCACTGGAGAAACAGGAAGCTGGCGACGGAGCTTGATACACGTTGTCACGACGGACGGTGGACGACGACTAGATAAGCTACACAAGGCTGTACTTGGAGCATCGCCATGACCCGGAGGTGATCGCAGAGATTCCTCAGCTCACTTTTGGCACGATCCCCCCGGCTGTGGCAATGGATCTGACTGAAGACGTGACGGCAGCGAAGGTCCTTGAAACGATACAGACGGGAAACGCTCATAAGTCGCCGGGACCCGACGGCCTCCCTCTGGAGTTTTACGTTGCTGGCGCCAGCCTAGAAGGACATTTTCCGTGATCTACTGTCTCCCACTGTGCAGCTCCCTGGAATCTTCCTTAAAAAACTGATCCTATCCTTACATAAACCACGAGGTTGAGCCAGGATCTGCTGTTATAGTCCGTTGTTCTTACTCTGCAGTGGCGTGAAGGTTTTCACTCGACTGTTGAAGGCACGTCACAAGCGGACGGCCCCTTATGTCGTTTACAGGACCAGGCATCGTTATGAGGCGATAATAACATCCGAATTGCACGCTGTCGGCATCGCGACATGATTGCGCTTGCCAAGGCTCGCCAAATGCCTGGGGTCTTGGCCTCCCTCGGCTTCAGTCAGGCCCTTGAAGGGGGTTGATCACGCGTTTTTGACGGCGGTACTACAACAAATGGGGTACCCGGACACCGTCGAAAAGGTAGTGATGCATCTTCTTTCCGGCGCGACGTCCAGGATGTTGTAAAATGGCCGTATCACGCCACCGATCCAGGCCTAGGCTCGGTGAAACGGGGCTGTCCTCTCTCAGCGATACTGTACACTTTCGTTTCAGAACCGCTGGCTTGTGATCTTCGAACCTTGGCCGATACATTTTTTGGTGCACTGCGTAATGCTACGATCCGGTACTCTTCCTTTGTGGCGGCAATGACATCCGCGCAGAGTTGTGTGGGTGGCGACCTACAGCGTGGGATCGGGCAGTAGTCTCAACGTCCAAAAATCGCATGGTCTGTTAGAGGTGCGTCGCCCCCCTCCCCTCTCGCACCCTTTAAGTATGTGGCAATATATGTTGCTTGGGTATTGATTTCACAATTGACCTTCGGCGCACGATACCCATCAATTGCAGGCATCTGTGAAGCAGATCAGAGCAGGGCTAACTGATCACCGTCTTAGGACTAGGTTTCAACAACAGATGCGATATGTCAACGTCTATTTGGCGTCGTGCATTATCCATGTTGTGCAGACACTTCTGATCTCCCGCCAGATCTCACAAGAAGACGTGGCGACGTTGTGCTGCTGGAGGCCTTAGTGCCGATCCCTCTCTCACCACTAGCGTCTTTCTTCTACAATGGCCATTTCTTCCTTCAACTAAGTTACATCCGCACTGCACTATAGCCCACGCGCTTGACATTGGCGAGGGCGATATACACCCTGCAACAGAGCAAGGCGCCGAACGATATTGAAGGGAACTAACCCCATATATAGTGGCGTGCTATGATAAGGACGTTCAGTCCGCATGTCACGCAACGATTAGTGCGAAGCAAGTTTGCTAGTCTCGCCTACATCAAATTCACCTCGCGGACTTTCCATTGTGTTTCACCTGAGAAGTGATGGATACGAATGACCATCGCCCTGTCTGCGGATCGGCGAAGGATGTTTGGCATTTGGCGCGCCAGATGTCTACTTTCCTCGCACACGTGACTCCCGATCGGATTACTGCACAATCGCTTCTCTTCCCGAATGAGGTGTATTTTTCAAGAGCAAAAACGAATTCTACGCCATCAACTAGTTGTTTTGTGACTGTGAGAAGACAGTCCTCGATTTTTGGTAATACTTAAACAAACGAACTGTGCGATCGTATGGAACGTCAAGTATCAGAAATAATTCTCAAATTTCCTCTGGAGCACGTTCCATACGCCACCTCGCAGCTGGACTATCCGTGACAGGAGAAGATGAGCCACGTGCCATTTCTTTTTGTTAGGACTTAACTACCAATGGCAACAGCATTGATTCGAGAAGACATGCAACGATCCGCAGCGAGTAGCATAATGGACCATCCTCACGCCGTAATGACTCGACATCTTGTATTCCTTCCTGTTTGATAGCCGACGAGGACCAACTTTTATCTACCTACCCCTCAGTATTATGAGGCATGCCGAAGCACGAGCTTCTGCAACATATTGGTGATGGTACAGAAAAAAATAAACAATTAAAAAATTTTTTGCGTTCAAACTTTGTAATCTGTGGATCTCTGGATCGCGTCCCTCTCATTACTTCACTTTAATTACTGGTCTTATTATTTGATAAATGTGACATTTGAAAGATATTATAATGAAAAAGACACTCGTATTTACATTAACTTTTATTGAATTTCCATGTTGTTTGGCTGCTTACTAATTTTAATTGATACATCAAGTATTATATTGTTAACGACCGACTAGCAAACGACCAAATGTAAAAAGTTTTCCTGAACATGTCTGCCGGTCGTGATTTGCGAAATCCCTAATATCTGCAATCGGCTACTGTACCCTGGAGTGCTTTGTACCTGGTCACTTGGCCCTCCAGACACAGAGACAGATCCCATTCGGCAGTTAACTTGCGTAGCGGTGAGTCCATGCTAAAGAAGCATGAACAAGTAGTGACGTGCAAATGTTTTGACAAGCACAGTCACACAATATACACTCCTAGAAATTGAAATAAGAACACCGTGAATTCATTGTCCCAGGAAGGGGAAACTTTATTGACACATTCCTGGGGTCAGATACATCACATGATCACACTGACAGAACCACAGGCACATAGACACAGGCAACAGAGCATGCACAATGTCGGCACTAGTACAGTGTATATCCACCTTTCGCAGCAATGCAGGCTGCTATTCTCCCATGGAGACGATCGTAGAGATGCTGGATGTAGTCCTGTGGAACGGCTTGCCATGCCATTTCCACCTGGCGCCTCAGTTGGACCAGCGTTCGTGCTGGACGTGCAGACCGCGTGAGACGACGCTTCATCCAGTCCCAAACATGCTCAATGGGGGACAGATCCGGAGATCTTGCTGGCCAGGGTAGTTGACTTACACCTTCTGGAGCACGTTGGGTGGCACGGGATACATGCGGACGTGCATTGTCCTGTTGGAACAGCACGTTCCCTTGCCGGTCTAGGAATGGTAGAACGATGGGTTCGATGACGGTTTGGATGTACCGTGCACTATTCAGTGTCCCCTCGACGATCACCAGTGGTGTACGGCCAGTGTAGGAGATCGCTCCCCACACCATGATGCCGGGTGTTGGCCCTGTGTGCCTCGGTCGTATGCAGTCCTGATTGTGGCGCTCACCTGCACGGCGCCAAACACGCATACGACCATCATTGGCACCAAGGCAGAAGCGACTCTCATCGCTGAAGACGACACGTCTCCATTCGTCCCTCCATTCACGCCTGTCGCGACACCACTGGAGGCGGGCTGCACGATGTTGGGGCGTGAGCGGAATACGGCCTAACGGTGTGCGGGGCCGTAGCCTAGCTTCATGGAGACGGTTGCGAATGGTCCTCGCCGATACCCCAGGAGCAACAGTGTCCCTAATTTGCTGGGAAGTGGCGGTGCGGTCCCCTACGGCACTGCGTAGGATCCTACGGTCTTCGCGTGCATCCGTGAGTCGCTGCGGTCCGGTCCCAGGTCGACGGGCACGTGCACCTTCCGCCGACCACTGGCGACAACATCGATGTACTGTGGAGACCTCACGCCCCACGTGTTGAGCAATTCGGCGGTACGTCCACCCGGCCTCCCGCATGCCCACTATACGCCCTCGCTCAAAGTCCGTCAACTGCACATACGGTTCACGTCCACGCTGTCGCGGCATGCTACCAGTGTTAAAGACTGCGATGGAGCTCCGTATGCCACGGCAAACTGGCTGACACTGACGGCGGCGGTGCACAAATGCTGCGCAGCTAGCGCCATTCGACGGCCAACACCGCGGTTCCTGGTGTGTCCGCTGTGCCGTGCGTGTGATCATTGCTTGTACAGCCCTCTCGCAGTGTCCGGAGCAAGTATGGTGGGTCTGATACACCGGTGTCAATGTGTTCTGTTTTCCATTTCCAGGAGTGTAGTATAAAAATTCATCCAAATACACGTGTTTCTTTCATTATATTACCCTTCAAATATCATATATATGAAATAACATGACCAGTGCTGAAAGAAATATGCATTTAAAAAAGTGCAGGACTTGATCTGGCGATCTGCCGCTTCCGGAGCTTGAACGCTGGCCACTTGACTGCCACTATATCGCGCTCTGAGTCGTAGCGCAACGGTATCTGTTCCACGCGGGAGATTCCTCTCGCAATATTCTCGAAATTACCTAAGTAGTACGCCTTACCGTTTGCACGTTATATTGTCCTGATGGACTACTAAAAGTGCACAAAGCTTGAAGAAAATCCGTGATCTGTACGATGTAAACTCCCCTTGTTACATACAAATGGAGGTCGTCGGCCTACATGTGGTATTTGCAGTAGGACAAAACTGAGTACATACTCCTACCATATACACAAAATTCGGCCATTATTAAAGAAAATCCCAGAAGTGACCATGAATTTTTTGCCTGTTCCCGTGTACCACGATATGAATTTTAGTTGTCCAGGATCAGATGGGAATAGCTAATAATTAAGAACCGACTTCCCAGCGAAATTAAAGCTGAATCATCTTCATATTCATCAACTGGATCAAACTTAATATCTGTCATAATTAGTCACACCTTTTTTGACGCCGTCGCTCTTTCTTATCTCCATGACTACGATGTGGTAAATGTCATTTACATAAACTATTTACTGACTGAGCCACAACGCAATGCGCTGATAGAAGAAACTAGCAACATCGGGAAGGAAAGTTAGTAGGCGACGCATAAAAGTGGCGCTTGTAGGGCGACAAGCTGGAAGAAAGCCTCTGATTAATAATTCTGGAAAAAGTTGTTACATGTTCACAGCAAAGAACGTCCGAGCTGCCTCCCATTCCATGTTCTGGAGAACGCAGTACACTTGAGACTGATGTGGACCCGGTGCAATGACATAAGAGGCACGCCATCCACAACCCGCCTTTGTTTTCCCGAGAAAGCAGGACAAATACGTAATTGTAATAGACAGCTGAAGTACGGTATTATAATTGTGATAAGACTTTTGGAGTTATCAATAACATTTTTTAAAGACTTAGAAAGTTGTTGTGTTTTCGTTACATACAAAAATTTGACCAAGAAATGTTTGTTTGCTTTAAAGTAATAAGGATATTTAAGAAAAACTTGATTGTTCATTTGAGGAAAAAATTTGTCGAATTAGCATTGCCAGACGAAGCGTGGGAAATGGACAAGTGGGGTATCAGGCTGACCAACGAAAGGTCTACATTCCCACAACAAATTGAAACGTCCCCTTAGAAAAATTATATATGACTGTGCTTAAACTGACACACAGTATTTTTAGCGCAACGCAATCTGATTTTCAAAAATCCCTACAAAAGAATGGCCCTGACTAACATAACCTATACCTTTCACAAATCACTTACCTTACAAAAATCTTCGTTACTCGAACTACTGCAATACAGCGAGAGCCACTGCTGCCAGCTAAATAAAGATTCAAACTACGGAAGGCACTAACTACTGATAGGCATAGATAGCGAATCAAAGATTTTAATAGAGAACAAACAATGTATTTACCTTAATAGTGTTGAAAAATCATAATATACATAGCAGTTCATGACATCCAGTCTTACAAATTTCAAAACTCCGCCATTTCTCTTCCCACATCCACCACTGCTGGCGGCTCACCTCCAACTGCGCAACGCTACGCGCTGTTAACATCCAGCTGCCCAACACTACAATGGCCAACAACAATGAAAACCAGCCACAGACTGCACACAGCACAGCCAGTGATTTTCATACAGAGCGCTACGTGGCGTTACCAATAAAAAAACCTACGCAGCCTACTTACATAGCCCCCATGCTCCCCACAAAAAATTTTACAAATTGTTTTGGGCACTGGCCAATACATATTTGTTAAAATTTTTTCACAGTAACACTGTGGAGCTCTTAATTTATGGTATTTACTGAAATTCCTAATGAAATGACGAGAAATATTTTGTGTCTATACACCTGATTATGATTACTGTCTTTCTAGTTGAGAGATTTTTTTACTACCTTATGAAATGCCATATGGCTAATGAATGATGTTTCATGCCTTCCTTTGTACATATTTGCTCATTTTGTTTAATATCTAGTTTCTAGCTGCACTGCAGCATTGGTTAAAATAAAATTTTATAGATGTACTAATATAGATATTTTCTGTCTACAGATCCAGTAAATAACAATTTGATGATACTTCCAAAAAAAATGAGGGAGCACAAAAAGACATTTCCCTTCACAGGAACTGCATACATAACTTTCTTTTCAAGTATTTGGTAATTTATTTCATAGAATAAGTTTTTGTGGTGCACCACTTTAATGACATAGGTATTAAGATGTGAATAGACATTTTCCTTATCTGCATTGTTGTCTTTAGTGTACTATTTTTTCTGCTTGAGCTTTGTCATGTTTAGGTATTAGTTATTGCATTTGCTGCTGCTGTGTACCAGGCATAGTGCTACTGAATTTCACTTTGTATTACTCTGTTAAGCCAGTTTTACTACTGATTTATTTTTCTTGTTGCTGCACATTGGCTCATATTAGTTGTAATGTTGAATTTGCTTGGTAATTTAGATTTACTGTAGCTTGCTTTGCCAGTTTGCATTTTTTTGTCGTTGCTGTTTGTGTTAACTGTTTTGTGCTGCTGCATTGCCTCGTCCCTTAGTTTAGCGTCTGAGCTCAGTAGATTTAAGTTAGCTCAAGATGGGGTAGGCTATATGTGAGAACGAGTTGTGATGAATTGGAAGAAATGCATTGGGAAGCTATAAGAAAATGGTTTGCCCAAAAAAGAATTTTAAAAGAGGATGTGACAGAATACAGAAAGCATGCTTGGATAGGATTTTTTTTTGGTGGAAACAAATGTTGTAATAAGACGAAAGATCTATGGAATGAAGTTTTTGGTTGGACCGCAGTACCAAATGTTACACTGAAAACAAACCCTGCCCTTTCCTCTTGTGTTATTCTGCTATGTGTTTATGTACCCTTGTGTATTTGTCTTTTTCCTGTCTTTATGTGTTTAGCTAATAAGATTTATGTTGTAGAATTTTTCTAATACTCAGCTACATTCACTATGATGAGGAATATTGTTATCCTCAAATATAATTTGCATTAATAATATGTTATTTTCTTTGTAAAGGTGTTTATAGACATTATTAATTCTGTTTTGTTTTAATGCTTACGTGTGAAGTTGATGTTTCGAAAGTTATTCAGACCTTTTTATGTATTTACTTATGTCATAATTCCTGCAACACTGATGTATATGTTTATTTCTATTCTTTTGTAAACCGTATTACTACAAATGTTATCTGTATTGTTATGTTCTTTAATGATGTATTTTGTACCTTTGTAATTGTATTCTTATGCTGTAAATTTATAAATGTATAGACACCAGTTCTTCAAATTAAGTATCATTTCACTGCACACGTTTCAGTTGGTCATAATATATGCACAGTATGTGAGCAGTTGGGACTGTTAGTGTTTGGACATGTGTTAATAATTCAGCAAGGGACTGGTTAACAGCATTGCTGGTTCTAAGCACAATTAGAAAAAAAACTTTGAGAGTGCACAAGTGGTGGTTTATGGACTTGCTATATTCTCCGCAAGCCTCTTTGATGGTGATTGTGCACCCGCACAGTTGCAACAGATGGCTGCTGGCCGTCTCTACAAGGACTACAGTGGGTCTGCATCTTTGATGCCCCACCAATACCATTATCTCTACAAGGACTATAGTGGGTCTGCGTCTTTGATGGCCCACCAATACCGTAATCTATACCAGGACTACAGTGGGTCTACTCTGTGATGACCTACCTAACAATATTCTTCAAAACGTCGACTGACTCTGCTGTGGGTTTGCTCTGTTGTGGCCCATTACCTGTCTGCATGTCAAGAGTCAGCACTGTGTTTCCGTTGGAACGACAACATTACTTCAAGACTGCATGGAAATCCACTACTTCCGTATGCATTTTCTTTTACTGTTCAGACTTTGAGAAAAAAAACACACTGCAATTTTACTGTGATGAATGATCAGGACTGTCTTTATGGACTGTGAGAAAATTTTAGCTTTTGACCAACATTTATCAATAAGTGTGTGCATTTGATTCCTTTGTTATTGTAATTATGAAATTTTTTTTCAAATCTGTATTGGCCACTGCCCAAAACAATTTGTAAAATTTTTTTATGGGGAGCATGGGGGCTATGTAAGTAGGCTGTTTAGGTTTTCTTATTGGTAACGCCACGTAGCGCTCTGTATGAAACTCACTGGCTATGCTGTGTGCAGTCTGCGGCTAGTTTGCATTGTTGTCTGCCATTGTAGCTTTGGGCAGTTGGCTGTTAACAGCGCGTAGCGTTGTGCAGTTGGAGGTGAGCCGCCAGCAGTGGTGGATGTGGGAAGAGAAATGGCGGAGTTTTGAAATTTGTAAGACTGGATGTCATGAACTGCTATGTATATTATGATTTTTCAACACTATTAAGGTAAATACATTGTTTGTTCTCTATTAAAATCTTTCATTTGCTAACTATGCCTATCAGTAGTTATTGCCTTCCGTAGTTTGAATCTTTTATTTAGCTGGCAGTAGTGACGCTCGCTGTATTGCAGTAGTTCGAGTAACGAAGATTTTTGTGAGGTAAGTGATTTGTAAAAGGTTTAGGTTATGTTAGTCAGGACCACTCTTTTGTAGGGATTTTTGAAAGTCAGATTACGTTGCGCTAAAAATATTGTGTGTCAGTTTAAGCACAGTCATGTATAATTTTTCTGAGGGGACGTTTCAAAATATTTAACTACTTTTACGAAGTTGCCCGCGGCCAAAGGTCCCGAGTTCGAGCCTCGGTCCGGCACATAGTTTTAATCTGCCAGGAAGTTTCTTACTTTTACGTAATCCGTTTAATTAAGAAAAACTTAATATGTGATTTAAGGGAAGATTTAAGTATTAATTCACAAACAGCTATTGTTATCTATGTAAATCAAGTTTCAAAAAGTTCATCTTTTCAGGACAAGCCATTTTACGCAAAGAAAGCTGCATCGGTGTGGTATATATCTGTCAAAACGGCTTCGTTCGAACCACGTACTAAATTCAGAACATTTCGAGACTGGAAATTTGTTGAACATTTTAATATCGTTGGGAACAGATAACAGAAATACGTCGAGGCCACACAACAGCAGACAGAAATATGTACGTAATTCAACACACAAATCTACCCTAGTACTTTAAAGTACTAGGTTAAACATTGAATTTTTCATTTTCAGACAGCATCTATTTTCTGTATATGATTTCATGCATCATTTTTAAGGAGCATCAACTGTTGCTCTAATCTGTTTTATTTCTTACGTTTAGACAGATTATTTTACACAATATTTGAATAGCTTCTTTTTCCATTTTTTAGATAGATTCTTAATCTAGGGCCTCAGATATGTTTTGCCTACTGCTAATTTATTTTTTCCAGTGGATTTTATCTAGGTCCTTAATTCTTGTGGTTCATATGAGAGAAATTTTAAACGAACATGCTCCTAGGTGGAACAGAAATGCTCGGCACTGGATGCAAGTCTTAGAAACGATCAAATAAATCCAGTCTTTGTTTTAAGAAAAGGGTCTATCACAAACTGTTTTCGTTTTCAGGGGCAACGAAGAAAATGAAACAGAAACTGTTGATACCTTACGTGTTATTAATCAATAGAAGTCAATGCAAACAACACCCTTTATGTTCTACGTGAAATTCACTACGATCCAAATTCAAATAAAACATGTGTCACAGGCCGGCCGAAGTGGCCGTGCGGTTAAAGGCGCTGCAGTCTGGAACCGCAAGACCGCTACTGTCGCAGGTTCGAATCCTGCCTCGGGCATGGATGTTTGTGATGTCCTTAGGTTGGTTAGATTTAACTAGTTCTAAGTTCTAGGGGACTAATGACCTCAGCAGTTTAGTCCCATAGTGCTCAGAGCCATTTGAACCATGTGTCACAAAAATACGCTAACATCATATCTGTCACAGGCGGTATCACTAACTGTTCTTTCCGCATACTGTCCCTCTTCAGTTGAGGCAGTTTCCTTTAACATGTGGCACGTGACGTAAGTGTTCTACATCCTCTTCCCTTACTTATACTCTGTTACCAGGAGCCACAGAACCATCATGCTCAAAGGGGTTCACGACGCACCCCCTACCGACGTCTAATCAGGCTTAATTTTTTGCTTTTCTTACTCCTGCCGCTGTGTTTTATATGAAGAGTCTCATCATGGTCACCATCACCCGACCTTTATAGGGGGAATGTAAATAAAAAGTAAATTAAAAACATCGCAGCTCCTCACCCCAAAATTTCCCTGAAAAATTGTTCGTCATTTGTGCTCTTCTAGGAGGAAAAACACGCGTGGGAATATGTCGCTGCAGATGCTACGCCTCGGAGAACGTCGAACAGCGTATGCAATTAAGAAGCAAACAACGCTGCTCTAGAGAGGCGCCAGTGCTAATTACCGAGAAACTTGATTAGATGGTCGTTAATCAAGTTACACTATTCATTCACTGCCTACCGTGCACTCTATTTCTGGCACTTGACCGCAACCGTGCTTGAAAGAGACAACACCTCGTCAGGTTTTTACCGCTCTGGTGATAAGTGAGTGAGACACGTAGGTTTGTTTGCAAAGGCAGAACCGAAACGCTCTGCGTGCTTTCTTCGTCGCCGGTGACAGGCTCAAGAAGCACGGTCGCTTTTGGACAGTAGACGAGTAATGTAATCTTTAGAAAATTTTTAACAAAATTTGTACAAAATCTTTTAATCCTCTAGATCGCAAACAATGTACAACATCAAATTTGGCAACTAGATCTGGTTGTTCATACAACCATCCTCAAATTTGAAACAGCAATCTGAAACAGAAAACTGCTTTAGGTCAAATGGATTTTAATAACGTTCAAGCATGTATCTTTTTGGAGGTAAAGTAACGTTGTTGTTGTTGTGGTCTTCAGTCCTGAGACTGGTTTGATGCAGCTCTCCATGCTACTCTATCCTGTGCAAGCTTCTTCATCTCCCAGTACCTACTGCAACCTACATCCTTCTGAATCTGTTTAGTGTATTCATCTCTCGGTCTCCCTCTACCATTTTTACCCTCCACGCTGCCCTCCAATACTAAATTGGTGATCCCTTGATGTCTCAGAACATGTCCTACCAACCGATCCCTTCTTCTAGTCAAGTTGTGCCACAAACTTCTCTTCTCCCCAATCCTATTCAAACCTCCTCATTAGTTACGTGATCTACCCACCTTATCTTCAGCATTCTTCTGTAGCACCACATTTCGAAAGCTTCTATTCTCTTCTTGTCCAAACTAGTTATCGTCCATGTTTCACTTCCATACATGGCTACACTCCATACAAATACTTTCAGAAACGACTTCCTGACACTTAAATCTATACTCGATGTTAACAAATTTCTCTTCTTCAGAAACGATTTCCTTGCCATTGCCAGTCTACATTTTATATCCTCTCTACTTCCACCATCATCAGTTATTTTACTCCCTAAATAGCAAAACTCCTTTACTCCTTTAAGTGTCTCATTTCCTAATCTAATTCCCTCAGCATCACCCGATTTAATTTGACTACATTCCATTATCCTCGTTTTGCTTTTGTTGATGTTCATCTTATATCCTCCTTCCAAGACACTGTCCATTCCGTTCAACTGCTCTTCCAAGTCCTTTGCTGTCTCTGACAGAATTACAATGTCATCGGCGAACCTCAAAGTTTTTACATCTTCCCCATGAATTTTAATACCTACTACGAATTTTTCTTTTGTTTCCTTTACTGCTTGCTCAATATACGGATTGAATAACATCGGTGAGAGGCTACAACCCTGTCTCACTCCTTTCCCAACCACTGCTTCCCTTTCATGCCCCTCGACTCTTATAACTGCCATCTGATTTCTGTACAAATTGTAAATAGCCTTTCGCTCCCTGTATTTTATACCTGCCACCTTCAGAATTTGAAAGAGAGTATTTCAGTCAACATTGTCAAAAGCTTTCTCTAAGTCTACAAATGCTAGAAACCTAGGTTTGCCTTTTCTTAATCTTTCTTCTAAGATAAGTCGTAAGGTTAGTATTGTCTCACGTGTTCCAACATTTCTCCGGAATCCAAACTGATCTTCCCCGAGGTCCGCTTCTACAAGTTTTTCCATTCGTCTGTAAAGAATTCGCGTTAGTATTTTGCAGCTGTGACTTATTAAACTGATAGTTCGGTAATTTTCACATCTGTCAACACCTGCTTTCTTTGGGATTGGAATTATTATATTCTTCCTGAAGTCTGAGGGTATTTCGCCTGTCTCATACATCTTGCTCACCAGATGGTAGAGTTCTGTCATGACTGGCTCTCCCAAGACCATCAGTAGTTCTAATGGAATGTTGTCTACTCCCGGGGCGTTGTTTCTACTCAGGTCTTTCAGTGCTCTGTCAAACTCTTCACGCAGTATCTTATCTCCCATTTCGTCTTCATCTACATCCTCTTCCATTTCCATAATATTGTCCTCAAGTACATCGCCATTGTATAAACCCTCTATATACTCCTTCCACCTTTCTGCTTTCCCTTCTTTGCTTAGAACTGGGTTGCCATCTGAGCTCTTGATATTCATACAAGTGGTTCTCTTCTCTCCAAAGGTCTCTTTAATTTTCCTGTAGGCAGTATCTATCTTACCCCTAGTGAGACAAGCCTCTCCATCCTTACATTTGTCCTCTAGCCATCCCTGCTTAGCCATTTTGCACTTCCTGTCGATATCATTTTTGAGACGTTTGTATTCCTTTTTGCCTGCTTCATTTACTGCATTTTTATATTTTCTCCTTTCATCAATTAAATTCAATATTTCTTCTGTTACCCAAGGATTTCTATTAGCCCTCGCCTTTTTACCTACTTGATCGTCTGCTGCCTTCACTACTTCATCTCTCAGAGCTACCCATTCTTCTTCTACTGTATTTCTTTCCCCCATTCCTGTCAATTGTTCCCTTATGCTCTCCCTGAAACTCTCTACAACCTCTGGTTCTTTCAGTTTATCCAGGTCCAATCTCTTTCTTAAATTCCTATCTTTTTGCAGTTTCTTCAGTTTCAATCTGCAGTTCATAACCAATTGATTGTGGTCAGAATCCACATCTGCCCCTGGATATGTCTTACAATTTAAAACCTGGTACCTAAATCTCTGTCTTACCATTATATAATCTATCTGATACCTTTTAGTATCTCCAGGATTCTTCCAGGTATACAACCTTCTTTTATGATTCTTGAACCAAGTGTTAGCTATGATTAAGTTATGCTCTGTGCAAAATTCTACAAGGCGGCTTCCTCTTTCAATTCTTCCCTCCAACCCATATTCACCTACTATGTTTCCTTCTCTCCCCTTTCCTACTGACGAATTCCAGTCACCCATGACTATTAAATTTTCGTCTCCCTTCGCTACCTGAATAATTTCTTTTATCTCATCATACATTTCATCTGACATTCCACGCTCCGATCCGTAGAACGCCAGTTTTCTTTCTCCTGATAACGACGTCCTCCTGAGTAGTCCCCGCCCGGAGATCCGAATGGGGGACTATTTTACCTCCGGAATATTTTACCCAAGAGGACGCCATAAGGTAATGACATACCAAAGACATTGTGTCAACGTGTACAGTAAGATCAGACTGCGTCTTCTGTATATCTTGGTACTACGTAAAAAAGGGAAAGCAATTATCGGATGATCGTTAACCATAATCTCTTTTAAGGCATTGCTAAAATAGGGAAATAGTAAACATGAGAGACGTACCACTCTATTATAACAGATAACTTTAATAACTTACTTGCTATAGAGATAAAAATTTAATTATAAATAATGAAATTAATCAGCATAAATGACTTAAGTTGTGGTAAGCAGAGCATAGATAAGTAAAGAAACATACCGCGCTTATTGATCTTACGCTTGAGTATAAACTTTGAATACGTTGTGTAACGATGAAATATAAAAAATTTATAGTCGAGTGCAATTTTAATGAGTGTGGTAATCTTCTTTCTTTGTTATTATTCCTGTGCTCTGACTATCACACATTATAACTAGTATGGTGATTTATTTCGTTATTTGTAATGAAATTACTTGTTTCTTTTATCCCTATAGGTTTAGAATCATTCTTTTCAACATCTCATTAGTACACTCAACACATTAACCCTTCGGTGGGCGCGGCTTTCGTACTTCCATGAGTGGGCGCGTTGCGGCTTTTGCACAGCAATTAGTTTTACGTTTTTAACCTAAGGAAAAATAATCATCCCATCAGTAATACATAGGTAAAATGTGTCAATTTATTTTTCCGTAATTTCAGCACTTGCTTTTGGACCTGGCAAAACTTGTAGGATGTGCTTGGCCTTGGTTTTAGGAGAAGAAGGAAGCGGTTCACTTATCCAAATAGTTTTTTTTATCTTTTCCTACGTAAAATCGGTATTCCTCTGTCTGTTAACTCCCCTCTTCAACCAGGTGGTCATCTGTTTCCTCTGTTGATTGTTCGGAGTCACTGCTGTGGTTTTCTTCTTCAATAACTTCCTCTTCCGACTCAGATTCACATGAATCTGACAACTCTTGTAATTCTTCTTCTGACAATACTCGCAGTACTTTCTCATAGTCTTCACGACGTGCAATTAGATGGTGCCTGTCAAATGCCTTCTTTTTCGCCATTTCCACGCTTTTATGAGATCTAATGAAACACATGTTTTTGTAAAAGTAATATATTGTGGCAAATCAATATCCAAGACTGTAAAAATCAATGAAAATTTCATAAGGGAACTTTCATTCGATTCGAATATTCATTATATGCTAATATAAAAGAAAGAGTGCATTGAGGCGAAAGAAAAACACAAGTATAGAAAATACTCACAGCACAAGGCGCGTAGCGGCAAACACACCGCAAACGCAACACTCAAGTTTCAAACAACAATAGCGGCCAAACTGCTGAAAGCATGAATAGCGAAAATATAGTAAGTGGTGACATCCGTTGAGAACAACAAATACGTATGTGGACGTGGACGCAACTGTACCGCTATCTGTGATACTAACAGAAAACTAAATCTTGCGGCTATCTGCCGCAGGCGCGCCCACCGAAGGGTTAATGAAGATGTATCTTACATGAGAATTGTTTGTCTTTAGTAGTTGTTACTTGCCTACTTCGGTAACTCCGTAAAATTTGTTGTGGTTCACATTCATCTGATGGCTGATTTTCCTTCCTTCCGTGGAGGCAAGCAATGCAAATGTTACAGTGTAGCTTTACTGTATATATTGACACTATGCCTTTACCACGATAGACCTGAGCATGGTTGTGTGAACAGCCGAAACTAGTTATAAAATTTAATTTTGTCCATTTTTTACGATCCAGACAGTTAAAAGACTGTGTATAAAAATTGTTCTTAATAATTTTCTCGTAATACTTACGATCGTTTTCCTCATTTTATGATAATTTCAGGTATTAGTAATTGTAATCTTACTGAAATTGTTAGTAACAAGTCTCCTATTAGATCGTTACTTTTTCCATTGATTATTGGTAACTTATTTCATGGCGATCACTGGGAGTGTATTTGTCTCTCAAACACATATCACATCTGTTTTTGCTTACTTACCGTCCTGCAGATTTATGAGTTCTAAGCACGCCGATGGAAAACGTTTTCACGAACCACGGTTGGTCGTTAAAACAGTAAACGATATTCCTTAGATATTTCCTGGGATAAATTCATCACCATGCCTTCTGGAATGAACACCTGATTCTTGTATCGCTAACTACACTGCCGGAAAAATTCGTTCACCCATTTAGAGGTTCCCAATTGACTCAAGATCTATTGTTGCAACAGGACATATGGAGTACATGAAATGATTACATTTACAGATCAACAGCACAAGCGGTTCTGAGGTACCAAGTATCGACCCGTGTTAGTACGTGACATAGCCTCCACAGGAGGCAATGCAGACGCTTCTAACAACCCTACCACGACAAAGGTCAAAATTTTAATAACGATTGTGGTGTGCCTCACGCTGCTAAATACTGCATTATCGGGCAACAACAGTCATATTATGTGGCAGGTGTCATTAGAGCACAGTTAATAGTCATTTCATGTAATAATAAAAAAACTAGGCACTCATCTTTTTGTGTTTCCCACGCTGGTCTAGTCGTAAAATCATGGCTCAATCGTTGAAAATCTGGGTGGTTATGATTCCAAGCTCGGATGCAAAGAGGCCTAGGTTTTATTCTGCTATATTCAAAAGTTTTGTAGATGCGCTTCTCAAACCATTCTTGGAGATTACACTTTTGTTGAAAACATGTTCCTCACATTTTATTAGCCAACTACAATACGCATCTTTCCAACATGACGTCCAAGACTTAACTTTCTCAAGGTCCGACTCTCTAACAACTTAAAAACTAACTAACTATCGCTTACGCGCCCAAAAATCAGAGTTACAAGTAGGTCAAAGATCATAGTGACAAGAGAAAGAGTACACATAAGAGTAATATCATTGCAATATAAACATATCGATGTATCAAAAGTGAAATCAAATCTGAATGTTGTCTCAGAAATATGTTAAGTAGTTAACAGAAATACAGTGGAATATTACTGGTATAGAGAGGTTCAGGTGAGGTACCATAATGGTTACGTAATTCAAGTACCATTACAAGCTGACTTTGCCATCCAGTCGATCGTAGATGTGGCGAATGCTGTCCTGAGATACCTTATTCCACGCCTACTACGCCTGTTCACGTAATTCTATAAGTATCGTTGGTTGACGAGTCGCACGACTCACTTCTCGTCCCATCATATCCCACGCGTGCTCGATTGTAAACAAGTCCGGAGTTCGTTCTGGCCAAGGAAGTTGCTGCACATCTTGCAGAGCACATTGAGTTTCACAGGAATTGTGTGGGCGAGCATTATTCTATTGGAATAACGGGTCTAACAACACTCTGTAACGGCCGAGCGCTGGTTAGCGTCCCCTCCAGAAACAACAAATGAGAACGAGAGTTGTAGCTTATCGTACCATGGACCATGAGACCTGGGGTGGGGCCAGCGTGGCTTTGACGAACGCTTTCTACGATGCAGTGCTCACATACGAGGGGCGTTTGATAAGTCCGTACAAAAATTAAAACTACTTACGTGTTTGGGGTAAATCTTTTTTAGTTTTTCGATATAGTCTCCTTTTAGACTTACATACTTCGTCCAACGCTGTTCTAATTTGTTGACCCCTTCCGAATAATAAAAATTGTCCAAGTCTGCGAAATAGCTATTAGTTACTGCAATCACCTCCTCGTTTGAATAAAATCTTTGTCCCGTCAGCTATATCTTCAAATTGAGGAACAAACAGTAGTCCGAGGGAGCTAAGTCTGGAGAATAGGGGGGGGTGGGTGGTGGGGGTTCCTATTTCCATTAATTTTCCGACAACAACTGCTGAGGTGCGAGCTGGTACAATGTCGTGATGGGAAAGGACTTTTTTGCGGTGCAGTCGCCGGCGTTTTTCTTGCAGCTCAGTTTTCAAACGGTCCTATAACGATGAATAATATGCACTTGTAATAATTTTACCCTTTTCCAGAAAGTCGATGAGGATTATCCCTTGCGAATCCCAGGAGACAGTCACCATAACCTTTCCGGCCGAAGGAATGGTCTTAGCCCTTTTTGGTGCAGATTCTCCCTTGGTAACCCATTATGTAGATCGTTCTTTGGTCTTAGGAGTACGAGGAGCGTTTGATAAGTCCGTCCAAAGAACGAGAGATGGCACCACCGGCGCGTATCGAGGTCATGTTTAGTTAGTAGCATCTTTGGAAAGAACGCACACCAAGTTTCAGCCATATTGATCTATTTCCCTGTGTTTGGAATTCGTGTGAATCAAGGAAGTCGAGTGATCGTCAAAAAATGGACGAAAAAGAGTTTCGTGTGATGATTAAACATTACTTTATGAAAAGTAAAACGCCTGCACCTTCGAACAGAACAGTTTATCAGTGGTTTCAAAATTTTCGGAGTGGCCATGATAAAATCCATGACATGGTGATGGATTAGAGAAGAGTTAAGGTGCGTGAGATTGCTAGTGCTGTGGGCATCTTGAAGAATGAGTCATAATATTTTGCTTAAATATCTGGACATGAGAAAGCTATCCGCTAGATGGGTTCTGCGATTGCACACGCTTCACCAAAAACGGAGTCGTGTGAAGTGTTGCAAGGATGGCTTGTAGCTGTTCAGGAAGAATCTGCAAGACTTTAAGCGTCGTTTCGTCACTGTGGATGAAACATGGATACATTACTATACTCGTAAGCTCTCTTATCTTCTCTGTGATAGCATTACGATCTGCCATTGCTGCCCTTAACAATACAACGATCGCGGCGGGCGTCTGCGCTGCATGGACGTCCAAAACTTCGTCTACACTAGTGAGAATGTTCACGTGACCACTGATACCAGCATCGTTGCACAATTGACGCAGCACGTCGAACCTGTGTGGCAGTTCTCCGTAAGATCCTCCCGCCACAAGAAAGGCCAGAATCTGAACCCCTTCAAACTCTCCCAAATAGAGATGGTGCCCCTCCACGCCCGCACCAACATGGTGACCAAACCAAAAGTTATACTGTCACCTCCGTCAACATGTGAGTTATCTAATAGGTGGATCACAGGATGCTGGGCTGTGATGTTATCCGTGCGTCTGGGTAAGACTATGCATTAACACGGTCCATCAAGTGACAGATAGTGGACAAAACGCGAATGAGGGTAGCAATTTGAAGAGCAGAGGGAAAAAACCGTCAAGGCCCGTGCCGTGGAAAAAAAACCTCTACGACTGTGGGATGGGTAGTATGAGCAGTAATGGCTTACTAGCTGCGATAGTTCATGCGAGGTTGGGTTTGTTAGTGTGGGTATCACGCATCATTACCGTGGCAGGCGATGGCAATGTATCCCGGTTTGCTGCAGCCGCTGCATTCCTGGAACAATCAGGATCGTTATATATTAGTGGGAGATCGGCCATAGATCATCTCACTGTGTGTGTGAGGGGGGGGGGGGCGGGGGGGGAGGGGGGGGTGTAGCGTGTCTGCCTGTGGTTTGCGTGGTACGGCTACCCTGCGTGGTGCCACTTATTCGGCAAGTGTGTTCCATTTGGATATCCAATAATGGTGGCTGATTAACAGGAGCTCACCTGTACCGCTGTGTTTGCGTGTACTTGGCCATAGATGTTAGTTGGCTGGAGGAAGCACGAGTGCGTCTCCATGACACGGTTGCATGTGTGCTTCACACGTTTGCACCACCTTGAGGCTTCTGGCTGTGAGCATTCCCTATAGGGCAGACACAGATGGCGCTCTGGTGGCTGTGAAACCGTTACCAGTACATCTACAATCCCCCAGTTGGCATATGCTGTCATCAGATCAAAGTCAACATCGTCCTTCCAGGTGTAATTTTTTTTCCGGCGGTGTATTTTGATAGATCTTACTTTGTCCCAGGAATCATCCACAATACGAACAAATGTTATACACTGCGCACATATCACTGTTGTTATGTGATTGCCGAAAGTTCACTATAAACAATGATATTCATTATATATGTGAGAGTGTGAGTACGCAGTGATTCACGACGGAACGACCGCTTAAAACTAATTAAAAAAAGGCAGCTGCCAGACAGATTGATTCGCAGAATCTTCAGAAAAGTTCAAAACCTCGGACGACATTTGAGTGTTGCTCGTCACTCCGCGATCCTTCCCATCTGTGTTGTTCGAGGAAACAGAGAAGACCCAAAGAAGAGAAGCGCATTTCGTCCCACAATCGTTTAATCAGGGCGAAAGCGTAAAGGAGATGCTCGGCTAACTCCAGGACAGAATCAGCAAGAGAGACACTCTGCATCACGGTGTGGTTTACCATTGAAATTCCGAGAACGAATATTTCTCGAAGAATCATCCAAAGTGTTGTTACTCCTTACGTATATTTCCGGAAGAAAATCTAGAGGGTACAATTACTAAGATTCGGGCTGAAATGGAGACGCAACCAACAAATGTTCCTTGCAGTAGACTATTGGTGTCTGGAGAGCGGGGAAGTGACAGTCTTCCGCAAAAGTGTCCTCCGCTACATCCCATAAAATGGGTTGCGGGGTACAGAAGTAGCAATAGACAAGCAAAGGTGGAGGACAGCAAGAAACAAGTAGAAAGACTGAAGACATAAAAAAAATTTTGCGCATAGCGTATCTGTCAGTAAAGCTCCTACCTTCCTTCCAGTAGTAAATAAAAAGCAAACTGCCGTGATTATATATTTTTATCCTCTTTGTGACAGTGTTTTTATTTCGAATGTAACTGGATAAATTTGAAATATAATCCGATTAATATTTGATAGAGCTTCACATTCTGCGGTGAAATATCCCAATGACATTTTATCGTGCCACGTAGTTTCCACAGCGTTCTACGTGTGACGCTTATTTGCCAAGACAAAGACTGATGGTTCGTACGACACCCCAACGCTAACAATCGGGAAGAAAGACACGGTATCTCTCATTGGCGGCAGTTGTTCTAGGTTAATCTTTGTTGACTAAGAGGAGACGTGCTGTTACAAATTGCAGCAAACAAAATTATGGGTAGCACTAAAAGAATCAGTTTTATCCCCCAATTTTTCCCGTTATCCCGATTCGCTGGCAATATCCGTTCGTTGTTCTGAGTTGGTTTACGTTTGCAGTTTCCTCGCAGATGTTAACAGCCCCACTCACGGCATTTGTCAGCACCCTGGCGCAAATTAAGCGAACAGAAACGTATCTGATGCTACCCGCGAGTATATGGGTGTGCTGAAGGTTTCAAAATCTGAACGAAAAGTACCATCCAGCTCTGATATGGACGACGGCAGTAGTAGCACTCGTTTGGACTTTTTAAGTAGTAACGTTTATTATTGTGACAAAAGAATAATAGCGTGTATCTTGCAGCTTTCACTCAGAAGTTTGGTTTAAGTTTCATCTCTGCGTAAATACCGTACCCTACTTCCACCTGCTCAGTGTAATCGAGGCTTAGTATAACTACAATTTTTGTCCCCCACACTTCGCTCCATTAGGAACGCGAGTGTCCTTTCATGCTGTATAAAGTTTTCTATCTACCTGTACTTCTTATCGTCACGTTGTACCGTAACGTTGCTTTTCTTCTATAAAGAACCTCATTTACAGCAGCTGTGCAGATATGGAGAGGCTTGCACAAGATAGACTAGCGTAGAGAGCTTGATAAACCATTCTTCAAACTAAAGATCACAACAACACCACATCCTCTTCATTAGTTATCCAATCTAGCCGTTTAATCTGGAATATTCTTCTATATCACCACATTTCAAAAACTTCTATTCTCTTCTTGTCTCTACTACCACATGACAGCGCTCCACTTCCCTGATTAGGTTGTTACTTTGCTATTTGCGTTCATCATTACTGCGACATATTGCTATGTTGCAGATCGAGTCAGCATTACGATGGTAGAAAATGATAAAAGGACTTACTGACTTATCTATTTGCACTCTCTCTCTCGCAAAACACACACACACACACACACACAAGACTGCGTACGCCATAGTACTGTGCATACAGAAATGCTTCTGTACAGTCGAAGGACATGAAGATGTGACTCCAATCTGCATTTGAAGTTAAATTTAATTCCTTACATCACTAGTCAGGTGGTCAGAAGTTTCTGTGGCTGAATAACACTAACTTTCTGTACCAGGCTGTTATTGAGTGTTGGATAGAGTAAATCATTTCTCTTTCTATACTACTGGCCATTAAATTTGCTACACAACGAAGATAACGTGCTGCAGACGCGAAATTTAACCGACAGGAAGAAGATGCTGTCATACGCAAATGATTAGCTTATCAGGGCATTCGCACAAGGTTGGCGCCGGTGGCGACGCCTAAAACGTGCTGTCATGAGGAAAGTTTCCAACCGATTTCTCATACACAAACAGCAGTTGACCGATGTTGCCTGGTGAAACGTTGTTGTGACGCCTCGTGTAAGGAGGAGAAATGCGTACCATCACGTTTCCGACTTTGACAAAGGTCGCATTGTAGCCTATGGCGATTGCGGTTTATCGTATCGCGACATTGCTGCTCGCGTTGGTCGAGATCCAATGACTGTTAGCAGAGTATGGAATCGGTGAGTTCAACAGATGGGGACGTTTGCAAGACAACAACCATCTGCACGAACTGTTCGACGACATTTGCAGCAGCATGGACTATCAGCTCGAAGACCATGGCTGCGGTTACCCTTGACGCTGCATCGCAGACAGGAGCGCCAGCGATGATGTACTCAACGACGAACCTGGGTGCACAAATGACAAAACGTCATTTTTTCGGATGAATCCAGGTTCTGTTTACAGCGTCATGTTGGTCGCATCCGTGTTTGGCGAAATCGCGGTGAACACACTTTGGAAGCGTGTATTCGTCATTGCCATACTGGCGTATCACCCGGCGTGATGGTATGCGGTGCCATTGGTTACACGTCTCGGTCACCTCTTGTTCGCATTGACAGCACTTTGAACAGTGGACGCTACATTTCAGATGTATTACGACTCGTGGCTCTACCCTTCATTCGATCCCTGCGAAACCCTACATTTCAGCAGGATAATGCACGACCGCGTCTTGCAGGTCCTGTACGGATCTTTCTGGATACAGAAAATGTTCGACTTCTGCCCTGGCCAACACATTCTCCAGATCTCTCACCAATTGAAAACGTCTGGTCACTGGTGGCCGAGCAACTGGCTCGTCACAATACGCCAATCACTACTCTTGATGAACTGTGGTATCGTGTTGAAGCTGCATGGGCAGCTGTAGCTGTAACTGCCATCCAAGCTCTGTTTCACTCAATGGCCAAGCGTATCAAGGCCGTTATTACGGCCAGAGGTGGTTGTTCTGGGTACTGATTTCTCAGGATTTATGCACCAAAATTGCGTGAAAATGTAATCACATGTCAGTTCTAGTATAATATATTTGTCCATTTAATATCCGTTTATCATCTGCATTTCTTCTTGGTGCAGCAATTTTAATGTCCAGTAGTGTAATATTACGCAGAACTCTGAAAAACTTGTGAACGAACTAGGTAAAGGAACATGATATTAACAACTACAGTGTAGCGCCAAGGAAACTGGTATAGGCATGCGTATTCAAATACGGATGTATGTAAACAGGCGAGAGGAGAGAACTCTTAATACACCCACGAAAATTATCGAACATGATCGTTTCGGTGTTCCATGTGTGGGAAGGCATAAAGTTAAGTGCGCGTACTAGCCTCTAAATCTTTGAACACGGTATACTTTTCGGTCAACGTTGCTCTGTATCCCCATGTGCGTCATTCAGGGCTGCTCTCGGTCCTGACATCATTTATTATGGATGGCAATGCGTGACCGCACAGAACAGTGCAGTTGGAGGAACTCATAGAACGTTCCGCCGACGTAAATCCCACAGAGCACGTGTGGGATGCGTTGGGGAGACGTATTGCACACGCACCAATGACCGTATAGCAACTGTCAACTTCACTGGTAGAGGAAACTAACGCCCTGCCGAAACGACTCCTCACCACACCTGTGGTCAACATGGATGCTGAAAGTGATGGGATACTCCCATTCTTGGATTTTATGGTTTACTCTGGGACATAGCGTTCACTGAATGCCGACGCACAGTAATCGATATCTGAGTGCTAAGAATTGTCATCCACTATACCAACGCAGTGGCGTCGTTAGGACTCTGGTACGCAGAGCATATACCATTTCCGACGCGGAAATGCGCATTTGATGACTGTTTTTAAGGAAAATGGATATTCTGAGAAGCGGATTAGTCGGTCTATGGAGTTTGGACCATCACCGGAGATGCATGAAGAGAAGTATAGATCGGTGGCCTTTATTCCTTATGCTGGGGGCATATTGTTTAAGATTGGAAGAATTTTAGGGAGTTTTAACATTGAGATTGTGTTCCGTCCACCTTTCAAGATTAGGACAAAAAATGGTTCAAATGGCTCTGAGCACTATGGGACGTAACATCTGAGGTCATCAGTCCGCCAGAACTTAGGACTACTTAAACCTAACTAACCTAAGGACATCACACTTACCGATGCCCGAGGCAGGATTCGAACCTGCGACCGTAGCAGCAGTGGGGTTCCGGACTGAAGCGCCTAGAACCGCTCGGCCCCGCAACCGGCAAGATTAGGACACTACTCGGTTCTGTGAACAATGATTTGGGGCTTAGGAAGCCTGGTATACATAAAATTTCGCGCTAATGTGGGAAGCCTTACATAGGCCGTTAGATTCGCACAGTTCATGACAGGTGTGTGGAACAGAGCCGTCATACGAGGCTACAACAGCCGGAAAAATCGGCAGTAGTAGAACATTGCTTAAACGAGGGACACGGTACGACATTTGACGAAACTGTGATAGTCGCCAACACTTCTGGTTTTTGGAACAGTGTTTATAAAGAAGCAATGCAAATTAGGTTGTCAGATAATCTGATTAATAGAGACAATGGGTTTCCTCTTAGCAAGACGTTGAACCGTGTACTATACCGCATCAAAATTGAATGCTCTTCGGTGCGGCCAGTCCGAGTGTTTGAAAATCGACTCTGAGTACGACATATCGTTACCGCCGGTGTTCTACTACGATAGGCGCCATCTGCCCAGTCTTGGAGGGCAGCAATTGTGATGGGCGGAGCATGCGACGTGTACGGTAAGGAAGCCTTTATACACTCATGCTCATAAATTAAGGATAATGCTGATACGTGGTGAAACAATGCCCTGGTGGGCGGTTTGCGGGTTTAAATCACCTCGGGGTATGGCCATGGGGTGCATTTGACCTGCTGACGTCTCACGGTGGCGCTGCCAGCAGTCCACATACGCAGAGGTGTGTTGGTGCATGTCAGAGTACGGTGCAGCGAGTAAGTGTGCAGAGGTTTAAGACGTGCTGATAGTGACTGTGTGTTGAAAATGGCTCAAACAACACATACTGATGACGTTGTGAGGGGTAGAATATTAGGGCGACTGGAGGCTGGTCAAACACAGGTCATAGCAGGGGCCAAAAAGTGTGATCCCAAGACTATGGCAACGATTCCAGCAGACAGGAAACGTGTTCAGGCGCTACAGTACGGGACGTCTACAGTGTACAACACCACGAGAAGACCGATCTCATCATCAGTGCCCCCAGACGGCCACGGAGAACTGCAGGTAGCCTTGCTCGGGTCCTTACCGCAGCCACTGGAACAGTTGTCTCCAGGCACAGTCTACAGACGACTGAATAGGCCGGCCGGAGTGACCGAGCGGTTCTAGGCGCTTCAGTCCGGAACCGCGCTGCTGCTACGGTCGCAGGTTCGAATCCTGCCTAGGGCATGGATGTGTGTGATGTCCTTAGGTTAGTTAGGTTTAAGTAGTTCTACATTCTAGGGGACTGATGACCTCAGCTGTTAAGTCCCATAGTGCTCATAGCCATTTGAACCATTTTTGAACGACTGAATAGACATGGTTTATTCACCCGGAGACCTGGTCACAGGAGAGCCCTTAAAGCCTAGTGTCAGGAACACACTACATGGTCATTGGAACAGTAGTCCTAGGTTATGTTCACGGACGTGTCCAGGTATAGTCTGAACAGTGATTCTCACCGGGTTTTTATCTGGCGTGAACCAGGAACCAGATACCTACCCCTTAATTTCCTTGAAAGGGGCCTGTATGGAGGTCGTGGTTTGATGGTGTGGGGTGGGATTATGATTGGTGCACGAACACCCCTACATGTCTTTGACAGAGGAACTGTAACAGGTCAGGTGTATAGGGACGCCATTTTGCACCAGTGTGTTCGCCTTTTCAGGGGTGCAGTGCGTCCCACCTTCCTCCTGATGGATGATAATGACCCCACCAAGCTGCCATTGTGGAGCAGTACCTTGAAACAGCAGGTATCAGGCAATTGAGTGACCTGCCTATTCTCCAGACCTAAACCCCATCGAGCACGTCTGGGATGCTCTCGGTCGACGTATCGCTGCACGTCTTCAAACCCCTACGACACGTCAGGAGCTCCGACAGGCACTGGTGCAAGAATGGGACGCTATACCCCAGCATCTGCTCGACCACCTGATCCAGAGTATGCCAACCCGTTGTGCGGCCTTTGTACGTGTGCATGGTGGTCATACCCCATATTGATGTAGGGGTACATGCGCAGCAAACAGTGGTGTTTTGTAGCACATGTGTTTCGGGACGGTTTTCTCAACTTATCACCAATACCGTGTACTTACAGATCTGTGTCGTGTGTGTTCCCTATGTGCCTATGCTATTAGCGCCAGTTTTGTGTAGTGCTACGTTGCGTGGCACCACGTTCTGCAATTATCCTTAATTTATGAGCATGAGTGTAGAACGTCGACTTACAGCCTTGGCATCGGTTCTCAGCGGGACTCAGCAGCAGAAGCAGCGTTCTCCTGAAGATAGCGAAGACTTGTATCGCCGAAATAATGAATCAAGTTAATTTTAGGATCCGGCAGCAAACCTGAAGAGAGTTTCAAGGTGGAAACACGGAAACACGTTGCAGAGCATGTACTGCTGTCCGTGGTAATTACACATGCTATTAGGAACCATTTCCCACAGTCTCTAATCTTCAAGGGACCGTCACGAGTGACTTCAGTGTAATTATTATCTTTGAATAAACGTTTAAATTCTGTACGTCTCATTGCGTGTTTCTTCCAGTTACCTGCTGTACTGCACTATACAACAGCACTGGTTTCTATGTGTTGCCCAAGTTTCTTCGAGATATGTTACTTGACAGTGATACATCATGCGAAAGTTACTTTCGTTCTACAGTTTTACACACCACTGAATTTATACACTGATGGAAAAACAAATTCATCACCAAGAAGGAATTTTGCGACATAAACGAATGTTGGTAGGGCTGTTCCTACATCTGGAAGATGATGTCTGTTCAAATTTCGCACCAGTCATGAAAAAGTGGCATAGATAGCGTCATTATGAGGATGCAAATCATGATTGCTTTAAATACACGGTGAAACGCTTTGAGCGATAATTACCTTCAAGACAAGGTGTGGTGAGTTGATGTTAGTCAAGAATGCCTTTAAGGCGACAAACACGCCATTATCAACACCTCACTGAGTTTGAACGATTTCGTGTAATAGGGCCCTAGAAGCTGGATGTTCCTTCTGCGATATTACAGAAAGACATGAAAGGAATGTAGCCACTACTGATGATTTATGGAACAATGGTCACGGGAATGTACGGTCGAAAGAAGACCGGGGTCCGGACGGCCAGATGTCACTACGAAGTAGGAAGACGATAGCGTTCGGCGTATGGCTCTGGAACATCGTACTGCATCTGCAGCAGACATTCGAGCAGCAGTTGGCATTACAGTGACACAGCGAACTGTTACAAATCCGTTACTTCAGAAATATCTCAGAGCCAGATGCCCTGTAGCAAGCATTCCATTAACCCCAAACCACTGCCATTGCCGGCTTCAGTGGAGTCAAGCGAGAGCTCAGTGGAGAGCAGGATTGTAGTGTTGGCAGAAGAGCCACACCGTGTTGCTAGAGGAGGCCGAAATGCATGCTTTTAAGCTCACGCAGATTGGCGTGAGGTCTGGAACAGTTAAAGGATTTGAGTCTAGCAAATAAAGTACGTAGCTGTTGGAATACTTAACTTTAATCCACAATTGGTGTACATCTCTCGTTACTGTACAAGCTTCACAATATTAATTATCAAATGCTATGGCGCCTTGCTAGGTCGTAGCAAATGACGTAGCTGAAGGCTATGCTAACTATCGTCTCGGCAAATGAGAGCGTAATTGTCAGTGATCCATCTGTGGCAAACTCTGCTGTACAACTGGGGCGAGTGCTAGTAAGTCTCTGTAGACCTGCCGTGTGGTGGCGCTCGGTCTGCAATCACTGACAGTGGCGACACGCGGGTCCGACGTATACTAACGGACCGCGGCCGATTTAAAGACTACCACCTAGCAAGTGTGGTGTCTGGCGGTGACACCACAAGGATAGAGGTCTGTTGTGTTTCTTGACGAAAGCTGGCTCTGCCTCGGTGCCAGTAATGGCAGTTTCCTAGAAGTAGGCCAGTTGAGGGCCTGCAACCAGCTTGTCTGCGTGCTAGACACACAAGTACTAAACCAGTATTATGGTGTGGGGTGTGATTTCGTATGACGGTAGGAACACCTACGTGTTTATCCCACGCAGCCTGACTGAAAATCTGTTCATCAGTCTGTTGGTTCGACCTGCTGAGCTGCCTTTCATGAACAGCATTACACGCGGTGTTTTCAAACAGGATAAAGCTCTCCCACATGCCGTTATTGTAATCCACAGGCTGTCGACATCTTGCCTTGGTCCGCTCGATCACCAGGTCTGTCTCAAAATGGTTCAAATGGCTCTGAGCACTATGGGACTCACCTGCTGTGGTCATAAGTCCCCTAGAACTTAGAACTACTTAAACCTAACTAACCTAAGGACATCACACACATCCATGCCCGAGGCAGGATTCGAACCTGCGACCGTAGCGGAGGTCTGTCTCAATCGAGCATATGCAGGACATCATCGAACGAATACTCGAGCCTCATCCAGAACAAGCATTAACCGCCCCTGTATTGACCGGCTAACTGCAACAGGCTTGGAAATGCATCCAATAAACTGACATCCGGCAACTGTACAACACATCGCATGCACTTTTGCATTCTTGCTTTCAACATTCTGGCGGTTACGCCAGTTATTAATGTACCAGCATTTCACATTTGCAGCTGTTTATCTCATGCTCACGCTAACCTGTGATCTTGAAATGTTAATCACTTCAATGTGTTACCTAGATAAATGTGATCCAGAAATTTCATTACTCTACGTCAATTATATTTTTGATTGTGTGATATTTTCCCCGTCAGTCTATATGTGACAGTTTTCTCAAACTATGATTGAACGTTGACTGCTAACTTGACAAGGGAACAAATATATACTGTGAGTGTACCATCAGTATGCCCAACTGTTTGAAGAGTTCTGTAAGGGAGGTCCTGGTGTGGACACCACATGTTATCCTTATTACACGGTTCAGCACAACAAATACTTTTCTTCCTCAGTGGGGAGCTTTCCAAGAATATGATGGAATAAGACATTAGCAAATAGAAACAGGGAAAGTAAATCAACTTTTTAAAGTTTTCATCTGCAAAACTCGGTGTTACATGTAATGCGAAGTTGCTGAACTTCGTTTAACAAGATCTACACACGACTTCCAATCCCGTTTCTTATCATCATAAACAAATAAGAATTTAGGATACTCTATTTCGTGTACTTATTTACCGTTATGCATAATTTCTAATGCTACAGTCAGATCTCGTGCAGTATGGTGAACTCCACGTATTGCTTTTTATTTAAATTCAGTGACAGTCAATTTGCCGTTTCAAGACAATATTTTGTTACCAATTGTTAAAGGTATTCTATTAGGATAGATAACACTACATGAATTTTCAACAAATTCTTGCCTTTTGGATATATGACGGAAGATCTTATACATAGAACAAGAACAAGAGTGGACCCAATATCGATCCCTGTGAGCTGAGATGTAGAGACTGTTTTCCATTCCGAAGATACTGATTCTTTGTGTACTCTGCTTGAGTTTGTTTATGCAACACTCTACATCCTTTTAGTTACACTGCGTCATCAAAAGTATTCGGTCACCCCAAAAAAACATGTTTTTCATATTAGGTGCATTGTGCTGCCACCTACTGCCAGGTACTCCGTATCAGCGACCGCTGTAGTCATTAGACATCGTGAGAGAGCAGAATCGGGTGCTCCGCGGAACTCACGGACTTCGAACGTAGTCAGGTGTTGGGGTGGCACTTGTGTTATACGTCTGTACGCGAGATTTCCACACACCTAAACATCCCTAGGTTCACTGTTTCCGATGTGAGAGTGAAATGAAAACGTGAAGGGACTCGTACAGCACGAGAGCGTACAGGCCGACCTAGTCTGTTGACTGAAAGAGACCGCCGACTGTTGAAGAGGGTCGTAATTTGTAATAAGCAGACATCTATCCAGACCATCACACAAGAATTCCAAACTGCATCAAGATCCACTGCAAGTACTATTACAGTTAGGTGGAAGGTGAGAAAGCTTGGATTTCATAGTCAAGGAGCTGCTCATAAGCCACACATCACGCCGGTAAATGCCAAACGATGCCTCGCTTGGTGTAAGGAGCGTAAAGATTGGACGATTGAACAGTGGGAAAACGTTGTGTGGAGTAACAAATCACGGTACATAATGTGGCGATCCGATGGCAGGTTGTGGGTATGCTGAATGCCCGGTGGACGTCATCTGTCAGCGTGTATAGTGCCAACAGTAAAATTCGGAGGCGGTGGTGTCATGGTATGGTCGTGTTTTCATGGAAGGGGCTTGCACCCGTTGTTGTTTTTCGTGGCACTGTCACAGAACAGGCCTACATTGTTGTTTTAAGCATCTTCTTCTTGGAGAGCAATTCGGGGATGGCGACTGCATCTTTCAACACGGTCGAGCTTATGTTCATAATCCACAGCCTGTGGAGTTACACGACAGTAACATCCCTGTAATGGACAGGCTTGCACGAAGCTCTAACCTGAATCCTATAGAATACCTTTGGGATGTTTTGAAAAGCCGTCTTCGTGCCAGGCCTCACCGACCGACATCGATACCTCTCTCAGTGCCACAGTCCGTGAAGAATGGGCTGCCATTCTCCAAGAAACCTTCCAGCACGTGTTTGATCGTATGCCAGCGAGAGTGTAAACTGTCATCAAGGCTATGTGTGGGCCAACACTATGTTGAATTCCAGCATTAACGACGGAGGGCGCAACGAACTTGTAAGTCATTTTCAGCCAGGTGTTCGGATTCTTTTGATCACATAGAATACATAGATGAAACCTACATTTCAGCAAAATTTCTGACACCGTAATATTTGAGCTTCTTTAGAAGAATTATGTGAACTGCACCATCAGATTCTTTTGGGAAGTCGCAGAAAATACCTGTTGGAAATATTTTTTTACTTAAATTTTGTATACTCTGCTTCGTGAAATGAAAAATAATATGTTCTGTTGAGTGTTCTTTTTGAAATCCAAACGGGCATTTACCTATTACCTTATTATGAGAGAGGTCTGATACGGGACGAGTACGGTATACACAATACTTCCAGTAACTTAGAGAAAGAGATACATAAAAAGTAGTGTATGACATCTGTGACTGCAAATATTCTTTATGTGTGAAAACATAATTTCAGTGCTTTAGCTGAGATACTATCAACTCCATTAGAGCTTTTGGTTTTGGAGGAGTTAACTACATTGTTAGTTTCTTCACCAGATAATGAATCAATTGTGATTTAGTTTTATGTATGTGACGTTACTGCAGCATATATTCTATTGCTTTGTCCCTTGAACCGTCCACGTCAATCCTCTGACGTACTTGAAAAACGTAATTCTTAACTAAGCTCGCTACCAGACTGGTGTCATTTATTATTTGGATATTTTCTTTAATATCAATATCCTTACATTTGATAACAGATTTCTGAATTCATCTTTTCATTGTTGTTCATATAGATTTAATTTTACTATCGCAATTATCGATTTCATGAACTTTACAAAGGTTTTTTGATTCTTGAATCACTTTCCTTAAGAGAGCATAGCATTTATTTGTAATACGAAATGAGTTCTACTCCTCTGATTGTCCTAGCCCTGTCAAAAATTTCCTTTCCCTTGAACGTGGTATTTTAATACCTTATTTAATACAGAGCATTTTACGTCCATCAGTCATCCTCCTGCGTGGTTTCTTATTCATTAGTTACTCTGTTTTCTATTATGTAAATCATCGTGTGACTAGTCGTACCTCATAGTCAGAGAGACACATCACTACTGAATGAGCATTTACTTTACTGATTAAGTATTCACTTGCAAAAATGATGTCTGTAATGTACTGCTTTGTTGTGTAATTGTGATAGGAAAATTGACAATGTAAATAATGTTATAAGTGATAAATAACATTTCACAAATCAAGTTATAGCCGTGTTTGTGTTTTACAGTCTCTGCGTAGTTCGACACAAATGTAATTAAGACACGCAGATATATCTGAAGGAACACACAGTGCCGGTGATTTGTCCAGACCCATGTTGACTGTCTGCAGGTGTAATGCGCAGTGATGCTTGTGTTTCGGCCCTTTGTCGCCTAATCGCAAGTCATGACACTAACACTGAAAAACAAAGCAAATCCTGCAGCGTCCAGTCTGAACACCACTCCTGGTAAGCTGGGTGCCCATAAGTAATTAGTTTTCCGTCTACACTGGGGCAACTAGCGAGAATTTAATTGTAACCACCCTGTAATACTATCCACTTGTGTAATCAAAAACCACCACCTTTTAATAAATTAATGTTTCTTGGTTTCTTTGCTTTTGCCAACAGACAGTGCCATAGGTTACCCGAAAGTCATACATACAATACATGCATTCCTTGTTAAAAGATATAAATTCACCTGCCGGTCGGAGTGGCCGAGCGGTTCTAGGCGCTACAGTCTGGAAATGCGTAATCGCTACGGTCACAGGTTCGAATCCTGCCTCGGGCATGGATGTGTGTTATGTCCTTAGGTTAGTTAGGTTTAAGTAGTTCTAAGTTCTAGGGGACTGATGACCTCAGAAGTTAAGTCCCACAGTGCTCAGAGCCATTTGAACCGTAAATTCACCTGTTGATGGAGGTTTAATCTTCCTAAACACTTATTGGAAATAAAAGTGAATTGGGACCGCTTAAGCAGCTTGTAGTTTCAATTGATATTCATAACAGTCACGGTGAAGCCTAACCTGAAGTACTGCTGTTACCAATCAGCAACTACCTGTGCTACGTACCCGACAGAGCAGCTCTACTGTGACGTCAATATAGTTACTGTGACGTCATTACAGCTTTCAGGTAAAGCTCCAGGACAATTGTATGTCCGACCACGAAGGTAGATCTCAAGTTTCGTGTCCACCTGCGAAAACGAAGAATAAATACGAGTTAATGAAATACATGTGAATCACTTTCGTTATTCTGACGTTATGCTGTTACTTCCAGTCCAGATAAACTCGAACAATGGAGGAATTTAATAAATCACGTTTGGAATTAATACTGAAGTCATAGAAACAGTTGATTAGTATTTTTACATTTAGGTTACTATAAGGAGCGGCGGGATGTACAGCAAAAGAAACAAACAGAAGAGTAAAAATTGTCACGGGTGCTTATCGCAAAACCATTTTTTAAAACTGAACTTTTACTGTGCCCAAAATGGAATAGTACGGCCTGTTAATAGGAAAACTATTAAAAATACTGTCGGGCTTTCTGCAAGACGCATGTTGGGAACCAGTAGAAAAGTAATCGATCAGGTAGTTCTAACAATACCACCACTTGCAAAGTAGTTTAGAAATCAGATTAATAATGTTGCTCACGCAGCATATGTTCGCTTTACCGGGCAACAACAAAGTTATTGACTGTGGATGGTATCCTCAGAATGGAAGTAATGAAGTCACTGTAAAAAAGTCATTAATTTTGGCACTTATCTTGAATGGATTCCCACGTAGATTTCGTTGAAGTTGTTATGGCTCATCTTATTGATTCTAGAGTGATTCCACTTTGACTGCTAGAAGGTACAGATATGTATTTTAGCAATATTTGAAGACCTAACAAATGCGTTTTTCGGGAAATTCTTAATGATCAAACAATCCCTGATCAGAACAATGGTATAGTAGAAATAATTTTTGACTTGGTGTTCACGAACCACATTTTTATTAACCTTCTTGAAAATTCACATATACTTCTTCTTAATTGTCACAGCATCAAGAAAACAGTTTTGTATCAATCTTCATATATTTAATTTCCACTTTAACGAAACACAAGACTTGACTGTTCTTTGACAAAGCGAAATAACAACTTAACTTCTGCAAAGTGGCTCTGAGCACTATGGGACTTAACTACTGTGGTCATCAGTCCCCTAGAACTTAGAACTACTTAAACCTAACTAACCTAAGGACATCACACACATTCATGCCCGAGGCAGGATTCGAACCTGCGACCGTAGCAGTCGCGCGCTTCTGCAAAGTGAAGCAAAGACTGCTCTGTGCGCATTCGCGCCAAAACGGGTAGAAGTAAGTCAAAGATTATGACAGTCTCACAGAAATGAACACAGACAAGAACCATATCACTGTAATATATCGATACATCGGAGTACCTACAAATTCATAAAACCAAATGTGAATATTGTCACAAAAATACACTCCTGGAAATTGAAATAAGAACACTGTGAATTCATTGTCCCAGGAAGGGGAAACTTTATTGACACATTCCTGGGATCAGATACATCACATGATCACACTGACAGAACCACAGGCACATAGATACAGGCAACAGAGCATGCACAATGTCGGCACTAGTACAGTGTATATCCACCTTTCGCAGCAATGCAGGCTGCTATTCTCCCATGGAGACGATCGTAGAGATGCTGGATGTTGTCCTGTGGAACGGCTTGCCATGCCATTTCCACCTGGCGCCTCAGTTGGACCAGCGTTCGTGCTGGACGTGCAGACCGCGTGAGACGACGCTTCATCCAGTCCCAAACATGCTCAATGGGGGACAGATCCGGAGATCTTGCTGGCCAGGGTAGTTGACTTACACCTTCTAGAGCACGTTGGGTGGCACGGGATACATGCGGACGTGCATTGTCCTGTTGGAACAGCAAGTTCCCTTGCCGGTCTAGGAATGGTAGAACGATGGGTTCGATGACGGTTTGGATGTACCGTGCACTATTCAGTGTCCCCTCGACGATCACCAGTGGTGTACGGCCAGTGTAGGAGATCGCTCCCCACACCATGATGCCGGGTGTTGGCCCTGTGTGCCTCGGTCGTATGCAGTCCTGATTGTGGCGCTCACCTGCACGGCGCCAAACACGCATACGACCATCATTGGCACCAAGGCAGAAGCGACTCTCATCGCTGAAGACGACACGTCTCCATTCGTCCCTCCATTCACGCCTGTCGCGACACCACTGCAGGCGGGCTGCACGATGTTGGGGCGTGAGCGGAAGACGGCCTAACGGTGTGCGGGACCGTAGCCCAGCTTCATGGAGACGATTGCGAATGGTCCTCGCCGATACCCCAGGAGCAACAGTGTCCCTAATTTGCTGGGAAGTGGCGGTGCGGTCCCCCACGGCACTGCGTAGGAACCTACGGTCTTGGCGTGCATCCGTGCGTCGCTGCGGTCCGGTCCCAGGTCGACGGGCACGTGCACCTTCCGCCGACCACTGGCGACAACATCGATGTACTGTGGAGACCTCACGCCCCACGTGTTGAGCAATTCGGCGGTACGTCCACCCGGCCTCCCGCATGCCCACTATACGCCCTCGCTCAAAGTCCGTCAACTGCACATACGGTTCACGTCCACGCTGTCGCGGCATGCTACCAGTGTTAAAGACTGCGATGGAGCTCCGTATGCCACGGCAAACTGGCTGACACTGACGGCGGCGGTGCACAAATGCTGCGCAGCTAGCGCCATTCGACGGCCAACACCGCGGTTCCTGGTGTGTCCGCTGTGCCGTGCGTGTGATCATTGCTTGTACAGCCCTCTCGCAGTGTCCGGAGCAAGTATGGTGGGTCTGACACACCGGTGTCAATGTGTTCTTTTTTCCATTTCCAGGAGTGTATGTCTGTTACTTCGCAGAAAAGTAGTACGATATTACTGCTATCGAGAACTGGGGTTGGAGTGCCGTAATGGTCACGTAAATAAAGAACCATTACATAGTGGATGGGAGTGCAACGCGAAATCATGACTCCAACGCAGAGGAAAGAAAGATGGGAGGGAAATGCGTATCAAATGGTTCAGTAATTTGACAAATAGAGAGCGAGAGAGAGACTATGCCGAGGATGCTTCCAGTGAACAATAGAGAAAGAAATACCGCAATCCAAGCCCATTGTAGTACGCAGTGCCAACCGGCCGCCTGTCATCTTACGGCAAATAACGTCATTTGCGGTGTGGAGGAGCATGGGGTCTGCACACCGCTCTCCCGACCGTTGCCAGCTTTCGAGACCGTGGAGCTGCTACTTCTCATTCAGACAGCTGCTGTTTTGGTTTCACTGGGCATGGTGCGCCCATCCGTGTGGCACCACCAAGGCGAACTGCCAGTATAGGGAATCGAACACGTGTTCTCCACATCGCAATCAGATGTGCTGAGTGCCCGGCTGTGGAGACGGATGAATACAACGTGATATGGACATTATAGCACGGCATTATCGTCTTGGAAGACGGGTATTCCTTGAGACGTATCCCTCAGCTACAGACTCTGCTACCATGCAGTTCTGCAACAACCATTTTCCTTCTGCAAAACTCATTACGAAACACATGTTGACTAGCGACCAACGTACCTGTCTTCGTGCTCGAAGTATAAACAAAACAGTCTTTTGTCAGTTTTCTTTCCACTCAGGCGTCAGCTCTGCCGTTCCAACGCCAACGACCTGACAGGGTACTGACCAAACCTTTCGTCTCTCACAAGTTAAACTCTCCCATCTCTGTCGCTAACTGACGATAAGTAGCAGCACATTAGCACTAACGAAATTGCTTGCAGCTTTTGTTAGAAAGATCTGTTTGTAATGGAGTGCCGTTATGATTTTCTAATCTGGTATAGAGTTTTCTGGTGATCCGAAGCGTATGAGAGCATATACAACCTGAAGTAACTCGCCAATATAATTAAAATTCTTCTTTTTTGCAAATATTCTATGTCTTTCAGTGCATCGTTTGCCAAGTGCCAATCCGATTCACCCTTCCTTCTGGAATGGTATAATGATCTGCAACAGTTGGGCTGCTAAGAGGTAGATCACTCCCCGAAGAACTCAAATACTCAATTAAAATGTTACGAAACCGCTTTTATTTGACGCTATTAAGAAAAGGTGGCCCTGACAGTAAGTCTTGGGAATTGATTTTCCCATAATTCTGTATTAATAAACATCTTAAAAAAGGAATTCAGTAACTATGAAACCAAAAACTTGTGCCAGACGAACACAGTTTTTACTAAAAATGTTCAATGTATATGAATTAATAAGAACGTTACATAGAATTTACTTGAGCACAAGACAAAGAACATCCAAATGAAGCATGAAGTTAAACAATAACATATACTGATAAGTTTGGCAAAAGTATCTGACAAGGACATGGGGCCAGTGGTAATCAACTTCCTAACATATTAATTCAGCGCAAGAAATCCGCGGGTAGATAACAGTGACTGTGCACCAGAAAGAGAAATGAAAGCAAACACGCAACTTTGCCCGTCTGGCTAGCCATGGATGAGCCTGCGGGAATTTATTGAAGTCTGTAAAATCCCTAACTTCATTCCGTTCTAACCAACCAATGTCACTAAATGCTCTCATCATAGCTGTTGTGGGTTGACGAGTAGACTGCTAACGGAGCAGATGGATGCCGGCGGAAATCGTCTGCTAGCTCAGATTGCCCCACCAACAGCAAGAAATCTAAGTCGAATCTCCACCCAGAAGTGCGTCTCCTTCGTCTCTCTGTCGCTAAGTGAAGTTACGTAGAACGCGTCTGCTGGGTCTGCTCTGCTCAGAGTTCGCGTCCAAACATCTCCAACGACTGAGAACAAAGAACATCTAATTGAAGCATGAAAGCAAATTACATACATCAAAAAAAGTTTTGCATCACCTCGGTTCCGAGAGTTCCGGAACCCGTACCGAAAACTGGAATAGAGATCAACATAAATATCATTTCCACCCTTTTTACTGTTCATGAAAACCACACGTTGCATGTTGTACCACCATACAGCGAGAACTTCAGAGGTGGTGGTCCAGACAGCTGTACAGCCCGGTACCTCTCATACCCAGTAGCATGTCCTCTTCCGTTGACGCATGCCTGTATTCGTCGTGGCATACTATCCACAAGTTCATCAAGGCACTGTTGGTCCAGATTGTCTCACTCCTCAACGGCGATTCGGCGTAGATCCCTCAGAGTGGTTGGTGGGTCACGTCATCCATAAACAGCCCTTTTCAATCTATCCCAGGGTTCATGTCTGTAGAACATGCTGGCCACTCTAGTCGAGCGATGTCGTTATCCCGAAGAAAGTCATTCACAAGATGTTCACGTTGGGGGCGCGAATTGTCGTCCATGAAGACGAATGCCGCACAAATATGCTGCTGATATGGTTGCACTATCGGTAAGAGGATGGCATTCACGTGTCGTACAGCCGTTACGGCGCCTTCCATGACCACCAGCGGCGTACGTCGGACCCACATAATGCCACCCCAAAACGTCAGGGAACCTCCATCTTGCTGCACTCGGTGGACAGTGTGTCTAAGGCGTTCACCCTGTTCGGGTTGCCTCCAAACCCTTCTCCGACGATTGTCTGGTTGAAGGCATATGCGACACTCATCGGTGAAGAGGGTGAAGAGATCCTGATGCCAATACTGAGCGGTCCATTCGGCATGTTGTTGGGCCCATCTGTACTGCGCTGTATGGTGTCGTGGTTGCAAAAATGGACCTAGCTATGGACGTATTGAGTGAAGGTGCGCATCATGCAGCCTATTTCGCACAGTTTGAGTCGTAACACGACGTCCTGTGGCTGCACGACAAGCATTATTCGACATAGTGGCGTTGGTGTCAGGGTTCCTCCGAGCCATACTCCGTAGGTAGCGGTCACCCACTACAGTAGTAGCCCTTGGGCGGCCTAAGCGAGGCATGTCATCGACAGTTCCTCTCTCTCTGTATCTCCTCCATGTCAGAACAACATCACTTTTGTTCACTCCGAGACGCCTGGACACTTGTTGAGAACCCTTCCTGGCACAAAGTAACAATGCGGACGCGATCGAACCGCGGTGTTGACCGTCTAGGCGCGGTTGAACTACAGAAAACATGAGCCGTGTACCTCATTCCTGGTGGAGTGACTGCAACTGATCGGCTATAGGACGCCCTCCGTGTAATAGGTACTGCTCATGCATGGTTGTTTACATCTTTGAGTGGGTTTAGTGACATCTCTGAACAGACAAAGGGACTGCGTCTGTGATTCAATATCGACAGTCAACGTGTATCTTCAGGAGTTCTGGGAACTGAGGTGATGCAAAACTTTTTTTGGTGTGTGTATAATAAACACTGATAAGTTTGGCAAAGTTATCGTAATTAACTTCCTAACATGTTAATTCTGCGCAACAAATCCGTGGGTGGATAACAGTGATTGTGCCAGAAAGAGAAATGAAAGTATATACTCAACTTTGCCTGTCTGGCTAGTCATGGATGAACCCACATGATATAAAATCCCCAACTACATTCCGTTCTAACTAGCTGATGTCACTACAATGGTGTCATTGTTATGTTACTGCTATTTTGTGGAAAACAGACATTTTGAGACCATGTCTGTGTACAAAGTGCAGTTTGATTCCTGAAGAGAAAATAGCAACCAGCATCTTTTTGTAAAGCTGTTTACTAACGCAAACAGCGACATTAACTTTCATTTTTTATTCTCCGATATGGTGAAAATTGCCTGGGGGGGGGGGGGGGTGCTGCAGTCAAAAATTCCGCTTCATTGCGTTGCAACGCTGATTGCTTGTTTTCGTGCAGTGGCGAAGACATATAGATCAAGAATGTGGTTCATATAATCTTTGCATTTGATAAAAGATAAGAAAGGTGAAGCAAGTGGGAAGAAAAGATGAGAAGAAAAATGGAAAGAAGAGATAACGGAAAGTAAAGGTAGTAGCGAAAAAGAAACAGAGAGCAAAAGAAGAGAAAAAGATAGCAGGATAGGATAGGGAAAGGTAGGATAGGATAGGATGGAATGGGATAGGATCAAAGTTGATGTTAGCACATAACACCATTATAGCTCTAAACGTTATTTTCCCATGTATGATACAAATCACCAGGCAACAATATTAAGAAATTTCAGTCCATGAGCCACTGCAGCAAGTAGCCGGATTTAATTACGATACTGGGTTACAGATCTGAAATGGCAAACATTCAGATAAGTGATCGCAGATTAAGAAATTAAATAAAATCCTTCAGCAACAGTCTGGACATGATGAGATAAGATACCTGTGCGATCCTACACAGATTATGCGTATCAAGTTGCTCCCTATTCAGCAGCAATTTATTGCGGATAGCTCGACTAACGAATGGTTCCAGGACACTGAAAAACGGCTGACTCCACTGACGCCTTCAAGATAAGGTCGTAGGACCACTAGACGTGTTTATAGGTATATCGCTAATGATAATTTGTCGGAGAATTGTGCAACACGTTTTATGCTCTCGTACCGCGACCTCTTGCAGACTGGAGATCTCTATACGAGTAAACACTAGTCCGTAAAGAGAGATCTTATGGAGGAAGTCAGGCTCTGTTCGTCCATGAGGTAGCCGCATCAAGATTGGTACCGAATTCCTTAACTTCTCAAAGGTGCTACTTGCAGTTCCACAGTGTCGTTTAATGGACAAAATACAAGTTTATGGAATACTGGACCATTTTTGTGATTGACATCAGGACTTCCTAGCCGACAGAATTCAACATGTGGTCTTTAAAGAGGCGAAATCGTCAGACGAAAAAGTAGCTTCAGGGGTTCCCAAGTTACTGCTATATGGCCGTTATTGTTTATAATAAACAGGGTGTTTCAGATTAGATGTTTTACTCTGTAACTTACAAAATAGTAAGTGAAAGGAATAGTCATTTAGGTGACTAAACATAAGAAATGTTACACTGGATGCGAAATTACGAACATAGTTTATCTGAGTATTTTCTATAAAATTAAGGAAACGAGCTAGTTTTCTATCATTTAGCTAATGTCTTCAAACCATCAGCGTACAAACCAGTTTAAATGAAGTTAGTATCAATTACAGTTGGAGAACTAGAAATCATCGAAGTTTTAGGAGGGCGTGCTGATTGCTGTATATTATTGGCTGTGTTCATGTGGATGCCCTGGTGGAGGAATGTTCCTTAAAATGAAGACACTCAAACAAGTGCCCTTTTTCGTGAATGGAGAACTCAGTACAGACTCTAAACCACCTGCAGACGAGATGTTAAGTTACTGTTGTCACGGAGCGACAAGCTTTCTCGATGAGCTGTTTGGAGTCATTTTCGGTTAGAATGTAGAATGTAACCTTACGCTGCCGTAAACAAGGCAGGTGGGAATGCACAAACGAGGTTCGGTCCGGCACGGATATTGTTGGCATACACATCCAGTGAGCACGTTGACATATTGCTGAGGCTCGGCGAATGTCGACACGTTGCCAATTAAGTAGCCATGGCTTATGCCGTAAGATATCATGATCGAAGGCCTCTGTCAGCCAGGCGTTGGAATATCTTAAGAATAATGTTTATGTCACCGAACCAAAGGCCAGTTGACTTCAAACAGGGCATCGAGGAAACTTGTCGGTCCGAGACACCAGAACGTTGCGTCTGACCTGCAAGTCGTTTATAAGGTGTATTGAGTCGTGCATTCAGGACAACTGGTAGTCGTTTGAACATGTCGCTTTAATGAACGTTCTTCCGCCAGACCGGACAATTATGTACAGTACGTCTCACCCACCTCTGAAACTTTGAACTTTTGTAGCTCCTTATCTAAAATTGACAACAATTTCATTTAAATGGATTTGTATACAATTGCTTTAACACATCATGTAAATGATAGAAAAAATAATGCTCTATAAAAATTATTGCTTGTTGCTGTAACTCTCTCGAAGATAACGAAATAAACTATGTTCATAACCCTACATAAACAGTAAGAGGTCTTCCTTTTACCTATCTAAATCGATATTCATCTGACTTATTAATTTGCGAGTCACAAAAAAATCTTCTTGTTTAAAAACGATCTAATGTATAACGTCGGAACTCCTCACAGTTGTTCACCGAGTACTCTGTTGTACGTAGCTAAGTTGCAACGTCAGAAAACTGTAACAATACGCAGGAAGATCCGGAAAGGGCAAACGCTAGATGCAAGGAAAGACACCTGATCCTCACCGCAAATAAAGGCAAAGTGCTGCGCATAAATAGGCAGAAAGATCCATTACCGTGCTACTACACTGTTGGCGATAAACTACTGTAAACTGTAACAAACGTAAAATATTTGTTAATAACCCTCCGAAGTGGCCTGAAGTGGAACAGTTACGTAACGTTATCTGTAAGACAAGTGAAGACCATACCGAAATTCGTTAGAAGAATCAATCATAAGGAAATTTAAATTAACTACGAAAGAAGTGGTGCACAAAACATTCGTTCGGCAGGTCTGTCGGTATCGCCCGTTAGTCTGGGACCTTTCCCTGGTAGAAACAGTACAGGAGATGCGGAGTATCCAAAGAACAGTGGCATGTTTTATCGTGGATTCTTTTAATAAGCACGAGAGCATAGGAAGGCGCTACAACACAGGCGACGTGCATCATAGAAGTTTAGCTATTAAAATTTCGAGAGCACAATTATGCTCCAAAAACGTCGGGCTCCTTCACGCAACAGTATACATCTCGCAAAACGACCACAATGAGAAAATTTGGGAAATTAATCTCATACGAAAGCCTATAGACATTCGTTCTTCCCATGCACTATTCACGAAGAGATGAGGATACAGAGGAAGGGGGAAGGGGGGGGGGATGTGGTACGAGAAGTATCCTCCGCCACACACCGTAGCCTGCAAAGTATAACTATGATCGGATGTTGTACGCCACTACCTTTCGTGTCTTTGACACCCAGTTGATTGAAATTTCTTCTATCAACAGGATTTGTACGTGCCACCGTCAGATCAATCGCTATGAGTGATGAAAGTGACATTGGTTGTTCGTGAAGGTCTGTATATCAGCAAGGCTGCAACACGTTATGTACAGCATGTATTCATAATATCTGTCTAGCTATAAACATAATCATTGTCATCTAAAAAAGTTGGACAAAAATGTGTTAAATATAACGGAATAACAGAAAAATATTATTGACGGCAGATATAATTAACAGGATTCACAAGTAAAGACTAAAAGACTTCGAACAGGGCCGTGTACCCAGATCGTAATAAAATTTCCTGTATCTGCTATAAAAAAAAAAAAAAAAAAAAAAAAAAAAAAAAAAAAAAAAAAAACACATGCAAAAAATTTTTAGACTGTTTTAAACTGATATACAATCTGACGTTTGTGAGACTAGAATAAATTGAAACCAAGGCTGCCGGCCGGGGTGGCCGAACCGTTCTAGGCTCTTCAGTCCGGAACCGCGCTGCTCCTACTGTCGCAGGTTCGAATCCTTCCTCGGGCATAGATGTGTGTGATGTCCTCAGGTTAATAAGATCTAAGTAGTTCTAAGTTTAGGGGACTGATGACGTCAGATGTTAAGTCCCATAGTGCTTAGAGCCATTCGAACCATTTTTAAAGCTTTCCCCAACCCGAAACAAAAACACTATTTTATGGGGCAACTGTAAAATGAAACACAAGTTTTCTGAGGATAATTAAAATGAAAAACAATCAGAATTTTATAAGACAGATACAACAACAAAAATTTTCTTTGGCCTAAACAGAAGTTTTAGCGATAATATTATAAACAAGATATACGACATCGTCTGCTTAACACGACGCATGACAGAATAAAATTATGGTTTAACAACGCACTGACTGCAAAATCATTACAGAGTAGCACTAGCTCACACGGGCTGCGAGTATGCGCAGAATCAGCTGTGTTGTTATTAAGAAATAATTACTGCGATCACCTGCAGTAATTTAACGAACTCGCGGAAAATCTGCATCACCACTCCTCCTGAATACCAGACAAATCTCTCTGCTGAGCGCAAATATGTCGCCACTCCAGTGCTTGGCAGCGCGGTTACCCGTCTCATCAGTCGTCCAACGACGAAAAACATAACACACTGTTTCACACTAACGTCTTGGAGAACAAAACAAGTGCCGTATTAGTCGACCAGAACATTATTGCGCTTGGGAATGAAGGCGATTCGGTCCGCTTATTGTGTCAGCTTGTAGTCGCTGTTGATAGCACTACGCCACTACAATATTATCGCACTTGTTCTTTATCAGAAACACGCGGTGACGTTACAGAAAAGAAGTAGAGCGGTGACTAGGAAAAAGCACCGCACTGACAATGCTTTCCGGTAGAGTGGTCTTAGAACACGACTCGAACTGTTCGAACAGTTTATGTCACAGTTCGGGATATCGTAGGTTTTGTTCGATCTTTTGACTGACCTGAGATCTAGTGACTTTTGCTGGTACTATCAGAACGACCTGTCTACATCTACATCCATACTCCGCAAGCCACCTGACGGTGTGTGGCGGAGGGTGTCTTGAGTACCTCTATCGGTTCTCCCTTCTATTCCAGTCTCGTATTGTTCGTGGTAAGAAGGATTGTCGGTATGCCTCTGTTTGGGCTGTTCTCTCTCTGATTTTATCCTCATGGTCTCTTCGCGAGATATACGTAGGAGGGAGCAATATACTGCTTGGCTCCTCGGTGAAGGTATGTTCTCGAAACTTCAACAAAAGCCCGTACCGAGCTGCCGAGCGTCTCTCCTGCAGAGTCTTCCACTGGAGACCATCTATCATCTCCGTAACGCTCTCGCGATTACCAAATGATCCTGTAACGAAGCGCGCTGCTCTCCATTGGATCTTCTCTATCTCTTCTATCAACCCTATCTGGTACGGATCCCACACTGCTGAGCAGTATTCAAGCAGTGGGCGAACAAGTGTACTGTAACCAACTTCCTTTGTTTTCGGATTGCATTTCCTTAGGATTCTTCCAATGAATCTCAGTCTGGCATCTGCTTTACCGACGATCAACTTTATATGATCATTCCATTTTAATTCACTCCTAATGCGTACTCCCAGATAATTTATGGAATTAACTGCTTCCAGTCGCTGACCTGCTATATTGTAGCTAAATGATAAGGGATCCTTCTTTCTATGTATTCGCAGCACATTACACTTGTCTACATTGAGATTCAATTGCCATTCCCTGCACCATGCGTCAATTCGCTGTAGATCCTCCTGCATTCCAGTACAATTTACCATTGTTACAACCTCTCGATATACCACAGCATCATCCGCAAAAAGCCTCAGTGAACTTCCAATGTCATCCACAAGGTCATTTATGTATATTGTGAATAGCAATGGTCCTATGACACTCCCCTGCGGCACACCTGAAATCACTCTTACTTCGGAAGACTTCTTTCCATTGAGAATGACATGATGCGTTCTGTTATCTAGAAACTCTTCAATCCAATCACACAATTGGTCTGATAGTCCATATGCTCTTACTTTGTTCATTAAACGACTGTGGGGAACTGTATCGAACGCCTTGCGGAAGTCAAGATACACGGCATCTACCTGGCAACCCGCGTCTATGGCCCTCTGAGTCTCGTGGACTAATAGCGCGAGCTGGGTTTCACACGATCGTCTTTTTCGAAACCCATGCTGATTCCTACAGAGTAGATTTCTAGTCTCCAGAAAAGTGATTATACTCGAACATAATACGTGTTCCAAACGTTTTTAGTGCACTATTGAGTTTAATAATAAAAATAAGTGTGAAACAGGGGCTGAAACATCCTTTAGGGTACAAGTGATGTGTAACAACGGAAATTAATAAATAAAAAAAAATATTTCTATCACGATTCTGTCCATTTCTGGAGCTTTCGCTCGACTTTCTATCTAGTGCCGTTTGATGGTACTATTTGCAAGAAGGATCTTGCGCTTTAATCCATTCCCGCTTTAATCCATTCCCGTTAAAGAAAATCACTTCATTAAGAAATGTTTCATTTGTTGTGTTTGTTTTTTGATTACTTTTCGTGACTGTTTCATCTCAATGTTGCCGTATTGTCTTCTTTTCAAAGTTATTAACATGTGGTAACGTTTTTATCTGCTATCCTATTATGGGATCAGGGACTGAATTTCTCATTTGCAGTCTACTCGACAAGTCATTAATACATTGTACGGGGTTCAGTCAGGTGTTATTTTTTGGACAATATTTTCGTATTTGTAATCTTTATATGAAAATCAGCATAAATGTTTATATGCCTATACAAACCGGCACTGCATGAGAATATGTATTGCAAATTTGTTCAACCGCAGTAGGAGTTAATACCGTTTCCTCCAGTGCTGCACGAAATTATTGAATTTTAAATTTTAAGCAAATTCATAGCTTATTGCTGTGGCTTGGCCGTAGTTTGTTGCATATCCCTTGCACTCCCGCCGTGCGAGTCAAATGTCACGTGATTGTTCGAACAAGCTCGATACTGTATCGAATGCTGCCGTGTATCTGGAAATCTCGAACCCTTTTGAACGAGAGTATCGTTAACCCAGCCCTAGTTCCCGGTCTGTGGTCGACTAATGTTTGCATAGCTGGCCTGAAAGCAATAAGAACACGATGCGGTTCCTTGGTCACCACTGGACTTGTTTACTGTAACATCATCATGTTTTTCCAATAACGACGAAATGCAATAATATCGTGTTGTGTAGTACATAAACCACAAAATGTAATCAACGGATATACATATTTGGTTCCAGTGTACAAGGACGTACTAACACCTAAGAAACTATGCCGTTGAAAAATGAAGATTAACACTTCTAACGAGAACAAAAAGAAGTTTAATAAATTACTTAGTTACTATCTGATTAATCGGTGTTTCCCTCATACTTATTTACCTCAGTCTTAGACTGATGAACCAAAACATTATGACCATTCGCTTAATAACGCGTTGGTCCACCTTTGCAAAGCAATGCTGTAGCGATTCTGCTAGGAGGAATTCTAACAACCCTTATTAGGTTTCCAGAAATAGGTGGCATAACATTTCTACACATAGGTCCAATTTCCGTAAATTACAAGCTTGCTCAGTCGACGGTCAGAAGCATCCCAGATGTGTTCAACGGGCTAAAATCAGGAGAATTTGGTGCCAAAGGCCGTAATGTGAGTTCATTATTATGCTCCTCGAAACACTGTAATACGGGACTAGGCTCGTGGCACAGACATCCTGCTGAAGGTGCCGTCGGAGTAGATACCAAGGCTGAAGGAATACAGGTGGCCAGCAATAAAGTTCACGTAGTCCATAGCTGTTCTGGTGCCTTCGAGTGCTACCAACAAGTCCCATGGAAGCCCAACTGACGACACGTTTCCACTGAACCACGCTCCAAACTCGATGATCCCATTCGGCTGCAGTCGTAACTGGCAATGTAGATGGTTGAACACGGGAAAATGCAGCGTTCATCTGTTGCATAGGCCCACGATCAACAGTGTGAGAAGATTTACACAGAAGCGCCAAAGAAACAGGTATAAGCATGCGCATTCAAGTACCGAGGATTGCAAACAGGTGGAACACGGCGCTGCGGTCGGCAACGCCTATATAAGACAACAAGTGTCTGGCGCAGCTGTTAGATCAGTTACGGCTGCTACAACGTCAGGTTATCAAGATTTAAGTGAGTCTGAACGTGATGTCATAGTCGGCGCACAACCGATGGGACACAGCCTCTCCGAGGTAGCTATAAAGTTGAGATTTTCCCGTAGGACCATTTCACGAGTGTACCTTGCTGGCCGCTAGTGGTCGTGCGGTTCTAGGCCCTTCAGTCTGGAACCGCGTTACCGCTACGGTGACAGGTTCGAATCCTGTCTCGGTCATGGATGTGTGTGATGTCCTTACGTTAGTTAGGTTTAAGTAGTTCTACGTTCTAGGGTACTGATGGCCTCAGATGTTAAATCCCATAGTGCTCAGAGCTATTTGAACCAAGTGTACCTTGAATATCAGGAATTCGGTAAAATATCAAATCTCCGACATCGCTGAAGCCAGAAAAAGCTCCTGAAAGAACGGTACCGACGACGACTGAAGAGAATCTTTCAACGGGACAGAAGTGCAACCTTTCCGCAAATTGCTGTATATTTCAATGCTGGGCCATCAACAAGTCCAAGGTGCTAACCATTCAACGCAACATCATCGACATGGGCTTTCGGAGCCGAATGCCCACTCGTGTACCCTTCATGACTGCACGACACAGAGCTTTACGCCTCGCCTTTGCCCGTCAACACTGACATCTGACTGTTCATGATTGGAAACATGTTGCCTGCTCGGACGAGTCTCGTTTCAAACTGTATCGAGTGGAAGGACGTGTGACGGGTATGGAGACAACCTCACGAATCCATGGACCCTGCATGTTAGCAGCAGACTGTTAAAGCTGATGGAGGCTCTGTAATGGTGTGGGTCGTGTGCAGTTGGAATGATACTTCTAGACACGACTCTGACACGTGACACGTACGTAAGCATCCTGTCTGATCACCTGCGTCCATTAATGTTCGTTGTGCCTTCCGACGGACTTGGGCAGTTGCAGCAGGACAATGCGACACCCAGCACGACCAGGATTGCTACAGAGTGGCTCCAGGAACACTGTTCTGAGTTTAAACACTTCCGCTGCCCACCAAACTCACCAGGCATGAACATTATTGAGCATATCTGGGATGCCTTGCAATGTTCTGTTCAGAAGAGATTTCCACCACCTCGTACTCTTGCGGATTTATGGACAGCCCTTCAGGATTCATGGTGTCAATGCCGTCCAGCACTACTTCAGACATTAGTCAAGCGCCGTGCTCGCGGGGGCCCTACACGATATTTGGCAGATATAAGAATTTCTTTGGCTTTTCGATGCATATGCACCGAAACACTTGTGGCTTCAGCAGCGGTGTACTTTGTCGTCAGATCTGCAACAGGTCGCCGGCCGTAGTGGCCGAGCGGTTCAAAGCACTACAGTCTGGAACTGCACGACCGTTACGGTCGCAGGTTCGAATCCTGCCTCGGGCATGGACGTGTGTCATGTCCTTAGGTTAGTCAGGTTTAAGTAGTTCTAAGTTCTAGGCGACTGATGACCTCAGAAGTTAAGTCGCATAGTGCTTAGAGCCATTTTGCAACAGGTCGCCGCCGATACTGTTTTACGGAGCAGGAACACCGCAGACCACCACGTTCTGCGATGAGGCGTGGACGTCTAACAACTGCCTAGTCGTTGTTTCAATGTCCTTCACCCGCTTTCCACAGGTACTCGCGACATTCGCATGCACAGGGTCTACAGCCTTCGCTGTGAGTAATACTCCTAATGATTTGGCTCATCTCTGTACGTTGTACAGCTAAAAGACTGAAATCTAAGATGTCGAACCAATAATGCTGACATTTCCTAAGAATTTCGCTCCTGTAGTATGGTTGGAAAAAGAGCGGCCTTTTTTCTGTCCAAGTCCCTGGAGATGCTATGGGTGATTTACCACCATAGTCCTTTTCCCTACATAAAAGCCAGAATACAAGAGGCGTAATTCCCCTATTCTGTTACCAGTACATCGAAGAACACATGAAATGTATTCACAGTTGCTAGTATGGACAACTATCAGCTGTATAATGATATGGCACCAATGAAAATTTGTGCCGGATCTGGACTCAATCCCGTATATACCGCTTATCGTTAGCAGTCGCCTTAGCATTTGGTATCCGAGCCTGATTCAGGCCAGAGCCAAACTTCCATATGTCATCAACCATGTTTCTACAACCTGTATTGGTGTATCCATTACGTATATTCCCGGACAGAGGAGACTTTTACTTTTAAGTTGCTCGCTCGGTGTCGGCGGATGAGTACGATAGTGCAGTGCCTGTGTTATTCCGAATTACGATGCAAAGTTCCTTCTTGTATGTATGCATGCCCGAAGGTACATTATGTCGTAATTTTGAATAACACAGGTAGTACAGTATCGTATACATGTAAGTCCGTTTCTGGCCGTGAGTCGTGCTCGGGTAGTCTAATGGTAAAGCGACCGCTCGCGATAAGCGCGAAATCCGGGTTCGAGTCCCAGTCCAGCACAAATTTTCGTTGTCGTCGTTCCATTATACAGCTGACGGTTGACCATATTCGCAAGTGGGAATACATTTCATGTATTTCACAGCGGCTGTGGTCGCCGCAGTGCCTGTTGCTTCCGAAGGAACTTTTCATCGTAATTCGGAATAATAGAGACTCTGTAATATCACATCGAAGACGCAATAACGTGAATGAAAGAAAAGTTAAGGAGCCAACAAAGTTCAAATGGCTCTAAACACTATGGGACTTAACATCTGAGGTCATCAGTCCCCTAGACTTAGAACTACTTAAACCTAACATAACCTGAGGACATCACATACATCCACGCCCGAGGCAGGATTCGATCCTGCGACCGTAGCAGCAGCGCGGTTCCGGACTGAAGCGCCTAGAACCGCTTTGCCACAGTGGCCGGCTAGTCAACAAGGATTAAATAACTATAGTTCATGTGAAACACAACTAGCACTTTATCCTCCCTAAGTAATGAGTGTTATCGGCATGGATGTCAAATTGATTCCATATTTTTAGATTTCCAGAAGGCTTTTAACATCATTCCTCACAAGCGACTTCTGATCAAATTACTTGCCTATGGAGCATCGTCTCTGTTGTGCGACTGGATTTATGATTTCCTGTCAGAAATGTCACAGTTCGTAGTAACTGACGGAAGGTCAACTAGTAAAACAGAAGTAATATCTTGCCTTCTACGAGGAAGTGTTGTAGGTCCTCTGCTGTTCCTGATCTACGTAAGTGATGCCCTCTTAGAGTGTACACAGATGATGCTGTTATTTAACGTCTCTTAAAGACATCAGAGAATCAAAACCAAATCTAAAATGAATTAGGCAAAATATCTGCATGGTGCGAAAAGTGGCAATTGACTCTAAATAATGAAAACTGGACATTCATCTACATGAGTACTAAAAGGAATCCGCTAAATTTCGGTTAGACGACAAATCACACAAATCTAAAGGCTGTCAATCCAACTAAATACTTAGCGATTACAGTTACAAGTAACTTAAACTGGAATGATCACACAGATAACGCTGGGGGTAAAGCAAACCAAAGACTGCAATGTATTGGCAGAGCATTTAGAAAATCCAATAGGTCTACTAAAGAGACTGCTTACACTGCGCTTCCCTGCCCTCTTCTTGGAGTATTGCTCTACGGTGTGAGATCTGCATCGTGATTGGCGGAGGACATTGAAAAAGTACAAAGAAGGGCAGCTCGTAAACTATTATCACGAAAAAGGGGAGAGCGTGCCACGGATATGATACGCTAAATAATGTGTTAATAATTAAAACAGGGGCAGTTTTCGTTGCGGCAGGATCTTTTCAGCCTCATCTACATCTACATGGTTACTATCCAAATCACACTTAAATGCCTAGAAGAGAGTTCACCGAACCACTTTCACACTGATTCTCTATTATTTCACTCTCGGATAGCGCACGGAAAAAACGAACACCTGTATCTTACCGTGCGAGCTCAGATTTCCCTTATTTTGTTATGATGATCGTTTTTCCCTTTACAGGTCGGCCAAAAAAAATATTTTCGCATTCGGAGGATAAGGTTGGTAATTGAGGTTTCGTGAGAAAGAAAAACGACTGTGTTTTAATGATTTCCACCGTAAATCCCTTATCATGTCCGTGATACTATCTCCCCTATTTCTCGATAATACAAAACGTGCTCCACTTGTTTGAACCTTCTCGATGTGGTCCGATAATCCTATCTGTAAATAATCCAAAAGAGGACGGACATGTGTATTGTAGGCAGTCTCTTTCGTGTATCTGTGCATCTTCTAAGTGTTCTGCCAATAAAATGCACTCTTTGGTTCGCGTTCCCCACAAGTTTCTATGTGTTCTTTACAATTTAAGTTATTCGTAATGGCAGTTCCTAAGTATTTAGTTGAATTTACGGCCTTTAGATTTGATTGATTCATCGCATAACCGAAGTCTAACCGATTCCTTTTAGCACTCATGTGTATGAACTCTCACTTTTCATTATTGAGAGTCAATTGCCAATTTTCGTCCCATATTGATATCCTACGTAAATCGTTTTGGAGTTGATTTTCATCTTCTGATGACTATATTAGACGGTAAATGACAGCATCATCTGGAAGCAACCTAAGATATCTGCTCAGATTGCCTCCTAAATCGTTTATATAGATAAGGAACAGCAGAGAGCCTATGGCGTTAACTATTTTACTCAATGACTACGAATTGTGACCTCTCTGACAGAAAATCACGAATCCAGTCGCACAATATTCCATAAGCACAAAATTTGATTACAAGCCGTATGTGAGGTATGGTGTCATAAGATTTCTGGAAATCTCGAAATACGGAGTCGATTTGAAATTCTTTGTCGATAGCACTCAACACTTCGTGAGAGTAGAGAGCTAGTTGCGTTTCACAAGAACAATGTTTTATTATGCTGTGTTGACTGTGTGTTACTAGACCCTTCTCTTCGAGGTGATTCGTATTATTCGAACACAATATATATTCGAAAATCCAGCTGCATATCGACGTTAATGATATGGGCCTGTAATGTAGTGGATTACTCCTATTGCCTTTCTTCAGTATTGGTGTGACGTGTGGAACTTTCCAGTCTTTGGCTACGGATTTCTCATTGAGCGAGCTGTTGTATATGACTGTTAAGTATGGAACTATTGCATCGGCATACTCTGAAAGGAGCCATATTCGTATACAGTGTGGACCGGAAGATTTGCTTTCATTAACTGATTTAAATTGCTTCACTAATCCGAGGGTAACTACATCTAAGATACTAATATTGGCAGCTTTTCTTGATTAGAATTCTGGCATATTTACTTCGTCTTTCTTGGTTAAATTTTAATCACAGATTTTCTCGTCAGAGTGTGAAAATGCTTTGTTGGCGCTCACCTACAGTGGGAGAAATGATCATCATAATATGAGGGTAATCCCAAAAGTAAGGTCTCCAATTTTTATAAGTACATAGACCTGTTTATTTCTACAATGGTTTACATCAGTTTACAGCTTGAATATTTAGCTATTTTTCGACATAATGCCATTTCTGTCGATGCATTTTTGTTGACCCTGTGGCAGTTTTTGTACGCCCATGTCATACGAGCTCGCCGCCATGGTGTTCAGAAAGTTATGAACCTCTTCCACTATGTCGAAAAATAGCTAAATGTTCAACCTGTAAACTGATATAAGCCACTGTATAAATAAGCAGGTCTATGCACTTATAAAAAAATAGGAGACCTTACTTTTGGGATTACCCTCGTAAAATAAGAGGCATCAGAAGTCGCATAGTAAGATTTAAGTGTTCGTTTTTCCTGTGCGCTGTTCAGGAGTGGAACGGTAGAGAAAATTGCTTGAAGGTGGTTCGATGTATCCTTTGCCAGGTGTTTAATTGTGAATTTCAGAATAGTCATGTAGATGTAGATGTAGCTTGGGACTGAAATTCATTATGAAGGGCTATTATGGATACGATTCGCTGATGGCATCATCATAGTCGGAGAAAGAGAGGATAAATTGCAGAACGTGGAATGAACAGTCTAACGAGCACAAAATGTGGACTAAATGTAAACGAAACAATGACGAAAGTGATCAGGAGTAGCAGAAATGACATTCGCGATAGAATTATGTCCAAGGTTGGAGATCATATAGAAGAAGGAATGAAGGAATTCTGCTAAGTCGCAAGCAAAATAACGCAGGGTATGGATGGTGATCGAAATGGATCAGGGCAGCATGAGCAACTAGGGCCTGGGGTTATCTTATTGATGGATGATTTCACATGGACTTCGAAGACAGGGCGCACCCACCGGCCACAACACGGCTGAAATGTAACGCCTGCAATTCTGATTATCTGCTATGCGAACCCGAGGTGGTGGTGGTATGCGTCCAATGGCTTCCAGTGTCATCACGCCTGGTCTGGGTCCAGATGACGTTGACGAATGCAGTCTGGGAACGTTCTTTCTCCCCACACTGATACGTCTATGGTGATGTGATACGCAAAACGTAATCGTCTGAAAAGATGATGTGGTCCCACCTCTCACTCACTGCCAGCCTTAGAGCGCACCATTGTCTACGTGCCTCTGTTTGCCGCCGCGTCAAGGAAAGCCGCAACAATGGTCACCATGGTGACAATTCGTGGTGCTGCAGACATCGTCGCACTGTCCCTAGAGATACTTATTTCGCTGGAGGCAAGCAAGCCCACTTCCTGACCCGGCGTACGTGACGTGGGCTGTACGTAGCTGAGCTGTGGACCGAACAATGTGTCTGTGTAGGTACTACACGTGTGCGGTCATAGAGATCCTACACTGCGTTAAGCACGGCTCTGCTGAATTTACCAACTCCATTTTCGAGTGACTGTTGTGGGATTCCCAGTAACGCGAGCAGCAACGTCATGGAATTATAAACCATACCGAACCTGTCTCTTTCGAATTCCGACACGTGCTTGCAGACGTTTATCATTCTCATGTGATATTCTCCCAAAGAACCATTCCTAAATGAAAAGCCCACTGAGTTATTTTCCATTCTAGACAGAACGTAGATGGCGTTACTCCTACCCAATTTTGAGAGGTTACACTGAAATGCAGTCAGTCGCACATCCAACGGTTCGGTACACTTCATGCCACTCTGGCTTTTGTTACACGCCGTTTTCATGCTGTTTCAATTTTAATGCCCAACAAAGTATTTGTGAGCTAAATATGCCGTACAATAAAATCGCCACGGTCGGGGGGGGGGGGGGGGGGGGCCGCTTGTAGACCAACCTTTGTCTCTCCTTTGCTCAGTTCCCCTCCGAAGTACACGGAAGAGTGCGACATATTTAATATTGCTGTGTGGCATTTTTCCGTCAGTATAGCAGTTTTCTGTTCCGCAGAATCGTGCTATCAGCTTTGTTAACCTTTCGTTATTTGTTCGTGGTATAAAGGACGTTCACAGTTCCAGCGGCTGTTTGCACAAAAAGAGGCAATCTAGCAAGCTACTGTCATAAGCCTTTAAAAATGAATAGTTACGACAGAAAAGAAGGATGAGAATTCGCAGTATACATTATACACTCGCAGAAGTGACGGGTTCTGCAAACTTGCTATGAAACGACATAACAGTACCATGCAGAAAGAATTCAAAGATTTAGCTGACAATGAAAGAGCAAATAATTACAATTGACAGACTGATTTCATTGTTCAATACACCAAGAAGCATTTTGAGCTAAATGTTTAGGCACCGAGTACGTGAAGGAATCGGTAATACATACAGCGAAAAGTTTGAAGTCGCGCGCATTATTCCACTGCCGATTGCAACAGTTTTCGATGGAACTAAACGAAGAGCTTGGAAACTTTATATTGACTGCAAAGTACGTTCATTCGATCAAGGTTCAAGCCTGGAAGGATTTTTCATTGTAAAACTAGTTAATGTTGAATTTATGAAGAAAAAAGGTTAGCAGGAACGAGAATTAGAACATGTGAAATGGACTGCAGACTTCCAATTTTAAATGAACTGTAACGCGCTCCGCCCACAGTAAGACATTGAGAAACATCTTCTTTCTGATTTGATGAGGATGCATTTAAAATGAAAATCGCATCACAGACCGCACACATTCCGAGAAACACACTCCAGTTCCCTAAGCTCACTGGCATTAAAGTAAACATTGTGACCTTGAAGGAATCATAGTGGCCTAGAAAGAATTGCAAGCATAGTTTTGTAAACGCTTTGAGGACACCGCCAATCTTACATCTATTTTCTAGGCCGTTTGCTGTTTCAGTTGAAAACGCCCTTGTCCTTGGGCACATGTAACTGATTGATCTGCAAGGTAATTCCCGTTTTAGAGACAAATCCCTTTAACGTTAAAACAGTCCAGAACGTCTCAATTGCCTACCTCAGGCAAAGTTTCCACGCCTCCGTAATGAAGTTTCAAAAGTGCTACAATATTCCGACCATCATCCGCGTGTGAAAGACGTTTTTTCCAACTATGAAACTATATAAGTCACGAATACGTGGCAGCCTGAGGGCGAAAATCTGTGAAATTATTCGAGTCCGTCCCTATGCTGACGGTTTGTACCAGATAAAAATAGGCTTTAGCGGGCCAAAACTCATTAAAGAATACTAAAAAATTGTTTTACTTTTGGTCTACCTAGTTGAGGAATGTGAAATTTAAAACCAAGTCGTATGCAGTGCGATTGCATTCCCATTTAAATGCGGCGCGTTCGCAACTTTCCCCTCTTGAACCTCCTCGCTCTCAAACAGAGTGGCATGGTGGTGGGGGAAGTGTGAAGCAAGTCTGAGCGTTGTAGCACTCGAGCCAGAGCGCGTCTCGCAGGCCGGATTCTTGTCCATCCCCGCTGTAGATAATTAGCAAGGAAGAAACAGGCCTGAGCTTTTATTTCAAAAGGACAAAATTAGAATTGGCTTCCCATTTAAAATACCTCAGAAGCACAGATACCAAAGACAACACTATGAACCAGGAAATAATCGTACTCAGCAGAATACAGAAGGTATCTACTGTTTACAATGAAGTCAGAAACCTTCTACAGGTCAATAAAATACCAAAACAAGTATGTATTACACATATTTTGTGCCAATACTCACTTATGGTTCAGGGCCATGTGCCCTGCTGCAAAAAGGCTACAGTATAACACATGCATTAGGAATGAGGTTTATAAGAGCTATGAATCAAACTACAAGAAAGTGTAAGTAGTTCATTAGAGTAATAAAGAAACACAGACTGAACTGGTATGGGCACATTTCTGAGAATGGGCGAGAAGAGACCAACCAGATTATATTTCGAAATAGATGTCTGAGGCAAAAGACTGCACAGGGAGCCCAGAAAACGCTGGATGGATATAGTGAAGACAGACGTGGAGTAGAGAGAATTTCATTTGATAGATGTATAGGAATAGAAGCTTCATGAAAACAGGAGGAGGTGGCCAGCACTTGTACACCACACTGGTGAAACTTCATCTGGGCAATGATAAAGCTGATTAACTTAAAAAAGCAACCAAACATGTGCGACTAGGACTCACGCTTGAGGGCTCCATACAAACTTAATTGTATATATATATGGTAATAGTAATATTTTCTCATGGCTCAATGACCTGGTGCAAATCTTTCTATCAGATGCCATGTTGGCAACCTGCATGTCCCTAACCTGTACAAAGTATCTAACAGGTGAACGAGGACCTACAGTTTAACATGGAATCCGAACGACATGTTGTTTGTGGCAACCCCTCACATCATTGAGAGGTGAGATCTACGTTAAAGAAAAGAATGAAAAATCCATGGTGTGACTGAAATTCTATTTCAGTACCTCTCGGTTTCCAGGCACTCTCTTTATTGCTACACCACCAGAATCGACGTGTAAGTAGCTAGTCCATCTATGGGTTCTGATGCATGAGCCTGCGAGTATCAACGTATGTGGCATAAACGGCCATATCTTTTGATTGCATTGACTTTGAAGCTTAAATTATTCACATCGCCAAGGGATCATAAACATTTGTTCCAGACATAAATTTCGATATGACACCTATAACAGTTCCTGAGAAAAATGGACAGACACACACAGAGAGAGACAACAAAATGATCCTGTAGGGTTTCCGTTTTAACCGACTGAGGTACAGAACCCTAAAAAGGAAAACACTGCATTGTCTATGCGTGGCAGACCATAAATTCCATTAACATTCCCTATAGAAGGCTCATTAAAACAAAAATAATTTGCCAGTGAATATAATATGCGAGAGGGCAGAACGTTCTGAAAAACTGTTGTGCCTTCTATAGAGTTGGCAACCATGCGAGCACGTGCGCTTCAACAAGAACGTCTATTGGATACCTCCTTTACCCTCACCACTCGTATTCCTCAATAGTTAATCACAGCATTGTTAAACAAGGCGCACTGCAGCTCCGCGCGCGCGCCTGTCGTATCGCGTCGCTCAGTTGTTTCTCCCGCGCGCGGGAAGCCAGCGCGGCAGTGTTGCCACGTCTCCGAGCAGCGGCCGTCAGTCGCCGGCCGCCAGTCGCAGCTGACGGTCGCTGTCTCGTTGCGCTTGTGGTTTCGCGTCGCTCGCGTTTGCGAGATTACGGTCCGGTCGTGTGTGCTAAAGAGCGTGTGCTCGTGTGTGTGTGTTCTGTGAGTCCGCCTAGCGTCGAGCTACTGAATTTCTTCGTACCACTGACATTGGTTTTTCCCAAGAACTGGTGAGTTGCAATGTGTTTTTGCCCGTGTTTGTTTTGTGAGCTCTGTGCGTAGCTCCGTGAATGAAACTGAATTAATACCATTTACTACCCGTCATAATTTATCGTATGTAAATCTGTTTAATGCAACAATCAGTGTCTGTATTACCTGAAGAAAATTGCTCGCATTATCTAGACACACTCGCCGAAACTCCAATAACAATATTGTTCCAGAAATTAAAAACCGCAATGCAGTGTACTAACCAAAGGTAACAAAACTAAATAAATAAAATACATAAATATAAATAACGACCCTTGACAAGGACATTCAGTAGTCAGAAATGGCAATCTTCTCACACAAATACCTGTGAATTTGGTTTAATGATAAAGCAAATCGCAGAAGGTCATTCACTGTAAGAAAGCTGAAGCTTTAGTTCATTAATGAAAGAGAAAAGTTGTGTGTAATTAATGTCTATCCTTCATGGTGATGGTGCACAAGAATACATGGGTATGTGTTAGGACAGGCTAACAGCAGACTCTGAGGATATAAATGAGAAGTGGTGGCGGATTTAAGTCACTGGAAATTATTAATGTGAAGTAGATATGTTCTACGATTTTGCAGCAATTTCTTTATAGAATTTTGGGAGAATACTTGAGTAATGGAGTCAGTTAAATAAATACTGATCCTGGAAGAACTTTGAGAATGCAGTTACATTAAATATAAACGTGACATGCAGAGGCAGAAAAACAATCGTTCTTTTCATAATACGCTAGTGAAAGAAACAATAAAAACGCTTGACGAGTGCTAAATCAACTTAGAAATTCCACTAGTTAATTTAAAGCACGTGGTGGAAAGTATTTTGTGACACACCATTCCTGTTGCATGTCCTATTCTACTCCCGTATAGAGCGGATAATAAGTGACTATCTGGATGCTTCTTTAAGCACTCTAATCTCTATTACACAGTTCTGTTGATCACTGGGCTAGGTAAGCTATACTATGATAGTAGAAAAACTGTCACATCTTCAACCTCGAATGGTGACTCTCTAAATTTATCGCACAGTGGACAGCGGACATGGACTCGCATTCGACAGGACGAGGCTTCAGGCCCGTGTCCGGCTATCCTGATTCACGTTTTCCGTAATTTCCCTAAATCGCTTCAGGCAAATGCCTGTTCCTTTGAAGGGGCACTGCCAACTTCCTTACCGAGTCCGAAGGGACGAATGACTTTCTGTTTGGTCGCCCCCCCCCCCCCCCCTCCAGATCAACCACCCAATTTCAAATTACCCAGCAGGTTTTGCCGAGTACAAGACCACACTTTCTCCAAAAATTCCCGTTTATGTTCCGTGAGCGTTTCGCTTTCGTATGGACTGCACTGGCTTGTTATAGTCGTAGCAGTGTGTCTGTATTCATTCGACACCTGATATCATGGCTATATTTTAAAGAAACCGCTTCCCTAGAAAAGCGCTCTAGAAATGGTGAGACTAGAGTCTTGTAAGCGGGTGTCCTTACCCTCGCAGAACGTCCCAATAAACATATGTCGTTACTCTTATCAGTAGGTGTTTGTTCTGTTTCATACCGCTTGGTAGTACAAAGTAGGCATAAGATATTTCCCCAATTACAAAAATTTTTTTCCAAGGAACCATTCTGGATACGTGCGAGTTGTTACGAATGGTAGCTTAATACATTGTATGGATACACTTCTTCGGCAGGTCCTCTGTTTTTTGCCCGTAGAACTTATAGGTGAAACTCTGTTAGACCGCACGCCTTTGTCAGCATCTCTTCCGTCACCGCCGCTACAGCATTTCGTGTGCGTGTCGTAAGAGCTTGCACATCGGGAACTGGTGAAATGAACACTTTAAACGTAAGCCATAAAAAAGCAATAGGTGTTGTGTCTGGTGAACGTGGGGACCACGATTAAGACCGTCTCTACCGATCCGTCCGTCCGGAAAGGTTTCGTCTAATAAGGGAAACTCTCCATCGCAGTCCCATCAGATTTAGCAGTGAGATGGCCCAGAAGATAACCTGTCAAAAAGTGAACACAGATCAAGCATGAAAACAGGAAGAAGCTGTACTGAAATGTGAAGAAAGAAGCAAAATAGGAATAGTAAACGGTCCAAGCACATGTGTAACATTGAGTGAGTTTGAGTAACGATGGGGTCATGATTATGTACCTCCTGTCCCCTTTTTTTTCACAAAATTATGAACTTTCCATCCGGTCATTGACATGTATGTTAGCTGTATTCAAATAGACGTCTGTGTCCTTGTGTAACGTCAGTCTGCAACAGTGAGTTGTAAGGAAGGGTCCTCCTGACGTATGTACCTTCGATTTGTCCTACGTAAGTACCGCGTGTAATGACTCTTGCATTCCATATTGGAAGTTTTGCCCCTTGAATTCCTTTGTTGTTACACAGTTCACACTCGTTTGTTTGTCGTTCTCATTTCTGAGAGAGCTCTCTGCGCCATCTCTCCTGCTCTCACTATTCATCACATTTACTTGCGACGGCAGTATATTCGTACTACACGACTCATATACTATAACCAATGTATAGTATGACAATTGCCAAGACTACAGAAGGAGAACAGACACGTCAATGACCGGACGGAATGTTCATAATGGTTCAAATGGCTCTCAGCACTATGCGACTTAACTTCTGAGGCCTTCAGTCGCCTAGAACTTAGAACTAATTAAACCTAACTAACCTAAGGACATCACACACATCCATGCCCGATGCAGGATTCGAACCTGCGACCGTAGCGGTCACGCGGTTCCAGACTAAAGCGCCTAGAACCGCGCGGCCACACTGGACGGCGATGTTCATAATTTTGTGAAAAAAGGGGAAAACGCGCCCCGAGGGAGATACGAACACGGATCTCCCGCTTCGCAGTCCAACGCCGTGACCACACATCCACGACCCTGTTATTCGTACACCTTGCTCGATGTTGCATGTCTTGAGCTTGGACGTTCAGGGTTTCTATTTTGTTTCGCTTTTCACAGTTCCGTTCACCTTCTTCCTGTTTTCAGTTTTTGATGGGCTGTTCGCTGGACCATTTTGCCACCGAATCTGAGGTGCGTGCGATGAGAGGTTTCCCTCGTAAGAACTAGCAAACAGGCAACCTCGAGTGTGGCGGTGCACCAAATTGTAGTAGTAGTAGCTTTATTCATCCGTAGATCTCTTTTTACAAGGATATAGGACATGTCAAAGTATTTACAAATTTAGATCAATTTAAAATAAGCTAATTCGTACATATATATATATTTACAGACTTATAGTTAGAGGCAATCATTAGATTTACTCCTGGTATACAATACTTTTTTTTACAAATAATTTTTTCACACCCACACCCACCCACACATACATACACACACACTGGTGATCTCTGTGCCATTTTCTGTACCGCAACTTCCCATCTGCTATCCTGAAAAACTGAGTCAGCATCCCTCCATAATGAGCGAGACGTTGAGTTTAGAAAGAGGAAGACGTGTTAGTATTGTGCTATGCATAGCTTGGGGGTAAGTATTTCTAGAAAGGAAAAAAATAACATAAAGTGAAGGTGTTATGTGGAATGTTGGGATTTTATAATGATTATTATTATTATTTATTTGTATAACATTCTTATCAAACCCCTACTCTGTTTTAGCTAAGTAATCCTTCAATATATAAAATGTATTGCATAACAAGTACTTAATAGCTGCCTTTTTAAGTAAGTGTATTATGGCAATTTCTTCTATCTCTTTTGGTAATTTATTGTACAGTTTTATTCCTTGTTGTAGATTTCCTGTAACTGTTGTGCAACGTAAAGTTCCAACATGTCCAGGTAAACTGTTGCTGTAGTGGTAGGCTCAGTGAAAAGCTCTGTCCACTATTATTGTGTATTACGTCATACCACAGATCCGCATTCGAGCTTTGTCTTATCTGCTGTACCATGACGTGCGGGTTGTCCGACCCCGATTTCAGGACATCATGCCTCTATACGTTCCCGGAGTTGTGAGAAGTCGCTCCACCGGAAAAACAAAACATTATTAAGGCAGTCATTGTCTGCATCGATTCTTTCAGGTATATTTCTAGCAGACTCAGCGTGTCTGGTCTACCATCTGGCTGCAAAGTTTGCAACATGTCCGCCTTGTACGCATGGAACTACAGCCGTCTTTGTAATATCTTCACCACAGTGATCTGAGGTATGCCTTTTTCCCTGGAATCACGATGTGTCAATTTCTGCGGACTGCGTTGAAATGCTGTAGGGATACGTGCAGTATCAACAATGTCGTCACTCATTCCAGGTGTACGTTTCTTGCCTCGTCACCAACTCTGCCAGTCTCTTTCAACTTTCCAAATGGCTGGTTCAAATGGCTCTGAGCACTATGCGACTTAACTTCTGAGGTCATCAGTCGCCTAGAACTTAGAACCAATTAAACCTAACTAACCTAAGGACATCACACACATCCATGCCCGAGGCAGGATTCGAACCTGCGACCGTAGCGGTCGCTCGGTTCCAGACTGTAGCGCCTAGAACCGCACGACCACTCCGGCCGGCCCAACTTTCCATACCGTCCTTTTCTGCTGTTAACATCTGGCAGAGCTCAACCACTGACACTTCGGAAATGTCGCTAAACTGTAATAGGAAGTGTGCTTCATCAAACCACAAAACACACAGCGCCTTCTTCTGCCCTTATGACAGCAGTATTCCTAAATTACGTAATCTCCAACAAGAGAGAGAGAAAAGAAATCAGATTCTGTCAGAGTACATGTAAAAACATATGCATAAAAATGTCATGACTTAAGCTATCATTCTCAAAAAAGAACGCGTAGATCTGTGGAAGCTTCATGTGTTAAGCTACTGTTTGCAAGAAACCGCACAATTCTTTAGAAATAACTTTTTGCAATCAAGGAAAGACTGTATGCTCACCCTGTATCAATCTTCCATTCGCCTTCATTACTACTGTTTGTGCACGTCTGTTCTGTTTCATATGGCTTGGTAGTATTGTCCCTAGTTATGTAACAGACTCCCTTAGTTTAACATTAATCTTCTAATCTACTTCCTTTCTTTGTTGTGGCTATATCTAGAATTTAAGAAATATTTGAACATGTGCTTCCTAATACAGAAATTGCACTAATCTGCAGAGAACGCTTGCAGAGAGATGTGTTGTCGTCCGCATTGATTCGACTGTATGCTGATTCCCTGGCCACCTACGCATGCATGAAAACGTGCTCGTTCACATACGGTAGGCACTGATCGAGTGTTACAAGGCGTCAGCCGTGAACTTCGAAGGAATGGAGTTCAAATCCTAAGCCTGTCCTACCGTATTTAAATTTATCATAGGTTACCATAACCATTTGAAGAAAATACGGGAAGGTTTACATCAACAAAGCCGTTGTCAGCCCCCATCGCGCATGTACGGAATTCCCTGAAATGTTGCTTCAAACACTACATCGCCACTCGGACGACAATGCGAGAAAATTTCATTGCTTGTTACACGTCTTTTAGACGAGCACTATTACATCAGTAGGTCTTGCTAGTCCTGCTAACGTCGTTACCATTTCTTGGTGCCTCATGATGTGTTTATTTCTATAATTTCATGCCACTGGTGTGTGTGTTATTTCATTGTGTTTGAGAGACATATTTCTTTTTCACAGGTGTTGCTTGTAGCGCAATAACTTTTTCCTTTTTACTCTGTTGACCGTTTCGATTGCGATTTCATTTTCTGGACAGTTAAAAGTTTCTCTGAAGAAGTAATTTTACGCCATCGGTTCAAAATGGCTCTGAGCACTATGCAACTTAACTTCTGAGGTCATCAGTCGCCTAGAACTTAGAACCAATTAAACCTAACTAACCTAAGGACATCACACACATCCATGCCCGAGGCAGGATTCGAACCTGCGACCGTAGCGGTCGCTCGGTTCCAGACTGTAGCGCCTAGAAACGCACGGCCACTCCGGCCGGTTACGACATCGGAAAGCCTCACTTGCTTTCTGCGTTTTCATTACAGTGTCGCCCCTTTTATCAAGATTACTTCCTAACTTGCAATGTGGAATATCCAATACCGCGTTTCATTTCCTTGCGCCTGCCTGAAAAAGATTGTTTCTCCAGTTAGTTTCAGCCTGTGCCTGATATTTACTTGTGTATCAGAAACGTATTTATTTTGCCCGTTAGTTGTATATAGCGCAATAACTTCTTCTGAGCTAGATTAAACGTTTAAATTGCGTCTTCATTTTCTAGACATTCAAAAGTTTCTCTGAAGAAATAGTTTCGTGTTAGCAGGAACCTGTACTTGCCATCTGCCTTTTCATTAATGGTGTCTCCCCTATCAAGACTATTTCATAACTAGTTTCACTTTAAACGTTGAATTTACGACACTAGCGTATCATTTTAACCCGAAGTGATTTATTTCCACATCGCTCTTTTCGCAGATATCGTACGCCAATTTAAAGTTAAAGGTTATCTCGGCGTCGCAGATTTTGCTTTTTTTTTCTATCGTCTCATTGCTTTTCTTTTACGTCACTGGCTATGAAGGATAATTTACGATTGGTTCAGAACGAGCGAATTGTACGTGAAGTGTTCATGTGAACCGGTCTACGGAATTTAGTTTTAGTTCGTTCCAGATGTTTCCGAAAGAAACCACATCGCAATCATTTCTGCACTACTGGCCATTAAAATTGCTACACCACGAAGATGACGTGCTACAGACGCGAAATTTAACCGACAGGAAGAAGATGCTGTGATATACAGATGATTAGCTTTTCAGGGCATTCGCACAAGGTTGGCGCCGGTGGCGACACCTATAACGTGTTGACAAGAGGAAATTTTCCAACCGATTTCTCATACACAAACAGCAGTTGACCGGCGTTGCCTGGTGAAACGTTGTTGTGATGCCTCGTGTAAGGAGGAGAAATGTGTACCATCACGTTTCCGACTTAGATAAAGGTCGGATTGTAGCCTATCGCGATTGCGGTTTATCGTATCGCGACATTGCTGCTCGCGTTGGTCGAGATCCAATGACTATTAGCAGAATGTGGTATCGCTGGGTTCAGGAGGGTAATATGGAACACCGTGCTGGATCCCAACGGCCTCGTATCACTAGCAGTCGAGATGACAGGCATCTTATTCGCATGGCTGTAACGGATCGTGCAGCCATGTCTCCATCCTTGAGTCAACAGATGGGGACGTTTGCAGGACAACCACCATCTGCACGAACAGTTCGACGACGTTTGCAGCAGCATGGACTATCAGCTCGGAGACCATGGCTGCGGTTACCCTTGACGCTGCATCACAGACAGGAGCGCCTGCGATGGTGTACTCAACGACGAACCTGGGTGCACGAATGGCAAAGCGTAATTTTTTCGGATGAATCCAGGTTCTGTTTACAGAATCATGATGGTCACATCCGTGTTTGGCGACATCGCGGTGAACGCACATTGGAAGCGTGTATTCGTCATCGCCATATTGGCGTATCACCTGGCATGATGGTATGTGGTGCCCTTGGTTACACGTCTCGGTCACCTGTTCTTCACATTCACGGCACTTTGAACCGTGCACGTTACATTTCAGATGTGTTACGACCCGTGGCTCTACCCTTCATTCGATCCTTGCGAAACCCTACATTTCAGTAGGGTAATGCACGACCGCATGTTGCAGGTCCTGTACGGGCCTTTCTGGATACTGAAAATGTTCGACTACTGCCCTGGCCAGCACATTCTCCAGATCTCTCACCAGTTGAAAACGTCTGGTCAATGGTGGCCGAGCAACTGGCTCGTCACAATAAGCCAGTCAGTCACTACTCTTGTTGAACTGTGGTATCGTGTTGAAGCTGCATGGGCAGCTGTACCTGTACGCACCATCCAAGCTCTGTTTGACTTAATGCCCAGGCGTATCAAGGACGCTATTACGGCCAGAGGTGGATGTTCTGGGTACTGATTTCTCAGGATCTATGCTTCCAAATTGCGTGAAAATGTAATCATAAGTCAGTTCTAGTATGATATATCTGTCCGATGAATACCCGTTTGTCATCTGCATTTCTTCTTGGTCTTAATGACCGGTAGTGTATGATTAACAAGAGTGAGTGGTACCGTTGGAAACTTGTTCCTTACTATTCCCACCATTTACAGCGTGTTTTTGCCCTATGGGTCTGTTGAGTTGTGTCTCACCCGTTCAAACTGAAATGTTAAACAATTTTTACCGCATTTTTTACTTTATTCGCAAGTAGAGAAACGTCCAGATCTTTCGACATTTGTGGTTTCTGAATCGGCTCGGTCTGAAACAACTATCCATTCGTCGCTGAAACTTCGGCAGTATTAATTCGACGTTCGTCTTCACTATCTACGGTTTTTTCCCACATTCCCTCTGACACAGCCTCATTAAATTTCTGGGAGGTGTTCCTGCAGTAGATTTTCTCCATGTCCATTTGAGACAGTAGATAACCTGTTCTTGGTCTCTTAAGCGTCTTTATAATTATATAACGCTACACGCAACATAATTAAACGTTACTGCTCTTTAAGGGTTTAGATTTTAGGGTTGTGTTTCTCTTAAGCGCCACAATTTAAATCTCCTTATTCCACAGTTACAGCCCATACCTTTTGCATCTGTATCACGAATCGTAGATCAATTGTTTTGTAGCGATGGATATTAACAAATGGGAACTCCTCACGCCTTCTTCCAATAACTGCCACTCTTCGGAACAAATTGTGCAAAATATGTGATGCGCGGACTTCCGGTGCGACCGGATATACGGAGAAGGTGATGATTTGTCAGTTGGTTTCTGAATGTTGCTTTCCACAATCACTTGAATATTGCGAATGGCCATTTATTTCAGAATGCCTCTATTTTATGAGAAAAGCGAATTTCATTACAATAGATGACTGATTGAGAATGAAAACAATGGCAACAACACGGATTATTTAATAACTAATAAATTTAATTATGACAACAATCTTCAAAGGCATACAAAAAATCATACTCAAAACAAGACAAAGTCAGACGCAGCAGTAATTTTGTGGTTTTCCCATTACAATGTTGTATCTAGATAGCGAATATTTTTGTGCTCTACGCTTACCAAGTGACTAGTTTCGGCATGGGCCCATAAGAGATCAGATAAATTGGAAAAAAATTTACCAATACAACGCAAGCTAAAATAAAGAACAGCAATGCATCATTCCATCTTCTGATACAAAGAATCTCGCCAGCTGTAAGTGGTTATAGACTGCTTTCAGGCGGTGACCTTAACGCCCTGTATTACAGTATTGAAGATTCGCTTTAGTAATACTCAGAAGTGAGAGCGAACCATTTTATGTATTTAAGGTGCTCAATTTACTTGATAGATCAGATATGCGGAGCGCACGGGTATATTAAAAGCTGTTCAGTCACATATACAGGGTGTCCATAATTCAACTTCTCGTTTCAAAACGCTGTAGAAAAAGAACCACTGCTGGCAGTGACGTCAAATTTGAACAGAGTATAGTTAACGCGGGGGGGGGGGGGGGGGGGGAGGGGGGGGACGTTATGGAACGAAAAAGTGTAATGAATGTTTGTAGATGGCGCTGTTCCCGTCATAATATGCGCTCCAAAAGACGAGCGGCACACAGCTGTTCCTCGGTTTGCATCCCAGACTCACAACATGACTTTCCATGAAGGACCGCGAGGTGCTTCCGAACACTAACGAGTATGGAAAAAGGCTTTGGTCCTTTGTCTGCTGAGAGGCTGGAGAAAATGATTACAAAATTCGAAGAGACCGGTCCTTTTGAAGTGCAATGTGGCAGAGGGAGGGGATCAGTTGATCCGACGTGTGTCGAAGACATGGCCACAGCACTGCAGGAGGGGATTTCCCGAACGTTGGCTTTGCCTACGAGCTCAGTGCATAAAATCCTACCAAACATGCCGCATTGCTATCCATACAAAATCATCTGTGTTCATAGTTGCTTCCTCCTTACCTGTCAGCAAGACGAATGTAGGGTCTGGAAGTTCTTACCCGCACCGAAGTGGACAATGAATGGCCATGGAAGATTCTGTGGACAGACGAAGCCCATTTCTATTTCCAAGGACATCTCAATATGCAGAATTGTTGAATATAGCCAACGGACAGTCCGCACGCACACCATCCGGTACCACTTCACTCTGCAAAGGTGACGGGGTGGTGCGTGTTTACAGACTCATTTATCGTAGGGCTGTGTTTTTCCGAGGAGACGAGTCCTGCGTGTCCTGTTATACCGTCACAGGCACACGCTGTGAAAGTCTTTAGCGCACCAGTGTCATTCCAACAGTGGATGTGTGGTAGGATCATTTTTTACAAATTTCGGAAATGCTACAATTATCTGCCATCATTTCACTACAGCATGGCCACCCATATCACCTGATCTTAATCCGTGTGACCTATGGCTGTAGGGTTATCTGAAAGATTGTGTTCGGTGCTCCCGTTACGAACGTAGCTGAATTGAAGGCAGAGAGCTGCACAACCCGTGTATCGAGAACGTTTGATGGATCAGATACCATTTTATCCGGCTACAGCAATAGCTGCGAAAAACTGTTACGTTAGCAACTAGGAGGAGGACTTCGACTTCGACGACATCCTTCATCATGTAGAAGAGAACCAGACGGTGAGTACTGGAAACATTGTCTATGCCATGCACGTGCCGCACGCGAGCATCTGACGTGTTGTACGTGACTAACAGCTCCACCCTTACCACCCGCAGGACGCCATGTTTCAGTTTTAGCATGTGTTTATTACATCATTATGTCGACTTACCCAATTTCTATGCTGCAGTCTTTTACACGTTTGAAGCTGACTTCACTTCGAAGGTTGTTTTAAACTGTCGAAACAGCCACATTTGGGATGACGAAAAGCCTCGTGCCACACATTAACGTCGATTTCGCAACAGATTCGGTATCAATGAATGGGCTGGTATCATTCATGTCTGGGGAGTTTGGTGGCCAGCGGAAGTGTTTGAACTCAGAAGACTGTTACTGGAGCAACTCTGTAGCATTGCATTTATTTTTTATTTAAAAAATATTCTTTATTGACACAACAATACTAATTATACATATTTGACCCACCTCCTGACATGATTAGTGGGCCATTAATTGTACATAGAGTTAAGTTATTGCAGTTTAATATTACAATTATGTTAGTGAACTACAGTTTAAGTTACTACAGTATGGTTAGATTCCTACAACAGCAATGGGCAGTTTAGTTTTACCTACTTTCTTTAGTTAATTATCTAACCTAGAAATGACTACTAACTGCAGCGTCACAGGTGTGCCAGTAAAATACAAACCTACTTAGAGTGGCCAGGCTCCTCGGGCTAACCCCGAGGAGCATGCCCCTGGCACTGGGCCGGCCATGGTTAGTATTCGCTGCAGTTTCCTATGTTAGTGTTCTAAACTAAGTCCCACTACTACTAACTTAACCTACGTCATCATTGGTGCTTTAGTCGCAATCGGTGTAATTGACCCCCCCCCCCCCCCTAATCCCGTACGTGGCGGTTTCCAACTGATGGAAGTCGGCCATTCCACGCACAGGCGGTATGGGAATGGGATCAGGTCTTAATCGGTTGGTTTATGAATTTGGTGCCTATTCTTGGTCCCTCAGGTATTCTATTAACACTTTTCGCGATACCTCATCTGCCAGAGCATTCAAAGTATGGAAAGTGTCTTCTTGTCTTAGGAGATTGTATGCTTCGTTGTTCGGAAGTCTGTCTCGGTGTGTTGTCGCAACGTCGTTGAAGAGAGGGCACTCGAAAACCACATGGTCGGGAGTTCCTTCCGCCGCGCCACAGTCACACTCGGGGGTTGCCCTTTTCCCAAACCGACATAAGTGTGTCGGATAGGGTCCATGACCAGTGAGAAAGTGGATGAGTCCTCGTGTAGGTTCGAAATATTTCATGGCCCCGCGTTCTTTAACGTCAGGTAAGAACTGGAATGTTCTTCTCCCCGTTTCATCTTCCTCCCAATCCCTCCGCCACAGTTCCTCCCCTCTGTTTCTTATTTCTCTCTTATCCTCTACTCTCACACCCATGATATCTATTATTTTCTCCCCATTCCCTTTTTTAGCCCAGTACCATGCCGCTTGTTCACGTATCTATATATCTTACGGGCAGAGCCCCATTATGACTAACAGAGCTCCCCCTGGTGATGTCCTATAGGCCCCTACTGATCTTAGAATCATGTTTCTTTGGACTATCATGGCGGGCACGACCTGCGTGAGCCTGTGCGCCCAGACTCCAGAGCCGTAACCCACTACTGAGGTCATAATACTATTATGATAGAGTTTGATGAGATGAGGGGGGAGATTAAATCGTTTATGTCCAATGGAAATGATATTATTTAGTAATTAGAGGGCTCTCTGGGTTACGGTTTCTATGTGTCTCTAAAGTTCCATCTCTCGTCAATTATGACTCCCATATATCGCGCCTCCCGTCGCCTAAGAACTGGTGAGCCATCGATTCTGACAGTGGGATTCCTGATAAGCTGACCTTTTAGCAGTAAGTATGTGGATTTACTTGGAGATATTTTCATCTTCGTGTTTAGGCACCATTGGTGCAGTTTTTCAATGGCCCTTTCGATCTTTGGCTCGATGTCCTCTCGGCTACGACCGCCGACCAGCAGGAGGAGGTCATCTGCGTAGGCTATCACCTCTAGCACTTCTTCACTTTGTTGTAGTCCGTCTAGTAATGGTTCCATATGGATATCCCAGAAAAGGGACCCCAGAACAGAGCCTTGGGGACACCCCTTGGTAATTACTTTTCCAATTCTCCCGCTAGGGGATGATAGCCAAACCTTCCTGTCTTTACAATAACTCCTCAGACACCCATAAAGCGGCCCTGGACACTCTTTCTCCCGTAAACAGGAGAAGAGCAAAGGCCACCACAGGTTGTCAAAGGCGCCACTGATATCCAACATGATGCCGACGACGTACTTATGTATTTCAGAAATGTCCTAGTCGACAGACCATTACCCTATAGACTCTGAGGTTGGAAATACCGCTTCAGTTGTAAATTACTTTATTTTCACGCGACCGGTTTCGGACTGTTATAAGCCCATCTTCAGGTGTCGTATCTGTGCTGTGGTCCCTGTTCTGCGCTCATAGGCAGCACACCGCGCCTGGTTTACGCGGCGCTCGGGCAACACAGCACAGCTACGACACCTGAGGATGGGCTTATAACAGTCCGAAACCGGTCGCGTGAAAATAAAGTAATTTACAACTGAAGCGGTATTTTCAACCTCTGCTATAATGCTCAGTTGCGGACGTTTTGCCAACATTGTTTGCAATAGATGCTGTTTATGACAGGGGCAGTTGTCATGCTGATACAAACTGCCACCGGCTCTGAACAGTTTCTATACTGAACGCAGCACACAGTGCTGTGAAATGAATCTTTCCACACTCGGCTCTTTCTCAAACGCCATAAATTAACCACACACTAACCACGAAATGTGCTTTCATACAGAAACACCACCACCTCTGTACTTCATTGTTGGCACTGTACGTGATGGCAGCAAGCGTTCTCTAAACATTTGGCAAACCGAAACCCTTCCACTGGATTACTACAGTGTATAGCACTCCCAATCACTCGTTTCCAATCATCCACTGTACAGTGGCGGCGACCTTTACAGTACCTCAACCGTCGGTTAGCACTGATTACTGAAATGTGTGGTTTATGAGGAGATGTTCGACCATTGTACCCCATTATTTCTGTATCCCTACGCACAGTCGTTGTGGTAGCTGGACTGCTGGTAGCACTTTGGAACTCAGGAGTAGTTCCATCCACTGATTTCATGCTATATTTTATGACCGGTCTCTGCAATGCTCTACGACCCCTGTGAATCAGTACGTAAAGTTTGGCTGGGCTTCTTTTAGTTGTGGTTGTTCCTTTGCATTTCCACTTCACAATCACATGACCAACTGCCGCTTTGGGAAGATTTAGAAGGGTTGAATTGTCCGGGAGTGATTTGTTCCTCAGTTATCTCCTAATAACTAGTCTATGTTCGATGCCACTGAGGTCTCCTTACTGACTCATTCTTGTGTTTGTACCTCTCTACCTACAACAAATAGTCATTGCCTCCTTTTATATTGGCTGGTCCACCTTCTGAGACCTCTGTGGGCCACTGCAGCAGCTGAGTTGGTCCAGCAGCTTCTGGTGTGGGGAAGGAAGGTGGCTCTGTCTCTGGAACAAAGAAAACAGCAGTTTCTCGGCGTCAAGGGAAGGGTGACAGCGACGTTGTAATTGATTGACATGCGTGCAGCACTGTGTCCCATCCTGAAGTGTCACCTCAGCCATGGCTCTTCCTGATAATTGGAGAATTACTGCTGGAAACCAATAATGGCGTCTGTCAGTAAAACCAAGGACTCACATTGGGTCTTTAAGTGAAAAATGATGGCAGCTAGACCACTGAGTAGGAGGGCTGTGGGCTGTGAACTGCATGTGAAGGATAGAGAGTTGTGACCAGTGAGAGCAGCCTTGGAGTTTCTCTGCAGAAGACAAGCTCTCCTGTGGGGTTGACCTGTAGGATTCCAGAGAAAAGGTTAGAGCGTACTCCAGTGGATGGAGATGGCGACGTTTAGACGTTTTTGTTGTAAATGAGCAGACGAAACATTCTACTGGTCTATTTGAGGCAAGCTGGAAGGGTACTGTGTGAAGCAGGGTGATGCCATTTTTGTCACAGAAAGTGAAGAATTCTGCAAATGCAAATTGGCGACCATTTTCTGTGACAGTGGTATCAGGAAGTCATAAATGGGTAAAAAATGGGAGGAAAGGCCTGAATAGTTTGACTAATTCTGTGGCAGATATGTGGGAAACATACGGGAACCTTCTAACCACATCTATTGCGATAAGCTAACTGTGGCCAAAGAAGTTCGTTCGAAGTCCAAGTGAAGCCTGGACCAAGGACTGGAAGAGTATAAGTGAAGCCTGGACCAAGGACTGGAAGAGTCTAGCCAAGGGAAGAAAGGATATGGGAGAGCAGCCTCCTTGCTCTGATAGTTGGTGCAAAATGATACCACATGAATAATACCAGTGTCCATCCAATACAAATAGCAGGCCAGACATTTAACGAGCAACACACCTACACGCCCCAGCGCCTGACGTGGAATAGCGACATAATGTGGAGCTGAACAGATGAAGGGGTGACGAGACAGGTATGGCTGTTTTCTCCTTGAGGCAGCAGTACGTCGTTCAGTGTTGAGAGCTGGTTGCAGTGGTGCCAGTAGGTTTTGACATTCGGCTGCCAGACCTGTTTACAGCCTGGTGGCCAACTGCAGCATACCAGGTGGAGGATCTTTCTGAGACTTGGATCCTCTGGAGGAGAGGAGGGGGGTGCAATGAGCTTGACCTCCAGTGTGTGGTAGACCACAGCTTCTACTGCAGGAATATCCAGGTGGAAACAACCTCTATATCCTTGCTGAACACTAGATCCTGACCCAGCAGTAAGCAGGAAAGGCGATCAGCATTTGATTGTTGTGTGGTAGAGCTGCACTGAATACTATAACTGTAAGTCGGTAGGAACAGGAGCAACCACTGAAGTTGGCATGTGGCTTTTATGGGAATGTTGGCTGGAGTACTGAAAAGATAATGAAAAGGTTTGTAATCGTTGAATAATGTGAAATGCCTGCTGTATACATAATCATGGAATTTTGTAAGGCCAAAGATGATGCCTAATGCTTCTTTCTCAATCAAGCTATAATTTCGATGGACAGCGGTGAAGGTTTTGGACATGAAAGCCATTGGGCATTGCACTGTGTCAGTCAACGTGACTGCCCCATCCCATAGTCTAACACACCCGTGGCCAGGATAAGAGGTTGGTGTGGTCGTATTCTCTGAGGCATGAGGGATGGAGAAGGGCCTGTTTTAAGTTTCTGAAATATTTGTCACATTCTGGGGTCCGTTGCCAACATATTTTTCCACTGTTGGTGATGTGATGGTTCGGCAATGGTGGCCACATGGGGAAAAAAGATTCAGTAATGATTTAATTGTCACAACACTGATTTCAAACGGCTGGCATTGGGTAGGGCTGGAAGTTTTTTTGCCGCCTCGCTGTACTGAGGTGTGAGGTGGACGCCAGAGGCATTTAAAATGTGTCCAAGATATTCAACTTGACAAACGAAAAGAAACAACATTTGACCTTGTCACATTTTAAATTGGCCTGTTGAAGGACCGTAAATACAGAGCATCCAAGTTGTTGGCCGGGCCCTAGGCAACTTTGCCTGTGAAGAGAAGGTCGTCTAAGTAGTTTGCTGCCTGTGTTACATTTCGAATGAGATGCTCCAGATACTGAAGTATCACTGGGGTGATGGCTACAGCACAGGGAAGTCTGTTTTACTGGAACAATCCGAAGGGTGTGTTGATGACTAGAATACGTTGGTATTCTTTGTCCAACGTTAGGTAAATTTTTGCAGACACTTTCCTGCCCTCTGAATGGACTATGATGTCCGCTAACTTAGGTATCTGGTATCATCAATGATTGATTGGGCGTTGATGCTCGTCTTGAGATCTCCATGAATACGTAAGGCAACATTTGGTTTTTCAACAATACCAATGGGCATGGCCCTTTGGCTGTTGAGTACCGGAGGGAGGCTGCCCCTATCTTGTAGGCGATGTAATTCCCCCTGAACATTAACCCTGAGAGCAAAACAAACATTTCTGCCGTTATAAAAATTCAGCATTAGCATTGGAAGAAGGATCATGTGGGTCCAAATTTTCTGTTATCCAAAGGGGTTTGTGAGAATACACAGCTAAATTTTTGAAAAGCTAGTCTTCAATATACGATATTGTACGCAAAGAGTTGACTGCCACGGATGGAGTCGTGAATTTCGAACTCAAGTACATTAAAAACGTCCATGCTTAAGAGACTGACTGCTCTTGGGGTACCCACTACCAAAATCTTCGCCACGATGGTGTGCAATTGTTTCTGTACTTGGGCAGTAAATTATCCATTAATTTTTATAACGTCATTGCTACAACTCCACATGGGGTATTAGAGGCTTGGAGGGATGGGACTTGACACTGTAATATGATTCTTAGTCGATAATGGGCCCAGTGAACCCTATATATGCTGCAAGCAGATAGGTGCATTGTTGATTTTAGGCAGTTAATGGGAGGCTTTTCATTGTGGGTGTTGAAACACTGATTTTTTATGTGCCATGTCTGGATGCAGCTCATCGATGTTGTCTGTCCCTACGTCTCAGAGGACTATGCAGGCCCAGTACAGTCGCATCTTCAAAGCCGACTGACACACTTTGGCTCTACACCTAGATTTCCCACAAGACTTACACTTTACTTCCTGATAATGGCATTGGTAATGACGGTGACTGATGAAAAACTGACTGCTGGAAGGAAGCTGCATGAAAGATTCAAGAGTGCCACCTGTTTGCCTGAGCTTTGTATGTCCAATCTGTAATTGGTTTTGAGGACGTGTTGTCCGAGTTACAAATACTTCTGAAGGGTAGCTGAGGACCAAAGAGATTGTTTGAATGCCCTTATAATGGGAAGACAAGTTTCCAGAGTTGGGTCCTTGAGTTTCAAGAGGTCACTTGTAAGACTGTCGTATGGGGCATGCACTTAAATAATGTCTCTAACCAAGGAAGTAGCATATCATTGCTTGCACTTGGGGTTATTCCACCGAAAGCAACAGCTGTGAGACAAACCCTGTAGGTGGTCAATCTATTCTCTGTATGACTCTCCTTGGAGTTTCAGACAGCTAAAAACCTTGTGCTGGGCTGCCGACAAGTGTGCTTGAGACTCAAATTATTCAAGAAAACTGGTATTCAGCTTGTCATACAGAAGAGCATTGGGTTCTGCTTCTACATTCGGCTGTTGTAGTAGGTGATAAATGCCTGGGCCTACGTATGCCACAAAGAAGGTGCTCCACTGGTCGTCGCCTGAGATGATGTGAATCAAGAAATGCTGCTTCGTGCATGCAGTGTAGTTTGCCCATGGTCCAACTTTCCTGTCGAATGACTGGAAAGCTGGTGACACCAACTGGAAACTCTTCACTGTAGAGTTGATCTCGAAGAGGCAGTAGGAGTTTTCAAGAGGCGATATGGAGAAGGCTGTCTGACACTCTATTTGGTGTCCATGGGTGCCCTGCATCTGCAGGAGTATTATCAACACCTGGGCAGAGGGATCCACCGTTTCTGACATGCTATAAGCAATGTCATAACGAGGGTGCTGTCAAATGCAAAACACCCCAAGCACTGACTACATGCATCAGGACACATGTGTGAGCCTGTTGTGAACGCAAAACCGTTTCACCGATTGATATGTCTGGTGGTGACAAAAAAAAATTCAGTTATCAATGGCTAGGCAAGCATATCAATCAAAGGCGAATATTACATCTACTCTGACATGGACTGAAACAAGTCACTTCTTGAAATAGAATAATACTTCTGGTGGCTGAAGACCAGTTACATTGCCAATGAGTCTAAGTTCATTAATCACACACTTTATAAAAATTAAAGTTCCATAGGGGCGTGTGTTAAGCAGGAATAAATTTACAAGTCCACAGGTCTTCCAGAATGACAGAGTCCCTGTCTTTCTCAGTGAGGAGTCCCTGAATACTCGAAGTCCACAGCTGGTGGCTGCTGGAGTCACGAAGTCAGGCGTGAATGGCAGCAATGTCTTGAAGGCAGTTCTCCAGTAAGAACCCTGATTCATAAAATCCTTGCGAAGTCGGCACCTGGCTCACGAAAACTCACTCAGCATTAACTGGTTCAATCTTGCCCAAGTGCTACCCAAAATACCATTTGCTGCTAGGCAACAGCCAGGCCTACTTTTGATCACCTATCTCGTGGAGAGGAATAAGTCTCATGGTCTTTAGCAGTGCCTGGGTCACCTCCTGGTGGACAGTTGTTACATGGCCATCTCTCTTCTGGGAAATTGTCCCATGTTTGGTAGGCGTCTTTGAAGCACTTCTGTGATGTTGGTTGCTCTCACTGCAGGCACGAAACTTCGGTACAGCACCAGATTTCCTGCAGATACAGTTCTGCTGAATTTCAGATAACAGTTGCATGAGAGCAGGCAACTGGAATGGTATTACTTCGTCGACTACATGTTACTCAATTCTCATGTTAAATTTGGGCTTGATCTTCTTTCTTCTGCTTCTCAACACTTTCGTCTTTGGTTTACTTTCAGTCTGTATTCTGTGCTACGTAGACTTTTGATTCCACAGACCAGATCATGTAATTTATCTTCATTTTCACTGAGCGCAGCGATTTCATCAGCCAATCTTATCATTCAACAATCCTTCATGCTGAATTTTAATCCCACTTCTGCATCTTTCTTCTGCATTCTTTTTCGATACATTGCTTGAACAGCAGGGGTAAAATAACTGCATCCCTGTTTTATGCCCTCTTTAAGCCAATTACTTCCTTTCTAGCTCTTCCTCTTATTGTTCCCTCTAGGTTTTAGTTCATTATGTATATTTCCCTTTAGATAACAACACCACATTGCATCTGCATCTAATTCCAGATATGTATTCTGCAAGCCATCACATGGTGCATGATTTGGGGGTACCCTACACCACTGTTAGTCACTTAGTTTCCTGTCCTACTCGCAAATGGAGGTAGGGAAAAGTGAATGTTGGATGTGCTTTTGTGCGAGACCTGATTTCTCTTATCGTATCTTCGCGGTCCTTATGTGAGATGTACACTCCTGGAAATGGAAAAAAGAACACATTGACGCCGGTGTGTCAGACCCACCATACTTGCTCCGGACACTGCGAGAGGGCTGTACAAGCAATGATCACACACACGGCACAGCGGACACACCAGGAACCGCGGTGTTGGCCGTCGAATGGCGCTAGCTGCGCAGCATTTGTGCACCGCCGCCGTCAGTGTCAGCCAGTTTGCCGTGGCATACGGAGCTCCATCGCAGTCTTTAACACTGGTAGCATGCCGCGACAGCGTGGACGTGAACCGTATGTGCAGTTGACGGACTTTGAGCGAGGGCGTATAGTGGGCATGTGGGAGGCCGGGTGGACGTACCGCCGAATTGCTCAACACGTGGGGCGTGAGGTCTCCACAGTACATCGATGTTGTCGCCAGTGGTCGGCGGAAGGTGCACGTGCCCGTCGACTTGGGACCGGACCGCAGCGACGCACGGATGCACTCCAAGACCGTAGGATCCTACGCAGTGCCGTAGGGGACCGCACCGCCACTTCCCAGCAAATTAGGGACACTGTTGCTCCTGGGGTATCGGCGAGGACCATTCGCAACCGTCTCCATGAAGCTGGGCTACGGTCCCGCACACCGTTAGGCCGTCTTCTGCTCACGCCCCAACATTGTGCAGCCCGCCTCCAGTGGTATCGCGACAGCCGTGAATGGAGGGACGAATGGAGACGTGTCGTCTTCAGCGATGAGAGTCGCTTCTGCCTTGGTGCCAATGATGGTCGTATGCGTGTTTGGCGCCGTGCAGGTGAGCGCCACAATCAGGACTGCATACGACCGAGGCACACAGGGCCAACACCCGGCATCATGGTGTGGGGAGCGATCTCTTACACTGGCCGTACACCACTGGTGATCGTCGAGAGGACACTGAATAGTGCACGGTACATCCAAACCGTCATCGAACCCATCGTTCTACCATTCCTAGACCGGCAAGGGAACTTGCTGTTCCAACAGGACAATGCACGTCCGCATGTATCCCGTGCCACCCAACGTGCTCTAGAAGGTGTAAGTCAACTACCCTGGCCAGCAAGATCTCCGGATCTGTCCCCCATTGAGCATGTTTGGGACTGGATGAAGCGTCGTCTCACGCGGTCTGCACGTCCAGCACGAACGCTGGTCCAACTGAGGCGCCAGGTGGAAATGGCATGGCAAGCCGTTCCACAGGACTACATCCAGCATCTCTACGATCGTCTCCATGGGAGAATAGCAGCCTGCATTGCTGCGAAAGGTGGATATACACTGTACTAGTGCCGACATTGTGCATGCTCTGTTGCCTGTGTCTATGTGCCTGTGGTTCTGTCAGTGTGATCATGTGATGTATCTGACCCCAGGAATGTGTCAATAAAGTTTCCCCTTCCTGGGACAATGAATTCACGGTGTTCTTATTTCAATTTCCAGGAGTGTATTTTGATGGCAGTTGAATTATTCTGCAGCCTGTCACAAATGCCGGTTCTGTAAACTTTCTGAACAGTGTTTCGCGAAATAAACTCTTTTTCTCCTCCAGGAATTGCCATTTGCGATCACAGAGATCTTCCCAATTACTTCGATGTCTTCAATTATTCTGGCCTGGCGGGGATCCCAAACATTCGAGTAGTACTCAAGAATTTGTCGCACAAGTCTTCTGTACACGATCTCCTTTATAGGTGAGCTATGCTTTACTGCAATTCTCCCCCTAAATGGAAATCTACCATTCACCTTCCCTACATCCGACCTTATGCGCTTGTTCTATTTGATATCGCTTCGAAATTGTTATTGTAATTAAAGAGCAGTTACTCAAAGAGGTCCAGTGTGGGCTATAATTATCGTATGGCAGTGGAACTTAGCAGACATTTTAATGCATTAATGTGGAACCAATTTAAATCGGAAAAAATAGTTCCTATTTTGACCACCAGTGCAAATATGGCGCTGTGAATGCAAGAAAGACGAAATAAATTTTTCCATGCGTAACAGATTAGGAACGGGACATGAGCAGAAAGGGTCAGATACATGAAAAAGATATAACATTGATTATACCACTTACACGATGTGATAAAATGAGCATCGGATTTGTCGACGAGATGCTGTACAGCGCCAGATTTGCACCTGGTGGCCGAAACAGATACTAATTTCTTCGAGCGTGAGTTGTTTCCACATTAATGAATTAGAATATCTACCAAGTTTCGCAGTTATACAATAACTACAACCGACACCGGAGCACTGTGAGTAGCTGCACTTTCATTATAACCACCTCGAACTTCCGTGTCAATCGGCAGCCAACGCTGTTGCGAATGGGGCAGTGACGTCAGTGATCAGTTGATTTGAGTATGCTACAGTCTGCGCGTGTGCAGGAACAGGAGACAGTAGCGTCGTCTGCTAACATCGGAAGTGAAACTACTCAATCTGAGTTCACTCTAGTTACAGTAATAGATTTTGTGATTTCGTGTCTTCTTACTTTCTGTTTTGCTGTTTGATTTGTTTTGACAAAACACTGAAAATGTTGCACGAGGTCCTGGTATTTTTCGCACTAGTATTCTCCTACAATAAAGACAAGTTATCTGAAAGCAAGGAAGGTTTAACGTTTTATAGTAGAGCCTGGGCGAAGAAAAATCCTGCACTATGCATGAATAACAATATAAGAAAATAATCGGTTTTTAATGTGCTGTGGTGTCCAAAATTAAAGCAACAAACCGCTGTTTCCTCGTCCTGTGTCAAATTCACGATCTCATCATACCAACTGTCAACCAGAAGTCCGTACGATCGAGTTCTGCACGGAAGATGCCATTCCGGTCAACGGACAACCATACCAACGATGACATCAGGACACCTGTGAAACGAGGTAGTGATTGGCAGGTAGCCCCATAGCCACAATCACTGCGCACACTGTCACAGACGGTGCAGTATGGCACAGAGAAGATACCTACCGGACACTCTGCGGTGGAGGGCCATAGAAAGAAAGGAAGCAGGACAGTCGCAAACTGATTTAGACCGATGGCTTAATGTGAAGCGTTCTGTTGTTTCTCTACTCTCGGTACTGCCACGTGGCCGTCCAGAACGTGGTTTTGTTGCGACCGTACATCCAAGAGACCACAGCTGCTGTGGCTACATTCATACCAAGTCTTTCTGCAATATCGCGGAAGGAACATCCAGCTTCTCATAGCCATATTACACGACCTCGTTGGAGCCCAGTCAGGTACTGATAATGGCGTCTTTGTCGTCTTAAAGGCATTCTTGACTGACATCAACTCACCACTTCCAACGTCAAAGGTAAACAATCCTCACGACCGTTGCAATGTGCATATAAAGCAAACCTGATTTTCATCCTCGTAGTCGCGCGAAATTTGAATAGACATCATTTTTTCAGATGTAGAGACACGCCCACCAGCTTTCGTTTAAGTCCCAGAACTCCGTCTTGGTATTGCGATTTTTTTCCAGCAGTATATACCATACGTATTTGTATCCATATTTCACCTGTATCTACGCCGAACTTTTACCTGCGGTTTCATTTTCAGGAGAGAAATGTTTATGATGTCGTATTTCGTTAACTACGTGTCGTACATTGATATAATTTTGCTTTTACATCAGTGGTATATATTAATACCGTCTGCAAAATGTGTCGCGGGTAAGGGTAGTAGTAAAGAACTAATAAATTGAAACGACGTGCTTCATGCGGCAGTTATACTGCGTGGGAAGCGAAAAACTCTTTTCCTTCCGTCGTTTCTTGGGGGTCATCAGCGAGAAAGTCTCGCAAAGGCTTTTAATTGTGAGTGCTCGAAATCTCTAACTGCTCTCGTTCTCAAATACTGGATGACTAAATTGAGAGTAATCGCGCGTCGCGGGCTACACTGCCTCGCACGTCGCGGGCTACACTGCCTTTTTCACCCCCACAGCGATTTTTTCAAGATAGTAAGTGATATGTGTACCAAGTTCGGTTGAAATAGGTCCATTGATTCAGAAGGAGGGGTTGTACATACACACATACGTACACTACTGGCCATTACAGTAGTTACACCAAGAAGAAATGCAGATGATGAATGGGTATTCAATGAACAATATGTTATACTAGAACTGACATGTAATTACATTTTCACGCAATTTGGGTGCATAGATCCTGAGCAATCACTACCCAGAACAACCACATCTGGCCGTAATAAAGGCCTTAGTACGCCTGGGCGTTGAGTCAAACAGAGCTTGGATGGCGTGTACATGTACAGCTGCCCATGCAGCTTCAACACGATACCACAGTTCATCATGAGTAGTGACTGGCGTATTGTGACGAGCCAGTTGCTGGGCCACCATTGACCAGACGTTTTCAATTGGTGAGAGATCTGGAGAATGTGCTGGAAAGGGCAGCAGTCGAACATTTTCTGTATCCAGAAATGCCCGTACGTGACCTGCAACATGCAGTCGTGCATTATCTTGCTGAAATGTAGGGTTTCGCAGCCACGGGTCGTAACACATCTGAAATGTAACGTCCACTGTTCAAAGTGCCGCCAATGGAACAAGAGATGAGCGAGACGTGTAACCAATGGCACCCCATACCATCACGCCGGGTGATATGCCAGTATGGCGATGACGAATACCCGATTACAATGTGCGTTCACCGCGGTGTCGCCAAACACGGATGCGACCATCATGATGCTGTAAACAGAACCTGGATTCATCTGAAAAAATGACGTTTTGCCATTCGTGCACCCAGGTTCGTCGTCGAGTACACCATCACAGGCGCTCCTGTCTGTGATGCAGCGTCAAGGGTAACCACCGCCATGGTCTCCGAGCTGATAGTCCATGCTGCTGCAAACGTCTTCGAACTGTTCGTGCAGATGGTTGTTGTCTTGCAAACGTTCCCATCTGTTGACTCAGGGATCGAGACGTGGCTGCATGATCCGTTACAGCCATGCAGATAAGATGCCTGTCATCTCGACTGCTAGTGATACGAGGCAGTTGGGATCTACTGATACGAGGCCGTTGGGATCCAGCACGGCGTTCAGTATTACCTTCCTGAACCCACTGATTCCATATCCTGCTAACAGTCATTGGATGTCAACCAACGCGAGCAGCAGTGTCGCGATACGATAAACCGCAATCGCTATAGGCTACAATCCGACCTTTATCAAAGTCGGAAACGTGATGGTACACATTTCTCCTCATTACACGAGGCATCACAACAACGTTTCACCAGGTAACGCCGGTCAACTGCTGTTTGTGTATGAAAATCGGTTGGAAAATTTTCTCATGTCAACACGATATAGGTGTCGCCACCGGCGCCAACCTTGTGCGAATGCCCTGTAAAGCTAATTATTTGTATATCACAGCATCTTCTTCCTGTCGGTTAAATTTCGCTTCTGTAGCACGTCATCTTCGTGGTGTAGCAATTTTAATGGCCAGTAGTGTATATCCATTTTTATAATATGTATGGATTTAACTAACCGCTATCGTGTTACGTATTTCGGCCGCGTGAAGCAGAATCCCCGTCGTGGAGCACTGCACTTGGAACACAACACCCGAGCCTGTCCCATGTCTTGGTGGCCATCTGACGGTTCTCCCCAGACAGTGACTGGCCGCGCACCACAGCGCCACGTGTTGATGCAGGACGCGGCGCGGCCGCAGCTGTCCAGTCAGCTGATCGCGCTGCAGCTGGTCCGGCACTGTGCACAGCGCGGGGACCTTGGCCGAGACCGCACTGCGCATGCGCGGACCTCTCTCCAGATCCACTCGTTGCGCGTGTCAGACAGATGGGAGTCGCGGGCGTCGAGAGCGCACTGCACGGCGAAAATCTACAGCGCAGTTCAGAACCAACACAGCAGCTACAAACGTCCATAAATCTGTAATACATATCGATAAAAGTAATTCACAATGTAAAAAAACAAGTTCAATTTTTTCTGCGTATGCATACTTTGTGAATCACTGTAGAGTCACTGACACGAGCACAATTATAAACGCGCATTTTGAGTTCTGGAACTGTTTTCAACAAAGGAAGCGCGCGCACACAAGCGCTTTCCGTAGTTCCACACAAAGAAACCATGGCTGTCACATCGAGAGATCAGGGCCCTACAAACTTACGAGTTTACCGGGGTCAGTTTATCGGCCGTTCGATAAGCAGGACTTATGTAGGTGCTTCCTGACCAATTTTTCTCGTCAGGTGGTCGGCTGGGTCTGACCATCCGACAGCCTTCCCCGCTCCATCCTCTCCGCGGCCCACACCACTTCTGCCAAAAAACTGTGCAGCATGCGGCGCTGTCCTTACAATTTTCCATATGATGATCGTCTACGGTCCGTGCGCGGGAAAATATACGCTGCTTAAAATGACTAATGTGACGGATAGCGAGGGAGATAGAGGTGTGAGGACAGAGTTACTAGAGAGATAAAGAGATTGTGAATGCTTCTAGGACGCTGCATCTGAAGTGTACAGCAACAGGAAAGCGAGAAATGAAGCATTCGCTTCCTTGGTTATACGTTTTATTTTTATTTCACTTTTTCTTTTATTTGTCTTGCATTACTTTGATATATTTCCCAACGCAACTACAAATCATGTTGAACATTTCAAACCTACTTTTTACAAATTTAATCTAATATTTCATTAAACACTTACATTACCAATAAACTACAACACAAAAAATCAATTCTATAAAATCTACTAAGACAACACAACAAAATTATTTATATTAAATAACCAAAAAAAACAAACAAAACAATATAATACACTACTGGCCATTAAAATTGCTACACCAAGAAGAAATGCGGATGATAAACGGGTATTTATTGGACAAGTATATTATACTAGAACTGGCATGTTGAAAGTCGCGAGCTCTATCTTCTTATCTCGTGTTTTCTACTGAAAATCTCGTGCTTGTACTCTTGTTAACTTTACTATTACATAGATCTCCTACACTTTATTTATTTTTTAATTGGTCCTGTGCGCAACAAATAACTTACTTGGTCTTTCTGCTGCCACTGCTTGATCTGCTGCATTCCATTATTTAACAAAAACATAAGAAAACGTATTATCCATGCTGAGTGCAATGCATGCTCTGTATGGCGGCTCCTGCTGTTGCTGCGGCTGCTGCTGCTTACTACAACTACATATAATTCAAAAGAAAGGGTTAGGTCAAATCTAAACTCTATAAACAACCCAAACAAGTAATTCCATTTTTCAAAAACAATATTCTGAAAGCGATTCTTTCTCATTCAATTAACAAAACGCTAGAAGCTCTTTGAACAATCGCTTCGTACGTAAATCTGCTTCCAGTGACATTAAAGCAATATTACAAGTTAATTAAACTGTTGAGACAGACTGAAATACTTCTCAATTAAACACATAATGAAACAATTACAAAAGAAATCAGTGACAAAAATCATTACTTAATCTATTCGCCTAACAATGGTGTCCCTTAAGAATTCAACTCCTATCATTATCAAAATTACCGTCTGCTGCTACGCACATACACAAACCCTTTTCTTTAAATTAATAAGTGCGCTGCAAATTATAAAAAATATCAACTCAACACCAAATCCTGTGTCGCTGCTGGCGCAATCAGCAGTACGGCAGCTCGGCGACAACCCCTCGCCCAACACGCGGGCGCGCCACAGTAGGCGGGCTCGCTCCTACACTGGCTTCCAAACTGCCACTAGTTATTCTGTGCGCTGCGAAGCGCGACAACAATACCTTAGACTCCAGAGCTTGTGTATGCGTGCTGTAGCCAACCTTTAAATCCTAAGAGAGTAATGCCAACTCTCGATGTGATTACATTTTCACGCAATTTGAGTGCATAGCTCCTGAGAAATCAGTACCCAGAACAACCACTTCTGGCCGTAATAATGGCCTTGATACGCTTGGGCATTGAGTCAAACATAGCTTGGATGGCGTGTACAGGTACAGCTAGCTGACCATGCAGCTTCAACACGATACCACAGTTCATCAAGAGTAGTGACTGGCGTATTGTGACGAGCCAGTTGCTCGGCCACCATTGACCAGACGTTTTCAGTTGGTGAGAGATCTGGAGAATGTGCTAGCCAGGGCAGCAGTCGAATATTTTCTGTATCCAGAAAGTCCCGTACAGGACCTGCAACATGCGATCGTGCATTATCCTGCTGAAATGTAGGGTTTCGCGGGGATCGAATGAAGGGTAGAGCCACGGGTCTGAAATGTAATGTCCACTGTTCAAAGTGTCATAAATGCGAATAAGAGGTGACCGAGACGTGTAACCAATGGCACCCCAAACCATCACGCCGGGTGATATGCCAGTATGGCGATGACGAATACACACTTCCAATGTGCGTTCACCGCGATGTCGCCAAACATGGATGCGACCATCATGATGCTGTGAACAGAACCTGGATTCATCCGAAAAAATGACGTTTTGCCATTCGTGCACCCAGGTTCGTCGTTGAGTACACCATTGCAGACGCTCCTGACTGTGACGCAGCGTCAAGGGTAACCGCAGCCACGGTATCCGAGCTGAAAGTCCATGCTGCTGCAAACGTCGTCGATCTGTTCGTACAGATGGTTGTTGTCTTTCAAATGTCCCCATCTGTTGACTCAGGGATCGAGACGTGGCTGCACGATCCGTTACAGCAGTGTGGATAAGATGCCTGTCATCTCGACTGCTAGTGATACGAGGCCGCTGGAATCCAGCACGGCGTTCCGTATTACCCTCCTGAACGCATCGATTCCATATTCTGCTAAGAGTCATTGGATCTCGACCAATGCGAGCAGCAATGTCGCGATACGATAAACCGCAATCGCCATAGGCTACAATCCGACCTTTATCAAAGTCGGAAACGTGATGGTACGCATTTCTCCTCCTTACACGAGGCATCACAACAACGTTTCACCAGGCAATGCCGGTCAACTGCTGTTTGTGTATGAGAAATCGGTTGGAAAGTTTCCTCATGTCAGCACGTTGTAGGTGTCGCCACCTGCGCCAACCTTGTGTGAATGCTCTGAAAAGCTAATCATTTGCATATCACAGCATCTTCGTGCTGTAGGCTAAACTTCGCGTCTGTAGCACGTCGTCTTCGTGATGTAGCAATTTTAATGGCCAGTAGTGTATATTAAATAATTTTCGATTGTAATTGTGGAGATAAAACAGTACCGATTTTGAGGTCCTTAAGTTGTGCCACTGGCTACAGGTCGTAATGTATCCCTCTCCTCGCAGCTTGCAGCCTCTCTCATGAATGTATTCCCCTTCGTCAACAATGGTTTCATGATATTCAGTAGCTTCGATAAGCATGTTTCATTCATTCTTAGACAATTACGAAAATCATCGCCTCCCATATCCTTAAGTAACAGAGAGTGGATGAATGTCTTTCACTACATAAGCTACTATTTTGTTCGCAGCTTCATCTCGCCTTTCCTTGGCCTTGTTACCTCTAAAACAGCAAAGGAAAATCCCAGTTATTGTTTATGTGACAAAAAAGTGCCATCTCCTCCAGCGTAGTCTCAATGACATTAATGTAAGCAATTCGCAACCAGCGGTTGGAAATGGACGGCGCTGCAAGCACTGAGTGTAGTTGGTCGGGATGTACGTGGTCTGCCACGAAATTAGTTAGTTGGCTTGCTGGCTGGACAACAAACTGGCACGTCTGTAGGACTCTTAAGAGGCCAGGAGCAGAGTACAGCGTCATCGCGTCCAGGACGACCGATCCAAGTTCTGGAACACTTTGATTTAAAAATGAACTGACTTCCATACCTTAATGTGAGGGTGCTCTATATGGCTGAGAGATGCGATCTATAAATCTTTGGCAGTCTGTGGCATATTTTGAATGCTTTTTGAATGGGATCAGCCATTATTTCACGAAATTTACGACTTATACACTGAAGCGCCAAAGAAACTGGTATAGGCATGCGTATTTAAACACAGAGATACGCTAATAGGCAGAATACTGCGCTGCGGCCCGCAACCCCTATATAAGTCAACAAGTGACTGGCGCATTTGTTAGACCGGCTACTGCTGCTACACTGGCACGTTATCAAGATTTAAGTGAGTTTGATGGTGGTGTTACAGTCGGCACATGTGCGATGTGACACAGCATCTCTGAGGTAGCGATTAAGCGGTAATTTTCCCGGACGACCATTTCACGAGTGTACCGTCAATACCAGGAAACCCGTAAATCATCAAATCTCCGACATCGCTGCGGCCGGAAAAGGATCCTGCAAGAACGGGACCAACAACGACTGAAGAGAATCGTTCAACGTGGCAGAAGTGCTGTACTTTCACAAGCTGCTGCTGATTGCAATGTTGGGCCATCAACAGGTGTCAGCGTGCGAACCATTCAACGAAACATCATCTATATGGGCTTTCGGAGCCGAAGGCCCAGTCGTGTACCCTTGATGACTGCACGACACAAAGCTGTACGCCTCACGTGGGACCGTCAACACAGACATTGGACTGTTGACGACTGGAAACATGTTGCTGGGCACCAAACTCTCCAGGCTTGAACATTATTTACCATATCTAGGATGCCTTGCAAACGTGCTGTGCTCCATCCCCTCATACTCTTACGGATTTATGGACAGCCCTGCAAGATTCATGGCGTCAATTCCCTCCAGCACTACTTCAGACATTATTCTAGTCCATACCATGTCGTGTTGCGGCACTTCTGCGTGCTCGCGGGGGTCCTACACGGTATTAGGCAGGTGTACCAGTTTGTTTGTCTCTTCAATGTGCATTGCTGCACATGCGTCAGTTTCCGATTCAGCGGGCTTGCTCCGTAATCGAAATTATAGACTGTAATTGTTGTTTTCTGTAATTGTTGTCGCTGTATCGCTACGTATGAAATAGTTATAGGCGTTAGTAATCGCTACATTCATTTTGAACTTCACGCCCCACTAACCTGGTCGCTCGTCACATCGCCTCACTCCTCCAAAAGTAAGCTCGAAATTCTAATTTTATGTTATTCAGCTGCACAACACAGCAGTTGCGTTGCATCAAATGTAAACTTTCCTGGACTTAAATAATTTTTGAACAAGTTACGCATCTAGAAAATATCAAAATATCAAGAAACAATAATACATTACTTTATTAGCGCCAACGGCCGGGGCTCCGGTCACGAAAACTGACAACGACCGGGAGAGCGGTGTGCCAATTACACGCCCCTCTTTCCGCATCCAGTGACGCATGTAGTTGAGGATGACACGGCGCTCGGTCAGTACCGTTAGGGTCTTTCGAGACCTGTTCGGACAGAGTTTACTTTAGTTTTTACTTTATTAGCATATGAAGGAACACATGTTATTATGGCACATTTTGTCACACATATAAAACAATGGGAATCAAGTAAAACAGATAAAACATTGAGCGTAAATATCTTTCATTTGTGGTTATTGTTGTGGTCTTCAGTCCGAAGACCGGTTTCAAGCAGGTATCCATGCTAATCTAATCTGAGCATGCCCTCTCATATCGGCATGATTTCTGGAACCTACATCCAAATGAACCTAATTGCTGTATTCCCATCTTGGTCCCTCCCTGCAATGTTTACCCCCTCCCGCCTCTCCAACTTCTCACCATAACCAGTTTAACTATTTGTTGATGTTTGGGTCTACATAGTTTTTATTGCTCTCTCTCAAACTTTTTCTCGCTCATCGTCCTCATGTTATCTTTGTGTATTTCTTATTCCTTTGCACAATATTTTCTGTTAGTTCCTTTACTGTGTATAATTCTTCTACATATTGCTTCCATCTCCCCTTCTTTGCTTATACTGGCTTGCCATCCGACCTTTTCTCAAAAGATATCTTCAATTATCCTGTAGATTACGTCTGTCTTTCCTGTACTCATGCATGTTTCTACAGCTTTGCATTTCTCTTCTAGCCGTTCCTGCTTCATTATTTTGCGCTTTCTGTGCATATCACTTCATAGACAATTGTTTTCCCTTTTGCCTGCTTAATTTCATGCATTTTTTAAATATTTTCTCCTTTCATCAGTCGAATTCAGTATCTTGTGTATTATCCAAGTTATTTTATGGGACCTTCTACTTTGTCTATTTGGTTCTCTTGTGCCTCCACTATTTCATCTCTTAAAGCTACTACTTCAACTTCTATTGTACTCCTTCCGCGCATTTCAGTCAACAGGTGTTAATAGCTACTTTGAAGTTCTCAGTAATATAAGTTTCTTCCAAATTATCTAAGTCCCATTCCCAAATTTAGAAACTTTCTGTGGTTTCTTCAGTTTTAATCTGTACTTAATGAGAAATAAATTACGGCCAGAGTCCATGAGAGATACTGGGCTCTGGTATATGTGGTACGATATTCTAACAGAGAAACTCTAACAAATGTGATTTCTTAATTCAGTCATCAGACCCAGCGTCACTGCCAGGAAGTCCTTCGCATTCCCTGGATATAATGTGATGTTATAGTATATTCCGGCATGGTTGTTACGTGGCCTGTGATGTTACGCCGCAGTTGTACAAGGTGGATCGTTTTTCTTTACAGATTCGATAAGAAACTCCTTGTCTGTTCGTACTACAGGGTTTGTCCGGATTCCATCAGCTGTCTTCTACGAACGTCAAGTGAAATCGAAACCTAATGCCTCCTGGCAGCGCATTATGAATCCATATTTGTTTGCTGTTTATGGTGTACTCGTATATCAGTTATTCTTCAGTATGTTCTACAGCAGTTTTTATTATTGACTGTCTGGGTTTTAGACTGTTAGACGTAGCGCATGGGATATTATCATTAGATTAAACCTCATGGTTGTTGGCGTCTTCTTTTACTCGTGTAATGAAGCTTCCTGCCCTCTGAGTTCATGTGGAGAGATAAGGCTTAGAGCAGTAAGTCACTGTCTTCTTGTAGGTCTTAGACGACTCATCGTGACGGGACAGTTTTTCCAAAACTGCTCCATAGCCCTATTAATAAACCATCATTCAAGTGAGGAACTCAGTCCATTGACATTATTAACGCTGCATGAAGGTATGCACTCAAGTAAATCTAGCACCAATGACTGAAAATCTGAGTAGCAATTTTTCCTTTGATTCTGTACGGCGCTTTTCTGCGACTTGGTATGGCTAACTGACTGTGAGGACGGACAAGAGCTTCGAGAAGAATACAGTATGCAGACCATAAAAACGTTTCTGTTGAAAACCGTGATTTCAGTCGGGTACGTGCTGGGAATCGAGCGCTATTTTTTGAGAGGTGCAAGGACTCTGGGCAGTGGCTATTCGGGCAGCAGACCAACAGTACCCAGGACGTCGTAAAATTTCAGCGTGTAAGTAGTTTAAGGAATACTTTTTAGAAAAGATAAAATCTTTGAGGGACATAGCCGTTGGGAGCCAGAGGAGGCTAGAGGTGTACATATTTAAATTTTGTAATGAGGTCCAACGTTGGCTCATGACAATTAATTTAGTAGCAGTGTCAGAGTCTCGTGAGTGTGGACATGCAACGTTTTCTATCTGAAGAAATGAGAAAATACACTACAGTGGGAGACAAATTCTGCCTGCTGCCCCGGTGTAAGAGAGAACTGAGAATTGTTTGTTAACTATCTGTTCAAATGTGTTTGAAATCTTATGGGACTTAACTGCTAAGGTCATCAGTCCCTAAGCTTACACATTACTTAACCTAAATTATCCTAAGGACAAACACACACACCCATGCCCGAGGGAGGACTCGAACCTCCGCCGGGACCAGCCGCACAGTCCATGACTGCAGCGCCTGAGACCGCTCGGCTAATCCCGGGCGGCGTTTGTTAACTATGGCAGTTTCCTTAGGAGAAAAGAAATTGTTGCAGCTGTTATAAAGTTTCCATTGGTCAGAGCTTGGAAATGTTGGAAATTTGTGGTAAGGTGTTACGCTACCAAACTGCTAAGGTCATCGGTCCCTAGGCTAACACACTACTTAAACTAACTTACGCTAAGGACGACACCCACACCCATGCCTAAGGGAGGACTCGAACCTTCCCAGAACTTGGAAAGTATAGTGCTAATGGCTACGGGTACTCCAGCGCTGGCAGAACCACCTGAATTTTGTAGAGGAGAGGAGAAAGACACTTCGTCTCAGGGCTGGATACAGTACACCTCCCAGTCCCACATCTTGAGGGAGAGACGATTACACTTTACCACTGGAAAGGGAGATGTCGTCGCTTTAGAGCTGATCACAGATGCCTGGGCTGAACGTAGAATTCTCAACCATTCTGAGCAGAATCAGCAGAATGGTAAGAGTGAGTTACATCAATGTATATCGCGACGAGGGGGCGATTAACTCATTTGTTTAAAAACAGAGCTTCTTTTTGCCCTCACTATGTGATTAGGCGAGAGAACTGGTGCTTGTACAAGCTTTTCTTTGTCTTTTCTTCAGGCTATCAACTTATTCGGAAATCTTAGGGGACTTTCGTGGACGTAACTTTTGTACCATTTCCGTCTCAAATGTACCCTCATGTGCCACAGTATTTCGTACAAGTTTTAGAACCCTTGTAAGCTTTTGTAGTTACTTATATTGTTTACTCAGTGGCTAGAAGCACATTAATAAATCTAGCAACATATCAGATTTTTAGTTGTATCAATAAGTAGCTGCTGTTGTGGCTGTGCCCGCCTGTAATGTTTAGTTGCTCCTGGGTGGGTGAGGAGAGGATGGTATGACGCGTGGTTGACCGTTTCCTCTCACTATAAAACAAAATGCACCAACTGATTTTGATGGTTGGGGATTTTGTCAGTTTGGGGACTGGGTGTTTGTGTTGTCTTCATCATCATCATTTGTGACAGTGGCTATATTTGACTGCGTAAACATTGGACTGTGTAAACATTGGGACTTTGTACAGGTGCTGATAACCGCGCAGTTGGCTGCTCCACAAACCAATCATCATCATCATCATCATCTGTAATGGTACAAGATTAGGTACATAGGCCATCCGCAACTGAGAGACATGATAACTAATTTAGAAAGATCCGATTCAGTCTGAAGTTCTGTGGTTAACAGCCTGTACTAATTCTTGAATCTAGCCCGTGTCCATATCACAACTATAAACAATGACTAGCGCTTCCTTGCAGCTAGCTAAGGTGCGAGGCGACGATTATCACTGTGGAAGGCCAGAGCAAAGTGCGACGTATTGAGGTGCAGTGCGAACTAAGAGACTGAGGCAGCTTGGTCGCCGGTGGCGCCTAGATTGGGGGCGTGTCTTGCTGTTCTCTGGTCATAGGCGCGTCTAGTTTGCGCCTGATACACTATGTTTTCTAGTGCTGACCGGTGTGCTAGCGGAGGCGTACGCCAGCACATCTGTGATTAAAATCGTAGGGACCCCGTAAGCCGCGTGTAACTTTTTCTTGATTTTACATGTTTCACTTGACCAACGCGAACATCTTCACACATTACGCAGCCGATGGCCTCACGTTACAAATATCGTGCGGTGTATAGTGCCACGATCATACATAAATTACGGTGGCACTATACACAGCCCAATATTCGTAATGTGTGGCCCTTGGCTACGTAATGTGTGAAGATGCTCGCGTTGTTCGATTGAAACATGCAGAATTAGTAAACAGTTACAAGCGACTTGGGGCGGCTCTATAATTTAAATTTCTAGCGTTCGTTCTTCCCCTGCAGGCAAATGCCTGCGTTCGCTACATCTATGTAAGTTGTGGTACTCATAATTAATTCAGATTTTTCATTAGTTAACCATTGAGCGACTTGCTTTATCATTTCAAGCGATCTCGTTTCGAGCGACTTGATCACTGTAGGAGTCACTGGGTTCAGATCCCGTAGCATCTCAGGGGTATGTTAAATGATCAACCAACACCTCACATCGTGATTGTATACGTTGTTGTACTGAGCTGGCTTTCTTGTTACACCTGTGTCTAAACTCCAGAAGCCACCTCACAGTCTACGCCTCGCTAGCATCGTTGCCGTTTAGCCACGACGGAGCACATGTTCTGCTATCCTATAGTCAAAAAAATGATGTAGAGGTGTAGAGCGTTGCATCTGTTAACCCATACCAATATTCTTATTCTTAGTGCGAAATCTGAATGCGCTGTTAGTCAGGTGTGGCCGACAGATAAAAGATTTGTGAAGTGAGACATCCAAGTAACTTGGGTAATACGGTGTTTTAATTCCATTAAAATGCACTGCACAACACAATTAAATGATCACTATTTCGAAGCCACGTACTTGTTTCCCATTGCGACGCAGAAGTTTGAAATTTGGCTCATTGGTGCTTACATTCTTCTTCTGTAATGGCGTCCGCAGCTCGTGGTCTAGTGACTAGCCTGCTGCCTCTGAATCATGGGGTCCCGGGTTCGATTCCCGGTCAGGTTGGAGATTTTGTCAGTTTGGGGACTGGGTGTTTGTGTTGTCTGCATCACCATCATTTGTGACAGTGGCTATATTTGACTGTGTAAACATTGGACTGTGTAAACATTGGGACTTTGTACAGGCGCTGATAACCGCGCAGTTGACTGCTCCACAAACCAATCATCATCATCATCTGTAATGGTACTAGATTTGGTAATAGGCCATCCGCAACTGAGAGACATGATAACTAATTTAGAAAGATCCTATTCAGTTGTACTAATTATTTATTAAAACCTCGACCGGTTTCGGGATTTTTCAATCCCATCTTCAGGCCTAACAAATTGTTGTATTTGGTAACACATAACCTGCAGTCAGTGCAAGAGCTCCAGTCACTGCATGTTGGCAGAAACTGTCTGCTACCAGGCAGCCACACGATCGGAACGCTAACTACCATTACTAACAAATGTAAAAACTTCTTACACCTGAAGATGGTATTTAAAATACCCGAAACCGGTCGCGGTTTGAATAAATAATTAGTACAACTGAAGCGGATCTTTCTAAATTGATTATCTATAATGGTACAAAAGCATGTAGTCCTACGACGTCATCCTCGACCCGGCGACGGTTCAAATAGGAAGGTATCGACACATGCGAACAATGGCCAGAACTGAGAAATTCATGTGAGGTGTAATGTGGGTTAATGATATCACATTGGCACCTACTTTCACTTCAATTCTGCCCAACACCACCATGGGCACATCAAAGGATGGGGAGATCGTCACACCTCCTTTTACCTACATTTCACCCTTTTTTTAAAGTGGTAATATACGTGATGATGATGTTGGATTTAAGGTTGCCACGAGGGCTGTTCAATAAAGAATGTTCATAATTTTTTTGACAGCATACCTTTACTCACCCTCATAATTTTGATGGTCCTTCTCAAAGTAGTCTCCTATAAACGCGATGCACTTGTCCCAACGTTTTTGCCAGTCTACAAATACATGCTGGAAACCAATTTTTGAGAGGTCCTTCAAAATTGCCTCCGCAGCCTTCACCACTGCTTCTGATGATTGATAGTGCCTCCCACGAATGCGTTTCTTTATATTAGGGAATAGAAAAAAGTCACATGAGGCTAAATCTTGTCTATCGGGAGGGTGAGGGATGCACTTCACGTTGATTTTTGCAGGATATTCGGCAACAACATTGGCAATACGCGGCCGCGCACTATCGTGGTGCAGCATCCAGCCTGCTTCACGGGAATGTGGTCTTTCGCGCCTGATATGGACTTTCAAAGTTTTCAGGACATCCCTGTAGTATTGTCCAGATACTGATGTGTGTGCAGGTTCAACATGCTGACAAACCATTCCATAAATCTCAAAGAGTGAGATGACCATAACTATCGCAGCAGAAGCAATCACTTTTGCTTTTTTGGGGGTTGGCGATGAAGGAGATTTTCACACTTAGCTTTGCCATTTGCTCTCAGGATCAAAATGATGTAGCCAAGTTTCATCAGCAGTGATTACATTTGAAAGGAACTCCGGATTTTCCTCTAACATCAACTTTAACTGCATGCAGACAAGCACGCGAATGTCCTTTTGTTCGGGAATCAACAAACTTGGAACCAATCGAGCACAAACACGTGTCATGTGTAATTTTTCTGTCACCAATGTATGAGTGGCACCCAATGAAATGTTCAGTATTTCAGAAAGTGATCTTAAGGTAATTCGCCGATCCTCTCTCACAATGACAGCATCAGTGTTGATGTTTTCTTCTGTAAGAGCAGTAACTGTAGCAGCGGGTCCACCTTCCTTTGAAACTGATTGTTTCACCTCTTTAAACATTTTAAACCATAAACTACCTTCGAGCTGTGCGGTAAGGAAGAACAGACTCTCCATAGGCCACCTGTAACATTGTATGGGCCTCAGCTGAAGATTTGTTTATACGAAAGCAGAATTTCAAAGCCGCATATTGTTCCTCGCGTGTTACCCTGTAAGTAGGCTGTTTAGGTTTTTTTATTGGTAACGCCACCTGTGTGCAGTCGCCATTGTAGTGTTGGGCAGCGGCAGCTGGATGTGAACAGCACGTAGCGTTGCGCAGTTGGAGGTGAGCCGCCAGCAGTGGTGGATGTGGGGAGAGAGATGGCGGAGATTTCTAATTTGTCATGAACTGCTATATTTATATATGATGATATCAAGGTAAATACATTGTTTGTTCTCTATTAATATCTTTCATTTGCTAACTATCCCTATCAGTAGTTAGTGCCTTCCATAGTTTGAATCTTTTATTTAGCTGGCAGTAGTGGCGCTCGCTGTATTGCAGTAGCTTGAGCAGCGAAGATTTTTGTGAGGTAAGTGATTTGTGAAAGGTATAGTTTAATGTTAGTCAGGGCCATTCTTTTGTAGGGAATTTTGAAAGTCAGATTGCGTTGCGCTAAAAAAAATATTGTGTATCAGTTTAAGGACAGTCGTGTATAATTGTTCAAAGGGGACGTTTCATATGTCGACCCTTAGCCTAGGATACCTCACTGGAATCTTCTGATTTTTTTCTTGTAGTTTGTGTAATTAGTGTAGCTATTGTTTATTGCTAGCGCGTAATTATAGAGAGAATTTCCTTTGTAGTTGTAGTTTTTCATTGTTGTACAGTAAAACAGTTGTGGCATGCATGTAGATTTGCACCAAGTATTTCGCAGCTGCGCTGGCAATTAAGTAGACATTATTTCCATTGCTATGTTATTTTATTTTGCTCTTCAAATTGCGCTTTTCTGTGTTATCGTGTGAAATACTGTGACAATAATGGCGTGTGAAAAACGTAATACTAGGCTCCAAAGTAAACTCAGAAATGACAGTGAAGACGAAAGCAGTGTGTTAGCGCCGCAGAGTAATGAATTAACTAATGTTCAAAGTAGTAATTTGGTAATTGCGCATAGGGAAATGGAGCGGGCGGCAAACAATGGTGTAGACAGTGAAACAGGTAGTGAACAGGGAAGCGTTATCGATCGATTGGTCGGCAAAAGCTCGCCTCAGGAATCGGGAATGACAGAACACAATATTGCAAATACTGCAGACTCAGGTTTTGGGTTCCCACCGTTTTCTCAAATGAGTCAAGACACATTTTCCACTTGTCAAAATGTGAATGTTGCCGGTGCAACTTCACTGCCGAAAAGCACTGAGGAACATGTTTCAGACACCAGTGCATTGTTATTACAATTAATGCAACAAATGGGACAAAAGCTTGAAAAGTTAGACACAATGGAACAACATCAGAGACAAACACAGCAACAGTTAGACACAATGGAACAAAATCAGAGACAAACACAGCAAAAGCTTCAAAAGTTAGACACAGTGGAACAAAATCTTAAAAAGTTAGACTCATTGGAACAAACACTTGAACAAACACGTGAAGATTTAACTACTGAGTTACATAACATTGAATCGAAATGTCAAAAAGTCTGTAATGACGTAAAAACACAAATTTGTGAGCATTTTCAACCTATTTTTTCGCGGCATGAAAATGCATTACAGAATCACGAAGCAGCCATAAAAGAACTGCAAATTATTGTTCATGAAAATCATGAGACCTTGCAAGCTAAATTTGACTCAGTTGCATCTACCGATTCGGTTACGCAACTTGCAAAAACTCAGGAAAACTTTAAGGACACAGTAGATACTCTGAAACTTGGTTCAGAAAAACACACTGAAGAAATAAGTACACTATCGGAGAAAGTAGCCGAACTTTCGGATCAGGTCACTAACTTATCTACAAAGGTAGATGATGATCTGAATGACACAAGACCCGTAGCCTTCACTGACACAGAAGAGTATGAACAAATAAGAAAATTCAAACAAAATCAGAATCAAATTAATACACAGTACAAAAGAGAAATCCGGGAAGTACAAGATCAGCTGACACAGGTAATACAAGAATTACGTATTTCAGAGGATACTCGCGCCCCAATACGGGAAGAGGGACACAGAAATACGGAACAGCCACAAAATAATAACACAGGGCATTTCGGAAGTTATGAAAGAAATTGGCAATGTGCACCGAATTTTGATATGGAACGGCCGACACGACCTAACAATGACCGATATGCGACTCGCCGACATGATGATTTTGACTATAAGCTGTTCATTACTACACGTAAATTCAAAACATTTAAGAATTCTGGCAACGACATTCATCCACAAGCATGGCTCCATCAATTCTCTCATTGTTTTCCTCCCAACTGGTCGTTAGAACACAGATTAGAATTTATGTGTGGCTACTTGGAGAATGAACCAGCTGTAAGAATGCGATCGGTAATTCACGATTGCCACAGTGAAGGAGAGTTTTACCATGCCTTCCTCTCAGCATATTGGTCTCAGGCCACACAAGACCGAGTAAAACATAGCATCATAATGATGAAACGTTTCGAACAATCTGAATTTTCCAGTCTTATGAAATATTTTGAAGGCATGTTGCACAAGAATCAGTACCTGTCAAACCCATACAGCCCCTCAGAACTCATCCGCATTTGCTTAATCAAATTACCTGAACATTTACGGCATATTATTTTAGCAGGACGTTGCAAAGACGACATTGAAGCTTTTCAGGGACTGTTACAAGAACTGGAAATTGACACAGACAGTCGTGGGATGCGAATACAGGAAAACAATCACTACAGGTCACATCCGTCGCAATTCCGTGACGACGGAAACAATAACTGGACACGACAAGGCTACTCTCACAACACAAATCGTGACCAAAACAGACACCACCCGTACGACAACCGTTGGCAGAGTAGTAATAACTACAGGGAAAGATCACCTCTCCGTGGTAGTGACTATCACAGAGATAATCAGAGAAACAGACAATATGGGAACCAAAATAATTATTATCAAGGGAGACAGAATAACTTTAGACGCAACGGACCAGCGGGCAGTTACGATTCAGGGAGAAATTCTCCACCATGCGACCGACAAGAAAGAAACTATGGAATCTACCGACATGACGACAGACGATATGATCGTAACGACAGACCTGAATTGCATCAGAACTGGCGGGATTCAAACAGAGCAGGGCCCTCTCGTCACGGTGAATTTGTAGAAGCTAGGTCTCCTAATCCCAATAACGACGCGCGCCAACAAAGGAACAGACAATGACTCGCACCGCAGGCAGCCACCTGCGCCGGCTGGCTCAGAGAAAAATAACACAGACACTAACCTTGAGAAAAGATTTAACATTCCTTACCGACATATAAAACATGACAATTGCTTTTCAGTTGAAACTCTGCGTACTAGAAAGAGTAAAGGTTTACACCACATTTCACATGTAAAACCGTTTATTGAAAGATAATCTGCTTTTTAACTTTGTCTTTGCCATAAAACTTTTCACTTCACATTTCTAGTATGCTTTGTCAGACTTAAGAATCTGTTAACATACAACAATGTTTGAAGTTAAATATCCAGTCTAGAACCTAGGGAACATTTTTAAACAGAAATTACGATTGCATTGTTATAGTGAACAGACGACACAGTGTTGTATTTGTACGTTCTTGCTTGTTAGTTGCACGATTATGTAACGACTATAAGGCTCACATACTTAGAACATTTACCAGTACTGCTAATGAGATTTTAATGCAACATTTTGGTTTACTTGAAAATACATTCTGGGTTTAATGTACTTTCTGTGAGATACCAGACGACACAGTGGTTAGTTTAAGTGACAACTACACGATTTTATCACGACGCTACTAATGAGTGACAATATACAATGTTGCTTTTGCGGTGTTTCTGTTTTATTTCTGCACAGTTTTTCTGTTTTATTCTGCAAAGTAAAACATGTTTTAGTAGTAACTTTTGTGGTATAGCTACAATGAGATTGCCTTTTCCGTAGCACAACAATACGTTACAGCACAGTACTTTCTTCATCATGGCAATAAGCGTAATAACTAAGATATCTAAACATAAAGCATTTCACTTTTGTTTATCATGAGGTAAGTACATTGACTTCTGCAGAACTTAGCTTTCGGAGGACGATAAGTACGACACTTCCACAGAGATTATCTTACAGCAAGACGCATATTTAGCGCTACAGGACACGTATTTGAGTGATTAATTTTGTACTTAAAACATTTATTTTTAAAGATTTTTGAATTACAAAGAAAGTTTTCCGTGATACATTTCATTCCATTGCTGTAATCTGTAACACCTGAGGGTATAATTACATTAATCCTCAGGGGGGTACATGCTTACTTTGTGTACCATGTGTGTGGCTACCACAAGGAACCCTAGCTAATATGGTATTTGCTTATACAACTTTACACATCGGTACCATATTTCTCTAACACACAAATTACACAGCTATCTGATCATTTAACTGAGAAATAAACATGTTCTTTACTACATCAGTGACACATGTTTACGTAATTACACCGTTGGATAACTTCACACTTACGAAATTGTATTTTGTCTGTACTGTGTGAACTCTTCATATTTTTTCGGAACCATTGTGATACTATGAGAGCTTTGAATGATGTATTTGGTATGGATTCATGATGTTTAAAGTACGTTTGAGGCAGATGACACTTTTGACATGAGCAGAGAATTTTTTTAATTATTGGAGGAATCTACGACGATTTTGAGATTTGACTGAGGTGTTATGATGTTATTTTTACGACGACAATGTGTATTATGCTGCTGAGGTATGTTTATGATTAATAGGCTGAGGCTATATGAGTAATTTGATTATGCTTCATATTTATAATGACGAAATATTAACGAGTGTCGATGGATACGTATATGTGTAATAAGGTAAGGAGTAATGCATAGTGGGTAGGGACTCTTGACTTGTGAGACAGGATGTTGGAAACCAAGAATCGTACTTTAAGAGTTATGAAACGTGTGTAGATGCGTGAATGTATCACAATGCCGGCGAAAATTTTTTTGGACACTTATATTTATAGGATTTTGTTTCTACAGATTTGCAACGCTAGTTCTTGACCTGTGAAATATTTTTATGTGAGACTGTCACTGTAGCGGAAACTGCTGTCGTAAATATTTCCGTAAGAAAGTTAAGTGACCACCTGGACGTAATGCGTCGCGGGCACCCACTTGGGCGACAGCCGCCCGAAAAAAAAAAAAAAAAAAAGCCATTAGCCTTTCAGCGGCACAGGTAAAAAAAAAAAAAGGGGAGGCCATTGTCCGTGCTACTGACATTTCCTTGTTGAAAGCATACTGTGGAGCTCGTAATTTATGATATTTACTGAAATGCCTAATAAAATGACAAGAAATATTTTTACATCTGCACATCTGATTATGACAAGCGTCTTTCTATGAGAGTTGAGAGAATTTCTACTAACTTATGAAATGTCACATGACTACTGAATGATATTTTTATGCTTTGCTTTTCATAGTTGCTTATTTCATTTGATATCTGGTTTCCAGCTGTGTTGCAGCATTGCTTTTATAAAATGAAATGCATTTGCTAATGTGAACACTTTCTGTCAACAGCTCTATTAAATAATTATTTTATGATCCACATTCTTTAAAAAAGGAGCACTTGGAAAGGAAAGAACAATAAGAAGGAACTAGTAACAGTAACACATAATTTTCTTTTCAAGTACATGGTAATATTTCTTTTTACAATCAGTTGTTGTGGTGCACCACTTTAATTACTTAGACATTAAGATGTGATTATACATTTCCCTTATCTGCATTGTTATCTTTAGTGTACTATTTTTTCTGCTTGAGCTATGTCATGTTTAGATATAAGCTGCTGTTTGCCAGGCATAGTGCTACTGAACTTTAATTTGTGTTACTCTGCTAAGCCAGATTTATTTTTTGTTTGCTGCGCATTGCCTCATATTAGTTGTAATGTTGAATTGCTTGGTAATTTAGGTTTACTGTAGCTTGCTTTGCGATTTTCCATTTTTTTCATTGCTGTTTGTGTTAATTGTTTTGTGCTGCTGCATTGCTTCGTCCCTTAGTTTAGCATCTGAGCTCAGTAGATTTAAGTTAGCTTAAGAGAGGGTAGCCTATAATAGAATGAGTTGCGATGAATTTGAAGAAATGCACTGAGAGGCTATACGAGAAAAGTTCAGAAAGCAGGTATAGATAGGACTTTTGGAAATAATGAAGAACGAAGGGAGATCTCCGAGAAGTAAAGAAAGTTTTGTTTGCAAAATACTGCAGTAAAACAAACCCTGTCCTTTCCTTGTATTATTCCGCTATATGTTTGTGTACCCTTGGGTATTTATGTTTTTGCTGTAGTTATATGTTTATCTGATAAGACTTATATTGTAGAATTTTTCTAATACTAAGCTACATTCACTATGATGAGGAATACTGTTATCCTCGAATATAATTGGCATTAATAATATGTTATTTACTTTGTAAAGATGTTAGACATTATTTATTCTGTTTTGTGTTAATGCTCATGTGTGAAGTTGATGTTTCGAAAGTTATTCCGATCTTTTATGTATGTACTCATGTCATAATTCCTGTAAATTGATGTATATGTTTATTTCTATTCTTTTGTAAAGCCCCTATTATCTACAAATGTTATCTGTATTATTATGTTCAATGATGTTTTCTGTATCTTTGTAATTGTATTCTCATGTTATAAAATTGTAATCGACACCAGTTCATCTTATTATTAACTTGTAAGTAACATTTCACTGCACACGTTTCTGTTGGTCATAGTATATGGACAATATGTGAGAAGTAGGGACTGATAGTGTTTGCACATGTGTTAATGATTCAGCAAGGGACTGGATAACAGCATTGCTCGATCTAAGGACAATTCCAGAAACTTTGTGAGTGCACAAGTGGTGGTTTATGGACTTGCTATATTGTCCACAAGACTCTTCGATGGTGATTGTGCACCTGCACATTTGCAACAGATGGCTGCTGGCCGTCTCTACCAGGACTACAGTGGGTCTGCATCTTTGATGGCCCACCAATTGCTACAAGGACTGCAGTGGGTCTGCACCTCTGGTGGCCCACCAGTACCGTAATTTCTACCAGGACTACAGTGGGTCTGCTCTGTGATGACCTAACTACCAATATTCTTCAAAACTTCGACTGACTCTGCTGTGGGTTTACTCTGTTGTGGCCCGTTACCTGTCTGCATGTCGAGTCAGCACTGTCTTTCCGTTGGAAGGACAACACTACTTCTTCAAGACTGCATGGAAATCCACTACGTCTGTGTACATTGTCTTTTACTGCTCAGACTTTGAGAAAAACACTGCAATTTTACTGTGACGAATGATGAGGACTGTCTTTATGGACTGTGAGAAAATTTTAGCTTTTGACCAACATTGTATCAATAAGTGTGTGCCTTTGATTTCTTTGTTATTGTAATTATGAAAAAATTTTTCAAATCTGTATTGGCCACTGCCCAAAAAAATTTGTAAAATTTTTTGTGGGGAGCATGGGGGCTATGTAAGTAGGCTGTTTAGTTTTTTTTTATTGGTAACGCCACCTGTGTGTAGTCTGTGGCTAGTTTGCATTGTTGTCTGCCATTGTAGTGTTGGGCAGCGGCAGCTGGATGTGAACAGCACGTAGCGTTGCGCAGTTGGAGGTGAGCCGCCAGCAGTGGTGGATGTGGGGAGAGAGATGGCGGAGATTTCTAATTTGTCATGAACTGCTATATTTATATATGATGATATCAAGGTAAATACATTGTTTGTTCTCTATTAATATCTTTCATTTGCTAACTATCCCTATCAGTAGTTAGTGCCTTCCATAGTTTGAATCTTTTATTTAGCTGGCAGTAGTGGCGCTCGCTGTATTGCAGTAGCTTGAGCAGCGAAGATTTTTGTGAGGTAAGTGATTTGTGAAAGGTATAGTTTAATGTTAGTCAGGGCCATTCTTTTGTAGGGAATTTTGAAAGTCAGATTGCGTTGCGCTAAAAAAAATATTGTGTATCAGTTTAAGGACAGTCGTGTATAATTGTTCAAAGGGGACGTTTCAACCTCCATTGCAGCGGAAGGCGATACTGAACGTGTCTGACCTTGCCTACCTCTCACATGTGGCAACCAGGAGTTCCAACAATGTAACTACTACGGCGTGTTTGTTGCACATAAGCTAACAGAATATCATAAGATTAAATTTTAGAGCGAGAAATTATGATCATACAAAAATTATGATCATTCTTTATTGAACAGCTCTCATAGTTAGCATGTTCATTAGCGTCCTTAGTAGATATCAACATACACACCTCGTGGTTTGAACCATGTCTATTCTCATAAACGAAACAGCTGCGACGATTTCCCAGGATTTCATTCTCAAAAAGCTATGCCTCCGCAATATCCTTTCTTCCAGGAGTGCTAGTCCTGCAAGGTTCGCAGGAGAGCTTCTGTAAAGTTTGGAAGGTAGGAGACAAGGTACTGGCGGAAGTGAAGCTGTGAATAGGGGTCGTGAGGCGTGCTTGGGTAGCGAAAAGCCAAGGTCCCGAGTTTGAATCTCGGTCCGGCACACAATTTTAATCTTTCAGGAAGTTTCAAGATGTACTATTATTTTAATTCAGTGTATCTGCCTATTTCAACACAAAAGTGTGGCTCGTTTCTGAAAAAAAGAAATCAAAGAATCAGCTACCTTGTCCCGTATAGAAATACAGCAATCTTTTTGAAAAAATTTTGTAATGAAACACGAAAATTTGACACTAAAAATATTCACTTTACTCTTTCCACGTACGGTGGTCAATTAATGGCGAGTTTAGTGTATGTAAAAGCTAAGTTACTACTGCCCATGACATTTTCTTGAGAAGTAAACCAAGATGCTTAATAGATAGCATATGTTTCTATGAAAATGGAAGGCATCGGAAAAATTTCATGGGAGTGTTTCCCTCTCCACTCTCACTGCCGTCTCCATAAGGTGAAAAAAGCTGAAGTGTTCCTGACCTGCGAGCCTGTTAGCTAGTCAGTTATTTGCGTGATCCGTGGATCGTAGTTGCAATGCTTACTGTGGTACGAGTCAGTTCTACAAGTTTAGACTGAAAATGGGAAACGCTGAAAGTACGGAAATACAAGTAAACAGGAAAAAATCATGACAGGTCCACATTAAAAACCATTTTATTCGAAAGAATACAAATTTTGAGTGTTGCGCGTCATTTTTAACGTCTGACAGAAAAAGTGTTGCAAAAGTGTAATAAGTTTCAGATTTGAAAAAAAAAAATCTATAAAAATGAAAGGTTAGGGAAAGTGTAAGTGCTGTGCTTCACTTCCATTGAATCACCGAGGTGCACAGTATCACTTCACTTATTACTGAGCAGTAACACAACATACAGTGTTGACATGACTGACACAAAAAAATAAAATTTCCTGTACCTCATTTCAAGAAAATCGACAATGGCTTACAGGTCTTTCCTATTTTCGGCATTTAATTTATTGGTCATGAAAGGCGAGGATTATATCTTAGGATGTCAAGTTCACACAGTCTGAACCACAAAATTTTGCATTATTTTATTTTATTTTTTTGTGCTTCAGAATACGCAGTTCAGTTATTCTTACGTCATGCTGCGGTGGTTCTTTCTGACCAACAGCTGCCTCTTCGTTACCTACGGCTTTTCTTGTAGTCTTAGCTCAGTATTTTTCTTCGTATTTCTAATCTTGTCTTTCGTTTCCATCGTAAAGCGGTGGGCACCTTTGTACTGTTGCCTTTGGCTTGTAGGAAAGCGAGCGAGATATAAGCCACGTTATAACATGTTTACCACTGTGGTCCGACTCGCTCGGCACATTCTGGGTTCCTCACGTTGAAGACGAAGGAAATTAATAGCTGCTAAATCTAGTGGAGGTACTTTGAAGTACAAGGTGGTTTCTCTGACACTCCCGACTTGTCTGAAGTTATTAGCCATGGCACACACATCGGTTTACAGGAAAAAACGCCAAAAATATACAGTTCTGGCACTTTCGGCCTTTCCAATTCCCAGTGTACAATTTAGTATACTGTATAAGAAAAAATATAGAATCACGCTGGCAATTAACATGATTTGTTACGCAACGTTTTTTTCATGCACACAATTTTTTATGCTTAAGTGTGATCCCCCCCTCACACACACACACACACACACACACACACACACACACACCACACTACCATACATTCAGAAGCGTGGCGAAGAAGGAGCAAAGGTGCTGCGCGTATCAGACCTTGTGTCACAGTTGTGGAATGATGATAAATATGTAATACACAATGAGAGATATTGGGGAGAGGTCGACGTTCTGATTCATCCGAAACCTGTTTCACTGAGTTCAGGTCAAGCTCTGGGGCGAACGGTCCATTTCAGGAATGTTATTGTCCGCAAACAAACCATTGCATACCGGAGTACATAAATATACGGTCGCTTTTTGTGACACATTCAGCGCAAACGAATATAAAAAAAAACCGAACGTTGAATATATATCTTTCGAAAACGTTCATTCCAGGCTCGAATAATATGGAGTTTCTGCTCTTTGTGCAGCGTTTAACAAAGTCGCAATAGCAGAGATTCGGAAGAACCAATGACTAGTCTTACTTTTATAATTTTATTTTTATTTTAGGGCCGGCCGGGATGGCAGAGCGGTTCTACGTATTAAATAGTTGTTGCTATTGGGCAGCAAAATAACTGATGCTGGCTGAAGTACAGAGGATATAAATAGCAGACTCGCAAAAGCAAGAAAAATATTTCTGCTGAAGATAGATTTGTTAACCTTTACTGCACATTTGAATGAATCGGTGAGTGGGGAAAAAGGGTCATGTCCACTTTTTCCTAAAATTATATTTGTTGGAGGTACCTGGTCTTTGTACTTTCTGACAGCGTTTCGTGTAGCAAGTCGTTGTGTCCCAACATCAAAAATTAAAGAAGAGGCCATGTCCGGAGCTGAGCCATTAGTAAAGTTTCAGATAACAACGAACAGCCGTTTCATTTTCTATAACGATCCTCATGGAACTGCATTTCACTGATGAACTCACTTCTTTCCAATTTACGCTACTCAAAGAAGTATGTAAGGCAGATCTTCAAGACAAAAGAGAATATTGTGAACCTCTCCCAATGAACAAGAAGAAAATACTCGATGTAAATAAGCCGGCCGTTGTAGCCGAGCGGTTCTAGGCGCTTCAGTCCGGAACGGCGAGACTGCTACGGTCGCTGGTTCGAATCATGCTTCGGGCATGGATGTGTGTGATGTCCTTCAGTTAGTTAGGTTTAAGGAGTTCTAAGTTCTAGGGGACTGATGACCTCAGAAGTTAAGTCTCGCAGTGCTCAGAGCCATATGAACCATTTTCGATGTAAATAAAATTCTACTGTACATATCTAAAGAGCAGAAATCATTTTATAACAATATCTGCCAGTGCCCGGTAAGGATGGACAAGATAAATATGATTGGAGCATACCTACTATTGTCTTCGTTGCTATACTTTGATTGTGGTTGTATTTTGGGAAGATTATGAGTAAACATGCATGTTCATAACATGCTCTCTTATTGCTAACATGAATATGAATAATATAAACTTACATACTAAAATCCTTCCATTGCAAACAGAGCCGTAGTTGCCTCACCAGCATCTTCATGTTCGAAAAAGGATCATATTCAATACATTCAAACTGGATTACTGACCACACTCGATGGCTAAAATACACTCCCGGGAAGAAAATTAGTACACCTGGAAAGACTTTGATCCGATCAGGCAATATGCCATCTGGGTATAGTAGATGTACTGATAATGGTTTCAACGTCGTCCGTACCGAGCGAGGTGGCGCAGTGGTTAGACACTGGACTCGCATTCGGGAGGACGACGGTTCAATCCCGCGTCCGGCCAATCTGATTTAGGTTTTCCGTGATTTCCCTAACTCACTCCAGGCAAATGCCGGGATGGTTCCTCTGAAAGGGCACGGCCGACTTCCTTCCCCATCCTTCCCTAATCCGATGAGACCGATGACCATGCTGTCTGGTCTCCTTCCCCAACCCAACCAACCAATCAACGGCGTCCGCCAACATATAGCGTAATGTCACAGCTATCACAGCGCTGTCTATGTCTACCCTTTAATAGGGAATGCTCAGAGCCAGAAGGTTCAGTCTGCTACAAACGTGTGAAGCAACCATGCCACAGAGACGCACTCGTGCTTCCTACAGCCAACTGAGCCTGTTTGAAAGGGAACAAATTGTGGCCTTCCGAATGGTGGAATGGCCCCTTGGGAGAATTGCCACACTAGTTGGACTTGCTGCGTCAGTTGTGCGACGATGGTCGCAGCAGTGGTCACGTGAACATTCTCACACCCGTAGACGAGATTCTGGACGTCCACGCAGCACAGACGCCCGCCGGGATCGTCTCATTGTAATGGAGGCAGTGGCAGTTCGTACAGCTACCACAGCATAGATAAGAGGGCTTGTGAGTCCAGACGTGTCAACACGAACTGTTGCGAACCGACTATTAGTAATGAGACTACTGGCACGCACACCTCTAGCCTTTCTTCCACTCACATCACAGAGTCGACGTGACCTGCGCTGTCAAGTAGAATACATTCGTCCAAGACACACACACTCGAGGTGACTGGGTCTTTGTGTTGTCCTCATCATTTCATCACAATTCTGAATGTGGCGAGTTTGAACAGAGCAAAGGTTGGGAATTTGTACGGGCACTGATAAGTGCGCAGTTGAACGCCTCACAAAGCGAACATCATCATCATCATCATCATCATCATCCAAGACACACAGGCCCCACCCAAGGCCTTACGGTCTAAGGGGCGATAAGCGACAACTCTCGTTCACGTTTGGTGCTTCTGACGGGGACACTAACCAACGCTCGGTACCTGCAGAACGTTATTAGACCCGTTCTTTTGCCGTTCTTGCGGCAGGAAGCTGATGTGTTGTTCCAACAGGATAGTGTTCACCCAAACACTGCCCGTGAAACTCAACGTGCTCCGCAAGACATGCAGCAGTTATTTGGCCAGCACGATTTCTGGATTTGTCTCCAATCGAGCATGTCCAGGATATGATAGGACCTAGAAGTGACTCGTACGAATGACTCGTTCGCTTCTTCAACCAACAACCCTTAAAGAACTCCGTGAACAGGTCGAGCATGCGTGGCGTAACATACACCAGGACGGTATTCGCTGGCAGTACGAACGACTGTATGCCAGAGTCAGCGCCTGCTTTGCCGCTCGTGGAAGGTACGTCACGAACTAATATGGGTGTTACAGGTGGGTCGACATCTGGTATCTCAAAATGACTTCGGCTATTGATCTGTAAATGTAATCATTGCATATGCTCCATATGCATCGTTGCTGTGATCCATATGGACTGTCGCAACAATAAATCTTGAGTAAATAATTTAATTATTGTGAACTTCTATTGGTGTGTACCAATTACTTCCGGCAGTGCAAGTTGTAATGGTGTACGAGGCGTGTTTTTTTTTTTTTTTCTTTTTTTTTTTTTAAGCAAGTACCGTTTCGAAATTGAAAAAGACATGCTAAGATATCTCAATAATTTTATTTTTACATGGAAGCCTGTACCTTAATCTACGCACTGACGCCATTACAGTCTGATTCTTCCTTGTTTACGTTGTGGATTGAGTGTTTAAGATGCCTCAGATAATCGTGAGTTCAAATGGTTCAAATGACTCTGAGCACTATGCGACTTAACTTCTGAGGTCATCAGTCGCCTAGAACTTAGAACTAATTAAACCTAACTACCTAAAGACATCACACACATCCATGCCCGAGGCAGGATTCGAACCTGCGACCGTAGCGGTCGCTCGGCTCCAGACTGTAGCGCCTAGAACCGCACGGCCACTTCGGCCGGCGACAATCGTGAGTCCCGCCGACTGTGAAGTAAGGACTGTTACAAGATTCCTTAGTGCTAAAGGCCTAAAAGCGATCGATATTCATCGTGAGATCTGTGCAGTTTACGGAGAAAACATTATGGTAAGAAAGTGGGTGAGAGCATTTAAAGATGGCCGCACAAATGTGCATGATGAACAACGGTGTGGGCGTCCTTCGGTCTTTAATCAAAGTTTGGTGCAGGAAGTGGACAATAAGATGAGAGAAAACACACGCTTTACTATTTACTCCTTGTGGGATGACTTTCCTAATGTTTCTCGTGTGTTTTGTATGGCATTGTGACCGAGCACTTGAATTACCGAAAATTGTGCGCACGTTGGGTACCGAAAATGTTGACGGATGTCCACAAAACCATACGTTTAGACAGTGCATTGACTTTCCTTGAGCGGTACCACAATGACGGTGACGATTTCTTAAGCCAAATTGTTACGGTCAATGAAACGTGGGTGGCCTACGTCACACCAGAATCAAAGCAACAGTCCATGGACGTTGAGCAAGGACATCGTTTTGCTGCAAGACAATGCCCGTCCAGATGTGGCGAATCACACCAAAGATCTCATCACATCTTTTCGATGGGAAACTCTAGATCATCCTCCGTACAGCCTCGATCTTGCGCCCAGTGACTACCATCAGTTCCTGCACTTGAAGGAACACCTGGACCGTCAGCGTCTTTAAGACGATGATGAAGTCAAAACAGTGGTGATGCAGTGCTAAACAAGTCAGGCAGCAGACTTCTATGAGGAGGGTATTCAAAAACTGGTACAACGTTATGACAAGTGCCTCAATGTTGACGGAAATTATGTAGAAAAGTAGATTAAGGTACAGGCTTTCATGTAAAAATAAAATTATTGAGATATCTTAGCACGTTTTTTTTTTTATTTCAAAACGGTACTTACTTAAAAAACACGCCTCCTATATTGTTCACTCTGAGGTCAACTACTTTGTGTCTCCCGAAAAATTTACTTTCTGAGACGCGATTCTTCACCGACACACCGATAAAAAAAAAAAAAAAAAAGAAATTAAAGTGTGTGTGAAATCTTATGGAACTTAACTGCTAAGGTCATCAGTCCCTAAGCTTACACACTACTTAACCTAATTTTTTTCCTAAGGACAAACACACACACACCCATGCCCGAGGGAGGACTCGAACCTCCGCCGGGACCAGCCGCACGGGGTTGGGACACTTGTGAGGAGCGACAGTTGTGAGGAGACCCGGCCGAACAGACAGCAGGCGGTCTACAGGGACACCAAACAAGTAGCGTACCGCAGTTCGGTACTTCTATGGACACGGTTACCAGTATATAGTGGAATATACTTACAATGAAGGTATAAGTTATTGGCGGTGCGTAAACTTAAACAAGAAGTGTAAAGGAAGACTATACACCAGAAACAACTTAATTTTAGACGAAGGCAGCCATACGCGTATTCCGGGCGTCGCAGCTAATGAAGTGCGAAAACAAGTGGCAAACGCCAAAAGGCGTGCAAAAGAAACGGACACTTTAATTTCTTCTGTTTACGCCGAAGAAGTAGGGCCGCTGTTCAATCAAGGATACGACATCGTCACGTCACTGCCGTCACACAGGAGTGCAAAACGATCGCTGCAACGCATCAGGCAAAAAAGCATGGGATCCACACAAGATCCGACCGATGCTGCAGGAATATTTCTGCAAGAACATCATTTGCTAATGAATGATGGGAGCAAATTTTTACTTGCAGATGACGACAGAGGACCAAATGATAGGATACTGGTGTTCGCCAGCGAAAGGGGAAAATCCTGTTTAACAGACTGCAATTCGTTCTTTATCGATGGGGAACATTCAAAAACTCCAGCAAGCAGTTTGGACAGTTATTTATTGTTCATGCCGATATTTCTAGTTCTGAGGAGGAAACAAACACAGTTGCAACCGTGTACGCCTTGCTACCCAATAAAAAGCGAGAAACGTAAGATCTTTTTTACAGCTGTTAAGAGAAACGTACATGGATGGAATCCTATAGCTATCATGATGGATTTTGAAGATGCAATCATCTAATCAGTAACACATTTGTTTCCTGCTGCAAAGATTAATGGTTGCAACTACCATTTAATCGGTGCTTGTGGAGGCAAGTGCATAATTGCGATCCAAATATTTGCAAGTCTTTTATGAAAGTATTTTTCTGGATTGTAGCGTTGTACGGGTGTGAAAGTTGGACAGTATACAGTCCAGACAAGATGAGAAAGGAAGTCTTTGAAATGAGGTGCTACAGAAGACAGTTGAAAAGTAGAGGGATAAATCGAATAACTAAGGAACGGGTACCTATTCGAAGTGGGGGGGGGGGGGGGGAAGAAATTTATCGCACAACATGATTAAGAGAAGGGCTCGATTGATACCATGGATCCTTCAAACAACTGCCAGTCTGACAGTGGAGCGAAGTAGGAATATGGAAAGGGTGGGGGTACTGTAGTAAAAGTCCAAATCTTGAGTACAGGATGGACTAGCGTGGAAAAGCCGGCCGATGTGGCCGAGCGGTTCTAGGCGCTTCAGTCTGGAACCACGAGACCGCTACGGTCGCAGGTTCGAATCCTGCCTCGGGCATGGATGCGTGGGATGTCCTTAGGTTAGTTAGGTTTAAGTAGTTCTAAGTTCTAGGGGACTGATGACCTCAGATGTTAAGTCCCATAGTGCTCAGAGCCATTTGAACCATTTTGAACTAGCATGGAAAGATGCATAAGACTGTTCTTCGGACTGAAGACCACAGCTGCAACACTACATTTCCTAATGCGGTTCCACTGTGTTGAGTAGCTGTGGCCGGACTCGACACGCTTCGGAAGAAACTGGGAAGAGGAGGCGGCGGGAGTGAAGTACGCGGAAGGCGGCAGCTGTTTCGCATGAAGTGTGCGCTATTCTGGCCGGACAAGAGCGGCGGCACGCGGCCAAATGGCCGCCGCCCACTTTGGCACCAGCGGCCGTCCTGGGCTGGTGTGACCGTCACACAGTCGGCGGCGCACGGCGACCTTCAGACACTTGTCGGACCCTCTAGTAGCTGCGCACGCTAGGGCCGCGAGCGGGAGGTTGGTCCGCGGGCGTAATAGCCTGGCGTTTGGCAATTTTCCCGTAACCGCTACGGACGTGAGAGCTCGTCGCCTGGGGTATCGATGCTAATAAACTGTACGAACTAGATTTCCCACCACCTTAGCTGCTGTCATGGAGTGTCGACTTGCAGTCTGATTTTACACACAAAGTATGATCAATGTACTCAGACAATAATTAGTGGATGTTAATATGGGGTATGTTAATTCTTCGCCTGTATCCACATCTGCATATACCTACTACGCCAACGGCGGTACGGTACGTGGGGGAGGGTACTCTGTCCCACAACTGGTCACTTTCTTTGCTGTTCCACTCGTATAAGTGCGAGGGGAAAACGACTGTCCATATGCCTCCGTGCAAGCCCTAATTTCTCTCATCTTACCTTTGTGGCCCTTACGCGAAATGCATGTTTGCGCCAGTAGAATCGTTCTGCAGTCAGCTTCAAATGCCGGTTCTTTATATTTTCTCAATATTGTTCCTCCAAAAGAACGTCGCCTTCCCTATAGGCATTCCAAATTGAGGTCCTAAGCATCCCTGTAATACTTGCGTGTTGTTTGAATCTTATGGTCACAAAACTAGCAGCCCACCTTTTATCTGCTTTAATGTCTTTCTTTAATCCGACATGTCGTGGATTCCAAACACCCGAGCAGTACTTAAGAACAGGTCGCACTAGTGTCCTATTTCGGTCTCCTTTTACAGATGAATCACACTTTCCTAAAATGCTTCCAATAAACCCAACTCGACTACTCGTCTTCCCTACCACAGTCCTCGCATTTCCTATCGCTTTGCAACATTACGACCAGATATTTAAACGACATGACTGTATCAAGCCGGACACTACTAATGCTGTATCCGAACCTTAAGGTTTGTTTTTTCTTTTTCTTTGCTTTTTTTTACACCCATCCTCAGTGACTTAAATTTTTCTGTGAAATGGAAGCAAGTCTCCACTCAGGCCCTGGTGCCACCACATGCCCTATTCCCAGACTACCAGGATGGTATATAGGTCACTGCAACAGCATCGTACAGCCAGTCCTATGCCTGCCTTTGCTCGTACTTGTGACTAGTAACCGCAGGTACTAGAAACCCAATGAAACTTAGCATACTGTCTCACAGATCTCGGATGTGAATTGGAGTGCCCTGTACTATTGTACTTGCTGTGGATAATGAAGTGCTATTGTGAACGAGTATCGTTGCGAATAAATCATTTAGCTGGCCGTAGTGGCCGTGCGGTTCTAGGCGCTACTGTCTGGAACCGAGCGACCGCTACGGTCGCAGGTTCGATTCCTGCCTCGGGCATGGATGTGTGTGAAGTCCTTAGGTTAGTTAGGTTTAATTAGTTCTAAGTTCTAGGCGACTGATGACCTCAGAAGTTAAGTCGCATAGTGCTCAGAGCCAATAAATCATTTAAGTATTTTGGATGTTATTGTGTTATTCTGATTTAACATAGTAATTACAGACAACTGCATCATGTGGGAAAAGTCTGATGTCACTATTAACATTGTCCACAAGGTCATTAATATACAACATGACTTACTAGTGTCCAAACACACCTCCCTGGAATACATCAAAAGTTAAACCTACATCTGTCAACGTCTACATACATACTGCAACAAGCCACTGTATGTTGCAGGGCAGAGGGTACAACATGCCACTACTAGTTGCCATTCATCTAACCAACTAGAAATTTTGACAAGTTATATTGTGTACCCCTACAGTCACTCAACTTCGACACTTTTCCGTACACCGCAGCATCGTCAGCAAACCTGCTCAGATTACTGCGTACAATACCTGCCAGATCATTTACGTATATAGAAAGTAATAGCGGTCCTGTCATACTTCACTGGGGCACTCTGACGATACACCTGTCTGTGATGAACTCTCGCTGTCAACGACAACATATTGGGTTCTGTTACTTTAAGAAGTCTTCAATGGGGCACCGTGTCAAATGCTTTCCGGAAATCTAGTACTATGGAATCTGCCTGTTGCCCTTCATCCACAGTTCACAGTATATCACGTGGGAAAAGTTTCGTACGATCGATGCTTTCTAAGACAGTGCCGATTGGCGGACGTAAGCTCTTCGGTCTCTAGGAAATTTATTATATTCGAACTCAGAATAATGGCTCGAACTCTGCTGAGGGCACTTCGAATGAGGCATCTGAGTCTCTGTCGAGGAATGGCACCCAATTCATCTTCAAGAGTAGAAACCATTGAAAGTAGTGATGTTGGACGACGGGGTTTGGAGAGACGTCGACGTCCTAAATCATGCCAAAGGTGTTCCATCGAGTTCAGATCGAGACTCTGGGTAGGGCCGGACCATTTCAGGAATGTTATAGTCCGCAAACAAACGACTGTCTCACAGATGCTGTTTTATGACAGGGTACATTGTCATACTGATGTCATCATAATTTTTAAGCTGTTCCTCTAGTGCAAGCAGTACACAGTGTTGTAAAATATACTCATATCCGTCCGCATTCAGCATTTTCTTAAGTGAAATAAAGAGACCACACCCAAACCTCGAGAAACACGCCGTACCTTAACACCAGCTCCCGTGTACATCATTGCTGGCACTAGCCTTGACGGCAGGCAGCGTTCTCCTGGCAATCGCCAAACCAAAACCCCTCCATCGAATTGCTATAGGGTATAGCTTCACTCATCGCTCTAAATCACTCGTTTCTTAGGCATCCACTGTGCAGTGCCTCCACTCTTTACAACACATCAAGCGTCACTTATCATTCACTACAGAAATGTGTCGCGTATGAGGAGATACTTGGCCACTGCACACCATTCTTTTTTAACTCCCTACGCTAAGACATCGTGCTAGCTGGCCTGCTGGTGGCACTTTCTAACTCATCAGTGTTTCGTTTACAGCCACCCTCCGCAGTGCTAGGTGGCCCCTGTCCTTCAGTAAACGATATCTGTCTAGTCTTGGTTTATCTGTGTCGCTTCTGCTTGTACGCAGTACTTGTCCCGACAGCGTATCAACTTCGTACCTTAAAGGTCAGCTGACATCTACTTTAAACAAGAATATAGATCCGAAAAGACAAAGTAATGAAAGTATAAGGCTAATAAAACAAAACAGAGAACAGTGCAAAATAAAAGCTGATAAGTAACAAAATTAAACACATTTTTGACTTACCGACTGCTTATACGAGGCTGAGTCAAATGAAAACCTTAAATTTGTAATAACAAATCGAAATTTCGCGCCATTATCTCGTAAGTTGGTAATAGTGCTACAAACAGCGTGCAGAATGGCCTGTAGGTGGCAGCATAGTGCAGATGCACACATACCATCGCAGTATCAGTATGAAGATGTCTGCCCCACTTGCGACTTGCACCAGAGAAGAACAGCGTTCTGTTATTCGTTTTATGCGTAGTGGAAGTGTGGAACCTATTGAAATTCATCTACGAATAAAGGTTCAGTACTGTGATGCATGTTTGTCACAGCAGCAAGTACACGAATCGAGTAGGAAGTGCGCAAATGCTATCACTGCAGTGAAGATGTTCCTTGTCCAGGTCAGGCGCAACGAGTTGTGACTCCACAGAACATTGCAGCAGTTGAAGCCACAGTGAAGGAAAACCGCCGAGTGACACTGAATGACATTGCAGCAAGTTTACAGATTAGTGATGGGTCAGCACACCACATTGTGCATGATGTGCTCCAGTTTCACAAAGTGTCTGCAAGATGGGTGCCACGGCAGCTGACTCCTGAAATGAGAGAACGACGTGTTGATGCTTGTGAAGAACTTCTTCGGCGCTTTGAACGAGAAGATGATGGCTTCCTTGCAAGAATCGTTACTGGGAACGAAACCTGGGTTCACTTCCACCAACCGGAAACGAAGAGAGCGAGAAAGGAATGGCGCCATTCTTCATCACCAAAACCAAAGAAGTTTCAAACAGAACCATCAGCAGGGAAGGTTATGCCGACTCTCTTTTGGGAAGAAAAAGGAATCATTTTGGAGCATTACATGCCTAGAGGGACTACTGCCACCAGTGCATCATACACAGATCTCCTAAAAAATCATCTTCAGCTTGCAGTGAAATCAAAGCGACGTGGATTGCTGTCAGCAGGTGACCTTTTGCAACATGACAATGCAGGGCCCCACACTGCCCGTACAACAGTTGCAACAATCACAGACCTGCATTTTGAGTGTCTTCCTCACCCACCATACTGACCAGACCTTGTCCCAAGTGATTTCCATATGTTTGAACCACTCAGAGACGCAAAGGGTGGAAAGAAGTTCCGTTCTGATGAAAAGGTACGCCACGAGGTGCATGAGTGGTTCTGCGGACTGCCAAAAGAATTTTTTTCTGAAGGAATTTATGCACTTTGTAAGCGCTGGAGGACTTGCATTGAGCGTGGGGGAGATTATGTTGAAAAGTGATACAGCTTTTTACCACCTCTGCACAATAAATAATATTTAAAAAAATATTTAAGGTTTTCATTTGACTCACCCTCGTAATTAAACATTCCGTTTTTAACACGTTATAACACGGAACTAGTTACCATACGAGTACCAAACTTGCTAGTGTTAATGTACAGAGTATGGGGTGCATGATTTTCATGTGTCACAGCGCCATCGTCCAGTTCCAACTATGGCCACCAGGTGCCGTGATCATTCATCGTAACTCATAGTCTCTCATAGCTGATCAGTCGCAGTGCACTTGTTGACGTGTCAACATGAGCTTGGACAATAGGAGCAGGGCATTATTGGTGAAGCTGTATTATCAAAACAACAATAATGCTGCAGCCGCACTTCGAGAATATCGCCGGCTGAAAGGATTACGAAATGGACCTTTTTCTCCACCTACTGTGCGTAGTACGATGAAGTAGTAGTTCGAATCACCTGGAGAACAGGGCGTCGCTCCGGGAAGAGGCCGACGACCGGGTGCACCACAGATGGTTGATGAAATTGCTGTTACTATGACAGACAACGTTGCGGGCAATTCCCGATCATCAGGCAGTGCGCGTTCTGTGTCACGACAGTTGAACATCCCGTGGTCCACTGTACGGAAGGTGCTTCGAACCATTCTCAAATAGTATCTGTACAAGATCGATATCGTACAGCCGCTGGCACTACAGGACGCACAACGACGTGTTGACTTCGCTCTCCACTTTCTTGCAAAGACGAAGTTGACGAGGGCTGCCCCTGGAGCATTTTTTGCACAGAAGCAGCTCATTTTTCTGTGACGGGTGAATGAACACACAGAATTGCCCAGTGTGGGGATCTTGATCTACAGTCACTGTGCATGAAGTTCCTCCATATGGTGAACGCGTCACCTTACGGTGTGGCTATTACGGCTACGTTCACCACTGGCCCATTCCTTTTCCAAGAGGTTGGCGCTCAAGGACCAAAGACGTGCAGTGTGACTGGCCAGCGTTACTGGAATTGGTTCGCCAGCATTTCATACCCGCCATACTGGAGAGTGACATATTGAACTCAACAGTTTTCGTACGAAATGGGCTCCTACCGCACATCACTTGCGAAGTTCACCTGCTTCTCCGAAACACATTTCGAAACGACCGAATTATCAGTCGGCACGATCACCTGATCTGCCTCCCCGTGATTTCTGCTTGTGGGGCTATCTGAAGGACGGGGTTTGCCAGGAGAATATTCACGTATGTGCTGACGTGAAGCGCAGCATATCGTGAGAGATAGCCAGCATACCTACGGACATGCTTCGTTATGCTGTGCAGAATGCAATCCTGCGCTTTCAGACTCTCCTGGACACTGATGGGCGCCATATTGAGCCCCTTTTGTAGCAGTAATGGTACCGGTATGTAATGGTATGGTGTACCGAAGCAGCACGTTAAAAGTGTTTCAGCTGAACTGATTCTGCATTACCTCTCTTCGCCATGTCATTGACATTAATCCTATCAAGTTTGGTACTCGACCGGTAATTATTGTCCGTGTTATAACGTGTTAAATAGGGAAAGTGAAATTATAACCACCCGGTACATGGTTGGAATTCCGTCTAAAGTTACATTAAGAAGTATCATTTGTTTACTGGTGGTTAGTTTAGGACCTTACGTCCATTTTCAAACCATCCTATAAGAACAAAGTTACAGCAGATGTTGCAATAATTATACAAATGAGGCATTAGTTCCTGTTATATAAAATATTAATACCATCTTCGTAAGTGATTACAATACTGTCAAATATGCATGCTTGGCAATCCGGAATGGCAATACAGGCAGTTCAAAACGCTATAAACAAACTATACTGAACAGTACAGGGATAACTGATGTTCGAAGACACCAGCAGATAGAAGCGCCACAGGCCGCTAGTAGCGATGCGTGAAAAGGACGAAATTCTTCATTACCTAATCAAATCTTCTTCTACTGTAATGATAACATTACAATTACACAATGACGATTAAAATTAATGAAAACCAATTTTTTGGTCTTAATCAGCTATAACTCTATTAAAGTCTAAGTAATAACGAATCATGTGAAACTACAGCTCCACATTCGGTGAAATTTGCAAATTGCAAATCCAGAATATAGTGAAAATTGCCAACTAGTGAAGCAATTTTAAACATTACAGTACAGAATTGAATAAAGTACGAATGTCTCCATAACCTCAAAAAGGCCCGGTACCATCATATTGATGTAACATGTAATCAAATAGCTCTGAGCACTAAGGGACTTAACATCTAAGGTTATCAGTCTCCTATAACTTAGAACTACTTAAACCTAACTAACCTACGGACATCACACACATCCATGCCCGAGTCAGGATTCGAACCTGCGACTGTAGCAGTCGTGCGGTTCCAGTCTGAAGCGCCTAGAACAGCTCGGCCACCGCGGCCAGCTAACATGTAATCATTTTATTTTATTTTCTATTGTAAATTTGAGAATTGTTTCGCGTATTGGCAATTTTCATTGTATCGTGGTTACGTAATTTTCAATTAACGCCATTTGTGACACTATACTTTCACATGCTTCGTTATTATTGTGTTATCGTACAGAGATCGCGTCGCCACACCAAATATGGCAACATGAATCGGCATCACAGACATGAGCGAGGGCTCGCCGCAATCTACAACAACCAATGGGAGGCGCCCTCGAAGACCATACCTCCCCTCTCAGCATAGCAACGCCCTCACGCTGAGGTCAATATAGCGACGAGCTAGCGAAAGCTCTGCACAATTCGAGACCTCAGTTACAGCAGTCAGCATTATCGTCTAGCACCAATGAATAGTTGAAGGTTCACATAAAAATGTAAATGTGTGACTAGGGCCTCCTGTCGGGTAGACTGCTCGCCGGGTGCAAGTATTTCGATCTGACACCACTTCGGCGACTAGCGCGTCGATGGGGATGAAATGACGATGAGAAGGGCAACACAACACCCAGTCTCTGAGCGGAGAAAATCTCCGACCCAGCCGGGAATCGAATCCGGGCCCTTAGGATTGATATTCTGTCGCGCTGACCACTCAGCCACCGGGGGCGGACGAGGTTCACATGAACTCGTAGTACTGTTAATGTTGAACATTGTAACTTAAGAAAACAGTTTGTTAATTAGTGAATCAAGTGATGCTTTGCTAGTCCATGACAGTTGTAAATTATCCAGTAATCCTGTGGCAAATAGGGGTGTCAAAGTTAAGTAAATTTTTTATTCATTAAAATAATGAAGTGAATTAATATTTCTTGTGTTCTAGTCAGATGAGCCTTCTCCCAGAGTAACACAAGAACCCACAGCTGTGGCCAGACGAAAGTTTCAGCTGGTCACAGCAATTATTTTCATGGAGTTCGAGCAGACTGAGACCAAAAAGTGGTTTTAATTTAGAATTTTTGTCATTATGTAATTTGTAGTGTTAACATTACAATAGAAAAATATTTGTTTCGATGATAAAAAATTTGGTCCTTTGCGGGCAACGCTACTAGCAATCTGTGGCGCTTTTAACTGGTAATTTCTGGTGTCTTCGATGATGAGGTTTGCTGTGAACTTTTCAGTATGGTTTTTTCATTGTGTGTTGATCTATGTGTATTGGTACTTTGGGATGTCTGCTGTGGCTATTTCCACTGACTGACTGACTGACTGTATCGTTATTACTTACGAATACGATATTTGACCTTTCATGGAACTTTTCATATGACAGGAATCCAAGCCTACATTCATGCCTCATTTGTATAATTATTGTAACATCTACTGTAACTTTATAGGATGATTTGAAAACTTACGTAACGTCCGAAACTAGTCACCAAAAATAAATTAAGGATATTTCTTATTACGACTTTCGACGGAATTCCAACTATTTATTTTGATAAAGGAAAAGTTGCTGACTTATCTCACCTGCAGCATGCTGGATATCCGCAAAGACATTGTGTTGGAAAGTGCTCATTTGTTACATAATAACCTACTCCCAGGGAATATTCATTCCGTGATGCTCCATTCAGTGCACTGTAACATAATTGGATCCACTTTGGCTTGGTATGCACGAGGTGGTAGAGACGTTGATGCTCAAGCCTCTCCCAACCTTCTACGGCGGCTTTCCTGACGTTATCCACTGGGTTAGGAAGTACACCGCATGTGTCAACCGGTCCCGAGTATGCTAAATCGGATTCATGTCAGTAAGTACTGCAAACAAGTCCTTTCGGTTGATTCCTGGAGGAAAATACAAGTATACATGAGGAGGGCACCGAGTATTTCTGCATTATCGTCTTGACAGACGAATTCTACTGCACAGCACCCAGATTACGGTTTATACCGATGAGAGGCGAGCGAAAACCGTACTTGACGCCGCCCCGAAACGCGACAGACCAGCCTATCTGCCGAACCCATGGGACTGCATGCCTGAGACCTCTTCCCCAACTTTCTACAACGATCATCAGGTGTCTGACAAATCCTGTAGTCGTCGGGAAGGGGAACCGCCATCATTCACCCAGGTTCCACTCAAGGTGTTCACTTGCCCACCTTGTTCTCTCACCGCTGTGGTGCGAACGGGGTTGCAAAGAGCATGGTATTGTTCCTAATAGACACCTAGAGCAAAAGTGGTCGAATGGAGAAGGTTGCGCCAGTCTTGCTCGACCAAACCCTCACACTTTCCCCCGAAAGAACACCATGGAGTTGTATCGGATTCTCCTCGAAGAAACTACGAATTTTAGTTTTTAGTAGGGCTGTGTTTGGCACGGCTGAACTGTTCCAACAGCTTACGTCACAGTCCGGGAAGTCTCAAGTTCTGTTCGATCTATCTATTCGTCCGCGATCCAGCGACTGTTGTTAATGCTATGTTCACGACCTGTGTTAGCGTTTTTAATACACTATGAATGTTTATAATAAAAACAACTGTGAAATACGGACCAAAAAATCTTCTAGGGTGCAGGTCATATGTAAAAACGGAAAATTATAAGTAAGTAAGACCTTGCAATCAGGATTCTGTCCACGACTGGTCTTTTCGTTGTAATTCATTCTCACAACAGCAATAACAGTCAGTTTACCACGAACTATTTCATCCGTTAGTTGCCTACGTTCTTCCTCAGGGTTCAATATATCTCCTTAACAAAGCTCTTCGAAATCGTTTCAGCGGGTCAGTAATAATAAATTTAAATGCCCTTCATGATGCGGCAGTTTTCATGTATCTCAGTGTTTATAATGTCGTATATCCTGAACTATGTGTCGTCTAGCGAAATTATTTTCTATGTACATTCAACAGTGTATGTGAGTGCTGCAACATGTCCCGCAAATATAGTTCATAGTAAAGAAGTAATAAATTAAAACGTCATTCACGGTGCGAAAATGAACATCGAAAATGTACTAAGTAATAAACGGTTTTCCTTTCATCATTCTGCGGGGGGTGTCAGTGAGAAAAACTTTTTTAAAGGTTTGAAATTATGCGTAAAGTGTGTTGCAAATCACGAAGTGCTCTCGTTCTCAAAAAACTGCACGAACAAAATCTGGCTGTTCGCGCATCGTGGTCTACAATTCTTTTTCAACCCCACCCGTTTGATGGGTCCTTGTGTCTTACCCCCACAGCAATTATTCAACAGTTAGTGATACGTGTACCAAATTTGACTGAAATTAGTCAAGTGATTTCAGAGAAGACTTGGTACGTACATGCATACATACATACATACATAGTTATATAATTGTATGGATATCTTTTATTTTGTGATCTGACTTTGATGAAATGAAGCCTGTACGGTTCCCAAAGCTTTATTCATGTTACCTCAAAAACCCAATGAAAATTTCTCTAGTAGTTTTGGAGATTAGCGTGTTCAGAGGCAGACAGACAGACACGGCGATTTTACAGCTTTGTTATTAGTACAGATTGGAAGTACTACATTCTTCTTGAAGTCTGAGAGTGTTACACGTGTCTCACATACTTTACATGTCAGGTGCAGCAGTTTTGTATGACTGGTTCTCTCTAAGATCTCAGCAAATCAGAATGAATGGGTTGTAGTGTACGTCCCTAGCTTCGAATTTGTTCTTTCATGCTCTGTCAAATTATTCACGATTCGAAATAAGTTTATTTCCAGCAGATAGGAAATTTTGACTCAGTTCTATGTTAGAAGTCAGTCTCCTCAAACCCTCAACTCCTTCAAAGTAATATCGCACCTTGTGCTGCGTTACACATGGCGAACTCAAGAACCATTGCGGTGCACTGTCGGTCTGAACACTAGTGTACCCCACCAAGCAGTTGCTATCTCCTCCACACCATTCAACGATTTATACTGCCACAGGCTTATACTAAACTGCTCAACAAAATATTTCACACCCACAAGACGCATTTTTATTGCTGTGGGAAACCTCTTTCTCTATATCCTTTTGAGCACTGAAATCGTTACGTGAAATGGAGGTAGAAATAATCCTGCATTCTCAGTGCATACTGTGTCTGCAATTGTCAACTAGAGAATGCGTCTTACATACAACACTCAGGCTGTCAACAAGCTACGAGGCGTCATTTCAAGTTGCTTCTTTTTAATGTTACATTTTCAGTTTATTGCAGATAGTGAGATTACAAGAAAAAGATTAAGATTTAGAAGTACAACACGAATTTTGGCATGTGTTGTGTATTGGGTTTCTTCGAAGTGTGAATGAAAGCTCGACACTTTCGGAATATTTCAGTCTTAACCGATCATTGCTGGAGCTTCCTTTTCTTCTTCTTCTTCTTCTACTACTACTACTACTACGTCTTCTTCTTTTTTGTTACTGTGGTATGATCACTGTACACAGCCAATTGACAAATAATACTCCATGTTTCTTATGGAATCTTTTTGCTTGATGTTATCATTTCACGTGCGAGAAATAATCATTTAAGACGTCTAATCGATTGTGAATTACGTTAGCATCCATCTGTCTATTCATCCAAATGACAGCGTTGTTTTCAAACGTGGATATCGCAGCTTTGAAAGCCTCAAGATTTCCTCTGTGTTGCGCGATGTATGGTCGCAAGTCTCCTTCCGATATAACACCAGATCACAGATGCGGTTCCTCGTGTAAATCAGTGAGTTGACGTATCAGCGAGACCACATGTTTCCCATGTAAAATTTGTGCTAAGGTGAATGTTGTATTATTTTCCGTTGGTTGCAATTTTTTGGTTGACTATCATGTACCAAATGGCTCCAACACTGGATGGTAGAAAGTCGTTGTATAAATTCCTGCAGATAATGTTCCAGTTTATCTAAGAGCAGAGATCCTCTAGGTGATGTTTCTTGCTGTACTTCGTTAAAAATTATACCAGGTGTACAACTTTGCTTCCACCGTTTGCCGATAGGGAGCGACAACGGTAAGTAGCCGTCGAAAGAAACAGCTCGCAGACGTCAGGCAGTTAGCTTGGACCTCGGTCAAAATAACCTCATTCAAACATTAGTAGATTTGTGTCTGGATCGTAAAGTTGTTCTTGTTTGAAAATGTCAGTTTGCAAGCCTAATTCTCGTCATTTGTGGGAGGTGTTACTGTTTTGTTTCAATATGAAGAAACCAGCTGCTGAGTCTCTTCGAATGCTCTCAAGTACGTGTAGTATGGACGATATTAGTGAAAGAACGTGTCGTGAGTGATTTCAACGCTTCAAGAATGGTGATTTTAACGTCGTAGACCGGCATAGTGGTGGAAGTGAGAATGTTTTCGAAGATGCAGAATTGGAGACATTGCTGAGTGAAGACTCGCGTCAAACTCTACAAGAATTGACACGATTAGTGGGAGTGACAGAGCAAGCCATTTCAAAACGTCTCAAGGCTATGGGCATGATTCAGAAAGAAGGAACTTGGGTCCCGTGTGAGTTGAAACCAAGAGATGTTGAACGGCGTTTGTGTGTTTGTGAACAGTTACTTCAGAGGCAAAAACGGAAGGGATTTCTGTATCACATTGTGACCGGGGACAAAAAATGGGTTAATTGCGATAACCCTAAACGCAAAAAATTATGGGGGTATCCCGTCCATGATTCAACGTCGACGGCCAAACCGAATATTCACGGCTCCAAGGTCATGCTCTGCATTTGGTGGGACCAGCTCGGCGTCGTGTACTATGAGATGTTAAAGCCAAGTGAAACAATCACAGGTGCCCTTTATCAAAAGCAACTGATGCGTTTGAGCAGAGCATTAAAAGACAAACTGCCGCAACAGCGAGAGGCACGATGAAGTGATTTTGCAGCACGACAACGCTCGACCCAACGTCGTAAAAAGAGGTTAACACGTGCTTTGAAACGTTAAAATGGGAAGTCATACCCCACCCGCCGTATTCTTCGGACATTGCACTCTCTGAATATCACTTTTTTAGATCACTGACGCATGGTCAGGCTGACCAACACTTCCGATCTCATGAAAAGTCACAAATTGGATCGATTCGTGGCTCGTTTCAAAAGATGAACAATTTTTTCGACGCGGGATTCGTACACTGCCCGAAAGATGGGAGAAAGTAGTGGCCAGCGATGGAAAATACTCTGAAGAGTTTTGACATTCGTCCGTGACGTGTAGACCTGCCTCGTGGTTGGCAGGTGTCGTAACGCACTTCAAAAATATTTCCCCTCATGATGAACTGGCATAGAGCTCGTTGGATGTCATCTGCTGTGACAACAGGCTCTCCAGCTGTCTGTGCCAATCGACGATGCGCGCACTGCCACTTTCTGGGAAGAAGTGTTGTCAGTAGTGGAAGTTGCCTGAGGAATTTGCGTCACAGCACCGACGTAATTCTAACATTCAGTCGCCATGGTGACGCACAAAACACAGAACATCGATCGTACTGGTCACCCGAGTTCAAAAAAACACCATCTGATGACTGCTCACTATAATCGAGGGTTGGGCAAACGATACTCGCGTTCGAACGGGCTCGAGATTTCGAGCCTATTCGAACACTCACGTAAGTTACGACTTGAGTGGCGCGAGTGCAAGGGATACACGGGAAACTACGAACTAGCCACACTAACAGTCTACGGCTCGGCTTAAAATTTGACAATGTCGTGAAACAGAAGAAAATAGCATTAAATTTTACCACTGAAGAAACTGCTGCTGTATTTGAACAAATTTACAGTAAGAATTCTCATACAATATGAGTATGTATGACCTTTAATCATGCATGCTGATTTTTAAGTAAAGGTCGCACGTAAAGGCGAGAATGTTGCCCTCCAGAAAAATCACTGTATTTTGCCCGTTTTATTTAGTGATAAGAGGATAATGATTTACGAAGTGGGTTACAAAGTGTCATTTCAATTCCTGTTTACATATTATAATGCAAATTTTAATCAGTTTAATAACAAGATAGCAACATTCGGATGAAACAAGGACGAAAATTAATCAACAATTAAATGTATAAGGTACTTACTGATCTGAAGAATTTTACGCGAATTATGGAAAAATACTTACTCTTTGACTTTTGAACTTCATCATGTTTGTGAAAATGCTTTTATTGGTTGATACTTGCTACATAATACGATTGTAAGTAATGAATACAATGCTTATACAAACTTCAATGTTTTAATCCATACTTCCACACTACTGCAGTCGTACAGTGCATATATCCGCACTCCTGCCCATGCCACTCTTTACATAGGGGAGAGCGAGGAGCATATGACGAGCTATACTTACTCAAACAGACAGGCACTTGAGGGAGCTGATGTTATTGCACTTACAGTAGGCTGCTTACTTACCATCATTCGTCATAACGAAGCTACTGATACTTGAGTACAGCTGCGGATAACAGCTAGTATCAAATAAAGCATATGCTGTGAATGTTACCAGCCTAAACAAGTCATACTTATAATGAATAATGGGAATTTTTTACTAAAGAATGAAACGGCTGATATATGTCGATCTTGTAAAAGTTCAGTTTTGTTTCAGGAAAAAATTAGGAACACGAGAGACAACATTAACTCCATGACATAGCTTAGAAGAAAGACTGGAGGAAGTCAAACATATCTTTATACTATTTGTAGTTTTAGAGAAAGCTTTTTGACAATGTTGACTGGAATGCAATCTTCCAAATTCTGATGGTAGAACGGATAAAATGCAGCGAATCCAACGTTATCGACAACTTGTACAGAAACCAGACTGACATTATAAGAGTTCAAGGATATGGGATGGAAGCAAAAGGTGTAAAATTTCACAGAGAACAAAAATAAAAAAAAAACCTTGGCGTATGGCAACGACAATGTAATTTTGTTACAGACGCCATAGGATTTAGAAGATCAGTTCAACGGAATGGATAGAAATTGGATAAAAGCCTGTAAGATGGTCGCCAACAAACGTAAAACAAAGGTAGTACAGTACAGTCGAGTTAAATCAGGCATTGCTTGGAGAATTAGGTTAAGAAATGAGTTGTTGAAAATAATTTTGCTATGTGGGGAGTAAAATACAATGACTAAAGAAGAGAGGTTATAAATTGCAGACTGACAATGTCCAGAAACCTTCTCTGAAAAAAAGGAATATTTTTAACGTACAATGTAAATTTAAGTGTTAGCAAATCTGTTCTGAAAGTATTAGAGAGTTTTGTAGCGTGGTAGAGAAGTGAAACGTCAACGACAAACAGCTCAGACAGGAAAGGTGTAGAAGGTTTTGACATGCTGTGCTACAGAAGGGTGCTGGAGATCAGATGAATAGATCGGTTAACTAATAACGAGGGAGAAAATATGTTTATTGCATAACATCACTAAAAGAAAGCATTGGTAGGTGGCAGATACGCTGAGGTACCAAACTACGGGTGTGGAGGAAAGTGAGGGGGTAAACATTGCTGAGTAAGATTGTGGCTTGACTATAGAAAGCAAGTTCAAATGAGTGTAAGTCGCAATAGCTATGAAGAGCTGAAAAGCTTTCGACTTATCGGGTGCACCATATGTATGTGATTTCTTTCACTGATTGAGGTTATTTCGAGGTACCGGACAACTAGTTCGATTCATCGAAAAATTCGATTTATCAAGGTTCCAATTAATAACAGTCGACTATATCATTTTATAATAGGTACCTACTCGCTACAGTACACTTAATTGAGAGACTATAGTTTGAATGAGAGTTGTAATTTTGTCCTGAGGTAACATACAAATATGTGCGAATACAATTTAGTAGATTTTGGCCTTGCCTATTAACATGAGGATAAAAACCGCGAATTGAATGTAGAATACTACTTGGAAGCTTCTAGAATCCGGAGCCGTCTGCAGCTTTTATTTGGAATAGCAGCGAACGGTGAAATACTATTGAAATATCCCCGCAAATGGATGTGAATGTACTTGCTTCAAGTCAGTATCTGTTACACGCTCTGACTTTCATCAAGTTTGCTTGATACGTCAGTCTGTGTAGTGGAGGAAAAATAGTTTTTGATGTTAGTTGCCCTCAGTAGGAAAATTAGACACAGATGCTATACTACAAACGTGCTATGTATTGGCTCCTAAATATTGTTTGGTGTATTTTTATGTATACGGGGTGTTTGTTTTGATTTGGAGCAAAATATTTCGTAAAATAGGCATCATACGAAAAAAGTGTTCCAGACGAGAAGGGTGGGAGTGTTGCGGGCTGCCCATTTTGGTAGAGACAGATGCTCCGGATGAAAAGTTCGTATTTTCAGGGATGACATGTGTGTCAGCTGAAATCGCCATCTCCTAACCCATCCCACCTCTCCATAGGGGGTCAATATTTTATTTTCAAACGGGAAATTTTTTATTCCAGATCCGGATTCTGCGCCAAAAAATACCCAGGGGTTACCGGAAACATCTTTTTTCTATTCGAGGCAGATGGTACTGTAATCGACAAAATTCAATTTTTTTATTTTTTCAGTTAAGAACCGACTCATTTTATCCTAATTTACATTTTATATAAAATGTAAATTTTCTTGCTTTAAATAGCTGATATTATTGTTAAACAATTTAGTTTTGCACCTTTGATTGTACAGTGAAGCATTACGTATTGACAGGTCAACGTGTAGCAAATAAGCTGCATTTTACGTAACGTAGTTTTTTGTTCCCTTGGGAGTTAATTTCCGTGGGTCACCACGCGATCAGTGTGCTTGATTTCTCGAGTCCCAACGAATCGGTGAGTTCTTCCGTCCAATCACCGATAAACCCCACATACTTTTTGACGTAGAATCCGAATTTGGAATCACAAAAGAAGGGAGGGGCGGGGGTCCTGTTCCCATTTGAAAATGAAAACCTGACCCGCCCCCCCCCCCTCCACCATGGGGATTGGGGGAGGTGGGGGTTAAGGGATGGTTGTCTCAGCACAGATAAAGTCGCTTTTCAAAATGTTTTCTCTCTTAGAACTTTCTTCACACGATGCGTATTGTTTGACCCATTTAGTTCTCCCTAGTTAAAACAAACAGTCTCTATTATTTCCTCGAGCAAAATTAAGTTGATGTATTGACATATTTGGTCGTCACTCTCCCCATTTTTCAGTTCTCGGTGGTGTGGACCATATTTTTCAAGAACATGAATTATTAATTTTGCATTTGTCATTAAGAAATTCTATTTTCATTACTAGTTCCTTAATTCTGTTAGTATATTTATACTTTTTGTGAAACGACCGGTCCGTCATAGCTTCTTTTAATTAGCTTTTGATTTCATGACCCATCTTTACCAATTGGGTGCCAAACACCACAGCAGGCAGCACTCAGAAATAAAACATTAGAGGCACTGCGGTAGACCCACTTGCCACGAATGGTCGATTGACACAAGAAAGTGACTGGTGTAAAAGGTGCTTTAGAACTCAGTTCATCATTGACGTCACTGACGTAGTCGCGAAATGGTAGGCGGCTGATTTAAACGATGTGAAACGAACTCACCACGAATAGACGAGTTTGACCAGGAAGTCCATTGTACTTCACGGGCTCAATGACGTCGCCCATCTCACCCCGGCGGGTATTGTTGGAATATTGCCTGAGCCCGCTGCTATCGTTTCGCTCGCCATCTACGGTCAGCGAATGTTCTACAAGCCTCTACGAACCGACAACAGCCATCTTGTTTTTGAAGTAGGACAGAAGTAACTTCCGCATCACGTGTCCATGTCCAGTAATGTTGCTCGATAAAACGTGGACCGTGCGTAGAAAGAACTCCTACAGCACAGTACAGTACAAAAGGTAGCTGCAAGAAATACGCAGTGAGACGAACAGAAATGACACTGGGAAGAGAATATTTACACCGATGTCGCCGCGATTCATGGTGGTCTCCCGGGTGATATTAAAAAAAAAAAGAAAAAAAACGGGACATGCTTCTTAATAGGGTGTGTGAAAACCACGGAAGTAATGCATGCTTTGCAACATGCTCCCATGTTGGACACAAGACTGGCAAGGAGTTATTGTGGCAGTCCTCCACCAGCTTAGGCGACTACTGCTGGATGGTCATTGGTCCATGTGGACTTCCTGCAATAGCTCTCCCCAACCTATCCGACACGTGCTCGACGGGATTTAAGTCGGGGAAACGGACAGATCAGTTCTTTCGCCCGATATTATGTCGTTGGATAATCTCCTTAATCTGCAGCTTTCATTGTGATCACTCATTGGCATCCATAAAAATGCAATCAGAGCCGAATACACCCCAAAAAGATGTACTTGAAGAAGTAGTACAGTGTTATAGTAATGCTGACCGGCGAATGTACATTGTTCAAAGATGTGGAGATCAGTACACCCATGGAACGTTACGCCTCCCCATACCACAACACTTGGACAACCAAAATGTTCATGTTAGACAATTCTGGGCGTGTCATCGTATGGGGAGCGCTGAGAAAACGTAATGCGCCCACGAATATTGTGGAATATCGACGTTTTGGTGGTCCAGATTTTATGTTGTGGGAAAACATAAGGTTCCATGGACGTAATGACGTTGGACGTCAACGTCGATATTCGACAATGTTCGTGGGCACCTCTATCGCTCAATGTTCTTGTGATATTGTAGTCCTTCCATTTTTATGGATTAGAATGCACGACTGCATAGACCAGCGCAGCGGAGGATCTCTACGACCGATAGGACATGTTTCACCTGGACCGGACTGCCCCTTCTATGGTGTACACCCCGGCCGCAGCTTCGTCTGGACCTTTCACGTGGCCCTCAGGACTCCGTTAACCCTGCGGCTCTCCGCTGTCACTTCCTCTCGATTCTTGACGTGTTCCGGGGCTCTGATGGCTGATGGTCGTGTTGGCTTTGCCTACGTTCACGGCGGCCATATTGAACAGCATTCCTTACCCGATGGCTGCAGAGCTGGTGGCCATTTCTTGTACACTTCAGTATCTCCGTTCATGTCCTGAGAAGTCTTTTCTTTTATGTACTGACTCCTTGAACAGCCTAAAAACTATCGACCAGTGCTACCCTAGTCATCTTTTGGTAGCGTTCATCCAGGAGTCTGTCTATGCCCTGGAACGATCCAGTCGTTCAGTGGTGTTCGTCTGGACCCCTGGTCACATCGGAATCCCAGGACATGAACTTGCTGACAGGCTGGCCAAACAGGCTACACGGAACTGACTTGCGTATGTTATTACGCAGCAAGGTTTTTCAGCTTTTGGAGACGGATTGGCAATATCTTAGTACGCACAACAAACTGCGGGCCATTAAGGGGACCACGAATGTGTGGAAGTCCTCGATGATGGCCTCTCGCAGGGACTCCGTGGGTCTCTGGCGGCTCCGCATTGGCCATGCCTGAGCGACCCACGGCTACCTTCTGCGCCGTGAAGACCCACCTCAGTGTCGGTGCGGCGCTCGGTTCACAGTGGCCCATATTCTGGTGCACTGTCCCACTTTGACTGCCCAGCGACGAAATTTTGGGTTACCGAACTCGTTGCCGCTCATTTTATCTGACAACGCCTCATTGGCTGGTTTAGTTTTACGTTTTAATCGTGAGGGTAGGTTTTATCATTTGATCTAAGTTTTAGCGCTTGTCCTTTGTCACTCTGCGTCCTCCACCCTAGTGCTTTTAGAGTGGATGTTTTGATGTGTTGCAGAGTGGCTGGCTTTTCCTTTTTATTTTCGTGGTTGGCCAGCCACTGTAATCTGCTTCCTTGTTTTACTCTCTTTTGTTTCTTGCACCTCTGTTGTTTTCTTGTCCTCTTTTGTTCCTTTTAATGTTTTTGCCTTTCCTTCGTTCTTGTGGTCTTTTCTTTCTTTCCGTTTTGTGTTACATGTCTCATATTCTCACACTTATGGCATTGTTTTATTATGATAAAGAGACCGATGACCTCTTGGTTTGGTTCCTTTCCCCCTCTTTAAACCAACCAACCAGGCTGCCCGCTCACCCGACTTAAATCCCCGTCGATCGTGTGGGATGCATCAGGAAGAGGTCAACATGCACCAACGACCATTCAGCAGTTGTGAACCGCGCTACTGGAGGACTGGAACGCCCTACCACAAGAAATTTCTGCCAATCCTGTGGCCAGAATGGGAGCACGTTACAGAGCATGCACTGCCGTTCGTAGTGAGCACACATGCTACTAGGTACCATGTCTCGCCGTTGTTCGGGGACCACCAGGAATCACAGTGACTTCAGTGTAGTTACTGTGTAAGTGACGTGCACTTAACTATTGTTTATGAATTGAGTGGAGCCCTGAGCTATATCCTGATGGCTTAAAGAGCCACGAGCAAATGGAAATGGTATCTGACATTAAAACCAAAGTAAAAGATTGGGTCGCCACCAACCCTAGCCACACGACAAACAACAGGTTCGACTGAGTTGGAAAATTAATTAATTTAGTCATAAGAAAAACTCATAAAAGAACATTCATTGTAATGTAACTATTAATATGATCCAGGGATTGTTCACATGAATCAAATATTAAAATAAAGTAAAAAGTGTGTGAACACTGTGAATAAGAGCAGCTTGCAGCAACGTTCCTGAAAAGAAGATTTATTCTAAAGAGTTTATTTTAAATAAAAGGGGAACACTAATTATGGACCTGTGCGCATGGAAACGCTATGAATGGGCTAACAAGGAAACTTCAAGTAAATGGCATAGATAAAGGAGATATAACATCGCTACCCTGGATAAGAATTGAAATAAAATTATTTATTTCTTAAGACACTGATATGACATCTGTACAACTGCCGTTGCCTGGTAATTACGTACGATTTCGTGTGAAGCGCTATACGATTCACAACAGAATCTCTTAATTTAGAATCGCGGTCGTGATTAGTGGGGGACAGGAAAGGTTTAATACTCGTATTGAGACCCACATTCACTCAAAGAACAGCAAGGACGGCCCCAACACCAACATGCAACGAAGCTAGGAGGTTTGTTCCGCTGTGTTGAGAAATGATTAAATAAAAGAGTAAATCTGAGGATCACGGTTGCATTTAAAGTTCAACTTCGATTCGGAGAAACAGTCTCAACGAGTGCCACACATTCACGCTTACGTGCTTAACATGAAATCACAAACCACAAATAAAATTGATTTATCCGGACAGGATATATTTAATATTCCAAAATCAAAGCAATAAGTAAACTCTAGGACATAGGCAGGGGGCCACAGGAAAGTTAGGCTCACAGTTAACTCGTGTGGCCACGTGGTTCGCGGAGAGACAGTTTCTACGTACCGTGGCCAAAGTTTAGCAACATTAAACCATGCAGCCGCGAACAATAAACATTTTACAGAGGAGACATTTGAATAGACAAAGGGTTGTGGCAGAGGGTCAACAAACTCTGATATTAACCCACATGGATGTTTTCCAACGGACCTATAGTAATGAAACAAAGAAAATTCACAAATAGGTAAAAATTACCAAGATTAGGGGAAGATTAGAATGTATACACATGCAGTCGGAGGCACGCCAACATTCACACTGAACCGAGGGCGCACTTCCTACTTGAGATCGCTTCTACATATGCAACACCTTTGTGCTACTTTCTTCTTACAGACTAAAGTCTGCATTAGGAATCAAACTGAAAGTCTGCAAAAGCCTTGCATTCCTTGCTGCGACCCAGCAAAACAATCTTTATTGGACAAAACGCGAGGCCAGAAACTGCAAAAAATGGTTCAAATGGCTCTGAGCACTATGCGACTTAACGTCTGAGGTCATCAGTCGCCTAGAACTTAGAACTAATTAAACCTAACTAACCTAAGGACATCACACACATCCATGCCCGAGGCAGGATTCGAACCTGCGACCGTAGCGGTCACGCGGTTCCAGACTGAAGCGCCTTTAACCGCACGGCCACACCGGCCGGCGCCAGAAACTGCACAAGGTGCAAGTTCAGTGAGACTGAATTACAAAAAACTTCCCTCTCGCTATGAGACAAAACGCCACGCGCTTCAATCAACTCACCCTTCTTCGAAAAGACCTCGGCTGCAGACCCTTGGAGAACTACAAGCTGCCCATCTGACACTAAAACTTCTCCCACACAAATCTGTGGCCAGGAAAGCCTAGAGATGAGGCTTCCGCCACCAACCTAATACCGGTAACTTTCATATAGAGGGAACAAATCTCTTTGCCTACCTGAAAACTACAAGGGTTGGCCATTCTGTAAGACTACCGCTGATTCTCTGCGGCAGATTAAATCACGTTACAGCAAAATGAAACACACCCACATTCATTCAAAAAATGGTTCAAATGGCTCTGAGCACTATGGGACTTCTGAGGTTATCAGTCCCCTAGAACTTAGAACTACTTAAACCTAACTAACCTAAGGACATCGCACACATCCATGCCCGAGGCAGGATTCGAACCTGCGACCGCAGCGGTCGCGCGGTTCCAGACTGTAGCGCCTAGAACCGCTCGGCCAGCTCGGCCGGCCCACATTCATTCATTCATTCACTCACGCATGCATGCCAGAGAGTTTTAAATAGGAGAACGAGGAATAAACATTTTATGGAATGCTTGGAAGGAGAGACAGCATTGGTCGTATATTTTTGTTTATTATCGCAAAATCGATTTTCGGTCACTTAGTGACCATCTTCAGTGCTGTAATATATAACTTAAATTAGTAAGTACTGGTGTCAATAAGCATTACGGCGATCACCGTAATGCTTATTGACACCAGTGCTTACTAATTTAAGTTATATATTACAGCACTGAAGATGGTCACTAAGTGACCGAAAATCGATTTTGCGATAATAAACAAAAATATACGACCAATGCTGTCTCTCCTTCCAAGTATACCCATTATCTGGTCGTAGTGCACAGGACACTATGGAGTCGCCAATCAATATTTTATGGAATCATAGTCGAGAGTTGAGTTACATATAAAAACATGTAAGACTTACAATGGCGTTATATACGCATTTGCAAGTCTGAAAAGAACCAACATGACAGCTGTATGATGCTTGCAAATCGTAGAAGGAAATATGCTACGGCTAGATTGGATCATAGCTCAGTTTTCTCTGGTACGAAATTTAGCACCGAAAACACCCAAATTGTTCTGTAGGATGCAAAGTGCACTGGAAAGCAAATTAAATGATAATGAAAGGGGACTACTGGACCCTTTTAACTATCTTTGAATGAGAGTGTCATTTCTGTTTGTCTCATTGCGTATTTCTTTCAGTTAGCTTCGGTATTACACTGTAGCAGCTATTTTTATGCATGGTCAATGTTCCATTGAGCTTGGTAGTGTTACATCATACGAAAGTTACTTTCGTCCTTCAGATTTGCACACCGGCGTCTGTTTGTTCCTATCACTGCCTGGGAAGGTTCTGCCGTTGCAACAGAAGTGATATACGTGAGTCGTGAAAACAGTGCGACTGCACTTAACACGGAGAAAAAATGTTCACATCTTGCTGGTAAGAAAATTTCCGTCACCATTTTTTCGTTAGAAAGAAGGAGCCAAGGAAGGGGTTACGACGTAAGGCCTAATCGTCAGAGGTTACGATAACGTCTTGGTTAGATTACAATTCACTCCGCAGCTGTGCTTCATGAAGTAAGGGTAGTGGGGCTCTTGATGGTGACCCTTCGGCTGGATGGGCCATTAAATTTATCAACCCCTTGGTGCTATTCGGAAACAGTTGGCTGTGTGCCAACTCCAGGTTCCGCCCTTTACTTTCTATCGCCCATCAACACCAGCAACATAAACAGTTCACTACACTACACATACAGACTGTCACAGAGACAAACGCCAAAGTAACAGTTAGGACGACTGACACACAAACCGTCCGACTGACGTCAACTCGTAAGGCTTGCGTCAGGCCGTTAGCCGCACGAGTATGTTTAGACAGATGTGTGGGATAGTTCATTGACAAGAAATATAAATAGAGAATGAGGGAGAGTGGATTTTGAAAGGTGTCTCGAAGCCCGATATATTTTCAGCACTGGTATTCAGTTGTGTGTAATATAGGAAGAGTGCTTAAGTTGAATCTTTAGCTGCAACATTGGTGCTTTACCTAAACCGAAATTTATAATAAAATTTCTTTTTTTGCAGGTACGGCGCACTGACGAACGCTCTGCTGTCAGGTAGTGTAAATGGATTCTGAAGCAATTATTAAATTTTCATCTTCACAGGTAAATACGGCGACGTCAGGAATCATTGCAAAATGGCTCTGAGCTCTATGGGATTTAACTTCCCAGGTAATCAGTCCCCTAGAACTTAGAACTACTTAAACCTAACTAACCTAAGGACATCACACACATCTATGCCCGAGGCAGGACCGTAGCGGCCGCTCGGTTCCAGACTGTAGCGCCTAGAACCATTCGGCCACTCCGGCCGGCGAATCATTGCAATCGCGTTGTGACAACCGTAACACAGAAAGAAACAAACATGCTCGCACGTTTAACGTCTCGTTACTTATAACTCATCTCTAAACAATAAAAAATGTTTAACGGGAAACTATGGATAGCAGAATATTTTTTCGTACCCTACAATTTCGTGTTCAACTACGTTTAGCACTAAACACAAAAATATGTATTTTCGACCTTGTCAGGTTGCATTACAATAGAGTAACTCGATACCTTTCCGAAATTTCTTCTTGTAGGTATATAATGTAAATTAGAAATCTAAACAGTATATTATTGCCTTTTGAGGGAAAAACTCTTATTGTTTACCCAGTTAGAGAATTAAATTGGTGAATTCTTATGTTGGCCTTATAATCCAGTGGTAACACTCTTACAACATTGATACACCGCATTTTTAAACTTTCCCCGGTGGTAAATAAGAGTGTTTTCTTAGATTCATCCGAAGTGAAAATTACCAGTACCGAGATTCCTTCCTTACATACGTTCCAACCTGAACATGACAGCCTCTTAAACGCCCAACCCACTAGGTGTTCCTCCTAAACACGAACAGCCTTGCTCAGGCTCTCAACCAGTATTGGAATAGTACCTCAGCATCGAACTAAATGGGGGATCGAGCATAAAACGCAGACGTGGGTGTTTTAATCATACTAGAATGGTTCAAATGGCTCGGAGCACTATGGGACTTAACATCTGAGGTCATCAGTCCCCTAGAACTTAGAACTACTTAAACCTAACTAACCTCAGAACATCACACACACATCCATGACCGAGGCAGGATTCGAAGCTGCGAAGGTAGCGGTCGCGCGGTTCCACTGAAGCGCCTAGAACCGCTCGGCCTCTACGACCGGCAATCATATTAGAGTTTAGGGGTAGTACCAAGTGGGCTATGTGGGAATTTGGAATGGGGGAGGAGGCGTGCTAGCAAGCATTGTGGAAAGCCACTGTGTCAAAGTGGGTGCATCTGCCTAGTGGCAGGAGACTTGTGTTCGAATCCCGGCCATGGTACAGATTTTCATTCGCGCTTCAACCTGCATATATACATCATAGATGTTTGTGACTTGAAAATATCTTTGGAACCATGTAGTTTCATTTGATTAAAGGACCTCTGTCTGTGTTTTGGGCAGGGTTTCCCGTTTAGTTCGGTGCTGAGGTGCTATTCCAATTAAGTTGGAGAGCCTCTTCAATACCGTTCGAGTTTATGGGGAATAACAATTGAGCTCAGTCGTGAATGGGAATTTGGATTGAGGAGGGAGCCGTACTAGGGTAGTCGGTGCAGTTGTGCAAAGCGACAGTGCCAGGGTGGCGTAGTGGTCAGCGCGTCTGCCAAGCGAGCAGGAAGTCCAGGTTCGAATCCTGGCCTTGGTACAAATTTTCATTCGTTACTTCAGTCTGTATATAGCCATCAGAGTAAGCTGTTTCTTTTCTTGAAATGTTCCAACTAGCGTCTGTTTTCAGAAAAACCCAATACTCATTTGCTTGCTTACTTATTTTATTTTACTTTACTTTACCCATGGCAATGGCCTTGCCACAATGTCTATACTGGTTCCCGTCAGATCACCGAAGTTAAGCGCTGCCGGGCGTGGCCAGCACTTGGATGGGTGATCATCCGAGCCGCCATGCGATGTTGCTATTTTTCGGGGTGCACTCAGCCTCGTGATGCCAATTGAGGAGCTATTCGACCGAATAGTAGCTGCTCCGGTCAAAGAAAATCATCATAACGACCGGGAGAGTGGTTGTGCTGACCACACGCCACTCTTACCCACATCCTCATCTGAGGATGACTCGGCGGTCGGATGGTCCCGATGGGCCACTTGTGGCCTGAAGATAGAGTGCTTTACTTTACGCGGTCAGACTCAGAGGACCGCACGGAGCTACAAGACTCCCGTTCCATTGGCTTCTAATTCCAGTTTTCTGCCTCCTATAACCGTTCACGCCGATCTGCAGCAGGTCATTATAAATCCCGACTCTTCACCTCTTCTTTGGTCTTTATGGTGGTCTTCTTCCGTGGGAAAGGGGGAGGGTGGAGAGGGGAGGGAAGGAGGGAGAGGGGGGAATCGATGGATTTCAAAGCTCATTGGTGCTAAGTCTTTCGATCGATAAGTCCTGCCCATATACGACGTTTAGTTTTAATCGGACATACAATACTCGATTTGCTGTACATAAGCCAATGAGCCAAAACATTATGACCACCTGTTTAACAGCGTGTTGTTTCAATTTTCAAACACAGTCCAACAGAGCGTTTGCTAGGCATGGATTCTGCAAGTCCTTCACAGGATTCCAGAAGTACGTTGCATCAGATGTCTGCGCACAGATCAAGCAGTTCCCGCAAATGACAGGTCGGTGGATCACGGGCATGCAGCTGGCGCCCAACTTGTGTTCCAATGGGAACAGATCGGACAGATTATAAAGGCACATTTGCATGCCGAGCGTGAGTTTCCTCGGAAACGCGAAATATTAATTAAATAAATAATCAGTGACAAATAAATAAAGCCTATGGCACACAACTGCAGCGCTGTGTCGCTGATAAAACAAAAGCACAATTACGTTACTCTTATGTTTGATTAAAAAAAGGGGAGCTCTGGTAGAAGTGGTGCGAGAAGCACGTATTTTATTTTATTGTCTGGCACACCGCCATATTTCATGTTATAGAAGATTACTGCGAGTTGCAACCACACTAAGCACTCGATTCTGTAAAGAATTTATATTTATAAAAGTAAGTAGGATTATGAACTGTAGGCTTATTATTGAATATATCTGATTTAACTAACTGTGTAACTTTTTTATGTTTAGTAGACAATCACCTCTGTACGACGTATTGGCATGGCTGGCAAATTATTGTAATATTGAGATTTAGATTATGAGTCCGCACCTACCGCAGCAGTCTTTGGAAACGATTTAGTTACGAAGTCCGATTATTTCAGTTTTATTTCACGGTCAACTACGAGTAACATTGCCTTTACGAAAAAGCCATTGTCAAGCGTCTGATAATGAATAATTAAACGTCCACGTTCCAGATAAGCAAAATATTAATTACAATTGCAATCACAATCACCATCATACAGATAGAATAATTAATATTTAAATAACAATATATTATTTTATTTATTTTATTTATTTTATATTGGCGACCGTGACAGGACTTGCTATTTTGTCATTTGTTACATTGTTCTCTTTGTTTCATGTAAAAAATCAACTTTCTGGACCTGGACGTCAATGTATGAGAGATAACAAAATCTGAAGATATTTTCCAATTCTGAAATTTTGCAGGAAGACGCAATGAAACTTCCAGCAAAATAAGGTAAGACGCAGCATCTTTGCATTGGTAGGCTTGACCAGACGTATAATTCAGTGTATTAGCTTTTCAGTAAATTCTGTAGTGTTTCTTTTCTGCATAACAGTTTCAGTGATAAATTTCATTCTCAGTACTTTTCCCTAAACAATAACGTATGCAACAATACCAATACACGAGTGTACAATATGGCCGACTTTTGTACAATATCATGTAACATGGCCAGCAGCCATTACCAATAATCTCAAATTCAGTTTATATTTTTAAATTAACAGACAGCCATTGTTGCTACGAGCGATTCATGCTCAACTACATTTTATTTTAAAATCAGTGTCAAAAATTTTCTTGAAACATATATCACGTGTGGCATGGTAATAACTAGAAAACAATACGCAAAAATGGAACAGCAAGGACGTACTATTCAGATGCAATCCGACTCGGACGTGAGACAAGTGTTAGAAAATGACTTTACGACAGCAACCGGTAGTGACGATTCATCAAACATTGACACAAGTGTTGACGAAAATTTTGACGATAGGCCGTCCATTACAAAAATTTCAAAATCTTAATCAGAGCCCATGTTAATGCATGACGTCACGTCTAATGACGCGGAGGGGGCAGAGACCTTGCAAACGGTAAACATTGCCGACATGTTACAAATGCTAATGAAACAAAACGCCGAAAACATGGCAACCTTAAAGGCACAATTAGAGACACAAAATGAACAGTTAAAAACACAAAATGACGAAATCAAATCTGATCTCGTAGCAATCAAGATAGGTAATGACACTTTATGTAAGCGTGTGGAACTTATAGACGCCACACTGACCAAACAGATGACCGAACTCAGTACTAAATTTTCCCAGCTCAATACGAGACAAGAAAAGACTACAACTGACGTAGCACTTTTACAGACACAAGTAAAAAACCTTAATGTCACGTGTGAAGTTCTTACTGAACAAATTCAAACATATCCTTCAGTACATGACAACCTTGAAAAACGAATTACTGACGTACAGAATAAATTTGACAATGTTGAACAACACCTGACTGACATCTTACAATCAGATGCCACAGCTCATTTTCAAAATATTAATAAAGAATTTCATGATTGGGTTGAGAACAAAGACAAACATTTTGATAGATGCTTACGTGAAAATTTACCAACAATTGTGCACGACTCCGTAGCGCAATACATTACTAATAACAAACAGCTGATCAGTGACGCAGTACAATCCGTCACTGCACCCATGAGACAATTCACCGATCAACTACAGTCTGAATGTAACGAAAATATCAGTCAAAATGTACAGTTCAGAAACCAATATACATTCGAGTATGATACACACATTCCGCACACGACAAATACACAAGAACAAAACACACCACGACTACAACACATACCACGATGTGCAAACACAAACACAAGCTATTATCATGGTAAACCACAGCAACATTATCGTAATTACTCGCCAGCTGAACATACCAGTAATTACAGTGGAATAAATCCATATCACAATGCGAAGGAAGATGAAAACTTAATGAAACACAGGCAATTTCAGATTTTTATCCCAGAAAAACGAACCATTCATCCGGTGATTTTTCTTAAATCTTTTAGTAACGCATTTCCACGCACTTGGAGTGACCGGAAAAAGATTTCATATATTGTCGGTTACATCCAAGGCGATGCAGCTGTCTGGGCATACAGTCAAGCTGACGTATGTACCACGTACAGTGAGTTTGAGCGTGCTTTTCTGAACAAATTCTGGTCGCAATCCGTCCAGTAAAAATGGTAACTTACGCAGATATTTTGAAAAATACTTGAACATGGGACACTTTTTAGACGAACCAGTCGCAACGCGTGATATACTCCTAGCGTTGAAGGCCAAATTGCCTTTCAACATTAAAGAAAAACTCCTACATATCCCGGATGACGATTCAGATTATTTTTTAACAGCCTTAGATTCGTTTGACATGTTACTTGAAGATCAGCGCTTCGCGCGGCAAAACAGCAGCCACAATGTTTACACTAGTGGTATGCAAAACATGCAGGCTTGCCAACACAATTCTGGCGCGCCCACAGTTGGATACGCGGTACAACAAAAACAGCAAACTCACATGCCGTCTCAGTGCGGAAATCAGAATCAACACGCGTATTCCAATACAAACAATAGTTACAACAGTAATAACATTTCATGCGGCAATCCATACAAAAGGCACCGCGGTAATAACTACAACGGTAACAACGGATACAAAGGTAATAACAAAAACACAAACAGAAATAGAAATAATAATAACTACGAGCCAAGACAGCTTCAAGGTTGGACTCGTAACGATCAGTACTTTTATTCAAACTCTGCTTTACCACAGCAGCCACCAGGACAAAATTGGAGCATACCTTACGACCGACAGGTAAGTTATAATGCGCAACAGCAACAACAACCGCAAAAGTTTGGAGATCATAATAGGCAATATCCGAATGTGAATATAATAGAAATGACACCTGATGCACAACCTCAATCTGTGTCAGTACCTAGTACAAATGCTAATCCAACAAACTAGAAACAGTCACTACTTTGCCCCAGGTCGTGGCTGAAGAATTCTTGGGGGGCGACTTCAATGTTAATCAGTTATTTGACACCACACTTGAACAACAGAATAATGATATGCCGAGTAATTCTAAACAAAAACTACCTGTTTTATTTATAAGATACAACCACAATAACAATATATCAGATGAACTTTTACAAGACAGTACACAATGTCGTTTAAACACAAATGAAATTGTTTTAGCATCTACTACTGGTGTAGTAGGTGGGATTCCAACTACTATTATCCTAGATACAGGTGCAGCTGTGAGCGTTTTGTCTTTTAATTTCTATAAAAAGATGTGTGAATTGGAACCTGTGCCTGAGTTTCCTGCCCAAAACTGTAAAATAACTACTGCACTAGGTAATAAGTCATGTAGGGTTACGAAGCAAGTTTTTGTAAACGTTAAAATAGGTAATGGAACCGTACAATGGCCATTCCTGGTTGTACAAAACCTTGTGACAAATTGCATATTAGGAATAGATATTATGAGCGAGAAGGACTGCATTATAGACTTCTCCAAAGGTAAATGTATTTTAAATGATAAAGGCAGTGTAATTATTATTGGTTTGGACAGGAGAACTCTAAAGCATGACAAACACTGTACAGGGTACAAGGTTCAGTTAGTACTTGACAATGACATTCAAGACATGCAAACACACTCATCTGACACAGAGCTAATGGACTTGAAAACATTGCTTGATCATAAGATAAGTGAAGCTACAGCTCTCAGTGTACATGAACGTATAAAACTACAGGAAGTGTTATCCAAATATTTACAAGTTTTTACCAAACGATTAGGTGTTATCAACACGTATGTGTACAAGATTGAAGTTAAGCCTCACAAGATCTTCTACCATAAGACATATAACGTACCGTTATCTCAACGACCTGCTGTGTGGCAAGAATTAAAACAAATGTTAGACTGGAAGGTCATTGAACCATCCACCTCACCTTATTGTAGTCCTCTACTTGTTGTCAAAAAATCAAATGGAAGCATTAGGTTAGTGTTAGACGCACGAGCTATTAATGAAATAATTTTACCGGTTCACACAAAACCAGAAAATTTAGAAGAGCAATTACAGAAATTTCTAGATGCAAAATATTTTTCCACAATAGATCTCGCTAATTCGTTTTGGCAGGTGGGTATCACTCCTGATTCTCGGAAATATACTGCATTTATGTTCGGGGGGCGAACCTATCAGTTTTGTGTTCTACCCTTCGGACTGAATGTCAGCTCTGGGGTATTCATTACAGCCCTGGATACCGTGCTTGGCGACGATTTAGTTGAGACAGTCACACACTATGTAGATGATATACTGATAGCTACACAATCTTGGAATGAACACGTTGACACTCGTCAAAGAATTTTAGAAAAATTTGCACAAGCTGGAGTCACAGCCAACCTAAGAAAATCAAAATTTGGTTGCAGTGAGATAAAGTATTTAGGACATATCATTAATTCACAGGGCATACGTCCGGATCCCAGTAAATTAGATGCTATCAGAAACTTTCCTAGCCCTCGAACTAAAAAGCAGTTAAAATCATTCCTTGGGCTATGTTCATTTTTCAGACGTTTTTTGCCACAACCACTCTTGAACAGTAAACATCTGCTACATCTACTCAGAAAGAATCAAGTTTGGATCTGGTCGGAACAGTGCCAGAATGACTTTAATACAATTAAACATGCTTTAGTGAATGCTAACATATTGAGCCATCCAGATTTCAATTTAGATTTTTGTATGACTTGTGACGCTTCATGTACTGGCTTGGGCTGTTGCTTATTTCAAGTTGTAAAGAATAAAGAGGAGGAACAGATAAGAATTATTGGGTTTGCGAGTCGCACTCTAACTGAATGTGAGCGTACATACTCCACTATTGAGTTAGAAACACTTTCCATAGTATGGGCATTCAAGAAATTCAATTATTATTTATTTGGAAAACATACAGTAATTTACACCGATCACCAGGCCCTGACATTTTTGTTAACTTGTAAACTTGTACATCCTAGACTATCACGATGGGCAGTTACACTTCAGAACTACTCTTTTGAAATTAAGTACATAAGAGGTAAGGACAACACCATTGCAGACACTTTGTCTAGACTTCCACAAGGTATGAATGATACCAACAGTGAATTAGAAAATATAAATGACTACAGGATTCTCTTAATGCAAGACAAGCAGTATCACCAATATTATATTGATATGTGCAGAAACATGGCTGAATTACAAAAATCTGATCCTCACTGGTATAAGATAATAACATGACTGGTAGAAAAACACAATCATCCTTTGACTAAGTATTACAAGTTACACAATGATGCGTTATTTTACCGCCGACATCCAAATGCTACTAACTGGTGTGTATGCATTCCCAAAGAGTCTGAACGTAATCTAATTTGGCACACACACTTAGTTTGGGGTTATTATGGGACGAAAAAGTGTTTGGCAAAGCTCAGTACATACTGTTATTTTAGCAGTATGCGAAGAAAAATTTACAGGGAACTGAAAACATGTGTCATATGTCAAAAATCAAAACCTCAGAATTTATCCACAAAAACAGATTTACATTCTGCTTTACCCAGTAAACCCCTGGAAATTCTGTGTACTGACATCAGTGGACCGCATCCAGCAAGCTCTGGAGGCGTCAAATATATCTTAGCTTTTTACGATATATTTTCTAAACATGTAAAACTTTATGCTTTAAAATCCGCCACTGCAAATGCTATAATACGAAGATTCTCAAGTGATTACCTGACGCACGTGGGAAAACCTAAAGCAATTCTATCAGATAATGCAGCATACTACTCTGGGTACAAATGGAGAAATTTCTTGAAGGACAATAACATTAAAAGTATATTTATTTCGAGGTTTAGTCCACAATGTAACGCGACTGAGAGACTTTTCCGAGAATTAAATCGATTCATGAGGACCTATATTCCATCAAAACATACTAATTGGGTGTCCTACCTAAGTCTTTTCGAAGACGTACACAATAACTTAAATATTTACGATACGAATTACACACCTAACGAGATCATGTTCAATTGCAAACAGAACGATCAGTGGATAGAACCATTACCTAAGTTGTCAGACAAGGAAATCACACCTGAACAGAAAATAAAAGAAGTATTGACTAAATTGACACATCACGCACAAATACGAAACAAACATCACAGAAACATAATAAAAAGAAAACAAAAATTCGAGGTAGGAATGCTTGTACCACTTCGTACTCATCATAAATCTGTAGCACTCAAACGACGCAACGCTAAGTGGCGTCTGCTATATGAAGGACCTTATATAATTGTTAACATACCGCATCCTGGTGCGTATCTGTTACAACATCCTAGAACTAACAAAATTATTGGGCTATACGCACACCGAGATCTTAGAGCATTTCATGCTGAATAATGTCAAAGTGATACCCATCAAAATATTGCTAAGCAACTCGAAAAACTCTGTTGTTACAACACAGATAATAAGTAGTATAGAAATTTTCATTTCAGCGGTTCCAGTGATGCAGTTGAAGACAGAAGAACTCTTCTTTCAGCGCGCGCCTCCACCTGAAAGACGGAATATTAAAGTAAAATTTATGATTACGTAGCAGTGGATGACATATTAATTTTTCACGGAACATTTGTTACTGAAGGTACCACTGACTTGGTGTGACACCTGACGAACTGACAGACGTCATCTGTGAAGCGATCTTTTACTTTGAGAAATAGATTAGACGCACATCTCTCAACACGAAAAGCATCTATCAGTAGTCAAGGCCACACAGACACTCTACACACACGTACAAAACGCGAGGAATCGAACATTTTCTCTCTCTTACTATTTTGAATATTTATTGAGTAGTGAAAACGCCTGGTCTTGCCTACTGATGTAATGAATGTTGTGTCTAACCTATCTTAATTTCAGATGACATCACAAAAAACATCGATAACGTCCCAGCAAAACCGCTAAAGAGGATGTAAATATCTGCAATTCATGTAATCAAATGTGACACAATGTAATAACCTATAGCGATGTAATGATGATGTAAACATGTTTATGTGCAACTATATTATGTTTATGCTAAGAAAATATGTGACGTGTGTATGTATAATTACTTATTTTTTTAACTGATGTATAGTGCAACTGTTACTATGTAAAAATTTGAACAAAACGAGTGCCAAAAAGACATTGCATAGTGAACCACTGTTCACGGACATTAACGAACATTACTAACTCTGCAACTACGCGGAAACCTATGTGAAAGAAACTGTTAATGCCATTCATTATGCAGCGTATCTATGTGAACGCGATGAACGATTTCCTTGATTAATAACTACGAACATTTAGGTGAGCTATATTCAGCAAAAAACTGAAAATGTGAAGTGCATAATTCGTGCATCGTCTAGTGATATTACTACAGTACCCAACTTCAAGATGTTAACTGGATTAAATGGACACAAAGTGCCTGTCCAGAAAACAACACGACGGGTGGAAGAATTTTGGTTGGAACTTCAGGGAATGAAATGTTCTCGAAATGTGACGGACACTCTTACCTGGACTGTCCAAGGATCGACGCCAGCTATGTTCCGTCCGAGGTTCTGCAACCAAGCTTCCACGGAATGTAAAAAACGAACTGCACATGGACCAATTACTCGACGGGTCACGTCTGATCTGTAATAAGCAATGCTTTTAGTCACAACGAACTGCATCACTACGACTATAATGGAAATGAGAAATGGACACGCTTATGTATTAATCACGTTGTTATACAACAATGTTACTGTGATCAAAAAACTTTACCACGACGATACTAACCTGTAAAAAATTATTGTGCAGCGGATGAATATGAACTGTAATAACGACACGATGTGTATAGGTCAACGCACCTGAAAAATACGGACATTTTTCTTTGAAGTATTTCAAAACAATACTATGTAACTAAGAACATTCAACAATCTAAGTTGTATTGTGTTATAACAAATATTGTAAATTTAAAACTAAGTTACCTGTCGTAGAATGTAGTCTTCATATGTAATCTTGGTTGAATATTTTCTTTGTGCAACGACTGAAAAACGCGCGCACATGAACAATATGATCTGCAATACTGTGCCGCGTGATCTAACTGTACGATATAACGGCAGTGCCGCAGTTACACAGACGCTTCTGCGCATGCGCGCACTCTATCTGCCAACATTAGAACTTTTACGGCGCACCCGCGTCATTCAAATTTTGTATATAATGTGTATAATGTGTAATGTAAGTCATGTAAATAGTTGTAGATAACTTAGATTTTCTTGTGCCTTTAGGTGAATTGCTCGCCTGCAGGTGTGTCCTTTCGCCTCGCAATTCAGGGGGCAATATAAAGGCACATTTGCATGCCGAGCGTGAGTTTCCTCGGAAACGCGAAATATTAATTAAATAAATTATCAGTGACAAATAAATAAAGCCTATGGCACACAACTGCAGCGCTGTGTCGCTGATAAAACAAAAGCACAATTACGTTACTCTTATGTTTGATTAAAAAAAGGGGAGCTCTGGTTGAAGTGGTGCGAGAAGCACGTATTTTATTTTATTGTCTGGCACACCGCCATATTTCATGTTATAGAAGATTACTGCAAGTTGCAACCACACTAGGCACTCGATTCTGTAAAGAATTTATATTTATAAAAGTAAGTAGGATTATGAACTGTAGGCTTATTCATTGAATATATCTGATTTAACTAACTGTGTAACTTTTTTATGTTTAGTAGACAATCACCTCTGTACGACGTATTGGCATGGCTGGCAAATTATTGTAATATTGAGATTTAGATTATGAGTCCGCACCTACCGCAGCAGTCTTTGGAAACGATTTAGTTACGAAGTCCGATTATTTCAGTTTTATTTCACGGTCAACTACGAGTAACATTGCCTTTACGAAAAAGCCATTGTCAAGCGTCTGATAACGAATAATTAAACGTCCACGTTCCAGATAAGCAAAATATTAATTACAATTGCAATCACAATCACCATCATACAGATAGAATAATTAATATTTAAATAACAATATATTATTTTATTTATTTTATTTATTTTATAAGATGTGATTCTTCAACTTCTCCCGGCATATTTCTTGCTCGAACAGTCCACGGGTGTACTGCCGGTCCATAGTGTCCAACGGGCACAATATTTCGGAGATCAAACATGTCGCCATCGTCAGGTGCGCTGAAGAACTGAGCTCCTGAGGGCGGGCGGCCGTCCTAAATCCCCTGCTGCTTTCATCTTTTACTTTCCCCTCTTTGGGGAAGTGTGTTGGGGAGTTTGTAGCCTTTCGGCTTTTACTCCCCTGTGAACGTGTGTGTGTGATTTTTCTATAGTTTTTTGGTGTCTGTGATATGTGATGATTGTTGTGTCTGTGTCTGGTACTTGCCTGAGGTAGACGAGATGATTGGTGTTATATGGGAAGGAACAGGATTAGGGATTGGGTATTGGGATTTTCTCTTCGACTTAATCGTCGAAGATCGTCATAGGGCGCTTGTGCTTATCGCGGGACATGTCATACCGACCTAGAGAGTGGATGAGTGCGTTTCCGGATCTGGAAGAACCCTCATAGAAGGCCCTTGTGGAAGCTTTTTCGCAAACACAGTAGGATCTTATGTCTAGCTCTTTCAGCTTCAAGAACTCCCAACCTTGGGTCTAGAAAGGTTTCAATCAAACAGTTTGGATCTTCATTTAAGCTGCTGAAAGACTTTCTAATACAACTCTCAACGAGACTTCTATGTGTGGTACGTCAAGGGCTGAAATTTCCTGGCAGATTAAAAACAGTGTGCCGGATCGGGACTCTAACGTGGGGCTTTGCCTTTAGTGGGCAAATGCTCTGTTGCCTGCCCCTATCCAAGTACGATTCACGCCCTTCCTTCCCTCCCCATAGCTTTACTTTCCGCAGAGCATGGTACCGAAAATATTGAAAATAAGCACATAACAAAATTTTGGTACACTGAAGCGCCAAATAAACTGGTACAGGCAAGCGCACTCAAATACAGGGAGATGTTAACAGGACGAATATGGCGATGGCGTTGGCAGCGCCTATATAAGACAACAAGTGTCTGGTGCAGTTGTTAAATCGGTTACTGCTGTTACAATGGCAGGTTATTAAGATTTGAGTGAGTTCGAACGTGGTGTTGTAGTCGGCGCACTCGTGATGGGATGCAGCATCTCCGAGGTAGTGATGAAGTGGGGATTTTCCCCTATGACCATATCAAGAGTGTACCGTGAATATCAGGAATCCGATAAAACATCAAATCTCTGAGATCGCTGCGGCCGGAAAAAGATACTGCAAGAACGGGACCAACAACGACGACTGAACAGAATCGTTCAACGTGACAGAAGTGCAACCCTTCCCCAATTCGGAGCAGATTTCAATGCTGGGCCATCAACAAGTGTCAGCGTGCGAACCATCCAACGAAACATCATCGATGTGGACTTTCGGAACCGAAGGCCCACTCGTGTACTCTTGTGACCGCACGACAAAAAGCTTTATGCCTCACCGGGGCCCGTCAGCACCGGCATTGGACTGTTGATTACCGGAAACATGTTGTCTCGTCGGTCGAGTCTCGTTTAAAATTCTATCGAGTGGATGGACGTGTACGGGTCTGGAGACATCGTCATGAATCTATGAACCCTGCATGTGAGCAAGGGACTGTTCAAGCTGGTGGAGGCTCTGTAATGGTGTGGTGCGTGTTCAGTTCGTGTGATATGGGACCCCTGACATTTCTAGATACGAGTCTGACAGGTGATAGGTACGTAAGCATCCTGTCTGATCACCTACATCCAATCATGTCCATTGTGCATTCCGACGGATTTGGACAATTCCAATAGGACAATGCGACATCCCACACGTCCAGAATTGCTACAGTGTGTCTCCAGGAATACTCTTCTGAGTTTAAACACTTCCGCTGGTCTCCAAATTCCCAGACATAGACATTATTGAGCATATCTGTGATGTCTTGCAACATGGTGTTCACAAGAGATCTCCACCCCCTCGTACTCTTACTGATTTATGAACAGCTCAGCAGGATTCATGGTTTAAATTCCCTTCAGCACTACTTCAGACTTAGTCGAGTACATGCCACGTCGTGTTGCGTAACTCCCACGTGTACGCGGGGGCGCTACACTATGTTAGACAGGTGTACCTGTTTCTTTGGCTCTTCAGTGTATAACCATTTTTGTGTTGCTACTACGCAAGGAATCGCACTGTTAGAGCATGGTGCCAAGCTCGTTGGTAGTCGTAGCGTGGCGGAAGATAACAGGACGCTGTCAACTCAGCAGCGTGTCATGTGTCTCAGCTGACGGGACGGGGCACGTCTGGTGAACAGGACGTGCTGCCGATAAGGCAGCGATCGAAAATGTCAACCTGTTTCATTTCCAGACAAGGTCCGTCCCGCACAGTTTTCAACAAATCACTTCACTTTCGTACACTAAAATTGCACTTGAGCATAGAAAGTAGAATGATGACATTTTAATATAACAAATACGGGAAAGTTATGATCAAGCAGAGTACGGTTTCACCATAATTATTTACAGTGTGTCAGTTATTGACCTATATGAAATAAAATCGTCGTAACTTCTGAACGGTGTGTGCTAGGACGTTCAAGCTGCACGGCTGGCCGTGGGGCATCATGGGAATTAGTATGCACATGCATGGTTTCGTTTAGCGACGAAGCTCACTTTCATTTGGAGGGGTTCGTCAATAAGCATATCCCCCCCCCTGTGTGTTTGGGGGTAAGAACAGGCCCGAGGTATTCCTGCCTGTCATGACTGTCGTAAGAGACGACTAAAAAGAGACTCACACGTTTCGGCCTTTATGTGATGGCCCTCTGTGGGGTTTGACTTCCATCTTCTAAATTTTCCCGAAGAGCGAGCCAATTTGGGAAGGGCGCCTTCATGGTGCACCATGTCCATCGTGCGTTGCTAGCTTTAGCCCACCTTCTCGTTGCATTGCAATCCCACTCATTTTCCATCTCTTTGGCGAGGACATCTTCCTGGGTGCGTTTTCCGCCATGCACTATATGCTGTCACTTTCTGCGCCGACGATGACCATGGACTTTTTTGTACCTCTTCTCCAGCACAGTAGCCAGTCCACTGTGATGGGGCCGTCATTTACCCTGTTGGTTGTAGCGCCCTGACCACACAGGGATCGCTCTGCCAATGCCTGCGCCATTAACTCCCCAGGCACGTGTGCCAAGGGGTAGAGGCCCATCCTGCTGGGGCATCGGGAATACAAGACCCTGGACCGACTTACCTACACTGAGGCTAAAATGAAATTTGGAAAACTCCATCCCATGTACATGAAAACATCTTACACCGCCGCTATAACTACTGTTACAGCCCCATCCATTGCACCAATTCCAGTCATTTTGATGGTGGGGGGGGGGGCACTTCCCTACCTGTTGCTCTCACATCACCTACTTTAGGAGCAGCACCCCCCCCCTCCCCCGCATCCCCAACTATCGGGGACATAAGGCCCCACTTCTAAGCTGGAGAAGCACAAGTCTTCTTCGGCTCTTCTCGCTAGGAAGGGGTCCCTTACAGGTTCCTACCAGTGGCAACGTGGACACCCGCCAGTGGCTGAAGGAGCCACAGGTAGCTGGTCATAGGGCTTCACGGTCCTCCTCAGTCCTGGAGACTGAATCAAAGAAGCCCTCGCAGCTAGAGAAACCCCAGTAACAGCACGAGAAATCGGAAAAGAGGTCCTCAAAGAACAAGGAAATTGCGGTGGCACCCACACCACAGCTACCTACAAGCACTTCATCTGAGGATGAGGGGGAGATTCTGGCGTGCACTGTGGACCTAGGTCATGTGGGACCCTCAGAGACAATGGATATACACTGCTCAGGCAAAAAGTCGGTGGCACCAGGTGACCCTGATGCGTAAACTGCCTCATTGTATGTTCCATGCCTTCCCAGTCTCACGATAACGTCATCCTCCAGTGGAATTGTAGCGGTTTTTTCCACCGCCTGGCCGAGCTATGGCAACTGTTAAGCTTTACGCGGTGCATTCAAGTTCTAAGGCCTCCGATTTTTTTTCTAATTAACTACGCACCCGAAATCGTTGAAACTGGCGTTACTTCTCGACGTAATCGCCCTGCAGACGTACACATTTTTCACAACGCTGACGCTATGATTCCATGGCAGTGGCGAAGGCTTCTTTAGGAGTCTGTTTTGACCACTGGAAAATCGCTGAGGCAATAGCAGCACGGCTGGTGAATGTGCGGCCACGGAGAGTGTCTTTCATTGTTGGAAAAAGCCAAAAGTTACTAGGAGCCAGGTCAGGTGAGTAGGGAGCATGAGGAATCACTTCAAAGTTGTTATCACGAAGAAACTGTTGCGTTACGTTAGCTCGATGTGCGGGTGCATTGTCTTGGTGAAACAGCACACGCGCAGCCCTTTCCGGACGGTTTTGTTGCAGTGCAGGAAGGAATTTGTTCTTCAAAACATTTTCGTAGGATGTACCTGTTACCGTAGTGCTCTTTGAAACGCAATGGGTAAGGATTACGCCCTCGCTGTCTCAGAACATGGATACCATCATTTTTCAGCACTGGCGGTTACCCGAAATTTTTTTGGTGGCGGTGAATCTCTGTGCTTCCATTGAGCTCACTGGCGCTTTGTTCCTGGATTGAAAAATGGCATCCACGTCTCATCCATTGTCACAACCGACGAAAAAAGTCCCATTCATGCTGTCGTTGCACGTCAACATTGCTTGGCAACATGCCACACGGGCAGCCATGTGGTCGTCCGTCAGCATTCATGGCACCCACCTGGTTGACACTTTTCGCATTTTCAGGTCGTCAAGCAAGATTGTGTGCACAGAACCCACAGAAATGCCAACTCTGGAGGCGATCTGTTCAACAATAATTCGGCGATCCCCCAAAACAATTCTCTCCACTTTCTCCAGCATGTCGTCAGACTGGCTTGTGCGAACCCGAGGTGGTTTTGGTTTGTTGTCACACGATGTTCTGCCTTCATTAAACTGTCACACCCACGAACGCACTTTCGACACATCCATAACTCCATCACCACATGTCTCCTTCAACTGTCGATGAATTTAATTGGTTTCACACCACGCAAATTCAGAAAACGAATGATTGCACGCTGTTCAAATAAGGAAAACGTCGCCATTTTAAGTATTTAAAACAGTTCTCATTCTCGCCGCTGGCGTTCCATCTGCCGTACGGTGCTGCCATCTCTGGGACGTATTGACAATGAACGCGGCCTCATTTTAAAACAATGTGCATGTTTCTATCTCTTTCCAGTCCGGAGAAAAAAAATCGGAGGCCTTGGAACTTGAATGTACCTCGTATACCTGCTTCGTGCATTTCCCTCCAGGAAACCTGGTTCCCAGCAATGTGGACACCTGCCCTCCGCAGCTAAAAAGATATTACAGGAACCGTAGCGACTATAATAGTGTCAGGTGGACTTTGAGTTCATGTCCTAAATTCGGTCTGTAGTGGAACGGTGCCCCTTCAAACCCCGATTGAAGCTATGGCTGTCAGGATGAGGACGATGAGGGGAAATAACTGTCTACAACGTATATCTTCCTCCAGATGGTGCAGTACCCCTGAATACATTGGCTGCACTAATTGCTCAACTCCCTAAACCCTCCCTACTTTTCGAGGCTTCTAATGCTCTTAACCACTTGTCGTGTGCCACCATACTTACTGGCCGAGGCAGAAATGTCGAAACTTTACTGTCTCAGTTCGACCTCTGCCTATTAAATATTCGGGCCGCCACACACTTCAGTGCGGCTCATGGCAGTTACTCAGACATTGATGTATCACTCTGCAGCCCAGGACTTCCCCTATCTGTCCACTGGAGAGCACACGAAGACCTATGTGGTAGTGACCACTTCCCCATCTTCCTGTCACTGCGCCTGCCTCAGACCCACTGACGCCTGCGCAGACGGGCCTTAAACAAGGCCAACTGGGAAACTTTCACCTCTGCTGTCACCGCTGAACCTCCCCCACATTTATGTAATGGTTGAGAAGGTGACTACAACAATCGTTTCGGCGGCGGAAAGCGCGATCCCGCGCTCTGTAGGGTGCCCCCGCCGAAAGCCAGTCCCTTGGTGGTCGCCAGAAGTCGCCGAAGCAACTAAGGAGCGTCGGCGAGCTCTACAGCGGCCCCTTCCCTGGAGCATCTCATAGCCTTTAAACGTATCCATGCCCGCATTCACCAACTTAGCAAATGATGGAAGCTGGAGTGTTGGGAGAGATACGTCTCGACCATTGTGTGCCATACATCACCTTCCCAAATCTGGGCAAAGATCAAACGTGTTTTTAGGTACCAGACCCCCAATAGTTGTTCCCGTTGTTAACACAAATGGCGTCTTCTCTACCGACGCAAACGCAATTGCCGAGCACTTTGCTGAGCACTACGCGCGAGCCTATGCGTCGGAGAATTACCCTCCCCCCCCCCCCTCCCCCAGCCTTTCGCACTTTCAAATAGCGGCTGGAAGAGAAAGTCCTCTCTTTCACTACACGCCACAGTGAATCCTACATTGCCCCACTTACAGGGTGGGAGCTCCACAGTGCCCTTGCACATTGCCCCGACACAGCTCCTGGGCCAGATTGCATCCACAGTCAGATGATTAAATGTCTTTCATCTGACTAAAAGCGACGTCTCGTCATCTTCAACCGTATCTGGTGCGATGGCACCTTTTCATCGCAATGGTGGGAGAGAACCGTCACTCTGGTGCTCAAACCCAGTAAATACCCGCTTGATGTGGATAGCTATCGGCCCATCAGCCTCACCAACGTTCTTTGCAAGCTGCTAGAACGTATGGTGCGTCGGCGGTTGGGTTGGGTCCTGGAGTCACGTGGCCTACTGGCTCCATGTCAGGGAGGCTTCTGCCAGGGTCGCTCTAGCACTGATAATCTTGTGTCACTCGAGTCTGCCATCCAAACAGCCTTTTCCAGACGCCAACACCTGGTCGCCGTCTTGTTTGATTTATGAAAAGCATATGACACCACCTGGCAACATCATATCCTTGCCACTTGAATGAATGGGGTCTCCGAGGCCCGCTCCTGATTTTTATCCAAAATTTTCTGTCGTTCTGTACTTTCCGTGTCCAAGTTGATGCCTCCCCTAGTTCCCTCCATATCGAGAAGAATGGGGTCCCGCAGGGCTCTGTATTGGGTGTGTCTATTTTTAGTGGCTATTAATGGTCTACAGGAGCAGCTGTAGGGCCGTCTGTCTCGCCCTCTCTGTATGCAGACGACTTCTGCATTTCATACTGCTCCACCAGTACTGGTGTTGCTGAGCGTTGCCTACAGGGAGCCATCCACAAGGCGCAGTCATGGACTCTTGCCCATGGCTTCCAGTTTTCAGCCATGAAGTGTTTCATGCATTTCTGTCAGCGTCGCACTGTTCATCTGGAACCAGCATTTCACCTTATTGATGATCCACTGACTGTCATGGAGAAATATCGATTCTTAGATCTGGTTTTCGACGCTCGTTTGACTTGGCTTTCTCATCTTCGTCAGCTTAAACGGAAGTGTTGGCAGCACCTCAATGCCCTCTGCTGCCTTAGCAATACCAACTGGGGTGCAGATCGCTCCACGCTGCTGCAACTCTACAGAGCCCTTGTTCAATCCGGCCTTGACGATGGGAGTCCGGTTTATGGTTCGGCGGCACACACTGCATTGCGTTTGCTCGACCCATTGCACCACTGCGGAGTTCGATTAGCGACAGGAGCCTTTAGGACGAGTCCAGTGACCAACGTACTGGTGGAGGCTGGAGTCCCTCCATTGAAGATCAGACGTCCACAACTGCTCGCCAGTTACACAGCACACATTCATAGGTCTCCTGAACATCCTAATTACCGTCTTCTTTTCCCAACCACAATGTTTCACCTCCCACATAGGGGGCCCAGTCTAGGGCTAACGATTGTGGTTCACATACGTTCACTTATGTCTGAAATGGAGTCCTTGCCTTTACCACCTCTCCTTGATGTACATTCATGTGTACCTTCATGGTGTAGCCCTAGGCCGAAGCTTCGCCTGGACCATTTGCATGGCCCTAAGGACTTCGTTAACCCTGCGGCCTTCCGCTGTCACTTCCTCTCGATTCTTGAAGTGCTCTGGAGCTCTAAAGTGGTTTACACTGATGGCTCGATGGTTGATTATCACGTTGGCTTCGCCTCATATTGAACACCATTCCTTAACCAATGGCTGCAGTGCATTCACTGCAGAGCTGGTGGTCCTATCTCGTGCACTTGGGTACATCCGTTCATGCTTTGGCGAGCTCTACCCTCGCCATCCTTAGGTAGCGACCGCACAGAAGACCATCTATGCCTTGGAATGCTCCAGTCGTTCATGGTGTTTGTCTGGACCCCAGGACACATCGGCATCCCAAGCAATGAATTTGCTGACAGGCTGGCCAAACAGGCTACGTGGAAACCGCTTCTGAAACTGACCTGCGTTTTGTCTTACGCCGCAAGGTTTTTCGGCTTTGGGAGATGGAGCGGCATAACAGTACACACAATAAACAGCGTATCATTAAGGAGACTGTGATTGTGTGGAAGTCTTCCCTGCAGGCTTCTCGCAGGGAATGAGCTGTCCTTTGTTGAATCCACATTGGCCATACGTGGCTCACACATGGTTACCTCCTCCATTGCGAAGACCCACCTCAGTGTCACTGTGGCTCCCAAATTACGGTCGTCCACCTCTTGCTGGACTGTCCACTTTTGTGCGGCGGACTTTTAACTTTCCCAGCGCCCTACCTTCGGTGTTGGGCGACAATGCTTCAACAGCAGCTCTAATGTTACGTTTTATTCGTGAGGGTGGGTTTTATCAGTTTATCCGAGTTTTAGTGCATGTGCTTTGTTCCTCTGTGTCCTCCGCCCTAGTGCTTTTAGTATGGAAGTTTTAATGTGTTGCAGAGTGGCTGGCTTCTTCCTTTCTATTCTGGTGGTCGGCCAGCCACTGTAATCTGCTTTCTTGTTTTACTCTTTTGTAATTGTTTCTTGGGTGTCTGTTGTTTCCATTTCCTCTTTTGTTCCTTTTAGTGTTTTTTGCCTTTTCTTCGTTTTTTTCGTTCTTCGTTCCTTTTGGTATTGTGCTGTACATGTCTTTTGTTTTATTCTACCCCCTGTGGACTTGTTTTGTAGGGACAAGGGACCGATGACCACACAGTTTGGTCCCTTCTCCTCCCGCCCCCTCGCCCCTCCCAAACCAACCAACGAATCAGTAAGAACAACTGTTGCGTTTAGGGGACTGAGAATCCGCATTTCACGACCGAGAAGTCCCGTAACTCTCAACGGGGACAGTGTGGTATATACTGTCCAGTCACGGAATAATCAGTGCGATATTCCTCGATAGCACAGTGACTACCGAACGGTACGTGAAGGTTTTGGAACATGATTTCATGCACATTATCCAAAGTGGCCCTGATTTCGACAAGATGTCGTTCATCCAAGACGGAGCTCGACCCCACTGAACCTGTGGAGTGTTTGATGTCCTGTAGGATCACTTTGGGGACCGCGTTCTGGCTCTGCGGTACCCATAGGCCATTGACATTGGCCTCGATTGGCCACCATATTCTGCGGATCTGAACACATGTGACTCCTTTTTGTGGAGCTGTATTAAATAGAAGGTGTACAGCAATAATACCAAAACCATTACTGTGCTGAAAACAGCCATTCAGGAGGTCATCAACAGAATCGATGTTCCGACGCTTCAGCGGGTCATGCAGAATTTCGCTATTCGCTTGCGCCACACAATCGTCAATGACGGCAGACATCTCGAACATGTCAGAACCTAAATCTGAATATCTCTAGTGATATAGCGGAGACATGGCTTAGCCACAGCCTGGGGGGATGTTTCCAGAATGAGATTTTCACTCTGCAGCGGAGTGTGCGCTGATATGAAACTTCCTGGCAGATTAAAACTGTGTGCCCGACCGAGACTCGAACTCGGGACCTTTGCCTTTCGCGGGCAAGTGCTCTACCATCTGAGCTACCGAAGCACGACTCACGCCCGCTACTCACAGCTTTAATTCTGCCAGTACCTCGTCTCCTACCTTCCAAACTTTACAGAAGCTCTCCTGCGAACCTTGCAGAACTAGCACTCCTGAAAGAAAGGATACTGCGGAGACATGGCTTGGCCACAACTTGGGGGATGTTTCCAAAATGAGATTTTCACTCTGCAGCGGAGTGTGCGCTGATATGAAAGGTTCGCAGGAGAGCTTCTGTAAAGTTTGGAAGGTAGGAGACGAGATACCGGCAGAAGTAAAGCTGTGAGACCGGGCGTGAATCGTGCTTCGGTAGCTCAGATGGCAGAGCACTTGCCCGCGAAAGGCAAAGGTCCCGAGTTCGAGTCTCGGTCGGGCACACAGTTTTCATCTGCCAGGAAGTTTCATATTAGCGCACACTCCGCTGCAGAGTGAAAATCTCATTCTGGAAACATCCCCCAGGCTGTGGCTAAGCCATGTCTCCGCTATATCCTTTCTTTCAGGAGTGCTAGTTCTGCAAGTTTCGCAGGAGAGCTTCTGTAAAGTTTGGAAGGTAGGAGACGAGATACTGGCAGAAGTAAAGCTGTGAGTACCGGGCGTGAGTGGTGCTTCGGTAGCTCAGATGGTAGAGCACTTGCCCGCGAAAGGCAAAGGTCCCGAGTTCGAGTCTCGGTCGGGCACACAGTTTTAATCTGCCAGGAAGTTTCATATCAGCGCACACTCCGCTGCAGAGTGAAAATATCTCTAGTGATGTTTACATGTTGAATAAAGTGTGTGCTTTCTGTAGTTTGTTAATAATTTACATTATTTTCGTATAGTTCAATAACTGTCACCCTGTAAGTGCTGAACAGAATGATTGACACTTCATGTCTTTTTGGAGTTATTACTGATGTAGTCATTCAGTGCGAAGCCTGGTCTGACGCAGTTTTCAACGCTAGTTGATCTCTAGATAATTACTGCACGCTGCACCCTTTCGAACTTACTTAAGTCTTGGGATCCGTCTGCACTTTTTACCCCCACCCTTCCCTCCATTACCAAATTAAGCATTCGTTCACGCCTCAGATATGTCCTGTCAACCTACCCTTTCATTTAATTAAATTGTGATAAAGCTTCTCTCCTCCATATCAGGTTGGTATCTCTGCATTAGTCACTGAGTCTACCAGTGTAATTTTCTGTCGCACAACACTTTAAAAGCTTCTGTTCTACTGTCTATACTATTCAGTCTGCGTTCTATTTCGATATACGTAACGCTTCACTCCAGACAAATATTCTCAGGAAAGACTACCTGACACTTAAATGTCTATTCGATATTCACACAATTTATATATTCTCTTTGCTTATACTGTCGTCACTTATTTTGCTGTTCACATAGTAAAATTCGTCTACTACTTCCGGTATCTCATTTCTTAATCTAATTTGCTCATCAACACTTATCGTTCAATTTGCATAGCATTGCTGAATTTGACTACATTCCAGTTAACTTGTTTTACTTTGAAAGGTGGCCATCATAAACAGTCACTTTCCACATATTCTGTTTTTGAGTAACTTCGTCTCGCGAGAGACCTTTGCTGTTATATCTGTGTTACATTGATGCACTTCTGCATATTCACGGTTGCTTCGGGCACACGCAGGGATCTGCCTGAGGTCGCTGAGGCGCCCGCTGTGGCCGAGCGGTTCTAGGCGCTTCAGTTCGGAACCGCGCTGCTGCTACGGCAGAGTTTCGAATCCTGCCTCGGGCGTGGAGGTGTGTGATGTCCTTCGGTTAGTTAGGTTTCATTAGTTCTAAGTCTAGGGGACTGATGGCCTCAGATGTCAAGTCCCATATTGCTTAGAGACATTTGAACCTTTTTTTATGTCACTGAGGTAAGACTGTTTTTGTCCAACATCTAGTGAAGGCATGGTCGCCACCCGTGGCCTGTAAGTTTGGGAGGAAAATAAGCCATCTGCTTCGGTTTATTTCGTTTGGGCAGCTGTAGAGTGAGGTTGTATTTTGTTCGTGTTTGATATGGTGCGCTATTAAGCGTTGCTGCATTCACAAACTGCGGAACAAACACTGGTAGCACTTACATCTGTAAAATATCTGTGAATATGCGTACGGAACGATTTGAAGTGGAATGATCATATAAAATTAATTGTTGGTAAGGCGGGAATCAGGTTGAGATTCATTGGGAGAGTCCTTAGAAAATGTAGTCCATCAACAAAGGAGGTGGCTTACAAAACACTCGTTCGACCTGTACTTGAGTATTGCTCATCAGTGTCGGATCCGTACCAGGTCGGGTTGACGGAGGAGACAGACAAGATCCAAAGAAGAGTGGCGCGTTTCGTCACAGGGTTATTTGGTAAGCGTGATAGCGTTACGGAGATGTTTAGCAAACTCAAGTGGCAGACTCTGCAAGAAAGGCGCTCTGCATCGTGGTGTAGCTTGCTGTCCAAGTTTCGAAAGGGTGCGTTTCTGGATGAGGTATCGAATATATTGCTTCCCCCTACTTATACCTCCCGAGGAGATCACGAATGTAAAATTAGAGAGATTTGAGCGCGCACGGAGGCTTTCCGGCAGTCGTTCTTCCCGCGAACCATACACGAGTGGAACAGGAAAGGAAGGTAATGATAGTGGCACGTAAAGTGCCCTCCGCCACACACCGTTGGGTGGCGTGCGGAGTATAAATGTAGATGTAGATGTAGAACATAAACTGAGAGAGGAGGAGTCTTGGATGTAAGCGACAATGGGCTTACATGACGAAGTAATTGTAACAACCATATGCAGGAGAAGTCTTTCTTTGCTTTACTATCTGACGAGCTATACTGGAACAGTGTGGTTGCTTAGGCAGTTCTATCGAAGAAGTAGCAGAGTTACAGTCGTCGTTACCATCAGTGTGGGTTGGATCCCGTTTTGTTTACGGAGTGTCTCTGATTCGTGATCGGGTCTAGCAAGTAGATATCTGATTCACCAAGTTTTTCTTTCCATTTTATATTTATTTAGCGTTGTTTCGTTCCTCTCATCAATTTAATTAAAAAAGTTTTTGAACTGCTTTTGCAAAATTGTAGCACTCAATAGTCACGATGCTTTCACTAATGACCTAAGCAGGGATAGTTGCAGAGCTATTGACGTGTTTACTTCGATCGATAGTTCAACTGGAACCATTCCTGCTCCGAGCAATTTATTCAAATATCAAGTATTTCTCATCATTAGTAAATTATTTTCAGAACACCTTAGGTAAGTTTGCGTCGAGAATTCCTGAGCAACAGCTATTTCGTCGTCTCGTTGTGCTGTGATAAAATTTATCCCTAGGTCACCATGATCTATAGTAGACCATTTCAGCAGCCAAGGCAATTTCTGCTGTATTATTTATGCGTATCTGTGATGAACTGTTCCTGAGGATAGTCAGATCACGTAATAATATTACATCCGTTGGATTTTATTCAGTTGTAACAGTGTAATTTCAAGTGGAACTTTAATGCCCACTGCTACTAGCGAAACCACATCCAGTTTAAGAGACACCATTCAACATTTGTTAAATTACACCATGTAACTTTTGTTAATTTCTTTCTTACAATCTCTTTTCATCTGATCTTCCATATTCTTTGACATCCATAACAGAACTGTAGTGTCGCTGACAAACCTTCAAAATGTTAATTATGTCTCCCTGAACCGTCATTCTTTTTTCCAAATTTCTTCATGTTTTCCTTTACTCCTTTGTCAGTGTCATATCGAATAACACTATAAATAGGCTACAACCCTGTCGCACTCCCTTCTAGACTTATACCTCTCTGTCCTGTATTCGGCTCTTACAACAACTGTCTGATTTCTGTACAAGTTGTACGTAAAATTTTGTTCCCTGTACTTCACCTTTTTTTGTTGTTTTTTTTTCTTATTCATTTAAAGTATGGTGACATGTGTACATCGTGAGAACACTGAAAAATTGCGACCATGTGCAGAAAGCCTGTTGTATTATAATCTGTAAGCCTAAACGAGTGCCTGTATATTATTTTTAGATGAAACAATGACTGAAAGCATTGTCGAGGTGTATTTTTAAGGGTCAAAAATCGTGACTGGTTACAGTTTATTACTTACTTTCCTGTGAGGTTACGGCGTTATAGTGCTTCTGCTGGTCCTTTCCTCGCTACACCTGCGTCTTGACTCGGCAGAGAATCCTTGTGGAATGCTGCTGCATTTGAGGCCGTCACATGCCACATCAATACCCCTTTGAGAGAAGACCTTCTGGCGTGATTGCCTCTTTACGAGAAGATACTGCTTTACCACTCTGGCTACAGTTGCGCTTCTCTCCTACAGGAAGCCATCCAGGTTCATAGCTGTCTCATGATTGGAGCAAGCGAGGTCTTCTCCAGCGGCCACGGCGGCGATGCTGATTATACTTTATACACCGGGAGTTCCTCTGCAGTAACAGGGCAGGAGATAAAGTTGGTGCACCCGTAAAAGAAACAGTCCGAGGATGGGGCGCTCTTAACCGTTCGAGCCACATGAGATCCCCGACGAATGCAAGGTCTGCGTCGCCTATTGCGCCGTTTATTCTCGTGTATATGCACGCAAATGCGTTTCAAGTGCGACGCCAAAGGGCCTAAATTCATAGTCACAGTATTAACATAGCCAGTTTACAGCATAAGGCGAACTGTACGCTTGGTAAAAATGACGTTCACTGTGCACGCTTATGCAGAAACTTTGCAGCAGATGCGTAGCTGCAGAAATTACGTGGAGATCAACTCTTGCATGGTGCACGCTGAAGTATTCAGGACTGGTGTTGAAATCTCTTTTAAGAAGTCGCGATTGGTGTTGGCTGTAGGCCTACAGACTGCGTGTGCTAACCAAGAATTTGTTCATTATTTATTGATTACAATCTTCGAAATCTATCGCGATTTAGTGACACATAATGTGTGTTGGGAGTTCCCAGAAATCATCGATAACATTTTGGAGATTGTCCACGGATGTTCCTAGAATGTTGCAATGTAAGAAATCCATGTGCACTGGTGATTGGTTAAAAATCGTGATGATATTATGATTTCGTCGTTTTGTCACCCCAATTACTTTTGTTTCTCTAAAAACGTCTTCACAACAATGTAAAATCCTTTAATATGCAGACACCAACATGAAAGACAAAGCAATGCAACAGCAATCAAAGCAAAAGTACTGTGACGAGGTTTCGTCCGCTGTGTAGCAGGGCAGCTTAGCCTCGGCGTGCTGCTTTGCCATTGCATTCGGTGATCCCATACAGGAGGTCATACAAATTAACTGTTAATCAGTGGACATACCTGTACTACTGTGTATCACTCTTAACGCACAACTCATACCGACAGTAAGACAAACCTGGGACGGGCGTGAGCAGTACAGTGTACGAGGGGCGTTTGAAACGTCCGTGCAAAAATAAAAACTACTTACGTGTTTGAGGTAAACCTATTTTTTATTTTTCGACATGGTCTCGTTTTAGAGTTATACACTTCGTCCAACGCTGTTCTAATTTGTTGGTCCATTCCGAATAATAGGAATTGTCCAAGTCTGCAAAATATCTATAAGTTGCTGCAATCACCTCCTCGTTTGAATAAAATCTTTGTCCCGCCAGCCATTTCTTAAAATTGGGAAACAAATAGTAGACTGAGGGAGCCAAGTCTGGAGAACAGGGGGGATGTGAAACGAGCTGGAATCCTATTTTCATTAATTTTGCGACAACAACTGCTGAGCTGTGCGCTGGTGCATTGTCGTGATGGGAAAGGACTTTTTGCGGTCCAATCGCCGCCTTTTCTCTTGCAGCTCGTTTTTCAAACGGTCCGGTCCAATAACGATGAATAATATTCACCTGTAATAGGTTTACCCATTTCCAGATAGTCGATGAGGATTATCCCTTGCGAACCCCAAAAGGCAGTCGCCATAACCTTTCCTGCCGAGGAAATGGTCTTCGCCTTTTCTCGTGCAGATTCTCCCTTAGTAACCCATTGTTTAAATTGCTGTTTGGTCTCAGGAGTAGAGTAATGTATCCATGTTTCATCCACAGTGACGAAACGACGCTTAAAGCCCTGCTGATATTCCTGAACAGCTGCAAACCATCCTTGCAACATTTCACACGATTCCGATTTTGGTCAAGCGTGAGCAATCACAGAACCCACCTTGTGGATAGCTTTCTTATGTCCAAATGTTTATGCAAAAATTATGTGCTCGTTCATTCGAGATTCCCACAGCACTAGCAATCTCACACACCTTAATTCTTCTGTCATACATCACCATATCATGGATTTTATCAATGATTCCTGGAGTCGTAACATCCACAGGGCCTCCAGAACGCTCAGCATCACTTGTGCCCATATGGCCACTCCAAAAATTTTGAAACCACTTATAAGCTGTTCTAATCGAAGGTGAAGAGTCACCTTAATGCTCATCAAGCTTCTCTTTAGTCTCCTGAGGCGTTTTGCCTTTCAAAAAGTAATGTTTAATCACCACACGAAAATCTTTTTCGTCAATTTTTTGACAATCACTCGACTTCCTTGATACACACGAATGCCAAGCACACAGAAATAGACCAATATGGCTGAAAGTTGGTGTGCATTCTTTCCAAAGATGCTACTAACTAAACATGACCTTGAAACGCGCCGGTGGTGCCATCTCTCGCACTTTGCACAGACTTTTCAAGCGCCCCTCATAGCTATTTAAGATAATTGTCGTTTATTGCTCCGTCTCAGTTGCACATTTTTAATTAGATGACATGTTTAGATAATCTTCAAATATAAAAAGAAAAGTAAAATAATACATGTACCATCCAATATTTTACAGTAAGTAGAAAAGAAACGAATTGTACATGAAAGTAGAATTTACGTAAGTCGCTCCGTCAGCAACCCGTCTTGTCTATTCAGAACCACGTAAGAGTACTATGTTTTCCAACTGTGGTCAGTGTTTTAAATAGATACACGTTGGAGGTAGAGGAAATGGAGTGAGGCTGACAGGGAGAGGGGAAATGAAGCAGGGTGGGGTGGTGGGGATATCATAAGCTAACAAGAGAGGCTGTACTAAAATTATAGAATGTATCAATACATAAAAATTCTCGTTGGCACAATAATAGTGCGGAACAATGAGTATGTAAAATGTAAACGGCATCAAATAGTGAAATTGCCTAATGGAGCGTGGAGCGAAGGGGGCGGTAGGGGGTGGGGGGTGGTTATAGCGGGCAAAGATGGCAATAGCGGGGTGGGAGGGGGCGGGGAAGCGATAGTGGCAGGGATGCTATGGGTTTAACAAGAAAAGATCGTATACTGAAACTGCAAAAGTCAATAATGTAAGAATCCTTCTGTTAAGATGCTAGAATACACGCGTAAAACTGTAAAAGGGGAATAAAATAGATTATAAAAGTGGCAATAAAGTAGCGAAAACTGAGTTACTATCTGAAGATAATCAAAGAGTAAACTTTGGAAGTATAAAGTCGTAAGTTCCTACTCCGAAACCATGTATACGTCTTTGTCTTCCTGTTCAACTGTTAGCGCGCCGCCATTGATTTTACGCTGTTGTCGTCGTATTGTTAATTTTTCTATAGTAACTTAATTACTGATGAGACGGAGTAACAGTTGCTCACTGCAACTTGCTTTATAAAGCGATCTTTATTCCTCTTATGCTCGCGTAGTGACAGTTTTAATAACTTATTAATTATGAATCGAAAATATGCTACCTTTGTTCTTTCAGGATGCTAGGTCTTAGCCAATAATATTTTCTGCACAGGTCGGTTTTCTGTACACACGAAAACGGTGTTAAGCTACTTCCCTTGTAACCATAATGTAGAGACAGCTGAGGGCTCCATTATTTCCGCGCTCAACTGTGAACCTAATTTGCGAGTGAACAGCATTAATTCTCTCCACTATGTCATTAACATCACTATGATCTCCTTTAACAAACAAAATAGCATCATAGATATAGCGACAATAGTGGAGAACTTTACGTTACTGCAGTTTTGTTAGTGAAAAATTGGTTTTCTAAATGATTGCGGAAAGTCTCAGCCATAATGCCAGCCATGGAATTTCCCATGGCTATCCGTTCAGGTTGTGATGTATCTTACCGTTGAACGCGCAATAGCTATAAGATAAAGTCAGTTCTAGAAGCGCCATTAATTCAACGGTATCTCCTGAGGCCCCTTTATTGTGTTTTATAAAATTGTTCTTAATTGTCTCTAATGTCTCATGGCAGACATGTTAGTATACAAACGCTCCACTTCTAGGGATGCACAGATTGAATCGCCGCGCGGAGTGGCAGCCCGGTTTGAGGCGCCATGTCACGGATTGCGCGACCCCTCCCGCCGGAGGTTTGAATCCTCCCTCGGGCATGGGTGTGTGTGTTATTCCTAGCATAAATTAGTTTAAGTTAGTTTAAATACTGTGCAACTCTAGAGACCAATGACCTCAGCAGTTTGGTCCCTTAGGAATTCACACACATTTGAACATTTGAAAGATTGAATCAGCTAGTATTACTGTACTGTTAACTTTGTTCGCAAACTCTAAAGTATTTTTAAGCTATACTGCTAGTGAAATGTGTATAACGTTTTCAACTTCGTGCTAGCGTTGCATTTATTGGGGCATTAGGACTTAATCCCTTGTTCGATATGGATTTGTACACTATAGTGAAAATGGTGCCTACTCAGATGGTGAGAGACGTTTTTATTCACAGAACTTGAAAATATAATCAGTGAAAAACTGTTGTAAATTAAATGTAACAAAGAATACTTGTATCAGAATACAATTCCAAAGCCTGCAAAAGATAAAATCGGGAATGAAAACGCAATAGCTCGCGTAGTAAAAAATATATTATTTTGTAAATATATATTATTATATGTAAATAAATATATTATTATATGAGTAAAAGCAGAAATCAGGGACGCCTACAAGAACAAGGACGTTTTAAATTAAGAGTTGTGCTTATTGAACTTAAAGGAAGCTGAATTGTAGTCTCCTGTACAGTTGGACATCTTATGTACATTTATTGCAAATAGAGCGGACAGTGAAAGAACAAAGATAATTGCAAGGTATCATATGAAAATATTATGTACAACATGTGGAAGCGCGACTGTTACGGTCGCAGGTTCGCTGCCTCGGGCATGGATGTGTGTGATGTCCTTAGGTTAGTTAGGTTTAAGTAGTTCTAAGTTCTAGGGGACTGATGACCACAGATGTTTAGTCCCATAGTTCTCAGAGCCATTTGAACCATTTTTGAACATGTGGAAGGAGACGTGAAAACAAAACTGTGCCAGAAAAAGACGAGTTTATCAACAAGCTTGTTAATGTTACAGGTATTCCTCTCAAAGTTCAAGAGATATTCCTACCTTTAAAAGGGTCAAACTATAATCGCGAACTATGATTAGGACAGAAAGACATAAACATAATTATAGCAGAGGTCAAATGCGCTGGTGATGTAGCAAAGCTTCCCATTCATGAGCAGAATGAGGTTGTCGTCAAAGTCACCAATGCGTTAAAAACACAGTTGCAGTCAAAAAGTAGCCGTAAAAATAAAGATAGGATTATGAATAATTTAAATAAGAAGTTAAAGAGACATAAAGCATTAATCATCAGGGCATATGAAAGCAAAACTATGGTCCTTATGAGTGACACAGATTATGTAAACAAAACAAAAATTTGTCTCTGCAAACGGGATTAACGAAGTGACTAGAGATCCTACAAAAAGTTCCAAGTAGATCCTACAAAAAAGTTCCATGTACAACTAAAGCGCAAAATTGAAAACTCAGATTTTCTGTTTTCTGACAGGGAAAAAAGCGAGGTACAGTCACGAACTCAGAAACGCCGCCGGCCGGAGTGGCCGTGCGGTTCTAGGCGCTACAGTTTGGAAACGAGCGACCGCTACGGTCGCAGGTTCGAATCCTGCCTCGGGTATGGATGTGTGTGATGTCCTTAGGTTAGTTAGGTTTAATTAGTTCTTAGTTCTAGGCGACTGATGACCTCAGAAGTTAAGTCGCGTAGTGCTCAGAGCAATTTGAACCATTTGAGCCAGAAACGCCAGACATGCATGCACAGGTTAAATTTCATAAAAAGGACAAATCCATGAGGCTTATATCCACCACTGTCTCGGTAAATACAACGCTACCACAAAGTCGAAAACGCTATACACATTTCACCAGCAGTATAGTTTAAAAAATACTTCCGAGTTTGCAAACAAAGTCAAGGATACAGTCATACCATGTGATTCCATCTCTGCGTTCCTGGAAGTGGCGAATTTGTATACTAACGTGCCTGTCCATGAGACATTAGAGATAATTAAGCACAACAATATAAAACACAGTAAAATGAACTTAGGAGAAAAAGTTGATATAATAGAGCTTCTAGAACTGACCTTACCCTACAACTATTTCACGTTTAACGGTAAGGTGCTCCACCAGCCTGAAGGGCTAGCCGTGGGAAATTCCTTAGCCGGCATCATGGTTGAGATTTTGCTTAATCATTTGGAAGACCAGTTTTTCACTGACAACCCTGAAGAGAAACACAAAGTTCTCTAGTACTACCGCTGTGTCGATGATGCTAATTTGTTACTTAAAGGAGAGCAAAGCGATGTTAATGATATAGTGGAGAGAATGTGTGCTATTCACGCAAAAATTAGGTTTACAGTTGAGCGAGCGTGGAAGTAAAGGAGCCATTAACTATCTCTACATTACGGTTACTAGAGAGGTGCGTAAACACAGAGAAGACGAGTCACTTTCTCACTTATTTCCATATTCAAGGCTACTCTTTAATGTTGATATTACACCCAAGACGTCATTTTTGTGAGGCGACAGTAAGTTACCAGCATGAGCAGGCATTAATGGGAATATACCGAGCGAGGTGGCGCAGTGGTTAGACACTGGACTTGGATTCGGGAGGACGACGGTTCAATCCCGCGTCCGGCCATCCTGATTTAGGTTTTCCGTGATTTTCCTAAAATCGCTCCAGGAAAATGCCGGGATGGTTCCTTTGAAAGGGCACGGCCGACTTTCTTCCCCATCCTTCCCTAATCCGATGAGACCGATGACCTCGCTGTCTGGTCTCCTTCCTCAAGCAACCCAACCCAACCCAATTAATGGGAATACATGCGTTGTTAATGCATGCGGGATCTTTATGGTGGCTCTCCTTCGAATAGTATTTTTCTGGAGTTGGGAACACGCACAGGGTCTGGTTATTTAAAAGAATACCTTGCAGTGGACCTTTGGGCCTTGGAAGCCATGGGCAGCTATTGGGGAAGGAACATCTTGAAGCACTTATCGTGGACAGAATGCTGGTTCCAAGAATTCCTCGCACCCGTGTGCTGATAATGCTTTCAGCCTAAGAGGCGGAAAAACTGCCTACCTGGTAGGCACCTCTAGCCACAGAAGGTGCAGGAGCACGAGAGAAATTTAAGTCACGCGCCCAAGGCGTTTCGACAGTGTCGTAAACACCTTTTGTGAACAGGGATGGCGGACATAAAAATTTGGGGGCTTCCGTGTTCACAGTGGGCTGGACATTAGAGGGAGCCGTCAGGAGGTGTTGCACCTCTGCCTGCAGAGCTTTTTGGGAAGCCTGAGGCCTTCAAAACAATTTTACAATGAACGCAACATTTATGGCGGCTCTGAAGTGGTCTATGTCACGACACGAAAGCGCTTCTCTAAGTTTAACGGAGGCCCCTGGTCAGACACGCTATAACATTCTGGCCGTCCAGACAGCGGCCGTGGTGGCCGAGCGGTTCTAGGCCCTTCAGTCTGGAACCACGTGACCGCTACGGTCGCAGGTTCGAATCCTGCCTCGGGCATGGATGTGTGTGATGTCCTTACTTTACTTAGGTTTAAGTACTTCTAAGTTCTAAGGGACTGATGACCTCAGATGTTAAATCCCATAGTGCTCAGAGCCATTTGAACCATTTTTGAACCGTCCAGACAACGATCTCATGGATAAATAATATTATGTTGACTTTAGATCTAAGTGGAAACTCAAAACACGCTGCCTAAAGTGCCCACGGAAAAAAAATGGTCAGGTCTCGCCATTTGTCCTTAGTTCCATCAAGGTAGTATAACTTCTGTGTAGAATAAATCCATCAAAGTCTATTCAGCGTTAGATAATTTCAGATTGTATCATCCATCTTTTGGTAAATGGTTTAACCAGACAAACCTTAGTCTTTTCCAACCAATCGCCACCCAGTGGAGTGTTAATTATTTGTTTCATCTATTTGTGTTGTAACAGTTCATGATTCATTTGTCATCATGTTTATCATATATCGTCTGTCCTATTTTATAATCAATTAATTGTCCCATAATTTATATAAAAGGTCAATCCCGTGTTGGTATATTAATCACCGATTACCAGTTGACTACAATGATGACAGGGCCACCATTCCATTACTGTTATTTCAGCATTCAAGTTCATTTAGATTCTGATAAATGTGATAACATCTAATGCAGACCAAGAATAACCACTGTCAGAGGGTAGAATCTATTCATCAGACACATAGCCGGGTAGACAAGTGGAAGGCTTACAAGTTAAAGTGAGTGCTGTCAGGGAGGAAACTTGCATTTGCCTGTACCCTTTCAAATCATACCGCAAGTCCAGTGTAGTTTTGCAACCCCTTTTTAGCATGTACAGAAAACCGACCTGTGCTCAAAATATTATTGGCTAAGACTTGGCACCCTGAAAGAACAAATATAGCACATTTTAGATCAATAATTATAAGTTATTAAAACTGCCACTAAGCGAGCATAAGCCGGCCGGGGTGGCCGAGCGGTTCTAGGCGCTACGGTCTGGAACCCCGCGACCGCTACGGTCGCAGGTTCGAATCCTGCCTCGGGCATGGATGTGTGTGATGTCCTTAGGTTAGTTAGGTTTAAGTAGTTCTAAGTTCTAGGGGACTGATGACCTCAGAAAAGACCCATAGTGCTCAGAGCCATTTGAACCAAGCGAGCATAAGAGGAATAAAGAAATCGCTATTAAAAAGCAAGCTGCAGTGAGCAACTGTTACCCAATCTCATCAGTAACTAAGTTAGCACAGAAAATTAAGACAACGACAGCAGCGTAAAACCAATGGCGGCACGCCAACACTTGAATAGGAAGACAAGAAAGTCGCGTACATGCCCATTAGTTATGAAGGATGGGTTTCGCAATACCTATTTCGCAATACCAATTTGCGTATACGGATTAAAACTAATGACATCATTTTCTTCAGACTGAGGCACCTTGTGAATAGAAAATTCACGGCGGGTGGTGTTCGTAAACTAAAGTGCAGAAACTGTCTAAAGGCATACGCAGGACAGAGAGGCAGGACGTTTGAAATACGCTTCAAAGAGTACGCTTCAGTTCACACTAATGAAACCGTGTTTGGTGAGCATTTTGAAACACCGAACCGTGCTTTTGGAACCAATGATACGCATTTGGAAATGCATCACGATGAACCTAAGGGCACGTCCTGATAATGCTGGAAGAAATTTAGATTCTGACACACCGCCTGCAAGAACCTGGGAACACAATATGTCAGCAGCACGGTTTTATTAACAGTGCGTATTTAGAAACACTGAAAGAGTCTTCCAATCATCCACCTCGACGCGGCGCACGTGTGGTCAACAGCCTCACTCGCAGAGAATAGGCAGCAGCAGTGCATCGGCTCACACATCGTCCTAGCAGCAGGCCGGCGTGCAGACTGGCTTCCGCACATACTGCAAAAGTGCGCTCCGTACAATGCCACCAAGCAGAAGAAAATGCAATTGACAGTAACTGTCACACCCTGTTCCCTGTAATTCTAGTTGCCGCAACTAGTTTCACCTTGTTTAGGTTATAAATTTTCTATTTTTTTTTTTTTTTTTTTTTAGTTCGTAGTATTAAATGGCACTTCACGTATTTCTAGGTCCTCTACATAATTCCACTTCTGTAATTTCACGATATTTTTTTTTCTTTCGTTATTTTATGCGTTTAATTTTGTACACACATTGTTCTACGCTATTAGTCTGCCAACCAGAATTTTCACATAAACGTAAGTTCGAAAATTTTAGCACGGTCTCTGCTAAATACTACTAAACACAGCCTTCCGAAATGCCTTCACAAAAGAAGACGAAGTAAATATTCCAGAATACGAATCAAGAACAGCTGCCAATATGAGTAACGTAGAAGTAAATATCCTCGGAGTAGTGAAGCAACTTAAATCACTTAATAAAAGCAAGTCTTCTGGTCCAGACTGTGTACCAATTAGGTTCCTTTCGTAGTATGCTGATGCATTAGCTCCGTATTTAACAATCATATACAACCGTACGCTCGACGACAGATCCGTACCCAAAGACTGGAAAGTTAAACAGGTCACACTAATATTCAAAAAAGGTAGTAGGAGAAATCCACTAAATCACAGGCCCATATCGTTAAAGTTGATATGCAGCAGGATTTTAGAACATATATTGTGATCGAACACAATGAATTAACTCGAAGAAAACGGTCTATTGACACACAGTCAACATGGGTTTAGAAAACATCGTTCTTGTGAAACACAACTGGCTCTTTATCCACGTGAAGCGCTGAGTGCTATTGACAAGGGATTTCAGATCGATTCCGTATTTCTGGATTTACGGAAGGCTTTTGACACTGTACCACAGAAGGGGCTCGTAGCGAAATTGCGTGCTTATGGAATATCGTCTCAGTTATGTGACTGGATCTGTGATTTCCTATCAGAGAGGTCACAGTTGGTAGTAACTGACAGAAAGTCATCGAGTATGGGCCCTTTGCTGTTCTTTATCTATATAAACCATTTGGGAGACAATCTGAGCGGCCGTCTTCGGTTTTTGCGGATTACGCTGCTGTTTATTGACTAATAAAGTCATCAGAAGGTCAAAACAAACTGCAAAACGATTTGGGAGAAATATCGGAATGGTGCGAAAAGTGGCATTTGGCCTTAAATAATGAAAAGTGCTAAAAGGAACTCGTTAAACTTCGGTTACACGATAAATCAGTCTAATCTAAAAGCCGTTAATTCAACTAAATACCTAGGTATTACAATTATGAACAACTTAAATTGGAAGGAACACACAGAAAATGTTGTGGGGAAGGCTAACCAAAGACTGCGTTTTATTGGCAGGACACTTAGAAAATGTAACAGACGTACTAAGGAGACTGCCCACACTACGCTTGTCCGTCCTCTTTCAGAATAGTGCTGCGCGGTGTGGGATCCTTACCAGATAGGACTGACGGAGTACATCGAAAAAGTTCAAAGAAAGGCAGCACGTTTTGTATTATCGCGAAATATGGGAGAGAGTGTCACAGAAATCATACAGGATTTGGGGTGGACATCATTACAAGAAGGCGTTTTTCGTCGCGACGGAATCTTCTCACGAAATTCCAATCACCAACTTTCCTCCTCCTAATACGAAAATATTTTGTTGACACCGACTTGCATAGGGAGGAACGATCACCAAGATACAATAAGGGAAATCAGAGCTCGTACGGAAAGATATAGGTGTTCATTCTTTCCGCGCACTATACGAGATTGGAATGATAGAGAATTGTGAAGGTGGTTCGATGAACCCTCTGCCAGGCACTTAAATGTGATTTGCAGACTATCGATGTAGATGTAGAAATTGTTAAATTCATGATATCCCCACCGCACCCTCACTGCTTGCTTGCCCCTCCCCCAATGAACCGTTCAAATGGCTCTGAGCACTATGGGACTTAACATCTGAGGTCATCAGTCCCCTAGAACTTAGAACTACTTAAACCTGACTAACCTAAGGACATCACACACATCCATACCCAAGGCGGGATTCGAATCTGCGACCGTAGCAGTCGCACGGTTCCGGACAATGAGCCGTACTCCATTTCCCTTTCTTCCTCCTCCTCCCCCCTCCCCTTTACCGCCGACATTTACGTGTTTAAACCATTGATTTCAGTTGAAAAACACAGTACTCTGATATGTGGTTCTGAGTAAACAACTACATCGGTAATTTTCCTTTCTACTAATACTAAATATTTAGTTTTACTTTGTCTTAGATCTGAAGATGATCCAGAGTGATTCAAACTTGTAATTTGGTTAGAAATGTGCAAATGAGAGGGAAGAAAAAATGTGAATTATCTTAAAATGAAATCTAATTATTCCAAACGAATCACCTGAGATCATGGATTCCTTGTAAGCTTTCTATAAAAATGTATGTGTAAATTAAAATATCTTTCTTCAAAAACTCTCTCTTCATGTAACACGTACTGTAGATATCGTGTTCAACTGCTGAGCAACACTGTTTGCTGGTCGGTGATTATTGACAAACATGAGTATGCAACATAAAAAGACAGTGAACTGAAACAAGACTTGAATGAAGACAAATGCAATGAAATTTCAAAAGAAACTAATTGCGTGCTCGGTGAAAACTATTTAACTATGATTCAATACGAAGTACTTTATGAAAGTTACGTAGTATGAAGTGTAATGTCTGACTTGAAATATGCGCGAAAAACATTACATGAGAATTGTGACTATGTACTATTTGATCATAAGAATACAAAGTGAGATCTTCCCTGAAATAAAAATAACTTACCTCATGCTCAGCATGCTGTTTTGTGTCTGGTAAGTAATGCGTTAGCAGCGTAGAAAGAGCTACCACCAAGACGATAGTCACATTCCTTTCCGTACGCATGCGACAACATCCGCCACCAATAAGTTCCAAAATTCAGTGAATGAAGATGAAATTTTTGCTGAGCTGTGACTATGTTCTGCGTGTCTCGTAGTTTTTGCGCAGCCATCTTCTGAAAACCTGGATGAGCCTATAGATAACTCTGTACAGGTATAGTGACACACATCCAACTGATTGAGCAGGCTGTTACGTGATGTTTCTAAGGAAACTACTCAGTCGCTAGTCGGCACTGAATAATTTCTTACATTTTATTAAATCGCTGATTTTTTTATGCTGAAACGTATGTGGCAGACGACACAGGTGTATTTATGTTCATCTTGATATTAATGAAAATAAGTATATTCTGTTCTGTAGCATTACTAGCATTGAATATCGTCGGATTCACTGTAGAATTACTCGGTTGTCATAAACTACGTCACTAACGTAAAAGCACAGTTTTGTACACATCTATTACATAAATAACCGACGGCCTTGTGTCGTTGAATAATCCCGGTTCTCATCATATCACCGAAACTGAGCAACCTCAGGCATGGCCAGTACTTGGTTGGGTAACCGCCAGGATACGCCAAGCGCTTATCACCTCTCTTTTCACTGATATGTTGTTGTTGTTGTGGTCTTCAGTTCTGAGACTGGTTTGATGCAGCTCTCCATGCTACTCTATCCTGTGCAAGCTTTTTCATCTCCCAGTACCTACTGCAACCTACATCCTTCTGAATCTGCTTAGTGTATTCATCTCTTGGTCTCCCTCTACGATTTTTACCCTCCACGCTGCCCTCCAATACTAAATTGGTGATCCCTTGATGCCTCAGAACATGTCCTACCAACCGATCCCTTCTTCTGGTCAAGTTGTGCCACAAACTTCTCTTCTCCCCAATCCTATTCAATACTTCCTCATTAGTTATGTGATCTACCCATCTAATCTTCAGCATTCTTCTGTAGCACCACATTTCGAAAGCTTCTATTCTCTTCTTGTCCAAACTATTTATCGTCCATGTTTCACTTCCATACATGGCTACACTCCATACGAATACTTTCAGAAATGACTTCCTGACACTTAAATCTATACTGGATGTTAACAAATTTCTCTTCTTCAGAAACGCTTTCCTTGCCATTGCCAGCCTACATTTTATATCCTCTCTACTTCGACCATCATCAGTTATTTTGCTCCCCAAATAGCAAAACTCCTTTACTACTTTAAGTGCCTCATTTCCTAATCTAATTCCCTCAGCATCACCCGACTTAATTAGACTACATTCCATTATCCTTGTTTTGCTTTTGTTGATGTTCATCTTATATCCTCCTTTCAAGACACTGTCCATTCCATTCAACTGCTCTTCCAAGTCCTTTGCTGTCTCTGACAGAATTACAATGTCATCGGCGAACCTCAAAGTTTTTATTTCTTCTCCATGAATTTTAATACCTACTCCGAATTTTTCTTTTGTTTCCTTTACTGCTTGCTCAATATACAGATTGAATAACATCGGGGAGAGGCTACAACCCTGTCTTACTCCCTTCCCAACCACTGCTTCCCTTTCATGTCCCTCGACTCTTATAACTGCCATCTGGTTTCTGTACAAATTGTAAATAGCCTTTCGCTCCCTGTATTTTACTCCTGCCACCTTTAGAATTTGAAAGAGAGTATTCCAGTCAACATTGTCAAAAGCTTTCTCTAAGTCTACAAATGCTAGAAACGTAGGTTTGCCTTTCCTTAATCTTTCTTCTAAGATAAGTCGTAAGGTCAGTATTGCCTCACGTGTTCCAGTGTTTCTACGGAATCCAAACTGATCTTCCCCGAGGTTGGCTTCTACTAGTTTTTCCATTCGTCTGTAAAGAATTCGTGTTAGTATTTTGCAGCTGTGACTTATTAAGCTGATAGTTCGGTAATTTTCACATCTGTCAACACCTGCTTTCTTTGGGATTGGAATTATTATATTCTTCTTGAAGTCTGAGGGTATTTCGCCTGTTTCATACATCTTGCTCACCAGATGGTAGAGTTTTGTCAGGACTGGCTCTCCCACGGCCGTCAGTAGTTCCAATGGAATATTGTCTACTCCGGGAGCCTTGTTTCGACTCAGGTCTTTCAGTGCTCTGTCAAACTCTTCACGCAGTATCATATCTCCCATTTCATCTTCATCTACATCCTCTTCCATTTCCATAATATTTTCCTCAAGTACATCGCCCTTGTATAGACCCTCTATATACTCCTTCCACCTTTCTGCTTTCCCTTCTTTGCTTAGAACTGGGTTTCCATCTGAGCTCTTGATATTCATACAAGTCGTTCTCTTATCTCCAAAGGTCTCTTTAATTTTCCTGTAGGCGGTATCTATCTTACCCCTAGTGAGATAGGCCTCTACATCCTTACATTTGTCCTCTAGCCATCCCTGCTTAGCCATTTTGCACTTCCTGTCGATCTCATTTTTGAGACGTTTGTATTCCTTTTTGCCTGTTTCACTTACTGCATTTTTATATTTTCTCCTTTCATCAATTAAATTCAATATTTCTTCTGTTACCCAAGGATTTCTACTAGCCCTCGTCTTTTTACCTACTTGATCCTCTGCTGCCTTCACTACTTCATCCCTCAAAGCTACCCATTCTTCTTCTACTGTATTTATTTCCCCCATTCCTGTCAGTTGCTCCCTTATGCTCTCCCTGAATCTCTGTACAACCTCTGGTTCTTTTAGTTTATCCAGGTCCCATCTCCTTAAATTCCCACCTTTTTGCAGTTTCTTCAGTTTTAATCTACAGGTCATAACCAATAGATTGTGGTCAGAGTCCACATCTGCCCCTGGAAATGTCTTACAATTTAAAACCTGGTTCCTAAATCTCTGTCTTACCATTATATAATCTATCTGATACCTTTTAGTATCGCCAGGGTTCTTCCATGTATACAACCTTCTTTCATGATTCTTAAACCAAGTGTTAGTTATGATTATGTTGTGCTCTGTGCAAAATTCGACCAGGCGGCTTCCTCTTTCATTTCTGTCCCCCAATCCATATTCACCTACTATGTTTCCTTCTCTCCGTTTTCCTACACTCGAATTCCAGTCACCCATGACTATTAAATTTTCGTCTCCCTTCACAATCTGAATAATTTCTTTTATTTCATCATACATTTCTTCAATTTCTTCGTCATCTGCAGAGCTAGTTGGCATATAAACTTGTACTACTGTAGTAGGCGTGGGCTTCGTATCTATCTTGGCCACAATAATGCGTTCACTATGCTGTTTGTAGTAGCTTACCCGCATTCCTATTTTCCTATTCATTATTAAACCTACTCCTGCATTACCCCTATTTGATTTTGTGTTTATAACCCTGTAGTCACCTGACCAGAAGTCTTGTTCCTCCTGCCACCGAACTTCACTAATTCCCACTATGTCTAACTTCAACCTATCCATTTCCCTTTTTAAATTTTCTAACCTACCTGCCCGATTAAGGGATCTGACATTCCACGCTCCGATCCGTAGAACGCCAGTTTTCTTTCTCCTGATAACGACATCCTCTTGAGTAGTCCCCGCCCGGAGATCCGAATGGGGGACTATTTTACCTCCGGAATATTTTACCCAAGAGGACGCCATCATCATGTAATCATACAGTAAAGCTGCATGCCCTCGGGAAAAATTACGGCTGTAGTTTCCCCTTGCTTTCAGCCGTTCGCAGTACCAGCACAGCAAGGCCGTTTTGGTTATTATTACAAGGCCAGATCAGTCAATCATCCAGACTGTTGCCCTTGCAACTACTGAAAAGGCTGCTGCCCCTCTTCAGGAACCACACGTTTGTCTGGCCTCTCAACAGATACCCCTCCGTTGTGGTTGCACCTACGGTACGGCTATCTGTATCGCTGAGGCACGCAAGCCTCCCCACCAACGGCAAGGTCCATGGTTCATGGGGGGGTTCACTGATATCCTGGATTAAATTACCGACCTCTCAGCAGGGTCTCATGGAGTGGGGGGACGTGACTGGGTTCGTGATCTGCTCGTCGAATGGTGACTTTAAGATCGTCTGCTGCCCTTAGTGCTATTAGAGAAAAGTAGGCCGTATGCCAGTACCGAGCTTAACCCTCTCCGTCCTCTCATAATCCAACACAAACATACACACTACATACACACTCATTGCAGTCCCTTACACTTACAAGATACACGGAACTCTCACACGCTGTGACAGAAAGGTGTCCTTCTTCTTTTAGGATAGGAAAAACCTTCCCAAACAGGCTGCTGAACCTGCATTTCGAGGTCTCCCAGCCATTCTCCCCTTGTCCACTACTCAACACTGGCTGACAAGCTTTCTGCCAGAAACATGAAGAAAAAACCTCTACAGGCAGAGATAACGAGACACGTATCTCCTTCTTACAACTCAGCAACAATTATTGCTTCTCTCTGATGTGGTTCTATTTAAAGACAGTTTTCGCTTTGCGCAATGAACAATCAAATGGAAGTGAGACAGGCGAAAAGAATTGTTCAAATGGCTCTGATCACTATGGGACTTAACATCTGAGGTCATCAGTCACCTAGACTGTTAACTAATTAACTAATTAAACCTAACTCAACTAAGGACATCACACACAGCCATGCCCGAGGCAGGATTCGAACCTGCGACAGTAGCAGCAGCGCGGTTCCGGACTGAAGGACCTAGAACCGCTCTGCCACAGCGACCGGCCAACGATGATTGTGCCCAAGCGTACACCTCCTCGTCCGAAGCAAATCGATAGCCTCGAATGCCCGCCCACATGTAGCCAAGGTTGTTTCGAGTACGCTCAGAAGTTTTGCTCTATACAGTCCCAATGGCTCCCGATGCGATTTTCATATTTTTTTACTTCTAAAGAAAGACATTCATTGCCGTCGATTTCCTTCGAACGTAGAGGGACACGCATGAGTGTAATAATGGTTCCGGAGACAACTGCAAAAATTTTTCCATGAGAGCAATGACCGTCTTGTCTTACAATGAGATAAATGTATTAATAGGTATGCCGATTAGTTTTGAAACAATAAACAGTTTACTTACTTTTTCCCCATCTGTCTCATTTTCATTTGACTGCTTCTTGTAATTAACCCTGTGACAAAAGTCATTTTGAGTAACATTATTGCTGGCTAAAGACCAGATGAACATGTAGTCTAATACCGTAAAATTTCAGAGCACAACAGTTCTACTGGTGTGGAATCGTAATTATTTGCCTGAACTGGATTTGCAAGAAGAAGCCGCGCTATCGCTACGGTCGCAGGTTCGAATCCTGCTTCGGGCATGGCTGTGTGTGATGTCCTTAGGTTAGTTAGGTTTAAGTAGTTCTAACCATGAACCATGGACCTTGCAGTTGGTGGGGAGGCTTGCGTGCCTCAACGATACAGATAGCCGTACCGTAGATGTACCCACAACGGAGGAGTATCTGTTGAGAAGTCAGACAAACGTGTGGTTCCTGAGGAGGGGCAGCAGCCTCTTCAGTAGTTGCAGGGGCAACATTCTGGATGATTGACTGACCTGGCCTTGTAACACTAACCAAAACGGCCTTGCTATGCTGGTACTGCGAACGGCTGAAACCAAGGGTAAACTACAGCCATAATTTTTCCCGAGGGCATGCAGCTTTACTGTATGGTTAAATGATGATGGCGTCCTCTTGGGTAAAATATTCCGGAGGTAAAATAGTCCCCCATTCGGATCTCCGGGCGGGGACTACTCAAGAGGACATCGTTATCATGTGAAAGAAAACTGGCGTTCTACAGATCGGGGCGTGGAATGGCAGATCCCTTAATCGGGCAGGTAGGTTAGAAAATTTAAAAAGGTAAATGGATAGATTAAAGTTAGATATAGTAGGAATTAGTGAAGTTCGGTGGCAGGAGGAACAAGACTTCTGGTCAGGTGAATACAGGGTTATAAATACAATATCAAATAGGGGTAATGCAGGAGTAGGTTTAATAATGAATAAAAAAATAGGAGTGCGGGTAAATTACTACAAACAGCATAGTGAACGTATTATTGTGGCCAAGGTAGACACGAAGCCCACGCCTACTATAGTAGTACAAGTTTATATGCCAACTAGCTCTGCAGATGACGAAGAAATTGAAGAAATGTATTATAAGATAAAAGAAATTATTCAGGTAGCGAAGGGAGACGAAAATTTAATAGTCATGGGTGACTGGAATTCAAGAGTAGGAAAAGGGAGAGAAGGAAGCATAGTAGGTGAATATGGATTGGGGCTAAGAAATGAAAGAGGAAGCCGCCTGGTAGAATTTAGCGCAGAGCATAACTTAATCATAGCCAACACGTGGTCTCAGAATCATAAAAAAAGGTTGTATACATGGAAGAATCCTGGAGATACTAAAAGGTATCAGATAGATTATATAATGGTTAGACAGAGATTTAGGAACCAGGTTTTAAATTGTAAGACATTTCCAGGGGCAGATGTGAACTCTGACCATAATCTATTGGTTATGAACTGTAGATTAAAACTGAAGAAATTGCAAAAAGGTGGGAATTTAAGGAGATGGGATCTGGATAAACTGACTGCACCAGAGGTTCTACAGAGTTTCAGGAAGAGCATAAGGGAACAATTGTCAGGAATGGGGGAAAGAAATACAGTAGAAGAAGAAAGGGTAGCTCTGAGGGATGAAGTAGCGAAGGCAGCAGAGGGTCAAGTAGGTAAAAAGGGATAGTAGAAATTCTTGGTTAACACAAGGAATATTGAATTTAATTGATGAAAGGAGAAAATATAAAAATGCAGTAAATGAAGCAGGCAAAATGGAATACAAATGTCTCAAAAATGAGATCGACAGGAGTGCAAAATGGCTAAGCAGGGATGGCTAGATGACACATGTAAATATGTAGAGGCTTATCTCACTAGGGGTAAGATAGATACTGCCTACAGGAAAATTAAAGAGACCTTTGGAGAAAAGAGAGCCACTAGTATGAATATCAAGAGCTCAGATGGAAACCCAGTTCTAAGCAAAGAAGGGAAAGCAGAAAGGTGGAAGGAGTATATAGAGGGTCTATACAAGGGCGATGTACTTGAGGACAATATTATGGAAATGGAAGAGGATGTAGATGAAGATGAAATGGGAGATACGATACTGCGTGAAGAGTTTGACAGAGCACTGAAAGACCTGGGTCGAAACAAGGCCCCAGGAGTAGACAACATTCCATTAGAACTACTGACAGCCTTGGGAGAGCTAGTCCTGACAAAACTCTACCATCTGGTGAGCAAGATGTACGAGACAGGCGAAATACCCTCAGACTTCAAGAAGAATATAATAATTCCAATCCCAAAGAAAGCAGGTGTTGACAGATGTGAAAATTACCGAACTCTCAGTTTAATAAGTCACAGCTGCAAAATATTAACGCGATTTCCTTACAGACGAATGGAAAAACTGGTAGAAGCCGACCTCGGGGCAGATCAGTTTGGATTCCGTAGAAATGTGGGAACACGTGAGGCAGTAATGACCTTAAGACTTATCTTAGAAGAAAGATTAAGGAAAGGCAAACCTACGTTTCTAGCTTTTGTAGACTTAGAGAAAGCTTTTGATAATGTTTATTGGAATACTCTCTTTCAAATTCTAAAGGTGACAGGGGTAAAATACAGGGAGCGAAAGGCTATTTACAATTTGTACAGAAACCAGTTGGCAGTTATAAGAGTCGAGGGGCATGAAAGGTAAGCAGTGGTTGGAAAGGGAGTGAGACAGGGTTGTAGCCTCACCCCAATGTTATTCAATCTGTATATTGAGCAACCAATAAAGGAAACAAAAGAAAAATTTGTAGTAGGTATTAAAATCCAGGGAGAAGAAATAAAAACTTTGAGGTTCGCCGCTGACATTCTAATTCTGTCAGAGACAGCAAAGGACTTGGAAGAGTAGTTGAACGGAATGGACAGTGTCTTGAAAGGAGGATATAAGATGAACATCAACAAAAGCAAAACGAGGATAATGGAATGTAGTCGAATTAAGTCGGGTGATGCTGAGGGAACTAGATTAGGAAATGAGACACTTAATGTAGTAAAGGAGTTTTGCTATTTGGGGAGCAAAATAACTGATGATGGTCTAAGTAGAGAGGATATAAAATGTAGACTGGCAATGGCAAGGAAAACGTTTCTGAAGAAGATAAATTTGTTAACATCGAGTATAGACTTAAGTGTCAGGAAATCGTCTCTGTAAGTATTTGTGTGGAGTGTAGCCATGTATGGAAGAGAAACATGGACGATAAATAGTTTAGACAAGAAGAGAATAGAAGCTTTCGAAATGTGGTGATACAGAAGAATGTTGAAAATTAGGTGGGTAGATCACGTAACTAATGAGGAGGTATTGAATAGGATTGGGGAGAAGAGAAGTTTGTGGCACAACTTGACTAGAAGAAGGGATCGGTTGGTAGGACATGTTCTGAGGCATCAAGGTTGGTTGGTTGGTTTGGGGAAGGAGACCAGACAGCGTGGTCATCGGTCTCATCGGAATAGGGAAGGAAGTCGGCCGTTCCCTTTCAGAGGAACCATCCCGGCATTTGCCTGGAGTGATTTAGGGAAATCACGGAAAACCTAAATCAGGATGGCCGGACGCGGGATTGAACCGTCGTCCTTCCGAATGCGAGTCCAGTGTCTAATCACTGCGCCACCTCGCTCGGTGAGGCATCAAGGGATCACAAATTTAGCATTGGAGGGCAGTGTGGTGGATAAAAATCTTAGAGGGAAACCAAGAGATGAATACACTAAGCAGATTCAGAAGGATGTAGGTTGCAGTAGGTACTGGGAGATGAAGGAGCTTGCGCCGGATAGCGTAGCATGGAGAGCTGCATCAAACCAGTCTCAGGACTGAAGATCACAACAACAAAAACAAGTTCTAGGGGACTGATGACCTCAGATGTTAAGTCCCATAGTGCTCAGAACCAATTTGTTGCTAGAAGAAGACAAATTTCGTGACATCTGATTAGTTCTGCGCGTTGCGAGCTGAAGATCGGAATTTTGAGTAAATATTTCGTACCTAATTTACTTGCTTAAGGACTGAATTTTCATGAAATTGTTTCTTGGTGCGTGCCTACGGCATATGATGCATGTTCCTTCAAAATTTCGTGTTCCTTGGAGCAAAAGTTTAGGCTGAGCACCAAACTGGAAACTCCGAGACGTACCGCATTCCCGTTGATTCGGCAGAAGTATTTTGAAATCCATGCCTTCCCCCCAGAGGGTGAATTTTTGATATTCCTAGAAGACAGTCCGAGTTTTTTGCGCTTACGACAACGTATGCGTACCCTACTCTTCTTAAATCCAAAAATCTAGGCCTGATTCTGTGCCTTGGCCTTGGTGATAATATAGATATTTTTTATAATATTGAGAGTTTAAAGAATTCACCGTGGCTCTCCAACGGCATATCTGTCGGCCAGACATAACGTTTTGCAACCAGATGTAGAGAGCACATATACAATAACGATAGTGCTTTTATGGACGAGGACCACGTGATTCATCGTATAGATGAAGGCATGAGAACCTTGAATTTTGAGCCTAAGGGGAGGGATTTAGATATTCATGACGAACTAGAAATTTATATGCGTTGATCGACCAGACCTCATCCAATTATTAGTGAACAAATAAATTTACCTTGTTTCTTATATATCTTAGATGAGATTCTGACATAAATGTGCTCCTTCTCACCTGATGTCCTCACATACGCCTGCTGAACTGTGTCAGTGATAATATCTATCATAACTAGTGCCTGCCGTGTTCTGTTGCCAAACATGACCAAGAAATGGCGCAGTAGGTTCGTATTTGACGTCAGTATCTGTTATTACTCAACGCACGAGTTGATGGTATCCACCAGCTGTGTAAAATGTCCCGAGACGTTATTTTGGGTAAATGTTATCATATAGGTGACTTTTTCACATTGAGTAGTTCCGAGATGGGTCCTTACCTAACCATTCCTAGTAAGTTTCTTGCGTTGTTGTATGTTTCATCATATATTGGTCAGGTAAACCTCAGATATTCCTCTGTCCTTACATGGTTCTAAACACACCCAGTTAAACTGAAGCACTCTCCCTTTTTTTAGCCTCTTGCGTTATTGTGGAAGCTTCATGTGTCTTCATGTTCCATAAATGCGTGTAATTGCCTTGTGCTTTTACATGTTTTGTTGGAGAAAGTTTGTTAAACATTACGTTTTTTTTCGTTACCGCCTCGTTCTTTGTAAACATTTCGATAAAAAACATTTTAAATTTCTGTATTATTTATTAGCCATGTTTGTGCAACAAACCCCGTCCCTGTTTTTGGATGCATTTTCGTCCGCCCACAACCCACCCTCTCCCAGTCCTGTCACGATACTGTAATAATTTCACTTCTAACCAAAAAAATCACAGTGACTGCCCACTATGTGCTTTATTGTAAATGCATGTCCTACCTAACAATTTAAAGATATTTCACTGTTTCCTAAATTTTGTTAATATAGTAGCACTATCAATCAACAAAGATACTTCTCCCAATAGCTGATGCCTTCCGTCTTCCCTTAGCTCTTTCTGGTTTATGGGCATCTCCTAAAGAGCCTTAGGTGAGTCTTGCTCCTTTAACGTTGTATTCAACAATGCTGTATTTTTTGTCTCTCCCCTGTATGAATCATTATTGGTTTGTGACTATGCTTTCCCCTGTCCTCCCTTCATCCCATTCCCACCAGCCTTCAAATTAATCACGCGGTCTATTGATATACTTTTTTTATACATTGCACTGTTGCTTCTTAAGTTTCCTTATAGGTATTTGCTCTTCTTATCTTTACATTTTTTTCTAGTAGAATTTTGGTTATTAATTCGTACGTCTTACTTTTTACGAATGCCTATGACTTCACTACAACCATACCACCTAAGTGCATGTATTGATAGTTAGTTTTTGAAACGACAACCCACCATGAGCTGAACACAGATGTCGGCAACGTAATTATTTGACACAGTGACGTGTATTAAGGCATTTTATATAGTATGTAAACTTAATTGTGAATTATTAATTTATTTTTACTCTTAATGTCACATATATGTTGTGTTTAAGCTTTCATTGCAATTAACTTTCATTTGGCAGACGTTCTGATGATGGACTATCCCCGAAATCCATTAGCAAATGTATTTATTTACAAGTGATGTGTTGAATTCAACGACCAGATAGAGCAGTGATGTTGGACGTGCTCAGACGTCTATGTTCCTTTTCACCTCTATCGTTTGCTGCACTTTCGTGGATTAAATTCATTATCTCCCATGCAATCCAAGGATTTCTGCTAGACCTTGTCTTTTTCCTATTTCATTCTCTGCTGTCTTCCATACACTATTTCTTAAAGCTAGCCTTTTGTTATCTATTGTATTTATTTCCCCTGTTTCAGCAAATCTTTTACTAATGCCCCGTTTAAAATTCCCAGCAATTGGTGGTTCCTTCAGTTTATCCAAGTCCTATAACCTTAATTTCCTACTTCTTGCAATTTCCTCAGTTTTCACCCGTAGTTCAAACTATAGCTAAGGTTTAGTCCTTTCTTTGTGTTGTTTAGCATAAGAAGTTTCTGTTTGTTGGTCTTGGATTTTCGTTCGTTATGTGGATGAAAGGAAAAGAAATTTCTCGCACCTTGATCAGAAAACTGTTTAAGTTCTTAAAAGTCTGCATATTTTCCATAAGGTATTGGCAGAAACTCTAAAAACAAAACCCCGTAATTAGCTATTTTCAAAACAATCGTGATTTTTCTTTCAAAAAGTATCGTATTAAAGAACAACACTATATGCTCGATGAGCCATAAGGATCTGTCATGTCCCTGCGGTCGATTCTCAGGCTCAACGCCTACATCTAGATCAACAGAATGTTCCAAATATACTGGTGTTCAGGATCCACTGTAAGTATTTGGGCAGTTTATCTTCCTTCGCAACCAGAGCATCTCTGAGCGCTCGTGTGTTGAAAGAGCACTTCGGTTTGTAACATGCTTTTAAAAAGGTCGTTCGGTCTCGTTTACTTTCTTCCTCAAAAGGAATGACCTTGTAAAGGATGGATTTTCTCTCTCGGTTTAAAATGCACTTTGATAACTCTGCAATAACTTTCTCTTGTATCAAACCAAAGTTTTTATCGCATTCTGTGCTAAACTGTCTTTTTATTGGGAATACTATTTGGCACTACCTAATCTCTTAATGGTATGAACGAGAAGCTGACGGTATATGAATACTGTATGGTTCTCATTCCGTCCTCAGCACGAATCACTGAATAATACAAGAGCCCTTACTTTTGAATCAAGGATTTCGCTGACACATGCTAAAGGAAAAAAAAAAAAAAACTTTATTCAATCCTTTATTCCCTAAATCTTCAGTGCTAGCATACAATATTGCATCACTGTTGGACATTTGATTAATGTTGTAAGAGCAACACGATAATTCGATGCAAATCAGTGGATACCTAAGGCAAATAGGAATTTCACTCATGCTAACATTTCGTCAGATGCTTAAGGTGCCATCTCAACTGCGCACCTTGCGGATAATCACCACGTGGGTATAGCTTGTCTCACACGGAAGTAGAGGCACCCAGTGTGGACACAGGTGTGAATGGAATCACACGCATGCACATGTTGGGAAAGAGGCGTGCAACCAACACGCGTGCCTCTACTCGCGTGTGAAGCAAGCACAGTTGCGCGGCGATTAGGCGCAACGCGCTCAGATGGAAACGCGCATTTATAGTGTATTATCAAGAACAATCTCTGGCATTAGAATGGTCATGCCTACTCCTCCTACAAGAAATCAATGTCACCGAAATTTAGCTTGTTGAGTAGGAAGATTTATCATTCCATTTACCTAATAAATTGAAAAGCGGTCTTCTTTCTTGGAGCTGATTTGTTTGAAACATGCACACAGTGAGCATTTGCAGTCCCTGCGTAACTCACGAGATACTGCCCTTTGGTTTCTACAAACATTACCCATTCTGTCATAACTTTTTCTCTTTTCAGCTGATTGATTAACCGATCGCTTCTCACCTTCATCTCGTGATGATGTAAACATTTTAAAGATCATAAGAGGGGCACACAACTGTCACACTTCAAGCACTATTACTATTACTATAAGAAACGTAACAGATCATGTTTGAAGTAGCAACCCAACTCGCCTAACAGGTGTATTGCAAGCAGTTGAAGCAGACCTCGGACATGCCCCATTCTTTCCGTGAGAAGACCCACTTACAACTTCTTTCCGTTACCACTAAAAGTAAAACGCTTTGTATCTCAGTGCCATGCTACTTTATTTCAAAGTCATTTTAACTGTCTTGTCGCACTGTCATCAGAATTTGCCATAAACTCATTTTATAGTCAAACGGACTTAATCCGTTTTGTCCGTGGGGTCTTCACATATGACACACCAACGGATAGATCACGAATTCAGCTAAACGATGAGCAAGTATGGTTGTGCGATAAGCACTAAACTAAATTGTTAAGTAAATTATTCATGATGTGTAATTCAGCTGTGACGAGAGAAAAAATCCCCACATACACACTATCAATTAGCTATGGCGTATTGACATTTTAGTAGCGACTGCGATTTAATTATTTATAAAAATAGAATTTGTTAAGTTTTGTAAGAATTAAGAAACGTGCTTTGGGTCTCGGAGTGCCGCACACCGAGTAGAATAGCGACACGTGCTTGAATGCATTCTGTGACTTCCTTTCAGAACGAATCTGAATTAATAAATTAAAAGCATGAAATGTAGATAATTAGGCATGGAACAATACGTGAATGTACATAGGTTTATTAATGCATTTATTGAACACTTACTGTACCCATCCACGCATTACCATGTGTTAGTCCACTTAAAGGGAGCCTTAACGATCTATCTCCTCCATGTTAATTTTAGGAAATAGAAGGAACATTTTTTCTAAAACCATTAAACATATTGCTCTGAAATTTAGACTACATGTTCAGTGAATATTTCTCTACAAAGTTATAATGCCATGTTAAGAAATAATTGTTAGTTTTTGTTTTACTATTTTTTAAACAGATGCTTGTTTTTTCTAAAATTTTGCACTTTTTCTCTTATAACTCATGAATTATACAATATTTTTTTTATAATTTGTAATAAAAATGAAGGAAAAGAAGTAAACAATATTGTGTATAAATTTCATTGTTATACTATTAGCAGTTTTTGAGAAAATGTTCCCCAAAGATGAAAATTTGAAAGTTACAGGAAAGTGATTCCAAAGTTTTTTAATACATTCCTGCCCCATATGTTGGATTATCAGCATCCTCTTGCTTTTCCAGGATTAGTTTCGTTTTCACTGGTCTTATCTTCACTTTTGCTGCATGTTGTAGGCTTTTGTCTCTTCTTCCTGCACCTCTTAGTCTTTCTTCATCCATTAGGCACATTGTGGAAGTGGTGTTGTGTCCTGGTTGGAAACCTAAACGTTTCAGCACACCACATTTTATAATGTTTCGTTTATTGTATGTTTCCACTGCATCATACACTCCAAAATGCAATGTTTTTATCTGTACAAACACTCTGTTGGGAATCCTAATCCAAATTAAATTATATACATTTTCATTTAGTTTAGGTCTTTTCCCTTGTAAACACTTTTCCAATAAACTTGGCTGTGATAAATCTCTGAATATGGGCTTAATTACATCAATTACAGCATTTGAAAAACTGTTTTTATGGGCATATTCCTTTCGTGATTGGTACTTACACCATGAGTCATCACCTGTGGGGCACAGTGCATGTTGTGGGTGCTCAGTTGTTGATGTAGTATTAAAAAATGCCCATACTGCTCTCCTCATATGCTCAATGATTCTTTTATTTTGCCTAATTGCACACCCATAGTACGTTTGCAATTGAGGTAAAGCCACACAACGTTGGTAAACAAAACACAAAGATACCCTGCTTGCAGACAGCGCGCGGCGGCGTGAGAGGTGACACACTCAGTCGCTACAACCGTTCACGCGGCGCGACAACTTTGCAGCGATAAAAAACACACTTAGAATTCACTTAGAAGGGTGAAACTTGATTTGTCTCTGTGACAAGTGACTGTTCATATTGGTAAACATAAACACTATACCGCGTGTGTTGACTTGTGGAATTTGCTTTGTGTTGTTTAGCTGTTCAATTTTGCATATTTGACGAATTTTGCTCGTACCTGTTTTACGTATTTGGTTTGTGGATATCAATATGTTCCGTTTCAGCAATCGAGTATTTAAGAAAAGGCACAATGAGTGGAAGAAGAAATCTTTTGTTGTTTCGAAGGGAGATGCTGCTCAGACTGCTTCACCGACTACTCCAAATGAGTGTGATAGAACTTCTTCCAGCAAGAAACTTTGTGACAGCAAAGAAAAATTTGAAAACTATCAAAGTGACAGTAATGACGTGAATGAAATAATTAACATTTCCTTACTGTCTAATATTTCAGAAAACTCCAAATAATTTTATAATGAAAAAACCGTTAATTTTGTCATTTTCATCGTTCCTGCTCACCTTAAATGGAAAAGAAAGAAAACAGTAAGCACACGTTTTTAATATATTTAATTTCATAATGTTCTGCCAGCAGATGTTCAAATAATTTTCTGAAACCGACGACTGCTAAATATGTAGGGGTATCTGATCTATATCATAGCTCCTTCGGTCTCCCTCTCTCTGTCTATCTCCTCGTCATCCCTCTCTTTGTCCATCTCTTCCTCTTGCCCCCTCTCTACGTCCGTTTCCTACCCCTTCTTCCTCTGTCCTCTCACCCTCTCTCTGACAGTGAGCCTTGTTTACTGCTACTGCAAAAGAAGCCTTGGTTGGGAACTGAAGTCGCTCAAAATGAAGGGATAAATCGGTTGAGATCATTGGTATAGAGGGTATGAGAGAGACCCCTCCAGCTGCTGGATCTGTAAGAATAGTCGTTTCAATAACAGTATTTCGAATATTGTTTACCTGTGAATGGTTAGGATTACAAAGTTTCGGAAGATTCAGACTCTATACTAGTAATAGTATTGTAACCATAAGCCGATAAGCCATAAATACAACATTGTCGTTTAAAAAGATACATAGCCTAATTTTTATGGAATATTCCGTCGGTTCTTGAAGGAGCAGAGGCATATCAGAAACATGAATACACAGTGTTAATGTTCGACAATAATTTTTATTAATAGTTCGATATGGACAGACTTTCTGCTTCCTGAGTCATCGTCAGATAACTAATACTAAACTGATAGTCCACAGATCTTCAACGAGAGTTCATAATTGTACAAAGATTGTTTTTCGAAGACCTGACATTTTACGATCATAACGATACAAAAACACCAGCATAATGTAATACGCAAAGAGACTATGAGCAAATAAATCTCCTGTCACAATTTATTCAAATATTGACAGTAAAAGCCAAATGCGTTCTACAAGTGAGTAATGGCACAAACTGCTTTGTTATGTGGACAAACTGGTGAATGTGATCAACACGCTGAAAAAAGAAGGGGGGAGGGCAGAGGGGAGAAAGGAGTCTATGGGATGTGGGTGTGGAACAGTTATAACCAGTATATTATCTAACAGTGAGAGAAATATGAACTGGCTGCTGCTACCATAGTAAGGGTTAGCAATGGAACTGTGTTTGGTCACAATTCTTTGATGGTCCTTGTTAATGGGCAGGATTTCGAGGAATGTTAGTTTTCCGCCTTTAGTTCCTCTAATGGGAACATCACTTTTAACACCACACAGAAGACATTTTTTCAGTGCATGTTCAGCAACGGTGGACTTTATTTTCACACTCCAGCTTCTTTCATGCTACGTCAATTTAGTAGTTATAGTCTAACTGATTGCAGGAAATCCTATAAAGTCCACTCTGTTCTAAAGGCGGAATCTTATCTTTACTGTTGAACAGAATGTGGGCAACAGTATTTCTGGTGTAAAAAGCTGGAGTATATATCCTGGGTTCTAGTTTCATGGCAAGTACCTGTGAAGTCCTTCCTACATTTAGCATGGAGGCCCATTCGTTATCATGATCGATTTCCTGCCTATTTACAGGATCTGAAGTACACTGACTGGACATAAAATTCCCAAAGCAGTACTACGCAATTCTCTAAAAAATCTCTGTTTAAACTTAGAATTCGAGCGCTGTTAACGTAAAGGGTCCATTTTCGCTGAAGTTGTCCGCTAATATAAGACTATTTCAAAGGCTGATATGCAAATTCCCTTGCGTGGTGCGACCTGATCCATCTCGTCGTGTTCTACGGCATTCACTAAACCATTCTGCGCGCATGCGTACACTGCCGAAACACTTCGTCCCACACGAGCGGCAATGTCCCGGATGGATACATCACACTCTCTCATTCCAGTAATGCGCCCTCTTTGAACCACACGGATTCGACGTCACGGTTGACTCATACGTCTGTGAGGCATTCTGCACGTCTACTCGGTTCACTTTGATCCATTACTTTCAGTTTATAGTGACAACGAGAGCCGCAGACACATTTCATCAGTAGGTGGTGTTGCGATGCTAATCAACGTTGACCTTGAACCCGCAAGCCGTCATGGCTCAGATGCTAATCATTTCTGCAGAACATACTAATGTACATGTCCTGTGAATATGAGCGTCCTATCTCTAGTCGTTCAAGCTGGTTCTGCTTTTTCTGAGCATGAGTGCACTAAATGAGGGCGGAAATCATATCTTCTAGCCGTTGCTGCTGCCAGCCTGTTAGAGTATACACTGACAGGTTCGTAAGATCGCACATCGTCGCTTCCGCCTAACCAATTTTGAAACGAATCTAGCTCACTCCCCTCAGAAGGCGATTCCGTGATCTTAAAGTCACGCATACAGCTCCTTGCTCCCAATGCGCATTTTGGTAATCTCATTGTGTTCGCTCTCACCTTTCTGTGTACTTCCTGCAATGAATTAACAATTCTCAGTCACTGACCATGTCGACGAGTTATTAACGTAATTGTGTTTTATTCTCGCTATCCACCTGTACCAAAGCTATACTTTGAGTTCTGTTACCCTATCCGACTATTAATGGTTCTTCTCAAGATGACAGTGGGTAGCTTTCATGTTCAAATAGTAATCTATTTGTTATAGTGTCCACTTATTTCTATTCATAGCTAGAAAATCCCTCCTCCCATTAATATATCTATGTGAGTGGTGCGGTACTCATTTGTTCCAAGCATAATTGGGCCACCCCTTCTAAAACTCATTTACATAAGGACATTGTCTCTTGCACGACAGTATCCTCGTTTTCAATTATTTTACATGATCATTTGAGTGATCTTCATTCTATTGGGCACCAGAATTTGGTTTTGTGCATCCTAAGGGTATGCTTCGACGACAACCGACACCCTAAATTAACCACAAAACATTTTTATACTATTAACATAGTCATTGATAGCTCGGGGCGTAACATACAGGTCCTGTAATAGCGAAGTCAGTGATTCTATTCTCGTTTGTGAAAACGTTTTTTTTTCTTACTTTCATACAAGCTCTGTATTATCAAACGGAAATGTTAACAGACTGCTTGCAGAGCCAATTGGTATGTACAAGAATACTGAGAATACGTGCTAGAAGAGTAGTATAAAATGTACAAGAAAAGATCAACAAAAGCGCTTCGGTAATATGCCAAAAATTCTGTTTCAGAAACAAAAGAAACATCAGAAAATGAAAAGCATGCTACAGTAGGACGCTGCTCTTGCGTGTGAAGTGCGGTGCGGATTTCGGTGACCCTGGTTGCTACGGTAGCCGTGAAGGCCACAACATAATCGCGAAAAAGCATTTCCCACAAAGGGACAATGCTACACAACAAAGATTAGGTACAAAGGCAGCACCATCGAACCATTGCTATTGCAATACAGGTGCATATGTGTGCGATTTTTCATTTTTTCCATTTGTCACCCTTTTTACGATGGAAAGATTCTTTTCGTTAGTGGACGAAACAATTAAAAATTACACATATGATATATAGCAACAGTAACAGCAATTAGTTTAAAAGCATTTTATTCAACATGCAACGCACAACTTAAAAAATTATTTTAGAGTCTGTTCACATGACAAAGGATATACCGAAGTGGGAAGCACATTGAATTATTTTCTTTTTTCTTTACTGCTGCACACAAATAATCCCGTTCTAGAAGGAAAAACTTCTCGCCTCCGTTCAATCTTTCATGAAATACAGCTGTTGAAGCTGGCCGACTAAGGCTATAAAGGAGAGCGAACGGATGGGCTATAAGAGAGAAAAAAGGTGGTAGAGCACTAGTGTCGTAAACCAGGGATCGTTCGACCCTTACAGAAAGCGTTCATTTTTATAACTGTGCCACTTTCAAAAATTAAAAACAAGAAATACAGAAAGTATAAAATTAACAATAAAATACAAAAATAAAAAACATGGAAGACGTCACTGACTTTGATGTGGCGATACCTGGTTTCGATTCCTGGTACAGTCTCAGGTTTTTCGTGAGATTGGAAGGCCTGGAACAGGAGCCACTCAGCCTTCCAGAGGCCAAATGAAGAGCTGCTTGAATAAAGCGGCAGCGGCATCATCAGGATTCGTCTACTGGGAGTAACAGTTACAGGGACTGGTGACATGCTGACCATACATCCAATGCCCATTGAAACACGTATATGTAACGCAGCTGCAATGCCTCGCCACCGCTGCTGCGTTACATATACGTGTTTCATAGTCCATTAGCATTCCTAAATAATATTGTCATTACTTTAAAATTTCGGTGGGGAGGTTACACTCGGCTCCCATTTGTATTAAGTATTGTTTTTTCCTTTTCAATTACGGTGGGGAGGTTACACCATACAAAGCTCGTCGTACTGCCTTGTAGGTAACAGTCGTCCAGTCAAAACTAGCCAAAGACCCATTCAGTGAGTGCTGTTTACGTTTACATATGTGAATTAACAAAAACCCGATCATAATTTTTAATGAAAATATCAGCTCTTTGTTTTTAACTATTGGCCACAAGAAAATAAATTAAAATTTGCCACAGACATGCAAAATGCTTGATTCTGAAATATACAGGGTGAAGAGAAATTTGCGCATTCGGACTTCGCAGCACGGTTCCTCACATACTAGCAGTACAAAAATGTCTGTCACAAAATTTCATCCTGCACATATTTCCGGCAGTAAATGGACTTTCAAGATGACAGTCTGGCAACACAGTTACAACATGTACGGTAACTACCTCTGTCAGAGTATAGATGCGCAATTGCTGCAATGGATAGCGTTTAGGGTTAGCATGCACTAGGTCGATGATTCAATACTGGGTCGAGGCGTGTTTGATTTTATTTGTTAAATGTAATCTATGTTGCATGGTATATGGCGTCTTAATCGTCATACAGCGATTGCAGTGGGGTCTCTACAAAACATTTGCAGTTACTTAGTAAGAATACAGAAACTAAAGTACAATCGTTTTCATTGGTCGGTTTTTAAAGAGGCCTTCTGCACGTCGTGGTCGCGATTTCTTTCACACCACTGCAGGTAGTAGATTCCAAAACTATTTTCTGTGTACCCTTCCTCAGTGGTAAAGCATGGGAATACTTACTAAACAGCATGCGCATATAAGACTCAATGTTGAAAGGCATAATTAATGGTTCCATGATGATAATACAAATAAATGGTACCCGAATTTGGAAAATATTTGTAAAGCACGTTGCTAGCGAGCCCTACTGATGACGCAAGGCTCTAACGAAATGTAATGTACCTCAATGTGACAGCAACAACATTTTGGTACTAATCGGTGGGACCATTGGAAACAGGTTTGTAATCTAGTTGATGCAGTGGTGCGAAACGATTCGCTTCAACAGGGTGCAAAAGGCTTCATCAAGAACCAGCCAATGAAATCGATTGTACGAGTACTTCAGTGTCTGTGTTCGTAGTATGTAAGAGCAAATGTTTTGTAGAAGACCCACTGTCATCGCTGTATGACGATTAAGTCGCCACATACCGTACCACACGGACTACATTTAGCAAATGAAAACAAATATGCCTCCACCCAGAATTGACCCCTCGACCGCTCGACCTTCTGCATGCTAACCCAAAACGCTGGACGCTGCACCAGCTACACAGCACTACTTCTACAGGGTTATTACAAATGATTGAAGCGATTTCACAGCTCTACAATAACTTTATTATTTGAGATATTTTCACAATGCTTTGCACACACATACAAAAACTCAAAGTTTTTTTAGGCATTCACAAATGTTCGATATGTGCCCCTTTAGTGATTCGGCAGACATCAAGCCGATAATCAAGTTCCTCCCACACTCGGCACAGCATGTCCCCATCAATGAGTTCGAAAGCATCGTTGATGCGAGCTCGCAGTTTTGGCAGGTTTCTTGGTAGAGGAGGTTTAAACACTGAATCTTTCACATAACCCCACAGAAAGAAATTGCATGGGGTTAAGTCGGGAGAGCGTGGAGGGCATGACATGAATTGCTGATCATGATCTCCATCAAGACCGATCCATCGGTTTTCCAATCTCCTGTTTAAGAAATGCCGAACATCATGATGGAAGTGCGGTGGAGCACCATCCTGTTGAAAGATGAAGTCGGCGCTGTCGGTCTCCAGTTGTGGCATGAGTCAATTTTCCAGCATGTCCAGATACACGTGTCCTGTAACGTTTTTTTCCGCAGAAGAAAAAGGGGCCGTAAACTTTAAACCGTGAGATTGCACAAAACAAGTTAACTTCTAGCAATTCTAAACGTAAGGCTTCTGCTTTAGCCTTTTCCGTAAGATTTTCCAAACCGTCGGCTGTGGTACGTTTAGCTCCCTGCTTGCTTTATTCGTCGACTTCCGTGGGCTACGCGTGAAACTTGCCCGCACGCGATCAACCGTTTCTTCGCTCACTGCAGGCCGACCTGTTGATTTCCCCTTACAGAGGCATCCAGAAGCTTTACACTGCGCATACCATCGCCGAATGGAGTTAGCAGTTGGTGGATCTTTGTTGAACTTCGTCCTGAAGTGTCGTTGCACTGTTATGAATGATTGATGTGAGTGCATTTCAAGCACGACATACGCATTCTCGGCTCCTGTCGCCATTTTGTCTCACTGCGCTCTCGAGCGCTCCGGCGGCAGAACCTGAAGTGCGGCTTCAGCCGAACAAAACTTTATGAGTTTTTCTACGTATCTGTAGTGCGTCGTGACCATATGTCAATAAATGGAGCTACAGTGAATTTATGAAATCGCTTCAATCATTTGTAATAGCCCTGTATATGCTGACAGAGGTGTTACCGGACGGGTACGTATGTTTGACCGAAAAATCTTGACATACTCGAGTATGATAATAATCCGCCAACACCGGGCAAACGACTTTCAGTTAAAATGTCTCCCTGCACGGGAATATACGTAATGAATGTACGAGTGCAGAGTGTTGAAACATGGTTGACGACGTATGGAAGTTTGCTCAGATAGTCTAATGGTACTGCGACCGCTCGCTATAAGCGGGAAATCCGGGTTCGGGTCGCGGTCCAACACAAATTTTCATTGTCGTCATTCCATTATACAGCTGATGGCTGTCCATATTCGCAACTGACAATACATTTCACGTATAACAAACACTTTATTGGCATTTCATTTTTATTGCAAAATATTTTTATGTAACAACTTCAGTAGCAAAAAAAAATTGTCATATCACAGTAAAATAAAGGAAATTTAAATGTGATAAATCAAAGAGAAGCATATTCCAAATCGCATTCTCTTCTTCGGAGTACTTATGGAGAAAACATTATTCCCTCTTATAAGTGGATCACACATTCTTCAGTCTATGTATCCAGTGAATACGTTAATGAAGTAGGAAAGTTTCATACTTAACTGCGCTCAATTTCTGTAGGTATATTTAGCCGTGCATAGGTGTAATCTATCTTTGTTCGGAGGCTCTTGTCGAGAATATTTATTATTGGCACACAGATTGGTTTGCTATTTGTACGTCAAAGTAAGTTAACAGCACCGGAATAGTTCAAATGGCTCTGAGCACTATGGGACTCAACATCTGAGGTCATCTGTCCGCTACAAGTTAGAACTACTTAAACCTAACTAACCTAAGGATATCACACACATCCATGCTCGAGGCAGGATTCGAATCTGCGACTGTAGCGATCGCGCGGTTCCAAACTGAAGTGCCTAGAACCGCTCGGCCACTGCGGCTGGCACCGGAATAGTTGTTTCCTTTTCGTTATAGATATAATGCTCGACTTCAAAAAAATAATTAAATCAATATTTTGTGTGCGGTGAAAAATCTCACTATTTTCCCTATTTGAAAGAGAATGCCCTAGGAGTACAATAGCTTCCTTTATTGTCTTCACGAAAACCAAAATTCTGTTAGTCCCAATTAACAATTACAATTTAACTCCCGCCTCTTCTGCGGTTCTAAACAAAATGCAACTCTGCGGATTTGACTTCACCTATCTCCCTGGAGCCGCAACTAAACACTGAAATGACTGACGCTCGAAGAAAGCCCTTTCCCAATGCAGGAGCCGGCCGAAGTGGCCGTGCGGTTAAAGGCGCTGCAGTCTGGAACCGCAAGACCGCTACGGTCGCAGGTTCGAATCCTGCCTCGGGCATGGATGTTTGTGATGTCCTTAGGTTAGTTAGGTTTAACTCGTTCTAAGTTCTAGGGGACTAATGACCTCAGCAGTTGAGTCCCATAGTGCTCAGAGCCATTTGAACCATTTGAACTAATGCAGGAGCCTACTTCTCGGTGTTCCGGTGTCGTCATCGGGTGGTACGTCGACGAGAGCTTAATTTGGGGACTGCAAGAAGTCGGCCCATGAGACGGCCAGCTGTCGTCGACGGGAACTGTCCATAGTGATCTTTTTTTCTTTATCGTTGCTACAATTCCCGACAACGGGGGTGGGCTGGCATCAGATAAAACTACTCCTCAGCCAAATGTTATAAAACTGGATGGTTAAAATATATAAAAGATGACAATAGCAGGCGATTTTGTAAAAATATATAGGTGGACATGTTGACGATTTTTACATGAAAACAAGTGACAATAAACGAGGATTTTGTAAAGTACACACAGATGAAAAGTATTGATGGTTTTAAAACTCACCTGACGATTTTATATCAGGGTTAAAATACAGTCACTGGTGGACATTATTGATGCCTGGTGTAATGGTGATGCTAGGTGACACATGACAAAAATTGTCATGGTGAAGGTGCGATGAAGAGTATGACTAACGGACCCTGTAGAACCGCAGGGAGCGACTAGAAGTCAGCAAGGTGGATGGTGTGAGGTGGTGCGTTGTGATTACGGTTGGAAAGAGTGCTACATCTCGTGACGGATTTGATTCGTTGGGGAGTAGGAATTGACTTAAATTCTTCCGGGAAAGGGTCGACAAGGCATGGAGTTGTTCGGAAGGTGAAATATGGATGTAGTGGCGCAACAGGGTACCTAAACTGGTGTTAACGGGTGGGAAATCGGGTGCTAAGACTAGGTTTGGCGATTAATGTATCGAATCCGAAGATGCTGTAGGAAGAGGAGAAGGCGTGGGCAGTGGGTGAGTTGGTACATGACACAGTCTGTGTCACCTGGCCACCAAGAGCTGTTGCATAGCGATTTGATTCACAGATCCAGTTATATGGCTCCTTCCGTGTGTAGCGATTTTATGACTATGACGTGTGGGGCCTGATGATGGCATCAATATAGTGCCGAAACTGGTAGCACATAAGTAGTTCATAAAGTAAATTTCTACAATACATACGGCTGTTGGTAAACTATTGCATCAAGAAATATCTTATGCAGGCGATATCCTCTCTCGGTTTATGTAACATAAAAACACCGTTATTTCCCCTTTTCCCTTGTAAGTTCTCCGTAAAAAGACTGGGACTGATACCGAATAAATTGTTGCTATCTCGTATTTTCTTCACATTTCACAGATACAATGTTTATTTTTAATTTATGCACTATTATAAATGATCCATGTTAAGTCATATGACAAACAAATTTCCAGGGCGAAATACAAATGGCAATACAACATAACAAAAATGAAATTCATATAAATTTTCCATCTGTTTCGTTTTGCAGTTACATAATGGTGGTCGCAGGCAATGAGAAAAAAAATAGACGGTTTCTTCTTGCGGTTGTAGGCGGTCGTCTGAAGGTGTCATTTCGATCGACCTGGAAGCTCCCAACTCGGTATCTACGGCCCTGTTGCTCCGATCCCTGCTCGTTCAACACGAAACACAAAACTTTAACATGCTGCAATTAATTCACAGATCGTAGTGGGTACAACTCTTTAGTTATATTTTGAAAGAGAGATTTACATTACGTCGTCTAGGTGTAGTAGTTGGTCGAAACTCAGCCACACGACAGATCGGAGTTCAAATGCTGAATGAGCGGTTGAATAGGATCCGTGTTCTCTGGTATGTACACTGTTCTGAAAAACTTAAAGGCGAGCTAGATAAAGTTATGTATCACATTAAGTGCTCAGTGGAAATGAATGAAAATACGGGAGCATGACGCTGGGGGCCTCCCAGTTGTGCACAGAAATAGGTACGTGACACGGCGTGAGGTCAGCGTGACTATAGTGGCAGATAGGGCTAACCTCAAAACACGAAGAGTTGAAGGACCGGAAAAGACAGTGTGTGTCCATCAACGAGCAGCTGCGGTGCTCTGTGGAGGTGTTCTTCATTAAGAAACGGCCCGAAAACAACATTTGGATGAATTTACACGACGAAGAATCATCGAAAAACTGAAGAAATATGAAGCCGATGATTTTGGTATTGCTCACAGCAATGTTTCACGTTCATAGAGAGCTTTCGGAACCACAGACACGGCTGCCAAAGGATAGTAAGTGGTCGTCCACGGTCAACTACAGAAGCAGATGACACCTACACTGTCCAGCAGGCAAGAAGGGACCCACGACAGTCAGAGGGTGCGATTTCAGCCACAATTAACATGATTTGAGACAACCAATCTCACGCTCCACAATTGGATGGCAACTGCATGGGGGTGTCTTTTTGCACGACGATCAGTACGCTGGTTTTCGTTGACACCAGCAAATGGGCTGCACCGTGGAAAGACCGTAGGGAATGGACCAATGAGGAATGCTGTCGCGTGCTCCTCTTGGATGAAAGAAAATTCAATCTGAGTAGTGATTCTGGACGTGCCCTCATATTTTCAGAGTTGTGAACACGTAATACACCTAGGAAAGTGCCGAACATGATAGTTTTGGTGGTCCAGGTATCAAGGCGTGAGGAAGCATAACGCTGCATTGGCATACTGACCTCCAAACTTTTGAACACGGTAAACTCACTGGTCAACGATACTGCGACACTGTACTAAGCATGTGCGTCTTTTTATGGGTTCATTGGGCTCTGACTTCATTTCTATGGATGACAGGCCGCGACCATATCAAAAAGCGCGCCGGCCTAAGTGGCCGTGCGGTTAAAGGCGCTGCAGTCTGGAACCGCAAGACCGCTACGGTCGCAGGTTCGAATCCTGCCTCGGGCATGGATGTTTGTGATGTCCTTAGGTTAGTTAGGTTTAACAAGTTCTAAGTTCTAGGGGACTAATGACCTCAGCAGTTGAGTCCCATAGTGCTCAGAGCCATTTGAACCATTCAAAAAGCGCAGGCGGAGGAGCTCTCGGAACGAGAGCTTATTCAGCGGATGGACAGACTTGGGCCACCCCTCCCCTTCTACCTTGCATCCCACCGAGCACGTGTGGAACGTGTTGGGGAGACTACTGCACCATGTGAACATGCACCAACGCCCGTTCGCCCGTTGTCTGACTTGATAGGAGTGGAATGGAACTCCCTTTCACAAGAACTCTTAGTCAAGCTTCTCGCCAGCACTTTGTAGAGAATACAAAGGTAGCCGCGATGATCGAATGATCGCACATCCTATTAAGAGCCATGTCTTGCCTTTTTAACGTCTAGAAGAACAACATCATGAACCGCGGTGACTTCAGCGTAATAATTTATTTTTAACAAAAGTGTCATTCTTGCTCGTTTCATTGCGTATTTCTTCTAGATACTTCCTGCACTATCCTGTAGCAGTTGTTTCTATGTATGGTTCAAGTTTCGTCGAGCTATGTTGCTTGGCAGTGACACTTCATCTGAAAATTACTTTCGTCCTTAAATTTTGTACACCAATGTATTTCATTAGATTGTTCAATGCTTCAGTGAATTCTTTTGGGAGACCTGTGACTTAATCAGTTACATAAGCATTACATAATATATTTTGGGATTTTTGGCAGCTTTTTAGAATGTTTTTCGCTTAAAACTTTATACAGTTTTTGTCCAAATTTTGCACTACAAATCCTAGGTCCACGTATAATGCAGTCCGAAAACAAAGGAAGTAGGTTGCAGTACACTTGTTCGTCCACTGCTTGAATACTGCTCACCGGTGTGGACCCTTACCAGATAGCGTTGATAGAAGAGATAGAGAAGATCCAACGGAGAGCAGCGCGCTCCGTTACAGGATCATTTAGTAATCACGAAAGCATTACGGAGATGATAGATAAACTCCAGTGGAAGACTCTGCAAGAGGGAAGCTCAGTAGCTCGGTACAGTTTTTTGTTGAAGTTTCAAGAACATACCTTTACCGAGGAGTCAAGCAGTATATTGCTCCCTCCTACGTATATCTCGTGAAGAGACCATGAGGATAAAATCAGAGAGATTAGAGCCCACACAGAGTCATACCGACAATCTTCCTTTCCACGAACAATACGAGACGAATAGAAGGGAGAACCGATAGAGGTACTCAAGGTACCCTCCGCCACACACCGTCAGGTGGCTTGCGGAGTCTGGATGTAGATGTAGATAACTTGATACGAATAAACAACAGCTGTGCTGTGAACAAAAGAAAACCGAAATCGGAACATTACTTACTGTTGACGAGACCGAGACACCTATCAGAGTCCAATAAAATCGATACTGAAAACATTGTAGCGAATAACGTTCCCCTGACGACTAGTTTTCCAAGGAAGAACAGTTTCCAAGTTATATTCAAATAAAAACGTCTTGGTACGATTGGGTAACTCGGAAAACATCGTATCCAAGAAAACTTACTGTGAGACCTATATTGTTGCCATGCGATCACCACATCACGTAACAGAATATTCTGTTGCAAATTTTCTTGACTAAGGCATCTGTTAACTTGAATATGTTTTACGTGTTGATCTGGCCTACGAACTTTTTTCATTATAATGAATTTTTACATCGGCTTCAAAATGGTGATTACCTTTCTGAACTAGTCATCAACATAGTCTTATCCACTAAAAGCACCTTACGGTATTAACATGAATTTCCTCGATGTTGTGTAATGACGTGCGAACACCTCGCAGCACTGGTAACGTCGTCCCCTGTTAGATCACCAAAGTTCAGCCTGTTGTGCACTCAGCCCCTTAGGGGCGAAATGAGGAGTTACGCGATTGAGAAATAGCGGCTGCAGTCACGAAAGCTGACAACGGCCATGGGCGAGTTGTGCTGACCACCCATATCTGCCTCCAGTGACGCATGTCTGTGAGGATGACATGGCGGTCGGTCGGTCCCGTTCGGCCTTCAGAGACGAGTTCGGACGGAGTTCAGATCAGTGCAGCACATGGACGAGTGTCTTGTTTTAGAAACGTTCAGTCATAAATAAACCAATTGAACAAAAGCAATGTGTTGATAGCAGACTTTCTTTTATAGAAAGTTTGGCAAACGCATTCTTTAAACCAATTGCTTCATATTCTATTAATTAATTAAACCAAACAAGCAATAAGCTTCCTAATTCATGCGATAGCAAGGAAAGGTGTTTGTATCATTCTCACTAACCACTTTTTCGCAGTAAAGAATAGCGGTAATTGTTTATTTCCTTTTGTACTTCGTCGAAACGTGAGTAATTCATAGTCATATCAACAGTTTTTGTCGTTATTTTGCGTCACATTCTAAAGTCCTCTGGGAACACTATTCAATGATGAGCCGCGTTAGCGTAATGGTTACAGTGTTCGGCTGTTGCACAAAAGGTTAATACCGGCACGGTAGTTCAGCGTGTTCGGTCAGAGGCTTAGCTGCCCTCTGTAATAAAAAAAAAAAAAAACTGAGTTAATCGAACAACAACGAACTTAAACGGATGTCTTGCGACGTCCGCCCCGAGATTCTGAGTTCAAACCGTGTTCGGTGCTTAATATTTTATTTATTGAAAAACAATATAGAAGCGTCTTACTTCGTGAATTTTATTCGTTTGAATGTAATTTTTTGAAATTTATAGTGGCAACTAAAATCGACCATACGGAAAGTATACACTATGGACTTTCACCTCTGCAAACTCTTCAAAATTGCATGCAATGGTTTACTACATTTAATGCTGCACAATAACTGCGTTGAACATCGAAACAAAATTAAGTCATTTATGGGGGGAAGGTATCAGTCAAGAATATGTGTAAAAATCAAATTTTTTGGCCAAATAGTTTTTGTGAAATCGAATGATAAAGTGTGTCAAAGCAGTCGGAACACCATGTGTCTGCACAGCGAGCAGTTCAAAATCGCGCACAGCGCGGAATGCGGGGAGCACGTCTCTGTAGCAGCGAAAGGGTTAATGCGACCGTGGTGGCCTTACTTCATAAACTGCGCCCCCCCCCCCCCCAAACGTAAGTTTTCGAACTATACTATACTATGGCGCTGCTTCTCTTGGCGCGTGCAACTGACAACGCAGCAGTCTCCTGCGTCTGGGCGGGCATGCGCGAACCGCCAAGATAAAAGAATTGAACTATAGCACAAAGTGAATTTGATCATTGATCTGACAGAAACACGTGTAATTTAAAAACAAACGATATGAAAAAAAAGTCGAAAATGAGGTATATTTCGCTGTCTTCAGTAGTGTGACTTGCACTATGATCGTTTACTTAAAAGAGGAATTGTCTCCAGAAACTCGTAGTGGGTGGGAAGCCCGTTAGCGGAGTTCCGCCAACCGGAGTGCTGAATCACGCACTGTGTGGCGGCCGCAGCCTCTCTCCTCCGAGGAGCGAGCCCATTGTGGCCGAGTGCGGCGGCCCCAGTGCAAAGTGCCGGCGCCGTGTCGCGGCCCACATGCGCAAACGCGCGGCGGCCGTGGCACACTTGTTGCTCGCCCAAAAGTACCGCGCTCTGATTGGCTGGCCCGCCAGCCGCAGAAAGGCGTGGTCCGCACACGCCTCGCGCCGCGGTCTGCACTCCCAGAGCTATCCGGCGAGCCGTCGCAACGGGGCTAACCGCGGATGGGACCAGGAACACGGGAAAAAGTATCGAGGCTCCTTGGCTAAGTACTCCCGCAGCGATAGCGACACTTTTTTCTAAACTCTCTTAACTAGTATTTTTTACTGACAGCATATCTGTTTTTGGATTGTTGTTTACAACAGTGAAAGTGCAAGAAACCGGAATCGCCAGACAGAATGGCTGTAAAACAATAAACTGGTAGCCAAGATCACAGGAATTCTTTTTATTCCGTGATAACCGGTTTCGGCGAAACTAAAGCCGCCATCATCGGATTTTAGGACACATACAGGTTACAACATCAAGGCAAACGACGATGATATTAAACTTCCTGGCAGATTAAAACTGTGTGTCGGACCGAGACTCGAACTCGGGAACTTTGCCTTTCGCGGGCAAGTGCCCTACCAACTGAGCTACCCAAGCACGACTCACGCCCCGTCCTCACAGCTTTACTTCTGCCAGTACCTGGCATTCTGGAAACATCCTCCAGGCTCTGGCTAAGCCATGTCTCCGCAATATCCTTTCTTTCAGGAGTGCTAGTTCTGCAAGGTTCGCAGGAGAGCTTCTATAAAGTTTGGAAGGTGGGAGACGAGGTACTGGCAGAAGTAAATCTGTGAGGACGGGGCGTGAGTCGTGCTTGGGTAGCTCAGTTGGTAGAGCACTTGCCCGCGAATGGCAAAGGTCCCGAGTTCGCGCCTCGGTCCGGCACAAAGTTTTAATCTGCCAGGAAGTTTCATATCAGCGCACACTCCGCTGCAGAGTGAAAATCTCATTAACGGTGATATTAATAGTTGCCTATAACACGCAGGCTCTACAAAATTGGTACCTAGCTTGCACTTGTGTGTGATGGAGACACTTAACATTTATAATGCCATCTCTTTTAGACGCTTATGTGCTACGTATGACAATTTTGTAAGGCCTGCATGTTATAGGCAACTATTAATATCACCATTGTTTTCCTTGATGTTGTAACCTGTATGTGACCTAAGATCCGATGATTGCGGCTTTAGTTTCGCCGAAACCGGTAATCATGGGATAAAAAGAGTTCCTGCGATCTTGGCTACCAGTTTATTGTTTTACAACCATCTAGATCGCTTCCACATGAGCACAATGTGCTCCCTATAAGACAGAATGGCGTCCACCAAGTGAAAGTTGGCAGTATTTTGATAAACTGGATAATAATGAAATGACGTGCCAAATCTGATTCAAAAAGTTGAACTCTTCTGGAAAAACTAGTAACACGAAAACGTCTTTAGAAATCACACCACGACAGCAGCAAGGTAATATCATTTACTTAACAAGATAATAAGAGAGTGAATAGAGCGTCACGTAATTGTTACTACGAATATGTGACGACATGGGTCGAAGATAAGCGTAAAACAAAAACCGTACTTTAAGGATAATTGTGTTTCAAAAACTACCATATTAATAAGATGTCCTAGGAAATCAAATCTTATCAATACCATCTCCGATGATAAATTTGATTAAACTGAAGAATTCGCTTTAAATACTGTTATAAATTTGGGAGTCTGAACTGGTTTTTCCATTTTCTAGTTTATTTTGAGTTATCACCGTAACTATATACAGGGACATTTCATTCTGCTTTCTTAAAAGTGAACCAAAGGTGGATCAAAGGTGGAGGAAAACGCGCACGCGCGCTCGTGTGTGTGTGTGTGTGTGTGTGTGTGTGTGTGTGTGTGTGTGTGTGTGTGTAAAATTCAAATCGACTACCTCACTCGATAATGCATAGACTTTAAAAACAGAGATGAAGAGATTTAGCCGATTGAGGGCGTCTTTTTGTCAAAGATAAATATTGATACCATAAGGTATAGATACTTTTCTTTCGAAACTTTTTTGATAAGGACACTTTTCATATTAATGGTGAGCAAAGTATCAAAGTTTTCGTATTATACAGTGTTCGTAAATAGTATGCCCAATATATAGAGAGCCTATAGAGCGTGAACCCCAACACCGCCGACAGAGTTTGGGAGAAAAATGTCACATTACCGTCGTGAGGCCCCCCATGAACCATGGACGTTGCCGTTGGTGGGGAGGCTTGCGTGCCTCAACGATACAGATAGCCGTACCGCATGTGCAACCACAACGGAGGGGTATCTGTTGAGAGGCCAGACAAAGGTATGGTTCCTGAAGAGGGGCGGCGGCCTTTTCAGTAAAATGGTTCAAATGGCTCTGAGCGCTATGGGACTTAACTTATGAGGTTCAAATGGTTCAAATGGCTCTGAGCACTATGGAACTTAACATCCATGGTCATCAGTCCCCTAGAACTTGGAACTACTTAAACCTAACCAACCTAAGGACATCACACACATCCATGCCCGAGGCAGGATTCGAACCTGCGACTGTAGCGGTCGCGCGGTTCCAGACTGTAGCGCCTAGAACCGCTCGGCCACACCGGCCGGCCCTTTTCAATAGTAGCAGGGCCAACAGTCTGGATGATTGAGTGATCTGACCTTGTGACATTAACCAAAACGGCCTTCCTGTGCTGGTACTGCGAACGGCTGAAAGCAAGGGGAAACTACAGCCGTAATTTTTCCCGAGGACATTAATCTTTACTGTATGATTAAATTATGATGGAGTCTTCGTGGGTAAAATATTCCGGAGGTAAAATAGTCCTCCATTAGGATCTCCAGGCGGATACTTCTCAGGAGGACGTCGTTATCAGCAGATAGAAAATTGGCGTTCTACGGATCGCAGCGTGGAATGTAAGATCCCTTGATCGGGTGGGTAATCAGAAAATTTAAAAAGGGAAATGGATATGTTAAAGTTAGATATAGTGGTAATTAGTGAAGTTCGGTGGCAGGAGGAACAAGACGTCTGGTCAGGCGAATACAGTGTTATAAATACAAAATCAAATAGGGATAATGCAGGAGCGCGGGTAAGCTACTACGAATAGCATAGTGAACGCATTATTGTAGCCAAGATAGACACGAAGCGCACGCCTACAACAGTATTATAAGTTTATATGTCAACTAGCTCCGCAGATGACGAAGAGACTGATAAAATGTATGATGAGATAAAAGAAATTATTCAGATAGTGAAGGGAGACGATAATTTAAGTCATGGGGGACTGTAGGAAAACAAAGAGAAGGAAAAGTATTAGGTGAATATAGAATGGGAGTAAGGAATGAAAGAGGAAGCCGCCTGGTAGAATTTTGCACAGAGCATAACTTAATCATAGCTAACACTTGGTTTAAGAATCACGAAAGAAGGTTGTACACATGGAAGAAGCCTGGAGATACTGGAAGGTATCAGATAGATTATATAATGGTAAGACAGAGATTCAGGAATCAGGTTTTAAATTGTAAGACATTTCCAGGGGCAGATGTGGACTCTGACCACAATTTCTTGGTTATGAACTGTAGATTAAAACTGAAGAAACTTCAAAAAGGTGGGAAATTGGCGAGATGGGACCTGGATAAACTGAAAGTACCAGAGGCAGTAGAGAGTTTCAGAAAGAGCTCTAGGGAACGATTGACGAGAACGGGGGAAAGAAGTAGAGTACAAGAAGAGTGGGTCGCTTTAGGAGAAGAAATAACAAAGGCAGCAGAGGAGCAAGAGGTAAAAAGACGAGGGCTAAAAGAAATCCTTGGGTAACAGAAGAAATATTGAATTTAATTGATGAAAGGAGAAAATATAAACACGCAGTGTATGAATCCTGCAAAAAGGAATACAGACGTCTCAACAATGATATCGACAGGAAGAGCAAAACGGCTAAGCAGGTATGGCTAGAGGATAAATGTAAGGATGTAGAGGCGTATATCACTAGGGCTAAGACAGATACTGCCTACAAGAAAATTAGGCATTTTGAGAAAAGAGAACGACTTGCATGCATATCAAGAGCTCAGATGGAAAACCAGTTCTAAGCAAAAAAGGGAAAGCAGAAAGGCGATGTACTTGAGGGAAACATTATGGAAATGGAATAGGACGTAGATGAAAATGAAATAGTAGATAGGATACTGCATTAACAAGTTGACAGAGCACTGAATGACATAAGCTGAAACAAGGCCCCGGGAGTAGACAACATTCCATTAGAACTACTGATAGCCTTGGGAGAGCCAACCCTGACAAAACTCTGTCATCTGGTGAGCAAGATTTATGAGACAGGTGAAACAATCTCAGACTTCAAGAAGTACACTCCTGGAAATGGAAAAAAAGAACACATTGACACCGGTGTGTCAGACCCACCATACTTGCTCCGGACACTGCGAGAGGGCTGTACAAGCAATGATCACACGCACGGCACAGCGGACACACCAGGAACCGCGGTGTTGGCCGTCGAATGGCGCTAGCTGCGCAGCATTTGTGCACCGCCGCCGTCAGTGTCAGCCAGTTGGCCGTGGCATACGGAGCTCCATCGCAGTCTTTAACACTGGTAGCATGCCGCGACAGCGTGGACGTGAACCGTATGTGCAGTTGACGGACTTTGAGCGAGGGCGTATAGTGGGCATGCGGGAGGCCGGGTGGACGTACCGCCGAATTGCTCAACACGTGGGGTGTGAGGTCTCCACAGTACATGGATGTTGTCGCCAGTGGTCGGCGGAAGGTGCACGTGCCCGTCGACCTGGGACCGGACCGCAGCGACGCACAGATGAACGCCAAGACCGTAGGATTCTACGCAGTGCCGTAGGGGACCGCACCGCCACTTCCCAGCAAATTAGGGACACTGTTGCTCCTGGGGTATCGGCGAGGACCATTCGCAACCGTCTCCATGAAGCTGGGCTACGGTCCCGCACACCGTTAGGCCGTCTTCCGCTCACGCCCCAACATCGTGCAGCCCGCCTCCAGTGGTGTCGCGACAGGCGTGAATGGAGGGACGAATGGAGACGTGTCGTCTTCAGCGATGAGAGTCGCTTCTGCCTTGGTGCCAATGATGGTCGTACGCGTGTTTGGCGCCGTGCAGGTGAGCGCCACAATCATGACTGCATACGACCGAGGCACACAGGGCCAACACCCGGCATCATGGTGTGGGGAGCGATCTCCTACACTGGCCGTACACCACTGGTGATCGTCGAGGGGACACTGAATAGTGCACGGTACATCCAAACCGTCATCGAACCCATCGTTCTACCATTCCTAGACCGGCAAGGGAACTTGCTGTTCCAACAGGACATTGCACGTCCACATGTATCCCGTGCCACCCAACGTGCTCTAGAAGGTGTACGTCAACTACCCTGGCCAACAAGATCTCCGGATCTGTCCCCCATTGAGCATGTTTGGGACTGGATGAAGCGTCGTCTCACGCGGTCTGCACGTCCAGCACGAACACTGGTCCAACTGAGGCGCCAGGTGGAAATGGCATGGCAAGCCGTTCCACAGGACTACATCCAGCATCTCTACGATCGTCTCCATGGGAGAATAGCAGCCTGCATTGCTGCGAATGGTGGATATACACTGTACTAGTGCCGACATTGTGCATGCTCTGTTGCCTGTGTCTATGTACCTCTGGTTCTGTCAGTGTGATCATGTGATGTATCTGACCCCAGGAATGTGTCAATAAAGTTTCCCCTTCCTGGGACAATGAATTCACGGTGTTCTTATTTCAATTTCCAGGAGTGTATATAGTAATTCCAACCCCAAAGAAAGCAGGTGCGAAAATTACTGAGCTACCAGTCTAATAAGACGCGTCTGAAAAATACTAGCACGAATTCTTTACACTCAAATGGAAAACTGGCAGAAACCGACCTCGGGAAAGATCAGTTTGGATTCCGTAGAAATGTTGGAACAAGTGAGGCAGTACTGACCCTACTACTGATCTTAGAAGATGGGTTAAGGAAAGACATTTGTAGACGTAGAGAAAGCTTTTGACAATCCTGACTGGAATACTCTCTTTCAGATTCTGAAGGTGGCAGGGGTAAAATACAAGGAACGAAATGTTATTTATAATTTGTACAGAAAACAGATGCAGTTATAAGAGAAGAGGGACATGAAAGGGAAGCAGTGGTGGGGAAGGGAGTGACACAGGGTTGTAGCCTATCCCCGATGTTATTCAATCTGTATATTGAGCAAGCAGTAAAGGAAACAAAAGAAAAATTCGGAATAGGAATTAAAATCCATAGAGAAAAAATAAAAACTTTGAGGTTCGCCGATGACATTGTAATTCGGTCAGAGACAGCACAAATCCTGGAAGAGCAGCTGAACGGAATGGAGAGTATCTTGAGTGGAGGAAATAAGATGAACATCAACAAGAGCAAAACGAGGATAATGGTATGAAGTCAGATTAAATAAGGTGATGCTGAGGAAATTAGATTAGAAAATGAGACACTTAAAGTACTAAGTGAGTTGTGCTATTTGGGAAGCAAAGTAACTGATGATGGTCGAAGAGGAGAGGATATAAAATGTAGACTGGCAATGGCAAGGAAAGTTTTTCTGAATAAGAGAAATTTGTTAACATCGAGTATAGATTTATGTGTCAGGAAGTCTTTTCTGAAAGTATTTGTATGGAGTGTAGCCATGTATGGAAGTGAAACGTGGACGATAAATAGTTTAGACAAGAAGACAATAGAAGCTTTTGAAACGTGGTGCCGCAGAGCAGTACTAATGATTAGATGGGTAGATCACATTTCTAATGAGGAGGTACTGAACAGAATTGGGGAGAAGAGGACTTTGTGGCACAACTTGACTAGAAGTAGTCATCGGTTGATAGGATACGTTCTGAGGCATCAAGGGACCATCAATTTATTAGTGGATGGAAGCGTTGGGGGTTAAAAAACGTAGGGGGGAGACCATGAATTGAATACACTAAGCAGATTCAGAAGGATGTAGGTTGCATTAGTTACTCAGGGATGAAGAGGCTTGCACAGGATAGAGTAGCATGGAGAGTTGCATCAAACGAGTCTCTGTACTGAAGATCACAACAACAACAACAACCGTCGTGAGCAGCTAGTAAAATACTTAACTCACACCACCAGTTTGTCGTCTCGCTGTCATCAGGTTCCTATGTACCAAATAAAATAATACGTAATTAACATTACAGACTTAAATTGTCAGGAGTCTGTTAGCTGATGTAAATGTTAACAGCAACACACACATACTGGAATGTCACGTACTCACATAAAGGTATTCATAGTATCATGTTAAGCGAAGTACAAATTCATTATCGTCAGAACTTGAACCATGAATTATACACTGAAAGTAAAGGCATACCACCGTACAGTGATGAGACTTTTTACGAAACCCCCGGTCATAGAGATGTAAATGGCTTACATTTGTACAGAGTTACCTGTTATATCGTAACATAAATTACGTCATCAATCTACAAAAACTGTTCTCGGTAGTGCACTCATTCATGTTAAAACAATTAACGTAGTGAACAGATTCATACCACACAGAGGCGACTGACCAGTTGATCAGTGTTTGCTGTTGGAGCGAAAAGTGGTCACAGAGGTCTACACCTAGAAAAGCTAGAATCTAACAGTTATTAAGCTGTGTATCGTCTGCTACAATAAGTATATGTGACAGTCGTAACAGGTGTTCTGTGTGTTGCATCTAATTGCAATCTGCGCGTGTTACATCTGCGGTGACAGAAAACAAACGCATAGGAGTAATGGCTTCCATGTACTCATAGGCACTAGTGTTATGCGACTTAAAGACACATTCAAATATGTACTGCTTTCATCATACAGTAACTTTTGTGGGACAGGCCGTACTGATCCATAAATGAGTGCCTAGCCGATTGTCTAATTATATACACTATAACAGATGAAACACACTCAATTTCATGGACAAATAATTGCATCAGCATCGCACGTCAGATACTGAAGCGGCTGTTGCGTGTAATGCGTGACCAATTGATAATTCTTTCACAGACACAAACATACAGTGACTGAGATCATGTCGTATGAAGTGTTCAGCTAATGTAGATCTACTAATTGCGCACACAGCAGCACATAGAAGCTCTTAAAAAGGCAGATTTGACGCTAGAATGACGTTATCAACGTGACGTCAGACACAACAAGCGTCTGAGCCTAGCTATATTTAAGTTGTATGCACTAAGATAAAATAACGTTACGGGTACAGCAGTTACGTTTACAGAGTGTAAAAAGAATAAAAGCAATAGTGCAACTGCTAAACAGGCATGAGCAGCTATTTACAGAATTTATATTATAAATAAAAACAAAGATACATTATGCTTAAAACAGGTGGAAAAATAATCTGGTACTGTTGTTGTTGTTGTTGTTGTTGTTGTGGTCTTCAGTCCTGAGACTGGTTTGATGCAGCTCTCCATGCTACTCTATCCTGTGCAAGCTTCTTCATCTCCCAGTACCTACTGCAACCTACATCCTTCTGAATCTGCTTGGTGTATTCATCTCTTGGTCTCCCTCTACGATTTTTACCCTCCACGCTGCCCTCCAATACTAAATTGGTGATCCCTTGATGCGTTAGAACATGTCCTACCAACCGATCCCTTCTTCTAGTCAAGTTGTGCCACAAACTTCTCTTCTCCCCAATCCTATTCAACACCTCCTCATTAGTTATGTGATCTACCCATCTAATCTTCAGCATTCTTCTGTAGCACCACATTTCGAAAGCTTCTATTCTCTTCTTGTCCAAACTATTTATCGACTCCCTAACACTTAAATCAATACTCGATGTTAACGAATTTTTCTTCTTCAGAAACGCTTTCCTTCCCATTGCCAATCTACATTTTATATCCTCTCTACTTAGACCATCATCAGTTATTTTGCTCCCCATCTAATACCCTCAACATCAACCGACTTAATTCGACTACATTCCATTATCCTTGTTTTGCTTTTGTTGGTGTTCATCTTATATCCTCCCTTCAAGACACCATCCACCCCGTTCAACTGCTCTTCCAAGTCCTTTGCTGTCCCTGACAGAATTACAATGTCATCGGCGAACCTCAAAGTTTTTATTTCTTCTCCATGGATTTTAATACCTACTCCGAATTTTTCTTTTGTTTCCTTCACTGCTTGCTCAATACACAGATTGAATATCATCGGGGAGAGGCTGCAACCCTATCTCACTCCGTTCCCAACCACTGCTTCCCTTTCATGCCCCTCAACTCTTATAACTGGCATTTGGTTTCTATACAAATTGTAAATAGCCTTTTGCTCCCTATATTTTACCCCTCTCACCTTCAGAATTGGAAAGAGAGTATTCCAGTCAACATTGTCAAAAGCTTTCTCTAAGTCTACAAATGCTAGAAACATAGGTTTGCCTTTCCTTAATCTAGCTTCTAAGATAAGCCTTAGGGTCAATATTGCTTCACGTGTTCCAATATTTCTACGGAATCCAAACTGATCTTCCCCGAGGTCGGCTTCTACTAATTTTTTCATTCGTCTGTAAAGAATTCGCGTTAGTATTTTGCAACCGTGACTTATTAAACTGATAGTTCGGTAATTTTCACATCTGTTAACACCTGCTTTCTTTGGGATTGGGACTATTATATTCTTCTTGAAATCTGAGGGTATTTCGCATGTCTCATACATCTTGCTCACCAGATGGTAGAGTTTTGTCAGGACTGGCTCTCCCAAGGCCGTCAGTAGTTCTAATGGAATGTTGTCTACCCCCGGGGCCTTGTTTCGACTCAGGTCTTTCAGTGCTCTGTCGAACTCTTCACGCAGTATCATATCTACCATTCCATCTTCATCCTCTTCCATTTCCGTAATATTGTCCTCAAATACATCGCCCTTGTATAGACCCTATATATACTCCTTCCACCTTTCTGCTTTCCCTTCTTTGCTTAGACCTTGGTTTCCACCTGAGCTCTTGATATTCATACAAGTGGTTCTCTTTTCTCCAAAGGTCTCTTTAATTTTCCAGTAGGCAGTATCTATCATACCCCTAGTGAGATAAGCCTCTACATCCTTACATTTATCCTCTAGCCATCCCTGCTTAGCCATTTTGCACTTCCTGTAGATCTCATTTTTGAGACGTTTGTATTCCTTTTTGCCTGCTTCATTTACTGCATTTTTATATTTTCTCCTTTCATCAATTAAATTCAATATTTCTTCTCTTACCCAAGGATTTCTACTAGCCCTCGTCTTTTTACCTACATGATCCTCTGCTGCCTTCACCACCTCATCCCTCAAAGCTACCCATTCTTCTTTACTGTATTTCTTTCCTCCATTCCTGCTATTTGTTCCCTTATGCCTCCCTGAAACTCTGTACAACCTCTGGTTCTTTCAGTTTATCCAGGTCCCATTTCCTTAAATTCCCATCTTTCTACTGTTTCTTCAGTTTTAACCTACAGTTCATATCCAATAGATTGTGGTCAGAGTCCACATCTGCCCCTGGAAATGTCTTACAATTTAAAACCTGGTTCCTAAATCTCTGTCTTACCATTATATAAACTGTCTGATACATTTTAGTACCTCCAGGGTTCTTCCATGTATACAGCCTTCTTTCATGATTCTTGAACCAAGTGTTAGCTATGATTAAGTTTTTCTCTGTGCAAAATTCTGCCAGGCGGCTTCCTCTTTCATTTCTTACCCCCAATCCATATTCACCTACTACGTTTCCTTCTCTCCCTTTTCCTACTACCGAATTCCAGTCACCCATGACTATTACATTTTCGTCTCCCTTCACTATCTGAATAATTTCTTTTATTCCATCATACATTTCTTCAATTTCTTCGTTATCTGCAGAGCTAGTTGGCATATAAACTTGTACTACTGTAGTAGGCGTGGGCGTCGTGTCTATCTTGGCCACAATAATGCGTTCACTGTGCTGTTTGTAGTAGCTAACCCGCATTCCTATTTTTTATTCATTATTAAACCTACTCCTGCATTACCCCTATTTGACTTTGTATTTACAACCCTGTATTCGCCGGACCAAAAGTCGTGTTCCTCCTGCCACCGAACTTCACTAATTCCTACTATATCTAACTTTAACCTATCCATTTCCCTTTTTAAATTTTCTAACCTACCTGCCCGATTAAGGGATCTGACATTCCACGCTCCGATCCGTAGAACGCCAGTTTTCTTTCTCCTGATAATGACGTCCTCTTGAGTAGTCCCCGCCCGGAGATCCGAATGGGGGACTATTTTACCTCCGGAATATTTTACCCAATAGGACGCCATCATCATTAACCATACAGTAAAGCTACATGCCCACGGGAAAAATTACGGCTGTAGTTTCCCCTTGCTTTCAACCGTTCGCAATACCAGCACAGCAAGGCTGTTTTGGTTAGTGTTACAAGGCCAGATCAGTCAGTCATCCAGACTGTTGCCCCTGCAACTACTGAAAAGGCTGCTGCCCCTCTTCAGGAACCACGCGTTTGTCTGGCCTCTCAACAGATACCCCTCCGTTGTGGTTGCACCTACGGTATGGCTACCTGTATCGCTGAGGCACGCAAGCCTCCCCACCAACGGAAAGGCCCATGGTTCATGGGGGGAAGAATCTGGTACTAACATACAATTAAGGCCAGACATATTGATATCTCTATTGTAACTACAACATGGTATGCAATGTCTCTGTACAAATGTGAACCATTCATGTCTTTATGATACGTGGTTTTCGTAACAAATCGCATCACCTTGTTATGGTACACTTTCATTTTTGTATGAATATGAATTTTTAGTTTTTAATTCGTGATTTTATCACCCGACAACGTTTTTAGATTTTGCCTAACTTGATGCTGTAAATACTTTTACATGAGTACGTCATACAGCATTACGTGTGTGTTGCTGTTAACGTTCATGTCAGCTGGCAGATTCGTGAGAGTTCAAACCTGTAATGTTGCTTAGGTATTATTTTATTTGCTATATAGGAATCTGGGGTGAGGGTCAGACGAGTGAAAGTAGTTGTGTAAGTTAAGATTTTTCCCAGCTGCTCAGGGCCGCAGCACATTTTCCAAATATGTAAGAGCTGTGGGTCACCACCCCCTGAAAATTTCGGAGGTTCTTAAATGCTATTTTCTGAGTATTTTGGTACAAGGGACCCTTGATAACAGTCGGTTCGTTATACAACTCTAATGATTTATATGATTTGTTACACTAGTTACCTTGCTTACAGTGAAAATACAGGGAGTAACTAAAGTGTACGGCACAAATTGCAGGATACATTCCTCAAACGTAGACGAAGAAATTATGTTTACATGAACATGGATCTGGAAACGCTTTGTTACCATGTTATAAGTCATGCTTCCAACTCATTAATCACGGGAAACAAACAAGAATAGAACGTTAGAATCATGGGCAATAGGCACACTTCGTGACGTCTGGTTACTTTATCATCGCCAGTATTTTGTTTTAAATGTCTCTGTTGCCACGCGACGTACGTCATTGCTTGTTTGCAGGTAACATCAACTGTTCCAGCTCTCAGTGCGATCGTCGCAAGCACAAGGGCTACAACGTAGAGTTAATCACCAAACTTGGCTGGTGCAGTAGCAGTTTACACAAATGCAAAGAGGGCAGATGTACTTTGATGTATGGATTAGCTGACGGCAATGGCGCTCGCGTTCAACGTTTGTACGGGGAGAGATTTCCAGGACAAAGGCGCCCCGACAGGAGAACGTCTAAAGCCGTTGATCGTCAACAAAGGGAACTTGGGGCATTTAAGCCTGATACTCGCGACATGTAGAGGCTTACAAGGACGAGGAAACCGCAAAGCTAAGCGGCAGTTCGTCATGCAGTTGGCGACGACCCTAGTGCCAGTGCAAGAGGTGTAGCTGCAACACTGAATGTTGACGAAATGACCGTCTGGCGAGTGTCACACGAGGACCAGCTGTATCCATACCGTTTACAGTGTGTGCAGGCACTATCAGCAGCTGATTTTAATGCAGAGGTACTCTTCTGCGAATGGTTTATTCAACAAAGTGTCAACCCTAATTTTTGTGCAACGGTGCAGTTCATAGATGAGGCGTCGTTTCAAAATATCAGATTGTAAATTTTCACATTTGGCATGAATAGGCAGACGCCCATCCTTACGCAAATGTTGAAGGAAGTCATCAACAAAGATTTCCTGTCAATGTTTGGTCCGACATTGTTGGTGACTGATAGAGCCTGATTTTCTTCCACCAAGGCTCAACGGACGAACTTAGAGAACGTTGTAACTGATCTGTTAGCAGATGTGCCTTTAGCTGTGCCACGAAACATGAACATCATGCACGATGTAACACCTCCTCATTTTAGTGCTGACGTCCGTTCTAAATAAATGATTCGATGACAGATGGATAGGGAGAGATCGCCTCCACGCTCTCCGAATCTAAGCCCACTGTACCTTTATTTGTGGGGGGATTTGAAAGCCTTGTGTATGGAACCACAGTACAAGACGTTCAAAGTCTTCGTGCCCGTATAATGGAATTATGCGAAACCATAACCAATACTCCAGGGATACATCAGCGCATCCGAGATTCACTAAGACAGATGGTTGACGTACATATCAATGCCCACGGATTGCAAAATGGCTCTGAGCACTAGGCGACTTAACTTCTGAGGTCATGTGTCGTCTAGAACTTAGAACTAATTAAACCTAACTAACCTAAGGACATCACACACATCCATGCCCGAGGCAGGATTCGAACCTGCGACCGTAGCGGTCGCCCAGTTCCAGGCTATAGCGCCCACGGAGGGCATACTGGAAATCTCCTGTAAGAAAGAGTTGCTTGTGGTATGCTGGTGCGTTCTGTTCATGTGTGTTTCCCATGGTTAATGAGTTAGAGAAAATGAGTTATAACATGGAAACAAAGCGTTTCCAGGACCATGGTCATATAAGATAATTTCTTCGTGTACGTGTGAGGAATGTGTCTTGCAGTTTGTGCCGTACATTGTTGCTATACCCTGTGTCTTCACGTAAGTGAAAAGGCCAGGAACAGTCTACGACACTCCTAGGCATCTGTTAACATGTAAAACATCCTGCTCGGCATCTATCGACTGCAATATTTCGACTGTAGCCTATCACATTAGTTTCAACCAAAGCTAATGACTTAGGTGCGAGTGTTTGAACTGAAAAATGGGTGTAGATACAAGCTCAGCTTAATAGTACAATGCAAAACTTACTTAAAGTTATTTACGCTATGGATACATAAATGAAATCTTCAGTTGAACGGATTACAGATATGGCAATCAAGTGTAAAAGACACCATATAGTTATTCAGTCAATTAACAGGAACTTCATAGAAACTAAAGTAGAACAGAACCACTACGTACAACACAAGACGAAAAAAAACCAGTGCTTACAAAATCTCATATCGTCGTTACACAAGTAAAACAGTAAGTAACAGTGATAATACAGACTATCGTGATTGTTGGATATAAAAAAAGTAATTACAAGTATCCTGTCGTCATTACGTATGTAAATAATTTGAATCGTCCAATTAGGTGGGTTCAGTCGTCTCGTTAACAAGAAAAATAATATAGTAACACTTATGTACAATATACCGGAAACAGTAATCATCCTGACTATTGAATAAAAATGGGTGTAAAAATCATATTGTTATTACATCTGTAAAAATATAAACGCACCTGAAATACAGTTATGTTATTCGTTACTGAATACAAGCTCCATGTCCAAGAACAAAGTGGGAATTACTGTTGTCAACAGCAAGCACAGTATCTGAGTCTAAAAAGCCTGTTTCCAAACAACTTGCACTCCACATACCGTCGATATTTGGATTGTCGTGAAGATATTTTGAGTAGAATAGAGATACAATGATAAAGGGTAGTACGGAATCGAATTATATGAAATTACTCTGTAACAAGACACTGAAGTCCCCGGGTCCCTGATATCAAAATACTCAGGAAATATCCCTGAATAACCTCGGAATTTTTGGCTGTGCATTTCGGGTACACGCGGCACGTTGTTGCTGTCCTCAGTGCTACAAGAGGCTCTCGACGCCAGTCTATCCAGTACAAGTCCTTGAGCTCTGCATTACTACTGCAACCTACATCCATCTGAACATTTTCACTGCATTCACTTCTTGGTCTCCTTTCATAATCTCCACATGTGCTTCATTAACAAACTGACAGTTCCTTGATGCCTGAGGCTGAATTCTCCCCTTTCTTCTAGACATATTGAGCCGCGAGTTCATTTTTATCCGCAGTTCAGTACTAGGGCTGATATGCATTGCACCCAATATCTATATAGAAATGGCAGTATCCAGTGCCGATATTTTTATTTTGTATTATATTTTTTCGCAATTTTCGATAAATATTTGACGTGTTCTTTTGAAATTGTAGTTGAACTTAATTTACCTTCACTGTGTGAAGGGGTCTTACTACGGTGTGAGCTTTCATCATGCCCAGTCTTCCTCTTTGTCTGTGTGAAACAAGTATAGAAGACACAAAGTAGTAGTCATATTCCCCTAGGGGGGGGGGGGGGGGGGGGGTTGTGTGAATGGAATAACAAGATATCCGATCTGAAGAAATAGCGCGTTAGTTGCGTTAAAAATCAATTTTTAACGCAACCAGTGTGCTATTTCTTCACATTGGTATTCTTCAAAAACTGTTGCTGAAACTGATGAACAAAAATGTAAGTGACAAGACTGGTCTTTGCTGTGGGCGGAGACGTGTGAGCGGAAATGCTGACGTAATCGGCGCTCGGCGCTACGAGCAGAAACTGCAACGTTTAATTTCACCACACAATTTTGACACTACAATTGCTACGTCGGTGGCATTTGCTGAACTGAAAAAACAGGAAAGTCGACATGTAGCATTCCAGACAAATCCGATATGTGACGAAACTTAACGACGGACCCATGGGACAGCTTTCATTGTGCCACTTAACTGGAGTTACCATTGTTAGCAAAGCAGTTATCATCAAGCATGAACGTGGATCGATTGCCATTCAATTCTTGATTTAAAGCAAATAATCACGCTGCTAGCTTGTTGATGTACAGAATATCTAATAATAAATCAATACTTAATTGGCTTACAATGTGCATCCGATATTTTTTTTGGCCGGTACGTCAATATCCGTTCTGTTGCTGTATCGATATGTCGAGAGTAATTTTCGATATATCGACCACCGATAGAGGTGTCGGTATATCTGAATCCCGATACTTCAAAAATATCAGCAGTCCTATTCATTACCCCTTCATTATCACACGATCTACCCAACTATTCTTCAGCGTCCTTCTGTAGAACCACACTTCAAATGTTTTTATCCTCTTCTTATCTGAACTGTTTGTCTCCTACGTTTCGCTTCCGTTCAAGGCTACACTTCGTACAAAAACCTTCAATAAAGTGTTACTAACATTTAAATTCATATTAACAAATTTCTCTCTTTAAGAGATGCGTTTCTTGCAGTTGCCAGTCTGCATTTATGTACACTCTAATTCAGCCATCATCAGTTATTTTGCTGCCCAAATAGCAATGTTTATGTAGTAGTTGCAGTATCTTATTTTCTAATGTAATATTCTCAACTTCGCTGTATTTATGTCGACTATATTCCATTGGGCTTCATTTATATTTTTTAAAGACACTATGCAATCCGTTCGACTGGTCATCCAAATCTAGTACCACAAAAAATGGTTCTGAGCACTATGGGACTTAACATCTTAGGTCATCAGTCTCCCAGAACTTGTTGTTGTTGTTGTGGTCTTCAGTCCTGAGACTGGTTTGATGCAGCTCTCCATGCTACTCTATCACGTGCAAGCTTCTTCATCTCCCAGTACCTACTGCAACCTACATCCTTCTGAATCTGCTTAGTGTATTCATCTCTTGGTCTCCCTCTACGTTTTTTACCCTCCACGCTGCCCTCCAATGCTAAATTTGTGATCCCTTGATGCCTCAAAACATGTCCTACCAACCGATCCCTTCTTCTAGTCAAGTTGTGCCACAAACTTCTCTTCTCGCCAATCCTATTCAGTACCTCCTCATTAGTTACGTGATCTACCCACCTTATCTTCAGCATTCTTCTGTAGCACCACATTTCGAAAGCTTCTATTCTCTTCTTGTCCAAACTAGTTATCGTCCATGTTTCACTTCCATACATGGCTACACTCCGTACAAATACTTTCAGAAACGACTTCCTGACACTTAAATCTAAACTCGATGTTAAAAAATTTCTCTTCTTCAGAAACTATTTCCTTGCCATTGCCAGTCTACAATTTATATCCTCTCTACTTCGACCATCATTAGTTATTTTACTCCCTAAATAGCAAAACTCCTTTACTACTTTAAGTGTCTCATTTCCTAATATAATTCCCTCAGCATCACCAGATCTAATTTGACTACATTCCATTATCCTCGTTTTGCTTTTGTTGATGTTCATCTTATATCCTCCTTTCAAGACACTGTCCATTCCGTTCAATTGCTCTTCCAAGTCCTTTGCTGTCGCTGATAGAATTACAATGTCATCGGCAAACCTCAAAGTTTTTTACTTCTTCTCCATGAATTTTAATACCTACTCCGAATTTTTCTTTTGTTTCATTTACTGCTTGCTCAATATACAGATTGAATAACATCGGGGAGAGGCTACAACCCTGTCTCACTCCTTTCCCAACCACTGCTTCCCTTTCATGCCCTTCGACTCTTATAACTGCCATCTGGTTTCTGTACAAATTGTAAATAGCCTTCCGCTCCCTGTATTTTACCCCTGCCACCTTCAGAATTTGAAAGAGAACTTAGAACCACTTAAACCTAACTAACCTAAGGACATCACACACATCCATGGCCGAGGCAGGATTCGAACCTGCGACCGTAGCAGTCGCACGGTTCCGGACTGAGCGCCTAGAACCGCGAGACCACCGCGGCCGGCTTCTCGTACCGCCCCAGACAAAGTTACAATGCGAGTGCCAAACTGCAAAGCTTTTATTTCTTCTCCCTCACTTTTAATACTCCGTCAGAATTTCTCCTTCGTTTTCTTTACTGCTTACTCAGTGTATAGAAAGAATAACGTGGGGTTGGCTGCAAACTTATCTCAGTCTCTTCCTAAGTATTCTCCTTTTCGAGTGCTTCGATATTTATTGCAGCAGTCTAATTTCTACCAATCTTTCCTTTCTTCTGTAAATAATTTGTGTCAGAATTTTGTAACTACGACTTACAGTTGTGTAATACCACACCTGTCAGCAGCTGTCGTGCTAGTCAGTATTTTTTATTCGATTTCAAGTAGTATCCTAATGAATATCGATTATACGTTTATGCACATTAGTTGTGTCAGAGTTGCGAGAGTCGTGTTGCAATTTTGTATTCAGAGCGCTGTTAGGGAATGTACTACCTAGAAATTAATGTTCCTACGAAGTATGCGTTACTACGATAAGACGGTAAAATAAGTTCTTTAATTGAAAATCGTTGGTTAGAAACACTTCAGTAAAGTATGATGCAGTTCTTTCTGAGCGGAGAGATTTGTGATTATTAGAAAAGAACAATCAAATACAATCTGTAAGTTTGTACTTCTTAAGCGCCATAAAGCAGCCTATAGGTGTTTGCCCATGTCCAAATTGCACCAGTGACTATTCAAATTAATACCATAATTTGCCTTACTAAATTAGTGTAGATGAGATTAAACGACACCATTCTCGTACCTCATCGCATATGCTACTACGTTATATCTTAGGTTCCATTCTTTAGGCTGTTAAAATATGTGGGGAACGAATGGTATACTACTTACCTCGACGTTACCTTGAAAGAAGACTCAGTTCATCCAAATAATTATGTAACACTATCACTGTCAAACTGACAAGTCTGTAGTGATACTGGAAAATTAATGATGCTGCACATTTTTGGAATACATGTGAACTTAGTGACAGGAAAAAGTTAGCACACATAAATGAGAATGAGTAATATATGCTGACCGTGATAGAACATGAAGGAAAGTCTGTCAGGTTGCTTTAGGCATTGTAGCACGTCACAAGAGGCGTAATACGATACAAAGCGATTGTCGTCAGCCCTTGTACTGGTGTGGCAATCGCCGGATATCCGTACGTTTGGTGACCAGAACGTGGGTGCACGTTGTATGAGGCACTTAGCCTCTATGCTCGTGAATGGATTGGGCTTCTCAAAACGCGACAGTGTCAAGTTTGGGCTGTGGGCACCTCGATTCGGAGGATATTGCCACTGTCACTGTCGTTTTGCCATGGACAAGGATGTGATGACAAATACTCGCAAGGAGTACTTTACTATGCTCTAAATCTGTTGACGTCTGCAACCCGCCGGTTCTTCGTTCCATTTAGTGTGGTCGGAGATTTGTGCGTTACATTTAATTGTCTCTCGCACTGATCGGTTTAACTTCATCAGTGACCAGGTGCCAATCATCTTCTCAGAAAATCTGGCTGCCTAGTGTTCGTACTAGAATAATTTTTGTGTCCAAATGCGTGGACTTGACAATTTTTGGACACCCGCGACCTCTGGTTTGCGAAGTGGGGGCGTCCGTCTGCAGATGATGTGCCACTCGCGAAGCGCGTCTATTGATGAGCTAGAGCCGTAAATATGCTGCATTTCCGCACAGTAAGGCATCAAATATCGCTGACTGTAATAAAACGGACTGACAGGCAAAAATGTGACTAATCGCTCGCCATCAGACAAGACGGTTACTTCGACACAGTTTCCGGTTACCTACCTAATGGCTTGATTTTCTATACGTCACATAGTTATTGACGAAATTTAAAAAAAAAAATTAAGTTGTCTCATTCGTAATTGAACGTTAATTGTCACTATAGACATATGTACGCACTTTATTTTCTACTATTATCGACGGAAGTTTTACCTGGTAAATCATTGGTTGGTTTGGTAAAGGACGTAGACATAAGCCGGTCACCGACTAAATAGACATCAGTTTCAGTTGCAACTTTGGCTGTTTCTTTTTGCATCACAATCTAAACTGAATTGCTGTCCCATACTACCCAGCACGCTGGAGTTATGCAGGTTTCATAATCTAGTCACTAACCCTTTCACTGATGAATGCGCATATTGGTGTGGGGTCGGAACGCACAAACGACATTCCCCACCGTAGTGGACATATTATGACTCATTACCGCAGCACCTACCGTTCTAAGTGGTTATCATCGCAGGCTCTTCTGTATTTATTCTCACCAATAAGTTCCTAAAATAAAGTATACTTTGAATGTTCTTTATTGTTGACGTTCCTTTAACTAGATAACATACAAAAAAGCACCTTCCAAAGATTTTTTTTTGGAATAATTTTGAAACAAGGCACAGCACGCAGTCTCACATCACGTAGTTTACAGCAGTAAGTCGATTCCTTTCATTTTTTGTTCTTGATGCAGACGATGCATGTCCTTACAGCTCCATGTTGTTTTACTGACGTTCCAACGTGGCTTGGAAAGAGCGTTTCTCGAAACTGCAATGAATTTTCCTTGTCTGAGTGATGACCTCTTGATTCATTCCTTTCTTCCAAAATTTCTCGAATAAAACTGAGATAAAGTTGGGTAAATGAAATAGTCTTTTCCGAGAGACTGTTTTGTGCCATTTCATTGTTTCACGAACACATTTCGTTTAGCTAAGTACGAATAACATATCTTTATTTTCCTCTGCACCGTTGAAGTTGAACACACATTCTGGTTCAAATTTTCCGGTTTTAGTTTGTCGGTCCATTTTCACAGCTTGTTTCATTGCATCCATATGGCGTGCCTTTAACATACATACGTCTCTTTTGTTGTACCGCTTCAAAGCTATCATAGTGTATGCTGACCTAAATTCCATCTGTCTTCTTTGCAGTATGCCTTCAAGTTTTGGTGTTTTGGTGTATCTTTTCTGTTCATGAGACCTGTAAATACTGCAATTGTTTTTCTTTTTTGCAAGTAGTGGAATAGAGGTGGACTTGTGTGTAAGTTGTCTACAAATAAAACAAGCAACCACTGACTAGACTGGTCTTGAAGACCCAACGGTACCGACCGGCCGCCGTGTCATCCTCAACCCTAATGCGTTACCAGATGGGGATATTGAGGGGCACGTAGTTGGCACACTGTTCTCCCGGCCGATGCCAGTTTTGTTGACAGGTGCTGTTACTTCTCAATAAGTAGCTCCTCAGTTTGCCTCACAAGGGCTGAGTGCACCCCGCTTGGCAACAGCACTCGGCAGACCCGGACAGTGACCCATCCAAGTGCTAGCCAAGCCCGACAGCGCTTAACCTCGGTGATCTGACGGGAACCGGTGTTACCACTGCGGCAAGGCCAGTGGCACAGTTGTCCACATATAGCGCGTATTTACTGAAAAACCCTCATCTGACGCTAGTAATCCTGACACGATGAACTCCTGTCGCATGTATACGTCGTTAGCACTGGAGGCACGACGACGGTGCACGGATAAAAAAAATTCAAATGGCTCTGAACACTATGGAACTTAACTTCTCAGGTCACCAGTCCCCTAGAACTTAGAACTACTTAAACCTAACTAACCTAAGGACATCACACACATCCATGCCTGAGGTAGGATTCGAACCTGCGACCGTAGTGGTCACGGGGTTCCAGACTGTAGCGCCTAGAACCGCTCTGCCACTCCAGCCGGCGTGCACGGATATATACGTTGCTAAGTTAAAGGGTTAATCTTATAATATTTTACTAAAGGTTTAAGACAATAAGTCATATATTAAAGTTAGAAACTGTGTATATAGCGAGAGGCAGCGAAATTCACGACGTGCAAACTACCCGCAATATATTCCCCAAGTGTTTGGAAATGAGAGGACTTGGCAACTTCCAACAAACTTTACAAATGAATGAAATTTTCACTCTGCAGCCGAGTGTGCGCTGATATGAAACTTCCTGGCAGATTAAAACTGTGTGCCCGAACGAGACTCGAACTCGGGACCTTTGCCTTTCGCGGGCAAGTGCTCTACCATCTGAGCTACCGAAGCACGACTCACGCCCGGTACTCACAGCTTTACTTCTGCCAGTATCTCGTCTCCTATCTTCCAAACTACAGAAGCTCTCCTGCGAACCTTGCAGAACTAGCACTCCTGAAAGAAAGGATATTGCGGAGACATGGCTTAGCCACAGCCTGGGGGATGTTTCCAGAATGAGATTTTCACTCTGCAGCGGAGTGTGCGCTGATATGAAACTTCCTGGCAGATTAAAACTGTGTGCCCGACCGAGACTCGAACTCGGGACCTTTGCCTTTCGCGGGCAAGTGCTCTACCATCTGAGCTACCGAAGCACGACTCACGCCCGGTACTCACAGCTTTACTTCTGCCAGTATCTCGTCTCCTACCTTCCAAACTTTACAGAAGCTCTCCTGCGAGGAGGTAGGAGACGAGATACTGGCAGAAGTAAAGCTGTGAGTACCGGGCGTGAGTCGTGCTTCGGTAGCTCAGATGGTAGAGCACTTGCCCGCGATAGGCAAAGGTCCCGAGTTCGAGTCTCGGTCGGGCACACAGTTTTAATCTGCCAGGAAGTTTCAAACTTTACACATAATTTCAAACATTTTCAAAACTTGTTATTGTTTACAATGACCGAAAGTAATGAGAGGAAAACAGTTTTTGCTTACTAAATGTTTGTTGTTCATGCAGTAAAACTTCAGCATCAAACATAAATTTTAATTTATTATTTCTTCACTGCTAACTCAATTTGCGAACCATTTTGAGGGTAATATTAACATATACCCAGTGAATATACCTACAAAATTATGTCATTGTACAACTCACAGTTTAGGAGAAAAGCAACTTTTTCAGAAAAAGTAAATGTTACTCAGTCTCGGTTTACGTCTACAACTACAAGGGTTTTACATGCATAATGACAAACACCTAGCTAATAACTCATTCGTAAAATAATCAGATGTCTAAAGGTATTTTATAAGTGATAGTTTGATTTCTTAAAGAATGTGAGGTAGGGTGGGGGAGGAGGGCGGCACTTTACTGATTCATTACCAGTCAGCAACAACAACGACAACAACAGTAACAACAACAGGTGAGCAGCTATTCGACTCAGGACCACCTGCTCACTATGAGGTGCAGAACATAGGGAAATCAGCGCCACCAGGTGAAGGAAAGTATGAATCGCTCGTCGCCTCCACAGCGAGAAACACAATTCGCAGCGCCGGCGTGTTAACGAAGCTGTGTTTTGTGCGAATGTGGTGAGCGTAAAACGAAAACTAAGTGATGCAGTGTATACAGTTACAAATGTGTTCCGTTAGAGGAGTCATGTCTGTAATAAGTTCCATGTTGTAATCCACGCTTCAGACGAAAACACACAAATATTAAGGTGATTTATGTGAAACGGTTTTCGACGTGATGCCCGACGGGGATTAATTGACTCTGAACGCGGAACTGTAGTTGAGCTAAGCACAAGGGACGTTCCATTTCGGAAATCGTTAGGGAATTCAACATTTCGGGATCCACGGTGTCAAGAGTGGGTCGATAATACCAGATTTCAGGCATTACCTCTCACCATGGACAACGCAGTGGCCGTCGGCCTCCACTTAATGACCAAGAGCAGCAGCGTTTGCTTAGAGTTGTCAGTGCTAACATACAAGCAATACTGCCTGAAATAATCGCAGAAATCAATGTGGGAACTACGACGATCTTTTCCGTTAGGACAGTGCGGCGAAGTCTGGCGTTAATGGGAAATGGCAGCGGATGACCGACGCGAATGCCTTTGCTAACAGCACGGCATCAGCTGCAGCGCCTCTCCTGGCGTCATGGCCACAGAGATTGAACCGTGGGCGGCAGGAAAACCGTAGCCTGGCCAGATGATTCCCGATTTCAGATGGTAAGAACTGATGGTGGGGTTCGAGTGTGGTGCAGACCCCACGAACCCATGGACCCAGGTTGTAAACAAAGTACTGTGCAAGCTGGTGGTGGCTCCATAACGATGTTGGCTGTGTTTACATGAAATATCCTGGGTCGTCTGGTCCATCTGAACCGATAATTGACTGGAAATGGTTATGTTCGGTTAATTGGAGACCATTTGCAGCTATTCACGGAGCTTGTGTTCCAAATAACGATGGAGTTTTGATGAATGATGATGTGCCATATCATCGGGCCACAGTTGTTCACGGTTGGACAGTTCGAGAGAATGATTTGGCTATCCAGATCGTCCGACGTGTGTTCCATCGGACATTTATGGCAAATAATCGAGAGGTCAGTTTGTGCACAAAATTCTACACTGGCAACACTTTTGCAATTTTGGACGGTTGTAGAGGGAACAAAGCTCAACATTTCTGCAGGTTGAGTCTATGCCTTCTCGAGGTCCTGCACTACTCCGGGAAAAAGGAGGTCAGACTCAATGTTAGGCGGTATCCCATGACTTTTTTCATCTCAATGACAGCAATGGTCATACAATAAGAGGTGAAAGAGGAGCTTGAAACAGTAAGGGAGGGGAGGAGAAATAGGTGCGAAAATGGACTGGTCGAAGAGATTTGCTTGGGGCATCAAGTGTACTTCTGAAAGAACTCGCAAATGAAGATCTAAAACAGAATTTTTCAACACTGAGAATATCGGAAAGTTGTTTCAAATTTTCTATTAGAGTAAGTCCATAGTAAAATCCAGTGCACGGATAGTTGAATAAGAGAAGACACGCCCGCAGAAAGTAAACTGCAGGCAGTGTTGTACCTTCTTGCTACTGTCTGGACCCTGACACTCCTCCTTCAACTAGTTAAACATTGACTTACCAAATTTATTTGAATTTTCATAGTTTCTGTAACGTTCTTTCAATATCTTAAACCATTTGGCACATACACATTGTCAGCGCCTCTCCCTGATGATTCTTATTCCTTCACTTTCCTCTTTTATTGTGATTAGGTAGATACATTAAGAATATGCGGTGTGATAATTTTAATACCGTACTGTTAATGTTATGATGTGGATTGGACCTTCTTGTTTTAGTACAGTGTTCAGAATGTAAAACTAAACAGTAAATACTGACCTGATACCTTCAATTTCTAGTTCAATCTGCGTCTCCTGAAACGTCGGTATTCCTATCGTATTTTCCATCTCTGCCTTTTCTGATTTATTTTTCTACAGTGGTCAATTCAAGTTCCACAAGCGCTCCTGTTCTACGTAAAGAGAAACAAAGTTAACTATTACATTGTCACTCCAACGAACCATGTTGCTGAGGTCGGTATTACACTATCATATGTATGTGTCAATGTTGATATGTCAAATATTGATACAAAGGAAGTGTGGTAGTGTAGTAGGGAACCGTGTCCAATCTCGCCTTTCGTCAAAGAAATACGATCAACTCTAGCGCCTCACCGTAGATTTCATCATAAAAGTCGTTCGTTTTCTGTTCACAGCAATTCGGATTTTAACCGCTTGGAGTGCTGGCATCGCTACAGTTATTGGACGTCTATATTGTGTTTGTAAACATGGCTGAAAAGTTAGTTGGTGTGTTTCTTCTACTCTTTTTAATAACTCTGCTTCGACTGGGATTGGCTGTGAGCAAGGGGCACAGTGCGTGTTATTAATCGTGTGATGATAGGCAGGTGGAATATGCTGCAGACGACTTCAAATCCACGATCACAGCTATAGCCATCTACCTCTATATGTAGAAACATCGAAGTACCTTTTCACCAATCCAGGATAGAGGAAAAGGACACACTGTAAAATAAAAAAAATAAATCTAGATAAAATTCTTAGCTCTCCATTCTAGATTGTCTAATTATGAATTCTGTATGCCGTAAGTTAAAAAAGTGCTTCATCTGTTTCGTACTTTTTATTACTTTTATACTTGTTGCAACACTAATTCTGTCAATGAAGTTATTCAAAAATAAAAATAGTTCGTAATGCCCATAGACTGTAAAAAATTTATTTACTTTCACATAATTCTCCCTCAGTGCTTTATAAATCGCTTCACACGCTTACAGAATTATTTGGTTTCTGTGCACTGTGGTATTCGAGTGCTGTATTATTAGAGTATCTCTCTCCTGTAGTGAGAAATAGCAGTGTTATGGACTGCCTGTCTTCTGCACATACAGCTTTTCTCAATTGGTATTCTGATTTGTAATGGAACCACTTTACTGAGCAGACACTGAAACGCATCCTCATCCATTCGTAAGTAATTTATATAACACTTGTCGTCCTCCACTTCCAGTTCCCGTAACAAATTTTGCTGAATGCTTTTATTATCTCTACGTAAAACCCACGTCTTCACCCAAGTATGTTTCCCTTTTTTCCGCTGCTTCTCTTCCAGATGCACACACAGTGCAATTGTGAACAAGCAATTGCAACGCATAACAAGTTGTTGTTGTCCGCCATCTTGAACTTTGATGAAAAATATAATGATAGTGTAACACTCCTTTTTAGCGCCACGTCAAAGATCTTTGGCAAAGAAATTTGACGAAAATTTGATCATATTTCTGTTTGAAAGAAATGTGATATTGTAATATCGGCCTGAAAAGAAAGAAATAGATGACTGAAACGAGAGAACGGAACGAAAAGAGACAACAATGCGCATTACTGAACAGACGGTGTTGACAAGTGTCCCGTGGCGCGCCAGTGGTTAGTGAGCTGAGGTGGGGGAAGCTACTTGACCGAGTACTATTCAACTTACAACATCGGGCCTACTAAAAGTTTTATTTACTAACTTTACTAAACAATGTTGTTCAGACACTTAGTTACGAAATCACTCACCACTTGACTAAATTACTGCCTAGTGTGAACCAGCCTTAATAAGCTGATTTGATTTCATGTCCACGCTCGCGCCAGAGATGCATCCAGCCGGAACGTTCGGGTGTCACGGCGCAACTCCAAATGGGTCTATTGGTTACTTGGTTTAATTATTAAATGCATCAGTGTATTTCTCAGATAACATGTGGCCAACGGCGGCCTGCCGGGCCAGTTGCGGCTCAAGATTGGTTTCAATCCGGCCCGCGGAAGAATTTCGTGGTAAGGAGAGCGAGAAGATCGCATTATGCTCTTTCCGGGACTTATTTTCGGATACTCCCGCCGACGATCAGCTCGCCACGGGTCTGCAGCTGTTGGCGCATAACAGTGGATTTTTTGTTTAATCCGCTTATGCGCAGTGCCATTCCACCACCGCTGGATTTAAACAACAAAGAGAAACACGTTTCCACTTCGAGCGCGAAGTTTTGCTCCACGTGCTCGTGTGCCTGCGGAGAGTGGGAGAAACTGCTCAAAACCTTGAAAGGATGCGGGGAGAAGCATTTTCGCTTTTGGATCAGTGCCGACAGCACTGATGATATGCAACAAGGGCACGAAAATTAGGGACTATTCGCCAAATGTGATGATTTGAAAAACGCAGAGTGTTATTCATACTGGTACGTTATCCCGTAAACATTAACGTCACGGACGCTATGGTTCTGACTCTTCGCGCCAGTAGCTCTGTTCTTGTATCACCTAACGAGGCGGCACGCGAGCTTAAGCAAGCATTTGAATCACTCCGGCCGGCCACCATTGGCTGCCTATGCCAGCCTTAGATGATATCTTTATCAAAGGAGAATAACTTTTATTGTAGGATTTATGTATGAATATGAAAGAGAACCAGTGAAATTAATTTTCACCTTCTTTGTGATCAGCTAAAGCATCCACTGCCTTCGTATAGGACTGGTTCCGTGACATTTTAGAATGCCTGTTTGGCAGGCAACCAGCGTTACACAGCTCCTGTTTAAGTTGCCTATTCTGTAGGCTTGGATGTCAGAAATGTGCATGACGGTAAGAACTGGATTTCTGCTGCATATTTTATCCTTCAGTTGAAAAAATGTTTCCCTTTCAGAGCAGTAGATGCAACGAGTTCATTGCAAAGGGGCAAAAGACTAAAGTGCTGCTACAGGCCCTCCAGTTATTGGTCCTAGACTAGTATCTCCCATTACAGCTAGTTTCTAAATAAGGTTGTTCTCAGTATCTGCGACTTATTTCATTGTGTACACAATTCTTTCATGATTATACCACTACGTTCATGAAGAAACTTACGTCATGTAACTATTTCATTTGTCCTAATTATTGCTCATAGTTGTCAATTTTATTTTGTGAATTTCACATCTCGGAAACTTTCTACACAAAACGTCAGATCTTCTCTTTGTTCTCCACTGTGTCCTAAGAAGGGCTGTATGACGAACAGCCATAAGTTGTAACAATGAATAAAACTGAATGACAAAGCCTTATCGAAAGATGGGTTATAACAGGTCCACTACTAATTGAAGTGATTATGGATGAAGGGATATACCTGTCGGATCTTTAAAGCAGAAACAATTCCGGCATTCTTCCGAGAAAATTTACATAAACAAAGGATAATCTCAATCAGTGAAGAAGGATAGAGACTTCGCTACACAATATATCTGTGCTTTATGAATGTGAACATACCTAATAGCGGATTCTCCTTCATGGTTATTAATTTAGGAAATGATTTCACATATGGAAGGGAGACACGAAAGACCATTGTACGACGGCTAGAATTTTCGTGTTGGTGAGTAGAGCGTGAGAGTGTGTTGGGTTTCTAGAGGACAAGGGCAGACCACATCTAGCGGGAATGTTCATTTTTCCGGCATTTCTCTGATAATTTTCCCTTCGTGGGCCACAGTTGGCTGTATGCTGGTTGCCAGTGCTTGGAGATTGTTCTCGATAGAGTTAGTGTGTTGGCATGTTTATCAGGTTTTCCCATTTCGTCAGGAGAACTTTTCTTGACGTTGTGATGGCAAAGAATAGTGTGACAGTTACTGACAATATGTATCACTCTGTCAAGAGTTGCGATTGATGGAAGACGTGCCATAAACAATGGGAAAGTCCTTAACTGACAATGAGACAAAATCCGGTCGAGATGTAGTGTGGCAAAGAACGTAATATTCGGAATGGATGATACAAAACAAGGATATGCCCTGTGATGAACACATCAAATCGCCTACGAATGGAAGACTAAGATTTATTGAAAGGGTTATCGGAAAGCGTAATATATCAGCAAAGGAAACTGCGTACAAGAAGCTCATGTGACTGATACTAGTCCAGTGTGCCAACCACTGCGCCACTTCGCTCTATGACATTAGTGTTCTGACGTAACCTCAAGTGCCGGAACGAAGATGACGAACGCAAGAGAAGAGAACTCGGTGAAACGACGTGGTCCAATGGTGCGCTGATTAGGACCGCACCACGACAGGGGCGGCCTCTGCAAGAGGAGAATACAAGTGCCGCTCCTGCCAGCTTCGGTCGCTCAGTATTCGGACAGTATCATTCCGTCAAGATTCGTGATGTTGAACGTTTGAAGGAATTAGAGTAACCAAAATTTGAAAACCTACAGTCGCGGGACTTGCGATAAAATTTGTAAATCAATGTTGGAAGAGGTGCAATGATTGCTTAGAACAGCACGGAAACCAACAGTTGGCCCGTCTTCTGTAGGATCTTTGAAGTCTACACGCATTTCTGTGTTGATAATAAATTTATATTTTCATTTATTTAGTATTATTGTGACAAACGCGTCTTTGACAACTGACTTACGGTCCACCCTGTATACGAGGGCTGTCCAGAAAGTAAGTTACGATCGGTCACGAAATGGAAACGACTACGAAAATCCGATAAAGCTTTGTAAAGATGTGTTGGGCAGTGTCTCTAGTATGACTCTAGGTAGAATTATGTCGCTCTTTTCGTTCCTGAGCTCTTAGTGAGCGCGTAAAGATGTTATAGAAAATAGCGTCTCCCGCCAAGTACGAGGGCCTGGTGAGAATTTTCCCTTGAAGCTATGCAACCAACATTACATAACTGTCATGCGGTTTCTTCTTCAAGACAATTCTCAGCCCCATTCTGCAGGGGCAATGAAGATGTTCCTGCATCGTTTCAATTGGAAATGTTTGGTTACCCACAATACAGCCCGTAATTGCCTCCCACTGAGTTTCATCTCTGCTCAAACGAACCGCTGGCTATGAAGACAACATTTTGGCGCAGATAACGAGCTTTAGGCCGGCGTAGAGAATTGGCGGAAAGCACTGGCGGCTGCCTTCTATGATGAGGGTATTGGAAAGTTGGTACAACGCTACGACGAATGTCTGAGTCAGAACGGCGACTACGTAGAGAAGTAGCTGAAAGGTGTAGCTAACTGTTACAAATGAAACATTTCTGATTTTCACTGTGATTTTCATTTCGCGATCAATCGTAACTTACTTCCTGGGCAGCCCTCGTATATTCCAGTAAATCTGACAGCACATCTATTAGGAACAGTAGATTATTGTGAGTATTTTTTTGAGTCCCATAATTAAAATAGGGGCCAGCGATGTGATTGTTGTAAGGCCCGCGCCACACATCGGCAGATCATGGTCGCTGTTTATCAACTTCTCTCATCCAGCATTGACTTTGAACTAATCAGTAGTGTATATAGCGCAGATTAATTTACCCAGGTTTTGTAAACGATTCTCCAACTGGAAACAAAATCTTGCACAGAATCGTCACATCACTTTGCAGCATTCGATTCGTAGACATCATTCGGAGAACTGTAACCCATTCCGAATACCATTAGTATGAAGTAGTTGACAGAGCGAAATCTGGAAAGAATGAAATTCGTTGAAAATTTATGTCTCCACTCGTACATTCATTTGCCTCGTAGTGACTTGTCCAATGTGTGTTAACGCTCTAAAATGTTATTTGAATTTCTGTATTCACTCGCTATTGTTATACGTTGTGGGACTGAATTCTTCACGCTTCCAGTTTCTTGATTCTTGTTGCTATGTTTGCAAAGACAGATCGTGAGTGCTTTTTCACAATCATATTACCGGTCAACACAACCACACCGCTGCTCTAGCATTGAGAGTCATAATATCTTCAGGAGCAAGATGGCTGATCGATACAACAGAAGAGCACATACTAGTGGGCATCAAGCACAGAGGTACACACGCGAGCTGTATCTCGCTTAAATTTTTCCTTGCATTTAATACAGCAAAGCAGACGTTCGTGGGACGTCTACTCCTGATGGCGAGACAGTGGTTTGGGGCTCTTTTCTCGTGTTAGTATTTTCTTACGTTGCACACGGCTTACGTCGCTGAAGTCCTTTTGGAAAGCTCTTAACAGTGCAACAAAACTCCTGTGACAGAACTGATATACAGTTGCATTAAAAACAAAAGACCAAAGTCATATCGTAATCAGGCCGCTATAAGCTTTAAAAATTATTCACGTACGTCAGAAAATTGGGCACGCTGTCCGCTATAGCGTAGAAAAAACCATAAATAATGAACGACAGCTATTTTGTTTTCAACGTCATATCAGTCTCGAAATCAAAAACGCGTTATTTGCAAGATTTAGCTTCACCTTCCTGCAATTTCTCTACATAGTCGCCGCTCCGACTTAGATATGTTCAAAATGGCTCTGAGCACTATGGGACTCAACATCTGTGGTCATAAGTCCCATAGAACTTAGAACTACTTAAACCTAACTAACCTAAGGACATCACACACATCCATGCCCGAGGCAGGATTCGAAGCTGCGACCGTAGCGGTCGCGCGGTTCCGGACTGAGCGCCTAGAACCGCTAGACCACCGCGGCCAGCACTTAGATATGTGTCGTGACGTTGTACCAACTGTTCAATACCTTCGTCATACATGTCAGCCACCTGTGCTTTCTGCCAATACTCTACTTTCGTTGTCTCTGCCAAAATCCTGTCCTCTTAGCTAGCGGTTCATGTGAAAAAAGAGGTGAAAATCAGAGGGAGCCAAGTCCGGGCTGCATGGTGGGTGATTAAACATCGCCCATCTAAAACGCCGCTGGGACATGTTTGTTACAGCTGCAGTGTGTAGCCGAGCATTGTCATGTCTGATCACAACATTTATATTCGTGTGTTCTGAATTATCATTTGTAGACTTTCTGCTAACCGCCTGGTTCACGCTCTGAACAGGATCACGGGATGACACTCGCTTCCTTCCATGACCGCGTGCATCATGGATGTCTGTACGCACTGCTGAAAACTTCCTGCACCATTCCCACATTTTGCTGCCACGCTTGACTGTTACGTTATGTGGGCTGCATGAAATCAGGCGGAACCCCTCGGCATTAAGAAATCGAATGACAGAACGCACTCACAGTTGGCATGAGACTATATTGTTTCAGGTGTCTTTACGTGCTCACTGTATGCCCAGAACTGAAAAGTGCGAGGTGACTCGATAGACGGGCTGCTGGAGACACTGTGCAACACACATGCACAAAGCGTCAACGGATTTGCACTCTGACACTTTGCTCCCTCACACACGTAATACAATGAAGCGCCAAAGAAACTGATATAGGCATGCGTATTCAAATACAGAGGTATGTAAACAGACAGAATACGGCACTGCGGTCGGCCACGCTTATAAAACATAACAAGTCTGCCCCAGTTGTTAGATCGCTTACTGCTTCTACAATGGCAGGTTAACAAGATTTAAATGAGTTTGAACGTGGTGTTATAGTCGACGAACGAGCAATAGGACACAGCATCTTAGAGATATCGATGAAGTGGGGATTTACCCGTATGACCATTTCACGAGTGTACCGTCAATATCAGGAGCTTCGACATTGCTGCTGCCGGAAAAAGATCCTGAAAGAATGGGACCAACGACGACTGAAGAGAATCTTTCAACGTGATAGAAATGCAACCCTTTCAGAAACGGACGCAGATTTCAATGCTGGGTCGTCAAAAAGTGTCAGCGCGCGAACCATTCAACGAAACGTCATCGATACAGGCTTTCGGAGCCGAAGGTCTACTCATGTACCCTTCATGACTGCACGATACAAAGCTGGGCCCGTCAGCACTGACACTGGACTATTGATGACTGGAAACATGTTGCCGTGTCGGACGAGTCTCGTTTCAAATTGTATCGAGCGGATGGATGTGTACGGGTATGGAGACAACCTCATGAAACCATCGACCCGCATGTCAGCAGGGGACTGTTCAAGCTGGTGGAGGCTCTGTAATGGTGTGTGGCGTGTGCTGTTGGAGTGATATGTGACCCCTGACACATCTAAATACGAGTCTGGCATGTACGTATGCATCCTGTGTCCATTCATGCGGATTGTGCATTCCGACGGACTTGAGCAATTCCAGCAGGACAATGCGACACCCCAAACCTCAAGAATTACTACAGAGTGGCTCCAGGAACACTCTTCTGAGTTTAAACAGTTCACTGGCCACCAAAGTCCCCAGACACGAACATTATTGAGCATATCTGGGATGTCTTGCAACGTGCTAATCAGAAAAGATCTCTGCCCCCTCGTAGTCTTACTGATTTATGGGCAGCCCTGCAGGATTCATGGTGTCTATTCCCCCCCAGCACTAGGCTACTACAGACATTAGTCGGGTGCGTGCCACGTAGTGTTGCGGCACTTCTACTTGCTCGTTGGGGCTTTACACGATACTAGGCATGTGTACCAGTTCCTTTGGCTCTTCAGTGTAAAAGGCTTGTACACTCCCTGCCTTCACTCAAAACATTTGAGCCTCCACGTGTCCCCGACATTTCACTTACGAGATCTTTTGCATAACTTTTAGTTTAGGCATAAGCAGTAAAGCCTGTGACCAAGTGTTCATTTGTTTTGTTTATTCTATTTTTATATCTCTGATGACACAACCGTAAAGTTAAATTCGCTGACAGGTATGCAGTTTCATTTTTAAACGTTGATCATGTCAAGTGCAGTTTTATTTTAAATGTGAATCAACGGATTGAGGGTGGCTGAAGCTGGCAGACTGAATTCACATCTGTGTAAATAAGTTGTTAAGTCATTTGACGGTAGTAATCATATTATTACGGTTTTTACAGTCTGTTAAGTAAGATGTTGGTCTGATTAATCATCAGAAAAATGTATTTGAGAGCAAACTGAAATACACACACACACACATCGTATATGTACAGAAGAAAAATGTAATTGCGATTAACAAGATGTCCAGTCGCCCGCAGCGACCCGCCCGAACCGCCAGAATCTCAGAGACATGCTTTAAACCAGGTTTGGTTCAAATGGCTCTGAGCACTATGGCACTTAACATCTGTGGTCATCAGTCCCCTAGAACTTAGAACTACTTAAACCTAACTAATCTAAGGACATCACACACACCCAGGCCCGAGGCAGGATTCGAACCTGCGACCGTAGCGGTCACGCGGTTTCAGACTGAAGCGCCTAGAACCGCACGGCCACACCGGCCGGCAAACCAGGTTTCCCACGTATTCATTTGGAAGAGACCTCCAAATACGTTGACACTTCAAAGTCATCCATGCTTTTAATAAATCCATAGCGTGTTACCCGCTTTTGTACAATGGCTCATTTTCGGACCTTTGGGGTGCCTATAGAGAAACACAGTCTCAAAACGTGACGCGCAAGCTGCACTCATGTCTCTTCCTATGTTTATCAGTGAAGAATTCAAAGTAAACTAATGCTTTATGGATATTCATGAAGGACAAAGTTTCTCTTTATTGGGTTGCGAAAGAAATAAGGCAATATCTTTTACCGTCTGTGTAATATCGACCTCTCTCTAGCTCAACAGACAATATTGTGAACCGTCCTAACTAGAGATGTATATGCAATTGGGCTTGCTGCAACCACATTCATAAACAGTCTTTGTTAGGCATACCATTGGATAAAGCTTCCTCCACAATAATTTGCGGACAATACGATATTCGATTATATTTTTTCACTGTAACGAAGGTTTATAAGAAGTTTTTACGCATATTTCTGACTTCATTTTTCTATTCTTGAAGCTGCTGCAACTTTGTCATTTGTTTCACAAGCAGGTATCTTGAACACGTCCAAAGCGAAATTTGCTAATAGCGAAAAATCATGCAAGAAAGTGTTTCTTTCATAAATAAGGTCAGGCTACGAAGGCCAATGCTTCCCTGAAGAAATCTGCAGCGGCTGTGCACCGATAAACTAAAAGCAGAGGCACAGAAATACCCTGTTCCTCGTCAGAACTCTGGTCTTAGATACAGCGTAAAGGTTTTATTTTGAAAAGAATTTGTAGGTAAATACTGAACGTAATAAACTGACTGGCCGAACTTTGTGGGAAGGCACCGGATGTGTTTTTAGTTGTTCGCTGGTTCAGCCTATGTGGTGTATTTTTCACCGTATAGCGCTGGTGTGAATGGGTTCTTGACTGTCCAAATTCAAACTGGCTACTATATGACTCATGCTAGACCTTCTATTGCCCACTATGGCTCTGCAGAGGTGACGTGACGTCAGTTCATGCAACACCTGAAGTCGTCCTGCGCGGCTGTTTTTGTCTGTCCCTAGACATTGCAGGTCCATCCTAAACAATATCGACTTCAGACATCTTAATTCTTGTGCAACCTCAGATACGCTCTGACCTATTCGTCTTGTACGGATTACCATCTCACGTTGAAAGTCGTTTAATTCGCGACGTGGTGCCATGTTCACTACATACCCCACCGTGGGTGTTATATAGGGCACATCTTCAAATGGCACAACCATTCCCGGGAGTTTTGGCAATAGAGTTTATTTCATACTCCTTCGATGGATCAGCGCTAGGTTTGGAAAACTTTGTCAGTTTAATATTCTCCTTCTGTGGTTTTTTTTAATTGAACCAATTTGGTGACCAGCCGCCTTTTATTATGTGGCTGCTCATTTTTTACTGTAAGTTATTAAGTTATGATATACGCATCATAGTTTCCTGGCCACTTCGCCATCATGGACAGCCGCACGTTAGGAAGCTTCTGGCTGCCCTTAATTTTGCCTTTCCGTAGCCACCTAGAGGTTGGTTCAAATGACTCTGAGCACTATGGGACTTAACAGATGAGGTCATCAGTCCCCTAGAACTTAGAACTACTTAAACCTAACTAACCTAAGGACATCACACACATCCATGCCCGAGGCAGGATTCGAACCTGCGACCGTAGCGGTCGCGCGGTTCCAGACTGAAGCGCCTAGAACCGCTCGGCCACCAACGGCCGGCCACCTAGAGGCGTACCACATTTCTGTTTACCAAATTGAGTACACTACCTCTTTTGTTACAATTTTTACAAAGACATTTGGTTGCCAATTATCATCTGGATATAATACAGGATGTTTATAAATCAGTTACACGGAAGTAACCTTGAATATTGTTAAAAGAATGAATAACTTACAGAATTGTTTGTTACATCACTGAATGCAGAATGTCTTCAAGCTTTATTCCAGCATAACGCTGTTAGTTTCCGTCGTTTCCACTGTGTGGCAAGCGCGAATGAGTAACAATGACAGTCATGATGCAGTCGTAAACGGTGCATGGCGTATGGAGTGTTGTTTATAGTTTCACGGATCCAAATATGCTGCAACATTTCAGAGACAATTCAGGACTAAGTGTTACAAGCCACCACCTCAGAGAGAGATTGTTATTAATTCATACTGTCGTTTCTCCGAAACTGGCTGTGTATCACATAGACGCCGGACCAGGTCAGCCAACAGCGTCTGACTCAGCAGTTGAACAAATTCGGCAGTTTTACATTCGTAGTCTGGATAAATCGAAGAGACGTGCCAGATTAGAATGGAATATGCCTGGTTTTACAATGTTGAAGGTATTATTGAAACGCCTGTCAGTTCAAACACTATAAACTGGCACTGCTGCAAGCTTTAAGCGGAAGTTACAAAGAAAAGCGAGTTGAGTTTTGTGAAGTAACGCTCAACAAAATCTAGACTGAAGATGATTTTCTTAACGAAATTGCTTTGAATGACGAAGCCAGCTTCCAATATCTGCGGTAAAGCAAATCGGCATAATATTCGAATATAGGGTAATCAAACATGTACGGGATCGCGTAAGGTAAATGTTTTTCGCACTGAAACTTTTAAGAAGATTGAGGGTCCTCCCTTTTTTGCTAAGTCAACTGCTGCTGGCATATCGTACCTGAAAATTCTTGAATATTATCTAATACTTCAGTCACAGCAGGATATGGGCACAGAATTCATTTTCCTGCAGAATGGTGCGCCACCACATTGTCATCAAGTTGCCGCGTATCTCCGTAGGAATGCACCGACTTGGATTAGGCATGGTGGAGCAATATTCTGGCCATCTCGATCACCTTATTTGACTCCACTGGACTTCTGCGTATCAATTTGCACTAAAAAAAAGTGTATTTGTTCCTCCGCTTGCGAGAAACTCGACGTGCTGCTACAATTCGTAACACAAGTAGGTGCATCAAGACTTGCTTCATAGGATTTGGCAGGAAACTGATTACAGGTGGGATATTAATTGTGTTACAAAATGTAGCTACACTGAGCATTTGGAACTGAGATACGCTGCATTCATTGTTGTATCAAACATTTCTTTAAGTAATTCACCTTTTCACAATTAAAGAATACATTTATATGACTAATTTAAAAACACCATTTCTTAAAACTATTTTGAATGGAGATTGAAACATGAAATTACAAACAAATGACATATATTTTAAGAATCAAAAGAGAAGACAGGAAAGATATAGTAGAAGAGAGTGGATGCTGTCCCCCAACGAGCCATATAGGCCAGGATACATCGAAGATACCTCAAGCCATTTGAGTCCTAAATCGCTATTACTGGAATTGAACACCTTTAAACTAAGTTATCCCTAAGAGCAAGTAACTACAACAACTGCTTAGCTCTATTTTGCGTAAAACATCGTGACGGGCAATTTGTGTAATTCTCTCAGTCGTGTATCATCCTTGTGTCTATTCTATTACAGATTTCTAAGTTTTCTGGAACAATACCAAGAAATGATTAAAATTCACTCTGTCACAGGTTTTATATGTCATCTGCTGGTACAATAACCAGGAGATCATTAAAACTACACTGTGTTTCCTGCTTTAAATATTGTGTCTAAAGCTGTTTTACTGTGATGTGTTACAGCGTTGTTGTTGTTGTTGTTGTGGTCTTCAGTCCTGAGACTGGTTTGATGCAGCTCTCCATGCTACTCTATCCTGTGCAAGCTTCTTCATCTCCCAGTACCTACTGCAACCTACATTCATCTCTTGGTCTCCCTCTACGACTTTTACCCTCCACGCTGCCCTCCAGTACTGAACTGTGATCCCTTGATGCCTCAGAACATGTCCTACTAACCGATCCCTTCTTCTGGTCAAGTTGTGCCACAAATTTCTCTTTTCTCCAATCCTATTCAATACTTCCTCATTAGTTATGTGATCTACCCATCTAATCTTCAGCATTCTTCTGTAGCACCACATTTCAAAAACTTCTATTCTCTTCTTGTCCAAACTATTTATCGTCCATGTTTCACTTCCATACATGGCTACACTCCATACAAATACATTCAGAAATGACTTCCTGACACTTAAATCTATACTCGATGTTAACAAATTTCTCTTTTTCAGAAACGCTTTCCTTGCCATTGCCAGTCTACATTTTATATCCTCTCTACTTCGACCACATCAGTTATTTTGCTCCCCAAATAGCAAAACTCCTTTACTACTTAAAGTGTTTCATTTGCTAATCTAATTCCCTCAGCATCACCCGACTTAATTCGACTACATTCCATTATCTTCGTTTCGCTTTTGTTGATGTTCATCTTATATCCTCCTTTCAAGACACTGTCCATTACATTCAACTGCTCTTCCAAGTCCTTTGCTGTCTCTGACAGAATTACAATGTCATCGGCGAACCTCAAGGTTTTATTGCTTCTCCATGGATTTCAACACTTACTCCGAATTTTTCTTTTGTTTCCTTTACTGCTTGCTCAATATACAGATTGAATAACATTGGGGAGAGGCTACAACCCTGTCTTACTCCCTTCCCAACCACTACTTTCCTTTCATGTCCCTCGACTCTTATAACTGCCATCTGGTTTCTGTACAAATTGTAAATAGCCTTTTGCTCCCTGTATTTTACCCCTGCCACCTTTAGAATTGGAAAGAGAGTATTCCAGTCAACATTGTCAAAAGCTTTCTCTAAGTCTACAAATGCTAGAAACGTAGGTTTGCCGGCCGGCCGGCCGTTGTGGCCGTGCGGTTAAAAGCGCTTCAGTCTGGAACCGCGTGACCGCTACGGTCGCAGGTTCGAATCCTGCCTCGGGCATGGATGTGTGTGATATCCATAGGTTAGTTAGGTTTAAGTAGTTCTAAGTTCTAGGGGACTGATGACCACAGCAGTTAAGTCCCATAGTGCTCAGAGCCATTTTTGTAGGTTTGCCTTTCCTTAATCTTTCTTCTAAGATAAGTCATAAGGTCAGTATTGCCTCACGTGTTCCAGTGTTTGTACGGAATCCAAACTGATCTTCCCCGAGGTCGGCTTCTACTAGTTTTTCCATTCGTCCGTAAAGAATTCGTCTTAGTATTTTGCAGCTGTGGCTTATTAAACTGATAGTTCGGTAGTGTTACAGCGCTTTTTTTAAAAAATACTAGCCATTGTTGGTGTGTGTGTGGTTGTGTCTGTGTCGGTGCTTGTATTCTCCCACGTGCGACCTCCTACTTCTATTGTCTCTGTGCTTGTATTCTGCAATATGTTCGCGTTCGTTTAACTATGTCTGTTAGTGTGCGCGATGCTGCACCAGGGACCTCGTTAGTATTCCCATTTAGCTGGGTCCCTTCGCACCATTGTTAGGTCTTCGTATGATGTTTGAGGTGACCTAATATGTGCGAGTGGTTCCCAGTGTGTTACTACGTGTTCTTTGGAACCATATCCCGCACATTTACAGCCAACACTTCGGAAGAGGTTCGCACTTTATAAGCGTGTGCTATAAACGTCGTGACCAGTCAGAAAATGGACTGTAACCCAGGTAGGATTGATACTGCGCACCTTCCGGGAGGAATGTGAAAACGAGAAGGCCCTTATTAATTGCTTCCCATCCCCTACAGACCATTTGATGTTTTGGCGCATCTCAGTAACATGTTGCCCAATAACTTCAATTTCTTTATTGAGTTACCGAGTTTTCCTGTCATTAGCCAGTACGTAGGTGCCCTATACCGAACAGGTATGTCTATGGGGTTAGTTCCGAGCACCACGCACAGCGCTTCCACTGACATAGTACCGCCGAAAGCCCGTGGCATTGAAACAGAGGATGACACGCGTAAAGCTGAAATACTAAACACCTTTTTCCAAAGTTGTTTCACAGAGGAAGACCGCAATGCAGTTCCTTCTCTAAATCCTCGCACGAACGAAAAAATGGCTGACATGGAAATAAGTATATATATCGTTAGGGCTCACCGGCCTCTTGGCCATCTTCTTCTTCTGTGCGAATGCACAAACAGTGCCCGAACTCTTACGGGAATCGGCAACGCGCCGCGAGTAATGAGTATAACGGGCGGGGGCACTACGAATGTAGTGCGGGACAATACGTTGAGAATGTGGGTTTCGCGAGAGTCGTGCCAGAGATAAATCCCTGCAGTCAGGCTATCCTCTGTGTCCTCGGTGGCTCAGATGGATAGAGCGTCTGCTTTGTAAGCAGGAGATCCCGGGTTCGAGTCCCGGTCGGGGCACACATTTTCATCTGTCCCCGTTGGCGTATGTCAACGCCTGTAAGCGGCTAAGGATGTTCATTTCATTGTAATAGAAATAAGTGTCCATGGAATAGAAAAGCAACTGAAATCACTCAACAGAGGAAAGTCCACTGGACCTGACGGGATACCAATTCGATTCTACACAAAGTCCGCGAAAGAACTTGGCCACCCTTCTAACATCCGTGTACCGCAAGTCTCTAGAGTAACGGAAGGTTCCAATTGATTGGAAAAGAGCACAGGTAGTTCCAGTTTTCAAGAAGGGTCGTGGAGCAGATGAGCAAAACTGTAGGCCTATATCTCTGACATCGATCTGTTGTAGAAATTTAGAACATGTTTTTTGCTCGCGTATCTTGCCATTTCTGAAAACCGAGAATCTGCTCTGTAGGAATCAACATGAATTCAGGAAACAGCGATCGTGTGAGACCCAACTCGCTTTATTTGTTCATGAGACCCAGAAAATATTAGATACAGGCTCTCAGGTAGATGCCATTTTCCTTGACTTCTGGAAGGCGTTCGATATAGTTCCGCACTGTCGCCTGATAAACAAAGTAAGAGCCTACGGAATATCAGACCAGCTGTGTGGCTGGATTGAAGAGTTTCTAGCAAACACAACACAGCATGTGTTCTCAATGGGGAGACGTCTACAGGCGTTAAAGTAACCTCTGGCGTGCCACAAGGGTGTGTTATGGGACCACTGCTCTTCACAATATATATGAATGACTTAGTAGATAGTGTCGGAAGTTCCATGCGGCTTTTCGCGGATTATGCTGTAGTATACAGAGAAGTTGCAGCATTAGAAAATTGCAGCGAAATGCAGGAAGATCTGCAGCGGATAGGCACTTGGTGCAGGGAGTGGCAACTGACCCCTAACACAGCCGGCACGGTAGCTCAGCGTGTTCGGTGAGAGGGCTGCGTGCTCCCTGGAATAAAAAACTGAGTCAAGGAACCAACGGTCAATTTTAACGGATGTCTTGTGACGTCCGCCCCGACCAAACGCAACGAACTATATCGAACAAAAAAAAAAAAAAAAAAAAACGCTGACATATGTAATGTATTGCGAATACATAGAAAGAAGGATCTTTATTGTATGATTATATGATAACGGAACAAACACTGGTAGCAGTAACTTCTGTAATATATCTGGGAGTATGCGTACGGAACGATTTAAAGTGGAATGATCACATAAAATTAATTGTTTGTAAGGCAGGTGCCAGGTTGAGATTCGTTGGGAGAGTTCTTGGAAAATGTAATCCATCAACAAAGGAGGTGGCTTACAAAACACTCGGGTTGACAGAGGATATAGAGAAGATCCAAAGAAGAGCGGCGCGTTTCGTCACAGGGTTATTTAGTTAGCGTGATAGCGTTACGGAGATGGTTAGGAAACTCAAATGGCAGACTCTGCAAGAGAGGCGCTCTGCATCGCGGTGTAGCTTGCCGTTCAGGTTTCGAGAGGGTGCGTTTTGGATCAGGTATCGAATATATTGCTTCCCCCTACTTATACCTCCCGAGGAGATCACGAATGTAAAATTAGAGAGATTCGAGTGAGCACGGAGGCTTTCTGGCAGTCGTTCTTACCGCGAACCATACGCGACTGGAACAGGTAAGGGATGTAATGACAGTGGCACGTTAAGTGCCCTCCACCACACACCGTTGGGTGGCTTGCGGAGTATAAATGTAGATGTAGGTGTAGACAGTCGGACCTAAACGTTTTCTAACCCCGTCGCGCGATACTTTCGTGTGGCACATGACTGAGTCGGTGAGCACGCACTCTAGCCGCAAAACATACCACGGACTCGAAAGGGAGAACCGTGATACGTCCTGAGTGTATGAAGCGATAGACTGTAAAGATTAGTGTTGAGCTGGCGAGTTTGAGCAATTCACTTGCCTAGAAGTGTATCGATTCGTAGAGTTAAAGGCCCGTCGACGCTAGTTAATGAGCTGCTGAAAGCAAGCCAGCCGCAGTCTCGCCACAGACTCACCGCGCCCCCAGAACGGCGCCCCTGGCAGCCCCTTAGACGCCTCCCCCCCCCCCCCCTCTTCCTCCTCCATACCTCGCCCAACCCATCCCTACCAGCGGTAATTACTGAGCGCTGCCACGCGACGCGTACCAGATCGATAATTAAGCACGGCCTCGGTAAACAGCAGCCACGGCTGGGGCTATAAACCAGTGGGAGGTGAGCTGCTGAATGGAACGGGCTCCTATGATATAACACAGACACTAACTGTCAGCTGTTAAAGTGAAAACAAGTCGTGTAAACACAAACACAGCTTGCTTTATTCATAAACGATACACTCTAAACAGTACATTCAGAAGATGGAAAGAACAGCATAGGTAGAAGGAAGCCAGATGCGAAGAAACTCTGAATAACAGAAGAAATACTTTAGTTGACTGACGAATGGAGAAAGTACAAACATGTTCAGGGAAATTCAAGAATATAGAAATAAGTCACTTAGTAACGAAATCAACAGAAATTGCAGAGAAGCTAAGGCGAAATGTCTGCATAACGTGAAGAAATAGAAAAAGAAATCATTGTTGGTAGGACTGACTAAGCATACAGAAAATTCAATAAAAACTTCGGTAAAATTGAGAGCAATGGCGGTAACGTTAAGAGTGCTACGGGAATTTTGCTGTTACACGCGAAGGAAAGAGTAGATTGGTTGGAAGAGTTCGTGGAAGGCTTCTACGAGGACGACGACTCGTCTGATAACGTGATAGAAGAAGGAGGAGTCGATAGGGAAGAGATAGGGGATCCAGCATTAGAGTCAGAATTTAAACGAGCTTTCGACGACTGAAGATTAAATAACGCTGAAGAGATAGGTAATACTCCATCCGAATTTCTAAGAACTTTGGGAGAAGTGACAACAGAAAGACTATTCACGTTGGTGTGTAAAATGTATGACTCTGGCGATATACCATCTGACGTTCTAAAAAACATCATCCACACAATGCCGACGATAGCAAGAGCCGACAAGTGGGAGGATTGTCGCACAATCAGCTTGTCAGCTCATGATATACAGAAGAATAGAAAAGAAAGCTGAGGATTTGTTAGATGATGATCAGTTTCGCTTTAGGAAAGGTAAAGGCACCAGCAAAACTGAAGAAAAATCAAAAACCATTCATAGGATCTGTCGACATGGAAAAGCGTTCGACAGAGTCAAATGGTGCAAGGTGTTTGAAATTATGAGAACAATAGGAGTAAGCTATAGGGAAAATCGGGTAATATACGAAATGTGGAAAAACCAAGAGGGAAAAATAAGACTGGAAGGCGAAGAATGAAGTGTTCGGATTAAAGACGGTGTAAACAGGAATGTAGTCTTTCGCCGCTACTGTTCGATCTATACACCTAAGAAGGAATGACAGAAATAAAAGAAAGGTTAAAGAGTGGGATTAAAATTCAAGGTGATACGTGATACGTTTTCGACGATAAGATTCGCAGATGACATTACAGTCGTCAGCGATAGTGAAGAAGAGTTACAGGATGTGTTGAATGGAATGAACAGTCTAACGAGTACAAAATATGAATTTAGAGTAAATCGAAGAAAAACAAAAGTAATGAGGAGAAGCAGAAATGAGAACAGCTAGAAACCCAGTACGGAAATTGATGGTCACGAAGTAGGCGAAGTTAAGCAATTATGCTACCTAGGCACCACAATTACCTATGCCGGAAGGAGCAAGAAAGGCAATAAAAGCAGACTAAGACTGGTGAAAAGGGTATTCCTGGCCAAGAAAAGCTTATTAGTCTCAAATGTGGGCCTTAATTTGTGGGAAGAAATTTCTGAGTATGTATGTTTGAAGCACATCATTGCATAGTAGTGAGACATGGACTGTGGGAAAACCGAAACAGAAGAGAGTGGGTGTATTTGAGATATGATTTTGCAGAAGGGTGTTGAAGATTAGGTGGGCTAATAAGGTAAGGAATGAAGCGGTTCTCTGCAGAATCGACGAGGGAAGAAATGTAAGGAAAACAGTGACAAGAAGAAGGGACAGAATGATAGGACATCTATTAAGACATCGTGAAATAACTTCCATGGTATTAAACGGAGCCACAGAACTTAAAAATTGTAAAGTAAACAGAGATTGGGATAGATCCAGCAAATAATGGAGGACGTAGATTGTAAATGGTGCTCTGAGATGAAAAGATTGGCACAGGAGAGGAATTCATTGTGGCGGCTGCATCAAACCAGTCATACGATCGATGACCCAAAAAGACTCTGATGGACAGATAGTATGCGTCTTCCTAGATTAAGAAAAGTGTAAGACACCATATCATATCTACAGCTGCTAACCACTGTAACATTATTCAGAGTACATTTGCAAATATGTGACTGGTTCCATGAATATGTGACAAATAGAACCCAATATGTTATACCAGACATATAATGTTCTACAGGAAGTAAGGTAACAAATTGTCAAAAATAGTCAGCAGCACTGTAAGATTGTTCGTTGATGTAGGGAGGTCAGGTTGACTCAAGGGTTTATTGACCTCACAGCAGTTTGTGTTGACATTGCACTGTGGTTGGCAGCAGTTTCTACCTAGAACCAGGTGGTTTCTGCAGGGTAAAGTAACCAGTACCCACTACATTGCACAGGCTGCTACCCCATACTACTGCCATTTCTTCAACAGGAAGGTGATGTGCTTTCTCTGCAGAACAGCGCATGTCGACATGTAACTGTTGCAACGTAATGTACTTTTCGTGGTGTACAGCCACTGCCCTGGCCAGAAAAAACACCATATCTCTCGCCAGTTGAACATTCGTGGGACGTGGTGAATCGGGAACATAATCGTTCTCCAGGGCCAGAAGAACAATCCCCGAATTTTAATAAAAAGTGCAAGGCTCCTGGAACAATATATCGAAAGAGGCTATATGGCACCTTTGACCTCACTTGTCAGTAAAATGACGTTCCTGAAGTGACTGGACAACATGTAATTCCACCTTTTACGCTACGACACAAACTCAGCACAATAGGCTCCATGGCGGTAGGACTGGACCAAAGTAACACATCAGGCAATCACCATCGACGGCACGGAACATTTTATTTTGTAGCTTTAAACAAGAGAACTTGACAAATAAAACCATCTCATGTTTAAAATTACCAAACATCTTTCAAAATTACCATTCAGGTGAAAATAAATTACTTCAATTTCAAACATTCATAAAAACACGGCACTTACGGCCTATACACATTTACTGAAATGGGTTAAATTTTATATACACTAAATTGTAATCAAGTTAAAGCACAATTTACTAAAACTTAAGTAATGTACTCTTTCACTGCGACAGTGATTGTTATTTCCAAAATAATTCAGAGTTCAGGCAACAATCAGATACCGTGGCACACAACAGGTTACTTAAATGGTTGACACCACATAATTTAGCATATAAAAAAAATAATTTCATGTGAGCAAACAAGCTCGTGAGATTCAACAACGACTCTCAGAAAACGGACGCCCTCCCGCTCAGCTGTTTCCAATACAGGCTCGACATGGACTCCGAGACAGGAGCAGTAACGGTCAGGAATGGGCTCGAGAAAATCGCAAAATTAGTGGGTATTTACAACAGACTGACATCTGCCTTAAATAACTAGAAACACAATAACTCATTACAACACATCATTATAAAATTAATACATGAAATTAATTACAATATCGATCTACTGTCATTGAAGGAATTCTAGTACCACCATCAATAGAATCCGTTTCAAGCTATTAAACACAAATAGCAACTGGCCTCTCAATAACTGGGAAGAATTTAGGAAACTACTGATTTCAACAATTGTGCACGTGTCTCTCAGACACACTATTAATTCAAACAGAAATGTAACAGTAATGTTATTACAGAGATAAATACGTATCCAGGGAAATATTATATCTATCTATCTATATCACTACCGACTGGCCATCTTAACTCCGTGGTGTGATATAGATACCATGACCAGGCGGTACTTAACAAGGGCCAGCAAACTGCTTTCAACGGCGGTTAAACGTTGACAGTAAGGATCTACAACGGAACGTCTCAGCACCCCAGGACACCGTAAAAGTTAATGATCACACCACATACACCTTAAAACACTACGTATTAAACCAATTACAATCAACACATTGAAGGACAGATTCAGTAGTAGTAGCGACGGCCACCCAAGAAAATACAGTCAACCGAACAGAACCCAGTAGTGGATTCCGACCACAATTTACGGGACAAGCAAGGCCTTTACCCTCTTGCTTGTTCTACGGAGCCAGCTGCCGGAGATACCGATGCCAGGAGACATGAAGCAAGCGGAGAGAGCACCAACGGCTTCCCAGTAACGTCTCTTTCCACGACGGCAATATTTGCCACGGCGCCGTCGCCCGGGTAACAGCCCCTTTTAGACGTCCACTGCTTGCTGGCTGACACCGGGCCTTAGCTATCCGCCATAGTTCCCAAAACGCCGTTACTTCTCGGCGTCCAAAAGCAAAATCACACCCTCTTCCTCAGCTTTTCCTCTCGCTTCCGATCGGCCCGGTAGGTGGCGCCAGCTCGCGCTCTGCGCACACCGCCGGAAAGATGACCCATACCGGCGACTTCAGTCATGTCAGCTCACACTCTTCCAGATTCTGCTCCAAAAATGCACTGACAACTTTCTCTTCCCTCGGCTGCAAGTTATGGACACTGATGTGAAAGGCAATGGCGTAACACGCTTCCCCATTTGGGAGACCTCGTCCGCCGAATCACAGAAAGATATTAGATCTGCAAATCATATAAAACGCATCTTACAATTTTAAATTTATGTAGACTTTTATTCAGGTTTCCCATTTGATATTCCAGCCCAAATTACAGTGTCCAGTGGCTGGTTTACTTAATCGCTAACCATTTGCTAAGGATGACCCGTTCAGTTGGTACATGGTGCACAGGGAATTCTTGAGGTTGGACAGTTTCTTGCCACAGATATAGGCTGCAAAACTGAGTGTCAAATTCAAGATAGTACCTGTGATTTAAATGCTTATATCCACGACTTTGTGGTGGTAATTCCTCCAATATTGCTGCATGTGCTGAAGCATTTTCTTCATTGTAATAGGAACCTTCTATGCTGCTACTAGCTCTCCATAAGCAGGATAGGGTTGGGTTCTAAACTACTGTTGAGGAAGGCCAAATTTTGGGCAGATAGTATATTTAAAGTTTTATCAAGCCATCGCAGTAGAGAATATGTTATTTTTAAAATTTTTGGTCCCATTATGGTATGTGGAAGATGAAACGTAGGTCATAAAATATCGCAAACCATACCAGTTTACCAATATGCCACTATATTGCAGACCAGCCATTCTATACCCTTAGATCAACCCAGCTTGTAACAGTTTGTGATGACCACTACTGGATCATATATGGAATATTCCACCGTGGACCCACTTTCTGAAAATAGGGCTGAGATACCAGGATGTCCCATGTGCATTCAGCCACAAACGAAATAGTTTGCAACACCCCTGTTTGACCAACACTTGAATATTACTCATCGGTTTGAGATCGACACCAGAGAGGACTGACAGAGGAGATAGAGAAGATCCAAAGGAGAGCAGTGCGTTTAGTTACAGCTACAGTGCGAAATCGCCATAGATATACTCAGTCAACCCCACTGGCAGATGCTGCAAGAGAGGGATTCTGCATCACAATATCCTTTACTATTGAATGTCGGAGAGAGCACATTCCCAAAAGAGTCAGCCACTTGGCTCCTTCCTGCTACATATATCTAACGAAAAGACCCTGAAGACAAACTTAGATGGATTTGAGCTAACATGGAGGCTTACCGGCAATGGTGGTTCCGCGAACCATTTGCGCCTGGAACAGGGAAAGGCAGGAGTGTCTGTGGTAAACAAAGTACCCTCCATCATACACATAAGATAGCTGAGTATTATAGATGTAGGTGTCAGTGCAGAGATGGCCTAGTCGTAGGCGTTTTCTGTACAGTGCTAAAGCATCCACTGCACACAGACTAGCACAGTGCTGCGAAACGTCATCAAGAAGCCGCTGACACGCTCGCCAATGGAAAGAGTGGGCACCGCCACACCTCCAGAGTTCAGCGCCCCCTGTCAACGCTGACTTGACCAGCCGCCCATTACTGGTAGGGCCAAGTTCGGTCGCAGAATTTGAGAGCATCAGTACTAAGTAATAGGAAGACTATACTTAGTAGTATTAGTGTGTAAAAGTATTTGCATGTAGGGTGCACAGGAAGCACATCGAGCCACCTCATAACAAGAAGTTGTGTTTCTGTCCTTTTTAGAAATAAAGTGTTCTATTAAGCTGCAAGTGGTATGTACAGATCAGTTTGAATTCCTGCCACAGGCCATAGCGACTTCGCTCCTTCCTTGTTTGTGTCAGTGTTGACTCTCACACTAGCCGACACAGCATTTTTCCCTTGTAAGTTTTGGACGCTCTGTAGCGTTGTCGAGGCCCACGAGAAAGACAGGCCGCGGCGCGTACGCCACGAAGGTAGTCCTGAACACGCTCGCTCATCTCAGCAGACAAAATGCGTTTCTAAACCTGTTAACTCGCATCTGGATGTGTAAGTAGTAACGAGAATTGCATCTTCCACTGGAATCTGCTGTTATGAAGTCTTACTGATTAACAATACCACAACAAAATTTAATTTAAGATCAATACTCGATATAAAATGTATAACGGCTTATTTATAGCATTTAGTGTCTTCTGCTTAACAGTACTCATTACATATAAGAAGTGGTGCCTTATGCAACTAATAATCATATTAACATGATTTGATTTTATTCTACGCCAGTACAGCCATAAAAAATTATAAGTAGACCTATGGACTTCCGATCATTATAGGACTGTTAGCAGTAAGACTCCATAATAGCGGATCCCAGTAGAAGATTCACTTTTCATTTGGACGGACATGCCTAGTTACTAGTTAAAAGGTGTAGAAACGTAGTTCGTCTGTTGATTTGAGCGAGTGAGCGAGCGCAGGCCTACCTTCGTGACGTCCGCACCGCGGCCTGTCTTTCTCGTAGGCCTCGTGCGTTGTTAAGTGACGTTTCCGGACACATACTGGATAGGCAAAATAAAACAGGACCGGCAAATATTTCATGCACTTTAAGGTAGGCAACTCAACATACATCATTTGTATCCGCTGCATATGACGTAGAATTGCCTATCTTAAGTGCACGAAATATTTTCCAGGCTAGTTTTATCATCAGCGCCCTGCATTTGTCTCCTGAATGTGTTCTTATAGACACGCTCTACAACTACTTGAAGCTGATCTGTGAAATGATCAGTGTACACTAGATGTAAAGAACACCACAGACAGTGGAAGCTATATAAAACAGAAACACCTACAGCATGTGCAGCAGTGTCGGGAAATCAGACACGGTTTTGTGGTAGTAGCAGAAGTACTGCACTCTGGGCACAATGCGCAGGAAATACTAGTGATCAAGGAGACATTGCATGAACCATCCTGGATAACTACTAAAAGTACAGAGAGACCAGTTACCGTCAATTTCTTAATGTTTCTAAACCGGACTTATTATCCATTAAAATTTTATTAAATTGTGTCCACTATAAGACGATATGTCAGTTATTTATTTCACTTTCTTCGCCACGAGGGATAGCCACGCGGTCTGAAGCTTCTTGTTACGGTCCGTGCGCCTCCCACCGTCGGAGGTTCGAGTCCTCCCTCGAGCATGGGTGTGGTGTTGTCCTTAGTGTAAGTTAGATTACGTTGGATTAAGTAGAGCGTAATCGTAGGCAGCAGTGACCTGAACAGTTTGGTATCATAAGACCTTACGACAAGTTTATTATTATTATCACGTTCCTCTGATTGAGAATGTATTATTTTGTATATTTAGTATTATTAATTAAAGTTGGGCTACAAGTAAGTAGCAGAAATTCGAAAGTAATGAGGAATAGACTAACGATAAATTTAACAATAATATTGCTGACTACGAAATAGATGAAGTTTAGGAGTTCTTAGACCTTGGGTGCAAAGTGGCACATGATGCAGTAACCAAGGAGGACATGAAAAGCAGATAGTCACAGGCAACGTGGGTATTCCTGGCCAAGGGGTTTCTACTGCTATCAGACGTCGGAAATAATTCTGAAAGTGTTCGTTTGGAGCACAGCATTGTATAGTAGTGAACCACGGACTGTAGGAAAACTGGAAAAGAAGTGGATTGGAGCACTTAAGATGTGGTTTCTATAGAAGCGCATTGACGGATAAGTAAGGCATGATGATATCCGCAGGGCAGGCGAAGAGAGGGACGTATGGAACACAATGGCAACAAGGAAGGACATGATGATGGGACATACACTCCTGGAAATGGAAAAAAGAACACATTGACACCGGTGTGTCAGACCCACCATACTTGCTCCGGACACTGCGAGAGGGCTGTACAAGCAATGATCACACGCACGGCACAGCGGACACACCAGGAACCGCGGTGTTGGCCGTCGAATGGCGCTAGCTGCGCAGCATTTGTGCACCGCCGCCGTCAGTGTCAGCCAGTTTGCCGTGGCATACGGAGCTCCATCGCAGTCTTTAACACTGGTAGCATGCCGCGACAGCGTGGACGTGAACCGTATGTGCAGTTGACGGACTTTGAGCGAGGGCGTATAGTGGGCATGCGGGAGGCCGGGTGGACGTACCGCCGAATTGCTCAACACGTGGGGCGTGAGGTCTTCACAGTACATCGATGTTGTCGCCAGTGGTCGGCGGAAGGTGCACGTGCCCGTCGACCTGGGACCGGACCGCAGCGACGCACGGATGCACGCCAAGACCGTAGGATCCTACGCAGTGCCGTAGGGGACCGCACCGCCACTTCCCAGCAAATTAGGGACACTGTTGCTCCTGGGGTATCGGCGAGGACCATTCGCAACCGTCTCCATGAAGCTGGGCTACGGTCCCGCACACCGTTAGGCCGTCTTCCGCTCACGCCCCAACATCGTGCAGCCCACCTCCAGTGGTGTCGCGACAGGCGTGAATGGAGGGACGAATGGAGACGTGTCGTCTTCAGCGATGAGAGTCGCTTCTGCCTTGGTGCCAATGATGGTCGTATGCGTGTTTGGCGCCGTGCAGGTGAGCGCCACAATCAGGACTGCATACGACCGACGCACACAGGGCCAACACCCGGCATCATGGTGTGGGGAGCGATCTCCTACACTGGCCGTACACCACTGGTGATCGTCGAGGGGACACTGAATAGTGCACGGTACATCCAAACCGTCATCGAACCCATCGTTCTACCATTCCTAGACCGGCAAGGGAACTTGCTGTTCCAACAGGACAATGCACGTCCGCATGTATCCCGTGCCACCCAACGTGCTCTAGAAGGTGTAAGTCAACTACCCTGGCCAGCAAGATCTCCGGATCTGTCCCCCATTGAGCATGTTTGGGACTGGATGAAGTGTCGTCTCACGCGGTCTGCACGTCCAGCACGAACGCTGGTCCAACTGAGGCGCCAGGTGGAAATGGCATGGCAAGCCGTTCCACAGGACTACATCCAGCATCTCTACGATCGTCTCCATGGGAGAATAGCAGCCTGCATTGCTGTGAAAGGTGGATATACACTGTACTAGTTCCGACATTGTGCATGCTCTGTTGCCTGTGTCTATGTGCCTGTGGTTCTGTCAGTGTGATCATGTGATGTATCTGACCCCAGGAATGTGTCAATAAAGTTTCCCCTTCCTGGGACAATGAATTCACGGTGTTCTTGTTTCAATTTCCAGGAGTGTATGTTAAAACATCAGGAAATAACTTTCATGGTGCTAGAGGAAACTGTAAGTGCGTAAGAACTGCAGCTGAAGACAGAGATTGGAAAACATCCCGCAAATAATTGAGGACGCAAGGTGCAAGTGCTACTGTGAGACAGTTTGGAACAGGAGAGAAATTTTTGGCGGGCAGCAATGAACTAACCGGAAGACTAATACTTAGAAAAATTAATTTCTTTGATAATTGTAAATACTTGCGTGTTTACATATGTTATGTAATGTAAAACAACATCTTCGCCAGTAATGTTAGGCAGTGGGCTAATAATCAGGGTCTCAAAAATAAAATACTTCGTGGAACAGGTGGCAAATAAGTCTTTTTCCGTGCAATAATGTTTCACCGAGTACCCACAGTGAAATCAACAGAAATTTATTGTTTTTTCATTTCCTGTTTTTGTGCTCTTCCATGTACAAGTTACGCACCCTCTTCATAATACACGAATCCAGAACATTGCCTTTCGTGGTAGTACACTTATCAACGGAACAGCCTGTTTCCTTTACTCCTTAATAGAATATTTGTCTCCGGAAATTTTGCCCATTGATCAACAAAACTGATGACGAGCCATTTCGGTAATGGCTTTCTTGACGACTGAATATGTAACAAAAAAATCGAACACTTCTTATGGAACGGGAACGACAGCGGGGAATTGTCGCCTTGGTGGAACCATCTACTTGAAATATTAAATTTTTTAGTGGTGGCGATGGAATACCAGATTTCGGTTAGTGTTGAGTGTGCCTTCTACGATGGCGTCAGCTCTAATATTAGCCACCGAGCCAACATTAATTACAGTAACAGGATTTCTATTGGCTAGATATGAGGGTATCACACAACACAATATTCACTCCCAGCTCCGCTCTCCCCTCACCTCATCTCATCTCGTGGCTCACAGCTGTCATCACACGAGATAGAGCAATACTCTCCGGCTTTCGGAACAAAGGGCTGTGACGCACGTTATTTGTGCAGCAACAGCGCCGGTGTTAATTTCCCTGATTGCACCACCAGGGATAACCTCGCGGCTGCAGTCGTATCGTGCCCATTACCGAAGTGAACTGGATTATGCGTGGCCCGGACACACGAAGACTCGATAAAATGCTCAGTTTCACCGAATAGCGCCTGCGCGTCCCATAATGGGCGAATTCTTTTAATTGCATCCGGCCGGCCGCATACGTTACAAAACATTGTTAACTCTTACATAACATTTTTGTGAATTATTCTGTGGGACAGAACAATACATTTTAAAATATGAAAAGTAAAGAAACTTACATAGTTTCTGTCGTACCTGTAAATTCTGCAGAATAGCTGCCTCGTCAAGGATGTTAAGACATTATCTTGTTGTACCACGAGTCTTGAGTGATGGCTATTCTTTATTTATTATGTATTTAACCTGATCTGGTTAGGGCTATCAGGTCTTCTCTCACCTCGGAACAGGGTTCCACTCATACGGTGCTCTTTTGCATCCTAATTGCCTATGAAATAACAATTGTAATATGACGAACAGTATTAAAATGATTTGAGTGTCTACAGTGACAGTGTAAGTAATACTGACTATGAACTAATAAAGTTAATACTGGCAGTTTTGTACTACTACTGCTGCTACTGCTGCCCCTAATACTGATAACAGTAGTAATAATACTAATAATAATAGTACTAATAACGCTAATAATGACAATAACAATAGTGATAGTGGCAGATACAAAAAGAACGTATATGTGTTCAGAATAGATGTTTTCCGATATAGCGAGTTCTGGGTAAAGGAAAGGTAAGGAGACTGCACAAGCTAAGAAGACGGAAATGACGAAGATCAGGTTTGGAAGGAGGATGTACAAGGGTAACGAGTGTGTACAGAGAGAATGGTAACCATTGTTTTCGCTTTAGTAAATATGTCATTAACTGTCTCCTGAAGTTTTGTTTATTGTCCCATCTCTATGATTTGTGTCCGGTGAAATTCGTCTCATATGCCCGTTTTCGGCCTTGCTGTTATACTATTTTGCCAGTAGTTAGCTGTGACAAGTTTGTTTGGTACGTAAAATCAAACTTGTCAAAGCTAAAGACTAGCAAAATAGTAAGGCCAAAAACTGGCATTTGACACGAATTTTACCAGATCATGCAATGTAGAGACTGATAATAAATTCAATGCAAACTATTTTGTAACATCTCTTATAATTTCAGACGACATGATGTACTAATTTAGACCTTTGGCTAATTTTGGTTGGCCGCAACAGGACACACACAATATAATATAAAAGGTAAATTGGACATACAATTTAAACTGACAACAAAATCTGATATATCAAGTCCCTTAACCAAAAAGCAAGCTAAATGTACGTCTTTCAGGAAAAAAATAAAATCTGCGCTGAGGATGCCACAACTATGGTGAAACATGTTTAGGTGATATAAGACAACAATAATTTGTGTATTTGCGTAAATGCAGAAACATTCTTAATTCAGTATTGTTTTTCTGCAACACGGGAACTGAGTGAAAAACTCCAATATTATACATACACTTTGCGCACTTCAGTATTCTGTCTGTTCGTTCCATATGCCTTTGGTACTATTATTTCTGTAATTGTAATTAAACTCTCTTATTTACTTACTTTATCATTAGCTTATCATCATCATGTACAGGCTGTAACAGGCAGAAGTGCGTATATTTTTTCATATGTCATACCTTAATATGTACGCACATCAGTGTATTAGTAGTTTCTTCTCTCAATCAGCCCATCCTGCAAACATCACATAATTTACTACCTGATGTTTTCTGCACAGCTGTAACTGCACAACTAAGTGGACAATGGCAGCAGTGTAGATTAACTATTTTATGTCCTGCCTAGTAGACAGTAAGCATTAATAGCTTGCTCATGGCTCATGTGCTTGGAGGTACTAACCAACGTAAAAACATTCTATTCATGAGAGCTATAATTATCAGTTTGCAAATGATGTAAGTAGTGATGTAATGTTGTTCAGTACACTGTCCTTAGTCACCATTGGAAATAACTGCAATTATCCTGTTACATTCTGTATAAGAACACGTTTTCTCCTTCTGTATAAAAAACAATGATAATTTTGGGTCCATGTGTGTATAATGTTTGCAATTAATCCTTAAAGTGAAATGCTCGTGTGGCGTTATTTGCTGGGACACCCCAACACCCCTTCGATCGAGTGAGGTGGCGCAGTGGTTAGCACTCTGGTCTCGCATTCGGGAGGACGACGGTTCAAGCCCACGTCCGGCCATCCTGATTTAGATTTTTCGCGATTTCCCTAAATCGCTTCAGGCGAAAGCCTCGATGGTTCCCTGGAAAGAACATGGCCGATTTCCTTCCCCATCCTTCCTTAATCCTATGGGACCAATGACCTTGCTGATTGGTCCCGTCTCCCAAATCAACCAGCCAATCAACACAACACCGAGCATGTTCGGCGCAAGTCTTTCCATTTTATGACAGTAAGACGACGTACACGTCGGTGTAGAAGAGATGAAATGATTAGGAAAACCCAATCTCTAGCCCAGGACCCCACAATCTAGAGTAGGGGTGGCCAAGAATTCAGCTAATGAGCCATGAGTGGGTACGAGTGTCATAGCGCTTAGTCTGGCTGCACATTTCCTTCAGTGCCACTCCTCGCTGTCTGAGGTAGAAGAGGGGAAACTGCAAACGCACTGCATTGAAATGGCAGTGCGGTCGCACTGCGTATGACTTGGTCTTCTGTTTCACATTTTGCAACAATACTGATCATAAACAAAGCAAATTTTCAGCATTGTTGAATTACTTTTGGCGTGCTGAAGACAAATATAATTACATTACATTAATGTAACACTTCTGACACTAAATGTAACTGGGTTTTCTCTTTTGATGATAGTCAATTGTCAGGATAAGCATTACTGCAAAGGGCATTTGATTCTAAAGCATTATGTTAGGGTGAAAATACTAAATAAATTAATTTTTCTCTCTTAACAACATGTGGGCAGGGTGGGTTCTTCCTTGGCACTTCTGTCACTACTGCTCTGCCCGCTGTTTGCCAGTGTGTAATTCTTCTAAACTAAACTAAGTTTTCCATTTACTTTCTAATTTCTACTTCACATTGATTTCACTAATTTATTTACGTATCTTAAGTACCACTCAACACTTGTACAAACTAGTGCCATACAGATAGACGCATACAGTTTCACAGATTTTTTGACTCAGATTGCCACATAACCGTGATTTATTTAGTTTCATAATCGAAAAAGAATCTTTCACAGAAATATGTCGATCGAAATATTGACGTACTTTTGCAGTCTCATTGTGGAAATTTAGAAACTCTATCTGAGGAAAGGAATGCAGAAGTCCTGAACAGTTCTCAGATAAAAGGATTTGTCATTAAAACGGGAATTACCTTGCAGATCAATCAGTTGCAGCTGCAAATGCGCTTTCAAGTGAAATGGCAAACGGTCTCGAAAACAAATCGAGAATGGATGTAAGATTGGCAGTGTCCTCAAAACGTTGTCCTTGTAATTCTTTCAAAACCACCATGAATTCTTGCAACCTTGAATTTCCTTTAACGCCAGTGAGCTTAGGGAAATGAACAGTGTTTTTTGTCAGAATTTGTCCCTTCCTAACAAGATTTTACTTTTAAATGCCTCCACATCAAATCAGAAAGAAGTGTCGTCTCACCCTTCAGTGTCTTATTGCGGGCAGTGTTCAGTCAAGTCCACTTAAAATGTGAGTTCTGCAGTCCATTCCAGATGTTCTGATTTTCGTTTCTCCCCTTCTTTCTCCTTCATAAATCGAAGAATAGCGAGTTTTAAATCGAAAAATCGTTTCAGGCCTGCCCTTCGACTTACCAAACTTCATTTGCGGTAATGTATAAAATCTCCATAATCTCCGTTGAATTCCATCGAAAACTGTTGCAGCTGACAGTGGAATAATGCGTACATCTTCGGAAATTTTACTTTTCATAACACCAATTTCTTCACTTGCTGCTTGCCTGCAAGTTCAGCTGATAGTACTTCTTGATGTACAGAATAGTGAATACCGCCTGTCGATCGTTGTAACTGTTTGCTCTTTCATTGTCAACTAAACCTTAAAATTGTCTGCATAGTTCTGTAATGTAGTTTCATAGCAAGCTCAGTACCTGTCACTTATGTGACTGCCAAATATATGTTGAGAATTCTTATTCCTCTCTTTCGTCTGAACTTGTGAACATTCCTCATGCCACGAGCAAATAGCAAAGGGTAAACAGCGCTGACACGGCAATGCTGTCAAACTGAAGAGAGGGGTGCCGATCGAGAAATTCCACACCGCAATAGTAAACGAAATGTTCCGCTTTACCGAGCACTTCCGAGAAAGATCGAGCAAAGCCGAGAGAGGTCGAGCCGTGGCCCGCACGCTGCCCTCACTCTCGTCCCGCGTGAAGTTTGGCATCTCATGGCCAGCATAGAGTAAATATTTCTGGAGTGAGCACTCACATGCGCAGAAAAGATTTTTTTGTTGCCAACATACATTGCCGGCCTGGTCACGTATTCTCGGGACGACGTGTGTTTGTCCGTATAGCGCCCTGTATATTTCGAATGTCAATACAACCCTAGTACAGACGGATTCTTTTCGTACGTGTCGTGGATTATTTATATATGTTGCGCAGACATTTTAACAGTATCCATTTGATACCGGGAATAAACCAGCTACGTAACTTTTAAGGGCAAGTGATATTGCCTTCTGCTTCTTTGCGATAGGTGTCACAGTTCAGATGCACTCGATTTTTGGTAGTTTTCGGTATGATACGGCACTTTATAGCATTACAGAGCCTGATGTACGTTTTTGCAGTGATAGTCTTGCAAAACGACTTGACAGTAAGCTAGTACTTTTGCAAGTGTCCGAAAAACATCGAATTTGCCACACATTATCGATTATATACCTGCTAATTCGTCCTTTTTTCTGCTATTTCTGCGTATTTATTTTCTAGTTTTTGCGACCTAAGGCACAATTTTTCTTGCTGGTGACACTCTGAAGTGTTTGTTTAACGCATTTTACCTACTTGCTCCCAGTTTATTAAATACATAGTAGACTAAGAAGGGGGAAAAAGGCGATCTGAGAATAAATGTACTGTAAAGCAAATACTGTTGGTCATTTAACAGTCAACCCATATAACATCATTAAGGCAAGTGGAAAGTGACACAAATGAAAGAGTTTGGGGACATGTTTACTAATATTTTACGCTTCTTAATCAAATGGCGAAGAAAATAAATTGAAAGCAAAATACACCAAAGAAAATGAATGTGTACTTTGATTAGCAACACTATTGTTTTTTTATTTGATTTGTGCAGAAAATGTATTTAAGCTGAATGCAGAAATTGGTAGTAGGTGCTGTGGAAAATTAAAAATAGTTGGTATAGCATCTACCTTCAGCCACACACGTCCAAGTTTTTTTCTGTCTAAACACTCCTCTTCAAAGTGTTTTGAACATACTTCGGAATATTTTGTGGGGACAAAATTACTCCTCATTTTCTGGAGCCACATCTTTACTCGTTGTCCATCCTTCGGGAAACTGAAATATAAATCACACATAATCATTCTCCATGTCCTAGGCACATTTAACATGGTCCCCTCCAGTAACTTTATAGTAAACAAAAAGGTCTGGACACACATATTATACAAAGACAATTACAGAATCCCACTCTATTGATTTTATCTGTCTCCCGTCTTTCAAATCTATGTACATAATCGACAAGTCACTGCTAAATGCATGGAGGATAGTATTTGCTGAAACAACTAACCATTCCCTTTCCTGTTCCACTAGCAAATTTACGAGAGGAAGCGATTGTTTGTAAGCTTTTGTACGAGTCGTAATATCTATTATATAGCCATAAAATCGGAGAAAAATAGGTCTACAGAATCAAGCCTTAATTATAATGCGTCTCGAAATTTTTAAACATAGTACCAACGAAAAGCTACTGTCCTTCCTTTGACATATTTTTCTTTGCATCCGTAACAACAACAGTAATTCACCATAGCTATTACACTATCAACAAACGGTGAGAACACAACAAAAGTTCTTGCTATTATAAACTTCAAACTCTGCGGAAAGCACACACGCACAGCGAAGTCCCGAAAACACGTGACAATCCTGGTTTAATGTTGACAACATGCGCAGAACGCAATGCTCACTCCAGAGATATTTACTCTATGATGGCCAGCCGTGATCTAGAGGCATCAATACTAACCGCTAAACGTCGAGCTGCTGACATTAGAATCTTTGCAGTATTTGTATTAGAATGTATCTCTCGCCCAGAGGCCCCTATTTACATTGTAATATTCTCGACTCTTAACCTCTCTCCCTTATAGCTGCACCGAACCAAGCAACTAACTGTTGCAAAAAATTGGTATGTGACACAAGTAATGAGGACTCTATTTGATATTTCCCACCAATGTGATGACCAAAGATCCTTTGTGACGGTAATATGGTGTCTCTTATGAGCGCTAGTCACTTGTCACCCGATGGCTGCCTAATAGGCTGGAAACTGTTTTCTAATAAAGAAATAATGCATTTCTATTGCTTCTCAAAACTTACATCTACATGACTGCTCTGGATTCCACGCTTAAGTGCCTGACAGAGCTTTCTTCGAACCACCTTCAGACTATTTCCCTACCATTCCTCTATGGAGCAGCGCTTGGAAAACATGAGCACTTAAATGTTTTTGTAGAAGCTTTGATTTCTCTTATTTTATTATTACAATAAAAAAATTTCACACAGAGAAGTGAAAGTTGGAACTGAAATTTTCCGAGAATCTCTCGCAGAAACAAAAAACGCTCTTCTTTTAGTGACTGCCATCCCAATTCGCTTATCATATCAGTGACACTCTCTCCCGTGTTTCGCGATGATAGAAAACGAGCCGCCCTTCTTTGAACTTTTTCGATGTCCTCCTTCAACCCCGTATGGTAAGGATCCCATACAGCACAGCAGTACTCTAGCAGAGGACTGACTAGCGTTTTGCAGGCACTCCTTTTAATAGCCCTATTGCATTTTTAAGCGTTTGCCGATAGAACGTAGTCTTTGGTTTGCCTTCCCCACAATAATACCTAGCTATTAAGTCGAATTCACAGCCTTTAAATTTGTGTGTTTTATCCTCTATCTGAAATTTAACAGATTTCCTTTAATACTCAAATGGATGACTTCACACTTTTCCTTATTGAGAGACGATTGCCAGTTTCCCCAACATTCACATTTCGTCTCTAATTCACTTTGCAATTGGTTTTGATCTTCTCATGAGTTTCCTAGACAATTAATGACAGCATCATCTGGAAAAAATCTAAGAGGGCTGCTCATATTGTCTTCTTTATTTTATCTTATTGTTTTCTAGCATTAAAACTATTTAACCATCGCAAATGAAATGTATTGGTATACGTACCCATAAAAAGGTAACAGTTGTTATTCTTCATTCATATACGTCTTCAGATCGAGATTATTGTGCTTAGACTACAAAGACACAGTTGACGGCTACCTACTTAGTTTTTAATTCATTTATTTAATTAAGTTCAATGTTCACAATTCCGTTTAATTTTTTTGCCTTCTTTAGATGTAAATCGGGATATGGTTGTATCTCCGAGATTTGGGATCGTGCAAAGCGGCCTGCAGTGACCAAGTTTTAAGGGCTCCTTTAAAATGTTGACTCTGCCTTTCTCATAGCGTCTGCACTGAAATAAGATGTGATTTATATTACAGTGTATCCTCTAAATCGTCTATGTACATTACGAACAGCAGAGGGCCTATAACACTTCCTTGGGGAACGCCGGATTTCAGTTCCGTTTTACTCAACAATTTTCCGTCGATTACTACGTACTGTGACCTTACAGGAAATCACGTATACAGCCGCACAAGTGAAGGGATAGTCCTTAGGCACGCATTTAATCAAAAGCCTTATGAATGTCCATACTAGTATTAAAAATCCGAAAGTAACCGTGTTACGCATCCACGACTCTACCGCTGGATCAATTTTGATAAAATTTATAGTGAACATCGCTTGAACGCTGAGGAAGAACATAGGCTACTTTAGAAAGGGTGTTCTACAATACATTTATTGATTTCAAAAATATAATCCGAAATGTGGAACAGTAATTACTCTTTTTAAAAAGCTATTTTCTTTGACTTTTGAACTTTATCATATTTGTGAAAATGGTTTTATTGTTTCATATGTTCTACATAATACGATTCAACGTAATGGGTACAGTGTTTGTTTATACAATCTTCTACGAGTTTAATCCATACTTACATAGTACTATCAATCACAAACCCGTCAAGAGCGTCTTACAAGTTACAACCTCGTTACTGCATTCCAAATTTGGGTGAACAGCTCGTGGTCATGCGTTTAGCGTTGCTGTTTCCCGATCATTGGTTCCCGGATTCAGTTCCTTCCAGGTCGTGTCTTTCTGCTCGAGTCTGGATGTGGCCGTTATCGTCAACATCTTTTTTAACATCAGCGACGCGCAAGTCACCGAAGTGGCTTTAAATAAAAGTATTTGCACCAAGGTTCCAAGCATTCCAACCGAGGCCACCCGGACAATGAGCCGTACTCACATTTCATTTCATTTTACTAACACGCGAGCGCAATCGTGGGTAACAGCTACAATCCTCAGCGAGTTTAATCCATGGCCTTCCGTACTAATATAATAAACGCGAATGTAGCCTCGTTTGTTACGTTTCCGCGACCAAACTGTTGAACCGATATCAATGAAATTTGCTGTGAGAGCTTGAACTATGATGAAGGAGATAGGCTGCATCGCAGAGTGTACAGTCCAAGATATTTATTGATTTGAAGAATAATACGCAAATTAAGATAAAATATTTATTCTTCGAAAAAGTTGTTTACTCTTTCTCGCTTGAACTTTATCACATTTATTAAAATGTTTTTATTAGTTGATATGTTCTATGTAATGTGATTAAACAGAATCAATACAGTCCTTATTCAGTTCTCAAAGTGTTTATTCCATACTTCCATACTAATACCAGTACAGCGGAAGTAACTCACTTTGTTACGTTTTCACGACCCTGTCGCTGTACCGATTCCGATGATACTTGGTGTGGAGGTAGCTGGAACCCTTCGGAAGACCGTAGGTACTTTAGAAAGTTGAAACGTTTTGAGTATTGATATCATTTTTAAAATGGTGTACGTGAGTGCCACACAGACGACGCTGGCGTTATGGTCGGTGACTCTTAGTGACTATAGAGTGTCCGCAGCTCGTGGTCTTGGGGTAGCGTTCTCCCTCCCGCGCACGGGGTCCCGGGTTCGATTCCGGGCGGGGTCAGGTATTTTTCCTGCCTCGAGATGACTGGGTGTTGTTGTGCCGTCTTAATCGTCATCATTCATCCCCATTACGGTCGGAGGAAGGCAATGGCAAACCACCTCAGCTAGGACCTTGCCTAGTACGGCGGTGCGGGTTTCCCGTATCGTCCCCTACGCTCCTCGGAGTATGGGACCTCATCATCATCATCATTTATAGATTATTCCAAATCCAATATTAAACTGCGTCGTTTATGATATAGCTGGAGAGTTTTGGTGGAGACACAACAATAAAAACGGTCGGTAATCCCGACAAACTTACCTAATACTTTTACTACAAGCCTCGCAAACGTAAGTCTGATTCGGCGTATTGTTCTAAGAGAGCTCAAGCAGCGAAAAACCAAATCTCAGAACAATCTCATGTCCGCCAGAACTTGGATGCGGACGTCAGGTGGCCTTAAGATCTACAGAGACCTTAGAACAGCCAAAAACCCACCGCATTTTACACGCTGAGCGTCATGTGTCCTTACAGCTTCAAGACGCTTGAAGACTCATAATGGCGGTGTCATGTGAAGGCTGCACGACAAAGAGAGAAGCGCAGCTTTACACATGGAACGTGGAGGCTTTTGGTGGGACTACATTTTATTATGATCTGTCAGCTGAATATGTTAATCATAAATTAGTCATCGTAGGGGGATCGATCAAAATACACATTAAAATGGAAGTGAATGACTGGTGTGTGTTGCTCTGGTGGCAAAATCTCACATCCCGTATTTTGTGAGCCACAGAAACCACTAAAAACTCTACTTCGGCAAGAATGTAATGAATCGAGGTATTTTTAAATGAATTTAGCAAATATAATGCATGCTTTCAGACTCGACTTACAGAAAAACAATAGAAATACGTTCATTGCGTACCTACATAATAGCACTACACACATTTATTTATATATATGTCTCTACACGACTACATGCACAGGCATTGTAACGTCTCCTGGCAAAACACATATAATATATGTGGTAAAAAAGGAGAAAAGAATTATTGAACTGGATTATTGTAATTGCGTGGACAATGATTGTGTGAACTTTATGTAATAAAGAGAAACCATTATGTGTCATGTTTTATACTTGTATAGAATTATGTACCGATTTTTTTTTAAAGATAGTATCTGTGTCGGCGAGTACTGAAACCGCAACAGACGATACTTATTAAACATCAAACAAAGATGAGAATATGTCACAACGAGTATAAATAGTAGTGACCGAGCATTAATTTCTCTGTCGTCTTCTTGGAGTTACGTGAGTAGGACGAGCCTGTGACGCTATATTGTATGCTTGTGTAGCATTCTTTTGTCAAGATTGAGAGAAGGACGCCATTAGGTACTGATTTGTAAAGGTGTGTAATAATTCAATCTGTCTAAATGCTTTGAATAGAGTTACTTACTGAAAACTTGCATGATGATTTGTAATAAGCTTGCCTGGTATTTTATCCCATCCTTTTAAGACATTTTTAGCTATTTAAATATTATCTGTGGTGCAGAGCTGCGCTACGAACGAACGAGCCGCTGCCGCGGCGCGTTCAAACTGCATTAAATGAAACCAATCATACCACGAAGAAGCGGACAGGTAACAGTGAACTAAAATTATTTCTTTCAGCTTTTGGATTTGCAGAGCAGTGCAGCAGATTTTATAATATGTTTTACAGGTGGACGCGGGCTGTGGATGATATATTATTAACAGTGCGAAAAGATAATTTACCTTCATAACATAAAAGGAATCTTGCTGTGCGTAGTTCTGGTCTGGCAAACACTGTAGTAAAAACATCTTTTTCTCTGATAATAGTCTCATGTTCTCGTGTTAGTCGTGGTACTTATTGGTGTTTTACTGTTAACAAAAACCCACTGCAAAATTTTGATGCTGAACAAACATTGCGTACTGTAACATCAGTATTGATAACGAAATAATTTTCAGTAACCTTTTCAATAACTGTAAAGTAAGGAAGATATGTTGAACTGTATAGCGAGTTACAGTAACGAAAACATGCCGGCCGGAGAGGCTGTGCGGTTCTAGGCGCTTCATTCTGGAACCGCGTGACCGCTACGGTCGCAGGTTCGAATCCTGCCTCGGGCATGGATGTGTGTGATGTCCTTAGGTTAGTTATGTTTAAGTAGTTCTAAGTTCTAGGGGACTGATGACCACAGATGTTAAGTCCCATAGTGCTCAGAGCCATTTGAACCATTTTAACGAAACAATGTTCCTTTAATAGAAAGCCAGATCCAGAATAAAAAGAACATAATATATTTTGTTTTGTTGAAAATTAATGATCCAAAGAAACTCACAGCACAGCATCCCGAAAAAGTATACAGGGCTCTTTTCGTAGCAACATATTTTATCTCATATATAAGTTGTTGCGCGAGCAGTAACAAAGCAGAGCGCCAGCGAAATGAGGAATGACTGGTGTGTGTTGCTCTGGTGGCAAAATCTCACATCCTGTATTTTGTGAGCCACAGAAACCCCTAAGAGCTCTACTTCAGCAAGAATGTAATGAATCGAGGCATTTTTAAATGAAATTAGCAAATATAATCCATGTTTTCAGACTCGACATACAGAATAATAATAGAAATACGTTCATTGCGTACCTACATAATGGCACTACACACACACATATATATATATATATATATATATATATATATATATATATATATGTCTCTACACGACTATATGCACGGGCATGTCGTAAAATTACTAGCTAACTTACCATCACTCATCATTAAAAAAGTACTGATATGCTAGCGAAGCAGCGGGTAACAGCTAGTATGGAAATGTGGAATCTATTTGTGATCCCCTTTCAGTAGCACCCATTACTTCGTGGGAATAAAGAGATAGTTGTGTTTCACAGGAACGATGTTTTCTGAATTCGTGGTAACTGTGTCAGTAGAACGTTTAACTTCGAGATAATTCACGACGTTCGAACACACTGTCATACTGCAAATCGAATGTCAGTGAAGGAATCACTGTCGTTCTCGTCTGAAAATTTTGCAGTACCGGCAAACATGCACAGGCGTGAATCCCAAGGGAGGAACGGATTGTCTCCTAGCAAACCGGCTGGAAGAGGGCCATGTGGTGGTCTTTCCCAGAAGCCGTGCGTCATAACTCTTCCCCCGCACGCACCCTCGCACAGTCACAGGCCCTGCCGGCAGCCGTCTTTTATTTAGTTATCCCAGGGGCGGTCGCCGTCCGCCGACGCTATAAATAGTCTCTGGGGAGACTGGCGGAGGGAAAAGCAATAGCGTGGCGGGACAAGAGAATCGCGTCAGAATTGATTCGCTGCTTCAGAGCGCAACACGTGGGCGATAAGTTTTTTGTTGAGTGTGACATCACGTGACAAAGCTCGGGAAGCGACTCACCTGCCTCCTTCGGACTTTTCTGTTTTTCCATGGCGTACAGGTACCTTCTTTTTTCTCCTTCATGTTACCGAGAGAGGCAGAGCAGTGGATAGCACACTGGACTTGCACTCAGAAGGGTCGCAATTCAAACCCCCCTCCGGACATCAGGATTTTTTTCCGTGCTCTCCCTCGATTCCTTAAAGCAGTGGCTCTCCCGAGAAAATATGGACGATTTCATTCCCCATCAGTCTCCAACCCGAGGTAGTGCTCTGCCTCTGGCATTGAAGAGACCTTAAAAACTTATGTATCTTCAAAAGTAGCTTGTCTTTTGTTGCAGAAGACAGCACCATCTATCATCTGGCACAGTCTATTGTAGTGACTGATACCAAATGTAGTGGATGGGTGCCAGGAAGTTCCGTATTAAAACTCGTCCGAGCTTTTCAAATGATTTATTCGTTTGCACTACAGAGCTTCATTCACCTCGGTCTGTGTCACAGGCCCCGCATTGCTGAGTAAGTACCCCTAGCGGTCTGTGCAACGCCACGCTGTGTCGTGCCGGCCTTGTTCACCAGCTGTAGAGTTCTGATGACGTCAGGATGGCTGCGCCACCAGCCGACTCAGCGGCCACTGTCCCCGTTGACTCCGCGCTTCGCCGCCGGGAGCCGTAGGCCGGCCCCACTGCTGCTTCTTCCTCGGCTGGCATACCTGGGAATGCGGCGGCCCCCGTTCCGGCGTCCGAACCTGCGGCCCTCGCCTTGTAAGTCTCCGGCGTGTGTCGGGAGACGAGACGACTGTCCGCGGTAGCGACCCGAAGAGTGGCCCGCCCTGGCTGGCTGCGGACCCCACGTCGGCCTCAGAGTGTCGAACCAACGACCTGCCATGGACAGGGAAGCTGTCGCCCGATCTGTTGCTGCGTGTAGCCTGCCAGTGTGACGCGCTCTGGACTCCAGGAGAGCTGCCACACTTGAATGACTCTCGTTAGAAAACAACACCTATTTATACTCAGCTGCGCGCTTCTGTTTCGCTAACGCATTGCTCCGAGTCACGTATGCCCCACACCTCGGTTGCGCCAGTGGGCCCCTTCCACCTATAGCTTGCAACATGCGAACCGCTGCGCTTACTCTTTTCAGTCGTGCGATGGCCCCTGGGCCATCCATTCCATTCGCAACTGCTGGTCAGCGTAACTTACTGCACCTGGCTGTAACTTGTGCGCTCCGAAATATTGCGCCAGATCTAACTTCCCTATCTTAAACTGTGATGCCGGCACACTATGCACACCTCCTACGAAGGCATCGACACGATTACCGGCCATGTCACTCCCAGCTTTGTTCGTTCATAATATACAGAACGCAGTAGAATTCATCTTGACACCGCATTTCTTGCCTTCCAGAGAGTGTTCGATACGATTCCACAAAGCTGTCTGGTATATAAAGTACGTGCATACAGGTATGCGATTGGATTGGAGACTTATTAACACGTAGGTCTCAGGATTTCGTCCTAAACCGTTGAGGCATCATCGAAAGCAGAAGTAGCGTCCAAAGGTCCACAGGCCACTGTGACAGGGCCGCTCTTGTACTTGATGTATATGGATGTTTACAAACAACTTTCACATATTCCTACAGGAGGTAGTGTTGCTCGAATCTAGAAGGAAAGTTGCTATACCGATATTCCTGGAAATAGCTGTCAGTTGAGATATGGGCCAATCTATCCTCTCATTCCCATCATGTTACGTAGAAGCAGACACTGTAGGCGTTCCCACCCGCAGTGACGTATGGGAGGCACTCCTGAAGACAATGCCTCCCCTTTCTGAATAGTAGCGCCGTTACGCTGACGTCAATATACTATAGTGCGAGGCCAACGAGAAAGACTCGTTGGCCTCGACTGTAGTGCAAAGTGCTGCATGTGGTTATCACGCATCCCGACAGCTCCTTCAATCATTATTCACTGTGAAACACACACTCTCACCGGTAATTCATCACACAAAAATATGTGATACACAGCACCTGTTAATCAGTTTGGTAAAGTCTAGGACTAATTAGTCTGTCACCGATAGTTCCTTCCCATGCATTGATAATGAAGCGATCCTGATACCTCACCCCCATAGCTTACAACCTTTAAAACACGTTGCACAAGGCGCGACTTCTCGATGTTTATGAAAAATCAAACAATATACATATAATGCTGAAAGGAAAGGATCACTCTCCATGCAAACCAATTGTTGCGGAACCACCGCTACTGTCATGCAGCTTAAATTTTTTGTGTATCGTTTATTTCTCAGACGCAGTTCAACATTTTACAGTAGATCGCAGACGACAAACCAGAAAGAAACAAAGTTAACTAATTCATGTGTAAAAGGATAACATTATACAGGGTGTTACAAAAAGCTACGGCCAAACTTTCAGGAAACATTCCTCACACACAAAGAAAGAAAATATGTTATGTGGACATGTGTCCGGAAACGCTTACTTTCCATGTTAGAGCTCATTTTATTACTTCTCTTCAAATCACATTAATCATGGAATGGAAACACACAGCAACAGAACGTACCAGCGTGACTTCGAACACTTTGTTACAGGAAATGTTCAAAATGTTCTCCGTTAGCGAGGATACATGCATCCACCCTCCGTCGCATGGAATCCCTGATGCGCTGATGCAGCCCTGGCGAACAGCGTATTGTATCACAGCCGTCCACAATACGAGCACGAAGAGTCTCTACATTTGGTACCGGGGTTGCGTAGACAAGCGCTTTCAAATGCCCCCATAAATGAAAGTCAAGAGGGTTGAGATCAGGAGAGCGTGGAGGCCATGGACTTGGTCCGCCCCTACCAATCCATCGGTCACCGAATCTGTTGTTGAGAAGCGTACGAACACTTCGACTGAAATATGCAGGAGCTCCATCGTGCATGAACCACATGTTGTGTCATGCTTGTAAAGGCACATGTTCTAGCAGCACAGGTAGAGTATCCCGTATGAATTCATGATAACGTGCTCCATTGAGCGTAGGTGGAAGAACATGGGGCCCAATCAAGACAACGCCAACAATGCCTGCCCAAACGTTCACAGAAAATCTGTGTTAATGACGTGATTGCATAATTGCGTGCGGATTCTCGTCAGCCCACACATGTTGATTAAGAAAATTTACAATTTGATCACATTGGAATGAAGCCTCATCCGTAAAGAGAACATTTGCACTGAAAAGAGGATTGACACATTGTTGGATGAACCATTCGCAGAAGTGTACCCGTGGAGGCCAATCAGCTGCTGATAGTGCCTGCACACGCTGTACATGGTACGGAAACAACTGGTTCTCCCGTAGCACTCTCCATACGTGGTCAGCGTTACCTTGTACAGCAGCAACTTCTCTGACGCTGACATTAGGGTTATCGTCAACTGCAAGAAGAATTGCCTCGTCCGTTGCAGGTGTCCTCGTCGTTCTGCGTCTTCCCTAGTCGCGAGTCATAGGCTGGAATGTTCCGTGCTCCCTAAGACGCCGATCAATTGCTTCGAACGTCTTCCTGTCGGGACATCTTCGTTCTGGAAATCTGTCTCGATACAAACGTACCGCGCCATGGCTATTACCCCGTGCTAATTCGTACATCAAATGGGCATCTGCCAACTCCGCATTTGTAGACATTGCACTGACTGCAAAACCACGTTCGTGATGAACACTAACCTGTTGATGCTACGTACTGATGTGCTTGATGCTGTAGAGCAATGCGTCGCATGTCAACACAAGCACCGAAGTCAACATTACCTTCCTTCAATTGGGCCAACTGGCGGTGAGTCGAGGAAGTACAGTACAAACTGACGAAACTAAAATGAGCTCTAACATGGAAATTAAGCGTTTCGGACACATGTCCACATAACATCTTTTCTTTATTTGTGTGTGAGGAACGTTTCCTGAAAGTTTGGCCGTTCCTTGTAACACCCTGTATAGGTTTCGTGGAGTTGCTTCATCTAGACAACGGGTTCCCAAACTTTTCCTCTGACAGTACATTTGAGAATCCTGGTACCCTGGTGGAACACCTTATTTATTTTGAACGTAAATATTTTTTTAGTGAGAAGAGATTGTTTTATTCAGTGATTAATACAATTTTAAATCACAACCAATAACACAGAAATCACAATAAAATAAAAGAATCAGTAGCATCGCCAAAATGTCGAAAAAAGCCCTGTGTTATTAATGGATTTTCGCGGAATGCCTACTCACTTCCCGCGGAACACAGTTTGGGAAATCCTGATCTAGACAAAGCACATTAATTGCAAAACACATGGAAATTTCGGCAATGGACCAAGATAAAGGAGATGGTAGCTGTGGAAACCTCTGGGCATGGCCGGAAGAGAGTTTGGCTAATGCAGTCCAGTGACTGTAGCTCACGCACTGAGGTGATGAAAGTCATAGGATAGCAACATGAGCTGGCCGCAGTGGTCCAGCGGTTCTAGGCGCTCCAGTTCGGAACCGCGCGACTGCTACGGTCGCAGATTAGAATCCTGCCTCGGGCATGGGTGTGTGTGATGTCCTTGGTTAGTTAGGTTTAAGTAGTTCTAAGTTCTAGGGGACTGATGACCACAGATGTTAAGTCCCATAGCGCTCAGAGCCAAGCAATATGAACATAAACAGATCGTGGTAGTATCGTGTACAGAACGTTTAAAAGGGCAGAGCATTGGTGGAGCTGTCATTTGTACCAGCTGAGCTATGAGAAAAGTTTTCCTACATTATAATGGCCGCACGACGCGAATTAACAGACTTTGAACGCGGAATGGTAGGTGGACATGCGGGACATTCTATTCCGGAAATCGTTATGGAACTCAGTATTCCGAGATCCACAGCGTCAAGCATTACCTCTTTTCACGGACAACGCACAGTAGCCGAAGGCCTTCACTTAGAGCTGCGGCGGTTGCGTAGAGGTGTCAGTGTTAACACACAAGCGATACTGCGTGAAATAACAGCAGAAATCAGTGTGGGAAGGACGATGAACGTATCCCCTAGGATACTGCGGTGAAAGTTTGCGTTAACGGGCTATGGCAGCAACCGACAGATGTGACTGCCTTTGCTAAAAGCACGACATCCCGTGTAGCGCCTCTCCTGGGCTCCTGACCATATCGGTTGGACCCTAGACGTCTGGAAAACTGTGACCTGGTCAGATGAGTCCGGTTTTCAGTTGGTGAGAGCTGGTGGAAGGGTTTAAGTGTGGCGCAGACCCCACGAAGTCATGGACCCAGGTTGTCAACAAGGCAACGTGCAAGCTGGCAGTGGTTCCATAATTGTGTGGACTGTGTTTACACGGAGTGAACTGGGTCCTCTGGTCCAACTGAAACGATCATTGACTGGAAATGGTTATGTTCGGCTACTTGGACACCAATTGCAGCCATTCGTGGACTTCACGTTCTCAAATAACGATGGAATTTTTATGCATGGCAATGCGCCATGGCATGGGGCCACAGTTGTCCGCTGTTGGTTTGAGGAACATTCTGGACAATTCAGGCGAATGGTTTGGGCACCCCGATCACCCGACGTGAATCCCATCGAACATTTATGAAACATAAATGCACAAAATCTTGCACTGGCAACACTTTCGCAGTTATGAACGGCTATAGAGACAACATGGCACAATATTTCTGCAGGGAACTTTCATCGACTTGTTGAGTCCATGCCACGAAGAGATGCTGTACTACGCCTGGTAAAAGGAGGTCCGACACGATGTTAGGAAGTATCCCATGACTTTTGTGATCTCAGTGTATTTTCTTGTACGTGAACAACGTATATTGTCAACAAAATCTAGAAGTCTCTAGCACTCAAGTTTGATCCCATGCATGTGCTCTGGTGCCTGATATTCCGGCTGTTTCGAAACCTCTTTTCTGTTAAAAAAAATTATCGTTAAATTGACTAAACCGTTGTAAATAAAACAAGAAAGGAATAGTCATTATACGTTCTGTAGGCAAGGTTTCTGTTCGGGTTGAGACGTCACTCTGCAAAAAACTCCTAGCGGATATGGTCTTTGGCTCTATGTGAATATTTTGCATACAACCCAATTTTGTACAATGAAGAGACAGCTTCAGTTACTTGTTATGAACTGAGGAGAGACTTGCAGATCAGCAACTTTTAATATAAATATTCACAGCTGATTCTAAATGTAATTGCAATACGCGTAACTAGAGAAGTAGTTCCGATATCGTGTGACTACGCGACGGATGATCATCCCTTGGAATAAGTCGTACCGTTAACTATCTAGGAATATCTGTCAGGATGTTGGTGAATCTTCCGGGTTGGATGATCGTCGTCCATGAAGCCATTTCGTTCTTAGCTGTTCATTTAGAGTTACGCTGTACGTCTTCAGAGATGTTCCTCACTGTACAAGGTAATTCACTTATGTAAACCTGAAAACTTGCCACCCGCTAATTACAGAAGAGTCACTATTAGGATCGAACATGCCGTACAAGTATCTGGAGCTAACAATGAGTAGAGAGATGATATGGAACAGTATAATCATTACTTGTTGATAGGGCCTAGTTCCAGTTTTACATTCATTACAACAAAGAAAAAATCCTTACACATAAATACGTAAGTTAATGTTCAAAGGAATTTACTCCTACGAATCCGTGACCAATCACCAAGGCTTCAGTCTTTTCATGTAGCGTCAATAGGATGTAAGTCCAGTGCTTAAGTTATTTTAGCGCTGAACTCTGTGTGTGAGCCGGCTGCGGTGGCCGAGCTGTTCTAGGCGCTCCAGTCCGGAACCGCGCGACTGCTAGGGTCGCAATTTGGAATCCTGCCTCGGGCATGGATGTGTGTGATGTCCTTAGGTTAGTTAGGTTTAAGTAGTTCTAAGTTCTAGGGGACTGATGACCTTAGATATTAAGTCCCATAGCGCTCAGAGCCTTTTGAACCATCTGTGTGTGGGCAGAGCGAAAGCGATTACGTATGGAGATAATAAACTAATATTTGACCACAAAGATAATAGAGAGGAAGCTGCGATTGTCTTGTTTTTTTATTATTTATGATTATTTGTGTTTTGAGATAGCTGACATAAGCAACAAATAAGATAAAAAGAGGAAGGATGTGAGGAATGACATCTGACATTCAAGAAACATAATAAAACAAGCTCGTGTATCAAGAGAACTATACATCAACAATTGGAAGAAACAAATTTCTGCAAGGAAAATTTGAAACGAATGCAAAACTTTCTTTTACACTTACCTAAGTGTAAAAGAAAATAATATGAAAAAGCATTATTTGGATATCAGACATGTGGAGAACGAAATAATATTAATCAGTAGTAACGTAATGAAGGTTAATGTAGCATTTATGATATTTCTTTCAGTTACACACTGCAGTGCTTCTTAAAGCTTAACGAAGAAAATCAGTTGGATATCTTAGCCTATCTTAACAATGAGTCTGTAAGCAACGACACCCCAGATTTACATATTCATTGCTTAATAGAAATAAACCCTGTCAGTCGTTAAAGAAGGAGAAAAGCTGATAGCGATAAGGAACATGGTGCTAGCTTCACCTACCATGCACTGCACTATGGTGAAAAATTGGAAGTTTGTCAGAAGATTTTCGTAAGTTCACATGGAATTTCAGAAAAATGTGTGAAGAGTTTGAAGGTCCTTCTACAGCAAGGAAAATCACTAAAGGGCCACCGTGGCAGGCACCAAAACCGGAATGCATTAGCAGGAGCAGGAGCAACAAAACAAAACGAGTTATAGAACCATATTTCATCATATACAATGCCAGAGAGTCGTCATTAAGGAAGAACATGCCAGTACCTTCACGCTCGACTAACAATCAAAGCTATTTCCGACATGTTCAAAGAAAAACATTCAGAGATCAGTGTGAAGTATCATTATTATAGGCAGTATTTTCAGGAACACTTTGAACTCCGTTTAGTCGAAAGTGATTACACATGGATATAATAAACAAACATTTGACCACAAAGATAATAGAGAGGAAGCTGCGATTCTCTTGTTTTTTATTATTCATGACTATTTCAGTGTTCTTGAGGTTAACAGTTGTATAGTTTGTGAGCAACAGAAGCTAAAACTTGTAAATCCTTACCTTAATGATGGTTCAAAAGGAGTGGCTTCGGCCGAACTCTTAATAATGAAGACGGCAATCTAGACGAGTCCGAGCGGAAGTATTATGACAACACTAACGTACATGTCAAAATCTGCCTTTGCCACATATTCCTGTACAAACAGAGTTCCATTTACGCCAGTTCTGTGTGAATGTATTTTACATATTGATCTGAAAACCAAAACATCTCATTTTTCTTTAGACCATGAAGGTATTCCAGGAGCAAATGATGTTTCTTTCTTTGTGATGAATTGCATATGCATTGTTAAATGGATTTACGTCCACACACTTTAAACACTTTAAAATGAATCTAAATTGCTTCTGAAAAGGAAAGTGTTGTAATAAGCATGTCCCTGAATAACAGTAGCAGCAGTTAGAGTAATCTGAAATCAAACAATTGAACCAGATCGAAAACCATTTGTTTTAGTTTTCTCAAAAGCAGAGTCAATGGACGAAAGCCCTTTTAACAAATCATGATTCATTATCATAAAGACTAAGTTGTAGGTAAAACCAATAGTAGATTACGACTCGTTGGTACGTTACTGGGGAATTGCAGTTTGTCAACAAAATATATTGATTACAGAATATCTGTAGATCTCATAGTAGAATACTTCTGTACGGTTTTAGATTAGGGTTGATAGATCGAAAACAGAAAATTCGGACTCGGCTTTATATTTTGCCCTAAATCCAGACTATCTGTGTTATATAGAAAGTCATTTGTGTATTTTCAGTCGTTTATCAATAAATAGTTACAGTCAGTTTTATGCGAGATCAATCTTAAACCTACTTAAACTAAAAAAAAGTCAGTAGACAGTCTAGCAATTTGGAAACAATGACAACGATTAAGTGATCAGTCATTTCTCTTGCTGCCTCGTTCCTACTGCTCTTTCTCCTGGACTGTCGTCGTTTGATACACTCCAAGGTAAATCTGCAACAAAGCACAAGATCCTAGACGTTTCACAGCAAACAACGAATGTGTATCTGTAATATTTATGGTTTTCTTAACTACAAGTAGAAATTAATGGACACCCTGTAAAGGCGTACAAAATGTAACTGTTACTTTTGCAGCCCTCCGTGTTACACTAACGAGAGACGTCTACCTTATACAAAGAAGGATGCTGAAATAGTCACAGATTTTACGGGTCGAGACAGCTTACCAGGAATTAGAAAAACTTTAACAGGCAGGCACTCGAAGAAAGAGGTCGGACATTCAAAACCTCAATAACAGTCTTTCAAGGCAGAAAACGTTATTATTTTTCAGTTCGTTACTTATCTGTCCCGTATAGATAATGCAACAAAATAAAAGAACTAACAGTTCGTACAGAGATATGTAAGTCTTTTTTCCGTGTACGCAGGTTTATATAAAACTTCTATGCTGCGATGAAGGCGACTTATTCACGTCCGAAATAAGTTAAACAAAGCAACTTCCTACCTGAAACTAGTATCCTACCTGAGCAACAATAACTTTAGTGAAGCACAGTTTGGATTTCAGAACAGTTGCTCAAATGAGAATTCTATTTAAAAACAAAGTAGCGATATTTTGCTTTTTTGTGGTGATACTTTGTGTGGCATGTCAAGGCATTTGACTTCGTAAATCTCCTAGATAAACTGACGTTTTATGAAACTAATGGTATAGCCAACCAATGGATAATGTAATAGCTAACAAAACAATGCAGAAACTTAGATTTAATGATTCAGTCAGTGAAACCAAGGGAGATTTTTAAGAAAGGTGAGAAATTACTTACGGGAATCCATAACGCTCAATATTAGGTCCACTATTGTTTCTTATACATCGAGTGGACTTCAAAAGTTATGTTACACAGTATTATGGCAGATCAAGTAAAGTTATTAAATGCTGTATTACATTTCGAAGAGAGAGAGATAAATGACACTATTTTTCAATATAGTCACAACGGTCGGAATATCTACCAGATGTTAGAACACACCCAATGGCCATAGAGCCATTCTAGAAACACTATGTGGCAGTCCTCATCATTGTAAAATCTGTTCCCCCAAGATGCTCTGTTAGCAGGCTGATAATATGGAAATCGCTTGGTGCAAGACATTGTTTTTCCGATCAGAATCATCCACGTCTGTGCGGCCTCGATAAAATCGTTGGCAGAATTTCAAGTCGAGAAATTCATAATTGCTTATTTGTTGTAGTTGCCGTTGTATGCAAGACTGAACTGGTTCGAGGAAACTTCTTCTGTACCTCACACTTGAGAATGCTGGAATTTGCTTACGTAATGGGTAGGTTTCCTGATCAGCCGGGTTTATTCTCTCTACTTTGGCATGTACTTCACGACGAATATCTGTTGACGCTATGCCTGAGACCTCGTAGAGATTTGCAGGTGTCTAGGTTTCAAACAACCTGTAAAAAACCTACACGTTGCGTTTGGCGCCTTATCAATTATGTTTGCGTGGGTAGATTGTACCAGACAGGGCACACATACCACTGAAAAACTGTAAAATGTAGTTAAGTACTGTCATTCAGGGCTAGTGGTCTAGAGCCTCATATGGCCCTAGTGATTTTGTGAAGGATCAATTTTTCTGGCTGCCACTTCCATTCTTGTACTCTTACAGTGCTACTTGTTCGTGTGAGTACGATGCAGAGTGGCTCCCAGCTATTTTGGAACGGGCATGTTTACTAATTGTGTTCCTTGCCGTGTGATGCAAAGTTTTCGACATACCTGATTGTGCTCAAGATCGAACACATCAGCTGGGTTTCAGATGGGTTTGGACAAAGTTAATTGTCAGAGTAATAGACACTCAACTCTCGAAATTCATCTGACAGATGAGCTTCGACATATTCAAAAGATTTCCCTTAACTTTCTAATGACAAATGGTCGTCAGAAAGGAAATTCATTGTGTTCGCCGGAAGGTTCAAATGGCTCTGAGCACTATGGGACTCAACTGCTGAGGTCATTAGTCCCCTAGAACTTAGAACTAGTTAAACCTAACCAACCTAAGGACATCACAAACATCCATGCCCGAGGCAGGATTCGAACCCGGACCGTAGCGGTCTCGCGGTTCCAGACTGCAGCGCCTTTAACCGCACGGCCACTTCGGCCGGCTTCGCCGGAAGGGGATGTTCATTAATGCAGATATTCAATAACATTGCTTAAAGGACATTCCTTGTGGTACGCCATTTCTTCAACATCTCCATCAGCTATGCTGACCCTGGAGGTCCACATAAAATCTCCTGTTTTAGAGTAAACTTTGAATAAGTTCGGTGAAAGCGTAACCTCTCGTCATCCCGTGGATCTTCCATGACAAATTACGGTAACTGACAGTGTCATAAGCAGCCGTCAGCTCTGTGAAAGCACATTCGGATTGTCAAGGAAGAGAAGAGCTGTGAGATAAATGAATTACTTTTACGCGCACGTGAATAAATTCGCAAACAAGAGGGAATCTTGTCTTTCAGCGTGTTGCGATTTTTTTCACATTAGCTGCGTCTCTTATAATGGAGACGAATTCTGAAGACTGTCTCATTTTTTCTCGGTTATCTTTGTCCAACAAAATCACATATCCCCAATATTGTTCGTCACCGGGAGAAAGACTATATGAAGTTGTAAAGATAAGCTGACCATCAACCTAGAGCTGTGTTTACAGAGCCGTACAGCAGATACGATAACGTTGACGTATCAGCCCTGTAACATAAATTGCCTCTTATCTGGCAGCCCGAGGAGTTTACCTACCGACTGACGCTTTTCACACGCACACAGTCCAGATAGCTGTATATGGTGTAAAGAGAACTGAATCCAAGAATCATTCCATGAGTACTACCGAGTTTACTTCATTCGCTCTGATGCTAACTGAGAGATGTGATTCTGGTGTATTGGGACATAGTACCCTATATTCGATATATTTTTATTTTATACGCTACTACCTTTTACCTGTATATGCATAAATCACATAAATAGAATGTAACAGATGTAAGTACAGATATTTTTATATGTGGTACCTTAATATGTACACACATCAGTGTGTTGGTGTTTCTTATTTGCGTGGAACCGTCTTCCCACAAACACGTCCCAATCTTTACGACCTGATGTTCTCTGCAAACTCTTATTGCACTACAAAGTGAACTACACCATCGGTATTGACTAATCGTTTTGCATCTATGCATCCACACTTCAACAACGGACCTGCTGCTCAGGTACTTCCTCTGTTCATTGACAAGCCTCAATTCCGCGTACAACTGATGTAAAATGAAAGTTACAAGTAACAACGTCACCTTTACGGATTTTTTTAAGAGTTGAACCCCTCATGTACAGAACAATTTCAAACGCTTGAAGTTTGTTGGAAGCCCCTAATTTCTGACATTATCAAACTGTGGATGAGTGTAGTGAGGGTAAACTGCTCTCTGTTAGAAGAAAAGCCATTTTTCTCGCATGTCAATGTTTATGACGCCGTATCTCCAGAACTATAAATTGTACAATGACATAATTTTGCAGGTAAATTCAGTGGCATATGTGGACACTGACCATAAAATGTGTTGCGAATAGAGCTAGTAGTAAACAAGAGACGAATGAAACCGTCATGCCTTATGTTGAAGTTTTAATACATGACAGCGAAAATGTAGTAAGTGAATAACTTATTTCCTTTTTTGGGGAATGGAGTGTTTGTCAACGAGAAAAAGTTTCTAAAAGGTTAGAAATTTTTTGTGGAGTTTCTTCTGGAAGTTGCTAAGTGCTATCATTCTCAAATACTTGAATAATGTACTCTCGGTAATTTGCGCAGCATGAGCTTCAGTGCTTCAAGGCAAATACACAATTCCTAAATTTAATACTTGCGTTATTGAGTCGAACATTTAATGTAAGATTATACCTCTTAATGAATAGACTATGACAGAATGTTACATTTTTAAATTTGGTCAATAACTAAGAAATATTAAAAATCGATTTTTTTGCCCATGGGTGTCATTAGATAGGCAACTAGTATGCCTTGTCTGTGGAGAAAAACGTATAAGAATGTATTAATAATTTCCAGAGTAGTATTAAAGTTAGAAGCAGAACAGAAATCAACACTTATATTCGAGCCCTGACATAAATAATGTATCGAGATCCATATTTATGCTCCACGGTCCACCGAGTGGTGTTTGGCGGAGGGCGCTTGTTGCTCTTCCACCATTTTCCACCTTTCCCTCTCCATTCGCTAATAGCGTGCAGGGATAACGACCGTCATTGAGTCTCTGAACGAAATATAATTCCCCCATGTTTCCCACCACTGTAATTTCACGAGATGTATATGGCACGAAGTAAAGACGTTGGCTAACTCTTTTGAAGAGATGGAAGAGTGGAGAGAGGAATTACGGCTATAAAAATTGACAGATGACAATGTTAATGACGATATCAAATAACGGGTATGTTCATACAATGAGTACTAATTAAAAAGTCACGCTTCGCTTTGTTTTTTTTTTCTTTGTTCCCAGAGAACATCCTAGATCACTTGAGAACCTTCGGTAAAATTGTAACAATGAACATTAAAAAAATGTAAAAATGTTAAAGTTTCACACTAAAAACGACTCTCGTATGCTTAAAAATGCTCTTAAGTACTTTTAAATCTACTAAAGTATTCAAGAATACCCTTATTTCATGTGCTTGAGTCTTGTCTTTCACAAGCATCCACCGTTGTAATTCCAGTTAGCTCATTTCGTAATCTTGTTTGTTCGGCAGTTTATGTCTGACTGTCTCACTTGATCCTCTACTCTTATTTGATCTCGTTATTGGTCTGCTAAGTTTTCTCTCAATCTGTTCATTCTCTTCTGTTGTTAAGCTAAACGTACATCTCGCTCTTTATCAGTTTTAGCTCTTCACTGTTCTTTCTGTTTCCTTCTTTTCAATTCATTACTGGCCAATTTATATTGTTTTGTTACATTCTCACTCCCTTGATCCTTTGTACACTCGCCTCTCTCCATCGCCTATATGTACCCCTCAGAGCTGGAACGTATCCCCGTCACAACAGGGTAATGCTAGAACATTCTTCATAATTCTGGGAGGAACGTTCTGGGTGGTCTCGGACACTTCGGCACTCGACTCTTGACTGCTTTACCGACTTCCCATAAGAAGTCCATTCGTGAGATGCCTTATTTTGGCACCCATCCCTGCAGTTACATACCGAAATCTTCGTCACTTTTGGTGGTACCCTAACACATAACCCTCACTGGGCTGCGGGGATGGATTGCGAAGTGACAGCGGCAGGCAAGGACAAACCGAACTTACATTTATTATATATACAGATGTACTGATATACGTATGTGCGGAACTTCACTGACGAAAAAATCGCAGCTCCAAAAAATTATTATTGTAGAGTAACGAAATTTCGTGAATACATTTGTCTAGGTAATACATTTAAGTTATTAAAATTGCAAGATCATAGGTAATGTAAGCTCGAGATAAGCCATTGCAAATGTGAAATGCTGTTACAATAACAACCGGTGTAACCGCCAGACTGTTGAATGCAAGCATGAAAACGTACAGCATTTTATTGTTCAGTTGCCAGACGTCAGTTCGTGAGGTGAAATTCCATACCTGTTACAATTTGTCAGCCAGTATGCTGTTTGTGTATGACGCTGGAATTGTCGTCCGATGATGTCCCATATGTGAGTGGTTGGAGACCGATCTGGTGATCTCGCAGGTCAAGGCAACATGTCGACACTCCGAAGAGCATGTTGTGTTACAACAGCGGTATGTGGCCGACCGTTATCCTGTTAGAAAACACCTCCTGGAATACTTTTCAGGAATCACAGCATAACAGGTCGAATCACCAGACTGACGTACAAATTTGCAGTCAGGGTGCGTGTGATAACCATGAGAGTGCTCCTGTGCTCCTGTTGCACCCCAGACGCTAACTGCAGGTCTAGGTCCAGTATGTTTAGCACGCAGACAGACTAGTTGCAGCCCACAAATGGCCGCCTCCTAACCAATGTACGACCATCACTGGCACCGAGGCAGAACCAGCTTTTATCAGAAAACAGAGCAGACCTCAGCCCTGCCCTCCAATGAGCTATCGATTGATATCACCGAAGTCGCAAATGACGGTGCTTTGGCGACAGTGGAATACACGTTAAATGGCGTCTGTCTCGGAACTGTCCTTCAAGTAACCGATTTTTAACGGTTCGTTGTGCCGCTGTGATACCAATTTCAACTCAAATTTCTGTTGCACATGCAGTACGATGCACCATAGCCATACCCCGGACACTTTGGTGTTCCCTCTCGGTAGTGCCACATGAAATTCCGGAGCTTGGTCTTCTTTCGACTGTACATTCTCGAGATCACAACTGTCAGCATTTACGTACAGTGGCTACATTCCTGCCAAGTTTTTCTGCAGTATCTCAGAAGGAACATCCAGGTTCTCATAGCCCTGTTGCACGACCTCGCTCCAACTCAGTGAGGTGTAGATAATAGCGTGTTTCTCGCCTTAAAAGCATTCTAGTCTAACATCAACTCACCACGTCCAATCTCAAAAATAACTAACGCCCACGATCGTTATAGCGTGTATATAAAGCAAACCTGATTTCCATTCTCATAGTGGTGCTACTAGCGCAATTCTTATGAGACTGGCGCTAAATCTGAGCAGGAATCATCTTTCAGATGCAGAAACATGCCTGATAAGATACGTTTATGAAGCACGACTCCTTTTTGGTGTTGCCCTTTTTTTCCGTTGGTATATATCGAAGGTATTCTGGAAGTCAAGAAACATTCTGAGCTCTTCTACATACTGTTTTCTGAATCTCGTAGAATAATGCAAGTTGGTCTTCACACGATCGGTCCTCGCCGGAATCGTGTTAATTTGTGTAAGGGACTTGTTCGACCTCGAGAAAAGTCTCCACAATACTTTACTTCCCCTAATTCAATATAAAGACGTCAGTGATATCGATGTATAGTTTTGACGACGTGTCCAGCGACCCATCTGATAGACCGAAACTAAGATGAACAATTGCTAGATGATCTGAAGCACCCCACATTAGCCTTATTATTGTGCGAAACGACCCGGAAACTCAAGTCTAGATCTCGTAGAAACGTAAACATCACTCAAGTATTAAGCCTCAGGCCTGTTCCGACTTCCCGACAGATGCCTACAAAGCAGTACGGGGAGCGGACTATCATCGTGGGACATTCGATCAGTAGGACGAACGAATCCATCGAGCCGTTGTTGCCAGGAGCTGAATCCTTATGGCGCCGTTGTTTCTTTATCGAAGCGGCTCTTCATTTGGTCTCACGTCCGCCCCTGATAGCTCAGTGGTCAGTGCGACGGAATGTCATACCTAACGGCGTGGGTTCGAGTCCCGAATGGTACGGAGATTTTCTCCTCTCAGGGACTGGGTGTTGTGTTGTCCTTATCATCAACATTTCATCCCCATCGACAAGCAAGTCGCCGAAGTGGCGTCAAATCAAAAGACTTGCACCAGGCGAACGGTCTACCCGACGGGAGGCCCTAGCCACACGGCATTTCCATTTCCATTTGGTCTCACGAGGCTGAGTGGACCCCGTCTCTGATCTTAGCTCTTTTTGTATATAAAAATCCCAGGATTGATGTATCGAAGCATAGACCTTTGGCTTTATAGTCGTGTAAGTTACAATTTTTTTTAAAGAAAAAAGTGATGGTCTTCGTAAAATGAAAATATTTCTTGGAATCGTAAATAACTGTACTTTCCCAAGATCACTATTTTTCTTTTAAAGAAGGGCCTCAGGGGGAGGGGGGGAAACAGGCAGTAGGAGAAAGATTAATCTTTATTATCCACAAAAGTGTAGTATGTCCTGTTAACCTATAACCTTACAATTGTCCTGGAGTGACCCTCTGCTGTCTGACCACGCAGCAGGGAAATAACAAGATGGTTCACCTCCGGCACCCGTTAACGATTCACAAGCGTAACTAAAAATGAAAATAAAAAACTAAAACAAAAATATGAAAGAAAAATAAAATAAGATAAACCTGCTGCTGCTGGCCTTTCATTTTTTTCCGTGTTCCCGGGTCGTTTACCCGCACTGTTTTCCTTAGCTGACCGCCTTACTTGGTTCGTTCCGCAAACGCATCTCATCGTTGCGCACCCGAATTCGGCTATGGAGTTGGTCGATACGTACTTCTTACTGATCAATATAAGGCGAGCACGGTTCTTCGCGGCCAGCTGACGACCGTGGGCTACGCTAGGGCGAGCAAACAAGGGACGGTTGAGAGAAAGCCGATTCCCATCCGAGCCCGGCGCCAGGCAAGGGGCAGTGACCCACGCAGGGGTGGCACGTTGCCCCGGCAACCGAGAATCCCGAGACCGCCACGGCCACGTCATCCACCGCCGCAGCAAGTCATTCCGCTTCCGCAACTTCCATAGGCACCGACTGCTCCCCTTGTGCATCATGCAGCAACTACACACGGCCATTAAAAGCAACGGTCTGACAAGGAAAATTCAATTATAACGTCTAAGATATACAAGGCTTAGTTCGCAGCGCTTCTTACAATTTGATTAACCCTCCAGTCTGTGTATTGCAGTTTACAGTGGTATAGCCTCTGTGGACTCATGAAACACGCACACACATCGCACACACTGATGTGCAAAACTTAAGGACGGAAACAAGTTCCGCATGATGTCCCACTGTCAAATAACACAGCTCGACGAAACTTGGACCATACATGGAAATAAATGTTGCAGTTTAGTACAGAACGCCCTGCCACAAGAGCTCCTTAGCAGCTTTGTGGCCTGTACGGAAGCGCGTTCCAGACCATGCATTGCCGTCCTTGGTTATCACGCACCCTATCAAGAACAAATTCCCACCCTATGTATTGTCCAGGAGACCATCATAAATCACGGTTACTTCACTTTAATTAGTTTCTTTGAATAAAAGTGCCATTTCCATTCGTTTCATTATGTATTTCTTTCAGTTATCTTCTGTAATGTAATGTACTGTACTGTAGCTGTTATTTTTATATATGCTCCAAGTTTCATCGAGCTTTGTTTTTTGGCAATAACACACTATGTGCACTTATCGTGAAGTGGTCCGAACTTCCATCTACATCTACATGGATACTCTGCAAATCACATTTAAGTGCCAGGCAGAGGGTTCATCGAACCACCTTCACAATTCTCTATTACTCTAATCGCGGAAAGAATGAACACCTATATCTTTCCGTACGAGCCCTGATTTCCCTTATTTTATCGTGGTCATCGTTCCGCCCTATGTAGATCGGTGTCAACAAAATATTTTCGCATTCGGAGGAGAAAGTTGATGATTGTAATTTCGTGAGAAGATTCCGTCGCAACGAAAAACGCCTTTCTTTTAATGATGTCCAGCCCAAATCCTGTATCATTTCTGTGACACTCTCTGTCCTATTTAGCGATAATACAAAACATGCTGCCTTTCTTTGAACTTTTTCGATGTACTTCGTCAGTCCTATCTGGTAAGGATGCCGCACCGCGCAGCAATATTCTAAAAGAGGACGGACAAGCGTAGTGTAGGCAGTCTCCTTAGTAGTCTGTTACATTTTCTAAGTGTACTGCCAATAAAATGCAGCCTTTGGTTAGCCTTCCCCACAACATTTTCTGTGTGTTGTTTCCAATTTAAGTTGTTCGTAATTGTAATACCTTGGTATTTAGTTGCATTTACGGCTTTTAGATTAGACTGATTTATCGTGTTAGCGGAGTTTAACGAGTTCCTTTTAACACTCATGTGGATGACCTCACGCTTTTAGTTATTTAGGGTCAAGTCCCGCTTTTCGCAGCATTCAGATATTTTTCGGAATCGTTTTGCAGTTTGTTTTGATCTTCTGATGACTTTATTAGTCGATAAAAGAGAGCGTCATCTGCAAACAACCGAAGACGGGTGCTCAGATTGTCTCGCAAATCGTTTATGTAGATAAGGAACAGCAAAGGGCCTATAACACTACCTTGGGGAACGCCTGAAATCACTTCTGTTTTACTCGATGACTTTCCGTCAATTACTACGAACTGTGACCTCTCTGACAGGAAATCGCAAATCCAGCCACATAACTGAGATTTTTTACATCCCAGTGGTACATTTCCGGACATGGGTTCCTTATGAATACTTCATCCACTAAGTTCCCTGTAGAACCCCTAAAAGTCTGGAATAAGAATTTTTGTACAACCTTTACGTATTCGTATTATCTGCGTAGTGTCCCTCTTGGATTCCATAGTGCGTTTAGATTCGTTTTCCTGATTTTCCATAGGACTCTCATTCTTTCTTCGTGGGCTATTTTCCTTTCATCCATCCTCTTGGTTCCCGGTTTTCTTAGAACGTCTTTCTCTGGATGTGCTACTCAAGAGCTTTCCTTTTGATAGGATAGATTCCTGTCTACGTCTTCTACTGCTTCTATCTGTACTGTCTCGGGGACCTTTCCTTTTTAAATTGTTGGAGCCATGGGATATTTTAATCTTCTGGTGTATGTCATAATCTTCTGATCTTTGTCATAATCTTGTATGTACGTTTCATTCTTTGAGATCTTTGAATTGGTCGGGTGGATAGATATGTTGGTATGGGCGCACGACAGCGAGGTCTTCAGCGCGAGCGCGGAAACAGTCGGAAACGAGCGTCGAGAAAATACACGAAACAGGAGTATAAAAAAGACCGGAAACCAAAAGTGACAAAATGTGGAAAACTATGTGGTGTACCTACACGGAAGCACGAAACGAAGTATCGCGCCAATATTAAAACATAAACTAAACAGGAAGAAAGTGGTAGAAGGAATTAAAGCACTGTAGCAGATGTACGTTGCTAGCTGATCACGAGGAAGGAAACAGGATGAGCCACCCTCTCTTCAACACAATGAAACCGCCAGCCTAAAAGTTTAGGCCCGAGTCCAGGCACATCTCAAAACTTTAAAGCTTTAGTCACACACGCGTCTCATCATCAGCAAAAATAGAAAGCAGATGTCGATATATGCTTCTGCCCTTGCATCACGGTATAAAATACATTCTGTCAAAATGTGGCGTACAGAGATGCGCACGCCACAAGCGTCACAAAACGGCAGATCTTCGCGTCGTAGTGAAAAGCCAGGTCTGAGAGGGCAGTGGCCAGTGCGAAGACGTGTAAGGGTCACTTCATCCTGTCTGAGCAACCGCCAGGAGGAAGGCCACGGCCGAATAGTCGACTTCATCAACCACAACTTATTGTCTGTTACTGCCAGCCATTCCTCATTCCACAACGGCATGGAACTTCCTACGGAGTGCAGAAACGACAGTCTGCAGGGGACACTGTGCCACACACTGTCCTCTGCAGGCCTCTTTGGCAGCCCGATCGGTCTGTTCATTTCACTGTATCCCCACATACCCTGGCACCCAGCAGAATGGCACCTGCTTACCCTGCCGTTGGAGCGAGTATAGTTGGTCATACATCAGCTGGGCCAACTTCTCAGCTGTGTACAGGTTTTGTAGCGATTGTAAGACAGTAAGGAAATCGGGGCAGATGAGAAACTGTTTGCCCTCAGTGCGACGCATGTGCTCCGGTGCCTCCAGGATCGCGTGGAGCTCCGCAGCGAAAACGGTGTACTCATCACCAAGGCGAATCCTTGTGACATGGTCGGGGAACATTAGAGAGCAGCGAAGGGAATTCCCTTGTTTGGAGGCATCAGTGTAAACTATTCTGAAACCGTGATGCACATCTAAAATGTTAAAAAAGAGAGCTGGAAATGTAAAATCTGGCGTACTGTCTTTCTTAAAATTGGTCAAGTCTAAAATAAGCCTGGGTCTCTGGAGGAGCCAAGCAGGAAATCTGCTCCAACCTTGACGTAAAACATTAAGGCCGACCGCACCCATCTCTTAAAGGCAGTCCTTTGCGCGAATCCCATTGGGCCTAGTTGCTCGTTGTCGGTTACCAAAAAGCCATTCCATTGGAGGTCGAGCAACGGTATGGCATGCATGTGTGTTTGGCGTGGACAGTATTTTGTCTGCCTCGCGCAAGGTCCACAAAATTTTAATCTTCGTTTCCTTACCTGCTTTACACGATTTCAGACTGTTTTCGTCCTCTGTGTCTCATGAAGTGAGAGTTTTCCCTGTGATCCTTCAGCTCCCTGTAGCATGTTTTGTAGGCTGCATTTTCTGTTGATAAAGTTTCACTGTCGTACATAGCTCCAGCTTTCATCACTGTGTTGTAATATATGAGCTTGCTACGTGCAAACCAACACTTTTCCTTATAAATGTCATGCGTTCTCCTTTACGATCTTTTGAGTATCTGTAATCGAACGCACTGTGCTTTATTTTCTCCCCTCGATGGTTATTCGCCAATTGGTAACTTTGTGACACAAAATAAAAGTTATCTACATGCATCAGCGTTTCTACAATATTATATTTTATTTAAGGGGAAAGTAGCTTTTTTATCTAAATGCTAAATTTTAACCTTTGCCCATGGTATATAATGTTTGAATAACTCCTGGGAATGTTACGGGGTAAACTCGTCAGTATCTATCCGGTTACAGTCGATGTTAATTATTCAAACATCAATCGACTTCAATCAAATAATTATGAAACGAAATTCCAAATCCACAGAACTTGCATACTTCAAAGAACACCTTTCAGAATTCTACAGTATTAGATCATGTATCAACCCAACCTTCAGCTAAAATAACATTAGTGAAAATGAATTTAACTGGTGATTGATCACGCAGATAATTCTCTCTTGAAATGAAACAGCTTCAGGGTGAAGTTGTAATATTTTCTAAGCTGTCGTGAGAACAAGATTGAACTTGCTTTCGCCGTCTGTAGACGCTTTCTCTTCCTTTACTGATAGGTAACTTACTAGCAAATGTCGGCTTGTGGCGCATTGATGATGCTTTTATTTGGGATATAATGGTGGGTGAAACTGACGGCATTTCTTTACAGCAGTAAATCTAATAATTGAATAATTCTACAAGCAGTGAATCTGACGCCATTCAACACTGGGTAACACTATATAGCAAAATATTTTTTATTAATTTTGCAAATGAACAATGCTGCACTTCTGGCGTTTCCAGATAAACGCGTAAGTCAAAAAATTAGTCACCCCCTTCTAATTTTGTTCGTAGTTCAGTCGCAGTAAATGCTTTCTTTCACCATGAAGCCTCCTCTCTGCCTCAGGACTTACAACTATCTAAAAAGAGGCCAGGGAACAAACGGCTTATATTTCGGATTTTGGTTAATAAAATTCCGCAGGCATTGAAAATTGTTTGATTTACTTTATATCACTTTTTTTTCCCCACACCGATTCACTGGTCACACGAAATTCAACAAAATTTCTCTATCATGTCTACAGTTTTAATGCTTATACCACCGTATCTTTAGAATTACATGTAGCGCCAGATGAAGCTTCTATACAACCACGTACGACTGATGGTGGACAAGAAAGCGAATGCGAGTCGACTTACAGACTTCTATACCTCCCTATTTCCTCTCTATCCATTCGTCCTTAGCCATTGTACACTTTCTGTCAGTCTCAGTTTTTGAACAAATGTATTGCCTTTTTATATTTTCTCCTTTCGTCAATTAAATTCAGTATCTCGTATGTTATCCAAGGGTTTCTAATCGAACCTTGTCATTTTGCCTATTTAATTCTTGATTGTCTTCACTACTTCATCTCTCTAAATTACCCAGTCGTCTTCTACTGTATTCATTTCCCCATTTTCAGTAAATCGTTGCCTAATGCTTCCTTTCAGTCTCACGAAAATGTCCGGTTCTTTTAGTTTATCCAGCTCCCATCTCCTCACATTCGCCTTTCTGCAATCTCTCTGGTTTAGTCTGCAGTTCATAACTAATAAAATATGGTCACAGGCCACATTTCCCTTGGAAATGACTTAAAATTTGAAATCTGCTTCCGAATTCTCGGTGTTACCATTACGTAACCTGTCTGAAATCTTCCGGTGTCTTCCGATCTTCTTTCATGATTCTTAAAGCAAGTGTTAGCCATGATTTAATTTTGTCCAGTGCATAATTCTACTATGCGACTTCACATTTCATTGTCGCCCCTCAGTCCATGTCCTCCCGCTACTTTCCTTGTCGTACTTTTCACATTATCGACTTCCTATGCCCCATCACTATGAAATTGTCATAGCTCTTAACTACATTAATAATTTCTATTAAATTTTCATAACCCTCTACTGTCTGAATAATTCTTTTTTTTTTTTTTTAATCTTTAGTTAGGTGAGCCATTGATCAGTCTCACGGAAACCGTTATGATGTGAAACGTATGAAGAACAATAAGAAATGCACACGAGTAAAGGGTTTAAAAAAAATTAAAATTGGTATTACCTACCCCATTCCCTTAAATGGCACAAAATGGATATATTAAACCTATAGATTTATTTATTCCTTTTCAAGAATTCGTCTACGGGATAGAAGGAGTTGTCAAAGAGGTATGATTTCAACTTATTTTTCAAACTATTACTGCTGTCTGTCAGACATTTTATTTCATCTGGTAATTTATATAAAAGTTTTACAGCAGCATATTTTACCCCTTTCTGTGCCTAAGACAGGTTAAGTAGAGGATAGTGTAAGTCTTTTTTTTCTTCTGGTATTATAACCATGAATGTCACTGTTGTTTTTAAACTGGTCCATGTTGTTGCGAACAAACTTCATCACTGAATAGATGTTCTGTGAGGTTGTTGTAAGAATTCCTAATCTTTTAAACAGATGCCTATAAGGTATGCGACACTGAGACCCACACATTATTTTAACCATTTTCTTTAGAGCAGTGAATACTTTTTGCCTAAGTATTGAGTTACCCCAAAATATACTCCTGGAAATGGAAAAAAGAACACATTGACACCGGTGTGTCAGACCCACCATACTTGCTCCGGACACTGCGAGAGGGCTGTACAAGCAATGATCACACGCACGGCACAGCTGACACACCAGGAACCGCGGTGTTGGCCGTCGAATGGCGCTAGCTGCGCAGCATTTGTGCACCGCCGCCGTCAGTGTCAGCCAGTTTGCCGTGGCATACGGAGCTCCATCGCAGTCTTTAACACTGGTAGCATGCCGCGACAGCGTGGACGTCAACCGTATGTGCAGTTGACGGACTTTGAGCGAGGGCGTTTAATGGGCATGCGGGAGGCCGGGTGGACGTCCCGCCGAATTGCTCAACACGTGGGGCGTGAGGTCTCCACAGTACATCGATGTTGTCGCCAGTGGTCGGCGGAAGGTGCACGTGCCCGTCGACCTGGGACCGGACCGCAGCGACGCACGGATGCACGCCAAGACCGTAGGATCCTACGCAGTGCCGTAGGGGACCGCACCGCCACTTCCCAGCAAATTAGGGACACTGTTGCTCCTGGGGTATCGGCGAGGACCATTCGCAACCGTCTCCATGAAGCTGGGCTACGGTCCCGCACACCGTTAGGCCGTCTTCCGCTCACGCCCCAACATCGCGCAGCCCGCCTCCAGTGGTGTCGCGACAGGCGTGAATGGAGGGACGAATGGAGACGTGTCGTCTTCAGCGATGAGAGTCGCTTCTGCCTTGGTGCCAATGATGGTCGTATGCGTGTTTGGCGCCGTGCAGGTGAGCGCCACAATCAGGACTGCATACGACCGAGGCACACAGGGCCAACACCCGGCATCATGGTGTGGGGAGCGATCTCCTACACTGGCCGTACACCACTGGTGATCGTCGAGGGGACACTGAATAGTGCACGGTACATCCAAACCGTCATCGAACCCATCGTTCTACCATTCCTAGACCGGCAAGGGAACTCGCTGTTCCAACAGGACAATGCACGTCCGCATGTATCCCGTGCCACCCAACGTGCTCTAGAAGGTGTAAGTCAACTACCCTGGCCAGCAAGATCTCCGGATCTGTCCCCCATTGAGCATGTTTGGGACTGGATGAAGCGTCGTCTCACGCGGTCTGCACGTCCAGCACGAACGCTGGTCCAACTGAGGCGTCAGGTGGAAATGGCATGGCAAGCCGTTCCACAGGACTACATCCAGCATCTCTACGATCGTCTCCATGGGAGAATAGCAGCCTGCATTGCTGCGAAAGGTGGATATACACTGTACTAGTGCCGACATTGTGGATGCTCTGTTGCCTGTGTCTATGTGCCTGTGGTTCTGTCAGTGTGATCATGTGATGTATCTGACCCCAGGAATGTGTCAATAAAGTTTCTCCTTCCTGGGACAATGAATTCACGGTGTTCTTATTTCAATTTCCAGGAGTGTATTATTCCGTATGACATCAGAGAGTGAAAGGATGCAAAGTATGTTAGCTTGCTAATTTCTATATCCTCAAAATTAGCTATTATTCTGATTACAAAAGTTGCTGAACCTAGTCGCGTTAGGAGATCCAATGTATGAATTTTCCAATTAAGATTCTCACCTATATGTACACCCAAAAACTTAGTATTCTCTACCCTGTCTACTGATTTCTGTTGATGTGTTACATTTATTGAAGGAATTGCACTCCTTACCATAGAAATAAAAAGGGAGGTCATTCGCATGTATCAAGAACAGAAGGAGACAGGAGACCCACGATTGAACCCTAAGGAGCAACTAATGTAATTTCAACCCAGTTAGATGAAGTGTGAAACTTCCTTAAATCACTTAATCCACATAAAGAAACTTTTTACTTCCTGTTCTGTACATATGACGTAAACCACTCATATGCTGTTCCATTTATACCATAGAATTGTAATTTCTGTAACATGACGTCATGGTTCACACAATCAAATACTTTGGATAAGTTACAGAAAATTCCTATTGGCGATATTTTACTATTAAAAGACTTTATTATGTGGGGAGTGAAATTGTGCATTGCTGTTTCAGTGGAACCACTCTTGAGTACGTTACTTTCTCGATGGTTTCTGAAAATGCTGTAAGCAAAGATACTGGCCGATAATTATTGACACCTGTGGTGCCCTTTTTTTGTAGAGAGACTTGACAATGGCATGTTTTAACCTGTCTGGGAAAATAGCTTGAGTTAGTGATGCATTAGAGATGTGACTCAGAAGATCAGATGCATCTGCTCCACGTTGTTTTAATATCTTGTTAGAGGCGTCATCTACTCCAACAGAACATTTATTTTTCAAAGATTTAATGATTTCCCTTATCTCACAAAAGATTGTTAGATGAAAATTAACTTGACAAGGATTCTCAAAACTGACTCTTCCATGTACTGCTTGGCTTTTTATTTCGAGATATTCCCACCAATTCTTTCACCTATACTTAAGAAATGGCTGTTTAATGCATTAGCTACTTTTCTACTGTTGGTTAGGATGGTATCATTCTCTTTAATAGTAATACTACCTATCCCAGTGGCTACTTTTCCTGGCTCTCTTCTAACAACATTCCATATTGATTTGATTTTATTGTCTGAGTTGTTAATTTCACCTCTAATATACATATTTTTTGATTTTCTGACTATATTTTTCAGTGTTTTACAATAATTTTTATAGTGTAAAATTACTTCTGGGTCTTCTTACTGTCTCATACAATTTTCTTTTTCTTTCTGAATACACTTAAACACCTGTAGTAATCCAAGGTTTCTTTTAAAACTGTTTAGAGTTACATTAAGCAATTTTTGGGGGCAGCAACGTTCAAAAAGGGATATAAATATACCAAGAAATATGTTGCATTTGTCATTAGCATTTGGCTCTTTATATGCATATTTCCAATTAATAATTTCTTAAACCTTGTCTGAAGTGCTCTGTAGATACCAGGTTGAGCAGCGTTACACTTTTACTTAATGGTTTCTGAACTGTACATCCTGTCAGGTTTTGTAAGTTAATCAGCTGTGCATCATGATCTGATAATCCATTTACCACAGAGAAAGCATGTGTTAGTTTTACATCCTCTTGCTGTACAAATACATTATCGATTCGAGCGCTACTGTCTTGAGCTATACGTGTAGGGAAGTTGATCACTGATTCTAAGATATATGTCATTAATAACTCTTCTAGTTTAATTTCATATCAGAATTGCTTAGAAAGTTTACACTGAAATCGCTACAGATTAATAACTTCTTCTTTTTATCTGACAGGGTCATAATAGGGAGTCACACTTCTTTATTAACAGCTCCCAGTCTCCTAATATAAACACTACATTATCTAGCTGAATTTCACATGTACAAACTTTAAAGTGCTGTCGACACTAAACCAATATCTTCCTCATCTTTGGAGCTACTCGGCATATAAACCTCTACTACCGCTGTGGGCGTTTAAAAATGGTTCAAATGGCTCTGAGCACTATGGGACTTAACATCTTAGGTCATCAGTCCCCTAGAACTTAGAACTACTTAAACCTAACCAACCTAAGGACATCACACACGTCCATGCCCGAGGCAGGATTCGAACCTGCGACCGTAGCAGTCCCGCGGTTCCGGACTGCAGCGCCCAGAACCGCACGACCACCGTGGCCGACTGTGGGCGTTTACTTTGTATCTTTCTTGCGTGCGATAATGCGTACATTACGCAGTTTTTCCGAATTTATATTTTCGCATTCATCATGACACCTCTTCTTGCAGTTCGTCAATTTGATTTTGTGTTTATAACGCTGCACAGTGGACCGGACTGGTGAAAACGTGGCCAGACATAAAAGCACATGTTCGCGGTTAAGATGTTTTGTTTAATAGGCCGGTTAGAATAATGTTGGTTCTATTGAATTCCGGCCTTAGAAGCGGCCAGCTGTTTCTTTCGTAGATTAAATTTCAGGTCCAACGTGGCTTCATTTGTGAGCCGCGTGCCGAGGTATGCGAGATGGAAAACTGCCTCGTCTTTTGGATGAAATATTTTTGTTCATCAAAAACAGATCGAAACTTTTCCTTAAATGGGGCCCATCCAGTAGTTATTTAATTAGTTACGGAAACTTACTTCATCATTTAATCATGAATTAAAAATTGTTTTTGCTAATAAACTTCTTACCGGAATGCAAAACAAAGAAACTGTAAAACGCGAGGGAAAAAGGACAATTTTTAGATTCCACGACAGTCCGCCTTATATTTCATTCCTTGAGTATATAGTATTGTCTTAGCGAATCAGTCTTACAATCGAGCTACTAGTCTTAACTCCGGCTTTGAGCCATTTTTAAGTGACAGCTGCAAAATGATGATATTTACACTGAGGTACGAATGTTGAAACTTCTAGTAAAGTACGAATAAAACACACATTCACCCACAATCATACAGTTGATATTTCTGTAACATTCCTGGCAAGCTATTATAAAATAAAAATGTAAATACGACAATTTTACCAATCGGTCAACTTTCGGAAAATGGACAGTAATCAACAAACAAGTTAATAAGACAATATTGCCTAAGGTTTGCCTGAAAGTCTCCTCGTGTGGGAAATTTGGAGGATATGTTGCGGAGACTTCTGGCAACAACCAATCCCTATATTTCTTCATTGCGGAAACCATCTCTGAGGAGAGTGAAAATTTTGTCGCCTGAAGCTTTTGCCCCCATGGTACCTGTTGCAGAGGATTAGGAGGAACAAGATGATGACGATGATGGAGAATATAAGAAAGAGGATATAAGCGTCGGAGAAGAAGAAGATGAAGAAGAGAATATAGATGATCAACAAGATGCACAAGAGAAACAAAATTAAGGTGGCTTATGAAACTTTCAATTTTTGTTACTAATGTATATTTTCTGTAATAAAGACAGTAACATAGGCTGATTTATAATAAATAAAATATATATATTCGCCGACAACATTTTTTTCCACTTCTCTCATTTTTTCCAAATTTTTTCCGCAATACTGGATCCACCATTTTGAATTTTTTTGGTTGGATAGAAAAATCATTTTGAGAAGGGGCAGAAACCACATTATACTCATTTTCGGCCATGTTTTGGCACATTTTTTAGTTTTGAACAGGTACTCAGTATTCTGGTCCACTGTGCGCTATGCTGGCATGATCAGATAGCTTGCAGTTGGTGCCACTGCACTTTTTCCCACTATATCTGACCTCAACATATATATATATATATATATATATATATATATATATATATATATATATATATATATGTGTGTGTGTGTGTGTGTGTGTGTGTGTGTGTGTCTGATGGGCTGCCTGGCCGACCGACGGTTAACCTAAGCAAAGTGGAAGGATGTATTGAGTAGCACGAGAGTATCATGAAATGATTCACATATTGTGAATGTGTACTACTGTCAACCACTTGCGTCAAACGAAAATTTGAGCCGTACCGGAACTGGAACCAGAATTTCCCGCTTGTCATGAGCGGTCGCCTTAACCACTTCGGCTATCCAAGCACGCCTCCAGTGGCGCTCCGAACCTCCACACGTCACAAAGTCACAATCCAGATGCTTGCATATTCGTGAAACTAAGCTTAAAAAAACAAATGTTACTTTTTATTCGTCATTTTAGCCCTACCAGGCGTGATTACATCATTAATGGCGGCAGTGTCTGTGTTTATGTAGTAACTTCATAAACACAGACAATGTCGTCATTAATGATATAGGATGAGCGTGTTTACAGTGGCGCAGCTTTTTTCATTTGTTAAATCGCTTCATGGCCCTGCGAGACGCCCCCTGACATTTTGCTTTGTGGACTGTGTTGGCGCAGATCGAGTGTTTGTCGACAGACTGAGCCAGTGATTAGGAGTTTCACGCTACCGTAGTGCCCTCCCCCCCCCCCCCCCCACCCCATCCCGCCAACCCCACCACACTACCTCCACCACAGTGACTGAAAGCAGGCGGTGTTCTGCGGAGCGACATTCCACAGCAGCCGCAGCAGGGGGCTTTGTTAGCGAGAGTAACATATCGCAGACAAGTACCAAGGGGAAGGAGTCTTGTCACAGTCAACAGCTTCCACGCGTAGGCCTATTCCAGCATGTGCACCAGTAAACTGGAGGAGCGAACTGCGTGTTTCATGCTCATGCAAGGGAAATAGTTACGAATATTCCCTCACGGCCATGACATGTCTTTGGCCTGTATCACAGGAAGTTTCTTGCGACAATGTTTCGCCTCTGCTTCATGCACGGAACGTTTAGACAGCACATGGACTCAATCATTCTTGTGCCAACGCGGCGTAGAGGAAACTACTTGTGGCGGTCAATAAGCAATGAAACACCTTTTTCCCTGAAAGCGGGTTGGTTTTATTCACGATTCCAGTACACCATATTATTCCCCACTCTTTTGGCTACAAAATCCCATTTTCAGCATTATCTCCGTTCAGTGTGACAGACTTCCGCCACCTCAATGGGAAGGCCTATGTGCCCGCATGGTACCATTCTATTGGTCGACGTGAGAGCCAACGTCTTGCTGCGTTAATAACGCACCTGTCATCCAAGTACTGCTTCCTGCAGAGTGTATCAGCCATTGGGCCAAACAGATGGAAGTCGGAATGAACAAGATCCGGGCTGTAGGGTAGATGAGGAAGAACACTCCAGTGAAGATTTGTGAGCTCCTGTTGGGTGTGCAGACTTCTGTGTGTTGCGTTGTCATGGGCAAGGAGAAGTTCGTTTGCATTCTTGTAGTGACAGACTGAGTGTAGCGCAATACACTTCAGAGTTGATTGTTGCACCATGAGGGAGGGCATCCAACAGAATAAATCCTTCAGAGTCCCAGAACACCGTAGCCGTGGCTTTACCTGCTAAGGATACGACTTTCAACTTTTTCTTCGGAGGGGTGTGTCCGCATGTCCCAGCACTGCAGGAGTCACAGCTGTGTGCGGGCAACCAGTACGCGGGAGATCGGATAGGTTTGCGAGACCTTGTTGCAGTGATGACACACGCCTCGCCCAACGAATCACCTTGCTTTTGTTCACTGCCTGGTGTCGGTAGACATTCTGGAAGTGCCCGTGAATATCTGATGTGTTCCGGTTTTTGTCCAAAAGAAAGAAACTCAGTGACAGCTCCTTGCTTGGAACGAACCCCCGTTATAAAAGCCATTTTGAAGGCTACGTATAGCGCCGATACCCGTGGGAACGTGATTAAACTAAAGGCGCTGATGTAAAAATATTTCACAATGGCCCACAAAAAATTCTGCATTTTTTTCGAACGAAACTGGGCGAGAAAGAAAAATGTGATGCAGTACTTATTGAACGCCCCTCGTAAAATCATTATGATCGGCTGCCCACCCCGACTCTAGTGAAGGTGGACAATAATCATTATTGACTAGTCTACAAACGTTTTCAAACTTTTTAAAAATGCTTTACTTAAACTGAAATAACTGAGAAGCTGAAACTTCTACGTTATTTAATTCTGAAACTGCTGAATGAAACTGAACAATATCCTAGCGCAACGCAATCTGACTGCTCAAAAATGATAACCTGACTTCAAATAATTAATACAAAAGAATGACCCTGAATAAGAAGAAACCATAACAATAACCCACACATATCATAAGTCACTTACCTCACAGAAAATCTTCATTCCACGAACTACAGCAATGCAGCGCCAATATTGCCAGCTAAATAAGAGATTCTAACTACTGAAGGCTCTAACTACTACTAGGCATGTGGTTAGCAAAGGAAAGATTTTGTTGCAGAGCTAACAATGTATTTAGCAGATTTTACCTTTATCATGCGACAACCAGTGCAAGCAAAATTATAGAATCATCAATAATAAATCTCAATGACGGATACGCATTCAGACCTTCCGCTAGCGCTAATACTGCAAACCTCCAACACTGCTAATTATTAACCTCAAACGTCCATCACTACTGACTACTCATTCCCAACTTCCATCACTACTGGCTGTTCACCTCCAAGTGCTAGTCCAACTAGCCACAGAGTCTTTTACAGAGTGCACTGTCAGAGTTATTAATACAGAGCGCTACACGGCGCAGACAACATACGAACACATAAAGAGGCTACTTACAGTTTTTAGCAACTAATGATGTGGTGACACGTACACAAATAAACAACTTCCCAGTCACTCGGCAAATACTGATAAATGTATAAAAATTTCTTTTAACCTCATATTTAAAATTATAATGCATATATGGTGTGTGTGTGTGTGTGTGTGTGTGTGTGTGTGTGTGTATGTGTTTGTGTGTGTGTGTGTTTATATGTGCATCCACGTACGAGGAAACGTGACACTTATCTCACGGTTTAATTTGTGATATAAGCTGTTATTGATTTTCATGTTTGGGAAGCTGGCTGAATTAGTGACGTCTGCACCAAAGAAATTTGTTTCCTTACTGTAAGGGAGGGGGGGAGGGGAGGGGTGGGTGGATGATCGTCAGTTTTGTGACTTCCTCTCCTGAGGCAACGTCTACAGCTAAAAAATGTTCAAATGTGTGTGAAATCTTATGGGACTTAACTGCTAAGGTCATCAGTCCCTAAGCTTACACACTACTTAACCTAAATTATCCTAAGGACAAACACACACACCCATGCCCGAGGAAGGACTCGAACCTCCGCCGGGAATAGCCGCACAATCCGTGCTTGCAGCGCCTCAGACCTCTCGGCAAATCCCGCGCGGCCGTCTGCAGCTCAGAGAAGCACATGCATCGAACTTCCTTAATTATTTTGTGGATAGATTCCATCATCTAATACTGGGCCTAATTCTGTTTGTGTAGCTCAAAGATGAGCAACTACTTGTTTGTATGGTGACAGATCTGTGTAGGCCTGGCCCTGTTGTGTAGTCAGTGGACTACGTTACATACCTCAACAAGGACGCCGCGCAATTTTTCTGAATATTTGACAAGGCCAGTTATTTGCTGGGACATTTTGTATGCTCAGTATCCCATGTGCCTAACGCCATATAATACTCATATTAGCCAATCTGAAGAACACTGAATCACATGAAATGCATCATCGGTAAATAAATAACTGTTACAACCCTGCAACGGAGACTGTTTATTTTTGCCTCGTATATTACTGGTTGCTGTAGCATCTCCCCTATGAGTTGGAAAAAGTTTTATGCGTAAGTTCGTTTTCACATCTCTTACAGTTTTAGAAAATTATGTTGGAGACAGTTTTTACAAATCAGCTCCGTAACTTGATTAATAACCCACTATTCAATGTAGGCTATCAAATCAATTCAAATTATAAGCGAAGAATGACAGCATGCAAGTAACTGAAATGAACACTAACCATTGTGAATGTAATTAGTACTTCTTTATTTCATTTCTGTATGGTGGTGAAATATAAGCGTAACTTTTTCGTTAGCTGAGTCCGTTGGCTGACTGTGAGATCGCAAGGGCTATAAGGGTAACATCGCAAATGGGTCTTCCGCTGAAAGGCAATGTCGCTGGCCGGTATACACAGAGCGACGGCCGCTCTTTGGAACGACCACAGCGTCCCTGTATCAGCCACAGGAGAAGGGAGTAGATCGGACTGCTGTAAATTGGCGCTGTTAGCTGCAGTGAAAGCTTTCTAAAAAGACAAGGACCCGAAAGGGTATGGGAAGATATCAGACACACTGAATGAGACAAATAAGCTGGACTCATAGAAGGGCAGCAGGAAATGATGCATAAGTTTTTTAAGCGAGCCGAGGATGGGCTCATATAGATTATTTTTGTTGCAGGGAGGAAAACTAGCGAGTGTCTACGTGCAGTCGCTGTCATTGGCATAAGAGTGAAACCAGAATCATAGTGCAAGAAAATGTGTGTTCTATACCACTCTAAAAGTAAAATCTGTATTACTGGTTAACCACAACAGTTTATTTAAGAGATACTTTATGAATTTTTCATGGGTCGGAACGTAGAATGTTCACAACGATTGACTAACGAGAAGCCGGTGTTAGCAGCACCAGCAAAATTTTAAGTAGAAGAGGATAGGAACACTTGGTCTTATAGTTTCAAAGAGGAAAAACTTCGTCATAGAACTCCAGAGACGGAACAGTCACTCTTTCTCTGTGTTTCCAGCTGGGAACATGATGAGACGCGCTGCCTCAGAGCCAGTGACAGATGCTCGGGCTGAACTTGTAACTTCCGTCTTCCGTTGCAGCCATTCTCTGCATCTGAGTTTTAGAGCGATGGCATATGTGCAGCATTTTCATACGACGTGACGAAAGGGACGTGAAGTTATTTGCTTTGAAGTTGGGGTTTTGCTTTCCTGAATTAATTCATACACTCAGCTATTTGAGTTCAACATGCGCTTGGGCAAGCGTATTGGTTCAAATACGTACCTTTCTCGTATTTCCTTTAATCTATTAACAAATTCAGCAATCATTGGTGGTTACGTGAACGTAGCAAACTGTCTGACATTATTAGCATTTCCTTTCCAATTCCCGCTCCCTGTGCCAGGGTATTATCATATACGTTCAATAACCCATTTCATCAGTTGTGTAGTCGAGTCCAAGCCTATTAGCAATAAATAAAACTTGAGGTCACAATATATTTGATGAAACGCTTCCTCATTATTTCTATGTAGCCTATAGTACCCATTTTTCATGTTTAATTGCGAAACCTCTGTTGAAGTTCCCATGTTCCACAATATTCACTGCGCGACTTTGCCTTAATATTCCACATGATCTTCTGACGAGCGGTTATTCAGTGTACAGATCACCGCGTTCAGATCTTGATAGCCTCACAGGCTCGAATGGTACAAATGGCTCTGAGCACTATGGGACTTAACTTCTGAGGTCGTCAGTCCCCTAGAACTTAGAACTACTGAAACCTAACTAAACTAAGGACATCACACACATCCTTGCCCGAGGCAGGTTTCGAATCTGCGACTGTAGCAGTCGCGCGGTTCCAGACTGTAGCGCCTAGAACCGCCCGGCCACTCCGGCCGGCGATAGCCTCACAGGGGTATGCTTAAAGCTCCACCTCAGTCTCACAACTGGCGCACTAAAATTATAGAAAATGGTGCACTTCTTTAGCTTATAATGTTGTTTAAGTTGTCTCACACCCAAAAAGCCAAAAAGATCAGTCACAGACGAAGGTTCTGCAACATCGGTAGATGTAGCATTAGAAAAAAGTAAAGCAGGATCTGGAATGTTCAGTAAATCTCTATAACATATTTTAGGAAAATTGCATTGAAAAATTTGAATAACATTTCTTATTTACCAAACTGTCCACCGATTTACAGCTTGGAACCATTATGGGAATAATCAGCATACTATTTTCGTCTTTGCTTTTTTCTTAATTTCCAAAGGTGCTTCACTGTTTTGCAGTGGTGAGGGAACAAAACAGGGATCTGTATTCCACATAACGAATTTTTGTCTATAAAGTTTTTAATTTCAGATAGTGGCTGAAAGGGGCAGTCTTAGTTCTGTGGGTTACGCTCACTGCGAGAGAGAGAGAGAGAGAGAGAGAGAGAGAGAGAGAGGAACGCAAAGCATTACTCGTATGTCACATCGTGGTAACCATAATTTCTTCCACGGAAAGGTCCTGAAATAGCTTCATAAATATTTTATATGACCATAGCGAACAAACATTTTGCTTTGCTTCTAAGTACAAGCTCAACTAACGAAAAGAATTGCTGTTTTTTGGTACTGCGATGTATGTAAGCTGGAGGGTAAGGAAATACAAAAGTCGAAACGTTTATCGCCTGTGCAGTTTCATTATCACGCTTCATCGTTTTCTCTTCCGCTAGTAGTATGACCGAGTTACCTCGTTCATCAGCTCCTATACTCGAGCGATTCACTAGTTTCTCGCTGGCCCATTACCTGAAAACGCTACGAGAAACGAGCGAGTTCGATGCGCGTTCCAGCTAAATCTGTTGGCCACTCTAATATCTCGAAGTAGATGTAGGTATACCAATGATACACAGGACACTAAATAATCTGGATTAGCGTTAGAATTGGTTCATTTCAATGATCTTTAAAATGAAGCTGTAGCTATACCTCATGTTTTAAAAGGAATAATTCTAACGTAAATGGTGATGGCTGTTACAGTATTAATGCTGATTACAACTGGGGTTGCTTCGAAGGATTACTTTCGACTGTAAAAGGTGAGGCCTCTAGAGAACCCGATGTTTGCGACTGCACTCTTCCGAGTTCCATTGAAAGTGAAAATGGCAAATAAAAATGTTATTTTTAAGAGGCACTTTCATTACTGAGTTGCCGCTTCCCCTTCCATGGTGACCACAGAGTTTCAAATTAAGTGGAGAGGCCTCAACTCCCTTGTGGCACGCATGGAGCCAGTCGTACTTCCCACAGGCGGAGCCGCTCTTGAGTAGAGCACCAGGCATGTATATAATAGTGTCGGACAGCACTTCCGCTAATTAGATTTCAGCTTCTTGGCCAAGGAATGTGTCGCTCTCAGGCCCCTGGGATCTAGTTGCAGCTACCGTCTCTCTTCCAGGTACGTCTTTTCCTGTTTCTAATCCATCTCTCTCCCCACCACCCTCTCACCCCCACCCCACTCCTTTCTCTCTCTCTCTCTCTCTCTCTCTCTCTCTCTCTCTCTCTCTCTCTCTCTCTCCCCTCAGCTCCCAACTGTCAACTGACCTTCTTTCATTGATTCTATCAGGTTTTTCTTTCTCACATTCGACCAATTCCCCCACTCTGTAGCGGTTCAGGGCTGAAACAGCTGATTGTTCAACTGCGGATTCAAAATCGTCCATGCATATTAACCATTACAGACTTTATGTAAAATACATATAATTTTATTACAAAATATAGCTATAAATAATAGAGGGTGAGACAGGAGGAAAGGTATATGCTTTGAGACGCGATAGTATTAGTGATTCTGAACAAAAAACTTCATATGGACATAGGCCCTATTGCGAATGGTTTCCGAGATAGAACACGTTTAACATCACTTTTGTATGTTTTTCTTTAATAACTCTAAAACCGCACATTCCAACGAAAACGTGTCTCAGTACGCAAATAAACTAAATTAAATTTGCAACAATAAAGGTCCTATTTATTTTTTGTCTAGGACTAACATTTTGCTCTGAGAGATCACGAGAATATTGAAAATGTCGCGCGATGCTTGTGCGCTGTAGCTTAGGTGCTTTTTGTAAGCCAGTTTGAGGTTGTTTTCCGACTTGATAGACCACAAGTGTACTGTATGAAAATGTCCGTCTCAACTTCGTCTAAACTACTGTGGTACGTTGTAAATAATGACAATGAATAATACAGAAAATAAATAGAAATGTACATTAAAAGTCTTCTCTCTCGGAAACCATTCGGAGTAGGACAAATGTCGACATCAATGTTTTTGTACAGAATCAATAATGCTTTCACCCGTCAAAACACGTACCTTTCCCCCTGACTCACTCTGTATAAATTGTTCTAAAATAACTTCAATATCATCTATTCGTGATAGAGAATCATACCTACAAACAGTTCTCGCATAGCCGGCCGCGGTGGCCAAGCGGTTCTAGGCGCATCAGTCTGGAACCGCGCGACCGCTACGGTCGCAGGTTCGAATGCTGTCTCGGGCATGGATGTGTGTGATGTTCTTAGGTAGTTAGGTTTAAGTAGTTCTAAGTTCTAGGGGACTGATGACCTCAGATGGTAAGTTCCATAGCGCTCAGAGCCATTTTCTAAGTTCTCGCATACACAACACATACTTCTGTCTTTCTTTGAAACAAAAAAGTAGCATTGAAGTTACGTGTGCTTTGAAAAATTGCCTTTGTCTATAGAGAGCATTACTACTGCACTCAACGTACTCTCGAGGATTGTGCTTTTTAAAACTGCCTTGATTCTCTTCAGAAAATGTCAAAAATAAGTTTGACCTGTTGTTTCAGTTAGAAACTGATGAGCCTCAAGCAGAGGTAGATGTAGAGAGGGCACAACAAGCTTTCAATAGGAAATTGAAAAAGAATGTAGGAAAGTCATCGAGAAGGAAGAAAGTTTTGTTGTTAGGCAGTTCTCATGCCAGAGGTGTAGGCCAACTTCTGCAGGAGGAATTAGGACCAGAATACCAGGTCACAAATTTGCTCAAACCAAGTGCTAGTCTGGATGGTGACAGAGGATTAAGGATTTACCTCAGGGAACAGTATTGACAGAGATCCTGGGTACAGTATAGAGTGTGACCTGGTAAAGATTGCGTCGGCGTCGAGACACACCACTGTTGAATTTGTATCTGTCCTGAGACGCCATGACCGGCCTCATTTGAACTCTTCTGTTGGGAGAGTTAATTTGGAGTTGGAACGGCTGCTTGGGTCGGGTGCGGGGGTCTCCTATTGGTGTGGTTCCTGTTTATTCTCTCAGTAGGTGGGACTACACCAGGCACGACCTACATCTCAACAGGAAAGGGAAGGGTAAACTGGCTGGGGTAATAGCAGGAAATTTAAGGGGGGAGGCACTGCCATCAATGGTAAAATACCAGTGGTTACAGGTGTTGGAGCAGCACCTTTTTTAGGATAGGTAAGACAGAAAGATGTCAAGTTCTACGAGAGGTCAGGATTGAAACAAATCTTCAGTTTAGGAAAGAAATTAAACAGCACAATTCTATCACATTGGATCACCAATCACAGCTGTCAATTATATATTTTCACCAATCACCAGAAATTTTATCTCCACCAAGTTGTATCTCAGTCCTAGGTAATTGCATTGATATGACTGGGTGTTGTGTGCTGTCCTTAGGTTAGTTAGGTTTAAGTAGTTCTACGTTCTAAGGGACTGATGGCCATAGATGTTAAGTCCCATAGTGGTCAGAGCCATTTGAACCATTTTGCATTGATGAATTAAAGTCACCCAACCCAGTTGACATAATCTGCCTCTCTGAACAACATGTGACCACTGGTATAGGAACTAGGCCTAAGCACAAAGAGAGACTCAGACAGGAGAGTACTGCAAATGTTAGAATAAGGAAAGGTTCTCATAAAAGCATAATTAAGAATACTGTAAGTATATTTCATCAAAATATTGGGAGTTTAAAGAATAAAATAGATGAGCTTCTGGTTTGTTTAGAAGATTTAGAAGCTGAGGATGAAATAGATATACTATGCTTGTCTGAGCATCACATTGTTACTGATATGGATAAGGTAAATGTAAGTGGATATAAGCTCTCTGCACATGTAATTAGAGAAAATATGGAGAAAGGGGGAGTTGCCATATATGTCAAAAGTTATCATTGTGCAAAAAGTATAGAAACAAAAAAGTTTTGTGTAGAGAAACATATAGAAGTATGTGCCTGTGAGCTTAAATTAAAGATTGGCACATTTATAATTGTAACTGTATATAGGTCCCCATCGGGAAATTTTCATCTATTTCTGAAAAATTTGGACTCCTTGTTGTGCTATCTGTCAGACAGGGGGAAGCAAATTATTAATTGTGGGGACTTCAATGTAGATTCTCTGAAACAGGGTAATAGGAAAAATGACCTTGAAGTATTACTCGGTTCTTTCAATTTGACATCCGTTATTGATTTTCCTACTCGGGTGGTAAAGGATAGCAGCTCACTGATATAAAACTTCTTTATAGACCAAGATAAGTTTAACCAGATAAATACTCAGCCTGTTGAGAATGGTCTTTCTGATCACGGTGCACAGCTAGTTACAATATACGACATAGCTCCATTCAGCAGTAATAAACAGTCCTCCAAAGTAGTACGTTGAGTCAACGATTTAACAATTGCAAATTTCAGGGAAAGCCTACAGCAGTTAGACTGGGATGAGGTGTACCGTGAACCTGATGCCAATTTAAAATGTAATTTATTTCATGACACTTTTGTAAATGCATTTGAAAACTGCTTCCCCAAGAAAATAGTTAAATATACTCGTAAGAAACCATGTAACAAACCATGGCTTACCAAGGGTGTAAAAATATATTGTAACCGGAAAAGGGAAATGTATCTGACAGCAAGAAAGAGTAGTGACCCAGAAACTATCAAACATTATAAAAACTACTATGCTATATTAAGAAAAGTTATTAAAAAATCCACAAGTATGTGTATCACGTCTGAAATCAGCAACTCTGATAATAAAATAAAAACAACTTGGAATATCATTAAAAGAGAAACAGGTCAACCAAGAGCACAGGACGACAGTATTACAATCAAATTGAATGAAAACTTTACGAACAAAAAGTCAGAAGTTGAAAATATTTTTAATAATCATTTTCTAAATGTTGTGGATATAGTAGGATCCAGGTGTTCATTAGAAGATGCTAGGCAGTTAATGGAAGAGGCCATGTTGTTGTTGTTGTTGTTGTTGTGGTCTTCAGTCCTGAGACTGGTTTGATGCAGCTCTCCATGCTACTCTATCCTGTGCAAGCTTTTTCATCTCCCAGTACCTACTGCAACCTACATCCTTCTGAATCTGCTTAGTGTATTCATCTCTTGGTTTCCCTATGCCATACCTATGCAATTTGATACAATTGAAATCTCACCCACTTCTCCCTCTGAAATTAGGAAAATAATAAACTTGCTTAAAAGCAAAAAGTCACATGGAATTGATGGCATTGCCAGCAAAACACTAAAAGCTTGTTCTCAACAGATAAGTAAGATTCTCAGTCACCTGTGTAATAGCTCTCTGGAACAGGGAATTCTCCCTGATAGACTGAAATATGCTATTTTTATACCTTTGCATAAAAAAGGGGATAGATCTGATGTCAACAATTACATCCAATCTCCCTTATAACAGCTTTATCCAAAATTTTTGAGAAAGTAATGTATTCAAGAGTAGCTTCACATATCTGTAAAAATGAAGTACTAACAAAATGTCAGTTTGGTTTCCAGAAAGATTTTCCAACAGAAAATGCCATATATACTTTCACCAATCAAATTTTGAATGATCTGAATAACCGAACACCACCCATTGGGATTTTTTGTGATCTCTCAAAGGCTTTTGATCATATAAATCATGAAATTCTGCTAGACAAGCTCAAGTATTGTGGTATGAGTGGGACAGTGCACAGATGGTTTAATTCGTACCTAACTGGAAGAGTGCAGAAAGTTGAAATAAGCAGTCCTCATAATATGCAAAGATCAGTACATTCCTCAAACTGAGGAACTATCAAGAATGGGGTTCCACAAGGGTCGGTCTTGGTTCCTTTGTTGTTCTTAATATATATTAATGATTTGCAATTCTATATTCATGAAGAGGCAAAGTCAGTTCTCTTTGCTGATGATGCAAGTATAGTAATCACACCTGACAAACAAGAATTAACTGATGAAATTGTCAATAATGTCTTCCAGAAAATTACTAAGTGGTTCCTTGTAAATGGACTCTCACTGAATTTTGATAAGACACAGTACATACACTTCCGTACAGTAAATGGTATGACGCCATTAATAAATATAGACCTTAATCAGAAGCATATAGCTAAGGTAGAATATTCAAAATTTTTAGTTGTGTCCATTGATGAAAGATTAAATTGGAAGAAACACATTGATGATCTGCTGAAACGTTTGAGTTCAGCTACTTATGCAATAAGGGTCATTGCAAATTTTGGTGATAAACATCTTAGTACATTAGCTTACTACTCCTATTTTCACTCATTGCCTGCATATGGCATCATATTTTGGGGCAATTCATCACTGAGGAATAAAGTATTTATTGCACAAAAGCGTGTAATCAGAATAATAGCTGGAGTCCACCCAAGATCATCCTGCAGACGTTTATTTAAGGATCTAGGGATATTCACAGTAGCTTCTCAGTATATACACTCTGTTATGAAATTTGTTAACAACCAAACCCAATTCAAAAGTATTAGCAGTGTGCATAACTACAATACTAGGAGAAAGGATGATCTTCACTATTCAAGATTAAATCCAACTTCGGCACAGAAAGGGGTGAATTATACTGCCACTAAAGTCTTTGGTCACTTACCAAATAGTATCAAAAGTCTGACAGATAACCAACAAGTATTTAAGAAGAAATTAAAAGAATTTCTGAATGTCAACTCCTTCTACTCCTTAGAGGAATTTTTAGATATAAATTAAGAAAAAAAAAACAAAAAAATTATAAAAAAATTTTTTAAGTTTTTATATTAACTTACTTATGTTGTTAAATTAACTTAATTATGTCATGTATTGGAAAATTTGACTCGTTCCACATCATTACGAAATATCGTATTCATGATCCATGGAACTAGTATTAATCTAATCTGATCTAATCTCTAGAGTTGAGAAGTATCTCTGGCATCTCTGGGACTCGGACGGTAGTCGTAGAGTTCGTGCAGAGACTCGATGGACGTTTGAATGTTTCTGAAGACGTTGTTTTCCAGCGTCTTGTAAATTATGAGCTAAGGTAGAGGTTCCCAAACTTTTGTTTGTCACGCCCTCCTTCTGCCGAAAAGAAAATTTCTGTGTTTCCCCCCCCCCCCCCCCCAAAGAAAAAAATAGAGATTTTTATTAATTATCAAGAAACTATTGAAAAATTTGTGATGGTGACGTCATGTAACATGGTGGGCTGTTAATGTATCGAGTCGCAATTATTACGTCATCAGTCTAGTCTAGTGATTATAAGCCACTCCTAAAGCAAAGAGAGTCCTTGATAAACAAGGAAAAATAGTTGCGACCTTTGCAGATTAGAGGATGCAGGCATATTTTAAGTTGAGTGTAGCTTATTACTTTCACTCATTATCAAAAATAGTCACTCAGTCACGGTGTTAACGAACATCACTGATTTGTACGCCTATAGTGCTCCCCATTGTCACTGCGCGTAGGTTGGCATTTATGTCAACGACGACAGCTACCGAACGACGACAATGGCCCAGTTCCTAGAACCAGACAAAAAATAAAAAATAAGTTTATGAAATAATCGTGCAGACTACACAGAACTTTAAAAAATATGAATAAAACAACTTCCTTACCTTGATTACATTCCCTTGCTGCACACCATTTCTTCACCAGTATACGATTTTAGGACTACTCTTCGCTTGTCATATCTAGGGTAAACTTTGGCTGTGTCTTCATCGAGAAGCAATACTATTATTAGTTGAAATAACATACCACACGTAACATCAGAATCCATAAGGATCACACGCAGTATTTATGTTTAAATCAGATTCACTATGTTTATTTTAAATTGTTTCTTCGAAATAGTTTTTTGTAATTTTACAGTATTGCCTACATGTAAGGATAGTTAGGAGGAAAATAACAAGTTCTCTTATAATGTGACGTATTTATTATAAAAATATTATTTCCACACACATATGGCAAGAAACAAACAAATAAATCAATGTGAAGGATGAGCTTGCTTATTTTTTACAAGATTTTGAATTCTTGGCTGAATAGTAGAAACTGCGCAACGTAAATCATTGGCAATACTGAGTTTACTTCTAAGCTTATTTTTTATCGCCACTACCGCTGAAAATGATCTTTCGCACAAATAAGTGCTTGAGAATGGTAAATACAGTTTCAGTGCTTGTTCTGCTGTGCTGGGAAACACCGTGGGATATTTCACCCAAAATAAAGGTTTATCCATCTTCTGAAAGTCATACTTCGCTGCAGAATCATTTTTAATTTCTAAGACTTCCTCTTGTAGCCTGTCTGGCAACACATCCACGTCAACGTGAAATGTATCCGTCGCTAACCTATAATAAATTTTATCATCACAACTGTTACGGAAGTATCGTTAGAATTCATCAATGAGGTGCTGCAAATGGTTCGATATTTTACTCTTAGTATCAGTATCCTTAAAATTGTTTTGAAATCGGGCTTCTTCCAGGATTCCAAACAACCTGGAAAAGCAGGAATAGTTCCAGGCTAAAATTTTACGTTTCCATAGTTGCAACTTATCAGTATATACTTTGATGGCATCCCGATGAAAAATTATGTTTCACTCTCCACCTTGTAATTTCAAATTCAATGTGTTTAAAGATTCGAAAATATCTGACAGATAAGCCAATGCAACATGAACACCGGGCTTTCTAAATTCCATATACAATTCAGTTTGTTATTTTCCAAAAACTGCATCACTTGTCTCGAAGTTCAAATAATCTTCCTAGCATATTTCCTTTTGAGAGCCAGCGTACTTCTGTATGAAATAAGTGTTTTATACTCTGCTCTCAACTCTTCACAAAGAGCCGTAAATAACCTGGAATTTAACGCGCTCTTTTTAATATGATTCACGATTTTGATGCACAGTTTCAAGACATCAATGAGTTCCTTTGGAAGTGTCTCAGCTGCCAATGCTTGACGGTGTATTACACAGTGGATAGCAGTAACACTAAGGTTTTTTTCTCTGACCATCTGCACGAATCCTGAGCGACATTCAAGCATTGATGTGGCGCCGTCTGTGCATACGCCTGTCAGTTTCTGCCATGATAACTCATTTTTACAAAAGAATTCAGAGACGGCTGCCATTATATGAATTGCTTTTGAAGTTGACTTTAACTCTGTAGAAAACAGCAACTCTTCTTTAATTGCTTCATTTTCTATATAGCGCACGAAAGCTAGCAGTTGGCAACAATTCGCAACATCAGTACTCTCGTATAACTGTATTGCGAAAAACTGCGATTGTTTGACAGCCGTAACTAATTGATTTTGTATGTCTTCGACCATATCATCAATCCGACGTTTCACAGTATTGTCAGAAAGCGGTATTTGTGAAAGTTTTTGTTTACTTTCTGACCCAAGAACAATATCAGCAGCTTTCAACAAACAGGGTTTGACTAGTGTCTCTCCGATAATATGACTTTTCTTGGTCCTTGAAATAAGTAGCAATAACTCATACGAGGCTTCCAGTACCTTTTCTGATGTCTGAGCGAAGGATCCAGCAGTGTCCAACTTCATTTGTTTCAAATTATCACATTTTGTAGCAAAAAATTCCTTCAGCTTCTCTTTCAATACACCATGCTTTGCCCACAAATGGCGTTCCAGACGAGGTGGTCTCATGGAATCATTGCTCAATACCTCATAGCAAATAACACATTGCGGCTGGTCAACACCATTTTTTTGTGTAGAAGCAAAACCGTATTTGATATAATCATCATTATATTCACGTTTTTTCACGACACTCGTGGTGAAGTAAAAAGAAAACAAGAAGTTAACAGTATAATTTCGCACTAACACTGATTTTACCGAGGCACAACTGTGAAAGATTCAACGCGATTTCAGCAAAATCCAATACATCAGATGTGTCAACAACTGCAAGCAACCAACTGAAATAGAGGAAAGCTACTGTCGTCTGTCGGCACCTCAGATGACTGCCTGTGAGGAGTGGGGCGAAGAACGGGGAAGCCCAGCCGCAGCGCAGGTAGTCAGTGCACTGTCTGTCTGCGACCTGTTGGCCGAGCAGGGCTCTCGCTGGTCAGAAACGGGCTTTTCCCGGATTACGGCGAAAACAGCCCACAGGCACCCTAAGAATTTGCTACCTGTTCTGCGGTGCTGTTCTGAGCAGTGCAGCCTGGGGTTTTATGCGAAAATCGTTTTCGTGCCCCCTATCTTTCGTTACTTATAAATGAAACGTTATAAGTTGTCAAATTTCACAGTAATTAAGTAAGGTCATGGATAAACCTCATACATCGCTGGAAACTATGCATAGTGCCAAAAGAAGCCATTGTCGCAGCAAAGAACGTACACTAATTTCAAACGAAATTATGCCGTATTTCAAAAAGTCAGAAGAAAAATAACTGTTTTGTCAAATCAGTAATCTGAATGAAAGAGCTGTAGTAAAAAAAAAAAAAAAATAATAATCCTCACTAATGGACTTCATTGTCTACCTAGCTGGGTTATGTTTCATTGTTAGCACTCACAACAATGTTTCCAGAACGGCGTGAAGTACTCTGCTCAGAACGAACACTTGTACCAGTTTCGCATTTACGTCGTGCACATTTTTCTGGTGACAAAGGGCATAACCCAGGCGTCCAAATTACGAACCAGCCAGTTCATTTGAAGCGTATACAGTCTATTAAAGTCACTGTAATCGCATCACATGGGGATCCGCGGGTTGACAGGGTAATAAAACGGCATTTTTGCAGTTACGCAGTATAAGTGATTATTACACTGATGAACTTAGCCTACTACGGCTAAAAGTTATGACATGATTATGTTCAGTTCATGTGTACAAATGCACGGAATAGTTAATACCTGACTTTTCTGTTTTCCAATTGTGAAATGGTTCAAATGGCTCTGAGCACTATGGGACTCAACTGCTGATGTCATTAGTCCCCTAGAACTTAGAACTAGTTAAACCTAACTAACCTAAGGACATCACAAACATCCATGCCCGAGGCAGGATTCGAACCTGCGACCGTAGTGGTCTTGCGGTTCCAGACTGCAGCGCCTTTAACCGCACGGCCACTTCGGCCAGCCTCCAATTGTCAGAAGTAAGTTGTTTACAAATCTGATATATTAGAATTAACGCATATCGCCTTCGTAATTTTGAGAGTTTCTGTGTGTGACATTCTAAACGTGACATTCTAAACGTGATCTTCAAAAGCTGTATGTTCTAGGATAGGTTATTGAGATAGGATTGTGGGAAGTGGGACGCCAAACGATTGCATTTAGCACCATAATCTATCATTAATACCTGCACATCCATTTTTATTAAAATATCGATATTAAAAAGAAATATTAGGTTTATACCGCTAACTCCACCCGCGCCTCCCTTGCAACATCATCACGCCCCCACAGGGGGGCGCGCCCTCCGGTTTGGGAACCCATGAGCTAAGGGCTGGTTGTGCCATTCATGATTCGAAAGTACTGCCCTCTTCTAGTTCTGAACTTATAGTTCACTTCTGAAACGCTCCTTGCCTAAAATTCATGTTCTTCTATTGTTAGAATTAGTTACCTGCTCTGTATTTAGAACAATTGTTGATGTGACACACAGTTTAACGTAAACATTGCTTCCTAATGCTAAGCTGGGCGATCTTAGTTCTTTCAGTGCTATAACTTTCAAAGCATCTCCAGATACTGCATTCACTAGCAGCAGACAATATACACGGTCCAGTCACACTAACGTGACCACCGCCTGTGTTCGACGACAGCGTGCAGTAACCTCTCACAAACGGCATGTGGCAGCACTATCAGTACATAAAGCGTGTCAGGGGATGCGGAAAACAGTGCTGTCGTTGTCGTCATGGGGAGACAGAGGGGCTGATACGGCGTCTAAAAGAGCTTAATCTTTGGCTTTCGGTGCAATGGTGGAAGCATTTCCGAAATGGCGAAGTCTGTAAATTGTTCCCGTGCGCCGTGCTTAAAGTGCAGGGGCCATGGAAAATCGGCGCTGTCTAAAACCGGCGCCGAGACAACTGTTGTGAACCACGGGCCATAGATAAGAGGGGTGAACGACGATGCGGAGATGTGTACGGGCAAACAGATAAGCAACTGTTGAGCAACTGACCGCCCAGGTGGACCTAGGGGATACCAACAGTGTCTCCTCAACGACCGTTCAGCGAACGTAGCTGCTAGTAGGCCTCCACAGCAGACCCGTGTCTCCACTGTATGATGGCGGGTGGCTTTTCAGGTGAATAACGTTTTATGCTCCATCGGGCAGATGGCCGTTGACGTGTACGACGAGAAGCATACAGTTTATATGTATATTAAGTGTAGGGGGGGGGGGGGGCGACTCTGTGTGTGTGTGTGTGTGTGTGTGCGTGTGTGTGTACATGAGTATGAGTGCCCCTGAGAAACAGCCAGAATTTCTAAAATTAAGGCTGCAGGGCTAACAGAATTCCTCTCAGACTCTATACCTGGTATGCTCCGATTTGAATCATACTGCACCGTAGATCTCTGTGACAGTGATTTAAAAAAAAATTAAAAAAAACTGTCACACCAGTTTACAAGAAGAATATAAAATGTGCTCCCCAAATCTTCTGTCCAATCTCATTATGTAAATGACATGCCAACCAAAATGCGTTTCGAAATTGATTTTACGAAACCCAGTTTTCTTGCACGACATCCTTTCAAGCCTTCGATTGAGGCAGTTGGATGCAGTCTTTGACATCGGAATAGCATTTTTCTCTATATCATATCAGGGTTTATTCACAAAAGTATGATTATGTGCGATATCAAACGAATTTTATTACTGGATTGAGAATTTCTTAGTGCGCGGGATGCATCACGTATTCTGGATGGAGAATCATCGACTGGTCTCCCCAGGGATTTATGCTGTGGCTCTTTTATGCTGTGTGTTACTAACATGGCAGACAAAATTACTAGCAATCTCATACTTTTTTCATTTGACGCGTTGTGTATAATGAAGTAATATTTGAGAAAAGCTGGGCAATATACAGTCTCATGCTAGTAAGATTTCAAAGTGATGTAAGGATTGATAATTTGTTTTAAGTGTTCAGAAATGTAAAATGGTGCTCTTCAAAAAACGCATTAAAGTAGTATTCTATGACTACATCACCAGTGAGTCACAGCTGGAAACAGCTAACTGATAGGAATGCCTGGGTGCAACTTTTGCAAAGATACACAATGGAATGATCATGTGTTTCGCAGGTAAGCCAGTTGGCAGACTTCATTATTGCCAGGATAGTAGCACAATACGTTCAGTGTACAAAGGTTACCGTTTACAAAACGCTAGTGCGACCCATAATGGTGTGTGAAAACCATACGAGACTGGAACCGGAAGAAACCCTAACATATGTCGCAATACTAAGCACCTGCTGCAATATACAGGGTGTATCATAATTAATGGCGTAAACAGTGGAAAGTACACGATGCTAGAAGCAAAAAAGTCTCGGTAAACATAGGGTCGAAAATGCATACTTTCAGAGCTACGAGCAATTTTTCATCTTCGATACTGTGAAAAAAATCTCTTCTACTGCAAGTTATTTGCTTTCCATATTTTGGCAAGTGGTAGTATCGACCAGAATAAGAAAAAAATATCCAGCAAACATGTGCTCTAAAAGGCATACCTTAAAAGCTACGAGCACTTGATCATTAGAAGAGTTGTGTTTCAAAGTAGCAAAGATGAATAAGTGCTCATAGCTCTTAAGGAATGCTTTTTAGAGCACATGTTTACTGGCCTCTTTTTCTTTTTTTGGTCCATTCTGCCAGTTCCCAAATATGGAAAGCAAAGAACTTGCAGTAGAAGAGGTTTGTTTCACAGTATCGAAGATGAAAAATTGCATGTAGCTCTTAAGGTATGCATTTTCGACCCTATTTTTACCGAGACTTTTTTGCTTCTGGTGTCGTGTACTTTCAACTGTATACTTTTACGCCATTAATTATGATACACCCTGTATTAGACAGTGGTTTGCAGAGTTCGTATGTAGATCTAGATATTAAATTATGTCAGCTAATTTTGTTTTAACTTCAAAATACGTATGCGACATATCTACTGTTTCCCTGCTTACTGAATCGAACGCTCTTTTGAAATCAATAAATACACTGGTGTCCAAAATTAAAGAGCAAACCTCTAGTTCCCCGTCCTGTGCCTAATTCACGACATAATTGCACAAACTGTCAACAGATTTCGGTACGATCGTGTCCTGTTCGGAATATGGAACTCTGATCAACGGACAACCACGCCACTGACAACGTCAGGGCACCTATCAAAAGGGATAGTGTTGCCGGGTTGTCCCACATCCACTGTCGCTGAATACACAGTCACAGACGGTGCAGTGTGGCAAAAAGAAGACGCCTACCAGGCTCTCTGCGGTGGAGAGTCATAGGAAGAATGGAAGCGGAACAGTCGCAAACTCATGTGGCCCGATGGCTTAACGTGAGTCGTTTGTTGTTTTTCGGATGTGGCGACAGTTTGTGGAGATCGAAACTGTATCCCGAAGACCATCAGAAAGAGATAACCGTTATTTGGCTGTAGGGGCACGATAGTACTGCCTTAATACTGCACGGCAACTGGCGTTTGACCTCGCAGCATCCAGTGGACATGTTGTAGCTACGCAGTCGGTGTACAGAAGGCTACGGCAGAGTGGCCTTTATTGTTGGATACCTGATATATATGTATCCCTGACGCGTCTTCACAGAAGAGAACGTCTAGAGTGGAGCCGTCAACAGTGGACGAATTTTCTTTACACAGAAGGGTCCCGATTTGGTCTGGACACTGGTTCTCGAAGGATTCGCATCTGAAGGGAATGTGGAACACGATTTCGGGACCCAAACATTGTGGAGAGAGACTGGTATCGAGGATGATCCCTAATGGTGTGGGCAGGGATTACGTTGACCTCTCGAACACCGCTTCATGAAACTGTAAGGGTAAATCGGACCACATGTGCGGTTGTTGCGAGATGCTGTGGGCCCAGACGTCGTATTGCTGAACGATAACGCTCGACCTCATAGAGCAAAATGGTTCAAATGGCTCTGAGCACTATGGGACTCAACTGCTGAGGTCATTAGTCCCCTAGAACTTAGAACTAGTTAAACCTAACTAACCTAAGGATATCACAAACATCCATGCCCGAGGCAGGATTCGAACCTTCGACCGTAGCGGTCTTGCGGTTCCAGACTGCAGCGCCTTTAACCGCACGGCCACTTCGGCCGGCTGTCATAGAGCAAGCGTGGTTGATGTTTACTTAGAAACGGAAGATATTGCACGTATGTCGTGACCTGCCCGCTTTCCCGATTTGAACCTCATAGATCACGTCTGGAATGCACTAGGGACACGTGTTGCATCACGTCAGCATCCACCAACCACTCTTCAAGACTTGGGAACAGCGTTGCAGGAAGAATGGGCGTTACTGCCTCAACATGAGATTGATGGCTTCATTCACAGCATGCCTCGTCGTTTGTCCGGCCTGCATTGTTGCCAGAGGTGGTAACACCTCATACTGGGCGTATTAACCTGTTGTAGGAATGTGTGTGTGTAAATCCGTTAAGTTGGGTAAAAACAAAAAGCATTTCTGTCTGCCGTTATGCGTGTTGCAGTTGTTTGCGTTTTGTTTCTGTTGTCTCTACTTTACTGTCACCTGACTATACTGTTCTGTGGCAAAATAAAAGCAATCTTGTAAAATTTCGGTTTGTTGCTTTAATTTTACACACCAGTGTAGATTTGATGGTTAATCTTCTCCGTCAAATTGTCGAACTTCAGTTAGTAAAATTTCTGATTCGCGTATTACTTAAGATATATAGGAGAACCATGCTGCATGGAAATGTGTAAGCAATTGCAGCTGTTAAAATGGTGACCCTCGTCGTTGCCATATATAAAAAATCCTATTAAGAGTACTGTAAAATGTAAGAATGTATGAGATTATCACCCACCAATCCTACCCACATATAGATCCTACAGCGAACCTGTGCCTTTCTACCACCATCGCTCTAGGATTGGCACCTGTCCACACGTGGCTGTTATCGTAATTTATTATTCCGCTTTGCCGTATCCTTTAACACGGAGAGCTTAGAGGTGGAGCTGTATGGCATTATTTCTGTTGCAGGAGCGCGAGTCGGGAGTGACGCAGTCCCGGCTTGCTGGAACTCTGGAAGAGGATCTGGTCGTCTCTTCGCTCTCAACGTACGTATCCAACTCCTTATTTCCCTTCTATGGTGGCCACAGCACTATATTTGTTAACGATATTGTGAAGTTTCCACCTCGTCTACTGCTTATTCACTTTATTAAAACGCGAACAATTGGCCAATTTCGGCCTTGCAGGTCATTTTCAAGTGCTTCCTACAACAACAACAACAAAATAGAACGAAGGTGCAGCAAATTTATATTCGACTTGCTGCCATATAAAAGATATTTCAAAAAGAATAGCTTAAAAAGTCTGAACTTAGAGGTGCCAATATGTTGAATATTATCCAATTACTAAATAGCGGGCATAGTAGTTCCGGGAACGACCACAAAACGTGCAAGCGTCAAACTGAAAAAAGAAATGTTTACCGAGAGCAGTAATAAATCCTCGAAACTAATGCCACGTTATAATTCACTGTATTCGCTCGCTTTCGTTGTTGAACATCAGCTGTCACTTCCACCCAGGCGAAAATCATATAGAGCAAAGATACAGCAATTTCAGTCAGTGTGTTCACAGATGGACAATTGTGTCAGAGACATATACGTACCACATGTGTATTATTAAAAGGATATTAGGAGGTCGAAACTGGAACAAACAATTACAGTACGAAGAGGATAAGAAAGCAGCAAACGCGTCTGCAGACTGGAGTGAAATTAAGGGAAAGGAGAAAGGAATTCTGTATTGCATTTTGAACGTAACATAATTAAAAATGTAGCTTTGACAGATGGTATATAAGCATAAGATATCAGAAGCAGGTGACTAAATACAGGGTGGTCCATCTGAAGTTTCGCATAAGATTATCTCGAAAACTATACATCGGGTAAAAATAGTGGTAAGACAAGTTTGTAAGCTCAAAGGGGACATCAAATGATACTACATTTGACCTCCAGCCCCCGCCCCCTAGGGTGGGGCAGGGGACAACTTTTAAATCTTAAATTCAAACACCCATTTTATTGCAGATTCGGATTCTGCATAAAAAAGTAATTAAGTTTTGTCTGAAACATTTTTTAAACCATTGACAGATGGCGCTGAAATCGTGAAAAAATTAAAATTGGGGAAAAACTTCGATTTATTTAGAATTATCCGAGAAGGACGCATCGAATCAATACAAAATGTGCACCAATTCTTACGCCAAATTAAGCTATTTTTTTACAAAATGTATCCTACCCGCCACAGTTTTTGATGGAGGGAGGCGGAATGGTATTAAAATCTCGTTATGGAACACTTCACAATTGCATTACTCACACGGCTGTGGCGTTACTGTGGCCAAACTGCGAATTATGGCTCAGTATAAAGGTCGGTGAAATGCGATCAGACGTCACTTCACTTTCGGATTGTGAACCGTAAACATCAGCTGACGAAAGTAAATTATTCTTTAGCGAAACATGGCTCACTATTCTCCTGCAGAGATTGTTGATATGATGTTAATTTTAGGTGAGTGCCATAACAATTATGTTGCAGCTGCGATATTCTATGCTGATCGTTTCCCAAAAAGACGACATCCAAGTGAAAACATTATTCGAAATTGCACTCAACGAGCTCGAAATGGATACATGCACCGTCCACCTCGTCATCGCGAATACAGTGAAAATGACGCTCGTACCCTTATTGTTCTCGCCTGTGTTCAACTGGATCCCGAAATCAATAGTCGTGCGATTCAGAGACAAACTGGAACACCGAAATCAACTGTTTTGAGGATTTTGAAGCCACATAAGTGTCATACATATCATATCATATCACTCTGACACAGGCATTAACGCCGAAAGATATGCAAATACGTGTGCATTTCTGCCAATGGGCCTTGGACATAAAAGATACGTTATGTTCACTGATGAAGCCACATTCAAAAACAATGGCGAATTAAATCTTCATGATTGTCATTATTGGTCCCCTGTCAATCCACACTGGCACAGACCCGTTGACAATCAACACAAATGGTCGTTAATGGTCTGATGTGGAATTTTAAGCGGTTGCTTGATAGGACCTTTTTTTTACCGAGATGTTACTGGGGAATCTTATTTACAACTTCTCCACGATGATTTGTTGGAGCTAATGGAAGATGTTGATACAGAAACTAGGCAACGAATGTGGTTCGAACAGGACGGAGCAGCTCCCCATTACGCTAAAAATATGCGGAACGTTTTAAATTTACGGTTCCCTGGTCGGTGGGTAGGACGCGATGGACCAATGCCGTGGCCGCCACGTTCACCAGACGTAACATCTCCTGATTTTTTCTTGTCGGGTTATTTAAAGACAGGCCACAACCAGAAACGATATGGGGCAGCGCATTCGAAGAGCGTGTGCAGCCATACCACGGGATGTGCTGCTCAAAACTGTGGACATCTTCCGCAGACGATTGAATTTATGCATTGAAACAAATGGGGAAAATTTTGAACAAATTCTACGTGGATAATTTTATTAATTAAGCACCCCAAATTGTGAGAGGCAAGGGGACTCACACTAATGAAACACCCCATGGGAACATCATTCGACTACGTCCATGTCGTTGTTCCTGGGTAACGCTAAAAGTAGGATACAGTACATTTTGTACAAAAATAGCTTAATTTGGCGTAACGAAAGAATTGGTGCAAATTTTTCATCGATTTGATGCGTCCTTCTCGGATAATTCTAAATAAATCAGAGTTCTTCCCCAATTTTACATTTTTCTCGATTTCAGCGCCATCTGTCAATGGTTTAAAAAATGTTTCAGACACAACTAGATTACTTTTTTATGGAGAATCCGAATCTTCAATGATAAATAGGTGTTTCAATTTAAGATTTATAAGTTGCCCCCCGCCCCGCACAAGGGGGTGGGGGCTGGTGGTCAAGTGTAGTATCATTTGATGTCCCCCTTTGAGCTTACGAACTCGTCTTATCCACTATTTTTATCCGATGTATAGTTTTAGAGATAATCTCATCCGAAACTTCAGATGGACCACCCTAAAATCTTAATACATTTTGAAAGAGGGACCGACTCCAATAGCAATCTGGCATCGAAACAATTCCATGGTGGGAGTTGAAAATTTGTGCTTCAGTGGGAATCGAACCAGGATCTCTTGCGTAAAACGAACAGTTGCCTTTACTGCCTCGGACATCCGGACACGTTTACCGTACAACTCAAACTCTCAACTTTTCACACGCCAGTAGCTTCCACTGTCCGTTCACCTACTTGCTCGCAGCGAGCCCTGTATTCCGGCAAGAGGCACGGCCCTATTTTGCATCCGCACTGAAGTTCGAGACAGTCATGCCTCCAGATATACTATATACAGGGTATTCATTTTAACCGAAGGCATTGAAATATCTCGAAAACTACGCATCGGGTCACAAAAAGTAGTAATTCCTAATTTGTTTCTCCCGGAACAGGACATCCAGTGATATCACATTCGACCCCCCACCCCACACCATGCGTGAAATGTTCTATGGGAACTCACGTTTTTTTTTTTTATTGAAGATTACAATTCTACAGCAAAATCTGCATACGTTTCGTCTGAATCATTTTATTCGTTTCGCCATAGATAGCGTTGTAACTGGAGGAATAGAAATGGGTACAAAATCGTAAAGTTACGACATGCTGCTCAGTCGCCTTTGAATGTCCAATGGCACGTGGGACGCCATCTCCATGCTACGAGGGTAGGACAGGCCAGTATTTCGTAACTTCTAATTGCAAATCTCATTCGCAACGTTGTATTCCTCCGACATAACCGAGCGAGGTGGCGCAGGGTTAGCACACTGGACTCTCATTCTGGAGGACGACGGTTCAAATCCGCCTCTAGCCATTCTGATTTAGGTTTTCTATTATATCTCTAAATCGCTTGAGGCAAATGCTGGGGTGATTCCTTTGAAAGGGCACGGCCGACTTACTTCCCCAATCCGATGGGACCTATGACCTCGCTGTTTGGTCCCCTCCCCACGAATCCACCAACCAACCTCCGACATTCCGAACAGGAAACTACTGGACGCGCCACTGACCGTGGCTCACGGCGAACGCTGCTCCACTTTTCCAGTCAGAGTAAGTGTTCAAACATAGTACCGCCAACTCCAACACACTTAGTGATACGCATTTCAAATGACCGTACACAGGAGATAAGCATATCTGCGGGAGTGTCAACAAATGAGTTTCTGATGCAGTCGACCATGTCTTCACGGCCTGTTGGCACTTGCTGGTACACCTTATCTTTTAAATATCCCCACTGAAAGAAATCCAGCGACGCCAAATCCGCCGACGTAGCGGACCAATTAGTAGGCCCTCTGCCGCTCCACCGACCAGTGTAAGCACGATCTAACACCTCCGGTGCTTCAATTGCGTAATGCGCTGGGCAACAGTCGTGCTGAAACCACATACGTTATCGAACATCCAGGGCAACATCCTGCAGTAGTACCGGTAGTTCCTGTTCCGACAACGTTCGATATTTGCGTCCATTCAGCGTGTCGTGGATAAAATACGAACCAATGAGTTTGTTCCCCATGATGACAAGCCATACATTAACCGACCAAGGGCATTGATGGTCAACTTGCTGTAACCAGTGGGGATTGTCTACACTCCAATAATGCATGTCTACCGGTTAACGCTACCATGGTTTATGAATGTAGACTCAACGAAGAATAGTATCTCCGCGAAGAACGTGGGGGTCGTTTGCATTTGTTGACGTGCCGATTCACGAAACACTGCACGGTTATGGAAATCGGCGCTATGAAGTTCTTGAAGCAGTGACACGTTGTGTGGCTGAAACTTGTGACGATGCAGTATCGTGACAATACGGATATATCGGAATCGCGGTGTAGTTCCAGGGCGCTTATCCGTGGGTTGTGGTGCACTGCCGCTAGTACAGTTATTTCACTAGCTTCTCCTGTAAGACGTTTGCTTCGTTTCCTTTCGTCGGTCTGTACGGCGTTCATAACCTTGTAAAAAATCGAACTAGGCAATATCAGCCTCAACATTTCTCCTACATTCTCCGTAAATCAGTGTCTTTTCAATTTTTTCTTCTGTGTTTGCAACACTCATCGCTCACTTACACGTCTGTTCTCCAAATGATAGGTAGGTGTGCAGGCAATAAATACTGCTCAAGTATCGTAATGTTTAGAGCCGCTATCTGTTTTTCGTCTGTACGGTTTGTGAGCTCCGGTTGCAGTTATGGTACGTCGTAGTTCACTACACGGCCACTGGGGTGCGTCGAGTAGTCCCCAGTTCGGAATGTCGGAGGAATACAACGCTGCGAAGGGCGTTTCCAGTTAGGAGTTATGAAATACTGGCCTGTCTCACACTCGCAGAGGTGCGGTCCCACGTGTCAGTGGATATTCGAGAACCATTGAGTAATATATCGTAAATTACGATTGTGTACTCATTTCTGTTCTTCTGATTACAGCGCCATTTAGGGCGAAACTAAATTGTTTCAGGGAAATTGTATTTAGATTTTGCCCTAGAATAGTAATCTGCAATAAAAGGAGATGGTTCCCACCCATGTACGGGTGGGGTGACGGGTCGAGTGTGGTATCGTTGGATGTGCCCTCCGAGACAAACCAATTGCATCTACAACTTTTGTGATCCGATGTGTAGTTTTCGAAATATTTCAGTGTCTTCAGTTAAAATGAACACTCTGTATTTTTTGGTGTCTGCTGCACCGGACATGTTCAATAGAACAGACACCACACAAATATTATGTCTCAATAGCTATAGTAATACATTACACTGCCAGATGACATATGAACATAAAAAAATTACGTAACAAATGACAAACATGAAGATATATTCAGAAAAAGTGACAAAGTTAGTTTCCTATAGCAAAGGAATGACACGTAAGAAACACAGTATACAATGAAGCAGTAATCACTTCTACTAGCTGCTTGATATGTGGCCGACGATGTATCGATTAAGAAATATATGTAACAGCGTAAAGCATAATGTTATCAGTATTTAAAGAGTGGGCAGAAATAGTTTCCTACAGCAAAAATAAGTGACCCAGTGGAACTGTCACATGGCGATAAAATATACAATAAAACGATGGTCAGTTTACAAACTCGCTTCATGGTCTGTGGTCTAACTGAAAATGTTGTACCAGCGGCTAAAAAGGGTAGGGGGGCGATCAGTTATCTTATAGTGATTCGACAAAGAGTAACGCACAAATGATATTAACACTTTGCTGACCGGCGACACCACAGTGGTGACGTGAGCATAGTCTCGCGCAGTGGCCGGTGACAGCACTTTGGTATCTTTTTCATTCTGTTGGTGTTTTGTTTAGGTAACAATAAGTTACACATGTCAACAAGTTTTTGGTTTTTATAAGTACTTGTACGCTTTCATCATGGCAGACGAAAGAGACCATACGGTTATTTACGATGAGTGCGCGGACGTCTTGTCTGACGTTGCGAACGACTTGGCCGATTGGGAAGAAGACACTGGATATCAAAAACATGGAAGTGAAGCAGAATCGTCGGAAGATAGTGAAATACGTCAAAGAAAAATTCGGAGAACGCTGCGGTTGCCAACTGATTCCGATGAATCAGAAGAAGAAGACAGACTATGATTTACTAAGAACCGATAATAAATTTGAAGGATCTCCGGTGTATCTTTGGTGCCCCAAAGATACACAGAGCGTCGTGGATATCGTAGAATTATATATTTGGAACGATCTATTTGAATATATTAGCAACGAAACCAACAAGTATTACAGTCAAAATTGCAATAGAAGGAAACTGGATAAAAAAATATGACAAATTTGTCGACGTTACGGGACCCGAAAGAAAATGGTTTCGGCTTGTTATCCTTATGGGAATTGTAAAAAAAGCAAGGATCGATTATTACTGGTCAACGAATCCGTTGACAGATACACCGATATTTCGCAAAACGATGTCCCGCAACCGATTCAGATAAATATTATCATTTTTACATTTTTCCGACAACAATAATAAACCGGATAATGCCGAATAATGCCGACTGGCTTTTCAAAGTGCAATTCGTAATTGATTATTTTTCCAAAGATTTTGAAGAAACGTTTAATCTAAGTCAAAACATCTAAATTGATGAAGGAATGAAACCGTGGCGTGGACAGTTAAATTTTAAAGTTTACAATCCATCGAAAATTACCAAATATGGCATACTCATTCGGATGATGTGTGATTCGAGTATGAGATACATTTCCTCATTCAAGATACATTCCGGCGCTGGACAACCTATAGCAAAAACAATGATGGAACTATTGACACCTTCTTATGGAAAGAGGCATCACCTCTGCATGGATAATTATTATAATAGTGTAGAACTTGCAGAGAAGTTATTTGAAAAGAAAATTCGAGTTTGTGGAACGATACGGTAAAATAGAGGATTTTCGGAAGAATTACAGCGCGCAAAAGTCAATGTGTTTCAAGCTTTTCATCGACGGAAGTGTGACAAGCGGCCGGCGACAAGCCAAGTAATTGGAATTAGCGCTGCCGGCGCCAAGCGAATAAAGTTGTACGAGACGTGCGGACGGCAAAGTGTTAATACATATTAAAACATAAAGGTAGTTTAGTCAACTAATAAATATTTGAATATTTACAACGTACAAACTTACAAACAGTTAGAAGAGAGCCACATTAAACATACCTCTGAAAACCAGGGAAACCTGTCAACATACTAGCTTTTTTCCCCTCTGCGCGATGGCATCTACCGGGAGCATAACGCAACGCGTCACACAGCTAGCAGTGTACGCGCATGTTTCGAAGAGCACCAGGAACAGTTATACGCACTTCCCTGGCTACCAAACTCCGCGGATTTAAGCCCAATCGAGAATCTGCGGGAGCACCTCGATTGGGCCGTTCGCTTCATGGATTCTCCACGGAGAAACCTAGCGCAGCTGGCCACGGCAGTAGAATCTCAGTGACTCTCTTCGTGCACGTCACGCAGCGGCCCGTGCTACGAAAGGTGTAAGTATATTCAGGATTTCGCAGGTGGTCGCATTAATGTGATTGGGCAGTGTGAAAATTATCTGTTTAAATTTATTTTAATGAAAGTGGGTCTGTAATTTTGATAGTGCTTTTTGATGTTAAATTGTCGGTTAGATCCTCAACTTTCAGTTGTAAATATTTAGGGTAAACGGTCTGAACCCTAATAAACTAAAGTCCCCCACCATGTTTCTCTATCTTCATCCGTAAACTAATCTCAGAAAATCTGTAGGGATTTTGAGATGGGTTTCGTCAATGGATAGACCGGTTGACGAGAAAGGTTTCTGTGTACAGTTCATTACGGTTACGCTAGATAAGACGTTTGCCCGTAGATACTTAGTGCTATGCATGTGAAGACCGAACATGTCGTTAGAACAGCACAAATTGTATTTACTTTGCTCAGTATATGTCAGCTGATAGTCTGTTTTGAAAACAGTCTTTTACAATGCTATTCTTTTCACCTTCGTTTCTCCTTGACAAGCAAACAGCGATGTTTACAGGCTGTGCAGCACAAGCGTCTGTCATTTGCCACGCGACTCGCTCCACACATCACTACATTCGCTCCCAAACAACAGATAGGTGAGTCTTCACGATAATATTTAATTTTGTTGCAAAAAATTTAGAAATATTTAAAAATAACTGACAACATTCCTCATGCAATTCGAAAACCTGGCAGTGCCTGCCTGCCCCTTATTAGTTTGTCCAATTCTTTGCTGTCTTCAACAGAATTATAATGGCACCGGTAAACCTCCCAAAAATTTAATTCCCTTTCCCCATTTCTCCTTGGCTTTTTTAATTGCTTGTCCATTGTTCAGATTGAATAAAATCGGTGATAGCTTACAGTCCTTTCTCATTCCCATCTCAACTGCTGGTTACATTTCTTTTCCTTCGACTAACACACTGATGACTCATATTAATGTGACCACGAATCAGATGCCAGAATAACCACCTTTTGCAGCAGTGAGACGTGCAGGAACAGAGTCAGTGAGGTTATGGAAGGTACCTACAGGGCTGTGGAGCCGTGACGACTGCAGTACCGTTGCCATCTGCATTAGCTTTCTCGGTTGAGGATCCATGATATGAACAGCCCGATCGAGGTGGTCCCACGGGATCTCAATTGGGTTTTAATTCGGGAAGATTGGTGGCCAGGGGCGTACGGTAAACTGAACCTGGTGGTATTCGAACCACGCACGTACACATGCGAGCTGTGTGACACGTTGCATTGTCCTACTGGTACATGCCATGTGCCGAGAAAAAACAAACTGCATGCAGGGTGGCCATAGTACCCAAACATAGATGCATACTTACTTTGGGGTATTTTGCCTTTCAGAATGACGACATCTCCCAGGGAATGCCACGGAAACATTCCCCAGACCATAACACTCCCTCCTCTGGCCTGGACCTTTTCGATGATTGTTGCAGGATGTTGTTTTGGGATGTTTCACGCCGTATAGGCGAATGATCATCCGTCCGATGGAGAACAAAACGTGATTCATCTGGAAAAGCGACTTGTCGCCACTCTAGTTGCTGTATTAGAGAGTGAATTCCAGCCTTTGTCGCCGATGAACCGCAGTCAGCATGGGTGCATGACCAGGCTCTTGGTGCGGAGGCCCATAGGCAGCGGCGTTGGCTGAACTTCATTGAGGAGACACTGTTGGTAGCCCTCTGGTTCATCTGGGCGGTCAATTGCCCGATACTAGCACGTCGATCACTTCTGTCGTATGTGGGCAGTGGTACACGACATTTGCCTCGGAGCCGGTTTCGGATGGCGCCATTTCGTCATGTACGGTATACTGTAATCACGGTGACGCGCGAACAGTTTACGAACTTAGCCGTTTCTGAAGTGGTTCCACCCTTGGCCCGATAGTGAACGATCATGCCCTTTTCGAGATCAGGTAAGTCCCTCCGTTTCCGCATTAGGACAACGACTGCATTGTTTCCTTCGTCCGCCGACACCCTTTACATACAATCCCCGCCACCACCCCTCCCCTCCACCCCCACTGCTAGTGCAGCTACCTGCCGTCTGTGAGTGGTTGTTACTCGTTTACTTCGAACGTAGGCGGTGGTCGCATTCATATTACTGGACCGTGTATTATATACTGTATTTTACTTGCATTATAATCTTTTATTTTACACATTATTCTCTGCATAGTTACTATTAAAACTGGAGGTATTTTAATTTTGTATACTGTCGCCAGGTAGCCGGCGCTCCATGTTCAATACATTAATTACTACAGCCGACAACAGAAGACATGATCGCGACTGCCACGGTCGCAGGTTAGAATCCTGCCTCGGGCATCGATGTGTGTGATGTCCTTAGGTTAGTTAGGTTTAAGAAGTTCGAAGTTCTAGGGGACTGATGACCTCAGATGTTAAGTCCCATAGTGCTCAGAGCCATTTGAATAAGACATGATCATTGTCTAACAGATGCTTAGACAGGCTAGGGCAAATAAAAGTGGCCCGGAGAGCAGAGTTCCAGGGTACAAGGAAACACAGCAGAGAAAAGGAAATACAGTATTAACCCGACTATAGCAGATGCTGAAAGTGATCACCAGTCATCTCTTGGCACTACTGAGCCCTGGTCAGCAACTTGCTGAAGGCGGATCGAAGGTGGACCACTGGAATTGCTACAGTCTTAGCCGAAATGTTCTGCTGCAATTCTTGAAGGCTAAGAGGGTTGTTGTACACACCTTAGACTTGATGGCTCCCCACGCAAAGTAATCGCACACTGACAGAGCTGGTGATCTGAATGGCCAGCTATGTCCACGATCAAACTAACCTCTGCTAATAACTCTATCAGGCATGAAGATTATGCAAATTTCTCCCAAGATTCGGCTGGCTGTATGGGCAGTTGCTCCATCCTGTTGGAAGTATTTTTAAAGATTGTAAGTAGGGGTTTTTATGTTGGTAACGCCACGTAGCGCTTTGTATGAGAATCACTGACTGTGCTGTTTGCAGTCTGTGGCTGGTTGGCATTGTTGGAATATTCGCTATTGTAGTGTTGGGCAGTTGGATTTGAACAGAACAACGCGTAGCGTTGTGCAGTTGGAGGTGAGCCGCCGGCAGTGGTGGATGTGGAGAGAGAGATGCGAGAGTTTTGAGAAGCGAAGCGAACGATCTGGGCGTGTGTCCGCCAGAAAAAGGATATATATATATATATATATATATATATATATATATATATATATATATATATATATATGATGAATTTTGAACACTATTTAGGTAAATACATTGTTTGTTCTCTATCAGAATCTTTCATTTGCTAACTATGCCTATCAGTAGTTAGTGCCTTCAGTAATTAGAGACTTTTATTTAGCTGGCAGTATTGGCGCTCGCTATATTGCAGTAGTTCGACTAACGAAGATTTTTGTGAGGTAAGTGATTCATGAAAGGTATAGGTTATTGTTAGTCAGGGCCATTCTTTTGTAGGGACTATTGAAAGTCAGATTGCGTTCGGCTAAAAAAATACTGTGTGTCAGTTTAGTGATGATCAGAATAAGTAAAGAGAGAACTGTGTGAGTACGTTCAGTTTTACTCAGCTGTCTTTGTATTAAATAATGTAGAAGTTTAGTAGCACAGTCATTGTCAATTTTTCTAAGAGGACGTTTCAAGATGCATAACACTATGCTCTCTGCAATAATTTATTATTATCATCATTATCATTATTTTGCTACCGTTTTCGCTTCTGAACCATCGTCGACGGCAGGAAAATTACCGCAGATATATCACATGTCAAATTACCACAGAAAACCTTAACTGCCAAGAAAAATCATAAATTGACAAGATTAAAGTATGATGAGACGTAGGCGGTGGTCACATTCACAATGTGGCAAATGGCAAATATGTGCCATCATATTTTAATATTGTCACAATTTGTATTTTTTCCTTGCAGTTATGGTTTTCTGTGGTAACTTACGTTAAAGCATGTATGACATGTAATATATCTGCGATAATTTTCCTGTCGTTGGCGATGGTTCATAAGCAAAACCGGTAGCAAAATAAAAAAAAAAAAGCTTTGTTACAGACAGCACAGCGTTATGCATTTTTTTAAAAAACTTGTACCAGCTGTTGACTGTCGATTAAACAAGCTATTGGAAGTAACTGTAAGTCTCTTTCTCCTCGTTAATGCTGCCACAAATGGTTTGAACGTGAGCGGGCCACTTTTATTGCTCCATCCTGCATTTGTGTGTCCATTGAAGTTACTACTTATAAGTAAGTAACAAAATCAATTACTTTCTTTTAGAATGCTGCAGATCATTCTGCGCTACAAAAGCACACAGCTATGTTGTTATTCTCAGTGTTACGCTGTCCCGTCCCACTACCATTTAAAAAAACAATACTCGGAAACTATTAGAGATAGAGCATGTAGGTTTCTAGTGAAACGTTGGGCAGCTCTCAAATCTTTTTAACTGTTATACTAGAATTTCAGTGTGTGCATCATCCGTCGCTCATACTAAATCAAGGCGATATTCTAGTTTTGCACATGTGTGTGGCACCATTTCTTATTGCTACATTGATTCGTGCATGAAAGGCAGCAATTTCTATGACTGTGACTGGAAGTGTGTCTAATGGCGTGACATCGGTAGAGTGGAAGGGGTAGGGGAGGGGGGGGGGGGGGAATGCGATGGGCAACCTCCCAGGAGTCGTGTCATTCAGCACGTTCTGCACGTTCAGACTACTATGTGCGGTTGTACCATCATGCTGTCCTGACAAACCCGTAAACACTTCCCGATCATGGTTTTCACTCCTAAAAAAACGAGCCTATCACCCTATCTTTCACTAGGCCACACCAAACATTAAACTTCGGGCTATCAAGGACGTGTTCGTGTGTTGTGTGGGTTTTCGGAACCCGAAATCCTGATGTTATTACGAGTCACATACCCAGAAACATGGAACGTCGCTTCATCTGCAAACAAACACGTTTTAGGTAGTCGTCAGCATCCATGGAAGCCTGAAAGGAACACGCAGATGCATACCGCAGGCGACTATCGTTCACTGCAATATTGACACCATTTGCACTTTGTACGCTAATAGGCGTAACGGCGTATGTGACACTTTATAGACAGTTGATCATGCTTCCAGCAGTTCCAGTGATTCAAGGCGAATTGACCACGGGTGGCTGCTTTGAAATGTAGCTTGGACTCTGTCTAGGCGTGGTCCTACTTGAAACACAGGGAAGATGCACGTCGAGCAAGGTCTTTGACACAGCCTGTCTCTTTAAAGTTTCTGAACCACATCACTACTCTAATTTTTGCCGGTTGTGCCCGCCAATTTTTGTATAAGATCAATAAGGCGATAATTCTGTAGTTCCGTTATCACAGATTTTGATTCTAAATACCTGCTAATATACTGTGACTTCTCCTGGTGTGTCACCATTTTTATGCGCTCCAGGTCAACAAAGGACGAAAGGAAAAGACTCAGAGGGCTGCTGAACGTCATACAGGTTAGTCACAAACATTCCGAAAAGCTAGTAAGGATGTTGCAGGCTATGTTGTGCTGAGAGATAACTGTTATCGAAAAAGCTCCGATTTAATTAGCACTTACATTAGCCAATCAAGCTTTTGTACTCCCAAATTCAAGCGGCCCGCCAGGTACGGTGTTGCAAAACGGGTCTTCATTTGGTTTCCTAAAACCGAACTAGAGAGAAATACAAAAATTTGACAGGTAATGTTAAATATACCTTAGACAGGTATTTACCGAGAAAAGTTTTAAAGGGGTGAAAAAGACCCCCTGGCCTTAGTAGCCGCGTCACATTAAGTTCTTTCGAGAGCAAAGAGAGCTTTATCACAGATTTAAGCAAAGTCAAACCCTAGCTGACTGACAGAAACTTGCCGTAGTGAAATGAACGAAAGGCTGGCAATAAGAGAAGTATTCAACGAATTTGAAAGTAAAATTGCGCCATCCGATCTCACTAGAAACCCTAAAATGTTTTAGTCTTATATAAGATCAGTAAGGAGATCTAAATCATCTGTTCAGTCTCTCAGTGACCATACTGTCACAGAAAAGGAAAGTGAAGGAGAGAAACCCGAAATACTGAATTCGGTAATTCGGCTTCTGGAACTGTTGCACAGTGGAAGTCGTATCAATCAAAGCACGTACCCCAAAATCGCAGTTATTGGGATAAGTGATAGTGGAATAGAAAGGCAACTACAATAGCTTAGTAGTGGAAAATCATGTGAACCAAATGAAATTCCCGTAAGATTGTACACAGATTATGCGGAAGAACTTACTCCCCTTCTAGTGGCAATTTATCGTAGGTCGCAGGATCAACGAAGGGTACCTACCAACTGGAAAAATGTGCAAGTCATTCCCGTTTTCTAGAAGGGCCGTGGGACAGATGCACGTAATCATAGACCTATATCGCTCAAGTGAATCTGTTTTAGAATTGTGAAACATGTTTTATCCTAACGCATTTTGGTGTGTTTCGAGAACGAAAATCTCTATGGAAAAGGAAACGGTTTCCGAAAACAGATCTTGCGAAAGCCAACTCACTCTCTTCTCCAATGTTCCTCCCGTTTACAAACTGTTTTGGCGGAGGAACCGTTTTGGACTACTAAATATTTTATGGAGCCCTAAAATAACCAAACTTAGTTTCATGTTCATTACGTAATTATAATCACTTAATGAAAATCATACAAAAATAAGTGCTTTTTACACGATTGACTTCTACTGCAATATAAAAAACCACATACAATAATACAATACACAGGATAACACTATTGACTGCACTGTAAATTGATAAAACTGTTTCGGTTTAATAGGAAGTATAAAACTGTTTTCTTTTTAAGTTAATTTTGACGAGCTGTTCAGTGTCATGTTTGATAAAGAGAGTTGAAGACACACATCAGGTTCAGCATCCAGTCTTGTGGTATTTTTTCTATGTAACTACTTGTGCTAAGAACGTCGTGTAACATAAGTATGTTAATTAGAACGAGAGGAGGACAGGCAGAGCTTGTGTAACAACTTGTGGATATTTATGACGAAGTGTGTACCGAAAATCATCAAATGGCATTGTTTTCAATAATGATTCCAAGGTTTAATCTGATGTCGTTCCTAGAAAGGATTCACAGGTTTCGTTTGACGTATTTTCTGGCTTTTGAAAATTCGGTACAGTAGGGTACTGAACCCATGAGTTCATTTTAGGTTTTGCATTCTGCTCTACAGGAAAATAGGTCTCAAAAGATGCGTCCATCTCAGTGAGACATTGGACCAATTCTACAAATATTTTATTTGCTAATTCTGCTGTCTCATCAGCGAACACATTGATATTTAAATAGCGATCTAGTTGTCTTGCCAAGACAAACAATCCAAAAACCTATTTTTAAGACGTTTATTTTGTTGTTGGTATTGAAAGCTGTTGTCTGTTTTTCTTGTAAGGATAGGTTTTATTCATTAATTTTCCCAAATATATCAGTCAATGAATTTAGTCTGAGGAACCAAGTCACATCGCTCAAACGATCTTTTAATTTGAAAGAAATATCAGTCATGAAAGCTTGTAATCCAGCCCTTAGTTCGAATAACCCTGTTGAGGTATTAGCCCGTGATAAACAACTAACCTCGGTGAGTATCAGCTGTGTTTTACATCTGATCCCATAATTTCACACAATACGAAAACAATCGGCACTAAAAAGGGTGTGATTAAACGTAATTGCTTATTTTTACTGCCCCATCAATAATCAGTTTCGGATTTGGTGGCATCATCTTTATCGCGAGTGATTGTCTGTGCAGGATACAATGGCTGGAACTACTGTCTAGAGCTTTGCTTTTTATTAATGATACTGCTGCTGCCATTTTACGAGTCACTGATTTGGTCCCATCTGCACAAACATTGATGCAATCGCTCCAATCGAGGTGGTTTGTTTCAAAAAATCGCGTAAAAATAACATTTCCGGTAGTGTCAGCTGGCAGCGATGCGCACATAAGCAAGTCTTCGAGTGAATGCATGTTATGGGTATGGTACAATTATAAGCAAGATGGCAAGTGTAACAACACCAGTCGGCTCAACCATTTGCGAGGCGAATTTGTTGTTTTGAAGATTACTAACTAGTTCTTGTGTGATATAGTCTGTGAGATTCTTAATTCAATACGAAACTGTCATTCAAAGGCGACACAGTAGAAATGTGCTTTGCACATTTTTCATCAAACGCACACTGTGTTATGTCTGCCGTAAACGGTTTTATTAAAATTCATTGATAGTGTGCACTTCTTCCGCTTGTGCAATGCGATAGCTGACCAAATACGATGCCTGTATGGAGTTTCCACTCACAGTTTGGGTCAAGTACTTCATAGTGTTTCGGCCTCTTAATAACTTTTATTTTTTTGTATCAAAAATTCTCCTTTCTTGTCCTTGCAATCGGAATGTATAGTTTCTAAATGTAGGGGCATCATAGTAGGTACAGTGGAACTATTCAGAAGTGGCTTTCTACGTACAATGCAGAGCGGTGAGCCGTTAGAATCAATAAATCCGAGATTGATGTTAGATTCGTCATACTTCCTTTTTTTCACCTTTAGTGAGTACTTAAATATTTTTTCTCCTTAAAATCATGGAGCTTGAAATCGTTACATCACTTTCTTGATTCTATTAGTCTTAAACAGGAATCTTTGTCGATGCCGCATCTTCCTGGCGAGCTACCTTTGAAGTTCCGATGCAAGATTTTGTTGCAACACCAATAAGCCAAGGCTTCAGTCTACCTTTTAAAATCAACAGTTTCATTTTTCAATGCGACAAACATAGCATATGCCTAGTATCGCCACAAGATGCTGAATTTTACAACAGCAATCCATAAGATGCAGGAATAGAGTGTACTAAAGTCGGGATGTGGTGTCCGGATTCTCCACGCCAAATTGCATCGTGCGCCGCAATCGAAAATTCGAGTAGTAACTCTACTTTGTGCTACACGGCGCGGTTTCGTATAGCCCAAGACGGTGAATCATAGATAGCGAAGCTACGAAATCGTTCGAGGCAGTCTGAAGTGCTTGTGGATGAGACAGAGATGGGAAGAGCGTAGTGGGATGTTTACAGCATGTGTAGGTGAGACAGCGCACAGCAAAAGAGAAAGACAAAGAGAGAGAGAGAGAGAGAGAGAGAGAGAGAGAGAGAGGGCGGGGGGGAGGGTGGGGGAGGGAGGGAGGGAGAAAGCATCAGCGTGGCCACTGCGTGTATGTGTAGTGACCAGTATCAAACACTGGTATGATCTGATATTTATTAGAGTTGCTTTTCGCAGTGTGTGAAAAGACATGATGTGCTGCGTTCTTTCGGTTGATATTATTTCGGCGGAGAGCTTGCGGATTCCCAGGGCTTCGAGGAGCACGCTTTGAGCATCGCTGCTCCATCAGGTCCAGACCGCTGTAGACATCAACACCCAGGTTGGTGCCGTGTTCCTGGACTTCAGGAAGGCATCTGCTACACTGTCATTTAGCGAAAAAAATTCAAATTTACCGAGTATGGGGTCAGATGTAGGACCTCCCTCGCAGATAGCACTCAAACATGTGTTCAAGGGACGGGAATAACACGATTAAGACCATACTTTTTTATTTGCCCTTCCGTACTATTATCACATTACACTATGAAAATTCAAATTACGGATGATATTAATGATAATCGTACCTGAAGTTGTTCACATGATTTTCATAGCTAATTTGTAAGGATTATAAATAATTTAAGACATGATGCAAATTACACAGTTACTGATAGAGTTAAGATTACAAGTGTTCAAGAAAAATGTTTCGTTTAACACAGAGAATAAATTAAAAAGAAAAACATTGGAATGTTCAATAATATAAGTTCTGAACTTAAATTTTTGAGTTACTTTCCGAAATAAAAATCATTAAATGTCTGTAAAATAGCTTCCACTCGATTAGGCTGCCTGGTAAAGCAACCATATGTAAAATATTTGAATAAGAAACTGTCGTAATTGCAATTTATTCTTTTATTAACGATGTGTTTCACCTTCTTGGGGCATCTTCAGATTATCTTAAGCATTGCTTGTTGAATTTGAAGTTGATCGGTACCTTCATTATTCCAGATGGCCTAATGGAGTGGAAGATATTTTACGATAAGCTGTCCGGCTGGGCGAATGAGTTAGTGGCCGGGCCCTACAAAACAAAATTTACAATAATTCCGACGCCATAGAATGTCTAATTCAACAAGCAATGTTGAATATAATATACAGATTTCCCACGAAGGCGAAACGCAGCGTTAATAAAAGAATAAATTGCAACCACTACTGTTATTAATTCAAATATGTGTGCCCATTTTGAATATTTGGTTGTCAGAATACACTGAATATTAGAGGGGAAGGGAAATTCCATCTTCTTTTTCTAATTATCTGAAGAATCTCTTACTTTCGTGTACTTCCTGCGTTTTCTGCTTTGTTGTAATACTAGAGCCGGAGCAGAATATCTGGTTGGACTGAGGCGTAATATTGACCTTTGGGTCCATAAGCATTGCAACAGATCTGTAAACGGCGCTTTGATGTTCAGAAACTCTCTCGCCGAGTTAACCATTGTTGTAGAAATGTACATGTGTCTTGATTCAGACCAAATAAATGACTGTGCTTCTTTGCGCGAGCCCTTTTTAGTGGGTCCAGAACCGTATGTACTGTTTAACCGATTGGGGTAAACTTCTTTTATTTGAACAACACCTACAGCACTTCAGTCTATTTAAGTAAACCTCAAAGCAACCAGTAATAAGTCACATCCACTTGCGAAAGTAGCAAAAACGTGGCCTAGATTCTGCGAACATTTTAATGCTTCCATTAATCCTGTAGTGCACATGTCCACTGCAGTGAACATATGTTAATAACGCTTCTTTGAAGTTTTCAATCAGTCTTGAGGGTACAAACACACGCAGGGCACTGCACGAGTAGGGAATGTCCACTGGGGTGGACTACGTGCATTTGCATCCTCAAGGCTCACTGAAAACGCCAAAGAAGTGACACTAACAGATGTTCGCTGCAGTGGACATACTGACCACACTGTTAATGAAGTTGTCCGTTCACTTTGCTGAGTGGCAGGTGGTGTGGTAGCCTAGCGTGTTCGATCAGAGGTGTGGCCACTCATTGCAATGAAAACGATCTGAGTGTAGTTCTCATCTGTAGAACTAAGACGCTGTCACCCAACATCCGCATAGAAATGCTAATTAAAAATGATGGAGAAACAGACAAATAAAAAAACAAGGTGGTCAGCTAAGATGGCTGCCGTGAGGAGGACTCCAGTTCGATTCCCGGTACTACCAAGGTTTTTTTTTTTTTTTTGTCTTGGTGAGAGGACTGGTACTGGGTGCACTCAGCCTTGTGATGCAAACTGAGGAGCTACATGAATGTGAAGTACCGACTCCAAGGTCAGGACATTCGGCAAAACGTTCAGAAGAGCAGTGTGCTGACCACATGCTCCTCCACACAGCGTCCGCGGTACGCCGCAAGACAGAGGCTGACATGGCGGCCGGTCGACACCTCCCAGGCCTTCAAGGCTTAGATGAGGACCTCGTTTCTTCTCTTTTTCTAATGAAGAACCCTCAGTTTTAACTATTAACAAATATTAACAAACACTTTTGCCTCCGAGAGTACTTAGAAGAAGACGGCATCGCTGTAACCGCAGAAATATGTGCTCAAATCTAAATGTAGAGATAAAAATATAATAATTCGATACCGGAATTGGGCACCAAACCTTAGATTTGGCTGATTGTTACAATTAGTATTAGCAATATTGTATTCAGATCAAAAACTTTACTGAATAACAAAAACAAAGAGTTAACCTACTGTACACATGTTCTCTTCTCTCTGACATGGCACTACATTATCTGATAGCAAGTCATAGTACCAACAGCTAGCATGTGTTTGAGCACGGCTCCAACCTCTCGAGCAGCTCACGTCACATTTTGGGAAATCTCTGGCCTTAGTCGAGCCGTAATATCTACAAATCGGACAGCTAATCGTTAGAGTTACAGCTCTACCAAAACTACGGTTCAATCGTATTGGCGCAATGCATAAACGACGCAGTCACTTGTAGGATTACCGATAGTATTGGTAGCAGTGGTCTGGAAAGAAACATAAATGTATGTATCAGATAGAAACTGGAAGCCGGCGACTTCTCTTCGTTTTTTTGTTTGTTTGTTTGTTTGTATTGCACATAATTAGAAACGCACATCGTTCACTGTTAGGCAGTTGTGTACTCTGTCTCGTTACAAAATATAAATCACATTTGCTAACTAATAAAAATTATTGGATCACGTAATTTGTGCGCTCTTATGTGACCAAAGCAATTACTTTTGCTGTAAGTACAGTTTACATGCACAAACACTAAAAAATCTGTATTGTTGTTGTTGTTTTTTTTTTTTGTACACAGTAGAACGTTCTTCGTCACAATCAGAGCCAAGAGTTTCGTGTTATTACTAATAAGTCCGAAAATAAAAGAAATATGTTTTATATAAACTCGACAAACCATTGAAGCGATTTTTTATACTTTTTACTTTTATTTTTTCTTTAATTTTATCTTTTTTGAGGAAATTGGGTTTTCTAGCGCTATATGATAAATTTGTTTTGGATTTTTTTTTTTATTTTTACTACAACATCCCTCTGTTTCACGTTACAAATCAACAGTTTTCGAATGAAACCAGATTTAAATATGGAAAATTTCAATTTTGCTATAAATGTGGCTACTTTTTAAGTAACAGACAGAGTATGAAGAACAAAAATGTTCTGTAGATTACACGACTCTTTATATATCCTGAGTCAGTTTTAAGACAGTTCATCGCTTCCAGTTTCTAGATGAATCTAGTAAAACACTGATTTCATACGGAAATGAAGCGATCCAAATGAGGCAACACCCAATGGGTATATTGTATGTATTGTAATGTATGTTAACGGTGGCCAAGAAACGCTGGAGAGCCTCCGTCCCCGCCGCAGCCGCAGTGGTCCACAACCCCACGACGACTACCGCGGTCCTCTTCACCCCTCCGCCACCCCACACCGAACCACTGTTGCAGGATTATTGTGCGGTTCGGCCCCCGGTGCCCCCCCCCCTTTCCACCAGAGAACGTCTCACCCCAGACGAGTGTAACCCCTATATTTGCGTGGTAGAGTAATGGTGGTGTACGCGTACGTGTATAACTTGTTTGCGCAGCAATCGCCGATATAGGGTTGCTGAGGCGGAGTAAGGGGAACCAGCCCGCATTCGCCGAGGCAGATGGAAAACCGCCTAAAAACCATCCACAAACTGGCCGACTCACCGGACCTCGACACAAGTTCGCCGGGCGGATTCTTGCCGGGGACCAGGCAAACCCTCCCAATCCGGAAATCGGGCGGGCTAATGGGTATACAACACATCTTAAGAACAGGAAATTCGGTTACGATGTTAACTGATCAAAGCTGCTAGGACAATTACTGTAGTCTGCGCTTACTTGTGACAGTCTGCAGTAGCCTACGGTAGTTGTACAACTCTACTAATCATAGATGTCTGTCTATTTCCCGTTCCTCTGCAGTAGGCTGTCTTCAGATAAGAAAAACGAAACATGTCTGAAAATAACCAATGATGGATGAAACCGGTTGTTCTGTGAAACGTCACGTGAATTTGCCGGTAAATAAATGTTCTATCATTTTTCTGTCAATCACGAATTTTGCATATACTATGACCAAAAGTCACATTGATTTTCTTTAAATTAGTTGCACATTTTGCTCTGCATAGCGAATCGATACTGGCGCCCACATATGAACCTGTGCCGTAGTACTGTCGCGTATCCGTTATACGATCTGAAAGGCAAAAGTTAATGCGAAATAACGGGATCTCATTGAAACTCAGAGACCCACTGCGTATGGCTGATACATTTCGATGGCACGATCGACTGGGTCCTTTGATGCACTACGTCCGACGTGCCAATTAACTTTAACTGGTAACACGACAAAAGCATTTCTCCTCGTTCACAGTTACCGCCTCTGCACCACAGTGGTCACAAACCGTTATTTAGCCCACGCGTCAAACATCGGCTCAGTTCTGTTTGTCTCTGTCTCACCAGTGCAGCGCTAATTGCTTTAAAAGCCACCGGCGCTGCCGTAGTCCGCAGTCTAAAGCGCGAAAAACAATTCCTGAAAATTGAGTCCAAAGCAGATACACACCAATTGAATAAAATGGAACGTTGTTCGGCGAACAGCAGACGCCCGCATTGTTAATGCACAGTGCTTTAACACGCCATTTAGTTCGGGGTAAAACCTTTTCCCGTCCGTAATACCCTTTTTTTCTGAATTTCAGTGCAAGAAAAACGAGATTACGAATCCAATTCCAAATCTCCGGTCGATGTCAAATAAGCCAGAGAGGGGTCGAATTTGGCCACTAAAAGCATGCGCTGATGCAATTATTCTGCGTTTTTGTATGTGAAAAGAGCAAAAGCTACCGAGACGCAGAATCTGGCCATTAAAAACATCACCTGCCTTAATTAGAGAGGCCAGCGAAAATACTGATTACTTTTAGTTAGGGGGTTGGTTAATCCAAGTGCTTTATTGGGCGCTGAATTCATATCTGAGCTCAATTTTGCGATCACATTAAGTTTTTCCACATTGTGGCTTCGTTAGAAATTATAAAACTGGCCAAAATATTCAGTCGTAAAGAAATGTGATTTACTTCTTTCAACAGGTACGAAGGTTTCATCTACCGATCTCTATATATAAAAGGTAATGCACCGACTGACTCAGTCACTGACTCATCATTGCCCAACCCATACCACTGGATGCTCAGGACAGCAGTATGAGTACCGACGACCAGCTTCGCCTCTTCCAAGAAGCTCGTTCCCAGACTCCGGGCCATAACATTCTGACCTTCATCAAAGTCGCTTATGTCACTGGATTTACTCATTCTCGGCCCTTTTCGTCATTAGAGTGACTCCTCCGCTTATATCCCTTACTCACCACTTCATGTGCCTGCAACATCCCCAGGAGGAACTGAATTTCGCGATGGGCGATGGTCAAAATATCCTGACTCTTCAGTTTATCGGCAGCTAACACCTACCACACCCTGTACAGGTTCTTCAATAGTTGCCGTTTTGGGCTTGCTTCCCCTCAGGTCGGCTGTTCTTTCTCCCCATTAGATCGTCCGTTATTTATGCCCGCATAGCCTCCGACGAAGTAAGGTGCCCGCTAGCGCTGTTGATAAAATATCGATATAACAATATTTTCCCAAAAAATGTCGATATTCATCGGCAAAAATTTCATTTGTTATGCATTGAAACCGATGTGGCAATAACGAGTGCTGATTTTTTATGTTACACAGAGGGGTCCAAAAAAATGCATCCACTGTTTAAAAGTCCATAACTGGCAAACTAATTGACGGAGTTGTCTCATCTTTGGTTGTTTAATACTTTGTAGTTCCGGCAATCGCCACACAAGCGTTGTATTGCGTTGTTTTGTTTTGTCAGATGACAGTCGCCAGATACTGTTTTGTTCTTAGTTGCACCTAGTTACTTGAGTAAACATGGCTGGCACAAGGCTTACACTCGATGAAAGGAAGTCATTTTTGAAGTGGTATTTTAAGTACGAAAACATTAATGAGGTTCAACGGCAATGGCGAAATGAGTGTCAAACAGAGCCACCGACACATTTAACGATTCGTCGCATTCAAGATAAATTTGAAGCCGAAGGGTGTGTTAAAGTTGTACACAAACAACGATCTGGACGACCTGTAACAGTAACAAGTCCAGCCAACTCCCGTCGTGTGTTACGACAATTCACTCGCTCACCACAGAAGTCTCCGAGACAGTGTGCCCGTGAAACTGGAGCGAGTCGCTCAAGTGTTCGGCGAATTTTGAAGACAGCAAAGTGGAAGTGCTACATCTCACAATTGCTACACGTAATGAACGAGGACGACCCAGATCGTAGAATGGAGTACTGCGAGTGGTTTACTAACATGGTGCGCAACGATGAAGAGTTTGCAGAGATGATTGTGTGGTCTGATGAGGCACAGTTCAAACTCAATGGTACAGTAAATCGCAACAATTGCATCTACTGGGCCGCCAAAAATCCGAACGTCCATGTAGACAAAGACGTGAATTTGCCAGGCGTAAATGTGTGGTGTGGGTTGTCTTACCGGGGCTTGATTGGGCCAATCTTCTTTGACGGCACAGTCACCGGTGACGTGTACCTTCAGAAGCTTCAGACACCAATTTTACCTGCCATCCGAGACTTGTATAGAGACGGAAGAGTTTACTTTCAACAAGATGGTGCTCCAGCCCACAACCAAAATCATGTTAGGGCGTATCCCGACGAAAATCTACCAGGAAGATGGATAGGCCGTAGAGGTGCTGTGGAGTATCCACCACGTCCCCCAGACCTAACTCCTCTGGTCTTTTACCTGTGGGGAACACTAAAGGACGTCGTTTATCGACAAAAGCCACGCACATTGGATGAACTTCGAGAATCCATCGTACATTCATGTGCAAATATCCAACTGAACACGTTGCAGTCAGTAGCTCGTGCTGCAGTTCGGCGGCATCGTTTGTGTGTGGATGTTAATAGTCACCATTTCGAACACCTACAGTGATATCTGTAAGTTGGACGTTAAGCTACACTTTCACCAAAAATGAGACAACTCCGTTTATGAGTTTGCAAGTTATGGACTTATAAACAGTGGATACATATTTTTGGACCCCGCCGTATTTTTGTCGCATTTTTCGGTAAATATTTGAAATTGTAGTAGAACATAATTTTACTTTAACCATGTGAAGGAGTCTTACTACTTTTTGAGATTTCATCACCTCCAGTCTTTCTCTTTCACCGTGTGAAGCAAGCATAAGTGGCAAAAAGAGGTACTGCGATTGCACTGGGGGGTGGCAACATGACTAGAATAACAAGATTTCCGATGTGAAGAAATAGCACATCAGTTGGGCTAAAAGACAATTTTTAACGCATTTTGTGTGCTATTTCTTCTGATCGGCAATCTTCAAAAACAGTTACTGAAAATGATGAATAACAACCTAAATTACAAGACTGGGCTTCGCGTTTAGTGGAGACGTGTGAGGGCAAAAGCCTACGTAATCGGCGCTAGATGCAACCAACGGAAACTGCAACGTTTCACTTCACCACGCAATTTTAACATTGCAGCTGCTAAGTCGCTGGCGTCTGCAGAAATGAAAAAACAGGGAAGTCGACATGAAGTGTCCTGGACAAATCCGATATGTGACGAAAGCGAAACACGGACCAATCGCACACCTTTTATTGTGCCACTTACATACAGTTATCACTGTTAGCAAAGTGGTTATCGCCACTGGTGAACGTGCATTGTTTTCCTTTCAACTCTTGCTCTAAGGAGAGATAAGCAAGCTGATATCTCGTTGATGCACAGAATATCTAATAACAAATCAGTGCTTAAATACACAGCTCTCTAAGTACGGTAATGTATTTACAATGTGTAGCCGATATTTTTATAGGCCGGTATGCCAATATATTTTCCGTCTGTGTTTCGATTTATCGTTATTTTTTTCGATACATCGATGGCCTACAGTGACACATTTTTAAATATCGATATATCGGATTCCCGATAATTTTAAAAATATCAACTCCAAACCATACAGCACTGTGCGTTCCCTAATATTCCCTTCAGAGCACTCTTGAGTTCCACCTAATGTTTTGGTTATGACTTACAGTGTTGAGTCCTCAGGCGTCGCAGCGAGCGAGATGGTGCTGCAGTCAGTCACAGGACTCAGGGGCGGCTGTTCAATCCCCGTCCGGCAGTCCAGATTTCTTCCCTCATTCTTCTAGAAAGCTACATTGCGCTCTGTCACTAACGACCTCGTCGTCAACGAGACGTTATATTATAATCTTCCCTTACCTTTTCACCCGTCTCCCTACCCAATGCGCATCCAAACTCGCGTCCACACAGTCGTCCCTTCTACACTGCGTACACGTGTGATCTACCTCTCCGTACATACCCCGCAAGCCAGTACGCAATTCTTGGCGGAAGTTTCTTTGCAGCAATGAAAGCTGTCACTACAATTACAGCTTTAACCTACGAGTACATACTCATTATAACGTAGGGATGGGAAAACCGATCGGTTAAAATCAATACCAGTATTTTAGTTCCAAATAACAACTATCTTCCGGTATTTGTTTGGTCCTGGTTATAATAGGTGTTTTTCTTGCTTACTGATAACCGGGTATAAAATCGATGTATCAATATGCCAGAGCAGTGGTGCTAAAATTTTTGGTTTTAGATATTTTTTTTTATTTTCAGAAAACGAGTTTGGTAGGTCGTTCTGTAACTTTTCAAAGATTGATATCAACTTTGAATTATATTGTTTCCGATTAACGGTGTCAAATTAGAGATCAACATGTTATAGAACTACCATTTATGAACAGATTGGACAATAAATATTCGTCATTGGATTAAATAATTATTGAAATTTAAATGTAATTTCTCCTGGTTAATGCTATGTTTTGTCGTCCCCTATGTAATTGCTCATTTGATTTTTTTTTAAATAGCGTTTTTGTTCTAATCACCAAAAAATCAACTTTTTTCAGATTCCCGCTAAACACTACCGATATATTCGTATATTTAATTAAAAACGGCTTTTTCAGTCGAAATAGTTAAAGAAAAATAACGTTCCAAATTTTACACAAAAGCGTGTCATTTATCTGTAATTTCTAACAAATAGTGAAAAAGTAAGTTATGGCATCAGTAATAAATTAAAAACTTAGCAAATCATTCATAGTTTATAACGAGAACAGAATTTACTGCCGCCTATGACCGTGTACCTGCTTGCAACCGTTAGAAACGGACAACTTAATACGAAAAATAGAGTTTTCCAAGCTTAGTTTTTACCATTTAGCAGTGACTATTCGCAGTGTCCAAATAGTAGTACGATCCTTGATTACAGTGTAATTTTTAACGGAGATTCGAAAAATTAGGTTTAGTAGGAAAATACTGGTGAATTTTGTTAGTTTTCAAACCCCCACTACCTTTCGAGAAAAGCAGCGAACGGTGGACGGACTAAGTCTTTTTTTATATACGTATTTCATTTTATATTTTGGTTCTATGTTCCTTGAAACGTATAACACAAAAGTCTGAGAGAATTTTATAACTTTTCGTCCTTTGTGCTGTGCGTAAGTTTGTTATAGGAAACAACGGCAATAGAAGTCGAAAATAGGTTACTCCAGAAATCGGTTATTTTGGGCGGTTTTAACATTCAGGTTAAACTGGCGATGAAATTAACCGGTGCAACTGAAAACCGATTGTTTCAGTGATAACAGCCATCCCTATCATAACGGCGCGTTTAATTCCCTCTAACATTTCCGTTTATATGAAATCTGGCCCATAAACAAACAAAAACCACTATCTGGATAACTTTGGTGAATGTAATATAGTGCATCGAACTTTCTCATAACGAAACGAAATAATTACACAGGATTTTAACATACGTTACGTCAAGATAAACTGAACCCATAATGTTCATAACTGACTAATGCAGCCTATTATTGTCGGTGAAACATTCCTTGTAGAAGTGATTTGTGCAATACAGAGGGACCTGCACACCTCATTTACAACACCTAACAGATAGAAAATGACTTCTTTAATGGCAAAGTTGCGACGTATTCGTCTCTACAAAACATGTGTCTTGAAGCCACAGCGATCCACACTTGTTTGCGAAAAATTTCATAAATGAAAGAAATGCATCTCTGCTTAATGCAGTTCATGACCTCCATGTTTGAATATATTGCACTCGAGCGTCGTTCTTTCATGAGCACATCTGAAGGTTTCTCAATAGTGAACAGGGGGGCGAAAAATAATTCCGGCATACACCCAAATTATATGACAAGTGAATATAAATTGTTACATTTTTTGGAAGACGGGTACAAAGACTCACGAATAATACTTGCAATTGTCCTTCAATGGATCAGTTGTCTTTGTAGAACCACACATTTACTAAAGACGGAAAAATAAACCCATATTCATGCAAAGACTTGTAAAGTTATTTAACGAGTGAGGAAGTTACGGGATAAGCTAATTGTATGCTCGGATTACCGAAGAGAAATGTGTTCTAACCAAGACGTGAATTAGGACAAAGAACTGGCGTTGCTCACATGAAATACATCTGCACAGTACCTCACGTGAACACACTTATTAAGTCACATAACACATAATTACACACATGCAGTGCGAGCAGGCAACTATCCCACAACAAATCCTGGGCGTTGTAGCTTCAGTGCACAAGACAAAGCCGCTGCGCTTTACAAGCAGAAGGCAGTGAGTGTTGTTCATGGCGGCAGGGATTAGGATTGCAGTGATCTGCACTGTAGCTACTTAAGATTCCGAAGAGAGTTTGGAATGACCGCTTTGGCGGTGTATATTCGTCGCTGCCAACGTCATCTGAACTATGTAACACACCTGTGTAGAAATGGTGCACACGGTCCCATCAACTTAGTCTTCTAACAATTATGTGCTCCTGTTAAGTTCCATGTCTAGTGCTATTAAGTTCCATGTCTACTGCACTCGTGTAAATATCTAAATCTGTTGTATTCCTATAATCTATCACGAAACACTGACGGTGCGAAGTTGTTGCTGTTCGGTGACGCAAAGGTGAAACACAAATGATGCATGTTGGTGGCGGAAGTTCCCTTATAAACCAATTGAGCCGTAGTAAAATTTGCTGTTTTGAAGAGCGCGCCGCAGCACGTAGTGTAAAGCAGTCGCCTTTTGTTTCTGGCTGTGGCGCCGCTGTGGCAATCGCAGCTTTGGCGTCTCCCTTTGGTGGGAAAGGAGAAAAGTTGCCTGGTTCAAATGGTTCAAATGGCTCTGAGCACTATGGGACTTACATCTGAGGTCATCAGTCCCCTAGAACTTAGAACTACTTAAACCTAACTAACCTAAGGACAGCACACACATCCATGCCCGAGGCAGGATTCGAACCTGCGACCGTAGCAGTCGCGCGGTTCCGGACTGAGCGCCTAGAACCGCTAGACCACCGCGGCCGGCGAAAAGTTTCCTGTTCACGTGCATTTAATTGGTTCTATGAGCTCGGTAGTTGGTCAGTCTGTCAGTCTCGGCGAGTCGGTCAGTCGGAGGCAGTTAGTCACTTTGTCAGTCTGGGGCGAGTCTGCTCAGTTGGTCAGCCAAGTCAGTCTGGGTCTGTCTCTCGTCCGCATTGGTGAGGCGGTTAGTGTCTGTCTGTCGTCCGGAGTGCTAGTATGTGCTAGGCCGCCAGTCTGCTCGAGTTTGCTCAGGCAATGGGCATTGGCGGTTGGATCGATCGGTTGGTCGGTCGCGCACTGGGACACAAGATGACCTGTCCGCCTGAAGCGTCGACGCATGTGAGGACGCCACGTGAGTCCAGTGGGCCGCGCCGTATAGCGAGGGATAGTGGCTTTGCGGCCGACACGAGAGCAACAAGAGTCAACCCACGACGTCCGGGGCGAGCTGCAACGCCGTGACACGGGAGATCGGCGCGCCTTCCTGCGTCCGTTGAAGCGGCTGGCAGCGGACGGTTCGGGAGAGCGTTTTGGGGGTGTTGCGCAAGAATTTCGCCAGAAATCTCAGCTTATTGGAAGTTAAGTGACTGGACATATGTTGTGTCATTTAGTTGTTAAATTCTACTTGTTTTCTTGGTCAGTCTCTCGCCCCCAGCTTGCTCGTTTGTCTCTCGTCCGCATTGTTAGGCAGTTAGTGTCTGTCTGCCGTACGTTAACAGCTGCCTCTGCCATGTTTGTCGGAGTCGGTGTTAACGAATCTATTGCTTAAAGGCCGAATTCTTGAAATATGTTTCTATCTTGCCTATCATATTGCGAGGTGGTATATGTGTAACGTAGAGCATGTTGTACGTTTTATGTAAGTCTGCATTTTATAGGTTTTATTTAAATAGTCATTTTAGGTCATAAGCTTGCCACCCTTCCACCGTAAGTGTCCTTTCAAAACAAAAAAAAATTGCACTTTCGGTGGCAAATAATTTGAGGGTTGTACCATTTCCAATCCTCTTACGGGGTGCATTGTTTACATGTTTGTGTGAGTTGTTAAAAATTTTTGTTTAATGTAATCTGGTGTGTTGCAGATTTGCACCAGTGTACTCTTTCAGAGGTTGTTGTGAGCGGTCATGACTACGGCAGTGTTGAAAGGGAGCAGGCAAGCTTCTCAGCCCGAAGGCTGCTACTGTTAATATTGTTCTTTGCCTCTGAATAAAACTGTAACTTGATATTTCGAGGGTGCTTTTCTGCTTATAATTTTAAATCTGTTTTGAAAAGACTTTTAGGAATAGAATTCACATTTGTTAAATTGTGACTTGATATTTAGAGGGTGATTTTCTGCCTATAATTTTAAATCTGTTTTGAAAAAGCTTTTAGGAATAAAATCCACATTTGTTAAAAGTAATTTTCCATCAGTTATATCCTGGCAACTACTTCCTCGCTCACCTAGTGTGATTAAATGTGTCAATGTTCTTGATGAATCGCTAGTAAATAAATAAATCCTTTAAGAAAAGGTTTTGAAGGTAAATTTTCACGGTTCACCAACGTATACCAGTGAAGCATCTTTCGGCCAGCACCTGAATCCTCAAAAACAAAGGGGCTTAAGCAAGCTTCGCACGTTTGAAAAGGCATTTCGAGCCAATACTGACTCACAGGAGGTTCACCGCGGTCGACGAACTAGAAAAGATGAGTCAACTGCGCGAAACATACTGCGTGTTCTGCACGTTTGAAGCGGGCGTGACTCCACATTCACAGAGACGTGCAGCAGTGACATCAGAGTTAGTCATGCGTGACCGTGCGTGCTCACCGGAGCCCACAAAAGCTGCCGTCCGCTATTCGTGTCTGTCGGCACCTTCTCTGGCTTTTCACTGTCTCCAGTGCAAGCACGCGCAGGTCCCGAAACGTGACCAACGCTTGGCTCTTGGATGAAGAGTTCAAAACTAGTAACCACGCAATAGCAGAAAAGGAAGGAAGGAAGACTGTGTTTTAACATCCCGTCAACATTGAGGTCAGAGCGCAAGCTCGGATTGCGTCAAGGATGGGGAAGGAAATTGGCCGTGCCCGTCGAAGGAACCATCCCCGCATTTGCCTGGAGTGATTTAGGGAATCACGGAATATCAGACTGGCGCAGGATGACTGAAACGATGAAGATATCAATAGTAGATTGGGACAGGCAAAGAAAGGTTTCAAAAGAATACTGGTATGTTTTTCGTAGCATTATTGGGTGTCCAATGCTGTCACCGAGCACTGCTACTGCCTGCGAACCTCGTTATCTTCAAAATACAGCGGACTGAGATAAACTTTATAATGCGCTAGCACAACTGTTCCCAACCTATACATTCACCTCTACGCTCTGTTGCACAACAGACACACTCATCACTCTACATATGGCAGTTGCGCAACATCAGCAGGGATTATTGAAAGTCCAAGGTCTCCACTGTATTTCAAACAGGAATAAATGAATAAAAATCAAGATAAGACTAGATTTTTCTTCTCTATTTATAATACAACACACACTTGCTTTCATTAAGCACGTGGTGATTCCTATACTAATCATTTACTTTAAAATAACTATTAAATGAACTCATTCTTGATAGCAAAAGCTCGTCGTGATAGGTAACTGATATGCAACATCTCAGCAGTGTTGCACACAACTACACTAATACTTGTCGAAACCAAAGCCCCCAAATGTCCGCCGCTCACAACGATCCTGGAGTAAGGATATTCCTTGTCTCTCTCGTTTCTATACAGCCTCGGTTAATTTGTGTGTGTCAGCCAGTCAGAAGCCAATACCTCTCCACACTACTGCAGCCTTTATTAACTGCTGGATTGAATAGTATGTCTCCCCAGATGACTTGATGGAAACAGGTCATCTTTGCCTATACACTGATTTGACACACGTCATGGGACAGCGATATGCATATTTCACATGTCGGTAGTATCGCGTACATGAGGTATGAAAAGGCGATGTATTGGCGGAGCTGTAATTTTACTCATATGATCGTGTGGAAAGGTTGCCGACGTGCATACTGTCTCACAACGGGAATTAACAAACTGTGAACGTGGAATGGTAGTTGGAGCTTGACGCATAGGTCATTCCACTTCGGAAAATCGTTAGAGAATTCAATATTCCGAGATCCACAGTGTTAAGACAGTGCCAAGAATACCGAATTTTACCATAGGCATTACTCGTACTGAGAACGCAGTGATCGACGCCCTTCACTTAACGACCGAGAGCAGTGCCGTTTGCTTAGTGTTGTCATTGCTAACAGCCGAGCAACACTACGTGGAACAATCCCAGAAATCAATGTGGGACGTACGACGAACGTATTCGTTAGGACAGCGTGGCGAGATTTGACGTTAATGGACCATTACAACAAACGACCGACGTGAGTGCCTTTGCAGACCAACTTTGCCTATACATGAGTTGACACAAGTCATGTTACCGATGATGGTGCCACTAAAGCGGAGATACTAAATACAGTTCTCCGTAATTCCTTCACGAAAGAAGACGAAGTAAATACTCCAGAATTCGAAACCACAACAGCTGTTAGCATGAGTGACATTATAGTATATATCTTAGGTGTTGCGAAACAAAGATGACTTGAGGAAGGCAAGTCTTCCAATCCAGATGGTATACCAATTAGGTTCCTTTCAGAGGATGCAGACACAATAGCGCCTTTCTTAGCAATCATATACAACCACTCACTTGACGAAAGGTCTGTTCCTAAAGACCAGAAAGTAGTACAGGTCACAGCAATATTCAAGAAAGGAAATAGGAGTAACCCATTGAATTACACACGCACATCACTGACCTCAATTTGCAGTAGGATTTTGTACATAACCAACACGGATTTAGAAAATATCTTTCTTGTGCAGCACAGCTAGCTCTTTATTCCCATGAAGTAATGACAAGGGATCTCAGATCGATTCCATATTCCTAGATTTCCAGGAGGCTTTTGATACCATTCCTCACAAGTGACTATTAAATTGCGTGCACATGGAGTATCGTCTCAGTTGTGTGACTGGATTCGTGATTTCATCTCAGAGGGGTCACTGTTCGTAGTGATAGACGGTAAATCATTGAGTAGAACAGAAGTGATACCTGGTGTTCCGCAAGGTAGTGTCATAGGCCCTCTGCTGTTCCTGATTTACATAAATGATCTCGGTGATGATCTAAGCAGACCCCTTAGATTGTTTTCAGATGACGCTGTAATTTACCGTCTAGTAAAATCATCAGACGACCAATTCCAATTACAAAATGAACTAGAGAGAATTTCTGTATGGTGTGAAAAGTGGCAATTACAACTAAACAAAGAAAAGTGCGAGGTGATCCACAAGAGCGCTAAAAGAAATACAATAAATTTTGCCTATACGATAAATCGCACTAATCTAAGGGCTGTCAATTCGACTAATTACCTAGGAATTACAATTACGAGCAACTTAAATTGGAAAGAGCACACAGATAATATTGTGGGGAAGGCGAAACAAAGACTGCGCTTTGTTGGCAGAACACTTAGAAGATGCGACAAACCCACTAAAGAGCCAGCCTACATTACACTTGTCCGTCCTCTGCTGGAATATTGCTGCGTGGTATGGGATCCTTATCAGGTAAGATTGACGGAGGACATCGAAAAAGTGCAGAGAAGGGCATCTCGTTTCGCGTTCGCAAGAGGGGTGAGTGTGTCACTGATACCATACACGAGTTGGGGTGGCAGTCACTGAAACAAAGGCGGTTTTCTTTGCGGCGAGATCTATTTACGAAATTTCAGTCGCCAACTATCTCTTCCGGATGCGAAAATATTTTGTTGCCACCCACCTACATAGGGAGAAATGAGAATCATAATAAAATAAGAGAAATCAGAGCTCGAACGGAAAGATTTAAGTGTTCCTTTTTCCAACGCGCCATTCGAGAATGGAAAGGTGGAGAAGTAGTATGAAAATAGTTCGATGACTCGTCTGCCAGGTACGTAAGTGTGAATTGCAGAGTAACCATGTAGATGTAGATGCTAACAGCACGGCATGGCCCGCACCGCCTCACCTGGGCTTGCGACCATATCGGTAGGACCCCAGACGAGTGGATGACCATAGCCTGGTCAGATGAGTTGCTAAGAGGTGATGGCGGGATTCGAGTGTAGCGCCGACCCCACGAAGCCACGGACCCAAGTTGTCAACAAGGCGCTGTGCAGGCTGGTGTTGGCTCCATAATGGTGTGGGCTGTTGAAAGGGTCCTGTAGCCACCTTTCATTAGTCCGGAAGCCCATTTTCATTACCATTTCTCTTTCTTTTCCTCGTTTCTCTATTCTCTTTACTCTCATAGTAGTGTGATTGAATGAATGCGGTTGTGTGTCACGTTGCTAGACGGTGGCGTAGTCTGCTGCAGAAAGTCTGCGATAGTCGTACAGATTCAGCAGCAGTTGTACAGAATAGCCAACTCTCGTAGTGGTCAAGTAGGCAAAGAGGTTTTCGCTACTTGTGAGAAATCCACCTGCGTTAGGTTGGTGGCGGAAATGGCATCTTTGGGTTTTCCGGGCAACGCGGAGCGTGGAAGAGGCTGGAAGAGCGGAAGGCAGTCTGCCGCCGGGACGGGAAGCTTCCACAGCTGTGCTCCAGTCGAAGAAGGATGAGTTAGACTGACCGCGTGGCGCGTTGTTACTTGGCGAGGGGAGAGCTGTTAGCCTTTGGTCTCGCTTTTCAAATCTGGAAGATTGCTTTGCCTTGTCGCAGCAAGGAATGCAAAACTTCGGCAGATTTTTCTTTTAGCAAATTTCTGTAGCAGACTTGGATCCGCCGGAAGAGCGCCACACAAGGGTGTCGATAAGAAGTGAGCACTCGCTTCTGTATGAATGTCTGTTTCCCTTCAGCTGTCCCTGCATAAGCTTTCACCTTTCTAAATATTTAGAGCCTTGTCTTATCGTAAATTTTCCTTGCTTTATGTGTCTTTCGTTCATGGGGAGCTAACCACGTGGTAGAACATTATAGTTGTTGGGCTACCGGCATCACTAACTGTCCGATCGCATGTTTGTTTTAGATAATGTTAACATGATTGTGTGATGTGATATTGTTGGAATTTGGCACTGTACCTAGAAATTGTGTCTCCACAAACCATGTGTTATCAGGAATCGTGTACATGGCTCACATCCTTATCTTGGGAATAAATGATTTTATCTACAATTTTCTCTTGTGTTCCGAGATTACGTTTTTGCACCTAAGCCACTCACCTCGTAGCTTTCCCGTTAGCACATCCAATGCGTTTCCTTATGCACAGGTGCAGTGATTAGTCTCCTCTTGTATTTTATAACAAATGCTTTAGATTAAGTCGTATTTTCAGGTGTGTTTCTGGGAGCTGATCTTATGCAGTGTTCATGCATTTTCTATTTTATTTTAAATGTTTGACTGTCGTGAACAGTGCACAGGCAATACTATTAATTACATCGTGTCCGCTGTGAGCGACCTCACAATGTATGCATTTTTGTGAGTTTTTGGTCTGTGATCAAATTAATTTATTTTCCGACTCGACCATACCTTCGATTAGTTGTATGGTTAGAGTCGGTGGCGACCCTAATCTTCTCAAGTTAATTTCATAAGCAATAAGTATTTCCATACCCAATAATAAGGAATAACCCGTAGTAACAGGTTAGTTACACTGTGTTTACGCAATGTTCGCAAACAACGATGTCGTATCACCGGGACTCAACTATTCGCGACTGGTTTAAAGAACATCATTCGAGAGAATGATTTGGCTGCCCAGATCGACAGACATGAATTCCATCTAACATTTATGGGGTACGGTCGAGAGGTCAGTTCGAGCACAAAATCAAGCACTGCAACACTTTCGCAATACGGACGGTGATAGAGGCAGGATGGCTCAGAATTTCTGCAGAGGACTTCCAACGACTTTTTGAGTCCATACCATGTCCAGTTGTTGCACACGTCGGGCAAAAGGAGTTCCGACATGGTATTAGGAGGTATCCCATGGCATTTCTCACCTCAGTGTATGTAATGGAATATGTCATTTATTCTTTATACAAACAGGGCATATACAATTCAGATGCTAGGCTGTGATTCGACAGTTTTTTATATCAGCTGTTTCCACCGTTTTGGAAAACAAGTAAAAGCGGTTTAATCTATAAACGGATCGTAGCCGTATTTTTCTGTGACCGACACTGAAAAGGCCGCAGTACTGAACGTCTTTTCCAAAACTGTTTCGGAGAACAGCTCGCACTTTGGTAACTTCTTTAAATCGTCGCACGAAGAACAAATTGGCGCCGGCCTATATGGCCGAGCGGTTGTAGGCGCTTCAGTCTGAAACCGTACGACCGCTACCGTATCAGGTTGGAATCCTGCCTTGGGCTTGAATGTGTGTGATGTCCTTAGGTCAGTTAGGTTTCAGTAGTTCTAAGTTCTAGGGGACTGATGACCTCAGATGTTAAGTCCCATAGTATTCAGAGCCATTTGAACCATTTTTTGAACAAAATGGCTAGTATCAAAATAAATAACCAAGAGATAGAAAAGCAGCTGAATCACAAACCAGAGGAAATGCCACTGTACCTGACGGGATACAAGTTCGATTCTACAGACATTATACGAAAGAACTTTCCCACGTTCTAGCCGCAGCGTAGCGTGGGTTTCTGGAGGAACGAAGTGTTGTTGACGATTGGAGAAAAGAGCAGATCATTCCTGTTTTCAGGAATGGTCATCGAACATACACGCATAACAATAGGCCTACATTTCTGACGTTGGTCTGTTCTAGAATTCTGGAAAATTGTTTTATGCTCACGTATTATGACGTTTTAAGTGACCGAAAACTTGTTTTGTAGGAATCCACATGGGTTCCGAAAACGACGATAGTGTGAAACCCAGCTCGCTCTGTTACTTCCACAAATAATCTAGGAGTATGCATGCAGAGAAATTTAAAGTGGAGAAACCACAACAAACTAATCGCAGATAAGGGAGATGCCACACTGAGATTCATTGGAAGAATTCTCTCCAAATGTAGTCTGTAAGGAAGGTGCTAGCGTCGGCCAGTGTGGACGAGCGGTTCTAGGCGCTTTAGTCTGGAACCGCGCGACCGCTACGGTCGCAGGTTCAAATCCTGCCTCGGGCATGGATGTGTGTGATGTCCTTAGGGTAGTTAGGTTTAAGTAGTTCTAAGTTTTAGCGGACTGATGACCACAGATGTAAAGTCCCTTAGTGCTCAGAGCCATTTGAACCATTTGAAGGTGTTAGCTTAGAAACCCCTTCTAGGTCCAGTATTTGAATATTGTATATGTGGTGTAGCACTGAAAGACCTAAGTCGAAACAAGGCCCCGAGAGTAGACAACATTCCATTAGAATTGCTGACAGGCTTAGGAGAGCCAGGGCTAACAAAACTCTACCATGTAGTGACCAAGATATATGAGACAGGCGAAATGCCCTCAGACTTCATGAAGAATATAATAATTCCAATCCCAAAGAAAACAGGTGTTGACGCATATGAAAATTACCGAACGATCAGTTTAATAAGCCACGGCTGCAAAATTCTTTTCAGACGAATGAAAAAACTTGTAGAAGGCGAACTCGGGGAAGATCAGTTTGGATTCCGTAGAAATATTGTAACACGTGAGGCAATACTAACCCAACGACTTACCTTAGAAAATAGATTAAGGAAAGGCAAACCTACGTGGAATAGGAATTAAAATCCATGGAGAAGAAATAAAAACTTTGAGGTTCGCTGATGACATTGTAATTCTGTCAAAGACAGCAAAAGACCAGGAAGAGCAGCTGAACGGAATGGACAGTGTCTTGAAAGGAGGATGTAAGATGAACATCAACAAAAGCAAAACGAGGATAATGGAATGTAGTCGAATTAAATCGGGTGATGTTGAGGGAATTGGATTAAGAAATGAGACGCTTAAAGTAGTAAATGAGTTTTGCTGTTTGGGGAGCAAAAGGATGATAGTCGAAGTAGAGAGGATATAAAATGTAGACTGGCAATGGCAAGGAAAGCGTTTCTGAAGAAGAGAAATTTGTTAACATCGAGTATAGATTTAAGTGTCAGGATGTCGTTTCTGATTTGTATGGAGTGTAACCATGTATGGAAGCGATACGAGGACGATAAATAGTTTAGAGAAGAAGAGAATAGAAGCTTTCGAAATGAGGTGCTACAGAAGAATGAGGAGGTATTGAACAGAAATGGAGAGAAGAGAAATATGTGGCACAACTTGACTAGAAGAAGGGATCGGTTGGTAGGGCATATTCTGAGGCATCAAGGAGTCACCAGTTTGGTATTGGAGGGCACCGTGGAGGGTAAAAATCGTAGATGGAGAACAAGAGATGAATACACTAAACGGATTCAGAAGGATGTAGGTTGCAGAGATGAAGAAACTTGCACAGGATAGAGTAGCTTGGATGCTGCATCAAACCAGTCTGAAGACCACAACAACAACAACAACAACATATGTGGTGTACACCGGGTGCTTATAATTAAACTTTCCCTATTTAACACGTTATAACACGGAAACTAATTACCATACGAATACCAAACTTGGTAGAATTAATGTCGAGAGAAAGGGAAGCATGATTTCCATGCGTCACCGTCCAGTTGTAACTACGGGCACCAGGTATCGTGATGAGTTGTCGTGTTTCGTAGTCTCTCACACCTGACCATTCGTAGTGCACTTGTTGACGTTGCCGGACCAACTGTAGTGCCCCACGGGCTCTAGATGACAGGGGTGAAAGATGGCTGCGGAGATGTGTACGGGTGAACAGACTTTCGCTAGTTGTTGAGCAATTGACCGCCCAGATGAACCAATGGGCTACCAACAGTGCATCCTCAACGACCGTTCAGCGAACATTGCTGCGTATGGTCCTCTGCAGGAGACGCCTGGTTCATTCTCTGTTCTCTGTTCGTCGGTGACGAAGGCTGGAATGAGCACGCCAGTACCGCAACTGAGTGGCGACAGGTGACTTTTACAGATGAATCAAGTTTCAGCCTCTGTCGGCGTGAAACGTTTAAAAGCAAACACATTGCAACAGTCGCCGGAAGAGTCCAGGCCGGAGGGGAGAGCGTTAAGCTCTGGAGAATGTTTTCGTGGGTTTCTCAGGGTTATATCGTCAGTTTGGAACGCACAGTGGATGAAAAGAAGTATTCATATATCTCTGGGAATCATGTTCACCCTATATGGTTTGTTATTCCTCGGATGAATTATATCTACCAATGAAAATGAGAGTTTGCCGTCATTGGCTGGGAGGTCCCTTTCGGGGCAGGTCCGGCCGCCTTGGTGCAGGTCTTACAAGATCCATTCAAGTTCTAAGGCCTCCGATTTTTTTTCTCCGTACTGGACAGAGATAGAAACATGCACATTGTTTTAAAATGATGCTGCGTTCATGGTCAATACATCCCAGAGATGGCAGCACCGTACTGCAGATGAAATTTTACCTCCAGCGGCGAGAATGAGAACTGTTTTAAATACTTAAAATGGCGACGCTTTCCTTACTTGACAGCGTGCAGTCATTCGTTTCCTGAATTTGCGTGGTGTGAAACCAATGGAAATTCATCGACAGTTGAAGGAGACATGTGGTGATGGAGTTATGGATGTGTCGAAGGTGCGTTCGTGGGTGCGACAGTTTAATGAAGGCAGAACATCGTGTGACAACAAACCGAAACAACCTCGGGCTCGCACAAGCCGGTATGACGACATGATCGAGAAAGTGGAGAGAACTGTTTTGGGGGATCGCCGAATGACTGTTGAACAGATCGCCTCCAGAGTTGGCATTTCTATGGGATCTGTGAACACAATCCTGCATGACGACCTGAAAATGCGAAAAGTGTCATCCAGGTAGGTGCCACGTATGCTGACGGATGACCACACGGCTGCCCGTGTGGCATGTTGCCAAGCAATGTTGACGCGCAACGACAGCATGAATGGGACTTTCTTTTCGTCGGTTGTGACAATGGATGAGACGTGGATGCCATTTTTCAATCCAGAAACAAAGCGTCAGTCAGCTCAATGGAAGCACGTAGATTCACTGCCACCAAAAAAATTTCGGGTAACCGCCAGTGCTGAAAAAATGATGGTGTCCATGTTCTGGGACAGCGAGGGCGTAATCTTTACCCATTGCGTTCCAAAGGGCACTACGGTAACAGGTGCATCCTACGAAAATGTTTTGAAGAACAAATTCCTTCCTGCACTGCAACAAAAACGTCCGGGAAGGGCTGTGCGTGTACTGTTTCACCAAGATCAACGCCCCCGCACATCGAGCTAACGTTATGCAACACAACTTTGAAGTGATTCCTCATGCTCCCTACTCACCTGACCTGGCTCCTAGTGACCTTTGGCTTTTTCCAACAATGAAAGACACTCTCCATGGCCGCACATTCACCAGCCGTGCTGCTATTGCCTCAGCGATTTTCCAGTGGTCAAAACAGACTCCTAAAGAAGCCTTCGCCGCTGCCATGGAATCATGGCGTCAGCGTTGTGAAAAATGTGTACGTCTGCAGGGCGATTGCGTCGAGAAGTAACGCCAGTTTCATCGATTTCGGGTGAGTAGTTAATTAGAAAAAAAATCGGAGGCCTTAGAACTTGAATGCACCTCGTATTACATTCGACGCCACATTGGGCAACCTGCGCGCCTGATGGAGATGAAATGATGATGAAGACAACACAACACCCAGTCCCTGAGCAGAGAAAATCCTCGACCCAGACGGGAATCGAACCCGGGCCCCTTAGGACGGCAGTCCGTCATGCCGACCATTTATATATATATATATATATATATATATATATATATATATATATATATATATATATAATGGAATGTAGTCTAATTAAGTCGGGTGATGCTGAGCGAATTAGATTAGGAAATGAGGCACTTAAAGTAGTAAAGGAGTTTTGCTATTTGGGGAGCAAAATAACTGATGATGGTCGAAGTAGAGAGGATATAAAATGTAGGCTGGCAATGGCAAGGAAAGCGTTTCTGAAGAAGAGAAATTTGTTAACATCCAGTATTGATTTAAGTGTCAGGAAGTCATTTCTGAAAGTATTCGTATGGAGTGTAGCCATGTATGGAAGTGAAACATGGACGATAAATAGTTTGGACAAGAAGAGAATAGAAGCTTTCGAAATGTGGTGCTACAGAAGAATGCTGAAGATTAGATGGGTAGATCACATAACTAATGAGGAAGTATTGAATAGGATTGGGGAGAAGAGAAGTTTGTGGCACAACTTGACCAGAAGAAGGGATCGGTTGGTAGGACATGTTCTGAGGCATCAAGGGATCACCAATTTAGTATTGGAGGGCAGCGTGGAGGGTAAAAATCGTAGAGGGAGACCAAGAGATGAATACACTAAGCAGATTCAGAAGGATGTAGGTTGCAGTAGGTACTGGGAGATGAAAAAGCTTGCACAGGATAGAGTAGCATGGAGAGCTGCATCAAACCAGTCTCAGGACTGAAGACCACAACAACAACAACATATATATATATATATATATATATAAAATCTCATTTTGTTCGCTTTCGTTTGTTGCATCTGCTCGGGGTGGACGTCGTAAGACATCCGTTTAATTTCGTTGTTGATCCATTAACTCAGTTTTTTATTACAGAGGGTAGGTAGCTAAACCATCTGACCGAACACTCTGAGCTACCGTGCCGGCACTGAGTACCGTGCCGGCACCATTCAGCTACCGGAGCGGACATCTACCAATAGAACAGTGCAACGTGTAACTCAGCTGGCAGTGTAGATGCGTGGTTCAAAAAGCACCAGGACGAGTCTACCGTATTCCCCTGGCCACCGAACTCGCCAGATTTAAACCCAATTTGTGGGACCACTTCGATCGGGCTTCACGCGCCATGGATCCTCAACCGAGAAATGTAGCACATTGATCACGTTATTGGAGTCGTCATGGCTCCACATCCTTGTCGGTACCTTCCAGAACCCCACTGATTCTCTTCCTGCACGTCTTGCAGCGGTCTGCGCTGCAAAAGGCTGTTGTTATTCAGACTTCTGACAGGGGGGTCACGTTAATGTGACTGGACAATGTATTTAGTTGTTGACAACACAGCTTCCTGTTTCTGAAAAATTACGAATCTTGCGTGAGAAACTGAGCTTTGGTAGTGTGATTATTACTACAATCAGCAGACACCTAAAAATAAGTAAGAGTAATATGATCTTTAAAAACTGACGAATACAGTAGAGTCTCGATTATATGTCTCGCGTCCGTTTTATTGCTGTATACTATTCAGATTTCACTAAAATGCAGCTTTGTGAATGGATTGCAAACGGCATTCCTTCAACATTTAACACCATAATAAGAATAAGAAAATCATTTCTGCTACAGAGGAATGCCTATGCAGTACTTATTTTAAAAGGAAACAGTTCTTTTTCACCATCACTAGATATAGAATTATTTTTAATGGTCTGTCCAAGAGCCGAAGGAACAGCAACTAATTTAATTTCTGAGGGAGAGAGTGAAGGGGAGGGAACGCCAAATCAAATGTGTGGAAAAACGTTCTCGAACCAATACTGTGTATGCTCTTTGATGATAACTGGACTGATCACAATCATCAATGTTCTTTGAATAACAAGGCAACCTGTAGCGAGAAAATGGTCAAACGGTTATTCCTAGAATAACGATCAGCAGAGATTTATTCTGAAGAACATTTAAACCGAGCAAATTTATTATTTTTGTCAGTTCGCAAACTGAAATTTCCCAGATCAGGATTCACATGACCGAAGTTCCACTTTGATGTAGATTTTGTTGTGTACAAACGACGTCGAAGTGTATCATTCTTCGGTTGGAAATAAATTATCGTTGCCGTGATTAATATGAAATTAAAAACTTGGCAGCGTTCTTGAACATGTTTGCAGCATTAGGTTATTGTGACACAAGTCGGATGAATTCGTTTGTTTTAAATATTATCGCTGTTTCATGTTCGGTTGCCTATCACATTCCTCAAACTTCTTATTATAGCTTTTAAAGGATCATCGTTACTTCTAACACTTAAAGATGTTTTGTTGACAAACTCATTACTCAAAGATTGCATCTACGTCAATATTGTCCCGTTTGAGGAAGAAGACTTCAATTAACGGATGAACAATTGTGTACGGCCGCGTGTTGTAGCCGCGTGGTCTTAGGCGCCTTGTCACGGTCCGTGCCCCCCCCCCCGCCCCCCTCCCCCCCCCCCCCCCCCGGAGGTTTGAGTGCTCTCGCGGGATTGGGTGTGTGTGTGTTTAAGTAGTGTGTAGGCTTAGGGACCAATGACCTCAGCAGTTTGGTCCCATAAGACCTTACCACAAATTTCCAATTCTGCACGTTACTCCTCTATTCTCGAAAAACAAAGTTCACGAACAACTGGTTTTTGTGAAACATTCTTAGCCATGACCAATATAGCTTGGTCCCACTTGACGACGACATCGTTTTACTCGGACAAGGTTTAATTATTTCAAATATTTACTACTGAATTAGGAAGAAATATTTCACCCTCACGATCACATTTTCTAGATGCAATACACCCTTCACCAAAATAACAATTTTACAGCACAAGCAAATGAATTTCTGTGCAGTTTCATATTTCACACAAATAAAAGTAATTGTGATGTTTTTAACTATTCGCATTATACCTCAAGACTTTCTCTAATTACCTCGCTGAAAGCGAAAATCATCTTATGGAGCGTATAGGAAAGCACCGACAATGTTCCAAGTATTCCTAGAACATTGCTTCTCACGTTAATACTTTGAAAATATTTTCAATGTTAATTCTTTTTGTTCATTTTAATCCTAATAGACTGTGAAATACTAAAACACTAGCGTTCGGATCTTGATTGGTGACGGAAAAGGTAGGATTCGAGTAAAATAGTGCAGTTACTTTTATTTTTGTTATTACGAGTATTATTGTTATAACTGTATAACAACTATGATCGTCTGACAGTTTTTTAGTCGAACTAACATACCGATACTTTTACGAATACGAATACTATACGAATACTTTGCTCGATTGTGGAGCAATATGCTGTACACATATTTATGCGAAACGATATCTATTCCGCTCCAATTATTCCACAAATCGTATTCCGAATTATAACCGTGTTTAAAAAACGACAGTTACGATAGCTGTCAGCCACACACTTGTTAATTACACTGTTCTGTTAATGGCACACCAGATACGACAGTGTGCTAATAACATGCAACTCAGCAAACGGCCAGAGGGAGAGCACAAATTGGTGTCAAAGGCAGGGGTTATGCCTCAAATAAACCGCAGTGTTCGTTTTAAGTACACGAAATTAGATTTCGTAACGGACAATTGCTCCCAGAAAATCTCGGCGTGACCTCTGTAGGAGATTGCTGCGTTGAGCTTCCTAGAAGTTCAGTGTTGCGCTGACAGAGGGCAGGAGAGAGGAAGAGCGCCACAGCGCGCTGTCTGGCGGCTGCTTCCGGAACTACCATTACTCGCGACGTGACCGTGTTATGTTTTTGCCGCTACGTCGTATTCTGTGAGTGTGTGGTTGCGGCTTATCTGTTCCTTTTGTGGAGAGTGATAACGGTGCTCAGTGGCGGCAGGCATTGGCGCAACGGATCTAGGTTCGCCCAATAGTCGGCGCCTCAATGGAAGATTTTCACAGCATTTAGGGAAACAGTATCCAACAAAATAGCATGTGCAAATCTCGTTTCTCAGGTTTTCGAAATTTGGCTTTGCGATGTAGGCAGTAGTGTCACCAGCTAAGAGGTTCCTACAGTGTTAATGCTGCCGAATACCTTTCATATCTAAGAATTTTGTTTCTTTATTCTGCCTTTTCCAACTACACTCTCTCTCTCTTTGGTTATTTAGCTCAGAAGTAGACAGGAACTAGAGCGCATGTTTGTGTTTGCTAAAGAGAGAGCTTGTCAGTTACACCAGCGGTTTCCAGCCTTCCTGAGATCTAATATTTGTAATCAGGTACTAGCTAATGCCCTCTTCCCCCCCCCCCCCCCCCCCCCCCTCACCCAACACTGCGCTAACGCCTGACGAAACTTGAGAATGAAAAAGAATTTTCTTTGAACACTTTTACTTTTTAAAATGATGAAATATAAATGATATATAGTTTTTGCAGGTGTTTTATTAAAACAATAAGTAACGAGTCGGTGAGTCAATTGGTACTGCATATCTCTAACACCCTTTTCTTATAGAATGATGAAGCAGTTCTTAGTGCATCGAGAGTGTTATCTACAACTCCTCCGAATAGGAAGCTATTTGTCGACATTGATGTTAGACATTTGTTATGAAACATACGTCGCCTTCGCAAGTTCACTACCTTGGCACTGTTGCCTTATCTACATAGTGGCACCCTCATTTAAAATAAACCAAGTTAAAAAGTGTCAGCTGTACCTACCCCTCGTAAATAGATTTGTTTTTGGAGAGGGTCCGCCTTGAGAAAAAAACAATTTTTCTTCTTATTCCTCAGATTTTTCGCTGAAGTTTCAGCATCTTCAGTGGGTTTTTTATTACCTTCTACAAACAGGAAAAATGCTTTTTACTATTTATACAGATATAAATTTGAATTTTAAGTCAGTATTTTCGTATTTGAAAAACACAATTTTGTGTACAGTATATACCTTGTTACCACATGCTGTGGATTTCCTGGATTTAACGTTGTTTAATGCAGTTGTTTTGTTTCATAATTGCTCATCCGCAGCCATATAGAACTTAATGTAGAACAGTTACTTCCTTCCAAAATTCACGACTAGGCATGTTATAATTATAACTGTCATTAACTAATACTAAGTGGAAGATTGTGTGTGTGTGTGTGTGTGTGTGTGTGTGTGTGTGTCTTTGCAAAATGTTTCACTTACTTTTGCTGGTTTCCCCATTACAAGTAGTTAATGGTAGGCATACCAATAACATGCCCAGTTGTATATTTTCTATGTGGTTGCAGATGTCAAACTGTGAAACAAAACAATTGCATTAAATAACATCAGATTCAGGCAATTCATGGTATGTGGTAACAAGGTATATGTATATATGTTGTAGATATTACAAATTGTGTGTATATATGTGTATAATTTTGTGTGTTTTTCAAAAGTGTAAATACTCACTTAAAAACTCCAATTTTCATGTGTACAAGCAGTAAAAAGCAGTTTTTCTGCTTTATAGAAGATAATGAAATATCCAATGAAGATGCTATAACTTCAGCGAGACATGTCTCGGCAATAAAAAGAAAAAGAGAAACTGTGTTTTGCTCAAGGGGGACCCTCTAGGAAAACAAATCTATTTGTAAGCAAACTAAAAATGTCTCAAATGACTCTGAGCACTATGGAACTTAACATCTGAGGTCATCAGTCACCTAGAACCTAGAACCAATTAAACCTAACTAACCTAAGGACATCACACACACCCATGCCCGAGGCAGGATTCGAACCTGCGACTGTGGAAGTCGCGCGGTTCCGGACTGAAGTGCCTAGAACCGTTTTAATTTTGTTCGCTTCATCTGCTCGGGGCGGACGTCGTAATACATCCATTTAAGTTCGTTGTTGATCGATTAACTCAGCTTTTTTATTACAGAGGGCAGCTAACCCTCTGACCGAACACGCTGAGCTACCGTGCCGGCTAGAACCGCTCGGCCTCAGGGGCCGGCTGTAAGCAGACATAGACAGAATAGTTTCAGCATCAAGATGATTATCTTCCTAAATCATTTGTTCATTGAACTTCTTACTTTTGAAATGGTAGAAGCTGGAAGACTTCGGGCTATCAATACTTCGCGTATAACCACTGCCACGACTAATAATAATAATGATAATAATAGTACTGTGTAGGCCCTACAACTGTTTAGTAATGATTAGACAGTTACTGTTGTGTTTTGCTGTTAATTAATTCTTTTATCTGTTGCGATGTGAATAGTGAAGCAATTTGTGGTCCATAGCGGGAATTACCTTTAACTTCGAGAAGTCATTTTCTTGAAATATATAAGCAGACATGACGTACATGTCTGTGAGTGGACTATGTGAGGAAGATGTTTAAACATTCGTTTCATAAGCTGTAACTTCCATTACATTCTGTCACGCATCAATCCTAGTGTCTGAAAAAAATGTGATTACTGGTAACTAACGTAATCAGTATTACAGATTGATGTAATATAATGGTAGTAATGAAGTTAGACCTTCTGGTTTTACCCCTTGTAAAATTAAATTTTGCTCCTCAGGAGTAATTGTCCCCAGATTGGAAACTACTGCATTACATTCTACTGTAAAGCCAAGTAATCTGTGAACATTTGCTTTGCTTTTGGCAGCTGATAAACCCTTCAGTTCTTTTGAACGAAAGTGATTACGTTATTAAAATGAACCAGCTTCTTGATGCTTCCGATTTTCAACATCTGTGCAAAGATCCGACTGCAGCTTGCACTGAATAAAAACCACCACCAAACCACTGAAAAGTAGTGTATCTGAAACCAACAGCTATATGCTTTTTAATATAAATCCAATAGCTCGTAGATTATACGGCTTACCTAAATTACATGGTTCAAATGAGCACTATGAGACTTAATTTCTGTAGTCATCAGTGCCCTAGGACTTAGAACTACTTAAACCTAACTAACCTAAGGACATCACACACATCCATGCCCGAGGCAGGATTCGAACTTGCGACCGTAGCGGTCGCGCGGTTCCAGACTGAAGCGCCTAGAACCGCTCGGCCACCCAGCCCGGCTAAATTACATGAAAATGGCATTCTAGTACGCCAGTTAGTGTCATCCGTTTCTGCTTGTTGATAGTTACTAGAGAAAGAGTTAGAGAACGTCACCAAATACGAAACCAAATTTAAACCTCAGTTTGGTATCAAAAATTCCATAGCTCTGTTGATAAAGTATAAAAATATATAAATCCCACCCAGATCAAAGCTTGTATCATTTATGTCAATAACCTATTCACAAATTTTTCTACTAAAGAGTGTATAAACATTTTGACATACCTTTCGCCGGCCGAAGTGGCCGTGCGGTTCTAGGCGCTGCAGTCTGGAACCGCGAGACCGCTACGGTCGGAGGTTCGAATCCTGCCTCGGGCATGGATGTGTGTGACGTCCTTAGGTTAGTTAGGTTTAACTAGTTCTAAGTTCTAGGGGACTAATGACCTCAGAAGTTGAGTCCCATAGTGCTCAGAGCCATTTGAACATATCTTTCGCGCAAAGTCAAAAGAGTGCCTGGAGGATTAGGTGCCATAATGTCTGCTACGAAAATGTGTGTGAAACAAAATTATTTCCAGTTTTGTAACAAACATTATAACCAGTCTAATAACCTAGCAATGAGTTCTTCTCTCAGTCCTTGTTATCTGAATTTAAATGGGCAATTTCTAACAAAATTTTCTACAGAAAGAACCACTGAATTGCAAAATAAAGTGGATGATGTACTCTGTTTATGGACTAGTACCACTAGACAAGTGAATACATACTACAACGTCTAAACTCCCAACATAAGAAAATTTAGTTCACATTGGAGCTGAGAGGCTCTTCTCTAAAGTTCTTGTGCCTTAATATAGATATTAGCACAAAGAAACACTTATTTACCGTTTACAGAAAAACCATAGCTACATTTACAGTAATCCCTGCAAGCTCCCAGCACCTACAAAGCTACAGATACGCAGCTTTCCATTCAACGCTGCATCGCGTCGTATCTGTTGCATTATCTGAATCTGCCCTTTAAGCAGAACTGCAGATCATCAAAGATAACGCTTCAAGTAATGGCTCCAGATTTCCCCTGTTTGACAATATACTACAATAAAACAAAATGCGGAAAATTACACCACTTCTGTATACTGGCCAACAGGGACCACTCAGTAGTGTTTTCAAACAGATATAAGGAGACGCCAGTTTTACAGTTTTGTTATTAATATAGAAGATGATATTTTAAATGAAAAAGTCACTTCTACTCAATTCTTTTAGACTGCGCTCCTGACATGAGTCAAACAGAACAAATGTTAATGGGAATCCATTTTGTTCGAACAGGGACTGGCGAAGAAATAATTATCAATAAATATTCCAATTACAGACAGTACTTGGGAATGAATATCTAGCCGGCGTTCTCCAGAACAAGATGGTAAGACGACAGAATCCTTTGAGAAATATGCACAGTCAAGTATGTGATAACTGTTGGAATACAGAATGAAAAATAAGTTTAAAAAATAATTAAAGACCGAAGCCCTTGAGCAGTTTAAAATCCTTGCCATGAACGATACTGTGCAATCATGTCCCGTTGCTACCAACTTTTTCAGAGGAGTTCAAGAAGTTTTCAATTTCTTTTCGAGCACATACCTATATACGCTACATTTTGAAGAAGAATCTATATACCCTGACTGTAAAGCCTCTATATCGCAATCGTTGGGAAAGTCGAATAGCTGCTGAAAATATCTCATATATTTGTAGATATAAGCTGCCCAGTACAGACCTCTTTTATTTATTTCCGGAGTAGTAATGCGCGCTTGCCCGTCATTACAGGTATAGTATATACTAGTTTACTAACACCCGCCAAAGACGTTTGCCAATAACAATCATACGATTATATATTATTTATTTAGTTTTCTGTCACAGCTGCATATAATATTTAACGCTGACTGGTTTCGAACGACTGCTTTCATTTTCAAACCATTGAATGTTTGACTAACATTTGAAGTGCAGTCGTTGGAGATGCAGGCAATGGTTTTAAAATGAACACAGTTGTTCGAAACCAGTCAGCGTTAAAAATGATATGCAACTGTGACAGAAAACTAAATAAATAACAAATAAATTGAATTGCTGCTCCTTTACGCCAACAGTGTTGAAATTACATGTATAATTATTTTATTATATGACAATTTTAATGAGCATATTAATTTTAGATGTTGTCTGCTTAACAACATCGATGTGCTTAACATAAGTGCAATGAATTTGTTAAAGAAATCGCATAGAAGAAGCTTCTGCGGCCAGTTCAAGAGTACTTTCCAGTGTCTGGAGTCGTTATCAAATATGAATGACAATAGACAGCGAACAAATTCAGACACGCGCTGCTAGGATGGTAACAGGTCGGTACTGCTCAGTTAGAAGTGTGATAAAAATTATTGGGGGTTCTTAAACGGGAATCTGTAGGAAGATGACGACGTAGCTGCAGCGGAAAACCGTTGTATAAATTTAGAAAACTTGGATTCAAGAAAGACCTTGTCAATATCTTATATCTCGTGTAGTGGTGGCGAGAATAATGCATGAGAGATTCTGGGACCTGAACGGAGGAATGAAGTGCAAAGTAAAGTTGACACCAACCTGAAGACTGGTTCGAAAATGAAAGTGATATATTACGTAATCTCTTACGGGGGATGGTATGTTATCTTCCTCCAACCTTCGATCTGGTTTATCCAACCAGTTAATTAGGACCCGAAGTTTGACGTGGACTCCTGCCCACGATGCAACTCGAAATTTCCGCATCAACAATCATTGCCAGGGAGGAATGAAGTGATAAGTGACAGATAAAATTCCTACGACTGACCAGGGATCGATCGAGACAGCTTTGGATTCGTAGTGTGGCGTGAACCAGGCAGTGTGCTGATGGACTAGGACAAAGAATCAGTGCTGTTTGTACGAAGTTTCCTCCGCCATACACTGCTCATTGACTCGTGAAATATAAAAGCATCTGCCCAAAACCGGAACCTATTTTGGTATTCATTTTTAAAAAATACGAAGTAGTGAAATATTATGTTTTAAAAGCGTGTAATATTTACTTTATAACGTTATGCACCATTTACTCTTGATTCTTATAAAATGTGATGAAAAATTACTATGAAAAGAAATATTTTCAGAAACCTTTCAACTGACGAGTTTAAAAAATAGTTGCCGAAATCGGATCCTTTGTCAAAATTATCTGAATAACACTAAAAAAAATTAGAAAAGGTATTAAATCACAGAAATCGGGATCTAGTTTCAGACTGGTACGATATAAGATCTTGCAAAAGCTTATAGGATGCGTCTGCATTTTCTTTGCCGAACCCAAGAGCCCAGCTCCACCATATTCCTGCAGGCTTTCTTCCTGACAGTTTGGTTTTGTAGCGTTTAAGAAAATTACTAATCCATGTCCCAGCAATTTTGCCTTTGAAAGGATTTTCGATGTTATTTATATCTGCCACCTGTACCGCCATTCTTCACATGCCGTTATGAGTAAGCCCAAAGAAAGAAACTTCTATAGCAAGACAATACCAGACCAGCTCTTCTTCAATATCTCTACCCAGGATTGCAGGTATACCTCTCATTGTTTAAGCTGCTTTCTCACACGTACTGCACTTCATTTTGGACAACCTCATAAGAGTTGCATTTGGAACATTAAGTGTTTATTGTCTTTCTTCCAACCCATCTTCTTTTTCCGAACTGCATCAATAGATGGATTCCACCTTCTTCGAGTAACCTTTCGCATTATCCTCTTGGACTCTACAAGAGAATTCCAAGATAATAAGGCAGCCTTTAAACGTGAAAGAGTGAGGAGCCTGGTTTAAGCTACAGAAGGGAGTCAAATTTACGAGCCTAGGGCACGCATTTTGTCCACTGAATAAAATTTTAACAAAACACCTAAATGAAACGGTTTAGTCATAAACGTTAACCTTCAGTCTTACTATTCAGGGACACATATAGGTTGGAAGGCTTATCTGCCAATATCTAGGAGAAATAACGAAAAATATAGCACAATGTAAGATCTACTTCCATTGTCAAAACATGCAATGGGTAATACATTATATGTAACAAGTGAGATGGGCGACTTGTGCACCCCGCTACAGAGTGACAAAAGCCTAGACCACTAGCTACGCATGGCACCACTAGGGTTCAGGAGAATGCAGGGGCAAGAGACCTAGGGGTCCGCTTTAAGAGGCGGAGGGGGAAGAGTCCAATTTAAGGCATGTTCTTCTGTCTATAGATCTAAAGGGTTATTATCTTTGTTTTTTGAGAAAAAAGATAAATATTTAAAGTAAATGTTAAAAATGACTCATCGTCTAAGGAGTCCAGTGACTGACGTATTGCGATTCATTTGGAGGAGGCCACCAAACAGCAGATTAGGGAAGGGTGGGTAAGCAGTCGACCACGCCTTGTTCGAGGAACCATCCCGACATTTGCCTGAAGCGATTTAGGGAAATCACGGAAAACCTAGATCAGGATGGCTGGACGCGGATTTGAACCGTCGTCCTCCCGAATGCGAGTCCAGCTTGCTAACCAGTGTGCCACCTCGCTCGGTAATATCTAAAGACAAACTCCACTGTCTTGTTGGCATTGCACCACTGGACGGGAAGTAGCGGCCAGTAATGAGGAAACAAAATCATTAACTTCGGCGATAATCCCGCAGTATGGCCACCTGCCAGCCTTCGACAGCCCAAGTCTGTGAAAAGCCTCACTGATACACCTCAGCGTCCAAAACTGCAACCGTGAAAAGATAAAACCACTGACCTCAGTGAGTGGCCAAAACAGAACAGAACAACTCTCTCCGCACCTCACCGTGCAGTGGTCGACCTGGGAGTTTCTCAACAGAACGCGCTCTGAAGCTGCAAGGTCAAAGGAAAAAGGCGGGTGGTGCCTCCTGAACGAACAGACCCAGTCTGTGTGTGCGCACCTACAAACTTCCACCCACCTCTTGCAGTCTGAGCCGTGTTCAAACATCTGCACTATATAAGATTTATGCCAGGCCTAAGATTATATAATCTAAAAAATATATACAGGGTGTTACAAAAAGGTACGGCCAAACTTTCAGGAAACATTCCTCACACACAGATAAAGAAAAGATGTTATGTGGACATGTGTCCGGAAACGCTTAATTTCCATGTTAGAGCTCATTTTAGTTTCGTCAGTATGTACTGTACTTCCTCGATTCACCGCCAGTTGGCCCAATTGAAGGAAGGTAATGTTGACTTCGGTGCTTATGTTGACATGCGACTCATTGCTCTACAGTATTAGCATCAAGCACATCAGTACGTAGCATCAACAGGTTAGTGTTCATCACGAACGTGGTTTTGCAGTCAGTGCAATGTTTACAAATGCGGAGTTGGCAGATGCCCATTTGATGTATGAATTAGCACGGGGCAATAGCCGTGGCGTGGTACTTTTGTACCGAGACAGATTTCCAGAACGAAGGTGTCCCGACAGGAAGACGTTCGAAGCAATGAAGCAATTGATCGGCGTCTTAGGGAGCACGGAACATTGCAGCCTATGACTCGCGACTGGGGAAGACCTAGAACGACGAGGACACCTGCAATGGACGAGGCAATTCTTCGTGCAGTTGGCGATAACCGTAACGTCAGCGTCAGAGAAGTTGCTGTTGTACAAGGTAACGTTGACCACGTCACTGTATGGAGAGTGCTACGGAAGAATCATGTACAGCATGTGCAGGCACTATCAGCAGCTGATTGGCCTCCACGGGTACACTTCTGCGAATGGTTCATCCAACAATGTGTCAATCCTCTTTTCAGTGCAAATGTTCTCTTTACGGATGAGGCTTCATTCCAACGTGATCAAATTGTAAATTTTCATAATCAACATGTGTGGGCTGACGAGAATCCGCACGCAATTATGCAATCACGTCATCAACACAGATTTTCTGCGAACGTTTGTGCAGGCATTGTTGGTGATGTCTTGATTGGGCCCCATGTTCTTCCACCTACACTCAATGGAGCACGTTATCATGAATTCATACGGGATACTCTACCTGTGCTGCTAGAATATATGCCTTTACAGGTACGACACAATATGTGGTTCATGCACGATGGAGCTCCTGCACATTTCAGTCGAAGTGTTCGTATGCTTCTCAACAACAGATTCGGTGACCGATGGATTGGTAGAGGCGGACCAATTCCATGGCCTCCAAGCTCTCCTGACCTCGACCCTCTTGACTTTCATTTATGGGGGCATTTGAAAGCTCTTGTCTACGCAGCCCCGGTACCAAATGTAGAGACTCTTCGTGCTCGTATTGTGGACGGCTGTGATACAATACGGCATTCTCCAGGGCCTCATCAGCGCATCAGGGATTCCATGCGACGGAGGGTGGATGCATGTATCCTCGCTAACGGAGGACATTTTGAACATTTCCTGTAACAAAGTGTTTGAAGTCACGCTGGTACGTTCTGTTGCTGTGTGTTTCCATTCCATGATTAATGTGATTTGAAGAGAAGTAATAAAATGAGCTTTACCATGGAAAGTAAGCGTTTCCGGACACATGTCCATGTAACATACACTCCTGGTAATGGAAAAAAGAACACATTGACACCGGTGTGTCAGACCCACCATACTTGCTCCGGACACAGCGAGAGGAATGTACAAGCAATGATCAAACGCACGACACAGCGGACACACCAGGAACCGCGGTGTTGGCCGTCGAATGGCGCTAGCTGCGCAGCATTTGTGCACCGCCGCCGTCAGTGTCAGCCAGTTTGCCGTGGCATACGGAGCTCCATCGCAGTCTTTAACACTGGTAGCATGCCGCGACAGCGTGGACGTGAACCGTATGTGCAGTTGACGGACTTTGAGCGAGGGCGTAGAGTGGGCATGCGGGAGGCCGGGTGGACGTACCGCCGAATTGCTCAACACGTGGGGCGTGAGGTCTCCACAGTACATCGATGTTGTCGCCAGTGGTCGGCGGAAGGTGCACGTGCCCGTCGACCTGGGACCGGACCGCAGCGACGCACGGATGCACGCCAAGACCGTAGGATCCTACGCAGTGCCGTAGGGGACCGCACCGCCACTTCCCAGCAAATTAGGGACACTGTTGCTCCTGGGGTATCGGCGAGGACCATTCGCAACCGTCTCCATGAAGCTGGGCTACGGTCCCGCACACCGTTAGGCCGTCTTCCGCTCACGCCCCAACATCGTGCAGCCCGCCTCCAGTGGTGTCGCGACAGGCGTGAATGGAGGGACGAATGGAGACGTGTCGTCTTCAGCGATGAGCGTCGCTTCTGCCTTGGTGCCAATGATGGTCGTATGCGTGTTTGGCGCCGTGCAGGTGAGTGCCACAATCAGGACTGCATACGACCGAGGCACAGAGGGCCAACACCCGGCATCATGGTGTGGGGAGCGATCTCCTACACTGGCCGTACACCACTGGTGATCGTCGAGGGGACACTGAATAGTGCACGGTACATCCAAACCGTCATCGAACCCATCGTTCTACCATTCCTAGACCGGCAAGGGAACTTGCTGTTCCAACAGGACAATGCACGTCCGCATGTATCCCGTGCCACCCAACGTGCTCTAGAAAGTGTAAGTCAACTACCCTGGCCAGCATGATCTCCGGATCTGTCCCCCATTGAGCATGTTTGGATGAAGCGTCGTCTCACGCGGTCTGCACGTCCAGCACGAACGCTGGTCCAACTGAGGCGCCAGGTGGAAATGGCATGGCAAGCCGTTCCACAGGACTACATCCAGCATCTCTACGATCGTCTCCATGGGAGAATAGCAGCCTGCATTGCTGCGAAAGGTGGATATACACTGTACTAGTGCCGACATTGTGCATGCTCTGTTGCCTGTGTCTATGTGCCTGTGGTTCTGTCAGTGTGATCATGTGATGTATCTGACCCCAGGAACGTGTCAATAAAGTTTCCCCTTCCTGGGACAATGAATTCACGGTGTTCTTATTTCAATTTCCAGGAGTGTATTTTCTTTCTTTGTGTGTGAGGAATGTTTGCTGAAAGTTTGGCCGTACCTTTTTGTAACACCCTGTATATGATGTCTTTCGTAAGATCGTCCAACGCATTTTCTCTGGTATTTCGGCAGATATTTGCGATTTCTGTTCTGCAAAGTGTACTTGGAGCCAGCCCAAATAAATGTTGCTCATCACGTCTTTCATGCGACGCCCACTGTCGTCGGAAACCGTCGGTTTGTGTCTCAGTGTAAAGAAAATGAGTTTTAAAGCGAAATTTTACTTGCTCATTCAATACAGCGGGCTCAGATTAGCCTAGTGCGATATTCGTCTCATAGGTATGTATTAAAAGAGACAGTAAAACTCGAGGAATAAACAGTACTCCAGCAGCTACTGAGCAGCGTTGATGGACGGCGGCAGCAGTCAGCGCGAGTCGTTGCTGAAGCATTGTTTACTCAGTATGTTTTAATATCCTAATTAATATATATCGATAAAACCAATATCGCACGAGACTAATTTGAGACAGCTCTACTGAATGGGCACGTACAATTCAGCTTCAGAAATCATTTTGTTTGTAATGAGAAACAAACCAAAGCTCTTCGTCGTCACTGAGCGTCGCACGAAAGACGTGATGGGCAATATTTATTTTGGTTATCACTGTTAGCATTCAACCGCGATTCTTATACATATATTTTAACAACGTGTTTCAAGAGACACTGCTCCCATCATCAGGTTGTAAAATCTATGTCATGAAATTAAACGGACTAAAAAGAACAGCTAAATCAGCTGTTGCGAACCATATATATGAAACAGGCCATCCCCTTAATAGCATAGAAGACAACGTAGAAATATTGCATGTAGAAAAGAAAGGGAGGAAACTTGATTTACTAGAGGAATTCGAGATAGCTATCCATGAAAAGAAACAAAGCAATATTCTAAATGCACCAGATAATCTTAAAGGAATGAGATATTTTAGCGGGTTTTTAGAATTACTTTAGGGTAGGTATGCGACTTTAAACTTGTAGCATGTCACTGACGGAGTTGCGACAGGCTAACGATAGCAGACCAATGCAATAAGGAAATCAGGCGCCCAATAGCATAGCGTTACCGTCAAGCACACGGCTGTAACCACGCCACAACACCTAGGCACGTCAGTCCACAACAGCTCCCGAGCCGGCACAGTGCGACAGCATATTTGGTAGATATGGAACGGCCATCGACTTGTGTCAACAACTTCAATGTAAGACGAGGACCCACAGTCCAATACACTTTTAATTCTGTTGTACTCTATGGACTTCCCAACTATTTGTGATGGTATTTTGTCTGTTTAGTCCGTTTAATTTCATGACATAAATTTTACAACCTGATGATGGGAGCATTGTCTCTTGAAACGCGTTGTTAAAATATATGTATAAGAATCGCGGTTGAATGCTAACAGTGATAACCAGTATAACGACAACTGCTACCTCGACTCCATAATGGATTATATTAAAAAAAATATTTATTTTGGCTGATTCCAGCAGCACACTGCAAACACGAAAATACGTAGGTTAGAACTTAAATAGTGGCAACACTGCTGTGGAGATTCTATGTAATGGAATCTACTGTTGTCGCTGATAGCACACGTTGTTGACATACCAACCTTACCTCCGAGCAAATGGACTCGCCCGTCCCACGTCACCGGCGTGCGCACAATCGAGGGAAACAGTCACTTGTGAGCGAGCTGTCTAACGTAACGGTGTCACTATGTTTTCGAAACAGCAAAAACGGAGTTGGATCAAGATTGAATGTGCCAGAGGTCGTACAACACGACAGTGTCGTCATGGGGTTCAAGGGGCGTGCGAGGAATCGGCATTGCAGTACAGAACAGAGGAACGTTGAGTAAAATCCTCCAACGAAGGTCGGCAAACTGTGGCAGACATGCACCGGGCAGGTCGTCCTAGCGTCTCTGAAGAAGTGCGTGCTGTTGCCGCGGTAGTGGACAGTGATCGACGCCATGCGATTCGTGAGCTCGCCCAGGAAACCGGATTAGCGCATACGACCCTGAAGGAAGGCTAGGACATGCGAAAAATTGCATCACGATGGCTTCCGCGTGACTTGGCGGAAATTAAGAAATGAATGCGTTCTGACCTGCTCAGACGCATCTGGAGCGCTATGAGCGCGAAGGAGAGGATTTATTACGCCGCATCGTAATTCTGGACGAGACATGGGCCACATCGTACGAGCCAAACCTGAATCGTTAATCCAACGAATCGCGTTGTTATGGGTCGCCGCGACAGTCGAAAGTGTGTCAGAGCCCCAGTATGGTGAAAGTTATGATGGTTCTCGTCTACGGCTGTGACGGTTTTATTCTAACGCATTATGTTCCACAGAAGACCGTCAATGCACAATATTAGCGTTCGTTTTTGGATCATCACCTGCGCCCAGCTTTGCGAAAGAAGCGGCGACACTTTCTGTGCAACTCACCCGTCATTTTGCACGATAATGCGCGGGCTCATACAGTGCAAGCTGTGGCTGCTCTGTTCGGTCGAGGGGGCTGGGAATTAGTGTACCATCCACCACACTCTCCGAACTTAACTCCTTGTGACTTTCATTTGATTCCAAAGATGAACGAACCACTTCGTGGCATTCGTTTCAGAACTTTCCAGAGATTCGACAGGCAGTAGACCGTTCCCTTCGCACCCTCAACAGAACGGGCTCTGCTAACGGTATACTACGCCTTCCACATCACTGGCAATGGGATATACACAAATCTGGTGACTACTTTGAAGGACAGTAACAGGTGCGCCGCGCGGGATTAGCCGAGCGGTCAAAGGCGCTGCAGTCATGGACTTTGCGGCAGGTCCAGGCGGGCATGGGTCTGTGTGTTTGTCCTTAGGATAATTTAGGTTAAATAGTGTGTAAGCTTAAGGACTGATGACCTTAGCAGTTAAGTCCCATAAGATTTCACATACATTTTGAACAGTAACAGTTGCAAACATGTAACTCTTTTGTATCGGTCGTGAATAAATAGTTGCCACTCTTTAACTTCCAACCCTCGTATTTGCCGAAAAGCCAGAGAAAATGTGCCTGATGACTTTCATGAGATACGCATTGTATATATGTGGCGGTACAGGGCAGTAGGATGGAAGGATGAGGTTAATTGATTGAAGTGAGTTTCAAATACTGAATTTAGTCAATTTATTAAAGCATATCCTATAAAAAAGACGTAACGAACCACTTTAGAGCTCCTAATAGAGTATGAAAACAAATAATCTGCGCTTGAGCTCAATAAAACAGAGACAAGATTAACGCGACGAACAACTGTAAAAACAAAGCTCACAAGAAAAAGACATTCCCTCGTATGAATTTCAGAAAATTGACTACTGTATAAACACCATGCTTACCAGAGAATTATAGCTCAGTGGCAGTAAAATCAAAATTTACGGCACTTTACGATTTTAAAAGTCAAAGATTTGATAGCTGGTCTTTAATAATGAGCTTTGTTGGTTGCGGGTTTGGATAGTCGACAATGTTGCTGAAAAGCTCCCAACTATGGCATATCCTCGTGGATCAGTTATATGCCGACTGGCAAACAATCATTCCTCAACATCATAAGCAGTTTACATCACAATTAACACTAAAATGTTTACCTGGAACAACTCAGCATTAGCCATAAGAGATAACAAGTGTTGCAACGTCAATTGAGATAGATTAGAAGATACTGATTCCGGAATGTCGCATGCAAGGCAACCTGCGGCTTTTAGCCTGACCAATGCGTCAGAAAGCAATTTAAACAAGTTTCTATGGAAACGAAACCGATGCAGTCACTGCTGCTAAGCGAGGTCAGAATTAGCAGCACATCATCTTACAGCAACTGATCGAAGCTCTCCTCACTAGTCGCATGCTATGTTTACTAGCAGATCTCCCAAAACATATCAATGTCTGTCACGTCAGAATTCACAGCCAGTACTGACCGCACAACGCCAGCAATCCAAACGACCCAATGGCTGCTTCCACTCCTGAAGCCCGTTGTCAATTGAACAACAAGCTACACGGCTCACAACTAAGTCCCCCTGCCACCGCCCGAAGCGGCGAGATATGACCGTTTCCGCTAGATGAAGAAAACACCAACTCTGCCGGCGACACAATGAACCAGAGTTGTGCCAGCCTCTTTACCAAAGCAAATATCTCTCCACCCTTGGTACAATATATATGAGTGAGTTTCTGTCTTTTTTTCCCTTTTGAATACATTGTATCGTAGCTGGGTTGCTATGGAAAAGAGTAAATAAATAAATAACTGGTTTCGACTGCCACTGACAATCTTCAGATGCTATCTCAGGAAAAATGAGAAAAGCGTATATTGCGTGGACCAAAAGTTCAAATGGTTCAAATGGCTCTGAGCACTATGGGACTTAACTGCTGTGGTCATCAGTCCCCTAGAATTTAGAACTACTTTAACCTAACTAACCTAAGGACATCACACACATCCATGCCCGAGGCAGGATTCGAAACTGCGACCGTAGCGGTCGTGCGGTTCCAGACTGTAGCGCCTAGAACCGCTCGGCCACTCCGGCCGACGGACCAAAAGTCACCACGAGTTGTAACACATTGAAAACATTAGGATTTTTTTATATTTATAGAAACAAACACTAGAGTGCACTACAATTAAATCAAGCATCTGACATTGCTCGTTGTTGATTATAACCTGATGTGAAAATGTTTTCTAATGAATAAAGAGTGATTTAAAAACGTGGTAAAAAAGTGGTCATAATTTAATAGTAAATGAGTGGAATAATAATTTAGACACTTTTTCACCAGCAAGGAAGGCTGTCTACAATTTATGGAAACGTTAAGAGAAAAGTGAATCTACAGCGGATTGCTACAGGTCAAGTACGCCATCAGTAAGTGATGAAACTGAGCTAAAAATTTTACAAATTGTTATCCAGAGACCTAAAAAGTCTACCCGTAGGCTATCTCTCGGACAGGATATTTCTAAACCTTCTGTGCGGAAAAGTTTTCATGAGGTCAAATTCAAATCATTGCAAAGCACGTCTTGTGCATGGGCTATTGGAAGATGATTCTAATCATATACTTCAGTTTTGTGGGACAGTGTGAAATGAAATAAGAAAATATGGTAATGAGTATCTTTCTAAGATAGTTTTTAGTGATAAGGCAACTATCAAATTGTCAGGCCATGTCAACAGACACAACTATACCTATTAGGTTACGATTAGTAATGTATTTTGGCGAATCCTATATAAACACCGTATCCTGAAACCTTTAAAAAATTTGTAGCTCTACTTTTGAACTAAGTAAAGTAAAATTTAAATGTACGTGGTTCATATCTCTTGCTGCAAGATACAAAGTTAATGTCGGCTTTTGTATTTTTTTCCCAATGAAGCATCTGAAGACACTAGCAGCAGTGTACCATAGATTTCCAGAGCAGCGAAGCGTTTCTTATGATTAGAAAAAAGCTCAGGTCATTTCCGCTTTCAGGAAGGTTCATGAAAGACACTCATAAAAGTATCGACCACAACCTGTGACGTCAGTCTGTTGTAGAATTTTGGAACATGTTTTATGCTCACATATTATGACATTTCAGGTGATCGAAAATCTCCTCTGCAGGAATCAACATGGGTTCCGAAAACAACGATCGTCTGAAACACACCTGGCTCTGTTCGTCCACGGCACCCAGGGAGCAATAGATGCCGTGTTCCTTGACTTGCGTAAGGTATTCGATACAGTTACACATTGCCGCCTAATGAACGAAGTATGAGCGTACGGAATATCACACAAATTCTGTCGTTGGGCAAACAGAACACAGCGTGTCATTCTGAACAGAAAGGAATCTTCAGACATAAAAGTGACTTCGGTCGTGCTGCAAGAGTGTATTACTGGTCCATTACTTTTCACAGTACGTATAAATAATACAGCAGACAACATCGGAAGTCCACTGACGTGTTTCATGGATGATGTTGTATACAGAGAAGTCTCAACACTAGAAACCTGTAGCGAAATGCGGGAAGAACTGCTGAGGATCTTCGCTTGGTGCAGGGAATGGCAATTGGCCCTCAACATAAACAAATCTGCCGGGTTGAGTATACATAGACAGAATAGTCCGTTATTGTACGATTACATGATCGCACGACAATAATTAGAAGCAGTTCTCCCACAAAATATCTAGCGACATGCGTTCGGAGCGATTTAAAATGGAACGACTGCATTAAACTTATCGCAGGAATGGTAGAAGCCAGACTGAGGTTCTTTAGAAGAATTCTTAGGAAACGTAATCTGACAACAAGCTGGCCGTTGACCGGAAGTTTTGATTTTAGTGCTACGGCCGGCTTGTTAAAACTAGAGCCGGCCTGGCGCGGCAGATAGGCAACCAGCTACAACCCTTTCGAGACAAGATTTTCGCCCATATGAACAAATATTAATAAGCATTTAGCATCACAGGGTGCCCCAGAGAGCTACAACACCAAGAAGAATCGCTTCTCGGCTTTTGGCAAGATCAGTGTGTAGTTTTTTTTAAATAGATAAGGATTAAGGATAAGGAAGGGAACTTTATTTAATTTCTATAATAATGAGTCAGATCACCAACGAGTGCTATCTTTTTACAATTGTCAACACCTTTCACCCACACTGAGACAGATTCCGATTCACTTATTTTACGACGATTCCTGGTCCTGAGAACCAAAGGCACAGTCGACATGTAATACGATAAACCCTTACTCTGTTGTATACTTCACAAATCTGAAATGTCCAATAAGCGATGACATCACGTGAATTGAAATTATCTAGCTCCTAAAATAAGCGAGGAGTATGCGTTCGCGTCTTACAGTTTTTAAAGCAATAGACAACATTTCTATTACTACCAAGAATTTCTTAGGCGCCCAAGTCATCTTGCATGGTCCATAGGTGTTTTGCGGTGGAGTTTTGAACTTCACTCTCGCTAACAAGGATACGAATGAACACGGTAACGGCTGGGTCACCGTTGCTCTTGTACGTGGACCAAAAGTCGATAAAGTAAAAGGGCTAGATAATTTCAATTCACCTGATGTCAATGCTTATCGGACATTTCAGATTTGTGAAGTGTACAACAGAGTAAAGGGTTCATCGTATTGCATGTCGACTATGCCTTTGGTTCTCAGGACCAGGAATCGTCGTAAAATAAATGACTCGGAATCTGTCTCAACAAGCTGGCTTACAAAACACTCATTCGACCAGTACTTGAGTATTGTTTGTGTGTATGGGATCCGTACCAAATAGGACTGATAGAGGAAATGGAGAAGATCCGAAGAGGAGCAGCACGTTTCGTTACAGTTTCTTTTTGTAAGGTGCGAAAGGGTCACGGAGATACTCAGCCAACTACAGTGGCAGACGGTGCAAGAGAGGCGTTCTACATTACGTTGTCGTCTGCTGTTGAAGTTCCGAGATCGTACGTTCCTGGAAGTGTCTGTCAACATACTGCTTCCTCCTACGTGTATCTCGCGAAAAGACCAGGAAAATAAAATTAGAGAGATTCGAGCCCACACGGAGGTTTACTAGCAATCGTTCTTTCCGCGAACCATTCGCGACTGCAACAGGACAGGGGGAAAGGTCATACTGGTGCAGCAAGTTCCCTCCGCCACACACCGCAAGATGACTTCCAGAGTATATATTTACACGTAGATTAGCGAAGAACGGAAGTTCCCCCATTAACGCCGTATCTTGAAAGATGAAAAAAAAAGGAAAAAAAGAAAACTTCGCAGTTCTGCTTGTCAATTAAGGGGGGTAGGAGGTCAAACGGGCCGACTTGGAGCAGGAGAGGCACCACAGGACATTTTAATTTCCACTCTCTATACTTTTACAAATAAATTCATAAAACTTTGTCAGCATGACCAGGAAGGATTCAGGATTCACATTCATAGCACTGGAAGTTCGAAAACATAATGAAGTAATTTTTTTTTACATCTGAAATTTCATCATTTTTTTTCACTTACTAATGGCAGCATTTGTTGCTATAGGTACACTTTTCTTCATAAATATGAGAGTTGGTTCGATGAATTTTGCACAGCATACAAACCATACATAAAGGTGTATGAAACTCTAGAATTTTCCAAATGTATTAAAAACTGTGGTAAAAATTGAGGTAATTAACTACAAAATTTTTGTTTTTTCTAAACATGAAGTTTAAAATACAACAGATCATTCGTTTTTACATAAATTAAATAAATTCTAGAGTTCCATACACCTGTAAGTATGGTATGTATGCTGTGCAAAATTCTTCAAAGAATCTCTCTAACTTATGAAGAAAAGTGTACCTATAGCAATAGATGCAGCCATTAGTAAGTGAAAAAATGATGAAATTTCACAGGTAAAAAAATTTATTTCGTTATGTTTTCGAACTTCCACTGCTATGAGTGTCAATTCTGAATCCTTCCTGGTGATGCTGACAAAGTTTTATGAATTTATTTGTAAAAGTATAGACACTGGAAATTAAAATGTTCTGTGATGCCTCTCCTGCTCCAAGTCGGGCCGTTTGACGTCCTACCCCCCGTAAGGAAAGTAAAATTGAAATGCGTGTGGTTCATAGCTTTTGATTGTAACATAAGATAGTAATCTAGGCTTTTGTCTGTCTTCCAAATGTTGCACCTGAAGAAACGTTATGTAGATCGAAACCGGTTAAAATCGTGCCCTAGAAAGTCTTTCTGTTTCAAGCAAAAAGAATTTCACAGACAGATGATCATTCAACGTAGGCTTCCACGGCCGGCATTTCCGTCGTAGGTGAATTTTGTTTTAAGGGCATCAGTCGGTCGTCCAAGGCTTACTTCTGTGCCTTACTGTTCGTTTACCAGTGCTGGAGACGTCATCGGAGGCTGTAAAGACTCAGATAGCAAGCCGAAGTGTTTGTACTTAGCAGCGCAACAGTCGCATTGTGACGTCATCAGATCTCTGCTGTAACCTCACGGAGTCGCGCCGACCTGTGTTACGGAGTTTTAGTGAGGAACAGTTGGCACTCTTTATTTTATTTAACACTAACACCCGCAACTTGTCTAATTTTAACGTATCTTCTTTCCCGCTAAAGTTGTTCTTGAGTTAAATCGACCCTAGCAGATCACACACCAGGACGAGAGGACCAGCAAATTTGTTTCTCCTTCATCAAAACTGAATCAGTTAAGGTGTACTGGGGAGGTTATATAAGTTCAAAAGCACAGAAACAACTTTCACAGAAGAAAGAGGGATTGAAATTAGACAAGTTGTGGGCCTTAGTGCTAAATAAAACAAACAGCGCCAACTGTTCCCCACTACAAGCTCCACAGCATACCTAGGCGCGACTGCACGGTCTTTCGTAGCGGTCTGATGACGTCACGAACCGTGCGTTGAGTGCATACGTATGAACAGTTCGGTTTGCAAGCTCTTTAACGCTGAAACTGCCATCTTCGTCTTTACAGCCTCTGATGGTACCTCCAGCATTAGGGGACAGCCTGATGTCCAAAAAGCAAAATTCTCCTGCGACACGTAAGTTTCAGTTATCAAATTTATTTCCCTAGCTTACTCATGTTCATAAGATTGAAAATATTCAATGTTGTATGTGTGTGCAATAGGATTAAGCGATATGGTGTGCTGCATGCGGCCTGTGGTAAGTCTTCCTACCAAGGTCCGGTTTAAGGCTCAAGCAACACAAAGAGACCGCTTGGTCCGTCGAGCTGAGACGGGTGCCAGAGGTGCCAAAGTGCAACATGCAGCGTTTATCTACAGGGTGCATCACATGTAGCAGCGAAAACTGACACTCGTGAAAATGTACGATAAGAAAAACAAAAACGTTGCGATAAACATGGGTCTGCAAGCGAGCCATTTGCGAGACAATTACGAATTGTAGTTACGAACTCTCACTGACTTCGAATTGAAATATTGTCCTATTCAGTACAAATGCGTTTGAAATTTACGCTTTTCGAGTAAGTCCCCACACAACTAGACTCTAATTTCGGCATACAATGAAGTTTTGATCTTAGCACCCATTCTCACTGCAGAACACTGCCGCAGTGCTCATCATCTTATATTACAAAAAGCAATTTTATCGACATATTTTCCTAATACTTCTGTAAGTTTCTGCAGGCTGTCGATTTTACTTATGTCTGTAGCTAGTGGTAAGAGCGAATTTTCGAAACACAAGGCATATCTTAGATCGGCACTTTTTCAAGAGCAATTTTAGTCACTGAAAGCGCTACCTTGAAGTCAAAATATTCAGGTTCTATTTTTAAAGACTTTTGTTAGGTTAACGGCTAGATAAATGTAAATCTAATGTTTTTATACAAGGGAGGAATTGTCAGTACAGGTGCTGAATAACTGTAGGAATTATACATGACTTCGTTAATGCGCTATTTCTCTTTCGGAGGGGAGGATGATGGAATATCAGCCGGCATAATTTTTTTGACTTTACTCTGTAACTGTGGTGATTTACCGGAATAGAATTATACTGTTTTCTTACCTCAAGACCTATGAATAGCACATTGTAAGATTTTGTTATTCATAGTTCTTAATTATATAGAAAATAAAAGAGCTGTAATTACAAGCTTTGTAGAACGTTTCTTGCAATATCGGCCACTGTCTTTTCAATGATAATATCGGTTCTTAATGATACACACCTCTAGTACGTATTGAATAATAATAATAGAACACATAAGCAAAGGAACGTATTGTTTCTGTTTCATCTGAGTTTACCAGTTTTCAGATCACTGTTTTAGAGAGACGACAAATAAAATGGAAAATATTCTCCTGATCCACACATCCAACATGTACTCAGTTCCTACACTTGTTACACATCACCCAGTCTTCTTCGTATGACTCCAAACACATAATGCACTTTTCAGTCTGTTGTATTGACTTATTATTTCCAGTCAGTTCCAGTTTTCTTCGACGCTTTGTAACTGGTTTTCCCTGGCTACTTCTTTAATTGTGGAAAACGCTTCAGCTGCCTTCCTCGCAGTCATTTCGTTAGACATGACTTTTCTCACAGTCATTTTTATGCACTCTTCGTTCCAGTTTCCCCTTATTTCTCTCATTTCGCGTCGTTTCAGTCTGAAAAGAAGTACTAAGGGAAAATGTAATTTAAAAATTGAAATTGCTTCTGGTCGATACTGATAGACAATCGAGTGGCCGGTACTGCGAGACAAACACGCAGTAGGCTCGAATGATGTTGTACGTTCTTTTATAGAAATTACCATGAAAGGTTTGTTAGAAAAAATGGTTCTGAGCACTATGGGACTTAACAGCTATGGTCATCAGTCCCCTAGAACTTAGAACTACTTAAACCTAACTAACCTAAGGACAGCACACAACACCCAGCCATCACGAGGCAGAGAAAATCCCTGACCCCGCCGGGAATCGAACCCGGGGACCCGGGGGTTTGTTAGATTTCATGTGTTACATAACATAGATAACCGAAATATAACAACAAAATTAATCACTTCCCTTGAAAAGGGGTACCACAGGTCTCAAAATATCGTCCGTATGCTGAGGGCTACACAGATACCATCAAGCACTCGGAGCAGACAAAGAATTGGAGAGAGGAAGAAGATACAAGACTCCAGTGCACATGGATAGACAAGTATGCTCCTGCTTACTATACACTATTATTTGGAAAAGGGAGATCACAGCCGGCCGATACTGCACTAGTCTCCCCTACTGCACACAAATTTGTTTTTTTTTTTTTCTCCCTTTAAGTTTCATACATAAACATTTTGACCTTGTTTATCAAATTTAAACTACTTTCTTGGTAGATTTTCTAAAATTTAGCAACTGAGTGGTGGAATTTCTTCACTTGTAACATATAGCCGGCCGCTGTGACCGATCGGTTCTAGGCGATTCAGCCGGGAACCGCGCGATCGCTACGGTCGCAGGTTCGAACCCTGCCTCGGGCATGGATGTGTGTGATGTCGTTAGGTTAGTTAGGTTTAAGTAGTTCTAAGTTCTAGGGGACTGATGGCCTCAGATGTTAAGTCCCATAGTGCTCAGAGCCATTTGAACCATTTGTAACATATCGCTTACGCAGTAAACAATGTCTTATATTTAACAACTCAGTACAAAATTAGATGATATTTGTATTTATTTTCTAGTTTTCTTGATCGAAAGTGAAGTAACTGGCAGAGAACGGAATTAAAAAGTTCCAGCATAAACCAAAGAGAAACGAAAATTTTATAGTTTCATTCTTTCTGCTCAGTTTCATAGATAACACGATTTTACTGACGCTAGAACAATACAATAAATTTAGTTCTTTCAAATTACATTAAAATTTTTTAATAATCTCAGAGATTACCTTAAAAAGAATGGAATTGTTTCTTTTTTAATATTTCCTCTCGGATAAGATACAGAAATTTATTCCTGTGATAGACGAATGTCTGTATAGTAAATAGTTTTAAAAGCAAAAACAAACCAGTTGTACGATAGATATACGTTTATAGTTAAATGTCTTAGCAACAGACCAAGAAAAAGCAGTCGTGATCAAGAGGGTGGTGTAGGGAGGCGCCAAATGATATGTAGGGAGACACCAAATGATAAGTGGAAGAGAGTTATCGAACCGGACGAGTTCCGAGTCCAACTTCAGTCTGATACGCCTAGATGATCAAGTACTTATACACTGCTCAGAACAATTAGGGGAACATGACGTTGGGAGTCTGCCATACTCCACTAAACAATAATTGAGGACTAGGTATGTTGCCAAATAATACCATTATCTTTCACTAATTAAGTACGCAACAAAGCATCACTACATCCTCGATTGCTTACAAAAAGAACTGAACTGTTCGACAGGTGTCGAAAACAAAGTGAAAACAATCATTAGTCCCGTTATCGTGGGTGCTTTTCATTGGACTCTGAGAGCTTCAATAACATGTATGCCATACGGAAGCGTTTATCACTGACTGACACTTGCGGGGCATGCTTCGTATCAGTCTACGGAGGTCACCCCGTAGTATCCGTTCCCATTCTTCAACTGGTGCCAGCGAGAGTTCTTGTAGAGTCGGTCGTGGAACAGGACGACCAAGAACATGTCCCACATATGCACGATGGGGCGTAGGTCGGGACTCACCGCCGGCCATTCCATTACTTCGCAAGACATCCCTGCTGACATCTGCCTCGTAGTCCCTAGCGTTAGAAGGATTTCAGGACCACCACCGTATGCAGCAGCCATCAATTGGTCCAACATGAACTGTTCGATGTACTTCCTGGCGGTAAGGTGAAGATGGACAACGGCAAGATCAATGTGGATGTCACTACTGAAGCTTCCCACAACATCACAAAATCGTGGAAATCTGTCGATTTCCTGGAGAGCATTTAGCACTTACTGATCAGCACGGGTCTCTGCACACGAACGCGACCATCACTTTGAACGAGAGAATACCTGGACTCGTCTGTGAATGACGAAATTCCCAGTTGTCATGGGAACAGCAGAACTGAACGCGAGCTTCAAGGTCTTGTCGTGTCAAAGGGGTACTCGAACAGGAAGTCTGGGTCGTAAGTTCTTTCTCGCAACTTATTCATTACTGTCTGATCGCACGCAGTGGTTCCAGAGGCGCTTCTGAGGTCGTATTTCAGTACTCTGGTGGTATCCTTACGATGCCGCAAAGCGCAGATGGGAACATGTCGGACTTCACGTGGAGTTGTAATGCATTGGCGATACTGTCCAACCTGCCTTGTGTACAGACCCGTCTCCCGGTAGTGTGTCCACAACCTATGCATATACATGGAGAGTGTAGTGTAACGACGTAAGTTTTGTACAAATGATTTTCTTTTGACATATGACCATGTCCAGACTTCATCACCTACGTCAGTTACAAAACACTTCAAAATTATTTAAATTCTTTTTAAAGTTGTCTCTGAATGGTTCTTGAACGAAACTGTAATTAAAACATCATCATTTGAGTCGTATGCGCAGAATTACGTCACTCAGTCCAATTGGTTTGCGCAAACTTTTTTTTTCAATTTAGATGTCGTTTGTTTCTTCTCAGAAATTATATTAATGCAAGTTATCTGCTTTAATAAATATTAAAACCCCATTGAATAAACTTTTAAGACTCAAACTCGCGATGAACGTTGTCAAAAATTAATAATCTTGTCAAATAAATCAGTAATACTTCTTCCTTAATATAATTCTTCATAAATAAATTCTCGGAACACGTATTTAAACTTTTGTAGTATACACTAGTTTATTATCTTTATATATACTACAACTACATATAGACGCGAACATGAGCCTTGACAAGATAGGACTGAACATTTACAACATGATTAAACTTTCTATGACGTTATTGTTGTAGAAACATTACAAATTCTTTTTTTTCAGCTTTTAGAAGCACGACGCAACAACTCGGTTTCAGGATCTTCTGTTGCTCTTTGGCTGTCGACCCGCGACGTATAGTGGCGTGGCCAGCAATTTTCTCTCTGGTCCCGGCAGTGAAGATGCTGTCTCCGTTCGTTGCGCCGCCCTCTCCGTACATGAAACATAAAAATAAGTACAAAACTTTAGATAATTCACAAACATTACAAATATTACAAAATACATAAACAAAACACTAAATTAAACTTACATTCACCTGCAAACTGGGCTTACACTGGTGGATGGATGACGCTTCAATTTCGCGACCCACTACAAGAGGCATTGACATCTGCAGCAGCAAGACTGAAAATTCATCTTTTTTGGATCAAAAATACCGCACTTCCAACCTGCACTGCATCAAGATGTCGCACCGCATGTGCTCAGTTGAACACAACGTCCACAAATAACAACCACCATCTGTGTAACTCACTAGGAAACAATGGGACGCCGGTACTCACTTCCTTTGAAGGGTGACCTGACATTTTAATACACATCACAGCCAATATATAGCATTGGAAGCGAAGATCTCAAGCCAAGAAATACGACCACAGGTTCGGCCTGTATCAAAACAGATTTCACATACCGGACGCTCCCCTAATTATTTTAAACAGTGCATAAACTTTATACCGTACAGGAGGATATTACAAAGTGACCTTTTCGAAGTGCCGCAAGTAGTGATCCTACAGAGTATCGCAACAAGTTAGGAAAGGGTTGTAAAGGCGAGGAGGCAGCTAGACAAGAGGAGACTGTGAAGACTGGCAGAAGGAGTTGGAAGGTGGCTCCCTCTGTGAGCAACTCCTAGCGCCCCTTTTATTCTCCGCGGCTCCAGAGTGTCTCGCCGTCTCACACAGCGCCCACGCTCCTAGGCACCCCGCTAGCCCGTCGCGCGATCTTCGCGCGAGGAAAGGAATCCGACATCACGAGCGAGAAAAAAAAAAAAGGCTGAGGGGAAAAGAGAAAAGCTGCGAGCCCTGGTCTCCGGGCTGTTCGCCAGTGTAGCGGACCGCCTCGAGAGTGTCCGCCCTGGGGACGTCATGAAAATTTTATCGTGCCGGATTGTGGAACGCCTGGCAGGGGCGGACGCCGTATAAATCCTGTACTGAGCACGATGCATATTAAACGCGCGCTGCGGCGCTGCGCCACGCACTACGATGCGATGCCGTGGGACGCAATCCGCCCCTGGCACTTGCCCCGTTCGCGATGTCACTGCCACTACTCTTCACGAATGATGTACAGTGTACTTCTTTTAAAAAAAGCATCCCATATTGTTACACGAGTGTTTCGTTTTAGGGTTCCGTGCCTCGGTCTCGCTAAAAACAGGACTCCTATAGGCTCACTTTGTTGTTCGTGCGTCCGTCCGTCCGTATTTCTGTCTGTCTATCAATCCGTCCGACTGTTCCAAACCCACAAGAACGGATAGACGTATCAAGTTGAAAATTGAGGCACACACTAAGGTCTGCTGTCTTTTGGCGGTCTAAAAAAACCTAAGGTTCTAAGTCTTTGTAATCTAAAGATACGGCCATTTATGTCACCTATTTTGATATATAGGGTGTTACAAAAAGGTACGGCCAAACTTTCAGGAAACATTCCTCACACACAAAGAAAGAAAATATGTTACGTGTCCGGAAACGCTTACTTTCCATGTCAGAGCTCATTTTATTACTTCTCTTCAAATCACATTAATCATGGAATGGAAACACACAGCAACAGAACGTACCAGCGTGACTTCAAACACTTTGTTACAGGAAATGTTCAAAATGTCCTCCATTAGCGAGGATACATGCATCCACCCTCCGTCGCATGGAATCCCTGATGCGCTGATGCAGCCCTGGAGAATGGCGTATTGTATCACAGCCGTCCACAATACGAGCACGAAGAGTCTCTACATTTGGTACCGGGGCTGCGTAGACAAGAGCTTTCAAATACCCCCATAAATGAAAGTCAAGAGGGTTGAGGTCAGGAGAGCGTGGAGGCCATGCAATTGGTCCGCCTCTACCAATCAATCGGTCACCGAATCTGTTGTTGAGAAGCGTACGAACACTTCGACTGAAATGTGCAGGAACTCCATCGTGCATGAACCACATGTTGTGTCGTACTTGTAAAGGCACATGTTCTAGCAGCACAGGTAGAGTATCCCGTATGAAATCATGGCGGTGATTCGAGGAAGTACAGTACATACTGACGAAACTAAAATGAGTTCTAACATGGAAATTAAGCGTTTCCGGACACATGTCCACATAACATATTTTCTTTATTTGTGTGTGAGGAATGTTTCCTGAAAGTTTGGCCGTACCTTTTTGTAACACCCTGTATAAGATGAGCATCAACAGAAGCTAAACGAGGATTATGGAATATAGTCGAATGAAATGCGATGATGCTGAGGGAGTTAGATTAGAGAATGAGACAGTTAAAGTAGTAGATGAGTTTTGCCATTTGGGAAGCAAAATAACTGATGATGGCCGAAGAAGAGAGGATATAAAATGTAGACTGGCAATGGTAAGAAAAGCATTTCTGAAGAAGAGAAATTTGTTAAAACTGAGTATGATTTAAGTGCTTCCTCAAAGTATTTGTATGGAATGTAGCCATGTGTGGAAGTGAAACGTGGACGATAAACAATTGAGAAAAAAAGAGAATAGAAGCTTTTGAGATTTGGTGCTACAGAAGAGTACTGAATATTAGATAGGTACATCATGTAACTAATGAGGAGGTACTGAATGGAACTGGGGAGAAGAGAAATTTGTGGTACAACCTGACTAGAAGAAGGGATCAGTTGGTAGGGGACAATCTGAGGCATCAAGGGATCACCAATTCAGCACTGGAGGGAAGCCTGTGGGGTAAAAACCGTAGAGGGAGACAAAGAAATGAATACAGTAAGCAGATTCAGGAGGATGTATGTTGCAGGAGTGACTCGGAGATGAAGAAGCTTGCATAGGATAGAGTAGCATGGAGAGCTGCATCAAGACCACAACACCATTTTGATACTTGCGAACTCACTCATCAATACCTACAGAGTACATCCCTTTGGTATAGAATCATGAACTTGGGCAAGAAGAAAGCTTTGGCAGGACAACTGAAGGAAAAAACTGGCCAGGTGTGAGTAGGACTCGCGCACGCCTACAGACTTAATTACGTATGAAATGATAATTAAATCAAGACCCAAAGCTGTTGACAGTCGTTGATATACATCAACGGGGACAGTTGAAAATGTTTGCCCCGACCGAGCTCCGAACCCGGGATCTCCTGCTTACATGGCAGACGCTCTATCCATCTGACCCACCAAGAGAACAGAGGATAGTGCGACTGCAGGGATTTATCCCTTGCACGCTCCTCGTGAAACCCATATTCCCAACTTAATCTCCACACACTACATTCGTAGTGCCCCTGCCTATTACACTGGTATCTCTTCTTTCGGACATGTCCGAAAGAACAGATACCATCTTCATACAGTTAAGACTAACCGGCCATTGACCTTCTTCTTCTGTGCTGGATGTACACGCATTGCCCAAACTCTTACGGGACTCGGTAAGATTGTCTGAGGCAAGTAATGAGTGTAATGGGCAGGGACACTAGGAATGTAGTGTGTGGAAATTAAGTTGGGAATGTTGGTCTCCCGGGGAGCGTGCAAGGGATAAATCCCTGCAGTCGCACAATCCTCTGTGCCCTCGGTGGCTCAGATGGATAGGGCGTCTGCCATGTAAGCAGGAGATCCCGGGTTCGGGTCCTGGGCGGGTCACACATTTTCAACTGTCCCAGTTGATGTATATCAACGCCTGTCGACAGCTTAGGGTCTTGATTTAATTATCATTTCATTCTAAGAGAGGTTCATGGTCACCGATGGTATCTGTTCTTTCGGACATGTATTTGCTCTTTCGGACATGTCAGAAAAAACAGATACGATCTTCATATTCATTTAATTATGTATATTCCCATCCCAAGAATCAACGATCTCGACCATTTTCGCTTGTTATCGACATTGATACTGGCAAAATATTGGTTCCAGGAATTCCAAGACTTTCGAGAATGTTTCAGTTTTAATTCTGCACTCGGATAACAAACAAATGATAAAAGAAATATCTTTTTCTTGTTTACTATAATGATAAATCAACGATTTTCTGATTTTTTCCCCATTACTTGTACTGTGAAACTTAGCTTCTAGCCAAATCTCATGATGCTAGATCAACGGGAGTACCCTATACGTTGTAACGAGAGAGTCTGCGAATATCAAATTATCTGACGTAACGCCGTATTTTCCGATTGCATCGGGTAGGAAGCCTAACATTTTTACTCCATCAAGGAAACGTAGACCCAAGTATCTCACATAAATTTCAACTTGACGCATCTGTCCGTTCCTCAGAAAAAGGCATCTTAACAGACTGACGGACAGACAGACAGTCGGACAAAAAGGTACAAACATTTTTTTTTCATTTTAATTCTAGCGTGAAACCTTTCTTCTTCCCAAATTTCATGATTATAAGTCATTGGGAAGCATCCTATAGGTTTTGACTAGTGAGTTTGAGAGTATCAAAATATGTGACATAAACTGCCGTATCTTTTCATGGTACCGACTTAGAAGCTTAAGCTTTTTACACCGCCTAGGAACCGTATATCTTAAGGTGTGACATAAATTTCAGTTTCGCGTTCCGACATTCATACGGGAAAGTTACCGGTCCCAGGAATTCCAAGACTTTGGAGAATGTTTTAATTTTAATTCTGCACTCGGATAAGGTGGGTAAACACAGTAAACTCAGATTACCGACGATCAATATAATCCGAAGGAAGACTAGCGTTTACACTGTAGCTTTTAGCAACTGGGGACATTTACGTTAGTGACTGTTTCGCATTTCAGTAGCAGCTGTTTCTCAGATAGCTCCTCATGTCTGGAGTGATATATGCGAAGCACTTCAACGATTTTTTTGAAGTACATATAAGGAAGATAACGTCAAAAGATTTGATTGATTAAATGTGAAATATGCTTACGACCTGTTACACAGGCTAGTTGATAAAATCTGTTATATAGTGCGTTTGAGTGGAGGTAGCGTAATCGGTTATTACATCGAAAACCTCTAAAACAACGGTCAGACGTCAACCACTTGATTACACCCATCATGAACACGAGCAACGAGAGTGATCAGATCTTTCATATAGTTTTAATTTTAATCAGCGCTTACTCACTTTCAAGGAAATGTATTGTGCTGCTTCTTTTTAATAAAAAGAAATATAAAAATTGTGCTTATTCTCTCCGTTACCTCAAAATGTAAGCGTCTAATGAAGTTATCATCTCTCTCTCGTCCCCAGTTGGACAACTGAGTACTTCGGTGACTTGCAACCGATCATATTTCTATTTCTTCGGCATTTGTACTGTGGATCTCGTGGATCCCACAAACACATCTGAGGTCTATATTCTTCTAGCAGCAACATTACTTTCTCTTGCTCTGCTTTTACATATACTCCTCAACTGTACTGCGATGCCAGCGAAAAGCGTCAACTAACTTACATCCAAACATTTGGACTAATTCTAAGGAAAGCTGTAGCTGCAATTCAGTGTTAAGGGCATTACTTCCACGCTTTTCACGTTTATGTGCCAATTCAGAGGACTCAAGTATTCTTCACCTATGCCACCTTCCTTACTTCATCAAAAACACAGCACTCTCCATGCAAAATAATCCTCTCTGAATATCAAAGTTTTGTATCCATTCACAAGGCCTGAATAGAGCTTTAGTAGTTTAAGAAGAGAGACAGTGAGCTTACGCTGATGTCCTGGCTATCGATTTTGCCTGGTCTGAACCCGCTGGAACACTTCTGCTACGGTATCGGGAGCTAGCTCTGCCCCCATTAAATATCGGTCCATAACTTGCGGCAATTCCATGATCTGTCTGTAAGACGTCTGGTGCGCATAACTCCGGAAACCTACCAAGGACTTGTCGAAACAATCGCTGCTGTACTGCACAGCAAAGATGGACCAACACACTGTTAAGCAGGTGAAAATAACGTTTTGGCTCATCGGTGTACCGGGACTTTAATTAAATATTAATTATAAAGTGTTCGGAGTGCTGCAATGCGGGTTGTATACATCACAGAGCGATGAAACACCGTATGTTTATTAATCGGTGCGCTGGTGGATTACGCTAAATGCATAATAGTTCCACTTCTGCCACCAGGTGAAAATATGGCTCTGTCAGCAGTCAGAATGTGGTGTATTCGCAGGAAAAGGGGAGGAACAGTCAAACATGCGACAACAGTGGTTCTGACACCTTTGTTAGAATATGGCCACAACTTAAACGTGTGTTCAATGTGGTCTCCCAACTCAGTAACATGCTTCGTCTGTAACGCTGCACGGTCTACAGTTGCTCGCAGCATATCCGGTGTAACGAGCACGATATGTCATCGTATGCTGTCTTTCAGATTAGGAGGAGTCTGGATACATCCCTGATAGACACGATCTTTCAGATATCTCCCAACCAGATGTCACTTGGATTTAGGTCAGGAGATCTGGAAGCCCACACATCGTGAAATTGCTTACAGATGATGCGTTTGCTATCGAAGGTTTTTCGAAGCAAATCTTTCACCTGGCAAGAAACACATAGTGTCGCCTCATTTGCATGAAAACACTGGTGTGGAAGCAGTTGCGTTCTTGAAAAGCTGGAATCATGTGTTGGAAAGGAGGTCCTTTTTGCATATGTCAATGCACACCTATCCCGGGTTCGATTCCCGGCGGGGTCAGGGATTTTCTCTGCCTCGTGATGACTGGGTGTTGTGTGCTGTCCTTAAGTTAGTTAGGTTTAAGTAGTTCTAAGTTCTAGGGGACTGATGACCATAGATATTAAGTCCCATAGTGCTCAGAGCCATTTGAACCATTTGAACCAATGCACACCTAACGTGTCCGTGAGATATCACGTCCTCGCAGAAAATCGGACTGAGAATGGAGCTTGTGAAACCACACAGCCAGTCACACAATCTGAGTGCAGTAGAAGTTCCCGCACAACATGTGGCGGACCGAAACCCCATATGCGTCAGTTCTGTGCACCAAAGGTACCGTGCAGAGTAATATCTCCCTCGTCCATCCAAAGAATATTCCCCAGCCACATGTCATCCGTTTCTGTGCGTGCTGAAAAACGAAGAGCAAAGTCACTGAGTTATAGCCTCTCTTGGGGGTTTATTTGGCGCATATTCTGTATCTATTAAGGGTACCAGCATAAAATGCGCCGCAAAATCTTTTGAACTGTTGACCAGGGGATAGAGAATTCTTGTGACACAGCTCGAGCACTGACTGCAGAAATTGAGGCATGTGCTGTACACACTACGTCATCAACAACTGCCATAGTAGTGGACCACCTGTCACTGCATGCTACACCACCCAATACACCTGTTTCTCCAAATTTTTGATCGTATCCTTTAGCCCATTTCTTGACATGTGGCTTCTCGCAGCTGTATCTGTTGGCATTATTCCCGCAGTACAGCACTGCTATTGCTACAGTTGTGATAAAACAACTTTACCGGCATTGCAATGCCTTTCTTTTCAATAGCCAGTGTGTTACATATAGAAAACTTCCTTCTTAACCATTTCACAAAAGAAATCAGCATTCATCGCCAGGCAACAAACAGCATACTGACGTCAAAACAGGAAACATTTCACATTCTGACTGTTTAGAGCGCCATGTTTTCGCCTGATGGCAGAAAGTGGAACTATTATTTTTCATCGCACTCCGCGTGCGCACGGATTCGTGAACATACCTACAATGTTTCAGCGTCTTGCTATGCAGTCCGCAATACACCACTAAGAACACTGTTTAATTACAACTAGTTGATACATATTTCTTTATTATTTCTTATAGTACTGATCTCCTGCCTATTTCCTCGTTTAGTTTTCAATAGCGATCGGGTTCAGCACATTTAAAACATTTAAAAAGTTTCATCTCCAATTTTCAGTCTTCAGGGTACTTTTTTGCCCAATGTTGTTCTCTGAATGCGAATTTTTAAGTAATGTTTTTTCTGTTCCATTTTGGTATACGATACCAGCAACGTTCCATGCTGGCGTATGATAACAACGTTCTTTGCTAACAATAGTCTACTTCTGACGTCACTTTTGCTTTGTCAGTCTTATTTTGTTTTGCTTCTGACACAACAGGAATTTTACTTCTTATGCTACTGCAACTGTTTTTTCCCAATTTTGAAGTTTAACTAGTCCCTGTTCTGTATTTTATTACTCTTCATCAGTTTCTTTTCTACATTCTTGACTCCAGCCCTAAATGTTCTTTATGTATGATGCACGTTCCATTCAAAAATTTCCTAATTTTCGACCAGAAAGGCGCTGTTATCTGCGAAACCTGTCATTGCCATCTGTCCCCACTGAATTTTTATTCCTATTCTGAACCTCTCTCTCACTTTGTACTTTGCTTTCTCGCTGCGGGGACTCCAATTATTAGAGCAAATTAACTATCGTTATCGTTGAGTAGTTCATTAGCGCGAACACAGAGCTCGTAACTCTGTACACCCAAGTTCTTTTAAGCTATAGCTACCACTAGCAGGCACACGCGCACACAAAGAACTTCTCACAAGCCAATAAAAAAGCTTAATGGAAGCTCGTTTGCGATGAAAGTCGTGTACCAATTAGCTGAATCTCTGCTGGATCGATACGTAACGACGTTCGTTAAATGTTGGAGTCTGCTTGCTCGGATAACACAGAATGTGAGGCATGGTAGCTTCAAAAGCGCCCGTTGCGAGTCGAAACAATGAAATCGCTGGACTCACATCCTGAGCCGAATTAAACTCTACTCTATGTCCGAAGCCTCACCTGTCTCGAATCTCACTACAGCTGAGCAGCGTTAATTCTCTTCAAAACGCAGAACTCTTGAGCTCATAACTATATCGTATTAGATTAAATTTCAAAGTTTTTTTGCTGGTTTTACATTTATGACTGCCCAACTGACACAGGGTATACACTGCCTGAGAGAACAGTGAAGCGGTCAGAAGGGGAGGAGGGTTTGAAATAAAACTTCTTGGGTTCAGAGGGTATGTCATTTTATTTCAGTGACTACAAAATCTGTTCAGCTTTGCAAAGAACTTGACAGCATGAGCCACTTATAATTATGAAGTTGCACGCCTCCTGCGCTGGATGATTCGACTGGGAAGTGTGTCATAATGACGAGACCATCTGCACCACAACTGTTGTAACTGGTTCCTGATATCCATCGAGCGAGGTAGCGCAGTGGTTACACACTGGACTCGCATTCGGGAGGACGACGGTTCAATCCCGCGTCCGGCCATCCTGATTTAGGTTTTCCGTTCAAATGGCTCTGAGCACTATGGGACTCAACTGCTGAGGTCATTAGTCCCCTAGAACTTAGAACTAGTTAAACCTAACTAACCTAAGGACATCACAAACATCCATGCCCGAGGCAGGATTCGAACCTGCGACCGTAGCGGTCTTGCGGTTCCAGACTGCAGCGCCTTTAACCGCACGGCCACTTCGGCCGGCTAGGTTTTCCGTGATTTCCCTAAATCACTCCAGGCAAATGCCGGGATGGTTCCTCTGAAAGGGCACGGCCGACTTCCTTCCCCAGCCTTCCCTAATCCGATGAGACCGATGACCACGCTGTCTGGTCTCCTTCCCCAAACCAACCAACCAACCAACCAATCCTGATATCCCAGATACTGGCGCTGGGTCGGAATTTACGTCTGAGCTCGTGTCACATGCGTTCTATTGGTGACAGATCTGGGGAACTTCCTGGCTACGGAAATATCTCAACATATCGCAGGCTATTCGTAGACGCACTTGCCGTGTGTGGACGATCATTGTTCTGCAGGAAATAGCTCCACGATACTGTTGCACGAGAGGTAACACATGAGGACGCGACATACCATTGTATCGTCAGAGTTCCCTCATACATTACCAGCGATAGTCTGAAGTCAAACGCGATGGCTCCCCACACCATGAGGCCAGGCCCTGTCCAAAATAATGGAAGAACGGGATCTCTTCCTAGGTCACGACCATACTAGTCCACGAGGGCTATCCGGGTAGTGTGGATCTACAATTCAGCACTGCACACAGTGCGACGCCAATTATTTGCAGTCCATGCTTCCCGGTCACAGCACCTCTCCATGCGCAGCTGTTTCTATTGTGGCGTCAACGGCGGCTTATTAATGGTACAGTAATTCCATAGTCCGGCTGCTGCGTCTCCGACCAATGATGCGGGATGACACAGAATGCTGTAGGGAATCCATTACTTGATCTCGGATGGCAGGTGCAGATATGAAGGGGTCAAAATGGCTCTGAGCACTATGGGACTTAACAGCTGTGGTCATCAGTCCCCTAGAACTGAGAACTACTTAAACCTAACTAACCTAAGGACATCACACACATCCATGACCGAGGCAGGATTCGAACCTGCGACCGTAGCAGTCGCGCGGTTCCGGACTGCGCGCCTAGAACCGCGAGACCACCGCGGCCGGCTATGAAGGGGTCACTATGTGCTTGGTGGACCATACAACGTTCCTCCTTTGTGGTGGTCAGAAGTGGCGACAAATATGCCTGTCCTCCGATGCCCATGCAGTCCAATATCAGACTACTGTCTCGAAAAAAGTGACCCATAAATCTGGATATTGCACGATTAAGGGCCGGCCGGGGTGGCCGAGCGGTTCTAAGCGCTACAGTCTGGAACCGAGCGACCGCTACGGTTGCAGGTTCGAATCCTGCCTCGGGCATGGATGTGTGTGATGTCCTTAGGTTAGTTAGGTTCAAGTAGTTCTAAGTTCTAGGGGACTGATGACCTCAGAAGTTAAGTCCCATAGTGCTCAGAGCCATTTGCACAATTAAGGCCGGTATTACTCTATCAAATTTCTTTGTAAAATATCTTTGTCAAAGATATTTGATGGTGTAATAGGGAGCTTTGTCAAATGTCGTCCAATATTTGATCAGATCTAGGGCCTCGATGTAGATTTCATCAAAGAAGTCGCTTGTCTTCTGTTCACTGCAATGTGACATGTTACCACATGGAGCACTAGCAACGCTGCAGCGTTCTGTCGTCTGTAGTGTTTTTATAAACATTACCGGTAAATGCAATTGGTGTTTCCGACAACTACAAAATTAATAGAGATGTATGAAGCTGATGAGGCGCTTTACAACGTGAGTCACGCTGAATACAAAAATAGATTAAGAAGATTGGAGACCTGACCTGACCTGACCTGACCTAACCTAACCTACCCTAACCCAACCCTCTCCTGTAGCAAGGAATCGGAGTGTTACAGTGAGCCTGTCTTCTGCAGATGTAACAGTTCTTAAGTGAATATTGTGCTTTGTGATATGAGGATACACTTCACTGAGCACATACAGAAATGTATGCTCGTCCATTCTTAAGTAATTGATGTACGACTTGACGTCCTCCACTATAAGCTCACGTAACAAGTTTTGTTGAATGCTTTTATCGTGTCGTCGTAAAACCCACGACTTCACCCAGGCACGTTTCCTTTTCTCCCCCCGTTTCTCTTCCGTATGTGTGCACAGTGCAATTATGGCACATGCAAGTGCTGCGGTTAATAACAAGTGTTGTTGTCAGCCATCTTTAACTTTGACGAAAAATATGATGACAGTTTAATACCCCTTCTAGCGCTACGTCAAAGATCTTTGTCAAATATACACTCCTGGAAATTGAAATAAGAACACCGTGAATTCATTGTCCCAGGAAGGGGAAACTTTATTGACACATTCCTGGGGTCAGATACATCACATGATCACACTGACAGAACCACAGGCACATAGACACAGGCAACAGAGCATGCACAATGTCGGCACTAGTACAGTGTATATCCACCTTTCGCAGCAATGCAGGCTGCTATTCTCCCATGGAGACGATCGTAGAGATGCTGGATGTAGTCCTGTGGAACGGCTTGCCATGCCATTTCCACCTGGCGCCTCAGTTGGACCAGCGTTCGTGCTGGACGTGCAGACCGCGTGAGACGACGCTTCATCCAGTCCCAAACATGCTCAATGGGGGACAGATCCGGAGATCTTGCTGGCCAGGGTAGTTGACTTACACCTTCTAGAGCACGTTGGGTGGCACGGGATACATGCGGACGTGCATTGTCCTGTTGGAACAGCAAGTTCCCTTGCCGGTCTAGGAATGGTAGAACGATGGGTTCGATGACGGTTTGGATGTACCGTGCACTATTCAGTGTCCCCTCGACGATCACCAGTGGTGTACGGCCAGTGTAGGAGATCGCTCCCCACACCATGATGCCGGGTGTTGGCCCTGTGTGCCTCGGTCGTATGCAGTCCTGATTGTGGCGCTCACCTGCACGGCGCCAAACACGCATACGACCGTCATTGGCACCAAGGCAGAAGCGACTCTCATCGCTGAAGACGACACGTCTCCATTCGTCCCTCCATTCACGCCTGTCGCGACACCACTGGAGGCGGGCTGCACGATGTTGGGGCGTGAGCGGAAGACGGCCTAACGGTGTGCGGGACCGTAGCCCAGCTTCATGGAGACGGTTGCGAATGGTCCTCGCCGATACCCCAGGAGCAACAGTGTCCCTAATTTGCTGGGAAGTGGCGGTGCGGTCCCCTACGGCACTGCGTAGGATCCTACGGTCTTTGCGTGCATCCGTGCGTCGCTGCGGTCCGGTCCCAGGTCGACGGGCACGTGCACCTTCCGCCGACCACTGGCGACAACATCGATGTACTGTGGAGACCTCACGCCCCACGTGTTGAGCAATTCGGCGGTACGTCCACCCGGCCTCCCGCATGCCCACTATACGCCCTCGCTCAAAGTCCGTCAACTGCACATACGGTTCACGTCCACGCTGTCGCGGCATGCTACCAGTGTTAAAGACTGCGATGGTGCTCCGTATGCCACGGCAAACTGGCTGACACTGACGGCGGCGGTGCACAAATGCTGCGCAGCTAGAGCCATTCGACGGCCAACACCGCGGTTCCTGGTGTGTCCGCTGTGCCGTGCGTGTAATCATTGCTTGTACAGCCCTCTCGCAGTGTCCGGAGCAAGTATGGTGGGTCTGACACACCGGTGTCAATGTGTTCTTTTTTCCATTTCCAGGAGTGTATTTGACGGAATATTTGATCACATCTTTGATCCAATCTTTGACAAAGGAATTTGATAGTGTAATACCGGCTTAAGCCACCTGGTCAAATGGAGACTCACAATGAGGCCACTTCCAAACTCTTTAAAACTCTATTAGATGGTGATAACTCTTTCTCACACTAGTACACAGTACTCCGTGTCATTCCCAGTGATCATTCAACATCTGACGCTATTTACATCCCTTATATCGCCAACCAAATCTGGTAACATCACTAATACACTCCGGTGACAATTCTACGTGTCACGAGGAACTGCAACTCCAAATATCGTGTGTACATGTACAAAGTTGTATTGACATCCGACCGTGCCTTTTGCATGATTCACTTTTTTCTTTTTTTGTCAGACAGTGTATTTTTTATCTGGGTACGTCGGTCTAGTTACACAGGTAATCAAGAAGTAATCTCCAGTCACGCAAGAACTACTTGTGCTTGCATGTAGCCCTCCTTTTTTTCTTTCTTTTAAATTATGGTAAAATTATGATACCTAAAAATGTTGAGCCGAACTGGAGAAATTGTAGCCAATATATAGAAAATAGTGCGGAATATAAGAAAATCGTGAAAACACAGTTTCTCTTATTGATAAAGAAATTTAGGTACCTGCAAAGAATGGTTCAACGTAGACGCAAATTCTTGTACTTCGGTACCGTACGTAAATGATTAGAGTCGCAGTGGTTTGTATCGGACAGAACTGCCAGCGTAAGAGCGTTAGTATAGTCACGGAGTGGCTCTGTTATCACGTCTGGTAATGATCGGCCTAATGCCATTTATCACTGATGTCCACAATTATTCAAGAAGTGTCACGGATTAGCATCCACTTACAGCCATTCGCCAGATGACTTTCTGCCATTCCTGTTTCAGACACCTTTGGCTGACTATCCAATGGACCTAGCAACTATATATACCCGGCCGATTCCAGCAAGGTGAAGCATGCAGTGAAAATTATCCATTGGAAGTAAGAAGTACGATCCCTAGTAGTCAACTGATCCTCTCTCCATTAAGCTGCTCAGTGGACTTTGGTAATACATCACCCAACTACATTCAAGGACCCACATCCAATTTCTTTCCCCATCAGTCTTATAACTGGTGTGATGTAACACACCCCAGTTTTCTTTCGTGTTTGAATCTCTTCACCTCTGAGTAGCATCTACACCACCACCCTCACTTACTTATACTGGATATGTTTTCGATGTGTACGGAAAATTAAACGACATACAGATAATGATGGAAGGAAATGGAAAGCTGTGTACCATTTCTTGCGCAAACCATTAATTATGCGCCTGTAGCAAAGGCGATCCTACAATTGCATTCTGTATAAGCTTACTCAGTGCGATTCCATTCTCTGCGTTACCACAGACGTAACTGTCTCCATATGTACTGGAGGAGCTTGATGTGCAAGGGGCCTGCCTGTGTCTTGCTGCATCTAAGAGAAAAACACTATTTCTAGTACGTCCATCAGCCTGGCGTCTTCAAGTGATGTTGCCATCACAGTACAGAGGTCTCACGTAGTTCTTGAGTCCGCCGCTTTTGCTGTGAGGCAATGAAACAGGCTAAGGTCTTTCTGACGAAAATAATGAGTTTCGCAGATTATAGAAATTCCAGCTACTTTTTTATTGTACACTCTTCAAATAAATTGTCAGACTGAACAGTATGTTGTATAATCATATGTACACCTACAGGAATCACTCACAAAGTTACAAATCGTTGTCATTGGTCGAAATATAATTATTCAAGGAATTTAGCCACCTTTGAGCATTGAAATGAATCAATGGTAACAGATGAAAATTTGTCAGAATCGAACCCGAATCTCTCATTTAATGTGAGAGTTTGCCTCAACTGCCTCAGACCCAAATTTCCAGCCTGTTACATACTAGCAGCGTAGCGTTACCTACCTGTGAACCCCCTAACTCGCCCTTCTGGATTCCTCCAAGAGATCGGGCGTCGTGCACATCCGCACTGAAAGAACGGTTCTTTTGCTGTCGCACCTTGTTGTTGTGTAAGGCGCAGGACAGCAGTCTTGGGCCTTTAAAACTTGAGGCACTACCGAACATTTAACTCTGCGAGAAAAAACAAATACGCAATGTGAAACCCGCCAGCATTGGGTCACGTAAATCAATTACAAGCTAGAAAGGGAACACAGACGGTGACGACACAGAGCATCTCAGTGGTCGAAAAAAGAGACACAGAGTGATGCGTTTTTTTTCTGTAGAAGATGGTGGGACACTAGTTTTTGGTTAACCAGCTAGAGGAAGGGGAGCCCGCATCTCGTGGTCGTACGGTAGCGTTCTCGCTTCCCACGCCCGGGTTCCCGGGTTCGATTCCCGGCGGGGTCAGGGATTTTCTCTGCCTCGTGATGGCTGGGTGTTGTGTGCTGTCCTTAGGTTAGTTAGGTTTAAGTAGTTCTAAGTTCTAGGGGACTGATGACCATAGATGTTAAGTCCCATAGTGCTCAGAGCCATTTGAACCATTTTTTTGAGGAAGGGGACTAGTGTTTTGTAAGAAGCAATTTGATCGTTCAGTGCTCAGAAGATCCGGAGCCGAGCCAATCAAAAGTCAATGAGAGATGCAAGGTGTGGCAATGGGAGGTTTGCTTTTAGTTAACACTCAATCAGAGGTTAGATTCCGACTTCATCTGCAAACTTCATGATAATATCCGCGACATCCACCACCAGATTCCTGTGCGTAGAGCCGCTGCCGGCTGACGGGATACCTGAGATGATGCATTAGAGACTTACAAAATTTTGGGCGTAATCCGAACTTAGTTACTGATAAGGACAGTTGGTTCTTCCAATGATCGGTTCCAAAGGCTTCTCAGCCACCACCTGCAGTATTACTGTAAGACTGAGCCACAACTGCAGACGATTTACAGGGCCATTAAAATAATGTTAAAGTAATGTAATTACTTCAAGCTTCGCTCTAAACACTTGCATTTTAACACCATGCACAGCTGCTTTCATCTGATCACAGGTGTGACGTGTTCCTTTGTGTGGTACTATCTGTTTTCAGTTAAGGTTACGACAGTCACTGGGCACTTGGCATTTGTAATTAATTTACTTGCATGATTATAAGCACTTTCCCCTTGACTCCCTGTGCCAGATATACCAAGGTTTCAGTAGATTAATATTATGATAGGTTGCCATTCGTTCATCTATGATTTTGTAATAAGAAGATCAATGTCGGCATCGGATGCGATTTGTTGAACGATAATTATATTGGAACAAACCAAAGTAATCTAATTTGCGTCCCACTTAATAGTCATAAGTTTCCCCATTAATCATTCTGGAGGACACCGTTGGATACGTAATCAACGCCTGCCAGGAACCTGGAGCGTCAACCGACGACGTACAAGGTGTACTCAATAAATAATCAACATATTCTTTTTTCCTGAAAGCAGGTTGGTTTTATTCGAAATTCCAGTACGCGATATTATTCTCCACTCTTTGGGCTACAAAACCGTACTTCAGCAAAACCTCTGTTCAGTGCAACGACGTAATGCCACCTTGCTGGAAGGGCTCTTTGATTTATCGTGACTTTTCCTGTCTGGTTTGAGAATATCGAAGAACAGACAAATAATCATAAGTAATGCTAATAGTATGTGTTCAGTTTGTACAAACTTTGCGCGCTTGACAATGGGTTTTAGCGTAAGGTCCGTTCATTGTAAGTCTGACCGTAAGTGATTTTTCTGAAAATATTTCTTTATCGGACTTCGTAGATTGAATAATTCCAAAGCTTTGGTTCGTACTGGACCTTTGATATAATTTGTACGCGGAACCTTTTGCATGCCATTTTCGTTGACTTCCGGAAGGCGTTCGATACAATTCCGCACTGTCGCCTGATAAACAAAGTAAGAGCCTACGGAATATCAGACCAGCTGTGTGGTTTGATTGAAGAGTTTTTAGCAAACAGAACACAGCATGTTGTTCTCAGCGGAGAGACGTCTACAGACATTAAGGTAACCTCTGGTGTGCCACAGGGGAGTGTTATGGGACCATTGCTTTTCAAAATATATATAAATAACCTAGTAGATAGTGTCAGAAGTTCCATGCGGCTTTTCGCGGATGATGCTGTAGTATACAGAGAAGTTGCAGCATTAGAAAATTGCAGCGAAATGCAGGAAGATCTGCAGCGGATAGGCACTTGGTGCAGGGAGTGGCAACTGACCCTTAACATAGACAAATGTAATGTATTGTGAATACATAGAAAGAAGGATCCTTTATTGTATGATTATATGATAGCGGAACAAACACTGGTAGCAGTTACTTCTATAAAATATCTGGGAGTATGCGTACGGAACGATTTGAAGTGGAATGATCATATAAAATTAATTGTTGGTGAGGTGACTGCCAGATTGAGATTCATAGGGAGAGTCCTTAGAAAATGTAGTCAATCAACAAAGGCTGTGGATTACAAAACGCTCGTTCGACCTATACTTGAGTAGTACTCATCAGTACGAGATCTGCACGAGGTCAGGTTGACAGACGAGATAGAGAAGATCCAAAGAAGAGCGGCGCGTTTCTTCACAGGGCTATTTGGTAAGCGTGATAGCGTTACGGAGATGATTAGCAAACTAAAGTGGCAGACTCTGCAAGAGAGGCGCTCTGCATCGCGGAGTTGCTTGCTGTCCAGGTTTCTGGATGAGGTATCGAATATATTGCTTCACCCTACTTATACCTCCCGAGGAGATCACGAACGTAAAATAAGAGAGATTCGAGCGCGCACGGAGGCTTTCCGGTAGTCGTTCTTTCCGCGAACCATACGCGACTGGAACAGGAAAGGGAGGTAATGGCAGTGGCACGTAAAGTGCCCTCCGCCACACACCATTGGGTGGCTTGCGGAGTATAAATGTAGATGTAGATGTGTAGATGTAGATACGTCTTAGCCTGTCGACGTCGGAGCCAAAGTCTCGCTGCATCAGTAATTTCCCCATCATACACGTACTGCTGCCCGTGGAGTGCATCCTTCATTAGGCCAATGCCAGATGGGAGTTGGTAGGTGCGAGGTCCGAACTGTAGGTTGAATGAGGAGGAACAGTCAGAGTTAGTTTTGTGAGCTCCTGTCTGCTGAGCAAACTTACGTGAGGCCTTGCGTCGTCGTACATCTACATCTACATCCACATCCATACTCCGCAAGCCACCTGGCGCTGTGTGACGGAGGATACTTTGAGTACCTCTATCAGTTCTCCCTTCTACTCCAGTCTGGTATTGTTCGTGGAAAGAAAGATTGTCGGTATGCCTCTGTGTGGGCCTAATCTCTCTGATTTTATCCTCATGGTCTCTTTGCGAGATATACGTAGGAGGGAGCAATATACTGCTTGACTCCTCGGTGAAGGTATGTTCTCGAAACTTCATCAAAAGCCCGTATCGAGCTACTGAGCGTCTCTCCTGCAGAGTCTTCCACTGGAGTTTACCTATCATCTCCGTAACGCTTTCGCGATTACTAAATAATCCTGTAACGAAGCGCACTGGATCTTCTCTATCTCTTCTATCAACCCTATCTGGTACGGATCCCACACTGCTGAGCAGTGTTCAAGCAGTGGGCGAACAAGTGTACTGTAACCTACTTCCTTTGTTTTCAGATTGCATTTCCTTAGGATTCTTCCAATGAATCTCAGTCTGGCATCTGCTTTACCGACGATCAACTTTATATGATCACTGCATTTTAAATCACTCCTAATGCCTACACCAAGATAATTTATGGAATTAACTGCCTCCAGTTGCTGACCTGCTATATCGTAGCTAAATGATAAGGGATCTTTCTTTCTATGTATTCGCAGCACGTTACACTTGTCTACATTGAGATTCAATTGCCATTCCCTGCACCATGCGTCAATTCGTTGCAGGAGGAGAAGTTCGTTTGCATTTTGTTGCCGACGAACACGCTGAAGTCCAACATCGCAGGGATCACAGCTGTGTGGGCCGACGCCATGCCCGACATCAGACAGGTTTCGCGACATTGTTGCAATGATGACAGAAGCCTCGCCCAGTGACACATAGTGATGTTGTCCACTGTCAGGTGTCCATAGACATTCTACAAACACCTATGAATATCTGCGATGCTCTCGTTTTCCGCCACCGCCTATCGCAACTTTATGAAACTATAGGGACTGAAGCGGGAATATTCCACGGCGTTCCACAACAAATTCCGCATTTTTTCAGACGAAACTATCCGAGAAAAAAGTGTGTTGCATTACTTGTTGACCGCCCCCTAGTATAAAAACAAAAATTCTAACATTCTGCGTGGTGTCTGTTCTAAGTCGTATCTCCCTACCACTTTCGCGCAACGACGCTCTGAGCGTGTTTTTTAGGGAATTACTAGTTTGAACCTGGGACCTGTTGCTGGTAAGGAGACGCCAGACCACACATGATGTGTAGAGCTCAGAAGAGTTCAGTGAGACTAGCGATGATATAACCAAATACTTAATGATTTCAGCGTCAGCTCCACTGCACTCCCTGTAAAAGAATCTTAATACTAACTAAATTTACTGGAAGGGGTTCAAGGCTTTTCTATTTTTAGTTAGCTGGTAAAATAACGTCGAAAAAGCAGTTAAGTTTACCATTGGAATTTTTATTCTACTCACAAAACGTTGTTTATAAATTGCACTATTGATAAAAGGAAATATTTTAATACAGGATGATATAAACCAACTGCGTTCAACAAAAATGTGAACGAATATTCCCTGAATGGGTTTCCAAGTTCTATAATGGATCGAAGGATGAGCTATGCCATATCACATCTATAATCTAGGTTTAAATTAAGTTTCATAAAGGAGAAAACTATCAAAATGGTCCACAGTGTCCCTCAATTATGTTTAATTACTTTTTTAACATGTCGTAAATTACAGTGGCTGATGTGGCTTCTCAATAATTATATAACAGAAAAATCATCGCGTTTCAGATTTTAACTTCAAGTAGCAAATGTGAATACCATGAGCTATAATTGACGATCGACACTAGTATTACGCAAAAAGTGGATATAACAGATGAGACTTCTGCAGTTCTGAGTGAGGCCTTATGCGCTCTTATGTGGCATCGCATACGTTCATTACCTTGTCGGTGGTTAGGCAGTGTCAGGGGGCGGCGGGCGGCGCAGCTCCACACACCTCGCCGTCTTGGAAGCAACTCTCCCTAACTTCCCCTTACTACAATTTACCGAAGTTGGTTTGAGAAAAGCTATCTGACTGTATTTTCAACTGACCAATCAGGGTCTCAATGTTAACCTTAATCTCTGCCTACAAAAATTCTGTCTATCCAATGAGACACGTTATACTTTTCGTGGTGGGGCAATGTTTTTAATGTTTGCTACGTAACAGAGACGCGTATAGTGTCACGCTAAAACTTGCAGCTGGTGTGGCCCTTTTAGTGTTATCGTAAGATCTATACTGTTCTTCTGGAGGGCTCTATCTTTTAACACGGGATGGGGGTGGTCTTGGCGGTCGACTGGCGACGTGGGTGTCCGTCCCTTATCGTAGGGTCTCCTAGCCTACACGAGTCTGCTCTCGGCTTCTGTTCTCGTTTCTCCCCTCGGAACTGCGTCTGTTTCACAGTGGGAAGGCATGACATGCATTTAGGCGTTCTTATGTTAGTCTGTGGTATTCCATTTGCTCACTCGTTGATCGTATTGCTTTGGTTAATTTAATGTCAGGATTTATTCGGAGCTATGTGACATACTGCCGGATTTGCTATCATTTCAGGGTTTTCCTGGAAGGTGTTGGATTTGCCTGACACCTTACAAAATGACCCCTAGAAATAGCAAAGATTAAAATGGTTGATGCGACAGGGGGGTCACTTCAAACTGGTGACCGGCGTCAGGCGAGTAAAGCAAACCGCGGCAATGCTCATTCGCAGTTGATCTGCGCTATGGAGGAGTGATGATGATCTTTGGTTTTTGGGGCTCTCAGCTGCGCGGGCAGTGGAGGTCTGCACTACGCCGAGTGTGGTGCTCGGCGCCAGGACGGTCGCTCATCACTTGCCGGCCGCCACAGTCGTCGCGTGCCGTGTTGTGCTGTGGCGCCGCCTCGCCCGCCAGCCTTCCGTCAGATAGTGGCACCACGTCAGCCAACAGGCCGCCGAGCCGCGATACGTGGGCTAATTACTCGGCGCTGGCAATTACCATATAGATTGGCGGCCGCGGAGATACCGCCATGACGTCAAGGGCAGCCGCGCAGAGTGGCCCATAGAGTGGGCCACCAGCTGTCCTCATCATCAGGTGGCTCATGTAAATTCAGCGGCCGATTCACCCACTCGCAGCTTTAAGGAGACCCATACCTAATGGAAGACCTGTAACCTCCCCCTCACTTATCGACCTTAATGACAGTAAAAATTAAACCGCTTGTACCTAATGGAAATTTGGGAAAAGCAATCGTCACCGAAGTTAATCTGTCGGTAAAGAGGGAGGAAAGGGTTACATCTAAATGAAAGGAAAAATGCAAATGAAACTGGTGGAAATTAATTTTGAAAAGGGGTGAAGTTAATAAAGAAAGTAAATGTGCGGTCGTTACGTTAACAATTAACTGGCGTTAACTAGATATTTGAGATTTGGAGAAAATTACGGTCGCCAGTCCTATGGATAACTACTATAATAACTGAAAAAGAAAGGTTATTGCACATATAATTAGCACTAAAAGCGTGGCAGCTGAAGGCTGACACGCATTGTGTGAAAACTGAAGCCGGCAGCGGTGGCCGTGCGGTTTCAGGCGCTTCTGTCCGGAACGCCGAGACTGCTACGGTCGCAGGTTCGAATCCTGCCTCGGGCATGGATGTGTGTGATGTACTTAGGTTAGTTAGGTTTAAGTAGTTCAAAGTTCTAGAGGACTGATGACCTTGGATATTAAGTTCCATAGTGGTCAGAGCCATTTGAACCATTTTTTGAAAACTGAATGTTTGTCAGAAGTAATAAATTTCGCTACACTCTGACTTAATTTAGCAAAAGAATTAATAAAACCGGAAAATTGAAAACTGAAATTAATAGTGAACTTTGTTTCTGAAGCACTACGAAATTAAATAAAATAAGGTTAGTCTTGGGCTACCTCAACAATCATTTCAAAAGCTACTTGAATCTACGCGATTTATAAATAAGAAATTTAACTTTGGACCTGAATTAAATGATTCTGAACAATTAACAATAGTAAAATTTAGTACGTACCGAGCTGAGCTGCAGTCACAGGTAAGCTAAAATATGGTAACAAAACTCGCACTCTTAATTTGTGCTTGTGTAATGTAAAAAATGTGTAGCCAGCTATGAATACGTTAAGTGAACTTTGAAATTAAAGCAGTGAAATGGAATGATATTACTTTAATGCTGGCGTTTGAATTTCAACGACGCTCGAGTTCATTTCGGAAAAGGAAGAAATCCTGCTTGGTAATGCAATTGGGACAATGAGAAACAAAGATTCATGCTAAGTTGCTGTATTTTAGTGATGCTAATGGAGTAGTTTGAAAAGCTGAGGTCTGCCATACAGCTCTAAAACTTTACGTGCTTTCAGTCTTCCTTGTTGGTTGATTGAAGGCTTGAAGTCGTCGATCGAGGAGGTGGCGACAAGCACTCATTGTTGGCCGTAGCTGTTGCAGAAGCTGGATGTTGGCGCGCCTTCTTCTCGACACGGCCACCAGGCGAAACGGGCTCTCGATGTGTTCCTGCTAATGTTTCCCGTCCGTGACACCGTGCCAGAAACTATCATAGCAAATCGAGCGTAATTACGTGCTGTCAAACCCCGGAAGCGCGGCAACTCGCGGGAGCGTCACTCAATACACCTGCTCCACCGCCCTACTCTAGCCAGGCTCCGCTCTGCCTGCGCTCCACGCGGCAGAGTTAACACTACCAAAGACCATAAAAACTTCGGTTCTCCACACGACCTATCTATGTAATCGTTCGATAATCTGCCTGCGCTCCACGCGGCAGAGTTAACGCTACCAAAGACCCTAAAAACTTCGGTTCTCCACACGACCTATCAATGTAATCGTTCGATAGCATAGTTCTCCCTAGGCAGGACCCAGCGTAAAAATACAAATAATATTTACAAAACAAACCAATTATACATCGACATAAATGCATATATATATATAGTAAAACAACAGCAATATATAAAGACACAGAAATGTCATAACTTCAGGTAACAAAATACGGAAAAAATTTATAGTACAATAGATGGAAACAGGAGGATATGTATTTACGGCTTTACAGACCCCACACCGGTTCTGCTGGTACTATCCATGTGATTAATACTCTCTCCGTCGTTGCTTACTCGTATTATACTAGTCAGAGTCCCGAGCGACTGGAAAAAAGCGCAGGTGACGCCTGTATATAAGAAGGGTAGAAGGACGGATCTTCAAAATAACAGACCAATATCCTTAACATCGGTTTGTTGCAGGATTCTCGAACATATTCTCAGTTCGAATATAATGAATTTCCTTGAGACAGACAAGTTGTTGTCCATGCATCAGCACGGCTTTAGAAGGCATCGCTCCTGCGTAACGCAACTCGCCATTTTTTCACATTATATCTTGCGAACCATGGATGAAGGGTATCAGACGGATGCCATATTCCTTGACTTCCGGAGAGCGTTTGACTCGGTGCCCCACTGCAGACTCCTAACTAAGGTACGAGCATATGGGATTGGTTCCCAAATATGTGAGTGGCTCGAAGACTTCTCAAGCAATAGAACCCAGTACGTTGTCCTCAATGGTGAGTGTTCATCGCAGGTGACGGTATCATCTGGAGTGCCCCAGGGAAGTGTGGTAGGTCCGCTGTTATTTTCTATCTACATAAATGATCTTTTGGATAGGGTGGACAGCAATGTGCGGCTGTTTGCTGATGATGCTGTGGTGTACGGGAAGGTGTCGTCATTGAGTGACTGTAGGAGGATACAAGATGACTTGGACAGGATTTGTGATTGGTGTAAAGAATGGCAGCTAACTCTAAATACACTCCTGGAAATGGAAAAAAGAACACATTGACACCGGTGTGTCAGACCCACCATACTTGCTCCGGACACTGCGAGAGGGCTGTACAAGCAATGATCACACGCACGGCACAGCGGACACACCAGGAACCGCGGTGTTGGCCGTCGAATGGCGCTAGCTGCGCAGCATTTGTACACCGCCGCCGTCAGTGTCAGCCAGTTTGCCGTGGCATACGGAGCTCCATCGCAGTCTTTAACACTGGTAGCATGCCGCGACAGCGTGGACGTGAACCGTATGTGCAGTTGACGGACTTTGAGCGAGGGCGTATAGTGGGCATGCGGGAGGCCGGGTGGACGTACCGCCGAATTGCTCAACACGTGGGGCGTGAGGTCTCCACAGTACATCGATGTTGTCGCCAGTGGTCGGCGGAAGGTGCACGTGCCCGTCGACCTGGGACCGGACCGCAGCGACGCACGGATGCACGCCAAGACCGTAGGATCCTACGCAGTGCCGTAGGGGACCGCACCGCCACTTCCCAGCAAATTAGGGACACTGTTGCTCCTGGGGTATCGGCGAGGACCATTCGCAACCGTCTCCATGAAGCTGGGCAACGGTCCCGCACACCGTTAGGCCGTCTTCCGCTCACGCCCCAACATCGTGCAGCCCGCCTCCAGTGGTGTCGCGACAGGCGTGAATGGAGGGACGAATGGAGACGTGTCGTCTTCAGCGATGAGAGTCGCTTCTGCCTTGGTGCCAATGATGGTCGTATGCGTGTTTGGCGCCGTGCAGGTGAGCGCCACAATCAGGACTGCATACGACCGAGGCACACAGGGCCAACACCCGGCATCATGGTGTGGGGAGCGATCTCCTACACTGGCCATACACCACTGGTGATCGTCGAGGGGACACTGAATAGTGCACGGTACATCCAAACCGTCATCGAACCCATCGTTCTACCATTCCTAGACCGGCAAGGGAACTTGCTGTTCCAACAGGACAATGCACGTCCGCATGTATCCCGTGCCACCCAACGTGCTCTAGAAGGTGTAAGTCAACTACCCTGGCCAGCAAGATCTCCGGATCTGTCCCCCAGTGAGCATGTTTGGGACTGGATGAAGCGTCGTCTCACGCGGTCTGCACGTCCAGCACGAACGCTGGTCCAACTGAATCGCCAGGTGGAAATGGCATGGCAAGCCGTTCCACAGGACTACATCCAGCATCTCTACGATCGTCTCCATGGGAGAATAGCAGCCTGCATTGCTGCGAAAGGTGGATATACACTGTACTAGTGCCGACATTGTGCATGCTCTGTTGCCTGTGTCTATGTGCCTGTGGTTCTGTCAGTGTGATCATGTGATGTATCTGACCCCAGGAATGTGTCAATAAAGTTTCCCCTTCCTGGGGCAATGAATTCACGGTGTTCTTATTTCAATTTCCAGGAGTGTATAAAAAAAATGTAAATTAATGAGCTGAATAGGAAAAGAATCCCGTAATGTTTGAATACTCCATTAGTAGTGTAGCGCTTGACAAAGTCACGTCGATTAAATATTTGGGCGTAACATTGCAGAGCGATATGAAGTGGGACAAGCATGTAATGACAGTTGTGGGGAAGGCGGATAGTCGTCTTCGGTTCATTGGCAGAATTTTGGGAAGATGTGGTTCATCTGTAAAGGAGACCGCTTATAAAACACTAATACGACCTATCCTTGAGTACTGCTTGAGCGTTTGGGATCCCTATCAGGTCGGATTGAGGGAGGACATAGAAGCAATTCAGAGGTGGGCTACTAGATTTGTTACTTTTAGGTTTGATCATCACGCGAGTGTTACGGAAATGCTTCAGGAACTCGGGTGGGAGTCTCTGGAGGAAAGGAGGGGTTATTTTCGTGAATAGCTACTGAGGAAATTTAGAGAACCAGCATTTGAGGCTGACTGCAGTACAGTTTTACTGCCGCCAACTTATATTTCGCGGAAAAACCACAAAGATAAGAGAGATTAGGGCTCGTACAGAGGCATATAGGCAGTCATTTTTCCCTCGTTCTGTTTGGGAGTGGAACAGGGAGAGAAGATGCTAGTTGTGGTACGAGGTACCCTTGGCCACGCACCGTTTGGTGGATTGCGGAGTATGTATGTAGATGTAGAGTTTAATAATAAAATTATGATAACTACTTGAAGTAAGTGAAAAGAATATGAAGCAGGTTTGATACGTCTGCCCTAAATGGTGACAGGATGATATCGAGTTTGTTGGTCGGTTGATATGGGGGACGGGACATACAGCGAGGTCATCAGTCCCATCGGGTTAGGGAAAGGTAGGGAAGGAAGTAGGCCGTGCCCTTTCGAAGGAACCATCCGGGAATTGGCCGGAAGCGATTTAAGGAAATCACAGGAAACCTAAATCAGGATGGCGGGACGCGGGTCTGAACCGTCTTCCTCCCTAATGCGAGTCCAGTATGTTAACCATTACGCCACCTCGCTGTTGTTATGCAGGATGTTCTCGCGTCCGTCTGCCGTCGTAATTTAATTTATTATTTACTACAGAAATTGATTGGTAATGGTGATTGTTGCCGACTTACTTGGTGGGCCTTAATCAAAATGTTATTTCATTCAATTTTGATTTACAATTAAATGCTTTTGTGATGTTCTCTTTTTTTAACAATATTAATCTTCAGTGGAAATTATTTGTTACGTTAATGAACGTTAGACTCGCTGAATCTTAAAACATACGCATATAAGTTGAACAGTAGAACAAACTTTTCATATTAATTTCCTCGGCTAGTCAGTTCACTTTAAAGCGAAAAATCTTTAGTTATTAATTACTCCTCCGTTAACCATTGCATTGTAGTAGGAGTCCTGGCTCTGGCTCTCAGCTGTTGTACAGAAAATGAGAATCTCAAAGCTACGTATTTTCTGCAACGTCGGGCGGCTGTGGAGTAAAATGTATATTATGTTAATAGCGGTCGAGTTTTTCGCTTCCGCTAATTTTTATAAGTTAATATCTCCACGAAATGGCATCGTTGGCTGCATCGGCCGCTTTGAGTGTTGCACTGTAAATTACTCGAATGCAGGTTAATTCAAGGAAGGCGGACATGAAATCGGGATCACCTCTTACAAATTAAAAGTGAACAATAATATTAAATCAATACAATATCTGCTTAATTAGTACTAATCTACATCTACATCTACGTGATTACTCCGGTATTCACACTAAAGTGTCTAGCAGAGGGTTGAATGAACCACCTTCATGCGGTGTCTCTACCGTTCCACTCACGAATTGCACGCGGGAAAAACGAGCACTTAATGTGCTTACATTTGCCAGCACTCGCAAGATGTCCGTTTACTCGCAACCAAGACAAGAGAAGAAGTGAAGACGATTAAAAAATTAACAAAAGAGCGTATCTTGTTGTCTCTTTAGATCATTTTGTTATATTTCTTTGCCATCGAAACTTCCACAGTGAAATTATTATAATACGGATACATGAGAAAAACGTGTGTTCGCCTGAGCGGCTGGTGTCCACTTATTATTCAATTTTTAAATGTCTCTTCTTTATAAATACTGTTTTTTAAGTCTTTTCTTATTATTTGACTGGGGACGGTATAATGTTTATTTATTAATTCTGGAAAAGTAACCTTTAATTGTGAAATTGGTAAATAACTTGCAAGAATGTTTGATACTGCGCTGAAAACAGCATATCTTCAACCTTTATTCCTGCCTATCACTGTTAGCCACCGACGTTATTTCTAGGTGGCTTTCGCGAATGTATTACTCCAACAGTCATTATGGAGTCAAATAACGGTGCGGAGCGTGTGCAGTGTTGTTTATGATTTCATGAATCCTAATCCGCTACTGCAGTTCGAAGACAATTCAGATCTAACTGTCGCAAGCCACCACCTCAGAGGCAAACTGTTGGTACAATCGTTTCGCCAGAACTGGCTACGTTTCACATCGGACGCCAGTCAGAGTCGGCCTGCAATCTCTGACACACCAACTGAAAAAGTTCAGTAGTCTTACATCCGTAGTCCGAGTAAATCAGTAAAACGTGCCAGCTTAGAATTGAATATGCCAAGTGTTACAGTGTGGAAGGTAAGACTGCTGAAATACTACAGCTGCCGCGTCAGAGACTACTGGCCGACCCTGACCCAGCGTCCTATGTGAAACGATTGTATTGGTTAATAAGAGTTTGGCTTTGAGGTGGTGGCTTGCAGTATTTAGCCCTGAATCTTCTCTGAACTGTAGTAGTGGATTAGGATTCATGAAAGCATAAACAACACTGCACATCTTCTGCACCTTTATACAACTCAGTGACGACTGTTGGAATAACTAAGTCGCGCATACCACCTAGTGTGAACTTCGGGAACTAACCTTGTTAGGCTGGAATAAAACTTGAAGAAACACTGCATTAAGTGCTCCATCAAATATTTCTGTAATTTTTTCTTCATTTTCGCAATTAAAGGTTACTTTTGAATAATTACAAACACCTTGTATTCTATTTACTTGTAAAGTAATGCAAAAGACCAAGCAGTGCTAGAGGAATCAGAAGAGGAGCTAGAGAGGATGTTGAATAGTATTGCTAGAAGGGGCAAGAAGTATAGAATAAAAATAAATACAAGTATGAAAAGACATAAGTGATGAGAATAAGTAAGAAAGAACTTGCAGTTGACATATTCCTACATGAAAAAAAAGAACAAGTAAAATCCTTTCCCGAAGTATGAATTAAAAAAAGTCTTCAGTCACAATTTTTCGTGCTTTTCTTTCAGTACACAATTAATTTCGGACCCTGTGGGTCCATATCCAGGTTTAATTCGTCTTAATACATGCTTTATGTGTTCTCTTGAATGAGATGAAATGCATATGCCTGCCACCAAATGGTTTGATATTCGGTTAAGAATTTTGTACGTCAGATGCGGAAAATATGTGTGAAATAGTGGAAAAAATGAACAGCGTGAACTTACCAAAATCCAAGTAAAGCTTTTTTAACGTTTTAGCAACAGCATAAGTATCAAACATATCACTTCATTCAAGAGGCACATTAGCAAACACATGTTAGTAGATACTTCACAGATGCTTCTGTACATGGTGTGGTCAAAGATGAATTTTTCATAGTGCTAAAGACATAATTATTAAACAATTGACATATGCAGCAAATAACTTTAGAACAGATCTTTAAAATTATTGAAATAGCTGTGGCTTGCGAAATCTGTTTGTTCATTTAACATAGATTCTGGTTTTTTGATTTTGTGGAGGTGTATCTCCAGTTCTTCTAACTGATTAAGGGTCTTACCATTGGCTTCATTATGTAATACTACCAAATTGTTTTCTAGATTGTTGATGACATGTTCCCTTTTCAACATATGTTATGCAATGACAGATTTTTCAAAGTGGTTGAGCCTGAAAGCATTTACACGTTCTTGAAAACGGGTTTTGAAGTTTCTGCCCGTTTTCCCTACATAGGAGGCAGGACAACTGGGGCGTGATACTTTGCACACTCCACTGTTGTTGTATGTTTGCGTATTTGATTTTATGTTATGGATGAGTAAGTTTCCTAATTTATTATTAGTTGAGAATGAAATTGTTACTTTTTTTTTTTTTAAGGTTAGCTATTGTTCGTGATATGGGGCCCAGGTATTGGATACTGTCGATTATTTTATCTTCTTTCATAGTGATGCCATTCGTTGTCTTGCTTTTGTGTAATTGTCTGTCCAAATTGTCAAATGTTTTCGCTATGTAGCCATTGCTTATGGCAATGCAATTTATTGTATCTACCTTATTCTTGAGGGTGTTTCCTTCTAGATCAAGAGAGTGTACTCTGTGTAGCTTGGACCTAAATACAGCATGTTTCTGCGTGGTGGGATGGCATGATGAGTTGTCCAGAGGTATGTCTGTGTATGTGTGTTTTCTGTGTATGCTGAACTTATGTTTTTGTTGATGGTTGGTGATTTTAAGGCCCAGGAAATTTATGCTTTTGTTGTCCTCATGTTCTGTTATGAATTTTATGTTTTTGTGGAAAGAATTGAATAGTAGTTCTTTGATCTCATTTTTTGTTCCGTCAAATAGAAGTAAGGTATCATCAACATATCTCCAGTACTATATTATTTTACTTTTGAATCTGTTGTTTTCATTAAAGAACGTACTTTCCAGATGATTGAGAAATATGCTTGCCAGAAAACGTGATACGCTACTGTCCATTGCAAGACCCTCATTCTGTTGGTAAACTTTCCTATTGAATGTAAAGTAATTGTTGGACAATATTAGTTGCAACAAGTCCTTGACTTCTGATATTTCCGCAACTGACAATTTTTTAATGTTTTATTAAGTTTTCAAAAATTATGTCTATTGTTTCTTCAGTTGGTACATTTGTAAATAAGTTAGTTACTTCAAAAGAGGCAACCTTGGCACCTGCAGGAATATGTGTCTTTATTTTAGTTGCTAATTCCTTTGTGGTCTTAACTGAGTATGATTTATCAAATGTATAGTACTGTTTCAGAATTTTGTTCAGTAATTGGGAGACTTTGGAAGCAGGTGTATTCCTAGAATTAACAATAGGCCTCAATGGAACTTGGGGTTTATGGGTCTTCGGTTGAACTCTGTCTTGGGGCTGTGGGATTCATTAAAATGTGTTTTTGCTAGTTTTTCTGTGAAGAGGAAATTGCATTTATTAACTATTTTTCTGATTTTGTTTAGGAATTTTATAGCAGGATCTTGCTTGAGCTCTGTGATGTTATTTTCAGAAAAGAAAGTTAGTGTTTTAGTGACATATTCATCTTTGTTTATAATTACAACAGAGTTGCTTTTGTCAGCTTTCAGAATCATGGAATTGTTATTATTGAATTTCATGTATATGCTGTTTATTAGCTTTCTGTCTTGATAAACTGCTTTGGGGGTTTCATTATGGTTACTTACGTTTTTCTGAATAATTTTAGTTATCTTGTGTTCTAGGACAGTCTGTTCAGTGTTATTCAGGTCAGCTAAATTAGCTGCTTTTTTAGTGTGTATGATGAAGTTATTAAGGAAATTGTCACTTATTCTGGGTTTTACATTGTGCTTTAGTCCTTTCTTGAATAGATGTTGTTCTTTTTCACTGAAGGTGATATCAGTTTGGTTAATGACTCTTTCATAAAACTGTGTTTTGTTGGATGGTTGGTTGTCTCGCTGCTGATGCAGTTTTACTTGCATGGCTTCTAATTTCTTTTGGTGCCTGTGTGTGATTTCAGTTTGCAATTTGTTTACAATAATTTCAAAATACTCCTCAGGAGCTGTTAGTTCTAATGGGTGTAGTGTATTAGCTAATTGTAAATATATGTTATAACAGCACTTTTACAATATTTTCTTTCTTCTTATACTGAGATTTTACTTCTGACGTCATCTACATTATCTCACATTTCCTTTTGGAAATCTCGGCTGCAGCAGACTTGTTTTTGATGATCACTTCGACGTAATTAGGACAAAAATCACATGCCAGACATTCTTTGGCGAGCTTACTACTAGCGCTGTCTTTCATGAGTTTTATTTTGTAATTCTTGTATGAGTACACTGCTTTCAGTGCCTGGCAGGGCAAATTCAAAATAATTTTATCCATATTTTGCAGCTTCAAACGTGGCTGCACTCAATACACTCGAAGTATGGATATAAGAAACGCGTTCAGTCACAATTTTTGGCGCAGCTTTTGGAATTAGAATATTTCTTGGTTAACTATATCTAGCTAAACGCTCACTCGTCTTTGTGTGTATACAGGGTGTTCACAGGAGTTAATGCTGACATAAAAAAAAAAGAAAACGTGGCATAAACTTGTCTGTTAACGACTTTTTCGGATATGGACCACTTTACTTGTATCAAGAAGAGTCAGTACGCAGTCCTACTAGCCAACTCCCCGTCCCACACTTACTCAATGGCACAGTTATTCATCTACGTCTTCACATATATTCTATGAATCACTGAGTCAATGCATGGCAGAGGATAATTTTTATAGCACTGTATTTTAAGGTTTCCTCCCACTCCATCCATGAATAATGTTTGGGAAGAATGTTTACTTGTATACCGTACACTTCAGCAGTATCCAAATGTAGACAGTGCAAGTGTTTCTTCAGAAGTCTCCTTTGTACACAAGTTACCAATGAATCACTGACTGCAAACTGAGTTTATGAGTTCGTATCACTTCATGTCTGTATACACTGCTATTCACGGCATGATAGACTCTCACTAATCATTTGGTCAAAGAATGGAACGCGTTGACGTTTCGTGAAGCGCACAGCCTTACAGTTCTCTGCATTAAGAGAACTTATCCTATCCTATAAGTAATTAATGCATATAACGAATAGTTGAGTATCTGCTGGCGTCAAGCAGACTGGACACGTAATGAATTTCTTTCGCGTAGAAACGTCTGAGAGCGAGACTGACAAGCGACGTGACCTCTTCAGCGGGGCAACGGCCGCGGCCTCTACCAGAACCAGGGCCGGGCTGGGCCGTTCGTTAAATTTTTGGTCACGAACTGATGCTGACATTGTGGGGCGACACCTCGGACGGCATATGTCACCCACAAATCTTATCATTAATTTACGTAAATTAGTATGTATGGAATGGAAAAACTGGTAGAAGTTGACCTCGGGGAAGATCAGTTTGAATTCTGTAGAAATGTTGGAACACGTGAGGCAATACTAAACTTACGCCTTATGTTAGAAGAAATATTAAGGAAAGGCAAACCTACTTTTCTAGCATTTGTAGACTTAGAGAAAGCTTTTGACAATGTTGACTGGAATACTCTCTTTCAAATTCTAAAGGTGGCAGAGGTAAAATACAGGGAGCGAAAGGCTATTTACAATTTCTACAGGAACCAGATGGCAGTTATAAGAGTCGAAGGGCATGAAAGGGAAGCAGTGGTTGGGAAGGGAGTGAGACAGGGTTGTAGCCTCTCCCCGATGTTATTCAATCTGTATATTGAGCAAGCAGTAAAGGAAACGAAAGAAAAATTCGGAGTAGGTATTAAAATCCATGGAGAAGATATAAAAACTTTATGGTTCGCCGAAGACATTTTAATTGTCAGAGACAGTAAAGGACTTGGAAGAGCAGTTGAACGGAATGGACAGCGTCTTGAAAGGAGGATATAAGATGAACATCAACAAAAGCAAAACGAGAATAATGGAATGTAGTCGAATTAAGTCGGGCGATGCTGAGGGAATTAGATTACGAAATGAGACGCTTAAAGTAGTAAATGAGTTTTGCTATTTGGGGAGCAAAATAACTGATGATGGTCGAAGTAGAGAGGATATAAAACGTAGACTGGCAATGGCAAGGAAAGCGTTTCTGAAGAAGAGAAATTTGTTAACATCTAGTATAGATTTAAGTGTCAGGAAGCCGTTTCTGAAAGTATTTGTATGGAGCGTAGCCATGTATGGAAGTGAAACGTGGACGATAAATAGATTGGGCAGGAGGAGACTAGAAGCTTCCGAAATTTGGTGCTACAGAAGAATGCTGAAGATAAGGTGGGTAGATCACGTAACTAATGAGGAGGTATTGGCTCAAATGGCTCTGAGCACTATGGGACTTAACTTCCGAGGTCATCAGTCCCCTAGAACTTAGAACTACTTAAACCTAACTAACCTAAGGACATCACACACATCCATGCCCGAGGCAGGATTCGAACCTGCGACCGTAGCGGTCGCGCGGTTCCAGACTGTAGCGCCTAGAACCGCTCGGCCACTCCGGTCGGCTGAGGAGGTGTTGAATTGAATTGGGGAGAAGAGTAGTTTGTGGCACAACTTGACATGAAGAAGGGACCGGTTGGTAGGACATGTTCTGAGGTATCAAGGGATCACAAATTAACATTGGAGGGAAGCGTGGAGGGTAAAAATAGTATAGGGAGACCAAGAGATGAATACTGTACATTAAGGAGATTCAGGTTGCAGTAAGTACTGGGAGATGAAGAAGCTTGCACAGGATAGAGTAGCATGGAGAGCTGCATCAAACCACTCTCAGGACTGAAGACCACAACAACAACATTATGTTATGAGTCCCCTGTGAGTTAGGAAACGAGGCACTAAAAGAGTCTCGTTTCCTAATGTAATTCCCTCGGCATCACCTTATTTAATTTGATTAAATCCCATTAGCGTTGTCTTCCTTTTATTGGTATTCATCGTATAATCCCCTTCACTATCTTTTACAGAATCACAATGTCATCGGCAGACCTGAAAGATTTTATTTCTTCTCCCTCAAGTTTAATTCCCTTCCCAACTTTCTCCTTGTTTTCCCCTAGAGATTGCTCAGTGCACAGATTGGATAAAATAGGGGATAGACTACGGCCCTGTCACTCCCTTCTCAACTTCTGCTTTCGTTTCTTGTCGTTTGACTTACTGAACCACAGTCTGGTTTCCGTAAAAGTTATAGATAAACTTTCACTTTCTGTATCTTATCCCCCACTACGTTCAAAATTTCAATGGCAGCAATCCATTGCACATTATCAAAAGTTTTCTGTAAATCTAAAAATTCTATAAACGTTGGTTTTTCCTTTCCTCAACCAATCTAAGTCTGTTTTTCCGGAACCCAGACTATCTATGCCTGTCCTTCCATTATTTGCCAACCATGTCTTACTAAACTGGTAGTTCTGTAATGTCCGCACCTGCCAGCACTTGCCCTCTCTGGAACTGGAATTATTTCCTCCTGTACAGCTCCTGTAACATATTTAGATGATTAATTTTGTGGCTATCGGACTCCAGTACGGGAGATTTACAGATTTATTATTTATTTAGCGTATGGCTAATACAGACATATCATGAAATTACATATACATATGTACATATTGACACACAAGAAACTTAAGTTTGTCTTTACAACTGAATATCCAGTCCTTCAATCCAGCGCACTGCATCTGGAGTTGCTAGCAGGAAGTCCTCTTTGGCGCCGTGATAGGCTCGAATCCTGCATTCACTGACAATGTGGTGAACAGTCTGGTATGGAGCCCCGCAGTCACAAGCTGGATCAGGCAGCTTCTTCCACTTAAAGAGAGCATCCCTGCATCGCCCATGGCTGGTACGGATTCTGTTGAGAGTAGACCACGTCTTGCGTGGTAAGTCGAATCCACTTGGAAGTTTAGCACCTGAGAAGATGTTATGCAGGTGCACATCTGTCACTGCTTCCCACCGACCTTTCCATTATTCAAGAGGTTTGAAATTCTTAGCAACCATGTCAGCAGCATCGCACAGAGTTGGATGACGTGATTTCAGTCTCTTGCGATTTAAAAGTGGCAGGTCGCTATGCACGGGTAGGTTAGAATTCCTGGAGATCTTGTGGAATTCTCTCATAAGGGCAGTACATCTGCGTAGATCAGGAGGCATTATACCGGTTAACAGTGGAAGCCAATAAACTGGAGTAGATCTGATTGTGCCAGATATTATGCGCATTGTCGTATTCAGCTGGGTATCAACAAGCCTTGTATGATGACTATTCATCCAAACAGGTGCACAATACTCAGCACTTGAGTATACCAAGCCCAGAGCTGAAGTTCGCAGGGTGGTTGCTGAAGATCCCCAGGTAGTTCCGCATAGCTTATGGAGGATGTTGTTTCGAGTCCTCAGCTTTTGAGCTAAGTTAAGAAGGTGTTGATTGAAGCATAGTGTACGATCAAGGATGACACCAAGATATTTTGGGTTCCAGTTGTGATGAAGAATTCTGCCTCTGAAACTTACCTCCAGTTTTACGTTCGCCAACGGGTTATTTAGATGGAAGCAACACACTTCTGTTTTACTCACACTAGGTTGGAGTCTCCAGATTTTGAAGTAATTGTCTAATGCAGACAGGTCATTGGCTAAAATCTCTTCTGTTGTCTTCATTTCCTGGTGTTTGACGGCTAGAGCCAGGTCATCGGCATAGCAGTATTTTCTGGACGAAGTGTCAGGTAGATCAGATAGATTTAGGTTGAACAGTAAGGGTGAGAGAACTGATCCAGAGATAACAAGCTTCGTTATTATTAAAATATAAACGTGACCATGTGGCCTAATACAAAAACGTCTGCCTTACACTATTCATTTATTATAGTTCCTCAATTATAAAATGTGAAATGCCATTTTGCAATAATTATAGTACAAGTCGATACTGCTTCGTTATATGATCCCTAACAATGCCCATGTTCATCCGTTCTTGTAGTAATTGTTAATCTCATTTCACATTCATGGTGAAGTAACGATTGGTGCACTGCATTTCCACATTAATTCAACAGGTCGTCACTGTCCGCAGGAACCGTTCCGTATCTGTTCAAATATTAATACGTTCCGCCAACTGAAGTTAATGACCAACAACGATGCTGTTTCGGCCACAGATTCATAAATAATTCAGCGCGCCTTTCCGCGGATAAACCGAATTATAAATTATTTTTAACCGTATGAACCGACGTCGTACTTCCAATCTCATTATCAACTGTTTAGAAAATTCTTCAGACAGTATATGCGCGAAGCGGCTGCATGCGACAGCTCCGTACGTATCTCAAAACAAAGACACCCTGCTCGCATGGATGTGCGTGACCTGTAACGCTTGGGTATTGTAAACGTAAAATAGCAAAACAGCTCCTTCAGCGATGAAAGGCGCGCTTAACTTCGAAAATTCCAGCAAGCTGCGATGAGTGAGGAGTATGATTTATTACGGCATAATACCAAAGATAGGAGGACTACTTACAATTCTTCTAGAAGTCTGAGGGTATTTCCTGTATCGTAACCACATGGAATAATTTTGCGTGGCTGACTCTACAACTATCTTATTAATTCTGAAGGAAGGTCGTATACATCAAGTGATTTATTTAGACATAGGTTTTTCAATGATCTGTGAATTTATTCTTGTAGTATTACATCTGTCAGCTAACCATTATTCACTTCGTCTTCCATTTCCGTAAAGGTGTCTTCAACTTTGTTTCGTTTGTGCAGCGTTGTATTCACCGAATGTACTAGGTGCCCAGGCATAAATGGGAGAGGAAGAGAACCACCTACCACAGAAAGTAGTTGCTGTCATTGAGGTGGCCTGTAAACACGAGGAAACTGTACACAGAACCAAACAGTGTTAGGCAACTACGGCGGAAGTTATGGCAACACAGATTAACAACGATTTACAATGAAGAAGCACTCCGTCTTCAGGCCACTAGTGCCTATGGGGACCATCCGACCGCCCTGTCATCCTCAGTGGAGGATGCGGGTAGGAGGGAGTCAGCACACCGCTCTCCCGGTCGTTATGATGGTATTCTTGACCGAAGCCGCTACTATTCGGTCGAGTACCTCCTCAATTGGCATCACGAGGCTCAGTGCACCCCGAAAAATGGCAAAGCGCATGGCGGCCTGGATGGTCACCCATCCAAGGGCCGACCACGCCCGACAGCTCTTAACTTCTGTGATCTCACGGGAACCGGTGTATCCATTGCGGCAAGGCCGTTGCCAACAACGATTTACAATCATTTATTAAATTGAAATAAATTATGTAACACGAATGTGAAGATAGCGCTTGGCAGTGTTGCTCAAAGTTCACTTGCAGTGGTCTGTCTATGAACAGTGGTCTAGTCCTGAATCCAGTGTTCGGTGTATAACGTAACTAGTACAACGTCTAGTTGGACTCTTCTAGGCGTCGACAGTAGAGTAGTCCTAAAGTTGCTTTCAGGCGAGGTATTCTTACTGTCGGACTAACTGTTGATACACTCAGTCTGATTAACGACGACGACGACGCGAGCTTCAGTACTGGGAACTCTTAACTTACAGTTTAAGCTGAAGAGCCGGTACTCCCCTTTATTGCCCAACTTTCTGACGTATACCGTATTTGCAACCCTAGCAGTCTGTAAGTAGAACTGCCGACCAGAGTGGCCGAGCGGTTCTAGGCGCTACAGTCTGGAGCTGTGCGACCGCTACGGTCGCAGGTTCGAATCCTGCCTCGGGCATGGATGTGCGTGATGTCCTTAGGTTAGTTAGGTTTAAGTAGTTCCAAGTTCTAGGGGACTGATGACCTCAGATGTTAAGTCCTATAGTGCTCAGAGCCATTTGAACCATTTTTTTTGTAGGTTGAACTTCCTTTCAGTCGCGGTACATCAGCCGAAAAGTGCAATTCTCGTGACGGATAGCCCCGAGAAGGGTATAGAGCCAGTCGCAGAGTCCTGTTCTGAAATCGTTGCTGGCATTGGATGTCGGTGTCAGCAGCACTGCTCGAAGCAGCTGCTGGATACTCGAGGAGAGGATAACAAGACAGGCGTGGGTGGGCGGCATAGACTGTGAGTTGAGACCTGGAAATAAGTCTCTGAGTCGTCCAAGGGCCTTAACACCACCATCTTCTGTGTGTTAGCGCCACGTCAGACGTCTGCCCAGCTTAACGTGGAGGTATCGGAAGGATGATACTCAGTTTACTGCTGTTCCACTAACTGTGACGGGCGACAAAGCAGCTGATAGCAACCTCTTCGTAATGATGATGGCCAGCGTTTTGTTTGGGGCGCTAGCCGCCATTTGTCGCACAATCACCGACTCAGTTTTCCGCCATCTGAAGCTTTCGCTGCAATATGTGATCACCACCTGAAAAATGCTTCTGTCGTCATCATTAGTGTTCGTCATCATTTTATCATCATCCTCATCGTTCGTGACAGTGGCTAGATTGGACAGTGGAATATATTGGACCGTGGAAAAGTTGGGACTTTGTTTGGGAGCTGACGACGGCGCTGTTGAGCGCCCCACAAACCAAACATCATCTTCATCATTAGTGTTCTGCCAAAAGGCAGGTTTCTCTCATGGTAGTTCTTCATGCTGTCCGGTCTTCTGCCATCCTCTTCAGGTCCGCATAATTTCTTCTTTATGTCGTCTATCATCTTGTATCTCATTCTTCCTCTCAGTCTTCTCCACAAACTAGCCCTTCCAAAGCATCTGTTAGCAAGCACTCCCTTCTCAATGAAAGTCCCAACCAGTTTTTTTTTTCCTTTCTCTTATAACCTTCAGCAGACATCTCCTCTCACCAACTCTTTCAAATACTCGCTCATTATTCACTCTTTCCATCCAGCTTATCCTCTCCATTCTCCTCCACATCCGTATTTCAAATTCTTCTAACCTTTTTTCATACTCCCGTCTCATCGTCCATGTTTCTGCCCCATATAGTGCCACACTCCATACAAAACATTTGCCAAGCCTTTTCCGTAGACCTTTATCTCATTTGCCACAAACAGTTTCCTCTTTGTGTTGAATGCCTCCTTCGCTATTGCAATTCGAGTTTTCTCCTCCTGGTGACACCTTAAGTTTTTAGTTACTGTGCTTCCAAGATATGTCTGTCGGAACACAAAGACGGCGAACCTGCTCCTCTTCAAAAGACTCTGACAGAAATGTTGGGAACCAGCTGCCTCAGTTCTTACCCCGCCCACGTTGTCTACGGGACGTTAAACACTAATCTCCTCTTCCTCCTTATTCCGCCCTCCTCACCAAAAAGTTTGCTACGCGAACGTATTCCCGCTATTTTAACACAGAACATTCTAAATCATTTTACCAAGGATACTCGGCGCTTCCGTCTCACTGCCGCTGTCCATATGTGTCTCTCTCCCATTGTCTCATTTTTCTTTCATTGATTTGCAGTATATTCAATTGCCACCGTCTCCTGTCTCACTCACACTGTCTCCTTTTGCCTCTCTTTCCCACTGCCACTGTCTCCACTATTCTTCAGCAGCAGAAAAATTTTTTTTTACTGCCACTGCTTCTATCTCCGTCCATCTTTCTTTCTCTTTTACTGCCACCGTGTCTCAGTGACCATTAACATCTTCTCTCTCTTTGTCTCCCACTGCTACTGTCTTCACCCACCTACCTTTATCTTTCACTGCCACTTTATCTCTCCCACTATCACTGTCGACACTCTCTTTCTCACCCACTGGCACTGTCTCCTCTCTCTTCCATCATTAATGTCTTTCTGCGTTTCTTTTTCTGCACAAGAATTGCGAATATGTTCGTATGCCAAAAAGTTTTGATGAGGAAGGTGGGATGAGAATCGAGGCAACTGGTTCCTCACTTTCCCGTGAGTCTTCTAAAGAGGAACATATTCGCCTTTTTCGTGCTCTTAAGGAGCATTTTTCCGCTGCTTCCCTTTTTTTCCCTGCTACAGCAAGATGTTTACGTAAAACGACTTCTGCAGGTCAGCAAAGTTTTGGTAGTTTGTTTATATATTTCGACACATTTTCGTGCTTTGAGACTTATAAACAACAAACAAGTACATATAATATAAGATAAAAAAATCGTGTCCTATCCATTGCGAGGTCACTTTACAGTGCTTCTCATGTAGATGTATAACATGTCTAGGCTACATCTGCAGTGTACTAAAAAATTTCGTATTACAAAACGATTTTCTGTAAGGTGATTATGCCCCAGGCGACACAGGTCATGACTGCCTGTATAGCCGTGAAGTGCTTATTATACGGAGACAACGGGTCATAAAGTCTTATTGGCTGAAATAATGGCTACTAAATACTTCGTTTGGTGTCCTCGGAATCCTTTCGGTGACCCCAGAACCCTTTCCATGTGTTCAGGACGTGAGTTGAAACTACATGTACACCTCAGACCAGATATAACGTGTATATTTTACACGAATAAGTTGATAACTTTGAACCTTCGGATCTCGGCAATGGATAAAGATATCGAAAGAAATTTCAAGGTTCCCCGAGAACATCTTCTTAAGAACATATGATAAAAATTTCAGTGATTTCCCAGGAACAAAAATTACAGAAGTGGCAATCCTCACAACTGGCACTTTCAGTACCCAAAAAACACGGTTTTTCGGATGTATCGTGATAACGGATAAAGATTTTCGAAAAAGGGAAAATTGGGTTTCTATGTAAATGTCTAAAGACTGTACAGTTAAAATTTGGGGCTTTTCTATGATTAGTTTTTAGTTAGTAACAGGGCCAAGATGCTTAAACGGCTAAAAACCGTTTTTTGTGGTTTTCTGCATAAATACGGTTACTTTCAACCTTTGGATCTCTGTAACGAATGATGATACCGAAAAAATTTCCAGAGAACGTCATATTTATAAATTGCAGTAAAAATTTCGACGATTTACCATGAACAGAAATTATAGAGACGGCCATCCTCACAGATGGTACTCTTAGTTCCGAGAAACCATGGTTTCTCGGGATTTCCTCAGGAATCGCCCATGAACAAATAGTACTTCTGTAAGCTATCTAAGTCTTACGCTAGACCACACATAATGCAAATTAACCAACCGATTTACTCAATCGTCTTGGCTGGAGGAAGCGTGTAGTGTTTAAATTTTGACACTGTACTATAGGATGGCTAACGTGTGCTCCTCTTCCGATGTGTATGAAAATGTTTGCTAGGCCAAGATCCATCCGAAACACTTCACCCCTTCTTTCTGCGATCAGTAGCATCCGAGATAACACCGACTGAAAAATCACATTTTCGCGCTTAAGGCATTTGGAGTACAAGGCCATGGCATCGACGTACAAGGCAGACTTCTCTCGTGGTGTTAGGGGTATGGCTGCCGTATACAACGTATACAGGATCGGGCCGAGTACCGACACTTGCGATAGACCAACGGAGTTGGGGTGCCCTGTTTGAATGGAGCAATGCGTCCGCTTATATCCACGTTTGACGAATAGATGTCCACTTGATAGGATGTATTTGGGTGACGAAAGGCGTAAACATAACACAGTCCAGTTTGCGTTTGCCCTCTATTGCGAGTGACCTGAACTATGTTACGGGCTCTGGAGACTGGCCTTGCCTTGTGACGCCCTCTCTATGTATGGCTGTCTCTCGTATGTTACGGCGGACACAGCGTATAGCCTTTGTAGGTTATGTTACACACGACATTTGATTTTCAACGTCGTTTCTACGAATCTACGGACGTTTCACATGAAGGTACAAGACAGCGACCCTTGCACAAATCTGCCCTTGTGTGACTGGAGATAACACGATCGCTTGTGGATTATCTGTAATCGTAAGGCGACAAATAAGAACGCGTTTATGCCGAAGTGACGTCATTCACCACCGGCGAGAGGAGCCTGCTGTTGCGGCGAACAGCATTTGTCTCGCGTGCAGCAAATTTCATGCGCCGTAATATAAAGATCTCGCCGGAGTGTCGTGTGTTGTAGCGGTCTGCAAGGTTAACGCTCCGCCGGGCATTATTTACTGTTGACCGTCTGCGCTATCTTTCTAGCCTAGCCGTAACGATCAGCATTCGCCCTGTTCCCGGGATTTATGTGTATTGCCCGCTGCTGTCATAATTTACTGCGCACCTTACGAGCGACTGTTACGCATATACGCGTAGTCTAATCCACTATGCCCTGGCGCCCACTTGCAGCCTATCTGAACCACACTCTTGTTCTGTGACTCACCGACCACCCACCCACTCAACCGCAGTCACCCACCCATCCACCCACCCACATACACACACGCACCGTCACAATGGGGCAGCCTGGTCTCTTACCGCTAGGACGAACTGTGTGTCATCTACTGTGCACATGCGTTTTCTTTGACACAAAACCTGTGAGCTATGGAAGATCTATTTTTCCATGTCTTCAGTCTGTCCAAATACGGCGTTCAAACAGAGTTTTACGCTACCCTTCTTATTTGAATGTGATTTTTAGATTGGAAACCTATTCTTCAAAACTCTTTTTCACCACAGAAAATCGCTATAGACAGCCACCTGCGTTACAGGACTAAGCTTGGAGACCCAGTGTTGCTCAATTTGTCTTGAACCGTGTACGGCACAGAACGGCTTACGTAAATTCTTTATCTGTCAATGTTCCTGATAATTATTTCGACCTTTCATCGTTAGCGCATTGTCACTTTACAGTAAGAAGGTGTTTTTATTTTATCATTTGAGCACGACTCGTACAGTCATCGTCGACATACAGGATGTCCCACAATGGGATTTACCGTGTTCGAACTTTAATAACTCGAAAGAAAACAACAAAAGCTATGAATTTTTAAGTCACATAGATGGTCACGAAATTAATGATGATGTTTTCCTGTTGAAGACGTTCAAAATGTCCTCCATCGCCAGCAATAGAGCGCCTGCAATGCTGCGCAAAAGATGGACGAACACATGTTATGGTTGCCATTGGAATGGATTCGCAGGCAGTCACAGTCGCCTCTCTCATGTCATCCAGCGTACTTTGTGTTTTTTTATGTAGGCGGTGTCCTTCAGAGTTCCCCACAGAAATAAGTCTAACGACTTTAGATCGGGAGATCGGGTGGAAACTCAACGCCTCCTCGTCCTATCCATCTCTCAACCAATGTTTCAGTCAGAAATTGCCCCACGACACGATGGTAATATCACTGAACACCGTCTTATTAGAAGAAAAGTCTTCATTCTGTTTCAGCTGGTGAGCAGCTGGTACAATTCGTTCGTGCAGCGTGGTAAGGTACTTCACACCTGTCACTGTTCCTTCAATCAAGAAAGGCCATGCAACTCTTCTGGCAGACATACACTATGTGTTCAAAAGTATTCTGACACCTGGCTGCAAATGACTTACAAGTTCGTGGCGCCCTCCATCGGTAATGCTGGAATTCAGTATGGTGTTGACCCACCCTTGTCCTTGACGACAGCTTCCACTCTCGCAGGCATACGTTCAATCAGGTGCTGGAAGCTTTCTTGGGGAATGGCAGCCCATTCTTCACGGAGTGCTGCACTTATGAGAGGTATCAATGTCGGTCAGTGAGGCCTGCCACGAAGTCAGCGTTCCGAATCATCCCAAAGGTGTTCTATAGGGTTCAGGTCAGAACTCTGTGCAGGCCAGTCCATTACAGGGATGTTACTGTCGTGTAACTACTCGGCCACACGCCGTGCATTGGACAGGTGTTCGATCGTGTTGAAAAATGCAATCGCCATCCCCGAATAACTCTTCAACAGCAGGAAGCAATAAGGTGCTTAAAACACCATTGTAGGCCTGTGCTGTGATAGCGCCACGGAAAACAACAATGGGTGCAAGCCCCCTCCATGAAAAACACGACCACACCATAACACCACAGCCTCCGAATTTTACATCTGGCACTACACAAGGGCCGGCCGGGTCGCTGAGCGGTTCTAGGCGCTTCAGTCTGGAACCGCGCGACCGCTACGGTCGCAGGTTCGAATCCTGCCCCGGGCATGGATGTGTGTGATGTCCTTCGGTTAGTTAGGTTTAGTAGTTCTAAGTTCTAGGGGACTGATGACCTCAGAAGGTAAGTTCCATAGTGCTCAGAGCCATTTGAACCACTACACAAGCTGGCAGATGACGTTCACAGGGCAATCACCATACCCACGCCCCTGCCATCGGATCGCCACCTTGTTTACCGTGATTCGTCACTCCACACAACATTTTTCCACTGTTCAATCGTACAATGTTTACTCTCCTTACACCAAGCGAGGCGTCGTTTGGCATTTACCGGAGTGATGTGTGGCTTATGAGCAGCCGCTCGACCATGAAATCCAAGTTTTCTCACTTCCTGCCTAACTGTCATAGTACTTGCAGTCGATCTTTATGCAGTTTGGAATTCCTGTGTGATGGTCTGGATAGATGTCTGCCTATTACACATTACGACCTTCTTCAACTGTCGGCGGTCTGTGTCAGTCAGCAGACGAGGTTGGCCTGTACGCTTTTGTGCTGTACGTGTCTCTTCACGTTTCCACTTTACTATCGCGTCGGAAACCGTGGATCTAGGGATGTTTAGAAGTGTGAAAATCTCTCATACAGATATATGACACAAGTGACACCAAATCACCTTACCACGTTCGAAGCCCGTGAGTTCCGCGGAGCGCCCCATTCTGCTCTCTCACGATGTCTAATGACTACTGAGGTCACTGATATGGAGTACCTGGCAGTAGGTGGCAGCACAATGCACCTAATACGAAAAACGTATGTTTTTTCGAGTGTCCGGATACTTTCGATGACATAGTGTACCAACCACACTGATAACCCAGGAAGGCGTTCTACCTCTTCGAACAGCCAATGAAGATGTGGTTGATATCCTCTTCTTAGGTAGATGTTCCATAGATCGTTTGAAACGATTCTCTTCTGGAAATGATGTGGAACGAGTCAGTTTATAGTTCCTACATCGCAGTTACACAGTAGGGACAATAGGGACAAGACCAGACTGGTGCTGTGGAGATGCTTCCTGTAACAGCAGTGGTTCAACGTGAGGCGCCTTGTGATGTTTGTGGATGATCTGAAGCATCGATGTTTCTTGTGCCTGAAGTTAGTAATCAGCATCCGGTTCCCTTTGTCAAAATCTTTGCCTGGTATTTGGAGATCTCTTCTCATACTGTGTTCCATTTGTTTCAAACTACTGTTTTGATAAGATAGTAATTTCACATGTCCTCTCTCTTCATCATGGACGGCTGCTTTAGCTAGTTTGTCGGTAGTGTCAAATGGTTCAAATGGCTCTGAGCACTATGGGACTCAACATCTGAGGTCATCAGTCCCCTAGACTTACAACTACACCACTGGCCATTAAAATTGCTACACCAAGAAGAAATGCAGATGATAAATGGGTATTCATTGGACAAATATATTATACTAGAACTGACATGTGATTACATTTTCACGCAATATGGGTGCAATAGATCCTGAGGAATCAGTACCCAGAACAACCACCTCTGGCCGTAATAACGGCCTTGATACGCCTGGGCATTGAGTCAAACAGAGCCTGGATGGCGTGTACAGGTACAGCTGCCCACGCAGCTTCAACACGATACCACAGTTCATCAAGAGTAGTGACTGGCGTATTGTGACGAGCCAGTTGCTCGGTCACCATTGACAAGACGTTTTCAATTGGTGAGAGATCTGGAGAATGTGCTGGCCAGGGCAGCAGTCGGACATTTTCTATATCCAGGAAGGCCCGTACAGGACCTGCAGCATGCGGTCGTGCATTATCCTGCTGAAATGTAGGGCTTCGCAGGGATCGAATGAAGGGTAGAGCCACGGGTCGTAACACATCTGGAATGTAACGTCCACTGTTCAAAGTGCCGTCAGTGCGAACAAGAGGTGACTGAGAAGTGTAGCCAATGGCACCCCATACCATCATGCCGGGTCGTTGAGTACACCATCGCCGGGGCTCCTGTCTGTGATGCAGCGTCAAGGGTAACCGCAGCCATGGTTTCCGAGCTGATAGTCCATGCTGCTGGAAACGTCGTCGAACTGTTCGTGCAGATGGTTGTTGTCTTGCAAACGTCCCCATCTGTTGACTCAGGGATCGGGACGTGGCTACACGGTTGGCTATGCGGATAAGATGCCTGTCATCTAGACTGCTAGTGATACGAGGCCGTTGGGATCCAGCACGGCGTTCCGTATTACCCTCCTGGACCCACCGGTTGCATATTCTACTAACAGTCATTGGATCTCGACCAACGCGACCAGCAATGTCGCGATACGATAAGCCGCAATGGCGATAGGCTACAATCCGACCTTTATCAAAGTCGGAAACGTGATGATACGCATTTCTCCTTCTTACACGAGGCATCACAACAACATTTAACCAGGCAATGCCGGTCAACTGCTGTATGTGTATGAGAAATCAGTTGGAAACTTTGCTCATGTCAGCACGTTGTAGGTGTCGCCACCGGCGCCAGCCTTGTGCGAATGCTCTGAAAAGCTATTCATTTGCATATCACAGCATCTTCTTCCTGTCGGTTACATTTCGCGTCTGTAGCAGGTTATCTTCGTGGTGTAGCAATTTCAATGGCCAGTAGTGTACTTAAACCTAACTAACCTAAGGACATCACACACATCCATGCCCGAGGCAGGATTCGAACCTGCGACCGTAGCAGCTGCGCGGTTCCGGACTGGAGCGCCTAGAACGGCTCGGCCACAACGGCCGGCTGTCTGTAGTTTAATTGTCAAGAATGCCATGCTGTGCTTTTACCAAACACATGGTAACTTGGGTGCCTGATTCCTTGTTGTGATCTGTAATATTAGGTTCATGACGTCGTACGCTGTTGTATGGTTGGACCGTTCGTTTAATAGTGGCAGCGCTGATCTGAAATCAGACAGGATAACGAACTTGTAGTCCAGTGCTTCTCGACGTACTGAAGGGCTCGTAGGACAGCCGAAAGTCCAACGTACCTTGAATTTTAATCCAATATGGCAACTATTATTCCAGTAAGCACAACCACACACCTCTTCTGCCTTCGAAACGTCGGTGCAGATCAACGTAGCGTTGTTGTGTGTGGGGATGTACCCCGCAAAAACAATTATTTGAATAACCACAGCCAAAATCTGGGTCAAATACGCAAGACGATTTTTCGGCATGGCGAGTTGGCGACGATATTTGCTTACACTACAGCGATCTCGTTCAAACCTTCAGCCGCTATCGTGGTACATGATACACTGAGTCGTAGTGGTTCTTGGCATACGTCTTGGATAATCTAACAGAAGTGCGCGTTGCCTTTTTGGAGGCAACTGGGAAATCTGTGTCTACACAGACACTACGGAAGCTTTACAAAACGATGAATTTGGCCTCTAACCGCCATTACGAACAGCAGTAAAATTGGAATTTCAGTGTATTGATTAAAACACACCAGAAAAGATCGTTACGTATATTTGACAAGGGCAACCTGAGGACACGTGCATCTTCATTTATACTCCATAAGCCATCTCACTGTGTGTAGAGGTGGAACTTCGTGCACCACTCTGTCTTTCACCATTAGCTGTTCCAGTCGCGAGTGTTCCCCAGTTGGTTAGTCTCCGTGTTATCTTTCCGCGAGATAGAGGAAGCAATATGCCCTGATGTCTTTAGAAAAGTATTCTCTCAGGGTTTTGTCAGTGAACCACATCGTGATGCATAAGATCAATCTTGCAGCGTCTGTCACCTAAGTTGGAATTCCGTCACGCTTTCGTGCATACTGAAATGAAATGTCGTGTGGCTAGGGCCTCCCGTCTGGTAGACTGGTCGCCTCGTGCTATTCTTTTTACGAGAGTCATTCCATAATTAAAGAGACAAATTGGTATGGAGAAAAAAAGCGTTATTTTTAGAAAACAATATATTTCTACTTTTCAACATAATTCCCTTGAACATTTAGGCATTTGTTCCAACGGGCTACGAGCTATTTTATTCCGACTGCAAAGAACTCTCTATCTTGATGTTTGAACCAATTCCCCACAAACTTTTTCACGGCTTCGTCGTCTTGGAATCTCTTCCCACATAATGCCTCCTTCAGTGCACCAAACAAATGGAAGCAACTAGGTGCTAAACCAGGACTGTAAGGGGGGTGAGGCAATACTTCCCAGTCCATTTTGTCCATCGTTTCACGGGTGAGTTGAGCAATATGAGGACGTGCGTTGTCTTGTTGGAGAATCGCACCTTTCCTCTGAGATCCACGACGTCTCTCTCTCATGTCTGGCTTCACCTTGTTTAAAAGCAATTCTGAATAGTATTGTCTGTTAATTGTACGCTGCTCTTCGAGATAATCACAACAAACTGGACCTTCAGCATCCCAAAACACCGTCACCATGACTTTTCCTGCTGATGTTTGGGTTTTGATTTTTTTCTTGAAAGATGAGTTGGTGTGCTTCCACTCCATGCTCTGTCTTTTTGATTCTGGCTCATTACAGTGAATCCAAGTTTAATCACAAGTTAAAATTCTGTTGACAATGTGCTTACCTTCTCTTTCATAACGTTCCTCTAGCTCTGTGCACACTCTCAACCTTGTTTTCTTGTGTAGCCGCGTCAAACTCCTTCTGGGCCCATCTTGCACATGATTTGCGGTACTTCATCTTGTTACAGATAATGTTATGAAATGTACCAGTACTAACTTTAACCTTATCAACTGTCATTTCCACAGTCACACGGCGGGCGGCACGAGTTATGTCATCAGTTCGACTTTCAAGTGACGGAATTGAAATCGCAACTGGTAGGCCAGAACGGTGTTCGTCAGTCACTGAGTCACGACCATTTTTGAACTGCTCTACCCACTTGTAAAAATTTGCACGATTCTTACAACCTTTAACACAAACTTTAGACATCCTACAGTATATATTCACTGGTTTCTCGCCTTCAGAATGTAAAAAACGAATAACAGAACGGTGTTCAACTAATGTGGACGTTTCAAGCGGTCTCGCCATCTTGAAATGTATTTTTGAGATTATAAATAAAACGATGTTGATACATCAGCTGATTAGGGCTCATCCCAGTGATGCCAACTAAACTTGCCCTACTAACAGTTTTCTCCCCCAGACCAATTTGTCTCTTTAATTATTGAATGACCCACGTAGTTGACGCCATTTCGGCGATTCGCGCGTCGATGGGGATGAGATATGATTATGATGATGAAGACAACACAACACACAGTCCCTGAGCGGAGAAAATCTCCGATCCAGCCGGGAGTCGAACCCGGGCCTCTTTGCATGGCACTCCTTCGCGCTGACCACTTTTTTTTGTGTCATTTTGTTCGTTAATGGTCGTTTTATTTGTTCGGAGCGGACGTCCCATGACGTTCATCGCTGATCCATTAACTCAGTTTTCTTATTACAGAGGGCAGCTAACCCTCTGATCGAACACGCTGAGCTAAGGTGCCGGCTTTCAGCTATATAGGCGGACTCGTGCATACTAAACGAACCTGTGGCGAAACCCATTGCTCTTCTTTGGGTCTTCCCTGTGTGCTTTGTCAGTCAAATGTGATATAGGTCCGAAGCTGACGGGAAATACTTAATAATCGGTCTAAAGAGAGCTTTCCATGCTACCTATTTCGTGGGTGGGCTGTACTTATCACGGATTCATGAAACGAATCTCGGTCGGGTGTATTTCTTCCCTGCAGTTAGCTTTTCTGTGGTAGTTCCTCTTTAAATCACTCTATAAGCATACTTGCAGGTGTTTTGATGGTTGTGACTGCTTCCAGCAATAGGCGACAATCATATAATCATACGACACCGGTTTATTATTTCTATTTACATAATGTGCGGTACATTCTCGGTCAAGAAGAGAATCGAAGCGTTTGAGATGTGGTGCTATAAAAGGATGCTGAAAGTTAAACTGACTGAGAAAATAAGAAATGTGGAGGTTGTCCACAGAATCGACGAGGAGAGGGACATGTAGTAAACATTTCAGTAAGGTGAAGGATATGTGTTAAGACGTCAAGTAATAACTTCCATGGTGCTTGAGAAAACTTTAGATGGTAAAATCTGTAAGGAAAGACAGCTATTGCAATGTAATCAACAAATAATTGAGGGATCGAAGCGTTTAAGATGTCTTGTTCCACAGGGTGCTGAAAAAATCAAGTGTAATGATAAGAAATGAGGAGGTACTCCGCAAATGGGCGAGGAAAGGTGTATTTCAGGAACATTAGCGTGAGAATGGGACAGTATTACATAAAATTTGTTAAGACATCATGGAGTAACATCGGTAGTACTAGGGGCAGTCACAGAAGGCAAAAACTGCAGGGAATGACAGAAACCGGATTCTCTCCAGGAAATGATTGACAATACTTGTATAAAAGCAACTTTGAGATGAAGAGATCGTGGCATCCCGCATCAAACCAGCCAGGAGACAGATTATCCAAAAAAAAATAAAGAAAAAGAAAAGGATGTTCTTGACTGTTGATCCTTACTTACCCTCCGCTAACCACAAGACTGTCACTAAATAAAGCTGGAATACAATAAAATCTTGTATTTTGAGCAAGCCATTACTCTTACTGTCACAGAAGTCTTCCTCCTCTTTTTGGAACAGACTAGCCCACCCCAGCGTCATAGAACGTTTTCGGTCTAGCAAAACTTAGAAAAGTATCCAGGAGTAGCCATTAACAACGTAGTCTCCTGAGATTCCATCATATTTTACGTGCTACGTATCTCTTGTGGGGTTTCGTTTATGCCTTGCCATTTCTTTCATCATTTTCCCCTTCTTGCGTTACTTCACGCATCCCGCGAACTTTATTTGCACAGGTATTACACCGCTAGTTTCTCGTTAGATAAGGTAAAAGTTTCAGAGCTGCGAAGTACAGCGCAGCGCGTCACGAAATATCCCCGTCATGACTTTCTTGCCTCGTATCTCCCGTAAAAGTTTCGTCGTGCTTTCTGTAACAAAGAGACGTCTCTCAGTATTACGCCAGACACCGAACTCCTCCGCAACTACTTTCTTCATCCAAATCGTGATAGTATGAGTCATATCGTTCCATTCCGTTTTCATCATGCTGTATAATTTCGAACTGGATATTCCCTCGCAGTGCAGTTTCTCTTCGTACACGAAATCGTTTAGTTGTGATCTTTTAATCTAGCTTCTGGCCCTGTTCTAGCAGCCTGATCATCTGTTCGTATTTTCTAAGACACTGTTTCTCATGACAAAAACAGGCTCATTTTATAGTCTACCTCTGCTTACACACAAAGATTACATAATGCCTGCCTTTCGTACGTTGATACCTTTCTGTAATAGACTTACGGACTTACGTCTCTCATATTTACGAGCACATGACAAATCACTCATAAAAAGCTGCTTTTTACCCCACCCATAAATTTATGCGTACTTTTTCGATAAGCTGTTATCTTAATCTAGAACCAGTTTTCTAATCATCGACTTGTCGCCTGCATGTAACGCGGAAGTTGTTGGGCGGGAACCCAATACAAGCAGTGTCCACTGACCATGACGTACCTATAAAAAAGCTCAATTCTTGTCCAATATTACTGTAAAGGGCAGTCAGATGAAACGGGACAGGTGAAAAAATCAAGAGAACTATTTATTATTTCAAAAGTAATCACCATAACTGCCCGCTCACATATTACCAATGTCGTTTCGACTACACTGCCGAAGTTTCACTGGGTTACACATCCTCCATACAGTCCTGATCTCTCCCCATGTGATTTCCATATTTTTGGATCTCTGAAGAAACACATTCGTGGTCGTCGATTTACTTTGGAAGAGGAGATGCACGCTTGGGTACAACCATCGTTCCATAGCCAACCGCATACATTTTTCCGTAAAGGTAGTGACTTTTTTACTTTTACAGAGCTATAAATATGCAAGGAGTGTTCAAAAGCATATGCTTTTATTTCTAAAAGTTTGTTTCTTTGTTTGACACTAGTCACATTCAAATCATTCTCCTTTGCCATCTACACATCCTTCCCAACGCCACGGCCAATGGTGGAAGCATCAATGGAAAGCCTGTTTTGGTATGGTGCGCAAATTTCCGTCGAATTCTGCATAATGTCTTCGCTCTTCTGAAATATGGTCCCTTTCAGTGTCTTCTTGTTAGGTTGGTTCAAATGGCTCTGAGCACTATGGGACTTAACATCTATGGTCATCAGTCCCCTAGAACTTAGAACTACTTAAACCTAACTAACCTAAGGACAGCACACAACACCCAGCCATCACGAGGCAGAGAAAATCCCTGACCCCGCCGGGAATCGAACCCGGGCGTGGGAAGCGAGAACGCTACCGCACAACCACAAGATGCGGGCCTTCTTGTTAGGGAAAACCCAGAAGTCACTCGGTGCTAGGTCAGGGGAACAGGGAGACTGACAAACTGCAGCTGTGTTGTGTTTGGTCGTAAAAGCGGCGTTATCGTGGTGAAGAAGCCAACTGTCTGCTGCGCACAAGTCCGGCTTTTAGCGTCCCACTGCTTCACGAAGGCGGCGCAGAACCTCGTGGTAGTACTCTCTGTTGACATTAGTGCCTTCTGGAGCGTATCCCGATGAACAGCGCTTTTGGAGTGAAAAAAGATTGCCAGGATGACTTTCACTTTGCTGCGGACCCGCTTCGCTTTCTTGAGTCTCAGAGATGATGGATGCTTCCATTGCGAAGACTAGAACTTTGTATCTGGGACGTAGCCATAAACCTAGGACTCATCCCCAGTGATCACCATGTTAAGAAAGTTGGGATTATTGTCCGCCCGTTCGATCTCCTAACGAAGTTTTTTGTGCTGTTGTTAGCAACTTCGGCACATATTTAGCTGAGATCCTACAGAAGACCAGTTGTCACGTTAAAATCGAGTGAGTGGATCGAATACTAATTCTAACCTTGTCTGAAAGTTATGGCTGTGATTCGTCCATCCGACATCACAGGGCGCTTAGGTGATCAATAACCATCTTATATGCGGATGTTGAGGGCGTGTATGAACGTGCTCGGCTCTTCACTGATGAGCAGCCATCTTTGAAACGGTTTATATGAGTGGTACCCGTTGGTTCGACCCGATTCTATACTTGAGAATCGCCAAGCCTGAAACAAATTTTGATGCAGTAACTTTGTTCCACTCTTTCTGTCACTTTGCACACAGCACAAAATCCAATGATTACCACTTGAACGTGTTCACTACTCAACAATTAGCCAGTAACTGGTTGTTTTCGCAGTCGTGAAAAAGATGGGCACTATGGAAGCCTACAAATATAAAGAGTGTGTGGTCTCGATACCACTGTTGGTTTTAAAAACAAAAAATAAAGTCGGATATTTTCGAACAGCCCGTATATTCACAGTTATGGTGATTGCTTTTGAAATAATAAACAGTATGCTTACTTTTTTCCATCAGTCCTGTTTCCATTTGACTGCGCAGGACGTAGTGGCCAAATGGTATTAGGCACTTCAGTCTGGAACCTCGCGACCGCTACGGTCGCAGGTTCGAATCCTGCCTCGGGCATGGATGTACGTGATGTCCTTAGGTTGGTTAGGTTTAAGTAGTTCTAAGTTCTACGGGACTGATGACCTCAGATGTTAAGTCCCATAGTGCTCAGAGCCATTTGAACCATTTTTTTCTTTTTCTTCATTTGAGTGCCCCCTACAAAGTGGCATTGTAGCGCGCGTCACGTCACGTCACGTCTGAAGGTGGGTGCAGTTTTGATCACTTCTTCAGACCAATATTTGTAATTCCGTCTCGCTCTGGCAATTTATTTTCAACATGAATACAGTTACTTCGTAGTTTCTAATCTGCGTTTTTAGCGCGTGCCTGCGCATCATTTGTTCACGACGGTCTGACTGTAGAGTATATCTGAACTCCTTTTTGCGCCTCTTCGAAACTAACAATGTTTTGCAAAACGTTTTTATGACGATAGTATGATTATGCAAGTTTATTATTCCATGATTACTACAGGAATAGTACAAAGTTATAGCAAAACCTACCTAATGCGGTGTAACGTCATATCTGATTTCTAAACTAGCCTGAATGTTTTGCGGTGTTGGTGGATATAAGCCCCGAACAGTATTCAACGGCATTCGGACATTAATTCTGTTGCCAGCACAGACAGACTGTAATGGATCAGTAACGTTCACCTCTCCTTTTGTCGACGCGAGGGATGACGTGTTATTTGATGCTCATCAAACCGGTGCAGGGTTAAATGATGGTCTCCGACATTCCTGTTATTCGTGGAAGTGTAGAGTTGGTAGGCCGAATCAGTTCCAATCAATCTTACAGCAAAATAACTAATGAAATGTGACTTGCCTTGTCACTTGAGACCGGGATTACGATTTTTGGGTGTGTGCATGAGAAAGGTAGACAGACAGACAGACAGAGAGATAGATAGATACAGAGAGAGAGAGAGAGAGAGAGAGAGAGAGAGAGAGAGAGAGAGAGAGAGAGAGAGTGGCGTTGGTGATCGGGACTGGCGTGTTCCCTTGTGACTTACTCAATCTCTTGTGAATCTCTGGTAAGTCTGAGGATGAGTAAATGAATAATTCAGTGGGTATAATATTACCTGTTCCCTATATTGCTTTTTATTATTGCACTAGTAAAGCCCCGATTCTTTAATGAATCGAACTTCCATGTATGAAACAATTTCAAATGTCTGATTACTTTACAAATGAATTAAGTTGTTAAATATTTGAATTTAAGAATATAAACGAAAAATGCTTTGGAAAAGCTTGAAATGACGGTTGAAGTTCGTTGGAAGTATCTGTGTGCTCTCATTGTGAAACAGTGGATTGATATAGTCTGGATAATTTGCGTGCCATTTTGAGCAAAAGCTAGTTTTTCACGCATCTAAATGTTTATGACGTCACATCTTCTGAACTTATGTCGTACAGTGATATAATTTTGCAGGTACAATCTGCTGTATGTGTAGATACTATCTGCAGACTGTGTTGTGAAAAGAGTCAGTAGAAAAGAACTAATACATTAAAATGTCATGCTGAAGTTTGGCTGTGTGAACTACGAAAATGCGGTAAGCAATAAACTTCTTTCCTTCCATCATTTTGTGGACGGATGTCAGCTAGAGGAATGTTTGACATTATGTGTAAGGTTTGTTGGAAGTCGCTAAGTGCCGTCATTCTCAAATAATGGGTTAATATGATCTGTGTAATTTGTGTGCCGTGAGTTACACTGCAAGACATTTATACAGTTTCCAAATGTAATACTTGTCTTATTGCGTTAAATTTTAACATAAGGCTACACATCTTTGAGAGTAGATTCTGACAGCATATTCATGTTTTAAATTCGGTCAATAACTACGCGGAATAATGCAAATCCAATTTTTGTTTCCCCCGCAAACCGTTAGATAAAGCACCCTGCATCTGGTAACTTGAACAATGAAACGATTAGTGATATAGGTCGGTTGTTTTCAATTTTCTAAAATATCTGTGTAAATTTTCTTTCATTTGTACTCATCATTCAGTAAATGAAGTTAATAAAGTCTAGAAGTAATACATGTAAGCATACAGAAAGCCATGTATTGTTAACGTTACTAATAAATCATCGTATTTGCGTGAAAATGCATCACTTTTGTACAAGTAGAGTTTAGTGAAACAATGAACACTCAAATTAATACACAAATTCTTGTGACCGAATGTTATATCCCTTATGAAGTAACGAGAATGTTAGTTGGAACGAAGCTAGAAATGAAAGTATGAGATATGTGATTTGTTCCTATGAAAGTAACGGTAATAGAAAATTATGACTAGTCATGTTGGTTAAAAATGTCAAGTATTGTATACTGAGAAGGTCCCCGTTACATTGCTGGGATTGTAAAAACATTGTACCGTTTCTTACACAATTACGAGCGTAATTTGATTCCGATCTCAAGAAGTTAATTAATGTTGACGCTGCTGCGACCTCGTGACTAAGTATTGTGTCGGCATACTTCAGTTTTATCTATTGTTGAAGATTGGACTGAAACTTGCATGAAAATTTGGACCGATAAAGACGGAAGGTTCTGAATTTTTTTTTGTCGTATTTGGAGTGAGTAAATGGAAAGACATAGAAACTATATGTCAGGTTTTCCCTTTCAAGGAAGAACCTTTGACCTCTTCATTCCGCATGGAAGTTAACTAACTATCTAATGAGTTTTGACGATGTATATTCCATTTTGTCTTGTGATGATATATTTTTGGTCGTCTTGCGAACAAAGTCACTCGTCAGATGAAATTAAAAAAATTAAGTGTTGAGTGGATGAAACAACAGCACACCGCTTTAGAATATCGATGTTGCACACAGCCGTACTACTCAATTTTGATTACAAAACCAGTTTGTCATCAACAGACCATCTTTAGGTGTATTGTGAAACTGTAATCAGGTATTTGACAACTCAGTTGGTCACTTGGTCGGCTCTACGGGGATCGGGGAAGGCAAAAACCGTGCCAGATTTTTGTGGGCAGTGAAATCTTAAATTTTAATGTGGCTCCAAAAGCATGAATTAAACAAGACAATAAATGTTTTGCGTAAATAAAAAAGTGTGAGAAAAGTTGAAAACACGAATCATTCATACAATCTCGTGTATTCATGGAAATTATCTACGATACTGTGAAACAGGTGAAAAATGGAGCACTTGGCTTCATCACCTTGGGTGCGTCATTCAAAATAGCAAAGCTTGCTAATGGCAGTGTTGCCACCTCAGTTTCTACCGGCGCCTGCACAACACTTAAAATGTACCTATGTCAGCTTGAAAGCTCCTACAGCAGTGAAAAACTTTGTAATACAGAAATAAAGATAAATGTCAGCCTATGGTGACCTAACAGTTCCTAACAGTCTTAAACATCCATACCAATATCGCTGAGAAAAAAGCTTTGTAAGGGAGAAATAAAGACGAAGTAAAAAATGCAATGTCCGTCACATGCCACAATCTTTTCCAAATTGTGATTAGAGCGGCGTTTACACGTGGGAAGATGCATGACTCCTTCTCCCACCATTCCGTCTTATCTGGATCCGCCATTAATATCATTTGCAGTGCTCTTGTTCTTGCCGCGCACCTCTAAATTAAATTTTCTGGTTTGTCTGTAACTTATGTTAAGTTTTCTCTCATTTCCATTCCTTTCTCGGTGTTGAAGCCATCAGAAATAGAATACTGTCTCAAAGGCATCAGAATAAGAAGTTTACGTTTGGAGAGAAAAGTTTATAATTTCTTTTCTGCGTCTATGTGACGCTGGACAGTCTTGAATGGTGATATATGTGCTCTAACGTTGAAACCCGTGAGCACAACAAGATGAGAGAGTAGGATCAATACAGTCACGTCTCTTAATTATAACATAGGAGAGATCTGTGATGCTCTGTTTGAAATAATCAAAGACCAAAATACGGTCAGAATGATTGCACATGATACTGCCAGTTTGGCATACCTTATCCGTGACTTCACGTTTCTTTGCTCAGTGGTCATATTAATGTTGTCAGAAAAAACACAGAAAGTACAGTATTACCACAGATATATCGAAAGCTGTTGACTTGCTCGAAAAGACAACAGAGTATTTCACGAACTACCTAAAGGATTCCAAATTCCAAGATTACCTACTACATGCTATGAACTGGTAACCCAACTCCACGCCGAAAACTCTATATGGAAGAGACTGAATAAGAGACATTTCCAGTATGAGGAAAAAAGTAAAAAAATTGAAGATCCACAAATGTAGTAAAAAGTAAATATTTATTTTAAAGTACTGGATGTTATAAAATGTGCACTCAATGGGAGATTTCAACAATGAGCTTTTTCAGTTTTTGTACGAGATTAGTAAAATTAAGGACATGTTGATACTTCCTGGCAGATTCAAACTGTGTGGCGCACCGAGACTCGAACTCGGGACCTTTGCCACCCGCGGGCAAGTGCTCTACTAACTGAGCTACCCCAGCACGACTCACGACCCGTCTTCACAGCTTTAATTCCGCCAGTACCTCGTCTTGGTGTTGAACACATGTTACCTGACGTCGTAAATGACAGTTGTTCCGGACTGTGCGACATGAATGGACTAGCAGAACCAGTGATAGCAGCAAGTGGAGAAAGACATTTTTCGATTCTTAAACTGATTAAAACGACCTGGTGTGAACAATGGGCCAGGTGTAGCTGAGTAGGCTGAAAAAGTTATCGATTGAATCCGAGGTAGCTGAATGTTTGGAGTTCAACAAAGTCATACAGGTGTTTACTGATGCCAAAACAGGAAAAGTATCTATAACAAATGGTAAGTGTGTAAAGATATTTTTGTCATTAATATTAGTTTTGATTTATTTCTGTATACCGTGCATTTTCAGTCATGTACTTTATTGCAGATTTATTGCAAGGCAGGCCTACAGTTGTTTTGTCCCACGGCGAAATAAGATGCCAAATGTCACTCCCCAGTGCCAACTGGATGTGTTATTTCATATTGTTATTCTTTCTTTTCTCAGACGTTATGTCTGGTCAAAAATGGAAAGTGACGCGGACCTTGATCAAGCGTGACTTCCTTTTAACTGTACGGTATATGTTATATTGGATTTAGGAACTTTCGGGTAATTGAACATGTATCAATAATTTCGGATTTCTGTAGTTGTATGTATAAGTTTGAATGTAGCTGTATTGCATTGATGTACTGGTGGATATTGTGTGGTATGACTCCTGTAGTTGATAGTATAATTGGTATAATGTCAACTTTATCCTGATGCCACATGTCCTTGACTTCCTCAGCCAGTTGGGTGTATTTTTCAATTTTTTCTCCTGTTTTTTTTTGTATATTTGTTGTATTGGGTATGGATATTTCGATTAGTTGTGTTAATTTCTTCTTTTTATTGGTGAGTATGATGTCAGGTTTGTTATGTGGTGTTGTTTTATCTGTTATAATGGTTCTGTTCCAGTATAATTTGTATTCATCATTCACGAGTACATTTTGTGGTGCATACTTGTATGTGGGAACGTGTTGTTTTATAAGTTTATGTTGTATGGCAAGCTGTTGATGTATTATTTTTGCCTCATTGTCATGTCTTCTGGGGTATTCTGTATTTGTTAGTATTGTACATCCGTTTGTGATGTGATCTACTGTTTCTATTTGTTGTTTGCAAAGTCTGCATTTAACTGTTGTGGTATTGGGATCTTTAATAATATGCTTGCTGTAATATCTGGTGTTTATTGTTTGATCCTGTATTGCAATCATGAATCCTTCCGTCTCACTGTATATATTGCCTTTTCTTAGCCATGTGTTGGATGTGTCTTGATCGATGTGTGGCTGTGTTAGATGATACAGGTGCTTGCCATGTAGTGTTTTCTTTTACTTTCTTCGTATCTGTTGATGTTATGTGATCTAAAGGGTTGTAAAAGTGGTTATGAAATTGCAGTGGTGTAGCCAATGTATTTATATGAGTGATTGCTTTGCGTATTTTGCTAGTTTCTGCTCGTTCTAGAAAGAATTTTCTTAAATTGTCTACCTGTTCATAATGTAGGTTTTTTATATCGATAAATCCACTTCCTCCTTCCTTTCTGCTTAATGTGAATCTTTCTGTTGCTGAATGTATGTGATGTGTTCTATATTTGTGGCATTGTGATCGTGTAAGTGTATTGAGTGCTTGTAGGTCTGTGTTACTCCATTTCACTACTCCAAATGAGTAGGTCAATATTGGTATAGCATAAGTATTTATAGCTTTTGTCTTGTTTCTTGCTGTCAATTCCGTTTTCAGTATTTTTGTCAGTCTTTGTCTATATTTTTCTGTTATTTCTTCTTTAATATTTGTATTATCTATTCCTATTTTTTGTCTGTATCCTAGATATTTATAGGCATCTGTTTTTTCCATCGCTTCTATGCAGTCGCTGTGGTTATCCAATATGTAATCTTTTTGTTTAGTGTGTTTTCCCTTGACTGTGCTATTTTTCTTACATTTGTCTGTTCCAAAAGCCATATTTATATCATTGCTGAAAACTTCTGTTATCTTTAGTAATTGGTTGAGTTGTTGATTTGTTGCTGCCAGTAGTTTTAGATCATCCATGTATAGCAAATGTGTGATTTTGTGTGGGTATGTTCCAGTAATACTGTGTCCATAATTCGTATTATTTAGCATGTTGGATAGTGGGTTCAGAGCAATGCAGAACCGGAAAGGACTTAATGAGTCTCCTTGGTATATTCTACGCTTAATCTGTATTGGCTGTGATGTGATATTATTTGAATTTGTTTGGATATTAAGTGTGGTTTTCCTCATTACTATTTTTAGGAACTGTATCAGTTTATGTTCTACTTTGTATATTTCCAATATCTGTAGTAACCATGAGTGGGGTACACTATCAAAAGCTTTTTGGTAATCAATGTATGCGTAGTGTAGCGACCTTTGTGTAGTTTTAGCTTGATATGTCATCTCTGCATCTGTTATCAGTTGCTCTTTACATCCTCATGCTCCTTTGCAACAGCCTTTTTGTTCTTCATTATAATTCTGTTCTGTGTTGTATGTGCCATTAATTTCTGTGCAATGACTGAAGTTGATATTTTGTATATTGTTGGTAGGCATGTTATGGGGCGATATTTAGCTGGGTTTGCGGTGTCTGCTTGATCTTTAGGTTTCAGGTAAGTTATTCCATGTGTAAGTGTATCAGGGATGTGTATGAGTCTGCAATGTAACTGTTAAATAATTTAGTTAGATGTGAATGTGTTGAGGTGAACTTCTTTAGCCAGAAATTTGCTATTTTATCTTTTCCAGGGGCTTTCCAACTGTGAGTAGAATTAATTGCTTGGGTGACTTCATGTTGCAAAATTACCACTTCATGCATTTGTGGTATCATCTTGTATGTGTCTGTTTCTGCTAGTATCCACCGTGGATGCCTGTTATGTTGTACCGGGTTTGACCACATGTTGCTCCAGAACTGTTCCACATCTGTTATGTTTGGTGGATTGTCTATTTTAATGTGTGTATTATCTATTGTCTGGTAAAATATCTTTTGGTTTGTGTTGAATGTTTGGTTTTGTTTCCTTCTATTTTCACTTTTTTTGTATCTTCTAAGTCGTTTGGCTAATGCTTGTAATTTCTGCTTCTTTTCATCTAACTGCTCTATCGCATCTTGTTGTGAGATTTTACCTAACCTTTTTCGTTTTTTTCTGACATTTCATTTCTTATAAATTGTGTTAGCTGTCTGATGTCTTTTCTCAGTTTTTATATTCTGATCTGTAGCCTGTGTTGCCATGCTGGTTTTGTGGGTTTCTTCTGTGTGTTGGTTGGTTCTGATCTCTGCCTAGTGTGTATATTTAGTGTAGTGAGTGCTCCTATATAAACCAGTTGTTGTAACTCTTCCATAGTTGTGTTTTCTTTTATTTTTTTATTTCTCTGTATGTTTCCCTGTCTGTCATGTCTTCCGTGGAGACGTTCTGTTTCTTGAGGTCCTTTATGGTTTCCTTTAGGTACTTAGTTTGCACTGTATTAGTTGCCACTATTTTAAAAGTTTTCTTGGCCAGTCTGTTTTCGTTCATCATATGTATGTGTCCGTAGAACCTTCCCTTCTTTTCCTGGCGTTGTTTGTAATCGTCTCTGCCTGTTTGTACCGTTCTTTGTCGGTCGCTGTATCGAGATCCCCTCTTTTGGAAATGGCCCATAGATTTTTCTCAGTATTTCCCTCTCTTGTTTTTCCATCACCTTGATTTTCGTTCTGCTCTTGATTACTGTTGTTTCTGAAGCATACAAGGCCTCAGGTAAGACTGTTGTACTGTAGTGTCTACTGCGTTTGTTGTAATGGTTCCATTTAAGTTTGTAAGCTGTTTGTAGTTTTGTGATCCTTCCTTCTTTGGATATTGCGTTCAGTCTTGTTTTCTGTATAATCTCTCCCAGGTACTGAAACTTTGTACTTGTGTTGTTGTTGTTGTTGTGGTCTTCAGTCCTGAGACTGGTTTGATGCAGCTCTCCATGCTACTCTATCCTGTGCAAGCTTTTTCATCTCCCAGTACCTACTGCAACCTACATCCTTCTGAATCTGCTTAGTGTATTCATCTCTTGGTCTCCCTCTACGATTTTTACCCTCCACGCTGCCCTCCAATACTAATTTGGTGATCCCTTGGTGCCTCGGAACATGTCCTACCAACCGATCCCTTCTTCTGGTCAAGTTGTGCCACAAACTTCTCTTCTCCCCAATCCTATTCAATACTTCCTCATTAGTCATGTGATCTACCCATCTAATCTTCAGCATTCTTCTGTAGCACCACGTTTCGAAAGCTTCTATTCTCGTCTTGCCCAAACTATTATCGTCCATGTTTCACTTCCATACATGGCTACACTCCATACAAATACTTTCAGAAATGACTTCCTGACACTTAAATCTCTACTCGATGTAACAAATTCCTCTTCTTCAGAAACGCTTTCCTTGCCATTGCCAGTCTACATTTTATATCCTCTCTACTTCGACCATCATCAGTTATTTTGCTCCCCAAATAGCAAAACTCCTTTGTGTTATCTTTCCATATTTTGTTACCAGTGGGTGGGTGTCTATGGATTTTGTGTCTATGCACTGCGTATTTTCATATGAGATTTGTAGTCCTGTTTTGGCTAATATTTCGTGTAGTGTTCCTAGAGCCTCCTTGGCTTCTTTTCTGTTATACGTTATGACGGCTGTATGATCGGCAAGGCATTTTATGTTGACGATTCTATACTCGTGTGTCCCCACCTTTACCCCATTGGCTTCTTTGTCCTACATCCTGATTATTTTCTCCAGAGCCAAGTTAAATAGAATGACTATGGAAATGAGCGTTTGGCGTCATTGGCCGGGAGGCCCCTTACGGGTGAGGTCCGGCCGCCTTTTTGCAGGTCTTATTACATTCGACGCCACATTGGGCGACCTGCGCCCCGGATGGTGATGAAATAATGATGAAGACAGCACAACACCCAGTTTCTGAGCTGAGAAAATCCCCGACCCAGCGGGAAATCGAACCCGGGCCCGTAGGATGGCAATCCGTCATGCTGACCACTCAGCTGTCGGAGCGGACAATAGAGGGGGTGACAAGCCAACTCCTTTCCTCACCCTTGTCTTGATTTCGAATGGTTCCGGAATCTCTCCCACAAACTTCACTTTTGGATATTGTATTTGTTAATGTTTCATGGATTAGCTTTCTAGTTTGCTATCGAACTTCATTTCTTCCAGTGTGTTGAAGGGTGTTTCTCTATCTATGGAGTCGTAGGCTTTCTTGAAATAGACGAATGTTATTGTGGCGTTCTTGGCCTTTCTTGTTGTTAATATTGTTCTCAGGCATTAGACCTATTCACTACATGATCCTTAGTATCCTACTATGTACCCATTTGAGGCTCTACCCGATTGAACAGGACTGTTGACGTAATTCTGAATGTCACAGGCAGTGGTGAAATTCCTCTGTAGTTATTAGGATCTGTTTTGTCTCCTTCCTTGTCGAGTGGGTGTATTATCGCTGACTTCCGTTCTTCTGGTATCTTTTCTGTTTCCCATACGTTTTTGATGATTCTGTGAATTTTGGCTGTGGTGTGGTCGTGGTTCAGACTTCTTCAATGTGTCCATTTTCTCTAGGTGCTTCTATTATTTTCACGATCTCCTCATCTGTTAACGGTTTGAAATTTCCTAGAGCGTTGTTGGGGAATTTCCAAGTTTGTAGTTTCTTGTGTAGTTTCTGGAACTGCGTAGACACGATTTTGAGGTCGAAATCCCTGCAAACGTTTCCTAGGTTCTTTCCATTCTTGTTTCTCCACTTCTCGAACTGTTCGGTCTGCGTCGGTTTATCACAGTTTAGTAGTGTGTGAAAGTATTGCTCTAGTATTTCACAGTTCTTTTTCGGGTTTGTTTCCAGTGTTCCGTCTTGTCTTTTGAAGCATTAGGTCGGTGGTTGGTATCCTGTCATATGTTTCCTTAGTATTCTTTAAAAGTTTTGTAATTTTATGTTGTTTTTGTTGAAGTCCTCTTCTATCTGTTTCAATCTGTTGTATTCCTAACCTCTTTTTCCTCTACGGATTATTTTCGAAGTGGTCTTCGGTATCCTGTTGAAATCTTCCCATTTCTCGAATGTTCTTTGACTGTTAAATTTTTATATTTTGACTAAAGTTCAGTCTTGATCACACTATTTATGTTTCAATGACATAGGTAACCGGTTTCGGTTATTTTTACACAACCATCATCAGACCCATGGCTCCCTTAGGATGGTATGCGGAGCTCTCCTCAGCTGCTACGAAGTCCGGCTTGCATTCTGTCGTCTATGGCTATGTGCCATGTCGAGTTGCACCATCTGTGTTCCCTTTTTCTCAGTGGCTGCCATACTTTTGTGAGTTACTTGTTTCTGACAGCTCTCTCCAGTCTTTACTGTCGGTTTTCTTAAATTTTTTCTGTCATTTCTTTCTTATTTAATTGTAGGGACTGTGGGTCGGTTCGGAAATTTTGGTTCGTCCTCTTGATTTGCCTGTTGGGCACAAATTTCGCTTTAATTTGGAGCAGATGGTGGACGGATTCAAATAAATCCTTTCGTTGTTCTTACATTCATAGATTCTATGGTGTTTTTCAGGGATGTCACAACGTGGGCTATCTGAAATTTTCTTAGGGCATCGTTGTGGGTTTCCAAGTTCGTAGTTTCTCGAGTGATTTCTGGGACTGCGTACACATGAATTTAAGGTCGAAATCCCTGCAAAAGTTTATCAGAGTCTCTCCCTTCTTGTTTGTCCGCTTGTAACCCGTGTGTTCTGTTGCGTCTTTTAATTTCCTTTCCCCGCCTGACTGTGCATTAAAATCTCCTTGTAAAACTTTCACGTGCTTGGAGGGAGTTTTGTTGGTGATTTATTCCAGATCTTTCCAGAAATGTTCTATCATCTGTGGGTTTTTCTTGTTATAGCTTTTTGTGGGAGCAGGTGCACTGATTAGTGTATAGGCTTTGTTTCCACATCGTATCGCGACTGTTTTCTGATTTGGAAGCGAAATTTACTACAGAGTCCAGTATCGATATGTGTGCTAGAATTACTGTTCTGAAGATTTTTAGATTTCTTCCTGGAATAGTTCCAGCTAGTTTCCCCATGTATATTCTGTAGGTTTCCAAGTCAAAGTGATTCTCATCTGAGACTGATGTTTTCTGTATTGCCAGAATTTTGATATTGAATTTATCCTTGGTGTTTGTCAGGTTTCCCAATTTACATGGTTTCAATAGTGTTCACATCTACGTCCACATAGATACTCCGCAAGCCACCGTAAGGTGCGTGAGGGAGGGTACCCTGTACCACTACTTGTCATTTCCCCTCCTGTTTCACTCACAAATAGAGCGACGGTAAAACGACTGCCTGTACGTCCCCCGTATGAGCCCTGATTTCTCGTATCTTATCTTCGTGGTCCTTGAGATGTATGTTAGCGGCTGTAGAATCGTTTGGGAGTCAGCTTCAAATGTTGATTCTCTAAATTTTCTCAGCAGTGTTTTTCGGAAAGAGCGTCGACTTCCCTCCAGGGATTCCCATTTGAGTTCCCGGAGCATACCCGTAACACTTAGGTTTTGTTCGAATCTACCGGGAACAAATCCAGCAGCCCTCGTCTGAACTGCTTCGATATCTTCCTTCAATCCGACCTGGTACGGATCCCAAACACCCGAGCAATACTCAAAAGTAGGTCGCACCAGCGTCCTATTGGCGGTCTCCGTTAAAGGTGAACCACTCTTTCCTAAAATTCTCTCAACAAACCGAAGTCGACCATTTGCCTTCCCCCGTCACAGTTTTCACCTGCTTGTTCCACCTTACATCGCATTGCAATGTTAGGTCCAGATATTTAAACGACACTAGCAATACTGTATCCGAAAATTACAGGTTTGTTCTTCCTACTCATGCGCATTAAATCCTTCCCTTGTAAAACATTTTCTTAGTTTTGAGAGATTTGAGAAGCTCCTATTCTTCTCTTCATGACATGCCTGATCCTCCGGAATCCGATGATCAGGTTAACTACCCAGTCTTACTGACTGTGGCCCAGGGTAGCGGATCCTTTCCTATTGTTCTGTCACGATTATTGTTTTGTGTTGAGATTCTGATGGTGAAATCCCAAAGGATCTTACGTAATTTCGGCTGGAGTTTCAAGTTCCAGAAGATTGAATCACAACTGAGCTCACAGAGCCAACAGAAGCTGACCAGGGTACTGGAGGCTGCCACACAGACGTGTCTGGGTTTCGGAACTCGCTGATAATTTGGGACATTTTGAGCTGTTGCAACTTCTCCCAACGTGCGCGATCTACAACAGTTCAGTGCTGCGGTGACCAGTCGTTCAGCGCACAGTGAACAGGTGTACGTTTTTGTTCTGTGCTACGAATATGTAGCGTATGTGAAGATAAATACGTACTTTCACGCGACGTATCTCCCGTGGGTCAGTACTGCGAGAAACGTACTCGCCTCCACTCCCAGCGGCGACTACGGTGCTCCTCCTTCCGCACCGCACGCTCCCCGCTGCTCAGGAAACGAGAAATAGGGAACAGATTTTATCTATCAGATTAAAACTGTGTGCCGGACCGAGACTCGAATTCGGGACCTTTACCTTTCGCGGACAAGTGCTCTACCAACTGAGCTACCCAAGCACGACTCATGCCCCGTCCTCACAGCTTTAAATCCGCCAGTACCTCGTCTCCTACCTTCCAAACTTCACAGAAGCTCCCCTGCGAACCTTGCAGAACTAGCACTCCTGGAAGAAAGGATATTGCGGAGACATGGCTTAGCCACAGCCTGGGGGTTGTTTCTGGAATGAAATTTTCACACTACAGCGCTGATATGAAACTTCCTGGCAGATTAAAACTGTGTGCCGGACCGAGACTCGAACTCGGGACCTTGTCTTTCGCGGGCACTTGCCCGCGAGCACTTGTCCGCGAAAGGCGAAGATCCCGAGTTTGAGTCTCGGTCCGGCACACGGTTTTAATCTGCCAGGAAGTTTCATATCAGCGCACACTCCGCTGTAGAGCGAAAATTTCATTCTGGATTTTACCTATATACCCTGTGAGTGATTTCGGTTGACATAATTAATATAACACAAAATGTATTACACTGTAAACATGTCACTTCTGATTCACTGACCGGTGCCCCATACTTGGCTCTAATTTAAAGACTTATTCACGTCAAAAAGACTTATGGGTACGTGTAATTCTTGAAAAGACATCATAGAAGAATAACATGCTTGAAAATGCGTGGAGGTGGAGTAGGCAGTGGGGGGGCCCTTGAAATTTTCGCATGGGGCGGCAAACTCCCTGGAGCCGCCCCTTAAAACTCATAACGATTATTAATAACCATCATGGCTCAAGCCAACATCTCCAATCGACTACAACATATGAGCGGATGTAGCGTCTGGTAATTCATTGTGCCATGGTGGTTAACAGTTGGCATGAGTTGTCACCCACCTGATTGCAATGTCATATCAACCCGATGGCTCAAACTGCTTGCGTAATAAAAACTGAGTAATACAGCTGTGAGCAACCGTGATTTTTCAACAATTTTTAAAAGCTGCAAATGATCGCCTCCTCAAAGTAATATTACGTTAGACTTTCTTGCTTGAGGAGTACGTACTAATCCACCTCCTTTTGCCCATCCCCATAAATGACAAGGTTTTTTTCCATTCATGGCCCCGTGTTCTGTTAACTGTTCCTGTCTTTTATCTTTGTGCAGCTGGCGCTAGCGCAATACGTTCGTTAGTGCAGTCGGCAGTAAATCATGCTAGACGTCAGCGTACTCAGTGCTGAAACAGCTCGTTACTGTGAATCCCTAAATGTAAACCCGTGTGCGGAAGGTAATCCGTATCAAAACTTACGCGTGTTTTCCGTCGCGCACGCTCGCGCGCGACACACACACACACACACACACACACACACACACACACCTTTGTTCCCGGCCGCGTTGCGCACACGCTAGACTAGAGACACGCTAGGCATGATTTACTGTCGGTCGGCCTTCGCCGCGTCTTGCGGACGCGCTCGCACAATTTATTACGCCACTCTGTTCCCGACGCCAGCCGCTAGATCTTCCTCTGTTTGCTGATGAACTGCTGCAGTTGGCCACCGCGCGCGGTGATTCCCCGCAACCCGTCCCCTCCGCAGTCCTGCCAACGTTTGCAGAGCTCGCTTTCTGGCATCAACGCCAGTGTCTGCTGACATGCTGTTGTTGGAGCTCTGCCACCCAACTCCCTTCTTTCATTTCTCCACTGCTCTTAGACGCTATGCATAATTTATCTCTCCGCCTTTGTTGCTTCCTTCCGACACAAGCTCTTACTATTTCCGACGCTGCAAAGAGCGACAATTCTAGCAGACTGCTCCCCCTCCCTTTCCAACACTCACATTCTGTCCCCGATCGCCTTTTATTTTCTCTCGAGAACCGTAGAACTATTCGCGGCGGATGTAGCGTGTTTCGTGATATTCGCTCTGTTTCCTTTCGACGACCTGGATACAGTTTTATGTCACTGTAAACATTTCCAGGGAGCGCCGTCCGTATACTTGACCCGGGATTTTGGTAAACGTTACGGTATCTTGTCTGATAACTTAGAACTTGGCACAGATACACCGCTGTAGCGCCGAGTATAAATGCAAATACTCCAACTACGACGCTACAAATAGAATGGAATGCTTTCATTTCTGTGTGCTCTGCGGAGAGTCATTTTATTCGGTACGTAATCTCAAAAAATCTGTATTTTCACTCACTTCCTCTCGCTTCTCACCTCTCGTGTTTGGTGACTTGCAGGTGCGTCTGGCATCTTGCGTGGTGCATACGCTACCACAGAACAGAAGTATACTGTAGCAGAGTATATAACAAAACTTACCTATCATGCATGTAGTAATAAACTTGAAGGATGTTATGAGAATTTAAAAAACTTAGTGTGTACAAATAACTAGAGTTTTGTAATCCTTGCAATATTAAAAGTACACTCACAAATGTTCGTAATTTTTAAGTGTAAACTCAGCTCGTGGTCTTGCGGTAGCGTTCTCGCTCTCGCGCACGGGGTCCCGGCGGGGTCAGGGATTTTTCCTGCCTCGAGATGACTGGGTGTTGTTGTGTCGTCTTCATCATAATCATCATCATCATCATTCATCCCCGTTACGGTCGGAGGAAGGAAATTGCAAAACAACTCCACTAGCACCTTGCCAAGTACAGCGGTGCGGGTCTCCCGCATCGTCCCCTACGCTCCTCGGAGTATTGGCCATAACATGATCATCATCTGTAAGAACCATCTATTGGTTGTAACACACTGTACATGCTTTTTCTTTGCCACACTGGCACCCAATTGCACCACATACCTCGTATGAGATGGATCCTCAGTGTATGGAACATGTCACGCTAACGTAAATAGATGTAAAAATGGGCATTTTACTGAATATTGTGATTTTTAAGAATTAACAATCATCTGTAAGCGCTACGTATACGGACACCGCCATTCGCATAAGGTGCTTTTTAACTGTAAATGTTTTATTTCTGATAAACCTTTGTTGTTGTTGTTGTTGTTGTTGTTGTGGTCTTCAGTCCTGAGACTGGTTTGATGCAGCTCTCCATGCTACTCTATCCTCTGCAAGGTTTTTCATCTCCCAGTACCTACTGTAACCTACATCCTTCTGAATCTGCTTAGTGTATTCATCTCTTGGTCTCCCTCTACGATTTTTACCCTCCACGCTGCCCTCCAATACTAAATTGGTGATCCCTTGATGCCTCAGAACATGTCCTACCAACCGATCCCTTCTTCTGGTCAAGTTGTGCCACAAACTTCTCTTCTCCCCAATCCTATTCAATACTTCCTCATTAGTTATGTGATCTACCCATCTAATCTTCAGCATTCTTCTGTAGCACCACATTTCGAAAGCTTCTATTCTCTTCTTGTCCAAACTATTTATCGTCCATGTTTCACTTCCATACATGGCTACACTCCATACGAATACTTTCAGAAATGACTTCCTGACACTTAAATCAATACTGGATGTTAACAAATTTCTCTTCTTCAGAAACGCTTTCCTTGCCATTGCCAGCCTACATTTTATATCCTCTCTACTTCGACCATCATCAGTTATTTTGCTCCCCAAATAGCAAAACTCCTTTACTACTTTAAGTGCCTCATTTCCTAATCTAATTCCCTCAGCATCACCCGACTTAATTAGACTACATTCATTATCCTTGTTTTGCTTTTGTTGATGTTCATCTTATATCCTCCTTTCAAGACAATGTCCATTCCATTCAACTGCTCTTCCAAGTCCTTTGCTGTCTCTGACAGAATTACAATGTCATCGGCGAACCTCAAAGTTTTTATTTCTTCTCCATGAATTTTAATACCTACTCGGAATTTTTTTTGTTTCCTTTACAGCTCGCTCAATATACAGATTGAACAACATTGGGGAGAGGCTACAACCCTGCCTTACTCCCTTCCCAACCACTGCTTCCCTTTCATGTCCCTCGACTCTTATAACTGTCATCTGGTTTCTGTACAAATTGTAAATAGCCTTTCGCTCTCTGTATTTTACCTTTGTATGAAATGTTATATTTTATCCACCATAATGACAACATGGTATGAGGCTCTAACTCACTATGAACACGTTTAGTTACAAAACTTTTTGGAAACTATGGAAATGCGCTGTTTCCATTTCCGTTTTTTGTGATATCGAACAAAAAAATTCTTTTCTCAAATATTACGTCATAAATCATGATAGGAGATACAGTCCATGTATATGCATTATGTCACAGGCCGGAAGATAACAGTTATATGTGTCGAAACTACTTATAAAATAAAAGCCATCTTGGTCATTAAAGGTTTTTTAAAAAAACCAGGTTCACCCCAAATTTCGAGCAAATGAGAGGATAATAACCAACCAGCATCTCTTGGTTTTCGATTGATTGAGCTTTAACCCTTTGTTCTGTTCTCATTTGGATAATAATGCATGCAAGTGAGCAGTGACACTTCTGTAGTTGTCATTAGATCAGTTAATACAGGGTGGACACTAGTTAATACAGGGTGAACATTAATAAAACCGGCGACCTGCACGGACGAATTCCTGACAGGAAATGAAGGAAAAAAGGTCCTATGAACATGTGCCCGGAAATGCATCGTTGCACGTTACAGGGACCTGATGAATTGCAGTTTCTCTGACCACGCACAGTGTGTTCCTTGTGCATTGCAGGTGATGGGGGTAGTAACAGTTGTCATGCGGGATACATATAGTCGCATTTCGGCTTACACCTTGTTGATGCGCCACTTGCCCGGAGCTTGTAAGTTACTAGGGTTCGTCTCAATAACCTGCATAACCCGGTCTTCCAAATCTGGATGCCGCGCGGGGTAGCCGCGTCGTCGAAGGCGCCTTGCCCGGTTCGCGCATCTCCTCCCTGTCGGATGTTCGAGTCCTTCCACGGGGATGAGTGTGTGTTTTGTCCTTAGCGGAAGTTAGTTCAGGTTAGATTAAGTAGTGTGTAAGCTTAGGGACCGATGACCTCAGCGGCTTTGTCCCATAGTACCTTACCACAAATATCCAAATTTTCATGGAGCAGTTGAAACTTATTACCACAGATTATTGTCAAAATAATGACAACAATTAAAGTAAGAAATAAATCAGTACAGAGATGAACAGGCTTGAAAAGATGTCCATAGTACATCTTTATCAACAGAAGTGACTTGCCAGATACGGAATCCAGGAATAGTTAACTTTGCACTGCATGTAACAGTGAAAAACCAAAATGTCAGGGTTAGTCATGCCTGTCTACACTTAGCAAGTCACCTTATGATGTGTAACGGGCGTAGCCTCGTACACTATCGGCCATTAAAATTGCTACACCACGAAGATGACGTGCTACAGACGTGAAATTTAACCGACAGCAAGAACATGCTGTGATTTGCAAATGATTAGCTTTTCAGCGCATTCACACAATGTTGGCGCCGGTGGCGACACCTATAACGTGCTGACATGAGGAAAGTTTCCAACCGATTTCTCATGGTGAAACGTTGTTGTGATGCCTCGTGTAAGGAGGAGAAATGCGTACCATCACGTTTCCGACTTTGATAAAGGCCGGATTGTAGCCTATCGCGATTGCGGTTTATTGTATCGCGACATTGCTGCTCGCGTTGCTCGAGATCCAATGACTTAGCAGAATATGGAATCGGTGGGTTCAGGAGGGTAATACAAAACGCCATTCTGGATCCCAACAGCCTCGTATCTCTAGCAATCGAGATGACAGACAGCTTATCCGCATGGCTATAACGGATCGTGCAGCCACGTCTTGATCCCTGAGTCAACAGATGAGGACGTTTGCAAGACAACAACCATCTGCACGAACAGTTCGACGACGTTTGCAGCAGCATGGACTACCCCTGGCGCTGCATCACAGACAGGAGCGCCGGCGATGGTGTACTCAACGACGAACCTGGGTGCACGAATGGCAAAACGTCATTTTGTCGGATAAATCCAGGTTCTGTTTACAGCATCATGATGGTCGCATCCGTGTTTGACGACGTCGCGGTGAACGCACATTGGAAGCGTGTATTCGTCATCGCCATACTGGCGTATCACCCGGCGTAATGGTATGGGGTGCGATTGGTTACACGTCTGCGTCACCTCTTGTTCGCATTGACTGCACTTTGAACAGTGGACGTTACATTTCAGATGTGTTACGACCCGTGGCTCTACCCTTCATTCGATCCCTGCGAAACCCTACATTTCAGCAGGATAATGCACGACCGCATGTTGCAGGTCCTGTACGGGCCTTTCAGGATACAGGATATGTTCGACTGCTGCCCTGCCCAGCACATTCTCCAGATCTCTCACCAATTGAAAACGTCTGATCAATGGTGGCCGAGCAACTGGCTCGTCACAATAAGCCAGTCACTACTCTTGATGAACTGTGGTATCGTGTTGAAGCTGCATGGGTAGCTGTACCTGTACACGCCATCCAAGCTCTGTTTGACTCAATACCCAGGCGTATCAAGGCCGTTATTACGGCCAGAGGTGGTTGTTCTGGGTACTGATTTCTCAGGATCTATGCAGCCAAATTGCGCGGAAATGTAATCACATGTCAGTTCTAGTATAATATATTTGTCCAATGAATACCAGTTTATCATCTGCATTTCTTCTTGGTGTAGCAATTTTAATGGCCAATAGTCTATATCAGTATAATTTCCCCCTCTGATCTGGTTCTCTTGTCACTTCCGTGTTCCATACGCAAATGAATGAAGTGCCGGTTGAACCACTGCTGGTCAGTTTCTGTATCAACTTCAGTTTCACTGATTGCCCCGTTATAGTCATTTCGCGTCATATACACTCCTGGAAATGGAAAAAAGAACACATTGACACCGGTGTGTCAGACCCACCATACTTGCTCCGGACACTGTGAGAGGGCTGTACAAGCAATGATCACAAGCACGGCACAGCGGACACACCAGGAACCGCGGTGTTGGCCGTCGAATGGCGCTAGCTGCGCAGCATTTGTGCACCGCCGCCGTCAGTGTCAGCCAGTTTGCCGTGGCATACGGAGCTCCATCGCAGTCTTTAACACTGGTAGCATGCCGCGACAGCGTGGACGTGAACCGTATGTGCAGTTGACGGACTTTGAGCGAGGGCGTATAGTGGGCATGCGGGAGGCCGGGTGGACGTACCGCCGAATTGCTCAACACGTGGGGCATGAGGTCTCCACAGTACATCGATGTTGTCGCCAGTGGTCGGCGGAAGGTGCACGTGCCCGTCGACCTGGGACCGGACCGCAGCGACGCACGCATGCACGCCAAGACCGTAGGATCCTACGCAGTGCCGTAGGGGACCGCACCGCCACTTCCCAGCAAATTAGGGACACTGTTGCTCCTGGGGTATCGGCGAGGACCATTCGCAACCGTCTCCATGAAGCTGGGCTACGGTCCCGCACACCGTTAGGCCCTCTTCCGCTCACGCCCCAACATCGTGCAGCCCGCCTCCAGTGGTGTAGCGACAGGCGTGAATGGAGGGACGAATGGAGACGTGTCGTCTTCAGCGATGAGAGTCGCTTCTGCCTTGGTGCCAATGATGGTCGTATGCGTGTTTGGCGCCGTGCAGGTGAGCGCCACAATCAGGACTGCATACGACCGAGGCACACAGGGCCAACACCCGGCATCATGGTGTGGGGAGCGATCTCCTACACTGGCCGTACACCACTGGTGATCGTCGAGGGGACACTGAATAGTGCACGGTACATCCAAACCGTCATCGAACCCATCGTTCTACCATTCCTAGACCGGCAAGGGAACTTGCTGTTCCAACAGGACAATGCACGTCCGCATGTATGCCGTGCCACCCAACGTGCTCTAGAAGGTGTAAGTCAACTACCCTGGCCAGCAAGATCTCCGGATCTGTCCCCCATTGAGCATGTTTGGGACTGGATGAAGCGTCGTCTCACGCGGTCTGCACGTCCAGCACGAACGCTGGTCCAACTGAGGCGCCAGGTGGAAATGGCATGGCAAGCCGTTCCACAGGACTACATCCAGCATCTCTACGATCGTCTCCATGGGAGAATAGCAGCCTGCATTGCTGCGAAAGGTGGATATACACTGTACTAGTGCCGACATTGTGCATGCTCTGTTGCCTGTGTCTATGTGCCTGTGGTTCTGTCAGTGTGATCATGTGATGTATCTGACCCCAGGAATGTGTCAATAAAGTTTCCCCTTCCTGGGACAATGAATTCACGGTGTTCTTATTTCAATTTCCAGGAGTGTATATGTGAGAAGAAGTAATACGTTGCTTATCTGTTTGCTGAGCGAACGTCCACGAACTTTCAACAGTCAGTGTCTCCGTGATGCACAACGCCTCTCTTGCGGTGTCTGCTACTGTAGTTGGCAGAGCATCTCTGTGACGCTGTCGCGCTTGCTAAACGATCTGGTGACATAGCGTGTTGTATCTTATACGTCTTCTGCGATAATTCAACGTGGTGGGGTTTCGAGACTAATGAGAATCGGTCTAACGAGGGTTCTGTAACGTACCTGTTGCCGATTAATTCCGTTACCCTAGCATTCCGCGTGTGGTGTTCCCCAAGGTTCCATACTAGGTCCATACTGTTTCTTGTGTATATTAATGACCTGTCATCTGTTAAATTACCAGATGCCAAGTTTGTCTTATTTGCAGGTGATACAAACATTGCAATAAATAGTAAATCAGATATAAATTTAGAAAGAACAGCTAGTCAAATTTTTACTAACATTAATAAGTGGTTCATAGCCAATTCACTGTCATTAAACTTTGAAAAGACCCACTATATGCAGTTCAGAACTTTCAAGAGATTTCTTTCTGGTGTGTTTGCAATGCGAATGATGTCAGACATAGGAGATATAAATATAAAAAAATCTGGCATATTTTGCTTCTTTTCACTCCATTATGTCATATGGTATTATATTTTGGGGTAACTCCGCAAACAGAGAAAAAATTTTTAGAGTTCAGAAGTGTATAGTAAGAGTGATGAGTGGTGTAAATCCAGGAACATCATGTCGACCATATTAACCACAATTTCTCAGTTCATTTATTCCTTAATGAGGTTTGTTGTAAATAATACATCTCTTTTTCCAACTAACTGCTTCGTATGCAGTATCAATACTAAGAATAAGAACAATATACATAAAGATTTAAAATCACTTACTCTTGCCCAGAAAGGACTCCAGTATTCAGCAACACATATTTTCAATAAGTTACCAGCAACCATTAAGAGTTTAATTTCAGACAAGGCACAATTTAAACATAATTTAGAAAATTTTTTGGTGGTCAACACCTTCTATTCCATCCATGAGTTTCTCAACAAGTGCAGTAGACCATTTTAATGAAAATTTATTATACTTCAATTTTTGACAATACTTCGTTGTAACAGCCAAGTAACTACTAACTGTGTGAATGATGGATGTATGGAAAGCAGATGTAAGTCTTAAGTCTGTAAATAGTGGAAGTTTAATTTAAAATCTTGTACATAATCTAACTGTTCTTAACTGACGTTCACTGAAATGAATAATTTAATTCTTGACAATATTTGGTTGTAATAGCCAAGAAACTAGCAAATGTCTGAATGATGGATTTAATGAAAGCATATGTAAGTATTAAACCTGTAAATATTATAAGTTTAAATTTAATTCATGTTCATAATTTTACCGTTTATTGACTGAGGATCATTATAATTAGTGAAACCCAAGTTTTTCTAATTACATTTTTATAACGTGTCTATCTAACATGTTCCACACCCAGGAGGATTTCCTCTTTTTGGGTTTATGGAATGAATAATTAATCTAATCTGATCAAATGTAAGTGAATTTTAGCCTGGTATCTGCTTTTCCTACTTCTAGCTTTACATAATCTTCCACTGAACGTCGCATCGGACTCATACTGCTAGATATTTTACGGCTGTACTGTTTAACTCGCGATTATTTGGGAGAAAATTCGAAGACGATAAATACCGTAACAACATACAAAGCATACAAATTTGTGACAAGACATACCGTGAATTAATCGTAGACTTATACGGAATCCGCGGCTGCAGTTGTGCTTTTGTGAGTATGCTTTTGTAAGTACAGACGTCTTTCCCTGTCAGAAAACCGTCCATCTCTTTCTTCATCCGTGGTGGACACCAGGAGTCCGACGAGACATTAACTCATCGAAATGCAATAGGAACTGGAAGGATCCATCACCTGATGAATATTTCTGCATGAATAGCAACTTGGCGCTCAATGAATAAATCATTGATATTTTAAGTGGGGTTATTCGAAAAAAAAAAAAAATTATCTGAAATACCTGCGCTGGCGAAACATGGCCCGCAGCAGCCACGGTACCGCTTGGTAGACGCTGATACTGCGCTCATATACACGGCTAATTAGTCTTCTCTCTGAAACAAAAACAGAACGACGATTGCAGAAAGCTAAGAGTTTGCAGGTCGCGTACATTTTCATTCGTACATAAAATGTAGCCTTTAGTCCACACTGTTCAATCTATACATCGAAGAAGCAATGTCTGAAATAAAGTAAATGTTCAAGAGTGGAATTAAAATTCAAGGTGAAAGGATATCAGTGATAAGATTGGTTGATGAAACTGCTATCCTCGGTGAAAGTGAAGAAGAATTACAGGATCTGCTGAACGGAATGCACAGTCTAATGAGTACAGAATATGGGTTCAGAGTAAATCGAAAAAAGACAAAAGTAGTGCGAAGTAGTAGAAATAAGAACATCGAGAAACTTAACATCAGGATTGATGGTCGCGAAGTAGATGATGTTAAGGAATCTACTACCTAGGCAGTAAAATAACCCGTGATGGACAGCGAATGGAGGACATCAAAAGCAGACTAGCACTGGCAAAAAGGGCATTCCTGGCCAAGAGAAGTCTATTAGTCTCAAACGTACGCCTTAATTTGTGGAAGAAATTTCTGAGAATGTATTGTATGGTACCGACATATGGGAAAAGCGGAAGAGAAGAGAATCGAAGCATTTGCGATGTGATGTCACAGAAGAATGTTGAAAATTAGGTGCACTGACAACGTAAGGAATGAGGAAGTTCTCTGGAAAATCAGCGAGGAAAGGAGTATATGGAAAACACTGACAAGAAGAAGGGACATGATGGTAGGACATTGTTAAGACATCAGGCAAGGCAATAACTTCCTTGGTGCTAGAGGGAGTTGTAGAGGGTATAAACTATAAAGAAAGACGGAGATTGAGTTCCATCAATCAAGTGATTGAGGATGTAGGTCGCAAGTGCTACTCTGAGATGAAGAGGTTGGTAAAGCAGAGAAATTCGTGTCGCGCCGCATCAAACCAGTCAGAGGACTGATGACATGACTTAAAGCTTTTTACAGCAGGATATGTACATTACTTTTGTTTGCGTTAGTATGTCATGGAATTATGGAAAAATATTATCAATACTTCCTTTGATAACAAGTAAACAGGATATTGTGGATACGCATTATAGCTTCGGATAATACGAGTAGTGAACGAGACCGTATCGTGGACTGTTATCGGCATGGCATTTACCGAGTTCTGTAGATAATATTCGGTTGTTTTTAGACCTGTTTTCTCGCCAACGGATTTGCTGTAATAGTAATAATAATAATAATAATAATAGTAATAGTAGAACTACACTTCTGGAAATTGAAATAAGAACACCGTGAATTCATTGTCCCAGGAAGGGGAAGCTTTATTGACACATTCCTGGGGTCAGATACATCACATGATCACACTGACAGAACCACAGGCACATAGACACAGGCAACAGAGCATGCACAATGTCGGCACTAGTACAGTGTATATCCACCTTTCGCAGCAATGCAGGCTGCTATTCTCCCATGGAGACGATCGTAGAGATGCTGGATGTAGTCCTGTGGAACGGCTTGCCATGCCATTTCCACCTGGCGCCTCAGTTGGACCAGCGTTCGTGCTGGACGTGCAGACCGCGTGAGACGACGCTTCATCCAGTCCCAAACATGCTCAATGGGGGACAGATCCGGAGATCTTGCTGGCCAGGGTAGTTGACTTACACCTTCTAGAGCACGTTGGGTGGCACGGGATACATGCGGACGTGCAGTGTCCTGTTGGAACAGCAAGTTCCCTTGCCGGTCTAGGAATGGTAGAACGATGGGTTCGATGACGGTTTGGATGTACCGTGCACTATTCAGTGTCCCCTCGACGATCACCAGTGGTGTACGGCCAGTGTAGGAGATCGCTCCCCACACCATGATGCCGGGTGTTGGCCCTGTGTGCCTCGGTCGTATGCAGTCCTGATTGTGGCGCTCACCTGCACGGCGCCAAACACGCATACGACCATCATTGGCACCAAGGCAGAAGCGACTCTCATCGCTGAAGACGACACGTTTCCATTCGTCCCTCCATTCACGCCTGTCGCGACACCACTGGAGGCGGGCTGCACGATGTTGGGGCGTGAGCGGAAGAGGGCCTAACGGTGTGCGGGACCGTAGTCCAGCTTCATGGAGACGGTTGCGAATGATCCTCGCCGATACCCCAGGAGCAACAGTGTCCCTAATTTGCTGGGAAGTGGCGGTGCGGTCCCCTACGGCACTGCGTAGGATCCTACGGTCTTGGCGTGCATCCGTGCGTCGCTGCGGTCCGGTCCCAGGTCGACGGGCACGTGCACCTTCCGCCGACCACTGGCGACAACATCGATGTACTGTGGAGACCTCACGCCCCACGTGTTGAGCAATTCGGCGGTACGTCCACCCGGCCTCCCGCATGCCCACTATACGCCCTCGCTCAAAGTCCGTCAACTGCACATACGGTTCACGTCCACGCTGTCGCGGCATGCTACCAGTGTTAAAGACTGCGATGGAGCTCTGTATGCCACGGCAAACTGGCTGACACTGACGGCGGCGGTGCACAAATGCTGCGCAGCTAGCGCCATTCGACGGCCAACACCGCGGTTCCTGGTGTGTCCGCTGTGCCGTGCGTGTGATCATTGCTTGTACAGCCCTCTCGCAGTGTCCTGAGCAAGTATGGTGGGTCTGACACACCGGTGTCAATGTGTTCTTTTTTCCATTTCCAGGAGTGTAGAAGGGTGGTGGCGTGTAGGGCGAAGAGGGGCAGGTTTGTAACTTCCGAAGTAGAGAGCGCAGCGCAGTGTTGTCATTCGTTCGTAGCATTGTATTACATCGAGTGGCTGGAAGTCCGGTGACATGCTGGTAACAGTAATGAGCGCGCGGAGATATATTAAAGGAGGAGTAACCTATGTGGAAGGTGAAGCGTTTTACAGTGGTGTGACATTCTAAACTTAACGTCTTTGAACAACGTTCCCGTTACTTCTCAGTTGCTGAAATTGTTGAAGATGTTGTCGTGGACCAGTTGAAGGTGACACTGAGACCGTTAGCGCTGTGCGTTTCAGTCCATTTGTCGGCTCTTGTAATTTCTGTGAGTGCTGTGAGACTCTCAGAGGGTAGTGCTCACCGCTGCCAGATTTGGAACTTTTTTGCTCTTGTCAAGCCCGTTAACGATAGACAAGTGACACTCATCAGAGAGATTTGATTCGAAATCGCCGATTTCCTGCTCCTTCGCCGACAGTGTTACAGTTGCGTAGAACATAGAGATAAATTTAAGTAAATGTAATGCAATACGCGTTAAGAGGCGAGTAGAACCGATATGGTCTCGCTACATGATCGGCAATCAGTCACTGGAATCATTCACAAATTTCCAGTATCAAGAAGTTTCTGTCCAGAGATACTTTTTTTTTTCATTTTTCCCCTTTATTGTTATTTCATCCCCTTCGCCCTATATGGAAGGAGGGTGGTCTAACAGCGAATACAATTCGCCGCTCTTGAGCTATACGATAGTAAAAATTTTAAAACTTCTCATAAAATTGGACATGGCGATTGACAAAAGTGAATGCTTGAGTCAATAAAAGGACAGATCGTCGGTTTCATAAGCTAAAATATAAATGATTGATTCGTAGAATAATGAAACATATTTATTTATTTATTTATTTAACCTGGCAAGATTAGGGCCATCAGGCCCTCTCTTACATCTAACCAGGCATTCTACTTATTTAACATTCATATGTTTTAGTAGGCATGTTAAACTACATCTACTACAAAAAGTGAAATAAACAATTTGAAAGGTACACCTGGAAAAATACATACATATAGAGTTTATATTCTTAGGTCACAAGTACTGTTATAATTAGACATTATTGAAGATACAGATTTTAGATAGGAGTGCCGGCAGCAGGGAGTATGAGGGAGACTCATGGTGAAGGGAGGGGAAGAATAGAGACATGATGAAACATAATTAAGGAAATATAAAGGAAAAGAAGATTGCGTGGCTAATAGAGAAAGATGAAGAGGAAGGCATCTCAGGAGCAAGATAGGAGACGCTAGCTTTGCTATTTGACAGATGAGGGGATTGTCCTTGTACATTAATTTTGTGGAGAACTTTGTGAGGATGATAGTAGGAAATGCTTCAACTTCTTCTTGAAAGCAGCAGGAGATCGAATTTTGCGCAAGGTAAGGGGCAGTTTGTTCCAGAGGCGGACAGCGGCAACTGAGAAGGAGTTTGCAAAAGTTTTTGTTTTGTGAGTGGGCAAATATAAATGTAAAATGAATATTTCACGCAGTGTAAGAGACAGATGTGCAAGTTATTAGGTAAGAAGCCGATTTCTTCACTGATTAAAATAGTTACATACATCGGTGAAGTGATGAGTTGTTGTAGGCTGCCAGGAATGGGGTTTTATGAGAACGTAGCAATCAGGGTGGTGCGTAAGAGTGTGTTGTGTGTGGGAGGATGTTTGGAGGAGGGATCAGCGAGAGTGAAGATTGATGCGATTGCGAACCAAAGACTTAGGGTATGGGTGGAGTGGAGTGGAGCACTGGCAAGGGCAGAAGGGGTGGATTCTGATAGATCTGGTAGGACAGGTATATGTCAGGGCGGATTTCATGGTAATTGTAAGGGGAAAGGATGAAAGTTTCTTTAAGAGAGGGTGTGGATAGTGTGGAGGTGTAATGTTGTGGGGCTGTGGTGGTAGAGACGCGGCCGAGTGTGAGGATCAGTGGGCAGGGGAGAAACTAGCGGGTGCGTAGTGTCGAGTTTGCGGGTAACATAGGATACTCGGAAGTGTTCAAGATGGAAGATTGGGACAGGGAATTGTGTAAGTTGGTAGAGAATTCTGGTGGAGGATGACAATTGGATCCGAAAGGCTTGGCGGAATGCATGGCATTCGAGGATCTATGGTGCGTGGTAAAAGGAGGGACGAGTGGAGGTCCATGCCACATTTTCATAGCAGAGGATGGGTCGGATCAGAGATTTACAGGTGTGGAGCATCATGCAGTCTCCCTGTTCAGCCGGTAGTTTTAGTAATTTTAGTCTATTTTGTGGTTTCTGTTGAATGGTTGATAGATGTGGTTTCCATGGTAGTTGGCGACCAAGTGTTAGTACGAGGTATTTTAGTGTGTTCGCCGAATAGGATGGTCGCAAATGTGTGAGGTATGCGTATTATTTTGGTCACTCTGTAAGTTCTGTTTCTTACGTAAATACCGATATGCGCAGCTCACACAGAACAAAATCATGTAGCTGATTAATCTTTGACTATTGCTACAAAATATTTTTGTTGCTACACTGCTTTTGCTTGAAAGCGCTAGCAAAGTTACACGCGTTAAAAGTTGACTAGTTTGGGGTAGCCGACGTATTTTGAAGAATGGCAAGGAAATTTTCTTTACAAGTGTGATATGAGATTGGTGGAAGTGGAGTTAGGATATTTTTTTATGCAAATATGGAGAGAGAAGTTAAGACGACCATTTGTGAGTTTTTGTACAACTTTGATAGATTTAGATAGGCACGCAAGGGAGTAGCATTGTTTTGTGTTATTGAGATTGCAGTAACGAACCTCAGACAGTAGGGTTGGTACATGGATTGCTTTGATAGGAAGATGAGATTCCCCTTGCTTAAAGTTATTTCTTAAAGTCACGTTATCTAAATAGTATCGCCAACATTCAGTTGATTTTTTAAAGCATTACTTTTTAGTATAGAGTTTCATTTGAATTTTATCAGAAGTCATTTATTAGCAGTTAAAATGCTCACCCTTCATGTACGTACGCACACTGAACTTTGTGGCGCGGTATTTTCAGTCGTAGTTTTTAATGTTGCTTTGCTGCTGCACGTTGTGCGCTGTTTTCAAGAAACCTGCTAAAATGTTTGTCAAGACGCGAGGTAAGGGGGCACAATTACTCTACAAGTTCGATTACGTATTTATTTCAAAATTCAGGTTACATTCAGGGTAGAATGTGTTTTTATAGATCAGTTAGCTTCGTTTTGTAGACAGTGTTGAACAAATCATACTAAGTCTTTCTGTAATTGGCTGTAGTCAAAGTTTTGGGTCAAACACGAGTTTAATTTATGAGTCATTCAGAGAGAATCAAACAGGGGTTAAGTTACAGATGGTAAGATAGATGTTGTGGGAGCGGAAGTTGTGGGTGGTTCGGGCTACAATATAGTCACGAATACGAAGCTCGAAGTTGTCCAGCATCTTCTTACACTCACATAACAAAGATTCTTGTTCTATGAGTTCAGACTGAGAGGTGGAGAGATGCGGCTTGGAGCTGGAAGCGAGAGAGTTGGTGCAGTTTTTATATAGCCTTTGGTCGTACGTGTTGCTGTACTGGCTTTGGCGTTCAGTTTGCTGGTGTGGTTGTTGTTTGGCGACACCGGAGCACAACATTCTCCTGCAGTTCAGAATATTCCCGTGCGCCTCCGTAGTTGAGTGGTCAGCGCGGCTGATTGCCCAGCGGAGGACCTGGGTTCGATTCCCTGTACTGCCAGGGATTTTTCCTTGGTCTGAGGACTGGTACGGGGTGCACTGAGCCTCGGGAGGCCAACTGAGGAACTTCTTGTCAGATTAGTAGCGGTTCCAAGATCAAAAAACCCTACAACGACCTGGAGAGCAGTGTGCTGACTACATTCCCCTCCACATTGCATCCGATGACGCCATTGGTAGAAAATGTCACGGCCTTCTACGGCCTTATAGACTATTCCCAATGCAGAGCAGCTGAGCGTTCTGCATGCGATCCCAAAGTTACGCTATACAGTTTTTGGAGGTGATTGTTCACAGCGTGAACTTTGACTGTAGTATCATTAGTCAAGTGTGATGGATGAGTCAAAGATCTATCGAGCGTCACATCAAACTTGGTCCATTTGGAAGATCGGTAAGTATTTTTCCTTATTGTGTAAAGGAGATACTGGACATAATAGCCACATTGCAAAAGGAAATAAAGACATGCACTGACAGAGAATGACAAAAAATCTGACGTAGGGCACATATAGAGAGAAGAACCTACCAGTTCCTCACAAACAGACAAGGAAGTTTGGTTTAGTTTAGTTTTATTTGTCATGTTCTGTAGATTATTTTCCCGATATGACGTGGAACAAATCAGATTACAAGGTATATATACACACATGAATAGTCCTAATATTAATATTACTGAAATTTTTAGTTCTACACATGCAACTACATTTAGAGGTGCAATATTTTTTTTTTACCATTTCTGAAACCGAAATGGAGTAGAAACAGATAGTGAATGGAGTAGAAGGAGTTGTCCAAAAGAAATGATTTTAAGCTAGATTTAAAACTTGATCTGCTACCTGCCAGGCACTTTATGTTGTTGGGAAAATGATCAAAGATTTTTGTTGCTGAATAATGTACTCCTTTTTGAGCAACTGACGGCTTCAATAACGGATAGGAAAGGTCATTTTTCCCTCTAGTGTTGTACGTATGAACATCACTCTTCTTCCCGAACTGAGACGGATTATTTGTAACGAATTTCATTGGCCAATATATGTACTCTGATGGCGCAGTTAAAGTACCTAACTGCTTGGATAAGTGCGTACATGACGTCCTTGTGTGTACACCACTAATTATTCTCACTGCTCTCTTTTGTGCAATCAGTACTTTATATCTGAGTGGTGAGTTATCCCAGAAAACTATTCCATAAGACATAACTGAATGGAAATATGCAAAGTACGTTAGGAGACTGATTTGTTTATTACCAAGACTAGCGATTATACGAAGAGCGAAAGAAGCTGAACTTAGTTGTTTGAGAAGCTCAGTAATACGTATGGTTCTTCAAGTTCAAGTTGTCATCAATGTGAATACCCAAAAATTTGGAGAAATCTACCCTGTTAACTGAGCACTGTTCATATGCTACATCAATTGCCGGTATGACCCTATTCGGTGTACAGAGCTGGATATAATGAGTTTTTTCAAAACTAAGGGAGAGTCCACTTAATAATTCTTTGAAAGACATCCTTAACAGTATCTTCAACTGCTTTCTCTAGAACATCATTTATTATAACACTCGTTTCATTTGCAAAAAGTACTAGTTCCGTTTGCTGAACGTTAAGTGAGAGGTCATTCATATGAATAAGGAACAGCAGAGGACCTAAAATTGAACCCTGTGGGACTCCCTTTGTCATAACTCCCCATTCACTAGAATTTACCACCCTCCCAATATTATTTGTGCTATTCAGCACAACTTTTTGCTTTCTGCTCATTAAGTATGATTCAAACCATCTGTGTGTATAGGCTTCAATTCCATAAAACCTGAGCTTTTCTAAGAGTGTGACATGATCCACACATTCAAATGCCTTGGAGATATCGCAAAAAATACCAACTGGTGATAATTTGTTATTTAGGGCTTGTACTATTTGATGGGTAAATGTGTAGATAGCAGTCTCAGTTGAATAACCCTTCCGCAATCCGAACTGTGACAAGATAGAGAGATCAAGAGTGTCGTACTTCTCCCCAGGCAAGGGAGCAATAGCGCTACGTCTCGAGGTACGATCCAGTTAATTAATGAATGTACACCAATGCAATATACGCACTTGTAAATGTGCAGCAGTTCACATGCCGCAGCATATCATGTGGGAATGAGCTGTCTTACAGAACAGGAAGGGAGCTCTTTTTCGATGCACCACACCAGAGCGTAATTAGCGTCCGCAACTCGTGGTCTATTGGTTATCGCCGCCGCCACTAGATCGCGAGATCCTGATTTCGGTACCTGCCCTGGTTGGAGATTTTCTTCACTTGAGGATTGGGTGCTTGTGTTATCCTACTCTTTTCATCTCATCTTCATCACAAAATCTCCTAAGCGGCGTCAGATGAAACAGACTTAGATCAGGCGGCCGAACAACATAGACTGTGTGTCCAGACAAATAGTGCCATACAGTCATTTCATTTATCATAAAAATGAATTTGGAAATGTGGCACAAGCTCAGCTTGCTTAAAGCCAAAATATCAGCTCTTGGGCCGAGAGATAACCATGGAGAGGCATACATAATGACAACGAGAAGCGCCACGGCAGGTCATTCTACTTTAACGACTTTCCGAAAGCAGCTTTGCTTCGAGCAGCGCAAGTGGACGAGCTCTTGGGACGAGAGGGCAATCAGCGAATGGACGGCCGTGCCCGTTCCACCGACTTATATACACTACTGGCCATTAAAATTGCTACACCAAGAAGATATGCACATGATAAACGGGTATTCATTGGACAAATATATTATACTAGAACTGACATGTAATTACATTTTCACGCAATTTGGGTGCATAAATCCTGAGAAATCAGTATCCAGAACAACCACCTCAGGCCGTAATAACGGCCTTGATACGCCGGGGCATTGTGTCAAACAGAGCTTGGATGGCGTGTACAAGTATCTTTAACAAGATACCACAGTTCATCAAGAGTAGTGACTGGCGTATTGTGACGAGCCAGTTTCTCGGCCACCATTGACGAGACGTTTTCAATTGGTGAGAGATCTGAAGAATGTGCTGGCCAGGGCAGCAGTCGAACATTTGCTGTATCCAGAAAGGCTCGTACAGGACCTGCAACATGCGGTCGTGCATTATCCTGCTGAAATGTAGGGTTACACTTCCAATGTGCGTTCACTGCGATGTCGCCAAACACGGATACGACCATCATGATGCTGTAAACAGAACCGGGATTCTACCGAAAAAATGACGTTTTGCCATTCGTGCACCCGGGTTCGTCGTTGAGTATACCATCGTAGGCGCTCCTGTCTGTGATGCAGCGTCAAGGGTAACCGCAGCCTTGGTCTCCGAGCTGATAGTCAATGCTGCTGCAAACGTTGTCGAACTGTTCGTGAAGATGGTCGTTGTCTTGATAACGTCCCCATCTTTTGACTTAGGGATCGAGACGTGGCTGCACGATCCGTTACAGCCATGCGGATAAGATGCCTGTCATCTCGATGCTAGTAATACGAGGCCGTTGGGATCCAACACGGCGTACCGTATTACCCCCCTGAACCCACCGATATTCTGCTAACAGTCATTGGATCTCGACCAACGCAAGTAGCAATGTCGCGATACGATAAATCGCAATCGCGATAGGCTACAATCCGACTTTTATCAAAGTCGGAAACGTGATGGTGCAAATTTCTCCTCCTTACACGAGGCATCACAACAACGTTTCACCAGGCAACGTCGGTCAACTGCTGTTTCTGTATTAGAAATTGGTTGGAAACTTTCCTCATGTCAGCACGTTGTAGGTGTCGCCACCGGCGCCAACCTTGTGTGAATGCTCTGAAAAGCTTATCATTTACATATCACAGCATCTTCTTCCTGTCGGTTAAATTTAACGTCTGTAGCACGTCATCTTCGTGGTGTAGCAATTTTAATGGCCAGTAGTGTGCCATCGTGTGCTTGTGGGATTCCACCAACGACTATCCATCAATTGTCAGCCGCGCTGGCGCAGGAATGTAACGCCCTACCAGAAGAACTTCTTAGCAGCCTTGTGCCAATCATGGAAGTACGTTGCAGAGCATACAAGGTGACAATTATTGAACTACATGAAAAAACGTAAATTAGTTACAAATTACGGCGTTCACACACTTTATTCGACATGCAAACAAAAATGGTTCAAATGGTTCTGAGCACTATGGGACTCAACTTCTGGGGTCATCAGTCCCCTAGAACTTAGAACTACTCACACACATCCATGCCCGAGGCAGGATTCGAACCTGCGACCGTAGCAGTCACGCGGTTCCAGACTGTAGCGCCTAGAACCGCTCGGCCACTCCGGCCGGCCGACATATAAACATTACTGCAGGTATTAAAATTTAGGGTATGACATGTTCGATGTGCCTGTTATCTTTGGCGATGATATGGAGCAGACGAAAAGTGAAATTCTGCATGAACCGCTGAAGTGTAGGAATATCGATGCTGAGGGGTACCTCCTAAATGGCTTTTTTCAGTTGAGCAATGGTTCTGGGGTTATTGCTGTACCCCACAAAAAGGAGTCGCATGTGTGCAGATTCGGAAGATATGCTGCCAATCTAGGCCCATGCCAGTGGCCTCTGGGTACCCGAGAGCCAGAACGCGGTCCCCAAAGTGCTCCTCAGGGTCATCGAACAATCTTCTGCATCGATGGGGTCGAGCTTCGTCTTGCATGAACCACATCTTGTAGAAATCAGGGTCACTTTGCATAATGTGGATGATATCATCTTCCAAAACCTTCACGTACCGTTCGACAGTCGCTGTACCATCAAGGAATTTCGCACCGACCATTCCGTGACAGGACGTTGCACACCACAAAGTCACCCGTCGAGGGCAAAGAGACCTCTCTATCGCGAAATGCGGATTTCAGTCCCCCAAATGCGCCAGTTTTGCTTACTGACGAACCCATCCAAATGAAAGTGGGCTTCGTCGCTACACCAAACCATATCCACATACTAATTCCCGTGATGCCCCGCTGCCAACTTTGCAGTTTGAACGTCCTAACGCAAACTATTGAGGAGGTATGAAGATTTTATTTCATATGGTTCAATAATTATAGCCCTGTACATGTCCGTCCGAGGTGATGACACACTTTATTAAGAACTATGTCTCGTCGTTTGTAATGCCCAGGGAACCACCATGAATAGCAGTGACATCAGCGTAATTATTGTCTTTGAATGAAAGTGTCATTTCTGTTCGTCTCGTTGCGTATTTCTTACAGTTACATTCCATATTACATTGTCGCAGATCTTTCTGCATATAGTCCAAGTTTTGTGAGCTGTGATACTTGGCAGTGACTCATCATGTAAAAGTTGGTTTCGCTCTTAAGTTTTGCACGGCTGTGTATATACTAACATATTTCCTTAAACACCATAATGCTGTGTTTTACAGAGAAACACATACTTGCCTGTTCTCGGAAACAACAAAATTTCAAACAAAGGAGTCATTGTTTATGATAAAGATGTCCGAAACCAGATCTGAAATGGAATACATGACTCAGATACCATCTCTTGGTGACATCAGAAGCTAACTATGTGCCACTCGTAAGTGAAACGAGTGTTGCTACTGAAGGTGAATAGTCTGCTCGATAGGAAGAAAAATTACGAAGTCGAGAATCAGTGGCGTGAGCTGCAGTACTGCAAATCAAACTATACATGTGGATTTATCTACAGTTTTGGGAGAACACTTAGAAGCTCATACAGAATACATTCCACGCGTATGGTGACACTGGGTACTGCGTAACGCGCGCCGTGGTCGCAGCAGGTTCATGTGGCAGCCGCTTTCCCCAGCCTGCGCGCACACACACACACACACACACACACACACACACACACACACACACACATACACATACACTTGTGCGATAAGATACTGCACTAGGGGCCCCGACACCCAACAGCACGCCCACCGCACAACAGGGCACAGCTGCACCAGAAGGGACGGTTTCAGACTTGTCCTCACTAGTTGCTTTTCACGTAAAATTTTCGGTTGTTATACAAGGGTTGGAACTTAAACAGCAGCAACTATTTATAGTCTGTCTGTAAACTCAAGAGCGAGCGGCGCTTTTGGTGAGGGAAGTGGCCTTTCCCGGAAGAACCCTGCCATAGGCCTACACGGGCACCCAAAATCAGATGCCTCTTATCTGTCTAGCGGCGTAGATCGGCGTGCTGCCAGTGTCAGTTAACTTTGTATGCTCACTGATATACTTATGTATCCAGAAGTGATGGATAATCGCCCATCATTGCAAGAAAATGTGCAGAATACGAAGAAGAGGAGGTATTTGCGGAGTAACGAGTGTTCGATCGTCTCTAATGTTATTACAACGTGTGTTAAAGGGGCGACACAAGAAGAACTGTTGGCTAATATTACCAGTCCAAATCAAACGGCTGCAATTTTATGCAAGGGTCAGCCTCGCATCAATAGGACCCATGAGGAAGGAACGCGAAAATAGGTTGCGTCGATTACTGGAATCGTCACGAAAGAAAACTAATAGTTATGGGAGGAAATCCATCGTTTTAGACAGTTTCACAATCACGTAAAACCTTTTATGCTTGTGGAACAGCAACATTTGAATGTCTTCTGACACTAAATCTCTATCTCGGTTACTATTCACCTGATCGTAAGACATTTTCCTTAAAACATGTGCGCATTAGCTGCTCTAAACACTACTGAAATTTCCTTCGAAACATGTACACCGATTCTGGACTTCTAAGAAAGAGGTTTGACATACGAGGTGCGCTCACACATTCATTTTTATTTTTTGGTAAGAACTTTGTTAATCTACAGCAATGTTGTCCTCTTCAAAATATTCCCCATTACATACTATACACTTATGTCAGTGCTGTTTCCAATTCCCGAAACACTTTAGGAACTGTTTCCTCGGGATAGTTTATAGGTCTCTAACTGTGCATTTTTAATCTCATCCACGCTTGTAAAATCGCTGTCCTTTAAGGCCTACTTTGAAATGTTTATACCACTTCTATGCCCTTGGTTTACTCATAACAGACTCACCAAAAGTAATATTTAACATTTCTAAAAATTTTATACACTTGATTCCATTCTTACAAAAAAATTTAATACAGATTCTCTAATCTGTTTTTTACACTCCATAGAATCGTTGATGCTACCAAAACACATGTGGCCTTTTTGACAGATGAGAAAAGAATAAATACCCTATATGCATAACATTGTACACATACTTTTCAGACATGTTTACGAAAACCGTGACAAAAAGTAGTGCAAATCGGACTAATAAAAACAACAAAATTGTAAATTCCTGGTACTTTTTAAACAATCTTCGTGTTGGGAGAAGTGTTAAGTTTCAGTGTAGCCCTTCAAAGAAAACTATATTTTAGTAGAAACACAAAGTAAGAACAAGCCTTAAATTATACATATTGCTTGCATTATATGGGGTTCGTTTTACGAATAACAATAGAGGAACATAGATTCACATGAACATGCATTCGGTTCTATGTTTGTAGTAGAGTTCTCACTTCCGTTCTTATGTTAATATTATTTACTCAATAATGTTGTGTTTCGGAAGAAGCTATCGTCTTTTGTATTCCTTATGGTCTTAACGCATTTGTTTAAAAATAAACGCAACCGGGACGTATCCGTACACGGCGTCTTCACAGATTTAAAGCGCGCGCCGTGGCAGGGCCGCTACTATGTTGTGAAACTGCCTGTAGAAGCGCCTTGTGACTTTTTTTGTGGTTTTAGGGCGCACAACTACAGTGGTCATTAGCGCCCGCGCCTTGTGACGTAGCTGGGTAGGCAGAGTGGGGACTCGCTCGCTCGCTCTTCAGTTTACCGACAGACTATACAGGGCTATTACAAATGATTGAAGCGATTTCATAAATTCACTGTAGCTCCACTCATTGACATATGGTCACGACACACTACAGATACGTAGAAAAACTCATAAAGTTTTGTTCGGCTGAAGCCACACTTCATGTTTCTGCGCTCGAGAGGGCAGTGAGACAAAATGGCGACAGGAGCCGAGAAAGCGTATGTCGTGCTTGAAATGCACTCACATCAGTCAGTCATAACAGTGCAACGACACTTCAGGACGAAGTTCAACAAAGATCCACCAACTGCTAACTCCATTCGGCGATGGTATGCACAGTTTAAAGCTTCTGGATGCCTCTGTAAGGGGAAATCAACGGGTCGGCCTGCAGTGAGCGAAGAAACGGTTGAACGCGTGCGGGAAAATTTCACGCGTAGCCCGCGGAAGTCGACGAATAAAGCAAGCAGGGAGCTAAGCGTACCACAGCCGACGGTTTGGAAAATCTTACGGAAAAGGCTAAAGCAGAAGCCTTACCGTTTACAATTGCTACAAGCCCTGACACCCGATGACAAAGTCAAACGCTTTGAATTTTCGGTGCGGTTGCAACAGCTCATGGAAGAGGATGCGTTCAGTGCGAAACTTGTTTTCAGTGATGAAGCAACATTTTTTTCTTAATGGTGAAGTGAACAGACACAATGTGTGAATCTGGGAGGTAGAGAATCCTCACGCATTCGTGCAGCAAATTCGCAATTCACCAAAAGTTAACGTGTTTTGTGCAATCTCACGGTTTAAAGTTTACGGCCCCTTTTTCTTCTGCGAAAAAAACGTTACAGGACACGTGTATCTGGACATGCTGGAAAATTGGCTCATGCCACATCTGGAGACCGACAGCGCCGACTTCATGTTTCAACAGGATGGTGCTCCACCGCCATCATGATGTTCGGCATTTCTTAAACAGGAGATTGGAAAACCGATGGATCGGTCGTGGTGGAGATCATTATCAGAAATTCATGTCATGGCCTCCACGCTCTCCCAACTTAACCCCATGCGATTTCTTTCTGTGGGGTTACGTGAAAGATTCAGTGTTTAAACCTCCTCTACCAAGAAACGTACCAGAACTGCGAGCTCGCATCAACGATGCTTTCGAACTCATTGATGGGGACATGCTGCGCCGAGTGTGGGAGGAACTTGATTATCGGCTTGACGTCTGCCGAATCACTAAAGGGGCACATATCGAATATTTGTGAATGCCTAAAAAAACTTTTTGAGTTTTTGTATGCGTGTGCAAAGCATTGTGAAAATATCTCAAATAATAAAGTTACTGTAGAGCTGTGAAATCGCTTCAATCATTTGTTATAACCCTGTATTCACAACTGATACAAAAGAGTTACATGTTTGCACCTGTTACTGTCCCTCAAAGTAGTCACCAACGTTGTGTAGAACCCGTTGCCAGCGACGTGGGAGGCGTAGTATACTGTTAGCAGAGCCTGTTCTGTTGATGGTGCGAATGGAGCGGTCTAAATTTGCGGTGATTCTCGTGTACGACTGTGATGGTATTACTGTTCGTTTTTGGAGCGTCACCTGCGACCAGCTTTGCGAAAGAAGCGGCGACACTTTCTGCGCAACCCACCCATCATTTTGCACGACAATGCGCGGGCGCATACAGCGCAAGCTGTGGCTGCTCTGTTCGGTCGATGGGACTGGGAAGTATTGTACCATCCACCATACACTCCGGACTTGAGTCCTTGTGACTTTGATTTGATTCCGAAGATGAAGGAATCACTTCGTGGCATTCCCTTCAGAACTGTTCCAGAGATTCGACATTAAGTAGACCGTTCCGTTGGCACCATCAACAGAATAGGATCTGCTAACGGTATACTACGCCTTCCACATCGCTGGCAACGGGTTCTACACAACGCTGGTGACTACTTTGAAGAACAGTAACAGGTGAAAACAAGTAACTCTTTTGCATCAGTCGTGAATAAATAGTTGCCCCCATTTAAGTTCCAACCCTCGTACATTTCTGGTGATTTTAGAAACATTCCTCCAGTAATGCGCTATGATTACGGTATTGTTTACTTTTAAAAATTCCTCCTACATACCGAGTGGTTACAAATGAAATGCAACTACTCATACAAGCCCAGTGTAAATATCGTATGGCAGCAACGAGGTAGATGTTCTAATGTGGAAACGATTAACACTGGAAAAAATCAGTTCTAATTTTGGCGACAAGGCACAAATCTGGCTCTGAGAGTGCAGGAAAGACATATAGAAATGTCCCTATATGTAACGAATTAGGAACGGGACGTGGTCAGATAACGTCAAGCGAGAAAGGCATAATGTTGATTTCATTATTAATCGCCGTTTACACCATGTGTTCTATATGAACACCACAGACGTTGACGAAATGCTGCATCCATAAAACGACGTGATCAGCAGTTATTCGCAGCAGTTCCTGTGGAATATGAACGACATGTTCCTGGTAAACCCCTGAGCTAAAAGTCGCGTGGATTCAGAGCAGGTGAACCTGCAGGCCAAACATTTGCGTATAACACGTCCGTGGACGATTGCATTAAGCAGATCTTTCACTAGGCGAGAGACATGAGGTGTTGCCCCATCCTACACGAAAACAGTGTTTTCCACACAGTTCAGCTCTTCCAGAGCAGCAATCAAATGCTGAACAAGGAGTTCTCGATAACGCGCAGACTTCACAGTAAACCTGACAGGGCCCTCTGAGTTTATTCTCCTCAAAGAAGAACGGACGGAGAATAAAAGTCCTTGTGAACCCACACGACACTGTAACATACGGCGACTGCAGTGGCTTTTGGTGCACAACACGCTGTTAACGGTACCCCAAATTTGGCAGTCTGCGTATTTGTGCACCCTGTAGTATCAAATGTACCTCGTCACTCTGTAGAGTGCCAGCAGCCGAAGATCAAATTCAGAACTTCGCTGCTGACCATGAGGTTTCAGTTGCTGCACCGTCTGGATCGTGTACGGGTGCCAGAGTAAAATAGACTTCAAAACCCTCCGATTTGTTTACCGGCGGATGTACAGTTCTCGTGACATTGCAAGAGCACTAGCACTACCAACAACACGTGATGCATGGCCAGTTACAGCAACAGCCACCTCGTCAGTGACTTCCACCGGGATAGCCATCATCTCCCAGGCCACCCGTATTTACGAATTTCATTATCATATTCTTTACACCATTTAATGACATCTGGCCTCTCCTCTGACCTTCCAGTTGGTGATATTCTATCAGTGGTGCACCGTAATTGCAGCCGTTTCCGTAAAACAATTTCAACAACAGCACCTTCCTACCATAAGTTAATTACAGCCCATACACACTACTGGCCATCAAAATTTCTACAACAAGAAGAAATGCAGATGATAACGGGTATTCATTGGACAAATATATTATACTAGAACTGACATGTCATTACATTTTCACGCAAAATGGGTGCATACATCCTGAGAAATCAGAACCCGGAATAAACCACCTCTGGCCGTAATAACGCCCTGGGCACTGAGTCAAACACAGCTTGGATGGCGTGTACAGGTACAGCTGCCCATGCAGCTTCAACACGATACCACAGTTCATCAAGAGTAGTGACTGGCGTATTGTGATGAGCCAGTTGCTCGGCCACCATTGACCAGACGTTTTCAATTGGTGAGAGAACTGGAGAATGTGCTGGCCAGGGCAGCAGTTGAACATTTTCTGTATCCAGAAAGGCCCGTACAGGACCTGCAACATGCGATCGTGCATTATCCTGCTGAAATGTAGGGTTTCGCAGGGATCGAATGAAGGGTAGAGCAAGGGATCGTATCATATCTGAAATGTAACGTCAATGCGAACGAGAGGTGACCGAGACGTGTAACCAATGGTACCCCATAACATCAAACCGGGTGATACGCCAGTATGGCGATGACGAATACACGCTTGCAATGTGCGTTCACCGCGATATCGCCAAACACTGATGCGACCATCATGATGCTGTAAACAGAACCTTGATTCATCCGAAAAAATGACGTTGTGCCATTCGTGTACCGAGATTCGTCGTTGAGTGCACCATCGCAGGCGCTCCTGTCTGTGATGCAGCGTCAAGGGTAACCGCAGCCATGGTCTCCGTGCTGATAGTCCATACTGCTGCCAACGTCTTCGAACTGTACGTGCAGATGGTTATTGTCTTGCAAACGTCCCCATTTGTTGACTCAGGGATCGAGACGTGGCTGCACGAGCCGTTACAGCCTGCGGATAAGATGCCTGTCATCTCGACTGCTAGTGATACGAGGCCGTTGGGATCCAGCACGGCGTTCCGTATTAACCTCCTGAATCCACCGATTCCATATTCTGCTGACAGTCATTGGATCTCGACCAACGCGAGCAGAAATGTCGCGATACGATAGACCGCAATCGCGATAGGCTACAATCCGACTTCTCAAAGTCGGAAACGTGATGGTATGCTTTTCTCCTACTTACACGAGGCATCACAACAACGTTTCACCAGGCAACGCCGGTCAGCTGCTGTTTGTGTATGAGAAATCGGTTGGAAACTTTCCTCATATCAGCACGTTGTAGGTGTCGCCACCGGCGCCAACCTTGTGTGAATGCTCTGGAAAGTTAATCATTTGCATATCACGGCATCTTCTTCCTGTCGGTTAAATTTCACGTCTGTAGCACGTCATCTTCGTGTTATAGCAATTTTAATGGCCAGTAGTGTATTTCGCGAAAATTTGATGACGGTGAAATTAGAGGTCTTCGAGGTTACATGAATGCTTAACGAACAATCGACGATGGTTTCCCCCCGCGCACCTTTAAGGGGTGAGAGGAGTGGGGGGGGGGGGGGGCGCAAGTCACAGTGCAGTTGTAAACGAAGTATACACCGCCCCATACACCGAAGGTTGCTTGCGCAGTTTACATGCAAAGATGAACTAAGGGGAGGGCGGATGTTTAAAGTATGGCAGGATGGGAGGAAGGTACTAACAAATTTAAGTTCTGTGTTTGGGCATGAGGCGTTTTCGAATTGTTCAGCTTGCACGAAACTTACCTATAAAACGAAGGATTACAGCGAAGACCTAAACCCAGAAATCAATCTCCCGAAATTGTTTCACTGAGGAGAACACATCACAGTTTCTCCTTTCAATCATGGAGAGAACGGCGGAATGACAAATGACGACGTAAGTGGTTGCGGAATATAAAATAAATGTTGATCACTGGAAGATGGGCGGTAATAGGGCATACAAAAGGAATTGCAAACTTAATACAGAATGTTTGCAAAAGAGAGAAAAGTTTCCTCCAACTGAAACACTGTTGCAAATTTCTCTCTTTCAGAAGAAAGGGAGCAGATAAGACATAATTAACTATTCACGCCGACCGATATGGCCGAGCGGTTCTAGGCGCCTCAGTCCGGAACCGCGCTGCTGTTACGGTCGCAGGTTCTAATCCTGCCTCGGTCATGGATGTGTGTGATGTCCTTAGGTTAGTTAGGTTTAAGTAGTTCTAAGTTCTAGGGGACTGATGACCTCAGATGTTAAGTCCCATAGTGCTTAGAGCCATTTCAGCAATTTTTTGAAACTATTCACCTGGAAACAAGGTTGCGCACAGTTCAAGGTATTAACTGAACTTATTATTAAACACACAGAAACAATTTTAATCAGCCAAAGGAGCAAGCTGGTTTCAGAAGCGAACAAAGCACAATGCACCTATTGTAGAAAAGAGCTAACAGTATGAATTGTCTGGCGCTCATAGATTTTAAGAAATCTCTCACCTGCAACATAAACTTTATTGGCTACTCTTGGGACACGCGGAATTGATCCAACCTGTGTGAGTATGCTGAAGAATGTACACGTCACTGTTACAGGTTCCATGAAGCTAATTCGCTATGGTGATGAATTTAAAATTGAGAGAGGACTCGTATTATCACAACTAATATCCTAGGGAAGTGTTAAGATTCCTTAAACGAGTAAAGCTGAGGAGGAATACGTGTCGGTTAAACACATATGGACCATCTGGTATCTGATGATGATATATCATTTGTTCCTAATGTAAATACTACCAGAAATATAAGAACGTAAAGGAGAACTTTGAAGATCGACCTAAAGATGTTGACTATGCTACAAATATAGCACCATTCTTATCCGTCATCTGTCAGAGATCATTGGAACGGCGGAAAGTTCCACGGGACTGGAAGAAGGCTCAGATCATAGTAATTTATAAAAAGGGTAGAAAATCGGATGCACATAATTATCGGCCAATTTCACTGACATCGATTTGTTGTAGAATCATGGAACATATTTTGTGTTCACACATAATGACCTTTCAAGACTCTGAGAAGCTCACCTGCAGAAACCAGCATCGTTTTAGGAAACAGCGGTCATGCGAGACACAGCTGGACCTCGTTGTGCATGATATACAAAAGGATTTAGATACCGGCTCCCAGGTTGATGCCATATTTCTCGACTTTCGAAAGGCGTTCGACTCACTACCACACTGTCGCTTGCTACAGAAAGTGCGCCCTTACGGTCTATCCAGGGACATATGCGGTTGGATAGAAAGTTTTCTAATAGACAGGGAGACAGGGAGCAGTATGTTGTTCTGAACGGGGTAACTTCAACAGAAAGAAGACTAACTTCAGGTGTGGCCCAGGGCAGCGTAATAGGTCCTCTGCATTTTACGATTTACATAAACGATCTGGTTGATGGTATTGACAGCAGCCTTAGACTGTTTGCCGATGATGCTGTGGTCTACAAGAGAGTAGTATCACACGAAAGTTGTGAACAAATCAATGAGGATTTGCAGAAAATAAATGCGTGGTGTAATGACTGGCAGTTATCTCTCAATATTAGTAAAGGTAACCTACTGCGTATAACAAGGCGAAAATCCCCATTAATGTATGAGTACAAAATAAATGATCAGTCTTTGGAAGCGGTAAAATCAGTCAAGTATCTGGGTGCGACTATTCGAAATGATCTCAAATTGAATGATCAGATTACACAAGTAACGGGTAAGGCGAACTCTAGATTGCGGTTTATTGGTAGAATCCTGAAGCGATGCAGTCCTTCAACAAGGGAAATAGCTTACAATACGTTAGTTCGTCCAGTCTTGGAGTACTGTTCGTCTGTATGGAACCCTTACCATTTGGGTCTGATTCAAGAAATTGAGAAGGTCCAAAGAAAAGCGGCAAGATTCGTGACTGGTACATTTAGCCATCGCGAGAGCGTTATAAATCTCATAGAAAGTTTGAAGTGGGACACACTTGCAGATAGACGACGCGCTAAACAGAAGGGGCTGCTCACTAAATTCCGAAATCCAATCTTCACCGAGGATGCAGAGCATATATTATTACCACCAACTTTCAAATCGATCGTCATTCAAAGATAAGGGAAATAAGAGCTCTTACTGAGGCGTTCAGACAGTCGTTTTTCCCTCGTGCGATCCGAGAGTGGATCAGAGGGTTGGGGGGGAAATGACTTTGGCGCGAATTGTGCGCTCCGCCACACACCGCTTGGTGGCTAGCGGAGTATATATGTAGATCAGTTAAAATATGACTATTATAACATGTAACAAACTTACAGAATTGAAAATAATATAAATTAACAACGAAAACATGAAATAAATATACGATCGTTTGAATTTGGGGCAGACGACGACAAAAACTGGATGCAAAGCAAAAGAAATGTCCAGGATGTTTTTTTCGTAGAGGTGATAGGGTTTTCAAAGCGAAAGTTTCGGATATGTGTAGAAAATGGATTGGAGAACACAGAAATGGACCTCGGAAAGACTCTAATGGAAGAATTAATTATGACCATAATCAAAAATGGCGTAGATGTGTGCGGGACATTTAGCCAGAAGTTCTTTACTGCATTCGGAGAGATAAGAGAGCGCCGAGACGAAACCCGAATTAAGCGCAGGTGGATGACGTCAGAAGATGTGCTGTGACAGCATAGATGAGTTAAGCTAGAGAGCGTATTGCACGGAGAAGGCATAGTGATGGTCTTCAGGCAGTATATGATACTGATGGCGATGATTATGCGTTGATGAAGACGATGACGATCACTCTTTAGAATACTGACAACTGAACCGGATGAAAAACCTATAATATTCTATATTACGCGAATGAACTTAACCTGCGCCTAGTAGCAGATTATCATAAGGCGCTTTAGCAGCGAAGAGAGTGGTGAAAGGAGCAGGACATTAACATTTCCAAGAAGTTTCATTGGATAGGCGCACATAACAATGGAACTGACATCAGTCTACCTTAGAGGTACAGAACGGTTTTGTACCCATGCATTGTGACTTGTACGAAGGATTAAATTCTGCTCCGTAGGAATCAATATGGATTCCGCGAACAGCGATCCTGTGAAACTCAGTCCGCTCTTGTCATTACTGAGACCCAGAGACTAAAGCATAACGCTGGCAGGGTTGATGCCGGAAGACATCCGGTTGATCTCCACACCGAATAAAATACTAACTCAACAGAAGTAGCCTCGTCCTGTCATTATTAGCAGGGAAAAAGCTTCAGGTGTGAAACTAATTTCTGGCGTAACCCCGAAGAACTGTTACGGTTACGACGGAAATTAATGATTTGATGGGTAACTTCGGAAATTTCCTGAGATTGTTGCTGGATGATATTGTTACGTACAGGCAAATCGTAAAGCCATTAATGTGCCGTATAAATAGACGTAAAGGCGCATTGTTGTTCGTATTACCAGAGAGAGTAATGATCATTAAATGCAGATGAGTATGTGTCCATAACAACGTAACGTTAAAGAGCTACTTAAAACCAGTTGCGATAAAGACAGATTCAAGACTGTCATTCATTTCAAATGTGCTAAGTAAATGAAATACTGCCAAGGAAGATGTAGCTTGGTCAATGTACGGCCAAACAATTCTTGCGTTTTGAGCGCCACTCGCAAATCCTGAATCATTAATAGAAGGATTGAAAAGATAGAGAAGATCCAAAGAAGAGGGTCGCATAGACTTGAGAGAACGTCGGTTGTCCTCTTAGAAATCGAGTTACAGATGTACCGTAGATATGCCGCAACTAAGGCAGTTAGATCTGCTATCATTTATTCAAATGAGAACACATTGTTTTCCTAACTGTAACATATAAAATGCCGTACGTAAACCATTATCAAAACTTATTATCACCCTACAATGCATGAATGAGCAATGTCTCGATTTTTGTAGTGAGCAGGGCGGCACAGAAATTAAAAGATGCGTAACGCAGATTCAGCAGCAGCGAACTGCAAACCCAGTATCTGGTCTTCCATATTTAGGTTTTCTGATAATTTATGTAAGTAAAAATGTATAATATATAAATATACATGCATTTATTAAAGGGGTGACTCTCCAAAAGTTCTTCACCAATAGCTTCGAAATTTTAACACAGCCTAGCATTTTAATACTTCCATGTTTTTATTTACCCATTTTTTAAATGTATGTAATACATGTTTATTTATACAATATGTTATGTGGAAACGTTATTACCATGTTCTTGACAGATCAGATTTTTACACAGTACTCTAATGAACATTCAGACAGACATAGGGTATTTATGTTTACAAATATTTACGTGTGCATAAAGGCGAAACGTTGCTACCACAAATCTCAAAAAGTACTCTATCAATTTACTTTAGGTTGTTAGGGATTGCTGTAGTAAAGATATGGACACACACACACACACACACACACACACACACACACACACACACATATATATATATATATATATATATATATATATATATATATATATATATATATATATATATATATCTGGGTGATCAAAAAGTCAGTATAAATTTGTAAACTTAGTAAACCACGGAATAATGTAGGTAGAGAGGTAAAAATTGACACACATGCCTGGAATGCTATGGGGTTTTATTAGAACACACAAAAAAACAAAGTTCACCAAATGTCTGACAGATGGTGCTGGACAGCAAAACGTCAGTTACTGCGCAATACAATCGTATATAAAAGGAGCTGTAATGAGAGAGAGAATCAGATGCGTCAGCAGTCGCAGCATGTTGACGTTACCTGAAAAGGCGCTTTTAGTGAAGCTGTATTATCAGAATGGGGAATGTGCTAGTTCAGCGTTACGATCCTATCGCCATAGGAAGGGGATTCGAACGGCTAAAGGTCCGTTGACAAATGCAGCTGTGGCGAGAATGATTTCGAAGTTCGAAGCCACGGGTTGTTTAGACGATAGACCCCGTAGTGGCCGACCGAGCACAAGGCGTAATACTGCTGAGACAGTTCAGGAAGAAATGGAGACATAGCGGGTTCGTCTATGCAAGGGGAAGATAGGGCTCGTGTTGTCGCACGTCGCACCGGCATTCCATACACTACTGTTTGGTTGGCACTTAGACGTACCCTCCGATGCGATCCGTACAAAATCCATCGGCATCATGAACTGTTACCTGGCAATTTAGTGAAACGGATGGCATTTGCGGTGTGGGCATTTCAAAAGATGGCGGAAGATGACAATTGGTTGAGTAACGTGTTGTGAACCGACGAAGCATAGTTCACGCTCCGAGGGTCTGTCAACGCCCACAACTGCAGAATTTGGGCTACTGAAAATCCTAGAACTGTCGTGGAAACTCCATTGCACGACGAGAAAGTTACGGTATGGGTTGGATTTATCACATCTACCGTTATCGGGCCTTTTTTCTTCGAGGAAATGCGTGATTCTGGTTTTGTAACTGCTACCGTGACGGGTGAGAGGTACGCCGATATGTTACAGAATCGTATCATCCTCAGCCTGGCTGATAAACACCTGCTGGAACGTACGCTGTTTATGCAGGATGGCGCTCCACCCCATGTTGCTGGACGCGTGAAAGATCTCTTGCGCGCGTCATTTGGTGGTGATCGTGTGCTCAGCCGCCACATTCGTCATGTTTGGCCTCCCAGGTCCCCAGACCCCATCAGTCCGTGCAATTATTGGCTTTGGGGTTACCTGAAGTCGCAAGTTTATCGTGATCGACCGACATCTCTAGGGATGCTGAAAGACAACATCCGACACCAATGTCTCACCATAACTCCGGACATGCTTTACAGTGCTGTTCACAACATTATTCCTCGACTACAAGCTATTGTTGAGGAATGATGGTGGACATATTGAGCATATCCTGTAAAGAACATCATCTTTGCTTTGTCTTACTTTGTTATGCTAATTATTGCTATTCTGATCAGATGAAGCGCCATCTGTCGGACATGTTTTGAACTTTTGTATTTTTTTTTTGTTCTAATAAAACCCCATGTCATTCCAAGCATGTGTGTCAATTTGTACCTCTCTATCTACATTATTCCGTGATTTATTCAGTTTTCAAATTTATACTGACCTTTTGAATCGTGTGCTTTCTCTTCTCTTTCTTTCCAAGTAACCAGACTGAGCCACAGCAAAGCGCGTCCAGGAACAGCTGGTTTAAATGATAAAAACACTGCACCACTACGCTACATAGCACGGCGCGTTCCAGGAGTTTATTTCCATTATCAAGTGCAACCCCTCACATTGTTCTACCTTCATTGCCCTGCAGTCTTCTTTGTCTGGTTTTACTGCAGTCTGGAAACATAAATATTGAAATTTTTTACACGCTCATGTCAGAGGACAGTAATTTTTATGACTGCAGGGCAAGGGAGATGGATCAGTACACACGCAGACATCATACTCGAATAAACTGTCATTGTAATTGTTTGCACTTCACAATGTGAATAAATTCTTGAAATGCGTCGAGTGTACATTAAAAATGTAACTGATGCAGTATTTTATTATCTAAATCATTAATGATACAGTTTCCGGCTTTCTAATAATATATAATAGGCCCATGACGAATGGAATTACGAAAGTTCAGTTTTCTAGTATTTTTCTATACCTGTGCCACGATGGTTTGTTTTCAAAAAAGCTCATCTGGTTTCTTTCCCCATGTTCGCTCAATCCTGTGGTTTCACTCCATCTCCAATAACCTTGTCGCTGACAAGCCCTTAACGCATAATTTTTCTCCTTTCCTCCCCATCAGTACGTACTAAACTAAACACAAAGATTTTTCGAAGTACAGTTTTTGAATTATTTTGTTAAGAAAAGAGAGATGAAATACAACTCATTCTCGTTTCACTTAAATTAAAAATTATTCGTTCCACTGCCAATTTTTACAGCATTTGCTATCACTTGTCCATTTCGAACTGACAGTTTAGATTAGCGAAATTGAAGGGGTTTTACCATGTCCTTCAGCAACGTAACCATGGTATGTTAGGGATACCGATACCACCCTCCAAGACACAATTGTTTACGCTTGGATCGTTCTCTGACCGTTTACTTCTGACTCTGGTACTGTAACTTGAGTTACTTGTGCTGGCACTCTTTGGAATACTACAAAATCGAATTTATTTTCGATCTACAACAATCGTGCTGCTCTGGATTTATAAGTGACTGTATCCATTCCTCCAGGGGAACTGTCGTTAATGCAAACAAAAAATTACATCTACCAGTATTTTCTCTTCTAATTCTTTGCTCAGTGATGGTTGCTATTCTGCCACCATGTGGCTGCTTCCGCCCACTTCTGTTCAAAGCCACAGTCCTGACACCAGGAAGTGCTCGGTTGCGTAGACTACACGTGCGCCTATGAGAAGTCGTGTCGTATGTAAACGTCTGAAACGAAACACGCCGCGGCTCTCGGCCGGCCTGTAGTTTTAGGCAAGGTGATGTTTCGAACGTCTGATCGCATCATCAGGAAGCACCTGCTCAATGTCTGCTACAGCTCTCCTGGGCAGCAGCGTTACCTCGGCAGTCCGTGGCCGCCCGCGGACGTGTTAGAATGCAGCTGAAACCGCAAACGACGCGCCTGTGGTATCCCGCACCGCCACCTCCACCTAGAGTAGTAAGAAAAAGGCTTGCATATAGCCTGGAAAGCCTTCACAAGGCAACGTCTGACAGTGGCTCAGCAGGTGTTCGAGTAGCGCAGGGCGAGCAGCAGGAAGTCAAGGTATGCACTTTGTTTCAGGCTCTCAGAAATTTAGCCGGCCGGTGTGACCAAGCGGTTCTAGGCGCTTTAGTTTGGAACTGCGCGACCGCTAAGGTCGCTGGTTCGAATCCTGCCTCGGGCATGGATGTGTGTGATGTCCTGAGGTTAGTTAGGTTTAAGTAGTTCTAAGTTCTAGGGAACTGATGACCACAGCAGTTAAGTCCCATAGTGCCCAGAGCCATCTCAGAATTTTAAGTGCTGCGTAGTTGGGAACTTGATGACAGTTTTTTATGTAACCTGTGTTTCGAATGATTCGAAGATCTCGAGCTTGTGGTAATCGTTTCACCTCTATATAACTACTGCGCCCAGCGTTGTCTATAAAACAAATTACTTATTGCAGTTATTTGCCAGGCCTTACTGTTCATACCCTCTACAACACCTTCTGGCAAAAAAATACCTATTCCTGGACGCTGCAGATGTCCCACTACCCTGCCCCATGTTCTAGTAAGTCTCGTCCATAGACCACTTCTCTCACACAGACTATTTACTGCAGCTCCATTCCGTTCTTTATACGTACACTTAATTTTTGAGAATCTTTGGTAGTGCCTTATTTAAAATGTCCAGATTTTACTTCCAAGCACTGCCAGGAAAATTCGCGACGTCTGGAACTGGTCATGAATGCCTGCGTCCGATATATCTGTGACGTTCGACTTTTTGATCACATTTCACCAGCAGATGCAAAATTGTCCTGGCTGCGTGCAGGCAAACGCAGAGATTTCCATACACTCTGTCTCATCTACTGCCTTATAAATGTACACTGTCCTTATATCTCTCCTCGCCCTTAACGCTTATGTCGGAACAACATGACAGAAACACAAGTTCCCATCATAATAAAATCCTCTCTGTTCCACTGCATCGCTCAGTCACCTTCTCCAAGTCCTTTACAGTAGCGGGAACCCGACTCTGGAATAACCTCCCTCGTTATGTTACAGAACTTAAAAACATGTCCGGCTTCAAAAACAGTTAATGACGTATCTACTTAGGCAACAGTAATGCTTTCCTCTGTACATGAATGCACTTCACCTCATTACTTCCCTCTTTCCCCCTCCTTAAATCTCCCTTCCCCAAAACTCGCTATACTAGTAAACATCTACTTTACACACCAAGATATTAATGTACATCTGCACAAATCTTCATTACTATTGCCGATTTTTCTCATGTTCACCATTATTATTTGATTTTTTCACTGTTATTATTATTGCTTTTATCATAATTTGTATGTATAGCTCCTGTTGTAAAAATACTGTCAGCATTTACTTTATTAGGTCTTAGTCATTACTCTTTATTCATATTGTCACTAGATTAATCTAATTTTCTTATTTAAACTAGTGTCATGATGTAACTCTGATGTGTGAAATGCTGCATGTGTGGAACACTGGTCCGATGTAAGAGAGGGCCTGATGGCCCTAATATGATCGGGTTAAATAAATAAATAAATAAATATTTCAGACATACATTGAGGTGGCAAAGGTCTTGGATAGCGAAATGCACATATACAGATGGCAGTAGTACTACGTACACAAGGTATAAAAGGGCAGTGCATTGGCGGAGCTGTCATTTGTTCTGAGGTGATAAATACAAAAAGTTGTCCGACGTGGTTATGGCAGCCCGTCGGGAAGTACCAGACGTTGAACGCGGAACGGTAGTTGAAGCTAGACGCATGGGACATCCCATTTCGGAAATCGTTAGAAAATTTAATATTCCAAGATCCACAGTGTCAAGAGTCTACCAAGAATACATTTTAGGCGTTATCTCTGGCCACAGACAACGCAGTGGCCAACGGCCTTCACTTAACGACCGAAAGCAGCTCCATTTGCGTAGAGTTGTTAGTGCTATCAGACAAGCAATACTGCGCGAAATAATGGCAGAAATGAATGTGGGACGTACAACGAACGTATCCGTTACGACAGTGCGGCGAAATCTGGCATTAATGGGCTGTGGCAGCAGGTGATCGATGCGAGTGGCTTTGCTAACAGGACGACATCGCCTGCAGCTCCTCTCCTGGGCTCGTCATCATATCGGTTGGGTCCTAGTCGAAAAAAATGGCTCTGAGCACTATGGGACTCAACTGCTGAGGTCATAAGTCCCCTAGAACTTAGAACTAATTAAACCTAACTAACCTAAGGACAACACACACATCCATGCCCGAGGCAGGATTCGAACCTGCGACCGCAGCAGTCGCGCGGTTCCGGACTGTAGCGCCAGAACCGCTCGGCCACCAGCGGCCGGCAAGGTCCTAGTCGACTAGACGACTGGAAAACCGTGGACTAGTCAGGTGAGTCCCGGCTTCAATTTGTAAGAGCTGATGGTAGGGTTCTAGTGTGGCATACACCCTAAGAAGCAGTCCGCAGCTCCTGATCTAGTGGCTAGCGTTGCTGCCTCTGGATCATGGGGTCCCGGGTTCGATTCCCGGCGGGGTTGGGGATTTTCTCTGTCCGGGGACTGGGTGTTTTTGTTGTCCTCATCATTTCATCATCATCATCATCATCATCATCATCATCATTCGTGACATTGATTAGATTGGACTGTATAAAAGTAGGGACTTTGTAAGGGCTCTGATGACCGCGTAGTTGAGCACCCCACAAACCAACCATCATAATCACCCTACGAAGCCAAGAACTCAAGTTCTCAGTCAGACACTGTGCATGCTGGTGGTGGCTCATTATGGTGTAGGCTGTGTTTATACGGAATGGTCTGCGACCTGGTTATTTCGGATGCGTGGAGACTATTTGCAGCCGTACTTGAACTTCATGTTTCCAGACAACGATGGAACTTTTATGGAAGAGAATGCGCCATGTCACCGGGCCACAATTGTTCACGATTGGTTTGAAGAACATTCTGGGTAATTCGGGCAAACGATATGTCGACACAAATCGCCCGACGTAAATCCCATGGGAAGTTTACGGGACGTAAGCGACAGGTCAGTTCGTGTACGAAATGCAGCACCGGTAACACTTTCGTAATTCTGAACGGCTGTAGAGGCAGCATGGCTCAGTGCTTGGGCAGGAGACTTCCAACGATTTGTTGAGCTAGTGCCACGTAGAGTTGTTGCACTACGCCTGGGTGAAAGGAGGTCTGACGCAATATTATGAGGTATCCAATGACTTTTGTCACTTACAAGGGGAGGCCGCCAATTGTGAAATTCAGATTAGATTCATACTGCGCATAATAAAAGCTCATGGCCAGAGGTGTAATGTGGCAAAGCACCAAGATGCACTTCTCAGCCGTTGTCGAGAAAATCGACAGTTATAAGAAACCGTTGCGGTGAAATACTCTCTACGATTAAAAATTTTCAGCAGCGTCCTGGCGCAGCGGTAAGCGCTCAGGTTCGTAATCCGAAGGGCGCCGGATTGAATCTCGTGCCATGCAATTCTTTTTTATTATTGGCTTTTTCGTAATTCATATATATATATATATATATATATATATATATATATATATATATATATATATATATATATATATAAACTATTAATGAATTTCTTATGCATGTTGGTGAAGGCGGATCGCTCTCCAATTGTACCGCCTCCATTTTTCCGTTTTTTTAACAGTGTATACCAAAGCTCTCCCGTCCGCACTGATTTTCGACGATGTTATAAGTTGCGCTAGGGGCCGCATCTACCTTCTTTCGGAGATAGCAGGCAACTACGCTGTTACGCGGCGGCTCGTTTCGGCCCATTCAACATCTGTCCTTCAAGTGTAACGAGCGAGTAACGGAGTTTATATTTCATACCTGCCACAGCAGATTTGTGTTCGTAGGGTCTCTATTCTAATTCGGACGTTTGACTTACACTATACGCATTCGTTTCGGAGTATCGTTTCTACGTCTTCCGTTAACTATACGTGGTAAACATTATGAAGACAATTAATAACATTTGTGAAATACAACTTTGTTTGCGGAAAACATAATGATGCTCGAAGTCGCCAGTTTTTCCACGACAAACGGCTTTCGACAACTTATTATATGCATAATTGTTGCAACTTACTGCCGGGAATTATATATATATATATATATATATATATATATATATATATATATATATATATTTGAATTACAAAAAACAAATACTAAAAAAAAGAAGTTGCATGGCGCGAGATTCGATCCAGCGACCTTCGGATCACGAGCCCGAGCGCTTACCGCTGCACCAGGACGCTGCTAAAAATTTTTAATCGTAGAGAGTATTTCACCGCAATGGTTTCTTTTAAATGTCGATTTTCTCGACAACGGCTGAGAAGTGCATCTTGGTGCTTTGCCACATTACACCTCTGGCCATGAGCTTTTATTATGTGCAGTATTAATCGAATCTGAATTTCCCAATTGGCTGCCTCCCCTTGTTAGTGTTAAACGTATTACTTATTATATTTCTTGTCAGCTCTTGCTATTCTTGCTCTCTATCAGCCTTCAGGCAAAAAATTAACTATTCCTAGATGCTGTAGTTGCCCCACTACCCTGTCACTTCTACAGGAAGTCTCTTCCATAGACTTCTTCCTTGAGATATGCTACACTACTGGCCATTATAATTGCTACACCACGAAGATGACGTGCTACAGACGCGAAATTTAACCGACAGGAAGAAGATGCTGTGATACGCAAATGATTAGCTTTTCAGAGCATTCACACAATGTTGGTGCCGGTGGCGACACCTACAACGTGCTGACATGAGGAAAGTTTCCAACCGATTTCTCATACACAAACAGCAGATGTCCGGCGTTGCCTGGTGAAACGTTGTTGTGATGCCTCGTGTAAGGAGGAGAAATGCGCACCATCACGTTTCCGACTTTGATAAAGGTCGAATTGTAGCCTATCGCGGTTGCGGTATGTCGTATCGCGACATTGCTGCTCGCGTTGGTCGATATCCAATGACTGTTAGCAGAATATGGAATCGATGGGTTCGGGAGGGTAGTACGGAACGCCGTGCTGGATCCCAACGGCCTCGTATCACTAGCAGTCGATATGACAGGCATCTTATCCGCATGGCTGTAACTGATCGTGCAGCCACGTCTAGATCCCTTATTCAACATATGGGGAAGTTTGCAAGACAACAACCATCAGCACGAACAGTTCGACGACGTTTGCAGCAGCATGGACAGTCAGCTCGGAGACCATGGCTGCGGTTACCATTGACGCTGCATCACAGACAGCAGCGCCTGCGATGGTGTACTCAACTACGAACCTGGATGCACGAATGGCAAAACGTCATTTTTTCGGATGAATCCAGGTTCTGTTGGCAGCATCATGATGGTCGCATCCGTGTTTGGCGACATCGCGGTGAACGCACATTGGAAGCATGTATTCGTCATCGCCATACTGGCGCATCACCCGGTGTGATGGTATGGGGTGCCATTGGTTACACGTCTCGGTCACCTCTCGTTCGCCTTGACGGCGCTTGGAACAGTGGACGTTACAGTTCAGATGTGTTACGACCCGTGGCTCTACCTTTCATTCGATCTCTGCGAAACCCTACATTTCAGCAGGATAATGCACGTCCGCATGTTGCAGGTCCTGTACGGGCCTCTCTGGATACAGAAAATGTTCGACTGCTGCCCTGGCCAGCACATTCTGCCGATCTCTCACCAATTGAAAACGTCTGGTCAATGGTGGCCGAGCAACTGGCTCGTCACAATACGCCAGTCACTACTCTTGATGAACTGTGGTATCGTGTTGAAGCTGCATGGGCAGCTGTACCTGTACACGCCATCCAAGCTCTGTTTGACGTAACTCTAGGCGTATCAAGGCCGTGGTGGTTGTTCTGCGTACTGATTTACCAGGATCTATGCACCCAAATTGCGTGAAAATGTAATCACATGTCAGTTCTAGTATAATATATTTGTCCAATGAATACCCATTTATCATCTGCATTTGTTCTTGGTGTAGCAGTTTTAATGGCCAGTAGTGTATTTACTGCATCTCCCTTTCGTTCTTCGTATGTCCACTTATTTTAGATATTTCAGTTTCTCCTTCTCCATATTTCCAACAGGCCAGATCTTACTTCCGTGCAATGCTGTGCTCCAGACATTGAGTTTCATGAATGTCATTCTTGTTTCCTGTCCGACGTCCCGTACCAGTAGTGCTTTTTTTGTTATTGGAAAATGCTTTCTTTCGCTTATCCAGTCTACTGGGTAGTCGCGATTAAAGTGCAGCCACTCAAAGACACTAATTGTGGGCTGTAATTAATGTCTGACAGCAAAACGTGATAGATATTCTAAAGCGTTAGTGTGGAACCGATTAACGCTGGACAAAACTTAATTCCAGTTTTGGCCACCAGGTTAAAAATCAGGCACTGTGGATGAAAGAGAGATTTATAGAAGTATGTCCATATTTAATTGATTAGGAATAGGACGTGGGCAGAAAAGGTCAGACGCAGAAAGGCATAATTTCGATTTTATTATAAATTGCTGCCTACACATGTTGTTCAGTGTGAGCAACGAAGATGCTGCACCCATAAAACGGTGTTGTCAACAGCTGCTGGCAGCAGTTCCGGTGGAAACTGGTTCCTGTATAGAGCCCTTCAGGTCAGGTAGAGACCTACATCTACATACACACTCCGCAATCCACCATACGTTGTGTGGCGGAGGGTACCTCGTACCACAACTAGCATCTTCTCTCCCTGTTCCACTCCCAAACAGAACGAGGGAAAAATGACTGCCTATATGCCTCTGTACGAGCCCTAATCTCTCTTATCTTATCTTTGTGGTCATTCCGCGAACTGTAAGTTGGAGGCAGTAAAACTGTACTGCAGTGAGCCTATAATGCTGGTTCTCTAAATTTCCTCAGTAGCGATTCACGCAAAGAACGCCTCCTTTCCTCCAGAGACTCCCACCCGAGTTCCTGAAGCATTTCCGTAACACTCGCGTGATGATCAAACCTACCAATAACAAATCTAGCAGTTCGCCTCTGAATTGCTTCTATGTCCTCCCTCAATTCGACCTGATAGCGACCCCAAACGCTCGAGCAATACTCAAGAATAGGTCGTATTAGTGTTTTATAAGCGGTCTCCTTTACAGATGAACCACATCTTCCCAAAATTCTACCAATGAACCGAAGACGACTATCCGCCTTCCCCACAACTGCCATTACATGCTTGTCCCACTTCATATCGCTCTGCAATGTTACGCGTAAATATTTAATCGACGTGACTGTGTCAAGCGCTACACTACTAATGGAGTATTCAAACATTACGGGATTCTTTTTCCTATTCATCTGCATTAATTTACATTTATCTATATTTAGAGTTAGCTACCATTCTTTGCACCAATCACAAATCCTGTCCAAGTCATCTTGTATCCTCCTACAGTCACTCAACGACGACACCTTCCCGTACACCACAGCATCATGAGCAAACTACCGCACATTGCTATCCACCCTATCCAAAAGATCATTTATGTAGATAGAAAACAACAGCGGACCTACCACACTTCCCTGGGGTACTCCAGATGATACCCTCCCCTCCGATGAACACTCACCGTCGAGGACAAAGTACTGGGTTCTATTACTTAAGAAGTCTTCGTGCCACTCAAATATTTGGGAACCAATCCCATACGCTCGTACCTTAGTTAGGAGTCTGCAGTGGGGCACCGAGTCAAACGCTTTCCGGAAGTCAAGGAATATGGCATCCGTCTGATACCCTTCATCCATGGTTCGCAAGATATCATGTGAAAAAAGGGCGAGTTGCGTTTCACTGGAGCGATGCTTTCTAAAGCCGTGCTGATGCATGGACAGCAACTTGTCTGTCTCAAGGGAATTCATTATATTCGAACTGAGAATATGTTCGAGAATCCTGCAACAAACCGATGTTAAGGATATTGGTCTGTAATTTTGAGGATCCGTCCTTCTACCCTTCTTATATACAGGCGTCACCTGCGCTTTTTTCCAGTCGCTCGGGACTTTACGTAGGGCAAGAGATTCGCGATAAATGCAAGCTAAGTAAGGAGGCAATGCAGAAGAGTACTCTCTGTAAAACCGAATTGGAATCCCATCAGGACCTGGCGATTTATTTATTTTCAACCCATTCAGCTGCTTCACAACCCCAGGGATGTCTATCACTATGTCCTCCATGCGGGAATCTGTACGAGACTCAAACGGCGGTATGTTTGTACGATCCTCCTGCGTGAAGGATTTCTCAAATGCTAAATTTAAAATTTCAGCTTTCGTTTTGCTTTCTTCCGTTGCCAGGCCAGACTGATCAGTGAGTGACTGGATGGAAGCCTTCGACCCGCTTACCGATTTTACGTAAGACCAGAATTTCCTTCGGTTTTCAGCAAAATCTCTTGCTAAGGTATGACGGTGGTAGTGGTTGAATGCTTCGCGCATCGCTCTTTTTTGTTTAGAGACCGAACGTGTCCATGGTAAACGCCTTCTTTTAGATATCTCCAGAGCCAACGTCACATGGATTCAGATCAGGTGATCTTGGAGATCATTCATCTGGAAAACCTCCGGAGATAACACGTTCGTGGAAAGATGCATTAGGAGATCTTTCGCTGAGCGAGCGACATGAGGTGTTTCCCCGTGTTGCACGAAAATTGTGTTTTCCACATAGCTGTCGTCTTCCAAACCAGGCATCACATACTGTACAAGGTCGTCTCGATAGTGTGCAGACGTCACGGTACACCCGACAGGGTCCTCTGGGAGTATTCTCTTCAAAGAACAACGGACCGAGAATGAAGGTGCTTGCGAATCCACATCACACAGTCACATATAAACATATAGCGAGTGTAATGGATCTTCGTGCGCAGCTGTTTAACAGCACCCCAAATTCGACAGTTCTTTGTATTCACTACACGTTCTGCCTTGTCACTCCACAGAATACTGCACAATCACATGTCATCATCTTCGATCGTTGCCAGAAACAGAAGAGAAAATTCAGAATGTTGCTACGAATCAAGGGGTTTCAGTTTCTGCACCGTCTGGATTTCGTTATTTCGTACGGGTACCAATAGAAAGATACGGCAAAACATTCCGTACGAGCACTAGCACTACCCGTCACACGTGCTCCTTGGTCAGTTTACAGCAACAGCAACCTCATCAGTGACTTTCAACGGGATAGGACACCTTCCTTTTCCAAATGCCACACCAAACTCGCCCGTGTTTTTGAATTTCATTATCATTTTTCTTAAACCATTTAATGACACCGGGAGTCTCCCCAGACCTTTCAGTCGGCGATACTGTATGAAAGCATCATTGTACGAGGGCTGTTCAATGAAGAATAATCATAACTTTTTTTATGGTCATAATTTCTCGCGCTAAAATTTAATCTTATGATACTCTGTTAGCTTAATGGGCAACAAACACGCCGTAATAGTTTCATTGTTGAGACTCCTGGTTCCCGCCTGTGACAGGTAGACAAGGTCAGACATGTTCAGTATCGCCTACCGCTGCAATGGTGGTAACACACGAGGAACAATATGCGGATTTGAAATTCTGTTGTCGTCTCAACTTATCTTCAGCTGAAGCCCATACAATGTTACAGGAGGCCTATGGAGAGTCTGTTCTTCCCTACAGCACAGCTCGAAGGTGGTTTAAAATGTTGAAACAGGAGAGATAATCAATTTCAAAGGAAGGTGGACCCGGTGCTCCAGTTACTGCTCCTACAGAAAAAAACATCAACACTGCTGCTGTCATTGTAAGTGAAGATCGACGAATTACCTTAAGATCACTTTCTGAAATACTGAACATTTCATTGGGTGCCACCCACACGTTGATGACAGAAAAATTACACATGACACGTGTTTGTGCGCGATGGATTCCAAGACTGTTGATTCCCGAAAAGAAGGACATTCGCGTGCATGTCTGCATGCAGTTAAAGTTGATGTTAGAGGAACATCCGGAGTTTCTTTAAAATGTAATCACTGCTTATGAAACTTGGCTCCATCATTTTGATTCTGAGAGCAAATAGCATAGCTCAGTGTGGAAATCTCCTTCATCACCAAGCCCCCAAAAAAAAAAAGTGGTTGTTTCTGCTGGGAAAGTTACGGTCACCTCATTCTTTGATATTCATGGAATGGTTTAGCGGCATGCTGTACCTGCACACACATCAGTAACTGGACAATAGTACAGGGATGTCCTGAAAACATTGCAAATCCATATCAGGCGCAAAAGACCACATTTCCTTGAAGCAGGCTGGATGCTGTACCACGATAATGCGCGGCCGCGTATTGCCAGTGTTGTTGATGAATATCTTGCAAAAATCAACGTCAAGTCTATCCCTTACCCTCCCTATAGTCCGAATTTAGCCCCCTGTGACTTATTTCTATTCCCTAACATGAAGAAACGCCTTCGTAGAGGGCATTATCAATCATCAGAAGCAGTGGTGAAGGCGGCAGAGGCGATTTTGGAGGACCTCTCAAAAAACGGTTTCCAGGACGTATTTGAAGACTGGCAGAAACGCTGGGATCAGTGCATTGCAATCATGGGAGACTACTTTTAGATGGACCATCAAAATTATGAGGATGAGTAAAGGTATGTTGACAAAAAAAATATGATCATTCTTTATTGACAGCCCTCGTAATTGCTGCTGTTCACATAAAACAGTGGCACTCACAGTGCACACAATCTCTCTTTTCTACAACCACGGTATTCACTGAATTTATGGCTTGACAGCGTGGATGTGATACCGTCATAGAATCTACAGCGCCACATTTGCACCTGGTGGCCAAAATTGGAACATATTTTGTTTCCAGAGTAAATCGGTTCACATTAACACATTAGCGTATCTACCAATTTTCGTTGCCATTCGCTAATTACAGCGCACACTGGACCTCCGTGGGTGGCTGCACTGTAATTACAACCACCTGGTGCTTATAATAGCCGCCCGGAGTGGCCGTGCGGTTCTAAGCGCTACAGTCTAGAACCGAGCAACCGCTACGGTCGCAGGTTCGAATCCTGCCTCGGGCATGGATGTGTGTGATGTCCTTAGGTTAGTTAGGTTTAATTAGTTCTAAGTTTTGGGCGACTGATGACCTCAGAAGTTAAGTCGCATAGTGCTTAGAGCCATTTTGCTTATAATACCTATCTGATCAAAAGCGTCCAGACACCCATAATGCGTAAAGCAGTGGAAAGTCTAGCTTTGTGCAGCGGGCATTATGTTACTGGTATACAGGACCAGTATGGCTTGTATTGTGTGTGTGTCTGTGGCAGACGTGATTTAGGTTTTCATTGACTGCTCATTTTCAACAAACGTATGTCTCATGTTTATTGGAGTCGCTACTGTGTCCTTTTCACTTACCGCTTTCCTACAACTACGAAGCGCTAGATCAGACGAGGAGAGTAAACGCCAACATCTTTGCTTAGTAGTGTTGGCGACTTGAAGGCGTACAATTGAAAGGCAGTCAGCTCATGGGAAACCACACCGTCTGTCCGCTCGTAGGTGTAGAGATAAATCCGAGTATCCACGGAGCTGGCAAGGTTTTCCTGATATGGAAACGGGAATTGCACCGTGGGCAGCCGTACTTACAGGCTCAGATCATAGCAGTGGGCGAAGATTCCCTCCCACGACGAGTTAACGGCGCCTGCTTTGTAGGTTGGGGCAGTGCGTGTGTGACTCGGAACAATAAATGTTTCGCACGTTCATTACGGCAACTTCTTCTGGTACAGTTGTACACGTGTTCTCCATGCGACACAGGAACTCAGAGTTGCATGTCGGTTCCTTATATGAAAGTGGATCTCAAGCGAAGCAGTTTTCCTTTAATTTTAGCTCCGTATATACAGCAATCTTTCAAAGTTACCGTAAACAGAAAACGGTTAGAAAATGACCACTATCTCTCCACCTTTCCCTTCCCACCCACCCCGTTACTCTCGATTCCTCAAAGAATCCAGCTGCTATTCACTATCCCCTGTAGCAGAAGGTTTCAACAAAAGCAAGTTCTTCACTGATTTTAAAGTTTACCACCTCATATCTCCTGAACTATGTGTCTTACAATGACGTAATTTTGCAGGTACATTCAGCGGTGTGTGTGGATAGTGTCTGAAAAAGTGTTGCGTACATAGTTAGCAGTAAAGAAGTGATAAATTAAAACATCATACCTGATACTGAAGTTTTACTGCCTTAACAGCGAGAATGTAGCAAGTGATAAACTTTCACCCATTCGTTGTGTGTGTGTGTGTGTGTGTGTGTGTGTGTGTGTGTGTGTGTGTGTGTGGCTGGGGGAGGGGGTGGAGCAGGAATACCGGGGGTAGGGGTAGGGGGGGGGCACAGTTGACCGAGAAATAGTTTTCAAAAGGATTGAAACTGTGCAATATGTGTTAAGTTCGTTGGGAGTCGCTAAGTGTGTTCATTCTCAAATACTGGATGAATATAGTCTGGGTAATTTGCGCGCTGTGAGTTACGCTGTCTCAATACACAAATACAATTTTTAACTTTATTCTTTGATTTGATTTATTGTGTTAAGCTTTTAACGTAAGCTTATCTTTCTAAATGATCAGATTATGACAGCGTTCTAAATTATTAAATTCGGTCAGTACTTACATGAAAGACTCAAAATGAGATTTTTGTTGTCTCTGGAAGCAGCCGGCAGCTGGGACCAGGTGAGAGCTTAGTCGTTTAGTGATATAATACTAAACGGGAACATACATCTGCCTCGGTAAGCTTCATAGAGTTTTGAGAACCAAGGTCCAGAATGTCTGTAACAGAAAGTTGATCAGTGTGAGCTACCGGCTGTGACGTAACGACATTGAGACGTGTACTTTTTATCCCGAAACCCCTCAAGATCTTAGCGTAGCAATGCGAACCATCGAGAGATGCATCTCGCGAATTACTAAGGCGGGAAATCAAAGAAATGGGTCTGTGAACTGACTACAGTGGAGTACATAATTATGACTGAAACGCAAATGGTGATGAACGTGGTAGGTAGGAAGGCGTGTAGGTGATGGATGCACCAACAAAGTTCTTTTGGTGCGTTCCAAGATATAGGAAAAGATCGCGACGACAACCTGGGCAGATGGCATTAGCAAACGTCAAGGAGCAGCAGAGATTCACATCGTTGAGACCGTAATGGGATAAAAAGTTTAGGGAAGCCATTTTATCAAGCAGTAAGCGTGAAACAGCTGACGATTTACCCAGGTTGGTAGTCGATGTTGCTCACGCACATCTGTGCTGTGACGTTCAGTTCGGAGGCAGCCAGTTACAATCCTAGTAGTCGGAAAATTATTATCATTGATTTTTGTCCGGCTAGAGAAAGATAGGTTGTGAGAGGGGAGCAGGGGACAGGCGTACAATTCCTGATCACCAGACTATGCGATACAGGCCTGTTGTGTATTAGAAACCTGTCCTCAGTGACTCGTGGAGTAAAAATGCAGGGAGTATCAAAAGAATCATCCGATATCCCACGTCTAGATTTCTGAAACTAATAAACATATACAATGAATTGTGTTTTTGATGAACCGGAAATTCCAAAAGTTTTTTTTCATACGTTTTCATAGTTTTTCAATATGCCCCCCTTGAGGTGCAGGGCATATTTCAATGCGGTATTCAAACTGTTCACACACTGCAGCGAGCATGTCGTGAGTTACAGCTTCCACAGCTGCTTTTATGCCATGTCTTAGTTCATTCATTGTTGTTCGTAACGGAGGCACATAAACGACATCTTTTATAAATACCCACAAGAAATAATCACATACAGTCAGATCCGGTGGCCTTGGAGGCCAGTGAAGTAAGGCTGAATCATTTGGTCCAGTGCGAGCGATCCAACGTTCAGTAATCCTTTGATTTAAAAATTCGCCCACTTGCAGATGCCAGAGTGGCAGTGCCCAATCCTGTTGGTAAACGAAGTCATTCGAATCAGTCTGTGGGAAAAGGAAGTTCTCAGGTATATCGAGATATGTGCTTCCTGTAACAGTGTTCTCTGCAAAGATAAATGGACCATACGCCTGTTCACGTGAAACTGCAAGAAACATTAAATTTTGGAGAGTCCCTCTCGTGTTGTACAGCTTCATGTAGTTGTTCCGTACCCCATATTCTCACATTATGACGGTTCACCTTTCTATATAAATGGAATGTTGGATCGTCACTGAACACTAAGCGTGGAAGAAAACGGTCATCCTCCATCTTGCCAAGAACGAAATTACAGAATTCCACACGTTGTTGTTGTCATCTTCACGAAGAGCTTGAAGTAGCTGAATTTTCTATGGTTCCCTTTGTAAACGCCAACGGCTTTGCCGCAGTGGTAACACTGGTTCCCGTCAGATCACCGAAGTTAAGCGCTGTCGGGCTGGAGAACACCATCCGGTCCAGCGGACGCTGTTGGCAAGCGAGGTGCACTGAGCCCTTGTGAGGCAAACTGAGGAGCTACTTGATCGAGAAGTAGCGGCTCCGGTCTCGTAAACTGACATACGGCCGGGAGAGCGGTGTGTCGACCACATGCCCCTGCATATCCGCATGCAGTAACGCCTGTGGTCTGAGGATGACATGGCGGCCGGTCGGTCCCGTTGGTTCTTCCGAGGCCTGTTCGGACGGAATTTAGTTCAGTTTTTTTAGTTCCTTCGTAAACGTCGACGCAACACACGGCAGACTGACATCGGAGGCATGTTGAGCTGTCGAGCTGCTCGGCGAATGGATTTCTGCGCACTCCTTGTGAAACTACGGAGGATGCGTTCTACGTCTGTGTCATACACTCGGGGACGGCCCGGCGATTTGCCTTCACCAAAACAACCTGTTTCTCGGTAATGTGCACTCAGCCCTTGTGAGGCAAACTGACGAGCTACTTCACTGAGAAGTAGCGCCTCTAGTCTCGTAAGCTGACTTACGGCCGGGAGAGCGGTTTGATCACCATGCCCTGTGCTGTAGGAGGATCCACATCATACCTAGTACGAAAGTCACGCTGAACAGCTGTTACTGACCCGCACTGCGCAAAACTCTTTCTATTGTCCTGACACCATTTTTACTAGAACTGAAGTAGGCGCAAACTGCTGCTACCTAGCGGGAACCATGTAAAACTCGAGTGTTTGCTCTTTCCAAAAGAAGGTTGTTCACACACATATCTCAAATAAAATAATAGTTATCAATTTTTTTTAAATCGGATGATTCTTTTTGATACACCCTGTGTTGTAAATTCGTATTGCATTGTTGACTGGGAGACCCGAAGAGCAGGTGGGAAACGTTTTTCTGTCCCTTGCGCACAGTGGCACTGTCCTTCGGGATTTGCGAGCGTTGTGAAATTGGGTGGATCTGATAAGTGTGACTGATTGTAACGGCTGTGTATGTAGCCTGCTGCCACGTCTGTGTTCGATGACGACGAGAGAGGGAGAGGGTGAAACCTGGTGCTGGGACATACCCCATTCCTCTCGAATAGTGCCAAGGGGGTGGCCGAGTTGAGCGTCGCCGTCCGACAGACAGATCACCAACAACAGTGTCAGGAGAGAGACTGCAGAGAGGTATGAAATTTACTTCAAGGGACTGGCACAAAGTCCAGTGATCAGTGAGATCAGTGACTTTACGCCATCATACTACGTCGTCTTTGCTGTAATGACAAAGGGAATGTAGCTAACAGCACGTGACGTACCCGGGCGGATTCCCATCCAAGTACTGGCTACGCCCGACATTGCGTAACTTCGGTGATCTGACGAGAACCGTATTCGACGAAGAAGGTTCGTTGGCTGTTGGGGACAAGCTCAAGAGCCGATTTGGTGCCACGAGAGGAACAGACTGTGCGCCAGTAGCGGGTTCCAGCTTCTCTCTTTTCTCTGTAATAACATCATTAACAACAACAACAACAATATAGATACGATTGATTACTATATAGCAGTTATTACCGTCACCTACCAGAGACACCAGACACGTGATATACAAGTCACCAAGATAGAGTCATCTAGCAATGGTTGAGCAATAAGTGCTTTCAGTTCGTCCTAGATTATATGGTGGTGGTGGTGGTGGTGGTGGTGTTGGTGGTGATGATTATGATGAATGTATCATATATAGAACGCCCAGGAGGAATGGACAGTATTCAGGTATATGACAGACGCAATCATTCGAAGCCAAAAGAAAAAAAAATCACGTAGACATGGGCACTAAAATGGATACATTAAGAGCTATGAGCATTTCTTCATTTTAGATACTGTGAACAAGTTTCTTATACTGCAAGCTCTTTGCTTTCCGTATTTTGAGAGGAGATGGCCTTGCTGCAGGTAACACCAGTTTCCGTCAGATCACCGACATTAAGTGCTGTCTGGCTGGGCTAGCGCTTGGATGGGCGACCATCCGGTCTGCCGAGCCCTGTTGACGAGCGGGGTTCACTCAGCCCTTGTGAGGCAAACTGAGGAGCTACTTGACTGTGAAGTAGCGCCTCTAGTCTCGTAAGCTGACCTACGGCCGGGAGAGCGGTGTGCTCACCACATGCTCCTCCATATCTGCATCCAGTGACGTCTGTGGGCTGAGGATGACAAGGCGGCCGGTCGGTACCGTTTCCGTTTGGTCTTCATGAACTGTTCGGGTGGAGTTGCTTTTTTTTTTTTTTTATTATGAACTAAAAGAAGAAAACGTCCAGTAAATACGCACTCTAAAGCTCATACTGCTATGAAACACATCTCATCTACTGAAGAACTGCTCATACCTTTAAGGTATGCATTTTACACCCATGTATATTACACTTGTTCGCTTCGAATGACGGTTCCTGTTATTCCTCAACGTTAGTCATTCTTCCTGGGACACCCTATATTACAGTGTCGCAACGTTTCGACAAATTCCCTACTCGTTCTTCTGGTCACCTTCACCTGAAGTGTCGGGGTCATGTCCAGTTCGTTCCTTTATAGACGCTAGACCGCAGCTCCCTGTGTCGAGAGCCCAATGGATGGGTCACTTGCGTTTCCTTTGTAGAGAGCCGGCAGGAGTGTCCGTGGGGTTCTAGGCGCTACAGTCTGGAACCGAGCGACCGCTACGGTCGCAGGTTCGAATCCTACCTCGGGCATGGATGTGTGTGATGTCCTTAGGTTAGTCAGGTTTAATTAGTTCTAAGTTCTAGGGGACTGATGACCTCAGAAGTCCTCAGAGTGCTCAGAGCCATTTGAACCATTTTTGCAGAGATGACAAGGCCGGTGGTGTGGCGGGGGGAAGAGAGGGGAATGCGTGACGGAGTGCGGCCGAGTCCTAGCACCATCGGTTGAGACATGTCTTCAAAACGCACGAGAGGAGCAAATCGGTTGGGCCCTCGGCAGAGGAGTCTACCTTCCAACGGCTATAAAGCAATGAACTAGATACTTTTTATTTCGACACTTCGCCTTAAGATGACGGGTAAGAATCTCGTCGAAACATTACTACATGGTGCCACGTGTCGACTGATAATCCGAGAAGTCACTGTGTTAGAGAGAGAGAGACAGTATTCCCATATTATCAATGTAGCCTGCCAATAATTTTTGTAGTCAGACAGTTGACCTGGGTCTTCGGATGGCTAGTTGCCAAATGGTAAACAAGAACCTGACAGAATTATAGCGCGAAAAGATTCAGATAATCAAGAGAACACTATACGACGTACAAGAAAAACTAGGTCACAGTACTACAATGTTATTGCACCGCCAAAGTCTCGAAACACTGGCGTGTAATGATGAATAACACTTGGCAACGACAAGCCGTTCCTCTGTTCTGGCAGTAACCCAAGCAGGGTCGACACCAGAATAAAGAACAGGTCAGCATTTCTTCCAGCCTCGTCGGTCGCTCCCGCTTTCAATGCATTTCGCGGCCCATTCTTCAGGCTGCGGTATCTTTCCACAGCGGACGATACCCCGCTGTTGGCTGCTGCTGCCAACATTTCTCTGCCAGTGTGCGTATGTGTGACTGTGCGTGTGCTCAGAGCGCTAGCGGAACACCCTCACTGAAGCCGCTCTTCCACAGCTGCGGAGGCTGGACAGGGCCGCTGTCGTACGCTGCGTGCATTTTTAATGATCCCGCGCAAATACTCTTGAGGAACTTTTGGGATGCAGCTCGCTCCTCCCTGTAATTTACTGCCCGTATGCCATAAATTGTGTATGAGCCGCAGGCGGCGTTTGCAGAGACCCGGAGCAAACAAATAAGAACGAAAATAACACGCGTGGGCCGCTCTCTGGCGCGTACAGAATAGCAAACAGTCAGCTGCGGAAACAGTCACAGCGCACTCCAACCATAACAGTTACTCGTAATACCGCTTCTCCAGCGTGGAGGAAAAGCCTGCAGAATTTTAGATTACCTGTGGAATCTAATTTGCTAAATTAAACACTCAGGAAGTTTCCGGATATGGTAGTAAACAACCATTTACAGGGACTCGGGCTTCTCTCTCGATGCAGTAATCATTTTTAAAGATTTTTTTTATATTTTTGGTTCCCTCTTGTTCCTTCATCGATAACAATGCAGTAGCAAGAGAGAAGTGCTAGGATGAAAAGACATAAGCGAGGGACGCAGTTTCTATCCCCGCTCTTAAACCTGTGTATCGAAAAAGCAATGAAGGGAATGAAAGTGAGCTTAAAATTCAATCTGAAATGGTATCAGTGACAAAATTCGCTAATGACAGTGATATATTCTGTTACACCGAAGGAGGAATTACAGGCCGTACTGAATGTAGTGAAGAGTTTACTGACAAGGGAACCTCCCCATCGCACCCCCCTCAGATTTAGTTATAAGTTGGCACAGTGAATAGGCCGTGAAAAACTGAACACAGATCATTCGAGAAAACAGAAAGAAGTTATGTGGAAATATGAAAACAATAAGAAAATATACAAACTGAGTAGTTCATGCGCAAGATATGCAACATCAAGGATAATGAGAAATCAGGAGCGCCGTGGTCCTGTGGTTAGCGTGAGCAGCTGTGGAACGAGAGGTCCTTGGTTCAAGTCTTCCTTCGAGTGAAAAGTTTATTTTCTTTATTTTCGCAAAGTTATGATTCGTTCGTTCGTTCATTGACGTCTCTGTTCACTGTAATAAGTATAGTGTCTGTGTTTTGCGACCGCACCGCAAAACCGTGCGATTAGTAGACGAAAGTACGTGCTTGTCCAATGGGAACCGAAAACATTTGATCGCAAGGTCATAGGTCAACCGATTTCTCCACAGGAAAACACGTCTGATATATCCTATACGATACTGGTGACGGCATGTGCGTCACATGACAGGAATATGCTGTCGACCCACCTATCTTGTACACTTGGAGAATGGGTAAAAAGATTCTTCTACCTTGCCCGATTTAGGTTTTCTTGTGGATGCGATAATCACTCCCAAAAAAGTGATGAAAACATAAGAGTTTGTCACATAAACTGCAACAAATGAATGCAACAGTTTCACAGTCGCACAGTTTTCCTGTGCTCTGTCAAATCATATGTTTTTAACGTTTTCAAATTTTTTCCGTGTGTATACCGTCAAATCCTGCATATGTCCAAGCAAATCTGAACATCTCCTGGAATTTTCGAGAGCGAAGTTGAGTATATAAAAAATTAAACTTTTCACTCGAGGGAAGACTTGAACCAAGTACCTCTCGTTCCACAGCTGCTCAGGCTAACCACGGGACAACGGCGCTCCTGAGCTCACATTCTCCTTGATGTTGCCTATGTTGTGCATGGACTGCTCAGTTTGTATATTTTGCTTATTTTTTTCATAGTTTCACACAAATGCTTCCTGTTTTCTCGATTGATCTGCGTTCAGTTTTTCAAGGCCTATCCACTGTGTCAACTCATAACTAAATCTGACGGGGGTGCGATGGGGAGGTTCCCTTGTGAGTAGAACTATGGACTGAGGGAAATCTAAAGAAAGATTAAAGCAGCGATGAATCGCATCAGTGATATTAACGGCAATATTTTCAACACTAAAATCGGGGATAACATAAGATGCGTGCACTCCTTTTCATTATACTGGATGAAGAAAAATTCACGACTTCGCAGCGCGATTTCTCATATACTAGCAATACAGAAATGTCTCCCACAAAAGTTCGTCCTGCCCACATTTCGGGCAGTAAATGGACGTTACAGATCGGCAATCTGAAACACTGTAAGCACGTGTACGGTAACTACCTCTGTGAGCAGATAGAGCAACAGTGGTGCAGTGGATAGCGTTTTGTGTTAGCATGCAGGAGGTCGAGGGTTCGATTTTGGATCGAGGCTTATTTGTTTTTATTTGCTAAAGGTAGTCTTCGTGGTACGGTGTCTGGCATTTCGATCATCATACAGCGATAACTGTGGGTCTTCTACAAAACATTTGCATTTACGTACTATGAACATACAATGGAGGTACAATGTTTTCATTGCTCAGCTTTTAAAGAAAACTCTTTGCATGTCGTGGACGCGAACCGTTTCCCATCACTGCATCTAACAGATTCGAAACTTCTTTTGTATGTACCCTCCCCCAATCGTCCCATCGGTTAGTACCAACTGTTATTCTTTCCACGTTCAGGTCCATTACATTTCGTTAGGCCCTTGCGTCACTATCAGAAACGTGCTTTGCAAATAATCACGATGGGATCACTGGGGGAGAGTACACAGAAAACAGGCTTGTAATCTAGTAGATGGAGTGGAGCGAAACAATTTTCGTCCAAAACGTGTAAAAAGCTTCTTTAAAAGCTGACGAATGAAAACGATTGTACTTCTATTTTTGTGTTCGCAGTACTTAACTGCAAATGTTTTATACAAGACCCACTGTAACCGCTGTACGACGATTAAGACGCCTGATACTGTACACGCAGACTGCTTTTATCAAATAAAAACAAATAAACCTTACTGCAAAAATGGCTCAAATGGCTCTGAGCACTATGGGACTTAACTTCTGAGGTCATCAGTTCCCTAGAACTTGGAACTACTTAAACCTAACTAACCTAAGGACATCACACACATCCATGCCCGAAGCAGGATTCGAACCTGCGACCGTAGCGGTAGCGCGGTTCCAGTCTGTAGCGCCTAGAACCGCTCGGCCACCCCGGCCAGCAAACCTCACTGCAGAATCGAACCCTCGCCCTCTAGTGTGCTAAACCCAAAACACTATCCACTGCACCAACTGCACAACACTACTCTATCCGCTGAAAGAGACAGTTACCGTACATGTGATTACAATGTTGCCAGTTTGCCAGTCTTTAACCTTCATTTACTGCCCGAAATATGCGCAGGACGAAATTTTGTGATAGACCTTTTTGTGCTGACGATATGTGAGGAACCACGCTGCGAACTCTAGTGTGCGAATTTTTCTTCACTGTGAATACTCTAATTGAGCCTGGGAAGTGCAATGAGGCAACCGTTTGGTTACCTAATATAACTGAGGGATGGAATTAGTGCAATGCAATTGAATCAGGTGCTTGTAACAGAGGCTCCAAACTTTTATCCCGTGTATTTAAGTCACATGGTAGTAGAAGAGGTAAAGGATAGCCGCTACCATCGAAGGAAAGTATCGCAGGACATTCGAAGTAAGGATCGATAAGAAATAGAGTAGCACAGGTAAATCGATCATTCGTTAAGGAAATACGTCTGCTTCTGTCAAAAACGCGCTTAATTTGAGAAATTTGGTGATAATTTTAACTCTTGTTTTGCGGGTCAGAGCGGGACTCACGACCTTAATGAAACTGAAAGTACAGGGGTTAGACAAAAATATGGGAACACCGCGAGAAATGGTGTGCTTGGGCACAAGTGCAGAAGCTAGACAAGCCTGCAGACTGCGCTGTTGTATTTGGCCACGAACGGCACCTGCGCCACGTCCTCAGTTCGTTTCAAGTGTCAGTGCTGGCCAGAAGTGTTCTGTATAGTTGTAAGTACAGTATGTCGGAACTAAGTGAATTAAAACGTGGACAAATTATTGCTCCTCGTATGGGGGAGGGGGGTTCCGTAACCAAGGAAGCCGGAGCGTTTGGCGTTTCAAGAGACACCATACAGCATGCAGTGAAAGCCAGAAAATATCAGGAGCTAAGTCAAAACGCGAACGAAACTGTGAGTCGAATGATGATTATGGACGGTCATTGAAAAGGACTGTGCCGAAAAATAAGAGGACGATTACCGGCAAAAGTCACTGCAGAACTGGTCCCCAGATGAGCGTAGCGTTCCAAAGGATTGGAAAAGGGCACAGGTCATCCCCGTTTTCAAGAAGGGATGTCGAACAGATGTGCAGAACTATAGACCTATATCTCTAACGTCGATCAGTTGTAGAATTTTGGAACACGTATTATGTTCGAGTATAATGACTTTTCTGGAGACTAGAAATCTACTCTCTAGGAATCAGAATAAGACGATCGTGTGAAACCCAGCTCGCGCTATTCGTCCACGAGACTCAGAGGGCCATAGACACGGGTTCCCAGGTAGATGCCGTGTTTCTTGACTTCCGCAAGGCGTTCAAAAATGGTTCAAATGGCTCTGAGCACTATGGGACTTAACATCAGTGGTCATCAGTCCCCTAGAACTTAGAACTACTTAAACCTAACCTAACTAACCTAAGGACATCACTCACATCCATGCCCGAGGCTGGATTCGAACCTGCGACCGTAGCGGTCACGCGGTTCCAGTCTGAAGCGCCTAGAACCGCACGGCCACAACGGCCGGCCCGCAAGACGTTCGATACTGTCGTTTAATGAACAAAGTAAGAGCATATGAAATATCAGACCAATTGTGTGATTGGATTGAAGAGTTCCTAGGTAACAGAACGCAGCATGTCATTCTCAATGGAGAGAAGTCTTCGGAAGTAAGAGTGATTTCAGGTGTGCCGCAGGGGAGTGTCGTAGGACCGTTGCTATTCACAATATACATAAATGACCTTGTGGATAACATCGGAAGTTCACCGAGGCTTTTTGCGGATGATGCTGTGGTATATCGAGAGGCTGTAACAATGGAAAAATGTACTGAAATGCAGGAGGATCTGCAACGAATTGATGCATGGTGCAGGGAATGGCAATTGAATCTCAATGTAGACAAGTGTAATGTGCTGCGAATACACAGAAAGAAAGATCCTTTATCATTTAGCTACAATACAGCTGGTCAGCAACTGGAAGCAGTTAATTCTATAAATTATCTGGGAGTAGGCATTAGGAGTGATTTAAAAAGTCATATAAAGTTGATCGTCGGTAAAGCAGATGACAGGCTGCGATTTATTGGAGGAATCCTAAGGAAACGCAATCCGGAAACAAAAAATGGGATCCGTACCAAATAGGGTTGATAGAAGAGATACAGAAGATCCAACGGAGAGCAGCGCGCTTCGTTACAGGATCATTTAGTAATCGCGAAAGCGTTACGGAGATGATAGATAAACTCCAGTGGAAGACTTTGCAGGAGAGACGCTCAGTAGCTCGTATGGGCTCTTGTTGAAGTTTCGAGAATATACCTTCACCGAGGAGTCAAGCAGTATATTGCTCCCTCCTACGTAAATCTCGCGAAGAGACCATGAGGATAAAATCAGAGAGATTAGAGCCCACACAGAGGCTCCCATCTTTCTTTCCACGAACAATAGGAGACTGGAATAGAAGGGAGAACCGATAGAGGTACTCAAGGTACCCTCCGCCACACACCGTCAGGTGGCTTGCGGAGTATGGATGTAGATGTAGATGTAGAACTGAATGTCCCACCCGCTAACCCTGTCAGCACCAAAGCAACACAAAGGGAGCTCCATAAGCAGGAAATTACGGGGCGAGTTAGAAATTCCAAAACCACTCAGTAATGATGCAACTGTCCGCAATAGGAAAACGTGAAGCCGAAGCCATTAAACCTGGACGTTTGAGCAATGGAAAATTCTGATTTGGTCGGGCGAGCCTTGTTCCACACTAATTTCCAACTTCTGGCCGAGTTTACGTACCAAGAGTTAAGCACGGAGTTGTTCGGTGATGATTTCCATGGGCCCAAAGGCTACTCTGCAACTTCTGATAACTGCCAAGGTTCATGTGACCTTTTTGTTTGGTCAGATCCATCCTGTGGTTCGATGTTTGTTCCCCAATGGTGGCTAGATGACTGGGCCCTTATTGACACAGGTCGCATCGTCCAAGAAAGGGTTTGTGAGCTCGTGGACGAATTGTCATATCTCCCATATCAACCACAGTCACCAGATTAAGACGACGGAGCACCTGTTCACCCAACACCCAACTCGCGTCGTCCAGGACTGGTTTTTTGAGTATGAGGATGGATTGTCTCCTCTAGTATGGGAACCGTAGTCACCAGATCCCAATATTATTGAGACTTTGTGAACTACTTTGGAGAGAAGAGCGCTATGCACCTTCATCGTCATTATTTAAACTTATAGCCATTCTGCAGGAGGAACGGCTAAGACCTGCTTGAAAACCATGCAGGACCTCTATTTATCCACTCGGAGATGAAGGAAGCTTTCTTGAATGCCGAATGGTTACCTACACAGTATTAGGCACGGTAGATGTTGTGCTTTTGCTGTTTTTATACTTTTGCCCAACACCGGTATTAGGCACGGTAGACTGTTGTGCTTTTGCTGTTTTTATACTTTTGCCCAACGCCAAGATATCTCTAACAGTGCACAAAGTTGCCAATAAGCGTTTCCCAGTAAATCTGATGAGGAGTACATCGCGCAATTCGCCACACTTGGAGCTAATCGCTAACAAAGCGACCGTACGAACTTCTCTCACCGATTTCATTCATATTGACAGGGTGTGTAGAGGTCAACATACAAAAAAAGGAACACGCAGGTCTCAACCGCTTTCGAGAAAATCGCGTCCGAAAATTTTAGGCTTTCTTATACAGTTCGTATGGTCGCAAATATACAAGGATCCTGTAGCCGAACGAATAACCGCTTAGTTTCATAATCTCGTGGTCCCTAGATGGAATCCCACCGACGGTACGTCTTTCCGTTCCCACGTAACTTTAACAATATATTTATGAGTGTGCACGTTATCAGTATTTAATGATTCATTTATTATTTCCATAATCTTTATCCTGAAAAGGAGAAAAAATTTTCGTAAGGGGAGTGGGAATAAAAAGGGAGGATAAACAGGAAGTTTCAATCCAATCAGTAGAGTCGTCTTATTTATTTTATTTTATCTAAATTTGCGACAAATATAACCTGTAATATAACCTGTAACCAAAGCGGCACTGCATCAATCAAGATGATACTGATCGTAGAAACAGGGAAAACAATAAATACGTACTGCACATGTAATGAACGCCGAATTTTGCAAGTGTATGGTTTTTTCAGTTTTTCTATAGCAAAGCACTTGGTTCTCATTCATAAACAGTTCTCGGTCATCACAAAATTTCGTGACGTACCATGCATATCTGCTGTTACAATAACGCCGGATATTCGATGGAGTAACCTCTCGCTCATGAAGTTAAGCGCATACTCGTTCCGCTGCGGAATCCTTGAGTATTAGCAACGATACAAAGTATATTAACACGCCAAAAATTTTCAACCTTGATTTTCTTGAAAACGACTAAGGGTTGTGTCTTCCTGTTTATACAAAAGGGGCGATCAAAAAGATTTCCTTCTAAGGCCGTAGAGTCCAGAATCGGGCCGCACGGGATTAGCCGAGCGGTCTCAGACGCTGCAGTCATGGACTGTGCGGTTGGTCCCGGCGGAGGTTCGAATCCTCCCTCGGGCATGTGTGTGTGTGTTTGTCCTTAGGATAATGTAGGTTAAGTAGTGTGTAAGCTTAGGGACTGATGACCTTAGCAGTTAAGTCCCATAAGATTTCACATACATTTGAACATTTTTCCTGAATCGGTATGACAAACAGGCAAAAACGCCGTGAACATTGGGGCTATCATCCTTGTGACGCACCAGGTTGAAGATACACGTTTCGAAAACACCGTGTCCTGCTGCGCGAGGATGTAAATAGGAACATAAAAAAAGGGAGGAAGGCTTATCTGTTTAGCAAGAGTAATAGGAGGCAGATTTCAGACTACCTTACAGATCAAAACGAAAATTTCTGTTCCGACACCGACAATGTTGAGTGTTTATGGAAAAAGTTCAAGGCAATCGTAAAATGCGTTTTAGACAGGTACGTGCCGAGTAAAACTGTGAGGGACGGGAAAAACCCATCTTGGTTCAACAACAAAGTTAGGAAACTACTGCGAAAGCAAAGAGAACTTCACTGCAACTTTAAACGCAGCCAGAACCTCTCAGACAAACAGAAGCTAAACGATGTCAAAGTTAGCGTAAGGAGGGCAATGCGTGAAGCGTTCAGTGAATTCGAAAGTGAAATTCTATGTACCGACTTGACAGAAAATCCTAGGACGTTCTGGTCTTACGTTAAATCAGAAAGTGGATCGATACAGCATATCCACACACTCTGGGATGATAATGGCATTGAAACAGAGCATGACATGCTTAAAGCTGAAATACTAAACACCTTTTTCCAAAGCTGTTTCACATAGGAAGACCGCACTGCAGTTCCTTCTCTAAATCCTCGCACGAACGAAAAAATGGCTGACATTGAAATAAGTGTCCAAGGAATATAAAAGCAACTGAAATCACTCAAGAGAGGAAAGTCGACTGGACCTGACGGGACACCAATTCGAAAGAACTTGGTCCCCTTCTAACAGCCGCGTACCGCAAGTCTCTAGAGGAACGGAAGGTTCCAAATGATTGGAAAAGAGCACAGGTAGTCCCAGTTTTCAAGAAGGGTCGTCTAGCAGATGCGCAAAACTATAGGCATATATCTCTGACGTCGATCTGTTGTAGAATTTCAGTACATGGGTTTGCTCGTGTATCATGTCATTTCTGGAAACCCAGAATGTACTCTGTAGGAATCAATATTGATTCCGGAAACAGCGATCGAGTGAGACCCAATTCGCTTTATTTGTTCATGAGACCCAGAAAATATTAGATACAGGCTCCCAGGTAGATGCCATTTTCCTTGACTTCCGGAAGGCGTACGATACAGTTCCGCACTGTCGCCTGATAAACAAAGTAAGAGCCTACGGAATATCAGACAAGCTGTGTGGCTGGATTGAAGAGCATTTAGCAAACAGAACACAGCATGTTGTTCTCAATGGAGAGACGTTTACAGACGTTAAAGCAACCTCTGGCGTGCCACAGGGGAGTGTTATGGGACCATTGCTTTTCACAGTATATATAAATAACCTAGTATATAGTGTCAGAAGTTCCATGCGGCTTTTCGCGGATGATGCTGTAGTATACAGAGAAGTTGCAGCATTAGAAAATTGCAGCGAAATGCAGGAAGATCTGCAGCGGATAGGCACTTGGTGCAGGGAGTGGCTACTGATCCTTAACACAGACAAATCTAATGCATTGCGAATACATAGAAAGAAGGATCCTTTATTGTATGATTATATGATAGCGGAACAAACACTGGTAGCAGTTACTCCTGTAAAATATCTGGGAGTATGCGTGCGGAACGATTTGAAGTGGAATGATCATATAAAATTAGTTGTTGGCAAGGCGGGTGCCAGGTTGAGATTCATTGGGAGAGTCCTTAGAAAATGGAGTCCATCAACATAGGAGATGGCTTACAAAACACTCGTTCGACCTATACTTGAGTATTGCTTATCAGTGTGGGATCCGTACCAGGTCGGGTTGACAGAGGAGATAGAGAAGATCCAAAGAAGAGCGGCGCGTTTCGTTACAGGGTTATTTGGCAAGCGTGATAGCGTTACGGAGATGTTTAGCAAACTCAAGTGGCAGACTCTGCAAGAGAGGCGCTCTGCATCGCGGTGTAGCTTGCTGTCCAGGTTTCGAGAGGATGTGTTTCTGGATGAAGTTTCGAATATATTGCTTCCCCCTAGTTATACCTCCCGAGGAGATTACGAATGTAAAATCAGAGAGGTTCGAGCGCGCACGGAGGCTTTCCGGCAGTCGTTCTTCCCGCGAACCATACGCGGCTGGATCAGGAAAGGGATGTAATGACAGTGGCACGTAAAGTGCCCTCCGCCACACACCGTTGGGTGGCTTGTGGAGTATAAATGTAAATGTAGAAGTCTGTAACTGCCTGCTGCGCGTCCTCGTCCGACAGGAATCGTCGGCCCTTCAAGGGGTTTTCTAAGGGACCGAAGGCGTGATAATCGTATGGGGAGGGATCAGGACTGTAGGACTTGCGCTCGAGTGCCCCCCCCCCCATTTAAGTTACGTCATTTGTGATAGGGGGGCGGGCGTTACCATGAAGCAGCGGCACCCCTTGTCACCTTCCATCCCACAATGGTGCTCCATACACATTCTTAATTCCCTGATGGATGCCTAACGGTGTTTATCCTGTTTGGACGCATTTAGTAATATCGTCGCCATAGTTCACTTTTTCACATTTACCGCAAGCACGTCAGAAAGACACGAATGCCACACTAGTCCCTTGCTTACGAGGCATGTTAAGAAAGTAAGTTTACTAGATTTTTACATTTTTGAGGAAAAGTGTATTTGATAAAAAAATTACAGGATACTGTTCATACACTTGCTGATTATCTTTCCACATAACAGCCGTTTCGTTCAGTGCATGTGGTGAGTCGTGGCTTCTTTATACCCTGGTCGAAAAACTCTCCCGTCAGCTCCTTGCCCCACTTCAGAACCTCTTTGCGCAACTGCTCGTCGACTAAAATCTCAGTTCTGTTCATTTGTCCCTTCAAGGAGGTGAAAAGGTGACAACCTAAAGGTGCTAAGTAGGGCGAATATGAAGGGGGGGGCGGGGGGGGGGCGGGCAAGATCCCCTCGCTTCTAAACTGATGCTGTTTGCTGTTATTACTCAGCTTAGCCACGAGTCCGTAGAGGGTGGTATATGTGACGTACAGTATAACTGGTCAGCACTTCCACCCGGAATTTGCGAGTGTAAGTCGCACCTTCCTTGATCGGCCTTGATGGGTCGTGTCGTCGGATTTCCTCCTACCCGTGCGCGGTGCAGCTCTCCTAATTGTCGTCCCGTGCAGATTCTTCATTGGCGCATTGGATGTCTTTGTCGGTGGAAGCTAATTATCTGAAACTGCTGTCGGTCAACTTTAGGGTATCTATTTACTCGAAATTAACATTCAGAATGCCGTAATATCACTTTTATTCCTATTAGATCAATAATGAAACACTCATGTCACAAACTACTCGTAACCGAGAGCATGGCTACCATCGAACAAGACAGGAAGAGCTGTTAACGCCGACTGCCGACTTTGGCGCGCAGTCCGTATCTCTTACTAGTTTCGTCACAGTTCGTGGATTTCCGATCAAGTTCGTACTTACTAAGATATGCATTTGTTAATGAACGGGTGTGAATTTTAACGAGGCAAACTTATGACAAATAGTTTTAAACATCCAGAGGCTCCTCCTAGTATTCATGTTGTCATAAATGTCGTTAATTATTTTATATAAATAAACGAAATCGGTGACTTTGGTGCCAAGATGGCGGTACTTCCCGTCACGTATATTTCCCAAGCTAAGGCCGGTATTACACTATCAAATTTCTTTGTCAAATATCTTTGTCAAAGATATTTGATGGTGTAATGGGAACTTTGTCAAATGTCGTCCAATATTTGATCAAATCTATGGCCTCGCTGTAGATTTGATCAAAGAAATCGCTTGTCTTCTGTTCACTGCAATGTGACATGTTACCAGATGGAGCGCTAGCATCGCTGCAGCGTTCTGTCGTCTGTAGTGTTTTTATAAACATTGCTGGTAAATACAATTGGTGTGTGCCGACAACTGCAATATTAATAGAGATGTATGAAGCTGATGAGGCGCTTTACAACGTGAGGCACCCTGGATACAAAAATAGATTAAGAAGATTGGAGACCTGACCTGACCTGACCTGACCGAACCCTCTCCTGTAGCAATGAATCGGAGTGTTACAGTGAGCCTGTCTTCTTAAGTGAATATTGTGCTTTGTGATATGAGGATACACTTCACTGAGCACATACATAAATATATGCTCATCCATTCTTAAGTAATTGATGTGCGACTTGACGTCTTCCACTTAAGCTCACGTAACAAGTTTTGTTGAATGCTTTTATCGTGTCGTCGTAAAACCCACGGCTTCACCCAGATTGTATTAGTTTTTCGTTCCATAGATCAGTGCTGAGGAGATCCTCGTGGATGTGGAACATGTCAGTTTTTTTTAAGCTGAAATAACAATACTAATAGTATGAATAAATACATCATTTGTTTCTATTAAAAATTTCGTCAATGGAGTAGAAGGTGTTGGCCACTAATAAGTCTTTCAGGCTACTTTTAAACTGATCTTTATTTGTAACTAAATTTTTTATGTTTGCTGGCAAATTATTGAAGATGAGTGTTCCTGAGTAGTGGACCCCTTTTTGAACTAAAGTAAGTGCTTTTAAGTCATTGTGCAGATCATTTTTGTTCCTGGTATTGTATGTATGAACTGAGTTGTTTGTTGGAAAAATAGATATATTATTTAGGACAAATTTCATTAAGGAGTAAATATTCTGAGAAGTAGTACTTAGTATACCCAGTTCTTTGAAGAGGTTTCTGCAGGACGTCCGTGAATTTACTCCACAAATAATACGTATTACACGCTTTTGGACTCTGAAAACTTTTGTTTGACTTGAAGATCTACCCCAAAATATTATACCTTATGACATCATGGAATGAAAGTATGCAAGCTTATTCGTTTTTATGTTGCCTATGTCTGCTAACACTCGAATTGCAAATAGAGATTTGTTAAGGCGTTTCTGCTGTTCTGTGGTGTGCTCCTCCCAACTGAATTTATTATCAAGTTGTAATCCCAGGAATTTAAGACTGTCAACCTCGTATGTATGGTTCATTTTTCCCCCACTTCTTTTCCGCATGTGTATACAATGCAATTGCGGTACGTGCAACTGCTGCGGTTAATAAAAAGTTGTTGTCAGCCATCTTGAACTTTGACGAAAAATTTGATGACAGTGTAATACCCCTTCTAGCGGTACGTCAAAGATCTTTGTCAAATATATTTGACGGAATATTTGATCACATCTTTGATCAAATCTTTGACAAAGAAATCTGATTGTGTAATACCGGCCTAAGCTTGTTGCTACGGTCCAGCGCCGAGCCCCACCCCACTACGCGCGACATATGGTCGCTTTGTCACCTAGCCAGCCAGCGTGGGAAATGCTCTCCGATTCATGGCCGGCTACGGACTACAGCACTTTCTAACTATCGTGCATACATCTGTGAGAGACAATAATTTATTAAAACTGGTAAAAATGTCCTCCTCACGTAAGAGGCGCCTTAAGGGTGTTCAAAACATCCCAACCAAATGACTCCAAGAGCACTTCAGTAGTCCGCAGCTCGTGGTCGTGCGGTAGCGTTCTCGCTTCCCGCGCCCTGGTTCGCGGGTTCGATTCCCGGCGGGGTCAGGGATTTTCTCTGCCTCGTGATGACTGGGTGTTGTATGATGTCCTTAGGTTAGTTAGGTTTAAGTAATTCTAAGTTCTAGGGGACTGATGACCACAGATGTTAAGTCCCATAGTGCTCAGAGCCATTTTTGAAGCACTTCAGTGGCTAAGGCACTGTGAGGACGGGCGTTGTCGTGCGACAAGCACAACTCTCTCGCGAGCATTTCCATCCTTTCACTCTAAATGTCGTTTTGAGTTTTTTAGGGTCTCACAATACCGTTGTGCACTGAAGGTCTCCCACTGAGGCAGAAATTCGACCAAAAAGATTCCTTTTCAGTCGCAAAACACGGAAACCATGATCTTTTTGTTCGAAATTGTGGTTTGCAGATGAGGAATTGGTGTAGCGCCATTTTGACGACTATCATTTTCTCTCACGTGTGCAATGAACCACCCATGTTTCACCTCGAATCTCCGTCTTCCAATTCAAGTAGCTCAACAAACTCGCGGGCGCCACTGACCCGATTTTTTTTTTTTTTTTTTTTTTTTGTGTTGCATTCAGCTGTTTTGGGACCCATCTTGCACACCGTTTTCGGTATCCTAGCGTTTCTGTGTATGAGAGTTCTGGAAACATTGCAGAAGTTTCATCCACTGCCGTCGGCGGTCTTCACGAACAGTTTTCTCGATTTTTTGCACTGACTCATCAGTCAAAGTGGAAGGTCCTCCGACTGCTCTGTTCGTCATGAACATTTATTCCGCCTCCACTAAACTCGCCACACCACTTAAACACACTTTGTTCATAACACTTGCTCCGTAAAACTTTTTGATTCGGAAAATAATTCGGTGGGAGTCATTCCTTCCACGAGGAGCAAGCGGCTCGCACTTGGCGGGATTTCTTGCCAACACCTTTCACGCAACTGGACACTTCAACGTTAGTCTGCGTTCTACCACGTTCTAATCGCTCTGGTCAGGAGATCCGTTTCTAACACTCGGCGTTTCCAAACCTCGTAAAACACAAAACCACAGCCCGTTATAACCACAGTACAGCTTCTGAACATGCCTCGCACATGTTGGTGTTTATACAGAGTGAATGTTGATAAAACCGACAAACCGCAGGCACGGATTCCTGTATAGAAATGGATGAAAAGAAGGTCCTATGAACATGGGTCCGGAAATGCATCGTTGCCACGGCAGACGGCACTGACGGGTGAAAATTCGTCTGACCACGCGCCACGTGTTCCTTGTATGTTGTAGGCTATATGCCTAACATTGTGTTCCTTGTATGTTGTAGGCTGTATGCCTAACATTGCCTACTGTAAGCAGCAGAATGGTCCGGCACTCCTGTCGGGAACGAGTCGAGATGGCGTATATGTACGGCCAAGCAGATGGAAAAGGTGGAGAATCAGCAAAACTGTATCAAAACAGGTACCTCCACAGACGCCAGCCACATCACACAACATTTCAAGCCGTTTTTGGGCGTTTGTGTAATCATGGGTCCTTTCAGACACAAGTGGTCCAGCAGTATGGTGTAAGCTAGAGTATGATCATGTGTACTGATGTGTCGACAGAAGTGCCGACACAGTGTGATTTGAGGGGACCGCAATGCACGCTATAAACACACGAAGGATGGCGTGAGGTCTGAAACAGGATACGTAATGAATGCTATAAATAAAAGTACGTAGCTTTTGGAATACTTAACTTTAATCCATCCTTGTTGTATACATCGTTCTTGATGAGACATGCTTTATACGATAAGTATCAATTGCTATGTAAGGCTAATGGCGCCTTGCTAGGACGTAGCCATGGACTTAGCTGAAGGCTTTTCTAACTATCTGCCCGGCAAAGGAGCGAGGCTTCGTCAGTGTAGTCGCTAGCAAAGTCGTCCGTAAAACTGGGGCGAGTGCTAGTCCGTCTCTCGATACCTGCCGTGTGGTGGCGCTGGGTCTGCGATCACTAACAGTGGCGACACGCGGGTCCGACATGTACTAATGGACCGCGGCCGATTTAAAGCTACCACCTAGCAAGTGTGGTGTCTGGCGGTGACACCACATGTACTACGTACGACAACTGGTACTATCGCTCTCACTTGCAACGAGTGCAAGGATTATCAGCAGGCGATTTCTTTCTACGGGAAGGATTTTGTAGATAGGTTTTGGACTAGACTATCACTTTATGGGATTTCTGTCTTCAGTCCTCTTTAGTGACGAAGCAACTTTTACCAGGACGACATCATCAGTCTGCATTATCGTCGTATGTGGGTTGCAGAAACGGCACGTGGGCAGAGTAACTTATCTACCATGGCAACAATTCATTTCTGGGCTTATTTTTATAGGACATAGTTTTCTCCATTTCCAGTCAGGAATCCTCTCCTGAAGTTTGTCGTTTTTATTAATGTTCACCCTGTGTACCCGCATCGGAGGTGCGCCGCACTGTATATACACTACAACAACGCCCTCAAACTGAAATTTGTTGATCGCCCCTTATGTGTTGAAGTCCTATCCTAGTTCTGCCCTACACAACATGTCAATATGAACGTAAGTTCATACGGTCTCCTTGTAAGAGCACGTGTGATCTGGCAGTGCTTGTGACTAGGACTTTATCTGCCGCAACGGATACTCCGAGAGCGTGCGAGAGAGAGCGTTGCACTGTTTCTGATGCTAACCGATAAACCTTGTACGTGTGCCGAGAATATTACTGGTCCCAGTGCTCTTCCTCTAGGTACATCCGATGTTACACTACTGGACATTAAAATTGCTACACCAAGAAGAAATGCAGATGATAAACGGGTATTCATTGGACAAATATATTATTCTAGAACTGACATGTGATTGCATTTTCATGCAATTTGGGTGCTTAGATCCTGAGAAAACGGTACCCAGAACAACCACCTCTGGCCGTAATAACGGCCTTAATACGCCTAGGCATCGAGTCAAACAAAGCTTGGATGACGTGTACAGGTACAGCTGCCCATGATGCTTCAACACGATGCCACAGTTCATCAAGAGTAGTGACTGGCGTATGGTGACGAGCCAGTTGCTCGGTCACCATTGACTATACGTTTTCAAATGGTGAGAGATCTAAAGAATGTGCTGGCCAGGGCAGCAGTCGAACATTTTCTGTATCCAGAAAGGCCCGTACAGGACCTGCAACATGCGGTCGTGATTTATCCTGCTGAAATGTAGGGTCTTACAGGGATCGAATGAAGGGTAGAGCCATCTGAAACGTAACTTCCACTGTTCAGAGTGCCGTCAATGCGAACAAGAGGTGACCGAGACGTGTAACCAATGGCACCCCATACCATCACGCCGGGTGATACGCCAGTATGGCGATGACGAACACACGCTTCCAATGTGCGTTCACCGCGATGTCGCCAAACACGGGTGCGACCACCATGATGCTGTAAACAGAACCTGCATTCATCCGAAAAAATGGCGTTTTGCCATTCGTGCATCCGGGTTCGTCGTTGAGTACACCATCGCAGGCGCTCCTGTCTGTGATGCAGCGTCAAGGGTGACCGCAGCCATGGTCTCCGAGCTGATAGTCCATGCTGATGCAAACTTCGTCGAACTGTTCGTGCAGATGGTTGTTGACTTGCAAACGTCCCCATCTGTTGACTCAGGGATCGAGGCCGTGCTGCACGATCCGTTACAGCCATGCAGATAAGATGCCTGTCATCTTGACCGCTAGTGATACGAGGCCGTTTGGATCCAGCAGGGCGTTCCGTATTACCCTTCTGAACCCACCGATTCCATACACGATTGATCACAACAACGTTTCACCAGGCAACCCCGGTTAACTGCTGTTTGTGTATGAGAAATCGTTTGGAAACTTTCCTCATGTCACCACGTTGTAGGTGTCGCCACCGGCGCCAACCTTGTGTGAATGCTCTGAAAAGCTAATCATTTGCATATCACAGCATGTTCTTCCTGCCGGTTAAATTTTGTGTCTGTAGCACGTCATCTTCGTGGTGTAGCAAATTTAATGGCCAGTGCTGTACTTTCACTTCTGTTTAATATTCGCCTGGGTTCCATTTGTTAGACATGTATCTGGATCAAATGGCTACCTGTGAATTGAACTCATAATTTCTTGCTTGGTAGCATTTGGGTGTTCCGTAGGAGTGCAGTTTGGAGGGGCTGGTATCGGAGAAGGCGAGACGGAAGACAGGCGGCGGGCGGTGGCGCCTGCAGTTACCCAACAGGTTAGCGGCTGACGGATCGGGTGCCAATTGGCTGCCCCGTGCGCGCCCGCCAGCCCAGCGGAAAAACACGGGCGCCACTCTGGGCGATAGGCGGCATGTCACTTAACTGCTGCTGATCGTTCGCCCCTCGCCATACATCACCGAGCAGCTGGACGCTATCAGTTCTGCTCTGCCGCCCAATGTACAAAATAAGAGCGCACGGAATATCAGACCAACTGTGTGATGGCACTGGTGTATTCCTAGCAAACAGGAAGAAGAGGAGGAGATCAGTGTTTAACATCCCGTCGACGGCGAGGCCATTAGAAACGGAGCATAGGCTCGGACTACGGAACGATGGAGAAGGAAAGCGGCCGTGCCCTTTCAGAGGAGCCATCCCGGCCTTTGCCTTAAGCAATTTAGGGAAACCACGGGAAACCTAAATCAGGATGGCCGGGAGCGGGTTTGAAACGTCGTCCTCCCGACTGCGAGTCCAGTGTCCTAACCGCTGCGCTACCTCGCTAGCAGACAGGCCACACCATGTCACTCTCAATGGAGAGAGGTCTCCAGAAATAAAAGTGACTTATGGCGTACACCAAGACAGTGTTATAGATCCATTGTATGTATGTATTAAACCGGGGATCCAGAAACGACGGATAGGCTTCGTCCCGCTGTAGCCCTCAGTGGTTCACAACCCCACAACAGGCCACAGCAGTGCACACACCACACCCCCGCCCCACAGTGAACCCAGGGTTAATGTGCGGTAAGTTGGTAAGCCTACTACAAACAACGTGCAGAATGGCCTGAAGGTGGCAGCATAGTGCAGATGCACACGTACCGCAGCAGTATCAGTATCAGTACAAAGATGGCCGCCCCACTTGCGACTTGCACCAGGGAAGAACAGCGTTCTGTTATTCGGTTTTTGCATAGTGAAGGTGTGAAATCTACTGAAATTCATCGACGCATGAAGGTTCAGTACGGTGATGCATGTTTGTCACAGCAGCAAATCTACGAATGGGGTAGGAAGTTCGCAAATGGTGTGACTTCAGTGGAAGATGCCCCTCGTCCAGGTCAGGCACAACGAATTGTGACTCCACAAGAACACTGCAGCAGTTGAATCCATAGTGAAGGAAAACCGCCGAGTGACACTGAATGACATTGCAGCATGTTTACAGATTAGTCATGGCTCAGCACACCACATTGTGCATTATGTGCTCCAGTTTCACAAAGTGTCTGCAAGATGGGTGCCAAGGCTGCTGACTCCTGAAATGAGAGAACGACGTGTTGATGCTTGTGAAGAACTTCATCGACGCTTTGAACGAGAAGGTGATGGCTTCCTTGCAAAAATCGTTACTGGGGACGAAACCTGGTTTCACTTCCATCAACCGGAAAAGACTGTCTTCCTCATCCACCATACTCACCAGACCTTGCCCCAAGTGATTTACATATGTTTGGACCACTCAAAGATGCAGTAGGAGGAAAGAAGTTCCGTTCTGATGAAGAGGTACGCCTGGGGGTGCATGAGTGGTTGCGCGGACTACCAAAAGAATTTTTTTCTAAAGGAATTTATCCACTTTGTAAGCGCTGGAGGACTTGCATTGAGCGTGGTGGAGATTATGTTGAAAAGTGATACAGCTTTGCACCACTTCTGCACAATAAATAATATTTAAAAAAGTATTTAAGGTTTTCATTTGACTCGCCCTCGTAGTACGAAATGGGTGGGTTTACCTAACTGATAGTGCCGTAAGTTTTGACTGCCGAACTTGTGCAGTCATGCACATTGAACAGTACGAATGGTGTAATGTACAACTCAAACCATGGCCGTCGTGTTGTGATTCATGTGTCATTTACATCAAGAGGCTTACAGAGCCACCTATTGGTAAGGTTTTCGGTTCATTTCCCCGTAACGTTTACCCCTGCTTCAATAATGTGCTGTTCAAATTTGGGGTCATGCTGAGCAGTGGTTCTCTTTGTACAGCGTTTTAAAAGGACATTTAATTATGGACGTCCTGTATAATTGCTGGCAGGAAAAAACTGTGAAGCTTTAAGGTCGAAAGAATGACACGATGAAACCGGGGAGATAAGAACCATCTCGGTTCGGGCATAGCCTCCCAAAAGTCGTTTCTACCAGCCGTTATCAGGGTTGTTTATGCTTGACCCAAACAACACAAAAATGTAGCTTTCGAAGCGTATTTCATGCAACTTGTATTATACCGGGCAACGTTAAAAATATAAGACATAAAAATAACATTCCATTAGCATAATCAAATATTACGCTTGATTAGAAGAAAAAAGCACAATGAGTAGCATCAAAGTTTTTGAAAGTTCCTGTTTCCCGCTCTCAGGCATATCAGTCAGTGTAATTTATTTGGGCTACTTCTATTGATATCTAGCAGTATTTGACCAGTCGATCAGATTTTTTTTCCTAGTTCAGATTTTTAATTTTGGGTATCAGTTAACATTATCGGTAAGTATATGCAAATAGCTTTCTTGAACGTTTTACGTTTACTAATTGACTGGGCACAATGACATTAATAGTATAACGACGTAATGTCAGATTTTTAATGCAAAAAGGAGGTTTCCACATTGATATTAACATGAAAACTATGGTCTTACATAAGGGGCAGACAAATGAAAACATGACAGATGGGAAAAAGTAAGTAAGTGTTTATGATTTCAAAATTAATCGCCATAGCTGTTAATATATTGAGATAAGATGAGACGGTCGGTGCCTTCGTGCAAAAATGTTTGCGGATGTCCACGGATCCATGATTGTACCCAGGCGTGCACCTGTGGCCGCGGGGTTTGAGGCGCCATGTCACGGATTGTGCGGCCCCTCCCGCCGGAGATTCGAGTCCTGCCTCAGGCATCGGTGTGTGCGTTGTTCTTAGCATAAGTTAGTTTAAGTAGCAAGTCTAGGGACCGATGACGTCAGCAGTTTGGTCCCTTAGGAATTCACACACATTTGAACATTTATTTGAAATTTCTGCAGCGTACTCGAAACAACCTTGGTAATATGTGGGGTGGTATTACACTGCAACGGCATGTTACTGTCCGTCAACATTCCTAGGCGTTTTGACTTGATGGTCTATCTGTTAGTGGAAAATGGTTCAAACGGCTCTGAGCACTATGGAACGTAACTTCTGAGGTCATCAGTCCCCTAGAACTTAGAACTGCTTAAACCTAACTAACCTAAGGACAACACACACATCCATGCACGAGGCAGGATTCGAACCTGCGACCGTAGCGGTCGCGCGGTTCCAGACTGAAGCGCCTAGAACCGCTCGGCCACATCGGCCGGCTATGTTAGTGAAAACCATATCAAAATTCCCTTCAGTACTTCCTCCGATTAGCCTTTCTCATACATACAGATAAACGTAACAGGTGAGTTGGATTCATCATAGTTCAGCCAATTTGCACGAAATATTTATAAATTATACATACAAACTACCTTCGTGAATTAGTCTATTATTCAAAACAGTTCAAATGGTTCAAATGGCTCTGAGCACTATGGGACTTAACAGCTGTGGTCATCAGTCCCCTAGAACTTAGAACTACTTAAACCTAACTAACCTAAGGACATCACACACATCCATGCCCGGAGCAGGATTCGAACCTGCGACCGTAGCGGTCTTGCGGTTCCAGACTGCAGCGCCTTTAACCGCACGGCTACTTCGGTCGGCATTCAAAACAGTATTAAAATACTTGCAGTAGTCACATTATCCTTAATACGTAGACAGAAAACGCGGTGTGGGACTTTAATTCATCATAGTTCAGCCAATTTACGTGAAATATTTATAAATTATGTACAGAGACCTCCCTGGTGAATCGGTCATCTCTTAGCAAAAACCGTATCAAAATTCCTAGATCCAATGCGGACAGGAAATGCCGCAGGTGACTTTATAATACTTATAGATAACACTGTCATTTGCTGAAGTCTGATATTGCTATTAATATTGTCTGTCAGTTCATTAACATTCAGTATGAACGACAATATTTCCAAAACACTTCCCTCAGGAACGCCTGCAGATACTTGGTCTTCTATCGATGTATACCCATCGAAGACAACAAGCTGCGGCACCCCTATCGAGACACTTCGTCTCCGGTTACAAGTACAACGGTGCGAGAAAATACTCGACGCACGTCCGCTGCCCGTCCCCCTCGGACGTGAACCCCCGTTAAGACGTTTGCGTCGCATGCCTGGTGAATACGACATCCGACATCAATCGGAAAACTACTTCCACGTTCCTGCAGCATTCCCTAGCGAGGTACAGTTCTTCGGTACACGCTATTGTCTCTGGCTACACACCGTTCCCTTGTCCAGATTCCATTCTCCGGTCGGAGCTTCCAAAGCCGCCGACATGGAAGATGACAAGATTCCTAGAGCCAGCGTTCCGGAAAAGAGCAGTGAACCGTCTACTTAATAACAACGGCTCTCGTAACTCTGTAGAAGCCAGTAATGTAGCGACAGATTTCTCTCTCTCTCTCTCTCTCTCTCTGTCTCTCTTACTCTCTCTTACTCTCTTCTCTTCTTCTCCTACCCCCCCCCCCCCTTTCTACTCTATTTCCGCGGTGGAGATATTAATATGTCCATCACAGTAACTTGGTCTATATCTGCTAGAGTGGCATCCACAGTCGAGCTGTCTGTTTACTGGGTCGGAACGTCGGCCGGGCTGAAGAACGAAACAGTACCTCCCAGGACGGAATGTTGTCTGCTGGCAGGCAAACAAAGGATCGGGCTGCATACCGTATATCTCTCTCTGTTTTAGCACCACTGCACTGACAAGCGACTTGGTTCAACAGGCGTCGCAACACTTGGACTGTTCCCCTCCTGGGTCCCCCTTGTGCAGTCGCTCAGAAAAGATGTCGCCAGACCCCACCCCCCCCCCCCCCCACCGCCCGAGTACGTTCTGAGTACCGCTTTAATCCGTCTCAGCTCAGTCCACGAATAAACATCGCAGTATACTGCTTTTATCAGAGCGGAAACGCACTGTGAGGGTGTTGACAATGCTTTACACGAATTACACCGCTTCCGTTTTCCGCCTTCATTAGCATTTACCACGGTGATGCCAGCACCTCTAATAACCCCCTTTTGTAACTGACCACGTGTCATATCTGCTAACCAAGAACAGTTTGATAAAAAGGCGCACTTCCAGTAAATTATACACTATGGTTATGGCACATAATTGCCTGTGATTATAAAAGTTCCTCAGTCTAGATAAATCATATGATTTCGACCGTTTTTCCAAAGCTATGATAGACAAACGAACGACGATTTTTTTTTGCTGGAAGTGACTTATTTTTGTCCTTTTCAGTGTGCTGACGCCTAGTATGATAGCAAGAAACAATTTCATCCAGCATTTTTTTACAATTTACACTCAATATTTAAAAGATGCGTATTCAGCGATTTTATTGATGTGTAGTTAGCAAATTATTTCAATTATTATATTATGTGAAAGGGATAGCAGGGAAATGGAGCTACATTGGACGACAGCAAACTGGCCTGCAAGAAAATCTTTGAAGCCTGAAGGGGAGAACTTTGTGAAAGAACCTAGTATACGCGAAAAAAAATTTGCACCTCTACACTTCAAGTTGGGCCTAATGAAACAGCTTGTGAAAGCCTTACCCAAAGATGGAGATGTTTCAATTATCGGTATGAGCGAAATTGAAACGTAATGTGTTAATTGGACCTCAGATTCGAAAAATTATGTCCGATTCCAAATTTGAATAAAAAATTACAGAACGTCAGACGAAGTCCAGCGTATCATCCAGGGAGGTTGTTACAAATTTATTAAGTTATCATATCCAAGAACTTAATAAAAGGTTACACATTATATTGTAGCGAACATACTAGAAAAGTTCAAGAAGTTACGCTGTTAGATGAGCCTCCGGATACATTGTTTGAACTGTCATCTTAAATTTAAGCGATGTCAGTGAGTAACAAAGCGAGTGCTTTGCTGGGGTAGGCTGGGACGGTATCAGGGCCTCTAGAAAGCCAGTATGATGGGAGACTAGTGTTGGACACTTCACTGAGACATAGTAGAGGCAGTTCATCGCGGAAAATGATATATTTGCTGATTTAAGACGAAAGAGAGAGCGTAAATACAAGGTAAGGGGTATGTTGGTTGGTTGTTTTTGGGGAAGGAGGCCAGACAGCGTGGTCATCGGTCTCATCGGATTAGGGAAGGATGGGGAAGGAAGTCGGCCGTGCCCTTTCAGAGGAACCATCCCGGCATTTGCCTGGAGTGATTTAGGGAAATCACGGAAAACCTAAATCAGGATGGCCGGAGGCGGGATTGAACCGTCGTCCTCCCGAATGCGAGTCCAGTGTCTAACTACTGCGCCACCTCGCTCGGTAAAGGGGCATGTAATTCCTGTGTAATAAAGTGGGGCTTTCATTTTCTTCTTCCATAAAACCATTGTTCATATCTAAAAATGAAATTTCCTTTCATGACAATTACAGTCTAATTTGAAACGAAGTCACGTTTCGACGAAACTGTACGTGATAAAAAGAAAAAAAAAATTGTCGAAGAATGTTTTTATGTTGACCTGTGCTAATATTCAATGTCAGAAATTCTCATCAGATTCAAAACTTATTACTCAGTACATTTCATCTCTGCATGAACTACACATCACAACAGATTGCTATAACGAATATATACAACCTAAAAAATCATAGTATGGGTCAATCTAGCGTCACCAACATCCATCATTTTCTTCATGTAATCGTTAAATATTCCTGTCCTAGTAAATTTGATACCACATCATCATAGACTGAAGTGTAAGTGTAGTTAACACATATATATATGACTTACTTAAAATTAACTTCGAGATGAACATTTTTGACTCAAAATAGTGCTCCGAGATTGAGTTTATAAGTTAATGGATTTTCTCTTTGTCTGTAAAACATCTGGCATAAATTACCTGTTCCACGTAGTACAAAAAATTTCACGAAAGTGAATCATTTTAGTCTTTCTTTACAATCGACAGGAAATTTCGGTAAAAAAAAATAATTGAAAATGGCACAATCCCTTCTGTTCTGACCCCCAAATACTTTGGTGTCACTCTACACCATGAATTTTCCTCTTCGTGCCACGACATTAAGTTTTAAACAAAAGGAAGAGAGTGACTGTTATGGTTTAACCAGTAAACTCCCAGTTGGTTAAAGAATCGAACTCCCAAGTATAAGACAGCTTCAAACGTCTATTATTTTACAAATTAGTTAATGTGTCAAATATTTCCGTTTCCTGGATTAAGTAAAAGCTATTTTTTCACGCATCTACACGTTTATGACGTCATATCTCCTGAACTATATATCGTAGAATGACATTTTGCAGGTACATTCAGTGATCTATTTGGATACCGACTGCAAAGTGTGTTGCGAATAGTAAAGAAGTAACAATTTAAATCGTCATCAACAATTTTGCAGCATAAACAGTAAATATGTAATGAGCGATAAACTGTTTTCGTTTCATTATTTTGTGACGAGCGTCAGCGGAAGAAAGTTTCATAATGGTTTGAAATAATTCTAATACGTGTAAAGTTTGCTACAAGTGGCCAACTGTTCTCATATTTAAATACTGCGTGAACATAGCCTGGATATCAGCATGCTGTCTCAAGACGTATACACAGGTTTTAACTGTCTACTTGACTTATTTGTTATTAAACCTACTCATGCATTATCCCTATTTGACCGTGTATTTATAACCCTGTATTCATCTGACCAGAAGTCCTCTTTCTCCTGCCATCGAAATTCACTAATTCGCACTATGTCTAACTTCATCCTGTCCATTTCCCTTTTTTAAATTTTCTAACCTACCTGCCCGATTGAGGGATCTAACATTCCACGCTCCTGATGACATCCTTCTGAAAAATCCCGGCCCGGGGAACCGATCGCGGGTCTATTTTATTTCCAGACTATTTTATCTAATTGGACGCCATCATAATTTAACAACTCAGGAGATCTGCATGCCCTCCCGAGAAATTAGGCTGTAGTTATCCCCTTGCTTTCACCCGTTTGCAGTACCAGCACAGCAAGGCCGTTTTGGTTGATGATGTAAGATCCGATCAGTCAATCATCAAATGGCTCTGAGCACTATGGGACTTAACTTCTGAGGTCATCAGTCCCCTAGAACTTAGAACTACTTAAACCTAACTAACCTAAGGACATCACACACATCCATGCCCGAGGCAGGATTCGAACCTGCGACCGAAGCGGTCGTGCGGTTCCAGACTGAAGGACCTAGAACCCCTCGGCCGCACCGGCCGGCAGTCAATCATCCAGACAGTTCCCCCCTGCAACTGTTGAAAATGCTGCTCCACCTCTTCACGAACCACGCATTTATCTGGCTTCTCAACAGATACTCCTCCGTTGTGACTGCACCTATGGGACGGCTATCTACTTATATATGGCTGAGGCACGGAAGCCATCCCACCAACGGCAAGGTCCACGGTTCATTTTGTGTTAAATGGAACTTGTGTTAAATGTAAGATTATACTTCTTAATTAGTAGATAATGATTGTATTCAATTTTTAAAGTTGGTTAATAATTGTACAAAATACTGAAAATCAAATTCTGTTACCGTCTGGAAAGCGTTAGAGAGTTAGCCTGAGAGTGGCACTGGGTTTCGTGAAGCGGGTTAACCGTTTTGTTATATGCACGTTCTCTGGACGACGAAGTTATTACAGACGAAGCTCAAGTAGTTAAAGGATATGTATCGGGGAGGTGGATTGACTGTGTCAGAGGAACCACCTTGGTATTCGAAATTCGAACCTGTTTCCCTCTGAATAACATCACGCAACTGTTTTTTCCGATCCAATGTAGCCCATCTTATTCTCGCCAAAACCGCCTTCGTTGGCGTTACCCCTTACCTAAGAGAGTTCTTTTCTCAATATTTCGTGAAGTATAATTCTTCCCTGTTTATTTAAAAGGTCAGAGAAATTTCTTGGCTGATTCTTCATGTCCAAGACAAGGACACATCTCTTATCTTCTGAATGTGAAACTTTGATGTCCTTTTACTTCATAAAGTGTAAAAACAGTGTCGGCCGTTGTGGTCGAGCGGTTCTAGGCGCTTCAGTCCGGAACCACGCAGCTGCTACGGTCGCAGGTTCGAATCCTGCCTTGGGCATGGATGTGTGTGATGTCCTCAGGTTAGTTAAGTTCAAGTAGTTCTGAGTCTAGGGGACTGATGACCGCAGATGTTAAGTGCCATAGTGCTTAAAGCCATTTGAACCATTTTTTGAGAAAGCACCCGGTAGCGCACAATGAATTAGCGGTACGTCAAACAAAATTGCTACTGACCTATAATGTACAGCGATCTATCGATCTTCGTCAGGCGAGTTTTATGACTTCTTGTGAATTCAGCTAACAATATAACCTTCTTGCGTTTTTACAGAGTATGAATTAAAAAGATCCGGAACATTTTCTTACATTTGGCTCCAAGTCGAGTCTGCGACTTTCATTGCTGATGATGTAGGTAGTATCTGCAGTCTCCTACCTCTGCCTTCTCCACTGCACATTACCGGCCAATAGTTTTCGTCAGTTAGCAGAGTGGTGAGTACGCGGTGGTTGTAAAACAATCATCTACTTGAACTGAGAACGTAAGAAGAGTAAGCACTCAAAATTTTTAGTGTTTCAGGAAGCTTCATCACGTTTCACAATACCAGATTTTCTGCATGATTAGAGTAAATTTTACCTTACGCATTGGTCTAAATTTTAATTATTTATTTATTCGTTTTCGGGGGAACAATCCGATTTTGCTAGGGTTTATCTGTTCCATGTAAGCACATACAACCTTTAAGAATTTTTTACAATTACATTTCGGATCAAAGTTTTCATTTACCTCTCACAAACGTTCAGTGTTCACCCCACAGGACTCACTAGAATCATTCAGACGATAGACGAACGCGTCCCACACTTTGCGAGCATTTCTGGAGTTACTGCATTCGCTGCTGTTGCGGTACGACGCAGCAGTCACCCGAAGGTGTTGGGAAGGTGTTCTGTCGTAGTCAAACAACATGACACTTACATCTGATTGCGTCCTGAGTGCGGTTTCAGTAAGTTAGCAGACAGAGGCAGGATCACCCAGCAATAGCTACAAAGTGTGACACTAAAGCTGGAATTTTTAAGATGATGGGGACTCTGCTTAGGAGATACTGCATGTGCTTTTAAGAGAAGAACTGGGTTTGCTACAACAAATTTAGTTTACCGAACAAGGAATTCACTTGGGCTCACGTGCAAAGAGACCACGCGACAATCGGATTTCTGTAAATTTTTATATTTACGTCACGTGAAGTTCACAACACAGTTATCAATTAGCCAAAATACGAGGAAGGATCGGAAAGTAATGCACAATAATTTTTTCCACCCCTGGTTTTTTCACAACGATGTAATTTGAAATTCGCGCTACAGAGAGTATTTCGTTTCCATGTGCAGCTCTAGCGAGACAAACCTGAACGTCGGAACAAACACAGAGGCAACTTGTGAAGAGCAGCGAAGTGTAGTTAGATATTTATGGACCAAAGGGCATAAACGTAGCGAAATGCACAAGGACATGCGTGGTGTGTATGGGGATGACTGTATGAACCGTAGCAATGTCTCTCCTCTATGTGCTGCGACCGTGCGAGGTGGCACAGTAGTTAGCACGATTTCCCTAAATCGCTTCAGGCAAATGCCGGGATGGTTCCTTTGAAAGGGCACGGCCGCCTTCCTTCCCCATCCTTTCCTGACCCTATGGGACCGATGGCTTCGCTGTTTGGCCTCATCTCCCCAGTCAACCAACGAAGCAACCAGACGGTGTGCATTCTTCCAAGAAGGCACGCTCCTGGTGTCCAGTAACAGCTGCAACCGCGCAGAATATTGAAGCCATTGAGGCAGCAATTTTGAACGACCGGCGTTTACAACTGTGAACCTTATCGCAGCACTTCATTATTTCCTGTTGAGAAATGTCCGATATTGGTCATGGCACGTTGTGATTCCGTGAAGTTAGTGCTCGCTGGATGCCGAAGAACATGACATGGAACCACAAGGGCCAGTGAATGATGACAAGGTTGAATCACTTAACTTGTTAACCGCAGAAAGTTGTGAATTTCTGAAAAGAATTGTCACTGGAGATGAGTTGTGGGCGTACCACTACACGCCCGAAACCAACCAGGCTTCTATGCAGTTGAAACATGCTGGTTCCCTAGTACGAAAAAAGTCGGAGTGACTCAGTTTGCTAGGAAAGCGCTTGTGACAGTGTTCTGGGATATGCACGGAGTAGTTGGTGGACTTTGCTGAACACGGGACCACTGTGAATGCTGATACCCATATTAAAAAACTTTAGTTGAGTTGCATCGTGACCTTAGTGACAAATGCCACAACATTAATACCGACGGTGTCAGACATGCTCGCTCCAACGTTCCTGCTCCTATTTGTGAAAAAAATCCCCAAAATTTGGTGGGAGGTTCCCCAGCATCTACCATACAGTCCGGACTTCCATCTGTTTGGTCCCATGAAGAAATTATTTGCCGGCGAAGGCTTTGCGACAGATGGGAAAGTGAAATCAGCTGTCTGCCGATGGCTATACTCCAACCACTCGGACATACACGAACAAGGCATATTGCTACTGGCACCACGATGCGACAAATGTGTTGAAAACCTTGGTGACTATATAGAAAAGTAGTTAAAAGATGTAAGTTCATTTGTGATTTTTGTTTTGTTTTGTTACCTATTAAACTTATTGGTAATAAAATTATTCAGCGTTACTTTCCGATCATTCTTCGTAGTTCGAAGCAACTCTCAAAAACTTTCGAAAAAACCTACATTGAATTTTTTTGACCTGCTTTAATACTGTACAGTAAGGCTGACTTTTGTATAGGCGGTGTGGTCCTGTGGTAAAATGCTCGCCTGTCACGTAGGACTCCTGGGTTCGATTCCTGGCTCTTTTTTAAGCAGCGGTGCGTCTTCTACTAGCATTTACGTGAAGCATAAAATACCGTGGATAAGGATGATAAAAAAGCAGTAGCGTTCGAGACTGTAAATCGCTGCTGCGAGTCTCGTTTTGGGTATTATTTTTTTCGTTTTTTATGTGTTCGTTTCGAATACCCCCATCATTTAAATATAAAATTCATCTAATATATGCTAATTAACACATTTATAATTGTCATTTTATGAAAAACGGACGTCTTCCTATTTTTAATTAAATATTGCACATAAAAATCCAATTTTCTTTGCAAATATAAATACTTAATTACTGATCTTTTGTAAAATATTGTTCATAAATATCACTTAGATTTAGTTTGTAATTTACTTTCATCCTTATTTACTTTAAGCTTCATGGAAATGATATTTAGTCATGCACAACATTTTGCAGATAGTATCCACATATACCACCGAATGTAACTGAAAAATTACACCACTTTTACAGCAAATAGTTCAGGAGTTATGGTGTCATAAACATTGAGAAACGAGAAACTAACTTTTCTTAAAACGGTGCTGTTGTAAACGAATAAGCTAGATTCTTTACAGAGTGGTGGGAGGCAGGTTATTGGCTCTGTGTAGACTGGATGATTATCTCATAGGATCCCGTCAATATTGAGTTAATTATAAACGGAGCTTTAGATTGCTAGAATTGTGTCTTAATCACCGTCTTTCAACGCAACTTCACGGTTTATGAGCTACCCTTTGTCTTAAACATAACACTCTATTCACCCTTTGCTCGTAAACCCGGCTTTCAGGAAGCCCACAATATCTTGTCTTACAAATTTCCTTTACTTTAAGTCTATGGTCACAATTTCATTTTATTTTTTTGTCATCAGACTACCGGTTTTGGGTTATAATGACCATCTTCAGATCTGTTTTATAAAAACATATCCTAATGTACTGCAGCCATAGTGGCATCGTCAGATTTTAAACGCAAAATCAGAACCAGCATCGTCAAATACATATAAATAACAGCATATGCAGGAATCATCTTGTCAGCGGCACTACTGTTTAAAACAAATGTCTTAAGGCTGTTGTGTTGCACGGTGTGGGGCACTAGATTAATAGAGACTCATGTAGCCTTCTTTTTACTGTTCTGTAGACGATAGCACTACTTCTGGCTACGCCAGCGACAGTATTCATTAGGAAGTCCAATTTATTACGAGCAGTTTTTATCTACGGTCTCCGGGCAAAGTAACATTAGTTGGCGTCGAGAAAAATACCAGTCGTAGCCTACCAGTGATGTGCAAATAAAAATGTATGGAACAGCCTGCAGAATGCCAGAACTAGTTCGCGACGCTAAAAAAGAAGTTTCACAGCGCAGGAAATCTCCTTAGTGGAAGATTTGTACGAGAAACAAGGTCACAGCGGCTGCGTAGGATGGTAATCGAAGTATATTTTGCGTTGCGTCACTCTGCGTCTTTATTTTGTAGAGCGGTCGTACGATATGTACACAAATTGAATGGAGGCATCATCACATTAAAGAAATAGTAGTTGGTAGTCAGTGTCCCCAATATTTCATTAAGTTGCCTTGGCATATGTACAGGGCTATTACAAATGATTGAAGCGATTTCATAAATTCACTGTAGCTCCATTCATTGACATATGGTCACGACACACTACAGATACGTAGAAAAACTCATAAAGTTTTGTTCGGCTGAAGCCGCACTTCAGGTTTCTGCCGCCAGAGCGCTCGAGAGCGCAGTGAGACAAAATGGCGACAGGAGCCGAGAAAGCGTATGTCGTGCTTGAAATGCACTCACATCAGTCAGTCATAACAGTGCAACGACACTTCAGGACGAAGTTCAACAAAGATCCACCAACTGCTAACTCCATTCGGCGATGGTATGCGCAGTTTAAAGCTTCTGGATGCCTCTGTAAGGGGAAATCAACAGGTCGGCCTGCAGTGAGCGAAGAAACGGTTGAACGCGAGCGGGCAAGTTTCACACATAGTGATGTGAAAGATTCAGTGTTTAAACCTCCTCTACCAAGAAACGTGCCAGAACTGCGAGCTCGCATCAACAATGCTTTCGAACTCATTGATGGGGACATGCTGCACCGAGTGTGGGAGGGACTTGATTATCGGCTTGATGTCTGCCGAATCACTAAAGGAGCACATATCGAACATTTGTGAATGCCTAAAAAAACTTTTTCAGCTTTTGTATGTGTGTGCAAAGCATTGTTAAAATATCTCAAATAATAAAGTTATTGTAGAGCTGTGAAATCGCTTCAATCATTTCTAATAACCCTGTATTGTTACCAAGCAAAAGAAAGTTGCAGTGATCTAGCCACTTGGCAGTAGATAACATCTGTATTACTTTCCCCGTAATAATTACGTGCTGTTACACCCTCTACGTTTTATCTTGCAACCGTCAGAGTTGGTTATGAGAAGTTCCTTTTCTTCTTTGTTTATTACAGATACGCTATTACAAAACAGACGGTTTTATGTAGAGACATGGAGAAATGAGTGGTTTCCCCCAGGCCAGTTTCTCGGCCCCTCTTTCGTTTAATCTATACATGTACAATCGACCAACGTCAGAACATACGAGTACTACTCATGTCTTGCATGCCGATGCGTGATGTAGCTTTTACTGCATAGGCAAAGAGAGAGAGCGGGAGGAGAACTGGAAAATTCGCTAAAAATCATATATGAATATTACAAAGAAATTCTCTCAAACCAACCCCCTCGAATATACAAGTTAGCGCTTTGCATCAACGGCTTAAAACAGGCAGACAGAAAACTAAACGTCAGCTGGCATGGCAGCAACGTGGAACATACAGACAAAACAACTTAGATGGCTGTCTTGCTGGACCGAACATCGCCATCCAATTATCGTTATGAGAAGAGGCGCCGAGATGCTGCTGCAAGGAACACCATCTAGAGAAAACTGGCAAATATAAAATGGGGAGTCAACCAACTGTATTAGTAACAACTACCCAAGTACTTTGCTTTTCCATATAGGAATACGCATGTCCTGTATGGTTCACATCAGCATGCACCAAAAAGTCATCACAAGTCTAAATGACACAATTAGCTTAACAATAGAATACATTAAATCTACAGCATTTAGAAATCTACGCAGGATGTAATGGACATAAGTGAATGTATTTTTATATATGGTACTCCAGTATACAGGGTGGTCCATTGATAGTGACCGGGCCAAATATCTCACGAAATAAGCGTCAAACGAAAAAACTACAAAGAACGAAACTTGTCTAGCTTGAAGGGGGAAACCAGATGGCGCTATGGTTGGCCCGCTAGATGGCGCTGCCTAGGGTCAAACATATATCAACTGAGTTTTTTAAAATAGGAACCCCCGTTTTTTATTACATATTCATGTAGTACATGGAAATATGAATGTTTTACTTGGACCACTTTTTTCTCTTTGTGATAGATGGCGCTGTAATAGACACAAACATATGGCTCACAATTTTAGACGAACAGTTTAACATTTTCTTTCGGTTCTTCCAATTTATACATGTACCTTTGTGAACTTATCATTTCTGACAACGCATGCTGTTACAGCGTGATTACCTGTAAATACCACATTAATGCTCAATGCATTTGGCAATACGTGGAATGACACTCCTCTCAACAGCGAGTAGTTCGCCTTCCGTAATGTTCACACATGCATTGACAATGCGCTGACGCATGTTGTCAGGCGTTGTCGGTGGATCACGATAGCAAATATCCTTCAACTTTCCCCAGAGAAAGAAATCCGGGGACGTCAGATCCAGTGAACGTGCGGGCCATGGTATGGTGCTTCGACGACCAATCCATCTGTCATGAAATATGCTGTTCAATACCGCTTCAACCGCACGTGAGCTATGTGCCTGACATCCATCATGTTGGAAGTACATCACCATTCTGTCATGCAGTGAAGCATCTTGTAGTAACATCGGTAGAAAGTTACGTAGGAAATGAGCATGCATTGCACCATTTAGATTGCCATCGATAAAATGGGGGCCAATTATCCTTCCTCCCATAATACCGCACCATACATTAACCCGCCAAGGTCGCTAATGTTCCACTTGTCGCAGCCATCGTGGATTTTCGTTGCCCAATAGTGCATATTATGCCGGTTTGCGTTTCGCTGTTGGTGAGTGACGCTTCGTCACTAAATAGAACGCGTGCCAAAAATCTGTCATCGTCTAGTAAGTTCTCTTGTGCCCAGTGTCAGAACTGTACAAGACGTTCAAAGTCGTCGCCATGCAATTCCTGGTGCATAGAAGTATGCTACGGGTGCAATAGATGTTGATGTAGCATTCCCAACACCGTTGGTTTTGCGATTCCCGATTTTCGGCCAATTTGTCTGCTACTGATTAGCCGCGACAGCAGCTAAAACACCTACTTGGGCACCTTCATTTGTTGCAGGTCATGGTTGACGTTTCACATGTGGCTGAACATTTCCTGTTCCTTAAATAACGTAACTATCCGGCGAACCGTCCGGACACTTGGATGATGTCGTCCAGGATACCGAGCGGCATACATAGCACACGCCCGTTGGTCATTTTGATCATAACAGCCATACATCAACACGATATCGACCTTTTCCGCAACTGGCAAACGGTCCATTTTAACACGGGTAATGTATCACGGAGGAAATACCGTCTGCATTGGCGGAATGTCACGTGACACCACGTACTTATACGTTTGTGACTATTACAGCGCCATGTATTACAAAGCGAAAAAAGTGGTCCAGCTAAAACATTCATATTTCTTTAATTACTACAAGAATATGTAATAAAAAATGGGGGTTCCTATGTTTAAAAAAAAGCGCCGTTGATATCCGTTTGACCTATGGCAGCGCCATCTAGCGGGCCAACCATAACGCCATCTGGTTTCCCCCTTCAAGCTAGACAAGGTTCGTTCTTTGTAGTTTTATTGTTTGATGCTTATTTCGTGAGATATTTGGCCGGGTCACTATCAGTGGACTGGAAGACTTATACCTCTACAGGGTCCCTAGTACAGAGCTAAATGGGGCCTGAAAGACTACCTTACCTCACGGTATATACCCCGTGGCAATATGTCAAGCTGGAAGATTTGAAGAACACTGAATCGTAATACGACATATGTAGCGCCAGTCAAAATAAATGTAATTAAATGTCGCTTCGAAGACGAAGCAACAACAAATGTGGTGAAGTCCAGGACATGGAACATCTTGTGCAATGTTGCAACTGCCCTTCACAACCTATTGTTTGACACGAATGGGACACTGGACATGGTCCGATATTAGGTTGAAAAACTCAAAAACGAATTTTCTGGACAAGAGAAAGTAAAGTAAGTGCAGTGAAAGTTGTTGTTCATTAACACAGATGAGCCGACGGGGTGGCCGAGTGGTTCTAGGCTCTACAGTCTGGAACTGCGCTACCGCTATCGTCGCAGGCTCGAATCCTGCCTCGCTCATTAATGTGTGTCATGTTCATAGGTTTGTTAGTTTTAAGTAGTTCTAGGCTGTAGGAGACTGATGACCTCAGAAGTTAAGTCCCATAGTGCTCGGAGCCATTTCAACCATTTAACACAGATGAAAGTGACATACACGTACATGTGACAAACATTTGCACTGAGACAGTAATGCATTGGTCAACCTAATATGCACATCTTACTTTGAACACCACTTTTCCTGCCTTTTTTTCTGACTAAACGAAAGTAACGTCACGTGTGCCTTAAGAAAGCGCAACAAGACCCCTCTGAAATTTTCGTTATACGGAAACGATTATTCAGGTAGCGTCAGCAGCTCTGACATGTAATTCTCTGTCGGTGTTGTCATGTACAGAAATGTGCAGAGTGGTTAAAATTAACGCGCAGCTGTTTACAGAGGTCTAGTGTGGGCTACTGTTATCACATGGCAGGGAAACTTGGTAGATATACGTTAATGCCAACCGATTTACGCAGGAAAAAACATAGTTCTAAATTTGGCCACCAGGTGCAAATCTGGCGCTGTACACTGTTTGTATGACGCTATGATATCTATGCTGTCATTTGACAAGCCATAACGTAGCAAAAAGAGAGAGAGTGCAGTGCAAGTGAAACTGTTTGGTGTGGTGTCACCGCCAGACACCACACTTGCTAGGTGGTAGCTTAAATCGGCCGCGGTCCATTTAGTACATGTCGGACCCGCGTGTCGCCACTGTGTGATCGCAGACCTAGCGCCACCACAAGGCAGGTCTCGAGATACGGACGAGCACTCGCCCCAGTTGTACGGACGACATTGCTAGCGACAATACGGACGAAGCCTTCCTCTCATTTGCCGAGAGACAGTTAGAATAGCCTTCTGCTGAGTCCATGGCTACGACCTAGCAAGGCGCCATTAGCCTTACCTAGTTTGAGAGTTATCGTATAAATGTCTCAAGAAGAACGTTGTAAGCCAACAAAGAATAAAGTTTATTCCAAAGCTACGTATTTTCTTTATAGCAGTCATAACGTATCCTGTTCCAGAATTGACGCCAGTCGGCGTGTGTGTACGCGTGCCTTTCTTTCGGCTCCCTTCCCAGTGTGGCGTAGCAAGCTTGTTACGCCACAACATTTGGTGTGAAAGGCAGCAATTTCAGTGCTGAATTGAGAGAACGTCGCCGACTGAAGGATCTCAGAAGAGACGTGATGTCGTTAAACAGTTTAAAGGACATGATCACGAAATTCCAAAACACGGGTGAACTTCGTGTAGCACCTGGAAGAGAACGGCGTCCTATCCTGGTCGGAGCTATTGACGAAGCTGCAACCGCTGTGACTGACTCATGCAGCACATGTCCCGAGTAGTCCCAGTGCTCGCGCAGTGTCATGAGAATTGTCCATTCCACGGTCAACAGCACTGAACTGGCACCAATACAAGACCCAGATGGTACAGAAACTGAAACATCATGACCCGTAGCAGTATTCTGAATACGCTCTTCGATTTCTGGCACCGACTGAAGTTGTAGAGATGTGACCGGGAAATATTGTATAGAGTGACGAGGCACACTTTACACTAGAGTGTGCAGTGAATACACAGAACTGCCAAATCTGGTGTACTGTTAAACCGCTTGTTGTGCACGAGGAGCCAGTCCACTCACCTTGTGTGACCTTGGTGTGATTTCACAGGCATATTCACTGTCGGTCTGCTCCTCTTTCAAGAGAAAACGCCCAAAGGGCCCCATTAGGTGCTTCATGACGTCTGCACGTTATCGAGAACTTGTACAGCATGCGATTCCTGCTTTGGAAGAGTGCAGTTGCGTGTAAACCAACGTTATCTTGCTAGATGGAGCAACACATCATGTCCCTCGCCCAGTGAAAGATCTGCTTAATGCAAACTTCCATGAACGTGTTATCTCCAGAGGATTTTCAGATACATGGCCTGCAAGATCATCTGATCTGAATGCATATGAGTTTCGGCTCTTGCGATATCTAAAAGAATGCGTTTACCAATGACTTATTCGATCTCTACATGATCTGAAGGCCAATATACAGGAACACGTTGCTCAAATTTCATCAGAATTGCTACGAGCAACTGTTGATCACCTTGTTTTACGGATGCAGCATCTCCTCGTCGTCTCCGGTGCTCATATTGTACCAACTGTGCAAGCGGCGCTTAATAATGAAATCGACATTATGTCTTTCTCATTTGTTTGATCGTTTCTATCTACGTCCCGTTCGTAATCCATTATATGTGGAAACATTTCTATACGTCTTTCTTGTATTCACAGCGCCACATTTGCACCTGGAGGCCAAAATTGGAACTAATTTTCTTCCAGCGTAAATCGGTTCCGCATTAACGTATATCTGCCAGAGTTTCGCTACCATATGATAATTACAGCCCACACTGGACCTCCGTGAATAGTTGAACTTTAATTACAACCACCTGCAATCATCCTTGGACGATTTCAAGAAAAAATAGGCCTTGGACAAAATTTCCATTTGGCGTAATCAATGGCAGCTGTCTTTAAATGCGGGTAAATGTAAGATAACTTCTATACCAAAGAGAAAGAGTCCGATTACAACAGTGGTAAACTTCTTGGCGACCTCACTACCTCTAAATGTTTAGGCGTAATGGTGGCAACTGTTATAAAATGACACAAACACGTAAAACATGGAGGCGAATAGAATGTTTCAGGGAAAGGGCAGTGCATCCGCGGAGAACCTCCTCACTCATTCTCTTATCAGTTCACCAGAATTTGAATGTCCTTCTATAGCATCACATCTCACACGGTGCGATTCTCTTCTTGTCCATTTTTCCCACAGTCTGTGCTGTGTTCTAAACATGCATTCTAAGAAAATTCTTCCTCAAGTTAAGGGCTATGTTCGGCAGTAGTAGACTTCTCTTGACCAGGAACCCTCCTCTGCGCTGTGTTAATCTCCTTTTTACGTCCTCCTTGTTTCGTCCGTCAGGTGTTATTTTGCTTGCAAGGTATCAATACCCCTTCACGTAACCTGCTTCGTAGACCCCGGTTTTTACGTTATGTTTATCGCTAAACTAATTTCTGCGACTCCTCATTACTTGCGTCTTCCATCGCTTTGTGCTCAGTATATAATCTCTGCTCATTAGACTCTTCATTCCATTCAATACATCCTGTAATTCTTCGTTAGTTTTGCTAAGCACAGCAATATCATCAGAAAAACTTATCATTGCTCCTATTATAATCTGACTCTCGAACCTTTCTTTTTATTTAGTTATTGCTTCTTTAGTGTACAGATTGAACAATAGTGGCGAAAGAGTGCATCCCTGCACTTCATTCTTGGTCTTTTATTTTTATTTTTCTCTCTTGGTTCTTGTACACATTGTAAGTTATCCGTCATTCCCTATTCCAGCATCTTTGCACCGTTTCGCGCTGTTCAACGCTTTTTCCAGATCGACAGGTCCTATGAACGTCTCTTGATTTGCTTAACTTTAGCTCCATTATCAGTCGCAGTGTCTGAACTGACGCTCTGGTGCCCTGACCTTTACGGAAGTCAAACTTACACTCATATAACAAGTCCTAAACCTTCAAGCTAGAACAACCAACCAATACTACATCGTTTGGAATCCTCAGGTAGGTACATCTGCTAGAATCGTAACAGGCCATAAATAAACTCGCCAGAAGTGCTCTCAGTAAACCAAATAAGGTTTGGAAGACCATGTTTCTGATGCACCTGAAAAGGAAATTTTACAATCTGTGCATAACTCAGCCATGGATATCTAATGAGAAAATTGTTCAAAAGGTTAGGGCCGCTCAGCGATCAATCGAGAAATATATCTTGGGAATAGCTACGAGTTATAGCAAAAAGGGCAGATGACGTAAGTGCAGGAGGGGCAAAATAAAACTGGTCCATAAATATTTCATGAAACCATCGCCTCCCTTATAGTATCAGCAGTTGGTACAAAAGAAATTTTTTTTCTGCAGCCAGTGAGCCCCAACAGGGTCAGGGAATGCGTTGCGTGCATTCTTTCGGCAGTCGCAGGATATGATACTGTAACAGTACAAATGATTAGTTTCCTCGGCGACCCTCTACCATCCAAAATAACCGACCTTCTCAACCAATCTCTGACCTCCAGCATCTTCGCAACATTCCAGAAGTAGGGACTCTTAAAATCTCTATCCAAGAAGGAACTGCCAAACAATATTCAACCTACAGACCCATTTGCATTCTACCAGCATTATCCATGGCTTTAAAATACATAATCTACGAACAGCTTACCCCTCGTATTTCACATCACATAACCTGTGGGTGTGGGATGCGTCACCAATAGCCTCTCCCACACAAATGTCAACCTCTCCGGCATGTGGTATCCCCTGCTACGCTAACGAGGCTCTGGCGACCGAGTTTCTCCCGGGATAAGGAGAACCCTCTACTAAGCCAACGACCTTCTAGAGGGCGGATGAGCTGGTAGAGCAAGGGCACCCTCTTGTCCTTGGAGTGAGAAATCACTCCTAAAGACGGAAGAATCACCAAGGGTGGTCAACGGCATAGGATGCTGAAGGCAACGGGAAACCACAGCATTAAAGATCCAATGGATATCCCCAGGAAAACTCATCATGGCAGGGTTCAATGTCAAATTATCCGGAGTTTCAACTCCCCCACTCGGATCTCCGGGGGGGAGAGCCTTGAACAATGCCACAAGTAAATACAAAAATAATGCAACAATAGCAACTTGGAATGTAAGATCATTATACCAACCAGGCAAAGTAAATAATGTTATACAAGAAATGAAACGCCTAAAAATTAACATTTTGGGTGTAAGTGAAACAAGATGGCCTGACTCAGGAGAAATGACCATTGACAACATGAAAGTATATTACTCGGGAAATTCTGATAGCCAGCACAGGAATGGGGTAGGAATAATTTTAGATGAGTATGCTAGTAAATCTGTCAAAAGCATTTTACCAATCTCAGATAGAGTAATCAGTCTACATTTACAAACGAAACAAACAAATATTAATTTAATCCAAATCTATGCTCCAACAGCCGACAAAGACCAAGAAGAAATAGGAAAATTTTATGAAGAATTAACACAAGCAATAGGAACCTCAAAAAGCAGAGACATTATTATCATCATGGGAGATTTTAATGCCAAAATAGGTGAAGGAAGTGAAGGTGATCTTATTGGACCTTTTGGTTTAGGAACAAGAAATGAAAGAGGAGATTTGCTGTCACAATTTTGCCAGGAAAACAATCTGTCTATTACAAACACATTTTTTAAACTCCCTAAACGAAGACTTTATACTTGGAAATCACCAAGAGACTGTAATGAAGAAGTTTGCAGAAATCAAATTGATTTCATACTTATAAACAAGAGGTACAAAAATTCTATTCATGGTGTGAAAACATATCCAGGAGCTGATATATTTTCTGATCATAACCTTTTAGTAGCAAAGTTCCATGTGAAACTGAAAGCCATACAAAAGAAACAAAAGAAGGACTATATAAATACAACTATTCTAAGAGACCCCTTGACTAAACAAAAGACTTCTGAAGAGATTAATAAGGAATTAGTTAGGATAAAGAATAATCAAACAGAAGACATTGATGGCAAATGGGAACTTATAAAAGACGCATTAAATAATGCATGTAAAAACACAATGGCGACCAAACACGACAACATGAAAAAGAAGTGGATGACAGAGAAGATATTACAATTGATGGAACAAAGAAGAATACTTAAAAATAGAGATGAAAGTGAGTATAAAAGATTACATGCAGAAATACGAAAAGAAACACGGCGAGCAAAAGAAGAATGGTACAAGGAACAATGCTCTGAAATTGAGAGTTATGAAACAAGACATGATAGTTTCAACTTACACAAAAAAGTTAAAGATTTAGCTGGACTTAATAAAAAGAAAAGTACAAGTTTATTGTTAGATAAAAATGACAAAATAATTCCTGATGTTAAAGGTAAACTGGACAGGTGGACAGAATATGTCAAAGAACTATTTGAAGATACAAGAAAAGATCAAAAATTTTATGATAACATGATCGGAGAACAAGGACCAAGCATATCGAAAGAAGAAATATTACATGTTATCAACAAATCAAAGACAGGAAAAGCCCCTGGACCGGATAAGATACCAAATGACATCCTGAAACTCATAGGAATAGACCATATAGATATATTTGTACAATTGTTTAATGATATTTATAATTCGGGAATTATTCCTAGGGATTGGTTGACATCTACCTTTGTTACATTACCCAAAAAGGCTAATGCCAAAACTTGTAATGATCACCGTACAATAAGCTTAATGAGTCACACCTTAAAGATATTTCTAAAAGTTATACACCAACGAATATACAAAAAAGTAGAAGAAGTTATAAGTGAAACACAATTCGGTTTTAGAAGTTCCCTCGGTACAAGAGAAGCATTGTTTGCTTTTAACATATTAGCGCAACGATGTATGGAGGTTAACCAGCCACTATATGTGTGCTTCCTGGATTATAATAAAGCATTTGACAAAGTTCGTCATGATCATCTCATAGAATTGTTAGAAAAGAAAACACTTGATAAGAAAGACATCCGCATTATATATAACCTCTACTACAATCAAACCACAACCGTGAAGGTAGAAAATGAGTTATCGAATGATATAGAAATAAAGAGGGGTGTGAGACAAGGTTGCGTTCTCTCACCCTTATTGTTTAATATGTATTCAGAAGACATAATCCAGGCAGCTCTATCAGATGAAATAGCTGGCATTAAAGTGAATGGGCTAAACATTAACAATGTTAGGTTTGCTGATGACACTGCACTACTAGCTGGAAACCTCAAAGATCTACAATTACTTCTTGACAAAGTCGCAGAAAAAAGTGAAGAATTTGGCTTGACTCTTAACGTAAGCAAGACTAAGTTCATGGTGATATCTAAAACACACCAACAAGAAAATCTTACAATCAATAGGGAAAGAGTCGATCAAGTACGTAAATTTAAATATCTCGGAACAATTGTAAATGAGGAGATTGAAAGCTCAGAAGAAATTAAATCGAGAATAGGACAGGCCAGAAGTATCTTTAATAAGATGAAAAATGCATTCTGTTCGAGAGACATTTGTTTAAACACAAAAATGAGGTTGCTAAGATGCTATGTATTCTCAAAATTATTATACGGAATGGAAGCGTGGACATTGAAAAAGAAGGACATGAACAGTTTAGAAGCTTTTGAAATGTGGGCATATAGAAGAATACTTAGAATTAGTTGGGTGTCGAGGATTACTAATCAAGATGTCCTAAGAAGAATGGGAAAGGAAAAAGAATTAATTAAAATTATTAAAGTAAGGAAGCTACAATATTTAGACCATGTTATTAGGGGAGTAAATTACAAAATATTGCAAATAATACTAGAAGGGAAAATTTGTGGGAAGAGAACGAGGGGTAGAAGACGGACATCCTGGATTGACAATTTAAAAAATTGGTACAACTGTTCAACGTCAGAACTCCTTAGATCAGCCAAATCAAGATCAGAAATTGCCATGATGACAGCCAACCTTCTTAGAGGAGACGGCACATGAAGAAGAAACCTTTCAGATGAATACCATTCTGTTTTCCGGAAATACCACAGCACGACGACCGCTCTCATAAAAATCACTAACAAACTGGAACTAGCTATAGGCAGGCAATAGGCGACAATTATGTGCTTATTGGATTTCAGCAAAACTTTCGACACTGGTGACTCAACTATTCTCTCTCATTGTAAATAGCACCTGTACGCTGAATACCTCTAGTTATATCTAAATGCAAGTCAAACAAATTTGTGCACAGCCATCCACCATGTAAATTCTGGTTTAGTTGCCTTATCTGAGTGGGCACAGACTACCACGGAGTTCAGAGAATTCCTTCCACCCTTAATCCTAAATGACACAGACATAACCTTTTCCTCTTCTGCAAAGAACTAGGGGTTAATTCTACACTATCACTTAGACTGGATTGAAAACACAACTGCAGTCTGTAAGAGTGGGTCAGCGTCACTTCATTCACCACAGAGATGTGTAAAAAAATTGCTCTCGAGCTTAAAAAGAAGCTCGCAGAGTCACAAATGCTCACCAAACTTCACAATGGTGATGTTATTATCCCAATGGCTTTCATACTAAACCTCATGCAGCCCAGAACTAGCGATGGCTGTTTCTGTGCGATACGTTTGTGACGTACACTATTTCGACCATATCACTCCTGTCTATCAACGATTATCATGACTGCGATCTGGTAAGCATACGAACTGTCATACCCTATGTCTGCTCTATCGTCTTCTCAATCATTGCACTCCTTCTTCCTCTTCAACTCTTATACTACTATCTGAACAGCACAGCAGAAGTATTCGTTCTCAACAAAGTGAAATCCTCTCTGTACCGCCGTAACATAGCAATATTCTCTAAATCATGTTTATATCAGGAAACCAACTTCAGAACAATCTTCCTCAAACAATCAGAGATACTGGAAACCTTCCAAAGTTCAAAAGGGAGTTAATGGCTCCATTTCTTTCACAATAGCCATCTCTCTCATATATTAGCCTGCAATGCTCCCTCGCACACCATTTTGCCTCGCCCATCTTGGCAGACTCTTTTATTTCAATTCTGTTCTTCCCTGACAGCCATTTCAGTCATCTTCTTTTTCTTTATCCCTATTCTACAATACCAAACACGTATTCAAACAAGCTAAAAAATGGTTCAAATGGCTCTGAGCACTATGGGACTCAACTGCTGTGGTCATCAGTCCCCTAGAACTTAGAACTACTTAAACCTACCTAACCTAAGGACAACACACACATCCACGCCCGAGGCAGGATTCGAACCTGCGACCGTAGGAGCAGCGCGGCTCCGGACTGGAGCGCCTAGAACCGCACGGCCACCGCGGCCGGCAAAACAAGTTAAACAAATCTATATAATTCTTAACGCGTTTTGTTGTTATTATCGTTATAATTATTACTTATGTATGTGGTGTCTTGTCTGAAAGAACAGATACCATTTTGATCCGCTATAAATTAAAACATAAAGGAATTACAGGCACTGACTGCAAGCAGGTATTGATTGAAATCAATGGGGAAAGTTCAAAATTTATGACAGACCCGGATTAGAATCAAGGTCTCCTGCTTATTAGGCTCTGACCACTAAGCCATTCGTACACATAGTGGTCACTGCAACTGCACGGACTGCCATAGCGCATCTCCCGTCAGACCGAAATTCTCAACTACCCATACACTACTAACGTAGTGCCCATTGCCCATTGCCGGCCGATTTGGCCCAGCGGTCCTAGGCGCTTCAGTCATGAACCGCGCGACTGCTACGGACGCAGGTTGGAATCCTGCCTCGGGCTTGGATGTGTGTGATGTCCTTAGGTTAGTAAGGTTTAAGTAGTTCTAAGTTCTAGGGGACTGATGACCTCAGATGTCAAATCCCATAGTGCTCAGAGCCATTTGAACCCGTTGCCCATTTACCTCATTATTCGCGACATTTAGTCGATTCCAGTAAGAGTTCAAGACTGTTGTGCATCTGCACTGAAGAGGTCATTCGCCGTCTCGCCTTAATTTTGTATACATATATGTGGTACCTGTTGGGACATTGGGTGTCAGTGTTTCGCTTGCTTAAAGGACTGCTGGTTTTATAAAAGTGTTGTAGTGCCGAATATTTGTCTGTCTTAACATCAGCTTTCTGGTGTAGACGTTTTGGACTAACCCTAATGCTTTTTTGAATTTTTGCTGTGAGATTTTTTTTCATGGCCTGTCTGTTCGATGAACTTTCCGAGGTATTAAAAGTACAGGACCCTGCTGATTTTACTGTATTTTGTTTGCAGGCTCGCGGTTTCTGTCTTTGAATATAAGAATTCAGTTTTCTCGAATGAAATTTGTAACACTACTTTTTATGCGTAGTCCTTAAGTGTCTAGAGGTGTTTGACGTCACTCTCTTCGTCCTCTACAAGTTCCGCCAGGTCGTTCAAAAACGCGTTGTGTGATTTGCAGAGGTTGTTTTTTGGGAAATGCCAGTACGACTGGTTTTCGAAACTCCGACGTTTCATGAGTTCTTTCTCCCACTCTTCCATAGTCTTCTTTGGGGCGACGCTGAAAAGAATAGGATAGAGTCCATCTCCTTGTCTCACACGTGTTTGAATGTTGCCCCACAAACTTTATTTTAGATTTCGTGTCGGTGTTTAGGTTATGACTTCCCGTGTTATTATTATTATTATTATTCCTTTGCTCGTAATATCTTTGGTATGTCATTCGTGCTGAGATCTAATCTGGCCAGGGTAAATAAGCAGCGTATAAATAAATACTCTCACGCATGGGAAAAGTAAATGGAGGTCTTTAAGCAGCAATGGATGTCCAAAGGCTTGATGTGGTGGTGGTGGTACAAATTTACAAGGATAAATTTTCTTCAGTCTGAAATATGGTAGCTACTGACTGCGAAAAGGGTATTTTTAAATGTTCCAAGATATTCAACTATGTCGCCTCCTACTAAGCGACTGCAACACCAACAAACGCAGTAACACTGTTCTCTAGCTAATTACCTTGCATTTCTTCACTTTCCTGAGGGGGTCAGCGTTTTATATAACTCTGCACTTGGCAAGCTGCTTGTTATTGTGCTCTTTTATTGAGCGTTTCAAGTGACGAAACCCTTAACCCAAAGTACACTGGCACCCTGCCACTGCATTGCAGCAGGCGGTGACGTGTACGTAATCCGACTTCCATGGCTCGTCCCTGCTCTTAATTTATTTCCTACTCTCTGCTGCCCCATGCAAGTCAAATACGCTCACGTTCAGAAAAAAGACAACCTTGAACGACTAGAAGTAGGACGTTCATATTCACAGGACATGTACATTAGCAGGTTCTGCAGAAATGATTAGCGTTTCAACCATGTCGGCCCGCTTCTTAAGGGTCAACATCGATATCGCGGCGCAACGCCACCTACCGGTAAAGTGTGCCTGCGGTTCTCGTCGTCGCTTTAAACCGAAGGTAATGGGTCAGCGTGAGTTCAGCAGACGTGTAGGGTGCCTCGCGGACGTATGCGCAAACCGTACCATCACATCAGTGAGTTTGATACCTTACTGATATGAGAGAAAGTGATGCATCCATCCGGGAAACAGCTCGTACGAGACGGAGGTTTCGGCAACGCAACGGGTATGTGTTGAATGGTTCACGGAACGCCGTAGAACGCGACGAGGTGGGTCAGGTCGCACTATCCAGACCACCCCCCGAGAAGATCGACACCTCATCCGAATTGCGTCCTCAGCTCTGGCGCAGCAGTGGAACAGTGTAAAATGTCGTGCACTATCAGGGGTGACATTTGGTCGCCGTTTATTAAGGTATGGGATACGTGCGTATCGTCCACTTCTCTGCCTAACTTTGACGAATGTACAGAAACATGTTAGACGGCTATGGTGTATCGGACGACGTCACTAAGGACAATAATGGCGTAGGATAGTGTTTTCGGACGAATCCAGGTTCTTCTTGTTTGAAGGTGATGGCCGCGTTTTGGTTCGCGGCAGACAGGGAGAGTGGCATCACAGTTACTGCATTCACACAGGACATACAGCGCCTTATGGTGTGGGATCCTATTGGGTACAACCACAAATCACAGTTGGTGTGTGTCCAGAGCGCTGCGCCCAGAGTGACCTATGTGAATGACATCCTGAGACCCACAACCATACCACTCCCCAGACGCCATTTTTCAGCAAGACAATGCACAACTACCTGTTGATGCACCAACATGTGCCTTCTTGATGTCACAGGATGTGAGCATATAGCCCTGTCCCGCCAGATCACCAGACTTGGCACCATTCGAAGATGTGTGAGACATGGAGAAACGTTGGGGGCAGCTCTGTGACCCAGTGCCAACCACTACAGACGAACTTCAGAGCCAGGTCAATGCAGCATCGATGGCTATACAACGGGACCCCATTCGCTCATTATACGTGTTGATGCCATCACGTGTTCAACAAGTTATCAGGGCCCCTGTTGGACCCCGCGTCTACCAGGCAACAAGACACATGCTGAACTGAGGTGACTGAAATGCTAACCATTTCTGCTGAGCGTACTGATGTACGTCTCCTATCTCGAGTCGTTCAAGGTGTTCTGTTTCTTTGTTTTTTTTTTTTTTTGTTTTTTTTTTTTTAAACATGAGTGTACTAATACTGTACGGTCAGTCACCGGGAACTCCTCATTTATGGTTTCGTTTCTAACTAATGCCGTGTTTTTTTACCCTCAAATAGCATTCGATGCGATTTCTCGCTGTCACTTACTAAAACAGATATTTGCAGACATGCAGACAGATGTGCGGTTGGACTGAGGATTTCCAAGTGAACAGAACTCTCTTTGTTGTTTGTAATGGAAAGTGTAGCGTCCTGTACCGTAGGAAACAAGGGAAAGGATGTTATTTGGGTGGCCGGTATCCTTTATCCTACAACACAAATGAACACGTGGATTAACACAGATCTTTACATGAACAGATAGCTGCTACTTAACTTTAATGGAGTACTCGTATTGTCATACAAGCTCATCTGTAATATTCCTTGTGCTGACAATATCGCTAATACTGCTGTTACTCTAATCTGGTCTCTATGTACTGTTGTAACCTGCGATGTAAACTGACAGACACCATTTAATTGGAGTATGAGTTACTGTCTCGGTGAGACCCTCCCATCAGCAGCGGCAGCGGTCTAAATACATGCTGTCGAGAGGGCGTTGGCAGCACGTTGCTTGCCAGTGTGTCTTTGGCCCTTCTCCTGATAGGCGAGCTTGACCCATCGCCTACTATCGATCTTCGCGCTACATCTTCGCCTACTGGAGTGCTGGCGACAGGCCGGCCCTGTGGCCGAGCGGTTCTAGGCGCTCAGTCCGGAACCGCGTGACTGCTGCGGTCGCAGGTTCGAATCCTGCCTCAGGCATGGATGTGTGTGATGTCCTTAGGTTAGTTAGGTCTAAGTAGTTCTAAGTTCTAGGGGACTGATGACCACAGATGTTAAGTCCCATAGTCCTCAGAACCATTTGAACCATTTTTTTGCTGGCGACAGCTTACGCCAGCACAGAAATGTATTGTCATCAGCAAGATTAACCCCTGTGATATCTCAAGGAAATGTGTGATTTAATTTTGTTCGACTCCCACACTCATCACACATCCAAAATGGATTACGACCGATCATTCTATTCCATATCGTCTGCTTCACAAGAAAACCGCTTGTTCGTCATAACCTAATGACTGGGTGTTGTGTGATGTCCTTAGGTTAGTTAGGTTTAAGTACTTCTAAGATCTAGGGGACTGATGACCATAGATGTTAAGTCTCATAGTGCTCAGAGCCATTTGATCTCTGTAATGAAACTTGATTCTACTGTAACATAATGGGCTCTTTTGGTCACTACACAAGATTGCTTGAGACTATCTGTTTCTTTTCATATCGATAGTTTTACTTACTTTTAATTTATCAGGTTTCTTCGTGTGGTTCCAATTTTTGTATTCGGTTCCTCTTTCAGTCAGTTTTGCAAACTCATTACCAGTGACATAACAGGTTTTTTGGAAGATGACTTTAATCAGAAAATCCAGCAAAGCGTCATATGAGAACACTGCACATCTTAATTTTTAAATTTTCTTCGAGAGGCCTTTTGCAGAAATTCGTACATTTCAGCTGAAGTTAGACTACCTCGATTCTAATAATTAGCTTCGCTTAAAAGGCAATGTTGGAATTCGTCATTTGGATTTGCAGCTCCTTGTGTTAACCGTGTTTGTAGCTAAATTTTTTGCATCTAAGGTCCGCCAGTTATGCAAAACACCGTTTTTCCAAGACCCCAAACATGTTTCAGCACCTCTGTGCCATCATAAGTGGTTTTCTATTTCATTTAATCTGTAATGTGAACATTTTTACTGAATGATTACAAAATTATGTGGATATTTAGTTCAAACAATAATTGTTTTTTTTGTTAGTACCTTCACACTCGGTTTGCATGGTTTTGGCCACTTGTATATTATTTATTACAGGTAGCTTGTCATCTGCAACCAAACGATGTGGATGACACCGTACGGTCACCCACCCAAGTTGTAGCCCAGCCCGACAGCACGTAACTTCGGTAATCTGACGGGAACCGGTGTTACTACCGCGGCAAGGCCGTTGGCAGAAATCGGTTATTAACAAACGAAAATTGCCCAATAGACGCAGTGTATCAGTACTGAAGAAGCGAAGATTGTCGTGCTCTGTGGATACATCTGATGGAGGGAATCTGATTTATAAAAGGAAGTAGCTGGTGAAGCCCAAGAATTTAAAAATCCTTCCTACTTGTGAATGTATGGAAATGAGTCTGAAATCCGCAAACAAACTCGGAAATAGAACTGAAAATGGCACGAAGCATCAGAAAGTACGTGTCAAGCAGGGGGATATAGGTCGTAATCATTTCATTTTTAACATAAACACATCAGTTTGCAATTGATTTCTCGTCTTAAACGATTTTCGGTTATACGGATATGACTCGGCTAATATCAACCACATACATATTGCTCCGAGATTGTATTATTAAATTTATACGTTGGCACTAGTAGAGTGGTAGGATATTAGTTAAAATACATTTGCATAATCGTGTCGTAAAAATCACCACCCCGCGTGGTGACTGATAAATAAGAAAGAAATAGAAAAAAAATTTAAATTCGGATCCAGGCTGTAGATCGCTCGGGTAAACGCTATAAAATCATAAGTGTTTCCTCTTGAAATGTAATTTAACTATCAATCTCTTTCATACGATGGTTACACAGACCGGTGTAAGGGTAGCCAAATAGATAAATTACAAATTTGGACTGTCGCTGACCGCTGTATGTCTTATGGTCCAGCTGCTTAATATCTGTGCGCCATTTTCTCGTTTCGTTTTCGACGCAGCCGTAGCTCTCGCATTACGTTCGACGCTCGACTTTCTCGATTCTTTTCGACGCGAGATTTTCTGTTACTTGCATTTTCTATAATTCCGAGCATATTTACGAGTCATGTAATAGGATGTATTCCTTTATTTTGTAATTTTCAATTTTATTCCGATTTTCACTTATATTCCATCGAATACTTATTGACGCATCTTGCGCGCTAGCAGTGCTCAGTAAGTTCTTCACAATGATACGAGAATCAATGTCCTGGCTGAACGCGTTTCTACGCCACACCAATTTACAACTTTACCTCAACCTAATTCGCAACAATAATGCGCATGCACCTACACTGCTAGAATGACGTCACAGGCAGAACAGCTTCTTCGCGACAAACACATACACACATTACCTGACCGTTACGGGCTCAACCATTGTTTACGTATTATTAGTCTCGTAGTTGTTAGCTATTCAAATCTGACTGCGTTTTGAATAAAATGTTCTCGGGTTTCCAACCGCGTCAATTGCTTGAAACCACACGCGCTTTCGGCAAAGCACTCCTTGGCCATTGTCAAGTGGTATGACTGCCAGAGGGCTGTTGGTGCGCCCTTATATACGCTAGCTGCCGGCTGTGGCGTCACTGGTGCCCGTGACATGCCATATATGGGCATGTATTGAGTCTGCGTTCTATGTGCCCTCTTCAACCGCACGATCGCTGGATCCCACGCAGCGCTGAGCTGCAAGCCACCGTCTCTATTCAGGGTGTTTGAGGTAATTTTTATTTCAATAGCTTCCTTTATTAAACTGTCCCAGAAGCCGTTAGTGCGAGCCACGACAGAGGTATCGTCAAATGTTATGTGGTGACCGTTTTCTAACGCATACTCAGATAACGCAGATTTCTCTGCACAGCGTAGGCGATAATACCTCTCATGTTCTTTCCTGCGTTGTTCTACAGTGCGTACCGTTTGTCCGATGTACTTCTGGCCACAATCACAAGCTATTTCGTAGACTCCAGGTGTTCTGCGTCTTTAACTGGTCCCAGTAATTGACGGATTTTCGTTGGAGGCCTGAAGATTGATATGATCTTCTGTCTTTTCAATAGGCGGCTTATCTTGCCCGACACAGAGCCACAGAATGGCAGCAAAGCAAAGAAGAGGGCACATCCAACGCCGACTCAAAACATGCCCATGTATGGCATATCACGGGCACCAGTGACGCCACAGTCGGCAGCTGGCGTATATAAGGGCGCACCAATAGCCCACTGGCAGTCATACCACATGACAATGGCCGAGGAGTGCTTGGCCGAAAGCTCGTGTAGTTTTAAGCAATAGCCGGCCGCGGTGGTCTCGCGGTTCTAGGCGCGCAGTCCGGAACCGTGCGACTGCTACGGTCGCAGGTTCGAATCCTGCCTCAGGCATGGATGTGTGTGATGTCCTTAGGTTAGTTAGGTTTAAGTAGTTCTAAGTTCTAGGGGACTGATGACCACAGCTGTTAAGTCCCATAATGCTCAGAGCTATTTGAACCATTTTTTAAGCAATTGACGCGGTTGGAAACCCGAAAACATTTTATTCAAGTTTATCGCCGCGAGACTCTGCATTCATGCATTACTGACTGTGTTTTGTCGCAAAAGTGAGTTCGACCACTAGTGTTAGGCGTTGACTGTGGTAAGACGCAGGCCTCGCATTTTTGGAGGACGGAGGTTATAATCCCGGTGGTGCCATCCAGATTTGGGTATTCCATGATTTGCGAGACTCTGCATTCATGCATTACTGACTGTGTTTTGTCGCAAAAGTGAGTTCGACCACTAGTGTTAGGCGTTGACTGTGGTAAGACGCAGGCCTCGCATTTTTGGAGGACGGAGGTTATAATCCCGGTGGTGCCATCCAGATTTGGGTATTCCATGATTTGCCTGACCTCTCAGGGCGTATGCTCCGAAAGTTTCATTGCAGAGGGTGCAGATGACTTCCCCTTCCTTAATGCGAGCCTATGCTCAGTCTCCTGCGACATCGCCGTTGTTGGGACGTTAAGCAGTATTCTTTCTTTCGTTTCCTAAACGTAGCGAAAAAGAAGTCGTGTAGCGGCCGACGCCATTCTTTGGAAAGCACAGAACGCGCAGTGCAGCGGTGACTGGCGCCAGCGCCGGCGCTGACCGGCTGGCCGCGCTGCGTGTTGCGCCGCCTGGCACGCCAGCCACGCCAGTCCAGCGGGCCCCGCCCGGCGACCTTGCGCTGCTGGCGCCACGCCGCGCGCGTCCTTGACCGTGGACTGGCGCGGTCGGACCCCGCCGCCGCGCTCCACTCCGCCGCACACGCCTTCTGCGCAGCTTACGCAGGCTGGCACAGGACCCAAGTTTCCCGCGGTCGGGGAAAGAACCCAGTCCTCCCATCAGTGACGGGGGGGCGGGGGGGGGGGGGGAGGGGGCGAATCACAAAGGGAGTCCCACAGGGCTCAGTTTTGGATCCACTCGTATTCCACATGCAGTGTAAAGTGAATGGACTTCCACTTAACATTCAACAAGCAAAATTGATACAAAGGGGGTCCCACAGGGTTCGGTTCTGGATCCGCTCCTATTCCAAATGAAGTGTAAAGTGAATGAACTTCCACTCAACATTCAACAAGCAAAAGTGATACTTGGGGGGGGGGGGGGGGGGAGGGGGGAAGGTCACAAGGGTAGTCCCACAGGGTTCAGTTCTGGATCCACTCCTATTCCACATGCAAGTGTAAAGTGTAAAGTGAATGAACTTCCACTCGACATAGTGGGACAAGCATGTAATGGTAGTTGTGGGTAAGGCAGATAGTCGTCTTCGGTTCATTGGTAGAATTTTGGGAAGATGTGGTCCATCTGTAAAGGAGACCGCTTATAAAACACTAATACGACATATTCTTGAGTACTGCTCGAGCGTTTGGGATCCCTATCAGGTCGGATTGAGGGACGACATAGAAGCAGATCAGAGGCGGGCTGCTAGATTTGTTACTGGTAGGTTTGATCATCACGTGAGTGTTACGGAAATGCTTCAGGAACGCGGGTGGGAGTCTCTGGAGGAAAGGAGGCGTTCTTTTCGTGATTGGCTTCTGAGAAAATTTAGAGAACCAGCATTTGAGGCTGACTGCAGTACAGTTTTACTGCCACAAACTTAAATTTCGCGGAAAGACCACAAAGATAATATTAGAGAGATTTGGGCTCGTACAGAGGCATATAGGCAGTCATTTTTCCCTCGTTCTGTTTGGGAGTGGAGCAGGGAGAGAAGATGCTAGTTGTGGTACGAGGTACCCTCCGCCACCCACCATATGGTGGATTGCAGAGTATGTATGTAGATCTAGATGTAGATGTAGATCTCGGTGCACCACATTTTAACCATTTTTTGGAATCCAAAGATGTAATCTTCCTGAAGTAGCATTTTCTATTCCGTTCTACTCATAGTAACTGCAAGAGAGTCGGAGGACACGTTCACAACAAAGCGATTTGCTGTGGACAGATACTTGAGCCCACAGACTGTGACTTCAAGGAGGCACGGACGGCTCGAGGCTACTTCCTGCTGTACTAGACTTGTTCAGGAGGCTTCGTTCATGCTACCCGCCAGGTTGTTTACGGGAATCTTGGGTCCTGCGCCCTACACTGATGTCAACTGGCCAAGCTTGGCTACATCAGTCTCAACAGCTTAGTTACAACTCCCCAGAGCGCTCAGCAATGAGGTTATTAGCACCCTTGCTAAAATTGATCTGGCGAATGTGGTTCAAACAGATAAATCTAAACCACGTAAAACATAATTTCATTTAAATTCAGGATGGAGAAATAAAATCTTGCTTAAGCTACATGTATGTCGGAATAATAACAATGGATAGCTCCAGTACTCGTGACAATATTACATCTACAATAGCAATAGGGAAGAGAGCTACTAAAACTTGGTGTGGGATGATATGGAATCATAATATTCGACAGGGCACAAAGAAAAGAATATTTCACGATGTGATGGAAAACATCTACACTCCTGGAAATTGAAATAAGAACACCGTGAATTCATTGTCCCAGGAAGGGGAAACTTTATTGACACATTCCTGGGGTCAGATACATCACATGATCACACTGACAGAACCACAGGCACATAGACACAGGCAACAGAGCATGCACAATGTCGGCACTAGTACAGTGTATATCCACCTTTCGCAGCAATGCAGGCTGCTATTCTCCCATGGAGACGATCGTAGAGATGCTGGATGTAGTCCTGTGGAACGGCTTGCCATGCCATTTCCACCTGGCGCCTCAGTTGGACCAGCGTTCGTGCTGGACATGCAGACCGCGTGAGACGACGCTTCATCCAGTCCCAAACATGCTCAATGGGGGACAGAGCCGGAGATCTTGCTGGCCAGGGTAGTTGACTTACACCTTCTAGAGCACGTTGGGTGGCACGGGAGACATGCGGACGTGCATTGTCCTGTTGGAACATCAAGTTCCCTTGCCGGTCTAGGAATGGTAGAACGATGGGTTCGATGACGGTTTGGATGTACCGTGCACTATTCAGTGTCCCCTCGACGATCACCAGTGGTGTACGGCCAGTGTAGGAGATCGCTCCCCACACCATGATGCCGGGTGTTGGCCCTGTGTGCCTCGGTCGCATGCAGTCCTGATTGTGGCGCTCACCTGCACGGCGCCAAACACGCATACGACCATCATTGGCACCAAGGCAGAAGCGACTCTCATCGCTGAAGACGACACGTCTCCATTCGTCCCTCCATTCACGCCTGTCGCGACACCACTGAAGGCGGGCTGCACGATGTTGGGGCGTGAGCGGAAGACGGCCTAACGGTGTGCGGGACCGTAGCCCAGCTTCATGGAGACGGTTGCGAATGGTCCTCGCCGATACCCCAGGAGCAACAGTGTCCCTAATTTGCTGGGAAGTGGCGGTGCGGTCCCCTACGGCACTGCGTAGGATCCTACGGTCTTGGCGTGCATCCGTGCGTCGCTGCGGTCCGGTCCCAGGTCGACGGGCACGTGCACCTTCCGCTGACCACTGGCGACAACATCGATGTACTGTGGAGACCTCACGCCCCACGTGTTGAGCAGTTCGGCGGTACGTCCACCCGGCCTCCCGCATGCCCACTATACGCCCTCGCTCAAAGTCCGTCAACTGCACATACGGTTCACGTCCACGCTGTCGCGGCATGCTACCAGTGTTAAAGACTGCGATGGAGCTCCGTATGCCACGGCAAACTGGCTGACACTGACGGCGGCGGTGCACAAATGCTGCGCAGCTAGCGCCATTCGACGGCCAACACCGCGGTTCCTGGTGTGTCCGCTGTGCCGTGCGTGTGATCATTGCTTGTACAGCCCTCTCGCAGTGTCTGGTGCAAGTATGGTGGGTCTGACACACCGGTGTCAATGTGTTCTTTTTTCCATTTCCAGGAGTGTATATGGGGCTGAGATGTGCCGTCAGACAACGAAAGGTAGGGAGAAAATTAGAACAGTAGATGTAGACTTTACGAAAAAATGTTTGCAGTTTACGAGGAAAGATAGGATACGAAATGAGGAGGCGTGGAGGCGAATCCATAACAAAAACTTCGAGAAGCACATCGGTGGTACGGGCACGCACTGAGAATGCCTAATCATAGGAAACCAAGGATGATTTAAAACCAGCAGTGGCCCAGCAGAAGAAGGCAAGAAAGCCCAGCGCTAAGATGGGAAAAAGTAAACGATGGAAGACAGAAATATACGTCCGGATGAATGGAACGAAAGAGACCTGTTGAGGGCGAAAACGCCTAATTCTCAGGGGGAAACGCTGACGAAGGAGGAGACGAAATTACTACCATTCACTCCCATTCATCTACCTGGTGATATCGTACGTAAAATTAAAATCCTATTTGAACTGTGGTATGTTGTTGCTGTCGAAATCTTCATTAGGTTATACAACTGGACTTAACGTCTGGGACGCGATTTCGTAAGACAGCAGGAGCCTCCTTGTGGTTATTACATGCACCCCGACTTGTAGACCTAATGTGTCTGGGCCGCTGAAAGGCTCGTTGCAGGCGCTCACCTGGCCTCCTCAAAACTAACTCGTGGCTAACACTGGCACTGCGGCAGAGTCAGCTTTCATCAGAAAACACAACGGACCTCCACTCGGACCTCCAGAGAGGTCTCGACTGACACTACTGAAGTCACAAAGGGTCAGTGAAATGCACGGGCCGGCCGAAGTGGCCGAGCGGTTCTAGGGGCTACAGTCTGGAGCCGCGCGACCGCTACGGTCGCAGGGTCGAATCCTGCCTCGGGCATGGATGTGTGTGTTGTCTTTAGGTTAGTTAGGTTTAAGTAGTTCTAAGTTCTAGGGGACAGATAACCTCAGCAGTTAAGTCCCATAGTGCTCAGAGCCATTTGAACCATTTTTGAAATGCACGTTGCAGTTCGTCTGCCTCGTAGCTGTCCTTGAAATAACCGATTTGTAACAGTTCGTTGTGTCCCTGCGGTGCCAACTGCTACTCGAATGGCTGCTGCAGACGCAGTAATATGTCCCGCTGCCCTGCGCCGAATACGAGGGCTCTCCCTGTCAGTAGCGCCAAGTGATCATCCGGAGCCCACTGTTCCTGCGACCATAAGTTTCCAAGACCACCGGTGAAAGCAGTGGATCCGCAGCGCTGCAGAAGAGATATCCAGCTTCTCGTAGCCGTATTACACGACCTCGTTCGGACTCAGTCAACTGTCGATAATGCCGTCTTCCTCGTCTTCAAGGCATTCTTAATCAAAAGCAATACACTACCTTCAACCTCAGAAGTAACTAACGCCCATGACAGTTAGACCGCGTATTTGAATCAAACCTAATTTGCGTCCCCATATTGGCGCATCTATGCGACTGGCGTGATATCAGAACAGACCTCATCTCTCATATGTACACTACTGGCCATTAAAATTGCTACACCAAGAAGAAATGTAGATGATAAACGGTTATTCATTGGACAAATACATTATACTAGAACTGACATGTGATTACATTTTCGCGCAATTTGGATGCATAGATCCTGAGAAATCAGTACCCAGAACAATCACCTGGGCATTTAGTCAAACAGAGCTTCGATGGCGTATACAGGTACAGCTGCCCATACAGCTTCAACAGGATACCACAGTTCATCAAGAGTAGTGACTGGCGTATTGTGACGAGCCAGTTGCTCGGCCACCATTGACCAGACGTTTTCAATTGGTGAGATATCTGGAGAATGTGCTGGCCAGGGCAGCAGCCCCATACAGAACATGCAACATGCGGTCGTGCATTATCCTGCTGAAATGTAGGGTTTCGCAGGGATCGAATGAAGGGTAGAGCCACGGGTCGTAACACATCTGAAACGTAACGCCCACTGTTCAAAGTGCCGTCAATGCGAACAAGAGGTGACCGAGACGTGAAACCAATGGCACCTCATACCATCACGCCGGGTGATACGCCAGTATGGCGATGACGAATACACGCTTCCAATATGCGTTCACCGCAATGTCGCCAAACACGGATGCGACCATCATGATGCTGTAAACAGAACCTGAATTCATCCGAAAAAATTACCTTTTGCCATTTGTGCACACAGGTCCGTCCTTCAGTCCACCATCGCAGGTGCTCCTGTCTGTGATGCAGCGTCGAGGTTAACCACAGCCATGGTCTCCGAGCTGATAGTCCATGCTGCTGAAAACGTCGTCGAACTGTTTGTGCAGATGGTTGTTGTCTTGCAAACGTCCCCAACTGTTGACTCAGGGATCGAGACTTGGCTGCACGACCCGTTACAGCCATGCGGATAAGATGCCTGTCATCTCGACTGCTAGGGATACGAGGCCGTTGGGATCCAGGACGGTGTTCCGTATTACCCTCCTGAACCCACCGATTCCTTATTCTGCTAACAGTCATTGGATCTCGACCAACGCGAGCAGCAATGTTTCGATACGATAAACCGCAATCGCGATAGGCTACAATTCGACCTTTATCAAAGTCGGAAACGTGATGGTACGCATTTCTCCTCCTTACACGAGGCGTCACAACAACGTTTCACGAGGCAACGCCGGTCAACTGCTGTTTGTGTATCAGAAATCTGTTGGAAACTTTCCTTATGTCAGCACGTTGTAGGTGTCGCCACCGGCGCCAACCTTGTGTCAATTCTCTGTAAAGCTATATCATTTGCGTATCACAGCATCATGTTCCTGTCGGTTACATTTCGCGTCTGTAGCACGTCATCTTCGTGGTGTAGCAGTTTTAATGGCTAGTAGTGTAGTTCTAAGTCTATGGGACTAATGACCTCAGTTGTTAAGTCCCATAGTGCTCAGAGCCATTTGAACCATTCGACTAACATCGACGTCTGTATACCAACAAGCCCGTTTGCAGTGGTGTCTGGTACATCCGGGCTGGAGGCTCATTGATTGGAGTAGAATTGTCTTCAGCGATGAATTCCACTTTGAACTGAGTCCCGATGACCAGCGAAGACGTAACCATAGACGCCCCAAACAGTGGTAGGATAGCAACATGAATGTCGCCCGCCATACGACCCGAGAACCAGCAGTGATAGTCTGGGTTGCCAATTCACTTCGTAGCTGGACGCCTTTGGTTTGTCACCTGTGGCACCCTTGCAACACAACGGTACGTCGAATACATCCTTCCCCCTCCCCTCAACCCCCTCCTCTCCCCAGACTTCTGTTGCCCTTCATGGCAAGTCATCCTGGACTCACATTTCAGCAAGATAATGCCCGCCGGTACGTGGTAAAAGTTTCTTTTGCTTGTCTTCGTGCTTGCCGAACCCTACCTTATCCAGCAAGGTCGTCGGATCCCTCCCAGTTGAGAATCGCAGGTAGGGCTCTCCAACGAGTTCGGGATTTTGACAATATAATGCACCAATTGGACAGAATTTGGCACGATATCCCTCAGGAGCACATCCAGCAACTCTGTCAATCAGTGTTGGACAGATTAAATGCTTGCATAAGGGCCAACGTGTTACTGACTTTTCAAGCTCTTTCTGTTAAATAAATCATCCAGTTTTGTGAAATTGTGATTTTCTATAATAAATGTATAATTTTCACCCTTCTTGATTAAAATAATACATCATATGTATAAAGATAACATTTGCCAAGTGAAAGTTGGTAATAAACTTTCACAGAAATTTAGAACAAGCAAAGGCCTTTTAGAGGCCTGTCCCATGTCTCCATCATTATTTAAAACCTAAATAGATATAAACCTTGGAACGTGGTCTCGTAAATGTAATACTATGAGATTAGAAATAAGGGATGGAGTTTACCTAAATCGTTTATTGTTTGCTGATGATCAACTAGTCGTAGCACAAGATGGGGAGGATGCTAACTATATGTCCAATCAACTAGCAGTAGCATACAAAACTTGGGGTTTGAAGATTAATTAGCCGGCCGGTGTGACCGAGTGGTTCTAGGCCTTCAGTCTGGAACCGCGCGACCGCTACGGTCGCGGGTTCGAATCCTGCCTCGGGCATGGATGTGTGTGGTGTCCTTAGGTTATTTAGGTTTAAGTAGTTCTAATTTCTAGGGGACTGAAGACCTCAGGTATTAAGTACCATAGTGTTCAGAGCCATTTGAACCATTTGAAGATTAATTACCAAAAAACAGAATACTTGACAAATGATTCAGATGAGCTATGCATTGAAGGAAAGAAAATCAAAAACATTTTCTGTTATTTGGGATCCATTTTAGAAATCGAGGGAAAATCAGTCAGAAATCAATAAAAGAATTAGTAGCGGACGGAAGGTCATTGGGATGCTTAAGTCAGTCTTATGGAGCAGGAATGTAATGAGCAGAACTAAAAAAATAATATACAAATCCATATTAGAGAGTGTGGTTCTGTATGGAACAGAGACCTGGGCAATTAACCTGAAGCACATTAAAAAATTACAAGCTCTAGAGATGGACTTCTGGAGAAGATTGGCAAGAATCTCCAGGAAAGAGAAGATAAGGAACACCGAAATAAAAGAAAGAATATATGACGTAATGGATAGGAAGAAATTACAGTGGTACGGCCATGTACGACGAATGGAGAAAGCCAGAATACCAAAATTGATACTGGAGTGGGAACCGGAGGGGAGAAGAAGAAGAGGACCACCTATGACCACCTGGCTCCAAAATGTACACCACACAATGAGGAGAATGGGCGCAGAGGAAGAGGACACCCAAGATCGAAACGCCTGGAGGAATATTTTGAAAACGTAGTTTAAGAACGTTTATTCTTTGTATAGAAATTTCCGAGTAAATTATTATGTTGGAGATAAGCCTCTGTATTGACAAAAAGCTCAAAATAAAAAAATAATAATTTTCACATTTTCCAGTATCATCTGGGAGGTCTGTGCCGATCTTCGAGTACTGGGACCTCTACTTTTCCTGCGGTTCCCACTCTCACGCCTTCAAAGAGTGATGGAGAGATGGTATCCCACTGGGAGCATTTAATGATCGGCCGACATCGGATCGGCAGAATTGCAGATCGAGTGCAGTGGTGGCGGTGCGTGAACAGTAGCGGTATCTGCGGTGTGTGCCAACCAGCCAGCCACCCACACTGCGCTCAGCGGCCTTGGCCGGCGCGGCCCATGTAGGGAGACCGGGCGGCGTGGCGGTGTGGGCGCTGACCCGCCGCCGGCCATACAAGTAGAGGACGGCACAGCACGCCACACCACGCTGCCCTGTCGTGACGGCGCGCGCTGGAATGCGGCGCGCAGCGGCTGGGGGCTGGAATACTCGGTCGCTCTGGAACTGCAGTCCGGGACTGTCGTCGGTACGCCATCGGTTCCAGCCTGCACAGTGTCTCCTACGTCATCCGTATTCTGCAAGCCACGTTACGATTTTTGTTGGAGTATACCTCATGTACCACTAATGGTGCGTGGATGTGGGCCATACTTTATGGCAATATTTGGCCATGTTGGTCTTGCCGGCATCACTGGTGCAGTGTGGGTGTAAAACACAACAGTTTCGCTCCGTGGCCGAGTAATATTGCTCATGCTTCAAGGTGACTGCCGACGTATTGACGAGGGGTTGTCGTCCACAAGAAGCGGAGAATATTTCGTATTGCAGAACAATATCTAACACCTTCTTGTCTGTGAAAGCTACGCTCTCGTTCTGACTCTTGTTGCCTACTTCCTTCAACGACAGTGCTGCACCCACGTGTCTCATCGAAAACAACGGTGTTTCTCTTTTGTTCGAAAGTTTCGCTCATACCTATAGCCACCTGTTTTGTTAGTTGTTTGTTGTGCACATCAGTGGAGAAGGAGACAAAAGAGAGAAGTCTGTCGTTGTTGTGGTCTTCAATCCGAAGACTGGTCTGATCCAGCTCTGCTTTGCTACTATGTCTTGTGCATGCCTCATCATGTTCAAATAACACCTTCAACATGCATCCATTTGAACCTGCTTACTGGATTCATTTCTTGGCCCCTTTCTACAATTTCTAACCCAACACTTCACTTAAGAACTAAATTGGTGATTTCTTGACGTCTCAGAACGTGTCCTGTCAATCGATCCCTTCTTTTATTCAAGTTGTGCCAAAAATTTCTTTTCTCCCCATTTCTGTTGAGTACCTCCTTATTAGGTCTAGCGAACTAATCTTCAGCATTCTTCTGTAATACAACATTTCAAAAGCTATTTTCTTCTTTTCTGAGGTATTTATCCTCCACTTTTCTCCTCTATAGAAGGATATGCTTTAGACAAATACCATCATAAAATATTTATTAACAGTCAAATCTGTATTCGATGTTAACAAATTTATCTTCTTCGGAAACCCTTTTATTGCCATTACCAGTGGTTCAAATGGCTCTGACTACTATGGAACTTAACATCTCAGGTCATCAGTCCCCTAGAACTTAGAACTACTTAAAGCTAACTAACCTAAGGACATCACATACATCCATGCCCGAGGCGGGATTCGAACCTGCGACCGTAGCGGTCACGCGGTTCCAGACTCAAGAGCGTAGAACCGCTAGGCAACAGCGGCCGGCGCCATTACCAGTCTAAATTTTGTATCCTCTCTTGTTCGGCTGTCATCAAATCAGAAAAACTCAACAAATACTTTTAGTGCCTCGTTTCCTTATCATATTCCCTTGGTATCGTCTGATTTAATTAAACTACAATCCCTTATTTTCGTTTTGCTTTTATTGATTCTCATCTTACATCCTCCTTTCAAGAAACTGTCCATTCCATTCAACTGCTCTTCCATGTTCATTGCTGTCTCTGACAGGATTACAGTGTTGTCGGAAAACTTTAGAGTTTTTATTACTTCTCCGTGAACCTTAATTCCTTCTCCAAATTTTTCTTTGGTTTCCTTTACTATTTGCTCAATGTACAGGTTGAATAACATCGCGGATAGCCTAAAACCCTGTCTCACGCCCTTTTCACTCAGTAATTCCTTCTGTTCTTATAACTGCCATATGGTCCCTGTACAAGTTATAAGGAACTTTTCGCTCCCTGTGTTTTACCCTTGCTACCTTTAGAATTGCATTCGGGAGGACGACGGTTCAAACCCGCGTCCGGCCATTCTGCTTTAGCTTTTCCGTGATTTCCGTAAATCGCTTCAGGCAAATGCTGGGATGGTTCCTTTGAATGCTCACGGACGCCTTCCTTCCCCATCCTTTCGTAATCCGATGGGACCGATGACCTCGCTGTTTGGTCAATTCTCCCGAATCAACCAACCAAGCAACCCATCTTCAGAATTTGCATGTCCGAACAACACAGTATTTATCCGCCCGTGCTAGGCAGCGATTTTCAATTAAAATATCCTTCCTCTGTACAAGAATTACAGTAAGAGTACGAGTGCAGGCTGTGACACAGGAACGACGACATATGAAAGTTTGATTTTGGCCTTGGGATGTGCAAAGATATCCAAAGCTGTTAAGGAGGCAGCTCACGTAAAGCGGGAAATCGGGATTATAGTCCCGGTCTGGCACAAATTTTCATCGTAGTCAATCCATTATACAGCTGATAGTAGTTTGTATTCGCAACTGCGAAAACATTTCAATATTATTTCATTTCATTTTAGTGTAATGATTATGCAAACGTAAACTTTTTTTCTATCAAGAACTTCCTGAAGAACAATATTTTAATGTTAATGTTTGGGATGTCCATAAAGTCCCGCTACCATTTCAGAAAATCATAACATGGAAAGTATTGGAGACGATCATCGTGGTTTGCTTTGAAACGTTCAAAAGCTCCCAGACTTCTTCTTTTGTCCTTTGTTGCAGATCTGGGTTGGAACGCTTTAAAATGGCAACGTATCAGGAGAAAGCGCAACGTGTCATCTCGTATGCAGAAGAAGTAGCAACACTTTTTGCAGACGGTTTACATAGATACCTAGAAAATTACATCATTGTCCAACACATAGTTCAGGAAAAACACTAGCTTTGTAGAAACATGCTAACAGTTCTCATTATCGGTTGTATAAACGTTTACAGAGTTTTTTAAAAACAGGCTGCATTTATAGGTAGTTCTCATATGAGTCTACTATCTATGTCGTACGTTACCGAATAAAAACAATTGTTCTGATTTTTTCATTAGTCTGTGGATGAATAATACTAAACTCACTGCAGGACATAACAGCAATTTTAGACGCAAAATGCGTCGAAGAAGAAGCAATCATAATTTTATCAGACTCACGCTCAGCTTTGAAGCTCTTAAAATGCTACGACATCGACAGTACCGAAAACTGTCTAGTGTACCGCATTATAGAAGCAGTGCAGGGGCTTCCCCGCAAATAAGACGACCATCATGTTACGGGTGTAAGCGCAAAGCGGAGTAAAAGTAAATGAAAAAGAAGATAATCTGGCTAAAGAAGCTGTATATAATAGCTCTGTGAAATATGATGAAGGACCATCCGATGACCTTCTCCATATCATAAGCACCATAATCCGGGCCCGACGGAATGAATACCTCCAACGGTCTTACGAAAGTAAAGAAAGACACTATGCCGCAATGGTACCTAATCACCCGTCACGTCCTTGGTAACAAAATTACAGATACAGCAGAAACTTTATAGAGAAAATTCTACATCTACATCCATACTTCGCAAGCCACCTGACGGTGTGTGGCGGAGGGTACCTTGAGTACCTCTATCGGTTCTCCCTTATATTCTAGTCTCGTATTGTTCGTGGAAAGAAGGATTGTCGGTATGCTTCTGTGTGGGCTCTAATCTCTCTGATTTTATCCTCATGGTCTCTTCGCGAGATTTACGTAGGAGGGAGCAATATACTGCTTGACTCCTCGGTGAAGGTATATTCTCGAAACTTCAACAAAAGCCCGTATCGAGCTACTGAACGTCTCTCCTGCAGAGTCTTCCACTGGAGTTTATCATCTCCGTAACGCTTTCGCGATTACTAAATGATCCTGTAACGAAGCGCGCTGCTCTCCGTTGGATCTTCTCTATCTCTTCTATCAACCCTATCTGGTACGGATCCCACACTGGTGTGCAGTATTCAAGCAGCGGGCGAACAAGCGTACTGTAACCTACTTCCTTTGTTATCGGATTGCATTTCCTTAGGATTCTTCCAATGAATCTCAGTCTGGCATCTGTTTTACCGACGATCAACTTTATATGATCATTCCATTTTAAATCACTCCTAATGCGTACTCACAGATAATTTATGGAATTAACTGCTTCCAGTTGCTGACCTGCTATATTGTAGCTAAATGATAAAGAATCTTTCGTTCTTTCTATGTATTCTTAGCACATTACATTTGTCTACATTGAGATTCAACTGCCATTCCCTGCACCATGCGTCAATATGCTGCAGAACCTCCTGCATTTCAGTACAATTTTCTATCGTTGCAACCTCTCGATATACCACAGCATCATCCGCAAAAAGCCTCAGTGACCTTCCGATGTCATCCACAAGGTCATTTATGTATATTGTGAATAGCAACGGTCCTACGACACTCCCCTGCGGCACACCTGAAATCACTCTTACTTCGGAAGACTTCTCTCTATTGAGAATGACATGCTGCGTTCTGTTATCTAGGAACTCTTCAGTCCAGTCACACAATTGATCTGATAGTCCATATGCTCTTACTTTGTTCGTTAAACGACTGTGGGGAACTGTATCGAACGCCTTGCGGAAGTCAAGAAACACGGCATCTACCAGTGAACCCGTGTCTATGGCCCTCCGAGTCTCGTGGACGAATAGCGCGAGCTGGGTTTCACACGACCGTCTTTTTCTAAACCCAGGCTGATTCCTACAGAGTAGATTTCTAGTCTCCAGAAAAGTCATTGTACTCGAACATAATACGTGTTCCAAAATTCTACAACTGATAGACGTTAAAGATGTAGGTCTATAGTTCTGCACATCTGTTCGACGTCCCTTCTTGAAAACGGGGATGACCTGTGCCCTTTTCCAATCCTACGCTACGCTCTTCTAGAGACGTACGGTACACCGCTGCCGGCCGTGGTGGCCGAGCGGTTCTAGGCGCTACAGTCTGGAACCGCGTGACCGCTACGGTCGCAGGTTCGAATCCTGCCTCGGGCATGGATGTGTGTGACGTCCTTAGGTTAATTAGGTTTAAGTAGTTCTAAGTTCTAGGGGACTGATGACCTCAGCAGTTAAGTCCCATAGTGCTCAGAGCCATTTGAACCATTTTTTTTTTTTACACCGCTGCAAGAAGGGGTGCAAGTTCCATCGCGTACTCTGTGTAAAATCGAACTGGTATCCCATCAGGTCCAGCGGCCTTTCCTCTTTTGAGCGATTTTAATTGTTTCTCTATCCCTTTGTCGTCTATTTCGATATGTACCACTTTGTCATCTGTGCGACAATCTAGAGCAGGAATTACAGTGCAGTCTTCCTCTGTGAAATAGCTTTGGAAAAAGACATTTAGTATTTCGGCCTTTAGTCTGTCATCCTCTGTTTCAGTACCATTTTGGTCACAGAGTGTCTGGACATTTTGTTTTGATACACTTACCGCTTTGACATAAGACCAAAATTTCTTAGGATTTTCTGCCAAGTCAGTACATAGAACTTTACTTTCGGATTCATTGAACGCCTCTCGCATGGCCCTCCTCACACTACATTTCGCTCCGTGTAATTTTTGTTTGTCTGCAAGCCTTTGGCTATGTTTATGTTAGCTGTGAAGTTCCCTTTGCTTCCGCAGCAATTTTCTAACTCGGTTGTTGTACCACGGTGGCTCTTTTCCATCTCTTACGATCTTGCTCGGCACATACTCATCTAACACATATTGTACGATGGTTTTGAACTTTGTCCACTGATCCTCAACACTATCTGTACTTGAGACAAAACTTTTGTGTTGTGCCATCAGGTACTCTGAAATCTGCTTTTTGTCGCTTTTGCTACGCAGAAAAATCTTCCTACCTGTTTTAATATTTCTATTTACGGCTGAAATCCTCGATGCAGTAACCGCTTTATGATCGCTGATACCCTGTTCTGCGTTAACTGTTTTAAATAGTTCGGGTCTCTTTGTCACCAGAAGGTCTAATATGTTATCGCCATGAGTCGGTTCTCTGTTCAAGTGTTCAATGTGGTTTTCAGATAAAGCACTTAAAAAAATTCACTGGATTCTTTGTACTTGCCACCCGTTATGAACGTTTGAGCCTCCCAGTCTATATCCGGCAAATTAAAATCTCCACCCAGAACTATAATATGGTGGGCAAATCTACTCGAAATATTTTCCAAATTATCCTTCAGGTGCTCCGCCACAACAGCTGCTGAGCCAGGGGGCCTATAGAGACATCCAATTACCATGTCTGAGCCTGCTTTCACCGTGACCTTCACCCAAATTATTTCACATTTCGGATCTCCGTCAATTTCCTTCGATACTATTGCACTTCTTATCGCTATAAACACGCCACCCCCTTCACTGTCCAGCCTGTCTCTGGGGTATACATTCCAATTGCACAGCTTCCCTTCAGGCACGGGAGATTCCGGCAACGTCACTGCCGTCTCATTGTGATCACATGTGCTTCATGTGAAAGCGGCAGTTAAGAAGATGTTAATCACATTTTCTCCAGCAGTCGCCAAAGATATCAAGAAGCTACGAAACTAATACAACGTCTGATAACCTCTGCCAATGCCTTAGCAACAAAACATCAAAACCCTTTTAGCAACAGAAGACATAAAAATGCGTACATTCTTATACGATTTTATAACAAAGGGTCAAATAATAATATAGGAGAAGAGAATTTTTTTACATTATAATGTAACACACTCATGTTCAGTAAAAACAGAACACCTTGAACGACTAGAGACAGGACGTTCACAGGACATGTACATTAATATGTTCTACAGAAATGATTAGCATCTCAGTCACCTCGGTTCTGTCCTGATGCTTAGTTGACACAGGATCCGCATTGAGCCCTGACAACTTGTTCCATGCGTGATGGCATCGACGCATATGAGCTGCGAATGGCGTCCTGTTGGATAGCCATTCATGCTGCATTCACCTGGTTCCAAAGTTCATCTGTGGTGGTTGGCATTGGCTCACAGCGCTGCACCCGTCGTTTCACCATATCTCACACATTTTCAACTAGCGACATGACTGGTGATCTTGCGGGCCAGGGCAAAAGGCTGCATCCTGTGACACCAAGAAGGTACGTGCTCGTGCAGCAACATGTGGTCGCGCGTTGTCTTTCTGAAAAATGGCTGCTGGGGTGTTGTGCAACAAAGGTATGGTTACGGGTCGCAGGATGTCATTCACGTAGGTCACACTGATCACGGTGCCCTGGAGACGCACCAACTGTGATTTGAGATTGTACTCAAAGCACCCCACACCATAACGCCCTGAGTTGGTGCTTTATGTCTTGTGTGTATGCAGTCACTGTGATGCCGCTCCCGTGTCTGCGACGAACCAAAATGCGACCGTCATTTTCAAACAAACAGAAGACCTGGATTCATCCGAAAACACTATACGATACCATTACAGTGCCCAGTGCCGTCGTTCCATACACCATTGCCGTCTAGCATGTTTCTACACGTTCGTCAAAGGTAGAGGGAGAAGTGGACGACGCGCACGTAACCCATGTCTTGAAAAACGGCAGCATAGTTGTAAGTAGGCTGTTTAGGTTCTTGTATTGGTAACGCCACCGCCACGTAGCGCTCTGTATGAAAATCACTGGCTGTGCTGTGTGCACTCTGTGGCTGGGTGGCATTGTTGGAATCTGCTATTGTAGTGTTGGGCAGTTGACTGTTAACAGCGCGTAGCGTTGCGCAGTTGGAGGTGAGCCGCCAGTTGTGGTGGATATGGGGAGAGAGATGGCGAAGTTTTGAGAGCGGATGATGTGGACGGGTGTCCATCAGATTCAGTAAATTTGTAAGACTGGATGTCATGAACCGGTATATATATTATGACTTTTGAACACTATTAAGGTAAATACATTGTTTGTTCTCTATCAAAATCTTTCATTTGCTAGCTATGCCTTTCAGTAGTTAGTAACTTCAGTAGTCAGAATCTTTTATTTAGCTGGCAGTAGTGGCGCTCGCTGTATTGCAGTAGTACGAGTAACGAAGATTTTTGTGAGGTAAGTGATTCATGAAAGTTATAGGTTATTGTTAGTCAGGCCCACTCTTTTGTAGGGATTTTTGAAAGTCAGATTGCGTTGCGCTAAAAATATTGTGTGTCAGTTTAGTGTTGATCAGAATAGGTAAAGAGCGAAATGTCTGACTACGTTCAGTTCTGCTCAGCTGTTTGAAAATCAAATAATGTAAGAGGTTTATCAGCACAGTGATTCATTAATTTTTCTAAGGGGACGTTTTAGAGTGTCACCCATGACAGGGTACGATGTGTTACACTGTTGCGCCAAAGCCGAAGAGGACGCAAATCTGTCCTGCAATGACATCAATGACAATCGTATGAGGTGTCCATCTTCGGGGAGGGGGGGGGGGGAAGGGGGAGGGGTGGGAGTGGAGGTCTGGGATGTGTGCCCTGACCGATGTCGTCGTGTTCTACGGCCTCCCGTGTACCGTTCTGCGCGCACCCGCTGCACTGCCGAAACGCTTCGTCCCACACGAGTAACAGGTTCGGGGATGGATGCATCACATTCTCTCGTGTCAATATTACGAACTTACTGATTTGACAGTGTGCTTCGCACATACGTCTGCCATATTGATCCATTAACCGATGACGAGGAAAGCAGGCACATTTTACCAGTAGTTGGTGTTGTGCCGCTATATCACAAAAAATTGCTCTAAGCTCTATGAGACTTAACACCTGAGGTCATCAGTCCCCTAGACTTCGAACTACTTAAACCTAACTAACCTAAGGACGTCACACACATCCATGCCCGAGGCAGGATTCGAACCTGCGACCGTAGCAGCAGCGCGGTTCCGGACTGAAGCGCCTAGAACCGTTCGCCCACCGCGGCCGGCGCCGCGATATCGATGTTGACCTTGAACCCGGTGGCCGACATGATTCAAATGCTGATCATTTCTGCACAACATACTAATTTACATGTCCTGTGAGTATGAACGTCTGGTCTTTGGTCGTTCAGGGTTTTTTTTCCGAACGTCAGTGTAAATATGTTAATTTGCTTAGATCATCGACTGAAGTTCAGTTTAAATGGATGTAACAGATAATAGTGGTTTTTTACGGTCTGGGACTGGCTGTGAGGGTGATGCCCAAAAGCCATTAATAATTATTTTAAAAATCCGAAACTAATAAAACGAACATAATTAGTGTATTCCACCTTCAACAGTAAAGATTTTACATGCTTAACGTAAAATATTGAATACGTTAACTCATTCTTAATATAATCAGTCGTTTTAAGCTGTTTCGTCCATGGTCGTTCGATTCTTTAATGTATCTGGTGTTGTATTGCTGGTCTATATAAAAGATATAAAGTTGTTTAAGAGTGCAATCAGATTTTAGCTAGTACCTCCGTACCCCCCCCCCCCCCCCCCCCGATCTACCATCTGTTGTCTCCCGCTTGCCCTCATTATCACCAGTTTCAGCACCTTGTTAAACTGTAGAATGAAGGACGTTATTGGTAAAGTTTTATTTTTAAAAAGATGAAAGATATTTAGCGTGTGTGTGTGTGTGTGTGTGTGTGTGTGTCTTACAATGAATGACGAAGGAATTCGTGGTGCATCGCAAGTGCTACCCAAAATTCCTCCTCAGAAATGAAAGCTAACTATCAGTGCTGGTACACAGTTGGTATAAAACACGTTTCTCCTGCGTTACTCCACTCCACTGCGCCACTTGCTGGACCTGCACATTGCAACCCTGTTTAAAATCAAACAAGTTCAGACGTGTTCGCTATACTTACTGTTCGTAAATCACTTCATTGCTGCATTCCTTACTTGTGAACCAGCAGTAATTGGGCGGCTTCAGGCTGCTTGCGCTTTGTGTCTAACCACTCTAATGACAATAATAATAATAATAAAACTACGTACAGTCCTATAGTGACCCTTATATACAGGGCTATTACAAATGATTGAAGCGATTTCATAAATTCACTGTAGCTCCATTCATTGACATATGGTCACGACACACTACAGATACGTAGAAAAACTCGTAAAGTTTTGTTCGGCTGAAGCTGCACTTCAGATTTCTGCCGCCAGAGCGCTCGAGAGCCCAGTGAAACAAAATGGCGACAGGAGCCGAGAAAGCGTATGTCGTGCTTGAAATGCACTCACTTTAGTCAGTCATAACAGTGCAATGACACTTCAGGACGAAGTTCAACAAAGATCCACCAACTGCTAACTCCATTCGGTGATGGTATGCGCAGTTTAAAGCTTCTGGATGCCTCTGTAAGGGGAAATCAACGCGTCGGCCTGCAGTGAGCGAAGAAACGGTTGAACGCGTGCGGGCAAGTTTCACGCGTAGCCCGCGGAAGTCGACGAATAAAGCAAGCAGGGAGCTAAACGTACCACAGCCGACGGTTTGGAAAATCTTACGGAAAAGGCTAAAGCATAAGCCTTACCGTTTACAATTTGCTACAACCCCTACACCCGATGACAAAGTCAAACGCTTTGAATTTTCGGCGCGGTTGCAACAGCTCATGGAAGAGGATGCGTTCAGTGCGAAACTTGTTTTCAGTGATGAAGCAACATTTTTTCTGAATGGTGAAGTGAACAGACACAATGTGCGAATCTGGGCGGTAGAGAATCCTCACGCATTCGTGCAGCAAATTCGCAATTCACCAAAAGTCAACGTGTTTTGTGCAGTCTCACGGTTTAAAGTTTACGGCCCCTTTTTCTTCTGCGAAAAAAACGTTACAGGACACCTGTACCTGGACATGCTGGAACATTGGCTCATGCCACAACTGGAGACCGACAGCGCCGACTTCATCTTTCAACAGGATGGTACTCCACCGCACTTCCATCATGATGTTCGGCATTTCTTAAACAGGAGATTGGGAAACCGATGGATCGGTCGTGGTGGAGATCATGATCAGCAATTCATGGCATGGCCTCCACGCTCTCCCGACTTAACTCCATGCGATTTATTCCTGTGGGGTTATGTGAAAGATTCAGTGTTTAAACCTCCTCTACCAAGAAACGTGCCAGAACTGCGAGCTCGCATCAACGATACTTTCGAACTCATTGATGGGGACATGCTGCGCCGAGTGTGGGAGGAACTTGATTATCGGCTTGATGTCTGCCGAATCACTAAAGGGGAACATATCGAACATTTGTGAATGCCTAAAAAAACTTTTTGAGTTTTTGTATGTGTGTGCAAAGCATTATGAAAATATCTCAAATAATAAAGTTATTGTAGAGCTGTGAAATCGCTTCAATCATTTGTAATAACCCTGTACTTACTAAAAAATGGTTCAAATGGCTCTGAGCACTACGGGACTTAACTTCTGAGGTCATCAGTCCCCTAGAACTTAGAACTACTTAAACCTAACATACCTAAGGACATCACACACATCCATGCCCGAGGCAGGATTCGAACCTGCGGCCATAGCTGTCGCGCGGTTCCAGATTGTAGCGCCTAGAACCGCTGGGCCATCGCGGCCGGCTAATATACTTACTACTGTGTCGCGCTGTCAATTAATTCATATATCTGTTTCGAAGGGAGTAATGAAGGAATTTCTGGACTACTACAGCTACTATCTACAACCTGAAGAAGATATTTTCTTGAGATATTTAGCATTTGTTGCGCGTATAACTCACTTTTATCATCATCGATGTAATCGACAAAGCATACGTGTGTAGTGAGTGGACTCTATGGGGAATCTGTAACTTCGACCGGATTAGTGCTACTAATTGAGGAAAACAAATTTTTGTTAACTTACATAATCAGTATTAGAGTTTAACAAAATTGCAATAATATTAATGATATTTTGAAAATAATTTAGTTTCGTGACTGAAACAGAATCGAATCGTTTAGTTATCACCCCTCAGAAAATTTCATTTTATTACTCCAAGGGAATCTGTGCTAGACAGATTTAGAGAGAGAGAATGCACTGTTCGCATGAGATAGCGATCGAGGTGACGAAGCGGGCGGTTGCGTTGATTTCTTACCACGTGCCTGGCGACGTCGGTGTTAGGCTGAGGCGCGACGTAGTCGTGCACAGCGAGTAAAAACGACGACTTATGTACGCGAGCGACACTACAACCTTCTGCTCAAAGTAATGAACGGGCAGACTGCGACTAGCTGCACGACGACAAGTGCCAAGGGCAAAAAGCGCGTGCGTGTCGGCGTCGGCTGGCAGTATTCGTCGGTCCGGATGAAAGCACACAGAATATGGACCTGAGTCGGCTGTGTCCCGGACTCTTTACGGCCTCGGAGTGCGGACCGCCCACTGAGATTCCGACCCCAAAAAATAGGGCCGTTGCCAACTACGAGGAGGAGCAATGGTCAAGGACTGCTTGCCGTGACACAGAGAACTGACCACATCTTTCACCGACAGATGTCTCACACTATCCTTCAGCTCCAGCTGTCGAAAAAACTGTTACCACTGTACCCTTTCGCTTCACTGAGGAAGAAGAAGCCGTATGAAACTTTGCGTTTTTTAAGGGTTAACCCGAGCTGAAGTAAAGTATCAACTTTTCTCAAAATGACCGTAACCGAAATCTGGGTTTCAGTTCCTCAGTACTTCGGGGATTTACATATTATGGTCTCATGTGTCATGGAATTTTTATTAAAAAGTTAGTCTGCGACTAAAATTTAAGGAAGGCAAAAAAAGCAACAGCGTACAAACGAATTCACTCGTGGGCTGGTCATTAGGGAAGGTTCTGGAGGCTGTAATTAGGAGGTGGATTGTTAATTATCAAGTGTCTCCCTTGTTGACAGAGACCTAAACCACAGCTTATTCTCTGACCGACTTGTTTCACGTCATGCTACATTGAAGTGAATAAAGTCATGGGTTAGCGATATGCACATATACTCAGACAAATGGTATAAAAGGGCAATGCATGGGCGCAGTTGTTATATATACTCAGGCGATTAATGTGATCGGCTTTCTACATGCACATCTACATTTACATTTATACTCCGCTAGCCACCCAACGGTGTGTGGCGGAGGGCACTTTACGTGCCACTGACATTACCTCGCTTTCCTGTTCCAGTCGCGTATGGTTCGCGGGAAGAGCGACTGCCGGAAAGACTCCGTGCGCGCTCGAATCTCTCTGACTTTACATTCGTGATCTCCTCGGGAGGTATAAGTAGGGGGAAGTAATATATTCGATACCTCATCCATAAACGCACCCTCTCGAAACCTGGACAGCAAGCTACACCGCGATGCAGAGCGCCTCTCTTGCAGAGACTGCCATTTGAGTTTGATAAACATCTCCGTAACGCTATCACGCTTACCAAATAACCCTATGACGAAACGCGCCGCTCTTCTTTGGATCTTCTCTATCTCCTCTGTCAAACCGACCTGGCACGGATCCCACACTGATGAGCAATACTCAAGTATAGGTCGAACGAATGTTGTGTAAGCCACCTCCTTTGTTGATGGACTACGTTTTCTAAGGACTCTCCCCATGAATCTCAACCTGGCACCTGCCTTGCCAACAATTAATTTTATATGATCATTCCACTTCAAATCGTTCCGCACGCATACTCCCAGATATTTTACAGAAGTAACTGATACCAGCGTTTGTTCCGCACTCATATAATCATACAATAAAGGATCCGTCTTTCTATGTATTCGCAATACATTACATTTGTCTATATTAAGGGTCAGTTGCCACTCCCTGCACCAAGTGCCTATCCTCTGCAGATCTTCCTGCATTTCGCTGCAATTTTCCAATGCTGCAACTTCTCTGTATACTACAGCATCATCCGCGAAAAGCCGCATGGAACTTCCGACACTATCTACTAGGTCATTTATATATATATTGTGAAAAGCAATGGTCCCATAACACTCCCCCGTGGCACGCCAGAGGTTACTTTAACGTCTGTAGACGTCTCTCCATTGAGAACAACATGCTGTGTTCTGTTTGCTAAAAACTCTTCAATCCAGCCACACAGCTGGTCTGATATTCCGTAGGCTCTTACTTTGTTTATCAGGCGACAGTGCGGAACTGTATCGAACGCGTACCGGAAGTCAAGGAAAATGGCATCTACCTGGGAGCCTGTATCTAATATTTTCTGGGTCTCATGAACAAATAAAGCGAGTTGGGTCTCAGACGATGGCTGTTTCCGGAATCAATGTTGATTCCTACAGAGTTCATTCTGGGTTTCCAGAAATGACATGATACGCGAGCAAAAAACATGTTCTAAAATTCTACAACAGGTCGACGTCAGAGATATAGGTCTATAGTTTTGCGCATCTGCTCGACGACCCTTCTTGAAGACTGGGACTACCTGAGCTTTTTTCCAATCATTTGGAACCTTCCGTTCCTCTGGAGACTTGCGGTACACGGCTGTTAGAAGGGGGGCAAGTTCTTTCGCGTACTCTGTGTAGAATCGAATTGGTATCCCGTCCGGTCCAGTGGACTTTCCTCTGTTGAGTGATTCCAGTTTCTGACGTGATTGTGGCCACACGACGGGAATTAACAGAATCTGAACGCAGAATGGTTGGTGGATCGAGACGCATCGGACATTCCAGTTCGGATATCGTTAGGGAATTTAATATTCCGAGATGCACAGCGTCAAGAGTGTCCCGACAAAACCAAATTACAGGCATTACCTCTCAACACAGGCATTCCCTTGGCCGACGGCCTTCACGACCGAGAGCAGCGGCGTTTGCGTACAGTTGTCAGTGCTAACAGACAAGCAACACTGCATGAAATAACCGCAGAAATCAATGTGGAACATACGACGAACGTATCCGTTACGACAGTGCAGCGACATTTGGCGTTAATGGGCTGTGGCAGCAGACGACCTACGAGAGTGCCTTTGCTAACACCACGATATCGCCTCCAGCGCCTCTCTGGCTCGTGACTATATCGGTTGGGCCGTACACGATTGGGAAACCTTGGCCTGGTCAGATGAGTTCCGATTTCAGTTGCTAAGAGCTGAAGGTAGGGTTCGAGAGTGGCGCAGACCCTACAAAGATATGGACTGAGGTAGTCGACAAGGCACTGTACAAGTTGGTGATGGCTCCATAGTGGTGCGGACTGTGTTTATATGGAATGGGTCCTCTGGTACAACTGAACTACGTGGAGACTATTTCCTGCCATTAATGGCCTTCATGTTCCCAAACAACGATGGTATTTTTCTGGAGGACAATGCTCCGTGTACCCAAGTCACAGTTGTTTGCGATTGGTTTAAGGAATATTCTGGACAATTCGAGCGAGCGGTTTCGCCACCCAGTTCGCTCAAGATGAATCCCGTGGAACATTTATGGGACACAATCCAGAGGTCAGTTCGTGCACAAGACACTGCACCATCAACACTTTCACCGTTATGGACGGCTATAGATGCAGCATGGCTCAACATTTCTGCGGGAGACATCCGTCGACTTGTTGAGTCCATGCCACGTCGAATTGGTGCATTATGCCGTGCAAAAGGAGGTTCGACACGATATTAGCACATATCGCATGTCTTTTGTCAAAATGGTTCAAATGGCTCTGAGCACTATGGTACTCAAAATCTGAGGTCATCAGTCCCCTAGAACTTAGAACTACTTAAACCTAACTAACCTAAGGACATCACACACATCCATACCCGAGGCAGGATTCGAACCTGCGACCGTAGCTGTCGCACGGTTCCAGACTGAAGCGCCTAGAACCGCTCGATCACACCGGCCGGCTGTCTTTTGTCACCTCAATGTAATTTTTGCGTATCTGACAGAAAAAGAATGAACGTGGGACTAATAAACAAAAGTAACAAATGCACAGTATCAATAATGCATCATACCGTTTTCTGACTGAAATGTAGTTTCACTACTCAGCAAAGGCAAAAGGTGAGAAACCTTTTTTTATTAATCATTGCTAAAGGAAGAAAAATTTGCTACTAAGTAAATAACAGCTTTATCTGCGTACTGGCCCCGGATTAACTGCGGAGAAGTGGCGGCCTTTTGTGAAGAAAAGCGCCAAGTTGAACGTTTTATTCTCACGCACAGAGGCACCGGAATGTGTTGTACCCAGCACGTCCTATGGAAAGGCAATGGGCAGGAGGCACTTGCTCACTGTGTCGCCAGGGAATTATCTAACAATAGGCGTGGAGTGAGGAGTTTCAGTAAACAAATGCGAATGCTCTAGGTGGTGTGGCAGCCCTTTTTCTGTTTTCGCTTATTCGTCTAATAGCTGAAAGTTTGATTTTATTTTTTACACATTGACTGTCATTGAAGGGTTTTACTTTTATTTAATACTGTCCCGGCTAAGTATCAGTTTGATTACTTTTAAAACCCAATGTTTAACTTGGGTTACTACACTTATAGTCTTCCCAACTCTGACAGAAAAAATCTTTAGTAGCTTTACTACCAATGTTTACAGACGACGATACTTTAACCACTCGTTCAATTGATTTAGTTACGAATCGCTAGTTTCTTGGCATAGATCACGTAACCTTAACGTTTATTAATCTAAGTTAAATTAATGTTCAAGACTTGTATTATGATTCAAATTAACAAGGTCTGATTATTGACAAGAATTATTAATAAAGATTCACTCATACGATCTCATTCAAAGAAGTTATTCAATTAGATGTCTAAGGAGGATTCCCGCTAGCATCAGAGATGTTAGATAATATCCTGTCACTTTCGGCAAATAAGTTATTTCTATTTAATATCCACAAACTGTCATTAACTATGATCACTAGCCGGCCGGAGTGGCCGAGCGGTTCTAGGCGCTACAGTCTGGAACCGCGCGGCCGCTACGGTCGCAGGTTCGAATCCTGCCTCGGGCATGGATGTGTGTGATGTCTTTAGGTTGGTTAGGTTTAAGTAGTTCTAAGTTCTAGGGGATTGATGACCTCAGAAGTTAAGTCCCATAGTGCTCAGAGCCATTTGAACCATAAGATCACTAGTCGCGTGAAGTTAAAGTTTCTCACTATCACAATTCAGAGTCCGAATCCGGATAAAATTCTCAATTCAGTAAAGCGTTTAAATATTCACACGAATTGACGTTAAAGCCAAAGAGATTACTGTTCACCTTCTCGTTTATCTAATCTGATAAATGTCCAAATTAAAGTCGTGAATTGACAATCCTCAAAAACAATCTCGTCACGATCTATTCTTGATCCCCGTTTAATAAAGTCCCAATTGTTGTTCTCTAAAGGTTTACGTACTAAATAAGTTCCGAACTAGAACAGACTAGAGACTGGAGTATCGTAATTACAACGTATGGCTATTTATAATTTAATAAAATGGTTCTAATGGCTCTGAGCACTATGCGACTCAACTTCTGAGGTCATCAGTCGCCTAGAACTTAGAACTAATTAAACCTAACTAACCTAAGGACATCACACACATCCATGTCCGAGGCAGGATTCGAACCTGCGACCGTAGCGGTCACGCGGTTCCAGACTGAAGCGCGTAGAACCGCACGGCCACACCGGCCGGCTACACTTTAATAAATACTATCTTTGGTGTCGCAGACCTACGTTCTATGACTATAATATTGATTTTCTTACGTGTTGGAATAACTAATATTTCAATATTTTCTACTATTTTTTCCCCTTCCCATATTTCTAAAATTTATAATTAAATTTTCCTTTTCTTTTCCTTTTGCTTTCTATACTAGATATTTCCCTCTATTTGTTTTTTATTGATTTTTCGTAATTACTACTTGTGGAGGGACTTGGGTCATATTGTGAATTGATATTTTAAGGACATGGGAGCTAATTTGGGAGCTATTTTTTTTTCGACACCGAGAGGCGCTGTAGTTGTTACAGTGGCGTGCTGACAGGCGCCATTGAGTTGCGTTCCAGAATGAGAAAAGTCTCCTCTTCTGCGCTAGGGCACTTGACAGTGATACGTCCCCTTAGAAAAATTTATGAATGACTGTGCTGGCAAACCCCTGACGTTATTTGATTTTCAAACAGCTGAGCAAAACTGAACGTACTCAGACATTTATCTCTTTACTTATTCTGATCATCACTAAACTGACACACTATATTTTTAGCACAACGCAATTTGACTTTTAATAATCCCTACAAAAGAATGGCCCTGACTAACAATAACCTATACCTTTCATGAATCACTTACCTCACAAAAATCTTCGTTACTCAAACTACTGCAGCACAGCGAGCGCCACTACTGCCAGCTAAATAAAAGATTCTAACTATTGAAGGGACTAACTACTGATAGGCATAGTTAGCAAATGAAAGATTTTGATAAAGAACAAACAATGTACTTACCTTAATAGTGTTCAAAAGTCATAATATATATATCAGTTCATGACATCCAATCTTACAAATTTACTGTCTCTGATGGGCACGCGTCCAGATCATCCGCTCTCAAAACTCCAGCATCTCTCTCCCCACATCCACCACTGCTGGCGGCTGACCTCCAACTGCGCAACGCTACGCGCTGTTCACATCCAACTGCCCAACACCACAAAAGCGAATATTACAGCAATGCAAACCAGCCACAGACTGCACACAGCACAGTCAGTGATTTTCATACAGAGCGCTACGTGGCGTTACCAGTATAAAAATCTAAACAGCCTACTTACAACAGGAGCAGCGCATCACAGCAGCACCGAAGCGGGCGGTTGCTGTATCCTCTTCTTTGCAGAGGCCCGGACACAGTCGTAGTTTAAATAGTGAACTGAAAGGAGCACCCTTTTTTTCACCGCGACGCAAGTTTCTCAGTAGACAATTTTCTGAATACCGGCATGCCACGAGGTACTAGCACCGGACCAGCCGTTAAATAAACAAGATGTCTTCTGTGTCTCTCTCAGTCTTTCTCTCTTGCTTGGAAATTTCCACTGGTACGTTTTCATAATTCCGTTAGAGGGAAGTTGCGAGAAGACGGTCGTACCTCACCTCATAGCTCGTCGCTCGATTTTATTCGGTAATGAAATCACATAGTTTTAGTTAAAAACGAGCTATCCCCTTATGTGTGGTAACTTCCCACTGACAACTCTCAAAATTTCACAAAGAGGGGATTTGAGCTATCAATTTGCTCGCGACTGATTAGCGGACCAATAGTCACACGAGTTTAAGCGGCCAAGGCAAGTATAGGTGCATGTTTTCTTCCATAGCCGTTGAGTACAGAAGAGACTTGAGGAGGACATTCTGATGTTGAATTTCAGTGGGAGCAGACTTCCATTTTCCATTGGCAGATCCAGAAGAGAGCAGATTTCCACAGTCTGGTGCTACCAGACTTTGAGGACATTCTAGTGAGTACTACCGTTTCCTTCAGATGGTGTTGCCGACTTCTCGGTTGATAAATGCCGCTTAGTTGGATAACGTGCTAGGCTCTGGTGGGTGTTGTTAGTTGTGAGAAACTGTGTGGACCTGCATCTTTCAATCAGCCCTTCTGGCATAATTTCACTAGTTTCTTTCTTCTTTGACTTGCGAATGGACAATGGACTAGTAAATCGTGTCATATGTTTTCTTCAAAACACTGTTCACGCGGTGCCAAATGGGCAATTAGATGTAATACGAAGAGCCATGCAGTTGTTTTTAGGAACTGGAGGAATAGTCAATCCTTTTGACCAACTTCATTAGAGGAGATGTCCTTAGTTTTAGTCGCACTGGTTTTCTTGCTACCAGTCATTGGCATACGAGAATTTCGTTACCCGTTTGTATGATCGTGAGAAACATAACAATCTGGACTTACAGTTTCCTTTCTTTAGATAGACTAACACTGCCCCTGTATCTTTTAATGATTTTTGCAAGAGCGGTACTAGTCGTTCAGCTACAAGGATCCATTTTGCGTTATCCGTTGCATTCCATTTTCCATTGCGTAGGTATCTGATCACATGGGGAGCAGCTTGTTTTCCGGAGAGTCTAAATGGTATCAGATAATCGACCACAACAGTCGAAGATGACCTCCGGCGCCTTTCAGTGTAATGCGTGTAAAAGATACAATGTTGTTTAACAAAACCAACATCTCTACTGTTCTACTGTACTTAGGAGACGCAGGAAATAGAACGCTTTGCAAGAGACCATGGATAAGATTAGACTAAGATAGTATGCACCAATTAAAAGAATGAGAGTTGGCAAGATACTTAGCCAGACCTATGAAATGACAACAGGAGGCGGAAACCTAGAGGAAGACGGAGAGAAAGAATGATCGTTGGAGTGAAGGTATGTGTGATAGAAAGGGCAGAAGACTGGGATAGAGTGAAGAGGGGAGCGTGTTGGGAAGAAAGGAAAACAAGGAGACGCTTGTGTCCTAAGCAAACCCACACAGGAGGCCGCAACTGTAGAACACGAGGACGATGATGATGATGATGATGATGATGAAGAGTCGCACCCTTTGACTGACGCTTTGTGCACACATACACTCTCTGATCAAGAGTATACGAACACCTATTAGTGGACATTACAGTGGAGTGTCCAGCCTTCCCCCTTATGGCAGCATGAACTCTGCTAGGGACACTTTTAATGAACTGTCTTACTGCCTGTCGAGAAATGGCAGCCCATTCTTCCTCAAGAGGTGAACCAAACATGCCATAGATGTTTCATACTGGGATCTAGAGCGGGGCCGACGTTCTGACTCTATCCCCAAGATGTTTCATTGGGTTCAGTTCGGGATTCTGGCCACAGAAGTCCATTTCAGGAATTTTATTGGCCACAAAACATTGCCCCAGAGAAGCTGCCTTACTACAGCGTACATTGTCATACTGATACCAACAGTTTTTGTCTCCGAACTGTTCCTCTACAGTAAGCAATACACAGTGCTGTAAAATGTGTTCATATCCTTCCGAATTTAGTGATTTCTTAAGCGGAATAAGGGCACCACGTCCTAACCACAGAGACACACATGAACTACTCCCTACTTTACTGTAGACACCACTCATGATGGTAGGTAAAGTTCTCCAAGTAGTCTCCAAATCCGAACCCGTCCATCAGATTTTCACATGGGATAGAGTGATTCATCATACAATATCACTCCCTCCCAATCTCCACTGTCGCTCTTTACGCCATCTCGAACGTCACTTGACGCGTGCGTCGGTACATGAGGTCTGCCTGGTCTTGCTTTAGCTGTGGTTGTCCTATCATGTTTCACCCTCACAGTCACATCACCAACAGTCGACATGGGAACTTTCAGAAAATCTGAAATGCCCCTGATGGATTTTTTACTCAAGTGACATCAAATGAATACTCCATGTTGGAAGTTAGTGAGCCCTCCTGATCGACCCATTACTGCTTCTCTACTGGCAACATAATACTACCCAGTTACACCTATACGGGCGGGCCTGCCTCTGGTGACAGCTAGTGGCTAGTTTCGTGTTGTATAGGACGTCCGGAAATACTTGATCACATGGTGTCGATGTAAATATACACTACTGGCCATTAAAATTGCTACACCACGAAGATGACGTGCTACAGACGCGAAATTTAACCGACAGGAAGAAGATGCTGTGATATGCAAATGATCAGCTTCTCAGGGCATTCACACAAGGTTGGCGCCGGTGGCGATACCTACAACGTGCTGACATGGGGAAAGTTTCCAACCGATTTCTCGTACACAAACAGCAGCTGACCGGCGTTGCCTGGTGAAACGTGTTGTGATGCAACGTGTAAGGAGGAGAAAAGCGTACCATCGCGTTTCCGACTTTGCTAAAGGTCTGATTGTAGCCTATCGCGATTGCGGTTTACCGTATCGCGACATGGCTGCTCGCGTTGGTCGAGACCCAATGACTGTTAGCAGAATATGGAATCGGTGGGTTCAGGAGGGTAGTACGAACGCCGTGCTGGATCCCAACGGCCTCGTATCACTAACAGTAGAGATCTTATCCGCATGGCTGTAACGGATCGTGCAGCCACATCTCGATCCCTGAGGCAACAGATGGGGACGTTCGCAAGACAACAACCATCTGCACGAACAGTTCGACGACGTTTGCAGCAGCATGGACTATCAGTTCGGAGATCATGGCTGCGGTTACCCTTGACGCTGCATCACAGACAGGAGCGCCTGCGATGGTGTACTCAACGACGAACCTGGGTGCACGAATGGCAAAACATCATTTTTTCGGATGAATCCAGGTTCTGTTTACAGCATCATGATGGTCGCATCCGTGTTTGGCGACATCGCTGTGAACGCACATTGGAAGTGTGTATTCGTCATCGCCATACTGGCGTATCACCCTGCGTGATGGTATAGAGTGCCATTGGTTACACATCTCGGTCACCACTTGTTCGCATTGACGGCACCTTGAACAGTGGATGTTACATTTCAAATGTGTTACGACCTGTGGGATAATGCACGACCGCATGTTGCAGTTCCTGTACGGGCCTTTCTGGATACATTAAATGTTCGTCTGCTGTCCTTGCCGCACATTCTCCAGATCTCTCACCAATTGAAAAAGTCTGGTCAATGGTGGCCGAGCAACTGGCTCGTCACAATGCGCCAGTGACTACTCTTGATGAATTGTGGTATCGCGTTGAATCTGCATGGGCATTTGTACCTGCACACGCCATCCAAGCTCTGTTTGACTCAATGCCCTGGTGTATCAAGGCCTTTATTACGGCCAGAGGTGGTTGTTCTGGGTACTGATTTCTCCGGATCTATGCACCCAAACTGCGTGAGAATCACATGTCAGTTCTAGTATAATATATTTGTCCAATTAATAACCGTTCATCATCTGCATTTCTTCTTGGTGTAGCAACTTTAATGGCCAATAGTGTAGATAAATTAGGTCGAGTCCACGTAGGTTTGAGATTCGAGCCGAGGCTTTTGATCAGGCAGTATGTGTGTCCCGACACATAACGAGCCTGAGGAGGGCCAATGTATTGCAACTTCTGTGTTAAACGATCTTCAATGAGGATTCCATTTGGTGCGAGACACGTTCAATAAGCAATGCAACACAGTTCTTTTCTGAAGGCAGGTTGATTTTGTTCAGGATTCAGTACACCATAGCCGGCCGTTGTGGCCAATCGGTCCTAGGCGCTTCAGTCCGGAACCGCGCTGCTGCTACAGTCGCAGTTTCGAATCCTTCCTCGGGCATGGATGTGTGTGATGTCCTTAGGTTAGTTAGATTTAAGTAGTTCTAATTCTAGGGGACTGATGACCTCAGATGTTAAGTCCCATAGTGCTTAGAGCCATTTGAACCATTTTGGTAGCTCAAATGGCTCAGCACTACCAACACTGACGTCCAGTTGTGCAGCGAGGAGTTTGATTGTGATACGTCGATCACCTCGAATGAGAGTAGCCGCACGTTCCAACATTGCTGGAGCCACTGCTCTGTGCGAACGGCCGGCACACCAGAGATCGGACAGGTACGCGCGACCATGTTGCGATTATGACAGCCGTCTTGCCCAACGACTCAACTGATTTTGTCCACTGCCAGGTCTCCGTAGATATTCTGCAGGTGCCTATGAATATTGCTATGTTCTGGTTTTCCGCCAGAGGAACTCAGTGACAGCTCTATACTTGGGAGCATCGCTGATGCAGATCCCATTCTGGAGGCTACGTATAGCGCCGTCACCTAGCAGAACTTCATGAAACTATAGGGGCTCGTAGATTAGTATGAAATATCAATAAATAAATTTAAATAATGTTTAGCGATCATTGGTTGAGGGACAGGGAATTAGCGAAAAGTGAACTGGAGCTAGAGTGTCGATTCTTATACGCCAGTATGCGCGTGACTGTGACCGCTATTACAAGCGACGCGCCGGCCACCTGGTGAGGGGTCGGCAAGTACTGCAGGCTCTTGCTGTGACGGAGAGCCTTAAGTGAGAGTCTGAAACGCCGCGCTGCTCGTTTTGCGCCGTGTCGCGCTCGCCAGCTCTGCAATCAGATTCCGCGCCGTGTCATTTCGTGAATTGAGCAATCCACGTCGGCGGTGTGATCGCCGCGACCGACGGCGCGAGGCTAGAATTACCGCGGTGGCCACGCCCAGTTTGCTGCCTGTGTTGAGATATCGATCGACACGTACGCTTATGCAGTGCTGATCAGTTGTGCTGGCACAAGAACTGCTTTTTCTAAAAATGTTGTACCTTACCTGTGTGTCTGTCTGTCCGTCCGTCCGTGTCCACCAGGCTAAGAGTGAAGCCTGTATGTACCGGGTGATCAAAAAGTCAGTATAAATTTGAAAACTGAATAAATCACGTAATAATGTAGATAGAGAGGTACAAATTGACACACGTGCTTGGAATGACACGGGGTTTTATTAGAACGTTCAAAAAAATGACCGACAGATGCCGCTTCATCTGATCAGAATAGCAATAATTAGCATAACAAAGTAAGACAAAGCAAAGATGATGTTCTTTTCAGGAAATGCTCAATATGTCCACCATCATTCCTCAACAATAGCTGTAGTCGAGAAATAATGTTGATGAACAGCACTGTAAAGCATGTTCGGAGTTATGGTGAGGCATTGGCGTCGGATGTTGTCTTTCAGCATCCCTAGGGATGTCGGTCGATCACGATACACTTGCAACTTCAGGTAACCCCAAAGCCAATAAGGTCTGGGGACCTGGGAGGCCAAGCATGACGAAAGTGGCGGGTGAGCACACGACCATCACCAAACGACGCGCGCAGGAGATCTTTCACACGTCTAGAAGTATGGTTTCTTTGCTTTTTTTTGTTCTAATAAAACCCCATGTCATTACAAGCATGTATGTGTCAATTTTTACCTCTCTATCTACATTATTCCGTGGTTTATTAAGTTTTCGAATTTATACTGACTTTTTGATCACCCGGTATTTATTACCGATTTTTGAAAAATGTACGCAATCTGCCTATTGCTCTATATGTGTTTCACCAAAGGAGCTGCACGAACCTCATCTGTAGTTATCACATCCTGAAATAACTTGTGGTATTTTCACAGCAGTTTTATCAGGCCTTTCAGTCCCTTGTTCAGAGATTCAAACAACACAACCGTCATCCTACTTTATATGGGAACCAGTGGGTTCTTATCTTCAGAAAGGGGAAGGAAACTAATTATAGGTTATGAAAAAGGTCTAATGATTCCGCATATTTTGCATTTATTCCTTTATTCACTCGGAACGTTTTGATAATACAAAAAATAAAATAAAACGTTGTACAAAAAGGCAGAAAATTAATCTAGAGGAAATAAGTGGGACACAGCTGTAAATGATTTGCCTCACTACAGAGTGAGGATTAGCACCCTTTGTCCACGAGACAAGCGGTATCTATCTTTCTTTCTTTCTTCTTTCTATCACTGATGTCCCGCGCTGAGGCAGGGTCGGCATTGTTAGGAACGGATTTGGCAAGGTTAGGATGAAGGGGTGGCCGGATGCCCTTCCTGCCGCCACCCCGTACCCACCAGGACGGAATTAGTGTATCCCTGCTGTCTGCGTCGAGTGTAATTAATGGAATAGTGCGAGCGTGGTCAGGTGTCTGCGAGTCGTGTAACTGAGGCGTTACGTGGTTACCAGCCCGGTATTCACCTAGCGGGATGTGGAAAACCGCCTAGAAACCACATCCAGGCTGGCCGGCACACCGACCGCCGACGGTAATCCGCCCGGCGGATTCGATCCGGGGCCAGTGCGCCTACCCGAGTCCAGGAAGCAGCGCATTAGCGCTCTCGGCTAACCTGGCGGGTACGAGACAAGCGATATCTCAGATCTCTAAACTCCCCCCGTAGTATTCAGCTCTCTTGGCCGCCACGTACTACGGCAATTGAAATGCAAGGTATGTAGAAACAAAGCTAGCAGTCTGCTCACAATAGAATATTATTAGTAGGGCTGGGGGGAAAATATCGATGTATTGATATTTTTCCCAAAAAACATCGATGTACGTCGGTGATATTTCTGTTCCCGATATATAGATACCGAACTGGCAATATCGAGTGTCGGTACTTTTATATTACGAGGGTCGTTCAATAAATAATGCCCCACATTTTCTCCTCAGAACATATTTATTGTTAAGAGTCAGAATTTGGTGACGATATACGTCAACAAGTCTTGCCCATGTCATGTTTTTCTACGTAGTCTCCATCACGTTCTATGGCCGTACGCGAACGTTGTGGAAGAGCATGTATTCCCTACCAGTAAAAGCTCTTGAGCTGTAAGGATAGCCATGTTTTCACTGTATGACTGACACTCTCGTCATCTTCAGACTGCGTTCCCCGTAGAGAATCTTTACGCGACTCGAAGAGATGGAAGTCCGAGGGTGCCAGGTCTGGACTGTAGGGTGGATGAGACAATAATGTCCCACCCAATTTGGCGAAGTGTTCCCGGGTTCTCAGACTTGTGTGTGGGCGTGCATTATCGTGTTGGAGCAACATTTCTGCTGGATTCTTGTCCGATCGAACACGTCGGAAACGGTTCTTGAGTTTATTCAGTCGCTTCACGTCTGCCTCTGAATTGACGGTTGACCGTCTTGGCATCACATCCGCGAGAATGACGCCATCACAATCCCAGATGACTGTGACTATGACATTCCCGGCAGAGGGGTTGAACTCCTTCTTTTGTGGTGAATGAGTATGATGCCACTCCATGGACGGCTTTTCTGTTTCCTGCGCAAAGTGGTGCATCCAGATTTTGTCCCTCGTAACGATCCGTGACAGAAAGGCCTCTCCTTCAGTCTCAAAATGCTCCAACAAATGAGATGGTCTTTCTTTGAAACTTGTGGTCCGCTGTGAGCATTCCTCGAATATCTGAGAGTCTCGATCACTGCAGACGCACTTCCAGTGCTGACCGACAACTGTAGAGCCAATTGTCGAGTTGTGGTGCGCCGGTCGGCACGAATAATGGCATCCGCACTATTCAGCATGTCTGGAGCAGTGGCTGTGACATATCGTCCCGAGCGTGGCTGATCATGGAGCTCTGTTTCTGCATTTCCTGAGGCTGTATCTTTCTTAACCCATCGCCCAACTGTACTCCTATCAACTGCAGCACCGCCATACACTGCACACAAACGTTTATGGATGTTCACTACGGTTTCTTTTTCTGCACACAAGAATTCAATAACAGCACGCTGCTTATGACACGAGTCTGTTGTAGACGCCATTTTGACGCTGTACTACGGCTTTGGCATCTGCCAGAACTGTTCGAAACTTCACCGGCGCACAGAACAAACATCAAATGTGAAGCACTAACATGGACGATTGCCTATGTATTATATTGGTTTTTTTAAAAAAGTGTGGCGTCACTTACTGAACGACTCTCGAATATTTTTTTCGCAATTTTCGGTGAATATTTGAAATTGTTCTTCTGAAATTGTAGTAGAACATACTTTACTTTCACTCTGTAAAGGAGTCTTACTACTTTTTGAGCTTTTATCACGTCAATCTCTCACTTTGACTAGGTGGCACAAAGGAAAGGTCCGATTGCACTGGGAGATGGCGGTGTGAATGGAATAACAGGATCTGCGATGGGAAGAAACAATTTTTAATGCAACCAGTGTGTTATTTCTTCCCATCAGCATTCTTCAAAAACAGTTACTAAAAATGATTAACAAAAATCTAAATGACAAGACTGGTCTTTGCCGTGGGCAGAGACGTGTGATGGGAAATTCTGATGCAATCGTCGACCAGCGATACTGACAGAAACTGCTTTTAACTTCACTATGCAATTTTGAAACCACAACTGCTAGGTCGCTGAAGTTTGCCGAGATGAAAAAACTGGGAGATGGACATGTGTTCCCGATAAATCCAATATGTAACGACACTGAAACTACGGACCCATCAGACATCTTTTACTGTGCACTTACATGCAGTTACCATTGTCAGCAAAGTGGTTATCGCCAAGCTTGAACATGCATCGTTTTTCTTTCCAATCCTTGCTCTAAGGGGATAAGCAGTGGCTAGCTTGTTGATGCACATACTATCTAATAAGATATGACTACTTAAATATACAGCTGTAAAACTGACAGTAGATTTAAAATGTGCAGCCGATGTTTTTATAGGCCAGTATGTTGATATTTTTTCGTCTGTTTACCGATTCTTTTCTCGATACATCGAGGGTTGATAATGATATGCTTTTAAATATCGATATATCGGATCTCCTATATTTTTAAAAAATCAACAGTCCTAGTTGTTACCCAGCTTTAAACGGTGATCCCTGATGTTCACGACTCGTCATCCTGGCAGCCTCAGGTACGTTGCGTTTGAACGCTATCCTTGGAAATGAGTCTCTGTCCCTTTTCTTTTCCTAATGGGACTCTATAGCGGCTATGAGCGCGCCTCAGTGAACACCAACCCACGAACGTTGCCGCCAGAAGGCTGGTTTACTGGAAGCGGTGACTAAGTAACTCGTTGTATTTCTGGTTCCAAACTCCCCAAAATATTGCAAAGTGTTGTACATTATTGCAGCACTGAATTGTCAGGGCAATAAAATCTTGGGGAAGTGTGTTTCTAAAGAAAAGTAACAGTTGGAATGTGGTAGCCATATCTTTGACCTTCGGCAAACTATAAAAAAATCTGTACACTACTGGATGGTAATTGCTGTACCGCACCATTAATGACCAGATAAGCCTTTAACTCTTTGGAGCACGGTGGTATACATAGTATACCACCTTTTGAAAATTTTCTTGGCTCTTTGCACAGTGGTTTAACTGCACGACCACCACTCTAATATGCTCACCTAGTTCTCTACTTATCAGACAGATGGCACTCACTGCCTATAAGGAATCAGTTCCCGCCAAGAATTGCATAGATTACAACTGTGAAAGCTGCGTGCTGAGTTGTGCATGGTTTTTGCGTGTGAATAGTGGTTTATAACGAATTTCTTGTTGCGCCTGTGTTTTTTCCATATCTTGGACGTCACAGCTACGGTATGAACCCATGTATACATTCATATGCACAATCTTCCGTTATTTATATACAATTTATTTTGGTGGTATATTATTTGTACCACCGTGCATGTAGCAGTATTCTATTGCATTTCGTTTCCTAGTATAAAATTCGAAATCCTCCGCTACAAAGTTTAGTTTTTAATTGTGTTGTGACTTATTTTAGCTCTTTCTCCATTTTGTTTTGCTTACGTATTCTTTACTTGGATTCAGGCTGTTGTTTGAAAATGAAAATGTCAAGAAGAGGCTTACGAGATGAAGAAATCGAACGATTATTGTGTGAAATTCCATCAGACGAGGATTCCACTGTTGACACCACAGATGACGAATCTGATTATGAAGCAAGCATTGTTGCGGAGGCTATTGTGTCGTCTGAAGGCGAAGTTTCAGAGAGCGAGGAAGAAAGTGAGTCCACTCCGCCAAAACGCGCTGCTGACACAGCGCCAACTTGGGGACAACAATTCAATGCTACCTCAGGAATGCAGTTCGACAGTGAATCAGGACCAAGTGCTTTTATTAGGGACATTGATGATCCAGAACCTATCGATATATTCGAAAAAATATTTCCAAAAGAGCTAGTTGAGCTAATCGTTTTCCAAACAAATTTATATGCGACGCAATCTGGCAAGTCTTTCACTCCAACAACTGACAATGAAATACGAACTTTCCTGGGAATCAACATTTTGATGGGTATAAAGCGTATGCCAGCATACAGAGACTACTGGTCTAGTGCCCCAGAACTTCATGATCGTTATATTGCATCTCTGATGGCAGTAAATCGGTTTGGATGGTTACTGAGGAACATTCATCTGAATGATAACACATTGCATCCAGAAAAAGGACACCCAGGTTATGACAAACTGTACAAGCTGCGACCAGTGATCAAGATACTATCTGAATCTTTTTCCAAGTGTTACCAACCCAGCAAACACCTAGCAATTGATGAGTCAATGATCAAATTCAAAGGCCGCAACAGTATGAAACAATACATGAGAGATAAACCCATAAAGCGTGGTTACAAAGTGTGGATGCTGTGTGACAAGACCTCTTACAACTTGAAATTTGATATTTACACCGGAAAAGTAGGTGACACAGTGCAAACAGGCCTTGGGGAGCATGTAGTGCTGAGTTTGTCCTCTGAACTCGTAAATAAAGGCCATTATCTTTATTTCGACAACTATTTCAATAGCTATAACTTGTTGGCTGGTTTACAGCAGAGAAACATATATGCCTGTGGGACAGTTCAACCAACAAGGAAACATTTACCCAAATTAAAAACAGACAAAGAATTAAGCAGAGGTGAATTTGACTGGAGGGTCAGCAACTGTGGCATCCTCTACTTGAAGTGGAAAGATAAGAGAGCTGTTCATCTCCTTTCAAATTTTCACAGTCCTGAAGTTACTACAGTGACTCGCCGTGAAAGAGATGGTTCACGCATAGAGCTACCTTGTCCTCAAGCAGTGATGGATTACAATGCACACATGAACAATGTCGACAAGTTCGACCAACTGAAAAAATCATATGAAATAAGCCGGAGAAGTAAAAAGTGGTGGCACCGAATATTCTTTCACCTGCTTGATGTCAGTATCGTCAACAGCTATATAATTTGGAAGGAACTAGGCGATAGAGAAAAAATGACTGCCAAAGTCTTCAGGATGAGTATCCTGCAAAGCTTAGTAACCCAGAAAACACCATTGAGGCCATCTAGACTTCATGAGAGTCAAGTCCACGTAAAGAAAAACAAGCCATATGTTTCCTCACGCCAGCGTCTCGACAATTCATCCCACCAGCCAGAGCGTACTACCGCCAGACGTTGTGCGAAATGCAGTACAAAAAAGAAGCAAGTGCGCACTTTCTGGATGTGCGCTGAATGCAAAGTGCCTTTGTGCCTTAGCAAAACAAAAAGGTGCTTTCAAGATTTTCACAAAAAGGAATAAGAAACATATTTTATTTGTAAGGTTTGTAATTTGATTTTGTATTGTAAATGACCAATTGCCAGAAATAAAATTATTTTACATTAATTATACTAATTATTACTGCTTAGAGTAGAATTTAAAGGTGAGTTACAAGCACAAACCAAGATATCTCAAAAACTTTAGGTACGGCCCTAAGTGGCATGGTGGTATATTATATATACCACCATCTAAAACCAAAATCAATACAATAAAAAATTTTAATTCATGTTTTCCTTTATTAGCAACCCCACCAGACATAGAAAATGCATGTTTTATTAAAAAATTAATTAAACATAAAATCTGTGCATCAAAGAGTTAAAAGACAATTTGGCTGTTCCTATGAACCTGAGCGAGATAGCACAGCGGTTCAGCCAGCAGAGTTTGTGACCTCCTCAAACGATTTGTTGGTACGGTTCCTTGCAGCAACATATCTGTGTATTTGTATGATAGTATTTTTTTTTAAAAAAAGAAGGAGATAACTGTTTGAAAGCCACGAGTTGAAGTTCAAAACATCATTTTCTACTTCTGAATTCTCGCTTCACTTGCTTAAACATTTTGATTACCTTTCTCAATTTGCCACATACATCATCACTCACGACGTGGCAGACAGAAATCACATTACTCCTTTGGTGTCTGACATGCCAAAATTCAGTTGCGTCTGCATAATAGCATTCACAACTACCAACTGCCTCTCTCCTAGGCGCCAGACACATCCTGCCTTAAAACTTAATACACTTTTCATATATTAATTTATTCATCAACGCAACTTTCATCTAAATCTTCCAAAAATACATAGTAAATTTAGTAGCTGAACCTCATTTTCTCTGTTTCCTTGCAATGACTCATTTTATTTACATTTAATTTAGTTTTACATATGCCAGTGATACACACAGGTTTTAAGAAATGAAGGGAATATGTATGAACTGAGGGTGTTTCTGAAATTGTATGTAACTGAGGGAGAAATTTCTGAGAATGTACGTTTGGAGCATAGCATTGTCCAGTAGTGGAACATGGACTATGCGAAAACCGGACCAGAAGAGAATCAAAGCACTTGATATGTGGTGCTACAGAAGAATTTTGAAAATTAGGTGGGCTGATAAGGTAAGGAATGAGGAGATTCTCCGCCGAATGGGCGAAGAAAAGAATATATGGAAAACACCGACAAGAAGAAGAGACAGGATGATAGGACATTTGTTAACACATCACGGAATAACTTCCATGGTACTAGAGGGGGATGTAGAGGGTAAAAACTGCAAAAGAAAACAGAGATTTGAATACTTCTAGGAAATACCTGAGGACGCAAGGTTGCAAGCGCCACTCTGAAATTAAAACGTTGGCACAGGGGAGGAATTCATGGCTGGCCACAGCAGTCCATTCAAAACACTGTTGAGTGGTGACCCAACAGTTTTAACAGCACCTATAACGCCTTTCATATGCCTGGCATTTTAAATTTTGCTCCAAGACATAAATTAAATTTTTTTCCTAAATAAGAAAAATTTGAAACCATGTGTCTCATAAAATGTATAAATATGTAATCCCCGTGAATCTGATTGTCTTTTCAATTACTTATAGAAGATGTGGTTTTGCTAAGTTTATCAAGCCTTAGCTAGAAATAAGTAACTTTTTAAGTTGACGTACTTAATTAAACATGTGGTCACAAACATGACTGTAACTGCCAAGCGTAAGAGAACTTGCCTTCTTTAAACAAATATTTACCAGTACTAAGAGAAAATTACACTTTTCTATGAGTTTGAACCGCAAGAACAATATTGTGATACGTATTTTTTTGTCACTTACGGCCTTTGTTTTCTGACATTTAACCATCAAAATACATATTGAACTGTATGATAACCATTCTGTTTCGTCACAACCTGCGTTCTGGAGGAACGGTGCCCAGATTCTTTTCCAGGTAAAGTGATTTGGTTTTCTGTGGCTTCCCTGAATTTTTTTAGTAGCACGCCGGAGTAGCTTTGTTCGGAAACAACACTACCGAATTCTTTCCCCGTACTTTTCTATTCTACACTTGTGCTTCATCTACAGTGAACTCCTCGCGGAATAGGGATTAAATGATCTTTCTTCTCCGCTATCCTAAATGACACACAAATATCGTAATATAGGTTACAGATCTCCGACCACTTTTGATGTTTTTCAAATTTCTTATTTTGGTGACCCAATAATAGTTTCTTATTCGGTCTCCACATACACGGTGTGTTCCTGCCTCGTCATCATTAGATTGGTGATAGAAAAGTACGTAAGACGCGATTACCATTGAATTAAACTAGGATACTATCTACCCAGAGTAACAGTCATAAGAAGAAACTGAGATAGCTACCATATCAGATGACACTCAGAGTTTCCGGATTCAAGCAAAGGGTTGTCGAACTGTATGAGGAACACTACTAACTCTTCTGGATTTGCCATATAAGCTATCACCCGGTTAGCTGGCTCACCGTTGGGACCTGTCAGTGGTTTTGTATGCGGAGATCAATGGTAGCTGTGGTTGAAATGGACCAACGATGATAGCTTAATGTGCCTTTCAGATGCCAAGAGATTCTTAATTTCCTCCATGATAGTTTATGGAGAATTCCTACATGATAATCATCCCAAACAAACAAGGAATATCGGACGTCCTTGTCATTAATAAAATAAAATGTAAATAGTTGTGTATCATAGACTGGGCCACGATGTTTCCTTGTGCCGCATCAATATACGCAAGTATTGTAATAAATCTCATTTTGCTTCATAGCGCTAAACTCCTGTTTGTTGCATTTACATAAATTGTAGCCTACGACGGCGGAAGCTATTTCCACCAAACCCCTGAAGTATCGTCCATAACTAATAATTTATGTGGCTGTCTGTATGCAAATGTCATAGAAGCTTGATCGGAAAGTTACAACAAGGCTAAAGCTAATGAGGTGAACGATGACCTCGCTGCTAGTGTGACGATGTCAGTTAGAAATTATTATGTTCTCATGATTTATTTATGTTCTTGTAAACTGGTGAACGAGTTAAAAAACCGGACATAGCGTAGTATTCAGCTACCCTAGCGTAGGAGATCACATAACAGTAACTGCCACCTACATAGGAGCAGGAAAAATATATGAAAGTCACACCCAACCTCGCCGACGCATCAAATGTTTTATTCTGAGAGCTAAGAACTAGGAGCGGGTAGCAGTCCACCTTCTCTAGTCGAGGACATCTGCGGCAGTACCTTCGTATCGGCTAGACTATAAATTAGCTGATGAGAATTGTTGTCGATTCAAGCAGTGAGTATTATTAAGTGATTTTTACGTCATGCGTAGGCAACAGCCCTAACGCGGAACGTAATATCAGCACACTGAAACGTGAAGATGACGTTTGTTATTTTCGTAGGCAGTAAAAATGATGCACTACATATTGTACATCTGACACGGACATGTTCACCGCTCTAGTCGTGTGAGCTGGCCCCAGATTATGGCTCAGCAATTGAGTTGCGCTATACCAAACCTATAGTTCGGTAATTTTGGTACAGTACGTAAATGACGTAGTAGATGGTAAGATTACCGGTAGTATTGGCAGCATTGGTAAGGAAAGAAACATAAATTAATGTGTGACCGAAACTGCGAGCCAACGACTTCTATTTGTTTTTTGCTTGTTTGGTTTGTTTATTTAGCGCATAATTACAACCGCACATTATTTAGTGTCAGTCCATTGTGTATTTTATATTCTTACAAAATATAAATTTTATTTAATAAGTAATAAAAATTAATTGATAGCGTAACTTCTGCGCCTTTGTTAACCAAAGCAGTTACTTCAGATGTAAGTGCAGTTTATATGCACAAACATTCAAAAATCTATATAATTATTATTGTTATTTCGTACTTAGTAAAACGTTCTTCATCATTACCAAAGGCAAGTATTGCCTGTTATTGTTGATAAGCGCAAAAGTTCTTACAAAAATATGTTTTATATAAGCTCAAAGAAGCACTGAAGCGATATTTGATATGTTTTTGTTTTGTACTTTTTAACTTTATCATTTTTCTTGAGAAAATGTTGTTTTCCAGTGCTATATGATAAATCTGTATTTTTTTAAAGGAACTGCTACAGTATCCCTCTGCTTCACGACACAAATCAACACTTTTCGAATAAAACCTGAATCAAACATGGCAGTTCCAATTTCGCTATGAATTCTATTTTCAAGTAACAGGCAGGAGGACCACTATGCGGAACAAAAATGTTCCGTAGGTTACGTGGCCCATTATTTATCCTTACTCAGTTTCTAGACGGTTCACTGCTGCCACTTTCTAGGGGAATCTAATGAGACAATGATCGCATTCGCAAACAAAGCGGTCGAAATGAGGTAACGCCCAGTAGGTATGCAACACGCACAAGGTACAGGTAACGCGGTTACGATCTTAATTGAACAAAACGACTATGAAAACTGCCATAGTCTACGCTTACTTATGATAGTCTACCATGGTTACGGTAATTTTACAACTCTAATCAACAGCGAGCAACCGGCCGGCTCTCGTCGAGTAATGGAACAAGGCAGTTCGGCACAACAAACTGCTTTAAAGGAGTCTAATCTACGTCCACCAATTGTTATACAGAGATGAATGGCTTCATGGTGGCTAATCAGTGCCTTTCGTGACAAATATATTTCTAAAACTGTTGCATTGACGAGAAATGACAATGGAATTAAATTTACACTTCTTTCAACTGATGAGGCAAATAACGTGGAACAGGTAAATACGAAACATGAAATTTGTTGAGACTGATGCAGCTTGGTGATTAATGTCGTTTCCGGACGAATGTTTAAATTGACATTAACACATACACTCCTGGAAATGGAAAAAAGAACACATTGACACCGGTGTGTCAGACCCACCATACTTGCTCCGGACACTGCGAGAGGGCTGTACAAGCAATGATCACACGCACGGCACAGCGGACACACCAGGAACCGCGGTGTTGGCCGTCGAATGGCGCTAGCTGCGCAGCATTTGTGCACCGCCGCCGTCAGTGTCAGCCAGTTTGCCGTGGCATACGGAGCTCCATCGCAGTCTTTAAAAGTGGTAGCATGCCGCGACAGCGTGGACGTGAACCGTATGTGCAGTTGACGGACTTTGAGCGAGGGCGTATAGTGGGCATGCGGGAGGCCGGGTGGACGTACCGCCGAATTGCTCAACACGTGGGGCGTGAGGTCTCCACAGTACATCGATGTTGTCGCCAGTGGTCGGCGGAAGGTGCACGTGCCCGTCGACCTGGGACCGGACCGCAGCGACGCACGGATGCACGCCAAGACCGTAGGATCCTACGCAGTGCCGTAGGGGACCGCACCGCCACTTCCCAGCAAATTAGGGACACTGTTGCTCCTGGGGTATCGGCGAGGACCATTCGCAACCGTCTCCATGAAGCTGGGCTACGGTCCCGCACACCGTTAGGCCGTCTTCCGCTCACGCCCCAACATCGTGCAGCCCGCCTCCAGTGGTGTCGCGACAGCCGTGAATGGAGGGACGAATGGAGACGTGTCGTCTTCAGCGATGAGAGTCGCTTCTGCCTTGGTGCCAATGATGGTCGTATGCGAGTTTGGCGCCGTGCAGGTGAGCGCCACAATCAGGACTGCATACGACCGAGGCACACAGGGCCAACACCCGGCATCATGGTATGGGGAGCGATCTCAGGCCGTACACCACTGGTGATCGTCGAGGGGACACTGAATAGTGCACGGTACATCCAAACCGTCATCGAACCCATCGTTCTACCATTCGTAGACCGGCAAGGGAACTTGCTGTTCCAACAGGACAATGCACGTCCGCATGTATCCCGTGCCACCCAACGTGCTCTAGAAGGTGTAAGTCAACTACCCTGGCCAGCAAGATCTCCGGATCTGTCCCCCATTGAGCATGTTTGGGACTGGATGAAGCGTCGTCTCACGCGGTCTGCACGTCCAGCACGAACGCTGGTCCAACTGAGGCGCCAGGTGAAAATGGCATGGCAAGCCGTTCCACAGGACTACATCCAGCATCTCTACGATCGTCTCCATGGGAGAATAGCAGCCTGCATTGCTGCGAAAGGTGGATATACACTGTACTAGTGCCGACATTGTGCATGCTCTGTTGCCTGTGTCTATGTGCCTGTGGTTCTGTGAGTGTGATCATGTGATGTATCTGACCCCAGGAATGTGTCAATAAAGTTTCCCCTTCCTGGGACAATGAATTCACGGTGTTCTTATTTCAATTTCCAGGAGTGTATTTTATTAACACGATGAACATAGAAAACCTGCATGTCAATGGATACAGCTTGTTTCGCTTTCCTCTAAAGCATCATTGCCTGGTACCACTCTGTGAGGCAATAAGCATTTAGAACGAATTCTGTCAGTGAGCTACGTAGGAAAAGTCATTCTCTTCATTACGGGAGAAAGTAGCTCGCGCAAACGCGTAGGTCCAAACATCGACATAATCGTAGCTCCAAACTGAAACGTATCTTGTAATAGATGTATTATTTTTCATTTATTTTAATTCTTACGATGAAGTAATTAATCTGTAATAGAAGCTTGCCGTAATATATGAGTATATAGTGTCAAATACTAGAGAATGAATATTGACTGTAATCCAACGACAGTGTATACGAGAAATGTCTAAGAAAATCTCTAAATCTCACTGAATTTTTTGTAAAACAAAAGACTCGGGAGCTAGGCCTTCCTCTTCCTGTAACTGACTTCAGGTGTTGCTTGCGACTCTACAGGAAGTATATGTAATTGAGCTCTCTAATTTATTTCATAATACGGATAGTAAATGTGTGTGTATTCATTGTAAAACCTTGTAGTAATGACATATAAATTTACTGTATGAGTTTTAACTTGTAGATGAATGTATAAGGAATTGCACACACATGCTTGGTGGCAGAACAACCGGCTGCTTATATCGCACTGTCGTTTAAATACTACATTCTAAAAAAGTCGAATTTGCATATTCTTTTCTACGAAGTCCTGATTATTACTATTACCACTTCTTACGTGAAAGTCAGTTTAATATTTCCATGGTCAAAATGCTTTCAAACAACGTTTATCTTGAATAATCACTAAGTTCTTGCATATAAAAAAATAAATAAATAAGCGAACGGCCTACAAAATAAAATGAAAGTGATGCAATATAATAAGATAGCTGTTTACTTATTGAAGTGTGTTACACTAGTGACCGCATCGTGCCATCGCATTTGTTACGTGACTTTCCCAAGGCAAATCTTTATTCATGCATTCCATTCTTTTTGCTCGATTTAATTATTTTCCTCACTTTATTATCTGCCAGGAAAGAAGGATATGTTACAAAACTTGTGAAGTTGTGGAAATTTATGTTGAAGAAAAGTTTTATACGAGTCTACAAAATCATTTAACCTATCACTCTCCCGCCTGTCACACCGAATTACTAACTTTAGCGAGGCATCCTGCACTGACGTGTTATAGATTGATACTGGCGTGTCTGACCTTCGGCTTGAATGGGTGCTTCTCATTGATTTCAAAAGAGGTACGATCCGCTTTAAGCACTGCGCCTTTAATTATATACGCTTCCGTTTAAGATTAAGGCAGACATAAAATATTGTCAGTCGTCTGAAGACGGCGCAAAGCTTGGCTTACCTTGCGCAACATAATGGCGTTTGACAGCCACTTTTTACGGCGAACGCTCATTATCCAGGCGGCGAGCGAGCGTGAGCGCTCCCGGTCGCCTAAAAATGGTTCAAATGGCTCTGAGCACTATGGGACTTAACACCTGAGGTCATTAGTCCCCTAGACTTAGAACTACTTAAACCTGACTAACCTAAGGACATCACACACATCCATGCCCGAGCCAGGATTGGAACCTGCGACCGTAGCGGTCGCGCGGTTCCAGACTGTAGCGCCTAGACCGCTCGGCTACCCCGGCCGGCGCCACCTCCTGAACAGACATTATCTAACTTGGAAACCTTTGATCAGCACCTCAAAAAAATCAAGCTGCAACCTACCGTGATATCAGGTGTTGGTTTTATCCCTTCTCTACAAATGCACCTCTCGCGGCGACCCGTTTTTTTTTTTTTTTTTCCAGTGGTGAAAGACAAGGCGGCCGTTTTAGAAGTCTGCGGGAAACGTTCTACCTCGAAAGTCACCTCATCGTCACTCTGAAAATGACTGACATGGAATGGTTTCCTCATCCTAGGAAGGAGAAAGACATCACTCGGTGCCATGCCTTCGATACCCCAAAGAAGCAGCACGTATGTCTGTGTGCTTGAGCTGGGCCGTTCACATCGAGCAAAACCAACACCACTGATAAGCTCCCCTCAGTGTTTCGTCTAGGAAGTCGCTCGTAATCTCGTCAGCAGATTTCGTTTGTGTGCTCCTGTATCGAATACCCCATTACCATCACAATCTGTTAACGCCATAACATGGCAGTCCCAAAAAAGCAGTCAATATCATCTTGTCTGATGATGGTGATTGTGAATTTTCTGGATCAATTGTGTGTTAATTACTGCAGGGAGCTTGTCCCCTGCAACCAAACGATGTTGATGAGAAAGTTTTTTTGCTGGGAGTTAACCTATTTCTAGAATGTAATTTAGTTTTTCGCGAGGTTTTCGCGCTCATATTCTTGTGAACCTTTGGTTGGTGCATTTAGGGTGGGTGCTTTTAGATTTTTCTGTGTCATCCCCCCCCGCTCACACACACACACACACACACACACACACACACACACACACACATACAAAGATAAAATGCAAACAAAATTCAGATTTGGCGCCGAACACTCTGGTGAACAAATGAACACTGACTGGTCTCGGACACACAACAAACCACAATCACACCGTGTTCTGGTGAAGTGGAAAGTGTTTTACTACGTTATTTGTGGAAAACACTTGTTATAGTTACGTGTGCGTCACAACATCTCAGCATGATGCGGAGAATGGGACTCCTTGAAACACGAAAACGTAAGTAAAAACAAATATAGGGGCGAAAACATCGCGAGAAACTAAATTACATTCTAGAAGATATGTTAACTCGCAGCAAAAAACTTTCTCATCAACATCGTTTGGTTGCAGAGGACAAGCTACCTGCAGTAATTAACAAGCAAGTGCTCCAGAAAATTCATGCACACCAAATGTAAAGGTAATTACAAAAAGAAACGATCTGCTGTTTGAACTAAAAACGCATATAATTTTATAATCACTTAACAAAAATGTTCACATTGCAGAAAACCCACTGATGATGGCACAGTGGTGCCGAAACATGTTTGGGTACTGAGAAAAACGGTGTTTTGCATAACTGGTGGACCTCACATCCAACAGTTTTAACTGCAAACACGGCCGATACAAGGAGCTGCAAATCAAAATGATGGATATTTCCGAAATGCTAATCATTTGTTTGTCTTTACGTGGTCTACCGCTCCGTATCCCATCCGGATAATTCCTTGTCGGTACAATTTCTTTTGTTTCATTTTCTTTTTTATGTCTGCGACCGCTTGCAGTGGTTTTCTGTAATTGTGTAATCAAGCAATAAGGGGACATTCTTGCTTGCATTCATAGACAAAGAGAGACGAGCTAACATTGTGGCGCTTCGAATTAGTAATCTGTAGCCTACCCACTGAATTTAGCAATACGTGAGTAATTTATAAATTATTGAACTCAAGAAACAGAAACAGAAGCTCCTGGATGCAAATCATATCTTTTTGGCATCACTAATTGTTCAATAAAACGGTTTGAATGTGCTGATTTTCTTCGTAAGTTGTGTTTAGACAATTTAGTGTCAGTTTCAGATGATTAGTCTTAAGTATTTTATACATGATAGAACAGCTCAGTGTTACTGGTAACCCAGAATAAATAAAATCTCTAAACTCGCCACACTTAACAAAATAAAACAGCATTCATAAAGTCACAGGTAGCTGAAACTATTTTTGATTATGTGAAACAGCCGCACAGCCACAGTCAGAGGCTATCCGAGAATCCTTGTATAATCGAGAAAGTGAAACTGATTTACTGTTTTGAATGCGATAGCTTATTTAACTTGATAAATTCTCTGGTCCAACATGGATCAGTTAGTGTAAATCGCCTCGGTACGGTACATCGAAACCAACAGCACATATGTCTGCCGAGTTGGCAAACCCGTTACGATCCAATCCATTACTTCAATTCACGGAAGGTATATTCTTACACGGGAAAGCTATAGTTCGTGATTACTCAGTGATATGTGCGGATCATGTTTGGCTTATTTCCTGTTAATGTGTCGACTTCTAGTGTACTTGAAAGCGCAACTGAAGTATGTTTTCATGTTCACCTCATATTCATTCTGAACATCTTAAAACTGAAATGCAAGCTTTTTTTGTTCTGGTCTCCAGTCCGAAGCCAAGTTTGACCCAGCTTTACACGTTACTCGATCCTGTGCAAGCCTCTTCATGTCTACATAACTACCACAGCTAAAGTCCACTTGAACATGCTTCCTGTATTCACGCTTTGGTCTCCATCCACAGTTTTCACCTGCACACAATTCCTTCCATTACTCGTACCGCACTGACAATTCCTTGACATCTCACGATATGTCTTATGAACGGACGTCTCCTTTCAGTCAATTTGTGCCCACATATTTCTTTCTTCCCGAGATCGATTCAGTACCTCCTCATAGTAGCTCGATCTACATCTCTAATTTTCAACATTCTTTTGTAGCATCTTACTTGGTCTGAAGTGCTTTCGTCCATGTTTCATTTCCGTAAAAGGCTGCACTCCATCCAAATACCTCCAGAAACGACTTCCCAATATTTAAATTTATTATAATTGATTTAATACCTTCAGCTGCTGACGGGCGTTGATATATATCAACGGGGACAAGTGAAAATGTGTGCCCCGACCGGGACTCGAACCCGGGACCTCCTGCTTGCATGGCGGACGCTCTATCCATCTGAGTCACCGAGGGCACAGCGGATAGCGCGACTGCAGGGACTACATCGCGCACGCCTCCCGCGAGACCCACATGCTCACCTTGTACATCCACACACTACATTCGTAGTGTCCCACCCCAACACACTCATTACTCGTGGATGACATTCTTACCAAGTCCCGTAAGAGTTCGGGGAATATGTGTGCATCCGCACAGAAGAAGGAGGTCATGGCCGGTGTTGCCGGAACTATATACTTATATGGATATGGTGTCTGTTCTTTCGGAGATGTCTGAAAGAACAGACACCATATCGATATAAGTACTTAAATTTATATTAGATGTTAGCAAATTTCTCTTTTCCACAAAAACTTTTGTTGCTATAGCCAGTCTACATTTTATGTCATCTCTACTTCGACCGTCATCATTTGATTTGTTGCCCAAATAGCAAAACTCAACTACCGCTTTTAGTGTCTTGTTTCCTAATCTAATTTCCTGAGCATCGCTTGATTTAATGCGACAACATTCCATTACACTGTGTTCCTTTCCTTGAAGTTCAACATATAATCTCTGTTAAAGAAACTATCCATTACGCCCAACTGCTCCTCCAAGTTCTTTGCTGTTTCTAACAGAATTATAAAGTCACCGATAAACTTTCCGAAACTTGAATTCTCTTTCCAAATTCCTCCTTAGTTTCTTTTATTGCCTGTTCATTTTTGATGGAACAGCATCGGGGATAGATTACAAAGTTGCGTGGTCACCCCAATATCCAAGAAAGGAAACAAGAGTTATCAGCTGAATTACAGACTCAATGCACTAACGCGGTTTTCCAGTCGGATTTACGAACGTATACTGTGTTCGGACATTATGAATTCCCTCGAAGATAATGATTTGTTGGCAAGTAGCCGACACGGATTCAGAAAATCAGCTCTTTTTTCTCACGGAGTAAAGAGTGCTATCGACAGGGGATCTCAAATTGACTTCGTACTTTTTAGGTTTCCAGAAGGCTTTTGACGCAGTTCTTCAACCAGCGACTTTTATGCAAATTGCGTGCCTATGGATTATCGTCTCAGTTGTGCGACTTGATTCGTGATTTCCTCTCGGAAAAGTCTCAGTCCGTAGCAATTGACGGAAAGTTTTCAAGTGAAACAGAAACCGTATCCAGCGTTCCCCAAGCAAGATTTATAGGCCCTCTGCTATTCCTGATCTATATAAAAGATTTAAGAGACAATCTGAGTAACCCTCATAGATTTCCGTCTAGTGAACTCCTCAGAAGACCAAAACCAATTGGAAAAAGATTTAGACAAAACGTCTGTATAGTGCGAAAAGTAGCAATTGACTGTAAATAATAAAAACTGTGATGTCGTCTATTTGAGTACTAAAAGGAATCCTCTAAATTTCTGTTACACAATAACTCACAAAAATCTAACGGCCGTGCATTCAACTGAATATTTAGGGCTTATGATTACGAATAACTTCAGTTGGAACGGAGACACAGACAATGTTGTGGGGAAAACGCTCCAACGTCTTTGAACTCTTATAAAATGCAATGTGTCTACAGAGACTGCCTGCATTACACTTGTCCGCCCTCTTCTGGAGTATCGCTGCGCGCTGTGGGGTCCGCATCAGATAAGACTGACAGAGGACAGCTCGTTTTGCGCTCTCGCGAGCTAGGGGAGAGAATACCACTGACGTGATACGTGAATTGGGTTGGAAATCATTAAACCAAAGACGTTTTTCGTTGCGGCAAGATCTTCTGATGAAATCTCACCCAGCAACTTTCCCCTGCGAATGCGAAAATATTTTGTTGGCGCTCAACTACATAGGGAGAAAAAATGGTTTAAATGGCTCTGAGCACTATGGGACTTAACATCTATGGTCATGAGTCCCCTAGAACTTAGAACTACTTAAACCTAACTAACCTAAGGACATTACACAACACCCAGTCATAACGCATAGGGAGAAATGACCATCACAATAAAAAAAGAGAAATCAGAGCTCGCGCGGAAAGATTTAAGTGTTAGTTTTTCCCGCACGCTATTAGAGAGTGGAACGGTAGAGAAAGAGCTCGAAGGTGTTTCGATCGACCCTCAGCCAGCCACTTAACTGTGAATCATGTAGATGTATATGTAGACTGTCATCTAAACTACTGCTTCCCTTACTTTTCTGGTGTCTGAAGAAGCAGGCTTATTGGTCGTTAATTCGGACTGTCAGCTGAATCCATTTCCTTGTCACTGCATAACCGTAAAGACCTTTACGATACCCAGTTAAAGGTAATTTACTATATTCATAAAGTAACACAAAATGATTAAAGTTCTACAGCCGTGGAAGCAAGATTTCATGTTGCAGAGATTTCTTGTGGCCTGCGCTGTGAAGCGTTTCCCTCTAGAATTTTGAAGTAAAGAGAAAGGCCTGAGAAATTACTATTATGAAAACTTTTGCTAGTACTTTGCGGCAAATAAATGTACTGATTATTATTCAGTTCCGTGACGGGAGAGAGCAACGTTCAAGAGCGGCAAACCTGAGCAAAAAGTACAGATAAATGAAATTGATGATTACTGTCAAAAGATGAAAATTACGTATCAGGTAATTATGAGGTCACCGCCTACAAATATCGTTAAGAACGATATTAATCAAACCATTGCCGACGTCACGACGTCATTGTTCGAAGATATTCGGCCGATCAACCGAACATGATTCTTAAGTAAAAAATAAACGTAAGGAATGAAAGGAAATGGTCGGCAACAAGCTCTCAGTTTGGTTCTGCTTAGCAATTTTGAATAGGGAATGTGCTCGGTCGTTTTATCCTCGAACAATTCATCACCAGTCCCTTCTTTACGATCTCTGAAAATGTGGACCTCTGAAGATGTAGACACAAATATTCATACAAAGTTATGTTTATTACCATTGAACGGATCTGATGTTATGTTATGTAACGTAAACCGGGGACCTAGAAACGACGGAGAGGCTCCGTCCCCGCCGCAGCCGCAGTGGTCCCTACGACGACCACATGAGTTCACTTCACCCCTACGCCGCCCCACACCGAACCTAGGGTTACTGTGCGGTTCCGTCCCCGGTGGACCCCCCCCCCAGTGAACGTCGCACACCAGACGAGTGTAACCCCTATGTTTGCGTGGTAGAGTAATGGTGGTGTACACGTTCTTGGAGAACGTGTTTGCGCAGCAATCGCCGACATAGTGTAGCTGAGGCGGAGTAAGGGGAACCGGCCCGCATTCGCCGAGGCAGATGGAAAACCGCCTAAAAACCATCTTCAGACTGGCCGGCTCACGAGGACCTCGACACAAATCTGCCGGGCGGATTCGTGCCGGGGACCAGGCGCTCCTTCCCGCCTGGAAAGCCGTGCCTTAGACCGCACGGCCAACCGAGCGGGCTAACGTGTCTGATACTGCAACTAAATTCCACTTAAACATCTTTTTAAAAAAAATCTTATAATGTCGCAGAAGAAGCTGAGTAGCTCTGTGGTGTAGTGGTTATGATGCTAAACTGTTGCATGGACGGTCGTGAGTTCAAAACTCACCTGGGCTGTACAATTTTAATTTCTATATTCGGTTCGAGTACATTCTAGAAGTATCCACAGATATCAAGAATCATTGTACTGGAATGTTCTGTTGATGTATATATGTTGTATGTGTTCCTGCCGGAGGCAGTTCGCTTTGCGCTCTTGTTTGTGCAAGTGCTGAATAAACGTTCTTCTACCGTGACATTATTGTTGTGGAGACGCTGGGTATCGGAACTTGTGATAGCGCACACTATCGACGACACAGTGGCTCCCATCAGGCCGCAACAGAGCCGCCGTTTACGCGGCGAGAAACCCGAGTTCCAGCCATATTCAACAGATCACAGTCTATCTGAGATGGAACAAGGAGAGGACGTTACGATGACAGCAGCTGTGTGCCACCACATGAGACATCCTTCCGGGTTCTCCGGTGACTATAGCCAAGATCCAAACAAGTGGCTGAAGGTGTATGAGCGTACAGCCAAATTTAACAAGTGGGATGACACCGTGTGTTTGGCTAACGTATTTTTCTACTTGGAGGGCGCTGCCAAGCAAACGTATTAGAACGAGGAGAAGTTCACAAGCTGGGAAGTATTCCAGGCGGAACTGGGCAAGTATTTCGGCGACACACAACGACTGAAGTGCAAGGCTGAAGATAAATTAAAGTGCAGGGCACAGCGTCCAGGTGAAATTTCGGCATCCTACATTCAAGATATCTTGGAGCTGTGTAACCTAGTGGATCCTAGACTGAAGGAGGAAGATAAGGTTGCACATCTCATGAAGGGTGTTGCTGAGGACCTGTATCAATCCCTACTCCTGAAGGAGGTTTCGACAGCAGACGACTTCATAAAATGGTGCCAGTATATCGAGACAATGCATCAAAAAAGTAATACACACAAGAAGTTTGAACAGCTTCCAAACGTCGTATTGATGTCTGTGATGGAGGAAGCAACTGATTTCACAAATGTTCTTCCTCAGATAGTGAGAGAGGAAGTTCAGAAGGCACTTGGATTGCACGGCGAGCAAAAATCCGATACGCTTCAAGAGGTCATAAGGGAGGAAGTGGAAGAGACATTTAACCCAATCTCTCGTCCTTCATTTCCCTTTAAAACGGTGAAAAATTCTATACCCTGGCGGAGTTACGTTCCTACAATGCCGCATGAGGAACCTGTTTGGGCACCAAGAAAGACTGACGTCGGGAGGACCAAGGATAGCCAACCAGTATCTTTCCACTGTGGACGAGCGGGACATGTGGTGCGCTGTTGTCGAGAAAGGTGGCGGGTATTTAATGACGCCCGCACCAGAAGACAGCAGGATGATCTTAGCCGACTCCAACTGCGGGACGACAAAGATGAACAAGAAGATGTTGGTACAGGACGACGTAGGTCACCATCGCCGGCCGCAGTGGCCGAGCGGTTCTAGGGTCTTCAGTCTGAAACTGCGCGACCCATACGGTCGCAGGTTTGAATCCTGCCTCAGGCATGGATGTCTGTGATTTCCTTAGGTTAGTTAGGTTTAAGTAGTTCCAAGTTCTAGGGGACTGATGACCTCAGATGTTAAGTACCATAGTGCTCAGAGCCATTTGAACCATTTGAGGTCACCATCGCCGCAAGCTGGCCGCTGGAGATGACGCTCCTCAACACGCCGATCAAGGTCTCCATCGCCGTTTAGAAGCTCCAGCCAACCCCTTAGCCGCCGCAACCTGGAAAACTAAAGGGTGCGACCTTTCTTGGAGGTGAGGCCGCCGAGGAGAAAAATCCTCCGCCGTCGATCACTACAAAAATGATAGGAAACTACGTCGATATCCTCACGGCTGGCCGACCAGCCCATCATAATCAGTCAACAGTAGCCGGAGTATGCAGGACCGATAACTCGTTCCCGGACTAGGAGGACGTAACACCGTGAAGCTGTTTTCTTAAGGAGGGAGCAATGTCGCGGAAGAATCTGGGTAGCACCATGGTGTACTGGTTATGATGCTACACTGTTGCATGGAGGGTCGTGAGTTCAAAACTCACGTGGACTGTACAATTTTAATTTCTGTATTCGGTTCGAGTATCCACAAATATCAAGAATAATTGTACTGGAATGTTCTGTAGCTGTATACAGGGTGTTACAAAAAGGTACAGCCAAACTTTCAGGAAACATTCCTCACACACAAATAAAGAAAAGATGTTATGTGGACATGTGTCTGGAAACGCTTAATTTCCATGTTAGAGCTCATTTTAGTTTCCTCAGTATGTACTGTACTTCCTCGATTCACCGCCAGTTGGCCCAATTGAAGAAAGGTAATGTTGACTTAGGTGCCTGTGCTGACATGCGACTCATTTTTCTGCAGTACTAGCATCAAGCACATCAGTACGTAGCATCAACAGGTTAGTGTTCATCACGAACGTGGTTTTGCAGTCAGTGCAATGTTTACAAATGCGGAGTTGGCAGATGCCCATTTGATGTATAGATTAGCACGGGGCAATAGCCGTGGCGCGGTTTTTGTATCGAGACGGATTTCCAGAACAAAGGTGTCCCGACAGGAAAACGTTCGAAGCAATTGATCGGCGTCTTAGGGAGCACGGAACATTCCAGCCTATGACTCGCGACTGGGGAAGACCTAGAACGATGACGACACCTGCAATGGACGAGGCAATTCTTCGTGCAGTTGGCGGTAACCCTAACGTCAGCGTCAGAGAAGTTGCTGTTGTACAAGGTAACGTTGACCACGTCACTGTATGGAGAGTGCTACGGAAGAACCATGTACAGCGTGTGCAGGCACTATCAGCAGCTGATTGGCCTCCACGGGTACACTTCTGCGAATGGTTCATCTAACAATGTGTCAATCCTCATTTCGGAGCAAATGTTCTCTTTACGAATGAGGCTTCATTCCAACGTGATCAAATTGTAAATTTTCACAATCAACACGTGTGGGCTGACGAGCATCCGCACGCAATTGTGCAATCACGTCAACAACACAGATTTTCTGTGAACGTTTGGGCAGACATTGTTTGTGATGTCTTGATTGGGCCCCATGTTCTTCCACCTACGCTCAATGGAGCACGTTATCATGAATTCATACGGGATACTCTACCTGTGTTGCTAGAACATGTGCTGACCTCAACCCTCTTGACTTTCGTTTATGGGGGCATTTGAAAGCTCTTGTTTACGCAACCCCGGTACCAAATGTAGAGACTCTTCGTGCTCGTATTGTGGACGGCTGTGATACAATACGCCATTCTCCAGGGCTGCATCAGCGCATTAGGGATTCCATGCGACGGAGGGTGGATGCATGTATCCTCGCTAACGGAGGACATTTTGAACATTTCCGTAACAAAGTGTTTGAAGTCACGCTGGTACGTTCAGTTGCTGTGTGTTTCCATTCCATGATTAATGTGATTTGAAGAGAAGTAATAAAATGAGCTCTAACATGGAAAGTAAGCGTTTCCGGACATATGTCCACATAACATATTTTCTTTCTTTGTGTGTGAGGAATGTTTCCTGAAAGTTTGGCCGTACCTTTTTGTAACACCCTATATATACTGTATGTGTTCCGGCCGGAGGCTCCGCGCTCTTGCATGTGCAAGTGCTGAATAAACCTTCTTCTACTTGACATTATTTTTCCTAAAATTACGGTACATAGAAACATGTGTGCTTACTCTACAACAGCCAGACGACAAAAGACGCCACAGAACTGTGAGAGAGTAATTGAAGTATCTTTTCATTTGTTTTACAGTAAATGATATACAGAATTCGTTTCTGCTTGGCCTCTTAGGAAACATCTGTGACCAAACGTTTTTAGTATGACAGAAAAAGAAAAAAACAGAAATTCACCACATTTTCCAGTATTAATACGTTGCTCTTGGTATATTTTCATGTCAGGCTATAGACGGTTATGAAGTTACATGGGAGCAGTGTATATATGTATTTCATGGCCAGCATATGTAACGCTGTGGATGAGGCCTTTTCAAGCAGTTTGGTGTTGGAGAGCGTACGTGAGTGACAGCTGTTTGGCCCCATAGGACATTCTCACAGCTAGTTGCTGGACGTCGTTAGCTGTAATTGATAATTTCCTGAGGTGCCATTTGCGCCAAGGAGTGCCGGCTTAGGTCATAGCGCATTGGCAGCGGGCAGTCGGCAGCCCTGGAACTGGAAGCAGCGCGGCAGGAAGTGCACGCCTGGAGCGGGCCACGTCGCACTCCAGCGGCCAGTCTGACGTCACCGTGGAGTTTGCATTCTGCCGGCACGACGCCAGCGGCGGTGTCCCATGCTAACAGTTTCCACGTGGAGGCGTCTGGGAGGGAGGACTAGCGCTCCTCCTAGTTACTGGCAACAATGTAACAGCATCGTGTCTCGGCTCGAATCTCAAGCTTATGAGTACATGCGTGGACAACATGTTATCTACATCGACACTATCTGATCGAACATATTCGGACACACGTATGTAATGCGGAATTGATCGCTAACGACGCGATAAGAGGACCCGACGGCATAAAAGAAAGCGAAGAGGATTGTATAGCCAGTACAGAAGCAGTAACAACAGCAGAATGGGTCGATCAGGAGAGCTCACTGACTTCGAACGTGGACTAGTCGCTGGATGTCACCTGAAAACAAATCTGTTACGAACATTTCGACTTTTCTAAGGTTCCCACGTCGACTGTTTGCGCTGTGCTTGTGAAATGGAAACAATATTAATAACGTTTATTTTCCAGAATGAAATTTTCACTGTGCAGTGGAGTGTGCGCTGGTATGAAACTTCTTGGCAGATTAAAACTGTGTGCCGGACCGGGGCTCGAACTCGGGACCTTTGCCTTTCGCGGGCAAGTGCTCTACCGTCTGATCTACCCAAGCACGACTCACGCCCCGTCCTCACAGCTGTACTTTTGCCAGTATCTCATCTCCTACCTTCCAAACTTCACAGAAGGTCTCCAGCGAACCTTGCAGAACTAGGACTCATGGAAGAAAGGATATTGCGGAGACATTGCTTAGCCACAGCCTGGGGAATGTTTCCAGGATGAAATTTTCACTCTGCAGCAGAGTGTGCGCTGATGTGAAACTTCCTGGCAGATCAAAACTGTGTCCCGGACCGAGAGTAATTTCCAGCGAAAGCAAACGTCCCGAGTTCGAGTCTCGGTCCGGCACACAATTTTGATCCAGGAAGTTTCAACGTTTATTTTATTTAAAAAGCTTTAAATTTTACCATTAAAAATTCCGAGGCATTACTTTTCAGCATTCCAGTCTACTATTCCCGCACAGGCCTCCTCCGCAACGACTATTTCATCCAGTATTGCAAAACCCCTCCTCTGTCTGCATTACAAAGTTAATCACCTTCTGAAACGAAGTCCCAAAAATACTCCACGTAAAATTTGCGGTGTTTAAAGGATTCTGTAATATCTTTCTTCTTTTCATCGTCGATCATATCCTTGAGCCATGCTCCAAAGCTATCTCTCTGACCTTGTGGCAATTACATCGTCGGTGAACTGAGATCTCCACGTTAGTACTGTTGTCTGTGGGTGCTTACCTTCTGACGTACGCGCCAATGGTAGTGTGGCATGTCAGCATTCTTTTCTGGAGTTCGGAGGGCTTCATATCACCCACTTTACACAGTGTGCTATGATCTCTGAAATATCGAGCAGAAAGCTCACTCACTTCGTACGTTTTGTTGTTTCCAACCTGTCTTAATGCAGTGTAATAAACTGCCTGACAAAGAAGATTGAAGTGACCAGAAGGAGAAGAGAAAATGAAATGAAAATTCATGATATGAGAGAATATGTGATGTTAATGCAGTGATTACAAAATGGAATCAGATTTACTGAGAACTTGGCGGTACGAGTCCACTTATCAGTATGTTGTTGCACCAATCTGGCTTGGATGCATGCACTGATACTACTGGGAAGGATGTTATAAAGCTGTTGTATCCTCTGCTGATCCAAGACCGAGAGAGGTGGCACAGTGGTTAGCACACTGGACTCACTTTCGGGAGGACGATGGTTCAAACCCGCAGCCGGCCATTCTCATTTAGTTTCCTTGGTTTCCCAAAATCGCTTCAGGCAAATGCCGGGATGGTTCCTTTGAAGGGCACGCCGACTTACTTCCCCATCCTTCCCTAATGCGATGCGACCGATGACCTCGGTCTTCGGTTCCCTCCCTCAAATAAAACAACCAACCGACCAACCAACCAACAGACCAACCAACCAACCAACTGAGGCAAGTTGGCAACAAGTGTCGTAATTCGTCCTAGATATCCTGGATATTGGCTCTGGCATGGAGTTGACGTCTGAGCCCTTCTCAAACACTTTTTATCTCGGACAGATCAGGGCATATTTCTGGCTTTGGCTGTACCTCAACATCGCGCAGAGAGTGCATAGAGACTATACTGTTCCATGAGAGGTAAGACACAAGCACTCAAGATGTGCGTGATGTATCTTTCTGCCGATAGCCCCCCCCCCCCCTCCGTCCCCCTTCTACAATTACTACCAGCCGTGCCGTGAAGTCATACCCGATGGCTACCCACACCATGACACCAGGGGTAACATCGGGTGTGCGCCACCAAAACATTGAAAGAATGGACCTCTCCCAAGATTGTCGCCATACTCTGCGTAAGAGTAATTTCAGGTGTACCGCAGGGGAGTGTCGTAGGACCGTTGCTATTCACAATATATATAAATGACCTGAGGCTTTTTGCGGATGACGCTGTAGTATATCGAGATGTAACAATGGAATATTGTACTGAAATGCAGGAGGATCTGCAATGAATTGACGCATGGTGCAGGGAATGGCAATTGAATCTCGATGTAGACAAGTGTAATGTGCTGCGAATACATAGAAAGAAAGATCCTTTGTCATTTAGCTACAATATAGCAGGTCAGCAACTGGAGGCAGTTAATTCAAAAATGGTTCAAATGGCTCTGAGCTCTATGGGACTTAACTTCTAAGGTCATCAGTCCCTTATAACTTAGAACTAATTAAACCTAACTAACCTAAGGACATCACACACATCCATACCCGAGGCAGGGTTCGAACCTGCGACCGTAGCGGTCGCGCGGTTCCAGACTGTAGCGCCTAGAACCGCTCGGCCACCCCGTGTAGTGTAGAACAGAGATTCGTCAGTGAACACAACGTGATAGCATTTCAGTAGTCCGTACTGCCCTGTTACGGTACCACTCCAAACCCAGCCATTTGTGTTGTGGTATTAACTGCAGTATAGGCATGGAGAGTAATTGTGCTGCCTTTAGCCTCTGAGCAATGGAATGGGATGACACAGATTGTTGCAAGGAATCCATTACATATTCTCCGATAGTGGATGCGGATGTGAAGTGGTTGCCATGTGCTCGATTCACAGTAAGGGCATATGTGGCTGACGGGAACCTTGACTTACACCTGCCCTTACGTTCCTATGCGCTCTAACATGGGGCCAGTGTCACATCCGAATGCCGCACAAATCTGGATATTGTACGATAAAGCAATGTGGCCAAATGGACCCGCAGTGAGGCCTCCTTCAAACTCTGTTACATTTACATCTACATTCATACTCCGCAAGCCACCAGACGGTGTGTGGCGGAGGGTACTTTGAGTACCTCTATCGGCTCTCCCTTCTATTCCAGTCTCGTACTCGTATTGTTCGTGGTAAGAAGGATTGTCGGTATGCCTCTGTATGGGCTCTAATCTCTCTGATTTTATCCTCATGGTCTCTTCGCGAGATATACGTAGGAGGGAGCAATATACTGCTGGGCTCCTCGGTGAAGGTATGCTCTCGAAACTTCAACAAAAGCCCGTATCGAGCTACTGAGCGTCTCTCTTGCAGTCTTCCACTGGAATTTATCTATCATCTCCGTAAGGCTTTCTCGATTACTAAATGATCCTGTAACGAAGCGCGCTGCTCTCCGTTTGATCTTCTCTGTCTCTTCTATCAACCCTATCTGTTACAGATCCCACACCGGTCAGCAGTATTCAAGCAGTGGGCGAACAAGTGTACTGTAACCTACTTCCTTTGTTTTCGGACTGCATTTCGTTAGGATTCTTCCAATGTATCTCAGTCTGGCATCTGCATTACCGACGATTAATTTTATGTGGTCATCCCATTTTAAATCACTCATAACGCCTACTACCAGATAATTTATGAAATGAACTGGCCGACCAGGGTGGCCGAGCGGTTCTAGGCGCTACAGTCTGTCACCGCGCCACCGCTACGGTCGCAGGTTCGAATCCTGCCTCGGGTATGGATGTGTGTGATGTCCTTAGGTTAGTTAGGTTTAAGTAGTTCTAAGTTATAAGGGACTGATGACCTTAGAAGTTAAGTCTCATAGAGCTCAGAGCCATTTGAACCATTTTTAAATTAACTGCCTCCAGTTGCTAACCTGCTATATTGTAGCTAAAAGCCAAAGAATCTTTCTTTCTATGCATTCGCAGCACATTACACTTGTATACATTGAGATTCAATTGCCATTCCCTGCACCATGCGTCAATTCATTGCAGATCCTCCTGCATTTCAGTACAATTTTCCATTGTTACATCTCGATATACTACAGCGTCATCCGCAAAAAGCCTCAGGTCATTTATATATATTGTGAATAGCAACGGTCCAACGACACTCCCCTGCGGTACACCTGAAATCACTCTTACTTCGTACTTAGGTGCTGATGATGCTGTCTCACACAACTACACGATATCTCGGTGTCCTTCACAGTGTTTACTCAACTTCTGATGCTTTTCACGCCCCGTGAGCACCCTACCAGGCGTGGTAATAACATCAAACTCGAAAAACACTTCTTTCTGCCACAAATGACTAATTAGTTTCAACTAAAATCATTTACTTTCTCACCAATGGTTGTAAATATGTAAACTTACATTGGCATCTGACCTTGTTTCTGGTTTCCTCACTTTTCTTGTGAGGCGGTGTATTTATTGAATCAAAGTTTTTAAACTGTACTTATGAGGAGACGGATACACGGAGCAAGAACTGCAGAAGCCTCCAGATGCTTTTAACTACAGCATCTGGAGGCTTCTGCACTTCTCGCAATTGTGAAAATCGATCGCTGTTTTGTCCAAAAGCTTTTCGAAAATATATGAAGTTTCCAAAATTTGTTAAACTGGCCAACAACACATTAATGTATGTTAATTTAGGAATTATCAGCGGTACATGCTGTGAGAGAAGGAGAAATCCATTTGCAACGACACGTCCTAGACTTAAGAAATTTTCTACTCGAGCGGCGTGATTCATTGCGGACCCATGTACATGGTGACTTTTATTGAACGATATGAAAGAAAAGCGCAAATTAGTTACAAATTGTGGCTTCCACACACCTTATTCAGCAAGTAAATTTCACTACAGATATTCGGATTTAGATTATGACATGTTCGATATGCCTGCCATTATTGACGATCACATGGCGCAGACGAGTAGCGAAATTCTGCATGACCAGCTGACGTGTCGGACATCGGTGCTGGCCTCCTGAATGGCTGTTTTCAGTTCAGTAATGGTTCTGGGATTATTGCTGTACACCTTGTCCTTAATATAGCCCAAAAAAAAAAGGAGTCGCATGTGTTCACATCCGCAGAATATGGCAGCCAATCGAGACACAGGTCGGTGGCCTCTAAATATCCCAGAGCCGGAATACGGTCCCCAAAGTGTTCCTCCAGGACATCAAACACTCTTCTACTTCGCTGGCGTCGAGATCCGTCTTACATGAACCACATCTTGTCGAAATCAGGGTCACTTTGGACAATGGGGATGAAATCATCTTCCAAAACCTTCACATACCATTCGGTAGTCTCTATGCCATCAAGGAATATCGCACTGGTTACTCCGTCACTGGACATTGTACACGACACAGTCATCCGTTGAGGGTAAAGAGACTTCTCGATCGCGAAATGCGGATTCTCAGTCCCCCAAACGCGCCAGTTTCGATTATTGACGAACCCATCCAAATAAAAGTAAGCTTCGTCACTAAACCAAACCGTGCATGCACATACAAATTCCCATCATGCCCCGCGGACAACCCTGGAATTTGATCGTCCTAACGCAAACCGTTCAAAAGTTATGACGATTTAATTTTATATAGTTGTATGAAGGTTAAATGTTTGGTTTTTTTGCTTTCTCTTTCTTACTTCTTCAAACAGACAGGGCACGTGTCTTAGACTCCACGTGTCCGAACTGAAGTACGCCCAGCCCTTGTTTTTGTAATATTTATAAATTTACCTGGTGCGTTTAAATGTTCCAATACGGAACTTTCTTACAGTTCTTTTTTCTTGAATTACTGAGATTCTTGGTGTAGGCACGTGGCCCTCATGTTGAACATGGAAATGACACAATAAATTTATACAATGAGTATTTACTAGTCGATCTCGCAATCTTTAATTTTCTTCCAGTATCTCCTACTATCTACTGTAAACATAATTCTATTAGAAAGCATCACAGGTTGGACCTAGGACAGCTTAATCAAGGGCGTGGTTCAGGGTAATGAAGTACAGAAATTGATAGCAGAGCCACATGGAATGCCAAAAGTAACTGCAGGCGAGCAACTGCTCATTTCAACACGTCATACTCCACGTACTCCTCGTGAATGTAAGGCAAAGCCCCCCCTCCCCCCCTTCACCCAACCTGAATTAAATATCATCATCGAAACCACCGATACACCGCCCCACTCTACATTTAAATAATACCTTTTGCCCACTCAAATTCACCATATTTCCCACACCATTCGCTGATACGAATCACATAGTTTATTCAAGACAGGCATTCTGGTATTTATACATTGAAATAAGCCACAGCGTTCATGATTTAACAAAATGTATATGTTCATTCATTTTCAAAATTTCCGTATTCTTGCGACTCCACTCCACACATAAGTACACCTGTGTTTAAATGTACGTAACCACTTTTAACTCTCCTAGAGAGCGAAAAGTTTCCTTGGCCGCATAAGTTATTCCGTAACTTTCCATTTGTTTATTGAAACAGCATCATTCGTATTACACTTCGTGCGAATTTAGGTCCGTAACTACATTTTTGTATGCTGCAAAATTTTCTAGGATTTCCTAAAGAACACCGACGAAGCTGCCAATGATGAATCTGCGTGGGAATTGTCCCTGCACGAAAGCGTACCGGCCAAAATGGGGCCTAACCACGACTGTTTATTGAGCAGTTTACAATATTAACACATTCGCGCTGATTTCACGTCGCAGACCTGGCGCCATGGCATTTCTTTCTCTGCCAAAAGGCGGGCGCAGATAGGTAAAGCCTTGGCTCAGAGTAGATTTATCATTCCTTCAAGGATGATTTATGGTATCAGTACCCCAATCGCTCAAAGAAGTCTACACTGTTCAGCCAGAATGTTATGACCACCGACCTACTATCGATATAAACCGGTCCAGGCCATAGCAGCGTCGTCTGGCGAGGAATGACTGCTAGTCAGACACACACACTGTGCATGTGGTATCAGTGAGCGTGATGTCCGTGTGTAGAAAGGGGAAGGCGCGGGATGTATCTGAGTTTGACCGAGGGCACATTCTGATCGCCCGGAGGCTCAGCACGAGCGTTTCGGAAACTGGAAGACTGTCCTGGTATTCAAGGAGTGCTGTGGTGAGTCTCACAACACGTGGAAAAACCCCGTCCAGACGTCGTGGTGTTCGTCGATCACCTTTCGTTACAGATGTTGGACGTCGTATGCTGAGGAGACTGGTAAATCAGGAGAGGCGGCGAACTCTGAAAAAGCTAACATTAGACTTTAATGCTGGGCAGAGTGTAAGTGTGTCTGAACACGCAGTGCACACGCCTAAGGATGGGCCTCCGCAGCCGACAACCCACTCAAGCGCCAATGTTAACACCACGACATCGGCAACTACGACGGAAATGGGCACGTGACCAGTGGCACTGGACGCTGGCGCAGTGGCAGAGCGCTGCATGGTCTGATGAATCCCGACACCTTCTACATCATGCCGACGGGAAGGGGTGAATCCGTCGCCTTCTGGGGGGAACAGCTCCTTGACACCTGTACTACGGGACGCAGACAAGCTGGTGGTGGTTCCATTATGCTCTGGGGAACATTCCATGGGTCCAATGGAGTTCGTGCAATGCGCCAAGATGGCCAAGGAATATCGTACACTGGTTGCAGGCCACGTACACAGCTTCATGACGATCTTGTTTCTCGACGGCAGTGGCAATTTCAGCTAGATAATGCGCCATGTCACAAGGCCAGAAGTGTGATGGAATGGATCGAGGAACACAGTGGCGATTTCCAGTTGATGTGCTGGCCCTCCAACTCACCAGATCTGATCCTGGTTGAAAACATCTGGGATGTGACTGAACGTGGCGTCAGAGCTCATCGCCCCCCTCCCGGAATTTACAGAAAACAGGTGACTTATGTTTGCAGTTATGGTGCCGACTCACTCCAGCGACCCACCAAGAAGTAACTGTCTCTATGCCACGACGTCCGCAGCCTGTGGTCTCGCAGTCGCGTTCTCGCTTCCCGAGCACGGGGTCCTGGGTTCGATTCCCGGCGGGGTTAGGGATTTTCACCTGTCTCGAGGTGACTGGTTGTTTGTGTTGTCCTCATCGTTTCACCATCATTCATGAAAGTGGCGAGTTTGGACTGAGCAAGGGTTGGGAATTTGTAGGGGCTCTGATAACCGCGCAGTTGAGCGCCCCACAAACCAAACATCATCGTCATCAATGCCACGATGCGTGTCCTCTGTTATCCGTGCCAAAGGTGGGTATACCGGCTATTAAGTAGGTGACTATAATGTTCAGGCTGATCAGTGTGTGCCAGATTCAATGGGAATATGCTTGCGTCTTTTTTGTGTGCCAGGGCTTGTGTAGTTTGTATACTCGTTATTTAGAATGCACAATCTCTCCCCCACTAAAATATTACAGTGCGCAGGCGACTCGTAGCTTCACGCCAAAACAGCATTAATAACTACCATAGCACGCATCGATGAATAGCTGTCTCCTAAAACACTGGAGATTTTGGCTGAGAAATTGGTAATCGTCTCTTTTTATAAAACAAACGCTGCTCGCATTGACGTTCCCGCCACGTGTGGCAAATACACTTTACAGATAAAATCTCATGTATGATTCCAAAGAATGATATTTCACTCCCGGTTAAGCTGGGCGCCACACTTTCAATCTACTACTACTAAGTGTGAATGGGGTTTAAGTGTAATTCGCTCACTCAACTGTATACGGTTGGGATCGCTTCAGAATATTTTACTCACTATGTAGCGTGGGATTATTCGATGTCGACTAGTTTATAACTGTCAACTGTGTCACAATGCGCCTGAAGTTTGGTTGTAGAGCCATGCGTTTGACGCCACAAATGCCTTTTGTTGGAGGCATGGTATATGCCCTTGAGCATAGACACCAAATGCTGTCAGTCATGTTTTACATTTAAGGCATGGCCTCCATGGACGGTTCTGTCTGTATTTACCGATTATGGACGGCCTCCTGCAGTCTAAATGAAGTTCTGGCCGTCTCTATCAGCTTTGACACTTCGCCCATGCCATACGTTATAGAATTTCCTGTATTTAAATATGATCTCGCCAGATTTCAGTCTAGTGTTTTAACACCACCAGATCGAAAAATGTTGATGTAAATTACAACTTGAATCGTCTCATTGCAGCTCAGTGGCCGTATTATATTTGTACGTAAACCTATGATCCAAAATTACACAACAGGAGTACAATGGATGTGCTTTACTATGCTCTCAGAGCCAATACCGGAAAGCCTTCAAACTGCCTAAAAGCGCCTCTATTTTTCGGCGCGGACAGTGGTTCTTTTGCAAGCACCCGAGTTTGTACCTTCAACTGCCTTTTCAAAGATTTTAATCGTGTCTGACTTCCAGAGCGTCCTTAAAAATGTGCAACACCGGAGTTAGAATAAGACAACTAACCGTTACATATTGGACGTGACTTTGAAATATAAACGCAGCAAACGGAGGGGGCAGACTATCAATTTGCTGTGGGAGCGTTCCAATGCTGGTATCCGCTACCGCTATGGTGTGGAAGATGACGTAAAGAAAAATTTAAAAAAAAATTTTTTCTCTCCGCATTGGCAGCTACTTCACGACGAATACGTGGTGGCGCCATGCTTGAGAGCTGGTAGACTTTTACAAGTGGCGTAGGTTTCGAACATCCTGTAACAGGACAACGAGATCTACTTTGCAGCTTGAGTCCCCTCTACAACAGAAACATAAAACATCCAGGAAAGTATTTTATATTCTGGGCATCCGCAATTGTTGAAAGGCATGATGTTACGAAGATTTTCGCTGTGTTGCGCGCGATGATGTGGCTTTAGGCCGCGAAACCGGTTGTGCAACAATAAACAAGAATTTTACCAGCTGTCAGCAGAATCCTTCTTACCGTCATGAAACGTGTTCGCAGCTATCTAGACTTTAATTCCAACGGGAGCTTCCCTAAATCGACGGACGATATCGAACGATCTGTCGAAAATGTGACGTTGAGAAAGACATTACTACAAACAACAACCAATTTTTTCCCAAAAAATAGTAATACACTGTATATAGACCTCCAACGCACGTTAGAAGAGCAAATTTTACCAGGAACTCTAATTACTTTACTGTGACAACATTTGACTAGATCGGAAGCACAGTTCTCTTTTTTTCTGCCCTGCACTGTTTAATGCGAAAATCTCTGAAAAAGTATTGCGGCTTCTTCAGTTTTATGTTAAATCTTCTTCAGTATACTTCCTGCAAGGGGCAATTTAGAGTTCTCGGCTTCTCCGCAGTGCTGTAGATGTTAGTTTCACGTTCCTTCAAGTGCTGTACAATTCGTCTTACCACAGATTCTTCACAGATGAATAAATTTATTTCAGACTGTATATGCCATTCGCTGGTACAATCCGAGAAGTTTTACACGATACTGTACTGTTATGTCCTTTGTTGTTTTCAATGCATTACATTAGTTCAATGACAATTTGTTAATCACAGTGAACGCTAGTACTGTACGGTATTATATCAATGTGACATTTCTTACAATATTTATTTTGCATCAAACTGTTTACAGTGAAACAAAGGGTGAAAGAATCATCACTTCTCTTGTGATACAGAGTTCAAATAATTGCTGCAAAGAATAAAAAATTGGTCAAATGCGTGTAGGACTCATGGACTGAGGATTCTGCACAAACATCATTATGTATACAGATAGTTCATCCGCCACGGGAACCGAGAATCTCAACGATTTTTGCCTTTTATCGACACTGATGCTGACAAGATACTGGTCCACTGGAATTCCAAGATTGCATCAAAATAATTCCTCAGACTAGCCCCTACACATAAAAAGAAGAGAGCGAGAGACTTCGGTTGTATATGTAGAGAGAGAGAAGATTTAATAAAGCATTTTTATCTTCTTAGCAAAACATGACTGAATCTTATATTTTATATTTGCATGCAGTAATGTTCCTCTAATATGCTTTTGACGGATGATTAATGCAATATATGTTCAAATGGCAATGAGATATTTTTTACCCGATAGAACTACAATTTAACAAGTTTCAGATTTTTTACTTTACTTGTTCTGTGAAACCCCACTTCTTGCCGAATTTCATGATTTTAAGTCAACGAAAAGTCCATACAGGTTTTGATGAGTGAGTTTGCGAATGAATATTTCGTCCATAAAGGACGCCATTATGAGGGCTGTGATTGTTGATCAATACAAATAAAACATTTCCTGCGCCAGTCACTTGTTTATTTGACCACTAGGCGCTTCGGTAGTTCACATTAGCAACTTCTGATGGAGAATTGTTTATTTATATGGTTGGTGTTGGTGAAGGGTACAGATGTCTTTTCTCAGTCGTAAATCAAGGGCAGTGTAGGTTATTTTAGGTCTTTTGCTAATGATAAGAACTGTTGATTTAGAGAAGGCACTTTAGAGGTTAAAAATCTGATACAGAGGTATGTTATAAATGGTTTCTATAAAAATACGTTTGCATTTTTTTAAAATATGAATGGACTGCACCAGAATACTGACATATGCACAACTCACTACATTAGGTAGTTATATAGACATCTTTATTTTTAATGTGAACGTGCTGCAGCATTGGAGACAAAATTTATGATTAAGCCGTTATGTGCACAAATACGTTTTCCTTTTGTTTTAAAATGTTAATGAACTGCTCTTGAATACAGATATGTGCACACTTAAATTATCGTATTAATTTGTTTGTTATATGTCATACATATATTGTAGGTTGAACTTACTGAGAGATGAATGGGAATGATTTCATTAATTGCTGTGCATTGAAACTGTAAATTATGACAATGCTTTAAGTACTTTGCCAAAGCTTTTAAAAATGTTGGTTGAGTCTGTTTCACTATTGTCATTGGATAGATGTTCCCCAGGTTTTTTTTCTGTGTATATAGATTTCTAGTTTGTCATAAAGAGACATTCTGTGTCCTTTGCTCTGTGTATGTAGTATTTCAAAGTTGTTTTCTACATTGTCAACTGGATGTCCTGTATCTTTTATATCGGACTTTATTGCAGACTTGTGTGATGTGCTGTATTGGAAGATGTTGGCGTGTTCTTTGCATCTGGTGTGGAAGTTACAAACTGTTTGACCTATCTACTGAGCGAGTCATCTACTAGATATGGTTCATAAATGCAAGAGAATGAAAATTTATCTTGACTACTTTTTAAGTTATGAGGAAGTTTTCAGAACATTTTATTGTGTTTGGAGTGCAATTCTTCTTTTGTGTCGCTTGAAGATATTGGCATTTTTGGGAGATCTTACCAAGGAAGGGGATGCATGTTGTCAGTGTACGTTCTTGGTTATTTTGTTCATTTTCTTTTTTATTTTTTTAACTAAATTGTCTATTAGTGTAGGCTGATACCCAATAGCTATAACTATTTGTTTTATGATTTTTATTCTATTCTGGAGACTCTAACCACACAGTGAGATTCTTAGAGCTCTTTGGATCATTTAGCGGTACGCTGGTAGTTCGTGAATGTTAGGATGGCAGGAGGAAGCATGTACGTTTATGTGGTTGGTGGTTGGTTTCCTATAAATTTGTAAGACATATTTCTTATCTTGTTTGCAGACTGATGAGTCGAGGAAGTTAATGGTGTTATTTATTTCCTGTTCACAGGGGAATTTAATATTCTTGTGCATTTTGTTGAATGTCTTCGACATAATCTTTGTTTTCCCATCAATGATGAGAAATGTATCGCCTACATATCTTCTCGAGAACTGAACTTTTTGAATGCGTATTGTCTTTTTCGTGAAAAGTTTGTGCTCCAGGTGGTTGAGCAATATTTCAGCAATAGTTCCTGATGCGCTGGTATCCATCTGTTTGTTCGTAGATTTTCCATTGAAAGAGAAGTAATTATATTTCAGTATCAGTTCGAGAAGGTTGATAAATTTTGTAATTTCTGCTGGGGACATCTGCTTGTATTTTATTAGTTCATGCTTAATAACAGCTAAATCATCATGAATGTGGATGTTACTAAACATATTTTTTACATCTAGAGAGATAATTTGACATTTCTTAGTACTGTGTATGTCCTTCAGATCCCTGGAAAATGAGAGGCTATTTTTTAAATCGAATTGGTAGTTTCAAATGTAAAGTTATCCTGTAGGGTTTTGTTTAGTTTCAATAGAATTTTGTACCTAGGTTAATTTATTGAGTTGGAGATTAGTCTTACAGAGGCGTCTTTTTAGCGAGCTTTTGAGATCTTAGGCGTGGTGCTGTTGGATTTATGCATATACACTGGTGCTTTTCCCTTTCATTAAACAGGACGTTATTTTCTTTGAGGAGAGCTTTAAGTTCAGTTTGGAATTTGTTTGTACGGTCTTTGTCTAGTTGTATAATGCTATATTCTTCAAAGAACTTCAAGGTTGTGTGGATGTATTCATTTTCACATAAAGTAACTGCTTATTTCCTTTGTATGCCTTGGTGACAATTGCTTTATGTCTTTCAGTTCGGTATTTAGTGTGTGGAATTCTTTACTTTCTTTAATGGTAGTGGTGTTCCTGTTTCTCTTGTGGTTTCTTTCTCAAGCAGATTTTTAACTCGTTCTCAGATAACAGTTTTAGTGTTGGTATCTAACTTAGCGGCATGTACTGCATTGTTAGTAGGTGATATTAACTCTTTAATCTTTCTAATATTGTGTGGGTGTTCTACGTTGAATTTCAGACCTTTATGAAGTAGGTCAAGTTCTTCATAATTGAATTCGATGTCGGTGGTGTTTATAACTTCACTGTTATAAATTATTTACGTGGTTTGATGTCGACTGCACGTTTTTGAGTTTGTATAGGTTTCTTTTGTGTCCATGTATGATGGTGGTATTCTCCTTGTTAACGTTGTCCTTGATTTTTTGCCGCACATAGTTTGCGGGGCCCTTGGGCTGCGACTGCGAAAAGACGTCTGTACTCTTCATCAACACAAACCATGTAAATAAGTAATTCTCCACCTGAGGATGATGATGTGAACCATCGAAACACGTAGCGGCAAAATAAACAAGTGACTGACGCAGAGTTTGTGAGGTTTAAAATATGTCACCGAATCTTTTAATGACATTTACTTAGAAGTTGTAATTTTGTGTACCGCCAAGGGACCATAGACCTTAATACGTGACATAAATTTGAACTTGATACGCCAACCAGTTCCAGAGAAAGAGGGATCTGGACAGACAGAGAGATGGTTAAAAAATGACAAAAATATTCTTTCGTGTTATATAATTAGAAATTAACAATTTTCAGATTTTTTCCTTTACTTGTAATGTGAAAGCTTCTTTTTTGCCATATTTCATGATTCAAGGTCAACGGGAACTCCCTATAGGTTTTGATGAGCCAGTTTTCTAGTATCAAAATATATGACATAAGTGGCCGTATCTTTTGATTGAATTAACTTAGAAGCTTAAAATTTTTACACTTCCAAGGGATCATAGAACTCGACATGTGATGTAAACTTGAGTTTGATACGTCTTCCCGTTCCTGAGAAAAAGCGTTCTTAACAATCGGACGGACAGACAGACAGACAGATGAACGGAACGAAGTGATCTTATAAGGGTTCCGTTTTTACAGATTGAGAGACGAAACTCTAAAATAGTACAGATAAGTGCTACAAAGTGAAAGTAGCGCCTTTGCCATCATGTGCAAGAGAAAGGCAGAGAACTGTTTCACTTCTGAATGATAATAGTTGGCGAAGAAAAAAGAATACTGTCAGAACACATTCTAAACTGCCTAAACTACACAATACCAAAGCGCCGAAGGGAAGAGAGGTGAAATTATAGTTCCCACTCGACAAGGCAAGGCAGTTCACTTGTCCGTTCGTGATTTGTAATCGTTTACACACAAACCAGTAATCTTTCTCCAAAGCTAAACTCAGTTGAGAAACATCGCTAGGTTCGGCTTTAGCGGCAGCTGTATTCCCTGTCACTGCAGCTGGCTGACTCGTCAGAAGCAGCTGCGACTACAACTGCAGCTGTACAGGCCAGGCGATCTCATGTAGCATTGCAGAACTGGGTATGTTTTCTGGGGGAGACACGTGCAGCCGTGACACAGATGGCTATATTAGGAACTCATGTCAAAATGTAGGTCCCTGAGCTCGTAACTTGGAAGCTAAACTCGTTCCCAGGTCAGGAGAGACCGACGGTATGTTACCTCCAGTAGGAGCATGTCTGGTCAACCACAGCACTATTTGCATGTATCTTGGAGTTGATGGCTGATTTACTTTAGTTTTAACAAAATAAGGAGAATGCGATGTTTAAAAAAAAAAAAAGTAGGCTACTGCCAGCTCCTTTCTCAGACAACTTATACCCTACCTAGACTCTACTCTGCATCGACATTAATCCTGTTTTCAACATATTCCTTTCCAGTCCCATAGTTACAGCAATTATCAAAGTTGTATTTCGAGTGCAGAGGAACCATCGCAACGTCGTGATGGTATGGATGTATATATGAAAGGACGCTCTGGAATACCTGGAAATGAACAAGTAGATATCTTAGAAAAGCAAGCATCTCTATATGGTGCTATTAAAAGTGATTAACTCCTTCGCGCAGATGTGATACCCACGTTCAGAAAGCGGTTGTCATAGAAATGTCAACACGACTCGTCGAGGACATCCAAAATCAAAGGCAGTCACTAAGCACTGCTATTATACCGTGGTATTCTTGCAATCGTGGGATGACCAACGACTGCAAGAGTACCATGGTATAATAAGACAAGACATCGAGGAGCTTCACGACATTATAGCGCGGGTAAAATTTAATCGCCGGCCGATGTTGCCGAGCGGCTCTAGGCACTTCAGTCTGGAACCGCGCGACCGCTACAGTTGCAGGTACGAATCGTGCTTCGGGCATGGATGTGTGTGATGTCATTAGGTTAGTTAGGTTTAAGTAGTTCAAAGTTCTAGGGGATTGATGACCTCGGATGTAAAGTCCCATAGTGCTCAGAGCCATTTGAATCTTTTTTTTTTTTTAATTTAAGCATTGGAAGTTCAACAAACACTTCTAGTGGCTCAATCTAAGTGCCATGCTTCTAAGTGTTTGTGGAGACGAAGAAGATGTAAACCATATATCCCTTCACTGTCCACGGAACAGAATCTCATCAACGTCCTTGCAAGCAATTTTCGTGCGCTTGGTCATCAGTTCCCAAACAGCCTCCAGACCTTGTTAGCATCCAACCATATAGCAACGTGTAAAATATTGTACAGTGCCAATAACTAGATACAGCTCCCTGCGCTGCTAATATAATGCCCTTAGTAATTATAATGCCAGGGGAAGACCAAAGCACATTTAACTGACTATATTTCTCGTGCTACTCAGAGGGATATTGAACTCGCAGCCTATAAATGTATGCCGCTATGTATTTCCTATGTGTATGTGCGAATACTGGTGTGTATGTATACGAATGGCTGTAATATTCACTTCTGGTTATTGTGTACTGTTCTGCTGTTCTTTCTAGATTGTACTTATAGACCTGCACAAATATTCATTTTTCTATCCGCAGCTTTTGGAACAATTCTTACAGTACCTGCAAAAGAACATTTTGTTGTTAATTTGGATACATAGTTATTAATATGGATTGAATTGGGAGTATCCCAAATGTGTACCTCCGGGATTCATCATTTCATATTGTTTCCAGTTGTATTTTTATAGCGTACTGCCTCTTTCATCCTGCGTTAGATTTTAGTGTTGTTTACTCGTTTCAGTATAATTACCGTCGCCACCACCACCACCACTCCACCACTATCGTTTTCCAACTCCAGTTTCCCGGATGTAGTGTACAAGCGCTCGCCATCTCCTTCTGTCATCATACATCTTCTGTTCACATTTGTGTCCTTTCTCCTCCAGATCCGACTTTACAGTCACTATCCAGCGTTATCTTGGTCTTCCCATGGTCTTCTTCATACGAGGTTCAGTTTGAAATACTTCTTGGCAGGTATTTAGCTGGTCATTCTCATTGTGTGTCCGTACCACTAAAAACCTGCGTTTCTTTATGACACTGGTAACAGAAACCTCAGTACCAGTTACTTTTCTATTCACCCCATTTCTGATTTTGTCCTTTCTAGTTGTTTAATTCATAGTTCTAATGCATCTCGTTTCTGTTGCCTGAATTCTGCTGAGGTCTTTGTCTAGTAGGATACATGTATCTAAACAATATCTAAGCAGTGGTACGAAATGCGGCACAATTTTGCCTTTTATATTCGTGGTATTTTGTCGTCGGAGAGAACGTTTTTGATTTGACTGTAAAAACTGGATGCCTTCTGTGTACTGCTGAGTACTTCCTGATTAATGGTGTTGTCTTCTGAGATCATGCTTCCTAGGCACTTGAAGTGGAAAACAGATTCTACTTTAAAACTTTCATCCACTATGGTTGAGAATTACTGTGACTGTGATAAATAAACATTTCTTGAAATTACTGCTATCAGTCGACTGGTTGCAGTAATTTCAAGAAACCTACATTCTACTTTGACTCCTTCTAAAAATATATCTGAGGTTGTTCCTTGCCTGTTGATGGTCATTTCTACTGTCTTTGTTTTACTTATTTTTAGTCTGAAATTTTTGAATGTGTTGTTCCGATCATTAAGCTTCTTCTGTGCTTCATCTTCTGTCTCTCCCGATAGTGTTAAACCATCAGCAAAAACCAGGACATTTGGTTCACTGTCTATTTCCTTGATAGATTTTGTGATCTTGTCCATTACTATTAAAAACTGAAGTGGTGATAGGGCATTTGTTTGTTGGACACATCTCTTTGTTTCTAACCATTCTAATCGTCCTTTACCTATCTGGTCACACTTTTGGTAAAACATCTTGACATTATCAATTAGGTAGTTTGGCACCTTTAATTCTTCCAGACATTCCCATATCTTGTTTCGAGAAACACTGTCATACGCTTTTTCAGTTTCCACAAATACGATCACAAGATTTCTTTGATATTCCAAGTGCTTTTCTGTTAGCATTCTTATTGCAAAACTAAGATCCGTAGTACTTCAGTCTTCTCTGAATCCATGTTGTTCTTCCCCAAGTAAAGGTTCCGGTATCTTTGTAAGTCTCATTTCTACGATCTTTTCTAACGGGTTCAGGTTATGTGGCAGCAGCATGAGTCCTCTGCCATTTCCGTACTTTCGTCGATTGCTCTTTTTGAACAGAGGGATGATGACTCCTTCACTCCAATCTTCCAGGATTTTGTTTCCTTCCCAAATCACTTATACTACTGTATATAGTCAACTTAAGCCTTGTATTCCAGCTGCTTTTGTCATGTTTGAGTTGAGATCATCAAAGACTGTCGACTTTCCAGTCTGCATGCTCATTAGTGCTGTTTCTACCTCACCCAATGTTAATGGGCATCCGTTGGTTTGGCCTTCATTAATTTCTCTACAGTCCTTGGTGGTTGTGTTGTCCCCATCCCCGTTTATCAGCATGTTGAAGTACTTTTTCATTTCACCCATGATCCCTTCCTCTGTTCGTATTAAGCTACCATTATCTGTTTCCAGTGCAAGGATATTTACATATTCATAGTATAGTAATTTCCTGTTTTCCTGACAATCCTTCTCTATCGTTTTAGTACAGTCCTCCCAGCACTTTCAGTATACTATGAATGTAAAACTTGTTTTATGTCGGAATCTGTCCTTTGTTAAGCCTATGTAATTTCGTATCAGGTCATGGCTCAAGGTAATGTATAATCTGAATTGTTGAAACAAACTGTAACCTAACATTTCCAGTGTTGAAATGTTTGGGCACGTTTCGAAAGCCGATAAATTAAAATAATAATAGTAATAACAAATCATTCCTTCCCTTGCCGTTTCAGCACAGAACCTCCTCTTTTCTTATGGGACCACCTAATTTTCAGATTTCTTCTTTAACTCAACATCTCAGACGCTTAGTTCTGGTACTACTAGAATGGTTTAGTAAGGGATGCTTTCCTGCCTGTAGTAATCTGCTACTATGCTTCCAAGGTAACAGAGCTGCTTCACTTCGTCTAAAAGGTACTCACGAATTATGATGTTAAGTTTGGCGTAAATCTCGTTTCTGCCGCTCCGCAATATTGCCATTTTTCTTTGGTTTACTCTCGATCCATATTTCCCACTTAATAGACTTATCACACCATTCAACATGTCCTGCAGTTATCCCTCACTTTCATGGAGAATTACAGCGACATCAGTGACAGTGACATCTTTTCGCAGTGAATTTTAGTCCCACTTCTAAACCACTCTTTAACTTCCTTCATTGATTCCTCAACTCAGTATAAACTAAATACTGCATCCCGACCTTACGCCTTATTTAGTCCGAGCATTTATCTCTTGTTATACCATTATTATGTGTATCTCTTCGTTCTTGTACATATTAGATATTACTCATCGTTCTGTACTATTAGTGGAACTATAACCTGTGATCGTCGTGTTTCAATATATTAAATTATTTTAACGCTACAAGCCATTAACATGAAGCTTTTGCAGCTAAACAAATTAAGCCAGAACACAGAATTCTCCATAGTAATATATGTTATGAAGACAGCACATTGTAGACACGTCAGTTGTTTTCTGTCTTAATGATTCTACAGGGGTCAGGGATTTTCTCTGCCTTGTGATGGCTGAGTGTTGTGTGCTGTCCTTAGGTTAGTTAGGTTTAAGTAGTTCTAAGTTCTAGGGGACTGATGACCGTAGCAGTTAAGTCCCATAGTGCTCAGAGCCATTTGAACCATTATGATTCTACAACATTCATTGTTTGTAACAGTAATGTTGAAATTTTTTAATCGTTATTCATAAAAACTTTTGCCATGTTCACAGAGTACATTTATTTTAAATGTTGAGTTAACAGTGAAAGATCGTCGAACGGCGATACTGTCAATTAATTTTTATGTTAATTGGTAAACTTCTCTTGTATAGACCAATGTTGTAAAAAGATTTCAATAGGTCTTCCATTAATAACATGACAATTAATAGACTTAAAATGTAACTTCATTTGCTACCTCGTTTGAGTTAGAAGCACATCAGATTTTCATTCAATTAACCTGTTAAGGAAACTACCGTGTATGACAATTATTAATGCGTAGTTTTTTGTGTTTAAAAACGTTCGAAGTGGCGACGGATTCGTCTCGTCAACGCGCTCAGTTTGGTATCTTTCAAACTAATGCAGCATTGCTAGATCGATTGACACTAAATATACAAGTTTTTTTGCGTAGACTGGTTTCACTTGATCCAGTTTTTCCGCCGTCACGTCCATTCGTTCCATACATCAGGACGTGACGTATTTTCGGTTTAGGGAACTCGTCGAGTGTTCGGTGTCTCTCGCGCTCTGTTGTTTACCTGGATGCCAGGAGTTGAGTCATACCTCTTCTGATAGGCTCGTGCGTTTAAAACCAACGCTTTTGTGCGTGCCTTCGGCAGTCATCTAACCAAAGGTTCAAAATAAGTAATGAAAGTTGGATGGGAGATTTCTTAAAGTGAAGATGAGTCGCTGCTCATGGATTTCTCTGTCGCTCACACTACGTGGCCGTGATCATTCCCAAGTAAACATCTATAGCGATTTCAGAAAGTAAGATACACACGTCGTCCCACACGAAGACCATTACGCAATAAGAGTGGTGTATTGTCAGAAGAGAATAGAAGTTCCACGTTTCTTGAGACACAGTTCTGCTGCGATATGCGAAAGCGAATAAAAATTTCTCTGATGCCGGCGGTCAAACACACTGCCTTTAGTCCATTTTAAGGTTATCAATCAGCTTGCAAAACAAGCCCGCAAAACTCATCCTACTAATAGTGGAATTCGTCGATGAGGAACAGGTTTAGGCAGTGACCAGCAAAGGGAATACCGCCAATAAGTACTCAAACACAACCACGTAGCGTTTGTAAGTTTTCTACTCTTTTTGATGATTTCATTAAACTATTCATTTGTTTGACTTCTTGCCTAACATACTGATTCGCCATCGGTCTATTTGCAGATACCATTTCCAGACATTTTACTCCTGAGGCACAGGTATCATTCTAATAATTTTTGTAGCCATACGACTGTGGTGAAAAAACTCCGAAATTAAACCGTGTATGAATAATACCGAGCTTGTTTTGTCCCGAGTTCATGAAAATGTTCGTGCATCGATATAATGGTCACTCACCGGGGAAGGCCACGACCTTAGGATCACGGATCTACTCCAATTTTTGTACACCCTTAGGTGGTCATTGAAACAACATAATGTGCAAGTAATGAGATGCACTACTCTCCAATTTTGAGAAAATTGCAAGATAAGTTTTACCCGTTTATTATGTAGCTGATGTATTTGCGCGAAGGTGCCGGCCATAAGAAGTCAATGTGGTCAAGCGGTTAGCGTTGGCGCTTTGCAAGAGGATCTTAGACCAGGCGGTTCAAATCGTCATGTCTGCAGCAGTCGAAGAACAGGTAGAGTCACCTTCATTTTTGTTGTATAAGTGTAAATTTCTTGATATGAAAAAAAATTGCACCTACACTAATCGTTTTTGCGAAATTAGCAAAGTCTCACGCTAAGCAGGTTAACTGCCAAATGGGGCCTGCCTGCCTCCGTGTCTGCTGCTTTGAAGCGTCGAGATGCTAAGTAGTTCGGCGTACCTTAACAGATTGCACGTATAAGAGGTTTTGCAAATCACGACAGGCATACATTTCTAGGAGAAGTCCGTGCGTTTCTTCGTTTACTTGTCGATAGTTATAAATGTTTGCTCTAATAAATAAATTTAATTATAAATAGTAAGCAGTCAAATAACATGGAATTCACTAAAACTTCATGCAAATACAAGTGTTTTTTTTAATTATATTACCTCACAAATGTAGAACAGAAACCAAATGGTAGTTATGAGAGTCGAGGGGCATGAAAGGGAAGCAGTGGTTGGGAAGGGAGTGAGACAGGGTTGTAGCGTATCCCCGATGTTACTCAATCTGTATATTGAGCAAGCAGTAAAGGGAATGAAAGAAAAGTTCGGAGTAGGAATTAAAATCCATGGAGAAGAAATAAAAACTTTGAGGTTCGCCGATGACATTGTAATTCTGTCAGAGACAGCAAAGGACCTGGAAGAGCAGCTGAACGGAATGGACAGTGTCTTGAAACGAGGATATAAGATGAACATAAGCAAAACGAGGATAATGGAATGTATTCGAATTAAATAGGGTGATGCTGCGGGAATTAGATTAGGAAATGAAACGCTTAAACTAGTAAATGAGTTTTGCCATTTGGGGAGAAAAATTTGTTAACATCGAGTATAGATTTAAGTGTCAGGAAGTCGTTTCTGAAAGTATTTGTATGGAGTGTAGCCAAGTATGGAAGTGAAACATGGATGATAAATAGTTTGGACAAGAGGAGACTAGAAGCTTTCGAAATGTGTTGCTACAGAAGAGTGCTGAAGATTAGATGGGTACATCACATAATTAACGAGCAAGTACTGAATAGAATTGGAGAGAAGAGAAATTTGTGGTACAACTTGACTAGAAGAAGGGATCGATTGGTAGGGCATATTCTCAGGCATCAAGGGGTCACCAATTTAGTGTTGGAGGACAGCGTGGAGGGTAAATATCGTAGAGGGAGACCAAGAGATGAATACACTAAACAGATTCAGAAGGATGTAGGTTGCAGTAGGTACTAGGAGATGAAGAAGCTTGCACAGGATAGAGTAGCGTGGAGAGCTACATCAATTCAGTCTCTGGACTGAAGACCACAACAACAACAACCACCTCTGAAATTTCATATAAATTAGATAATATGAAAAATATACATTAAAAATTATGTTGGAGTCGGACTCGAACGGCTGTCTCATACACGTTCGTCTTACAAAGTTTGGAAGCTGACCACTTAACCACTATGAACTCTAGCGCTGGAGGCAACTTCGCCAAGAAGAGTCCTGTAGTACAGTCACTATGGGTTTCATGGAAGTAGCTGACAGGATGGAGTTGGCAGCGGCCGTGGATCCAGACAAAATGACATACACCAATAAGTCGCCCCACAATTGCGATTCTTAAAAGAATCAAACACTCGATGAGTGTAGTCAGGTGAATTTGCGCTCCATTATAAGAAACGAATTTTTCATTCATTTCAGTGTTTATCACGTAATATCTTCTGAATTACGTGTCATATAATCGTACACTTTTGTAAGTACAATCGGTGCTGTACGTGGATAGTCTCTGCGAAATTTCTTGTGAATCGAATTCATAGGAAAGAAATAATAAATTAAAACGTAGTGTCCAACGCTAAAACATGAACTGTGAAAATATGGTATTGGATAAATTTTTTCTTTTGTATATTTTCTAAGGGTGTCAGCGAGAAAAATTTTCAGAAAGCTTTGAAATTATGTCTGAAGTTTGTTTGAAGTCGCTATGTGCTTTCATTTTTCAAATGTTCAAATGTGTGTGAAATGTTATGGGACTTAACTGCTAATGTCATCAGTCCCTAGGCTTACACACTACTTAACCTAAATTATCCTAAGGGGAAATACACACACCCATGCCCGAGGGAGGACTCGAACCTCCACCAGGACCAGCCGCACAGTGCTTTCATTCTCAGATGCTTGACGATTATAGTCCGCGTAATTTTTGCGCCGTGAGTTACCTTAGCTCGAGGCGTATACATAGTTTCTAACTTCAATACTGGACTCAGTGTTTTAAAACTGTAATTTATGAGTATGCCTCTTAATGAGTAATTATGATATTATTATAAATTTTTAAATTTTGTCAATAAACGTTAAAAATCAAATTTTTGTTACCCCTGGAAGCCTTTTGGTAGGCAACCTGCAAATGAAACGTTGTTGAAGGTTTTTAGCTCTTTAGTAATACAGTTTTTTTTTTTTTTTGGGGTGCCCGCCCCTCTGTAGTTTCTAAGTGCCGTAGTAAGCGGTATTTTGACTACCAGTCGGTGGCTATACGAACTTTTTTCCCGCAGGCTTAGTAAGGCGATTTTTCTGAGCTGTTTGTGTTACGAACAGTCTTGGTTGCAACTTGTTCTTCTATTAACAACACTTTTACTCTTCGTGGGCCATCTTCAGATTATCTATAAAGATAACAAAATTTTAAAAAAATGGTCCTAGCTTCAACGATTCTGAATGTGAACAAGGAGCTATTACAGCTCTTAAGACTTTCCTTCTACAACATTCTAAAAGCAGTAAAACAGCTCTGTGCTACATTGAAGCACGCATCGAATTAGATGGACGCGCCGAGACCTTGTGCTTGTCCAACTTTTCAAAACCCAGAAAACGGCTCTGTGCTAGACTGAATCACGCGACGAATCAAATAAACCCCAGAGACCTTGTCAAAAACAAGTCATGTCACGTCATGTAACCGCGGGGTAGAATGCTAAATGAAAATCAAAATTAACGACCACAAACAAAGTTTTTTAGATCAGTAATTGACAGCGTCTGCAGTGTCCCTCCCTCCCCCCCCCCCCCAACCCCACACACTATTTTAGCTATAATCAGAGAGCTTGATAACGTAATTTTTATTGCAGCCACTAATGGTTATAATCCATTGATGGTAGATAGACTATATAAAAGGAAATTATCGCGTAATAAGAACTATGTGCAATCGAATTTTTTATCGCCATAGGTATGTGAAGGTTTCGCATGTGGGGAAATTATCGTATCAATTAGCCAAGTCACTCAAAAATCTTGATGCCCGTGTAGCTTTTCCAGCGCATTATAAGGTTCCGATCTCTGACATGCATATTGAGCGGTCTACTAAAGGTTGGTATGCATCTTCTGGGGTTTACAAATTGGAATGCAGTTTTATAACGAATTTTGCGAGCATTTGGTAACCTAAACAGGTCAAGTAAAGCAGCTCTCTACACTTGATGAACACCTGAAGACTGCGGGATACCGCGCTTGATGATATCTCCATCTGTAAGTAGGCTGTTTACGCTTTTTTGTTGGTAACGCCACGTAGTGCTCTGTACGAAAATAGCTGACTGCGCTGTGTGCAGTCTGTGACTGGTTGGACTCATTGGAATATTCGCTAGTGTAGCAATGGGCAGTTGGACGTGAATAGTGTGTAGCGTTGGGCAGTTGGAGGTGAAACACCAGCAGTGGTGGATGTGGGGAGAGAGATGCCAGAGTTTTGAGAGCGGACGATCTGGGCATGTGTCCGTCAGAAAAAGGAAATTTGTAAGAATGGATGTCATGGACTGATATATGCACAGCTAACTATGCCTATCAGTAGTTAGTGCCTTCAGTAGTTAGAATCTTTTATTTAGCTGGCAGTATTGGCGCTCGCTGTATTGCACTAGTTCGAGTAACAAAGATTTTTGTGAGGTAAGTGATTCGTGAAAGGTATAGGTTATTGTTAGTCAGAGCCATTCTCTTTGTAGAGGTTATTGAAAGTCAGATTGCGTTGCGCCAAAAATAGTGTCTGTCAATTTAGTGTTGATCGCAATAAGTAAAGAGAGAACTGTCTGAGTACGTTCAGTTTTGCTCAGCTGTTTGAAAATCAAATAACTCAAAGAGTTTTTCCAGCACTGTCATTCTTTATATACAAAGGAGAAGTTTCACATCTTACAGTATGATCGGAAAGTCAAGAAGCTTGATTTACTGGAAGCAAACAATTGGAAATCCTTAATCACACGTGTATGGGAACTATCAGCTCGCTAGTACGAGCCAAGGCTATTATGATTCAATGAAGTCAGTTTTTGAAATTTTTACATAAATTTGGTTATGCTCTTGTAATGGGTTCCATTTCGGTTTTTTTAATTGCACCCCAAATGATTCATATCAGACATTATACTTCTAAAGTCGAATTGGAATTTGCTGTTTTAAGAATTTGTTTTCTCCGGAGTTATTGGGATGACGTCCATCGTTGGTGGTTATGTTACAATTTTATGTAGTAACGGCTGATGTTACTATTTTATCTACTTGGAGTAATTTAAAGGTTCCTGTACGGGCGACTGTGGTCTGATTAATTTTAGCTGCTTCATTTCATTATAGTGAATCAACCATTTTTAGATCTTTTTTGCAAAGATTAAATATGCTGATGTGACATAACTACTTTGAGTGCCACCTGCATACGTCCTCTGCAGATATTTTATGCAAGCCTCTTCCCATTGCTCGCCTGCATGCCGGCTTGACGTTCCTGCCATGAAGTTATTGTGGCATCACTGTGTATGACGTTTAAATGTTAACTCATCTTCGTGAGTGTGGTCCTACCATTGCACCATTCTGGCTGCTGGTACGACTTTATTACGACATGTCTCATTCAGTTTGACTACTTATTTAGTATTCTGTCACGCGGCTACACTACATTACATTAGTTGTTTTTGACTAGGTCTCGGCGGGTCCATTTGATTTGACGGATGCTTCATTTTAGTACAGAACCGTTTTATTGCTTTCAGTGTGTTGCAAACGGAAAATTTTGAGGAGAGTAGCAATGCCTTACTCACATTTAGCTAGGATAACACGCTAATTTTTGCTTATTTTGTTATCCTTATAGATAATGTAAAGGAGCCCCACGAATGCGAAACACTTTGTTAATAAAATAACATGTTACAAACAAGACTCCTTTCAATTCAAATATTCTACATACGGTTGCTGTACCAGAAGGCCTAATGGAGTCGAAGAAATTTTATGGGCTAGTTTTTTTGGGTGGTGCGAAGAGATGTATTTCCAAACTAGAACCCTGGGTCTGCGCTAACTATGTTGACCCCCTGGTGGTGGCACTTTGTAATAGTAAACATGTGAATGTATCAGATTTTACCTTTGCCAGTTTCTGCTTGACCCTAGATCATAGGTGATGCGGGGGTAACACGTCAGCGAGGGAATGATGCGAAATTTTGGCACCTGCAGAAATGGTGTGTAGGCCGTTTGAGAGATCGCCTCTTGGAGTGAATAAGTACGAGCTATGGTGCGGCCCCCATTAGCGCGAATACACACATGTAGCATTTATTTTTTGGTTAATATGGTATTATATGGTTCAAATGGCTCTGAGCACTATGGGACTTAACATCTGAGGTCATCAGTCCCCTAGACTTAGAACTACTTAAACCTAACTAACCTAAGGACATCACACACATCCATGCCCGAGGCAGAATTCGAACCTGCGACCGTATCCGCAGCGTGGTTCCGGAGTGAAGCGCCTAGAACCGCTCGGCCACCGCGGCCCACTGGTATTATATGAATCAGTATCTTTACAGAGGCCAAAAGAAATAATAATGAGCAACGGCTAACTTCAGTGTCATGTGAATAGTGTGTCGGCTTACATACTCTGAGAACTGGAGGCCACGACATTGGGATCACAAATTTACTTGAGACTTCGTACACTCTTAGTAGACCATTAAAACAACATAATGGGCAAGCAGTAAGGTGCACTACTCTGGCAATTTCGAGAAAATCGCAAGAAAATTCTCTTATGTAACTAATGGAGTGCCTAGGGGCACTCTGCAGAGTGAAAATTTCATTCTGGGAACAACCCCTAGGCTGTGGCTCCGCAATATACTTTCTTCCAGGACTGCTAGTTCTGCAAGGTATGCAGGAGAGCTTCTGCGAAGTTTGGAAGGTAGGAGACGAGATACTGGCGGAACTGGGGCTGTGAAGACGGGGCGTGAGTCGTGCTTGGGTAGCTCAGTTGGTAGAGCACTTGCCCGCGAAAGGCAAAGGTCCCGAGTTCGAGTCTCGGTCCGGCACACAGTTTTAATCTGCCAGGAAGTTTCATATCAGCGCCCAATCCGCTGCAGAGTGAAAGTTTCATTCTGGTAAGTTATTCTCTTTTATTTGACTCTTATCTATCTAAATTTTTTCTCTTTTCTTATCTTTAAACCATACTCTGTGCCAAGTAGTCTCTATTCCTTTCAACAAGTTTCACTGAGTGGCCAGCAGCCATGGGAAGGCAGTGCATTCAACCTCTGTAGACAATCACTCCCCTGCGACGCCTGTAAACTGCACTAACTCTTGATGGCATTGACTCTTCAAGCTGCTGGAGTTGTTCTGGAGAGATATTGATCCTCACATGTTGCAAGTTTACCCACAATATTGTTGTTGTTTTTGTAGTTGATGCTGTCTTCATCGAACATACACGGCTATCAACAGCATCTCGTAGGTGCTCGACTGGTTAGTTCACTAGAGTATGCTTCAAGCCATCCGCGTGCGATCACGGTCCTGTGACATGTCACACCTCTATCAGGCTACTCGAATGCCAGAAAGGACTGTAGGTGTTGCAATGTATAAGTTGTTGGTGTCGTTAAAGGTTTGAAATATGTTGCTGTAGTGTGCTACTATGTGTAGATTAGTTAACCTATTGATTCCAATGGACCGAGATCTTCTTACCAACGCTACAGCAAAACTGTTCCCAAAATGTAACCGTACCTCTGTGACCTCTACTAAGGATACATCCAGCACTCCGCATACGGCATGTCCAAACTTCAGCAGGAATAATAAAACGCCAAAGTTGTCACCGGGTCCCAAACTGGAATAAGCAAAGCCAAGTCAGGATGAGTGTGTGTTTTATTACAATAGTGAAGCTTCACTTACGACACAGAGCTGATTTGCTTTTAGGAAGCACATGTTAAATCTAGCGCTAATTATTTTCACTAAACGGGTAAGCCGCGAAACGACCCCGGATAGGGAAAATCAACGCCAATGGAGCAAGGTAATTTTTATACATCATCTCACTATGTTCTGCATCACTGTACCCAGACTTATTCGTCACCTTACGAATGTTGGTGGACAAGTCTTGTGTGGCCACTAATCACGAGGTCCCAGGAAAAAGTGAGGTTTTCGACCGCGCTGCTGCTACGGTCGCAGGTTCGAATCCTGCCTCTGGCATGGATGTGTGTGATGTCCTTAGGTTAGTTAGGTTTAAGTAGTTCTACGTCTAGGGGACTGATGACCTCAGATGTTAAGTTCCATAGTGCTTAGAGCCATTTGAACCATTTGAAGTTTTCGAGCGGTACGATCTTCAGACTGGGTCGCACGACTAGTGTTTGTGCCAGCCAGTCAGGGACAAGTCCTCCCTCCATCCTAATTTAGCTTTTAACGTCATTTTATGGTAATTGCGGTTTGGAAAAAATCATATCTCCAGATGACTTGTTAGGAGCCAGATCCTGTTTTCCTGTGCTTTGAATATTTTAACTATTCTTCGTAATAAACAGTACACACACTATTTAAATGCCGGGCTGTGATTCGTTGCCTTTGATTGTTGGCGGATTCCAATACTGTAGGCGCACAGAGCATGAAGGACCATTGCCCGTGAAACCATAGGTGTCCCGGTGCCATCCTGTCAGCGGAATGTCGCTGTGCCGCATACTTTCCAATTTTTTTATTTAATTTTTTTTCACATATACCTTTCCAGCCGATTTCGTTGAGAACCTACTCATTTCTTATCTACTCAGTCCACCTAATTTTCAGCATTCTTCTGTAGAACCACATATCAAGCGCTTCGATTCTCTTCTGTTCCGGCTTTCCGCTGTTCATGGCACACTACCAAACGATGCTGTGCTCCAAACGTACATTCACGGAAATTTCTTCCTCAAATTAAGGCCCATGTTCAATAAGAGTAGATATCTCTTTACCAGGAATGCCCAGTTTACCTGCGCTACTCTGCTCTTTATGTCCTCCTTGTTTCGTGCGTCATGGGTTGTCTTGCATCCAAAACAGCAGAATTCTTTAACTGCGTTTACTTCGTGATAACCAAGTTTTTCGCTATTCTCTTTTCTACTATAGCTCGTTATCTTTGTCTTTTGTCGGTTTACTCTGAATTCACATTCTGTACTCATTAGACTGCACATTCTATTCACCAGGTCCTGTAATTCTTCTTCACTTCCAGTGAGGATAGCAATGTCATCAGTGAAACTTTTCATAGATGTCTTTCATGCTGAATTTTAATCTCATTCTTGAACATTTCTTTTATTTCCATTACTGCTTCTTGTATGTATAGATTGAACAGCAGAGGCGAAACAGTGCATCCCTATTGTATGCAATAGCCACGCCACTGTTCTAGCCACAAGATGTTAAAATGAACTAAGTGTACAAACTTCAACAAATATTATCGATACTACGTATAAAAAAGACTGCATCGTGTAAAAATGACGATAATTATTTCATTATTTCTGTAATAATTTAATTTCTGTGTGAATTAAAAATATTATCAGATAACTACAGTCATGGACAACGACAATTATAATCTTTTTTTTTTTGTTTGTTTGTTATCTGTGATAACTGTAATTCAGTTGTTCTTCTTGTGCTAACGATGAACTGTTCGGATGTGAGATGTGTGACGTCTCTAAAGAGAAAACCTGTAACTATATATTACTAATTATTATTTGAAAAATAGAGTCGCTATTGTCTAGACGTGGATTTGTGTTTATTTCAGCTGTAATCCAATCTAATTAAGGTTTTTAAGTGTTAATTTTCAGCTCCGCAATTAGGAGCACAGCCGTTAGCGCTAGTAACTTACAGCGGAGTTTACTAGTAGCTGGTATAAAAAACGTGACGGTATTTATCATTGAAAATGATTTTAAATGCTAAAGAATAGAGATAAAAGGCTTAAAGAGTTTTATCTAAATATATTACCTTGATATAAAAGGAATGGAAAATAACAATGGACAAATTGACTTTCGTCTGTCTGCCGCCATCTTAGCAAAAATATCTCCACGGCAGTTTTGAATCGAGAATTTTAACAAACATAAATGTTGTTAGATATAAATGAATGGAAATAAATGTGCACCGGTGGTCCCGAATCTAATTTAAAAGACAGAATTCAACTCAGATTGAATCTTTAAAAATAGTGCTCACAGCACGTTACGTAATATCAATTTCTTATTTGCTGATGTATGAAGCCTAATTATTTCGGACGATTTACACGAAATATTTTAATAGGAGACATACGTCAGTGTTGTGTGCGGGTAGTATATCGTGACGAAATGTACCTTTTGCTAGAGAAAGGTGCTTCCATCATAAGTAGCAGTTGTGTAAAATCTGATAAATGATATGCAATTTAGTCCCAGTCACACGACTTTACATACTTTACAGATAACATTTCTACACAACGTCGAGTGGAGATTTCTTTAGCGGAGTGAAAAATATTAGCCGGGATAATCATTTTTGAGATCAAACCTGAAATATTATTTATAAGTAATTAAAGTCACGAAATACTATAAACCGGTTCCGCCACACTATCTTACACCATTTTTAATCCGAGCGCACGATTCTTAATCTTCCAATCTTACTGTTCCCTATTGGAACCTGACCGTATTTTACAAACGGCTATTGTGCCTCTCCAAGGCCTCCACAAGTCTGGCGAGCCACTTGGCCTCCACCTTCCCACTGATTTCCAACATTCGCACGGCAAATACCATTAAAATGGTTGTCTCCTTATTTATTTGCTCCGTTCCATAAAGTGGCCTACGAGAATATCCAAATAACGTGCACGTGTCACAGTTTCCTGAAACGAGGCAGTGGGACTTAAAATGTGCCCACGTAAACACCGCCACGACTTATTACTGTGCCAAGTTCTGCCTGGACAGAATCTTGTTGAAACTCAGGAGCACATGCCGCATTCTCATTCACCCTGATAGAACTGAAACCAGAATTCATCGGAACACCCTACAAGACGATACTCTTCCAGTTCAGGAATCGGCCCCATGTGACTAAGCCATTTGGGATACGACCTACAGACTGTCTGAAGGATCTGGATCTACCGAACCTCCGAATACATAGCCAGGGAAGGGATAGGTTGCCACCTTGGTGTCTTCAGAGGCCCAAAGTGATTTTAAGCCTGACGCGCTACAAGAAAACTTGTACTCCAGATTACGTTTTTACAACTTTTTTTTTCCTTCCATTTTAAGTGCGTTCCAAAGTTTTTTCGTTGATTATACAGATGGATCCCAGCAAGAGAATGTGCTCGGTTGTTCCGCTGTTTTCCCGGATAAGGTTTTTAAAGTGTGTCTTCCAGAGCAATTTACAAATTATGATGCAGAGTTATATCGCATTATGATGGCCCTGGAGATGATTCACTAACATCCCCGTATGAGGTTTCTTGTCTGCTCCGACTCACTTAGTGCACTACAAGATATTCACTAAATGTATCCAGTAAACCAGTTGATTGAGCTCATGCATGACTCCTTACAGCGGTTCCGTGGCGAGAATGTGATCTTTTTTTGGGTACCCGGCCACATCGGGATACAGGGAAACGACATAGCCGACAAAGCAGCCAAGGAAGGTGATGTTGTCCGTCAATATCCCATTCAGTTGCACGCCGTCATCTCATTTCCTGACAGACGCATCATGCTTCAGTGGGAGACTGAGTGGTTGGAAGTGACAGAAAACAAACTATGGTCGCTGAAAATGACCAGACTGACATGGAGGACTTCATGTCAGTTTCACCGCTGGAAGGAGATCTGCTTACCAGGCCGCGCGTCGAACATAGCCCTTACCTCCTCCTGTGAGATGACCCACCATTCTGTGAGATCTGTGGTGTGCCACTTTCAGTTCAGCGTATTTTGGTAACATGTGTCTTATAGACTGATGTCAGGGCTGCCCTCAGTCTAGATGGAGATCTGCCCACCATCCTCGTCGATACTGATTCCAACGTTACAGGAGTGGTGAAATTTTGTGAACTGTCGTCCGCCCCAATAGAACGGTCAGCGCGTTGGAATGCCACGTACGGGGACCCGGGTTCGATTCTCGGCTGGGGTGGGAGATTTTCTCCCCTCAGGGACTGGGTGTTGTGCTGTCCTCATCATCATTTCATCCCCACTGTCGATGCGCAAGTCGCCCACTGTGGCGTCGCACTCATTAAGACTTGCACTTGGCCGCCGAACTTCCCGCCCGGGAATTCCCACCCACTGACACCATACGATCATTTCCATTATTGTGAATTGTCAGGCCTCATCCCTAAATTGGTGGCGACAGCCTTCTTCCTCCCCATGAGATTGATATGCTCACTTTTCGTCTTGGCGCTGATGACCATGGTGTTGACCACCCCTCTCATAAATATCACCATCATCATCAACATAATCTTCCTGATCCAGTGACAATGTTCGTGGGCCCATCTCAGTCGTTGACATGACGGAGGTGTCAGCAAAGGGACACTGGTCAGTCGTCAGTTACTGAATCCTATGCAGTGCATTTGGCTCCGCCCTTTGCTGGTAGACATGGATGCCCGGCGCCCTATATTCAAATCGGTGGCGATCTGAACCCCAATAGACTGTCAATCACCCAGTATGTCACTGTGAAGTCGACTTCATGGTTGTTTTTCAAACTATGTGGTCGTCGTATGCGGCAGTGGAAACATTATATCTGCAGTATTGAAAATCTACTCCACCCAATATTCTCATCGGGAAACCAATTCCTGGTAGCATCTCCAACACAACACGCTGTGACCAATAAGTCGAGCACCACCACACGGTCAAAGTTGGTTTGTTCACAATGTGCTTTAACATTCATGCCACACGTGCGTGTAACAGGCTGTAAATGCCCTTTTGGGGGAGGCAAGGGGGATGCCCGTATACTTGAGGGAGAATTACTTTGCTCAGAAATTCACAGTTAGTAGAGCACCAAACACAGCTCATCCTCCACAGACAAAACTGCTTCACTGAGATCAACGGATACGCCAATACAATTCGAGAGAGTAAGACACCTCTGCGAGTTCAAAGTTTCAGACAGCAAATATGAGTGATACCCCTCATACTGAAGGACGCTCTGCCATCTGCCTTTATATTGGGATATGAAGTACTGAATTACCAACCCAAAATCTCCTGTCAGGGCAGGGAGTCGGATTAATCATCCATGTCTCCTACTATATTTACACTGACCGCATCAACGTGGGCACTATCGATCAGACGGCTCCAAAATAACAGTGGTCACTGCCTTTGTTTACTTCTGCGGAGATACACTACTTTGGGCCACGTTTAAGCATCCGGCGAAAGCCAACATGTTGATTGCTGAAGATCTCGCGATCAAGAAGGCCCTTGGATATGTGGCAAATAAGTACGACGACATCGTTTTTGTTACGTTTTCAAGAAGTGCACTGAAAAAAAAGCACTGAAAAAAAAACAGCGATGACACTCGAAAAGTAACCGCCATGTGCTTAATGTACTTAAATTAATCCTCCAGTATGACTGCCAACATAAACGTTTCCAGTGATTATGGGTCAAAAGACACTCCAGCACCTCGTATAACGAGTTGGTCGACCATCTGGCGAAACGTGGGGTGACTAATGGCCAGTTTTACTACACTTTTCTACCGTACGGATTTTGTTGCTAGTGTAAAGAAGGAAGTCTTTCAAGAATGGTCATAGAGGTGCTAGATCTCAAACAGTCGAAAGGAAGACGTTATGCAGCCCAGCATTCCTAAAAAAAACTGGTTTTCACAGGTACAGCTGTCTAGAGGACAAACGTGTCCGGTTTGTCATGGCTGTTATTCTTCACATTTATTGGAAGAGAGTTCACCGGTAATGCGAAGAACAACCAAATGAGATCACAGACCTCAACTGCGTGCGTTACGAAACAAAACGGCACAAGCTTCTCGCGAACTCGATCAGAACGGGAATGGGCCATCCTACGTCATAGAGGGACCCGTTTTGGCATGTGTCCACGGCGGACTATCTCAGTATTGCCCAGTTTCTGCAAGAAGGAAATACAGGCTACAGCTACGAATCAGGCGCGAAGGCAGAGGAAATTCCATCACATTGGGATGCCCGTACTCAACAGGTCCTCTGATTACTTTCTTCACGTCAATTAGAGCCCATCGTGGGAAGATGTGACACATGGACTGATGTGACACCTTCAGTGGGCAGCAAGAGGGATGCTGGAGAGGCAGTCTTGAAGTCATGGGTGCAGGCTTGGCGGGAATTCTTATGATCGAGGCACTCAGATACAATAGGCTTCTATGTCGAGGGCTGTCTATGACATTTAACCAGGGAAATGAGTATTGACAGTATATCCGACAAGTCGACTGTCTGTGTTATATTAGGAAAGGTTAGATGATTCTTGGCATTATCCATTTAGCCAGATAACACTTATGTCAACATTCAATTCCTTTGCTAAATGGATAGTTCCAAAAATCATGTAACCTTTGCTAATATAACACAGAAAGTCGACATAACGGATGTACTGTCAACACCCATTTCCCTGGCTGTCCTGCTAAATGGATGATGCCAAAGATATACGAGGGTGGTTTAAAAAGTTCTCGGAACGGAATAGAAAAAAAGTACTTACATCACTGAAATTTTTTTTATTTTTCAATGTAGTCTTCTTCGGATTAATGCACTTGGTCCAACGATGTTCCAGTGCCTTGATCCCATCTCGAAAGTGAGTTTCCTCCAGGCCTGTAAAATAGTTGTCAACTCCGGCTATCAGTTCTCCGTTTGAAGTGAATCTTCGTCCACCAAGAAAAATTTTCGCTTTTGAGAAGAGGTGGAAGTCTGACGGAGCCATATCAGGTGAATAAGGCGGGTGTGGCAACAGTTCATACACTAGTTCGTGTAATTTTGCCATGGCGACGTCACATGTGTGCGAGCGCGCGTCAAGAGTCGCAGCACCCATCTTGCTGATAATTTTTTCGTTTCTAATTCTTCAGTTAAAATGTGATCTGTGTATCCTTTCAAATGACATCTGGCAAGCATGAGCAATTTCACGCACTTTCAATCGGCGACTCTCCATGACCATTTTGTCCACTTTTGCAATGATTTCTGAAGTAGTGACACATCTTGGCCGACCACTGCGCTGGTCGTCATCTAAGCTATCCCGACCAAATTTAAATTCATTTGTCCACTTGGCAACAGCTGAATGTGAAGGAGCAGAGTCCCCCGGTGTATTCTGGAAATCGGCATGAATGTCCTTTGCTTTCATACCTTTCTTTACGAAGTACTTAACCAGTGCTCGAATCTCGATTTTTTTTTATGTCTTCGCAAATCACTGCGCGGGAACAAAAACAGAGCCATGTCAGCGCAAGAGCTCTCTTTCAAAAGCACTGACGTTGCACGTGTTTACAGGTAACAGTCCAATGAATATCACTCGAACAACTCGTTACGCTAGCGCCAACTTATCGTGGTGATTCCGAGAAGTTTTCCAACCACCCTCGTACAACAGAAAGACGTCGTAACGGACGTATTTCTAGTTTATATATAAATCTGTGACACAAATTCGGGAGGCTATAGGAGTAATGTATAGGTTTTCACTTAACACAGACTGCGAGAAAGAAAATGCTGTGGTGTGCTGCGAAAATATGCTGTTTCGTTTCCTTTCGTATAGTCGGTTTTAACTACTATAGTAGGACATTTAAAACTCTAGTCAAATTGTTTTCCTCAAATACAGGGTGAATATTAACCGAAAAACTGCGGGGATGGATTTCTGATTCGAAATGGAGGAAAAAATCCTGTGAACTTGTGTCCGGAAATGCATCGTTGCAACGATAGAGGGCCCTAACGAATGCTAGTTCGCCTGACCACGTGCAGTATGTTCCTTGTGTTTAGCAGAATGTATGATTGACCCAGCGCACGGCTGGGGAACAAGCCGAGATGGTGTTTGTTTACGGTCCAGCAGATGGAAACGGTGGAGAGGCAGCACGGCTATACCTTAATAAGTACCCTCAGAGATGCCAACCACATCATATTGTGTTTCAAGCCGGCTTTGGGGGTTTGCGTGATTATGGGTCCTCTCAGACAGACGAGCGAGCAGGGAGATGGCGGACTGTGCACACACGAGATTCGAAGGACCGCGTTCTTCGGGTTTCCTAGACGAACCCTAGTACAAGCTCCAAGCAAGTAGCCCGCCAACATGGTGTAAGACAAAATATGATTATGTGTGTCCTGCATGACAGCCGCTACTACCCGTATCACATGCAATCCCAAGGAGACCACTTTGAGTATCTGTTGTGATGTGAATGCGATGCAGCTCTGTACTGTGTTCCGGGATGATTTATAGTCGTTGCAAGCATACCGTTCTTGGAGTTTGTCGGTTTTATTAATGTTCCTCTCTGTATATATTTTCATCAATGCGCAGCAAACGTACTGTATATCTGGAGTCGTTTTGGTATATGTTCGACGTTTTGGTCGCATGAATTCAAATCAAATAAAAATTGAAGCAATGAAAAAAATATACAATCGTCGTAGAGCCAATAAATAGATAGACGAAGCCCCTGGTATGTATTGCCCAGAAGTCAGTCTCTCTTTTTGCCACAGCTACAAGTGCCACCGCATTAGCTGAACGGAGGGAAGTACAACACACTGTTACAAGTGACTTTTTTGGATCCAGAACAAATTGACTCGTAAGTTGCTGGCCCTTCGAGCTCAATAGCTCCCTGTATACGGAGAAACCCTGCTCGACATCTATGGTAACCAGTGGACCATATCTTGCCCGCAAAGGCAGTCAGTTAAAGTTGCAAGGGTTTCCAAATGTGGATTGTTCTTAAAATTTAATTCGAATTTCTCTTCAGCAAATCCATCAAGGACGTTACTAACATTCGTCATCATCTTCTACTGTTCTTCCTCCTCCATGCCTTCTTCTTCCAAACTCTCAATCCATTGGGCAAATACTTGTAGCTATACACTGCAGAAAGTTCGAACTCTAGGTCTTTGTTGTTGACTAATTGTTGGCCCTGCTTGATCGCAGCTGCGTCAGTTGAGTCTAGGGCACATATGAAGTGTCTGATTTTATCAAAGTTTTCGCACAAAAATGGTTCAAATGGCTCTGAGCGCTATGGGACTTAACATCTGTGGTCATTAGTCCCCTAGAACTTAGAACTACTTAAACCTAACTAACCTAAGGACATCACAAACATCCATGCCCGACGCAGGCTTCGAACCTGCGACCGTAGCGGTCACGCGGTTCCAGACTGAAGCGCCTAGAATCGCACGGCCACGCCGGTCGGCTTTCGCACAAGAAACCTGTACATCTTATCCAAGGACCCCAACTTGTGATTACAGGAAACTGTGGAAGGTGGAGCCCTGTCACTTCTTCAAACAAAACTTGACGACTTGGATCCTTTAGTAGAATTTTCTTCAGAACAGCAACTAAGTCATTTACTCCACAGTAATTCTCCCTGACACTTTCGCAAACACGGTGTCAAACATGTGCAATATATGTCATATGGTTGCTTTCTTTCAATTGCTGGAAACCCAAAAGCATATAGCGTGCTTGATTAGCCACCAAAAGCCTGACTTTTCCATCACACATGAATAGTTGGATGCTTGCAGTATCGTACAGGCATATGTCTTCTCGAGTTGGTACATTTAAAAAAGCATACGTTTTACCCATTCACCAGATAATGGAAAGAACAACATATTTTTCTAATAACTTAGCAGCTCATAAGCAGATCAATCTAAACCGAATTCCACTTCACATTTGCTGATTGCCTCTTTTATTTTCTCTAAAACGTTCTCATAAATTGGCTGCATGCAGCTTTTTCTCAGAGTTCGCTGATCCGGAAACTGACTTTTGTGTGTGTTTCTCAAGAAATGATCTGAATGCAGAAACGTTTAGCCTGGCTGGATTAATGCCATGGCAAGATCTGCACTAAACTCAATGGACACTGCTTTACAGATCCTGAAGCGAAGGCATGTAACAGTAGCTTCCTTAGAATTCGACTGGCGAAGTTCAGTGATTTTCAGTGTTTGTTATTCTGGATGTGCTGGTTTATTATATTTCTCTGATGCTTGTCACAGGCTGCAATATTTACTTCGCAGACGACACATCGCAAAATGGTGCCATCAGTTTCGATAAAATGAGTCTTGAACTTTTCTGAATGTGCACAAAACTTCACTTCTTAATCTCCGGCATGATTTTGTTGCGAAAAATCCGATGTGGTAAAACACTAACACAGCCAACAAGATAGTTCCGAGCCGACAGATAGGAACTGAGTTTAAAATGTATTTGATTTCAGAGCTGCTCGTTGGCCAACTTTACTGAAGTTGAGTATTGTTGCTGAGGTTGGCCACTATTGCTGGGGGTATGAATAATTACTGCTACTTTCCATAAATTACACTTTAATATCTATCGACCACTGCTGACTTCTGATTAAACAAAATCTTAAGAACCAGTTCAAGAAGAAAAAAAAATTCTGTCTCATCTATTACAAATGCAAATAAAAATTGGGGATGGGGGTAGGATGGGTGAGGGGGGGGGTTGGTGCGTAAGCTTGGAATAGAAGTAAAAAGGTGTGAAATGCAGTTATTTCACAAAAAGGTGCAAAAAGTGCAACAGACTACGCTTATTGTGCTTCATTTCATCCCCCAGATGCATATATTGACCCGCCTGTGTGAATATAGTCGTATTTTTGGAAAGGTGCTGTACCTTAAAATCCGTTCTTCAGTGATGATGCTCAGTTTTTTAACGTTGTTGTCCTAAATTTATTCATAACTCTACACAGTGGCCTGCAAACGAAATACACTACGCCAGTCAAGTCGTCTGACCGTGAATGCTTGATGTTACCTATACGAAGAGCTATCTTTCAGAGAATAAAATAAGATGAAAACTAACTCGAAAATGGTAAGCAAGACTTTTAGCTACAAGGTTACGTTTAACGCAGGATATTTTTCGTTTACTTGTGCGAGGGTCTGCCCACTTGGATGGACTTACGAACTGACGCTAACAATCAGGCCAGGTACAGTTGCACATTCTCAGGCTGACAGTACGTGCTTTCAACAACAAACCCGACACAGAGCACAAGTCCACAGGTTGAACCGACAAACCACTTGAAGCTCAGTTAGCGAAAACGTAAGTGAAAGACCCGTTAAAAAAACGTTCACTTCCCCAACGTTACTGTGTAAATTGTGATGCTGTCGAAGCAATAAGTCATCGTTTCTAATCTAAGCCGAAACAAGGCCTCGGGGGTAGATGATATTCCGTCAGAATTACTGATAGCCTTGGTGGAGCCAGCCGAGATAAAACTATTCCATTTGGTGTGCAGGATGTACGAGACGGGCGAAATACCCTCAGACTTAAAGTACAATGTGGTAATTCCAATTCCAAAGAGAGGTGTTGCTGACAGATGTGAACATCACCTAACTATCAGTTCAATAAGTCAACGCCGCAAAATACTAAGACAAATTTTTTACAGAAGAATCGAAAAACTGGTAGATCAGTTTCGATTACAGAGAAATGTAGGAAAGTGCGAGGCGATACCGACCCTACAACGTATCTTAGAAAGCAGGTTAAAGAAAGACAAACCCACGTTTCTAGAATTTGTAGACGTAGAGAAACCTTTTGACAATGTTGGCCGGAATACTCTCTTTCAAATTCTGAAGGTAGTAGCAGTTAAATACAGGGAGCGATGGGCTATCTATAACTTGTACAGAACCCAGATGGCAGTTATGAGAGTCGAGAGGCATGAAAGGGAAGCAGTGGTTGAGAAGGGAGTGAGACAGGGTGTAGCCATATGTTGAAGTGAAACATGGGCGATAAACAGTTTCGACAAAAAGAAAACAGAAGCTTTCGAAATGTGGTGCTACAGAAGAATGCTGAAGATTAGATGGGTCGATAGCGTGAGTAATGAGAAGGTACTGAATAGAACTTGAGACACAAGAACTTTGTGGCATAACTTGATCAAAAGAAGGTATTGGTTGACTGGACATATTCTGAGACACCAAGGGATCACCAGTTTAGTATAGAAGGAGGGCGTGAGGGGTAAAAATCATAGAGGGAGACCAAGAGATGAGTACAGTAAGCAGACTGAGAAGAATGTAGGTTGCAGTAGTTATTCGGAGATGAAGTGGCTCGCACAGGATGGAGTAGCATGGAGAGCTGCATCAGACCGGTCCTCGGACAGAAGACCACAACAACTACTACAACAATAGTTCTTGAATTAACTACGTAACACATGTTGTTCTCACATTTCGCAGGCATACGAGTATGTCGCACGTCAGAAATGTGGCATGGCTGAGCAGAAGCAGTATTTGCTGGGAAGAGGATGGAGGGAGGGAGGGAGGAGAAGGCTCAACAACCGAACCCTGAATCCGTACCTGTTTCGTCCACCCAGTTTAAAACTTCTTTATATGCGGCAAGAGAGCTACGTCGTGTGTGAACCTTAGCTACGATATCTATTCCCAATACACATTTACTGTTTTTCCGTAAGTACGAAGACAATGATAACTTGATTTCATCGATTTGACGAAATGAGGACAGTTGATTCATAGACACGACTCGTGTGAAAGAGCTACTCGGAAAACTGATATTTGTTCGGTGTAGAGAAATTGATTCAGTTCCTACCACGTAAACACGATTACCGAAATTTAGTTTTCTGTCTTTCGCAAGTTGTCTATGGCAGTCCTCCGCTATAAACGCTTGTGTATTTCGTATACACTGTCTTCGCTATTGCATATAACTGAAGTTAATCATCTGAGAGATTGAGCTTCCCGTTCCATTCTCCATGTTACGACAGATAACACGTAACTTGCTCCATTTGTACTGGAGTGGCAGGACGTGAAAAGACGTTAGTTACGTCTTGCCGCGCCAAAGCGAAACTCTGAAATCATGAAAAAGTCCACCAACCTGTTTTTTCAGCTGATATTCCTGTCCCAGCACAGAGTCAGCGCCAGCCGCTGTAGCCGAGCGGTTCTAGGCGCTTCAGTCCGGAACCGCGCTGCTGCTACGGTCGCAGGTTCGAATCCTGCCTCGGGCATGGATGTGTGTGATATCCTTAGGTTAGTTAGGTTTAAGTCTAGGGGACTGATGACCTCCGATGTTAAGTCCCATAGTGCTTAGAGCTATTTGAGCCACAGAGTTAGCAGATAGATCCTAAGTCCGCTTTTCCTGCTGTGAGACTTTAATGGCACTACTAATAAACTGGATAAGTCCAGAAGCGTGCTGGGCTGCCATAAGTTATTTATTCCGTACGTTGGAGCAACAAAATGCAAAACTGATCACAGATATCATGTGGTAACGCATACCTCTACAGGAGAGATGCGTTAAGCTACTAATAAGCCTTATTATTCACAAACATAATCCGGGGACACAGTTCACATATTACATATTACTGCAAACATTTCAGAAATCAAGTTACACTTTCTAAGGTCAGTTATACTCTGAATTGCTAGCATGGGCGCGATTTCCAACGCGCACTAAAATCACTGCAACAATACTGTTCTGCCACTGTAACGTGCGTAACTTGCAACTGAACTGTGTAGTATAAATGAAAATATGGTCCAGGTAGGCTGTATTTTTTTTAAATTATCTATGCGATTGGCCAGTTTCGACCTTTGGTCGTTATCATGCACGTTTCTTAAGCTTCCAGCTTCATTTGAACTGTGTAATGCGGACCACTTTGCTAGACTGTCGTTGGCGCAATGCCGATAACACACGAAATAATTCGACTTTTACCCGTTACTCTGTTATCCAAAAGTTGGAAGTAAAACGAAGTTGCGACTATGTGGTCATAGCTCAGTATTAAGAAGTTCTCCCCCGTTACTATAAAAAAGACTTTATTATACCGGGTATAAATTTGAAAACTGAATAAATCACGGAATAATGTAGATAGAGAGGTACAAATTGATACACATGCTTGGAATGACATGTGGATTTATTAGAACCAAAAAAATACAAAAGTTCACAAAATGTCCGACAGATGGCGCTTCATCTGATCAGAACAGCAATAATTAGCATAACAAAGTAAGCCAAAGCAAAGATGATGTTCTTTACAAGAAATGCTCAATATGTCCACCATCATTCCTCAACAATAGCTGTAGTCGAGGAATAATGTGAACAGCACTGAAAGCATGTCCGGAGTTATGGTGAGGCATTGGCGTCGGATTGTTGTCTTTCAGCATCCCTAGAGATGTCTGTCTATCACGATACACTTGATACTGGAGGTAACTCAAAAGCGAATAATCGCACGGACTGAGATCTGGGGACCTGGAAAGCCAAGCATGACGTATGTGGCGGCTGAGCACAAGATCACCACCAAACGACGCGTGCAAGAGATCTTTCACGCATCTAGCAATACTTTTTTTTATTTTTGGGGGGGGTTCTAATAAAACCCCATGTCATTCCAAGCATGTGTGTCAATTTTTACCTCTCTATCTACATTATTCCGTGGTTTATTAAGTTTTCAAGTTTATACAGACGTTTTGATCACCCGGTACTTTAGTAATAATTTATAGCGCTCTGCAGCGTGGGGTGGCCGCGCGGTTTGAGGCGCCATGTCACGGACTGCGCGGCCTCTCCCGCCGGAGGTTCGAGTCCTCCCTCGGGCATGGGTGTGTGTGTTGTTCTTAGTATAAGTTAGTTTAAGTAGTGTGTAAGTCTAGGGACCGATAACCTCAGCAATTTGGTCCCTAAGGAATTCACACACATTTGAACATTTATAGCGCTCTGGCCCGGGAGTAAGTCTAGGGACCGATAATCTCAGCAGTTTGGTCCCTTAGGAATTCACACAAATTTGAACATTTATAGCGCTCTGGCCCGGGAGTAATCCTTCCATTAACGACGCTCAGGTTGATGCTGTGTTCTCGCTCTGCACGGAAAAAAATGGCAGGTGTAAAGGTAATTTCTGGAGTGCTCCAAGGAAGTGTGATAGGACCATTACTGTTTACAGTAATTGTCCTAGAAACCTGAATAACCTGCAGAGGATTGATCAATGGCGCAGGCTCTGACAGTTGATCCTAAACGAAAAAAATTAACACATTGCGCATTCTTAGGAAGAAAAACCACTACTGTACCACCATACTATTGATGAGAAATTTCTGGAAACCGTAAAATATCTAAGAGCTGAAGTGTATAGACCACATAAAACAGATAGTAGTAAAAGCACATGCCAGACTGAGATTCATAGGAAGAATTATAAAGCACCCACGAGGAAGTGGCTTACAAGGCGCTTGTTTGACCTATTATTGAGTACTGTTCATCAGTCTGGGACCATAACCAGGCAGGACTGATAGAACAGATAGAGAAGATCCAAAGAAGAGCGGCATGTCTCGTCACGAGATCGCTCAGTCGGCGCAACAGCTGCACAGAGCTGCTCAACAAACTCCACTGCAATCCGCTGAAAGAGAGGGAAGGTTTACCGTTGAAATTTCAAGACAGTACTTTAAGGGAAGAAACAACGTATTACTTCCACCCACATACTTCTCGCGAAATAACCACGACGAAACAATTCGAGAAATTGAATACAGAGGCTGAACGACAATCATCCTTCCCACGCGCCATTTGCGAGTGGAACGGAGAAGGAAGGTCTGTTAGTGCTAACGGAGGCACCCTCCGTCACACACCGTCAGGTGGCTTTCGGAGTCTTGATGTAGATGTAGGTGTATACCATCTGTTGCTCGTACCGTACTCACTCCGGTTTATGCCGACATGCTTCGGCTACTGTATCTGCGCCCAGCTGAGATGTGAAGCGTGGGAATAAAGCCTACGGCTCCCCGAGCCGTAAATGTTACAGCAGGCACGTTCTTCCTGTTTCCAGAATGAGATTTTCACTCTGCAGCGGAGTGTGCGCTGATACGAAACTTCCTGGCAGATTAAAACTGTGTGCCGGACCGAGACTCGAACTCGGGACCTTTGCCTTTCGCGGGCAAGTGCTCTACCAACTAAGCTACCCAAGTACGACTCAAAGCCCCGTCCTCACAGCTTTACTTCTGCCAGTACCTCGTCCCCTACCTTCCAAACTTTACAGAAGCTCTCCTGCGAACCTTGCAGAACTAGCACTCCTGAAAGAAAGGATATTGCAAAAAAATGGCTCTGAGCACTATGGGACTCAACTGCTGAGGTCATTAGTCCCCTAGAACTTAGAACCAGTTAAACCTAACTAACCTAAGGACATCACAAACATCCATGCCCGAGGCAGGATTCGAACCTGCGGCCGTAGCGGTCTTGCGGTTCCAGACTGCTGCGCCTTTAACCGCACGGCCACTTCGGCCGGCAAGGATATTGCAGAGACATGGCTTAGAAGCTCTCGCAGGAGCGAAAGGCAAAAGGCAAAGGTCCCGAGTTCGAGTCTCGGTCCGGCACACAGTTTTAACCTGCCAGGAAGTTTCACGTTCTTGCTGTGACTAGTAGACAGTGAGGCTAACCAAGCCTTCCGTTAGTCATGTCAGAAGGTCCGTATCGTCTGAGAAACTTAACAATGGGGTCTGTTCCCCTTACTCTTCCGACGTCACAAAGATAACGCCAGGCTCATTTCTTCGTGTTGACGCAATCGGGAACACTGATTTATACAAACACTTCATGTCTGCCCTCGAAACATGTTTGTTTGGAACAGCAAAACCCATTCAGCCTAGTCACGTGAACAGTCCAGCGAAAATCGCTTTCCGAAATTCGCTTTTCGATCCTTCTGAAACTGTGCCGCGTGTGGGCTTGGTGACAGGTGGAGCCGCGCAGCAAGTGTCGCGGCTTGGCGCGCGGACGCGCTGGGTGGGCCTAGATCCTGCGCCGCGGCTGGCCGTGTCGGCGGCAGACGCACGCCGTGTCCCTCCCCTCCCCTCCCCCGCTCTGCCCCGCCCCCTCCCGCCGGCGGGCCGCGTGGTCTGGCTGCAGTGTTGGCGCTGGCTGCCCGCTCCGCTCCTATACTGTACAGCTTGGCCGACCGTCTGTTTCGCCGCGCCGCGCGCCCCAGCGCCCCGGGCTCCCACTCGTCGAGCAGTGCGCGTTCTCCAGCCGCGAGTTCGTGAGTGAGTGTGTGCGCGCGCGTTAGTGCGTCTCGTTGCGTGACCGCGTGCGAGCTCGCCCCCGTGCGCATGCCCGAGCCGGGTGGAATGCTACACGCGCGGTTCGTCGACCCCCTTCCTCCTCCTACTCGCATACTCCTCGCTGGCCGCTTGCTGATCGCCTGCTGACGCCGGTTTGTTTACATCTTGCGGCCACTGTGCGCGTGTGTGTACGTGTGTGTGTGTGTGCGTGCGCGAGTGTGGCAACTCCCTGAAACGACGCGTTGCCGGCGTCGTGCGCTGCCCGTCATCGCAGGCGGCAAGTGCTTCTTGTGCAGTGCGAAATCACAGCTGTGGTTTGCTGACAATTTGTGTGACTTGAATTTCGTAGTGCTCAGTGTCAGCTAGCTCTTCTCTACGCGGAATAGCCCAAAGTTTCTCTTAGAGTAGAAGTGAAAATAAAATCTGTGCTGTTGTGCGTCGTTGGAAATGCGTCTTTACAGCCGAGGAGTTATCTGAAGGAAGACCGTGCAGTTTCTCCTCGGAAACAGTTTTCCCGCTACGCTACGCCTGGATGACCAGCTGTTAAGGACGTAAACGTCGATCCAGACGGAAAACAAAATGTAAGTACTCTTTACACCCATTTCGACAGCAGTGTCTGAAACGAAACGAGGCAGTGGCGGTACAAACCTTTCCTTTAGATTTTCCGCCCTCTCTTTCTTTAAGCATTACCGTAAAATGTTAACAAGACTCTCTCCGATTGAACTGAAAATTTTGCAGTCCACTGAGCGTTGACCCTTAAATAAGCAAACAGATGAACATTTATCTTCCATAGGTAATGTACGTGCGAGAAGATTAAGAAGAAAATCTTAACAACAAAGAAAAAATCTGTAACATACCATGTCATCACTTGTCATAAGTTTATTGCATTCTTTGTGTGTTTTACGTAAACTGTAACTCACATTTATTTCGTGAAGATATACGCCAAAATAAATGAATGTTTAAAAACACTCTTTTTATGTCCGAGAAAGGCAATATTGCAACGAAAATGTGGGCACATTACAAACATGTAGGGAAATCAGGAAAACGCGATGGAATGTCGCGTTTTATGCTTGCTGTCAGTAGAGTAAGTGCATCGGGCGTTTTAAATTTCGACTTTTCGCCATTGCGAAGTCCCAGGGCCAAACTGCAGTGACGCAAGCAACAGGTGTGTGTTGCGAATTCACTTTCGCTGGAACTGCGTGTAAGTCACAACAAGCTTATGCAGACTTAGCACCTTAATTAAATGGAGAATTATCTGTACGTTTCCTAGATCTTTTCAGACCGTTAGTCACTAATCTGATAGGATGGCAGCTGATAGCCTTTTTAAGTCACTACGACCGCATTGAAAGACTCAGTGTGCAAAAACTTGTAAATGATGTTAGAAGCAAGTTACTAAGTCGTCTTATGCTCATACTGCGTCTATGGAACTTAATGGAATATTCGGCTTTGTCCAGGAAATGACGTTGCTGAGTGATTTATAAAATGCTTTTTAACCATCAGCTGTTTATTTGTCCCCATTAGTCTTCTACCGGTTTCGGTTATTAACCATCTTCCAGGATGTCTATCAACATCAACATTAAAAAAAAAATTATAGAAGTACAATGCATACAAAAATAGCAAAACTCAACAAATATATGGGTGCAATATTCCATTTGTATACGTACAGGATATAACAGATTAGTTAAAAGCATCTCATATACCATTGGAGCTGAACAGTATGAAAATCATCGAATGAAGTTGCGCAAATACCAGACATAATTTGTCTTAGAATACTGACAGTCATATCTCATGTCAAATAGACGAACATCACAGGAAAAACAAGGCGAACAATTAGTGGAAGAATCCTTCAGCAGTTAAGTTATAACGAAGAAAGTACATTTGCACTGCGCAGTTAACATAACAACATACTTTTGTATCAGTGTTAAAGTGAAGGAATAGAACGTCTTTACCAACATCTTTGACTGAACGTAAACAGAAACAGACAAACATTAATACTGAAAGTTGCAGTAAAAATAGTGGCAAGATGAAAGTGTAACCACATATCAGTGAAACCAGGTATGTTTACAACACCAAATGCGTACACCAGGTTCAGGGAGCAAACCATATTACGTAATAACAACAATAATGTTAATCTAAAGTGCAACATCGTACTTCCAGTGGTACTTCACTTGCAGCAACACCTTTTATGTAATAATACATGTCACCATGGTATAAATTCAGAAGCATCTAGCCTCCTTTTTTTAACTAAATGATATTTTTCAAAAGAGGCTGCAGCGTATTAAATTAAAACAAACAGTGGTGTACAATTGTGAACATCGTTTCAAGATGATAGTTACATAGTTCCAGGTAATGTAATAACAAGCTGTAATACGTAATAATCTATTGACAACCCTAAAATCACCTATACTTCATAGTGTAAGAACTAGTATTAAAAGTCCGAAGATAATTGTCAGATAAGTAAATAGAGGTTACCAAATGGAGACATGTAAAACAAATGACATAAACGGTTCTTAAGAGTCTAGTAATAAATACACAAGAAATAATTGTTATATTAACACACGTTAGTAGTCAAAAACAACGTGTTGCTCGGTGTAGTTGCCGAGTGTATTTTATAAACAGAAATTAGTTGGCAAAAATGGTATTCGCAGCTCTAAGTGAACACGACGATATGAACTGTAGTGGAAAGATCATATCAACTGTTTCCGCACACAATTGTGTATGGTAGTTTTGGGGGTCGTGTTAGTGTACAATATAAGAGTAAAGAAACTGGTAATTAGCTTACATTTCTTAGTTTCATTTATTAATTTCTTATTTGACATTATTCAGGCTAATGGAGTTTTGAAAATTCTTCTCTGTAAGAAGTGTGTAGAGAGGCTTCGGTGGGGGGAAACGTTTTTTATGTTCTCTGCAGTTGTGGGTTTTCCTTCATATTTCTTTCTTTTCCGATTACTTCCCATGGACAATGCCTGAGCAGCTAAATTCTATTTAGTTGTTACTCAGTGCTACTCCACAATTTAAGTCATCCCACATAAATATACGTCTGTTGTCTTTCTCGCTTGAAATTCAATATCTGCTTGGTTTTGACGATTTCTGCTGTTGCAGTGTAGTACTATCCTACACAAACGTTACTCTGCAATGTTGTGGAGAATACCTTCTCGTTGTAATGTCTTTGCAAAGGTTATTCACAGTATATAGCAGCCGACTGCTGCAAATTCCTTGTGAATCAAAGAACATTGTGCAATAGGGAGACAGTAAAGTGGTTAAGTCAGAGAACAGCGTATTAGGGAGAATGGACTTCGCCCTGTCCGGCCATTATGATTTAGATTTTCGTTGGTGTTCTTAAATCTTTTCAAGCAAGTGCAGGATAGGTCGCTCAGCAAGGCCATGGCCGACCAACTGTCCTATCGCCATAAAATCATTCTTAGATATCCTGTGTTTATATACATATATTTTGAGCTATTTATTTTTATTGTATTAAGATGAAAAATCCTATATCATTGTGAGATGATCCCTGTATGAAAAAATGGCCTTGTTTGCAGAAAAGAAGTTATCAGACTAAATAAATGCTATGGATCATTCACCGTTTACAGCGGAATTCACAAGAGACGGAGCTCGACTGGCTGACACCCACATAAAAAAAGAGGTCCAAGCACTGTTATAGACGTGTGGTGTCACTTAAAACACCATAAATTGGGGTAACGTGCAAATAGCTTATTGTCACTTAAGGAGCAATACGAACACTAGGTTGCAGTGTACTGATTAATTACCTTCTTTAGCATTATGGTCGAAGGCATAATAGTCATAAAGTGATTCTCAGACCTACAGGTGAGAGAAGAATCAACTCTGCACTCTCGTATGGCTAGCCTAAACGACTCACTGCCGTAAATTGACAGTTTCATAAAATATAAGTTATTTAGAATCGTTCGTCTACTTCAGTAACTGTGCAACAATGTTGTGACGTGTAGGAGAGACAATACCAATTTGTATTAAAGGCAAAATAGCGTCCAACTACTCACAGAAACATTTAAAACAAATTTCGGTGTCTACCTACCAACATGCCATTTCACAGATCATGGCAAAATTATCGCTAAAAGAAGGTGAGGTATGACAGACAAAGTGTTTGAATCAAGGCACCGTTACACAGTGTCTCGTCAGATTCCTGTGTACGAAAACGTCCAATTGCCTCTTACGTAGGAGTCTGACGAGATATTATACATCGATGTCCTCTTAGTCAGATACCTGACGATAGATAATGCATAAACGCGCTAAGTTTTATGGTCTATGAAAATAAAAAAATGATGAAAAAACGATCATTACATTAAGTAGGACTCCCATTGTATATGTCATTTACTACCAGAAAATTTGTTCACTGTAGGACAAAAAATTTCTCTCGTCGTTTACCTCAGGAGTGCTCCTGTATGGCCTTGACAGCTGGACACCGCAGAAGACAGACAAGATGCGCTTAGAAGCGATGGGGATGTGGCTTTGGAGGAGACTAACGGGAGCCAACTGGACAGAAAGAAAACCCAAAGAAAATGCAAACTTCGTACTGGTTATCTTCATGCGAAGTGTCGGATTCATGTCCAGTAAAACCACTGGACCAAAGAGTGCTCTGCCGACTGCCCCAGGTCGTTCCTTTACAGACGATGAACTGTAGACTCCGCAGTCAAGGGCTCAACAGGTGATCCAGTAGCATGCCTCCGGAAGAGATGTCGCGGCCAGTTGTGGTGGGGACACGGCAAAATTTGCTGTGGAATGATATTCCAATACCACGTACAAATGATTTGAAGATTTTGTTGACGACGAAGGAGCAAAAAATTGCAGTGATATACAGACAGGATTAATTCTTCTATACATCGAGAAGCGTGGCGAAATTGGTGGTACTGATTTTCTGAAGCCACACGAATTGTTCAAGGGACATGCTTGGGACGATTTTACGATTTCAGACTCGCTATTGTTGAATTTACGCCGGAAAAAGGAGGGCAGGAACGAAAATTATGATGTCGAGAATGAACTGAAGACCTCGCATTTTAGCTGGACTCGACTGCAAACTGCCCACTGTAAGATATTGAAAGGTGAGAAACAATGTATTCCTGATTTGAAGGGGATGCATTTAAAAAGAAAATCTCACTGTGAGAGGGACAAATTCTGATTAACAAAACTCCAATTTCCTAAGCTCACTACCATTAAACAAAATGAGAGGTTTGAAGAAATCGCTGTGGTCCTGAAATAATAACAAGGATTGTATTCTAAACGTTTCGAGGGCACTGCCAGTCTTACATCGGTTTTCGAGCCGTTTTCGAAACCGTTTACCATTTCAGTTGAAAGCGCTGCTCTACAAGTGCAGACGGAACTGATTGATCTAGAGTGTGCCGGCCGGTGTGGCCAAGCGGTTCTAGGCGCTTCAGTCTGGAACCGCGTGACCGCTACGGTCGCAGGTTCGAATCCTGCCTCGGGCATGGATGTGTGTGATTTCCTTAGGTTGGTTAGGTTTAAGTAGTTCTAAGTTCTAGGGGACTGATGACCACAGATGTAAGTCCCATAATGCTCAGAGCCATTTGAACCATTTGATTTTGATCTAGAGTGTAATCTGCAGTTAAAAGACATTCTTTTACGTTACAGCTGTGCTGGAGTTATAGGTTGTTTTCCTTGGGAACAGCTTCCGCTTCTACATAATGACGTTGCATACGTGATAAAATATTTCGACAAACTATGTGTGTGAAGGGCTTTTTTTCTAGTATGAAAGTAAATAAATCCTAGTTATGTGCCAACATGAGTAACAAAATTTATGAAATTGTCTGAGTATGGCTGGACGCTGGCAGTTCACCCAAGATAAAAATTTTGTTATGTCTCCAGTGCACCAAAAAAATTAAATAATACTGAAAATATAGTTTGTTTGTGATCCACGTTCGTGAGAAATATAAAATACGTCATCAAGTAGTATGCAATGCAGACGCAGCACTTTGCACTTCGCACACCTCCCCTCTCACGCGTGTTGTGGCGGCGGGGCAAGTGTGAAGTCAGGCAAGAAAGGTATTGCGTGCGAACCAGAGTCGTGTTCATGTGCCGAATTCTTGGCATTCCCTGGCCCACAACCCCACAACATGCTCATCACGAAGATGTAGAAGAAAGGGCAATACTTGGCCACCGATAATGTTGAAATAAACCTCACTGAGTAGGTTCAATCACGGTACAACAACTCCACCAAAACATCAAAAAGCCAACTCTGTCTCAACTACGCCTCCACACACTGCAGGTTCAACACATCATTGTGTTGTCAGTGCCCTCAACTCATCGGACCACACATCACGTCTCCAGTTGGCTTTCTGTGTTTTTTGATCCAGTGCAGACGTGCAGCTTTATATACCACTATGAAAGATGGTCTTTTCCATTGCATGGAGTTACCTCCGCAATGTTAGCTCGGAAACTGTTTTGAGATAGACCTGCGTTCACTGACACCAGATAATCCTGTCACTGGCAAGGGGTCGCACACCTCTCCTTCCCCTGTCGGTTAACAACTTTTTACAATTATTGTTCTCACGGCATGTCACATGATTGCGAGTGGTACACAATAGTTATGAGGCAGGTTGGAGAGTCCGCTTTGAAATACCAGCAAAATCGGGCAACTTAATTCACGGTGGGGTCATGGGCACATACAAACACGAGACCTTCTCTCCGGCATTGTGTCATACCTCTATATCGAACCACCATACTGTTTGGATTCCATGCAACCGACTGTCACATACGCGCCACATGACGTGAAGGGTCACATAACCAGCTGGTAACAGTTGTGCATCATCCGCAGCCCTCCAGAGAGACTCAGTCGGCTCTCTTAAGCCTGTTTTACGTGGTCGGCATTTTTATCAAAATCGACTAGTTGTTGGACGCGTCCGTGTGCTTGCGTGTAAATTAACTACTAATCACGTCGCGAGTGGAATAATAATGTCACTGACCTATTGACTGTGCCTTGAATGGAGCTCTACAATCTTGATTATGTCGTAGATTGCACATACGCACAAACACGGGACTGTAACGTCGTCTGCTAACACTGTAAGTTAAACTGGTCCCCCGAACTCACTCATATTATAGCACTGATGTTGTGCTTGTGTGTCTGCGTAGTCTTCATTTTGTTGTTTGCTTCGTTTTCGTCACACACTGCACAGGTTGCACCAGGGCCTGGCTAGTGCTCTACCAGAAGAGGGACGGAATATCTGAAAACGAAAAGGCACCACCATTTATGTTTTACGATACCTGTACATTGACGAATAAATGGTTGTATCACGCATAAACAAGATAGACATTTTTTTAATGAAAATAGTTTCAGCAGTGAAAAGATCAGAACTATTTAACGAGAAAAATAATTTTCGATGTTATTTGCCACTTCGCCTTAACCACTATTCTCTCTCTCTCTCTCTCTCTCTCTCTCTCTCTCTCTCTCTCTCCCCCTCTATCTATCTGTCTATCTATCTATCTCTATCTATCTATCTTTCTGGGAAGAAAACAACGTCAGCAAAACGTTCATAACGAAAAATTGAAAAAAGGACCACCTTCCCGGCAAAACCCACATTATGGCCATTCAACTTTGGCTGTTTATTATTATTATTATTGTTATTGTTTTTATTATTACAGGTATGGAGGGAAAAACATCAATGGTTTTTTGCACGTGGTTAGGAAACAAAAACAACGCACTGGTCAATAGTGAAAAATAGAAATAAACAGCCATCACTGCGTAACAAGCAAAATGGCTGCAAATCCCCTTGTCCCGCAGGTGAGGTCCGGGCACCTCGCGTCGAAGAATAATGCTGAGTGTCCCTATCACTGTTCCTGTGATGAGAATTAGACACTCATTATGAAGTTACCTGCCTGACACACACTGCTGTGGAGAAGGTCCAAGAGCACACAGCCCAAAAACTGACGTAGTAAGTCCGCAGCTCGTGGTCTTGCGGTAGCGTTGTTGCTTCCCGCGCACAAAAAATAGGGTCCCGGGTTCGGTTCCCGGCTGGGTCAGGGATTTTACCTGCCTCGAGATGACTGGGTGCTGTTGTGTCGTCTTCATCATCATCATCATCATCATCATTCATCCCCATTACGGTCGGAGGAAGGCAATGGCAAACCACCTCCGCTAGGATCTTGCCTAGTCGGCGGTGCGGGTCTCCCGCATCGTCCTCTACGCTCCTCGGAATATGGTACCTCATCACCATCATCATCAATGTCGACAGTGCGGGCGGTGTGAAGACGAGTAAAACATTCCTATGGAAAAGGTAAAAAAATCAAGAATGTGCTTGTCACTCTCGTGAATTTGACCCATGTCATAGAATTAGTCTTAATGCGAGGGACTGGAGGTCCATTGCGTCTGGGGCCGTGTGAAGAAAGTCAAGCATTTTTCCTTATCTACTGTCACACCTCCGCAGAAGATTTGCATTCCAGGCGATGTGTATCAGGGGCTGTAGGGGCACTGGTGCATAGGAGATCGGCGTGGATGTAACTGAACGAAAAAGGTCTTCACAGGGGAAAGCGATGAGCACATATACACCACTGCAATGGGCGATAGTCGACAGAGGGTAGCCATCCCGTCGATTAGAGCGCCTGTTAAGCTGTGCTGACCTCGTGTCCACAACTTTATCATCGTATAGACATACACGGCCGCCGCTCGTACTTGGACGCTGACAAGATTTGAGCCGTCGTCGTTGGTGGGTAGGGTAAGTGTCTCGTATCGAGCTTCTAATATCAGACTGGCACTCACCAAAGACCACCGTCAACCTGTGAGCAATCATCTTCGGCATCGGTGAAATGGTAGCCAAGCTGGGTATACTCGACTCCAGGTGAACATCCACATAAGCAATCCTTTGAATCATGTTTAACAAGTTGCGTCAGACTCTCGTGCGTATCCCTTGAAGACGTGGGGTATAATTAACCACCTCTGTCCATTTGACTTCGCTTGTGAAGACAATCCCCAAACATTTAAGTGTATCTTGTAGTTGAAACGGGGCCCCAAACCCATCCAGGTGACCCTGCCTGTTACCATTGCTCCAGACTTTGTTAAATTCATACGGCTGCCCGCAGCAGCTCTGTATCTAGCGATCTAGTCCAGCGTCCCCTGCACACCTTTGAGATTGGAGGTGGTGAGTTGATGCGAGTCAAGAACGACTTTAAGGCAACAAAGACGCCATTACCAACACCTCACTCAGTTTGAACGAGATCCTGTAATGGGGCAACGAGAAGCTACGTGATCCTTCTGCGATACTGAGTAAACACTTGGCAGGAATGTAGCCACTGTACGTGACTGCTGCTAGTGGGCCGGCCGTGGTGGTCTCGCGGTTCTAGGCGCGCAGTCCGGAACCGCGCGACTGCTACGGTCGCAGGTTCGAATCCTGCCTCGGGCATGGGTGTGTGTGATGTCCTTAGGTTAGTTAGGTTTAAGTAGTTCTAAGTTCTAGGGGACTGATGACCTCAGCTGTTAAGTCCCATAGAGCTCAGAGCCATTTGAACCATTTTTTGAGCTGCTAGTGGTGGTCACGGGAATGTACGGTCGCAAGGAGACCGGACTCCGGATAGTCACGTGACACTGCAAAGAGGGAAGACCATTGTCGGCTGGTTCCGGCGGAGGCTCGAGTCCTCGCTCGGGCATGGGTGTGTGTGTTTGTCCTTAGGATAATTTAGATTAAGTAGTGTGTAAGTTTAGGGTTCAAATGGCTCTGAGCACTATGGGACTTAACTTCTGAGGTGATCAGTCCCCTAGAACTTAGAACTACTTAAACCTAACTAACCTAAGGACAGCACACACATCCATGCCCGAGGCAGGATTCGAACCTGCGACCGTAGCGATCGCGCGGTTCCAGACTGTAGCGCCTAGAACCGCTCGGCCACTCTGGCCGACTTAAGTTTATGGACTGATGACCTTAGCAGTTAAGTCCCATAAGATTTCACACACATTTGAACATTTTTTGAAGACCATTGTGCTCTACATACAGCTCTGAGGAATCGTACTGCATCTGCAGCTGCAGCCTGAGCAGCAGTTGGCACCGCAGAGACACAGCGTGCTGTTACAAATCCGTTACTTCAAGAACAACTGCGAGCCAAACGCTCTGTAACGTGCATTCCACTGACCCCAAAGCACGGCCATTTGCGACTTCAGTGATGCCAAGTGAGAGCTCATTGGAGGGCAGGGTGAAGGTCTGTTATGATTTATAATGATAGCTGGTTCTCCCTCGGGGCCAGTGATAGCCGTGTGTTGGTTAAAAGGGGCCAGTTGAGGTCCTACAACCAACCTGTCTGCGTGATAGATGCGTCAGACCTACTCATGTAGTTACGATCTGGAGTGCGATTTCGTATGACAGGATCCCCTGTGACTAGCCCACGCACCCTGACTGCAAATTTGTACGTCAGTCCGGTTTCATTTATTTATTTATCGTATGGCAATACATATACAAAGATTAGAAAACTACTACACGTCACCATTTAAGCACAGCTTTCCACCATAAAATAACACAAACAACAACAGCTGTAGACGAACATCAAGGTCTTTTATGTTTTTATAACATCATTCGTCGCTGTGAAGAAACCTTTGGAAGGACCCTTGGAGGCACCTGCGGGACATGTCGATACGACATGAGCAATTGTCTATCGTTCCGCACCACAGTCATAGGATGGTGATGAAGATTTGTTTCACTTGTAGAGAGTTTCCGCGCATCGTACATGGCCCGTTTGGATGCGGTTGAAGGTAGTCCAATTGCCCGAGGCTGGTCGAATCCACAAGGTTTCTTCTGGATACAAGGCGGCTTCAGGGATTGTGGGGAACAGTTTTGCTGCCAGCAGCGTTTCCATTCATCGAGGGGGTTAAATTCAGTTTACATGAGAGTTCTGACTGTAATGAGAGTGAGATGTCTTGATCTTAGTCTTTTTCGCTCAACAGGGAATAAGTTGTACATTATTGGAAGGTCGGTGCTATTAGCAATCTTCTGTTATTCACGCAGTAGCCTGTTCTTCCGTCTGATATCAGGAGGTGAAATGCGGTTCAAGATATATCCCGATATTTCATTGCTCTACGTTAATTATTTCTTGTTGTTGCTATTTTTTCCATCATTGTAACGTTGCAAAGCTATATGAAATGGGACGACCACGTAAGAATTGTGATAGGGAAGGGGAATGGTTTATTGGAAGAGTTTAGGAAAGTGTAGCTCACCTATAAAGAACACCGCGTGCAGATCACTTGTGAAATCCATTCTTGAGTGCTACTCGAGTGTTGGGGTCGCGTCAGGTAAGGTTAAAGAAAGACATTGAAACAATTCGAAACCGTGCGGCTAGATTTGTTTTCGCAAGATTCGATCAAAACTCTAGTGTTACAGAGATGCTACTTGGACTCAAATGAGAATACCTAGAGGGAAGATGACGAACTTTTCGCAAAACACTTCTGAGAAAGTTTAAATTTCGCGAAACATTTTTGAGAAATTCTTGAGTTTCTCCCGGCGTATTTGATAGTCAAAATATCCACGGGTGTGCTGCCGGTCTACAGTGTCCAACGGGCACAATATTTCGGCGATCATACATGTCGCCATCATCAGGTGAACTGACGGACTGAGCTCCTGTGAACGTGCCGGCACGGAGATCCGTACGCTATGGCTGCGGTATTTAAATCGGCCGCCGCCGCGACCAAACCCAACCTCCTCAACGGCCCCCCCTCCACCTTCACCTAAACGGAACCCAACTCCCCTGGCGCAGAACCGCCAAGTATCTTGGCGTAACCTTGGACTCTCGTCTTACGTGGAAACCCCACATAGACGAGGTCCATAGGAAGGTCTGCGCCAGAATGTCCATCCTGTACCCAATCCTCAACTCATCCAGCTCCCTTTCCTGCTCAGTAGGAGTGAACGTGTACCAGGCCCTGATCCGGCCAGTCATGGAATACGCGTGTCCTGTCTGGGGATACGCGGCGAAGCAGCACCTGGACAAACTCCAGAGGCTGCAGAACCGCGCCCTCAGGAGGGCACTGCGTTTACCCCTTGGATTCCCTATCGACGATTTGCATGCCGCTGCGGAAATCCCACTCCTGAGAGAGCGTTTTCAAGACCCGGCAAGGGCCTTCTATGAGGGTACTTCCAGGTCGGGAAACGCCCTCATCCACTCCCTAGGTCGGTATGACATGTCCCGCGATAAACACAATCGCCCCATGACGATCTTCGACGACTAAGTCGAAGAGAAAAATCCCAATACCCATTCCCAAATCCTACTCCTACCCAAAATGCTACAACTATCTCGCCAAACCTCAGGCAAGTACCAGACTCACACAGAACAAACATCACATCTCACAATCAAAAAAGTACAGAAATAATCACACACACAAGTACACAGGGGAGTAAAAGCCGAAAGGCTACAAACTCCCCCTCACACTTCCCCAAAAAGGGGAAAGTATTAGATGTGAGCAGCAGCGACCGAACCCAGTTCCCTCTGAGCAGCCATAGCGTACGGATCTCCGTGCCGGCACGTTCACAGGAGCTCAGTCCGTCAGTTCACCTGATGATGGCGACATGTATGATCGCCGAAATATTGTGCCCGTTGGACACTGTAGACACTGTAGCACTATAATTTCAGTAAATACATTTGCACTTTGTCTGCACAATGATTTAGTTTTACCACTGTTCATTTTTTGCCGTCCGGACTGAACATTCCATCCAGACTGGCAGTCATTAGTCATAAACTTGCTGTGTTCCTCCCAGAAAAACGATGTCATCACCAAAACACACATCCTTATGCCTTGACTGCTCATTTCAACGTATGTCCATCATGTTGGAGTTGTCCGTGGTTCCTCTACGTCTACATCTGCGTACATAGCCCGCAAGCGCCGCGTGATGTTTGGCGGAGGGTACCGCGTAGCACTATTGGACATTTCCTTTTCTGTTCCGAGGGAAAGGACCGTCTAAGTTCTAGGGGACTGATGACCTCAGCTGTTAAGTCCCATAGTGCTCAGAGCCATTTGAACCATTTTTTGAACCAACCTCCCGATGGCCATACACTGATGAACGAAACCACTATGACCACCTGTGTAATAGCTTGTTTGTCCGTCTTTGGAACGAAATACATCACTGATTCTGCGTATCAGGGATCCGACAATTTTTTGGTAGGCTTGTGGAGGTGTGCGGCTCGATAGCGACCCAGCTGGCTTCCATAAGATTTGCATCAGGCGAATTTGGTCGCCGATACATCAACGTGAGTTCACTGCAGCACGCTTCCAGCTCCGAGACACGGGTAATTATACTGCTGAAAGACGTCGGAAAGAAGAGATGCAGGCGGTTCGCAGAGAAAGTCTCCCATCGCATGATACCGCTCCCATCAGTCTGCGCCCGTGGCGCACTTCGCCTTCCGAGCCGACGTTCACCTCGATGACGGCGTTTGTGGAGACGACCGTCGACCTAGTGTAGCAAAAATGTGATTCAACCGAAGAGCCGACACGTTTCTATTGATCGACGTTCCAATCCCGACGGTCCCGTGGCCAATTCAATGCCAGTGTGCGATTTGCAGGGGGGGATGGGGGATGATTTCCCCCCTCTCCATCAGACCATCCCCACCTCTGGCTTTAGTTTATGCATCCCAACCTGGGATGTTTATTTCCCACTCACTGGAGTAAAACTTTACATATAATTTAAATTTGTGAAGCCGAACACTGAAAGTTTTTAATACAGTCTTACTGTTAATATGTTTGCTTATTAATTTTGAAAAAGTGTTATGTAGTAGTTAAGCATTTCAAAACATCGTTCTCATTGTTGCTTTCGTCTAAGGTGCGTCATCCGTTTACTTTCGAGCTTGCGAGGGAAGTAGTGTGGCAGTCATACCGCAGCAGTCGTACCGCAGAGTTGGGTGAACCGGGGGCTGAAATTCCCACCCCGGGCCCTGACACAGGGTGGTGACCGACCCGGTACCTGTGCGAACATTTATCGTTAGGTCACCTTTTGGCAACGGTATGGCGCGGACTAACGCGCCTGGGAGGAAAGCACACATTACTAAATAACGCACCATCGTCTGCTTCTAGTTCCTTGGATACTATTTCGTGGACCTTCTTTAAATACTCTTCTGTTCAACCATCGTTTTCTTTTCCTTTGGTTTTCATTTCCGTTGTTAGCTGCATGTGCAAGTACCAAGTAGGCCGCCGCTGCGATACTTTATCGTCCTTTATACTGTAAGACCGACACACGTGTAGCACAAATTCTGTGGCTTTGGTATAAATTAACCTGCCGTATGCAACGAACGCCGCAAGATGTTGCCTGTTGTAGCATGCTACAAGACGACGCACGCCGCATTTCCATAGCATGCCACAATGTTGCAAGACGTCGCCCCAGCGTAAACGAGGCTTTAGAGACAGGTCTGTATTGTATGGTGGATGTGATGTGTTGCGTACGAAACTAAAACCTGCAATCAGATCCAAACGTCGTGGAAAACTGTGAAGAGGTGTCATCCCGCAGCAAGATAACGCTCGCCCACATTCTGCCAAACGGACAGCCGACGAAATAAAGGAGTTGAGATTCGAGGTGCTGCAACGTCCACCATACAGTCCAGACCTGGCTCCAAGCGATTTTCACATGTTTGGACCCTTAACGGAAGCACTACAGGGAAGAAGATTTGAAAGTGATGAAGACGTCATTGTTGCTGTGCAAAATTGGTTACAGATGCGACCGAAAAACGTATTTTCTTATGAAATTAAAAAAAAAACCTCGTAAAACGTCGGGAAAACTGCATTGAAGTCCAGGGAGGTTACGTAGAAAAATAACGCGTGTTTCAGTTTTTTATCATCAGAATAAGTGCAGCTTTTCAAAAATATGCCTTTTACTTTTTGAATTCCCGTGGTATACCTGTATGTAGATGATTTTGTAAATAAGCTTTACCTATAATGTACTTTTAAAGATATAACAAGGGATGGCTTTTCTGATAGTGCATACGCGTGAATAGTGAGTTTCGGCATTAGCATCTATTTATAAATAAATGTTTAACCATGGATAACGCCACGGTCCAAGCTAGTAACATATGTAATTATTGTAACCCCCTAAGACATCCCCCCTACTGGTAAAAGCACAAATCGCACACTGCTTCAATCGTAACTGACGATGTCGTTTCGTCGAGGTAGTCCATTGCGGAGCTCCATGTTCAACAATGAACGATGAACGGTGTACTCCGAAACACTTGTACCTGCACCAGCATTGCGCTATTTAGGCAGAGATGCCACAGATCACCATCCATCCTACTTCACACAGCAACAGGCCTCCGAGACCCACGCTCTGTGAAGAGCCGTTGACGCCCAAACATTTAGCTTCTAGTGCTAGTTTCACTGTTCTTCTACCTCTTCCCGTAGATGCTCACGACAGTAGCACGTGAACATTGGACACGCTTCGTCGTTTTCGAGCTACTCGTTCACAGGCACTGCGTAATAATAATATGCCCTTGTCAGAGTCGCTTATCTCAGTGGATTTCCCAATTTACAGGCCATATCTTGTCTGCTCTGCTTACATACTTTCGTTAACTGGTCACGTGCCCGAAACGCCACCAGGCGTCATCCAGCGTCGTGGTGGACAATGTCAATAAAGTTTTGGCTTATCGGCGTATACGCATGTGAGACCTGGAAAATGTCAGTAACATCAGCACATGAGCTCAGTTTTTTCGCTAATGATGCATGAGGCGAGTTTTGAAGACCAACTATCGTGACTACGTTTCAAACGATGAAATGATGAGAAGTAGTAGTCTACGAGCTTGCTTAAAAGCATTGCAAGGGGGTTGAAGCTTGTGACACATGTCCTACGCATGAAAGGTGGAAGATTCCTGAAATCAGCACTGTTGTGATAAAGAAGTAGAGGAAGACCTTCTAACATCTGAAAACCAGTTTCTGCAAAGGATTTTCAATGCATGGACGTGAACTGGGAGGGAGCTAAGATCCTGACAAATAATCCATTTCGCCGGAGGAAACTTGCCAAACGTGCGATCTAGCCTTGAAGGAACTAAATGTAACAAGCGGAGGCCACGACTTTCGAATCACAGATTTCATTCAGACTTTGTATACTTATGGTAGTCCTTTAGGACAATATAATGTGCAAATAGCTACGGCGTAGTAAATAGGCAGTTTCGAGAAAATCGATGAGTAGTTTTACGCGTCGAGTATGCACCGGTGCGTTGAGACTGTTGAGCACGAGAACACGACGGCCAACTACACTCCTGGAAATTGAAATAAGAACACCGTGAATTCATTGTCCCAGGAAGGGGAAACTTTATTGACACATTCCTGGGGTCAGATACATCACATGATCACACTGACAGAACCACAGGCACATAGACACAGGCAACAGAGCATGCACAATGTCGGCACTAGTACAGTGTATATCCACCTTTCGCAGCAATGCAGGCTGCTATTCTCCCATGGAGACGATCGTAGAGATGCTGGATGTAGTCCTGTGGAACGGCTTGCCATGCCATTTCCACCTGGCGCCTCAGTTGGACCAGCGTTCGTGCTGGACGTGCAGACCGCGTGAGACGACGCTTCATCCAGTCCCAAACATGCTCAATGGGGGACAGATCCGGAGATCTTGCTGGCCAGGGTAGTTGACTTACACCTTCTAGAGCACGTTGGGTGGCACGGGATACATGCGGACGTGCATTGTCCTGTTGGAACAGCAAGTTCCCTTGCCGGTCTAGGAATGGTAGAACGATGGGTTCGATGACGGTTTGGATGTACCGTGCACTATTCAGTGTCCCCTCGACGATCACCAGTGGTGTACGGCCAGTGTAGGAGATCGCTCCCCACACCATGATGCCGGGTGTTGGCCCTGCGTGCCTCGGTCGTATGCAGTCCTGATTGTGGCGCTCACCTGCACGGCGCCAAACACGCATACGACCATCATTGGCACCAAGGCAGAAGCGACTCTCATCGCTGAAGACGACACGTCTCCATTCGTCCCTCCATTCACGCCTGTCGCGACACCACTGGAGGCGGGCTGCACGATGTTGGGGCGTGAGCGGAAGACGGCCTAACGGTGTGCGGGACCGTAGCCCAGCTTCATGGAGACGGTTGCGAATGGTCCTCGCCGATACTCCAGGAGCAACAGTGTCCCTAATTTGCTGGGAAGTGGCGGTGCGGTCCCCTACGGCACTGCGTAGGATCCTACGGTCTTGGCGTGCATCCGTGCGTCGCTGCGGTCCGGTCCCTGGTCGACGGGCACGTGCACCTTCCGCCGACCACTGGCGACAACATCGATGTGCTGTGGAGACCTCACGCCCCACGTGTTGAGCAATTCGGCGGTACGTCCACCCGGCCTCCCGCATGCCCACTATACGCCCTCGCTCAAAGTCCGTCAACTGCACATACGGTTCACGTCCACGCTGTCGCGGCATGCTACCAGTGTTAAAGACTGCGATGGAGCTCCGTATGCCACGGAAAACTGGCTGACACTGACGGCGGCGGTGCACAAATGCTGCGCAGCTAGCGCCGTTCGACGGCCAACACCGCGGTTCTTGGTGTGTCCGCTGTGCCGTGCGTGTGATCATTGCTTGTACAGCCCTCTCGCAGTGTCCGGAGCAAGTATGGTGGGTCTGACACACCGGTGTCAATGTGTTCTTTTTTCCATTTCCAGGAGTGTATTTACCGCTCAAGCTCTGTATTCGATGGATCGCTGGATCGAGTCCCGCACAGTTTTTTAATGTATATTTTTTTTAAAATACTGGTCATAGTATTCGGTATATATGAGCTTTGAAAGTTAATATAATGAAAAGCACGTGTATTTGCTTGAACTTTTATTGAATGTACAATGGTATTTAGCCTGTTGACTACTTTTAATTATTACAACAAATATCATATTTATAATCATCGCCAAGCAAACTACCAAACGCAAAAGTTTACCTGAAAATGTATGCGTCTTGAGATTTTTCGAAACCCATCACACCTGAAATCGGGTAAAGTACGCCGAACTGTTTTGAACCTGGACGCTTCGACTTGCAGACACAGGTACAGGCCTCGTTCGGCACCTAACTTATGCAGCGTTGAGGCTAGCGCACGTGCGAATTTTTTGAAAATCACGAATTTACATTTTTACTGCAAAACATGGAGGCAGAATCCTCATCGTCAGAAGAATCTTTTATGGAACAGACGTTCTTCATCTACCACTTCGGAATGAATGAGGTAGTAGTCAGTAATACATACCTTTTCACCTAACATTTCGACGGTGCACCAATAAAGTTCTTCACCGTGGATTTGCAGAAATCATTATTGGTGGCTATATGTCAATAAGGTCCGCTTCTTGAAGATGATTATCGCAGTAAACGAATGTACGAGGGTCGTTCAATAAGTAATTCCCCACTTTTTTTTTCTCAGGATATATTTATTATTAAGAGTCAGAATTTGGTGACAATATACGTCAACATTTCTTGTCTATGTCGTATTTTTCTACGTAGTCTCCATAACGTTCTATGTCCGTACGCCAACGTTGTGGAAGAGAATGTGTTCCCTGCTGGTAAAAGCTCCTGTCCTGCAGGTGTAACTATGTTTTCACTGCTTGACTCTCACATTATCTTCAAAGTGTGTTCCCCGTAGAGATTCTTCAAGCGGCCCAAAGGATGGAAGTCCGAGGGTGCCAGGTCTGGGCTATAGGCTGGATGAGGCAATGTTTCCTGAGGCTGTAACTTTGTTTACCCATCGCCCAACTCTACTCCTATCAACTGCAGAATCGCTATACACCGCACACAAACGTTTATGGATGTTCACCACGGTTTCCTTTCTGCACACAATAAATCAATAACAGCACGCTGCTTGTAACGCGAGTCGTATGTAGACGCCATTTTGACACTGTACTGAGGCTCTGCCATCAGCCTGGAAGGTTAGAAACTTCACCGGCGCACAGAAAAAACATCAACTGTGAAGCACCAACAAGGACGTTTGTCTGTGTATATTAAAGGCTTAAAAACGTGGAGCATTACTTACCGAACGACCCTCGTAGGTTTTTACTCAGGCTTCGTACGTGCTTATACATTCAATCTTCATGCCATTCATCATCCGCAGTAGTCGAAGAATCGGTAGTCATCCCCATTTTTGGAGCAAAAACGTAAATTTTGTGATTTAAAAAAAAATCGCACATACGCTAATCTCATCGCTACCCAGGTTAACTGCCGAATGCGACGTATCTCTGTGTGTGCAGGCGGAAGCGTCCGTCTGCGCCACGTACCTTATCCTATTGTAGGTTTAAGGGATTTCGGAAAATCACGACAGGCATAAATTTTCAGGGTAACTTTATGCAATTGGTCGTTTACTAATCGATAGTTATAAAAATGATATTTGTTGTAATAATTGAAATTAGCAAACCGAAATTCCATTGTAAACTCAATGAAAGTTTATGCAAATACACCTGTTTTTTCATTATATTACCTTTCAAATATCTTTGTTCTTGTTGTGGTCTTTAGTCCAGAGACTGGTTTGATGTAGCTCTCCATGCTACTCTGTCCTGTACAAGCTTCTTCATCTCCCAGTACCTACTGCAACCTACATTCTTCTGAATCTGCTTAGTATATTCATCTCTTGGTCTCCCTCTACGATTTTTACCCTCCATGCTGCCCTCCAGAACAAAATTGGTGATCCCTTGATGCCTCAGAACATGTCCTGCCAACCAATCCCTTCTTCTAGTCAAGTTGTGCCACAAACTCCTCTACTCGCCAATCCTATTCAATACCTCCTCATTAGTTACGTGATCTACCCATCTAATATTCAGCATTCTTCTGTAGCACCACATTTCGAAAGCTTCTATTATCTTCTTGTCTAAACTGTTCAAAGTCCACGTTCACTTGCATACGTGGCTACACTCCATACAAATACTTTCATGACCACTTCCTGACATTTAAATCTATACTCGATGTTAATAAATTTCTCTTCTTCAGAAACGCTTTCCTTGCCATTGCCAGTCTACATTTTATATGCTCTCTACTTCGACCATCATCAGTTATTTTGCTCCCCAAATAGCAAAACTCATTTACTACTTTAACTGTCTCATTTCCTAATCTAATTTCCTCAGCATCACCCCATTTAATTCGACTACATTTCATTATCCTCGTTTTGCTTTTGTTGATGTTCATCTTATACCCTCCTTTCAAGACACTCTCCATTCCGTTCAACTGCTCTTCCAGGTCCTTTGCTGTCTCTGAATGAAATAAAATGTGGGAAACGCCAGATTGGAATATCGATATTGTAAGGAAAACGATAGGTTGCTACTTAACGTAAAGATGAAACATTGAGTTGCAGACAGGCACGACGAAAAGACTGTTACACATTTAGCGTTAGGCTAAGGCCTTCCTCAGAAAAGGAAACACACCCACATTCATTCGCACAAGCAGGTCGGACCGGAATGCCAATATATATGAAATAATCTAAAGTGGTGAAGAACATGACCGGCGTTGAAAAAGAGTATACATTCAAAAAAGGTGACAAACGGGCCCGATTCAACGATCTCGAATTACGTAGCTTGAACGCTAACCATTTGGCCGCCACCAACTCATGCTCAATGCCGCAAGGCACCGGTACATACCGAGCGAGGTGGCGCAGTGGTTAGCACACTGGACTCGCATTCGGGAGGACGACGGTTCAATCCCGCGTCCGGCAATCCTGATTTAGGTTTTCCGTGATTTCCCTAAATCACTCCAGGCAAATGCCGGGATGGTTCCTTTGAAAGGGAGCGGCCGACTTCCTTCCCCATCCTTCCCTAATCCGATGAGACCAATGACCTCGCAGTTTGGTCTCTTCCCCCAAAACAACCCAACCACAACTCGGTACATATTCGACAAACTTAAGTTGCCATTTTTTCGTAACTGCCAAAGTAGAACACCTTATTACTTGTTCTAAAGGACTACTAAAAGTGCACAACGTCTGAAGTAAATCCATGATCTGAACGTCGTGCCCTCCCCTTGTAAGTACGGTAAGTAAGATCTTTGCTATCGGCAGGTAACTAACTGGTACATGTAGCTTTCGTCGAACGCTCTAGGTTCAGCAACATTGCGGAAGTCGTACTCTTGCTTCTGGAAAAAGAAAGCCGTTAGCGGGACGCAACTTGTTCCGTTCGCCTGGGGCATCATAAGACGAGTTTACCTGACTCACGCCCGGTGGTCCGGCGTTGGCACAACAGCTGATAACGACACCTCTTTGCTCCTCGCGGGCTGTTGCGTAACCTGGCTGAGAGTGCGCTGTGTGTGTGTGTGTGTGTGTGTGTGTGTGTGTGTGTGTGTGTGCGCGCACGAGATAAATCTGTCTGCGGGCGCAGGGGGCCCCTGCCTCTCAGAATAGCCGCCCCAGCCGTGTTCCCCTGTCCCCCTGCGGTCTGACATTAGCGCGCGTCTGCTCCGCTCCTTGGCACAGCGCTGCCTTTGCCCGTCTTCACCTGTCACCAATTTCGGATGATTCTCGCTGCCCCAAGGTCGGAGGTGCCAGCCCAGCATCGTGAACCGCGCCGCCACGTAGCATTGCGAATTCTAGTATACTTGCGAGATGCCGGGGTGGAGAAGAGTTTGTACCTCTTTAATTCAGACGAATTTTGCATGAGAACAAGACATGCACGCGACCCCCTCCTTATCTACCAGCCAATCAATTATGCACACAACGGTAACGGAAGGAAATGATGGTGGACCCTGCTAATTGGTAAAATAAGGAGTGCACACTCACAATAATTTACTAAAAATCGTAATCTACTCAAAAGAAGACAGCGTCCATCACTTCTTGAAACTTCCTGTCGGATTAAAACTGTGTGCCGGACCGAAACTCGAACTCGGGACCTTTGCCTTTCGCGGGCAAGTGCTCCACCAACTGAGCTACCCAAGCACGACTCACGCCCCGTCCTCAGAGCTTCACTTCTGCCAGTACCTCGTCTCCTACCCCTCAAACTTTACAGAAGTTCTTCTGCGAACCTTGCAGAACTAGCACTCCTGGAATAAAGGATACTGCGCAGACATGGCTTAGCCACAGCCTGGGGGATGTTTCCAGAATGAGATTTTCACTCTGCAGCGGAGTGTGCGCTGATATGAAACTTCCTGCCGGATTAAAACTGTGTGCCGGACCGAGACTCGAACTCGGGACCTTTCCTTCCGCGGGCAAGCTCAGATGGTAGAACACTTGCCTGCGAAAGGCAAAGGTCCTGAGTTCGAGTCTCGGTCCGGCACACAGTTTTAATCCGGCAGGAAGTTTCATATCAGCGCACACTCCGCTGCAGAGTGAAAATCTCATTCTGGAACCATCACTACTTGTCGTAGGGCCGTATGGCGGGCTACCGTCAAGTTGGTATCCCACCGCTGTCCGTGGGTCTCCAGACACGTCTTCGCTGGTCATAGTTCCTCAGTTCGAAGCAGAACTCATCACTGAAGACAATTCTTCTCTAGTCAGTGAAATTCTATTCATAGCGGCCAGAGCTGATCCAACGCGTTAACGACTTGCTCAATTTGTGAAGCTCTTTCTGCTGATTTTTCTGAAATTATATTCATTTGTTTGTCTGTACGTGTACGTCACGTCTGCCGATTTCCCTCCCATTCGGATATCCATTAGGTTTACCGTTTTTTTTGTTTTGTTTTTGTTTTTGTTTTTCATAGTGTGTATTAGTGGACGACTTTGCTGTCGATCGATCAGTGTATCGATTTTAAGTGGCTCGGCTGCAGGAGGCTAACTGGTAAACAGTCAGTCTCTGACTTGCAGTTCTTTGCAGGTTTCGAAACAGTTTTGACAGATCCGTTGTGTTGTATTTGGAGACGTATTTCTGAACGTTGGTTCGCAGCCATATATGATTTGCTTGTTTCATCAACGTTTAATAATAGAAGTCTCCGTATCATTAAACGGATAACACGGTCATCCGGTAAACCAATCATGACGGTGGATTGCCTCTCTAGCGGATTCCAGGGGCCACAAAAATTTGATTTTTAGTATTTCATACAGTTACTTACGAAATTCAAAAACCTGATGTGCTAACTTAAATCTGTCATTAACAGGTATAATTTTGCGTAATAAGCGAAGTTTGACACAGTGTATACCTCGTCAAGCAGCGTAGCTCAAGGCGAGCGAGCTACCCAGTCTCTATTCATCCAGAATTTGAGAATGAGAGCACTGAGCGGCTTTACATACAATTTTTCGAAACTTATTCTCGCTGACAACCCCCAGGAAATAATTAAAGGAAAAGAGTTTATCGCTTATTACGAGGCACATTCAGAAAGTTATTGTACTAGTGTCTAGGTTTTTTTTTTAGAAAAATGTACTTGAAAATACACTTTTTGACTATTTTTCCACATGATCGCCATCTGATTCAATGCATAGGGGAGTCGTCGAACTGGCTTCTTCATCCTCTCCTCGAAGAAGTCTCGCGACGGCTCCTTCGCCCACCTCAGAACCTGCGTATTTTTTGGATTTGTGTTATTGTTAGGATTTGTTGCAATTGTGACGAGCCAGTTGCTCGGCCACCATTGATCAGACGTTTTCAATTGGTGAGAGATCTGGAGAATGCATTTTCTGTATCCAGAAAGGCCCGTACAGGACCTGCAACATGCGGTCGTGCATTATCCTGCTGAAATGTAAGGTTTCGCAGGGATCGAACGAAGGGTAGAGCCACGGGTCGTAACACAACTGAAATGTAACGTCCACTGTTCACAGTTGCCGGCAATGCGAACAAGAGGTGACCGAGACGTGTAACCAATGGCACCCCATACCATCACGCCGGGAGATACGCCAGTATGGCGGTGACGAATACACGCTTCCATTGTGTGTTCACCGCGATGTCGCCAAACACGGATGCGACCATCATGATGCTGTAAACAGAACCTGGATTCATCCGAAAAAATGACGTTTTGCCATTCGTGCACCCAGGTTTGTCGCAGGCGCTCCTGTCTGTGATGCAGCGTCAAGAGTAACCGCAGCCATGGTCTCCGAGCTGATAGTCCATGGTGCTGGAAACGTCGTAGAACTGTTCGTGCAGATGGTTGTTGTCTTGCAAACGTCCCCATCTGTTGACTCAGGGATCGAGACGTGGGTGCACGATCCGTTACAGCCATGCGGGTAAGATGCCTGTCATCTCGACTGCTAGTGATACGAGGCCGTTGTGATCCATCACGGCGTTCCGTTTTACCCTCCTGAACCCACGGATTCCATGTTCTGCTAACAGTCATTGGATCTCGACCAACGCGATCAGCAATGTCGCGATACGAAACCGCAATCGCGATAGGCTACAATCCGACCTTTATCAAAGTCGGAAACGTGATGGTACGCATTTCTCCTCCTTACACGAGGCATCACACCAACGTTTCACGAAGCAACGCCGGTCAACTGCTGTTTGTGTACGAGAAATCGGTTGGACACTTTCCTCATGCCAGTACGTTGTAGGTGTCGCCACCGGCGCCAACCTTGTGTGAATGTTCTGAAAAGCTAATCATTTGCATATCACAGCATCTTCTTCCTGTCGGTTAAATTTCGCTTCTGTAGCACGTCATCTTCGTGGTGTAGCAATTTTAATGGCCAGTAGTGTACTTATTGAACGCCCCTCGTCTTAAAAACATATACAGGAACGCAACCTAGCCTTTACTGCACTAAATCTAAAGTTTATCCCGGCCTCTGCTGCAACCCTGGATGGCAGTTCATTCCAACCATGCATTTGGGTTCGTACTTGTCGAACACCAAGAACGTTGGCTGCAAGTGCTACTCTGAGGAGAAGAAGTTGGCGCAGGAAAGGAATTAGTTGCGTGCCTTAGCATCAAAATGACTGACAATCCCCTCCCCCAACTCCCCACCCCTAAAAAAAGCGAGATAAAAGATAGATAGTAGATAAACGGAGAAGACGGAGAGGGGGGAGGGAGATTAATGTGAGTACATTTAAGAGAACTTGTGATAATTTTCTGGGAGAAGTTTATGAGTGGGAGTCCGCTGTGTTGGGGGAAACGTCATGGCCAGCTGTGGCGGTCGGTGCTTGTTTGTGACGTCAGTGCACTCAGTAACGCCGCTGCAGCGCGCGGCGCGTGTATCGGTTTGGAGCGTTGACGCGGCGCAGGTAAGCTCGCCGCACTGTGAAAACGGGGCAGTCGGCGTGGCCGCTTTTGTAGTGACTGGCCGTTACCCCAGCGACGCACGCGAGGGTAGGCTACGGTCGAAGATTTGCCGTGGCGTCGACTGCGCCGAGAAATCGATGTCGTGCGTCACGTCGTGGAATACATTAACTGCGGCGCTGCGTTGGCGTCGCGCAACGGGACACCACTGTAGGCACGGCGTCGCTCTGGGTCGCTGTTCACACATCCAGGTTACATTAAGGTGGTCGCTCTCCTTGAATCTCGCGGAAAATGATCTCTGGAATGTGGGGACAATTCAAGGATGTAAATCAAGCCATTCCTTCCACTGAAGACCACAACAACAATATTTTATTTAAGTCCAGCAGCACAATGAAATGAGTAAACAGTACGGCATACAAAGTAGAACGAAAAACCAGTCCAAGTTGCAAATTTTTACTTTTTATTCATTCGGTGACTAGTTTCGTGCCGAGACCCATTTTCAAATCATCATTGAAAATTCGAAAATGACGTTGCCGAAGATGTCAAAAATGTGCCATAAACATTTACAGTCCATATAGATAACTCGTTCTAGTGATAAACAGTAGTTGCTGACCCAAGCTACTCCAGTATGCTGGAAGTTCGTAAGCAGGGAATATTACTGTATAACTTAGTTCCTCCAGTGCTAGGTAGCGTATCGGGCTACAAGTTTCCTCCAGTGAACGTGATCAGCTGCCATGTTTTCGTCTCCTTCCCAGTTCATGCCCATGCACTGAAGATCCTTTGCAAAAGTTCGTTTCCCGATGTTACGAGGTGCTCCTATATCCATCGGCTGGTTTCCACAAAAGCGCTGATTCCTCGTAAGCTGCAACCTTCTTTCGGCAACGCTTTTATGCGGGCTATGTAGACCACATGTTCTCATCACTTCATCATCTTGAAAACTCGACTGTCATATCCACCTTTCTTTCTTTCACTTTTTTTTTTTTAATTTGGAGAGTTGTCTACTGATTCGGCTGTAGCGTGCGTACACAAACTCTGAATCTCAGATGTTATTATCGCTAGTGGTAACGAGCGAATAGTTGTTAGTAGTCGGACGCAGAGTGGCATAGAAAGAAACCGCATCAGGAGAGGTCGCAGCCTTGACCAACCGTGCTAGTAGCGCTAGAGGAGATTTTGGTATTAAACTGATTTTTCGTAATTTGCTTTTTTGCTGCACTTAGTTGTTGCTTGCTTGTGCACTGGAGGGATTTTGTCAGATTTGTATATGCATACGTCGAAAGTAATATTCACACCTTTGGTCTGCGGCGTCTTGTCACGGTTCGCAGATACTGTGAAATAATTTAACTTTTGGCTAATCAAACTGTCTAAAAGTTTGTAATGATTCCTTTCACTTTTTTTACACTGCTTAAAGCTTGTTGACTAAACCCCTCCTGGACATTTCATTTCTATAAAAATAAGACAAAGGAATAGTTGCATCTGTAGTTGTGACCATGCATTGCACTCTGCATGGATCGCAGTATTTCTTTTGAATTATTTTAGCACGTTCCTGGATACAATATACACTCCTGGAAATTGAAATAAGAACACCGTGAATTCATTGTCCCAGGAAGGGGAAACTTTATTGACACATTCCTGGGGTCAGATACATCACATGATCACACTGACAGAACCACAGGCACATAGACACAGGCAACAGAGCATGCACAATGTCGGCACTAGTACAGTGTATATCCACCTTTCGCAGCAATGCAGGCTGCTATTCTCCCATGGAGACGATCGTAGAGATGCTGGATGTAGTCCTGTGGAACGGCTTGCCATGCCATTTCCACCTGACGCCTCAGTTGGACCAGCGTTCGTGCTGGACGTGCAGACCGCGTGAGACGACGCTTCATCCAGTCCCAAACATGCTTAATGGGGGACAGATCCGGAGATCTTGTTGGCCAGGGTAGTTGACTTACACCTTCTAGAGCACGTTGGGTGGCACGGGATACATGCGGACGTGCATTGTCCTGTTGGAACAGCAAGTTCCCTTGCCGGTCTAGGAATGGTAGAACGATGGGTTCGATGACGGTTTGGATGTACCGTGCACTATTCAGTGTCCCCTCGACGATCACCAGTGGTGTAGGCCAGTGTAGGAGATCGCTCCCCACACCATGATGCCGGGTGTTGGCCCTGTGTGCCTCGGTCGTATGCAGTCCTGATTGTGGCGCTCACCTGCACGGCGCCAAACACGCATACGACCATCATTGGCACCAAGGCAGAAGCGACTCTCATCGCTGAAGACGACACGTCTCCATTCGTCCCACCATTCACGCCTGTCGCGACACCACTGGAGGCGGGCTGCACGATGTTGGGGCGTGAGCGGAAGACGGCCTAACGATGTGCGGGACCGTAGCCCAGCTTCATGGAGACGGTTGCGAATGGTCCTCGCCGATACCCCAGGAGCAACAGTGTCCCTAATTTGCTGGGAAGTGGCGGTGCGGTCCCCTACGGCACTGCGTAGGATCCTACGGTCTTGGCGTGCATCCGTGCGTCGCTGCGGTCCGGTCCCAGGTCGACGGGCACGTGCACCTTCCGCCGACCACTGGCGACAACATCGATGTACTGTGGAGACCTCACGCCCCACGTGTTGAGCAATTCGCCGGTACGTCCACCCGGCCTCCCGCATGCCCACTATATGCCCTCGCTCAAAGTCCGTCAACTGCACATACGGTTCACGTCCACGCTGTCGCGGCATGCTACCAGTGTTAAAGACTGCGATGGAGCTCCGTATGCCACGGCAAACTGGCTGACACTGACGGCGGCGGTGCACAAATGCTGCGCAGCTAGCGCCATTCGACGGCCAACACCGCGGTTCCTGTTGTGTCCGCTGTGCCGTGCGTGTGATCATTGCTTGTACAGCCCTCTCGCAGTGTCCGGAGCAAGTATGGTGGGTCTGACACACCGGTGTCAATGTGTTCTTTTTTCCATTTCCAGGAGTGTATTTAAGCAGTTGCAGTGGCAAGACGAGGTAAATTGTCAGTTGTGTGCTGGTGCATTGCGGTATAATTGTTCGGACACGTTAGAGTATTGAAGTTAAAATCTTCTGGGTTATTAAGCCGAGTCATGTTTTTTCTAAAATGCGACGTTTCGACCCCTCTGCTGGGATCTTCCTCAGGATCTTTAGGTGTCCACTACTGCTAGAACACTGTCAGAGACGAGTGTCGCGTCCACTTATAAAGGGGGAGTTTTCTGGCGTTCGTGCTGGAGAAGTGATAGTATTGGTTAAAATTCATACAGTGGGCCATAGTCATAGGCTAATGCAGAAGATGGGGCGTTCGTAGATCTCCTGTGGATACCGTTGGCGGTCATCGTCGTTGGATAGAAAGGCACTGTTCCACACTTATGCTGGAGAAGAGTTATTGGTTGAAATGCCTGCTACCGCTATTGGTTGGTCGTCATCATTGGCTAGATTCGAAACGGACAGAGCAAGAGAGGCGGAATGTTTACCCAAAATATTATTGTCCGCCGAGGTGACTTATAGCACGATGTTTCTGCCGCTCACACACCGCGGCCGCGTATTTACTTCCTTGATGGCGGGGAGCCACGATGCCGAAGCCTATAGCCGTCCTCTGTATTGAAATTAGATGGTTTCTTAGAAATTTCAACCGCTTCTCGGAACTTTCATCTATAAATGCTTGTTTCTTCAGCCAGTATACGTACGTTATTAAAATTGATGTCAGAGCCACAGTTCTCGTGATGTTCCGCTACTGCCGATTTTGCACTTTGTTTTAGCCGCATGTGCCGTTCGTGTTCTTTAATGCGTTCTTGAACAGTTCTCCCGTTTCGCCTATATACACTTTGCCGCAGCCACATGACACTTGATAGACACCTGCATTGTGGAGGTAATCAGGTGCATCCGTTTTCCGTCGGAAAAAGTATTTTATTTTGTTTTGACTAAAGAAAGATGTCTGAATGCCATTTTTCTTTAAAATTCTGCTTATGCGGTCAGTGACCCCAGAAACGAACGGTAACCTGACGGAGTGAGAAGGCGGTTCCTTGTCATTCTTATCAGCGGTTTAAAGAGGACATTGAAGGCAAATGGGTATGATAGTTATTCAATCTACAGGGTTTTTGGGCGGAATATTTATTTACTACAATAATTAATTTATTATGTGCAATATTTGTCATCAACATAAAGGTTAATTATAAAGTCCATTAAGCATTTAAAAAAATCAGCGTAGAAAAGTGGCCAAATATAAAGGAACAAATAATACGTGAAAGACAAACTCCTGGGAGTTTAATTTTTTTTACTATGATGCCAGCAAGTGAATTTGAAAACCCGCCGTCAGAGAAGCCACCGACCATATTGCCTGAAAAATGGCTCTGAATCAAGCAGAGGAAGCACTTTGTGTGCTAGAATTTGCCTGTTGCCAACCGGCAGTGACAGTGCAAATATCTTTTCGTGCAAGTTTCTCAAGACATCACCGGTTTGCATGGTAGAGTGGTAGAAGAAATTCGAGGAGGATGGTTGTTTCTGACCGGGCGTGTCAGAACGGACAGTGGGACCGTGTGATGGACGTGATGTAGCGAAGTCCCAGAAATTTTATCTGTAGAGCTGAGCAGAACTTAATAACCTTCAGTCAACAGTGTGAGAAATCCTTCGAAAGCGATTACGAGTGAAGGCGAACAAATTGCAGCTACTGAAAGCCATATGGCACGGCGACAAATTGCGCTGTCTGCAGTTCTGCACTGATATTTATAACTGTCATGAAAATGACGACTTCACGAGCAAACTGACCTACAGTGCTGAAATCACGTTCTATCTCTCGCAAAAGGTGAACTGACACAACAAACACACATGGGTGACAGAGAATCCTCGTGAAAGTGTTGAACACCTCCGGCATTCCGAGAAAGTTTTTGTGCCGTGTCCAACAGTACAGTTCACGGCCCTTCTTCACTGAGACAACTGTCAATCGTATCAATTACATCGACATGCTGCATTTGTAGCTCGTACCACAACTTGAATCTGATAGCAGCGATTTCATCTTTCGACACTGTGCCACCCCTCCACAATTCCGCAATTACTATGTATGAGATTAGCTGAATGAGACGTTGCTAAGTCGCTGGATAGGCCGCGTTGATGTAGCTAGTCGAGTCGCCACTAATTTCGGTGGACTTGACTCGCGATTTTTTCCTGTGAGGTCACACAAGGCTAACGTTTATGTTCCACCTTTACTACAAACCTCGAGATTCCCGGCGGGGTCAGGGATTTTCTCTGCCTCGTGATGACTGGGTGTTCTGTGTTGTCCTTAGGTTAGTTAGGTTTAAGTAGTTCTGAGTTCTAGGGGACTCATGACCATGGATGTTAAGTCCCATAGTGCTCAGAGCCATTTGAACCATTTGAACAAACCTCGAAGACTCGGACTCTGCATCGCAGCAGCTGTTCTTACGATCATTCCTGACATGCTGAATCGGGTATAGACAGAATTTGACTACCGATTCTGTGTGTGGCGTACCACGAACGGTAGATGCGTACACTGAGGTGATAAAAGACATAGGATAACTCCTAACAGCGTGTCGGACCTCTTTCTTCTCGGCACAGTGCAGCAACTCGACGTGGGATGGACTCAATAAGTCGTTGGAAGTCCCCTGCAGAAATACATATTGAGCCATGCTGCCTCTATAGCCGTCCCTAGCTGCGAAAGTGTTCCCGGGGCATGATTTTGTGCGCGAACTAGCCTCTCGACAGTGCTCTATAAACGTTCTATGGGATTCGTGTCGGGCGATACGGGTGGCCAAATTATTTTCTCCAACTGTCCAGAATGTTGAAGCTATTCGCGAACAATTGTTGCCCGATGACATGGAGCATTGACATTCATACAAGTTCCATCATTGTTTGGGAACATGAAGTCCATGAATTGCTGCAAAGGGCTTCAAGTAACCAAACAGACCGAAGAACTCAAACCGCCGGCCGGTGTGGCCGAACCGTTCTAGACGCTGCAGTCTGGACCCACGCGGCTGCTACGGTCGCAGGTTCGAATCCTGCCTCGGGCATGGATGTGTGTGATGTCTTTAGGTTAGTTAGGTTTAAGTAGTTCTAGGGAACTGATGACCTCAGATGTTGAGTCCCATAGTGCTCAGAGCCATTTGAACCATTTATGAAGCCAATCCATTCCATGGAAACACGGTCTACCCCATTGATGACCCACCAGCAACTTGCACAGTGCCTTGTTGACAAGCTGTCTCGATGACATCTTGATGTCAGCGCCACACTCGAACCCTACCATCAGCTCTTACAAACTGAACTCGGGACTCATCTGACCAGTCGACGGTTTTCCAATCGCCTAGGGTGCAACCAATACGGTCACGAGCCACTGGCAGCGGTCGCCTGCTGCTACAGCACATTATCGCCAAATTTCGACACTCTGTCCTAACGGATACTTTCGTCTTGTGTCTCACGCTGATATCTGATGATATTTCAGGCAGTGTTGCTTGTCTGTTAGCACTGACAACTCTACTCAAACATCGCTGCTAACGGTCGTTAAATGAAGGACGTCAGGCACTGCGGTGTGCATGGTGAGGGGTAATGCCTAAAATTCCCGGCATACTCGACACTGTGTATCTCGGAATATTGAGTTACCTAACAATTTCTGAAACGGAATATCCAATACTTCTAGCTCCAATTACCATTCCCCGTTCAAAGTTTGTTGATTCCCATTATACAGCGACAGTCAGGTCGGAAACCTTTTCACATGAATCACCTGAGTAAAAATGACAGATCCGCCAATGCACTGCCCTTTTACAACTTGTGTATGCGATACTACCTGCATCTGTATATGTGCACATCACTATCCCATGACTTTCGTCATCTCACATTGTAAAATACCACTCTGATAATTTGTGTTTCACTCACACCATTATTTGATACGTTATTCTTGCCGATTTATCTCCATCAATTTTTTAAACGTTTCGTGGACTGTATTGTATTGTATTGTATGAAACTGGGGACCTAGAAACGATGGAAAGACGTCGTCCCCGACGTAGCGCGCAGTGGTACACAACCCCACAACAGGCTACAGCAGTCCACTCACCCCACCGCCGCCCCACATCGAACCCAGGGTTATTGTGCAGTTCGGCCCCCAGTGGATCCTCCCTCCCCCCCCCCCCCCCCCCCCCTCTCTGGGAACATCTCACAACTGATGCGCTCTCGGCGTGAATATAGTGGAACAGGACAGACTTATTTTGTAACGTTCCTTATCAGACAGTACACAGACATTCTACCACTAGCAGGTCGGAGCAAGAACTTAATCAATGAACATTTTCAGTAGAAGGAGCAGTTACAACTGCGATTGTTTTATTTTATGTCGAAGCTGGCACTGGGTCAATCACATCTGAAGATGATAACCAGGTGCTGAACCATCAATGTATAAAGTGTAACCCCAATGTTTGCGGAGTAGAGTAAGAGTAATTGTGGTCTACGCGTACGTGGTGGAGAAAGTGTTTGTCCAGCAATCGCCGACACAGTGTAACTGAGGCGGAATAAGGGGAACCAGCCAGCATTCGTCGAGACAGATGAAAAACCGCCTTAAAAACCATCCACAGACTGGCCAGCACATCGGACCTCGACACTAATCTTCCGGGCGGATTCGAGGCAGAAATCGGCACGCCTTCCCGCTCGGGAAGCAGTGCGTTAGAAAAATGGTTCAAATGGCTCTAAGCACCACGGGACTTAACATCTGAGGTCATCAGTCCCCTAGTCTTGGAACTACTTAAACCTACGGACATCACACACATCCATGCCTGAGGCAGGATTCTAACCTGCGACCATAGCAGCCGCGTGGTTCCGGACTGAAGCGCCTAGAACCACTTGACCACAGCGGCCGGCGCAATGCGTTAAACCGCACGGCTAACCGCGCGGGCTTTCATGGACTGCAGCTCATTTAAGAAATATTTTTCAACAGCATTTCATTTTAATGTAACCTACTTACAATTTGTTTAATCTGCGTAGAAAAAAGATGCGAGATTGCAGTTACAAGGCTAAGGGGGGGGGGGGGGGGTGAGAGTGTTATTGGTGCACAGCATTGACAATTTTGCCAGGACTACAGTATCACCTTCGTACAGCTGCGCCGCCTGTTGTTTGGATAGCTGCAAATGTAAGGGAGTGTGGGATATCGGTAGCGCAGCGCACATTGGCTCTCGATAGAGGCGATTCCTCTCCTCTGCCGACAGCGCACCAACTGTTCGTCGCTAGACGTTGGCTCAAGATCTGTGTAACATCGTCGTACAGCGCAAGCCGTACGCCACCGTTCTTATGTGGGTCAGCAGTGTAAAGCGTGTACGGTATCGGTCCAAGCATCGGGCCCTGTAATAGCCCTGCATATATACGACGAAATGTAGGCAGCCCAGTTTCAGCTGACACATAGAAAATCCTGTCGTCGACGTAGGAACAGTGGAGGCGGTACGGCGGAACAGATGTGACGACACCAACAACTCTCTGCTCAATTACCTTGAACGGCCGGCCGGAGTGGCCGAGCGGTTAAAGGCGCTACAGCCTGGAACCGCGAGACCGCAACGGTCGCAGGTTCGAATCCTGCCTCGGGCATGGATGTGTGTGATGTCCTTAGGTTAGTTAGGTTTAAGTAGTTCTAAGTTCTAGGGGACTTATGACCACAGCAGTTGAGTCCCATAGTGCTCAGAGCCATTTGAAACAATTTTTGAACCTTGAACGAGAGACGGTAGCCGTCATGCTACACACTTTCATCAATCCCAGGAGTGATACTGGGATGAGTGACCCTACCAAAACGCGAATTGCTTCTCGGATAGTATCACCTCAGAAGTGGCGTGGCGCAGTAACATATTGAGATACTTCCTGTCGAAAATTGTTTTCCCAAAATTTTATTTAAAACTTTCACATAATCACACCACATACCAGAACGTAGCGAAAAGAAAACCCATTTTTATATATACTCTACAACACGTTCACGTTTAAGTCTTGTATGTAAGAAATCGTCAACTAAGTAATTTTTAGGTGATACTTGTGTAGAATTCACTTTACAGTTTTGTGTTGTTGCGTAGTCATGCACAACCAAAAATCTTCTCCATTCCTGTTCCTTTTTGAGAATACGTAAACTATCGCATGTGAAACGTCCCCGTAGAAAAATTAATGAATGACTGTGCTGATAAACCTCTTACGTTATTTGATTTTCAAACAGCTGAGCAAAACTGAACGTACCTAGACATTTCTCTCTTTACTTATTCTGATCATCACTAAACTGACATACAATATTTTTAGCGCAACGCAATCTGACTTTCAATAATCCCTACAAAAGAATGGCCCTAACTAATGACTGTGCTTAAACTGACACACAATATTTTTATCGAAAAGCAATCCGACTTTCAATAATCTCTACAAAAGAATGGCCCTGACTAACATTAACCTATACGTTTCACAAATCACTTACCCCACAAAAATCTTCGTTACTCGAAGCGCCAATACAGCAAACGCCACTACTGCCAGCTAAATAAAAGATTCAAACTACTGAAGACACTAACTACTGATAGACACAGTTAGCAAATGAAAGATTTTGATAGAGAACAAACAATGTATTTACCTTAATGGTGTTCAAAAGTCATAATATATATATATATATATATATATATATATATCAGTTCATGACATCCAATAATACAAATTTACTCTTTCAGATGGACACATGTCCATATCATCCGCTCTCAAAAATCCGCCATCTCACTTCCCCACATCCACCACTGCTGGCGGCTCACCAACTGCGCAACGCTACGCGTTGTTCACATCCAACTGCCCAACACTACAATGGCAGACAACAATGCAAACTAGCCACAGACTGCACACAGCACAGCCAGTGATTTTCATACAGAGCGCTACGTGGCGTTACCAATATAAAAAACCTAAACAGCCTACTTACAACGTACAATATCATATGTTTCGTTCACCAGTTGGCGGTATTTTTCTTCATTTTCGGGTAAGGTTCTTAGTTTGGATATAGAAGGCTTGTTAGTATTACCGTGTTCCGCGATGTCTTTTGGATATTTGGAAGTGTTTATCTGATGGACATCCATACGTTGTTTACATTACCGCAAACAAACTGATGTACTTCGGTGTCATCGACAGTGTAGGTGGCACACTGTGGAGAATTTGCGAGATGAAAGGAGTGTAATTTTGAGTTTGTTGTGAATTTTCTGTTGACAGCATTGTATCATTTGCCCTTAACATTCGTGGCTAATAGCAGGTCATGAATATTCTTCAAGATTTTGTGCCATTTGAAGTCTTTATACTTTTGTTTCGTGATATTCATACTTTTATTATGCATCAAATTCTTGTACAGCTCTTCCACTTTGGTCAAATATTTTTCTGGAGTTCCCATTTCAATACAACTATATACTATAAGGAAATGTTTCACAAGGTACAGAATTGCATCATGTGAAACATTTTCTCAAAGAATGCAGTTATATTAAAATGAGAATTCCTGAAAAATATATGACCAATACCGCGGACATCTGCTGGGGGGCGGAAGGGGGGGGGAGGGGCAGCTCGTGGTCTCGCGGTCTCGTTCTCGCTTCCCCAGCATGGGGTCCCGGTTTCGATTCCCGGCGGGGTCAGGGATTTTCACCTGCCTCGAGGTGAGTGGGTGTTTGTGTTGTCCTCATCATTTCATCCTCATTCATGAAAGTGGCGAGATTGGGCTGAGCAAAAGTTGGGAATTTGTATGGGAGCTGATAACCGCGCAGTTGAGCGCCCCACAAACCAATCATCACCATAATCATCATCATCATCTGCTGGGGGGTCGAGGGGGGCCGGCGCTGTTTTATTAAATAGTAATGTCGCCATGATACTAGGTGACTTCTTGCACTTTTTGTACGTGTTATAGATGTTATCGCTTGCGCTTTACTGTACACATCTGTGATTAAGTCGCCATTGTCTGTGGTCAGTGTCAGCGTTTCATATTTCACTTCAAACATACATAAATTGGTGACGAAATGACCCAGGGTGGATGAAATTCTTTTGGCCACATCTTTCAACAGTAGTAGGAACTGGCCCACCTAATTTATTTTGGACGTTATGTAGCTACACAACAAAGCCATCCTCTGTATTTCGTCGAGAATCATTAGGTTGTGTTGACGTTTACTGGCTCGTTTATTGATGAGTATTGTTCTGTAATTTACAGCAATTGTGTGCCGTGTATTACGCGTGAATTTTATGAGAGTGCTGGTAATATCGTATAGGTCTATAACCCAGCGTAAGTGGGAGATCGTTGCCAGGCTTATATATGGCAGTAATCTCTGCATGTTTCCACACTATGGAACAGTGACTGGTCCGAAACATCTCGTTGAATGTGGCGACAGTTGGTGGCAACTTCTTCAGTAGAGCATTATTCACGTCGTCTGAACCTCCAGCCTTCCTGATGTGGAGGTTGTGGAGTACCGACATAAAATCTGTAAGGTTCGGTTTGTTTTTGCTTATTCTAGAATTGAGACCAACTATGTAAGGTGAAATGACAAGTTTAATGTCGCAATTTTTCTCACAAAATTGCAGCTTTTACACAGTTTTCAACTGCCCAACATAAAAACAGCGCAATGGATAACGCATCTTGCCAACATCAAAAAGTGAAATAATTTTATACACAACAATGTGAAATATTAACTCTTTGAAAGAATGTTAATTCTAAACACAATATTATGAAAGTTTAACTGGAAGTTTCTTTACAAAATTGCTCCTACACGTATGTTATGGATTTGGTCAGTAATACGAAAATCGTCCGATTCTGGTTCAATGTTCGGTACTACTTAGGATGACAATCAAGTCTACAGTGGATGGTTAGTTAAGTAACGAATTTGAGTGCAGGAGTGCCCAAGGCCGCTCGAGTTTACAGTGGATGCAAGCTGGTGGACCTACAACGTTTACGCCTCTGCACGCAGTATTTACCTCAAGCTGCGACGTGCTGCTGTCTGCAAGGCCGCTCTCTCCCACTGAAATTCCTATAAAACTAATCTGGCATTTGCTGAACTTTCCAGCAGAAACTTTCCCTATGTTTCTCGATATGCGAGAAAACATGTACTCAGCCCTAGTCTTATTATGTGGCGATATACACGCGCATGGTTGGAGCAGCGTGCATATTATAGCGCCCTCTCAGTTCTTGCAAGAACAATTAAGTAATGTGGCTGGTTCGTTTCTCCACAGTTGGAGCTAAACATTGCTACAGGTAATTTCTAGCTGAAGTGCAACTGCTGTGAACGCAGTGTCCACACAAACTTCTTCTCTGCCTCATATGGAGCATTAAATTCTCCATTCTGCACTTTACGCCAGTTTAGAGAAGACTCCAGAAATTTCTCTCTTGTCCTACTCAAGGCAGAACTGCCTCCCTCCGCTTGGGTTCCTTTTTCATGTCATGGCTTTTCTCAACCAATAAGAGCGTTTCTCTTATTTTGTAGAAAGTCTCTCTACCAATTGCTATGGCCCTTCTATCAAACTGCATTGAAACTTTAGTATTTTTCTCCTTCCTAGTGCATTTCCGCCAGTCGGACGTTTTGTGCCCGTTCTAGACTCCTAAAGTGCATTGACTTTTCCATGTGTCGCATTTGCTGGCCAAAATGCGTCACTGGATTTTGTTCGTATCCCGTTGGAATTCCGAAATGCAGCTTTCTAAAGCTTTTTTTTTCCCCTTGTGCAGAGGTGCCGCTACATGCGTCCTCCAGCCTGAATCACCTGACCTGGGGTCGCTGTCCATCCTGCCACCCCTTTAAGTGGTTTCCTTCGTAACTCCTGCAGCACGGCTTTGCTACGCCATTGTGGGGCTGGCTTTTCAAAACTAAAAGCGACATGCGTCCCCTGTTCCACCTTCTGTTCAAAAACATGCATTGTATAGGAACGACGTGTTAATTACCATCGATTGGCTGTCATCCCTTTCTGCATTACATACTGATAGACAAATGTTCGTGTAACCGTCAAATTACGTTAGGTGTTACCTTCACCTTCTCATTGTGATGTGTAAAGGTCTCATGTAACGTCCCAATCTGACCATTTATTCTACCACCTTACAAATCTTATGATAACTTATTACATAAAGATCGCTTAATGAGGACAATATTCACATTGATGGTTCAGCAACTGGTTACAATCTTCAGACGTGATTAATCCAGTGCCAGCTTCGACATAAAATATAACAATCCCAGTTGTAACTTCTCCTTCTGGCCGGCCGAAGTGGCCGTGCGGTTAAAGGCGCTGCAGTCTGGAACCGCAAGACCGCTACGGTCGCACGTTCAAATCCTGCCTCGGGCATGGATGTTTGTGATGTCCTTAGGTTAGTTAGGTTTAACTAGTTCTAAGTTCTAGGGGACTAATGACCTCAGCAGTTGAGTCCCATAGTGCTCAGAGCCATTTTGAGCCACTTCTCCTTCTACTGAAAATATTCTGTGATGAAGTTCATGCTCTGACCAGCTAGTGGTAGAGTGTCTGTATACTGTCTGATAAGGAATGTTACGAAAGAAGTCTGTCCTGCTCCACTACATTTTCACGCTGAGTGCGTATTAGTTGTTCCAGCCAGTTCAAATAATCATATGCTCCCTGACGTGTACGAGCACAGATGCATACAGACTGCTATTATTGCACTAATCATGGTTACAGTCTATGTTCAGCAATAGTTTCTCCACTAAAGTTTTCAGTTTATGTCAGCTAAATAGTTTGAATCAGTGTGATAACGTTTTTAGAGCGGCAAAGAATATATATATACACTCCTGGAAATGGAAAAAAGAACACATTGACACCGGTGTGTCAGACCCACCATACTTGCTCCGGACACTGCGAGAGGGCTGTACAAGCAATGATCACACGCACGGCACAGCGGACACACCAGGAACCGCGGTGTTGGCCGTCGAATGGCGCTAGCTGCGCACCATTTGTGCACCGCCGCCGTCAGTGTCAGACAGTTTGCCGTGGCATACGGAGCTCCATCGCAGTCTTTAACACTGGTAGCATGCCGCGACAGCGTGGACGTGAACCGTATGTGCAGTTGACGGACTTTGAGCGAGGGCGTATAGTGGGCATGCGGGAGGCCGGGTGGACGTACCGCCGAATTGCTCAACACGTGGGGCGTGAGGTCTCCACAGTACATCGATGTTGTCGCCAGTTGTCGGCGGAAGGTGCACGTGCCGGTCGACCTGGGACCGGACCGCAGCGACGCACGGATGCACGCCAAGACCGTAGGATCCTATGCAGTGCCGTAGGGGACCGCACCGCCACTTCCCAGCAAATTAGGGACACTGTTGCTCCTGGGGTATCGGCGAGGACTATTCGCAACCGTCTCCATGAAGCTGGGCTACGGTCCCGCACACCGTTAGGCCGTCTTCCGCTCACGCCCCAACATCGTGCAGCCCACCTCCAGTGGTGTCGCGACAGGCGTGAATGGAGGGACGAATGGAGACGTGTCGTCTTCAGCGATGAGAGTCGCTTCTGCCTTGGTGCCAATGATGGTCGTATGCGTGTTTGGCGCCGTGCAGGTGAGCGCCACAATCAGGACTGCATACGACCGAGGCACACAGGGCCAACACCCGGCATCATGGTGTGGGGAGCGATCTCCTACACTGGCCGTACACCACTGGTGATCGTCGAGGGGACACTGAATAGTGCACGGTACATCCAAACTGTCATCGAACCCATCGTTCTACCATTCCTAGACCGGCAAGGGAACTTGCTGTTCCAACAGGACAATGCACGTCCGCATGTATCCCGTGCCACCCAACGTGCTCTAGAAGGTGTAAGTCAACTACCCTGGCCAGCAAGATCTCCGGATCTGTCCCCCATTGAGCATGTTTGGGACTGGATGAAGCGTCGTCTCACGCGGTCTGCACGTCCAGCACGAACGTTGGTCCAACTGAGGCGCCAGGTGGAAATGGCATGGCAAGCCGTTCTACAGGACTACATCCAGCATCTCTACGATCGTCTCCATGGGAGAATAGCAGCCTGCATTGCTGCGAAAGGTGGATATACACTGTACTACTGCCGACATTGTGCATGCTCTGTTGCCTGTGTCTATGTGCCTGTGGTTCTGTCAGTGTGATCATGTGATGTATCTGACCCCAGGAATGTGTCAATAAAGTTTCCCCTTCCTGGGACAATGAATTCACGGTGTTCTTATTTCAATTTCCAGGAGTGTATATATATATATATATATATATATATATATATATATATATATATATATATATATATATATGTGTGTGTGTGTTTGTGTGTGTGTGTGTGTGTGTGTGTGTGTGTGTGTGTGTGCACGCTCTGTTATTAATCTATATCGTTGCACTGATAAAATGTTTCGTAAGCACGTAATATTATTTGGTTTGAAATAAATGTCAAACACGGTAACTTCACGTTATGCTGATTTATTATAGTCTAAGCATATCCTATCATTATGTTAAAGAAGGAACTTTCCCTAAGCTGGGTGGAATTAGTTACGTAAAGTTCAGTCAAAGAGTTTGCAATAAGACCCAGATTTCACCAGTTGCTTTAACGAAATCCAAGTATTTTCTCACAAGTGGATACTAATATTCACTTCCTTTTTCGTTAAATTACTAACAGTCTATTACTTCGGGGGAAAGTTCCGTCTTCCATTGATAATAATCAATTTAAGACAAATTTCGATTCTTTTCCTATCTTGACTTTACGTAATGATATATTCGAAGTTGCTGATCTACCTATTTCAAGTTTAATGATTTCTAGCAGATCGCAAATCTCCAAAATGTAAAAACAACCTCGTATCGCCTACGTACAAGAGCACACGTTAAGTTGCGACACGATCAAGCAAGCGCTAGAAGCTCATTAACAATGTATAACTTTATCTTCTGTATTCAGTGGTGTCCTCAAAGACTACTCACAAGGGGTATTCTTTGAGGTCACTTGTTCTACTCCGTGATCTATAAGTACATTACTTTGCGATGTACTTTTACTTTAATTTGATACAAAAGGGATTCTATTTTACTTTCTTTTGCAAAAATACGAAGTTACTTTATACTGGATTTCTTTTTACATTGTTTCTAATCAGTATCCTTGCTACTACTCAAGTGATGCTATCACATTGGGACTTTGTTTTCTTTTTTTATGAAATTTGGCTCTTGGGTTTGGGGCTTGCATTGGGTTTTGGGTACTATTTTTATAGTTTCGTCTTTGCGTCCAAAGGAAGCGGCGTTACACAGTATTCGCAGCACTCCGTGGTATCGAAGGCCTCCTTCATCAATCCCAGGAGATTATGCTCCTTTGAAACCCGAACTGCCCCTTGGAGGAACACCTTGAAGTCGTATAAACTACGTCATCGCATTATACATCAGTCAGTGTCTTACAGTGCGTGACTACACGATGTGTAATTGAGTGCGGCGTTCTCTACGACTTCATGATGTTAGGAGTCCATAATTAAAATTGTTATATATCGTGAAAAAGCTGTTAGTGGGTTAATCACATCTGAAGGCGGCAATGAGTTACCGAAACCGGTAGTGTGGTCATCGTAATTATCGAACAGCTTTGACGTAATAAACTATCACATAAACATTTAAATTTTCATATACTTACGTGTGGCAAACTATCAGCTTTTTTTCAAAGTATTCAGCTGATATTTCTTCCGCACCGCCCTCCTCATCTCTCACCGCAAGGTAGCGTGGGAGGTATTGGGAGACAGGCAGTCCTCTCTCAGGAGCGACGCTACGACGGCTCGGCGGCCTTTGAGTCCTCGGCAGCGGAAGAAAATAATGACGACCGAGCTGAGGAAGTGGGAGCGGACGAAAGAGAGAACAAAACAGATGAAGAGAGGAGAGCGAGACAGCCAGGCGTCCTACCAGAGGCCACCAGATCTAGCAGCCGTTGCACCGGCCACCACCGCCCGCGAGATCTCATCTCCTTGGCTCGTAATTGACTCATAACGCTAATTATCGCACGTCACGCGCTGCCCTGTCTAATCCCGCGGACGCGCTCGTTTCCAGTAATAGAGCCGCCAGGGGAATAGCTTGTGGCGGTCGTAGCAGCCGCTCGCTTATTAGGAAAGTGCCATCGTCCGCCCCGAGTCCCACAACCGCCACACGAAACAAACTACGTATTATCTGTTTCCGTTCGATTTCTCTTCAGAGTTACTTACTTATCACATAGATAGAAACTTTCCCGTTGTTTTACTATGAACTATGAACTTTATACTAGATTTTCAATACAGAAAGAGAATACAAATTGACGCCGGTAATTATGATGTGACCATGGGTCCGCGAGTTCGAAGTACACAGACTGTGTGCAGTGTAGCCCCTTCAAGAATTATACGAAATCAAAAACAGATAACGTCAGTCGATAGGCTACCACAATGATATAGCGTTAAATTTAACGATACGGTTCTAACTCGAACTTTCAGTGAATTTTTGGGGGTTTGTTTCACTCTTTATGGCTTTACAAAAAACAGTCAGTACTGACAAATTTCGTATATTATAGGTATAAGGTCCGAAGAAACGATTTTACTTTTCGGAGTCAAAGGTATAAGTTAATAGGTTAAACCGTTTTCATTTTATGCTGCATGCAGTGTCGAAAAAGTGTGTCTCGAGAAAAACCTGTTTAAAGTTTAGGGAAAACTTTTGTGTGTATTAGTAGTTCAATTTGCATAAAACACATTTTATTGTACTTTTGATGTCGCTGAAAACAAATCTCAAGTTAGGAGGTTCCCAAAATTCAAAATGGCCAGTCCTATATGGTGGACCAAAAATTATGTGTTTACGTTACTTACGTTAAGTCTGCAGTTTCAGGCCGTGTATCAATCCTTTCTCTGTCACGCGGGATTGGCCAAGCGGTCTCAGGCGCTGCAGTCATGGACTGTGCAGCTGGTCCCGGAGGAGGTTCGAGTCCTCCCTCGTGCATGGGTGCGTGTGATTGTCCTTAGGATAATTTAGGTTAAGTACTGTGTAAGCTTAGGGACTGATGACCTTAGCAGTTAAGTCCCATAAGATTAAAAAAAAATCCTTTCTCTAACTCGAATTGTTCCAGGACGGCAATTCCGTTCTCCTTATTGGCGAGAAAAGCCGATCAGGCTGGGCTGGATATGCTGTTTTCGGCAGCCTGCGCACGTTGCCCGTCGGCTTTTTCGGCGAATATGTTTGAGTGCATACTGCAATGTAAATCATTTTGTTAACGTGCGTCACGGCACGGCAAGTTTTCCACCAGAGCCGGGCGTCTCCGGCTGAGAAATATTGGAAATGTCGTGTGGCTAGGGCCTCCCGTCGGTTAGACCGTTCGCCTGGTGCAGGTCTTTCGATTTGACGCCACTTCGGCGACCTGCGCGTCGATGGGGATGAAATGATGATGATTAGGACAACACAACACCCAGTCCCTGAGCGGAGAAAATCTCCGACTCAGCCGGGAATCGAACCCGGGCCCTTAGGATTGACAGTCTGTCACGCTGACCACTCAGCTACCGGGGTGGACTCCGGCTGAGAACGTCCCACGGCGGCCGTGACATTGCTTCGGACAATAGGCTCTAGAAACTTTCGTAACACACAGATGCCGCGCGGAGTGGCCGTGCGGTTAGAGGCGCCATGTCACGGATTGCGCGGCCCCTCCCGCAGGAGGTTCGAGTCCTCCCTCGAGCATGGGCGTGTGTGTTGTTCTTAGCATAAGTTAGTTTAAATAGTGTGTAAGTCTAGGGACCGATGACCTCAGCAGATTGTCCTTTAGGAATTCACACACATTTGAACACGCGGCTTAAAAAAACATTTTCGTCCCAACGTTCTAGACACATACGGCTTTCAACAAACTGCAGATACAAAAGAGTCGATTTTCGACAATTTTGAATGAAACACTGGCTTTAACTACGAGGGCCACTCCAAAAGAATTGCACACTATTTTTGTAAAAATACAGTTTTCGTTCTGCATGTGTGAATGTATTACAGTTTGTAATACATCCTTCCCGCTTGTTTTCAAACTTAGTTCAACCTGTTACCGTGAATGGCGCCGTCACAGCATGTCTTCAAGATGGCTGCTACACTTGACCAGCGTCAGAAGCAACGTGCTGTCATAGAATTCCCGTGCTGTGAAAACGAGACAGTGGGAAACATCCACAAGAGGTTGAAAAAGGTATATGGAGATGCTGCTGTCCATCACAGTACACTTAGTCGGTGGGCAAGCAGGTTACGTGATGAAAGAGGGCACGACAATATTGAGGATTGTCCTCGCAGTGGTAGGCCTCGTACTGCAAACACTCCAGACAATGTGCAGAGAGTTAACGAATTGGTAACTGCTGACAGACGCATCACAGTGAACGAATTGTCACGCCACGTTGGGATAGGGGAAGGAAGTGTTTGCAGAATACTGAAAGTGTTGGCATTAAAAAAGGTTTGAGCCAGGTGGGTTCCCAGGATGTTGACAGTGGTTCACAAAGAAACAAGAAAAACGGTATGCAGCGAACTTTTGGAACAGTACGAGAATGGTGGAGATGAACTTCTTGGAAGAATCGTGACAGGTGATGAAACATGGCTCCATCATTTTTTGCCAGAGACAAAGAGGCAATCAATGGAGTGGCATCATGCAAATTCATCCAAGAAAAAAAAAATTCAAAACCACACCTTCTGCTGGAAAAGTTATGGCTACTGTGTTTTTCGATTCCGACGGACTCTTGCTTGTGGACATCATGCCAAGTGGAACCATCATTATTCTGATTCACATGTGACGACACTGAAGAAACATCAAGCTCGAATGAGTCGTGTTCGACCACATAGGCAAAAGCTATTGTACGACAGGCACGGCCACATGTCAGTCAAAAAACCATGGAAGCGATCACAGATCTCGGATGGACAACACTGAAAAACCCGCCTTACAGTCCTGACCTGGCTCCATGTGACTATCATCTCTTTGGGAAACTGAAAGACTCTATTCGTGGAACAAGGTTTGAAGATGATGACTCCCTTGTGCACATAGCCAAACAGTGGCTCCAACAGGTTGGTTCAGCATTTTACCATGCGGGCATACAGGCGCTGGTTCCAAGATGGCGTAAGGCAGTTGAGAGGGATGGAAATTATGTGGAGAAATGTAAATATTGTTCGTAAAGGATGTATCTACACACTGTAAAACTTTCAAACATGTTGAATAAAAGATGGATTAAAAAAAAGTAGTGTGAATTTCTTTTGTATTGACCCTATTATATAACAAAACAAACTGTATGGATTCCCTCCTGACTTTTCCCCTCACCCCAAGCAATGCAGAATTGACGACTAGATGTCACTAGAGGCGACCCGTAAGTAAAACTGAGACGGGGAGTATTGCGTTGGCAATAGAGGAGCTGGAAGAGCAGAATTGGACTGTCAAGATGACTCAGTGACTTCGAACGTGGACTAGTCATTAGATGCCACCTGAGTAATAAATCCACCAGGAACATTTCAACCCTTAGGCTTTGAAGTGGAAACGAGAAAGAACAACCACAGCTTAACCAAGAATAGGAATACTCCAGGTCCTAACCGGCATTTACCGTCGAGCACTGTGGATGGTGGTTGTAAAACATCGTATGAAATCACCGGAAGGAATCATTCCTGAGTTTCAAAGTGCTCCCAACAGACCAACTCGCACAATGACTGTGCGCAGAATTTAAAAAGAACTGCGTACAATGATCGAACACTCCTCATTAGTCACATATTTCTGAGGTGGTCTAAAGAGCGACGCTGCTGGACAATGGATGACTGGAAACGAGTTATAAGGAGTGATGAGTCATGCTGGAGCCTGTCTCAGTCCGATGGCAAAGTTTGGATTTGGAGAATGCCTAACGAGCATTACCTGCCATCGTGTGCAGTGGCAGCAGTAATGAGTTGATGTTGCGATATGGAGACGTTTCTCGTGGCTAGGCTGTGATCCCGTTATTTCAGTTAAGATAAAGCTAATTGCGGAAGTATGTGACCATGCTTCACAGCATTGTGTACTGCGTACAAAAATAAAATGGCTAGAAGCACTATGGGACATCTGAGGTCTTCTGTGCCCTAGACGTAGAACTGCTTAAACCTAACCAACCTAAGGACATCACACACATCCATGCCTGAGGCAGGATTCGAACCTGCGACCGTAGCACCAGAGCGGTTCCGGACTGAAGCGCCTAGAACCGCTCGGCCACTATATTTTATGACACAATCACAAGAGCATTTCACAATGCCCGAACAAGTTCCTATCACCCAGAGATCATCTTCCAACTGTTAATACATAATAAGAGGAAACACAGATCGTTACAGAGTTCATACCATTTGCTAGATAACAACAAATATAATGATAAAAAAGGAATAAAAATCAAGGCACATGATGACCATTGGTTGGTCGATATTTGTTACGACACTATGAAATAATCATGTGATTGTGTCGTAAAAATACGAAAAAACAAAAAAAATATCAGTCAGTCTCGTACACTTCAAAGGTAATACAGCCATGTCATGTATTTCTTGGTTACGTATCCCACACCAACGTATTTTCATAGGAAACCGTAATAAATTAAAAGTTTAGAAACATCAAATCAAGTTGACTCTTCTGTAGATGTCACTGATGATGTACCGTATGTGGATGGTGAGTTGAGAGTGGCACGGTTTATGTTTTCGGAACCCATGTTGGAGAATATTTCGTTACAGGTGGGCCGTTACGCTGTCAGGTGGCGGTATTGTTTACAGCCGCTGTTACGTCGTGTTATCGGAAATCTCATTTCTGCAAAAACTGCCAGCACGCAGACAGGGCCCATACACGCCGACAGGGAACGTGTGCAAAAGTCTGGCCTATTTCTGTTTATCTTCCAGCGTAAACCTGTAACGAGATAGTCTACTTTTTGCTGATTTGCATAACTAGCAGCTCCAAGACCTGCGCATTTCCATTTTCTGTTCAGTCTGTCATGCTAGCACATAGGAGAACTATACCAAATTAAGCAGCGCCCTTCTTTGCATTTACGACTTATGCGAACTTTAACGAATTAGCTTCCTACAAGTATCACGGTGATAGATTGACGCAATTTCCTTCTATGTTTACATGTACATCTACTCTTAGGTTACAAAAGTCATGGGGTACTCACTAATACCGTGTCGGATCTCCTTGTGTCCCGCACAGTGCAGCAGCTCGATGTGGCGTGGACTCAGCAACTCGTTGGAAGTCCCCTGCAGAAATATTGAGCCATTCTGCCTCTATAGCCGTCCATAATTGCTGAAGCGTTGCAAGTGCAGGATTTTGTGCACGAAATGACCTCTCGAAAATGCCCCATAAATGTTCGATAGGATTCGTGTCGGACAAACTGGGTAGCCAAATCATTCACTCGAATTGTCCAGAGTGATCTTCCAATAAATCACTAACAATTGTTGCCAAGTGACATGGCGCATTGACTTCCATAAATACACCATCGTTGTCTGGGAACATGAAGTCCATGAACGGCTGCAAATGGACTCCAAGTAACCGAACATAATCATTTCCAGTCAGCGATTAGTTTTACGAGAAGACCCAGTCTGTTCCATGTAAACACAATCTACACCGTTATGGAGCCACCTCCAGCTTGCACAGTGCCATGCTGACAACCTCGGTCCATGGCTTCGTTGAGTCTCTGCCAAAGTCGAACGCTGGCATCAACTCTTACCAACTGAAATTGGGACTCATTTGACCAGGCCACGGTTCTTCACTCGCCTAAGGTCCAATCCACATGGTCGCGAGGAAAGGAGAGTCGCTACAGGTAATGTCGTACAGCAAAGGCACTGGGGTCGGTCGCCTTCTGCCATAACTCATTAACACCAAATTTGGCCGCACTGTCCTAGTGGTTACGTCCATCTTACGTCCCACATTGTTTTCTGCAGTTATTTCTTGCAGTGTTGCTTGTCTGTTGACAATGACAATTCTAAGCGAACGCTGCTGCTCTTGGTCGTTAAGTGAAGGCCGTCGGTCACTGTTTTGTGCGTAGTGCGAGGTAACACCTGAAATTTGGTATTCTCGGCACACTATTGACACGTGGATCTCGTAGTATTGAACTCCCTAACGATTTCCGAAATGGAATTTCCCATGTGTGTAGCTCCAACTACCATTCCGCATGCAGCCATAGTCACGTTGGAAAACTTTTCACATGAGTCACCTGAGTACAAATGACAACTCCGCTAATGCAGTGCCCTTTTATACCGTGTTGTGGCATCAGACGCCAAATGCGGCGTATTGACACCAAACGTAGTGGATGGGTACCAGGAGGTGCCATATTAAAACTCGGCGAGAACTTTTCAAATGATTTATTTGTTTCCACTATAGTGCTTAGTTCACCTCAGTCCGCATCACAGGCCCCGCAATGCTGAGGCCACTGCCTCAGCGACCTGTGCAACGCAACGCTGTGTCGTGCCGGCCTTGTTCGCCAGCTGTAGAGTTCCGATTACGTCAGGATGGCTGCGCCACCGTCCCCGTTGACTCTGCGCCGCTCCGCTGGGAGCTGTAGGTCGGCCCCGCTGCTGCTTCTTCCTCATCTGGCGTTGCTGGGAACGCAGCGGCAATGACCACTCGCGACCTAGCGTCCGAATCTGCGGCCCAATCGCCTCAAGAAGTCTCCGGCGTGTGTCGGGAGCCGAGACGAATGCCCGCAGTAGCGAGCCAAAGAGTGGCCCGCCCTGGCTGGCTGTGGATCCCGCGTCGGTCTCAGAGGGTCGAACCAACGACCCACCGTGGACTGGGATGCTGTCGCCCCATCTGTTGCTGCGTGTAGCCCGGCGGAGTGACACGCCCCGCCATCCAGGAGAGCTGCCACACTGTTAGAAAACAACACCTATTTATACTCGGCTGCGCACCTCTGTTTCACTAACGCATCGCTCCGAGTCATGTACGCTCCACACCCCCGGCTGTGTCAGTGGGCCCCTTCTTCCTGTAACTTGCGACATGCAAACCACTGCGTTTACACTTTTCAGCGGTTCGGTGGCCCCTGTGGCCTCCACTCCACTTCGCAACTGCTGGTCAGCGTAACTTACTGCAATCCAGTCCGTACCTTGCTGTAACTTGTGCTCAGAATAGCGCACAAAACTAACTTTCCCTATACTAAACGGTTTTTTTTATTTAGCGTATGGCTAATACAGACATATCATGAAATTACATATAAATATGTACATATTGACACACAAGAAACTTAAGTTTGTCTTTACAACTGAATATCCAGTCCTTCAATCCAGCGCACTGCATCTGGAGTTGCTAGCAGGAAGTCCTCTTTGGCGCCGTGATAGGCTCGAATCCTGCATTCACTGACAATGTGGTGAACAGTCTGGTATGGAGCCCCGCAGTCACAAGCTGGATCAGGCAGCTTGTTCCACTTAAAGAGAGCATCCCTGCATCGCCCATGGCTGGTACGGATTCTGTTGAGAGTAGACCACGTCTTGCGTGGAAAGTCGAATCCACTTGGAAGTTTAGCACCTGAGAAGATGTTATGCAGGTGCACATCTGTCACTGCTTCCCACCGACCTTTCCATTCTTCAAGAGGTTTGAAATTCTTAGCCACCATGTCAGCAGCATCGCACAGAGTTGGATGACGTGATTTCAGTCTCTTGCGATTTAAAAGTGGCAGGTCGCTATGCACGAGTAAGTTAGAATTCCTGGAGATCTTGTGGAATTCTCTCATAAGGGCAGTACATCTGCGTAGATCAGGAGGCATTATACCAGTTAACAGTGGAAGCCAATAAACTGGAGTAGATCTGATTGTGCCAGATATTATGCGCATTGTCGTATTCAGCTGGGTATCAACAAGCCTTGTATGATGACTATTCATCCAAACAGGTGCACAATACTCAGCACTTGAGTATACCAAGCCCAGAGCTGAAGTTCGCAGGGTGGTTGCTGAAGATCCCCAGGTAGTTCCGCATAGCTTATGGAGGATGTTGTTTCGAGTCCTCAGCTTTTGAGCTAAGTTAAGAAGGTGTTGTTTGAAGCATAGTGTACGATCCAGGGTGACACCAAGATATTTTGGGTTCCAGTTGTGATGAAGAATTCTGCCTCTGAAACTTACCTCCAGTTTTACGTTCGCCAACTGGTTATTTAGATGGAAGCAACACACTTCTGTTTTACTCACACTGGGTTGGAGTCTCCAGATTTTGAAGTAATTGTCTAATGCAGACAGGTCATTGGCTAAAATCTCTTCTGTTGTCTTCATTTCCTGGTGTTTGACGGCTAGAGCCAGGTCATCGGCATACCAGTATTTTCTGGACGAAGTGTAAGGTAGATCAGATAGATATAGGTTGAACAGTAAGGGTGAGAGAACTGATCCTTGAGGCAATCCGTTGTTCAGCTTCCTCTCCTTACTTATGTTGCTTCCAGTGATTACCTGGAACTTCCGATCACTTAGCATGCTGTTAATCAGTCGAGCCATTGTTCTGCAGGGTATGATGCGGAGAAATTTGTAGATAAGGCCTTCCCTCCATACAGTGTCGAAGGCGGCAGTTAGATCAACAAATGCCACAGATGTTTTCTGCTTCATTTGGTATCCTGACTCTATGAAGGATGTGAGAGACAATACTTGGTCGCAGCAGCTACGCCCTGGTCTGAAGCCTGCCTGATCAACTGGAACGTTCTCTAAGACAGCGCTACTTATTCTGTTACATATTAGCCTTTCAAAAAGCTTGTAGCAGCAGCTGAGTAGGGAAATGGGGCGATAGTTTTCTACCCTGTTGCTGGGTTTGCCAGGTTTCAGAACAGATATTATCTTCACCTTTTTAAACTCAGATGGAAGTTGACCAGTCAGCAGGATGTCAGTGAAGAATTCTGCCAGCCATTTCTTAGCTTTTCCTCCCATATGGATCAGGAATTCTGGGTGGATACCATCGAATCCAGGTGCCTTAAGAGGTTTGAGGTCCTTCAGTCCAGAGTCAATGTCTGAAACTGTGAAGGGATGGGTACACTCAGATGAGGGAGACGCCTTCTTTTTAAGTTCACGAAGCTGTCGTCTGATATGTCTTGTATGTTTCTTGTCAGGAGGTACTCTTGAGGTGGTAATGATGTGGGAAGCAATTTGGTCTGGTGTTACTTCGGAATTTTTTCTGCATGCTGGTGCACTTCCTCCCAGTTTTCTCAGAAGACTCCATGCTTTCCTGCTCGAGTGGGTAAAGTCCATAGTTTTGACTGTTTCTGCCCATTTCTGCCTCCGAGACATGTCCAAGCTGGACAATAGTTCCGTAGCTATCTCTGGGTCACCACTTTGCTGGAAGTATTGGTACAGTGTTTCACTTTCCTCATTCCATCCTGGAACATATTCTTTTCGGTATCCTCTTGGCATACACTTTTTAGCTGTTGCTGTTACTGCCCCAATGAAGCGTTGATAGTTATTATGTGATGGAGGTATCCATCGAATGGTCTTATCCAGTTCCGTTGAAAACTTCATCCAGTCGGCTTTCTGGAAATTCCATCGAGCATGCGGAGTTGATCGTATGACAAGAACAGTGCAGCCAATTTGCATTATTACAGGTCTGTGTTGGCTGTGAGGAAAAGCATCTATCACTTTCCTTGTGGTGTTGATGGGAAAGCCAGTTTCGTTGCAGCTAACAAAGCATAAGTCAGGATTTGAATCCTTGTCCCAAGCAGCTGACCTGAAAGTACCTTGATCTTTGGCATCAAACACTAGATGAAGATTATTCTCTTCGATCCATTCTGCAAGCATGCTCCCATTTTCATCATTTTGAGAGTACTTCCAAAGTTCATGGTGACTATTGAAGTCTCATAAGTAAATTGCAGGATGTTCTGCTGTGTGTAGGACAAAATCGGGCCATGTTGTTTTGGGTGGTTTGTAAACATTTGTAATAGTAATGCCGTGCAATTGTATGACAACTGTATGTATATCTGCCTCGACACTTACAGAAATCAGCGAAGCTTCGTTTATGTTGTTACGAACATACGTAGCAATTCCATACACCTCGTGGTAAGTTACACCAAGTGCAGAATATCCAGGAATTCGACCTCGGCTTCGGAATATTTCTTCGCTGGAAACACGAGTTTCTTGAATGGCGACGACATCGATATTGTTGTCCAGCAAAAATTTTGACAGGTAGTCACACTTTGCCCTGCTAATGCTTTCGATATTCAGTTGAAGGAGTCTGATAGTTGGTCCAATGTTTCTTGTTAATGAGCTCTGAAAAGAACTGTTTCTGCTATTTAGTTGATATGTCATTGCCAGGAGATCCTATGGATAGTCTGGCTGCCTGTAATCACGTCCGTAGGTTTAACCTTAAAATACCCTACACGTGCCTCCTGGGTGGTGCTAATTGAGCAACAGTGATTACTAAACGGTAGTGCCGCTACAACCCTGTGTATGCGATACTACTGCCAACTGTGTATGTGCGTATCTCTGTCCAATGGCTTTTGTCACTTCAGTCTATACTCCATAAGCCAAAAACAGTGTGTGTGTTAAGTTAAAATGTAGAGCTCTCGAATGAAGTATACAACGAAAATACACAGCAAGCAGAGAGAGTCCCACAAAGAACGCAGTTTTTGAGTTCGTAATAACATACATATTTTTTAATGAAATTCAGTAATTTATATGTTATTGCAACGTATCCTACCTGTGACTGTGTATGAATATGATACTGCCCATACGTCCTCCATGACTCTGGAGACACATTCTCATTCTTTCGATGAAATGTTTCAAAACTTTAAGGCATACTTGTGAAATCACACGCCGAATCTCGGCCTTGAGCTCCGAAGGTGATCTTAGTTCTTCGATGTATGTAAGAGATTTCAAATACCACATCAGAAAGAAATTACATAGTGTCAAGTTGCAGCACCTGGATTGCCAGAGTATGTCGCCGTTGAGAAAAATCATCCGGCCAGTGATTCTCGTAACAAGTCCATTGCCCCAATCGGCGAGTGACACGCTGTACCATCTTGTTGAAAACAAACCTATTCAGCATTTCAAATGGTTCAAATGGCTCTCAGGACTGTGGGACTTAACGTCTGAAGTCATCAGTCCCCTAGAACTTAGAACTACTTAAACCTAACTAACCTAAGGACATCACACACATCCATGCCCGAGGCAGGTTCAAATGGTTCAAATGGCTCTGAGCACTATGGGACTCAACTGCTGTGGTCATAAGTCCCCTAGAACTGAGAACTACTTAAACCTAACTAACCTAAGGACATCACACACATCCATGCCCGAGGCAGGATTCGAACCTGCGACCGTAGCAGTCGCGCGGTTCCGAACTGAAGCGCCTAGAACCGCTAGGCCACCGCGGCCGGCTATTCAGCATTTGCACGATTCTATTCACACCACAAGAATCCTTTTAACATACTGCGGTAGAGTCCGCCACCAACTGTTAACGCATTTCCGGTGCCATCTTCGGCTGGCGTTAAATAAAGTCTGAAAGTCAGTTATTTTGAGGGTTAGTATACAGTCAGAATTTTACTCTGGAAAGATAGTTTTCAGACAAATTTATGTCAAGGTTTTCTGAATAACATCAATCTGCCGCATGGGCTGTCGGTAATTGGATTAAAATATCCTTTCATTCTGGATTCCTCACCGCTGCACATTTCGGTTGAGTAGGCGTGATAAAGTGATTACACTACAGTCCCTTAAATGGAATCTTCATCTACTGATATGTTCTTAAAATGTACTGGACTGGCCCGAGTTTAAAATGGACAACATGTCATCGAGTGCTACCTGATTGCTGTTTATCTTCTTTTATTAAATTCATTAATTCTTATTTCGTTAACACCTGCTTTTTTGAATTTCTGCTGCAGATCGTTTGATACACAAGTGGCACTGTGTTTCAATGCATTATTGTTCAGACTACTGACATAAGGTTATTTGTAACAAAACAAAATATTTAACATAACACAATGAGTAAAATGAAATGATGTTAGTGCAGATACAACAAAAAATTTCTAAACCTCACCTAAGTAAAACTGTTTTGTTTCTGTTGTAAATACGTTCAAGGGCTCATGGCTGATTTTGAGGGACTCTTGAGTACAGCCAGTCCCTTGCCCTGCAACATAATCTAACTGCAGTACATCTACACTCTGCGACCGCAAATTTAGAGCTAGTGTACAGGTTGGAACGACTAGGAACCGATAAACACCAACGAAATTTGAACATTGTGGGAAGCAGCAGTGGGTTCTTAGTCTTTTTCAACCGTTCTGTTTCCGCCCTCCTGTGGCGTTATCACGTGGAAGTGCAACATTAACATGGGTGTGAACAGAATGGCAAAGGGTTCCGTTGCCGTTTGCCTACCTCCAGGGGCTAGAGCAGCCGGCAAGCTGAATTGGTGTCGAAGCTTTTGACTAGCACATTTTTAATGTGCTCAATAAAATTGCCTGTGTTGTACCGAGGGTGTTGCCGAACTAGGGGGTCTTAGACAGATCTTTTGCTGTTTTATTCATGTACATGTTAATGGTGCACTTCCATGTCATCACGCCACAGGAGGGCGCAAAACAGAATAAGAATTAGTAACCTTTGCTGCTTCCAAACAGGTTCAAATTTCGTCTAATGGTTTCAAACGGTCCCTAGTGGTTCCAATCTGCATACAGAGGCAAAAACTACGGTTGTGTGGCACTCCAAAACAGTATGATCTCGTTCAATAGGGGTGCAACCCCACAGTGTCCTTAGAGAAGGAGTGAAGTGTCGGACGGCGCCGTCAGTGTTAAAGGTTGTCGAGAACATCATCCTGTTGCACATGGAACTGTGAACTGTCGTTTTCGGCAGCGAAATGTGTAGGAATCAACGCCACAGGGAGAGGGGTGGATTCATTGACGCCCATTATGCCACGTCCTGAGGCCTTTCCGTGTCAGTTCTGAGCAGCGGTGTGCCTGAAAGGTTATCCTCGGCCACCTGTAAGTGATTTCGACACTGGGTGTCGCGGTTCTGTTCTCCATCACAGAGACGTGAAAAGAAGAGGTGAACAGTGGGTAAGAGGGGTGTGAAGCCCTTCTGATCGTGTGATACGCCCACGGTGGTGGTGAGCAGGATTATGATGAAATTTTGTGCCAATGTGACGTCATTAACCCATCTTACAGCGATCTTCCAAGCTGTGCCTATTTTTCGCAAGGGCAAGTTTAAAACATATGTGTCGCAATGGGAAGCAGTAACGGGGTTTCGAAAAAGTGATGCTTTAATTCTGTTGCGCAATGTATTATACAGTTTGGGTAGAATGAAAATGGACCGGAAAATACTTCGTGCACCTTAACATACGCAACCCGAATTACACCATCCGCTCCCAGAACAGAAATGGGAGTTGCCTATCGTAAGCTGTATCAAATATTTTCTGGGACACTTTCATCACAGTCTAACGTTACTGTCGCGACACTCAGTTTCGTTTTTGTTATGCACAGTGACAGCGGCGCCCCAAGCGGCCAGCAAACGACTCTTCCGAATACGATATCGGATGAGTGAGAATACTAATGTTCATATGGATTTGCAACATAGTTTTTACAATAGGGAGTGTATGTAGTGCCATTAAAATCGACAACAACTAAAAAATGACACCACATTTGTCGTCCTTAAGCCTCCTAAGCTCCCTGGGAGGTATGAAACTGTATATTATGGGACAGTTTATTTACTATTCTCTTGTAATGTACGGTTATTTACTGAATAATGTCGTTTTCCTTTATTAAGAAGAAATTGCTAGTAAACTCCAAAGACCTTGTGCAGAAAAACGTCGTATGTCTACCCAGCAAACTGGAGTCTTGTTCACTACACATCCAGCCATTTCAGTGAACGTGAAATTTAATACCTACATTACTCAGCGTACGAAATAAGCCACCACACCTATAGCCTAACGGAGAAACTACACAGACGCGATAATAAATCTTCAAAAGTAATAAAACTGTTTCCCCACACAGAAGATCCCATTTCAGAAATTATTGCTGAATCTGACCCACGAACTGCAAGAATCTTCAACACATTCGCTTTTGACGCAAAAGCAAATACATTCGCAAAAAAAATAAAAAAGAAAAAAAAAGAATCGTGTATTCTAAACTTCAATGAAGTGTACGAATGGGCGAATCATTAGACCCTATAAAAATTGTTTAAGTGGCAAGGAAAGTGCATTTGATGATAATAACAACATAAATATATGCTTGTCATGTATGAAATATGTGTTTACGTTCTTCTGCTTTCAGCAAAGTAAGCTGCAAAGACACATATTCGAAAAAATTCCTTCATAAATAAATTGTAGCTTATGTTATAGAATCAGTGTGGTTCGACTGTTTTCACAGGTGTTTAATGACATAAAATGTCTTTTGCTGAGTTACAAAAGCATATGGAATGCAAAAATATAACAATTGTTTCGTTAAAAATAATTACAAATAAATATTTTATTTACGACGCTTTTGACTGTCTGCTTTCTCGCCACTTGGAGCGCTAGTGTCGCTCCAGCTGTCAAACCGTAACAACTTTTGCACCAGAGAGTGTCATTGCTGTATGTTTCAGACTGTGGTTTCATTTTGTCCAGCCTATAGCCGATACTCTCCGACGGTTAGAGTCTCGGCACTGCGTGAGTCTAGTAAGTCTGCAGGTTATCGCAATTCTACACACATTAGGTACATAATCTTGTACAAAACAACTAAATAGGTGCTGCTAACATTTAAATATAAATCAACATACATCGCTGGCATCGCTCGAAAGACGTCAAGCAAGGAAGTAATGTAGTTCCATTCTTGGAATTCTGCATGTAGTTATGTTCATAGTCGAACACAGCTCAAAGTCTTTTATAAGGTTGTCCAGCTCTTCAGGAGAAACTCGTTCCCTAACGTCTGCCAGAAGTAGATAATCTAATATCTCGTGCTCCCGAGTCCCAGCCTGTACACAGTAACCGTAACCACTAATAATAACTAACTTACCGTGATTTGGGTTAAAATGGTCCAGCTATAGTCCTTCTCTGATATTAGCGAGTATACATGATCTCTTCTACCACATTCGTCCCACTAATGCTCTCTTGATGCTTGCTACATAACTGTACAGTGGTGAGTGAACCGAAAAGTCTAAGGTGAAAGGGTATTTTAACCCCCGGCCGATTACTCCATACGATTACACAGGCACAGCAATGTTTGGAGAATAATGCAAAGTCCAAAAAAGCATCGATTAAGTCGACAAGCGTGAAATTGTTGGCGTAGTATTTCATGGCAACCAATAACAAATCATATGTTCACTATCCATACTAAAATATTTTCGATAGTTTTCTGGGTAATTGTCTCGGAGCTGTTAAATCAAAGGAGAATGACTGTGATGGTACATGTATTTCAAGACCCAACGACCATGTTTTCTCTAATTTTTATTCGTGTTGAGAGCTGCAACATGTGCTTCTGTAGTAGCGATAGAAATACATATTCGATTGACTTTGGCATGAAACATGGCTTCAAGTAAAGTCGTTGCTGCACACATGCCACGCAAGGTTTTAGGACTGCCGAAACTCCATTTGCAATGCAGTCTTGTGTATTTGCTAGCAGGTTTCAACATTTACACACAGACTATTGAATGTGGCACTTTTAAACATGGAGTTGCACACAGACAAGAACATAAACGTCTCCCTACATACCTGAGTACGCACATAGAATCGTCCACTCAGTATCAAGGTTAAAACCGAGCGTGTGAAGATCCGAAAGTCCACTGACTGATGGGCGATGTAATTGGTGCGGTCAACAGACTTCAGAACGCTGCAGTTTTCAGCTCTCTGAAGCAACGACAGCCTGTCTAAAGTGCCTCTTGTTTCACTTGAGATGCCTGAGATTGGTGTACTTTCCTAAGTGTTTCACTTTACTGATTTGTATTCAGCCATAACAAAATAGCAGAAACGAGTTCAGTATGTTAGTTTTAAGACTTATTTTGGTCCTAGACTAACGTTCTATCAGTGGCCTTAACAGCAAGCTGTTCCCAATTCTGTATTTGATAATATTTTATTTACAGATGAGGCAGGATTCATTCGTGATGGTGTGATTAATCATCACAGTTTCCGCTTTTGGAGTTATGTATGTACCAGTTCATGCTGTACATGAGTCTCCACATGTCAGCGAAGTTCCTCGTTGAATGCGTGGTTAGGGGTACTAGGTAATTGTCTTTTGGGCCATATATGTTATCTTCGGTTTCTGCGGCATCATATTGCTGGATTGCTTCAGGACATTTTCTTAGGACAACGCCAGAGGATGTGGTACACGCATGCACATTTTGCTGTTATGGTGAGGCGACATCCAATGCACCGATAAAGATGGATTCGGCGAGGAGGACCTGTACCGTGTCCTCCAAGATCACCTGATCTGAACACCATAGATATTTGTGTTTTGGGCCACCTTTAAGCTGTAATATAGGCCAGGCCGGTTAACCAGCTTGAAGAATTGGAGCAGCGATTTGCCAATGCTTGTCAAGGATTTCGAAACGATCCAGACGTGTTTGAAAAGATTCGAAACTCATTGCGGTGATGGGTACAGGCCTGCATCCCTTGCAAGGACGACTCTTGGAACACCTGATTTCACTACGAGTGCAGTCATGTAACTGTTGTTATCATTCAAAACACCTGCACCTCTACTAAACTACCCGTCATAACTTTTCTTAGTGTTTTACAGTGCTGTTACCTTTTCTTAAGTTGGATGACGTTTACACAGAAATCAACTCAATGGTGACTGGTAACCATAAAGTCACAATTATCTCGCCAATGGTTCGTTTGCGGACCTATGTTTCCTGAGACGTTTTTTCCTCTAGTATCGTGTACATTCAGCTGTATGCGTTTACGCTCTTAATTATGATACACCCTGTATACTTACAATCGCATTCAGGCTTTCGCGAAAGAACGGTCGAAAGAGTGATAATGAGACCTCAGTGGCTGCATGTGTTTCAATGTACCGAGGGCCCACGGTGCGGAACTCTCCCGTCGGTTGGATTCTACTTTGCAGGGTAGGGCCCTGGTTAGCCGCAGAGGCGTCCGCAGAGCTACGGGGGTGCTATACATAGACAGGCGCGCTCGTTTAATGTCGGCCTGCGCTGCGTCGTTGCGCACGTGTTTATCGAGGCGGATCAGGGAGCGAGCGCAGTTAGATAGAGAAGAAAACGAGGGGTAAAACTAGAAACGTGTGCACTAGACTAAACGGAAACTGCAGCAGCTTCCTGTTGGGTTGGTCAGGTGAACTGCGCTGCATTTTGCGGGAAGGCTAATTATGAATATTCAGTTTCGTGTGCTACCTTGTAGCATGAAATGCAAATGGTAATTATAGTGTACAAGGTACTCTGCAGGGCACAAGAAATTGCACCACTCGGAGGAATTTGTGGGAAGACAGTTAATGTAACTACGCAAGTAGTACAGGCTGTTCAGTAATATCTTTTGGCACATTAAGGATAATTGTTGATCTGTTCACCCGGTTGTCCAGAATAAAGTAGCAACGCGAGAAGACAATATCGATTTGCAGAATGACCTAGATCTGCAGAGCACATCTAACAGTCTGACAAAATATTACTTCCTCCCACATACATCTCGCGAGGTGTACACGAACAGAGAACCCGATAAATTAGAGCTAATACAGAGGCTTATCGACAATTATTTTTCCTACGCGCCGTTCACGAGTGGAACGGGGAAGGGGGGATCAGTCATTGGTACCAGACATAACCTCTGCCACATTTAGACGTTCTTAATCGAATTGAGTAAATAGAGCTGTCTTCAACACCAGACATGGTTGTAGCACCTTGATGCTTTACTAGTCGTAGTCAAATTGCTGTAAACAGTGCCTACCTTTAAGTATCTAGGAGTCACTATCAGGAGCGACCTTAAGAGGAGTGGCCACATGAAAAAAAGTTGTAAGAAAAGCAGATGTCAGACTGAGATTCGTAGTAAGAATCTTAAGAAACTGTATCTCACCCACGAAGGAAGAGGCATATAAGGCACACTTTCGACCGATTCTTGAGTATTGTTCATCTATCTGGCGGCCTTACGAGGTAGGACTGAAAGAGAAGATTGAACGAAGAGCGGCGCGCTTCGTCACGGGATGGTTTAGTCGGCCCGAGAGTGTTACAGACATGCTCAGCAGACTCCGGTGGCGGACGTTACAATAGGGACGTCGCGCATCAAGAAGAGGTTTAGTAACGAAAATTCTAGAGAGCACTTTCCTGGAAGAGTCTGAGCACATGTTACTTCCTCCTACATACATCTCGTGAAATGAAAACGAAAGCAAAATTCGAGAAATCGGAGCTAATACTAAGTTTTACCGACAATTATTCTTGCCACATGCCATTCGCGAGTGGAACAGGGAACGAGGGTCAGTTAGTGATACCAGAAGTACCTTCCGCCACGTTTAGATGATCTTAATAGAATCAAGCAACTAGTGGTGTCTTCAGCATCAGAGAAGGTTATAACACCGTAAAGCTTTACTAGTTATGGTGACAATTTAGCTGGTGTCAGTTTAGACCTGACGCGATCTTTTACAGGATTTATTAAATCAGTAACGGGGGCGCAGTGTGACGTGGGCAGCGAATCTTGGTGCAAATCGGCATTTTTCAGATACAGAAATGATTGCCATAGGCAAAATAAGCGACCAATGACAGGAAAAATATCATGGAACCATATCTTTGGAGTCCGGAGCCGCGCGACTGCTACGGTCGCAGTTTCGAATCCTGCCTCGGGCATGGATGTGTGTGATGTCCTTAGGTTAGTTAGGTTTAAGTAGTTGTAAGTTCTAGGGGACTGATGACCATAGATGTTAAGTCCCATAGTGCTCAGAGCCATTTGAACCATACCTTTGGATTTGTTGGAATATCAAACCATACTTTCCGAAATCATCTTCACAAAATTAAATAGTATTTCCTAGAGACTAAGTAACTCAGCGAGTGTCTTAAGGTAATTTACATGCACACTCTACTACTCAAGCGTGAGCTAAATACACACATCAAAAAATGTTTTGCATCACTCCGGTTCCCAGAACTCCTGAAGATAGACGTTGACGGTGGATATTGTATCATAGACACAGTCCGTTTGACTGTTCGGAGATGTAAACAACCATGCATGAGCAGCGCCTATTAGACGGAGGGGTCCGATAGCCGAACAGTTCCAGTCATTCCACCGCGAAGGAGGTACACGGATCGTGTTGTCTGTAGTTCAACCATGCCTAGACGCGGAGTGAACCAAAGCGAAGTTGTTCGGACATGGAGGAGGTACAGAGAGAGAGGCCGCTAAAGGGCTACTACTGCAGTGGATGACCGCCACCTACGCATTATGGCTTGGAGAAACCCTGACAGCAACGCCACAATATTGAATAATGCTTTTCGTGCAGCCACAGGACATCGTGTTGCGATTCAAACTGTGCGCAATAGGCTGCATGCTGCACAACTTCGCTCCCGACGTCCATGGCGAGGTCCATCTTTGCAACCACGACACCATGCAGCGCGGTACAGACAGGCCAAAAAACATGCCGAATGGACCGCTCAGGATTGGCATCACGTTCTCTTCACCGATGAGTGTCGCATATGCCTTGAAACAGACAATCTTCGGAGACGTGTTTGGAGGCAACCCGGCCAGGCTGAACGCCTTAGACACACTGTCTAGCTAATGCAGCAAGGTGGAGGTTCCTTGACGTTTTGGAGTGGCATCACGTGGGGCCGACGTGCCCCGTTGGTGGTCATTGAAGGTGCCGTAATGGCTGTACGGTACGTGAATGCTATCGTTCAACCGACAGTGCAGCCATATCGGCAGCATACTGGCGAGGCAATTGTCTTCATGGACGACAACTCGTGACCCCTTCGTGCACATCTTGTGAAAGACTTCCTTCAGGACAACGACATCGCTCGACTAGAGTGGCCAGCAAGTTCTCCAGACATGAACCCTACATGAGATGCCTGGGGTGGATTGAAAAGGGCTGTTTATGGACGACGTGACCCACCAGCCACTCCGAGGCATCTACGTGATTCGCCTTTGAGAAGTGGGACAACCTGGACCAACAGTGCCTTGATGAACTTGTGGATAGTATGCCACGACGAACACAGGCATGCATCAATGCAAGAGGATGTGCTGCTGGGTATTAGAGGTACCGGTGTGTACAGCAATCTGGACCACACCTCTGAAGGTCTCTCCGAATGCTGATACAAAATACAATGTGTGGTTTTCATGAGCAATAAAAAGGGCGGAAATGATGTTTATATTGATCTCTATTCCAGTTTTCTGTACAGGTTCCGGAACTCTCAGAAGCGAGGTGATGCAATACTTTTTTATATATATATTACCTTGCATCAGTCAGTGATACTATCATTTTAAGAAAATATTGTCGTAGATAATATAGTTTATAGATCACTTGAACAAGTCTCACACTTCAAATACTCGGGAAATACGCTACAGAAAAGATACATATATCACTGACAAGATGAACATGTTTCATATGACCTCCGGCAAAGTAAAGGTCAGACTAAGAGTGTTTCACTAACAACATAAGTGGCTGTCAACCATCGATGTAGAAGCAATGGAAGGTCCAGTGCTTCAGACAGAAATGGTATGCATCAGTTGATGTTGATCTGTTTATAGCTAGACATATGTGCAACGCTTTATATGGTCTTCTATCTAAACCCGTTAGGACGCTGTTGCAGACCGAGCTATGACGCAAGCTTCCGTTGTGAAGATGCAGGCGGACCAATGCATGATCCAAATTTATCTTAACATAAAGTCTTACTCCTATGTTATGCCTGTGATATCTCAAAATTAACAAGAGAGAGTGTTGATGGCTCTTCCGCATTCCTCTATTATTTTATTGACATGACCTGCTCACTTTACTTTATGATCCATATTTAGTCCCAAGTATGTCTTTTTATTACTTTAGTAAGAGTACATAGACGCTTTCAGTCTAGACGGTGGTATTTTTAGGATATTTTGATCCGACAATGCTAGCAAGTTTTTCATAGACTGATCTGATACCAGTATTTACATATTTACAACGAGTCCCTCAGTATAAATGCATAAATCATTTGTAAATACCTAGTAAACATGCTGAATATTAGAAGTGATCCCTGAGACAAGTCAGCGCTAGATGTCATCGGGCTTTTTGTTTTCGTGCTACTCTTGATCACTAATTGCCAGATATATAGTAGGAGTTGTAAGCTGGGGACAAATCGTTCAGAAACGCTGTGCTCAATTAATTTACATATTAATGTGGATGTAGTTACAGTGTCATAGGCACTCGTGATGTGGATGTATAGCGCCATTAAGTAGTTATTACCGCTGAAGCTTCGTTGGACATCGGGTGTTAGCTGATCAAAAGCTTCACTTGTGTTCACAGCAAGTCAGAAACCAAACTGATGCTCGACACGCGATCTTTGTTTTCAGCCCACTAATCTGACCTACTTGGTTCAAGAATCATAAAAGAAGGTTGTATACATGGAAGAATCCCGGAGATACTAAAAGGTATCAAATAGATTATATAATGGTAAGACAGAGATTTAGGAACCAGGGTTTAAATTGTAAGACATTTCCAGGGGCAGATGTGTACTCTAACCACCATCTATTGGTTATGAACTGTAGATTAAAACTGAAGAAACTGCAAATAGGTGGGAATTTAAGGAGATGAGACGTGGATAAACTGACTAAACCAGAGGTTGTACAGAGTTTCAGGAAGAGCATAAGGGAACAACTGACAGCAGTGGGGGAAAGAAGTACAGTAGAAGAAGAATGGGTAGCTCTGAGGGATGAAGTAGTGAAGGCAGCAGAGGATAAAGTAGGTAAAAAGACGAGGGCTAATACAAATCCTTGGGTAACAGAAGAAATATTGAATTTAATTGATGAAAGGAGGAAACATAGAAACGCAGTAAATGAAGCAGGCAAAAAGGAATACAAACGTCTCAAAAATGAAATCGACAGGAAGTGCAAAATGGCTAAGCAGGGATGGCTAGAGGGAAAATGTAAAGATGTAGAGGTTTACCTCACTAGCGGTAAGATAGATACTGCCTACAGGAAAATTAAAGAGACCTTTGAAGGAAAGAGAACCACTTGCATGAATATCAAGAGCTCAGATGGAAAACCAGTTCTAAGCAAAGAAGGGAACGCAGAAAGGTGGAAAGAGTATATAGAGGGTCTATACAAGGGCGATGTTCTTGGGGACAATATTGTAGAAATGGAAGAGAATGTAAATGAAGATGTTCTTGGGGACAATATTGTAGAAATGGAAGAGAATGTAAATGAAGATGAAATGGGAAATGTTATACTGCGTGAAGAGTTTGACAGAGCCCTGAAAGACCTAAGTCGAAACAAGGCCCCGGGAGTAGACAACTTTCCATTAAGAACTACTGACGGCCTTGGGAGAGCCAGTCATGACCAAAATCTACCATCTGGTGCGCAAGATGTATGAGACACGCGAAATACCCTCAGACTTCAAGAAGAATATAATAATTCCAATCCCAAAGAGAGCAGGTGTTGACAGAGGTGAAAATGACAGAACTATCAGTTTAATAAGCCACGGCTGCAAAATACTAACACGAATTCTTCACAGACGAATGGGAAAACTGATAGAAGCCGACCTCGGGGAAGGATTCCGTAGAAATGTTGGAACACGTGAGGCAATACTGACCCTACGACTGATCTTAGAAAATAGATTAAGGACAGGCAAACATACGTTTGTAGACTTAGAGAAAGCTTTTGACAATGTTGACTGGAATACTCTCTTCCAAATTCTGCAGCTGGCAGGGGTAAAATACAGGAAGCGAAAGGCTATTTAGAATTTGTACAGAAACCAGATGGCAGTTATAAGAGTCGAGGGGCATGAAAGGGAAGCAGTGGTTGGGAAGGTAGTGAGACAGGGTTGTAGCCTCTCCCCAATGTTATTCAATCTGTGTATTGAGCAAGCAGTAAAGGAAACAAAAGAAAAATTCGGAGTAGGTATTAAAATCCAAAGAGAAGAAATAAAAACTTTGAGGTCCGCCAATGACATTGTAATTCTCTCAGAGACTGCAAAGGACTTGGAAGAGCAGTTGAACGGAATGGATAATGTCTTGAAAGGAGGATATAAGATGAACATCAACAAAAACAAAACGAGCATAATGGAATGTAGTCGAATTAAGTCAGGTGATGCTGAGGGAATTAGATTAGGAAATGAGACACTTAAAGTAGTAAAGGAGTTTTGCTATTTGGGGAGCAAAATAACTGATGATGGTCGAAGTAGAGAAGAGATAAAATGTAGACTGGCAATGGCAAGGAAAGCGTTTCTGAAGAAGAGAAATTTGTTAACATCGAACATAGATTTAAGTGTCAGGAAGTCGTTTCTGAAAGTATTTGTATGGAGTGTAGCTATGTATTGAAGTGAAACATGGACAATAAATAGTTTGGACAGGAAGAGAATAGAACCTTTCGAAATGTGGTGCTACAGAAGAATGCTGAAGATTAGATGGGTAGATCATATAACTAATGAGGAGGTATTGAATAGGTTTGGGTAGAAGAGGAGTTTGTCGCACAACTTGACGAGAAGAAGGGACCGGTTGGTAGGACATGTTCTGAGGCATCACGGGATCACAAATTTAGCATTGGAGGGCAGCGTGGAAGGTAAAAATCGTAGAGGGAGACCAATAGATGAATACACTAAGCAGATTCAGAAGGATGTAGGTTGCAGTAGGTACTGGGAGATGAAGAAACTTGCACAGGATAGGGTAGCGCTGAGAGCTGCATCAAAACAGTCTCAGGAATGAAGACCACAACAACAACAACAACAACAATCTGACCTAATTTTCGTCATTCGTTCAACTAGTTTGAGAGAACAAAAAAGTAGATTGCTTGGTCACCAGTTAATGATTCGGTTTGTTGGGTTACATGATACGAGGGATTATGCTCTATTTGTTTAGTTACAGGATGTCCATCCGGTAAAGGCAGTAAGATACAGCAGAAATGAGATTTCTAAGAAACATAAAAAGATTTGCTTTCTGATATTAATTCCGAAATAAAGACATTACAGAAGGCACCTACAAAGTCTACACTTATCGTAGGAAAGTATTTGTTAATGGTTGTTATTAAGAAACTAATGATTCCCTATTTGTGTGTTGGTGGAGTCTGCAACAGCATTCGCGTTTATCTTGTCAGTAATATATTTCCTGCGAAGCAACAGCATCGACTTCAGTGTCTCCTTAAAGGCAGAGAATAGTTTGAATATTCATGTACAAATGTAAGTTCTTAATTAAAACCAAGTATATAAACGTAAAAGGCATTATTCTAGGTAATGAGAAACGTTTGCAAACCATTTTCACGTAGTACTTCTCGTGCGTTGTTGTAATTGGTGCATGTCGGTATTACGTAATTCAGATCGGCCTAGTCAGTCTGATACTGATCACAACTTTCAGGAACTGTATTTTTTATTCCATGCAATTGTGCAGGGTAATATTTTGTCCGAATGACTGACGTCACATGACATTCAATTAGTTCAACACTGTCGGATTGCGCTCGAAGAAAGATGTTTGGTTGCTCGGGCGCTAGGTGTTCGCCCGTACGTTGCTGAGAAATATTCGTTCACCTTTCCAGTAATATAAGCAGCTTTCTTTATCGTCCGTTTTAAATCAGGAAGAGAGATTGGTGTTAGGCGGATTAGTCCTTTTATAATCCACCAGTTTGCTTGGAGGTCCACTATTTCGTTCTGAAAAATTCGCTGGTGTCTTTTATCCATAGGAAATGGACGTGTATATCATTTTTCCTTGCTTCTTTGGTAGTCTCCAATACTTCAAAAATCTTGTGTTCTGTAAAGGCGTTTTTAGTATGCTCCTACAGCACACACTGCAGCATAGTACGGTAGGCATTGCGCGCGATACGTCTCCTTTAACTGTCGTTGCTGGTCTGTAGTTTTGTCCGTTTAGTTACAAATGTTGTTTCTATGTCACGGAATGGTCAAGTCTGATGTCAAAGTATGCGGGATAATTTGTGTGGGTTAACAGTTCGTTGCCAAATAATGGATTCAGATTTGTATCTGCTTGTTGATTTAGTGTTCTGCCAATGAATCGCAGTCTTTGGTTTGCTCTATCCACAACATTATCTACGCGATCGTTCCAATTTAGGGTATTTGTAATTGTAAACCCTAAGTATTTAGTTGAATATACAGCTTTCAGATTTGTATGACTTATTGCGTAATCGAAATTTAGCGGATTTCTTTTATTACTCATTGTGAATAGCCTCACACTTTTCTTTATTCAGGGTCAGTTTCCACTTTTCGTACCATACAGATATCTTATCTAAATCATTTTGCAATTCGTTTTACTGGACGGTAAATGGCAGCATCATCTACAAACAATCTAAGACGGATACTCAGATTGTCACCTATGTCGTTAATATAGATCAGGAACAATGGAGTGCCTGTAGCACTTGCTTGGGGAACGCCAAATATTACTTCTGTTTTACTCGATGACTTTCTGTCTATTACTACGAACTGTGACCTTTCTGACAGGCAATCATGAACCCAGTCGCACAACTGAGGCGATATTCCATAGGCACACAGTTTGGTTAGAAGACGCTTGTGAGGAACGGTGTCGAAAGCCTTCTGGAAATCTAAAAATAAGGAATCAATTTGACATTCCCTGTCGATAGCACTCATTACTTCATGAGTATAAAGTGCTAGTTGTGTTTCGTAAGAACGATATTTTCTGAATCCGTGCTGACTATGCGTCAATAAATCGTTTTCTTTGAGGTACTTCATAATGTTCGAATACAGTATAGGTTCCAAAACCCTACTGCAAATCGAGTTTAGTGATATTGGCCTGTAATTCAACGGATTACTCCTACTTCCGCTTCTGGGTATTGGTGTGACTTTAGCAATTTTCCAGTCTTCAGGTACGGATCTTTCTGTGTGCGAGCGGTTGTATAAAGTTGCTAACTATGTGGCTATTGTATCAGCATACTCTAAGAGGAACCTTACTGGTATACAATCTGGACCGGAAGCCTTGCTTTTATTAAGTGATTTAAGCTGCTTTGCGACACCAAGGATATCTATTTCTATGTTTCTCGTCTTGGCAGTAGTTCTTAGTTGGAATTCAGGAATATTCACTTCGTTTTCTTTAGTGAAGGAGTTTCGGAAAATCGGGTTTAATAACTCTGCTTTAGTGGCACTGTCATCAGTGACTTCACCGTTTTTATCGCGCAGTGAAGGTATTGATTACGTCTTGCCTCTGGTGTGCTTTTTGTATGATCAGAATTTCTTTGGGTTTTCTGCCAGATTTCGAGACAGTTTTGTTGTGGAAATTATTGGGCTCGCACAGAAAAATTTAAGTGCTAGTTTTTCCAGCGCCGTTCGTGAGTGGAACGGTAGAGAGACAGCTTGAAGGTGGTTCATTGCCCCCTGTGCCAGGCACTTTATTGTGAGAGTAATCACGTAGACGTAGATGTAGTTGGTTCTTAAGGTGAAATGGACAACATTCTATTACTGCCTGGTTTGACATCTTACAACATTCGTTCAGATGTTACCAGATCTGACGTCAGAATATGTACCCCTTCCCGTCGATATTTTATTTGGATGGCTATTATCATGTGAGCAGTATAGCAAAACTTAAGGCAGGTCATAATTACTTACTTTACTTTCCCTTATCAGCAGTCTTCGGTTCTCAGATGTCACAAACTTCTATCCTGCCAGTCTTCTTCAGACAGACCTCTCCTTTCCGTGGCTCTGGCTATAGCTGCACTCCACGTTGCCCTTGGACTCCCTCGGCTCCTTCTCCACAGTAGAGACGAGTTGAGCAAACACTGCGGCTATCGTTGTTCCTTCATCCGTCTAAACATTTGTTCGAGCACCAGTACTGTCTGAGTCTGCCCCTTTCATCTCTATTTGTAAATATTCATTCCTCAGTCGATCCAAGTGGGTTAATCTCATGGTCCTCCTTAACCCGACCATTTCGACAGACTCAGTTTTGAAACTTCCAGGCAGATTAACACCGTGTGCCCGACCGAGACACAAGGTCGGGATCTTTGCCTTTCAAAGGGAAGTACTTTACCAACTGAACTACCCAAGCACGACTCGTGATCCGTCCTTACAGCTGTACTTCCGCCAGTGCTTCGTCTCTTACCTTCTAAACTTCACAGAAGTCCTGTGAAACTTGCAATATTAACACTCCTGGAGGAAGGTATATTGCGGAGACATGGCTTAGTCACAGCCTTGGGGATACTGCTACAATGAAACTTCCTGGAAGATTAATATCCATTCTTCCAGGAGTGCTAGTCTTTAAGTTTCGCATGAGAGCTTATGTGGAAGTTCGGAAGGTAGGAGACGAGGTATTGACGGAGTGAGCTGTGACGACGGATCGTAGGTCGTGCTTGAGTAGCTCAGTCGGTAGAGCATTTGCCATTGAAAAGCAAAGGGCCTGTGGTCGAGTCTTGGGCCAGTACACAGTTTTAATCTGCAAGATAAGTTTCACATCAGCGCACACTCCGCTGCGGAGTGAAAATTTGAAAATTCCATTCTAGCCTCAATTTTTTTCAGACATAGTCGGTCCCGAGTCGAGTCTGGTTAAGAAAGGAGGAGGAGGAGGGGGAGGGAGTACCATCTCGTTATCTCGTTAGAAATCCTTAGTTCATCTGCCCGGGGTGATGGTACATCCGAGTGGGGGGTGGGGGGGGGGGAGGCATTCCTACGGTACGCACCGACTTCGACGATAGTGAAGGCGGAGATGGAGGCCATTGGAACTCCGGAACTCTCGGATGAAGCAACCTTGCTCTTAGAGGCATTGTAGAAGCGATGTGAGTAGGGATCTCTCAGCTGCATTGAAGATAGTCCTTCAAGGGCAAGAAATGCCCGAAGTAAATGTCCCATGTTCTTGCAGTCTGTGTGCGGCTGGTCCCGGCGGAGATTCGGGTCCTCCCTCGGACATTGGTGTGTGTGGTTGTCCTTAGGATAATTTAGTTTAAGTAGTGTGTAAGCTTAGGGACTGATGATCTTAGCAGTTACGGGGGGTAGGACGTCAAACGGGCCGACTTCGAGAAGGAGATGCACCACAGGACATTTTAATTTGCACTGTCTATACTTTTACAAATAAATTCATAAAACTTTGTCAGCATGAGCAGGAAGGATTCAGGATTCACACTCATAGCAGAGGAAGTTCAAAACCACGACAAAATAATATTTTTTTAATGTGAAATTTCATCATTTTTTTCACTTACTGTTAGCTGCATTTGTTGCTATAGGTACACTTTTCTTCATAAGTAAGAGAGATTCTTCGATGAATTTTTCACGGCTTACAAAGCTTACTTACAGGTGTATGAAACTCTAGAATTTATTTAATTTATGAAAAAATGAATGAGCTGTTACGTTTTAAACTTCATGTTTAGAAAAAAAATCAAATTTTGCAGTTAATTATCTCAATTTTTACCACGGTTTTTAATAGATTTGGAAAATTCTAGAGTTTCATACCCCTGTAAGTATGGTTTGTATGCTGTGCAAAATTTTTCAAAGAATCTCTCTTACTTGTGAAGAAAAATGTACCTGTAACAACAAATGCAGCCAACGTAAGTGAATAAAAGTATATTGTGAAAGTATAGGCAGTAGAAAATAAAATGTCCTGTGGTGCATCTCCTGCTCCAAGTCGGCCCGTTTGACGTCCTACCCCCCCCCCCCCCCCACTTAAGAAAGTAGGAGGGGGGTGGGGAAGGAGTAACGTTAGAAAAACTTAGTTCATCTGGCCAAGATGATGGTACCTCGGGGGGGGGGGGGGGGGCTTCCTGCGGTACGGCCCAGACTTCGACGATATTACGGCGGAGATGGAGGCCACTGGAACTCCGGAACTCTCGGATGAAGCAACCTTGCTTTTAGGGGTATTATAGAAGCGATGTGAAGAGGGATCTCACAGCTGCCTTGAAGGTAGTCCCTCTAGGCAAAGAAAATATCCGAATGAAATGTCCCCTGGTCCTGCAGTTTGGGATTCTTTGGCAGGTCAGCATCTGTATCGGTAAAAGAGTTATTTCTGTGTATTTCAGGAAGTGAGAATTATAAAGGCTTGACAGAAGAGTGGCTAATGCTGATTCCTGTGTTAGCCTATATTTGATAGACAATGGCTCAGTAGCCCGTGTGGCAAAGTTTTTTCGTGTAGTCGTAACAGAGTGTCCCCGGGCTACGGAGGTGGTTTTGTTGTTCGTGGGCAGGCAGTCAAAACACGACGAAGAGTGCTGCAGAGTGACACTGTGTGCGCGCGGGGCGCCGCCATAACCCACCTCAACAGGCCGGCGCGGGCAGCGAGGCGCGACCGAGGCCGCCGCCGCCACCTGCTGTGACGGCCGGCGCGCCTCTGTCTGCGGCTACAGGCTGCCGCTGGGGGCACCGGAGGGGGCCGGCTGCCCCAGTCTGGCCGCCCGTCAGCTGACTGCGCCGCGTAGGCGCCCACCACCTGTCACCGTAAACTAGCGGCAAGAAAAACCGACACCAGTATTTTAGTTTCGCATCTACATCCACATTTATACTCCGCAAGCCACCCAACGGTGTGTGGCGGACGGCACTTTACGTGCCACTGTCATTACCTCCCTTTCCTGTTCCAGTCGCGCATGGTTCGCGGGAAGAACGACTGTCGGAAAGCCTCTGTGCGCGCTCGAGTCTCTCTAATTTTACGTTCGTGATCTCCTCGGGAGGTATAAGTAGGGGGAAGCAATATATTCGATACCTCATCCAGAAACGCACCCTCTCGAAACCTGGCGAGCAAGCTACACCTCGATGCAGAGCGCCTCTCTTGCAGAGTCTGCCACTTGAGTTTACTAAACATCTCCGTAACACTATCACGGTTACCAAATAACCCTGTGACGAAACGTGCCGCTCTTCTTTGTATCTTCTCTGTCTCCTCCGTCAACCCGATCTGGTACGGATCCCACACTGATGAGCAATACTCAAGTATAGGTCGAACGAGTGTTTTGTAAGCGACTTCCTTTGTTGATGGACTACATTTTCTAAGGACTCTCCCAATGAATCTCAACCTGGCACCCGCTTTACCAACAATTAATTTTATATGATCGTTCCACTTCAAATCGTTCCACAGGCACACTCCCAGATATTTTACAGACGTAACTGCTACCAGTGTTTGTTCCGCTATCATATTATCATACAATAAAGGATCCTTCTTACTATGTATTCGCAATACATTACATTTGGCTATGTTAAGGGTCAGTTGCCACTCCCTGCACCAAGTGCCTATCCGCTGCAGATCTTCCTGCATTTCGCTACAATTTTCTAATGTTGCAACTTCTCTGTATACTACAGCATCATCCGCGAAAAGCCACATAGAACTTCCGACACTATCTATTTCGGTATTTTGCGGTATTTGTCATGTTTTTGCTCATAACGTGGTAAAAAAAAACCGGTACATCAGTTTGCCGTAGCTGCAGAGATAAAACGTTTGGTTTTCAAATAAAACATTTTTTTAAAAATGAGTAATATCTACTTGTGTATGGCTACGAAGTCTTTCGCGACGTATTTCCTGAGTAAAAATTTCTCGGTGTACATGCCGCGTCAAATCAGGATAAATCTCCGAGCTTTCGACCACTACCTCCATGGTCGTCGTCAGGGCTAAAACTGACTGTCGTGAACTAGCGAGGTTCCCACTTTTATATGCAAAGGACGGCTTCTTATTGGCTGGAATACGTCAGCGATATGGCGCGTAGCGAAGTGGTGCCCTCTACTTCCATAGATGTAGTTGCTATCCCGCGTTGCTTGCAGCGCCATCCCTTAAATCAGGAGGGAAAGTGCGAGAAGTTTTTCTCAGCGATTTTTCTTTATCCAGTGCACTCTTCCAAGTGTTGCTAAGTGCATAGCCGTTGTCTCTATTAAAGTTATTATCGCTAAGCCTAATTTCGACTGCTTCCCGGATCACAGAGTCCCAGTAATTCGATGTGTGGGCTATTACTCTGGTTTCTTCAAATAAAATCTTATGCTTGTTAAGCAGGCTATGTTCAGCCACCGCTGATTTTTCCAAATACCTGTATTTCAGGTGACGTTGGTGCTCGATGCAGCGGTCGGCAACGGTTCTTACAGACTGGCCCACGTAATTCTTGCCGCATTCGCAAGGAATAGTATAAATTCCCGGCACTCTTAAGCCGAGACTATCTTTGACTGGTCTCAACATTTCCTTAATTTTCCTAGGTGGTCGGAAAACTGGTTTTATTCCTTGCCTCTTCAGGACTCTGGCTATCTTGCTCGTTGTAGCACCGCAAAAAGGAAGCCGCGCTAAGTGTTGGTCCTCTTCTTGTATGTGGCCGGCATCGTGTCTTACTTTCTTGGACAATACTGATTTAATTTCACCGGCAGAATAACCATTCCTCTTGAAAACAGTCGTCAAATGGTTGATCTCGGGACCGAGGTGGTCCTTGTCGGAAATAGTCCTGGCTCTGTGTACTAAAGTATTCAGCATAGCTCTCTTCTGAGACGGATGATGGAAGCTGTGGCTATGCAGATATAAGTCTGTATGGGTTGGCTTCCTGTACACAGAATGGCCCAGTCGTCCATCCGGCTTTCGCTCTACCAACACATCTAAAAAAGGTAACTTCCCTTCCTTCTCTACCTCCAATGTAAATTTTATGTTTGGATGTACACCATTCAGATGTTCGACGAACTGCTGCAGCGTGTCGCTGCCGTGTGGCCAGATTAAAAAAGTATCGTCGACGTATCTGTAGAAGCATGATGGGCGGAGGTGTGCACTGCTCAGGGCTCGTTCTTCAAAGTCCTCCATGAAAAAATTCGCTATTGCTGGTGACAGTGGCGAACCCATGGCTGTTCCATCCGTCATTTCATAATAATTTCCACTGTATAAAAAATAAGTGGTCGTCAAGGTATGCCGGAACAACTTCAAAATTTCTGAGGAGAAATGAGCAGACAACAATTGTAATGTGTCATCCACAGGTACTTTGGTGAACAGAGAAACCACGTCGAGGCTGACCATGATATCACTTGGGCCTATCTTCATCTGTTTTATGATATCAACAAACATTTTTGAATTTTTAATATGATGTGGGCAGTGACCAACTATAGGCGCCAACAGTTTAGTTAAGTGCTTTGCAAGCTTGTACGTAGGAGAGCCAATAGCGCTAACAATCGGTCTCAACGGGACGTTCTCCTTATGAACCTTTGGCAAACCGTACAGTCTTGGTGGCCTAGGTGCTCTCGGCCGTAAGTTCTTCACCAGTTCATCGGAGAGGCCAGAGTTTTTTAGTAGCTCCCGTGTCTTCCTGCTGAGCGCCGATGTGGGATCCCGTCTGAGAACCCGGTATGTGCTGTCCTCCAGTAATAATCCAACTTTCTTATGGTAATCTGTAGCATTGAGAATTACCGTGGCGTTCCCCTTGTCCGCAGGTAAAACAACTAGATCTTCATCCTTCTGCAACAATTTCAGTCCTTGTCTCTCCTCTCTGCTGATCTTTGACTTAGGCGGCTTGGATGTCGCTAAAATCCGGCTAGTAGCAAGCCTTACGTCATCCGCTGCTTCTTGAGGAAGATGACGAACTGCTTGTTCCACTCCACTAATGATCTCAACCACCGGTAACTTACGTGGAGCTGGGGCAAAGTTCAATCCTTTACTGAGAGCCGAGATGGTAGCTTCATCAAGTTCCTTGTCAGAGAAGTTGATAACAGTGCGGTGAATGCCGGAGATTTATCCTGATTTGACGCGGCATGTACACCGAGAAATTTTTACTCATCTACTTGTGTAATTTCCATTATTTTGAATTACAGAATTATTATAGATATTGGAAATATCGATCTGCATTACTTTAATAACAACGCCTACAGTCAGAAACTAGCAAAGAACACATGACATAAAAATCGGTATAGCACTGCAGAGACAACAATGCACCTGTTGCCGTCCGCTATGGCTTGTCAGACGGTACGACTGCACGTGCGATGTGCAAGACTTGCTCCCACCTGGTCTGTACGGTAGTTCCTCGTTGTTGCCCTCGGACGTTAGTTGTACTGCAGATTGGTAGCATCGCTACTTGGAAGTATTTTCAAAGTGCACCATTTGCTTTAAAACATTAAAAATGGAGGCACAACAAACTTGGAGCATCATACGCTTAAGAACCAAAGAAGTTGGTACACCTCCCTAATATCGTATAGGGCCCCAGCGGGCAGGCAGAAGTGTCGCAACACGACGTGGCATGGACTCGACTAACGTCTGAAGTAGTGCTGGAGGGAATTGACACTATGAATCCTGCATTTATAGGGTACGTTTTACCTTGAGGTCAAATATCATTCTGAGGTGCAACAGTAATTACTAATTTACTGTCAGCAATTCCATACTTAGGAAAAGATTTAGTTCAATGAATGTGAGGAGGATTTGCTGTTGATAACGCAACATTAAATCGATTCTTTACATTTCATTTTGTATTACCATTTATTATTGCAGATATGGCACCAATTCACCTATTGTTTCTTCGTCAAACAGGGTCTAATAACCCATTAGGGCCAAACGGAGATACCGAAAAAATCCCATTTCACCCATATTTTACTTTCAAGGGTTCTATCACATTTGTATTAATAACATCATTATTAATTATATTATGTTGAATTAACTCTTACCTCCTAGGACAACGAGATAATTTTGTACCTGCCAATCCATTAGTAACACCAGTTCACATTCAACCAGAACGATACTTCCTATTTGCATATGCAGTTCTACGATCAATTCCTAATAAGTTAGCCGTAAGAGTACTAGGGGGTGGAGATCTCTTCTGAACAGAACGCTGCAAGGAGGCCCAGATCTACTCAATAATGTTCATCTGTGGGAGTTTGGTGGCCAGCGAAAGTGTTTAAACTCAGAAGAGTGTTCCTGGAGCCAATCTTTAGCAACTCCGGAAGTGTGGGATGTCGTATTGTCCTTCTGGAATTGGCCAAGTCTGTCGGAACGCACACTGGACATGAATGGACGCAGGTGGTCAAGGATGCTGTCACCTGTCAGAGTCGCATCTAGACGTAGCAGGGGTCCCATATCACTCCAACTGCACACGCCCCATACCGTTACAGATCCTCCACCTGGTATAACAGTCCCCTGCTAACATGCGGGGTCCATGGTTTCATGACGTTGTCTCCATACCCGTACACGCCAACCGCTCTATACCATTCGAAACGAGACTCGCCCGAGCAGGCGAAAAGTTTCCAGTTATCAATAGTCCAATGTCAGTGTTGACGGGCCCAGGCAAGGCGTAAAGCTTTTTGTCGTGCAGTCATCAAGGGTATACGAGTGGGCCTTTGGCTCCGAAAGCCCATATCGATGATGTTTCGTTGAACGGTTCGCACGCTGACACTTGTTGACGGCCCAGCATTGAAATCTGCAGCAATCTGCAGAAGGGTTGCACTTCTACCACGTTGACTGATTCACTTCAGTCGTTGTTGGTCCCGTTCTTGTAGGATCTTTTTCTGCCACAGCGATGTCAGAGATTTGATGTTTTACTGGATGCCTCATATTCACGGAACACTCGTGAAATGGTCGTAAGGGAAAATCCCCACGCCATCGCTACCTAGGAGATGCTGTGTCCCATCGATTGTGCGCCGACTACAACACCACGTTCAAACTCCCTTGATCTTGATAACCTGCCTTTGTAGCAGCAGTAACCGATCTAACAACTGCTCCAGACACTTATCTTACGTAAGCTTTGCCGGCCGCAGCGTCTATTCTGCCTGTTTACGTATCTCTGTATTTGAATACGCATGCCTATATCCCTTTCTCTGGCGCTTCAGTCTGTAAGGAGAGAGCATTCACGGTGTTACTTGTAAGAGAAGTTAAATTTGATTGCTATAACTCTAGTTTCAATGGCGTGGTATAAACTCGGGTAATAAACGATCCTTTGACTTTTTGCTTGCTTCGTGGTGAAAAATTGATGACATCGAAAAGCGATGATGCAGGGGAGTCAACAATTTGTGACCTTTTGCTCCCGGTGTCGATGCACCGCCCACCACCTTCACTTTCGCACTCTTTGCTGTGACAGTGAGACCGATTTCTGTCGCAGCCGCTACGCCATATGGATCGTGATCCCCTACTCTTTCACCTTCATTAGAACTTTTCTATTTCTGTTCGAAGTCTATATATTTTACGAGACGTACTAGCAAAGGAAAACTTGTTATTCCAGTAACCGTTTGTTTTGGACGGTATTAATAGGCACAGGAATGGCATTTATCTTTGGAAAAACCAGTTTTCTGTTATACCGGTTTTTTCAGTTTAACATGACCGTTTAAATCGCTGAATTTAACTGGTCTCTGAAGTAACTAATTTTCGATTTCTGATAGCTATTATTTCCATCAATAACCGTAGACCTCGAACAAAGACTGAAAAGTTCAAAGATTCCCTCAGACCTTTGTACTATACGTTCAAAGATACATAGAAGCAAAATATCGAATAAAAAAGATAAATAAAAGCAAAAACAGTCTGTCCACGGTTTGCTCCGTTTCTTGGAAAGTGATGGGTGAAATCCCTAAACACAGGATGGGGAAGGACAAGGAAAGCAAGGAACGGTGAACGCAGTATAGCAGGGTCATTTGAATGGTTACATTTTTTAACCACCACATAACAGCATGAACAAATAAATGCAATAATCACAAGTAATTATGAAGACATGGTAACGCCAATTAGTTGCTTATAACAATAATCGGCTTTAACAAATATTTTAACTTAATACACCAAAAGGCAGTGCCAAAATAAATATAAAACGCTAAATTAAAAAAAAACCTTGTTTCCTTATAAAACAAAAGCTCCTCAAAGGGTAACAGCAAAGAAATCTTTAGGACGGTTTAAGAAAAATGTCACTTCAGGCCTTCAAAGGATTTTCGGCAAACTAATTGAATTTTTTTAAATCATACGGGCCCCTAATGCAGAAGAGGGGAAACACACAGCTAAAATCGGCATAAAATCTACTGAAAATTTTATCACGTAGCAAAACAGCAAAATAAATTAAGGTTGTGCACATGGAGGCAATTACAATCCAAATATTCGCTTAACATAATAATCAAGACAGTACCTCGTGCTTAAGTAAGTTTAGGGATAAAACGTACGTACCTGAAATGGATAACGTGGGCAATACAAGCATATTCCAAAGAAGGTGTACAATTTTAAGGAAAATTTTAAATAAGGTTTCATAGATCAGAACATTAAGGAATGTAGGCACTATTTAAATTAAAATTAAGAGTAGGAAGTGCGAACCAGCGCGGACGCATGTCAGAGGCAGTCAATAAACACCCAGCTGGTGCGTAACAGCAACAAGATCCTGCGGCCATCGGCCGCTGAAAAACGGGCCCCGAAGCTCAGAAGACAAAGTAGAACTGTTAACAAACACCACTTACGTGAAACATAGGCCAAATAAACAAGTTAAGCAAATATTAATGGCCACATTCTCGAGAAATGGTCAGCCTAAGGCCACTTAATATGATGATTAACGTCAAAATTTTGTCTTTAACCAAATTTACAAAATATCAGGAATGCATGGTAGTGACGAAGGAAATGTCTGTTAAACCATTTACCTGCATAAAATTTGATGCAGGAAAACTTAAATGCCCAGAGAATAAGATCTGACAGTAATTTAGCCAAATCACACGTCAAGGAACTTGCGTGAACGAAACAGTTGTGTAAGGAAATGACAAGCTTACATTTGCGACGGTACTCAATTATTAAGTCTTACAAGAAATGCTTCCTTCAATAGTGTTTAGGCATGGAAATCTACAACACAGTCTTAATACGTGTATTAAACACAGGAAATCCCTCTTAAAACAAGCAAAATATAAAATATAAGATTAAATGCAAAATCCTTAAAAACTCGTAAGACTAAAATTTTAACTGCAAAACGTTTGCCACAGCTTATTGCCAAAACACTTTCCCAGAATTTTACGGCACAACAAAGTCGACAGTTGTATGAATGGGATAATCTGACATTGAGGTTAACTACTGCATTTAGTTCTTCACAGTGCATATAGCCAACACAAGCTCTCACTGGTACACAGAGATTCTCAATACATGTGCACAATTACATATAGAGCCAAATATTCGACTCGTCAGAAATATACACTACTGGCCATTAAAATTGGTACACCAAGAAGAAATGCAGATGATAAACGGGTGTTCATTGTACAAATATATTATACTAGAACTGACGCAATTTGGGTGCACAGATACTGAGAAATCAGTACCCAGAACAACCACCTCTAGCCTTAATAACGGCCTTGATACACCTGAGCATTGAGTCAAACAGACCTTGGATGGTGTGTACAGGTACAGCTGCCCATACAGGTTCAACACGATACCACAGTTCATCAAGAGTAGTGACTGGCGTATTGTGGCGAGCCAGTTGCTCGGCCGCCATTGACCAGACGTTTTCAATTGGTGAGAGATCTGGAGAATATGCTGGCCAGGGCAGCAGTCGAACATTTTCTGTATCCTGAAAGGCCCGTACAGGACCTGCAACATGCGGTCGTGCATTATTCTGCTGAAATGTAGGGTTTCGCAGGGATCGAATGAAGGGTAGAGCCACGGGTCGTAACACATCTGAAATGTAACGGCCACTGTTCAAAGTGCCGTCATTGCGAACAAGAGGTGACCGAGACGTGTAACCAATGGCACCCCATACCATCACGCCGGGTGATACGCCAGTATGGCGATGACGAATACACGCTTCCATTGTGTGTTCACCACGATGTCGCCAAACACGGATGCGACCATCATGATGCTGTAAACAGAACCTGGATTCATCCGAAAAAAATGCCTTTTTGCCATTCGTGAACCCCGGTTCGTCGTTGAGTACACCAACGCAGGCACTCCTGTCTGTAATGCAGCGTCAAGGGTAACCGCAGCCATGGTCTTCGAGCTGGTACTCCATGCTGCTGCAAACGTCGTCGAACTGTTGGTGCAGATGGTTGTTGTCTTGCAAACGTCCCCATCTGTTGACTCAGGGATCGAGACGTGGCTGCACGATCCGTTACAGCCATGCGGATAAGATGCCTGTCATCTCGACTGCTTGTGATACGAGGCCGTTGAGACCCAGCACGGCGTTCCGTATTACCCTCCTGAACCCACCGATTCCATATTCTGCTAACAGTCATTGGATCTCGACCAACGCGAGCATTAATGTCGCGATACGATAAACCTCAATCGCGATAGGCTACAATCCGACCTTTATCAAAGTCAGAAACGTGATGGTACATATTTCTCCTCCTTACACGAGGCATCACAACAACGTTTCACCAGGCAACGCCGGTCAACTGCTGTATGTGTATGAGAAATCGGTTGGAAACTTTCCTCATGTCAGCACGTTGTAGGCGTCGCCACCGGCTCTGAAAAGTTAATCATTTGCATATCACAGCATCTTCTTCCTGTCGGTTAACTTTCGCATCTGTAGCACGTCATCGTCGAGGTGTAGCAATTTTAATGGCCAGTAGTGTAAATATTGTGAAGCAACAGAGCTTTTGCTCGGATAATTACGCTCAATCAAATATTTCAAAAATCACCAAGCGCAGGCAAAGGAGGTGGGTGTATAGTAGTATGAGAAATACTGCCTCTAAATGCACGATCTGGCAGATATTTGATAATCCTGGGGATATCAAGTGCGGCTCGCAGCGCCCCCCTACCGCACAGCATTGGATATTAATGCCTGACAAAACAGAGGGCGTAGACAAACGGCCGCCATGCTCAGCTCAGTATCTGGACTCCGACTTCACCAGTGTCATCGAATCTTAACACAAACAGAGCTAATGGCCGACGGACCCACTATGCCCAGAACTCATCCCGTGATTCCCTCCAGTTCGCTGTCACTCCCTGCCTCACTCTTAGTGCCCCACCAACGCTACTCAAGGCTTGCTTTGGGTCTCGCTCTTCCAGAGATAATCAGCAACAAGCTACAATCGATTCGCGCTGCCAGTAGTAGCGCCAGTGAATAATGCCCGATCACAAGGCACGCGAAATCGATTGCGAACCCCCCACGGCTCAGTGAGGAGTTGAATAATACAAAAAATTTGTTGGTAATCCAAGATAAGACCAGTCTTTGGGAATTATTAATAGTCAGTGCTAAAGGCTGAAAAGTGGAATTGGAAGACTCTATTTTTTGTGTTGAGTTGTTTGTTTCCAAGTACTACAAGAAGAAGAAGGCACATTATGTGGACACAGGCAGCACGCCAGCTACTTTCTATTATTTCGATAGTAATAATGAGTTGTTAGGTTTCTAATTTGTTACTGTCGTCATAACTTACTTCTTCCTTTTTTATTCCTTAGAAATGATAAATACAGCTTTTGTGTAAAATTTGTAACGATCTTTTTCTTTAATTATTGAGAATGAAGAACTCGTTTTTTAGTCCAAACACACTTTTACTTTTTAGCGGGAATTTGAATCTGATTGTCCTTTTTTGACAAACCAAAAATGAACTTTCATAAAATTCAAATGAACAACTTAGATAGTAGAAAAAATTTACTAGGAAAAATTACTTGACAATAGTTACACCTTCAGTAGTGAATTAATACATAGGCCAATATTTATTGTCCAGTTTGCTCATAAATATTCGTTCAATGATATTTTGATCTGTAAGTTTACTCCTTTCATTAAAACCATTCAAAGACGACACGAATCTTTCAGAAGCCAGAGAACTTTCCACCACACTAGTTTCTAAAGAAGTTTCATTTAAAAACTAATAATTCTAGCATCACTGCTATGGTAAATTGATACCATATATCGGTTTTATACCCGTTTATCAATAAAAAAATAAAAATACCCGTTGTAACTGAGACAAAACAAATGCCGAAAAATACCGGGTATTCAGAACTAAAAAACCGTTAACAGTTTTAATAGATCAGTTTTTCCCATTCCAATCGTAAACTAACCGACCGTCTGTAGTTACGCTGATTAGCAGCTGAAATGGTGTGAAAAAAGTAACTGGAAAAAGAATTTCATCATTCTTGTAGGTATGATCCGTCTGTGAAACTAAATGAACGGCTGTTTGTTTTGTATCATACGTCCCTCAGTTCTTTTTACGCTTCTTGACAACTACCAGGGAACAGAAACATTGCCGGCCGGGGTGGCCGTACTGTCCTAGTCCCTACAGTCTGGAACCGCGTGACCGCTACGGTCGCAGGTTCGAATCCTGCCTCGGGCATGGGTGTATGTGATGTCCTTAGGTTAGTTAGGCTTAAGTAGTTCTAAGTTCTAGGGGACTGATGACCTCAGAAGTTAAGTCCCAAAGCGCTCAGAGTCATTTTTGAACAGAAACATTGTAGGACAAAAATAACCGCAGGCAATGATGGCCGACATGAAACACTGTAGAGGTGGAATGGTATATGTATCACGAAAAATGGCACGTATTTCACCAAATGGGAAAGCAGGATAACAGAAATAAAACAACGTTCATGTTTGACACGGGTCAGACTTCCAACATAAAGGGCGATACTCTCAGTAATGACTATGCCCTACTCGGGCACTACTCCGCATTTTGCACCTGTTATTCATGCTGGTTACCAAACTGTTAAGGAGTCATTGGGGGATACCGTCCCACTCTTCTGTCAAGGCGGTTTTCGTTCTTGCACGTCTGAGGAGGGACTGATCGTTGATTGACACGTCTGTCAAGAGCGTCCCAGGCATGCTGTGTAGGGCTTAGATCCGGGGAGTACACAGACCATTCCTTACGTTCAGTATCTTCACTTTCCGGTGCGCACGACACCTCACCAGTCCTGTGTGGGCGGGTATTGTCGTCCGTAAAGAGACGGACACGAGATATCTCTTATCTGCCTAGACGTGAGATATCTATTTTCGCTAAAGGACTACGTGTCAATCCACTTGCGGTGTGGTTGTCCGTGTACAACCACCGGCGTGCTTTCGCGTAGCATTTCCACCTTCAGCGGCCTTTTCTAATCGCGAGATGATACTTTTGCTCACATCCGTAATGTGGCCACAGTAGTGACACTTCCAGCGGCTTGGAGCCGTCCAACTGGTCGTCCACGATCGTAAGCACTGAAATGATGTCTTGCAGACATTTTACCCTACCACTCAATGTCGCACTAATCGCTTCCACAACAACCTTTGTCAAACACCTACTGCGTGAATAGTGGAATGTACACGGAGTACGTTAAATGTATTGGCAATTACGAATATGGACAACCATCAGCTGTAGAATGGAATGACGACAGTGACAATTTGTGCTGGACCGGGGCTCGAACCCTGCTTTCCCGCTTACCGCGAGTGGTCGCCTTACCATTCGGCTATCTGCGCACGACTCACGGCCAGACTGAATCTTCCGTACGTCGTCAACTATGCGTTTACAACCTGTACTCCTACATCCATTACGTATACTCCCGTACAGGTGAGACATTTTCCTTCAAAGTTGCTTGCCCGGTGTCGGCGGATAAATACGATATTGCAGTGCCTGTGTTATTCTGAATTACAATGCAAAAAAAGGAACTTTGCACCGTAATTCAGAATAACACAGGCACTGCAATATCGTATGTGCACGGAGTGTTGGTGCACAGACTTCTCTGCATAACTTACATGTCGCTCTCTCCAAATTACCTTCTACAGTAATTGGTCGGGTGTTCCGTAGCAGTTGGCAGTTGTTCCCCAACAAGTGTCAGTTGTTGCTTAGCAGTTGTGAAGCTGTGTACCTGTGAAACATCTCCTTTTGGCTGAAATGAAAGAGACAATATCATACAGAGGCAGCACCTCGTTCAGACTGACGCAAAATCGAACAAACGTAAGCCGTGTTTTGTGAAAACAAGAGAAAAAATGGTTCAAATGGCTCTGAGCACTACGGGACTTAACATCTGTGGTCATCAGTCCCCTAGAACTTAGAACTACTTAAACCTAACTAACCTAAGGACATCAGACACATCCACGCCCGAGGCAGGATTCGAACCTGCGACCGTAGCAGTCGCGCGGTTCCGGACTGAGCGCCTAGAACCGCTAGACCACCGCGGCCGGCTGAAAACAAGAGAAACAGGCGTGGTATTTTATAATGCTTAAGGAAGTTACGAAATAACTTTCAACTGTCAGCGCTTAGCAATTATAGCCAGAAACAATATTACCCAACAGTACAGGGTGCGGTGCTAAAAATGAAACTTTTCTTAAAAGCAAATTTATCAAAACAAAATACAAATGAAAATGAAAATCCTTCTACATATAAGTAGTGGTATCTTTAGAGAGTAACATTACTCGATGTAACCCCCCATCCCCCCTTCAGCCGCAATGACCGCCTCCAGTCTTGTTCTGAAGCGATGGCACGCACACTTTAAAACAGCACTGTCCGTATTCGCGAATGCTGCTTCGATGGCGGTGCGTAGAGACGTGACATTAGGCTGCCTCATCTTACTGGTAACTCTTTCAGCTACGCTCGAAACGTAACTGTCGAGGTCGTTCAAGTCCGGGCTATTTGGGGTCCAGAACTCCTTTGACCAGACCATGTCAACGTTATATGAGAGCGAGTTTTGGACTAAATGGCTCGTATGAGGTCCTCCTCCGCCGTCCGACGTATTGTTCGCTTGCTGACATTTATCACTGACGCCAGTTTCATCAGCGATTGGCCCGGGCCCTCCGAAATCAGAGCGTGAGCCTTTTCGATAACTGCCGCAGTTCGTGAGAGGCGTTTCCTCGAATGGGGTTTCCTCACCGGGTTAAGGGACCTATCCCCGAATCCTCCAAACATACTTGGTCACAATATCATAAGCAGTTGATCTCGGGTACCCGGGCCTTTAATAAACGCAGAAGTCGAAAAAAGACTGAAAAATTCTGTGTCTCAGTTTCAAGGTACATACAGAGCGGCACTCAAAAAAGTAGACACACTTTGATGGTGAACATCTTTGGAACAAAACGAAATATCGCTGCAATTTTGCGCGGTAACGTAGTCCATTGTTCTCTCAACATATCTTGGCTTGCGTATTCCTGCATATGACTGTGCAGCAACGAATGACGAACGACGACAATGTCGAAATGAATAGGAACTCACCCGGCCGGTGTGGCTGAGCGGTTCTAGACGCTTCAGTCTGGAACCGCGTGACCACTACGGTCGCAGGTTCGAATCCTGCCTCGGGCATGGATGTGTGTGATGTCCTTAGGTTAGTTAGGTTTAAGTAGTTCTAAGTTCTATGGGACTGATGACCACATACGTTAAGTCCCTTAGTGCTCAGAGCCATTCGGGTACCCGAAGAGCCGAACTGTTTCAGTGGGTGAAAGCGCAGCGCGAAGATTTTCGATAATCGCGGCTCTTCGGTTGTACTCCGCACTTATCCGTAACATCTCGGCCATTTTGAGGTTATAACTGTTTACTAGATGCCTCTGGCTTTCAAGAACACCAATCGCGACCTCCAACGGAACTGCGATATGGCAGGAAATTGAATTTTGTCCGGATTAAAGCGCCGCACCCCGTATAGCGCACTGACATTTTATATACACAGTCTTTAGTTTTCATATAAATATAGGGGTTCCCTTTCAAACATCCCACATTTCGAAGACCTAGAAAAAAAAACTATAGTGGAAGCAGCTGTGTGATTTGCAGAAACAAAATCGCAGATTACTGGGCAAAGAAATCATCATAAGTTGTATGAATGTGATTAAACTGATGTGGAAACAATTAAGCAACGGTATCATAAGCTTCTGCCAACTGGAAACTTTGTGAAACATTCTGACGATGCACGTCGCAGTGTTTTGGAGGAGGCAGTGAAGGACGTAAGAGAAGCGTTTCTCAGAAGCCGACGTAAGTCAATTCGGCAGGCATCTAGGCAACTTAATGTATCCGGAGCAACACTGCATCCTGCAGTACACAAACGTCTTCGTTTGTATCACTGCAAGGCGTAAATTCAGCACCATCTTATACGTAACGACAAACCACCATGACAACAATTTCCTGCGGATATAGTGCAGCGTGTTGACATGAATTCCAGCTGACTGAAAGGATGTTTATTCCCAGATGAGACAAGCTTCCATGCATCACGGGCGGTTAATAGGCAAACTGTTCGGATTTGAAACTCTGAAAATCCGTAAGCTGTCGCTGAACGTGTTTGTGATAGTCCTAAAGTGGAAGTCTGCTGTGGGCTAATGCACGAGAGGATTGTTCTTCTTTGCAGAAAACACAGTGAATGGGCCAGTGTATCTGGACATGTTGGGGCAATTCGCACACCGTCAGATACAAGACTAGCAACGCCTCAGCATCTTTCAATAAGATACAGCTCCACGCTTTGGTCAACGGCTGTTCGCAAGTTAGTGGACACGAAATTTCCGTATCGCTCGACTGGACGTGGGGGACCAATTGCCTGGCCATCACGTTCCCCCGACATTAACCTGCTTGCTCTCTTCTTATGGGGAATCGTGAAGGACCGCATGTATGTGACCAAAGTGGAGGACGTTGTTGTGTTAAAATTTCGTATCAGTGATGCGATTGCGACAGTATTAGAGGATGTGTTACGAAGAACATAGCAAGAAACTAAAAACAGACTCGACATTCTTCCTGCTACAGATGGTTCACATATAAGTGTACTGAGGATTATTAAATAAATTCTTCGGGATCGACTAGTATATGGTGCAATTTCATTATCAAATCTGCTTTACTATATTTTTCCCTTGGATCTTTGAAATATGGGAGATTTTAAAGGTACACCCCAGACAGACAGTAGCGGACCATTTGCAAGACACGGTCTGCAAAATTAATTATTGGCTAATATCGAGAGTAACAAGTAAATAAATGAAATGAGCGGATTCAGCTGTTTATGCTTTGATCCTTTCCGTGAGCGTGATCAGCACTCAGCCCAAAGATGTGGCAGACATTAACAAACATTTATGAAAACAGTGATATTTACTTATAAGATGCAATTGATGTTGACAATGTTTTCGATTGTGTTTATTATCATTGCCAACATTGGATACGAGCGATCTGTTGTAATTTGTTATATATTTAGGTTTAAAAATCCTCGAAATGAAGTACGAAAATCAATTTTATTGTAATTACTAGTTTCAGCTACACACGAACTATCTTCTGATCATAAAAACAGTCTTGATTAGTGTAATTGTCATGACGGCGTAACACATCGTCATAAAATTTTACAATGGCAAAATTCATACAGAATAATAGGAGGAATAATTTGACATATCGTTCATATACAATCAGTTAGTACGAAGGTCATGAAACTAAGGCATTAAATCGTTGAAGCTTAGTAATTGACACACTTAATCAATATTTGTGTTGTCTCTTAGCAGAGATCACCGTAAGTACGTTATCACAACGTAGTATATGCAGATGGTATTGCAGTTGGCAACCAGTACAGCGAACAAGTAATGTAACATTTCTAATACACATCTTGTAAACGTTTGTGTTTAGTACTACGGTGAAATACTAATTAAATGTGTCAGATACTAAACTTTGACGATGTACTGGCTTACTTTAATAACCTTCTTTCGATATGATTGCAGATGAACGATATGTCAAATCCTTTCACCTATACGTTCAGTATGAACGTTGTGACTCAAAAATTTTATGACGATGTGTTGAGCCATTGTGGCGATTACTCTAAACACACTGTTTTCATGATCGGAAGATGACTCGCGTGTACTGAAACTAGTAATCATAATAACATTTTTTTACGATCTTGACTTAATTTTTAATCCTTAATATATATATAAAAATATTTTCCATGTATTGACACTGGGCGGAGTTTCCTGTAAACAACTTTCGTCTGACTCTCTCTATGTACCTGCCCTTTCGATAAATAAATTTTTTGCACGAGACTTGAAAAACCGAAAATAGTAGACACAACATAGTCATACAGTATCCTCTTGCCATTTACTTCATGTATAAACTTGGCTTCAAAATTCGAAGAACAAATGCCAGTGTTTTTTGTCGGAAACCAATTTTCGCTTCTCATCACAGTAACCCATTTCTTCGTCAGCAGCTTGTTTTTCAGTGAAAAACTAGGGCAAAATAATAAGTTCACTTGTTCACGTAAAGTTTACACAGTTGAGAGGTCTTTCTGTGCTGATGTATAAGACAAATGTATAAAACTGCTAACAGGTAATATTTTTGAACAGTACTCACCTAAAATAAGATACATTGTTAATTTTAATGCAGGGTGAATCAAAAAGAATACCACAACTTTAAAAATGTGTATTTAATGAAAGAAACATAATATAACCTTCTGTTATACATCATTACAAAGAGTATTTAAAAAGGTTTTTTTTTTCACTCAAAAACAAGTTCAGAGATGTTCAATATGGCCCCCTCCAGACACACGAGCAATATCAACCCGATACTCCAACTCGTTCCACACTCTCTGTAGCATATCAGGCGTAACAGTTTGGATAGCTGCTGTTATTTCTCGTTTCAAATCATCAACGGTGGCTTGGAGAGGTGGCCGAAACACCATATCCTTAACATACCCCCATAAGAAAAAATCGCAGGGGGTAAGATCAGGGCTTCTTGGAGGCCAGTGATGAAGTGCTCTGTCACGGGCTGCCTGGCGGCCGATCCATCGCCTCGGGTAGTTGACGTTCAGGTAGTTACGGACAGATAAGTGCCAATGTGGTGGCGCTCCATCCTGCTGAAATATGAATTGTTGTACTTCTTGTTCGAGCTGAGGGAACAGCCAATTCTCTAACATCTCCAGATACTGTAGTCCAGTTACAGTAGCACCTTTATTGGCTGAAATGGCGAACAAATGTACAACTAAATGAAACTTTATAGCTCCCTTAATTCGCCGACAGATAGTGCTTAGCTCTGCCTTTTGTCGTTGCAGAGTTTTAAATTCCTAAAGTTGTGGTATTCTTTTTGAATCACCCTGTATTTCCGTGCGTGCAGTTATACGCTGCGCAAACAGTACGGATGCTTTTGAAAAGAAATTCGGCAGTTGCTCACTACATAAGTTCGCACACGTACGAGTACTCTCTCTTTCAAATCAGTCACAGTATACCTTCACGAGATATGCCGGGTAATAGTACAGCGTGATACCACAGGGAGCGCTACATAACGTGTCATGGCCTCTCTAGGTATACCGGTATTCTCTCTCTCTGGCTGTAAGACATGCTTGTTTTATGTATACAATAACTGCGTTATATAATGATTCCAGGTAAGTTACTACATTACAGCTTTATGTTATTCTCTTACTGCTAACAAGTTATTAGAGCGCAGGTTTCGTAAGGTTAAATTACGGTTTCATCTACATCTGCATGGATACTCTGCAAATCACATTTAAGTGCCTGGCAGAGCGTTCATCGAACCACCTTCACAATTATCTATTATACCAATCCCGTATAGCGCACGGAAAGAACGAGCACCTATATCTTTCCGTACGAGCTCTGATTTCCCTTATTTCATCAAGGTGATCATTTCTTTCTATGTAGGTCGGTGTCAACAAAATATTTTCGCATTCGGAGGAGAAAGTTGTTGTTTGGAATTTCGTGAGAAGATTGCTCCGCAACGAAAAACGCCTTTCTTTTAATGATGTCCAGTCCAAATCCTATATCATTTAAGTGACACTCTCTCCCCTATTACGTCATAATACAAAACGTGCTGCCCTTCTTTGAACTTTTTCGATGGACTCCGTCAGTCCTATCTGGTAAGGATCCCACACCGCTCAGCAGTATTCTAACAGAGGACGAACAATTGTAGTGTATGCAGTCTCCTAAGTAGATCTGTCACATTTTCTAAGTATCCTGCTAATAAAACGCAGTCTCTGGCTAGCGTTTCCCACAACATTTTCCATGTGTTCCTTCCAACTTAAGTTGTTCGTAATTGTAATTCCTAGGTATTTAGATTTGACTGATTTATCGTGTAACCGAAGTTTAACGGGTTCCTTTTAGCACTCATGTGGATGATCTCACACTTTTCGTTATTTAGGGTCAGTTGCCAATTTTCGCACCATAGAGATATCTTTTCTAAATCTTTTTGCAATTTGTTTAGATCTTCTGATGTCTTGACTAGTCTATAAACGACAGCGTCATGTGAAAACAACCTAAGACGGCTGCTCAGATTATCTCCCAAATCTGTTGTATAGTTAAGAAACAGCAAAGGGCCTATAACACCACCTTGGGGAATGGTAGAAATCACTTATGTTTTACTCGATAACTTCCCGTCAGTTACTACGAACTGTGACCCTCTGACAGGAAATCACGAATCCAGTCACATAACTGAGACGATATTCCATAAGCACGCAATTTCACTACAAGGCGCTTGGGGTGGTACTGTGTCAACAGCCTTCCGGTTCAAATGGCTCTGAGCACTATGGGACTTAACATCTGTGGTCATCAGTCCCCTAGAACTTAGATCTACTTAAACCTAACTAACCTAAGCACATCACACACATCCATGCCCGAGGCAGAATTCGAACCTGCGACCGTACAGCCTTCCGGAAATCCAGAAATACGGAACTGTTTGAAATCCCTTGTCATTAGCACCCAATACTTCGTGCGAGTAAAGAGCTAGTTCTGTTTCACAAGAACGATGTTTTCTAAATCCGTGTTGACTGTGTGTCAGTAGACCGTTTTATTCGAGGTAATTCATAATTCTAACACAATATATGTTCCAAAACCTTGCAGCATATCGACGTTAATGATATGGGCCTGTAATTTAGTGGATTACTCCTACTATCTTTCTTGAATAAAGGTGTGACCTGTGTAACTTTCCACTCTTTGGGTACGGTTGTATATGATTGGTTCTGCTTACGATTCCATGTTCGTATTATTTCACATGTGTCATCCTGGAATTGTACGTAGCACCCTACGGACGACATGATGCTCAATTTTCGTCGTTTTCAGCTACATTTCAAGTGAACATTTTACTTCCGCTGTGTATTGGCTGAGTGTGTTTACTGTGTTGCCAAATGTCGCTCTGTGTTTTTCGTTCGCCTTTTGTATGTGGTGTGGTTTGAAAAATCAAGAATCCTGGTTATAGAAGTGTTATCCAGCGGCAAACCACTTCTCTGTCTCGTTTTTTCTGAGTGGATGTTGTAGTTTCCTTTGACTAAGTCCATATTTTTAACAACAAATCTCATGGGTGAAGTATGACTGAATCAAAATTCCGATTCAGCTGAAGAACAGAGTGCAGGAAGTTCGTGAAATGACAATTCATGTCATTCTGACTGTCCCTTTCTGAGTTAAGAATGTTGTTTGAGAATGAACAGAGTTAACTCACAATATCATTCCATAGGGTATAACAGACTTACAGTGTGGAAAGTAGGCAAGTTTTTGTTCGTTTCAGTGCCAGGCATACTGGAGATTATTTTTTTGATGAAGATAACAGCATTTAGTTTCCCTCCAAAATTTTGAATGAGAACGTTTCATATCTCTGCAGTGCTAAGAATGTCAAATATTTTACTGTAGTAATAATTTGACCACTTTATGACAATATAATTTGTCTTCCGCAAGAGTTCCGTGTCAAAAACTGTACTGACCGTATTTTAGGTACATAAGTCACGAGCTAGTGTTATTCACCACTGTATTAAATAAATATCGTAAATTACTTTCTACTTCTTCCATAATAACACAGGCAGAATAATATAGTACATGCGATGTTTGGTGGCTGATCATTAAAATACACTACCTACCAAAAAATTGACTACTTAAATTACGTTGAAACACACAAATAATGATCAGAGTTCATTTTTCCTGTCCGTATCTTTTAAGAAGTCTGCACTAAAATCTCCACTAACTATTGTTTCTTTTTATCATGACAGTAGGTTATGCATCTAGATTTCTCATAAATAACGGGAAGTTTCCTAGAGGGAAATTTCCAGAGAAGTGGTCAGTAGCAACAACTCAAAAAGCACATGCTTCTAGGTTCCGATCTGTACAAAAGCTGTTTGTATCAATACTTTTTTTAACTTTATGTCCAGATTTTACATATGTTGCAACTTCACCTGTTTCCGTTTTAACTCTACACGAAAATAATGTTAGTCTACAATCCCTGATCTGCAACTTTTTCCATCCCTAAGTTAAATTTATTTATTTTTTATTTATTTATTTATTGTTCCGTGGGACCACATTTAGGAGAAGTCTCCATGGTCATGGAACGAGTCAATACATGAAATTAGAACACGATTGTAGAAACAGATAAAATGAAATATAAGAAACATATTCAGGCGACAAGTCGTTAGTTTAAATAAAGAAAATCGAGAATGTAACACTGAAATTTGCTTAATTTTTTAGCTCTTCCAGGAGCTCCTCGACAGAATAGAAGGAGTGAGCCATGAGGAAACTCTTCAGTTTAGACTTAAAAGTGTTTGGGCTACTGCTAAGATTTTTGAGTTCTTGTGGTAGCTTATTGAAAATGGATGCAGCAGAATACTGCACTCCTTTCTGCACAAGAGTCAAGAAAGTACATTCCACATGCAGATCTGATTTCTGCCTAGTATTAACTGAGTGAAAGCTGCTAACTCTTGGGAATAAGCTAATATTGCTAACAACAAACGACATTAAAGAAAATACATACTGTGAGGGCAATGTCAAAATTCCCAGACCATTGAATAGGGGTCGACAAGAGGTTTTCGAACTTACACCATACATAGCTCGAACAGCCCGTTTTTGAGCCAAAAATACCCTTTTTGAATCAGAAGAATTACCCCAAAAAATAATACCATATGACATAAGCGTATGAAAATATGCGAAGTATACTACTTTTCGTGTTGAAATGTCACTTATTTCAGATACTGTTCTAATGGTAAATAAAGCGGCATTTAGTTTCTGAACAAGATCCTGAACATGGGCTTTCCACAACAGCTTACTATCTATCCGTACGCCTAGGAACTTGAACTGTTCCGTCTCGCTTATAACATGCCCATTCTGTCTGATTAAAATGTCAGTTCTTGTTGAATTGTGGGTTAGAAACTGTAAAAACTGAGTCTTACTGTGATTTAGCATCAAATTATTTTCCACAAGCCACGAACTTATATCATGAACTACATTATTTGATAATGTTTCAATATTACACACAAGATCCTTCACTACCAAGGTGGTGTCATCAGCAAACAGAAATATTTTTGAATCACCTGTAATAGTAGAAGGCATATCATTTACATAAATAAGAAACAGCAGTGGCCCCAGCACCGACCCTTGGGGAACGCCCCATTTAACAGTGCCCCATTGGGACTGAAAATCATTACCACTCTCAATATTGCGGAGGATTACCTTCTGCTTTCTGTTCTTAAAGTAGGAGGCGAACCAATTGTAAGCTACTCCCCTTACTCCATAATGTTCCAACTTCTGCAGTAATATTTTGTGGTCAACACAGTCAAAAGCCTCCGTTAAATCAAAGAAAACACCTAACGTTCGCAACCTTTTATTTAATCCGTCCAAAACCTCACAGAGAAAAGAGACTATAGCATTTTCAGTTGTTAAGCCATTTCTAAAACCAAACTGTGCATTTGACAGCAAATTATGTGAATTTAAATGCTGCAGTAACCTTGTATATACAACCCTCTCGATAACTTTAGCAAACACCGATGGCATAGAAATAGGTCTATAATTGTCAACATTATCCCTGTCTCCCTTTTTATAAAGTGGCTTCACTACCGAGTACTTTAATCGGTCAGGAAACCGACCACTCCTAAAGGAAAAGTTACAGATATGGCTAAGTACTGAGCTAACATACGTGGAACAATACTTCAGTATTCTGCTAGATACCCCGTCATATCCATGAGAGTTCTTGGTCTTTAGTGATTTAATTATTAACTCAATCTCCCTCTTGTCAGTATCATGGAGGAGCATTTCAGGTAACAGTCTCGGAACACTTTTTTCTAAGAGCGCTATATGATTCCCTGTTGGGACTAGGTTCCTATTTAGTTCACCTGCTATATTCAGAAAGTGATTATTAAGTACTGTCCATATATGCGACTTATCAGTAACACGGACATCCCCACTACGCACTGATTCTATATTCTCGACCTGTCTCTGCAGACCAGCCACTTCCTTTACGACTGACCATATGGTTTTAATTTTATCCTGAGACTTAGCTATTCTATCTGCAAACCACATACTTTTTGCCTTCCTAATAACTTTTTTAAGCACCTTACAATACTGTTTGTAATGGGCTGCTGCATTTAGATTTTGACTGTTTCTAACGTTTTGATATAATTGCCACTATGTTCTACAAGATATTCTTATCCCTTTAGTCAGCCACCCAGGCTGCCTGTTTGTGCTAGTACCCTGTTTTGAACGTTCTAACGGAAAGCAACTTTCAAAGAGCACGAGAAAAGTCTTGAGGAAAGCATTATATTTATCGTCTACTGTATCAGCACTATAAACATCTTGCCACTCTTGTTCCTTGATAAGGTTTACAAAAGTCTGTACAGCAACTGGATCAGCTTTCCTAAAAAGTTGGTAACTATATTTAACATGTGTTGCAGCACAAAAATCTTTTAGACTTAAAATTTGTGCATCATGATCTGAAAGGCCATTCACCTTTTTGCTAACAGAATGCCCTTCTAATAATGACAAATGAACAAAAATATTGTCTATGGTTGTTCTAGTGTTCCCTTGCACTCTCGTTGGAAAGAATACGGTTTGCATAAGATTATATGAATTAAGGAGGTCTACCAGCATCCTTTTCCTTGCACAATCACTTATACAATTAATATTGAAGTCACCACATATAACTAACTTTTTGTATTTCCTATAAAGTGAACCAAGAACCTCCTCTAGCTTTAGCAAAAATGTTGTGAAATCGGAGTCTGGGGATCTATAAATAACAACAGTAAGAAGTTTAGCTCCACTAAATTTAACCACACCTGCACAACATTCAAACACCTTTTCAGTGCAATACTTTGAAACATCAATTGACTCAAATGGGATACCGTTTTTCACATACATGGCTACTCCCCCACACCGCAAAGAGCTCCTAGAAAAGCTGCCAGCCAACCTGTATTCTGGTAAAGGAAGCCTGGTAAGAAGTGTTCAGATATACCAATAATTTCAGAGTCAACATCTATAAGCAGTTCACTAACTTTATCTCTAATACCTTCTATATTTTGATGAAATATACTAATTCCCTCATTAGTCGGATACCCAAGCTTTGTAGAAAGTGGTTTCTTTGTTAGAGAGACTTCCCTTAGACAGGAATACCTATCAGCTGACTTCAATCTAAAAAAGGTACAGCTCTAACACCCACAATTACCGGAATTTTCCCATGAGTGATCCCACCACCCCCACCTATGCTGTCACCTATAAGTTTTGCCAACCTCCCCTTCCCATACCTGTTGAGGTGCAGGCCATGTCTAGTGAAACCCGTCCTACTGATAGACTCCACCGACACCACTGAAATGTGACTCATGCCTTCTGTCATCAGCGCACCCCCAAGTCTCATGTTATTACGCCTGACGGCTGTATTAAGATGAGGCCGATCGTGACGCTGAAACAGTTCCACGAAATGCACATTCGTGTTGCCAGTCTGAGTGGCTATCTTTTCCAGGTCACCGTCTATGTCATACTCCCCATCCCTATCAATACTATTACCAGCCCCACCCACAATCACAACCTGATCCTCTTTAGTAAAATCCTTACATAACCCCCCTATGTTAAACGTCACCTGAGCCAATGCTGCATTAGGCTTCAAATGGCTCTGAGCACTATGCGACTCAACTTCTTAGGTCATCAGTCGCCTAGAACTTAGAACTACTTAAACCTAACTAACCTAAGGACATCACACACATCCATGCCCGAGGCAGGATTCGAACCTGCGACCGTAGCGGTCGCTCGGTTCCAGACTGCAGCGCCTAGAACCGCATAAGGCATAAAACATCTGTCACTTCAAAATTTTCCACATCTTCCAGGCATGCAAAAAGCTCTTCTATCTGCTTTTTCAACCACCTAATGTTCTGACTGAATAGATCAATTATTTTTCTGGAAACTGTTACTATTGTGTCTCACTGTTTAGAGGCACAAAACGCGTGGGTGTTTACAGCTCGTAACAAAATGCAAATAAGCAGGAGCTGAAGGAGTCCAGGTTGCAATAATATGCGGTACGGCACACTGTTAGAGAGAAGGATTATTATTCAAGAAACACATAATACAATGAAAATTACTTATCTTCAGTAGTTTGTAGGACTGCAGCTACGGCTATAACTAACACAACATATTCTCAGGGACTAAGCCTGATGGGCCCTCCTCAGAGAATCAATGCAAATAGAACTGGCTGAGGGCCGATTAGCAACTGCGTCTGCCTCGGTTGAAACCTAGCTAAGAAGTGCACGAGGCACACTCCAGTCCCGTCGAGCTGCGCAGCCCGCTGGAGTGCGCTGTGCTCGGCAGACGACGGGCTGCCAACCATGTGTTGGCGCGGCGTTGTAGTAGTATCTGTAGCAATGATACTACAGTTACATATATTATGGTCCTGTCCTACTGCAATATTATTCAATACTAACTGTCTGTAACCTGACTCTAACCTAAAAAAATGTTCCCCATCTGACTCCAGTCATCAATTACCTCCATGCGACGGTATTGTGGTGCCATTTTTTTTAAAACAGGATAGTGCTTGTCCACACATGGCACTTGTCTCTGTGAATAGTCTGCGAGATGTTGAGGTACTGCCGCAGCCAGCAAAATCGGAAGATCTGTTCCCGATACAACATCTATTAAACCAGAATGAAATTTTCACTCTACAGTGGAGTGTGCGCTGATATGAAACTTCCTGGCAGATTAAAACTGTGTGCCGGACCGAGACTCGAACTCGGGACCTTTGCCTTTCGCGGGCAAGTGCTCTACCGACTGAGCTACCCAAACACGACTCACGCCCCGTCCTCACAGCTTTTACTTCTGCCAGTACCTCGTCTCCTACCTTCCAAACTTTACAGAAGCTCTCCTGCGAACCTTGCAGACCTAGCACTCCTGAGAGAAAGGATTTTGCGGAGACATGGCTTAGCCACACCCTGACAGTTTCATATCAGCGCACACTCCGCTGTAGAGTGAAAATTTCATTCTAGGAACATCCCCCAGGCTGTGGCTAAGCCATGTCTCCGCAATATCCTTTCTTTCAGGAGTGATAGTTCTGCAAGGTTCGCAGGAGAGCTTCTGTAAAGTTTGGAAGGTAGGAGACGAGATACTGGCAGAAGTAAAGCTGTGAGGACGGGGCGTGAGTCGTGCTTGGGTAGCTCAGTCGCTAGAGCACTTGCCCGCGAAAGGCAAATGTCCCGAGTTCGAGTCTCGGTCCGGCACACAGTTTTAATCTGCCAGGAAGTTTCTATGAAACCAGCTTGAAAGCCAGCTTCGTCCCGGTCACACGATCCGTGATACTAAGGACCAGTTTCAATGGTTGTGAGCCAGCTCGCCACAGGGGATGATATGACTGCCTTATGACTTCCTTCCCGACGGAATCAGTGCATGCATAGAGGCCAGAGGGGGTGCAAAATCGTGCTGCTAAGTGGGATCATACTGCGAGGTTCGTTGTTAACTTGACTAGATTTTCTAATCACTGCAGTAACACCACATATCCTCTCAAACTGTGAACTTTCATTTCGATCACTTCTGCCCTTCTGGGTGCTTTTTTTTTTTTTTTGTCAGTCAGTATAGTTCAAGAAAAATAGCAGAAGCCTGTGGAAACACCCAGATCTCTCCCTGTATTACCACTTTACAGTACCCCTGTTATATTCTATGCTGGTCTACACCAGACGACAATCTTCTCCTTCCTAATCTTTTGGTATGAAATGAATCATTGTTCTACTTTTCCTGTAATTCCATAATGTTGTATCCAGGCCAAAGTATAGCATAGTCCTCACTATCAATTTCTTTAGTTAAACAAAAAAAGATACCTGCTGACCACAAATTATTGTTCCACTCTTATTAGTACCTCTCGTACGAAATAGAATTCCTTTTCTGTTGATGCTCCTTTCTGAAATTAAAACTACAAATCTGGCAGCTCGTCAGGCTGATGACGACAGATTCGCAAATCACATTAACATGAAGTCCATCTATATGTCTCTACAAATGATATGATCATACGGTCACGATAAAAAATAAGATCTTTACACAATAGCAGCTCGTAAACAATGCAGAGACATTCCTTTGTGTTCAGTTGCTTATTTCTTTTCTTAACCAATGTGCATAATTTAGGTCATTGAGAATAGGCGGAAGTACCCATTGTTATTTGATTGCATGAGTGATGAACAATTACTGCAAACGATTGAATAGATCTGATACCAAGAAGTTACTGTTCAGAGTGATTTAGAGTGAAAATAAAACACAAAACTAGCTGTAATAAAGGCAGACGACAAAGCGAGTGCCATTGGAAGAATCATAACAAAATGAATCTCATCCGCTGTTGACACAGACTGTAAAACCATCGGAACGTTTTGTGTTGTTTTTAATATGTATGTTGTTCTGTTCTGCTTGACACATTAAATGGCGTGCTGTAATTGTGTGTACATTTGTAGTTCAGTAAACTATACGATTTGTCGGCACATGCACGTATAGTTACACATCAAATGACGCAATACGCATTGAAGTGACAACACAACTTATCACGGGCAAATAGCACAGTCCTTTTTTTTTTTTATAGAAATATTATTTGAAGGGTTAATGCCCGAAATATGAAATATGTAAAGAACGGTGTGAACCGCCGTACTAGCTCGTACGTTAACAAAATATCTCATGCTCTTTTGCATTGCAATTCCATTGAAATTAATACTTCTTTAATGTCTTGGGTGCACGTAAAGAAATATTATTGTGTGGCGCTTTTATCACTTATCGTTTCGGAGTAAGTTAATTTCTGTGAATTAACGTAACTGAGATAAAAGATAGCCGTTACGCGGTAACCACAAGAATTTAATGAAACCTGCTATTAATCTTTGCAAATTAATTAAAATGGCACTGAAGTTAAATAATATAATTAAAATTCAATCTTTGTGAGTTATTTCCGCGGCTCTGTGCAGTTTAATACTGGTAACGTTGCGGCCGTGCAAATGGCCGACAACAATCAATCGTATGCTCGCGCTGTATTTACGCGTTCTGATACTGTGAAAAAATTAGTCATTAGTTTCCTAACAAGTAGGGATGCTAAAGATACGTACATAAATAAGAGCAAATAAACACATATATTTAACCAAAATGAAACGTAAGTACACTTACAATGTCAATAACATCTATCCTCATCCAAGATCAAGACCAGATTAAGAAATTGCCGGGCGGAGTGGCTGTGCTGTTCTAGGCGCTGCAGTCTGGAGCCGAGCGACCGCTACGGTCGCAGGTTCGAATCCTGCCTCGGGCATGGATGTGTGTGATGTCCTTAGGTTAGTTAGGTTTAATTAGTTCTAAGTTCTAGGTGACTGATGACCTCAGAAGTTAAGTCGCATAGTGCTCAGAGCCATAGGTTAACTAATTACATACAATCATTCTACTGTTTCACAGTTATTAATATTTTTAACATAGAACAAAGAATAATATGCATAATAAATCGACATTGTCTTTAAGTACACTTACGTTGAATGATGAATGTTCTTCTGTACATTTTTGCGTACGTCATTCAAGACTCTTAAAAGTCCTAATTCATTGCACTGCTCGTAATTCCATATGAATAAGTATTGCTGCAGTACAGATTGACAAACTGCCTATTGGCTTCTGTCTCGGTTCTTCGGCCGACGTTCATCTAATGATTTTTCTGACGTTTCGCCAGCACGAGTGGCTGGCATTGTAAAAGCTTCACCCTCCATTGCCTGTGGTGAACTGGAGCCGAGCTCGCGGTCGCAGACTATATGTACCTGGCGCGCCAACGTCCGAGGGCTTCTCCGCGGTCATTTCCGGTGCGGTTCTCCTCTTGCTACCGGCGACGGTCGTTCGCTGCAGTACGGGAAGCCAGGATCCGTTTACCTTAAGGCTTTCCTCTTTCTTGTTCAAACAGTCGCGTGTTTTTGTATTTCTACAGCTTCTCTGAACATGCGCGTGTGATAGTGCTTCTCTACAGCCAGAAGCACTATCACACGCGCATGTTCAGAGAAGCTGTAGAAATACAAAAACACGTGAACAGTTTGAACAAGAAAGAGGAAAGCCTTAAGGTAAACGGATCCTGGCTTCCCGTACTGCAGCGAACGACCGTCGCCGGTAGCAAGAGGAGAACCGCACCGGAAGTGACCGCGGAGAAGCCCTCCGACGTTGGCGCGCCAGGTACATATAGTCTGCGGCCGCGGGCTCGGCTCCAGTTCACCATCGGCAATGGAGGGTGAAGCTTTGACAATGCCAGTCACTCGTGCTGGTGAAACGTCAGAAAAATCATTAGATGAACGTCGGCCGAAGAACCCGAGACAGAAGCCAATAGGCAGTTCGTCAACAAGTGGCCACGAAAGCCTTAACAATCCAGTAGAGATTTTTGAGTAACCGAGCGAGCTAGCTCGGTGGATCCCGGTACGGTTGCTCCGCGTTTTCGGCCAGTGAAGTAGCCACTCTCCACTCTCCGTTTAAAAATAAAAAAATAAAAAAAAAGGAACTCGAAGAGGGGTCATGCGACACCCGCACAGACCTACTACGAAAAATGACGAAGAAACGAATAGCTAGAATGAAATAAATGTGGTCATGACACAGCATTCACGATCTCGGAGTCGGCGGTTCAGGTCCCCGTCCAGCCATGCAGTTTTCGAGTTTTGATGATTCCCCTAAATGGTTTAAGATGAATCCCGGAATGGATCTTCTCAGTACACCCCGATCCAGAACTTTATTTAGGCGACCAGCTCCTCGATGTTGTAGCACAGCCCTGTTTCTTGCTCCTTATTTTTGATAACAAACTGTCATGACCACCCCGTATTCGCCACCTAAAGACTACATGCAAGCGGAAGCTGAATGCTCTCCGCCTTCTGGCCCATATATGTCGGAGTGCAGACAGCACCACTCTTCTCCATCTTTACTGTGCTCTGGTCTTGTCCAGACTAGATTATGGTAGTCAAGTTTATGGCTCAGCAGCTCCTTCCTCTTTGAAACTACTTGATCCTGTCCATCACTGTAGGGTGCGTCTGCCCATTGGTACCTTTTGCACTAGTCCCGTTGATAGTCTCCTCACATAAGTGGGGATTCCACCTCTACACATACGACAGAGCCAACTCCAGGTTTCTTACGCAGTCGCCATTTGCCAATTCCCTGACCATCCCATGAACCCTATGCTCTTTGTCATCAAGGGATGCCTCCCTCCTGATACCCGCCCATGGGTGGGATAGCCGGCTGGGATGCATTCAGTTCCCTGCGTCGGGACGTCCACCTACACTCACTGGAATGCACCCCGTGTCTTTCCTCCCATACCCTCCCTCGGATGGTACCTACACCATCGATTAAGACCGATCTATTTCAGGGTTCTGTCGCCCCTATGGTTTTCCGGCTTCTTGTATGTGCCATCCTTGCAGAGTTCCAGGGTGCCACCATCTTTTGCTCTGATGGTTCTCAGACAATCGATAAGGTTTCACGTCTCCTACTGACTTAGAACACCATTTATTGCTGGGGTCATGTAGTGTGTTCACAGCAGAGCTTCTAGCCATTTACAGAGCCCTCCATTTTGTTTCTCAGGCTTCCGTTCACAGTGTTTTAATTTGTTCGTACTCAATGAGCAACCTCTAGGCTGTCGACCGATACTACTCTCGTCACGCTTTGGTCTCTGCTATCCATAACCTCCTCTCTGCCCCCCTCGCTTTGCCGTCTATTCCGTTGTCTTTAGGTTTCAAGTCATATGGGCATGCGAGGGGAAGAACTAGCTGACCGTTTGGTTAGAGAAGCAAATAATTACCCTCCCATTTCCTTTCATTATTCCAGCTGCGGATATGCGGATCTACGTCAGATCTCTCTTTGCCCAAAAATGGAATGACATCTGGAGCGCTAATGCTCATAGTAATGAACTCCACACAATCAAGTAGTCTACTGCAGTATGCCGCTCTTCCTTCAGCTTCTCTCGGAAGGAGTCCACTATTTTATGCCCTCTACGCATTGGTCATATCAGGCTCATCCATTGTTTCCTCCTGCGTAACGACCCCCCCCCCCCCAGTTTGGTTGTGGAGCCAGACTACCAGTATCCCATATACTGGTGGAATGTCCCCTTCTTTTGACCCTTAGTGCTAAGTAAAGTCTTCCCAATTCCTTAAATTTAATATTAGCAGACGATTCACGGATGGTTGAACTGCTCCTCAGTTTCCTCTGTGAAAGTGGTTTTTATTTCCAGATATAAAGTTCTACTTTAGTCTTGGAGCAGGAGCAGGATTGTTGTGGTTGGGACATCTTTTCCAGTTTTCTCGTTCTGGGACCCCGTGACCATTCCTCCATGGAAAGAACGCCCCTTTTTTTCGAGTCTTTAGAACTTGTCTCACCTTTTATAACTTTTACCGCGTGCGTTTAATCTTCATTATTTTATAATTTGACTCCCCTGACTGGATCCGTCCACTTTTGGCGGATCTTCTTTCTTCTGTGACAAACTTCGGAATCGCGGGAATGATTACCTCACCGTCTGGTCCCTTAACCCGTCTAATTAATCAGTCAATCAATCGGGACAGGCCTGGGATTTATGGAGGTGTAGGGCATCGGTGAGTTGCCCTGCTGAAGCCTACCTTCACATGAAGGTTGGCCACGTGGAACACACTGATGTAATGTGTTTGTACTCATGTGCGTATCTGCAGTTTGGATCCTCGGCGACTCTGTTACAAGGGGTCTATGTACTCAGTGGTAATATGTCGTATCGATGAAAGCTTGATTTCCTGATCTGTATTTATTAGGATTATTTGCTTGTTTTATTGTATTCTGCTCGCTCCCTTTCGTTTGTGCCGATAATGGTGGAACAAAACAGCCTGTTTTAATACGGGGAAACAAGCGAGCGTTGATGTAAAGTTGATGACTCATTCGGCGTGTGCCTGGATGTATCTACCTCTCTCGGAGGGTAGCCTTAACTTGAGGCAGCACGTGTAGTGGTGGTCGGCACTGGGGTAAACTGAGACAGCGAGAGTATGAGAGTGGAAACATACGGAGACCAAGGCAGCAGGTGTGTGTGTGTGTGTGTGTGTGTGTGTGTGTGTGTGTGTGTGTGTTTCTTGCTGAGATGACATCGCCGGGCGACCCGACCTGCCCTCCCACTTAATTAGGTAGGCCCCTCTTAATCTCGCTGGGAGACACGCTCTCCATTAGCAGCACCGCCAGCCCAGTGCAGACCCTGTCTGTCATCGTTAGGCGCGTTTTAAGCCCAGCTTCACCAGCAACCACTGCTCTGCTCTGCTCTGCTCTGCTGTGCTCTGGTCACGACACAGCCTGGTCCACTGCAGGCACACCTCTCATCTCCCTTACTCGCCTGAGAGGTGCGCGTCATTGATTCTTTCAGCTGAACTGAGGCTCGCGTTTAGGACAATACCTCCGAAGCGGATGATGTCGACACGCGCTTAAGCGACGGCGCTTGAAATAGAGGTTGCCAGTCTGACTCCTGGCGCTGCAGTAACTCACGTTGATAGTAACTGGCCAGTTACGGGAGGAGAGATGATGACGTACCGGCCGGGATCAGCAGACTTTTGAGCCATTGCCCTGGGTTTGAAAGTATAATCACGTTCAGTCGCCGAGCGGTTCTAGGCGCTTCTGTCCGGAACCGCGTTGCTGCTACGGTCGCAGGTTCGAATCCTACCTCGGGCATGGATGTGTGTGATGTCCTTAGGTTAGTTAGGTTTAAGCAGTTCTAAGTCTAGGGGACTGATGACCTCAGATGTTAAGCCCCACAGTGCTTAGAGCCATTTGAACCATTTTGAACCATGAACGAGTAGAGACTGGACTTTCATATTCACAGTACATGTACATTAGTATGTTCTGCAGAAATTGTTAGCATTTCAGTCATCTCGGTTCAGCATGTGTTCTGTTGCCTAGTAAGCACAGGGCCCGTCCTGTGCGCTGACAACTTGCTCCACGCGTGATGGCATCGATGCGTATATAGGGCGAATGGTATCATAAAGTATAGCCACCTCTGCTCCATTCACCTGCTTTCAAAGTTCATCTGTGGTGGCTGGCACTGGATCTCAGCGCTGCACCCATCGTTTCACCACATGTCACACCCTTTCGATTGGCGACAAGTCTAGTGATGTGGCGGGCCAGGGCAAAGGGCTGACATCCTGTGATACCAATAAGGCACGTCTTCGAGCAGAAACATGTGGTCGTGCTTTATCTTGCTGAAAAATAGCATCTAGGGCGATTGTCAGAAAGGGTATGGTTACAGATCGCAGGAAGTCATTCACGTAGGTCACACTGATCACGGGGCCTTGGACAAGCACCAGTTGTGATTTGTTGTTGTACTCAATAGCACCCCACACCAAAAAAAATGTGTGTGAAGTCCTACGGGACTTAACTGCTAAGGTCATCAGTCCCTAAGCTTACACACTACTTAACCTAAATTATCCTGAGGACACAAACACACACACATGCGCGAGGGAGGACTCGAACCTCCGCCGGGACCAGCCGCACAGTCCATGATTGCAGCGCCTAGACCGCTCGGCCAACCCCGCGCGGCGCACCCCGCACCACAAGGCCTTGAGTTACCGCTGTATGTCTTGTGCGAATGCAGTCACCGAAATGCGGCCATCATTTCAAACAAACACAATCTGGATTCGTCCGAAAACACTACCTGATGCCATTCCTGCCCCAGTGACGTCGTTCCATACACCTTTGCCGTCTAGCTTGTTTCTGCACATGCGTCAAAGGTAGGCGGACAAGTGGACGACGCGCACGTTACCCAGCCTTAATAGACGGCGACACACTGTCCCCCCTCACACTGTTACGCCAGAGCCGAAGAGCACATAGATCTGTCCTGTATTGCCATTCGAATGTGTCATTGGGAGGGGGGGGGGGGGGGGGGTGATCTGGATGTGATGTGACCTGACCCATCTCGTCGAGTTTTACGCCCTTCCATGAACCATTCTGCATACATTCCTGACTAAAGCTGAACATGAACTCTCTCGATCTTTACAGTATTCCATACAAAGTGCTTTTCAGTCTGTAACATTCTTGTTTTTCCATTATTACGACAAGGTTGGGCGCGTCGCTTCGGGACGTCTTCTTTGGAACTCGACCGCTGTTTTTACGTTTCTGATGGCCGGTAACTCTATGTGACGACGGGAAGACCTTTCCTTCCGCCGCTGCCACACACCCGCTCGTATCATTAAACAGAGATTAAAAAGTCATTTCTTCCAATATTATAGTTGTAACAACAAAATACAAAATTCATTTTACCATATCTACCCATTATAATAAACCTACAGCTACACTACTGGCCATTAAAATTGCTACACCACGAAGATGACGTGCTACAGACGAGAAGTTTAACCAACAGGAAGAAGATGCTGTGATATGCAAATGATTAGCTTTTCAGAGCATTCACACAAGGTTGGCGCCGTGGCTCTACCCTTCATTCGATCCCTGCGAAACCCTACATTTCAGCAGGATAATGCACGACCGCGTGTTGCACGTCCTGTACGGGCCTTTCTGGATACAGAAAATGTTCGACTGCTGCGCTGGCCAGCACATTCTTCAGATCTCTCACCAATTGAAAATGTCTGGTCAGTGGTGGCCGAGCAACTGGCTCGTCACAATACGCCAGTCACTACTCTTGAAGAACTGTGGTATCGCGTTGAAGCTGCATGGGCAGCTGCGCCTGTACACGCCATCCAAGCTCTGTTTGAGTCAATGCCCAGGCGTATCAAGGCCGTTATTACGGCCAGAGGTGGTTGTTCTGATTACCGATTTGGATCTATGCACCCAAATTGCGTGAAAATGTAATCAGATGTCAGTTCTGGAATAATATATTTGTCCAATGAATACCCGTTTATCATCTGCGTTTCTTCTTGGTGTAGCAATTTTAATGGCCAGTAGTGTACTTACATTCCATGTGTCACCTGGCGGGAACAAATCGAAGGTACAGAGCTCCGAATAGTGTTGTCATCATAACTGCTGTCTAGATACTCTTTGCTGAAGTACAACAAATGTTATCACTGCAGTCCTCTGTAAAGGCATTTTCCAACGACGCAGGAGAAAGTATGTATAGTAATTCCATTAAAACACGAATTTGTGCCACCATTCGGTAGCTGTAAACGTCAAAAATTACTTACGTGCATCAGAAAAATTCTCCATGTTGTTCGCTATAGCTGAGCGAAAGGTGCACCACGGTATATTTACGTGTGGTTGTCCTGGAGACATTAGGAGAGTTTCATGTCGTCTGCCTCACCCTGTGTGCATATCTCCATAGCCGTAGCGTGGACACCGCCCCTTGCGTGCAGACGTCGCGTGATCTGTCACTCCCATCCCCTCTCCTGCCCCTTCCCCCACCTCTCCCGGCGCCCATTAGCATATAAAGAGTGCACGCGACGCTGGACAGGTGGCAGAAGATATCTACGAGCTGTGTGACGTGGCACGCAGAGGCCGACGCCTCCCTCTACCTGTAGCGACACGGACGATCGTCCGACCGACACGCGCCGCCACCCGCTTCGCTTTCAATTAGCCGTCCTCTGGCCCTCGAACTCTTATTCTCTGCGTACCCAGGGGCTTTCAGTAGCGAGGAGAAATTGTATTACGACTTTAATAGTGGCCTGTCACGCCGTCCTTTATCAAACTAAACTACGTGCTACCAGTGTTACACGTTAACTACGTGATCTGACCTCGCAAGTCGCGAGTGTGAAGGACGTGTGGTGATATTACCCGCATGCCCGCAGTTATGCACCAAAGCAAATGATCTAGCCCCAATTCCAGCATGGACAACGAAAAAAAGCAGCACAACAAAAAGTGTAGAAAGCAATTTTAAGTCACGCATTCTCTTTTTTTAAAATTTATTTACAGGTGACGCCTGTATATAAGAAGGGTAGAAGGACGGATCCTCAAAATTACAGACCAATATCCTTAACATCGGTTTGTTGCAGGATTCTCGAACATATTCTCAGTTCGAATACAATGAATTTCCTTGAGACAGAGAAGTTGCTGTCCATGCATCAGCACGGCTTCAGAAAGCATCGCTCCTGCGAAACGCAACTCACCCTTTTTTCACATGATATCTTGCGAACCATGGATGAAGGGTATCAAACGGATGCCATATTCCTTGACTTCCGGAAAGCGTTTGAGTCGGTGCCCCACTGCAGACTCCTAATTAAGGTACGAGTATATGCGATTGGTTCCCAAATGTGTGAGTGGCTCGAAGACTTCTTAAGTAATAGAAACCAGTACTTTATCCTCTATGGTGAGTGTTCATCGGAGGTGAGGGTATCATCTGGAGTGCCCCAGGGAAGTGTGGTAGGTCCGCTGTTGTTTTCTATCTACATAAATGATCTTTTGGATAGGGTAAATAGCAATGTGCGACTGTTTGCTGATGATGCTGTGGCGTACGGGAAGGTGTCGTCGTTGAGTGACTGTAGGAGGAGGGTACAAGATGTCTTGGACAGGATTTGTGATTGGTGTAAAGAACGGCAGCTAACTACACTCCTGGAAATGGAAAAAAGAACACATTGACACCGGTGTGTCAGACCCACCATACTTGCTCCGGACACTGCGAGAGGGCTGTACAAGCAATGATCACACGCACGGCACAGCGGACACACCAGGAACCGCGGTGTTGGCCGTCGAATGGCGCTAGCTGCGCAGCATTTGTGCACCGCCGCCGTCAGTGTCAGCCAGTTTGCCGTGGCATACGGAGCTCCATCGCAGTCTTTAACACTGGTAGCATGCCACGACAGCGTGGACGTGAACCGTATGTGCAGTTGACGGACTTTGAGCGAGGGCGTATAGTGGGCATGCGGGAGGCCGGGTGGACGTACCGCCGAATTGCTCAACACGTGGGGCGTGAGGTCTCCACAGTACAACGATGTTGTCGCCAGTGGTCGGCGGAAGGTGCACGTGCCCGTCGACCTGGGACCGGACCGCAGCGACGCACGGATGCACGCCAAGACCGTAGGATCCTACGCAGTGCCGTAGGGGACCGCACCGCCACTTCCCAGCAAATTAGGGACACTGTTGCTCCTGGGGTATCGGCGAGGACCATTCGCAACCGTCTCCATGAAGCTGGGCTACGGTCCCGCACACCGTTAGGCCGTCGTCTGCTCACGCCCCAACATCGTGCAGCCCGCCTCCAGTGGTGTCGCGACAGACGTGAATGGAGGGACGAATGGAGACGTGTCGTCTTCAGCGATGAGAGTCGCTTCTGCCTTGGTGCCAATGATGGTCGTATGCGTGTTTGGCGCCGTGCAGGTGAGCACCAGAATCAGGACTGCATACGACCGAGGCACACAGGGCCAACACCCGGCATCATGGTGTGGGGAGCGATCTCCTACACTGGCCGTACACCACTGGTGATCGTCGAGGGGACACTGAATAGTGCACGGTACATCCAAACCGTCATCGAACCCATCGTTCTACCATTCCTAGACCGGCAAGGGAACTTGCTGTTCCAACAGGACAATGCACGTCCGCATGTATCCCGTGCCACCCATCGTGCTCTAGATGGTGTAAGTCAACTACCCTGGCCAGCAAGATCTCCGGATCTGTCCCCCATTGAGCATGTTTGGGACTGGATGAAGCGTCGTCTCACGCCGTCTGCACGTCCAGCACGAACGCTGGTCCAACTGAGGCGCCAGGTGGAAATGGCATGGCAAGCCGTTCCACAGGACTACATCCAGCATCTCTACGATCGTCTCCATGGGAGAATAGCAGCCTGCATTGCTGCGAAAGGTGGATATACACTGTACTAGTGCCGACATTGTGCATGCTCTGTTGCCTGTGTCTATGTGCCTGTGGTTCTGTCAGTGTGATCATGTGATGTATCTGACCCCAGGAATGTGTCAATAAAGTTTCCCCTTCCTGGGACAATGAATTCACGGTGTTCTTATTTCAATTTCCAGGAGTGTATGAATATAGATAAATGTAAATTAATGCATATGAATAGGAAAAAGAATCCCGTAATGTTTCAATAGCATTAGTAGTGTAGCGTTTTACACAGTCACGTCGATTAAATATCTGGGGCTAACATTGCAGAGCGATATGAAGTGGGACAAGCATGTAATGGCAGTTGTGGGGAAGGCGGATAGTCGTCTTCGGTTCATTGGTAGAATTTTGGGAAGATGTGGTTCATCTGTGAAGGAGACCGCTTATAAAACACTAATACGACCTATTCTTGAGTACTGCTCGAGCGTTTGGGATCCCTATCAGGTCGGATTGAGGGAGGACATAGAAGCAATTCAGAGGCAGGCTGCTAGATTTGTTACTGGTAGGTTACATCATCACGCGAGTGTTACGGAAATGCTTCAAGAACTCGGGTGGGAGTCTCTGGAGGAAAGGAGGCGTTCTTTTCGTGAATCGCTACTGAGGAAATTTAGAGAACCAGTATTTGAGGCTGACTGCAGTACAATTTTACTGCCGCCAACTTATATTTCGCGGAAAGACGACAAAGATAAGAGAGAAAGGGCTCGTACAGATGCATATAGGCAGTCATTTTTCCGTCGTTCTGTTTGGAAGTGGAACAGGGAGAGAAGATGCTAGTTGTGGTACGAGGTACCCTCCGCCACGCACCGTATGCTGGATTGCGGAGTATGTATGTAGATGTAGATGTAGATTTCCTCCTTTACGATATATAAAACATAACTCAACGAGGTAAATTTTGTGTACAAAGTACATTCGTGTGACTGCACCATTACAATAAAAGCCACAAAATTTTAACACAAAATCCAGTATGAAGGGCATAAATTTTAAGTTGACAAACCAGAATAACTAGAAAAATAAGCTACACACGAAAAAATGTGTAGAATCCAAAGTGGATTATTTTCGAGGGGGACATCTGCTGGTGCTAAAATTAGGCCACCACCCCAGCTCCATGGGGGTGGAGCGGGAGGCAACTTTAAAATTTCAAGTGGGAACCCCCATTTTTTTATTGCAGAATCAGATTCTTCATAAAAAATTACTTACATTTTTACCTTAAACATTTGTTTTGATTCTTGGTAATTGGCGCTGTAATTAAAGAAAATCCATGTTCTCATTTTTGCGTGGAAAATGGTTACGGATAAATAAAAAATACTTATTCACTTCGTAAATTTTTATTCTCTACAACTAAAACCCTCCCTCTCTCCCCGTAGGGCGGGGTTTGAGAGAGAGGAATTAGAGTTTTACAAATTTTGACCCAATCTGCGAAAAAAACTAATATGTAGGTCAACATTTGTAAGACTCTAATTCCTCTCTCTCAAACTCCACCCTATGGGGAGAGAGGGAGGGTTTTAATTTTAGCGAATAAAAATTTACGAAGTAAATAAGTATTTTTTATGTATCCGTAACCATTTTCCACGCAAAAATGAGAACGTGGATTTTCTTGAATTACAGCGCCAACTACCAACAATCAAAACGAATGTTTAAGACAAAATGTACGTAGTTTTTGATGTAGAATTCGTCAGATGCGTAATCTCTGTTGTTTCGGCAGATAGTTGCAATTCCATTTTTGCAATGTTTAGCAGGAGTCAGCCCACAGGAACGCTGCTCAGCGCACCTATCATGCAATGCCCAATTTCGATGGAAAGCGTCAGTTTGTCTGTCGATTCGATAGAGTCATCCCAGGTTAGTCTAGTGCGATATTCGTTTTATTGCTGTATATTAACACAGACCGTAAAACACGAAGATTATACAGTACTCCACCAGCGATTGATTATGTCATCTGGGCCCGTGCTGACCGGTAACGCCAGTGAGCAGCACTGGTCAGTCGCTATTGGAGTACTGGTAATTCTTTTCACTATGCAAGACCAACATCGCTCTAGAGTCATTTAGTACCGCTCTATCTAATGGGTAAATTATTTTGGTTTTAATGGCAGACAAACCGACGCTTTCTGTTAACTCTGGGCATCGCTTGAAGAATGTGAATAGCAGTATTTCTTTGGGATGACTCCAGGTATACATTGTATAAACGAAATTGTAAACATCTACCAAAACGCCAGCGATAATGCGTCTGATGACGCTTAGAAGAGACATCCTGTGTATGTAGGCGTACGAACTGCAACATAACGAACATTCTCAAATTTCAAAGTTCTCTTTTACAAAGATGGATGAAATGGGAAATACATTTCGCAACAGACCTATTCACGGAACTAAGAGCTACTTTAAGAGAAAAAAAACGATTAAATTTTAAAGTATTGAACATTTAATTGTCCTTCGATGATCCTGTTTATGACATTGTATTAGTGTATCTACAATGCCCTCGACAAAGAGACAGAAATCACGTCTTGGGAAGGACATTAATTTTAACAAACGTTCCGTTCTGTTACTATACATGTGACCTGTTCTAAGTCTTTTAATACTATCAATTTCTTTTCTCGTCAACGGCTCGTTGAGAAAACAGACGTGACGTGGAATTTGTTGCTGAATCGCCCAGTACCACGTGCTTTTGACACTGTAGTCGATGTCCACTAACTCTAGCCATTCCGTGTTTGGTCCACTGGCGAGTCGATTGCGGAAAATGACTGTATGGTAGGGGCATATCGGTGGGAAACAAGTGCTACACGATTTTCACCAGTTGATCCGTCCATTAGCTGCCCCTAATACCAACATCTCCCAATATCCAAATGAATCAGTTGACACAGCTCCTTTACTGTGTTGAAACTTCTCAGTACATCGTGTCCCAAGGAATTTACAGATTTTTTCCACGTAAGAGATTGCAGAGCACTCGTCGAGTCAGTACATTTTAGAGTTTTGTCGACTTTTAAATCCGCTGTGTAATGAATAAATTGATGATTGGCATACAACTCCGCCGTTAATATCGATGCTTCTGTTGGCAATAAAAATGATCGTCTCCACGCAGTCTGGACATAAAAGAATGCAGCTCCTGCAGATACATACGTTTTGGAGCCGTCCCTGTACAATTTTAACAGTTCTGCTAATTACGATCAAATTTCGACGGTGTAGTCACATTAATGCCAAACAGACACCTGCAGTCGAGAAACTACTGCCTTCGATCGTTCGAAGTGGTGTAGGATTGTTTTTGGTGGTTCACAGTACTTCGAATAACAATGGCGAAGACTAAGATCGGACAAATCGATCTTTAGCAGTAATTTTAGCAGTAATGCTGTGCGGTTGGTGCTGTGAGTAGCGTTTTGGGTTAGCGTGCAGAAGGTCAAGGATTAGATTTTAGATCGAAGCGTATGGGTTTTTATTTGCGAAATGTGGTACGGCGTATGGTGTCTTAATCGTCATATAGCTATTACAGTGAGTCTTCTATAAAATATTTGCGCTGACGTGCTACGAGCAAAGAAATGGAAGTACAATCGTTTTCACCGGTCAGCTTTTGATGAAGCCTTTTGCATATCTTGGACGCGAATTGTTTCAGGCCACTGCATCTATTAGATTCCAAACCCGTTTTGTGTGTACTTTCCCCTCAATGGTCCCAGCCATTAGTACCAACTATTATTCTTGCCACGCTGAGGTCCATTGAATTTCGTTATGGCCTTACGTCACCAGTAGGGCTGACAAACTGCTTTGCAAATTATTTCCAAACATGTGTTACGTAAGTGTCGGATACATGTGGCTTAAGAAACAGCGTATACAACAGTATTATATGGCAGAATGAAATTAGCAATTAAAAACGAATACGCCTCGACCCGAATAGAAACCTCGACCGCCTGCATGCTAACCCCGCTATCCATTGCACCAATTGCACAGTACTGCTCTTACATGCTGACAGAAGTAGTTACGTACGTGTGATTACAGTGTTGCCAGATTGCTAATCTTAAACGTCCATTTAGTGCCGGAAATATGCGCGGGACGCTATTTTGTGAGAGATATTTGTATATGGCTATTATGTGACAAATCGGACTGCGAAATCCGAGAGCGCGAATTTTTATTCACCCTCTATGTAACAATATCCATATTGTATGAAACATTTGTATCTATGGTTTTATTACATAAGCGCGAACATGCTGCATTCTCCTCAATTCCTTTCGTTATTTTCAGCTAATTGAAACTTGTGTAAGTTTTTGCCGCGCAGATCCGAGCTATTTTTTATTCCTATGAAATAAATGGGCTACACCGATTGCGTTGCACTTAACTGTCTAATTGTTATTGTTTGTAGAAGCAACTAATCGCAGCATCCAATGAAAATATTTTTCTGTTACATAGCGATCTACGAGAGAGTTTTCATAGAATCGTAACGCGTATTTTCTGATGACCAAACGATCGAACGTTGTTACCGCTCTGTTATTAAAGGCTTTTTTTTTAATTTAAATCGAACCTGATTTTATTTGGCGATGTCGCCCGAGTATTTTTTTCAAAAACAAAATTCTGACTACGTACGTAAATACATTTTGCGTATATTAATGGCCTCCGATAATACATGCGTCAACACGGAGGCCGGTAAAAAGCAGTGAGATGAGTGGTTGAAAATTTACTACGTTGCTTAAAGTGAATGTCATTCAGTAAAAAACCAGTGTTCCATTATTTTTATTAATTCAGGAAAGATTGCGAAGCTTTCCCCACTGAGTGTCAAATCTATATCCATTTTATGAAACGTGATATAATAATCTGAAAGTTAATCCCCGCACTGAGTGTCAAATCTATATCCATTTTATGAAACGTGATATAATAATCTGAAAGTTAATCCTATGAAATTGCAAATTAATAGCAGAGAAAATAATTGTTACTATTAGTCACTGCATTAATGGAGATAAACCCATGTCATTAATAATAGGGTGAAGGGGAGATACTTCACTACCTAGGAAAGAAAGCAGACTTTAAGATTTTGTTGATTCGGGACTCCATGGAGTGTTATGTCCACCACGACCAAATAGTGGATATAATTGGAAGGAGAATCAGCGTTGGTCGTCACTAAGTGACCGAAAATCGATTTTGCGGATAATAAAGCAAAAAAATACGACCAATGCTGATTCTCCTTCCAACTTTAAGATTTTGTTATGCATAATAACTATTACTGCATAATTTCATTTCGTAATTATTTGAAAAAACATGAAAATTTTCAGATAATTCATTAATTACTACGACAACGCTACTTTGCAACTAAATTTAATATCTTTTCACTTATTAAGATCTAGGCCCCACTTTAGTTGCTTTTTCTCCAAAAACAGACCCCGACAAGTTTAGAGCCTCCGGTAATAGCACAATGTTTATGAAATTCAGGTGGCCATGGCCAAGCCTAGTAGCTCAAATCCAGCAACTTCTGTAACAGTTCCCACTGATAGTCTACCTCTTTGTGCCGCTCTCAGCTCCGTATATTCTCCGAATCTTAAGTTGCCTCCACGACTCCAGTAAGGACATAACATCCAACAAGGGCTAGTGTCCAGTCTTCTGGCTTCCTTTGACCGCTGTACAGCAACATGTTGCGAATAATCACCCCAGGGACCACAGAAGGAACTCCTGGCACTTCCCGAAGCCCATCACCCCATCACATGCAGCTCAACACATGTCTGCGCACCAATCTTCACTTATACAGGGTGTGCAAAACACACTGCGTCACAAAAATTAAAGGATCGCTTTTCCGAAACCACGTAATTATGTCCCATCGCGACACGTAAGTCTGAATTTCGGCTCAAAGCTGTCTACAGCGTTCCTCTGTAATGGTGTAAAAACGTAACGCCCTGCGACGTCACGCTCGGGCTCGGCGATGCTCCAAACAACGAGGGGGCCCTATTCGGTATCGTTCATACCGATCGGTGTAGTAGTTTATTCTCGGTAGTGACGTCATTTTCGGTTCTTCATCGAAATATCCTATTACGTAAGCTTCTGAGACCTGTTACTGAACGGTCCTCCCACCGATTTTACGACAATTGTTCCGAGGGGTTTTGGATTTCGGTCTGCCCTGTCGATCGGTGATCTGTGGTTTATGTACACTTATAATTTGTTATTTTAAACATATTTAGCGGTTTTAGCTCTGGATGTAGCGATTGTGTTAATAAAGAATCACCAGAGGATGCATCCAGTTGGAAAGTGAGTTCATAATAGACTATTTTCGTTTGTTTGAAATATGGTTAGGTTAGGTTGTTACTGTGAATGACTACATCCAAAAAAGTTTTCGGTCAATATTCTCTCAAAATACGTGTAATTTTTATGCAAATAAGCGTTTAAAGATCATTAAATATAAGACATGGGCTGCTTACGTATATTACATGAGTGTGAACTGACATTACTAGTGCCTCTGTGCACTTTTTCCCACAAATGGTTTAGTTAGTAATTATCGAAACGTGTTTGCAACTTTCAAGTAATAATGGAAATCAATTATGTGAAGCCTGATTTTGGAAATCTTCCAAACTATCACGCATTTATGACTTACGCAGCACCGTTTGGCAATGAAGTCAGACTACGTTCCTCTACCCAATACTACAAGAATGAAGAACTTCATGTCTGTTGTTTGGCGTGGGCAAGTGCTTAGAGCAAGGGAATGCGATACGGAAGGACTTGAGTTCGCCCATGGGTGGATGCAAAAATTTTTTTTTCCTCTTCTGAGACATTGTTATTCGAGTAAGTTAAGATATTTCTGCGATATTCGTTATTACTTACATGTAAGAGCGAACTTCCTCAGTAATGATTTCATTATTTCTGTGTGTTTAAAACACGAAATATGAAATTATTGGAGATGAAATTGCTGTGAGTGAAACAATCCACAGTGACCTTTATATTTTTTTCTTGTCAGATAAATTCACCATTTTTTTTCGAATATGTAGCGATTTCCGATTATGCGGCTAGACAGGAATCTAAGAGAACAACTTAAATTACTGGAAATGTAACTAGCAGCAGTCATCTCCATAATCTTGCTTGTCACAAGTATTTATCTGCGATCGAATCCTCAACCAAAGAAGACAGAGATGAAAGATCTCTGCCGTAATATTTTTAGACAGTAGCACCATATACTTGCACCATATGCATGCATGGAAACATGCGGTCAGAGAAACTGTAAAACAATTTTATGCATTTCAGCTGAGAATCATGGAAATTGATATACTGCGCCTGATACTGTTAAGGAGGAGGCAAGGACGATGAAGGCGGGCACGTCAGCTCGATGGAATGCGGCGTCATGCGTTATGGCAACGTAAACGCAATTTTCGGTACTTGGAAGAACACCGCGCCTGTGTCGTCAGAAAGGCCGCTTAGTGTTTGTCGCGCTGTGCGCGCATGCGCGGATCTGCGGCCACTTGCTTTTGATTGGCTTGAGCGACACGAACAGACAACAGCGCTTCGGTTCTCTGGACCCGAACGTTATCGCTACCGAAATGCGTACTGAATAATGCAGGGGCTCTAATTCGAGTACTAGACCGTTCGGTGCTCTTGAGTACCGAAACGATCGGCACAATGGCGGAAACATACAGAATAGGCACCCAGGTGTCGACACATGAGAGTTCAGAAGTTCATGTGAAGTGTAAGGTGGGTTAGAGATGTCTCGTAGGCACCAAATTTCACCACAATTCTGCCCAACGCCAGCGTAGACGTGTCACACAGTGAGAAGGTCGCCACAGCGCCTCTTGCCCTCATTTCACCTTTTTCCTTATGACGGCTCTGCGATGGAGTTAGAACCGCCACACTCAGCGTTACACTCACGCGGTTTTCCTATGGTTGGCTGACATATGGCACACACCATCGCTCAGAATGGACTCGAAAGGGCATCAGGGGGTAACATGAAGGGTCTCAGTGAAACAACTCCTTTGCCTGGAGCGTGGATTCCCACACATTTCGTGGCTGAAAACGACAGTTCGCACTTCACCGCAATTGTTGCTGTCATGTACAGGATGGAACCACTAGGGACCGTTGAAAACCATTTAACGAAATTTGAACGTCATCCTAAGCAGCAAGGGGTATTGTATTGTACTGTATGTTAACTGGGGACCTAGAAACGACGGAGAGGCTCCTTCCCCGCCGCAGCCGCAGTGGTCCACCCCTATGTTTGCGTGGTAGAGTAATGGTGGTGTATGCGTACGTGTAGAACTTGTTTGCGCAGCAATCGCCGACATAGTGTAACTCAGGCGGAATAAGGGGAACCAGCCCGCATTCGCCGAGGCAGATGGAAAACCGCCTAAAAACCATCCACAGACTGGCCGGGTCACCGGACTTCGACACAAATCCGCCGGGCGGATTCGTGTCGGGGCCCAGGCGCTCCTTCCTGCCCGGACAGCCGTGCGTTAGACCGAACGGCCAACCGGGCGGGCAAGCAGCAAGGGGTACTTGGGCTTTTTCAGCCCTCCTGTTTTTCGCTCTCCTGTAGGCTTATCACGCGAGAGTGCAACAATAATATATACGTGAATAAAACGGCAAAGGTTCCAACTAAGACCCCCCAACTTGGCAACACTTGAGACGCCACCCACTCACCACGTTAGAAAGGTACCTTCAGAAATTTCGACACCAAATCAGCCTGGCGGATGCTCTAGTGCGTCAAAGTAGGCAATTTTGACCCAAGAAATGTCGAAGGGGTTGCCTATCCGAAACAAACATTGGTGCTGACAGAGTTCGCGAATGCGACATTCGTTTCTTCAGTGACTTTTGCAGCTGACGTCCTCTTATTTTTCTTAACGATCCTTTTCAATGATCGTCTGTCACGATCACTCAGCACACGCTATCTACATCTACATGGATACTCTGCAAATCACATTTAAGTGCCTGGAAGATGGTTCATCGAACCACCTTCACAATTCTCTAATTATACCAATCTTGTATAGCGCGCGGTAAGAACGAACACCTATGTCTTCCGTACGAGCTCTGATTTCGCTTATTTTATCGTGTGTGATCGTTCCTCCGTATGTAGGTCGGCGTCAACAAAATATTTTCGCATTTGGAGGAGAAAGTTGGTGATTGGAGTTTAGTTAGGAGATCCCGTCGCAACGAAAAAAGCCTTTCTTTTCATGATGTTCATCCCAAATCCTGTAACATTTCTGTGAAACTCTCTCCCATATTTCGCGATAGTACAAAACGTGCTGCCATTCTTTGAACATTTTCGGTGTACTCCGTTAGTTCTATCTGGTAAGGATCCCACACCGCGCAGCAGTATTCTAAAAGAGGACGGACAAGCGTAGTGTAGGCAGTCTCCTTATTAGATCTGTTACGTTTTCTAAGTGTCCTGCCAATAAAACGCAGTCTTTGGGTAGCCTTCCCCACAACATTTTCTATGTGTTCCTTTCAATTTAAGTTGCTCGTACTTGTAATACCTACGTATTTAGTTGAATTTATGGCCTTCAGATTAGACTGATTCAGCGTGTAACCGAAGTTTAACAGTTTCCTTTTAGCACTCATGTGGATGACCTCACACTTTTCGTTATTTAAAGTCAACTGCCACATTTTGCACCATTCAGATATCTTTTCTAAATCGTTTTGCAGTTTGTTTTGATTTTCTGATGACTTTATTAGTCGATAAACGACAGCGTCATCTGCAAACAGACTAAGACGGCTGCTCAGATTGTCTCCCAAATCGTTTATATAGAAAAGGAAAATCAAAGGACCTGTAACACTACCTTGGGGAACGCCAGAAATCACTTCTGTTTTACTCGATGACATTCCGCGTAGTGACTCTTTCCACTTCCTCTGCATGCGGTATAAATATCTGATACTGTACTTCTTGAAACATCCAACACTTCGGCTACCTTGGTTACGGAAGCACCCACCGTGTGAGCACCAACAATTAGCCCACGTTCGAATTCACTTAGCTTCAGTGCACTCACAACTACACCGGACACTGTTCTGATTATGACTGACACTTGCAAAGCATTGAGTACACTGCATAGGTGGCGTTCGTGGTTAAATGCAACAGCACAACGTGCATGCCCGACTATTACCTGCATTTATGTTCGAGCATTCATTTCTCGCGTGGTTTCCATATTGCTGTCCAAGCTCTACAAGTAGCTGTAAATGGTAAATATAACAACACCGCCTTTTAACACAGTTGCCGATAATTATCTTTTAACCTGCCCCATGTTTCAGCTAACGGCAGTAATTTAAATTTTTCGTCCCAGATCACTCAGATGTCAGCTCAATAAAAGTTTCGTATTCTTCTGCTGAAGTGGTCGAAGTTCGTGCATTGATAATAAAATGGGGTTTTAATCCATAGTTGTTCATTTGTAAAACACTAATTAGCAACTTCAATCTATCTATGTATCGCTTGAGCCTTGTCCCGCAGTTACCCATGGTCAGCCATCGTTAATCGGATTTGGCATGGTAATGTTTAAGGGGTGGCCGGATGCCCTTCCTGCTGCCACCCCATACCCTCTGGGACGGAATTAATCCATGGAATAGTGCGAATGTGGTCAGATGTCTACGAGCCGTGTATCTGAGGCGGAACATGGGGAACAGCGCGGTATTCACCTAGTGGGATGTGGAAAACCGCCTAAAAACCACATCCAGGTTAGCCGGCACATCGGCCCTCGTCATTGATCCGCCGGGCGGATTCGATCCGGGGCCGGCGCACCTACCCGAGTCCAGGAAGCAGCGCGTTAGCGCTCTCGGCTACATTGGCGGGTCAACTAGCAGTTTCATAAGGTATTGAATAGAACTTGTACAATAAATGTCTCCCCTGTTTCGGCCCTTCTTCTTGTGATAATCCGTTTGTGTTGAGAAGCAATAAAACTATGAAGGATGTCCAAAAGAAAAAGTACGAAATAACACTGCGGTTATCGATTCTTTACTCAAAAGTGATCACCAGACGCTTGAACACAACTATTCCACTGTTTCACGAGGCGAAGTATTCCCTGTTCCCATTATTCCTGTGGCTGTGACAGATGGCAGTCCTCCACTGGTTCCTCCACTGGTTGTGCAGTTCGTCGTCCAAGTTGAAGTGCTTCCCTCTGACAAGAGATGCTTTTATAGCGGACCAAACTCATGGACGTCGCAGCGTGTCATTTCCGGGCAGTAGAACGGATGCTCAAGCTTCTCCTACTTCAGCTTGGCCATTACACTTTGTGTGACCTTGGAGATGTGTGGATGCGCGTTACTGTGGAGCAGCATCACGCCCTCTGTGACGTACATAGGCCGTTTGCTCTTGATGGACCTGCGTAGCCTATGGAGTGTTTCACAGTACAGTCGCGGTTTATGGTTATTCCGTGCTCGAGTATTTCGATGAGTATCGGACGTCGGACGTTGAAAAGGACGGTGAGGATCACTTAGCCTGTTGAGGGCGCAGTTTTGATATTTTCTGGGGATGTTGACGACGCTACGTTCTCGTCCCTATGTGCAAAATACGACCGGTTTTGTTGCTAAGATATTTCATTTTCATTTGAACACTCCTTATATAATGAAGCACTGTTTGAAAAAAGTTGCCCAAATTTTCAGACAGATCTTCGTAATATGACATACTGGTGCAGTAATAGGTAACTTACTTGGAATATTCAGAAATATAAAATTGTGAATTTCACAAAACGAGTAAAACTTGTGTCCTGCGATCAGAACACCAACGATGCATAACTGGAATAAAGAAACTCGCGCAAATACTTGAGTGAAACAATTTGTAGGCATGTGAAGTGGGTTGATCACATAGCTGCAGTCGTAGGTAAAATAGGGCTACAGTCTAGTAAAGAGATCCCATACCGAACCGTTGTGCTACCCATTCTAGAGTGGCTGCTCAAGAGCAGCATCGCGAATGGTCACAAGTTTGTTCAACCAATGGGAGAGATACTGAATAACATCAATTGCTAAAAGTCTGAAGATAAACACCAACTAAAGCCTGCTTATAAAGTTTCAAAAACCAGTATAAAGTGAGAAATCTAGAAATATCATGCGTAAAAAAGCTAAATGTACAAAATTTTATAGTCCGGCGGGCCGCGGTGGCCGAGCGGTTCTAGGCGCTTCAGTCCGGAACCGCGTGACTGCTACGGTCGCAGGTTCGAATCCTGCCTCGGGCATGGATGTATGTGATATCCTTAGGTTAGTTACGTTTAAGTAGTTCTAAGTTCTATGGGACTGATGACCTCAGGTGTTAAGTCCCATAGTGCTCAGTGGCATTTGAACCATTCTGAACCATTTGTCACAGGTGCACCATGTATTCGCTAGGGGTCCGTGAAGATTTTCGCGCTTGTGGTTTTCAGAGACTGTATTCAGACTGTGTGATGAATATTGCTTTAGATATGTTGCCGACCTCCTACGGACTTCATTTTTATCGGGCGACACGAAGTGTTTGATGCACGAGACTCCGATATCCACTTCAAGTGAGTTGGTTGCACGTTTACCTGAAGGAACAGCCGTTATTCATGAAAAATCTTGTTGTTTTGAGCGCGTTAGACAATCATTACCCCACAGATTCCAGTTGTGCATTAATTTAAACGGACGAAATTTTCAGCACCATCTCTGTAACAATATCCCTACCGATGTCGTTTTGTGGAACCCGCAATGTTATATCTGGCCTTCATAAACCGCGAATGAGGTTTTCATATTCCCTCGCTTGCTATGCATATACTATTAGTACTGCAGAAGAAAGAAAAGGATCTTTTTGTAGGTAATTTAAGTAGTTAAATTTTGCACTGTGTTAAGTTTTCGCAAGAGGTCGTGGTTTACGAGTTATTCAAGAAAACGTACAAAAGTCACCTTCAGACGCACCCGTTCCCACACTCAGTCCCCACCGCTCAGGATATCTAGTGTGTAGTACATTTCAATCCCTCCTTGCGCTGCACAAAAATTTGCGACTGCACGAATTATTGCCCACATTCAACCGTTTCTGGTCTTCATTGACTGGCCTTATTACGCCAACGACTTAGTCGAGCACTTAAAAACTGTGAAATTGATGTCTGCGTACATTTACCTAACGGTTTTATGAATTTGAGCAGTATAAAATAAACAATTGCGTTGTAGTATGCGTCAGACCTTCTGACTACGGAACTACTGTGCTTGCAAAGTTTAAGTGTGGATAGTCGTCAATGTAATTAGTTCTGTCGCAACGTGAACACAACTCATTTTTCTTTCATTAACCTCACGGGCATTTTTAATTCAACAATGGTAACGGAATAACAACTATGCTGGTCGAGTAATAAGCAAATCAATGGAGACAAAAAAAAGGTCGAATAACGGGAATAGTTCATGTATTTGGAAATTTTTGTACAGTGACAGAAGAGAGTTCCACTAACAACATACTATAAATTCTGACTGGTGAGGATTGCACGTGGTGGTGGGGGTTTGTTTCAAGGTAACTTTCGTATGTTATTCTTGAATAACTCGAAAACCGTGGCCTTCAGCGGAAACGTATGTCGGTGCAAAATTTAACTACATTAAATTTCGTACAAAAAGGTCCTGTTCATTTTTCTATGTAGGACTGATATTTTTCCAGGAGTAACACTGCAGGTTGTATAAAATGCATCGGTAGGGACAGCTGAATCACTCCGTATTACATAAGCATCACATGCCAATTCGAACACCGCCTGTAAGGATCACTAGTATCAAAACTTTCGTGGACCCCTGGTGGGAAAATGCCGCACATGTGACAATTTTGTCACAAAAACTGTTTTTTATCTGCATTCAACACTAAAATTTTGTGCACGTAGTTTTTTTTACATGGTGTATAGCACAGCCCACTACTTGTCGCCTCCGTATGGATCGCGAATACAAAATTAGCTTAGTTATAGCACGCACAGAGGCGTTTAAGCAGTCCTTCTTCTTCCCCCGTTTCATATGCTAATGGAACGGAATGATCGCTAGCGGCCGGCCGGGGTGGCCGAGCGGTTTCTAGGCGCTACGGTCTGGACTCGCTCGGCCGCTATGGTCGCAGGTTCGAATCCTGCCTCGGGCATGGATGTGTGTGATGTCCTTAGGTTAGTTAGGTTTAAGTAGTTCTGAGTTCTAGGGGACTGATTACCTGAGAAGTTAAGTCCCATAGTGCTCAGAGCCAATTGAACCATTTTTTTTATCGTTATCGCGTGGCACAACAGATGGGAAGTACCCTCTGCCACACACTTCACTGTGGTTCGCAGACTGCAGATGCAAATTTAATTGTAGGGGCAGAAGAACTTTACTGACATATAGATCGTTGATTTGTCCTTGCTTGTTGGCCTTCTAACTCTTGGTACTGTAACATAACAACTAATTACATAATAATCAGTGAGTGAGTGCAGTAGACAGACAAGAAAAAGATTAGCTGATATATAATAATGTTCATTCATTTTCTTTGCAGGTGAGTACTGCGGCTGAACGATAAAAACCCATTAGTGGTGCAGTGTCGTAAGTACCAGGTACCTACAATTATATTTAGCACCGTCTGCCGCAGGCTTTAGTGATAACTTTTTAGTGCCCCTAATTGCAGAAGGTGAAAGGCAGAACTACCTACTGTTTACACTTTACACCAACATGTCTAAGAACAATGCCGCATGTTCTGCCTTTTGTGCTTTCCACATATCAGCGTGTGGCTGAGCGTGTCTCCCTATACGGCTCCCTTAGTTTCCAGTGCTGCACCCTGATTCACATATTTGCTGTTGCTGACGTGAAACGGATGAAACCTATTGCTCCACTTACGACTGGCGGAGACAGGGGAAGACAATGGCCAAACTTTGCAGCGGTCTTCTGTTACTTGATGTTTTAAGATGACATTCAATTTAACGCCCCTACTTCAAAAGAAGATATTTTGTACTTAGCAAAAAGTACCCTCCATTCGGGGTGTATGTATGTAGACGTAGACATCATTTTATTTCCAGTGAATAGAATTAGAACGTTAAGAAGCTTACTGACTCAGGCTGCACTGTTTTCAAACTGCGCTATCCACCCCCAGTGCACAGCCCCAGGAAAATATTCAAGATGATAGAAATTAGCTACTTAGCCTTTACAGAAACGGTGATAAATTAAAATTTTACCAGGGAAAAATCCATTAATGGGGAAAACCAAACTTCTGGCATGGAAATATTCAAACCGACGGAAGTAGGCACCTTTTAAAAACGACGGGAAATCAAAATTTTGCAAGAAGCCTATTTTTATAATTCAAAACGAAGGTCAAAATATTATGGAAATATCTCACTTGTGCTGTTTTAAAATTAAGATAGATCACTCAGAGTGGGAATACACCTGTTTGAGTCTGGGTTTGAGTCATTTCTTTTTAAATTTTGCACTATTTCCGCACCGTTTAGATATTGCACAATTGCTTCATTTCGTATACCTTGCGATAGTCCGTTACAAGTCATGTGTTCATCCCACGATGGCGCTAATATTTTATGGACTTTTTTGTATTTTTGTTGAATTTCAATCGCTGCTCGTTTCCTTTACAAATAGCGACCATACTCCATTTTCCAGTTTGCGGTAGTTTTTCATAAACTATAATACTTCCTTCAATTTAGTAGCTTGTTTCAGGTAATTAACGATCGCAAATCGTAAAACTAGGATGCGTCTAATTTGATTACCCATTCTTTGCTGTTGCTACGTATTTAGGTGATTGTAAATGAAGGATTGTGTCTTCACTGCTTCTTATTTATGTCATAGTTCAAATGCACTCCTGGCTGTTGTTATTGCACACACACTGTTTATTTAATCGCAGTTCTGTATCGACATTTAATAAGAAACAAATGTGCATACCGTTTCAACGATGTCCATAATTTTTCTGTTTATAGGGCTATTTTACATTGCTGTACTGGTAAGAAATGGTTCCACCCATAATTTTCTTTTGTGATAATATTCTTTGTACACAGTGCGAATTACCTAAAACTTGCACCGGAAATATTGTGGAAACGGAGTGGCATTGATGTGCGGTTTTCACAGAATGGACTGATAGACAGGGGCTCGTACTGTTAGCCAATCAACAAACTATATTAATATTTAGAAAGTGTATTCTTTGTGCAAATATACACTTCTCAAGTGCAACAATGGCTATTGACACAAACAAACTGAAAGTAGAGTAAATTAGAATGGCAGTGGCGTTTGTTGCGGGAGTCTAGTGCGATTCATTTATGAGATATCGTACGAGTGTTTCGAAAAGTTTCCACATCAGCACTTATTTGAGCCATTCAACCTGCCTAGTCGCTAATTACGATGTTGTTATGATTACTTACAATGCGCTTGTGTGTTCCTTGAGTGAACTGCGGCTTGTTAGTCAGGGTGTGACAGTCCATGCAGTAGGTTGTGAGAGGGCAATAGGACTTACCAGTGCAGAAGAAACCGACATGCGCATGTCGTATGGAGAGTGTAGGAAGAAAGGAGTTCGTTCTTGTACGGTGTATGCTGCAAGATACCCCAAAAGACGTCAACAAACTCGGCAATAATCAACCTCTTCAACCAGTTAAGTGGAAATGGTTGTGTAAAATCCAGATGACATAATGGAAGGAAACAAGTGACGACAGAAGAGGGGAAAATTAATGTTCTTGCTGCTATTGCAGTTGATCCACACGTTAGCTTCCGCGCAGTCGCACGAGGAAGTGGCATGAATCAGGCAAGTGTCCAAGGCATTCTCCATCCACATAGATTCCGTCCCTTTCACATCCCTCTCCATTCAGAGCTGCAGGGAAACGATTACGAGAATCGTGTTAACTTCTATGCATGGGCACTAAGACACGACACTTCAGACGTCTAGTGATGGAGCCACATTTACCAATAGTGGCCAGGTAAGTCGCCGAAACATACACTATTGTTCCGTTAACAATCCCAGTTGACATCGTCAGGTGGGACGTCAGCGTCCATAGAGTAAAATGTAAATGTCGTGTGTCTAGGGCTTCCCATCGGGTAGACCGTTCCCCGGCTGCAAGTGTTTCGATTTGACGCCACTTCGGCGACTTGCGCGTCGATGGGGATGAAGTGATGATGATTAGGACAACACAACACCCAGTCCCTGAGCGGAGAAAATCTCCGACCCAGCCGGGAATCGGACCCGGGCCCTTAGGATTGACACTCTGTCTCGCTGACCACTCAGCTACCAGGGGCGGACGTCTATGGAGTGTAAACTTGTGATGTGCGATAGTGAACATTCACAAGCTGCGACATCGTCGCGAAAAAACACAGTGAATCGTATATGTAATAAGTTTCCTTTAATTTACGTCTATGGTCACAATCTTTTCTGTTTAACAGATTACCGGTTTCGGTCTTTAATGACCATCATCAGATCTGTCTCATAAAAGCAAAGTCCTAATGCACTGCAGCCATAGTCACATAGTCAAATAATTCCGCATTTAACAGTTGACTATGCCACTGTGGCTGCAGTGCATTAGGACTTTGCTTTTATGAGACAGATCTGATGATGGTCATTAAAGACCGAAACCGGTAATCTGTTAAACAGAAAAGACTGTGACCATAGACGTAAATTAAAGGAAACTTATTAGTGAACATTCAGTTCATAGGCCCGTTTTTTCGTAGGCGAAACACTGAACGCGCCCAAGTATCGCATCCTCCGAACAGATCATCTTCCATGTATGCTGAAGAAGTTCCTGTGCAGACTAGGAAGAATCTGTGGTATCAACATGATGGCTGTTCAGCCCATACTGTACGTAGTACCATCGCATGTCTTCATGAATTGTTTCCGAATCGTTCGACCGGACGCAGAGGACCTGTACCTTGGCCCGGCCCGTTCCTCAGATTTGACACCTATAGACTTCTTTTTCTATGGGGAAAGCTGAAAGACCCTGCCTACAACGATATACCAACTACACCCGATGATATGCAACGACGTTTTACAGCAACCTGCTCAGACATCCCCGCTGAAATGCAAGCACGTGTGCAGCGGCGGTTCCATACCAGACTGGAAGCGAGTTTTACCAGTGCCGGTTGTCACTTTTAACACTCGCTATGATCCGAGAGCATACAAACTCTTCAGCATTCTGTATCTAAGACTTAAATGAATTTTGTTGATCTTTGTAAAAATCTTACTGAAAGAGACTATTTGTTGTTAGCGTCGCATTCGTAACGACTGTGCAGATTAGTAAGCGGATGCGGCTGCTGATTGGAGATGTATGTGAGCAAAATAAACGACGACTAGCCTTCTTGAATGTTGATACGTCTTATTATCTGTACCATTAACTAGTCTTCAAATCAGTGTAGGCTGATCATCAGATGGAGCTGTTACTGGAACATTACAGGACCATGTGCAGCTATATCCCGTGGTCGTCACGCTGGCGGAAATGACGGAAATGCAGCTATCGGTGACGAAATGTTTACTAAACAAAAAATTGTTATGTTTTAAGATACTTACATTGCACCGCTTCGTGGTGTCCATAAGAAATTCATTTAGATAATGAACATGTTGCAGGCTGTACGCATACATAGACAATATTTAGTTGCACTTGCTTTCACACTCATTCATAGTAAGTAAATATTGATTGTAAGAACAAAAAAATATGAATTTACTGAATATCGTACTTTGCTACATCGCAGTCTTTGACTTGAGATATCGCATTACACAATAAATTTTTACGAGCAGTTCAGCGATCAGTATGTGACAAACCGTGATGTCAAGCATATTCATATTTTTTTTTGTATAAGGGCGATCGAAAAGTTTTCATCTGAGAACGTTATTGCGCAGTATATGCAACACAGAGCGACTCCGATAAATAAGCACCGACATGGAGGCAAGGGATCAGTGTGGCATTCGTTGCCACCGACGTGCGTCCGGTATATGCGGAAATTTGAATTATGATCAAGGATCGCGTTGTGACAGACTGTGGTGTGGACTGTAATCATATTTTTTGTAAAGGCCGATCAAAAAGTTTCCGTTTGAGTGCTATGGCAACGTTACCACCAAATGCGCTGAAACAAGGCCAATGTGCTGTTACTCTCTTCTTGGCTGTCGAAGGATAGACACTTGTGGATATCCAACGGGGAATGAAGAATGTGTATGGGGAAGTATGTCTGTCGAAATCTCGTTTCGGCACAGTCGCTTAATTTACACCACTGGCCATTAAAATTGCTACACCATGAAGATGACGTGCTACAGACGCGAAATTTAGCTGACAGGAAGAAGATGCTGTGATATGCAAACGATTAGCTTTCCAGAGCATTCACACAAGGTTGGCGCCAGTGGCGACACCTACAACGTGCTGACATGAGGAAAGTTTCCAACCGATTTCTCATGCACAAACAGCAGTTGACCGGCGTTGCCTTGTGAAACGTTGTTGTGATGCAACGTGTAAGGAGGAGAAATGCGTACCATCAGGATCCCGACTTTGATAAAGGTCGGATTGTAGCCTATCGCGGTTGCGGTTTATCGTATCGCGACATTGCTGCTCGTTTGGTCGAGATCCAATGACTGTTAGCGGAATATCGAATCGGAGGGCTCAGGAGGGTAATACGGAACGCCGTGCTGGATCCCAACGGCCTCGTATCACTAGCAGTCTTGATGACAGGCATGTTATCCGCATGGCTGTAACTGATCGTGCAGCCACGTCTCGATCCCTGAGTCAACAGATGGGGACGTTTGCAAGACAACAACCATCTGCACGAACAGTTCGACGACGTTTGCAGCAGCATGGACTATCAGCTCGGAGACCATGGTTGCGGTTACCCTTGACGCTGCATCACAGACAGCAGCGCCTGCGATGGTGTACTCAACGACTAACCTGGGTGCACGAATGGCAAAACGTCATTTTTTCGGACGAATCCAGGTTCTGTTTACAGCACCACGATGGTCGCATCCGTGTTTGGCGACATCGCGGCGAAAGCACATTGGAAGCGTGTATTCGTCATCACCATACTGGCGTATCATCGGCGTGATGGTATGGGGTGCCATTGGATACAGGTCTCGGTCACCTCTTGGTCGCATTGACGGCGCTTTGAACAGTGGCCGTTACATTTCAGATGTGTTACGACCCGTGGCTCTACCCTTCATTAGATCCCTTCGAAACCCTACATTTCAGCAGGATAATGCACGGCCGCATGTTGCAGGTCCTGTGCAGGCCTTTCTGGATATAGAAAATGTTCGACTGCTGCCCTGGCCAGCACATTCTCCAGATCTCTCACCAACTGAAAACGTCTGGTCAATGGTGGCCGTGCAAATGGCTCGTCACAATACGCCAGTCACTACTCTTGATGAACTGTGGTATCGTGTTGAAGCTGCATGGGCAGTTGTACCTGCACACGCCATCAAGCTCTGTTTGATTCAGTGCCCAGGAGTATCAAGGCCGTTATTAAGGCCGGAGGTGGTTGTTCTGGGTACTGATTTCTCAGGACCTATACACCCAAATTGCGTGAAAATGTAATTACATGTCAGTTCTAGTAGAATATATTTGTCCAGTGAATACCCGTTTATCATATGTATTTCTTCTTGGCGTAGCAGTTTTAATGGCCAGTAGTGTATAAAACGGTAACCACAAGTGACGCCCTAGAAAACGTTGCTCTTTATGGCCATAAATCCAGATATAAATTAACAGCACGATACTACAAATTTCAGGGAATACCAGAGACAGTCCATAACGCTTGTAAACTGAAATTTATTACAAGAAGTGAAAATTAGAAACTGTTACCACTTTCATAATGCCAGCAACTGTAACACATCACTTAATCCGCAATCATTACTCAAAAACACATTTTTTTGCGAATAATACAGTTTCAAAAATATTTGGACTCCCAGATAAGTTTGATTACCGGAAGTACTCTTGCTCTTTAAAAGGTTTTCCAACCACCTATTAACTGTCATTCACAAAGTGTGTGCTCTTGCATAAGCTGAATAATGAACCAAACAGCTACAAATATTATGATTAATAGCGTCAAGCGCTGTAATGAAATTTCACCGTCAACAACGTGTCGCTAGTAATTTCAGTCTTCATGATGGAACGCTGTTCAGTGTACAGTCCGAAAACCACCTATCGTACTTGTTATCTAACAAAGGTCAAATACAAATTAAAGTTATTATGTTTCAGTTTTAAGTGATGCGACGAACTGTTTTGTTCTGGATGTGGAGTGAGACCCAATACTAACTAACCAAATATTCATGCCTGAGCGAGATTCGGCCACTGCACCAATCGTCATTACTGACTAGCGTTAAAGAAACTTGATATAAAATATTTTAGCCAATATCAGTTAGCAAACATGAACTTTAAATTACTTGATGAAAATTTTTGTGCGGGATCCCTGTTAACTAATCACAGAAGATGTTAAATATGGTTTCATTTCTAAGTAAAATATTAGAAATGACCTAATGAACGTGTGGATGGCGATTCGAATCCAGCAGCTATTTCGATTGTTATTTAAACACAGACAAAAGCCAGGTATCGAATTTTCTCAGCAGCAGCGAGATGTTAAGAAACTGCAATGACGAGAAAAATGAACGATTTTTGCCTTCCAGAGATTCGAACCCGGCACCTTTCGTCGTTGTTATCTAAGCGAGAGTGGACATTAAATACAGGCTTCTTTCACCAGATGCGAGAAGTGTGATTCCTTGAACTTGAAGCGACGTGACGAAGAGTATAGTGATGACTGGGAATCGAACCCCACACATATCATTGTCGACTACACCCGAAGACACATTAACTATCGAATTCTTTTACACCAGTAGCTAGGAGTGTCATGTTTGAACTTGAAATGAACTGACAAAAATATCTCTGTCTCTCTGGGAGTCAAAACTGGCACATACCGTTACTGACAATCAATGAAAAGATGTTGAAAATCAAAATTAATTGCGATCAGCAGTTAGGTGTGCTCATGCTAAAACCTGAAAGAACATTATGAAAATTTTTGTGCCGAGCCAGGATTCGAATCCTGAAACGCATCTTACGTGGAGAACTCGAGGAGTTTGGAACCTTGAGCAAACAACAAACTGATGGCACCTCGCCGTCACTAATGTCCATTCTTGGTTAGAAAACAACGACGAAAGGTGCTGGTTTCGAATCACTGGTAGGTAGAAATTGTTCATTTTTCTGGTCACTCTACTTTCTAATATCTCACTACTGCTAGGAAAATTCGATACCTGGCATTTGTATGTGATTGCATTATAATCGGATTAGATGCTGATTTCGAATCGCCATTCAATACTCACATTACGTCATTTTCAAGTTTATTACTTGGAAATGAAACCACATTGAGCATCTTTCGTGGTTAGTTAACAGCGAAAACAGTTTCTGGATAGTTACCCTGGTCCAATACAACAATTTTCGTCATGTAATGTAATGTTCAGATTTGCTAGCTGATACTGGCTGAAATGTGTAATATCACGTCTCTTTTCGATTAGCCAGCAATGATGAATAATGTGTTGATTGGGTCTCGCAGTATATGAATAATTTATATTCTTAATGTCTCTTTTTGTTAGATAACAAGTACGGTAGTTTGTTTTCGAGCTGCACATAAATCAACGAGCCACTATGAATATAAAGAAATTATTAGTGATATATTTTTGATGATGTTTCGGTTGAGCGCTTGAGTTTGTTAATCATAATTTTTCTCACTGGTCAGTTCGTTAAGTGTAGGCGACACTTCCCCAAGTGAGAGACGGTTTACAGACGTTTGGAGGACATTTTAGACAACAAGAATTCGAGAAAGACTAGTGTATTAGACTTAAGGTCAATATTTAGGTCACATTCTAATAAGACCGATAACACTGTACAAATGTCACTTCTTGTAATAAATTGCAGTTTACATGAGCTAGGGACTGTCTCAGCTGTTCTCTGATATTTGCAGTATCGTGACCGATAACACTGTACAAATGTCACTTCTTGTAATAAATTGCAGTTTACATGAGCTAAGGACTGTCTCAGCTGTTCTCTGATATTTGCAGTATCGTGGTGTTAATTTCTATCTGGACTGATTTCTAGTAGTCACTTGTGATGACCATTTTACATAATCAAATGAATGTACCAAAAAGGGATTAGAGGACCTGCAAGACAGTTACGTTATGTGGGCTGCATACAAATCAGGCGAAAAGCAATTCAGGTCGTTCGGATACTTTTGAGCATGATAGTACATTAGCAGGATAAATTTGCCACGGATGCTACGATACAGTGCAACGCAAGAATCTTTTGTTCTGTAAACTGTTCGTTAATGCAAAGAATCCTGTCGGAGGAGCATCCGCAACTGAGTATTATACCAGAGGTTGAAAATACCGATAGAGTCGTAAGGTTATTTTATTTACAACACGATTTATTTAGATGTTTGAAAGATTTTTCGTCTTCTACTCGTCCAACGTGGCCCTCTAGGCCACAACACCAAGTTACGACACATGAAGATGGGCGTATAAGAGACCGAAACCGGTCGTGTCCTCTGTTCGTTAATGGTAATGAAATTTCCGTTATTTCCACTAGCATGATGACCACAGCGTCTAACTGCACATGGTTCAGACAACACTCGCATTCCCGTAACATCTCCATCTGACAATCAGTCTCCACTGGCTTCAAAACTGCTTAACGCTACAGGTAATAAATCGTACCAAAATTCAAAAAACCTTCTAGTTGCACATTTTACCCACATAAATCGCCATTTTACGAAAAATTTGCAGTTCATCGTCCACAGTAGTTATAGTGTAGCTTACTGTTTTTTAATATCGTAAAAGGACACGTAAGTTTCCCGGAAACGTCGCAGTAATTGTTGATGTTAACGTCACTGCTCTCAGTGGTCGGTAGTATCAACTCGTTGCACTATCACCAGCGTCATATGGACGGGCGCCAGCAAAGCAGCGCCACGATAAGGTATTGGCTGTGCGGCTGCCTCCATTCATCCGTCCACCAGACCCTGTACAGCGGCGCGCGTGTGGTCTGTGGGCTCCCTTTGCGGGCCTGCCGCTGGCCGGCTGTGAACAGATGCTCCGGGGCTGACCCCGGGGTCAAGGGTCAACCAGGGTCGGCCGAGCAATCACGGACGTGGGAATACCTCCAGCGCGCAGCGTCTGCCAAAGGGCGCCGACACACACACACACACACACACACACACACACACGCACGCACGCAACACCAGTCCAATAATGGGAAGTGTTATACCATGAAGTACCAGTCCGATATTTGTCAAACTTTGCGGAGACGTTCGTCACGTAACGGGTGTTACCTGATGAAACTTTCATTCCATTTGGAACTGGCGCCTATCATCGGTATCAGTATGAGGTGTGACCCCATGGCCATGAATCGTCATTTCTATTCGTTGTGACGTGGAGACAAACAGCCTGCGAATGTCATCTTGGGCAATTTCTTGCCATGCCTAATATATATCCTGCACAGCAGTATAAAGCTATACACCTTTCCATCGCATCCAAGACCTACTCTAAAGACTCTACAGATGACAAGTAAGAGGATTAGGCAGCAAGGGTCCGGGGATTCATCAGGGCGATGGTGGTGTGGACTGCAGTCTGGGTTCCTGCATTATCCTGTTGAAATGTGCTATTACGTACCTTACTCATGAAGGTAAATAATGAGGTTTGGCATTATTATTACATTGTGGTGAGCATTCAGCTTCACTTCCACAATTACTAAATTGGCCGTTTTGTCGTATCCAATGGCTCCTCATATCTTCTTTCCAGAACTTCTATGGCCCTCAATCGCTGCTTTCTGTGTCCTTCACCACATCATCTACAGAAACACTACCGTCGATCTGATTGCCACAGACGCAAGCGAGATTCTTCTCTTTTACACAAGAACTCTCTAAAGGTCCCTAATGAGTCTGGATCTGCACCATACACATTTTTCTTATCTATGGTGTGGTTGAGAGGTGGCTAATAGCCATTCCTGATAGCCTCATCTCATCTATGTAAGTGGTAACATTAATAGCAATTGAAAGGGCCAATTGCACTTAAAACTTGAAAGGAGCGAAATGGCGATTATTGCAGTGGTTGTACTGAGTTTTTGTGCTTTGTCGTTGTGATGGGATTTCTTGTATCCCATATAATGATGTGTAGAGGCAGGCAGGGTACCGTCGGAAGTGAGTGAGCACTAGAGAGGGCGAGGGCTGCAACAGGGTTCTTCACTTGGGACATACAAGGTGGTGTCCTTTACAAGCGGGTCATTAAACCCACGGCTGAGGGAAAGAAGAAGAATGGGGCTTTGTGCAGATGGCTGGGCAGTCATCAGGGTTGAAGACAATGCGGAGAGACATGGTCGCGGTGCTAAAAACGCAACCTCCACTCTTCTCCCCCCAGCCTAACCTGTGGACTGAACATTGAGTCCTTAACAATAAAAGCTTGCCTGGTGGTGTGAGGCATTACAGATACATGCTATTGGCTTCTCTGAGTGTGCAAAAGCGTAGGCTTTAACTACAGAAAACATCTTTAGAAAGCGTACCAAAGACATCACCAACTGTGACTTTATTGCGTGGCTGATGGCCCGCCAAGCCAACGCCGAGAAAGTAGGACGTTTTTATTACCCTTTATTTTCACACGATGACGAAAACGCGGCGACGGGAAAAACAAGGGCCGAAATTGGTAAACGGCCAGTGACATAGGTTCTGAGTTTCCTTTTTAGACTGAGAAGGGCGGTAAAGAAGTTAATTAGAGAAGAGTTCTACTTGGGGGAAGGATGAAAAACATTAGAGAATTGCACCACTGGCTAGTGTTGGCGGGAAAACTGGTGATTAGGTGGAGAGTTTAGGGGGTGCACAAAATAGTCTCCAGGCTTGGAGGATTGCGTTTTGGGAATTCACGGTCAAATTCGGTACACACATTGGGACCTGAAATTTGAATACAGAGATTTGTACATGGACATTCCGAGTGGAGATTCGGTAACTCGGTTTGGAGGCAGGCGGACTGAGAGAAGCACACACACATAAACCAGGCTACGCAGATGGCACCCACAAGTTAGGCCACTATTTCGAGCGCCGCTGCTTATGGCAAGAAAGTGTTGCAGCATTAGTATGATAGGGACGGAATGGTGCGACAGCATGTTAAATTTTATGGATACAGCGAACCCTCTACCTGTCGCTGTACCCCATTGATATCCTTGTATTCATTTTCTATCAACCTCTCGGCTTGCAATCACTGCTTACTTGTCACCTGACTGGGCGATTTAATACCAATTATAGTGGACCATTGTAACCAAATTGTTACCCCCATCCATCTCAGAACCTTGCTAATAATTAGTGACTGTCGTTAAAGTGACCATCTACACTGATCAGCCAGAACATTATGACCACCGACCTACTACCGATATAAACCCGTCCAGCCGACAGGAGCTTCACCTGGTGAGGAATGACTGCTAGAGATACGCATGCACGGTGCATATAGCAACAATCAGCGTGCAGTACGTGTGTATAATGGGGAAAGTGCAAGATGTATCTGTGTTTGATCGAGGGCAGATTGTGATGGCCCGACCATTTCGGAAGCGGCACGACTTGTCGAGTGTTTGAAGAGAGCTATGGTGAGTGTCTTCAACACTTGGCGAAACCAAGGTCAAACCACGTCTAGACATCGCAAGGTTGGAAGTCGTAGGCTGGGCAAACTGGACGAACAACACCCAATGCACCGAAAACTCCTAACGATGGGCTTCCGCAACCGACGACCCATGCATGTGCCAATGTTAACACCATGACATCGGCAGCTACGACTGAAATGGGCACGTGACCATATGCAAGTGGACGTTCGCGCAGTGTCAGAGCATTACATGGTCTGATGAATCCCGATACCTTCTTCATTATCCCGATGAGAGGTTCCGAAACCGTCATCTTGCAGGGGAACAGCTCCTTGACACCTGTACAAGCTGGCGGCGGCTCCATTATTCTTTGGGGAACACTAACGTGGGCATCCATTGGTCCAGTGGTGATAGTGCAAGGCACCGTAAAGGCCAAGGACTATTGTGCACTCAAAGCATCTGTGGGGTAGCGATGAAGTGGGGATTTTCCCGTACGACCATTTCACGAGTATACCGTGAATATGAGGAATCCAGTAAAACATCAAATATCCGACATCGCTGCGCCCGGAAAATGATCCTGCAAGAAGAGGCCAACTACGACTGAAGGGAATCGTTCAACGAGACAGAAGTGCAACCCTTCCACAAATTGCTGCAGATTTTAATGCTGGGCCATCAGCAAGTGTGAGCGTGCGAACCATTCAACGAAGCATCATCCATATGGCCTTTCGGGGAAGAAGGCCCACTCGTGTGTCCTTGATGACTGCACAACACAAAGCTTTACGCCTCACCTTTGTTTGTCAGCACCGACATTGGACTGTTGATAACTGAAAACTTGTTGCCTGGTCGGACGTGTATCGTTCCAAATTGTATCGAGCAGATGGACTTGCACGGATAAGGAGACAACCTCATGAATTCATGGACCCTGCACGTCATCAGGGGACTGTTCAAGATGGCGGAGGCTCTGCAATGTTGTGGGGCTTGTGCAGTTGGAGTGATATGGGATCCCTGATACGTCTAAATACGACTCTGACAGGTTACACGTACGTAAGCATCCTGTCTGATCACCTGCATCCATTCTTGTCCATTGCGCATTCCGACGAACTTGGGATATTCCAGCAGGACAACGCTACATCCCAAACGTCCAGAATTGCTACAGAGTGGCTCCAGGAATACTCTTCTGAGTTTAAACACTTCCGCTGGTCACCAGACTCCCCAGGTAGGAGCATTATTGAGCGTATTTGGGATGCCTTGCAACGTGCTGTTCTTCACCCCTTCATACTCTTACGGATTTATGGACAGCCCTGAAGGATTCATGGTGTCAATTCCCTACAGCAGTACTCGATACCTTAGTCGAGTCCACGCCATGTCGTGTTACGGCACTTCTGCGTGCTCGCAGGGGTCCTACAATATTAGGAAGGTGTACCAATTTCTTTGGCTCTCCAGTGTATAAATACTGTTTCCGCGTATATAATGGTGTAAATATGTATATGTACAAATGTATGTAGCATCGGTATATAGGTCCGTAACGAACTGCCTTTAAGCTGACTAATCGACGATTAACATAGTCAGTTAATGTACTGTCATCAGACGCAGCCCCGCTAAACACCTCCCATGCCCTACACATAAAAGCACGACGTCTGTGTGTACAGCATATAAATAACGCCGCCGTTATGAGCCTTCAAGAGTCTCAGAAGCTGTTACACAAGTGTGATGCTCAGTGTCTAAAATGCGACGGAGTTGCGACTCTTCTATTGCCTCTCCAGGTCGACGTGCGCATGACTTTCTGCGTCTGTTGTTCCGGCGGATCTGAGACTACTCCGAGGTTTGTTCGGTTCATACAACCTTCATAGCTCGAGCTCTCCAAGAAGTACGCGCTAAATTAGACTTACGTCTGCGGGGCGTATCATAAAATAAATAATATTAATGATGTCCTGCTTAGGGCTTCACCACATAATAGATTTAAATACAGTTCTCGGGCTTACGGTAGGATTTTATAATTGTATCTCCACAATACTTCGCTGTAGGAATTGTCCACCGTGGTTTAGAAATTCTTCTGAAAATTTCACAAACCGCGTGCACGCACTGTTACAGAACAATCCGTAAACATTACGAGTCCGTGACCTCTGCGGAAGCATTGACTGCATCCCACTTACGTATACTTGTTAGGTGAAAATTTACTTTCTAGAGTAGCCTCTGTTCTTCTTCAGAGCTCTAACTATCTCCATACAAAATTTCATGAAAATCGGTTCGGTGGTTTAGTCGTGAAAACCTTATGGACAGAGCTATTTACGCACTTACACTACGGGGGTTGAACAAGCCATGCAATACCTATTTTTCTCGGCTAGTTTCAGTTGGAACAATGTGCAATTATTGTGGGGCATCGTAGAATATTCCTACGTACCCTTCAAAACGGCGACTGCGATGAAGGTGCGTTCTGAGGAGAGACGTTTTATTTAGTTTTTTCTGGCGGAAATCCAGACCATTCCACATATTCACAGACGCTTGCAGAATGTCTACGGCGCCCTGGCAGTGAGCAAAAGCGCAGTGAATCGTTGGGCGAGGCGTCTGTCATCATCGCAACAAAATTGCACAAACCTGTCCGATTCTCTGACGTGGCGGCCGGCCGCACACATCTAGGACTACTGCTATGTTGGAATGTGCAAACAGACTCATTCGAGGGGATCGACGGATCACAATCAAACAGCTCGCTGCCCAACTGCACGTCTCCATTGGGACTCTGATGGATTTATTTTGTTTGGTGTCTCCTCTCATGATGCAACTATCAGCTTTGAAGTGTATTTTGCTACCCTCAGGAAACTCCAGCGTGCCCGTTGCCACAAAAGTGCAAACGAACTTCCCCTTCTCAGTGACAACGCAAGGCCTCATACGAGTTTGCACATCCGGGAGGAGTTCACAAAACTTCACTGGACTGTTCTTCCTCATCCACTCTACAGTCCGAATCTCGCAACTTTCGTTTGTTTGGCCCACTGAAGGATGCACTCCACGGGGAGCAGTACGTGGATGACGGGAAGGTTATAGACGCAGCAAGACGTTGGCTTGGACGTTGACCAGTAGAGTGGTACCTTGAGGGCATACAGGCCCTCACAGTAAGGTGGTGTAAGGCCGTCACATTGAACAGAGATTATGTTGAGAAATAGAGTTTTGGAGCCAGAAGTGTGGGGAGTAATATGGTGTATTGGAATGCTGAATAAAAGCAGCCTGCTTTCAGAAAACAACTATATTTCATTACTTACTGAACATGAGTATGGATATTATGGTATGCAAGTATGTACACTACCCTCCATAAGTTTGGAAACACTTAGTAATTATAGACAATGGAAAGGAAATACAGTATAAAAATACATTTTGTTGTTTTCCAAATGTTTATTAAGCTCAAATAATACACAGGAAGATGCAATAATTAAATTTTCGAGTCCTCAAAATAGCCACCCTTTGCTTTCATCTCTCCCATGCACACTCTCGGCATGCGCTGCGTCAGGTTTGCCAAGGTTTCAGTTGGAATTAATCTCCGTTCTTGCTGCAGGACCTCCCACAATCGTGGCCCACTCATGATTTCCCGTTTTCGGATCCTCCTGTCCAATTCATCCAATAGCAGCTAGACTGGGTTACAATCAGGGGATTGGAGCCGCCATTCCATGTTTTTCAATATTTTACGAACCTCTAGAGACTTCACATAATTCTGACACAAACGAGACGTATGTTTCTGGTCGTTGTCTTGCTGCAAGACAAACCCTTTCCCAATCAGACGCAAACCAGATGTCTTAGCATGTCGCTGGAGAATGACATGATAATCCTTTTGGTTCAGTTTTCCATCCATTTTCACCAAATCTCCAACTTTATTCCCTCCAAACGATCCCCATGACATCACAGAATCCCCTCCATGCTTTACAGTTGGAATTACGCACTGAGGATTCAAGCGTTCATGGGGTAAATGGCGTACAAATTGACGGCGCTTCTTCCAAATATTTCGAACTTGGATTCATCAGTGAATAAGACTCTTTCTCAATCCCCCGCTGTCCAATGTTTGTGTGTCTTAGCCCATTGAAGCCTTTTCTTTTTGTTAACAGGGCGCAACAGTGGTTTCCTTGCTGCTACATAGCCTCGGAGGTTCTTGTCTGCCACGCGTCGTCTCACTGTTGGCTCACCGGTGAATCCCACGTTGCGTTTAGTTCAGCAGTCAATTCACGGACAGTTTTTAATCTGTTACGTTTACTGGTCACTACCAAATACTTTTTCTGGCGTTCTGATTTTTCCTGTGTGCTCCTGAGCGAGAACGATCTCCATAGGAGCCTGCTTCTCGATGACGGTGTATGGTTTTGACAACTCCGCTGATGGAAATCATCGGTTTCTGTGCTATTTGTCGGACACTATTGCCTTCTTGGTGCAAAGTGATTATCATTACCCGTGATTGATAAGTAATCTGGCACTTTGGGACCATTTTCAATTACTTTCGCGGCGTGTTATACCTTAATGCAAACGCAACTACAAGTGAACAGAAATGTAAACATCGTACCTCTACATAGCCATGCGGTCTACTCGCGCCACCTGCCGTGTTTAGTAGAACTGCATGGACAGATTACGTCGGTTTACATAAAAAGGAATAATACTAGTATGTTCGAACATGTATGTATATGTACAATAATTAAGTGTGCAATACTGCACGTGTCATTATTAATCGTTATATGAGCCTGCTATTCCGTATTCTAACCAATAACTCGCATAGATCACTTCCATCTTGCTCCATTGTAATACGCAGCATGGTGTTTCCAAACTTATGGAAGGCAGTGTACTAAACATGATAATGATTATGTAAGTATCGTATTCATTGTGCTGTATCGTATTATGTACAACATATCATCGAATTTAAGCATTTTCATAAATATGATGAAGTTCAAAAATCAAAGATAAATAGCTTTTTAAAGAGTAAATATGTTCCCCTAATTCGTGTAATATTCTTGAAATAAATAAATGTTTTGTACTAAACAGTTCCTGAAGGATTCTATGTTGTTCCGAGTGTTCGATTCTCTCAACACCAAATTTCATCAAATTCTGTTGAGCGATTAGTTGTGAAAAGGTAAAGACAGAGTTCCTTTCGCATTTATGATATTAGCATGGATTCTTTTCCAAAATAGATAGCGCTAGGTTCGCAGCCTCTGGCATTGTTGTTGTTGTGGTCTTCAGTCCTGAGACTGGTTTGATACAGCTCTCCATGCTATTCTATCCTGTGCAAGCTTCTTCATCTCCCAGTACGCACTGCAGCCTACATCCTTCTGAATCTGCTTAGTGTATTCATTTCTTGGTCTCCCTCTACGATTTTTACCCTCCACGCTGCCCTCCAATACTAAATTGGTGATCCCTTGATGCCTCAGAACATGTCCTACCAACCGATCCCTTCTTCTAGTCAAGTTGTGCCACAAACTTCTCTTCTCCCCAACCCTATTCAATACTTCCTCATTAGTTATGTGATCTACCCATCTAATCTTCAGCATTCTTCTGTAGCACCACATTTCGATAGCTTCTATTGTCTTCTTGTCCAAACTATTTATCGTCCATGTTTCACTTCCGTACATGGCTACACTCCATACAAACACTTTCAGAAACGACTTCCTGACACTTATATCAATACTCGATGTTAGCAAATTTCTCTTCTTCAGAAACGCTTTCCTTGCCATTGCCAGTCTACAAAAAAATGGTTCAAATGGCTCTGAGCAGTATGATACTTAACATCTCAGGTCATCAGTCCCCTAGAACTTAGAACTACTTAAACCTAACTAACCTAAGGACGTCACACACATCCATGCCCGAGGCAGGATTCGAACCTGCGACCGTAGCGGTCGCTCGGCTCCAGACTGAAGCGCCTAGAACCGCTCGCCCACCACGGCCGGCCGCCAGTCTACATTTTATATCCTCTCTACTTCGACCATAATCAGTTACTTTGCTCCCCAAATAGCAAAACTCCTTTACTACTTTAAGTGTCTCATTTCCTAATCTAATTCCCTGAGCATCACCCGACTTAATTCGACTACATTCCATTATCCTCGTTTTACGTTTGTTGACGTTCATCTTATATCCTCATTTCAAGACACTGTCCATTCGGTTCAAATGCTCTTCCAAGTCGTTTGCTGTCTCTGACAGAATTACAATCCTCTGGCATTAGCACAGCATTTTTGGACTACTATCTAAATCATGTAATTTCCATGTGTCCTTGTTCCACTACCTGCAACGATTTTTCGCTTATTTTACGCTTTCTCAGTCCCACTATGTTTGTAGGGGGTAACAAAGAAAGTGTTCGCATCAAGGCCAACCCACAAATCCCGTACTATGTGCTGAAAGTTTACGGCATCGTAGGATCCCAGTGGGCGCCGTAAAAAGAACATACGTGGACGGATGGTATCTTTATGAGGGAACGTGACTATACGAGGAGCTGAACGGCTTAATGACTGTAGAAAGATATGGCGGGATTTATGTTGGAAGATGTTGGGGGAGGGGAGGGCGAAGGCTAGGTGACGGAAAATTCCTAGAGGTGGGGCGCAGAGGTAATGCATCTGGGCCGTGTTGGGGAAGGTCGTTAAGTTTTATATCCCCTGAATTACAGAGCTGGCGCAACAGAGCCCGGTAATGGGTGCGTGGCCGGGGCGGTGCTCGCAGGGCGTGGGGTGGCCCGCGTCCACCACAGCGCACTGTGCAGGCAGGTAACACGGAGTGGCGTTTAATCTGCCGTTCGTAATGAGAACGCCGCAGGGTGCGCGGCCCGCCCCTGGCGGCGGGACACTGAACTAGAATCGCCCACGCTCGGTACTCCGGTCTCTCCCTCCTGCGTGAAGTCTGAACTTCAAATACAATCTTCCAAGGAGGTAGTCTGAGGCTGGAATTGGAACGAGAGTCGTCCGGTCGTTTTCATTCTCGCTGTTTGCCTGTCAGTTAACTCCACACAACAGTGTTCCTCTGCAGACTGTTACGAAGCTGCGATCTTGCGACGTATGTTCTCAGATATGTGAATGGGTCGAAGACTTCTTAAGTAACGGAACCAAGTACGATGACCCCGACGTAGGTATAGGAAAATCCAACCGCTTAAAAACGATGCCGGTATTATAATTCCCACGAACCGCTACTGTTTTATATTTATTTTATTTCGGTTATAACATGTCTTTTTTAAATATTTTTTCTAATAACCGGGTAAAGAAAAGACATATCAGTTAGCCGTAACAGCAATGCTAAAATTTTTCGTTTATAAATGAATGTTTTCGAAAAATGGAGTAATTTTTGTGATTCTTCAGTTCCTCCCGGCGTATTTGATGCTCGAACAGTCCACGGGTATACTGCCGGCTCATAGTGTCCAACGGGCACAGTATTTCGGCGATCAGCCAGGTCGCCATCGTCAGGTGCGCTGACGAACTGAGCTCCTGAGGGCGGCGCGGACGGCGAAGAGAGCGCCCCGCGGGGGGAGGGGATTTAAATCGGTCGCCCGCCCTCAGGAGCTCAGTTCGTCAGCGCACTTGACGATGGCGACCTGGCTGCTCGCAGAAAGATTGTGCTCGTTGGACACTGTGAACCGGCAGTATACCCGTGGACTGTTCGAGGAGTAATTTTTATTTGTAAAATGTGCATTGCTTTGAAATACTGCGTTATTAAAGGAAATCGGGAAAGCGATCAGTGCTGTTTCAATAACAATGCTGACAGAAACGAGCGACAAACCCTTGGAATAAGTATTGGTTCGGCATTGCTGGTCAGTTACGTGCCCCTTGCCGTGTGTCGTTGCTTGAGGCATACGCGTAAGCGCAGTATGCAGGACTTGCACATGGTTTATAAGGTAGTTTCTCGGTGTCCTGGCCGGTCATTCGTTACGTTGTAGAATGGCGCCGACTCCAGTCTGGAAATATTTTTGCGAACTGATGTACTTAAAAAAATAATTTCAAATGTGTGTGAAATCTTATGGGACTTAACTGCTAAGGTCATCAATCCCTAAGCGTACACACTACTTAACCTAAATTATCCTAAGGAAAAACACACACACCCATGCCCAAGGGAGGAATCGAGCCTCCGCCGGGATCAGCCGCACAGTCCATGACTGCAGTGCCTTAGACCGCTCGGCTAATCTAGCGCTGCTGACGTAGTTCAAATGGCTCTGAGCACTATGGGACTTAACATCTGAGGTCATCAGTCCCCTAGAACTTAGAACTACTTGAACCTAACTAACCTAAGGACATCACACACATCCATGCCCGAGGTAGGATTCGAACCTGCGACCGTAGCGGTTGCGCCGTTCCAGACTGAAGCGCCTAGAACCGCTCAGCCACACCGGCCGGGTGAGTTCCTTTACATTTCACCATTGCCGTCGTTCGTCATTCGTTGCTGCACAGTCATATGCAGGAATACGCAAGCCAAGATATGTTGAGAGAACAATGGACTACGTTACCGCGCAAAATTGCAGCGATATTTCGTTTTGTTCCAAAGATGTTCACCATCAAAGTGTGTCTACTTTTTTGAGTGCCCCTCTGTATATACCTTGAAACTGAGACACACAGAATTTTTCAGTTTTTTTCGACTTCTGCATTTATTAAAGGAGAGAATAGGAATAAAAAAGCGAAAATCGGTTATTTCAAGAAACGGTTATTTTGGGCGGTTTTAACGGCCAGGAAAATTGACTGTATAAAAATCGAGCATAACCGAAAACTGGCTATTCCAGCGATAACCGCCATTCCTACCTCGACAGCGAGTGTTCATCAGAAACAAGGGTATCGTCAGGAGTGCCCCAGGGCAAGTGTGATAGGATCGCTCTTATTGTCTATAGAGTGTGTCCGAGGGGGAATGGTGAATTTTCAGGGATATAACATGGACGATCATTCGAAGCAAAAACGTCTAGTGAACTTGGCTCTAAAATGCATTCCTGAAGAGCTATGAGCACTTCTTCATCATCGACATTAAGAAACAAATTCCTTCTACTGCAAGCTTATTACTTTTCCTATTTTGGGTGGAGGCAGTAAGGACCAAAACAAACAAAAAATGTCCAATAAACATGGGCTCTAAAGTGCATATCTTAAGAGCTACGATTGGTTGCTCGGAAGAAGAGATGTTTCACACTAGCAGATAGGAACTAGTGCTCATATCCCTTAAGATACGCCAATGAGCCAATGTTTACTGGACATTTCTTATTGTTTTGGCCCGTACAATCACCTCAGGGTGGTCCAAAACACTCTGAAAAGTTTGTAAGTGTTGCAGGGTAAAATGTGCTGAGAAATAACTGTCAAGTAAAAAATACGATACGTTGCGCCGATTTCCAGGTAATTAGCATTGTCATCTTCAATTTTTTGGTCCTGTCCTCCTCAGTTGCGCGTAATACTACGGTATGTTGATGATTTTCACTTATGGACCGTCTGACAGCAACTGAATAAAACACAATTTTAGTGCCATACGCGTTTCGCCTTTATTTTCTGCAAGGCATCATCAGTGGCAGGTTGCGTAGACAGTTTCTTACATATTACGCTCCTGTTGCATTTTTGGTCTTGTTCGTCTTCCTATGAGCGCCAATTTGCTGTTTTTTCTGCATTCCACAGCACTATGCACTGAACGCTTTTTTTAATGCAATGTTTTGGTTTCTGTTGCCGACTCCAACAGAAACCAAAACATTGCATTAAAAAAAGCGTTCAGTGCATAGTGCTGTGGAATGCAGAAAAAACAGCAAATTGGCGCCCATAGGAAGACGAACAAGACCAAAAATGCAACAGCAGCGTAATATGTAAGAAACTGTCTACGCAACCTGCCACGATGCCTTGCAGAAAATAAAGGCGAAACGCGTATGGCACTAAAATTGTTTTATTCAGTTGCTGTCAGACGGTCCATAAGTGAAAATCATCAACATACCGTAGTAATTAGCATTGTTTTTCAGTTAATTAGCATTTAATTTAGCTCAGTCGGACCGTTGTGGCATGCCACGAAGCGTGTTCTTCGTTTGGTATCCTAAAACCGAAAAAGAGAGTGATGCAACAAAAATTGGACGTGGGTGGGTTGGGAGAAAGGATTGAACCCAAGCCAAACGCTGCGCAGTCACGTGCGCTATCATCTACGCTGTGAGAACAACTGACAATAATGCTGTCTGTCGGGCCGCTTGAATTCGGACGACACCCTGAATGTCAGTGAAAATTAACTCGGAAATGACGCGACGTCTTAATCTATTTTTTAACAATTGTTTCTCGGCCTAACTTACCCAACATCCTTACAAGCTTTTCACACCGTTTCTGCCCACCCTGTAGAAAGCAAAGACTATGTAGTAGAAGAGATTTACACACATCAAAAAAAGTTTTGCATCACCTCGGTTCCGAGAGTTCCAGAATCTGTGCAGAAAATTGGAACAGAAATAAACATAAACATCATTTCCGCCCTTTTTATTGCTCATAAAAACCACACATTGCATTTTGTACCACCATATAGCGAAACCTTCAGAGGTGGTGGTCCATATTGTTGTACACCCCTGTCTTGCATTGATGAATGCCTGTATTCGTCGTGGCATACTATCCACAAGTTCATCAACGCACTATTGGTCCAGATTCTCCCACTCCTCAACGGCTATTCGGCGTAGATCCCCCAGAGTGGTTGGTAGGTCACTTCGTCCATAAACAGCCCTTTCCAATCCATCCCAGGCTTGTTCGATAGAGTTTATGTCTGGAGAATATGCTGGCCACTCTAGTCGAGCGATGTCATTATCCTCAAGAAAGTCATTCACAAGGTGTGCACGATAGGAGCGCGAATTGACGTCCATGAAGACGAATGCCAGGCCAATATGCTGCCGATATAGTTCCTCTGTCGGCTGGAGGGTGGCATTCACGTATCGTACAGCAGTTCGGCGACTTCCATGACCACCAGCGGCGTACGTCGGCCACACATAAAGCCACCCCAAAGCAGCTGGGAACCTCCACCTTGCTGCACTCGCTGGACAGTGTGTCTAAGGCGTTCAGCCTGACCGAGTTTCTTCTAAACACGTCTCCGACGATTGTCTGGTTCAAGGCATATGCGACACTCATCGGTGAAGAGAACGTGATGCCAATCTTGAGCGGTCCATTCGGCATGTTGTTGGGCCCATTTGTACCGCTCTGCATGGTGTCGTGGTTGCAAAGATGGACCTCACCATGGACGTCGGAAGTGAATTTGCGCATCATGCAGCCTCTTGCGCACAGTTTGAGTCGTAACACGAAGTCCTGTGGCTGCACGAAAAGCTTTATTCAACATGGTGGCTTTGCTGTCAGGTTTCCTCCGAGCCATAATCCGCATGTAGCGGTCATCCACTACAGTAGTAGCCTTTGGGCTGCATGAGCAAGGCATGTCATCGACAGTTCCTGTCTCTCTGTATGTCTTCCATGTCAGAACAACACCGCTTTGGTTCACTCCGAGATGCCTGGACACTTCCCTTTTTGAGAGTAATAATGCGGACGCGATCGAACCGCGGTATTGACCGTCTAAGCATGGTTTAACTACAGACAACACGAGCCGTGTACCTCCTTCCTGGTGGAATGACTGGAACTGATCTGCTGTCGGACCCCTTCGTCTAATAGGCGCTGCCCATGCATGGTTGTTTACATCTTTGGGCGGATTTAGTGACATCTCTGAACAGTCAAAGAGACTCTGTCCGTGATACAATATCCACAGTCAACGTCTATCTTCAGGAGTTCTGGGAACAGGGGTGATGCAAAATTTTTTTTATGTGTATATTTCACAGTATCAATGAAGTACTCATAACTCTTGCGGTATGCGTTTCAGAGACCATGTTTACTAGCCTTTTTGCTTCGAATGTTGGTTCCTGTCATATCCCTGAATAATGAGCATTACCCCTGGGACACCCTGCACAAATGAACGATCTGATGGACAGGGTGAGCCGCAATTTGCTACTATTTGCTAATGACGCTGTAGCGTATGGAAACAGTCGTTATTGTGTGACTGTAGGAGGATAGAGAATGACTAAAACAGAATTTCTACTTGGTGTGATGAATGGCAGCCGGCCGGAGTGGCCGAGCGGTTCTAGGCACTACAGTCTGGAACCGCGCGATCGCTACGGTCGCAGGTTCGAATCCTGCCTCGGGCGTGGATGTGTGTGATGTCCTTAGGTTAGTTAGGTTTAAGTAGTTCTAAGGGGACTGATGACCTGAGAAGTTAAGTCCCATAGTGCTCAGAGCTATTTGAACCATTTGATTAAACGACGGCATCGAGGCAATTCAGTGGCGTACTGCAAGATTGGTTACCGTTAGAGTCGGCAACACGCGAGTGTTACATAGATGTTTCACGAACTCAAATGGGAATGCCCTTAGAGCAGTGGCGTATACAGCAAAACCTGAAGGAGGGGGCGCTAAAGGTACCTTGAGCTACCTTTACTTTTACCATAATAAAAAACAATCAAGTCGCACGCGAAGTTTAAGAAACGAGTCTCGTCACAATATTTTACCTGAGTAATTACTATTATTAAAACTTCACAATCAACTGATCACTCTCGCTCTTGACTATTCTTCACATTTGCACTTGATATAAATAGGACTTTTCACTTATTCCTTGTTCAGTCTTAATATTTCTGCTTCTGAAAGTAAGCAAGCTTCCTATATATTACGCTACGTATCGAAGGTTCTCTGTACGAGAAAATAGTAGTATTTTCGCGACTTTTCTCCACAACAAATGCCATACAGAATAACGTATCGAGATCACTAGAATTGCCGCGACTTTTCTCTTAGGTATGTGTTAGCTATCTATGTGCCAGACAGAAACGTATAAAATAGGACGACGCGGACGCGCATACCACATATGAAAGTACAACTACTCGATAACTCGATTCAGTAGAGTCGACTGACAAATAGGGAGCGGGCTGACTGGTGGGGGCGGCGTGGGTGGCAATGCGGGCGGCCCCGTAAGGTGGGGGGGGGGGGGGCGACCCGCGCGCCTCCATATGTATCCGCCACTGCCGTAGAGAAGGCGACGTTCCTTTCCTGAAACGCTATTGAGAAGATTTAGAGAGCAGCCACTTCCAGCTGACTGCAGAACGACTCTACTGCAGCCAACGTACATAGATGTAAATATTCGAGGCACAAACTGATGACTGAACATGCGTCCCTGGAGCGTGTGGAGGCGACGGGGGTCTTCCTGGAGGCTGCAGAAAATCCCTCATCGTGAATGCTTGTCAGGCTTGCAGCACCATGAGCGGCCGCAATAAGATATCACAACAATCGGATGCAATAGTAGATTAAGTTAGATCGGATAGCTACGGTCGCAGGTTCGAATCCTGCCTCGGGCATGGATGTTTGTGATGTCCTTAGGTTAGTTAGGTTTAACTAGTTCTAAGTTCTAGGGGACTAATGACCTCAGAAGTTGAGTCCCATAGTGCTCCGAGCCATTTGAACCATTTAGATCGGATATGCAATTCGTTCGTTACGCACCTTGTGCGGAGATCTCCGAGGATGTTCAATATGTCAGAAAAACAAAATCCAGGAAGTGGCGTGAGGTCGCGCAGTCCAGCTGCACATCATCATACCAGGCTTCTGTCCAAGGTTTTACGGTTTAATCAACACCTAGTCTCATTGCTGTGTGCGTGCTGGTCTAAAACTGGTTGCGGAATCTTGCATAATTATGTAATATGAACTATGTGATAATAAAGTCCCATCGTCTGCGATATCTACATCTACATACATACTCCGCAATCCACCAATGGTGCGTGGCGGAGGGTACCTCGTACCACAACTAGCATCTTCTCTCCCTGTTCCGCTCCCAAACAGAACGACGGAAAAATAACTGCCTATATGCCTCTGTACGAGCCCTAATCTCTCTTATCTGATCTTTGTCGTCTTTCTGCGAAATGTAAGTTGGCGGCAGTAAAATTGTACTGCAGTCAGCCTCAAATACTGGTTCTCTAAATTTCCTCAGTAGCGATTCACGAAAAGAACGCCTCGTTTCCTCCAGAGACTCCCACCCGAGTTCCTGAAGCATTTCCGTAACACTCGAGTGATGATCAAACCAACCATTAACAAATCTAGCAGCCCGTCTCTGAATTGCTTCTATGTCCTCCCTCAATCCGACCTGATAGGCATCCCAAACGCTCGAGCAGTACTCAAGAATAGGTCGTATTAGTGTTTTATAAGCGGTCTCCTTTACAGATGAACCACATCTTCCCAAAATTCTACCAATGAACCGAAGACGACTATCCGCCTTCCCCACAACTGCCATTACATGCTTGTCCCACTTCATATCGCTGTGCAATGTTGCGCCCAAATATTTATATCAGAGGTGTTAGTCGACTTTGGAATGCTCGGAAGTAAAAAACTGCAGAAATTTACCGTCAGCTGAAGGAAGTGTATAATGATACAGTAATGAAGGGAAGAACTGTGAGAATTTGGTGAGAAATGCCCAGCAGTAGACGAAAAAAAGTCCAGCACAGAATACTACTTTGAAGTACGACATTGATTATAGGTAATTTGAAGAGTAAAATGAAGAACGAAATCGTGCAAGCCATCTAATCACGGAGCTCAAAGGGTCTCTGGGGCGGAAAAGCTTTGGAAGCGACGACAAGATGAAGAACGGCGTGAACAGTTGGCTTCCTCGACCAGCGGCAGTCCGCTACGGCACCTGCATTCAAGATATCGTGGACAAATAGGACAGACGCTTGAATAACGAGGTGATTATCTGGAGAAATGAAGTAAGTTCCAATTTTCATTGGCAATGTATATTTTGGTTCAAATGGCTCTGAGCACTATGGAACGTAACTTCTGAGGACATCAGTCCCCTAGAACTTAGAACTACTTAAACCTAACTAACCTAAGGACATCACACACATCCACGCCCGCGGCAGGATTCGAACCTGCGACCGCAGCGGTAGCGCGGTTCCAGACTGTAGCGCCTAGAACCGCTCGGCCACTCCGGCCGGCAATGTATACTTCTGGAAATGATTTAAGTCAAATGGTATTTACTTCCTGGGCTACACGCGTACATATTTGCTAAAGAACTACCATACTAATGTTTTTCCCACAAGTCCTTAGGTGACCTTCAAGGATGTGAAAACAAATATTCCATTCTCCGTTAATGAAAGAAAATACCACAAAAAATTAAATGGAAAACTGCATAATATAATCCGATGGCTTTTTCGGTCAAGCATTGTTAAAAACAAAACGTTTTGCAAGGATTGTTACTGTACTAAAACTATACCGCAATCAGGTATTACGTAAGATTTATGTTTCAGGATGTAGTAAATAACAAGTACGTCGTTTGGGACCGATCAGAACTTCGTCAGAGAAGCAGACTGAGTTGTCCAAAAAGAAAAAAAAGTCGTTTAGGCTCCTCATAAACTTTATTAGTTGCTAAATGATTTATGGTTTCTGGGGAAAAATAATAAATCTGTATTCCTGAGATAATGTACACTTTTGGGAAATGGATAAAAGTTTCACCAAGATTGTTCTTATCCTAATATTATATGAACTGATGTGTTGATGGAGAGATATGTTCCTGACGACAGCTCTTATTAAGGAATAAATATAATGAAATGTAGTAATTAGTACACTCGGTAATTTGAACAGACTTCTGTAAAGCGAACTTATAGTCATACAAAAACCATTTCGTATTATACGCTGTAGAACATGGAAAACTTAAGCTTCGTTTTATGAGTTATCCCAAAGCATAATACCGTATGGCATTATGGAAACAAAAGCAAGCAAAGTTTACCAGCTTTTTTATTCTTATGCCACCCGCGTCTCATAACACCCAATTTTAAAAAAAAGTTTGGACCTTCCACCCGTCCTGTGGTATGCTCCACCCAACAGAATTAGTTATTAACCTGTAGTCACAAGTGATTACCCCTGTCAAAGGGTTTTTCTGCTTATCCTTTATAGTATGCATGTTTTCAGTGGAAAGGATAAAGTATTGCGCAGACATATGCTTGTTTTCTGAATCACATGAATGCAGCGATTTCGTTGAAGAATTGCGAACGAAGAACGAAGTAGCACGCATATGTTACTTCCCTAAATATTTATACTTTCGCAGCGATATGATTTAATAATATCATCTAGAAATTAAGACATTGTCTAATGGTGAAAACACCATACTGCCACGACATTTAGTAGTTACCGCATGCCAACGGCCGTAGGGCGCCATACCCTTCTAGATATTTAGTAAACGCAGAAGGCACTGGTAGTGCTCAACTCTAGACTTGCGTAATTTCAATCACTTCGTGGATTTCGTAGGAGTAAAACCGGTATTTGAAACTTTGTGAAGTTGTCCGCTGACGAAACTGACTCCAACGCTATACGTGTTCTTTGCATTTTGTAATGGCTTTTTGCTTTCTCTCTTGACTCCCAAGCACTAATGCAAAATATTCGCTTTCTGTAAATTAGGGGCCGGCCGGAGTGGCCGAGCGGTTCTAGGCGCTACAGTGTGGAACCGCGCGACTCCTACGGTCGCAGGTTCGAATCCGACCTCGGGCATGGATGTGTTTGATGTCCTTAGGTTGGTTAGGTTTAAGTAGTTCTAAGTTCCAGGGGACTGATGACCTCAGAAGTTAAGTCCCATAGTGCTCAGAGCCATTTGAACCATTTTTGTAAACTAGGACAAAAATAAAATCCCAGTTTTACCAGAAGCACTATCTGGGTATAGTATTTAAAATAAAACATACTGAAGTCTCGATGGTACGGAAGTTATCTTTAGTCGTTTCCAGAGGCTACGTATAGAGGTACATTACAAACGGTTCTTCTCTTAAACGGTACCGAATCGTTTCGGCTTGGTGCAAGACTTGTGGCAATACTCTCATCTGTGAACTGTTTTAAAATTTATAGTGTGAATACATCTACCCGCACATACAGTGGGTGGACAAAATTATAACTTTCTACCTCCACCCGCACAGGCCACGAAGCGCCCAACGGAACCGACCGGCCGCCGTGTCATCCCCAGCCCATAGGCGTCACTGGATGCGGATATGGAGGGGCATGTGGTCAGCACACAGCTCTCACGGCCGTATGTCAGTATACGAGACCGGAACCGCTACTTCCAAATCAAGTAGCTCCTCAGTTTGCCTCACAAGGGCTGAGTGCATCACGTTTGCCAACAGCGCTCGGCAGACCGGATGGTCACCCATCCAAGCCCGACAGCGCTTAACTTCAGTGACCCGACGGGAACCGGTGTGACGACTGCGGCAAGGCCGTTGGCTTGAACAAAAATATGGAAACACCAAAAACACAATACGGTCTAGGATAACTGTTGGCATTCATAAGAACTTCCAGTCGTCCCTGGATGCATAAATACAAATCCTCTACGATTTTCAGTTCGGCGCCATAACATTCCTCCTGCAAAGTAGTGGCAAGTTCAGGTAATAATGGATAGCGATCACGTAGCCTTTTCTACAGAGTGGTCCACAAGGGCTCTAAACACTGAAATCTGGTGACGGTGGTGGTCAGAGGAGATGCGACAATTCATCTTCGGTCTCTCAAAACCAGTCCTGGACGATAGGACCTGCGTCAACTTGGGCCGTTTCCCGTTGGAACGCAGCTTCAGCATTTGGGTACAAACATTGTTCCATGGGATGGACCTGATTAGCCAAAAGTGTCACACAGTCCTGGGCAGTAATGCGAGCTTGCTGAGTAACTATGAGACCCACTAAATATAGCGACATGGCTACCGAAATCATCACGGAACCCCCGCCATGTTTCAGTCTTGGAACGTAAACTCGGCCGGAAGTTGAAAACAGTGTGGAACAAAACTGATCCGACCAAATGACATTCTGCCATAGCTCCACAGTTCAGATTTTATGACGTCGACATCACGTTTCCCTGTTACGAGCAGACGCATCACTGATGAGTGTTTTCGGCATTCCAGCTCGCCCTGCACTTCCCGTTTTTTAACTTAGCGGATGATGTTTCCCCGCTTTTGCTGTATGCCTTATAAATCTTTCGTACAGTCCCTCTTGAAACACCAAACATTTCTACCTTGGTTAAGTAAGCACACATCAAACGAGCACCAACTATTTGCCTACGTTAGAATTCACTTAGTTCCGACATAATGCACTCACAAATGCACAGAACACTGTTCTGACCACGACTGACATTTGAAAAATATTGAGAACACTGCACAGTGTCGTTCGAGATCAAATACAACAGCCTAACATGCGCCCTGGAGCAGACCGAACACATTTGAATGCTAAGCTCGTGAAGACTCTAACAATACCACCACTTGTAAAGTAGGTTAGAAATCAGATTAATAATGTTGCTCACACGGCATATGTTCGCTTTATCGGGCAACAACAAAGTTACTGACTGTGGATGGTATCGTCAGAATGGAAATAATGAAGTCACTATAAAAAAGTCATTAATTTTGGCACTTATCTTGAATGGATTCCCACGTAGATTTCGTCGAAGTTGTTATGGCTCATCTTGTTGATTCTAGGGTGATTCCACTTTGACTGCTAGAGGGTCCAGATCTGTATTTTAGCAATATTTGAAGACCTAACATATGCGTTTTTCAGGAAATTCTTAATGATCAAACAATCCCAGATCAGAACAATGGTATGGTAGAAATTATTTTTGACTTGGTGTTAACGATCCACATTTTTGTTAAACTTCTTGTAAATTCACATATACTTCTTCATATTTGTAATTTTCACTTTAACCAAACACTGTTCTTTTACAAAGCGAAATAACAACTTAACTTCTGCAAAGTGAAACAAAGACTGCTCTGTGCGCATTCGCGCCAGAACGGTAACACAAGAACCATATCACTGTAATATGTGGATACATCGGAGTACCTATACATCAATAAAACCAAATGTGAATATTGTCACAAAAATATGTCTGTTACTTCATAGAAAAGTAGTATGATATTACTGGTATCGAGAACTGGGGTTGGAGTGCCGTAATGGTCACGTAAATAAAGAACCATTACAAGACGAGTAGTTAGTTCTGTAATAACCGTCAGTTAAGTTAATTTTACATTTTAAGGAAGTTAACTGCAGCCTATTTGTCTTATCTATTGAAAGCTTCACTTGTTTCAACGTATTTCTCGAAAAGAGAGAGAAAGAAACGGATCTTAAGGGCCGGTTTCCGCGTACTTTAGACGTAGGTTTTCATAGAAATTTAAGACGATTGCGTAAGTATTAAGTGAAGTTTTAACGTTGTCTTCATTACACGTATATTTAGCACTGCAGTATCTACTCGGGGAATTAAAGGTTTTAAGTTCAATCTTTTATTTCCTTTCAAAATTCGTAAAAGTCCACACCGCGTATACGCGATCTGAGGCCCAGTTTTTCGGTTGTAGACGTTTTGGGTTTTAACGTTATTTTAAGTGCATTACGTTACTATATTAATAGTATGTACATATATTAATGTTCCACATAACTTTACTGACTCTTGTGATCTGTAGTTAATAGGATATTACTATTATTGTCTAGGTAAATTCTGTAAAAACATTGTAAACAACTGTGAGCGAGAAGTGTTCAAGCTAGTTCTGAGCTTCTACGCAGCTGTTGTGACAGATGGTTACATTGGGGGGAATGTAGTGGTATGGGAATTTGGGAAGTAAATGGGTCTCTTCCATGGTATTGCAACAAAGTATGTTCAAGAGACTGGAAAATAGCTGAAGCGGAAGGGAGGATTAGAACCCTTACGGCTGAACTGGATAGTACTAGGGAGTAACTGATGAGATTAAGGGGAGAGAAAGGTGAAGACATTTTGGAAGTACCAGCAAGGGACAGGGGCCACAGAAAGAGAACAGTTTCCGACAGTTTCATCATTGGCACAATCAACAGATTTGCCTTGCTATCTCAGTAACTAAGAAAGTGGCTCAAATAGATGTAAGTTCAGTTAATACTCAGCACATTTTCACTAGGAAACCAAGTGTTTCAAACAAAGTAGAAAGTAGGAGGAAAGTTTTACTGTTAGTTAGTAGCCATGAAAAGGTGTGGGCCAATTTTGTAGGAAAACTAGGTGACAGGTACCAAGTCACAATTTTTTAAAGCCCAGTCCATTCTTAGCGAGGTGATAGAGGATGTAGGCTCATTGTGCAAGGGTCTTACGAAGGACAGTCACGGAGTGATAGTGGGTGGAACAGGAAGTAGTATAGATAGGGCTCATGGCTACAATACTGAGTGCGACCTCGTACAAAAAAGCATCTGCAACGAACCATACAAATGTTGGCTTTGTTCCTGCTTTTATGCAGTATGATTGCCTCGATTGTAACAGCTCTGTCAGGAGGGTCAATATGAAGTTAGATTAGCTGCCTCAGGCGGCTACTTTGTTAGGCATGGATTTGGTTCCTGTTGACTATTGGTAGGTGGGACTTACCAAGGCATGGCCTTGATCTCAGTGGGAGAGGGGAGGGTAAGCTGGCCGGGATGATAGCAAAATCTTTGAGGGGGGAGGGAGAATGAAACTTATGGGAATACCTCTTTTTAAGGCAAAGACAGTGTCCAATGATTCAACATCGAATGAATTTACCCTAAGTGAGAGGCTCAGACAGGCAGGTACTAGAGATGCTAAAATGTCACAAGATTCTCATAAATGGACAGTGAAAAATAATGTTATTATATCACAAGATTCTCATAAAAATACAGTGAAAAATGATGTTATCAGAATATGAGGGTATTAAAAAAAAGTGGATGAGCTTCTTGTTTGTTTACAAGACTTAGAAACTGAGGTTGGAATAGACGTACTGTGCCTGTCTAAACATCATACAGTCACAGATATGGAAAGGATAAATGTAAGTGAATGCGAGCTTTCAGCACGTTTAAGAAGAGACTCTATGGACAGCGGAGGAGTTTCCATATATGTTATAATTTATCAGAGTGTGAAACATTTAGAAACTAAAAAATTTTGTCTAGAGAAACATACAGAAGCATGTCCCTGTGAGCTTAAACTAAATAATGGTACACTTATAAATGTACCAGTGTGTAGGTTCCCATTGGAAAATTTTCAGCTGTTTCTGAAAAACTATGATTGTTTGTTGATCTATCTCTCTGGCAGAGTCCATTGTTTGTGGGGGTTTTAATGTAGATTTTCTGAAAGAGTCGGATAGAAAGAATGACCTTGAAATATTACTTGGTTCTTTCAATTTGACATCAGTTGTTGCTCTTCCTGCTCAGATAGTATAGGAAAGCGGCACATTGATAGATGATGTTTTTATAGACCGAGATAAATTTAATCAAATAAAAACTTTTCCTGTTAAGAATGTTCTTCCTGATCATGATTCACAGCTAGTTACTAGGTCCATACAACAATAAAAAAACAGTTCCCCAAAATAGTACGTTCAATCAACGATTTAACTCCCCCAGCTAAGCCATGTCTCCACAATATCCTTTTTCCGGTGGTGCTAGTCCTGCTTGTTTCGCAGGAAAACGTCTGTGAAGTTTGGAAGGTAGGAGACAAGGTACTGGCGGAAGTAAAATTATGAGGATGGGTCGTGTGTCGTGCTTGGGTTACTCAGGTGGTAGGGCACTTGCCCGCGAAAGGCAAACGTCCCGAGTTCGAGTCTCGGTCCTGCACACAGTTTTAATCTGCCAGAAAGTTTCAACGATTTAACTGTTGTAAATTTTAGGAAAAGCTTGCAACTGTTACACTGGGATGAAATGTACAGGAAACCTGATGCTAATTTAAAATTTAATGTATTTCATGATACGTTTGCGAATATATTTGAAAACAGTTTCCCTAAGAAAACAGCGAAACATAATTGTAAGAAACCATTAAAAAATCCATGGGTTACTAAAGGGATAAAAAGCTTGTAAGAACAAAAGGGAAATATATATTACACGTAAGAAGAGCAATGATCCACAAACAGTCAACCATTAGAAAAATCACGGCACTGCATTAAGAAAACTTATTAAAAAGTCCAGAAATATTTGCATTATCTCTCAGATTAGCACCTCTGATAATAAAACTAAAACAATTTGGAATATTGTTAAAAGGGAAACAGGGTAACTGAGACCACAGGAAGACTGTATTTATATCAGACTCAATGAAAACATTGTTAACAAAAAGTCAGAGATAGAAAATCATTTTTAAGTGTTTAAGAGAATATAGGATTCAGCTGTTCATCAGAAAATGAAATAAGTTCATTCAAAAGTAAAAGCTCGCAAGGAACTGATGGCATTTCCAATAGAGTACTAAAAGCTTGTTCCCAAAAGCCGCCCAGCCACATATGTAGTAGCTCACTGAAACAGACCATTTTTCTGGATAGACTGATATATGCTATTGTTAAATCGCTGCATAAAAAGGGGGATAGGACTGACTCTAACAACCACGGCCCGATTTCACCTCTGACGTTTTTATCTTGAATTCTTTAAAAAGTAATGTATTCAAGAGCAGCTTCACATATTTGTGAAAATAAAGTATTAACAAAATGTCAGTTCGGGTTTTAGAAAGGCCTTCCAACAGAAAATGTGTATATGCTTTCACTGATCAAATATTAAACGCTGTAACCAAACATCACCCACTGGGATTTTTTGTGATCTCTCAAAGGCTTTTGACAGTGCGAATAATGAAATTATTCCAGATAAGCTTAAGTATTGTGGTATAAGAGGGACAGTGCACAAATGGGCTAATTCATATTTAACTGGAAGAATGCAGAAGGCTGAAATTAATAGTATAGATAGACTACAAAAATCAGCAGAGTCCTCTAACTGAGGAAGTATCAAGAACCGTGTCCCACAGGGTTCAGTCTTGGGTTACTTATTATTTTAAATATATATTAATGACTTGCCGCTCTGTATTCATGAAGACGAAAAGCTAGTTCTTTTTGTTGATGGTAGAAGTATAGTAATCACACCAAACAAACAAGAATTAACTGAGGAAATTGTAAATAACGTCTTTCAGAAAATTATTAAATGGTTCCCTGCAAATAGACTCTCACTAAATTTTGAGAAAACGCGGTAATATGGTTTTTTGCAGTAAGTAACTCAACAACATCGATAAATGTAGACTTTGACCAGAAGTCTGTTGGTATGGTACAATATTCAAAATTCCTGGGGGCGTGCATTGATGAGAAACTAAATTGCGAGAAACACATTGATGATCTGCTGAAACTCTTAGGTTCATCTGCTTATGCTACTCGGGTTGTTGTAAATTATGCTGATAAGCATATCGGTAAATTAGCGTACTATGCCTCTTTGCATTCACTGCTTTCATATGGCATCATATTTTGGGAAAATTCGTCATCAAGAGAAAAAGTATATATTGCACAAAAGCGTGTAATTACAATAATAGCTGGAGCCCACCCAAGATCACTAATCAGATATTTATTTAAGAAATAGGGATATCCACAGTGCCGGCATGTGTGGCCGAGCGGTTCTAGGCACTTCACTCTGGAACCGCGCGACCGCTATAGTCTTTTTCATGATCTGTAGAACAAGTACTAACGCAGTGTAATGTAATGTAATCTGCAGGCTTGGCAAGCATCTGCATTTTTGTTCAAGCATACATTTCTCTTGGTTTTTCCGTATTTTTTTTTCAACCCCTGTGATATTCAAAGATAACACTGGGTATTTCACAGTGCCTACTACAAGCTTGTAGGGGTTGTAGAAGGGGATTTAGCAGATAAAGGTCTGATAAGGAACCCATGTGGGAAAATGTACCGTTTGCATATAACATAAATTTGATGATCGGATCACCTTCAAATCTCCTGCTTCGCGATATCGTGCGTAATGGTATAGTTGCGCAATGGTATAGTTGCGCAAAACATGAATCGAGAAAGTTTCCGGGTCCCCTCGAACAGTCACATACTATTTTAATCCGACTACCAACAACGGCTGCGAAAGATTGGTACATTCACTTCTAGGAGGGTTGGCTGCAGTTCTCCACGGATACGCGCCATTGTTTGTGGTCCGTGTGTATGAAAACATACGTCGCAGGTAGATGCATCTCGTGCAACGAAAAGCTGGGTTACCATCTGGAGCTGTTCCTGCTTCAGATGGTAACCCTGCTCGGGCCAGAGCTCAATGTCTCCACTGTGTGCGTACCGCGAAGTGGGAGGTTTGAAAATGATCCAATCTTCAAACTTATTTTTCACCCAAATGGTAAATTTCCTTTTCAAATTTTTATCTAAGAAATCTCCTGTAGAACCTATACAATCCTGTAATCAGAATTGTGGGACACCGTGTATATTACAGTACAACAATACTACGGTTTATCCGTGGATGAGTTTGGTTGAATCACTTACCTACCAATATCATCTCTGGTAAGCCGCAGAATACGTGAAAAGTCGCAATAATGTACTGTAAAGTCATCGTTGCTAACGCAAACACACTGCCAATGACAGAATTGTCTTTGCTTTATTCGTGGCTTGGTACTGTTCTGCGCTATGGCACAACAGTTCCCACACTCGCCTAATGCACGTTCAGTTTCGACGCGCCTTGGGCATTGTCTCTTGCATGTTTTCTTCCCACACCAGCTCAGTGACCCCCGGTGGTAAACAGTATTACACCGCTCACATACGGAGACAGCGGCGAACATTTATGTAGGTTACTGAGAAGACTGCAGAGTGACCACTCCTTCCCAGTTCATAATACAATCCTACAATGTCCTGTAAACTGCCTGAAATCGCGCGAAACAATCCGAAGAACCATCATGAGCCACTTAATTTCGATTAGTTTTTTTCGTTCTTTTAGGTCGTTCTCTTTGTTCAAAATGATAAAAATAAAAAAAATTAAAATATCATCGAAAATTTCACCAGTATTTTCATAAACCTTTTGCGTTGAAATACATTTCTTTATGTAGAAATTCCGTTAATACAGACAATACGATTCAAAAATGAAATCATATACTCTACGAAATAACTCAACATTTGCATGTTGTCATTTACATAATAGCCAGAATTAATGTGCTCATAAAAACTGATATATCATTGCGTAAATATGTGACTGTTATTCGCAAATGTCTTTGGCGTTTCTTGGCTTGTGCTGAGAAACATATATATAAGGCAAGTTAACTTATACCAAAAAGCAATGATCACATCAGGTAATACGACACACTATAAACTAGAGATAAATATATTTGACGGAATTGCGCCCGGCACTAGTCCGGCAATACATAAATAAATCAGTCCATACATATTATATAAATAGATGTACATACATAAGTAAGTATGTGTGAAACATACATACATGTTCCATTTCTCCTACTAAACTACCGGACCAACTTCACCCAAACTTCGTATGCGTACCTCTCACGGTGTGGAAATAGTCTCTTTGGTAGTATTAACCATCTATCTATCAAAGATGTGGGGATGGGGGTGGAAAAAGCAGAGTAATCCACGGCGCACCAATACCCATACTTGAGACATCCAGTATTTGAGAGTGAGAGACTTGCAACAAACTTTACACGTAATTCAAAACCTTTACGAAACTTTCTCTCGCCTCAAAATAATGAAAGGAAAAAAAGTTTCTCTCTTACTATATTTTCACTGTTAATACAGTAAAACTGCCTCATAAAGTTTGACGTTTTATTTATTAGTGCTTTGCTATTAACTGTATACGCGACACACTTTGCAGGAAGTATTCACATATTCCATTGCGTGTACCAGAAAAATTATGTCATTGTAGCACATAGAGTTCAGGAAATATGACGTCATAAACACTAAGAACGGTTCCAGGCGCTTCACTCCGGAACCGCGCTGCTGCTACGGTCGCAGGTTCGAATCCTGCCTCGGACATGGATGTGTGTGATGTCCTTAGATTAGTTAGGTTTAAATAGTTCCAAGTCTAGAGGACTAATGAGCTCAGATGTTAAGTCCCATAGTGCTCAGAGCCATTTGAACCATTTTGAAACACTAAGGTGCGTGAAAAACTGCCGTATCACGTACTTTATTACTTCTATACTACTAACTCTATTGGCAAAACATTTTGCAGAGCAGGCACACATACCACTGGATGTAGATGCAAAATTATATCAATGTGCCGTACATAGTTCAGGAGATACGACGTCGTGAACGTTGACTCGCGTACAAAGCTGCAGGGCAAAATTCACTAGAGGTACAGGTGAAATACACTATGTGATCAAAAGTATCCGGACACCTGACTGAAAATGACTTAAAAGTTCGTGGCACTCTCCATCGGTAATGCTGCAATTCAGTATGGTGTCGACCCATCGTTAGTCTTTAAGACAGCTACCACTCTCGCAGGCGTTGTTTAATTAGGTGCTGGAAGGTTTCTTGGATAATGGCAGCCCATTCTCCACTGAGAGCTGCACTGAGGAAGAGGTATCTATGTCGACGACAGTAACTGTTCTCGAAAGAACAGATACTGTTGATGACCGTGCAGCTTTTGCCTGGAATAAATGACTAACTGAAACCCTCAGCAACTGTTCTTTCGAGAACAGTTACTGTCTTCATATATATAGTTAAAGGCTACCCAGCCATTGACCTTCGTCTGTGCGAATGCGCACAGGTTGCCCAAACTCTTACGGGAATCGCCAAAGCGTGCGCGAGTAATGAGTGGATGGGCAAATGTCTATAAGGTGCATTACATGTGTAGAATTGTGGACAGTTGAGAATGTGAGTCTCACGGGAAGCGTACAAAGGATAAGTCCCTGCAGTCGCGCTATTCATCTGTGTCCTAGATGGCTCAGATGGATAGAGCGTCTGCCATGTAAGCGGGAGATCCCGGGTTCCGGTCCCGGTCGGGGCACACATTTTCAGCTGTACACATCGAGGTATATCAACAACACCTGTCGGCAGCTGAGGGTTTCAGTTAGTCATAATTTAGTATCTATGTCGGTCGGTGAGGCCTGGCATGAAGTCGGCGTTCCAAAACATCCCAAAGATGTTCTGTGGGATTCAAGTCAGGATTCCGTTCAGGCCAGTCCAGTACAGTGATGTTATTGTCGTGTAACCACTCCGCCACAGGCCGTGCATTATGAACAGCTGCTCGATCCTGTTGAGAGATGCAATCGCCATCCCCGAATGCTCTTCAACAGTGGGAAGTAACTAGGTGCTTAGAACATCATTGTAGGCCTGTACTGTGATAGTGTTACGGAAAACAACAAGGGGTGCAAGCCCCATCCATGAAAACCACGACCACACCATAACATCACCTCCCCCGAATTTTACTGTTAGCACTACACTCACTGGCAGATGACGTTCACAGGGCATTCGCCACACCCACGCCCTACCATCGGATCGGCACATCGTGTACCGTGATTCGTCACTCCACACAACGTTTTTCCACTGTTAAATCGTCCAGTGTTTACGCTCCCCACACCAAGCGAGGCGTCGTTTGGCATTTACCGGCGTGATGTGTCGCTTTTGAGCAGCTGCTCGATCATGAAATCCAAGTTTTCTCACCTACCGCCTAACTGTCATAGTACTTGCAGTGGATCGTGATGCAGTTTGGAATTCCTGTGTGATGGTCTGGATAGATGTCTGCCTATTAGACATTACGACCCTCTTCAACTGTCGGCGGTCTCTGACAGTCAACAGACGAGGTTGGCTTGTACGCTTTCGCGCTTTACGTGTCCCTTCACGTTTCCACTTCACTATCACATCGGAAACAGTGGACCTAGGGATGTTTAGGAGTGTGGAAATCTCGCGTACCGACTATGATACGAGTGACAATCACCTGACTCCGTTCGAAGTCCTTGAGTTCCGCGGAGCGCCCGTTCTGCTTTCTCATGATGTCTAATGACTACTGAAGTCGCTGATATGGAGTACCTGGCAGTAGGCGGCAGCATAATGCACCTAATATGAAAAACGCATGTTTTTGGGGGTGTCAGGCTAATTTTGATCACGTAGAGGGAGACCACGGAAGTGGAATACATTAGGTAGATTCAGAAGGAATAGGTTGCAGTAGGTACTGGGAGATGAAGAAGCTTGCACAGGATAGAGTAGCATGGAGAGCTGCATCAAACCAGTCTCAGGAGTGAAAACCACAACAACAACAACAACAGTGTATGTCTACAAATACGCGTGGAATATGTTAAACATACGTGAAATATATTTGACATGTGAGTACACAGGCACATCCATGGGTAAAATGGTCATCCTAAATACCTGGAACGATTTCAGTCAGTTTGGTACACGTATTAGACAGGATATTGGGGTGAAGGTGATAACGTGCAGAGAGAAAGGGAGAAGAGGAGATGGATTGACAGTGAGGAGGGAGGACGAGAACTGCAAGAGTAGGAGGGAGCAGGAACTGGACAGGAGGAGGAGGAATGGACAGAGGGGAGAGGAGGAGATGGACAGAGAAGGGAAAGAGGAGGTGATGGGTGGAGACAGGGGGAGAAAGAGGTAGGCGAGTGAGGGGATGGAGGAAATGATCAGCCAGAGTGGAACTGGAGAGAAGATGACAGAGAAAGAGAAAAAGAGGTGATGGACAGAGACAAGGAGAGGAAGAGAGAGGTAGAGAGAAGAGGAGGAGGAGGAGGAGGAGGAGGAGAAGGTGAAAATGAACAGAGGGAGAGGAGGAAGTGCACAGAGAAAGAGGAGAGGGAGATGGATAGAGAAAGGATAGAGGAGGAGATGGACAGACAGGGGGAGCGTGAAATGGAATTCGACTGGGGAGAAGGAGATCGACGTAGGGGTAGGAGCAGATTAACAGTGAAGGGTGATGACGTCACGTACAGAGAGAGGGACAGGAGCAGGTTGACAGAGGGTGGTGGATAGAGAGAGGAGGTGTAAGAGGAGATGGACTAATAGAAGTTTGGAATAAATACATAATCGGGCAGTGCCTGGCACTCAGCTGCTAAATGAATAAAAGTAAGGTCTACATCTACATTTATACTCCGCAAGCCACCTAACAGTGTGTGGCGGAGGGCACTTTACGTGCTTTCCTGTTCCAGTCGCGTATGGTTCGCGGGAAGAACGACTGCCGGAAAGCCTCCGTGCGCGCTCTAATCTCTCTAATTTTACATTCGTGATCTCCTCGTGAGGTATAAGTTGGGGGAAGCAATATATTCGATTCCTCATCCAAAAACGCACCCTCTCGAAACCTGGACAGCAAGCTACACCGCGATGCAGAGCGCCTCTCTTGCAGAGTCTGCCACTTGAGCTTGCCAGAAATCTCCGTAACGCTATCACGCTTACCAAATAACCATGTGACGAAACGCGCCGCTCTTCTTTGGATCTTCTCTATCTCCTCTGTCAACCCGACCTGGTACGGATCCCACACTGATGAGCAATACTCAAGTATAGGTCGAACGAGTGTTTTGTAAGCCACCTCCTTTGTTGATGGACTACATTTTCTAAGGACTCTCCCAATGAATCTCAACCTGGCACCCGCTTTACCAACAATTAATTTTATATGATCGTTCCACGTCAAATCGTTCCGTACGCATATTCCCAGATATTTTACAGAAGTAAGTGCTACCAGTGTTTGTTCCGCTATCATATAATCATACAATAAAGGATCCTTCTTTCTATGTATTCGCAATACATTACATTTGTCTATGTTAAGGGCCAGTTGCCACTCCCTGCACCAAGTGCCTATCAGCTGCAGATCTTCCTGCATGTCGCTGCAATTTTCTAATTCTGATGCAGTCTGGAATTCCTGTGTTACGGTCTGGATATATGTTTGCCTATTACTGGGCAGCCTATGCGCCATTTGCTCGACACAGCCGACTGAAGAAGTAGACCTAGATGGATAGACGGAGATTTGAAGAGGCGTCCAGTGCCTCATACAGGACTGCGCCGCGCCTCTCTGTGTGTGTCAGTAGGGCCAAGGCCCGCAGCGCGCAGCTGGTCCCGGGCTACTCTATCACCGGAAGCGGCTGCTGGCGGCGCCGGAAGCGGAAGTGGCGGTCACATGTCTCTTCGCGGTGCCCCGTGCGCTGAAGGGCGCCAGCTTTACCGGCACTCGATACCCCTGACAGCTTCGATGAAACGCTACGTCAGCTCATTTGTTCTGTTAAGATTAAAAACGACTTCACCGGTCCATTTGTTTCATCGTTGTAGTCCTCGGTCCCAAGACTGTTTAAAAGGGGCTTTCCATGCAAGTCTAGCCTGTGTAAGTCTCTTCATCTCTGCATAACCTGTCTCTTTATTTCTGCATAACTACTGCAACCTGCATCCATTTGAACCTAATCACCGTAGTCAAACCTTTATTACGTCGCCATCCAGTTACATACAGGGTGAAAAGTGTTTAAACGGACAAACTCTGGCTGGTTGTAGTGGACATCAAAACAAATATTTTTCCCTAACGTCATTTTTTCCTATGAGGATTATTTAAACCGGTGGAGGCCGTATTACGATCTTCAGTTGTTAGTGAGCGTATTATACTCTTCAGTTGTAGGCAACTGCTGTCCACCAGTGTAGTAGTGCATTGTCTCTGTTTACTAATGGAGCGATACACCTGGAGTGAGTACACTACGTAGCGCACCACAATGGACGAGCTGCACAGCGGGTTTATCAACAACAATGCCCTAATAGCCATATCCCGCCGCATCATACGACCTTTGCTGCTGTGTACCAACGTCTGCGTGGGACCGGGTCATTTAGCAGATTACCTGGACAGGGACGCCGTCGCACGGCAAGAACGGTGCAATTTGAGGAAGCTGTCTTGCAGCATGTGGAGCGGGATCCTTCAATCAGCACTCGTGCAATTCCACGTAACATGGGGACCAATCAGACGAATGTAAGAACAGTCCTTCGAGAGCAATTGTTACGTCCATTTCACTTACAGCGTGTCCACAACCTGGAACCAGTTGATTATCCACCCAGAGCCCAGTTTTCACAGTGGTACCTGAAACAAAGTGAAATGCATCCTACATTTTCATCCTCTGTGTTGTTTACCGATGAAGCAATGTTCGGGCGTGATGGAGTCTTCAATATGCACAATTCGCATGTTTGGAGTGAGGATAACCCACATGCCACAGTTACTAGCGCTCATCAAGTGCGGTTCTTCATTAATGTGTGGGTCAGTGTTATTGTGGACTGTTTAATTGGGCCGTATCTGCTACCTAGGCCATTAAATGGCAGGCACTATTACAATTTTCTCGCCAGAGCATTGACAAAATTGCTGGAAGACGTCCCGCTCCCTACAAGACAATGCATGTGGTTCCAACATGACGGGGCGCCGGCACATTTCAGTCGTCGTGTGCGTCGATTCCTGGACCGACGGTTCCCAGAAACGTCGATTGGCAGAGGTTGTCCTGTACCATGGCCTGCTCGATCACCAGATATGTCCCCTCTGGACTTTTTTGTGTGGGGAGAGATGAGCAACCTTGTTTACGCAACTCGTGTTGCATCAGAAGAGGATCTGGTTGCCCGGATAGTAGCAGCAGCAGCAGCAGGAACAATTCACGATACTCCTGGGGTTTCTGTCCATGTCAGACAGAACATGATCCGACGGTGTAACCTTTGTTTACGTGTCAATGGAGGCATTTTTTAAGATCCTCTGTAATTGAAATTGGGTTGTCTTAATGTGTTGTCTCTTGGTCATAAAAAAACGGAAAAGTGTTTGTTGGTTTAATTAATTTGCCACCAGAGAAATCTTCCTCTACCGGTTTAAATACTCCTCATAGGAAAAAATGACATTAGGGAAAAATATTTGTTTTGATGTCCCTACAACCTCCCAGAGTTTGTCGGTTTAAATACTTTTCACCCCGTATACTATACGTTGAGGAAGTGTAGACTCGGTATAAGCAAACAAACTTAAACATACACTACAATATTTTCAGAATTTCTTTAGGACTGACAGTTCGGCATTAACATGCGGAGGCGCGCAACTGGCAAAGGAAACCTTCATAGGTCGTCCTCTGACACAGTCGAGACTTGGCAGGGTTAAAGAAGGGCGACACCTATTTCGGCTTTGGTGCCAACACTTAACGGTTCCCGATAAAGAGACTGTCAAAGTTTCGACGCGACTTCACCAGTCCGCTCGAGCGGCGTGAAGACAATGAGGTCATACCGATATACCTAAAGCATGGTTTTGAATTTTAGCGCCCTGTGTTCAAATCTATTCGTATACCTTTTTTTCATTTCTTCTCACGGAAGTATGTGACCTCAATTTTTTTTGTGGCGTCGAGAAATACAATGAAATTACTGACAAAAGAAATAAGCATTTAAAATCTTATTAAAACAAATTTTATTATCAAATGTCTTGTGCAGTCGTACTTAATTAGCAATAATTAAAAAAAAACCTAAATTCCTGTACTCACGCTTTTTTCTTTGAATTTTACTTCTATACTTCAGGAGAACAAGCGTATTCCCCATGGTGGCTGGTATCTATCATAAAATATTCAAAGCATGATAATTTGGAGCACCACGAGGAACATACGAAGAAACAAATCCCTCACTCAGATTTTTTAGTGTACGTATGTGTGTGTGTGTGTGTGTGTGTGTGTGTGTGTGTGTGTGTGTGTGTTACTAGGAAAAGCAATTTCGTTGACGTTGCTCAATACATGGCGATCTGGAGATAATTTCGCGGGGAACCACAAGGCAAACCACCCAATCGAAGCATTTTCTCGAAAGCTGGAGCTGTAATTGATTATCGATCAAGGCATGTATTTTAATTGCATCGCTTCTATTTGTTATTTTCCTTTACCCTGTAATGAGAGTATGGCACTTCCGTAATCGGCGAATATAATTCCTCTCCTGTCGGTAAAAGTATACGTAAGAGGGCTGACAGAGGCACGGGGTAGCCGTGCGGTCTTGGGTGCCTTGTCATGGTCCGCGCGGCTACCCCCGTCGGAGGTTCGAGTCCATGCCTCTGGCATGGGTGTGTGTGTGTTGTCCTTAGCGTAAGTTAGTTTAACTTAAATTAAGTATTGCGTAAGCTTAGGGACCGATGACCTCAGCAGTTTGTTCCCATAAAACCTTAGCACAAATTTCGAATTTTTCTAGAGGGTTGTCACAACGACGCACACATAGGCGCATTTACTTTTAATTGACACGTCGGTATTCCGGTTTCATCGACAAACAGCCCACGTATTAGGAGGGATCGCCTTGCCCATCCCACAAATCGATAGTACATAGAAATAGCTCCATTTGGACTTAAGGTCGCAAAACTTTGTCCAAAACTTATGACAGACTTCGTTTGCGTCGTTTCCAAAGGCTTTTGCATACAAATTGTAATGTCCGTTCATTAACTGGTTTTCGTCTTATTGGACTCCAGGCCCATATTTGTCACTGACCTCTTGGAGACAAACAAAAACTGTTGCTAACAGATTACCGGAAAGAGTCAGTCTGTAAACGTAAATAGTTTCCAATGTTCGAGAAAATACTTAGACATGTGTGGTTTACCACGGAATTATATACCGACCGTAATGTGTTTAGCAACGTTAACGAGATTGCTTCTAATGATAAGTACATTAAGAAAATTGACTGTGACATGTGTGCATTCGCGAATTGCTCGTGGTGCTCGGACTTCCTGCGCTGTGAATGTTGTTGTGATAAAAATGTCCCCGATGAATGCCCTGGTTCTCCTGAAGTAGAAAACTGAAAATCGAAGCAGAAAATTGAGATGCTGGAATATCTATGTTTTTTATTTTGAATTACTGTTAACTATGTAAGGCTGCATAATATTTGTGATGATAAAATCTCTTTTTATAAGATTTGAAGTCTCATTTTTTTGTCAATCATTTCATTGTATTTCACGGTGCCACAAAAATAATGAAGTCACACACTTCTGCGACAACAGAAGGAAAAAATTTAACATACGAATCTATTTGTAGCAGCTTCGCTACCGCCTCACTTGGTCTTAAGCTACGTATCGCACTTATGAAGTTGCTTCATAATTTTGACGGTCATTTTTTCGGAAATAAGTGAGTGTTAGCACCAAAGTCGACGTAGAAGTACCCTTTTTTTCGTCGTCCTTTCACCCTGCAAAGTTTAGAGAGCTATCTTAAGGGTGGGGATTCCCCTTGTGAGTTGTCACGTCCCTCGCAGAAATCACACGTAATCTTACATTTCATTTGATTGGCTCAGAATCACAGACTGTTAGCTGTGCGACAATGGAACTGAAATCAGCGTCGTTTAGAGCGACGGCACTACGTTTTCATTTTCGTGTTTACTCGGCAGGAAATTATTAACACGATATAGTGACACTTTATGGAATTCATTTCCTGACGATATCACAAAATTTTCGACATGTTGAACAGTTTTGGCTATTGAAGCTAGGTGTACACATCAAGTGAACGAGAGCTAAAGATGTCATTGCAGTTTCATCTACTGCAAATCGGATCCCCCTCAGAGCGTTTTCACACGAAATAGTTTCAGTTAAATGCCTCCCACAATTGTCCGCTAGCGCTTCAAGTACTAAGTGTCGCCCTTGTGTTTCGTTACAAGAAACAGATAGTAAGATTTATAATGAACCTGTTATTAAATTGAGGGAGACAGCTGTACCAATACAGAAAAAAATACCTCTATAGTGTAGCAATAATATTGCAAACATTGATTTTTATTTTGTGTAATACAGACTGAGTTCATGAGATGATCTTTTTTGTTACTTGCTTCTTACTAAAATTTCAAAACTGGTCACGAGAACGTCGCCGGACTTTTCCGCTCGTATCTTCCTACGTGCTTCCTTCTGACATTTTTCAGTACCATACAACAAACACAATAACAACTCGTGGGACCATAAAAATGAAGTGAAACAAAATTACTTGGAACAACGGACGCTCATAGATCGGCCTAAAAGCTGAAGAGTAGTGCAGTCGGGAAGTGTTGTGGTGGTGGTGAAGATTCAACAAAGACGGCTGTTTGCTGTAGAGATCAGGAATGAGCTCCGTATACTCGCTTTAAATTCGCCAGCTGGTGTTATGACGTCATCGAAGTCGCCGTCTCCGTGTCCCCGGAGTATCGACTTGCGAGTCTTCTCCGCTTCCTGTTTAACCGAAAACTCGACACTTTGTTGTCGGGTACAGCCGTACTGCGCCAGGGTGAGGAGCTGAACGACCATAAACCAAAGTTATCACGTGTGTTCCTGCATAGCCGGCCGTGGTGGCCGAGCGGTTCTAGGCGCTCAGTCCGGAACCGCGCGACTGCTACGGTCGCAGGTTCGAATCCTGCCTCGGGAATGGATGTGTGTGATGTCCTTAGGTTAGTTAGGTTTAAGTGGTTCTAAGTTCTAGGGGACTGATGACCATAGATGTTAAGTCCCATAGTGCTCAGAGCCATTTTAACCATTTTTGTTCCTGCATCTGACGGATGATAACTATTCAAATTTCCGCACCAGTCGCATAAGAATGGTGCTACTAGAGCTACTCTCAGAACGCTAATCAGGTTTGCTTTAGATGCTCTCCGCAACGATCGTGAGCGTTTGTTACCTTTGAGATTGGACGTGGTGAACTGATGTCAGTCCAGAATGCCTTCAAGGCGTCAAAGACGCCGTTATCTACGCCTCACTGAGTTTGAACGCGATTGCAGTTTGGGCTACGAGGAGCTGAATGTTTCTTCTGCGATACTGCAGGACTTGGCAGGAATGTGGGCACTGAACAAGGCTGCTGGCGGCTGTGGTCACGAGAATGTACGGTCGCAAGACGGCGTATGGCTAAGGCCCATCGTACTTCATTTGCAACAGCAATTTGAGCAGGAGTTGGCACCACGGAGACGCAACGAACTGATACATTTGCGACTGCAGTGGTGTCAAGCGAGAGCTCATTGGCGAGCTGGGTGGAGATCTGTCGTGTTTTCTGATGGAAGGTGTTACTGCCTCGGTGCAAGTGTGTTGGTTACGAGGAGACCAGATGAGAGCCTGCGTGCTAGACACAGTGGGCCTACACCTGGAGTTATGGTCTGGGGTGCATGACAAAGGAGCACTCTCGCGGTTGTCCCCACGCACCCTGACTGCAAATTTGTACGTCGATTTTCTGATTCGACCTGTTGTGCTGCCGTTCGTGAGCAGGATTCTAGGGGGTGTTTCCCAACAGGATAACACCCACCCACGTACCCCTATTCTAACCCAACATGCTCTACAGAATGTCGACATGTTGCATTGGCCTGCTTGGTCACTAGAACTGGCTCCAATCTACCACATATGGGACGTCATCGAACGGCAACTTCAGTGTCATCTACAAATAGCAGCTGCGCGGGGTGGCCGCGCGGTCTCGGGCGTTTTATCACGGTCCGCGCGGCTCCCTCCGTCAGAGGTTCCAGTCCTCCCTCAGGAATGGGCATGTTTGTTGTCCTTAACGTAAGTTAGTATAAGTTAGATCAAGTAGTCTGTAACCTTAGGGACCGACGACCTCAGCAGTTTGGTCCCGTAAGACCTTACCACAAATTTCCAGTTTTTATACAAATACCATGAAGCGTCTCTGTATTTGCCAACCAAGTAAAACCGGCGTGGAACTCCAACCCACAAACTGACATCAGGCACCTGTACAACACAATACATGTACCTCTGCGTGCTTGCATTCAACAGTCTGGCGGTTTCACTAGTTATTAATATACCGGTCTTTCATATTTGCAGCCGGCCGAAGTGGCCGTGCGGTTAAAGGCGCTGCAGTCTGGAACCGCAAGACCGCTACGGTCGCAGGTTCGAATCCTGCCTCGGGCATGGATGTTTGTGATGTCCTTAGGTTAGTTAGGTTTAACTAGTTCTAAGTTCTAGGGGACTAATAACCTCAGCAGTTGAGTCCCATAGTGCTCAGAGCCATTTGAACCATTTTTTTTCATATTTGCAATGGCTTATCTCGCACTTACATTAGCCCGTGATGCTGCATGAGCTGCTGGACAAAGCGGTCACACGTGCGTGAGGTGTGCTTGCTTGTCTGAATGAATGTGTGAGTGCGTGTGTGTACTTCCTTTTCTGAAGAAGGCTTTCGCCGATAGCTAATTCGTAAATGTCTTTTCGTTGTGCCTGTGTGAAACTCACCGTGTCATCTTTATGTTGAGTAGCGATTTATCTTTTCCTTATATTGCCGTTATTCCAGCTTGAAGTTTCCACTGCACTAAAATTCCTATTAAAAATAAATAAATATATTTGACCACAAATCGGATCTTTCATCAGAAATACTTAAGGAAATCATACGCTACAAATTTTACACCAACGCATATTATTTGTTTGCCATTTCTATGAAATAACAAAAAGAAAAGAAATTATGGCAACAGTAACAAAATAAAAACTTGACAATTTAGTCATAGTTTATAACAAAAATAGAAAGTACGTGATCTGCTGCATGTGTCTACATAATATGACTTTATATACTTGTAGTCCTTGGAAACGGACAACATAACACAAAAAACAGAGTTCTCCAACCCCAGTTTTACTCTTCAGCTCTGACTGTTCGTAATGCCCAAATAGTGGTATGATCCTCGATTAAAACATTAGTTTTGATCAGAGTTTCCGAAAGTTAGTAACATTGTAAGAATACTCCTCATTTTTTGTGGCATTCAACCTGTCATTACCTTTCGATAAAAAGATCGAACGGTGGGCGGCCTAAGTTCCCTTTTATTAGTCTATTTTAACTGATACGTCGTTTCTAGGTATCTTGAAATAGGTGATGCAAAGTATGAGGTATTTTTTAGAATATTTCAATCATTTATTATAAATAAGAGCAATAAAAAACCGAAATTCCGTTATTGAGGAACTTGGTATTTTCAGCAGTTTTAATAGTCAGGTTAAACTGGACATGAAGAAAAGTATGTAACGGACAAGCGATTGTTTCAGCGATAATAGCCAACCGTAGTACGTCTACACGACTTTTTAGTCATCTGATATTAATAAAATAAACAAAATAAATGTTTTATCCACCACCATTTCATTTTTATTACATTGAAAATTACGACTCCAGCTTCAGTATGTTTTTTGATCTATTTATTCATGCTCTCGCTAAACAACCCACTGATTTGAATGGTTTTAGAGCTGAGAGTATCTCAGAACGGGAGATACTGCTTTTAAACGCTTTATATTCAGACAGATCACAAAATTTTTTGTGAAAACCCAATTTATTTTAGCAAAAGCTCTGATGACCATTTTTAATCTTCTGATTATTTTTATTTTTATTAATCTAGTCAGTGTTTCAAACTGCCCTAAAAGCAAAAACTCATCCACGGGTTCCCTGACTCCACTGCAAAAACAAATCTCGAATTTCTGACTGGCCTGAGATACTGAATAATGCTAAAAGTTCTTTCAGAGCTTGTTTTCACATTTTGTATTAGAATATCTTTGAAATCAAGAAAAATTGTGTACGTAAGCTGAGATGCTGATCCGTTAGTGACGTAAAGATTTTTATCTTCTAGTACCCTCCCAGATTCAGAGATTTTCAGTTAAACATGAAACTTTAAATTCGCAACCCCCCACTTTATTTGATATGCTTGCTTTCGATCATCATTCAAAGTCATGTCAGTTGTTTCTGTAATCTATTTTATTTCTTACTTTTACATAAATCACTTCACAAAAATAGCTGGCCGTTTTCTATATTTCTTTTATTTTCAGTTTTTGTTTAGAACGGGTGGAATATAATATATTAAAATATCGATCGGTATTCTGTTATTATTAAGGGTATTACAGATTAAGATAAAGCACAGAAGTTTCAGTTTATCCTGTGATTTGATATTTCTTGTCACTTGGTTTACATAGCTAGCAGAAGCTGTACGTGAAACATTTCGATTTTCCCCCAAAGTACTAAGTTTCTTGTTAGAAATGCCAATTACTCTCAATCTGTTTTTCTTTCCTCAAAACTGAACCTTACGCCGGGTAATTTTATACCCCATTTCTCTATTTGCCACTCTTCATTCAGCTATGACAATTCCGGCAAATAATTTCCCCTCAAGTCACTAATATTTTTCTTAATTACTTGGATTGCATTCAAGCAATTAAATACTCTTTTGTAAAACAAGACCTCACCCACGTAAGTTTGATATCCCATTTGTCTATTCCCCACTCTTAGTTTGTCTATGAAAATTAAAAAAATAATTTTCCTACAAATTACAAAGTTTTTTTCTTGATCACCCGAATTAATTTCAAGCAGTAAAATATTTTTCTATACAATTTGACTTCCCACTGGTCAACTTGATACTCTATTTGTGTATTTTCCAATTTACGTTCTACTGTGATAATTCAGATAAAAATCCATTTTGTGAGTTCTACGGAGCCTCGTTTTAGCGCCGCTCAAACATTTGACAAAAAACCGTTTTGAGTTTACCAGAGGGATCGGTTGGCATTTCCAGTCCCGCGAATTAAGCACGATGACCCTGTGATAGGGTATAATTTCGGAGAGGTTATTACCATCTGTTCGCCAAATGTCAGGCCCTGAACTGCCCTATGTCAGTTTTTAACACAACTGTCTAGAACCGTGCGACTTTGAGATTCCTATCTTATCTCCATTCTGAAAGAGGCGTTGTCTTTCTCTGACGTTCCAGACATTTCTGGGTACATCCTGTTTATCCTCGGCCATTACCGCCGAATATCAAACCGAGGATCCCATCTCATTCCAAGCTACTGGGAAACGGGCCGCCATCTAGTCTTCCCTCATTATCGTGATTTCAGCATCGAGAGCGCCAGGTCTCATGCATTGCTGAACTCAACAGGCTCTTCGTGGTAATGAGATCCTTCTGGATACGCATCTCTTCTTTTGCAATGCGTAGGATAAGACCTTACTGTTTTCTCAGATCGTTCGTTACTGAAATGGTGTATTTAGTTTTAGAAAAGAGAAGACGGTCGTAGTTTCACATTCGTTTGAAGTGCAGCTGATTTTATGGAGGCTTGGACCCAATATGAGGCTGGAATATTAATATATATATTGTTTGGGACGACGTTGCTGCGTGCTGCCCAACACAATGGCTCTAAATTGTTTCGACCTGTTATGTGTGTTCGTAACTTCGGTCGTGTAAAAACGGTGAATGGACGCAATGTAGATATACACTTGCCAGATGATTCTCGGCTGCAATAAATTACTCTAGTCTCATACTTTATGATCTTGATATGTGATAAATACGCATCCGACAGATGTCAGGTCACCCTTTGTCTCAATTCCCAGCAATATCCTTCTGCTCTGCTTTTGCAGTGTGACGGAATGTGTTTATCTGAAGTAACAAATGACAGAATAGCGTTATACAAATCGAAGAAGATTAAATTCTGCTGTTTCTTCATTTAAAAAAAATTATTTGCTAGAAGTCGATTTCCAATCTTCTTTTCTTTTCACGGGCATGTCTTGTGTAGCTACAGATCGGATCACCTGTATCTCTTTAACATAACATCAGTACGTTGAAACGTCTCTGTGAAGTCGTTTCATAAGACGCTTGTCGAATTCGGTACAACTTATTCACTTTACTATCTGATTTTAGCTCAATTCATGAACTCTTCCTGAAAGACTGAGCACTCAGATAAGGACTATTGAATATTATAAGTGTGTTTTAATGAGGGGTTTCGGTTTTGTGTTGTGGGAAACGCTGAGTTGGTCATCGTCTTCTGGGAGCAGACGATGTTGCTTCTCGTTCGAAGGAGAGCAGAGGATGACCAACTTAGGTTTCCAATACCTGAACAGAGAGGTTTACCCATCTTAGTCGAAGGCTGTTTTTGTGTGTGAGGTTGGTGACGGAGGGCTACCTCTCTGTTACCTTCCGCTGCACGGGGAGCTAGGTAACTTCGAAAGAGAAAGGGGCACTCTTCGGTGAACGCTTGCTGAGTACGGATCGTAGCTCTTAGGGGGGTTTCAGGTGATAGGAAGCAGGTTGAATTAGGACTTCGTTATGTTTAACTGTTGAAATACTTAAGAACTTCAACTTAACTGAAGCGTGTGAAGCGAGTTATTTTTCCGAATATGCCATAGTTATAATGCTTTAAATCGGCGATTTTTGGGTGTTTGAGTTAAAAGTGTGGAAGTTACTTTGTTCAATTTGAACAACGATGAAGTAGAATTTCAAACGGTAAATCTGATTAGGAAAAGCTGGTTAGGATGACTTCAACCGTACGTGAGTGTAATACTGTGTCGCAGCGAGTATGATTTTTAGTCTTATGTTTTGTGGAAGTTGCTTTTGTCTTAGTGTGTCGATTTTGTGCCACGTGTTTGGTAAGCAATGACCCTTCTGGTCCACCACGGCACCACAATAAGTTTTATTTTAACAGTTTGCTTGTTCAATGAGCTATAATTTCTGCAAGATTATCTGTTTTTTGTGCGCTTTCTACAAAGTAGAACAACAGTTCGATTCGGAATGCACCACGTGCTCTAGTTCGGCCGTTTGCAAGCAGCAGACGCAGTTAGTATGTTGAATAATTATCGCACAACCTCGTGCATTCGTTAAACCTCTGTCCAGAATAGTGCATGCGTAGAATCGTAATGCGAATCTCACTGAGATATTTTTATGGTATGAATGCAAAGGAGATGATAGTATCATTGTCTCCCGTTTTCTGTATTTCTTCTTGCTGTAGTTAAATTGTGCTCTTTTACATTCTCACGTAATTCTTACTTACATATTTCTAGTCAGGCACCAGTTATGTGTTGCTAGGATGTGCAACCAAATACTTAGACACAATAAATAATCTACGTGAAAGATAAATTCTGTGGTGTTGATCTTACCCACTTACTCCGATTCCCAATTCTGAATTAATCAAGTTGCTTCATGCACGACATGGAGTGTTATTTATCTGACTACTTAAAGAAATTTGCATACTTGTAATTGAATTATTAAAGTAATTAAAGTAATAATTTTCCAGCTCAGTTTTTTTTTCTAAATGGTTAGGAAGGGCTTGGGCTGGTGGCGACCCTGAATTTCTGAATTTTTATCATTATTTGTGTGAGAGATGCAGCTAAAAATGCGAGATAACGTATATGGCTCGATGAGAAACGTCGTAAAGATAGTAATACGTTACAACGTTATCGTGAAATATTAACTCAGTTTAGGGAGGACGAGTAAACCTCCCTCTTCCCAACCCCCTTTCTTTTTAGTAGAATTGAATTCCCACTCAAAAAACAGTTCCATTTAAAAAAAACTAGTTTTCCATGCATCTCAGTATTTAAGATATCTTCTAAACTATGTGTCGTACAACGATATAATTTTAGAGCTACATTCGGTAATACACTCCTGGAAATTGAAATAAGAACACCGTGAATTCATTGTCCCAGGAAGGGGAAACTTTATTGACACATTCCTGGGGTCAGATACATCACATGATCACACTGACAGAACCACAGGCACATAGACACAGGCAACAGAGCATGCACAATGTCGGCACTAGTACAGTGTATATCCACCTTTCGCAGCAATGCAGGCTGCTATTCTCCCATGGAGACGATCGTAGAGATGCTGGATGTAGTCCTGTGGAACGGCTTGCCATGCCATTTCCACCTGGCGCCTCAGTTGGACCAGCGTTCGTGCTGGACGTGCAGACCGCGTGAGACGACGCTTCATCCAGTCCCAAACATGCTCAATGGGGGACAGATCCGGAGATCTTGCTGGCCAGGGTAGTTGACTTACACCTTCTAGAGCACGTTGGGTGGCACGGGATACATGCGGACGTGCATTGTCCTGTTGGAACAGCAAGTTCCCTTGCCGGTCTAGGAATGGTAGAACGATGGGTTCGATGACGGTTTGGATGTACCGTGCACTATTCAGTGTCCCCTCGACGATCACCAGTGGTGTACGGCCAGTGTAGGAGATCGCTCCCCACACCATGATGCCGGGTGTTGGCCCTGTGTGCCTCGGTCGTATGCAGTCCTGATTGTGGCGCTCACCTGCACGGCGCCAAACACGCATACGACCATCATTGGCACCAAGGCAGAAGCGACTCTCATCGCTGAAGACGACACGTCTCCATTCGTCCCTCCATTCACGCCTGTCGCGACACCACTGGAGGCGGGCTGCACGATGTTGGGGCGTGAGCGGAAGACGGCCTAACGGTGTGCGGGACCGTAGCCCAGCTTCATGGAGACGGTTGCGAATGGTCCTCGCCGATACCCCAGGAACAACAGTGTCCCTAATTTGCTGGGAAGTGGCGATGCGGTCCCCTACGGCACTGCGTAGGATCCTACGGTCTTGGCGTGCATCCGTGCGTCGCTGCGGTCCGGTCCCAGGTCGACGGGCACGTGCACCTTCCGCCGACCACTGGCGACAACATCGATGTACTGTGGAGACCTCACGCCCCACGTGTTGAGCAATTCGGCGGTACGTCCACCCGGCCTCCCGCATGCCCACTACACGCCCTCGCTCAAAGTCCGTCAACTGCACATACGGTTCACGTCCACGCTGTCGCGGCATGCTACCAGTGTTAAAGACTGCGATGGAGCTCCGTATGCCACGGCAAACTGGCTGACACTGACGGCGGCGGTGCACAAATGCTGCGCAGCTAGCGCCATTCGACGGCCAACACCGCGGTTCCTGGTGTGTCCGCTGTGCCGTGCGTGTGATCATTGCTTGTACAGCCCTCTCGCAGTGTCCGGAGCAAGTATGGTGGGTCTGACACACCGGTGTCAATGTGTTCTTTTTTCCATTTCCAGGAGTGTACATGCGGCTATCTTCAAAATATGTTGCGATTAGGATTAGTAATAAAGACATAATAAATTACAAGGTGCGATGAAAAAGTTTGTTCTAAGGTCGTACAGTGCAGAATCGGTATGATAATCAGACAAAATTGCAGTGCGCATTGAGGCAATCATTTCACCGACGTACCAGGTTGAAGGTACCCGTTTGGTAAAACACAGTGTCCTGCTGCGTGAACATCTCCGTAACTGTCTGAGCATACCCTCGCCCGACAGGAATCGTCGACCCTTCAAGGCACTTGTTGAAGGGCCGAAGCTGCGATAGTCGCATGGGGAGAGATCAGGACTACGGGGTGGGTGCGCGACTGTCACTCACATGAATTGGAGTAACTTCTGCGTTGCGACAGTGGCGCTAAAGGGACGTGAGTTATCATGAAGCAGCTACCCGGAACTTGGTACATCATTGCTCAAAGATAGTTTTCGACAGACATATTGCACCACACATATGTTTCATTCTCCGATAGATGTGTACGGTTGGTTGTACTTCGGAAGCCTAGAAAACTATACATCTACATCTACATGGTTACTCTGCAATTCACACGTAAGTGCCTGACAGAGGGTTCAACGAATCATTTTGATACTACTTCTCTACCATTCCACTCTCGAATGGCAAGTGAGAAAAAGGAACACCTAAATCTTTCTGTTTCTCTTATTTTATTATGATGATCATTTCTCCCTACGTAGGTGGGTGCCAACAAAATATTTTCGCATTCGGAAGAGAAGGTTGGTGATTGAAATTTCGTAAATAGATCTCGACGCAAAGAAAACCGCCTTTGTTTCAGTGACTGCCACCCCAACTTGCGTATCATAACAGTGACACTCTCACCCCTATTGCGCAATAACACGAAACGAGCTGTCCTTCTTTGAACTTTTTCGATGTCCTACGTGAATCCTACCTGGTACGAATCCCACACCGCGCAGCAATATTCCGCCTTCCCCACAATATTATCTATGTGGTCTTTCCAATTTAAGTTGCTCATAATTGTAATTCCTAGGTATTTAGTCGAATTGACAGCCCTTGGATCTGTGCGATTTATCGTATACCCGAAATTTATCGGATTTCTTCTAGTACCCATGTGGATGACCTCGCGCGTTGGTCGTGTTTGGACGTATTTGATAACATCGTCACCTAGTTCACGTTCCGCGTTTACCGCACACATGTCGCAAATACACGAATGCCACACTAATCCTACATCGCGTATAATCTTTAGCAGCGCCCCCAAAATGTAACTTTTTGATCGCCCCTTATAAAAAGTCATGCCTGATGCTGAAATTTTACGGCTTGAACAGCAAAATTATACGAGGGTAAGTCAATTTTTATCCGTAAAGTAGCTACAAAATTTTATTTTAATCAAATAGGAAACTTACAAGAACATCATTTTTCGACATGGTCTCCTTGCATTTCAACGCACTTGGTCCATCGTTGTAGAAGCTTCCTGATGCCCTCATAAAAGAAGGTTCTCAGTTGAGCTGCGAGTCAGGAATGTACCGCTTCTTTCACTACTTCGTGCGAGGCAAATCGACGGCCTCTTAATGCCTGTTTGAGTGGACCAAACAAGTGATAGTCAGAAGGGTCAAGGTCGGGACTATATGGAGGATGATCCAGTACATCAAATTCGAGTTTCTGGAGCGTTTCAGCAGTGTGGGCAACAGTATGCGGACGGGCATTGTCGTGCAACAACACAAAACCTTTTGACAGCAATCCTCGGCTTTTTCTTACAATTGCAGGCTTTATCCTGGCAGTAAGCATCTCACTGTAACGTACAGTGTTTATTGTTGTGCCCCTTTCCCCATAATGTCCCAGTACCGGACCTTGTGCGTCCCAAAAAACCGTAAGATCAGTCTTCCTGCGGACGGTTGGGTCTTGAACTTTTTCTTGCACGGCGAATTTGGATGTTTCCATTCCATACTCTGTCGTATACTCTCCGGCTCGTAATGATAGATACATGTTTCGTCACCAGTAATGATCCTGTCAAAAAAGTTGTCCCCTTCGTTACCGTAGCCATCCAAATGTTGTTTGCATATATCCAAGCGCGTTTGTTTATGCAACTGTGTGAGATGTTTTGGGACCCATCTTGCACAAACTTCATGAAACCCAAGTCTGTTGTGGATGACTACGTAGGCTGCACCGTGACTAATTTGCAGACGATGTGTCACTTCGTCAATAGTTAATCGTCTGTCTAAGAGAATCATTTCATGTGAACGCTCAGTGGTTTCTTCATTTGTGGCGGTAAACGGTCGTCCGGCTCCTTCCTCGTGAGTAACACTTGTGCGACAATTTCGGAATTTTTCAATCCAGTCGTAGACACTCTGTTGTGGCAAAACACTGTTCCCGTGCTGTACCGAAAGTCTTCGATGAATTTCGGCCCCTGATACGCCTTCCGACGAAAAATTAAAAAAAAAACGAAAACAAAAAAAAGCGTTACTGAACGATGCTCTTCTATGGTGCAAATAGATAGCAGAGCAGCCATGATTAACATCACGGCAGTGGTAACGAAACTAACCTAGCAGCTTTAAAATATCAAAGATATAACAACAAGTAAACAAAGCATGCGTCATCAACGTAAAACGACAGTACGACAAAAATATAACTAAATTGCGGATAATAATTGACTTACCCTCGTAGTAAGCGATAAACGTTTTTCTTTTCATTATTTTGTGGGGGTGTCAATGGCAAAACTTTCGAAGAGATACGAAATTATGTGCAGATTTTGTTGCAGGTCCCTAAGTGTTCTCGTTCTCAAGCGCTGGGTGATAATACCGTGCGTAATTTGCTCGTCGTGTATCACGCTGCCTCCATATACAGTTTCTAACTTGAATGCTTGACTTGCCGTGTTAGACCTTCAATGTAAGAGTATACCTCATAATGAGTGCATTATGACTGCATTTTATATATTTGTACAGTTGATCAATAGTCACATAATGTATGAAAAGTCAAATTTTTGTTGCCCTTTGAAGCTGTTAGATAGGCAACCAGTAGCTAAGATTGAGTGGTCAGATGAACGTTTTTCCATTTAGTAATGTAGGTGGAGAAGTCACTTGCAAGTGACTTAAGCATAACATAAACTAGGAGGATCAGATCACAATTTGTACCCAACTATAGCGCATACGAAATGGAGAAAGATTATGGTTAAATGTCTCTTCGACGACGAGATCATTAGAGACAAAGCAGAAACACGGACTGGGCAGAGATGGGGGAGGAATTTGGCTGTGCCCTTTCAAAGTAGCCATCCCGGCATTTGCTTTAAGTGTTGTTGTAACAGGTCATAAAACCTTAATCTGGATGGGTCGAGACGGATTTTGTAACGTACTAAGGTGGAATAACTCATTCATAACATGAATATCATTTCGTTTTTCCTTTGTGCTATCTGTTCCATACATTAGACATGTATAGAGGTTGGACATCAATAAAATCGACAAACTGCAGGGACGAATTCCTGTCTTGAAATGGAGGGGGAAAAACATCCTATGAATACGCGTCCGGAAATGCATCGTCGCCACGGTAGATGACGCTGACGAACGACAGTTGCTCTGTTTGCGAGCCGTGTATTCCTTGTGCGTTGCAGGCAGCGTGACTGGCACAGCGCACTATAAGCAGCAGAATGGTCCGGTTTTCATGTGGGCAACAAGCCGAAATGGTGTTTGCTTACGGCAAAACTGATGGAGACGATCAGTAGGCAGAGCGTCTGTACCAAAACAAATACCCTCACTGACACCAATCACATTCACACAACAATTCAAGCGCCTTTTTAGCGTTGGTGTGAGGTTCTTTAAGCGAGACGATCGTACAGAGAGGCGGCTGACAGTGCATACACCAGATTTTGAGCCGGCCGTTGGTGGCCGAGCGGTTCTAGGCGCTACAGCCTGGAACCGCGAGACCGCTACGGTGGCACGTTCGAATCCTGCCTCGGGCATGGATGTGTGTGATGTCCTTAGGTTAGTTATGTTTAAGTAGTTCTAAGTTCTAGGGGACTGATGACCTTAGAAGTTGTCCCATAGTGCTCAGAGCCATTTGAAAAGCAGATTTTGAGGAGCGGGTTCTACAGGATATTGACACGAACCGTAGAACAAGCTCCAGGCAAGTGGCCGACAACATGGTGCAATCTAAAGAACGATTATGCCGGCCGCGGTGGTCTAGCGGTTCTAGGCGTGCAGTCCGGAACCGCGCGACTGCTACGGTCGCAGGTTCGAATCCTGCCTCGGGCATGGATGTGTGTGATGTCCTTAGGTTAGTTAGGTTTAAGTAGTTCTAAGTTCTAGGGGACTGATGACCACAGATGTTAAGTCCCATAGTGCTCAGAACCCATTCGTATCCTACATGACAGCCGCTACTGTCCCTATCACTTTCAATACCACGGAGGTCAGTTTGAAAATCTGTTGTGACGTGCATGCGATGCGGCTGTTTACTGTGTTCCGGAACGATCTGTTGCCTTTTCACGCATGCCGCGCGTTTCCGTACACAAGATCATAGGACCTTTTTGTCTCCCCTTCCAGTCAGGAATCCGTCCCTGCAGTTTGTCGAATTTATTAGTGTCCATCCTGTATACGCCAAATCATCAAATTTTTATCCAAGCTGTAGTTTTCTAAGCCTTATTATCTGGTGTATAATTTGCAAGCTGAGGATGATAACAGCATAAATAGTTTATCGAGAAAGATTTTACTTAAAATTTTTTCGAAAATTAGGATTCATTGGAACGACACGCACTTCAATATTCGACTCCGTTCGTAATTATTTGTTTTGGCATTGGCATACTGTACTTGAGAGCTTCTTGAAGAACAACTTATCTTTTCCCGGAAACTGTGACTGTCAAAAATTATCTTCTTTAAAAACAACTGGTTTCTAGAATATTCGAATCTTAAGGGGAGGTTTACTATCTTTGGTCCGAAAAAAGCATGTTCTTTGACAATTTTGTTCTCGGGATGTGATTTTTATATATATATATATATATATATATATATATATATATATATATATCAATGTCAAATTTGATCAAAATGTTTATTGATATTTCCTCTACAAACTAGCATTTTTTCGACCGGAAATGTCGAATAGGAAAGGCGGAAGTGCCGTCGGAACGAAACAAAATTTCGATATGTCACAGGTCAGCTGGTTCGTCTGAAATCAGAATTGAGTTGACGTTAGCGAAGTGTATTAGATTCTTTAGGAGTTGTACGTCGCTTAAGTTACTGGGACCATAGGAAACAAAATGGCGGCCATCTGAAACAAAATAGGGTTTCTTTTCATCGATTTTTCGACTTCGTCTGCTAAGTAAAAATATTTATAGTTGATGGATCGGAATAAACGTGGTACATCTCCTAGACAATTTAGTTAGATTCGTCGGAAACAAAGAATCATGCCAATCGGTTCAGTAGATTTGTAGTTACCATACCACGCGATTAAAAAAAACTCATTTAGAGAAAAACGCGTTTGAAGTTTTAACTACATATAATCCAATATTGCGTTCAATCTGCTATTCCGGGTACAGAAACTACTCCTTCCTCTTCCTCATAGAGGGCTTTCTGCTCGATCTGGGCCATCCTGCGCTGCTCCAGAGTCGCTCGTAAACCCGGTGACAAGCGGTTTTCGGCCCCTTGAATCCGGTGGTCGTCCGAATGCTTGGCGAACTGCGTGGAATAGAGTCCCAGGGTGACGTCCATCGTTGTCATGGTCTTCAGAATTGCTGAATAGCCTTCGTTGAAGATGCTCACTGCCAGGAAAGTCGCAATCTCCACAGTCTTCGCACCAGAATGCAAATGCTTGGGTGCTAACTCTTCCAAACACACGAGTTCAAACTTTCATTTGAATTTTGTGTTTTTCCTCCCAAGCACCGGTACAACAACTCGTCCTCCGCAAGGGCCTCGTAGATCGGATGAATTACTTTTCGAACTTCTTTGGAGAGTGGCTGGTCGTGTTGATATTTGTCCAGATATCCAGTATCCTCTGCAATGCACCACTTGCACCAACTAGTTTCCCCAGCCGCACAATTTTGGTGTTGTGGGTGCTCATCTGTCGAACACTTGTGTAAATACGTTGCCCAAATTGCCTTCTTCATCTGTTCCACCGAATTGGAATGCCGTCGGATTGCCAAGCCGCAGTACGTCGTAAGCTCCTTGATCACTTGATCTCTTGATCCTTGGGAAAGCACTTAGAATATTTCAGGCAGGTGCATTTTTTTTTTTTTGTTCAACCGCGAATAAACATTTCCGTTCCGTATTCGGAAAAACCGTTTCAGGGGAGGTTTCTAAACACTTTTATGGATCCAAAAATGCAATTTAAAGAAACCAAAAGATAGTAAACCTCCCCTTAAAATGTAATGATTTCGAAAATTCAATTTGTCTTGTAGCGCTTACTTTTTCAGCTTAGAAAACTGTATTAATTTCCTAGAATGGTATGTTAGTTTATGAAATATTTCGGTTAGAAAATACGAGTTTCCAGAAAAATCTTGGCCAGCTTTTGGAAATCCCAGTGCGCGATAAGACTTACGCTCCATGAAACAGAACCATCATTTGCACACTTTTAAAGACGCTGAGCCAACTGATAATCAAAATACCGTCTGCCTCTTGGCCTAATGTTTATCTCTAATCCATACTTTCACTGTCTTTTGTTTTCCTATCTAAAATGAGTAGCTTTGTATATAGACATTTGCTAACATCTTTCCCGGACGCGTTTTTATACAGACGTCGTGCACAAAGGCACTCAGTCACTGGCGAGCATTCAAAGAATACACATGCCGTGTCGGACAGCGATTAGCACTCAGTATGTTGACGTTGTATGTCGGTAAGTCGGCAGCCAGCATTCAAAGAACGCAGGTACTGTGTTACTTGTTAGTCATTTAGTCAGTCGGCGTCCGGCATTAAACACGAAAAGATCCGTGTCAGTGAGTGTGTTTTCAAGTGATCTCGTGCTCTGTAACTATTGATTACGAGCTTTTTGCCCGTGTCATCGTCTGTGAACGCTTGCGTCACATATATTTTAAACAAATATATATGTATTTCGACTTACATTTAAGATATTAAAAAACTAGAAACGCGCCTCAATTGCGTAAAAAGCACCTAGTGTTAACCTAGGTTTCGGCGTAGATAACTACACCTTCCTCAGAAAAATAAAACCCACAAGTGCCTAAGAAGGCCTTTGTCAATGATTGAAAGAACACCATAGCTAAACATTTATAAACGAAAAAAAGGATAACACAAACAGTACATATACACAAAGTCTAAACCACTACTTAACTTTGAAACGCGTATGTATTCAGTACCACCAATGGCGAGGCATGACAGAATCTCTGACCAGAGAGTTGTTTATCGTTGCTAGTCTGCGCTTGACCGCGCGAGAGTTCAGTTGCGAGTTGTACTCAGTCGGAGTTGTGTGTGAGGAGTCGGCGGGCGTCGACATGGGTCTCTGGTCGAGGTTCGGGACGAGGTATATTGTAAAATAAGGCAATGAAGCAGCATTGCGCACATCTGATAATGTAATGTATGTTAATTGTAATTAATTTGTTCAAGAAATGCCCCAATAATAATTTTGTTTTCAAAGCAATCGTTTTTAAGAAAAGAATCATTCCAATTGAAACAATATTTCCTCTGCTTTTCCTCCCAGAATCAATTTATCAGGTTAATTATTGCACAGGGCCTAAAGTCAGCGGTGCTGCCCTATTATTGTGGGTTTAATGATTAATGTTCATTTCTCAATTTTTGTGTCGAGTTTACATTGGGTCATTATTATTCAGTAATCTTGTGGGGAACTAACATTTTTGCACATTTTTATTATCATTGAATTTTATTACTGTGGGAAGCTAACATTTGGCACTATTTGCAATTCTATTCAATTCTTTTCATTTTCATATTTTCACGGGGAGGTTACAACTTAATGGTGTAACCTCCACCTCACACCGGCCTATGTTCGATGGACCGTGATCCGCCAGGCATCGCCGGCCAACTGCTGTGTATGAGAAATCGGTTGGAAACTTTCCTCAAGTCAGCACGTTGTAGGTGTCGCCACCGGCGCCAACCTTGTGTGAATGCTCTGAAAAGCTAATCATTTGCATATCACAGCATCTTCTTCCTGTCGGTTAAATTTCGCGTCTGTAGCACGTCAGCGTCATGGTGTAGCAATTTGAATGGCCAGTAGTGTAATTGATACATAAGGGTTTTCTTCAGTACGTACAGGTAAATCGTCCGTAAATATTTTCACCTTGTCTACTGAATATGTATTCTTTCCATTTCGACGTCCCAGTTGAACATCATCTCTAATGTTAGGCTGTAACTTCATTTTCCAGCAGGCACTTTCAGTTGTCTGGCAGTTAAATTTTAGTGCCAGAGTAGACGGCACAGCCATTTCAGGTTCCGTGCACTGGTGATCACTGTGGCGTGCAACGCCCAGTCCCGTGGGGGCGGCTATCATCAAGTTGCCATGGCAGCCGTGACGCCACCGCCTTCCCTCGCGGGCCCTCTCCCCAGAGAGAACAGGGCTTCCGTGTGCCAGCCAGCCAAGTACGGAGTCCTCACCTCACGTATGTCGACGGGGTGCTCGGCAGTGTCGTCTCTGTATATAATATCTCTACGAAGGATGTTTAATATAGACTGAAAGTCGTTTCATAATAGCTTTATTTTAAAATTTTATAAATTCAGATTTATTGTCAGCTTCAGTGGGCACTAATCAGCCAAAACAATATTATCAGTGCCCACCGCGACTTTGGATGCCTCCTGGTGGAGTTGCGGGCACGTGACGCGGTGAAAAAAAAAGTATGTGGGTGGAACAGACACGGACGGGGGATCACCCTAGCGGAGATATGGGCAGCTAATGGGGAAATCCATAGAGATACGCGACTGCGACAAAAGAGAGATTATTATTATTACACAGAGCCTGTGAACGAGTATCTCGAAATCGGCGAAGCTGATCGAATGTTCATGTGCTGCTGTCGTGTGCAACCACGGAAGGAGATAGAACGTCAGTGAAACTACCACTATGCGCTAAATTGTTGGACGTCCATTACACTTCACAGAACGTGTAGTTCGGAGGCTTGTCTGCTCTATAAAGTAAGGTAGATGGTGATCTGTGGCATCTCTACCTAAAGAGCACATCTCGTGCACGCACAAGTGCTTCGGAGCACACCGTCCATCGTACACTGTTGACAATGGAGGGTTGGGTTGTTTGGGGAAGGAGACCAGACAGCGAGGTCATCGGTCTCATCGGACTAGGGAAGGACGGGGAAGGAAGTCGGCCGTACCATTTCAAAGGAACCATCCCGGCATTTGCCTGGAGCGGTTTAGGGAAATCACGGAAAACCTAAATCAGGATGGCTGGACATAGGATTGAACCGTCGTCCTCCCGAATGCGTGTTGACAATGGAGCTCCGCTGCAGACCACCCCTCAGTGTTCACACGTTGACCCAACGATATCGTCAACTGAGGTTGCAGTGGGCACAGGACTATCGGGATTCGACCGTCGATCAATGGAAACGTGTCGGTTCTTCGGCTGGATCACATTATTGCTACACTAGGTCGATAGTGGTCTCCACAAACGCCGTCATCGAGCTGAAAGGCGGCTCGAAACGTGCAGCGCGTCATGGACGCAGGCTGCTGGGAGCAGTATTGTGTAGTGAGAGATATTCTCCTGCGCATGCACGAGACCTGTGGTAGTAATCGAAGACACGCTGACAGTTGCGAACAAACTGCATCCGTTCATGCTTCATGTCTTCCCCGACGGCGATATCATATTTCAGCAGTTAAATTGTCCGTGTTCCGGAGCCAGAGCCGTGCTACATTGGTTTGGGGAGCATTATAGGCCGGCCAGAGTGGCCGAGCGGTTCTAGACGCTACAGTCTGGAACCGCGCGACCGCTACGGTCTTAGGTTCGAATCCTGCCTCGGGCATGGATGTGTGTGATGTCCTTAAGTTAGTTAGGTTTAAGTAGTTCTGAGTTCTAAGGGACTGATGATCTCAGAAGTTAAGCCCCATAGTGCTCAGAGCCATTTGAGCATTATAGTCAACTCACGTTGATCTCTCGGCGACCAAATTCTTCTGATTGAAAACTTATGGAACCTATCTAGGTCGCTGTCGGCTCCATCACTACGTACGCTAATCAGCGGCCCGTTATTCACGCGAATTACATGACCCATCCGTTCACATCTAACGCCACATACCTACACAAAACTATGAGGAAACTGTCGGATCCCTCATACCAACAATCAGTTATGTATTTCGTTCCAAAGACGGACGACAAGCTGTTAAGCAGGTGCTCGTAATGTTATGGCTCATCAGTGTAGACAGTGTGATCAAAAGTATTCGGACACCTGTATTTAATGCGCAGCTGAGCATTTGCTGTCATGAGACGTGGATCTGGTAGTGTAGAAAGAGGTTGGGAGAACGGTTTTGTCAGTAGAGAAGCAGTAACAGCGGAATGGATTGGTCCACTTCGAACGTGGACTGAAGATACCTGAATAAGGTACCCATCGTTTCAACCCGTCTAAAACTGCCCAAGTCGACTGTTGATGATGTGATTGTGATGTGGAAACGCGGAGGAACAACCACAGCTAAACCAAGACTAGCTACATCTCGTTTACAGACGAGTAGCGACCGTCTAGCATAGCGGATGGTGGTTGTGAAAACTCGCAAGAAAACAAGTGAAGAAATCAATCGTGAGTTCCGAAGTACTACCAGCAGTCCAGCTAGCACAACGTCTGTGCGTAGGCAGTTGAAAATATTGGGGAAGAGTGGTTGAGCAGCTCTTCATAAGCCACACACGTCTGCAATCAGCGCTATGTGACGCTTGAGGTGGTGTAGACAGTGACACCTGTTGGGTTTGGGTGACTGGAAACAGTGATTTAGAGTGATGAATCACGCTACACCCTGTGGCAGTCGTATGGAAAGTTTGAATTCGGCGACTGCCTTGAGAACGTTAACTTCCACCATATGTGGCGCCAACAGCGAAGTACGAAGGAGGTGGTGTTATCGTTGGGACGTTTTTCATTGATAGGGCGTGGCGCCGAATGGAGCTTAAGAAAACGCTAAATGCGGGAGAATATGGACTCATTTTGCTGCGTGGTGTACTGCGTAGAGTAAAGGAAGTCTTCGGAGACGATGATCGTTTGTATCAGCGTGACAATGCACCCTCTCATAAAACAGCATACATGAGGCAATGGTTTCTGGGCGTTAATATTTCTGACATGCACTGGCCTGCGCGAACTCCCGACCTGAACCCAATGGAGGATCTTCGGGGTGAGTTAGAGCATCACCTTGCTTCAGACACCAGCGTCCATCGTGACAACCTTCTCTGTCTTAGGTTCTTGAGAAACAATAGACTGCCATTCCTCCACAGACATTGATACACGTCATTAAAAGTGTCGCAGCAGAGTTCAAGCCGTTTTGAACGGGAAAGGTAGACACACTCCACGTTAATGTCTGCTAAAAGGTGTCTGTATATTTTTCGTCACATTGTGTATGTACTGTAACATTATCTCACTCTCCTTATTCACTAATGATAATGTTGTATGGGGGTTAACTGTAACTGACGTAGATATCGGGGTGTGACACACATACCTTGGGAATGCTGGCATAGCACTCGTTTCGCAACCTGTTCTACAATGTTTTCTATTTAATTATTTACTTTATATCTCTTTCCTTCCTTCTTGATGTCATGTATTTGTATCACCTACCGGTGGTCAACAAATTTTTTACATATTCACTTTATATGCGTATATTTTTGCGTATATTTTTGTTTACTTTTGTATTGTGTTACGAAGTCAGGTAGATATTTTTTAATTAAATCCTTTATCCTCTTTTTACTCGTATTTTACTACATATTCTTATTTTCTGTAACTATGTGCACTCTTGCAGCACCTAACGGCATATTGTCTTTTCCTTGTGGGCCCGCGTGAGCACGCATAGCCGATCAGTCTGCCTACAACTCTGAAAGGGCCACATAGGCCTACCACTAGCCACAGCAGCAAAATGGTTCAAATGGCTCTGAGCACTATGGGACTCAACTGCTGAGGTCATTAGTCCCCTAGAACTTAGAACTACTTAAACCTAACTAACCTAAGGACATCACACACATGCATGCCCGAGGCAGGATTCGAACCGGCGACCGTAGCGGTCTTGTGGTTCCAGACTGCAGCGCCTTTAACCGCACGGCCACTTCGGCCAGCCCACAGTAGCATTCGTGTACATAATATGGTTTCATCTATAAGTTACTGGTGTAACGATACTGTATACAAAATATCGCACATTAATGCGGATTGTTAAGACGGTTTCCTGCTCTGTATATTTTTGCTCGGTTTATTGCATTTTTGTAATTTCATCGTATAATGAGTGCCTGTTTATATCTTACGTCTGGAATAAATAATACTTTATCTCAGTGGTGTAAGCCGTAAGCTTATTGAGATCTGTCTCTTACATGAGCGTCTGCTGAGATGCAAATGTTGTGTCTTGGCCTCATTTTACGATCAGACAATACATATATTTTTATAATAGGTATGTAATTGTCTTTTTGATTGTATTATTACGGTTTCTGTAATTCCTCATGGTACATTGCGGAAGTGTAATTATCTGTTGTTATTCCAGATCTGAAGGTGGTTGTATAATTAGCGGAAACTAGTCGTCGTAAAATGTTGTTAATTCGTGATCTTGACCATTAAAAGATTTTATTAAAAACTATATTTAAAAATTTTAAGTGAAGCTTACAGGTGGCTTGTATCTATCCTATCCATGTCAGAAACTAATATTAGAAATTCATTCCTTTACGGTCTTTCAAAAAATTAACTATTTCCAAAAATAGATTTATAAACATTTGAAACTTCCCCTTAGAAAAATTATGAAAGACTGTGCTGGTAAACTTCTACGTTATTTGATTTTCAAACAGCTTAGCAAAACTGAACGTACTCAGACACTTCTCTCTTTCCTTATTCTGATCATCACTAAACTGACACACAATATTTTTAGCGCAACGCAATCTGACTTTCATAATCCCTGGCATACCATACATATATATATATATATATATATATATATATATATATATATATATATATATATAAAAATAAGGCGGATGCACAAACAGTGCGCGAACTCTTACGGAAATCGGCAGTTCAAATTTGGTTCCATTGCTCTGAGCACTATGGGACAATCCTAGAACTTAGAACTACTTAAACCTAACCAACCTAAGGACATCACATGCCCGAGGCAGGATTCGAACCTGCGACCGTAGCGGTCGCGCGGTTCCAGACTGAAGCGCCTAGAACTGCTTGGCCACTCCGGCCGGCAATCGGCAGTAAAACCGCGAGTAATGAGTATAATGGGCAGGGGCACTATGAATATAGTGCGGGACAATAAGCTGCGTATGTGGGTCTCACGGGAGGCGTGCCAGAGATAAGTCCCTGCAGTCGCAATATCCACTGTGTCCTCGGTGACTCACATGGATAGAGCGTCTGCCATGTAAGTAGGAGATCCCGGGTTTGAGTTCCGGTCGGGGCACACATTTTCAACTTTCCCCGTTGACTTATATCAACGCCTGCATGCAGCTAGGGGTGTTCATTTCATTGCAATGACGTACCCGTGTATGTCACACAAGCTCAGTTCTACTCGATGCTCAGATACATCCTTGGTTGCTTTCGCCGAAAATTACGCTATAAGGTAACCTGCTGCGGCATCTATGTAATGGGCAAGAACACTCAACACGATTTAATTTCTCCTGAATCAAGGAGTCGTTGCCCTCCAGCGGCTTCCCATTGCTCTACTCTCCTATGCAGTACTTGGCTCTGTGTACTAAACTTCGCGTCATGTATAAATTCCAAATTTACAACACATTTAATCGTGTATTGTTCTTACTATACGGTATTTGCACAATAAGAATATGCACAGATATTGGAGAAACCAGGAGAACATTTCACACCAGATACAGAGAGCATATAAGAGTATGGAAATACAGGACGAATGATTCAACTTTAGCCGAACACTTACAAAATTACCACCAGAGAAGCAGACATGGATATCATAAGGATAAACAACAAAAGAAAGCTTGTAATTGTACAAGGAAACTACCTCGTTAAAAACTAGAACAGGAAGGAACAGTTCATAAATAATCAAGTTAACCTGGCGAAACACATACTTGTTTAAATTAATAGCCCATTTAGTATAAAATGAAATATAGACATAAGACAACACCGCTGCCTATATTTCATTCACTCACTAACAACCTCCTCCCCCCCCCCCCCCCCGAGTTCTCATCAGTTCATTTCCGTACAATCACTATCCCATTTCCGAACACATAATCACGCACATGCTGCTTCCTCTGCCCTCCCTGCGCCCTATATCTAGTTTCTCTCTCTCTCTCCCTGACACACACACACGCGCACGCGCACACACACACACACACACACACACACACACACACACACACACACACACACACACACACACATAGAGACAAGTGCCGAAGAGAGGGGGGAAAGTCCACTCACAAGGTTGGGAACACTCACAACCTACATTGAAAATGAATGTATGAACATAAACATTGTGCTACGTGCGGAACACGTCAAACTGCAGTACCATTTCTCTTGAGAATTGTACAAAAGTCGTGTAAAGCGGAAAAAGACCACAAATATAGCATAACAAAAAAAAGTCATAAAATGGGAAACAATTGTAAAATTAAGTGGGAAAATAGGTCCATATCTACTTCAACCTTCAGTAACAACGAAGGAACGTGTGGTGGACGTCAGAATGTGTAAACAAGAGATAAAAACACTAAACTGTACGCGAAATACTGTTTTTAATCTATTAATACCAAAAATGTAAGAACGTATTGTATGTACCATATTTCCAGAATGGCCAGAGCAGATGCTTCGTAAAGGTGAAACGCTTGATGAGAAATATTCTTTAAATGCAGTAAGCTTAATACGGAAAAACTAATAATGTTTGCAATCAAAAACTTACGTTAACGGACCTGCGCGTATAGCATAGCATGATACCTTTCCAGATCAGGATCCAATCCGCGCAGCGCATTAATAACCGTGGACGGTGCGCCAGCCATCCTGAGTGTGGTTTTTAGGCTTTCTCACTGTCGTTTGGGTAAATACTGGACAGCTACTCAATTTCTGTCTCAGAATATACAATACGCAAGCAGTTAAAATACGATCACATACAGAACCAAGTTTACCCAATTCACAGACGGGTGGCAGCACACGACATTCTTCCATTAATGTGTACTTTCACTGGACGTGAAAACATTCGTGGACGAGGTGCTTCTGACGTCACAGAGTGGAATTCCACGCTCACTGCGTTGGACAATCTGCGATATCAGGTTTTTGCCTCGTGGAGAGGAACGTGGCCAGTCAGATGCATCAATGCAGACGCCATATTGGATTAAGTCATACGGAGTTGAACTCCGTATTTCGTGGATTTTATATTATAGCGTATGTGTTACTTGTGCAACACATTTAAAAGCACTGGAATATCGAGGATCTCTCGAAAACTCATTGTTTCTGGTATGATTTGTTATAATAAAATGAAGGAAAATCAGTAGTCAAAAGCTTCTCGTATTAGATGCTGTTCACATCATAATTTGCATGGCATGAAAGTGTAGCGTTTGAATGCTACAGAGTACTGATGATTTATTGAAGTGCGTCGTTTTTGTTGTAATGTGTTATAATTAAATATCAAATAATATCTGTAATTACGTCATTTAGATATTTATTGGAACAGTATACGATGTAACTTAGACAGTGATGCTATGTAGAAATTGTAGCGTAATTGTCAACGTTGTGATCTACAAATGGGAGAGATTGCAGGTTTGAGCTTGAATGAGTACAATTTTTTTTTAACTTTTTGTATTTTAAAAGATTCTGGTATTGTCTTGATTCGTGTTATTGTTACACTCACTCTTTCTGTCTCCATCTCTCTTCCTCCCTCTCCCTCTCATCTTAGTTACATTATTTGTTAGTAATAATTTATTTGCTACCATTCTTGTTGCATAAGCTATTGACTGGAATGTTTCCCAAGCGGCTAGAAAGTCTTAGCGTGACTACCAGTCTGTGACAGAAAGAAAAGTTCCCGGGTTCGATTCCCGGCGGGGTCAGGGATTTTCTCTGCCTCGTGATGGCTGGGTGTTGTGTGATGTCCTTAGGTTAGTTAGGTTTAAGTAGTTCTAAGTTCTAGGGGATTGATGGCTTGGTTTTATAGACTGCCTCATATTTGCACCTTGCCCGTAAATATCTTTTTCAATTACGGCGAGTAGTTTAGAAAATATCTCTGCCATTAGTATGAAATTACGGAATGAATTAGTTGGTTTGTGCAGTAAGGGGACCAAACTACGAGCCATCTATCCCTCTTTCCTCTTTCATACAGGCCTCGAGTTAAAAACAGTCCAAAAAGGAGTCAGAGAAAGTAAAAGGCGTAAAACTAGCTTCGAATTAAACTAAAAGACAGAACTACAGAACCTAACAGAAAGAGGAAAACGTACACTAAAAGGAAAAGGTAGTGGAAGGTATTAAGATAATATAGTATATGGCCTGGGCTGGCTGATCGCAAAAACAAAAAAGGATGAGCCAGCCACCCTGCAACACTCTAAAATCTCAGACCTGAAAGACAAGGCTAGAGGATACAGATAGGGAAAAGACGAGCACCAAGGCGAACAAACAGCAAAGAAAGAGTAAGGAAGAGTTAAACTGCCGGGACGGTGGAGACCTGGGAGAGAAGGCCAGATACCCACCCTTAGAATGTGTGATAAAATCCCCCCTCACGAATAAAACGTAAAACAGCCACTGAGGCATTGTTTCCCAACATCATTGGCAGCCTGGCGGAAAAATTAAAAGTCCGCCGCAGAGCGGCTAAAATTCGGCAGTCCAACAAGATGTGGATGACAGTCATATGGAAAACAAGTTCTCCCGAAGGAGGTGGTTCAAAAATGTTCAAATGTGTGTGAAATCTTATGGGACTTAACTGCTAAGATCATCAGTCCATTAGCTTACACGCTACTTAACCTAAATTATCCTAAGGACAAACACACACACCCATGCCCGAGAGAGAACTCAAACCTCCGCCGAGACCAGCCGACGGAGGTGGTGACCATGTGTCAGCCAAGTATGGTTTATGCAGAGCTAGCAAAGGACATTGGAGTCCTTGCGAGTGGCTTGCATGGATGACCACCACAGATTCGTTGTCTACTTGATAATATGTAGTTTATTTGGTGTACTGAGGGTGCGCCATTCAGTATAGCAGATCGCGAAAACTTTACGCCAGCCGGAGTGGCCGTGCTGTTCTAGGCGCTACAGTCTGGAACCGAGCGACCGCTACGGTCGCAGGTTCGAATCCTGCCTCGGGCATGGATGTGTGTGATGTCCTTAGGTTAGTTAGGTTTAATTAGTTCTAAGTTCTAGACGACTGATGACCTCAGAAGTTAAGTCGCAAAGTGCTCAGAGCCTTTTGAACCATTTGAAAACTTTACGGTGGAAGACCGATCAGAGATCAGTCTCTGGTATGCCGATCTCCAGAGTTGATTTACCGGTAGCCAGTTTGGCCAAGCTGTTAGCAAGTTCATTACCCCTCATCCCGACATTTTTTGCGGTCCAAATTAAAGTCACTGAACGTCCACTGTTGCCGAGAGCATAAACAGACTCTTGGATATTCAGTACCACAGGATGGCGAGGGAAGCAATGGTCGAGAGCTGTAAGGTTGGTTAACGAGTCACTACAGATGGCGAAGGACTCACCGACACAGAAGCGGATATGCTCAAGAACGCGATAAATGGCTATCAACTCTGCAGTGAAAACACTGCAGCCATCCGGTATGGAGAGCTGCCAAGTGTGTCCAACGTGAGCATAAGCGAAGCCAACAAATCCTTCGACCAATGATCCATCAGTGTGGGCTAGTTCTGAGCTCTGCAACTCGCCGAGAACAGGGAAAAATTGCTGGCGGATGGCCCCAGGTGGAATAGAGCCTTTTCGGGCCATGCGATATGTCCAGACGAAGCTGTGGGTGAGTCATGGACCACGGAGGTGTATGTAAGTCGATCCGCAGGAAAGGTGGTAGAGGGAAAGCGTCGAGTTCAGTAAGAAGCGGCCGGAGACGGACTGCAAGGGGATTCCCAGTTCCGGGCCGCCATTGCGGGAGATGGATCACCAAGTTAGGGAAAAGGACACAGTAATTTGGAGGGTGAGGCGAACTATGAATGTGGGCGCCAAAGCCGCAATGAATGTGGGCGCCGGAGCCGCAATGGAGGAACGCCAGCTTCCACGAGGAGGCTGTTCATTGGGCTTGTTTCGAAAGATCCCATTGCGAGCCGAACTCCACAGTGGTGGATAGGGTCCTGCAGATGCATTGCAGAGGGCGATGCTGAACCAGACACCAGGTGCCCATAGTCAGTACGGGACTGTACAATCGCTTTGTACGACTGCAGCAGTGCAGGGCGATCAGCACCCCAGTCGGTGTGGCTCAAGCATCGAATAATGTTAAGATGCCACCAGCACTTTTCTTTAAGCTGACGGAGATGGGGAAGGCAAGTTAAGATGGCGTTGAGTACCATTCACATGTGGCCGAGCGGTTCTAGGCGCTATAGTCTGGAACCGCACGACCGCTACGGTCGCAGGTTCGAATCCTGCCTCGGGCATGGGTGTGTGTGATGTCCTTAGGTTAGTTAGGTTTAAGTAGTTCTAAGTTCTAGGGGACTGATGACCTCAGAAGTCCCATAGTGCTCAGAGCCATTTGAACCATTTTGTACCATTCCCAAAAAGCGGTAAGTCTCCACTACATAAAGTAGTCGGTCATCGAGATAAAGTTGTGGATGGGGATCTACAGTACGACGTTGACAGAAATGCATGACACAAGTCTTGCTAGACGAAAACTGAAAGCCATGAGTGAGGGCCCACGACTGCGCTTTCCATATGGCTCCCTGCAGCCTGCGTTCAACCACACTAATAGAAGAGGAAGAGAAGGAAATACAAAAATCAACATATATAGGAGGGGAGATATTGAGGATTCTACTGAAAGTGTGAGGCCAGTAATGTCAATTAAAAAGATTGGGACACTCATGACAGAGCCCTGTGGGACTCCATTCTCCTGTATATGGGGCGCCTGTGGGAAGCTACGACGTGAACTCTGAACGTGTGGAGCGACAAGAAGTTCTGTATAAAAATCGCCAAGTGGTATCGTAGGCCATCGTCAGGTCAAAAAAGATGGCAATAAGATGTCGCTGGGAAAAAGCCGATCGAATGGCAGACTCCAGGTGGACCAAGTTGTCGATGGTGGAGCGCCCTTGGCGAAAACCGCCCTGCGCGGAGCCAGAAAGCCCCGAGACTCAACGAGCCAAAACAACCGCCGACTCACCATACGTTCGAGCAGCATGCACAGAACATTGGTGAGGCTAATGGGACGATAGCTATCCAAATGTAATGGGTTCTTACGAGGCTTTAGTCCTGGAACGATGATCCTTTTCCGCCATTGCGACGGGAATTCGCCATCGCTCCAAATGCGGTTGAAGACGGCAACGAGGTGGCGCTGGTAACCCGCTGACAGATATTTAACCTTTTGTGAATGGATGCGGTATGGGCCGCTCTCACCGAAGAGAGCATTATATGACTCAGGGTGGCGTGGAGCAAAAGATAGGTGTTGTCGTTCCATCCGCTGTTTGAGGAGTCGAAAGGCGGGGTAGTAATACTCAGACGCAGAGGTGCGAGCATAAGGCTCGGCAAGACACTCCGCGATCACGTCTGGATGGGCAGATACAGCTGCATGTGTGGAAATTCCAAGTACATCTGCACCGGTCTGATAGCCGTAAAGTCGTCGGAGCTTGGTCCAAACCCGGAAAGGAGAGGTTCGTGTTCCAGTGGTGGAGACGTATCGTTCCCCACACTCCTGCTTCCGTCGTCTGATGAGCAGGCGGACCTGGGCACGGATCAGTTTGAAGGCAATGGGGTTCTCCAGGGTCAGGTGGCGCTTATGACGTTGGAGGGCCTGCCTGCAGTCACTAATAGACGCAGCGATTTCTACCATTAGAATGGAATTACCAAATGAATCTCGATCTTGAAACCTATATTATGAATTACGTTGCTACAGAGTGATGGTAGTCAATACAACATCAAAAATATCGGTCTTACGCATGCACAAACTGGTATTACAAACTATGCTTTAACTATACTCGATTTAAACGGAAATATGAAGAAGATACAATTTAGTTGACGAACAACCCCTACAAGTGTGTATCCCAGACCCTTCTGCAGCACACATAGTGTTTCTCTACCAGCAATTTGCTATTCTATCCATCGACGTGTCCAGAATCTTACTCGCGATTTTCTCCGACCATCGTCGACATTCACTAACAGAGTTAACGCAACTATTTTTATGCACATTTGTTTTCGTAAACAAAGTGTGTGATCGGCGCACTAGATGCAGCAGACAAATGTCACTGGAAACCGCTGCGCTTGTAAATCGCGATGAGGAGAACGTTGTGTTCCGTGAGAGGCAGCAGGTCGGTTCAGAGCTTGAAGAAAACACGAAGGACATCAAGTCTGGCGTTCATCGCGGTGAGAAACACGTCCCGTGTGAGGCTGGCTTTAGGTAGCCGACAACTGCGATGACAGGAGGAGAATCCAGCTGCAAAGCTAAATGAACTAATTTTGCGGGATCCTTGGGCTCAGCGGAACCTTTACTAGACGGGATAAACGCCAAATAAAAGAAAGACAGCAGTTGTTATGTAAAGACATCGTCACACTAGCCAAGGCACTCAGCGTGGAACGTGCTGGCTTGGTTTCTACCGTATTGCTGAACGCTCAGAAGCTATCTGTCTTAGGCATACGGTACGTGTGCGTCAACGAAGTATACAGGAGGGCAGCGCGCACCAGCGGCAATTTGCGACTACAGGTGACGTGCAGGAACTACGCAGTACGCACGAGTACTCGAAAACATGATTTCTTTTTATATATAGCTGCGTTAGCTTTAAGCCATTTTCACATGGGACGAGGCAGCTGACCTTGATGTGGAGGCGGATGCTAAAATCAACCGCACGAGACACAGCGTGCTGATAAAGTGTTTTGCTGTGCGCCTTCGTGGTCTGCGACAGCAGCGCTCTCGGGCGGCAGTTGTCGGCTATATCTGGCCCGAAAATCACAGTTTCTTTATGAAGTGGACGGATGTAAGATTCCTACTTTTGCTGTATTAAAAAGCACATTCCTTTCCATTTGCCAGTCAACGTGGCCTGCCTGTAGCAGTATCCATGAACGTAATACAAGGCAAGAGGAGAAGTGCCACCACCAGTCAGTAAAGACAGTGGCTTATAAAAATTCCATCACAAACAGTATGATCCAAATTTACGATAGTCCTGCAAATAAGACAAAATATTTTTTATTATTCTCACTTATCAGAATAACCTTAAGACCATTCTTACTTGATCGCTTTTTCTATTCAGGGGCAGGTGTGTAGAACATGTGAAAAGGAAGATTTGGAACAAGCAATTGCAAAATATCTTACTGTAAACAGTGCACAAACAAACTGACTCCTCAGAGAGCAGGCCCTTATATTTACTTAACATCCAATATTATAGAATATAAAAACTAAACTCTTTGCGAGCAGGCCTCGGAAGGCCCTGTGGAACAAACCGACCGCCATGTCATCCACAACCGAAGTGCGTCACTGGAGGCGGAAGTGAAGGGGCACGTGGGTAGCACACGGCTCTGTCAGTTTTCGTGACGAGAGCCGCAATTTCTGAATCAAGTAGCTTCTCAATTCACCTCACAAATGTTAAGTGCAAAAAAAGTTTCAAATGGCTCTGAGCACCATGGGACTTAACTTCTAAGGTCATCAGTTCCCTAGAACTTAGAACTAATTAAACCTAACTAACCTAAGGACATCACACACATCCATGCCCGAGGCAGGATTCGAACCTGCGACCGTATCGGTCGCGCGGTTCCAGACTGAAGCGCCTAGAACCGCTCGGCCACACCGGCCGGCCTGCTAAGTGCACCCAACTTGCTAACAATCCTCGGCAGACAAGTCGATAATCCATCTAAGTGTATCACATTAATAAGATCGTCTCAGAAACTATTAGAAAATGTAAAGAGGAGTGAAACTGCATTCGGATGTGGTGAGGTTTGAACTAGAAACTCTTCACACAACTGTTTGTAACTCTGTACATTACGTTACACTGAACTTCTGCAACATATGAAACCGGCCGGTGTGCCAGTGCGGTTCTAGGCGCTACAGTCTGGAACCGCGTGACCGCTACGCTCGCAGGTTCGAATCCTGCCTCGGGCATGGATGTGTGTGATGTCCTTAGGTTAGTTAGGTTTAGGTAGTTCTAAGTTCTAGGGGACTGATGACCACAGAAGTTAAGTCCCATAGTGCTCAGAGCCATTTGAACCATTTTTTTTACAACATATGAGCTAGTTTTGTTTGCTACCATCCCCTGAAAGCTTTTGTTGGAGGTGTGTTATTAACTGACTTTATATTTATTATAATTAATCCTACGAAGGACAAAGTGTTTTTGATATATCTTCTGCATGCAATTGCTTTGAAACGGCATATACTTTCAGGACACACAAGCTATAATGTGGAAACGACCAAACGCGAAAACTTTTTAACCGGCACTGTGCTGTTTCCCATCATTTTATTACAACAAATCGTACCAATAACAATCGGTCTTCGATACGTCCTCAATTTGCTGGATATATTCATAGGACATCAGTTTCAATATAAACCCAACCCAACAGGCAAGATAGCGTTTCTGGACTCCATAATAAAGAGAGATGGCCTGCATGTGACATAGATGGCGTTCTTCATCTACGCTCAAACGCGCGTTCAGAATATCTAACATTTTTTATACTGCTCTACATGAGCCATGTTCCGGCCCGCGTTGGTGCCATTGGTAGGTTGGCATCATGTAATAGAGGTAGTGGCGTCTTGTTTTCTTCTTGTGTTTACTGGCGCCACTACATTTGCTAGCGTTGTCTGTCCGCCAGTGGCAGCAGCGGCGGTTGTCTATACCTAGTACCGTGGTGCTATCTTTGGAAGGATGTAAAGTGTTTTCCGGGTCGGAGTGTGTCAGAGAGTTCGGTTGGGACGCAGCAGCAGTGAGGCCCGGCAGCGAGAGGGCGGGCTGGGACTGCTGGCGGCACGTAGGCACTGCCAGATCGAGGGGCTGTAGTTGCGAGGGCCGCAACCTCGTTGTCCACTGGACGCAGGATGTTTGAGTTGAGTGAACATTAACCCAGTAGTGAAACCTCCACTATTTTGAGATCACGCCGTTTGTTGCTGCTCGCAGGCTCATTGAGATGAAGAGCAACGAGTGGAGTGTTGGAGTTAGCAAAATTAATTAGCCGTCCTCCACTTCTTATTATTAATCATTGAATTCCTTGTGTTTATTGATGAAGTTCATACAGCAGTATTTTTCTGCCTAGTGGCCCCTAACGCCCCAGTTACCTGCCCTGGAGGTTAGCGTATTTTCGCGTCAGTGTAGCTTTCCTCGTCTTGCCGCTGCTGTCCGGTAACGCTTGTAGTTCGACAGCCTCCTTGAGTGTGGTTCGGATATTTTGTTTCTTTTGGACTACTGTGGTCGTAGTGATTCCTTCTGCTTCTGGATGTTCTAAACACCGGATTCTGAAGACGCATTGCTGTCCTCCGGTTCCGCCTTGCCTGGGTTATTGCATCGTTGTATTTGTTCTCAGACATTAGGTAGAGTTTGCAAGAGTGTTGGTCTGCGTTTAAACTGTCACTAGTTTCAATGTCCATCCGGTTAAGTGAATGCAACGCTTGGCTGCCTGTCTCATCGTTTACGAAGTTGGCGGTCCGGGGTGGCCGAGCGGTTCTAGGCGCTACAGTCTGGAACCGCGCGACCGCTACGGTCGCAGGTTCGAATCCTGCCTCGGGCATGGATGCGTGTGGTGACCTTAGGTTAGTTAGGTTTAAGTAGTTCTAAGTTCTAGGGGACTGGTGACCTCAGAAATTAAGTCCCATAGTGCTCAGAGCCATTTGAACTTTTTTTTTTTGTTTTGTTTACGAAGTTGAGCGAGTTTCCCAGGTCGATCCTTGGAGCACTGTCTGAGGCCCACTTCTCTCTTGATTTGGTCAGATTGTGATGATTGTTTCTTTTTAAAAAAAATTTTAATTGTGAATTATTACTATTGGGGCCTTCAGCCGACAAATAATTTGAAATTCTTGTCAATAAGCCCTTCAGCTGGGAATGTAACTTGCTTAAGAATTTTTTTTTTTTGTTAGACATTGTGTCGTAACAGTCAAATTTTATAATTGTTCCTGATTGCCAACTGTATTTGCAACTGTTCCAAGTAAACTGTACGTGGTTAAAAAAAACTGAGCAACCAACGGTAACTAAGTACGGCCCCGTCCACACCGAATCCTATCCTCCCTAACTCCCAGGTCTCACTACAAGACTCCACAACGCCACGCCACCCCAACCAACACCGACTCAACGGAAGGCCTCGGCGCTTGTTCGTGACGTCACGTCAGCTAGGCACGGCGAACGCCAGGTCTGTTGCAGGCAGAAACGCCTGGGCGTGCTTATCACTATAAATGTCTTATTTTTGGACAAAATGTTTGGTATTGCTTTGGATTCTGCAGTTTTATTTAGATGACAGATTTTCTTACTATCATAGTTCTGTATTACTGAATCCTGTCGAAACAAACGTAGATCAATATGAGAAGATGCTTTGCCCCATTGCAAGCTTCGGAAATTTTACATTCAAGTAACTATATTTACTTCAACCCCCTCACAATGAACTCGTTTCTTTTATCTATTTATTTATTTTCGTTTGACATCGTCACTGGAAATGTGAACTAATTTACATTTGTAAATGTCCAACTGTTGCCAGTCATTAGATTACAGTCGTTTTCAACGAAAGGAATTCTAAACAGGAAACAAAATAGCTTCATACATCGAAAATACTGCTGAACTTAAACTTTTTTAAACATGCACATTAGAAAAGAGAAATGTTCCCCTCTTGCAACTGAAAGGAGAAACTATATAAGATAAAAAAATTTTATTTGATAAAACAAGTAGCTCTCTTGAGCCTCTTCTTCTGTCCCCCACCCCCTCCCCCAACGTGTAAAATCGCAAGATATTTCATTAACATTCAGTGTTCCTCACCCCATAGTCAACCAAGATACCTAAAGAAGAGCACCATTATGTTCACAGTTTCTTGTAAAAGCAACCCAGTACAAACGTAACTCCCTCATATTTACAAATAAGGTAAAGTAGCACGAATTCTGTTGCTGCTGGACCATGAAGTTGTTTCTGTATGTCAGTCCTTAAAACAGGTGGAAATTTAAGTTGAGGAGTACACTATTTGTTAAGAAGTGTAATGAATTGCACAATTAATTGATTGCAGAAATCTCTCAGAACAATGTGTGCTGGTCAACTACCGCCAATAGTTTCACATTTTCCTGTGTCAGAGAGGGAGACACCACCATTATGAGTATGCCTGCAACAGACCTGGCGATCGCTGTGCCTAGCTGACGTGACGTCACGAACAAGCGCCGAGGCCTTCCTTTGAATCGGTGTTGTCCCAACGCGCTCTTTCCACGGTATGACGTCATAAACGCGGCACGCTCAATTTTGACGTTCGAATGCACGGTTCGAGTGACGACGGCTTAGCTGAGGCAGCAAGTAGCGGTGCTACTGACGCTCGGCTAGTAAGCGTGGCTGTCGGAGCAAGGACTGTGAGGTAAACAGTAGGGCGCCCGTAGAACGTGGCGAGGCGCGAGCTGTTGCCGAGGCAGAGGCAGTGACGGGTGAGGGGGAGGGGGGGCGGGGGGAGGTCTCATCTGAATGCTGGCCGGCCGGCGCCTCATTTAAATGCCGGCGGCAGGCAGCGGCCGTCGACACGGCAGAGCGGTGCGGGCCGGGCGCCACCGGACGTGAAAGTGGGTCGCCGGGCGCCGCGCGCTCGGCCAGCGGCGCGGTGTTGTGCGGGGCTGTGCGTGTGTCCACACGCGTGCCTGCGGCGTGCGTGTCGCTGCGTGCTCTAGTCGCGCCGAGCAGCGCCGCCGTCCCGTACACGGCGGGCGCCACCGGAAGCAAACAAAGGAACGGTGCGCAGATGGGCGCCTGCCCACGCCTTTCTCGCATGCTAGTTTACTTTGAGGCGGGCCCTGGTGAATGTCCATGCGCTGCAGTCAAGATCAGTAAACGGAAAGGAAAACAGTGTTTTGCACTATTTTAATAAGTGCTTTGTATTTCTGGAGACCGAAGATCTCGTCTGTAGCAAGCAACTTGAGTTCCGCAGTTACCTCTTGGAACCCATCTCACTCTGTTCGCCCATGACACACAGAAAGTAGTAGATGTCTACACACACACACACACACACACACACACACACACACACACACCTGCAACCTTCTAGCTACTTTGATACACTACTGGCCATTAAAATTGCTACACCAAGAAGAAATGCAGATGATAACCGGGTATTCATTGGGCAAATACATTGTACTAGAACTGACATGTGATTACATTTTCACGCAGTTTGGGTGTATAGATCCTGGAAAATCAGTACCCAGAACAACCACTGCTGGCCGTAATAACGGTCTTGATACACCTGGGTATTGAGTCAACCGAGCTTGGATGGCGTGTACAGGTACAGCTGCCCATGCAGCTTCAACACGATACCACAGTTCATCAAGAGTAGTGACTCGCGTATTGTGAAGAGCCATTTGCTCGGTCACCATTGACCAGACGTTTTCAATTGGTGAGAGATCTGGAGAATGTGCTGGCCAGGGCTGCAGTCGAACATTTTCTGCATCCAGAAAGACCCGTACAGGACCTCCGACATGCGGTTGTGCATTATCCTGCTGAAATGTAGGGTTTCGCAGGGATCGCATGAAGGGTAGAGCCACGGGTCGTAACACATCTGAAATGTAACGTCCACTGTTCAAAGTGCCCTCAATGAGAACAAGAGGCGACCGAAACGCGTAACCAGCGGCACCCCATACCATCACGGCGGGTGATACGCCAATATGGCCATGACGAATACACGCTTCCAATGTGCTTTCACCGCGATGTCGCCAAACACGGATGCGACCATCATGATGCTGTAAAGAGAACCTGGATGCATCCGAAAAAATGACGTTTTGCCATTCGTGCACCCAGGTTCGTCGTTGAGTACACCATCGCAGGCGCTCCTGTCTGTGATGCAGCGTAACCGCAACCATTGTCTCCGAGCTGATAGTCCATGCTGCTGCAAACGTCGTCGAACTCTTCGTGCAAACGTCCCCATCTGTTGACTCAGGAGCGTTCTCGCTTCCCACGCACGGGTTCCCGGGTTCGATTCCCGGCGGGGTCAGGGATTTTCTCTGCCTCGTGATGGCTGGGTGTTGTGTGCTGTCCTTAGGTTAGTTAGGTTTAATTAGTTCTAAGTTCTAGGGGACTTATGACCACAGCAGTTGAGTCCCATAGTGCTCAGAGCCATTTTTTTGTTGACTCAGGGATCGAGACTTGGGTGCACGATTCGTTACAGCCATGCGGATAACATGCCTGTCATCTCGACTGATAGTGATACGAGGCCGTTGGGACCCAGCACAGCGTTCTGTATTATCCTCCTGCACCCACCGATTCCATTGTCATTGGATCTCGACCAACGCGAGCAGCAGTGTCGCGATACGATAAACCGCAATCACGATAGGTTACAATCCGACCCTTATCAAAGTCGGAAACGCGATGGTACGTATTTCTCCTCCTTACACGAGGCATCACAACAAAATTTCACCAGGCAACGCCGGTCAGCTGCTGTTTGTGTATGGGAAATCGGTTGGAAACTTTCCTCATGTCAGCACGTTGTAGGTGTCGCCACCGGCGCAATCTTGTGTGAATGCTCTGAAAAACTAATCATTTGCATATCACAGCATCTTCTTCCTGTCGGTTACATTTCGCGTCTGTAGCACGTCACCTTCGTGGTGTAGCAATTTTAATGGCCAGTAATATATATTTAGCGTGATGAAATCCTTCTGTTTTTATCTCTTTATTGACTTGACGTGGAAGTTTTTATTTGTGTGTGCTACAGACAGAATAACATGGCTAGCATATAGACAAGGGATAACATGCTCGTTTTAATATAACTAACCCAGGAATTTTACGTTCGCCCACTTCGTGGACGAACTGTGTGATTTACTAGACAGATACAGCCGCCAACTGCCGCTGGAGAGCGCTGCAGACTCCAATCACCGAGGTACATAAGCAAAACAAATTGACCAGCACGTCCAATGTGATGCAGATTCTCTGTCTCGTGCGGTTGGTTTTAGTTTCCGTGTCCACGTAGACGATAGCTGCGTCGTTGTGTACGAGAAAGACTTCAGGGGAAATGGTGTGTCGTACACTGCCAATGTTAAATTATCACATGCTTCGACTCGTTATTTGGGAAAGTTTTTAAGACGTCTATTTCCAGTTTTCCGTAATTAATTAATGTGCTCTTACAATTATACTTATTTAGAATTATTGCAAAAATTGTAATATGAAGCTCGGTACGATATTTTTCTGAAATTATTTTCCGGCAGAGTTTTGTAAATAAATGAATATAAAAATCAAACAACAGAAGATTTTTCGTTATTTTAGTTCGATATGTCTTGAATCCAGATGAACATTGTTCGAAATGTGCATGCACTCAATAATTGACTGGCAGCTCACTACCATATTGTCGATTTTATCAAAAATGGTTCAAATGGCTCTGAGCGCTATGGGACTTAACAGCTGAGGTCATCAGTCCCCTAGAACATAGAACTACTTTCAAGTAGTTCTTTTAAATAGTTCTAACTAACATAAGGACATCACACGCATCAATGCCCGAGGAAGGATTCGAACCTGCGACCGTAGCGGTCGCGTGGTTCCAGACTGAAGCGCCCAGAACCGCTCGGCTACTCCGGCCGGCTAGATTTTATCGAGAAATATCAACTGTAATACACTATTTGAAATTCTGAAGGTAGGAGGAATAAAATACAGCATAGGGAAGGTTATTCACATCTTCTACAGAGACCAGAGTCCAAGCACATGAAAGAAAAGCAGTAGCTGAGAAGAGACTGAGCCAGACAGATCTACAACGTTATTCAGACTTCACAATGAGCAAGTGAAGTAGCACAAAGGAAAATAAATATAAATAAGGAAATGGGATTATTTTTCAGAGAGAAGAAACAAAAAGTTTGAAGTTTGCCGATGACGTTGTTATTTTGTCATATGGCAAAGGACCTGAAAGATTAGTTGAACAGCATGGATAGTGTCTCGACAAGATATTGTAGTATGAAATTCAAAAAACCTAAATCGGTGAAAATGGACTTTGACTGAATAACTAATATTCATATTATATTAGGAAATAAGGTGCTGCAAATACTATTTCGGCAGGAAATTAGTTAACGACGGCAGAAGTAAAGAGGAAGAAAATTTTTCTGAATCGAGTAAGTTTGTTAACATCGAATATAAATGTAGGTATTAAGAAGTCTTCTTCTGAAAAGAAGAAAAGGTTACAGGAGAATATGGGCTTGGGACAAGGAATGAAAGAGAAGAAAGACTAGTTGAGTTCTGTTACAAGTTTCAGCTAGTAATAGCGAATACCCTGTTCAAGAATCACAAGAGGAGGAGGTATACTTGGAAAAGGCCGGGAGGTACGGGAAGATTTCAATTAGATTACATCATGGTCAGACAGGGATTACGAAATCAGATACTGGATTGTAAGGCGTACCCAGGAGCAGATATAGACTCAGATCACAATATAGTAGGCTGAAGTTCAAGACATTAGTCAGGAAGAATCAATTCGCGAAGAAGTGGGATACGGAAGTACTAAGGAATGACGAGATACGTTTGAAGTTCTCTAACGTTATAGATACAGCAATAAGGAATAGCGCAGTAGGCAGTACGGTTGAAGAGAAATGGACATCTCCAAAAAGGACCATCACAGAAGTTGGGAAGGAAAACATAGGTACAAAGAAGGTAACTGCGAAGAAACCATGGGTAACAGAAGAAATACTGCAGTTGATTGATGTAAGGAGGAGTAAAAACATGTTCCGGGAAAATCAGGACTACAGAAATACAAGTCGCTGAGGAATGAAATAAATAGGAAGTGCAGGGAAGCTAAGTCGAAATGGCTGCAGGAAAAATGTGAAGACATCGAAAAAGATATGATTGTCGGAAGGACAGACTCAGCATACAGGAAAGTCAAAACAACCTTTGGTGACATTAAAAGCAACGGTGGTAACATTAAGAGTGCAACGGGAATTCCACTGTTAAATGCAGAGGAGAGAGCAGATAGGTGGAAAGAATACATTGAAAGCCTCTATGAGGGTGAAGATTTGTCTGATGTGATAGAAGAAGAAACAGGAGTCGATTTAGAAGAGATAGGGGATCCAGTATTAGAATCGGAATTTAAAAGAGCTTTGGAGGACTTACGGTCAAATAAGGCAGAAGGCATAGATAACATTCCTTCAGAATTTCTAAAATAATTGGGGGAAGGGGCAACAAAACGACTATTCACGTTGGTGTGGAGAATATATGAGTCTGGCGATATACCATCTGACTTTCGGAAAAGCATCATCCACACAATTCCGAAGACAGCAAGAGCTGACAAGTGCGAGAATTATCGCACAATCAGCTTAACAGCTCATGCATCGAAGCTGCTTACAAGAATAATATACAGAAGAATGGAAAAGAAAATTGAGAATGCGCTAGGTGACGATCAGTTTGGCTTTAGGAAAAGTAAAGGGACGAGAGAGGCAATTCTGACGTTACGGCTAATAATGGAAGCAAGGCTAAAGAAAAATCAAGACACTTTCATAGGACTTGTCGACCTGGAAAAAGCGTTCGACAATATAAAATGGTGCAAGCTGTTCGAGATTCTGAAAAAAGTAGGGGTAAGCTATAGGGAGAGACGGGTCATATACAATATGTACAAAACCAAGAGGGAATAATAAGAGTGGACGATCAAGAACGAAGTGCTCGTATTAAGAAGGGTGTAAGACAGGGCTGTAGCCTTTCGCCCCTACTCTTCAATCTGTACATCGAGGAAGCAATGATGGAAATAAAAGAAAGGTTCAGGAGCGGAATTAAAATTCAAGGTGAAAGGATATCAATGATACGATTCGCTGATGACATTGCTATCCTGAGTGAAAGTGAAGAAGAATTAAATGATCTGCTGAACGGAATGAACAGTCTAATGAGTATGGTTTGAGAGTAAATCGGAGAAAGACGAAGGTAATGAGAAGTAGTAGAAATGAGAACAGCGAGAAACTTAACATCAGGATTGATGGTCACGAAGTCAATGAAGTTAAGGAATTCTGCTACCTAGGCAGTAAAATAACCAATGACGGACGGAGCAAGGAAGACATCAAAAGCAGACTCGCTATGGCAATAAAGGCATTTCTGACCAAGAGAAGTCTACTAATATCAAATACCGGCCTTAATTTGAGGAAGAAATTTCTGAGGATGTACGTCTGGAGTACAGCATTGTATGGTAGTGAAACATGGACTGTGGGAAAACCGGAACAGAAGGGAATCGAAGCATTTGAGATGTGGTGCTATAGACGAATGTTGAAAATTAGGTGGACTGATAAGGAAAGGAATGAGGAGGTTCTACGCAGAATCGGAGAAGAAAGGAATACGTGGAAAACACTGATAAGGAGAAGGGACAGGATGATAGGACATCTGCTAAGACATGATGGAATGACTTCCATGGTACTAGAGGGAGCTGTAGAGGGCAAAAACTGTAGAGGAAGACAGAGATTGGAGTACGTCAAGCAAATAATTGAGGACGTAGGTTGCAAGTGCTACTCTGAGATGAAGAGGTTAGCACAAGAAAGGAATTCGTGGCGGGCCGCATCAAACCAGTCAGTAGACTGATGACCAAAAGAAGACTTCTGAAATTATAAGGGGCGATAAAAAAGTTTTCGTTCGAGGGCCATGCAATCCAGAATCTGTATGGCGATCAGACAGAATCGCCGTGAGCATTGAGACAGTCGTCTCACCTACGCACCAGGTTGTAAATACCCGTTCGGTAAAATAAAATGCCTCCTTGCGTGAAGAAGTCCATAAGTTCCTGCTGCATATTTTCGTCCGACAGGAGTCATCGGTCCTTCAAGGTATTTTTAAGGGACAGAAGGCGTGATAATCGCACCAGGACTACAGGGTTGGTGCTCTAGTTGTAATGTCCGTAATGGATGAGTCTGGTCTCTCTGACCAGCGTCTTGTGTCGAACCGCAACCAGGGCGGAGCTTACGATACGATATTGCAGAGCGTGGGTTATTCCGAATTACGGTGCAATGTTCCTTCGGACATGCATGCACTTCCGATGGAACATAGTGTCGTAGTTCGGAATAACACAGGCACTGCAAAATCATATTTACCGGCCGACAAGGCTTTCAAGTAAAATATCTCGCCTGTATAGGAATATACATAATAGATGTACGAGTACAGGTTGTAGGCACATCGTTTACGACATGTTGAAGTTTGGGTCTGGCCATGTGTTTTGCTCGGATAGTCAAATGGTTAGGCGACTCCTGGCGAGAAGCGCGAAATCTGGGTTCGAGTCCCGGTCAGGCACAAATTTTCGTTGTCGTCATTCCATTACGCGGCTAATCGTTGTTCATAGTCGCAACTGTGAATACATTTAACGTGTAGCACGGAAATCGGTGCACCATTCCATAATGGTAGTTTTCGACAGACATGCTGCCCCATACAAATTTTTCATTCTCCGATGGATGCCTCTAATCCCTTGCTTAATGTTGGTGTTTATATACCTGCGGTAACGGCCTTGCCGCAGTGGACACACCGGTTTCCGTCAGACCACCGAAGTTAAGCGCTGTCGGGCGTGGCCGACACTTGGATGGGTGACCATCCGGGCTGCCATGCGCTGTTGCCGTTTTTCGGGGTGCACTCAGCCTCGTGATGACAATTGAGGAGCTACTCGACCGAATAGTAGCGGCTCCGGTCAAAGAAAACCATCGTAACTACCGGGTGAGCAGTGTGCTGACCACACGACCCTCCTGTCCATATCCTTATCTGAGGATGACACGGCGGTCGGATGGTCCCGATGCGCTACTTGTGGCCTGGAGACAGAGTGCTTTTTTTTATATACCTGCATCGGAGTCACGTACGTTGCATATACGCTGCAGACACTCCCTCAGACAGAAACTTTTGTTCGCCCCTTATATTTCTCTTGAGAGTAGCATTAATCGAAACTGAAACGTGGTCGATAAACAGTGCAGATAAAAAGACCTAACAGGTTATTGAAATATGGTGATGATTAATTGTGTAGATCGGATAACCAACGAACAGGTACTAAAGGGAATGAAAGGAAAAAAAGAGCTTATGTCACAACTTGACAAAAATAAAGGATGTGTTCGCAGGTAAAATCCTGCGGTGTTCAAAAGCCTCTGAGCACTATGGGACTTAACGTCTGAGGTCATCAGTCCCCTTGAACTTAGAACTACTTCAACCTAACTAACCTAAGGACATCACAGACATCCATGCCCGAGGCAGAATCGAACCTGCGACCGTAGCGGTCGCGCGATTCCGGACTGAAGCGCCTAGAACCGCTCGGCCACCGCGGGCGGCTCCTGCGGTGTCTAGGAGTAGGTAATTTGGTGATGCAGAGACCTGCGGGTTGTAACAACTGTGGAGGGAGACGAATTGGTGAGTATAGTAAGTAGGCTCAAATGGACGTAGGCAAAGCTGTTGTTGACACATTTTGGTGTGGGCAGTTTCTGTAGAGTAGGATGGAGTGCGGCCAGCGCAGCAGGTAACTCTCGCAGACAATAGCAATGACATCAGGGAGAAACTTTGGAGACCAGTACTCTGGAGGTGGGCAATGGCTTCCATTCTCAGTTCGCCACACTCCGGTGGCTGATGGAGAATATTGATATTGAGGGACTATCTGACTGTAGGTGACTGATAAGTAATGGGCAAATATATCAACATCAGGAGGGCGAAAGGGTTGAGTTACTGACTACAACAGTATTCCTCTGGTACAGTTACTTTAGAGGTTAGGGTACGTGAACTGCACTGACATCTATAACATATATATATTCATAAATGTTAATCTGATTGTGGCAAAAAATACATCACTGATTAACTCTTGTCAAGGGCAATCTATATAGTTGCAGAGAATTAGCGTACGATAGCTGATTCAGGCGCGATAGTGCCAGGCTGCACAATCTTCTCTATTCTTGAATGAATTTTTCACTCTGCAGCGGAGTGTGTGCTGATATGAAACTTCTTGGCAAATTAAAACTGTGTGCCGGAGCGGACGCGAACTCTGAACCTTTGCCTTTCGCGGGCAAATGCTCTACCAAGTTACTCAACCTCGACTCACGACTCACGTCGCACATCAGAAATCAGCACCTTAGTTTCGCTCAGTGGTACTCAACAAACACAAGAATGTGCTATGTTAGCTCTGTCATGGAAGTACGTCACTCGACTTCACAGGTAAGACTACGTCTAAGATAACCAGCGGGCGAAAACATCTGTATCGGAAATATCGTCTGTTTAGATCACAACGTAGACACTTTCACTGGGATTTTGAAATTATCTCAGTATAGACCGTACTACGTAACACTACGAAGATGATGTGCACCGACGAATTGCCACAGATATTATTTGTGGTCTGACGGGCTAGTGGTAGCTACCGGAATATGTTAATAATGATATTAATAACACATCTGACTATCAAAAGATCTACAGGGTCGTATGAATAACTACCACCAAAGACGATCTCAGCTCCAATAGAAAATTCTATGCAATACAGTATACGTTGGTTAGAAAATCAGATACTCGACCTCACCACTCACAGCAACAGAATAAAAACTTCCAGTGTGCAACTCTACTACACGACAACGCACCTCGCTAAGCAACGGCCTAACAGAAATGCTCAACTATTTTATTATAAAAATACAAGCTGTCGTGCTCGATAATACCGTCTAAATATCTTTCCACGTCAAAACCGTGACTAAATTACGTAGAACCAGCTAATAACTGCGTGCTTGTCTGCACTTTTAAATAATATTTCTTTTACGTCACACTTTTAGAGATATAATTTATTCTCTCGTTTAACTTATGGCGAACGACAGTGATTTCGAGTGGTCGCGCTAAAAGCAGAGACGTTCCAACACAGCAGAGTAGGACTGCGTACGGAACGCCTTTGGCTCCTTGATTATTCTTAGTTTTTGTATTTGACAACTTCGTGTTGTTTTCTGGAATTATTTTGTGAGTTTTTGTGTGATTGCTAATTTGATTGTGTTTTGTGAATGCAGTCAAACAATAAAAGTCAAGTAACACTCTCAAGAAGTTCTGCGTTATTTCAGCAATACACAGGGTAGTCCATTGATAGTGACCGGGCCAAAAATCTCACGAAATAAGCATCAAACGAAAAAACTACAAAGAACGAAACTCGTCTAGCTTGCAGGGGGAAACCAAATGACGCTATGGTTGGCCTGCTAGATGGCGCTGCCATAGGTCAAACGGATATCAGCTACGCTTTTTTTTACAATAGGAACCCCCATTTTTTATTACATATACGTGTAGTACGTTAAGAAATATGAATGTTTTAGTTGGACCACTTTTTTCGCTTTGTGATAGATGGCGCTGTAATAGTCACAAACGTGTAAGTACTTGGTATCACGTAACGATCTTCCAGTGCGGACGGTATTTGCTTCGTGAGACATTACCCGTGTTAAAATGGACCGTTTACCAACTGCGGAAAAGGTCGATATCTTGTTGATGTATGGCTATTGCAAACAAAATGCCCAATGGGAGTGTGCTATGTATGCTGCTCGGTATCCTGGACGACATCATCCAAGTGTCCGGACCGTTCGCCGGATAGTTACGTTATTTAAGGAAACAGGAAGTGTTCAGCCACATGTGAAACGTCAATCACGACCTGCAACAAATGGCGATGCCCAACTAGGTGTTTTAGCTGCTGTCGCGGCTAATCCACACATCAGTTGCAGACAAACTGCGCGAGAATCGGGAATCTCAAAATCGTCGGTGTTGAGAAAGCTACATCAACAACGATTGCATCCGTACCATATTTCTGTGAACCAGGGATTGCATGACGATGACTTTGAAAGTCGTGTACAGTTCTGCCACTGTGCACAAGAGAAATTACGGAACGATGACAGATTTTTTGCACGCGTTCTATTTAGCGACGAAGCGTCATTCACCAACAGCGGTAACGTAAACCGGAGTAATATGCACTATTGGGCAACGAAATATCCACGATGGCTGTGACAAGTGGAACATCAGCGACCTTGGCGGTTTAATGTATGGTGCGGCATTATGGGAGGAAGGATAATTGGCCCCCATTTTATCGATGGCAATCTAAATGGTGCAATGTATGCTGATTTCCTACGTAAGTTCTACCGATGTTACTGCAAGATGTTTCACTGCATGAGAGAATGGCGATGTACTTCCAACATGATGGATGTCCGGCACATAGCTCGGGTGAGGTTGAAGCGGTATTGAATAGCATATTTCATGACAGGTGGACTGGTCGTCGAAGCACCATACCATGGCCCGCACGTTCATCGGATTTGACGTCCCTGGATTTCTTTCTGTGGCGAAAGTTGAAGGACATTTGCTATCGTGATGCACCGACAACGCCTGACAACATGCGTCAGCGCATTGTCAATGCATGTGCGAACATTGCGGAAGGCGAACTACTCGCTATTGAGAGAAATGTCGTTACACGTATTGCCAAATGCATTGAGGTTGACGGACATCATTTTGAGCATTTATTGCATTAATGTGGTATTTACAGGTAATCACGCTCTAACAGTATGCGTTCTTCGAAATGATAAGTTGACAAAGGTACTTGTATCACATTGGAACAACCGAAGTAAAATGTTCAAACGTACCTACGTTCTGTATTTTAATTTAAAAAATCTACCTGTTACCAACTGTTCGTCTAAAATTGAGAGCCATATGTTGGTGGCTATTACAGCGCCATCTATCACAAAGCGAAAAAAGTGGTCCAACTAAAACATTCATATTTCTTAACGTACTACACGAATATATAATAAAAAATGGGGGTTCCTATTTACAAAAATGCAGTTGATATCCGTTTGACCTATGGCAGCGCCATCTAGCGGGCCAACCATAGCGCCCATCTGGTTTCCTCCTTCAAGCTAGACGAGTTTCGTTCTTTGTAGTTTTTTCGATTGACGCTTATTTCGTGAGATATTTGGCCCGGTCACGATCAATGGACCAACCTGTACATTAGTAACTTGAGTGGTGACTCCGACATTACAAACACGAAAATTAGCTCACAAGAAAAAGTGACCACAAGAGTAGAAGGGACTCGATCACGTACAGAAATTGGACGGCCGTAAGACGAAAGCAGCGGAGTTCAAGAAACTCCAATTGAAAATTCATCCGTGCCGCTTTGTAACAGCGGCGAATCAGAAGCAGGTTTAATCTCGCGGGTGGCTCTACGTTTACCGCCTTTTTGGCCACAGAACCTTAAAATTTGTTTTGCACAGGCGGTAGCAAATTTCCTCTATAGTGGAATAAAGAACGAGAAAACAAAGTTCGCCTTTGTGGTAAGCCAGTAGGACCAAAACTACGTCATCTCTGGTGGGAGATATAATTGTCAGCCAACCATCTGAAAACGGTTACCAACACCTGAATTCAGCGTTAATACAACGGGTTTCCAAGTCTTTTGTGCAACAAATCCTACATTTATTGCATAATGAAGAGATGGGAGAGAAGACGCCTTCGCAATTTCTCCGACGCCTGAGAAGCCTCGAAGGGGACGCAGAAATGACAGACTCAATGCTGCGAGTGCTGTGGACAAGTCGCCTACCTGTATCAGTGCAAACCATCGTACATTCTCGCATGGAATCGAATTTAGATAAGCTGGCAGAGATGGCTGACCGAGTACTGGAAACAATTTCACTTCCGCTACCTCCAATTGGTTCAAATGGTTCTAAGCACTATGGGACTCAGTCATCTGAGGTCTCAGACCTTTAGACTTAGAACTACTTAAATCTAGCTAACCTAAGGATATCACACACATCCACGCCCGAGGCAGGATTCGAACCTGCGACCGTAGCAGCAGCGTGGTTCCAGACTGAAGCGCTTAGAACCGCTCGGCCACAGCGGCCGGCCTACCTCCAATCACAGAGCTTCGACGACATTACACAGCAGCGTCAACATAGATGGCCGCAGCAACACAGCGGAAGTACCATACAGAGATACAGGACGAGTTGCAACAGTTGTCAAATGCATTACAGCAACTGTCATGCCAAGTCAGGCCCCCACAACCGCACGAGTGGTCGACTGTGAAGAACGGACAAATTGAATAGCTGGGCGGCGGCCATTAGAGTGGTAAACTGACGCGCGGATTTCGAATGTTTATACATCGCTTTTGGTTATAAAATGCCTTCCCTAGAGTTAGGTCACAAACATAATGCCTCATTTAAATACATTACTACAATATAGTTTTTAATTTATGAACAAACAGCAACTAGTCACTGTTTATGAATTTATGTTACGTAGTACATGGAATCTGCCGTAGCTAAAAGTTATGCACTGGACCCCTAGCATTTTTCGTAGTTCATTTACGATAGATGTACGCAAAATGCATCAAAATACTCGAAGATTTGCCCACTATGTTAATAGATATTTTCTGACTCTACCTTGCTTTATATTTTATGACGAAAAGTGCGTTATATATGGCGTAGTGCTTTGGCAACTCACGACCGAATTATTAAGTTTCAACCTAACCTAGACCATGAAAACACTACCGATCAGCCAGCTACAACAAACAAGACTTCAGGCAGGCATCCAGTATCGCATTAGTCACAATATTTACTTTCGAAGATGTACACTTCAGTTTATATGTGTGGTTTTTTCTTATAATAAATAAAACTCAACAACTGTTCCATCGAGAGAAGTTGTGAAATCAGATTACAATTACACACATTCAGTTGCATTTTATAACGATAAAAAGCCTGCTAACTCAAATTTCGTGTTGCTTGCAACTCAACTTTTATAGTTAAAATAAAATGTGGGTCACAAAGAAAAATTTATCTTCTGCTGTATATGGTCTGGAAAATGAAAGATGGATGGAACAGCATCATCTTTCAGCTTTCTGCGATTTACGTAATTTTCAAGGAAACAACTTTCTTCAAAATGATGGGAACATGTAAAATGGTATTCTGTCGGTCGGGAATCTTGCCTCCTGACAGCGTGTAACCACTTTTGTAACAGCTGTGGTTTTGAGAAAGGAAACCTGCAAATATTTGCAGAGACATTATGCTAATACCGTGTTACAAAAACATTTACTAAGCAAGTGCACTGACATACAAAACAACTTAAAATATCCACATACCTGTGAAATGTAATATTCGTTCCCTTCTCGAATTTATTTGAACAATTAATCGCTGCACAACTCTTCACCATTGTACTTCTTTTGATTGGAACGTACAGACAGTAGAATTACGAGTAACAAATACTGTATGTACGCCCCAACAAATATACAACGATGAATCAGGGTCTTCATAAACAACAGTACTACACATCAGACTACAACCACTATAATGGCGTCCAGCCTAAGGTCCACATTATCCCGCTACTGCAGCGCCATCAATGAGTCTAGTTATTTTTTACAAGGTCTTTGTGCCAAGTAGAGTCGTCAACAGTGCAGCATGAGCAAACAGAAGTTGACGATAAAGAGAAAATAATTCAGAGACGACGGGAAACGTTTCCTCAACCACCAGCTAGGAGTAACAGCACGAGCCGACATCGACGTCAGTTTTGTTGGTATCACGAGCGTTTTGGTGAACGTGCAACACGAACTCACCACCGTGCAATTACCAAAACTTCTCGAGAGGCCGGCAATAGTCGCGACCGGCTGCGGAAGTTATTTACAGCGTCAACAAAACAATTAATTTTCTCACAAACTCTTTGTGGCAGACAAACTTTCGCGGTGCAAGTTCCTCATAGACACAGGGTCGGATGCTTCCTTATACCCGCACAAGATGTTACCTGTTAGTGAGAAGCCCACGCCCTTACAGTTTTATGCAGCAAACAACTCGGTGATCAAGACATCTGGTGAAATAACTCTGCCGTTAGATTTCGGACTGGGGAAGAGATATCAGAGGCAGTTTATTGTAGACATCCTCACGAATTTCAGCTTGCTGCCTGATGTCAGGAATGGCTATCTAATCGACAATACTTCCGGCTGCAGTACAAGAGACACCAAGGCATCTTATCCCATGAAACAGGTGCGAGAAGCATTCGTCACAAATGAGTTTATTTGAACACTTCCCCGAGATTGTTACACCACAATACGAGAAGAATGACGTGAAACAATACGCAACATTTCATCAAAACCACACCAGGTCCACCAGTGTCTGCACGGCCACGGAAATTACCACATGACCGCATAGTAATTGTAAAACAAGAATTTGAGAAATTGTTGAAGGAAAACATGATCCGTCCGTTTAACAGCCCGTGGGCTTCGTCGTTGCATTTAGTTCCCAAGAAACATAAAACGTCGAGACCTTGTGGCGATTTCCGGGAACTAAACGCAAGGACAATACCAGGTTCCGAATTCACAGGAATTCAACAATTTCCTATCGGGATCCCAAGTCATATGTTCAGCGTAATGGATTGTGTGAGAGCTTATACGCAAATTCCAGTGGCGGCAGAAGATATTCCAAAGAGAGCTGTGACTACCCTGTCTCGCCTCTTCGAACACATGTTCGGACTTAAAAATGCAGCCCAGACACGGCAAAGATTTATCGACGAGGTTTTGCGTGGTCTGCATTTTTGTTTTGCTTACATTGACGACATTCTAGTATTTTCTAAGACTACAGACGAGCATAAGGATCATCTGACACAGGTTTTTCAACGTCTCAGTGATTATGATGTGACGATTAATTGCAAGCAGTGTGTCCTAGGACAAAACCAAGTGACTTTTTAGGGTATTTAGTTACCGCAGCAGGAATTACTCCAACGCCGGAGAAGGTTCAAGCGTTACAGCAAGTATCACCCCCGACCACATACCAAGAATTACGAAGATTTCTACGAATGGTAAATTTCTACAGGCGGCACTTAGCAGCGACGGCGGAGAAACAGGAGCCATTGGCAGCAGCACTCGCAGGTACCAACGCTAAAGGTAAGCGCGGAATTCAGTGGTCTATGGAAATGCAACGCTCGTTCGAGGCAGTGAAACAAAGTGTAGTTGACGCAACACTTCTACCACGCCCTGATTCGACGACGCTTTTGGCAATTGTCGATGCAAGTAAGGTAGCCATAGGCGCAGCCTGCAACAATATGTTACTTTTGCGTGGCAGCCTTTGACATTTTTTTTCCAAAAAATTAAATGCGCAGGAAAGGAACTGGAGTGCATATGATTGTGAGTTGCTGGCGGTTTTTGAGGCAATCAAATATTTCAGAACGTCAAAAAATGGTTCAGATGGCTTTGAGCACTATGGGACTTAACATCTGAGGTCATCAGTCCCCTAGAACTTAGAACTACTTAAACCTAACTAACCTAAGGACATCACACACATCCAAGCTCGAGGCAGGATTCGAACCTGCGACCGTAGCGGCCACGCGGTTCCAGACTGAAGCGCCTAGAACCGCTCGGCCACACCGGCCGGCTCAGAACGTCAGTAGAGACCAAAGACTTCACCGTTTTCACGGACCATAAACCCTTAACGTTTGTTTTCAAAGAGCGAGGCAAATACAGTTCTCTGAGGCAACACAGAGAGGTTGAATTTATAACTCAATTCACATATATACGGCATATAACAGGGGCAGACAATTTTGCAGCAGATTGTCTTTCCCCAATAATGGCATATCCCAAACCATTGACTTTCACGAGTTGGCAGTGACACAAGAGAAGGATGCAGAGGTGCAGCATTTCCACTTGAACGATAAAACGGGTCTCCGTCTAGGGCAAATTAGATTACCGAACCCGAGGCTCAAAGTTTGGTGCGACGTCTCTACAGGTGCAAAGCGCCCATTTGTGCCAACAGACTACCGCTGACGAGCATTTCATAGTGTTCACGATCTGGCCTATCCTGGCATCAGGAGCACGGTCCGCCTGGTGACAGAACGTTTCGTACGGCCCGGGGTAAGTAAAGAATGCAGGAGATGGGCGCAAGAATGTTTGGCCTGCTAAAGAAGCAAAATGCGTCGTCACGCCATCCTCCGTTAGGGATTTTTCATGACAGGTGCGAAAGATTCGCTCATGTCCATCTTGACTTTGTGGGACCATTACCGCCCTCAGATGGTTTCCGCAACCTTCTTACGGTAATTGTTCGATATACCTGTTGGGCAGAAGCCGTTCCGATAGCGGACATTTCAGCAAAAACAACAGCAAGGACCTTCATGGCCGTGTGGATAGCGCGTTTTGGATGTTCTGTACATGTAACCACGTATAGAGGGGGACAGTTTGAGTCAACTTTATTTCAACAGTTAACCAAGCTGTGTGGAATGAACCATCACAAAACTACCAGTTATCATCCCGAGGGTAACAGTATGGTTGAAAGATGACATCGGACTTTAAAAACAGCTCTTACGCGTCATGAGGATGAATGGACACAGGCTCTGCCTTTGGTATTACTTGGTTTGCGCACTGCTTACAAGCCTGAGTTAACACGTCTACCGCAGAAATGGTGTATGGCCGGAATATCCACGTCCCAGCGGACTTCACTGAAGACAGGAGTCCTACGACAGTAAATTTGATGCATCACCTACGTTCATGAAGCAGTTACGACAACAAGTGTCGCGTCTGGGCACAATTCGAGGCACTGGGCATGGACATCAACCAACTTTCATGCACAAAGACCTGAGCAGTTATACCCACATTATGTTGAGATCAGACATCGTCAAACCACCATTGCAACAACCGTATTCGGGGCCTTACGACGTTTTGCGCCGAAACACTGCCGGCACGGTAACTCAGTGCGTTCGGTCAGAGGGTTAGCTGCCCTCTGTAATAAAAAAAAAAACTGAGTTAATGGAACAACGACGAACTGAAACGGGTGTCTTTCGACGCCCGCCACGAGCAGATACAACGAACGAAAACGAACAAAATTAGATTAAAAAAAACACGTATACGATGGAAATCTCCTACAATGGGAAGTCAACAGTGGTGTCAATAGAAAGAGTCAAGCCAGCTTACATGTCTGCTGACGGTAACGAAGAACCTCACCCAGCAAACAAGCCAGCACCGAGCATATAGGAGGAAACAGTTTCTCTTGTGACTCTTCCGTCCAGGCAGCAGACATCGCCCGAGCAAGTACCGCATAAGCGCACACACGCACGCACACACACACACACACACACACACACACACACACAAGCGGGTCGGCGGGTACGCTTCAAGTACCCACATGCCCCGGGTGCTCCGCACTTTCAGCAGGAGGCTATGTGGCGAACGACAGTGATTTCGAGTGGTCGCGCTAAAAGCAGAGACGTGGAGAATGACTGCGCACGGAACCCCTTTGGTTCCTTGATTATTCTTAGTTTTTGTATTTGACTACTTCGTGTTGTTTTCTGGAATTATGTTGTGAGTTTTTGTGTGACTGCTAATTTGATTGTGTTTTGTGGAAGCAGTCAAACAATAAAAGCCAAGTAACACTCTCAAGAATTTCTGCGTTATTTCAGCAATATGTATTAGTAACTTCAAACTGACGTTATCAATCAGAGAACTTCTGCACGTAGTAACCACGCTACGACAATATCGTCTCACACTCTCATAAATTAGTAAATTATCCTTCTTTCGAGAATTAATCATCTTTCCCTTTGAATAAAATTCTGGAGGTAATTTTCTCTTCTTTTTAGCTTAAGAAATATGAAATAATTTCTCTATTTGGAAATTAAGAAATCTGAACTAATATAATTCCTATTTCTTTGCGAATTAATATTTTTGCTTTTTGTAACATTGCAGACTTTTATTTATCTCTCTGTGAATTCCTTTACCACTTTACGGTATTTGAAGATTATTCATTTGCTATAAAACTGAACTTTACTTTTATAATATCCTTGAATGATAAATGTGGGGCAAATGAGACTCAGGACACTATTTTTATTTTTAAAACAGAAACCGTTCTGCATTTACTGATTCTCTTCTTTCATGTACAGAAACAAGTCAGCTTTGATTTTACGAGTGTTACCTAATCAAACCAACTCCTCTAAGCGGGAAAGAAGAAGAAAAAGGAACTAAACAAAAAACACCTGGGTGTCACCGCCACTTTTAAACTCCTTGGACTTTAAAATAGACACAAAATTAATTCCATTTCAGGCGTTGACTTTCCGCGGACCCAATACTATTGAAATTATTTAAAACACAGCACTCGCACTTGCTTAGTCGTTTGGGGTTTTATAGGAAAAGCGTGCGAATCTCCTACTAACTTAGACTGGTTCTCATTGTGCCACTTACAACCAAAAGACGTCCCTTCTCCTAATTACAAAGATAACACAGTCATGTATCTATATCGAGATCTTCAAACGTTAACTAAAATACACAGACTCGCACACTGAAGTCGCAAAATTATCCCTAACACAATATCGCAAAGTCGCCATTTCCGAGGCGCATGCTTTCACCTTCAAATCCACTAATACGACAACGCAGAGGCACTATATCCTTAACGCTTGCTTCCTCCATCGTCAAATTCAAATGGAAACTTCACGTGAAGCGTCACTTACCTCCCGCAACAAAATGGAAAATCTCTAATCCAACAGAGATTCGGATCGTCTACAAAGGAGAGGCTTTCATGGTACACTTCTTGCTGTAACTGTTTCGGCATAAAGTCACCAACCGTCAGAAATCAATTCTAAACTATAATATACCGTAGCCACTATTGGTGTCTCGCACAAAATTCTAAGTTTGCACAAAAATCAATCGCTTGACGCCTTCCGCTCCACAAAGTGAGATCAAAATTGTCATAGATCAGCGTAAATATCTTTCAGACAAGCCAATAACAATCTCATGGAATTCTCCCGAACAGCTGTAGCGTTTCACTCAAATAATCCCGAGTCTAGCCCCGATTCGGATCGATCTTAGTCCGGCTACCAACCAACAACAATTAACTGAATTTCTCATTGCAGAAACCAAGAACCACTTACGATGAAAAAACATAGAACACTAATTCTCCATTTTAACAATAGTTAATTTTTCTTTACGGCTGCCGTTGGAGTCTTGCGGTGGCCATAGGCGCCGTTGATGTTGTCTTTGTCGCAAGCCGCAATTCTGCAGTCATCCGTGCGAAGTAAGCTCGCCAACTTTGGCCGGATTCTGCTGCTCAAATACTTACTGGCGACAATCTCTACAACATGTTTACAAAAATACGTACAACAACACCTTACAAGCAACTCATTACACCCTAGTTTCTTTTCATAACAGCAAATTTTGATAATAAGATGAGGCAACACCTACTGGTAATGCCGATTTAACGCAACACAAATTTTGGCGCATTACACCACGTCACAGCATCCGCCAGTACCTGTCTCCTACTTTCCAAACATCACAGACGCGCTCCCGTGAGACGTGCGGCACTCCTAGAAGAAAGGAGCTGAGGCGCTGGCGGAAGCAAAGCTGTGAGGTGGGTCGTGAATAGTGCCTGGATAGCTCAGTCAGTGGAGACCGAGAAAGGCAAAGGTCCCGCATTCGAGGCTCGGTCCAGCACACAGTTTTAATCTGTCGGAAAATTTCTTCTTTCTTCCTGGTCTTATTCCGTAGCTTCAGGGGGTCGTCATGTTAATCTGGGTTAGTGGTAGAGAGAGTGGCCGGGTGCCTATTTTTTCGGCTACTCTGCCCCCTCCCCCCCCTCCCCCCCCCCCCCCCCCACTCCCCCGTCCTCCTGCGGGATGGAATTGTGTACCACAACCGTCTCTGTCATACTGTTATCCAATGTAAAAGTGTGAGAATGTTTCCGAAATGTTTGTGAATCGTGTAACCGAGGCAGAACAAGGGTGCCCGCCCGGTATTCACCTAGTCGCACGTGGGAAGCTGCCTAAATACCAATCAAGGCTTCGATAAGCCGGTGGGAGGATTTGATTCGGGGCCGGCGCGCCTCCCAAATCCAGGAAGCATCATGCTAACGCGAGCAACTGTGAGGACAGGTCGCAAGATAATAAAATAGCAGAATTAATTAGTTCATAAACACTTGGAATTAATATGCAGGCTGACACACAGCAGTCTGCCGTTCTGGCATCACAGTAGCACTGTAACTAAATATCGGAATGTGCAATTGACTCTTATTTACGTAGATATGTTGATAATTATTAGGAAAATTAAGAGAATATGATAAGTAACAACGCATATCCGAACATATGATGAGAAAGAGGAGACAATTGCTTTCAGAACAACACTGAACACTTGGGATCATCTTATCATTTGCACACATTCCTTTTGTAGTATAAATTATGCAGTTTAAGAACAATTTTTAATTGCATTCATCTCGGGTACCAGTCATCGCAAAAGCAACCACTTCAGCTTACTTTCTTGTTTCATTGGCGCGCATGCGATGACTAACATCATAGTAACGAATTATGAATAACTAAAATAATTTACATTGTAGTTGTGAAACACGTTCTGATGTCGATTTTATACGTCAGAGGACTTGGTGACGGATCTATAGAACAGGATGCTAGGTGCACAGGTAGCTGTGGACAGAAGGGTAGCTTGAGAACTCGGTGGTAACCGATAGTGTGGTAGGAACAGTTGGTGGGGTTTGGCGAAAATGGCAGGAGTGGCGGTGGACATTAACATGGTTGCTTGGATGGTTGTTTTGGGGGAGGGGACCAAACAGCGAGGTTATCAGTCCCATCGCATTAAGGAAGGATGGGGAAGGAAGTCGGGCGTGCCCTTTCAAAGGAACCATACCCGCATATGCCTGAAGCGATTTAGGGTAGTCACAAAAAAACCTAAATCAGGATGACCGGAGGCGGGTTTGAACCGTCGTCCTCTCGAATGCGAGTCCAGTGTGCTAACCATTGTGCCACCTCGCTCGGTTCATTAGTATGGTAGCCACCATATGTTCTAGAGTAGCTTGGCGGAGAATCAGCGCGAATGACAATAAATGTCATTGCTGAATTGTTAGCGTTCCGTAGAGTATCTGAGTTTTCTTTTACAATAGAATGATTCGTGCCTGTTTTGGGACGCGCTTGCTCCGATATTGTTCAAGCTCCCTTGTCACAAAGGAAAGCATAATTAAGCTCGACTTTAATTTGACACAATAAACTTTTATTGGAACATAGGATGGTTCAGTGTATCGAAAAACTCATTGTTTCTAAACTGTCTTCATCTATTGAAATTTCAGAGACTTTCAGCAAGGCGCTGCAGACCTACGCTTAAAGAGAACGATGTAATTACGGCGGTGCGCAAATACTCAAATGGATCAAATGGCTCTGAGCACTATGGGACTTAACATCTGAGTCCCCTAGTAGAACTTAGAACTATTTAAACCTAACTAACCTAAGGACATCACACACATCCATACCCGAGGCAGGATTAGAACCTGCGACCGTAGCAGTCGTGCGGTTCCAGACTGAAGTGCATAGAACCGCTCGGCCACATCGGTTCGCACAAATACTCCTTACAGACATAGCATTCAAACGTGCCTAACTGATTTTGCTGATCGATGCAATGTGTCAGCTCGTACTGCGCACATACAAAAAGACTTGCACAAGACAGACAAGACGAAGTAGCCAGTCTTCGGAATGAATATTACGATACTCAAGACGCTCGGAACAACGTCGCTCGAGGACATTTTCTATGCCATTTTCCGGCAAGGACGCTAACGAACATCTTCAGCACATAACGGGTCATCCGCAGTGGTGGTAAACAGCTGGAGACGGCCCTCCGCTCTGCTCCAGATTTCGCCCAGCGCCGGTCGGCGGGCGATGCAACCTTGACACGGTTATTGCAACAGATTTTGCAGACCTTGGCTCGCTTCTATTCAAAGCGGCGGGCGCCACGATTTACGCTGCGCGCGTTCCGACGCGCAGCACATGGCAATTTCATTCCAGGATTGTTCAGTACAGTTTTTTTATTGCACGTAAAACGTCAGTTAAACTCAGGGAAAATGGAGTACAGCATCTATGGGTTTTTTTGTGACACACGGGAGTTCAAGAATATTTTACTCGCTTTCCGTCCATATAAGATTTGCGAACGACATTGTCGTTTAGAGAGAACTTTTGTAAACATACAAATGATTGTAAACTATGGCGGATCACACAAACTCCACAATAAGTAATTTTCGACTGTCTGACATCTATGCTAGGCATGCAGTCACAATAGTGCCTTTCTTAGCAATCATATACAACCGCTCACTTGAAGAAAGGCCTGTTCCTAAAGACTGGAAAGTAGCACAGGTCTCACCAATATTCAAGAAAGGAAACAGGAGTAGCCTATTGAATTACAGACCGACATCACTGACCTCAATTTTCTGTAGGATTTTGGAGCATATACTGTACTCGAACATTATGAATCACCTTGAAGAAAATGGCTTATTGATACATAACCAACACGAATTCAGAAAATATCTTTCCCTTGAAGTAATGAGTGCTGTCGATAAGGGATCTCAGATTCCATATTCCTATATTTTCAGAAGACCTTTGATACTGTTCCTCACAAGCGACTATTAACGAAATTGCGTGCATGTGGAGTATCGTGTCAGTTGTGTGACTGTCTCAGAGAGGTCACAGTTCATAGTGATAGACGGTAAATCATCGAGTAGAACGGAAGTGATATCTGGCGTTCCACAAGGTAGTGTCATAGGCCCTCTGCTGTCCCTGATTTGCATAAATGATTTAGGTGATAATCTGAGGAGCCCCCTTTGATTGTTTGCAGATGACGCTGTAATTTACCGTCTAGTAAAATCATCAAACGATCAATTCCAATTTCAAAATGATCTAGAGAGCATTTCTGTATGGTGCGGAAAGTGGCAATTGGCACTAAGAAATCCGATAAATTTTGGGTATAAGATAAATCGCACAAATCTAAGGACTGTCAATTCGACTAAATACCTAGGAATTACAATTGCGAGCAACTTAAATTGGAAAGACCACATAGATAATATTGTGAGGAAGGCGAAACAAAGACTGCCCTTTGTTGGGAGAACGCTTAGAAGATGCGACAAACCCACTAAAGAGACAGCCTACATTACACTTGTCCGTCCTCTGCTGGAATATTGCTGCGCGGTGTGGGATCCTTGCCAAGTATGATTGACGGAGGACATCAAAAAAGTGCAAAGAAGGGTAGCTCTTTCGTGTTATCGCGCAATAGGGATGAGAGTTTGACTGGTATGATACGCGAGTTGGGGTGGCAGTCACTGAAACAAAGGCGGTTTTATTTGCGGCGAGATCTATTTACGAAATTTCAATCACCAACTTTCTCTTCCGAATGCGAAAATATTTTGTTGACACCCACCTACGCAGGGAGAAATGATAATCATAATAAAATAAGAAAAATCAGAGCTTGAACGGAAAGATTAGGTGTTCCTTTTTCCCACGCTCCATTCGAGAGTGGAATGGTAGAGAAGTAGTACGAAAATGGTTCGATGAACCCTCTGCCAGGCACTTAAGTGTGAATTGCAGAGTAACAGTGTAGATGTAGATGTAGATCTGTCTGTGAGGAACCATTATTCTCTGAAATGGAAATGGGCCTTAACATACATATACGCAAATGTACGGCACAAATTGCAGGGCACATTACACACACATAGACGGAGAAATTACGTTCTACGAACATGGGGCTGGAAACGCTTTATTTTCATGTTACAGTTGATTTTCGCCATCTCATGAATCACGGGAAACACACAAGAATAGAACGTTAAAATAAAGGGAGAAAATGCACTCTGGGTGACGCCTGGTTACGTTGTGCGCCGCCAGTGTTTTGTTTTACATGTTCCTGTTGCCATGCGACGTACGTCATTGCTTGCTTACAGAAAACATCAACTGTTCCAGTGATCAGTACGATCGTTGCAATCACACGCGTTACTACGTAGGGTAAGGCTCGATTCACACGATGGGCAACGTCACACACCATCAAAAATCTACTTGCATGCACACTGGACGGAGCGTCAAGCGACGGCAAAACTTCAACCACGTTTTGGCGCGTTATTGGAAACTCGCAGAAGTGTTCACGAGAGAGGAAGATGAACTTGCTACGATTGCATTTGCTTTAGATGAGGAGGAAAGAGAGCGGAAATAGGCAAGGCAATCAAAACCAACGTGGGTGAAGAAAATGATGTTGACGAGAATTTGTGAAGGCGAATATTACACATTGTATAGAGAGCTGGAAGAAGAGGTGACGTCATTTTATAAATATTTACGAATGTCAAGAAAGCAATTTTTTAATTTGCTGTCTTTGACAACCAGCTGCATCAAGAAAGCAGACACAAACATGCGCCGTGCAATTTCTCCACTACAAAAACTAATGGTTTGTTTGAGGTGAGTCTCATGCTTCAGCTATACCAATTCCATTGAGGGTTCCTGTTCTGTACCTTAACGTATTTTATAGAACAGAATATTTATTGTAATACTGCACACTATCAAGAAATTGAGCTCTAGGATAAACATTCACAATTTATGGCCCCTTATTATGTAGATCTAAATCTGCTACACTTCGTCCTGCATAAACTTTGGCACTGCCGAGAACCAACTGCACACTATATGAATGTGGACATCGAACTTTTTACTGCAGTTGTACTTAAATAAGCTGTATCCATACGAAATGTTGAGTGAGACTCAGTACCAGAAAGTATGTAAATAAATACTATACATAAGTAAACTACTAGCCAAAATGACTATGTGGCGTAGAATACTCATATTTGCTTCGGAATGATAAGTATTACATATATACATGGTCAAAATAAACTTTCACGACTCGCGAATAATTGTGAAATTGGAAAGCAGGAAGGCTCTAACCTCTGCTAAGCGTTTTCACCTCCTAATCGTGAGTACATACATACATAAATAGATGCAGGTGCGATATTATACATCTAAATACATTACATAGAAAATAAATATAATCTGCAGTAGGCCTACAATATTCGTACAGTTATTTACCTGGGCGACCGATAACCAATCCAGTTTTCTTCCATATTTCTTCTTTAAACAAAGTGTCGCTGTATTTTTTACAGCTCATGTCATACAACTCCACATTTTGGCGAACAAGTTCGATTAACTTCTCGTCGTTCATGTTCATAGAAAAACATTTTATAACTAAAAACTCAGTAGATATTTTCGATGTCGAAAACACTACTAGCAGAAGCAAACTCGTGCCATGCGAGCAGCCGCAAAACAGACAGAAAAGTAACAGCCAGTCGTAAGCAGATCGCCAACCACGTGATCCCCACCGTCAACGTCAAACTATTCTTTCGAAGTCTACCGACCGGCAGGCAAACTGACGTTGGCGTGACGTTGCTCATCCTGTGAACCTCGCCATTTGAAAGCACTGGACGAATACTTTGACGTCACGTGAGCGACGTTGACGCGAGGTTGCCCACCGTGTGAATCGAGCCTTAATCAGACTTGGCTCGTGCAATGGCAGTGTACACAAATGCAGAGTTGGCAGATGCCCATTTGATGTGTAGATTAGCTGACGACAGTGGCGCTCGCGCCCAAACGTTTGTACTGGGAAAGGCTTCCAGGACTGAGGTGCCCCACCAGGGAAATCAGCTGCTAATGGTGCCTGCACACACTGTAAGCGGTTTGGATACAGCTGGTCCTCGGGTAACACCCACCAGACAGTCGTGTTGTCAACATTCAGTGTTGCAGCTAAATGTCTTGTACTGACACTAGGGTCGTCGTCAACTGCATGAAGAATTGCCGCCTCCAGTTGCTGTGTCCTCGTCCTTCCAGGCCTCTCCAGGTCGCGACTATCAGGCTTAAATGCCCCATGTTCCCTAAGTCGACAATCAATGGCTTCAAACCTTTTCCTGTCGGGGCACCTTCGTCCTGGAAATATCTCCCGGTAAAAAAGTTGAGAGCGAGCGCCATTGCCATCAGCTGACCCATACATCAAGTGGACATCGGACATCTCTGCATTTGCGTACGCTGCCAGTGCACTAGCCAAGTCTGAGATTAACCCTACGTAATAACCCGTGTGCTTGCAACGGCCTTACTGATCGCTGGAACGGCTGATGTTATCTCTAAACAAGCGACGACGTACGTCGCATGGCACCACGTAACACCTTCGTCTACGTGTGAGAACAGTGTTCTGCAGTTTGTGCCGTACATTTGCGTTTCACCCTGCCTGAGCCTAGACGCCTGGTTTTTCGGCTTTGTGGGAGTGCGAATAAAAAGTTGTGAAATAAGGTCCCATTTTGGATTAAAGACTTCAATTGCCTTATGTAATAGGTAATGAGTTCTTGAACCAGGTAAACTGAAATCTAACTCGCTTCCAGAACAGAATGACTTCTGACAACAAAATGATGTTCGGCACACTTTTGTTACTTCTATTACCAGCAGCTTAGAAAACGGTATGTAAAGAATATCCGCGGATCGGTATCGCAATTTCACGTCAGTATTCAGTAATATATGTTTAAGAACTTAATGTTGGAACTAGCCAAGTGATCATATTTAAAAAAAAATACCTAGGCCAAATTATTGAACCGACGGAGCTAAATCCGCAAGCTAACAAAGACAGAGATACAAAGTTACAAGCAGGATACATATTGATCTGAATTAGATGTTATAAACAAAACGATATCAAATAAAGAAAGGATACGATATCGCTACGCAACTTTCTAAAGATAAATATTGTCTGCGTTTAAAACTACTAAAACTGTATCGTAACTCGAATAATACACGTCGAAAAGAATATGACGAAATACTCAGAAAAAATTATGCTAAAAATGAGAAAATGGAATTTTGGCGAAGAGAGAATAAAAAAGACCTCCATAGTTTCACTAATATGGAAATACGAGATTCAGACTGCAAATGGTCACTCATACACAATTAATGAGACAAATAACGCTCTAAATCTGCTTACGCATGAATAATCCTAACAATAGGCTAACAGAAATCAGTGAAGATCTAAAAGATATTGGTAGTCATAAATAAATCCTTCAGGATAAAAAGGAATTCACACTTCTAATTCACAAACAAACGATTGGCAAGGAGACTAATCGAACAATTGCAGAACGTAACACGAAACACTGCGAACACACTTCAGGAAGAAAAGATGAAGAGAAAATGCACGATGGATGTACACTCCTGGAAATTGAAATAAGAACACCGTGAATTCATTGTCCCAGGAAGGGGAAACTTTATTGACACATTCCTGGGGTCAGATACATCACATGATCACACTGACAGAACCACAGGCACATAGACACATGCAACAGAGCATGCACAATGTCGGCACTAGTACAGTGTATATCCCCCTTTCGCAGCAATGCAGGCTGCTATTCTCCCATGGAGACGATCGTAGAGATGCTGGATGTAGTCCTGTGGAACTGCTTGCCATGCCATTTCCACCTGGCGCCTCAGTTGGACCAGCGTTCGTGCTGGACGTGCAGACCGCGTGAGACGACGCTTCATCCAGTCCCAAACATGCTCAATGGGGGACAGATCCGGAGATCTTGATGGCCAGGGTAGTTGACTTACACCTTCTAGAGCACGTTGGGTGGCACGGGATACATGCGGACGTGCATTGTCCTGTTGGAACAGCAAGTTCCCTTGCCGGTCTAGGAATGGTAGAACGATGGGTTCGATGACGGTTTGGATGTACCGTGCACTATTCAGTGTCCCCTCGACGATCACCAGTGGTGTACGGCCAGTGTAGGAGGTCGCTCCCCACACCATGATGCCCGGTGTTGGCCCTGTGTGCCTCGGTCGTATGCAGTGCTGATTGTGGCGCTCACCTGCACGGCGCCAAACACGCATACGACCATCATTGGCACCAAGGCAGAAGCGACTCTCATCGCTGAAGACGACACGTCTCCATTCGTCCCTCCATTCACGCCTGTCGCGACACCACTGGAGGCGGGCTGCACGATGTTGGGGCGTGAGCGGAAGACGGCCTAACGGTGTGCGGGACCGTAGCCCAGCTTCATGGAGACGGTTGCGAATGGTCCTCGCCGATACCCCAGGAGCAACAGTGTCCCTAATTTGCTGGGAAGTGGCGGTGCGGTCCCCTACGGCACTGCGTAGGATCCTACGGTCTTGGCGTGCATCCGTGCGTCGCTGCGGTCCGGTCCCAGGTCGACGGGCACGTGCACCTTCCGCCGACCACTGGCGACAACATCGATGTACTGTGGAGACCTCACGCCCCACGTGTTGAGCAATTCGGCGGTACGTCCACCCGGCCTCCCGCATGCCCACTATACGCCCTCGCTCAAAGTCCGTCAACTGCACATACGGTTCACGTCCACGCTGTCGCGGCATGCTACCAGTGTTAAAGACTGCGATGGAGCTCCGTATGCCACGGCAAACTGGCTGACACTGACGGCGGCGGTGCACAAATGCTGCGCAGCTAGCGCCATTCGACGGCCAACACCGCGGTTCCTGGTGTGTCCGCTGTGCCGTGCGTGTGATCATTGCTTGTACAGCCCTCTCGCAGTGTCCGGAGCAAGTATGGTGGGTCTGACACACCGGTGTCAATGTGTTCTTTTTTCCATTTCCAGGAGTGTAGTAAAAAGGGTTACAGAAAATAAATTCTGACGTGAAAATGAATCGTTTTCGGGCCCATACCCACATTTTCTGCACGTATCCTGAAAATTTGGCTTTCCATATTGTTATATCCAGAATACGACAAGCGTAATACACAATTCGAACTCCCCCGTCATAGCGATCAGGCAGTTTTCGACATCGTAAGAAGTACGTTGTCTTAACACATCCCAAATAAATAAATAAATTAACAAAACTGTTCGTATTCTTTCCTACGTGATACCATTGCATTAAAATTACAGTCACTTTCATTATTTTGTTCTGGGCTATTAAGGAATACTATATTGCGATTTTGTTACATACGTTCTCTCAGACATTTGTATAAAAGTTGTAAAACAACTCTGGTTTCTAATTATGCAGTAGAACGACGAGAGTCTTTTAGAGAGAACAGTCACTGTAATGACCTAGAGGCAACAGCGTCACTGGGAACACCATGTTAGGGCAAACACATCTAGTACTTTCCCGTATTTAGTACTGAACTAAAGTGTTGAGCCATCAAATGAATTATAGAGCTGGATTTTTGTTTTGTATAAACGTGGGTTTTTCTGAGTGGTGAAGGTGTTCCCTAGATAAGAGGCATGCATGTGACTGAAAGTAATTCAAGAGACTGAGTTTAAAGTTATACTGGGTGTCACCGTGATAGCGTAATTTTTGTTAAGGATACGTAGAGCGTCATCATATGGTGTTTCTACTTACGTGTTGCTCAGACAGCATAACTGGAAAGCTTTCCGTAAACTCCAATGCATTAGCAACTTTCCTGCAATTTATGAATCACATCAATTTCCTTGAGGAACTGTCCACTCTACATTAAGTAAATGGCTGGACAGCTTGTTCTCGATTTGTAAATTTAATTAATTTTAGTTGATATAATAGTTTAATGGAGATGCCCCCCCCCTCCGCCCGATGAACTATAGACCTTGGCGTTGGTGGGGAGGCTTGCGTGCCTCAGCGATACAGATAGCCGTACCGTATGTGCAACCACAACGGAGGGGAGTCTGTTGAGAGGCCAGACAAACGTATGGTTCCTGAAGAGGGGCAGCAGCCTTTTCAGTAGTTGCAGGGGCAACAGTCTGGATGATTGACTGATCTGGCCTTGCAACACTAACCAAAACGTCCTTGCTGTGCTGGTACTGCGAACGGCTGAAAGCAAGGGGAAACTACAGCCGTAATTTTTCCCGACGGCATGCAGCTTTACTGTATGGAGAAATTATGATGGCGTCCTCTTGGGTAAAATATTCCGGAGGTAAAATAGTCCCCCATTCGTATATCCGGGCGGGGACTACTCAGGAGAACGTCGTTATAAGGAGAAAGAAAACTGGCGTTCTACGGATCGGAGCGTGGAACGTCAGATCCCTTAATCGGGCAGGTAGGTTAGAAAATTAAAAAAGGGAAATGGATAAGTTAAAGTTGGATATAGTGGGAATTAGTGAAGTTTTGTGGCAGGAGGAACAAGACTTTTGGTCAGGTGAATACAGGGTTATAAATACAAAATCAAATACGGGTAATGCGGGAGTAGGTTTAATAATGAATAGGAAAAAAGGAGTGCGGGTAAGCTACTACAAACAGCACAGCGAACGCATTGTTGTGGCCAAGATAGACACGAAGCCAATGCCTACGACAGTAGTACAAGTCTATATGCCAACTAGCTCTGCAGATGACGAAGAAATTGAAGAAATGTATGATGAGATAAAGAAATTATTCAGATAGTGAAGGTAGACGAAAATTTAATAGTCATGGGTGACTAGAATTCGAGTGTAGGAAAAGAAAGAGAAGGAAACGTAGTAGGTGAATATGGGTTGGGGGTAAGAAATGAAAGAGGAAGCCGCCTGTTGGAATTTTGCACAGAGCACAACTTAATCATAGCTAACACTTGGTTCAAGAATCATAAAAGAAGGTTGTATACATGGAAGAAGACTGGAGATACTGACAGGTTTCAGATAGATTAAATAATGGTAAGACAGAGATTTAGGAACCAGGTTTTAAATTGTAAGACATTTCCAGGGGCAGATGTGGACTCTGACCACAATCTGTTGGTTATAAACTGTAGACTAAAACTGAAGAAACTGCAAAAAGGTGGGAGTTTAAGGAGCTGGGACCTGGATAAACTGACTAAACCAGAGGGTGTACAGAGTTTGAGGGAGAGCATAAGGGAACAATTGACAAGAATGGGGGAAAGAAATACAGTAGAACAAAAATGGGTAGCTTTGAGGGATGAAGTAGTGAAGGCAGCAGAGGATCAAGTAGGTAAAAAGACGACGGCTAGTAGAAATCCTTGGGTGACAGAAGAAATATTGAATTTAATTGATGAACGGAGAAAATATAAAAATGCAGTAAATGAAGCAGGCAAAATGGAATACAAATTTCTCAAAAATGAGATCGACAGGAAGTGCAAAATGGCTAAGCAGGCGTGGCTAGAGGACAAATGTAACGATGTAGAGGATTATCTCACTAGGGGTAAGATAGATACTGCCTACAGGAAAATTAAAGAGACCTTTGCAGAAAAGAGAACCACTTGTATGAATATCAAGAGCTCAGATGGAAACCCAGTTCTAAGCAAAGAAGGGAAAGCAGAGAGGTCGAAGGAGTATATAGAGGGTCTATACAAGAGCGATGTACTTGAGGGCAATGTTATAGAAATGGAAGAGGTTGTAGATAAAGATGAAATGGGAGATATGATACTGTGTGAAGAGTTTGATAGAGCACTGAAAGACCTAAGTCGAAACAAGGCCCCGGGACTAGACAACATTCCATTAAAACTACTGACAGCCTTGGGAGAGCCAGTCCTGACAAAACTCTACCATCTAGTGTGCAAAATTTATGAGACAGGCGAAATACCCTCAGACTTCAAGAAGAATATAATAATTCCAGTCCCAAAGAAAGCAGGCATTGACAGATGTGAAAATTACCGAACTATCAGTTTAATAAGTCACGGCTGCAAAATACTAACTCGAATTCTTTACAGACGAATGGAAAAACTGGTAGAAGCTGACCTCGGGGAAGATCAGTTTGGATTCCGTAGAAATGTTGGAGCACGTGAGGCAATACTGACTCTACGACTTATTTTAGAAGCTAGATTAAGACAAGGCAAACCTACGTTTGTAGCATTTGTATACTCAGAGAAAACGTTTGACAATGTTGACTGGAATTTTTTCAAATTCTAAATGTGGCAGGGGTAAAATACAGGGAGCGAAAGGCTATTTACAATTTGTACAGAAAGCAGATGGCAGTTATAAGAGTCGAGGGACATGAAAGGGAAGCAGTGGTTGGGAAGGGAGTGAGACAGGTTTGTAGCCTCTCCCCGATGTTGTTCAATCTGTATATTGAGCAAGCAGTAAAGGAAACAAAAGAAAAATTCAGAGTAGGTATTAAAATCCATGGAGAAGAAATAAAAACTTTAAGGTTCGCCGATGAGATTGTAATTCTGTCAGAGACAGCAAAGGACTTGGAAGAGCAGTTGAACGGAATGGACAGTGTCTTGAAAGGAGGATATAAGATGAACATCAACAAAAGCTAAATGAGGATAATCGAATGTAGTCGAATTAAGTCGGGTGATGCTGAGGGAATTAGATTAGGAAATGAGACACTGAAAGTAGTAAAGGAGTTTTGCTATTTGGGGAGCAAAATAACTGATGATGGTCGAAGTAGAGAGGATATCAAATGTAGACTGGCAATGGCAAGGATAGCGTTTCTGAAGAAGAGAAATTTGTTAACATCGAGTATAGATTTAAGTGTCAGGAAGTCGTTTCTGAGAGTATTTGTATGGAGTGTGGCCATTTACGGAAGTGAAACATGGACCATAAATAGTTTGGACAAGAAGAGAATAGAAGCTTTCGAAATGTGGTGCTACAGAAGAATGCTGAAGATTAGATGGGTAGACCACATAACTAATGAGGAGGTACTGAATAGGATTGGGGAGATGAGGAGTTTGTGGCACAACTTGAGTAGAAGAAGGGATCGGTTGGTAGGACATGTTCTGAGGCATCAAGGGATCACCAATTTAGTATTGGAGGGCAGGGTGGAGGGTAAAAATCGTAGGGGGAGACCAAGAGATGAATACACTAAGCAGATTCAGGAAGAAGTAGGTTGCAGTACGTACTGGGAGATGAAGAAGCTTGCACGGGATAGAGTAGCAAGGAGAGCTGCAACAAACCAGTCTCGGGACTGAAGACCACAACAAACAACAATGGAGATGGAGGAGGAAATTAGTGTTTAACGTCCCATTGACAACAAGGTGATTAGAGATGGTGCACAAGCTGAGATTTGGGAAGGTTGGGGAAGGAAGTCTACCGTGCCGTTTCAAAGGAACCATCACAGCATTTGCCTAAAGTGATTTAGGGGAATCACGGAAAACCTAAATCAGGATGGACGGAGGGCGGTTCGAACTTTCGTCCTCCTGACCGAAAGTTCAGTGTGCTAATCACTGCACCACCTTTCTCGCTAAATGGTCTAATTTTGTCTTCGCTGTCCTTATGAGTGCGATATGTATGCGGTGGTAAAGTATCTATATATTTTTCTGTCTGTAAATACTGGTCTGTTGTCTGAACAGGTTGACTGATAACATTATCAGCAAGGAAGTTATACTCACCTGCTGATCTGCGGTCCGTGGACAGTAAAGGAGTCAGACTTCTTCTCTCTGCAGATATTTCGACACCTAATTGATAGCTTCATTTAATGACAAAGGGACAGTGGCAAAGTTACAGAGCATGATAGGCAGAAAACATGATTAAAATAGGCACATATATTGTAAGGTGGCACAGTCTCCTGACCTTCATTTCTTAAATACTCCATCCTCACAATCGTAATCTGCACTTCAAGACGCTTCATTCGAACTCCAACTCGTTAGGGTAGAGCCAATTTTGTATGAATTCATGTAAGCGATATGCGAATCTAATAAGTAAATTGCAAATGCAGACAGAGGTTGAAAAAGTCGAGGCTGGCATACAAAACATGATGGCCACAGGAATTTTCGTTCTAAAGAGGCAACCAGCCCACTGGAAGGCCCGTCCCTTCAGAGGGGTGAGTCAACATACCTGCTTCGGCTGGAGCGACCGCCCAGAGAGAGGACAGCTTTTTCCAGAGTGAAGGAATAATGACCCCCGTTTCACCTTAAAAGCAAATTCTGCTACATTGTGTGGGAGCGATCAGAATACGCATTTTTTCACGGACCGACTTCGTAGTTATGGAGTTCTCAAAGGAGGACAGTATACCCCTAAAAGAGATGCTACATTACGTAAACGAAACGTCATTCTCCCGTGTAAAAGAGAAACGTTGATTGGCGGAATATTTCTGACGCAAAGAGCCAGAGGAGTGACGGAAGACGGCGAAGGATATACCCTTCCAATTTTTCCAGAAAAAGGAGCCGATCCGTTGTCGCTCTCGGAGCAGGAACACTTAACGAGAGCGAGTGCGTTCGTACATGTACGCAATGAGTGAGGAACAAAGTCTCTCCTCAGTACTTCACTGGGAGAGCACCTCTGTCATTAGCGAATCGGAGTGATACTCTGTACTGAGTCACTCGCGATTAAGCGTTATTCACTGTGTTGGCCGCCACACTTATTGTGCGGTGTGAACACGGACAGAGTACTAGTTAAACGCCTGCGAGCGAGTATTGAGTGGCATCGCGGTGAATTGGTTATCTGACCGGTGTACCACGCCAATACTTAGACTAGGGGCGGATAGGAGTCATTGACTTCATCAAGGTGTAGGGAGAGTTTGACTGGCGAAGGTCAATCCAGATAGAAAGAGATAGTCATGTTATTTTCAGCAGCGAGCTACGCGGGCACCAGTTGTCGCAGCTCGCAGTATTGTGTGCCACAGCAGGGCTTCCCAACCTGTGGTCCGCTGACCACTTAGGGGTCCGCCGGCTTTTTCTAGGGGCTCCGCGGCCACCTTTCACTAAATCGTGTAAAATAATGACTAAAATTATTGAATAAAAATGTGAAAATCAAATTCATCACTATATTTTTTCGCGTGAAAAACATGTGTACTTTTACTTCAGGTCGTATCCCCAAGCAGCCTTTGCGGTTCCTAAGTGAGAACGTATACTCAGTTTACTGCCGGAGAATGCGGCTTCTCTGAGCGACTGTTTCGCAACAATACGGGGGTCGTTTGTGCGCTGGCTCACGGCGCTAGATGCGCCGAAACCTTTTACGCATGCGCGGAGCGAGCTTCGTCGACCAATCACAGCTCTCGCTGGCACGTATGCGGCCCCAGGCATCGTTAAATGTTAAACTTGCTTTCTCAGTGCACTACCTATTTCGTAAGTCGATTTTTGACCAGTTTATTACTTCTAACATGGATCGGTGGCTGAAGGCAGGATCATTGCAGAAGGGTGCAGTCTCTCCATCGCCTTCACAACAAGAGAAGTTTCCAGTTGAAATGAATGAGGAGGGAGGACGACCAAAGGAAGACTTTACATACATTTGCACATTTTTCTTCGGATTTCACGAAAATCCACACACACACACACACACACACACACACACACACACACACACACGACTGTTACGAAATATGCATGCTCCTTACACAACAGTAGCCAAATAGTGGAAGTGAACAGACCATAAGCGGCAGCTTGTCAACAGCGAACAGTTTGGACGTGACGTTGATTGCTCTCGAAGGAAGACAGCTCCATCGTGTGAAATTTCAATTACCAAGTAATTTTAATCAGGCTATAGTGTGTTGAACAAAGGGAGTAAATCCACTAGTAAGTGTCTGGATACAGTGGGAATTCAAATTGGATGGTTAATTTCAAGTTGTTTTCATTCATCTCTAAACTCTATTGATACTTCGGAGGGGGGTCATTGGGAACATGGCACTTGCATTAAGAAGCTTTCAGTTCGCATGGGTTTCGCTCTGAAATTTAAAGTTACTGTGCTCTTGACTGACTAGGGGTCCGCCATGGATTTTCGACTGAAGAAGGGGTCCGTCAGCTGAAAAGGTTGGGATGCCCTCTGCTACAGCATATGCGAGCCCCATCTGTCCTCCATAACAGTACACTCCATTACATTTCTCACGTGACAGCCGTGACTGTACCTAGAAAAGTTATTCAAGTAGTGTAGGCGCGACTCTCAGCCATTCTGCCAAGTAAATAACATTCTTAAAGAAAAGGGAGAAAAGAACGTTTCCTTACTTTGTAACATAATAGCCTTCTTATCCATAAGAGGCAATCTACTGTTCTGAAAAGAACCCAGAAATTTATTATTTTTAAGAAAAAGTTTCACTTTATTTCTCAGAAGTTTTTTGCAATAAATTATATTTTTCGTTCGTTTAATGTTTTTCTTACACTAACTAGCAATACTCCAGTACCCAAGTATTCCACTAGTTAATTAAGAATATAGAATATTTTTGTGTCTCCTCCTTATAGCGGACGACTCCAGGAGATATTTGTTGCTGAATGTTTTTCAAGCAGTTCTTGTTGGTACATTAGGAGCGTCTGTCTGACTTCTGTGGTAGTGTGAGGTGAAAATTGTTTCTTGCAGGAGCCAAAGGATACTTGTTGGATCAATCCATTGCGCAACTTGACAAAATAAAACCGCCGGCCGAAGTGGCCGTGCGGTTCTAGGCGCTGCAGTCTGGAGCCGCGAGACCGCTACGGTCGCAGGTTCGAATCCTGCCTCGGGCATGGATGTGTGTGATGTCCTTAGGTTAGTTAGGTTTAACTAGTTCTAGGTTCTAGGGGACTAATGACCTCAGAAGTTGAGTCCCATAGTGCTCAGAGCCATTTTGAACCAAAATAAAACCCACACACTCACAATATTACAGTACAACACACGAATGTTAGCCCTGTGACAAGTTTTATAACATGCACTCACAAATCTGACTGACCTGGCACAAAGCCGCCGTACTCGAGGACACGAAATTAAAACAAGAAAATACATCAAAACATTGAAAAACACGTTGATGTCCTCCTGAGGGATATCGTGCCAAATTCTGTCCAAGTGGCTCTTAGATCGTAAAAATTTGGAGCTGGTTGGAAGGCCCTGCCCATAATGCTCCAAACCTTCTCAATTGGGACAGATCCGGCGACCTTGCTGACATAGGTTGGCAAGCATGAAGACAGGCTGTAAAAACTCTCCCCTTGTACAAGCGGGCACTATGTTATTAAAATGTAAGCCCAGGATGGTTTGCCATGAAGGCAACAAGGCGGGGCGTAGAATATCGTCGACGTATCGCTGTGCAGTAAGTGTACATCAGATGACAACCAAAGTGATCCTGCTATGACATGAATCGACACGCCAGACCATCCCTGGTTGTCGGGCCGTACGGCAGGCGACAGTCGGGATGACATCAGGGGCGTCTCCAGACACGTCGTCGGCCAGGAGTCACATTGACTGGAGTACAGTAATCTTCACTTGGCACGTTTTTAATGAACAACATTTTTACGAGATAATTAAAATTATTGTTATGTAATATAAACTTCTTTATCTTATAAAAATATCTTATTACTGAAAATATTTATAGATATAATATTCTAAGGTACCTTTACCTCTTCTGCTGTGGCTGTTGATGACGGAGACTTGCTACGAGAATGTAAAAGTGATAATTTGCGCAACGGATATTTTAACGCGACTGGAGTCGCCCTGACACTTACAGCTTCCCCAGTAGGAGTACGTTATTCTCATTAGTTAAGTCAGTTGTCGTGTGATAGCCTAACTGTTTCCAAACTGTATCCTGTGGATGTGATCGAATGTCAGGATAAGCCGACAAAATCCAGTTCTCTTTTAATGAATAAGTTAAAACATGTATAATATGTACACTAGTGGCAAGATTAATTAGCACAGGAAATTAGTATGTACTAAAGGATATATGCCGTGATTTTAACATATTTATTCATCATAAACACAATTCAAAGACAATAGTTACAACTCGCAGGTTCTCCCTGAATTAATATTGGCCCTTAAACTGTCTGGCTCTGTCCTATAATGCACTCGCGATCTGTGATCAGGCGAGGAGTAACTGACATCCCCCGTTGTACTAAATAGCAAGTTGTTGTTGTGGTCTTCAGTCCAGAGATTAGTTCGATGCAGCTCTCCACGCTACTCTATACTGTGTAAGCTTCTTCATCTCCCTGTACCTACTGCAACCTACATCCTTCTGAATCTGCTTAGTGTATTCATCTCTTGGTCTCCCTCTACGATTTTTACCCACTGCGCTGCCCTCCAACACTAAATTGGTGATCCCTTGATGCCCCAGATTATGTCCTGCCAACCGATCCCTTCTTCTACTCAAGTTGTGCCACAAATTTCTCTTCTCCTCAATTCTATTCAATACCTCCTCATTAGTTATGTGATCTACCCATCTAATCTTCAGCATTTTTCTGTAGCACCACATTTCGAAAGCTTCTATTCTCTTTTTGTCTAAACTATTTACCGTCCACGTTTCACTTCCATACATGGCTACACTCCATGCAAATACTTTCAGCAAAGAATTCCCGAAACTTACATCTATACTCGATGTTAACAAATTTCTCTTCTTCAGAAACGCTTTCGTTGCCATTGCCAGTCTACATTTTATATCCTCTGTACCTCGACCATCATCAGTTATTTTGCTCCCCAAATAGCAAAACTCCTTTACTACTTTAAGTGTCTCATTTCCTAATCTAATTCCCTCAGCATCACCTAATTTAATTCGACTACATTCCATTATCCTAGTTTTGCTTTTATTGATGTTCATCTTATATCTTCCTTTCAAGACACTGTCTATTCTGTTCAGCTGCTCTTCCAAGTCCTTTGCTGTCTTTGACAGAATTACAATGTCATCGGCGAACCTCAAAGTTTTTATTTCTTCTCCATGGATTTTAATACCTACTCCGAATTTTTCTTTTGTTTCCTTTACTGCTTGCTCAATATACAAATTGAATAACATCGGGGATAGGCAAGAAGGAACTAATATCTCAATGAGCAGTGTGAAACCTCAGCACAGAACGGAGTAGAACACGTGATTCAGCAATGTAAATTTACTTTCCTACACGCCGGTGCATAAGCAAGGTCACCGTAGTGATGAGACGCTATAGCCGCAGAATTTTTCGCCTCAGCGGGATAATAGTAAAATTACGCTTCACCAAAACTACAGCCGAAGAAGTCCGTCGACTGCTGTGGACCCAAGACGACCGTCCTGCTCCACGACCCGGCAACGACTCTCTGGCTCCACGCCCAAGGAACCACCTCCCAGCTTCACGCCCCAGGAACGACAGCTATTATTCCTCCACTTTTTCCCAGCTCAAAGTCTTTTCTCCCCCCTTAACTTTGGGTGGCGAACCATCTTTCTGGAAGGCGCTCGTTTCCGAAGGCCGACCAACCTCAGTTTAGAATTCAGACTGAAGTTTCTGGAAAATTGGAAATTTGTGGTAAAGTCTTATGGGACCAAACTGCGGGGGTCATCGGTCCCTAAGCCTACACACTACTTAATCTAACTTAAACTAACTTACGCTGTGGACAGCACACACACGCATGGCCGGGGGGAGCCGCACGGAGCGCGACAAGGCGCCTGAGACCGCGCGGCTATTCCGCGCGGCGTAGTTTCTGGAAGTTCTTTCTAAGTCCGTAGAAAAGTCCGCGAATGCTTGCTGCCACGTGGTTTTAGACGACCCGCTGCCTTCTCACGCCTGCCCGTCGGACACGTGTTCCCGTTTTGCAGGTGGTCCAGCTCCCGGGCATCCCGAGATTAGCACCGGAAGCGGCTGTGCCGTCCTATTGTCCGAAGGAATTTGCGAGCTCCTTGTGTCCTTCCGTTCTACCACTAGTTTCACAGCTCTGCTCGTTCCCCAGTCACCCAACATGCAGACATTCTACAATAAATAAAGTGTACTAGGCGATGTCAGTCACATACATGCTTTTACTGAATTATCACAAACATGCCTTCTCTATCATTGACGCGACTTACTTATGGTATTGGATGTAATACGGTTTGTAAAATGACGCCACCTTACAATATAATATAATCAGTTTAATTAATTCGTAAAAGGAGATTGCCCATCAAAACATGCCAAGAGCGCTCAATATACCCATCTACTACAACTCATGAGTCCCACTTCGAATTGAGTCCCGATGGCCAGCGGAGAAGTATCTATTCTACTGCTTGTCTCCGTGCTGGCAGAAACCGACGTTGGCTACCGAGATCGCCGGATCTATTCCGAAATGAGACTGTTTGGAGCACTGTGGGCAGGACTCTCCAACCAGCTCGGCATTTAACGATCTAGAATGAGATTTTCACTCTGCAGTGGAGTGTGCGCTGATATGAAACTTCCTGGCAGATTAAAACTGTGTGCCCGACCGAGAGTCGAACTCGGGACCTTTGCCTTTCGCGGGCAAGTGCTCTACCATCTGAGCTACCGAAACACGACTCACGCCCGGTACTCACAGCTTTACTTCTGCCAGTATCTCGCCTCCTACCTTCCAAACTTTACAGAAGCTCTTGTGCGAAACTTGCAGAACTAGCACTCCTAAAAGAAAGGATTTTTGCGATCTAATTCGCCAGTTGACAGAATTTGGCACGATACCTTCAAAAGAACATCCACAAACTCTGCCAATCACTGCCAAGCCGAACAGCTGGTTGCATAACTTGCATAAGGGTCAGAGGTGGACCAAGAGGTTATTGACTGACTCGTTTTATGAAGCTCTTTCTCTTGACTACATCATCCAGTTTTTCTGAATTTGTATCATTTATTTGTCCATATATGTACATCACATGTATCGATTTGCGTCCCATTCGGATAATTCCTTCTTGGTGCGTATTTTTTTTCTGTACTTCATTATATGTAACTGCGTCATCTGGAAAAAGTCTGTGGTTACTATTAGTGTGGTGTGCCAGGCGAATAGTGTACAACATGAACAGCAACGGTCCCAACACACTCCCTCAAGTTGCTTCAACTTCTGTAGATCACTCTCCATCCAAGATAGCATGCAGCTTTCTTCGTACCAAGAAATCCTGAACTGAGTCTCAAATTTTGTTTGATACTCCATTCAATGGAAATTTTATTAATTAGCACTACGCGTAAAATGTACATAATTTTCAATAAAACGATTTTAAGAAGCACCTGATGCTTTTAATTTGTTGCGACGACACAAACGTAAAGACCTCTCACAGACTAGGCCTTACGCCTGGCCGGCCGGTGTGGCCGAGCGGTTCTAGGCGCTTCAGTCTGGAACCGCGCAACCGCTACGGTCGCAGGTTCGAATCCTGCCTTGGGCATGGATGTGTGTGATGTCTTTAGGTTAGTCAGGTTTAAGTAGTTCTATGTTCTAGTGGACTGATGACCTCAGAAGTTAAGTCCCATAATGCTCAGAGCCATTTTTGAACCTACGTAGCTGTACTATTATTCTCACTGTTACGTAAGTTCTTTGTTAACCTTTTATATTGCAATTATGATCTGGATTATATTTGCGGCAATGAAAACAAGATTTTACCTGTCAGCGATTAACTCATAAGCAAGCCTGAGCATCGTATTATTATCTATTATGTTCAGGTTCGTCATGTATGTTTAATAAAAACTTTTCTCCAAAAAATATTTTTTTATCCTGATACCAAAAATACTTAAAATATTTTCTCTGTTGATTTGTGGGTGTGCCCGAAAATCATGTGATTAATTATATATACGTAATGGCTGCCAATGCGCCACAAAAGAATGGCAGATGAGCAATAATAAAACTTGAACTCTAGCGATAATTAATTATGTCCACTTAATTATTTTCACACGGAGGGAGAGGTATGAAATGAGATTATGAGTACAAATACTTTTTATACATATTTCCGAAAACACTTACGTTCAGTTTACAAAATTGTGTGTTCAGAAGCAACCTCGTACAAAAGCGTCCAGCAGGTTCGAGAGTTGACATCACAGCGATCATTTTTTTCATCCAAGTCTTTATCTTACAGTCATATGGAAATTCCATGACAAGATATAATCACAGTCTTCGTTAATATTAATATCTGTTACACAGAAATATATTTATTATTAATAGTTCTATGTTTAAAACACATCTAGGCGGATGTTGTTTTCAATCAAAAATAATATTCCATCATTGATAGCACATTTACATACATGAGCACTCATAGTTTTGTTTGTTATTATCATAGTTCACTTGTGGTTATAGTAACAATTTACTACGGTTTTAGAAAGTTTATCAGGACACGATACAAGTCGAAATTTTGCGAATAACCTTGTGGCTGTAAAGACAACACTAAACAGCCACAGAGAAAATAATATCTCAAATAAAAACAGCCCTGTTGAAATGTAGCTGCACCTGGACATAAGTGATGAGTAAACGAAGACAAGAAAAGAGTTTCCATAACCACACGCCACAGTACTGTCAATTAGCTGCTGAATACTGGATTAGAGACTGAGCCATTGCCACCGATATTTTAGTAGTGAATTTCCGATGCTGCCGAGCCACTTTGTCGTATCATTGGAAACTCTACAGCCGGCCGCTGTGGCCGAGCGGTTCTAGGCGCTTCAGTCTGTAACCGCGCGACCGCTACGGTCGCAGGTTCGAATCCTGCCTCGGGCATGGATGTGTGTGATGTCCTTAGGTTACATAGGTTTAAGTAGCTCTAAGTTCTAGGGGACTCATGATCTCATATGTTGAGTCCCATGCTCAGAGCCATTTGATTTGGAAACTCTACGCTTGTACCATTTGTGAAATGTGTCCTAAGTGTGTTTTGTAAGCGTATACCTGCAGTTTGCACGACGGCCACATGCTGCCCACTAAGGGTCTTTGTGTGGTCCGCCAACGTAGTCAGAAAAATCTGGCTTGAATCTGGATTTCCTCCCCGTGCGCTGGACCAAAGATCTGCACCAAGAGAGCCATGTCAATAAGCACGCGCAGCGTAGATACCATCTGCGCAAAGCAAAGTTCACAAGTGGCGCGGCGGCTGATGGCGACCCTAAAGGCATTTCCAACTTACGCTCGTTCCCGTCAGCCACCGCGGCGAGTACCAAGAGTATCAACATGATTTGGGCGTAGAGCTCTTTTCCGGTTGATCGGCTTTATTTTCATGATATCCGTGCAGTAGTAAGCGTATCAATGTCCGTCTTTCGTGAAACAATAAACCTCCGAACAACCGTAAAATCGGCGATGAGTGTAGTGTGTTTAACGAGGAGTCGACTTTTTCTGAAATACAAAGGTAACTAACGAATGCAAACATTTTAAAAGGTGCGGCCCTCAGCTAACCTCCGCCTTCACAAAGTGATCCCCGAGCTACATTAAATTCCCATCCCTGAGCTAGACAAACGGAGGATGGACGGATGGGCCCCTAGCAGGGAAACGATGCACCTGCGACATTTTTGTCACAAGAAAAGCTTTTTTATCTACTTTCAGCATACTAAAATTTTGGATGCATTGTTTTTTTTTAAATCCTGTATAGTGCAGCCTTCTGCATGTCGCTCCTCTAGGAATCGCGAAGACGTAATTACCTTTGGTGTACTGGAAGATGATGCAGTTGTCTATAATGAAGAACTGATCTTTTCAGGCACATCTTCGTTATATTACAAATTGGTGCAAAGATTGGCAACTTTCCTTAAAAGTTCAGGAATATAAAATTCAAAAATCGGAAAAAAGTTTTATTCTATGTTTAGAACATCAACGAGTCGAAACTGGAGTAAGTCAACTGATACAAGCATTTGGATGAAACAATCTGTAAAGATGTGGAATGGAATGATCAGTTAGGTTTAATCGTAGGAAAAAATAGGTGGCACACTTCTGTTCACTGACAGGATACTGCGGAAGTGCTGTGAGTCTAAAAAGGAGATACCTTACAAAACCGTAGTGCTACGCATCCTAGAATATTGTTCAAGAACAGCAGCAACAATGGTCAAAGGTTTCTTTAACCAATGAGAAAATGTTACAGAGACGCTGAAAATCTGAACTGTCAGGCGTCTGAAGCCAAACGCCAACGATTCGGCGAAAGCGTTTCAAGAACCAGTATTACGTGATAAATACAGAAACGTCGAGCGTGAAAAAAAACTACAAATCATACAAAACAAGAGTGTTTAGAGGAGATAAAAGAAACACTATTTTTACGCGATAAAAGAAACACTATTTTTACGCAACAGAAACAGCACACTAATGATGATCAGAGACGGTGTTGAGATTGCCGTGTGATGACAGTTGCTTTACATATGTTGCCGTCCTCCTATGGATTTGGTTTTTTTTTTTTGGGGGGGGGGGGGGGGGGACAAGAAGCGCCTGGTGTACGAGGCACGACAGCTACGCCCGAAGAGTGGTTGACCGTTTGGCTGAAGCTACAGCCATTACTCATGAAACAACCGGTTGTTAAGAGCACGTCAGACACTCATTACCAAGCCGGTTCCAGTAGTGCATTGACGTAAACGGACGACATTATCAGCAACATCTCTAAAACAATATTCACCACATGGCACTTCGAACACCGTCTCTGAAGATCACTACCGTCATAATTTTCATGGACCCTAGCAGGGAAATGGCACAACTGTGACGTTTTTGTCACAAGAAAAGTTCTTTTATCTACTTTCAACACACTAAAATTTTTCATGCTTTCGTTTTTTACATTCTGCATAGCACAGCCTCCTCCACGCCGCTCCTGTAGGACTCGCGAAGACAAAATTACCGCCGGCCGGAGTGGCCGAGCGGTTCTAGGCGCTACAGTCTGGAACCGCGCGACTGCTACGGTCACAGGTTCGAATCCTGCCTCGGGCATGGATGTATGTGATGCACTTAGGTTAGTTAGGTTTAAGTAGTTCTAAGTTTTAGGGGAATGATGACCTCAGAAGTTAAGTCCCATAGTGCTCAGAGCCATTTGAACCATTTTTTTTTTTTTTGACAAAATTACTTTAGTTTCACTGCACACAGAGATCTTTAAGGCCAGAGTATCAATCAAGTGAGGAAAAAATACGCAAAGCTTGGAAATTATTTTCTTCGAGACAATGAAAAGCTATACAAAGGATATGTTTGGGGATTATGATTTGTCATACTTTGAATTTATTTTAGATTTTCAATAAAAAAAAGAAAATGGTGCCCATAATTATGGTTTGATCAACGACCTGCGAGTTGGATGTACGCAGACTGCGTGCAGTGTAGCCCCTTAGGGGTTATCTGGAATCAAAAATGGATAACATCAGTCGATATTGCATTAAATTTATGGGCACTTATACCTAACCACAATAACGATATGGTGTTAACTCGAACTCTGAGTTAAATTTTTGGAGGTTTGTTACACTCTTTATGGCTTTGTAAAAATAGCTAATATTAACAGATTTCGTGTGTTATAGGTCTAAGCTCCGAAGAAAAGTGTTTACTTTTCGCAGATCAAAGGTTGAAGTTAATAGCTTGAACGGTTTTTATTTTATGCTGCACGCAGATCTGAAAAATTATTTCTCGAGAAAAACCTGTTTAAACGTCAGGGAAAACGTTTATATGTGTTATTAGTTCCATTTGCATAAAAACTACATGTTATTATATATTACTGATGTCGCTGAACACAAATCTGAAGTTAGATTTTGAAATTCAAAATGGATAATCCAATATGGCGGATAAAAATTTACTTTTTGGCCAATTTTGATCAAGATTTGACACAAAAAAATGTGTTTTCGATTACGTTTAATCTGCAATTCCAGGGCTGTATATCAACCCCTCCTCTAATTCGAGTGGTTCCTGTAGAGCAATTCCGTCGTTATTCTTGGCGAGAAAAGTCAATCCGGCTGAGCTTGACACGCCGCGTTGGGCAACCTGCACACACTGTTCGCCAACTTTTTCGGCAAATGTGTTTGCATGCATACTGCAGTATAAATCAGTTAGCGAACGTGCGTCAAGTTTTCTACCTGGGCCGGGCTTATCAGGCTGAGCGTGTCCCACGACGGCCAAGACGCGTCTTGGAATAGTGGGCTGCAGAAACGTTTGCAACGCACGGATTAAAAACCTTTTCGTCCCAACAATATAGAGACAAATACCTATCAACAACTGCAATTAAGAAATTGGATTTTCGACCATTTTAAGTGACATCCGGGCATTAAGCATTCTCCCCGTGTTTCACACGCTAGTGGAAAGGGATCACTGTCGCATGTTGCAACAGGTAGGAAGTACCCTCTGCCATGCACTTCACTGTGGTTTACGGACTGCAGATGCAGCTATACAAGTAGAACAACTTTACTGAAGTCCTGGCTTGTTGATATTCTAGCTCTAGAAACTGTATTATAACAACTATTTACGTAATTGTCAGTAAATGATAACAACAACATAAATATTAGCTTGTATATAATAATGTTCATTCATTTTCTTTGCAGGTGAGTACTGTGGCTGAACGATAACAATTCATTAGTGATGCAGCACCGTAAGTACCAGTTATCTACAATTATTATATTTAGCACTGTCCGCCGCAGGCCTTAGCGAAAACTTTTTAGTGCACCTAACCGCAGCAGGTGGACAGAGGAACACTAACTGTTTACGCGTTACACCAACATTTGTAAGAACAACGCCGCACGTACTGCATTGTATGCTTTTGCATATCAGTGTCTGATTGAGCGAGTCTCCTTGCGCAACTTCCTTAGTTTCGTGACCTGCATTCTGATTCAAATATTTGCTGCTGCTGACGCGAAACGGATGAAAACTGTTGCTTCACTCATGAGCGTCGGAGATAGGCGTAGACAATCGCCAAACTTGCAGGAAACTTTTTCTACTTAATGTTTTAAGGTGACATTCAAGTGTACACCCATACTTCAGAAGCAGGTATTTTGTACAGAGAATGAAGTACCATCCATTGTATAGTGTACTGTTACTTGTGGTGTATGTGTGTAAACGTAGAAATCATTTTATTTCCGATTAATAGGACTAGTACGTTGTTCTGACTCAGGCTACAGGCGATAAATTCGAATTTTACCAGGGAAATAATGCGTTACGTGGGGAAAATCAAACTTCTGGCATGGAGGTATTCAAAGTAGGTACCTTGTACAACTAATTCGAAATCAAAATTTTGCATGAAGTTGAAATTGTGAGGAAGAAGTATAGTTTGCTATGTTAAAATGGAGGAATAATTCAAACAGGCCACTCAGACTGGAGTCACAGCTGATTAGTCCTGGTTTCGAGTCATGATTTTCTTACTGTTAATTCCGTAATTTCCAAAATTTTAGTTTTTTTTTCACTATCTGTGCAGCTTTCGGTACTGCACAACTGTCTCATTTCTTATACCCTGCGAGATTTCATTCCATGTCATGAATTAATTCCGCAACACTGGTAATTTTTGCGGTTTTTATTATTTTTGGACTTTTTTGTATTTTCGATGAATTTCAGTAGTTACTCGTTATCTTATCTGTACTTCATTTTCCGATAGTTTTTCACAAATTATACTGTTTCCCTCATTTTGCTAGCTTCTTTCAGGTAAATAACGATCGCAAATCGTAAAACTAGAATGCAACTAATTTAAGTACGTTTCCTTTGCTGTTGCTACGGTGTTAGGTACCTGTAAGTGCTTCACTGCTTCTTATTTATATCATAGTACAAATGCACTCAGGGCTGTTGTTAATGTACACGCACTGCTTATTTAATTGCATTTCTGTATCGATGCCGAGTGAGATATTAACTTGGTTACGGTTTCACCGTTTATAAAGTCTTTCATATTGCTACACTGGTAAGATATATCCATTAGTACAATTTCCTTTTGTCGTAATATTCTTTGTACATATTTTATATAATACCTCTTTTGTTAACACCAAATGCAAAGAAACACATAAAAGACCCTCGTAGACACAGTAATCGCCAAATAACGCTAAGATGTACCTAAAGCGTACAAATGTCATAGTGCTGGATTTAAAATAAAGTTATATTGTGTAACTGAAGACGGAATTTATACATTCATTCATTTGAATGAGTTATTAGCAGTACAAAACAAGAAGCTCGTCAATGAAGTATTCCCTTCAAACAATGAGGATTGGATGTTACTTGTAAAAAAGATGTGAGCAATGTGATAGAACTTCTGCACCACTTGCCAAAGTTTCTACCGATACCAAGTTCCTGGGTAAGCATGTCACAGAACGAAAGCTTTTTTTAGTTATAATATAAGAATATACTGCAAAAAAGGTAGTTGTACCTTTTCTTAATGTTTATTCTGTGCAACTAACCGCAAATTACACTAATGCTCGTATGACTTCCATAACACAGTTACAACACACTCTTTCCCCTTTCGAAAATTTCCTTAGCATTTGTGCATGATTTTGACTCCATTTCCGACATTAAACATACTTCTAGAATCGTGGCCTTAAACTCGAGAGCTCATTGTGGTTGTAGGGTACGTAGAAGAGACTTAATACACTCCAAATGAAGAGGGCCACGATGAGTCACGAGACCGAAGATCAGTGAAAAACAACTGGACATAAATGCATTCTTTCATACAGTCTGTGCCATGCTACTGAGACGAGTTGCCTCAAAACACAGCCGCGCGAAGTAGCCGCGTGGTCTTGGGCATCTTGACAGGGTTCGCGCGGCTCCCTCCGTCGGAGGTTCGAGTCCTCCCTCGGGCGTGGGTGTGTGTGTTGTCCTTAGCGTTAGTTAGCTTAAGTTAGAGTAAGTGCAGTTTGGTCCCTTAGAACTTACGACAAATTTCCAAATTTCCTTAAAACACACTGCCCACGAGTCTCCACGCACATCTGCAAATACACTGTGGGAACGTCTCCAACTCTGGCGTCTAATTCAAAGAAATACTAGCCCTTCTGTTCAACAATGCACATTCTATATTAAACAGCGACTCCTGGACCTGTCGAGTATTGCGACCAGTGATATGCACGTGTAGAGATGGAGGTAGTATTGCAGACACAAAGTCGTTTGTACTCAGACGATTCATGTGAAAGGGTTTTCAGTGTGATTATGGTCGCACTACGGGAATTAAGACTCGAAGCGCGGAACAGTAGTTGGAGCTAGATGAATGAGACATTCCATTTCGGAAACCGTTTCGGAATTCAGTATTCCGCCGTACTCAGTGTAAAGAGTTTGCCGAGAATACCACATTTCAGGCATTGCCTCTCGCGACGGATAACGCAGTGGCCGACGGCTATCACATAACGTCCGAGAGCAGCGGCTTTTCTCTAGGGTTGTCAGTGCTGACAGACAAGCAAGCGTTAAATAACCCCAGAAATCAATTTAGTACATACGACTAACGTACCCGTTAGGACAGTGACGCGAAATTTGACGTTGATGGGTTATGGCTGTATACGACCGACGCGAGCGCCTTCGCTAACATCGCGAGATCGCCTGCAGCGCCTCTCCCGGGCTATTGACCACATTGGTTGGACCCTAGACGACTGGAAAATCGTGACTGGTCAGATGGAGTCTGATATCATTTGGTAAGGGCTCCAGTATGGGGCAGACCCCGCGAAGCCATGGACACAAGTTGTCAGCAAGCCACTGTGCAATCTGCTGGTGGCTCCATAATAGTGTGGGCTATGTTTACGTAGAATAAAATGGCTCTGAGCACTATGGGACTTAACATCTGTTGTCATCAGTCCCTTGGAACTACTTAAACCTAACTAACCTAAGGACATCACATACATCCATGCCCGAGACAGGATTCGAACCTGCGACCGTAGTGGTCGCGCGGTTCGAGACTATGGCGCCTAGAACCGCTCGTCCACCCAGGCCGGTTTACTTGGAATAGACTAGGTCTCTGGGTGTTCGGCTATTTTGAGACCATTTGCAGCCATTCATGGTCGCCATATCCCCAAACAACAGTAGAATTTTTACGGATGACAATGCGGCTTATCACCAGGCCACAGTTGTTTGCGATTGGTTTGAAGAACATTCTGGACAGTTCGAGCGAATGGTTTGGCCAGCCATGTCGCCTGACATCAAACCCATCGAACATTTATAGGACGTAATTGAGAGGCCAGTTCGTGTACAAAATCCTGCACCAACAATACTTTCGCAGTTATGGACGACTATAGGGGTAGCATGGCTGAATATTTCTGCAGAGGAGTTCCAACGACTTCTTAAATCCATGCTACATCGATTTGCTGCACTAACCTGGGCAAAAGCAGGTCCGAGACCTTTTGTCACCTCAGTGCAAGTATCTAGTTCCAGACGATAGGCGTCTTGTCACGGCCCGCGCGGCTGCCCCCGTCGGAGGTTCGTGTCCTCCCTCGCGCGTGGGTGTGTGTGTCGTCCTTAGCGTAAGTTAGTTTAAATTAGATTGAAACTTCCTGGCAGATTAAAACTGTGTGCCCGACCGAGACTCGAACTCGGGACCTTTGCCTTTCGCGGGCAAGTGCTCTTAAATTAGATTAATTAGTGTGTAAGCTTAGGGACCGATAACCTCAGCAGTTTGGTCTCATAAGACCTTACCACAAATCTCTAATTTCCAGACGACTTGGCCGGCGTAACGATTAGAACTTATACAAACAAAGCTTCATCGCGGATCAGTCTATCTGTTAGTAAAAACCGTATCAAAATCCCTTCAGTAGTTCCTGAGAATGATGGTCACATACTGTCGACGTCCGGCCACCCAGATTTAGGTTTTCTGTAATTTTCCTAAATCGGTCAAGGGAAATGCGTTTCGAAGGACACGGCTGATTTTCTTCCTCGTCCTCTAAGCAACCAGCGTTTGTGCTCTGCCTCTAATGACCTCGACGTCGACTGGACGTTACACTTTGATTTTTGTTCCTTCCTCCCACGTAGAGACAAGAAAGCGGTGGTGGACTTAACTTTAATAATGTGCACAGATTATTTTACTATCCCCTTTTCTTTTGTTTTAAGCAGATCATCTGAAGATGACTTGCTAAGTAGTCGAAATCCTTCATGAGCCGAGGCTGTGAATAACAATAAAAGAAGACGTGTGAATGTTCCATCGACTGATGTAGGATAATCACAGTAGTGCGATTATTTTGTAATGATTAACAGTCGGTAAATAAAAAACGCAATTACTGATAGTAAAAAGATGGTAGCATGACACTGTGTCAATTGCTGCGTTTTTCATTTGTCTCATATTCGACCACTTCACAGAACTTTGATGTTTTTCCGTCAGGCTTTTATTGTCACGAGAGCTTGATCCCAAAAAGACACAGGTTTATCGGACGTATGAATGTCTACCAAAAATTTCGGACAGTTAGAGACATTTCCAAAATTTACAGCACTTTTCCGCCACGAAATAATATTGGTCCATCAATAAGAGTTCCAGCACTACTTACCTGCAATGCAGTCGCATTCAGTTGAGCGCCTCCAATGTAATAAATGGATAAATAGTACACAGAGGAAATTACGCGTCTGGGTGAACCCTTTTGTGTAGCAGCAGTCTCAGAAATTTACAACCATTATGTTCTGTGTCATTTGTATGTGTAGTGAAAGGCGATAGTCTTATCACACTTCCTTTGTGCACACAGGGCACCACTTTCTCTCTCAAAGCGTCACTATGCTGGCGATATCTTTGGTGTAAAGTGTGACTTGTCACTTTTCTAATTTCATGTCTTTTTTGTTATTTAAACAACAACGTGATTTAACAGTGTCTCTGATTAGGTGACCCTTCTGCATGCTACGTAGTAAGTAAACGATTACAAGAAGTTCATAGAGAGGAAACTTCTTCAGAATCACGGAATCAACTATAACTATGATTCGACGATTTCAAGAGCTGATATTGGTTAATATGTTTTCTCTGTAATAATGGTATGAAGTAATGTAGGTTGTATAGTGTCTTTTTCGACTGTAATAAAAGTCTTATTCAGATGATATGCGTTTCGCTTTATTTCAAAATGGTTCAAATGGCTCTGAGCAATATGGGACTTAACATCTGTGGTCATCAGTCCCCTAGAACTTAGAACTACTTAAACCTAACTAACCTAACGACATCACACACATCCATGCCCGAGGCAGGATTCGAACTTGCGACTGTAGTGGTCACGCGGTTCCAGACTGAACCGCCTAGAACCGCACGGCCACACCGGCCGGCCTCGCTTTATTTCAAAACGTCTTCAGTGGTCACTGTAACAAATCTTTCTTCTTACAAATCTGTGAAAATCTTAAACAATTTTCGTGTTTTAAATGGCTAATAGTAAACTGTATGAAATTGCTATGATTACTCACAATTTTTTTCCTGCTTCATTCCTAACATTTTTATACAAAGAAACATTTGATTTAGTGCCCTACAGTTCACTGATACAGAACATTTTAACTAAAGCTACTATTAGAAAATAAGGATAGACAAGGAGCTTCCAACACTACGCAAATGTAACGGGCGGTCAAATGAAAACTGAACACCCGCTACAACGGGTTCATGGAATGATTCCACTTAAAACTAATCAAACCGCACGTTAAGACATTTATCCCGTTGGGAGACGAGACAATCAATTCCTATTTCGTAGAAGACTGTCGGCCGCTGACGGATCCACAACGACATCCACTCTCGTAATTACTAGTCCGACTGAAACTGACGCCCTAGCGTATCTGTCTATAAGTCGCCAAATATGTGAAAACCAAACTGTGCAAGATACGGGCTGTACGGATGATGTTGCAGCGTTTCCTAACCCAATCGCCGAAGCGTTGCCTCCGTCCGATTGACAAAGTGGGGTTGGGCGTTATAGTGCCAGAGGACGTTTCCTCTTCTCTTCGAGTTTCCCCAGTGTGGAACCGCAATCATCGGACCTGGGACCATAATCAATGCGCAGCGCTATGGAGACATTTTGTAGAAACTGCGACTCGCCGTAAAGTGAAAACACCCAGAAATACTGTTACTCGGTATCATCCTGTTGCACGATAACGCCCTCCCCCCCCCCCCCCCCCCCCCCCTACATTGCCCATCGGTCGAAGACTATGCTTCAGTGATTTGGTGGGGAAACACTGCGATATTCTCCCTATAGCCCGAATCTTTCACCGTGTGATTTTCACATCTTTGGCGACCTGAAGACAGACGCGCTAAGACGTCGGTTTCAGTCGCACGAGTAAGTAGAAGAGTGGGTGTGGCCATGGATCCGTGGAGGCCGACTGGCGTTCTACGAAACAGGGACTAATAGTCTAGTCTCTCAGTGGGATAAATGTCTAAACACCTGTCGTCATTCCTTTCGGGTGGAATCATTCTATGGATCCGTTGTGGCGCTGTCCGGTTATCATTTTACTGCCCCTCATAAGAATCGTATTTAGACCCATACGAACAGATAGACTATCTGGTCTAAAGTGTCCGGTCACCTCAAAGTAATGCGTAATTGACTAATGCATGTCACAAGAGGTGCAACGCCAGTATAACATGCGGCGCAGAGTATTGTGTTGTCAGTACACAAGTAGTAACAGTAGAATGGGTCCGTCAGGAGAGATCAGTGACTTGGAACGTGAAATAGTCATTGGATGTCACCTGAGTAACATATCGACCAGGGGCATTTCAATCTTACTAAAGCTTTCTTCGGAGAAGAAAAACTTCCTAGCCAACATCGCAATAAAACACTGTAGTGTGGATGACCGGTTTCGGTAAACTGTGTTACCATCATCAGATCTTAACAACATTACAAAGGTGCTGAAAACTGTTTAATACATAATGTCAGATTACCCCAAAGAGAAATAAATGACAACATACCTTCGTACAGGTTATTATAAAAATCTTGTAGCAGATGCACACAAAATATTTCCGCTAAATTTCCAGATGCCCAGCATATGAAATGAGTGATGTGTTGGCACGTGAAAAGTAAATGTTAAAATTACTATGTACACAAATCGCGACAACATTGCATCCATATGATCACACGTCATGCCTACTAGGGCACCATAAGACTGATTTTCAACAGTCGGTGCATGAGATGAAGTGACAACAATACGACAGGCGACGCTACAGTGCATAGTTTCTAACAGATGATTGGAATCGAGTGATTTGGAGCCGTGAATCGCGCTATACCCTGTGGCAATGAAATGAAAGATTGTGGTTTTGACGAATGCCTCGAGAACGTTACGTGCCACTGTGTGCAGTACGAACAGCGAAGTTCAGAGTAGTTTGTGTTACTGTGTAGAGGTGTTATGTGTGATTAGGTTGTGATTTCCCTATTGCGCTTATGTAAGCACCGAATGCGGAACGATACGAACACATTTTACAGAGTTGTGTATAGCGTACAGTAGAGGAACAGTTCGGAGATGATTGCCTGTATCATCATGACAGTGCATCCTGTCATGAAGCAGCATCTGTGAGACAATGGTTTGTGGACAGTAACATTCCTGAAATGAGCTGGCGTTCTCGGAGTCCTCACCTAAACCCAGTGGAACACCTTTTGGATGAGTTAGAACGGCGACTTCGCTCCAGAACCCAGCACCCAAAAGCTCTACGTTCTCTGGCTTCGGCTCTTGAGGAACGAAATCAACAAAACAGCAGAGTGGAAAATGAAGCAGAGGAACTCCTAGATGTCGATCATTGAGAAATATAAAGGCGCCAAAGCCGGCCGGAGTTACCGAGCGCTTCTGGCACTTCAGTCTGGAAGCGCGCGACCGCTACGGTCGCAGGTTCGAATCCTGCCCCGGGCATGGATGTGTGTGACGTCCTTAGGTTAGTTAGGTTTAAGAAGTTCTAAGTTCTAGGGGACTGATGACCTCAGAAGCTAAGTCCCATGGTGCTCAGAGCCATTTGAACCATTTGAAAGGCGCCAGAGGGGAGGTTGAGACATTGCATTTTCCTGTAGCTGAGCAGGTCATAGACCGCACCAGTGCATCTAAATTTCAGTCAAATAGGGAACAGATAACAATACATATATTACACACTCATCGTTACTATAATTATGAATTGTGTAAACAAACCTTCCTCATGAATCAAACTCTCTGTTAGTGCAAACCGTATGAAACTTCCCACTGTAGTTCCTGGAATTAATCCCCACATACAGACAAAAAAATGTGGCAGGAGACCGTAATTCGTAATAGGTATACGCAAACAAGAACTAACAGCGAGCAATAATAATTTAAGACCAAGAGAGAAATGCTCGGATTAAATAAGGCGTAACGTATAAATGCAATCTTTCCCCACTGTTACTCAACATATGTACCGAAAATTCAACGAAACAATTAAAAGTAGACTCAGAAGTGGGATGAAAATTCTAGATGAAAGGATGTAAGTGATAAAATTTGTTATTGACCTTTTTGTATTCGGAGAAGGTAAGGAAAAAATACCGAAACTGTTTGTTGTAATGAACAGCCTACTGAGGGAAAAATACTGATTAAAACTAAAAAAAAGTAAGTGTAGAGGATGCCGGAAATGACGTTAGCGACAGATATAACAGTAAAACAATCACAAAAACAAAAGCATGATCTTTTCAGGAATTTTCAGTCACCAACTTTATCCTTCTAATGCGAAAATATTATTTTGGAGCCTACCTACAAAGGGGGACACGATAAGAGCTCACTTGGAAAGATTAAGTGTTCGTTTTTCCCGCGAGTTATTCGAGAGTGGGTCGATAAAGAAATAGCTAAATAGCTTTAAGGTGGTTCGATGAACCCGCTGCTAGGCACTTAATTGTGAATTGCAGTCATCTAGATATAGATTTAAAATTGGCGAACACCTACTAATAGTTGACCAAGTGAAGAAATTTTAATCTCTGTAAAGCACAATAATGCAAGACGATAGAGGCAAGGAGGACAGGAGAACCAGACTAACACACACAAAGAGGGAATGCCTCGCTAAAAGAAGTCTGCCAGTATCAGATTTCATTAATTAATTTTAGGAAGAAATTTTTAAGGGCACGACGTTTATAAAAGTGGATCATGGATTGAGGGAAAGAAGGGAAGTTGAAATTTGGCGTTAGAGGATGATGGGGAAAACTAAGTGGAATGATAGTATAAGAAATGACGAGGTTCTCCGCAGAATCGATGAGGAAAGTCATACGTCGGAAATATTGATTAGAAGAAAGGGCAGGCTGACGGAATGTGTGTTAAGACGTCAGGAAATAACTTCTGTGGTACTAGAGGGCAAGACAAGAATTTGAGTACATCCAACAAATAATTGAGGACGGTTGATGTGAGGGCTACCCTGAGAAGAAAAGAGTCCTGGCCGGTCTGTAACAAATCGGTCAGAAAAATGATGACGCAAAAAAGTAAGAAAAATGAAACGGATGGTACTACAGGTATGAATTATAATGAAGAAAAGTTTTTTTTGCTTAGCCTGTTGCTGAGAGGAATTCTATAAAAGAAGAAAAGGAACAACAGCGGATCTCAACCGCTTCTCGTATCTCCCTCTCTCATTATTCTTTGTTCGGGAAAGTTTTCTGTGAATGAGAGGAGCGGCTATATTTCTGCTTAGGACTTAATTAGTATAATACGCAAACGCTCATTAAGGCACTTGGTTAACAGCTGGGTGCATATAAAGCTGATACTACACAGGTTCTTTTCTTTTCATCGGGAAACAAAAAGAGCTCTTGATGATAAAGTGGTATGTATTTTAGAGATAACAGCACGCTAAGTACAGCTGTCTGTTTATTTCCTCACAAGGGGAACTTGATAACTGGTATGCTCAGACCGTCTATTCTTTGATTGTTCCTCACCTCCATTAGTCTCATTTTTTATTGGCTTAAACGGTTTCTTAGACAGTATATTTTTTAGATTTATTCATGTGACGTGTGCCATATATGTTAAAATCGCAATTTACTGCATGTAGGTCTGCCTCATCCGAACGCTCGAATGTAATCGATGTAATACTGTATTATAATAGTTACCGACAGAGTAGGGCCTTGTTAGTTTCGGATTGTGGCACAGAGGGCATTGGTATCAATTAAAATAGTATTTTCAACACGATTTCTCCTTGTAACGTGATTCGTTTGTGGTAAACAGCCTGAAAGCACGTGCTTGTCCAGCGCCTGCTTAGCTTGTCATTTCGGTTGTTTTTTATACGAAGTAAAACGTGAGTGCTTGAAAATTACAAACAGCGGATAGAAAAGGTTCGAAAAGTAGTCTCAATCAGGCAAAAAAAAAAAAAAACTTCAACTGGTAAGCCGAAGAAGTTAATCGATATAATGTCGTCAAAATCAGTGTGTTTCGACATCGGCGAAAAAGAAGCGAACTGTACGGTGAATTGTCGATTGAAGGTTTGTTCAATTACATAATCTCAAAACACAATTTTTCAAGTTGGTAGGGGGTATAACTCATGAAATATATACGTAATTACATTACACTTCTTTGCAACTTGTGAGTCGGTGTTTTTTCTTCTCTAGTATGTAGGATTTTTTGCGGTATCTTTTAATTATGATTTTTGGTGCCCGTTTTTATAGCAATTTTTTTATCGAAAAAACTGGCATTTTGTTAAAAGCCATTTTCTTAAATATCCCTACGTACCACATTAGACAGTATCAACGGTTTCAAAGCAGTTGTCGAAATTTTGTTCTAGGCAGAAAATTGTGGCGTTCAGAGCTCGCACCAACCGCCCACGGAATCAGTAAACGCCTTTCGCCAATGTCATGTAGTGTCCTCTGGGTGTAAGTCTTTCACTTAACAAAAACATGTAATACAATCATAAGGGTGTACAATAAAGGCCTAAAGCCAGTTTTGTAATTTGTTTGTAATTTTATTAAAAAAAATCCTAAATATAAGTTCGAAAATCGAGCGTCGCCCTCGTCTTCCCCCCGCAAAAGAACGGCCGTTTTGTGGAGGCAGAATCTCTCCAGTGGCTGCAAAAACTAATAGTGTTTTTAGGCCTGTTGCTGCTATGACACAAGGAAATGGCAAATTCTTTTGGAAGGTTATGCTTTCTCACTCATCTTCACGTAACCAAGTATTAAATCAAAATCTGTGGCAAGAAGGAAAGGGAGCATTTTAGGAATAAAACATACGTTTATTCAGGCCTTTTGCTCATACTTCCTTGACCTTTGAAAGTTTGTGAATTTACATGTAATCGAGTTCGGCATCGTTGAATCCCTCCCTCAATCACCTTCTGGAGGTCGCCAATAATTTTTCCATACATAGGTTTCATAAATTCAAAATAATTACTAAATTATAACTTTCTGAGGCTGAAAAATTTTTCGGACGCTCATTAATTACCCACTCGTCGTCGAGCCAGGCATGAGGCGTGGTGCACAATTGAAGTGTATGAAGTCGGAGTTCGCCCTCCCTTTACATGTCGCCTGGACATGTGGATGCACGTGGTCTCTGTACAGTGCTGCTCCATGCGGCGGCACTTGGTACTATTGTCACCGGACAGTGAGCAGTACGAGATTCATCGCACAGACTAGCTGCTTTGTGTTGGCAAAGTGGTGGCTTTTTCCAAAGTGTCTACTTTTATTACTTACATTTTATTACTTCACAAATTAGGTACATCAGATTAAGACAACTAACTGTTCGGTATAAATACCGTCTTAATCACTTCTTTTATTACCGGCTACCTGTTTGAACCTGCGCTCCATATACCCTCTGGTCTAATTGGAACAGGTATAAAAAAAGGGAACAACAATAAAAATATAAAAATTACGAAAGTGTGACATTACAGACATTACCATCAGAGACTGCACAGCTACCATCAGAATATTATGAGAACCCACTCATACCAGGCGCCGCAAAGGGCTGTTGGTCAGTTAACGTAAAATACAAGTATTCGTGAGTTAAAAATTTTTTGTATAGTCAAGCGACGTATGCATATGTCCTCGGCTAGTATATTAAAGTAGAGAGAAAGAGATTCTTCCATGCTAAAATAAACTAAAATAAATAATGAAATCAACGACTAAAAGAGATGATCATGAAATAGGCTGCCCTATGTACGATGCGCCATACAGTAAAACAAAGAACCATATGTAAAAAACAGCCTCAGAGCACAGTGTGCATTTTACATTTTCGTTCTCATTTTTATACTTTAAAAGGCAGTGCAAAAGAAAGATACGTATCTAACCATCATACTTTGTATCTTCCATTTGTTAAAACACAACATTTAGAATTGACCTTCATTTTATTGAGTAAGAATACAAATATACTGAGGACCATTACTGTAAGATTTAAAAAAACGGGAGAAAGGGAATGCAGATAACAAAAATAACTGTAGTCTTTTGCAAATACTATTAATTATAAAGGTCTTTAAGGACAGTAATGTGAAAATATAGCCGGCCGGAGTGGACGTGCGGTTCTGGGCGCTACAGTCTGGAGCCGAGCGACCGCTACGGCCGCAGGTTCGAATCCTGCCTCGGGCATGGGTGTGTGTGATGTCCTTAGGTTAGTTAGGTTTAATTAGTTCTAAGTTCTAGGCGACTGATGACCTCAGAAGTTAATTCGCATAGTGCTCAGAGCCATTTGAACCATTTGAGAAATATAACAGAGTGGCCACTAGAATGCGCCACCTACGACATCAGGGTGAGTGACGGACGATGCAGTAATATGTTTGTGCGTGTTACAGGCTGCAGTCTGCGTCGAGTACCTTCCACACAGAGCAGTCAAGAAGGATAAACAATTTCATGTTTGTGGAACGAGGAGAAGCACCAGACACAGCGTACCTACTGCAGTGTTGTTGTTGTGGTCTTCAGTCCTGAGACTGGTTTGATGCACCTCTCCATGCTACTCTATCCTGTACAAGCTTCTTCATCTCCCAGTACCTACTGCAACCTGCATCCTTCTGAATCTGCTTAGTGTATTCATCTCTTGGTCTCCATCTACGATTTTTACCCTCCACGCTGCCCTCCAATACTAAATTGTTGATCCCTTGATGCCTCAGAACATATTCTACCAACCGATCCCTTCTTCTAGTCAAGTTGTGCCACAAATTTCTGTTCTCCACAATTCTATTCAAGACCTCCTCATTAGTTATGTGGTCTACCCATCTAATCTTCAGCATTCTCTGTAGCAGCACATTTTGGAAGCTTCTATTCTCTTCTTGTCCAAACTATTTATCGTCCATGTTTCACTTCTATGCATGGCTACACTCCACACAAATACTTTCAGAAACGACTTCCTGACATTTAAATCTATACTCGATGTTAGCAAATTTCTCTTCTTCAGAAACACTTTCCTTGCCATTGCCAGTCTACATTTTATATCCTCTCTACTTCGACCATCATCAGTTATTTTGCTCCTCAAATAGCAAAACTCATCTACTACTTTAAGTGTCTCATTTCCTAATCTGATTCCCTCAGCATCAACTGATTTAATTCGACTGCATTCCATTATCCTCGTTCTGTTTTTGTTGATGTTCATCTTATATCCTCCTTTCAAGACACAGTCTATTCCGTTCAACTGCTCTTCCAGGTCCTTTGCTGTCTCTGACAGAATTACAATGTCACTGGCAAACCTCAAAGTTTTTATTTCTTCTCCATGGATTTTTATTCCTACTCCTAATTTTTCTTTTGTTTCCTTTACTGCTTGCTGAATATGCAGATTGACAGATTGAGTAAGATCGGAGTAGGCTACAACCCTGTCTCAGTCCCTTCCCAACCACTACACCACTTTCATGCCGCTCGACTCCTATAACTGCCATCTGGTTTCTGTACAAATTGTAAATAGCCTTTCGCTCCCTGTATTTGACCCCTGGCACCTTCGGGGTTGAAAGAGAGTATTCCAGGCAATATTGTCAAAAGTCTTCCCTAAGTCTACAAATGCTAATAATAGGAGTAGGTATGTAAGAGTAAGGGGAAAGGCACAGAATCCAGTAACCTGAGCAAAAAAAAGCTATGTGGGAACTTAAGTGTGAAGAATTCAAAGTCCAGAGAAACACTGATGGTGGTAAGACGGCTAAGAATAAATGACAACTGTTGCGTAAACTTACAGATGATAAGCTTAGATAGGTGGAAGATGTACTACAGGGAACATGTTAAAGAATCGACCAGAATTTCAAGACATAAGCTCCTCTACAGGCAACGAACATGACACAGAAACCCAGGAGATAAAAGCATCGGAGGTATAGCAGACAGTTCAACACCGGCAAAGCAACACAACCTGGAGCTGTGTGTACAGAGTTTTTGATGGCCGAGCGAAATATATTTTCTGAATATCTCACTAAGCTACTTACTATCTTCTTAGTGGAGAAGAAATCCCTGTAGAGTTTAATGAAGGGTTCTTCACAAACCTATTTAAAAGGGGAAGCAAGGATAATTGCTCAAATTATCGAGGCATCACAGTTCTCAGTTCTATATCGAGACTTTACGGTAAGATCCTTAAAACTAGAGCTGAGAGAGAAATTGAGGCATTAGAAGAACAGAGTGGCTTTCTAGCAGGCAGACCGTTTATTGACTATATCTGCAGCGTTATACTGCTGACTGACGAGACAGCGGCAAGCAACTTACAGACACACATGGTTTATACCGACTTGCATAAGGTATATGACAGTGTACCGCATTCTAGGATGTGGGAAGCAATAAATAACCAGAACATACATAAATGTCATGCACAGTCTGTATTTAAATAACACGTTAAAAGTTCGGAAGTGACTAAGGCAAGATGGTGCTTATCGCCTAACCTCTTTAAACTGATATTAAAGGAAGCACAGAAAAATTGGAAAAAGAAGTGCAAAACATGGGAATTTGAATAGATGATGACCCCCTGTTCTCCCTAAATTTCGCCGACGATGAGGTCATTTTCGCCGACGAAGAAGATGTATACTAATGTTAAGAAAACTTGAGGAATACTGTGAATAGTGATATATAAAAATAAACTCGCAATGACTTACTCAATACAATGCCAAAGAAAAGATAGCTATAGAAACTAGAGTTCACAAAATGGAAAGAGTGTTTCATATGACCAAAAACGTTTATAATAAAAAATCCTTGTCCTGGAACACGAAATTAAGACACTACCAAACAGTGGCCAGACCTGAAGCTCTCTATGCGGCAGAAACACTTAAACTAACAAGAAATGGAGATCTTGAGAAACTAGAGAAGGTCGAAAGAAGAATTTTAAGGAAAATACTGGGAGCTAAAAGAAACGATAATGTTGATTACAGGTTAAGACCAAACAGAGAGCCATATCTGAAAACGGAGAAAGTAACTGATGTAATGAGGAAGAGGAGACTACGGTTTTTTGGACATATATTCAGAATGGATAACAACAGACTAACCAAGCGGATATTCACATTACTCAATAGCTACAAATCCAAGCCAGCATGGTTCATAGAGACTGAAAAGGACATTGAAAATGCTGGAGTTACAATAGACACAATAGAAAACAGAACACATTTCAGAAAAGCAGTTCAAAAGGTAGAATTTCAGGATAGAAAGAAAATAACTAGACGAAAGTGGACTCAAGAAGAAAGGGAACAACACTCTAAAAGGATGAAGGAAATTTGAAAACTGAAGAAATCTAATACAATGAAGAGTAGCCAAAGTTGATTCATCGTACCCTCCAAATGGGTTATTCGAAAGAAAAAAAAAAAAAAAAAAAAAAAAACCTCACAATGACTGATTGACTGGCTGTCGGAATCATAGGATGGGATTAGTCACGGGTGATGGATCTATAGTCAAGTGTAGTCGACCAAATAATTATTTAGGTACAATGATTTCGGATAAATTGGAAGCAACGAGGAAGCAAAGCGCAGAATAGGAAATGGAAAGGCAAAGGTGGCAGTGAAACAACTACACTCTATTATCTTGAATGAAACTATAGTTGAAAGCATCGCTCTGTATGGGTGCTCAAAATGTGGGAAGTTTCCAGGGGCAATGAGAAGAAATTAAATACAGTGGAAATGAAATTTTGGAGACTTTGTTGTGAAGCAACAAGATTAGACAAAATAAGATATGAAGTGCTACGAAGCTACGAACAGGTGATAGTTACCAACTACATTGTAGATACAACATGCGAATCACACAGCCAGCCGGTTGCAAATAACTGTTTGCTACATTGGCGTAGGTTTCGACACCTCTAAGGATGTTTTCATCAGAATGAGATATTAAAAAACCGTAATTTTTTTTTACTTGAACGTATCTGCTCTTAGCTCTTGCCATTGCTTCTAGCAATGTAATTTTATGGTTTCTTAAAATCTCATTCTGATGATGTCCTTAGAGGTGTCGAAACCTACGTCAATGTACCAAACAGTAATCGCCAACCGGTTGGCTGTGTGGCTCCTATGTTGAAACTTATATGCGATTGCTGAGAAACATCCATGATTAAAAATGTAATATTTTAGATACATTTAAAAAAACGCCTAACATGGTACGAACGTCTTTGAAGAATTCCAGAGGAAAGTTGGTTTCCTAAAATATGGCACTGGAGACATGCACCGACACAAAAAGCGGAAGACCCCAGCTACATAGGAATAACTGAGTGAAGCATGGAATGCAGTGGAGAGAGACTTGCAAGAAGATGATTGGCAAGACAGAAGCAAAGTGGATGCGAGAGACGCCGCATGGAGTAGAAAACTCGCAGTAAGATGGAGAAGAAGAGGAGGATACTGTTGCATGAGAGGTAACATGTGAGGACACAGGACATCCACTAAGTCGCCAGAGTTCCTCTCTCACTACCAGCCGAGAACCGAAGTCCTATAACTTCAGGTCTCAGTGGCTCCCTACGTCATGAAGCCAGGAATAACACCAATGTGCCCCTCCAAAACATTGGAAGAATAGGACCTCTCCCCAGGTTATACTTATCCAGGGTAATGGAGAACCACGATTCTTCACTGAACACATTTATAAACAATCCATGGTTCTCGGTCACATCACTCCAAACGTAGCAGTTGATGTTAATAACAGCCTCCCCATGGAACGGTAATTCAGTATTCCGGCCGCTGCTTGTCTGGATGACATGATATATTTCAGGGAGTCCATTACCTGTTCTCAGACGGCAGATGCAAAGGTGAAGGTGTTACGATGTACCTGGTTCACAATACGGCGTTCCTCTGTTGTGCTGATCAGGAGGAATCGATCGCAAACCTGATGACAAGTGTGCCTCTACTCACTTTATTCATAAATTGGCCACTGTCCCTCCGAATGCACCACAAGTTTGGAGATTGCACGATTCGACCAGTCGGTCAAATGGAGGCCCACTATGACATCCTTTTAAACTCTGTCAAGTGCTGATAACGCTGTCTCAGACGAGTATGAGGGATCTACGTGTCCTTCATAGTAATCACTGTACATCTGTCGCGGGTGACTCCAAAAATGTTCAAAGGTGTGTGAAATCTTATGGGACTTAACAGCTAAGGTCATCAGTCCCTAAGCTTACACACTACTTAACGTAAATTATCCTATGGACAAACGCACACACCCATGACCGAGGGAGGACTCGAACCTCCGCGGGTGACTCCCCTCATATATCCTACCATGACTGTTAACAAGACTTACCATAACACTATCACACTCTGGTTGCCTATTTAACTGTCGCAGAGAATTACAGCTATAATCATTTACTTACTCACCAGTAGTTTCTGCGCATGTGCGAAGTTACATTGATATCCGACCATGTTTTCTGGGTGCTTCATTTCATTTTTATTTTTTTCTGTCAGTGTGTCAGTCATGTGTAACGAGTGAAGGAATACGTAGACAGTCAGCTCCTAATAACAACTACGGTTCTACCATTCACTAAGGCAGTCTTGCATGCAACAATAAGATTTCGTTCTGCATAGCTAGAGCAATAACCAGAAACTGATGCATGCACGCGCTAGTATTTATGTATGTATGTATGTGTGCGCTCGTGTGCAGGTGGGTGTGTTTTGTGTGTGTGTGTGTGTGTGTGTGTGTGTGTGTGTGTGTGTGTGTGTGTGTCGCGAAAATGGTTGGGGGGTGGGGGAGTGAGGGGTAGTAGAAGGGCGGGAGTGGGTTTGATGAAAGAAGACGGAGATGAGGTCGTGTAGAAGGGGGACACCACCCCCGCTCCTTGCTGTAAAACCGCACTGTGTTATAGAGCGATATGAAACTTTTCATTGCCACACGACGAGAAGGTTTTCTGAAGCAACGGGGAATGAAAAACGCGAGAGAGCAAACACGCTATCACAACTACAACACACAGCAATGATACAGCTTTTTACGACTGGCTTATTTATTTCCTGCTGGTGTATACATGACCGTGACCTGAATTTTAAATCCGTTCTCCATTTGCAGAGCGACGAGTATCGCTTGTCGGACAGCAAGGAACATGAAACACACTTCTCTGGCGCGACTGTTACTACTCTGTTTCGTATGAAAATACAAACAGTAGTACCGTCATACTATGTACTTCGTAACTAGCGTATTGTATTAGTTTCCCAGTTTCTTAAAAACGATAAATATTTAGCGACACATAAACGCTCGAGGCTTCCTTTGGATTTCGAAGAGAGTATTATTGTGTTGGAAGAAAGTGCTGTTCGTAATTCTTACCTCCTTTATTCCTTCCTTCATTCTACGGTGCTCTCTTCGTGTTGATCAAGTAATACCTTTTGCGCAGCATTACTATAATATGTTTACGCTTGTCTTTATTAATGGTAGTGTGCTGGTCCTCGTATGTGATGCTAAGCTCTGGCCTTTTTGTTGCTAAACGAGGAATAACTTTTGATTCGTCCTTCGCCTTTGCTCAAACGATTAGCAAGATGCGTCCGCATAGCATATCAACGTGCTCTGTGGAGATGATTCTTCGACGTTTTAACCAAACTTTGAAATGATGAACCCATGGAAAAAAAATACATTTTAAAATGTTCAGTGGTTCGTCTGTTGTTGTTGCGGTCTTCAGTCTGAGAAGTGGCTTCATCCAGTTCTCAACACTGATCTATCCCGTGGCTCTTCATCTCTGCTTAGCTACCGTAACCTACATCCATCATGACGTACTAGTGCCTAGGTATTAGTTTGTCATTTTTAAACCCTCCACTTCCCTCCATTATCAAACTGATGATTCCTTGATTCTTTTAGTCACGTTATGCCACAATTTTTTTTTCCTCATATCGATTCAGTAATTCCTCATTAGTTATACGATCTGCCCATCTAATCTCCAGCATTCTTCTGGGTCTCACCACATTGTAAAAGCTTCTATTCTCTTCGTGTCTGAGCTGCTTCTCGTCTACATTTCGCTCCCGTAAAAGCCTACTTTCCAGAGAAACATCTTCAGGCAAGACTTTCTGAAACTTAAACTAGATTAGATGTTAGCAAGTCCCTCTTTTTTATGTCATCTCTACTTCATTCATCGTCAATTATTTTGTTGCCCGAACTGCAAAACTCATCTGCTGCTTGTAACATAGCATTTCCTAAATTAATTCCCTCAGCGTCATCTGATTTAATTCCGCTACATTTCAATTCCCTTGTTTTACTTTTGCTCACGTAATCTAATAACCTCTTTTCAAGATACCAGCCATTCCGTTCATCTGCTCTTCCAAGTCTTTGCAGTATGACAGAATTACATCGTCAAATGCCAAGAGTTTTCATTTCTTCTCCGTGAAGTAAAAATTTCTACATCCATTTCTTTACAGCTTTCTCGATATATAGACTGAATAAAATAGGGGATATATTACAATTCTGTCTTTTTTAAGCTATTGCTTCCTTTTCATGCTGTTTATTCTTTTAACTGGAATGATTCCAAAACGAGTTTTCGCCCCCTGTGTTTTACTACTGCTACTTTCAGAATTTCAAAGAATATATTCCACTTAATGTTGTTGAAAGCTTTCACTGAATTTACAAATACCACAAACTTAGATTTCCCTTTCATTAACCAGTCAGCTAAGTCATAAGGTCGGTATGGTCTCCCGTGTTCCTGCGTTTAGTGGAGTCCAAAGTGACCTTCCCCGAGATCAACTTCCATTAGCGTGTTCATTCTTCTGCAACTAATTCGTGTAAATATTTTGCAACTATGAGACCCGCCTGCTTCGTGGACTCGGGTAGGCGCGCCGGCCCCGGATCGAATCCGCCCGCTGGATTAACGACAAGGGCCGGTGTGCCGGCCAGTCTGGATGTGGCTTTTAGGCGGTTTTCCACATCCCTCTAGGTGAATACTGGGCTGGCCCTCACGTACCGCCTCAGTTATACGACTCACAGACATCTGAAACACATCCGCACCTTTCCATGATTTACACTGGCCGCAGACAGATGAGGTACTCTGATTCCGTCCTGGGGGGGGGGGGGGGGTACGGGATGGCGGCAGGAAGGGCATCCGGCCACCCCTTCACATTAACATGCCAAATCCGGTTTAACCACGCCAACCCCGCGCAAAATGCGGGACAAAGGCGCAAGCGATAGATAGCTAGCTAGATAGAATTTTGCAACTATGACTTACCAAACTGGTGAAAATAAAAAATGCAGAAAATGAATCTTGTGAAATGGAATACAAACGTCTAAAAATGAGAGTAACAGAAACTGCAAAATGGCCAAACTGCAATGGCAAGAGGACAAATACACGGCTGTAGAAGCATGAATTGTTAGGGAAAAGACAGGTGCTGCCAATAGGAAATTAAAAGACTCCTCTGGAGAAAAGAGAAGCAGCTGTATGAATATGAAGAGCTTGGACGGCAAGCCATTACTAAGGAAAGAAAGGAGAGCTTAAAGGTGGCAGTAATAACAGGGGCGATCAGTTTTCTTTACAACGTTGTACATTCCAGAATCGGTATGCCACTCAGGCAAAATCGCCGTGTACATAGAGGCAGTCATCTCATGGGCGCGCCAGGTTGAAGAACCCGGGTATATTAAGTACCGACGTGTAGTCAAGGGAGTAATGTGGCACCCATGTCTTTCCTACTGCGTGCGCCAAATGCTGAAGCATATGTGCAACGTAGTGCGTGAAGAAATCGTGGGTGCCTGCTGTACATCCTCGTCCGACACGAATCATCGACTCTTTAAAGCCTTTTTTAGGGAGGGGTGGGGGGGGGGGGGCGAGGGCGTGATGATCGCATTGTGAGAGTCCAGGACTATAGGGCTGGTGCTCGAATGTATTCTACTTGAGTTGGCGTAACTTCCGCGTTACGACATTTGCGGTAGAAGGGCATACGTTATCATGAAACACCTGCAGTGCCCCTTGTCGCACCACTGCGTGATGATGGTTTTCGACGGACGTGCTGCCTCATACAATTTTTTATTCTCTGGTGGACGTCTTCCGGTATTTGTGATCTTACGGCAACCAAGAAAATAATAACAGCACTTTGATCCTGTTTGGACGCATTTGGTAATAACGTCGCCGTAGTTTATTTTCCCGCATTTGTCGCACGCACGTAGGAAAAACATGGATGCCACATTACTCACTTGCCTACCCGTCGGTGCTTTATATATCCGCATTGGAGTCGCACAACTTTGCACATATGTTTCAGCAACGCCATCGGCTGGGAACTGTTTGATCGGCCCTTATGTATAGACGAGATATATAATGAAAATAAACTTGGAGACAATATTATTGGGAGAGAAGAGGAAATAGGTGAAAATGTGATGGGAGATATGATACTACGAGTAGAACTTCACAGACTACAGAAAGACCTAAGCAGAGTAAACGAGTAGACCAATTTCCATCAGAATTACTGTGATGCTTTGGAGAGCCAGCCATCACAAAATCGTTCCACCTAGTGTGCGGGATATATGAGACAAGCGATATATACTCGGATTATAGGAGGAATGTAATAATTACAATTGCAAAGGAGGCAGGTGCTCATAGGTTCAAATGGCCCTAAGCACGATGAGATTTAACATCTGAGGTCATCAGTCTCCTAAACTTAGAACTATTGAAACCTAACTAACCTAAGGACATCACGCGTATCCATGCCCGAGGCAGGGTTCGAACCTGCGACCGTAGCAGCAGCGCGGTTCCGGACTGAAGCGCCTAGAACCGCTCGGCCACAGCGGCCGGCTCTCATAGGTATGAAAACTGCCGAATCATCAGTTTAACAAATCATGTTTGCAAAATATTGTCACGAATTGTTTACAGAAGAAAGGGAATGCTGCTAGAAGCCGTCCTCGGATAGATCAGTTTGGGTTCAATTTAGAGACACGGAAGGCAGTATTCAGTCTTAGAGTTAGCCTAGAAGATAGGTTGAGGGAAAACAAATCTACATTTATAGTTTTTGTAGATTTAGGGAATGTTTTTGGCAATGCTGAATAAACGACATTCTTTCAAGTTCTGAAGGTAGCAGGTATCAAATAAAAAGAGTGAAAGGTTATTCACAAATTGTACAAAAATCAGACTGCAAGTATAAGAGTAGTAGTACAGGAATAGAGTCCGGTGAGCCGGCCAGTCTGTGGATGGTTTTTAGGCGGTTCTCCATCTGCCTCGGCGAATGCGGGCTGGTTCCCCTTATTCCGCCTCAGCTACACTATGTCGGCGATTGCTACGCAAGCCGGCTGGAGTGGTCGAGCGGTTCTAGGCGCTACAGTCGGGAACGGCGCGACTGCTATGGTCGCAGGTTCAAATCCTGCCTCGGGCATGGATGTATGTGATGTCCTTAGGTTGGTTAGGTTAAGTAGTTATAAGTTCTAGGGGACTGATGACCACAGCAGTTAAGTCCCATAGCGCTCAGAGCAATTTTTTTTCTGCGCAAACAAGTTCTCCACGTACGCGTACACCACCATTACTCCACCAGGCAAACATAGGGGGTACACTCGTCTGGTGTGAGACGTCACCTGGGGGGGGGGGGGGTGTCCACTGAGAGCAGAACCACAGTATAACCCTGAAAGAGTGGTTTGGTGTGGGACGACTGAGGAGTGGAGTGGACTGCGGTAGTCGTCGTGGGGTTGTGGACCACTGCGGCTGCGGCGGGGACGGAACCTCTCCGTCGTTTCTAGGCCCTCGGTTAACATACAATACAAAAAAAAAAATGGTTCAAATGGCTCTGAGTGCTACGGGACTTAACATCTGAGGTCATCAATCCCCTAGAACTTAGAACTACTTAAACCTAACTAACCTAACAACATCACACACATCCATGTCCGAGGCAGGATTCGAATCTGCGACCATCGCAGTCGCGCGGTTCCAGACTGAAGCGCTTAGAACCGCTCAGCCACACCGGCCGGCATACAATACAGTACATGAGTAGAAATCACTTGAAGAGAAAAGAGTGAGACGGGGTTGTAGCCTCTCCCCGATGTTATTCATTTTGTATAATGAGCAAGGAGACCAAGGAGATATTCAGACAGGGATCTAAAGTTTCCGAAGGAAGCAATAAAAACTTTTAGATATGCTGATGAGACTATAATTCTGTCGAAGACTGCAAAGGCACTACAAGGGTAGTTGAACGGATTGGGTAGTGTCTTGAAGAAAGTTAGTTGGATGAAGTCAACATAAGTAAAACAATGGTAATGGAACGTAGCTGAATTCAATCTGGTGATGTTTAGAGAATTAGATTAGGAAATGAGAGATCAAAAGCAGTAGACTAGATTTGCTATATGGGCAGCAAAATATTGATGACGGCAGAAGTAGAGAGTCTAACATTCTGCGTAGTGTCCGTTTGTTCTAAGTCGTGTCTCCCTACCACTTTATCGCGCAACGACGCTCTGAGCGTGTTTTTTAGGGAATGGGCTATTTTGAACCTGCGACCTGTTGCTGGTAAGAAGACTCCAGACCACACATGACATGTAGAGTTCAGAAGAGTTCAGTGAGACTAGCGATGATATAATCAAATACTTAATGATTTCAGCGTCAGCTCCACTTCACTCCCTGTCAAAGAATCTTAATACTAACTAAATTTAGTGGAAGGGGTTCAAGGCTTTCCTATTTTTAGTTAGCTGGTAAAATAACGTCGAAAAATCAGTTACGTTCACCATTGGAATTTTTATTCTACTCACAAAACATTGTTTATAAATTGCACTATTGAGAAAAGGAAATGTTTTTATACAGGATGATAAAAACCAACTGTGTTCAACAAAAATGTGAACGAATATTCCCTGAATGGGTTTCCAAGTTCTACAATGGATCGAAGGATGACCTATGCCATATCACATCTAAGATCTAGGCTTAAGTTAAAGTTTCATAAAAGAGAAAACTATCAAAATGGTCTACAGTGACCCTCAATTATCTTTAATTACTTTTTTAATTTGTCGTAAATTGCAGTGGCTGATGTGGCTCCTCAATAACTATATAACAGAAAAATCATCGCGTTTCAGATTTTAACTTCTAGTAGCAAATGTGAATACCTCGAAGTTTAATTGACGATCGACACTAGTATTATGTAAAAAGGAGATGTAACAGATGAGACTTTTGCAGTTCTGAGTGAAGCCTTATGCGCTCTTATGCGGCATCGCGTGCGTTCATTACCTTGTCGGTGGTTAGGCAGCGTCAGGGGGCTGCGGGTGGCGCAGCTCCACACACCTCGCCGTCTCAGTAGCAACTCTCTCTAACCTCTCTTTACTACAATTTACTGAAGTGGGTTTAAGAAAAAGGTATCTTGCTGTGTTTTCAACTGACCAATCAGGGTCTCAGTGTTAACCTTAAGCTCCGCCTACAAAAAGGCTGTCTGACCGATGAGAAACCTTATACTTTTCGTGGTGGGGCAATGTTTTTAATGTTTGCAACGTAACAGAGACGCGTATAGTCTCACGCTAAAACTTGCAGCTGGTGTGGCCCTTTTAGTGTCATCGTAAGATCTACACTGTTCTTCTGCAGGGCTCTATCTTTTAACATGGGCTGGGGGCTGCTCTTGGTGATCGGGGGCGATGTGGGTGTCCGTACCTTATCGTAGGGACTTCTAGTTTACACGACCCTGCTCTCGGCTTCTGTTCTCGTTTCTCCCCTCGGAACTGCGTCTGTTTCACAGTGGGAAGGTATGACATGCATTTAGGCGTTCTTGTGTTAGTCTGTGGTATTCCATTTGCTCACTCGTTGATCGTAATACTTTGGTTAATTTAATGTCAGGATTTATTCGGAGGTATGTGACATACTGCCGGATTTGCTATCATATCAGGGTTTTCATGGAAGGTGTTGGATTTGCCTGACACCTTACAAGAGGATAACTGGCTATACCATGAAAAGTAGTTCTGAAAAAATTTGTTGACATCTAACATAAATATAAGTGTTAGCAAATATTTCCTGAAGGTATTTGTATGGAGTGTAGCCCTGTGTGAAAGTGTAACGTGAAGGGTAAGCAATTCACCAGAAGAGAATAGATGCTTTTGAAATGTCGTGCTACAGGAGAATGCTGAAGATTAGATGGATACATCGCGTAACAAATTAGATGGTACTCAAATCGAATTGGACACAAAAATGTATGTCACAATCTGACTATTAGAAGCGATTGGTTAATAGTACTTATTTTGAGACATCAAGAAATTACGAAATAGCAGTGCCTGTGCTATTAAAAAGTACAACACAAAGTTCCTTCTGACATACATACATGTCAGGTTGCGACACATGGAGGACGACGTACAGAGTCTTGTGTCTGGCCGTGATTCGTGCTCGGATGGCCGAAGTGGTTAAGGCGAGCGCTCGCGTAACGCGCAGAGTCCTGGTTCGAGTCCCGGCCCGGCACAGAGGTTCATTGTCGTCACTCCAAGATACAGCCGAAGTGGTTCGTATTTTCAACTGCGAATCATTTCCTGGACATCAAGGAATTGTCAGTTTCGTAATGGAAGCAAGTATGAGGGATAAAAATTGTAGAGGGAAGGCCAAGTAATGAATACATCAAGTATGTTTAAGTAGATATAGGTCGTAGTAATTTTACAGTGATAAAAAGGCTTACACGTGATACAGTTGGATAGAAAGCTACATCGATGCGGTATTGCGACTGAAGACACAACTACTACTTCAGTTTTAAATCGTGTACCCTTGGGTTATATTTGACAATTTTCCTGTATTACCCCATGTTCTGTGTGAACTAACTCAGAAAACGCTATTCACACAATTAGGTATCTGTAAATGATATCGCCGGCCGGAGTGGCCGAGCGGTTCTAGGCGCTACAGTCTGTAACCGCGCGACCGCTACGGTCGCAGGTTAGAGTCCTGCCTCGGGCATGGATGTGTGTGATGTCCTTAGGTTAGTTAGGTTTAAGTAGTAAACTTTCGAAATGTCGTGCTACAGGAAAATAATAAAGATTAGATGTGTTGATGATGTTAGTAACGAGGAGGCACTAAATAGAATTGGGCAGAAAAAAAAAGTAGAACAACTTGACTTGAAGAAGGGATCGGTTGACAGGACACATTCTGAGATATCAAGGAATAACCAATTTAATACTGGAGGGAAGCGTGGGGCATAAAAATCTTAGAGGGAGACCAAGAGATGAACACAGTAAGCGGATTCAGAAGGATGTAGGCTGCAGTAATTATTCTGAAATGAAAAGACCTGCACACGCTAGAGTAGCAGAAAGAGCTGCATCAAGTAAGTCTTCCAACTGAAGGTCACAACAATAACAACAACAATAACAACATCGTCACATACCCTGCTCTACAGGGCGGACGTGCCCCCCGACATCCACGTTCTGTGATAATGGACGCCCCACACTTTGTCGTCTACACGTCGTTTCACCGCCCTATCAACTTCCCAAGCGCAGAGCCTACTAGCTTCGTCGTTTTCGAGATGCTCGTTGCCATGCTCCGGACATAACAATGTTATCTTTCTCAAAGTCCGTTCGTTAGTCATGTCTCCGCATTTTTTATTTGTATCGTCGCTACTATGGTTCACCTTTTGTCTTTCCTTCGATTGTATACCTTTATTAGCGCACCACGTGGCTATAACCACAACAGACGGAATTAAAGTGTTGCAGTGGGTGGTGGTTGTAATATTTTGGCTCATCATTGTACATTGGGATAACTGAGTAACGAAACAACGTTGGGTAGAGGCCTACATTCAAGTACAAATGTAGTTCTGTTGATTAGGCGTGTGGAACAACGCTTTGCAATGTTATTGTTTGATGGTCAGCATGATATACAGAGAAAGTTTCAGAATTGTGGTGGTGGTAGATACAAGATCACGACCTGGTACAAGCTCATTTAGAGACACTTCGATAAAAAAAAGTTCGGAATGGCTCAGTAACAGTTTTAAGGTGATATTTTTGTTTCCGGGAGCACAGTACTTACCGTGCATCGAAAAGTTGTATAGCTGAAGATTACAGAGTTACGCCCTCTTGAGGACATCGTGAAGCGTCACTGGACATCGCCGTAAACGTCCAGTTTAATGTCCTGGGGTTCTAAAGACCGGTAATTACACATCCTGTGCCAGTTTTTCGCAGTAAATGAAAAAGCTGCATATAAGACGGTCTCGCAATTTGCTCCTTTCAGCGCCTGCAGTTGCCGTTTTACGAGAAACGTTACGTGCAAGTGAATGACCGCATTGGGTCGATAGTAGCCACTGGTCAGTGTTTTCTTCGCAGATTACACCCAGGTTAACAGTTGCAGAGAACAGAGATTCTCCGCGAGTTGCATCGGTGGTCGTTCAAAGACTGCACAATTAGCTGGTTGTATGTGTTGTTTTGGAAAAGTAGTTGACACCGTTGTATGAGGTGAATGTCCAACAGAACTACCTCAGGAATGCTAACTATGTAATGTATCACTTGCTGGCCGCCGTCTGGGATAGCCATTTTCACTAATGTTGTCGCCTCAATCAGATTCCGGTGACAGGGGAAAAGGGGTTTTTTGTCTGGCCTGAAGAAGCTAGTTCCTAAATCGGTGAAGGTCGGATTCGACTATGCGGACCTTAAGGGCGAGCAAATCTGCCATTACGGCCTGACTTTCAGACATCCGCCGCTGAAGAGATACTAAAAGTCGTTCCAGAAAGCTGTACTCTAAAGGAGCAGGAAATGGACAATGAAAATGCCAACATTCTAGACTCGATTCGTCGGGAGCTCGGTGGCATTGTGGAGTTGGCCGGTAGCCGGCGTGTGGTTGAGGTGGCAATTCGAGAACACGCTGGAGCGGTGTTTTGGTTTAAAGTGGCTGTCAGCAGTGGGACACTTTTCTTTCTGGCGCATATTTATTTGCGACTTGACCTCTGACCGCTCATATGACTGCAACTTAATTAATTGGTCTCTTATGTAATTGCGCTTTCTGTCTCGACCCTCTCAATCGCTCCCTCCCTTCCTCCCCCTCGCCTAATGTTTCGCGGGGTATAATAGCAATAGAGTGTATGTGCCTTTCAGCCAATGAAGCTGCTGAGCCTAGGACTCTGCGTGGAATTTTATTTCATATTGTCGACGGCATGAACATCACCAGCATCAGTCATTATCCAGCAGCAACAGATAATCAGCCAGTAAGTATTTGCAAAAAAATAGTATTTGCCAAATACTGATAATATCAAAATAAACTGTTGCTGTTGTAATTGTTTAGTTCTTCAGCACCTGTAACATCATGTTTTCAATTGATGAGACACTTGGGTTGAGCAAAGAGGAATTTGTGGAGTCTACCTGTTGTAAATATCTAGTAGAGAATTGTAATCACAGCATTCTACTTAGGAACTGAAAGGACGTGACAGTGGAGAAACAGAAGACTGTAAACACGTGGAATATTGTTCAGCAAATAATAAGTCTATGCCCTTATGTCCAGTGTCCCACCATGCAAGAAGCGTAAGCAACTTCATTAAATATTGATCTATAGTAATTATTATTATGTTTGTATGTCATATATATAGATACAGGGTGGTCCATTGATAGTGACCGGGCCAAATATCTCAATAAATAAGCACCAAACGAAAAAACTACAAAGAACGAAACTCGTCTAGCTTAAAGGGGGAAACCAGATGGCGCTATGGTTGGCCATCTAGATGGCGCTGCCTTAGGTCAAACGGATATCAACTGTGTTTTTTAAAAAAAATTAGGAACGCCCATTTTTATTACATATTCGTGTAGTACGTAAAGAAATATGAATGTTTTAGTTGGACCACTTTTTTCGCTTTGTGATAGACGGTGCTGTAATTGTCACAAACGTATAAGTACGTGGTATCACGTAACATTCCGCCAGTGCGGACGGTATTTGCTTCGTGATACATTACCCGTGTTAAAATGGACCGTTTACCAACTGCGGAAATGGTCGATATCGTGTTGATGTATGGCTATTGTGATCAAAATGACCAACGGACGTGTGCTATGTATGCTGCTCGGTATCCTGGACGACATCATCCAAGTTCAAATGGTTCAAATGGCTCTGAGCACTATGGGACTTAACTTCTAAGGTCATCAGTCCCCTAGAACTTAGAACTACTTAAACCTAACTAACCTAAGGACATCACACACATCCATGCCCGAGGCAGGATTCGAACCTGCGACCGTAGCGGTCTCGCGGTTCCAGACTGAGGCGCCTAGAACCGCTCGGCCACTCTGCATCATCCAAGTGTCCGGACCGTTCGCCGGATAGTTACGTTATTTAAGGAAACAGGAAGTGTTCAGCCACATGTGAAACGTCAACCACGACCTGCAACAAATGATGATGCCCAAGTAGGTGTTTTAGCTGCTGTCGCGGCTAATCCGCACATCAGTAGCAGACAAATTGCGCGAGAATCGGGCATCTCAAAAACGTCGGTGTTGAGAATGGTACATCAACATCGATTGCACCCGTACCATATTGCTATGCACCAGGAATTGCATGGCGACGACTCTGAAGTCGTGTTCAGTTCTGCCACTGGGCACAAGAGAAATTACGGACGATGACAGACTTTTTGCACGCGTTCTGTTTAGCTACGAAGCGTCATTCACCAACAGCGGTAACGTAAACCGGCATAATATGCACTATTGGGCAACGGAAAATCCACGATGGCTGCGACAAGTGGAACATCAGCGACCTTGGCGGGTTAATGTATAGTGCGGCATTATGGGAGGAAGGATAATTGGCCCCCATTTTATCGATGGCAATCCACATGGTGCAATGTAAGCTGATTTCCTACGTAATGTTCTACCGATGTTACTACAAGATGTTTCACTGCTTGACAGAATGGCGATGTACTTGCAACATGATGGATTTCCGGCACATAGCTCGCGTGCGGTTGAAGCGGTATTCAATACCATATTTCATGACAGGTGGATTGGTCGTCGAAGCACCATGGCCCGCACGTCCACCGGAGCTGACGTCCCCGGATTTCTTTCTGTGGCGAAAGTTGAAGGATATTTGCTATCGCGATCCACCGACAAGGCCTAACAACATGTGTCAGCGCATTGTCAATGCATGTGCGAACATTACGGAAGGCGAACTACTCGCTGTTGAGAGGTATGTCGTTACAAGTATTACCAAATGCATTGAGGTTGACGGACATCATTTTGAGCATTTATTGCATTAATGTGGTGTTTACGGGTAATCACGCTGTAACAGCATGCGTTCTCAGAAATGATAAATTCACAAAGGTACATGTATCACATTGGAACAACCGAAATAAAATGTTCAAACGTACCTACGTTCTGTATTTTAGTTTAAAAAACCTGCCTGTTACCAATTGTTCGTCTAAAATTGTGTGCCATATGTTTGTGACTATTACAGCGCCATCTATCACAAAGCGAAAAAGTGGTCCAACTAATACAATCATATTTCTTTACGTACTACACGAATATGTGATAAAAATGAGAGTTCCTATTTAAAAAAACGCAGTTGATATCCGTTTGACCTATGGCAGCACGATCTAGCGGGCCAACCATAGTGCCATCTGGTTTCCCCCTTTAAGCTAGACGAATTTCGTTCTTTGTAGTTTTTCCGTTTGATGCTTATTTCGTGAGATATTTGGCCCGGTCACTATCAATGGACCACCCTGTATCCCTGTCTATATACAGGGTGATTCAAAAAGAATACCACAACTTTAGGAATTTAAAACTTTGCAACGACAAAAGCCAGAGCTAACCACTATCTGTCGGCGAATTAAGGGAGCTATAAAGTTTCATTTAGTTGTACATTTGTTCGCCATTTCAGCCAATAAAGTTTTTGGTCCCTTTTTCTTCGAAGGTGCTACTGTAACTGGACTACAGTATCTGGAGATGTTAGAGAATTGGCTGTTCCCTCAGCTCGAACAAGAAACACAACAATTCATATTTCAGCAGGATGGAGCGCCACCATATTGGCACTTATCTGTCCGTAACTACCTGAACGTCAAATACCCGAGGCGATAGATCGGCCGCCAGGCAGCCCGTGACAGAGCACTTCATCACTGGCCTTCAAGAAGCCCTGATCTTACCCCCTGCGATTTTTTCTTATGGGGGTATGTTAAGGATATGGTGTTTCGGCCACCTCTCCCAGCCACCATTGATGATTTGAAACGAGAAATAACAGCAGCTATCCAAACTGTTACGCCTGATATGCTACAGAGAGTGTGGAACGAGTTGGAGTATCGGGTTGATATTGCTCGTGTGTCTGGAGGGGGCCATATTGAACATCTCTGAAATTGTTTTTGAGTGAAAAAAAACTTTTTAAATACTCTTTGTAATGATGTATAACAGAAGGTTATATTATGTTTCTTTCATTACATACACATTTTTAAAGTTGTGGTATTCTTTTTGAATCACCCTATATATCGCTGTATTTGAGGCTCGACAATGCTTATGACCGAAGAAGGACACAGTAAGTATTTGAAAAAAACTGTACTATTATCACAGTACTAAGCATTCAGTGTCTTTTTTTAATTTTTTATTTCTTTCGCAGCACAATGCTATGATGATGACATGCAGTGCTGAGGATGTGACTGAAGAAACTTGTTGCTGCTGCAGCACCCTTCAATTTGTGATGAAAATATTTTCCGCAATTATTATGTAGTAAAAAGTGCACTGAGTATGCTGGTGGGACTGCCGAAAATGATTGAGTTGCATGTGGGCACGTTTGTGTGTGTGTGTGTGTGTGTGTGTGTGTGTGTGTGTGTGTGTGTGTGTGTGTTTGTGTTGTACCTGCGTCAAAAAAAGAACAGCATTATCTTTTTTAACGTGGAAACCCAGTTATTACAGTGTGTGTATGTGTCAAAATGGCGCTCTCCATGTAAGTGGGTGCTGTTATATGCGCTCTAAAATGGGCTAAGGTCATCATACTGCCGGGAAATTATGCCTTAATTTAATGCTCAGTCTCTATACTATAGTGTTGCGATACTGTTTATAGTCACACGGGAACATCACCATGGCTTACCCCTCTGTTACAGAGATAACCACAGGCCACATGTCCCCTGATAGTAATAGCTGACAAGCCTTAATTTAATGGACAGACTTTGAACCGGAGTTTTAGAGAGAGAGAGAGAGAACTCTCTTTTTCCCCTCGTGATATGAGATCCCTCCAGATGGCTGACGTCTGAAGCTGCTTGGAAATATGGGCACAGCAGACTTCTTCGAAAAACTCTGTATTGCTCTTGCACTTATATATACCCTAGAAGTACATGGTTATATGTCTTCCTTGTAGCTCAATTGGTGTAATGCCAGATTCAAATGCAGGTGCTAAGACGGATTTGATCGGCTGGTTAATTTGGGAGAGGGGACCAAACAGTGAGGTCATTGGTCCCATCGCATTGGGGAAGGAAATCAGCCGTGCCCTTTTAGAGGAACCATCCTGGAATTTGCCTGCAGCGATTTAGGGAAATCACAGAAAACCTAAATCAGGATGCTAGTAGGAGGGTTTGGACCGTCATCCTCCCGAATCCGAGTCCATTGTGCTAACTGCTGCCCTATATCGCTTCATACCGATAATAATGAATAAAAAACACATGTAATAAGAAAAATTTCTTAATATTCATCTCCTTTTCTAGAGCCAACATAATTTATTCTTCTGGGCAGTGGCCTAGCAATTTGACATCGCCTGTTCGCATCACAGTTTGTAACAGGTTCATATTTAGAACTAACAGCGCCATTTTTAAACAGTTATGATATCAGATAAAATAAGTGTGACAAACCACACAACGATGGTATAAATAGCACTGTAAACAGGTTATAATCAACATCATGTACATCAGTGAGCACCTTCCACACTTTTTAAATAATTTTAACCCAACGCACCTACAAAACGCACTGAAGAAATTCTCTTGACCAGTAAATCCTTAATCTGCAGATGGAATCAGACTGTACCTTCCGGAGTAATAATTTGCTATAGAATAACTAACATTAGACTTGGCCACTGTTTCTATGTTTCGATACAGTGTATCGATACGTGGAACTGTTTCAGTGTTTCGGAACGGCTGTGGTTCATTGTTTCGAAACAGTGGTGTTTCATTCCGCCCCTGTCTCGGATAACCGGACCGGATTCGATGTCGAGCCAGACACAGAAACTGTATCGTTGTTTCAAAATAAGGCTGTTTCAGTTCATCTGTGCTTGGAACGGACTAATTGTATCGAAACAGTGATGTTTTATTCCGCTCTGTGTCAGACGAGATTCGTGCTCGGCACAGGTACTGAAACACAACATACCACTTCATGAAACACTTTCAAGAGTGTCGAAATCTTTTTGACAAGCAATAGCATGAAGCTGAAGAATCCGAAAATAAAGCTTCGTTTCTAGCTGACTGTCCTATTCCGAAATGGCGTAACATCTGCTTTATAAACACTAACCAAAAAATAAAACAACGGATACTATTCACATTCAAAATAGTAAATATGTGAAAATCATTCAGTTAAATTGCACTTTTTTATAACATGTGCAGTAATCATATTAAGAAACGCAAGTAAGCCTACAACATTTTGAATAAAAAAAGGCGTAGAGTGATAGTTATTAGACATATATATAAATTTTATGTAGGTATAATTGCAAGCAATCTGTTTGACATATCACTGATAGTGTAATGGTGAACGGGAAGAGCTGGGAAGCATGGTGAAACACCTTGAAAGACAAAATTTTTTTCTGTTATATTTTGTTATTTATTCGAATTATTTGGCGTTATTTGTGAGTCTATAGCCACTGTTCCTATTATCCACAATGACTCCCTTTGTATGCAGGGAAGCAGGATAGGTATATTACCCATAATAACGGAATGTAGGAATCCCAGTAGCATATCCGTTGTTTCTGCAGTTTGCTCCCACCTCCAGTTCCGTTCGTGGTGGTTCTTCTGTCTTCAGCTATGACTGTCCTCAGCCAATTGAGAAGTATGAAAGTCACACGACACGAAAGCAGCGCATTTGCTGCAGGAAATACGAAACTGCCAAGACACCTAAGTGATAGTTTCATACTTTCTGCCATATGATTAGCGCTCTCGCACCTCATTTGTGTTTATATGCACATACTCATACAGTAGACATTCAAGATGATAAAATGGGTAGATTTATTAGGTTTCAAAACACAAACTGTTTCACTGTCCCGAAACAGCGTATCGAAGCATTGCGTTGTACTGTTTCATTAGTTTCGAAACATTTATGTGTTTTAGTTTACCCGTATCTACCTAACACGTAGTAAATAAGATGGTTTACTAAATACAACCGAGTCCTGCTTTCACCATCCAGCAACAGTCGCTTAGCAGGGTTAATCCACAGGTAAGTATACGCATGCTCCCAACGCCAATAATATGTACTCTCCCTTCACAGATATAACTGTGAGAGCGAATGCCATGGTCAGTTCCAAGAAACACGACGACCTTACTCATTGGTTCTGTAGGCATAAACTGAGAGCTGTGCTCTTTGCTTGCTTATATTTATATACTTCATATGTTGCGACACAGCTAGCGAAAAAAATCTATATAACCAGCTACCAATCGCTCAGTAGTATTAGTGGGTGAACTTCAGTGAAATATGTCGTCTTACCACTTAGTTGCAACAAAGCAGTCATGTAAGTATAAGCACTGACGCTGAATATAGTCGGAAAAATTAGACAGATTTATATTTCTTTTTTCTCTACAGCTGTGGTGAAACGAGTACCTGAAAAATACTGCTGTTCATCCTTACATACAGTCTAAATATCACTTTATTAGGCACACCAATGTCGGCATGTGTTCACATTTTGTCTTTTTCAGTAGTGGTATTCGAAAACCCCAAATATAGCGACTTCAACGTAATACTTTCCAGAGATTAGTGGAACTGCCTGTATGATAACTTAAGGCAGTTCACGTCAGTGTTATATGGAAGTGTACAGCCGCCCTTACTACAGTTGGGCAACCGTACTGTTACAACAGAACCTTTCCATGCAATAAAAATCTACAATGAGAAGAGGGTACATACAGAAACCTACCTTCACACCTTAATGTGTGCTAGTTATGCTATCTGGCCGGATCTAGACCTTAGACTCAGCTGGAAACCAGCTGTCTACAGTTTCTGTCAGAAATTATTGATCAATTTACTAAGGCTAGTGTGGTAAACAGTCTATCCCCTTTGGAGGAAATGGATGCTCAACTGTACAACACCAAAAAAATGGTTCAAATGGCTCTGAGCACTATGGGACTTAACATCTGCGGTCACCAGTCCCCTAGAACTTAGAACTACTGAAACCTAACTAACCTAAGGACATCACACACATCCATGCCCGAGGCAGGATTCGAACCTGCGACCGTAGCGGTCGCACCTAGAGCCGCACCGCCACACCGGCCGGCTGTACAACACCCCCTACTAGCAATGGATGGAACGATATACGATGCAACTGTGCCAGTTATTGGCAAGGAGTTACATTCATATTTAAGTACGTTTATACAGGGTGAAAAGTATTTAAACCGACACAATCTGGGAGGTTGTAGGGGACAGCAAAACAAATATTTTTCCCTAATGTCATTTTCTCCTAGGAGGATTATTTAAACCGGTGGAGGCCGTATTACGCTCTTCAGTTGTTAGAGGGCGTATTACACTCATCAGTTGTAGGCACCTGTTGTTCTCCAGTGTAGTAGTGCATTGTCTGTCTACTAATCGAGCGATACACCTGGAGTGAGTACACTGATATGGTTGGTGCGTACTACGTAGCGCACCACAACGGACGAGCTGCACAGCGGGTTTATCAACAACAATATCCTAATCGCCGTATCCCGCATCATACGACCTTTGCTGCTGTGTACCAACGTCTGCGTGAGACCGGATAATTTAGCAGATGACCTGGCCAGGGACGCCGTCGCACGAGAACGCTGCAATTTGAGGAAGCTGTCTTGCAGCGTGTGGAGAGGGATCCTTCAATCAGCACTCGTGCAATTGCACGTAACATGGGGACGAAAAGAACAGTCCTTCGAGAGCAGTTGTTACTTGCATTTCACCTACAGCGTGTCCACAACCTGGAACCAGTTGATTATCCACCCAGAGCACAGTTTTCACAGTGGTACCTGGAACAGTGTGAAATGCATCCTACATTTCCATCCTCTGTGTTGTTTACCGATGAAGCAACGTTCGGGCATGATGGAATCTTGAACATGCACAATTAACATGTTTGGCGTGAGGATAACCCACATGCCACAGTTACTAGCGCTCATCAAGTGCGGTTCTTCGTTAATGTGTGGGTCGGTGTTGTTGGGGATTGTTTAATTGGGCCGTATCTGTTACCTAGGCCATTAAATGGCAGGTACTATTACAATTTTCTCGCCAGAGCATTGCCAGAATTGCTGGAAAACGTCTCGCTCCCTACAAGGCAACGCATGTGGTTCCAACATGGCGGGGCGCCGGCATATTTCAGTCGTCGTGTGCGTCGATTCCTGGACCGACGGTTCCTAGAAACGTGGATTCGCAGAGGTGGTCCTGTACCATGGCCTGCTCGATCCCCAGATATGTCCCGTCTGGACTTTTTGTGTGGGGAGAGATGCGCAACCTTGTTTACGCAACTCCTGTTGCGTCAGGTTCCCCGGATAGTAGCAGCAGCAGGAACAATTCAGGATACTCCTGGGGTTTTTGCCCGTATCAGACAGAACATGATCCGACGCTGTAACCTTTGTTTGCGTGTCAATGGAGGCATTTTTGAAAATCTACTGTAATTGAAATTGGGTTGTGTTAATGTGTTGTCTCTTGGTCATAAAAATGGAAAAGTGTTTGTTGGTTTAATTAATTTGCCGCCAGAGAAATCTTCCTCTACCGGTTTAAATACTCCTCATAGGAAAAAATGACATTAGGAAAAATATTTGTTTTGATGTCCCCTACAACCCCCCAGAGTTTGTCGGGTTAAATACTTCTCACCCTGTAGATCCAGTAAGATGTAGGAGTTTACAATACAAAAACATCAAGTAATTCACGTGTGCATCTATAAAAACCCCAGTGCATTAATATGAATGCATAGTTGACAGTGTGGCTCAATGAACGAAACACTGCCACATTAGGAACTTGTAGGAACAGAATGGTCCTGCAGTGGTACTGGAAACCTGAGGTAGAAGAAGAATCGACTGTTACTTCCCCCCGACCCTAATTCTGTCGCTGGTAACACATCCTAAGGGGGTTTGATTCGTCAATGTATATATATATTAAAAAACACTGTTACAAGTAGAATGCCAGCTATTACAGGAGATTTTCTTGATTTTGGTGGAGTTACATACTAGCTGTTAAGCAAAAGTGATATCCTGTCACCCTAAGAGGTAAAACCCAACACAGTATTTATTTTCGATGATGTCACTATGGAGAATCAGCACATATTTCCGCTCTGGCGAACATGCGAAAGTGGAGGTTTTTTATTTGAGACAGAACTATTCCCAGGTCCTAAAACAGTCCGTTCATGACATTGCCAAGCTCATCGCCGCTTTCAAACAGGACAGTATGAATTTAAAGCAAATTTACCAGGTGAAGGGAGGTACTGAAATGACGTTCAATGGATTTATAAACACGTGTGCAGGTTACTGGAAGTGCATGCAGTATGGGTTTCTGGTAATTGACAAAACTGCAGAATTAATGATGGCCAGTATAGAAGAAACCTTCAGGAGGTTCTTGTTATTAAAAAATAGTACCAGTATGCGGTATCCGATGGATATGTTTGGACATACATCGAACACTCAGGCCAGTAGAAGGTTATGCGTAGGCAGAATATTCGTCTGTACGTGGAGGCGAAAACTGAAGCTATCAACAATATTCTGAATCATCGTACTATGGAAACACAGGCATTGGGCAACATTACGTGAACTATGATAGTAAAGGTTCACCAAATAGAAGAAACACTGGAAACTATCAACGAAAGTCTTATTCACCACACTACAGAGATTCAGACGTTGGGTAGTGCAATGAAAGCTGTAACTGGGATGGTTGATAAAATAGAAGACACATTGGAAGATATAAAACAGAGTCCTCCGATAAATATTAGGGAGAAAAATGATCATGAAGCTATTATTTTAACCCTTCTGTAGTTAATACACTATGTGATCAAAAGTATCCAGACCCCCCCCCTAAAGCATACTTTTTTCATTTTAGGTGCACTGTGCAGCCACCTACTACCAGGTACCCCATATCGGCGACCTCAGTAGTCATTAGACATCGTGAGAGAGCAGAATGGGGCGCTCGGTGGAACTCACGGACTTCGAACGTTGTCAGGTGATTGGGTGTCACCTGTGTCATACTTCTGTACGCGAGATTTCCACACTCCTAAACATCCCTAGGTCCACTGTTTCCGATGTGACAGTGAAGCGGAAACGCGAAGGGACACGCACAGCACAAAATCGTACAGGCTGGCCTCGTCTGTTCAAATGGTTCAAATGGCTCTGAGTACTATGGGACTTAACTCTTGAGGTCATCAGTCCCCTAGCACTTAGAACTACTTAAACCTAACTAACCTCAGGACATCACACACATCCATGCCCGAGGCAGGATTCCAAATTGCGACCGTAGCGGTCGCGCGGTTCCAGACTGTAGCGCCTAGAACCGCTCGGCCACTCCGGCCGGCTGACTTCGTCTGTTGACTGACAGAGACCGGCGACAGTTGAATCTGTTCAAACTGCATCAAGATCCACAACAAGTACTATGACAGTTAGGCGGGAGGTGAGAAGTTTTGGATGTCGTGGCCGAGCAGCTGCTCATACGCCACACATCACGTTGGTAAATGCCAAATGACATCTAGCTTGGTGTAAGGAACGTAAACATTGGACGGCTGAACAGTGGAAAAACGTTGTATGGAGTGACGAATCACGGTACACATTGTGACGATCCGATGGCAGGGTGTGGGTATAGTGAATACCCGGTGAACGTCATCTGCCAGCATGTGTAGTGCCAACAGTAAGATTCGGAAGCAGCGGTGTTACGGTATGGGGTGGTTTTTCGTGGAGGGGGCTTGCACCCCTTGTTGTTTTGCGTTGCACTATCACCGCACAGGCCGACATTGATGTTTTAAGTACCTTCTTGCTTCTCACTGTTGAAGAACTATTCTGGGATGTCAATTGCATCTCTCAACACGATCGATCACCTGTTCATAATACACGGCCTGTGGCGTAGTGGTTACACGACAATAACTTCCCTGTTTTGGGCGCTAATGACCATAGAAGTTTTGCGCCCTAAAACCACAAAAAAAAAAAAAAAAAAAAAAAAAACTTCCCTGTAATAGACTGGCCTGCACAGAGACCTGACCTGAATCCTATAGAACACGTTTGGGATTTTTTGGAATGCCGACTTCGTGCCAGACGTCACCGACCGAAATCGGTACCTCTCCTCAGTGCAGCACTCAGTGAAGAATGGGCTACCATTCCCCAAGAAACCTTCCAGCACCTAATTAAACCATGCCTGCAAGAGTGGAAGCTGTCATCAAGGCTAAGTGTGGGCCAACACCATGTTGAATTCCAGCATTACCGATGGAGGGCGCCACGAACTTGTGAGTCATTTTCAGCCAGGTGTCCGGATACTTTTGATCACATAGTATATGATGATTTACAGCGACTAAGAGAACTACAACTCTTCTCCGCTGGCAACCATGTGTTCTACAATTGTCATCGGCACCAAAACTTTAAATCATCTCTCTGTGATAAGCTGTGTCTCATCTTTATCCAGACAAATTCATAAAAACGAATGCCATACAGATCACCGAATCAATCGTGATTAAGATGCAATGTCGTACACTCTGACTATGAGAGGACATATGTCAGTATTAAATGCGGATTACTTTCCAGTGATAGATGTAAGCAGTTATGAAAGGAGTATCGCATTGGCTGGAATGGAAACACACAACAGCATTCCTAATATCACCAACGTCATTTAGGAGGTAGTATAGTTGCGGTAATACCACCAGGCACTTACCACCTAAGCTGACGATCTAAGTACACTTATAAATTAGTCTGTAGAGGGGCTTGTGCTACGAATAAATTTAACCGGAAACAAAAACAAATAAATAGACAATAGACTTTAGCCAGCAAGATTCAGTAGGAGAACCATTAGGTTTCAGTCGCCTTTTCGAGAAGAATCTTAATAAAATTTACTTGTCGCAACAAACAGTGGATATATTATCATTCAGAACAGTTTGTATCGCGTATAATATAGCAACGGATTTGTATCTCAATAGTACACTGATATACATGATTTATGTATTTTGTCCTACAGTGGATCCAGGATGTGAAATCACCGAAGTGTCGTGTAGTCTCTCATATCTGCCAGTACCCGCTCAGACATTAGACCTTCTCTAGTTGTATATTGTGGACTACGATGGGAATCTAGATGATTTTCGAAGTGAGGAAATTGTGACAAATCTCCATTAGAAGCAAACCTCATCAAGGGTGTGACATATAAAAGCGCACCACGCAGCCATCAATACAGCTTTTCACAATATAAACACAACATTATAAGGCCGATAATTACTGGTTCCTTAAATCGATAGGACTGTAACCTCGCAATGACATCAGCATTTGATCCAACGTTACCCGTTCAGTGTGATTCGAACGAGGAACTCGACAGGCGTAAGTTGTCCAAACCGTTTACTTCAGCTGTATATAATAATACCGACGAGATACCGGTTCTCATTCAGCACCAGAATACAATATCACCTCCAAGCAATAATTTCCTGTACCTGTAAGGAAGACTTTTGAAGAAGGATTGAACACTACGACATCATTACAGCTTACATGAAATGCGTTCGCCAACTTTTTCTCAGGAGATACGTTACGAACGCAGTGGAATCGAAACCGTATGCTCTACGGATGTTGGTTTCACCTCACCCCTTAAATACATGTTTCCACATCAAAGATTAACTTGAACGGTTTACTGAATAAACAATCGCTTTAGGACTAATGATACCGTATGCGAAAGTGTTCCATTTTGTGTACATGTACGATTCAAGTCTCGCTCGTTTCAGATCATGTGGAGGGGATAAACCTGTGAGATGGTCGCTCAGTGAGCTCGAGAAACTCGCGTGGGAAGTTGATCGTTATTATAGCAACAACATTCCAATGAAAAACTTGCAGAAGAATAAGGAATTGTACAAGGGAGCCGTTGACTGCCATGTTTGTGGGCTGCCATTGGATAAAGATGCAGAAACTCCTTGTCGTGACCACAGTCATCCAACAGGGACGTTCTGTGGTGTAGCTCATAATGCCTGCAACTTTTAATTACCAATTACCATGACACATACCCGTTTTCTTCCGTAATTTGAGTGGGTGTGATGCTCACATTCTTGTTGGGCACTTAGATGATTTCAGCTCGAGAGATGATAAAGTTAGTGTCATATTTGACACCAGTGATTGGTACCTTTCATTCTCCAAGTGGGTCACATCGAAAATTGAGGTCTACTTCCTGGATTGTCTTCGTTTCATGCCTGTGCCCCTTCAGAAACTGTATAAAAATCACTGGCTATGCTGTGCGCAGTCTGTGGCTGGTTGGCATTGTTAGAATATTCGCTGTTGCAGTGTTGCGCGTAGCTTTGCGCAGTTGGAGGTGAGCCGCCAGCAGTGGTGGATGTGGGAAGAGAGACGGCAGACGCGTGTCCGTCAGAAAAACGAAATTTGTAAGACTGGTTGTCATGAACTGATATATATATATATATATATATAATGACTTTTGAACACTATTAAGGTAAATACATTGTTTGTTCTCTATCAAAATCTTTCATTTGCTAACTATGCCTATCTGTAGTTAGTGCCTTCAGTAGTTAGAATCTTTTATTCAGCTGGCAGTATTGGCGCATGCTGTATTGCAGTAGTTTGAGTAACGAAGATTTTTGTGAGTTAAGTGATTGATGAAAGGTATAGGTTATAGTTAGTCACGGCCATTGTTTTGTAGGGATTATTGAAAGTCAGATTGCGTTGCGCTAAAAATATTGTGTGTCAGTTTAGTGATGATCAGAATAAGTAAAGAGAGAAATGTCTGAGTACGTTGAGTTTTGCTCAGCTGTTTGAAAATCAAATAACTTAAGGGGTTTACCAGCACTGTCATTTATAATTTTCTAAGGGGAGGTTTCATTAGTCACTCTGGAGATGGCAAAGGTTTCCATGTGGTCTACGATGCCTGTCAATGATGATACGTGTGTGCTGGAACTCTCCAAACTCCGCTTTCGTTACAAGTTCGTTAATCCAAATTTATTTTATGCAGATGTAGACATTTTTATCTACTGAGTGCATGGCTACAATCCAGATAAAGTACTTACGTACCGGCCCGAGGGATTCGACACATATGGATATGCGACCAATAATCCTTATAGTGTAATTGCACAAAACAATAAAGTTATCGGCCTGATGAAGGACAAGGCAAATGGTTCGCGGATTGTGGAGCTTTTGGGGCTGCGACCTATGACATACGCATATTGTACAGATACAAGCGCCACCCAGAGGCGGGATAAGGGTGTGCAGCATCTATATGTCTATCGATCGAGGACTGCAAGGTGTGTCTGTTCGATGGTGTATGAGGTGCGCCATCTAATCAACCGCATATAGTGCGCCAAGTAGTCTTTCGATCGTGAGAACATGTGGCACAATCCACATCGCAACTGAAAGTCGCATTGTCACGTCATGATGACAAGCAATTCATCTGACAATGATGGGACTAGAACCCTACCACTCTCACACTATTCAACTGAATGTGATTGAATGCCTGTGTGCGCGCGCGCGCGCGTTTGTGTGTGTGTGCGTGTGTGTGTGTGGGGACGAAGTATTTATTTAATTGTTTGTAAATAGAGACGGACGTATTTGTATGAGTGCATACAGAATAGTAGACGTATGAATCATTTGTCGTAGGTATTTTTATGTGCATATGTGTAAATACTTTTCTTATCAACACACTTCGTGTGTGTGTGTGTGTGTGTGTGTGTGTGTGTACCTTATTTTTTGTATATATCCTGGTATACGTATTGTAGAAACAAAATTCACCCTAGAAAATTTTTTAAACAATTTGAAATAAAAATGTTGCTTATAATATATTGCAAATATGGACAATAATTAAAAAACTGGGAATTGGTTATGATTTTTGTTCTTCCAAAAAAACTTTGTAAATATGGCTAACAATAAAACTGTGAGTTCTGTATCTTCTTTTTTCTTTTTCAAAATACCGCTGTTCATCTTCATTTATGAAGTGCCTCCTCTAAACCCATAAGATTTTATATGTATTGATGATAACACACACACACACACAGACACACACACACACACACACACACACACACACACACACACACAGTACTGCCCAATCAGTTCATGTCTATATGCCTCGAATTCGGATTGCAGTGTATTTAGTCTTATCGGGCCAGCTACATACGTTGGTGTCCCGTCAGTGTATTCAGCAGACACAGAGTTCGCACGTGGGGCTTCAGCTTTTATAGACGACGGCACATGTTGAATACGCATATTAGCCTAATACACAAATCTGACTAGTCGAACTTCATTTTGTTGGTGCGCAAATCCGTAATAAAGTCACGGAATGCCAATCTAACACACTGCCGCCGGCGGCATAATTTGCCAGACGCAGTCATTAATGCACAATACAGTTCTAGTATATTCACTACACTTGAATGTTTGACGTTTATGGCCACACTAGAAGCTCTTAACTCGAGCATTCCATCTCCATACATGCCCAGAACTGCTGCTTCATGTTTTAACATTCCAACGTTAATTGGCGTAAGCAGTGGGCTATACTCGATAGTCATATTTCTTTCAGTGTGTCCTATCATACCACACAAGCAGTCTAATTGCAGCCACGTGTAGCGCACTGCAGGACCACTTCGTTGCAAATTCTGTTCGTAGTTCCTGTCTGGTACTAGCCCCACATTCACACGCTTTGAACCAGTTGCCGCCAAATTGTACGTATTAGCGAAAAGCAGTGGCAACACCATTCTGCTAATATTAGCAGCACTCGACTGCAGTTTCGATGTTACTTCTGGCTGGTGCCGATCGAACGCCAGCAGCCGCGGAAGCTCAAATGCATACGACTGCTGTGGCGTCAACAGTTCGAGGAGCCCGGCATCCAGTGCTACTGCTGCTGCCTTTTGTGGCTACGTGAAATTGTGTAGGCCTGCAACAATAATACACTGCGGTGATAAGTCGTGGGATACATCCTACGTGTCGAGCCTCTTTTTTCCCAGTATATTGTAGCAACTCGACATGGCATGGACTCAACAGATCGTTGGAAGTCCCCTCCAGAAATATTGAGCCATGCTGCCTGTATAGCCGTCCATAATTGCGGAAGCGTTGCCAGTGCAGGATTTTGTGCAGCCGGCCGCGGTGGTCTAGCGGTTCTAGGAGCGCAGCCCGGAACCGCGCGACTGCTACGGTCGCAGGTTCGAATCCTGCCTCGGGCATGGATGTGTGTGATGTCCTTAGGTTAGTTAGGTTTAACTAGTTCTAACAAGGGAACCTCCCCATCGCACCCCCCTCAGATTTAGTTATAAGTTGGCACAGTGGATAGGCCTTGAAAAACTGAACACAGATCAATTGAGGAAACAGGAAGAAGTTATGTGGAACCATGAAAAAAATAAGCAAAACATACTAACTGAGTAGTACATGCGCAAGATAGGCAACATCAAGGATAATGTGAGCTCAGGAGCGCCGTGGTCCTGTGGTTAGCGTGAGCAGCTACGGAACGAGAGGTCCTTGGTTCAAGTCTTCCCTCGAGTGAAAAGTTTACTTTCTTCATTTTCGCAAAGTTATGATCTGTCCGTTCGTTCATTGACGTCTCTGTTCACTGTAGTAAGTTTAGTGTCTTTGTTTTGCTGGATTCATATTGCCCACGGAATGCATCTCACGTATTTAATGCACTCTCGTCCAAAGTAGCGAACAGCCAGGGAGCCTCGTTAGCAGGAATACACTCTCTTCCGTGCGCTTTAGTCGGCTGACGTCGTGTGTTTCGATGTTTGTTTAGGTGTAGCGTCCTCATACTACGGCGCAATCACCTCGCATCGGCGGACAGATAATAACTGTCTGAAAATAAAAAATCAAACTTTTCACTCGAGGGAAGACTTGAACCGAGAACCTCTCGATCCGCAGCTGCTCACGCTAACCACGGGGCCACGTCGTTCCTGAGCTCACGCTAACCTTGATGTTGCTTATCTTGCGCATGGACTATTTATTTTGTATATTTTACTTATTTGTTTCATAGTTCCACACAACATCTTCCTGTTTTCTCGATTCATCTCTGTTCAGTTTTTCAAGGCCTATCCACTGTGCCAACTTATAACTAAATCTGAGGGGGCTGCGATGGGGAGGTTCCCTTGTAAGTTCCAGGGGACTGATGACCACAGATGTTAAGTCCCATAGTGCTCAGAGCCATTTGAACTATTTTTTGATTTTGTGCACGAACTCACCTCTCGATTACTGAATTCATGTTGTAAAGCAGTGACGTACTGGGTCAAGCTCAATCAATTGGTTCTAAAAGTGGTAGCGTTACCAACATGTTTTCCAATGATGACATGGGTTCCATTTCGAAATGTCATCTATTCACTCCCCGACTCAACTTCTGGAGCCGGCCGAAGTGGCCGTGCGGTTAAAGGCGCTGCAGTCTGGAACCGCAAGACCGCTACGGTCGCAGGTTCGAATCCTGCGCCGGCCGAAGTGGCCGTGCGGTTAAAGGCGCTGCAGTCTGAAACCGCAAGACCACTACGGTCGCAGGTTCGAATCCTGCCTCGGGCATGGATGTTTGTGATGTCCTTAGGTTAAGTAGGTTTAACTAGTTCTAAGTTCTAGGGGACTAATGACCTCAGCAGTTGAGTCCCATAGTGCTCAGAGCCATTTGAACCATTTTTTTCGAATCCTGCCTCGGGCATGGATGTTTGTGATGTCCTTAGGTTAGTTAGGTTTAATTAGTTCTAAGTTCTAGGGGACTATTGACCTCAGCAGTTGAGTCCCATAGTGCTCAGAGCCATTTGAACCATTTTTCAACTTCTGGAAGTTTGTAATAGGAATTTCCGAACACCCCGTATACCTGCATTTTGGAATTGCCTCTTCACAGTGACTTACTTCGCCGGTCGTCTTTGCAAAACTAACTGCGAGTGGTCACTATGACAAGGCAAGTGCAAGTAAAGGACGATTTAGTCGACAGAGCGGCAAATTGCTATTTTCCTTCCTTTCATACTTCTGTGTGTCTTGTGAACTAGGCTGTTGTATTCACCAAATATACTTGGCGTCAGACGAATAAATGTGGTAGGAGGAGAACCCCTTACCATGGAAAGTGGTTGCTGTTATGAGGTGGCTTGCTTGAATACAGCTATACAGCATCTTCCTATGGTTAATTTGGGTTAGGCAACAATTATGACAAAATGACAGCAAGACAGATTCATAATGATTTGTTAATAGAAATTTTTCAGAGACTTATCGTTACACATAATTTTCACATTACAGCTAGGTCATTGTAATATGGAAATGAGATGAGACTTTGGCGTCATTGGCTGGGAGGCCCCTTGCGGGGCAGGTCTGGCCGCCTTGGTGCAGGTCTTATTACATTCGGCGCCACATTGGGCCACCTGCGAGCCGGCTGGGGATGAAATGATGATGAAGACAACACAACACCCAAACCATTTTTTTCGAATCCTGCCTCGGGCATGGATGTTTGTGATGTCCTTAGGTTAGTTAGGTTTAATTAGTTCTAAGTTCTAGGGGACTATTGACCTCAGCAGTTGAGTCCCATAGTGCTCAGAGCCATTTGAACCATTTTTCAACTTCTGGAAGTTTGTAATAGGAATTTCCGAACACCCCGTATACCTGCATTTTGGAATTGCCTCTTCACAGTGACTTACTTCGCCGGTCGTCTTTGCAAAACTAACTGCGAGTGGTCACTATGACAAGGCAAGTGCAAGTAAAGGACGATTTAGTCGACAGAGCGGCAAATTGCTATTTTCCTTCCTTTCATACTTCTGTGTGTCTTGTGAACTAGGCTGTTGTATTCACCAAATATACTTGGCGTCAGACGAATAAATGTGGTAGGAGGAGAACCCCTTACCATGGAAAGTGGTTGCTGTTATGAGGTGGCTTGCTTGAATACAGCTATACAGCATCTTCCTATGGTTAATTTGGGTTAGGCAACAATTATGACAAAATGACAGCAAGACAGATTCATAATGATTTGTTAATAGAAATTTTTCAGAGACTTATCGTTACACATAATTTTCACATTACAGCTAGGTCATTGTAATATGGAAATGAGATGAGACTTTGGCGTCATTGGCTGGGAGGCCCCTTGCGGGGCAGGTCTGGCCGCCTTGGTGCAGGTCTTATTACATTCGGCGCCACATTGGGCCACCTGCGAGCCGGCTGGGGATGAAATGATGATGAAGACAACACAACACCCAGTCCCTGAGCGAAAAAAATCTCCGACCCAGCCGAGAATCGAACCCGGGCCCCTAGGACGGCAATCCGTCACGCTGATGACTCAGCTATATTTTTTTTCTTTCATTTTGTTGTATATAGTTCGTTGCGTTTGGTCTGTGTGGACGTCACAAGACAGCCGTTGAAGTTGATCGTTGATTCCATGACTCAGTTTTCTTTATTACAGAGAAGCTATTGGGGTAATATGAAGATGATGCTTAAAGATAACTCACTGTTCGTATGCACTGATCTGTCTTTAACTTCAGTCTAGACCTGAATCCAGTGAACGATAACTATGATCACTTGTACAAAGTCCACTAGGGCTCTTCTTAGAGGCGCCTATGGTTGACTCGTGGTGCTATCTTGGGACAATTTTAATATCGTCGCTGATAGTGTCTGAATGGAGCCGTGGGTCTGCTTATATCCGCGTTTGGCGACTGTATGTCCTCTTGGGAACTATTTTAGTGGCATATGACGAAGGCATAAAATAAGCCTTGCCCTGGTGCGCCTTCGAAAGTGGGTAACCGTAAGTATGGTACGCCTGAGTTGTAGGTAGTTTGCCGCTCTTCCGTGTATAGCTGTGTTCCATATCTTCCGGAGGTCGCAGCATTCGCCAAAGAGCACTGGAAAAAAACAAAAGATCAAATTACCTGACAGAGGCAAGGTTACAGGATCCGATAACAGCAACATCACATTCTACACTGAAAATGTGGAAGAACTCGCCCCTTCTGTAGCATCAGTCATAGCAGATAGTGTGCGAAACTGAAGGACTAATTTTCGCAATGACGTGTCACTACTAAGTATCACAGCTCTGTGAAACTTGGGCCATACATAGAAGGAATGGCTACAGTATAGTACAGATTGTAACTGAATGAAATAAGCAATAAGACAAACAGAAAATACATTTTAATTCAGATAAATTAATTACACAGAAATCACCGCGATTCATGATGGACCCCTGTACATTATAAAAGGCAGGACATGGTTCTCAACAGGGTGTATGATCATGATGGATGGTCGTATCTGCTCTGCAACGTGCTGGCCGTAAGGCTGATGAGGAGTTCTTATAGTAGAGCGTTCCATTCGTCCATCCGCATGGTTGCCAACCTTTAGATGTCTTTGGAACATGTGGACGTGCTGCAGTACATCTCCCCAACGCAACCCACACACGTGCTCCAAGGATTGCAAGGCAGGAAAACGTGCAGGACAGTCCATTCGCCAAATATGCTTTCGTTACAATAGCTCCTCCATCTGCGCTGTTCGATGCGTTCGTTTATTGTTATCTGCAAATAAAAGTCAGGGCCTAATGCAGCCATGAGAAGATGCACATTGGGAAGGAGTACAGTATCACAATAACCTTGACCACTGAATGTACCGTGTTCAAGATTTGGAGATCAGTACGCCAACAGCACTTGGACCACCAAAACGATCATGTTCGACAGTTTTTCTGGTTCCATGAGGTGGTAACACCTCTCGCCATACGACGGTAATTCCAGAATCACTACTCGGACTGCAGCTGTTCTCTTCAGAGCATATCACGCATTCCCACTTTTCGTTAGTCGCCCTTGCGCTTTTGGAATCAACGTGAATGGTGCTGCTGATGTGCGGGTGTCAATGGAACACAACGTACGGTACTGGACTCCGGGCAAAAAGACCCCTCCCCCACCTCCCACCCATACAGTCGCAGGTGCCCTGGCAGGGACTCGAACACGCAACTGTGGCCAGTGGCTCCATGGCGTCCCTCGTCTCGCATAGCTCCTGCGTCCTGGTAGTACTGCTGGACTCCAAATGACTCTGCTAAAAAATCAACTTTTTTGTACGCTGATGGTGTGGTCGCGGTGCGACGTGTGCCTTCGTCAATGGCACCGACTTTTCGGCATCGGCCTCCGCAAAACGGCTCAGTATTTACAACCGACCTGACCCCTATGTATCGGGACACGTAATACATCCGAAGACACAGGCTTCTCAATTGTGTCATCTGCTCTGGTACTCTCAGCGCCCTTCAGAGCCTCTGTGTGGTGTACACAGTCCATCCCTTAGTGCAACTGGTCCAAGAAAAGTTCCCTTTACTCACTCTTGAGGGAGCTATTGTGGAGTTTATGTGGGTCCTTGGTCACGTCGGTCTGACGGGAAACGAGGCTGCAGTCCTCCTACCTCGGCGCGCTATTTCTTCCATTCCTTCCGATTATCTCTGTGTTGCCGTCTGTGAGCACGTGGTGTCACTTCGGCATCAGCACTGGTCTTCGCTTCATGGGAACAAGCTCCTGAGAATTAAACCTCTCCCAGCGGCTTGTCCGACCTCCTCTCGGCCCTCTCGCCACTAGGAGATCGTTTTAGCTATGTTGCGTATTGGGCACTGTCATTTTATCCATCGCCAGTTGTTAAGTGGTGATCCCTCACTACTGTGTACGCATTGTTATCAATCTTTAACGGTTTGTCATTTCCTGATCGAATGCCCGCTTTAACGACTTACGTTCCAACGTATGTTTGCCGTCTCAATTACCGGTGTTTTTAGTGAACAACGCGTGGGCTGTCGACCGCGTTCTGCTTTTTACCAGTCATAGCAATATAACAATTTAATCTTTAGTTCGGGGCCTACGTTGTCTCAAGGGCGTATTTCGTGGCCCTTTCTCCAAAAGGAAGTCCTTGTTCTTACCTGTCTTTCCTTTCATCGACTGGACTTAATATGTAACTGCTTTTAACTCCATTTTCATATTAGTGTTCTAAGGTCCTGACATGGGCGGCTATGACCTTAGTTGTCTTTGCGTCCTAAAACAAAACAAAAACAAACATTCCCGGCCGCTGTGGCCGAGTGGTTCTACGCGCTACAGTCCGGAGCCACGCTGCTGCTGCTGTCGCAGGTTTGAATCCTGCCTCGGGCACGGATGTGTGTGATGTCCTTAGGTTAGTTAGGTTTAAGTAGTTCTAAGTTCTAGGGGACTGATTTCCTCAGATGTTAAGTCCCATAGCGCTCAGAGCCATTTGAGCCAAAAACAAACAATTATTTATACCATATAGCAGCACACTTGTCGTGCCAGTGCACCATTCCTCTTAAATAACCTGGCAACACCACCGAAACCCTGACAGTAGAGGCATCGCCTTGTGTGCGTCATTAATTCTTGTTGTGTTGGCAAGTCACGCTGAGTGGGACCAGTCTGTTAACAGTTACACATGCTTGCTGTCTTAAACGAAATGTTGACACATGGCGCTCATCGGCGGCTAATGGAACCACTGTGCCTCTTTGCAAATTTTACTCTTAACCTGAAAGGGCGCTTCAGAGCGTGCGAAGAACAAATTATCAGGATCAGCTATTTTGCTGTACTGCAGAGTTCAATTCGCATGCGCCACGGGTACCGTGAACACGAAGCAATGTGGCCTCTAGCTGCGCAGATGGCGTCTTAGCGGAGGGGACGACGGTACACGGGGCTCGGAGGGGGGGGGGGGGGGGCTTTTGTCATGAATGGCCACTGCTTAGTAGGGGAGGTATAGTTCAACAGTTCAAGCCTATGCACAAACTTGTATCTCGTACAACTTGTAAGCTACAAGTGGTGGGTCAGCGAACGATCGTATTAGCAGGTTATTTCAGTACGATCCTCACTCGACAAATATATATCTTCAAAGTCAATAGTTTCTCATTTAAGAAAAGGCTATAACCGCAAAAACAAAGGAACGACCAAACCAAAACGAGATTCACCACGAGCTGTGAGAAGGAAATCTCTTAAAACAAAAAAAGGAGTAAGAAAGGTACTTCGCGGACAACGTCGCTTCATCAGGTGCTCCGTTTATCGTATTTCCAGCATTTCTTTGGCCACGGTATCTCAACAGGACGAAATTGTGGCCAATAGCTCGATATTACCACAATCCATCATTTGGCAATGAAAATACAATTTTCAACCATCGCAAGATTGTTCGGCGTTAGAAGGCGGGTGCTTGATGTTTGAAATCCTCAGAAAACGGGGTAAATTTGTATAAAATGGCTCTGAGCACTGTGGGACTGAACATCTGTGGTCATCAGTCCCCTAGAACTTAGAACTACTTAAACCTAACTAACCTAAGGACATCACACACATCCATGCCCGAGGCAGGATTCGAACCTGCGACCGTAGCAGTCGCGCGGTTCCGGACTGAGCGCCTAGAACCGCTAGACCACCGCGGCCGGCAAAATTTGTATAGGGAAGTGTGCCTACTTTAATATATGTACAAGAACGAAGAAAGGAACATAACAATGGATGATGCAGAGACAAGTGATTCGAATGAAATGGGTGTAAGCCAGGCATGTTGATGATGATGAGTCCCATACTCCTTTACAGAGCGTAGGGGAGCGACGCGGGAGACCCGCGCCGCCTTACTAGGCAAGGTCCTAGTGGAGGTGGTTTGCCATTGCCTTCCTCCTACCGTAATGGGGATGAATGATGATGATGACACAACAACACCCAGTCTTCTCGAGGCGGGAAAAATCCCTAACCCCGCCGGGAATCGAACCTGGGACCCAGTGCTCGGGAAGCGAGAGCGCTACCTCGAGACCACGAGCTGCGGACCCAGGCATGTTATGATAGCTTAATTAGTCCGGCCTGTTTATCTGATAGCAAAGTGAGAGACCAGGAAGTCGCGTGACTGAATCCTGTTCGGACCACGGAAAACTTTAGCGTGTCTTTAATCTAATCTTCACTTATCAACGGCGTGAGGAACCTCCAAAAACAGTACATGGTTCGGGTTCCACGTTAAACTGTAGAACACCTCTCCTCGGTGGGATAACTGGGATAGGTTAGGGGCATCAGTATCGCTGAAGTTGTGTCCAATTGTAAGAGTACAACTATTTTTATTACAGGATCACTATCGTCGGCATTTGGAATGCTAAGTTAGTAGCAAAACTCACATCCGTTGTTCGTATTCGCTTCTAACGGCAGCTGTGTGCCCTAGCTAATAGAACAGCACTTAAAGTCATTATTACGAATATGTGCTATTACCGACTGGGAAAGTGTTCAATAATAAAAGCTCAAGTTTCGCTACATTTTTGCAATTTATTATTGAGTGTCAGTCATTACAATACTCCTAGCTTTTGTGCGCACATTGTTGAATTCACAATTCTACCTCTCATACACATAAAAGCATTACCATAATTAATTATTCTAGTTGGATGAGATGATCAGTGTAAGATCCATTCTACGTAAACTTTCCGTCTCTACTTTGTTAACTGTTTTACATCCACCTTAATGTTCGTAAAGCGATCAAGTGCCTCCTGTCCATTCTTCGGCCCCAGACATGATAGACTCCACATCGCTAATTCAAATAACGCCTACCGCCACACTACTAGTGCTGTAGTTCACGAAGACCAACGCTGGAAGAAAGGAAACATTGCCCCCGGCTAAGGTGAGCGGTTTACAAACAGGCTGCAGTCTTCCTCTTCCACTGTTCAACCTGCATATCGTAGAGGCAACGAAGAAGGTACAAGGAAGGGTCAGAGCTTATATTAAAACTCACGGTGAAAGGATACTAGCGATCAGATTCGCTAAGGAGATTGCTATCCTCTGCGACAGTGTTGAAGATATCACAGGATCTGATTAATAGATTACCACTCCATCGAGCAAAAATATAGTAAATTGAGTAAAAAAATATAAGTAAAGGAAAGGAAGGTGAAGGTGTTGAGTAGCGGTTGAAATGAGATTAGCGACAAATTTAACACTAAGTTTGTGAATAAGTAGTAGAAGAAGCGAAGCAGTTCATTTACCTCGGAAGCACAATACAGCATGACGGACGAAGGAAGAATGATATAAACGAGCACTTTGCGCAACAAGAAGTCTGCTCTCGTCTGTTCAAAATTACTTTATTATTGACATTTCGTCAGGAACACGTGAGGACAAGGAGAGCGGTGTTGCTACATTACGCACAGAATACACACACGGTCTTACGTTTCATTCAGCTAACTGTCATCAGTGTCTTCTGGAAGAGCTGTACTTCGTTTCCTTTTATGTTTTATCTGCGGAAGCAAATTTTTACAACGATATACGAAAAGTTTACTAAAACGCTTTTCCTGACCTTGTCACAGGATTTTCGAGATGTGGGAAACTTTTTTTGCTATTATATTGAAGTGAATACATTATCAAACGAAATCTTAAGATGTGATCATATTTCCATCTGCTGCAAGGTGGAGCTCTGTCGGAGTACTACAACATGAGATGATTTGAGTTAAATTATACGAATGAAGATGCGCTCGCAAGTAAAAAATTCAGCGGTTGCCTGTTTGGTTTTACTGGAAGAAACAGAGAGCTAGGTTTATTAATTAAACTGTTACAGCGTTTTCTGATCAAATTTTCTACTTATTTCTAATATCATAACTACCTTGTGAGCCTCAGCATACAACTTCCTCCGTATCTTTCAATCTGAAAGTAATTTTGAACAGATTATACTACCAAAAAGAATACTAAAACATATTAATTAATATCTGGAAGTGTATGTCTGCAGCACGGCATTGTACGGAAGTGAAGCATGGACGGTGGCAAAACCTGAGAGGAACGAAATCGAAGCGTTTCAGACGTGGCGTTAGAACAGGAAGCTGAAAACTGAGTGAGCAGATACGGTAAGAACTGAGGGGATCCTCCAGAAAATCGGCGAGGAAAGGGATATGTGTAAAACCACTAGAAGAAGTGTTAAGGTAACAGCTCATATATTGAGATCCATGTAGCAGAAGGAGATGTATGGCCAAAAACTGTAGAGACGCTGTGGTTGGACAACATGAAACAAACAGTTGAGCAAGCTGACTGTAGGTATTTCTGTGAGATGAACAGCTTGACGAAGAAGAGAAACAAACACTCGCTCTCCTCATCCCATGTTATAAACACGCGCAGAGCGTGTCCTGAAGTATCTACAGGGAGTGTCAGACTTGCATATCCCAGTAGATGGTTCTGCGAAGAACACTCGAAGCTTCCGCTAGATATAGAGTTGCTAAGTTTTCTAATCGAAAGTAAGGAAGCTTCTGAAAATTGCTAACACGTCATACGGTGTAGGGTATAACACTACACTGTTGACGTTTTCTGTAGTATTACCAATTTTAGCTTTGATGAGTCCAATGGAACTTTTATTCTGAAGCAATTAAAATATATAAAAGACTTGAATGCTCAAACATGGTTACAAACATTTACAGCTTAATTTACATTCAGAAAGAAAACTGACCATCTTTCGCAATTTGAAAAATTCTTTAGAGTGTAATTGAAATTTGTTACATTTTGCAGTCAGCATTAATGAATTTAACAGAACCTCTGTTTGTCACATCAGTCTACTTATTATTCATCACTCAGATAACTCTTTCTGTGTCTGTATTACAACCAGAGATACTCAAAACATAACAGAGAACTCTTTTTTTTTTTCAAATTTTGTGTACTAAATCCTCGCTTGTTCATTACAGTGTAAAAGTTTGTTTTGAATATCCGCAAGGGAATCAAAATACCCAACAATCTTAGGGAACATATTTCGAATTTTGAAATTCGGAGCATCTGTGGCAACTGAAAACATTTATGACTTACTTGGGTCTTTAAGAACGTTTACACCACCACCACCAACATTTTTTGGAGGTACAACATTTCTCACTTTTGTTTCTGCTTGTGCAGGACATTTTTCCTATCACATCATAGTTACCTGACAATTACCTTAGCAGTTGATTATCACAATCCACACTATTCTAACTGAAAGTGTGCTTCACTGTATGCAATGTTACACCTACTTCGGCACCTAAAAAATTGTCACTAGTTGTTGTTGCTAAGCTTGTCTGTCAGTTGAAGAAGGAGGAGATTATGGACTTTTGTCTCACCTCCCGCTCTTTTCTTTTATAACCAAACAAATTACAAATGTATAATTGCTACATTGTTTCAAAATCTGGTATCATGTTTTATTTCAGTTTAATATGGAAGCAGCCTGGACGAAATGAGCCAACGAAACATAACTTCATACAACGCTCTGCCAAATAAATTAATAATTACCTCCGTGTCGTAGACAGTCATTTTTCGCCCCATGTGCGCTGGTGTATTCATTCCCTCACAAGGTTGTGGTTTGGTTGTGGGCTTGAAGGGACCAGACTACAAAGGCCATCGGTCCCCTCACACGGAACAATTGGCTTTATGTGTTTTTGTTTTCATTGGACCAACCCGAAAATAATTTCACTCTCATTTTAAGAGATAAGCACACACGCACTATCCAGTCACATGAATGTGAACCCGTGACAGAAGCCTACCAGCCGCTGTGGCCGAGTGGTTTAGGGCGCTTCAGTCCGGAACCGCGCTGCTGCTACGGTCTCAGGTTCGATTCCTGCCTCGGGCATCGATGTGTGTGATGTCCTTAGGTTAGTTAGGTATAAGTAGTTCCAAGTCTAGGGGACATATGACCTCAGACATTTAAGTACCATAGTGCTTAGAGCCATTTGAGCAGAAGCCTGAATAGGCACCTTTTGCCGCGCCAGACACTGCGAGAGACGCAGGAAGAGAGTCAGTTAAGTCCTGGAAGATACCAACAGGGATGTGGAGACAAGCCGACTCCAGTGCCATGGAGAGATGCGCTAGTTTCTCGGTTAAGAATCCATGAAGGGAACAGCCCGATTAATGTGGTCTAAAACTAGCCAATCGGTATAAAGCCGGGGAAGTTTGGTGGCCGGGAGAGTATGGTAAGCTCATCCAGGTGCTCTTCGAACGACGTACGTAGAATGCAAACTGTGTGACACGTTGCATTGTACTGTTGGTAGCTGCCATGATGCCGAGGAAAAACAAACGGCATGAGGTTATGGATATTGTCTCAAAAGATAGAGGGATACTTGTGTTGCAGTGTGTCTTCCAGAATAACGAGACCATCCAGGGAATGCCACGCAAACATTTCCCATATCATAACGCTCCCTCTTTCGTCCTGTGCCCTTCCGACGATTGCTGGAGACGCTTAACGTCGTACACGCCCGCAGCCATCTGTCCGACAGAGGGTAAAATGTTGTTGTTGTTGTTGTGGCCTTCAGTCCTGAGACTGGTTTGATGCACCTCTCCATGCTACTCTATCCTGTGCAAGCTTTTCATCTCCCAGTACCTGCTGCAACCTACATCCTTCTGAATTTGCTTAGTGTATTCATCTCTTGGTCTCCGTCTACGATTTTTACCCTCCACAATGCCTTCCAATACTAAATTGGTGATTCCGCGATGCCTCAGAACATGTCCTACCAACGGACCCCTTCTTCTAGTCAAGTTGTGCCACAAACTCCTCTTCTCTCCAATTCTATTCAATACCTCCTCATTAGTTATGTGATCTAACCATCTAATCTTCAGCACTCTTCTGTAGCACCACATTTCGAAAGCTTCTATTCTCTTCTTGTCCAAACTATTTATCGTCCATGTTTCACTTCCATACACGGCTACACTTCATACAAATACTTTCCGAAACGACTTCCTGACACTTAAATCTATACTCAATGTTAACAAATTTCTCTTCTTCAGAAACGCTTTCCTTGCCATTGCCAGTCTACATTTTATATCCTCTCTACTTCGACCATCATCAGTTTTTTTGCTGCCCAAATAGCAAAACTCCTTTACTACTTTAAGTGTCTCATTTCCTAATCTAATTCCCTCAGCATCCCCCGATTTAATTCGACTACATTCCATTATCCTCGTTTTGCTTTTGTTGATGTTCATCTTATATCCTCCTTTCTAGACACTGTCCATTCCGTTCAACTGCTCTTCCAAGTCCTTTGCTGTCTCTGACAGAATTACAATGTCATCCGCGAACCTCAAAGTTTTTATTTTTTCTCCATGGATTTTAATACCTACTCCAAATTTTTCTTTTGTTTCCTTTACTGCTTGCTCAATATACAGATTGAATAACATCGGGGATAGTCTACAACCCTATCTCACTCCCCTCCCCACCCCCCTGCTTCCCTTTCATGCCCCTCGACTCTTATAACTGCCATCTGGTTTCTGTACAAATTGTAAATAGCCTTTCGCTCCCTGTATTTTACCCCTGCCACCTTCAGAATTTGAAAGAGAGTATTCCAGTCAACATTGTCAAAAGCTTCCTCTAAGTCTACAAATGCAAGAAACGTAGGTTTGCCTTTCCTTAATCTTTCTTCTAAGATAAGTCGTAAGGTCAGTATTGCCTCACATGTTCCAATATTTCTACGGAATCGAAACTGATCTTCCCCGAGGGCCGCTTCGACCAGTTTTTCCATCCATCTGTAAAGAATTCGCGTTAGTATTTTGCAGCTGTGACTTATTAAATTGATAGTTCGGTAATTTTCACATCTGTCAATACCTGTTATGCATCTGAAAAGACCACCAGTCGCCAGTCGGTGGACGCCAATTTCATGCAAATCCCTGCCTTCATCGCCGATGAAGAGCAGTCAGCGTGGGTGCATGAACCAGGCGCCTGCTGCATAGGCCCAGGCAGAGCAACGTTCGTTGAGCGGTAGTTGAGCAGACACTGTTGGTAGCCTCTTGGGTCATCTGGTCGGTCATTTGCTCAGCAGTTGTGCATCTGATCACCCGTACACATCTCCGGAGCCTGCGATCACTGCTGTAATGACTGAACTACAGTTGCCTCGGCACCGGTTTTGGATAACTCCATTTTGCCACACTTGGTATTGTTTAACCACGGCGAGAGGCGAACAGTTTACAGATTTCACCGATTCGGAAATGCTTCCACCGACAGCCAATGATCATGTCCCTTTGGACGCTAGATAAATCGCTCTGTTTCCACATTATGACAAAGACTGCACTGTGTACCGTGTCCCCGGAGGCGCTTTATATGCCCTCCACAGTCTGTTCTGCTACGTGCCGTCTCTGAGTGGTTATTGAACATTGACATCGAATACAGGCAGTGGTCGCACTCATATGATCGGACCGTGTGTAACGAGATTTTAGATTTTATGGTACACCTCATCACTTTCGCCGCCCATAGCGTTATAGTTATAACATACGTACCGTAACCGTGCAAGAGAGAAGAGACCAACTCCCAGCGACCGAGTCGCCGCAAAAACACAAAAGCAAAAGAGACTTAGAGGCGAATCAAAGGAACATTACTGTTTCTGTACCTTCAAGTTCCGGTCTCTAGCTTAACCAACTTAATAATTTTGTTCCATGCCGCAGTTCTAGAACCTAACACTTACACGCACAAGCATTTGGCTATATGCTTGTGAAACTAATTTAACGTTGCCAGCGACGCTAATGCACTGCTTGTTAGGTTTATTACTGTTTCGGTACAAAGCTATGATGCCAGAGTACTACGGTTCGACCCATCGCTCAGAACATTTCGATAATCTTTAAAAGATCTTCAGTCACATAGTATTATATTGGAATGAAATACAGGAGAAATGTCATTTTCCCGTAACTACACTCGCTACTTAGACTGATGTTAGTAACTTCGTGGGTCAGTTTTCGACCCCAAAGAAAAAAAGCATCCGAAATCTATTTACTCCTATGTTTTTCTAAACTGCTGTTTTAATAAATCTTCTACAAAAAATCTGTGTTTATTAAAAAAGAAAATATGATCTTACTGACATTTGAAGCTTTTACATTCACATGGGCCTCGTACACAAACGGTTTGGAATTAACTTAAAAAAACAAAGAAAAATCTTCTTCGATAATGCCCAGAAACTTGTTTTGAGATGTAGTTAGCTAAATTATAAGGAAAAAATAAACAATGGCTTTCAGTAAATAATGGCAGCAGATACATGAACGAATCAACTAAGCAGTGCTCATCACAGTCAAGACATAACTTTCTGTCAATGGAGTGCATTTTGTTCACGTATTTTTGACATTTAGAACATAATTTGGTAGTTTTTGCGTCGTTAAGGCGTGGACATACGAGACATCGTGACATCTTTGACTATTTGGCTTTTGGCTGACTCGATCCCGCTTGGACTAGCACTGCAGATTCTCTGGTCCTATCATTTTCAAAATTTTTGCGAAGAACTTCGCCCATTGAAGTCTGCTAGTCCTTAGACAAATTCCTGGAATTAATTTTCCTCCCTTTCATATTTGCTTTGATCAATGCCTTGCCGATGCTCCATCTTAGTATTCTTATTTATAACATTTTTTTCCATAAAAATAGCTCACTTGTATTTCTGTTTCCTGTTTCTCTTCGCGAGCACACTCTTCTCCTGCCTCTTCTTCTTCCTCTATTTCCGTGTAAGTATCATGATCAGACATTTCTGTTTGATTTTCTCTAAACTCTGCTGGATCTAGAAACGTATCCAATGCATCAGCAGTCTTCACTAACAAACAGTAACTCCAAAAGTTGATCATCGTTGAAACTTCTTTCCATTCTATTTAAAACAGTTAAAAACAATTTGTGACGGAAAATAGGAAAAGTAACGTTTGTATCACTGTGAGGTAGATTTCGACCGCAGATAGTGCATTACCGCGGAAATAGTGGTCGCTGGTTAGCACGCGCCTGCACAATGCAAAAGCACAGCAGGTCATAAGATTACACAGAATCGGAGTGGCAACGTTGCAATTGGAACTGAATTGTAAACGAAAGAGTGACGCATGGTGTAATAAACTGCCCGACGAATGTAGTTAAGGGTTAAATATGAGCGACTGAAAAAAAGGTGAAAATACGTGAAAAACCCGGGAAATACGGGAGACCTGGCAACCCTAGCTGGATCCACGACGTCGTACTCCGTCCCGGGGTAATGAGAGGCGTTTGCATGCATTGCGCAGGCCACTCTGGCGGCGGACGCGAGGTTTTTCGATGCAAACGGCCGCCTTCCTGCCGCAGCTAACTGTCGCCAGATTGGCGAATAAAATTTTACGAGGGTCTGCCCAGAGTCGGGCCGCTTGCGCACCTGTCCGTCGCCCGTCCACCTGCTGGACGGGTTACATCGCCGCATTCCTGGCGACGGAAGCGGTCACCGGTCTGTCCCTGCCTGCTTGCAGCGCCGGCATTGGAAGTGCGCCTCCGGAACCTGCCGCGCCGCTGCAAGAAGGTGACACCAGGCTGCGACAGACGCTCACCGTGTCTCCAAACTGCCTTTAATGACCACAGCGGGTAGGGAACTGTGTACTGGCGTGGTGCTACCATGACGTCATTGGTTTCCAGTATAAAATGAAAAATTGGTTTTAAACATTTCATTCTTGGAATCTGTTTTCGAAATGGCGTGTAACACACTGACGATTGGGAAACAGCTGCTTTTTAAATTAGCTATTGTATTGTGCATAGGTAGTCACAGTGGGAGAACCAACAGTGGTTGGCGTCGACGTATAGTGCCACGTCAGTAGCAGTGAAGCAATGGATGATGCAACAAACAAGCATTGTTGCTTATACCTTCTACCAGGTGACAGATGGGAACCACATGTTTCTGAAATGTGTATGTGGTGCATAGACTACGGTACATAGAGAACCAGCACTTACGGCCTCGATATACAGCGCCAGGGCAGTGGAGGTGAAACAGTGGATGGTGCAAGGAACATGCACTATGAGTTGTTCACCCCCTTCTGCAGGATGACAGATGGAAACGAAATGTTTTTGAAATATGTATGTGATGCATAGGCCATGTGGGACAACGAACCATCATGGTCTCAATAGGCAGTTCTAGGTCAGCAGAGATGGAGCGTTGGATGGTCGAGAGCTCTGATATTAATTAATTACCCCTTTCCCAAGGTGACAAACTGAAACCAGATGTGCTACGGTCACAGGTTCGAATCCTGCCTCGGGCATGGATGTGTGTGATGTCCTTAGATTAGTTAGGTTTAAGTAGTGCTGCTTCTCCCCTGGCCTGGAAATTTATAGTAAGATCAAAGACTGCTGGTTCCTACATCACGCCTACCTACGTACAGAATAACAACTGCTTCACAATCTTCCAGTACCGTTTTGCCACTCTTTGTAAGGCGGGTAAATAACAGATACCGTCTGTTCAAACACCATCCAGCGCTCCATCTCTACTGATGTGGCACTGCATGCCTTCCTATGCAGCATATAATAGTTATTTCAAAAACATCTGGTTTAAAAAAAATGGTTAAACTGGCTCTGAGCACTATGGGACATAACATCTTAGGTCATCAGTCCCCTAGAACTTAGAACTACTTAAACCTAACTAACGTAAGGACATCACACACATCCATGCCCGAGGCAGGATTCGAACCTGCGACCGTAGCGGTCACGCGGCTCGAGACTGTAGCGCCTAGAACCGCATGGCCACTCCGGCCGGCCACGTGGTATTTCGCTTTCACTTTTTTTTTGTCTTCGCCAACTCATACTGAGACTGTCACATTCCAGCGTACTGTAGATCACGGGCTGTGCTACAAATCAGTTTGTCACTACAACGAGGTTTCATGCTTTCAAATTCGTTCGCTTTACCAACTCACAACCAAACTGTCACATTCCAACCAAACCTGGCTTCTTCTTAAGACGTGGAAACAAGCCTGAAACTGTTAAAAGCAAAATAAATTATCATAAAAAATACCAGGGTCGAACTTTTTTCAACCTTTCATCATATATAAGGCTAATTCCTAGGAAGACGTGTCGTAGGCTACAGCATGTGGTATTACTCTGCTAGACAGGAAACAAATTTTTGGTGTGTCTGTGTACTCCCTGGGAAAAGCCGCTTATTCCAGTAAGAGTCCAAGGCTCTGCAGGACTCCCTCTCCTCAGAAGTGTACCGTGCATAAGTATTCCTACCCTGATTTAAACTGCAACACAGCCGCACTGCATAGGGCTTGAGTGTAGTCTTAATACCGCCAAGCTTCCTTACAAATGGACGAAAGTACAATCCAGAGTGAAATGATAATTAAATCAAGACCCTAAGCTGCCGACAGGCGTTGATATTCATCAACGGGGACAGTTGAAAATGTGTGCCCCTACCGGGCCTCGAGCCCGGGATTTCCTGGTTTCATGACAGACGCTTACATGCCATGTAAGCAGGAGATCCCGGTTCGAGTCCCGGTCGGGGCACACATTTTCACCTGTCCCCGTTGATGAATATCAACGCCTATCGCCAGCTTAGGGTCTTGATTTAATTATCATTTCATTCTAGAGAGCTGCATGGTCACCAGTGGTATCTATTCTTTCGGACATGACCGAAGGGACAGATACCATCTTCATACAATCCAGAGTTTCTTCTTCCTGCTGAAAGCATGCAGAATGTTCTCTTACTGCATCTGGCTGTTATGTGGTGGTTTCCAGTGCGCTCCATGCCGACATATAACGAAAAGGTAAATGGTAAATGTACTTGCCGATGCAGAGAAAGCTTTTGGCAATGTAAATTGGTGGGCGCATTACATTTGAAATCCTCATAAATAAAGGTATGTGCTATATAACAGGGATGGCCAACAATTCGGCTCGCGAGCTGCGCCCTGACACGAGTGCCATCGCTCTCAGCCTGTCTGCACGTTTCCCTCAATGCGATGGCACGCTGTCCGAGCGTGAGGAGGGGGAAGACTGTAAATACGCCTGATTTAAACTGCAATACAATCGCACTGCATAGGATTTGGTGTTGTATTTCACGTTCGTCGAAAACGCTCCGGATTTAAATGGCAATACGGTCCTGCTGCATACGACTTGGTTTTGTAATTTCAAATTCCTCAACAATACAGATCACAAAAAAGGTATTAGCGGTAATATTTAATTATTTATGGCACGCTGAAGACATAGAACAATTTTTATCTGGTACAAACTGTTCTCACACGGACAGACGCAGACAGTTTCACAGATTTTCGCACTCAGGCTGTCACGTAATCGTGACTCGTTCAGTTTTGTAATCGAGAAACGTTCTTTCACACACATGTGGTGATCGAAATATTCTACCGCTTTTGCAACCTAATTATGGAGACGTGGAAACTTTACCCGTGGAAAGCAATGTGGAAATCCTGGACATTTATAATAGAAAGGGATTCGTCTTTGAAACGGGAATTACACTGCAGATCAATCAGTTACAACTGCACATGTGCAGGTGTGCGTTCAACTGAAGTGGAAAGAGGTGTGGAAAACAGATGTAAGATTGGCCAGTGTCCTCAAAAAGTTTAGAGAATTACCTTGTATTCTTACTAGTCCACGACGAAATCTTCAATCCTCGCGTTTTCTTTAAAGCCAGTGAGCTTAGGGAACTGGATTGTGTTTCTCAGAATTCGTCCCTTCTACGACTTCAGCCTGTAAATTCGCTGACTTGATCCTGAAAAATGTGTTTGTAATTTTTTTTATGTTTTTATAGAATTTTGGCTATGGGAGCAATTGTTACTTTCTTTCACATATCTTTCGGTCCAAGTAAACGCTGCACAAGGTATCATCATTGTAATAAAGGAATCTTTTCTGAATACAAATTCTACTAGATCAACTGGATAATATTCTACAAGTCACCGGCTAATGGTTGCCGCCACTAGCCAGCTGATCTAGACGTTGATTGCAATGTGCCATGTGTGGTTTATATTCCTGTGGTCTAAAATATATTACGTGATCAAAAGTATCCGACACCTATTAGTGGACATTAATATGGGGTATAACCACCTTTAAAGCATCCTGAACTATGCTGTGAGGTGTCTGTGGAGGAACGGCAGCCACTCTTCCTCAACAGCCGAAACTAGAGAAGGTAGCGATGTTTGACGAAAGCTCCGGAGCCAAGTCGACGTTATAAGTTATGTCAAAGGCATTCCATTGGCTTAGTCTATTTCAGGAGTGTTATTGTCCACTAACCATTACCTCAAAGAGCTACTTTATGACAGGGTGCAGGGACATGTACACTATGTGATCAAAAGTATCCGGACACCTGGCTGAAAATGACTTACAAGTTCGTGGCGCCCTCCATCGGTAATGCTGGAATTCAGTATGGTGTTGGCCCACCGTTAGCCCTGATGACAGCTTCCACTCTCGCAGGCATACGTTCAATCAGGCGCTGCAAGGTTTCTTGGGGAATGGCAGCCCGTTCTTCACGGACTGCGGCACTGAGGAGAGGTATCGATGTCGGTCGCTAGGGCCTGGCACGATGTCCGCGTCCCAAAACTGGAATTCAGGTCAGGACTCTGTGCGGGCCAGCCCATTACAGGGATGTTCTTGTCGTGTAATCACTCCGCCACAGGCAGTGCATTGTGAACAGGTGCTCGATCGTGTTGAAAGATGCAATCGCTTCCGGCCGGTGTGGCCGAGCGGTTCTAGGCACTTTAGTCTGGAACCGCGCGACCGCTAGGTCGCAGGTTCGAATACTGCCTCGGGAAGGGATGTGTGTGATGTCCTTAGGTTAGTTAGGTGTAAGTAGTTCTAGGGGACTGATGACCTCAGATGTTAAGCCGCATAGTGCTCAGAGCCGTTTGACCCATTTGCAATAGCCATCCCCGAATTGCTATTTTACAGTGGGAAGCAAGAAGGTAATTAAAACATTAGTGTAGGCCTGTGCTGTGACAGTGCAACGAAAAACAACAAGGGGTGCGAGGACCCGCTCTGAAAATCACTACCACACCATAACACCACCGCCTCCGAATTTTGCTGTTGGCATTACACACGCTGGTAGATGACGTTCACTGGCCATTCGCTATAACCACACCCTGCCATCGGATCGCCACATTGTGTACCGTGATTCGTCACTCCACACAACGCTTTCCCAGTGTTCAATCGTTTAATGTTTACGCTCCTTACACCAAGCGAAGCGTCGTCAGGCATTTACTGGCGTGATGTGTGGCTTATGAGCAGCCGCACGACCATGAAATCCAAGTTTTCTCACTCCCCTCCTATCTGTCATAGTACTTGCGGTGGATAGTGATGGAGTTTGTAATTGCTGTGTCATGGTCTGAATAGATGTCTGCCTGTTACACATTACGACCTTGTTCCATTGTCGGCGGTCTCTGTCAGTCAACAGACGAAAATGGTCTGTATGCTTTTGTGCTGTACGTGTCCCTTCAAGTTCCCACTTGACTACCACATCGGAAACAGTGGACCTAGGGATGTTTAGGAGTACGAAAATCTCCGTAGAGACGTATGACACAAGTGACACCCAATTAGGCCGGCCGGAGTGACCGAGCGGTTCTAGGCGCTACAGTCTGGAGCCGCGCGACCGCTACGGTCGCAGGTTCGAATCCTGCGCCGGGCATGGATGTGTGCGATGTTCTTAGGTTAGTTAGGTTTAAGTAGTTCTAAGTTCTAGGGACTGATGACCTCAGAAGTTAAGTCCCATAGTGCTCAGAGCCATTGAACCATTTTGAACACTCAATTACCTGACCACCTTGAAAGTCCAGAACGCCCCATTCTGCTGTCTCGCTATGTCTAATGACTACTGAGGTCGCTGATATGGAATACCTGGCAGTAGGTGACAGCACAATGCACCTAATATGAAATACGTATGTTTTGGGCATGTCCGGATACTTTTGATTACATATTGTACGTCTTCGAATTGTTACTCTACTGTACGCAGTACACAATTTTAATACACTATTTTAATTCCATGCGCCCACTGGCCATGGACGTATACTTGGACATAAAATGCTTCTCTTATATTCCAATATGTAACGGGTAGACGCAACACTAGTGTTTGTATTTGTGTAATATTTTTACATTTGTTGTTGACTCCTCTGTATTGATCACAGGTTTAATAAAGGTGTTTAGATGCACCGATATTTAAAACGCGAAACGCCCATTGGTTGTGGAGGTGCGCTTGTACGTGAGACGCGAAGCTAGCGTCATCGCAGGTTACCTGGTGCTGTTGGCTATCCTAACCTCCAGTTCGATTTCGACTTAGTAAGAGGCATGTGCGGATTATGACACTGATTGTGCAAACATTTACAAAGCTTGTGTTGCCACTTTGACGTTCATTACTAAGATCAATCACTTTTACTGGATATATGTTTGCAATCAATTAATTAATTTCCTTTACCTTTGAACTTTTTCTTGTAATTCCACTTTTGTATTCACTGTTCACTGTCAATTACGTACTGGTTTTTTGTAGCGTCACTAAACTACGTTTGAAACTAAACCTGTAAGGTTCGAAACTAGTCGCCTAATATAAATACTGAAGCTATTGCGAGAGTCGTTAATAAAGGCTTCAGGGCATTTAATAAAGTTACTGGTTCCCCTTCAACAAAATCTTTAAACTGAAGAGAAAGTATCTGATTTTGTTTACGAAATTCTCGTTTACGCCTTACAATTCCTTCCTGGAAATTTATTTGCAACCTCAAATTTTCCTTTACCCTCCTTTTCGTGCCTTTTATGAAAATATTAATAAATACAATATTATGAGCGTTATTTCGGTTTAATTGCAGAGTATGGAACATAGAAACTGGAAATAAAGAATTTTAAAAAGGGTTTGTGCATAATGACTCGAACCCACGACCCTCGGATTACCGTTGTCCTTTTTCTGCAGCGGCTACCGCTGCCTTGAAACTACTCTAACATAAATGGCTAATGCCTCGACCGATCCACACCAAATATGCTGCATTTTCTAAATGCTGTGCCATCTGGAGCTCCTACTTCTGTGACTCATATCTGGCCAAGCCCTGCATTTACTACAAATTTTGACGAAATTGGGTGGCAACGTGTAGCCGTAGAACCCTTGTGAGCCCTCCTGACCGATCAATTCTACCCGCGCCTCCTTTTACAGTGAGTTGACAAATGTCGCGGAATACCTTCTAAAATCGCGTCTGACATCATCTTGAGCGGCGTAGAGCAGCAACTCAACGTGTCATACACCCAAACACGTCGGCTGAAGTCCCCTGCAGAAAAACTGAGCTATGCTGCCGCTATAGCCATCCATTTTGAGAAAGTGTTGTCGGTGCAGGATTTTGTGCACGAACCCACCTCTCGATTGTGTCCCATAAATGTTTGATGGGATTCATGTCGGGTGATTTGGATGGCCAACTCATTCGCTCGAATTGTCCAGAATGTTCTTGAAGCCAAACGCGAACAACTGTGGTTCGGTGGCACGGCGCACCATTGTTTGGAAACATGAAGTCCATGAATGCCTTCAAATCGTTTGCAAGCAGCTAAACATAACCATTTCCAGTCAGTGAATGGTTCAGTTGGACCCGAGGACCCAGTCCATTTCATATAAACACAGCCCACACACAATTATGGAGCCGCCAACAGTTTGCACAATGCCTTGTCGGAAACTTGGCTCAATGGCTTCGTGAGGTCTGCACCTCACTCGGAACCTACCATCAGCTCTTGCCGACTTAAATCGGAACTCATCAGACCAGGTCGCGGTTCTCCAGTCGCCTACGGTCCAACCAATGTGGTCACGAGGTCAGGAAAGGCGCTGCAGGCGATGTAGTGCTGTTAGCAAACGCACTCAACGTCGATTGTCTCCTGCCGTATCCCATTAACGCCAAATTTCGCCGCACTGGCGTAACGGATACATTCGTCGTAAGTCCCACATTGGTTTCTGCGGTTATTTCATGCAGTGTTGCTTGTCTGTTAGCACTGACAACTCGACGCAAACGCTGCTGCTCTCGGTAGCGTTATCCGTGGTGAGAGGTAATGCCTGAACTTTGGTGTTCTCAGCACTCTCTTGATATCTCAGAATATTGAATTCCCAACGGATTCCTGAGATGTTATGTCCCATGCACCTGGCTCCAAATACCATTCCGCATTCCGAGTCTGTTAATTCCCGTCTTGTGGCCATATTGTATTATCATCTCACTGGAAGTGACATCTCCGCAAGTTCACTGTTGTCTTATACCTTGTGTACGCGATGCTACCGCCATATATGTGCATATCACTATCCCATGAGCTTCGTCTCCTCAGTGTATATTGGCGTGACAAGTAGTGGTCAGTTCCGCGTTGCAGTGGGGTGTGTGGATCCATTTGACCAGATAGTGTAGATAGAATGAGATTTTCACTCTCCAGAGGAGTGTGCGCTGATATGAAACTTCCTGGCTGTGGTGTGCGTCCTGTGCAATATGTCTCGTGGTCTTATCGTGGCGTGTTTATCTTCTGCCGTTAGGTCAGACGATAGAAATGCCACTTGCACGCTTAGAGTAGCAGATTGACGGTGACCAACTTTAAACAGAACGTGATTAATTTTCACACACAGTTATTAAAATAATAACAAGCATAAAAATTACTTAACTTGGTTCTAAAGTGCGCGTCATTTATGTTGGCGGCCGAGTTTAGGTTCGTTCTGCGCATCTGACGTCACAAAACACAGTCAGCCAATGAACAGAGAACGATGTTGCCAGATCCCGACTGCAGAGCAGAGCACGGACGAGTGTCTTCAGTTTTAGCCCAATTGCTTCATATTCTACTAATAAATTAAACCAAACAAGCAATAAAACTCCTAATTCAGGCGATAGCAAGGAATGGTGTTTGTATCAATCTCATGAACCGCTTTTTCGCAATAAAGAACAGCGGTAATTGTTTATTTCCTATTTTAGTTCGACGAAGTGTGAGTAATTCTTAGTCATAGCAACAGTGTTTGTCAGTATTTTGCGTGACCTGTTAGAGACCTCATGGAGAAACGTTGTAGGACGGACTGCGTTGGCGTAACGGTTAACGCGTTGGGTTCAAACCTTGTGTGGTGCTTAATATTTTATTTATTTAAAAACAATATCGAAGTGTGTCTCTTCACGGATTTTATTCGTTTGAATGCAATTTTTTGAAATTTCTAGTGCTTTGTCTCTTCATTAACCCTTTCGCTACTGCAGACACGTGCTCCCCGCATTCCGCGCTGTGCGCGATTTTGTCATCACTGCACTGCTCGCCTGTGCAGACACGTGGTGTTCCCACTGCTTTGACACACTTATCATTCGATTTCACAAAAACTATTTGGCCCAAAAATCAGATTTTTACACATCTTCTTGACTGTTACTTTCCCCCCATAAATGACTTAATTTTGTTTCGATGTTCAACCCAGTTATTGTGCAGCATTAAATGTAGTATACCATTGCACGAAAACTTGAAGAGTTTGCAGAGGTAAAAGTCCATAGCGTATACTTTCCGTATGGTCGATTTTAGTTGCCACAATGTTGAGAATGAAATGTGGACAAGATACCTAAATTTCATATAAAATTTACTGTATAAAAATATCACATTTAATTTAAGTACCACATAGGTGTTGTATGTGATAATACGAAATATTCCATCTTTCGCGACTGTAACAAAAGTTTTATTTACACCGGGAGCGTTTGACTTTATTTTAAAGCACTTCCATCAATGAAAGGTATGGCACATACACAATGGTACTCATGTTCTCTTTCTTGTTTTTGTTCCATAGTCGCAGTTTTACCATTGATATTGAAATATATTCCTCTTCTGCAACTGTAATAAGCGACTTATTTAGACCAGACGCATTTCTCTCTTTTGAAGCATCTTCAGTGGACAGTATTTTGTCTCATCCATTGCCAAGTCACTTTTCGTAGTTTTGTGCTGCGGTAACACAATATTCAACGTTTGTGCCGGCTGATCAGTGTTTTAGCAAATAAATGCTGTTTGTGTGTGCCACACACAAAAATTATATTTGACATAGCTCAGAGCACTTCACTGATAGACGGTATATTCAAGCCCTAGTGTTTTTGTATGTCCACAGTATTGTTTAATGTATTTTGTCTACTTCCTTTTGATTGATTGAAGTGCTTTAAAATAAAGCCAAACGTGCCCAGAGTAAATAAAACTTTTGCTACAGTCGCGAAAGACGGAATATTTCTCAATATTACATACGACACCTATGTGGTACTTAAATTAAATGAGATATTGTTATACAGTAAATTTTATATGAAATTTAGGTATCTTGTCCACATTTCATTCTCAACATTGTGGCAACTAAAATCGACCATATAGAAAGTATACTCTATGGACTTTTACCTCTGCAAACTCTTCAAAATTTCGTGCAATGATTTACTATATTTAATGCTGCATAATAACTGGGTTGAACATCGAAACAAAATTAAGTCATTTATGGGGGGGAAGGTATCAGTCAAGAAGATGTGTAAAAATCTAATTTTTGGGCCAAATAGTTATTGTGGAATCGAATGATAAGAGTGTCAAAGCAGTCGGAACACCATGTGTCAGCACAGGCGAGCAGTGCAGTGACAAAATCGCGCAGAGCGCGGAATGCGTGGAGCACGTCTCTGTAGCAGCGAAAGGGTTAATGCGGCCGTGGTGGCTTTACTTCATGAACTACACGCTCCCCCCTAAACGTAAGTTTGCGAACTATGCTATACCATGGCGCTGCTTCTCTTGGCGCGTGCGTCGTGTGCAACTGGCAACGCAGCAATCTCCCGCGTCTGGGCGGGCATGCGCGAGCCGCCAAGATAAAAGAATTGAACTATAGATGCTATTTACAATTGACAATCGGAAGTTCCTTTGGTCTTGGTACGTTAATCTTATTCTCACATATTTCTAATACTTGACAAAGTGTCTATTCATTTATCTTCATGGCTATGTACAGGAATATGGTAATCTTATTAGGCGCAGACTGAAACTTGACTATAGACTGGTGTAGACTAATGCAGACTGACTAATCGGAGGTCTGTACACTCGTTATAATACCTCGCGCGTTCAGGTATCACTGCGCGAGTGTGATCCGCGGGGAGAAAAGGTTCTACATTAGCAGCAATCTCATTGGCTGCGTTACATATTAATACGCGGATCGGCGGAAGCAGAATTTGGTCCGTCTCTTAAGACAGCGCCATCTCGTAGTGCGGAGACGGACGAGCGCTGTGCCTGCGCTGTTGTGCTTAGCGGGGCGCGCTCTAGTGGGAAAGTTGTGTACGCGCTGACTACGCGGAACAATGTAAACAACACTGGCAGATTAAAACTGTGTGCCGGACAGAGACTCGAACTCGGGACCTTTGCCTTTCGCGGGCAACTGCTCTACCATCTGAGCTACCCAGGCACGACTCACACCCCGTCCTCACAGCTTTACTTCTACCAGTACCTCGTCTCCTACCTTTCAAACTTTGCAGAAGCTATCCTGCTAGCCTAGCAAAACTAGCACTCCTGAAAGAAAGGATATTGCGGAGACTGGCTCAGCCACAGCCAGGGGTATGTTTCCAGAATGAGATTTTCACTCTGCAGCGGAGTGTAAATTTTGAAGGTAGGAGACGAGGTGAAACGTCCCCTTTGAACAATTATACAAGACTGTGCTTAAACTGACACACAATATTTTTAGCGCAACGCAATCTGACTTTCAAAAATCCCTACAAAAGAATGGCCGTGACTAACATTAACCTATACCTTTCACAAATCACCTCCCTCACAAAAATCTTCGTTACTCGAACTACTGCAATACAGTGAGCGCCACTACTGCCAGCTAAATAAAAGATTCAAACTACTGAAGGCACTAACTACTCATAGGCATAGTTAGCAAATGAAATATTTTGATAGAGAACAAACAATGTATTTACCTTAATAGTGTTGAAAACTCATAATATACATAGCAGTTCATGACATCCAGTCTTACAAATTTCAAAACTCCGCCATCTCTCTCCCCACATCCACCACTGCTGGCGGCTCACCTCCAACTGCGCAACGCTACGCGCTGTTCACATCCAACTGCCCAACACTACAATGGCAGACAACAATGCAAACTAGCCACAGACTGCACACCGCACAGCCAGTGATTTTCATACAGAGTGCTGCGTAACGTTGCCAATAAGAAAACATAAACCGCCTACTTACAGAGGTACTGGCAGAAGTAAAGCTGTGAGGACGGGGCGTGAGTCGTGCTTGGGTAGCTCAGATGGTAGAGCACTTGTCCGCGAAAGGCAAAGGTCCCGAGGTCGAGTCTCGGTCCGACACACAGTTTTAATCTGCCAGGAAGTTTCAGATAGTGTAGATGTCGGCACGGTTAGCAATCGGCAGTGAGAATTGAATCCCGTGCTCCGCACAGGCAGGTTTCACACGGAACTGCCTGTCAGCGTTTCGACCCCTGCAGAGCGTGGAATTTTCAGGTGCGGGGCGGCGTGCCAGTGGCGTGCCCATGTATAGGCGCCTGGCCGCTCAGCGCCGCACCGCACCGCGCGGGGCAGGGTCAAGGCGGGCGCCGTGTTTGGCGCGGCCGGCGCTGACTCACCCGGACTCCTGTTATGGGAACGCGCCGCGCAGCGCCGCATAGCATTGTTTCTCAGCCACTGGCGCCTCTGGGTCCAGCTCCGCCTAGCGCCGCCGCCGGCCGGCACCGACGCCGCAGCCGACGCCCATGTCGCTCTCTTCCGACAAGGGGGCCCGCGGACGAGACTGACGGATAAAGCCGCAGCAGTCGCGAAAATATTTAAATGCGCCGAATACAAATCGCCCCTGCCTACACTGACGGGTAAAAGCACAACACCAAATTATAATTAATGTAAAGTAATGAAATTTAAGGAAGACATTTGTCTAACTCTAGGTCACACATGTAAATGACTGACAGTGCGAGATCACAGGTAATGTAAGCGCGAGATAGTCATTACAGACGTGAAACGCTGGCACATTAACAACTGGTGTAATCGCCAGAATGCAAACGTGCATAGTACACACATTCTATTGCACACGTGCTAGATGTCACTTTGTGGGATGCCTGTTGCACTTGGTCGATCAGTATAGGTACGGTTCTGCTGCTTGCGGATGACGCTGGAGTTTCGTCCGATGATATCTCGTACGTGGTCGACTGGAGACACATCTGGTGATCCAGAAGGTCAATGCAAAATGTCGACACTGTATAGAGCATGCTGGGTTACAACAGCGGTATGTTGTTGTTGTTGTGGTCTTCAGTCCTGAGACTGGTTTGATGCAGCTCTCCATGTTACTCTATCCTGTGCCAATACCTAATGCAGCCTACATCCTTCTGAATCTCCTTAGTGTATTCATCTCTTGGTCTCCCTCTACGGTTTTTACCCTCCACGCTGCCCCCCAGTACCAAATTGGTGATCCCTTGATGCCTCAGAACATGTGCTACCAACCGATCCCTTCTTCTGGTCAAGTTGTGCCACAAACTCCTCTTCTCCCCAATTCTATTCAATACCTCCTCATTAGTTATGTGATCTACCCATCTAATCCTCAGCATTCTTCTGTAGCACCATATTTCGAAAGCTTCTATTCTCTTCTTGTCTAAACTATTTATCGTTCATGTTTCACTTCCATATATGGCTACACTCCATACAAATACTTTCAGAAACGACTTCCTGACACTTAAATCTATACTCGATGTTAACAAATTTCTCTTCTTCAGAAACGCTTTCCTTGCCATTGCCAGTCTACATTCGATATCCTCTCTACTTCGACCATCACCAGTTATTTTGCTCCCCAAATAGCAAAACTATCACTGTAAGTGTCTCATTTCCTAATCTAATTCCCTCAGCATCATCCGATTTAATTCGACTACATTCCATTATCCTCGTTTTGATTTTGTTGATATTCATCTTATACCCTCCTTTTAAGACACTGTCCATCCCGTTCAACTGCTCTTCCAAGTCCTTTGCTGTCTCTGACAGAATTACAATGTCATCGGCAAACTTCAAAGTTTTTATTTCTTCTCCATGGATTTTAATACCTTCTCCGAACTTTTCTTTTGTTTCCTTTACTGCATGCTCAATATACAGATTGAATAGCATCGGGGAGAGGCTACAACCCTGTCTCACTCCCTTCCCAACCACTGCTTCCCTTTCATGTCCCTCGAGTCTTATAACTGCCATCTGGTTACTGTACAAATTGTAAATAGCCTTTCGCTCCCTGTATTTTACCCCTGCCACCTACAGAATTTGAAAGAGAGTATTCCAGTCAACATTGTCAAAAGCTTTCTCTAAGTCTACAAATGCTAGAAACGTAGGTTTGCTTTTCCTTAATCTTTCTTCTAAGATAAGTCGTAGGGTCAGTATTGCCTCACGTGTTCCAACATTTGTACGGAATCCAGACTGATCTTCCCCGAGGTCAGCTTCTACCAATTTTTCCAAGCGAGAGTTATCGTGGTGGAAAACGCAGAACAACAGATCTAATCAACAGACTGACGTACAGACTTGCAATCAGGGTGCGAGAGTTCTGCTGCTGTCATACGAAGTCGCATCCCAGACTTAACTCCAGGTGTGGGTTCAGTGTGACCAGCAAGCAGACAGATTGGTTGCAGGCCCTCAATTGGCCTCCTACTGACCAACACACTGAGACAGAACCAGCTTCCATCAGAATTCCAATGAGCTCTCGCTTGACAGCACAGAAGTCGCCAATGGCGGTGGTTTGGGGTCGGTGGGATGCACGCTATATTGCGTCTGGCTCGGAACTGTCCTTGAAGGAATCGACTTGTGACAGTCCGTCGGTCACTGTAGTACCAATAGCTTCTTAAATCGCTGCTGGAGCTGCAGTACGGTGCGTCAGAGTCATACGCTGAACACAATGGCCTTCCCTCTCGGTAGTGCTACGTGATCCTTCGGAGCCCGTTCTTCTTGTGACCGTACATACTCGTGACCACCGCTGCCAACAATCGTGTACAGGGACTACAATCCTGCTAATCTTTCTGCAACATCGCAGAAGGAACGTCCAGCTTCTCGTAGCCCTATTACACGACCTCGTTCAAACTCAGTGAGGTGGTGATAATGGCGTCTTTGTCGCCTTAAAGGCATTCTTGACTAATATCAATTCACTTCGTCCGATAACAAAGGTAATTAACGCTCACGACCGTTACAGCGTGATCCGCATCGTCATAGTGACACTACCAGCGCCACTCCTGTATCCCAGGGGCGAAATTTGAAAAAAGCATCATATTAGATGTAGAAACAGTTCTATCAGCTTCCTTTTATCTCGCACTAATCCTCCTTTTGCTGCTATTTTTTTTTACCATCAGTGAACTTCAGAACAGCAATATTGACAAAAGTTTGTGACAAATGGAAAAGTGCAAGTGTTCGTTACATCAGATACACAGTTGGATAGTAAATTTCACTGTGTGCGTAAACCAACCTGTCCACTGCTTGCAATACACGTTTATTCTGTGTAATTGGTAGAGACTGGAGAAAAGATCCCTGAAAGGCTAAGGAACATGAAAGGTCATATTGGCACGCATACGATAGCATGCGCACCCAGTATCATCCAAAACGCCTCACATACAAGCATTTTTCCGTTGTTCACACATCGGATTCTGTTGGTAATAGAAAGGTAGGATAAAGTGTTTTGGATATCGCTTGGGCTTCGGACAATATGTGTACCCTACGGAAGGATCGTCTCACTGTAACTATCACATAATACACAGTTAATTTTTGAATGTTACTCACTTCATCCAGCTTAGGCAAATGCAGCAAATCGACTGGTTCATTTTGCGTTAGATATGTCCTACGATGCACCTTAAGGGGCTTATTGAGGCACCATTTGTCTCATGGGCGTTACCTTAGAAAACCCGAAAAAAGCATTTCACCATTTTTTCGCCCTCAACAGCGGGTACCTAAATCACTAACCGCAGAAAATCGCGCAAATATTCTCTAAGCATTTATTTACAGGGTGACAGCTACTCAACTATTTGAAAAATATGTAAATTAGTTACAAACTACGGCGTGCACACACTTTTTTTCAACGTGTAAACGTTACTACAGATAGCCTGTATGTTCGATATGCCTGCCATCCTTGGTGAAGATGTGGTGCAGACGAATATTGAAATTCTGCATGACCCACTGAAGTGTCGGAACATCGATGCTGTCGATGTCCTCCTGAATGGCTGTTTTCGACTGAGCAGTGGTTTTGGGGTTATTGCTGTACACCTTGTCTTTAATATAGCCCCATGAAAAGGAGTCGCATGTGTTAAGATCCGGAGAACACGGCGGCCAATCGAAGCCCATGTCAGTGACCTGTGGGTACCCCAGAGCCAGAATGCGGTCCCCAAAATGTTCCTCCTGGACATCAAACACTCCCCTGCTTAGATGGAGTCGAGGTCCGTTTTCCATGAACCACATCTTGTCGAAATGAGGATCACTTTTGATAATGGGGATGAAATCATCTTCCAAACTCTTCACGTAGAGTTCGGTAGTCAAAGTACCATCAAGGAACATCGCACTGATTATTCCGTGAGTGGATATTGCACACCACATAGTCACCCACTCAGAGTGAAGAGACTTCTCGATCGCAAAATTCGGATTCTCAGTCCCGCAAATGCACCAATTTTGCTTATTGACGAACCCAACCAAATGAAAGTGGGCTTCGTCGCTAAACCAAATCATATAGCGAATACTAATTCCCATCACGCCCCGCGGCCAACTGTGCAGTTCTAACGTCCTAACGCAAACCGTTCAGAAGTTATGAAGATTTTATTTCATATAGTACAATACTTGTCACACTGTAGAAGTGCCGTCTTCCCGTTTCCAAAAAAAACATTGATCGTTACACAGAAACACCCAAGAAACGAGGTTTTTGGCTACCAAAACTGAGTCACGGATTTCGAGATGGCTAAGCACATCAAATGGCCGTAATTTTGATTCGAATATTCCTGAAATCCCAATCTTGATGTCTTTATGCCCTCCCAAGATACAAATGTTCAGAGGTACCCTACTTTTACACGTAAAATACGCACGTAAAATCCGGTGTAAGGCGTAAAGGTACTGACGTAGCGCAGAGAAATATGCTGCTGTAAAGTGTGTCCGCTATTATCAGAAGGGCCCTGCGAACCTCATGTTGTAGTAGTGAAGCACATAAAATCATGTCTGCGGCGTAAAATCAATTTAGCGTTATTGCAATTTCACATACGTAAACTATCAAAATTTTAGAGAGCCATAAAGTTCTGCCACGCTGTGTAGCCACGCGGTCTTACATGTACATCTACATCTACACCCTTACTCCGCAAGCCACCTGACGGTGTGTGGCGGAGGGTACCTTGAGTACCTCTATCGGTTCTCCCTTCTATTCCAGTGTCGTATTGTTTGTGGAAAGAAGGATTGTCGGTATGCCTCTGTGTGGGCTCTAATCTTAGGCGCCTTGTCACGGTCCGCGAGGCTCCCCCCGCCGGAGGTTCGAGTCCTCCCTTGGGCATGTGTGTGTGTGTGTGTGTGTGTGTGTGTGTGTGTGTGTGTGTGTGTGTGTGTGTGTGTTGTTAGCATAAGTTAGTTTAAGTAGTGTGTAAGTCTAGGGACCGATGACCTCACCATTTTGGTCCCTTAGGAATTCACACACTTTTTTTTTAACATAAAGTTCTTTTCGTATGACTGACAAGCCCTCTGTCGCAGGGTAAACAAGGGAACCAGCGGAAGAACGCTCCTATCGGAGCGTAGGAAAGATAAATATGCCCCTGTTTAAAAGACACAGACAGAGAAATGGGACACCAGCTGCCTCTTTCTACGTTCCTCAGCCTTTAAAAATTTTCGCGCTTTTTTATGGCTGAGAAAGGAGGAGTTAGTGGCACTGTGAAACAGATGGAAAAGTAATAAATACTGAAAAATAGTAGACAGTGGTTGTGATACAGAATGAGCGAAGGAGACAGTGGCAGTCTGAGAGAAAGAGAGGGATACAGTGGCAGTCTGAGAGAAAGAGAGGGATACAGTGGCAGTCTGAGAGAAAGAGAGGGAGACAGTGGCAGTCTGAGAGAGAGAGAGGGATACAGTGGCAGTCTGAGAGAAAGAGAGGGAGACAGCGGCAGTCTGAGAGAGAGACAGGGATACAGTGGCAGTGAAACATACTTCACAGCAGTATTGCCAACAGTTAAAGTGAGCTCCCCACCAGTTTCAAGTGAAAAAACACCATAGAACCACAAACTAAAATACCCCTACTCTCACGATCGCTAAAATTTCCTCAAAATTTTTTAATTATTATGAAAGAAAACAATAAGTATATTAGTAATTAGTTTCCTTTATTATTAAGTAATAAAATAATCATTAAATCAATACAATAAATAAATCAGCAAGTCAAGGTCAGGAACATACAGAAAGTTTTATAACAACAGCTAATTATTTAAATGATTCGTCTTCTTCAGATGAACCATTTTTGTCTACATCATCATCATGATCATCATTATCATTGTCAGATTCAGATTGAATTTTCTTGAGACAGAGAAGTTGCTGTCCATGAATCACAATTTAGAAAGCATAGCTCCTGCGAAACGCAACTTGCCCTTTTTTCACATGATATCTTGCGAACAATGGATGAGGGGTATCAGACGGATGCCATATTCCTTGACTTCCGGAAAGCGTTTGACTCGGTGCCCCACTGCAGGCTCATAACTAAGGTACGAGCATATGGGATTGGTTCCCAAGTATGTGAGTGGCTCGAAGACTTCTTAAGTAATAGAACCCAGTACATTGTCCTCGATGGTGAGTGTTCATCGGAGGTGAGGGTATCATCTGGAGTGCCCCAGGGATGTGCAGTAGGTCCGCTGTTGTTTTCTATCTACATAAATGATCTTTTGGATAGGGTGGATAGCAAGGTGCGGCTGTTTGCTGATGATGCTGTGGTGTACGGGAAGGTGTCGTCGTTGAGTGACTGTAGGAGGATACAAGATGACTTGGACAGGATTTGTGATTGGTGTAAACAATGACAGCTAACTCTAAATAGATATAAATGTAAATTAATGCAGATGAATAGGAAAAAGAATCCCGTAATGTTTTAATACTGCATTAGTAGTGTAGCGCTTGACACAGTCACGTCGATTAAATATTTGGGCGTAACTTTGCAGAGCGATATGAAGTGGGACAAGCATGTAATGGCAATTGTGGGGAAGGCGGATAGTCGTCTTCGGTTCATTGGTAGAATTTTGGGAAGATGTGGTTCATCTGTAAAGGAGACCTCTTCTAAAACACTAATACGACCTATTCGTGAGGATTGCTTGAGCGTTTGGGATCCCTATCAGATCGGATTGAGGGAGGACATAGAAGCAATTCAGAGGCGGGCTGCTAAATTAAGTCATTTATGGGGGGAAGGTATCAGTCAAGAAGACGTGTAAAAATCAAATTTTTGGGCCAAATAGTTTTTGTGAAATCGAATGATAAGTGTGTCAAAGCAGTGGGAACACCATGTGTCTGCACAGGCGAGCAGTGCAGTGATGACAAAATCGCGCACAGCGCGGAATGCGGGGAGCACGTGTCTGCAGCAGCGAAAGGGTTAATGAAGAGACAAAGCACTAGGAATTTCAAAAAATTGCATTCAAACGAATATAATTCGTGAAGTAAGGCACTTCGATATTGTTTTTAAATAATGAAAATATTACACACCGCACAAGGTTTGAACTCATAACCGTTCGCGTAGCAACACAACACCTTAACCGTTACGCTAATGCACCTCGTCTGAATACTTAACGCCATGAGGACTATAAGACGTTACACAACATACTGACAAACACTGTTGGTATGACTATGAATTACGCACGCTTCGTCGAAGTACAATAGGAAATAAACAATTACCGCTGTTCTTTATTGCGAAAAAGCGGTTCGTGAGAGTGATACAAACACCTTTACTTGCTATCGCCTGAATTAGGAGTCTTATTGCTTGTTTGGTTTAGTTAATTAATAGAATATGAAGCAATTGGTATAAAGAATGCTTTTTCAAAACTTTCTATAAAAGAATGTCTGCTATCAAGACATTGCTATTGTTCAATTACTTTATTTATGACCGAACGTTTCAAAAACTGAAGACACTCGTCCATGCTCTGCACTGCAGTCGAGATGTGGCAAAGTCGTTATCTGTTCATTGGCTGACTGTGTTTTGTGACGTCAGATGCGCAGAACGAACCTAAACTCGGCCGCCAACATTAATGACACGCACTTTAGGACGTCACCACGACGGGAGCGGCATCTACACGAAGAGAATAAAAGCGACGCTGCGCGCAGCCTCGGCCTTACTACAAGAGAGACACTAGAAGACGCACTAGTAGAGACGTACTAGAAGAGCCGCAGTGATACAAAACGATAGCAGTGACTTATGAACTTGTGTGCATTAGCTAGCACGGAAATTGTATACAGCGAAGGATATTGCATGTCGCCGATTGCTTGCGACACGTCCTTGTAAATCAAAATTAAGTATTGTCAATTCAATTACTGTAATGAACTGCATTAATAGACTCGCTTGTATGTTGCCTAGCTATCCGACAAAACAGCTTTCTAGGCACCCTACGAGACACCAGTGGCCAGGATCCCACAGCAAGCTCTTCGTGAAGGTGACATACAACAGTGTGTGGAGTTCTGTAATTTCGTTCTTGGCGAGATGGAGGATGACAGTTTTCTTCCACGCTTTGTGTTTAGTGACGAGGCAAAATTCCATTTAAATGGAAAAGTGAACCGTCAGAATATGAGAATATGGGGTTCGGAACAACCACATGAAGTTGTACAACGCGAGAGGTACTCTCCTAAATTTAATGCGTTTTGTGTAATTTCACGGGAAAAGGTGTATGGTCCATTTTTCTTTGCCGAGAGCAATGTTACAGGAAGCACATGTCTCGATATGCTTGAGAACTCTCCTTTCCCACAGTTGGATACTGATTCGAACGAGTTCATTAACCAACAGGACGGGGCACCGCCACACTGGCATCTGGAAGTGCGGGAATTTTTAAATCAATGGATTACTGAACGATTTGTCGCAACAGACCAAATGATTCGGCCTTACATTACTGGCCTCCAAGGTCACCGGACCTGACTGCATATGATTATTTCTTGTGGGGATTTATAAGAGATTTTGTGTTTGTGCCACCTTTACCAACAACAATAAATGAAATGAGGCATCGCTTAACCGCAGCTGTGGAAGTTGTGACTCAAGACGTGTTCGCTGCAGTGTGGGAACAGTTTGAACACCGCATTGACATATTCTGTGCATCTCATCGGGGGCATATTGGACACCTATGAAAAGGTATTAAAAAAAAACTTTTTGAATTTGCCATTCATCAAAAAACAAGTTTCGTTGTATATGTTTATTAGTTTGAGAACTATAGACGTGCCAAATCGGACGATTCTTTTAAACGCGTCCTGTACTTTCAAACCGATTGAGGTTGCGGAGGGAAAGAGACTGGCACAGCATAGACTAGCATGGAGAGCTGGATGAAAGCTGTCTGCGGGACAGTGGCCAGAAGAACAAAGACGAGATATTCAACTATAAAAGATATTTCTTTTATGTGTCACAAACAGGTGAATTTGTACGGACGTAGTCCACCACCATTGAAGAAAGAAGACAGAATAATCATTGTCTTTTGTTCCATTTGATTTGGAATTTTTCTTATTTCTTTGTTCATATAACGGTCTTCTGTCAGCTACTGCCCTCCATCAATTCTGATTGATCAATTCTGATGTTCAAGTCGTTGTAGATCTGGAGGGGGGAGGGAGAGGGGGCAGGAGGGGCGGGGGCGGCGAACTGGGTTATGTGCCCAGGGCAGGAATTTCAGGAGACGCCAAATTCATATTCTTGAATAAAAAAAAAACTTGTTTCGCAAAGCTCCTAGCATCCCGCTCACTTTGGTCTATCGATTATTAATATGATTTTAAATCGCATCCCTGCTTCTTTTTGAACATTTTTGAACATGTTATGAGTCGACTTCTGAAAGAAGCATAAGTTGATTTTTGAATGCGTGTATAGCGCACGTGATGTCTCTGCCATAAAAAACTTTCACGTAGACAAAAGGGGACAGAGCTATACGAGCTAAGCCGAATAAACCCGAATGGGTGAACAAAAATTGTTGTTTGTTTATGTGGTTGATTGGGTGTGCAAACAATAAAGGTTGTTATAATTATTAGCCAAATCTGAAATCTGGTTTCGCAGGACAGAGCGGGTCAGGTTGTGGAAAGGGGCCAAGATCAGTTACTGTTAGTTACACAAGAACACACAACTTTATTCCTCGAAAACCAATGCACAGTTTTCTCTTTTTAGAACAACAAGGGTCAATTGTCGGCTGTGGGCCCAAGTAACTTCTCAATAACAAAGTTTAAATAATTCCTTTTAAAACACAAGGAGTTAGACAAACGGCTGAATGCCTTACTTAAGTAAAATTAAAATATCCTTAAATAATTCCTTTTAAGGCACAAGAATTTAGACAAACGGCTGAAGGCCTTACTTAAGCAAAATTAAAATGTCTTCTCAGCTAAAGGCCCAAATAATATTTCAGATCAGCAAAGAAAATTCTTTAAGAGGCAAGTGTTTACCAATTTCGGCTAAAAGCCATATTAAGGAAAATTTAAATTAATTCCTTGGCTGAAATCCCAATAATACTTCAACATAATAAAAGGAAACCTTTAAAGACAAGCATTTACACAGTACAACAGAAAACCATCTTAAGAAAACTTTAAATATGTGGGATAACTGAACTGGTGATTCTCACAGGATTAACGAAGTTCACCTTAGAATAAGTTTCGACAATGGTTGGAATAGCTACAGAATTAGTAATCACAGGATAGTTAGAACTAGGCAGGAGAAGAAACAGGGACATCACACAAATTATATGGAGGAACATGACGATTCCAAATTTGTATAAAAATTTCGTACTACTACTACTACTACTACTACTACTACTACTTTTCGATCCCATGCTTGAGAAACCGGAGCATATGAATGAAATGTGAAACTATTTCCTAATATGAAACTTTTTGCGCCGGCCACTGTGGCCGAGCGGTTCTAGGCGCTTCAGTCTGGAACCGCGCTGCTGCTACGGTAGCAGGTTCGAACCCTGCCTCGGGTATGGATGTGTGTGATGTCCTTAGGTTAGTTAGGTTTAAGTAGTTCTAAGTTCTAGGGGAGTGATGCCCTCAGATGTTATGTACCATCGTGGTTAGAGCCATTTGAATCAAACTTTTTGCTTGTAGTAGGCCTAACAGGCATTTGATACTGGTACTTCATGAATTATATTCTGTCGTGTTATTCATGTAAATGAGGTACATAAAAATGACTATTTGGACCAAAACAGTCTCGCTTACTTGGCGTGTGCTACAATTGCTGCAATATTAGAAAGGCCTATTTGGTTTTATCTGGCAGACAGTGACAAAATAGACGTAATCACACGGATAAACCACGCCATTCTTGGGTACTATTCGTATTAACAGCTTTTTCAGTATTAAGCAACGTCATTTTGATTTTTCTTATAGCAAAACGTTTGAAGAATTTTGATGAGGTAATAGATTCTTTCGCAGTAAGAAAAGCACACCGTGTAAAGCTGTAGCAAGATTAGAGAGGAAAAAATGCTGGGACCTACGGATTGAAGAAATGTGTACTGCCTTGCTTGTCTCGTCTTTACTCGTTGTATGTTTCCTATATTTAATTTTACGTCATACAAAAGAGAAAGTTATTAGCTAATAGTCAATAAAGGGTGCAAATTTTCTGCAGATCTCTTATTCTCCTGGTCACAAATAATCCCACCCACAAGTGATAATTTTTTTTTTTTAGTTTGGGATGTCAAACCGGCCGACTGGGAGTAGGAGAGGCACCGTAGGACGTTTTAATTTCCATTGACCCGAACATAGTTTTGATGGCTTCCATTACAAAATATATACGTTTGAATTCCACAGAGCGAAATACAGTGAGGTGCGATAAAGGAATGCTGTGTCAGGAGGGGTGGCACTGCACTTTGGCGCACTTTAAGACCAAATGACATGTCTTAAATCTCCTCGAACATACACTAATGGCCATTAAAATTGCTGCACCACGAAGATGACGTGCTAGAGACGCGAATTTTAACCGACAGGAAAAAGATGCTGTGATATGCAAATGATTAGCTTTTCAGAGAATACACACAAGGTTGGAGCCGGTGGCGACTCCTACAACGTGCTGACATGAGGAAAGTTTCCAACCGATATCTAGTACACAAACAGCAGTTGGCCGGCGTTGCCTGGTGAAACGTTGTTGTGATGCCACGTGTAAGGAGCAGAGATGCGTACCATCACGTTTCCGGCTTTGCTAAAGGTCGGATTGTAGCCTATCGCGATTGCGGTTTATCGTATCGCGACGTTGCTGCTCGCGTTGGTCGAGATCCAATGACTGTTGGCAGAATATGGAATCGGTAGGTTCAGGAGGGTAATACGGAACGCCGTGCTGGATTCCAACGGCATCGTATCACTAGCAGTCGAGATGACAGGCATCTTATCCGCATGGCTGTAACGGATCGTGCAGCCACGTCTCGATTCCTGAGTCAACAGATGGGGACGTTTCCAAGACAACAACCATCTGTACGAACAGTTCGACGACGTTTGCAGCCGCATGGACTATCAGCTCGGAGACCATGACTGCGGTTACCCTTGACGCTGCATTTCAGACAGGTGTGATGGTGTACTCAGTGACGAATCTGGGTGCACGAAAGGCAAAACGTCATTTTTTCGGATGAACCCAGGTTCTGTTTACAGCATTATGATGGTCGCATCCGTGTTTGGCGATATCGCGGTGAACGCACATGTGAAGCGTGTATTCGTCATCGCCGTACTGGCGTATCACCCGGCGTGATGGTATGGGGTGCCATTGGTTACACGTTTCGGTCACCTCTTGTTCCACTTTGAACAGTGGACGTTACATTTCAGATGTGTAACGACCCATGGCTCTACACTTCATTCGATCCCTGCGAAACCCTACATTTCAGCAGGATAATGCACGACCGCATGTTGCAGGTCCTGTACGGGCCTTTCTGGACACAGAAAATGATTGACTGCTGCCCTGGCCAGCAGATTCTCCAGATCTCTCACCAATTGGAAACGTCTGGTCAGTGGTGGCCGAGCAACTGGCTCGTCACAATACGCCAGTCACTACTCTTGATGAACTGTGGTATCGTGTCGAAGCTGCATGGGCAGCTGTACCTGTACACACCATCCAAGCTCTGTTTGATTCAACGCCCAGGCATATCAAGGCACTTATTACGGCTAGAGGTGGTTGTTCTGGGTACTGATTTCTCAGGATTTATGCGCCCAAATTGCGTGAAAATGTAATCACATGTCAGTTCTAGTACCTATAATATGTTTGTCCAATGAATACCCGTGTATCATCTGCATTTCTTCTTGGTGTAGCATAATTAATGGCCAGTAGTGTATATATTTTATGTATCAAACTCTTCAGAAACTTGTGAGCTACAAAATGAACATGTTTTTGAAAAATGGATTTTTTTAATTTTTAACGCCCTGTTTAATCGCTCGAGGGGGAGACGGGTCGCCACTATCAAGTCTTTGCCGCGGTTTGTAAATATCGAAGATCCTGGGCTGTACGCCATCCAAGTGCACATCGATATTCTCGATTTGGATGTCCTCGTCAGAGGCGTCCTGAATGCCGGCTAGTTCGTCTCTCGTCCGTGAACGCCGGACGGGGAAGTCAGTCAGTCATTCGTCATCGGCCTTGCGGCAGCCACCGCAACGCGCCGGCAATTGCGCGGTTTCCAGGAAGAGCGGGCAGCGCCGCCGCACCTCGCGAGCTGACCTGCTGTTGGTAAACAGGCGCCACGCTGCGAAGAGTGCCCTTCATTAGGGCGCGGCAGCTGGTGCAGGCCGCACAGTGGAGCAGCTAATTGAGAACGCCAGCGGCAGGGGTGCCGTCGACGCCGTAATTGGCCGCCCAACTGGGACACGAGAGCCAGTGTCGAGGGACAAACACCTTATATAACTAACAGGGCTGCGCACTAGGTCTCAACCCAGTCGGCTATTTGTAATGGGCAGCTCCATTATTTGACCCTAACATTACCATGGTAATTTCTGTTACTTGTAATACCAACCGGGGGGGGGGGGGGGGGGGGCTCAGACAGGATGAAAGTGGCAATTTAATCGGTCATAATGAAAATGTATTTACTTCGCTACCACTGAGAACACTTAGAACTCTTTAGACCTTATGTTTGTATGCTGGATAATAACAGATTGAACTGTAACAGATTGAACTGTAGTAGGAACAAAATCAACAAATCATAAAGTTCACTTTGTATAATTTTTTTTCCAGTAATGTTCATAGTTTTGTTCTCTTATCTATAAAAAAAAACTCTTTAATTTCAGTCCACTACATGAAGCAACCAGAATTTACTGACTCATTGTGAAACACATTTTGCGGCGCAGGATTAGCCGAGCGGTCGGTTTTTTTTTTTTTTTTTTTTTTTTTTTTTGCACTATGCGACTTAACTTCTGAGGTCATTTGTCGCCTAGAACTTAGAACTAATTAAACCTAACTAACCTAAGGACAACACACACATCCATGCCCGAGGCAGGATTCGGACCTGCGACCGTAGCGGTCGCTCGGTTCCAGACTGTAGCGCCTAGAACCGCACGGCCACTCCGACCGGCTAGCAGAGCGGTCAGGGGCGCTGCAGTCATGGACGGTGCGGCTGGTCCCGGCGGAGGTTCGAGTCCTCCCTCGGGCATGGATGTGTGTGTTTGTCCTTAGGATAATTTAGGTTAAGTACTGTGCAAGCATAGAGACTGATGACCTTAGCAGTTAAGTCCCATAAGATTTCACACACATTTGAACGTTTGAAACAAATTTTTCACACAACACAGTCTTCTTGCTGTGTTTTCCACTGACGGGTTTGCGGCACTGAGAGATTCTTCAATTTCTCCAGGCGTATTTTACGACGAAATAAATCTTGGGTGAACAGCCTGGTGTGAGTGTGCATAGGACACAATATTTCGGCAATCGACCTCGTTGCCATCATCATGTGCGCTGAAGTACTGACCGTCGGTGGGCCGGAGCCATGTATATATAGGACAATCCCCCTCCCGCTCCTCCCTTCCCAACTTGTTGTACTTGATCTTTTTAGATGCAGTTTCTTTGCAGCGTAGGTGGCACCGTCCATGCGTTACTGGTCCTGCTGTTGATGGTGAAGGTTCCATTGTGCAGCTAAGTCTCCATTGTGTGGTGCTTTCCAGTGCCATTATTACTGGCTTTCAGATCCCCTTACAAATTTCAGGTCTGTTTGTCTACATGTGGCCCCATTAGTTCAAGACCTAAGTTGGTGAGGAAAACTCTTTTGAGATTTAGCAAATTATTTTTCCAATTTCAATAGCTGATAAGGAAGACTGAATACGCGTTTATTGCTGCTATATAGATGGGTGTCTAGAAGAGGGACATAGGCCATCTTCTTGTTCCTCCCTTCGTGCTATAATGTCTTGACATCTGGTCTATGGAGCCAAGCCTCCCTTTGTAGAATCAGCAAAAAAGATTTATGTTAGCTTTTTTATTTCTTTTATTTTTTATTTTTTTATTTTTATTTATTTATTTATTTATTTTTGAGTCTTCACTAATCACCCTATCTGAGTGGTAAGTCGGACGCATCAACAGCAGTCGCTTTGGTTTCTCACGGACTACTCGTAGAGTTGATGCGAGAGTAGGTGGTGGCCTCTGTTTCTGAGGATCAGTATATGTAAAGACTGATGCGCGTACATTGCGGCCAGTTGTAGTCTTCAGCTCTTCTGGTATGTGTCGTCTGTTCGACGCTGGGTGCCAACAAGTGTGAGGTGAAAATCATTCCATAGAGTCTCAGCAAGCTCAACTGAATTGTAGTACTCATCCATGGTAACATCGCGATCTGATTTGTCAGTGGGTTTTATTAGTTTCTTTAAAATATCCTTTGGTTCATTTAGATGCTGTGCATTTCCAGACATTCCTATATAGACGTCCATGCTGATCACATACCTAGTCTCAGAATCAGACAGCATTCTAATTAGAATGCCGTATTTTTCAGGTTTTTCTTTTATAAATACCTTGAATGGGCAGCCAACACGGAACAAAGACAACATCACATGCACTGTGTTGTGTAGACCGGAAACGTAATACAATGGAGATGAAGCATTCAACCTTTCAAAGATTTCTGTCACTGGAGCAAACTTCTCAGTCTGGCGACGAATTTCTCTTGTGTTCTTATCATTAAACCTCAATATTTTAGTCAGTTAAAAAAATTGTCGACCCTGAAGCATAGAGCATAAATATTGGACAAGTATGTTACTGTCACGATTTTAACCCATTATTAGACTAGTAAGAGCCCTATATAACAACTCATCTTCATCAGTGTTGAAGCCTCTTCATTTGAGTGTAGTTTTATTAGATTCATAGCATGAGATGTAAAAAAGAGATGCATAGCCACTTTCGTAGACTCAGTTTTTCCTTATTGTTTTAGCCCCGTTATTTTCCGCAGTATATTTTGTACAGAACGTCGATATTCTCCAGATGGTTCCGTAACTTACTCTAGTCCCCTTTTGGCAATGAATTTACAGCAAATGGTGACATTAGCATCTTGTGGGTTGGGCTGGAGCTCATCTTCTTTCTCAGAGGCCGGCCGGTGTGGCCGTACGGTTCTAAGCGCTTCAGTTTGGAACCGCGTGACCGCTACGGTCGCAGATTCGAATCCTGCCTAGGGCATGGATGTGTGTGATGTCCTTAGGTTAGTTAGGTTTAAGTAGTTCTAAGTTCTAGGGGACAGATGACCTCAGAAATTAAGCCCCATAGTGCTCAGAGCCATTTCATTCTCAGACGGTGAATCACTTCCAGTTTCTTCCACATCATCGTCCACTTCACGTTCATCTGTATCTTAATCGTTCACGACTTCTTCAAGCACTCTTTCAATAGAAATATCACGTAAACGTTGTCTATTCATGTGACTTGTTCAACAGCAGCAAGTCACATACGAGGGTCACTCCAAAAGAAATTCACACTATTTATTTTTAATCCATCTTTTATTCTACATGTTAGAAAGTTTTAGAGTGTGTAGATACATCCAATATCTTCATTTCTCCACATAATTTCCATCTCTCTCAGCTGCCTTACGGCATCTTGGAACCAGCGCCTGTATACCCACACGGTAAAATTCTGGACCAACCTGTTGGAGCCACTGTTTGGCAGCGTGCACAAGGGAGTCATCATCTTCAAACCTTATTCCACGAAGAGTGTCTTTCAGTTTCCCAAAGAGATGATAGTCACATGGAGCCAGGTCGGGACTGTAAGGCGGGTGTTTCAGTGTTGTCCATCCGAGTATTGTGATCGCTTCCATGGTTTTTTGAGTGACATGTGGCCGTGCATTGTCGTGCAACAGCAAAACATCCTGCTTTTGCCGATGTGGTCGAACACGACTCAATCGAGCTTGAAGTTTCTTTAGTGTCGTCATATATGCCTCAGAATTTATGGTGGTTCCACTTGGCATGATGTCCATAACAAAGAGTCCTTCGGAATCGAATAACACCGTAGCCATAACTTTTCCAGCAGAAGGTGTGGTTTTAATTTTTTTTTACTTGGGTGCATTTGCATCATGCCACTCCATTAATTGCCTCTTCGTCTCTGGTGAAAAATGATGGAGCCATGTTTCATCACCTCTCTCAATTCTTCCAAGAAATTCATCTCCACCATTCTCGCACTGCTCCAAAAGTTCGCTGCATACCCGTTTCTCTTGTTTCCTTGTGAGCCACCGTCAACATTCTGGAAACCCATCTGGCACAAATCTTTTTTAACGCCAACACTTTCAGTATTCTGCAAACACGTCCTTCCCCTATCCCAACGTAGCGTGACAATTCGTTCACTGTGATGCGTTAACTCTGCACATTGTCTGAAGTGTGTGCAGTACGAGGTCTGCCGCTGCGAGGACAATCCTCAATATTGCCGTGCCCGCTTTCATCACGTAACCTGCTTGGCCACCCACTAACTGTACTACGATCGACAGCAGCATCTCCATACACCTTTTTCAACCTCTTGTGGATGTTTCCCACTGTCGCGCTTTCACAGCACAGGAATTCTATGACAGCACATTGCTTCTGACGAACGTCAAGTGTAGCAGTCATCTTGACGACAAACTGTGACGGCGCCACTCACGGTATCAGGTTGAATTAAGTTTGAAAACAAGCGGGATGGGTGTATCAACACACTGTAAAACTTTCACACCTGCAGAATGAAAACTATATTTTTACAAAAATAATGTGCATTTCTTCTGGAGTGACCCTCGTGTTTTTACACTCGAAAACTCAATCATTAAAACCTGTATGGTCCTTTGCGTTGACCTAGAATCATGAAATATGGCAAGACTCAAGGTTTCACAGTACAGCTAAAGGAAAAAATTCGAAAGTTGTTAATTTATAATTATATAAAAGGAAAAAGTACTTTTGTCATTTTTCATCAGTCTGTCCGTTTCTCTCTCCGTCTGCTACAACCCCTTTCTTATGTTGAAAAGATCGGCGTATCAAGTTCAAATTTATGTAACATACTAACAAGGGAAACTCTACATCGTACCCCCTCAGATTTAGTGGTAAGATGGTCGAGTGGGTAGCCCGTCAAAACCTGAACACAGATCAAGCGTGAAAACAGGATGGAGTTGTACTGAAATGCGAAGAAAGAAGCAAAATAGAAACAGTGAAAGGACCAAGATATGCTCACCATGTTGGACAGCAAATTGGGAGGTCCATGTTCAAAGCTCCCTCGTGTCCCCTTTTCTTCACGTAATTATGAACTGTCCATCCGGTGACTAACGTGTCTGTTTTCCTACTGTAGTCTTCGCAATTGTCATACTGTACATTGGTTATAGAGTATGAGACATGTGGTAAGAATATGTTACTGTCTTAAGTAAATGTGATGACTAGGGAGGGCAGGCGAGATGCCGTATAGACCTCTCACATAAAAACAGCAAATGAACGGATGTGGACTATGTTACAACAAAGGACTTCAAGAGTCAGAACTTCCGTCACTGAACGCAAGAGTCATAACATATGGTACTTGTGTAGCAAGAAAGGAGCTACGGACGTCTGGAAGTCCCTTCCTTACCGTCGCTGTTGCAGACTGACGTTACACCATGACGCAGACACAAATGTGAATACAGCGAACAGTCACATCATTGACCGGACACACAGTTCATAATGTTGTGATAAAAAAGTGAGGCAGGAAGGAGATTCGAACACAGATCTTCCCCGTGCCAGTCCAGCAACGTGACCATATAACGACGACGGTGTAGCTCTTCAAGTTCGTTTGATGTTGCTCATCTTGAGCTTGGGTCGTTCATTATTTCTATCTTGCTTCTTTCTTCACAGTTCGGCGCGCCCTCTTCCTGTTTTCATGCTTGATCTGTGTTCTGTTTTTGACGGGTTCTCCACTGGGCCATCTTACCACTAAATCTGTGTGTGAGTGGGGAGGGGGGGGGTGCGATGTGTGGATTTTCCCTTCTAAGGTCTATGGTCCCTTGGCAGCGTAAAAATTTTAAGCTTCTAAGTCAGTTCAGTCAAAGTATATGGCCATTTGAGTCACATATTTTGACACTGGAAAACGCACTCATGGAAAGCTTTAGAGTACTTAAGCTGGCGTTGCAGGATTTTGTGCACGAACTGATCTCTCGATTATTTCCCATAAAAGTTCGATGGGATTCATGAAGTGGTGTCTGGGTGGCCAAATTATTCGCTTTAATTCTCCAGAATGTTCTTCAAACTAATCGGAACGACTGTGGCCCCGTGAGATCGCGCATTGTCATCCACAAAACTTCAATCTTTATTTAGGAACATGAAGTCCATGAATGACTGCAAATGGTATCCAAGTAGCTGAACATTATCATTTACAGTCAATGATCAGTTCATTTCTACCAGAGGATCCGGTCCATTCCATGTAAACACAGCCCACGCAATTATGGGGCCACCATCAGCTTGCACAGTGCTTTGTTGACGACTTGGGTCCATGGCTTCGTGGGGTCTTCGCCTCACTCGAACACTACCATCAGCTCTTACCAACTGCAATGGGGACTCATCTGACCAGGCCACGGTTTTCCAGTCGTCTAGGGTCCAACCGATTTGGTCATGATGCCAGGAAAAGTGCTGCATGCGATGTCGTGCTGTTAGCAATGGCACTCTTGTCGGTCATCTGCTTCCACAGCCCCTTAACGCCAGATTTCTCAGACCTGTCCTGATGGATACGTTCGTCATACGTCCCACATTGATTTCTGTGGTTATTTCACACAGTGTTGCTTATCTGTTAGCACTGACAACTCTACGCAAACGCCGCAGCCCACGGTCGTTATAGAAGCCTGTCGGTAACTGTGTAGTCGGTGGTGAGAGGTAATGCTCAGCACATTCTTGACACTGTGGATAGCAGAATATTGAATTCCTTAACGATTTCCGACATACACTGCTGGCCACCGTAAATGCAACACCCTGAAGGAAGCATCCGAATCAAGTGAAATTTACACCATGGGTTTGCAGCGATGAGATATGCAACTGATTAGAATTTCAGCGCAGACGCACATCACGCGCGCCTGTGGCGCCACCTCATAGCGCCATTTAAAGCTTGGCGATTTCGACGAGTGTACGTTCGGCACGTGTGTTTACCTGGCGGTTGTTTCACAAGACGATCAGTTATGCCTCGTAGACAACAGCGAACATCGTTTGATCAAGTATCCGTGTTCGACAGAGGAAGGATAGTGGCTTACCGAGATTGTGGATTATCATACAGAGAAATCGCTAGTCGTGTTGGACGAAACCAAACAACTGTAATGCGGATATGTGACCGTTGGATGCAGGACGGTACGACGGACCGACGTGGTCGATCGCATTCACCTCGGTGCACCACTGCACGTGCTGATAGGCAAATTGTGCGCATGGCAGTGACGGATCGCTCAATGACATCCCGAACCATAGCACAGCACATTGCGTCTGTAACGCATCATCCAGTGTCTGCGCGTACCATTCGATGCCGTTTACAGCAGAGTGGTCTGTCCGCAAGACGTCCATTGCTTCGTCTACCATTGGCGCAGAACCACAGACGTCGCCAATGGTGTGATGACAGACGGATGTGGACGGCAGAATGGAATGACGTTGTCTTTACTGACGAGGCACGCTTCTGTCTGCAGCACCACGATGGTCGGATTCGACTGTGGAGACACTGTGGAGAGAGGATGCTGGACAGCTGCATTATGCACCGCCACACTGGTCTTGCACCGGGTATTATGGTATGGGACGGTATTGGATATTACTCTCGCACGCCTCTAGTACGCATTGCCGGTACTTTAAATAGCCGGCGCTTCGTATCCGAGGTGATGGAGCCAGTTGTCCTTGTTTACCTTCAGGGCTCGGCCACAGCCATATTTCAACAGGATAATGCGCGACCACACGTGGCACGCATTGTCCAAATGTTCTTCGTCAATAACCAGATTGAAGTGCTTCCCTGGCCGGCTCGCTCTCCGGATCTTTCGCCGATAGAAAACATGTCGTCCATGGTTGCTCAACGAGTGACCCAGATTACATCCCCAGCTGCCACACCAGATGATCTTTGGCAACGTGTGGAAGCTGCTTGGGCTGCTGTACCCCAGGAACACATCCGACGTCTCTTTGACTCAATGCCGAGACGTGTGGCAGCGGTGATCTCCAACAATGGCGGCTACTCTGGCTACTGATTCTGGCAGGAACCACATGTCACAGACGTCTGTAAACGTAATCATTTGATACTTGGTCAACATGTTATCTACAAAATAAATTTTGTTGTGCTACCTCTTGTCTTTCTTGGTGTTGCATTTACGGTGGCCAGCAGTGTAGAATGTCCCATACGTGTAGCTCCAACTACCGTGTTCAGTCTGTTAGTTCGCAACTTTCGGCCATAATCACTTCGGAAACCCTGTCACATGTATCACCTGAGTACAATTGACAGCTCCGCCGATCCGCTGCTCTTTCATACATTGCATGCAGTGCATTCATCGTCTTTCAAAAGCATAATAGATGAACATTATTGCATGAAAACTTAGAACGTAAGCTGCAATGATGTTTTAGCAAATAAATGAAAAATATTCTATGAAATCTTCTATATCTACATATATGAAGTGAAGTCGCTTACTAACTTCTTTTTATATATCTGTGCTAGTCTGAAGAACTATTTTAGAGATTTTGCTACGGTCTTGGAATTCTCGAGACAGATACCGTGCCAGTATCTACAGTTAAGTTTGAACCCTCAGTGTGTCGAGTTCTGCACATACTTGGCCAATTTTTTCTTAAATTATAGCTTAATATTATCGTTTTTGGGACTCTGAACCCATATCTCAATATCAGATTTTCTTCTACGACGTGCAGGTTTCTCTTAATTTCATTCATCGTAATCGATATTTTTGAAAAATCTGTGTGTGGGCTTTCACAAAAGTAAATGATGTGGTGTGATGGCCCTCAGCTACGTACCCTCTGACTCAAAGTTGATATATTAAAAGTTTTGGCTGGTTTCGTTGTCTAGGGGCTAGGATGCGTAGTTGTAGCATTACAATCCAAATACTGCTGAGTCTACAGTGCACAATGTGAATATACACAGGAATCGAATGGTCGATTGTTCCTATCACTCGGCAATTGCGAATTTTGAATGTTATACAGAAATTTATAAATGAAAGATTGCAATTAAATAAATTCTGCAGGTACTATTGTAACGACTTTAAATGATGGATACGATAGCAGAAGTACCTTTAAGAATGCCCCTTATTACTGTAAAACACTTATTGGTGTCGATGGTTCAGCAATAAAATAAAATATAAATTGAATAACAGGGTAACCTTAGATTCGTACTTCACGTAATTAGTTATGGGCAAGAACATAGCTCGCGAGATATTCACTTGTAAATGCATAACTACGTCTTCACTGCAGAAGCCACGGAAATCTCACAAGTGCAGAAGTCGGCACTACGAAATATTTCTATCTCCCGCCACCACGAGTAAACTGCTCCACTCTCCAAGTCTTTCTCGTGACTCTGCGTCCGTCGCGCCGTACTCGTCCACTCCCGTGCTGTCCAGAACTCTCCCATGTCCTCTGCGACTGTCCCTAGCGCCACACTGTTCAGAACTGCCCCTCCATTCACTTCAGTAGTCGCCTCCCTTAGTAACGAGCGCTTTGATTGGCGATAACGCTCCCGTCATGTCTCCAAGCCAATGGACACTCACAAACATTTTGAAACACATTCGAAATACTGGATCTACATTTAAATAACTTGAAATTAAATAAATATTCCTACGGCTGGACCATAAACACGCTCTGACACACATTATAAAATACATAAACAAATTAAATAAACATATATCAAAGGAATAGCAACAAAAGGTAGGCCAGTAGCCTAATGTCTCTGTGCTTTTTAAAACACAGTAAATATTTAACCAATTTCTTCATGAATAGTATATATCGGATATAGACAAAGACATAGATGAATAAATATACTTATAATCATGCTGATACCGTTTTTTCGTGTAACTGCGGAGTACTTATGGCCTGACGCGATCGATAATAATAGAGCCCCTTTGACCTCCAGTAACTCATGTACTATTCAAGTTACATGCCTGTAATTTATACCAATTTAGGTTTACACTAATAGCTTTCTAAAGAATAGTCGATCGACAAAATAGGATGAACCGTTTAAATTTTGGAAATTCCCTTGCTGGGTGTTACTTGTATAATTAATTCTCAGATACTACACTTTAAACTAATAAAGTTATTGAAAATCTGATTACACCATCAGAATCGTCGTGCAAATAATGGTAAAGTACATGTTTCTTTTTGAAGTATCATGATTCATCTGGCTACTATTAATTTCTATACGAACTGTCTGCCAAAGTCCGCCACCTTTGACGCTCTCGGCATACAAGTCTCTTTCATCGACACAGCATCACCAAGGAATTCCCAGCCATCTGCTTGGCCTGGACCCCAGCTAACGTTCGGCACCACGTGGCCGCCGACGAAGTCCGCCCAGAGGCCCCAGCGCGGCCACGCCAACTTCGAACTCAGAATGTTTTCAGGGCGCCACAACTCACCCATTACCTCACACTGTCATTCATGATTCACAAAAATGTTCAAATGTTTGTGAGTTCTTAAGGGACCAATCTGCAGAGGTCATCGGTCCCTAGGCTTACACGTAATTTAAACTAACCTATGCTAAGAACAACACACACACGCACACCCATGCTCGAAGGAGGACTCAAACCTCTGGTGGGAGGGGCCGCGCAGTCAGTGACATGGGGCCTCTAACCGCACGGCCACTCCACGCGGCGTGATTTACAAAATAAAATATTCCACAAGTTACGTTTTCCATGCATAACAGAACGCATTTCAAAAATTTATTCTAATTGCCAAATGAAAATATGTACATTGGTATTTTATTTCATGTCTCAGTGTGTGTGTAGTTCCGTCTGTCCTGCCCTACAGTCGTCTCTCTGTGGTGTGTTTCATTTACGGTAAAGAGACAAACTAGATGACTGCAGTGCAGGTTCAAAATGGCTCTGAGCACTATGGGACTCAACTGCTGTGGTCATCAGTCCCCTAGAACTTAGAACTACTTAAACCTAACTAACCTAAGGACATCACACACATCCATGCCCGAGGCGGGATTCGAACCTGCGACCGTAGCAGTCGCACGGTTCCGGACTGCGCGCCTAGAACCGCGAGACCACCGCGGCCGGCTGCAGTGCAGGAGAGGCAGAATAACACATATGCAAACATCACATAAAGTACAAATTGAGTATTTGCTTTTCATAATCAGAATATGTTTTCAAAACGTGTCGTGATATTCACGGAAATCTTATTGGTGTAGAGTTTTCAAATTGAGTATTTGCTTTTCATAATCAGAATACGTTTTCAAAACGTGTCGTGATATTCACGGAAATCTTATTGGTGTAGAGTTTTATCGTGTAACTCATACAGATTTATCACTTGTGTCTGACTTGGCTACAAACTGGAAAATTACCAAAACATAAACAGTAATTTAATTTATCGATACGACAAACATTTTATTGAATTATGTTGAAGGAATTAGTCTAGGAAATGGGGATTAAAGGAACTGTTGAAATTTTCCCGGCGTTAAAAATATTCCATGAAGTTTTGGGACTGCAACCAGATGACGTCGACCTCTCGCCACTATATCCGGCTGACAACCATTGTCATTTTCAGGTGAGTATCTAGCACTGGATATGTTCACGCGGCTAACGTCATACCAAAAAATTTGCACGGAGGCGCATGCTTAAAGCCGCTACGTGAACTGTGTCTGTCGACTTTCGCGCCCTCATCGAATTTTGCTTATCTATAGTGCGCAGACGCATGCTTAATGGTGACACTACATGCACGCTCTCTGTCGCAACGCGGGCAAATAGTCGAAGTCATTCGGCAGCAGTTACGAAAATGCATGTAATAGGATTAAAAAAAGTTGATGACTTACGCTATTTGGGCAGAAAAATAAGCGATAATGGCAGAAGTAGAGCGGATAGAAAAATGTAGATAAGCGATAGGAAGAAACGAATTTCTGAGGAAAAGGAATTTGGTAACATCTAATATAGATTTAAGTTATATGGAAATTGATGGTGGAGGGGGGAGGGGGGAGGACGAAAGGGAAGAGATTACTGATGGCAGCTACATCGGGACATTACGCGGAATCAGTGGCGACATCTCACAACCGACTCACATTCTTACCGAGCGCCACCTACCCGCAATCTGTCTCCAATTCCTCCAGCCTTGCTACACTGACATTCCCGCAGGACGAAATGGACAGCATCTGCGGATAGGTGCTGCTGGGTCGGTCATGCCGAGATAGTCCGCGTAATTACGATACTACAGTGTCCTGGATGACGCAGTAGTTAACACACCTGCCTAGTAAGCATTAAACCCTGAGCTCGAATCCCGGTCTGGTATACATTTCCACTTGTCGCCGCTAATTCCGCGTAATATCCCTATGCAGTTGAAATTAGTAAATTATTCCTTTACCTTTCATGTCTCCCCCTCCACCTCTGCCCCCCCCCCCCCCTCACTTTCAATTTACATATACTGTATTATAGCTGCAGATCCCGCATGATGTCTGTTCTTCTGTCACACGCATTCATATAATAAATTTAAGTGCTAGGAAGTCTTCTTTGAAGGTATTTGGTAAACTTGAACGACAAGCAGCCTAAACAAAACGGAATAAAATGGGTAGTGGGAGTAGCTAATAAGAAGGCACTGAATCGAATTTGGGAAAAAAGAAACAGATGGCATAACTTACCTAAAATAAAGGGTCATTTGATAGGACACGTTCTGAGGCGTGAAGCAATTATCAGTTTAATAATGGAAGGAGGTGAGGAGGGAAAAAATAATATAGGAGACCAAGACTGAATACAGTGAGCAGGGCTACTTGACTGCTGGTTCCAGTACTTAGTCACAGATGACGAGGCGTGCACAGCGTAGACTAGCAGGAGAGCTGGATCAAACCAGTCTAAGTACTGAAGACCACAGTAGCAACCACCAAATCAACACTTTATTACACAGGTATTTTGTATCCTAGTATTTCTTCTCTCCCTCCTCCTTAATGCATCTAACGTACCATCACCTCCACTGAAATGTGTGTGTTGTGGGTGTGCGTGAAGAGACCTATACTCGGTCGGGCACACAGTTTGAATCTGCCAGAAAGTTTCATATCAGCGCACACTCCGCTGCAGAGTGAAAATCTCATTCTGGAGACCTATACTAGTCCAGCCATATTTATAGTTGAGCGTTGTTGGTACCGTCTTTCAACCACTTAGTTGTCTGGGCGAAAGCGCTCACCTAGTGCCCCACGGGCATCGTCCACCGTTTCAATAAAAAAAAAGAAAAAAACAACGTAACTGTTCAGAAAATGCATCTTGAAGTTCGTTAAACAGTGGAACTTCTTGAACTGTTCTGATATGTTGGCTGTAACATAAATGTAGGGTGGATCTTCTTTGTTGCCCAAGAACTTAAACCAAAATCTTCTTCCTTTTTCTGCTGGTATTAGTGAGGAAGGTATCGCCGTGCCTGATGTAGTATATCTATGACCTAGATTAATTGGGAATTTTCTCTGACCACGTGCTGTGAGCTCCTTGGGTGTTGCAGGCTGTGTGATTGATGCAGCGTACTGCAAACATCAGAATGATCTGGTATTTATGTTAGGAACATGGTGGTAGTGCACGGTCAAGCGGGTGGAAAAGCTAGAGGGGCAGCACGGTAGTTTTTTCTAAACTGTTCACATGTTAACGTCCTGACAAAATTTATTCCTTTCTAACTCTTTTAACCGGTCCTTATGGATGCAATTGCCGAGTGAGATTTAATCATTGTTCATCTCGCAGTATCTGTGTGTTATTGTGTGAGAGCCTGTATTGATAAGTTAGATTTGTGTCTTTATTCTCTGTATGTATCTATTTTCATGATATATGTGCCTCCCATAATGTGTGTTGGGTTACTGTAGTCGTTATTCAGGGTATGGTAGTATCCACTTGTAGCATACTGTCGTGAACGTAGACTAAGTACCACCGTTAGTACCTGATCAAAAGTATCAGGACAGCCCTAGGCAATGTAGAATTGACTACTAGATGTCGCGAGAGGTAGATCCGTCAGTATAGGATGAGGCGGAGAGTAGTACGTTGTTAGCAGAGAGGCAGTAACAGCAAAGTGAGTCAGTCAAGAGAGTTCAGTGACTTCTAACGTAGACTAGTCACTGGATGTCATCCAATAAGAGACCCATCAGGGAAATTTCACCCCTATTATAGCTCCCCAAGTCGACTGTTTGGATGTGACTATGAAATGGAAATGCGAAGGAGCAACCACTGGTATACCAAGATCAATAGTGACCGTCGTGCACTATGGACGGTGTTTGAAAAGAAACTGTGTAAATTCAGAGGAAGGAATCACTCGTGGATTTCAGAGTACTACTAGCAATCCAGATACCACAGCCCCGGTGCATAGGGAATTGAGGTGAATGAGGTACAAGGGTTGGGCGGCTGCTCATAAACCACACGTTACTGTAGTCGAAGTTAAGCGACGCTGGAGGCAGTGCAAAGAGCGACGTAACTGAACAGTGGATGAATGGAAATTAGTGATTTGGAGAGATTAATCACGCTATATCCTGTGGCAGTTCGACTATAAGGTTTGGATTGGGTGTCACCTGTTATCATGTGCAGTGCCAAGAGTGAAGTGTTAAGGAGGTCGTACTACTTTATGGTGGTGTTTTTCGTGGTTAGTATGTGTTTTTCTTACTGCGCTTAACAAAACCATACATTCAGAAGAATATGAACAAATTTTACAGCACTATGTACTGCCTACCGTAGAGGAGCGGTTCGGAAACTACATATCTCCATGACAGTGCACCTTATCACAAAACACCATATCTGAGACAAAGGTTTATGGACAATAACGCCCCTGAAATTGACTGGCCTGCCAAGGGACACGAGCTGTACCCGATAGAACATCTTTGGGATGAGCTAAAAATATAGACTTCCCACCTGACCTCAACGTCGAATATCACAAGCTACTCCAGTTTTGGCTGTTAAGAAAAAGTGGGATGCCATTCCTCCAACTCATTGAAAGAGTCCCCAGCAGAGTTCAAGCCGTCATAATGGAGAAGGATGGACGCACCCCATATCAGTGTCCACAATACACTTCTGGATGCTTTTGATAAGAAAGTGTATATCGACACTGACTTTACTGCCACTTTCACTTGCTTCACCAGAATTGTCAGTATGCTAGTGTCAGCCCGTCCAGTTGGCCGTGCGGGAAGGAGCGCCTGGTCCCCGGTACGAAACCGCCCGACGGATTTATATCGAGGTCCGGTGAGCCGGCCAGTCTGTGGATGGTTTTTAGGCGGTTTTCCATCTGCCGCGGCGAATGCGGGCTGGTTCCCCTTATTCCGCCTCAGTTACACTATGTCAGCGACTGCTGCGCAAACAAGTTCTCCACGTACGCGTACACCACCATTACTCTACCACGCTAACATAGGAGCTACACTCGTCTGGTGTAAGACGTTCCCTGGGGGGTCCACCGGGGGCCGAACCGCACAATAATCCTGGGTTCGGTGTGGGGTGGCGGAGGTGTGAAGCGGACTGCGGTAGTCGTCGTGGGGTTGTGGACCTCTGCGGCTGCGGCGGGGACGGAGCCTCTCCGTCGTTTCTAGGTCCCCAGTTAACATACGATACAATACAATGCTAGTGTCTATACAAGTTAAACATTAATAAAACTGAGAAACAGTAAGGGTGGATTCGCGACTGGAAATGGAGGAAAAATGTCCCATGTCCGATGTGTCCGGAAATGCATTGTTGCCATAGTATCGGGCGCTGTCGAATGACAGTTTCTCTGAGCACGTCAGAGCTCCTTGTGTGTTGCAGGATGTGTGATTGATGCAGCGTACTGCAAGCAGCAGAATGGTCTGGTACTTACGTTGGGAACAAGCCGAGATGGTGTTGTTAGCGTACGGTCAAGCGGGTGGAAAAAGTACAGGGGCAGCACGGCAATGACAAAACAAGTACCCTCACAGACAGCAACAACTTTACACAACATTTCAAGCCCTTTTTGGGTGTTTGTGTGCTCATGGGTCCTTTCAGACGAACGTGTGGGGAGTTGAAATTTCTCTGATGTGACTGGTGTCTGCAACAGTACTTGTTTTGGCATAGCTGTGCTGTCTCTCGACCGTTTCCATCTGCTTCTCCATACACAAACACCATCTCGGCTTGTTCCCGACATGAGTACCGGATCATTCTGCTACTTACATTATGCTCCATCTATCACAGAGCCTACAGCACGCAAGGAACACATGGCACATGGTCAGAGGAACTGTTATTCGTCAGCACCATCTCCCGTCGTAGTGATGCATTTCCGAACATATTTTCGTAGGCCATTTCTTCCTCCATTTCCAGTCAGGAATCCGTCTGTGCTGTTTGTTGGTTTCATTACTGTTCACCCTGTGTAAGTTATGCCGCAGTATTATACATTGTTTTTATCGTCTGTCAGCCTGATACTCCCTGTGCAGATCCATGGAGACTTGGCCTGCCGTCTGATATATCGGGATCCATTGTACATGGACGTGTAGTGAAGGTATCATGTCATTTGTCATATATGTTAGTGTGTACGTCTGTAACGCGTACTGCACAGAACTATACGTTCGCGTCAACACACTGCTCAATATTTAATACGCCAAAGAGAAATAGAGGGTGATTATAAGCAAAGTCCTACTTTCAAAACGCTGAAAAATAAGAAGAGCCGCTGATCAGAACGACATCAAATTTGAATGGAAATTTTTAGACTAGATCGCACAGTGGGAGTCATAACGTAAATGGGTTTGGCGACAAATGGCAGATGAAGCGCATTACAACAGATATGGCGTGCATTACGCATTAAACCTACTATACTGTCAAATGTGCGTGACTGCACAAGTTTGGCATTCAACAGATGTGGCACTGTTAATTAGGTAAGCCCACCATGGCCGGTTCGTATCACATTGGATTGGAACAATCGGTTTTTAATTCCCAAGGCCAAAAACCGTATAAAAAGAAACAATGAAAAGCGGGATTTAATTGTCCTGAGGCCAAAAACCATATAAAAAACAACAATGAAATTGGGTGCTAATTGTCCTGGGGCCAAAAACCGCACAGAAAACAACAACGAAATCGGTTTGCAATTGCAGTGAGACTGGTACGAAACACGTTAAGAGTATTGAGCTGGGTGGTTTCTGGGACAGCTGGCATTGTTGCCAAATTAATTCAAGATCATGGATCCGAGATGGTGGCCATAGATGTGGCAATGTTGCACTGACGTCACAGCAGGAAATTAAAATTTTGGGGAAAATAGGGCCGGCCGGAGTGGACGAGCGGTTCTAGGCGCTACAGTCTGCAACCGCGCGACCGCTACGGTCGCAGGTTCGAATCCTGCCTCAGGCATGGATATGTGTGATGTCCTTAGGTTAGTTAGGTTTAAGTAGTTCTAAGTTCTAGGGGACTGATGACCTCAGAAGTTAAGTCCCATAGTGCTCAGAGCCATTTGGAAAATAGGGCAGCTGGGATACCTCCACTAACCTGACTCTTCCCTCCACCCCACCCCTCCCACACACACACCTTCCCCCACACTGTCCCCCCATTTCTATGCATCACCCATCCGCTACCACCACCACCCTGGAAATATGGGAGACAGTCAGTCTCTGTCAGCTGCCAGAGTGAAAGGTTAGGTTAGTGTACTTAATTTTTAGTGGAAAACTGAAGTAGAGATTGCTCCAAATTACACATTCATATGCATAGTGCTACACAATGAGTGCCTAAAATCGCAAAACTGTTCAAAATTGACGATGTCACACAGATGGTGTTATTCTGCTGGACAAAACTTTATAATACTACTTGAAACTAGTAGCAGGCGGACTCAAAATAAATAGTAACTCAATGTAGGATACACTTGTGAATTGGGGAGGGTGGGGAGGGGGGGGGGGCGCGGAAAGTGACTCAGTCTAAAACGACAGCCGAGGCAGTGCCTTAAACTGGTAAATGAATAGAAATTATGGAGTTTTTAAAAAAAACAAGAACTGTAGTGATCTAAAAATTCAGACTATACATACAGATTACTGATAATAACAGTGTTCTAAGAACGACTACGCAGTGAGTAACACCACTTCAGCTGCAAATTACAGCCGTATATGTGGGAAATAAAAACAACACCTGTCCACTGACCACCGCCCCATATTCGTAGCAACTGAGGAAACAAGTGTTTTCACATCGCTAAATTATCGTGAAAATCCTATATAGCATTATGTCATAAGCTACATTTCTTGTAAGCATTGTTTCATCCAGTAAAATAATATGTTCTAAGCTGTTGCGTGCCACAACGAGAAACTGCTGATTACTGATCCGACTCACATATCATATCTGTGGCGACTGCCATTCTCTGGCATGGTGTGTAGCCGCCCCCCACTATACCAGCACCACCAGGTAGAAGCCCTGCCATTCAAGCGGCGAACAGTGAACAAAATATTTCTATACCTACACAATTTATCTTCAGCTAACAATCATCAGTACGCATAAGCGCCCGATGATGAGCAAAACATGCCTGAAATAGGTTGTAATTTGTTAAACGAAACATAAAATAAATATAACGGCTAAGTTCTGCCTTAGCCTGTACTAAAGGAATGAGAGAGTGGTCACATTCTCGACGATGTCTCACTAGCTCTGTTCTGCTGCAACTGTAGCCATGCATTGAGATCCCACTACAAACGTATTTCTAAAGTCTGATGTTTTTCTTCTTCCTCTGTTTTCATTCAAAGCGATCGCTACGAAATCAAACTAAAGAAGTCCTATGAAACACATGAGTTCGTAATCGTCAAATGAATGATGGAGTTAGCTTCAAATTGCCAGTCACTACTATAATATTGTTTATCAGTAGTAAGCTCATTTATGCCTCCCATTTTCACTGCATTGTGAATGGTGGAGCTCGAAGCTTGGAGTCACTGGATGTTCACCACAACACAATATTAGTATTTGCCTTATATATTCCTCTTCAGAGTAACAACAGAATAACCACCCAAAAAAAGGTGACAACAAGAAGCCGATAAGCTAGCTATGAAACTACATCCAGTGTGATATTTTAAGAAACATCTACGCTCGTTGATGTGGTTGGGCGGGGAGGGATGGGTGTGTGTTATGTTGTGGTAACTGTAACAATTGTTTATTGCCTATAAAACGAGGTGACTACTGCCAAACCAGAAAAAAGAAAAAAAATACGCAGCCGGAAAGTTGCGAGTCTACGGCATTTCACTGCGACCAACTGGCGTATTATGGGTCTGTGTGATGTGTGGGATACCAGGGTGTGGATGCTATTCATCCCCTGGTGGGCAGATGTTTCATGAGCCGAAAATAAGTCTGAGTTACGATGACATGTAGTGGTATGAAACTTCCTGGCAGATTAAAACTGTGTGCCCGACCGAGACTCGAACTCGGGACCTTTGCCTTTCGCGGGCAAGTGCTTTACCATCTGAAGCTACCGAAGCACGACTCACGCCCGGTACTCACAGCTTTACTTCTACCAGTACCTCGTTTCCTACCTTCCAAACTTTACAGAAGCTCTCCTGCGAACCTTGCAGAACTAGCACTCCTGAAAGAAAGGATATTGCGGAGACATGGCTTAGCCACAGCCTGGGGGATGTTTCCAGAATGAGATTTTCACTCTGCAGCGGAGTGTGCGCTGATATGAAACTTCCTGGCAGATTAAAACTGTGTGCCCGACCGAGACTCGAACTCGAGACCTTTGCCTCTCGCGGGCAAGTGCTCTACTATCTGAGCTACCGAAGCACGACTCACGCCCGGTACTCACAGCTTTACTTCTGCCAGTACCTCGTCTCCTACCTTCCAAACTTTACAGAAGCTCTCCTGCGAACCTTGCAGAACTAGCACTCCTGAAAGAAAGGATATTGCGGAGACATGGCTTAGCCACAGCCTGGGGGATGTTTCCAGAATGAGATTTTCACTCTGCAGCGGAGTGTGCGCTGATATGAAACTTCCTGGCAGATTAAAACTGTGTGCCCGACCGAGACTCGAACTCGGGACCTTTGCCTTTCGCGGGCAAGTGCTCTACCATCTGAGCTACCGGGCGTGAGTCGTGCTTCGGTAGCTCAGATGGTAGAGCACTTGCCCGCGAGAGGCAAAGGTCCTGAGTTCGAGTCTCGGTCGGGCACACAGTTTTAATCTGCCAGGAAGTTTCATATCAGCGCACACTCCGCTACAGAGTGAAAATCTCATTCTGGATACATGTAGTGGTAGTTTAACGTCATGAATCAACAGCATATAGATAGTCTCTGAAAGTACTAGAATTGTCTGCCCATCTGTGCCGTCGTATTACAGCCTGATAATTCTCATCTGAGTACTGTGGCAAGACAGGCAAGACAGAGGCGTCGTTAGTAATTGATATCATCACTGACGCAGTTAATAGCACCGTGCACCGACTGAAGATCTGCATAGAAAATTAACACTACGCTCAGAATGCTCAGCGTATTGTTATTTCGGTATCTCTCTGTCACAACCATAATGTGAGTTGAAAAGTTCTTCAGCATGGATGCTCTTCCCTTTTGCCGACAAAAAATCAGCAGTGGTTATTCTGTAGTCATTATGAGTATATATTGTCATTCTTCCAGTATTTATAGGTTTAATGACAGTTTTGCTTAAGGATGACTTACTCCAGACATTTTCCTTACTCTTTGTCCTGATGACAACTGCTTCTCCTTTCATGTTAGCAGCAGCTCGAATAGAACTAACACTGCGCATATTCGCTGGCGTCAATTTTTACGCAGTTCGTTGAGCTCGCTTTTCACCTAATTCTTGGTCTGGAACCGAACGTCGTTTGTAGCTTATGAAGACTCTCCTTGGATGTTCACGTTTTGCAATGAAAGGTGTGCTGCCCTTTTCATTTGTGTTCTTCTGTTTCGGAGACGGTGTCAATGACAGAATTCTTAAGGGAAACATTTTCGAAATCTGTAATGATCATAAGGCGTGTTACCTTCTCATAACGTATGCACTATAACACACTAGAGACGCTCCAGACCTGTGGATGCCGTTTGGTGAATTAGCTTTTCAGTGTTCAATGCGCTTACGAAAGAAAAACAGAAATATTAGTGACAGTTACTGATTTATGATCTTTGATCTGCAGACGGAGTATCTGAATATTTAATAACTACACTGTAGTTCAGAAACGCGAATAAAATTCATTGCAATATATTTTTGGTATACAAGCCCGTATTCGCCGTGTCTTTCAGAAACAAGACGTGCTCGCTTAAGCGCCAGGCTTCACATCGTCTGGTGAAATGAATTCTTCCTGATCGTAGTATAACTGAAACTTGGTAACAAAGTAGAATACATTTGGCAATGGTGTGACTGCCGAGTTACTTTCTGGATGACATATAAACATACTGACAAATTCACATGATATATCCCTGTCAGTTTGATTGAATAATCTGAGTTATTTACTTCAAAAGTATGACTTCGGCTTATCACCTTTTTCTTTTGAGTGCAGGGAGGTTACTCCACGCGGAAATTGCAACTAATCTCGTCTTTTACGTTGCAGTTTATCAGTTCTATCCACCACTGGCACTATAAGGAAAAGACGATCACAACAGCACTTCAGCGGTACTGATTTGGATTGGATTGTTTGGGGGGGGGGGGGGGGGGGGGGAGAAGAGACCAAACAGCGAGGTCATCGGTCTCATCGGATTAGGGGAGGACGGGGAAGGAAGTTGAGGAACCATCCCGGCATTTGCCTGGAGTGATTTAGGGAAATCACGGAAAACCTAAATCAGAATGGCCGGACGCGGGATTGAACCGTCGTCCTCCCGAACGAGCGGCACTGAGACAACATGTTTGCTTCCGAAGCGCGGGCTGCAGTGGGTCACATTTCCAGTTTCGCTGAAGTCCAGATTTTTTAAGCCCGTTACGGATAGAGAGCTACAGGCAGTCAGATCCGAAATCAATAAATAATTTATAACTATGAAAAGCCAAATTTGCATACTGTTTCAGTTTTACATAGGACAGCAGGTAAACACAGACCATTTAGAAGTCCAGATTGAGTAGTATCTTATTCATTCGCGCTGTCATGGGCACCTTTGAGTTAAAGTACTTTCTGTTTTATTAAAACAGACTTTCGTCGTGAAGTTACCACGGTAAGCTTAATTACAGTTCTTAGTCGTTGACAACAAATACCAGCTGCAGTAGACACAGCCCTGGGGAGGCCTTCGTAGTGCACAGCACCCTTGTTGAGTCACCAGCTGCAAAATATGATGTTCTCACCTCCCTTTTCTAAAGGAGATAACTTTTCTAACAGTTTCATGTTAAGGAGTTAACATAAAGATGTCATAACCAGACATCAATTACAATATTGCATAGAATTCTCAATGAGCGAAATGATGACGTTGAAGGTTGTTGTTGTTGTTGTTGTGGTCTTCAGTCCTGAGACTGGTTTGAAGCAGCTCTCCATGCTACTCTATCCTGTGCAAGCTTCTTCATCTCCCAGTACCTACTGCAACCTACATCCTTCTGAATCTGCTTAGTGTATTCATCTCTTGGTCTCCCTCTACGATTTTTACCCTCCACAATGCCCTCCAATGCTAAATTTGTGATCCCTTGATGCCTAAAACATGTCCTACCAACCGATCCCTTCTTCTAGTCAAGTTGTGCCACAAACTTCTCTTCTCCCCAATCCTATTCAATACCTCCTCATTAGTTACGTGATCTACCCACCTTATCTTCAGCATTCTTGTGTAGCACCACATTTCGAAAGCTTCTATTCTCTTCTTGTCCAAACTGGTTATCGTCCATGTTTCACTTCCATACATGGCTACACTCCATACAAATACTTTCAGAAACGACTTCCTGACACTTAAATCTATACTTGATGTTAACAAATTTCTCTTCTTCAGAAACGATTTCCTTGCCATTGCCAGTCTACATTTTATATCCTCTCTACTTCGACCATCATCCGTTATTTTACTCCCTAAATAGCAAAACTCCTTTACTACTTTAAGTGTCTCATTTCCTAATCTAATCCCCTCAGCATCACCCGATGTAATTTGACTTCATTCCATTATCCTCGTTTTGCTTTTGTTGATGTTCATCTTATATCCTCCTTTCGAGACACTGTCAATTCCGTTCAACTGCTCTTCCAGGTCCTTTGCTGTCTCTGACAGAATTACAATGTCATCGGCAAACCTCAAAGTTTTTATTTCTTCTCCATGAATTTTAATACCTACTCCGAATTTTTCTTTTGTTTCCTTTACTGCTTGCTCAATATACAGATTGAATAACATCGGGGAGAGGCTACAACCCTGTCTCACTCCTTTCCCAACCACTGCTTCCCTTTCATGCCCCTCGACTCTTATAACTGCCAGCTGGTTTCTGTACAAATTGTAAATAGCCTTTCGCTCCCTGTATTTGACCCCTGCCACCTTCAGAATTTGAGAGAGAGTATTCCAGTTAACGTTGTCAAAAGCTTTCTCTAAGTCTACAAATGCTAGAAACGTAGGTTTGCCTTTTCTTAATCTTTCTTCTAAGATAAGTCGTAAGGTTAGTATTGCCTCACGTGTTCCAACATTTCTACGGAATCCATTTTGCACTTCCTGTCGATCTCATTTTTGAGACGTTTGTATTCCTTTTTGCCTGCTTCATTTACTGCATTTTTATATTTTCTCCTTTCGTCAATTAAATTCAATATTTCTTCTGTTACCCAAGGATTTCTATTAGCCCTCGTCTTTTTACCTACTTGATCCTCTGCTGCCTTCACTACTTCATCCCTCAAAGCTACCCATTCTTCTTCTACTGTATTTCTTTCCCCCATTCCTGTCAATTGTTCCCTTATGCTCTCCCTGAAACTCTCTACAACCTCTGGTTCTTTCAGTTTATCCAGGTCCCATCTCCTTAAATTCCCGCCTTTTTGCAGTTTCTTCAGTTTCAATCTGCAGTTCATAACCAATAGATTGTGGTCAGAATCAACATCTGCCCCTGGAAATGTCTTACAATTTAAAACCTGGTTCCTAAATCTCTGTCTTACCATTATGTAATCTATCTGATACCTTTTAGTATCTCCAGGATTCTTCCAGGTATACAACCTTCTTTCATGATTCTTGAAGGTAAAATACCGTAATAGTCGCCCCTTTGATTTTTGTTGCTTTCATTTAGAGCCTGTTTTACTTCTGCACCAGACTTCTGAACCTTGTTTAGTGAATACAAATGGCGTACTACGGTTAAACCGTCGCGGTCCATCATGTATAAAATGAGCCATGACTGAATGAAAGACAGTTCTTGAAACAGTAATATCCTTTCATAACATTTAAGTTTTCACGGCCAGCGTCTTCATTAATTAAAACTTCCGGGCTGAATTGCCGTGGTCCATATATAAAACTTCTTCTGCTTCCTGACGTTTCGTTTCCTACTTCGGGCAACATCATCTGAGGTGAGTCGGCGACTGGCTGCTAGGCGCTGGAGATCCCGCTTATATAGAGCGCTTAGATGGCGCCGCCACTCATCACGTGCTTTTGACTTTAAAACTATCTCTGACTAGTGCCATCTCTCTCGATTACAGCTACTCGATTGTCACTTCGTTGGTACAAAGTCGACCGCCATATCTTGTCTGGTTTTAATCCTTCTTCTTTTTTATGAAAATTATTTTCGTGCTTGTAGACCTCCATAGCTTCTCTATACATGCGAGTATAATAATGTGAGGTCCTAGCTGTAACGTTTGTCTCACTAAATTTTATTTCGTGATCACCGTCTTTGAAAACGTGTTCCGCTACAGCTGATTTGTCAATTTGTCCCACTCTACAGTTCCTTTTGTGTTCCTCTAGGTGAGTATTAACACTCCTTTTAGTTGTTCCAATATAAACCATGCCACAGCTACACGGAATTTTATACACACCTGGGGTAGCTAAGGGGTGTCGTGCATCTTTCACTGTTCTTAAACTGTCACTAATTTTCTTGGTAGGTCGAAACATTGTCTCCACTTGAAACTTGGACAAAACTTTCCCAATACGCTCCGTGATGTTACGAATAAATGAAAGAAAAACTTTTGCAGCCGACAGTTGTTGTTGTTGTTGTTGTTATTGTTGTGTACCATAGTAATTCAGCCTGGAAGTTCTAATTAACGAGTAATATCCTTTGTTGAAGTGTTTTGCCCAAAAACACTTGTTCCACACACAGGGCTAGTGTTCTGGGCTGCCTTGCTGCCTTCACACCTCTGTTGAACCCAGAAGCCGGCCCTTGTGACCGAGCGGTTCTAGGCGCTTCAGTCTGGAACCACGGGATCGCTCCGGTCGCAGGTTCGAATCCTGCCTAGGGCCTGGATGTGTGTGATGTCCTTAGATTAGTTAGGTTTAAGTAGTTCTAAGTTCTAGGGGACTGATGACCTCATATGTTAAGTCCCATAGTCCTCAGAGCCATTTGAACCATTTTAACCCAGAGAAAATAATATGTTACAAATTTTAAACTTTTTTCCACTTGCAGCTCTATTTTACAACTCTTGAACAATGTTCATAGGATTCAAGCATGCAGAATCCAGTATGTAACTGCAAAATAAAAGAACTTCAGATTAGAAAATGACAGTTGATGAAAACAATCATAGCGCCGCATTCACCAGGTAGCACGACGCCTGACGAAGCTGGCGAGTGGTGTGCTGCTGGTAGCCGGCTGCCCGGGGCCGCTGTAGGGCGAGGAAGATGTCGCGCGTAAACTTGGTCTCTACACAGCCCCGACCTGTGTGGTGGAATTGTTGTGGAGATTTATGGTATTACAGAGGGGTTAAAAAGTGAAGGGAAGTATTTTTATCTCCATCAGACTGACTGGTTTGGCAGTCAACCGAAATACGATTAAAAAATAATAATAAAAAAAATAGGAATGGAGTGCATCTGATCTCGCGACTTCGTGGCCACATTGCGCGACGTTTTCCAGTAGACCACGAGCTGTTACAGCCTTACAGCCACTCGAGGAAAGGACAATACTACCTGCAGACATTTCTGCACTCTACAGTGCTGCCAGGTCGTGCATACCGCCGGTCTTAGAATTCTGATGGGGCGATCTACTTTATTGGCCACCTTATGTGAACGACAGGCGATCAATTTGTTTGTCTAAGACTCTACATCCATCTTTATAAGGGGTTCACATCGTATCATTTTAACTGTGTACCTTTTTCTTTCTTAATCGAGAAACCCTTATGAAAGTGTCTTGATTTTTCTGAAGTCTTTCTTCCATTAGCACGCGTAAAGGTGAACTGCCATCAAGAGACTGTTGTGAGTAAAGAAAAGAGGTGCAACCGTCAGTTCACAACCACCCTAGTGTAAACTAACATCAGGGTTCTGCTCTCCAAAATGCTAGTTATCTCTCATTGCATAAGAACATGTGACTCTACCTAGTTCGGCCCTCCCATCATATTGGGGCTTAAAAATTCAGCGATATTCTTGGTGTCACTCTCTGCTGTGTGTTTTCGCGATGATGATTAAAGTTAAAGCGATGAAGCAGAACTGAAAATGCGTAAATCTGACATAGTTATCTTAGTCTGTAGAGACTCAGTTAAAATTGGTAACGAAAATAAGAAATCTGCATACAGCATTTACCGTTAGTCTGCTTAAGGCGATGAAAATCCAAGTAAACGCCTTGTCACAACAGTTTTATTTACCTACGAAACTCGAACAGAGTGAATTCGTAGCTGCTCTTCAAAGTGGCTTCCCCCAGCTCTTAAGCGTGACTTCGTCGCAACATCTTCTGTCGTAACCGTTCCGACAACAGAGATGCTGTTGGAACGGTATCTCAGGGTCCGACAACCTCGTCGTTGTGCGCCCAAAAATCACACACACACGAAACAATGTCACATCCACAAAAATTATTACCAGGTGACCCTCTTCACTCAGAGCACGTGTCTTTTACTGAAGGCTTTTCAGGCGATGGCAGAAGGAGAAATTACTTCAGATCAGATGAGGTGATCGAGTAAGTCACAAAAAAGGAACTCACTTTCCTTTACATGTTTAAGAGAACATCGGGCTTTGGTGTTCACGAGCTGGATGTGATAAGTGAGCTGAGGTTTAATTCGAAATCTGAAGCGTAGATCAATTGAAACATCATTCAACAACGCGTGACCAAGTCTCAGATGAAACACAGCGTGTACCGGTGTAGGTAACTGGGGGTTAGGCAAATACGAATTTCTTAACCAATCATTGACTGTCCCCAGCCATAAACTGACAGCATATGTGTGTTGATTGCTCTTTGCGTCTGTAGCGTACACACACCCAACGGCCCATATATGACTAATAATTGTAAGAATTGGGCATCCCTTCTTCAGGGCTTCATCTAAGCTGAGTACATACACAACACGCTGGGGATCAAGCATAAAGTATTGCAAATCTCACTGGCTACACAAATGTCAGATCCTAAGGCGTGAGTGAAAGATGTGAACTATCGATGTAGCTGATATTGCTATATTACTTCCCACATAAAACTTATTTCCTGTGCAATTGATGGCGTGCTGATTGTTCTTCATTTACGCATGTAAGCACTGGTTCAGCCAAATCGAGAGTCCATACAGTCCCATGTCCTGCTCCGGTATTGTGTTGTATTCCGAAGATTGGTTTGATGCGGCTCTCCACGCTAATCTTTCCTGAGCTAGTCTCTTGTTCTCTGCACAACTACTTCCACAAATACGAACTTGCTTACTGTATTCAAGATTCTATGACGCCTCAAGTTAATCTTGCATCAGCTGATCCCTTCTTTTATTCAAGTTGCGCCAAAGATTTCTTTCTTTCCCCAATACGATTCAGTACCTCCTCAGTAGCTATTCGGTCTACGAATCTAAATTTCAACATTCGTCTGTAACACCACATTTCAGAAACTCCTGTTGTCTCCATATCTGTACTATTTATTAACCACGTTTAACGTCCACATAAGGTTGCATTCCAAATAAATATTTTCGGAAAAGAAACCCTGACACTTGAATCTATATTCAATGTTAACAGATTTCTCTTTCTCTGAAACGCTTTTCATTCCTTTATAGTCTCTCTACTCCGACCATCATTAGTTACTTTGCTACCTAAATAGCAAACTCATCTACTCCGTTTAGTGCCTCATTTCCTAATCTAATGCCCTCAGCATTGCCCTACTTAATACGATTACATTCCATTACCATCGTTTTACTTTTTTATGTTCATCTTATAACCTCATTTAAAGACACCGTCCATTCTGTTCAGATGTTCTTACAAGGACAGTGACGTCGCTGTCGATGTTACACTGTCATTGTCAGTGCTTAAAATTTCCATTTCTTCTCTCCAAAGGTTAATTTTGCTCCCAAATTTCTCTTACAGTTTGCTTTTGGAACTGATTGAATAATGTAAGGGAGAGGCTACCATTTGTCTCACTCCTTCTCAATGAATACTTCTGTTTCATGTTCTTCAACACATCTTAGAACTCTTGTCTGGTGTAAAAGTTGCAGATAGCCTTTCGCTCGCTATATTGTATCCCTGAGAACTTCAGTATTTCGAAGTGCGTATAAACTACAAACATAATCAAATGGTTCAAATGGCTCTGAGCACTATGGGACTTAACATCTTAGGTCATCAGTCCCCTAGAACTTAGAACTACTTAAACCTAACTAACCTAAGGACATCACACACATCCATGCCCGAGGCAGGATTCGAACCTGCGACCGTAGCAGTCCCGCGGTTCCGGACTGCAGCGTCTAGAACCGTACGGCCACCGCGACCGGCCCAAACATAATCAATCAATTTGTTACATTGTACAAACAACGACTTGGTAGGTTTTCGTATCTTACGTTTCGTCTTTTAACTTCCGGTTCAGACTTTTATGGACCAAGGCTTCTCATTTCAGATTCACACAATAACACTTGTATATTGTTCCTGAGAGCTTTATCATCATCACGAAAACACCGTGTATGCAGCATCGTCTCGGTTTTCGGTATTCTGTGGCCTTCGCGTAACGATATCGAGGTAAGGTGTTATCGCTGCTCAGCGCAGTTCGGGGAGGCACTGCGAGGTAACCGCCTTTGTTACGTAATTGAAATATCGCACTCCGCTTCGCAAGGAGACCGGTACGGCCTTATCTAGACTGAGAAAGATAATAGTGTTTCAACAGCCGCTCTTTCCGTTATCTGGTGTAACAGAGTCGTGTTTTGTAAATATTAGTACAAGTTGCGGACGATCCGCTATATCTTGAACTTTGTTATGTCACGCTACAAACGTGGATCTGACAAGGTTAGCCCCTCTGTTACGCGATGAGATGCTCCTGCTATCGGACTGTAGGTTGAAGCGTTTCTTTCGACTCTACTGCACTTCTGCCGTTACGAAGTGGTTTTCCCCGAACTGTTGGTCGACAAAACACACCGAACACTATTTGATGCTTTTCTTTTAGCAGCGCGTTTAGAGCAGATATCATAGTTACTTTGCATATAAGTAAATGTCATTGCTTTTTTTAAATAATTAGTAGTTCTTTTATCTCCTGTCCTCAATCACATTAAATAAACAGACTTTTTACTTCAATAATAAAATTAAAAATAATATGCATACACACGAAGCGTGGGTTTAGAATAAAACACCTACTTGATTTCAAAACATTTACCACGTCAGCCGGCCGGAGTGGCCGTGCGGTTCTAGGCGCTACAGTATGGAACCGAGCGACCGCTACGGTCGCAGGTTCGAATCCTGCCTCGAGCATGGATGTGTGTGATGTCCTTAGGTTAGTTAGGTTTAATTAGTTCTAAGTTCTAGGCGACTGATGACCTCAGAAGTTGAGTCGCATAGTGCTCAGAGCCATTTACCGCGTCATCTGTGTTTTCATTTCAAGACACACGTGTATGATGGTTCAAATGGCTGTGAGCACTATGCGACTTAACTTCTGAGGTCGTCAGTCGCCTAGAACGTAGAACTAATTAAACCTAACTAACCTAAGGACATGACACACATCCATGCCCGAGGCAGGATTCAAACCTGCGACCGTAGCGGTCGCTCGGTGCCAGACTGTAGCGCCTAGAACCACACGGCCACTCCGGCCAGCCACGAGTATGATGAATGAAGTATCTTAATGTGCCGGTACGTTGACTAAACACGCATGGACTGCACTTGTTGCTTTGCAAATATGGTAGCCATGTACACGGTTAACCAGAGCTCCACTGACAAACTTTCAATATTAGTGATAACTGAGGAGTAAACGATGTTCAAATGAATATATGGGTTTTAGTGCTTTATAGCATTTACTACATTCAAGTTCGAATTATAAATAATACGTGAAATAAAATATGAACTCGAACAGTTTTATTTGTATACCTGTGTGTAGAGGGAAGAGTATGAAACTATCAAGAGTGACTGAACAATATGTGAGTGAGAGAGTCTTTCACACGTAGCCTCAAGAAATCAGTAAGGTTAGTCGTGAATTAGCAATTCTACTCAAGTAAGTGTGGATATTTTTATGGAGACGCTTACAACTACTCTCTGATCAATCAATGTTCGCAGCTCGTGGTCTAGTGGTTAGCGTTGCTGTCTCTGGCTCACGGGGTACCAGGTTCGATTCCCGGCCGGGTCGGGGATTTTCTCCGCCCGGGGGCTGGGTGTTTGTGTTGTCTTCATCATATCATCGTTGTGACGAGACTGGACTGCGTAAAGATTGGGAATTTGTTCGGGCTCTCGTAGCCGCGCAGTTGAGCGCCCCACAAACCAAATGTCATCATCGTCATTTGTTATCTCTTGCAGTTTTCACAAGCTCTAAAGCCTGCAGACTACGGTTTACGTGTCGACTTAGCAAACTAAATGTTGTTGCTGCATGACGACGAAGATATTCTGGGTCGCGTCATCTTCAGTGATGACTCGACATTTCTCCTAAGCACAAATGTCAACACACACAATGTGCGCTTCTGGGTGTCAGCAAATCCGCGTTAGATGGTGCGCCGCCTCCCTGGCATAATTCAGTACGTGACTGGTTAAACGACATTGTACTTCACCGTTGGATTGGCTGCAAGAGATCGGATGACAGAGCTTGTTTTGTTTGACCTCCACATTCACACACGATCTGACGCCTTGCAAATTTTGTAGTGGCGTAAGCTGTCGCCAGCACACCGGTCGGCAAAGATGTAGCTAGAAGATCGATAGCAGGCGATGCATCAAGCGCTCCAATCGGGAGAGAGGCCAAAGATACGCTAGCAAGCACGCGCTGCCAACACCCTCTCGGCCGCAAACATTTAGATCACCGCCACGGACCCGTGGGCTCAGTCTGCGTCACTACGTCAGTCTGAGTTACTGGTATACTAACCGGCACTCCAAGTCGGCGTCTGACATTCATCGCGTAGTGGGACTGGTACTTCACCAGCAGTGAGGCTAACGTGGACTAATAATGAAGAGCTTGCACTACAACACATGGGCGCTGTTAAAGTTAAGTAGCAGTTATTAGTTAAGTAAATAAATAACGTTGTTAATACATGTGTGCAGTTGTAGAAAGAGGATACCAACCACCAAACAACATCCTCTCCTTTCATTCCTATGGTACAAGACTCTACAGTGGCAACGAGGCTACAACAGTTTTTACCATTGAGGGTTCATAAACGATAGTGTATATGTAACTCCGTTACCAGCTGACCTACTCGACTTTAGAAACGTCGCTGTTGAAACAATTACTCCATGGTCAAGGTTTGAGAAGAACACGTCTGTCGACTCGATGCGTGACGAATAGTACTCACATTGAACACTTATAAGAAAAACTGTTTAAGTCACTCTTTCATTTCAAGTATTATTTTTAATTGTAAGTTGGATGTATCAAATGCTACAAAGCCTTAAAAGCCGTAAATTCATTTTAAAACATCTCGTATTTTTGTATAAGGAACCCGCATGTACGAGGTTCATATCGGACAACTTCTTACCGGTAAACCTATCCATGAAACTGTGTATCATTGGTAACGTACAACTAACGCTCCCGGAAGAATAAACCGAAGACAGAACCCAGCAGTATTGAATACATGCTTGAATTCGAAGAGAAGAATGGGTAGTATTCTCAACAGCAGGTGCCGTGAGCGAACATAGAGAAGACACACATCGCATTCCTTCGACATTTCCACTGTTGTACAATATTTTCAGCGCAATGCAGATACAAAAGATACGAAACTAATTGGGGCAAGAAACCGAAGGAAATGCAACAACTCTGTAATCAGCCGCCGGAGACCGTCGGCCCTCTTATGCCAGAGAACTCATTAGATATCTTTCAACAACTTATGAAAATTTGTCGAGGAGTTCAGGTTCACCTTACATGTGATTCTACGGGAATATGGAATGCTATCACGCGTTGATCTTCCCACAGCGCTGTGGACCTCCTCATATTGAACATTTAAAGTATATGGCGTGATTGATGATGATGGTGATGATGATGATGATGATGAAGTCCCATACTCCTTCACAGAGCGTAGGCGAACGATGCGGGAGATCCGCACCGCCGTACTAGGTAACGTCATAGTGGACGTGGTTTGCCATTGCCTTCCTCCGACCGTATTATTTGTCTAATATTGCCTGATAATGGACGAACAGATCGAAATTAGCTAATCGACAGGGAAATAGTGTGCTCGTTTCAATAATTAGAGCTTCTTGCGGGGAAATGACATCTTTAAAGAATACTGATAGCTAATTAAATTGTAAAAAGGAGGACTCCAATGCGTTCAAATGTTTCAGATGGCTCTGAGCACTATGGGACTTGACATCTGAGGTCATCAGTTCCCTAGAACTTAGAACTACGTAAACCTAACTAACCTAAGGACATCACACACATCCAGGCCCGAGGCAGGATTCGAACCTGCAACCGTAGTAGTCACGCGGTTCCGGACTGAAGCGCCTAGAACCGCTCGGCCACAGCGGCCGGCCTCCAATGCGTGTACCGAACAACAAATCTGAAGTTATTTTTCGATCTCCACGATTGGAGAATACTACGCTCATGAAGTACATCACAAGCTTCAGTTACGTCTCATTCCATTGCAGCCGTTAATAAGAAGGCAATTCGTTCATAATGAATGCGTAGGAGATTAACAGTACATATTTTGGTCTGGAAGTTCGTAAAAGCTAAATATCTCCTCTGAATTTAGTACAGAAACACATGGGTGAATTCAAAAGAATTATTGCAGCATAGGAAATAAAATAGAATCACCACAGCATTTTCAATACAGAAAAACACGGGTTAACGGAAAAAACATCATTTGATTAGTTTTTGTTGAATAATAGCTGAATCTCGTGGTTCATGTTTTTCAGTCACGTGCAGTATCTTCACAACATGACTTTTCCATACACTAGAATCCTACCACTTACATGTAGCAAGTGCTAAACAGTTCCTCCACGCACATAGCACGAGATATCAATTTTACATTTGAAAATGCCATTTCGTCCATCGGCGATGACGTTCACAAAAGTGGACAACACATCAAAGCAGATTTTTTCGCGAACGAATGGGGTGAAGTCCGTATGCGACAAAAAATTTCATTTCACAGGGCAGGACGGAGTTGCCCGTTGGCCCTGCTGTTGCGTAGTTACGCAGCGCGACGCATGCCACGCATGTTCGTGGTCGCCCTGTTCGCACCTGCGTGGCACGTGACTCTACTCGCGTCCACCGGCCTTCTGCTGAATAAAGCTTCACACACACATACACACACATAGCAAGGTACTGTGCAGCAGGCGGGCGCGCACCTGCCGTTTCGTCAATGCCCAGACCTGCCGAACTTTCTCTCCATCCGTGCGAGAAGTGCGTCAGTTGGCCTGACGTAAGCCCGGCCTGGTGTTGCGATCCGTAGGGGCGCGAACATCTACATCTACATTTATACTCCCCAAGCTACCCACCGGTGTGTGGTGGAGGGCACTTAACGTGCCACTGTCATTACCTCCCTTTCCTGTTCCAGTCGCGTATGGTTCGCGGGAAGAACGACTGCCGGAAAGCCTCCGTGCGCGCTCGAATGTCTCTAATTTTACATGCGTTATCCGCTCGGGAGGTATAAGTAGGGGGAAGCAATATATTCGATACCTCATCCAGAAACGCACCCTCTCGAAACCTGGACAGCAAGCTACACCGCGATGCAGAGCGCCTCTCTTGCAGAGTCTGCCACTTGAGTTTGCTAAACATCTCCGTAACGCTATCACTCTTACGAAATAATACTGTGGCGAAACGCGCCGCTCTTCTTTGGATCTTCTCTGTCAACCCGGCCTGGCACGGATCCCACACTGATGAGCAATACTCAAGTATAGGTCGAACGAGTGTTTTGTAAGCCACCTCCTTTGTTGATGGACTACATTTTCTAAGGACTCTCCCAATAAATCTCAACCTGGTACCCGCCTTACCAACAATAAATTTTATATGATCATTCCACTTCAAATCATTCTGTACGTATACTCCCAGATATTTTACAGAATTAACTGCTACCAGTGTTTGTTCCGCTTTCATATAATCATACAATAAAGGATCCTTCTTTCTATGTATTCGCCATATATTACATTTGTCTATGTTAAGGGTCAGTTGCCACTCCCTGCACCAAGTGCGTATCCGCTGCAGATCTTCCTGCATTTCGCTGCAATTTTCTAATGCTGCAACTTCTCTGTATACTACAGCATCATCCGCGAAAAGCCGCATGGAACTTCCGACACTATCTACTAGGTCATTTATAAATATTGTGAAAAGCAATGGTCCCATAACACTCCCTTGTGGCACGCCAGAGGTTACTTTAACTTTTATAGACGTCTCTCCACTGAGAACAACATACTGTGTTCTGTTTGCCAAAAACTTTTCAATCCAGCCACACAGTTGGTCTGATATTCCGTAGGCTCTTACTTTGTTTATCAGGCGACAGTGGGGAACTGTATCGAACGCCTTCCGGAAGTCTAGGAAAATGGCATCTACTTGGGAACCTATATCTAATGTTTTCTGGGTCTCATGAACAAATAAAGCGAGTTGGGTCTCACACGATCGCTGTTTCCGGGATCCATGTTGATTCCTACAGAGTAGATTCTGGGTTTCCAGAAATGACACGATACGCGAACAAAAAACATGTTCTAAAATTCTACAACAAATCGATGTCAGAGATATAGGCCTATAGTTTCGCGTATCTGCTCGACGACCCTTCTTGAAAACTGGGACTACCTGTGCGCTTTTCCAGTCATTTGGAACCTTCCGTTCCTCTAGAGACTTGAGGTACACGGCTGTTAGAAGGGGGGCAAGTTGTTTCGCGTACTCTGTGTGCCATCGTACGCGGAGAGTCACCATTTTTTGTGAGAAGACGTCCATTTATAACGTGAGCTCAAATTTGGAACGGGGGAGGGGTCCGGCAAAATACCAACAAATTTCATTTAAAAAAAGAGGGGTCAAAATCTCACAAACTTTTTAATTCAAGGGATATGCACAGAAGACAAATATCTTGGAATAGTGCTGCGCCCATATACAGTAGTATCGCGGTTTTCTTTTTGTCATCAGCCAACTGACTGCTTTGACGCGGCCCGCCACGAATTCCTCTCCTGTGACGACCTCTTCATCTCAAAGTAACACTTGCAACCTACATCCTCAATTATTTGCTGCATATATTCCAATCTCTGTCTTCCTCTACTGTTTTTGCCCTGTACAGCTCTCTCTAGTACCATGGCAGTCATTCCCTGATGTCCCATCATCCTTGTCAGTGTTTTCCACATATTCCTTTCCTCTCCGATTCTGCGCAGAACCTTTTCATTCCTTACCTTACCAGTCCACCTAATTTTCAACATCCGTCTGTAGCACTACATCCAAATGCTTCGATTCTCCTTTGATCGGTTTTCCCACAGTCAGTGTTTCACTACCATACAGTGCTGTGCTCCAGACGTACAATTTCAGAAATTCCTTCCTAAAATTAGCGTCTGTGTTTGATACTAGTAGACTTCTTTTGGCCAGGAATGCCCGTTTGCCAGTACTAGTCTGCTTTTAATGTCCTCCTTGCTCCATCCGTCATAGGTTCTTTTGCTGCCTAGGTAGAATAAATCCTTCATCTACTTTGTGGTCATCAGTTCTAATGTTAAGTTTCTCGCTGTTCTCATTTCTGCTACTTCTCATTACTTTCGTCTTTCTTCGATTTACTCTTAGTCCGTATTTTGTACTCATTAGACTGTTCATTCTATTCAGAAGATCATGTAATTCTTCTTCACTTTCACTCAGGATAGCAATGTCAGCAGCGAATCTTACCATTGATATCCTTTCACCTTGAAGTTTGTTCCCTGTCTTGAACCTTTCTTTCATTTCCGTAATTGTTTCTTCGATGTATAGATTTGACGGTACAGGCGAAAGACTACATCCCTGTCTTACAACCTTTTTAATCCGAGCACTTCGTTCCTGGTCGTCCACTGTTATTATTCCCTCTTGGAACTTGTACATATTATATATTGCCCTTCTCACCCTGTAGCTCACCTCAATTTTTCTCAGAATTTCTAACATCTTGGACCACTTTCATTGTTGAACGCGTTTTCCAAGTCGACAAATCCTATGAAAGTGCCTTGATTTTTCTTTACCCTTGCTTCCATTATCACCCGCAAAGTCAGAACTGCCTGTATGGTGCCTTTACCTTCCCTAAAGGCAAACTGATCGTCATCTAACACATCCTCACTTTTCTTTTCCATTCCTCTGTATATTATTTATGTCAACTATTTGGATGCATGAGCTGTTAAGCTAATTGTGCGATAATTCTCGCACTTGTCAGCTCGTGCAGTCTTCGGAGTTGTGTGAATGATTTTTTCCCGAAAGTCAGATGGTTTGTCGCCAGAATCATACGTTTTATACACCAACGTAAATAGCCGTTTTGTTGCCACTTCGCCCAATGAGTTTAGAAACTCTGATGGAATGTAATCTATCCCTTCTCCCTTATTTGATCTCAAGTGCTCCAAAGCTCTCTTAAATTCTGATTCTAATTCAGGATCCCCTATCTCTTCTGAATCGACTCCTGTTCCTTCTTCTATCACATTAGACTGATCTTCCCCCTCATACAGTACTTCAGTGTACTCTTTCAAGCTACCCGCTCTCTCCTCAACATTTAGCAGTGGAATTTCCGTTGCTCCGAAGGTTATTTTGACTTTATTTTATGCTGAGTCAGTCCTTCCGACAGTCCTTCCTTTTTCGATTTCTTCACATTTTTCATGCAGCCATTTCGTTTTAGATTCCCTCTACTTGCTATTCATTTTATTTCTCAGCTACTTGTATTTCTGTATTCCTGAATTTCCCTGAACATTTTTGTAATCCCTTCTTTCATCGATCAGCTGAATTATTTCTTTTGTTACCCGTGGTTTCTTCGCAATTACCTTCTTTGTGCGTACGTTCTCCTTTCCAAATCTGTGATTGCCTTTTTAGAGATGGCCATTCCTCTCCAACTGTACTACCTACTGAGCTATTACCGAGCGAGGTGGCGCAGTGGTTAGACACTGGACTCGCATTCGGGAGGACGACGGTTCAATCCCGCGTCCGGCCATCCTGATTTAGGTTTTCCGTGATTTCCCTAAATCGCTCCAGGCAAATGCCGGGATGGTTCCTTTCAAAGGGCACGGCCGACTTCCTTCCCCGTCCTTCCCTAATCCGATGAGACCGATGACCTCGCTGTCTGGTCTCCTTCCCCAAAACAACCAACCAATCAACCAACCAACTGAGCTATTCCTTATTGCTGTTTCTGTAGCCTTACAGAATTTCAAGCGTACATCGTCTTTCCTTAGTACTTCCGTATCCAGCTTATTTGCTTATCGATACTTCCTGACTAATCTCTTAAAATTCAGCCTACTCTTCCTCGCTGCTACATTGTGATTGTGTCTATATCTGCTCCTGAGTGCGCCTCACAATCCTATACCTGATTTTGAAATCTCTGTCTGACCATGATGTAATCTAACTGAAATCTTTTCTGAGTATACCTCCTCCTCTTGCGATTCTTAAACAGAGTATTCGCTACTATTAGCTGAATTTTATTACAGAACTCAGTCTTTCTCCTCTCTCATTCCTTGCCCGAACCCTATATTCACCTGTAACCTTTTCTTCTACTCTTTCCCCTACACTGCATTCAAGTCGCCCATGACTGTTAGATTTTCATCTCCCTTTATGTAATGTGCTACCGTTTCATTATGTACTTTCTCTGTCTCTTCATTGTCGACTTGCGACGTCGGCGTGTATACCTGAACTTTCGTTGTTGGCGATGGTTTGCTGTCGACTCTGATAAGAACAACCGTATCACTGAACTGTTCACAGTAACACACTATTTACCTTACTTTTCTATTCATAGTAAATCGTACTCCGTTATACCAAAAAAGTTTTGCATCACCTCGGTTCCGAAAGTTCCGGAACCTGTACAGGAAATTGAAGTAGATATCAACATAGACATCATTTCCGCCCTTTTTATTGCTCATGAAAATCACACATTGCATGTTGTACCACCACACGGCGAGACCTTCACAGGTGGTAGTCCAGATTGCTGTACACATCGGTACCTCTAATACCCAGTAGCACGTCCTCTTGCATTGATGCACGCCTGTATTCGTCGGGACATACTATCCACTAGCTCCTCAAGTCCAGATTGTCCCACTCGTCTACGGCGATTCGGCGTAGATACCTAAGAGTGGTTGGTGGGTCACGTCGTCCATAAACAGCCCTTTTTAATCCATCCCAGGCATGTTCGATACGGTTCATGTCTAGAAAACATGCTGGCCATTCAAGTCGAGCGATGTTATCCTGAAGGAAGTCATTCACAAGATGTGCACTAAGACGAATGCCTCGCCAACATGCTCCCGATATGGTTGCACTATCGGTCGGAAGAATCAATACGCAAAGAAGTGGGATACGGGAGTACTAAGGAATGACGAGATACGTTTGAAGATCTCTAACGCTATAGATACAGCAATAAGAAATAGCGCAGTAGGCAGTACAGTTGAAGAGGAATGGACATCTCTAAAAAGAGCCGTCACAGAAGTTGGGAAGGAAAACATAGGTACAAAGAAGGTAGCTGCGAAGAAACCATATGTAACAGAAGAAATATTTCAGTTGATTGATGAAAGGAGGAAGTACAAACATGTTCCGGGAAAATCAGGAATACAGAAATACAAGTCGCTGAGGAATGAAATAAATAGGAAGTGCAGGGAAGCTAAGACGAAATGGCTGCAGGAAAAATGTGAAGACATCGAAAAAGGTATGAGTGTCGGAAGAACAGACTCAGCATACAGAAAAGTCAAAACATCCTTTGGTGATATTAAAAGCAACGGTGGTAACATTAAGAGTGCAACGGGAATTCCACTGTTAAATGCAGAGGAGAGAGCAGATAGGTGGAAAGAATACATTGAAAGCCTCTATGAGGGTGAAGATTTGTCTGATGTGATAGAAGAAGATACAGGAGTCGATTTAGAAGAGATAGGGGATCCAGTATTAGAATCGGAATTTAAAAGAGCTTTGGAGGACTTACGGTCAAATAAGGCAGAAGAGATAGATAACATTCCATCAGAATTTCTAAAATCATTGGGGGAAGTGGCAACAAAACGACTATTCACGTTGGTGAGTAGAATATATGAGTCTGGAGATATACCATCTGACTTTCGGAAAAGCATCATCTACACAATTCCGAAGACGGCAAGAGCTGACAAGTGCGAGAATTATTGCACAATCAGCTTAACAGCTCATGCATCGAAGCTGCCTACAAGAATAATATACAGAAGAATGGAAAAGAAAATTGAGAATGTGCTAGGTGATGATCAGTTTGGCTTTAGGAAAAGTAAAGGGACGAGAGAGGCAATTCTGACGTTACGGCTAATAATGGAAGCAAGACTAAAGAAAAATCAAGACACTTTCATAGGATTTGTCGACCTGGAAAAAGCGTTCGACAATATAAAATAGTGCAAGCTGTTCGAGATTCTGAAAAAAGTAGGGGTAAGCTATAGGGAGAGACGGGTCATATACAATATGTACAACAACCAAGAGGGAATAATAAGAGTGGACGATCAAGAACGAAGTGCTCGTATTAAGAAGGATGTAAGCCAAGGCTGCAGCCTTTCGCCCCTACTCTTCAATCTGTACATCGAGAAAGCAATGATGGAAATAAAAGAAAGGTTCAGGAGTGGAATTAAAATACAAGGTGAAAGGATATCAATGATACGATTCGCTGATGACATTGCTATCCTGAGTGAAAGTGAAGAAGAATTAAATGATCTGCTGAACGGAATGAACAGTCTAATGAGTACACAGTATGGTTTCAGAGTAAATCGGAGAAAGACGAAGGTAATGAGAAGTAGCAGAAATGACAACAGCGAGAAACTTAACGTCAGGATTGATGGTCACGAAGTCAATGAAGTTAAGGAATTCTGCTACCTAGGCAGTAAAATAACCAATGACGGACGGAGCAAGGAGGACATCAAAAGCAGACTCGCTATGGCAAAAAAGGCATTTCTGGCCAAGAGAAGTCTACTAATATCAAATACCGGCCTTAATTTGAGGAAGAAATTTCTGAGGATGTACGTCTGGAGTACAGCATTGTATGGTAGTGAAACATGGACTGTGGGAAAATCGGAACAGAAGAGAATCGAAGCATTTGAGATGTGGTACTATAGACGAATGTTGAAAATTAGGTGGACTGATAAGGTAAGGAATGAGGAGGTTCTACGCAGAATCGGAGAGGAAAGGAATATGTGGAAAACACTGATAAGGAGAAGGGACAGGATGATAGGACATCTGCTAAGACATGAGGGAATGTCTTCCATGGTACTAGAGGGAGCTGTAGAGGGCAAAAACTGTAGAAGAAGACAGAGATTGGATTACGTCAAGCAAATAATTGAGGACGTAGGTTGCAAGTGCTACTCTGAGATGAAGAGGTTAGCACAGGAAAGGAATTCGTGGCGGGCCGCATCAAACCAGTCAGTGGACTGACGACCAAGAAAAAAAAAATCGGTCGGAGGATGGCATTCACGTATCGTACAGCTATTACGGCGCCTCCCATGACCACCAGCGGCATACGTCGGCACCACATAATGCCAGCCCAAAACAGCACGTAACCTCCACCTTGCTGCACTCGCTGGACAGTGTGTCTAAGGCGTGTAGCCTGACCGGGTTGCTTCGAAAAACGTCCCCGACGATTGTCTGGTTGAAGGCATATGCGACACTCATCGCTGATACCAGTCCTGAACGGTCCATTCGGCATGTTGTTGGGCCTATCTGTACCTCTCTGCTTACATCTTTGGGCGGGTTTAGTGACATCTCTGAACAGTCAACGTGTATCTTCAGGAGTTCTAGGAACCGGGGTGACGGAATACTTTTTTTGATGTGTATATCTACTTTGACCCTTTAATTTCCCTCTTCAGATTTTCTAGATTCCCTACCACATTCAAGCTTCTGACATTCCACTCCCCGACTCGTAGAACGTTATCCTTTCATTGGTTATTCAGTCTTTTTCTAGTGGTCAAGTCCCCTTGGCAGTCCCCTCCCAGAGATCCGAATGGCGGACTATTCGGAATATTTCGCCAATGGAGGGATCATTAAGGCACTTTTTCAATTACTGTCTTGTGGATACACGTTATGTGTCTTTAGTTCATTGGTTTCCATTGCCTTCTGCATCCTCATGCCGTTGATCATCACTGAATCTTCCGACTTTAGGGGCAGTTTCCCAACCCAAGGACAAGAGAGTACCCTGAATTTCTGTCCGCTCCTTTTTTTTGACAAGACCATTGGCAGAATGAGGGTGACTACTTATGCCGAAAGTCTTCGGCTGCCAATGCTGATTATTAATCAAAATTTAAGCGGTGTCGGTTTTACGAAACCGGGACCAAGTCCACTTTGGTTACTAATCAAAAACGCTACACCTAGACCGCAAGTGCAGTATCGCGTATAAAAGGACAGTGCATTAGCGGAGCTGTCATTCGTGCTCGAGGTTTCCGACGTGATTATGGCCTCACGACGGGAGTTAACAGACTGTGAACGCAGAGTGGTAGTTGGAGCTAGACGCATGGGACATTCCATTTCGGAAATCGGTAAGGATTTCAGTACCAGTATCAAGAGTATGTTGAGAATACCAAATTCCTGGCATTACCTTTCACTACGGACACGGCAGTGGCCTGTGGCCTTCACTTAACGACCGAAAACAGCGGTGTTTGCATAGAGTTGTCGGTGCTAACAGACAAGCAACGCTGCGTGAAATAACAGCAATAATCAGTGTGGGACATAAGACAAACGTATCCGTTAGGGCGTTACGGCGAAATCTGGCGTTAATGGTCTACAGCAGCAGACGACCGACGCGTGTGCCTTTACTAACAGCACGACGTCGGCTACAGCGCCTGTCCTGGGCTCGTGACCGTATCTGTTGGGCCGTCCTGGGCTCGTGACCGTATCTGTTGGGCCATAGACGACTGGAAAACAGCGGCCTGGTCAGATGAACCCCGATTTCAGTCCCGAAGAGCTAATGGCAGGGTTCGAGTGTGGCGCAGACTCCATGAAGCCATGCACCCAAGTTGTCAACAAGTCACTGTGCATGCAGGTGATTGGCTCCATAATGGTGTATGCTGTGTTTACATGGAATGGACTGGGTCCTCTGGTCCAACTGAACCGATCACTGATTGGAAATGGTTATGTTCGGCTACTTGAAGACCATTTGCAGCCATTCATGGGCTTCATGTTCTCAAACAACGTTGGAATTTTTACGGATAACAATGCGCAATGTCACGGGATCACAGTTGTTCGCGACTGGTTGGAAGAACATTCTGGACAATTCGAGCATATGATTCAGGCACCCAGTTATGGTACACAATCGAGGGGTCAGTCCGTGCACAAAATTCTGCACCAACAATACTTTAGTAATTATGGACGGCTATAGAGGCAACGCGGCTCAGTATTTCTGCAGGGGACGTCTAACGACTTGTTGAGGACATGCCACGTTGAGGTGCTTAACTACTCCGGGCAAAAGGAGGTCCGGTACGATTATAGCAGGTATCACATGACTTATGTCAACTCAGTATACATTGTTATAACGGATAAAATTTTGTTTTATACAGTTGTTTACGCCGAGCGTAGTCAATATTAAAGTGCCCACCAATCTTCATGGCCTCTCTTAACTTAACTCAATGCTTTACACGTAAGTGTTGTGTCTAGGCAAGACAGCCTAGACACAATGCGAGGAAGCCGAAAGGCATGCGCTAAGCTAAAGCAGGATGGCGTGAGGTCTGAAACAGGATACGTAATGAATGCTATAAAGAAAAGTACGTAGCTGCTGGAATACTTAACTTTAATCCATCCTTCTGGTACATTTGGAGATTGTGGCGATACAAGTGAGACTCTTTAGATACATGCAATGTTACTAATGGCGCCTTGCTAGGTCGTAGCCATTGACTTAGCTGAAGGCTATTCTAACTATCTGCTCTGCAAATGAGCGAGGCTTCGTCAGGGTGCATCGCTAGCTACGTCGTCCGTACAACTGGGGCGAGTGCTAGTACGTCTCTCTAGACCTGCCGTGTGGTGGCGCTCGGTCTGCTATCACTGAAAGTGGCGACACGCGGGTCCGACATGTACTAATGGACCGCGGCCGATTTAAAGCTACCACCTAGCAAGTGTGGTGTCTGGCGGTGACACCACAGTAAGTATGTAGGGGATTCCCAGATCTGAAACAAGAGCGTCACAGATGTCAGATTTCGTTAGGGGGGTTCCCTGACTCTCCCGTCGAAAACACTGCGTGTCAGGAAGTGCGTCATCGTGATACTCTGCAACGCATATGAAGTCGATCTTACAGTGTTCAACATGGATTTGTATCAAACCTTTAATGCAATGCGTAGATTAAGTGGCATGCCGACAAGTCAAAAACCACGTGCGAGCTCTTTCTCTTAATCTCTTGTAGAAGGAACCTAGGATGAACTACACCAACAAGAACTCTTCTAGTGACCATATAAATCCGGATACTGCAAAGCTTCGTAATGATACGGCACAAATAAAGGTACAAACAATTATATCTTTCATCTACAAAGTAAGTAAAGAATCACTGACAATTAATTTTTATGTTTCCGGCGTTGTGTGGAATTCCGGTATTCTATAGAATGCCTGGGAAAGGTATAGCATTCCTGATGGCTTTAGACAAACTATGAAATATAAGTTTTTTGTAAAAATGTTACATCCTTTTCATAGGCATCATACACAGTTCCTAGGCATTATACATAATCGCCAGTACCATTTACGCGAAGTGTTAGAAGGGTGTCAAAACTGAGCAGACTTGATGTATAGATACGCATATGAAACTGAAAGAACAAAACTAGAAAATGAAGCACAGGATATCCTTACCGGGAAACAATGAAAGCAGAAATGAGATTGAACTACACTCCTGGAAATTGAAATAAGAACACCGTGAATTCATTGTCCCAGGAAGGGGAAACTTTATTGACACATTCCTGGGGTCAGATACATCACATGATCACACTGACAGAACCACAGGCACATAGACACAGGCAACAGAGCATGCACAATGTCGCCACTAGTACAGTGTATATCCACCTTTCGCAGCAATGCAGGCTGCTATTCTCCCATGGAGACGATCGTGGAGATGCTGGATGTAGTCCTGTGGAACGGCTTGCCATGCCATTTCCACCTGGCACCTCAGTTGGACCAGCGTTCGTGCTGGACGTGCAGACCGCGTGAGACGACGCTTCATCCAGTCCCAAACATGCTCAATGGGGGACAGATCCGGAGATCTTGCTGGCCAGGGTAGTTGACTTACACCTTCCAGAGCACGTTGGGTGGCACGGGATACATGCGGACGTGCATTGTCCTGTTGGAACAGCAAGTTCCCTTGCCGGTCTAGGAATGGTAGAACGATGGGTTCGATGACGGTTTGGATGTACCGTGCACTATTCAGTGTCCCCTCGACGATCACCAGTGGTGTACGGCCAGTGTAGGAGATCGCTCCCCACACCATGATGCCGGGTGTTGGCCCTGTGTGCCTCGGTCGTATGCACTCCTGATTGTGGCGCTCACCTGCACGGCGCCAAACACGCATACGACCATCATTGGCACCAAGGCAGAAGCGACTCTCATCGCTGAAGACGACACGTCTCCATTCGTCCCTCCATTCACGCCTGTCGCGACACCACTGGAGGCGGGCTGCACGATGTTGGGGCGTGAGCGGAAGACGGCCTAACGGTGTGCGGGACCGTAGCCCAGCTTCATGGAGACGGTTGAGAATGGTCCTCGCCGATACGCCAGGAGCAACAGTGTCCCTAATTTGCTGGGAAGTGGCGGTGCGGTCCCCTACGGCACTGCGTAGGATCCTACGGTCTTGGCGTGCATCCGTGCGTCGCTGCGGTCCGGTCCCAGGTCGACGGGCACGTGCACCTTCCGCCGACCACTGGCGACAACATCGATGTAGTGTGGAGACCTCACGCCCCACGTGTTGAGCAATTCGGCGGTACGTCCACCCGGCCTCCCGCATGCCCACTATACGCCCTCGCTCAAAGTCCGTCAACTGCACATACGGTTCACGTCCACGCTGTCGCGGCATGCTACCAGTGTTAAAGACTGCGATGGAGCTCCGTATGCCACGGCAAACTGGCTGACACTGACGGCGGCGGTGCACAAATGCTGCGCAGCTAGCGCCATTCGACGGCCAACACCGCGGTTCCTGGTGGTCCGCTGTGCCGTGCGTGTGATCATTGCTTGTACAGCCCTCTCGCAGTGTCCGGAGCAAGTATGGTGGGTCTGACACACCGGTGTCAATGTGTTCTTTTTTCCATTTCCAGGAGTGTATATACCCCATGATGTTATCTATCATCCCTAGACGTTTGATGCGCCGTTAGGAGTGTTCAGTGCACTGTGAGTTCGAAGACGCATGTACTCTGCCTGCATTAAAGTCTGATGTTAGTTCCGTCACAGTTCGCCGCCTGTCATGTTTTAACAGTCTTCCCAGCCTATGCCGTCCGACACCTGTAATGAGGGGTGGCCGCCCGACCACACGACGCCTGGTTTCACGTTCGTTTCAAAAATGGTTCAAATGGCTCTAGGCACTACGGGACTTAACATCTGAGGTCATCAGTCCCCCAGACTTACAACTACTTACACCTAATTAACTTAAGGACATCACACACATCCATGCCCGAGGGAGGATTCAAACCTGCGACCGTAGCAGCAGCGCGGTTCCGGCTGAGCCGCCTAGAACCGCTCGGCCACAGCGCCCGTCCACCTTGGTTTCGCCACGTATTACTCACCACAGCACTCCTCGAACACCCTACGAGTCGAGCAGTTTCCGAAATGTTCGTGCCTAGCCTCCGGGCCATCACAATCTGCCCTCGATCAAACTCAGATACAGGGCACGCCTTGCCCAGCACGCTCATCGATACTACATGCACCGTGCGTGTGTCTGACTAGCAGTCATTCCTCGCCAGGTGATGCTGCTCTCGTCTGGACGGGTTTGCATCGATAGCAGATCAGTGGTCATAAAGTTATGGTTGATCAGTGCATACATATTGTCCTTACCATGTTATGTGCCTGCAACGGCTCCAGGTGGAAGTCAGTCGATGTGAGCGGTGGCAGTGTGTTAATGTTCTGGTTCATGAGAGAGTATCGTGATTACTGGCTGATTCGCAGTTACTCTAGCACACATCGCTTCCAACCGTGAGGGGTACTTGCTAGCTGTCTCAAGCCTGTTTCTTCTCCCCTCGCCCTTTTCCCTCCCGGTCAACAGAAGAACGTTGGAAGACATCTCTCATAGTCTGTTTGTTCTGTTGCGAAGGTTCTTTGCGAGACTACCTATCCTGTTAGCGTTACTTTCGAATTCTGTGTCATGGCGACGTTCAGTCTATAAACATATTTCCACGCTTTAGACATTCAGCATAAGTTAAATTTCATTATCAAGTTTTACAATTTTCATGTAAAAACATTATTTACATACATCACTAGTTTTGAAGAACAATAAAAAAGCTGATGCCAAAATGAGATTTTCACTCTGCAGCGGAATGTCCGCTGATATGAAACTTCCTGGCAGATTAAAACTGTGTGCCGGACCGAGACTCGAACTCGGGACCTTTGCCTTTCGCGGGCAAGTGCTCTACCATCTGAGCTACCCATGCACTTGCCCGCGAAAGGCAAAGGTCCCGAGTTCGAGTCTCGGTCCGGCACACAGTTTTAATCTGCCAGGAAGTTTCATATCAGCGCACACTCCGCTGCAGAGTGAAAATCTCATTCTGGAAACATCCCCCAGGCTGTGGCTAATCCATGTCTCCACAATATCCTTTCTTTCAGCAGTGCTAGTTGTGCAGGGTTCGCAGGAGAGCTTCTGTAAAGTTTGGAGGGTAGGAGGCACTGGCAGAAGTAAAGCTGTGAGGACGGGGCGTCAGTACTACTTGGGTAGCTCAGTTGGTAGAGCACTTGCCCGCGAAAGGCAAAGATCCCGAGTTCGAGTCTCGGTCCGGCACACAGTTTTAATGTGCCAGGATGTTTAAAAAAAGCTGATGATTTCTGGTGTCAACTGACTTACTTGGTCGTAGTTTCCGTTCGAATTTTGGATGAAAAGACTTGCTGCCAGATGATTGTAGCAAAATTATATACAACCACTATCCTTTTTTTTTTTTTTTTTTTCAGCCTTCGCTGGTGCTACCTAGAGAGACCGTCCGTCTTCGAATTCGTTCATTTATCACTTAAATTTTAGACTTCGCTCATTCTAATATTTGTAGTTGTAACAGAGCAGATAATGTAGGTTTGGCCCCTGGCAACATCGACATTGTCGAATACTTAACTACAATAAATGTTGTTGATTTCTTGAAGGTTATACTGTGAGGCAGCAAAACGTGTCCAGGCTGCGAGAAAATGAGGTACCTCCTATTCCGGCGTTCCTCAGCTGGTGCAGCAAAAAGCGGCGTGGCGCCCATGACGAGGCGCGCACCCGAGTTTCTTAGTCGCTAGACGCGTGTTACTTCTCGCGCAGGCCTCGCTCAGGTAAATTACGTCCAACGACCACCTGCCAGCAGGGACCCAATGGAGCGGAACGCAAGGCGACAGGACGGCTAATTAGCAAGGCTGTGCCTCTCCAGCAGTAAATTAACCGCGCCGTTTGCACATAGCGCCGAAAATTTATGTCTAATCTGCTCTGACATACTTGCTAAACTACTGCTCGAACAGACTAGCAGCGTTTCATACACTGAATTACATTCCACTGTCATTGTGATAAGTGAACCGACTAATACGAGGGCTGGCTCTTTAATGCTGGCCACTACTTACTCGTATTTGCAACTGATACAACCTACGCAGGGCGTTCAGCAACTACTGCAACAAATTTTTTTCTCAGCCATTTTCGGTTGTAAAAATGAGGAATTTACTGTGGAACTTTCTTTCTTTCTTTCACTGGTACCATGTCCAGCATTGACGCAGGGTCGGCATTGTTAGGATCGGATTTGGCCCTTCCTGCTGCCACCCCATACCCCCCGGGACGGAATTAGTGTACCCCTGCTATCTGTGTCTTGTGTAATTCATGGAATAGTGCGAACGTGTTCAGTTGTGGGTGAGTCGTGTAACTGAGGCGGAACGTGGGGAGCAGCCCGATATTCACCTAGTGGGATGTGGAAAACCGCCTAAAAATCACATCCTGGCTGGCCGGCACACGGGCCCTCGTTGTTAATCCGCCGGGCGGATTCGATCTGGGGCCGGAGCGCCTACCGGAGTCCATGAAGCAGTTCGTTAGCGCTCTCGGCTATCCTGGCGGGTGCGTAATTTACTGTGGAACATTGTGCAATATTCCGGTTTCAGTTCCTACAGGTTCATGAAGTTCCGATAGGTGGCGGCGCTATACGTAGCCAACGAAAGGGCTTTTTTTTTGGTCAGAAAAGCAGAGCATCGCCGATGTTCATAGGCGCTTGCAGGTAGTCTGTGGAGAACTGACAGTGAAAAAAAGCACGGTGAGTCGTTGGGCGAGGCGTCTGTCATCATCGCAACACGGCCGCCCTTGCCGTTCTGCCGCACACAGATGTGACTGCTGCAATGTTGGAACGTGCGGACACTCTCATTCCAGGTGATCGACGGATCACAATCATACATTTTGCTGCGAACTGGACGTCAGTGTTGGTAGTGCCGACACACCTGTCCACCAGCTGGGTTACTCGAAGGCGAATGCCCGCTGGATACTCACCACCTAACAGAAAACCATAAAGCGCAACGAAGGATCATACGTGCAGAGCTGCTTGTGCGTTACAAGGCTGACCGCGACCATTTTTTGTCGAACATCATCCCGGGCGATGGGACATAGGTTCACCATTTCGAACCGGGAACACAACAGCAACCCATGGAGTGGTGCCACACCACCTCTCCTCCGAAAGGGAAAGTTCAAAGCCACACCCTCAGCCGGTAAAGTCATGGCGACTGTCTTCTGTAACTCTGAAGGGGTTATTCTGTTTTATGTCCACCCTCACGATGCAGCAGTCAACTCTGAAGTGTATTGTGATCCATCAGGAAATTGAAGAAACCAGTCGAGAGAGCGCTCGTCTCCATAAAAATGCAGACCATCTCCTCCTTCTTCATGACAATGCAAAGACTCGCACAGGTCTATGCACCCTAGAGGAGCTCACAAAATTTCATTGGACTGTTCTTTCTTATGCACTCCACAACCGAGTTCTCGCACTTTCCGTCCGCTTGACTCGACGAAGGATGCACTCTTGGGAAGCTTTACGTGGATGATGGGCAGATTCTTGATGCAACAAGACGTTGGCTCCGATATCGACCAGAAGAGCGGTACCATGCTGGCCTACAACCCCTTCCAGTGTCGTGGCGTAAAGCCGTCATATTGAACGGAGATTATGTTGAAAAACAGGGTGTTGTAGCTAAAAGAATGGGGAATGATATGGTAAACTGAATAAAACCAACCTGATTTCAGAAAAGAAATGTGTTCCATCACTTATTGAACGCCCTTTGTATATTACTAAATGGATGAAATGGAAATGAGCGTTTGGCGTCATTGGCCTGGGGATCTTACGGAGCAGGTCCGGCCGCCTTGGTGCAGGTCTTGTTACATTCGACGCCACATTGGGCGACCTGCGCGCCGAATGGGGATGAAATGATCATGAAGACAACACAACAGCCAGTCCCTGAGCGGAGAAAATGCCCGACCCAGCAGCAGTCCGTCACGCTGGCCATTCAGCTATAGGGACGGACACTAAATTGATAAAACGACCACATAGTCTGAGTTTCGGGTTGCCTATTTAACGGCTTCCAGAGGCAACAAAAATATTATTCTCAGATGTTTGCGTAATTATTGGCCAAATGTAGAAATTAAAAATGCTATCATTGCTTACGCATTAAGAGGTATTACTTTACGTTAAAAGTCTAACATAATAACTCAGTTACTGAAGTTGGAAACTGTTTATGTCTTGATGCACCGTAAATCACGGCGCGCAGATTACCCAGTTTATATTTATATAGTTTTTGAGAATGAGAGCACTGTATGTGTAATTACAAATCCTTTCTAGTCCATTTCTCTCTTACGGCCTCACAAAATAACAAAATCAGTGTATCACCTATTGAAACTGACTTTTTTTGCCAGCAATGTGGAACTCGTAGGAAACTTTGAAGAGAATAGCTCGAACGGAGCTGTCTATGGGCCGATGAATGTTTGGAACAGTTCTGAAGCGTATGCCACGAAGTGCTTCCTTTATCTTGGGAATCAAGTCGAAGACATGTGAATGTGGTGGATGGTAGAGCGCTTCCCAGTGCCCTCGACCGAAGAACACATTCGCAACTCGCGCTCTACGCACCCCCATATTGTCTTTGCAAAACGAGGGGTTGGCTCTCCAGAAAGTATCGCCGCTTCTTTCTCATAGCTAGTCGTAGATTGCGTTCTAAATTTGATCACCAATAGTGTGCACCGACGGTCTGCCGTTGGTGGAACAGTGTGTGTTACGATGACCCTGATACGGTTGTGCGTGAGAAATACCATAACTGGGACAGTGACGAATTCGTTTGATTGGCCCATATGATTTGACCCATGTCTCATACTGGGTAATGATACGGCATAAGAAAGCGTCTCATTCACGATCTTAGCGTTGCAAGTGGATGCGAACAACGTCGTATCGTAGCCATTTCCGCATGTCCGTCAAATAATGAGGAACCGATCGCGATGCAATTTTCCTCACGCCCCGATGTTTGTTCAGAATGTGGAACGCGATCTTGTGCTCTAAACCTGTCTCTCGGGCCAGCTCGCAAACCATTTGGCGTCGGTCACTGTCCGTAACGCGATAAGAGCGGACACTTCATCGACACAGGGACGACCTGGCTCACGAATTTCTCTCACTTTTTGACGTCCCGCTTTTAAAACTTTCAGCCATCTTGCCATTTATGTGCAAGCAATGTAGCTATCCCGCAATCCTCTAGAAAATCCTGATGATACTGTCGTGCTGCACGTCCTCTGGTACTTTCAATTTTAATCCAACAATATGGTTCTGGTTTCTAAAAAAACGTGACGACACTACATTAGAAAGTCCGCTACGTGGGGCTGTGTTCTCGCAAATGCGCATGCGAGCGGTTGTGAGAGTGTGGGTTTTATTTTTGTCAAGTTGCGCAATGGATTGATCCAACAAGTACCCTTTGGCTCCTGCAAGAAACAGTTTCCACCTCACGCTACCACAGAAGTCAGACAGACGCTCCTAATGTACCAACAAGAACTGCTTGTAAAACATTCAGCAACAAATATCTTCTGGAGTCGTCCGCTGTAAGGAAAAGACACACAAGTATTCTATTTATTCATACGCAACTAGTGGAATGCTTGGGTGCGGGATTATTGCTAGTTAGTGTAAGAAAAACATTAAACGAACGAAAAATATAATTTATTACAAAACATTCTGAGAAATCAAGTGAAACTTTTTCTTATAAAATGATAATAAATTTCTGGGCTCTTTTCGGAACAGCAGATTGCCTCTTATGAATAGGAATGCTATTATTTTACAAAGTATGGAAAGGTTCTTTTCTCCCTTTTCGTTAAGAATGTTATTTACTCGGCAGAATGGCTGGGAGCGGCGCCTACTTAGCTTGAATAACTTTTCTAGGTACGGTCAAAGCTGTCGTGTGAGAAATGTAGTGGAATGTACTGTTAGAGAGGACAGATGTGGCTCGCATACGCTGTAGCGCACAATACTGTGAGCTGCGACGACTGCTGGCTGCGTCGCTCGCTGCTGACAAATAACACAACTATCTCTTTATATCTGGATTGACCTTCGCCAATCAAACTCTCCCTACGCCTTGATGAAGTCAAGGACTCCTACCCGCCCCTAGTCTAACTATTGGAGTGGTACATCGGCCAGATAAACAGTCCCCCGCGATACCACTCAATACTCGCTCGCAGGCGTTTAACTAGTATTCTGCCCGTGTTCACTCCGCACAATAAGTGTGGCGGCCAACACAGTGAACAACGCTTAATTGCGATCAACTCTATGTCACTCCGATTCGCTAGCGACTGAGGAGCTCTCCCAGTGAAGTACCAGCGCACTCGCTCTCGTTATGTGTTCCCACTCCAAGCGCGACAACGGAACTGCCCCATTTTCTGGAAGAGTTGCAACGGTATATCACCTTCCCTCACTCCTCTGACTCTTTGTGTCAGAAATATTTCGCCAATCAGCGTTGCTCTTTTAAACAGGAGAATGATGTTTCATTTAAGTCGACCAATGCGGAAATCTGTAGCATCTCTGTTAGGCGTATACTGTTCTCCTGTGAGAACTCCGTAACTACGCAGTCGGTCCGTCAAAAAATGCGTCTTCTGGGTGCTTCCACACAGTGTAGCGGAATTTGCTTTTAAGTCGAACACGGGGGTCGTTATCCCTTCGCTCTGGCAAAAGCTGTCTTCGATCTGGGCGGTCGCTTCGGCCGAAGTAGGTATGTTGTTGACCCAGCCCTCTGAAGAGACGGTCTTCCCAGTGGGCTGGTTTCCTGTGGCCGTCATGTTGTGTCCGCCAGTCTCGACTTTTTTAACCTCGGTGTGCACTTGCGATTTACTAATTAGATTTGCACATCGCTTACGTGAATTCACACAAAATTGACTCTACTTTATCGAGTTTGGGTTCGAATGATGCGTCTTGATGTGCAGAATACGATTGTGAGGCCGGAATATGTAAGAAATGATGGTCAGGAGACCACACCACCTTACACGGTGTGTGGAGGGAAAGTTCATTTGAGCTGAAATAAGGCAGTCGTGTATGACTAAACAGTGGTATAAGCGATATTATTTGATTCCGTTGCGTTGCATTTCTATGGCGGTGTTGCCACTATTAAAGGTCCACCCCTCGTATACGTAATGGAGTTATCAATATAGAACTAAAATTGTCCTCTGTGTAAAGTAGGAATAATTTTCCTCCGTGTATAAACAAGTATTACATCAGTTTTTTTGTGAGCGTCAGGCATGCTGACCAAGCTGCAACTGCTTCCACTATATGTAGAAAATTATAGCTCGCCTGAAGAACTTCCTGTCTCCTTGACGGTGGCAGCATAAAAAAATCACACAGCAAGAAGGAGTTGTGCGGCATAAACGGAAGTTGTGTCTCTACATCCGACATATGATTTGCGTTCATATTTCGCGTCAGTCGCGTAAGAGTAGCGCCTGTATGAGTATACAAATCGCGTTTGCTTTAAACACACGCTGTAACAGTCATGGGGAGTAAATGTTGGTCAAGAATGCCTTTAAGGCGACAAACACACCATTATCGACACCTCAGAGTTCTAATGAGGTCGTGTAATAGGGCTACAAGAATCTGGAGGTTCCTTCTGCGACACTGCAGAAAGACTTAACAGGAATATAGCCACTGCACATGATTGCTGACAGAGGTGGCCACGAGAATGTACGGTCGCAAGAAGACCGGGCTCCGGACCGCCACAAGGCATTAGCGAGAGGGAAGACCATAGTGTTCAGCTTACGGTTCTGGAGCATCGTACTGCATCTGCAGCAACAATATGAGCAGCAGTTGGCCCCGCAGTGACACAACGAACTGTTACAAATCGGTTACTTCAGCGACAGCTCCGAGCCAGACGCCGTGCAGCGTGCATTCAAAAAAAATGGTTCAAATGGCTCTGAGCACTATGGGACTTAACTGCTGAGGTCATCAGTTCCCGTAGAAATTAGAACTACTTAAACCTAACTAACCTAAGGACATCACACACATCCATGCCTGAGGCAGGATTCGAACCTGCGACCGTAGCGGTCGCGCGGTTCCAGACTGTAGCGGCTAGAACCGCTCGGCCGCCCCGTCCGGCCAGCGTGCATTCCATTGATCCCCAACCGCCACCATTTGCAAATTCAGTGGCGTCAAGCGAGGGTTCATTGGTTGGCAGGGTGGAGGTTTGTTGTGTTTGCTGATGAAAGCTCGTTCTGCCTCGGTCCCAGTAGTGCCCGTGTGTTCGTTAGGAGGAGGTCAGTCGAGAGCCTGCAACCACCTAGTCTGCGTGCTAGACACAATGGAACTACACCTGGAGTTATGGTCTGGGATGCGATTTCGTATGACAGCAGAAGCACTCTCGTGGGTTTTATAACCCAATGAAAAGATAAACATACAGGGTGATTCAGTTGGCTCTACCGATTTCGTTTTGCGCTAACCTACATGGCAGAAGAATGTTGTTGGCCAGTTTGCTCTGGAGATGTAAAGCACATTGTCACAATGTCGCAGAATAACTGGTAAAGTATACAAAGATTTCTTACACCTGTTGTACAAATTTTATTTATGAAACTTTTTTAGCACATTAACGCAGCCACTCATATGTTAATCTTCTCATTGCCCTAGAACCGGAAAGTTGTTGCTTCCATGCTTCCCATTTTGATATCTCTTGTTAATTTCGTTGTTTCCGATGGTGAAACACACTTTATATGGCAACCTTTATGAACCACTTACGAAAGATTAAGCACTATAAAAGGAATAAATTTAAAGCGACATCCAAAACTTGTATGACTATACTGCTAATTACGCAAAGGAATACTGGAGACACTTGAACAAGTGGGGCAGAAATAATTTATCTTGGTCCAAAGATTCCGTATACGAGGGCTATTCGGAAAGCAAGGAAAGATAGGTCGCGAAATGGAAACCACAGTGAAAACCAAAACTGTTTTATTTGCAACGTTAGCTACACCTTCCAGCTACTTCTCTACACAGTCGCCGCTCAGACCTAGACATTTGTCGTAGCGTTGTACCAGCTTTTCAATTCTCTCGTTATAGAAGACAGCGGACTGTGCTTTTCGACAATTTTCTGCTCTGGACTGCAGCTCGTTGTCTGTGTCAAAATATTGTCTTCATAGGCAGCGGTTCATTTGAACAGAGAAGAACCTCAGGGGTAGCCAAATACGGGCTATATTGTGGATGATCAAATACTTCCCATCGAAAACACTGCAGGAGCATCTTCATTGCCCCTGCAGAGTGCGGCAGAGAATTGTCGTGTAGAACGAACTGCATGACAGTTATGTTATGTGGATTGCATAGCTTCAGGCGAAATGTTTCGCCAGGCTCTCATACTTGATGGGAGGCGCTAATTTATAGCCATCTTTATGTTCTGACTGTGAGCTCAGAACTGAAAAGAGCGACATGATGCGATCGACAGGTGTAACAGACACAGTGCCCAACGCATCTGCGCAAAGCTTCATCAGATTTTCACTGTATTTTCCACTTCGCAACCGATCGTTCCTTACTTTCCGAATAACTCTAGTAACTCTTGGCCAATCTTCACTGATATATTTTAAAGTGTGATTTCATTTCTTAACTGTCGCCAAAAGCTCTGCGAGGGAACTTGGATAGATTATGTGGCTGTAGCCTGTCAGGATATCATTCCTGACACATATGTAACGTGGGTTGCATAAAACAGCATCGGTAGGGGCAGATGAATCATCCTTTATATACATGGATATATAGCGTGTCCCAGAAGGAAAGGTCAATATTCAGGGATACAACAGGCACCATCATTCTAAGCAAAAATCCCTGGTAGATGCTGGCTCTAAAATGCATTCTTTAAGACCTATGAGGACTACCTCATCTTCGATAGTGTGAAACAAATCCGTATTTTGGGAGGAGGTAGTACGGATCAGAACTAGCAGGGACTTGCTTACCCATTCCCCCGACTTAAATTCCAGAGTGCACTTCTGGGATCCGTTGGGGCAACATATTGTAGCACATCCACATGTACCATAGGCCATCGAGCATTTGTTAGCAGCGCTGGTGGAGTAACGGAACGCCCTACCACAAGAACTCCTTACCAACATTGTCGCCCATATGGAGCACATTGCAGAGCATGCATCGCCGACCGTGGTGATCACACAACCTATTAAGAACAATGTCCCGCCTTTTGTAATGTCCAGGGGACCATCATGAATCGCGGTGAGTTCTGTGTAATTATTACCGTTGAATAAAAGTAATTTCTGTTCGTCACATTGCACATTTGTTTCAGTTATCTTCTGTACTATAAAGTAACAGTTCTATATACGTATGTCCAAGTTTCATCGAGCTATCTGACTTCGCAGTGACACATCATGTGAAAGTTATGTTTATCCTTAAGTTTTGCACGCCAGTAGACACAAAGTATTACTGGGGTCTAAAAGTATGAGATCTGACTGCGTTAGATGTCCAGCTTCGTACGCTGCTCCATGTGTAAACGATTCCCAAGGAATAAACAGTTCTCCCCACCGCACGTAGCAGTCACCAACAAAAAGTGACCGTGCAGAACACTCTAATTAACAGAAAACAGTCATCACCATATTAATCATATCTCTCAGTAAAAATAAGTCCTATTGTTGAACTCAACAAGTTGCAAATATTCTTCCAGAACAAAATACAAAAAATGCACTCTTAATATCTAACTAACCTTTAAGGAATTTCGTTCGGGATTGGAGATAACTTCAAATATTATCATTTAGTTTCGTATGAGGCAGTAATAATTTTCATGTGTTAAGACGGACACAAGACAAAAATTTGTGTTTCAAAAGTTTGGTTGAAGTCTTGTTTTAGCTCGGCAACAGGACCTGTAGACTCCGTCCCGTCGGACCCATTGTTTCCTCGCTTCCACCGCTCGCTCATTATCCGTCCGAGTACTCCGTCCACCAGTTTGAAATACTGCGTGGCGGCTCGTAAACTCAGCGTGTAATAGCTTTTCCAGAACCAATTAAAAACAGCACTGTCCTCCATTTGCCGTCCTTATTCCATCAAGTAGCAGACTCGTATTTATTAGGTTGGTGTGTGAGTTCGTAGCGTTTTTGTTTTGCACGTCGGTAACCCGATAACTATGGGTTAATTTATCTATTGTCGTTTCTTATTTGTACTTTCCTGATGCTATTTGAGTTTACATACAGTAATTTTGCCATTTGGAGACAGCGAGTGGAGCAGTGGGCGCTAGAAAATCGAGGTCCAAGTGGAGAAATCGTAACATTTCCGACATACTCTTCTTATTTCAGTTCAGTGGAGTGTGACAGCAGCGGAGGCGGATAGAAACATTTGCGCCGCGTATGGGGATAATGCCATTGGACAGAGCACGGGAAGGAAATGGTTTCCTCGTTTAAGGAGGGTCGTTTTGACATTAGTGACTCTCCACGTTCTGGAGGACCTTCGGTGTTTTATGAAGATCGTTTAAACGCATTAATCCATAATGATACATGTCACTGTACTCGAGGACTGACAGATCTGATTAACTGTGATCATTCCACCATCGTGCTCCATTTACATGCAATGGGGAAAGTTCAGAAATGTGGTGTCCGGGTACCGAATACTCTAAGCCAAAAACACAAAAATGAGATGGTGGCCATATGTCCCTTTCCGCTTGCTCGTCATCAATTGGCTCGTGAACAACACCGACCATTCCTATACTCTATCGCCACCGGTGACAAGAAATACTGTCTTTATCCAAACGAATGGAAATTAAATGAATGGTTGAGCCCAAACAATGCAGCAACTCCCGTATAAAGACCTGTGCGCATCCGCAAAAGGTAATGTCATGCATCAGGTGGAACAATGACGGTTTGGTGTACTAATAATTGCTCCCTCAAGGTGCCACCATCACAGCTAAAATTTAATGTCGACAATTGAGACGTCTTGCTGACGCAGTCCAAGAACAACGATCTGGAAGACTTTGTGAAGAGATCCTACACCACGATAACGCTTGCCCGCATTGTATTAGAGTGACAAAAAACACTACAACAGGAGTTGGGCTGGGAAGTTATCCCGCACTCTCTTATTCACCTGATCTTGCACACTCAGGTTTTCACCTTTTCCGCTCTCTATCGAACAACCTTCAAGAACTTACTTTCCGGATGAACAGTGCGCCGAAGATGTCACAACGAATTCTTCTTCACCTCTGAACCACGTGATTTCTACAGTCACAGAATCTTAAAAGTTACTCCAATGTCGGCAGTATTTTTTAAACAGTGAATTAGAGTATATTATTGTTGTCTAAAGTCTCTGTTATGTGTATCTGTTGTGCTTATTAAACTTATAGAGAAACCCAACCAACTTATGCACCAACCTAATAATAAAACCTGAACAGCAAGACTTCCTGAAGATGACTCTGGAACCGAGATAGCCTGCTCCTTCCTCCCTACAAAGAAATGCTCATCCAAATCACAATCGGCATATGAAACTTCTCTGAAGCGCCAAAGAAACTGGTATAGGCACACACATTCAAATGGCTCTGAGCACTATGGGACTCGACATCTGATGTCATCAGTCCCATAGAACTGAGCACTACTTAAACCTAACTAACCTAAGGACATCACACACATCCATGCCCGAGGCAGGAGTCGAACCTGCCACAGTAGCGGTCGCGTGGTTCCAGACTGAAGCGCCTAGAACCGCTCGGCCACAACGGCCGGCACGCATATTCAAATGCAGGGATACGTAAACAGGCAGAATACAGCCATGCGGTCGGCAACACCTATATAACACAAGTGTCTGGCGCAGTTGTCAGAACGGTTACTCCTGCAATGGCAGGTTATCAAGATGTGAGTGAGTTTGAACTGGTGTTATAGTAGGCGCACGTGCGATGGGACAAGGCATCTCTGAGGTAACGATGAAGTGGGGATTTACCCGTACGACCGTTTCACGAGTGTACCGTGAATATCAGGAATCCGGTAAAACATCAAATCTTCGATATCGCTGCGGCCGGAAAAAGCTCCTGCAAGAACGGGAACAACGATGATTGAAGAGAATCGTTCTACTGACAGAGTTGCAATCCTTACACAAATTGCTGCCTCGAAAGGGACTTTCGGAGCCGAATGCCCACTCGTGTATAATTGATGACTGCACAACACAAAGCTTTACGCCTCGCCTGGGACCTTCAATATCAACAATAGACTGTGGATTACTGGAAACATGTTACCTGGTCGGACGAGTCTCGTTTCAAATTGTATCGAGCGAATGGGTGTGTACGGATATGGAGACAACCTCATGAATCTATGGTCCTTGCATGTCAGCAGGGGAATTTTCAAGCTGGTGAAGGCTCTGTAATGGGATGTGCGTGTGCAGTTGGAGTTACATGGTACTCCTGATACGTCTAGATACGACTCTGACAGATGACACGTATGTAAGCATCCTGTCTGACCACCTGCATCCATCCATGTCCATTGTGCATTCCGACGGACTTGAGCAGTTCCAGTAGGACAATGAGACACCCCACACGCCCAGAATTGCTACAGAGTGGCTCCAGGAACACTCTTCTGAATTTAAACATATCTGCTGGCCACCAAACTCCCCAGACATGACCATTATTGAGCATATCTATGAGCTTTGCTACGTGCTGTTAAGAAGAAATCTCCGGATTTTTGGACAGCCCTGCAGGATTCATTGTGTCAGTTCCCCCCAGCATCATTTCAGACCTTAGTCCAGTCCATGCCACGTCGTGTTGCGACACTTCTGCATGCTCGCTGGGGCCCTACACTATATTAAGCAGGTGTACAAGTGTCTTTAGCTTTCCAGTGTATATACGATCCTACTTTCGGTGGTAATTACGACCATGCGGGCAAGATGGCTGTCTGTTGCATTCTGTGCCAGATTATCGCTTCCAGTACCAGTGGTCCCACATACGCGCCCCTCTTGGCATATTATGTCCCATAGGGGATGAAATTCCCATTTCAGAAACTAGGATATTCTGCCGCTATTGGAACTCACACATTGAACTACTGACGTCGACAAGCCAGGTTGGAATTTGCTTTTACTTCCATGTCGTGTGGCGCCTTTCACTATGATTATCATAACAGACACACCTCTAGCCACACGAAAGAGAGAGAAGTTACAGCCTGCATGGATAGCTATAAGCAAGGGAGGTATGTGGGAACACTTGCCCCCTCCTGAAATATGGAGATACGGACTTCTTATTACTTTTACAAAATTCTCACTTTGTTCTGGCAATGACTGTGTGCTACTCTACTAAACCACAGTTCTAACACTGCAGAGCGCGATGTGAATTACTACGGGTTTGGCAGTCATAACTTGCTTTTATTATTATTATTATTATTATTATTATTATTATCATCTTGCTCCTCATATGAAATTGCGTCTTGGGGGCGTTTTCCGTGATATGTAGCACCCAAGGTGAATGCTCATCTTTACGGAACAGAACCGAAGAAGGGTCTTTTCTTTGTAGTTTACCCGCACAGGCTTTGTGTAGCTACAAGAAAGGACCTCTCCAACACAGTGGCTCAGAGACTCTAGCGACAATTCCCAGCACACCAAGTACAGCTGCAGTGCAGAAAGATGCTCCTATTGCACAACGGTAGTTTACCATTTGTCCGACGTCAAAAAAGATGCATGACTAATTGTTATTTTAGTGGATTTTGAATGGCATGGTCATGCTGTACTGTAGGTCGGTACATCTACACCTACAGGGTATAATGGGTATAAGTGCAGATAATTTTATATGTGGTACCTTAATGTGTACACACGTCAGTGTGTTGGTTGTTTTTTCTCTGTATTGAACAATATTTCCACAAATGCCTCATATAGTTTTCTAGCTGATGTTTTCTACGTGGACTTAGCTGCACCACTAAGTGGACTACGCCTGTCAGGATAGACTAAACGCTCTATGTCCACACATTAACACTTCAATGGCTGACCTGCTGCCCAGGGGAAAACAAACATTAATGGCTTGCTCTTGCAACATATACTTGAAGATACCAACTAACCTAAAATCATACAGTTTGTAATAACTATAATTGTTAATCTGGAAATTGCGTAAATACTGATGTAATGTTTCTAAGTACAACGTCCTTGGTCACCAATAAAAATATCTTCACTTATACCAGTTACAAACTATTGAGCCAGGTTTATCAGTCCACAAGAGCACAACGAAAGAGTGAAATTTCAAAATAAGGTAGATGTCTCCAGGGAGTGAGTCTTCTTCAGTCCTTGTCTATTAATAGGCGAGTTTGCCATATAATATGCAGATGGTTTTGGGATATTTCCTACATTCATCTAGTCGAATACTAACCCTGCTTTTCATTTTACCCGAATAGCCAAAGGTATGGTAGCTTCTAGAATACATCTTTTGCGATTTTGACCATGTGAGTCAACATTACATAATGGAAAGTATGGAAAAAATGCAATAAATCTTAACATTTCCAGACCTATAGTTTTCTAGGCAAACAAAGTGTTGTTGATATCTTTTATGATGGCATCAGCTTGAATAAGTGTTTTTAAGTCCATTTTTTTGTTTCTACTCTACGAGAAGTATTTATGTCTATTTCTTTTATTGCTTCTTATTGTCGCTATCGAACAGTGTTTTCTCCATCAAGCAGATTTCTTTAAATTTCAGATTTTAAATTTTTAGTGCTACATTAATGTTGTTGGTGCACGAACAAATTATTGTGAATAAGGTGTTGGATTAATTGGATTTAATCATAAGTAGAAGTTAACTTTTCATCAATGAAATAAAATGATGACATTTATATTCATACTGATGATACAAAAAGGTATGTTTCACTTCAAATGGTTGAAATGGCTCTAAGCACTATGGGACTTAGCATCTGAGGTCATCAGTCCCATAGAACTTAGAACTACTTAAACCTAACTAACCTAAGGACGTCACACACATCCAAGCCCGAGGCAGGATTCGAACCTGCGACCGTAGCGGTCGCGCCGTTCCAGACGGAAGCGCCTAGAACTGCTCGGCCACAGCGGCCGGCATGTTTTGTCTTACAACAGTGAACTATGCATACAATTTTGGTGAGCAAGGTACCTTAAAACGTTGACACGTCGCTTATCAGTCGTTTCAGATGCAAACAATTCGTGGATTTCCTGCCAGATTTAATTCTTGGCGCAGGATACGGTCTCAAACTCACCTGGCCAGGTGCATTGAAAATGGCAGCTTTAATGGACAGATTTCTGCCGACGCTCACCCCTGCGTGTTTGCCATCCTTCTCCAACCTCAAACAGTTATTGCTGTTACGCTTTTTTCTACTCCGTCTCGCATTCTGATTTCATTCAGTGTATGTTATCTGAGGCCTCAAATTTTTGACAAAGTTAGCGTTGTTTGCCACATGTCAAATTCTTTAGAGGGCACGAGAAGGTCTGATACATTGGTATTCCGCTGCTGTCGCTCCCAGAAAGGCATGTAGATGGAATCATGAGCGGGATGCCATATCATTGCTTATGTCGTCCCCGTCACGGTGACAGCCAGCACCGGCGATCCAAGGACACGGGTTTTATAGGTTCCGCTGCTGACTTCACTCGGCGCTCGTAACGCAGGCATTTCAAACCGCCGAGTGTCCACTGTACTGCCAACAGCAGCCAGGTAATGTCCTGACAGGTGGCTAGAGCAATGAATGTGGTGTTACATTGAGAAACTGATCTGGAATTTGAATTAACAGTTATGAGGAGCAAGTATTTCGACTCAAATTAACCAGACGTTATACGAGGGTTTATGTGAAAATGCTTATAGATTTTTTAATTAAATGGAGTTGATAAACATTCTACGTCTACATTCTACGTCTTTATTCTTCGTGTGTACATACTTGTTTCTCAACATAGTCACCCTTGTGATGAACACATTTCTTCCAACAAGAGACCAGTTGGTTGATACCGTCACTGTAGAAAGCCTGACCTTCTTGACAGCACCACACCCTCTCATCTCCTCGCATCACTTCATCACTATCAAAGTGAAGTTCTTGAATGTGTTCTGTAAGTTTTGGAAATGGCAGAAAATCGGATGGGGCCAAGTAGAGACTTTATAGAGTGAATCCAAGGCGTCGGATTGCTGTAGATGTCGTAGCGCTCGTGTGTGGTGTGACATTGTCGTGCTGAAGGAGAGAGTGCTCCATGTGTGGACGAACTATCAGAGTTCGTGCTTTCAATTTTCTGAGGCCCTCGCTGTGCCTTGCAGAGTTTATGGTGGTGCCTTTAGGCACGAATTTCAAATCCATCACAGAACTCTGTGGCCTTGACTTTGCATGTGTTTTGTACCAGTGTGATAAATATACTCTATCCCTAAATAACTTGTTCCAAAATAAATAAAGTTCACACCTTCCTTACTTTTCCCAGCAGCCCAGCGCAGGCTGAGTCATTTTCGCGCCGTTTTCACCCTCCAGACCACCATATAGGTTTACATCACAGGAGGGATGACAGTACCCTCTGGTGGCAGTATTGTGCACTAAGTCAGTTGGAGTCTAGATCTCATGCTGGAGACATTGCCTGCAAAATAAAAACTTATGTCCATCACAGGCAGAGTCGTTTTCCCGCCATTTCCACCCCTCCCCTACCATCTTGGATTACACCACAGACTGGACGACAGCACTCTCTGGTGGTGGTCCTGTGTAATAGGTCTAGAGTGGTGGTACTGTGTACTAGGTCTAGACCTCATGGTGAACACACTGTTTGCCGTCATCTTGGATAATGGTAATTGCGTCATTAGCTGACGTCATGGCTGCCATCTTGAACAACAGAGCCATCTGCTGGTGATAGTGTGTACTAGGTCAGTTGGAGTGCGGACCTCCTGGCAGCCACACTGCATGGTGGTGCTGTCACTAATTGTTTAAATAAAGACTGATGCATGATTTCGACAGTTGACATTAAGCAAGCATGTTTGTAGAGTCTTTTAGATGGATTATTGTTTTGACAATTTACGAGTTGTCTGGATGTAAATGTATTGCATTATTTACGAGTGGTTTGCGTGTCTGTAGGCTGTGCAATGCGTTATTGTGACAGTTTACAATTAGCAAGTGCGTGTGTAGAGCATTATACATGAGTTATTTAGGAGTAGTTTGCAGGTCCGTATGCTGTGTGGCATGTCAGAGCGTGTGTTCTGTATCACTGTGATAAATATACTCCATCCCTAAATAAATTATTCCAAAATAAATAAAGTGCACTCCTTCCTATCTCCACCAGCCCAGTGCGGGCTGAGTCCTTTTCCCACTAATCCCTATGAAGGGGTGGCAGTCGGGTGACTTAGGTTAGTGGAGGTAGCCCAAGTGACCTATCTTCCCGCGATTTTCTTAGGTTAGTAGAGGTAACCGCAGTGTGTTGCATTATCCTGATGTAATTTGAACTTCCCGCCATTTTCTGGCGGAGGGGGGGTGGGGGGTTAGGTTAGTGAAGGCTACCCAATTGACGTACGTTCCCGCCAAAATTCAAACTTCCCACCAAAAGCCACCATCTTGGATGACGTAATCGCCGCCATTTTGGATGACGGTACTTTGGATTTCACAAAGGAACATAGATATATCAGGAGAACTGAGCAGCACTTTGTGATTGGGAAGCACCCGTTAATTTACGCAAGTGCCTGACTTTGTAATCGGGAGTCAGGGCTTGCAGCAATTGCATCCGGTAAGAATTCAGTTTCAGTCCTTTCCTTATCGTTTTCGAAACTGTAGGTTGTGATATGTTCTGAACTCTGCTTCTGTGGATTACGTGTGAAACTCGACCTTATGCGGTCAACAGTTTCTTCACTTGCTGCAGGCTGACCTGTTGATTTCCCTTAAAGAGCCATCCTGATGCTTAGAACTACGCATACCACTGCAGAAAGGAGTTGGCAGTTGGTGGATCATTGGTGTACTTCGTTCTGAAGTGTAGTTGAATTGTTACTGCAGACTGATGTGGATGCATATCAAGCACAATGTACGCTTTCTTGCAACACCAGATACATACAAGACCATAGAACAGTATCGTGACGTCATAGCCAAACGGCCATGGAGATATATCTCCACACAAGCGGCGATCGTACTATAAAGCAGGCAACACCAAAAGATTTAAGTGACTCCCTAAAATTAGCAATTTTTGAAGTGATACTTGAATGATTCGTTAACAGAGAAAACTCATATAGTTATTTAACAGAGAAAAGACATATAACTGTTTATGTGGAATTAAGAACGTATAATTACGATTAATTTCATGTGTAGCATGTGCAACATGTGCAATCTGTAAACAAAGCTGCTGAAAAATATTTTCGTACGCATGAACTGTCAGGAACATCTGGGGCATTTTTAAACGTAGCCTACAGTCGATATTTAGTAAAACGTTCACACATTCCCAAATAATATTTTCATACCATACATAACGCTGGGGCGTGCACAACACGGTTGGTTGTATCCACACAGTTTTATTTTACCAGCAGAAAATGAAGAACAAGTTCAGTGGCTCACACAAAGGCAACTTTAGTACCACACAGTGTGACTTCTGCGTACTTAAATAACAATCTCGTAACAATCACATAGTACCAAGAGTTTTTGTTTCCAAAACGTTTTTGATACAACACAAGACAGCTGTTGTCTTTCGCCTCTTCTCCCTGACGTCACAACTTCGAATTCCCGCAGCTGTTCGACCTTACCAACCTGCGGATAATAATCCATTGAGGGGTAAAATGAAGTTTGCTAAGGGGTAAAAACTAAACGATTCGATTCTGTTTCAGTCACGATACTAAATTATTTTCAAAAAATCATTACTATTATCATAATTTTGTAAGACTCTAATATTCATTATTTTACGTTATCAATAATTACTTTTTCTCAATTAGTAGCATTAATGCAGTGGAGGTTACAAGTGCCTCACATAGTCCATCCACACATGTTATGATTTTCCCGTACATCGCTGATGGTAAAAGTGAGACATGTACGTAACAAATGCTAAATATCTCAAGAAATTACCTGCAGTAGTTCAGGAATTGCTTCGTTAATCGCTACGAAACAGACAAATGAATTAACTGGCAGCACACCACAGCAGTAACTATATAGGGGCTACTACAGAGCTGTACACAGTACGTTATTATTATTATTATTATTATTATTATTATTACGATTATTACTATTACTATTAGTGGTAGGGATCAGTCACACAACAGCCTGAAGTCTTCCAGTTCCTACCAGTTCGGAGGTAAGGAGCGCAGCAACCAAGTGATTGACGAACGTAAGGGCACACATTTTAACTTGATTGGTTTTACATGGGGTTACAGTGTGCAGATCATGCATGTGCCGCAGTGGAGAGGTGTAATGAAGGGGACATTCCTTTTCGCAACAAGTGTCTATCCTAACTGTGAATAGTTAGCTTCCCTATTCGAGAAGCAGTTGTGGGTAGCACTTCCGATGTATCATAAATTCCTTCGTCATTCATTCTAACGCGCGCGCGCGCACACACACACACACACGCACACACACACACACACACACACACACACACGCACACACACACACACACACACACACACACACACACACAAACTACACTACTGGCCATTACAATTACTACATCAAGAAGAAATGCAGATGATAAACGGGTATTCATTGGACAAATATATTATACTAGAACTGACATGTGATTACATTTTCACGCAGTTTGGGTGCATAGATCCCGAGAAATCAGTACCCAGAACAACCACCTGTTGCCGTAATAACGGCCTTGATACGCCTGGGCATTGAGTCAAACAGAGCTTGGCTGGCGGGTACAGGTACAGCTGCCCATACAGCTTCAACACTATACCACAGTTCATCAAGGGTAGTGACTGGCGTATTGCGACGAGCCAGTTGCTCGGCCGCCATTGACCAGACGTTTTCGATTGATGAGAGATCTGGAGAATGTGCTGGCCAAGACAGCAGTCGAACATTTTCTGTATCCAGAAAGGCCCTTACAGGACCTGCAACATGCGGTCGTGCATTAGCCTGCTGAAATACAGTATAGGGTTTCACAGGGATCGAATGAAGGATTGAGCCACGGGTCGTAACACATCTGAAATGTAACGTCAATGCGAACAAGAGGTGACCGAGACGTGTAACCAATGGCACCCCATACCATCACGTCGGGTGATACGCCAGTAGGGCGATGACGAATACACGCTCCCAATGTGCGTTCACCGCGATGTCGCCAAACACGGACGCGACCATCACGATGCTGTAAACAGAACCTGGATTCATCCGAAACAATGACGTTTTGCCATTCGTGCACCCAGATTCGTCATTGAGTACACCATCGTAGGCGCTCCTGTCTGTGATGCAGCGTCAAGGGTAACAGCAGCCGTGGTCTGCGAGCTGATAGTCCATGCTGCTGCAAATGTAGTCGAACTGTTGGTGCAGATGGTTGTCGACTTGCAAACGTCCCCATCTGTTGACTCAGGGATCGAGACGTGGCTGCACGATCCATTACAGCCATGCGGATAAGATGCCTGTCATCTCGACTGCTAGTGATACGAGGTCGTTGGGATGCAGCACGGCGTTTCGTATTACCCTCCTGAACCCACCAATTCCATATTCTGCTAACAGTCATTGGATATCGACCAACGCGAGCAGCAATGTCGCGATACGATAAACCGCAATCACGATAGGCTACAATCCGACCTTTATCAAAGTCGGAAACGTGATGGTACGCGTTTCTCCTCCTTACACGAGGCATCACAACAACGTTTCACCAGGCAACGCCGGTCAACTGCTGTTTGTGTATGAGAAATCGGTTGGAAACTTTCCTCATGTCAGCATGTTGTCGGTGTCGCCACCTGCGCCACCCTTGTGTGAATGCTCTGAAAAGCTAATCATTTGCATATCACAGCATCTTCTTCCTGTCGGTTAAATTTCGCGTCTGTAGCACGTCATCTTCGTGGTTCAGCAGTAGTGTAAATTTAATCATTTTCCATTATACTAAAAATAAAGTGTTCCAAGAGAAGTATTTCATTCTACAGTTTAGTTTGATGCTAAAGTTGGTGATAATGTGGAGGGGAGAGAGGGGTGAGGCAACGGCAGGGGGGGGGGCTATCACCTAACGTCTAATTGCACTCAGGGGTAATGGTCTAAGAAAGGTTGGGAACCACTGGTCTAGGTGGTGGTGTTTCATGGCGCCCATCACCGTATTCTCTAACTGCTCACTGCTGCGCTCTCGCGGCAGAAATCTGAAGCGAGGCTGCAACAGTACAAAACTTTTTGAGTTTTTCTGTACGAGTGTTGAGTTTTGTGACAATATGTCAATTAATGTAGCTACAGCGAGTTTATGAAATCGCTTTAATGGTTTATAACAATCCTGTGTTATGAAGAACCATAAGTACGAGTACAAAATTTATTACGAAGAAGTTGAAATACGAGTAGTAAAACGAATATGCTAAACGGATAGGCATCCACCTTCTCCAGTACGCCGATGACACCACCTTCCTTGCCCTCGGCCGCGCTCCCAACACCTTCTCCAATCCCATCTTGACCGGTTCACCACTTGGTGCAACCAGTGGTTGCTTAATGTCAATCCTTCCAAAACCCAGGCGATCATTGTAGGCAAAACCACCCCTTCCTTCCGCCTCCTCGACTTCTATGTCACCATCTATGGCCGTCCAGTCACCCTCACCCCCACCCTTAAGTACCTTGGCGTCACCCTTGACCGTCGCCTCTCCTGGACCCTCCCCCCCCCCTCCCATCTCTGGACAATCCAAGCCAAGGCACGCTCCCGACTCCGTCTTCTCAAGCTCCTTTCTGTCTGTACATGGGGTCTGGACCCCTCCACCATCCTCCACACCTATTAATCTCTCATCTGCCCTATGCTCTGCTATGCCCACCCTACCTGGATCTCCGCCTCTCCTACCTTTTACAAATCCCTTCAAATCCTCAAACGCCATTCTCTTCGCCTCGCCTATCACATCCGTCTCCCCTCCCCCACGTGGATCCTGTACGACCTTATTCCGTTCCACCACCTCCTCCTTTTCCTCGAATGGATACGGATCCTCTACACCTCCCGTAAACTAGATCCCCCTCACCCACTTGTCTCTCACATCCTCTCCCACCCCTGTCCACTGCCGCACCTGTATTTCCACATTCCACCTGCTCTCCATCTCTTCACTCTCCTTACCCTCTCCCAAGGTGGCTTCCGCCAGCTCCCCCTCCCTGATGACGCCCTCCACCCCTCCATCTATCCCTCCTACCAACTTTGATCCTCCCCTCCCTGTGTTTTTTCCTCAGGGCACCCTCTCTCCCTTCTCTCTCCCTTCCCTCCCTCCTCCCTTCCTCCCCCCAGCTTTCCCTACCCCCCCATACCCTAATTCCTCCGCCATCTCCTCTGCCATTGGCATCTCTACTCTCCCCTCTCCCTCCCCCGCCACCTTCTTTCCCTCTTGGCAGGTCCCTGGACTCGCACACGTTAAGTAGTGTGTGTGCCGTCGTGTTAGTGATTCAGTGTTTTTCGCCGCCCACGCTCCTTCGTTCACGTGTGTCGTCTAAATCATCAGTGTTTGTGCACAGTGCCGCCAGTTTTCTTGTTTTTCGTCGAGTGTGAACGGCTTCATGTTTTTTTTTTTTTTTTTTTTTTTTCATTACTGTTCAAAAAACTGCTTCAGATGGCGCTGAGCACTATGGTACTTAACATCTGAGGTCATCAGTCCCCTATAATTGCTTAAACCTAACTGACCTCAGGACATCACACACATCCATGCCCGAGGCAGGATTCGAACCTGCGACCGTAGCAGTCGCGCGGTTCCGGACTGACGCGCCTAGAACCGCTCGGCCACCGCGGCCGGCTTAATTACTGTATCTACTGTTTTTTAACCACCATTATGTTACTTTTCTGTCTTCATTGGTTTTCTCTCTTATTGTACTGCTTGTGGCTGAAGGGCGGAGTAAAATTTTCCGCTGCTAGCCCACCTTGTATGAGGCGCGAAATGACAATAAAGAAAAAGAAACGGATAGGCGTATTGGCGACCGGAAACCCGCTTCACAATATTGTTGACCAGCGTAGAGCGAAGGAACCTGTGGACCGGCCAGCGCCGGCCAGCGGCGGCAGGTGGGTCCAGGGTACGGCTTTAGCAGGGCCGGCGGTGGCGCTGCCAGCGGCTCGCCCACGCCGCGGCTGTCTGCTGCAGGCATTTGGACGGCCGGCGCGCCGTAGCGTGGTGTGACTTACCGGCGCCCGTGAGGTAAGCGGATGCCAGCCAGCTATTCTGTGCAGTGATTCCAGCTGCCGAGGAACGCGGCGTGTGGGTTTCGTTCCGGCCGGCTACGCAAATGCGTTCATGCTCTCTACAGGTACGTGTATTTCGTCACATATGAATACGTGTACTGCGTCACGTAATATAGGCTACAGCTTAAGGATACTGAGTCCTTGCTTACATTAAGGTGGTAGCCGTCTTTAACCGCATGAAAACTGGGTGATTTTCGTGATTTTTTTTTTCAAATAAAATAGGAAGGATCCCTTGCAGCAGCAACATACGCCATCGGCGGGAATTCCCGAAGCCCTCCCACTTTGATCTGTAACAAACTAATTCTGTGTAAGTCATTTTCAATACATTCTTGTCAGTATTCATAGGATAACTGAAAAATATTATTTTCCAACAAAATGGTGATGTGTTACATCAAAATTAGAATTATATTAATACCTTCAGCAGCTGCTGACGGGCGTTTATATATATCAATGGGGACAGGTGAAAATGTGTGCCCCGACCGGGACTCGAACCCGGGATCTCCTGCTTGTATGGCAGACGCTCTATCCATTTTTTAAAATTTTTTTTCGATTTCGTTCGTTGCATCTGCAATGGGCGGACGTCGTAAGACACCCGTTTAAGTTCGTTGCTGATCGATTACCTCAGTTTTTTTTTATTACAGAGGGCAGCTAACACACTGACCGAACACGCTGAGCTACCGTGCCCGCATCCATCTGGCCACCGAGGGCACAGAGGATAGTGCGACTGCAGGGACTATCTTGCGCACGCCTTCCGCGAGACCCACATTATCACTTTGTAGTGTCCCACCCCAAAACACTCATTACTCGTGGAAGACATTCTTACCAAGTCCCGTATGAGTTCGGGGAATATGTGTGCCTCCGCACAGAAGAAGAAGGTCGTGGCCGGTATTTCCAGAACTATATACTTATATGGATATCTTGTCTGTTCTTTCGGACATGTCCGAAAGAACAGACACCATATCCATGTAAATAAATGTACAGCAAACGTCATTTTCTTCGTCAACAAGTACACCTCCAGTCAGCAATCCCTGCACCATACAGCAATCCTTTCAGATCCAAAAGGAGGTACTCCTCCAGCTTCTTCGTTGCCATTGTGGTCCTGCTGGCCTCTTTGGCAGCTTCTGTCACCCACTGCTCTGTTCGCTCGATATGCTTTTCGCAAGATTTTGTGCAGAAGTTGCAACAAGCTGACCTGATCTCAAGTTCGAGCACGTTCATAATTTCCATAATGCCTGTTAGGCCGCCGCTGAAATTACATGCTGCCACACTGTTCGCGAAGTCGACTGTTTTTACCCTCTGTGAATTAGTGTTGGAGACACTTTTTCAGAAATCGCCTTGTAAATCGATAAAGGAGTTTCTGGCGATACTTCCGATGGAATTGGAGGATATTTTCACCCCTACAAAAAATTCACCCACCCACCCGCCCTCGCACCTTCCATATCGTTACGTTGTACACGTAACACATACACAACAGATCCAGCGTGGCTGCAATAGAAGTGAAGGTAAAAAAGGTCAGTTACTTTCAAAGATAAAATATATAGCAAAGATATGCCTACTCATACGCATACGCTTCTCGGCTTTTGTCAAGGTCAATATACAGTTTGGTTATAATTAATGATGGGTGATTTCATTTCAAAAGAAAAGCATAATATCGCTAATTTTAGTGAATCTTTCGTTTACGTCACAGGTCAGTCCTATTTTGAAAAAGAAATGCGATCTAGAAGGACGCTTTAACTCAAAGGGGAAAAACATACTGAGGCGATTGCATTCACACGTAATAAACATCGCAGTCAGTCTGAGCAGCATATTTGTTTTCAAGAATCAACCAGAAATGTTCGCCACATGTGAATATACCAATGATTTATACAGACAATCTTGTGGTAGAATCATCGCAGTCTGGACAAATCGGAAATGAAAACGATGTACTTTTCATGCGTCACGCTTCTCTTCCGTTGCGTGGGAAACAATTCCTTCTGCTTGTAACTTCTTGGTCGGGTCGTAAAAGCTCTGTACCATTAATTTCTGCGTTTGAAGCTCACCTAGCAAAAGAAGTAACTTCGTACGAGGAATGTGTTGATCATTAGAGAAGTTTTTCGTCAGTGGAAGGTATTTTAGAAAACATAAACAGAGAAAATTATTATGGGCAGACTACTGCAGTTTCCGTCTCCCAGGGTGGCAAGATGAGGTTAATCCATCTTTGCTTTCGTGAGCAAGCAAGTAGGCAGCGTGTTAGAGTCCCCTCCAATAATTTTTCTTGCAGTTGTTAGCGCTATCATGTTATAAGCAAAAAAGGTGTGGTTCCTCATAGGGTAGCGGATATCTACCAATAAGAAATCGGAATGACATCACGGCGCGTTTGTAAATAAAATCCGTGAACTTCACAGTAATAAACCGGCCGGTGTGGCCGAGCTGTTCTAGGCGTTTCAGTCCGGAACCGCGCGACCGCTACGGTCGCAGGTTCGAATCCTGCCTCGGACATGGATGTGTGTGATGTCCTTAGGTTAGTTAGGTTTAAGTAGTTCTAAGTTCTAGGGGATTGATGACTTCAGATGTTAAGTCCCATAGTGCTCAGAACCAGTTGAACCATTTTTCACAGTAATACCCTCTTGATAACAGTAATAATCTTCACCACGTATGGTAAAGAAAACTGAGGATTTGTTAGATGATGATCACTTTCGCTTTCTGAAAGGTAAAGGCACCAGAGAGCCAGTTCTGCCGTTGAATCGGTAATGGAAGGGAGACAAGGAAAATCAGGACAGGTTTATAGGTTTTGTCGACAGTGTAAAATGGTGCTTAATGTACGGAATTCTGAGAAAAATAGGAATAAGATATAGGGAAAGACGACAATGTACGAAAGAAGCAAGAGAAAAAAATACAAATGAAAGACCAAGAACGAAGTGTAAGGGTGTAAGACAGGGATGTAGTCTTTCGCCTCTAGAAAATCTATAGAGTGAAGAAGCAATGACGGAAATAAAGCTTCGAGAGTGAAGAGATACCAGTGATAAGATTCGTTGATGACATCACTATACTCTGTGAAAGTGAAGAAGAATTGGAGGACAAATTGAATGGATAGAACAGCACAATAAGTATAGCATATGGATTGAAAGTAAACCGAAGAAAGGTGAAAGTAAAGAGATGTAGTAGAAATGAGATTACCGATAAATTTAACATCAAAATTAGGGGCACGAAGTACACAAAATTAAGGAATTCTGCTATATTGGAAGCAAAATAATACGTGCCAGACAAGTCAAGGACAACAAATGCAGATTATCACAGGCAAAGCGGACACTTCTGGCCGTAAGAAGTCCACAAGTATTAACTACTGCTCTTAATATGAGGTGGAAATTTTTGAGAATCTAGGTTTGGAGCACAGCATTGTGTGGTAGTAAGTCGTGGACTGTAGGAAAATCGCAACACGAAAGGATCGAAGCGTTTGAGGTGTGGTGCTATAGAAGGATGTTGAACATTAGGGTGACCGGTAAGATAAGGAATAAAGTTCTCAGCAGAATCGACGACGAGGGTAACATACGGAAAAGTGACAAGAAGAAGGGATATGATGATAAAAAACCTGTTAAGTCATTAGAGAATGACTTCTGTGGTGCTAGAGGGAGCTGATGGGTGAACATTACAAGGGAAGACAGAGATTGGAATACATTCAGCAAATAATTGAAGACGTGACGTGCAAGTGCTACTCTGAGGCACAGATAGGAATTCGTGACAGGTGATATCAAAGTAATCAGAAGACTGCTGACCAAAAATACTCGGCAACAAAAATCGAGAAAACTTATTAGTATTCCTAAGGTATATGGTTACATTATTTTTGAAATCTGTCACCTCGAGAGTACTCATAAAATTAATATTCAAATTTATGTACTTAATGTTCAAATGTGTGATAATTTCTAAGGGACCAAACTGCTGAAATCATCGGTCCCTAATCTTACACATTACCTAAACTAACTTATGCTAAGAACAACACACACATCCATCCCCGAGGGAGGACTCGAACCTCCGGCGGGAGTGGCCGCGCAGTCCATGACATGGCGCCGGAGACCGCTCGGCCACTCCGCGTGGCAACGACTTAATAACGGATATTTAGTAAAGATAGGCAATTATTTTCTAAAATTTTGGTTACAACGTTTACAAATTCAAACTTGGTTACTTTCAATATGCTACGCATCAAATGCGCTGCTCTTATCCCACCTGTTTTTTCGCTCTTGAAACAAAAGTTGAAAGCAACTCTCAATCATGCACTTCAGAATCACCTCTTAGCTTTCACGGTCAAAATTTCATCGTCGAAACGACATCCCTTAAGGTCCTTTCTGAGACTGTGGTTGAGGAATAGCCACATGGTTCCAGGTCTAGACCGCAAGGTGGGTGGGGTACCGTAGAAATACTTTTGAGGTCAAACCCTCTATCACACTTTGGGCAACGCGAGGGCAGACATCATTTTAATAAAGTTTCCACATCCCAATAAGTACTTTTCGCTTCTCTGGAGTGTGAGTACTCATCAATTAGATCAGTAACTGTCTAGCATGCTGCACTGATTGTAGTAACTCTTGTCACAATGTGCATTTACACCATGCCTCACTGACAGACTTCTTCTGTGCGAACACTTTTTTGGAAAGGGGGGATTTGGCCATGTTGGTCCCATTTTGTACGACTCCTTCACTACTCCGTACCATTTACGGGTCACAGCAATACACCCACGCTTCACATGCAGTGCTACCATGCATCACCCTCTTCTTCAACACACTGTTTCCAACAACGCCTAATTTTGCTCCGAAGTAAGCAGGTGTGCCGTCCAGCGTCTGCGCACTGTGGACACGTACGAAAGCTCCTTAAAGGAGCATCAACTTTTCCAACTGCTACGTCCAGAGTGCGTGAAAGTAGTGTGAGTGTGAGAATCGATTCATTGCTAATAACATCGGTTCACGTATTCGTCGTTGTCTCTGTCACTGCTGTTGCCTTCTCCTCCTTGCAATTCGCTACTGTTGTGGCTACCCTGTAAAGCCTTCTGGCAACGAAAACGGTATCGATGGGACACAACATACTAACAAAAAACTGTCTTCAATTCGCCTTGGGTCACAGAGGTGTTTTTGTTTAGTCGATTGCAAAATTTCGTCGTGTAACGCTGCTTCCGAAACTCACACAAGCTGTATTTTGTAGAGATTCCAAAAAAGCACACCCACTTCCATTCACTTGCTGCAACTCAGCTGAGAGATCGGGAAGAATGACATGCAGATACATGCGAAATCCAGCATGTTGTTTCCTAGACGGCGATGGATGGCTGTCGTACTCACTGCACGCGATTGAGGGAGTTGGTGCGGGTCTTTATTGAACATCCTGAACTTTTTGATATGAATCTTGAGCTTATTTCACCTTTTCTACTGGTTTTACTTGATTCTTAAATACTCTTAGAGGCATGATAACGCCATAGCTTGTGGGTGTGTTAGATCAAGCCTGATGTATTCGTCTAGATCATTGCCACAATAAGAAAGGAAGAAAAGTGCTCACGTAACTAACGCTTAAATGTCTCATGAGCCAGCTGACAGCGTTATCATAGGATCTCATCTACCAACATGCAGATTATTAAAGCGGCCCAACCAGATATTAGCCGTTAGACCGCAAGTTTGAACTTTGGTAGCGTAAATATTTGAGGTTATTATTCACTGGCGTTCGGTAGCCGACAGCGATGTGCAAATTTGCCTGCCACAAGTGTACATAGACGCCAGACAATTAACGTTTCCCTGTTTTGTATTACGCAGCCGGGCAGTAACACGTTCACCTACTGCATGATTTAAATCAACTTTAATTCTCGTATGGATGGCCACATGCGACAATGAAATAACTAGAAATTGCAGGTCTGGTATGTTTAATATACATGTAATATCACATATATTCTTACTGTAAAACGAACGACGACGACGGGTGTAGAGTGATAGGTGTTGGTGACTCATGCTTAAGGCAAATCTGCAACTGTTGCAAGTTCACACAACTCAAATGGTAGCGAGTAAAAGACCGCCATTAACAGGGAATGTGCTATATTTGTGATTGACCAATACAATTTCGCTTACTGAAGTTCTCACTGCTGTAGTGTGTGACAAATGTCAACTTTACTGCTTCAGTTCCCAAATACACTATATGCTTAAAAGTATCCAAACACGTATTAGTGGATATTAATATGGCGTGTGTCCACCCTTCGCATTTATGACGGCTTGAACGCTGGTGGAGACAATGTAAAGTTTTCACATGTTTACTGCCTTTGTAAATATACACATCAAAAAAAGTTTTGCATCACCTCACTTTCGAGAGTTCCGTAACCTGGACAGAAAATTGGAATAGAGATCAACATAAACATCACTTCTGCCCTTTTTATAGCTCATGAAAACCCCACATCGCATGTTGTACCACTATACAGCGAGACTTTTAGAGGTGGTGGTCCAGATTGTTGTACACAACCGTACTCTGATACCCAGTAGTACGTCCTCTTGCATTGATGCATGCCACTATTCGTCTTGGCACATATCCACGAGTTCATCAAGGCACTGTTGGTCCAGGTTGTCCCATTCCTCAACGGCGATTCGGCGTAGATCCATCAGAGTGGTTGGTGGGTCAAGTCGTCCATAAACAGCCCTTTTCATATATCCCAGGCATGGTCGATAGGATTCATGTTTGGAGAACACGCGGGCCACTCCAGCCGAGCGATGTCGTTATCCTGAAGGAAGTCATTCACAAGATTTGCTCGAAGGGGAACGAATTGTCATCCATGAAGACGAATGCCTCGCCAATAGGCTGCCGATATGGTTGCTCTATCGGTCGGACGATAGCATTCAGGTATCGTACAGCTGTTACGACGCCTTCCATGGCCACCAGCGGCGTACGTCGGCCCCACATAATGCCACCCCAAAACAGCAGGGAACCTCCACCTTGCTGCACTCGCTGGACAGTGTGTCTAAGGCGTTCAGCCTGACCGGGTTGACTCCGAACACGTCTCCGACGATTGTCTAGTTGAAGGCATTTGCGATACTGATCGGTGACGACAACTTGATGGCAAACCTGAGCGGTCCATTCGGCTTGCTGTTGGGCCGATATGTACCGCGTTGCATGGTGTCGTGGTTTCAAAGATGGACCTCGTCATGGACGTCGGGAGTGAAGTTGCGCATCATGCAACCTATTGCACACAGCCTGTTGCATGCAGTTTCAGTCTTAACACATCATCCTGTGACTCCACGAAAACCATTACTCAGCATGCTGGCGTTGCTGTCAGGGTTCCTCCGAGCCATAATCCGTAGGTAGAGGCCATCCACTGCAGTAGTAGCCCTTGGGTGGCCTGAGCGAGGCATGTCATCGACAGTTCCTGTCCCTCTGTGTCTCCTCCATGTCCGAACAACATCGCTTTGGTTCACTCCGAGACGCCTGTACACTTCCCTTGTTGACAGCAATTCCTGGCACAGAGTAACAATGCGGCCGTGATCGAACCGCGGCATTGACCGTCTCGGCAACTGTTGAATTACAGACAACACGAGCCGTGTACCTCCTTCCTGGCGGTATGACTGGAACTGATCTGCTGTCGGACCCCATTCGTCTCATAGGCGCTGCTCATGCATGGTTGTTTACATCTTTGGGAGGGTTTAGTGACATCTCTAAACAGTCAAAGGGACTCTTTCTGTGATACGGTCCTTTACTCTGTGTTCAGTTTAACCTGTGGTGCGCTTGGTCACTAGACAACCGTGCAGCGCTGGGGCTTTATTATTAAAGGCATAATAGCGAACAGTTGAGTTTTAGAGGAGGAGGTCTGACATTTGTGAATCTGAGAGGAATTGTCTAGAAGACAAAATATCTTTACACACAAGTTGTGTGGATGGAGAAGGCTTTTGGAGGAATATTTTAAGGTAACCAATGCACGTGCAAGTATGAAATACGTTTGTCAGAACTATTAATTGAAGGTAATCTTTGTCAAATAATAAATAATATTCATGATTAGTGTCAATTCCATCTCTTTGTTTTCCTTATGTCACAAGTAGCGCTACTGGTTTAAATCTAATTTTTGTAATGATTGTATTTCGTAATTGTTAAAACCTTCTTGTGTTGTACAGTCTTTTTTTCGACAATAATCAGAATTTAGTTTTTTGAGAATGCTTTTCTTTAAAATAAAACCCCCATACATCATCCACAGCGAAGTTATAAATATTTTGTCATGAGAGCATTGCACCTTGCCTCACACGCTGACAATCGGCGAAAAATATAAAGGTGAGTAGATTATTTTTCTTTAGCTGCTGCATTTACTAATTTCAGTTTTCTTTCGAGAACGTCACCACACCAGTCACAAAATAACATGCTCGGCAAGAGGAAGTTACTTTTCTTTCAGGGTAGAGCTCACTTATGGGCAAACAGTACGTTGTCAAAATTTTCAGGTGTTGTGCTAATTAAGCAGATTAATTTACAGTAAACAGCGAAGGTAGCGTTAAACATTTATTTTCTTTCGAGTTCAGCAGTATTTTATTTTGAGGACATTTCAACTCAGAAATTGCATTTCATGTTACATAACTTTCATAACTTACTTCAGTGTTGAGTTCCAGTTAAATAGTCTTAACATCTGAGGTCATCAGTCCCCTAGAACATAGAACTACTTAAACCTAACTAACCTAAGGACATCACACACATCAATGCCCGAGGCAGGATTCGAACCTGCGATCGAAGCAGTCGCGCGGTTCCAGACTGAAGCGCCTAGAACCGGTCGGCCACCAAAGGTCGGCAATATTTTTCACTGAGTACTTAATTAGCGTCTTTTGCCATTTCATTAGATTCATTTTCATTATTTCAAATTAAGCATTTGACCAACATTTAAGATTTGTTTCACGACACTGCCCACAAGCGCAATACCGGGCCAACCAATAATCACTATTACTCAACTGTTTAATACTATTTGTGAAGCATACGTTACACGAAGAGAAAGTTTTCGAAAAAGAATATTCAGTATTTCGTGTAAAGATTAATTACACAGAATGTTTATAATACACTACTGGCCTTTAAAATTGCTACACCAAGAAGAAATGCAGATGATAAACGGGTATTCATTGAACAAATAATTATACTTTAATTGGCATGTGATTACATTTTCACGCAATTTAGGTGCATAGATCCTGAGAAATCAGTACCCAGAACAACCACATCTTGCCGTAATAACGGCCTTGATACGCCTGGGCATTGGGTCAAACAGAGCTTGGATGGCGTGTACAGGTACAGCTGCCCATGGAGCTTCAACACGATACCTCAGTTCATCAAGAGTAGTGACTGGTGTATTGTGACGAGCCAGTTGCTCGGCCACCATTGACCAGACGTTTTCAATTGGTGAGAGATCTGGAGAATGTGCTGGCCAGGGCAGCAGTCGAACATTTTCTGTATCCAGAAAGGCCCGTACAGTACCTGCAACATGCGGTCGTGCATTATACTGCTGAAATGTAGGGTTTCGCAGGGATCGAATGACGTGTAGAGCCACGGGTCGTAACACATCTGAAATGTAGTGTCCACTGTTCAAAGTGCCGTCAATACGAACAAGAGGTGACCTAGACGTGTAACCAGTGGCACCCCATACCATCACGCCGGGTGATACGCCAGTAGGGCGATGACGAATACACGCTTCCAATGTGCGTTCACCGCGATGTCGCTAAACACGGATGCAACCATCATGATGCTATAACCAAAACCTGGATTCATCCGAAACAATGACGTTTTGCCATTCGTACGCTCAGGTTCGTCGTTGAGCACACCATCGCAGGCGCTCGTGTCTGTGATGCAGCGTCAAGGGTAACCGCAGCCATGGTCTCCGAGCTGATAATCCATGTTGCTGCAAACGTCGTCGAACTGTTCGTGCAGATACTTGTTGTCTTGCAAACGTCCCAATCTGTTGACTCAGGGATTGAGACGTGGCTGAACGATCCGTTACAGCCATGCGGATAAGGTGCCTGTCATCTCTACTGCTAGTGATACGAGGCCGTTGGAATCAAACACGGCGTTCCGTATTACGCTCCTGAACCCACCGATTCGATATTCTGCTAACAGTCATTGGATCACGACCAACGCGAGCAGCAATGTCGCGATACGATAAATCGCAGTCGCGATAGGCTACAATCCGACCTTTATCAAAGTCGGAAACGTGATGGCACCCATTTATACTCCTTACACGAGGCATCACAACAGCGTTTCACCAGGCAACGGCGGTCAACTGCTGTTTGTGTATGAGAAATCGGTTGGAAATATTCCTCATGTCAGCACGTTGTAGGTGTCGCCACCGGCGCCAACCTTGTGTGAATGCCCTGAAAAGCTAATCATTTGCATATCACAGCATCTTCTTCCTGTCGGTTAAATGTCGCGTCTGGAGCACGTCATCTTCTTGGTGTAGCTATATTAATGGCCTGTAGTGTAAATGCTGGTACCTTTTGGCTTTCAGATACTTCGTCTGTCTTGTGAGAGAATACTAGTAGAAAAATATCAGGTCCTGGTGCAAGCGTTTAGTGTGCAAACAACAAAATGAAAATTACAAAGCCGCGCGGAGTGGCCGTGCTGTTTGAGGCGCCAAGTCACTGATTGCGCGACCCCTCCCGCCGGTGGTTCGAGTCCTCCCTCGGGCATAGCTGTATTTGTTGTTTTTAGCATAAGTTAATTTAAGTAGTGTGTAAGTCTAGGGACCGATGACCTACGCAGTTTGGTCCCCTAGGAATTCACACATTCGAAAATTACGAACGCACTAAATCCATTACTGTGATTAGATCGGGGTGACTGGGAAATGGGTTAACTTCCGATGTTACGAAAAGGCGATACAGTGTACTGTTTCTGCGCATGCGCATTCTACAACACCCTCGAGTATTTAGAACTCAGCACTCGACACAGTCAGCTGATCACTGACAGCGCTCTCCCACTAGCGAGTTGGCTGGCAAATCGTGTATACGCAAGCACGTAACGCGCACACACAGCGAGTTGTCGACTTTGATCAGAGAGTCACTCCTGTAAAACAGGGTTGAGACGCAGTAAAGAGAAATTAAAAGGCATATCGTGGCGGACGTCACGTACACAGTTGCAGGGACAGCAGCGGCTGCGGCGCCTTGACGGGCGACGGGTGGGGACTGCCCAGCGGCGCCGCGTAGCGCCGGCAGCAAAAACCTGTTTTCCTGGGCGGCCGTTGCTGACGGGAGCGGAGGAGGAGTGAGCCAGTGACTGGGGCGGATCACCGGCGTGGCGTGCTCCGACTTGCCTTACCGCAGGAAGGAAAGGCAATCGCTTGGCGCCGGCGCCGTTGCTGCTTGGCGGGAGGGGGAGGGGGGAGAGCAGGCGCCGCGTGTGACGTAACCCTAAGCGCGTGCGCGAGGTGGACCCTGCGACCAGCTGGCACCGCGCTATGCGCTGCGGAGGCCGCCGGGGAGAGCCGCAGCAGGGCAGGCACCGCCTCCCCGGAAGGTAGCTACAGCTGTTCTCAAGCGCGACGTCAACGTGAATAAGACCATCCGCACCCGTGTGTTTGTTTACAGATATACAACGACTTTTGTTTTTACCGAGCATCCTGTGTGCTACCTGCAGCGGTAGTGTCCTGTATATTGCGTCCAGTGAAATCTGCGCCCAGAAAAGGTGGAGAAAAGGTACACCAATCTTCCCTCTCCAAACTCTGCAGGCTGAGTAGAAGAGCCGAGGACTCTTTACTTGGTGTACTGATGACGACTGGAGGTGTTGAAACTAGAGATGGGCAAACTCGTTCATCCTTGGGAACTAGTTCACTGCTGATAGTTCTTTTTTGGGAACCGTTCATTTTTACTCGTTCACCGTTCCTTTGTGCTTGGTATATGGTTCTTGTGAAAAACAGAAAACTAGTAGTGTAGGTGACTGAAGGATGGAGGGACCAAGAGGGGGCACTTGCCTCCCCCTTGGAGTACAGAGTTTTTATTCATTACAGAATTCTTACACACTTTTAGAAGTAATTTCTGTGATTCTGCAGAACCTCTCGTTTAGCCAACTGTGGCGTTGTGTGGTTGACCGCAGGGAAATAATATAGGGCGGCGCACGGAAAACCGGTCCCGAGTACAGACTGCTCGCCAATTACGGACGTTGTGTTGCGCGTTACGAGCAGATATAACAAACAGACAAACATGTAATAATTAGGCAGTGAAGAAATAACAAGCTAATGCAAGCAACAATGGCGAAACAATCGATGACGATGTGTAGAGAGCTGGAGAAGAGAACATGAAAACCTCACGCGACGCGCATGGGCTATAGGACATGTAGTCTTGTAAACCTGTTGGTGGCTGTTTCCTAACTTAATAGATCCCAAGTGTCTTGTATAAAATTCTTCGTTTGGACTTCCACAACATAGCTATGCTACGTTGTAAGCAATAATCGGTTACACCCTATATATACTTCACGTTGTCTCTGAGTTCGTAGGTGAAGTAGATTTTATGGAAGCATAAAATAAAATGTGGTTTTCTCATCATACTTGCGTCACACGCTTAGTAAAAATTAGGTTTTTATGTTGCATTATTAAATTTAATTCAGCAATAATAATAATAATAAAGTTCGCAGTAATAAAGCTTTTGGTTTCAAACCTCCTTCTGAACAAATGTTTTTGAGATAATAAGTAAATACGATTTTATGGCAATCTATGTCTTTTCAAATGGAGAAGCACCGCTTTTGTTACTGAGCCAAAATGACCCACAATCCACTTTTTTTTTTTCAAAGAAACCAAACTAGCAGGTAATGCAAATTAGAAACAACCAAACTTAAAAATAATTAGAGCCTTCCTAAATGTAACGTTTTGTATATGAGAGATACACGAAAATCGTTTTATATGAATTTTCTTACACTAGAAATTAAGCAAATTATTGAAAGTTGGTTGCTAAATCAAGTCGATGAAACCAAAAAATATATGAACAACAAAAAAAAACTTGCCTTGTTATAAGTATGTCTTCTGCTGTTCATCGATATAATGAAGTGAGCTGATATGCCACTTTTGTTACCTGAAAAGACGTACCTATTACATACAATGTGATTTTTATGTAATTTACGTAACTATAAAATACTTTCTGATTACCGGTCGTGGACCCTGAATAGCCAGACCCAAGTGGAAGAACAGTTTGGAACACATGTAAAATGGACGAGCGCAGTGAACGAAAGGAACTGGATACTAAACTAACTAGGAGCAGTCGGCAGTGGAACTGAGACAGGTGGTCATGCGAAGAACGACGAGTGCGGCCGAGGGAGACCGAGACAGACGAGCACGCGACCGAACCTGGAACGAAAACAGCCGAAGTGACCGCCGCGACCGAAGTGAACAAGTGAACTATGAACCGATCGTTCCTCGTTCCCGGGAACTATAAGTAGACCGCCGCGACCGAAGTGAACTATAAACCGATCGTTCCTTGAAATTCGTTCCTCGGTCGTTTCGTTCATCTTGGTGAACCATTCCTTTGCACCCGTCCGTTCGCGAACTACCCATCTCTAGTTGAAATATCCCCTTAGAAAAATGTATCAATCACTGCGCTGGTAAACCTCTTTCGTTATTTGATTTTCAAGCAGCTGAGCAAAACTGAACGCACTCGGACATTTCTCTCTTTACTTATTATGATCATCACTAAACTGACACACAGTATTTTTAGCGCAACGCAACCTGACTTTCAATAATCCCTACAAAAGAATGGCCCTGATTAACAATAACCTATACCTTTCATGGATCACTTACGTGACAAAAATGTTCGTTACTCGAACTACTGCAATACAGCGAACGCCTATGCTGCCAGCTAAATAAAAGATTCTAACTACTGAAGGCACTAACTACTGATAGGCATACTGCGCAGATGAAAGATTTTGATAGAGAAAAAACAATGTATTTACCTCAATAGTGTTCAAAAGTCATTATATATATAATCAGTTCATGACATCCAGTCTTACAAATTTCGTTTTTCTGACGGACACACGTCCAGATCGTCCGTTCTCAAAACTCTGCCATCTCTCTCCCCACATCCACCACTGCTGGCGGCTCACCTCCCAACTGCGCAACGCTATGCGTCGTTCACCTCCAACTGCCCAACACTACAATAGCGAATATTCGGACAATGCCAACCAGCCACAGACTGCACACAGCACAGCCAGTGATTTTCATACAGAGCGCTACGCGGCGTTACCAATATAAAAACCTAAACAGCCTACTTACATAGCCCCCATACTCCCCACAAAAATTTTACAAATTGTTTTGGGCAGTGGCCAATACAGATTTGAAAAAAAATTTTCATAATTACAATAATAAAGATATCAAATGCACACGCTTATTGATACACTGTTGGTCAAAAGCAAAGATTTTCTCACAGTCCATAAAGACAGTCCTGATCATTCATCACAGTAGCAATTGCAGTGTTTTTCTCAAAGTCTGAGCCGTAAAAAAAAAAAATGCACACGGAAGTAGTGGATTTCCATGCAGTCTTGAAGAAGTAGTGTTGTCCATCCAACGGAAAGACAATGCTGACTCTTTACATGCAGACAGGTAATGGGCCACAACAGAGCAAACCCACAGCAGAGTCAATCGAAGTTTTGAAGAATATTGGTAGGTAGGTCATCACAGAGCAGACGCACTGTAGTCCTGGTAGAGAGTATGGTATTTGTGTGCCATCAAAGGCGCAGACCCACTGCAGTCTTGTAGAGACGGCCAGCAGCCATCTGTTGCGACTGTGCAGGTGCACAATCACCATCGAAGAGTCTTGCGGACAGTATAGCAAGTCCATAAACCACCACTTGTGCAGTCATAAACTTTTTGGTATGCCCCTAGAACCAGCAATGCTGTTAACCAGTCCCTTGATGAATTATCAACACATGTGCGAGCACAGTCCCCTTTTTTTCACATATTGTGCATTTACTATGACCAACAGAAACGTGTGCAGTGAAATGAAACTTAATTTGAAGAACTGGTGTCTATACAATTATAAATTTACAACATAATAATACAATTACAAAGGTACAAAATACATCCTTAAAGAACATAACAATACAGATAACATTTGTAGTAATACTGGCTTTACAAAAGAATCGAAATAACATATACATCAGTGTTACAGAAATTATGACATAAGTAAATACATAAAAGATCAGAATAACTTTCGAAACATCAACTTAACACATGAGCATTAAAACAAAACAGAATAAATAATGCCTAAACATCTTTACAAAGTAAATAACTCATTATTAGAAAAATTCTACAACATAACTCTTATCAGATAAACACATAAAGACAGGAAGAACACAAATACACAAGGGTACACAAACACATAGCAGAATAACACAAAAGGAAAGAACAGGGTTTGTTTTACTGCAGTATTTGTAGTATTTGATTTGCAAACAAAACGTTCTTTACGTCTTGGAGATCTCCCTTAGTTCTTCATTATTCCCAAAAAGTCCTATCTATACCTGTTGTCCCTAAACCCTCCTGTTTTGTTCATATTCTCTTTCAAAACAATTATTCTTCATTGTACACTACTCATTTTGGCCCAAATCTATTTCATGTAACTTCTCAATGCATTCTTTCCCTATTCTCCATAGTTAGTTTCTTATATAGTATCCCCCCCCCTCTTAAGCTAACTTAAATCTACTGAGCTCAGATACATAAACTAAGGGACAAGGCTATGCAGCAATACAAAACAATTAACACAAACAGCAATGACAAAAAAATGCAAATTGGCAAAGCAAGCAGCAGTTTATCTAAATTAGCAAAGCAAATGCAACATTCCAACTAATATGAGCCAATGTACAGCAACAAGAAAAATAAATGAGTAGTAAAACTGGGTTAATACAATGTACAATTCAGTAGAACTATGCCTGGCAAACAGCAGCAGCAAATGCAATAACCTATACCTAAACATGGTAAAGCTCAAGCAGAAAGAATATTACAGTAAAGATAGGAAATGTCTGATACCTAAGTCAGATCTTAACACAAGAGTGATGCAGCACAAAAACTTACTCTGTCAAAAAAATTACCAAATCGTTGAAAAATTATGTATGCAGTTCCTGTGAAGAGAAATGTCTGTCTGTGCTCCTCTCATTTTTTTTTTGAGAAAGTAGATCATATAATTATTATTTAATGTATCTTAGCAATGTTCAAAAGTCATCATATATATATATCAGTTCATGACATCCAGTCTTACAAATTTCGTTTTTCTGACGGACACACATCCAGATTGTCCATTCTCAAAACTCTGCCATCTCTCTCCCCACATCCACCACTGCTGGCGGCTCACCTCCAACTGCAAAACGCTATGCGCTGTTCACATCCAACTGCCCAACCCTACAATAGCGAATATTCCAACAATGCCAACCAGCCACAGACTGCACACAGCACAGCCAGTGATTTTCATACAGAGCGCTACGTGACGTTAACCAACATAAAAACCTACACAGCCTACTTACTTGCCCGCATCTCGTGGTCGTGCGGTAGCGTTCTCGCTTCCCACGCCCGGGTTCCCGGGTTCGATTCCCGGTGGGGTCAGGGATTTTCTCTGCCTCGTGATGGCTGGGTGTTGTGTGCTGTCCTTAGGTTAGTTAGGTTTAAGTAGTTCTAAGTTCTAGGGGACTGATGACCATCGATGTTAAGTCCCATAGTGCTCAGAGCCATAAACCAGCCTACTTACAACCTTAGTACAAACGACAGCTCCGCCAGTGCACTGTCCTTACATACATCATGTACGCGATACCACCACCATCCGTATACATCATATCGCTATTCCTTGACTTTTGTCACCTCAGTGTACATTGCTTTTTCACATGTTTGTTGTGGTACGAAGCGGAAACGGAAATGAAATTATGATGTTTAAAAATGCAGCCGCAAGGCGTCAGTCGAAGAACGCTAATCAGTGTTTGGGGAAGGCCAGTGGCGTCACAAAGCTAGAACGGTTTCGGCTTTCAGTGGCGTCACATGACAAAAAGCAGCATCGCTTGAGAGTGACGCGGCAGGAATCTGGGTATTTCCCTAAGGAACCTTCGTGACGCCACTCTAGTGACGTCAAGTAATTGCACGTAGAAAAACGGTTTCAAGCCAGCGCCCCAGGAGTACGTTCTCCTCCAAGATTTGTTCACGGCTTGTAAGTAGGAACCGCTCATTACTAAGCAGTTTGCATAAAGGTAGCCTTACCTGAATGAAGGAAAACTCATACAGCTATATCGGCTGGGAGGTCTTAAGTGTGTCTGTTTGTTATAAGTGACTAAAATGGATATGTGTGTCTTTGTGTGTGTGTGGTGTCTCGTTTGTGTCGTACGGTGATGTGAGAAGGAAGAGGGTGGAACATACCCCTCTCGAGTAGCACCAAGGGGGCTGCCAAGTTCGAGGACCCCATCCGACGGACGGACCATCATTAAAATTTTCGCACGGTCAAACTCCTAGAGACACTGCAGAGAGGTTTGAAATTTAATTGAGGGCAACGGAACAACGTCTGGTGATCAGGAACGGTACGCCACCACTTCTCCCGCAGTTGCGGCCGAACACTGGCAGCGACAATTTCTTCACCACCAGGAATAAAATCGGCTACCTCCCAACCGAGCAGGCATGCGGTAGGGACCTCTGCTGCGGGGGTGGGTGTGGGAGTACGGGGGAACTCACATGCTACCTGCCTCTGAGCATAATGTCGGCCTTCCACTCCGTGTATTATTTGTGTATTAGGTGTACCTGTTGCGCAGTTTTCCTCCTAAGATTCTTTGAATGTTAACTGCGCCGGCCAACGCCTGACGTCATAATCATAAAGCAAAGAGACTGCGAAAAACGTTTCATTTGAACTTAACCATTTGGCTTTGTGATGAAGAGACCAATATTGCTCCTATTAATGAAAATAGGGAAGAGTTGTGTTTGTTCGCTGTAGAAACGCATGTGTATTACAACAAACGCCTGCGGGCTGAACCTCTGGCAGGAAATTCCAGTAAAGTGGGAAAAAAATTGGAAATTTGTGATAAAGACTATGGGACCAAACTGCTGAGGTCATCGGTCCCTAGGCTTACACACTACTTAATCGAACTTGCTGTAACTTACGCTAAGGACAACACACACACACACACCCATGCCCGAGGGAGAACTCGAACCCCGACTCGTCTCAAGAAAGGATCACAGGATTTGTCGAGCTAGAAGAAACATTCAGTGACGTAAAATCTTATAAAGTGTTCAAAATTCTGAGAAAGAATAATTTAATATATAAAGAAAGTCGGGTAACATAAAATATGTCGATGAACCAAGAGGGAACAATAAGGCTAAAGTCCATCAACGAACTGCTCGGACTAAAAAAAATTTTAGACAGGGATGTAGTCTTTTGCCCCTACTGTTCAGTCTGTAGAGGGTGTATCATAATTACTGGCGCAAACGCATACAATTGAAAGTTCACGACACTAGACTTTTTGGTGCCCATGTTTCCTGAGATTTCTTTGCTTGTAGTATCGTGCACTTTAAACTGTTTGTGTTTACACCATTAATAACAATATACCCTATATATCGAAGAAGCAATGACTCTAATAAAGAAAACGTTCATATGTGAGAGCATATGAGTGCTAAGTTTCGCTGTACACATTGCTGTCCTCAGTGAAAGTGCAGAAGAATTATAGGACCTGTTGAATGGAGTGAAAAGCGTAATGGGTACAGAATATGGATCGACAGTAAACATAAGAAACACGAAAGTGATGAGGAGTAGCAGATATGAGATTAGCGATAATCTTAACACCGAAATTAGCGGCATGAAGTAGGCGAAGTTAAGGAATTCTGCTACGTTGCAAGCAAAATAACACATGACAGACGAGGCAACAACTTGAAAAGTGGATTATCACAGGCAGAGGGGCCACTCATGGCAAGAAGAAGTCTACTAGTATCAAGCAGTGGCCTAAATGTGAGAGAGATATTTCTGAGAACGTATGTCTGGGGCACAGCATTGCAAGGTAATGAATCACGGACTGTCTGAAAACCGTCTCAGTGGGACATGTACTTCAGTTGAATGCTGTACTTAAAGAGAACAGTGTACATCAAGTCATGCTTTCACAGCCAATGACAGTTGTAAATGTTCTACACTCTCTAGTGGCTAAGATGTGTCTCAAGTTAAGTAAATCTTTTTATTCGTTCATGTAACGAAATGAACTAATATTTCATCCGTTACAGTTGCTATGAATCATCTCCCACAGTTGTGGCCAGAGGATTTTATTGGGTGGTTATAATTAAACTTTACCTATTTAACACATTATAACAGGAAAACTAATTACTGTACGGGTACTAAACCTGGTAGCATTAACGTCCAGAGTATGGGACGCATGATTTACATGTGTCACAAAGCCACCGACCAGTTCCAACTATGGCCACCAGGTGCCGTGATCCATCACCGTGCCGGCCGCTATGGCCGAGCGATTCTAGGCGCTTCAGTACGGAACCGCGCTGCTGGTACGGTCGCAGGCTCGAATCCTGCCTCGGACATGGATGTGTGTGATGTCCTTAGGTTTAAGTAGTTCTAAGTCTACGAGACTGATGACCTCAGATGTTAAGTCCCATAGTGCTTAGAGGCATTTGAACCATCCGTCATCGTGATTGACAGCCTCATACACCTGACCAGTGCCGGCCGCGGTGGTCTAGCGGTTCTAGCCGCTCAGTCCGGAACTGCGCGACTGCTACGGTCGCAGGTTCGAATCCTGCCTCGGGCATGGATGTGTGTGATGTCCTTAGGTTAGTTAGGTTTAAGTAGTTCTAAGTTCTAGGGGACTGATGACCACAGATGTTAAGTCAGAGCCATTTGAACACCCGACCGGTCGCAGCGCACTTGGTGACGCGTCAACATGAGCTTGTACAAAAGGAGCAGGGCACTGTTGGTGAAGCTCTATTATCAAAGCAACAGTAACGCTGCAGCTGCTCTTCGAGAATATGGGTGGCTGAAAAGATTACGAAAGGGTCCTCTTTCTCTACCTGCTGTGCGGAGCATGATGAAGAAGTTCGAATGAACTCGAGAACTGGGCGTCGCTCCCGGAAGAGGCTGACGACCGGTTGCACCATAGGTGGCTCATGAAATCGCTGTTGCTGTGGCAGACAACAATGCGCGTAATTCTGGTTCGTCAGGCGGTGCGCCTGCTGTGTCACGACAATTGATCGCCTCGTGGTCCACTGTACTGAAGGTGCTTCGAACCATTCTCAACGGTATCTGTACAAGATCCATATAATACAGTAGCTTGCAACACAGGACGCACAACGACGTGTACACTTCGCTCTCCACTTTCTTGCAAGGACTGAAGTTGACAAGGGCTGGCCCTGGACCATCCCATAGACCAGGCTCATTTTTCTCTTGCAGGTGGGGTGAGCACACATAATTGCCGAGTGTGGGGATCTTCACCTCCAGTCACTGTGCATGAGGTTCCTCTGTATAGTGAACTTGTCACCGTATGGTGTGGCTTCACGACTACGTTCATCATTGGCCCATTCTTTTTTGAACAGGCTGGCGCTCCAGGACCAAAGACGTGCAGTGTGACTGGCCAGCGTTAGTGCAATATGCTTCGCGAGGATATCGTACGCGCCCTAAAGGAGAGACACGCATTGAGCTCAACAGTTTTCATGCAGGATGGGGCCCTATCGCACACCTCTCGTGAAGTTCACCCGGTTCTCCGAAACACACGATCGTATTATCAGCCGATCGTTTCCAAATACTTGGCCGACGCGATCACCTGATCTCACTCCCTATCATTTCAGGTTGTGAAGCTACCTGAAGGACAGGGTTTACTAGGGGAACATTCACACATGTGCCGATCTGAAGCGCAGCATATCAAGAGACGCAGCCAGCATCCCTGTGGACATGCTTCGTTCCGCTGGGCAGAATGCAATCCTGCGCTTTCAGACTCTTCTGGACACTGATGGGCGCCATATTGAGCCCCTTTTGTAGCAGTAATGGTACCGGTATGTAATGGTATGAAGTCCCGTAGCAGCACATTAAATGCGTTTCAATTGTATTGATTCTGCATTATTTCTCTTCCCCATGACATTAATGCTACCATGTTTTCTCATCGTACGGTAATTGGTTTCAGTGTTATAACGTGTTAAGTAGGAAAAGTTTAGTAATAACCACCCGGTAGTTTCGTTTGGCACAACAAAAGGAATACAAGGAAGGCGATCAGAAGAAGAAGAGATATGATGATAGAAAACCTTTTAAAGCATCGGGGTAACTTACACGGTGCTAGAGGGGCTGAAGGGTCAAAACTGTACGGGAAGACGGAGACTGGGATACATCCAACAAAGAAATGATGATCAGTACTACACTGAGATGAAAAGGTTGGCGGAGCAGTCAGACGATAACCCGAAACCTGTCATGGCGTTAATGTAAAGCTCTTTAAGGGTATCTGTGGCTGGTTGCGTTCTTCGCCACCAATCCTTGAAGGAAACAGTCAAGCCTGCCGGTGTGGCCGTGCGGTTAAAGGCGCTTCAGTCTGGAACCGCGTGACCGCTACGGTCGCAGGTTCGAATCCTGCCTCGGGCATGGATGTGTGTGATATCCTTAGGTTAGTTAGGTTTAATTAGTTCTAAGTTCTAGGCGACTGATGACCTCAGAAGTTAAGTCGCATAGTGCTCAGAGCCATTTGAACCATTTTTTGGAAACAGTCGAGTCTTCCGCTTCAGTTCGGGTACTGGCCTAAAGAGCAGTTTTGGGCAAGACGGCTGTTTTTGGCTAGAGCAATTAAAAGTTGCAGAGACGGTGTGAGCCGCAAGCTTCGGCCGCTGAGCTTGAATAGTGTGTGTACGAAGAGCGCCGCGACGTCGCGCCGGCAGGCAGGCGCAGCACATACGTGGCTAGCTGCCGCTGCGGCCGCGGGTGACCTTGCGCGTCAATGGCAGCGGCTGCGGCAGGTGACCGCTGCGTTACGGCACGGCAGGGCTCGCTGGCGCCACAGGCGGCGCAAGGTCACGGCTTCCAGCCGCACACTCGCCGCCTCTTGATTTACGACGCGCGCAGCAAGGCCGCCGTCCCGGCGCTCGTGTGATCGCCATACCGGGCCGCCTCTGCCGGCGCCGCCGTCCGGTTCCCCGCTGGCCGTGTTGTTGTTGTTTACACCGAGACGGCGCCCGCAGCCAGCTGTAAGGAATTCCACGGCCAGGAACGGGCCTGCAGTTACGTTGCGTCGTTGTCGTGACGCATACAGGGTGTAAAAAAACCTGCTGAATCTTCTGAGAGGTGGCAATGCTCGTGAAAGCAAGGAAGCAAGTTCGACGAACGATGACTCCAAAAACGAGTACTTTACGAAGTAGGAACACTTCTTCATAGGACGGGCTTAAGTTTGGTTGCAGATGTCTCTCGGATACTTTGACGAAGTCTTAAATGCCTAACGTCTTCGATACAGACGTTGGTCACATAAATTAAGTTGCACCGAATCCCTCATTCACATCTACAACAATAAAATATTACTTTGTATGTAGACTGAAGGTGGGGGGAGAGGGGGAGGAAGGAAAGGAAAGAGAAGGATTTTCTGGTGTCAACACCATCGGGACCTCACGCCGAATTAGCGGCGCCGAGTGAAAATTTTTTACCGTGTAATATTTTTGTAGTATCATGCCCACTCGTCTATAGGGTGCCTAGGAAGCTGTTTTCTCGCATCGCTAGACAAGTTTTCAAGCAAATCGTATTAATGGTGTTTGTCACAGTAAGTTAAATGGACAGTCCTTGACTTTGCATATACACAAAGGTTTATCGCAAGCAAATGGCGACACGCAAGTAATCAATGTCCTTCGCTATATACCATTTCGCCAGGTGGTGTGACCGAGCGGTTCTAGGCACTTCAGTCTGCCTCGGGCATGGATGAGTGTGATGTCCTGAGGATAGTTAGATTTAAGTAGTTCTAAGTTCTAGGAGACTGATGACCTCAGATATACCATTTCAATGCAAGCAAAAGAAATTCAGATCATAAGTCAGTGGTGTAGCCTTTGTATGACGGCTCTTCTTCCACTGCCGGCCGCGGGTATGCGACGCGGCGCGGTGTTTATATTCTCTTCGTGTAGATGCCGCTCCTGTCTTGGTGTCGTCCCAGTCAGCGTACTCTCGGCTGACGTCGTCTCACAGCCCTTTCTGCTCTTCCGTTCTTAATCTTCGTGCTGGCGCTTGTCGTTACGCCGGAACAATTTTTGACTTGGCAGCCATTATATTCAGGTGCAAGCTCTTTTTAGGGCAGTTGAGAAGGCAGCAGAGACAAGGTGACGCAATGTAGTGTGAGGTTCCGATGACAGATGGTTTGATCGGTACGGGTATAGTGAGACAAAAAAATTAAAAACTTTGTGTTCTGCCTTACGGCAGGTCTTGACATGGGGAAAGCCTCGTCAGAGAGGTCCACCGCATGAGCGTCTAGGGAAGTGATTCCAGTGGTGGTTTCCCGTTGCTTTCCACTGATGATGATGAAATGATAAAGAGGACAACACAACACGCAGTTCCTGAGCGGAGAAAATCTCCGACCCAGCCGGGAATCGAATCCGGGCCCCTTGGCGTGACATTTTTAAAAAAATGTGTGTGAAATCTTATGGGACTTAACTGCTAAGGTCATCAGTCCCTAAGCTTACACACTACTTAACCTAAATTATCCTAAGGGCAAACACACACGTCCATGCCCGAGGGAGGACTCGAACCTCCGCCGGGACCACCCGCACATTCCATGACTGCAGCGCCTCAGACCGCTCAGCTAATCCCGCGCAGCTTGGCGTGACAGACCACCGCGCTGACCACTCAGCTATCGGGGCGGACGGTATCATGAGATGATGGGGTCCCATACTCCGAGGAGCGTAGGGGACGATGCGGGAGACCCGCACCGCTGTACTAGGCAAGGTCCTTGTGGAGGTGGTTTGCTATTGCCTTCCTCAGACCGTAATGGGGATGAATGATGATGATGATGAAGACGACACAACAACATACAGTCATCTAGAGGCAGGGAAAATCTCTGACACCGCCGGGAATCGAAACCGGGACCCAGTGCGCGGGAAGCGAGAACGCTACCGCAAGACCACGAGCTGTTCTAAATTGTGGTCCTTCTCCGAGATTGGCTGCTGCATTCGGAAGTTGCGCGCCAAAGTGATAATCTTCTGTTATTAATATTAGACAAACTGAACAGCATATTTATGTGCATTTCAAATTAAAGCGTCGCTCCATAGCGTACTATCATTCTATTAGCTCACAAGTGTTAATAACCAGCAGAATAATAAACAACTGCTAAACGTAAAGGCAGACGAAGCACTTCGGTGATGTTCGGATCACACCTAACTTGGACGGCGGGCGAAATGGTTCGGCTGTAAGATCAGATCTGGTTCGGCACTGTCGGAGGACAGGCATGTTGTGTGCCTCGGTATCAATTAAGACTTAATTTGCAGTGGCTAATTTGTAAATGTGAGAGCTGTAACACGCAGTTCATTAATTTGTTGAAGAATGGAAATTAGTAGTGACTCTAAAGTGGAATGTATCTGTGCAGTTTCTCGTGTTCTGCTAATTAAAAAGCGAATGGTATCCCGCATAAACAAATTGATTGAAAATTTAATTTATTCTAAAATAACAGTTCTTCGTTAACAGTTTCTTACAGCCGCAAGATAACGGATACACGGCCTATGTGCTGTTTTCTGCGCAGGGGACAACAACTGTAGAAGACTGCAGGTTGGGGAACATTTATTAGAACTTATGCATTCCACTCAGGGCGGTGGAAGCAAGTAGGCAACTCGAGTATACTGCAATCTTAGTGCAAATGAGATCAGTGACACGTCATCTGTGGCAACACAGAGGAGGTTTGAAGGAGAGAAATTTTCGCGAGAAAAGGTTTATAATACCCACGTATATTTCACCAATCTCTCCCTCTCACTCTCTCTTTTTCAGCTTGCCGTAACCGTACTGGAATTATAATACCATATCAAAAAATTACTTATTATTTCGTTGGTGGCCTCGTTTTCTTTTGTGGGATATGATACTGGTCTCGGACCGTGTCTCTAAGACGAAGAAAGATTATCTGCCGAAAAGACCATGTTACTCAGGTGGCATCCAATTTTTATTCAATGAAATCAAGTTTCTGACCTTCCAAACAAATATAATCACTAATATTTGCACACCATTAACTGTTAACAAAAGATGCTTCTGCCATCAACAGTATTACAAAAACACGTCATCTCCATTTACCATCGTTCTTCCGCCAAGACGGCCATTTCACGTTTACACCTACTCTTCTGGCAACTGTGTACACAACGAAAAAGAACAGAAATATAATATAAAACCAAAGGATTTACAATTTTGTACATAATAATCGCTGGTAAAGCTTTGAAAAAATAAAAATGAATTTACAGAAATTTAAATAAAATACTTCAACATTAATTCAGATGTGTATAATATCAGTATTTAAATATAAATAACAAATTTTTGATAAATATTTGGATATGTGAAGTTATTTATTCTAACTGTACATATCGGTAAGCATTGATACAGTAACTGTACACGATATTATCAAAAGGACAGAAGAAAACTCTACAAATTTGACGGGTATTCTTACAAATGCTATTTACCCTGAGAGCGGTACAGCACCTGTTAAAACTGGAAAAATGCAACAAAAACTAAGCTTTATGAAAACGGCAAAACAAATAAGGATAGTTACGTTGAGAGGTGGCATGAGCCCCCTCTCATATTTCTATCTTACGATTTTCCTCTCTAATTGCATGCAGTGAAAAGTCGCTATTCTTTCACACGCGGACTTCCCACGCAGCGTCTCTCGTCATCCGGGTGGTCCGGTGACAGGCGGGCTCTGCTGATCTGGAAAGGGTTAAGCCGACGGGTGTGAGGAAGTCGAGTGAATGCTTTGCAGACGCCGACATTGTCAAAAGACACGCCCGGAGGGGTCTGAAGTAGCGGCTGGGCTAGAGGTTCCGTTACTTCGCAGAAACTTAGCAAAAACACTTTCTGGTGGGCTACCAGCGAGGCGTGGGAATGACTTGTGTACCCAGGCAGTTGTGGCGGGAAAATTCCCGCGCTTTCTGCAAAATAGTAACTGTGATTGGCTTGCTCAGGGCATAGCTCCATGACGTAGCAAAATCAGCGCAGAAATTGGCGCCAAGAATCTCCATGGGTGGAATGGTAGTGATCCGGCAATAGAGTGGAATTTTCCGCCGGTTTTCGAGTTGCTGATTGGAACGTTTAACCACGGCCACTGTCGTGGGGGCAGGAATGTGGTGTGTTCGGCCTGTACGGGTGCTCTAGGTAGTCGGCTCTCGCCTTTTCGGTCGAGGACGTCGAAGCAACCAGCCATCGCCTTCGGTACGCCAAATCGTGTTCTTGCAGTTAAGAAGACAGTTTGGTAATGTATGTCCACAGCACCGGCAGACAGGGATTTTCCTAGGTGATAATCAGAGCTCAGCAGAGCGTGCCTGTTCGTCTTTTTCTAACTTTGTTCTGCCTTGGGTAGCAGCAATTAACGTTGGGTTGGCTATGTGTTTTCTCTTAAGATTTGAGTTGCAAGGAATTGGCTCCACATACCACTTCATCATAATCCTCACAATCTAGTTTAGGGACAACTTCACATTCACAGCGTTTGTTTGAGTATCCAATTTGAGCCAATTTGATGTATTGTAAATGTTTCATGTGTTTTTGTTTATTATTTTGTGTTTAGTCTTAACAAATCATATTGTTATTTTGGACAGAACTTTCATTCTGTTAATCGGTAGAGCAACCCCATCATTCCTCACTATGTTAATGAAACCTTCGTTTATTTAACTTATTTATCAAATTAAATTATTGCAGGTGCCAAACTCTCTTCTACTCCACTGGCAGGGTTGATTAGAGTCAGTTCGCGTATTTTTTTAATTCTTGTGCAACAGCAAAAGTCGGAGTTAGAATAGGGGGGGGGGGCTTAGTGCATCATTTACATATGTAGATTCTAGAAGAATTTAGTGTTAAATACACTGCTAGCCCCAGCACCTCGCAACGTAAGTCGGAGCGATAAAATGTGCACTGCAAAGAAATGGTATGGCCACTTTGCAAAAACAACATCTCCAAATGAAATCCAAAACAAGTATCCTCTTTTAACCTGGGTTGAGGTCTGGAATAACATTAATGGTTCAAATGGCTCTGAGCACTATGGGACTTAACATCTGAGGTCATCAGTCCCCTAGTAGAACTTAGAACTATTTAAACCTAACTAACCTAAGGACATCACAGACATCCATGCCCGAGGCAGGATTTGAACCTGCGACCGTAGCGGTCGCGCGTTTCCAGACTAAAGCGCCTAGAACCGCTCGGCCACACAACCGGCGTAACATTAATGGCCATTGTCTCATCACAGATTTCAGCTCGACTTGGCGTAAGGTCGCCAATGACACCATTGCAGTACGTAATAAACTTCACGCATTTCATCTAACTGATTAGCCGAATTGTGGAAAATGGAACAAAGGAGATACATTAACACACAGATTCACATGTTTCTTTCCTTCAACTTATCTTCTAAGAGAAGTGCTAGAGGGAGTATTCTGCCTCAGATGTTCCTACATTTCGCGGCAGAACCCAAAATGATTTTCCACGAAATTACCTTCTCCTGCAAATAAATCGTGTCAGTAATTTGCACCGAGCGAGGTGGCGCAGTGGTTAGCACACTGGACTCGCATTCGGAAGGACGACGGTTCAATCCCGCGTCCGGCCACCCTGATTTAGGTTTTCCGTGATTTCTCCTAAATCTCTTCAGGCAAATGCCGAGATGGTTCCTTTGAAAAGGGCACGGCCGACTTCCTTCCCTAATCCAATGAGACCGATGACCTCGCAGTTTGGTCTCCTCCCCCAACACAACCCAACCCTCAGTAAGTTGCAACTATGGCTTATCAAATACATGGTTCACCCTCTGTGCCAGCATCTGCCTTCTTTGGAATTTTATAGTTGCACCATCAAAAGGAATGATCTTCTCTTGAATTATAATGCTATTATTTTTTTCGCTTTAACAATGTGACTACTTTTTAATATCATTGTGCTCATGACAAGCAATACGTTTCCCTACCTGTTCCGACCCTATGTGATAAATGTTACACGGCAGATGAAATCAACAGTAAAGACAAAAAAATTGCTTCACCAGTTCTATATACTACTGATTACTAGTTCTATAGGTCAGTTGCTGCTACAGGTACTCTTCCTACTGGATCGAATTGGTCGTACCTTGGATAGTTTCAGGCTTGATATCAGGCACCACGATAATCGGTTCACACTTGCTGTGGGAGAGCCTAGGATCTGTCTGCTGGTTCTCTCACGATGACCAAGTAATTTTCAAGGAAATTCTATTCGTGTATGTGCTTTACCTGATGTGATGAAAGATGTTCCACATGCCACTTAGAGAAATTTTGAAAGATGGACAGTGCAGAACATCGGAGAGGCCGTTCTGTAGCGTTAAGATGTTGCATACGGGTTGTGAGACGCTCAGTGTTTCATAAGCGGCGGTGCGTGGACTTGTTGAGTAAAGTCATATTCCAGAGATTCAGGTGAAGTGTAATAGGTATAGATGTACTACACAAAGCGCCATATGAAAATCTGTGCCGGAACCGACTCGAAGCTCGATTTCCCGCTTATCGCAAGCGGTCATCTTGCCACTTAGGCCAACCGAGCACGCTCTCCGGACCGACCCAAACTTCCGGCACAAATTTTCATATGTCGCTTTAGGGAGTACATCCATGCCGCCCGCCCGGCTAGCCGCGCGGTCTAACGCGCTGCTCCCCGAGAGGGAAGGCGTGCCGGTCCCCGGCACGAATCAGCCCAACGGATTAGTGTCGAGGTCCGGTGTGCCAGCCAGCCTGTGGATGGTTTTTTAGGCGGTTTTCCATCTGCCTAGGCGAATGCGGAGTGGTCCCCCTTAGCCGGTCGGTGTGGCCGAGCGCTTCTAGGCGCTACAGTCTGGAACCGCGCGACCGCCACAGTCGCAGCTTCGAATCCTGCCTCGGGCATGGATGTGCATGATGTCCTTAGGTTATGATGTGACTTCTGAAATTTTCCCGGCGTATTTCTTCTTCTAATAATTTCCGGGTATGCAGCCGGATCCCGTTGGCATTCTGCCACGATATTTCGGCCCGGAGACGTCCGGCCATCATCAGGTGAGTACACAACTACTGAAGAGCCCAGGTGCAGTCGCGGTATTTATGCCGAATCTCGCGCATGCGAAATGTACTGGCATCCTACAGCGCATGCGTCAGGTGTTGACATGCGCAGCATAGCCGAGTTGTACGTGCTGCCCTCGGTGGTGAAAATAAAGGTTCATCTAGTCATTGAGTATCGAATGACACTGTCGATTCCGCTGTGATTGTATAATTTTAATAACAGGATTCCAATTTTTATCCAGCTGAAAGCCGTTGTCACGATTTATAAGATTATTGGCAAGACGTATTTCCACTGATTCCTTGATTTCACCACCATCATTTTCACCACCGAGGGCAGCACGTACAACTCGGCTATGCTGCGCATGTCAACACCCGACGCATGCGCTGTAGGATGCCAGTACATTTCGCATGCGCGAGATTCGGCATAAATACCGCGACTGCACCTGGGCTCTTCAGTAGTTGTGTACTCACCTGATGATGGCCGGACGTCTCTGGGCCGAAATATCGTGGCAGAATGTCGACGGGATCCGGCTGCATACCCGGAAATTATTAGAAGTCCTTAGGTTAGTTGGGTTTAAGTAGTTCTGAGTTCTAGGGGACTGATGACCTCAGAAATTAAGCCCCATAGTGCTCAGAGCCACTTGAAACATTTTTGAGTGGTCCCCCTTATTCCGCCTCAGCTACACTATGTCGGCGATTGCTGCGCTAACACTGTCTCCACATCCGCGTACACCATTACTCACACATTACTCTACCACGCAAACACATTTGGGGCTACAGCACAACCACCCTGGGTTCGGTGTGGGGCGGCGGCGGGGTGGGTTGACTGCTGTGGCTTGTTGTTGTGGACCACTGAGGGCTATGGCGAGACGAAGTCTCTCCGTCGTTTCTAGGTCCCAGGTTTAAATACACAATATACATCCACACCTGTTATGGTTAAGCTGAATTTCCGGAATAAATTTCAGTATTTGAACTGTAGTTCATCATAAAATATATAGAAAATGAAGTAGAGCCTATGACAAAAATGACAACAGTAGTCTTCATTCTAAAACCGCCCGCGACTCAAGAGGTGTGAGTGTGAGTAAATGAATTAATAAGCTGTGAGAAGAAATACATATGAATATGAAATATGGAAGTTTGAGTCGATCCAGAGAGCTTGCTCGGATAGCTTAAGTGACAAGGTGGCCGTTCGTGATAAGAGAGAAGTCCGGGTCGAAGTCTCAGTCCGCACAAATTTTCGTATGTCGCTTTAGGTCAGGCTGTTCCAGCTCGTCGGCTCCGTTGTGAGCTGCGGAGCGCTGGCTGTTCCAGGGAGCCGTATCGCTCGCTGGGACCATTCAAGTGGGCCGGCACGCCGGCGCGTGGCACGGCTGGCTGAGGCAGGCGGCAAGGCAAGGGTTTTGATGTGCCAGCTGCGTCTTACAAGATCGACAACCTCATACTCTTAGCTGCTAAGACGTGGTGACATGCTACACCAGGAAATGCGAAGTTCAGGAAATAAATTAGAAACAACTGTTTTACAAGAAATTGCATACTAAATTTATTGGGCCTCTGTAGCTTGACATTTTATTTTCATTACAAGATCGGAAATAATCAGGCGCCAAAGTGTTCGCAGCGTTAATGCGGAGGATGGCCTTCATTGTTGCATCCTGAAGAAACGATCGTTCCTTAATTTTTACTCTTTTCATTGCTGAGAAAAGCTGCTCACTACAATACGTAGATCCAAACATGCACACGATCTGAGCGGTATTGTTGTGAGGCTTGGGAAATGCTTTTTGCTGTAACGAACGATACCATCGTGACAAATCCAACGTGTTGTAGTACCTCACTTTCCACAAAGTTGAATTTTGCAAATCAATAATCTACAATTGAAATGACGGAGAAAACTGAAGGAGTGCTGAACGTGTCACTGATCTCATTTGCACTAAGATTGCAGTATACTCGAAGTGCCTATTTAATTCCGCCGCGGAATTAAAATAGCAATTCCAAACAGATCAAAGCGTTCATGGAAAAGTTACGTTTATTTGAGAGGCAGATAAGTAATGGACATTTAAAGTTCTTCAACGTCTTGCGATCCGAAAATTTGTCATCGGTACCTCACACTACATTGTGTCACCTTACTCTGCTGCCTTCTCAACTGCTCTAAAAAGAGCTTTTACCTGATTATGATGGCTGCCAAGCCAGAAATTGTTCCGGCGTAACGACAAGCGCCAGCACGAAGATTAAGAACAGAAGAGCAGAGAGGGCTGTGAGACGACGTCAGCCCAGAGTACGCGAACTGGGACGACACCAAGACAGGAACGGCATCTACACGAAGAGAATAAAAGCGCCGCGCCACGTACCTGCAGCCCAGGCGATCATTGTAGGCAAAACCACCCTTTCCTTCTGTCTCCTCGATTTCTGTATCTCCATCTACGGCCGTCCTAGCAACCTCACCCCCACCCTCAAGTACCTTGGCGTCACCCTTGACCATCGCCTCTCCTGGACCCCCCCATATCCAGACAATCCAAGCCAAGGCACGCTCCCGCCTCCACCTCCTAAAGCTCCTTTCTGGCCGCACATGGGGTCTGGATTCCTCCACCATCCTCCACACCTATAAATCCCTCATCCGCCCTATCCTCTGCTATGCCCATCCCGCCTGGATCTCCGCCTCTCCTACCTTCTACAAATCCCTTCAAATACTGGAACGCCATGTGCTCTGCCTCGCCTCTGCCTTCCCTCCCCCACACGGATCCTGTATGACCTAATTCCGTTCCCACACCTCCTCCTTTTCCTCAAACAGGTATGGATCCTCTACACCTCCCGCAAACTTGATCCCCCTCACCCGCCGTGAGGAACTATCCCTTCTTCTCGAAATGAAAGGGGAAGAAATGCGTTGTCTGAAAGACATAAAATGGATATCAGCCCTGGCGTTCCTAGCTGACGTAACTATGCATCTGAATAATTTAAATCTGTCATTGCAGGGCAAAGGGCAGCTAATCGTTGACATGCACGACCAGATCAAAGCGTTCATGGAAAAGTTACGTTTATTTGAGAGGCAGATAAGTAATGGACATTTAAATTTCTTCAGCGTCTTGCTTCTTTAAAACTACCTGAAGGTACTACTTTCGGCGATTACCAAGCAAATTTAAAGCAGCTCGTCGCGTCGTTTGAAACACGATTCCGAGACCTCACTAGTTTGGAAATAACAATTCCTCGCTAACAGTTTCTTACAGCCGCAAGGTAACGGATACACGACCTATGTGCTGTTTTCTGCGCAGGGGACAACAACTGTACAAGACTGCAGGTTGGGGAACATTTATTAGAACTTATGCATTCCACTTAAGGCGGCAAGCTGAGCACAGTCCGATATGTCGGTGCTTTCGTTAAGCGCTAGCGAAAATGCAACAAAGCTCTCCACCTTTTTCCTGAGCTGTGTCTCTAGATCCGCTGCCATGTCTATGATTCGACGAGACATTGTTTGCTTTGTCAGGCAAACCCCTTCAATCGCCTGCACCTCCCTTGCAAACAAACATTCTGCAACTGCTACCATGCACGATTTTACGAGTGGTCCCACCGAAAACGGCCTGCCACTCGTCGCAATGATGTAAGCGACCCTGTAGCTTGTTCGAATTGCAGATTCAGTAGTGTTTTCTCCGCTCTCATTCACCTGAAAATTATAAACGCATTACAGAACACGAACTATGTTGCATGTTTTGATACCCTCCTTATTACGAAACCGCTTTTCAAACTTACGTCTCCTGGTATGTCGTTCTTAAGCCAGGCTACCAGTTCTCTGCGTGCAACGCCTTCTACCTGATCGTAGTGCGCTGCGTGAAGACGTGTATAATGTCGTTGTATATTGTACCTCTTCGCAGAATTAAATATTTTATGAGATACAAGACACTGCGGACGACCATCCCTCTCCAATGAAAAGTATCCTCCAATAGAGGTGTATGGCTCCCGCGGCTAGTCATAGCTGTCATTGAACACGGATTACTGCGTCAGTTGCGGCTGCATGCGGACAGGGTGCGAGCTCCGAGATGCCGCAGTGAGCGCTCCGGAGCGCTCCGGCTCCCTGGAGCTCGGTTGGAACAGCCTGCTGTAGATGATACATCTATAGATACATCTATATTTATTGCAGGTAAGTTAAATTTCAGGAATAGATTTCAGTATTTGAAAGACAAATATCTATTCAGACGACTTTTATGGTGAACAGTCAGAGCATTTGGTGTGGATATCGAACCCTGTCCCAATATAGAAGTTTAGAAAGAGCAGGTGAACCGCAGTTTTGTTTATCAGTTAATGAAGGAGGGCGAGAGCGCACCGAGAACTCAAATTTTGGCGACTTGCACAGTTTGTGTGGCGTCAGGCAGAAGTTTACCCATGCGTTATTAATGTGGGAAGCAGTAACGCAAGGCGACGTGCAAAAATTGGAAAACTCCAACCTCTTAATCTGGACGTGTTTATTAGCAAATACGATAGCTTCTTCGGAGGCGCTTCACCAACTCAAACTCCGTCTTGATCTCTTTGTTTTACTTCTTTAGACAGCTACTTATTTATTGAATTCGTTAATAATGTAATATATATATACAGGGTGTTTCAAAAATGACCGGTATATTTGAAACGGCAATAAAACTAAACGAGCAGCGATAGAAATACACCGTTTGTTGCAATATGCTTGGGACAACAGTACATTTTCAGGCGGACAAACTTTCGAAATTACAGTAGTTACAATTTTCAACAACAGATGGCGCTGCAAGTGATGTGAAAGATATAAAAGACAACGCAGTCTGTGGGTGCGCCATTCTGTACGTCGTCTTTCTGCTGTAAGCGTGTGCTGTTCACAACGTGCAAGTGTGCTGTAGACAACATGGTTTATTCCTTAGAACAGAGGATTTTTCTGGTGTTGGAATTCCACCGCCTAGAACACAGTGTTGTTGCAACAAGACGAAGTTTTCAACGGAGGTTTAATGTAACCAAAGGACCGAAAAGCGATACAATAAAGGATCTGTTTGAAAAATTTCAACGGACTGGGAACGTGACGGATGAACGTGCTGGAAAGGTAGGGCGACCGCGTACGGCAACCACAGAGGGCAACGCGCAGCTAGTGCAGCAGGTGATCCAACAGCGGCCTCGGGTTTCCGTTCGCCGTGTTGCAGCTGCGGTCCAAATGACGCCAACGTCCACGTATCGTCTCATGCGCCAGAGTTTACACCTCTGTCCATACAAAATTCAAACGCGGCAACCCCTCAGCGCCGCTACCATTGCTGCACGAGAGACATTCGCTAACGATATAGTGCACAGGATTGATGACGGCGATATGCATGTGGGCAGTATTTGGTTTACTGACGAAGCTTATTTTTACCTGGACGGCTTCGTCAATAAACAGAACTGGCGCATATGGGGAACCGAAAAGCCCCATGTTGCAGTCCCATCGTCCCTCATCCTCAAAAAGTACTGGTCTGGGCCGTCATTTCTTCCAAAGGAATCATTGGCCCATTTTTCAGATCCGAAACGATTACTGCATCACGCTATCTGGACATTCTTCGTGAATTTGTGGCGGTACAAACTGCCTTAGACGACACTGCGAACACCTCGTGGTTTATGCAAGATGGTGCCCGGCCACATCGCACGGCCGACGTCTTTAATTTCCTGAATGAATATTTCGATGATCGTGTGATTGCTTTGGGCTATCCGAAACATACAGGAGGCGGCGTGGATTGGCCTCCCTATTCGCCAGACATGAACCCCTATGACTTCTTTCTGTGGGGACACTTGAAAGACCAGGTGTACCGCCAGAATCCAGAAACCATTGAACAGCTGAAGCAGTACATCTCATCTGCATGTGAAGCCATTCCGCCAGACACGTTGTCAAAGGTTTCGGGTAATTTCATTCAGAGACTACGCCATATTATTGCTACGCGTGGTGGATATGTGGAAAATATCGCACTATAGTGTTTCCCAGACCGCAGCGCCATCTGTTGTTGAAAATTGTAACTACTGTAATTTCGAAAGTTTGTCTGCCTGAAAATCTACTGTTGTCCCAAGCATATTGCAACAAACGGTGTATTTCTATCGCTGCTCGTTTAGTTTTTATTGCCGTTTCAAATATACCGGTCATTTTTGAAACACCCTGTATATACTGTAAATTTGCTAACATTACTACTGAAACTTTAAAGAACGTATCATCACCTTCGCAGACAAAGGCAGAATATCAGACAGTACCACTCTATATAGACTTCGCCCATTAACCTGGAAAAAACTTTTCATCCTCTTCTGAAAGCTGTTTCGCCAGCCTTGAAATTCAACACTGACTTAACATTCATTATTGGGCTGCTACAATGCAAAAACACAGAACTTAATGTAACTAATATGAATAATTAAGTTTTTATAAGGTTGTAACGAATTGCTTTTGTTTCTTTGCAGGTGAGTATGAAGCTCCATGTTGGTTACAATGAACAAGTACAATTCTCTGTCACAAATAACAGTAAGTAATAACAGAATACGTACATATAAGTGTTAGTAGCTAAATACAGCAAATTCTTTGTTTTTTATTCAAGTTCTACCTTTTTTCTTCATTTATTTCCTTCAACACACATAATTTCTTAGCAGTCTCTCAATATAATGGCGTTTGCTCTTTGATTCACTGGCCTGTAACGGAAACTAATAATCTCGGTTCTTACATTTCCTTGTGGCATACGATTTGATACCGTGTATCTCATATGAAAACTCGTATCCATCCCTAGGTTTACCCAAACATGTTTTAAAAACTGTCGGACCAATAGTCATACATCCAGACTTTTTCCTAGGCAAGGAAGCGTGCCGTAAATAAGTCCACGCACACTTCAAACACATACCTACTCTCCATAGCTTCAGTAAGTTGCACACATAAAACATAATAGTGTCTCTCGGCATTTCTAGCCTTGGTATTTTTTTGTGCCTTCTTCCAGCTAGTTACACCTACTCGACACCTCCAAACCCCAACCATCTCCTACCAACACAATGTCCTCTTCGTGTACTTCCATCGAAGTACACGAATTCCAAACTCTAGTTTTTTCCTAATTACTTACTTCTCAAGTTATATTTACTGATTCCCTACATACTGCACTCCCACACAATTACTCAACCTTCCACCTTTCAAATTATCCACGCTATGCAATTACTTCTATTGCATTAGTCTAGAATGCAAAACAAACGCACTGAAGCAACGATTCCACATGAATGAAGCTGATTAGCTTATGTTACAGATTAATTTTTGCAAATTGTTTATCCCAGACAAAAAATTTTATCGAACCTAAAAGCGGCTATTGAAGGTGCTTAATATCTGATGCTATGGGATAAATATTCTAAATGTCACGAGACATGACAAAAGGGACAAATGAGTCCTCTCAACGGAGAGATGACAAATTATGTCGAGAGGACCATGATTTAGAGCTTTTAAATATTTTTGAAAAGTCATCATTTGGCACAATAACTTCATGTTACTGCTTTATCAAAATTACCAGTTATGCTCAAGCAACAGGCAACTCCCAGTCCTCAACGACGACCTTAATTACGGGTCTTGCGTCCAAACATAATCGTTTGTATGTAGATTACGATTGTTCTTTAAAGGCATCAAAACTTACAGGACACTTGAAAGTTCCCGATTTATATGTGGATTTGTATTTGGATACTTAAGTGGCATGTTCTCTTGTATACTGAAGGTGCGTATTCTCTTAATGGTTCAAATGGCTCTGAGCACTATGGGACTTAACAGCTGTGGTCATCAGTCCCCTACTTAAACCTAACTAACCTAAGGACATCACACACATCCATGCCCGAGGCAGGATTCGAACCTGCGACCGTAGCAGGCGCACGGTTCCGGACTGCGCGCCTAGAACCGCGAGACCACCGCGGCCGGCGCGTATTCTCTTATATGTGTTGGATACTGAAGTGGCAAATTCTCTTGTATCTCGCGTATACTGAAGTAGCTTATTGTCTTGGAATTCTTGGACGCTGATGTAGCATATTCTCTTGTATCTCTTGAATACAAAGGTTGGATACAAGACAATATGCCAGTTGAGTTGGCCTTGTGTACCGTCCTGACAACATTGTCTCATACCTACTGTATTTAATAATACTGATGTAATTAGTGTATAGCGGTGGTCCAGATGCAAATGACCAAGTTTGATCTAATGACCTGTAACTGAGATCTTTTTAAATTCGTAAGGATGGTATAATGTTTGAGCGGAAACGCTTGTTTTGATAAGATGTGGCATGAAACTATTGTACCAAGTCATGATTTTTCAAAAAGATGAGATAAATAAAGAGCACATTTTTAACAACTGTCATAGTGTCAAACGGAAGTATGCGAGCTTATAAATGTTTATATAGTATTTTATTACATCAAGATATTAACATAATTAGTAATTATAGAAACAGAACATGTTAGACTGTGATCTACCACCAAAGATAATTTCATTCTGCGGCAGTACAATGCACCATTATGGCCTAAGGGCAATTATGACTGTATCCTCAATAGTAGATATCGTAAAATTTCCTAAACGTAGGATATCGCTTAGTTTTTGATAAGAGTAACAACTTAGGAGCCAAACGTAACATAATTCATCAAGATCTCGAACATTTAGCTCACACAGTGAGGAAGCTATGTACATAGGGGAACGGAACAGAGAAAGCGAAATCTGCCGTCATTTATTTTTCTATTACTATCTACAATGAAGTGTATGTCAGTCAGAAAATAAAACTATTGGCTCTGCTGTTGTGAGTGTCTCTTATGCTCCACAAGTCGTTTATAATTATTGATCACTGATGGACCTCAGTGAGTTGGCCCAAGCGATTAAAACAGGGCGGCTGAGAGTGCACCCGAATTAACTTCCACAGTCTGCTGTTTGTTTTCATTTCCAGCTTTCCGGTGCCAGCAGGACACTAACACAGACACATACGTACCGTGTGTGCTGCAAATGCTTGATTATTATATTTAACGTGCAAAATTTACAGAATAAAGTTTCGTATGGAGTTTAGCTGCAACGGCTTGCATGTACATTATATTCGTTTATATTATTAACGGTATGAATCGCTTCTGTTGAAACGTTTCGAAAGTAGCGTCTATTGTCCAATAAAAATTAGAGATCGTCAGTGGTGGAAACATTGTCTGTTTGTTAACTGTTCACCTAAATATTAACTGCCGAATTTCACCATCTGCTGCATCAAAATGAAAGGAATATTTTAATGACCATTAAATACCAGTATTTCGTGTGTCATGTTAAAGGACCTTTGCCGACTGATAATTCCTTTTTAACTCAAAATAGTATTGAATGAACGGCTAAATCTTCAGTTTCCACTGAGGTCTGTACTTACCACCAGTGGATCAAAAATGGTTCAAATGGCTCTGAGCACTATGGGACTTAACATCTATAGTCATCAGTCCCCTAGAACTTAGAACTACTTAAACCTAACTAACCTAAGGAAATCACACAACACCCAGTCATCACGAGGCAGAGAAAATCCCTGACCCGCCGGGAATCGAACCCGGGAACCCGGGCGCGGGAAGCGACAACGCTACCGCACGACCACGAGCTGCGGACGCCACCAGTGGACTGTTTCGGTTAAAGGCAAGTCCTGGAGGGGCTTTGAGACTCAACCACCGTCCCTCTGGGCAGTAACACCCATTTCATTTATACTAAAAACAATAATTAAATTGATATTTCCAAAAGTAATTCCAAATTCTTGTTTGAAGCAAGATCAGAACATAGGTATCTATGATTACGCCAGATCCTCTTGTAACTGAAAAAGTTTTGTGAACTCAGAAAACTTTGACTTCATTTAAGAATAGATCTGAAAATATAATACCATATGGTACCAACCAACCTTATGATACACCTCTTTGGGGGGTTACATAACCAATGCCACTCGTGTTGTACTTTAATGAAGTCGCGGATATTATTAGCTGTGATTTCAGGATTTTCGCAGATGTGTAACTGAAAAAGTTTTGTGAACTCAGAAAACTTTGACTTCATTTAAGAATAGATCTGAAAATATAATACCATATGATACCAACCAACCTTATGATACACCTCTTTGGGGGGTTACATAACCAATGCCACTCGTGTTGTACTTTAATGAAGTCGCGGATATTATTAGCTGTGATTTCAGGATTTTCGCAGATGTGTTTGCCTATGAAGAAATTCTATCTGTTACAAACTGCAGTTATATTCAGTTAGATCTCAACAGAATAATAGTCCAGTGAGAGGAGTTAAAACCGTTAAATGCGCCAGTGTGATGGTGCCTGACTTAACTGAAATACTATTCTTTCACTATGAATGAATGTGTGGATAATGGACTAATTATCAACGTTCTCAACTACGGCATCTTGATTCCTCTGCAGTAATTCATAAGCTAAGACCCAAATGACTATCTCCACACTTGCCACTGTTTTATCGAAGTAAATCAGAACTGAACAAACGTGTGCACTGGACTGATGAGGAGTCGAGTCTCACGTCTATGCTTGCAAATAAAAATAAATCTAAGTTGACACACACACACACACACACACACACACACACACACACACACACACACACAACGCGCAACTGAGACAGACACAATTACGTAATTACAGTAATGTTTATTGAAACTCAATTAAACAATCTGCATATAATCAGTTCTAACTTAAACTGCATTTCTGTACACGTAATCATCTATGCCAAACGTGACCTTTCATTAATATATTAAAGTTATGTCTCACTTAAGCCAATCTCTAAACATAACAATGTTAGAAGGACACTGTACTCAGAATGACCGATATTATACGTCTTATTCAAGGATACAAGATTCTCCTATTTCGGTTGTGCAGTAATGCCATATGTCCAACTTAGAGAAATATCTTAAATTCTCCTGTGTCGCACTTAAGGGAAAGTACTGAGTTTTCGTATTGACTTTCGGAATGATTAACACCGTTCTAATGTATTCTGCTGTTAACTCTTTGGAACGCTGTCAATGGTGTCTTATTGCAATCACATACACACTTACTGTGCTGTTTTATGAAAATCGGTTCACCAGAGACATGCAGTACGTTTTTCTCTCTCACCTGCGACTGTAGCAATGGCGGCAGATAAAGTTAACTGCTGATTTCTCGTGCTGCAGACGTCTCCACTGTCCTCGGAAGCTGACAACTGGCGATGAACAATGAATAAATTAGTCGAGCAATTATAGTGACTCGGACTATGGCTTCTCCACACTTTCCTGCTCCTAAAATTTCATTCAAACAATTTAAAAGGGATGTCAGAATGGGATTTGCTGGTCCGTTCACAGTTAGTTTTTCGATTTCAACAATAGACCATCACTCGATAATTTATTTGAGTGGCGTGGCTTCAATTTACTCAAAATTTCACTATCAAACTAAGTCAATGTATGGCTCTCACAGCAAATGACTGTGTAATTTATACACTAATACACTGTTCCAATTTGTTTCGGTATCAGGAAAGGTCGCTAACTTCTTTTGTATAGTCCCCAGTCGCTATAGTTCATTGGGTCCCTTCTGTTCTGGATCAAAAGAAATAGCTGTCGTTCTCTTCATACGCTGTGCACTTACATTGCTCAAACTCTTACGGGAATCGGTAGAATGACTGCCACGAGTAATGAGTGTAGTGGTCAGGGGCACTACAAATGTAGTGTGTGGACAGTAAGCTGGAAGTGTGGGTCTCACGGGGAGCGTACCAGAGATAAGTCCCTGCAGTCGCACTGCCCTCTGTGCTCAGGATGGCTCAGTCGGATAGAGCGTCTGCCATGTAAGCAGGAGATCCCGGGTTCGAGTCCCGATCGGCGCACACATTTTCTACAGTCCTCGTTGATATTTCTCAACGCCTGTAAGCAACTAATGATCTCGATTTCATTGTTATTTCATTCATAAGTAACAGTTGTAGAAACATAAAAGTGGAACGATAACATACACTTCATTGTAAAAGGCAGTGATTGGTTGGTGGGGTAGTGGCAACCTACAGTTATTATATAGAAGAGACTGTATACTGCGAGAAAGAAGATGCTGCAGTGTGCTGGGAAAATGCGTGGTTTTTCTTTCGTTACGCAGTTGGTAAACTGTTAAACGGTGTGTTTCTCGTGTATATATTCCTTCTCATTGTATACAAATCTAAACAAAAACTGTATACACGCCAGTGAGATGTTTTGTTTTTTTCTCATTTTTTCCAATTTAAACAGAAAATAGGAAAGTTGTTTTTATGGCTTATCAGCTTATGATTAAATTACTAATACATAATATGTAATGACGTTGTTTAATGTTGTTTACAAAAATCTCGAAAAATTCTCTGCTTAGCTAAGTGGTAACGTGTTTGCGTATCATGCACGGGCCCGGGTTCGATTCCCGGTCGGGTTAGAACTGGGTGTTGTGTTGTCCTCATCATCATTTCATCATCACCGACACGCTAGTCGCCCAGTGTGGCGTCACCTGAAATAAGCCTTGCAACTCGGCGGCCGAACTTCCCCGAATGGAGCCCCCCGGCCATCAATGCCACACGATCATTTCATTTGTTTTTACATGATAGTCAAGTAGTCTAATAAACGACCAGATGGATATGGGCTACATATTTCTTTGTGTGTGTGTGTGTGTGTGTGTGTAAATTTGAAATAAATAAGTCAAGAACTTTTCTAGAGTTTTGTAGTATACAGCCTTAAACAACGTAATGTCTTTAAGTTGCAGTATAGCTGTACAAGAAGCACGATTGAACATTGTGAATGGAAGCTCAATAGGGAAGTTTTTTGATTAAAAATAAGACATGGCGGTAATGCAGTCTCTCTCAGCTGCTGTTCAACCTGTATGTCGTATAAGCAATGAAAGACATAAAGGCCATAACCCCTCTCATACTTCATCAGCATAATGGCACTGTTTTTGTTATGATGTTTGACCATGTTGTCCACACTTGTATATGATGTGTTACGAAATGAAATGTGTGAGGCCCTGTAGCAGATGTAGAAGTATGCAACCGGAATTTGGTTGCAATAATTATACGTCTGTTGTTAGAAACTGATGAACAATATTGTATACAAAATAATCTCCATTGCTATTTATACATTTCTCTCACCTCTTCGGCAGCCTATGAATGCCACGCCCAAAAAACAGTTGTTCTTTTTGAAGCAAACCAGTCAACGAGCCATTTTCGTGTATTTTCATACGAAATGAAGCGTTGATCAGCGAGAGCGTGTCCCAGTGATGCAAATAGATGACAATCGGACAGAGCCAAGTCTGCAACATAAGCCCCATGCGCTAGTATTTCCCAACTACATGCCTCGATCGTTTCCCTGACCCGTTTCGCTGTATGTGATGGGGCATTATCATGAAGCAGTATGACTTTGTATTGCCTTTTTCCATATTTCGGTCGATTTTCACGTAATGCTATATTTAAATCGACCATTTGCTGTTGGTAGCGATCAGTGTCAACGGTTTCACCAGGTTTTAGCAGCTCATAACAGATGACACCCTTCTCATCCCACCAAACACAGAGCACTGTTTCCCTTCCAAAGCGGCCTTGCAGTGGATGTCGATGGTTTGTCTGGATTCACCCATGATTTACGGCGCTTAGGGTTCTCATAATATATCCATTTTCATCACCTGTCACTATTCGATGGTGAAACGACTTTCTTTAGTATCTGGTGAGCAGCATATCACAAGTGGTCTTTCGATTTGCTTGCTGTCTTTCATTCAGTTCATGCGGAAGCCATTTTCCCACTTTCTGCACCTTTCTCATAGGCTTCAGCCGAAGACAAACAGCTTTCTGCGTCACATTGCATTAAATATTCAAATACTGCGTAAGGTGGGATGACAGTATGCTCTCAAGCAACTAACGTGAGATTGAAATTCAGGATGAAAGAGTATGTTTCGCTAATGAAATAGCTAATCTCCATTTACCTGAAGGGATACAGACAGGGCTTATAAGGATAAATTGCTGAGCAGTCAACTATGCTCAGAATATGGACTAAGAGTAACATAAAGGAAGGTGAAAGTAATAAGGAGCAGCAGAAATGAGATTCGTTATAAATTTATCGTATCAGTTTCGGAGCACTTGGTATTCGAAGTGAAGGAATTTTGCTACCTTGGAGGCAAAAGATAGCGTGGCCGATGAAGAAAGGCGTTCACTGAAAATTTTATGTCATATAAATTTAAGAAGAGGAGGCCCTGTTACGTCAACAGGCAGTATACACGTATATGCAGACATAGACAAAAATGTGAAGAGTCTCCTCAGAGTTTAGTGACGATGAGCTGGGACTGCAAGAGTGAGGGTGCTGTGCCTACGCTGTTTGCGTAAGAGCGTAATTTGCTTGTCCAGCAAGGTGCAAAGGAGACGGATGAGGGACTGCATGAAGCCCCACTGTATTTGCATTAGCTGACAGGCAGCTGTCAGGAACACAGTGTATGCTGCCCGGAGAAAGCACTTCTCTCCCGTCAGCACCTCTCCACATGGCGGCAGAACCTGCTGGTGAGTGTCTGCCCGTCCATCTACCCCTAGCAGCCTCGCTCTTTTTGCTAAAGCGGCCTCTAGACTGTCAGTAGTACGTGCGCTATTTCGTATTGCACAATATTGTTGACCGCTTCTGAATATTATGGAAGGTTGCTCAATATATTTTACGGGAGGGAGCTACTGAAACTGGACTTTTATTGAGTAGACTGGCCGTATTGCATAGTCTCTGGATAATTTTGTAAATCTTTGTCAGCTCAGTCCTGTATGCCAGAGTGTTGTATAGTGGAAACAGCTTCGGAACATGTTGAACGCACGTTCATTTTAGAATTACTGGAAGTCTATAGTGGTTTTGCAACCCTATGGCGCGAAAATCATGCTAGTATAGTAATCATCTGAAGAAATTGAACAATACAACAGATAAGCTTCAGTTAGTAAAGGAGTTAAATTCACTGGGGACTGATTATGGGAAATGCAAAGGAAAACACAGCTAGAGCCAATTAGGGATGCAACCAGTTCCCATTCTGTGGGGACCACACCTACTTTTCTATATTTGTCCCTTGTCCCTATGCCGGGATACTCTGAAGTCTCTACGTTTTTGGTTTACTTTTATAGTTTCACTTTTTTTATATCGTATTCCATAATTTTTATTTTCATACTCTTTAAGTTTACCATCTTATATTTGTTAACCAAAACCAATATGTGTAAAATACACGAGGGAGCAACAAAACAATGGATTTAAAAGTAGGCAGTTTCGCCACCTCGTTTTCTTAATGGTGTTGAAGAGGCGTTGTATTTATGGAGTGACCGACTGAAGGAGTACTGACGTGTTTCGTACTTCTACTGTTCCGTAAGAACAATATGTTATTAATATTATAGTGATTTTAGAGATTTCCGAGGTCCGACTCACATTTAAAATGCTCAGTAGATCAGGTGTAAATACAAACAGCAGTGAAGTGATAACAGTTATGGCGGTCAGAATGAAACCGGAAAGAAAAAAGTGAAAAAAATATATTCAATGCGTAATGAATGGTTGGAGGATAAACAGTTCAAAACTTGCTTATGTAACGGCAATGCGTACAGTGCATCCTGTTTCCTTACCAGTAAAAAATAAAGGTACTGGGCCAGTGAAGAAGCATTTATGGAGAGAGAAACATCAACTTTCTCTTGAATTAACTTCCAAAAGTAAATTTATTGCAATTTTTTTTAGTGTTAAAAATACTTCTGTTGGCAATGAAGTTTCAGCAGCCGAATTGTCACTTGCCTAGCATGGAGCTATGCATAGCCATAGTTACGTTTCTACTGATTGTGGTATTGAGCTGCGGTGTACAGTTTTCAAAACAAATCCAAGTTAAGGGCGAAACTTCATTGTGGGATCACAGAATGTGAGACGCTGGTACAAAGTGTGTTGACTCCGCTTCGGTATAAGCTGAAAATGAATTAAAAGATGGCACGTTTTTCTCAGTTTCGATAGATGTCTCTACCAAAGGTAATACTGAATGCTTTCCAACGTCCATAAAATATTTTTCAGATGTATGTGGGGCGAAGGAGAAAGTAATAAGCTTCCGCGACGATAATACTGTAATAACTGGTGGTATTTTCGCAAAAATTAAATTTATTTTAAATGAACACAGGGAGGAAGTTCTAATATACCAATTTTCGGTGCAGATAATGCAGCAATAAACTTTGGAAAACATCACTCAGTTTTATTTCTTTTTTTACCTTCATATAACTAAATGAAACTGCCATGTTATTCATAATATGGTGAAAAATGCATGCAAAACGATTAAATTCGATGTCGAGGGGCTAGTATTGAAAATATACGAGTCCTCACCTTCTAGTAAAAAACTCATGAACTCAAAAAAGTGTTTCACTTTGTTTAAGAAGAATATTCAACAGTTTCACAGAATTCTCCTGTACAGTGGTTGTCCATGTTGCCGGTACTTAAGCGTTTACTACGACACCGGAAAGTTATTCGACCTGTACTGTCTCTCTCAAGGAGAAGAAGAGCTTAACTTATTAGTACGGTCTTTCGTAAAGGGCGTGGACAAATGAGACGGATGATCATTTCCCTTTCTTTATATGCAGTTCATACATAACTATATGTTTTAGAAACTGAAAATCGGAAAACGCATCCTACATATAAGGGTCTTCTGACCACAAGGGAATCAAGTCACAATAAGAAAGTTTTGAGAAAAATAGGCGTAAAGTTTTTGCTGAATAATTAGTTACAGGAAAAAGTTTACACCATTTTAAAATGTTTGAATGGCAGAAGATATTCTTTATAACGTATTCTCATATTGCATAAGTCTAAATTTAAGTGCTATTACATTTTACCTTGACTACGAAAGTAAAATTTTGGACTTCATTGGTATACTGAAAGTATTGTATTTGCATCTTCCTCTTTATTCTAGTTTTCAGGTATTACTCAAGTACAGTAAATAAAAATATTTCTGGAATATAAATAATTACGTATTCGGACCTAACTGAATAAGCCCATGAGGGTACACATTTATCTACTATAATAAGTATGTTTCTAGAAGCAAAGTTTTTAAGTTGATTACAGTACAGCAGCTTGCAGCAGGGGGCCAGTGGGCGTTAGCAGGAAGGCTTCAGGCTGGAATTATTATGCACTTCCTCGTAATTTACTCCTGCCACAGTTTCAATGCCGCTGCCTAATACTCCTCTTCCACTTGTCAGGATACCAAGAACGTCCTGTTTCTCTGCTCCATTTTGATAGCAGACATTGTCAGCTGTTGCGGTAGCACCATCTTCATCAGCACCTGCATTAAAAGAAAAATTTGTAAGTATATCACACAAAGACCGTGAAAGTACCATGTAGTATTATATGCATTTTCTATTTTAGTTACCAAACAGTAATATATAAAAAATACTGTTATATATTTAACCTCAACTGCTCATTCTGGTTTTTAACTCGTTTCTTTATTCTCACTCACCAAATTTCGAAAGTAGTTATTAGCTTACCTGAGCTACAACGCTGATATTCTTATGCGTTACCTTCCATAACTCCAGACGAATTACTCATGAACATCAGTCTGCTTTAATTGGGGCTAACAAACCGACAAAACAAACAACGGACATGTTTCCATTGTGCTCCGAGTAAAAGACTGTTTCTCTTCTAGCTGAATAGTGTTTTCAATCCCGTCACAGTTATTTCCGGTATCTGGACATGAATCTCCATAAAAGCGGAATTAGTCCAAAACGACCACAAATGGACTTTCTAACACACTATTTTCATCAGGTTCTATCTAACGAGCCAGAGTACGAGTTCAGTGAAATGCTTGGTGTGTATACTTATCTTGCTGGTTTCGAAGACTTTTCTCCATCAATTCAAAGTTAATTGGGGTGCATAACATTAACTGCTTCAATGCAGAAATTCCAGGAGTCAATGCGGAAATACAATGATATTAAGTAATTTACACCAACATGCAGTTTGCATTTTGTGTTAATGTCTGTATTGTTCCAGAAAATTCGTACTATGGAGAGTTCAAACAAACTGATGCTGCAGATCATGTACACAAGCTGACTGAAAACAACTGCCACTGCACTGCGCTTAGACTCACTGCTTATACAGTTTCTTAACAACAAAAGTTATTTAAAAGTACTATTCAATAGTCACATTAACTGAGTTACAAGTAAACTCGGTTGTTTCATAAGAAATTACAATTACAGTTTTGAAGGCAATAAATGACTGATTATAACAAATGTGGTTTCTAAAATTGATTTCAAAATTTAGTATCGAAATTCTGCTTCAGATATGGGACTAACAATAATACCTCATTAATTACAACAGAAATTTTGCTGTTAACATATTTTGGAATACTTTACATAATGTGGAAATAAATTTTGAGGTTTAAATTTACATAATAACCTCGGTTTGACAAACGATCGAAATAATAATTTGTTTATGACAGAAACTTCTAGTACTCGCAATTACAGAATTAATTGCAGTGAATCTTATTTTGAGTTTTTATACAAAGACAATCTCTTGAGAGTGAACGTAACTTTCAATGCATCAATTAGACAGAAATCTATCCAAATCATTAATTATCACGTTTCATGAAATAATCGAATTTTTACAATTAATTTTCCATTTAATGATTGAACTGATTTTAACACTAACATTTCTCCACAATTATTGTCTGACAGTTACACAAATGAAATAATTCGTTTCGCAATGATTACAATAACACGCTTTTCCACTAATTAAAAATTACTGTTAGTTGCATTTAAATGAGCCGTAGTTGACTAGACGGGTATCTCTTGTACAGTGCTACTTGATACAATACAGAGAACCAGAATTTGTACTTTAACATTTGCTATACTGTGAAATGCGTATCGTCTAATACAGAGAATCATGGTACCATATACGTCATATAAGGTTCCCCATAGGATATCCTATCATAGCTTGATTCCCTTGTGCTCAGAACGCACCATATCTTTATGGCATTTCATAATTCTTGAAGAAGAACCTTGAATGTAGATTAAAAGGTTATTTGTTTTTCTTTTTTGTTTTAAAGTGAATCAAAATTTGAAGAGACTGGCCAAATCAGACCAAGATAAATTTAGGAAAGATGCTGCTAACGTTTATCAGCGAAGCTTAAACTATCTAAATTGGTTTAATTTCGAAACCTCGCCTTTTGAGAAATTCACTGTCCTAAACATAAAAGATGATATGACGTTTGACAGCCATCTGGATGCTGTAAATTAAGTAATAAGAAAGTAAACGGTGACGAATTGTACAATGAAGTCCCATTGTTAATAAGTGTTATTGAAACTTTGAAAACTTCAGAGTTGTCAACAGGTCAATGTTAGGTTCATTTCTCTAGTAAAACTGCAGCCCGAAACTTATTAAAGATAGTGAACTTTGTGTTTCCTATTCCTGTGAGCAACGCACAAGTAGAACGAGTATTTTCTCTGATGGGAAACTTGTAGACTGATGAACGGAACAAACGTAGGGCGAAGTCTGTGGAAGATAAACTTCTTGTTAAAATTAATTCTGATATGAGCTGCTCAGAGTTCTATCAGTATGTTCTACATGAGAGGAAACTTCCAGTGGCTGCTAAATCCGATAACAAGTACGCTTATAAGTTCCAGCACCAGGCCAATTGATTTTCACCAATTTATAAGGTGAACGTTGTTAACTTTTATATATTTGAAGCTTCAAGTATCGTATTTGCAGTTTAGTTTTGATGTGAGATGAACGTTAGTAAGAATTGCACATTTAATGTACTACGTGCTACCTGTTCTTGGAAGTGTCCCGATTTTTGAGTTGCCAAACGTGGCGGCCTGATGCTTTCGGTATCATGAACTTTTTTCAGGAGCAAAAAAATCTCCTGTAATTCAAATTAACCACCGCTTCAGCGTTAAATGTGTATATACATCTTTCGTTGTCTTTATGAAATGTTTCCAGATTTCTGTAATAGTTTTGTATACTTCCATCACGGTGGTGGTATGGCACTTACAGAGTTCAGGCCTTCAAAATAATTTCTTGTAGCCAAATAATGCAATGCAGTTGAGGGGTGCTGAGTTTTAGGAGTAGCGTCTCGCAAATGGGTTTCCTTTTCATTAATTATAAGTGTAAACATTCGCAGCAGTTCCCTAGTAATTTATCAGGTCTCAATTTTTTCTCTTCTTACACCATTCCTTGTTTTACATGATGTATAGTATATACTCATACTATTAGTGCTGTTATTTCAGCGTAAATTTTTTTTAACGTGTTCCACATCCACGAGGATCTCCTCAGCACGGATCTATGGAACGAAAAACTAATCTAATCTAATCTTCATCCATCTATTCTGCAACTCTTTCTTCCCGCGAGCGCCCTAGAGTCGAATAACAGTTGACCTTCATATCCGCCATGTTTGAACCGCCGAGATCTGCCATTAAGATTGTTCTCTTGAGCCAACCGTCAATATATGGCACATTATTATTGTCCAATATTATTGACAGTCTAGGGAGCGGTTCGAAGGCGGATCAAAGCGGGGACTGGCGCCGTTGCGGTCTGCACCCCTTGTCTGTGTGGCGTAACGTTTTAATTACAGGCCTGTGGAGAGAAAGGAGGAGAGCTAGAATTACACAGCGACGTCTCCACTAATGAACGGCCAGGCGTGGCTGCAGTCTCATCTACCAACCAGGCGACCGTCACTGGAAACTAACGCGTAGATGTGACTGAAACTTGCACTTGCCCCTACTCGTTAAGTTCTTACATGGCTGCCGACGTACACATTACGATCCTGTTCTGCCGACAGATTCGGAAAACTTACATGCATGTCTGAAACAACAGACACCACTGGCGATCCTCAAGTGTACGAAATATTTGCGAAATTAATTCGCTGACTGCGAATTCTTTGACGTCAGGGAGCAAGTTATGATACTGATAAACAATTTCTAGTCTTGTTGTGGGACAGGCTTTGCCTCTGCGCAGTCTGATACATTCGTAGATGAAGTGAGGTAGGTGGTGGACATTCAGTAGCACTATGCAGACTTGTAATTGTATCTGTTAGATACAGAGAGATTTGTTGTAAAGGACAGCAAGGCGAAAAGAATATAAATGTTGAATAATGTTATTACTTTTTGAAGGGAAAAAGTATTAGGTAAGACTGCAGCACTGCGCAGCTAGTTTGTCGGAATAATTATTGTCAATTAGTTACCTTTGTTCACTTGCTCAGAGCTGAGAGAAAAAAAAATTGCTCTAAGCACTATGGGACTTAACATCTGAGGTCATCAGTCCCCTAGACTTAGAACTATGTAAACCTAACTAACCTAAGGACATCACACACATCCATGCCCGAGGCAGGATTCGAACCTGCGACCGTAGCGGTCTCGCGGTTCCAGACTGCAGCGCCAGAACCGCGCGGCCACTTCGGCCGGCCGACCGTATCAGCCGCGTGGTTCCGGACTGAAGCGTCTATAACCGCTCGGCCACAGCGGCCGGCCAGCTGAGAGAAAGACCACCCCACTTCCCTAAGTTATGCATTAAAATATCAACTAATTAAGATGTTTGGTTTTTATGGAAATGATTTATTAACATTGTACCCTTTTTAAATCATTGCTCAATTTATTTTTGTTTTCAGTATTGTTCAGGCCAAAGTCAGGTGTGAAGATCAAGCGAAGTTTTACTCTCTCTTGTTGAATACATGCTTCATTCTAAAATCGTTGTCTTGGAACATCATTTCATCATTTCTCCCCGTCCCAATGTTTAAAGAAGGTTTATCATTAAGCATTACCACACTGTACCATGTGGTATGCAATAGTTTGAATATTGTCTGGAAGTTTTGTTTAGAATAAAAGTCCGTCTTAGCTGCTGCCTGCTGTTGTGCTTTCGAGAGATATGCAACAATATTATCAAGACGAGAGGGTACTTGATATTTTGATTAGCGCCAGATAATTGTTTTACCTCAGTTGCGCATTTAACATAAAGACAAGCTGTATGCAGACCAGTTACAATTCAGTTCAAATTAGGTTCTGTTTACTCAGAGGTTAGCATACGAGTTTACGTTGGATATCAGATTGCGGGTACATAGTTTTGGTAATATGTAGACTTTTTATAGGGGCTAAATTCCGTACAGAAACACGTAGTGGTGACCTTACAGCAGTTAACAGTAAAGTTATACGAGAGGTGTTTGAAAAGTCCGTGCAAAGTCCGAGAGATGGCACCACAGGCGGGTATCGAGGTCATGTGTAGTTAGTAGCACCTTTGGAAAGAACGCACATCAAATTTCAGCCACATTGGTCTATTTCTTTGTATTTGACATTCGTGTGAATCAAGGAAGTCGAGTGGTTGTCAAAAAATGGACGAAAAATAATTTCGTATAGTGATTAAACATTACTTTATGAAAGGCAAAACGCCTCAGGAGATCAAAGAGAAGCTTGATAAACATCACGGTGACTCTGCACCTTCGATTAGAACGGTTTATAAGTGGTTTCAAAATTTTCGGAGTGGCCATATGGGCACAAGTGATGCTGAACGTTCTGGACGCCCTGTGCAGGTTACGACTCCAGAAATCATTGATAAAATCCATGATATGGTGATGGATGAAAGAAGAGTTAAGGTGCGTGAGATTGCTAGTGCTGTGGGCATCTCTAACGAACAGGTACATAATATTTTGCATAAACATTTGGACATGAGAAAGCTATCCGCAAGATGGGTTCCGCGATTGCTCACGGTTGACCAAAAACGGAATCGTGTGAAGTGTTGCAAGGATGGTTTGCAGCTGTTTAGGAAGAATCCGCGTCGTTTCGTCACTGTGGATGAAACATGGATGCATTACTATACTCCTGAGACCAAACAATAATCTACACAATGGGTTACCAAAGGATAATCTGAACCAAAAAATGCGAAGACTCTTCCTTCGGCCGTAAAGGTTACGGCGACTGTCTTTTGAGGTTTCGCAAGGGATAATCCTCATCAACTATCTGGAAAAGTGTAAAACTATTACAGGTGAATATTACTCATCGTCAATGGACCGTATGAAAACCGAGCTGCAAGAAAAACGCTGGCGATTGGACCGCAAAAAAGTCCTTTTCCATCACGACAATGCACCAGCACACACCTCAGCAGCTGTGGTCGCAAAATTAATGGAAACAGGATTCCAACTCGTTTCACATCCCCCCCTATTCTCCAGTCTTGGCTCCCTTGGACTACTGTTTGTTCCCCAATTTGAAGAAATGGCTGGTGGGACAAAGATTTTATTCAAATGAGGAGGTGACTGCAGCAACTAATAGCTATTTTGCAGACTTGGACAATTCCTATTATTCGGAAGCTGTCAACAAATTAATACAGCATTGGACGAAGTGTAAAAGTCTAAAAGGAGACTATGTCGAAAAATAAAAACGGTTTACCTCAAAAATGTAATTAGTTTTTATTTTTGCACGGACTTTTCATACGCCCCTTGTAATGTACATAATATACACTATTGGTTTGTTAATATTCATGTTACGAGCCATGATGGAAGAGAACAGCATTGACACGCCAGAGCTAAATGGGTGGAAGCGATGACAGAGCCGTCCTATTCTTTGCAGCAGTATTCCAGTTTAGCGGAGGCGGATCATGTCCTCACCAGCGTTGCAGAAGAAATATCTGACACATTTCTTTCGAGTCACGAAATGAAATTCCTGGTTTCTACAGGAATCATGTCAGACTGGACACCGTTATTTGTTACCTATGACAAAAACATGAGGCGCAGTTTGTTCATCGAGCTTGTTGGCCGCGATGCAGATATAAACGAATGGTGGTCGTTGAATTGGAACAAAATTCTCTCCCGGGCGATCTACAAGACTGCAGCAAGCGTCAATAAACTTCCCCGCAGCTGAAGCTGTTACTGTTCGTGACCATTGTTTTCCCACATGTGAATGTATTTACGATGGTCATTAGGAGACGTTTGTTTAGAGGTGCAGCGAAGCTGTTTCTTTGTTGGCGGTCATTCATTCTCTGTGGTCTGAAACACATGAAGGCTTGCCAAGTGCACTGCAGTTCGCACTGCGGAGTTACCCTTGCGGTGACCGAAGGAATTTTCGCCGGCAAACGATGTTGCAGCGAGTTGTAAAGTGTAGATGCGGCATTTACTATTTGTTAGCTCCGATTATTTTGTTCCCGTTTCAGAATAAACGTTTTTTCTATTACTTTTTGTCTATATCTTTTATCCACGTATAATTTCAGCAAAACCTTGTCATATTGATAACTAGCCTTTTCCCTTTTGCTTCGCCCATATATGGGTTTCATACAATACTGCACACAATTCTTCCCATCTCTCTGCTTCCACCTCTTCGTTTGTTGTTCTATCTATCCCTCCTCACCGTTCTCTCTTCCTCTTCTTCTCCTCTCCCTTCCTCTGTCTTCTCCTGCCTCATTTTCTGTCCTTCTCCTCCTCCTCCACCTGTTACTGCCCCTATTCTTCTTCTCTCTGTCCATCCTTTCCTGTGTCCCTTTATCAGTTCTTCCATCTAGGCTGATGCTACACCAACACAACACGCCTGTCAGGCTTGGTAGCACACATACGAGAGGCTGGAAAACCGTTTCTTGCCTCTGACATGTAGGCTGCCCATAAAACCATAAAAGCGGGTCGATCATGCAACCGATACTATTCCCACACCATATGCCTGTCATGCAAGGCAGCCTACATGCTGGTGGGTAGCAAAATATGGTTTTGCTCGTATTGGAGCTCCTGTTGGAGCTAGGAAGTTACAAACCCCACAGCGCTGACACTCGGATGGTGCGTTGTTAGTGTACCAAATTTAGCTGAAGTAGGTCCTGGGGTTTGGGAGGAGATCCCGAACATACACAAATACATAAACTGTGCTTTATATATAGAGACATAACTGCAAGAAATTGAGTTTATTCTGGCATATAAAATTTTCAAATAACTTATGGGAATACAGCAGGGTGGAGCACTCGACAGCCGCTGATATCCCTACAAGTGAACACCCTGTCAATTTCAAGGCACAAACGTAACGAGAGAGTGCTGTGGGAGGAAATTTAAATTCTCAGTAGGCGAGAATACGGCGGCCAAGAACCATAACACATCGCATGCAGAAAGATAACACACAGCATGAACAACTAGGGCCAGTACACAACCAAACGTGACAACATCAGGAGTTACAGATCTGAACAAGTAACTTTAATAAGTCCCTCGTTTTTCTGACCAGGTGTCCGCGTGAACTGAGTGAATTGAGAAGTGGCACCTAAGTCTGTGGCGCTTTTGCCTTGTGCAGGTAGTATGACCAACATGATCGAACAGATTCTGCGGAAACACGCAGAAAATTGCGATTCTCGACCACCATCTAAGATTAGTGTCCTTTTAGTGCAGTGGTTCCCAACCCTTGCTAGACCATTATACCGCCGCGCGGGGTAGCCGCGCAGTCTAAGGCGCCTTGCACGGTCCCCGCGGCTCCCCCCGTCGAAGGTTTGAGTCCTCCCTCGGGCATGGGTGTGTCTGTTGTCCTTAGCATAAGTTAGTTTAAGTTAGATTAAGTAGTTTGTAAGCTTAGGGACCGATGATCTCAGTAGTTTGGTCCCATAGGCTCTTACCACAAATTCCCCAGAAACCATTATACCTGGGCGAGATGAGATGATATCCAATAGACCAAACAAAGCTAGCTAACCATAAGACTTTAAAGACGTAAACACTCCTATTTTTAAAGTGACAAATTATTTATAACAGTTAATGTTCAAAAACTGCAGGTCAGATGTTTTCTGCGTATTTCATTAAACCAAAAAATAATTATTTTATGATTGGTTTGGTGTCCACAACTGCCCATCAGCAATTGCGTGCCAAGTTCTTTCAGTTCTTCACCTTTGCTTTCATTTCCCTGAAAGTTTTGGCGAGAGGAATCGGTATCCTTAAGAGTACCTCCAATAATAATAGCTACTGACGACAGAGCGCTAAAATAATGCTGATCACTTCTTAAAAGACATCATAGTCGCCGTTGACTGTGTGAAATATTTATTATTACAATTGCAATTTCGGCCTTAGGGCCATTTTCAAGTAATACTGCAAAAGTTACATTCTGCCAGAATATAAAACGATCTGATATGAGTACATGTCGTCGTCAAAATAACTTATAGTCTGACAGAAGGTGACTTTTGCAGTATTACTTGCAAATGGCCTTAAGTCCGAAATTGCAATCGTAATAATAAATATTTCATATAGTCAACGGCGACTATGATGTCTTTTAAGAGATACTATATCACTGTGAATCCCAACCATGAGAAGTTAATCAAATGCTAGTTATGTTGAATGAGAATCTGTTCATTGCGTGTTGCCTTTACAAGGCCAGAAAATTGTACTTTGGTTCAAATTTCATTACCTGAAAATATTTCCTCATCCATTGAAACTGGCCTTAGAACCCAGATCAGTTTGCAAAATTTGAAGAAATAGTTGCTACTAGAATTTATTCCTCATGTCGAATGACTACTACCACTGGGTGGGCAGTAAAAGCAATAAACAGAAGAGTAAAACTGTCCTTTAATGTTGCCAATAAGCTGAAGGAACTTACAAACTGAAGCTTTTAATGTATGAAACTGAACGCTAACTAACAGTACGTACCCCAGTTTCTATTCGTGATAGTGAGACATGATCTTTTAGGTCGAAGGCTATCCAGAATTTTTCAGAGCGGCTCTTCGGCTAGGGGAGAGATGCATGTTGCAAATTATGGGAAGCGTAGCTATTAGAGTGATGAAAAAAGTAGAGGTGGGCTGGGCAGTACTCAGGAAGATCGATGGTAGATGGCCAAATCAAGTTTTTTCTGGGTTCCAAGAAAGAAGAAATGGCTGAGAAGAGAAGCTTACGGAAGGCAGGTAAGTGAAATTTGAAAAGAAGCACGAGCTATACTGATTCATATTGCTGAATATCGCAATGCATGGAAATACCTGGAAACGGGTTCTTGCAGCATTGAATATGAAACGGTTGATGATAATGGTGATGTGTTATATGTTAGAGTGTACAGAAATTTTGATAATAGAGATTATTTTCAACGAATTAATTTCGAATAGTCACTAATTCTTCATTCTGCCTGTTGTATATTCATCCTTAAGAGATTTCCATTTTACACCCTTGTGGGTAATTAACCACAGATTGGGAAACTCTGTTTTAGTGTCGACAGTGTGTGCTGTTAGTCTGCATAAGGCGGGTGTCTACCGTATCTCTAGCAGCTGTGTCCTGCCCTGCACTAGTCAGAACATCAGAACCGTAGAGGACCGTTTTAAAGAGCATGGGTGACTCCCATACAACAGCTGAGTAATTCGGATATTTCAGAAAATGGCTTTGGCACTAGTCCTTCCTGTGGAATATAACAACATGAAGATTCTGGTATACTCTTAAAGTAACTGGGAAAGGTTATTAAGGAAGCAGTTGAGATTAAGTTAGAAAGTGACCTTATAAACAGAGACAGCGGTTTCTGCTGAAATTTCGTTTGGAATCCTGTTCTCTCATCCTGATCAAACGACAGAGACACATAGTTAAATGTTACTTGCTGGTTGATAGATAGTTAATATTCACTATCGATAGCTTTTGACGTTGGTTGTGCGGTATGTGGTTGTCTTTCCGCATATGCCGTATTATGATTCTTGGGCATCATAGCCCCTCCTGACGAAGAGTCCAACTTCCTTGCACAGCGTTCTCTCGTTTTGTCCCTTGAATATGACGGCGTGTTCACCTGTCAAAATACTGGCAGTTGCCGATGATGTCACAATGGACTGTGGCATAAAACAGACTATGCGGTTCGAAAAAGAAGAGTCTTAATTGTGGTGAATTCCGTAAACGAGGAAATTTTATTGTGTTTAAAGTCACAAGACTGGATACTGAGACTCACGTGTGGAAATCTGGGAGTCCATAAGAAATTATAACTATGGCTATATGGCCTGAATTGTTGCCCCTTTCTACATCAAGTCTGACACACATGTAAGTAAATGCAATGTGAATAATCTGATTAAAGTCTCAGAGTGGCAAGGACTTTCGCAAAGCGCATCGGAATAAAAAGGGGTGCAACCAGTCTCAACCAAGAGAAAATTGAAATTCAAATTTTCACTGTAGCTGTCGTGCATCTACTGACTGTATATATAAGTAAATTGTATGTTATAGACACGATCTGTGCTGTGCAAATTTTCCATCTACGTCCTACGTGAAGGTGGAAAACCGTGAGGTTGTGTGGTAGGAGAAATTATCTCGATGATTCTATCTCCACCGGCACGTGTCTCGAAGTTTCACAGCGACACAGACTTAAGTTTATGCCTGAAGTTCTTACTTAATATATTTGTAAGCATTGCTTAAGGCAGGCTACTTCATCCTAAATACCCTCAGAATGAACGTTTCGAGAACAATATTCTGGACTGAACACATGTGGGAGTATGGAACACACAAAAAGATTCATTAAGGAGGAGGATGAATTCGCAATATCTTTAGTCACACGTAACATAATGATTAATATTCATGTGCAGGATAACACACTTAATGTGTAAATGCAATTCGGTGGACAATGCACATTTACATTCCCACCGAATACAATTCACAAAAGAAAATCACAGCCGATTATTATTAATTCCTGGAACAGTGTCTTACGAGCGGAAGTGTCTTGAGATAGATCAGCTGAAATCTTGGATCGCTAAATTAGAAATGGATATTGATCTCCACATGTTCTAAAGAACATTAAAGCGCCAATAAAGATGCAACATTCCCGACGCTAAATACGGCTGCACTAATTCTCCATGATTTAGGTTAAAATCAACAGGCGAGCTCGCAATAATATTTGTTTATTTACCGGTTTCGGCTTATGTTAAAGTCGTTCTCAGAATTTATGGACCGCTATGGCTGGGGCCAAAAATTCCGAGGATGGCTTGAACATAAGCAGAAACCGATAAGTACACAAATATTATTGCCATCACGCCTGTTGATTTTAACCTAAATATAGCACCAGATCGCTGCACTCAGTAGACAATGTTGTCTAAATTTATGAATTCTCCATGATCTGAAAAGTCACGTAATTTATCATTACGTATACGCAGAGCAAATGTGCAAGCAACCAACAATATCACCCTAATCCAGAACGAAGTCACCTCAGTGTGTCCATTTCACATCACAAGTAGTGGAAAGGCATCAGGACCAGATGAGGTACCTGTAAGATTCTACAAAGATTATGTGAAAGAACATGCTCCACTTCTGGCCGCAGTTTATCGTAATTCACTGGAGCAACGAAGGGTACCTAGTGACTGGAAAAAAGCGCAGGTCATTCCCGATTGCAAGAAGGGTTGCAGAACAGATGCTCATAACTATAGGCCTGTGTGACTGACGTCTTTTGTTGGATTATGGAACATGTTTTATGTTCAAGAATTATGAGGTGTTAAAGAACGAAAATCTTCTCTGTAAACAGCACCATGGATTCGCAAACAGAAACCTTGTGAAACTGTGTCCGCTCTGTTCCCCCATGGCAGGCATAGCGTCGTAGACGACGGCGCTGAGGATTATGCCGTGTTCCTAGACTTCTGGAAGGCAATTGACACCTTCCCACACTGGCGTTTCGTGAGAAAAATTTGAGCTTATCGAGTATCGGACCAGATTTGCGGCTGTATTGAAAACTTCCTTGCAGATAGGACTCAACACGTCGCCATCAACGGAACAAAATCGACAGATGTAAAGGTAACTTCCGGAGTATCCCCAGCAATTTTGATAGGACCAATACTATTTACAGTGGATGTAAATGATCTAGTAGAAAGCGCCGGAAGCTTTTTAAGGCTCCAGAATGAGATTTTCCCTCTGCAGCGGACTGTGCGTTGATATGAAACTTCCAGGAAGATCAAAACTGCGTGCCGGACCGTGACTCGAACCCGGCACACAGTTTTAATCTGCCAGAAAGTTTCATATCAGCGTACACTCCGCTGCAGAGTGAAAATCTTATTCTGGAAACATCCCCCAGGCTGTGGCTAAGCAATGTCTCAGCAATATCCTTTCTTTCAGGAGTGCTAGTTCTGCAAGTTTCGCAGGAGAGATTCTGTAAAATCTGGAAGGTAGGGGACGAGGTACTAGCAGAAGTGGGGCTGTGAGGACGGGGCGTGAGTCGTGCTTGGGTAGCTCAGATGGTAGAGCACTTGCCCGCGAAAGGCAAAGATCCCGAGTTCGAGTCTCGGTCCGCACACAGTTTTAATCTTTTTAAGGCTGTTCACAGACGACGAGGTAATCTATAAGACAGTAGCAATGCCAGAAGACAGTATCAATTTGGAGAAAGACCTGTAGGGAATTGATGCGTGGTGCAGGCTCTGACAGTCGACCCTGAAGGCAAATAAAAGTAACACATTGCGCATACATAGGGGAAGAAATCCACTATTGTACAAATATGCTGTTGATGAAAAATTGCTGGAAATAGTATCAGTCGAAAGTATCTAGGAGTAACTATCCATTGTTGTTGTTGTTGTGGTCTTCAGTCCTGAGACTGGTTTGATGCAGCTCTCCATGCTACTCTATCCTGTGCAAGCTTTTTCATCTCCCAGTACCTATTGCAACCTACATCCTTCTGAATCTGCTTAGTGTATTCATCTCTTGGTCTCCCTCTACGATTTTTACCCTCCACGCTGCCCTCCAATACTAAATTGGTGATCCCTTGATGCCTCAGAACATGTCCTACCAACCGATCCCTTCTTCTGGTCAAGTTGTGCCACAAACTTCTCTTCTCCCCAATCCTATTCAATACTTCCTCATTAGTTATGTGATCTACCCATCTAATCTTCAGCATTCTTCTGTAGCACCACATTTCGAGAGCTTCTATTCTCTTCTTGTCCAAACTATTTATCGTCCATGTTTCACTTCCATACATGGCTACACTCCATACGAATACTTTCAGAAATGACTTCCTGACACTTAAATCAATACTGGATGTTAACAAATTTATCTTCTTTAGAAACGCTTTCCTTGCCATTGCCAGCCTACATTTTATATCCTCTCTACTTAGACCATCATCAGTTATTTTGCTCCCCAAATAGCAAAACTCCTTTACTACTTTAAGTGCCTCATTTCCTAATCTAATTCCCTCAGCATCACCCGACTTAATTAGACTACATTCCATTATCCTTGTTTTGCTTTTGTTGATGTTCATCTTATATCCTCCTTTCAAGACACAGTCCATTCCATTCAATTGCTCTTCCAAGTCCTTTGCTGTCTCTGACAGAATTACAATGTCATCGGCGAACCTCAAAGTTTTTATTTCCTCTCCATGAATTTTAATACCTACTCCTAATTTTTCTTTTGTTTCCTTTACTGCTTGCTCAATATACAGATTGCACAACATCGGGGAGAGGCTACAACCCTGTCTTAATCCCTTCCCAACCACTGCTTCCCTTTCATGTCCCTCGACTCTTATAACTGCCATCTGGTTTCTGTAGAAATTGTAAATAGCCTTTCGCTCCCTGTATTTTACCCCTGCCACCTTTAGAATTTGAAAGAGAGTATTCCAGTCAACATTGTCAAAAGCTTTCTCTAAGTCTACAAATGCTAGAAACGTAGGTTTGCCTTTCCTTAATCTTTCTTCTAAGATAAGTCGTAAGGTCAGTATTGCCTCACGTGTTCCAGTGTTTCTACGGAATCCAAACTGATCTTCCCCGAGGTTGGCTTCTACTAGTTTTTCCATTCGTCTGTAAAGAATTCGTGTTAGTATTTTGCAGCTGTGACTTATTAAGCTGATAGTTCGGTAATTTTCACATCTGTCAACACCTGCTTTCTTTGGGATTGGAATTATTATATTCTTCTTGAAGTCTGAGGGTATTTCGCCTGTTTCATACATCTTGCTCACCAGATGGTAGAGTTTTGTCAGGACTGGCTCTCCCATGGCCGTCAGTAGTTCCAATGGAATATTGTCTACTCCGGGGGCCTTGTTTCGACTCAGGTCTTTCAGTGCTCTGTCAAACTCTTCACGCAGTATCATATCTCCCATTTCATCTTCATCTACATCCTCTTCCATTTCCATAATATTGTCCTCAAGTACATCACCCTTGTATAGACCCTCTATATACTCCTTCCACCTTTCTGCTTTCCCTTCTTTGCTTAGAACTGGGTTTCCATCTGAGCTCTTGATATTCATACAAGTCGTTTTCTTATCTCCAAAGGTCTCTTTAATTTTCCTGTAGGCGGTATCTATCTTACCCCTAGCGACCTTCAAAGGATTGCTCACGTAACACAAATAGAATAGAAATAAGATGTAGGACGGGGATTCATACGAAGAATCATAGGGAAATGCAACTCATCCACGAAAGAAGTGGCTTACAAAGCTCTTGTTCGACCGAATAATGAGCATTATTCATCAATCTGGGACCCTTAAGAAGTAGGACTGATCGAAGACATAGAGAAGATCCAACGAAAAGCTGCGCGTTTCGTCATGGCGTCATCTGGTGGGCGCGAGAGCGTTAGCGATATTTTCAACAAACTCCACTGGCGGACGCCACAAGACAGGCGTTGTCCATCAAGGAGAAGTTTACCACTGACATTTCAGGAGAGTACGTTCCGGGAAGAGTCAAACAACGTATCACCTTATACCACATACATTCGAAGCATATCAGAGGAGTAACTACACTACTGGCCATTAAAATTGCTACATCAAGAAGAAATGCAGATGATAAACGGGTATTCATTGGAGAAATATATTATAGTAGAACTGACATGTGATTACATTTTCACGCAATTTGGGTGCATAGATCCTGAGAAATTACTACCCAGACCAACCACCTCTGGCCGTGACAACGGCCTTGATACGCTTGGGCATTGAGCCAAACAGAGCCTGGATTGCCTGTACAGGTACAGCTGCCCATGCAGCTTCAACACAATACCACAGTTCATCAAGAGTAGTGACTGGCCTATTGTGACGAGCCAGTTGCTCGGCCACCATTGACCAGACGTTTTCGATTGATGAGAGATCTGGAGAATGTGCTGGCCAGGGCAGCAGTCGAACATTTTCTGTATCCAGAAAGGCCCGTACAGGACCTGCAACATGCGGTCGTGCGTTATCCTGCTGAAATGTAGGGTTTCGCAGGGCTCAAATGAAGGGTAAAGCCACGGGTCGTAACACATCTGAAATGTAACGTCCACTGGTCAAAGTGCCGTCAATGCGAACAACAGGTGACCGAGACGTGTAACTAATGGCACCCCATACCATCACGCCGGGTGATACGCCAGTATGGCGATGACGAATACACGCTTCCAATGTGCGTTCGCCGCGATGTCGCCAAACACGGATGCGACCATCATGATGCTGTAAACAGGACCTCGATTCATACGAAAAAATGACGTTTTGCCATTCGTGCAGCCAGCTTCGTCGTTGAGTACACCATCGCAGGCGCTCCTGTCTGTGATGCAGCGTCAAAGGTAACCGCAGCCATGGTCTCCAAGCTGATAGTCCATGCTGCTGCAAACGTCGCCGAACTGTTCGTGTAGATGGTTGTTGTCTTGCAAACGTCCCCATTTGTTGACTCAGGGATCGAGACGTGGGTGCACGATCCGTTACAGCCATGCGGATAAGATGCCTGTCATCTCGACTGATAGTGATCGAGGCCGTTGGGATCCAGTACGGCGTTCCGTATTACCCTCCTGAACCCAACGATTCCATATTATGCTAACAGTCATTGGATCTCGACCAACGCGAGCAGCAATGTCGCGATACGATAAACCGCAATCGCGGTGGGCTACAATCCGACCTTTATGAAAGTCAGAAACGTGATGGTACGCATTTCGCCTCCTTACACGAGGCATCACAACAACGTTTCACCTGGCAACGCCGGTCAACTGCTGTTTGTGTATGAGAAATCGGTTGGAAACTTTCATTATGTCAGCACGTTGTAGGTGTCGCCACAGGCGCCAACCTTGTGCGAATGCTCTGAAAAGCTAATCATTTGCATATCACAGCATCTTCTTTCTGTCGGTTAAATTTCGCGTCTGTAGCACGTCATCTTCGTGGTGTAGCAATTTTAATGGCCAGTAGTGTACAAACTGACGGCGACCAACGCGCCTATCTCATTTGTGTATTTCATGTCGCCCACAAAACAGCTTTCCTTTCTGTCCTTCAGAATTGTCCGTAGAATCTGGGACCCATGCTGGGATCGGTTGATTTGCACCTTTCGTAAAAAGTTCGTACGGACATAACTAGGGTACCAAAGGAATGCCCAAGAAACTGTCGTGAAGGACGTTATAATAAATACATTTCGCGTTAGGGAAAGCGTTACTAAAATATTCCAAGCTGCTACTGTTCATAATGAGGTGCAATGAAGCAGAATACAAGAGTATTTCAGAAACTAATGCTTCCAATTGTTTTTGTTGACTCAATTGTCCGAGTCAAATTGTGTTGGTGTAGTACTAATCATTTAATCTTGTCGCTAATGTCCTATTAGTTTCGTTCTCCTGCGACGGACAGCAGCATGGGAGGATTCCGAAATCAGTATCTGCCCTCGCGGTGTCACTGAATTGCTCATTGACAAACAAATACCGTAAGTCGAAATCAGTCTACGCTTGATTATATTGTTGTATACTTTCACCCACATTAATTTTCGTTGTTAATTGTGACAAATCCTGCATACCGATCCACGGAACTTGTGCTAATCTGTATTACAAAGAATATAATCATAAACACGTGTAAACCTTTCTGGAGCAGTGATTCCCCAACTTTTTTAGTCCATTACCCCTGGCTGCAGTCAAACATTAGTAGAACCCCCGTTCCTGCTCCCCCGCCACCAGCAATATTAGCAGCTAACGAAATTTTTTAATGAAACGGAATTTTCTTTGAACACTTCCACTTTTAAAATGACTAATCATAAATCATATTTAGCGTTTGTAGATGTTTTATTGAACCACAAACTAATAAATAGATTAGACAATCTGTACTGCTTATTTTTGTCAACCAATATTTTATAGATATGTAGCTCTGAGCATCACGATTGCTACTGACAACTCCTTCTCAGAATAGAAAGCGAACTATCCCACTGAGGGAAGACACTTGTGAGAAAATATTCTTTCTCTGCACCACTCCTCTGCTGACACTTACTTCACCCACCTCCGGAACAAGTACTTAAAAATCAAACAAATTAAAATGTGTACACTTTACTTATTGTTTGTAAATCACCTTATTGGTTGGTTACTTGGTTTGAAAGAGGGGACCAAACGGTGACGTCATCGATCCCTTCGGATTAGGGAAGGATGGGGAAGGAAATCGGCCGTGCTCTTTCAAAGGAGCCATACCGCCATTTGCCTGAAGCGACTTAGGGAAATCACGGAAAACCCAAACCAGGATGCCTGGACGCGGGTTTGAACCGTCGTCCTCTCGAATGCGAGTCCAGTGTGCTAACCAGTGCGCCACCTCTCTCGGCCACCTTGTTGGACCTCTGGGCTCCTCACTTCAGAACTGGCAGAAATTGGATGACTTCAAGTTGCAATTATGTTTTGTACGACCACTGCCACTAATAATAATACTAAACAAATCCTATAGCAGTGTAGTCGTATTTATGTGGTTAACGTTCTGTTGAGCTGCCCATTACTTCATTTACCAGAACCCCCCCCCCCCCCCCCCAGCCATCCCTCCTGCCTCCCGATTCTCTTGTAAAAACTGCTTCCGTTACACGCGTGTATATTATTTATATCCCTCAACTGTGTGTCGCACAGTGATACAATTTTGCAGACAGATTAGTGGTACATGTAGACACTGTCTGCAAAACGTGTTGCGAATAGTGTTCGCAGTAAAGAAGTAATAAATTAAACCGTTATGCCTGGAGAGGGAGTTTTGCTACATGAACGTGGAATATATCAACGAGAAAAAGTTCCGTAACAGGTTGAAGTTATGTGTAAATTTTGTTGTAAGTCGTTACGTGCCTCCATTTCAATACTGGCTGAATATACACACATCAAAAATTTTGCATCACCTCGGTTCCGAGAGTTCCGGAACCTGTACAGAAAACTGGAATAGAGATCAACATAAACATCACTACTTCCCTTTTTATTGATCATGAAAACGACGAATGGCATGTTGTACCACCATACAGCGAGACCTTCAGAGGTGGTGGTTCAGATTTCTGTACACACCGGTACATCTAATACCTAACAGCACGTCCTCTTGCATTGATGCATGCCTGTATTCGTCGTGGCATACGATCCACAAGTTCATCAAGGCACTGTTGGTCCAGATTTTCCCACTCCTCGACGGCGATTCGGCGTAGATCCCTCAGAGGGGTTGGTGGGTCACATCGTCCATCAACAGCCCTTTTCAATCTATCCCAGGCATTATCGATAGGGTCCATGTCTAGAGAACATGCTGGACACACTATTCGAGCGATGTCGTTATCCTGAAGGAAGTCATTCACAGGATGTGGACGATGGGGGCGCGATTTGTCGTCCATGAAGACGAATGCCTCGCCAATATGCTGCCGATATGGCTCCACTATCGGTCGGAGGGTGGCATTCACGTATCGTACAGACATTACGGCGCCTTCCATGACCACCAGCGGCGAACGTCGGCTCTACATAATGCAACCTTCATCTTTCTGCACTCGGTGGATAGTGTGTCTAAGGTGTTGAGATTGACCGGGTTGCCTCCAAACACGTTTCCGACGATTGTTTGGTTGAAGGCATATACGACACTTACGTGATGCCAATCCTGAGCGGTCCATTCGGCATGTTGTTGGGCCCATCTGTACCATGCTACATGGTGCCGTGGTTGCAAAGACGGACCTCGCCTTAGACGTCGGGTTGTGAAGCTGCGGATCATGCAGCCTATTGCGCACAGTTTGAGCCATAACACGACGTCCTGTGGCTGCACGAAAAGCATTATTCAACATGGTGGCGTTGCTTTCGGAGTTCCTCAGAGCCATAATCCGTAGGTAGCTGTCATGCACTGCAGTAGTAGCTCTTGGGCGGCCTGAGCAAGGCATGTCATCGACAGTTCCTTTTTCTCTGTATCTCCTCCATGTCCGAACAACATCGTTTTGGTTCACTCCGAGACGCCTGGACACTTCCCTTGCTGAGAGTCCTTCCAGGCACAAAGTAACAATGCGGACGCGATGGAACCGCGGTATTGGCCATCTAGGCATGGTTGAGCTACAGACAACACGAGCCGTGTACCTCCTTCCTGGAGGAATGACTGCAGCTGATCGCCTGTCGGACCCCCTCCGTCTAATAGGCGCTGCTGTGAGCATGGTTGTTTACATCTTTGAGTGGGTTTAGTGACACCTCTGAGCAGTCAAAGGGACTGTGTCTGTGATACAATATCCACAGTCAACGTCTATCTTCAGGAGTTCTGGGAACCGGCGTGATGCAAAACTTTTTTTGATGTGTGTAGAATGAATGACCTGCGCACCGTCAGTTACGCCGTCTCGACACATATACACAGTTTCTAACGTTAATAATTGTCTTAGTATGTTAAACCTTTAACTTAATATTATACCTGTTAATGAGTAGATTATGGCAGCATTTAAAATTTTTAATTTCTGTCAGTAATTATATGTAATACTGAAAATGAGATTTATGTTGCTCCCGTGAGTCGTTAGATAGGCAACCTGCCATTGGGATGTTGCCACGGATTAGTCAGTTGGAAATTTACATTGTTGGGAAATGTTTAACAAAGCATATTTTGGTCTATTACAGGAGGTACGTACAACTCGGAAATGTAATTTTCATGAGATATTTGTGCGTATGTGACGTGTATGTCTCAATTTTACTGCCGTTTATCCGTGGAGCTACGGAAGTATGAGGAGATGTTCATGCAATAAGTTTCCTTTAATTTACGTCTATGGTCACAAACTTTTTGTTAACAGATTACCGGTTTCGGTCTTTAATAACCATCATCAGATCTGTTTCATAAAAACAAAGTCCGCACTTAACATTTGACGATGCCACTATGACTGCAGTACATTAGGACTTTGTTTTTATGAAACAGATCTGATGATGGTTATTAAAGACCGAAACCGGTAATCTGCTAACAAAAAGTTTGTTACCATAGACGTAAATTAAAGGAAACTTATTACATATACGGGTCACTGTTGTGTCACAAGCTGTAACTTGCACCACGCTGTGTATCGTGTTGATACTACAGTAGTCTTTGATAGAATAGATGTAATTATTGGTAACTTAAACAATGATTAAACTAAGAGTCTTTTAAAAATAATTACGTAGCTGACAAAAGTACAGCTGAACCCTTATTTTACCCCTCTGGAAAGTACATTTCGTCCTGGAGGGATGGAATGATCCCCGGGCTGGGATCCACTGTTCTAGAACGTGTCAAGACGTCGATAACGTGCTATACTGTAAGCTTCCTTTCCACTGCGCCCCGATGCATCTCAGTATGTGTAAATGTGAGAATAACAACATTATCAGGCAGCGCGCGTGCGGGAACCGGTCGCATGCACTGGTGTTATTACGACGTCTGGTTGCGGCGCCGCGGCTGTTAGCTGCCTCTGCGAGCGTGAAGGCGCGCAGTCGACCGCGAGACGCTGATCGGTGGCCGATTAACGCGTGCTGAGGGATTACTTAGGCACGCCTGTTACTCGGCGGACGTGACCACTGCGCGCCCGTCTTGTGGTCGTGCGGGATCGCCGTTGTCGCTCCGGAGCACCTCCTCACTGCTTACTCAGATGCTCCTTTGGCGTAACGAGCGAGTTGGTACCTGTACAGCTGAAGCCGAAGTGTGACAACCGCAGATATCAAGGTATAAAGCGAGAATATTGTTGCAGGACTACTATCATTTCAGTTCAGTTTTACTAAGACTGACTCTCAAATTGCGGGATTCATTAGTTGTAGTACTAGAATCATTAGTATTTCCTTTGGCAAGCTAATGGCGAGACTCTAAGTTGATTACTTTTCTTCGATTAAGTACCAAAGTAGTGTATGCGGATTTTAGCTCAATTTTCATCTTCACAGTGTTTCATAGGATTGAGGTAGAGTGATCAGTGGGTAGGAGGATGTGCAGATGTCAGACTCAGTTTAACAATTAATTTATTTAACCTCAAGGTACTTCTGATAGTAGGATAGTAACACAGTTTCAGTAAAACAATGTATCCCTGTGTATATGGTAAAGATACTTAACCAGCGCTCGAAAAAATCATTACAAAGAAATGAAATAAAGACAATTAAAATCCAGCCATTGCCATAAGATACATAACTGGACAACAAGTTTAACAGTTTCCAATACATGGCCCTCGGCCGTAACCAGTAAAGATGATGGAGACAACTTCTACAGTTAGACATAAGATGCCATAACAGCTATTAGACTTAGCTATCAGCAGTTATCTAACACGTAATTATACATATATATATATATATATATATATATATATATATATATATATATATATATATATATATATACTCCGCAAGCTACGTTTGGTGCATGGCTGTGAGTACTTGTACCACTAGTTATTATTTCCTCTGCTGTTCTACTCGCAAATAAAGTGAACGGCAAACGACTGTGTACAACACTCCATGCGAGCACTAATTTTTCTCATCTCGTCTTAGTTGTCCATATGCGAAATGTACTTGGAAGCAATGGAATCGATCTGCAGTCGACTTCATATGCCGGTTCTCTGAATTTACTCAATAGTGCCCCGCTAAAAGGATGTCGTTTCCCCTCCAGGGATTCTCATCTGACAAGGGGAGGCCGCCAATTGTGAAATTCAGATTCGATTCATACTGCGCATAATAAAAGCTCATGGCCAGAGGTGTAATGTGGCAAAGCACCAAGATGCACTTCTCAGCCGTTGTCGAGAAAATCGACAGTTAAAATAAACCGTTGCGGTGAAATATTCTCTACGATGTATAATTTCCCATAGCGTCGTGGCGCAGCGCTAAGCACTCGGGTTCGTAATCCGAAGGTCGCCGGATCGAATCTCGCGCCATGCAACCTTTTTTTTTTAAGTTTTGTTTTTTGTAATTCATATATATATATCGTGGGGTCTCTATTTAATTCGAACGTTTGACTTACACTATACGTATTCGTTTCGGAATATCGTTTCTACGTCTTCCGTTAACTACACGTGTAAACATTATGAAGACAATTAATAACATTTGTGAAATACAACTTTGTTTGCGGAAAACATAATCATGTTCGAAGTCGCCAGTTTTTCCACGACAAACGACTTTCAACAACTTATTATATGCATAATTGTTGCAACTGATTGCCGGAAATTATATATATATATATATATATATATATATATATATATATATATATATATATATATATATTTGAATTACAAAAAACAAATACTAAGAGAAAAAGTTGCATGGCCAGAGATTCGATCCGGCGACCTTCGGATTACGAATCCGAGCACTTACCGCTGCGCCACGACGCAGTAGATAAACAGTAATCGTAGAGAGTATTTCACCGCAATGGTTTCTTTTAACTGTCGATTTTCTCGACAACGGCTGAGAAGTGCATCTTGGTGCTTTGCCACATTACACCTCTGGCCATGAGCTTTTATTATGCGCAGTATGAATCGAATCTGAATTTCACAATTGGCGGCCTCCCCTTGTGAGTCCACGAAGCATCTCTGTAATAATTTTAATAATCAACAGCGTCAGTTGCGCCGTTTACCTAGAATCTACCTAGATTTCAGTCGGGATAACTCAACCTTGTTCAGAATACTTGTCGGCCGCATCGGAAACTTCGGCAGGTAAGAACTTAAATATATTCAACATTTCGAGGCCCTATCAGCAACTGTATAAACATTAATTTTAATTTTAACAATCAATAGCCTCAGTTGTATTCTGAAGAAGGATGGGTTATCCCGACTAAAACCTAGGTAAATTCTAGTTAAACGGTGTAACTGAGGCTGTTGGTTATTAAAATTAAAATTAATATTTATACAGTTGCTTTGACAAGCCCAAAGACAAGCAGTAAAAACATTAGCCCTGTGCGAGAGGCCAGTGCATATCTAAAATGTAAGCCTAGGATTGCTGGCCATGAAGGGCAACAAAATGGGACGCAGGATATCGTCGACATACCGCATACCGGATGACAAACAAATGGGTCCTACCACGAAATGAAATGGCACCCCAGACCATCACTCATGATTGTCAGGCCGTATGGTGGGCGACACTCAGGTTGGTACCCCACCGCTCTCTGGGGCGTCTCCAGACACGTCTGCCTCGGTCATCGAGGCTCATTTCGAAGTAGGACTATTCACTGAAGACCTCTAGTCATTGGCCGGCCACTGTGGCCGAGCAGTTCTAGGCGCTTAAGTCCGGAAGCGCGCTGCTGCTACGGTCGCAGGTTTGAATCCTGCCTCGGGCATGGATTTGTGTGTGATGTCCTTAGGATAGTTAGGTTTTAGTAGTTCTAAGTCTAGGGAACTGATGACCAGCCGGCCGTAGTGGCCGTGCGGTTCTAGGCGCTACAGTCTGGAACCGAGCGACCGCTACGGTCGCAGGTTCGAATCTTGCCTCGGGCATGGATGTGTGTGATGTCCTTAGGTTAGTTAGGTTTAAGTAGTTCTAAGTTCTAGGCGACTGATGACCTCAGAAGTTAAGTCGCATAGTGCTCAGAGCCATTTGACTGATGACCTCAGATGTTAAGTACCATAATGCTCAGAGCCATTTGAACCAATCAACGCCAAGCAGAATAGATGATTGCATAAGAGCCAGAGGTGGACCAACACGTTATTAACTTGTTCAGTTTGTCAATTTGTGAAACTCTTTCTCTTGAATAAATCATCCAATTCTTTAGAAACTGTAACCATTGTTTTTTGGCTGTACATGTACATCCCATTCGGATAACTCCTTCGCGTTGCGTCGGTCTTTTTAGTGTATTATTAGGTGAGTAAAATCAGTAAAATCCCAAGGAAAGGCAACTAGTGTGTGAAGGTTTGGGAATGGGGTAGCGCAGGGACAGCTGCCAAACGGCATGTCACCTTCCTGGTAAAACGTTCTCGAACCGGCCCTGCCCTAATCTACATCTAGATCTACATACATATTCCGCAGTCCACCATACGGTGGGTGGCGGAGGGTACCTCGTACCACAACTAGCATCTTCTCTCCCTGTTCCACACCCAAACAGAACGAGGGAAAAATGACTGCCTATATGCCTCTGTACCAGCCCTAATCTCTCTTATCTTATCTTTGTGGTCTTTCCGCTAAATGTAAGTTGGCGGCAGTAAAATTGTACTGCAGTCAGCCTCAAATGCTGGTTCTCTAAATTTCCGCAGTAGCGATTCACGAAAAGAACGCCTCATTTTGTCCAGAGACTCCCACCCGAGTTCCTGAAGCATTTCCGTAACACTCGCGTGATGATCAAACTTACCAGTAACAAATCTAGCAGCCCGCCTCTGAATTGCTTCTGTGTCCTCCCTCAATTCGACCTGATAGGGATCCCAAACGCTCGAGCAGTACTCAAGAATAGGTCGTATTAGTGTTTTATAAGCGGTCTCCTTTACAGATGAACCACACCTTCCCAAAATTCTACCAATGAACCGAAGACGACTATCCGCCTTACCCACAACTGCCATTACATGCTTGTCCCACTTCATATCGCTCTGCAATGTTAAGTCCCCCCCCCCCCCCCCCCCATGGCTTGTCCCATTTCATATCGCTCTGCAATGTTAAGTCCCCCCCATGAACAATGGACCTTGCCGTTGGTGGGGAGGCTTGCGTGCCTCAGCGATACAGATAGCCGTACCGTAGGTGCAACCACAACGGAGGGGTATCTGTTGAGAGGCCAGACAAACGTGTGGTTCCTGAAGAGGGGCAGCAGCCTTTTCAGTAGTTGCAAGGGCAACAGTCTGGATGATTGACTGATCTGGCCTTGTAACAATAACCAAAACGGCCTTGCTGTGCTGGTACTGCGAACGGCTGAAAGCAAGGGGAAACTACAGCCGTAATTTTTCCCGAGGGCATGCAGCTTTACTGTATGATTACATGATGATGGCGTCCTCTTGGGTAAAATATTCCGGAGGTAAAATAGTCCCCCATTCGGATCTCCGGGCGGGGACTACTCAAGAGGATGTCGTTATCAGGAGAAAGAAAACGGGCGTTCTACGGATCGGAGCGTGGAATGTCAGATCCCTTAATCGGGCAGGTAGGTTAGAAAATTTAAAAAGAGAAATGGATAGGTTAAAGTTAGATATAGTGGGAATTAGTGAAGTTCGGTGGCAGGAGGAACAAGACTTCTGGTCAGGTGACTACAGGGTTAGAAACACAAAATCAAATAGGGGTAATGCAGGAGTAGGTTTAATAATGAATAGGAAAATAGGAATGCGGGTAAGCTACTACAAACAGCATAGTGAACGCATTATTGTGGCCAAGATAGATACGAAGCCCACACCTACTACAGTAGTACAAGTTTATATGCCAACTAGCTCTGCAGATGACGAAGAAATTGAAGAAATGTATGATGAAATAAAAGAAATTATTCAGATTGTGAAGGGAGACGAAAATTTAATAGTCATGGGTGACTGGAATTCGAGTGTAGGAAAAGGGAGAGAAGGAAACATAGTAGGTGAATATGGATTGGGGCTAAGAAATGAAAGAGGAATCCGCCTGGTAGAATTTTGCACAGAGCACAACATAATCATAACTAACACTTGGTTTAAGAATCGTGAAAGAATGTTGTATACATGGAAGAACCCTGGAGATACTAAAAGGTATCAGATAGATTATATAATGGTAAGACAGAGATTTACGAACCAGGTTTTAAATTGTAAGACATTTCCAGCGGCAGATGTGGACTCTGACCACAATCTATTGGTTATGACCTGTAGATTAAAACTGAAGAAACTGCAAAAAGGTGGGAATTTAAGGAGATGGGACCTGGATAAACTAAAAGAACCAGAGGTTGTACAGAGATTCAGGGAGAGCATAAGGGAGCAATTGACAGGAATGGGGGAAATAAATACAGTAGAAGAAGAATGGGTAGCTTTGAGGGATGAAATAGTGAAGGCAGCAGAGGATCAAGTAGGTAAAAAGACGAGGGCTAGTAGAAATCCTTGGGTAACAGAAGAAATATTGAATTTAATTGATGAAAGGAGAAAATATAAAAATGCAGTAAGTGAAGCAGGCAAAAAGGAATACAAACGTCTCAAAAATGAGATAGACAGGAAGTGCAAAATGGCTAAGCAGGGATGGCTAGAGGACAAATGTAAGGATGTAGAGGCCTATCTCACTAGGGGTAAGATAGATACCGCCTACAGGAAAATTAAAGAGACCTTTGGAGATAAGAGAACGACTTGTATGAATATCAAGAGCTCAGATGGAAACCCAGTTCTAAGCAAAGAAGGGAAAGCAGAAAGGTGGAAGGAGTATATAGAGGGTCTATACAAGGGCGATGTACTTGAGGACAATATTATGGAAATGGAAGAGGATGTAGATGAAGATGAAATGGGACATAAGATACTGCGTGAAGAGTTTGACAGAGCACTGAAAGACCTGAGTCGAAACAAGGCCCCCGGAGTAGACAATATTCCATTGGAACTACTGACGGCCGTGGGAGAGCCAGTCCTGACAAAACTCTGCCATCTGGTGAGCAAGATGTATGAAACAGGCGAAATACCCTCAGACTTCAAGAAGAATATAATAATTCCAATCCCAAAGAAAGCAGGTGTTGACAGATGTGAAAATTACCGAACTATCAGTTTAATAAGTCACAGCTGCAAAGTACTAACACGAATTCTTTACAGACGAATGGAAAAACTAGTAGAAGCCAACCTCGGGGAAGATCAGTTTGGATTCCGTAGAAACACTGGAAAACGTGAGGCAATACTGGCCCTACGATTTATCTTAGAAGAAAGATTAAGGAAAGGCAAACCTACGTTTCTAGCATTTGTAGACTTAGAGAAAGCTTTTGACAATGTTGACTGGAATACTCTCTTTCAAATTCTAAAGGTGGCAGGGGTAAAATACAGGGAGCGAAAGGCTATTTACAATTTGTACAGAAACCAGATGGCAGTTATAACAGTCGAGGGACATGAAAGGGAAGCAGTGGTTGGGAAGGGAGTAACACAGGGTTGAAGCCTCTCCCCGATGTTGTTCAATCTGTATATTGAGCAAGCAGTAAAGGAAACAAAAGAAAAATTCGGAGTGGGTATTAAAATTCAGGGAGAAGAAATAAAAACTTTGAGGTTCGCCGATGACATTGTAATTCTGTCAGAGACAGCAAAGGACTTGGAAGAGCAGTTGAATGGAATGGACAGTGTCTTCAAAGGAGGATATAAGATGAACATCAACAAAAGCAAAACAAGGATAATGGAATGTAGTCTAATTAAGTCGGGTGATGCTGAGGGAATTAGATTAGGAAATGAGGCACTTAAAGTAGTAAAGGAGTTTTGCTATTTGGGGAGCAAAATAACTAATGATGGTCGAAGTAGAGAGGATATAAAATGTAGGCTGGCAATGGCAAGGAAAGCGTTTCTGAAGAAGAGAAATTTGTTAACATCCAGTATTGATTTATGTGTCAGGAAGTCATTTCTGAAAGTATTCGTATGGGGTGTAGCCATGTATTTCGTGGACGATAAACAGTTTAGACAAGAAGAGAATAGAAGCTTTCGAAATGTGGTGCTACAGAAGAATGCTGAAGATTAGATGGGTAGATCACATAACTAATGAGGAAGTATTGAATAGGTTTGGGGAGAAGAGAAGTTTGTGGCACAACTTGACCAGAAGAAGGGATCGGTTGGTAGGACATGTTCTGAGGCATCAAGGGATCACCAATTTAGTATTGGAGGGCAGCGTGGAGGATAAAAATCGTAGAGGGAGACCAAGAGATGAATACACTAAGCAGATTCAGAAGGATGTAGGTTGCAGTAGGTACTGGGAGATGAAAAAGCTTGCACAGGATAGAGTAGCATGGAGAGCTGCATCAAACCAGTCTCAGGACTGAAGACCACAACAACAACAACATGTTAAGTCCAAATATTTAATCGACGTGACTGTGTCAAGCGCTACACTACTAATGGAGTATTCAAACATTACGGGATTTTTTTTTCCTATTCATCTGCATTAATTTACATTCATCTATATTTAGAGTTAGCTGCCATTCTTTACACCAATCACAAATCCTGTCCAAGTCATCTTGTATCCTCCTACAGTCACTCAACGACGACACCTTCCCGTACACCACAGCATCATCAGCAAACAGCCGCACATTGCTATCCACCCTATCCAAAAGATCATTTATGTAGATAGAAAACAACAGCGGACCTACCACACTTCCCTGGGGCACTCCAGATGATACCCTCACCTCTGATGAACACTCACCATCGAGGACAACGTACTGGGTTCTATTACTTAAGAAGTCTTCGAGCCACTCACATATTTGGGAACCAATCCCATATGCTCGCACCTTAGTTAGGAGTCTGCAGTGGGGCACCGAGTCAAACGCTTTGCGGAAGTCAAGGAATATGGCATCCGTCTGATACCCTTCATCCATGGTTCGCAAGATAACATGTGAAAAAAGGGCGAGTTGCGTTTCGCAGGAGCGATGCCTTCTAAAGCCATGCTGATGCATGGACAGCAACTTCTCTGTCTCAAGGAAATTCAGTATATTCTAACTGAGAATACGTCGAGAATCCTGCTCATGAGTACCTGTTGTTACAAAACAAGATGACCAACGTAGCCGCAGAGATAGTTTCTATTGCCTTCTTGTTTTATTGTAAGGCATTCGCCGGAGGTAATGCCTCGAGCGGCCGGAGTTGGCCATACGGGGAAATGTTGCGCAGTTTGCACATAGCACAGGATTCCTGCTGAGCCGCTGACGTCGCTGCCTGGGAACTTTCCTCTCCGCCGTCCGTGAGAGGGCCACGCGGGCGCCGTCCCCGGCCCTGGGGCGCCTCTGGAGGCCGCTGCGTTTCGTGTTGGTGGTCCACTTAATAACGCCGTTCTATGCAGGAGGCTGCGCACTACAGAGCCACCGGACATGGACACCGTTTGTGGTGCTTGGCGGGTAACGCAGCCATCTCTGGCACAGGAGCAGGCACGTGCGTCGTGGGTCGGTCTTCTTGTCCGGTATTCGCACCCGTCGCAAGCACTCTCACTCTAAGTCCTTGAGCACTGCGACTCGCTTTCCGTATCCGTTAACAAAAAAATTGTTCAAATGGCTCTGAGCACTATGGCACTTAGCTGCTGAGGTCATCAGTCCCCCAGAACTTAGAAATACTTAAACCTAACTAACCTAAGGACATCGCACACATCCATGCTCGAGGCAGGATTCGAACCTGCGACTGTAGCGGTCGCGCGGTTCCAGACTGTAGCGCCTAGAACAGCTCGGCCACCCCGGCCGGCGTATCCGTTTACACTCCCCCGTTCTTATACTGCACAACTTATTGGATTGCCACATCTCCTCAAACACCTGGATTACGTTCGGCAGCTCCGCGTCTCCCGCAAAATCGAAACCAACACTACACAGTATCCCCAATCCTTGAGAACCCTGACTTCCTACAGCACATCTTTCACCAAGTTTCCCTTTTCTCTCGCATCCGCGCACACTAAATCACCATACCCACTTCATGGTTAATTTTAACCGCCTTCCTCTACTAGACTGTGAAATCATTCCTGAGATCCGTCCTATCGGCGCCAACCTGCACCACATATTCTTTTCTCAAATGAGGTTCAAATGGTTGAAATGGCTCTGAGCACTATGGGACTAAGCCGCGCGGGATTAGCCGAGCGGTCTCAGGCACTGCAGTCATGGACTGTGCGGCTGGTCCCGGCGGAGGTTCGAGTCCTTCCTCGGGCATGGGTGTGTGTGTTTGTCCTTAGGATAATTTAGGTTAAGTAGTGTGTATGCTTAGGGAGTGATGACCTTAGCAGTTAAGTCCCATAAGATTAAAAAAAAAAAACTATGGAACTTACCTTCTGAGGTCATCAGTCCCCTAGAACTTAGAACTACTTAAACCTAACTAACCTAAGGACATCACACACATCCATGCCCGAGGCAGGATTCGAACCTGCGACCGTTACGATCTCGCGGTTGCAGACTGTAGCGCCTAGAACCGCTCGGTCACTCCGGCCGGCCCCAAATGAAGTCTCCAGCTCATGCTTTCCCTGCATACCTACATAACAGCAATTCCATCCATCTCCTACTGCCTACATACTATCTCTCGACTCTTGTCAATACTCATCACACGTTCGTTCTCACCTCGCGTCCACTCCAGTCTCATCTGTACCCAAATCCCTCACCTAGTAAATGTTCCAGGAGCCCAAGCACCATTATCCCTTAAGTTTCAAAATCACTCGCATCTCCATCTCATCAAAGTAAAATGCCCGTTTGTTTATTAAATACCTTTTCTTTTTATTCCTTTAAAATATTCTGAAAATGGCATCATGGCGTTTGCCTGCCAATCGCCCTCTGGGGAGAATGTGTATGAATAACAGCTACAAAAAATCTGGTACTGACTAACATCACCTCAATAACTTCAATTCTTGCTGTAAACAGCTCAAACTAACCCTGCAAAACCCAGGCTGTATAACCTGTTAAAGCTTGCGTCCTCCAGATCCTGACAGACTACACCACAGTACACATTCCTCCTAACTAAGACACAAACATTTCTTGCACTAGCAGCTGAACAAAAGCTGACTTGGCCGCACAACTAATAACTCTCCGAAAGGAGTCCCACGAGAGATTATAACTACTAAGCGGCCAAACAAAGCGATTGTCAGTCACAGCAAAACTTCAGATGATGCCTGCAAATCACCGTTTCTCTGAATAACTGCAATCCTATTCACGACCATAATAATGACTTGCACATGACTTGTAGTACGACACTCCTCTCCCTAGGTGATCGAATACTTGTTGCACTTACTGCACATAAAAATTTTTTACTTCCTTCCCCTATCTTGTCAGAAATTCTTCATAATCACTAATGGTTTAATGAAGATGACACATACCTCATGTACATTCATCGTCTTTAGAAATGCAACACCACAGAGTCAGTATGCAACAACAGATCAAATTGGCATGCTTGACTATGCACGTGATAAGCATTTCATCGCAACCGACATTGATATAAGAGCGTAGCCTATGTAGCCTGCTGTTTGTCATTCTGTAATAAAGCTACTCCCGTCGGTCAGCATATTACGATTCTCATATGAATATGGAATCGATGGGTTCAGCAGATAAAAATTCAAGCCGGATCTCAGTGACCCCATATGACTAGCGCCCGAGAGGATAAAGATATTGCTCCTCGGCCGAGAAGAATCGTATAGCCACATCGTATAGCCTTATCGTATAAGGATAAGGGCTTATTCGTTCAAGACAAATATCCATATGGTTGCGACGAGCGTGATGGGCCGTCAGTACGCCATTGTTGCATCTTTCCTTGAAGCGCCAGGGGAGAGGCGCGCCGACAGTGGTACAACCGGCGAGAACACAGGACAGGACATCTTTTCATATGAGTTCCGGTTCTGAATACAGAGTCACGATATACAGGGCGTTTCAAAATTACACCGACAGACTTCGTTACAGAGCGTCAAACTTACAGGCACCGGCGCCCGTGTATGCGTGTGCACACAGAGTGATCCCGTGATGATGTTACAAACTTTCAGGGATGATGGAGAAGAATAAATGTATCTGTCTGAGATAAGGGATCCTGGTCTGTGAAAGTGTGTAGTAAATTATATGTACGATAAATGAATTGTGTAGGGGGAGAAAGGGAAGGAAAGGGATTAATGATGTCAGCTGCATCGGGATATCACACAGAATCAGCGGCGGCGAGTGATCCCAAACCCGGGATCTCCTGCTTACTAGGCAGGTGCATTAACCACTGCACAACCCCGAACGCAGAGGTCAGTGCAACTGTGCGGATTATATCAGTATGTCTCAGGGCCGACCCACGTGTAGGACAAGTCCCAAAGAACAGGCACCACACATTCATATAATTGATTCACCTAGATGGGCAATGGCTCCACCTTCTTAATTGCGGATGCACAAGTAAGTCTGAGGTCCTGCGGGAATCTCAGAGTAATATTCGTGGAGGAAATGGACAGGGACGGCAGATAGGTGGCGCTCGGTGGGAGTATGGGTCAGCCGTGAGATGGACCGAGATCGCCCACGCAGTTGCGATAAACTCTGTGTCCTGGGTGGCGCAATGATTAACACATCTGCTAGTAAGAAAGAGATCCCGTGTTTGAGATCCTGGTCTGCCACGCATTTTTTTACTCAACGCCGCTGATTCCTTGTAATGTCCCGAAGTAGCTGACATCACTAATCCTTTTCCTTTTCTTTCTCCCCTATCCACCTTCAGTTTTCATAAAATGTATCACAGCTGCGGATTACGCGTGAATGTTCTTTCGAGTACGTCCGAAACAACATACATCACGCGTTCATATAACTGTGTAGTAAAGATCGGCTATAAAATGTATACCGTAAGAGCTATGAATAGTTGTTCAATAGAGGAGATTTGTTTCACAGTTGCGTAGATGAACAAGTGCTCGTAGCTCCACGGGTATGCATTTTACAACCCAGCTTTAATTGACACTTTTTTCTTGTTTTAGTCCACAGTGCCACCTCTGAAAATTTCCTACCCTAGCAAGAGTAGCACCGGTACCGGTACCGGTACAAGGATCAGAAAGATTTTCGCTTATAACTTTCGACTCTTTTCTTTCTCCTTTTTTTTATGACCAGGGTCCCATATCTCAAATGGCTCAAATGGCTCTGAGCACTATGGGACTTAACATCTATGGTCATCAGTCCCCTAGAACTACTTAAACCTAACCAACCTAAGGACATCACACAACACCCAGTCGTCACGAGGCAGAGAAAATCCCTGACCCCGCCGAGAATCGAACCCGGGAACCCGGGCGTGGGAAGCGAGAACGCTACCGCACGACCACGAGCTGCGGACCCCATATCTCAGATTGATACATTTATCCTTCTCCATCATCCCTGAAAGTTTGTAATTTCATTACGGAATCACCCTGTAATACACACGTACAAGCACCGCCGACTATAACTACCACTTTCTGTAGCGTCGTTGGTTGACGTTTCCGGACATACGTTCCTATCCCCATTTCGTTCCTCAAGAAAATCTCACCATCCCCTCGAAGTTTATCGGCGTGATTTTGGAACACTATGCACATACAGGATGAGGCATTTAAAACTGTTTTTAGAAATACCTGGAAAACTACAAATCGGATTAAAAATGGTTGTGATAAAAGTTGTTTGCCTGGAAGGGGAACATCCATTGTCATCAAATCCGACCCCCGGCCCCACTCCCAAGAGGCAGGAGGGGGGGAGGTCGACTACGAAATTTTAAATAGAAACCCCTATTTTTCATTGCGTATTCGGATCCTATGTGCAAAAATACGTAACTTTCGTTTTTTAACGTTTTTCGTTCGTGAGAGATGGCACTGTAATTGGCAAAAATCAAAATGGCTTAAAAATCTCTGAAAAATAATATTATCTCAAGAAACACACATCTAAAAATTGTTTTTAATTCATTGATAAATAAATCATTGAACTGTTCCAATTGCTTTCCATTTCAACGGCAGCTGGGAAAGAAATTACAGCAATAATGTGGACAAAGTAATGTTCAAAATGGTTCAAATGACTCTGAGCACTATGAGACTTAACTACTGTGGTCATCAGTCCCATAGAACTAAGAACTACTTAAACCTAACTAACCTAAGGACATCACACACATCCATGCCCGAGGGAGGATTCGAACCTGCGACCGTAGCAGTCGCGCGGTTCCGGACTGCGCGCCTAGAACCGCTAGACCACCGCGGCCGGCACAAAGTAATGTGTTATGGTCTGGTTTGCTATAAAAAAAAACGGGTTTACTATTAAAGATTTTAGATTAACTGACTTTCTAACGTCCTGGGACATTAATATGCTGTGTATTTCTTGAGATATGATCATTTTAAGTAGTTTGTAACTCATTTGCCGCATATTTGGTAACTTGATAGGTCTCTTTCCACAGCGTTTGGGTCCAGTAATCGTGTTCCATGTGCCCACCAGACGCGAATCCGTCGAGAATCACTCTCCAGACCAAATCAGGGCCCATCTGTGAAAAGAACATTGGGGCACCTTTTGACCGTCCAGGTGGCACGTTGACGGCTCCACTTTAGAGGTTGCCTTGTGTGAAGACACGCCAGAGGTAGGTAGACAGCAGATCTCCAACAATAAAGGCCACTCTGCCTCTATATAACACGTCCACGGGATGCTGCGAGGTCAAATGCCAGTCGCAGTGCAGTAGTAAGGCAGTACCGTAAAACAACGGTCCACTCTGTTATCACACATGGTCGGTCCTGTCTTGGTCTCCGGAATTCAGTTTCGCTCTCTATAAGCTATCGCCTCATCCGAGAACCAGCAGAACGATACACATTAAGCCATCAGGCCACATCAGCTTCTATTCTTCAATGGCCCTGCGCAGCAGAGAGTCCGTAGCCGTCTTCTCTGTGCCATACTGCACCGTCAGTGACTGTGTACACAAAGATTGTGGATGTGGGACTACCCTGCAAACACTACCCCGCTTGATAGGTGCCCTGACGTTATTGCTGGCGTGGTTATCCGTTGATCGGAATGCCATCTTCCGTGCAGAACACGACCGTAAAGACATCTATTGACAGTTTGTATGCTTATATCGTGAATTAGACACAAGACTGGGAAATAGCAGTTTGTTGCTTTTATTTTGGACACCAGTGTATTTGCTTCGATGAATGGCAAACAAACAAAAATGGCTATGAGCATTATGGGACTTAACATCTGAGGTCATCAGTTCCCTAGAACTTAGAACTACTAAAACCTAACTAACCCAAGGACATCACACACATCCATACCCGAGGCAGGATTCGAACCTGCGACCGTACCTGTCGCGCGGTTCCAGACTGAATCGCCTAGAACCGCTCGGCCACACCGGCCGGCTGATGAATGGCAGCGTCCTCTGAATGTTGTAGAAAGTAAGTTAATGAAGACTGTAATACTTGTGGCTAATTGACTCTTTATGGAAACGTAATGTGGTTCAGTAAAGCTTAAATCCAGCTGGGCAACACACATTGCATCATGATGGGTTGTCATCAAGCGCTTGGTACGTGGCCAGCACTCTAAACAACATCAAATGGAACGAGCACGTAAGGCCAGCTGCAGGGAACGCGAATGGTCGGCATCAGGACAAGAATACGAGGAAAGTGTAGTTCATCTCTACAGGAGACACATTCTTAAGTACTGCTCGAGGTCGGTTTCAGGTAGGACATCGAAGCAATAGAGGGGCGTGCTGCCAGATCAGTTACCAGTACGTTCCGTCAACAAGCGAGTATTATGGAAATGCTCCTTGAACTCAAATGGGAATCGCTGGAGGGAAGAAGTAATTCCATTCACGAAACACTGCTGATGAAGTTTGGAGAACCGGCATTTCAGTCAGACTGCAGAACGATTCTCCCGCCACCAACATACATCTCGCGTAAGGACGGCGAAAAGGAGGACCCGTACAGAAGAATTTAGTCAGTCGTTTTGCTACTCTCGCTGCACTTCCGAGGATAAGAGGAAAGGGAATGACTGACAATGGTACGGGTTCAAGCTACCCTCCGCCATGCGTCGTATCGTGGTGTTCGAAGTATGTATGTAGATGTAGATTTATACCTATTTCAATACTAATAATAAAACTATAAAAGCTTCGCGTCTGTCTGTTTTAGTATACTAATCTTCAAAACTGCTAGAAGAATCTTGATTACATTTTCACAGTTAACTTGAGCGTACCTTGCGGCAATGTACATCCGTATTTCATCAAATTCGGAACACGAAAAAAAGTTATTGTAATTTGAAGTTTTGTCTACAATCATCGGCTCAGCTTAGCAGTTCGGCTGTTTAAACATCCCGACAACCAATAGATGGCACTGTTAGTTCTTTTAACTCGGTGACATCTGTTTCAGACACTTAAGTGACTGGCGGAATTAAGCACCGCAATCGTACCTTTACGTATGCCAACTAACATTGAATTTACTTGACTAGGATATACGGGTCTACCGATTTCCCTTTGTGTATTTAATACTTAAAGACGTTGTTTTGTTTCCTTCAGTAGACTTTATTTATACAATTTGTTAGGAAAAACGAGTTCATTAAGTTTGTTTCGTGATTTGGGTGCCTACTCATTATATTTTGACTTTGCTTTGGCTACGAATAAAAATGCCTAGAAAATGGTCGAGCCTTTCTGAATACACCAGAATGATTGAAGACTGAAGGCTGTGGTCTGAAGGCTTCAACGGAGACGAGACTTGCTGCGGCTCAAGAACATCAGGGTTTAATTAGCTCTTTGGAAACTCCTCCCGAAAACGAGGCGCAACATATCACTGATCGAGAGCGTCATGCGTTATTTCATTCCCAAGAACCCTTCTCTCATACAAGCTTAAAGTTACTACTCTCCAACGTAACATCATAGAAGCGTAAATTCTGATGGGAAGTTGGGCAGGCGAGTGAGTTTTTACACATGAGGTTCCGATTATTCGTAACAGTTTACCATTTCACTTTAAACGAATACAGTTTCCGGTAAACGTACTTATATGTTACGCCATGACCATAAACAACGCACAAGGTCAGATGCACCGTGTTGCAGGCATAGAACTTAGTGTCATACGCTTTTTGTAAGGCCAGCTCTTTGTGACTCTCTCCCGTGTTTGTGAAGGAAACAAGCTCTTATTTCATGTCCCCAATCAAACAGTCCAAATGTTGTATACTGAGGTGAAAAAATCCATGGGCTAGCGGTATGTACGTATGTAGATGGCAGAAGTATAGCGTACGCAGGATATAAAGGACAGTGCATTGGCGGTGCCGTCAATTGTACTCAGGTGATTCACGTGAAAAGATTTCCGACTTGATTATGGCCGACGGTAATTAACGGACTTTGAACGCGGAATGGTTGTTGGAACTAGAGGCATGGGACATTCAATTTCCGAAATTGTTAGGGAATTCGGTATTTCGAGATCCACTGTGTCAAGAGCGTGCGGAGAATACCACATTTCAGGCATTACCTCTCACCACGGACAACGCAGTAGCTGACGCCCATCACTTAGCGGCCAAGAACAGCCTGCTAATAGACAAGCAGGATTGCATGAAATAACTGCAGAAATCAACGTGGAACGTACGAAAAACGTATCCCTTAGGACAGTGCAGCGAAATTTGGCGTTAATGGGCTGTGGCGGCATACGACGGACGCGAATGCCTTTGCTAACAGCGCGATATCGCCTGCAGCGCATCTCTTGGACTCATAACCATACCGGTTGGACCCTGGACGACTGAATTCCGCGGTCTGGTCAGATGAGCCCCGATTTCAGTTGCTAAGAGCTGGTGGTGGGATTCGGGTTTGGCGCGCACCCCGTGAAGCCGCAGCCCCGCGATTTTGTACCTCCTTCCTTGTGACTGATGGTCCTTGGGAGTACACCTGTTCACTTACGTAATAATATAAAACAGCTGCAGCCTAGTTTATTTTATAATGTTTCGGTGCCTCAGTACACCATCTTCAGGACCTGCATAATGCTGAGGGGGTGAACTCGGTCTGCAACCATCAACTACCAACTGAATGACATTTTTACTCTGCAGCGGAGTGTGAGCTGAAGTTTGGGATGTAGGAGACGAGGTACTGGTAGAATTGAAGCTGTGAGGATGGGTCGTGAGTTGTGCTCGGGTAGCTCAGGTGGTAGAGCACTTGCCCACGAAAGGTCCCGAGTTCGAGTCTCGGTCGGGCACAGATTTAATCTGCCAGGAAGATTCAACTACCAACTGGTTGGCAGACACAACATCGCTGTTACAGTAATCTACGGAAGCCAGTTCATAGATGTTGGCCACTGATGGGATCGTGTATATGATCGTAGTTCAAAATGGTTCAAATGGCTCTGAGCACTATGGGACTTAACTACTGTGGTCATCAGTCCCCTAGAACTCAGAACTACTTAAACCGAACTAACCTAAGGACATCACACACATCCATGCCCGAGGCAGGATTCAAACCTGCGACCGTAGCGGTCACGCGGTTCCAGACTGTAGCGCCTAGAACCGCACGGCCACTCCGGCCGGCCAATCGTAGTTCACCACCTTGAGCATCACCTAAGGCTGATTCACCGAAACTGGTTGCTGTATAATAAAATCACATCAAAACGGCGACTGCAGGTGTTTCATTTTTTTCGTAAGGACCTACGTTGTCAACAAGCCACTGTGCAAGCTGGCGGTGGCTGTATAACGCTGTGGGCTGTCTTGACATGAAATGAACTGGGTCCTGTAGTCCAGCTGAACCAATCATTCCTAGAAACTCCTTTGTTCGTCTACTTGGAGATCATCTGCAGCCATTTATGATTCAAATGGCTCTAAGCACTATGGGACTCAAACATCTGAGGTCATCAGTGCCCTAGAACTTAGAACTACTTAAACCTAACTAACCTAAGGACATCACACACACCATGCCCGAGGCAGGATTCGAACCTGCGACCGTCGCAGCAGCGCTGTTCCAAACTGAAGTGCCAGGAACCGCTCGGCCACAGCGGCCGGCGCCATTCATGGACTTCACGTTCACACCAACGATGTAATTTTTATGGATGACAGTATGACGCATCGCCAGGACACAATTGTTCGCGACTGATTTGAAGAACATTCTGGATAATTCGAACGAGTGATTTAGTATGATTTAGTCACCCAGATCGCCCGACTTGCATCCCATCGCACGTTTATGGGACCCAATCGAGGGGTCATCTCGGGCACAAAATCCTGCACCGGCACAGCTTTCGCAATTATAGACGGCTATAGAGGCAGCGTGTCTCAATATTTGTTGAGTCCACGCTACGTCGAATTGTTGCACTACGCCGGGCAAAAGGAGGTCCGATACGGTCTTAGCAGATATCCCATGACTTTTGGGCAACGGCCTTGCCGCAGTGGATACACCGGTTCCCGCCAGATCACCGAAGTTAAGCACTGTTGGGCGTGGTCGGCACTTGGATGGGTGACCATCCAGGCCGCCATGCGCTGTTGCCATTTTTCGGGGTGCACCCAGCCTCGTGATGCCCCTGAGGAGCTACTCGACCGAATAGTAGCGGCTTCGGTAAAGAATACCATCATAACGGCCGGGAGAACGGTGTGCTGACCCCACGTCCCTCCTATCCGCATCCTCCTCTGAGGATGACACGGCGGTCGTATGGTCCCGGTAGGCCACTCGTGGCCTGAAGACGCTTATCCCATGACTTTTGACACATCGCTGTATAGAAAGCAGTTTTTTAAGTCAAAAATAAATTCGACGCGTACGGTGTCTATGGCACAGATATAAATAAACCCATGCACCGAGCGAGGTGGCGCAGTGGTTAGACACTGGACTCGCATTCGGGAGGACGACGGTTAAATCCCGAGTCCGGCCATCCTGATTTAGGTTTTCCGTGATTTCCCTAAATCATTCCAGGCAAATGCCGGGATGGTTCCTCTGAAAGGGAACGGCCGATTTCCTTCCCTAATCCGATGAGGCCGATGACCACGCTGTCTGGTCTCCTTCACCAACCAACCAACCAACCAAACCCATGCAACGCCGCGTTTCTCAGCTAGCCGAGAAGTAAAATAGGGTCGTTTGGTATTGTTCGTGACGTTGCCACTTTAATAGCCAGCAGTGTATGAATTCTGAAACCAGAGATCCTCCGCAATTGTTCGAGCTATTGCCTCACTTCCGTGCACCTGCCAGGCGCCACGGACGTCTGTCACCGATACGGAGCTCGTGAGCGCAGCGCTCCGCTCAGCAGGTACTTTTCCGAGGCGCGGAGCGAGCCGGCCCCACGACGCCCGCAGCAAGGCTGCCGCGCCTGGCTGGCCAGATAACCTCGGCCGCACCATAGCAGCTCGCCACCTACGCACCCTCACGCACCATTCCAACACAGCATTTACCGTTCAGGTTTTCACTGTTCTGGTGGTTACTTTGGAGCCTTCAGAGTGGGTGGCAGTAGATGGGCCAGATAGAAAAAGTGAAGGGCACAGAAGGCGGGGAGGAAACGAAATGAAACTCCACGGGTTGATAGTGTATGTGATCTTAATGCAGTGATTACAAAATCGAGTCAGATTTAAACAACTTGGCATATGAGTCCACTTCTCACTAAGACATTGCACTCCCTCTTGCCTGGATGTACTAACTGATTCTATTGGTATGGTTGTCATGAAGTCGTTGTACGCTGTCCTGACACAGCTGGTCCACAACCGTGTTAACTGGCCCTTCGTACCCTCGATACTGACGCTGGGACGGAATTAGCGTCCAAGCTAACCCCACACATGTTCTGTCAGTGACCTAGGGAGTACCTCAGCTACACGAAGACAGTTTCTTGAGACAGTCATTGACCTGTTGAAAAATGGCAATACGAGACTGTCCAGTGAAAGGCAACAAATGAGGACACAGGATGACCGTGTCGTACCGTTGTACCGTCAGAGTACCAGCCGTGACCTGGTCATCCGCGATGACTCTCCACGGCATGATGCTAGGTGTAACATCGCTGTGCCTCTCCAAAAACAATGGAAGAATTGTCTTCCCAGGTCATCGCCAAACTCGCCGATGATCGTCAGTGCAGAACCGCGCTGAACACAAAGCGACATCATTCATCAGCATTCCAAGCTTCCCGTTCATGGCACCACTCAAACGCACCTGTTTGTGATTTGGTGTTAACCGCAGCCTACATATGTAGAGGTAATTCCGTAGTCACGTGATTGCTGGTCTTCTACCACTGCTGCTGGACGATGCAGGATGTTGCAGGAGTCCATTACTTGTTCTCGGATGGCAGTTGTAGAGGTGAAGGGAGTGAAGTTGTGTCTGGTGCACAGTACGGAGATGTATCCTTGTGCTGCTCAGACATGATCGACCGGAACCTTAAGGACGAGAATGCTTACTCTCACATCTCCATGAGATCCAACACCGGGCCCCTGTCACGTCCGAATGCCCCACAAACCTACATATTGCACAATTCGACCAGCTGGCCAAGTGGAGACCCTGAATCACACGTTTTTGAAACTCTGCCATATACTGATTATGCTTCCTCAAACGAGTACACGACAGTTATGTCTCCTTCACTACAAAAACGCAACATTCGACGCTGTTCACGGCCCTTTATGTGCTTTACCAGGAGTGGTAACGACACTAAATACGAACAATACCAATGAAAACTGGTGGTCGATATACCTTTCACAGAGAATTACAACCCTAATCGTTTGCATACCCACCGATGGTGTGCACGTATACGAAATTATTATCTGTCTTCTGGGTACATTACTTTTTTTGTCAGGCAGCGTGTGTGAGGCACGTGTGTACCTTCAGAGTTTCAGAAGATGACTACACTAAAAATATGAGACATAGAGAAAAACTGCCTACTGCAGCTGGAAATTACATTCGCCACAAAGATGAAATGTCACTGACAGTATCTTTATTTCCATCAAGACGTATAGTACGTCATGTGTGTGCTTCCACACGTTATTAATAGTCTTTGACTCGCGTTCCAATTTCCAAATTCTCAACAATATTCACTGTCAAAGTGGTAATAGCTACGTGAGACAGACAGCCTGTTCGGATTGTTTCCAGTTGCTACCGTACATCAGCAGCACATCAGGTATAGATATCTACAAAAAGCCTGATATTGCCGTTTACAACATTACGTTTACCCGAAAACTAGCGATAAATTAGGTGAAAATGTCACAACCAGTCATCCTCAAAACTGGGACAAAAGAGGACGCAATTTGGCACTAAGAATTTGCTTCCTGTAACTCTAATATATAACGTGTGAACATTGAAGTATTGTTGGTGCATTACGTTACGTTGTGCTACGCAGCAAAACACTGTCCCTCTTGTCGCCAAACAACTGTTGAAGCCTTGAGAAAGGCTCCTCACTCTATTGGAACTGCTGCCAATACACAAATGCGTAGTCACGGCAGACGCTTAGCAAACAGCTGAATGTTTACGTTCCATTCGTAATACCTGTTGCAGTTTACTGACAGATTACGCTTTGCCATGTAACCAGGAGATCCCGGGTTCGAGTCCCAGTCGGGCACACATTTTCATCTGTCCCCGATGACATATGTCAACGCCTATAAGCAGCTAAGGGTGTTCATTTCATTCTGCTTTCATTATCAGTTGAACACCAGAGTTACATGTCTTGTCGCGTAGCTACAGTATAATACACAAAATGATCGACTTCGTTGCTCAGAATTAGCTATTCATCGCTACTCTCGTATTGTTTTATTTGCCACAAGTACAACTTAACCGCTAAATGTTGCAAAGAAACCTACTTACATATCTTAATCATCACTAAAATGTTGGTACTTTGCGAAGGTATTAGTGAAGGGGCTATGTGAGGGTGGAAGTGGAAGCAGATCAACTGCACAAAGAGGACGGATTGTATAGATTTCATAGCGTCAGATATGAGCAGTTACTACTCATCAGACCATATGTATTGAACAGTTGTCCACTGAACTTCGACCTGTACTTCCATTACGTTTACAAACATCTAAACGAGTGCTAGTTCGTGAAGAAGTAGTGTTCACACTGATCAGCATTCAGGATACACGAAGTTCAGCTGACTAGACATGTGCAAGTGTGATACTCTGAACTCTAACGCGGAGAATATCTGGCCGAAAGTATCTGGGCACCACTACGTAATGCGGAGTTGATCGCTAGACGTTATGAGAGGTGGAACTGCGAGTATAAAAGGAAGTGGGGTCGAGTGTTTTGTCACTACAGAAGCTCAGAGACTTTACATGTGGACTAGTCATTGAATGTCATCTGAGCAACAAATGCTTCAGGAACCTTTCAATCGACCTAAAGCTGCTCAAGTCGACTGTTGGTGATGTGACTCTGAAGAAGAAATGTGAAGGAACAGCCACAGCGAAACCAAGATTAGGCAGAGCTAATGTACTGAAGGACAAGGTCAGTAGAGCGTTTCGGAGAATGGTTGTAAAATATCGCATGAAAGGAGTGGATGGGTCGACTTATAAGTTCCAAAGTTCGGCCAGCCGCGCAGCTAGGACAATGACTTTCCTTGGGGAGTTGAAACAATGGGGTACAATGGTCGACCAGCTCCTCATAAGCAACACATTTACACTACTGGCCATTAAAATTGCTACACCACGAATATGACGTGCAACAGAGGCGAAATTTAACCGACATGAAGAAGATGCTGTGATATGCAAATGATTAGCTTTCCAGAACATTAACACAAGGTTGGCGCCGGTGGCGACACCTACAACGTGCTGACATGAGGAAAGTTTCCAACCGATTTCTCATACACAAACAGCAGCTGACCGGCGTTGCCTGGTGAAATGTTGTTCTGATGCCCGTGCTGGATCCCAACGGCCTCGTACCAGTAGCAGTCGAGATGACAGGCATCTTATCCGCATGGCTGTAACGGATCGTGCAGCCACGTCCCGACCCCTGAGTCAACAGATGGGGACGCTTGCAAGACAACAACCATCTGCACGAACAGTTCGACGACGCTGGCAGCAGCATGGACTATCAGCTCGGAGACCATGGCTACGGTTATCCTTGACGCCGCATCACAGACAGGAGCGCCGGCCGTGGTGGTCTAGCGGTTTTAGGCGCTCAGTCCGGAACCGCGCGACTGCTACGGTCGCAGGTTCGAATCCTGCCTCGGGCATGGATGTGTGTGATGTCCTTAGGTTAGTTAGGTTTAATTAGTTCTAAGTTCTAGGGGACTGATGACCACAGATGTTAAGTCCCATAGTGCTCAGAGTCATTTGAACCATTTGAACAGACAGGAGCGCCTGCGATGGTGTACTCAACGACGAACCTGGGTGCACGAAGGGCAAAACATCATTTTTTCGAATGAATCCAGGTTCTGTTTACAGCATCTTGATGGTCGCATCCGTGCTTGGCGACGTCGCGGTGAACGCACATTGGAAGCGTGTATTCGTCATCGCCATATTGGCGTATCACCCGGCTTGATGGTATGGGGTGCCATTGGTTACACGTCTCGGTCTCCTCTTGTTCGCATTGACGGTAGTTTGAACAGTGGACGCTACATTTCAAATGCGTCACCACCCGTGGCTGTACCATTCATACAATCCCTGCGAAACCCTACATTTCAGCAGGATAATGCACGACCGCATGTTGCAGGTCCCGTACGGGCCTTTCTGGATACAGAAAATGTTCGACTGCTGCCCTGGCCAGCTCCAGAACTCTCACCATTTGAAAACGTCTGGTCAATGGTGGCCGAGCAACTGGCTCGTCACAATACGCCAGTCACTACTCTTGATGAACTGTGGTATCGTGTTGAAGCTGCATGGGCTGCTGTACCTGTACACGCCATCCAAGCTCTGTTTGACTCAATGCCCTGGCGTATCAAGGCCGTTATTACGGCCAGAGGTGGTTGTTCTGGGTACTGATATCTCAGGATCTATGCACCCAAATTGCGTGAAAATGTAATCACATGTCAGTTCTAGTCTAATATATATGTCCAATGAATACCCGTATATTGTCTGCATTTCTTCTTGGTGTAGCAATTTTAATGGCCTGTAGTGTATATAGTCAGTGCTAAGCGACGTATGAGGCGGTGCAAACAGCGACGTCATTGCACAGTGGATGACTGGGAACGAGTCATTCAGAGTGATCAATCACGCTGTACACTGCGGCAATCCGATGTAGAAGTTTTGCTTTGGCGAGTGCCTGAAGAACTCATGTATAGTGCCAATAATGAAATAAGGAAGTTGTGATGTTAAGATACGGGGTATCTTTCGTGGCTAGTATGTGGTCTCCCTATTGCGATTAAGAAAACGCTAAATGTGGAGGTCATCAGTCCCCTAGAACTAAGAACTACTTAAACCTAACTAACCTAAGGACATCACACAAACCCATGTCCGAATCAGGATTCGATCCTGCGACCGTAGCGGTCTCGCGGTTCCAGACTGTAGCGCCTAGAACCACTCGGCCACTCCGGCCGGCTGTATGCCTCAGATGGCCAATTTCGTGTTTCAGTGGTTCGAGTTGCATGATAGTGAATTCATTGTGACGGCTTCGCCGCCAGACACTCCTGATCTGAGCGCGTTGGGACGCATCTGGGACGATATTGTACACCACTAGCCTGTTAAGTACGGGAATTGCGTGACTTGTGCGTAGAAATCAAGTGATTACACCGCTACGGGTCATCGATCAACTGACAGCCACGCTCACCGATAACGTCACTCAAGAACTTGCTCCCCATCCAGCGGCAGTTTATCATAGGTCGCTGGAGCAGCGGACGTTTATTTCCGCTTTCAAGAAGGGTCGTCAGATAGATGCACATAATTAAAGTCCCTTGTCACTCGCTTCAGACTGGTTTAGAAATACGGAATACGTTTTGTGATCGTGTATTAAGAGCGTATAGGAGAGCAGGAACCTTCTCTGCTTGAATCAACATGGATTCAGCAAACAATGATCTTGTGAAATTCAAGTCAGTCTCTCTGTTGTTCGTCTTTGAGATCAAAAGAGCAGCAGAAATGGGCGCCCAAGTAAATGCCGTGTTCATAATCTGCCGTAAGGGATTCGATGAAGTTGCCTGCTATCGTCTAGCGAAAAAAATATGGGCGTTTGAGGTAACGGGTAAGCTTTGTCAGTGGATTCAGGACTTCCTAGCAGATTGAACTTAACGAACACTGAAGGGCCGAAGAAACTGACATAGGCATGCGTATTGAGATACAGAGATATGTAAACAGGCAGAATACGACACTACTGTCGGCTACACCTATATAAGACAACAAGTGTCTGGTGCAGTTGTTAGATCGATTACCGCTGCCACAATGGCAGGTTATCAAGGTTTAAGTGAGTTTGGACGTGCTCTTACAGTCGGCGCACGAGCGATGGGACGCAGCATCTCCAGGGTGTCTATGAACTGATGAACTGGGGATTTTCCCGTATGACCATTTCACGAGTGTACCGTGAATATCAGGAATCCGGTAAAACACCAAATCTCCGACATCGCTGTGGCCGGAAAAAGATCCTGCAAGAAGGGGACCAACGATGACTAAAGAGAATCGTTCAACGTGACAGAATTGCACCCCTTCCTAAATTGGTGCAGATTTCAATGCTGGGCCATCAACAAGTATCAGCGTGCAAACCAATCAACGAAACATCATCGATACGGGCTTTTCGAGCCGAAAGCCAACTCGTGTACAATTGATGACCACTGCACAAAGCTTTACGCCTCTCCTGGGCCCATCAGCACCGACACTGGACTGTTGATGACTGGGAATATGTTGCCTGGTTGGACGCGTCTCGTTACAGATTGTATCGAGAGGGTATGGAGACAACCTCCTGAAACCATGGACCCCCTGCATGTCAGCAGGGGACTGTTCAAGCTGGTGGTAGCTCTGTAATGGAGCGTGTGCAGTTGGAGTGATTGCGACCCTGATAGTCTAGATCAGACTCTGACAGGTGACACGTACGTAAGCATCCTGTCTGATCACCTGCATCCATTCATGTCCATTGTGCACTCTGACGGACTTGGGCAATTAGAGCAGGTTATTTCGACATGCCGCACGCCCAGAATTGCTAGAGAGTGGCTGCAGGAACACTCTTCTGAGTTTAAACACTTTCGCTGGCCACCAAACTCCCCAGAGACGAACATTATTGAGCATGTCTGGGATTCCTTGCAACGTGCTGTTCAAAAGAGAGTTCCACCTCCTCGTAATCGTACAGATTTCAAATCCATACTACGTCGTATTGCGGCAATTCTGCGTGCGTGCGGGGCCCTACTCGATATTAGGCATGTGTACCAGTTTCTTTGCCTCTTCAGTGTATAATTATTAACGATGCAAGGTACTCGGACGTAAAACTAACTTTGGGAGCGCTTCCAAGTCGTGTTGTAGAGCAGTTACCTATAATGTCAGGTCTGTTTCTGGGAGATTAAGTTTTGCAGGCGAAATGTTACAGCTCATGCTTAAACTTTTACGGACACTCACACAGAATGTGCTGCCGAAAACTACAAATTTCTACAAACAATTTACGTCATTCGTGTGATATTTTCCCGCATCCAAACCAAAGGCACCATTTTTGTTTTCAATGGCTAGTCGGGCGGTCTATAGCAACGACACGCAGCAAGGAACTTTTTACGGTAGCGACTGACTGAGGAAGGCCCGGATTTTTCTTTCTTAACCGTAATCCACCCCCCCCCCCCACCTCCACCCCCTTCCTCCCTCCTGACTGTGGCACGAAATCACCCTACATAGGTCGTACTATCTGATGAGCACAGGAAAAGCTGTTACTATAGCATCATGCTGAAGCAGGAGGAAAGCTGCAAAGCCAACGGTAACACTGAAATTTTCTAATTTTAAACTCGGTAGTCTAGAATTCCCTCACCTCAAATTCACACATTTCTCTTTCCATAATCCTGAAAGTTTCTATCATTCTCACAGAAACACCTTGTAGTAAACGTTATACCATGTTATGAGGCCCAGAGTTTTTCTAAATGGTAGAAACCATTTTATGGCACCCTATATGGTTGTACTGAAAAGCAAACTGTTAGTTCTACGTCATAAAATATTGTAAACGCTGTAGCTGAGACGAGAATAGCGGAAAGGCGCTTACGAACGTTTCAGACACTCTTTTAATCGATCAGTTACGCAGTTCTGTCTGTTAGCCTGACTGTGTCCAGTTTGTACGCGATCCTCTTGCACGAAGTGATGTCAGCTCATTTGATAGTTCGCATGTAGCGTGCAGTAGTCGTGCATACTGGCTGTTGACTTGCAAATCGCCCTCTAATGATACGTTCTGCGGCCGATGACGTAACGATGAAGGGGCTGGGGGCAACTCGTTTTACGCCAATTTACTCGCAGATCTGCACTGGACAGGGTCGAACGCTTGTGCTTGTGTACGGACGTTTTGCTTGTTATTACACTCCGGAAAGTGAGAGCAGCTTAACAGCGCTCGACAGATGAGGAGGTAATCAGCATAATATTTTCGTGCAGAGATCGTGACTAATTCTAATAATGCCTATTTCTTAGAATGACGACATGCTACAGTATCGCTGGAAACCTCACCTACTAACCGTACAAGAAAAAGTTCACAAATAATAACCAGCGGATCATATAGATTGCGCCTCTCCGACATACTCCTCAGCCGCAAAAACATAATTCCCTCTTGTTCCAAAGTTGCCACTTTTTCTCTCCAGCAGAATTCTAGCATTCCTTCTAAATCCCCGAATGTAAAGCTCTTCATTCTGAAAACCCGCCACCATGGATATTCATGAAAATTTCTGAATACGGTTTGCCCTGTCATTGAGCCCAAAGTTGTTAAACCTGGACGCTTGCAAACGCAGTCTGACTGGAGCAGTGATATTCCAGATGTGTCATAACTCTCTGAAGTCATCCGAAAGGATTTAAAGGTGAGCACTTACCGAAGACACAGTGCGACGAACTTTCATCGTGTACGTAGACGCGCCTTGCAGACTAAACTTGTGCAAAACAAATATGTTTGCTATTTGTAACTTATAAAGCATCAAAATATCTAATCTACAAACTGGTATGAATGAGAAAATTAAATCCAGTGACACCGTTTCTGCAACTGCATGAGTCTTAGAGGTACTTTTCCATAATACAGCTCTAAATAAACGTTTAAGCAGGTGATGAATACGTTGTCGGAATCATAGACAAAGCCATGCATGCAGAGTAACGAAATCAAGAACGCCAAACATACTGTAAAGAAATTAGAATTACATTAATTCCTTCAGCTGCCAACGGACGTTGATATTTATCAACGAGGACAGGTGAAAATGTGTGCCCCGACACGGGACTCGAACCCGGGATCTCCTGCTTACATGTCAGACGCTCTGTCCATCAGAGCCACCGATGGCACAGAGGATAGCGCGACTGCAGGGAATATCTCGCGCACGCCTCCCGCGAGACCCACATTCTCACCTTGTATGTCCACACATTACATTCGTAGTGACCCACACCAACACACTCATTACTCGTGGAAGGCATTCTTGCCAAGTCCCGTAATAGTTCGGGGAATATGTGTGCATCCGTACAGAAGAAGAAGAACATGGCCGGTGTTGCCAGAACTATATACTTATATGGTTATGGTGTCTGTTCTTTCGGACATATCCGAAAGAACAGACACTATATCCATATAACTGTAAAGAAACTTATAATGAAGTGAAACTACAAAACGAATCACCCCTCACGGACGAATAGAATACATACAACACAACAACTTTACATCACCAAACAAGGAAATTCCAAAATAATATTACAAATTTCAATATTGTGATTTTACAAGCGAGGGCGAGACGTTATCACTTAGGTGTAAGCCCGGATGTATAAACTGGAACTGAGTATGGGCTTCCACTTTCTCTGGTGAAATCTAATGGATCGCAAAAGGCATTTAAGCTCTTCTTACCAGTTCGAAAGAAAATTTGACTCAATTTTCCCTTAGCTTAAAAGTACCGGGTGATAAAAAAAGTCAGTATAAATTTGAAAACTGAATACATCACGGAATAATGTAGATAGAGAGGTACAAATTGACACACATGCTTGGAATGACATGGGGTTTTATTAGAACCAAAAAAATACAAAGGTTCAAAAAAGTCCGACAGATGGCGCTTCATCTGATCACAATAGCAATAATTAGCATAACAAAGTAAGACAAAGCAAAGATGATGTTCTTTACAGGAAATGCTCAATATGTCCACCATCATTCCTCAACAACAGCTGTAGTCGAGAAATAATGTTGTGAACAGCACTGTAAAGCATGTCCGGAGTTATGCTGAGGCATTGGAGTCGGATGTTGTCTTTCAGCATCTCTAGAGATGTTGGTCGATCACGATACACTTGCGACTTCAGGTAACCCCAAAGCCAATAATCGCACAGACTGAGGTCTGGGGACCTGGGAGGCCAAGCATGACGGAAGTGGCGGCTGAGCACGCGATCATCACCAAACGACGCGCGCAAGAGATCTTTCACGCGTCTATCAATATGGTGTGGTTTTTTTGGTTCTAATAAAGCTCCATGTCATTCCAAGCAAGTGTGTCAATTTTTACCTCTCTATCTACATTATTCCGTGGTTTATTAAGTTTTCAAATTTATATTGACTTTTTGATCACCCGGTATATGTAAGTTTCAGCAACATGTGTGAAACGCAAATGCACGAGACACCTGCTATCTCACCATATCCTGTGACATAGCGGTGTGAATGCGCCCATCTCGAAACATACAATACAAGGGTCTATACTACACTCATTCTACGTCGATGAGGAACCAGGCTCTTCTCAACCACGCCGTTCTGGCGGCCTGCCAGATGATTGGCCGCTACTGCCCAAAGCTTTTAGTGCGAAACAGGGTATAGCACGCGGTACTTTGCAAGGCACGCTTAGCTAGCAGACGAAATTTGGCAACGACTGTGAGATTCTCTGAGGAGGGAAGTGACTTGCATGTGGCGCGAGTATGTGCGTGCGTATTGTGAAACAAAGACCACGCAATGGCAGCCTTATATCAGCATCGCCTTCTGTATCTGTCTACTCTCACCCATTCGTATCCTTAAGGGGGAACGACATGGTGACGGTCCAAAAACATACGAATTTTTTTATTACGAAATTCGAATGTATATAAATTAAATAATAATTCCCTAAAATATTACGCGCGAACTCCACAAAAGAGCGAATCTGTGAGCGCTTGAAGCCGAGCTTGCACTCCACGCGTCGGCGTTAGAGATCCGGCTTCGCCCTCACGATCCCTATTTATACCGATTTGAGTAAACTTGATTTGCTGGAGCGCTGTTTGGGCGATTTTGCTCAAAATGTGAACGAAAGTTCCAATAGGCTCATTTGGAGATATGCTCCAAAAATAACATTGTCAACATTGCTTCAAATTTGGCGGTACGTCTGTTCAATGTAGGCCTTACTGCTTTAATGCACGTGGCAAATGCCCTTCAAATCAAAATCGGCGATAAAATGCGCCGGTTCTGTGAAGACAGAAACGCCAGAGCGATGCGCTCAGCGACGAAAAAGGCTTGGGGACGAAAATGAGGGCTTTTCAGGTCAAAGTAGTAGAAAGCGACCATATACTAGCCAGAGCGATAGTTATTATGGACCAGGCATGTATGATATCCCGTAAGTTACAAGCTTTATCCTTTTTTAATATGATAATACTTGTCGAACTTTAAACGGGTTTTTCTCAAAACCATGTTTTTCGGCATGGTTATCGTCGCTCACGCTACAACTTTTATCCGATTGGTCTCCCGTGAAGCAAATTGAATTCTCTTCAGTTCATCGTATCCGATTTTTTTATGCTGATATTTAGAATTTTTTGCCCAAAAAAGGTGGATCCAAAAATGGCTATTTCTTCAAATATCTATAATTTCGCCATTTTTTCTTTTTGCAAATCTCTGCGATAAAGTGAAATTACATCTGTAAGGATCTGGGTGATTTGTTTATTTCATGTTTCAGATAACCACAACCGGAGTTACAGCGACAACCGTCGATCTATCTCGTTTCAGAGCTGCCTCGGGAAACCCCAATTACACAGTGAAGATATTAATATTTTCCAATATAAAGTAATGATACAAACTCCAGTGTATGCTTTATTCATTGCAGCAGATCTCATTTGTCTACTACACTCCAGTACCGAGAAAAGAAATCCTGAATTTGACCTGTATTTACGTTCGTCACACCGTCGTTCCACCTTAATGAACTCATTTGCTCCCACTACCTTCACTTCACCACACTGAACAATTTCGGACTTTTTGCACATCCACAAAACCTGGTACCAACCACCCTATTGTTTCATTCGTGATACCCTCGTGCTCTGTCGCATTTGTTCCAAAAACACATCCCCTCACCATTACATCTGCACACTCTCCACATTCTGTCTCGACCGCAGTTTCACTTCCACCTCATACCTAATCAAGGGAGTTATCCACCCTTGCAGATCTAACAGAACGTCCGTCCGCCACAGAGATCCCGTTTTCCTCACTTTCCTCCCTCCTTCCCAACAATTTGGTTCAGAGTCGTCATCACTATAACCTTTCCATCGCATATGCTTTCCACAATGCACTCCCACAAAACTCTCGTCACCTACTGCTCACCTCCTAAAACACAATAAAAATCCACTTTTATCTTCTAAGTAACCCTAGCGTAAGGTAAGGTTTTTAACATGGCTGTCAATCAGCGACTGTTGTATAATACAAAATTTTGAAAAACACAGCCCTCAGTCGCGAACACAATTAATTTGTGACCTAGGTTTCGGTGTCACAAGGGACACCTTCTTCGGACGAAATTAAAACTAAATGTTACCTACCAAAAAATACGAAAGCTGCGGTCATACCTGACAGCGTCAGATGGTCAGAATTAAAATAAAATGCAACAAAGGTGCAAGCCACTAGGGGCTGCCATGTGTCCTCTGCTAGAGTCAACACAAAACTCTCGGTGACTCAGTACACCATTTTCAGGCGGTAACTGAAGCTGAGGTGGTGAACTCAGATAGCACACACGATACAATCAGTGGTCAACGTCTGTCAACTGGTTTCCGAAGAATCCTCTAACAGCGATGTTATGTCTGCAACCATCTGTTCAGTGGTTCAGTTAGTAGTTGGTGGTTGCAGACACAACATTGCTGACACAGCATTCTATGGTAACTAGTCGACAGACGTTGGCCACTGATTGGATCGTATATACTGTCGTAATTCACCCCTCAGCGTAAGAGGAAGATGGTGCAGTATAACAAATAACATCAAAATAAGGAGTGCATGTGTTCACTCGAAAGGCTGAGCACTCTTGCGAGATGTACGTTATGAGAACAACTAATACTATTTATATCTTGTGGGATACTTGAATTTTCACACGTGACGGCCTGACTGCTTAATTTCAATGAAAATTAATACCGAAATGGCGCAACGTATCGAAGTTTTTTCTATACAAATATTTCTCGGCATAACCTACCCTGCAACACTCAGACTTCTTCTGGCCACCCAGTATATAGACCATGTCCACTTAGCAAGGAAGTTTTAGCTGAAGTATGGCGATAGGCTATTGTTAACTTCCTGCTTAATCAACATTGTCCACTCACAGTTTCTCCATTACTTTTCAGAAAGAATTCTATTGAAGAGTCGCTAGTCAATAATTGATTTTAGAAACAGACGCTCCGCCGCTACACATTTTATATTCATTCATTTATATTTGTTTCTCCCTTCTAGTTTCTGCGTCGTAGCCCCATTTTTAGCAATCAATCGTGCCATCAGCGAAGCCGTCGGGTTTGGATGTGGCATCACCAGCGATCATACACACACACAAAAAAAACTGCCCACTCATTTTATTGATATCGCTTTTTGAATTGGATAGAAAACAAAATGATATTTGACTGTTGCTCTGGTTGTTGCAGTCTTCAACACGAAGTCTGCTTCCACGCAGCTCACCATACTGGTCTATTCCGCGCTAGGCTCTTCATCTCTGCATCACTACGGAAATTTCAGTGTGACAACAGTAGTCAAGATTTGGCCTCTCCATACAATTTTTATCCTACACACACGTCTCTCCATTATCAAACTCATGATTCCTTGATGCCTCAGGATGCGTCATATAAAATCATCACTTCTTTTATTCGAGTTGTGCCATAAATTTGTTTTTTTTTCCGTACTCGGTTCAGTGCCTGTTTGCCATCCAATCTATCCGTCTTATCATCAGCATTCATCTGTAGCAACACATTTCAAAAGCTTATATTCTCTTCTTATCTGAACTCCTTACCGTCCATGTTTCACTTCCGTACAGAGCCGAATGCGTTACAGAAAGGACTTCCTAATACTTAAATTTATGTGAGACTAGCTTAGCGTCCGTTGCTTCGCTGCGTAGACTGTATGGTCCGCACAGATATTTTTTTTTGTTTTTTTATTTTTTTTATTTAATCGAGTGTTCACGTTGTTCACAAATTCCAACACCTAATCAAGGTCATAGGAGCAGGATCTTCTCCGAGTGGACTTAACCGAGTGAGGTGACGCAGTGGTTACCACACAGTGGACCCGCCTGCAGGAGATTTAGGTTTTCCGTGATTTTCGTATATCTCTTCAAGCAAATGTCGGGATGGTTCCTTTGAAGGGGTACGAACAATATCTTTCCTCCATCCTTCCCTAATCCGAGTTTTCGCTCCGTCTATAATGACCTTGTTGTCGACGGGACGTTAAACACTAATCTCTTCCTCCTCCTCTGAATATAATTCCGATCAAAAAGCGATTGTGGTAGCTAGAGTCCAAGGCTTTTGTTAACCACTCCTTTTGCGTTCTTGTAGTGATATTTCAACACAAACCTTCATCCACTAACTCATTTTGTGTGTATCTAACCCAGAAGTGAAATACTAGTTTTCATAGATTTAGATTCAAAATTTTTTATATAAAGAAATATTTTCTTAAAAATTTTCATCCCTTATTTTACCTCTATGGAAATGTAATTTCGATCAATCCCTTCTTAAACGATTTGTACGGTATAAGATCCACACCTTGTCCAAATTTCAATTTTCTATCTATAACAAATTTCTCTGTCTCGTAAATGATTTCTTGCTATTGCGAGTCTGCGTTTTGTATCCGCTCTACTAATAATCAGTCACTTTCATGCCCAAATAGCAAACCCCATCAGCCACTTTTAGTGGCTCTGGCTCTGAGCACTATGGGACTTAACTTCTGAGGTCATTTGAACTTAGAACTACTTAAACCTAACTAACCTAAGGACACCACACACATCCATGCCCGAGGCAGGATTCTAGCCTGCGACCGTAGCGGTCGTGCGGTTCCAGACTGTAGCGCCTAGAACGGCTCGGCCACCCCGGTCGGCTGCCACTTTTAGTATCTCGTTTACTAATTTAATTCACTCAGCATTCCCTGATTTAATTATGCTGCGTTCCATTACCCTTGCTTTACTTCTGTTGATGTTGATCTTAAAAAGGTCTTTTCACGACTGTCCATTGCGTTCAACTGCTCTTCCAAATCCTTTACCGTTTCTGACAGAATTACGTCATCGGATACCTCAACGTTTTAATTTCATCTCGCTGAACTTTAATTCCCTTTTCAAGTTTATTCACGGTTTCCTTTCTTGTTTACATAACGTAGAAATGGAATAATACCAGGGACAAGCTACAAACCTGTCCCACTCCTTTCAAAACAACTGCTCCCCCGTTCGTGCCCTTCGGCTCCTATAATTACGATCTGGTTTCTGTAGAAGCTGTAGATAACCTTTCACGTTTTGTATTTTATTCCTGCTAACTTCAGAATTTCACGGAGGGTATTAAAAGTGTAAATACGGTATACAAATTCCAAAGTAAAATCTCATACAAATTGATTTTGATGTCAATTTAACTCATAACTATGCATTTGACATCAGTATAGTTCGTTTCCGATTATTTTTACAAGTCAGTTCCTCCACAATACACCACCCACACCTAACGCTCCTAGTGTGCTCTCTTACCGTCACTGTGTTTTGTACTAGACAGTAAGCCGTATGAGTACCAAGTCCGGTTTCAACAGCCCCAAGTAGATCAGAGTTGAGCTAAACCCCCATCATCCTCCTTCCGGGATTAAATGACATCAGAACAGTTACCAGTCTGCCAAATGACTTTGTCACCACTATCTTTACTTTTTTATTCACACATTCATTCTTACGTACAGTGTCTTAGAAAATAATACCAACAAACTCTGAGGGGAAACTCCGGCCGGTAGGTCACCCCTAAGGCAACAAACGTGATTTTCTACATTAATGAAATATTCCGTCAGTACTTGAAAGAACATAGACGTATCAAAAACTGAAACTTACAGTTTCAATGTTTCACAAGAATATTTATTTTATGAGTCGTTGTGAACCGGTTATCGGCTTTATAGGACTTCATCTCAGAGCTTATATCTGTATGAAGATAGTTATTTCCAGAGGTATCTGATAGTGGAAGATTCTGCATCGATACAAAAATCATAAAGCTGCAGTGCCTTAATTTGCATGATACTGAACAAAAAATATTATATAATGATGTACTAAATGTTACAGACTCTAAAGACGTGAGTATAAATCCCTAAACCCAATGTTTAACTCAACTAAACATATTGCACTACACAAATTAATGGTTATTATTTAATGTTTGGATGGCCCACATGAAGCCGGTAGGCCTCACATACTGGTTTATCGCCTTTTCTCGAATTGTTTGTGAAATGGCAAGACTGTCTCGAAATGGCCACCGCTCTTATAAACAGGAAACCGCATGTAAAATTTAAAATTTTCCCTGCGAATCAACTGTTCAAAGAGATTTTGGGCCTGCAGCCGGTAGTCGTGAACTTCATTGCACGACATTTCGGCTGGACAACTGCCAGCCATCTTCAGGTGAGCCGAACAAGGACTGACGAAGACGGTTTTTTTTTGTTTCTTTATTCGATTTCAGTTTCCCCCCTCCCCAGAGGGGGAGATAAAAACCACAACTAGCGACAGTATGGCGGCTGTTCGCAACACAGACAGGGGATGCACAACACTGAACACTCACTTATAACAGCACTACACAGGTGACATGACGGCTGATGAGGGGGGGGGGGAGGAATCGGACCTATGAGGGGGAAAAGGGGGGAGGAAAGGAAAAAAAAGGGAGAGCCGATAGAGGGAGGGGACATAGAAAAGGGCAGCTGGGTGGACAAGAGAAGGAGTGGGAAAGGCGGTGGAGGGGAGAGCAGAAAGGACTCAGGGGGGAGAGATGGGAGGCTGAGAGAGGGTATGCGGGGAAAAACAGGATGGAAGGGAGGGAAGAGGGAGTCTGGGGAAAGGACAGAGGAAAGGAGGGGGAGGTGAGGATTAGAGTTGATAGGAGGGATAAATGGAGGGAGAGAAATGGCTCAAATGGCTCTGAGCACTATGGGACTTAACATCTGTGGTCATCAGTCCCCTAGAATTTAAAACTACCTAAACCTAACTAACCTAAGGACATCACACACATCCATGCCCGAGGCAGGATTCGAACCTGCGACCGTAGCAGTCGCGCGATTCCGGACTGAGCGCCTAGAACCGCGAGACCACCGCGGCCGGCGGAGGGAGAGAGGGCATCGTCCGGGAGGGGGACAGAAGCCACCTTGGGAAAGGAGATGAAGGGTGTAGAGATGGAGGGTAGGGAGGACACAACAGTGAAGGCATGGCAGAGGGCAGGGGTTGGAGAGGAGAGGGGCAACTAGGGAATGAGGGGATCAAGGCATCAGGAGGTGTTGAGTACGCGGATATGTTCAAGGAATAGGATCAGATGGGGGAAAGGAATCAGGTCGTAGAGATGAAGACTTTTTTTTCCTTTATTGTTATTTCATGCCGCAGCTGAGGCAGGTCAGCAGCGGCCTACATACACTGCTCTTCCGCCAAGAGATACAACATATAGACGAAGAAGGCAGAAAAAACATAAAAAGCATCGTAAACATATGAGGAACACTGCACAATAAATTAGAAGTCGTTCAACAGAAGGCACTGCACATGAAGGGTGGCACCAATTGAAACAGGTGGAGATACGAATGTAGTAGAAAACACTGTACACAAACGGAGAGACAGTGATGCATGGAAAACACTGGTGATGATCATTGGTGAAGCACTCTTACTGACGATGGGAGGGGGGGGAGGGCCTGCCTCCATTTCAAAGGGAGAGGTAGGAGGGCGGGAAGGAGGGATGTGGAGCCAGTGGGAGAAAGAAAGGAGAGCAGGGAGGAGGAGAGAGGGGGGCTGGAAGCCTGGGGAGAGGGGTGGAAGTGAGAGATGTGAGAGAGAGGAGGGGGGAAAAGGAAGGTGAGGAGAGAGAGAGAGAGAGGGAGCCCTGAGGGAAAAGGGGGGAATGGAAAGGGAGAGTCAGAGCTGGTAGGAGGGGTAGATGGATGGGACAAGGACATCATCCGGGTGGGGGAGTTGGCGGAAGCCACCTTGGGAAAGGGTACGGAGGGTGTGAAGATCGAGAGCAGGTGGTATGCAAGAGTATAGGAGCGGCAGTGGGCTGGGATGGGCGAGGATGGGAGAGACAAGTGGGTTTAGGGCATCGAGCTTGTTGGAGGTGTAAAGGACCCGTATCCGTTCGAGGAAAAGGAGAAGGTGCGGGAAGGGAATCAAGTCATATAGGCTCTGCGTGGGGGATGGGAGATGGATGCAATAGGCGAGGCGGAGCACTCCTCCCCCCCCCTCCCCCCCGTCGGAGATTAGAGGCCTCCATCGGGGCATGGGTATGTGTGCGTGTGTTGTGTGTGTGTTGTCTTTAGCGTAAGTTAATTTTAGATTAAGTAGTGCGTAAGCCTAGGGTCCGATGACCTCAGCAGTGTGGTCCCTTAATAACTTACCACCAAATTTTAGACCATTACAGAGGAGGGCTGCATGCACCTTTGAGACAAATTTCAACGATTTGATAGTAATGGGAGACGATTATGAGATCTCGAAAATGTGACACTGTAATTGTGTTGCTCAGGATATTTCGGATGACGTACCTTCGGCGTCATACCCTGTTTACGTACAGTGAACAGATAAAGTTTGTAAGAGTTGTTCCATACTTGGAATGCTCGATATTACGAAATATTGACTTTTGTGTTTAAAAAAATCTGTGTTTCAATATCGATGATGAAATCTTAGCATTTTAACGACGATTTTAAAGACCGTCGAGGTTAGCAAGAAAAGCAGCCTACTTGTTATCACTGAATGATTTATTCGTCATTCACAAGAATATTCTTCTGAGCAAGTCTCGTAAAACCAGTGCTGCACTTTCGACTCTAGTCAAACGTGGCTGAAAAGGGGGGGGGGGGGAGATAATATTAAGCAGAAACATTGGCAGCTATTGTACCTAAACGTTGACTGATAACTTTCACTTTTCATGCACTTTATGTATTCATTGTGTCAAGTAGTGGGCGCCCGTATTGTTTAGAGTGTTTCTTTTAATTGCTAAAAATAGTACACCCAATTACATTAAATACATTTTCCGCTTATGATACATAAGATTACATGTGATCCATGAAAATATAATATAAAATAAACACACACAACCAACAGTCAGTAAAAGTGGATGTTCATGTATAACGTGCTCGAAAAGCCGAAAATGAGACATCCTGATATACACAGGCCAACTAAGTGCAAGTCCAGGAATAATAAGCTTACACATTTTCTGCTGCAGGCGATTCATAAATAACAAGAAGCGAAACCCGTAGGGTACGAAACAGACAACCTTTCATTTAGTTGAATAGACGGACCACATCTCTAAGAGTAAGTACAGGTATTTGTATGGCTCAAACAAAGATATCCACAATTTAAGCTTTTAAATATTTGTGTTGTGTCAGTTCACGAATAATTTTACTCTCTTCATTTGTTAACTTGAACGGTAAATTATTACGCATAGCAGCCTTTCATTTTCATGTTGTCTGTGTTAATATTAAAGATGTTATGAACTGAAACGGATGTACAAGAATATGAGTTGTTGACACTTCTTTATTTTTTATCACTTAACGTTGTTGCGACATGCATTATAAAGCAGTGAGAACTCTATTTTGCATTAAATATCGAGCGAGGAGTAGAATCAGTCTTCAGTGTAGCAAATTGCAAGTCCTTCGGACCAGATTGTATACCAGTTAGGTTCTTTCGAAGCACGCTGATGCAACAGTTCCGTACTTAGCAGTTACGTACAGCCGCTAGCTCGGGTAAACGTCCGTATCAAAGGACTGCAAAGTTGCATAGGTCACACCAATACCCAAGAAAGGAAAATGAAGCAATCGTCTCAATTACAGACTCGTTTCACTAACTTCGATTTAAAGCAGGAATTGTGAACGTGTAATGAGTTAGAACATTACAATGAAGTGAAAAAAAGCACTCTGTCATCAGGCCCACCGGGACCATCCAACCGCCGTGTCTTCCTCAGCTGAGGATGCGGATAGGAGGGGCGTGTGGTCAGCATACCGCTCTCCCGGTCGTTATGATGGGTTTCTTTGACTGAAGCCGCTACTATTCGGTCGAGTAGCTCCTCAATTGGCATCACGGGGCTGAGAACACCCCGAAAAATGGCAACAGCGTATGGCGGCCCGGATGGTCACCCATCCAAGTGCCGGCCACGCCCGACAGCGCTTAACTTCGGTGATCGGACGGGAACCGGTGAAGTGAAAAAAGTCGTGGGATATCTCCTAACATCATGTCACGCCTCCTTCTGCCCTGCGTTATGCGGTAACTCGGCATAGCATGGACTCAACAAATTGCTGGAAGCCCCCTGCAGAAATACTGAGCCATGCAGCCTGTATAGCCGTCCATAATTGAGGAACTGTTACCGGTGCAGCATTTTGTGCACGAACTGACCTTTCCATTCTGTTCCATAAATGTTTGATGGGATTCACCTTGGGCGATCCGGGCGGTCAAACTATTCGTTGGAACTGTCCACAATACAGGGTGAGTCACCTAACGTTACCGCTGGATATATTTCGTAAACCACATCAAATACTGACGAATCGATTCCACAGACCGAACGTGAGGACAGGGGCTAGTGTAATTGGTTAATACAAACCATACAAAAATGCACGGAAGTATGTTTTTTATCACAAACCTACGTTTTTTTAAATGGAACCCCGTCAGTTTTGTTAGCACATCTGAACATATAAACAAATACGTAATCAGTGCCGTTTGTTGCATTGTAAAATGTTAATTACATCCGGAGATATTGTAACCTAAAGTTGACGCTTGGAACCTCCGACGCTCAGTTCCGTGTTGTAACAAACACGGGCCACGGTCCTGTGTTTCGTTGTACCTAAAGCTTCACCGGCTGCAGTTCTTAATATGTTCCCACTCATTTTCAGTACTCTCTGATTCTGGAACTGTACCCGTTATTGTCTCTACACGTCTTTGATAAAGGTTCTTGATTGACTCCTGTTCTAGTAAGTACACTTTATACAGGGTGTCACAAAAAGGTACGGCCAAACTTTCAGGAAACATTCCTCACACACAAATAAAGAAAAGATGTTACGTGGAGATGTGTCCGGAAACGCTTAATTTCCTGCGGCGACATTACACCAGACGTACTGCGGCGTGTACGACATTCATTACGCCAGAGATTGCAATTGTGTGCAGCAAATGATGGCCACCACATTGAACATCTATTGGCCTGACATGTCGGGACACACTCTATTCCACTCCGTAATTGAAAACGGAAACCACGTGTGTACGTGTACCTCACCCCTCATGGTAATGTACATGTGCGTCAGTGAAAAATAAAAATAAAAAGGTGTTAGCATGTGGACGTAATGCGCTGTTCCAGTCTCTTCTGTACCTAAGGTCCATCACCGTTCCCTTTGGATCCCTACGTAATTCGGTGCTCTCCGATACACACGATCGAACAGCGGAGGAGTGGTACTCAAGCGTCAACTTTAGGTTACAATATCTCCGGATGTTTACATTTTACAATGCAACAAACGGCACTGATTACGCATTTGTTTATATGTTCAGATGTGCTAACAAAACTAACGCGGTTCCATTTAAAAAATCGTAGGTTTGTGTTAAAAAACATACTTCCGTGCATTTTTTTATGGTTTGTAGTAACCAGTTACACTAGCCCCTCTCCTCACGTTCGGTCTGTGGAGTCAGTTCGTCAGTATTTGATGTGTTTCACGAAATATATCCAGCGGTAACGTTAGGTGACTCACCCTGTATAGTTCAAATCAATCACCAACAATTGTGGCCCAGAGACACAGAGCATTGTCATCCATAAAAATTCTGTCGTTGTTTGGGAACTTGACGCTGCAGAGTGCGTCCATGCTCGTGGTTTCTGCTTCACACTCGAACCATACCATCAGCTCTTACCCACTGAAATCGGAACTCAGCTGACCAGGCCACAGTTTTCCAGTCGTCGAGGATCTAACCGTAATAGTCACGGGCGCAAGAGAGGCGCTGCAGGCGATGTCGTGCTGCTAGCAAAGGCACTCGCGTCGGTCATCCGTTGCCATAGCCTATTAACACCATATTTGGCCTCATTGTCCTAACGGATACGTTAGCCGTACGTCTCACATTGATTTCGAAATGGAATGTCCTTGCTCCTAGCTAGAACTACTATTCCGCGTACAAAGTCTGTTACTTCCCGTCGTGCAGCCATAAACACGTCGGAAACCTTTCCTCGTGAATCATCTGAGTGCAAATGACAGCTCCAGCTCCAGTCACTGCACTGTCCGTTTATACCTTGTGTACGCGATACTAAGAAAAATGGTTCAAATGGCTCTGAGCACTATGGGACTTAACATCTATGGTCATCAGTCCCCTAGAACTTAGAACTACTTAAACCTAACCAACCTAAGGACATCACACACACCCATGCCCGAGACAGGATTCGAACCTGGGACCGGAGCGGTCCCGCGGTTCCAGGCTGTTGCGCCTCGAACCACCACGGCCGGCTACGCGGTACTACCGACATCTGTCTATGTGCAGATCGCTATCGCATGACCCTTGCCACCTCAGTGTATAATCACCTCCAGGAAAACGATCTGTTCACAAATGCTCAACATTCAGAATGTACGGATCTTGTGAAACACAACCACTTCTTTCATTCGCATGAAGTAATGAGTGCTATCGACGGGGGATCTCGAATTGATTCCATATTTCTAGATTTTCAGAAAGTTTTTCACACCGCTCCTCACAAAAGACTGCTGATCAAACTGCATGCCTGTGCAGACTCGCTTCAATTGCGTGACTAGATACGTGATTTCCTCTCAGTAATGTCACAGTACGTAGAAATCGACGGAAAATCGTCAAGTAAAACAGAAGTGATATCCGCAGTTTCGGAAGGAAGTGTTACAGGCCCGCTGATGTCCCTAATGTAAACAATGTAAAAGATAATCTGAGCAGCCCTCTCAGGCTGTTTTGCAGATGATGCTGTCATTTGCCGTCTATTAAAGTCGTCAGAAATTCAAAATGAATTGCAAAATGAATTAGACACGATATATGAATGATGCGAAAAGTAGTAATTGTATCTTAGTAAGAGAAAGCGTGTGGTCGTCCACGTGAGTACCCAAAGGGATCCGTTAAATTTATTTTACACGATAAATCTCACAAATCTAAAGGTTGTGAAACTAAATACTTGGGTATTACAATTACGAATAACTTAAATTGGAATGATCACACAGAAAATGTCGTTGGGAAGCTAATCAAACACTGCGTTTTACTGCCAGAACGCTGAACAAGATGCAAGAGTTCCTCTAAAGGGACTGCCTGCGCTACGCTTGTCCGCACTCTTCTGGAGTATTGCTGCACGCTGTGGTATCGGTGTCAGATGGGGCTGACGGCGGACATCGGAAAAGTTCCAGGAAGGGTATCTCATTTGGTATTATTGCGAAGTAGGGGAGAGACAGTGTCACGGGTACGATACTCCAGTTGAGGTCGCATTCATTAAAACAAAGGCGTTTTCCGTTGCTACAGGATCTTTTCACGAAATTTCAATCATCAACTTTCTCCTCCGAATTCTAAAATATTTTGTTGGCGCCTTACTACATACGGAGAAATGATCATCGTAATAAAAGAAATCAGAGCTCACACGGGAAGATTGGTTTTTCCCATGTGCTGTTCGGAAGTGAAACAGTAGAGAAAAAGCCTGAAGGTGGTTCGATGGACCCTCTGTCAGGCAGTTAACTGTGAATTTCAGGGTAGTCTTGTACAGTGATCAGCCAGAACATTATGACCCCGAACCTACCTACCAACCATATAAACCCGCCCAGGAGATAGCAGCGTCATCTGGCGAAGAACGAATGCTAGTCAGACACATGCACGGTGCGTGTAGTATCAGTGAGCGTGCTGTCCATGTGTAAAATGGGGAAGGCGCGCGATCTATATGAGAGTTTGACAGGGCAGATTGTGATGGCCCGGAGGCTCGCCACGAGCATTTCGGAAACTGTACCACTTGTCGGGTGACGGAGGAGTGCTGTAGTTAAGAGTTTACAACACGCGACGAAACGATGGTGAAAGCAGGTCAAGACGTCGTGGGGATCAGCGGCAACCCGTCATTATGGATGTCGAACGTCGCAGGCTGGGCAGACTGGTAAAACAGAACAGGCGGCGAACTGCGGTGGAACTAACATCAGACATTAATCCTGGGCAGATAACAAGCGTGTCTGAACACACAGTGCACCGAACACTCGTAACGATGAGCTTCCGCACCTGACTACCTATGTATGTGCCAATGTTAACATCACGACATACGCAAGTACGACCGAAATGGGCACGTGACCATCGGCTCTGGGCGTTGGCGCAGTAGCAGAGCGTTGCACGGTCTGATGAAGCCCGATATCTTCTTCATCATGCCGATGGGAGGACGCGAATCCGTTGTCTTCCAGGAGGACGGCTCCTTGACACCTGTACTGCGGGACGGAGACAATCTGGCGGCGGCTCTATTACGTTCTGAGAAACATGAACGTGGGCAGCTCGTGCAAGACACGATGCCGGCCAAGGAGAATCGTACACTGGTTGCATCCCACGTACACCCATTCGTGATGAGCATGTTTCCCAACTACAGTGGCACTTTTCAACTACACAATGCGCCATGTCACAAGGCCAGGAGTGCGATGGAGTGGTTCGAGGGACATAGTGACGAGTTTCAGTTGATGTTCCGGCACCCCAACTCGCCAGATCTGAACGCAGTCGAACACATCTGGGACGTGATTGAACGTGGTATCAGAGCCCGTCGCCCCCCTCCCCGGAATTTACGGGAATTAGGTGCCTGGTGTGTGCAGGCGTGGTGCCAACTCCCACCAGCGATCTATCTGGGCCTCAGTGCTTCCTGCCAAAGGTGGACATACGGGATGTTAGGTGCTGGTAATAATGTTCTGGCTGCTCAGTGGAGATGTAGATTCCAGCATTATTTCTGAAATAGCTAACAGATAATAAAAAAAGCTTTACTGCCTGTAAAAAAAAATTGTGGGATGTGTAATGTTAACTTCGGTGTGTTTATTGATCAATAAATACAAGGTGTACAACTTTGCTTCCGCCGTTTTTCCCCAACACTTGAGGCTTTAAAGAAACAATTTGATTACACACATATCATCTGTAATATTTTTCATCGTTGGCCACTACTTCCTCCCATCTTTCGGGCAGTGTACGAATCCTGCGTTTGAAAAATGGTTCAGCTTTTGAAGCGATCCACGAATCGATCCAATTTGTGACTTCTTCATGAGATCGGAAGTGTTGGTCAGCCTGGCCATGCGCCATTGACCTAAACAGGTGATAGTCAGAGGGGCCATGTCTGGAGAATACGGAGGGTGGGGTAGGACTTCACATTTTAACGTTTCCAAGTACGTTTTGACCTCTTTTGCAACGTGGGGTCGAGCGCTGTCGTGCTAAATCACTTTACCGTGCCTCTCGCTGTGTTGCAGATGTTTGTCTTTTAATGCTCTGCTCAGACACATTAATTGAGTTAGATAACGAGCATCTGTGATTGTTTCAGTTGGTTTTAACACTTCATAGTATACGACGCCGAGCTGGCCCACCAAATGCAGAGCAAGATCTTGGAGCCGTGAATATTAGGTTTGACCGTCGACGTGAAAGCATGGCTGGGATTTTTTGCGTTTAGAGTTACCGTAATGAACCCATTTTTCGTCCACGGTCACAATACGATGCAGAAATCCCTTCCATTTTTGCCTCTGAAGCAACTGTTCACAGCCGGCCGAAGTGGCCGTGCGGTTAAAGGCGCTGCAGTCTGGAACCGCAAGACCGCTAAAGTCGCAGGTTCGAATCCTGCCTCGGGCATGGATGTTTGTGATGTCCTCAGGTTAGTTAGGTTTAACTAGTTCTAAGTTCTAGGGGACTAATGACCTCATAAGTTGAGTCCCATAGTGCTCAGAGCCATTTGAACCAACTGTTCACAAACACAAAAATGGTTCAAATGGCTCTGAGCACTATGGGACTTAACATCTGAGGTCATCAGTCCCCTAGACTTAGAACTACTTAAACCTAAGTAACCTAAGGACATTACACACATCCATGCCCGAGGCAGGATTCGAACCTGCGACCGTAGCGGTCGCGCGGTTCCAGACTGAAGCGCCTAGAACCGCTCAGCGACAACGGCCGGCTCACAAGCACACAAACGCTGTTCAACGTCTCTTGGTTTCAGCTCACACGGGACCCAAGTTCCTTGTTTCTGAATCATGCCCATAGACTTGAAGCGTTTTGAAATGGCTTGCTGTATCACTACCACTAATCGTGCCAATTCTTCTTGATTTTGAAGCGAGTCTTCACTCAGCAATGTCTCCAAATCTACATCTTCGAAAACATTTTCTTTTCCACCACTATGCCTGTCCACGACGTTAAAATTACCGTTCTTTGCGTTGAAACCGCTCACGACACGTTCTTTCACTAACAGCGTCATTACCATATGTACTTGTGAGCATTCGATGAGACTCAGTCGCTGTTTTCTTCATATTGAAACAAAAAAGTAACACCTCCCGCAAACGACGAGAATTAGGTTCGTAAACTGACATTTTCAATCAAGAACAATTTTATGATGCGAGCACAAATCGACTATTGTCTCAATGAGGTTATGTTTACCGAGGTCCAAGCTAACTGCCTGACGTCTGCGATCTGTTTCTTTCGACCGCTATTTACCATTGTCGCCACCTATGGGCAAACGGCTGAAGCAAAGTTGTACACCTTGTATGATATTAGATCTATTTGTATGTAGCTTCTGTGAATTCATCATTTGACATAGATTATTGTCGACCATCGATGTTTTGACGTTGATTATGGAATCTAAATCAGCATCGATAATTTGCCAAAGTCGCGTAGCACTACTGCTTGCTCGTTGGTGTATACTTTCAAAAATGGTTCAAATGGCTCTGAGCACTATGGGACTCAACTGCTGTGGTCATAAGTCCCCTAGAACTTAGAACTACTTAAACCTAACTAACCTAAGGACATTACACACATCCATGCCCGAGGCAGGATTCGAACCTTCGACCGTAGCGGTCGTGCGGTTCCAGACTGTAGCGCCTTTAACCGCTCGGCCACTCCGGCTGGCTGTATACCTTCACTAATTCCTTCAGTTGAAGTTTCTCCTTCTTGATAGGATCTACGAAAAACAGTGAATGGACGGGAAGTCCAGATAGAGGTAGGTGGCTTCTGGTCTCAACCCTCTTCTACTGAAAGGCTGTATGTGGGCGTGCCTTGACTCACCGCCCTGCAGTCGACACCCTACGGATCTGCTGTTTCGCAGCGCCCCTACTCGACAGCCCGGCGCCCTCCATTTACATTGGTTTGGCGCACGGCGCGTGCTACGACCACCTGGGGCTAGCCGTCTGTTAGCGCCCTCTTCATCGCATTCGACCGGCTCGTGGCTTTGACAGGAGAGAGACATGGCTGTCGCTCCGTGTCTCTGACCGGTCCAGTGCTCTTTTACAGATTTTCAGGGGCGGCAGAGAGCGCCTCTTTTCGGCTCTGTGCACGTTCTGTGCCAAATAGCCCTACAGTTCGTGCCACAGGGCTGTGTTCCAGGTCCATTCCTGCTTTTAGCTATTGCAGGTTCCACGAAAGAAGAAGGGGAGAGAGAGAACAGAAATTAAATAATTCTTCCTATGGGATCTACAGGATGGGCAACATAAAATCTCGGAAAATATTTCATGCACTTTAAGATAGGATATCAATTTAACGTCATCCACCCGAGGTGCATGAATTAATTTTCAGGCCATTTTTATTTTACTCTTCCCATGAAGGTTACTAAATTCTAAAACTGAGTCTAGGTATAAACTAATAACTAATACTTACTGGTGGTTATTTCTGGTCTACAATAAATGCAAAGAATATGTAATTCCCATATTCTACTAAAATTGAATGCCATATTTAGAAACTGATGCCACAGCATTCGAAATTTCACTTTATTCACTTCATAGGGGTAACGATCGACACGCTATGCGTGAGCGAACGTTGCCGCTACGGCCTTTCACGTCACCACGCTTTCGCAGACCAACCGTTGCTGCTTGTACGTTATTACGATACAGCGCTCAACGGTGGCTAACTCTTGATGTAGTTTATTTACAGCTGTCCATAACACCGTCTCCACAAGAGGATACAATAGCAATGCAAGACGTACTCGGTCCTCATTACCTGACAGAGCACTCTCGTCGACGTGGAGAGGCATCTGGACCGGATGGGTCAGTCTATCTATTAGATTTCATTCTTGTAAACCCTCGAGCGGGCGCGCCGTTTTTCATTACACGAACGGGCACGCGGCGCACTTTGTACACATGAATAGAATAGCTTCATTTATTTTGCCAAGGTGAGTCACATATGATCAAAATCACACTTTAATCTTAGTTTATTTAAACAACAAGAAAATTAACTTACATAATATGAGCTACACCACTGTAAACAATAATGAAATAAATTTTCAGTACAACACCCTGTTGACAAGGACACTTGTTACAGAGACAGTAATAACCCACTCGAAGCATTAAGCAGTGCAGTGGCATCAGATCCCATCCAGCTGCTTAATCGAACACTAATTATCTCGTAGACAACTGCCTCAATGTGGCATTAGGCTACTGGCTCATAATCAGGGTCTTTTCTTTTTCACGGCTAATAAATTTTTTCTGCCTAGCTCGCTTTGTTAAAAAAAAATGGCTCTGAGCACTATGGGACTTATCATCTGTGGTCATCAGTCCCCTAGAACTTAGAAGTACTTAAACCTAACTAACCTAAGGACATCACACATATCCATGCCCGAGGCAGGATTCGAACCTGCGACCGTAGCAGTCGCGCGGTTCCGGACTGAGCGCCTAGAACCGCTAGACCACCACGGCCGGCAGCTCGCTTTGTGTTTTATATTACTGCTGCTCACTTGGACGTATGACAACACGAATTATCACTGTGTTACCTGAAGCAATAATGAAGGAATAGGTATGGATCTGCAGTTGTGAAACAAAAATGGAACCGTGCAAAATCATTTTATTTTTTGTTGGCGCACTTTATGCACAGGCGCGCCCACTCGAGGGTTTAAACAAAACTGCAACAACTTTTGAATAATCTTTTATTAGTAACACCGGTTTCACAACCGTAGGTTGCTTCATAAAGTACACCTAAATACAAAAAATAGAAATTGGTGGGAGAATTAATTTTTGTTATAAGAGGTCCAGTGAAATAATTATGTACTTCAGAGATATTTAGATACCAACTATACGAAATACAGACAGTACCCCTCATGAGAGTCAGATACACAATAAACAGGATACTCACATTCAAATCATATTGAGCGAAACGTAGATTATTGGACGGCCCGTTCACTCTCAGTCAAGCTGTATTAAAATGTTCTTAAAAGAAACGGCAGTCAAAACGTGAGCGGTGGAATAAAGCAGACGGCCACGTTAATTGCCTCAAGTTCGAGAAAGAAACATGGAGTTAAAATAGTGAAATAATATCAACTGGACCAAGAAATAGATAAAGCTCGTAGAAGTCTGTTGTATCACGCTCACCCGCTTCGCTGCTACCGGTAAGTCGCTACAGAGATTATGCGACAGAGCTTCCCCATCCTCCAGCCCAGCTTCTCGAAGCACGCTGGATCAACGAAGGGCACAAAGCGTTTGGAAAATGTGCAGATCATTCCCAGTTCAAAGAAGTGTAGTCGGACACGTGCTCACAATTATAGGTCTGTATTGTTGACATCAGTTCGTTGTTGACTTACAGATATTTTTTTTTCATGCATTATGACCTTTTTGGAGAGGGAAAATTTCCTCTAAAACGATGAACATAGATCCCACAGACATAGATCTTACGAATCTCAGATCGTTCTGTTCGTTTATCAGCTATGGAGTGCCGTGCACATCGGCGCCCAATTTGATGCCGTGTTCTTTGAATTTCGGAAGATTTTCCACACAGTTCCGCACTGTCGATTACAGGACGATACACGAACTTACCGAGTATAGGATCAGATTCGTAACTGCGTTCAGGATAGAAGTCAACACTTCGTTCTTACCAGCACAAAATCGACAGCTGTAGAGGTAATTTGGGGAGTACTCAAATGGAATGTTGTAGAAAAATGGTTCCAATGGCTCTGAGCACTATGGGACTTAACATCTGAGGGCATCAGTCCCCTAGAACTTAGAACTACTTAAACCTAACTATCCTAAGGACATCACACACATCCATGCCCAAGGCAGGATTCGAACCTGCGACCCTAGCGGTCGCGCGGTTCCAGACTGAAGCGAATAGAACCGCTCGGCCACTTCGGCCGGCAGAAGTTGTAGAGGCATCACTGTTTACATTGTGTGTAAATGATGCAGCACATAATGTTGGAAGCACCTTGAGGTTTTTCGTGGACGATGCTTTTGCAGCGCCAGAAGAATAGTAAAATGCAGGAAGATTTGCAGGGGATTGTCGAATGGTGCAGACACTGGCGGTTGACCTTGAACGTGAATACGCCAAAATAATCATTACTGTTCGATTTGAGCATTGGCGATAAGTCACTGGAAACCCTAACAACGGTGAAACACTTAGGAGCAATCGTCTAGTGCGACGTAAAGCAGATTGACTTCATAAAACTAACAGTAGGAAAAGCGGACTATAAACTGAAATACACTACGATACACTAGGAAAACAATTCATTTATTAGTCAGTCACTACATAATAACGCGATCAGCTTCTGTATACTTTATTTTGTCTTTAGAAAGCAAAACGATATAATGGATTACACGTCTGTTCACATGTGTTACACTTACGCATGCTGCTGCTGACTGCGTGCTATGTACACCAAATGGCAATAAATTTAAATTTAAAAAATGGCGGCAGTCATAAATGCTGAATCGTATTGTAAATAGACAGATGGTGAATTGTTGGTGATTCATTGACAGTAAATTTAAAATTAAGAACAAGACTACATACAGAAACGTCAACCGTATTCTCAGTAGGCTGATGGTGAACTACTGGTGACCTTTTGCTGTGTGGTCATTAGGCCGTGGTCCAAGCCGTAATTATCTGCCTAACGTTTCGTCCTCCAGTGCTGGAGAAAGCAGTTACATTCTCCATCAAACTCAGCAAATCTAACTGTTCATAAGTATCCACGCAATGATTGGATGTAACGTCATTAGATCACTGTCTAAGTAAACACTCAAACGGACAGACACCTTCACATAAATTCCGCTCACCATCCCAAGCAGAAAAGGAGAAGCAATCGAAACATCGGTGAACTGGTCTAAGAGAATCTGTGAACCTCGATACTGGAGGACGAGCCCAGTCATTTAAGAACTGCCTTCGAAGAAACGACTACCCTGACAAAGAGACAAATGCAGCAGTACACTCAATAGGTGTGAAGCTTCTAATGGAAAAAGAATAACTAAAGGGAATATTTTCCTTGTACTTGTAAAAACTGTCACGTATCGTGTCAGAAGAGTACTGTATTGATGCAACATGTAAACGAACAAGAAAGTTGCGCGAATATAAACCCTGCTAAGTTCCCACGCCCACCGCGTGCCACAGTGGGAGTATACAAAACCCCTTGCACCTGCGGCAAGTGCAAACGCTCGGTATCATTAAACTTTCGCTGCTTCAGCCAGCGTCGATCGAAAACTATTTACCGTATGGGTACCCAACTTAATAGGAATGATTTTCGGACTGTGCGCTGCAGGATTTGCATTGTTAATGGTGTTGGTGTCGTGACTTAACTGTAACTCATCGGTACTGGTACAGTAACGAAGTGTTGAAACCCAAGCGTCTGTGTGCAATTACAGTTGCATATAGTCAACATGGGCCTGGACATGAAAAGGAGGCCTTACTCGTAAACCTGTTTTATCAAAACTACAGCAATAGTGCTATGCTCTTTGCACTATTGCAAAGGTGAATATGACTGACGTACTCTGTTTTGAATAATAGGAGCTGTGTAGAAGTAATGATGAATCGTAATAGAAAATGAAACTGTCGTAATGAGAGGACAAGCCTTTAATACTGGTAAAGTGAATAATCTGACTGCAATAATTTTGACAGTATAAAATGTCTGAATAATGAACTTTGACATAAAACCTAAGATAATTAGTTTTGCGCAACTGATCACAGATACCGAAACTAAAACTGATGTACAACTTAGAAAAATCTAACTATTTCTGAATGACGTAAGTTGGCCCTGACTGAACAAAAAAATTAAAATATGTAGTCCTTATCTCTATTCTGCGCAAATCTGGATAACGCATTGCAGTACAGCTCTGTCTTGCGCGCCGCTATGCTAAAGCTGCAAATTAGTATACTGACACAGAAACACTCATGAGGTGCAATGAGTTCTCTGTTAGTTCGCCCATTTAGGATCAAAGAAACGTAACTCCAAAAACAGTATTTTAAGATATTTCGATTTAAAGGTTTTGTCCGAAAAACTGAGTACTTTCTAATAGTTTTTACAAACCTTTCTACGGTAAGTAAAAAGTATACTTCATCGACTGTTGTTATCTACTAGGTGTTACATATTCTAGTCACTCGGTGGACAGTAATGAAATATTTTATGAAATTATGCACGTAGTTAGGTTTGTCTGATCCTTAACTTAATGGCTGCTGCTGTATAACATATGAACGTCAAACAAATAATATGCAGCTTTAAGCGATATTATCGTATTAAAGATTAATGCAGATGTGTTAATAATGTCTGTATAAATAAAGATTACACGGAACCACGGAACAAGCTATGGCAATGTGTGTCAGTGCTATTCAGTGAGTACTATAAGTAAGAGAACTGTTTGTCAGGAAGTTCATCATCAGTCTATGATGAAAAAAAGCCTTTATTATTTTCACTTTGCATAATTTGTCTGGAGTAACACTGAACTTACAATAAATAATTTACAGTTAACAGAAATAATATTCATGTTTCTTAATCTTCACATAATAAACATGGGAAAAATCATGTTAGGAAACACAGTGCTCCCTCACACCTGTTTTCTGATTGTGGATTACTGTTTCAAAAAGAATACAATACAGACATTTAAAGGAGCCAAAATTAGTGGTTTACATGAAATAGCTAATGTGATCAACTAGCAACAATAATAAAAGAGACAAAAAACAGAATAAACCTAAAGTCTATTCCTGTGATTCTTCCACGTTTACCTCATTTTCTACATCGTTAGCAGCATTGAGTCCTTGATATAATGTGTGATACCTAAGAGGTATAATACCTTTATTACATAAATCTATAGGATCTTTTTTCTTTTTTTTACTTATGCAGAGAGAATTGTCATATGCTGGGCACAAAGTATTGTCTGCAGATCCTGAATTCGAAGAATTTCGTAGGCCAAGTCTTTTCTTGGTGTGCAAAACTTGGAAGTCATGGTCATCGTAGGAACACTTGAAAAACCTCATGTCGGGCTGATCTATCCTGTACTGCATCCAAACAGTTTTAATCCATTTCACAGTTTCTCCATTCTCAGCAGTTTTCCCATTCCGAATAATTTTCTTCTGAAGTTGGTTGAAATCTAAAATTTGAGAGTTATCCATTTCTGACACACTGTTCTTGTTGGAGGTCATTCTTACAATTTTATACTAGCCAATGGGATCAAAAATATCCACATGTTTACTTTTTGTTTCGATGCTTGTATGCACTGAGTCTACTTTCATTTGTGAATGTTCAAGCTCAAAAAAACATTTCTCGATAGTTTATGTCCAGTCTATTTACTGCATGCAAACACATAATGCTAATGTTGGCATTCCTGTTCTATCACGCACATGTATCAGAAAACAAGGTTATCGGTTTTCCTTGTGCATGATTTTTCAAAAAATCCCACAGACATGAAGCCACCTCTATGGACCCCCTTTTTGTTGTTGTATCGTCCCACATGTAACAGTCGGTTTTGTTTTCTCCTACATTAAGAACTGTGGGATTGTACACAGAGAGCCTTCTTTTATAGAATATTGCGTTTGCATTCACTTTATGGCAGTAAAGCACAGCCAGCAAAGATTCGCCTTTTCTTACACTTTCTTTCTTAATGTTCTTAATTTCCCCTGCTATTTCTTTCCTTTTCAAATGCTCTTCCTGATCTCTTTTAAAATCTTTGTCTTCGTTTTCCTCAGCTGAAAGGCGTGAAAACTTAAACATTTATAACACATATCTTTCTGTGGCCTGTAGAATTTCAGATTAAATTCCTTTGTGAATGTCTCCCTATGCAGCCATTATTTCTCGACTGTCTTTCCTTGCTGATAGCATTGTTCCCGATATAACTCATACATTGTCTCAATACGCATGGCCGGCCGCGGTGGCCGGGCGGTTCTAGGCGCTTCAGTCCGGAACCCCGCGACTGCTACGGTCGCAGGTTCGAATCCTGCCTGGGGCATGGATGTGTGTGATGTCCTTAGGTTAGTTAGGTTTAAGTGGCTCTAAGTTCTAGGGGACTGATGACCTCAGATGCTAAGTCCCATAGTGCTCAGAGCCATTTCAACCATTTTTTCAATACGCATATCGGCAGGTAAATAATCTGCTGTACATTCTTTCCCCTTGTAATGTGAAGGAAGTGTAGGAAAACACTTAATGTGTTTTTTCCTTATAGCCTCTTTACTTTCTTCTGGTCTCATTATACCTAGCACATGACATCCTCTTCGCTGTTTCTCAATTACACGATACTCATCTCTTTTTTTAATAGTATTTCTTAAAAAGGTTTCAGAAATTTCAAATGTCTTGAGAAAAAACTGGAAATACACTTGAATGTTATCAGACCCCTTTAGTAGATAGAAATTCTTGGTCCTCTTCCTTCGCCAGTTAACCGATTTAGTCCTCACACTTTGTTTCTCTTCTTCTTCCACTAACTTATTTAGGTACTGCCTCTGTAGTGCAACTGACCCAAGATCCCAGTAGGCTCTATCGATATTTTGTCGGTCTTGCTCAGTAATCTTACTGCTGCACTATCGTGGACATTCAGAGTAATCCTTTGGCTTCACATTTCTTGCAGGAACTTCGGAATTCTTTGTAGAAATATATGCCCTACCATGCTGTTGACAGATTTTTCTTTGATTTCTTTTCCATTCCTCTTTAACCTGTACCCATTTTCGTTTTCTTGTTTTGTTACTATTCTCAATACCAGCATTGTCATCTGCAATTTCCCCATCCTGATTGTGATGATTTACTTGTGCACTAGTTGCATCCTCGGGAGTTTTTGTGACATTCTTTACAAGGGACGTTCAATGTTCAACAATGCTGTCTGTACATGACAGGTATTCACAGGAAGGGAAAAGAAAATTAACTGAATTGCTGTAGTGTCTAGTAATTGCTTGGCTACTCACCACAATCTGTAGTGTTGTCCAGTTTATAGGAAGAATCATCATCTGTATATGAACCAATGAATATCTCGAGCATCACCACATCATGTTCTTCCTCAGCTACGAATACAAACAATAATGATAAAAATAATAATATAATAATAATAACAATAATAATAATAATAATAATAGTAGAATAGGCCTCCGGTATGTTCTGCCAGTCGTAAAAGGCGACGAAAAGAACAAGCAACTAATAGGGCTAACCCCCCTTTTAGTGTGATTAGTTGGTTCAGGACAGAACTAAAGAAGCCTCGGACAAGCGCCGTCATGGTCGGGGACGACGCTTGAACCCTATATCCGCCCACAATGGTAACGACACTGCTAGCCAACTGGAAAATGATTCAAATCCAAACAGAGGTGTTTTTCAGGATATGCTTCCTGCAACCACCCTAGAGGAAAACAAAGACAGAGGATGAGATGGTCAGATGAAGTTAATCGACACCTCATGTTCTGTTATTACCAAGCAACAAACCTAGGAACCAACACAACTGGATACAGATCACAAGTATACACAACATTTATTACCAGATACCCAGAATTAAAATTTTTAACAGAACAACGACTAGCTGATCAGATCCGAGTAATAATCAAAAATAACAGGATACCCCAGTCAGAATTAGAAAACATCAAACAACAAGTACAACAAATACTGGAACAAAATAATGTGCAATCAGAAGAAGAAGAAAATACAGTAATGGACTCAAACATCCCAGAGCAAACAAACAAAGAACAACACGCATCAATTAAACAATCAGAGGAAAACGAAATCTTAAGACAGCCACCAGAACAAGCACAAATAGATCTCGAAGTAACACACATGTTAGATATAGAAGAAAAATTTCAGCTGACATATATACAAGACAAAGACACAAATACAGACATTAGACCATCTTGCATGTTGTTGTTGTTGTGGTCTTCAGTCCTGAGACTGGTTTGATGCAGCTCTCCATGCTACTCTATCCTGTGCAAGCTTCTTCATCTCCCAGTACCTACTGCAACCTACATCCTTCTGAATCTGCTTAGTGTATTCATCTCTTGGTCTCCCCCTATGATTTTTACCCTCCACGCTGCCCTCCAATACTAAATTGGTGATCCCTTGATGCCTCAGAACATGTCCTACCAACCGATCCCTTCTTCTGGTCAAGTTGTGCCACAAACTTCTCTTCTCCCCAATCCTATTCAATACTTCCTCATTAGTTATGTGATCTACCCATCTAATCTTCAGCATTCTTCTGTAGCACCACATTTCAAAAGCTTCTATTCTCTTCTTGTCCAAACTATTTACCGTCCATGTTTCACTTCCATACATGGCTACACTCCATACAAATACTTTCAGAAATAACTTCCTGACACTTAAATCTATACTCGATGTTAACAAATTTCTCTTCTTCAGAAACGCTTTCCTTGCCATTGCCAGTCTACATTTTATATCCTCTCTACTTCGTCCATCATCAGTTATTTTGCTCCCCAAATAGCAAAACTCCTTTACTACTTTAAGTGTCTCATTTCCTAATCTAATACCCTCAGCATCACCGGACTTCACTCGACTACATTCCATTATCCTCGTTTTGCTTTTGTTGATGTTCATCTTATATCCTCCTTTCAAGACACCATCCATTCCGTTCAACTGCTCTTCCAAGTCCTTTGCTGTCTCTGACAGAATTACAATGTCATCGGCGAACCTCAAAGTTTTTATTTCTTCTCCATGGATTTTAATACCTACTCCAAATTTTTCTTTTGTTTCCTTTACTGCTTGCTCAATATAGAGATTGAATAACATCGGGGAGAGGCTGCAACCCTGTCTTATTCCCTTCCCAACCACTGCTTCCCTTTCATGTCCCTCAACTCTTATAACTGCCATCTGGTTTCTGTACAAGTTGTAAATAGCCTTTCGCTCCCTGTATTTTACCCCTGCCACCTTTAGAATTTGAAAGAGAGTATTCCAGTCAACATTGTCAAAAGCTTTCTCTAAGTCTACAAATGCTAGAAACGTAGGTTTGCCTTTCCTTAATCTTTCTTCTAAGATAAGTCGTAAGGTCAGTATTGGCGCACGTGTTCCAGTATTTCTACGGAATCCAAACTGATCTTCCCCGAGGTCGGCTTCTACTAGTTTTTCCATTCGTCTGTAAAGAATTCGTGTTAGTACTTTGCAGCTGTGGCTTATTAAACTGATTGTTCGGTAATTTTCACATCTGTCAACACCTGCTTTCTTTGGGATTGGAATTATTATATTCTTCTTGAAGTCTGAGGGTATTTCGCCTGTTTCATACATCTTGCTCACCAGATGGTAGAGTTTTGTCAGGACTGGCTCTCCCAAGGCCGTCAGTAGTTCCAATGGAATGTTGTCTACTCTGGGGGCCTTGTTTCGACTCAGGTCCTTCAGTGCTCTGTCAAACTCTTCACGCAGTATCGTATCTCCCATTTCATCTTCATCTACATCCTCTTCCATTTGCATAATATTGTCCTCAAGTGCATCGCCCTTGTATAGACTCTCTATATACTCCTTCCACCTTTCTGCTTTCCCTTCTTTGCTTAGAACTGGGTTTCCATCTAAGCTCTTGATGTTCATACATGTGGTTCTCTTATCTCCAAAGGTCTCTTTAACTTTCCTGTAGGCAGTATCTATCTTACCCCTAGTGAGATAAGCCTCTACATTCTTACATTTGTCCTCTAGCCATCCCTGCTTAGCCATTTTGCACTTCCTGTCGATCTCATTTTTGAGACGTTTGTATTCCTTTTTGCCTGCTTCATTTACTGCATTTTTATATTTTCTCCTTTCATCAATTAAATTCAATATTTCTTCTGTTACCCAAGGATTTCTACTAATCCTCTTCTTTTTACCTACTTGATCGTCTGCTGCCTTCACTACTTCATCCCTCAGAGCTACCCATTCTTCTTCTACTGTATTTCTTTCCCCCATTCCGTTCAATTGTTCCCTTATGCTCTCCCTGAAACTCTCTACAACCTCTGGTTCTTTCAGTTTATCCAGGTCCCATCTCCTTAAATTCCCACCTTTTTGCAGTTTCTTCAGTTTTAATCTACAGGTCATAACCAATAGATTGTGGTCAGAGTCCACATCTGCCCCTGGAAATGACTTACAATTTAAAACCTGGTTCCTAAATCTCTGTCTTACCATTATATAATCTATCTGATACCTTTTAGTATCTCCAGGGTTCTTCCATGTATACAACCTTCTATCATGATTCTTAAACCAAGTGTTAGCTATGATTAAGTTGTGCTCTGTGCAAAATTCTATCAGGCGGCTTCCTCTTTCATTTCTTAGCCCCAATCCATATTCACCTACTACGTTTCCTTCTCTCCCTTTTCCTACACTCGAATTCCAGTCACCCATGACTATTAAATTTTCGTCTCCCTTCACTATCTGAATAATTTCTTTTATTTCATCATACATTTCTTCAATTTCTTCGTCATCTGCAGAGCTAGTTGGCATATAAACTTGTACCACTGTAGTAGGTGTGGGCTTCGTATCTATCTTGGCCACAATAATGCGTTCACTATGCTGTTTGTAGTAGCTTACCCGCATTCCTATTTTCCTATTCATTATTAAACCTACTCCTGCATTACCCCTATTTGACTTTGTGTTTATAACCCTGTAGTCACCTGACCAAAAGTCTTGTTCCTCCTGCCACCGAACTTCACTAATTCCCACAATATCTAACTTTAACCTATCCATTTCCGTTTTTAAATTTTCTAACCTACCTGCCCGATTAAGGGATCTGACATTCCACGCTCCGATCCGTAGAACGCCAGTTTTCTTTCTCCTGATAATGACATCCTCTTGCATAGACCGCCAAATAACCCACAAGTCGAAACAACAATAAAAACTATCAACACAATCATACACAACAAAATAAATGAAAACACAACTATGGAAGAGTTACAACTACTGGTTTATATAGGAGCACTCACTACACCAAATATACACACTAGGCAGAGATCAGAACCAACCAACACACAGAAGAAACCCACAAAACCAGCATGGCAACACAGGCTACAGATCAGAATAGAAAAACTGAGAAAAGATATCGGACAGCTAACACAATTTATAAGAAATGAAATGTCAGAGAAAAAAAACGAAAAAGGTTAGGTAAAATCTCACAACAAGAAGCGATAGAGGAATTAGATGAAAAGAAGCAGGTATTACAAGCATTGGCCAAACGACTTAGAAGATACAAGAAAAATGAAAATAGTAGGAAACAAAACCAAACATTCAACACAAACCAAAAGAAATTTTACCAGACAATAGATAACACACACGCAACATATGGTCAAACCCGGTACAACATAACAGGCATGCACGGTGGATACAAGCAGAAACAGATACATACAAGATGATACCACTAATACCTGAAGTGATAATTTTGCAACATGAAGTCACCCAAGCAATAAATTCTATGCACAATTGTAAAGCCCCTGGAAAAGATAAAATAGCAAATTTCTGGCTAAAGAAATTCACCTCAACACATTCACATCTAACTAAATTATTTAACATTTACCTTGCAGACCCATACACATTCCCTGATACACTTAAACATGGAATAACTTATTTGAAACCTAAAGATCAAGCAGACACAGCAAACCCAGCTAAATATCGCCCCATAACATGCCTACCAACAATATACAAAATATTAACTTCAGTCATAACACTGAAATTAATGACACATACAACACAGAACAAAATTATAAATGAAGAACAAAAAGGCTGTTGCAAAGGAGCACAAGGATGTAAAGAGCAAGTGATAATAGATGCAGAGGTGACATATCAAGCTAAAACTAAACAAAGGTCGCTACACTATGCATACATTGATTACCAAAGAGCTTTTGATAGTGTACCCCACTCGTGGTTACTACAAATATTGGAAATATACGAAGTAGATCCTAAATTGATACAGTTCCTAAACATAGTAATGAAAAATTGGGAAACCACACTTAATATCCAAACAAATTCAAATAATATCACATCACAGCCAATACAATTAAGTGTGGAATGTACCAAGGAGACTCATTAAGTCCTTTCTGGTTCTGCCTTGCTCTGAACCCACTATCCAACATGCTAAATAATACAAATTATGGATACAATATTACTGGAACATACCCACACAAAATCACACATTTGCTATACATGGATGATCTAAAACTACTGGCAGCAACAAATCAACAAGTCAACCAATTACTAAAGATAACAGAAGTATTCAGCAATGATATAAATATGGCTTTTGGAACAGACAAATGTAAGAAAAGTAGCATAGTCAAGGGAAAACACACTAAACAAGAAGATTACATATTGGATAACCACAGTGACTGCATAGAAGCGATGGAAAAAACAGATGCCTATAAATATCTAGGATATAGCCAAAAAATAGGAATAGATAATACAAATATTAAAGAAGAACTAAAAGAAAAATATAGACAAAGACTAACAAAAATACTGAAAACAGAATTGACAGCAAGAAACAAGACAAAAGCTATAAATACTTATGCTATACCAATACTGACCTACTCATTTGGAGTAGTGAAATGGAGTAACACAGACCTAGAAGCACTCAATACACTTACATGATCACAGTGCCACAAATATAGAATACATCACATACATTCAGCAACTGAAAGATTCACATTAAGCAGAAAGGAAGGAGGAAGGGGATTTATCGACATAAAAAACCTACATTATGGACAGGTATACAATTTAAGAAAATTCTTTATAGAATGAGCAGAAACTAGCAAAATACACAAAGCAATCACTCATATAAATACATCGGCTACACCACTGCAATTTCATAACCACTTCCACAACCCTTTAGATCACATAACATCAACAGACACAAAGAAAGTAAATTGGAAAAAGAAAACACTACATGGCAAGCACCCGTATCATCTAACACAGCCACACATCGATCAAGAAGCATGGCTAACAAAAGGCAATATATACAGTGAGATGGAAGGATTCATGATTGCAATACAGGATGAAACAATAAACACCAGCAAGCATATTATTAAAGATCCCAAGACCACAACAGATAAATGCAGACTTTGCAAACAACAAGTAGAAACAGTAGATCACATCACAAGCAGATGTACAATACTAGCAAATACAGAATACCCCAGAAGACATGACAATGTAGCAAAAATAATACATCAACAGCTTGCCTTACAACATAAACTTATAAAACAAAATGTTCCCACATACAAGTATGCACCACAAAATGTACTGGAGAATGATGAATACAAATTATACTGGAACAGAACCATTATAACAGATAAAACAACACCACACAACAAACCTGACATCATACCCACCAATAAAAAGAAGAAATTAACACAACTAATCGAAATATCCATACCCAATACAACAAATATACAAAAGAAAACAGGAGAAAAAATTGAAAAATACATCCAACTGGCTGAGGAAGTCAAGGACATGTGGCATCAGGATAAAGTTGACATTATACCAATTATACTATCAACTACAGGAGTCATACCACACAATATCCACCAGTGCATCAATGCAATACAGCTACATCCAAACTTGTATGTACAACTACATAAATCTGTAATTATTGACACTTGGTCGATTACCCGAAAGTTCCTAAATGCAATGTAACATATACCATGCAGTTAAAGGGAAGTCACGCTTGATCAAGGTCCGCGTCACCTTCCATTTTTCAGCAGACATAACGTCTGAGACAAGAAAGAAATAATAATAATGACAACAGCAGTAATAGCAATAATAATAATAATAATAATAATAATAATGACAACAGCAGTAATAGCAATAATAATAATTATTAGTACTTACTAGCGAAATATATGCACCAAGAAACAGGTTCTAATACTTCCAAGATTCCATTACATTTTGTTCCTTCTACCTCTGGACTCCATAGCGCTCCTACCTGCTTGTAAACCCATTCACAACTGAAACAATATTTATCTCCCTTGCCAGGAAGTCGTATTTCATTGTTGTCCCAAAGCGATGGCGACAATGCGTCTAAAGAGAACTAGCAGGAAAGCAACTTCTTAACCCTCCGTTGCTCGTTCGGATGACACTCGTCATCCACATGACTTTCCCACTCAATGTAGTCTGACAGGGCAGGATTAAGATCGCGCCATTTTCAGTACCTTTCTGTTAACTCTCCAGCAGTTAGCTCTAATCATTGTTTGCTTTCAGTTACGAAAGATAGATTGTTTATGAAACATTATTATAGTCTGGAGGACACCAGTCATCCGCGCGAGATCTGCTACCACAGTCTGAAACAAAGTAAGTCTGTATTACTTTATTGCTTTTCTAGATTCAATCGATATTTCATGTGTGTAAATTTGGACTTATTGAAACTGACTGCAGTTACCTTCCGTGTTACCTAGTATTCTCTTTATTTTTAGATATTGGAAGAAATATCAAAAGCATAAAAACCTCAAACAGAGTTTAGTAGAGATCCTAATGTATGGTGGAATGGTTCAATGAGCTGAGTGATGAAGATGCTTGCAGTGATAGCGTTGACTCAGAGACTGAGGACTGTGTTCATGAAAGCGGTCATGATTCAGGAACAGAACAAGAAGTGTCAGAAAATGATGAATATGAGTCACGAGAAGACGTGATTCAAGAGGATGCATTTTTTTAGGGAAAGATGGAATAACAAAATGGAGGAAAAATAAATATCCTACCAATGTTAGAAGCAGATCTCGTAATATTATTACGCATTTGACTGGACCAAAAAATCAAGCTCGTATAAAAAGGACAGAAATAGAAATTCTGAATTTGTTCTTGCATGAAAACATAATAAGCATTGCCGCAACATGCACTAATATATCCATCACTGAAATTCGTGGCAACGTCTCTAGGGAAAGGGATGCTAAAGAAGCAGATGCGATAGATATCAGAGCTTTCATTGGTTTGTTACATCTGTGTGGATCTTTGAGATGTTCTAGGAAGAGTATATCGAAATTGTGGGGTAACTCAAAGGGAAACGGACTTGAATCATGTTATTTATGCATAACTGAAAACCGATTCAGGTTTCTGTTGAGATGTCTTAGGTTTGATAATATCCGTGATAGAGGTGTTCGCAGAGAGATTGACCAGTTGGCTCCTATCAGAGAGGTACTTGAACTATTCACGAACAATTGCCAAAAATATTTTTCACCTAGTGAATATCTTACTGTTGACGAACAGGTTTTGGCATTTAGAGGAAACTGCCCATTCCATTCAGGCAATATATCCGTAGCAAACCAGCAAAGTATGGGTTAAAAGTGTTTGCTTTGGTTGATGTAAAAACAGCTTACACATTGAATTTAGAACCGTACGTCGGTAAGCAACCAGAGGGACCGTGTAATGCCAGTAATTCAGCTGAAGATATTGTTCTTCGAATGGTCGAACTGTTTCAGACGCTAGAATATATTACACTCTGTACGAATATTATATGTATTATATTTAGATTTAATAAAAAATCATAAAATAAGTTATACACACTGTTCAAAGTATTCAAATAGACCGCTTGCTTTTTGGATGACACCTGTCATCCGCGCGAGTGACCATGTCACAAATTTTCGCACGAGTAACGGAGGGTTAACAGTTCTGTTAGGATCAGAGAAACGTAAGAGCTGTTCCGTTCCACAAATTAACACTGCGTCCTGTGGTGCAAAAACGTATCAGCTCTTCCGCCTGTCTGATTCTCACTATTTTTCGTAAAATGTAGATCGTTGAAAACTGAAGCGGAAACCTCATAAGATAGAGTTACGCTTGTTTTATCGTAACGTAGGTCTTGACTCCGTGTACCTTATGGTACTAACAATTCAAAAGTAGCAAAAATGTAGTTACGTCTGTTTGATCCTAAATGGGTGCAAATCGAAGTATTTTCGGAACACACTTTGTTCCTTTTCTACTTTCGAAAAAACCGTCATCAATTAAAAATCGTAAGAGAAAGGTTGGTGAAAAATGGTGCTGTAATAATAAAAGAGTGACTTCAAAAAAATTACCTGATAATTCCTGTTCACGTAAATAAAAGATTCCATTACACCTCCTCCTTCTCAGATTAGTTAACATTACATAATCATCTTAATTAAACACATCGATAAATTAAGATTTTACATTTGAAACATAACACTACAACTGCTTCCTCGCTTTAACGCAGCTAACCACTATCTCATACCGCGCCTACGCGCGCATAAAAAATGATAACCTAACCCTGCGGTACAGCTTACAACATCGCTGCTCGCTCATATGTAACAGCTCGAGAGCAAAGATATGACATTATTGTACAATCGATTAATACTCAAATGACCCCTATCAAAGGAATACGGTGAGGTCCTCCTTCGTATCTTGGAATTAACTGGCGATTTGTGAATTGGTCCTGTCTGAGGCTGACAACCAGTTGCGCCACAAATCGATGAAGAAGTAACAGCTGCCATGGCTGAAAATGCTGTACGCAATGTGCTATCTCAAAGCAGTGCACGAGTTGTGTCACGACAGCTGGTCATTTCAAGGCCCACCGTTGTTTCGGGCACCAGCAGAGCAATCTTTAGTGGTGTTACAGGTTGTCGTGGATGCAGATGGTCGTCACATTGAGCAACGTTGGTAACCGAGAGCGAAAACGTAGTGCGCAATTAATAAATGTTAGGCCTCTCACGTGAAAATTAAAATGTGGTTCTTTCAATAGGTTATTCGTTATTTCTCTCGCGCATCTCTTTAAAAATGTTTACACGGATTTTCATTGTCCCACGATATCACAATCGGTTTTCATGCGGGGTCATCTCAAGCAGCAAATTTTAATTATAACCACCGCTTTCCTTATTTTTCATCACCCTTCGTACGGGCTTGAGGTGGTACGCCACGAATTCCTCATAAAATGGCTCTGAGCACTATGGGACTTAACATCTGTGGTCATCAGTCCCCTAGAACTTAGAACTACTTAAACCTAACTAACCTAAGGACATCACACACATCCACGCCCGAGGCAGGATTCGAACCTGCGACCGCAGCAGTCGCTCGGTTCCGGACTGACAAATTCCTCTCTGTGTCAACATTTTCATCCCAGAGTAGCACTTGAAACCTACGTCCTCAATATCTGCTAGATGTATTCGAATCTCTGTCTCCCTCTACAGTTTTTACCCTCTACAGCACCAGCTAGTACCATGGAACTTAACAGATGTTCTGTCATCCTGCCCGATCTTCTTGTCAGTGTTTTCTACATATTCCTTTCCTCGCTGGTACTGTAGAGAACTTCCTCATTCCTTACCCTATCAAACCACCCAATTCTGAACATTGTTCTGTAGCACCAAATCTCAAATGCTTCGATTCTCTTGTTCCGGTTTTCCCACAGTCCACACTCCATTGCCGTACAATGCTGTGCTCCGAACGAACGTTCTCAGAAATTTCTTCCTCAAATCGAGGCTTCAGTTTGTTACTACTAGACTTCTCTTGGCCAGGAATCTAGGATCTACATAGCAACTACAAAAAGAAGCAGTTACACTCGCCTTATAGTGCAAACGAGCAATTGGCTCTGAGCGCTATGCGACTTAACGTCTGAGGTCATCAGTCGCCGAGAACTTAGAACTACTTAAACCTAAATAACCTAAGGACATCACACACACTCATGCCCGGGGCAGGATTCGAACCTGCGACCTAGCGGTCGCTCGGCTCCAGACTGTAGCGGCTAGAACCGCACGGCCACTCAGGCCGGCGAAAACGAGCAATTATTGTCGTCTGGAGTCCAGGGATAAATCAGTAGTAGATCGTGTACTACGACTAGGGAACTATCAAATTCTTTTCTCTGATACTGTTATTTTATGAAGATATAATCATTACTGTGCTACACTGTACAGAGAGGCTGTATAGTAATTCAGAATCTCAAAACAAAAACAAAAAAATTAACGGAAAAGAAGAACTGGAATTAGTTGTGACCCTTAGTACAAAATAAAACAAACACGCCATGTCTCTCCGCCTCTTGCTACAAGCTCCATAACAGAAGTCGGTAATTTCCAAGAATGAGTGCCTATCGAAGTCGAGGGGTCCAAACGATAAATATCGAGCGTGCGATCGTAAATCGATCATGCGACTCTGGCGGCGGGCGTTATGAGTATGTTTACGTTGGTCCCTACTGTAACGACAAAAGATAAGCGTTACAAAAATACTTGTCACTAACTCGTCGCCGGTATTGTCGGCATGTGAAAGTCAATTACGGTGGTCTGGATGGATAATTTGGATTAGTGGAACCATGTATTCTTCCTGAAACTCGTTCGTTTTCCGCACTCTCCGCATTGAAAGTTAACAGTATTTCAGCATCGAAACTGTTCTTAAGAAGTTTTCCACACTTCGCACCACCACCTTCTACACAATTCCTTCTTTCCTCGTCTGGTGGTACTCCATATTTGCGACAAAAAGTCGAACAATTTTCTACGGTGGATAAACATGGCATTATATTCTTCCATGTCAGAGAATCCACCGAAGAAACGTCAAGTACACCAGACATCCAACTCACTAACGACATAAATCGTCTGTGTTTCCCTAGCACCTCACGAATTATTCGCGGAGGCATGTTATTTAGAGCAACTAAGGAAAAGACGCAAAACAGATAAAAATGACGATCAAAAATAACAGATCAGAACGCCCGCAAGCGGAGTCGCATGATCGATTTACGATCGCTCGCTCGATATGTATCATTTGGACCCTTCGACTTCGATAGGCAATCATTCTTGTAAATTACCCAGAAGTCGGTGCGACTCCTCGATCTTAGGCAGCAGTCTGCTGACGTCACGAACCGACCGTTGCGTGGATACGTATCAACAGTTCAGCTTTCTGAGTTTGAGACTGTAACTGCTTTTTGAGTAGTTGAAGTCTCTGAAGACGTCTCTAGCATCGGAAGAGGAAATGTTAGGAAGAGAACAATGCCTCCGATCACGACCTTATGCCCAGAAAACCAATACCGACCATAACGCAGATACCGGCTGTGAAAGCCTGCATTCTATGGCGGTGGACTTCCAGTGCAGAAGGTCCAGCACACGGAGCAAACGGCCATTTATTGAATCGAGTACGACTGCGAGTCGCTCTCTGGCGACGCGGCGGCGTCTGCGCCGGCGACGCAGAGCGCGGTTGAGCAAGTCGGACGCCGTTTGCGTCAGTCGGGCATTGTTCGGCGGACAGAGGCGCTGCGCTTCCTGCCGGTGATGCAACCTGCCTGCTGGTGGCCGCGCGGCGCAGTTTTCCCGGCGAGCGCCGCCGCCGCCGCCTTCCCTGCCAGCCACCAAACGCTTCCTGTTACGCCGCACTCTGACAGACCAGTTTTCCGGTACCCCTGGAAACAACAAACGCTGTCGTCCTGTCTCTAATGACTTCCGTGCCGACGAGACGGTCAACACTACATTCATTCCCCTCTTACTAGGGGAGGCCACGGTGTTGGTGTGGTGTCACCGCCAGACACCACACTTGCTAGGTGGTAGCCTTTAAATCGGCCGCGGTCCGTTAGTATACGTCGGACCCGCGTGTCGCCACTATCAGTGATTGCAGACCGAGCGCCGACACAAGGCAGGTCTAGTCTAGAGAGACTCCCTAGCACTCGCCACAGTTGTACAGCCGACTTTGCTAGCGATAGTTCACTGTCTACATACGCTCTCATTTGCAGAGACGACAGTTTAGCATAGCCTTCAGCTACGTCATTTGCTACGACCTAGCAAGGCGCCATGTTCAGTTACTATAAGTACTATGTGAACAGATAATATTGTGACTCATGTACCATCAAGAGCGACGTTCATCATTAATGGATTAAAGTTAAGTATCAAACTAATTCCGTACGCTTTCTGAATTCTAATTCCTTGTCATGTTCCAGGCCTCACTCAGTATAGTCTTTCCCTCCTCACGCCAGCGTACGTGAGCTAAAACGCGTGCATTTCAGCCTCCTCTAGTAACACGGTGTTGGTTCTTCGGCCAACACAACACTTGGGATCACAGAGTTACTTCAGACTTTGTACGCCTCTAGTAGGCCATTAAATCAGAATACGCAAGTACACTGAAGAGCCAAAGAAACTGGTACACCCTCCTAATATCGTGTAGGGCTCCTGTGAGCACGTGGCATGAACTCGACTAATGTCTGAAGTAGTGCTGGAGGGAACTGACACCATGGATCCTGCAGGGCTGTCCATAAATACGTAAGAGTACCAACGGGTGGACATCTATTCTGAACAGCTCGTTACAAGGCATCCCAGATATGCTCAATACTGTTGTTGTCTCGGGAGTTTGGTCGCCAGCGGAAGTGTTTAAACTCAGGAGTGTGTTCCTGGAGCCACTGTGTAGCAATTCTGAACATGTGCGCTGCCGCATTGTCCTGCTGGAATTGTCCAAGTCCGTCGGAAGGCACATGGACATGAACCGATTCTGGTGATCAGACACGATGCGCCGGCCAGTGTGGCCGAGCGGTTCTAGGCGCTTCGGTCTGGAACCGCGCGACCGCTCCGGTCGCAGGTTCGAATCCTGCCTTGGGCATGGATGTGTGTGATGTCCTTAGGTTAGTTAGGTTTAAGTAGTTCTAAGTTCTAGGGGACTGATGATCTCAGATGTTAAGTCCCATAGTGCTGAGAGCCATCTGAACCATTTGAAGACGCGATGCTCATGTATGTGTCACCTGTCAGACTCGTATCTATACGTAACAGGGGTCCCATATCACTCCAACTGCACATGCCTCACACCATTACAGAGCCTCCACCAGCTCGAACAGTCTCCTGCTGACATGCAGGGTCCACGAAGTCATTAGGTAGTCTCCATACCCGTATACGTCGACCCGCTCGAAACGATTTGAAACGAGACTCGTCCGACCAGGCAACATGTTTCCAGTCATCATGAAACATCCCCTTAGAAAAATTAAGAATGACTGTGCTGGTAAACCTCTACATTATTTGCTTTTCAAACATCTGAGGAAAACTGAATGTACTCAGACATTTCTCTCTTTACTTATTCTGATCATCACTAAACTGACATACAATATTTTTAGAAAAACGCAATCTGATGTTGCCTTTCATGAATCACTTACCTCACAAAAATCTTAATTACTCGAACTGCTGCAATACAGCGAGCCCCAATACTGCCAGCTAAATAAAAGTTTCTAACTACTGAAGCCAGTAAGCACTGGTAGGTATAGTTAGCAAATGAAAGATTTTGATAGAGAACAGACAATGTATTTACCTTAATAGTGTTCAAAAGTCCGCAACGCTACGCGCTGTTCACATCCAACTGCCCAACACTACAATAGCAAATATTCCAAAATATTCCAACAATGCAAACCAGCCACAGACTACACACAGCACAGTCAGTGATTTTCATACAGAGCGATACGTGGCGCTACCAACATAAAAACCTAAACGGCCTACTTACAATCAACAGCGCATTGTCGGTGTTGCCGGGCCCAGGCGAAGCGTAAAGCTTTGTGTCGTGCAGTCATAAAAGGGTACACGAGTGGGCTTTCGGCTCCGAAAGCCCATATCGATGATGTTTCGTTGAATGGTTCGCACGCTGACACTTGTTGATAACCCAGCACTGAAATCTGCAGCAATATTCGTAAGGGTTGCACCTCTGTCACGTTGAACAATTCTCTTCCGTCGTCGTTCGTCCAGTTCTTGCAGGATCTTTGTCCGGCCGCATCGAGGTCGAAGGTTTGATGTTTCACCGTATTCCTGATATTCACGGTACACTCGTAATATGGTCGTACAGCAAAATCATCGCTTCCTCGTAGATGGTGTGTCCCATCCCTCGTGCGCCGACTATAACACCTCGTTCCAAGTCTGTTAAATCTCGATAACCTGCCGTTGTAGCAGCAGTAACCGATCTAACAACTGCACCAGACACTTGCTGTCTTTTATAGGCGTTGCCGACCGTAGCGCCGTATTCTGCATGTTTACATATCTCTGTATTTGAGTACGCATGCCTATACTAGTTTCTTTGGCGCTTCAGGTGCTGCACTACTCCGGCAATTCCTAGAAAATTGCAAGAAATGTATTACGCGTCTATTATTGAGCTTACGTATCTGTGCGCAGGTGCCAGACTTCAAGAGTTCATGGTGGTCATGTGAGTAGCGTTCGAGTTTCGTAAGACGAACGTAAATGAGGCGACATTTCGACTCACGCTCATACTTAATTATTAGCCTATTTTTTCCATCACTGGTCAGATTGTTTAATTTATATGTCATTTGAGAGATAATATAATGTAGAAAGAAACCACGTATATTAGCGTGAAGTTTCAGTTTATGTTTTCCGTGTCCGTATGACAAATCCCATCCTGCAACGTATGCTGTCGAGAGCACATCCAAGGAGTAATTGTACAATGCTCTTGTCGCCTGGCACATTGTGACTGTATTACTGATTGTGAATAACGTCATTCGTATCGTTATTTATCGAAGATTGACGTGAGCTTCCCACACGCGTCCCTCGTCCTAGAAAATTTTATTATAAATAGTAAATAGTCAAGTGACAAATGAAATTCACTCCAATTTCATACGTGGGCGCTTTTCATTATTTTACCTCTCAAATGTCATATAAATTATTAGTGTGACTAGTCATGAAAATATATAGATTAAAAAGTGAGTGGTAGAGGGATTTGAATCGCCGCCCCGTACATGATCCCCTTGCAATGCGCGAACACTAACCGCTTGACAACAATGGCATCTTACGACCAGAGCCTTCGCACAGGTGCACCAGGTACATGATAGACGCGGAAAACTTCTCTTGCGATTTTCTCAGAATTGCCAGAGCACTGCACCTTACTGCTTGCACATTATGTTGTTTTAATGACCGACTAAATGTGTACAACGTCTCAAATAAATATGTGATCCCAACGTCGTGGACTCCCTTTTTAGTCATTCTTCAAGAAGCAACAACTGCTTAGATACTGCATTTCCATAACAGTATTCTCATTCTCTGCAGCACAGTGACATCCAATATCGTCATACCCGAAACCACTATCGTAAGATAGTGTATGCACCTGCTAGATTTCTTCCGTTCATACGCTGCCCTGGGTGACATTATACATTTTTTCTCGGCCAATTTCGGTTGAAAAAATGCGAAATTTGTATTGAGACATCGCGCAATATTCCTGCTTCAGCCCCTGTAGTTTCATGAATTTTGGACAGGTGGCGGCGATAGCCTTCGAAATGGCGTCTGTAACGTAGGTGCGTTGCTAGCAGATAGCTGTAATTTTCTTTTGGCAAAAAAACAGAGCATTGCAGATATTCATAGGCGCTGGCAGAATGTCAGCGGAGACCTGGCAGTGAATAAAGCACTATAATTCACAGGGCGAGGCGTCTGTCGCAATCGCAACAATGTCGCTCAAATCTGTCCGACTCCCCTCGTGCCGGCCGGCCGCACACATGTGTGACTACCCTAATGTCGTAACGAGCGCACAGCCGGACACTTTGCAGCACAACTGGAAGTATCTGTTGCTTGTGCTGACACACTCGTTCACCTGTTGGGGTACTCAGGGGTGTGTGGCCGAAGGGGTTCCTCGCGGCCTAACAGAAGACCATGAAGAGCTACGCGGAATTGCCTGCGCTTTACGAGTCTGTTTTACTGCCAGAAGAGTGGGGAATATTATCGTGCACTGCAATCCTGAATAAAGCTAACCTGCTTTCAGGTACATCTAATCAACCAATACATTAAATCTGATTGCAAATATTTGGTTCCTACATTCAAGGGTCCGTACTGTAAAATTACGAAGGTTCCCATTGCATTGGTGCATACTTAAAACTAAATATACAAAATTTCATTACCTCGCCTCTACTCACAATTGATTCTGCCACTCGGGCAACATCTTTGGTTCAGTGGTGTCAAAGATACAATCTCTTTTACATGTGATAACCATTTCATGTCATTTTGAAATCTATTACAAAATCGGGATCCACGTACAATTGGATCCCTCATACACTGATAAAACAAATCAGAAGACTTCTTTTTTTTTTAATTTTCTGAAATCTTCAAGACAAACATGGCATACCTTTTGAAGCAAACACGACTTTTTCTGATCGCCAGTTGTGCTTCCAAAGTATCATAAGTACACTTTCTTTACTAAATCTTTACTGTTCGTTTCATGTTTTTAACCATAAACTCACAATACATTTAATAAGAACCGTCAGTACAGTCCCAGCTGATGTATCAGGCTCCCTTTTCGTGGACGATTTTACCATCTATTGCAGCGCGCAGCGTGCATGTTTCCTGGAGCGCTGTCTTCAGCGTTGTCTTGACCTTCTTTACTCCTGGAGTGTCGCCAATGGCTTCCGTTTTTCTGCCGAGAAGACGGTCTGTATTAACTTCTGACGCTATAAAGAGTTTCTCCCATCGTCCTTACGTCTCGGTCCCGTTGCTCTCCCATTCGTGGAGAATTTTTAGGTCTTACATTTGACAGAAAACTTAGCTGGTCTCCACATGTGTCATATTTGGCTGCCCGTTGTACCCGTTCTCTAAATGTCCTCCGTGTTCTCAACGGTACGTCGTGGGGAGCGGATCGAACCGTGCTGCTTCGCCTATATCGGTCGATCGTCTGCTCAAAGCTGGATTATGGGAGCTTCGTATACTCCTCTGCACGGCCGTCCATCTTACGCCGCCTCAACTCTATAGAACATCGGGGGTTACGTCTTGCGATCGGAGCGTTCTATACTAGTCCCGTCGAGAGTCTTCATGCTGAAGCCGGTGAATTGCCACTAACCTACCGGCGCGATATACTGCTTTGTCGCTATGCCTGTCGGCTATTGTCAATGCCCGACCACCGGTCTTATCGTTCCTTTTTTGACGACTGTCTCGACGGTCAATACGGGTTGTATGTATCTGCCCTGCTACCCCCTGGAGTTCGCTTCCGTCGCCTCCTTCAGCACCTTGATTTTTCACTCCTTGCAACCTTTAGAGTGGGCGAGAGCCGCACGCCACCTTGGCTCTAGGCTCAGGTTCACGTTCACCTTGACCTCAGCTCGCTCCCAAAGGAGGTTACCCCAGCTTCGGTATACCGCTCCCGGTTTGTAGAACTTCGTTCGAAGTTCATTAATATGATCTTCATTTATACAGATGTCGCTAAGACCAATGACGGTGTCGGGTGTTCTTTTACTGTCGGGGCACACAGTTTCAAATACCGGCTCCTTGGCCATTTCTCGGTCTTCACAGCTGAGCTATTTGCCCTCTACCAGGCTGTTCTTTACATCCGCCGCCACCGACGTTCTGCTTATGTCATCTGCTCTGATTCCCTGAGCGCCATGCAGAGCCTCAGTGTCCGTATCCGGTTCACCCTTTCGTGCACCGGATCCAACGCTCTCTTCAGCAGCTGGCGGACGACGGTTCTCCAGTTACCTTTATGTGGGTTCCTGGCCATGTCGGTCGGTATCCTTGGGAACGAAACTGCAGATGCCGCAGCCAAGGCTGCGGTCCTCCAGGCTCGGACAGCTTCTTGTTGTGTGCCTTCATCTGATTTTAGCAGGGTCATTTGCAGCGCATTTTATCGCTGTGGCATGCCGATTGGGCTACACGTACTGACAACAAGCTTCCGGCCTTGAAACCTCTTCCCACGGCTTGGACGACTTCTTCACGCCCTTCTCGGCGGGAGGAGGTCGTTTTGGCTCGGTTACGAATTGGACACTGGCGGTTCAGCCATCGCCATCTCCTGACGGCTGCGCCGGCGCCGTTCTGCCCATGTGGGCAATTGCTGACGGTACGCCACATTTTAACGTCCTGTCCGAATTTTAATACACAGCGCTTTGATCTTGGCCTGCCATGTACTCTGGATGCCATTTTAGCGGATGACCCAGGAACAGCTGCTCGCGTTCTTCGTTTTATCCACTTGATAAACCTGTCTAAGGACGTTTGATTATGCTGTTTTCTTTTAATCCCTTGCCTGTTAATGTGCCTTTTATAGTGTTGTCTCTTTTAGTTGCTGTTTTAACCTTGTGCCTCGCAGTGCATTCATAACTTAGTCTGGGCGCTAATGACCACTGTTGACCACTGTAGTTGTGCGGCCTAAAAAAAAAAGTACAGTTTTTAGAACCTAAACACATGCACTATAAGATAGAAACGGAGCTTAAGCTGTGACAAAACGAACAGCTATAAATAAAGAAGAAGCATACAATATATACTTCGGCGAAAGAAGTTATTGGATAGCGATATGCACATATGCATAATGCGCTAGTATCGCGTATACAAGGTATAAAAGGGCACTGTATTGGCGAAGCTGTTATTTGTACTCAAGTGATTCATGTTGAAAGGTGATTAACGCCGCACGATGGGAATTAACAGACTTTGAAGGCGGAGTGGTAGTTGGAGCTAGACGCATGGGACATTCCATTTCTGAAATCATTATGGAATTCAATATTTCGAGATCCACAGTGTCAAGTTGTGCCGAGCATAACACATTCGATGCATTAGCTCTCACCACGGAGAACGTAGTGTCCGACGGCCTTTACTTAACGTCCGAAAGCAGCGGCGTTGGCGCAGAGTTGTCGGTGCTAACGGACAAGCGACAATGCGTGAATTTGAAACGTCCCCTTTAAAACAATTATACAGGACTGTGCTTAAACTGACACACAATATTTTTAGCGCAACGCAATCTGAGTTTCAAAAATCCCTACAAAAGAATGGCCCTGACTAACTTTAACCTATGCCTTTCACAAATCACTTACCTCACCAAAAATCTTCGTTACTCGAACTACTGCAATACAGCGAGCGCCACTACTGCCAGCTAAATAAAAGATTCAAACTACTGATAGCCATAGTTAGCAAATGAAAGATTTTGATAGAGAACAAACAATGTATTTACCTTAATAGTGTTGAAAAATCATAATATACATAGCAGTTCATGACATCCAGTCTTACAAATATCAAACTTCCGCCATTTCTCTCCCCACATCCACCACTGCTGGCGGCTCACCTCCAACTGCGCAACGCTACGCGCTGTTAACATCCAGCTGCCGCTGACCAACACTACAATGGCAGACAACAATGCAAACTAGCCACAGACTGCACACAGCACAGCCAGTGATTTTCATACAGAGCGGTACGTAACGTTGCCAATAAGGAAACAAACAGCCTACTTACAAATTAACCGCAGAAATATATGTGGGACGTACGACGAACGTATCCGTTAGGACAGGGCGGCGAAATTTGATATTAACGGACTATGGCAGATCACGATCGACACGAGTGCCTTTGCTAACAGCACGAATTCGCCTGCAGCGTCTCTCCTGGGCCCGTGACCATTACAGTCGGATCCTAGATGGCTGGAAAACCGTTCCTTGGTGATACGAATTCCAGTAAGACATGATGGTAGGGTTCGACTGTGCCGCAGATCTTACGAAGCCATGGACACAAGTTGTCAAAGAGTGACTGCCGAGGTGGTGGTGGCCCCTTAATGGCGTGGGCTGTGTCTATAAGGAATGAACTGTGTCCTCTGTATGTTCGGCTATTTGGAGACCATTTGTACCCATTCATAGACGTCATGTTCCCAATCAACTACGGAATTTTTATGGAAGACAAAGTGCCATGTCACAGGGTTACAATTGCCGATAGGTTTGAAGAACGTTGTGGAGAGTTGGAGCGAACGGTTTGGCCATCCAGATCGCCCGACATGAATCGCATCGAACATTTCTGGGACATATTCGAGGGGGCGGTTCGTGCACAAAATCCCGCACTGGCAACACTTTCGCGGTTATTAACGGTTATAGAGGCTGAGAGGCCCAATACGAGTATTTATGCAGGGGACTTCTAACGACTTGCTGAATCCATGCCACGTCGACCTGCTGCACTATGCAGGGAAAAATGTGGTCTGACACAATATTAGGAGATATCCCATGACTTTTCTCCCTCAGTGGATACGAACCACTGCCGCCGAAATTTGAGGTTCATATTCGTAATTAAAATAGTACAGAGCTGTTTATAAGAACCTCCGGTGTTTAGAAGATTACTGTTGAAAACTAGACATACAGGAAACAGACACACGTAAGTAGATAGAGCAACTCTCCAATTTTGAACCCATGTTACGCGTGCTCAGCATGGGCCCTGTTTGCGACCCGGCAAACGTCATTACGCGCATGCGGTTCGTTGAAATCACTGACACACACTGTCCCGGAATATGCCACGGAAACCGTCTTTGGAAATCTTTTTATTGGTTTGCCTGTCTGAAGGTGCGAACCAATTCGATGTAACAATGTGCAGCAGATGATTTGTCTACACGTACTGACACTTTCCCCGCTGGTACAACTACCCTAAGGTGTGTACTACAAATCAAAATTTGGGGAGAAGTTCTATCTACTGATACAAGTCACTTTTCTGTACAGTCCTGATCATCTTCAGGTCCCACCGTTGATACTTGTTAACATTTCCACCTGAGGGCGTTGCTGCAGCGTATTTGGAACGTAGCGTGACTCCGATGTGGGTATACATGCACTGATATGTAGGCAAGGGATTATTGTGATACTTGTGTCTTTTAGACGTGCGTGCGATAAATGCGGAAACAATGACGACGCTATTAACAAACGCGTCCAAACCCGGCTAATGTGCTGCTATTCTTTTGTTGGCTGCCGAAGGGAAACGCCCATAGACATCCACTGGCGAATAAAGAATGTGTATGGGGCAGCATGTTTGTTGAAACCCACCATTGTGAAATGGTGTGCCAAGTTCTGTGCTGGAAATCACTGGAGGGACGAAATTCTTTTCGCGAAACGCTATTGAGAAAGTTCAGAGAACCGCTATTTGCGCTAGACTGTAGAACGATTCTACTGCCACCATCGTATGCGATTATCACGTCTTCTGTCCTTTAAAAAGGCCTTGAAAGGTCTACTATTTCCGTAGGAAGAGGATGTACAGAAAGCGGTTACGGACTCTTTCGCACAACAGGACACGATATTTTTAGCAGACGGGTATCTTCAACCTGGTACGTTGGTAGGATGATTTCCTCAGTGCTCAAGGCGAATTTACTTGATTGGCATTCAGATTCCAGACTGTACTGCTTCCGAACGGAAACTTTTTGATCGCCCCTTATAGTAATAAGAAACCAACACAGCTGTATTGACACAGGTTTGTGGTGCTACGACATGTGTGAGTCGAGCGCGCACTGCTTGGCAAACAGCTTGCACCCAGTGCTCTACGTGCTTCTGCCACATGGTCGACGGAGTGACGTCATGTTCCAGAATTTACCTAGAACAACTATGTGAGGATACCTTATGGAAACTGTCGGCAGTGTAACATGATGGTGTTCTAGTCCACGAAATCTGTCACGACGTGATAAATGTGTATCAGTACAGCTGTGGTTGTTTCTTAACCCTTTGCGTCCCGTTAATATAAAACAATCTCGAAGTTTTTCGCAAAACTGGTCCTTATCTTCACCGTAAGGAACAAGAAACATAAAGAAATTGGCAAACAGCGAAGAATAAATCGTTTTAAAGTTGTCGTTTCACTTTGGAACCCATTTTTTTAATTGATCTCATTTTTTTTTTCGTTGTATCTGCTCGGGGCGGACGTCGCAAGAGACCCGTTTCAGTTCGTCCTTGATCCATTAACTCAGTTCTTTTTATTACAGAGGGCAGCTAACCCTCTGACCGAACACGCTGAGTTACCGTGCCGACGGAACCCTAGGACATACAGCAATTTAACACTTTTCCTAAATGCAACCTGACATCTCTAAACTACCATGAACTGATAACGCCTAAAAGAAGTTCTAGTCCTAAATAACAAGTAAAAATGTGCCAAAAATTTAATAAGTCTATATAAAAGTACATACATATCCAGCAGCGGTTTCATTTCGAGACCACTCACAACCGCAGTAGTAAAACCCAATTTACAACTACTTTAGATATACTTACTTCACTGTCATAATCTCCTCAATGTTAACACAATATAAAAAAACGACACGTTACAAACTTCTACAATCACAAACCTCAATCTCAGCGCCGGCTGTTGTTTTGAACGTATTAATGAATGTTCCAGTGCGCTGCATTGGTAAAAGTGCCTCAGTATACCACCAGATGTCTCTGTCTTGCAATAGCATCGGTGGTTTCATGCGAAAGGCATGATATTTTAAAAAAAATTGTAGTATTAAATCTGTGATTCCAGGCAGAAATCATGGTACTCAAAGGGTTAAACCCCGGATGTACTTTTGAATAACACTGTATGTGAAATACATGTGATTAGAATACTGACTGTTAATTGGAAAAGAATGATGAGCGATGCCCCAATTTCATCATATTTTTATTCATAAAAGTAAAAACCACGAGAATAAACTATTTTCATTAACAAAGGTTTTCTCAGTTTTGGGCCGTTTCATCAAAAATGTTCAAATGTCTGTGAAATCCTATGGGACTTAACTGCTAAGGTCATCAGTCCCTAAGCTTACAGACTACGTAACTTAAATTATCCTAACGACAAACACAGACACCCATGCCCGAGGGAGGACTCGAACCTGCGCCGGGACCAGCCGCACAGTCCATGACTGCAGCGCCAGAGGCCGCTCGGCTAATCCCTCGCGGCTGCCGTTTTATCGAATATTTTTGGTAGTATTAGGAATTTGCTGTGTTATAGTTTAACAGTTTAGATCATGCTAGAAATATTTGTAGAGAGTTAACAAATATTAGCTTGTGCTGAATTCATCAGTGCAAGTGTCGACCGTAGAAAATAGTGATATTCTGAACAGATTATAGAAAACGTTGAGCGGAGAAGATAAGAGTATGCTAAATTGATTATAGAGGATATAGAGCGTAGTAGTTTCGTAGGGATAAAAAGGTAGGAAGACATTAGAACATGTGTCAGACTGACTTCAGAATGATGATTAAAATTACGTTACTTCGTATTACAATAGAACCTCACTAATCCGTCCCCTATGGGACTGATAGCATGGTCGGAACGCAAAAAAGTTCTGATTATCAGAGGAACACTTTCATTGAGACATAACGTCACAATACAGTATAGTACAACTGCAATGCCGGCCCTGTGGCCAGGCGGTTCTAGGCGCTACAGTCTGGAACCACGTGATCGCTACGGTCGCAGGTTCGAATCCTGCCTTGGGCATGGATGTGTGTGATGTCCGTAGGTTAGTTAGGTTTAAGTAGTTCTAAGCTCTAGGGGACTGATGACCACAGATGTTAAGTCCCATAGTGCTCAGAGCCATTTGAACCATTTGAACAACTGTAATTTTCCTCTGGAAATACTGTGTGAAACACGTTAAAACAATAACAAAACGAAAAGAAAACGTTGAGACATAAGAAATCTTACACGAAATTGCAAGGTACAATAGTGCAGATAGTTCAAAGTGTACCGTACATAAGACATTGTTACTGTGAGTAAAAGTTTAACATTCGTACACTCGTCAATACATTACGGCCTTGACACAGAACTGATTCGCGCTTCACAACTGAAAATATAAGAAACCACACGGTAAAAAATGTTCTGTTCTTCAGCAGGACGAAAAAGTCTGTAATGTTCTTTTGCTTATCAGACGACGACCTTGATTTCGCTGCGATGTCCCGACATTTCCTAATACACAAAGTATCTATTGGGGTAGACGTAGAGCTACATTAAATGTACTGAACGGCTATATCAAAAGCAGTTTAAGCATTTACGTGTGATAACCGAGCTGCAGGTTCATCGTCTTCGTTGTCGTCCTCATGTTTCTCGTTCCCATCGGTTGTTTCAGTTACAGCTTTAATGATTCGGTCGTCAGTTGATTCAGCTTCTGTTGTGCTGCAAGAGTCAGCTGATCCGATCCAGTCACTCACGTCATTAGGCTCACTATCCGGTTGTAAACGCAGCGTCGCACGTTTACGTTTAATTGTTGTCATAATTTACTTTTACACTCTTTGATATTCACTGCTGGCCACCGTAAATGCAACACCCTGAAGGAAGCATCCGAATCAAGTGAAATTTACACCATGGGTTTGCAGTGATGAGATATGCAACTGATTAGAATTTCAGCGCAGACGCACATCACGCGCGCCTGTGGCGCCACCTCATAGCGCCATTTAAGGCTTGGCGATTTCGACGAGTGTACGTTCGGCACGTGTGTTTACCTTGTGGTTGTTTCACAAGACGATCAGTTATGCCTCGTAGACAACAGCAAACATCTTTTGATCAAGTATCCGAGTTCGACAGAGGAAGGATAGTGGCTTACCAAGATTGTGGATTATCATACAGAGAAATCGCTAGTTGTGTTGGACGAAACCAAACAACTGTAACGCGGATATGTGACCGTTAGATGCAGGAGGGTACGACGGACCGACGTGGTCGATCGCATTCACCTCGGTGCACCACTGCACGTGCTGATAGGCAAATTGTGGGCATGGCAGTGACGGATCGCTCAGTGACATCCCGAACCATAGCACAGCACATTGCGTCTGTAACACATCATCCAGTGTCTGCGCGTACCATTCGACGCCGTTTACAGCAGAGTGGTCTGTCCGCAAGACGTCCATTGCTTCGTCTACCATTGACGCAGAACCACAGACGTCTCCGTCGCCAATGGTGTGCTGACAGACGGATGTGGAAGGCAGAATGGAATGACGTTGTCTTTACTGACGAGGCACGCTTCTGTCTGCAGCACCACGATGGTCGGATTCGAGTGTGGAGACACCGTGGAGAGAGGATGCTGGACAGCTGCATTATGCACCGCTACGCTGGTCTTGCACCGGGTATTATGGTATGGGGCGGTATTGGATATTACTCTCGCACGCCTCTAGTACGCATTGCCGGTACTTTAAATAGCCGGCGCTACATATCCGAGGTGCTGGAGCCAGTTGTCCTTCCTTACCCTTCAGGGCTCGGCCACAGCCATATTTCAACAGGATAATGCGCGACCACACGTGGCACGCATTGTCCAAAGGTTCTTCGTCAATAACCAGATTGAATTGCTTCCCTGGCCGGCTCGCTCTCCGGATCTTTCGCCGATAGAAAACATGTGGTCCATGGTTGCTCAACGAGTGACCCAGATTACATCCCCAGCTGCCACACCAGATGATCTTTGGCAACGTGTGGAAGCTGCTTGGGCTGCTGTACCCCAGGAACACATCCAACGTCTCTCTGACTCAATACCGAGACGTGTGGCAGCGGTGATCTCCAACAATGGCGGCTACTCTGGCTACTGATTCTGGCAGGAACCACATGTCACAGACGTCTGTAAACGTAATCATTTGATACTTGGTCAACATGTTATCTACAAAATAAATCTTGTTGTGCTACCTCTTGTCTTTCTTGGTGTTGCATTTACGGTGGCCAGCAGTGTATAAGAAGAACACTGTCACTTATTTGTAAGTCATCGACAAATCCAGACCGAACTGTAGCAACGGTCCGTGTCCGTAAACAAACGCTGGAAATGGGACGGTCGGACTAAGCGGGGACTCGGACCATCCGAGGTCGGATTAGTGGGGTTCTACTGTAGTCAGATCCTGTTTCACTGCGTATTAACTAAGCGACCGTCGATCTGTAGAAGCAAACTCCACAGCTTCACCGTTAGTAATTCAGTATTCGAACATTCTAAAACAAAAAACAGCGGGTGTTTGGTGGTACAGTGGTTTTAGTGCAATGAGAGACGGAAACCTTGCGTGAAAAACTGAGGTGTCACCATAATAATTACGACATGATGTAAGGAGATAGCTACTCTAAGAACGTACCCCAATATTTGTAGAAAAGTGACAGTATTTACCTTTTGTGTTTGTCGGCTTCTTCCGTAGAACTGTTCTCATCAACCCATGAAAATATAATCTTACCTACTCAGCGTTTTATATTTGCAGACTGGAGTCACTGCGAGGCTGATGTAACGCCATATATCTTCAGCTTGTTCCCGGAATATAGATGTTAGCATACAAAACAAAGCAGGGCGTAAGTCTTTCGTTTGCCGTAGCCAATGTCAACCGATCCGGTGTGACTGCGTAATATCCTGTTCTGGCTGAACTGCGAATCAACGAGTGACGTCATTTCTCTACTTTGTATACGTTCGTAACTGAGAAACTCTCACTCTAAGACTCTTTTTGAGTAACTGATGACTGTTTCCAGCGGGTGTAGTAACTGGGCTGTAGCGATCTTCAGAAAGATGATGCTTGCTTGTGGCTACACCAGTGATACAGCACAAACATTTATTTTACTGAAGTTTCACTGCAAAACTTAGATTGTTTTGATTTTAACAAGTCAAAACTACTCCTGTTTTTGGCCTGTTTGTGATCTCGTGCCTGTAATTTGTTTTGTCTTTCCGAGAGACACTCCATTTTCCCTTATTTGACCTCCTGTTTAGCTTTGTTTAACGATCTAAAATGTATGTTTACATTGTGCGGTTAACTGTAAGGAGAACGTACATTAATGCATATTTACAGATTTAAAAACTCAAGCTGTCACAATTTTTTCCACTGTAAAATTTTAAAAAACAGCAGTAGAAGTAAGTTATACATTTTTGTGTAATCAAATCACACTTTTTCTGAAATTTAATCATAATCAGTACATAAAAATGAAAATATGAGCACCATTAAAACCTACAGATTTTTCCCTGTACTCTTAAAATTATTAAGAATCTCTTCATAAAGACAAACGTCTTTAATAAATAAAATCGAAGCAGCTCACTGATTCAGAATAACACTCATATACTGGAGAAAGGTAAATGTTGATTCTATACAGATATAGAGAAAACAGGCGAAGTTAACATGGATTCGAAAGGTTTAATGACGCATAATATTCACCTTCCGTTTGTCGTGACACGTTCCATATCTGTTACCAGTAATGTTTTCCGCGGCTCTTGACCTAACGTACGTAGTCTTTATACGGCAATTTCAAATCGAGGACACTTCCTCTAGAGGCTATTTGCTTCGCTACCACGTCAGTCTCCTCATTATAGCGGATTCCGGTGTGAGAACGCACCCAAAGCAGATGGACAGTCTGCACCCTCAGCTTGCTGCGAACATATTCCAGCATCACATGTAATATATAATAACGGTTGATTATTTTATGCACTCTCCGGCGCTGAATCTTTTTAATAACACTCTCGGCGTCGAACCCGATTAATATCTTTAGGAAGGAACCTGAAGATACAAACTTGACTGCTTTCAAATTTGCCAATGTCTGCACGGTAAAAATTGAAGTGTTTTAGGTGTTTTGAAGAGCTTACGGCTTTAGAGCTGAGGGCACAGAAAAGCACATCCAGTATATTCTCCTTGGAAAGTTTCGGATCCATCTGAAAATACACAGTTACAACTAAGTCACTGAGCTTAGAGGTGATAGAAACTGCGATTTGTATTTATACTTTACGAGTTTGTCGTATTAAAATTATATACTGTAATCTGGTAGCTGAATGTGTCACGATCATATACAAATAAAGGCAAATGCGAAGAATATATTACAGAATGTAAGATAGGAGGCCACTTTTTAAAGTTGGTACAAACGGCCAGAACTTTACTTCACTTGGGGGCAATCTACAATTCGTAGATGCAGTCTATACTTTTATGGAAAGCTATCCATGTATGCTAAGCCTTGAATAAAAAATTTATCTGACAGCATTTGACATCTGCAGCTACACTAACAGGCGTTTGTAGGAGCTGAGCGCATGGCTCCTAAACAGATGCGAATGGCTCTGTGCTGAAGAGTAATTTGGTTATATAAATCGTACACACTTGGTGATCGTGTCTCAACCCATAGTTCGGTGGAGATCGAATAATCCCTCGGCAGATAGTGAATAGAATATTTTGATGCGCTTCCCACGACAGACAGTTGGATAAAAAAATTATATTTAATATTGCTTCACGCTTTTCAACAGTGGATTGTATATGAATTGTCCAGCTTACCCGTGAGTGAAGTATTATTTCGAGGAAGTGAGGACGAGATTTTCTCTGAAAAATGTGCTTTCCACGTATGACTTGAGCATTCGATTTGTAAAAATGTACGTTGATTGACTTCTCAACTGAAATCTCCAGCCCGTTGGTAGACATGTAATCATCCACCTGTTCTGTGGTAGTAAGTAATTCCGATTCGGCCTGAAGATACGAATCCGCAGTTGGATAAACACATACGCTGGGATGACAAAAGCCAGGGGATGGCGATATGCACATATAGATATGACAGGAGGTATAAAACGGCAATGCATTGTCGGAGCTGTCATTTGTACTCAGATGATTCATTTTAAAAGGTTTCCGATGAAATTATGGCCCAACGGCGGGAATTAACAGACTTTGAGGGTGGAACGGTTGTTGGACTTGAGGCATGGGACGTTCCATTTCGGAAATCGTTACGGAATTCAATATTCCTAGATCCACAGTGCCAAGAGTGTGCCGAGAATACCAAATTCCAGGCATTACCTCTCGCCACGGACAATGCAGTGGCTGACGGCCTCCATTTAACGACCGAGAGCAGCGGCGTTTGCGTAGACTTGTCAGCGTTAAAAAAGACGTGAAGTACCCACAGAAAAGTGGAACATGCGACAAACGTTTACGTTACGAGAGTGCGCCGAAATTTGGCGTTAATGAATAATGGCAGGAGAAGACCGACGCGACTGTCTTTGTTGACAACACAACATCGCTTGCAGCACCTCTCCTGGGCTCGTAATGATATCACTTGGACCCAAGACGACTGAAAAAGAATACCGATATTAATTGGTCAGCGGTAATGGTAGGGTTCGAGTGTGGAGCAGAACCCCAGAAGCCATGGACCTAAGTTGCCCACAAGACACTGTGAAGGCTGCTTGTGGCTCCATAATGGTGTGGGCTGTGTTTACATGGAATGGACTTGGTCCTCTGGTTCCCGCCAGGGTAGCCGAGAGCGCCAACGCGCTGCTTCCTGGACTCGGGTAGGCCTGCCGGCCCCGGATCGAATCCGCCCGGCGGATTAACGACGACGGTCGGTGTGCCGGTCAGCCTGTATGTGGTTTTTAGGCGGTTTTCCACATCCTACTAGGTGAATACTGGGCTGGTCCCCACGTCCTGCCTCAGTTACACGACTCGCAGACATTTGAAACACATTCACACTATTTCACGATTTACACTAGATGCAGACAGCTGGGGTACACTAATTCCATCCGTAGGGGTATGGGGTGGCGGCAGGAAGGGCATCCAGCCACCCCTAACATTAACCATGCCAAATCCGTACTTAACCCTGCTGACCCTGCGCCCAATGTGGGATAAAGGCGGTAGCAAAAGAAAGAAAGAAAGAAAGGACTTGGTCCTCTGGTCCAACTGAACCGATTGACTGGAAATGGTTATATTCGGCTACTTGGAGGCCATTTGCAGCCATTGATGGACGTAATGTCCCAAAACAATGATGGAATTTTTATGGATGACAATGCGCCATGTCACCTGGCCAGAACTGTTCGCAATTGGTTTGAAGAACATTCTGGACAGTTTGAGCGAATGATTTGGCCACTCACAAAGCCCGACATGAATCCCATTGAACACTTATGGGGCGTAATTAAGAAGTCAGTTTGTGAATAAAGTCCTGCACCTGCAACACTTTTGTAACTGTGGGTATCTGTAGAGGCTGCATGGCTCAATATTTCCACTGGGGACCTCCAAAGACTTGTTTAGTCCATGCCGTGTCGAGCTACCAGGCAAAAGGAGGTTCGACACGATATTAGGAGATTTCCATTACTTTTGTCAGCTCAGTCTACATCGTCTGCATACTATAATATGTTTGTGGGGAGAGTGGTTGTTCGTTCTAAGTCATGAGTCACCAGACTACACACACGAGGACTTTTTGATAGCAGGAACACAACAGTGACGTTGCTGTATAGTCTATACCCTGTTTTTTTCTATAGAGCACGTACGTTTTTTAATGGTGAAGGTACTATAAACAAGGATATTATCATTGTTTCATTGGACAGTCATTCAACGTTTTTGTCTGAAGCACGATCTATAGTATCAATATCCCTCTAGGCTCCATTTTTTCTCTTTCGGAGTCCTTTTACAATTGTGTACACTGCATCAATTCATTTTCGTCTTATAGCCCCACAAAATACAGCTTCGTTATAGGCCATATGCCTGAGCCATCTTCTGAGTCTGAAGTGAGTAACTGATTGTATGGCCATTTCCTTATTACTGCATGTCGTTTTCCTTCCGTTGAATTTCACAAATGTTACGATCTTCTCATTAAAGAGAAGCAGGTTATTTTCTTCTAGTATAAGGCAACCGTTTTCTCTTATAATGTAACTAATTCCCTCCATTACTGAGCACTGCTAATTGAATAAACCAGTGATAAGTTGTATACCATCAGTCCTGCGTATTATTTCATGATCGTTAGGTCAATACCCGATTTCAATTGTAAAATCAATATGAATGCTCTGTTATATCTTTTGATGAGTCACTGCATAAGGGCAGTGATAAATGAGAAGGTGAAAATCACCAGAACAGTTTTAATTAAGTGATCAAAAAAGGGAGGAAAACAGTTGTAAATACCTTGCTGTAAACATTTTCCAGTTCGTCGGTTCTCTTGTCTTAAGCGTCGCTTTAGGCTGGTGGCGACCTTGAAATTCTATCATATTAGTTGTAAGTCTGAATGCTCCCAAGGTACTAAAAGTAGCATACCGATTCATGGGTCCTAGGTCAAGTTGCTAGTGCAGACTCCGTGCAAGACCTAAGCATCCTACTTACACATAATTATGTATATATCAAATAATCAAATTTGTAGTTACAATCTTTTCACACTCTGTTCCATATAACTGACATGTTACTGCCATGTTAAAGGCGTAGCATGCTTGACAGCGATGTAAATTATAAAGAGGAAACCAGTAGGTTTGCGTATAACTACTTCTAATTTTTTTACCATCTGTTTTTTTTAAATATTATAGGGTCTTTCTTATTAATTTAATAGGAGACGATGTTATTAATTATTAATTTGTTGCACTGACCAAAGACTGGAATGATTAAGTGGCTAGAAGTCTTAACGTGAGTGCCAGTCTATTTCAGAAAGTAAACACGAGTTAGTCATTGGAAATTCTTGGTATTATGAAACTACGTGTAGAATATATCTATCTATCTCATGATTTTATGAGCTTCTTCACGTTTGGATCTTGCCTGTATGTATGTTTTTCAGTGATGGTGAGTAGCTTCGAAAAGATCTCCTGTTCCATTCGAATGAAATTACGAAACGAACCTCGATCTTCAAACCTATGTGATGAAGTATATTACTTCAAAGTGATGGTAGTCAATACAGCACTGAGAGTATGAATATTGTCGATGCGCAGCTGACATTAGACATCATACTTTAACTCTGTTTGGTTTAAAACCGAAAACACTATGAAAATTCAACTTCTACTAGTACGTATCTCATATCGCTGAGCATGTGTAGAGGTCCTCTACCTGCAATTCGCTATTTAAGCCATCGACAAGTCCAGAATCCCCTTTGCGATATTGCCCACTCCTCTTCGACAATCACAAACAGAGCTAACGTAGTTGTTTCACGCGCTTCCATTTTCGTAAACAAACTGCAATTTGCGGGGCAGATGCAGCCGAGAACTGGCCCAGGATATCGCAGCTGTAGCAAAATTTGATGATGAGAAACACGTTATGTTCCATGAGATGTAGCAGGTCGTTTCAGAGGACGTAGCTACCACGAAGGATACCATATCTGTCAGGCTACGCGATGAGAAACGCGCCCCGTGTGAGGACGTTTTAGAAGAGAACGAGCCGACAAGTAGAAAGCGACGGCAGCAACACCACCCTCAGACTTCTCATACTCGCAGAACTGCAGCAGGAAGGAGGGAAGACGGTACGGCACTGACGTCACCGCGGCGCCTTGATTTCTACTGTATGCAACCCTCGACGTTTGACTCGTACTGTCTCCTTTTCTGATTTATAGTTGAAACCCGTTGCTAGTAAACAGAGTATTGGTCTTCGATAACAGCAAGGGACCACTGAGCTTACGGCCAGGTTCTCACTCAAAATGGCCGAATATTCGATTTTTGTTAATCGCGTTTTTTGAAAGGTACAGGGTAACAATTATTGAACTATATGAAAAAATTAAATTAATTACAAACTAGGAGTGCACACAATTTATTCAACACGTCACTACAGTTGTTCTAATTTAGGTTATGACGTGCTCGATATGCCTGCCATCATTGCGATGATGTGGTGGTGACGAATAGCCAAATTCTGCATGACCCGTTGAAGTGTCAGAATATCAGTGCTGTCGATGACTTCCTGAATGGCTGCTTTCAGCTCAGCAGTGGTTTTGGGGTTATTGCTGTACACTTTGTCTTTAATAGAGCCCCACAGATAGGAGTCGCATGTGTTCAGATCTGGAGAATATGGCAACTAATCGAGGCCTTTGCCAGTGGCCTCTGGGTACCCCAGAGCCAGAATGCGGTCCCCAAAGTCCTCCTCCAGGACATCAAACACTCTCCTGCTTCGATGGGGGTCGCGCTCCATCTTGCATGGACCACATCTTGTCGAAATCAGGGGCACTTTGGATAATGAGGATGAAATCATCTTCCAAAAGCTCCACATGCCGTGCAGTAGTCACCGAGCTGTCAAGGAATATCCCATCGATTATTCCGTGAGTGGACATTGCACACCACACAGTCCCCCATCGAGGGTGAAGAGACTTCCAGATCGCGAAATGCAGATTCTCAGTTCCCCTAGTGCGCCAATTTTGCTTATTGACGAACCCATCCAAACACAAGTGGGCTTCGTCGCCAAACCAAACAATATAACGCGCATACTAATTCCCATCATGCCGCACAGCCAACCGTGCAGTGTGAATGTACTAATGCAAATCGTTAAGAAATTATGAAGATTTTGTTTCATATAGTTCAATAACTGCCACTCTGTATATGTGTCTAGAATTTTGGGACGGAAACGTTTTTTAATCTGCGCATTACAAAAGTTTCTGCAGGCCACTGATCGAAGCGGTGTGACGGTAGTCGTGGGACGCCCTCAGCCAGAGACTCATGGTTCCGATGGAGAACTTGTCGTGCGTTGACGCAGTGTTCACAGAATTACTTATATTAAAGTATGCATCCAAACATATTCGCCGAAAAAGTCGACGAACAACGGGCGCAGGGTGCTGTATGCATCTTACCAAGGTCAACGAGGTCGGCTTTTCTCACGAAGAAGAACGTGGGAATTGCTCTCCAGGAACAATTCGAGATAGAGCAAGAGTTGTTAGACGGTCCTGTAATTGCAGAATAAACGTAAGTAACGAAAACATTTTTCTGGTCAAATTTTGGTCAAAATTGATCAAAACATAATTTTTGGCCTGTCATGTTGGATTACCCATTTTGAATTTCGAAAATCTAACTTCAGATTTTTGTTCAACGACGTCAAAAACAAATAACAAAATGTAGTTTTTATGCAGATTGAACTAATAATATATATAAAAGTTTTCCCTAGATTTTAAACCGGTTTTTCTCAAGGAATGATTAGTCAAAACGGCGTGCAGACCAAAATAAAAACGGTTCAACCTATCAACTTCTACCTTGATCCCCGAAAGTAAACACTTTTTTTAGGAGCGCATATCTATAATGTATGAAATATGTTAATGTTAACTATTTCTTGTAAATCCATAAAGAGTGAAAAAACCACCAAAAACCGAACTCAACTTTCGAGTTAGCACCATATCTTTAAATTTAAGGTTAATTCATTCTTATTCGGTATACGCTCCCATACATTTAATGTAGTATCGACTGATGTTGTACATTTTCGATTTCGGGTAACTCCTGAGGGGCTACAATGGATGCAGTTTGCGTACTTCAAACTCGCTGGCCCTTGATCAAACCATAATTAGGGCGCCATTTTTTCGTGTTGAAAATCTGAAATAAAGTTCAAAGTATGATCAATCATAATACCCAAACAGACCGTTTGTAAGTCTTTTCATTGTCTCAAAAAAATTTCCAAACTTTGCCTATTTTTTTCCTCATTTGAATAAGAACCCGGTCTCATTGTTAACACCTGACGAACGTATCACCACCAACTGCGCAACATGCTTTCAGTGTATGTGAAACTGCGGAGAAATTTGGAGATCGCCTTTCCAGCCAGATGCTTGCTAAATGGTAACGTATTTCAATACCAGAGTTCGCACCGGTCACTGCAGAGGCGTACATTAGCGATCTCGACTTTGGAGGTAGATTGTACCCTAAACTGATGATTAATGAGTGGAAGTTGTTACGTGAATAAATAGCTGTTCACTACCGACGTGCGAAAAATGACAAAAGGCGAGAGCGAATGTTCTCTGTGAGGCTCACACAGTACGGGAATGCTTCTAATGAGGGCGGCGCCAAAGCTGCGAGCCAGCGAACTTCTTTCGATTATGCGTCGCAAGACAACCAACCAACGGGATGCAGGCAAGGTACCTGCGAATGCTAACAAAATGCTTTTCACTCGTTCTTCCCTACAGTTAGCATCTGATAGAATGCTGTGTTTGCTGAGTGAAGTAGGGATGGTGGTTATTCATGAAACAACCGGATTTTGGTTACGTCTCTTTTTTCAACGCCACTTTAACCAGACTGTTAAAACCACTCCAAACCACCGATTTATGAAATAACCTATCTTCGGGTTTTTAATCCCATTATTTCCTGTAAGAAACGTAGAAATCGAATGCAGTTTCGAGATACATAGAATCAAAATTTTAAATTAAAAAAAAAATGGTTCAAATGGCTCTGAGCACTATGGGACTTAACATCTATGGTCATCAGTCCCCTAGAACTTAGAACTACTTAAACCTAACTAACCTAAGGACAGCACGCAACACCCAGCCATCACGAGGCAGAGAAAATCCCTGACCCCGCCGGGAATCGAACCCGGGAACCCGGGCGTGGGAAGCGAGAACACTACCGCACGACCACGAGATGCGGGCTTTTAAATTAAATAGGCAAATAAAAGAAAACTTAGTCTGTCCACTGTTTGCTGCTTTTCTCGAGAAGTGATAAGTGGTTGACTGCTAAGTGATAAGTGGGTGACTAGTACAAAAAAATCACCAGTATTGTCCTATTGATTCTAATTTTTTGTAGCTCTGTTCGCAAATAATGAGGTAATCGGGTATCATTCCACTATTTGAACATTTTCCGTATTAATTTGTCTTTTTTTTCAAGGGCTACAAGCAGGTAAACGCATGTTGTGTAGACACAGCCATTAGATCAGCTGCTTTCTACTTTTATCGTAAACTATGTATGAACTGTTAAGTTTTCTCCTTATATCATATCTCAAGTTTGTTGTCGCTCCTCCCGTTTTTAATGTTTTAAAGTAAATGGTGCACAGTACTTCACTGATAGAACACTTCGTAAAATACTTCCAGATTAGGGATGGCGTCAAAATGGTTCAAATGGTTCTGAGCACTATGGGACTCAACATCTGAGGTCATCAGTCCCCTAGAACTTAGAACTACTTAAACCTAACTAACCTAAGGACATCACACACATCCATGCCCGAGGCAGAATTCGAACCTGCGACCGTAGCGCCTAGAACCGCTCGGCCACACCGGCCGGCGGATGGCGTCAACCTGTGATATAACTTACGTCTGATGACGACAGTGAGAAAATAGCATATACGAGGTGCGACAATAAAGTAATGAGGCTGATGTGAAAAAAAAGTTGCTTACCGTTTTAGTCAAGTTTAGTGTTGTCTCCTTCAACGTAGTTCCCTTCTGATTGCACACACTTTTTCGAGCGCTTCTGCCATTGATGGTAATATTTCTGGAACTCATCTTCTGTAATATCCTCCAAGACCCTCGTCACAGCTTTTTGGACATCTTGTGTTGTTTGAAAATGGTGTCCCTTGACCGCCGTTTTGACTCTTGTAAATAGAAAAAAGTAGCACGGAGCGATATCTGGTGAATAAGGTGGCTGTAGTAATACTGAAATTTTTTTGAGATAAGTAGCACAGAGCGATATCTGGTGAATAAGGTGGCTGTGGTAGTACTGAAATTTTTTTGAGATAAAAATTGCTGTACTGACAGCAGTATGGGATGGTGCATTATCGTGATGCAGAATCCAATCATCAGCAATGTTGGCGTGGACACAAAGAACTCTTTTACGAAGTCTTTCTAAAATTTCTTTGTGGTAATATTGGTTAACTCTTTGTCCAGGAGGCACCCACTCTTTATGAACGATTCCCTTGGAATCAAAGGAGCACACAAGGATACATTTCACTTTTGACTTTGACATGCGAGCACCAGTGCGAACTTTGGCGTTTTGTCTCTGGATCGTACTGAAAAAATCAACTTCCATCACCGGTGATAACACGGCTCAACAACTGTGGATTGCTCTAACAATACTACGCGATTCCATTTCCGTGACGAGAGACGCAAACACGTGTTAGCTTATGACAGCATAACTCACGACAGAGCAGTTGCATCTATGTGCCACTTGGACTGGGAGTAGCTTATAGACCAAGGTCAAAGATATTGTGCCTACGCAAGCCTGCAGGGTTGCCACATCTTGCAAAGAAAATCAGTCTCATTACTTTATTGTCGCACCTCGTAGATCAGGTGAGGCGAGTCTTGCATTTTGCTTGTACACGCATACCATCTAATAGGCCACGCCACCTGCAAACAGATACGCTATTGTCGAAACAATGCTTGGTTCAAATGGCTCTGAGCACTATGGGACTTAACTTCTGAGGGCATCAGTCCCCTAGAACGTAGAACTACTTAAGCCTAACTAACCTAAGGACGTTACACACATCCATGCCCGAGGCAGCATTCGAACCTGCGACCGGAGCGGTCGCTCGACTCCAGACTGTAGCGCCTAGAACCGCACGGCCACTCCGGCCGGCCGAAACAATGCTGTACAATTTCTTACTCAATGTGTTTGTTGGCTCGTTCTTGTCAGAATTGTTATTAAAATAGCGCTGATGGCTTTTCCAATTTTCTGTAATGACGCAGTATTTCAATGCAACGTAAATTTTACGAATACAGAGAATTCGTTCTTTAAAAAAGGTTTATTTAAAAAACAAAATATTTTAGTGCTGCTGCTATGGCTAATTGATATTTCAGTTTTTCTACCCCGCTTTTAGAAAAAAATAACAAGACCTGTTGTAACCGAGACCAAACAAATACCGAAAAATACTGGGAATTCAGAAGTAAAATGCTGGTATCGGTTTTACCCGGTCGGTGTTTTTTCCAGCCGTAGAGTGACGCACATTCGGTTGTGCGTCACCCCTGTGTAAACCAGACTTAAACACAGCACACTCCTGCCGTTTCACTTCTTTTCTCCGCCCTCGTGTGCTCCACCTAGATCAGGGTTGTAGTCCCGTCTTCTGTTCGTGGCCCTGAGAGGCTTTTACTGGCGGCGGACGGATGCAGCGGCGGGGTTGGCGCGGGGCGCACTTCCGGCTGCTGCGTGGAGCCGCTTCCGGCAGCAGTGACGTCAGCACAGGACTCCAGATGTGGGCTCAGCACACGGCCCGCTGCCCCCTTCTGAAGCTTCCACTCCTCTGAACGGATCGTATACGAGTCGTCAAGGACAGAGATGGAGGAGAGGGTGTACAACATTGTCGGCAGCAATTTATATCACCGGGTTTGACGCACTTGTTTTCCGGATCCCGATAACGGTTAGAAAAAATTAGGAATTTGTGGTAAGTTTCAGTGGGAGCAAACTGCTGAGGTCATCGTTCCCTAGGCCTACACACTACTTAATCTTAAACTAACTTACGGTAAGAACAACACACACACACGCACACCCACAACCGAGGGAGGACTCGAGCCGGCCCTAGTGGCCGAGCGGTTCTAGGCGCTACAGTCTGGAACCGCGCGACTCTACGGTCGCAGGTTCGAATCCTGCCTCGGGCATGGATGTGTGTGATGTCCTTCGGTTAGTTAGGTTTAAGTAGTTCTAAGTTCTAGGGGACTGATGACTTCAGATGTTAAGTCCCATAGTGCTCAGAGCCATTTGAACCATATGGAGGACTCGCACCTCCGACGGGGGGAGCCGCGCGAACCGTGACAAGGCGACCCAGACCGCGCGGTTTCACTACAGTTATCGACGCTTCTTTAGCCAGACATTCCTCAAATCTGAACCTAGCGCATCGGGGCATGTGAAAACTATCGGACAGTTTCTCAGATAAGTCAAACTTTGTATAACAGAAGACAGGTTAAAGAAACGAATTTAGAATTATATTAATACCTTCAGCTGCTAACTGGCGTTGATATATATCAACGGTGACAGGTGAAAATGTGTGTCCCGACCGGGACTCGAACCCGGAATCTTCTGCTTACCTGGCAGACACACTATCCATCTGAGCCACCGAGGGCACAGAAGATAGCGCGACTGCAGGGACTATCTCGCGCACGCCTCCCGCGAGACCCACATTCTCACCTTGTATGTCCACACACTACATTCGTAGTGTCCCACCCCAACACACGGATTACTCGTGGAAGACATTCTTACCAAGTCCCATAAGAGTTCGTGGAATATATGTGTATCCGCACAGAAGAAGAAGGTCATGGCCGGTGTTGCCAGAACTATATACTTACATGGATATGGTATCTGTTCTTTCGAACATATCCGAACAGGCCAATGATCTTCTTCAGTGCAGATGCACTGATATTGCCCGAACTGTTATAGGAATCAATAGACTAACTGCTACGAGTAATGAGTATAGTGGACAGGGGCACTACAGATGTAGTGTGTGGACATACAAGGTGAGAATGTGGGTCTCGCGGGAGGTGAGCGCGAGATGGCCCCTACAGTCGCGCTATCTTTTGTGCCCTCGGTGGCTCAGATGGACGAGGAAAGCAATGGCAAACCACCTCCACTGGGACCTTGCCTAGTACAGCGGTACGGGTCTCCCGCATCATCCCCTACGCTTCTCGGACTGTGGGACCTCATCATCATCCCAATCCATCTGCCTGGAAATGTTTCATTGAGGAACCGACGAACATGCACCGGCACTGTAGCTCAGCGTGTTCGGTCAGAGGGCTGCGTGCTCTCTGTAATAAAAAAAACTGAGTAAAAGAATCAACGATCAACTTGAACGGATGTCTTGTCACGTCCGCCCAGACCAGACGCAACCAACAATATAAAAAAAAAAGATGGATAGAGTGTCTGCCATGTAAGCAAGAGATCCCAAGTTCGAGTCCCGGTCGGGCACACATTTTCACCTGCCCCCGTTGATATATATCAACGCCCGTTAGCAGCTGAAGGTATTAATATAATTCTAAATTCGTTCTAGACGGCTGCAGGTCATCAATGGTGTTAGTTCTTTTGGCCATGTCAGAAAGGACAGGCACCATATCGATATAAGAATATAGTTTAAAGAAATGTCAAGATATTTTTCTAGCGTTTATGCACCTGCAGAAAGCCTTCGAGAATGTGAGGTAGTATAAACAGTTCAGTGTCACACTACAGAGACAACAGAGTGATGTATAACGTCTACTAAACTCAGATGAGACCAATAAAAAAGGACGAGTTCGTGATAGAAGAGTGTTGTGGGGTTACTCGCTTTCCCTAGGTGGCTGTAAATGAATAATCTCTGCCTTAACGTGAGCTCCTTTATTTCCCTCTCACATTGCCGCGCAGCTTACCAGCGTGCGAATTAATTATGGCGCTGCCAGAAGGGACATGGAATATAATAAACACAAATCAAATATCGAACAAAAGAGTCGCCACAAGTTTTTACCACCAAGAAAAGGACGAAAGAAAATTCTGATGACAGGTGTTCCAACAGAATAGTGAAGATAATTTTTATTTTTTATTTATTTTTGTTCATAATGCGGAGCCACGGTCATAATATATTTCTCTAAAGTCAATACAGCCATTAGACTGTTGTTTATTTACAGTGTTACTCTTACTCTTACACAATCATGATTTAGGGTTCAAAGTGCCATTATCAAGTATTATAAATTGCCTAAGATGGCATTGTTGTTGTTGTGGTCTTCAGTCCAGAGACTGGTTTGATGCAGCTCTCCATGCTGCTCTATCCTCTGCAAGCTTCTTCAGATGGGTCAAATGGCTCTGAGCACTATGCGACTTAACTTCTGAGATCATCAGTCGCCTAGAACTTAGAACTAATTAAACCTAACTAACTTAAGGACATCACACATATCCATGCCCGAGGCAGGATTCGAACCTGCGACCGTAGCAGTCGCTCGGCTCCAGACTGTAGCGCCTAGAACTGCACGGCCACTCCGGCCGGCCTGCAAGCTTCTTCATCTCCCAGCAGATGGCATACTGTCGTATTAAAATACACTATTTGACACATTGTCTAAGAGTCGATATTTCTGGCAGAGCCTACTGCTTTGTTTCATTACTGAGTACACCATCTTGACTCTGAAGAACTGCACACATGCATGCAATTACGGTATCGTAGGCAGCCGCAAACATTTTTTCTCGAAGGTACTGACGGTTCTATCTTACAGTGCAATACATTTATTAACAGCTATTATGATAACTTTTGAAATAATAAATAATTTTTTTCATTTATCTCGTTTTCACTTGGCTGTCGCTTATTCGAGGGTTGACTGAAAAGTAATACCTCCACCTTCGTAACTCTTCAACAGTTGGCAGCATTGGTATGCGGCAGGTATTGGCTTGTTCCGTAGCCTTTTCTCTACAGCTCCAGTTGGCGGGAAGCCTTAGCATTGAACGGATGTGTTGTTACAGTGTGAAGTATGGAAATCTGCGCAGACGGTCGGCCAATGAGATTATAAGTAACGTGCAGTCATTGAATTGTTGACAGCAGTAGGTGTCACCCCCAGCGGCGGATTTATAAATTTTGCGCTCCTAGGCACACCGTATTATATGCGCCCCCGCAAAAGAAACATGTTTTGAATAATAATTTTTACCCGATCACTTCACAATTGCCGTTTTGGGTGGGAGCGCTATGAGCTGTTTCCGTACTCTGCTGTTCATTGTTCTGAAGGACGCGTCAGCGGTCTAGTCGCGCTCAATCAAAATGTAATATGGTTCCTCAACTGCACTCGCTGTACAGCAGTGGATAAAACGAGCTTAAAACTGCGTTCACATTCTTCAGTCGAAAGGCAACAGGAAGTAACACAAGGAAAATAACTTTTCTTTTATGGCCTAAAAATTCAGCAGAGTGTATAGGACACAACGGATTTTTGTTATACATTCACTTTTAATATGTTCTTTTACACGAAACCGTTGAAAATGAAAACAAAAAAGTTGTGTTATTATCTAAAAATTGAAGCGAACGTTTCATAAATTATAATTTAATACGTACTTTTACAGAGATGCGTTCAAAATTAAAATTAAACTGTAGTTTTACGATCTAATAACTTGAATGTGTAGCAGATAAAAAAAACACGTTCGGTACTAATACGTGAATCTATAGGAAAGCGTAAGAAATGAAAATGAAATAAAGAACTAATAACTAAATACAGACGAACAAACACACAACTGAACTTGCTATTACATAATTTTACAGACTAGTATGGAAAAATCAAATTTGTTTTATAATCTAATAGTTAACGTGTAAAGCATTAGGGTCTATGTAGCTAGATGCTGCATTATAAGTGTACACAATACCTGTAATCCATGTAAGGGCTGAAGGTTTTGTACAGCAGCTACTGCTCTCACTATAGCTCTCTCTAACGGTATTAGCAAAGCTTTTACGTATTTATCGACAGAGCTGAACTACGTTATTTATTAACACTTTTTCATCTGAGCGTACTCTCCGATAACATACATTTCCGCGATAACTATACATTTCAGCAGACGCCAAGAATACGCATCAGTTGTAATATACTGCAGTATCAGTATGCCTTGACTGTACAGCGCCGAGCGGCCTGGGTCATTTTTAGAACATTGGCTTCTCATTCTCGCCTTTCCTTTGATAATTTTCGAAATGCTGCCCCACTTAATTTTGCACGTTTGCTTTTTTCGCTGTTATTCATGTTAAGGCACTTATAAAATTGTCAACCAACAGTCAAAACAAAAGAAAAAAATTGTAAAAGGAAAGAAAGAAAGAAAGAAAGACTGTGTCCAGTTCCAATCTTACTACACCGCACATGAGCACAAAACTTTTTACTTTAAACACGGTACACAGCACAAAGATTTTTCCCTCAAACACGGAGTGATGAAGTGACCAACTCGGATTACTCGACCTAACTGTGCTATGAAAGAACGACAATGCAGAATAATTTTATTTCATTGTCGCCTGTTTCTCTGTTGTCAGTGAACAGTAGAAGCACACCTGCCGGCCGGAATTCGTCTCGTAAAACGGGACAGTCCCTTCTTTGGCTTCTGTTTCCCGCATCGTCGGGAAGTTTAGCTGGAACGCAAACAAGTTCTGAACATTCTTGACGCTGTCTTTGTAATTTAAAAAGCAAATAATTTTTGCAATTTCTTGCAATGACGTGTGCAGGATCGACTCTTATCCCACATATCCTTATAACGTTTTAGCGGTCTCTGTGGGCAGAGAAGACAGACTACAAAGTTTAAGTAGTCTAGGTGGCAGTTGATCTGGTGTGTTGTCATCTGTGTAAACACTGCTGTTATGTCTACACGCTATTGCACCTTTTGTTCCAACATAAAATAAAAATAACCTTTCTTCGAAGAAAAAAGCTTAGTTAAGCAGTTTAATATAAAATTTGCAATGCCACGTACCATTCGATTGCACGATGTGGGAACTTTGATATCGTGCAGGCTGCAGCACAATAATTGAGACAAACGAAAGTTGGTTTCTTCTTCTTTTTTCTCTAAAAAAAAAAAGTAACTAAGTAAATAAATAAAATTTTTAAACTATTGTGTAGTGTATTTCATACATTATTAGATACTCTGCTCATGTTTGTTTCGTATGAACATGTGTTTAAAAATGTAAAACATTCCCAGTATCAACATGTTTTGTTAAACGGGTGTCATTAAATCAAAGTTCAGATATTCAAAACACAAGAGCTTTCGCATTAATTACAGTAATGGAGAGTTGACATGATACTTACCCGTAATTTCTACAAGAAATTTAAGTATCGTGTTTTACATACTGAGGCCCACACTTTTTACAGTATTTAAGAAACTGCTGATTAGTTTATCACAGCTTTTCAAGGGTCCCAGTATTTTCACGGGACAAATACGGTAGGGTTTAAGTAGAAGCCGATATCATCATCGGAATAATAACGTTTCAAACATTGTATTGTAGACAGCAGTCCTGACAGCTTACTTCAAAATATTTTGAACAATCATGAAGATTATACTAGACAGAAACCCAATGTTAAATTTCCATTCAGTCATCAAGTAAACTATGTATATTTCCAAGCTTGTATTGTCGAATTTCGTTCTTAAGGCTTATTTAAACTAGCAAGTTGTTTAACAAAATTTAAAAAAAATGTCGTTTACAGACGCAGTTATTTTAAAACGTAAAAGGTTAGAATGAGTACAGAGCAAAAAATGCCGGGCCCCTTAAGGTGCCGCCCCTAGGCCCGGTCCGAGTGAGCCTATATGTAAATCCACCGCTGGTCACACCGAAGGAGATTCATCAGAGAATGAAAGTAGTTAATGTTGATTGTGTTGAAGTGTGTACTGTGCGTCGTTGGGCGAGTAAGTTTAAAGATGTTGAGGTGGGAACACCTGACCTGCGTGACAAGCAAAGAATTGGACGTCCTGTGACAGCAACCACTGAGTTTCCCAAGCAAAATGTTGACAGATTGATTCAGGACGATCGTCGTATCACTCAGAGAGAAATTGCAAGCACAATCGGCAATTCACAAGAACGTGTGGTTTACATTATTGCTTTGCCTTGCTATCGGATGATATGTTCACGATGGGTACCCCGGATGCTGACCCCTGAAATGAAAGGAAACAGACTGGAAATTTGCCAGGAACTCCTCTCGCGTTACGAGAATGAAGGTGACGCCTTTCTCCATTCAACTGTGACAGGAGACGAAACGTAGGTACACCATTACGACCCAGAGACGAAACATCAGTCTGTGGAATATCGACACAAAGACTCGCCCCAGAAAAAGAAATTCAAGATGCAGCCCTCAGCTGGAAAAATCATGGCCACAGTGTTCTGGGTTGCAGATGGTGTTAGACATGTTGATTTCCTTGATCGTGGAACAACAATAAATTCAGAGCGTTACATCACAACGCTGCGAACATTGAAACGACGGCTAATAAGGCTCCGAAAGGAAAAGGAAAATGTTTTCCTGCAGCATGACAATGCAAAACCACAGACTTCACGTGCCACCACAGCAGAACTTCGGAGACTCAATCTCACCACCGTACGGCATCCTCCATACAGTCGAGATTTAGCACCGTCCGACTTCCATCTGTTCCCGATAATGAAAGAAGATCTCCGGGGACATCATCATGCTTCTGATGAAGACGTTGAAAGAGCTATGAGACTGTCGTTGCGGAAACAGAGTGTCGACCTCTTCCTTGACGGCTTCAGAAAACTTGTTCATGGTTGGAAGAAATGTATCTAATTGGCTGCTGATTATGCGGAAAAGTGAATGTTGGTAGCCGGCCGCGGTGGTCTAGCGGTTCTGGCGCTGCAGTCCGGAACCGCGGGACTGCTACGGCCGCAGGTTCGAATCCTGCCTCGGGCATGGGTGTGTGTGATGTCCTTAGGTTAGTTAGGTTTAAGTAGTTCTAAGTTCTAGGGGACTTATGACCTAAGATGTTGAGTCCCATAGTGCTCAGAGCCATTTTTTTGAATGTTGGTAACTAAAGATCACATTCGAAGGATTACTTCTGCGTTTGATTTATCAAAATATTCCCATCCAAACCCAGACATCACTTTTCATTCAAACCTCGTATATGTATATTCACCAGCAACACATGAGCAGAAGACACTGCCCAAAAACATGTGCAGCCATTGAAAATGATCATAATGGCCCGAAGTCAGTCATGCCCATAAAATACAACTTCTAAAAAATGTTACTGGCTGATTACTATCTCCGATATTAATTTTAAATCCATTCTTGTTATCACGTTCTCCACGTTTCCTTGTGATGTCGCGAATTGTAGCTACTTAGTGGCTTACAAAACACCCTCAAGTAGAGAACGCGGTCGCAGCTGAGAGGGCGGCCAGAGGCAGCTACAGGGGCGACTGCTGCATCCGACCTGGAAGGGCATCGCGGACACAGCAAACTTTGCTCGTCGCGCCGACATCTGGCAGCTGACGGCCGCCGGATTCCATAAAACTTTACGCCCGGCGCCCTGCAAATATTGAAATCTCTGAGCGCAGTCTTCTGCCTTCTCACGTTGCGAACAACTTCACCGAGAGGTCAATGCCAAGTCAGAGATGCGAGAAACTCCTCCGGAGTTTACCCGCACTGCGATCGGCAGGTGGCTCTACTGAGCTACCTCAGTGTGAGGGAGCTAACTGTCTTTGTTAGAATTCTTCCACTGCAGACCCGATCAGAGCAAATGCAGCAGACATTGTTCCTGTTAGTGTATAATATGAATTAAGTGGTCACAAGAATGAGAGAGAGAGTAGAATTCTTCCACTGCAGACACGATCAGAACAAATGCAGCAGACATTGTTCCTGTTAGTGTATAATATGAATTAAGTGGTCACAAGAATGTGTGTGTGTGTGTGTGTGTGTGAGAGAGAGAGAGAGAGAGAGAGAGAGAGAGATTGGTGAGTAATGGCTGAGTGGTAGTAGAACATTTTACCGTTTCCTGACTGAACTGGAGCCTTGGCGGTGATCATCCATCGAACTTCCTCCATTGAATTACCAGATGTCGTATCTTGACTAACAAACAACAAACAAACCGGCGAAAAATGTCCCTATATCTAACGAGTATCAATATGTTCTTTTCATTGTCGCCTCAAGAACATAATTTATATGTTAACAAACCAGCCACCACGACTTCGTATAGGTATCACTAACTATCTACGACCGGACGACTTGTTTGTAATATGTAGTGATATACACAAAACTTCCTAGTGAATCAGTCTGTCTACTATTGAAAACCTTGTCAGAATCCCTGCAGTAGTTCCTGAGATTAGACTTCACATGTAGACACAAAAACGCGGCGCGGAACTTAATTTATAACATGTCGAGATGCACACAATCCTCTGTGAATCAGTCTGTTACTGAAAACCATATCAAAAGCACTAAACTAGTTCCTGAAATTAGCCCGTATAGACAGAAACCATGGCAGGGGACTAATGTATAATACGTGCAGAAGACATACTGGATGTCCCAGGAGCAACCGCCAATATTCAGGGATAGGGCACTATAGTTTATTTGAAGCAAAAAACTTCATACAGACATATGCCCTATTCTTAATGGTTTCCGAGACAGAACTCATTTACTGTACATGTTGATAGGTCTACTCGCTTTAGAAGCGTGAATAACGAGACAGAATTACTTGTATTCTTTTGAAAATTTGTTTGTTGAACACGTTGAGGCCGATCCTTTGGCCCTGCGGACTGCGATGTACCCGTACATCCAATATGACTGAGTCCTTCGACATTTTACCACACGTGTGAGGTAACGTCTCAAAATGGGCTCTGAGCACTATGGGACTTAACATCTGTGGTCATCAGTCCCCTAGAACTTAGAACTACTTAAACCTAACTAACCTAAGGACATCACACACATCCACGCCCGAGGCAGGATTCGAACCTCCGACCGTAGCAGTCGCGCGGTTCCGGACTGAGCGCCTAGAACCGCTAGACCACCGCGGCCGGCAAGGTAACGTCTCAACCCGACTTACGAGTACAATGGTATAATAAGTCACAAACATACATGAGCTAGACGATATTTATAACACAGCTGCTGAAATTTAATTGCTGGAAGTTCAACAAACACCTCTATCGAGTCAACCTAAGCGGCACCAATCAATGTGTTTGCGGAGAGTAAGATGCTCCATAACACACACACACACACACACACACACACATATATATATATATATATATATATATATATATATATATATATATATATATATATGTGTGTGTGTGTGTATGTGTATGTGTTAGGAAATGTTTTCCGGTAGTATTTGTCTGAAATGGAGCCTTTAATGGCAATTAAAAGTGAACGATGAGCAGAACAGGCAGGAAGAGAACAGAAATTTTTGAAATATTAAAAAACTGGTACAGAAAAATCTAAAGGTAATATTGTTCGATCGATTATTGCAGACGTACTGGATCGAACTGTCGAGTTGAGGGCAGAACTTGACTAAAATCAGGAAGAGATTGATAGGACACAAGCTGAGGCCTCAAGGATTGGCCAGTTTGATACTGGAGGAAAATGTGGGTGTGTGTTTACATGTGTGGGGGGAGTAGGGGGGAGGAGGGAGAGAGTAGAACAGGATAGACTCTCATTGAGAGTTACGTCAGATCAGTTATCGGACGGAAGACCTCATCAAGAACGGTAAGACTCCCAAAGGTGTGCAGATATTATTTATCACAATTTAGTACATTATGTCAACATTATATTCGGTTCTCTTATCGTAGCTTCTAAAGACTCCTACCCTTCCAATCTTTCGCTTGCAGATTCCTCTCCGCCATAGCTCTCCTGACTCACCTTGTCATGCTGTTTTCGGATGACATTTTCTTTTACCATTGGTTGGAATCCATTGCATCATCATCTTAGGTACTGTGATCTCAGCCAGCGGCGTACATGCCTATACCGTTTCAATTGTTTTGCTTCGATTGCACCCATTACAATGGTACCCAGGTTAATTGTCTTATACACATCTTCATTTTTAATGTTATCCCGTACTGTCAGTCTACAGCTACACCTTTACAATATCATCTCCATTGACAGTAAGTTTCTCTCAATTCTTTCAGTTATTTTCCATGTTTCCGCTCCATAACTCGCTATAGTTTCTAGAATAGTTTTAAATAGTCTAATCCACATTATTATCTAACATCTGTGCTCCATGAACCTTCATTTGATTCTCTTGTCTCCAAAACTTGTAGTCTAATGTTTGGCGTCGCTGCCTCCAGATCCCTTTGTCCCCGGTTCGATTTCCATCGGATCGATGATGTTCTTCTCTCTGGAACTGCGTGTCCGTGTTGTTATCATTTAGTCTCTCCTTCATCAGCACGCAAGTCGGCGAAGAAGTGTCAGATAGAAAGGCTTGCACCAGTTGGCCGAACTATACTAGAGGGGGGCCTCGTGGCCAATAATGCCACACGATCACTTTGTAAGTAGGCTGTTTGTGTGTTGGCAGCGCTATGTAGCGCTGTGCATTAATAGCTCTGACACCGCTGTGCGCACTCAGCAGGAAACTCTGTCCTGGTTGGTTCAAATGGCTCTGAGCACTATGGGACTCAACTTCTGAGGTCATTAGTCCCCTAGAACTTAGAACTGGTTAAACCTAACTGACCTAAGGACATTACACACATCCATGCCCGAGGCAGGATTCGAACCTGTGACCGTAGCGGTCTCGCGGTTCCAGACTGCAGCGCCTAGAACCGCACGGCCACTTCGGCCGGCTCTGTGGCTGGTCGGACTAGCAGTTGGAGGTGAACAGCCAGCAGTGATAGAAGTTGGGAGTGAGTAGCCAGTAGTGATGGAGGTTAGAGGTTAATAATTAGCAGTGTTGGAGGTTTGCAGTAATAGCACGAGCGGACGCTCTGAATGTGTATCCGTCATGGATATTTATTACTGATGATTATATAATTTTTTTGAACTGGTTGTCACTTGATTAAGGTAAAATCTGGTAAATACACTGCTTGCTCTGCAACAAAGTCTTTCCTTTGCTAACGACATGCCTATTGGTAGTTAGAGCCTTCAGTAGTTAGAATCTCTTATTAGCTGGCAGTATTGGCGCTTGTATCGCTGTAGTTCGTGTAATGAAGATTTTCTATGAGGTAAATGACTTATGAAATGTATGGATTATTGTTAGGATTTCTTCTTATTCAGGGCCATTCTTTTGTATTAATTATTTGAAGTCAGGTTATCATTTCTGAGCAGTCAGATTGCATTGCGCCAGGATATTATGGGTCAGTTTTGAGATAAGTAAAGAGGAAGTAGGCTCAGTACGTTCAGTTTCACTCAGCAGTTTCAGAATTAAATTAAGAGGTTTCATCTTCCCAATTATTTCAGCTTAAGTGAAAAATTTATAAAATTAAGAAGTTTAAATTTCATTCAGCTATTTGGTTGCTTGTCTCACTTGGCCAATGCTGTTATTAATTTCTCTCCTACTGGATGTATCTTTGTTAATAATGATTTCCAAATTTTTGTTAGAGTCCACAGACCTTATTACCCCAAAATCTAACATTGGGTCTTGATTCACTTCTCCAGTCTCCAGATACTGCGTTATCTCTAAATTAATGTTTAAACCCCATTTCTGATATTCTCTGTGGAATTTTCTGACCTTGTAATTCATGTCATCGCCATCCTGTGCAAAAATGACTTGGTCATCAACAAAATGGAAAGTGATGAGCTCGTCACCATTTACAGACACACCCTTATTATGGCATGAATGTTTCCATGACATTAAGGCGGAATTCAAGCATATGTTAATTAATGTAGACCCTATGCAAATCCTTGACGTAACCTGGAAAATCTCCAGATATTTTTGTTCGTGCCGGTCGTGGTGGCCAAGTGTTCTACGCGCTTCCCTCCGAAACCGCGCGACTGCTACGGTCGCAGGTTCGAATCCTGCCTCGGGCATGGATGTGTGTGATGTCCCTAAGTTAGTTAGGTGTAAGTAGTTCTACGCTCTAGGCGACTGATGACCTCAGATGCTAAGTCTCAATAGTGCTCAGAGCCATTTGAACCCATTTTTTTGTTCCTACTTTAATTCTACATGTTTTGTCACCGTGTAAAGCTCTTAACACCTTGAACAAATGAACGACTCACTTCATTCTCTAACATTACAGTCCGCAATTTATAGAGGGAAATGATGTCATAAGCTTTCATCAAATTATGGCCAGTTTTTCTTCCACAAGCTGTTTTAGGCAAAACAAACTGACTCTGCGTGTCCTTCAGACACAGAAAACATTCTCTTCATAGTATGTGATTCGATTCTCACCTTTAAATTTTCTCTGTCGTGTAGAAGCTGAATTTTTTTACAGTTCCTCCATTAGAGTTTTAGGATTTTTTATTCTCACTTTTTTATTTTGGATAAGTATGATGTTTTCCAGTCCTATTGTGTGCAGAATTAAAAGTAATAATATGATCCGAAAAGCTAGATTCGGTGAACCAGCTTTTCATCTTCTGATCGCGTATATCGTTAATCAAATTTACGTGTCATGAAGGATAAACGTCACGGTTTGTATTAGCGACATCACTTCGTCCCTGATTGCCTCACTTCTCAGTACAACCTGTCACCAAAACGACAGGTCTGTGAGTACTGGCTACAAAAAAATGGTTCAAATGGCTCTGAGCACTATGGGACTCAACTGCTGAGGTCATTAGTTCCCTAGAACTTAGAACTAGTTAAACCGAACTAACCTAAGGACATCACAAACATCCATGCCCGAGGCAGGATTCGAACCTGCGACCGTAGCGGTCTTGCGGTTCCAGACTGCAGCGCCTTTAACCGCACGGCCACTTCGGCCGGCTACTGGCTACACTACAATGACCTTCTGTATTGGCTGCTTCAGCAAAACGAGGAAAATCTCATCAGATAACTGCATGTTTTTCGTTGGTGGCAATGTTTCCTATTGCCACCCCAAATGGAAGTTTCAAAAAAACATTAGCTCCTTTCAGACGAGAGTTTAGAGGGAAAGGCCAACTCCCCACCATCCTCCTCCAAGCAGAGATATCACTGCCCCTTTGGTGTCCTGTTTCATGCAAAGTAATCTATTAAACTGTCATCACAACCTTGGTGAAAATTAACCACACTGCCGAAAAAAAATTAGTACACCAGGTAGGACGCCGTCTATTTTAGTCCGGTGACGCCATATTCCATATGGTGGCTTGTAAACATACTGATAATGGTTTCAGCGTCGACCGCCAACAGATAGCGTAGTGGCATAACTACCAGAGCGCCATCTGTATCCTTTAATAGGGAATGCTCAAAGCCAGAAGGCTCAGTGTGGTGCAAAAGTGTGAAGCAAGTAGGCAATCATGTAACGGAGACAAATCTGTGCTTCCTACAGTCAACTGAGCAAGTTTGAGAGGGGTCAAATTACGGCCTTCTGGGTGGCGGGATGGCCCTTTAGTACTGCCACACAGGTTGCCTGTGCTCCGTCAGTTTTGCAACGATGTTGGTATCAGTCGTCACGTGAATATTCTCACACCTGTAGATGAGGTTCTGGAAATCCACGCTGCGCAAACGCCTGTCAGGATGGTCGTGTTGTAAGGGCAGCAGTGGCAGATCGTACAGGTAGCACAGCACAGGTAAGAGGGCTTATGAGGCCAGACGTGTCAACATACTGTGGGACTGCTGGCAAGCAGATCTCTAGCCCGTCTTCCACTCATTCCACAGCATCAACGTGAACGATTCGAATGGTGCCGTTAGAGGATCACTTGGAATGGAGCGCTGCGGTCTTCAGCGATGAAAGCAGAGTCTGCTTGCACGTAAGTGATGGTCGTTTGCGCGTATGACGTAAACCTGGTGAGCCTGCCTTCGTCCAAGACACACTGGCCCCCATCCCAGGCCTTATGGTCTGGCCTGCCATAAGCTACAACTCTCATTAACCTTTGGTATTTCTGGAGGGGACGCTAACCAGCGGTCGGTACGTGCAGAATGTTGTTAGACCCGTTCTTTAGCTGCTCTTGCAACGGGAAGGTGACGTGTTGTTCTAACAGTATAATGCTCGTCCACTCACTGTCCTTGGAACTCAGTGTGTTCTGCAAGACGTGTAGCAACTTACCTGAATGACACAATATCCGGACTTGTCGCTAAACGAGCACCTGTCGGATGTGATGGGACGAGAAGTGACTTGCGACTCGCCAGCCACTAGCTCCTACAGAACTACGTGAACAGGTCGGGCAGGCGTGGAAGGACGTGTCCCGGACAGTATTCACCATCTGTACGATCGACCTGATGCCAGAGTCAGCGCCTACATTGCCACCCGTGGAGGTTATACCGCATATTAACATGGGTGTTTCAGCATGGGTCGGTAGCTGGTACTTAAGAATCACTTGTGCTATTGATCTGTAAAGGCAACGGCCTTGCCGCAGTGGATACACTGGTTCCCGTGAGATCACTGAAGTTAAGCGCTGTCGGGCGTGGTTGGCACTTCGATGGGTGACCATCCAGGCCGCCATGCGCTATTGCCATTTTTCTGGGTGCACTCGGCCTCGTGATGCCAATTGAGGAGCTACTCGACCGAATAGTAGCGGCTTCGGTCAAGAATACCATTTTACGACCGGGAGAGCGGTGTGCTGACCCCACGCCCCTCCTATCCGCATCCTCCACCGAGGATGACGCGGCGGTCGGATGGTCCCGGTAGGCCAATCGTGGCCTGAAGACGGAGTGCTTTTTTATTGATTTGTAAATGCACTTCATATGCAATGTCGCAACAATAAATCTTGTACGAGCTGGAAATCTCTAAAAGAGTGTATTAATTATTTTCCGGCAGTGTATTGTAATTTGAGAGGGGATATAAGGGGTGCTCAAAAAGTCTCTCCGCAGTGCCGTATAACTGTCAGCCACGCGTGCCATATGCCGCACTGAATATACCGAAATGAAACTCAGTGAAGTACAAGTTATTAAACTTCCTGGCAGATTAAAACTGTGTGCCGGACCGAGACTGGAACTCGGGACCTTTGCCTTTCGCGGGCAAGTGCTCTACCGAATGAGCTACCCAAGCACGACTCACGCCCCGTCCGTCCGAACAAAGGGGCTAAACTTAAAACGTTCACGTCAACACGTAACGACACACACCAACGATACTACTGACGCTGTCTGAGAAAAACGAAACAGTGGAATGTTGGGAAGGTCCACTTGAAGGGAAGTAACCCAGGCAGGCGAACAATCAAAGCTGTGAGGACGGGGCGTGAGTCGTGCTTGGGTAGCTCATTCGGTAGAGCACTTGCCCGTGAAAGGCAAAGGTCCCGAGTTCGAATCTCGGTCCGGCACACAGTTTTAATCTGCCAGGAAGTTTCATATCAGCGTACACTCCGCTGCAGAGTGAAAATCTCATTCTGGATACAAGTTATTAATTTATTGAATATTCATTTTTACTTACAAATTTTCACTTTAAATGTTGAAAGTGCGCCCTTGTTGTTGAATACCTCCCTTGTTGTTGAATACATAATTCAATTCGTCTAATCATGTTTCCAAACAGAAGCTGTAACATTGCTTCTGTAACAGAAGCAGTGAATGTTTTCAGTTCATCGATGGATTTTGGACGGTTTTTAAAGACTGTTGCTTTCGCTGCACCCCAGAAGAAACATTCAGGTGGTGTTATCGTGGAGGCCAAAGTCCCTGTGAAATTATGCCATCACCATAAACATTACCAAGCAGTGACATTGAAACGCGAGCTATATGCGCCGTTGCACCATCTTGTTGAAAATAACCGTTCAGTATTTCTCCTATGAATGGGTACAAATATCACTGCAGTATCGTTGTGCGTTTATTGTTTCGTTGAAAAATATGGGACCCACAATCCGACGTCTAGAAATTACAATCCAAACTCCTATTTTCACAGAATGAAGTGGTTCCTCATGAATATGCAATGGATTTGCAGTACTCCACATACGAGAATTTTGGGAGTTCATGTACCCGGATAAATGAAAACACGCCTCATCACTGAAAAACGTTTCATTAAGATGAAGACAACTTTTGAACCATTGACAATAATGCTGTCTCTTGCCATGATCAGTATTTTTCAGTTCTTGCACGACTGTCACTTTGTAAGGGAAAATTTCTAATTTTTTCCTTACAGCTGCGTGGGACGTTCCGATACTAACATAGATTTCCTGGCCGAGTTTTTTTACTGACTTGTTCGGACACATGGACATTTTATCGGAAATATCGAGTAGTTTATCCTCAGACAAAACGCTAGAACGATCACTTCTCGGTGCATCTGTCACTAAACCCGTACTTCGAAATTTATTAATCAAATCTCGCACAGTATCACGATGTGGGAGTGTTGTCTCCGGAAAAACTGAATTAAATGTTTGACGAACTGAAACTGTGTGTTTACCGCCAACTTTGAACACCTGCTCGATTAAAAACACACGTTCTTCAATGGTAAGCATTTCAACAATGACAAAAACGAAACAAACTAACAAAGGAGCTAAACTGAAACATTCACGTTAATACGTAACGGCACACACGAACGATATTACTGACGCTGTCTGAGAAAAACGAAACAGTGGAATGTTGGGAGAGTCCACTGGAAGGGAAGAAACCCAGGCAGGCGAACAATCATACGGCACGCGCGGCTAACAATCATACGGCACTGCGGAGAGACTTTGTCAACACCCCGTATTAAAATCACCATCGCCACCATCGCTAAGAAATATTTCTGTAACTGATGAATGATATTCTCAAGTTTCCGTCTCTTTCTCTCTCTCTTTACGGAGAAACACACAATAAATCGCCATACAAAAGTGTGAATATGATGACAAATAACGTATTTGCTACACGAAATGTTGCACCTGACGTTCTTTGACTCTGAGCCACTGAATAACATTCATTTCTCCGCCGATTTCATTCACACTGCACGATGGCTCCTTCAGCCAGATATGAAAGAATTTACCGAATTAAAATGGGATTGGGGCGGAATCGTAAAAAGGTACATTCGATCTGCCACTTCCAAAAAATATTATAAATGAAAAGCTCAATAATTGTATGTTCTACAGAATTAATGTATTTTGTTAACAGCTTACAAGGCCATCATCAGACTTCAACAGACTATTTTTGTAAAAGAAGGAACAATGTTGGTGAAAAACGTTGAAAAACATATTGCTCGTCTATAGATATTGCTCGTCAGTAGTGAGGCATGAAGACAGAGTAAAAGTCCTCTTTGACAATACGGTGGTAATTTCAATCAAAAAGGTTAAAATTTAAACGGTAAATAAATACAAAGAGAGCAAACCATAAACTTTATTAACACTGAACTCGAAAAAACTGTGTATATAAGAATTGAAATTAAATTAAAAATCCGAATAAAATAAAATTTATATCTGTCAAGGGTACTGAAGAATAGGTTGAACAGGTGTTACATTTGGAAAATGCTACAGAAAGAATAAAGGATAAATTGACAATTATAACAACAGGATACATGGAGTACATAGCAACCACAATAAAATAAATAAATACATGAGAAAAGGGAAACAGAATGCAACAAACAGCTTGCGAAACCTTCGAAAGTTGTGAGCATTAAGTGAAGTCTAGAAAAGGGGAAGTATTTAGCTGTGTTTCGTCATTTAATATTAGATCAGGAGTGTGAGCCAAATGAATGCTGATTTGCAGTGCTTTTAATAAATTGCATTTTTGGCCTCTGTTTCCTAAGTGAAGGACGTGGGACTGTGGCTAGAAGCTGTGTCCCTCACTTAGTACGTGCTCAGCAAATGTGGACTCATAATTCAGAAAGTTGCTACGTTTTTGCCTGAGTAATAAGACTTATCACAGCCGGTACAGGTCCCTGTTATAGCCATACAGGATCTCTGTATTTATCTTTCTTCCTTTGTTACTCACAAAGAATTTTATTTTCTTTCAAACTCTTCAAACGCTGACTTGAGACCTAGTTGTAATGTAACGGGCATAGCTCCGCATGTAACAGCCGCTAGAGAATATGATATTACGTCATAATACTGGACAACATACGTAGTCAAATTCACAACTATCTATTAGACCCTTGACACTCCACCTTGCTATTAATACTTCTTAATGAACATTTCTTACTTGTGCGGCGTCCTGTCATATGGCCAAGATCAGAGATATAACGTACACGACACGGATATCCGTTTGGCTGAACACCGATGAACTTGTCGCATAGCCAGTGATTGAAAAATCACCACTGGATGTCGTTCAAATATCAAACTACCACAAGAGAGCTGTTTCTGTTGCCGACCTTTACATTTCTGCAAGACCAAAGTAAATAATTCAGCCTCAGATTCCATATCCACTTCTCGGAAGTACACAGGGACACATACAAGTATAATATGCTATCGATATCTGTCATTGAGCCACGTGATCGTGTCCGGTATCATTTCTTCGAAAGGGCGTTTACTTCGATACGTATCTCATGCAATGAAACGTAAAGCTTTTGAAGCGTAGCAGACCTTCATTTTGGTCGCTATTACGAGCATGGTACCTGTTCCTTGTCCAGAAACTAGGTCACGTGTCAGTTACGTACACATCTGCAGCTGTAACTACATTAAAGAGTGAAAATTTATTCGCTTGTCTAGTTAAATGTCAGAAGCATATACGGGTCTGCACTAATCAGAACAGTTAGGGAATCAATCAAGTTATTCTGATAACTTATTGGGGGGGGGGGGGGGGGGGGAGGAGGAGGAGGAAGTAGCGTACCAGGGACATCTTGCGATGCAGTCATGTTCAAAGTATTCTTTACGACATATTTGTTGAAGAAGCTGTGGAGTTAGCAGCCTTACGGTTTGGAAGATGCAGTCAAAAACAAGCTGTTTGAGTCTCTGCGTCCCGCATTGCCGCTAGGAATCGTATATCACGCTTAACACAGCCAACTAGTGTTGCCAAACGCGTTACTGAATAAGCGACACACGTTGTGAAATTTTCTAGAAGCGTAGGATGTAACCATTATTGTCTCCATGGTCCTCTTTCTTCGAAAGCCAACTGCATTTCAATTTTAGAAGCGGAAAATTGTATTTTGGTTAAGATGAGAAGTAAAGTAATATTTTGTTACAGTAGTATTTTTCAATTTACGACGACAGAAATGACCAAGTGCAAAACAGTTTAGCAAAAAGAACCCCAACACTTCAGTAAGCAACAATCGGAATTTCTCTTTTCCCATGTCGTTCTCTCATATACATATTACGGAAAAGAGTATTGCATCCTATTGTTTCTACGTATTCATTATTTTCATCGTAATACTTATAAAATGTCTCGTTCAAAATATGCATAAGATAAAATGTTTCTCAGATAAATACCCAATATTTTTGCACGCGAACAGTTTCTTTTTCTCTTTCTTTTTTGTAAGTTTACTAACCACTGAACAAGGCATTAGGTAAAGTACCAAAATGGATAATAGCTTTAGAATAAATAATTCTTAAAAGTGACTGGTACTTGATTTTTTCCCGTAAACCAAAAGCCTGATTTAAATACTTTCATTTCATACTATCGTTTCTGGGACTCAATCATCAACTGTCTTTATATTCATAATACGTCATGAACAGATGCAATGTGTAGCCAAATAGCTAAATACATTATTTGTTTTCACACTATCAAACTGTAAAGGTTAATCACACACATCGCGTAATTTAATATCCACTAATATATTAAGAAAGAATTATCATTTCAAAACCTTGCATAAATTAATGAGGTTATTTTTAAGTGGGAAAGGATATCCTAAACATGGCAAAGTGAAATTTAGTTGTAAAGTTTATATAACAGAATCTGGGGAGTTAATTGACTCACACAATGTAATTCTTATGCTGGTTATACTAAAACGAAATTTGTAATTACATACAAAATGTGAAGATCCATTTGCAATGTCGCGGTTTACTATGTTCTCACCTCAGAACTAAAACGGAGATTTCTTCTTCCGCGGTCCGGTCCAGCGACTTCCCTGTTAAAAGCCAACGATTTTCCTCTATTGGAGAAGCTGTAGCAGAACCAGTAGTATTCTACGAACCCAACGAGTGTAACAAATGTTTTCAGTATCAGGTTAACTGAGCGACTGAGAGAAAGATGGTTTGTGAGTGAAAACTTCGATATATTGGCGCTAGTTCGACACAAAAAAAACACTGCCAAGTCGGTGTTAATCTTAAGTTCTAGTTTCAACATTCACACGCAATCCGTCACTCGTAATAGCCAACTTACGCTAATTAACTGAACACGTTACCAAAACGGTTTATCAAACGGATTATCTGTGACAGAATGCTTGCTCAGTATTACACAGTCTGAATGCTTCAGATGTTCATTTTGCCCTCACGACTTGTGTAAAATGCCACGCGGATTTTAGTTACTCAAAAGACATACTATAAATATTAAAATCGTAATTTCATGTGGTCGTTTTCCTCACACGTTCGCATTCACTTTGCACCACTCCACGGTCAAGTTTTAATCATTATTCTGCAAAATCATCACATCTATTCAGAGTTCCTTATATCTGCATCCGAACATAAAGACAGTTGAGTTCCGAACTGAACCCTGTAGACTTCACAAAGCAACTCTTTAACCTAAGAAGTACACGCGAACGTACTGTCCTCTAATTTCCTGATGCAGATCATACCCAATCCGACATTAGTATTAAACAGCGCAATCCTGCATCTTTTACTTTTGAACAATCAGAACTTTAAATAGCTTTTATGAACAATTTACTAAATGAACAAATTTAGAACCTCTAGAAATAATCAAAATAACTCCCTCTTTAAATAACAGAATTATCGTAAAATGTTTCTTGCCTTTCCAGTCCCATAAACTGGCTAGTTGTACGTTACAAAATTCCCCTGAGAGTATAATTCACTTTCCTTGTCTAGTCACATTTCTCATGCTAACGTGTACTCAGTTAACAGACATAACAATTATCATTTAACATCCTACTTTCCATTCACATCATCTTTCACATTAATAAGCATAGTAGCAATAATTAAAGGCAGTCGTAATAATCACAATAACTACAGTTTTACTTACAAAATGTGTTTTCACTACTTGAAATTTTTATAATCCGTAAGCAGCTCCCTAAGATATGCAAGACACTCATAACTACTTGCAGCTAGCTACTGGATCAGGGTGCATCTGTCTTGCATTAACCACGACTCATTGTCTGAAGCTATCTGCCTGCTACCATCTCTTACTTAAGATAGGCGTGATATGAAGCATTACGCCTCACATTGGCCAATATTTTCCTTCTTTATTGTATAATACACCGATTAACTATCATAAATGCAAAAAGAAAAGTCTTCGATGTGTTTAATGAGCCCCATAGCCGAATAATATTAAAAATAACAAAATTAGTTCTTTCTAAAAAACTGAAAAATGAATATTAGCTACAACCTTCTTTCTGTTTATACGAAGACACGGATTCCATTGTTCAAAACCGTGGCCATTGAAGGAATATGGGAATCGGTGAAATCTCTTGCGAAAAAAAAGTTTATATAACTGGTGCAACTAAAACGGTTTTCATTTAATACGAAGTTCACCATTCCTCATCCGAGGCGTTTCTACAACATCCCAGTCTCGAACCATCAGTAAGTAGACATCCTCGACTAGATCTACATAACGAGACATTTCGACGCCGATGCTTCTGACTGTCTACTCAGCCTTTTTTTTCAGGTTTACTTTCAACAGAACGGCCACATTTGGGTCCTTCAGTACTCTGCCAATTCTTCTTTTAGTACCACATCTAGCATCTCATCTGCATCTACTTCCTCTTCCCTCTCTGTAATATTGTCTTCATGTGCGTTTCTGTTATACGTAATTAAACTTTCGCCCCTGTTGTGTACGACTCTGTATTCAGTGTTAAGGATAAAAACAGTCTTACGGGTAAAGTCCCGCTCACCTTGTCAGACCCATGTTGATTGTCTGCAACTGTAGTGCAGACTGATGCTTGTGGTCCGCAGCTCGTGGTCGTGCGGTAGCGTTCTCGCTTCCCGCACCCGGGTTCCCGGGTTCGATTCCCGGCGGGGTCAGGGATTTTCTCTGCCTCGTGATGACTGGGTGTTGTGTGATGTCCTTAGGTTAGTTAGGTTTAAGTAGTTCTAAGCTCTAGGGGACTGATGACCATAGATGTTAAGTCCCATAGTGCTCAGAGCCATTTGAACCATTTGGTGCTTGTGTTTCATCCCTACGTCGCTGCACCGATCCGGCGCCTAAACGCAGTTCATGATACTGATACTTCTACTATTGCACATCCCGCAGCGCCCAGTCTGAACATCGTTCCTATAAACTTGGGCACCCATACGGTGAACAGTTTTCCGTCTTCAATGGACCAAGTAGCAGGAAAAAAAAAAATGGTTCAAATGGCTCTGAGCACTATGCGACTTAACTTCTGAGGTCATCAGTCACCTAGAACTTAGAACTAATTAAACCTAACTAACCTAAGAACATCACACACCTCCATGCCTTAGGCGGGATTCGAACCTGCGACCGTAGCGGTCGCTCCATTCCAGACTGTAGCGCTTAGAACCGCACGGCCACTCGGGTCGGCCCAAGTAGCAGGAGTTTAATTATATATACCCTGGATAGTTCTTGAACATATTTATTCTACATTCCGACTTTTGTTCTTTGCTTACTACTGACTTGCCATCTGAAATCTTGATATTCAAACAGCTACTTCTCTTGTCTGCCTAGGTCTCTTTAATTTTCTTAGAGGCGGTGTCTATCTTTCCCATAGTCATGCGTGCGTTGACAGCCTTGCTTTTCTCCCCTGTTCATTCCCTTCTACTGTTTCTATCAGTCTCATCTTTAGACGTCTGGCTCATCTTTCGCTTTTCTCCTTTCATCAGTAAAAGTCGGTATCTCGTTTCTTATCAACTTATTTTTAATGCTGCCTTGACTATTTCATCTCTCATTCCTTTTCGCTGATTCATTCAGTCAGTGCCTAATTCTGTCTTTGAAAGTCGCAAGAAGCTCTGTTTCTTTTCACTTTTTGCAAAGTTTCTTCTTCTTAATTTCCTGTCTTTAGTACTTTTCAGTTTTAATCTGTAGTTCACAATCAATAAATTATTGTCGGTGTCCACATCTGCACCTGGAAATATTTTGCAATTTAAAAATCTTAGTCTTACCATTAAGTAATTTATCTGAAATTTTCCGGTGTCTCTCGTTTTGTTATGCGTATACGCTCTCGTTTCATGATTCTTGAAGCGAGCGTTAGCAATCATTAAATTGTGCCCTGTGCAAAAATTCTACCATGCTACTTCCTCTTTCGTCCCTTCACATCACAGCACGTTCGCCTACTATATTGCCTTCCCTTCCTTTTCCTACAGTCTAATTCCACTTCCCCGTCTCAAATTTTCGTCTGAATTAACGACCTAAATAAGTTTCTTTATTATATCATACGTTCTTTCAATCTCCTTAACTTTTGCGAAGCTAGTACCCATAAAACTTCTTGTACTGTAGTGGATTTTGGCATTGTATCTGTCTTACTTACAGTAATACGTTACTTTTGCTGTTCATAGCAGTTTAATCAAATTCCTATTTTCTTATCCATTATTAGACCTAGTATTGCATTTCACATATTTCATTTTGTTGTGTTAACTCTATATCCAGCTGACGAATAATACTGTATTTCCGCCAGTACACTACACCACTTCTCGCTATATCTCATTTCAACCTATCCACAGGTCTTTTTAAATTTTGTAACCTATCTACTCAACTAAGAGAACCTACAACCCACGCTTCGACTCTTAGAACTCCAGTATTGTTTTTTGTGATAGCTAGATCCTCATCGGTAGTCACTGCCTGGACTTTCAGAATATTTTACTCCAGAGGACGCCATCATCATTAAATCACACTGTAGAACTACATGACCTCGAAGAAATAACGGCCTGAGTTTCTCCTTGCTTTCAGGCGTTCGCAATATCAATTTAGCAAATCTGTTTTGGCTATCGTTACAAGACCAGATCAGTCAGTCATCCAGACACTGGCTCCTGCAACTACTGGAAAATCTGCTGCCCCCCTCTAGGAACTATATGTTACGGTACGTTTATGCTACAACCTCGCTGCCCGTCGGCGCCTTTACCATGCAGCTGTTCACATCTCTAGTCCAGTAGACAACTTACACTGCTGCGAGGTGCCGGCTGGTGTGGGCGAGCGGTTCTAGGCGCTTCAGTCTGGAACCGCGCGACCGCTACGGTCGTAGGTTCGAATCCTGCCTCGGGCATGGGTGTGTGTGATGTCCTTAGGTTAGTTAGGTTTAAGTGGTTCTAAGTTCTAGGGGACTGATGACCTCAGATGTTAAGTCACATAGTGCTCAGAGCCATTTGAACCATTTGAACTGGTACGAGGTAAAGACGACTTTCTTTGCATCATGGCGCCATAAATGTAATTACTGGCCAGGAAGTAGAGGTGCACCCTTTGAATACAGAACGTCTACATTGCAGATACTCTCAATAGTCCTAGCGACATGTCAAAGTTGATCAGTACGCTTTTTCGTACAGATACATATGTCGAAACAAATTTTCCAGTTTATCTGAAATATTATTGAATCATAAATTGTTAAACATGTGAATATTGTGAATCCAATTTCTATGGAATACCTATTGGCGTGCTTGCCCAAAAAGAAGTAATATTCATTAGCTTTTATTCACAATTATTTCATATACAATACCTGCCACATGTAGATTTTTGTCTTGATATTTTACCAAATATAAATGATCGGTCAGGTAAAACAGGGGAATTAATTTCTAAACGATATTAAATGATCCAGTAAAAATCAGTTGTGGTGATCTGTTTGCCTCTGGTTCCAGACAGTTTTGCGTTCAAATACGTCTGAAATAAATGCCTGTTTGGAATAGTTTCTTTTAATTTTCACTCTTGAAATTATCTCCTAGGCTCAGAACGAACACTAATGCCTACGTATGGTGGTTTCGTTTCTAGGATACTGCGAAAATGTACCATTCTACATAAACGAGTTCTTACAAATCACTTGTATGACCCAATCTACAAAGAAACTAAAATTTGTACGGTCGATATCAATTAAGACTATCAGCGGATATTGAATGTGTACAAAGCAGAGTTTATTTGACCTGCGGGTGAGGGTCACGGAAATGCCGAGAAATCTAAACTGACAGACGCTTGAAGATGGGTGCCAACTGAAATGCCACTGATGGTGGCACAAAAACTATCCAAGTAGCAGTGACTTAACAAGTTTATTTAAAAAAAAATAATAGCATTTCTACTCCAACGTGTATTGAAACAAAACAAAAAATAAACTACTCTTTGAAACAGAATAATAATACTTCTGGTGGCTCACGGTCAGTTACATTGTCACACTTTATAAGGGTCAGCCCAGTAGGGAATAAAACTGTCTACATTTGGCGTGTAGCCGTTTTAAAGTAAAACATGAATAAGTTTACAAGTCCACAAGTCTGCCCCAACAACAGAGTCCCCATCTTCTTTGGCGAGACGGCCGTGAACGATAAGTCCACAGTTGGCAGCTTCCGAAGCTAGACACGAATGACAGCGACGTCATGGCGCCACCTCTCAAGCGAGAATCCTGATTGATGGGATACTTGAGGAATCAGCGCCTGGCCCAGGAAATCTCACTCGGATTGAAATGGTCTCGTCTGGCCCGAGCACTGTCGTAAATACCACTTGGCTCTAGGATACAGTCGGGCCTATTTCCGATCACGTGTCTTGGGGGAGAGAAAACATCTGCGCAGCCTGCAGCCTGTAACGATGATTGGGTCGCCTGCTGGCGCACTGTCAGAGCACGGCCACTTGTCTTCCAGAAAGCTGTCCCCTGTGTGTTAGGCGTGTTCAAAGCACTGATGTGATGTTGGCTGCCTCGGTACAGCACCAACTATCCTGCAAAGGCCTACGGAATTTGAAGACCGTTTATTGAGGAATCTAGGAATACGCAACAGTCGTTGCTGTAGGGATTGTGAAGGCAAAATTACAATGCACAAAGGGGCATTTGAGAAATAATTTTCCCATACCTCGTATTCGGTGGTTTTGGAAGATATGAATGTTGATACAAGTGTATGATGCATGGGAAACCCAAATACATAAACAAGGAGCAGCTGTCTTGACAATGACACAGCCAGTAAAGTTTCAGGATGGCTGACAGTGGTCACTGCCCATCACACAAAGCACCTTGATACCCTTACCGAACGAGGATCGTAGCAAGCAGCAGTGGCACAGCTTAGAAGCACCAGTAAGGCTAACTGGGCTTGTTCCATCATCGACTTGTCATACCAGAGAAGTGTAAACAGCCAGGCTACACTATAAAAATATGTCATACCATCAGTCTGGCCTCTCCACAGACGCCAGTCCATCATGGTTGCACCTGTGGTATGGCTGCCAGTACTGTAGAGCCCTGCAAGCCACCCAACTGGGACTACGTCCATTACTCTTGGTGGGGTTATTGAACTGACGTCTTAATACTCATTCCGTTAGAAGCAAACTAGTTTTCAGTCTTCTGCTTTAAAAAAACTGCAACATATCTCATTATAATTTTGACATTATCAGAATTCATTTACACACATCAAAAAAAGTTTTGCATCACCCCAGTTCCCAGAACTCCTGAACATAGACTTTGACTGTGGATATTGTTTCACAGACACAGTCTCTTTGACTGTTCAGAGATGGCGATAAACCCGCCCAAAAATGTAAACAACCATGCATGAGCAGCACCTATTAGACGGAGAGGGTCCGACAGCCGATCAGTTCCAGTCATTCCACCAGGAAGAACGTAAACGGCTCGTGTTGTCTGCAGTTCAGCCATGCCTAGACGGTCAATACGGCGGTTCGATCGCGTCCGCGTTGTTACTCTGTGCCAGGAAGGGTTCTCAACAAGGGAAATGTCCAGTCATCTCGGAGTGAACCAAAGCGATGTTGTTCGGACATGGAGGAGATACAGACGGGCAGGAACTGTCGATGACATGGCTCGCTCAGGCCGCCCAAGGGCTGCTGCTGCAGTGGATGACCTCTACCTACGGATTATGGCTCGCAGGAACCCTGACAGCAACGCCACCATGTTGAATAATGCTTTTCGTGCAGCCACAGGACGTCGTGTTACGACTCAAACTGTGCGCAATGAGCTGCATGATGCGCAACTTCACTCCCGACGTCCATGGCGAGGTCCATCTTTGCAACCACGACACAATGCAGCGCGGGACAGATGGGCCCAAAAATATGCCGAAAAGACCGCTCTGGATTGGCATCACGTTCCCTTCATCGATGAGTGTCGCATATGCCTTCAACCAGACAATCGTCGGAGACGTGTTTGGAGGCAACCCGGTCAGGCTGAACGCCTTAGACACACTGTCCAGCGAGTGCAGCAAGGTGGAGGTTCCCTGCTATTTTGGGATGGCATTATGTGGGGCCGACGTACGCCGCCGTTGGTCGTGGAAGGCTGTACGATACGTGAATGCCACCCTCCGACCAATAGTGCAATCATATCGGCAGCAGGTTGGCGAGGCATTCGTCTTCATGGACGAAAATTCGCGCTCCCATCGTGCACATCTTGTGAATTAGTTCCTTCAGGATAACGAGTTCGCTCGACTAGAATGGTCAGCATGTTCTCCAGACATGAACCCTATCGAACATGCCTGGGATGGATTGAAAAACGCTGTGTATGGACGACGCGACCCACTAAGCACTCTGAGGGATCTACGCCGAATCGTCGTTGAAGAGTGGGACAATCTGGACCAACAGTGCCTTGATGAACTTGTGGATAGTATGCCACGACGAATACAGGCATGCATCAATACAAGAGGACGTGCTACTTAGTATTAGAGGTACCAGTGTGTACAGCAATCTGGACCACCACCTCTGAAGGTCTCGCTGTATGGAGGTACAACATGCAATGTGTGATTTTCATGAGCAATAACAAGGGCGGAAATGATGTTTATGTTAATGTATGTGCCAATTTTCTGTACAGGTTCGGGAACACTCGGAACCGAGGTGATGCAAAAGGTTTTTTTATGTGTGTATTTGTCTCTGGTGCTGCTGCTGATTAAGGATGTAAAGGCACTAAACATCTAAGGTTATCAGTCTCTTTTTAACCCTGGACGGAATCAATGTTTCTCCTCTATCTGTGTAGAGAAAATCTTCTGTGCAAGTGTGAGGACATTTTCTGAATGTTTGTGAATGTCTGTCTTATTTGGTATGTGGGTACCAACTGCTATTTCCTAGTAGGATTAACAGAAAGAAAACAGATCATAAACGACTGCAGTACACTACACAATGGCACACTATTAAACACATTAAAATACAAGAAAAAGGAAACACACACACACACACACACACACACACACACACACACACACACACCCTGCCATCGGATCGCCACATTGTGTGTACCGTGATTCATCACGCCACACAACGTTTTTCCACTGTTCAATCGTCCAATGTTTATGCTCCTTACACCAAGCGAGGCGTCGTTTGACATTTACCGGCATGATGTGTGGCTTATTAGCAGCCGCTCGACCATGAAATACAAGTTTTCTCACTCCCTCCTAACTGTCATAATACTTCCAGTGGATCCTGATGCAGTTTGGGATTCCTGTATGATGGTCTGGATATATGTCTGCCTATTACACATTACGACCCTCTTCAACTGTCGGCGGTCTGTGTCAGTCAACAGACGAGGTCAGACTGTACGCTTTTGTCCTGTACCTTTACCTTCACGTTTTCACCTCCCTATCACATCGGAAACAGTGGACCTAGGGATGTTTAGGAGTGTGGAAATCTCGCGTGCAGACTTATGACACAAGTGACACCCAATCGCGTGACGACGTTCGAAGTCTGAGAGTTCCGCGGAGCGCCCCATTCTGCTCTCTCACGATGTCTAATGACTACTGAAGTCGTTGATATGGGGTACCTGGCAGTAGGTGGCAGAAAAATGCACCTAATATGAAAAACGTATGTTTTTGGGGGTGTCCGGATACTTTTGATCACATAACATACCTTTAGAGGGCAAGAACTCACTGAGTATATGACTCAGTTCTAGTAATCACCGCCTGCTACGAGCAGAGACGTGCAAAGGGAGCAGGACAGAGACGTGCAAAGGGTGTAGGACACTTGGAATTACGGGCTATCAGTTTACTACTGACTTAATAGCCAGTCCCCTTTAGAACATCGAAGTTAAGCAATGGCGGGCCTGGTTGGCACTTGGATGGATGACCATCCAAGCCGCCATGGGGTGTTGACCTACCAGGGTGCACTCAGGCTCGTGATGCCAATTGAAGATCCACGTGATCTGGTAGTAGTGGCACCAGATCACGAAAACTGACAATGGCAGGGGCGGTGGTGTGCTGTCCACGGGCTGCTCCACATCTGCATGCGGTGACACCAGTCAGCTGAGTATTACACGGCGGTCGGTCGGTACCATTGTAACTTCGGAGAAGTGTTGGGGTGGAGTTTAGTTAAGGTATACTATTGAACGACACAATGTGCGACATCTCGGGACCGACTTTCGGTGTCCGGCAACAACAGCAGGGATTACGGCTCTAAATGTAATACATCCACTACTACATCTGCTTATAAATCCTTTGGAAGTACTACCAGCTAGGAACCTCACATTCTTGAACAATACGTGGGAACCCACCCTACTCATTTATCTGGGCGAGCTTATAGCCACCCAGAAGGGGCGCAGTAGTGTGGAGAAAAAGTTCCAGCAGAATCAGAGCAGATACCAGGGCAGGGTCAGATTAATCGAAATGTTTGGGTACCATTTTAATCCTGGTCCTCGTTTGCGCAGCCTATTTTTACATATGGTGGAGAATTGTCCACCCTGCCGAACACCCAGTCCATGGCATACTGACTGAGGGGGTCATCCCTAAGTAGTAAGTACCTGTATCCATACACTACGTGGTAAAGTGTTCAAAGGAGAAGAGACACACTTAACATTTCACAACAGGTCAGACGAAGGCAATGGCAAACCACTTCCATTAGGATCTTGCCTAGAATGTGATGCAATGATTCACGCATCTGCTCCCCTACGCTCATTCCCTGAGTATGGAAGTACTTTTGACTTGACTAACATCGCTGTGTCCGGTAATTAGAATTAGACAAAAGCGACTTGTTGTTGACCAGCGTCACAGTACAGCTTCTTTTGATTAGCTCTGTGTGTGGACAGCAGAGCTCTGAATAGTACATGCAGACTAACGTGGCCAATAGATGCGCTGCTGGCTGGGCAAGCATGGGGAGAGTGGTAGTGGTGGGGGTTGCGGGAGAGCCGCCAATGTGTTGTAGAGGAAACGCCCAGTGCAGGAGGAGAAGTCCGTTCTAAACCGAAGAGTACGTGCTCCTCCATGCTGACACGAGCACAGTGATTCTTAAAAAAGATCTAGTCACTTTCACTTTGGTTAGTATCTGGAAAGAATTCCGCTAACATGCAACTAAAGCAGCGACTTCTTTTCACCTGGCTTTTTAACCGTTTGTAACTTTCAGAGAGGCGCCGTGAGTGGCGAATTTCAAATAATGCTACATTTCCCTTGTTGCCATGTTAAAATTTGCTTCTTTTATCAAAACGCAGTGAAGTCTACACAACGTCGCCTCACTAACAAATATATTGTGAAGATGGGATTGCGAGGGAATTCTGAAACAATGGTTTGTTAAGTTTAGTAAGTGAGCAACTGAGGACAACTCATCTACATCTACATTTATACTCCGCAAGCCACCCAACGGTGTGTGGCGGAGGGCACTTTACGTGCCACTGTCATTACCTCCCTTTCCTGCTCCAGTCGCGTATGGTTTGCGGGAAGAACGACAGTCTGAAAGCCTCCGTGCGCGCTCTAATCTCTCTAATTTTACATTCGTGATCTCCTCGGGAGGTATAAGTAGGGGGAAGCAATATATTCGATACCTCATCCAGAAACGCACCCTCTCGAAACCTGGCGAGCAAGCTACACCGCGATGCAGAGCGCCTCTCTTGCAGAGTCTGCCACTTGAGTTTATTAAACATCTCCGTAACACTATCACGGTTACCAAATAACCCTGTGACGAAACGCGCCGCTCTTCTTTGGATCTTCTCTATCTCCTCCGTCAGACCGATCTGGTACGGATCCCACACTGATGAGCAATACTCAAGTATAGGTCGAACGAGTGTTTTGTAAGCCACCTCCTTTGTTGATGGACTACATTTTCTAAGCACTCTCCCAATGAATCTCAACCTGGTACCCGCCGTACCAACAATTAATTTTATATGATCATTCCACTTCAAATCGTTCCGCACGCATACTCCCAGATATTTTACAGAAGTAACTGCTACCAGTGTTTGTTCCGCTATCATATAATCATACAATAAAGGATCCTTCTTTCTATGTATTCGCAATACATTACATTTGTCTATGTTAAGGGTCAGTTGCCACTCCCTGCACCAAGTGCCTATCCGCTGCAGATCTTCCTGCATTTCGCTACAATTTTCTAATGCTGCAACTTCTCTGTATACTACAGCATCATCCGCGAAAAGCCGCATGGAACTTCCGACATTATCTACTAGGTCACTAGTTTTTGAAAAATGCACATACTCGGTACAAAAATAAACGTGTAATGTCTTCACTTACGTTGTTTCAAAACCAACAGCATTTCTTGTTTCGCCAGCTGTTGATGGCTCTTAAACATAACATTCTTTCACGAAACGAGTCTGTAGTTCGTGCAGTAACACGGTAGATAATGAATTTTTGGATAGTAACCATATGGCAAAGCTGCCACTTCCCAAATTCTTTTTTTGATATCTCAAACGCCGGCCGCTGTGGCCGAGCGGTTCTAGGCGCTTCAGTCTGGAACCGTGCGACCGCTACGGTGGCAGGTTCGAATCCTGCCTCGGGCATGGATGTGTGTGGTGTCCTTAGGTTAGTTAGGTTTAAGTAGTTCTAAGTTCTAGGAGACTGGTGACCTCAGATGTTAAGTGTTGGTCCTCAGAGCCATTTCAACCATATCTGAAAACATTTATAAAATATGACGAATGATGTGGATATTTCATTCTGGCTTTATCGCTGGTGCTCACGATCGCAAATGAGTTTGCTGCCTCTGCTCAATTTTCTTGAGATTGGTGGCTGATAGAGACCTTCACCTGAGTCTAAGGAAAAATTCAGTATGTTAGCTAAATTCCATATGTACCAACATATGTAATATTCACCAAATGCAAAATTATAGAGACCCTATTTTCCATTGAAAATTTTTAGAATTTCGCGCAATGTCTTAATTGCAAATATCACGATGACTGTGACCACTAACGAAATGAACGGCACATCATCATGAAGCCGACTTACGAGGGTCATTCAGTAATTAAAGAGACAAATTGGTGCGAAGAAAAAAGCGTTTATTTTTACAAAACAATATTTTTCTACTTTTCAACATAATCCCGTTGAACATTCACGCACTTGTTCCAAGGGGCTACAAGCTTTCTTATTCCAGCTGCAAAGAACTCTTTATCTTGATGTTTGAACCAATTTCCAACAAACTTTTTCACGTCCTCCTTGCTCTGGAACCTCTTCCCACGTAATGCCTCCTTCAGTGGACCAAACAAATGGAAGTAACTATGTGCTGAATCAGGACTGTAAGGGGGATGAGGCAATACTACCCAGCCCATTTTGTCGATGGTTTCACGGGTTAGTTGAGCAATATGAGGATGTGCGTTGTCTTGTTGGAAAATCGCACCTTTCCTCTGAGATCCACGACGTCTCTCTCTCATGGCTGGCTTCACCTTATTTAAAAGCAAATCCGAGTAGTACTGGCTTTTCATTGTACGCTGCTCTTAGAGATAATGACAAAAAACTGGACTTTCAGCACCACAAAACACCGTCAACATGACTTTTCCTGCTGATGATTGGGTTTTGAATTTTTTCTTGACAGGTGGGTTGGTGTGCATCCACTCCATGCTTTGTGTTTTTGATTCTGGCTCGTAGTAGTGATCCCAAGTTTCATCACAAGTTAAAATTTTGTTGAGGAAGTACTTACCTTCTCTTTCATAACGTTCCTTTAGCTCTGTGTACAATCTCAACGTTGACAAACTGCCTATTGGCTTCTATCTCGGATTCTTTGCCGGCGTTCATCTAATGATTTTGCTGACGTTTCGCCAGCACGAGTGGCTGGCATTGTCAAAGCTTCACCCTCCATTGCCGGTGGAGGGTGAAGCTTTGATAATGCCAGCCACTCGTCCTGGCGAAACGTCAGTAAAATCATTAGATAAATTTCGGCCGAAGAACCCGAGATAGAAGCTAATAGGCAGTTTGTCAACAAGTGGCCACGAAAGCCTTAACAATTTTGTACGCTCAACGTTGTTTCCTTGTGTAGCCGCGTCAGCTTCTTTGGGACCCATCTTGCACATGCTTTTCGGTACTTCAGCTTGTTACAGATAATGTTATGAACTGTACCAGTACTAACTTGAACCTTATCAACTATCATTTCCACAGTCCCACGGCGGTCGGCACGAATAATGCCATCAATTCGAGTTTCAAGTGAGGGAGTTGAAACTGCAACTGGTCGGCCAGAGCGGTATTCGTCAGTCACTGAGTCACGACCGTTTTTGAACAGCCCTACCCACTTGTAAAAATTTGCACGATTCATACAACCTTCGCCAAAAACTTTAGACCTTCTACAGTATATATTCACTGGTTTCTCGTCTTCATCAAGTAAAAATACTAATAACAGAATGTTGTTCAACTAATTGGATCTTTCAAGCGGACAGGCCACCTTGAAATGTATTTTTGAGGTTATAAACAAAACAATGTTCCTACATCAGCTGATCAGCGCTCATCCTAGTGATGGCAACTTAAAGCCATAAAAGTACCAAACTTTCCCTGCTAACAGTTTTTTTCGCCAGGGCAATTTGTCTCTTTAATTATTGAATAACCCTCGTATAAAGCTGTAAGTAATGCAAAAATGAAATGTTGCTACCGAATAGATTCTGTAAAATCGTTTGGGGAATATTGCAGGCTTGCGCTTTGATTCTCCCGGCGCGGCGTGTCGCCAGCCGGCGGAAAGCGGGAAAACGATGTTAGCCTCCTTTTTCGAACAAACGAATCAACTCGCCCAGCGCTTCGGACGAAAAGTGATCACTGTGCAGCGGCCACCGTATCTTGCTCGGACTCTGTAACACGTGATGCCTCGGCACCCGTTGCGCAGTGCGACAGCCAAGTCACTCTGCCCTGACGCTTGGTCCTGGCTAGCTGGCTGGACACCGCAGCACGCGGCCCGCTGCTGCAGCGCGCCAGGCCACGCGGCAAACCGTGCGCCGCTTGCCTGCGCCACCGTCGCGTGAGCGTAAACAGCCAGCGGCAGCGGCAGCGGCGCAGTCGGCATGATCCGCGCTCGCACGGAACTCGCGCGCCGGAATGCGGCTAATTGATTTCACGCCGGCGCACGCCTCATCAGCGAGGCGCGGCGCGCGTTTCGCACCGCGTCATGCGGGTGGGCTGCCTTCTGCGCTTCCGCCAGTCCTACGAGTCCTTTAGCTGCAGCAAAACCAGATATCTGGAACGGTGCGAGTCTGAACGGATTGTTGAGGGTTGCATATTTTAGAAATCAAGGCGCCGCCACTACGTCAGTGTTACGAGGCCTGTTCAGAAAGTAAGCTCCGATTGATTGCCAAATTGAAACCACAGTGAACATCAGAAATGTTTTACTTGTAACAATTAGCTACACCTTTCAGCTACTTCTCTACGTAGTCGCCGATCTGACTTAGACTTTTGTCATAGCGTTGTACCAACTTTTCAATAGCCTCATCATAGAAGGCAGCCGCCAGTGCTTTCCGCCAATTCTCCACGCTGGCCTACACCTCGTTGTCTGTGTCAAAATGTTGTCTTCAAAGACAGCGGTTCATGTGACCAGAGATGAAACTCAGGGGGACAATTGCGGACTGTATTGTGGGTAATCTCACATTTCCATTTGAAAACGATGCAGGAGCATCTTCATTGCCCCTGCAGAATGCGGCTGAGAATTGTCTTGAAGAAGAAACAGCACGACAGTTATGTAAAGTTAGCTGCATAGCTTCAGGCGAAATTTCTCACCAGGCCCTCGTACTTGGCGGCAGACACTATTTTCTAGACATCTTTACGCACTCACTGCGAGCTCAGAAATGAGAAGAGCGACGTGATGCTAACTGGGGTTATACTAGAGACACTACCCAACACATCTGTGCAAAGCTTTATCGGATTTTCATAGTCGTTTCCATTTCGCGACCGATCGGAGCTTACTTTCTGAACGCCCCTCGTATATTGACTTGCTTCCTCCCGCTTTAGTTTCGTATGTACACGTATGACGAGTGAGAACGGTGGCGCTCCTGTCGCTTCCCACTAACGACTCGTCCTCTTTGACTGAAGCCTGCTGGAGTGAGAGGCTAGTCGTGACAGTGCGGAAGTCGAGTGCACGATCTCTCTGTTGTAAAGTATCAGTGACCGGGTGAAATGCTCAATTGTTGTCGTCATATGGCCTCTAAAAAAGTTTTGTTTCGTGAGACTGTGGAGGGTGTAAAACGAAAATTGAGTAATGCAAATACAGGGTGGTCCATTGAACGTGACCGGGCCTAATATATTACGAAATAAGCGTCAAACGAAAACACTACAACGAACGAAACTTGTCTAGCTTGAAGAGGGAAACCAGATGGCGGTGTGGTTGGCCCGCTAGATGGCGCTGCCATAGGTCAAACGGATATTAACTGCGTTTTTTAGAATAGGAACCCCAATTTTTATTACATATTAGTGTAGTACGTACAGAAATATGATGTTTTAGATGGACCACTTTTTTCGCTTTGTGATAGATGGCGCTGTAATAGTCACAAACGTATAAGTACGTGGTATCACGAAACATTCCGCCAGTGCTGACGGTATTTGCTTCGTGATACATTACCCGCGTTAAAATGGACCGTTTACCAATTGTGAAAAAGGTCGATATCGTGTTGATGTATGGCTATTGTGTTCAAAATTCCCAACGGGTGTGTGCTATGTATACTGCTCGGTATCCTGGACGACATCATCATCCAAGTGTCCGGACCGTTCACCGGATAGTTACGTTATTTTAGTTATTTAAGGAAACAGGAAGTGTTCAGCCACATGTGAAACGTCAACTACGACCTGCAACAAATGATGATGCCCAAGTAGGTGTTTTAGCTGCTGTCGCGGCTAATCCGCACATCAGTAGCAGACAATGTGCGCGAGAATCGGGAATCTCAAAAACGACGGTGTTGAGAATGCTACATCAACATCGATTGCACCCGTACCATATTTCTGTGCACCCGGAATTGCATGGCGACGACTTTGAACGTCGTGTACAGTTCTGCCACTGGGCACAAGAGAAATTACAGGACGATGACAGATTTTTTGCACGCGTTCTATTTAGCGACGAAGCGTCATTCACCAACAGCGGTAACGTAAACCGGCATAATATACACTACTGGGCAACGGAAAATCCACGATCGCTGCGACAAATGGAACATCAGCGACCGTGGCGGGTTAATGTATGGTGTGGCATTATGGGAGGAAGGATAATTGGCCCCCATTTTATCGATGGCAGTCGAAATGGTGCAGTGTATGCTGATTTCCTACGTAATGTTCTACCGATGTTACTACAAGATGTTTCACTGCATGACAGAATGACGATGTACTTTCAACATGATGGATGCCCGCCCGGCACATAGCTCGCGTGCAGTTAAAGCGGTATTGAACAGCATATTTCATGATAGGGGGATTGTTCGTCGAAGCACCATACGAGGGCCCGCACGTTCACCGGATCTGACGTCCCCGGATTTATTACTGTGGGGAAAGTTGAAGGATATTTGCCATCGTGATCCAGCGACAACGCCTGACAACATGCGTCAGCGCATTGTCAATGCATGTGCGAACATTGCGTAAGGCGAACTACTCGCTGTTGAGAGGAATGTCGTTACACGTATTGCCAAATGCATTGAGGTAGATGGACATCAGTTTGAGCATTAATTACATTAATGTGGTATTTACAGGTAATCACGCTGTAACAGCATGCGTTCTCATGATAAGTTCACAAAGGTACATGTATCACATTGGAACAACCGAAATAAAATGTTCAAACGTACCTACGTTCTGTATTTTAATTTAAAAAACCTACCTGTTACCAACTGTTCGTCTAAAATTGTGAGCCATATGTTTGTGACTAATACAGCGCCATCTACCACAAAGCGAAAAAAGTGGTCCAACTAAAACATTCATGTATCTTTACGTACTACACGAATATGTAATGAAAATGTGGGTTCCTATTTAAAAAAAAACAAAAAAAAAACGCAGTTGATATCCGTTTGGCCTGTGGCAGCGCCATGTAGCGGGCCAACCATAGAGCCATCTGGTTCCCCCCTTCAGGCAAGACAAGTTTCGTTCTTTGTAGTTTTTTCGTTTGATGCTTATTTCGTGAGATATTTGGCCCGGTCACTATCAATGGACCACCCTGTATACTGTCATAAAGGGTCTACATTAGAGGAAGAGTGATATCTAAAAAAAGTCGATACTTTAGTACTTGGTTCAGACAAACAACGTACCAAGTTCCTCCAACGCAAACAAAGTGGTTGTGTGCTTGTTTATGCCACAACCAATATGAGAAACCATAAGTACGTGCTCCGCCAAATGGAAACATTACAATAACGTTACTCTTAGGTCCCTGCGACCAAAAAGTTCGTTATTTGTGTACTTCTGGTCATGGTAACCTGCGTTTATCAGCTAATAACGAGTTCTGTAGCTTATAATTCATTTCTGTTACTTCTTAAAGACAGCTGTAAATTTATTGTAATAATTAATCACCACTTAGAGAATAAGCTTCAACATCCTGTCCTGTTTTATTGTACAGTCATTCTCTGAATAAAGATTTAAATATGAAATGCAGACAGATGTAGTACCACATACTTATATATACACTTGTTGTAGCTGGGATTCACAGTCATAACAAACTTTTTGAAGGACATCATCTTTACGCCAGTGACTTTTATAAGTTTTTACTACACACTATTGCAATTTCGGCCTTAGGCCAGCATCAAGAGATAATACGGCTTTACGCCATGTCAACGTAATGCAAACTGACACATTTGTACGTCGTTGTCAATCCTGTTAAATACATTCGTGTGTAAAACGACACGAATGTATTTAACAGGATTGACAACGACATACAAATGTGTCAGCTTACATTACGTTGACATGGCTTAAAGCCGTATTGTCTCTTGATGCTGGCCTAAGGCCGAAATTGCAATGGTGTGTAATAAAAACTTACAAAGGTCTTTACTTTGTCGTGTGTTGTCGACAGCTTGCTTGTATCTAAACGCGAGGTTAGAACTATTAAACTCGCCACAGGACACATATATCCCGTTGGCCCCTACGTACGCTCAAGTGGAAGTACGCGGCTGGCAGTTTCCTACCCGGTATCATGCGGCGCTAGCTCAACGAGTGCGGGGCAAAAGCAAATCCCAACCTAACTCGTGAGGGTTCTTTCACATCCGCACAGATCCGGACTGGCGTCTCCCGAAGATCTAGAGGGAGCCCAAGTCTGTTCATCTTGTGCACATTGGACTTACAATGTTTACCAGAAGTTCGATTGGCACTGTATGCTGACTACATGATGCAGCACTCAAAAACCGTGTCTCCTACATCGTTCCAGGACCGATTCCAACAGGCCGTAGAACACTTCCCTGAATGGACATCGATGTGGAGGCTTGTGTGTAACGCAGCGAAAATGCAAACAGTCATTATCACACGGTGGAGAGTGCCTGCAGTATTATCATATGTCGACGTCGGAGGCAGCCCCATCACATGGGGTGCAACAGCTCGCTATCTTGGAGTGGACTGGCCTCGCCTCCAAAGTGGCGCCAGCGCTGCGTAGGTTGAAAGATCTCTATCCAGTGTTGAATACGAGGTCAACACTGCCGCCAGCGATTGGCCTCGACTTATACGAAAACCTCACAGGACGTCCAGAGGAGTACGAGGCAGCTGTATGGGGAAATGCTGCTGATACACATACAGCAAATTTCAGGAGATACAAAACAAGGCGTTGGCCCTCCATCTTTCTTGGGAATAACTAGCCGCTATGACAAAGGTTTTAACAGGACTACAGATGTGAAAATTACCGAACTATCAGTTTAATAAGTCACAGCTGCAAAATACTAACACGAATTCTTTACAGACGAATGGAAAAACAAGTAGAAGCCAACCTCGGGGAAGATCAGTTTGGATTCCGTAGAAACACTGGAACACATGAGGCAATACTGACTTTACGACTTATCTTAGAAGAAAGATTAAGGAAAGGCAAACCTACGTTTCTAGCATTGGTAGACTTAGAGAAAGCTTTTGACAATGTTGACTGGAATACTCTCTTTCAAATTCTAAAGGTGGCAGGGGTAAAATACAGGGAGCAAAAGGCTATTTACAATTTGTACAGAAACCAGATGGCAGTTATAAGAGTCGAGGGACATGAAAGGGAAGCAGTGGTTGGGAAGGGAGTAAGACAGGGTTGTAGCCTCTCCCCGATGTTGTTCAATCTGTATATTGAGCAAGCAGTAAAGGAAACAAAAGAAAAATTCGGAGTAGGTATTAAAATTCATGGAGAAGAAATAAAAACTTTGAGGTTCGCCGATGACATTGTAATTCTGTCAGAGACAGCAAAGGACTTGGAAGAGCAGTTGAATGGAATGGACAGTGTCTTGAAAGGAGGATATAAGATGAACATCAACAAAAGCAAAACAAGGATAATGGAATGTAGTCTAATTAAGTCGGTTGATGCTGAGGGAATTAGATTAGGAAATGAGGCACTTAAAGTAGTAAAGGAGTTTTGCTATTTGGGCAGCAAAATAACTGATGATGGTCGAAGTAGAGAGGATATAAAATGTAGGCTGGCAATGGCAAGGAAAGCGTTTCTGAAGAAGAGAAATTTGTTAACATCCAGTATTGATTTAAGTGTCAGGAAGTCATTTCTGAAAGTATTCGTATGGAGTGTAGCCATGTATGGAAGTGAAACATGGACGATAAATAGTTTGGACAAGAAGAGAATAGAACCTTTCGAAATGTGGTGCTACAGAAGAATGCTGAAGATTAGATGGGTAGATCACATAACTAATGAGGAAGTATTGAGTAGGATTGGGGAGAAGAGAAGTTTGTGGCACAACTTGACCAGAAGAAGGGATCGGTTGGTAGGACATGTTCTGAGGCATCAAGGGATCACCAATTTAGTATTGGAGGGCAGCGTGGAGGGTAAAAATCGTAGAGGGAGACCAAGAGATGAATACACTAAGCAGATTCAGAAGGATGTAGGTTGCAGTAGGTACTGGGAGATGAAAAAGCTTGCACAGGATAGAATAGCATGGAGAGCTGCATCAAACCAGTCTCAGGACTGAAGACCACAACAACAACAACAACATGTCAAGCACGAGGATACCAGCAGTGTAGAATAAAATGCAAAATACGACTAGAACTTGAAGGGGAATAATCTGGTTTTATATTTTAAAAAAGGGCCATCAAAGCATTTAAGAGATTGTTGGAGAAAAGCTGCGATTTAAATAGGGATACAGTGTCTTCAGTGATCTAGAAAATGCGTTTGATAATGTCACCTGGAAGAACCTCTTCAGAGAAAAGAAAGCAGTATTATACATCTAGAAAAACCGAAGTGTGTGGGTAGACATTAATGAAGAGCTATTCAAAGCTAAAATGAGAAAAGGTGAAGAGCCGCGCGGTGTAAGGCGCTGCAGTCATGGACTGTGCGGCTGGTCCCGGCGGAGGTTCGGGTCCTCCCTCGGGCATGGGTGTTCAAAATGGTTCAAAATGGCTCTGAGCACTATGGGACTCAACATCTTAGGTCATAAGTCCCCTAGAACTTAGAACTACTTAAACCTAACTAACCTAAGGACATCACACACACCCATGCCCGAGGCAGGATTCGAACCTGCGACCGTAGCAGTCCCGCGGTTCCGGACTGCAGCGCCAGAACCGCTAGACCACCGCGGCCGGCGGCATGTGTGTGTGTGTGTGTGTGTGTGTGTGTGTGTGTGTGTGTGTGTGTGTGTGTGTGTGTGTGTGTAAGCTTAGGGACTGATGACCTTAGCAGTTAAGTCCCATAAGATTTCAGACACATTTTGAACACAGAAAAGGTGAAGACATGAATGAACATTATCACCATATTTGTTTAACATTTTCACTATCGCCGACATATCGAAAAAGCCATGAAAACCTTCAAAGCAGAAACGTCTGCAGTTGAAGTGAGTGAAATTATCATTCACTGCTTAAGATATGCGGATGATACTACCTTAGTAGGAGAGAGTGAAAAACATATGCAGAACGAACTTTTTAAATTTCCTGATAATTAAAAAAGGTTGCGAACAAACGAAATCTGTGATAGAAAGCAAATAAAAATGAAAAGGAAATCTGACAACAAATTTGAAAGAAATGAAGTAAAAAAAAGTTGGTAGACTTTGCAACAACAAAACTTGCTACAGTTAAAGAAAACAGCTGTTAGTGAGCAAGACGTTTAGTACAGAAAGAAAAACAAACTGTTTTTTAAGATGTTCATTGGAAGGGGGCTCCTTTATAGGTGTGTAAGGTACACACAGTTGATGACAGACGGAAAGCGTCGTGAAGCGGTGGAAGTGTATTTTTTAGAAAAATAGTAGTGGTGACCGGATGAACAGAAATAAAATCCGATGAAGATGCTTTGAAAGAGAACAGCGAGCATAGAAACTTCTTAGCAATCGTCCACAAAACGAGGAGGAAACATTTTGAACATTTATAAACTCATATTGAGTTTTAGTAAATAGCTACGTTGGAAGATAAAATTTTGGAAAAGAAAACCAAGGAGTGAATGGAGCAAGTGAGAAAACAATAGGATGTCTGTTGGAGGTTACACATTTATGAAGAAATGAAGAGGGCAGTGCTAAATATAAAGAGTGGTTGCTGCAGCTGAGCAAGGTAATGATGATGATAAATGATGTCGCTGGGTGCAGGACACAGAAAGAAATGTAGGACCTTGTTAAACCTGAGTGATGACTCAGTAAAGGCGACATGCAGAAACAGTGTTTCGGCATGTTGGCGCCTGGTGGGCGGGTCGCAGCTGGGCGCCGGCGAAGCAGGTGAAGGGCACTCCGGGGCAGCGCTTTCTCCTGGCCGGTCGCCAGGCAACCAGTGGACGCCGCGCCGGGGCAACCAGCTGGAGCCACCCACCCACCGCTCAGACGCTGGCTGCCCATTCTCCACCGAGGAGCCAGCCAGCAACCACCAGGCTTCAACGCCACCTACATACGAACAGTCACCTAATCGTCACCCACGAGAAAGACGGCAGCAACCACCTAGATGCCTCCCCCCATCCCTACCCAAGTCTCTAGGTGTCAACAATGAGCTAGATGCCAACCACTACATAGTGGCCAGCAATGAAATACACTCTAACAGCTAACGAAAACGCAGCACCAACTTGGTGCTAGGAACAAATAACCATCCAGGCCTCAACCACAAGATAGTCAACAGAAACTAGCAACATGCCATTTATTTTCTAGATACCAAGCACCATATAGGTGCCAGCCCCTACTTATACGCCACCCACCACGTAGAAGTCACCCACTAACTATATCGCACGGCAACTACATGTCAGCAGTAGCTGTACTCTACAGTGACAAAACGTCATAGTATAGCAATATGCACATATACAGATGGCGTACACAAGGTATAAAAAGGCATTGCAATGGCGGACCTGTCATTTTTGCTCAACTGATTCATGTGAAAAGATTTCCGAAGTGATGATGATCGTACGACGGGATTCCACAGACTTTGAGCGCGGAATGGTAGTTGAAGCTAGAAGCATGGGACAATTCCGAGACCCACAGCGTCAAGAGTGTGCTAAGAATACCAAATTTCACGCATTACCTCTCACCACAGACTACGCAGTGGCCGACGACCTTCACTTAACGACCTAGAGTAGCAGCGTTTGCGTGGAGTTGACAAGCCGCACTGCATGAAATAACCGCAGAAATCAATGTTTGACGTACGAGGGACGTATTCCTTAGGACAGTGCGGCGAAATTTGGCGTTAATGGATTATGGCAGCGGAAGACCGACGCGAATGCCTCTGCCAACAGCACGAGATCCCCTGCGGCGCCTCTCCTGGGTTTGTGACCCAAGCGGCTGGAAAACGGTAGGCTGGTCAGATGAGTCCCGATTTCATTTGGTAAGGGCTGATAATAGGGTTCAAGTGTGGCGCAAACTCCACGAAGCCATGGACGCAAGACACTGTGTACGCTGGTTCTATAATGGTGAGAGCTGTGTATACATGGAATGGACTGGATCCTGTGGTCCAACTGAACCCATCATTGACCGGAAATGGTTATGTTCGGCTACTTGGATGTCATTTGCAGGCATCCATGGACTTCATGTTCCCAAACAACTGTGCCATTTTTATGGATGACAATGCGCCATATCATCAGGCCAGAATTGTTCGCGACTGGCTTGAAGAACATTCTGGATAGTTCGAGAGAACGATTGGCCACCCACATCACCCGACATGAATGCCACTGAACACTCATCGGGCATAATCCAGAAGTAAGTTGGTGCACAAAATTCTACACTGGCAAAGCTTCCGCTGTTATGGTCGGCTATAGAGGGCGCATGGCTCAGTATTTCTGCAGCGATCTTCCAATGACGTGTTGAGTACAGGCCAAGTCGAGTTTCTGGACTACACCTGGCAAAAGAAAGTCTGCAGGATATTAGGTGTCCCATGACTTTTCCGTCATCTCAGTCTACTTCAACACTAACTAGGTAAGAACAGCCATATCGCGTACAAATACTCCAGGAGAGAGCTACAAACCATCCTCTGGCGGGAAGAGAAATTGAAGCTTGGTGGCCGGCCGCGGTGGTCTAGCGGTTCTAGGCGCGCAGTCCGGAACCGCGCGACTGCTACGGTCGCAGGTTCGAATCCTGCCTCGAGCATGGATGTGTGTGCTGTCCTTAGGTTACTTAAGTTTAAGTAGTTCTAAGTTCTAGAGGACTAATGACCACAGATGTTAAGTCCCATAGTGCTCAGAACCATTTTTTTGAAGCTTGGTGGCGTCTAAAACCACCACTGTAGAGGCAGAATCTGAGGAGACAGTTCAAAGGAATGAAGACTGACAGCAAGTGGCACGTGGCACAAATGTCAAGATGTTGCTAGGATGTACTAAGAACCACTCTGAACAGCCAACGAAAGAGTGGCCCGTAGTTTAATTGCCCTCACATCAACTAATGAAACTGTTGTAAGGGTACAAGTGATGAGGGGGATCCAGAATGAGATTTTCACTCTGCATTGGAGTGTGCGCCGATATGAAACTTCCTGGCAGATTAATACTGTGTACCGGTACGAGACTCGAACTCCGGACCTTTGCCTTATGCGGGCAAGTGCTGTACCAACTGATCTACCCAAGCACGACTCACACCCCGTCATCACAGCTTTAATTCTGCTAGTACCTCGTCTCCTACCTTCCAGACTTTACAGGAGCTCTCCTGCGAACCGCAGGACTGGTTGAAAAACGAAAACAGACCAAAGGGTAACTGGGAGATGAGTAGTACAAATTGTAACGATGGAAATAATAACAACTGTACAGCACAGCCTGCAGTTCCTTCTAGGATACAGGTCATCTGTAAAAACAACTAATAAAAGATATCGGTTTGTTTCTCCTTGTACAGCCAACGAAACAGTGGCCCGCAATGTAACTGCCCCCACATCGACTTTTAAATCAGTTCTCACAGGACAAGGAATTCGGTTTTGAGTCACTGTTTGACAGAGGGAAACTAGCTATATATATTGGTTTTCACGGAAACATTGTGAGGTTGACAAGAAGAACTGTTTAAGGCGCAACATGGCATTTAATCGAGTGCAGAGAGCAGGGTAGCATTTTCCAGAGACGGACAGCAGCGACAGAAACTAACTTCGCTGATGCTTTTGTTTCGTGGACGTGCACAGCTAGGATGCCAGGTAAGTGAGACCTCCCGTTTCGATTATGATGAAATGAGAAGTATTTAATCACTGTTTGAAGTCTGGAGTGGATGCACGCCAAGGAGCCCATGAAGTACACATACACTACCTGATCAAAAATATCCAGATACCTGTTAGTGCATGTTATAGCGGGTTTCGGCCACCCTTCGCCTTTACAACGGCTCGGGCTCTGCGGGAGACACTTTCAATGGCATGTATGATTGTATGTGGAGAAATGGCAGCCTATTCCGCCTCAAGAACTGAAACCAGATGTAAATATTGTGTGACTAGGGCCTGCCGTCGGGTAGACCGTTCGCCGGGTGCAAGGCTTTCGATTTGACGCCACTTCGGCGACTTCGCGTCGACGGGGATGAAATGATGATGATTAAGACAACACAACAGCCAGTATCTGAGCGGAGAAAATCTCCGACCCAGCCGGGAATCGAACCTGGGCCCTTAGGATTGACATTCTGTCGCGCTGGCCACTCAGCAGCCGGGGTCGGACACTGAAACCAGATAAGGTAGTGATGTTGGATGCTAGGGTCTGGAGCGAAGCCGACATTCTAGCTCAGCCCAAAGGTATTCCATTGGCTTCAGCTCTGGACTCCGGGCAGACCAGTTCATTTTAGGAACATTATTATCCACAAATCATTGCCTCACTAACGCTACTTTATGACACGGCACGTTGTGTAACTCTACACAAACAATCAACAACAGCAACAACGATCCCGACTGTTTCTCCACCGTACGCAGTACACAGTGCTGTTAAGGATGGTCCTATCGTTTCGTTCCTAGCGTTTACGTAAGTGCAATTAGGGGACCACACCCCAACCAAGAAAAGAGATCTTCATACCGTAACACCACCTCCCCCGTGCTACACATGATGCCAGGTAATGATTTCTAGGCTTTCGCCAAACCAAACCGTTCAGTCGGACTGGATCAAGGGATAGCGTAATCCGCCAATTCAGCTCACTCGTTTCCAGTCACCCACAGGCGTCGCTCTTTATATGATCTCAGCCGCAGCGTAGCACTGAGCACTTCTTTTTAACGCTCTATGCGCAGTCATTGTGCTAGCTGGACTGCTAGTAGCAGTTCAGAGTTGGTGAATGATTCCTTCAGCTGATTTCATGCGATTTCTCACAACCATTCTCTGCAGTGCTCGAAGGTCCTTGTCTATCACTACATGGAGTCTGCCAGGTCTTGGTGTAGCTGTGGTTGTTCCTTCGCGTTTCCGCTCCAGTATGACGTCACCAACAGTCGACATGGGCAGCTTTGGAAGGATCGAAAGATACCTGATGGTTTTGTTACTCGTATGATATCGAGTGATCAGTCTTCGTCAGAATTCAGCGACCTCTCCTGACCGACCAATTTTGCTGTTATTGCTTCTCTACTGACAGTACAATACTCCCTGTCTCCTTTTATACTGGCGCGACCGCCTCTAGTGGCATCTAGTGGTCAATTCCGCATTACAGGGGGGTGTTCCGGATACTTTTGATCAGATCATGTAGTTCTCGGTAGTCACGTAACTTGTCTGGCCACAGAGCGCGGTGGCACAGTGGTTTGCACACTGGACTCGCATTCGGGAGGACGACGGTTCAGTCCCGCATAACCGCGCGGGGTAGCCACGCAGTCACAGGGCCTCTTGTCACGGTCCGCGCGGCTCTCCCCGCCGGAGGTTCGAGTCCTCCCATGGGCATGGGTGTGTGTACCGTGCATAGCGTAAGTTAGTTTAAGCTAGATTAATTAGTGTGTAAGCTTAGGGACCGATGACCAAAGCAGATTGGTCCCATAAGATCTTACCACAAAGTTACAATTTTTTCAGTCCCGCGTCCGGCCATTCTGATTTGGGTTTTCCGTGATTTCCCTAAATCGCTTCAGGTAAATGCACGGCCGACTTCCTTCTCCAGCCTTCCCTAATCGGACGAGACCGATGACCTCGCTGTCTGGTCTCCTTCCCCAAACAACTCAACCAAAGCACTGGCAATGTCGAATAGTCGGATGTTGCACATGCAACGCACACAAGCATTCACTGTTAGTTATTACTATCTACAGCTTTCGCTACACGTGCCATGTGGAGATCCGAGAGTAAGAGTGATTGCACAAATTTACGTTTCATACGCAGTGGAAATAATCTCGAAACTTCTGGAGATCATGGAGGAAAGCGGATGTCTTTCTGCATGTGGCGACAGCATTTTCTGCCCAGGTGACATGTCCGTCCAAAATACCGGGTATCTGAAAATGAATATCACGGTTTTAAGGCTTTGTAGCATTTATTACTTCCAACTTGCAATTACAAATAACATATCAGATGAAAGAGCAGCTCGAATAGTTTTGCTTCTACATCTATGCGGGAAGTGTCGTGCTGAACGAATGAGAGTCTTTCATGCGTAGCCTCAAGAAATCAGTTCAGAAGGCTAGTCGTGAATTAGGATTTACAGTGACGTCTGTATGGAGGCTTTTAAAGAGAAGCTTACAATTACGTCCGTATCGTTTGCAGTCGTTACAAGCTCTAACCCCTACAGACTACGGCCGGCCGGGGTGGCCGAGCGGTTCTAGGCGCTACAGTCTGGAACTGCGCGACCGCTACGGTCGCAGGTTCGAATCCTGCCTCGGGCATGGATGTGTGTGATGTCCTTAGGTTAGTTAGGTTTAAGTAGTTCTAAGTTCTAGGGGACTGATGACCTCAGAAGTTGAGTCCCATAGTGCTCAGAGCCATTTGAACCAACCCTACAGACTACGGTTTACGTGGCAACTTTGCAAACGAAATGTTACTGCACGACGATGAAGATGTTTTCTGGAGTGTTGTCTTCAGTGATGAATCGACATTTCACGTAAGTGGACATCTTGGAATCAGTAAGTCCCCACGATATCGTGCAGTTGCTAAGTCCCCTAAATTGAATGGTTTTACTACCACATCCTGGCAGAAAGTTTAGGGGCTTTTGTTTTCCGATGAAGCAAGTGTAACTGATGTTTATTATCTTAATGCGCTACAATTACGGAGCTTTCCTCAGTCTGAACGAAGCTGAACCACAGCACTTTGTGTGGCAGCAAGATGGTGCACCGCCTCACTGGCATAACTCAGCAGGTGACTGGTTAACCGTAGTTGAACACGAGCCCTTGAATAGCCGCAAGGGACCGAATGCCAGAGCTTGTTTCGCACGATCTCCACGTTCATCCGACCCGACGCCACGCAATTTTTTCCTGTAGGTGTTGATAGAAGAACACGTTTATGTTCCGCCGCTGCCAGCTGATCTACTGGACTTCAGAAACATGACAGAAACAGTTGCAACAATTACTCCAGGCACACTGATCAACATTTAGGAAGAAATCGCCTATCGACTCGATGTGTGCCGTGTGACGAATCGTGCTCTCATGGAACACTTGTCTTCACAGCGCGTAAACGCTGTAACAAATATGTACGAAGAGGCCGCACGCAAAATCGAGGATTGGGGTAAAGGGGAGGACGTCTGGGAGCTCGGCCCCTATCTGAGATAGGTACACAGGCTAAAAAGTTTTTGTTTTAGCCCGAGACAGCGGCCATTTGTATTGCCATTCGAACATCTGTCTTACTGTAGCTATGTTACTGTACATTAAGCAAAGTTTGAACGACGAACCCGAGCAGACGCCAGGCAAATTTTGCGAATCGATTAATTCCTTTTGCAACAGATTTTAATTGGGATGAATTCAATGCTTGGCGTATGACACCATTTGTATATGCACCTTTCGGAATTTACGTGCAAAAACAGACACCCCCGTTCGGATTTTACGTGCAAAAACACTCTTAAAATAACTCCGGACTGGAGCGAGATTGATGATTCAAATTTGGACCACTAATGGATCAGCATTGGTGTAAGATGTGTTTCAAACGTTTGAAAAAATCGCTCTTCCTTTGGATTTTACGAGCAAAAATCGCCTTTTTCTGGGCATTTTATGAAGCACTTCAGTTCTCTACTTTAAACTTATACGAATCGGTTCAAACTTTGCACGGAAGTAGATAAATCGATAAGGTCGAAACGAAACTTTCTGTATCGTAAAGTCTTCCTCTGCTATCGAGATAAGCTAGTTTAAATTCAAGCTAAGTGTAGCATGTAAAATTCATTGTTACGTGAACTGAAAGCGTGGAAACGCTTTAAAATGCATAAAATAGATAAAAAATTCATTCTTACGATAAAATTGAGAACTTGTTTCCAAAAACGTTTTTTTTGTGAGTTTTTCTACGCCCGCCAGTTGTGTTTCAAAATTGTGCGAATCGTTTCAGATCTTGTGATGTAATAGACAAGAACATATTACTACTGGTTGTCCTGTTGTTTTGTGAAAGCCCTGTCCGTTGCCACGGTATAAGCAACATACCGAATCAATCGTTGCCCGAGTCAACAAAAATGTACATCGGTTGCCAAACTGTGATGGTCTAATATCAAAATTCTGGTAGAGAGTGTTGGAAACCAGAATGAGAAATGTTCCTATCATAGCACGAAAAAGGCAATTATGTCCTAAACAGATTTAGGGATGTAAAACAAGGGAACTAGCTTTTTGTCTTGCATGGCAGCTTTAAGGACATTTAAATCAAAACATCTTGACATATTTGTGCTTTTTCACGAGTTAACATTATTTGCCCAGTGCAGTGTGCACTGTTAGCTGCAAAGTGATGGAAAAGTGCATCTTAACTTTATAGGTTGAAGTTGCTTATCCTGTGCCCATAATCCATAACATTCGCCAGCATTAATCAATATATATCATCATATGGCTGAAGAACATACATTTGTAGCTGAAAACGTTTTTCTGGGAGGATAACATTTCTGGGATTAGATTCATTCCTGGGGGAAGCTAAGAGAATATTTTATATTTCTGGGTTGGGGAGAGGGTTGATTTTTTTTTTCCTCGAGGGGACCATTTCTTGCCCAAACGCACCTCGTGTTACACATAAGGTTAGGGGTGTAAGAACATGCGAGGTGCCGAGGTGGAGAAGAGTTTGAACCTCTTTAATTCAGACGAATTTGCATGAGAACGAGACATGCACTCGACCCCCTCCTTATCTACCAGCTAATTAATTATGCGCTCAACGGTAACGGAAGAAAATGATAGTGGCCGCTGCTAGTTGGTAAAATAAGGAGTGCACACTCATAGTAATTTACTAAAAATCGCAATCTACTCAGAAAAAAGAGAACTTTATCATAATAAACAACAGGAAATGGGATTCTGCATATATCTACGTAATGATATGCGGATTAAATATTACAATTAGATTTATTATACATCAGAACACAAATGCACGTGATTGTCGACACAGTAGGTTAAAGGATAGGGTATACTGAAATATTATGAGAATAACAGTTGGCTCGAGAACAAGGGGCTCAAACTCTCTGTGATGCAATAGATTGACGATAATGACTGGAGGCCCTAATGAATCATATATCAATCTCTCAACTATATAGCAGTATTGCAGTTAGTAGTGAGAGCTCAAATGGGAGCCGCGCGGGATTAGCCGAGCGGTCTGGGGCGCTGCAGTCATGGACTGTGCGGTTGGTCCCGGCGGAGGTTCGAGTCCTCCCTCGGGCATGGGTGTGTGTGTTTGTCCTTAGGATAATTTAGGTTAAGTAGTGTGTAAGCTTAGGGACTGATGACCTTAGCAGTTAAGTCCCATAAGATTTCACACACATTTGAACTTTGAACTCAAATGGGATCACATGGAGAAACAATCAAGGTGGACTTGTAGCAAAGTGAGCGAGCGTGCTGCTGAGTGATTCAGTATAAAAATGAGAAGGTTCTACAACGCCGGAGCCGCAAAGTACTGTACCAGTACTGAAATCTGCAGCACGTCGTCGGTAGGCAGCGTCCTGATGATGTAGGCGCCGACTTCTGCCGTGCAACAACTCTGTGTCAACCCCTGTCCTCGAAGGCTGTCCGGTAATTCTACGTTCTTCCGAAAAAGAGCGACCAAGTCTCAAGACTGTCCGACTCCGAGGAAGATCAGATCCCGAATCCACTTCCCGCGCAGCGCAAGAGCAAAGCCAACATTGCTCTACTCCCTACTCTCCTCGAAAACCGCGAATCAGCATTCAGTGCTGATTCCGAAATTCCCCCACACTGTCTCAGAACATCATTCGCGCAAATAGCGACCGTTCCTTCCAATTTCGAGCAGGGCTTTCTGACGTCAAATAGCCTCAGTTTAAGTTGACCAATCATGCCTCTGCTATTTAGCTGAGGGCACTGAACTTGCCGAGTTTGACCGGCTACGAAAACAACCTGCCTAGACCACCGGCCATCTGGCGCCAGACAGTCGCACCCAGCAGGGCACGGTGCACAAGTATTCTCAGAATCAAGAGGACGATGCAGTCAGTCGGTGCCAGGAATCTTCGTTCCGGACGCTCCGTAACGGTAAACACAGAAACCGCGGCGACACTCAGACGTCTCGCAGGTCGTTTCGACCTGCATAAAATAGGCGAAACTCGACCGACGTCAGTCGTTCCGCCAGGCGCTTAAGCCTATTGTACGAACCGCTCAGAATTCAGGGAAGCGCAGCCCCCAAACCGGAAATGCCGTGTGCTGCGTCCTCCGATGCTTGCCTCGTACGAGCTACCCAGGGAAGTGACCCAACATGTATAGGAATCACGAGATAAGTATTTTTTGAGCTCTCAGTACGAATACTCTCATTACAATAACCTTATTCGGTCTGTTACTACCGTGCAATGGCATAGAACATTAATGTTCAAATGTGTGTGAAATCCTATGCGACTTAATTGCTAAGGTCATCAGTCCCTAAGCTTACACAGTACTTGACCTAAATTATCGTAAGGACAAACACACACAACCATGGCCGAGGGCCGAAGTGGCCGTGCGGTTAAAGGCGCTGCAGTCTGGAACCGCAAGACCGCTACGGTCGCAGGTTCGAATCCTGCCTCGGGCATGGTTGTTTGTGATGTCCTTAGGTTAGTTAGGTTTAACTAGTTCTAAGTTCTAGGGGACTAATGACCTCAGCAGTTGAGTCCCATAGTGCTCAGAGCCATTTGAACCATGGCCGAGGGAGGACTCGAACCTCCGCCAGGACCAACCGCACAGTCCATGACTGCAACGCCTTAGACCGCTCGGCTTATCCCACGTGGCTAGAACATTAATAAAATTGATGAAAATGAGAGGTGACATGCAAAAGAGGGCATGGAACAAATAGACACACATTTATGTGCTTAATTTAGAAGCTATCCTAAAATGGGGATGCCTGCATCCTAAACCTTAATGACACGTTAATGACGCGTTGTGTCATATTGCATGGCATGGCAAATGCTATGTTGGATCAAAATTATGATGACATGAGTCATGTTATACGACGTGACGTCGTGCATCGTGTTACTATAGTTGACATGATGCATTATATGACATGACATTGCTAATAATACTAAACCGTAAAAAAGTGCAAGTACGCCAAGATGTTTTGATATAAATGTCAGACAAGAAGAGCTAAACGAAACTGCGTGGCACATTAAAGCTGTGTGCCCGATCGAGACTCGATCTCGGGACCTTTGCCTTTCGCGGGCAAGTGCTCTACCTTTTTTTTTTTTTTCTTCTCGGGGCGGACGACGTAAGACATCCGTTTAAGTTCATTGTTGATCGATTAACTCAGTTTTTTATTACAGAGGGCAGCTAACCCTCTGACCGAACACGCTGAGCTACCGTCCCGGCATCATCTGAGCTACCGAAGCACGAGTCACGCCCAGTCCTCACAGCCTTACTTCTGCAGTATCTCGTCTCCTACCTTCCAAACTTAACAGCTCTTCTGCGGACCTTGCAGAACTAGCACTCCTGAAAGACAGGATATTCGACAGACATGGCTTAGCCACAGCCTGGGGGATGTTTCCAGAATGATATTTTCACTCTGCAGCCGGCTGTGACTAAGCCATGTCTCCGCAGTATCCTTTCTTTCAGGAGTGCTAGTTCTGCAAGGTTCGCAGGAGAGCTTCTGTTAAGTTTGGAAGTTAGGAGACGAGGTACTGGCAGAAGTAAGGCTATGAGGACCGGCCGTGAGTCGTGCTTCGATAGCTCAGATGGTGCCGGCACGGTAGCTCAGCGTGTTCGGTCAGAGGGCCAGCTGCCCTCTGTAATAAAAAAAACTGAGTTAATAGATCATCAACGAACTGAAACGGGTGTCTTTCGACGTCCGCCTAGAGCAGATACAACGAACGAAAACGAACAAAATGAGAGAGAGTTAAAAGAAAAAAAAAAAAAAATTGGTAGAGCACTTGCCCGCGAAAGGCAGTTTTAATGTGCCAGGAAGCTTCATATCAGCGCACACTCCGCTGCAGAGTGAAAATCTCACTCTGAAAAAGAGCTAGCCCGCATCTCGTGGTCGTGCGGTAGCGTTCTCGCTTCCCACGCCCGGGTTCCCGGGTTCAAGTCCCGGCGGGGTCAGGGATTTTCTCTGCCTCGTGATGGCTGGGTGTTGGGTGATGTCCTTAGGTTAGTTAGGTTTAAGTAGTTCTAAGTTCTAGGGGACTGATGACCTAAGATGTTAAGTCCCATAGTGCTCAGAGTCATTTGAACCATTTTTGAAAAAGAGCTAGTTCGCTTCTTTTACTTCCGCACCTCTGCCAGGGCACATTTGCCTTTTTGTGCTATGACAGGAGCATTTTCCACTGTGGTAACAAAAGTAAAAGTGTGTAAGTTTCTCTGTCATTGTTTTATTATTTATGACTGTTAGATGAATGCCTTACAAACCAGATACTCGTTTTGAAACACCCGGTATGGTACTGGAATGCCGCCGAGAAGGCGTCACACAAAAAGGCGGACATCGGAACACTTTTGCAGAATTCTTCGAATGGACAGAAATCCGGCACTCACTGTGCGTACCTACGGGACTGGCAGGAGCGTGGTGGTTGCAAGTGGCAGCCGGCGGAACCGCCCGCTGTCCGCCGCGGCAGGCGGGCGGTGGCTCCGTATTTGGCGCGGCGCGGCGCGGCGCACAGTGCGGCCCCAGCGCTCGCTTCCGCCGCTCGGCAGGCGCCGGCGTCGGGTCTGACGGCATTCCTGCCGCGTGCCTCCGCGTCACGCCGGCGGCCCGTAACAATGGCGCAGGCGGCCGGGCGGCAGAGCGCTGGGCCGGGCCGGGCCGCATCAAAATTCGGGCGGGCGGATGCCGCGCCCTTGACTCCAGCCGCTGCAATCGCGGCGTCGGACTGCGTCTCCTTATCAAAGTCTGTTGTCTGTGTGTGTGTTTGTGTGTGTGTGTGTGTGTGTGTGTGTTTGTGTGTGCGCACCACTGCTGTTGATGAAATGTCAGTATATCGTGTAATATCCACGACACTATGTTCTAGCCACAAAATATTAAAATGAACTAAGTGAACAAACTTCAACAAATATTATCGATACTACGTATAAAAGGACTGTATCGTGTAAAAATGACCATAATTATTTCATTATTTCTGTAATAATTTAATTTCTGTGTGAATTAAAATTATTATCAGAGAACTACACTCATGGACAACGACAATTATAATTTTTTTTGTTATCTGTGATAATTATGGTTCAGTTGTTCTTCCTGTGCTAACGGATGAACTGTTCGGACGTGAGAGGTGTGAGGTCTGTAAAGAGAAAACCTGTAATTATATATTGTGAATTGTTATCTGAAAAATAGAGTAGCTATTGTCTAGACGTGGATTTGTACTTATTTTAATTGTAATCCAATCTAATTAATGTTTTTAAGTGTTAATTTTCAGCTCCGCAATTAGTAGCACAGCCATTAGCGCTAGTAACTTACAGCGGAGTTTACTAGTAGCTGGTATAAAAAATATGTCGGTATTTATAATTGTAAGCGATTTTTAATGCTAAAGATAAAAGGCTCAAAGAATTTTATCTAAATATATTATAATATTACTTGAAAATACTGCTCTTCGGTTGCACAGGTAATAATTTCCAACTTTACCTAGGTGTCAACTGCTCTAAGGCAGCCTTCATCAGAAGTAAAAAAAATTTACATTACTTATAACAGAGTTTTGGAATAATATAAAAATTATTAAATGAAACATATGTAATAAAATTACATCATAGCTAACTGCTACGGTACAGTAGACAAAGAAAGCATATTACCTTGATAACATAAATCGAGAATAACAATAGACAAATTGACTATCGTCTGTCTGCCGCCAGGAATTTTTTTTTCTCTGCCTCGTGATGACTGGGTGTTGTGTGATATCCTTAGGTTAGTTAGGTTTAAGTAGTTCTAAGTTCTAGGGGACTGATGACCGTAGATGTTAAGTCCCATAGTGCTCAGAGCCATTTGAACCATTTTTTGTCTGCCGCCATCTTAGCAAAAAAGGTGAGTGGAACAAGAATATTTCCGATGTGATGCAACAGCACAAACGTTTCGTGCAAAAAAAAATTTTTTTTTTCGCGACTAGTGTGCCATTTATTCACACAGACATTCTTCAGACACAATTGCTAAACTGTTAGGTCGCTGGCATTTGCAGAAATGAAAAAACGTCGACATGAAGCGTTCCAGACAAATCCGATATGTGACGAAACCGATCGATAGACCCATCGGACACCTTTTATAATGACACATCCAGTTACTAACGTTAGCAAAGTGGTTATCGCCAAATGTAAACGTGCATCGTTTTCTTTTCAATTGTTGCTCTTGCTCTAAGGGGGATAGTCAGACTACAAGCTTGTTTATTTACAGAATATCTAATAATAAATCAATATTTAAATTTACAGCTCTAAAACCGGCAGTGTATCTGCAGTGTGCAGTTATAATGTGCGGGCGATATTTTCATAGGCACGTACTTCGGTATTTTTCCCTCTGATATATCGATATTGACCTATACGTTTTTGATGTATCGAGAGCCGATAATGATACATTTTAAATATCGATGTATCGGATTCCCGATAATCTTAAAAATATCACCAGCCCTAATGTGGTCTGGTCAGTTACTACTAGCCGACGCCATCCCACAGGGGAATAGTTTAACCAGACATGTCGGAATCTACCGTGTGATTTTTTTACACAGGAAGAATACACCTAAGGAAATTCACTCCCAAAATTTTAGCCGTTAATACGAACTGCAAGTTTAAAAAAAAATTGAAGTTACTCAGTTTATCACATGAAGAGCAGCTTATAACAGCGATATTTACGATACTGCAGTGCCTTTGTTATTCCACATTTCCATGAAATATACCTTCGGACATCCATACATGTGCAGAGGAACTTCGGATCGAAATTCAGGACAACACAGGTACTGCAATGTCGTATTTACTCGCCATCACCCAGCAAGCGACTTCCAAAGTAAAATGTCTCCCATGTATGGGAATATACATAGAGGATGTACGAGTACAGGTTGTAGACACATGGTTGACGACGATATGGAAGTTTGAGTCTGGCCGTGGTTGTGCTCGGATAGCTAAATGGGCTCTAGAAGTGTTTCCTTGTGTTTCTTCCATCATTGCTAAAAAAAAAAAAAAAAAAGGTAGTAGAATGCTCGCATGCTACGCTGGCGGAGCAGTTTCGATTCCCGGCCGATGCATCATTTTCAAGTGGTCTAGCTACATAAGTAACCGTTACTGAAGAGTAGTCTGGATATTTGTTCCTAAGTGGCAAATATAAAACTATGAATAAAAAAGCGATTAAGGCGGCCTCTCACGTAAAAAAATTAGAAAAAAGACGATGATGGAAAAAAAGAAAAAGAATGCTAATGCAGCCGTCGCGATAAGCAGGAAATCCCGGTCCGCCACAAATTTTCATTGTCGTGATTCCATTATACAGCTAATGATAGTGCTTACAACAGCGGTTTGTACAACCCATTCCTTCCTAGCGCGGGATCCTGCGAATAAACAGAAAGAGCTGTGGAAAATTTTGTATTTCGGGCATCGACAGCTGTAGAAAAGATAGGTAGGTAGGTAAGACCGCTTCAACTGTATGATAAATATTTCTGATCCAACTAGTTTCGCGGCGTGGGAGCCTCATGTGCAGATCGTCTAGACTCTAGACGGTCACAGCAGACTTCATGTTGTCACGACGATGTTTAACCCTCAGCTTTACTGTATCGGTATGACGTTCCCTGCATTCTGCTCTGTTTTAAATGAGACTACCGACCTATCGACGGTTGAACAATTTCATTGCAATTGGGTCATCTACCGCATATCGTTTGGAATAAATTATAAATCTGTATCCCTGAAGATGTAGCTCCAATGCTGCGAAACTAGTTGGATCAGAAATAAAGACATATCATACAGCTGAAGCAGAGACAGCTGTGACAAGAGAACATAGCACCGCGTAGAGCGAAGTACAAAGTGCACCCAGGTGAATTTTAACCACTTAACAACACCAAAAATATCTCAAATCGTTAATTTTTTGAATAACATGAAGTTCATATCGACAGTTGAACTGTTGCAGATGTAACTGTTACACAAGTGACTGGCAGATGAAACAAAATCAAGGCTGTATTACGTTACATTGCTGATGACTTCCATCAGTCGGAACTTTACTTTGTTGATATGAAATACATTTTATAACAATTCCGGTGGCACAGTTATTATGATAATTTTCCAATAATGTATATTTTAGTAACAATGAAACAGTTCCTTATTTATTCCCTGAAGTCATCGTAAAAATGCGAAGTGTGTATGGAATACAAACATATTCCTTACACAAGGCACACCCAACAAAAGACAGTTTAATGCATTCAGGCACGTCACAGTAATTAATAGTTTTATTTAGATAGAACTAGAAGGGAGGAAGAAACGGTCGTGGCCGTTGTTCTGCAAATTGTGCTGTGTACCAGTCGTACTTGATCAAACTGGTAAAATGTGATGATGCAAACTGACAATGCACAAATGACTGAAGTTTAACAATACTTTTACGCTGATAAACCTTGAAATGAAAAAGACCTATCAAACATTATATATCCAAAAATTTTATGAAAAGCGCTTTAAAAATATCTTTACTGAGGGGCTTAATCACAATATTAGTTCCAGGTCAAATACGAATTAAATTAACAGTCTGTTCATCCTCTTAAAGAGAGAGTTGTTGTTACGTCAAGGCCAAGAGCCCAACAAAAGAAATTGATTATTTGCTGTAACAGGTAAGAAGACGTTTTGGATGTGGTCATGAGAATTATTCTCTAGCATTTTCCCAGATTTTCTTACATCGGTTACAAGATTATTGCAACTAAACAGGAAGGCTTTTTATAAATTTTTGGCCATCGTTTTCCTTGAGGATCCTGAAAACGAACATAATGCTACGCAAACAGTACTGCACTGATACTTTTCACTAACATTGTTGTATATGAATCTATCTCAGCATTCACCTGCTTCGCAAGTGACTTTGTATCTTCTTCGCTCGAAGTAATAGAAGTGCTATTTGCACGCAGGTCTTTCACGAAATCTGACTGACTGACTTTATACACAGCATTTTAGGGAGTAATAAAAAGCTACGAGTTTGTCTATACCTATTAATAACAACTCCTCTATAACATATACTTGAATTAAAAGTCGTAATATTTCGACTTCCTTTTCGGTATAATTTTCTGAATCTATTTAACCAGGTCGAAAAAGGCTGGAAATCAGTAATGTTCATCTAATTTGCAATTCAAAGCCGCCAAGTTCATAGATCTTGCTCGGTATTGGTGTATTGACTCTCACGAGCGGTTCTAAACCTTTCAAATAGTTTTTCTACCACGCTTTTGTGAGTTTCATTTTGGTATATATTTTGTATAATTCGTATTGTGTGCAAATCTTTATTCCATTCATAAAACTGACGTTCAAATTTTGTGAAACAAAACCGTTTTCGCAGACACCTTAACTTAAGTATTTTCTCCTTACTTCTTTTACCTAAAAATTGACTGCATCTTCTTTGTAGCTGAAAGTTATTATTCTCCATGTTTTCTTTGGGCTAAGGAGATTCTGCACTTTCGTTCTGGACCTTACTTAGCACAATTATCATCGTTCGAACCACAAGTCACACAGTCACAAGTCACACAGAGTCACTTCTTCTTTCTTCTAATGTTTACACAACTTCTAACTAAATGTCATCATTCGAATGAATGTCCAAGAAATTAACTAATAAAATACGCTGTGTATTGTGTATTAAACCGGGGACCTAGAAACTTCGGAGAGGCTTCGCCCCGCCATAGCCCTCAGTGGTCCAGAATCCCACAACAGGCCACAGCACTCAACCCACCCCACCACCGCCCCACACCGAACCCAGAGTTATTGTGCGGTTCGGCCCCCAGTGGACACCCCCCCCCCCCCTCCCCACCCGGGAACGTCTCATACCAGACGAGTATACCCCAGATATTTGTGTGGTAGAGTAATTATGGTGTACGCGAACGTGGAGACAGTGTTTGCGCAACAATCGCCGACATAGTGTAACTGAGGCGGAGTGAGGGGAACCAGCGCGCATTCGCCGAGGTGGATGGAAAACCGCCTTAAAAACCATCCACAGGCTGGCTGGCACACCGGACCTCGACACTAATCCGTTGGGCTGATTCGTGCCGGGGACCGGCACGCCTTCCCGCTCGGGAAGCAGCGTGTAAGACCGCGCGGCTAGCCGGGCGGGCAACATATGTTAGTCTTCAAGAGAAGTAGGTGATTTCGATTGTATACCATGTTCTTCTTATTTTATTTTCGCGAGGTTGAAAACATTGAGTACCACATTACTGTGAAACTCTGGTACCTGCACCAAGATACATGCTAACAGCAAGCATACACGAAGAAAACACAAAGAAAATTAATGTAGTTTTACCACCAATGTTATCACTTAACGTTACCGCAAAGACAACTGCTGTACTAATTGTTATGGATATCAAATGAGCTACAAATTAGGACGAATAGTGACTGTGAGCAACTGTGTCAGTGAAAGTACCAATGGAAACTGAAATTCACTTTACGAATTGCCACCGCGTTGTGCCGTGTTATCTGATTACCGATGTTTCGTCAGTCAAGGATAGGTGCCGGCCATGTCACGCATGCGCTATCTGCTACAGCTACAGTAGAGGTGTACATTTTACCAGCCACCTTCCGGGCTACGAATCTGGCAATTTTCAACATTCTTTTACAAATAACTGCAGTTAAAATTTTGACACACGATTTCTTTCGATGTGTTCTTCCTGTATAAAGATTTCAGGTCAGCTTTCGACATATGGAATAGGAACGTTCCCTTCTCAGACTCATTATCTCCCCTCCCCACTTTCTCTCTCTTTCTTCCTACATTTGTATATCAACTTCCTACGTCATTGTACAGTAAGTAGCGAACAATTATATGCTGCAAAAATTAGAGGGAAATGCCCTTACGCCTAAAACCAGGCCTCCAGTCTGACTGTAGAGAGCCTACATCCAGAGAGCTCAGCAAAACAAGGATTCTTGGAAAAGTAGATTAAACATGCTTCGGATGTGAATTGTTGTTAGTCGTGGTATCATGGCATTTATTGAAGTGCTCTGATATGTGAAATTCCGACGCCAAGAAGAACTATTCAGAGGACCGTACACCGAGGGCCATGATTGCATCATATAACATTCTTCCATTGTCACAGAAAATTGTCACTACACCCAGCTTCAGGCAAAGTAATGTGTAATGCTGTATATACTGCACGGATCAGTGTTTGCTGAAATGTTCACATTGTAGTGATTTGTATTGACTTAGTGTCACGAACTTTAATTTAACGCAAGTCGCTCAACTTCATAGGATCTTGTTACTGCTACAAAATAAATTCGAGTTTTTCTAAGTGAAAATTAAAGTGACGGACTACATAACTGAAATTATTTAAAGGAATTGTCAAATTTCATTGAGCCGTAGTTTTAATTTTGCAAGTATCTTTCGTGTGAAATGTTCCACGTGGTAATCAAAGTTCTTAAGTTCAATATAAAGAATATTCAATTAAAATATCAATCAGAAGTGGAACATTAAAGAATTATTAAAATCATTTCGCAATATATAAAATATACTCATAGAACAATGGCGACAAAACAAAGTCCAGGCCATAACAATTTAAAGGCCTACAAAACTGATTCTTAGATAACAGGTTTGGAAATTGTGCTTTGATGTGTTTACTTCTGTTACATGCATATGTAACTACAGTTTAGTGTTGAAAGCGTGTTGTGAGAGAGAACAGTTTTAGGGTTGCTCTATGATATAGTCAGTCAGAAAGTTTGTGTAGAGCAAGTTAACTACTATTGAAATATTTGTGCTCTTGTAATTATGGCTCTGAGCACTATGGGACTTAACTACTGAGGTCATCAGTCCCCTAGAACTTAGACCTACTTAAACCTAACTAACCTAAGGACATCACACACATCCATGCCCGAGGCAGGATTTGAACTTGCGACCGTAGCGGTCGCACGGATCCAGACTGTAGCGCCTAGAACCGCTCGGCCACTCCGGCCGGCTTGTAATTATGAATTTCAGTCACTTACCTAAACTAAAACAGATTTAGGGCCCCAATATACAACTCACGTTACGTGCAGTGCAAATCCTTTTTTTTATATTCTTTGAAAACAGGTAGTGTTCATGTTGGTTTAAATAGAAAATTACTATTGCAAAATCACTGTTCATCGTTAGTGAAGTTTTAGGGCCACCGCATGCCAGAGAAATTGGTAGTTTTCTCCCGTGATATGGCACAGTGTAATTAGCATTGTTCTTTACAAACTAAAACACTGTACGTTGGTGTGAAGCAGTTCGCTGCCACTATACTTAAACAGCAAGCACCTTAGTTCTTGACTGGTTACTTTACCAGTGCATGCTACCCATTTACTAAACAGATGTCTAACTGAAGTGACGTTTAATTCAGCAGTTATTTTACTTCGTTTGCTGTATATTTCTTTGAAATTACTTTTGCGTAATTTAGGATTGCGGCCACATTGATTTTACATGATCACATCTTTTACTTTTCAATTAAATATCGTTGGTTCGATTCCCGTTCGAACAACATTCCAGTCTTTCAATATTTAACACTTCATGTGGCGAATTAAAACCCGATTACTTTCCATAAGCATGTACCATCACGGTCTGTTCTAAAATCCTCTCGAAGGGGTGCCACTGTAGGGTGGAATCGCTAGTATTATGGTAACCCTCTATGGTGTTACAGCTAATTGCAATGAAAGAACGGCAGCCGTACAATATGCTGTTCCAGCAGCGATGGAAACCACATCACAGTACATTGTTTCGTCATAGGGTTGCTGCATTACTCTGTATTGTGTGCTGTACGCTTTAGTCGTTGCGTATTACAGGTTTATTCACTGTTGTGAAGGTATTTTCACAGAAACAGTGCTGACTGGGGTAACAAAAGGAATAAATCATAATTATACTATTACTCTGTAATGAGCCGCCGGAGACCATGGGTCAGTTATACCAAAATGCTCATGAGGTATCCTAGAAGAACATCTTCCAAGTTTCTCGGTGGAGTTCTCATTCAATCATTAATGAAAGAACCTAAATAGAGCATATCAGTTGAGGCTAAATTAACGTATGCCCACAAATCGAACACAGAAATGAACAATCAAGTTGCATGACTAGGTGAGTATTTATATTTCGGATGAGTGAAGGGTAAAAACCAGACCAGTTCTAGAAGGACTCGAGCTCTGTTGGTTCCGTACAAACTTAATTATAGACACTGCCGAGAAAAAATTAGTACACCCATTCAGAGGTTTCCAATGCACTCAAGATTTATTGTTGCAACAGTGTATATGGAGTGCATGAAGTGATTACTTCTGCAGATGAATAGCACAAACAGTGCTGAGGTACAAGGTACCGATCCATACTGAAACACCCATACTAGTGCGGGGTGTAGCCTCCACGGGCGGCAGTGCAGGCTCTGACTCTGGCAAACAGTCGTTCATACAGATGGAGAATACTGTCCTGGGATACGTTATGCCTCGGCTGCTCGACCTGTTCACCTTGTCGTTGACTGACGACTCGCACGAGTCGTTACTCGTCCCACCATACCTCACACGTGCTCGATTGGAGGCAAGTCCGCTGACCACAGAAGTTGCTGCATGTCTTCCAGAGCACATTTGAGTTTCACGGGTAGTGAATGGGCGAGCGTTATCCTGTTGCAACAACACATCACTTTTCTTTTGCAAGAAAGGCAAAACGACGGGTCTAACAACATTTTGCAAGTACCGAGCGCTGGTTGGCTTCCCCTCAGAAACACCAAAAGTATAAGAGACCATATGGCTTGTGTTGGGGCCAGTGTGTCTTGGACGAATGTACCCTACGAGACAGCGCTCACCAGGTGTACGTCGTACGCGCAAATGATCATCACTTGCATGCAAGCAGAATCTGCTTTCATCGCTGAAGACAACAGCGCGCCGTTCCACCTTTTAAGTGATCCTCTGATGGTACCGGTTGAACCGTACACGGCGATGCTGTGGTTTGAATGGAAGACGGGCTAGAGATGTGCGTCTGGTAGTCCTATTGTAAATAACCGGTTTGCAGAAGTTCGCGTTTACATGTTTGGGCTCACAAGCCCTCTTATCAGTGCTGGGGTAGTTGTACGATCTGCTACTGCCGCCCTTACAACACGATTAACCTGGCGGACGTCTGTTTTACGGGGACGTCCAGAACCTCTCCAACGGGTTTAAAATGGTTCAAATGGCTCTGAGCACTATGGGACTTAACATCTATGGTCATCAGTCCCCTAGAACTTAGACCTACTTAAACCTAACTAACCTAAGGACAGCACACAACACCCAGCCATCACGAGGCAGAGAAAATCCCTGACCCCGCCGGGAATCGAACCCGGGAACCCGGGCGTAGGAAGCGAGACCGCTACCGCACGACCACGAGATGCGGGCTGGGTTTAAAATGGTCACGTGACCATTGATACCAGCATCGTTGAACTACTGACGCAGCATGTTCGATTTGTGTGGCAATTCTCCGAAAGCAACATCCCGCCACTCGGAAGACCACAGTTTGACCCCTTTCAAACTCTCTAATTTGTCTGCAGAAAGTGCGAGTGCGTCTCCTTGGCATGCTTGCTTGCTTCACACGTTTGTACCACATCGAACCTTCTGGCTGTGAGCATCCCCTATAAAAGGATAGACAGAGATGGTGCTCTGACAGCTATGTCACTACGCTACACCTTGGCGGACGGCGCTGAAGCCATTATCAGTACAGCTACTACCCCCGAAACGCGTATGATGCCATCGGATCAGAATCGGTATCGTCTTTCATGTGTACTATTTTTTTTCCTCATTGTATATATGCAGTTAATCTATAGTTTTTGGTGAATGAGTTTGCGAATATCAAAATATGTGACAGAAATAGCCTTATCTTCTGGCTGCATTGACTTACAAGCTGACATTTTTCATACTGCCAGACTGTAAACTTTAGTATTTGCCATAAATTTCATCTTGATTTTCATGATAGAAAGGGGTCTTGAGAGACGTACAGACAGACAGACGGACAACAAATGTCAAAAAATGTTGTTTATGGAGTACGAGGGTGGTTTGAAAAGTTCTCGGAATCATCACGAGAGGTCAGCGCTGGCGCAAGGAATTGTTACGTGATACTCAATGCACTGTTGCCTGTAAACTAATGCCACGTTAGTGCTCTTGGAAGTGAACTGTGGCAGTGACGTGGCTCTGTTGTTGTTCCCGCGTAGTGATTTGCGAAGATGGAAGAAACCGACATTCGATCAGTGATTAAGTGCTTCGTAAAGAAAGGTATGAAAGCAAAGAACATTCAAGCCGATTTCCAGAATACACTGGGGGACTCTGCTCCTTCATATTCAACTGTTGCCAAGTGGGCAAATGAACTGAAATTTGGTCGCGAAAGCTTAAATGATGATCCGCGCAGTGGTCGGCCAAGATGTGTCACTACGCCAGAAATCATTGCAAAAGTGCACAAAATGGTCACGTAGGATCGCCGATTGGAAGTGCGAGAAATTGCTCACGCTAGCCAGATGTCATCTTAGAGGGTATATCACATTTTAACTGAAGAATTAGAAATGAAAAATTGTCTGCAAGATGGTTGCCACGACTCTCGACGCGCGCCCGCACACATGCGCCGTCGCCATGGCAAAATTACACGAACTCAGGGATGAATTGTTGCCACACCCGCCTTATTCACCTGATATGGCTCCGTCAGACTTCCATCTCTTCCCAAAACTGAAAATTTTTCTTGGTGGGCGAAGATTCACTTCAAACAAAGAACTGATAGCCGGAGTTGACAACTATTTCGCAAGCCTGGAGTAGACTCCTTTTCGAGATGAGATCAAGGCACTGGAACATCGTTGGACCAAGTGCATTAATCTACAAGGAGACTACATTGAAAAATAAAAGAAGTTTCAGTGATGTAAGTATTTTATTTCTATTCCGTTCCGAGAACTTTTGAAACCACCCTCGTATAATTACAAAATAACGATTTTTGGATTCTTTTCCTTTACTTGTATTGTGAAATCTTCCATGTTGACAAATATCGTGACTCTAGATCAAAGGGAAATACCCTGTAGGTTTTGATCAGAGAGTCTACGAGTAACAAAATATGTGACATAAATGGGCGTATCTTTTGATTGCATTGTCTTAGAAACTTGCCCTTTTTTACACCGCCAAGGCACCTTAGCCTTTATATTTGTCACAAATTTCAACTAGATATCTCTGCCCGTTCCTGAGAAAAAGGGGCCTTAGCCGACGGACAACACGTAAGAAGAAGCAATCGACCTTACGATACTGTCAGTATTGATAATTATAGTTTTGGGTATTGGTATTGACACCAAAGACCTAATCCAATCATTTACTGAAACGTCTCCATTCGTTGTCAGTGTTGCTGCTTTTACGACCTAGGGCAGCGGGAGTAATACTGCGCCAAGCCAGCTCAGAATTACTCGGTCAGGGTCCCCTGCAGTGCCGGATGGGAACCGTAGTTCTCTGTAGGTAGTGTTCTGTCTCAAAATATGCCCCGCCCCAAACGCCAGAGCGCCAGATTGCTGCTAGCCCAGCACGACAGGGCAGCGCATTACGCAGCCATGTCCGGCCCCGCGTCTTTACGACGCGTCGTAACGCGGAGCGTTGGACCTGCGGGCAACACGACTCGATTGGCTGTGGCTGCAGACTCCGACTGTTGTCTGGTTCCCTACGCCCTCCATTGTGTCCCGCGAACGAGACGACGCCTACTACGGTCACTGCCGCACGGAGTGGCCGAGCGGTTTGAGGCGTCCTGTCACGGACTGCGCGGCCCCTCCTGCCAGAGGTTCGAGTCCTCCCTCTGGCATGGGTGTCTGTGTTGTTCTTAGCATAAGTTAGTTTAAGTAGTGTGTAAGTCTAGGGAACGATGACGTATGCAGTTTGGTCCCTTAGGAATTCACACACACTTGAACATTTTTACTACGGTCACTCCGCGAGATGTCCGCAGTTACAGACGCGAGGGCACGGCAGGATCGTGAGCAGCACAAAGTATTATAGCCAAGTCTCAGCGGTGAACAACAGCCGTCTCATTGCTAGCGTGGCAGGGCCGATGTTAGTAGTTCAGGTGGCGGCGTTGGTGCCACATAGAATGTGTACCAGTTGCTGCAACTTCTCTTGGCGCGGGGATAATAAAGCAGATTATTCCACAAGTTTAGTAGTCGACCTTTCCGTTAACACTGAGGAACAGCAGTCGCAACAAATACGTATGAAAAGGTTGCTAGCAGAATCGCGGTTTGGTTGGAGTGGGTGTGGCGGGAGTAAAACGTTTCTGGTTTATCCCGGACCAACGACCGCTTGTATAGCCATTCGAACATCTGTTTTACCGCAGCTATGTTGCAGCATACTGAGCTAGCACCCAGGCAAGTTGTGCGAATCGATTAATTCCTTTCGAAAATGATTTTAATTGAGCTGAAATTAATGCTCAGCTAATGGTCCGGTTTGTATGTGCACCGTTCGGATTTTACGTGCAAAAATGCGTTTTTCTGGGAAGTTTTAGAAGCACAAATCGGTTCAAACAACGCTCAGTAAATTGATAAAATCAAAACGAAATTTTTTATATAATAATCTTTATCCGTTGCCGAGATGCGGTGGTTTAAATTCGAGCTAAATATAGCACGTAAAATTCGTTCTTACGTTAAGTGAATGCGCGGAAACGGTTTACAGTAAATCAGTAAATAAAGAAAATGCATTCTTTCGATAAAATTGAAAACTCGTGTTCAAAAATCAGTTTCATTCGGATATTACATGCTAGAAACCATTTTTGTGAGCTTTTTTACTCACGCCATTTCTACATTTCAGACTTTGGCAAATCGGTTCAACTTTTGTAAGAAAATAGATAAGTATGTGCAATTAATTGTCATCCTGTTGCATTGTGAAAGCGTTATCCGTTGCCACGACATGAGCAACATGGTTCAAAAGACAATAAAAAACCCTATACCGGATCGGTCGTCGCCAGAGTCAACAAATATCAACGTCAGTTGCCGGTATACGGTGACCTAACGTCAAAATGATGGTAGAGTAGAAGTTTGGGAACAGAATGAAAAATGTTCGTATTGTAGGAAAAAAAAGGTCGAATGTATCATGGGCAGAGTTAGGGATGTACAAGAAGAAAACTAGCTTTTGGTCTTTTCTGGTAGTTTTCAAGACGTTTAAATGACAACATCTTGACACATTCGCGCTTTTTTGCGAGTTAACTCTACTTCCCCAGAGCAGTGAGCTCTCTTAGACCCACCGCTTGTTACTTGTGTGGTGAGGAGTGTAAGAACAAGCAGACACAAACGTTTGCGCTTCTAGAGAATTGGATCCAGGAGTAGGGATGCATGGATCCTTAACTTTAATGACACATTGTGCCAGATTGCACGACATGATAAATGCCATATTGGATGACATGGCATGTGTCATGTTATACGACACGACATCATGTGTCATGTTACTTTGCTCGACACAACGCAATATATTTCTGACATGGAAACTAATAAGAGCAAGTCAAAAAGCGCGAATACGTCCAGATCTTTTGATTTAAGTGTCTTTGAACCTGCCATATAAATCGTAAAGCTAGTTCCCTTCTCTTAGACCCCCAACTCTGCCCAGAACATATTCACCATTTTCTGTGCTACGATAGGAACATTTTTTTATTCCGGTACATCTGTACTTCTCAGCGGTTAAATCCGTCGCCTGGTCACCCTGCCATGTGGTGGTTATCTATCAAATGTCTTCTAGGGGCAACAAAAACTTTGATTTTCAGTACTTCATATAATTAATGGCCGAGTTTAAAATTTTAAAATTCTGTCATTAAATGGCTCTGAGCACTATGGGACTTAATTTCTGACGTCATCAGTCCCCTAGAACTTGGAACTACTTAAACCTAACTAACCTAAGGACGTCACACACATCCATGCCCGAAGCAGGATTCGAACCTGCGACCGTAGCGGTCGCGCGGTTCCAGACTGTAGCGCCTAGAACCGCTCGGCCACAACAGCCGGCGATTCTGTCACTAACGATAATCTTACATTAAAGGCTTAACAGAATGAGTTAAGTATTGCAGTTAGTCAAGTATTAGCCAGCCGTTGTGGCCGAGCGGTTCTAGGCGCTTCAGTCCGGAACCGCGCTGCTGCTACGGTCGCAGGTTAGAATCCTGCCTCGGGCATGGGTGTGTATGATGTCCTTAGGTTGGTTAGGTTTAAGTAGTTCTAAGTTCTAGGGGACTGATGACCTCAGAAGTTAAGTGCCATAGTGCTCAGTGCCATTTGAGGCATTTTGGAATTTGTTGAGCATCGCTGTATCACTCTCACTCCGACTAAATGACCCTGTGACTAAACGCACTGCTCTTCATTTGATCCTCTCTATCAGTTCTATTAGTCCTACCTGGTATGGGTGCCTGAATTGTCAGGAATGCTCGAGAACCGGTCGAACGAGTGTTTTGTAAGCCCTTTGTTTTGTAGATGAGGTACTTTTCCTTAAGATTCTTCCTATCAATCTCAGTCTAGCATCTGATTCTTCTACTATTTATTTTATGTAGTCATTACGCTTCTTTCGCTGCTACAGGGATGCTCTCTGCGTTCCGTGCTGGGCGTCTTTTGGTTTTTATGGAGGATATTTTCGTGCTCCAAAAAGTTCATAATACGCGAGCACAAAGCATGTTCCTTAATTTTGCAATAGACTGACGTCAGCGGTATAGTTCTATAATTATATACATTTGTCCTACGATCCTTCTTGAAAACGGGAATGACCTGAAGGGTACACCCTTCGTTGCTCCAGCGACATACGATAAACTGCTGCTAATTGGGGAGCAAGTTCTTTCGCATAATCTTTGTAAAATCTTACATATACCTCATCCGGTTCTGATACCTTTTGTAGTATCACGTCGAGAGAATTTGATATTTCTTTGTATTCTCTGTCTTACGACGCTTCTGCGAAAGTGGTGATACTGTCAATGCTGTGAAAATGTTTTTCATGTTAAAAATTGACACTCAAAGATATAATGGCTGCGAGTGGCAGCAGCGATGCTAAAAAGAGGCTGTTGTACATTGTATCTCCGGCTTTGTTACGGTACCTTCACACCGAAAACCAACTCCAAGGAACAAAAACGTACAACTGTTGTGAGTCTGGCAAACTTGCAACTGTTGTGAGTTTAGCAAAATTACAACTGCTGAAAAATGTTGGCAACAGTTTCAAACTTTTGTAATCATACGTTCAGCGTTTTTATTTTTGTTACACAAAAGCAATGGAAATGGATTACGACTATGAAGATTTGCCTTTTGTTACGGTGGGAGCTGGTGCTTTTGCTCTGTCAGAGTACATGATGAAACCATACGCATGATGGCAAGAGAAAGGCAGCAAGGAAACAATGTTTGATTATTGATCATTTGGAGAATTTTTTTGGAATACTGTAAGCCGTTTTTCGGTGTCTTAGAACAACAATGCACGCAAGTCCTGAAAAAACAGCATTAGTGACTTCTGCAACTGCGTCTTTGCACAGTTTTCTTAGCAGAAATAAAAAAGTTCCACAGTTTACTCACCACCTGGTAGTTATGATGTGAAAGATCCAGAAACAGGCAGGTCTCGGATGGAAGTTGGAGGATGTCTCAACAAAATAAATGTCTTCAGAGAAGGGAGGCAACGCAGGAAAAATCGCAAAGAATATAAGGGATGCATTTGCAATCTACTTTGTATCGGATGTTGGTAAAGTGAAATCGCAAGAATAGATAAATATCGAGTGAAGAGACAAATATAATTAAAAATTCCTCATAGCTTTAGTTATTCACAGCGTACGCCATTGATCTGCAACTACCTCGTATCTTTTGACAAAATGATATGACAAAAATAAATAAATTTCTTGCGAAAATACTGTTGTAATCAATAGCTTTAGTTATTCACAGCGTACGCCATTGATCTGCAACTACCTCGTAATTTTTGACAAAATGATATGACAAAAATAAATAAATTTCCTGCGAAAATACTGTTGTAATCACAAAATTTCCAACCAAAAGCTTTACAGCGACAGTTACGTTAGTGAATGACATTTTACTTGGGATTGTAAACATTCTTCTCCCTGGTTTTTTCACGCGTTCCAAGTACTTCACACGCTCGTAAAATATCCATTTCGGAAGGCAGATCTCAGCGCTCCCAGACCCACTTTTAAGTGTTGACCATTTTACAATGCTCAAGATTGTACTGTGTTTTCATATTTGTCCATTTTGCCCACTGACCATAAACTACAAACTCGAGACGAAACTTCCCTCAACTAGTTGCTGGCCGGAGTGGCCGAACGGTTCTAGGCGCTTCAGTCTGGAACTACGCGACCGCTACGGTCGCAGGCTCGAATCCTGCCTCGGGCATGGATGTGTGTGATGTCCTTAGGTTAGCTAGGTTTTTTAGTAGTTCTAAGTTCTAGGGGACTGATGAACTCAGATGTTAAGTCCCATAGTGCTCAGAGCCATTTGAACCATTTTGAACCCTCAACTAGTTGTTCAGACCGGCGACTTCAAACAACTGGTGACAACAGTTGAAAACTAAGTCAAACTTCGTGTTGAAAACAGTTGCCAACCGAGTTTGGTCGAACTGGTTTTCAGTGTGAAGGTACCTTTAGCCAACTTGGATGTAATTTCTATTTTCTCTTTTTTCTTTTTGTCTTCTTCCCAGCCGGAGATCAGATAGGTATATATTCTTGTATGAAAGGGATAGTCCACCACTGCAAACAGAACTGTGACTTTAATGTTGGGTGTCTATATAGAAAAGATGGAAGTATTAAAAACCATTGTAATTCCAAAGAGGTCATCTTGTTGAATAAACAGAGAATACAATCATGGTCAAAGACAACAAAACAGGAAAAGTTAGTTAATTCTTTTAAAAATCCGACACTTCACATTGGACATTATATATGTTTAAGTTTTACCAGAAAGATTTACATCGAATTTATAATAACACGGTTCAAAATCAGGGACGAGTGACATTGCCGTCTTTACTCAAAAGTAACATCCAGTAGCTCGCACGTGGATTTATTCTCGCTACAACTATTAAGGATCTGCTGCCATTTTCATTCCCCTCCCCTTTTTGAGATTGTGCAGGATCGTCAATACTAAACTGTTGATCGCCACATCTCTGTGGAGTCCTGGGATCGACATCGCCGAGATTCCGAAGAAGAATTCTTCCTCCAGTGAATCTTTATTGCTGGAGATACAAAAATAATATGAGAATCTTAAAGATTTTTGTTAGGAGGCGTCCTGCAATTAACTTCACAAACATTCACAATATTCTTGTTTTTTTTTTTCATTTTCTTATCTGCACTGTCGCCCAGTAGAGTACACATTCATTCAAGAGAGAATTAGTACATTATTGCAATTATCTTGGTGAAGGGATATTCTACTTTCACTACTAAACGATTGTATTCTATTCCGCTGTCACTTACCCCAACAACTGCCATTTCCATCCCGGGTTCGATTCCCGACAGGCTCAGGGATTTTCTCTGCCTCATGATGACTGGGTGTTGTGTGATGTCCTTAGGTTAGTTAGGTTTAAGTAGTTCTAAGTTCTAGTGGACTGATGACCATAGCTGTTAAGTCCCATAGTGCTCAGAGCCATTTTTTTGCCATTTCCATGTCCGCACTATGACTGAAAGGAGGGACCGTATTCCAGTCTTCCGCGGTGCAACTATTTCGGAAGACCGAATTCGGTATTTTTGCATTCTCTCTGTCATCTTCCGTGTGGGAGCCACTCCTGGTCCATGATTGGCCGAACAGATGATTTTGACTCGCTTTTTGATATTACGTAAGACCAAAATCTCTTCGGATTTTTAATCAGATCGGTTTGCACCCTTTTACTTTCAGAGCCGTGTACGCTTCTCTCATTGCTCTCTTCACGCTTCAAAAAATGTTCAAATGTGTGTGAAATCTTATGGGACTTAACTGCTAAGGTCATCAGTCCCTAAGCTTACACACTACTCAACCTAAATTATCCTAAGGAAAAAACACACACACCCATGCCCGAGGGAGGACTCGAACCTCCGCCTGGACCAGCCGTTCACGCTTCGTTCAGTTTTTGTTTATCACCTTAGTTTCGACGTCTCTTGAATCCGCGATGAAGCACTTCTTGTGTTTACGTTGCAGTTTCTAATATGGTCATTACCGCAGACCATTGAATGTGACTGCAAAATTATGTCACTGCACGGAACATACTTCAGGAGTAATTAAAACAGTCCTAAACGGCTTCGTTCTCGCTGTCACGGCTATTGCTCGTTTAGTTAAAACAGTTGTAAAAGCTAGCAGAGCATGTAAATCGTTAACGTGAGCTACGGTATTTCCGATTGTAACTCACAAGTGGGAACGACATCAGTACTCTCCCTAAGCTGTTTATAATACACTACTGGTCATTAAAATTGCTACACCACGAAGATGCTACAGACGCGAAATTTAACAGACAGGAAGAAGATGCTGCGATATGCAAATGATTAGCTTTTCAGAACATTCATACAAGGCTGGCGCCGGTGGCGACACCTACAACGTGATGACATGAGGAAAGTTTCCAGCCGATTTCTCGTACACAAACAGCAGTTGACGGGCGTTGTCTGGTGAAACGTTGATGTGATGCCTCGTGTAAGGAGGAGAAATGCATACCATGACGTTTCCGACTTTGATAGCGATCGGATTGTAGCCTATCGCGATTGCGGTTTATCGTATCGCGACATTGCTGCTCGCGTTGGTCGAGATCCAATGACTGTTAGCAGAATATGGAATCGGTGGGTTCAGGAGGGTAATACGGAACGCCGTGCTGGATCCCAACGGCCTCGTATCACTAGCAGTCGAGATGACAGGCATCTTATCGGCATGGCTGTAACGGACCGTGCAGCCACGTCTCGATCCCTGAGTCAACAGTTGGGGACGTTTGCAAGACAATAACCATCTGCACGAACAGTTCGACAACGTTTGCAGCAGCATGGACTATCAGCTCGGAGACCGTGGCTGCGGTTACCCTTGACGCTGTATCACAGACAGGAGCGCCTGCGGTGGTGTACTCAACGACGAACCTGGGTGCACGAATGGCAAAACGTCATTTATTTCGGATGAATCCAGGTTCTGTTTACAGCATCATGATGGTCGCATCCGTGTTTAGCGACATCGTGGTGAACGCACATTGGAAGCGTGCATTCGTCATCGTCATACTGGCGTATCACCCGGCATTATGGTATTGGGTGCCATTGGTTACACGTCTCGGTCACCTCTTGTTCGCATTGACGGCACTTTGAACAGTGGACGTTACATTTCAGATGTGTTACGACCCGTGGCTCTACCCTTCATCCGATCCCTGCGATACCCTACATTTCAGCAGGATAATACACGACCGCATGTTGCAGGTCCTATACGTGCCTTTCTGGATACAGAAAATGTTCGACTGCTGTCCTGGCCAGCACATTCTCCAGATCTCTCAGCAATTGAAAACGTCTGGTCAATGGTGGTTGAGCAAATGCCTCGTCACAATACGCCAGTTACTACTCTTGATGAACTGTGGTATCGTGTTGAAGCTGCATGGGCAGCTGTACCTGTACACACCATCCAAGCTCTGTTTGACTCAATGCCTAGGCGTTTTAAGGCCGTTATTACGGCCATAGGTGGTTGTTCTGGGTACTGATTTCTCAGGATGTATGCTCCCAAATTGCGTGAAAATGTATTCACATGTCAGTTCTAGTATAATATATTAGTCCAATGAATACCCGTTTATCAACTGCATTTCTTCTTGGTGTAGGAATTTTAATGGTCAGTAGTGTACTTTGATGACAAGCATTCACTATACAGTCACAGATACATAATTCCTAGTGCACAACGTGGCCACAGTAACGACTTGTCGACCAAGATTAACTCTACTGACAGGCTTGGCTTAACACAAGATGCTTCAGATTCAGTTAAATAAATTTCTGAAAATCGTCTTATGTTTATACACAAGACAACACACTTATACTCTCGCAGTCACTCTTACAAACAACGATTACAAATAAATACACACAGCGAGATAAGTATTCATATGATGAATATTGCAATCAGAAGATTTCTATGGGCGAGTGTGCTGACAAGTAGTTCAGCTGTGCTAATTATAATAATTACGCAAAGCGCAAGTAGTTTGAAATGCGTTATTGAAACGTGTTATCAATTCAGTTCTTCTTGACGTAACAGTTGTACAAAGCGAAAGTGACCTGAGATGCGTTTTTGGAATAAGTTGTCAAATCGTGTAGTGGAAGTTAAGATCGATACAATAAACTGCTGTTATTATAGAGGCTGCTTGCAGAAGGTTGATTGTTCTTTCTATAAGCGAGTATACTGACAAGTAGTTCAGTTCTGCTAATTATAATAGTTACGCAAAGCGCAAGTAGGAAGTTAAGATCGATACAACAAACTGCTGTTATTATAGAGGCTGCCTGCAGAAGGTTGATTGTTCTTTCTATAAGCGAGTAAACTGACAAGTAGTTCAGTTCTGCTAATTATAATAGTTACGCAAAGCGCAAGTAGGAAGTTAAGATCGATAGAACAAACTGCTGTTATTATAGAGGCTGCTTGCAGAAGGTTGATTGTTCTTTCTATAAGCGAGTATGCTGACAAGTAGTTCAGTTCTGCTAATTATAATAGTTACGCAAAGCGCAAGTAATCTGAGATGCGTTATTGAAACATGCTGTCAATTCATTTCTTCTTGACGTAACAGTTGTACAAAACGAAAGTGACCTGAGATGCGTTTTTGAAATAAGTTGTCAAATCGTGTAGTGGAAGATCGATACAACAGAATGCTGTTATTATAGAGGCTGCTTGCATATGGCGATGTGAATCCTAACTGGAGTTTGATTAGCATATTTTTTCTATGGTTTCGTTACCACTTCCTCGCAATAACATAATGGCCACCGAGCGAGGTGGCGCAGTGGTTAGACACTGGACTCGCATTCGGGAGGACGACGGTTCAATCCCGCGTCCGGCCATCCTGATTTAGGTTTTCCGTGATGTCCCTAAATCATTCCAGGCAAATGCCGGGATGGTTCCTCTGAAAGGGCACGGCCGACTTCCTTCCCTAATCCGATGAGATCGATGACCACGCTGTCTGGTCTCCTTCCCCAAAACAACGAACCAACCATAATGGCCAACACGTGGATTGGCTGCGAGAACAATTTATGTACTGCTGATTAATTGATATTCGGAGTAACTCTGTTAATTACTTCTTAAAGGATCACTGACTTACCCGTTTATTTATTATTTGGATAAATATTCTCTCTTTACATCAAATAAACAGAGGTGGTTTTAATGACATTTCTGTCCTGGACTTTCCATTGTTTGATGGTGATGAGTCTGATATATTCACTTGTCTAACCTGGTGTCGCCACTGCCGTGAAGAAAGTTCGCTGGAGCAACCACTCTGCTCTTCTTGAAGATCGTTGATCTACAGCAAGCTGGCGATCGCGATTTCCTTAATTAGAAACTTCATCGTCAAAACCGAAACACAATATCGCGGCTATTCCGTCGTGCCGTTTAGTAGCCAAACACTCTGTAAGGAACTGTTTCAAGCAAGGATATGGGAAGGGATGATAAATTTTAGCACACACGATGACTGTAACTCTTCTATAAATGATGACAATGTTTAATTATATATTTAAATAGTGACCCGTCAATATATTACTTCATTCAAACAAAATAAATGGTTGGAAGCTTGGTCTTCACACTGTTAATACACCTTTAGAAAATAAGATGCCGATCAGTTCGAATTCGTAGTGCTGTAGAACAGTGATGCGTTCATCGCATCGCAACATGTTACGCAAGCTGTAATCTTACCTGTGCCTTCATCTTTGATCGCACCATATTACCTTCGTTAACCATTCCTCACAAATACTTAAACTGATTTACTCTTTGACATCCTTCGAACTGCTTATCGTCTCTCCACCTTGTTTTGTTTCTGGCATTCACCATGTAAATATATATATATATATATATATATATATATATATATATATATATATATATATTACCTTATATCCCCAAAGCTAATGGCGCCCGCTTCCACTTCCAAAACTATATAATTTTCCGGCAGATATCCTCCATTTCTTCCAAGAAGGGCTATGTCGCCCGAAAATGCCATATTTTGAGTCAACCTGTTGAAAACATCATTATCTAGTTTGCATCTGGTTTTCTCGCGACAGCCTCCATAGCCAAGATAAATGAAGTCGGTGATATAGAATCTCCATACTTAAGTTCTTGAAAGATGTCCCATTAGCTTTTATCTTGCAGTTGGTATTGCTCAGGCTCATTTTCACTTGTCGTATTAGCTTTGGTGGTATTCCCAGCTCCCGTAATGCCTTAAAAAGAACGTTACTGTTCACACTGTCATAAGCTGCTTTAAAATCCATGCACTGTTACATTGTAATCGTAATACTTTTCCTTTGTTACTCTGAGGGCAAACATTGGATCTGCTGCTCTCTCCTTCCTGAAACTGCACCGGTGTTCCCCCCTCCCCCCGCCCTCCCCGCTCCCAATGCTTCCGCATATGGTCGTAATTTCTTGTTCAGTACCCTAGCCAGTATTTTGGAGGCAGCGTTCATCAGCACTATTTCTTTATTTCTTTATGGTTATTCCAATTTTTTCTAGCGCCCTTGTTATACAGGGTGTAAACGGTGGCGCCAAAATTATACAGATGGCACATCTCGCAATGCTTGACAAAAAAGTCTGGTAACATGTTTGCGTATTTCCTACGGTCGTCCCAGAAAAAAACAGTTCGTCTCGGGATAATGGTTTTGGAAAAATAGATACTTGGTCGTGCACGTACGTAACCAATAGGTTCCTGTTATTGCCTGCTGCGCGTATTGACTTCGCGAGCGTAAATCGTAAACACACAGGCAACTGCGGCCTGAGTGACTGCGTCATTGTAATACACCGAGCGACGACAGTAGGCGAGTAACCTGTGCAGATGTTATTGCAACTCTGTTAACTGTTAGGATGGAAAGGAGATTTACTATAGCTGAACTATGCGACATGCATTAATTTATGGCGAGGCAAAAGGTGTTAGGAGGGCAGCTGGTACGAATTTATCGAGAACGCTTCCCACAACGACGACTTCCTGCACGAAAGACATTTGCTGCTGTGCACCAAAGGTTTGTGTCATTGTAATTCTCTACTTGTATGCGATTATTATGCATTTACATCTTAATGAAGTACAGTAGTTATCTGTACCTTTGGAAATTTTCGTTCGTATGCGAAACGTATCTTCTGATATGCTTTCCGTTTTTGTTACATCATGACAGAATACAACTGACGAGTACGCATTTAATTTCCTTAGATTGAGAGATAATGGCTCTTTACTGCCCCGCGCAGAAGGCAGAGGCCCACAACGCGCCGATCGTACATTGGAAGCTGAGGAAAGAATTCTGGACTGCATCCAGGAGGATCCTTCTCAGAGTACTAGAAGCATCGCCCGCCACGTGGGTATATCGCACACTGTCGTTCATCGCACTTTGTAAGAGGAGCGTCTGCGGCCTTACCACATTCAACGCCTACAAGCATTGGTAGAACAAGATTTCCCTCCACGACGTGAATTCTCAGAGTGGTTTTTGTTACACAGTGCGCAGCATGATTTTGTCAACAAAATACTCGTCACAGATGACGCGTGTTTCACTCGCGACGGAATAACTAATTTCCATAACATACACACGTGGAGCGTACACAATCCTCCCCACGTAGTGGCAAAACATTTTCAGCGACGATTTTCCGTAAATGTGTGGGCGGGTATGCCCGATAATTACATTATTTGGCCCTATGTTTTACCTGCACGTTTGACTGGTAACTATCACCGAACGTTTCTAGAGGAAATATTGTTACCAACGTTGTTAGAAGACATTCCGTTAGGCATACGTCATAACATGTGGTTCCTCCACGATGGTGCTCCACCCCACATTCGTCACAGAGTACGCAGATTTTTGGATAGTCGATTTCCAGGACGATGGATCGCGCGTTCGGGTCCACGTCGATGGCCAGCACGAAAAAAATGGTTCAAATGGCTCTGAGCACTATGAGACTTAACATCTGAGGTCATCAGTCCCCTAGAACTTAGAACTACTTAAACCTAACTAACATAAGGACATCACACACATCCATGCCCGAGGCGGGATTCGAACCTGCGACCGTAGAAGTCGCGCCGTTCCGGACTGAAGAGCCTAGAACCGCTCGGCCGGCGATGGCCAGCACGTAGCCCTGATTTAAATCCACTGGATTTTTACTTTTGGGGCCATATGAAGGAACTTTTTTATGCTGAGCCAGTAAATAATGTGGACGAATTGACGCAGAAGATTTTAGATGCTGCCAATACCATAAAGGCCAATGTGCATGTGTGTGAACGAGTGCGACGAAACTGGGTCCGCCGTAATGAAGCATGTGTAGAAGCGAATGGTGGTCATTTCTAACGTTTATTGTAGTGTTGGTGTAAGAGGAAACGAAGTAATGGGTTTTCTTTTCGTTACGATGTTGTTGTACAGAAGGAAAATAATGTGAATTTAGTATTCGGCATGGCATTGCCGTAAAAAGGTGAAACAGTTGATCGTAATTAATGCACAACTACCTACTTGGTGATTGATTGAATTTGTACTAATGGAAATACGTTGTGTTTGATATTAGCTTGTCATTACTACTACGACCTTCGTTATCGACTTGTTGAGAAACAGACTGGTTGTATTCAATTCACGTAAAGCGAATTACACATTCTTGACAACCCAAAACCCGTTTACATTCCTTTTTTCGGTACCACCTGATCATCATACCACGTCGTTGTACACGTCTAATGATTTCAATCCTCTGGTCGGTTCGTTGCCTTCCTCTGGCCGCTCCGTCATTGTAGGCAATAAGCTCAGTACGCCGTGTGCTACGTAAACAGAAATGCGTATACTATCTATCCTACGAACATTACGTTTTAATAATACAAAAATAAAGTACATGATACAAGAAAATGTCATTAGACTTTTTTGTCAATCGCGCCGAGATGTACCATCTGTATAATTTTGGCGCTTTATACCGTTTACACCCTGTATACTGCTATTATGATGGGCGTGTTCCAGTTTGTTGGAATTTTTTCAGTTCTCCGTATTATCCGAACAGGTTTTCCATTTTCTTTAATACATCCCTGCTATCATATTTGAAAATTTCACTTGGTATCTTATCTTTTTATAAGCAGACAAACCTGGCGTTGTCCGGGTATTTATTTGTAGCTGTGGGCCCACGACCGCATCACACAGCGTCTAGCATTGTGCTTAATGTTTAATGCGTCATATCTCCGGAACTGTGTGTCGTGCAATTATATAATTTTGTAGGTACATTCAGCAGCATATGTGAATAATGTCTGCGAAATTTATTGCGAACAGAGTAAGTAGCAAAGAAGAGAGAAATTTAAACGTTATGCATGAGGCAGCAGTTTTTCACGCATCTCGTTGTTTATGATGTCATATCTGTTGAACTAGTGTCGTACAATGATATAACACAGAAGAGTCAAAGAAACTGGTACACCTGCCTAATATCGTGCAGGGCACCCGTGAGCACGCAGAAGTGCCGCAACACGACGTGGCGTGGACTCGACTAATGTCTGTAGTAGTGCTGGAGGGAACTGACACCATGAATCCTGCGGGGCTGTCCATAAATCTGTAACAGTACGAGGGGTGGAGATCTCTTCTGAGCAACACTTTGCAAGTCATCCCAGATATGCTCAATAATGTTCGTGTTTCGGGACTTTGATGGCCAACGGAAGTGTTCAAACTCAGAAGAGTATAACTGGACCCCTCTGTACCAATTCTGGACGTGTGGGATGTCGCATTGCTCTGCTGGAATTGCTCAAATCCGTCGGAATGCACAACGGACAGGAATGGATGCAGGTGATCGGACAGGATGCTTGTGTACGTGTCACCTGTCAGAATCGTATCTAGACGTATCAGGGGTCCCATATCACTCCATCTGCACACACCCCACACCATAACAGAGCCTCCACCAGCTTGAACAGTCTCATGCTCACATGCAGCGTCCATGGATTCATGAGGTTGTCTCCATACCCGTTAACGTCCATCCACTCGATACAATTTGAAACGAGACTCGTCCGACCATGCAACATGTTTCCAACCATCAACAGTCCAATGTCGGTGTTGATGGGCCCAGGCGAGGCGTAAAGTTTTGTGTCGTGCAGTTATCAAGGGTACACTCATATGAAGATGTTTCGTTGAATGGTTCGCACGCTGACACTTTTTGATGGTCTAGCATTGAAATCTGCAGCAATTTGCGGAAGGGGTGCACTTCGGTCACGTTGAAGGATTCTTTTCAGTCGTCGTTGGTCCCGTTCTTGCTGTATCTGTTTCTGGCCGTAGCGATATCGCAGATTTGATGTTTTAACGGATTCCTGATATTCACGGTTCACTCGTGAAAAGTGGTCGTACCGAAAAACTCCAATTCATCGTTACCCCGGAGATGCTGTGTCCCATTGCTCGTGCGTCGACTGCAACACCACGTTCAAGCTCACTTAAATCTTGATAACCTGCTACTGTAGCAGCGGTTACCTATCTAACAATTGCGGGATATACTTATTGTCTTATATAAACGTTGCCGACCGCAGTGTCGTACTGTGCCTGTGTACATATCTCTGTGTTTAGATACGCACGCCTATACCAGTTTCTCTGGCGCTTCAGTGTATTTTCTCCTTTAAAAATCTCGTTATCTCATTATCGTGACGAACACTGTACGTTGGTTTCAATTTCAGTTATTTACCTATCATTATTATCTTACTTACCTGTAAAATACCAGTATGTATTCCCATTTTGCAGACGAAGGCAGCGGTGCACGAAGCGCGAAAAGAATGAAACTCCTTCGAAATGTCTTTAAAATTATTGTGTTGGCAACATAATATTGTGATAATTCTATTTATTATTACCACATGGCAAATAAAGCGTAATCATTATGTCATTTACGTAACTTATTTGGACACCTTTTAATTGTAGGAGTGATGAAAGCTTTCATTTTATCTTTTGAATGAACAATGTAGCATATTGAGGGATGAAGAGTTGGCGTAAGTTCTACAAGCGCTACTCGTTACACGGCTGGACTGCCGCAAAACGTCACTTAAACCTATTTTTTGGGAAATTTTATCCTCTTTATTTTCATAAATAATCAACATTCCCAAAAGTGTTGTCGTTTACAAGTTTAAGCGAACAACAAATAAAAACAAATTTTTCGTTTTTTTCCTTTCTTGAGTCAATCCCGGCCGAAATTTTGGAGGGACTTCGAAAATTCGTATTTAGCGCCCTCTAAAGCATGCAGAACGCTTGCCAAAAGAACTACTCCAAAATTTTCCACAAAGAATCACCACTTGACTCGATTATCTCTATATACAAAATTAAATTTGTAGTTACCCTCAGAGCGCCAGTTCTACTCGCACTTGTACTCTTTCTTTAATTTCGTCTAAAACTGAAAAATCCCCATGGCAAATACTCCTCTCTTAATATCAGAGTTGTGGATCGTGGCTCTAGGTATATACAACTGTATCCTGTGTGCCGCTTATTAGCGTCCAGAAAACTGCACCGTGATTTACTTTCAAAGAATATTCTTAAGAATTTATTTTATTTACTAGCGCTTCATCAAGAACATTAACACATTTAATCACACTATGTAAGCATGGAAGTAGTTGTCAGGGAGTAACTGATGAAATCATAACCAAATTCCTTTTAACAAATTGGGATTTTATTCACTTTAATAGTGCCTAAAAGCATTTTTTAAAAGAAACATTTAAAATTATAATCAGAAAGCACCCTCTAAATATCAATGTTACAGTTTATTCAGAGGCAGAAAGAATCAAGTTTTGACTGTATGAGCTTTCGGGCAGAGAACCTTGCCGCTCCCTTTTTACATGGCCGTAGTTACGACCGCTCACAATAGCCTCTGAAAGACTACACTGATGCAAATCTGCAACACACCAGACTACTTTAAACTAAGAGTTTTAACAATTTACACTAGCACACAAACTATGCCCCCCCTCCCCACCGTAGGAGGGATGGAAATGGTACAAAATACTAACAATTAAAATATTAACCTTGCCACCGAATGTGCAACTTGATTTTAACTTCTAAGAAACGTCTGACGGTGAAAGCGTGGCAACTTTATATACTAAAATGATCATTTAAATAAAAGCCCATGAAATGCAATCTTTATATAAAATTCTACAATAGTTAAGATGCTCTACAGTACACAGATACCGCCTCTCAAGATCATAGGCAATAATATCAAAGTTTCCAAAGATCAAAACATATTTCAGGTATTAGGCCGTTACACTCCAAGCAATAAATTCGTTAACACCCCAAATCCGACAAACATGACAGAGGCAGCTACTAACGTACGGTAGATTGATAGGGAGATTACCGAACAACCCGAACCGCAGATTGCTCTTACCCGCCCCTATTTCACAAGGGAAAAACGGACCACCCAATTTATAAACAACCTCCTTCCCGCGGGTGGGCAAAGGAGAAGAATGGTGGGACGACCCCAAAGTAAAACGGCTGGTGACCTCACCAAGAAAACAAGTACAATTTAACAAGAGTAAATCAAACAATATATCACCAATCAATTAACTTCTAATAAACTGCGATTTCTCGAGAAGACCTGGCGCAGCACCCCCAAATCGCTCTCTCGAACCGTCCGCTACCAGCCGCTTCAACGGACGCAGGAAGGCGTGCCGATCTCCCGTCTCACTGCATCGCATCTCGCACCGGCCAGACTGATGTCGTGGGTTGACTCCTGTTGCTCTCGTGTCGACCGCGGAGTCACTACCCCTCGTTATACGCCGCGGCCCACTGGACTCACGTGGCGACCTCACATGCGCCGACGCTCAAGACGGACAAGTCATCTTGTGTCTCAGTGAGCGACCGACCAAACGATCGATCGATCCAACCTCCAATGACCATTGCCTGAGCAAACTGGCGGCCTAACGCGCAGACTCAGATGCAGGAACTAAGCCACTACCGGGTGACCACTCGCTGAGTTCTCTTACTAGCGGAGTGGACAGACTCTCATTTTGCCGGCTTTAAAGGTTGATCCGACAGACAGACACTAACTGCCCAACAAATGCGGACCAGAGGCAGACCCAGACTGACCGACTGGCGAGTTTTTTTTTTTTTTTACTTTATTGTGATTTTAAAACCTGTACAAAGCAGGTAGGCTGGCAGCGGGACACTACGCCGCTCTTCAGCCATAGCGTTTACAATAGTAGAAAAACGGAGCATGATAATGAAACAAAGTGACGGGCAAAAGAGAGAGGTCACAGAGACAAAAAAAAAAAAAAAAAAAAACACGGAGTCGTTCACACGTGACGAGAACAACACTGAAAACACGTTGGCACGGCGCACAGAACACTGACGAATCCGACGGCACAAGTGAACGTAGTAGTGGGACGGCGGACACCAAAAACACTAAACGACGTCACACACACGAGACACAGAAGGCGATGATCTCCGGCGTGCGAATGTCCACTTTGCGTGTGCGAGTCCGGGGACCTGCCAAGAGAGGAGGAGGAGGAAGGGGAGTGGGAGAGCGAGAGGGGAGAGCAGAGATGCCACAGGCAGGGGAGATAGGGGGGAGGGAGGAAGGGGGAGGGGAAGCCCGGGGGAAGAGGAGGGAGGGAGGGGACTGGGAAAAGGAAAAAGAAGAGAAGGGAGGGAGGGTGCCGAAAGGAAAGGACACCGGAAGTGGGGGGCGGGGCAGGGTCAAAGTTGATAGGAGGGGTAGATGGAGGGGACGAGGACATCATCAGGGAGAGGGAGCTGGCGGAAACCACCTTGGGAGAGGGTAAGGAGGGTGGAGAGATGGAGACCGGGCGGGACGTGGGAATACAGGCGTGGCAGCGGGCGGGGATGGGAGAGGATCAGGGATACGAGTGGGTGAGGAGGATCAAGTTTATGGGAGGTGTACAGGATCCATATACTTTCAAGGAAAAGGAGGAGGTGGGGGAAGGGGAGGAGATCACACAGGATCCGCGTGGGGGAGGGGAGACGGATGCGATAGGCGAGGCGGAAGGCATGGCGTTCAAGGATTTGGAGGGATTTATAAAAGGTAGGGGGAGCGGAGATCCATGCTGGATGGGCATAACAAAGGATAGGGCGGATGAGGGATTTATAGGTGTGGAGGATGGTGGAGGGGTCCAGACCCCACGTACAGCCGGAAAGGAGCTTGAGGAGACAGAGTCGGGAATGTGCCTTGGCTTGGATTGTCTGGAGATGGGGAGTCCAGGAGAGGCGACGGTCGAGGGTGACGCCAAGGTACTTAAGGGTGGGAGTGAGGGCGATGGGACGGCCATAGACAGTGAGATAGAAATCAAGGAGGCGGAAGGAAGGGGTGGTTTTGCCTACAATGATCGCCTGGGTTTTGGAGGGATTGACCTTGAGCAACCACTGGTTGCACGAAGCGGTGAACCGGTCAAGATGGGATTGGAGAAGGCGTTGGGAGCGTTGCAGGGTGGGGGCAAGGGCAAGGAAGGCGGTGTCATCGGCAAACTGGAGAAGGTGGACGGGGGGTGACGGCGGTGGCATGTCCGCCGTGTACAACAGATACAGAAGGGGGAAGAGGACGGAGCCTTGGGGCACACCGGCGGAGGGGAAAAAGGTGTAGGAATCGGTGTTATGGATGGTGACATAGGAAGGACGGCGGGAGAGAAAGGAACCGATCAGACGGACATAGTTAATGGGAAGGGCGAAGGTTTGGAGCTTGAAGAGGAGACCGGAATGCCATACGCGGTCATAAGCGCGTTCGAGGTCAAGAGAGAGGAAGATTGCGGAGCGACGGGAATTGAGCTGTTCGGAAAGGAGATGAGTGAGGTGAAGGAGAAGATCGTCGGATGAGAAGGACGGCCGAAAGCCACACTGGGTAACGGGAAGGAGGCGGTGCTGGCGGAGATGCTGGTGGATGCATTGGGTGAGGATAGATTCCAGGACCTTACTAAAGACCGAGGTAAGGCTGATGGGACGGTAGGAGGAGACGGCTGACGGCGGTTTGCCGGGTTTAAGGAACATGAGGATACGGGAGGTTTTCCACAGGTCGGGGTAGTAACCGGTGGACAGGACTACATTGTAGAGCCTGGCCAGGGTGGAGAGAAAAGAGACAGGAGCTTCACGAAGGTGACGGTAGGTGACACGATCGTGACCAGGAGCGGTGTTGCGTTTTGTGCGGAGTGTAGCAATGAGATCCTGTGTAGTGATAGGAGTATTGAGGTCCGTGTGTGCAATGTTGTCCAAGTACTGGAAACCAGGAACGAGGGGAGGGATAGAGGTGTCAGTTCGATCGCGGATATCCGGGAAGAGGGAGTAATCGAACTGGGGATCATCGGGGATGGAAAACACATCGGACAGGTAGGAGGCAAAGTGGTTGGCCTTACTAAGGGCGTCAGGGAAGGGGTGATCATCATGGAGAAGAGGATAGTAGGGGGAGGGCTTAATTCCGGTAAGGCGACGGAAGGCGGACCAGAACTTGGACGAGTTTATAGGGAGGGTAGCATTTAAACGGGTGCATGTCTGTCGCCAGTCCCGGCGTTTCTTAGCCGCGAGCAAATTACGAATGTGACTGGCGAGCTCTTAGCGCCCCTTAAAGGCACGTGAACGGGCAACCTTTCCCCTTTCCCACCAGAGGGAGACACCATAGCTGCGACTGCCACAGCGGCGCCACCGCCAGAAACGGAGGGCGAGTGCTTCACACTACGCGCTGCGGTGCGCTCTTCAAAACAGCAATTTTTACCACGGCTCAAAAACAATAACGCAGAGTTCGTAGACTATGCTCGATATCTTTATTCTGTTTCCTCTAGTCTAGCGTAAACGCTTGTTCATAGATATAAGCGGATAGTAGTGAACAAGGCGAATTGCCTACGAATGCTCTTTCGCTAGTATCACTTCCATTCGCTCCATTGTAAACCAAGCTTTATTATCAGAATTTTAGCACCGACACACGAAACAAACGAGCAGCTACACGATTACGTCACAGTCTCGCGTCTCACTTTCCACTATCGATGCTTCACTCTCGACTCATGGACAGTCTCTCATAATAACGATCACCTACTCACACACTCTCTCTATGATTTAACAGATACATTTGCAATTAATAATAACAGGTACTGACCACTAAACATCATGAAAGAAAGGAAAATAAAATTAAAGCTTATATTTACATAGGCTCCACAGAACCGTGTCGTTATATTAGTAAGTTCCTCTTACGCAAATTTTATCGTATGAATTATTACCGCCTTGGTGACTCCAAGGCTTTCATCGAGTTCTTTGGTTGTTATAATGGTTCAAATGGCTCTGAGCGCTATGGGACTTAACATCTGAGGTCATCAGTCCCCTAGAACTTAGAACTACTTAAACCTAACTAACCTAAGGACATCAGACACATCCATGCCCGAGACAGGATTCGAACCTGCGACCGTAGCGGTCGCGCGGTTCCAGACTGTAGCGCCTAGAACCACTCGGCCACTCCGGCCGGCTTTGGTTGTTATACCCACGTGTTAGTTTGTATTAATAAGAACAACATAAAACTATCATCATTTTGTTTCTCGCCAAACGTAAGCACAAGCTACCGCGAAGGGTAATAGGGGAGCAAAAGACCTCCTCAGTTATGGTTTCTTAACGGTCTATCTCAGCAGAAAATTAACTTTTCTATGGACTGGCAGCAGAAGGTCGTCATTGACGCAACTATTGTTCGCTGGCGTCTGCTTTCGCATTAATTTTCTGTCTAGCAATTGTTTCACTGTTACTCGTTCACGAATGTCGGATGTGCCTACGTATTGTTGACTGTAGTGCCTTACTCGCTACCTTCGTTGGGATAATTTCCGCAGCGTTAGATGGACTCTGTGGCAAGGCTATTTCTTCGCTGACAACCAATGTACTGTTCAACTATTCCGTATTTCATCGCCCCACCCCCCCCCCTTTTTTTTGTAAGTGTTTTTGAAACTATCAGCCACAACTGCTCAGATCCCGACGTTCCCAGGCCCAGTCTCCTCTCTGATTAGTTATTAATTACGCGACTAGGAACTGTTAGACGTTGTCGATTTCAAATAAGTCAGTGTTTTTTTTATATTTCTTTCGGTAATATTTTAGTTTCACTTATTAAACTGACTCACTGGTTTGTAACTGCAGCAGACAATTTTTGTAAATCATCCACGACTAACTGCTGGTTCATTTATTGTGGAGACTTAATAATTTATTGCGCAGCTCATCTTTCTTTCGTAATTACACTCACTCACAGCTTCTTTCATCGCACGGGATCTCTATTTTCTCCTGTTCCTCTTTTAATCATATTATTAATAAATGGCTCTGAGCACTATGGGACTTAACATCTGTGGTCATCAGTCCCCTAGAACTAAGAACTACTTAAACCTAACTAACCTAAGGACATCACACACATCCATGCCCGAGGCAGGATTCGAACCTGCGACCGTAGCAGTCGCGCGGTTCCGGACTGAGCGCCTAGAACCACTAGACCACCGCGGCCGGCTATTGTTAATACGCCAACGTCATAAATTGACGGATGCCAATGAACGTTATAAAATTCGAAAGTTAGTTTCCCATCGATATGAAAAAAAAAAAAAAATCATTTGTACGTAGCCGTTAAGGGACATAATGGGAAGTAGACAGACACACATGGGAAAAGTTTTTCCTACACTGCTACCAAATTGCACCCAGCGTTCGGATCAGATGGTATGGTAGAAACGACACAACAAAGCAACGTTTCTTGAAATTGCGTTCTATAAAAAAATAACAGAAATAAAAAAATAGTGGCGTTCAGTGTTTAGACGTTGCAAATGGTTTATTTGCAGTAACACATGCATACCGTGCAGCTTCAATACTACAACTGCTAGGTCATTTACGTTGTCAGCAGTGGAACACAAAACATCGTGATCGTGGTAGCGAAGGCTTCGCGGGGAGCGGGTGGGGCCAACACTGACCGTACATAACGTTAATGGCGTCGTTTTTCGCATACTTTTGTCTCAGAATAATCGACAATAACTTTGTGTTCAGCTGTCGCAGTTAGCTCAGAATTTGAAGTAAGTTCTTAATTTTCAGTTTTAAATAGCTACGACTTCCCTTATTATGTGGAAACTGTCTTAGGCTATTCCTCGAAGAACATGAACGGGTTCGAGTGAAAGACGAATAGCTAGACACACGCACACACAGAGAGAGAGAGAGAGGGAGAGAGAGAGAGAGAGATTCTTGCGTCGACAAAGCAATATTGGATTTTTTTCTGGAAGATACATTTAAATGTACACTGGACGTAATGCCAAATATGTTTCAGAGCTACAGAATTCGTGAATTTACAGTGATAACTCTGTAATGCAAACATTTCGCATTGAGGTTACTTTACGTGATACAGCGGCTTTCACATTGTGTTATCATAAGGGAAAAGTTGATTTGTCAACTTTACCTCAAAATATAGTTTTCAATTCACTGTGGCAACGATTTACGTCAAATGGTCGAACAATTACGAGGAATCAAAGAATTGTTTCAATAATATTCGTGCGACATTGCAGCATTTGCTATCGTCAGTTCTGAAACTGAGTATATTACTTTAATCATAGATCGGGTCCAATGACTACTAGGTATGGTCGTTCACCATGTTATGCGCAAGTTATATTATTATGTCATTGACACACTTGGCCGAAATTCGACCAAAAGCGATTTTGGTCCGAATTAAAGGAAGGGAGGAAGATTTGTCTTTAAATACTCGTCGACAAAATGGTCATTTAGCATTTTTCCGTACTTTGTAGTAATTACTTATTTTTTAGTGTACTCGTGGATCCGACCGGTTTGAAACCTTCGAGTGGTACACACACGCTGAGGCGACGAAAGTCATGGGATACCTCCTAATATCATGTCGGAGCGTAGCAACTGTACGTGACACGGATTCAACAAGTCGTTCGAAGTCCCCTGCAGAAATATTCAGTCATGCTGCCTCTAATGCTGTACGCAATTGCGGAAGTGTTGCTGGTAAGGATTTTGTTCACGAACGGACCTCTCGATAATGCCTCATAAATGTTCGATGGGTTTCCTGTCGGGCGATCTGGGTGGCCAAACATCCGCTCGAATTATCCAGAATGTTCATCAAACCAATCGCGAAGAAATGTGGCGGATTGTCTGCCATAATAATTCCATCGTGGTTTGGGAACATGAAGTCCATGAATGGCCGCAAATGGTCTCTATGTAGCCGAACATAACCGTTTCAATGATCAGTTCAGTTGGACCAAAGGCGCAGTCCATTCTGTGTACACACAGCGCACACCATTATGGAACCGCGACCACCTTATACGTTGCCAACCTGGGTCCATGATTTCGTGGTGTCTGCACCTCACTCGAACCCTACCATCAGCCCTTACCATCTGAAATCAAAACTCATCTGATATGGCCACGCTTTTCCAGTCGACTGGGCTCCAACCGATATGTTCACGATCCCAAGAGAAGTGCTGCAGGCGATGTGGTGGTGTTAGTAAAAGCACTTGTGTCGGTCGTCTGCTGCCATAGACCATTAACATTGTATTGCACATCAGTGTGGGATCCGTACCAGGTCGGGTTGACAGAGGAAATAGAGAAGATTCAAAGAAGAGCAGCGCGTTTCGTCACAGGGTTATTTGGTAAGCGTGATACCATTACGGAGATGTTTAGCAAACTCAAGTGGCAGACTCAGAAAGAGAGGCACTCTGCATCGCGGTGTAGCTTGCTGTCCAGGTTTCGAGAGGGTGCATTTCTGGATGAGGTTTCTAATATATTGCTTCCCCCTACTTATACCTCCCGAGGAGATCTCGAATGCAAAAATACGGTTATAGGAAAAATACATTTCTGAGGGCCAGGTAATAAAAACGACTGCACTCTCATTTGTGTGTTAGTATTAAAAAATGGTATGTGTCTTTTCTTTACGAGGCCTGAAGTAACTGCTGTACAACGATTGACAAGGCAGGTACAGGAGCTGCACAAATATATTCACTACTGGCCATTAAAATTGCTACACCAAGAAGAAGTGCAGATGATAAACGGGTATTCATTGGACAAATATATTATACTAGAACTGACATGTGATTACAAAAAAAAAAAAAAATGTTAAAATGTGTGTGAAGTCTTATGGGACTTAACTGCTAAGGTCATCAGTCCCAAAACTTACACACTACTTAACCTAAATTATCCTAAAGACAAACACACACACCCATGCCCGAGGGAGGACTCGAATCTCCGCCGGGACCAGCCGCACAGTCCATGACTGCAGCGCCCTAGATGGCTCGGCCAATCCCGCGCGGCATGTGATTACATTTTCACGCAGTTTGGGTGCAGAGATCCTGAGAAATCAGTACCCAGAACAACCATCTCTGGCCGTAATGACGCCCTTGATACGCCTGGACATTGAGTCAAACAGAGCTTGGATGGCGTGTAGAGCTACAGCTGCCCATGCAGTTTGAACACGATACCACAGTTGATCAAGAGTAGTGACTGGCATATTGTGACGAGCCAGTTGCTCGGCCGCCGTTGACCAGACGTTTTCAATTGGTGAGAGATCTGGAGAATGTGCTGGTCAGGGCAGCAGTCGAACATTTTCTGTTTCCAGAAAGGCCCGTACAGGACCTGCAACATGCGATCGTGTATTATCCTGCTGAAATGTAGGGTATCGCAGGGATCGGATGAAGAGTAAAGCCACGGGTCGTAACACATCTGAAATGTAACGTCCACTGTTCATAGTGCCGTCAATGCAAACAAGAGGTGACCGAGACGTGTAACCAATGGCACCCCATACCATCACGCCGGGTGATACGCCAGTATGGCGATGCCGAATACACGCTCCCAATGTGAATTCACCAAGATGTCGCCAAACACGGATGCGACCATCACGATGCTGTAAACAGAACCTGGATTCATCCGAATAAATGACGTTTTGTCATTCGTGCACTTAGGTTCGTCGTTGAGTACACCATCGCAGGCGCTCCTGTCTGTGATGCAGCGTCTGGGGTAACCGCAGCCATGGTCTCTGAGCTGATAGTCCATGCTGATGCAAACGTCGTCGAACTGTTCGTGCAGATGGTTGTTGTCTTGCAAACGTTTCCAACTGTTGACTCAGGGATCGAGACGTGGCTGCACGGTCCGTTACAGCCATGCCGATAAGATGCCTGTCATTTCGACTGCTAGTGCTACGAGGCCGTTGGGATCCAGCACGGCGTTCCGTATTACCCTCCTGAACCCACCGGCTCCATATTCTGCTAACAGTCATTGGATCTCGACCAGCGCGAGCAGAAATGTCGTGATACGATAAACCGCAATCGCGATAGGCTACTATCCGATCTTTATCAAAGTCGGAAACGTGATGGTATGCGTACCTCCTCCTTACACGAGGCATCACAACGTTTCACCAGACAACGCCCGTCAACTGCTGTTTGTGTGTGAGAAATAGGCTGGAAACTTTCCTCATTTCAGCACGTCGTAGGTGTCGCCACCGGCGCCAACCTTGTGTGAATGCTCTGAAAAGCTTATCATTTGCATATCACAGCACCTTCTTCCTGTCGGTTAAATTTCGCGTCTCTAGCACGTCATCTTCGTGGTGAAGCAATTTTAATGGCCAGTAGTGTAGCAACACCAAAAACAACACATTACCACGAATAATAGTGTGTAGGGAAACCACTGACTTTTGAAACAGCTTCCAGTTGTCTCGGAATGAATAACTACAGGTACTGTGTGTTTTCAAGTGAATCTTACCTCATTCCTCGTGCAAAATAATGCACCTTGAGGTGAAGGTGATGGAGGAGAACAGCGATTACGCACCCGTCTCTCCATAGTAGACCGCGAAGGTTCAGTAAAATTGAGAGCTGGTGGCTGTGAAGCCAGGGCAGATGCGACAGTTCATCTTCGTGCTCGCAAATCCAGCCCGTGGCAAGATGAGCTTTACAAACGGGGCCACTACCGACTTGGAACACAGCATCACCACTGTGACAAACATTGTACCACGGGATGGACCTGACCAGCCAAAACTGTCACATAATCCTTGGCAGTAATACGAACTTGCAGAGTAACCAAGGATCCCACAGAACACCGCGACATGGCTGCCCAAATTATCACCGAACCCTCATCATGTTTCACGCTTGGGATGTAAACTCGATCAGAAGTTGAAAACAGTGTGAAGTAAGACTCATCCGATCAGATGAGTTTTCTCCTTCGCTCCATTTTCCAGGTTTTGTGACCTCGGCACAACTTTTTCCCCTTACGGACATTTGAATAACTGATGAAGTGTTTTCCAGTATCAGCTTGCCCTGCAGTTCCCTGCTTATGGAGCGCTCCTTTTGTGTTGTTTTGCTGCTGACAGGATGCGCGTGTGCGACATTCAGTTCTGCAGTTACTTTTGCAGCTGTCTCGTCTTCTTATCTTTCGTTACACTCCTCCTCAATGAACGTCCGCATTGTGACTTAGCGGATGTAGCAGCTTTCCTTGCAAGCATTTTGCCGGCCGGAGTGGCCGAGCGGTTCTAGGCGCTTCCGTCTGGAACCGCCCGGCCGCTACGGTCGCAGATTCGAATCCTGCCTCGGGCATGGATGTGTGTGATGTCTTTAGGTTAGTTAGGTTTAAGTAGTTCTAAGTTTTAGGGGACTGATGATCTCAGAAGTTAAGTCCCATAGTGCTCAGAGCCATTTGATCCATTTTGCAAGCATTTTATGAGCAGTTTTATTTCACATTTATTGCCTCAATACATGCCACGGGGGGGGGGGGGGGGGGGGGGGGTAGCCGTGCGGTCTGAGCGCCTTGTCACGGTTCGAGCGGGTCCCCCCCCCTCCCCCCCCCCCCCGTCGGAGGTTCGAGTCCTCCCTCGGGCATGAATGTGTGTGTTGTCCGTAGCGTAAGTTAGTTTAAGTTAGATTAAGTAGTGTGTAAGCCTAGGGACCGATGAAAATGGTTCAAATGGCTCTAAGCACTATGGGACTTAACACCGGAGGTCATCTGTCCCCTAGACTTAGAACTACGTAAACCTAGCTGACCTAAAGACATCACACACATCCATGTCCGAGGCAGGATTCGAACCTGCGACCGTAGCAGCCGCGTGGTTCCGGATTGAAGTGCCTAGAACCGCTCAGCCACCGCGGCCGGCGGGGACCGATGACATCAGCAGTTGGTCCCAGAGTCCATACCACAAATTTCCAATTTCCGTTTGCCTCGATACCTCCAAAGTTCATCTTAAACTTTTCACTTCTACATGATCAAACGTTCCATTCATAATTTTGTACTTACAGATATTCTAGCGCTTTTGACCACCAATAAATTGTTGCCAGACATGTATTACTCTGTAACGCTTGTAAGTAGCCTGTTTCTATGTTGGCAGCGCTATAGATGGTGTTAATATCGCTGACAGCGCTCTGCGCCCTCGGCAAGAGGTTCTGTGGTTGGACGGACCAGCAAATAGCGAGTGGATAGGGAAGCGAATGGACATGATATTCTCAGTGTTGGTAGGACATGCATTGTAAAGTGAAATGAAATGATGGTTGTATAAGAAAATACGGAAGGAAATGTATGATGGTGGATATTTGGTTGATAATGTTTATATTTATTGATAACTATATAATTTTTGGTACTGAATGTCACGTGACTACCGTAAAATTTTCTAGTTACATTGTTTGCTCTTAAACAACATCTTTGTTTCACTAACCGTATGTCTCCTAGTAGTTAGAGTCCGTAGTAGATAGAATCTTTTTATTTAGCCAGTTGTTGTTGTTGCTTGCTTGCTGTAATTCCGGTAGTTCGTGTTATGAAGATTTTCTGTGAGATAAGTGACTTATAAAAAAGAAGGGGTTTACACTGTTGGGATTCGTGATTGGAATGAGTTTAGGCAATTAACAGAGTTGGAGGTAATTTCATATTTATTTTATTTTATATTTTTTTTTGGATTTGTATTATTGTTAGGATTCCTTGCAATTCAGGTCCATTCTTTTGTGTTAATTATTGGAAGTCATGGTGTCAATGGATAGCAGTCAGATTGTATTGAGCTTGTATATTGTGGGTAATAAATGAGTAGGTTAAGTTTGAGTTGTCTTTGTCAGTGAAAGTTCTGTACGTCACGGTTTAATAAAAATAATTCAAGAGGTAGTTTCACGCTTCCAAAAGGCCGTGGTTTGTTTTGTATATCTTAAATGCACTAGTCCAAATGTGCGTGTTTGGAATTCACTTTAAAACCCCGCTTTCCCTGCTACAATTCAAGTGGCTTAACCAATTCGTCATTTGTCTCACTGTAGCATTAAAATCACAACATGAAATTACGCGTTTACTTTTGAATCCATAGATCGCTATATCCTGGTACAAACCCCCTTTTAAGCGAATTTAGCTGAAACATAGAATCTATAAATTCCTCTATGGTGTGAGGTACCGCTTTTTTTATTTTTTTAATCTTCCAGTTCCGGGTTATAAAATGAGTAGCTTAGCGCGACATTCCGGCTATGGTGGCCGATGTTTATCTCTCTTTTTGTTGTGTTATGTTTTCTTTTTTCCCCCCAGTATCTTGAAATGAGTACAGCTTTCGCACCATAAACCACAAAAAAAGGTCGGAATAATAATATCTGCGTCGTTAATTGTGAGCACAAACTACGCTTAAACGCCTGAGATTCGCGCAAGTGATTAAAATTCTTCGCATTTTCGCTGACATTTTAATTAATAAGGGAGAGCGCTCGCTTCATGCATTTAAGAGCGCAGAATTAAAATGAGGCGGGCCAATAAATATTCAGCACGTTGTCGCTTCATTAATAACAGTCTTGTCGCGGACTGCCCACAGGCGTTTACCAGCCGCTGTCAAACTACTGCCGACTATCAAACGCAATCGCACCACACTGGCACCTCGGTGAAACGAAACTCGCTTTTGTTTTTCGCTTGTGCCAGAATAACGAGCTTCGTTTAGCCTTCTGCAGAAACACTGAACTATGAGTACGAGGCGTGGCTATAAAATCGTGGAACACCAAAATAACAGAAATGCAAGGTCCATGTTACGATATGGAAACAGTGACCGACAGCTCCTAGTGCAAGTGGGCTGCTTCTGTGTTGGCAGTACTGTGTAGCGCTTTGCATTGTATCTCTGACTGCGCTTTCTTTGTAAGTGACTCTGTGGCTGGTTGGACACGTTGTTGGAAGTTGGTCGCTTACAGTGATGGAAGTACTGTAGGGCAGTTGGAGGTGAACAGCCAGCAGTGATGGATGTTAAATATGAGAAGTTAGCATTGATGGAGGGTAGAGGTCTGAAGTGTTAGCGTAGGCTAACGATGTGGAAGTATCCGGCTTGGAGATTGAGAATTATTCATGATTATATATATGTCTGTACTGGATGTCAATGTCGATTTATATTCGTGTTTTAACTGGATGTCACATTATTAAGGTAAAAAATACATTATTGGGTTTGCAACAAAATCTTTCCTTTGATAACAACATGCCTATTAGTAGTTAGTGGCTTTAGTAGTTAGAATCTTTTATGTAGCTGGCAGTTTGACGCTCGCTGTATTGCAGTAGTTCGCGTAATGAAGATTTTTGTGAGAGAAGTGCTTAATGATATGTATAGGTTATTGTTAAGATTTTTCAGTAAGGGCCATTTTTTGTATTAATTATTTGAAGTCAGGTTGTAATTTTTTTGAGCAGTCGGATTGCGCTTCGCTAGAATATTGTGGGTCAGTGTTGACATGATAAGAAAAACAAAGAGAAAGTAGGCTCAGTACGTTCAGTTTTACTCAGCTCTTTCAGAATCAGATAACGTAGGAGTTTCATCTTCTCAGTCATTCAGCAATCTAAGTAGAGATTCACAGAGTTAAATAAAGAAGTTTCACTAATAGCCTGGCAGTGCACTTCGAATTCGGAAAAATATGGCGCAGCAATCTGTTTTCTTCTTTTGCAAAATACAAGTACTAGATGATAATATATTTCATTTGTAATGTATGGGTGGTCTGGTGGTAAAGCGTATTATTTTTAAAACTCAGTTATGCAATTGCGACCACATGGCTATTGTTGTTGTTGTTATGGTCTTCAGTCCCGAGACTGGTTGATGCGGCTCTCCATGCTAATCTATCCTGTGCAAGCTCCTTCATCTCCCAGAACCTAATGCAACCTACATCCTTCTGAATCTGCTTAGTGTATTCATCTCTTGGTCTCCCTCTACGATTTTTACCTTCCACGCTGCCCTCCAATGCTAAATGTGTGATCCCTTGATGCCTCAGGACATGTCCTACCAACCGATCCCTTCTTCTAGTCAATTTGTGCCACAAACTTCTCTTTTCCCCAATCCTATTCAATACCTCCTCGCCGGCCGCGGTGGTCTCGCCGTTCTGGGCGCTCAGTCCGGAACCGCGCGATTGCTACGGTCGCAGGTTCGAATCCCGCCTCGGGCATGGATGTGTGTGATGTCCTTAGGTTAGTTAGGTTTAAGTGGTTCTAAGCTCTAGGGGACTGATGACCAGAGATGTTAAGTCCCATAGTGCTCAGAGCCATTTGAACCAATACCTCCTCATTCCATGCCCGGGTTCCCGGGTTCGATTCCCGGCGGGGTCAGGGATTTTCTCTGTCCCGTGATGGCTGGGTGTTGTGTGCTGTCCTTAGGTTAGTTAGGTTTAAGTAGTTCTAAGTTCTAGGGGACTGATGACCATAGATGTTAAGTCCCATAGTGCTCAGAGCCATTTGAACCATTTGAACCTCCTCATTAGTTACGTGATCTACCCACCTAATCTTCAACATTCTTCTGTAGCACCACATTTCGAAAGCTTCTATTCTCTTCTTGTCCAAACTATTTATTGTCCATGTTTCGCTTCCATACATGGCTACACTCCATACAAATACTTTCAGAAACGACTTCCTGACACTTAAAACTAGGCCTATACTCGATGTTAGCAAATTTCTCTTCTTCAAGAACGCTTTCCTTGCCATTGCCAGTCGACATTTTATATCCTCTCTACTTCGACCATCATCAGTTATTTTGCTGCCCAAATAGCAAAACTCCTTTACTACTTTAAGTGTCTCATTTCCTAATCTAATTTCCTCAGCATCAACCGACTGAATTCGACTACATTCCATTATCCTCGTTTTGCTTTTGTTGATGTTCATCTTATACCCTCCTTTCAAGACACTGTCCATTCCGTTCAACTGCTCTTCCAAGTCCTTTGCTGTCTCTGACAGAATTACAATGTCATCGGCGAACCTCAAAGTTTTTATTTCTTCTCCCTGGATTTTAATACCTACTCCATATTTTTCTTTTGTTTCCTTTACTGCTTGCTCAATATACAGATTGAATAACATCGGGGAGAGGCTACAACCCTGTCTCACTCCCTTCACAACCACTGCTTCCCTTTCATGTCCCTCGACTCTTATAACTGCCATCCGGTTTCTGTACAAATTATAAATAGCCTTTCGCTGCCTGTATTTTACTCCTGCCACCTTTAGAATTTGAAAGAGAGTATTCCAGTCAACATTGTTAAAAGCTTTCTCTAAGTCTACAAATGCTAGAAACGTAGGTTTGCCTTTCCTTAATCTTTCTTCTAAGATAAGTCGTAGGGACAGTATTGCCTCACGTGTTCCAACATTTCTACGGAATCCAAACTGATCTTCCACGAGGTCGGCTTGTAACCTCCCCACAAAATAAAATAAATATTATTGGTTAATGATTCTGATTTAGTGTAACCTCAAAACAGAAAATTCATTTACATTTAATCTAAGCTCAAAATTCATTCACATTTACCGTAACCTCAAAACAGAAAAATTCCTAAACCTCTCAACAGTAAAAATTATAATTATGTCGTTCACATTCAGTGTAATGTTCCAATAAAAAAATAAATTCAGTAACCTGGTAATAAAACAATGTAACTAACCTCTCAATTAAATTGTCACTCACTTATAACTTTTCAATAATTGACTGTGAATTTAACCTGGTAAATTTTGGACGTCAGCAGTGATGCGTCATGGCCCTGAAAGACCATTCTGAATAAAAAAGAGAAAAATTCTTACCTCAATGAAGTCGCCGGATAACGCATATATATCTGCTCTTACAATAAATTTTTCCGGCACAGCTCTGTGCAATGCTGGCCGATCTATCTGTCATTTATGAAAGGAAGCAACTGATTTTTCTATTGCAATAATCGGGATGATCATGGATGGGAGAAATTAGTAAATTCTTTAAATTGAAATGAATGGTTGTTAAAAGTTACTTTTTATGATGAAGATTATTATTACGAGAGTTTTAAAACATTTACATGCGACTTGAGATAACATCACTACATATGCACGAGGCTGCTTTTTTACCTTATACAATAATACTCAGGCCCCGGCATCGCTGCACCGCGACCGGGCCAGCCAACACGACACACCAGACCAGACCAGAGCAGACTCCAGACTAGCAACAACTTACTGCTACAGCTACACAGTTCCTACTGCAGTCAACACTGCTCTCTGGTCGGAGACCTTGCATATCGCAGGCAGCGCATGAGCAATACATCGAAATTACATCTGCTCGGACCTCTTACAGGCTTCTACCAGTTTTTCCATTCGTCTGTAAAGAATTCGCGTTAGTATTTTTCAGCTGTGACTTATTAAACTGATAGTTCGGTAATTTTCACATCCGTCAACACCTGCTTTCTTTGGGACTGGAATTATTATATTCTTCTTGAAGTCTGAGGGTATTTCGCCTGTCTCGTACATCTTGCTCACCAGATGGTAGAGTTTTGTCAGGACTGGCTCTCCCAAGGCCGTCAGTAGTTCTAATGGGATGTTGTCTACTCCCGGGGCCTTGTTTCGACTCAGGTCTTTCAGTGCTCTATCAAACTCTTCACGCAGTATCGTATCTCCCTTTTCATCTTCATCTACATCCTCTTCCATTTCCATAATATTGTCCTCAAGTACATCGCCCTTGTATAGACCCTCTATATACTCCTTCCACCTTTCTGCTTTCCCCTCTTTGCTTAGAACTGGGTTTCCATCTGAGCTCTTGATATTCATACATGTGGCTCTCTTTTCTCCAAAGGCCTCTTTAATTTTCCTGTAGGCAGTATCTATCTTACCCCTAGTGAGACAAGCCTCTACATCCTTACATTTGTCCTCTAGCCATCCCTGCTTAGCCATTTTGCACTTCCTGTCGATCTCATTTTTGAGACGTTTGTATTCCTTTTTGCCTGCTTCATTTACTGCATTTTTATATTTTCTCCTTTTATCAGTTAAATTCAATATATCTTCTGTTACCCAAGGATTTCTACTAGCCCTCGTCTTTTTACCTACTTGATCGTCTGCTGCCTTCACTACTTCATCCATCAGAGCTACCCATTCTTCTTCTACTGTATTTCTTTCCCCCATTCCTGTCAATTGTTCCCTTATGCTGTCCCTGAATCTCTGTACAACCTCTGGTTTAGTCAGTTTATCCAGGTCCCATCTCCTTAAATTCCCACCTTTTTGCAATTTCTACAGATATAATCTACTGTTCATAACTAATAGATTGTGGTCAGAGTCCACATCTGCCCCTGGAAATGTCCTACAATTTAAAACCTGGTTCCTAAATCTCTGCCTTACCTTTTAGTATATCCAGGATTCTTCCATGTATAAAACCTTCTTTTATGATTCTTGAACCAAGTGTTAGCTATGATTAAGTTATGCTCTGTGCAAAATTCTAACAGACGGCTTCCTCTTTCATTTGTTAGCCTCAATCCATATTCACTTACTATGTTTCCATCTCACCCTTTTCCTACACTCGAATTCCAGTCACCCATGACTATTAAATTTTCGTCTCCCTTCACTACCTGAATAATTTCTTTTATCTCATCATACATTTCTTCAATTTCTTCGTCATCTGCGGAGCTAGTTGGCATATAAACTTGTACTACTGTAGTAGGCATGGGCTTCGTGTCTATCTTGGCCACTATAATACATTCACTATGCTGTTTGTAGTAGCTTACCCGCACTCCTATTTTTTATTCATTATTAAACCTACTCTTGCATTACCCCTATTTGATTTTGTATTTATAACCCTGTATTCACCTGACCAAAAGTCTTGCTCCTCCTGCCACCGAACTTCACTAATTCCCACTATATCTAACTTTAACCTATCCATTTCCCTTTTTAAATTTTCTAACCTACCTGCCCGATTAAGGGATCTGACATTCCACGCTCCGATCCGTAGAATGCCAGTTTTCTTTCTCCTGATAACGACGTCTTTTTGAGTAGTCCCCGCCCGGAGATCCGATGGTTCAAATGGCTCTGAGCACTGTGGAACTCAACATCTTAGGTCATAAGTCCCCTAGAACTTAGAACTACTTAAACCTAACTAACCTAAAGACATCACACACACCCATGCCCGAGGCAGGATTCGAACCTGCGACCGTAGCAGTCCCGCGGTTCCGGACTGCAGCGCCAGAACCGCACGGCCACCGCGGCCGGCTCGGAGATCCGAATGGGGGACTATTTTACCTCCGGAATATTTTACCCAAGAGGACGCCATTATTATTTAACCATACAGTAAAGTTGCATGCCCTCGGGAAAAATAACGGCTGTAGTTTCCCCTTGCTTTCAGCCTTTCGCGCCGGCCGGAATGGCCGTGCGGTTCTAGGCGCTACAGCCTGGAACCGAGCGACCGCTACGGCCGCAGGTTCGAATCCTGCTTCGGGCATGGATGTGTGTGATGTCCTTAGGTTAGTTAGGTTTAATTAGTTCTAAGTTCTAGGCGACTGATGACCTCAGACGTTAAGTCGCATATGCTCAGAGCCATTTCACCCTTTCGCAGTACCACAACAGGAAGGCCGTTTTGGTTATTGTTACAAGGCCAGATCAGTCAATCATCCAGACGGTTGCCCCTACAACTACTGAAAAGGCTGCTGCCCCTCTACAGGAACCATACGTTTGTCTGGCCTCTCAACAGATACTCCTCCGTTGTGGTTGCACCTACGGTACGGCTATCTGTATCGTTGAGGCACGCAAGCCTCCCCACCAACGGCAAAGTCCATGGTTCATGGCTATTAATAAGTGTAAATTATGTTCCTGATTACCACTTTATTGTGTAGTATTGCACTCTTTGAATTGTATTGTAAGTATGTGGCTCGTATCCTACTTAAGTTTTGCTCTCATTCGTAATGCTGGGTGGGGTACATGAGTCCGTATTTGTTTCTGTTTCGCATGAAACGGAAGCAGGTTTCGTCGCATGATATACTGTGGACTCACGTGTCTTTGTTATGAATCTGTGTGCGGGCTGCTCAGCTTACACGCGTTGTAATTATATTGGTCGTATGCTACGTTATTTTTGTTCCCATCCGTTTTTCGTTGTCTCGCATTTAATGGAGGCCATCGAAAGTTTTACAGATTTCTGCTATAATGCACTGTTTGTAGAATCTGTTAATAACGTGTGAAACATGTGCGTAACTACTCCCGAATTCTCGGCATTTGCAAGGAAGAATACACTGGTCACCATAACTACTAAGCATACTCACCTACATCTACATCCATACTCTATAAGGCACCATGAAATGTATGGCACTCAGTGGCAAGAGGAAACATAATTCAAAGCCGAATTACGTACTCATTGTCACAAGAATACCAATACTGTCAAATCCTTCTAACATTTCGTTCTCCCTTAAATTCGAAAAATTACGGAAAACGGTTGCAAACCAAAATAAAGATGAGTACTTACAATGCATTTAAATCGATCTGTTCATAGGCAGCCAACGACGTTGCTGCGGTGGTAACACCTGTTCCCGTCAGATCATCGAAGTTAAGCGCTGTCGGGCTGGGCTAGCGCTTGTATGGGTGACCGTCCGGTCTGCCGTTACACTGTTGGCAAGCGGGGTGCACTCAGCCCATGTGAGGCAAACTGAGGAGCTACTTAACTGAGAAGTAGCGGCTCCGGTCTCGTAAGCTGTCATACGGCACGGAGAGCGGTGTGCTGACCACATGCTCCTCCATATCCGCATCCAGTGACGCCTGTGGGCTGACGATGACACGGCGGCCGGTCGGTACCGTTGGGCCTTACGAGGCCTTTTCGGACGGAGTTTGTTTACAGACAGATACGTAAGCAGTAACGAATACACACCATGCAACGAATCCAACCTGTTTCTGTTTTATATGAAACAAAAACAAATGTGGAATCATTTATCCCACACAATATTACTGAAGGCTGCAGAATGCAATCAGAATACGAGCAACATATTTACAACGCAATTGAAAGAGTGCAATACACACGAAAAATCGTAATCAGAAGCACATTGAGAGGAAACCTGCTTCTTTTAACTACGAAACGAAAACAAATATGGTGGATTGGAAATCAGCCAATAAGAAAGCGTGATGGACTGATAAACTTGCAGCGTTTCAAGTGGACTGGTAGCGAACCGGGATCGTGTTACCTGAAGTCCCTACACGAGTTTCACCACCGTGTATGAAATAACAGGACTGGTGCTGTCACAGAGTAAGTACGCAGGCGCCAAAAAAGAGCGCCCAATTGCTGTGAAGCCTGAAGCCTTCTCAGTTGAATGTGTCTTCTCTGTGTCTGTAGACGAGTCAGTGTGGCCGTAGCCTTCGTTTGTGTGAGACTTATTTTGTTTTGCAGTAAAATGATCAGTGTAATAGTACAGCAACGAATGCCGTGTGGGATATTGATTTGTATTAGTTTTTTGCTGTTGAATTCGTGATTTGTAATTTTTCCCTGTAAAATTTGTTATACGTAATATTTTTATTCTATTCTATTTGCAGTTTGCAACTTCTAGATATTAGTTTGCGTATACTGAAGGATGCTGAAGATTAGATGGGTAGATCACATAACTAATGAGGAGGTATTGAATAGAATTGGGGGGAATTGTGGCACATCTTGACCAGAAGAAGGGATCGGTTGGTAGGACATGTTCTGAGGCATCAAGGGATCACCAATTTAGTACTGGAGGGCAGCATGGACGGTAAAAATCGTAGAGGGAGACCAAGAGAGGAATACACTAAGCAGATTCAGAAGGATGTAGTTTGCAGTAGGTACTGGGAGATGAAGAAGCTTGCAAAGGATAGAGTAGCATGGAGAGCTGCATCAAACCAGTCTCAGGACTGAAGACCACAACAACAACAACAACGAGAAGTAAATCTGAATTGTCCACTTTTCACTATCATGTAAAACTATAATCCAAACATATACTTTCAGAAGGACTTCCCAACATCGAAATTAATGTTGAATGTTAATACATATTCTCTTTTTTGGAAACGCTTTTGTTGCTTTTGTCAATTTGCATTTACGATTCGCTCCATATCGGCCATAGACAGTTATTTTGCTGTTCAAATAGCAAAACTCATCTACTACTTTAAGTACCTCATTTCCTAATCTAATTTCTTCAGCATCAGGTGATTTAATTCGACAACATTCCGTTATCCTCGTTTGCTTTTGTTGATGATCATCCTATATCCTATTGCCAAGACACTATCCATTCTATCCATTCCGTCCAACTACTCTTCCAAATCGTTCGCTGTCTGTGACAGAATTACAGTGTCAGCGGCAAACCTCAAAGTTTTTATTTCTTCTTACCTGGACTTTAATTCCTACTCCAAATATTTATTTTGTTTCCTTTACTTCTTGCTCAATGTACAGAGTGAATAACATCGGGGATAGGCTACAATAAATCCTGTCTCACCCCCTTCTCAACCACTGCTTCCCTTTCATACCCATTAACTCTTATAAATGCCATATGGTTTCTGTACAAGTTGTAAGTAGCCTTTTGCTCCCTGTATTTTCCCCATGCAATTTGAAAGAGAGTGTTCCATTCAACATTGTCAAAATTTTTCTCTAAGTCTGCAAATGCTATAAACCTAGGTTTGCCTTTTGTTAACCTGGATTCTGTAAGAAGCCGCAGGGTCAGCTTTGCTTCGTGTTTTCCTGTATTTCTCAGGAATCCAAATCGATCTTCTTAGAGGACGACTTTTATCAGTTTTTCCATTCTTCTGTAAACAATTCGTGTTAGTTTTTTGTAACCGTGGCTTAGTTAGGTAATTTCCAAACCTGTCAGCACCTGATTTCTCTAGAATTAGAATAATTCTATTATTCATAACGTCTGAGGGTATTTCGCCTGTCTCATACATCTTGCTCACCAGACGGAAGAGTTTTGCCCTGGCTCGCTCTCCCAAAGCTATCAGTAATTCTGACGGAATGTTGTCTACTCCAGGGGCTTTGTTTCGACTTACGTCTTTCAGTGCTCTGACAAATTCTTCACGCAGTATCCTATCTCCCATCTCATCTATGTCCTCTTTCGTTTTCATAATATTACCCTCAAGAATATCTCCCGTGTATAGACCCTCTATATACTCGTTCCACCTTTCTGCTTTCCCTTCTTCATTTAGGAATGATTTTCCATCCGGGCTCTTGATATTCATACAAGTGGTTCTGTTTTCTCCAAAGGTCTCTTTAATTTTCCTGTAGGCAGCATCTTTCTCACCCTTAGTGATATATGGTTCTACATCCTTGCATCTGTCCTCTACCTATCCCTACTTAGCCATGTTCCATTTCCTTTCCATCTCACTTTTTAGACGTTTGTATTCTCTTTCGCCTACTTCACTTACTGCATACTTAAATTTTCTCCTTTCATCAATTAAATTCAGTACTCTTCTATTACCCAAGGATTTCTGCTATCCCTCGTCCTCTTACCTAATTGATCCCTCGCTGCCTTCACTATTTCATCTCTCAAAGCCACTCATTATTCTTCTACTGCTTTCCCTTCCCCTGTAATTGTCAATCGTTCCCTAATGTTCCTTCTGAAACTCTCTACATTTTCTGGTTCTTTCAGTTTACCCAGGATCCAACTCCTTAATTTCCTACCTTTTTGCAGGCTCTTCAGTTTTAATCTGCAGTTCAATAAATTAGAGTCGACATCTGACCCTGGAAATGTCTTAGAATTTAAAATCTGCTTCGGAAATCTCTGTCTTACTATTGTATAGTCAATCTGAAACCTTTCTCTGTATCCGGGTCTCCTCCACATATAATGGATATCATGAGACAAACTGCAGGTCCGCCATATTGTAGTAATGTTGTGAATGTTTATTTGAAGTTACTAACCGAGTTCTGCGATGTATTTGAGAAAATTTAGCAGCAAGCTACTTAATGTTCATTGCTCGATAAATATAATGTCACGGTGCAGTTCTGCAATATAGTGCATAAGTGAATGTGTGGCAAATGAGACTTAAGATGTAGAAACAGGGAGAGAAACCTCCGACACGCAGGGAGAATGTTAGATAATTAGGGCAACTAGTAATGTGCGCCAAGATATCGTCATACGTCCAATAAATGTAGTTCCACAATCGATAAGATGCATCAGAACAGTGGACGTCACTCCCTCCCCCCCACTCCCCCCCCCCCCCTGCCCCCTCTTTCCCATTTTCACCAGTTTCTCGCAAGAAGCGACTGCGTCGGTATTACATTAGACATAGTTTGTAAATTATCTATTTGATAACCTCAGATTATTTTAGTTACTTTCGCTCTCATATGCGTACTAAAATACCTCCGATGCAAATAAAAGAACATGTGCTGAAACGCGCAGACAGGTACTAAAATAAAAAATTGTAATCGGTGGCAGTAAAAAAAGATTATTTATTTTGAACTTTAACTGAAGTTCCTTCACATTTGTATCACTTGGCTAGACATTTTAATACTATCGAATCATTTATTAATTTATAAGAAAATGTCTGCATGAACAAATAAAAGACAAAACTTTGGTCTTTCCTCACATAATTCAGCATTCCTACATTTCCGGAAAGCTTGTGACACGGTTCCGCACTGCCGACTGTTAACGAAGGTCCAAGCACACGGGACAGGTTCCCAGGTGAGTGGTTCGAAGACTTCTTAAGTAACAGAACTCGGTGTGTTCTCATCGGCGGCGAGTGTTCATCAGAGAGAAGGGTCTCGTCAGGAGTGCCCCAGCGAAGTGTGATTGGACCGCTCTTATCCTCTTGTATACATAAACGATCTGCCTAGTAAGGTAAGCACCAGTATTTGATGGTTTTTTGTTGATGACGCTGTAGTGTACGGGACAGTATAGTTTTTATGTGACTGAAGGGGGGGGGGGGGGGTACAGGCTGACAACGTTTGTATTTGACGTAATGAATGGCAACTTGCTCTGAATGCGTAAAAATTTAAGTTAATGCAGTTACATATCTGTGCCGCGTGAATTCAAATGGGTACCCCTGGAGCGAAGACGATGTACTTATCGCGAAACACGATCGAGAAAATTTACAAAAAAAAAAAAAAGAAAATGGCTCTGAGCACTATGGGACTTAACATTTGAGGTCATCAGTCCCCTAGAACTTAGAACTACTTAAACCTAACTAACTTAAGGACATCACACACATCCATGCCCGTGGCAGAATTCGAACCTGCGACCGTAGCGATCACGCGGTTCCGGACTGAAGCGCCTAGAACCGCTCGACCACTGCGGCCGGCAGAAAATTTAGAGAACCTGAATTTGTGGCTGATTGCAGAATATTTCTATTGCCGCCAATGTACAGTTAGCATAACGGCCGCGAAGACGAGATAAAAGACATCAGGGCTCCTACAGAGGCATATAGACAGTCGCTTCTTTCTCGCTCCATTGTGAGTGGAGCAGCGAATTACGGCTTGTAGAGTGTATACACTAATCAGCCAGAACACTACGACCGCCTACCTAGTAACCGGAATGTTCACTTTCGGCACGGATAACAGCGGCGGTACGTCGTGGCATGGAAGCAATGAGGCCTTGGCAGGTCGCTGGAGGAAGTTGGCACCACATCTGGACACACACGTCACCTTATATCCGTAACTTCCAGGGAGGGGGTGAGTTCTGACGCCACGTTCAACCACACCCTAGATGATTTCAATCGGGTTAGGTATGGCACGTTGGGGGACCAGCGCATTAATTGGATCATACAGTGAAGGCTTTCACGACCGGATGTTTCAGCTGCCGAGAGTTCTTCCGGATTGTATGGCCATGGTCCATGAAACTCTTCTGTCCCTGACGTTTCTTCCAAAGCTACGTTGGACATCTTCGGAGGTGCTAGTGGTTCTGCGGAGTCTTGCCGACTGACGAGTCAAACGTCGAAGAACGGCCTAAATACCTTGGAAAGTGGGCGTGGTCTGGATTTCACATGATAGCAGAGATAAACCTTGTCAAGAATAACTTCTCATCGATTCTGTAACGCCACTGTCCATATATCGCTGAGTTTAATGGCTTCTTTTTTTCTGTTAAAATTATCCCCATGTTTATATATTTCAGTGGCTTCTCTACACAGCCGTGGATAATAGTTCGCCATAGTACATAAAACTTCAGTTTCCGAAAATTTCACTTCGTGATCACCCGACTGAAGAGCATGTTTCGCCACGGCTGACTTGCGTGTTTTCCCTAGTCGGCGAAGACTTTTATGTTCCGCCAACCGTGTATTCACACTTCTCTTTGTAGTTCCAATGTAGACTCTACCATATCTACATGGAATCTTATATACACCACTTGCAGACATAGGGGGACGTTTACCCTGGAGAAATACTTTTGTTATTTAAATAGTATAAATCCTAAAGTCCAGTTTACCATGGAAATGGAGGAAGACAATGCAATATCCTTCTTCGATGTCTTAGTTATGATACAGACTGATGGCAGCTTGAAACATAAAGTCTTTCGGAAGGTTACACATACCGACATATACTTGCATGAGGATTACAGTCATCATCCACGACAGAAAAGAGGTGTAATTAAAAGTCTAGTGCACAGAGTTAAAAGGATTTGTGCGCCGGAATACCTGGACGCCGAGTTAAAACATCTAAAGCAGGCTTTTGAGACGAATGTGCACTCTAGTAAGGAAATAGAGTTTTGTGACCGAATAACAGGAGCCTTAAGGACAACGATAGGACACAGCGATGGAAGAACTTTCTCTACCCTTCATCAAAAAGTAACGGATCAAGTCAGCAAGATTTGAAGAAAACTGATTTTCAGACCAAGTAAGAAAATAGTCCAAGCACTTCGTTCTGTTAAGGATAAATGTCCCCCTCTGTCTGCATGTAGTGTATACAAGATTCCGTGTACGTGTAGTAGGGTCTACGTTGGATCTACAAAGAGAAGTGTGAATAACGGTTGAAGGAACATAAAAGTCTTTGCCGACTAGGAAAAACAGACAAGTTAGCTGTGGCGGAACATGCTCTTCAGTTGGGTGATCACGTAATGAAATTTTCGCAAACTGAAGTTTTATGTACGATGACGAATTATTAAACACGGCTATATAGAGAAGCCATCGAAATATATTAACATGGGGATAATTTTAACAGACAAGTAGAAGCTATGAAACTCAGCGATATATTGACGGTGGCGTTTTACAGAATCGATGAGAAGTTCTTATCTTTGACGTACTATGATCGATAGTTATATTTTACCTTAGAAAAGGTTTATCTCTGCTACCACGTGAAATCCAGACCATGCCCACTTTCCATGATATTTAGGTCGTTCTTCGACGTCCGACTCGTCAGTCGCCAAGACTCAGCACAACCACTAGCACCTCCGAAGATGTCCAACGTAGCTTTGGACTAAACGTCAGGGACAGAAGAGTTCCATGGACCACGGCCATACAACTCGGAAGAATTCTCGTCACATTAACTGTAGTTCGCCACTGTGTTCCTCGAATCGCCCCATCACACTCCTGGCCTTATGACGTGGCGCACGATCTTGTTGAGAAATGCCGCTGCCGTCGGGAAACATGATCGTTGTGAAGGGGCGTAAAGCGGAATTAAATGGAACGGCATGTGAGAATTGTAGTGATAGAGGCGAACGATTGACTACAGCTTATTGGGAGTGTTTTAGTAAAGTGTGGCTCATCTGTAGAGGAGACATATAGAACCCTAGTGCAACCTATTCTTGAGCACTGCTGGAGTATTGGCATACCCACCATGTGGGACTGAAGGAAGACATTTAAGGAATTCAGAGGCGTGCTGCTAGATTTGTTACCAGCTGCATCGATCAACACCCAAGTATTACAAATGTGCTCGTGAATTCAAAGGGTATCCGTGGAGCGAAGACGGCGTACTCTTCGCGAAAAAATTTACAGAAACGGAATTTGTGGCTGACTGACGAACATTTCTACTGCCGCCAATATACATTTAGCATAATGACCACGAAGACGAGATAACAGAAATCAGGGCTCCTACAGAGGTATAGAGACAGTCGTTTTTTCTTGCTCAATTGCGAGTGGAACAGCGAATTAGGACTTGCGGAGTGTATACACTGGTCAGCCAGAACATTATGACCACCTGCCTAATAGCCGGAATGTCCACCTTTGGCACGGATAATAGCGAAGATGCGTCGTGGCATGGAAGCATTGAGCCCGGGGTGGGTCGCTGGAGGGAGTGAGCACCACATCTGCACACACAAGCCACCTTATTTCCTTAAATTCCAGGGAGGGGAGCGATGAGTTCTGACGCCACCTTCAGTCACATCCCAGATGTGTTCGATCGGGTTCAGATTGGCAGGTTGGGGGGCCCACACATTAATTGGAACCCTCCACTTTGTTCATCACACCACTCCATCACACTCCTGGCCTTGTGACATGGAGCATTATCTTGCTGAAAAATGCCACTGCCGTCGGGAAATATGATCGTCAAGAACGGGTATACGTGGTCTCCTTGGCCGTCATGGTGTCTTGCACGAGCTCCACAGAACACAGGCGTGCCCACGTGAATGTTCCCCAAAGCATAATGGAGCCACCGACGGTTTGTCTTCGTCTCGCCGTGCATGTGTCAAGGAGCTGTTTCCCCTGGAAGATGGCGGAGTTGTGCCCTCCCATCGTCAAGGTATCGGGATTCTTCAAACCATGCAACCCTCCGCCACTGTGCCAACACGCACTGCCGATGGTCACGTGCCATATCAATCGTAGATGCTGATGTCGTGAGGTTAACATTGGCATATACTAGGGTCGTCGGCTGCGGAGGCCCACCGTTAGGAGTGTACGGTGCACTGTGTTTTCAGACACACCTGTACTCTGTCCGGAATTAATGTGTGATGTTAGTTCCGCCACAGTTCGTCGCCTGTCCAGTTTTACCAATCTGCCCAGCCTGTGACGTCCGATATCTGTAAAGAGGGTGGCCGCCCAACCCGACAACGTCAGGACGTGGTTTCACCTTGGTATCGCCAGGTGTTGAAGACACTCACCACAACACTCCTCGAACACCCAGCAAGTCGTACAGTTTCCGAAATGCTCGTGCCGAGCCTCCGGGCCATCACAATCTGCCCTCGGTCAAACTCTAATAGATCGCGCGGCTTCATCTTTCTACACGCGGACAGCACGCTCAATGATACTATGTGCGCCATGCTTTTGTTTGACTAGCAGCTATTGTTCGCCAGCTGATGCTGCTATCGCCTGGAGGGGTTTATATCGATAGTAGGTCTGTGGTCATTGTCTTTTGGCTGATTAGTGTGTACGCAGATGTAGATGTAATGGAATGTAGTCGAATTAAATCAGGCAATGCTGGTTGAATTGGGTTGGGAAGTGAGATAGTGCCGGTAGCGGATGAGACAAATATCACCGTCAAATACTCGCTCACCGACGTAATTCTGAGTGCTTCACGTGGAACTGTGGAGACAGGGTAAGTTGATTCCCTCCGGAACGCCGAGGGTCGCGCTGGCATCCATTACGCCGTCTGCGCTTTCGGCTGGGACTGAGGGACTCCATCAGCGCCGCCCGGCAGCTCGTCAGCGAGTCGAGACGCGGCGATACGCTTTGGGAGTCACTCAGTCCCGCATGTTCCGGCAGAGGCGACAGCCGAGCAGGGACGATCCGCCTCGTGCATAGCGTATGAGTGGAGGCGTCTCCTGCAAACTAGAGGCAGGCAACAGCCAGCCGGGAGGCAGGGACCGATACCCCACCCACAGTCGGGCATCGCTGCTGACTGCCGAGTTACCAGAAAACTCCCTGGGAATTCGTACCGCGTCATTGCGCTTGTGCTGTCTCCTATTTGGCTGAAAGAGGTGACGCGAGTGCCTTCTTCCCGCAGTACCTTAAAGTGGGAATGGCGGTTATCGCTAAACGGTTACACCCATTTATTTTCGTCTCGAGTATAACCCTAGTTTTAAATCCGTTCTATATATCCAGTTGCAAATATAATCCATATCCTATTATTTATTGCTTTATCTCCACTGATAAACGTAGGCTTTGAGAAATATTTGAGGAATACTATTGAAGACGAAGAAGTCGGAGATCCTAATTCATGAGGGAATAAAGTAGCGACCGAAATCGATCTCAATCTGTGCTGCAAAGATGGCTAAGTAGAAGCAGAGAGACAACGCGGCTGCGAGAGCGAAACACCACGAGCTGATGACTTCCTGCATCGCCACTTTTGGATTGTATCAATTGTTCACCATAAAGCCACCATGAAAGTAAAGGTTTCGGTGTAATCCTAAGTTTATAGTATGACAGTAAAGTTTTGGGTATATCAATCAAATTTACCTTCTCTTCCAAGGAACACTGTGGACGTACTCCTTGTACACTAGCGCAAGTTTCGTGTGCCTTCTCCCGTTTTTAATCTTTCAAAGGAAATGGAGCATTATACTTCACTGGCAACGAACATCGTAAAATACGTGCAGACTAGGAATGCTGCTATTGTGCAACACAGCCGATGTCTGAGGGCGACAGCGAGAAACAACCGTATGGACTAGGTGGGTGCAAGACTTGCACACTGCACGTACAGATAGAGTGTGCACAGAATAACGCGGCCGGTAGATGAGCAATCGATAGGACACACGTGGGGCGAGTGGTAGTGGTGGGGGTTGTAGGCAGGCGCTGTAGGGGAAATGAAGAGCACTGGAGGGGAAGTGCCGTCCTAAACTGAGGCCTACTCTCAGCGTCTTCGTAAATATTAAGTGGAACCCCTCCATGCCCACAAATGCATGGTTACCATGAAAAAGATCTAGTGTCACTTCTGCTTTGGTTAGCATCTAAGAAGAAATCTGCTGTAAGTGCAACAACAAAATCAGTGATTTATTTTCGCCTGATCTATTAACAATTTGTAACATTCAGAGAAGTGTCATGAGTGCCGACTTTTGAGTAAAACTTACATTTTTCTTGTTGCCATGTTAAAATTTGCTTCTTTTGCCAAAACACAGCGGAGCATACACAATGTCATCACACTCACATGTTGTGCAGACACAACTGCGAGAGAATTCTGAAACAGTGGTTTATTAAGTGAGGGACTGTGGACAAGTAAGTTCAATACCTTATGAAAAAGCACATCCTTGGTACGAAAATAAACGTGTGTCTTCACTTATGCTGTTCGAAACTCCAAGGAATTTCGCATTTCACCAGCTATCAGTAGCCATAAAAATTTCATCCTTTCATCGAAAAAGTCTGTAGTTAATGGAATAACATGGTAGATAATGAGATTCAGCACAATAACCACATGACAAAATACTCTCCTCTTTGCATGCTATCACTTGCCAAAATCTCATTTCAATATCTCAATCTGTTTAAGGATATGAGAAATATTGCAGATATTTCATTCTGGCGTTATCACTGGCGCACTCGATCGCAAATGAGTGTGCTACATCAGATCACTTCTCTCGAGATGGATGACACACAGAGCCCTCCACCCACATCTAAAGAAAACTTTAATATGATTGTTAAATTTGATACGCAGCAACATATTACGTAATATGCACCAAACGCAAAATCATAGCTATCCCTATTTTTCATTGCAAACTTTTTCGAATTTCGAGCAGTGTCGTACGTGCACGTATCATAATCACTATATGACCATTAAAGAAATTGATGTGTTGGCAGAAGAGCCAACACCGTGTTGCTAGAGGAGGCCGAAATGCACGCGTGTAAGGTCACGCAAACTGGCGTGAGGTCTGGAACAGGACAATGTAATTAATATAGCCAATACGGTACGTTGCTGCTGGAATACTTAACTTTAATCCATAATTGGTGTACATCGCTCTTGACGGTACATAATTACAATCTCAATATAAACTGGTAATGGCGCCTTGCTAGGTCGTAGCAAATGACGTAGCTGAAGGCTATGCTAACTATCGTCTCGGCAAATGAGAGCATATTTTGTCAGTGAACCATCGCTAGCAAAGTCTGCTGTACAACTGGGGCGAGTGCTAGTAAGTCTCACTAGACCTGCCGTGTGGCGGCGCTCGGTCTGCAATCACTGACAGTGGCGACACGCGGGTCCGACGTATACTAATGGACCGTGGCCGATTTAAAGGCTACCACCTAGCAAGTGTGGTGTCTGGCGGTGACACCACAGAAATGACGGGCACTTTATCATGAAGCTGACTTATAAAGCTATAAGTAACCCAAAAATGAATTTTTTTTATCGTAAAATCGTTTGAGAAAGACTGCAGGATGTGCGCCTCGATCCTATCATCGTAGCGCGCCACTGACCGGCCGAAAGCGGGCAACCATTTTGGCCTCCATTTCCGAACAAACGAATGAACTTGCCCAGCACTTTGGTTGGAAATTGGCTATTGCGCTTCGGCCATCGTACCATCGTACCCTGCGGGGACTCTACTCGTGTACCGTCCAATAAGCCGCGCCACACGACGACAGGTGCGTTCTTGTGGTAGCAATGCTGTACCGATTCTTAGGTCACGTGTCTGTTGCTAGTATCCAAACGCCGGTGTTATTATTGGTATAGTACTGATCGCATTTCCGGCTGTATGTAATAATCCAATATACCAAAGCAATGGACATTTTACGAATAAACATTGCTCACCAAAAAAATATTTAAAAACTAAAAATTTCAGCACTGCTGCTATGGCAAATTGATGTGCCGATTTTTTAATACGATATGAAAAAATCCTGTTAAAACCTAGACCAAGTCAGTATGAAAATTATCGGTTACTCAGAGCTAAAAAAAAACGGTATCGGTTTCAACCAGTCAGTTTTTCCCGTCCCTACCTTAAAGCCGACCTCACACGGTACGTGAAAGCGGTCGTGGTTGTGGAGCTTTTAGAGTTTTTGGTGACGTCACAACGAGGACTTCCACGTTCCAGAGCATACAGAAGCGCGAGAGACTGAATAAGACGTGTCAGATTTATGCTTTGTGGAGAGGGACATGACCAATGAGATGCGAGATCGGTTGTACGAGACGAGGAGAACTTAGGAGACAGATTATTGGCCTACGTCGTTTGCAGTTGAAACCTGTATTTGGCCGGTTTTCATATTACCAGCAACCCCATTCATTAAAGAATCGAACTCCCAAACATATAACCGCTTCAGATATGTGATTAGTTTACAAATGAGTTAATGCGTTAAACATTTGACGTTAAGCATGTAAAATCCTTATGACTGAAGACAATAAACAAAAAATTTCACTTTCCAGGCCAAGATCCTAATTCGGCTTGTAGATATGGTTTTAGAACATACAGAGTTGCCATCATGTACGTAAGGGATGACTAGGTTTACAAAACGGAATGTCCTGTAAAAGACTTCGGGAAACTGGGAAATTATGCAGCTAGGTTGTGTAAGGCATCACCTGACGGATGTAAATAGAAATACGTAAACGCCACTATCTTCTTTTAGGCAAAGAAATTACGTCCCAGTTCGCTAAAATAACATGAATTTCTGTGTATAGAACTGAACTTAGAATTATCTTGAATTTCTTTGGTACAACACCCATACAAACCATGGGTTATAGTAAAATTTAATTTACTTCATCAGCAACATATCTGAAACGGGTCACTAAGCCAACGAGAATAAATATCACATGAACATCAGAATTATTGTTGAGTCTCAGCGTGTTTAATTTGTGTCGCTTACCGTTTTAATTTTGCTTGATATTGCCATTGGTTGGCATCGAAATGGCTACCAGCTGATAAATCTGACTCAATACTTCACACTGAATCACTAAGGAAAGCTGTCATATGTCTTGCACTTTTCTATACGCTATGCCAGAGGAAAATCACGAGTGATATGGCGGACGGAACACGGCATTCCTGATCAACCGAGTGAAATATCACCTTACCAACGGAAAAAAAACTGGTTAATTACTCGTGTAATAAACGGGAGAATTACTTTTGCTGATGGGGAATTGGTACGAACATTAAACAGAGCTATATCTTTCCTCTTAAATAAATATGGGAACACCTGCTTTGTTTAACCTCTAGACGTTGGAAACATGAGCTGTAGAAACAATGTAGAAGATATGGAGGGAGTGAAATTGATAAGTACTCTCATGTTTCATGACGACCAAGTGATTCTCAATAATTATGTACATATTTGACAATGGGGACTATCTGAACTTTGTAAGACAGCTGTTGTTATGACCTTCAGTGTGAAGACTGATCTGATGCAGCCCTCCAAGTTAAACTACCTGCGGAAGTCTATTCATCGCTGCATGATTACTGTAGTTTACATCCATTTGAATCCGTTTACTGTAGTCAAGCGCTCGTCTTCCTCTTCAGTTTTTAGCCCTTGAACGTCCCCCCCCCCCCCCCCCCTCCCTATTACCTACACTACTGGCCACTAAAATTTCTACAACACGAAGTTGACGTGCTACAGACGCGAAATTTAACCGACAGGAAGAAGATGCTGTGATATGCAAATGATTAGCTTTTCAGAGCATTCACACAAGGTTGCTACCTGTGACGACACCTACAACCCGCTGACATGAGGAAAGTTTCCAACCGATTTCTCATACACAAACAGCAGTTGACCGGCGTTGCCTGGTGAAACGTTGTTGATGCCTCGTGTAACGAGGAGAAATGCGTACCATCAGGTAACCGACATTGATAACGGTCGGACTGTAGCCTATCGCGATTGCGATTTATCGTACTGCGACATTGCTGCTCGCGTTGGTCGAGATCCAATGACTGTTACCAGAATATGGAATCGGTGGTTTCAGGAGGGTAATACGGAACGCCGTGCTGGATCCCAACGGCCTCGTATCCCTAGCAGTCGAGATGACAGGCGTCTTAGCCGCATGGCTGTAACGGATCGTGCAGCCACGTCTCGATCCCTGAGTCAACAGATGAGGACGTTTGCAAGTCGACAACCATCTGCACGAGCAGTTCGACTACATTTGCAGCAGCATGGACTATCAGTTACTTTTTCGGTGAGGGAAATGGTACGAACATTAAACAGACCTATATCTTTCCTCTTTAATGAAGATTGGAACTCCTGTCTTGTTTAACCTCCTGGCTGCGGTTACCCTTGACGCTGCATCACAGAAAGGAGCGCCTGCGATGGTGTACTCAACGACGAACCTGGATGCACGAATGGCAAAACGCCATTTTTTCGGATGAACCCAGGTTCTGTTTACAGCATCATGATGGTCGCATCCGTGTTTGGCGACATCGCAGGTGAACGCACATTGGGAGCGTGTATTCGTCATCGCCATACTGGCGAATCACCGGCCTTATGGTATGGGATGCCATTGTTTACACGTCTCGGTCACCTCTTTTTCTCATTGACGGCACTTTGAACAGTGGCCGTTACATTGCAGATGTGTTCCGACCCGTGGCTCTACCCTTCATTCTGTCCCTGCGAAACCATACATTTCAGCAGGATAATGCACGACCGCATGTTGCAGGTCCTGTACGGGCCTTTCTGGATACAGAAAATGTTCGACTACTGCCCTGGCCAGCACATTCTCCAGATCTCTCACCAATTGAAAACGTCTGGTCAATGGTGGCCGAGCAACTGGCTCGTCACAATACGCCAGTCAGTACGCTTGATGAACTGTGGTATCGTGTTGAAGCTGCATGGGCAGCTGTACCTGTACACGCCATCCAAGCTTTGTTTGACTCAATGCACAGGCGTATCAAGGCCGTTATTACGGTCAGAGGTGGTTGTCCTGAGTACTGACTTCTCAGGATCTATGCATCCAAATTGCGTGAAAATGTAATCACATGTCAGTTCTAGTATAATATATTTGTCCAATGAATACCCGTTTATCAACTGCATTTCTTCTTGGTGTAGCAATTATAATGGCCAGTAGTGTAATAAACTGGTCTTTGATGCGGGCAAGATGTCATAAAAATCTTTTTTCCTCCCCGTTCAGTTCAGTACCTCTTCACTAATCATCCGACCTGCCCATCTAAACTTCTGCATTCTCCTGTAAAACATTTCAAAAGTCTTTATTCTCCTCTTACCTTTACTTTATCTTGCTCATTCACTTCCACATGACCCCACTCAAGACAAATAGTCACAAAAAAAGAATGTTCAAGAAATTAAATTTATGACTATAGACTCAGTGCGTTTGACACAACAGCAAGATATTGTTAGCACAACACTTGAAAAGTACATAAAACAAAAACATAATTTAGCTTTTTATATGAAGCTGAGAATGGGGAAAGAAACGGAAGCGATTGGTGGGAATTCGTGACTTCCGACAGCGCAGGGCATTGTGGTAATGCAGTGGCAAAAGTAGAAAATTTGTGTCGGATCGGAACTCGAACCCGGATTTACTGCTGCTCGTGAGCGGCTGCATTAACCGCTTTTTTTTTCATTGTGTTCGTTGTATTTGGTCGTAGCGGACGTCACATGACATCCATTGAAGTTCGTTGTTGATCCTTAAGATCAGTTATTTTATTACTGAGACCAACCAGGTCTCTGGCCAAACTAACCGCTTCGGCCATCCGGACACGGTCCCCGAGCAACTCAGATTTTCAACTTACTGTACGCGGTAATGCAGTCTCCCTCGTCCACTTACCCCTACTTGCGAATTATTGATTCCCTTGGGAGTTAGGACGATACCAGTGCATCCGCAATGAAATAAATCAAGCAGTCGTCACACTTTTACAAAAATGAATACATTTGAGTACTGTGCGACAGAGCAGACACCACTCAAACATATAATTTTACTTTTTATTGTTTCTAAATTACATTTACCCTTGCTTTACTTGGACCGAAAGTCACTACCCGAAAGAACTTCTGTTTCGCCTTGTCCTTCCTCCATTTGCCAGAGTGTCATCTCCTCATAAGCTCCTCTTGTATTACGCATACTTCACCTTATCGATGAACTGATTGCCAGATATCTGTTTTGTACCGTAATTCCAGTAACAGGTCTAGTAAGAAAGCGGCATAGAAATTATCCAAAATAGCAATGAGCAGAACTAAGAAGAAATGAGGAGTACCTCCATGTTTCCCTGAGGAACATACCGTTTCCTCATGTAATACTCCAAGCGTTAGGTGCCACCCCCTCTAAGGTGAGAATGTGGTGTTTTCTATGTCACGGCTTTGACTTGTGACCTCTACGCAGATGTTGGGACAGTGCTTTTCCAGGTGAACTCTCCGGTCAGTACACCGTTGAATTTCATTGCCGCGCCACATCGGCGGGAGGCGCTTGCCAAAGGTTTCTCGTGCGGAAATTATGACCTCAACACTTGCCGAACGTTCACGAGAATCCTAAAGGGAATTCCTGTGCGGTAGGTTGCTGGGTGCTGCGTTTGAGATATATCTGTGAGAGTGAAAACTTGTAGATAACCATAACACTATGAAATTAGGGAACGGTGTTAGTAACGTGGCACTGTGGACGAATCTGTATTTTTGTTCCAACACAGTCAAGCAGCTGCAGGACAGGACACTCTGTGTCACCCAATTTTTGAAGAGAGAGGGAAAAAAGACAATGGAAAATCAATCTGCCACAAGATGTACTGTGAGACTTCATACGTCAGTTTGTTGGGGCGAATTATCATTCATTGAGAAACAAGACGTCACTTCGGCAGTCCAAAATGATAGCTTACGGAGAGTAAGGCTCACAAAATTCAACAGAAAATGTTACGCTACTGTCATGATGCTTCCAGATCGCCTGGAAATCGTTCCAGTCGACAGCACTGACAGCTTCGCAGGCTGAATGAACATGGGGCCGCACTTGGTATGGTCAATATTCACCGTACATGCCAATGCAAGTTGAAAAGAGGTTTAGAACCATGTGTAGATACACCACCACCCATTTTTCTTTCACAGGAAGTCTACGTCTGCAATCACTACATTTCTCGCACTTCGAAACTATTCACGTCAGTTTCAGACCGTTTTCTGACAGTTCAACACAAGCTTACAGACCATTCCTGCGCAGAAGATCACCTTTCTCGCAACCGAGGATTTATTTACTGTGCAAAGTAAATCCGTATATGCCAAGATCAGCGTTGTCGGTGAGGTGGTACAAACTTTGAAGTTTTTCACGGTTAGGCATTGAGCGAAGCATTAACTATGTGCTGGAGCTCGTTAGTGTGAAATGAATAATTTTTAGGTCCTGACAGCGGAGACGAAGGTTTTAAACAGTGCAGCGATATCATGTAAACATTGTTCTAATCACCGAATCAGTGTCACAGCCACGTATCACGAAACACAAAACTAGTAGCTCGTATAATGGAGCTTATTGCATCGGCAGGTCGGTGAAGATACACTCGAGACGGTGTAATGACCTTTCGAATTCGACCCTCAATTTCATCCATGATGTAAGCTGAGCTTAGGAGGAAAAGAGGAGAAGACTGAAATTCAAGTTACCATTGATAATGTCTTCATTAGAGACGGAGAATACCCTCGGGCTGAAAAACGATATGAAAGGTAATCGGCAGTGTCCTTTTCAAAGGGCCTCGAAGGCCCAACTGTACCGAGCGACCATCGCCAGTGGTTGAAGTGCAAATTGCAATCGGAAATGGATCTACATCTACATGACTACTCTGCAATTCACATTTAAGTGCTTGGCAGAGGGCTCATCGAACCACAATCGTACTATCCCGCTACCATTCCATTCCTGAACAGCGCACGGGAAAAACGAACACCTAAACCTTTCTGTTCGAGCTCTGATTTCCCTTATTTTATTTTGATGATCATTCCTGCCTATGTAGGTTGGGCTCAACAAAATAATTTCGCATTCGGAAGAGAAAGTTGGTGACTGAAATTTCGTAAATAGATCTCGCTGCGACGAAAAACGTCTCTGCTTTAATGACTTCCATCCCAACTCGCGTATCAAATCTGCCCTATTACGTGATAATACAAAACGAGCTGCCCTTTCTTGCACCCTTTCGATGTCCTCCGTCAGTCCCACCTGGTAAGGATCCCACACCGCGCAGCAATATTCTAACAGAGGACGAATGAGTGTAGTGTAAGCTGTCACTTTACTGGACTTGTTGCATCTTCTAAGTGTCCTGCCAATGAAACACAACATTTGGCTTGCCTTCCCCACAATATTATCTATGTGGTCTTTGCAACTGAAGTTGTTCGTAATTTTAACACCCAGGTACTTAGCTGAATTGACAGCCTTGAGAACTGTACTATTTATCGATTAATCGAATTCCAACGGATTTCTTTTGGAACTCATGTGGATCACCTCACACTTATCGTTATTTAGCGTCAACTGCCACCTGCCACACCATGCAGAAATCTTTTCTACTTTGCAACTGATACTGGTCTTCGGATGACCTTACTAGACGGTAAATTACAGCATCATCCGCTAACAACGTAAGAGAACTGCTCAGATTGTCACCCAGGTCATTTATATAGATCAGGAACAGCAGAGGTCCCAGGACGCTTCCCTGAGGAACACCCGATATCACTTCAGTTTTACTCGATGATTTGCCGTCTATTACTACGAACTGCGGCCTTCCTGACAGCAAACCACGAATCCAGTCGCACAACTGAGACGATGCCCCAAAGGCCCGCAGCTTGATTAGAAGTCTCTTGTGAGGAACGGTGTCAAAAGCTTTCCGGAAATCTAGAAATACGGAATCAACTTGAGATCCCCTGTCGATAGCGGCCATTACTTCGTGTGAATAAAAAGCTAGCTGCGTAGCACAAGAAAGATGTTTTCTGAAACCATGCTGATTACGTATGAATAAATCGTTCCCTTCGAGGTGATTCATAATGTCTGAATACAGTATATGCTCCAAACCCTACTGCAAACCGACGTCAATGTTATAGATCTGTAGGTAGATGGATGTTTCGGGAAACACTGTTTTCGTACATATAATTGTAGCCATCTCAAAATCTAGCACTACAGTTTCTGGTGAACACCTAGGCGTCGTATTTTTCAATCCAGAAAATGTCTTTCATTTGCATTTTGACTTTTATCAGGAAGCAAGCAAATAAAATAGAAAATACCTTCCTCGCTTCCTCGGTGCTTCCACTGTCAAAGTGTATGACGTACAGTTGTCTAAATTGTTTCGAATGTTGGTGAGGAACAGACCCATCGTCAATTTTCAAAAAACTATTACCTTCAGTTAATTTCAAAATGTTTTCGCTCAGTTGAATCTTCGAACCAATGCAAGGGTTCTGTGTCGTCCCAATAGTTTCTCTTCTAAATTAACTTCTCTTCTAAATTAACTTTCATTTGTTTTATGTTTAATTTAACACGTTGTAGTGCGTTTCGAACCTATTATGCCAATCTTGAAGAGTTTATGCATACAGAAAATTGTTATTAAAATTAAATTGTCTTAAACTAAATTAGTATGAAACTTTATTTGCTGCTGGAGTGGCTGTTCAGGTATTTGGAGTAGGGCAGTGGTTGCCCAGAAATTGATGTGCGCTGAAGTCTTCTGCTTGTGTGGAGGTGTATTTCGTTGTTTATTATGATTGACACCAGAGCCTGTGTAGGATGCAGATACTTTTGCATCAGTTGTTATGGTGCGAAAATTATGTGATACACATTTTTATACGACAGTTGTTCGCATACGGTTCGGGCTTGCCAAAGTCTCTTTGCGTCATTGGTACACTGGCGGAACTGTTGTGTATAATTACACTATTGCACTATTTATTTTGGCACTGTTTTTTTTTTTCTTTTTGACGTAACTCACTGCACAAATTTTTCTACGTAGATATAAACAGTATACAATAATACAATATGGCAGCCTGCAGTGGGTATCGACTATCGTATTTTACAGCGATATTCGTGATACTGAGAGTATGGTAGTCATTTGTTTCGCTCTGACACATCTTAAATCTGTTGCCTTAGAACTGGCTTAAGACTACTGGGAAATTTTGAGTTTTTGAAACTGGTTATCTCATAAAAATATTATCTCCATATTTTGTATTGTGAATGAAATTTCCACTTTTCCACGATATCCATTCTTTTACTTTTTCCGATTGTGTGCAAAATCAAAGGACATGATACTTCGATTTTCAAAGGGTGACCTGTGTATTTAATGTTTGTTGCTACTGCTGATTTGTTACATTTATCCTGTCTGTAGCAATCTACATGTTCTTTAAATCGAGTTCTGGGATTTCTGCCTGTTATCCATACATATGACGTTTGTTGCAATGGGTGCAGGTAATTTTGTAAATGCCAGATGCATCAAGCGATTTTATATTACAGTTTTTTATATTGGTGCTGAAGCTGATTTTTACATCTGTGTTTTTGAATGGCCTTCCTAATCTGTCAGACATTACACCAAGATTCGGCATTTTTTTTTAAACTGTTGGGGTGCTGTCAGTTGTGAGTGCAGTTTGATGTTGTTTGTTCAGTTTAATTTTTATTTGTTGTGACATCGTATTAATGAATCGAGTATCATATCCATTGTTTATTGCAGTACGTTTTATGATTTCTGTTTCTGTTTGAAGTTCTGTATTTTGAAAATGGCTCTGAGCACTATGGGACTTTACATCTATTGTCATCAGTCCCCTAGAACTTAGAACTAGTTAAACCTAACTAACCTAAGGACATCACACAACACCCAGTCATCATGAGGCAGTGAAAATCCCTGACCCCGCCGGGAATCGAACCCGGGAACCCGGGCGTGGGACTGTATTTTGAAGTGTACATTTATGGCCTCTGTATAGCATCGGTGTATATGCAGATTTTTTTTTTTTTGTGAGAGGCTGTGTGGAGGATTTGCGATACTGGTGTCTGCACGAGCAGATTTTCTGTAAACACTGAAAGATACCTTTTGGTTCTGTTTTGATATTTTCATGTCAGTAAAAGGTGTGGTGTCCTGTTCACGCTCAAGGGTGAACTGGGTGCTTTTATGCAGGCTACTGAACATATTAAAAAGGTGTGTTACTTCATTATCTGTGCCATCAAATAGAATGAGGGTGTCGTCTACATATATTTTATAGAATTTAACTTTGCTTGTAATGCTATGTTTTAGTGTCGATATCTTATCCTCTTAAAATATTTCTGCTGTTAGGCTACTAAGAGGGCTTCCCATTTCTTACTCTAGGACCTGCTTGTAAATTTTTTTATTGAAAAAAAAATAATTATATGAGGGTATTGAAGAAAGTGCATCTACAAGCTCTATTACTTCCAGTCTGCTCAATATGTTGTTTTCCAATAGTTTCTTTCTTGTTACCTCAACTGTTTCCCCGGGGACTGGGTGTTTGTGTTGTCATCATCATCATCTTATCACCATCATTCGATGACAGTGGCAAAACTGGACAGTGAAAAAATTGTGACTTTGTACGGGTGCTGATGACCGCACAGTTGAGCGCCCCACAAGCCAAACATCATCATCATCATCATCATCAACTACTTCTATAGGTATAGTGCTGTACAAATGCACAATGTCCAGGGATAAATACGTAACTTGAGGAGGTATAGTCAGGTCATTCATACTGTTAATAAGTTCATAGTTCTTCTTTATGGGATTTGAGTTTTCAAATGTGTATTTATCAACAAGTAAGTCTTTACTTTTGTCGTTAATTTGTAACTGGGACTATTAGTTGATTTCACAGTAGGCCTTGGCTGTGCACTGAGTCTAGGGGCTGAGGGATTTATTACAATAAGGCCCTGTACTTCATTCTTAGTGAAAAGGAAGCTACCTTTGTTGAGGCATTTTCATTCTGCAAGGAAGCTACCGTTATTGAGGCATTTTCTAATTTTAGTCTGGCACTTCGGTGTGTAGTCAGTCTGGACTTTATGTATGTAGTTGTTTACAAGGACTTCTAGTATTTTTAGTATATAATCATCCTTAAACATTACAACTGTTGTGCAACGTTTATTAGATTTTATTACCAGGGCATCATGGGTTTACAGTTTGTTATTGGTGGATTTAACTACATTTATTTCAACATTATTTGTTTTTGTTGCTTTAGCAGCCGTGTGTTTTTATATAATTTTATTACATCTACATCTACAGAGATACTCCGCAAGTCACTGTATGGTACGTGATGGAGGGTACTCTGTCATTTTCTTTCCTGATCCGCTCGCAAACAGAGCAATGGAAAGACTGTCTATTTGCCTCGTCTTCGTTGTTCTTACGCGGAATGTATGCTGGCGGCAGTTGAGTCATGTGGCAGTCAGCTTCAAATGCCGGTTCGTTAAATTTTCTCAACAGCGTTCCTCCAAAAGAACGTCGCCTTCCCGCCAGGGATTCCCATTTGAGTTCCCGAAGCAGGCCCGCAACACTTACGTGTTGTTCGAACCTACTACTAACAAATCTATCTTTCTTCAATCCGATGTGGTACTGATCCCAAACACTCGAACAGTACTCAAGAATAGGTCTCCTTTACATGTGAACCACTCTTTCCTAAAATTCTCCCATGAAATCGAAGTTGACCATTCGCCTTCCCTATCACTGTTTTCACATGCTCGTTCCACCTATTATCACTTTGCAACGTTACGCCCAGATATTTAAACGACGGTTTCAAGTAGGACACTTGTAATACTACAGAGTGACAGTTACTGAATTATATCAAATAAAATCGTCATAACTTCTGAACAGTTTGCGCTAGGACGTCCAAACTGTACGGTTGGTAGCGGGGCATGATGGGAATTAGGATGTGAATATGGTTTGGTATGGAGAAGGAGCCCACTTCCATTTGGATGGGTTCGTCAATAAGCAAAATTGGCGCATTTGGGGGACTGAGCATCCGCATTTCGCTATCAAGACGTCTCTTCACGCTCAACGGGTGACTGTGTGGCGTGTGCAACGTCCAGTCACGGAATAATCATTGTGGTATTCCTTGCGGGACGTTGACTGCCGAACGGTCCCCATTATCCAAAATGACCCTGATTTCGACAGGATGTGGTTCATGTAAGAAGGAGCTCGATCCCACGGAAGCAGGAGAGTGTCTGATGTCCTGAAGGAGCGCTTTGGAGACTGCATTCTGGCTCTGGGGTGCCCAGAGGCCACTGGCATGGGCCTCGATTGGCCGCAATAGTCTCCGGATCTGAACACATGCGACTCCTTTTTGTGGGGCTCTATTAAAGGCATGGTGTAGAGCAATAACCCCAAAACCACTGCTGAGCTGAAAACAACCGTTGAGGAGGTCATCGATGGCATCGATGTTCCGATACTTCAGCAGGTCATGCAGAATTTCGCTATTAGTGTGCGCCACATCATCGCCAATGATGGTAGGCATATGGAACGTGTTATAACCTAAAACTGAATATGTGTAGTGACGTTTACATGTTAAAATGTGTGTTCACGCCCTAGTTTGTAAATGATTTACGTTTTTTTCTCCATATAGCTCAATAATTGTCACCCTGTATATTCGAACATTACAGGTTTGTTCTTTCTACTCATCCGCATTTAAAGCTACCTGCCACTCATCACACCAACTACAAATTTTGTCTAAGTCGTCTTGTATCTTCCTGCAGTCACGCAACTTCGACACATTACCGTACACCACAGCGTCATTAGCAAACATTCGCGGATTGCTGTCCACCCTCTTCGCCAAATCATTTATGTGCACCGAGAACAACAGTGGTCCTACCACATTTGCCTGGGGCACTTCTGACGATAGCCTTGTCTCTGATGAACACTCGCCATCGAGGGCATCATACTGGGTTCTATTAGTTAAGAAGTCTTCGAGACACACGCATATCTGTGAACATTTTCCATACCCTCGCACCTCCGTTAACGGGCTGCAATGTGACATCGTGTCAGAAGCTTTCTGGAAATAGAGAAATATGGAATCTGCCTGTTGCCCTCCATTACCCTTTAGGCCTAGTACTGTTTGTTCAGCGCTGTTAAATTTTGTAAAATCAACAGCTAGCTTTAGTGAGCATTGATGTGTCTTCCGTTTTTGTGATTGTTGTTTGGATTTGAATTATGCTTCATGTCCTTATTTAACAGTATCATTTCAGTCTGACTGAACTGTAGGTCAGTTGTAATTACAACTATTAAAACAAATAAAAGTGACTGGCAGCAGAAAATACAAATAAATACACTACTGGCCACTAAAATTGCTACACCAAGAAGAAATGCAGATAATAAGCCGGTATTCATTGGACAAGTATATTATACTAGAACTGACATTTTATTACATTTTCACGCAATTTGGGTGCATAGATCCTGAGAAATCAGTAAGTACCCTGAACAACCACCTCTGGCCGTAATAACGCCCTTGATACGCCTGCGCATTGAGTCAAACAGAGCTTGGATGGCGTGTACAGGTACAGCTGCCCATGCAGCTTCAACACGATACCACACTTCGTCAAGAGTAGTGACTGACGTATTGTGACGAGCCAGTTGCTCGGCCACCATTGACCAGACGTTTTCAGTTGGTGAGCGACCTGGAGAATGTGCTGGCCAGGGCAGCAGTCGAACATTTTCTGTATCCCGTACAGGACCTGCAACATGCGGTCGTGCATTATCCTGCTGAAATGTACGGTTTCACTGTCAATGCGAACAAGAGGTGACCGAGACGTGTAACCAATGACACCCCATACCATCACGCCGCGTGATGCGCCAGTATGGCGATGACGAGTACACGCTCCCAATGTGCGTTCACCGCGATGTCGACAAGCACGGATGCGACATTCATGATGCTGTAAACAGAACCTGGATTCATCCGAAAAAATGACGTTCTGCCATTCGTGCACCCAGGTTCGTCGTTGAGTACACCATCGCAGGCGCTCCTGTCTGTGTCAAGGGTAACCGCAGCCACGGTCTCCGAGCTGATAGTCCATGCTGCTGCAAACGTCGTCGAACTGTTCATGCAGATGGTTGTTGTCATGCAAACGTTCCCATCTGTTGACAAAGGGATCGAGACGTGGCTGCACGCTCCGCTACAGCCATGCGGATAAGATGCCTGTCATCTCGACTGCTAGTGATAAGAGGCCGTTGGGATCCAGCACGGCGTTCCGTATTACCCTCCTGAACCCACCGATTCCGTATTCTGCTAACAGTCATTGGATCTCGACCAAAACGAGCAGCAATGTCGCGATACGATAAACCGCAATCGCGATATGCTACAATCCGACCTTTATCCAAGTTGGAAAGTGATGGTACGCATTTTTCCTCCTTACACGAGGCATCATAAAAACGTTTCACCAGGCAACGCCGGTCAACTGCTGTTTGTGTATGAGAAATCGGTTGGAAACTTTCCTCATGTCAGCACGTTGTAGGTGTCTCCACCGGCGCCAACCTTGTGTGAATGCTCTGAAAAGCTAATCATTTGCATGTTACAGCATCTTCTTCCTGTCGGTTAAATTTCGCGTCTGCAGCACGTCATCTTCGTGGTGTAGCAATTTTAATGGCCAGTAGTGTATTTAAAGCTTCTCTCCTTCCTTTAAACGATGCAGTCTTGAAGTTCTCATAATTTGGCATATTCTCGACGAAATCTAAACACTGTCAAAAGTATCCGGACATCCCCAAAAACATACGTTTTTCATATTTGGTACGTTGTGCTGCCACCTGCTGCCAGGTACTCCATATCAGCAACCTCAGTAGTCATTAGACATCGTTAGAGAGCAGAATGGGGCGCTCCGCGGAATTCACGGACTTCGAACGTGGTCAGGTGATTGGGTGTCACTTGTGTCATACGTCTGTACGCGAAATTTCCACACTCCTAAACGGGCCTAGGTCCACTGTTTCCGATGTGATAGTGAAGTGGAAACACGAAGGGAAGCGTACAGCACAAAAGCGTGCAGGCCGATCTTGTCTGTTAGGTGACAGAGACAGCCGATAGTTGAAGAGGCTCGTAATGTGTAATAGGCAGACATCCATCCAGACCATCAGACAGGAATTCCAGAATGCATCAGGAGCCACTGCAAGTACCACGACAGTTAGACGGTAGGTGGGAAACTTGGATTTTACGGTCGAGCGGCTGCTCATAAGCCACACATCACGCCGGTAAATGCCAAACGAGGCCTCGCTTGGTGTAAGGAGCGTAAACATTGGACGGTTGAACAGTGGATAAACGTTGTGTGGAGTGACGAATCACGGTACACAATGTGGCGATCCGCTGGCATGGTGTGGGTATGGCGAATGCCCGGTGAAACTCATCTGCCAGTGTGTGTAGTGTCAACAGTAAAATTCGGAGGCGGTGGTGTTCTGGTGTGGTCGTATTTTCCATGGAGGGGGCTTGCACCCCTTGTTGTTCTGCGTGGCACTATCACAGCACAGGCGTACATCGATTTTTAAGCACCTTCTTGCTTCCCACTGTTGAAGAGCAATTCGGGGATGGCGATTGCATCCTTCAACACAATCGAGCACTTGTTCATAATGCACAGCCAGTGGCGGAGTGGTTACACGACAATAACATCCCTGTAATGCACTGACTTGCACAGACTCCTGACCTGAATCCTATAGGACACGTTTGGGATGTTTTGGAACGTTGACTTCGTGCCAGGCCTCACCGACCGACATCGATACCTCTCCTCAGTGCGGCTCTCCGTGAAGAATGGGCTGCCCTTCCCCAAGAAACCTTCCAGCACCTGACTGAACGAATGGCTGCGAGAGTGGAAACTGTCATCAAGGCTAACTCTGGGCTAACATCATACTGAATTCCAGCATTACCGATGGAGGGCGCCACGAACTTTTAAGTCATTTTCAGCCAGCTGTCAGGATACTTTTGTTGAGACAGTGTATTTAGGTATAGATTAATTGAATGAAACGCAACTTTTGATTCTGTGTCGGTTGTACCATAATTGTACGTCTGTGCAGTAGCAAAATTCTGCCCATCTCGGACGGGAAATATAGAATTGTGCTTCAAATACAACGTGTCGGTTTGTCCATGCGTGGCAAAAATGCACGTACAATAAATGCGTCAGTGAGCAAACATCTGTTGCCTGTAACTTAAGATCTGATATATCCGTGATGAGGTCACGGGATCGTCCGATCTTCAAAGGGACTTTTCTGTTGCGATTAACGTCAGTAGTACCGTACCAGATCTCCAAATTAATTAACAGCTGTGTTGCTGCCATCTCAGAACTCGGCTGATACCGTCTTGCAGATGTATAGTATAATGACAAAATCCAAAATTAATAGACTGATTGCATTTGTTCAGAAATATTTAGTTAAGGGTAATGTAGTCGACCGTCTCTTGTTATGGGCGATGAAGTAAATTACTTTATTCTGTATTGTACAATGTTGAGGTAGAAGAAACGCAAAAGGTTAAACCCTAATTCCAAGAGTAGACTTGCGTAACCTTCCGAGCAGACTCAAGCTCCAAAGAGGAAGACGACAAAATCTTTCATTTTTTCTTCTTTTAGGGCAACGACCTACCATCAGAGCACATCTGCAGACTGTTTCTCGCTTCAAACTGCCATCGCCGCCATGGTCGTTTGCTGAGTCCGTGAGTGCGTTGCTGGATCAGCAGCGCCTGTGCGAGAACGTGTATGAAGGAAAGTGGCTTAGTCAGAGCCCAATGGCTGCTTGCAGGGTGTAGATAAAATCGCTGCTTCCAGAATGTCGATCTCAGCCGAACCGCGAAACGTGTTCGTATGGCTGTATTGGAAGCGTTTTACACTCACATAGCAAAGATACGACATCGAGTGGATAAGTGGTCCCATTTCAGTGCATGCGCCACTGAAAACTGAACGTTTCTTTTAGAAAATCAGCTCATTTTTAGCAGATAAATAAAATTTCTGCTAGCTGTCTGGTAAAACAGTGCGGACAGAAACCAATCATTAAGATGCTCTCAACATCAGTTACATGACAGAAAAAATAATCTGAAACAGTGAGACTTCCGGTCCATCTTTTTTTTCCCTTGTTTATCATGGACTTGACAGATAGTTACTTTATAAAATATGGAATTACAACAGTTTTCGACAAATTTCTCCCTGTTATTATTGTGACAACTATTTGGAAAATCAACCAAAAGCGAAGTTAACGGATTTTCAACTGCCAATCGTTCGTAAGAAACGGTAGTTTCCCTATCTCAGTAAAAGTGCTTTCCCTGCATGAAACGATGGTAAATTTTTTACGTATCGTGGAATTGTCTTTAGCTTGATATTTGAAAATAAATGACAGATGAAAGGTAACAATGTTACAGGTAAAGCAGTCATCAAACTGCAGGTTGGTTTGAGCAACACATTGCTTTGATAAACATGGTCCTTTCGGTGACATTGCGTTCATCCGATCTTTGAATTAACTAACCCAGCCAGTTACAGCTTATCATGGATTCCCAGCCATGGTGAACCTCTGCATTTTTCGCATTAACATAGCAAGAGGTCATAAAAGTCGTAAATGGCAAATAAAAATTTAGAACCGAACCAGGAATGCAACCCTGGAAAAATTTAAAGACAGACGTAAAAAATATTTGTTTCCAGAGGTAACATGACATCCTCATACTGCACGATTTGTACTGCGATTTTCGTATAAGGGCGTCCAGTTCCTAAAAACTACGCCTGGAAGTGATTTGCGCATTACACAGCATTCTGCGTGAATGGCGTGTGTTTACGCTAAAAACACCTTACGCGGAACGTGCGTCGCCGTAAAACTTTACCACATATGACAGTAACAGCAGCAGTAGTAGTAGTACAGCGTAGGCCAGAAGTCGCAATCGGACGTGTTTAATGTTCTTGAATTGAAACAAGAAGCAACATGAAAGGTATACAGGAACATGAAACGAGTTCCTAGCTCTATCAGAAATTGTATTCAATAGAAGAAGATACATGCTAGAATGGAATAACACAGAAACTAATATTAATGCGTATTTATTGTATGTGAAAGTCGTTCTGTATGGTGGTCGTCATTCTTAGCGCAGAGTTGGATTATTTCTGCCCGGCGCAGCATTTCGAGGGAGGTTGTTTTTTGCCCAGATAGAAACATTATACACAGCATATTGATCTGTCATCATAACCTTATGGCGAGGCGCTAATTTTGGAAAAGCAGGTAACTGATCGAAGGTATCATGTCATGTATTCATATCATGATCACTTATTGATGCTGCCATAATGAAGGGTAACCTTCTTACTTCATTCAATGTCATATGGAGATTCTGGGAATTTTCCTTGCTGCCGACCACTTCATTATCTACTTTGCTGGTGAACGAACTAATAATGCATTTAGGCGTTTAGTGATTTCATTGTCGTTGTCCTATTTCTTGGCTCTTCAACTGCGTGGTGCATCTGTAACAGACCCAGTTGCAAAGGTGTTTCTTTCCAGTTTCCGAAGGTCAGCCTCCGTTGGGGCTTCCTCTTTGATTAAAAACGTTCTTCCTATTTTCGTCATATGACTCATTCGCTCGTTCCTTTTCATACACTCACACGCTAAGAAGAAATCCTTCTTCAATTTTGAATCTGCTTGTATCCGCCATTATAAGAGAAATGTTTACAACAGTATCACCTTGGTAGCAAAACATAACACGATCACATGCCATAGCATTCCCCAGCACCAAGCAATACAAGGCGGTCGCACGCTGCATGTTCGTGGAGTGACGCCTGCATTGTTGTAATCCGAGTGAGCTCTACCAGAATATAGACGTACTATGGGTAGAGAACATACCTACAATAGATTTGCAAATCCATGTAACAACGAAACTATGTATTAAGTTACCTGAAAACTTTCAGATTGTGGCTTTTGTCCCACCCTGTAGCTGTAGTGGCAGCAGTTGTGGTCTTCAGTCCATAGACTAGCTTAATGCAATTCTTCACGCTGGTGTTTTCCGTGACGTCTCGTTATATCTGAATAACTGTTGCAACCTACATCAGTTTCAACCTCGATATCTCCCTACAATTTTTACGCCTCACATTGCTCTTCGTTTCAACATTAACGACTCCCCCCCACCCCACCCCACCGCGAATGTGTCCTGTCAACCGATCCATTTTTTTTTAGTCACGTCGTGCCGTAAATTTGCTTTTTCGCCAGATTCTGTTCAATGCCTACCTCCTAATTAACTATCCGATCTACCCAGAGCATGTGCAGTACGCTCCCATGGTACAACATTTCAAAAGCTACTACGCTCTTCTCGAATGTACCACTTATCGTCTTAGTTTCACTTTCATATAAGGCTGCACTTCAGAGAAAAAGGTTCAGGAAATATCTACTAACAGCGGCACTTCAAATGGTTCAATTGGCTCAACGCTATGGGACCACACCGGCCGGCACAGCGGCAGTCGCCCACTCTCCGAGACCTCTATTACACTTCAGTTCTGGTATCTGATCTACCAAATGGCCTACAGAACGTGAGAGCGCTTAGTTGGGTTCATCGCCCCGGGGTTGGTACCACACAATAAAGCAAATATAGGTGTCTTCTTTCAATAACGATCTAATAATGACTGAATACCTTGTCTCAGACGGCTGAGAAGGATAGCGAAGAAAAATCAGCGAACACTGCTATCATTAGCTACAGAGCACCAAACACCTAGAAAAACTTTCAGTCACAGAATAGGCAGAATGTCGCTTTCTTAAAAACGGTCACGAACCTGTCCAAGTTACCTTTCCTGGTCCTTAAAGCAAGCAGACATGTAAGTCATCAAAATCACCGATCAGAATATCACTAAGGTTCCACTACGATCACTGAGCACCAACAGTTGAATTTAACGTCATTACATATTCACGTAATTCTTTCCAGCTATGTGCCGTTTAAATTTTCTAACACTGAGAATCAGACATCAGCAACAATCCATTAACTTCAGTGTAAAACAAAATAATCTTGGCGCATTTGTCTTGACCACATAATAAAGAGATCAGAACTTTACAGGAAACTGTACAGTCAAAAAATACTAAAACATAAATTCACACTTAAAATTTTAGAAAGCATTCTGTAATTGGAGCAAAGCAGCGATCGGTATAAAACGCTAAAGATCAAATGAAAACAGTCTCGATCGCGTTTTCAGATTTTTATTCCTTAGCAACCGGTTTCGGCCCTTTCCTGGCGGCAGAAGAAGCGAGATCAGTAGAAATAAGGATGTCACTGTGTGACAGCAGTTGTTGTTGTGGTCTCCAGTCCATAGACTAGCTTAATGCAATTCTCCACGCTGGTGTTTTCCGTGACGTCTCGTTATATCTGAATAACTGTTGCAACCTACATCAGTTTCAACCTCGATATCTCTCTACAATTTTCACGCCTCACAGTTTATGCTGTCGCATTTGACAACAAACGGCACGTGCGCTGTGTCCTCAACTCGTTGTGTGTGTCAGTTGTGGTCAGAACAGGGTTGTGTGTCCTGGTGAGTGCATCATGTCGGAGATAAGTGACTTCGAACGTGGGGAAACTGTTAATGTTCTTATGGTGACGGCTTTCTCTGTCAAGGCAGCCGAAGTGCATGGTGTCTCAAGAGCGTGTCGAAGATTTATACCACATACAAGGAAAACAGAAAAACATCTTTCGCTAAGTCACAACGCGGACGTAAGTGTCTGTTGAGTGCCATCATCATCATCATCATCATCATCCGCAACAGTGTCTTGATTGGACAGTGTAAATATTGGCCTGTGTAAAAAGTTGGGACATTGGACGGGCGCTGATGACCGCGCATTTGAGCGCCACACAAACCAAACACCATCATCATCTTCCCTTGTTGACGGACTGTGACAGATGGTCATTGAAGAGGATTGTGACGGGAACTAAGACGACGACAGCTGCAAACGTCACTCCAGAACTGAATGTTGCACTCGCAAACCTTGTCAGCACCAAAACAACACGAAGGGAATTCCATAAGCAGGCAACTGAAGGACGAGCTGGAATTCAAAAACCATTCATCAGTGGTGCATATGCCTTTAAAAGGAGAGTGTGGCGCCAGAGCTATAGAATCTGGACTATGGACCAATGGAAGAAGGTCTTTTGATCGGATGAGTGATGTTTCAAACTGCTTTCAACTTCTGACCGAATTTGCGACCCAAGAATGAAACATGGCGGGGGTTCGGTGACTATATGGACCGCCATATCGTGTCCCGTCGGCCCCATGGTTATTCTGCAAGGTCACATTACTGGCAAGTATTATGTCACCACTTTGGCTGATCAGGTCCACGCCATGGTACAATGTTTGCTTTATTCTAAGACGAGAGCGCTCCTGTTTACAAAGCTCGCATAGTGGTTGTGTGAGCACGAGGATGAACTGTCGCGTCTCCTCCGATCGCCAGTCACCAGATTTCAATGTCATTGAGCCTTTGTGGTTTACTTCGGAGACAAGGGTGTGTGATCACTATCCACCTCCATAATCGTTACCTGAACTTGATACGGTTTTGCAGGAAAAATGGCGTAGGATTCCCCTGAAAATCTTTCGGGACCTGTATTTATCCATCCAGAGACGACTGGGAGGTGTTTCGAATGCCAACAGGTTTTCTACGGCGTATTAGGCATGGTAATGTGTTGCACTTGATGTATTTCCATATTTTTGCCCACACCCTGTGATTCAGTATTCTAGTTGTATCCAACAGCATATTCTTCGCGGCCCATCTCATTATAGCTGCGCCGCCAGCAACCAACCCACTAATGGACGGCCTTCAGTCCACCGGCCACTCCAGTAGTGTTGCCCCGTTCCGTTAAAATAGTTTTTCTGTAAATATTGATATAAAGGACATAAAAATCCCGTCTGAGGCCTGTGATCATTTTTATGTTAATAATTGGCAACGAATGCTGTACAATCGCAATAAAGTCATGAGATGTTCAATTGACTCTTTTATTAGAACATGTGACGCGTTTCGGGATTCCAACCATCTACAGACATCACAAAGTTCAACTCCTTCCTAACAAACTAGGTGTACAGTCTTGACAACTCAAAGAAAGTGTCCAGTAACATATGACTAAAGCTGCGACACGCTCTGCTTCAAAACTGCTTGTGTCGCAGTTTTAGTCATATGTTATTGGACACTTCCTTTGAGTTGTCAAGGCTGTACTCCTAGTTGGTTTGCGATGTCTGAAGATGGGTGTAATCCCGAAACGCGCAACATGTTCTAGTAAAAGAGTCAATTGAACATCTCATGACTTTATTGCGATTGTACAGCATTGGTTGCCAATTATTTGTCACAGTAATTAGTGCATAGAAATTCTCCCCCTTCCACCCCCCCCCCCCCCCACCCCGGTGGTGTCGTCCAGTCATTGTTCCCTCAGCAATTACTTATATTCGTAACATATCGGGACGTTAGCTCGCGTAGTTTATTCACAAACGAAAATGCGGTATTGTCGCGCTATATTCGATGTCAACGAATTCCTCTTTCCTTAGAAATGCTTTCCTTGCTACTTAGTGTCTGCATTTTATGTTCTTTCTACTTCACTCATCACTGCCCAAAGAGCAAATCTCACCTACTACTTTTAGTGACTCATTTCCTGATCCAATTCCCCCAGCATCTTTTATTTATTTCGACTTCATTCCATTAACCTTGTTTTACTACTGTTGATTTTCATCTTATAACCTCTTGTCAAGACACTTGTCATTTCTTTCAACTGCTGTTCTAAGTTCTTTGGCGTTTCTGTCGGAATTGCAGTGATATCACTAAAATTCAAACTTACATTCCCTTTCTAAATTTCTCCTTGCTTTCGTTGACAGCTGGCTGAATTTGGGGACTGAATAACATCGGAAATAGGCTAAAATACTTTCTCACTCGCTTCTCATTCACTGCTTCCCTTTGATGTCCTTCGTCTCTAATAACTGCAGTCTGGGTTCTGTACAAGCTGTAAATAACCTTTCGCATCATGGATTTTATCCCTGCTACCTTCGGAGCTTCAAACAGTTAATCCAGTCAACAATTCATACGCTCTCCGTAACTCTACAAACGCTATAAACGTAGGTTCGCCTTCCTTTATCTTATCTTCCCAGAGGGAACGCAATCAAGCTTAAAAGTAGTGTGGATGCTGGCGGGGGACAATATCCTGATCACGGACGTTGTTTCACGTCATTTTTGCGTCTGTTGAAACGATGGAACGAAGGAGTTATCTCGTATCGATGTTAATCGGAGGAGCAATTTTATACTCGCTTGAGCCTAACGCAATAGACATTCCCACTGGGACACGATGTTGACTGTGCATGCTGATGTTTTCATGGCGTAAGAACTCATCCATCAAATTTCGGGAGTGCAACCGCTGAAACTTTGTTTCTTATTTTTTTAGCATTCCCTCCATGTACTTTGCGGCCTTCTTCAGAATGAGCCAACTGAATCTACAGTACGCTACAGTACTTACTCAGTCGTTTTAAACCACAGAAGACACATGCGCCAGAGTCGTTCATCGGCGGCAAACAGAATACATTAACGGAATCTGTGGCTACGAGGTCGATTCATGTTGGGATAACCATTATCATTTTCAGCTGCACTGTAGCGACATCATCGCGGGTGTATTAAAGAAAGCGCCGGACTCCATGATTTGTTTACGCTGAAACCTCTATCTTTGTTAGCTGAATTCTTTTCCAAGCTAATTTCAAGTAAGTTGTTTCACCGCCCACTCCCAAAAGGATGAAGTCGGCGCCAGATTTTTCGACAGATTCGCACCACATAGTGATCGCTATCGATGAAGTGCTCTACCACAGCCGATTAATTGGGCTGTAAGAGTCGGGTGTACCAGAGGTGCTCCTTCCGAAGCACTGGACCATAACAATCTGTGCTTTGCCAAAGTCGCTTTTGTCTGTTGACCTGCTAACTTATGAAATTACAATTAAATCAATACCATTAGCTGCTGACAGGCGTTGATATACTTCAACGGAGAAAGTTCAAAATGTGTGCCCCGACCGGGACTGGAACCCGGGATCTCCTGCTTACATGGCAGACGCTCTATCCATCTGACAAGGGGAGGCCGCCAATTGTGAAATTCAAATTCGATTCATACTGCGCATAATAAAAGCTCATGGCCAGAGGTGTAATGTGGCAAAGCACCAAGATGCACTTCTCAGCCGTTGTCGAGAAAATCGACAGTTAAAAGAAACCGTTGCGGTGAAATACTCTCTACGATTAGTAATTTTCTACAGCGTGGTGGTGCAGCGGTAAGCGCTCGGGTTCGTAATCCGAAGGTCGCCGGATCGAATCTCGCACCATGCAACTTTTTTTAGTATTTGTTTTTTGTATATATATATATATATATATAATTCCCGGCAATCAGTTGCAACAATTATGCATATAATAAGTTGCTGAAAGTCGTTTGTCGTGGAGAAACTGGCGACTTCGAACATCATTATGTTTTCCGCAAACAAAGTTGTATTTCACAAATGTTATTAATTGTCTTCATAATGTTAACCACATATAGTTAACGGAAGACGTAGAAACGAATACGTATAGCGTAAGTCAAACGTTCGAATTAGAATAGAGACCCCACGAACACAAACTTGCTGTGGCAGGTATGAAATATAAACTCCGTTACTCGCTCGTTACACTTGAAGGACAGATGTTGAATGGGCCGAAACGAGCCGCCCCATAACAGCGTAGTTGCCTGCTAACTTCTAAAGAAGGTAGATGCGGTCCCTAGCGCAACTTGTAACATCGTCGAAAATCAGTGCGGACGGGACAGCTTTGGTACACCCTGTTAAACAAACGGAAAAATGGAGGCGGTACAATTGGAGAGCGATCCGCCTTCACCAACATGCATAAGCAATTCATTAATAGTCATATATATATATATATATTTGAATTGCAAAAAAACTAATAATAAAAAAATATTGCATGGCACGAGATTCGATCAGGCGACCTTCGGATTACGGACCCCAGCGCTTACCGCTGCGCTATGACGCTGTAGACAATCATTAATCGCAGAGAGTATTTCACAGCAACGGTTTCTTTTAACTGTCGATTTTCTCGACAACGGCTGAGAAGTGCATCTTGGTGCTTTGCCACATTACACTTCTGGCCATGAGCTTTTATTATGCGCAGTATGAATCGAATCTGAATTTCACAATTGGCGGCCTCCCCTTGTGAGCCACCGAGGGCACAGAGGATAGTGCGATTGCAGGGACTTATCGCCGGCACGCTCCCCGTGAGATCCACATTCTCAACTTATAGTCCACACACTACATTCGTAGTTCCCCTGCCATTATACCCATTACTCGCGCCAGACAACCCACCGAGTCCCGTAAGAGTTCAGGCAATTGGTGTGCATCCGCACTGAAGGTTCTCAGCCGGCTAGCCTTCGACGATATGAAGAAGGAACCAGTTCTTTCGGACATGTCCGAAAGAACAGATGTCATCTTCATATTGCTAATTTATGGCCTGTGTCTTCGCTAGAATGATTCCCCATTCGTCTCTTCACCGCTTATACACTTTCCCCAACGCTTCACGTACCCGCGATGGCACCAAGCAACGTTCAGTCTCGCGGTGGGCAGTGGTCGTAACATTTTGGCTTATCTGTGTGTGTGTGTGTGTGTGTGTGTGTGTGTGTGTGTGATCGTTCTACATGATCTTTCCACTTGTTCGTGTACTTCATGATTTTATCTTAATAATAACGAGGCATGTGTGTGGGGTGGGGCCTGTCAGTGATCCGGCGCCCACCCAAATCCTGCTGCCTCGTGACTGGGTGTTTTCTGTTGCAGGCTCGCGTTCCGGAGTCAAGCTGGCGTCCTCGGGCGGTAACGCGGCCGCGCCCTCACCCCCGGTGCTGTGGAGCTCCCGCAGAAAGCCAGGTGAGTCCAGTCTAAAAACAGCAGCATTCACAAACGCGTCAGCCGCTCGCAGGAGCACCCTTCGTGGCCTCACAGGTCATAATTCATGAGGTCAAAATAGATTAATCGAACACAGCGGCGTTTCATCCACACAACACATGCAGCACGTGGTACCTGCCTCGCGCTGTCACCGGCTCCAGCAAATTTTTCGGGGAGATTTTAAGCAGTTTAGAACTGAAAACACTAATGCAGGATTATCTGCACAGAGTCGTGTAACGCTGGAAAAAACTGTGTCCACTTTCAGATGTTTAAAGAATACATTTATCCTAATTCTACTTCATTAAACCACATTCTACTTACTTCAGATTGGAACGATATTATTATTCACATATTATTAACTTCCTCCAAAATTGTCAACAGTGCCTGTTTTCTTAACAGTGGTAAGGGAATTATACCTTCGCAACAAACGTTAAATTGACATAAGAATTCGTTTGAATTAAGATTAGTGATAATGCAGCTCAGGTAGCTGTGTTCTTGTGATCCTGCTTTGTCTGTCATGTGCCATTACACTCCGCTCGTCTATCAAGACGTTCTAAGGGAACTTTTATAACATGACATGATACTATGTCTCGAACTTAAGATCTGATGATGGTGATACCTAAACGTGTTATGAGAAATGAAAAATAAAGAAAATATATTTTCTGCCGATCAAGACAAAAAATGGCTCTGAGAACTATGAGACTTAAGATCTGAGGTCATCAGTCCCCTAGACTTAGAACTACTTAAACCTAACTAACCTAAGGACATCACAGACATCCATGCCCGAGGCAGGATTCGAACCTGCGACCATAGCAGCAGCGCGGTTCCAGACTGAAGCGCCTAGAACCGCTCGGCCACATCGGCCGGTGTCGATCAAGACAAGCGTATTCCTCAGTGCTAAATGCGGTCGCAGGCCCCATGAAAACTTCTTGGCTACTGCGCTGGTTAAGAGTTTTCTCACTGTTGTCCAAAACGAGGCCAAAGGTGAAATCTCTTTTTTGTAGTGGTTAATCTTATCAACTTTAAAAATTCTGCTGAGTTCTGTGTGGAGCGTGTCATCTTCTTAACAAGTATGACAATTACTTTGATAATTAGTTAAATACATTCCTGGAAATGAAAAAAGAACACATTGACACCGGTGTGTCAGACCCACCATACTTGCTCCAGACACTGCGAGAGGGCTGTACAAGCAATGATCACACGCACGGCACAGCGGACACACCAGGAACCGCGGTGTTGGCCGTCGAATGGCGCTAGCTGCGCAGCATTTGTGCACCGCCGCCGTCAGTGTCAGCCAGTTTGCCGTGGCATACAGAGCTCCATCGCAGTCTTTGACACTGGTAGCATGCCGCGACAGCGTGGACGTGAACCGTATGTGCAGTTGACAGACTTTGAGCGAGGGCGTATAGTGGGCATGCGGGAGGCCGGGTGGACGTACCGCCGAATTGCTCAACACGTGGGGCGTGAGGTCTCCACAGTACATCGATGTTGTCGCCAGTGGTCGGCGGAAGGTGCACGTGCCCGTCGACCTGGGACCGGACCGCAGCGACGCACGGATGCACGCCAAGACCGTAGGATCCTACGCAGTGCCGTAGGGGACCGCACCGCCACTTCCCAGAAAATTAGGGACACTGTTGCTCCTGGGGTATCGGCGAGGACCATTCGCAACCGTCTCCATGAAGCTGGGCTACGGTCCCGCACACCGTTAGGCCGTCTTCCGCTCACGCCCCAACATCGTGCAGCCCGCCTCCAGTGGTGTCGCGACAGGCGTGAATGGAGGGACGAATGGAGACGTGTCGTCTTCAGCGATGAGAGTCGCTTCTGCCTTGGTGCCAATGATGGTCGTATGCGTGTTTGGCGCCGTGCAGGTGAGCGCCACAATCAGGACTGCATACGACCAAGGCACACAGGGCCAACACCCGGCATCATGGTGTGGGGAGCGATCTCCTACACTGGCCGTACACCACTGGTGATCGTCGAGGGGACACTGAATAGTGCACGGTACATCCAAACCGTCATCGAACCCATCGTTCTACCATTCCTAGACCGGCAAGGGAACTTGCTGTTCCAACAGGACAATGCACGTCCGCATGTATCCCGTGCCACCCAACGTGCTCTAGAAGGTGTAAGTCAACTACCCTGGCCAGCAAGATCTCCGGATCTGTCCCCCATTGAGCATGTTTGGGACTGGATGAAGCGTCGTCTCACGCGGTCTGCACGTCCAGCACGAACGCTGGTCCAACTGAGGCGCCAGGTGGAAATGGCATGGCAAGCCGTTCCACAGGACATTGTGCATGCTCTGTTGCCTGTGTCTATGTGCCTGTGGTTCTGTCAGTGTGATCATGTGATGTATCTGACCCCAGGAATGTGTCAATAAAGTTTCCCCGTCCTGGGACAATGAATTCACGGTGTTCTTATTTCAGTTTCCAGGAGTGTATCATCCATGGCTGGAATTGACTATTATGCAGGCTATATACTATATCACCACCGCCGTATTGGCAGCCGCTTTCCTCCTATAATTGATCGAATCCACTAAATCTTTGATTTCTCGGCCGCTTCTTGTTTAAAGTATACCCTGCATAGCAAAATAGGGCTCTCGAGAACCTGTGCCGAAGCAGCTGTGATGCACCACAGGTTATAGACGAAGGGGGTGAACAACAGCAGCGGAAAGTATATGGGCGAATAGACGGGCAACTGGCCACCCACATGAACCAAGGGGCTACCAACGGCGTCTCCTCAACGTCTATTCAGCGAACATTACTGCATATGGACCTCCACAGCAGATGACTTGTTCATGCACCCATGTTGACTGCTGTTCATCGGTGGCGACAGGTGGCTGTATCAGATGACTCACGTTTTATGCTTCATCTAACGGATGGCCGTTCGTGTGACCGGTGTGAAATATCTGGAGGAGAGAGTGTATGGTCTGGGGAATGTTTTCATGGCATTCCTTGGGTGATCTCATGATTCTAGGAGGTGCAATGAATCAGCACAAATACACATCCATGTGGACACCGTGTACACCCCTGTATGCAGTTTGTATTTCCTGAACACGATGGCATCTACCAGCAGGACAATGTAACGTGTCTCACAACTCGCAGTGTACGTGCGTGGTTCGAAGAGCAACAGGATGAGTGTGCTCTCCTGTGGCCGTGTGGTTCTAGGCGCTACAGTCTGGAACCGCGTGATCGCTACGGTCGCAGGTTCGAATCCTGCCTCGGGGGTGGATGTGTGTGATGTCCTTAGGTTAGTTAGGTTTAAGTAGTTCTAAGTTCTAGGGGACTGATGACCTTAGAAGTTAAGTCCCATAGTGCTGAGCCATTTGAACCATTTTTTGTGTCCTCCTCCCGTGGACACCATAATCTCCTAATTTAAACATAATCAGGATCGGGCTGTCCATGCCGTAGATCCTCAACCGAGAAACACAGTACAGCTGGACACGTCACTGGAATAGGCATGGCTCCAACGTCCCTGTCGGTACCTACCATAATGATATATCTCCCTTGCCTCGTCCGTCATGCGTAATGTTGTTTCCAAGGTAGTGAAGTTCCTACACTTCACAGTCCCCAGTTTTGCTCTTAAGGTTATCGCTAATCTTATTTTTGCTGCTTCAAGTTACCTGTGAACATGATACGTATAAATAAAACTTATATATTTTAGAGTCATCTAACGGTTACATCTGGTCCGAAAAGCAGCCTGTCCCCTCAAATTTTGCGGAAACGTAGTGTAGCGATCTGATTACTCTACTGTTTGTGAAAACTTCAGTGCCAGTTACATGTGTTCTACAGTTTAGGGACATGACATTACACAAACGATTAGATTTACGGAACTGTACTCGCACTATGACCGTGAGAATTCGATGCTGCAGTCAGTGCCTGTAAACGTCCTGGCATGGAATAAAATATGGGCTGGTTGTGCTGCTGCGGAACACACTGCGCGTGGTTTATAGGCGCGTCGCATCCACAGAGCATCGGCACTGGAGGACCAGAACGAACATGTACCGACAACTCATATCCAGACCAGGTCGATGCGGGTCATGTCAGGTGAACGTGCAGCCACGGAAACAGTGGTAAGCGTCGTTCTTTGAAGAAGGCTAACATCTTCCCTGTCTCATTTGGCCTGATATTGTCCTGAAATATGGCGGATGGAGCTGCTAGCACGAGGGGCAGTATCTTGTGCTCTCTAACCTGCCTGATGTTTCAGTTGTCATTCAAATTGTCCTCAGTACTTTGGACACGAGATCACGTGTTGTAGCAAGCGGCGCGCAAAGAATCGTACTTGGCATTTGTCCGCTGTGCAGCTCAGCAATGCAGTCTGACCAGTTGCGTTGAACACCATAGTGTCTAACACGTACGCTGCCACTTACTTCAGGACTGATTTAAGCGACTGTCGTCCGAAAACGCATTTAGCCACTCGACACGCCAGTGATGAAGGTATTCATGCATCCATTGCAGTCTTAGGCTTTTTTGGTTTCTGGCCAGTGGAAGGCGACGCAATGGAATTCTTGCCACCAGTCAAGCCCTCAGCATAAGATGTCGGACTGTCGACGCAGACATGTCCACGCCAGCTGCAGAGCTCAACGTCGAGCCGACACTTTGGACGAAGCTGTTCTGTCGGTTACGATCATGTGAACAGGATGGTGGTCATCCTGCACGATACTCACACAGTGTGATCCAGTACCCTCTATACATTGATACCACACTCTCATCACCATTGTAGAAGTGTGCCTTGTATGACTCGCTACGTCATGGTACAATAAACCCGTTTCCCGGAAACTAATCATTCTGCTCCGTTGGAACTCACTCGTACGATAATATTGCACCCTTTGACGTCGACGAGGCAGGCCGGTGATTGTTTGCGCGTTTCCACTTCGTTTGACGGCTGTGCTCCGAATGAGCGTGCCGTAATATTGGCCTGTCTGGTCACACAAGAGAGGGCGCTGCTGAACCAACATTAAACCATCACTCTGCTATCTTAATCGCTTTTCCTCCGATTTTGCAGTGACTCAAACAATTCCTCCAGGGTGTTGCTGTTTTCACAAAGCAGACCTGTAGTTTCACAGGAGCTACTACCGCTCGGCCCCCTGTAATACGCAGAAGCTCGTCGAAATCAGTTTGTCGTAGGAGCTGGCATCTTCCGGTAGTTGCATGGTTCCAGGTGTGACACTAACCCTACCCGACCCCTTCCAGTATGTGTGGCAAGAAACAGTGGCAATAGGATCACGCCGTACTTGCCACTGTGTTGAAACGATGGGGGCAGGAGACAGTTTAGGAATCAGAGGGGCTCGTGAGTTCTGCGGATTACGGCAGTCCCAGATAGCGCCCGCCGAGTGTGCTATGAGAGGCGAGATAAGCGGTCGGCCGGTGTCTTCTCGGGAACTGTCAACACAGCAGACCCACCCCAGCTGGGTATACGCTTTTTACTGCCTCCACCCACCCACTAGAGGGAGGAGGGGAGTCTTCGTTTTCGGAGGGGTCGTTACGACAATGTCTAGTTAGAGGAGGTGGCTGCAGAACGTGGGGAGCCGAAGAAGGGCGCTAATATTGTCGTGTGTGTGTGTGTGTGTGTGTGTGTGTGTGTGTGTGTGTGTGTGTGTGTCCCTTTTCGTGGGCCGCTAGACGCTATAAAGTCCTGTAAAAGAGAAAGGGGTACCACAGAAATGTAGGCTGACGGCCGATATAGGGGAAAGTTAGAGAAGCGTTACTCCGTGGCAAAGACAGCACTTCTGTTTTATCACAGCCCGGCTTATACAGAATGTGACGGAGTTTTGAACTGTGGCAGCGTCAAACTGGAGCAGGAAGCTATTCTCTCGGCTGTGTAGATGCGAGCGACGCAGTAAATACCCTAATGGACGTTCTAGATCGTGTTGCGGGATGGTTATTAGTTCAAAAGGAGGGATCGTTTCAAATTAGGTCACAAGTTGGTACAGTATTCCATGCGCTTGGTGCCATAATAATACCGTACATGCGAAAGAACACAGTTAAACACAAAGAGAATTTTATACATTAACGGCGGTGCAAATGTCTGTCGGAAACTTCTTTGTCCTTTTAAATAAAGCTTACGCCAACTGCACAGACATGTAGCAAAGAAATGTAAATGAAATAACTAGCTGTGTGTGAACTGTGATGTCATTCTTTGTGAAGACAACAAAATGCTGAGTCCGCTTAGTTGTTAAAATCTTATGTGGTGCGAGTAGAATGCTGTTGCAAGGTGGCACATTTACGTTTACGGAATGTTGTGTCGCACAAGGAAACATTTTATCGCCCATACTTTTTAATTTATACATAGCCTAGTGTTAAAGAGAGTGGAGAAGACAAGCCACTATGGGTGTGAAAATGGATAACAATGCATATACTTTTAATCTTTGAAATATACTGTAATATAATATTTATTTATTGAGAGACTCTTTGTGTGTTACAATAGGCTTGTGTTTTTGTGTCGATATTGTCGTAAAATGTCACATATCTTTAAAAATGGTTCAAATGGCTCTGAGCACTATGGAACTTAACTTCTGAGGTCATCAGTCCCCTAGAACTTAGAACCACTTAAACCTAACTAACCTAAGGGCATCACAGACATCCATGCCCGAGGCAGGATTCGTACCTGCGACCGTACCGGTCGCGCGGTTCCAGACTGTAGCGCCTAGAATCGCTCGGCCACTCTGGCCGGTCAAATGGTTCAAATGGCTCTGAGCACTATGGGACGCAACTGCTGAGGTCATTAGTCCCCTAGAACTTAGAACTAGTTAAACCTAACTAACCGAAGGACATCACAAACATCCATGCCCGAGGCAGGATTCGAACCTGCGACCGTAGCGGTCTTGCGGTTCCAGACTGCAGCGCCTTTAACCGCACGGCCACTTCGGCCGGCCTCTGGCCGGTCATATCTTTAAAAAAACAATCTTAGTACAACTATGAACTCTCGCTGAAATTGTGTGGACTATCTGTTTCATATAAAGTTGTATGACGATGGTCTAGGAAGCCGAAGGCTGGTTTATAATGAACTATTAAAATATAAATATTATTTTGGAACATTGATATGTGTGTCCAAGTTTCTAATATAAGATTTTATTCCTCCAAGAACCGACGGAATATTGCTTTATTGAAGTTCCATGTATGCTGGCGATTTATGATTTTTACATAAAAACGAAAATAACTCCAGATCGCCGGCCGCTGTGGCCGTGCGGTTCTACGTGCTTCAGTCCGGAACCACGCTGTTGCTACGGTCGCAGGTTCGAATCCTGCCTCGGGCATGGATGTGTGTGATGTCCTTCGGTTAGTTAGGTTTAAGTATCTCTAAGTCTAGGGGACTGATGACCTCAGATGTTAAGTCCCATAGTGCTTGGAGCCATTTGAAAGCTTCAGATCTTGTTGTATAAATTCTATACTACTAAATACGAATATCACTTCGTGAAAAACCGAAGTAATGGCATTTCGTGACGAAGATCAAACTCGCTCAACAATCTTATTGCGAAATAAACCGCTAGCACAATTCTCGCGGTTCACGTGCTTGAGTAGTGACATCTGTTGTTTCGCATGTAGAGACATTGAGGAAAATGTCTGAGGACATAAAAAAATTTGCCGAACAGTCACTAGAAATATTAAAAAGAAAACAAACAAATGAAACAATTATGAAATGCTACATTGACTTCCAGATTGTGAGATCTAAACAGTCTCGGGAAAAAATAACCTATACGAACGTCTGAAATGAGTTTCGTAAGAAGTCTTACACATGATTTCACACACACAGAAACGAAGGTTTCAGAAGATAAGTTCATACGACATCTGTTAATGACGACTGCAAGACAGCAGCATATTTGCTGTCGTGGTTGGTCCAGTTTTCAGTTGCCACGCTGAACTGAAGTTCCTCAAAAAATCTAGATCACTTTAAAACGGCATTTTCTGAAGATAGCTCTAGAGACTCGTTAGGTGTCCTTCAAACAAGGGTGCCTGTCTGTCATCTTGGTGAAAATTAATAGTTACGAGTTGAGAGGGACTACAGCAAAATTAAAATTATCTAATAATGGTCCATATGTAACGAATAACGTTGTGTAATTTCCATCTCTATGTAATCTCAGAAAAACGTAGGAAATCGTTATGCAAACTGTAACACTTATTAATTAATAACCTATTCAGTAAATTTAGTGTATCGGTGTGGGTAACGCACGCTACCAGAAGAGAAATGCGCCAGGGTAGCTGAAAATAATAGAATTGTTAACACAGAGAGTACACGATAAGGTTTGATTGAGTGAATGTAACTGAAAAAATCGTCTTGATCTGATGTAAGTTTGTCTCGATCACAATAACAGTTCTTGAAGGAAGCTGAGTACACACTGTATCACCGTAGGAAAACTGCCATAGGCAAAGTCTGTATAAGCGGCCCTGGCGATGTGTTACGTTCCAACTCGCTTGCGCTGCGCTCTGGTGTATAAACTCGCTGAACTTCCGATGTCGAGAGTTGATGTTGGCATGTAGAGGTGGAGACTGAATCTCACACCGTCTGGGAGGCCGCCAGGTGCCATCCTGTAAGGTGTTGGGTAGATGAGTACTTAGAAGTTGTGTTAGTCTCACGTGGCTCCCAGAAGTGAGCTATTGCCGGCAACAGCCGCTCTGTATGCAGCAGATACTGCAGTGACTGTCACAGGCAGAGTCAGCTAGGAGTGGGAAAAACCGACCGGTTAGGACTAACACCATTATATCGGTTCTGAATAATTCGTATTTGTTTGCCCTCGGCTATAATAGAGCTTTTTAATTTTTTTTCTAATAACCGTGTAAAAAACCGAAATATTAGCTAAAATTTTTCGTTTTTTAATAAATCTTTCTTAAAGAACGAGTGATTTTATTCGTAACATTTGTATTCGCTTTGAAATATTGCGTTATTATATAAACTGGGAAAATCAGTGCTGTTTTAATAACAATGCCGACAGAAACGAGCAACAAACACATGGCATAAGAATTGGTACAACATTGCTGAGACAATAATATGTCTGTTATGATGTGATATGGCCTGTTACATACTACTCATGTAAAGAGTGACAATTATTGAACTATATGAAATAAACTCTACATAACTTCTGAATGATTTGCGTTAGGAGTTCAAATTGCACGGTTGGCCGCGGGGCATTATGGGAATTAGTATGCGCTGTATGATTTAGTTTTGCGACGAAGCCCACTTTCATTTGGGCAGATTCGTCAATAAGCAAAACTGGCGTATTTGGGAGACAGAGAAACCGCATTTCGCGATCGAGAAGTTTCTTCACCCTCAACGGGTGGCTGGGTGGAGTGCAGTGCCCAATCACGGAATGATCGGTGCGAAATTCCTTGATGGAACGGTGACTATCGAACGTTACGTGAAGGTTTTGGAACGTTCAAAAATGGTTCAAATAGCTCTAAGCACTATGCGGCTTAACAGAGGTCATCAGGCCCCTAGACTTAGAACTACTTAAACCTAACAAACCTAAGGACACTACACACATCCATGACCGTGGCAGGGTTCGAACCTGCGACCGTAGCAGCTGCGCGGCTCCGGACTGAAGCGCCTACATCCGCTCGGCCACAGCGGCCGGCCTTTTGGAAGGTGATTTCATCACCATTATCCAAAGTGACCCTGATTTGGGCAAGGTAAGGTTCATGCGAGACGGAGCTCGACTCCATCGAAGCAGGAGAGTGTCTGACGTCGTGGAGGAGTACTTTGGTGATTCCATTCTGGCTGTGGGGTACGCAGAGGCCACTGGCGTTGGCCTCTATTGGCCGCCGTATTCTCCGGATCTGAACACATGCGACTTGTTTTTGTGGGGCTATACTAAAGAGAAGATGTACTACACTAAACCCAAAACCAATGCTGAGCTGGAAACAGCCATTCAGGAGGTCATCTACAGCATCGATGTTCTGACACTTCAGCGGGTCAAGCAGAACTTTGCTGTTCGTCTGTGCCATATCATCGACGATGATGGCAGGCGTATCGAAAATGTCATAAACTAAATCCAATATCTGTAACGGTGTTTAAATGTTGAATAAAGTATGTGCATGACGTAGTTTGGAACTAATTTACGTTTTACGTTCGTAAAGTTCAATAATTGTCACCTTGTACATGCAGTGTGCAAGACTTGTCCCATCTGGTCTGTATGATATTTTCTCACTATCGTCTTCGGATATCAGTTGTATTACTAAATGGCAACGTCCCTAGTATGGAGATATTTTACGAAGTACAGTATCAATGAAGTACAATGTTCGATTCGCTTTAAAAGGTACAGTCAAAATAGAAAACAGCTGATCTGCTGCATATGTCTACATAACATACCTTTATCTGCTTGTAGCCCTTGGAGCACGACAAATTAACGCGAAAAGTGGTTCTTCAGCCTCAGTTTCAAAAAAATGGTTCAGTGGCTCTGAGCACTATGGGACTTAACGTCTGAGGTCATCAGTCCCCTAGATCTTAGAACTACTTAAACCTAACTAACCTAAGGACATCAACATTTTGATTCTACGTTTCTTTAAACAGGGAGTGAAAACGTTGATTCGATTTCTACGTTCATTACAGGAAGTAATAGGAATAAAAGATCAAAAATCAGTTATTTTCAGAAACCGGTTTTTTGAACGGTTTTCGTAGTCTGGTTAAACTGTCACTGAAAAAAAAAAGATATAGCCGAAAAACCGGTTGTTTCAGCGATAACCGTCATCGCTGCTGCGGTTGAGCTGCAGGTTTCTTGACAGTGCGGCAATGCACGCTGTTCTGTTGTGTGTACAGGTTTGTAAAGTGCCAGCCAAGATGCCACATACCTTTTTCCTACCGAGGAGATGGCGGAGCCCTGTCGCTGTGTAGTCAGTGAATGTAAAACAGGCTACAGGCGAAGATGCAGTAGTAAACAAACCTTCCCCTTGAAATACGTGCTCTGAAATTATGGCAGTACAGATACATTGCCGAAAGTGGAAAGTGTTACAGCAAGAGGCACTTCTCCGGCATTCATCAAACTTTGTGGATGTATTCGTCACAAAACGGGTACTAAATGACTAAACTTTCATTCTGTTCAGAGCTGATGCTCATCATCAACTTTGGTATGCGGCGTGGGTCCCACTCCGGTACTCGTTGTGGCTTAGAAGTAACTGCCTGCGAATACCATCTTGAGGAGTTTCTTGGCAAGCATAGAAGCCAAGCTGTGTCAGTTCACGAAGAGGGGACTGGTATGAAAGTATACGTCTTCATATCCTCATTCTAGACATGATCTGAAGGTAAAATCCTGTGGATCGGACAGGCCATTCAGCGATATGTACGGTTCTCAAGACGATTGTCGTGTGAAATGCGGTAGAAGGGGGTCTCGCATTACACTGCTGGAAAATGCCGTTTCGTATCTTCGTCGTGAAAGGAATGACAATAGGTTTTACCATTCATGCCACATATTGACTAGCATTCAGCCTTCCTTGAACGGTTCCGTAATTCGTTCTGTTGTCATTTCCAATAGCGCCCTACATATTTCTCAGGAGTTGGAGAGGTATCGGTCTCAAGAATTGATGCGTCATGTGACTTTGCACCAGGTCGTCTGCGGACGCGTTGGCGCTGGTCTGACCGCCACAGACAGAAGTGAGACTCCTCACTGAACACAGCAGAATGCCGCTCAAGGTCGTAGTTCACACTGGCTCTGCCTGGCGACCCATGGCAACTCCAGATCCCAGCCTAGCTTCTAGTAATCTGTTCCCGACGGTTCGTAGTGATAGACTCTGCCTCCACTCTCTGCCTGGATTACAGCTGATGTCCACATCTATATCTACGTGGGGCGTTTGGCTAGAGAACCTTATCTTTCAGGCCGGCCGCGGTGGCCGAGCGGTTCTTGGCGCTTCAGTCCGGAACCGCGCGACTGCTACGGTCGCAGGTTCGAATCCTGCCTCGGGCATGGATGTGTGTGATGTCCTTAGGTTAGTTAGGTTTAAGTAGTTCTAAGTTCTAGGGTACTGATGACCTCAGATGTTAAGTCCCATAGTGCTCAGAGCCCATTTGAGCCTTATTTTTCAACATAAATGTTCGTTCAGTGCGATAGCCTTACGCAGACTTACTGGGAGGGCCTGTATGCCCGCATGGTACCATTCTACTAGTCGACACGGGGGCTAACGCATTTGCTTCCTCAATAATCTCCCCATCATCCACGTGCTGCTTCCCGCGGAATGTATCCTTCATTGGGCCAAGCAGATGGAAGTCGGAAGATGCTGTAGAGTGGATGAGTAAGAACAGTCCAGCGAGGTTTTGTGAGCTTCTCTTGTAAGCTCACACTTGTGCGAGGCCTTGAACTGGCATAGCGAATGAGAAGTTATCTTGCATTTTTGTGGCAACGAACATGGTGAAGGTACTTCTTCAATTTCCTGAGCGTAGCACTGTAAACGTCAGAGTTGGTCGTTACACCATGAGGGAGAACATCAGACTCCTTCAGGGTCCGAGAAGACCGTCCCATGACTTTACCGGCTGAGTGTGCCGTTTTGAAGTTTGCTTTGGCGGAAAGGTGGTGTGGCGGCGACTCCTGGGCGGCGAGGGACCAAATGAGCACACACTTTTGAGTACCCCACCTAGTGGACGAGTGTGTCAGTGCTATCAACAGAGACGTCCAGTTGAACAGCGAGGTGTTTGATTATGATCTGTCGATCACCTCGAATGAGTGTCTGCTCGTTCCACCATTTCAGCTGTCGCAGCTGTGTCTGACCGGCCAGCACGCAAGAGGATGACAGATTAGCGCGACACTGTTGCGATGACGACGGAAGCCTCGCCCAACGACTCACAGTGCCTTTGTCCACCTTGTCTCCGTGGACATTCCGCAAGCACCTGTGAATATCTGCGGCGATGCTCACTTTCTCCACCAAAAGAAACTCGATGACAGCTCTCTACTTGGAACGCACCTCTGTTACAGACACCGCTTTCAAGGCTACGCATAGCGCCGCCACGTATCGGAAATTCACGAAACTATAAGGGTTGAAGCGGGAATATTCCACAATGTCTCAAAACAAATACTGGATTTTTTCAACCGAAACTCGCTGAGAAAAAATGTCTTACATTACTTACTGAACGCCCTTTGTACATCTACATCAGTACTCCCCAAGCATTCGCGAGGACGACGGTTCAATCCAGCGTCCGGCCATCCTGATTTAGGTTTTCCGTGATTTCCTTAAATCGCTCCAGGCAAATCCCGGGATGGTTCCTTTCAAAGGGCACGGCCGACTTCCTTCCCCGTCCTTCCCTAATCCGATAAGACCGATGACCACGCTGCCTGGTCTCCTTCCCCAAAAACAACAACTACTACTCCCCAAGCCACCTGACGATATGTGCCGGAGGGTATTTCTGCTACCACTAACTGATCCCTTCATCCTTGTTCCATTCTCGAATGGCGCAAGCAAACAATGACTGTCGGTAAGCTTCTATATTATCTCCAATTTCTCGAATTTTCTCGTCGTGCTCATTTCGGGAGACGTTTGTGGGAGAAATTTATGTTGCCCGACTCTTCCCGGAAAGTACTCTGTCCAAAAGTCAGTAGTAGATCCTTCCGTGACGCACAACGCCTTCTTGTAGCGTCTACCACTGGGGTTTGTTGATCTCTGTAATGCTCTCGCGTCGACCAAACGAACCCGTGGCGAAACGCGCCGCTCTTCGTTGCATCTTCTCTATCTCTTCTATCATTTCTACCTGGTAAGTCTTTGTTCAAAAATGGCTCTCATCACTATGGGACGTAACTTCTGAGGTCATCAGTCCTCTAGAACTTAGAACTACTTAAACCTAACTAACCTAAGAACATCACACACATCCATGCCCGAGGCAGGATTCCAACCTGCGACCGTAGCGGTCGCCCAGTTCCAGACTGTAGCGCCTAGAACCGCTCGGTCACCTCGGCCGGCGGTAAGTCTTTGTAAGTCCATCTTTACACAAAATGGTTGCGGGACCTCGGCTACTCAGTATAAAATGCCTAATCAAAACACCTTCAGGTATCTAAATTTCCAGTTTCATTTAGTTTTTTGCACAGATAAAACAAAATTGGAAATCTAGACGGCTGAAGGTATTTTGATACGATATTTTCTACCTGGTGAGGGTCCCAGATTCATGAAATGTACTGGAGAATCGGTCGAACAAGCGCCTTTTGAGCCACTTTCTTTCAAAAACTGTTCAAATGTGTGGGACTTAACTGATAAGGTCATCTGTCTCTAAGCTTACACAATACTTAACCTAAATTATCCTAAGGACAAACACAGACACCCATGCCCGAGGGAGGACGCGAACCTCCGCCGGGACCAGCCGCACAGTCCATGACTGCAGCGCCTGAGACCGCTCGGCTAATCCCGCGTGGCGCCACTTTCTTTCCTGGATGACTTACGTTTCCTTAATATTCTTGCTATCAATCTCAGTCTGGAATCTGCTTTTCCTACTATTTGTTTTATGTGGTCATCCCACTTACGATCGCTCTGGACCGTTATTCTGAGACACTTTGCGGTAGAAACTGCTCCTAGCCATTTGTAATCAATAGCGTAATTGTACAGTAGTAGATTTATTTCCATATTTACGCACAATATGCTAGTTTTGTTCACGTTCAATGTCAACCGTCAGAGCCCGCGCCGTTCATTAATCCTCCGTAGATCCATCTGCAAATCACTGCTATCTTCTGGCGTTGCTACTTTGACATAGACAACCGCATCACCTGAGAACAGTCTCAAAGAGCTTCCGACGCTTTCTAGTAGATAATTCATATAGATTGTAAATACTGACAGTCTTACGACACACCCTTGGGATAAATCAGAAATTCCCTTTACATCTGTCGATTTTGTTCCGTTAAGAGCGACGTGTTGTGTTCTGTCTGCAAGGAAATCTTGAATCCAGTCGCAAATCTAGTCCTATACTCCATTAGATCGTACCTTTCTCACTGATCGGCAATGTGAGACCGTCTCAAATGCCTTCTTGAAGTCGATGAATACAGCATCAACCTGAGCGCCGATGTCTACAGCTGATCTCTGTTTGCAGAACCCATATAAATTTTTATAGAGGAGATTTTCGTTCTCCAAAAACATCATAGTTCATTAGCCTAAAGCGTTCAACTGACTTTCCGAACGTCGACAATAAGCTGCACGTTCCTCTGGGCATTCTGCGTTCCACTAACGTTTGACACACGCAACAACCTGGACGTACTCACACCATTCCTCATGTATGGGAACGGCTACCGAAAATAGTGAAAACAAGTTCGCCTAAGAATGATGTTCCATGCATCATATTCGACAGGTATGAAAATACTGAATGATTGTGTCCATGTCTTTTTCGTTCCCATCAGTGTGTATTGAAATACGGTCGCAGGTTCGAATCCTGCCTCGGGCATGGATGTTTGTGATGTCCTTAGGTTAGTTAGGTTTAACTAGTTCTAAGTTCTAGGGGACTAATGACCTCAGCAGTTGAGTCCCATAGTGCTCAGAGCCATTTGAGTGTGTATTGAAACCCCCATCACCTTGTAACGAGAATATTATTTACATTATTCAGCTGAAGCTCCACTTATGATTCTGAGAGAACTTCATTTGTTCATCCTTCACCAGTAAATAAGTAAATAAATAAATAAGGCCCAACGGTACCGACCGGCCGCCGTGTCATCCTCAGTCCTTAGGCGTCAACGGATGCGGATACGAAAGTGCATGTGGTCAGCACACCGTTCTCCCGGCCGTTGTCTGTTATCGCGACCGGTGTCGTTACTTCCCAGTCAAGTAGCTCCTCAATTGGCCTCACATGGGCTGAGTGCACCCCGCTTGGCAGCAGCACTCGGCAGATCCGGATGGTAGCCCATCCAAGTGGTAGCCAAGCCCAACAGCGCTTAACTTCGGTGATTTGACGGGTACCCGTGTTATCAATGCGGCAAGGCCGTTGGCTCATCCTCCACCAGTACGAGAATGTTATATCATCCACTTGAATGTCCCCTTATGGTTCTGGTAAATGAACTTTCTTTGCCCATTCTTCACCAGTACGAGTCTATCCTTCACCAGAAACCGATGTATCACAGTGCTGTATGTCCGCCTTATCAAGTGGACGAGCGTCTCGTATTGCTTCTCAGTTTCGTAACCACGTCTGAGTGTACGACAGCGCGCGCGCACACATACACACACACACACACACACACACACACACACCGCCATAAACAGACCCGTACAGGCAGCAGCTCTGCACAGATAATTAGATTGTCATGATGAGTAATGCCGCCAAGTGTGCTCGTGCGGTGACACAGCCACACGTTTGCAGCCACGTTTGCGAGTGATTTAGCAGCGACCAGCTCTTGCCGCTTACGTTCTAGACTTTAATCGAAATGCTCACGACAGTACGCAAGCTAGGGTCGACAACAGAACAATGAAGCTCTTAACAGTAGTCGTGAGCTGTCGCTCAAGAACTGAAGACATACACCGCGAAATTACGGCACAAGGACGCAGTATATTGAGGGAGTCACAGTATATTGTTACTTACTTGACGTGGCGACCATTAGCACGGAAACACTCTACTGCTAAAGGCGGTTCCTTTGAAGTATACAAGCCAGACGCACATTTAATGACGGCATGTTGTCAGAGTTCGGAAAGATGGTGATGTCATCGTTTTTAAATACGTAATAAGATGGCAGTGGCATCACACTGTGAATTACAAGGCAGTAGATACCGGTCTTCTGGTCGAAGGTGTGTTTCTTGACTTCCAGAAAGCGTTCGGTAGTGCTCCACAGCGTTCCCTAATGGACAAAATATGAGCTTACGTAATACCAGGCTACCTTTGTGATTTGGTTGCTAACAAACAAAATATAGCATGTTATTCTAGACAGGAAGAAATCCTCACATGTAAAAGTAATTTCGAGCGTACCCAAAGGGAGTCTTATACAACCGTCACTATATACAAAATGTCCCAGAATTATTGCCACGAACTTCAAGGGTTGTGGAGAGCGTCTTGAGGAAAAAATAGAGGATAGGAGCCTGTATCGAGAAGCGTCATCCAACAACGTTACAGAGCGTCAAAGTTATACGAGTATACCGAAAAACGCAAGTTTTGAGGGTTACAGGAGTAAAACAAACTGCAGATGGAAACCCGTGTCAGAATCCGTCATCCGCCGAGGCAACAGAACATCGCATTCCTAGAAGACAGTAGCTAGCTCCATCTTTTCCAATGGCGATCGTAGCAATCAGCCACAATCAATGAATAACAAACAACATTGGTAGACTTCCTCTTAAGGTCCGTGAGCGTACAAGTTATGCTTGGTGCCGAAGGGGTGCTCTAGTTGCAGGGGCCAGCCAGCGCCTACAACTTCGACTCTCTGTAGCTTCGTTCGCTGACGTTTCCAGACAGGGTCCGTATACTTTATTTGTTCCTCAAGACACCCATTACAACCCTTCGATGTTTGTCGCAACGTTTCTGGTTCAAATGGCTCTAAGCACTATGGGACTTAACAGCTGAGGTCATCAGTCCCCTAGACTTAGAACTGAGTAAACCTAACTAACCTAAGGACATCACACACATCCATGCCCGAGGCAGGACTAGAATCTGCGACCGTAGCAGCAGCGCGGTTCCGGACTGAAGCGCCTAGAACAGCTCGGCCACAGCAGCCGGCTAACATTTCTGGCATATCCTGTATACACTGCTATGCAAAACTTAAGTATGTAAGCCGGCCGGTGTAGCCGAGCGGTTCTAGGCGCTTCAGTCCGGAACCGCGTGATCGCTACGGTCGCAGGTTCGAATCCTGCCTCGGGCATGGATGTGTGTGATGTCCTTAGGTTAGTTAGGTTTAAGTAGTTCTAAGTTCTAGGGGACTGATGACCTCAGATGTTAAGTCCCATAGTGCTCAGAGCCATTTGAACCATTTTTAAGGATGTAACCGCAGAGGTGTCAGGTGTGTTCATGGGATTTAACGATTCTTTAAGAAGGGGGTGGGGGGGGGGGTATGACGTGTAAGAATGATTGATAACCACAATGAGCATCTATTGTGATGTAATCACATACCTGTCATAGGACAAAATTGCACATATCTCAATATGCATTCATTTCCAGGCACATGTTTGTAGGACATTCTTTTTTTCCATTTCAAAGCTTGTGGCCACAATGGTAGCAGGTTAGAGAGCATGCATTAATGTTCTTGGACATCACATACCATATTAAGAAACATGTCCCGCCTGTTGTAGTATCCAGAAAACCACCATAAATCGTGGTGACTTCAGAATAATTATTGTCCTGAAATAAAAGCGTCATTTCTGTTTGTTCGTTTGCGTATTTCTTTCAGTTACATTCTGTGCTATAATCAAGCACTCCTTTTTATGGCCCAAGTTTCATAGAGCTGTGTTATTTGGCAGTGACACGTCGTGCGCAAGTCGTCCTTAAGTTTTGGACATAACTGAGATAACATTTTACTAACTTCAATTAATACATGTTACAACGGTGCAGATGCAGGTTTTATAGTTGCTCAGATGTGTAATTCAGTGCACTTGTTGGTTACGAAGTAAATAATCTTCACGGATTGACGAAGTCGTCGGCAAGATAATCAATGAATCTAACCTACTAGAATTTTTTTACTGATTCCATGAATTCAGAGTCAAATGAGTGGTGAATGTAGACTTTACACAGTGACAGATTGGTTGCTCGCTGCCGGAGTAGTGGCGATGGCCAACAAGGAAGTGGTCAGCGAAGAGAGCGGTGATTTCCTACTGTTTCTGCTGGCGACAGCTTAGCTGCTCGTGGATGTCCTGGAATTGTGGTGATCCGTACTTGGCACCACGAACGGAACTGGTTCGCTAACTTTTTTTTTCATTTATTGTTATTTCGTCCATCTCGCCCCAAGTTGGCGGGGGGTCGACTGTCAGCGGTACACTATTCCTTTCTTCAGCCAAGGGAAATAGAAAATATAACAAGAATGAGAAAAAAAACATTAGGCCTGTTTTTCTATTTTACAGTAAAAATCAAAGACCGATAGCTAAAAGACGAAAATACAGTAGCACCAAAGAAAATGATATAGTCATGCGTATTCAAATACGGAGATACGTAAACAGGAAGAATAGGGCTCTGCGGTCGGCAGCGCCTATATAAAACGAGTGTCTGGTGCAGTTGTCAGATCGGTTACTGCTGCTACAATGGCAGGTTATCAAGCTTTACGTGAGTTTTAAAGTGGTGTTATAGTCCCCTCATGAGCGATGGTACTCAGCATCTCCGAAGTGGCAGTGAAGTGGGAATTTTCCTGTACGACCTTCTCACGAGTGTACCTTGAATATCAGGAAGCTGGTAAAATACGAAATCTCCGACATCGCTGCGGACGGAAAAAGATTCTTCAAGAACGAGACCAACGACAATTGATGAGAATCGTTCAAGATGACAGAAGTACAATCCTTCCGCTAATTGCTGCAGATTTCAACACTGGGCCATCAACAAGTGTCAGCGTGCGAATCATTCAACGAAACAACATCGATATGGGCTTTCGGATCCGAAGGCCTACTCGTGTACCCTTGGTGACTACACAATACGAAGCTTTACACCTCGCCTGGGCCTGTCAACACCGACATTGGACTGTTGCTGACTGGAAACATGTTGCCTGATCGGACGAGTCTCGCTTAAGTTGTGTCGAGAAGATGAACCTGTACCTGGAGACAACCTCATGAATCCATGGACTCTTCAACTCAGCAGGGGATTGTTCAAGTTGGTGGACGGTCTGTAATGGTATGGGGCGTGTGTAGTTGGAGTGATATGTGACCCCTGATACTTCTAGATACGACTCTGATAGGTGACTCGTACGTAAGCATCCCGTATGATCACCTGGATCCATTCATGTCCACTGTGCACTCCGACCGACGTGGGCAATTCCAGAAAGACAATGCGACTCCCGCACGTCTAGAATTGCTACAGGGTGGCTCCAGGAACAGTCTTCTCAGTTTAAACACTTCCGCTGGCCACCAAACTCCCCAGACATGAATATTATTGAGCATATCTGGGATATGTTGCAACGTGCTGTTTGGAAGAGATCTCCACCCCCTCATACACCTGCGGATTTATGGACAGCCCTGCAGGATTCATGGTGTCAGTTCCTTGTAGCAATACTTCAGATATTAGTCGAGTACACGCCACGTCGTGTTGCGACACTTCTGCTTGCTCGCTGGGATCCTGCACGATATTAGGCAGGTATACAAGTTTCTTTGGCTCTTCAGTGTATGTACTGTATAGAAACACATCGCAGAGCGGTGAAATTCTTCTGACAATGACAACACTCAAACACAGTCCTTTCACTAAAAATCTGAAGAACTTTCAGAGGAAAGAGAGAGAGAGAGACGTATTTCGGGAGTAGAGAATATGTTCCATAGGGATCAGGATTGTGGATTGAAAAGATGGGATCAGTTACACAGAAAACTGAGGAGATGATTGCAGGGTTGGGGTGGATAGTGGGAGTACAGAAGGTAGGAAAGACAGAGGGTGAAGAGCATGGGTATGGCAGTGATAACAAGAGGAAAGGGATGGGGATTCATGGAGAGGCGACAGGAGAGTGGACCCCAGATCTGGAGTGGAATAGGTGGGAAGAGGGGCGGATCTCGTTGTCTGGGCGGGGGAGTTGGTACAAGTTTCATTATGATAGGATATTTGGAGTTCATGTAGACGTAAGGACGGTTGGATGTGTTCATAAAGAAGCGGTACAGGTTCAGTAAGTGTGAGTAGCTTCTTAAATACATGCCCAGCGGAAGGTTACTCGGCTGTCCTCCACTGGTCACGTGATCTTTTCGTGGGAAATAGTCGGGCGATCCCGGCGCCACGTGTGGCGATGCTGGCATCGCGTGTTAACGTGGAGCCTTCTCCTAGCTCGCTTATAAACATGTGTCATACTGGCATGAGTATGTTGCCGATGTATTTATTTATATGCAGTGTACACCGGCCGTTGTTAAGATGCCATGGTCGTTGGCCACTTGCTGGTGCGACAACCGGGCCGCCTTGGCTGTATAACCGTCTATCTGCCTCCTGGAATAAGCACTGGGATACACGCCCCCCCCCCCCCCTCCCCGTTAATCTGATCTTAATCCCTTACAGCTCTGTCTGCGTATTAGATTGGCTTATCCACGACAATCAACGTAGTGCACTCGTTGTATAAACATTTGTCCCATACCTATAACTTAATCCAACACCCAAGTTGGTGATTCTTGGAGAAATATCATAGGACAGCATGGCACGTCTCTCAACAAGTTTTTATTTCTGGGAATATATTTATAGGACATTTTTTTGCTTTTCCCGTATGAATAAGGGACATTTCTTTTAAACTCCGTTCACCTGTAAGACTGATCAGGGCAAATAAAAAATACGAAAATTTTAATGAGAATGTCCGTGTAGTTCTAACCTATCATGACGTTTCATGACAGCAAACCACTGCAGAGTGAAAACTTTTCCTCTACCTTTGCTGAGCATACTCGCTAGCGTATCACAGCACATTTTAGTACAGTTCTGAGTTTCTTTCGTTTCCTCATATCTCCCGACTTCATGTTAGCTCTGTTTAAGGTATGGAATAGGTACGGTCATTTGTTGGTGAATAGTGTAGATTTTGTGCTACATGGCCTTAGCTCTTTACACCATTGTGTAGCATGTACCTGAAAAGGACATAAGGAAGCGAAAGAGAACGCTTGAAAATCCTAACATAGTTGGCCAGTAGTTCAGTCAGGTGTCGCCAATACGAGTGACAGATGCTTTGTTGACTGTTTCACCTCTGGCCCGGGACAAGGATATGTAATGCGCATGCAAAAATCATTATGTGCACGTAAGAGTTACTAACGTAAACTTTGAGACAGAGAATGCTCCAGAAGGTAATAAAGCGTAACTGAATTTCCGCGGCATTCAGACAAGGTACATAATTACTACCAGTCTGTTACGTCGTAGCGTTCTTAAAACAGCCTTTAGCGACTTTTGCAACGCCTCGATTGCGCCTCTGGCCAGACGCTGGGAGATAACTCACTGGCTGGCGCCTTCCATGAGCTCCAATCGTGATAGGTCGCCGTTCGTAGCGAAAGACCGCCGCGGCGACCTGATGCCGTTGATGGTGCATTCCATTGACTTCGCTACGCTTCACGTAACACCAACAACAAGCTATCAGAACTGGAAGGTATTACCCGCCAAAGGTATTTGAAGACCTACCGGGAGGGCAGCACCGTCGTGTTTACATTTTACAGGCAGGGAGGGGAGACAGTGACTGCGCACACTCCGATATCCTTAAAAACAAGGTGCTGCCTAACGCTACACGTCTGTACATGGGTGCAGTGCAGTCCACATCAACTAAACGTGGATAGGCACTTTAGTTTCACAGTACTCCTCAGACCCCCTCACTTTCTGGGATTAATTCACAGGTTCTTTGATCGGTTTGCTGCAGAATCCTTTAAGGTATTCTCAGTTTGGACATATTAAAATTCATTGTGAGGGAAAAGCTTGTCTCTACAAAGCAGCACGCCTTTAGAAAGCATCGCTCGTGTGAAACTCAGGCTGCCCTTTTCTCACATGAGATCCTGCTAATCGTGGATGTAGGACAACAGACGGATTCCATATTCGCAGATTTCCGTAAATCATTTTACACGGTGCTACACTGCCGACTGCTAACGAAGCTGCAAGCATACTTCACGCGGAGTGGCCGCGCTGTTTAAGGCGTCATGTCACGGATTGCGCGACCCTGCGCCGGAGGTTCGAATCCTCCCTCGGGCATGGGTGTGTGTATTGTTCTTAGCATAAGTTAGTTTAAGTAGTTTAAGTAGTGTGTAAATCTAGTGACTTCAGAATTTGGTCCCTAAGGAATTCACACACATTTGAACATTTTTTTTTTACAAACATACACGAAAGGTTCCCACGTATGGGAATGCCTCGAAGACTTAAAAGGTAACAGGACAAAGAACGTTGTTCCCGATGGTGAGTGTACATCACAGATCAGGTCATCGTCAGGATGCAAAGAAACTGGAATAGGCCTGCGTATTCAAATACCGAGATAAGTACACAAGCAGAATACGGCGCTGCTGTCGGCAACGCCTGTATAAGACAACAAGTGTCTGGCGCAGTTCTTAGATCGGTTACTGTTGTTACAATGGCAGGTTATCAAGATTTAAATGAGTTTGAACGTGGTGTTATAGTCGGCAATGGGACACAGCATCTGCGAAGTACCCGTGAAGTGGGGATTTTCGCGTACGACCTTCTCACGAGTGTACCGTGAATATCAGGAATCTGGTAAAACATCAAATCTCCGACAGCGCTGCTGCCGGAAAAAGATCCTGCAAGAACGGGACCAACGACGACTGAAGGGAATCGCTCAACGTGACAGAAGTGCAACCCTTCCACAAATTGGTGCAGATTTCAGTGCTGGGCCATCAACAACTATCGGCGTGCGAACCACTCAACGAAGCATAATCGATATGGGCTTTCGCAGCCGAAAGCCCACTCGTGTTCTCTTGATGATTGCACGACAGAAAGCCTTGCGCCTCGCCTGGGCCCGGCAACAACGGCATTGGACTGTTGATGACTGGAAACCTGTTGTCTAGTCGGACGAGTCTCAAATTTTATCGAGCGGATGGACGTGTCCGGGCGTAGGGACAGTCTCATGAATCCACAGACCCTGCATGTTGGATCAGGGGACTGTTCAAGCTGGTGGAGTCCCTGTAATGGTGTGGGGTGTGTGCAGTTGGAGTGATATGGGACTCCTCATACGTCTAAATACGACTCTGACAGGTAACAGGAACGTAAGCATCCTGTGTGATCACCTGTATCCATTCGTGTCCATTGTACATTCCGAAGGACTTGGCTAATTCCAGCAGGACAATGCGACACCCCACACGTGCAGAATTGCAACAGCGTGGCTCCAAGTACACTCTTCTGAGTTTAAGCACTTCCGCTGGCCACTGAACTCCCCAGATATGAACATTATTGAGAATATATGGGATTGCTTGCAACTTGCTGTTCAGAAGAGATCTCCACCTGTCGTACTTGTACGAATTTATGGACAGTCCTGCAGGATTCATGGTGTCAGTTCCCTCCAGCACTACTTCAGACATTAGTCGAGTCCATGCCACATCGTATTGCAGTATTTCTACGTGCTCGCGGGGGGGTCTTCACGATATTAGGCAGACGTACCGTTTCTTTCGCTCTTTAGTGTATAGTAAATGACCCGTAGAGAAGGGTAAGCAGTAATCTGCGGCTGTTTGCTGATGATGCTGTGACGAATGGGAACGTGAGGTCGTTGAATGACAGCAGGAGGATACAAGATGACTTAGAAAAAATTTTTAGTTGTTGTGATGAATGGCAGCTAGTCTAAATGTAGAAAATATGAAGGCTACAATTCATCGTTGCGAGTGGGTCATTACATATTAAATGTAACTACTCGTACTAAATCCGGTTTTGTAGCAGAGCGCAATGATTAGCGTACTAATCGTGTGGAAAGTTGTAGGATCGAATCCTGTCTGTTCACACGAAATATTCCTTATTTCTAAATCTAATCAAAAGAATGATTATCACTTTAATTCCGTTAATTGGTTTGAATGTAATTTTTTTATTTCTACTTCTTTGGCACGTAATTTTCATCGTCGTATTTACTGTTTTGTTTGTTCTTCTTTTTTCGTCTCGAATGCGTCTTTGTCGCCTATAATTTGCAACAGAGTGCGAACGAGGACTGTTCATCCTTTGGTAACGCGGCAGGTCTGTAGCCAGTATGAGGATAATTTCAGGTAACCAGTGATAGCGAGAAATTACAGTTGGCTTTTAACGCTGAAACTAAAATGTTTTCTGTCTTGAGTTTGCTCGTAGAGGTTAGCTTTAGTCGGTGCGAACAAAGCGGACGCTATTTTAGTTCTGCTGCAGTCTGTTTACCGCCGTTTTATCGGGTACATTGCACATCACAGCGGCCACTTCCTGCATTTCTTCGCATTACACATTAACACCAATTGAGAAGTGACTCGCCGTGTTTGTCACCTATAATCCAGCAGCCGGCAGCCGATGTGGCAACACTATAGTGGCAAGCGACAGACGTCAACTATCAAATAATTTTAATCGGGCTGTAGTGCCTAGATGACTACTGGAAAACTACAAGGAAGCTGAGCAGCCAACCGACTCGGAACAACCTGGATTCGAACTCGCTTCCAAACTCTGACAGTCTTGATTCATCACTGAATAGCTAACTCAGTGAGTCAACAACTTCCTTGTTGGGAAGTGACACAAAGCACTGGGATTCTCCTTGCTACGTGATTAACGATTCTAAAAGTCAACTCGGTTCATTGTCTTCAATAACGTTTATTACGCTGATCATATAACGGTTCTACACGGTCCAGTCACGTTAATGAGACCACCGCCTACGTTGGACGTAAAGAGCAACACGAGCATCGGAGGGTATATAAAGCGTGTCTGGGATACGCGAAAAACAGTGCAGTCGTTGTTGTAATGCAGAAATGCAGCCATTTAACTGGCATCCAAAAGGGCATGATCATTTCCTTTCGTGGCAAGGAAGAAAGCATTTCCCAAACGGCTAAGTTTGTAAATTTCTCGCATGCTGCTGTGGTTAGAATATAGCGTCCACAGCAAAATTAGAGTATCCAAAACGGGCTCCGAGGGAAGTGTGGTGCACCACGGGCCATGGATGACAGCTGCGGGGATGTGGACAGGCGAGTATACGGGCAAGTGTTCAGGAATAGACCGCCCAGATGAAACTTGGGGCTCCCAGCCGTGTCTCCTTAGTGACCGTTCAGCGAACGTTGCTGCCTATGGACCTACGCAGCAAGTGACTGCTCCATGCACACAAGCTGATTGCTCTTCATCGCCGACGAAGGCTGTTATTTGCTCGCCAGTATCGTAACTGGACGTCGAGGGGCGACAGGTGGCCTTTTCGGGTGAATCACTTTTTATGCTCCATCGGACAGATGGCTGTTGGCGTATTGGCGAATGGATAAGGCGTGAAACATCTGAAAACAAACACCTTGTAGCAATCGTTAGAAGTTTGTAGGTCGGAGGATGGAGCTTTGTGGTCTGGGGAATGTTTCCGTGGCGTTCCGTGGGTGATCTAGTCCTTCTGGATGACGCATTGGATCAACAAAAGAGTACATCTATCATGGGGTAGGTTTGTTTTTCCTTGGCATGATGGCAGCCACCAACAGGACGGTGCATCCTGTCATACAGAATGCAGTGTACGTGTATGGTTCGAAGGGCACCAGTATGAGTTTACCGTACTCCGCTGCCCACCGAACTTCCCGGATTTAAATCCAGTCGAGGGTCTGTGGGGCTACCTCGATCGGTTTGTGCGCGCCATGGATGCTCAACCAAGAAAGCCTAGCACTGCCACATCCCCGTTGACACCTTCTGGAACCTCACTGATTCTCTTCCCGTACGTCTCGCAGCCGTCCGCGCTGCGAAAATGCGATTATTATTGATAGGAGGTCACACTTAACGTGACTGGACAGTGTAAAATTTAAGTACATAGCATCTGTTAGTGTTTAAATTAATGCAATGAAATTTTGATAAACCTTACTTACACATTTCTTTCTTTCTTTTGCTACCGCCTTTATCCCATATTGGACGCAGGGTCAGCAGGGTAAAGTACGGATTTGGCATGGTTAGTGTTAGGGATGGCCGGATGCCCTTCCTATCGCCACCCCGTACCCCCCAGAACGGAATCAGTGTACCCCAACTGTCTGCGTCTAGTGTAAATCGTGAAATAGTGTGGACGTGTTGCAAATGTTTGCGACGCGTGTAACTGAGGCGGAACGTGGGGACCAGCCCGGTATTCATCTAGTGGGATGTGGAAAACCGCCTAAAAACCACATCCAGGCTGGCCGGCACACCGGCCCTCGTTAATCCGCCGGGCGGATTCGATCCGGGGCCGGCGTGCCTACCCGAGTCCAGGAAGCAGCGCGTTAGCGCTCTCGGCTACCCTGCCGGGTATAAACCTTACTTACACATATTATATGAAAATAAAATGAAACGTTTAAAGAATGTGAGTACGCATTACTGAGTAGGGGCCCCGTAGTTAATCAGTGCTATGGGCTCCATGCAACCCCAAACCGGTCACAACGATGACTACAGCAGTTACCTTGCAAATCCGATTGAACATACGGGTCACATCCTTTCCGTAGCGAACTTCTTTTTATTGCTCTACACGATTTAATACTATTTTTGCGTTTCATTTCGTATAATACTGCAAACATGGAGCATTTTAAAGACCTTAAAGGCGTCACTTAGGACTAACATCACTTTTGACTCAATGGGTTTGGTAAATAAATAATGTTAATAATAAAGAAAATCTAGCTATTTTTCCAGATTCAATGTAAACAGCCAACGGACAGATAGAACTGCTGAAACAACAAGCTGAAAAATCAGCTTTACGAATGTCCTTTGAGAAAACCAAATTTATGAAAAAAAAAATGGCCAGGTGCTAGCGCATTGAGGGTTCTGTACAAACTTAACTATGTATACAGAGCTGGCCGGGGTGGCCGAGCGGTTCTAGGCGCTACAGTCTGGAACCGCGCGACCACTTCGGTCGCAGGTTTGAATCCTGCCTCGGGCATGGATGTGTGTGATATCCTTAGTTTAGTTAGGTTTAAATAGTTCTAAGTTCTAGGGGACTGATGACCTCAGAAGTTAAGTCCTTTAGTGCTCAGAGCCATGTACACAGACAGTACATCCATCACGGGACTGAGAATCTCGACGATTTTGCCCGTTATCGACACTGATACATTCGAGAATGCTTTAACGTTAATTCTGAAGTCAGATAACAAATGACAAAAGTTCGTGTGAAGTAATAACGAATTAACATTTTTCTGGTTTCTTTTCTTTACTTTTAGTGCGAAACCATGCTTCTAGCAAAATTTCATGGTTCTAGGTCAATAGAAAGAACCCTGCAGATTGTAATGAGTGAGTTTCGCAGTATCAAATTATGTGACACAAATGGCCGTAACTTCTGATTGAATTGACTTAGAAGTTTAATATTTGTTATTCCGCTAACGACCCGTAAATGTTAGTATGTGACCTAAATTTGAACTTGATACATCAAAAATGGTTTCTAATAGTCGGACAGACAGATATACAGATGGACAACAAACTGATCCTATAGGGGTTCCGTTCTTTCCACTGAGATACGAAACCCTAAAAAATGATGCAAGCTAAATATGCAAAAACAGAGAGAACTAACAAGTTAAAGTATCTAGGAGACGTAACTGAATAAGCCATTTAAGAGAAAGAACCCATTAAAACAAGAGTTAATAAGATGAAAACAATGTACTACCTCATTAATGATGAGTATAATAAGAAATCGATACTCCTGAAAGCTAAACTTTCACGTTACTCGACGGTAATTCTCCCAGAAGCACTTTATACACCAGAATGTTTATCTCTAAATAAAAAGGTTATGATGGCAGCACTGGAAACAACAGAACGCAAAACACTGAAGAAAAATTTGGGACCAGAGCAAACATAATACAGAACATGTCATAATAGTGAATTTTATACACATATTGAAGAAATTATAGCCATGATTAGGAAAAGAAGAACGGCTTTCGATGATTACATTCAAAAATGAATCCCAACTGGGTGCCAAAAAGACTGTTCGCTGACTTCAGTAAATTACAAATGGCAAGGGACACGGACGAACTCCTGTTACTCCGAAAGTTATTGGAGAAACAGAGCCACTCAGAAAGAAATTACAAGGTTTCCGAAAAGAAGACTGGAACAGCTTTGATGGAAGGAAGAAGCGAGAAACATCAGCAACTGAAAAAAATGTCGAAGTAAAAACATAAGACGCAGATGAAGTAACCGTAGTACATAGTGGCACACATATAAAAGAAGAAAGAATATGGCGTAAATAGTCTTACAGGTTTGCACGATTCGGAGAAATCAAAGACGCTGAAACTCCGAGGCGCAGATATGCAAGATACGAAGTAAACTACTTTTTGCCGTATTGTCAATGCGTAATATTCCGCAGTGATAGTTATTGATATTTCTCCAACGTGAGTACATCTACAACTGCTGTATTAAGCATTGCTTGTGGAGATGATGCAATTTGCTAACCAGAATACTCCCCATGTGCACTAGGAATGATGATCACAAAGGAGTTGATCACAAAGGAGGTACCGCGTAAGACAAAGGGCTCGGCAGATCTACGAAATAAATAGAGAACATCATCATTTCACGATCCACATCAGGGAAGTAGGTACAACATCCCCATGTTCAAAACATTCTTTCACAATACTGATATCAATAAGTGATTAACTTATAAAGGTTTCTAATGTTTTCAATTTAAATTTCATCTTCACCTAAAAATGTAAAGTTCTACCATTATGTTAAACATAGGGAGAAGTGATTTCGGGGACCCTCTCAACTAGAGCTGTTGATAAAATACCCATACTTCAATATATCGAGATTTTTTCCAAAAAATATCGATACCTAGTGGCATTATTTGTTCCCCCAATCTATCGATATCGAAATGGCAATAATGAGTGCCGGTATTTTTTTCACAATTTGCAGTACATATCTGAAGTTGTTCTTGTGAAATTGTAGTAGAACATAATTTAACTTTCACTGTGTGAAGGATTCTTACTACTGTACATTTTTAGCTTTCATCATGTCCAATCTTTCCCTTTGACTATATTACGAAAAAGGAAAGTTGCTGCTGACCATATTGCGGAGATGCTGAGTAGCAAACAGGCACAACAGAAAGACAGTCACAAATGAGCTTTCGGCCAGTAAGCCCTTAGTCAAAATTAGACGACGGACTCTCCTCTCTCTCTCTCTCTCTCTCTCTTTCTCTCTCTCTGACGCAAACGAAACTGACACATGACTGCAGTCTCTGGCAACTAAAGCTACACTAAAGGAGCCCGTTTGCACTGGTGGGTGGCGCTGTGAATGTAAAAATAAGTTTTCGATGTGAAGAAATGGCACACCTGTTGCGTTAAAAAACCGGCTGACCATGATAACGAATTCAAAAGGACGAAGATAATTCCGAAGTACTAACTTCTTTTTTCCAAAGTTGTATCACCAAGGTAGATCGTACTGCGGTTCTTCATTTCCAACGTCGCACGTCCCTCAAAATGACAGACAGCGAAATAAGCGACCGCGGGATAGAAAAACTAAGATAACCGACTAGACCCGATGGGGCACAAATATTATTACACACAGAGTATGTGAGAAAACGTACTACTCTGTAATGGAACTGGTCAGTGATATATTTCTTCTTTAATAAACTTCTCTACACATTCAAACAAGTATATTACCAGGCATAATGATATTCTTTACACATTGCAAAGTTTTGGTATTTATTTACGATTAGACGAACAGAAAAGAATTGTTATATTTATGTTTGTGCTGAACAATTTTTTTCAAATTTTCAAAAGGCAACTGAAACTCTTATTATTTATAATTTTTGTAAGATGATCACTTAAATCATTTACGGAGTTACTGTTCTATGGTATTAATAAATCTTTGTGTGTTTAGATCGATATATCTTAATACCAATATAATCCGAGATGCACATCGCGGTCGACTTGACCTAACCTTATGGCGCGTTTTAACAGCAGCTCTATGTTAGCAGTACCAAATTGCAGTTTGAAAAGAGCTGTTGGCTGCCAGAGTGTGTAAAGGCAGGCGTCTGCACGAAAATCACGTAACTAGTTGTTTACCTGATGTGTCGTGTTCTTATGCCTACTGAAGAAATAAGTAATGGAAATTATGAAAAAGAAAAAGCTCTGCAAATAATCATTCGAAAATTGTTACATCACCTGGGAAACCTGAATCTCCCCTCCTAAAATATGAATCAAACTGGATGCTGAGCAAATAAAAATGAACTGCGACAAAACTTCAAAACTTCCTCCCTCGGGCATGGGTGTGTGTGTTTGTCCTTAGGATAATTTAGGTTAAGTAGTGTGTAAGCTTAGGGACTGATGACCTTAGCAGTCAAGTCCCATAAGATTTCACACACATTTGAACATTTTTGGAGTAATGTAAAGGTGGCGTGTGGATTGTGCTACCTCAATAAACCCACGAACTAGTCCGATAGGTGTCTGGGCATGCATTTCACGTTTATGTAGATTTTGAAACTGCAGAAAATACACAAAAATAACAAGGGGGAACGGGCGGTGACCTCTCATCTTTCTTCGATCCGAGCACCAGGTGACTCAGTAATCAATTTGTCGTCTTATGTTATGGCTTAGTTTCTCTAGTTTCGGGTGCATGCCGCTTTTCATTCAACGTTACCTGTAGTCTTGCCGGATTCGCAAGTTGCGCTAGAATAACATAGGACACATCACCATTCTTGTGTGTAATCAACTGAACTACAAAGCTACCCAAACGTTCCAATTTAAGACAGTCAGAGGAAATAACAAAGTAAATTTATTGTTCTTAGGACTGGAAGACGTTTGGAATTCTCTTCATGTACGAGTACGTATTAAGTGAATATGACGTCGATGTACATACCGTATATTTCAAGCATCTGATTGTTAAGTGACTTTAACTACAATTTAAAATGTGTTAGACAACATTCACATCACGAGAGAGAGAGATTCAAAACAAATGACTGTCACTTCCGGTAATTTCTCAGATTATACACAAAAAGGATTGTAAGACCAAGTAAAGATCAAGCTAATTGTGAAATAACAAAAATATACCAAGAAGGACGTAAAACTAGCTATAGGTGTAAGAAGAACTTACGGTTAGAAGAATCATATTAGAGCATATTGACCTGTTTATTCAGAACAATATTAATATAAAAACCTGCGATTTAGCAGCTACTACTGCTGACACACTCTCTCCGCGCTATCTTCATCGGAGAAACTTGGTTTACACTTTAATTTCCAGTACATTAGAAATTTGCATCAGAATACCCTCTCAGTTGTGCCTACACATCGATGTACATCAGTTCCTTGTGAAAACGCTACCTACGCAACAAAGGTCATGCACCGCGCAGGCCGTGGTGGCATTGCGGTTCTAGGCGCTAGTCTGGAACCGCGCGACCGCTACGGTCCCAGGTTCGAATCCTGCCTCGGGCATGGATGTGTGTGATGTCCTTAGGTTAGTTAGGTTTAAGTAGTTCTAAGTTCTAGGGGACTGATGACCACAGATGTTAAGTCCCATAGTGCTCAGAGCCATTTGAACCATTTGAACCATGTACCTCTAACAGGGACTACTTCTGCTAGCCAATAAAGGAATCACAAGTGCAAATAAATAAACATTACTTCTCCTCACTGCTTAGCTTAAACTCAGTTCTTACACACAGACAAAAATTTTAGTAATAACATCTAGAACATCGGTGAATTTGGATTCGACCTATAGACATTATGGAAGTAATGTTACATTAATTTCTTGTTTCAAAGTTTCTTTAACTGACTAAACTACAAGCAGTACGGTAATAGACTTTTCAAATGTATATTTGTATTAAAATATGAACCATTAACATACTATGCGTATTGGCTTGGCTGAAAAGTTGTCACGGACCAGAATTTTTCTGTAGTCTGGTGGAACACGCCAGGGTGTTTTACAACTCGACGGTAAAATTCAGGAATTGGCTCATCAAGAACAAGAAGAAAATCCACTAAACGTGGGCTCTAAAATGCACACGTTAAGAGTAGTGAGGCCTTCATCTTCGATTCTGTGGAACAAATCTCTTCTGCTATAAGCTCTTTGCTTTCCGTATTTTGGGAGGAGGTAATATGGACCGAAACAATTAAAAAAATGTCCTGTAAACATGGGCCCTAATCGGATACCTAAAGAGCTACGAGCACTTGTTGATCTTCGGTGTTGTGAAACTATCTCTTCTACTGAAAAAGTGCTCATAGCACTTAAGGTACGCATTTTTGAGCGCATGTTTACTGGATCTAGCGTCCGCCGGCCGTCGTAATTTAATATATTTTTTTTATTATTTTTATTTTGATTGTTGGCGACTTACGTGGTGGGCCTTAATAAAAATGATATTTCATTCAATTTTGATTTACGATTAAATGCTTTTGTGAAGTTCTCCTCTTTAACAATATTAATATTAAATTATTTGTTACGTTAATTAACGTTAGACTCGCTGAATCTTAAGATTTGAGCATATAAGTTGAACAATGGAATAAACTTTTCATATTAATATCCTCGGCTAGTCAGTTCACTTTAAAGCAAAAAATCTTTAGTTATTAATTACAATTGCGGCCCACACACGCGCGAGAGTTTTTTCTTACCTTCGTTAACCATTGCATTGTAGTCGGAGTCCTGGCTCTGTCTCTCGGCTGTTGTATTGGAAATAAGAATCTTAAAGCTACATATTCTCTGCATCGTCGTGCGGCTGCGGCTGTGGAGAAAAATGTATATTGTGTTAATAGCGGGCGAGTTTTTCGCTTCCGCTAATTTTCATAAGTTAATATCGCCACGTAATGGCGTCGTTGGCTGCATCGGGCGCTGCGATTCTTGCACAGTAAATTACTCGAATGCAGGTTAATTGAAGGAAGGCGGACATGAAATGGGGATCACTTCTTACAAATTAAAAGTGAACAATAGTATTAAATCAATATATTATCTGCTTAATTAGTACAAATACGCTTACATTTGCCAGCACACTCGCAGGATGTCCGTCTACACGCAACCAAGACAAGAGGAGAAGTGAAGACGACTAAAAAATTAACAAAAGAGCGTATCTTGTCGTCTCTTTAGATCATTTTGTTATACGAGGGCAGTTCAATAAGTAATGCAACACATTTTTTTTCTGAAACAGGGGTTGTTTTATTCAGCATTGAGATACACCAGGTTATTCCCCAATCTTTTAGCTACACAGCACTATTTTTCAACGTAATCTCCATTCAATGCTACGGCCTTACGCCACCTTGAAATGAGGGCCTGTATGCCTGCATGGTACCATTCCACTGGTCGATGTCGGAGCCAACGTCGTACTGCATCAATAACTTCTTCATCATCCGCGTAGTGCCTCCCACGGATTGCGTCCTTCATTGGGCCAAACATATGGAAATCCGACGGTGCGAGATCGGGGCTGTAGGGTGCATGAGGAAGAACAGTCCACTGAAGTTTTGTGAGCTCCTCTCGGGTGCGAAGACTTGTGTGAGGTCTTGCGTTGTCATGAAGAAGGAGAAGTTTGTTCAGATTTTTGTGCCTACGAACACGCTGAAGTCGTTTCTTCAATTTCTGAAGAGTAGCACAATACACTTTAGAGTTGATCGTTTGACCATGGGGAAGGACATCGAACAGAATAACCCCTTCAGCGTCCCAGAAGACTGTAACCATGACTTTACTGGCTGAGGGTATGGCTTTAAACTTTTTCTTGGTAGGGGAGTGGGTGTGGCGCCACTCCATTGATTGCCGTTTTGTTTCAGGTTCGAAGTGATGAACCCATGTTTCATCGCCTGTAACAATCTTTGACAAGAAATTGTCACCCTCAGCCACATGACGAGCAAGCAATTCCGCACAGATGGTTCTCCTTTGCTCTTTAGGGTGTTCGGTTAGACAACGAGGGACCCAGCGGGAACAAACCTTTGAATATCCCAACTGGTGAACAATTGTGACAGCACTACCAACAGAGATGTCAAGTTGAGCACTGAGTTGTTTGATGGTGATCCGTCGATCATCTCGAACGAGTGTGTTCGCACGCTCCGCCATTGCAGGAGTCACAGCTGTGCACGGCCGGCCCGCACGCGGGAGCTCAGTCAGTCTTGCTTGACCTTGCGGCGATGATGACACACGCTTTGCCCAACGACTCACCGTGCTTTTGTCCACTGCCAGATCACCGTAGACATTCTGCAAGCGCCTATGAATATCTGAGATGCCCTGGTTTTCCGCCAAAAGAAACTCGATCACTGCCCGTTGTTTGCAACGCACATCCGTTACAGACGCCATTTTAACAGCTCCGTACAGCGCTGCCACCTGTCGGAAGTCAATGAAACTATACGAGACGAAGCGGGAATGTTTGAAAATATTCCACAAGAAATTTCCGGTTTTTTCAACCAAAATTGGCCGAGAAAAAAAATGTTGCATTACTTATTGAACTGCCCTCGTATTTCTTTGCACTCGAAACTTACACAGAGAAATTATTATAATACGGATACTTGAGAAATATGTATGTTCGCCTGAGTGGCTAGAGTCCATTTATTGTTAAATTTTTAAATGTCTCTTCTTTATAAATACCGTTTTTTAAGTCTTTTCGTATTGTTTCACTGGGGACGCTATATGGACTTCCTTTATTTGTTCTTCATTTGATCCATATCACCTCCTCCCAAAATTTAAACTTCTTTTTTTTATCTAATAAGTGGAATCAATTCCTGAAGTTTTGCCGTCGAGGTTTGAAACACCCCGTATAATGAATGCATCATAATCGCCATTACACATTATTTATAGATAAATGCACCTGCCTATGCTTCACTTAAATGTGCATAAGGTACATATTTTTGTATGTTACCATGTGGCCCGTAAGCCGATAATACAAATGAAGCTGAAAACATCAGACTGAGTAAATATATATATATATTAATGTAAAGTGTAGCATAACAACAAACGACAGGGAATGCTCACCCCGCAATGCGTCTATTTCATACAGAAAGCCACCGCTAAAAATGAAAATGTGCTCAGTTGCCAAAGGAGCAACACCAGAAGAACAACACTTAAACAAACCCACAGTTTTCCGTAAAAAATTATAAAAAAATAGTAATAAATAAATAGAAGTTTCAAGCACACACACACAGTACCCCATCACCACCCTCCCCCAATCCCCTCCACAACATCCCACAGTTCCCATGAGGCCTCAGTCAGCCCTAAAGCATGTGAGCAAGGACATGTGAATTTGTGCTACAATAGTCTATAGATAAGGGGTTCCCAACAAAATTTTCTCGAGGACCCCCCCTCATCGAGGATGATTGGTACCTTGTCATATCACAGTATAAAGTACCTAAAAGAACCAAAAGAAGAGTCTTGTTATACCTTTTCTATTTTTGGTACTTAGAAAAAACATTGACATATTCATTATTGAAAAAATATTGATCTTAAAGGTTTTTCAATTTAGCGATCATTGTTATTAACTATTTGCCTCTTATTTAATTGTAGTTTTGCACTAGAGTGTGCTAGTGTCATTTGGCTCTAGGAAGACGCTAGACGCAGAAGTTAGCGTTCGCTGAAGCTCTGCTCATGCAGGAAGCGGCCAAAACAAAACAAAATCTGTTATCATACGAAATATATTTAATATATTTTTTATTCTAATAGCATCTTGCGTACCCCTCTGGCATAGCTCGCGGACACATGGGGGTCCACGGACCACCTGTTGGGAATCACTGCATAGATTATGAGCAGCCAAATTTTTTGTGTGTCCTATTAGTTGGACGAAACCTGTACTATGTGTATTTAGTACATACAGAAGAACACAAGGATCCGTGAAAAGGACATAAAAATAAAATGAATTAAAAAAAGACAACTGTGGTATTTGTTAATAGTTAGATAATTTAAATGAACAGCTAAAAATCGCTACAGATCTCTAATCAAAATATGTGTAGTTGAATAATTTTCTTTATATTTCAGATAATTTTAGACGCCTAGCATGAATAGAGGAAACATGTATGGTACACACAAATAAAACATTCAGCAGCGGAAGAAAGAATGTTTTCTTATCTGTATGATAAAGCATAACTGATCAACTTTATTTAATGCCTCAGAGCTGTCCAACAGTGCCTGTACAAAATATCACTGCGAAGGGCCTTGCAGTATTTTCCTCAGGTTGAAAAAGGCGCCATCGATTATGGCAAAAATGCTGTTATTCTTTATTTTCTCAGACGGATATGCAAGTAAGGTCGTAAATCGTCGGCGTTATACGGTGTGGTGCCGGCGTCGCTGCCGGAAGCATCGCGGACCTGCTGAATTATAGGGCTGCGCGAGTCGAGAATCTAAGGGTGGGGAAGGGAAGACTGAACAGAGGGTGCACTGCTTGCGGGGGCGTCGACCCCTGGCACCGGGGGACGCGCGACGCGGCGGGCGCGCTGTCTCGGCCAGACCCGAGTGAGGCTGACGCAGACGCCGCATCAGCTTCCTGGATTCGTCACCTCCTCCTCCCTCCCTTCCCCCCCCCCCCCCTCTCTCACTCCATCTCTCTCCATCACACGCCCACGCGCGGCGCGTTTGGAGTCTGGTCACATGCGGCCGCCTCCTGGCTAGCAATCACGCAGACACCCTCCGCGGGAACTGAATACATTTCGGCAGGCGAATCTGCAGCTGCGTGTGTACGATCAGTGTGGAGACAGTGCACAATATGGCTGCTGTTCTGTGCAGTGCAACAGGCAAATACACTGAGGCGACAAAAGTCATGGGCTAGATATATGCACATATACAATGGCGGTAGCGTCGCGCACACGAGGTATAAAAGGGCAGTGCTCTGGTGGAGCTGTCGTTTGGACTCCGGTGATTCACGCGAAAAGGTGTCCGACGTGGTTATGGCCGCACACCGGGAATTAACGGTCCTTGAGCGGACAATGGTACACTACTGGCCATTAAAATTGCTACACCACGAAATGACGTGCTAAAGACGCGAAATTAAACCGACAGGAAGAAGATGCTGTGATATGCAAATGATTAGCATTTCAGAGCATTCACACAAGGTTGGCGCCGGTGGCGACACCTACAACGTGCTGACATGAGGAAAGTTTCCAACCGATTTCTCATACACAAACAGCAGTTGACCAGCGTTGCCTGGTGAAACGTTGTTATGATGCCTTACAGGAGGAGAAATGCGTACCATCGTGTTTCCGACTTTGGTAAAAGTCGGATTGTAGCCTATAGCGATTGCGGTTTATCGTATCGCGACATTGCTGCTCGCCTTGGTCGAGATCCAATGACTGATAGCAGAATATGGAATCGCTGGGTTCAGGAGGGTAATACGGAACGCCGTGCTGGATTCCAACGACCTCGTATCACTAGCAGTCGAGATGACAGGCATCTTATCCGCATGGCTGTAACGGATCGTGCAGCTACGTATCGATCCCTGAGTCAACACATGGGGACGTTTGCAAGACAACAACCATCTGCACGAACAGTTCGACGACGTTCGGAACAGCATGGACTATCAGATCGGAGACCATGGCTGCGGTTGCACTTTACCCTGCATCACAGACAGGAGCGCCTGCGATGGTGTACTCAACGACGAACCTGGGTGCACGAATGGCAAAACGTCATTTTTTACGATGAATCCAGGTTCTGTTTACAGCATCGTGATGGTCGCATCCGTGTATGGCGACATCGCGGTGAACGCACATTGGAAACGTGTATTCGTCATCGCCATACTGGCGTATCACCCTGCGTGATGGTATGGGGTGTCATTGGTTACAAGTCTCGGTCACCTCTTGTTCCCATTGATGGCACTTCGAAAAGTGGACGTTACATTTCAGATGTGTTACGGCCCGTGGCTCTACCCTTCATTCTATCCGTGCGAAACCCTACATTTCAGCAGGATAATGCACGACCGCATGTTGCAAGTACTGTACGGGCCTTTCTGGATACAGAAAATGTTCGACTGCTGCCCTGGCCAGCACATTCTCCAGATCTCACACCAATTGAAAACATCTGGTCAATGGTGGCCGAGCAACTGGCTCGTCACAATACGCCAGTCACAACTCTTGATGAACTGTGGTATGGTGTTGAAGTTGCATGGGCAGCTGTACCTGTACACGCCATCAAAGCTCTGTTTGACCCAATGCCCAGGCGTATCAAGACCGTTATTACGGCCAGGGGTGGTTGTTCTGGGTACTGATTTCTCAGGATCTATGCACCCAAATTGCGTGAAAATGTAATCACATGTTAGTTCTGGTATAATACATTTGTCCAATGAATACCCGTTTATCATCTGCATTTCTTCTTGGTGTAGCAATTTTAATGGCCAGTAGTGTATTTTAAGGTGGGGGAGGAACTCGAAAGATGAAGGGGGCCTGTATCAGAAGACTGGAAGAAGGTACTGATTGGTGGGCTCAAGCGATATGCACAGGGCATCAAAACTGGCAGATGTAAAAAAGCTAAAAATGGAAAACGATATTCATTGTTAACTTATAATCCACAGTGGCTCGATTATAATGTATAAATATTAAATTGTTACTGGATTATTATAATGGCATAAAACCGTGAACCTGGATCCCCCAGCAAAATTTTTGAGACTGTTCAGGGATGTTTTGTGAGTATTTAGTACCAGGGACTTACGGTCTCCAGTGGTTTGTGAGAGAAAAATTGCATTTCGTTTGATTTCTTATACTCTTCATACCTCCGTAACAGTGCAAATGCCGACGGTATGTGCTGCGTATCTTCTTTGGAAGCACCATTGATTCACTCCCGTCACCTGTTGTTGACAACATTAAAGGCCACATTACTGTTAGCCCTGAAGGCTGCATTCGAAACTGTTCGGTTCTCTCTCGAGTTCGTTTCCCGGCAATGTGGTACGTTAACAGTGATGCTCAGTATTAAGAGTCGGTTTACTTATGGAGGGCTGGCCTATCTGCTCCTCGTGTATTGCTGTGCTTAATGTGACGGCAACAACATCAAATTCTGAGAGTTGTTGCATTACTCTGTTTTTTTGTATGTTTAGTTAACTGCGTGTCACACACTTTTACGCTATTGCGAAGGTATTTTCACAGAAACAAAGGCGATTGGGGGTGACAAACCAAACCGAAACAATTGATTACAATATTAACACTCTGTAACGTGCCACCCGAGATCACGTGTCATAAATACTAAATATTTCTGTACAGTCTCCGAAATTTTGTCACTGGAATCAGATTCAATTTTTTAGAAAAGATAAAAAACCATTTTCCTATATTAAAATAGGTTTTGCTTATATCGTAATTTTGACTTAGTTACGCTAACACAGTAACATATTACCATGAAATACTTAGTTCTGGTTTACTAACATTCAAGTAACATTGCGTGGTTAGCAGCGCTACCTTGTTGAGCTTACAATTCATGTAGAATCAGTTAAATATTATTATAACAGATGTGACGCGAGTTAAGCAACAGGCCATAAGTCAATTCCAGGAAATAAAGAAGCAATCTGTGCACTGTAACTACGTAGCCACCTGTATTCGTCCACACCTATTTGTCCTCGCCTTTGGATTTATATGTAGCGTGCTTGCGTCCATAACCTGGAATTGTGCACGTTATCTGTTGAGTCTCTAAGGGAAATATTTGTGTGTAGCAATAAACGAGGCAAAATTCCGTTTCTTAATTTAGTTTTGCGGATAACATTTACTTTTTTCTGACAGCAGTGGTTAAAAGCATTTTTGGGCTCAACTTCAGAATTATCAAGTATTTCCTTAGTGTACAAATTCTGTCTTTGTTACTGTATACGTGATGAAAAAGTTCAGAGTCTCGTTGCAGCTTTATCATCCCGTGGGGATTTGTTGACACCTAGATGCGCACATTGTGTGTGTTCATATTTCCACGTAGGTGAAATATCTGTTCACCACTGAAGACGACACGTTCCAGAAAATCTTCATCGTAATGCAGCAGCATTTCATTTGCCAAGTTGGCTCGTAAACCGTAGTCTGTAGGCCTTAGAGCTTGTAACAACTACAAATGAGAAGGACACAGTCGTAAGTGTCTTGTTAAATCTCCACACGGATGTGACTGGAATTGTTAATTCTCGACTAGCCTTCCGAACTGATTTGTTGGGACGAAGTGCGTAATGCTCTAACTCGTTCAACACATTCTTCAGTAATTCTTCGTCGTTCAAAACTCCTTCCTTTACGCACTGGGACACAAACACAACTGCTTCAATTTCTCTTTCCTTTGATGTATTCTTTGTAGCTGTTGAATGTAATAAATGCTACAAAGCCTTAAAACTCGGACATTCATTTTGGAATACGCTATGTATAAGACACTGAAGATCAAATTTCTGTGACTTTTGGAAGCCGTTAGGTAGGCAACCTGGAACTGAGATTGGATGACCGTTTTAGCCATTTGGTTATGCCTCTTGAAAGCTCAGTTATTTATTACATATTGGTATCATTTATCTTGCCTTTGCAGGGTGCCCATTTTTACTTCCTGCAGCCTTCCAATGAAACGCGAGTCCTACATTTTAGAATAAAAAGTAAAGTTGTCTGGCACGAAAGGCTGAGAGAGCCCGTTGGGCAGGTTCACCTCCCTAATTGGAAAGGTTTTTCCCATCATCCGCACCGGCAGGCACCATTCCCTCGCGAAGTATGACAGCTATGTGTGTGTAAGTGTATCAGTTAAGTGTACCCGACTGTAATGGCGCGTGTTTGTGTATGTGAGTGTGTGTAGTGTCACATTTGTGCTGGAGACATTGAGAGAAGGGACAGGGTCTAACTCGGTACCGACACACAGCCTCCTACCCGCGAATGGCACCAAGGGGCCCGCCAAGCTTCACGTCCCCATCCAACGGACGGATCACCATCAACAGAGTCCATGCCCTCAATATATGAGACAATGCGGAGAGGTTCTGAATTTAATCTAGGACTCTGGTGCAAAGACAAGTGATCAGAGAATTTATGCCACCACGCATCTCGTCCCCTCAGGCGTAGAGGCAAATTGAGTTTAGGATCATTTAATTATTGTCTGCAACAGTTTTCAGAACACTGCTGTGTAATTATTCACTGTCAATTGTTTTCTTGGTTATATTAAACTAAGTTTTGTGTTCTCGATCTGACTTACATTTTCGAGATCCCTTACGCCCTACAATTCCCTGTGGTTATGTGACCCTTAAATAGTAAATATAACCAGTAGCGTTTCTTGGATATTTGGTTCATTGTGAGGAGTTTCCATTGTGTGCAGTGGCCAGGCACTCTTTTGTAAAGATGTAAGAGATGCAGTGGTGGTATCGAGTGTCAGACACATGTTTTAATAGCAGAAGCTGATGGTGCACCAGCTATTGAGCCGTGTTTCGACTTCCGCCAGTCTGTTCACTGTGTTACTGTTCATGGTAATTGCGCTGTGTGTCCTCAGGCGCTAAATCATCTAATTACGAGCCAATATACTTCTTAACAATGCGAGGCATGTAATTTTCAAAGTATATTGCTGTTAGGATTGATCGATCTTCCACCACTTGATTAACATTCGAAAGAAATAATTAAAGATTAGATATATTTCACATATCTTTTTCTACTGATCCCAGCCCGTTGTACGAGGTAAGATTTATTAAGCGTCACAGCATGTTTACAGAACGAAAACAAAATAGAAACTGGGATGTGACATAACATGTTTACAGGTCGAAAACAAAACACACATTGATGATTCAGCTGGCGTGCCTCACCTCAGTTCAAAATCTCTCGATTGCCGCGAGAATTTTAGAGAAACATAAACTTCGTAACTACAATAATTTTCTAAATAGGACATTAATTTTGGGAAAATTATATATTGTTAGGTACTAGAAAATTAGAGCTACAAGAATATATTGTTGATTATTTAAATCTAATTCAGTATTAAGTGTGTGTGTGAATTCCTAAAGGACCAAACTGCTGAGGTCATCGGTCCCTAGACTTACACAATACTTAAGGCAACTTAAACTAAGTTACACAGAACAACACGCACACTCATGCCCTAAGGAGGACTCGAACCTCCGGCGGGACGGGCCGCGCAATCCATGACATAGCGCCTTGACCGCGCGACCACTCAGCGCGGCTAATTCAGTATTAAAAAAACCTTCTAGAATTCGAAACTTCCTTTCGCCAGTAACTTTATACGCATTATATTGTTTGGAAAAGTAAGTTGTTTATTCACAAATGTAAAAAAGTTTCAAATAAGGTATGTGAATACCTTCTTGTTTGTGTGGAAATTTTATGTTATATATCCATTTAAGGCATTTAATTCATAATTGTTAATGAAATGTTTTTAACAAGACGAAATGCATTTTCTAGAATCAGGTGACTGATGCCTAAATACTGTATGATGAAGTTAAATTTGAAAAAAAATTAATAAAATTTCGATAATTTTTTTAATTAGTCGATCACCTATTACGTATTTAATAGACTATATAAAAGTAAGAGGAAGTGTAATCTCAATGATTAACTGCTGCTTTTCTTTCCAGGCACCTTCCCCTTTCAAAGATAAGTGGTTAGCTGCCGAACCTTCATTGCTGCTTGTTACATATACGTATTACACTCAACTATAGCCCAAAGGAAAGACGAATAAAATAAATACTTATATGTGATCGCTTGTATCGTGTAATTCAAACGTGAGTTCGTATCGAGTTCTATATTTTGGTATCTACTATAGACGGCATAGGAAATTTGCCTCCCCCCCCCCCCTCCTTTCACCCGTCTCCGCCCTCTAGATGCGCTTCAGCATCCAAAAATCTCACCATACCTTTCCTGAGCAATTTCCATATCTTTGAACTAGTGATAGAAGAAATCCTGATCTGATGATGAAGTCCCTTCCATGGGACTTCAAATGCTGGCGGTTTTGAATTATGCCTATTCTTGTCGAAAAGTCTGTGCACAACAAGAAATATTATTTTTTAATTATGGTTTTCATTTGAGTCACTCACCGAAAGCCGCATTCAATCCGTATCGCTGTTCTGCCGGCGGTCCCCTTTCTTTCTCCCGGCACTGAGGTGAGTACAGAGTAAAAGTCATTTTGCTCTTTTTAACTGACATCATTAGTGTTTCTGCAGGCGAGGCAATAATTACGTTCTTAGACTCCGCCGCGGCTCCATCTTGTGCTATTACGACGGGACCAGACCCCCCTGACCCACTTGTCGCCTCCAGTTTCCCAGAACATTATCGCGGCTCTTCCCCGCACAGTTTTACGCCCAAAATATTCTCCTTATCCTGTCTGGCAGAATGTCAGCGCGCGGTAGCTTCTCTGTTGATGGCCTTGTCTTCGTAAAATCACAACCTCGAAAGTAAAGGTAGAAGGTAAACTTGTTTACCATGTTTCTTTTATGGCACGTTTCACTTCAAAATCGTTTTTCGATTCGCCAGACGACTACGATACTCTGAGTGACAACAATCTGCTCCACTGTTTGTCGTTACTTCGATTAAAATATCCTGTTATTCTGGATTCGCCACAACTGCAAAGTTTGATTCTTTAGCCAGTTTCAAGTGATTGAGAAATATGTACCAGATACGCCATAGTTTAAACAGAAATAAATTACAGCCATTGGTAGGTTTTTTGAAAGAATAAAACATAAAACTAAAAAGAAAGCTTACATAATGGAATGAGGTGAGGATGCATAGAGTGACTTCGTTGCAGATCACAATGAGTCATTGTCAATGACGATGCAGGAAGGTTGCGGGGGAGTGATCATGTAGAGCCAGGTGGACAGCCATCATAGAGTCATAAAAGCAGTAGAAAAACAGTAGCTAGTTTATTCATTCCAATCAATACAGCAGTTGAAACGTAGTCTCCTGCAGTCAGCACCCAGTGGCATGGGCTGGCCCTATATTATGGTGTGTGCTTAGCTTTGCATGCCTGGAGTCGCCAAACAGGGATGGAGGACGTGGTGAAGAAGTTGATGACCAGCACTTGGTGGATCTAAGGCCTCATCATGAGAGTGTGCATGGAGGAGAATCTGCATAGATGCGGCATATGCATTCATTCAGACAGCCAAGCAGCTCTGAAATCTCTATCAGCTGTTGCAACAAGATCAAAGGTCATTCAGTGTGAAGCACTCGAGCCAAAAGACACAGAATATTTGGGTCATTAATTCCTGAATAAATTTTATCTAATAAAGAACTAGTAAAGGATCTCTTACTACTCTTTAAGAGTACTGGCTAGTTTTATTAGGACAGGGAGAAAAACCGCACAATAAAAATTGAGTTTCGGTGCAGGCATGTTGTGTGTGGGAAAAGTGTCAACCTGCCAAATCTATCTGCCTTGCAGGGCAGCCTACATGCCGGGATCAAGAAATAGTTTTCTGGGGCCTGACATTTAGGCTGCCCTGCATGACAGGTCTGTTGTGTTGGAGTAATAACAGCCTGCTTTATCAACCTGCATTTCATGCCGGCCTGTACATCAGCAGCAAATAAAAGATGCTTTTAAGCCCCTGATATGTAGGCTGCCCTATGTGACAGACATATTGTGGGAGTAGCATTGGCCTGATTTTTATTTCTTTCTTTTTTTTTTGGGTCATCGGTCTTCTGACTGGTTTGATGCTGCCCACCAGCAGTACTTGCAACCTATGTCCTCAATTATCTGCTGGATGTATTCGAATCTCTGTCTTCCTTTACAGTTTTTGCCCTCTATGGCTCCCTCTAGTACCTTGGAAGTCATTCCCTTATGTCTTAAAAGACACCCAATCACCCTGTACCTTCTCCTTATCAGTGTTTTCCACATGTTCCCCCCCGATTCTGCACAGAACCTCCTCATTCCTTGCCTTATCAGTCCACCTAATTTTCAACATCTCAAATGCTTCGATTCTCTTCTGTTCCAGTTTTCCCACAGTCCACGTTTCGCTACCATACAATGCTGTACTCCAGATGTCACAGTTCTTCTTCCTTAAAGCTGTGATGATATGATATGTAAAATATCCATTAGTTTTGAACACAGTTTGTAGGTGTTCTAGCTACTTTGCAAGGCTGTCTTCATCAGACACATGTGCCCCGTGCACCAACGTTCGGAGGACGCCCATAGTTTGTAATGGGTGGTGGCAGCTACATGCTTGCAAATACTGGTCTGTATGTTGGCTTACGGTAGATGGAATACCCCTGTGATATGTCCACTTTCTTTCTGACCAAGATGTCTAGTAATAGTAGCCAGCCGTCCTTCTCCACTTACAGAGTAAATCTGATATTCTCGTGGATAGAATTCAGGTGCTGCAAAAAACGTGATAGTTCTTCACACTGGGGCCACACTACAGAAGTATCGTTCTCCTATCGACAGAAGACTTACGGCTTTTCTGCTGAATCAAGTGCCCTTTCTTCCTCTTTTTGGTATAAAGGTACATTAACTAACAACCTCCAGTGCAGACCACTCGCCTGACGATGGCTGAGTGGCTGTTAGCCGAAATGTCATGGCAGGAAGTCGACGTTATCCGGCTGCAGTCTCGAAACTTCATGGAATACTCTGTATTCCGGGAAAATTTGAAGAAACTCATTCTTTACATCTTATTGCAAGGCTGCGAGTTGTGTACCGTTCTTTGTAGACAGGTCTCCAGACTGCACATTGAGTTTGACGTCGGTACATGAGAAAGCAGAATCAGAAGACAACCAGAAGTACCTGTAATCCGTGGAAGTGCTTCTGTCCATCTTACTAAGTATGTGTTTGGTGTCGCTCCATTACCCTTTCTTTCCAGGGCCGCTCTGGTACGCCGGAACCGCAGCTCTGTCATTCTCTATGAGACTTGATGTGCTTGGTGCAGGCAGTCAGGAGCACCATGTCCCGGGAAATCCTCACGCAGCGCCTTCTTCGAGGTGCATCAGCTTTGTAGCTGTTTCAGCTTTTGTTTCGTCTCCGACCTTTGTAGCTAGTTGCTGTGACCTGCTGTGATGAAGCGGATGCCCATCTTTCTGCCATTACCGCTCCGGCTCTTCTTTCTCCACGCAGATTAGCACTTCCTTCAAGAAGACTATATTTGTTGTTTAACTGTCTTTGTACCATAGCCTTTCGTCTGTCAATAGTCTAGAAACTATTTTATTCTAAAAGAAATTTCGATCGTGATCTGAAACATGCATTCAGTGGACTCGCATTGGGAAGTGTGGCGATTCAACCCCCCCCCCCCCCCCCCCCCCGCCCCCGCCACCGCCCCCGCCCCCGCCCCCCTACCTAGCCCTCTGGATTTAGGTTTTTCGTGGTCTCCCTAAATCACTTAAGGCAATGCCCTCTGGGAATAAAGTGTGCTTATGGTATGCCAAAGCATAGGTCAGAAGTTTTTTTATTCACTCGTCCGAATTTACAAAGACAGTCATCACACTGAATGCTTGGCACAATGCAACAGAATTATTAGCTGTGTACTGAATAACAATTCGCCAATGGCTACGGTCGCAGGTTCGAATCCTGCCTCGGGCATGGATGTGTGTGATGTCCTTAGGTTAGTTAGGTTTAACTAGTTCTAGGTTCTAGGGGACTAATGACCTCAGAAGTTGAGTCCCATAGTGCTCAGAGCCATTCGCCAAGGTCCTTTAATCTGTATTATATTGCAAGCAGTCTTTAGTCACTATATTGCTGAGTCAGAGAGTGTGTGTATGGCCTTTAGTTCACCCTCATGGTCACGCACTTCCACACGAGTATATTGTACATTGACTAGATTAAACTGCACTTATGTTCGGGATCGTCCGATAGATCCCATTTGTTCATCTTGACGCATTACAATGTTGTCCACAATGTTCTCAGGAGGTTGAATCTTTTCATGTTCTTGTTGGGGTCATCCACTAAATTTCGGTTCGTACGTCCACTTACAGCCTATAATTCTTTCCAAGTTTTCTTTGAAGAATTGCATTTCTTCGCTGATTTTCCATAAAAGTGACCTAGGTTTAAGTCTGCTTATAAGTGCCAGGTGCTTTAGTATACGAGGCTCTGGGTTGTCAGATGTGAGGCAGACTTTTGAAAGAGTGGAGGGCCAAAAACAACCTATATATGCATTGTGTGTATTTATGCATGCATACATGATGTATACCTATATGTATGTATGTATGTATGCATGTGCGTCGCCGTAAATAATCGCAACAATAAACTGTAACATCATTTGAAAATATTCACATACAAAGAGCCTATACAATCAACAAGAAAGGTATGAATCACCAGCTTGTAGACGCCGAAAATCTGTCTTCCTGGTAGACGCATGGCGAGGGTACAGTTCCACTGCAGCACATTCGAGTATGTAATAACAAGATCCCATAATGTCGTAAACAGAATGCAAGTCCAATTAAAGCTTAAAAACTTGCGCTCCTTAAAGATGTTTATTATCTAATGATAAGAGAATAACGAAAAGCTTTAATACAGTAATATATATGGAAAAAAATATTTATTCTGTGCATACAAAAAACTCAAAAATATCTATTACAGACGACTGAGGACGCTTCACAAATTAAAAAGAAAAGAAAGTAGAAAGTATATGGCACAAAAAATGAGCATTTTATTTAGTTGCATAGACAGATCAAAGATATTAATAGTAAACGATAACACCACTCAGGGATTAGGAGTTAGGCCTGCACTTACTGCCCGACGGTTGCCTACAAAACAGTGCGAGAAGCGATCTGTGATCGTGGGGCAGATGATCAGTATATCGCCCATCTCTTTGGCCGTTATTAGCAGTAGATTATTCCTTATTCAAGCAGCTTCTCATTTAAATGGCTCCCTTGCAGATGTCCCCAGCCAGGAAAAATTCGCGGCTGTATCGGTATTCGAACTGGGTCCTTCCAGACCGAAGGAAGCGACGCTAACCATTCAGCTGAAGACGCGTTGTACATACCAATAGTAATAGCCATAAATGTACCTGTATACAATTGTGTAAATACACTGCCAGAAGGACGACGTCGATTTCGATCCGATGACGACATACGCCACCTGTAGGATAGTAGGTGTGCTGATGCTGTAGTATACAGAGAAGTTGCAGCATTTGAAAATTGCTGCGAAATGCAGGAAGATCTGCAGCGGGTAGGCACTTGGTGCAGGGAGTGGGAACGACCCTTAACATAGACAAATGTAATGTATTGCGAATATATAGAAAGAAGGATCCTTTATTGTACGATTATATGATAGCGGAACAAACACTGGTAGCAGTTACTTCTGTAAAATATGTGGGAGTATGCGTGCGGAACGAATTGAAGTGGAATGATCATATAAAATTAATTGTTGGTAAGGCGGGTGCCAAGGTGAGATTCGTTGGGACAGTCCTTAGAAAATGTAGTCCATCAACAAAGGAGCACTCGTTCGACCTATGCTTGAGTATTGCTCATCAGTGTGGGATCCGTACCAGGTCGGGTTGACGGAGGAGATAGAGAAGATCCAAAGAAGAGCGGCGCGTTTCGTCACAGGGTTATTTGGTAAGCGTGATAGCGTTACGGAGATGTTTAGCAAACTCAAGTGGCAGACTCTGCAAGAGAGGCGCTCTGCATCGCATTGTAGCTTGCTGTCCAGGTTTCAAGAGGGTGCGTTTCTGGATGAGGTATCGAATATATTGCTACCCGCTACTTATACCTCCCGAGGAGATCACGAATGTAAAATCAGATAGATTCGAGCGCGCACGGAGGCTTTCTGGCAGTCGTTCTTCCCGCGAACCATACCCGACTGAAACAGGGAAGGGAGGTAATGACAGTGGCACGTAAAGTGCCCTCCGCCACACATCGTTGGGTGGCTTGCGGAGTATAAATGTAGATGTAGATAATGGCTTCAACGCCGTCCTCCAACATATAGTGTAGTGGCATAGCTACCAGAGCGCCATCTCTGTCTACTCTTTAGTGGGAAATGCTCATAGCTAGAAGGCTCAGTGTGGGCAAACGTGAGAAGCAAGCAGGCAGCCATGCCACTGAGACGCTCTCGTGCTTCCCTGCAGCCAAATGAGTGAGTTTGGAAAGGGTCAAGCTGTGGCCTTCCGAGTGGCGGGATGGTCTTTTCGGAGAACCGCCACACACACGTTGGACGTGCTACGTCAGTTGTGCAACGATGTTGACACCAGTGGTCACGTGAACACTCCCACACCCGTAGACGAGGTTCTGGACATCCACGCAGCACAGACGCCCGCCAGGATCGTCGTATTGTAAAGGTAACAGTGGCAGATCGTACAGCTACCACAGCACAGATAAGAGGGTTTTTGAGCTCACACGTGTATACCCGAAGTGTTGCAAACCAACTGTTAGCTATGGTAATGACATCTGTTAGAGTCGCACGAGTCACTTCTCGTCCCATCACATCCCACACGTGCTTGACTGGAGACAAAAGCTGAACAAGAGTTGTAGCATATCGCACCCTAGACCATAAGGCTTGGGTAGAGGATAGTGTGCCTTGGACGAATGCACTCTATCCTGTATTCCACTCACGCCACAGCATCGAAATGCACTGCTCGACCGGTGCCGTCAGAAGATTACTAGGTAAATGGAATGGTGCACTGTGATCTTTAGCATTGAAAGAAGATTCTTCCTGCGCCCAAGTGATGGTCGTTTGCGCGTACAACTGGAGAGTTCTATCTCGTAGAGTGCATTCGTCCAAGGCACACTATCCTCAACCCAAGCCTTATGGTCTAGGGTGCGATATGCTACAACTCTTGTTCAGCTTTTGTGTGTCTGGAGAGGACGCTAACCAGCTCTCGGTACGTGCAGAATATTGTTAGACCCGTTCGGTGGCCGTTATCGCAACAGGAAGGTGATGTGTTGTTCCAGCAGAATAATGTTCGTCCACACACTGCCCGTGTAACTCAACGTGCTCGGCAAGACTTGCAGCAAGTTCCCTGGCCACCACGATCTCCGAACTTGTCTCCAGTCAAGCACGTGTGGGATGTGATGGGACGAGAAGTGACTCGTGCGACTCTAACAGAACTACGTGAACAGGTCGAGGAGGCATGGTATAAAGTATTCCAGGACAGTATTCGTCATCTGTACGATCGACTGCATGTCAGAGTCAGCGCCTGCATTGCCGCTCGTGGAGTTTATACCACGTATTAAAGTGGGTGTGTCAGCATTAGTCGTTAATGGTACCTCATAACCGCTTTTGCTGTTAAACCGTAAATGTAATCATTTCATGTATTCCACATGTTGTGTTGCAACAATAAATCTTGAATGAATTGGAAACCTCTAAAAGTGGGTACTGACTTTTTTCTGGCAGTGTATGTTGGAACACTTTATGTACGTCTGGAAAGAAGTTCATGAAAAGCTCTCGGGTTTCCAGTAAGGATTCACATAAGGAAAAGAATAAAACTATATTTCAAATTAGATTTGTGTGGTGTTCGTATCATGGGTTGAATGATGCACCACTGAGAATGTTATGCGTTTCTCGTGAATAAAATGCTTTACGGATATAACAGATACCCGATTATGTGTTGCGCTTATTAATGTTTGAATGAAATTAAGGTGAATAAAATTATTTGCACATCAAGCTAATTGGGAGATATGCCGAACTTCACTTAATTTGTGGCGCTCATAAAATATTTACAGCGTCAAATCGTGGATTAATTTGTAAATAGTTTTACGTTTCAATCGTTTTTTATGACGAAAATTAGATGACGCGACACTAACTTTTACAGAACGTCATCAGATTCGTATAGAGCTGCAGAACTCTTCGAATCCTACCAGTCTGGAAACAAAACATTATACAATTACATTAAAAAAAAAATACAAATATGATACTTGAACCTCTATATCCCAGTGGTCAACAAGGTGACGAGAACCGATTATCGTTATTTTGAGAGTCGATTGTGGAAACACATTATCAGTGTCAGTAAAATAATTTTGGGTGTCAGGTAGCGTCATTATGAAACGCTGAAAACAAGTTAAACTACCGACGTTTCGGCCATAATTGCAGCGACTAACTGCTGGATTCTGGTGCTGCTCTTCCCCCATACGCAGTCGCCCGGGCGCAAATTGATTTTATTCGAACTGACACTGACCGTGGTAGCCTATGAACTTATACATTATCGATTCCAGAATGAAAATGCTCCTATCGTGGCGCGAAAAAGGCGAATACGTACAGGGCAGAGTTAGGGGTGAGAAAGAACGAAATTAGCTTTTCGACTTACCTGGCAGCTTGAAAGACATTTAAATCAAACCATCTTCACACATCACGCTTCTTTACTTGTTAGTGTTAGTACAAATGTTATGTAATATATCACATCTTATCACGTAAAGTAACATGATACGTGAAGTCCTATCGTATAGCATGAAACATGCCATCATGTCATCCAATATGGAATTTGTCATGTCGTGCAATATGATACAACGTGTCATTAAAGTTTATGATGCAAGAATCCCTACTCTGGGGCACTTCCTATTATAGATGCACCCCCATTCTCGGATGCTTCCTATGCTAGACGGATCTCACTCAATAGACGCTCGTAAGTTGGTATCTGTTTGTGCTTACATCCGTCACCATACCTGCAGATGGGTCTGAGCGAGTTCACTGTGTTGGGAAAGTAAGATTAACTCGTAAAAATCTCGAATATGTCAGGATGTTTTGATTTAAATGTCTTCGAAGCTATCAGATACGTCGAAAAGCTAGACCCCTTGTTTTACATCTGTAACTGTGCCCAGGACAAAAAGAAAGTGTCATGATGATCTCTCCATTGTCAAAAAATTCCGGAATGGTCCCCCATTTGGATCTCCGGGAGGGGGCTGCCAAGTGGGAGGTGAAGGTGACCATGAGAAAAAGATTCAATAACCAACGAAAGGACAACGTTCTGCGAGTCGGGGCGTGGAATGTTAGAAGCTTGAATGTGTTAGGCAAGTTAGAAAATCTGAGAAGGGAAATGCAAAGGCTCAATCTAGATATTGTATGGGTCAGTGAACTGAAACGGAAAGAAGACAAGGATTTCTGCTCAGATGAGTGCAGGGTAATATCAACAGCAGCAGAAAATGGTATAACGGGAGTAGGATTAGTCATGAAGAGTAAGGTATCGCAAGAGAATGTGTTACTATGGACAGTTTAGTGATCGGGTTAGTCCTATGAGAATCGACAGCAAACCAACAACGACAACAATAGTTCAGTTATACATGCCGACTTCGCAAGCTAAAGATGAAGGGATAGAGGAAGTATATGACGATATGGGTAATACAATACGCAAAGGGAGATGAAAAAGTAATAATCATCGGGGATTGGGATGCAGTTGCAGGGGAAGGAGTAGACGAAAAGGTTACAGGAGAATATGGGCTTGCGACAGGGAATGAGAGAGGAGAATAATGGAGTTCTGTAATAAATTTCAGAATACTTTGTTCAAGAATCACAAGAGGAGGAGGTATACTTGGAAGAGGCAGGATGATAAGCGAAGATTTCAGTTAGATTACATCATGGTCAAACAGAGATTTCGAAATCAGGTTCTTGGAAGGCGTACCCAGGAGCAGATACAGACTCAGATTACAGTGTAGTAGTGATGAAGAGTAGGCTGAAGCTTAAGACATTGGTCAGAAAGAATCAATAGGCAAAGAAGTGGGATACGAAGTAGTAGGGACTGACGAGATACGCTTGAAGTTCTCTAAAGCTGTAGATACAGCAATAAGAAACAGCTCAGTAGATAATACAGTTGAAGAGGAATGGACATCTCTAAGAAGTGCCATCACAGAAGTTGGGAAGGAAAACATACGTACAAAGAAGGTAAGTGCGAAGAAACCATGGGTAACACAAGAATACTTCAGTTGATCGATGAAAGGAGGAAGTAAAAAAATGTTCCGAGGAACTCACGAACAGAGAAATACAAGGCGATAAGGAATGAAATAAATAGGAGGTGCAGGGAAGCTAAGACGAAATGGCTGGAGGAAAAATGAGAAAACATCGTAAAAGAAATGATAGTCGTGAGTACTGATTCAGCATATAGGAAAGTCAAAACAACATTAGGTGAAATTAAAACCAAGAGTGGTAACATAAAAGAATGCAACCGTAATTCCATTGTTAAATGCAGAGGAGAGAGCGGATAGGCGGAAAGAGTAATTGAAGGCCTCTATGAGAAGGAAGATTTGTGTGACGTGACAGAAGAAGAAACAGGAGTCGATTCAGAATATATAGGGGATCTAGAATTAGAATCAGAATTTAAGAGAGCTCTGGAGGACTAATATCAAATAAGGCAGAAGTGATCGATAACATTCCATCAGATTTTCTAAAATTATTAGGGGAAATGGGAAAAAACAATTCACGTTGGTGTATAGACTGTATAAATATGGACTTACTGAAAAATATCATCCACACAATTCCGAAGACTGCAAGGACTGACAAGTGCGGGAATTATCGCACAATCAGCTTAACAGCTCATGCATCCAGGTGGCTGACAAGAAAATATACAGAAGATTGGAAAAGAAAATTGAGGATGCTTTAGACGACGATCAGTTTGGCTTTAGGAAAGATAAACGCACCAGAGAGGTAATTCTGACGTTGGGGTTGATAATGGAAGCAAGATTAAAGAAAAATAAAGACATATTCATAGGATTTGTCGAACAAGAAAAAGCGTTCGGCAATGTAAAATGGTGCAAGATTATCGAAATTCTGATAAATTTAGGGATAAGCTAAGGGAATAATAAGAGTGGTCGACCAAGAACGAAATTCTCGGATTAAAAAGGGTGTAAGACAGGTACGTTGTCTTTAGCCCCTACTTTTCAATCTGTACATCGAAGAAGCAATGATGGAAATAAAAGAAAGTTTCAGGAGTGGAATTAAAATTCAAGGTGAAAGGGTATAATGATACGATTCACTGATGACGTTGCTATCCTGAGTGAAAGTGAAGAATATTACATGATCTGCTGAATGAAATGAACAGTCTAATGAGTACACAATATGGATTGAGAGTAAATCGAAGAAAAACGAAAGTAATGAGAAGTAGCAGAAATCAGAACAGCGAGAAACTTCTCAGGATTGATGGTCACGACGTAGATGAAGTTAAGAAATTCTGCTACCTAGGCAGTAAAATAACCAATGACGGACGGGGCAAGGAGGACATCAAAAGCAGACTAGCACTGGCAAAAAGAGCATTCCTGGCCAAGAGACGTATACTAGAATCAAGTATAGGCCGTAATTTGAGGAAGAAATTTCTGAGATATATGTTTCGAGCACAGCATTGTATGGTAGTGAAACATGGACTGTGGGAAAATCGGAACAGAAGAGAATCGAAGCATTTGAGATGTGATGCTACAAACGAATGTTGAAAATTAGGTGGACTGATAAGGTAAGGGGGTGAGAAAGTTCTGCACGGAATCAGACAGGAAAGGAATATGTGGGAAACACTGACAAGGACAAGGGACAGGATATTTGTTAAGAAATCTGGGACTGACTTCCATGTTACTAGAGGGAGCTGTGGAGGGCAAAACCTGTAGGGCCTCGTGATGATTGGGTGTTGTGTGATGTCCTTAGGTTAGTTAGGTTTAAGTAGATCTAAGTTCTAGGGGACTGATGACCATAGATGTTAAGTCCCATAGTGCTCAGAGCCATTTGAACCATTTTTAAAACCTGTAGAGGAAGACAGAGATTGGAATACATCCAGCAGATAATTGAGGACGTAGGTTACAAGTGCTACTCGGAGATGGAGAGGTTGGCACACGAGAGAAATTCATGACGGGCCGCATCAAACCAGTCTGAAGACTGATGACAAAAAAAATAATAATAATGTACCGTAATTTTGACATTAGACCACCATATCTTGGCAACCGATGTAGATTTTTGTTGACTGACCAATCATATGCTTTTTTATTGTCTTTACCGTGGCAACGGATGAAGCTTTCACAAAACAGCAGTGTGACCGCTAGTTACGTTCTTACAAAATTTGAACAGATTCAAATTTGAAACATAGACGTTGCGGCATCGTGCAAAGATCGCTACGCCGTACCAACGTCGGTAACTCGCTTTGATATCACACAAGTTAGCGATATCTCGTTGCAATCCACACAGACGAATAGGAGGCGCTGGCGGAGCCTCCCTCTCTGTCTCTCTCTCTCTCTCTCTCTCTCTCTCTCTCTCTCAACTCCGCAGCGCCACTGCACGGAGGCCGATATACAGCCGAGCAGAGGAAGGCCTACCCTGTTCATGGCCTCTGATCAAGAAGGTAATACTGACTAGTTAGAGCTGACGTGTTACTCATGCCTTAAATAGAACTGTACTTTTGAACGTAGTGAACTTTGTACCTCAACAGAAGAGTTTAGTAAAACTGTGCATCAAATGATGCTGTACTATTCGTGACAGTTGGAAATACTCAGCACGTTCCTGTGGATATGGTGTGCATAAAGTTAATTAAATCTTTTTATTATTTTTGTACTAAAGTGAACTAATATTTCATACGTTGTAATTCCGATCAGCCGTCTACCGGAACAATCATAGAACCTAGGAAGTTACGATCAGACGATTGTAGTTTCGTGAGGTCATAACAGAAGTGGTGACCTTAAAATAAATCACAAATAATTATTTTTCGCAAGAACGCATTTTTATTTGTTTCATTCACTTTAAACCGTTTCCGCGCATTCAGTTCACGTAAGAACGAACTTCACGTGGTACATTTAACTGGACTTCATACCATAGTACCTCGACAATGGATAAAAATGACTGGATATAACGTAATTTATTTTGACTTTATCCATTTATCTACCTTTTTTGCAACGTGTTAACCGATTCGCACAAGATTAAAGAGACGAAGTAGTGCGCTTTCAAAATCCTTCGAGAAACACCTGCTCTTTGCATGATAAATCCAAACGAAGCAATATTTTTTCAAATGGTTAAAACTTATATTAGACTAAGGTCCGATACCCCGGTGGAACAAATTTGAAGTATCAGTCTCGCTCCAGTCCGGACTCATTTACTGGTGATTGCTTTTGCAAGTAAAATCCGAACTCTGTACATAAAAATTGTGCCATTATCTGAGCATTAATTTCAGCCCAATTAAAATCTGTTGTAAAAGGAATAAAACGATTCGCACAATTTTTCCTGGGTGCCAGCTCCGGTTCGTCGTTCAAATCTTGCTTAATACACTGTAACATAGCTACAGCAAAAGAGATGTTCGAATGACTACACAAACGGCCGCTGGTCCGGGCTAAACCAAAAACTTTGTACCCAGTGTTCCTAGTTGAAACAGAAACCGAGTACCAAGATCCTCCAAACGGCGATTCTGAGCGCGGCCATTTCAAACATTGCTTGCAGCGCTTCCGCGTTTTAGTGATATGCAGAGAATCAAAAAGTATCTGAAGTGAATGAGATGCCATTCCCTGCATTTGAGATTCAGAAAGCGACGATACACTGAAACCAGACATTCTGCTTGAAAATCCTTCGCTCCCTGTTCAATCGTAGGAAGCAGGAGATCAAATGAAATGTTGCGAACGCTCTGAATTATAGGAGCTCTTTATCTTCGCTTTTTCGCATAGCGCCGATATCGTGACATACCGAGGACCAGATCAGTGTGGGATAGATTTAAGAGGCATCTGTTACAACACCCGCTCGTCCAAATTTAGAAACTTCCGCGGTATTTGGCTAGTGTGATTTATGTATATCACACACCATCTGAATCAGAGAACCCGAATCGGAATTTCAACCAGGATTCTGCATAATGCGAGCTGATTACACAATGATTGCGCAACACGGCACTCTTTCAGGTGAACTTTGAATATGGCGGGGAATTAGTTACCCAATCAAAAGCTCCATCGCATTTCACCCTACAGGATAGTGGGTTCCTCGTTCGTTCCATATCGTTGGCCCTGTTCGATCCTGCAGGGAAAGTCCATCCGCTAAGAGCAAGCATTAATGAAAAGTCACAGCGCTTCTAGGAAGAAGCGGTACCTCTGACGCATGTCTTGCGCTTAGAAAATTATGATGAACTTGCCATTTGTGTTCGGCTCTGTCATCTGTAATTTTCTCAACAGTACTTAATCACGGGGCACGTTGCCATTTCGTTCTGGTCTGCTAATGCAAGAATCGCTATTCGTCACATGCGAACTTCCGTAAAGCAGCGATATATAATAATTATCTTATGTATCCCGTAAATCGCGCCACTGAATAAGCTGTATCTCCCGCGCGGAAATCAGAAGGAACGAAATGAGTACCTAGTACGTCTTTCTGAGTTACAAGGCCATCTTAGCAAAGTGGAGACACATTTAAGAATTACAAAGTGGAGCAAGATACTGAAATATTCAGAGAAACACGTATACGATAGTGGAAAAGACGATAATCTATACTACTATCTTAAGACAAGTCGTTGTTACACAAAGTATCGAAAAGTTTTTGATCAATTTACTTAAAATTTTTACACGATACCCTAAAAACTTTCAGATGGACATATGCTGCATAGTTTTTTATACAACAGTGCACCGGTTTTCCATTAAAATTTTACTGTGAGAAAGAAAATGCTGTGCTATGAAAACGAGTGGTTGCTTTTTCTTCCTCACAGTCAGTTTTAACTACGATAACAGGGCATTTAAACCATTATACAAATTGTGTCACCTAAATGTATTCTTTTGCGTTACAAATAATTCCAAATAGAAACTGTAGACACAGCTATTTTGTTTTCTTCTTCGCAGTCGGGTTTAGTGGAACACAAGAAAGTTGTATTTATTGTTATCGGTTTATGATTAGAATACTACTACGCAATCTGAATCGTCCGAACCTTTCTATTCGCAGGTTAGAAATTATGCAGAATACTGTCATTGAAGCCACGATCCTCACACAAATGATCCCAACCAGTTTACCCACTGATTTTAAGCAACTTCAACTCTCAATCAGGAACTAGTTGGCAATAACAATAAACAAGGCTCAAGGTCAGAGAGAGAGAGAGAGAGAGAGAGAGAGAGAGAGAGAGAGACAGAGAGGGGGGGGGGGAAGAGGATATGAACAGAGAGGTAGGGGGAGGAAATCGACTTAAAGAGGGAAGAGGAGGAAATGGACAGAGGGGGGGGGGGAGATGGGGGGAGAGAGGGGAATGAAGGTGATGGATAGAGAGGGGGTGGCGGTGATGTAAAAAGGAAGGCGAGAAGAGGAGAAGGACAAAGAGGGGGGAGGAGAAATGGATAGAGATGAGGGGAGAAGGAGATAGGACGTATATCCAGTTCCCATACATACTTCGCAATCTTGACGTATACAGGGTTCGCTAATATTCAATATGAACAAAAACCTGGAAAGGACAGTAAGAATAAAAGACCAAGACACAGGCGGTCAGGTTAAAAATGCCATAAGACAGGGAAGTAGTCTTTCGCCTCTAATGTTTAACCTGTATGTCGATGAACCAATGAAGGAAAAGAAAAAGGTTCACAAGTGAAATTAAACTTCAGAGAGAAGGAATATCAATGATAAGATGTCCTCTGTGAAAGAGAAGAAGAAGTGCAGGAACTATTGAATTGGATGAACAGTCTACTCAGCACAGAAAAAATCGACAGACAGTAAAAAGTAAATGAAAGTAGAAAGTATTGAAGGGCAGCAAAAGCGAGATCAGCAGCAAACGGCAGAACCAAGGAGGACAGAAGAAGCACACCACCCTTGGGAAAGAGAGTACTCCTCGCTAAAAGAAGTCTGCTATTACCGGTTATATGACTTAATTTGTTAATTTGGAAAGAAGTATTTAGAAACGCACGTCTGGAGCACAGAATTATATGGAAGTGAATCATGCAAGTAGGGAAAACCAGAGGTGGAAAGAATCGAAGTGTCTCAGATTCATTTTTGCAGGTGGACGGATAAGAGATGAGGAGTTATATTTAATATTTTGAAGAATCAGCCTCAGTTGCTCAAATTTTCTGGTCTTTACCAGGTTTCAGCTTCAGAAGCATAAAATCATTGTAACATGCCAGAGTAAGGTACAGTCAACATTAAAATTAAAACCTATAGTACAGTGGCACCATGTCGAATTAAAACTGAAGTCCAGCCCCGGCGTCTCTTAACCACGCGGTCGGTTGGCAGCGGCAACTACTTTGGCAATGGATATATCCTAAAAATTCTTAGAAATGAGGAGGTTCTCCGCGAAATACACGAAGAAAGAAATTTGTGAGAAACACCAATTACAATGAGGGACAGGATGACTTCAGGGAAGAGCCTCCATTGCTCTAGAGGGAGCCGTAGAGGTAAAAAACAGTAGAGGTAAAAAACAGTAGCGAGTGCGCGTCGCCTATGGATGCGGTAGACACCGGCGCCTTCAGATGATCTGATTGCCATAAATCGAAGGGACTAAGATCAAGTGAACGTGTAGGCCCTGCTACTGGGCCTCCTCGATCAACCTAACGTCCATTAAATTTTTGTATTAGGTACTGTCTTAAGAGGAATACGGTACAGGTTTCTAGGGTTTGCAGAGGAGCCTTAGTAGACAACATCTTGAAAGGAAATTTACCATCAGAGTGCGAAATAAGTACGATATCGGATCGCTTTTGAATCTCTAGTTTTAAGCCATCCTCACACGGGACGAGGCAGTCAACGTTGACGTGGACGCAGACGACAGATTCGACCTCAGAAGAGCCAGCGCCGTCGGCACACGGAACGAGTTGGTTAACGGGATTTGCACTCTCAGCGCTCTCCAGCGGCCGTTGTCGGCTTTATTTGGATCGCAAAGCACACAGTTTCTGTATGAAATTGGACGCACGTAAAATAACAACGTTAATTCTGTTAGCGAATGTCGAAGAAGAGCGGAGAAAATAGCGAAGAAGATTTTGGACTCATCGACGGCTTGAACCGCGAACCGTTGGTAGAGGAACACGACATACATTTAAATCTTCGTCTACATCTACATCTACTTGAATATTCCGCAAATAACATTTAAGTGCCTGGCAGAGGTTTCATCGAACCTCCTTCACAGTAGTTCTTTATTATTCCACTCTCGAATAGCGCGCGGAAAAACGAGTACCTATATCTTTCCCTGCAAGCTCTGATTTCTCTTATTTTGTTATGATCATCGTGTCTCCCAGTGTAGGTTGGCGTCAACAAAATATTCTCGCATTCGGTGGAGAAAGTTGGCAATTGAAATTTCGTGAGAAGATTCCGCCGCAACGAAAAATGCCTTTGTTTTAATGGTGTCCATCCCGATATCTGTATCATATCCGTGACACTCTCTCCACTGTTTTGCCTGAAACAAAACGTGCTGCTCGTCTGTGAACTTTCTCCTTGTACTCCTTTAATCGTACCTGGTAAGGATCCCACAGCGCGCAGCAGTACTCCAAAAGATGATGGACAAGCGTAGTGTAGGCAGTGTCGTTAGAAGATCTGTTTACATTTGCTAAGTGTTCTATCAATAAAACGCAGCCTTTGGTTTTCCTTCCCCCACAAAATTTTCTGTGTGTTCCTTCCAATTTACGTTGTTCGTAATTATATTTTCTAGGTATTTAGATGAATTTGTGGCCTTTATATTGACTGCTTTATCGTGTAACAGAAGTTTAACGGATTCCTTTTAGCACTCATGTGGATGACCTTACAGCTTTCGTTATTTACAGTCAATTTTCAATTTTCGCACCATTTGGATGTCTTTTCTAAGTCGTTTTGCGATTTGTTTTGGTCTTCTGATGAGGTTCAAATAGCTCTGAGCACTATGGGACTTAACTTCTGAGGTAATCAGTCCCCTAGAACTTAGAACTAATTAAACCTAACTAACCTAAGGGCATCACACACATCCATGCCCGAGGCAGGATTCGTACCTGCGACCGTAGCAGTCGCGCGGTTCCAGACTGTAGCGCCTAGAACCGCTCGGCCACTCCGGCCGGCTCTTCTGATGAGTTTACTACACGATAAACGACAACAACATCTGCAAACAACCTAAGTCGTCTGCTCAGATCATCTTCTAAATCATTTACGTAGATAAGGAACAGCAGAGAGCCTATAGCACTACCTTGGGGAACGCCGGAAATCACTTGTTTTAGTCGATAATTTTCCGTCAGTTACTACGAACTGTGACCTCTCTGACAAAGTCTCGAATCCAGTCGCATAACTGAGACGATATTCCACAAGCACGCAATTTCACTAAAAACCCTTTGTGTGGTACAGTGTCAAGTGCACTCTTACGGATTTGTGGGCAGCCCATCAGGATTCATGGTGACAGTTCCCTCCAGCACTACTTCAGATATTAGTGGAGTCCATGCCACGTCGTGTTGCAGCACTTCTGCGTGCTCCCGGGGGCCCTACACGATATTAGGCATGTGTACCAGTTTCTTTAGCTCTTCAGTGTATTTTACATCCAAACGTTACAGACGTGGGTTCCTTATCAATACTTTATCTAATAAGTCTTCTCTACAACATACACGACATGCGGTTGAAACACAAGCGTTAGTGTGCATTGCAGGAATTAGGAAACTCCCTGTATGTGGTGGGTGGTCCGCGTGCCTGACTGCTACGCGCAAGACATTGGTTCAGTTCCCGCTACTGACACGGGTTCTTCCTTTCGGTGGGTGAGGGGGGGGGGGGGGACTGGAATGGGGTACACTCAGTCTCGTGATGCCAACTGAGTAGCTAAGTGACCAACCGGTAGCGGCTCCAGGGTAAAGAAAACTGACAGGGGCAGGGATAACGGTCTGCTGACCCCACGGACTTGCATACCGCATCCGAATGACGCAATTGCCACAGGATGAGATGGCAGGCAGTTGATAATGAATGGCCAGCTCGCGGAGCTGGTTACAGTTTTCAATCATTTATCCCGTAGGATAATACAACAGTAATGAATATCGTCTCCTATTTCCGCACAATAAATTACATTTGTTTACCTTCAGGATCCACTGCCGCTCCTTCAACGAATCGCCGATCGTCTCCAGTTCTTCCTGCATGTTGTGATAGTCTTATGGCGTTGTAACCTTCCTAGAGACAGAACGGCCGCGAACACGTTCAAGGAACATCCAGCGTTATAAAGTACACAGAAGGTCGAAACAGTTTGAAGAATTTTTAAGGGTGTTACACGACAGCGTGACTGAAATATAATTGTTTAAAAAATCCGGACGTTACGCCTTTTCCATGTTAATTAGCATTGTAGTTAACCAATCGGGCCACTGCACACACAGATTCAAGCGACCTGCCAGATAAAATTAGTTCAAAATGGTTCAAATGGCTCTGAGCACTATGGGACTTAACATCTGTGGTCATCAGTCCCCTAGAACTTAGAACTACTTAGACCTAACTAACCTAAGGACATCACACAACACCCAGCCATCACGAGGCAGAGAAAATCCCTGACCCCGCCGGGAATCGAACCCGGGAACCCGCGCGTGGGAAGCGAGAACGCTACCGCACGACCCTAAAATTAGTGTCATTTGTACTCACAGTATAGATGATAGCGCACGAGATTGCTCATCCTTTGGCTCGGGTTTGATCCTTACGACAGTCCCTTGGTGAACTGAGTCTCTTCTTCTGTTCTAGAAAATCAAAAGAAGAACAAGTCTGACCACACCGTTTCTGGGGGCAGCTTGAATTTCTCACGTGCAACGGTCTGACTGGCTAATTTCAGTGTTATTCAACTCGCAAATGGTGCAACGTGTTGGAACTTATTCTTAACAGTTATTTCTCAGCACATAATGAGATTTTCTGAGTAATTTGGTACGACTTACCCGTAGTTGCCACCGCGCGTCTTGCAGAGTTAATCCAGGTCATTCCATTTGTCACTACCATTTCTCTTTGCATATGAATTACACTAAAAATATTTGCACTGAAATTTAAATGTCGCCAGTACGCACCGTGCTTCTTATTTGGAAACGAACGTGTTCTATCCACTCATTGCAACTGATGCCCACTTTACTCTTCGCCCTGAAGTTTGCATCCGGTGCTACTGAATTCTGTCTGGATGTTTTTTCTTATACGTTAATAGTGATACACACCAGCAGGAATAGGTTTACTGGCGAAAAGTTGGCTTATATGCACTTTGTACATGGGTTTACTGAATGTAATGGAAGACCGGCGGAACGACACATACAGAACTTTCCTGCGGTGACGGTAACCACGTCACGCTACTACATGTATGTACATATAACCTTACGAAAAATCAGATCCTCTCGCGTTGGAGTGATTGCATACAATATTAGAGGATTTTTTACTGTTGTTAAGGTATTTTCCAGAAATTTGAGAAAAAGGATAACAAACCCTGTAAATCATAATTGTGTTTATTGCATCGACCCATTGGAAACCACGGGTCACGTACACCAAAACACTTAGAAAAATACCATTCCATAATTATGCTATTATTACGATGAGGTCGCCAGTCCCAAAGGCATTTTAGAGTTACTTGTTACCCTCGGAAAGGATGCTTACATATTGTCACCGTCCGAAGTCAGTTATTTATTTATTTATTTATTTTTTACGAGGTTGTTACTCCTATCCCTCATCCTTCCTACCCCGAAGAAAGGTCGAGGCGCCAGGCTTGGGACTGGCACTCGCGGAGAAAAGATTAAAAAGGTTTGGTTATGGAAAGAGAATGGAAGATGAAAGTATATCAAAACGAATGATGAAAGCCAAGTTTGAGGGCAAGCGAAAGCGAGGTGGATTGATTACAGTTCGGGATGAAGGAATCTGACTGGAGCAAATTGTTATAGAAGAAGAATGGTGCAAAGATGCAGGAAAGTGCACGATTTCCATTAATATTCCAACCAGGCCTGATGCTGAATAAAGGAAAAACGAAGACGACGGATATCTAGAGAAATATTCCTCAAAAAACACCGAAGTTTTGTCAGTTGGCCGGCCGTGGTGGCCGAGCGGTTCTAGGCGCTACAGTCTGGAACCGCGCGACCGCTACGGTCTCAGGTTCGAATCCTGCCTCGGGCATGGATGTGTGTGACGTCCTTAGGTTAGTTAGGTTTAAGTAGTTCTAAATTCTAGGGGACTGATGACCTCAGAAGTTAAGTCCCATAGTGCTCAGAGCCATTTGTCAGTTGACTTCGATTCCACTCTGTGTCGCGAACAGGAACGGTTCTGTAGCACAGGAGTGCTCCCGAAATTGATTTTACATCTGACTATTTAGCCCCGTTAAGGACGACATGTTAATTTCTGAATCCAGTGACAAATCGGGTAACCTCCAATTTTGTCGACTGAAATACGCTAGGAAACTGTTTCCGATGCCTTCCGAAAGTCGAGTGATACGGCGTCAAGTTCGGAGCTGTTCTTTACGATGTTCAGGATCCCTTGGACGAACAGTGCGCCTACGAGTCAATTAAGGATTCGTCGTCGTCGTGTGTCCTCTAGCAGCTGCTCCCTCGGCCTGCGATAAGTGAAAGGCTTTTAATTGGGGACATGGGCGTGATTTTCCCGGCGCCCACGCCTCCTCGTAAGTCTCCATTTAGATCGGATGGGCCCACCCCTCTCCAGTGGCCGCTTCCTCTGACCGCTACAGCCGCACGTGGCGTCTACAGCTGCTGCTGGTCCCAGCTTGACTTCCGTGGCGGCAGCTGACCCGGATAGGAGGGGCAGCTCGCCGGCTGATACGGTTAACCGGTGAGTGGTGGGCTGCCTCCGGTTGTCTCCGGGACTACCGTTGGAGGTGACGGGCAATGGAAGGCCAGGCGAAGCAAACTGACCAGAGGAGGGTCGCATGAGGAGTTAACTACTAGTACGCTCCGAACGGCTATTAATAAAATAAAAACGGCCTCTCTCATTTGACGAAAAAGGGCGAACAGTGTTTCGCGGTGTGTGTTTACTGTGTCGTGGTACACTTGCTGCATTTGCTGTGATGGCACATTAACACTGGAATTTTTAACTCAGTGTTTAATGTTATTGGGTTAACCGCCAATTAGGGAAACCTACTATGGAGTGCGGTTAATAACGCCTTTCTGGAGTCCTTCTCTATATTTTCTGCCTCACTGTCTATGTTACTCACCTCTAGTTGTAATAAGAATTTTGTTATTTCATCCATTTTATCTGCACCAGTTCCTGTAAATTTATCTCGTTCCTGTGCTCCTGCCTCCTTCCTTCTTTCTCTGTTCTTTTTTGCTTCCTTTCACTCATTCCTTTGCGCATTCAACTTGCTTATTCCCACATTACTTCGCTTCTATTTCCCTGTAGGTCTGAACCTGGTGGGACCACCGTATGTGATGTCTCATCCCTTCTTTAGCCACCTAAATACACTCCTGGAAATTGAAATAAGAACACCGTGAATTCATTGTCCCAGGAAGGGGAAACTTTATTGACACATTCCTGGGGTCAGATACATCACATGATCACACTGACAGAACCACAGGCACATAGACACAGGCAACAGAGCATGCACAATGTCGGCACTAGTACAGTGTATATCCACCTTTCGCAGCAATGCAGGCTGCTATTCTCCCATGGAGACGATCGTAGAGATGCTGGATGTAGTCCTGTGGAACGGCTTGCCATGCCATTTCCACCTGGCGCCTCAGTTGGACCAGCGTTCGTGCTGGACGTGCAGACCGCGTGAGACGACGCTTCATCCAGTCCCAAACATGCTCAATGGGGGACAGATCCGGAGATCTTGCTGGCCAGGGTAGTTGACTTACACCTTCTAGAGCACGTTGGGTGGCACAGGATACATGCGGACGTGCATTGTCCTGTTGGAACAGCAAGTTCCCTTGCCGGTCTAGGAATGGTAGAACGATGGGTTCGATGACGGTTTGGATGTACCGTGCACTATTCAGTGTCCCCTCGTCGATCACCAGTGGTGTACGGCCAGTGTAGGAGATCGCTCCCCACACCATGATGCCGGGTGTTGGCCCTGTGTGCCTCGGTCGTATGCAGTCCTGATTGTGGCGCTCACCTGCACGGCGCCAAACACGCATACGACCATCATTGGCACCAAGGCAGAAGCGACTCTCATCGCTGAAGACGACACGTCTCCATTCGTCCCTCCATTCACGCCTGTCGCGACACCACTGGAGGCGGGCTGCACGATGTTGGGGCGTGAGCGGAAGACGGCCTAACGGTGTGCGGGACCGTAGCCCAGCTTCATGGAGACGGTTGCGAATGGTCCTCGCCGATACCCCAGGAGCAACAGTGTCCCTAATTTGCTGGGAAGTGGCGGTGCGGTCCCCTACGGCACTGCGTAGGATCCTACGGTCTTGGCGTGCATCCGTGCGTCTCTGCGGTCCGGTCCCAGGTCGACGGGCACGTGCACCTTCCGCCGACCACTGGCGACAACATCGATGTACTGTGGAGACCTCACGCCCCACGTGTTGAGCAATTCGGCGGTACGTCCACCCGGCCTCCCGCATGCCCACTACACGCCCTCGCTCAAAGTCCGTCAACTGCACATACGGTTCACGTCCACGCTGTCGCGGCATGCTACCAGTGTTAAAGACTGCGATGGAGCTCCGTATGCCACGGCAAACTGGCTGACACTGACGGCGGCGGTGCACAAATGCTGTGCAGCTAGCGCCATTCGACGGCCAACACCGCGGTTCCTGGTATGTCCGCTGTGCCGTGCGTGTGATCATTGCTTGTACAGCCCTCTCGCAGTGTCCGGAGCAAGTATGGTGGGTCTGACACACCGGTGTCAATGTGTTCTTTTTTCTATTTCCAGGAGTGTACATTCAGCTGCCTCGCCCCGCACCTACCTTTACCTCTAAGTGAAATTCATTCGGTCGCCAGCCTCACTATAAGAGATTCACTCTGTCTGAGGACGGCATTTACTTAAGTAGAAATCGCAGGTTCGTCTGACAGTCGTACAATTTTTTCAGTCGACTTCGAGCAAGCGTATACTATAGAAAATGCAAGACACAACGCTATATTAATCTTTATTTATTATTACCACCGGTTTCGGTAAAACACTGTCCTCTCGGCATCTGTATCAACGAGAGGAAGAAAAAACAGCTACAGAAAAAATATACACAAACATCGTTAGGCTCATGGGTGAACACAGAATACTATGTACGAACAAACGCTAATATTACACGCTTTTCATTGCTCCTACTGACTAGGAAAAACACGTTTAACGTATAAACTCTTGATGATGCTGCTTCTTTAGCACGGAAGCAAATGGTCTTATACAAAATAAACAGTGACTCACTGGACAGCAACTGAAAAATGATGGTGATGTAGTGAGCACATGGAAGAAATAGATACCAAAGATGGAGGTCAACAGTACAGAGAATAAACATACTGTACTCGACATAACTCTTTTTGCATACATTGTCTGATAATAAAAATACAGAATCACAATCTTTGTTTGATAGTTCCAAGTTAATTATAAAACCCAGAAACAAATAAGTATTTAAAAAATACAAAGAAAATTAATCTGAAATCAAATTAAAGATAACCTTGGATAAAAGTAATTACAAAGTAACAATCGCTACTATGGTAGTTTCAAGTCAGTTGTAAAACTATCAAACAAAATAAACATAAAACATTTTGGCGTCATCCGCTTAAAAGCTTCTTTCAAAAACCTAATCAGTACAGAGACAACACTACCAATATCTGATGAATGAAAAATAATTAATGCGAAAAATCAATAAGACAAAGGTCATCAAGGAACATTTAAAAGATACGAAGATATCCATGTTAATGCACCTATACAGCATTACATCAGTATTTCAAAGTGTTTCACAGATGTGTACCTCCTAAAATTTACCAAGAAGTTAGCTTTTTGGATTAACTTAGTAAGTTGGATCAAATAGAGTATCTATTTTGCTTGATACTCCTCCTTAGACATTTTGTGTTGTTGAATTAACTTTATACTTATATGGGTTGTATACTCAGCAACCTTTGCTTTAGTTCCAAAGTTTTGTGGAATACAGTAATTTCTTTTGTTCTGATAAGATGGAAGTTATTTAGATCCTTGTCAATATACAAGTCTTAGGCTCTGCAATGTATATAAATTTATCATTTTAGGTGTGTTTACCTTGCACTATTTCCATCTCTCACAGTATATGTGATAGGTGCATTGACATGGATATCTTCGTATCTTTTAAATGTTCCTTGATGGCCTTTGTCTTATTGATTTTTCGCATTAATTATTTTTCATTCATCAGAAATTGGTAGTGTTGTCTCTGTATTGATTTTGTTACCTGTAAGTTTTTTATGGTTACCTGATGTGATCAGTTAGTGCAGGAGGCGATCTATAATTCTGTACTGTAGTCTTCTTTTGCAAACCAATTTATTTGCCAAGGTCGCTATGTAAACACAATTACTAATTACTGATTTCGGCAATATGTAAGGCCACCATCAGATCCGTAAAACCGGGCAGCGATAGCTACATCATATAATGCTTACACCACTGTGTCACATGAGAACTATTCGATATGCATAAAAGAGTCGACTCAACTTTCTGTCAACCATCGCTTACGGGAAACAGATGAGGCGTTGTAATTGTTACTTGAGATTGTTGTTCTACTCTCTGTCTTATTGAGATTATTACTGATATTGTAGATCGTCCCTCTGACATTTGGTTTTACACAGAGGCCATGCTTATTTTAGGCAAAACTTGCTATGATATCAAAAGTTCTATTATGTGTTATATGGTTGGTTTTTTCGCAATGCCTGCAATACTCTTTCAGGTCACAGTGCGTGATGTCGTATTATATGAGTACGTTACCAGTTATTTTTGTTTTTATTAACTTAACATACTTTTGTAATTTGCTGTAATGTTCATTAATTCTTTTTCCTTATAATTACAGCTAAAGATGTGAAATTTATACTAGTTTCGATTACCGCTTGCTAAATAATGTCCTTATGGTTTGACACAGAGATAAGTGTGGAAATTCTTTCACATGCATTTTATTTTCCGCTTTGTCGTTGTACGTACACTGAGATGCCATTTATGGCGTACCAAAAATACTTAATTCTGTTATTTGTGCTTGTGACTATGGCAGGACTTTTCATGTATGTCCAGTGTTTCGCAGTACGGTAGTTCTGTGCGTTTACGTTATGTGGTTAGCCCTCGGAAAGCCTCTCATCTCTATACAAGTTTATTCCTTATTTGCCATTAGAGAGGATACATAAAAAAATGTTTCCCTGTCAATGAAGTCTTTAGGTCGTACCTGCTTTTTTTGTGAATATCTGTTCTTTGGTTTTGGATCGGTTAGGTCGCATTGATAGGAGTTAGTAAATAACTATGATGGGTTATTTCATGTGTTATGATATTCATGACTAGCAGAGGGAATAAACCCATGTCTTGGCTTCCGTTTATGCTTTTCCTTCTTTCTTATAACTTTCTTTTTGATTTGTAAAAATTATGTAATACGACATACTGCTTATCTTGTAATTATGTGGTGCTAATGATAGATGGTTTCACATAGAAATTCCTTTTGTCCATTTAGTTAGTTTTCTATTCATAGTTTGTTAGCTTTCATTAAGTTTTATACTAAATTTCCAACAGAATACTTAAAGTTTCTATTAATTTTAGATTTTTCATCGTGCTCCCTTGACGCTGTTTGTACGTTTTTAACGTATTTGACATCTTATATGTGTAACTGAAATGACTTAGGCTTTTCTTAGTTTACTTTGAAATGTGTGTTATTGTATACAAGTTATCCCAAATTCACATAATATGTGGCAGCTGTTACACTTCAGCTATGATCCCCAAACCTAAAAGAAATACATCATATGTTATGTTCTGATTTGTTTTATAGCGTTACAATTGGTCTGGAATTGTAATAGTAGCGATTGTTACTTTTTAATTATTTTTGTCAAAGGTTCTGTTTGATTCGATTTCTTTGTTTCGTAGGTTTTATAATTAACTTAGAACTGTCGTAATAAAATTTTATGATCAAATCATCTTTGGTATCTGTTTTGCCTGTATGCTCACTAAATGACGATAAGTTTTCAGTTGCTGTCTAATGGGTTTCTGTTTATTCTGTGTTAGAACGTTTATAACCGTGGGAAAGGTGCACCTTTATGAAGAGTTTATAGTTAAAATGTGCTTTTTCCATGTCAGTAAGTGTAATAAACAGGGAGTGAAATTGGTCGTTTTTCGCAAGTATTAATCTGTGTTCACCCAGTAACCTAACGACGCTTGAGAATATTTTTTCTGCAGATGGTTCCCTCAGATTGTCGCGAAGGTCTAGCATCCGTTCACAGGATCGATGACCATCAGGGATATCAACGCTGGAAGATTTACATCTGTAAATAAAATTAGGCCGACAACTCTTCCATTCACTTTTATCTGTCTCATACATGGATTACGGCAGCTGAAACAGAAACGACAACGCAAAGAGGAAAAGATTGTCTGTTAAAGCAACACGCTAATATAAATTGAAAGTTAAGATTTTTCATCTGTCCCAGGTAATTAACGTCTCTACGCTTTTACACACTTCGAAACGTAAAGTTTAATTTAACCTCAGCAACACCCTTAGATTCACCGCGTCCCTCGCGAAAATTAGTTACCTTAACCGAAAACTGGTGTCCTCCGTTATTCTACCGAACGTAATTCCTTCCTCCCACCTGCAAACAAACTATAGCGTATTCCCTTCGGTACTTCGCTTCCCTTTCGCTGCAGACACCCCGTCTCCCCGCTGTCCGCTGCGCCAGTTCGAAGTCGCAACATGTTCCTTCGTGCTGATTCCACGCTATCGCTCTTGACGCAGTCCGCGCTCAGCAGTCACTTCTGCGGCCACCTGCACCAGACTAAACACCGAGTGTCTGCGGTACCCGCCCCCTGCTCCCCTGCTCCACACTCGGACACGCTTTTCACTCTCTTACTCTTTTTAATTAGCGGCCCAACACACACACACACACAAAAAATCCGAGCTGCCATTGGTCATTCGGCTCTTTGTCGCGAATAGTAGAAGATAGAATTAAAATCATGTAGGCTGTAGGCTGGAAAATTATTGCTACAGATCAAGCGAGGCGGACGTGACCAGACTATCTCATGCGTAATGTGTAATGTGTACTCGACTAACAAGAGCGGAGTATGCAGTATCACGAGGCTCAAGCACAGTTAGTGGCAACCCTTGGACACAGCAAACAGTGGAGAATGGCTAGTTCATCACGTAGGCATCACATGCTGCCGCGTGACTAGCCTACTCAGGGCTCAAAGTTTGGGGGTGCTAGAAGCTTCTAGAACAAGTGGTGCCGGGTGCACTACCCCCTATAAAAGCGGATAGCCGCTAGATCGAAGGACAGTGATGGAGTGAGGTACCTAGGACGCCGGTCCACGTTAGTCGGCGTCGGGATGCTGCAAGAGTTGCGGGAGAGTATTGAGCACAGCAACAAGTAGGGACTTAGGCTGAATCGACACAGCTGACATTTAGCCGGCCGAAGTGGCCGTGCAGTTAAAGGCGCTGCAGTCTGGAACCGCAAGACTGCTACGGCCGCAGGTTCGAATCTTGCCTCGGGCATGGATGTTTGTGACGTCCTTAGGTTAGTTAGGTTTAAATAGTTCTAAGTTCTAGGGGACCAATGACCTCAGCAGTTGAGTCCCATAGTGCTCAGAGCGATTTGACACAGCTGACACTTAGTCTGGTGCGCTCGCCTCTGCTGTATTAGGACTTAGGTTTGGGAAGTTAGGAATGGCAACTGCATAGCCAGATAGACAATCATTGGAGACTGTATATAGAAGCCGGCCGCGGTGGTCTAGCGGTTCTAGGCGCTGTGTCCGGAACCGCGCGACTGCTACGGTTGCAGGTTCGAATCCTGCCTCGGGCATGGATGTGTGTGATGTCCTTAGGTTAGTTAGGTTTAAGTAGTTCTAAGTTCTAGGGGACTGATGACCACAGATGTTAAGTCCCATAGTGCTCAGAGCCATTTGAACCACTTTTTTTGTATATAGAATCTTATTTAAATCACAAGTGCCAGGGGTACTTCCAGTACAATCTTTCTATACATCGAGTGTTCATACATGAAAGCTTCCCTAAGATCCTATCCGAGTTCCGTACTCTAGCTCACCTTGCAGCCTTCTCTACAACGGAGCAGAGAGGAGTTGGCGGCCCACACCACCGAGACCTGATGCCAAGTAAGTTCTCTGACGCGCACCAACGCAGTCCTTCCACTCCCTCTCAGGACACGTCAGTGGGACACGACATCTTGTGCCGCCTCCCACTACTGTGCTAGGTTCTCCCAGAAGACTTTCGTATACGAGCGAACATTAGCAAAACCTACAAACTGCAGGGACGGATTCCTGACTGGAAATGGAGGAAGAAAGGTCGTATGAACTTGTGTCCGGAAATGCATCGTTACGACGGTAGATGACGCTGACCACGTGCAGTGTGTTTCTTGTTTGTTGCAGGCTGGTTGACGCAGCGTATTGTAAGCAGCAGAATGGCTCGGTATTAACGTCGGGAACCATCGGAGACGTGTTTGTACGGCCAGGCAGATGGAAACGGTCAAGAGGAAGCACGGCCATACCAAAATAAGTACTTTCAGACACCAACCACACCACACAATGTTTCAAGCCCTTTTTGGGCTTTTGTGTGATCATGGGTTCTTTCACAGAGACAGACGTGCAGAAAGGTTGCGGACTTTGCGTACACCAGCTCTGGAGGACCGTGTTCTACACCATATTGAGACTAACCCTATTACAATCTCTAGGCGAACGGCCCGCCGTGCGACCGCAACGGTCGCAGGTTCGAATCCTGCCTCGGGCATGGATGTGTGTTATGTCCTTAGGTTAGTTAGTTTTAAGTAGTTCTAAGTTCTAGGGGACTGATGACTTCAGCAGCTAAGTCCCATAGTGCTCAGAGCCAAATGGCCCGCCAACATGGTGTTAGTCAAAGTACGATTATGTATATCCTGCATGAGAGCCATTGCTGTACCAGTCACCTGCAACAAGCGCAAGGATTATCAGCAGTGGCTTTTCCTCTACGGGGAGGATTTTGTTGATGTTTTTTGCACCAGACCACCACAATTATGGGATTTCTGTCGTCAGTCCTCTTTACCGACGAAGCAGCCTTCACTAGAACTGACATCATCAATCTGCATAAGCTTCATCTACATGTTACAGACAATCCTCGTGGAATTGTTGAAGCGTCTCATCAGCATAGTTCAGCATTGACGGGCAGGGATTCTTGGCGACCACATACTTGGACCGGCCATAATTCCACAACGCCTCGACGCAGGAACGTAGCTGGGCTTCCTGCGGGTACTCTGCCTGAGCTGCTTGAGAATGTGCCTTTGGCAATACGACAGGTTATGTGGTTACTGCATGACGGAACACCACCCAACTTCCGCATTATAGATCGCCGACAATTTAACATTTTACTCCTCTGTTGGATAGAAGTAGGGCTGTTGATAAATTATCGATTTTTTGATATATCAGTAGTTTTTTTCCAAATTATGTCGGTATGTGTTGCCGACATTATTCCAACGTGATATCGATAGATCGACATTGAGAGAGCAGTATCGATTACTGATATTTTTATTCTTGTACTATACTTTTTTCACCATTTTCGGTAAATGTCTGAAATTGTTCGTTTGAAATTGTAGTAGGACATAATTGTACTCTCACTGTGTGAAGGAGTTATTACTTTTTGAGCTTCCATTACGTCCAGTCTCGTGTGAAGCAACTATAGGCGGTATAAAGTAGTAGTCCAGCAGCACTAAGTGATGACGGTGTGGATGGAATGACAAGATTTCCGATGTGAAGACGTAGCACACCATTTGTTTAAAAAATAAGTTTTAACACTACTACTATGCCCTTTCTTCACATTGACATTTTACAAAAACAGTTGCTGAAAATCATGAACAAAAATCTGAATGATAAGACTGGTCTTTGCAGTGAGCGGAGACGTGTGAGAAGAAACGCTGACGTTTCGGCGCTCGTTGCTACCAACAGAAACATTTAACTTCACTATGCAATTTTGACACTACAACTGCTAATTCGCTGGCGTTTACAGAAATAAAAAAAAGGGAATTCGTCATGAAGTGACTCGGAGAAATCCAATATGTGACGAAATCGAACGACGGACCTATCGGACACCTTTTATTGTGCGACCTGCAAGCAGTTACCATTGTTGACAAAACAGTTATTGCCAAACGTGAACGTGCATCGTTTCCTTTCATTTCTTGCTCTAAGGTGAATGGTCAGGCAGCACTGTAGCAAAAGGGTTATCGCCAAGCGTGGTCGTGCGTCGTTTTCCTTTTAGTTCTTGCTCCAAGGTGAATAGCAGGCTACTAGCTTATTGATGTATCTAATAATAAATCAGTACTTAAATATACAACTCTAAAACTGGCAGTATATTTACAATGTGCAGCCGACACTTTTTTGACCGGTACGTCGATATTATTTCCGTCGATATATCGATACTTTTCTAATATGTACAGTGGCGATGATGATATTTTTTAAATATCGATATATCGGATTCCAGATATTTTTAAAAATATCAACAGTCCTAGATAGGACGCGGAGATCCTGTAGCATGGCTTGCTACATCACCGGACCAACCTCCTGCATTTTTACTTCTCGGGCCAACTGAAAAGCGTTGCACATGCTGAACCAGCTCCTGATTTGCACACTCTTCAATAGCCTGTTCACGACGCCTGCGACGCTATTCGGAGAGAAGCCACAACGTGCAAAAGACTGCGGCAGTCCATGATGCGGCCTGTCAACGTGCACTGCATCGCACGGAGGCCACTTCGAACATTTGTTGCGACGTGGATGAGATGCAGATCTGAGTTCTGTTTCGTGACTATTTGTTATCGTTGCACGCACACCGTCCATTTCCAGACACATGTTCATAGGAATTTTCTCCCTCCATTTCCAGTCAGGAATTCGTTGTTGTAGTTTGTCGGTTTTATAAACGTTCACCCTGTATAACCGTCGTCCGGAAACTAGGGAAGAAAAATGAAGAATTTGCAGCAATAAACCCACATCCGTATCGCGTTTGCAAATAGTCTCGGAATCCCGTAACAAATATGACAGTGGACTTGTTTACTTCGTTGCGTGCGGCGATCGTATGGCTTCTGTATTCCTGCCTTCCGGCTTCACCATGTCGCTGCACGATACACACCTCTTTCACCAGGAACTAACAGCCAGGCAGATATTCGCCGTGCAGCCGAGATGCGGCCGCAATACACAGCAGGTTTCCGCGGATGGCATTTAACCCAAGAACGATAAGACTCTGAATTAAACATTCCGATGGAATTCCTCCTAAATGTACCATCATGCTTTATCTACAGGGTGTTTCAAAAATGACCGGTATATTTGCAACGGCAATAAAAACCAAACGAGCAGCGATAGAAATACACCGTTTGTTGCAATATGCTTGGGACAACAGTACATTTTCAGGCAGACAAACTTTCGAAATTATAGTAGTTACAATTTTCAACAACAGATGGCGCTGCGGTCTGGGAAACTCTATAGTACGATATCTTCCACATATCCACCATTCGTAGCAATAATATGGCGTAGTCTCTGAATGAAATTACCCGAAACCTTTGACAACGTGTCTGGCGGAATGGCTTCACAAGCAGATGAGATGTACTGCTTCAGCTGTTCAATTGTTTCTGGATTCTGGCGGTACACCTGGTCTTTCAAGTGTCCCCACAGAAAGAAGTCACAGGGGCTCATGTCTGGCGAATAGGGAGGCCAATCCACGCCGCCTCCTGTATGTTTCGGATAGCCCAAAGCAATCACACGATCATCGAAATATTCATTCAGGAAATTAAAGACGTCGGCCGTGCGATGTGGCCGGGCACCATCTTGCATAAACCACGAGGTGTTCGCAGTGTCGTCTAAGGCAGTTTGTACCGCCACAAATTCACGAAGATTGTCCAGATAGCGTGATGCAGTAATCGTTTCGGATCTGAAAAATGGGCCAATGATTCCTTTGGAAGAAATGGCGGCCCAGACCAGTACTTTTTGAGGATGCAGGGACGATGGGACTGCAGCATGGGGCTTTTCGGTTCCCCATATGCGCCAGTTCTGTTTATTGACGAAGCCGTCCAGGTAAAAATAAGCTTCGTCAGTAAACCAAATGCTTCCCATATGCATATCGCCGTCATCAAACCTGTGCACTATATCGTTAGCGAATGTCTCTCGTGCAGCAATGGTAGCGGCGCTGAGGGGTTGCCGCGTTTGAATTTTGTATGGATAGAGGTGTAAACTCTGGCGCTGAGACGATACGTGGACGTTGGCGTCATTTGGACCGCAGCTGCAACACGGTGAACGGAAACCCGAGGCCGCTGTTGGATCACCTGCTGCACTAGCTGCGCGTTGCCCTCTGTGGTTGCCGTACGCGGTCGCCCTACCTTTCCAGCACGTTCATCCGTCACGTTCCCAGTCCGTTGAAATTTCTCAAACAGATCCTTTATTGTTTCGCTTTTCGGTCCTTTGGTTACATTAAACCTCCGTTGAAAACTTCGTCTTGTTGCAACAACACTGTGTTCTAGGCGTTGGAATTCCAACACCAGAAAAATCCTCTGTTCTAAGGAATAAACCATGTTGTCTACAGCACACTTGCACGTTGTGAACAGCACACGCTTACAGCAGAAAGACGACGTACAGAATGGCGCACCCACAGACTGCATTGTCTTCTATATCTTTCACATCACTTGCAGCGCCATCTGTTGTTGAAAATTGCAACTACTGTAATTTCGAAAGTTTGTCCGCCTGAAAATGTACTGTTGTCCCAAGCATATTGCAACAAACGGTGTATTTTTATCGCTGCTCGTTTAGTTTTTATTGCCGTTTCAAATATACCGGTCATTTTTGAAACACCCTGTATGTTCTTGAAAGTACTATGAAGAGTGTGATGGTGATTACTTTCCACATTACGTACCACATAGAGCATCATTTTTCCTGAGAATGCTGTTGTATTATGACCACGAAATATACACTTCAAGAAAAAAAAATACGCACCACGAAGTAATTAACCGGATGGGACCGAAAGGGGTAAGTGTGATGTGCATGCGCAAACAAACAAATTATTACAGTTTCAGAGAAACTGGATGATTTATTCAAGAGAAATAGATTTACAAATCGAGCAAATTTATAACTCGTTGGTCCACTTCTGGCCCTTATGCGAGCACTTATTCGGTTTGGTATTGATTGATAGAGTTGTTGGATGTCCTCCTGATAGATCGTACCAAATTCTATCTACCTGGCTTCAAAATCGCGAGCTGACTGGAGGGCCTTGCCGTAATACTCCAAACGTTCTCAATTGGAGTGAGTTCCGCTGACCTTGCTGACCACTCTCGCCCTGTGCGGACGGGCATTATCTTGCTGAAATATAACCCTAACATGGTTTACCGTGAAGGGCAACATATTGGGGCGCAGAGTATCGTCGACGTACCGCTGTGCTGTAAGGGTGCCGCGGATGACCTACCACTTGTTTTTCCTTTTCCTTTCGTTAAAAGAAACAAAAATATAACAAAGAAATTGTAATTTATACACCAGCTCAGATCACGAGAGGCTGCAGATTTTTTTCCTAATGTACTATTACACTTTGAAGAAGCACTTGCATAAAATTTCTGTGTTACCTTCAAGATAAGGTGCGCTCAGATCGTGTGCGTCGACCTTTTCTTGACGAGCAAGCGAGTAAATGAAAAACAGACTTTCATTTATTCCTTTTGAGTTATCATTTGGGCTTTTCAATTTTTTTTCGACAGCAGTTGTTATCATACAACCTTAGCATTGATTGAAACACATTATTTCACTATGTTCACCACTTTGTTAAAAATAGAATATGTTCGACAATTTTCTTACTCAACAGTGACGCCGATCTAATGCGCTCAGTATTCTTTCAAAAGACTGTTAGTTATCTCAGTACTTCTACAGCACTCCGGTAACAACCGCTGTCGTCTCTTTCACGTCCAATTTTTAGCCGTCCTAAGCTTTTACTGTCGCTACTCTGCCGCCTCCTCCAACGGTTTTAGTGTCTCTGTTATGCACGCTGTCTCGTCCGCCATTTGTACCGCATGATATGACGTAATTTACTGACGAGTGCAATATTCTTCCAAACAAATTCCTTTTATGGTTCAAATGGCTCTGAACACTACGGGACTTATAACATCTGAGGTCATCAGTCCCTTAGAACTTAGAACTGCTTAAGCCTAACTAACCTAAGGACATCACACAGATCCATGCCCGTACGGGACTTATAACATCTGAGGTCATCAGTCCCTTAGAACTTAGAACTGCTTAAGCCTAACTAACCTAAGGACATCACACAGATCCATGCCCGAGGCAGGATTCGAACCTGCGACCGTAGCAGTCGCGTGGTTCCGGACTGAAGCTCCTAGAACTGCTCGACCACCGTGGCTGGCAATTTCCTTTCATCAGCGATGCTTTAATTTATCAATTTTCTACATAAGACTTGGATTGAGGTCAGGACGAATTTATCTGTCCAGTTTTTGACTCGTTTGGGCCACCAGTGGAAGACGGTGCTTGTGCTACCTCTGTGTGGTTGTAGTCCGTCACTTCCGCGTCCCGTCGTGAAGTTTAGTAGCTGTTGCCTTGTTAGTATGATGAGCTTTTCTGTCAGGCCAGTACTCCTTTATTCTCCTGCTGAACTGTTATCTTGAATTCCTAGTGCAGTATCTTGGTTAACTTCTATAAGGGCTGTTACTAACGGTTTCGTTTCACTAACTAAATGGTAGACACCCCTGTTAGTTATTATCCCTTGTTTTATATCTACTCCTGCAAGGTCTTCCTCCATTTACTTGATACGCAGGAATCCAGTAGCTTTACCCTAGTTGGCTACTTTGAAGATTTTATAGGGCAGCTTGTGGTGGTTCATTCTGTACAGATGGTCATGGAAAATTCGTCGTCTGCTTGTGATGACATCGATGAGACGTTTTGGTTTGTACCGTCATCTCTCATCTGATAGGATCCTTAGTTCCGCTGTCTGTCTCCGGATTTTTTCCCCTTGTGATTCGGCGACTATTGTCGGGTTCTTCTTGGCTACGAGTAGGCACTGCACTGCATGGAGGAATGAACATCAGTCTACTGTGTTATAGTGCCTGAGTTTGATATTCATCGACAGATGTTTCGAGCCGTAAATTTTTCTGCAAGCAAGTCTATCTAGGAGTTTTATTTTCCTTTGATCGAGAGCTACCGTTCCTTGAGATCATCTGAGATCCATTCTTCAAGGTACTTTTCGGTTTTCGTTGCCTTGAATTGCTTGGTAGCGCTGACTCTCTTTGTTCTAGGGGTGTTTTTAATATTGGGAATGAATTCGCCATTTCCGGTGTAAATCAATAGACCTGTTTTCTCTCCTATTAAATGCCGTGCCTGGAGCTGGATAGAAGTTTTTTGTACGTACTGGCTGGTTATATCTGAAGTGCAGCTACTCACGGCAGTCCTGTGTGGTCTTTAATTATCGTGTGGCAGCGAAACATGGTAGATATGCTCATGCGTTAATTGGGAATCAATTCATGCTGGAGGAAAATTCGTTCCAATTTTGGTCACCAGGTGCAAATGTAGCGCTGTACAGCATCCCCTTGATGATGTCATACGATAATTACATTGAAGAGCCAAAGAAACTGGTACACCTCCCTAATATCAGGCAGGGCCCCGCAAGCACGCAGATGTGCCACAACACGATGTGACATGGACTCGACTAATGTCTGAAGTAGTGCTGGAGGGAACTGACACCATGAATCCTGTAGGGCTGTCCATAAATCCGTAGGAGTACGAGAGGGTGAAGATCTCTCTGAACAGATATGTTCAATAACGTTCATGTCTGGGGAGTTTGGTGACCAGCGGAAGTGTTTAAACTCAGAAGAAAGGTCCTGGAGCCACTTCCTAACATTCTGGAAGTGTAGGATGTCGCATTGTCCTGCTGAAATTGACCAAATCCGTCGGAATGCACAATGGACATGAATGGATGCTGGTGGTCAGACAGGATGCCTATGTACGTGTCATATGTCAAAGTCGTAGGTAGACGTATCAGGGGTCCAGTATCACTTCAAATGCACACGCCCCACACCATTACAGAGCACAGCTTTAAGAGTCCCCTGCTTACGTACTCGTCCATCCGCTCGATACAATTTGAAACGAGTCTCGTCTCACCAGTCAATATGTTTCCCGTCATCAACAGTCCAATGTTGGTGTTGATGGGGCCAGGCGAGGCGTAAAGCCTTGTGTCGTGCAAATGGCTCTGAGCACTATGGGACTTAAAATCTGAGGCCATCAGTCCCCTAGAACTACTTAAACCTAGCTAACCTAAGGACATCACACACATCCATGCACGAGTCTGGATTCGAACCTGCGACCGTAGCGGTCGTGCGGTTCCAGACTGAAGCGCCTAGAACGGCTCGGCCACATCGGCCGGTTGTGTCGTGCAGTCACGAAGGGGCCTTTGGCTCCGAAAGCCCAAATCGATGATGTTTCGTTGAATGGTTCGCACGCTGACACTTGTTGATGACCCAGCCCTGAAAACTGCTGCAGTTTGTTGAATGGTTGCACTTCTGTCACGTTGAAGGTTCTTTTGTCATGTTAAACTATTCTCTTCAGTCGTCGTTGGTCCCGTTCTTGCAGTATCTTTTTCCGGCCGCAGAGATGCGGACATTTGATGTTTTTCCGGATTCCTGATTCACGGTACACTCCTGAAATGGTCGTATGGGAAAATCCCCACTTCATCGTTACCTCGGATATGCTGTGTCCCATTGCTCGTGCACCGACTATAACACCACGTTCAAACTCACTTAAGTAACCTGCCATTGTAGCAGCAGTAACCAATCTAACAACTGCGCCAGACAATGGTCTCTCATAAGGGTTCCCGACCGCAGCGTCGTGTTCTACCTGTTTACATATTTCTGTATTTGAATGCGTATGCCTATACCAGTTTCTTTGGCGCTTCGGTGTACAATTCAGAGTGGACCTCAGTGAGTGACTGCAGCTTAATTATAACGAGCCGGTAGTTCTCCAGTAAAGTCAGGTCATCAGAAGAAGCCAGTCATGGAATTCTTCGGTTCAGTATTCATTTACCCACACACAAGTTTTAATTGTGTTTCAATTCTCCGTAATAGAAACATAAGGCGACAACGAACGTTTCCGAAGAATTTTTTGAGTTATCGATCTTCTGAATGATTTTATGTGGCCAGCCACGAATTCCTGTCCTGTGCCAACCTTTCCATCTCAGAGTAACACTTATAGCTTACGTTCCTGTATTCCAGCCTCTGTTTTCCTCTATAATTTTCACCCTCTACAGCTCTCTCTAGTACCATACAAGGTCTTCTGTGATATCTTAACAGGTGTCCTATCATATTGTTCCTTCTTCTTGTCACTGTTTCCCACACATTTCTTTCCTCGGCGATTCTGCGGAGAACCTACTCAGTCCTTATCTTATCAGTCCACCTAATTTTCAACATTCTTCTTTAGCACCACATATCAAATACTTCGATTCTGTTCTATTCTGCTATTCACACAGTCCATGTTTCACTATCCTTCAATGCTGCGCTGCAAACGCACATTCTCAGAAATCTCTTCCTCAAACTGAGGCCTATGTTTAATGTCAGTAAAGTTCTCTTAGCCGGGAATGCCCGTTTTGCCAGTGCTAATCTGTTTTTGTGTCCTCCTTGCTCCGCCTGCAATAGATTATTTTCCTGACTAGGTAGCAGAAATTTCGTCTACCTCCTGATCACCAGGTACGATATTCTCATTTATGCTAGTTTTCTGGTGTTCTCTTCTATTTACTCTCAATCCATATTCTGTACTCGTTGGACTGTCCAGTCCATTCAGCAGATTCTGTAATTCTTCTTCACTTTGACTGAGAAGAGCAGTATCGTCACTGACATCTTTTCACTTTCCGTATTAGTCGCACTCTTGGGCCTCTCTTTTATTTTGGTCATTGTTTCTTCGACGTATAGATTGAACAAGGGGACGAAAGACTACATCCCTAGAATGAAATTTTCACTCTACAGCGGATTGTGCACTGATACGAAACTTCCTGGCAGGTTAAAACTGTGTGCCAGACCGAGACTCGAACTCGGGACCTTTGCGTTTTGTGGGCAAGTGCTCTACCAACTGAGCTACCCATGCACCACTCACGCCCCGTCCTCACAGCTTTAATTCCGCCAGTACCTCGTCACCTACCTTCCAAATTTCACCGAAGCTCTCCTGCGAACCTTGCACAACTAGCACTCCTGGAAGAAAGGGTATTGCGGAGACATGGCTTAGCCACAGCCTGGGCGTTGTTTCTAGAATGAAATTTTCGCTCTACAGCGGAGTGTGCGCTGATGTGAAACTTCCTGGCAGGAGAGCTTCTGTGAAGTTTGGAAGGTAGGAGACGAGGTACTGGCGGAATTAAAGCTGTGAGGACGGGGCGTGAGTCGTGCTTGGGTAGCTCAGTTGGTAGAGCACTTGCCCGCGAAAGGCAGAGGTCCCGAGTTCGAGTCTCGGTCCGGCACACAGTTTTAATTTGCCAGGAAGTTTCGACTGCATCCCTGTCTTACACACTTTTTAATCCGTGCACTTCGTTCTTGGTCTTTCGAAGATACAGTCATCTTATAACAGTAGTACAGTAAGTACCCTCGGCCACATACCTCACGTTGAATTGCGGAGACCGCTACGGTCGCAGGTTCGAATCTTGCCTCGGGCATGGCTGTGTGTGTAATGTCCTTAGGTTAGTTAGGTTTAAGTAGTTCTAAGCTCTAGGGGACTAATGACCTCAGATGTTAAGTCCCATAGTGCTCAGAGCCATTTGAACCATTTTTGAATTGTGTAGTATTGATGTTGGTATATAGGGTGAAAAGTATTTAAACCGACAAACTCTGGGAGGTTGTAGGGGACATCAAAACAAATATTTTTCCCTAATGTCATTTTTTCCTATGAGGTGTATTTAAACCGGTAGAGGAAGATTTCTGTGGCGGCAAATTAATGAAACCAACAAACACTTTTCCATTTTTTATGACCAAGAGACAAGACATTAACACAACCCAATTTCAATTACAGTAGATTTTCAAAAATGCGTCCATTGACACGTAAACCAAAGTTACACCGTCGGATCATGTTCTGTCCGACGCGGGTAAAAACCCCAGAAGTACCTGAATTGTTCCTGCTGCTGCTAATATCCGGGCAACCAGATCCTCTTCTGATGCAACAGGAGTTGCGTAAACAAGGTTGCCCATCTCTCCCCACACAAAAAAAGAAGTCCAGAGGGGACATATCTGGGGATCGAGCAGTCCATGCTACAGTACCACCTCTGCTAATGCACATTTCTGGGAACCGTCGGCCCAAGAATCGACGCACACGACGACTGAAATGTGCCGGCGCCCCGTGATGTTGGAACTACATGCATTGTCTTGTAGAGAGCGGGACGTCTTCCAGCAATTCTGGCAATGCTCTGGCGAGAAAATTGTAATAGTGCCTGCCATTTAATGGCCTAGGGAGCAGATAACGGCCCAATTAAACAGTCCTCAACAACACCGACCCACACATTAACGAAGAACCGCACTTGATGAGCGCTAGTAACTGTGGCATGTGGGTTATCCTCACTCCAGACATGCGAATTGTGCATGTTGAAGACTCCATCACGCCCGAACGTTGCTTCATCGGTAAAGAACACAGAGGATGGAAATGTAGGATGCATTTGACACTGTTCCAGGTACCACTGCGAAAACTGTGCTCTGGGTGGATAATCAACTGGTTCCAGGTTGTGGGCACGCGGTAAGTGAAATGGACGTAACGATTGCTCTCGAAGGACTGTTCTTACATTCGTCTGATTCGTCCCCATGTTACGTGGAATTGCACGAGTGCTGGTTGAAGGATCCCGCTCCACATGCTGCAAGACAGCTTCCTCAAATTGCAGCGTTCTTACCGTGCGACAGCGTCCACGTCCAGGTAATCTGCTAAATGACCCGGTCTCACGCAGACGTTGGTTCACAGCAGCAAAGGTCGTATGATCCGGGATACGGCGATTAGGATATTGTTGTTGATCAACCCGCTGTGCAGCTCGTCCGTTGTGGTGCGCTACGTAGTACGCACCAACCATATCAGTGTACTCACTCCAGGTGTATCGCTCCATTAGTAAACGGAGACAATGCACTACTACGCTGGTGGACAGCACTTTCCTACAACTGAATAGCGTAATACGCCCTATGACAACTGAAGAGCGTAATACGGCCTTCACCGGTTTAAATAATCCTCATAGGAAAAAATGACATTAGGGAAAAATGTTTGTTTTGATGTCCACTTCAACCTCCCAGAGTTCGTCGGTTTAAATACTTTTCACCCTGTAGATACCGTGTAAGGGGGTATCGCGAAGGCGGCTGCTGGCGCGCGCGCGCGTGTTTGCGTGCGTGCGTGTGTGTGTGTGTGTGTGTGTGTGTGTGTGTGTGTGGGTGGGTGGAAGGGTCCTGGGAGATGCAGCTGGTGGCTGTGCCTGCTCCACCCACACCGGCGGGTGGGCGTCGCTACCTTCCGGACGGCGTCCCGTCCTGTGACCGGGTGGCGTGGTGTGGCGCGGTGCGGTGCGGGTGTTTGCCGCCGCCGCCGCGGGGCGCGTGGGCGGCCGTGCCGGCGCGGCCGGAGGACGCGCACACCTACGCACAATTGCGCGCCTTCCGCTCGCCGGCGGAGCCTCTAAACTGCGTCTTCCTCGTCAGCTGAGACGCCGGCCGAGCCTCGCCTCTCCAGCTACGCCCGACCCCCTCATCTCAGGCGTCCGCTACTGTGTCCACCAGGGGCACTCGCATAATTTCAGTCGTCACCTCGAAAAAGAAACATAGGGAGCCCATATCATCTTATAAGAGCTGTATAGGGTTCATGTACGAATAACAAAATACGAATAAAAACGGCAGGCAGCAGACTTACACTGCAATAACAAAAGTCATGGGGTATCTCCTAATATCGTGTCGGCCCTCTTTTTGTTCGGCGTACTGCAGCAACTCTGCGCGCCATACACTCCACAAGTCATTGGAAGTTGTCTGCAGGAACACGGAGCCATTCTGCCTCTATGGCCGTCCATAACTGCGAAAATCCTGCAGGTGCAGGACTTGTGCACTAACTGACCTCTCTACTCTGTTCAATAAATGTGCGATGGGATTCAGATCGAGCGCTATGAGTGGCCAGATCATTCGCTCGCATTGTCCAGAGCGTTCTTCAAACCAATCGCGAACATTTGTGGCGTGGTGACACGGCGCATTGTTCAAGAAAATGTTCAAATGCGTGTAAAATCTTATGGGACTTAACTGCTAAGGTCATCAGTCCCTAAGCTTACATACTACTTAACCTAAATTATCCTAAGGACAAACACACACATCCGTGCCCGAGGGAGGACTCGAACCTCCGCCGGGACCAGCCGCACAGTCCATGACTGCAGCGCCTTAAATGGCTCTGAGCACTATGGGACTTAACTTCTGAGATCACCAGTCCCCTAGAACATAGAACTACTTAAACCTAACTAACCTAAGGACGTCACACACATCCATGCCCGAGGCAGGATTCGAACCTGCGACCGTTGCAGTCGCGCGGTTCCAGACTGTAGCGCCTAGAACCGCTCGGCCGCCTGCAGCGCCATAGTTCGCTCGGCTAATTCCGCGTGGCACGGCGCATTGTCATAGATAAGAATTCCATTGTTGTTTAGGAGCACGAAGTCCATGAATGACTGCAAATGGAGTTCAAGTAGCCGAACATAACAATTTCCAGTCACTGAACGGTTGAGTGGGAGCAGAGGACCCACTCCATTCCGAATAAACACAGCCCACATCATTATGGAGCCACTGCCAACTAGCACAGTGGCTTCTTGACAACATGGATCCATGGCTTCGTGGTATCTGCGCCACACTCGAACCCCACCATCAGCTCTTAATAACTGATCGGTACTTATCTGACCAGGTCACGGTTTTCCAGTCGTCCAGGACCCAACCGATGTAGTTAAGAACCCAAGAGAGGAGCTGCAGGCGAAGTCGTGCTGTTAGCAAAGGCACTTCCGTTGGTCAACTCCTGCCATAGCCCGTTAACGCCACGTTTTGCAGCACTGTCCTAAGGGAAACTTTCGTCCCACGTCCCACTTCGGTTTCTACGGTTGTTTGACGCGGTGTTGCTTGTGTGTGTGTTAGCACTGACAACTCTACGCAAACGCCGCTGCTCTCGGTGGTTAAGTGAAGACCGTCGGCCAGTGCGTTGCCCGTGGTGACAGGTAATGCTTGCGAACTGGTGTTCCCGGCACGCTCTTGACAATGTGGATCTTGGAATATTTGCGAAACGGAATGTCTCATGTGTCTAGCTCCAAGTAGCAGTCCGCGTTCAAACTCTGGTGATTCGCTGCACGCGGCCATAATGACGTCGGACACCTTTGCACATTAATCAGCTGAATACAAATGATAGTTCCGCCAATGCGCTCCTCTTTTACACCTTATCTACGCGATACTACAGCCGTCTACATATGTCCATATCGTTATCCATGACTTTCGTCTCCTCAGACCTATTTAACTATTTCTGTGAAACTTTACACATAACGCTGGGAAATAAAGATCACACGGATACTTCACTGAAGTTAGAAAGGGTTATACAGGTAGCTGTATCGGCACTGCTCTGTGGATGCGAAAACTGGACCATTAAGAAGAGAGATGAAAAGAGAATGGAAGCTTAGGCAATTAATTTCCTTAGATACGTGTCTGGATATACTGTGGTGGATAAAAATAGAAATGATGACACCCGAGTTAAACCGAAAATGCAGAATGTTATTGACATAATAGAACAATATCATTTAAGATGCAAAGAACGTATAGGCCGTAAGCCAGCTGCAAGAATCATTAAAACTATAAAACAACATAGACCATGAGGCAAAAGATCTTAAGGAAGAGCGGTGAACAGGTGGCTTCACAAATTTTGAAGGAAATGGAACGGACCAGAAGGGCCAATGCTTGATGTACATAATGACCAAATGCAAATGGCTCTGAGCACTGCGGGAATTAACATCAGAGGTCATCAGTCCCCTAGAACTTAGAACTACTTAAACCTAACTAACCTAAGGACATCACACACATCCATGCCAGAGGCAGGCCTCGAACCTGCGACCGTAGCGGTTGCGCGCTTGCAGACTGTAGATCCTAGAACCGCTCGGCCACTGCGGCCGGCACATAATGTTCACCTTGAAAAAGAATCAAGGTGCGACCATGAAACCTGATAATGATGATGGATCATCTAAACATATTCGCGCTTGAAAGTGACAAAATTTTTCCCATCATGTGTGCTTCTGTGAAATACTTGTCGTGGAGGTCTTACTTCTTCAGTACCAAACAAATAGCAAGGACGTTGATAGGCAAAAGTTAATAGTAGCTCGGGCATGTGTGAGAAGTCCTATGTGCCAAGCTTACGATAACATTCGCAGTCAGATATTGGCGGAAAAATTGCAAGACAATCATAGGTAGTTTTGTTGGCATAGAAAACCGTTCGACGTGTAAGCGCTCAGACAGTGTGGCAGTGGAGCAAATGTGCAGCGAGGCTGAGCGCTTGTGCTTTAAAACAACTTCGAAACTGCGCGTATCACGAATCGAAACTTGGAGAGACGCTCTATGCACTAACATGTGTCATTTTTCTATATGTCTTGTAGTTTTGGCAGTCGTCTTACGAAATCCTGATGATCAGTCGTGAGACTCAAAAAATGGTTCAAATGGCTCTGAGCACTATGGGACTTAACATCTGAGGTCATCAGTTCTCTAGAACTCAGAACTACTTAAACCTAACTAACCTATCACACACATCCATGCCCGAGGCAGGATTCGAACCTGCGACCGCAGCAGTCGCGCGGTTCCGGACTCAAGCACCTAGAACCTCTCGGCCACCGCGGCTAGCACTCGTGAGACTCATATGTCCGAGTGGTAGTGAAACGGTTAAAGAATCCAACTCCCATGTATAAAACTGCTTCAAACGTCTGATTACTTTACAAATTAGTTAATGTGTTAAGTATTTGACTTGTTGCTCCTGGAAGCTGTTAGATAGGCAGCCTGCAACTAGATCAGGTGATTCAGAATTCCTAATACACAGTTAGAGGTGTTGTAGAGAGGACTCAAAACAGCAGTTTCTGGAAAGAAACCTGTTTCCTGAAATGCGCCGTTTTGAAGATAAACAAGTTTCAACGCTGGAAGGGAAGACACAATGACGGAGGTCAGTGTCTCGTGACACGCGATGTCTTGTGTAACGTCATGTCACGTATAATCAGAGAATAACCCAATGGACTGAAGCGCACGTACATCAACCATTTGAAGCACACATTTTTCGAGTACACCGACATGCTGCTCGTCTACGGTGAAAGGGACAAAATGACCGATTAGCACGTATCACGAACGATTTCCGGCTCGTGCCCGTCCATTACATACCATTTTTGCAAGGTTGGAACAATGGCTTAGGGGGTCGACTGTGGTCGTGGCGGGACGCTCCGCATGGTTGACGTTGGAAGTAGTAGTCCTCCAACTGATTGTCCAGTCCACGACGACGAGTGCATCGCTGGTTCCGTGGATGTATCCCAGAGCAACGTACGACGAGTTCTCCATGAAGCAACTTCGCACATGCCACCTCCACAGCGTGCAGACATTTGGTCCAACTGACTTTACGCTTCATACTAGTTACTGTATATGGTTCCTACATTGTTGTGTTGACGTTCCAGACTGTTCTCAGAGGATTCTTTTCACAGATGAAGCGCATTTCGCAGATGAAGGTTTGCTCAATCGTCGTAACACCCACATTTGGGTGAGGAAAACTCTCGTACCACAAAGCCCCATGGATGTCAATGTCGCCGGCCGCGGTGGCCGAGCGGTTCTAGGCGCTTCAGTCCGGAGCCACGCGGCTGCTACGGTCGCAGGTTCGAATACTACCTCGGGCATGGACGTCTGTGATATCCTTAGGTTAGTTAGGTTTAAGTAGTTCTAAGCTCTAGGGGACTGATGACCTCAGATGTTAAGTGCCATAGTGCTTAGAGCCATTTGATGTCAATATTGTTTCGGTATTAATGTGTGGGCTGGTATTATCCATGTTCATCTGATTGGCGCGTGTAATCTAGATCCCAGTCTAACTGGTCACGGATACTTGGGCTTCCTGCAAGACATACTGGTACGGCATTTGAGGGATGTGCCATCACTGCATATCCGTCGGACGATGTGGTTCCAGCACGATGGTGCGCTAAACCACTTTTCACGCAATGTCCGTCAGCACCTTCACCAAATGTTCAAATATTCGGTGACCAGTGGATAGGTCGTGATGGACCGATTCGTTGGCCATCACGATCGCCCGATTTAACACCTCTGCATTTTCTTCTTTGGGGATACATGAAGAGTATTGTTTACGAGACTCCTCTGGAGTAATAGGAAGATCACTTTTCCCATGTAATGATTACAGCGGAGGTCATTCAGGACCAAATCTTTTGGGCCGTGTGTATGTGAACATTGTTCGCAGGTACACTTTGTGCAACGAAACTCGTAGTCACCACTTGGACCATAAGTTGTAGTTCAAGCAGGTACGGCTGATTGATGCACATACAACATTTATCTTTTGACCTTCTTTCAAAGTAGGTTTTTTTTCAGACTTCGCATTTCCCGACTTGGCTTTATCCCGACATATTGCTGTCCTCCGTCCACTATACAACACCTATAACTGTGTAATTGGAATACAGAGTCACAATGTGTAGGTAACAGTGGCAAAGTGTGAAACTTGGAATACTTGATATGGTAGTCATGATATAATCACAGGAACCGTATTTGACTTAGGTTGTTGCTTACAATTCCCGCAGTAGGTCAAACTTCTCTCTTGTCCTGATGGCGATACATTGGGTCTTCGGTTTGTATTTGATTAAGTTCCGCAAACGTTATGTCGTTGCAGTCTCTTTCCAAGGGTGTTTGCTGTACCACAAGAAAAGTACAAACCTGAATTAAAAATAAATAAATGTGGTGCGATATGTCGGCTGTTATAAACGTTAAAAATTGCTTGCACATTGCTCTACTGCTACTAACTCTGAAATTGAATTCTCTTCACATCTTTGGATAATAATGGTTTTATTAATCTCATTTGTATGGACGACCGTGCGTCGCCATGTAGCAACAACAAATACCTCATAGCTATCTTCACTTTCCTATTTCCGTAGCTGTTTATTATGACTCAGCTCCAAATATCCCAATAAATTATACTTTAGATACAAGCTCGTTTTTTTCCATCTGCGAAGAGAATGGAAGGTACTTTTTATAACTTTGCAAAATGTTCCGTCAAAATTGATTTCAACGGCTTAAGAAACAGACGTCGTCCAGTGAGCTATAGACCACGATCGCTCTTCAAAGATATTACTGTTCATTAATCTTCGTAATTCTTTCGTATATAGTTACCAATGCTATTAGCTTCGGTTATTACTTGATGTCAGTCACAATGGAGCAGCTATTTCGTTTTCATCTGATTATTCCCTTCAAATATCAGTGCGTGAATAAAACGTAATTCTGAATGTATCTGCAGTCAATAAAATTCAGTTCAGTACTTGCTCAAGTTGCTATTACACGCTGATATGAAATAACGTACACGACACCACGTATGCTTCACACATGTTTAATGTGCACTCATCGAGATCAGATAAGAGAGTTTTATAAATTCAGTATACATCCATTTCGTTTTTTACACAGTAGTATTATCAAGGGTGTTCATGAAAATGAGCTCTTGGATTTCTCCCAAGTGCTGGCTGTTGGTTGACTTCGTTTTGTAACCTCCAGTGCTCCTCGACACGCTGGTAGGTAAATCACGGACCACTTCGTCAGCAACTCGTGCGATCAACATGTAACAAACAGAGGAGACACGGTATTTAAGACAAAAATTCACAATATAACATTATATTTATGGAATTAAATAAATTCTGATTATCTGACGTCGCTCACACGGAAAAGGACGACTGCGTTTCAGTTAATAAATTTGAAACACTGCAGCTTGTCAGAAAATTCGCCTCGTTAACAGGTATAAAATGCCGAAAAATGGTCGAAGTTCTTACGATACATTCCTAAGATACCGATCTCTAACTATCTCGAAAATTTTCTTGATTCCTTTATCCGGTTCCGAGATACAAACGTTCTGATTACGCGTAAAATTAGGTATGAGGCGAAATCCAAATAATAAATAACCGCAGCAAATTGCTCTAATTCTAACGGTATATTATATAGGCATTTTCCGCGCGGAGTGGCCGAGTGGTTTGAGGCATCATGTCACGAATTGCGCGGCCCCTCCCGCCGGAGGTTCGAGTCCTCCCTCGGGCGTGGGTGTGTGTGTGTTGTTCTGAATATAAGTTTGTTTAAGTAGTGTGTAAGTATATGGACCGATGACCTCGCCTGTTAGGTCCCTTAGGAATTCACACACATTTGAACATCTAGGCATGTATCTAGAAGAGCCATCGGCTCGTTTTCAAAACTTTTTATCCATAATTGACAAACATCCCAACAACTTGTGTTTTGGGTATGCACGCAAATGGCTGTAATTTTTACGACGTATTCCTAGGATTCCATTCTCGAACAACCTTGAAAATTTTCTTCATATCTTTATCCGTTTCAAGATACGAATGTTCAAATACACGCTTCTTGTACACATAAAATGCACATGTAAAATCCGGTGTGAGGAGAAAATATGGCTTATAACGTGACGTAACACGGAGAAATATGCTATTAAGTATCTCCGTTATCACCTGGGAACCCCACGTTGTAGTACCGAGGCACATACAAAATTTTTTGCACATAAAATGATGTGTAATATTAGTTTCACGTTATTTCAGTTTCACGTGAGTAAACTGTCTAAATTTCGCTGACCAATACGTTTCTTTTCATATGAGTTACATGCCCTAGTGCATCAGACCATGCCAAATTTTTTTAAAGGTGCTAGAGAAGTTGTAATGAGGCAGCTAGTACCCCACTTTTTAGTCATAATCTTTTAAATAAAACAGGAACATGTTCGCACATTTTGTGCTCCGATATGACCATTTTTCTGCTGGTTGTCTTATCAACGTACACTCTCCCTGAAATATCATCTCGACGTAAAATCTTGTTGGAACAACAAGGCAGAAAAACTCCTTCCTACCTGAGACAAATCCTTCCTGTCGCACTACTTCGCTCAGCCATTTTCTCAACGTTTTTCTCAGCAGCAGGAACACAGCTCTGGATTAACCTCCGTCATTGTGTTAGACAACTGAGTAACATCTCCAGTTTCAACAGACAGTTAATGTGCATATCTACTGAAGCAACAATAATGACTACCATTGTCCCGGTACACACTCGTTATCCCTTTACATCCTTCTTCCAGCCACGTTTTCGTCATTTCCCAGTTTTCTTAAATGTGCAGTCTCCTTAAATTTTGCTCCCTCAGAACTCCATATATATCAGAGTATCTCCATTTTGTAGATCTATAAATTCCTTTATATCTGCCAGTATTGTTATTATTATTATTATTATTGGAGCAGACGTAGTATTAACTTTATTAGCTATTAGTCAGTACTATTTATTCACATTGTCTCTACAGACACTCAACTCATTTTTTACTATTTCCTATATTAAAATTATTATTTATTAGGTAACTAGGATGCAGAAAAGGTACTGCATACGTCACACTGGTCCAATGTAATATGCTCAGGTTAAACAAATAAAGGAACTGCGATAAGAAAACTCAGCAACTCTAAGTCGGCATCGTGAGTTGTCAAAATGTCACCGCTCGGTGTCACTAGCAGAAGTGCTGCCACCTCTTCGCGCCTGCCACGTCCACCAGAAAGTCAGCGACTTGTCTGGGAGGACAGGTGTGCCGGCGGCAGGTGTCTGAGAGCCAGACTGTGAGTTACCGGTCGCGGCGCCCCCACCTGTTATCACGTGACCTGCACCTGGGGGGGGGGGCAATCAACAGGTGCCAGCTGCGGCGGGCAGACACGCGCTACCCTGCCAGAAACATCGATCGCTATCAATCTCCTGCTCTTCTGTGACACACTGGCTACTCCGCAACGTTTATTGGTAATTCCGATTATGTTACGAACGTACACTCCACTCAAAGGGTGCTAAAAGACCAAATAGTGGAAAGTTTTGCAGAAACTTTTGACGTGCTTTCTCTATGATTTCGATGGTGCTAAATCCGAATTTTCAAAGTTCCACAAAAATTTTGGCGTGAAAATGGATCAAAAATGGAAATAACCACAAAGAAATGGGACATTTTTGGGAATTTTCGCTTATAACTCGGAAAAGTAATTTTCGGCAAATTTGACTATTTATGAAATTAACGAGGATAAAAGTTCTCACAAAATAGGTCCGAGTGACAATTTTCGTCAGACCAACCGTATGGCGCGTAGCGCTTGTTGAAGTTAGAGCGGGTTCAAAGTAGAGATGATGTGCCGTCTCAGGGCCTACACCCCGCGCCCTTACCGTACTTCCGACCCCGGTTAGCTGAATGGTCAGCGTGACGGATTGTCAATCCTCTGGGCCCGGGTTCGATTCCCGGCTGTGTCGGGAAATTTTCTCCTCCCAAGGACTGGGTGTTGTGCTGTCCTCATCATCATCCTATCACCCTCATCGACTGCAGTTCGCCGAAGTGGCGTCGTATTGAAAGCCCGGCACCCGGCGAACGGCCTGCCCGATGGGGGACCCTAGCCATACGATTAAATAAAAACCGTACTTTGCTGCACATTCGTTGCCGAATTCGATCCTCCAGTAGTGCCACGATGTTATCGGAGTGTTTTTTTTCTTTTTTTTTCTTTTCTGTTTTTTTTTTTCTTTGGGCCTCCTACCTCCCCTATAGCCCTACCTTTTCCTCTCCAAAAAATGCCGCCATAAACGAAAATAAAAAGGGTAGGCATACTCTGCTATGCCTCAAGGGGCGACGATACACTATTCGGAAGCACACCTCCCTCTGCAGGCGTGAATCAAGTGATGATTTTAGGAACTAAGAAGAAGAAATAAATAAAGACAGAAATGGAGGCAAAATAAAAACAGGGACGGCAGCTCACTCAAATGAAACGAAACTGGCGAGATAATCCCATAGCCCATAAGAATTAACTAAATTATAAGCCTCTAAGATAGATTACAGGTTTTCAATTTTCCATGAATTTTTTTTCACACAATGGTCACACAATTTCCATATTATCAGTAGCATAAGGAAGTTTACTCCAGTGACGCCCAGAAGGGCAATGTCAAATCAAGGGTAAACTCAAATCAAGTGTAGTTTGAGAGTCCGAGTTACAGAGATCCAGGGCCACACTCAGGCAATCCTCGTACGAGGTGCCTCAGTCGACGCGGAACACCTTTTGATAGCCACGAACCATTGCCACTTTAATAAATCTTGCAAAGGTAGTGGTATATTGCCGGTCGGATTCCGCCAGACGATGCTGCCTCCAAAGGTAGTCCATGAAAGAGACAGCATCAGTTAGGCGAAGGTCATAAATCGTGAAAACGGTGTGGCCCAAGAGCCACACCATTGCGCTACGTCGTGTTCGGGGGTTGGTCTGAATGTCAGGGGTGAGGAACCAGTCGATTGACACATTGTCCGGTGTAGTCCCACCGATCAGCGCCAACAGCGTTGAAACTTACCGTAGTGGAGGGGTAGGATGTTTGTGAGACGTCAATGAGCTACCTCTCCTCACAGTAGGACGGCCTGTCCTTAGTGTTGGTCTCCTGCGCCGGGAGCTGTTTGCGAGTTCGCCCTCGGATGGTTGCCTGGAACGTATCTGTGGTCGTTAAATACAGTTTAAGTGTATAAAATATATGTACGTAATGTGTTCAAGTGTGATGTGCAATGTCCTAGGTGACGGGGGAGAAGTGTCATAACTTAGGCACAAAGTGAACTTGCATATAATGTTGTTGAACCGAGTAAGAAGAGGAAACAGTGGATAGCTGCCCTTCTGAAGGGCAACATTGTGGTTGAGGTCCGTAAACCACGTCGAAAAAAGTACGCTAATGAAAAATTAGTTGCTGCGGAGGCCAAGAGGGTTGCGGTTGGTTTCAGCCGGAAAAATGCTTGATCTGCTCAATCGGATTTCGGTTTATAAACGGACTATTTTTATGTGGGTCGGCTGTTATACCAGAATTTATGGCTCAACAGAACGAGCTCGCAACCAGTCGACGGAACTTAGTATGTTGGGTACGTAAGCTGCGGCTGCAAGAGACTGTTCTGAACCTTGCTAAGAGACAAAACAATGTATTCAGACGCTCAACAATGTGTCGGATTGTACCAAATCATGACTTGGTTGCTGCAGATGCCCAGTACCACACCAGATGCATGAAAGTCCTGCACGCAAGTCCGAAGCAGTTAGAAAAAATAGACAAGATGCATATGTCACTGAAATTGACAGTGCTAGTCAGCTTAGTTGCAACTACCTCACTGAAAATGATGAGGACCATCAGTTTTCCCCTCGGTAGTTAGGAGACCAAATCCAAGGCGACTACAATCCTGATTTCAAGACTGTCAAAGTTCAACTGTTGGAGCAGTATGGAAATGATATAGTGACTGCCTCATTGGTGATGAAATCACCTGTTGTTTGTTTTAGAAACACTGGGTACAAAATTCTTATAGATGGCTGCTGTCAGTCAAAAAGGTTATCTCCAGAAGAAGAACATCGACATGTGGCTGAAACAGGAGTATACATACTTGTTGAAATACTCGTTCGCAGGATTACCACGGAAGAGAATATCCCACTCCAGACCAGTTTCTTACAGAGAACGTTGTCACCATCCCTGAAACTGTTCAAAATTTTAGTAATCGGCTAGCGGAGGAGAAGAGGAAGAAGAAGAAGAAGAAGAAGAAGAAGCGAGGCGACTTGAATAAATGGAAGACCAACACTATAACCTTTGCACACAGTACAGTAGCAGCTATCAGACCCAACTCTATTTTTGTTGTCATTGCAAGGTGGCCTGGCTGTATGCATCTACGAGAAGCGTGGCTCTCAGAAACAAGTTGAAGCATTGTCGGTGCAGATGCAGTATGTTTTGAGGTGTCAGCAATGATGTCAAAGGTATTGGAATTTGGTCGATCTGTATTACACATATCAAAAAAGTTTCGCGTCACCTCGGTTCCGAGAGTTCCGGAAACTGTACAGAAAATTGCAACAGAGATCAACATAAATATCATTTCCGCCCTTTCTATTGCTCATCAAAACCACACATTGCATGTTGTACAACAATACAGCGAGACCTCCAGAGGTGGTGGTAAAGATTGATGTACACATTGATACCTCTAATACCCAGCAGCACGTCCCCTTGCATTGATGCATGCCTGTATTCAAATGGTTCAAATGGCTGTGAGCACTATAGGTCTTAACGTCTGAGGTCATCAGTCCCGTAGAGCTTAGAACTACTTAAACCTAACTAACGTAAGACATCACACACATCCATGCCCGAGGTAGGATTCGAACCTGCGACCGTAGCGGTCGCGCGGTTCCAGACTGTAGCGCCTAGAACCGCTCGGCCACTCCGTCCGGCTTCCTGTATTCGTCGTGGCATACTACCCACATGTTCATCAAGGAACTGTTCGTCCAGATTGTCCCAGTCCTCAACGGCGATAGAGTGGTTGGTGAGTCACGTCGTCGATAAACAGCTCTTTTCAATCTATCTCAGGCCTGTGCGATAGGGTTCATGTCTGGAGGACATGCTGGCCACTCTAGTCGAGCGATGTCGTTATCCTGAAGGAAGTCATTCACAAGATGTGCACGTTGGGGGCGAGAAATGTAGTCCATGAAGACGGATGCCTCGCTAATATGCTGCCGATATGGTTGCACTATCGATCGGAGGATGGCATTCACCAGTAGTACGTTCGTTACTGCGCCTTCCATGACCACCAGCGGCGTACGTCGGCCGCACATAATACCACCCCAAGACAGCAGGGAATCTGCACCTTGCTGCACTCGCTGGACAGTGTGTATAAGGCGTTCAGCCTGACCCGGTTGCTTCCAAACATATCTCCGACGATTGTCTGGTTGAAGACATATGCGACATCGGTGAAGAGAACGTGATGCCAATCTTGAGCGGTCCATTCGGCATGTTGTTGGGTCCATCTGTACCGCGCTGCATGGTGTCGTGGTTGCAAAGCTGGACCTCGCCGTGGACGTCGGGAGTGAAGTTGTGCATCGTGTAGCCTTCTGCGCACAGTTTGAGTCGTAACACGACGTCCTGTGGCTGCACGAAAAGCATTATTCAACATGGTGGCGTTGCTGTCAGGTTCCTCCGAGCCATAATACATAAGTAGCGGTCATCAAGTGCAGTAGTAGCCCTTGGGCGGACTGAACGAGGCATGTCATCGACAGTTCCAGTCTCTCTGTATCTCCTCCATGTCCGAACAACATCGCTTTGGTACACTCCGACACGACTGGACACTTCTCTTATTGAGAGGCCTTACTAGCACAAGGTAACAATGCGGACGCGATCGAACCGCGGTATTGACCGTCTAGGCGTGATTGAACTACAGGCAACCCGAACCGTGTGCCTCCTTCCTGGTGGAATGACTGTTACTGATCTGCTGTCGGACCGCCTCCGTCTAATAGGCGCTGCTCATGCATAGTTGTTTACATCTTTGCGCGATTTTACATACATCTCTGAACAGTCAAACGGTACTGTGTCTGTGATACAATATCCACAGTCAATGTCTGTCTTAAGGAGTTCTGGGAACTGGGGTGATGCAAAACTTTTTTCATGTGTGTATTTCAATTCTCCTGATTACAGCATACAAACTCTTGACGGAAAGAACAGTTTCCATGTAATGGGGAGACACCAGTGTCCCACACCACACGAAGGTACGTCGTATTTCACATTGTTGTTATAATTTCTCGTTGTGATATCTCATGACCTCATTATTGTAACAGACACTGTACACTGGTCGGAACTCTAGTTATTTACCTATTATCTGCTATGAACTAAAGTTATTCAGCTATAATCTTACTTAGCTTGTCAAAAAAACTTTTACAAAAATTTCCTCTAAGTTTCACCGTTTGATTGGCTAATATTTCTTGAAATCCATTTGTAGCATAGTACAGGCGTTGCACATAGTGTTGTGCTATGTATTCCTGTCCCAACAGAATATGGAGATACGTAGTGTAATTGTATGTGATACACGGATGGCACCTGTGGCATTCGTTTTAACAGTTTACAGTGTTCGACGCTACTGATCCTTATTTGTGCGCAAACAGGCTAAGCCAGTATTCACCAAAATGTTTCTTGCGAACAACGGGGATGATGCGTGGCCGAAACGATATTCTGCACTGCAGCAGTTCGCCAATTACGTACATGAACAGTGGTCATCCCAACGTCAAATTTGGTGTCGAGTTGGAGAGAGGAATGGCAAGTTACCGTTCTTGTTTATTTTAAAGGAAAGGTATGAGGCCGGCTGGGCCGTTTTGTTTAGCGTAAAGAAACACATGCTGACCGGAACTTTCACCACCCTGTAAACAGGAGAGCGGTCCTGAACAGTCCGGTAAAAAGGCCAAAAATTATTTCTGGCGATGACCGTATACAGTCGGCATTGCAGCACTTCAAACGGAACATGATTAAGCAAGCGAAACATCTGAAATGCTCTCAGGTGCCAAGGATGAAGGACGCCTTGTGAATCGGCTTTCTTTCCACATTGTCTGGCAACGACCAGAAACTTTTGGACGCGTGTTGCAGAGACATGGACCGAGACTCGTGTTCCGACCTGCCTCCTGGATACGAGATACTTGACTCCCCGTGAAGCACAACATAGGTCTTAGAGTTCCCAGCGTGTATGGCGCCCCTATCAGTGCGTAGCATATACAGTGTACAGGACGAATTATTCGCCCTGTTGCTGAATACTGTGCGAAGCACGCGTGATCTGTTAACTAAACGGAGCTTGAGACGTCGGTCATGAACGAACATTATCCGGAAAATGGACGTAATATTCAGTCTGAAAAGACGAGAGTCTTGGATCATGCGTCGTCATATTGGCATTCTGTTATAAGGAAAACAGCTGAGATTAGAATAAACTGCATTAATTTCAACACAGACCAGGGTACGGTAAGTTGAAAAAGAGAGAGTTGGAGGGAGCCAGTGATACATATACGTGCGTATGATAAACCCCTTCTCACAAAAATTTTTGTCTCCTTCATACCTCCTCTGTGTTACCACAGATGACGCGTCACTGATCTCATTTGTACCAAGACTGCAGTGCACGAGAGGTGCCTATTTGCTTCCACCGCCCCGAATGGAATGTATAAGTTGTAATAAATGTTCACCAACCAAAATTCTTCTGCAGCTGTTGTCCCCTGCGCAGAAAACAACACGTAGGTCTTGAATCCGTTATCTTAAGGCTGTAAGAAACTGTTTGCGAGGAACGGTTATTTTATAAATAGTTAAATTTCCAATCAGTTTGTTTGTAGAGGATGCCAATCGCTTTTCTTTTTTTTTAGCAGAACATGAGAAACTGCACAATTACATTCCACTTTAGAGTCATAAGCAATTTCTATTCTTCAACAAACGTTTACAAACTAGACCTTGCAAGTTAAGTCTTAATTGATACCGTGGCAGACAATATGTCTGTCCTCCAACACTGCCGAACCAGATACACGTGTGCTTATCCATTACGGATATTTTAGAACCGTGACTGTATATTGAATGTAAATAAGTTATTTACAGATACACTGTATTTACAAGTTAGACTTCGCAAATTAAGTCTTCACTGTTACAGCGGCGGTCGACATGACCGTTCTCCGAGACTGCCGAACCAGTTCTCATATTTACAAACTACAGATTACTAATAATGTCTTAACTGATACCGACCGCGGCAGACAAGAAGTCTGTCCTCCGACACTGCCGAACCAGATCAAACATTTACTACCCATGCATCGCTAATAATTTCTTAAGTGACACCAACCGGCCGTTGTGACCGAGCCGTTCTAGGCGCTTCAGTTCGGAACCGCACGACCGCTACGGTCGCATGTTCGAATCCTGCCTCGGGCATGGATGTGTGTGATGTCCTTAGGTTAGATAGGTTTAAGTAGTTCTAAGTCTAGGGGACTGATGACCTCAGATGTTAAGTCCCATAGTGCTCAGAGCCATTTTTGAACTGACACCGATCGCGAAAGACAGCATTTCCGTTCTCCAAGACTGTCAGTCATGCTGCGCTCTTACAGCCGAACGGCTTCGCCCGCCATCAAAGTTAAGTGCGATCCGAAGATCAATGTGCTTCGTCTTCCTTTTCGTTTAGCAGTTGTTTATTATTCTCCTGGTTATTAAAACTTGTGAAATACTGGAATGATAGCACACTGTTGAGAGATGCTATAAAAGTGAAATTCAAGTGAATACGCTGTTTAGTTTGTCTAGTTTTAATAATAGGAAAGTATCATTTTGGTACGCAACTTCCGAATGCAGCAGGCAATCTGGGAGAAGGACCACAGTTTATACGGTCTTTCTCGCGATACCCGTATCGATCAAACCATCTGTCATCGGTACCTCCCGCCACATTACGTCCTCTTGCCACAGCTGCCTTCTCAGGTGCTCTAAGAAGAGCTTCTTGTAGCCGAATATGATGGCTGTAAAGCCAGAAATATTACAAGGGGTATACCTGACGCATTTAGGGAAGCGGGAGCGACGGTTTCAAACATGGCGTCCCCCTTCGCGCCACCCAAGCTCACTCGGTTCTCTGTCGGGGCGGAGTTACTATCAGCTGCCGAAGTTGACATCCTGAGGGTCCAAAAACTGCCTTTGCACCTCCACGAGAGTAACACCGTGACAGCACTAGCAGACAGCGGTTTTTTACTCATGATGCCAATGGCAGAGACAGCTATCGAAAGCTCGAGTCTTTTTTTTTTTATAATAACGCAGCTTTTAAACATAGAACGTTTTATTCACGAGACCTCGACAGAGTCCGAGGACGAAATCCTGCGCTTTTTCTTTTGTAGGGGTATCCACACAAAGATACAATATCCCTCAAAACAAAGAGAACACAATGTTTAGGTAGTTCTAAATATTAAAAGTTTCTAGCAGCCTGTCGCAACTTCATATAAATAAAATAATAAGATGGAATAATGTTCTAATCATCGTGACGGTAGTGTATATCAGTTTATTCACTCACAACCACGGCTACTAGTGTGAGGATAGAGACTGACAAGGGAACCTCCCCATCGCACCCCCCTCAGATTTAGTTATAAGTTGGCATAGTGGATAGGCCTTGAAAAACTGAACACAGATCAATTGAGAAAACAGGAAGAAGTTGTGTGGAACTGTGAAAAAATAAGGAAAATATACAAACTAATTAGTTCATGGGTAGATAGGCAACATCAAGGACACAGGGACCGCGGGAGCGCCGTGGTCTCGTGGTAACGTGAGCAGCTGCGGAACGAAAGGTCCTTGCTTCAAATCTTCCATCGAGTGAAAACTTTAATTTTTTATTTTCAGTTTATGTGACAAACTCTTATGTTTTCACCACTTTTTTGGGAGTGATTATCACATCCACAAGAAAACCTAAATCGGGCAAGGTAGAAGAATCTTTTTACCCCTTCGCCAAGTGTACAAGTTAGGTGGGTCGACAACATATTCCTGTCATGTGACGCACATGCCGTCACCAGTGTCGTATAGAATATATCAGATGTGTTTTCCCTGGAGGAATCGGTTGACCTATGACCTTGCGATAAAATGTTTTCGGTTCCGATTGAAGAGGCACGTCCTTTCGTCTACTAATCGCACGGTTTTGCGATGCGGTCGCAAAACACAGACACTAAACTTATTACAGTGAACAGAGACGTCAATGAACGAGCGGACAGATAATAACTATGCAAAAATAAAGTAAAATTTTCACTCGTAGGAAGACTTGAAACAAAGACCTTTCCTTCTGCAGCTGCTAACGCTACCACGGGACCACGGCACTTCTGACCTCACATTTTCCTTGATGTATGCTATGTAGCCCATGGACTACTCAGTTTGTATATTTTGTTTATTTTTTCATAGTTCCACACAGCTTCTTCCTGTTTTCTCGATTGATCTGTGTCCAGTTTATCAAGGCCTATCCACTGTGCCAAGTTGTAACTAAATCTGAGGGGGGTGCGATGGGGAGGTTCCCTTGTGAGTAGCATCATCAGTAGTCCTCCAAAAGTCACTCCAGTGGCGTACAACTAAGAAGGCTGCTGCGATGCGTTCTGTGCCCAGAGAGATTCTGTGCCCAGAGAGATTCTGTGCCCAGAGAGACGGAGAATGATTTGCGGCGGTGCCAGGGTCCCTTCTGTCCGACCCACGCCACACGCTCCAGCCGCTGCCTACGCTACGAACTGTCAACGCTGGGGTAAGGGCCACATCGGTCAACTGTTTCGGTTTCTGAATCTCGGAAAAGTTTGCTTTGTGCCAACCATAGTGAACACTACAGTAGCTAAATATTCCTACCATATCCAAACTGACGTCCGCAGATCGTGGTCCAGCTAGCTTTGCTACCTCTGGATCACGGGGTTCCGGGTTTCATTCCCGGCCGGGTTGGGGCTTTTCTCCGTCCGGACACTGGGTGTTTGTGTTGTCCTCATCATCTCACCATCATTCGGGAATTAGGAGATTGAAACTGGAAAGATTGGGAACTAGTACGGGCGCTGATGATCTAGGTCGGGGAAGAATGCCAGTGTGCACTCGGTGTGCTTGCCGGGGGGTCTCGTCCGTAATGTGGAGGAGGCCCTTCCGGCAGCTATTGAACGCACTGGGTGTGACCGGCTGCAGATAGTAGCACATGTCGGAACGAATGACGCCTGCCGCTTGGGTTCTGAGGCCATCCTTGGTTCCTTCCGGCGGCTGGCTGATTTGGTGAAGACAACCAGCATCGCACGCGGAGTGCAAGCTGAGCTTAATATCTGCAGCATAGTGCCCCGAGTCGATCGCGGTCCTCTGGTTTGGAGCCGTGTGGAGGGTCTAAACCAGAGGCTCAGACGACTCTGCGACTATAATGGTTGCAAATTCATCGACCTCCGTTATTGGGTGGAGAACTGTAGGGCCCCCCTAGACAGGTCAGGCGTGCACTACACACCGGAAGCAGCTACTAGGGTAGCAGAGTACGTGTGGCGTGTACACGGGGGTTTTTTAGGTTAGAGGGACCCCCCCTTGGGCGAAACGATAAAATACCTGACGGCTTACCAGAGAGGACATTATCATCGTTGATAAAGAATGTCCGTCCTCAGAGACCAAAAACAGGAAAAGTTAACGTAATATTGGTAAACTGCAGGAGTATCCAGGGCAAGGTTCCTGAATTAGTATCTCTTATTGAAGGAAATAGTGCGCATATAGTATTAGGAACGGAAAGTTGGTTAAAACCGGAAGTGAACAGTAACGAAATCCTAGACACAGAATGGAATATATACCGCAAGGATAGGATAAACGCCAATGGTGGAGGAGTATTTATAGCAGTAAAGAATTCAATAATATCCAGTGAAGTTATTAGCGAATGCGAATGTGAAATAATCTGGGTTAAGTTAAGTATCAAAGGTGGGTCAGATATGATAGTCGGATGCTTCTATAGACCACCTGCATCAGCAACCGTAGTAGTTGAGCGCCTCAGAGAGAACCTGCAGAACGTCGTGAAGAAGTTTCGTGATCATACTATTGTAATAGGGGGAGACTTCAATCTACCAGGTATAGAATGGGATAGTCACACAATCAGAACTGGAGCCAGGGACAGAGACTCTTGTGACATTATCCTGACTGCCTTGTCCGAGAATTACTTCGAGCAGATAGTTAGAGAACCAACTCGTGAAGCTAACGTTTTAGACCTCATAGCAACAAATAGACCGGAACTTTTCGACTCCGTGAATGTAGAAGAGGGTATCAGTGATCATAAGTCAGTGGTTGCATCAATGACTACAAGTGTAATAAGAAATGCCAAGAAAGGAAGGAAAATATATTTGCTTAACAAGAGTGATAGGGCACAAATCGCAGAATATCTGAGTGACCACCATCAAACGTTCATTTCTGAGGAAGAGGATGTGGAACAAAAATGGAAAAAATTCAGAAACATCGTCCAGTACGCCTTAGATAAGTTCGTACCGACTAAGGTCCAAAGCGAGGGGAAAGATCCACCGTGGTATAACAATCATGTACGAAAGGTACTACGGAAACAAAGAAAGCTTCATCATAGGTTTAAGAGTAGTCGAATCATAGCTGATAAGGAAAAGCTGAACGAAGCGAAAAAGAGCGTAAAGAGAGCAATGAGAGAAGCATTCAACGAATTCGAACATAAAACATTGGCAAACAATCTAAACAAGAACCCTAAAAAGTTTTGGTCATATGTAAAATCGGTAAGCGGATCTAAATCCCCTATTCAGTAACTCGTTGACCACGATGGAACCGAAACAGAGGACGACCGAAGAAAGGCAGAAATACTGAATTCAGTGTTCCGAAACTGTTTCACTGCGGAAAATCGTAACACGGTCCCTGACTTCAGCCGTCGCACGGACGCCAAAATGGAAAATATTGAAATAAACGATATCGGAATTGAAAAACAACTGCTATCACTTAGTAGCGGAAAAGCATCCGGACCAGACGAGATACCCTTAAGATTCTACAGTGATTATGCTAAAGAACTTGCCCCCTTTCTATCAGCAATTTATCGTAGATCGCTGGAAGAACGTAAAGTACCTAGCGACTGGAAGAAAGCGCAGGTCGTTCCCATTTTCAAGAAGGGTCATAAATCAGATGCGAATAATTATAGGCCTATTTCGCTTACGTCAATCTGTTGTAGAATAATGGAACATGTTTTGTGTTCTCGTATTATGACGTTCTTAGATAATACAAATCTCCTTCATCATAACCAACATGGATTCCGCAAACAGAGATCATGTGAAACTCAACTCGCGCTATTTGCCCAAGAAATTCACAGTGCCGTAGACACTGGCGAGCAGATTGATGCCGTATTCCTGGACTTCAGGAAGGCATTTGATACGGTTCCGCACTTACGTTTAGTGAAAAAAATACGAGCTTACGGAATATCGGACCAGGTTTGTGATTGGATTCAGGATTTCCTAGAAGAAAGAACACAACATGTCATTCTTAACGGTTCAAAATCTGCAGATGTAGAGGTAATTTCGGGAGTACCGCAGGGAAGCGTGATAGGACCTTTATTGTTTACAATATACATAAATGACTTAGTTGACAACATCGGTAGCTCCGTGAGGCTATTTGCAGATGACACGGTTGTCTACAAGAAAGTAGCAACATCAGAAGACTCGTACGTACTCCAGGAGGACCTGCAGAGGATTAATGCATGGTGCGACAGCTGGCAGCTTTCCCTAAACGTAGATAAATGTAATATAATGCGCATACATAGGGGCAGAAATCCATTCCAGTACGATTATGCCATAGGTGGTAAATCATTGGAAGCGGTAACGACCGTAAAATACTTAGGAGTTACTATCCGGAGCGATCTGAAGTGGAATGATCACATAAAACAAATAGTGGGAAAAGCAGGCGCCAGGTTGAGATTCATAGGAAGAATTCTAAGAAAATGTGACTCATCGACGAAAGAAGTAGCTTACAAAACGCTTGTTCGTCCGATTCTTGAGTATTGCTCATCAGTATGGGACCCTTACCAGGTTGGATTAATAGAAGAGATAGACATGATCCAGCGAAAAGCAGCGCGATTCGTCATGGGGACATTTAGTCAGCGCGAGAGCGTTACGGAGATGCTGAACAAGCTCCAGTGGCGGACACTTCAAGAAAGGCGTTACGCAATACGGAGAGGTTTATTATCGAAATTACGAGAGAGCACATTCCGGGAAGAGATGGGCAACATATTACTACCGCCCACATATATCTCGCGTAATGATCACAACGAAAAGATCCGAGAAATTAGAGCAAATACGGAGACTTACAAGCAGTCGTTCTTTCCACGCACAATTCGTGAATGGAACAGGGAAGGGGGGATCAGATAGTGGTACAATAAGTACCCTCCGCCACACACCGTAAGGTGGCTCGCGGAGTATAGATGTAGATGACAAACGTCATCATCATATCCAAACTGACATGAAAATCAACGATAAAAGTTCTACGTTCATACCGAAGCGCATGCTGTAGACGGGTATGAAAGAGTGACGTATGTTGGCTGGGTCATCACATGGTACCCCTTCTTACGTGCACGCCATTATAGTATAATGTTCACAAATTCAGTCAGCTTTTTAAAATCCAACAGGAGGACTGTTTAAAATATTCTTAACTGACTTCGAAATTAGACAAATTCATGAGTGATCACACACACTACTACTGGCGCCGAAAATCAAAATCCAACTTCACATCATGGAGGATTCTGCAGGACCGACACACCGTGAAAAGAGGTAGTGGCCTCTCTGTGCGTACTCTAAATACTCAGTCGTCTGCCCAATATTACTAGTTACCGTGGTAGACAACGATAGCATACTGTGTATTGGTTGTAATTCTTGACGTGCTTGGCCAAGTCACAGTATTGGTATACCAAATCAGCACGCTTTTACCTTCATTTAATACATGCTCCATCAGTTCATTAGTTATGTGTGACTAACTAAAACAGCTTCCACTGAGCGAGGAGGAGGAGATTAGTGTTTAACGTCCCGTCGACAACGAGGCCATTAGAGACGGAGCGCAAGCTCGGGTGAGGGAAGGATGGGGAAGGAAATCGGCCGTGCCCTTTCAAAGGAACCATCCCGGCATTTGCCTGAAGCGAGTTAGGGAAATCACGGAAAACCTAAATCAGGATGGCCGGAGACGGGATTGAACCGTCGTCCTCCCGAATGCGAGTCCAGTGTGCTAACCACTCCACTGAGCGAAATTGTATAAATGTTATGCAAAGCACTACGGTATGTCTTACCGCTATGTCATATAAAATTCATCTGCTTTTAGCAATCTTAAAAGGAAGGTGTTTCATAAAAGAAGTCTGCTGTGTGGTTATAAAAGGGGAGCCTAATACGTCGTCCATACTAACATTATAAATGCGAAAGTAACTCTGTCTGCTACATTTTCACAACTAAACCGTTGAACCAATTTTGATGAAATTTGGTTTAGAGATGGCTTGAACCCTGATGAACAACATAGCCGACGTTAAAAATATGAAAAGAAGTCCCCTAACAAGCTGAAGTAGGGAATGCAATATTTGTTTTTGTGTTAGTAAACATAAACCATGTCAAAAATCATTGAATTTGTCATATAATGGTATAATGTATAGCTACTTCAATAGCACTATGCATAGACACCCTTCCGCAAGCACCACTCGGCAGTGATGTTGCGCATGCTGCGTTGTCATCCATCGGGGCAGTTGGGGGAGGAGGGGGTGTCACACATCACGAGCTACCCTTATCTGAACAGGTAGACACGTGAATGTAGTTGACGTTATCGCATGTACAAATATTATAAAATATGCAGTGCACTGAACTATGACTTATTTCAAGTTTGTAAGGTAGAGGATGTATTGGTGGAAGTAAGGCTGTGAGGGCAGGTGGTGAGTCATGCTTGGGTAATTCAGATTGTAGAGCACTTGATGGCGAAAGGCAAAGGTCCCAAGTTCGGGTCTCGGTCCAGCACACAGTTTTAATCTGCCAGAAAGTTCTACGAGTAAGTTTAGAAAATTCACATCTTATTTTAGTTTCGAACATGATTCCTTGAAACAGGCATGTCAGTAGTTTTTTTATAGTAGCTTACTTACACACCCTCTCTTACTATAACAAAACTGCTGATATGTGAGTGCAGCAGTAGGTAACAGCTAGTATCAGATAAATGATATTTTAACTAACATATATTCACATCACATTATCTACATCCCACTGAACTTGTGTGATGCATGCGGATTCAGAACAGATATGAATTCCCCCATTAATGCTATTAACACTGATTCAATCTGAAAAGGATACTATGTATTGCAAAAATTAGTTTCATTTTCACTTCTAAATATTTGTTACGTCATTGGTTAAATTAAGAGAAGGCATTAAATTTGGATCTGTATAGAGTAGTAATAAAAGATGCAGGGTGAAAGACTAGAAAGGATGGTCATTAATTGTTTCTTAAGATATGCGGTTACAACCAAACTGCACAAAAAAGCAAAGAACAGCTTCAGCAAATGGAGCATAGATAACAACAATAATAATGATATAGTCTTAACAACATGGCTTCCTAAAGTAACTAATAAAGCAAGTTCGTGGGCATGGGGCTGCTACTACTTATGTAGTTTGCTTTATACACGCAATGGATAGGCAAGTTGGTACGCGACAAAGCAACGAAAACAGTTCATTAGAAGTCTCTATATTTGTTCTGCTATTATAACCAAACCCACAGGATTAAAAGCGGGGGCAACACTGGAATGTTACCGGCCAGAGACCGAACTGATGGAAAACGCCTTAAATTCTGTAAATACAAGATAAGGAGTAATTCTCTACACATGTTGGTACTCATTTGGTCACTAATTTTACGTACGACAATATGAAGCATAGTATCGCTCACAGGTTGCGAGATAATGGACACATGGCAGGTTCTACCTACTGTGACAGTGTTCACCATTGAGAGGCAATCCCGTAACTGCAAGAGAGGCGGGTGCGAAGTAGTTAAACGCGATCGCTGAAGCCAATGATGCTTTTGTTTTAACAAATCAGGGCTAACTTCGAGAGTGACTAAAGTGCCATGGCGTTGCTACTGACGAAGGATCAAGGCTAAAGCACGAATGAACACATTAAAATCACAAGAATTCCGTAAGGAAGGACTTTAAAAGTTAAATGAAGAAACGGGTACTTACTTTAGGAATAACCTTCTGCACGAAACACTGAGGTAATTGCTCTGAAGGCACACGAGAGTGTATCTTCCTTGGGACAGAGGCTACCTTACCAGAACGCAGTCTACACGTGAATGCTGGTTAAATACGACACCAAAATATGATCTCGAAACGACTATTGAATTTTACCTCTACATAAAAAGCAGTAGAAAGCTGCCACATCATGAAACAACTATTCAGTGCCTAACTCTGAACTATATCGTGAGCTCAGGAAGGTTATCATGCTATACTTACGAGACGCTGACCAAAAGTGTAAGTGCCTCTCCGTTTACAAACCACTCCGGGCCCGCCCTAAACAATTGCACCGGGCGAAGTATTGCGTTAATCACTGCCAAATCTTGAACGGTGAGGTTGAAACGGAATGCAATATTTCTGACACACTCCGCATTTAGCGCTAGCCTAACCCTACCAGAGTACTCAAGATTGGCGTAGCTCGTGCGTGAAGCTGCTGATTCTCTGGTTCACGGCGGAATTTGCAAAGTAAACTGATTCATTCATTCAATCACTCAGGAAGGTGGCTGGATCAAAAAGTATCACTGGATAATCAACAAACATATTCTCCTGTTCGTCCTTCTTCCAGAGGCTTCTCGTAACAGTAAAAGAGTGAAATTCAATGTGACTCAAGTATTAATAACATGCTTCGAGATGCAAAGCGATCTTATAAAGCGGAACTTACAGTACGCCGCGAGGGGTAGCCGTGCGGTTTGAGGCGCCTTGCCACGGTTCGCGCGGTTCTCCCCGTCGGAGGTTCGAGTCCTCCCTTGGCCATGGGTGTCTGTGTTGTCCCTAGCGTAAGTTAGTTTAAGTTATCTTAAGTAATATATATGCCTAGGGACCGATGACCTCAGCAGTTCACAGTGTGGAACCGCACGATCGCTACGGTCGCAGGTTCGAACCCTGCCCCGGGCATGGATGTGTGTGACGTCCTCAGGTTAGTTAGGTTTAAGTAGTTCTAAGTTCTAGGGGACTGATGACCTCAGAAGTTAAGTCCCATAGTGCTCAGAGCCTCAGCAGTTTGGTCCCACAGGAACTTACCACAAATTTCCAAAATTTACTTACAGTTTCAATCGTTCCGAATGTAGCCTTAGATTTCTCGAATTAATACAAGTTTAAATATCGTTAGAATGTTTCATTAAAGAAATATTAACTCTCCTTGACCAGTGGACGGAATACAGCTGATATAAACCCGGAAGGTTTTCATTACTACCATCGTTACAATCTGAGTTACTTGTAGTTCATCTGATGAATGTGCCTGTCAAAAGAAAATTAACCACACAGAAGAAGTGGTTGGATATCACTGTAACTTCGTACACGGACACATCATTGACGGCTATGTAAATGATTACAGTTCCAGTTGTCTGCGACAGGCAGAATGGCCACCAGAGAGCGTTTGTGTTGTTCGTGTTCAGTGTTGGTATCAGGCCTGTTAGGATACAGAAGGGACGTCAACTACCTCACAAATGTTGAATGATCACTGTGAAGGACACGGAGATACTGCATACACGTGTGAGACAGCGTTATCAGTATCTGACTGCTTGAAAAGGGCATTGTGGGTCAGCGTTTGGCCGGCTGGTAGAATGGCCCAGTATCCAGATTTGTGCAGCTTTCAGATGTGGCCTAATTATGAAATGCAGGGATCTTAAGACAGGCATACTCGTTAAGGTTCAGGTTGGCCACATCTGACCACCACGATGGAGGTTCTCCATATTGTGCACCAAGCACGTGGTAACCACATAACATCTGCGTCTGTCATCGGAGAACAAGTACTGTACTGTCTCCAACATTCTTTTCCATCCTCCTGCATTGGTCGGCGTGTAACAGCATCGTGACTAGGGAAATACCATACCAAGCGCAGGCTGCCATTAACACAAGGAACACAAACGGCCGCGTGAGGAGTGGTGCCATGAATGGAAAGCATGGATTGCTAATGGAGAGTATCGCATTGTATTCAGCGGTGAACCGTGGTATTGCACTGCCCAAGACGACCATCGTCGGCAAGTATGCAAGGACCTGGCGTGAGGTCTCATTCCTACAATGTTTTAGAGAGACACAGCGGCGTAACTCCTGGCGTCATGGCGACTAGAGTCATGGTATATGACTTCAGTTCACGGCTAGTGACCGAGGAAATGCCGATGATTTAGCGACACGGTAAGGACATCCTGAGCCCTCATTTGGTATCTCTCATGTGGAAGTATCGTGATACCAATTTCGAACGAGACAAAGCTCGCCTACACATGGCATGTGTCCCTGTGGAATGTCTGCGTCCTGCTGAGGTATTCCCATGGCCAAAATCGAGATCACTAGACCTGTCTCTGACACGTGTGGTACCAGCTAGACTCCGCCTCAGTGCCAGTATCCACGATGGGATAGACCGGTTACGACAGCCGTGGGACAGCATCCCTCAGGAGAGGATACAACGGCTCTGATTCCCTACCCAGTCCTTCAAACAGACTGCCATAGACAGTGTCACCAAACTTGTCCTTCGTGTGGTTTCCTGAAACCGAAAAAAAACGTAGCTTTGTATCACTTCCGAAAAGAGCACCTTTCAGCTGGGTATGAGCATTTGAACAAGTGCATTACCGCATTTTAGCTTGTGCAAGGGCTTGAATTTGCTGACGCACCGGCCTGATTGGCTGATTTACACTGAAGAGCCAAAGAAAATGGTACACCTACCTAATATCGTGTAGCGCCCCCGTAAGCACGCAGAAGTGCCGCAACACGACGTGGCATGGATGCGATTAATGTCTGAGTTAGAGCTGGAGGGAATTGACACCATGAATCCTGCGGGGCTGTCCGTAAGGTAAGAGTACGAGGGGTGGAGATCTCTTTTGAATTGCACGTTGCAAGATATCCCACATATGCCAGATATGCTCAATAATGTTCATGTCTGGGGACTTGGGACTTTGGTGGCCTGCGGAAGTATTCGAACTCAGAAGAGTGTTCCTGGAGCCACTCTGTAGTAATTCCGGACGTGTGGGGTATCGCATTGTCCTGCTGGAATTGCCAAAGTCCATTGGAATGCACAATGGACACGAATGGATGCAGATGATCAGACAGGGTGCTTAAGTACGTATCACATGTCAGAGTTGTATCCAGACATATCATCTACTACTTTCTAGAAACATCCCTAAGGCTGTGGCTAAGCCACGTCTCCGCAATATGGCCCTGCAATGAAATCTACAGCAATTTGCGGGAAGGTTGTACTTCAGTCAAGTTGAACGATTCTCTTCAGTCGTCGCTGGTCCCGTTTCTGCAGGACGTTTTTCCGGTCACGGGGATGTCAGAGATTTGATGTATTGCCGCATTATTGATATTCACGGTACACTCGTGAAATAGTCGTACGGGAAAATCCTCACTTCATCGCTGCCTCGGAGATTCTGTGTCCTATCGCTCGTGCACCGGCTATAATACCACATTCAAACTCACTTAAATATTGATAACCTGCCACTGTAGCAGCAGTAACCGATCTAACAACTGCGCCAGACACTTCCTGTCTCATATAGGCGTTCCAGAATGAGATTTTCACTCTGCAGCGGAGTGTGCGCTGATATGAAACTTCCTGGCAGATTGAAACTGTGTGCTGGACCGAGACTCGAACTCGGGACCTTTGCCTTTCACGGACAAGTGCTCTGCCAACTGAGCTACCCAAGCACGACTCAGGTCCCGTCCTCAAAGCTTTACTTCCGACAGTACCTCGTCTACTACTTTCTGGATACATCCCTAAGGCTGTGGCTAAACCATGTCTCCGCAATATCCTTTCTTCCAGGAGTGCTAGTTCTGCAAGATCGCAGGAGAGCTTTTGTGATGTTTGGAAAGTAGGAGACGAGGTACTGGCGGAAGTAAAGCTGTGAAGACGGCGCGCGAGTCGTGCTTGAGTAGCTTAGTTGGCACAGCACTCGCCCGCGAAAGGCCAGGGTCCCGAGTTCGGTGCTCGGTCCGGCACACAGTTTTAATCTTCCAGGAAGTTTGTTATATAGGTGTTGTCGACCGCAACGTCGTATTCTGCCTGTTTACATATTTGAATACGCATGCCTATATCAGTTTCTTCGGCGCTTCAATACAAATGCTTCTCGTGTATAACTCGGAAACGGCGCAAGATATTCCGTGTATACACCTTCTGTTCATTCGGCGACAGTGTGGAACTGCATCGAAGGTTTTCTGGAACTTGGGAAACATTTGCAACTAGGAACTATGAATATTGCGCTTGAATGCACCATACATAAGAAGAAAAACTTTAAGTTATCACACTGAAATAAAACTTAGGAGAGGCAGTGGCCATTAATCGGATGTGGAGAGAGCGTCTTGCAGGAACCATTGCGATTTAGCTCTGACGTAAATGTAAATGGCTGTCTACACTGATAACGTGAAGCAGTTGTGAATACTTAAGAGAGTTTCTCAGTAGTTAGAGGAAGAATGGTAGCAATAATAGCCCTGTAGTGGCAGCTTTCCTTTTAGAGCAAAAGTACGTACGTATGCGCGTTATGTGGCTGGCGATAAGAGCGAGTAATGTCTTGCAATTATGTGTTTTTCATATTTCTTTCTGACGCAGTAAACCCGTCATGCAGACGTTAAGTTACAACACCATTACGTTCCACAGCGAGTCTCGGCGACATTACATTCCTTCATTTGAGTTAAAAATGTTTTCTTTCTAGTGTGTCTGTAATTCATTTTGAGTTACGATGTTCTTGAGTCATCTTACACAGTTGTTTCTGTTATCATCATTGTTTTCATTAAGAGAATTCCTCTTATCAGTTTCATTTTAGCTTAGTCATGTGGGAACAACTGAACAATTAGGCAACTGCGAGAACTAAACCCTTAACCTCTGTTAAGTCTTCCTGGTACTACTAATTGGTTGCTAAATCTCTTACACGCTCCCTTACCGGTATATGAACTTGTAGATATCTTCAGTGCCCTGTTCCAACATCCATTCCCACTATCCGCTCTCCTGCACATACCTTTCCGTACAAGTAGCCATTTCTAATTGCTCTTAAAAGCTAAGAACTGATTCATTAATGCTTTCGTGGAAGTTTTGTGACTTTCAGACACTGACGCACACTTTCAGGAGGTTCTTACCGACACCAGGTTTTAAAAGGAAATAGCTGGACTTGCACTTTTGCTTTTATGTGTGTCAGTGTGTGAGTCCGTGGGTAGGTTCAAATGGCTCTGAGCACTATGGGACTTAACTTCTAAGGTCATCAGTCCCCTAGAACGTAGAACTACTTAAACCTAACTAACCTAAGGACATCACACGCATCCATGCTCGAGGCAGGATTCGAACCTGCGTCCGTAGCGTCCGTGGGTAAGTGTGTTAATGCAAGACCATCTCGTAATCATGAGCAGTCGTGTTCAGGTCCTCTCCGACTTTACAGAAAATGTGTCCTAACAAATACTTCGCACATAATACAGGACTGCTACTGATTAAAAAAGCTATGACTTTACTTCTGCAGACAAATTTATTTTAAACACTACGACATATTGCAATGGTCGAGCCGTCATTAGGTGGAATGAGAAGTTTTCACATCTTGGGATTTACTTGTGACCTGCAACGTACATGTGTCGTCTATTTGCCCACCATCGATGTGGTAAGAACGTTGTGTGTCGTCTTACAATGGTGAGTAAAGACTTGCTTAAATTTTCAGTAGTTAACAGAGCTAGACATGTTTCTACATCTATGAAAAACTGTTTTTCTGCAAATCTAGAAGGAGGCACTTCACTGTATGCTGATACAGCGCATGTAACAAAAGGTTTGATAGACCTACACTGCCTGACAAAAAATGTTTAGTACTTAGAAAACGGATGCCAAGGTACCTTACTGCACGTATCCACAATCGGCGGGTACGTAAATGATTAGAGTTTCAATTTTCTGCAACAGGTAGAACGCACCAGTCCATTAGCGTTGTTACGTTGCGTGGCAGGGTATGTAAGGGTTGTGAACGGCGTCAGGTGTCGATTGATAACTGTGGGGGACATGCACGTGCCACGTACTCGTATGAGACAGCGTTATCAGCACTTGCTAGTGTTTGTAAGAGATCTTACTGTGGGTCTCCAGTAATATGTAGATTTGTGGGGCTTCGGATGTGACGTTGTGTCGGAGTGCATGGAAACGTGAGGGCAGGCGTACGCATCGTCAAGGTACCCGACAACCATCACAGTGAAGGATCACCATACTGTGTGTTAACCACATCATAACCGCATCACATCTGCGCCTGCTATCTGAGACCAAGTAATGGATTTCCTGCAACATTCTGTGTCCTCCCGAGCCATTGGTCAGAGACTAGCAGTAGGTGGACTAGGTAATTACTGTCCCATGTGTAGGTTGCGTTTGTAGTGACTCTGTGGCCGGGGGAGGGTGGATTGCTGATGAATGGCATTGTGTTCAGCGGTGAATCTTAAAATTCCATTGAATTCTGATGAGTAATTTTTGAGGAGAGGTACGTGCTGTGTAAGGCTGGCAATAAGAATTTAAAGAAAACTGCACAAAATCTATATTGAACCAGATACAGTACTCTAAAACATTCTTTATCCATATTCCTTTGCTGTGGACACATTTTCTTGTCACTCCTGTTTATTTTTCAGCTTTATCTGCTTTCTTCTTCTCCACAGACGTACATCCAAAATTTTTCAGTATGTTGTAGAGTTGCAGTGCATAAAAAACCTTGCTCCAAAATCAATTTCCTCTAGCATTAATGTGGAAGATATGTAACCATTAATGAAAGCTGAAATTCCGTCCAGCACGCCAATATAGACATAACTATTGGGAAACAATTTTGCTTTAGAGTGCCCTTGCTATGTGACTCGTGGATTGATTCATTTGTCTTCTGGATTGAACATAATTCACACTGTGAATGGAGAAAGATATGTTGAGAATCACAGATACGAGATTCAACATCGAAACTGGAGGCTATTCACTCTGTATATTCAATAAGAATGTAGAGTAACACTTCGAGCCTTACATACTAGAATGCATTACGTCACAACTGAAAAAAAGACATTTCCTTGAAAAAAGTTTTCCTGAAAGTTATACCTCTTACGAATGTTGGCGACGGACACAACCGTCCACAAACACCTTTAAAAACCTTTATTTAAATTTCATTATTGGTTTTGGTGCTGTATGTCTATTTTCAGATTGTTACACTTGGTTTACAACATAACTGTGTTAATATTCGTCTGCGTCATATTGTTTGTTCCTAAAATGCATAAAAATACACTCCTGGAAATGGAAAAAAGAACACATTGACACCGGTGTGTCAGACCCACCATACTTGCTCCGGACACTGCGAGAGGGCTGTACAAGCAATGATCACACGCACGGCACAGCGGACACACCAGGAACCGCGGTGTTGGCCGTCGAATGACGCTAGCTGCGCAGCATTTGTGCACCGCCGCCGTCAGTGTCAGCCAGTTTGCCGTGGCATACGGAGCTCCATCGCAGTCTTTAACACTGGTAGCATGCCGCGACAGCGTGGACGTGAACCGTATGTGCAGTTGACGGACTTTGAGCGAGGGCGTATAGTGGGCATGCGGGAGGCCGGGTGGACGTACCGCCGAATTGCTCAACACGTGGGGCGTGAGGTCTCCACAGTACATCGATGTTGTCGCCATCGGTCGGCGGTAGGTGCACGTGCCCGTCGACCTGGGACTGGACCGCAGTTACGCACGGATGCACGCCAAGACCGTAGGATCCTACGCAGTGCCGTAGGGGACCGCACCGCCACTTCCCAGCAAATTAGGGACACTGTTGCTCCTGGGGTATCGGCGAGGACCATTCGCAACCGTCTCCATGAAGCTGGGCTACGGTCCCGCACACCGTTAGGCCGTCTTCCGCTCACGCCCCAACATCGTGCAGCCCGCCTCCAGTGGTGTCGCGACAGGCGTGAATGGAGGGACGAATGGAGACATGTCTTCAGCGATGAGAGTCGCTTCTGCCTTGGTGCCAATGGTGGTCGTATGCGTGTTTGGCGCCGTGCAGGTGAGCGCCACAATCAGGACTGCATACGACCGAGGCACACAGGACCAACACCCGGCATCATGGTGTGGGGAGCGATCTCCTACACTGGCTGTACACCACTGGTGATCGTCGAGGGGACACTGAATATTGCACGGTACATCCAAACCGTCATCGAACCCATCGTTCTACCATTCCTAGACCGGCAAGGGAACTTGCTGTTCCAACAGGACAATGCACGTCCGCATGTATCCCGTGCCACCCAACGTGCTCTAGAAGGTGTAGGTCAACTACCCTGGCCAGCAAGATCTCCGGATCTGTCCCCCATTGAGCATGTTTGGGACTGGATGAAGCGTCGTCTCATGCGGTCTGCACGTCCAGCACGAACGCTGGTCCAACTGAGGCGCCAGGTGGAAATGGCATGGCAAGCCGTTCCACAGGACTACATCCAGCATCTCTACGATCGTCTCCATGGGAGAATAGCAGCCTGCATTGCTGCGAAAGGTGGATATACACTGTACTAGTGCCGACATTGTGCATGCTCTGTTGCCTGTGTCTATGTGCCTGTGGTTCTGTCAGTGTGATCATGTGATGTATCTGACCCCAGGAATGTGTCAATAAAGTTTCCCCTTCCTGGGACAATGAATTCACGGTGTTCTTATTTCAATTTCCAGGAGTGTATTTGAGCAGTTATACTATTTTATTTGCTGTATGGATATCTAGAATAATATGTTGTTGTTGTGGGCTTCAGCTCGAAGATCGGTTTGCTCGACCTCTGTATCCCACTCTACCTGCGAAAGCCTCTTAAGCTCCGAATAACTACTGCAACTAACATCCTTCTGGATCAGCTTACTGTAACCATTTCTTCGTCTCCTCCACGATATTTACACCCCCCCCTCCCCCTCAAACTTCCCTCCAGTACTAAATTGATGATCCCTTGATGTCTCAGAATGCCCGCTATCAACCGATCCTTTCTTCTAGTCACATTATGCCCCAAATCTCTATTCTCACCGTTTCTGTTCAGTACCTTCTCCCTAGTTACACGACCTACCCATCGAATCTTCAACATTCTTCTGTAGCACCACATTTCGAAAGCTTCTATTCTCTGTTTATCTAAACTGTTTATCATCCATGTTTCACTTCCATACATGGCTACACTTCAGACAAATATCTTCAGAAAATACTTCCTAACACTTAAACTTATATTCGACGTTAGCAAATGTCTCCCCTTCACAAATGCTTTTCTTGCCATTGCCAGTCTACATTTTATAACCTCTCTACTTTGGCCGTCATCAACCATTTTGGTGCCGAAATAACAAAACTCTTCTTTCCTAATTACTTCCCTCATCATCGCCTGAATTAGTTCGATTACATTCCATTATTCTTGTTTTGGTTTTGTTGATGTTCATGTTATATCCTCCTTTCAAGACATTGTCCATTCCGTTCATCTGCTCTTCCAAGTTCTTTGCTGTCTATGACAGAATTACAATGGTATCAGCAAACTTCAAAGTTTTTATTTCTGCTCCGTGAACTTTATGACCTCATCCGCTACTTCCCTTTCATGCCCCTTGTCTCTAATAACTGCCGTTTGGTTTTTGTACAAGTCGTAAAATGATTTGCAAATGTGCAACCTGCTTGCAGTTGATAACGCACAAAATGATTGAATTATATGCAGTTATATTTGTTTATTGAAAGGCGTTTTATCTCGTTTTGTTCCTTATTATGCATTTCTGGGAGGAAGCAACACATGTTCAAATGTTAATAGCACAAAAGCGTATTATGCAATTAGCTGTGGGGCGCCTCACAATATCATGGATCAAACATTAATGCAAGAAGCGAAACTATTTTTTTTTAGTTTTGAATACATTACGGTAGTGAGAATGATCAATGTGTTACAAATATTTACTATCAAAAACAGTCTTGATCACAATTTATTTATTACGGTGACCTGTTTCGACCACTACTGTGGTGAAGTTGACTACAGTAATGGTCGAAACCGGTCACTGTAATAAATAAATTGCGATCAAGACTGTTTTTCATAGTAACTATTTTTTTTAATCGTCACACTAGGTTAGCGCCTAGGCATGGTAATAACCGACCTGCTAAAACCGATACCGTCATTTTAGTTGCGAAAACCGGTATTTTTGGCATTTGTCTGGTGTCTGTTATAGCAGGTGTTCGCAATTTTTCTAATAACAGGATAAGATAATAAAATATCAATTAGTCATTGCAGTAGTGCAAACTTTTTTGTTTTTAAGTAAATATTTTTTAAAGAACGAGTAATTTTTATTCGTACATTTTGCAGTATTGGATTTTTGTAGAAAATGGGAAAGACGACCAAGCGCTATATGAATAACAATGCCGACAGAAACGAGCAACAAACATATGGCATCAGAATTGGTATAGCGCTGCTGAGACAGTAATGTGCTATTACGTTATGATGCGACCTATTAGACAGTACGTGTGTACAAGCAGTGGGCAAGACTTGATCAATCTGGTCTATATGGTAGTTTCTCACTGTCGTCTTTGGACATTAGTTGTTTTACGGAAAAGCACCAGCCCTAGTTTGGAAGTTTTTACGATGTGCAGTATCAGTGAGGTACATCGTCCCACTTGCTTTAAAAACGGGAGAAGTCACAACAAATTTGTGACTTTATGTAAGGACAAAACTTAAAACTTAGCAGTTCATTCACAGTTTGCAATAAAAATAGAAAGCAGCTGATCAGTTGCCTGTATCCATATAACAAGCCTTTATCTGTTTGCAGTTCTTGTGAACGAACAAATTAACACGAAAAATACAGTTCTTCAAACTCAGTTTTCAGTCTTCAGCACTGACTACTCGTAATGTCCAAATAGTGGTACGATTCCCAATTACAATATGATTTTTGAGCAGAGTTTAAAAAAAAGAGTGAATAGGAGAATACTAACCAGGAGGTATTGAACAGAATTGGGGAGAAGAGGAGTTTGTGGCACAACTTGATTAGAAGAAGGGATTGCTTGGTAGGACATGTTCTGAGGCATCAAGGGATGACCAATTTAGTACTGGAGGGCAGCGTAGAGGGTAAAAATCGTAGAGGGAGACCAAGAGATGAATACACTAAGCAGATTCAGAAGGAGGTAAGTTGCAGTAGGTACTGGGAGATGAAGAAGCTTGCACAGGATATAGCATGGAGAGCTGCATCAAACCAGTCTCAGGAAGACCACAACAACAACAACAACAACAACAGGAGAATACTTGTAATTTTTGTAGCAGTCAACCACTTATCACTTTTCGAGGAAAGCAGCAATCGGTGGACGGACTAAGTTTTCCTTTATTTACCTATTTAATTTAATATTTTGATTCTATGTACCTTAAAACTGAGGGAGTCAAAACTTGTCAATATTTGTTCTATTTCTACATTTAATTCAGAAATAACAGGTATAAAAAACCAAAAATCGGTTATTTCAGAAACCGGTTATTTTGAGCGGTTTTAAGGGGGTAAGACGTGAAACGGGCCGACTTGGAGCAGGAGAGGCACCACAGGACATTTTAATCTACACTGTCTATACTTTTACAAATAAATTCATAAAACTTTGTTAGCATGACCAGGAAGGATTCAGGATTCACACTCATAGCAGAGTAAGTACAAAAACATAACAAAACAAATTTTTTTTAACATGTGAAATTTCATCATTTTTTTCACTTGGTATTAGCTGCATTTGTTACTGTAGGTACACTTTTCTTCATAAGTAAGAGAGATTCGTCAATGAATTTTGCACAGCATACAAACCATACTTACAGGCGTATGAAACTCTAGAATTTCCCAAATCTGTTAAAAACTGTGGTAAAAATTGAGATAATTATCTATAAAATTCGAGTTTTCTCTAAACACAAAGTTTAAAACGTAACAGCCCATTCATTTTTCCATAGATTAAATAAATTCTAGAGTTTCATACACTTGTAAGTATGGTTTGTAAGCTGTGCAAAATTCATCGAAGAATCTCTCTTACTTATGAAGAAAAGTGTACCTATATCAAAAAATGCAGCCAACAGCAAGTGAAAAAAATCATGAAATTTCACATTTAAAAATATTATTTTTTCGTGTTTTTGAACTTCTACTGCTATGAGTGTGAATCCTGAATCCTTCCTGGTCATGCTGACAAAGTTTTATGAATTTGTTTGTAAAAATTATAGACAGTGCAAATTAAAATGTCCTGTGGTGCCTATTCTTCTCTAAGTCGGCCCGTTTGACGTCCTACCCGCCTTAATAATCCGGTTAAACTGGTATCGTAAAAACAACCGATATAACCGAAAACCGATTGCTTCAGCGACAACCGCTATCCCTATTAGCGCCTCTCTGAGTCGCTACACTGACCAGTTCCCCTCTCTTCTTTACCTTCTGCTCCCGAGAGCCAATAAGGACGCACGTATACTCGTTGTCACACACAAATTTCAGTATCGTTCGGAAGTCTTTGTCACCGAGGCTCGGCACATCCACTATGCGAGGCCAGCCTGCAGAATCGCACAGTGAGGCAGCACCGGAGCCTGTCCACACAAAGCCTATGAATTATTGAACAGAAGCCAGATATGAGGTATTCGCCGAGCGCGTGCGGCAGCTACACACGCCGCATAATATTTTTCTTCCCTTTTTCGTGTGTACGAAGCCGTGTTTCAGCACGACTAGTGTCTGGGGACGGAGGGAGGGGGAGTGGAGGTATTTACGAGTATATTGGAAAACAGTTTCGAGAGATGCGAGATCTTATTTTATAGCGAATTATAAATCACCGAGCCAGCTGCTCGGGTAGGCGCAGGCGGCGAAATGCAGAGCCAGCCCGCCGGCCTGATTGTGGTTGTGGCAGTGGCTGTCCCCGTGGCTGGTTTACATGCGGTACCTGCGTGCCGGAGGCCGCGTCGGGTCGCCGTAAAGTTTATGGCGCCGGCAGCGAAGGCCCCGCGTCAGCACAGTGAGTTACCGCTGCGGTAGCCTCGCAGCCGACACCGATCTGACAAGGGGACTATTCGTCATCACAGATTTCGTCCAAATTTATGATGTATGTAGGCCTCCACCAGAAATGAAACTGACGTGGCAGCTCCAGATGGCCTAGCGTTTAGAAAAAAAAAAAAAGTAGCACTTTAGGCTCGGGTCGGGCGAAGTACGAGCCATTTATCTCAGCGCAGTGTCCATGCAGAAGTTTGCGGAGCGGAGAGAACACAGGCTGCTAATCCAAGTGTCATGGGGTCGAGCTTAACATTTTTCTTCTCTTTTATTTTCAGTTTTAGGCTTGCATCCCTCAGTCAGTAAAAACGGAACCCTTACAGGATCACTTTGTTGTCCGTCTGTCTGCCCGTTCAATTGTTACAGACCCATTTTCTCAAGAAGGGATGGACGTTTTGAGTTGAATTTTACATCACATACTAAGTTATACTGTTCCTGAGCTGGTCGGTGTGGCCGAGCGGTTCTAAAAGCCTCGGGCATGGATGTGTGTGATGTCCTTAGGTTAGTTAGGTTTAAGTAGCTCTAAGTTCTAGGGGACTGATGACCTAAGATGTTAAGTCCCATAGTGCTCAGAGCCATTTGAACCATTTTCGATACATTAATGGTCCCGCCGAACGGAGCAGAAGCTCTCGAACATTTCATGGAACACACGAACATCATACATCCGAACATCCGGTTCACTGTCGAGATGAAAAAGGGAGGAAGACTGCCTTTCTTAGACGTTTTAGTACAACGACAGGCGGACATTCGTCTCGGCCACTCTGTATACCGTAAGCCGACGCGTACCGATTTATACCTTAATGCACAGAGTTTCCATCATCGTGCTCAGAAGAGAGCCGTTTTGAACACGTTGGTGTATAGAGCAAAAGCTGTTTCTGACTAGGACCACTTAATGTCCGAGATTAACCATCTGAAATACATGTTCCAAAGAATGGCTATGGTGCCCGCGATATTAAGGCGCCGTTTTCCGAAAAAAGGAAACGTGAAAATGCTGCACACTCACAGGATGAAACACCAATTGCGGTTCTTTCTTTTTGTGGCGCTATATCCAGCAAAAAGGTGGGAATTTAAGGAGATGGGACCTGGATAAACTGAAAGAACCAGAGGTTGTACAGAGTTTCAAGGAGAGCATAAGGGAACAATTGACAGGAATGGGGGAAAGAAATACAGTAGAAGAAGAATGGGTAGCTCTGAGGGATGAAGTAGTGAAGGCAGCAGAGGATCAAGTAGGTAAAAAGACGAGGGCTAGTAGAAATCCTTGGGTAACAGAAGAAATATTGAATTTAATTGATGAAAGGAGAAAATATAAAAATGCAGTAAGTGAAACAGGCAAAAAGGAATACAAACGTCTCAAAAATGAGATCGACAGGAAGTGCAAAATGGCTAAGCAGCAATGGCTAGAGGACAAATGTAAGGATGTAGAGGCCTATCTCACTAGGGGTAAGATAGGTACCGCCTACAGGAAAATTAAAGAGACCTTTGGAGATAAGAGAACCACTTGTATGAACATCAAGAGCTCAGATGGAAACCCAGTTCTAAGCAAAGAAGGGAAAGCAGAAAGGTGGAAGGAGTATATAGAGGGTCTATACAGGAGCGATGTACTTGAGGACAATATTATGGAAATGGAAGAGGATGTAGATGAAGATGACATGGGAGATATGATACTGCGTGAAGAGTTTGACAGAGCACTGAGAGACCTGAGTCGAAACAAGGCCCCTGGAGTAGACAACGTTCCATTAGAACTACTGACAGCCTTGGGAGAGCCAGTCCTGGCAAAACTCTACCATCTGGTGAGCAAGATATATGAGACAGGCGACATACCCTCAGACTTCAAGAAGAATATAATAATTCCAATCCCAAAGAAAGCAGGTGTTGACAGATGTGAAAATTACCGAACTATCAGTTTAATAAGTCACGGCTGCAAAATACTAACGCGAATTCTTTACAGACGAATGGAAAAACTAGTAGAAGCCGACGTCGTCGAAGATCAGTTTGGATTCCGTAGAAATATAGAAACACGTGAGGCAATATTGACCCTACGACTTATCTTAGAAGCTAGATTAAGGAAAGGCAAACCTACGTCTCTAGCATAGAAAGCTTTTGACAATGTTGACTGGAATACTCTCTTTCAAATTCTGAAGGTGGCAGGGGTAAAATACAGGGAGCGAAAGGCTATTTACAACTTTTACAGAAACCAGATGGCAGTTATAAGAGTAGAGGGACATGAAATGGAAGCAGTGATTGGGAAGGGAGTGAGACAGGGTTGTAGCCTCTCCCCGATGTTATTCAATCTGTATATTGAGCAAGCAGTGAAGGAAACAAAAGAAAAATTCGGAGTAGGTATTAAAATCCATAGAGAAGAAATAAAATCTTTGAGGTTTGCCGATGACATTGTAATTCTGTCAGAGACAGCAAAGGACTTGGAAGAGCAGTTGAACGGAATGGATAGTGTCTTGAAAGGAGGATATAAGATGAACATCAACAAAAGTAAAACGAGGATAATGGAATGTAGTCGAATTAAGTCGGGTGATGCTGAGGGAATTAGATTAGGAAATGAGACACTTAAAGTAGTAAAGGAGTTTTGCTATTTGGGGAGCAAAATAACTGATGATGGTCGAAGTAGAGAGGATATAAAATGGAGACTGGCAATGGGAAGGAAAGCGTTTCTGAAGAGGAGAAATTTGTTAACATCGAGTATAGATTTAAATGTCAGGAAGTTGTTTCTGAAAGTATTTGTATGGAGTGTAGCCATGTATGGAAGTGAAACATGGACGATAAATAGTTTGGACAAGAAGAGAATAGAGGCTTTTGAAATGTGGTGCTACAGAAGAATGCTGAAGATTAGATGGGTAGATCACATAACTAATGAGGAGGTATTGAATAGGATTGGGGAGAAGAGAAATTTGTGGCACAACTTGACTAGAAGAAGGGATCGGTTGGTAGGACATGTTCTGAGGCATCAAGGGATCACCAATTTAGTGTTGGAGGGCAGCGTGGAGGGTAAAAATCGTAGAGGGAGACCAAGAGATGAATACATTAAGCAGATTCAGAAGAATTTAGGTTGCAGTTGTTACTGGGAGATGAAGCAGCTTGCACAGGATAGAGTAGCATGGAGAGATGCATCAAACCAGTCTCAGGACTGAAGACCACAACATCAACAACATCCAGCAAGATCGGAAGCGTCCTGGGTAGACCGATTTTTCGTCCTCCTAAGAAAATTAAGGAGATGATGCGCCCTGTTAAGGTCTCGTCCTCAGGATCCCTGCAATTTATAATATCCCGCGTGAGTGTGGAAGCAGTTACGTAGGTCAGACCATTCGTACCATTTCCGACCGCTGTGCAGAACACCAACGCCATATTAAAAATAGAGAACTGTAGAAATCGGCAATTGCGGAGCACAGCCTCACGAACAAACATAAAATATTGTTCGATGAAACAGAAATTCTGTCCCATGCCTCCACATACTTGGGTTCTGTCATTAAGGAGGCTGTTGAAGTAAGAGTGAGCCAAAAGAACTTTAAACGTGATGGCGGATACTATCTGAGCGGTGCACGGAAACGAGCGGTCGATGCAGAGAAGCAGCAGAGACATTCCTTCCAAGGTTTACGTTCCAACGGAAGCGTGGCGCCACAAGCGCACACATTGACACCGTCTGCGATAGCAGTACGTAATCGCCGACCAATCACAAACCGACCAATCAGAAGCCGTCCACGGGCTATAAAAGGCTACAAGCAGCCGTGAAGACAGTCAGTTGCTCCAGACGATGACGATGGAGGCTATCGTCGAAAGCTTGAGATTTTATCCCGAATTGACGCGGCAACAAAACCGAAAGTGTTTTACATACAGACCGCTAGTTTTACAGGAAAGGGGGGGGGGGGAGAGGGAGGGGCGGGCAACTTTGGCGGTTCAAAATGGTTCAAATGGCTCTGAGCCTTATGGGACTTAACTGCTGTGGTCATCAGTCCCCTAGAACTTAGAACTACTTAAACCTAACTATCCTAAGGTCATCACACGTATCCATGCCCGAGGCAGGATTCGAACCTGCGACCGTAGCGGTCGCGCGGTTCCAGACTGCAGCGCCTAGAACCGCTCGGCCACTCCGGCCGGCAACAATAGTTGCACAGTTTCACGAAATACATAACTATAATTTTTATTTTTAGCAGAAATTATGTATAGTTCACATTTACTAATAAAGGTAATTAATGTCCCTGGTTTTAATACAGATTATTGAGACTTGAGATAACATGTTTACCCGTAAGAAGGCAACGAAATCAACGTAAATCAGTTTTGATTCCACACAGCGACCATACTTTAATCAAGGAAGGATAGGAACACAGCCACCAGTCGCAGTCCCACTGGTTTCTTTTTTCTTTTTTTGTTCTTTTTATATCCAAATTTCTGCTATAAATAACCATCTTTAGTGCATTTGAGTGAGTTATCATCCAACAAACTCGCAGCAGTACATGGACCATATCATGTTCCTGGTATGTGGGCAGATGGAATAATAATAATAAAACAATGGGATTTCAACTGATATGCTGTGTACCTCTCCTTCCTCAACATAAATCATCTAAGTACCAGCTTATGTAATTTATCCATATAGGCTGACTACTTTCAAGTTTACTCAAAATGACAAATATCTTTAAAGATTATTTCATGTAGTTTCGGGGTTGCTGCTGTATTACTTCGAGTTGTTGCCACGATATTTCGGCTGATGGCAATTCAGCCATCGTCTCGTGAGTTTTATGCACTGGAGACTGCTAGTTCACATCGCTAACTTTATACCAAAAATGGCGTGGATAGGCATTCGTAAGGACAGCCGCTACGTGAGCGACCTTTGTCAATTTGCAATCCATCTATGGCGCGCAGGCGAATGCGTGGTCCTCCACGCGCGCTCTCTGTCGGAATGCGCACTCGCGGAGTTAAAATTCAGATGTCAGAATTAATAAAATTAAATGTCACTAGAAGTGTCACTGACCATAAAATGTTTTCTTCCTGAAGGAATAAAGAGATCACCGGGTTCCACGCCTTATCCAGTTGATAGGCGCCGCCACGATTAACAAGCTCTTCCGCCAAACTTCTTTCCGTTTATGTGTTAATAATTGAATCTCAGAAATATTTCGCCGACACCAAGATTTCCGTGACAGAGGAATTCATGGAATGTGCTCTGGAGATACAATTCTCGGCTATGACTGACTTGCTGTGCCGCGAAAGGCGAGCGTGGCGATCGTGTTCAACACACCTTTCAGGTACTATACGCGTCGTCTGAACAATGTAGGTTTTATCCTACGGAAAAGGTGTTCTATTAATTTCATCCTTTCGGAGTCCCAGATCGTCCTTTGCCGAACCAAGAAGAGCACAAATCATTGTAGGTGGGCGGAAGATTACTTCAACATAATGTTTCCTTAAGAGGTACGGGAGTTACGCCCCGAATTGGAAACGCTCTTTGTCTTCTTGAACTTGTGGGTGCCACGGTTCTTCTTCCCTAAACCTGTGCTGATCTGATGTGGAGAATATCCATTTATCTTTTAACACAGATTGTAGGTGTTCCAGCTCCCTTGCAAGGCTGTCTCCATCAGTCACAACAGGCCCCCGGTGAACCAACCCTCAAAGGAAGAGCGTAGTTTGTGGGGGTGGTGGCAGCTAGACGCCTGCAAATACAGGCCTATATGTATGGGCTTACGGTAAACGGAATGCCCCAGTGATCCATCCACTTTCCGAGTGACCAAGACGTCTAGAAATGGCAGATAGCCGCCTTTATCCACTTCCATCGTAAATGTGATATTCTCGTGGATAGAAATCAGATGTAGCAAAAAACTTAACAGTTCTTCTCGACCGTGGAGCCCCACTAGAAAAGTATCATCTACATATCGCCAGAGGACTTTTGTTTTATGTTATACCGAAGTTAGTGCCCTCTCCTTAAAGTCTTCCACAAAAAAAGTTTGCTACCGGAGGGGATATAGGACTACCCATGGCAACACCGTCAATTCACTGTTGAATAAAAAGTAGGTTGAGGAAAGCGCCTGACGAAACAGCGCTTTTATATTGGCTTTGAACTTCCTTCTGAGTGACAAAGGATCCATGAGAGGGATCCTAGTGAAGAGTGAGATGCCATAGAAGCTTACTAATATGTCCGACTCGTTGAGTCGAAATGACTTCAGTCTGTTAATACAGTCGCCAGAGTTACGTGTGTGATGCGAGCACTCCCTACAAAAGGTCTCAGTAAAGATGCAAGATGATGGTCGTAGGCTGCAGTGCCGATATTGTTCACATCCTCATGGAAGCCGCGATAATTTCAATACATTTATACAGTTGATACGTATTTGGAAATACAATCGTTATTAAAAGGGCATGCGATCGCGAAAGGTAGTGGCGATATTGTTCGGACATTACCATCTCCACGTTCTGTCCTGGTGGATCGTTCAGTGCTGTTCGGCCACCGGGTCAGCCTGTGCCAACGGCGTCATTCAGACGGGGCATGAGGTGTGCGGGCTCAACGCACCGCTCTCTCGGCCGCTGTCATCTTCCCAGACTTCCGAGCCGCTGCTTATCACTCATGTCGCAACTGCCATCATCAGGCTGAGTGGCCACTATTCCGAGGCACTACTGTTCGCCGTAACACTATTACAAAAGGAATACAATGACGAGCTGAAACATTATGACTCCAGACCATCGCGAGATAGAATGCCGCCTAGAGGCGTTGTGCGCGAGTGACTCGGTAAGGAAAGTACTGTACACAAGCCGAGAAGAGACGAATGGGGAGTCATTCTAGCGACAACAAGTGCCGCAAGTGGGGAAATCCACTGACATAAGTGACTTTATCAAAGGGCACATTTTTTCTACCCGGCGTCTGGAAACAAGCGTCTCAGAAACATCAAAGATGGTCGGATGTTCGCTTGCTACTGTCGTGAGAATCAATGGAAAACTTTTGAAGGTCAATGTGTTGGACGTCCACGCATGGTCACAGAAGGACGTCAGAGGCTTGCCCGGCCTGTAAAGCGCGATAGCCACCAATCTGTGGCAGATCTTACGAAAGGGTACAATACTGGAGCAATAACAAGTATTTCAGAGCACACCGTTCACCAAATAAGGCTCCGCAGCATGCTACACCCTAGATGTTCCACTGTCGATCCAACGACATCGTCGATTGCGTCTGCAGTGGGCTCAGGATCATCGAGATCGGACCGCGGACCAATGGATACCTGGCGCCTCGTCTGCTTAGTCACGTTCCTTGTTGCACCAGGTCGGTGGTCGCGTGCGGATTCACCATCAGCCAGGGGAACAGCAGCTCAAAGGATGCACCTTGCCACGGCTGCAGGCGCCTAGTGAGGTAACGCAATGGTTAGCATATTGGACTTGGATTCGGGAGAACAACACTAAAGGTCCGCGTCCAGTCATCCGCATTTAGATTGCCCATGCTTTTCCTAAATCGCTCGAGGCAAATACTGGGATGGTTCCTTTGATAAAAGCACGGCCGATTTCCTTCCACATACTTGAAACATTCCGAGCTAGTGCTCCGTCTCTAACGACCTCAATGTCAACAGGATGTTATGCCCTAATCTTCCTTTTTTTCTTCCTTCCTTCCTTCCTACGGGTGCAGGCCAGTGGCGGCAATATTACGCTGTGGAGGGCTGCCGTAGGTCCTGTGGTGATCAGGCGCCGAAGTACGCTAGCGTCTTTCGGAGTCAGTTAGCACCTGAATTCGCAGTCACTTCCCACTGAGGAAGTTTCAAGGTTAGCAATAAATAATCTACTCTAGCAGTCTCTAACATTTTCCGCATCAAGGCGATATGGGATGTTTCAACTGCAAGCTTTGAATGTTGAACTGATACATCGACGTCTAATAGCCCATGAGGATATGGTCCAGGAGTGTGACGCAATGGTTAACGCGTTTATGACGGGCTAGAGATCCGAATCCCTGTTCCGCCAAATTGGTTTCCTGCCGTTTCCGTAAGACGTTGTAGACAAATCCGATGAAGGTTCCTCAAACACACTACCAGTGATTTTCTTCTTCATAGATTAGTTGTTCATTCCCATTTTGCTCGACGTTTAAACCCTAATCTCATTTGTATGAAACGGTATATGGGAAAAATGTATTAGTCTCTCGAGGAAAATTACAGAGGTGTTTAATAATGTAAAAACTCTCTACAGCGCTTCGTGGTCAATCAGCTGTTTCGAGACCATTACGGAACAGACTTTGTCATAGCGTTAACCTTTCTGCGCAGTGTTTTACACTGTGCCATATAAAAGCCTGAAGGACCCTCATAACAAATGTAGCACGATTGGCACAGATCCAGTGATCTACGCGCCTGATGCTGATGGACAGATGCTGGGCTGTTTGCCTCGCACATCTCCCTGTCCCCCTGAAAATTTATGACAGAATTTCCGCGCTAGCTTATCTTCATCAATAGGTGTTAACATTTGTGTACGTCAAGAGTTTCTGTGTTTCCCAGTCACATAAAATGATGACAGCGAGCTCTCTACCAACAACCAGTCGATCGATACGATCGCCTTTTCGAACCGTTGGTTGGTCGTACTTTAATGTATGTCACTCACCACTGTCAATAGGAGGGAGAAGAAGATGATACGGAAGTTGCAGCAACGTGGATATCTGGATACGTAATGAACCTGAGAATAGCGAGCTCACTAATCAACTAAGTTGCTGACACAGGTGCCTTTTGTCGCACGTCGCTTGGAGCGCTCATGTATCGACGCACAGCACTTTCATCCCGAGACTAAAGGGAAACCTTGGAGTGTTGACATCGCCAGCCTACATCATTGTCATAGGGTGTTCGATGTACAGGTATGAAACAGAGGAAGAAAGGTGCATGTTGAGGGAAATGAACAGCAGGAGTAGAATATCGAGTGATGTGTTGAACAAGTTAAGTCAGAAGATGTCATCAATAAAAGCTGAAATCGTATCTATCATAGAGACTTGAATGGAAGCCAAAAAACGTCGCAGTAAGAACGGCGAGAGGAAACAAGACATATGCCAAGAAAATGGAGTGTAGCCGAAGACTAAGAAAACTAGGAGGGATCGTAAGAGACGGCAGAACACTAACATGGGAACAACCAATGTGGACGGAAGAACATCGTATGAATACGCTGCACTTTCTATACATATGGCAGCTTGTTCTAAGTAAATTACATTTCCCGTAAGTTACGTTCATGCCACTGTGTTTCCGATTCGTGGTGGTAGTGTAATGTGCAACGCGTCGTTTCCTAGCCATCCATGGGTGCAAGCCCTATTTCTGTTAAATTCGCTTATGCCAGTATCCGGCTGCAGGGGAAGTGGGATTTTTCTTCAGCCTGGAGCTGATGTGCCTGTCTTTCGACAGTGAGGGTCATTAGAGACAGTGTACCCTCCCCACAAAATATAATTAAATAATATGAATATTAATAATATTCTAATTTAGTGTAACCTCCCCACAAAATAGTTTTTCGTAACCTCCCAACAGAAAATATTAACATAAATAATATTCACGTTTAGTGTAACCTCAAAACAGAAAAATTCCTAAACCTCTCAACAGTAAAAATTATAATTATGTCGTTCACATTCAGTGTAATGTCCCAACAAAAAAATAAATTCAGTAACCTGATAATAATACAAAGTAACTACCCTCTCAATTACATTGTCGCTCACTTATAACTTTTCAATAATTGACTGTGAATTTAACCTGGTAAATTTTGGACGTCAGCAGTGATGCGTCATGGCCCTGAAAGACTATTCTGAATAAAAAAGAGAAAAATTCTTACCTCAATGAAGTCGCCGGATAACGCATATATATCTGCTCTTACAATAAATTTTTCTGGCACAGCCCTGCGCAATGCTGGCCGATAGATTTGTCGTTTATGAAAGGGAAACAACTGATTTTTCTTTTGCAATAATCGGGATGATCATGGATTGGAGAAATTAGTAAATTCTTTAAATTGAAATGAATGGTTGTTAAAAGTTACTTTATATGAGAAAGATTATTATTAGGACATTTTTAAAACATTTACATGGGACTTGAAATAACATTACTACATATTCGCGAGGCTGCTTTTTACCTTATACAATAATGCTCAGGCTCCGGCATCGCTGCACCGCGACCGGTCCAGCCAACACGATACACCAGACCAGACCAGAGCAGACAGCTCACTAGCCACAACTTACTGCTACAGCTACACAGTTCCTATTGCAGTCAACACTGCTCTCTAGTCAGAGAATCTGTTATATCTTGCATATCGCAGGCAGCGCATGAGCAATACATCGAAATTACAACTGCTCGGACCTCTTACATAACCCTCCACTGGGGGGGGGGGGGGGGGGGGCAAAGTTTGGCAGCGATGGTGAGTCAATTGTTCTTGCCATGAGCAACAAATTTTTCTATATCTACTTAATTAACTAAGTTTACAGTCACAGAGTATATACATATATATAAGTGCAGAACATGAAATGAAATAGAGTGCACATGCACTGAGTACAGAACATATCAAGATATAACAAAATGTATACGCAATGAGTACAAAACATATTAACAAATGACATAAAGTGCACACGCACTACATATATTTTTACCATTTTACAAGAACTAGGAAAGGAATGGGAAGGATTGCATCATGGTTGTGGCACAGTAGGTTGCACGTAGCTGCACTGAAAGTCCATATCTTTCTACAGAAGCACAACACCGAGTGAGACAATCTGAAGTTCTCTTCCCTGAAGTATTAGTCAGTGTAGCCAAGACACTGAAATGTTGTATTAATGTTCAATGTTATCATTTTGGTAGTACATTAGGTACACCAAACAGTAGGACCATAATAACATCTCCATCGTTCAAGGTGGTGGACAGCATGATGCGTCAACACCACATTCTTGTCGTAGAATTAGTGCAAAAACCAAATATAGTGCTCCTTGATCATGAGGATGGACAGGACAAACGTATATTGCAGTAATTTCTGGTAATTAGGTCGGAAGGTGAAGGACATTAATTCTTATGCTAGTCTTATGCTAATTAGGTCGGAAGGTGAAGGACATTAAGTCTTATGCTAGTCTTATGCTAGTCTTGAGAATTACACTAGTCTATCAACCGATTTGAGTAATTGTTTGCACTCATTGCCTAGTTACTAAACATTTCTGTACTATATATGGAGTATTACAGAACATTATTCATAAGTCATCTGATTACAGTAAATATTGGCACTCACTGGCCAGTCACAAACCATTTCCGTTCATCACTCAGAAGTGGTCATTCAAAGCAAGAGTTAATTAATGGCATAGCATTTACATAATTCATCTAATTATAGTAATCATTGGCATTCATTGGTCAGTTACTAAATATGTAGCAAGTATTCAATATTACAAAACACTATTCATAACTCATCTGATTGCGGTAATTATTGGCACTCATTGGCCAGTTACAAACCATTTTTATGCATTATTCAGAAGTCATCATTCAAAACAGGAGCTAATGAGTGTAGCATTCAGCTACTGGTATTCATATATGATATCATGTAAGTGACATAAGACAAATTTAAAATATAAGAAACAGTGGCATTAATTGGACAGTTACTAAACATATAACAAGTATTGAATATTACAAAACACTTTTCATAACTCATCTGATTGCGGTAATTATTGGCACTCATTGGCCAGTTACAAAGTATTCATATAGTTTTATAAAACATTATTCAGTATTATTCAGAAGTCATCATTCAAAATGAGAGTTAATTATTGGCATAGCATTTGTAGAGTACAACAAAAATACTGTTTACAGAAATTATTGGCATAGCATTTATGCATTATTACAAAACATCATTCAGTATTACTCAGAACTCATCATTCAAGTGACATAGGACATATTTAAAATGTAACACACTGTAACTATTACTCAAGGTCTGTGGTCCAATAATACATAGATACAATGGATTAATACATCTGAGAAATTTGCATTATAGTTAGAACTAGAAATATCTCTTAAACTGGTAGCATTATTTGGGACTGGTAATACATTTTTTTATTTTTATTTTTTTGTGCTAGCAATGCATTGCATTGAGATCGACAATTAATTTGCTAGAGGGGTGAAAATATTTGCTTTTGACTTATTGCTCAAAATAAGGATTAATAACGTCATTCGTCATGAGTCAGCTGTAGCAAGGTTATGAAACAAGTAGAGTATATGTGATCACATTCATGAATGACACACACAAATGGGTAAAAAAAAATGCAAGTACTAGAACAGGTTTAATGACTGACTGCTTATAGCACATTAATCTCATGAATAGCTTCTCCTGCAAAAAATACAAAATGGATTATTCAGCTGAAAGAAGAAACGCATATTATGCTGAAAAGTAGTGAATTTCGAATTAACAGGTAATGAAATGTGTACTCAATATGTATGTACTCTAGCTATCCTTTCCAAAACATTCAGTCATTATACCATGCAACATAAGGCATACTGTCAAAACGAACTGCAACAAATACTTAAATAACTACATAGCATCTCTTAACTAATAGTAAATATATAAACTTCATCATTATTCTCATCTGCAAAGAAAACTTCATTATTCATATTACCATAACTTCATTACTGTCATCACCTGCAAAGAAAAACTTCATTATTCATATTAGCATATTCTTCATATAACTATTCATCATCATTCATTATCATCTGCAAGAAAGACACTTCATTATTCATATTACCATTTACTTCATACAACTATTCATAGTATAGAGTTTCTTATTTCTAGCATATTTCATCACTAAAATTAAGACGTGTAGTTCTGTCTGACAACCTGCATCAATCGCCTCGTATTCTGAAAGAAAAGTAATTAGTTAAGACTGCTATCATACGATGTGTATAGTATATTCTTGTTAATGTTTGTTAATTCTGATCCATTTACTCTTCGTGTCAAGATATTGCATTTTCTTTCCTTCATTCTGATGGTGAAATTTCCATTTCATAGTAATCCACTCTGGTTTGCTTAAGTTATTTCTTTTACACGTTATTGCTTTCTGAAAATGATGAATAAGGATTAATATCTTGCATTTAGATCATATACTCATTAAATAAAAACATGTTTTTAGTGATAAAATTAGACATACAGCATAGCATGACAGAAAACGTATTATGTCAAAAACATAGATAGTTTTCTAGTGCAAAAAAAAAAAAAATATACACAGAGTATCATAATGTAGTACCAAAAAAAATGTAAAATAGTCACGATGTTGAGATATTATAAGGAAAAATGTCAAAGTCAACTGGTGTTTGTTATATCTTAAAGATTTCGTAGTGCATACAAACAAAACAGGAAAACAATCATACATACACGAAAAATGGAAAATGTGCACGGTCTGATATATAACGACAAGAAATGCGACCTGCTAACCTTACCTTGCTGGGCACTTGCCAAAAAAAATACGATCATTATCAGTAAGTAGTCACATAAATATAATTGCTTAAGTGGTCATAAAATATGTAAGTTTATCTGGAAAAACGTGTACGGTCTGATGTGTAACGACAAGAAAAGCGACCTGCTACCCTTACCTTGCCGGGCACTTGCCAAGAAAAAATATGATAATCATCAGTAAGTAGTCATATAAATATAATTGCGTAAGTGGTCATATAAAAATCAGGAAATGGCATTACAGTGTGATAAATCATAAAGTATGTTCATTCAATAAATGGTTTAATATTGGAGACAAGGTGATTGCCCTTGCTTTTTCTGGTTCTCAAAGTTTCCACATATACTACATTGGTGTGAGGAATGCTGCGAATTCGATATGGACCTGCGTATAGAAGCTCAAATTTACTGCATCTACTCTTTCCTCTGTTGGATAAATAGTGTGTACGTACTAATATCTTCTGTCCAACGTGAAAGTCACGGCGTGTACCACCCTGTTTTTGCTGTCTTCTCCGGCGCTATGCGGCACGTTTGATGTTGTTGAGTGCAATGTCAATTATTTCATGGTGTCGTAGTCGACGAGATGTAGGAAAGGATACTAATTCTTTAATTTTGTTAGGTGGTTCAACATTTTTCAATATAACAGTCGGAGATAGCATAGTAGATTCATTTGGTATTGAGTTAATTACATCCTGGAATGACAGTTGTGTGTATCCCAAGCGATATGTTTTCTGTGGCAGTATATTCTACATAGTTTACCAATTTCTTTCATTAGTCGTCCACAAGGGTTCGAAGAAGCGTGATACTTGGATATATAGATCGGAGAAATGTTTCTTGTTCGTAACATACGTGTCCATATAGCAGATCGAAACTGTGGTCCATTGTCGGAAATTACTTTCAATACATGCCCTACATGAAATAGAAAATGTTTTACAAATGCTTTCGAAACAGATTTAGCAGTAGCTTTGCGTAACGGAGTGAAGGTAACAAATTTCGAAGTGAGTTCAACAGCGACAAAGATGTAACAAAAACCTCTATTAGATCTGGGAATCGGACCAAAAATGTCTACAGCGGCCATGTGTCTCAATTTAACGGGTACAATGGGATGTAACGGAGGAATATCTGAAGTCGTGTCTGACTTAGCTTTCTGGCAGATTTTACATGACACTAAAACTCGTCGAATACGTTTCTCCATGTTGGCAAAATAACAGTTCTGTCTCAGTATAAGAAAACATTTCCTGGCTCCATAATGTTCGTAACTTAAATGAGTATACCAAATTAATTTGTTAACAGGCTCGTCAGGAATACATAATAACCAGTTGTTGCTGTCAGGGTGAGAGCAGCGAGACAGAATATTATTGCGTACAGTATAATGGTTTCTAATGGTAACATTATTCTTGTCTTGCCAAAGGCGTTTAATTTCTTTCCAAACGTTGTCTTTACTCTGATCTTGTGCTATATCTCGTAATGACGACGAAATGAAATTTTCAAATACAACTTGTTGAATATACGTGACGCTAAAATTTGCTTTGCAGAAGTTGGTTGCGATGTCTTGCTGATTGTTGCTGAGAGAACGGGATAGTGCGTCTGCTACAATATTTTGCGTACCGGGAATATGAACAATTGTAAAATTAAATTCCTGTAAATAAAGTTTCCATCTGCTTAACCTGTCGTGTGTAAATTTTGCTGAAAGTACAAACTGTATCGCACTATGATCTGTGTAAACGGTCGTATGTCTTCCATAAAGAAAATGCCGAAATCTCGTAAATGCCCATACAACACATAATGTTTCAGGTTCTGTAACAGAATAATTGCGTTCAGCAGGTGACAGAATGCGACTCGCAAAGGCGATGTTTTTAATTACTGTAGTGCCATTTTCTTCAATTTCCTGAAAAATATGTACGCCTAAAGCGGTGTTAGAACTGCCGGTGGCAATGGAAAAATTTCTGGTAAGATCTGGTTGTGATAAAAGTGGTGTATTCAACAAAGCTTGTTTCAGATTGACAAATTCAGACTGCGCTTGGCTATCCCAGGACCAAATAGTATTTTTACCTGTCAATTGACATAATCTAAGGGCATCTAAAGCAGAGTAATGAATAAATTTATGAAAAAAGTTAATTAAACCCAAAAAGCTGCGTAGTTGTTTCTTCGTCGTAGGAACAGTAATGTCACGTAAAGCTTGAAGTTTTTCCGGGTCAGGCGCAATGCCTTCTGCTGAAATTACATGTCCAAGAAATTTTATAGAAGTTTTGCCAAGTGTGATTTGCTAAGATTAATTGTGAGTCCTTGTGCACGAAAAGTTTGCAACAGTTGTTCAAGAATCAGATTGTGTTCAGACCAGTTAGCTTCTGCAATAAGAATATCGTCTACATACGTTGTGATTCTGTCTTTAAGTTCTGTCGGAAGTATACTATTCAAACCGTGAATAAATGCTGCTGAAGAAATAGTTAAACCGAACGGTAATTTACAAAATTGATAACAGTCACCAAATCAGAGAAGCTGTGTACTTTCTGCAGTTCGGATTGAGCTGAATTTGCCAAAATCCCGATTTCAAATCTAACGTGGAATAAATAGCAGTACCATGAAATTTTTGTAGAAGTTCTTCTAGTGTTTGAGGGCGATCTGTTTCATTAATAATAATGTCATTGATGTGGCGCGAATCAAGTACGAGACGAAGTGAACCATCCTTTTTCTTAACAATATGGAGCGGGTTTATGTACGGACTAACTGCCGGTTCAATAATTCCTTGGTCAAGCATGGCTTGCAATTCTTTCTTAACTTGTTCTCTGTGAATATACGGAATGGGATAATGTTTGGCTTTAAACGTGTCGTGCTGTTTAACTTGAAATTCATACATAAAACCGGACATAGTACCAGGGACGTTGTCAAAAACTGGAGCTTGCTGTAAAAGAATATTGCGCAGTTCTGTACGTTCGTCGTCTGTATTTGCACTGCTTTGCTTTGCTTTATCAGAAATCATTTGCATAACGTCATAGTATTATAGTTGTGTACGTATGTATCTGTGAACAATGTTGAATGACAGTTTATGTTACGTGATGCAGAACTGACCTCTGTACGATTAATTGTTTGTTCTTCTGCAGATAAGGAGTGCTGAAATTCTAACGCCAGTTGTACATTTTCATCCTTTAACATTAAATAGGAATTTTGAAAGTCAGTAATTGCGTCGTGTTGTACCAGAAAATTCTTACCTAAAATAACGTCTGTTGTCAATAAGGGAACAATCCAAAAATTTGAGTGAAACGTATGACCTGCAATACAAAACGATAAGTGTGTCTGTAATTTTACATCTACTCCTCTACCAGATACTGCTCCTTTTACTTTAGTTTCGCCTAATGGTAACGTAGGATAGGTATTCTCTTTGTTACATTCGTTGAAAGTTTCTTCATTTATAACTGACATAGGTGATCCAGAATCGATTACTGCTGAAAATTTGGATGATCCAAGCTTTACTTCAATGACAGGGTGGGAAATGGTTTTTTGAATAACTGGTTTTTCCTGCAAAAGAGTGTCTCGGATGCCGTCAAAAGTAATAACATTTTCGTGAACAAGATTCTCTGTGTCAAAAGTATTGCTTGCGTTGCTGGAAGATTAATTCTGCACTGTATCTAGTCAAATTCTTTCTGACGTGCTGTTATTTTCGGGAGGATGCTGTAGCATTTCAACTATTTGTACTGTTCTGTTATTTCTTCCTGACGTATTACGTTCGGGATGATACCGACTGTCTGGTTCATTCATGATAATCTGTTGTTGCGGATGATTCTGCTGCTGGTAAGACCGACTGTTATTAAACGTACGCTGAAAATTGTGCTCATTACTTTTACGTCTGTCATGATAGTAATTTCTATACGGTGCATTTCGATACGAGTTGAAATGGTGGGTTTTCTGTACGTACTGATTTTCTTGTTGCTGTGCGTTACTATTTGGCGGAGCCGACGTTATACGTGTATGCGGCGAAACATTAAAGCTTGGTTGACCTTGCACATTACATTGTTGGTTAGGTATGCTAACCGGCTGGTTTTGTTGCTGTTGTTGGGAAAAACCTCTATTGTTACCAAAATGTGGTTCCTATTGCTGATAATTTGTACATACTGATGATTAAAATTTTGTCTCTTATTAAAATTATACTGGTATTTCTTTTTATTTCGCGAGTGTCTAATGAAGACTGTCACTTTCGGTAAAACTTGTCATATCAGGTTTTCTTTATCATTCTTAATCCTAGATAGATCGATAGTTGAAGAGCTGTTTTGATAGATATAAAGGATAGTAGAAGAGAAGGCAGCAGTGCAGAAAACTAAAGATGAAATAGTACTACTACGGTTCGGGGCCCTGTGCACGCTACGGCACATATTCATCGGAGCGTAATGAATCCCCTGAGGTCACTTACGCGCTGCAAATAAATTTTAGTTTCTGCGTTACAAGCAATGCCGGTGAAAATTCAAAAGCAAATTGTTGTATCCAGGCCAATTCTAGTTTCTGCATTACAGGCCAAGACGATGAAAATACAAAAGCAAATTGTCGTATCCAGTCCAAAGCGTGTACCTGTGTTCTGTCATTTTTAAATACTTGAAATTTTCTCACGGATAGAAAGTGCTTGTAATCAAAATTATCGTCTCTGTATGTATGAACAGGTTCAGAGTTGTATGATAATCTGTTTGTCTGTGACTGTTCGGAATCTAACTCACATACTCTCTGTAAATTACCTAAATTACACTTGCTGTGTGAGTCTGACAAATGTTCGGAAAGTGGCGTATGCTATGATGTGTTAAAGGCTGAAATATTTTTCATCTCCGTCAATTCGTGCTGTAAAGATGACAATTTTCTACGTAATGTATTATAGGACGAACCTATCTCACTAATCGACTGCTGTAAATTTTGGAATTCGGGTGTTTGATTAAACGAAACTGGTGAAGTATCGTCTGATTTGGTGTCATTATTATTTTCGATAACATCAATACGACAGGCCAATTCATCATATTTTTCAGTCAGTGCTTTTACCTGATCATCGTTTTTAGTGTCACAAGCATTAATTTGTTTTTGTATTTTACGTGTGGTTTTGTTGAATTTCTTAACGTCTGCTTTAATGGCATCGGGATCCTGTATTAGTTCCAACTTTTCAAGTCTGTTGGTCATTGTCTGAAAGTCTAATGTGTGTGTGTCTGTTTTTGTTTTAAGATCGGAGATTTCATCATGCAATTCGGTGTTCAACTGTTTGATTTCGTCTGATACTGTTGCAATGTTGTTGTCTACGTATGTTTTTGCTTTCGTAAATAACTTACGCTTGTCTTCTTGTCTTTGTGCCGTAATTGTTTCCATAACTTGTTTCTTTACATTATTCTGTTCCTGTATAAATTTACGGTACCGCGTTTCACTGTTTTGTAGGTAGTGATTAAAACGTTCGTCAATTTGGCTGTTCTGTTGGTCAAATTTCGTGTCTACTTTCGCATCCAGTGTACGTGAAAGTTCTGCTGACATTAATTTAAACTCGTCGCGTAACTGTGTTGCGTTTTCAGAGCATTGTTTAGCGACTGTACTAATTTCATCTCTAAGTAATTTAGTTGTGGCTGCATGTGTATTACTTTATTCTTGTACCACAGATCTAATTTCTTCACTGCTGTTCCTAGCACAAGCCGTAATTTCCTCACGTAATTGTTCTTTAGTATCATGACATTGCACGGCAACGGCTGTAATCTGTTCACTAAATTGTTTGTTCTGTTTATTTAGGTTGTCGTATTTTTCATTCAACTGTTTAATATTTTCATTAAGTTGTTGTTTGAGATTTTCATTAAGTTGTTTGTTCGATTCATTGAGTCGTTTGTAATTGTCGTCATGTTCTTTCTTCGACTGTTCGGAATTGTTGTCTATTTTTTCATTAAGTTGTAGCAATACTGCCATAACTTGATCCATGCTAAAAGTAGTGACTCTATTTTCTATGCTGTGTGTTGGTGTATCTGCATTTGACACGTTTTGAATAACCATTTGGTCATTGTCTGATTCTTGGAAAGGTTCGCCAATTGGATGTGCACTGTTAGTCACTACCTCGGAATCAAATAAATCTGACGTATTTTGACTACATTGTTCATCTTCGTGAGAAAAATTTATCTGTTCACTATGCAAATTTTGCAAATCAGGCGTGCCAAACTGGGCAGCGTTCATTGCATCGGAACGTGCCGCGTCATCAATTGTTAAATTTACTGTGGACGTAATTGAATTTGTTTGGCCATCATTAGGATTTAACTCAATACTAGTGATCGGCAGGCACTGATTATCTATAATTAGAGGATTATCACTGTTACACTGAGTGTCGCAAGTATTATCGGTCAAATTATTCGAGTCGGCTATTTCACTCATTGCACATCGCGATGTACTGTTAACAGTTTTTCGCGGCATTTTTCACAAATCAAAATTAAGCACAAAATGAAACAAAGCGAAGCAAAAATGGAACAAACGATTACAACAAAGAGCAATAAATTGCCGATGATCTGTGAAAGAAAGAGTGACAAATTAGTAAATGCGTTGCGCCAGATGCAAACTACATTTAAGTAAATAAGAGCAGATATATAACTGACTACCTCTCAGAAATTCACAAAAATACGATCCTGGCCGGTTGTCGCCAAGTGTAACCTCCCCACAAAATACTTTTTCGTAGCCTCCCAACAGAAAATATTAACATAAATAATATTCACGTTTAGTGTAACCTCAAAACAGAAAAATTCCTAAACCTCTCAACGGTAAAAATTATAATTATGTCGTTCACATTCAGTGTAACGTCCCAACAAAAAAATAAATTCAGTAACCTGCTAATAATACAAAGTAACTAACCTCTCAATTAAATTGTCGCTCACTTATAACTTTTCAATAATTGACTGTGAATTTAACCTGGTAAATTTTGGACGTCAGCAGTGACGCGTCATGGCCCTGAAAGACCATTCTGAATAAAAAAGAGAAAAATTCTTACCGCAATGAAGTCGCCGGATAACGCATATATATCTGCTCTTACAATAAATTTTTCTGGCACAGCCCTGTGCAATGCTGGCCGATAGATTTGTCGTTTATGAAAGGGAAACAACTGATTTTTCTTTTGCAATAATCGGGATGATCATGGATTGGAGAAATTAGTAAATTCTTTAAATTGAAATGAATGGTTGTTAAAAGTTACTTTATATGAGAAAGATTATTATTAGGACATTTTTAAAACATTTACATGGGACTTGAAATAACATTACTACATATTCGCGAGGCTGCTTTTTACCTTATACAATAATGCTCAGGCTCCGGCATCGCTGCACCGCGACCGGCCCAGCCAACACGATACACCAGACCAGACCAGAGCAGACAGCTCACTAGCCACAACTTACTGCTACAGCTACACAATTCCGACTGCAGTCAACACTGCTCTCTTGTCGGAGATTCTCTTATAACTTGCGTATCGCAGGCAGCGCATGAGCAATACATCGAAATTACATCTGCTCGGACCTCTTACAACAGAGCACAAGTTCGTATTACGGAAGGATGGCAAAGGAAATCGACTGTGCCCTGTCAAAGGAACCATCCCGGCATTTGCCTTAAACGATTTAGAGAACTCACCGAAAACCTAAATCGACATGGCCGGACAGGATTTTTACCGTCATACCCCCGAACACGAGATCACTGGACCACCTCGCTCGGAAAGTGCTCTAAGCAGGAGGAGGAAATGGCGAGTGAAAATGCCTGCCCTCTGCTTATGATTGACAGGGTGGTCAAAAACAGTCTGAAAAGCTTGTAAGGCAGTTGCAGGGTAGATCCTGCTGAGAAATTATTCTTACGAAAAAAATTTGATACGTTGCGCCGTTTCCAAGCTACTTAGCATTGAAGTTAGCGAATCAGGCCGTTGAGCTCGCAAATTTAGACGACCAGCCAGAGACGTGTGCAGCGTCTGGGTTCCTAAAACTGAACAAGGGAACGATCGAAAAATCAGACATGGGCGGTAGTAAGGATTGAAGTCGAGCCAGAGGCGAAGCAGTTTCCTGCCCTGTCTTCTGCGGTGTGAGAACAACTGGCACTAATTGATCTCGCAGGTAGCTTCAATTTGCTAGCACAACTGCCTGATTGGCTGTATTAAATTCTAATTAACTCGGAAATGGACCAACGTACGAATTTTTCTCTGAAGGATTATTTCTCAGCATAACCTACCCTGCAACTGGCTTACAAGCTTTACAGATTGTTTCCGACCCCTCTGTATAGCTACAGGAATTTTGACTATCGAGTTTGGAGTTGTGAAAAGTATAACTCTGCCTCGAGGGTCAAAGAGAGGTTTGCGATCTCTTATTTAAACTGATTTTGCAAATGTAACAGTGCGGAGAAAATCTTGGGTCGCCAGTAAACGTTTCCAACTAACTTCGCGTAGTAGCATATCACGTAGTTTGCCTCAAGGGGCACAAGACAAGAGTGCGTGGATTCACGCAGCGACCACGAGTGTGGCTACGCGCGAGACACGAATGATACGGAACGTTTCACACTTTGTTATACAACTCAACACTCGATAATGTCTTAAAAAGTACACTCCTGGAAATGGAAAAAAGAACACATTGACACCGGTGTGTCAGACCCACCATACTTGCTCCGGACACTGCGAGAGGGCTGTACAAGCAATGATCACACGCACGGCACAGCGGACACACCAGGAACCGCGGTGTTGGCCGTCGAATGGCGCTAGCTGCGCAGCATTTGTGCACCGCCGCCGTCAGTGTCAGCCAGTTTGCCGTGGCATACGGAGCTCCATCGCAGTCTTTAACACTGGTAGCATGTCGCGACAGCGTGGACGTGAACCGTATGTGCAGTTGACGGACTTCGAGCGAGGGCGTATAGTGGGCATGCGGGAGGCCGGGTGGACGTACCGCCGAATTGCTCAACACGTGGCGCGTGAGGTCTCCACAGTACATCGATGTTGTCGCCAGTGGTCGGCGGAAGGTGCACGTGCCCGTGGACCTGGGACCGGACCGCAGCGACGCACGGATGCACGCCAAGACCGTAGGATCCTACGCAGTGCCGTAGGGGACCGCACCGCCACTTCCCAGCAAATTAGGGACACTGTTGCTCCTGGGGTATCGGCGAGGACCATTCGCAACCGCCTCCATGAAGCTGGGCTACAGTCCCGCACACCGTTACGCCGTCTTCCGCTCACTCCCCAACATCGTGCAGCCCGCCTCCAGTGGAGTCGCGACAGGCGTGAATGGAGGGACGAATGGAGACGTGTCGTCTTCAGCGATGAGAGTCGCTTCTGCCTTGGTGCCAATGATGGTCGTATGCGTGTTTGGCGCCGTGCAGGTGAGCGCCACAATCAGGACTGCATACGACCGAGGCACACAGGGCCAACACCCGGCATCATGGTGTGGGGAGCGATCTCCTACACTGGCCGTACACCACTGGTGATCGTCGAGGGGACACTGAATAGTGCACGGTACATCCAAACCGTCATCGAACCCATCGTTCTACCATTCCTAGACCGGCAAGGGAACTTGCTGTTCCAACAGGACAATGCACGTCCGCATGTATCCCGTGCCACCCAACGTGCTCTAGAAGGTGTAAGTCAACTACCCTGGCCAGCAAGATCTCCGGATCTGTCCCCCATTGAGCATGTTTGGGACTGGATGAAGCGTCGTCTCACGCGGTCTGCACGTCCAGCACGAACGCTGGTCCAACTGAGGCGCCAGGTGGAAATGGCATGGCAAGCCGTTCCATAGGACTACATCCATCATCTCTACGATCATCTCCATGGGAGAATAGCAGCCTGCATTGCTGCGAAAGGTGGATATACACTGTACTAGTGCCGACATTGTGCATGCTCTGTTGCCTATGTGCCTGTGGTTCTGTCAGTGTGATCATGTGATGTGTCTGACCCCAGGAATGTGTCAATAAAGTTTCCCCTTCCTGGGAAAATGAATTCACGGTGTTCTTATTTCATTTTCCAGGAGTGTAGAAACGGTCTAAGAACAAAACAGAAATCTAAATACCCTCTAAGTTAAGAAAAAACTACGCACCACGAAGGAATTATCTGAATGGGACAGAAATCAGTAGATGTGATGTACAGGGTTATTACAAATGATTGAAGCTATTTCACAGCTCTACAATAACTTTATTATTTGAGATATTTTCACAATGCTTTGCACACACATACAAAAACTCAAAAAGTTATTTTAGGCATTCGCAAATTGTCGATGTGTGCCCCTTTAGTGATTCGGCAGACATCAAGCCGATAATCAAGTTCCTCCCACACTCGGCGCAGCATGTTCCCATCAATGAGTTCGAAAGCATCGTTGATGCGAGCTCGCAGTTCTGGCACGTTTCTTGGTAGAGGAGGTTTAAACACTGAATCTTTCACATAACCCCACAGAAAGAAATCGCTTGGGGTTAAGTCGGGAGAGCGTGGAGGCCATGACATGAATTGCTGATCATGATCTCCACCACGACCGATCCATCGGTTTTCCAATCTCCTGTTTAAGAAATGCCGAACATCGTGATGCAAGTGCGGTGGAGCACCATCCTGTTGAAAGATGAAGTCGGCGCTGTCGGTCTCCTGTTGTGGCATGAGCCAATTTTCCAGCATGTCCAGATACACGTGTCCTGTAACGTTTTTTTCGCAGAAGAAAAAGGGGCCGTAAACTTTAAACCGTGAGATTGCACAAAACACGTTAACTTTTGGTGAATTGCGAATTTGCTGCACGAATGCTTGAGGATTCTCTACCGCCCAGATTCGCACATTGTGTCTGTTCACTTCACCATTAAGAAATAATGTTGCTTCATCCTTGAAAACAAGTTTCACACTGAACGCATCTTCTTCCATGAGCTGTTGCAACCGCGCCGAAAATTCAAAGCGTTTGACTTTGTCATCGGGTGTCAGGGCTTGTAGCAATTGTAAACGGTAAGGCTTCTGCTTTAGCCTTTTCCGTAAGATTTTCCAAACCGTCGGTTGTGGTACGTTTAGCTCCCTGCTTGCTTTATTCGTCGACTTCCGCGGTCTATGCGTGAAACTTGCCCGCACGCGTTCAACCGTTTCTTCGCTCACTGCAGGCCGACCCGTTGATTTCCCCTTACAGAGGCATCTAGAAGCTTTAAACTGCGCATACCATCGCCGAATGGAGTTAGCAGTTGGTGGATCTTTGTTGAACGTCGTCCTGAAGTGTCGTTGCACTGTTATGACTGACTGATGTGAGTGCATTTCAAGCACTACATACGCTTTCTCGGCTCCTGTCGCCATTTTGTCTCACTGCGCTCTCGAGCGCTCCGGCGGCAGAAACCTGAAGTGCGGCTTCAGCCGAACAAAACTTTATGAGTTTTTGTACGTATCTGTAGTGTGTCGTGACCATATGTCAATGAATGGAGCTACAGTGAATTCATGAAATCGCTTCAATCATTTGTAATAGCTCTGTACATATGCAGACAAACAGATGATTACAGTTTCAGAAAAAAAGTGTGATTTATTTAGGAGAGCACCTTTGGCCATTATGCAAGCACTCATTCGGCTCGGCATCGATTGATAGAGTTGTGGGATGTCATCCTGAGGGATATCATGCCAAATTCTGACCAACTGCCGCGGTAGCTCGTCAAAATTTCGAGCTGGTTGGAGGTCCCTACCCATAATGCTCCAAACGTTCTCAGTTTGGGATAGATCCAGCGACCATGCTGGCCAAGTACGGTTTGGCAGGCACAAAGACAGTAAATACTCTCGCAATGTGGGGGCGGGCATTATCAGTGCCGTAGACACTGGCGAGCAGATTGATGCCGTATTCCTGGACTTCAGGAAGGCATTTGATACGGTTCCGCACTTACGTTTAGTGAAAAAAATACGAGCTTACGGAATATCGGACCAGGTTTGTGATTGGATTCAGGATTTCCTAGAAGACAGAACACAACATGTCATTCTTAACGGTTCAAAATCTGCAGATGTAGAGGTAATTTCGGGAGTACCGCAGGGAAGCGTGATAGGACCTTTATTGTTTACAATATACATAAATGACTTAGTTGACAACATCGGTAGCTCCGTGAGGCTAGTTGCAGATGACACGGTTGTCTACAAGAAAGTAGCAACATCAGAAGACTCGTACGTACTCCAGGAGGACCTGCAGAGGATTAATGCATGGTGCGACAGCTGGCTGCTTTCCCTAAACGTAGATAAATGTAATATAATGCGCATACATAGGGGCAGAAATCCATTCCAGTACGATTATGCCATAGGTGGTAAATCATTGGAAGCGGTAACGACCGTAAAATACTTAGGAGTTACTATCCGGAGCGATCTGAAGTGGAATGATCACATAAAACAAGTAGTGGGAAAAGCAGGCGCCAGGTTGAGATTCATAGGAAGAATTCTAAGAAAATGTGACTCATCGACGAAAGAAGTAGCTTACAAAACGCTTGTTCGTCCGATTCTTGAGTATTGCTCATCAGTATGGGACCCTTACCAGGTTGGATTAATAGAAGAGATAGACATGACCCAGCGAAAAGCAGCGCGATTCGTCATGGGGACATTTAGTCAGCGCGAGAGCGTTACGGAGATGCTGAACAAGCTCCAGTGGCGGACACTTCAAGAAAGGCGTTACGCAATACGGAGAGGTTTATTATCGAAATTACGAGAGAGCACATTCCGGGAAGAGATGGGCAACATATTACTACCGCCCACATATATCTCGCGTAATGATCACAACGAAAAGATCCGAGAAATTAGAGCAAATACGGAGACTTACAAGCAGTCGTTCTTCCCACGCACAATTCGTGAATGGAACAGGGAAGGGGGGATCAGATAGTGGTACAATAAGTACCCTCTGCCACACACCGTAAGGTGGCTCGCGGAGTATAGATGTAGATGTAGAAATGTAAGCCCCAGGTGGCTTACATGAAGGACAACAAAGCGGGGCTCAGAATATCCTCGACGTACCGCTGTGATGTAAGGGTGCTACGTCGTACAACCGAAGGGGTCCTGATATAAGAAGAGATGGCACCCCAGACCGTAACTCCAAGACTGAACGGCGAGCGACAGTCGAGTTGGTATCCCACCACCATCCTGAGCGTCTCCAGTCAGGGCTTTGCTGGTCATCGGAGTTGAATTCGAAGCTGGAGACGCCCCTGACAGCGGTGGGATACCAACCTGACTGTCGCTCGGCGTCCAGCCTCACAACTAGGAGTGGTGGTCTGGAAAACCATTTCATTTCATAGCAGGACCCCGTTGGTTGTCACTTGCGGCATCTCTGCATCACAGAGGTACGTTGATGGTATCCTACGTCCCGTTTTGTTCTCTTCCTGGAAAACTACCTCGGGCTTAGATTTCAGCAAGATAATTCCCGCCCCGCATGCAGCGAGCGTTTCTACTGCTTGCCTTCGTGCTTGCCAAACCCTACCTCGGTCGGCAAGGTCGCCAGATCTCTACCCAATTGAGAACGTTTGGCGCATTATGAGCAGGGTGCTCCAACCAGCTCGGGATTCTGACGACGTAACGCGCCAGTTGGACAGAATTTGGCGCGATATCCCGCAGGAGAACAGCCAAAAACTCCATCAGTCAGTGCCAAGCGGAATAATTCCTTTCTTAAGGGCCAGAGCTGGACCAATGCGTTATTGTCTTGCTCAGTTTGTAAAGCTCTTTCTCTTTAATAAATCATCGAGTTTCTCTGAAATTGTAATCACTTGTCTGTGTGTATATGTAGATCACGTCTACCGATCTCCGTCTCATAGGGATAATTCCTTCGTGGTGCACCTTTTCTTTGATTTTTTGTTTGTTTTTTGAGTGTATGTACAGAATAATGGTAAAATATCGCAATGATTTAAAATATCTACAACTTTGGTACCTGTGGTATCAACGTTCGATACCATACTTGTCAGGAGTTGCAGTTATCGACCGCGGTCCGTATTAGTATCGTTGGACCCGTGAGTCGCGACCAACGCCGCTAGCGCCGCTCCGCGGCTTGTATCAAGTTTCTAGCGAGCTCTCGTCCACTCTTGCTCGGGCGCTCGGGACGTCAAGTAGTAAAGTAGCATAGCCTTCAGCTGATAGGATGCAACCTCTAACAAGGCGCTTAGCAACGTATGGCCTAAGTGAGACCTCAATAGCTATCTGCTCGTATGTATGCAGCCAAGAAGAATCCTGTACAATATATATTATTTTTTTACGAACGACTTCTGATTATTTTAGTCGTTGCAGATCCAGACCATGCAGCCAGCACCTTGTCGGCGTTACTGACAAACCTGCTGTGATTTATATGTTTCTATTCAGCAGTAGCCACCAGTCTCGTTCGTCGTCATCATAACAGTACCCACTATGAAACCCAAGTGCCGAAGTAGACCGAAAAATAATCGAAAAGCAGAAACAAGTCTAAAATAGTCTCGACACGAGTTGGTAATGCGAAGAGGGAATTCCCAAAGCGTAGTCGCTAATGGCGGGTCGTTATACTGCCGGTGTCGTGTCGTGTGATCAGTAGCTTCGCAGACAGGCAACGGCAGGCGCAAGACGTGCCGAGCCTCACCTGTGGCCGTACCTCGACAGAGGGCGTGCCCACAGCACCCGGTAGCGGCTGGCACTGGTGTGATGTGAAGGCGCCGGCACCCATGCATTAAAGACTGTGGCTGTGAGTCGATATCGACTTCCAACTCACAATTGGTGTTGTACGGACTTCACTTCGTCTCAGTCAAATAGCTTGCACACCGCACAAAGCCAGTGCTATTACATGGGTTCCGCTCTTTAAGAGCGTCGGACTATCAGACGCACAACTGACAGTCTCGCCTGCCATCGTACTTGCTACCTAATTGTATTATCTGGAAGTGTTGTCAGTGGCTGCTGACACTCAGCTGAAACCACTGCAAACTCTTCGAAACCAGGCATATCGGATTTTATAACAAATGCTTCCCTCTGCACTTTCTGCACTCATATTAGGCAACACTTCGGGGCAACGAACAATCTACCACACCATTCGGAGAAGTTCCCTTAAATTCGCTTCATGCCTTTACTTTACATGTGATACGCGCCTTATCGACCATACACCTGCTGTATGACCCTCTAGCTGCGTCGTCCGGATGTTACCTCGCAACCTAATTCTGCGTCTTTCTCTTTCTACTGTCCCACATCATGCTATTCTAAGTAGAATATTCTCCATCATTCAGCTCACCTCAGCCTTGTCCTCTTTAGCTCGTGGAAGATGTTGCGGTGTCCCACAGCTCCTATAGTTCATTTTTTCTTTAACTGAATTCCATGTTTCTTTAATAAAAAAAACCGGTTCAAACGTTTTCCTTAGTATTTTGCTTTCGAATATTAACAGTTTTTCTTCATCTTTCTTTCTACACTACTGGCCATTAAAATTGCTACACCAAGAAGAAATGCAGATGATAAATGGGTATTCATTGGACAAATATATTATACTATAACTGCCATGTGAGTACATTTCATATAGTTTGGGTACATGTATCCTGACTAATCAGTACCCAGAACAACCACCTCTGGCCGTAATAACGGCCATCATACGCCTGGGAATTGAGTCAAACAGAGCTTGGATGGCGTGTACAGGTACAGCTGCCCATGCAGCTTCAACACGATACCACAGTTCATCAAGAGTAGTGACTGGCGTATTGTGACGAGCCAGTTGCTCGGCCACTATTGACCAGACGTTTTCAATTGGTGAGAGATCTGAAAGAATGTGCTGGTCCGGGCAGCAGTCGAACATTTTCTGTATCCAGAAAATCCCGTAAAGGACCTGCAACATGCGGTCGTGCATTATCCTGCTGAAATGTAGGTTTCGCAGGGATCGAATAAAGGGTAGAACCACGGGTCGTAACACATCTGAAGTGTAACGACCACTGTTCAAAGTGCCGTCAATGCGAACAAGAGGTGACCGAAACGTGTAACCAATGGCACTCCATACCATCACGCCGGGTGATACGCCAGTATGGCGATGACGAAAGCACACTTCCAATGTGCGTTCGTCAAACACGGATGCGACCATCATGATGCTGTAAACAGAACCTGGATTCATCCGAAAAAATGACGTTTTGCCATTCGTGCGCCCAGGTTCGTCGTTGAGTACACCATCGCAAGCGCTCCCGTCTGTGATGCAGCGTCAAGGGTAACCGCAGCATGGTCTCCGAGCTGATAGTCCATGCTGCTGCAAACGTCGTCGAACTGTTCGTGCAGATGGTTGTTGTCTTGCAAACGTCCCCATTTGTTGACTGAGGGATCGAGACGTGGCTGCACGATCCGTTACAGCCATGCGGATAAGATTCCTGTCATCTCGACTGCTAGTGATACGAGGCCGTTGGGATCCAGCACGGCGTTCCGTATTACCCTCCTGAACCCACCGATTCCATATTATGCTAACAGTTATTGGATCTCGACCAACGCGAGCAGCAATGTCGCAATACGATAAATCGCAATCGCGATAGGCTACAATCCGACCTTTATCAAAATCTGAAACGTGACGGTACGCATTTCTCCTCCTTACACGAGGCATCGCAACGACCTATCACCAGACAACGCCGGTCAACTGCTGTTTGTGTGTGAGAAATCGGTTGGAAGCTTTGCTCATGTCAGCATGTTGTAGGTGTCACCACCGGCGCCAACCTTGTGTGAATGCTCTGAAAAGCTAATCTTTTGCATATCAGAGCATCTTCTTCCTGTCGGTTAAATTTCGCGTCTGTAGCACGTCATCTTCGCGATGTAGAAATTTTAATGGCCAGTAGTGTAAATATTAATGCTACATACCTGTATAATTTGATCAACACAATAAATTGTTGGATACAAGCGAATTTTGAAATCGGTACTAAGTGATCTTTTCCCCAAAATATTGATACAACTAATGTAAGAGCTGCTAGAAGGGCATCTACGTTGTATTGCTGTGTCCATTCCGTTGACTTTACCCAAAAGCTCCCTTATATCATGATCAACTCTATTGAAAGTGAATCTACCTACTACTTCATAAAAAAACCGAAGGTGACCTCCACACGATATTTTAGGGACACGATACTTTAGGGACTAACATATATTTACAACAGGGCCAGCCGCAGCCTGCCAAACTTCACGCGAAACAAATGCGTGGGTTTCGTGTGGGCCGGGGCTCGGCCTGTCTCGACTTTGCTTGGTTCTCCTCGGAAGTACTCGATGCAGCACGAAATTTCATTTAGTATTGCAGTGCGGCATTTTTCTGTTGATAGAGTCGTGGTCTCAACGCTGTATACCATTCGCTGTCGTTTTGTGGTATGGATTATATTCACAGGTCTACCGGCTGTTTGCACAAAAAGGGGCAGTCTAGTTATGTATTGTCGCAAGCCATTAAAAATGGGTGGCAATGACAGAAGAGAGGGATGAGAATTCTGAGTATCTATTATGCAGTCTCATGCTTGATGGGTATCGGAAATTTTCTGTGAAAAGATATTATAGTACCACTGCTTTCTCAGAAATTATTTTGAACAATTAGTTCATGAGCCCACTCGAAGCGTAAATGGTTGCGAAAGCATACTTGACCTTTTAGCAAGAAATAATCCTGAACAAAAAGTGAGTATTGTGGCGAATACGGGGATTGGCCGCCATAAGGCAGTTACTGCTAGGCTGAATACCGTAATACCTACAGCCATCAAAAAGAAACGCAAAGTATATCAATTTAAAAAAACTGATAAAAATGCTCTTAACGCCTTTTTAAGAGACAGTCGTCACTCCTTCCGATCTGTCATGTAAGTGTAGAAAAGTTATGGAATGTTTTCAAAGAGATAGTATCGACAGTAATTGAGATACACTCCTGGAAATGGAAAAAAGAACACATTGACACCGGTGTGTCAGACCCACCATACTTGCTCCGGACACTGCGAGAGGGCTGTACAAGCAATGATCACACGCACGGCACAGCGGACACACCAGGAACCGCGGTGTTGGCCGTCGAATGGCGCTAGCTGCGCAGCATTTGTGCACCGCCGCCGTCAGTGTCAGCCAGTTTGCCGTGGCATACGGAGCTCCATCGCAGTCTTTAACACTGGTAGCATGCCGCGACAGCATGGACGTAAACCGTATGTGCAGTTGACGGACTTTGAGCGAGGGCGTATAGTGGGCATGCGGGAGGCCGGGTGGACGTACCGCCGAATTGCTCAACACGTGGGGCGTGAGGTCTCCACAGTACATCGATGTTGTCGCCAGTGGTCGGCGGAAGGTGCACGTGCCCGTCGACCTGGGACCGGACCGCAGCGACGCACGGATGCACGCCAAGACCGTAGGATCCTACACAGTGCCGTAGGGGACCGCACCGCCACTTCCCAGCAAATTAGGGACACTGTTGCTCCTGGGGTATCGGCGAGGACCATTCGCAACCGTCTCCATGAAGCTGGGCTACGGTCCCGCACACCGTTAGGCCGTCTTCCGCTCACGCCCCAACATCGTGCAGCCCGCCTCCAGTGGTGTCGCGACAGGCGTGAATGGAGGGACGAATGGAGACGTGTCGTCTTCAGCGATGAGAGTCGCTTCTGCCTTGGTGCCAATGATGGTCGTATGCGTGTTTGGCGCCGTGCAGGTGAGCGCCACAATCAGGACTGCATACGACCGAGGCACACAGGGCCAACACCCGGCATCATGGTGTGGGGAGCGATCTCCTACACAGGCCGTACACCACTGGTGATCGTCGAGGGGACACTGAATAGTGCACGGTACATCCAAACCGTCATCGAACCCATCGTTCTACCATTCCTAGACCGGCAAGGGAACTTGCTGTTCCAACAGGACAATGCACGTCCGCATGTATCCCGTGCCACCCAACGTGCTCTAGAAGGTGTAAGTCAACTACCCTGGCCAGCAAGATCTCCGGATCTGTCCCCCATTGAGCATGTTTGGGACTGGATGAAGCGTCGTCTCACGCGGTCTGCACGTCCAGCACGAACGCTGGTCCAACTGAGGCGCCAGGTGGAAATGGCATGGCAAGCCGTTCCACAGGACTACATCCAGCATCTCTACGATCGTCTCCATGGGAGAATAGCAGGCTGCATTGCTGCGAAAGGTGGATATACACTGTACTAGTGCCGACATTGTGCATGCTCTGTTGCCTGTGTCTATGTGCCTGTGGTTCTGTCAGTGTGATCATGTGATGTATCTGACCCCAGGAATGTGTCAATAAAGTTTCCCCTTCCTGGGACAATGAATTCACGGTGTTCTTATTTCAATTTCCAGGAGTGTATATACGAGTATATATCACACAAATCAATAAGTGATGCTACTGATCCCCCTTGGTACACAAAACGGGTCAGACCGTTGTTACAGAAGCAACGAAAAAAACATGCCAAATTTAAAAGAACGCAAAATCCCCCAGATTGTTAAAGTTTTACAGAAGTTCGAAATATGGCGCGTACTTCAATGCGCGATGCTTTTAATAATTTCCACAACGAAATTCTGTCTCGAAATCTGGCAGGAAGCCCAAAGAGATTCTGGTCATACATAAAGCACACCAGGGGCAAGACGCAAGCAATACCTTCACTGCACTATAACAACGGTGAAGTCACTGATGACAGTGTCACTAAAGTAGAGTTATTAAACACGGTTTGCCGAAACTCCTTCGCCAAAGAAGACGAAGTAAATATTCCTGAATTCCTATCAAGAACAACTGCCAAGATGAGAAACATAGAACTAGATATCCTCGGAGTAACGAAGCAGCTTAAATCACTTAATAAAGACAAGGCCTCCGGTCCAGATTGTATACTAGTCAGGTTCCTCTCAGAGTATGCTGATCAAATAGCTCCATATTTAGCAATTATATACAACCACTCGCCCACAGAAAGATCCGTACCTAAAGACTGGAAAATTGCTCGAGTCAGACCAATACCCAAAAAGGGAAGAAGGAGTTATCCGCTGAATTACGGGCCTATATCACTAACGTCGATTTGCCGTAGGGTTTTGGAACATACACTGTAATCGAACATTATGAAGTACCTCGAAGAAAACGATTTATTGACACATAGCAAGCACGGTGAAACACAACTAGCTCTTTATACTCATGAAGCAATAAGTGCTATCGACAGGGGATGTCAAATTGATTCCATGTTTTTAGATTTCCAGAAGGCTTTCGACACCGTTCCTCACAAGCGTCTTCTAACCAAACTGCGTGCCTATGGAATATCGCCTCAGTTGTGCGACTCGATTCGTGATTTCCTGTCAGAAAGGCCACAGTTCGCAGTAATGGAGTAAAACAGAAGTAATATCCGGCGTTCCCCTAGGAAGTGTTGTAGCCCCTCTGTTGTTCTTGATCTATATTAACGACATAGGAGACTGTCTGAGTAACCGTCTTAGATTGTTTGCAGATGATGCTGTCATTTACCGTCTTGTAAAGTCATCCAATGATCAAAACGACTTGCAAAATGATTTAGATAAGATATCTGTATGGTGCGATAAGTGGCAATTGACCCTGAATAAGGAGAAGTGTGAAGTTATTCACATGAGTACTAAAAGACACCAGCCAAATTTCGATGACGCGATAAGTCACACAAATCTGAAGGCTGTAAATTCAACTAAATACTTCGGGATTACAATTACAAATAACCTAAATTGGAACGATCACATAAATAATATTGTGGGTAGAGCAAACCAAAGACTGCGATTAATCGGCAGAACACTTAGAAGGTGCACCAGGTATGCTAAAGAGACTGCTTACACCACGCTTGTCCGCCTTATTCTGGAGTATTGCTGTGCGGTGTGGGATCCGTATCAGGTGGGACTGACGGATGACATCGAAAAAGTACAAAGAAGGGTAGCTCGTTTTGTATTATCGCGAAATAGGGGAGATAGTGTGACAGACATGATACGTGAATTGGAGTGGCAATCATTAAAAAAAGGCGTTTTTCGTTGCGACGGGATCTTCTCATGAAATTTCAAAAGGTTCAATTGGCTCAGAGCACTATGGGACTTAACATCGGAGGTCATCAGTCCCCTAGAACTTAGAACTACTTAAACCTAACTAACCTAAGGACATCACATACATACATCCCGAGGCAGGATTCGAACCTGCGACCGTAGCGGTCGCGCGGCTCCAGACTGAAGCGCCTAGAACCGCTCGGCCACATCGGCCGGCCATGAAATTTCAATCACCAGTTGTCTCCTCCGATTGCGAAAACCTCCTGTTGGCACCCACCTACATAGACAGAAATTGTCATCCCGATAAAATAAGAGAAATCAGGGCTCGCACAGAAAAATTTAAGTGCTCGTTTTTACCGCGTGCCGTTCGAGAGTGGAACGGTAGAGAGACAGCTTAAAGGTGGTTCATTGAACCCTCTGCTAGGCACTTTATTGTGAATAGCAGAGTAATCACGTAGATGTAGCTGTAGATGCAGAAATAATTTAAATATTTAGTTTACAATGTAAGAGCTTAAAATTACAATGATCTACAGATGGAATTCATCGCTTTGTACGTCAAGAAGAATTTTGTGGTACGAACAGTAAGTTTTCTGAAGTCGCGCGCATTATTTCACTGCCACTTGCAACAGTTTCTGGTGGAACTGAACGAAGAGAATGGAGACTTCATACTTATTCTAAATGATGGACCCATTTTGAAAAATTCATATGTATTCAAGTAAAAATCCAAAATGAAAAGCTTTATACCAATGAAAAGAGGAAGTTTCAAAGTTTTCGGCTGGTGGCGACGGGCGGGCGATGATGGTTTCTGGAGTGGCCGGTAGAGTTCGCGCGACAGTAGGGCCGTCAGTCCGTTTCACTGTCAGGTGTGAGTGAAATGGCGACTGTGGAGCGCAAGGTTTTCTGCGTTCTCGAGTTCGCGAAAAGTGAGTCGCAAATTGCAGTGCAGCAGGGATTTCGTACCAAATCCGGTAGTCAACCACCAACTAGCAGAAGCATTAGCTGTTGGTTTAAGCAACTTAAACAGACTGGGAGTATGTGCAAAGGAAAAAGCACAGGCCGACCACGTTTATCAGAGGATGATCTCCGACGGATTGAAGGAAGTTGTGTGCGCAGTCTCAGTAAGTCTACCAATAGAGCCAGTCGAGAAACTGGAATACCCCAACCAACTGTATGGAAAGTTCAGAGACGGCATTTGCTGTGCAAGCCCCATCGATTACAATTTGTGCAGGCTCTCAACCGAAAGACAAAGAGAAGCGTCTCGCATTTTGTGGTTATATGCTAGCAAAGATGCAGGATGAAGCATTTCTTCAAAAATGGTTCAAATGGCTTTAAGCACTGTGGGACTTAACATCTGAGGTCATCAGTCCTCTAGACTTAGAACTACTTAAACCTAACTAACCTAAGGACATCACACATATCCATGCCCGAGGCACGATTCGAACTGCGACCGTAGCAGCCGCGTGGTTCCGGACTGAATCGCCTAGAACCGCTCGGCCACAAAGGCTGGCGATGAAGCATGTCTACAGCGTGTAATTTCTTAGCGTCGAAGCGACGTTCCACTTTAGTGTAAAAGTCAACAGACACAGTGTTCACGTATGGGATTTGGAATATTCACATTCACCATTCCAACATGAAAGAGACTCACCGAAGATCAACGTGTTCTGTGCCGTATCCCGTACAAAAGTTTAGGCACCAATTTTCTTTGCGGAAGGAACTGTAACGGAAATCACATGTTGGAAAAATGGCTGTTCCTTCAAGTTATGGAAGATTCCCAGGATTTCATCTTCCAACGAGATGGAGCTCCGCCCCATTGGCATCGTGATGTAAGAGGCCTTTTGAATGACTCTCTTGCTCAGCACCGGATCGACCGCAAGGGTCTTGAGGAGCTGGCTCTGCACTTCTGGCCACCAAGATCTCCTAATCTCAAACCCTGCGACTATTTCTTATGGGGTTGCGTGAACGAAGCTGTTTACGTCCCGCCTCTACCAACCACTCTGAACGATCTGCGGAACCGGATAACTGCTACCGTACATTCAGTAACAGCAGATACGCTTTCGCGGGTGTGGGACGAGTTTAGCTACCGCGTCTTTGTTTTCCGTCCCCCGGTGGCTACATTGAACATTTATAACATCTGTCACATTTCTAATTATTACATAGCTATTAAAACTAATTAATTACTAATTATTACAAATTATTAAATTTATTAAATTGATATCAATCATTATGAAAAAAACTTTGCATCTTCCTCTTTTCATTGGTATAAAGCTTGTTCATTTTTGATTTGTGCTTGAGTAAATACGAAGTTCTCAAAATGGGTCTATCGTTTAGAATAACCCAATATTTTACTGCAAAGCACGCTGGTGAAGTCAAGGGGCATACCTGGAACGACTTTTCATTTTAAAACTCGCTATTGTTGAATTTATAAAGAAAAAAGGAAAGGTTGAACGAAAATTAGAACACCCGGAAAGAACGGCAGACCTCGCTTTTTAAGTGGTCTTGACTGCACGCTGTCTACAGAAAGACATTGCAAGATGAGAAACAACTTATTCCTTAACTGATGGGGATACATTTGAAAAAAAAATTGCATTGTAGAAGAAAAAATTTTGCCAAAAGCACAGTCCAGTTTCACAATCTCACTGGTTTTAAAGATAACGCGAGGCTCGAAGAATTCATTTGATGTTGAAAGAATTACAAGGATAGTTTTCTAAAAGTTTTGAATATACTGGCAGTTCCACATCTGATTTCGAGAACGTTTGCTGTTTCAGTTGAAAGCGCCCCCGTGAGTATGCTGACGGAACTGACTGACCTGCCATGTAATTTCCGTTTTATACACAAATTCTTTTACTTTAAAACCGTCCAGGTCGTCTGCACTGTTTTTTGTAATGAGACTGCAACAGCGCTACAATATTTCGATCAACGTATGTGTGTGAAATGCCTTTTTTCGATTACGAAACTAAGTCATTCATGATTACGTAGTAACCTGAGTGCTAAAATCTGTGAAATTATCTGCATCTATCAGTAAGCTGAGAGTTCGTGCCAGATAAAAATTATATTGTGGTTTCGGCATGTCAAAAATAAATTAACAATACTGAAAATTTGTCTCGTTAGTGATGTATGTTGTTGAAATACTGAAATATGAAACCAGTTCGTACACAATGTAACTGCATTTCCATCTGAGTGAGGTGCATTCACGGTTTCCCCCTCTTCTCCCTCCTTAAGCTCAGACAGCATGGCTTGGCGGCGGGGTAATTGTGCAGCCATACTGAGTTCTATGGCACGAGAAGCAAGACACGACTCGCAGGCCGAATTCTTGCCCGCCCCTGCTTTACAAACTACACAAACAGTAAACAGTACACAGATCCCCATCTTTCCGGCCGTGTATAGCACAGTCAGGAATCAGATAGGCCCAAATGCCCTTTTAAGCTTCTACCGTAAATACAACCACACTGCCCCAGATATCGTCCTCATAGGATACTACACAGACATGGATTATGTTCACAAAATCACTGTATTATTCAAAATCGTCCCTCCCTGAACCTAGACACAGATGAAATCATTTTAAACGTATTTTGAAACAGTCACTGTAGTCCTTTTTCTTTTAGTGCAGTACAGTTTTCCTGGAAATCGGTAAGTGCATTATAACGGTTTCCTTTCACTGCCAATTTGAGGAACTACCAGAAGCCGGCTGAGACCAAATCCGGCAAATACGATGAGTTATCGAGGACTGTGATCAGTTTTCTGGCCAAACATATGTGCACAGGCTTCGTCTGGAGGAGCAACTAGGAAGCTGCCTCTTGGTATTCAGGTCGAATTCGACGAATTCTCGCCCACAAATGCTGGAAGACTCAAGAAACTTGATGTTGCCTCCCTACTCCTCTAAGATGGCTATAATTTTGCACCTTACAAGCACTCATCCACATGCTTTGCTGTGAACTTCAACCACAGTTAGATATCATTTGATAGGTTGTACATCGTGTATATGAATATATAAAGGAGACTGAATTGCCACGTACGCCTTGCAAATAAGTGTTAACGCCTATTGCATGAAAGGTGACGGAGTGTCTTTATTATGAGAATGGGGTGATGAATGATTGCCTATACTGCTAGAGGTTGGAACGACAGTGGAAATGAAATGGCAGGCGGAACTCAAGCCCTGGATGGAAGGCCCACACAGGTGTGGTGGTTCAGCTCCACACAGGAAGTGCCAAGACGGACAGTCTGGACACCTGGGCGCGAAGACACAATACAGGGGCGACCGGCCGCTATCCGCTGCTATTGTAGTAGGGCGGAAGGATAACCGGATAATACAGGGTGATTCAAAAAGAATACCACAACTTTAGGAATTTACAACTCTGCAACGACAAAAGGCAGAGCTAAGCACTATCTGTCGGCGAATTAAGGGAGCTATAAAGTTTCATTTAGTTGTACATTTGTTCGCTTGAGGCGCTGTTGACTAGGCGTCAGCGTCAGTTGATGCTAAGATGGCGACCGCTCAACAGAAAGCTTTTTGTGTTATTGAGTACGGCAGAAGTGAATCGACGACAGTTGTTAAGCGTGCATTTCGAACGAAGTATGGTGTTAAACCTCCTGATAGGTGGTGTATTAAACGTTGGTATAAACAGTTTACAGAGAATGGGTGTTTGTGCAAAGGGAAAAGTACTGGACGGCCGAGAACGAGTGATGAAAATGTAGCACGCATCCAGCAAGCATTTGTTCGCAGCCCAGGAAAATCGACTCGCAGAGCTAGCAGAGAACTGCAAATTCCACAATCAACTGTATGGAGAGTCCTACGAAAAAGGTTGGTTATGAAACCTTATCGTCTGAAATTGGTTCAAGCACTGTCTGCAGCTGATAAGATTAAAAGAATCGATTTCTGTGATTTTATCCTTGCTCAAATGGAAACAGATCAATCTTTCGTTTCAAAGATTGTGTGTAGTGATGAAGCCACTTTCCACACTAACGGGAAAGTCAACTGTCACAATGTCTGTATATGGGGCACTGAGAAACCGCGGGAAACAACTCAGTATGAACGTGACTCGCCTAAGGTGAACGTTTTCTGTGCCATTTCAGCCAATAAAGTTTTTGGTCCCTTTTTCTTCGAAGGTGCTACTGTAACTGGACTACAGTATCTGGAGATGTTAGAGAATTGGCTGTTCCCTCAGCTCGAACAAGAAGCACAACAATTCATATTTCAGCAGGATGGAGCGCCACCACATTGGCACTTATCTGTCCGTAACTACCTGAACGTCAACTACCCGAGGCGATGGATCGGCCGCCAGGCAGCCCGTGACAGAGCACTTCATCACTGGCCTCCAAGAAGCCCTGATCTTACCCCATGCGATTTTTTCTTATGGGGGTATGTTAAGGATATGGTGTTTCGGCCACCTCTCCCAGCCACCATTGATGATTTGAAACGAGAAATAACAGCAGCTATCCAAACTGTTACCCCTGATATGCTACAGAGAGTGTGGAACGAGTTGGAGTATCGGGTTGATATTGCTCGAGTGTCTGGAGGGGGCCATGTTGAACATCTCTGAACTTGTTTTTGAGTGAAAAAAAAACCTTTTTAAATACTCTTTGTAACGATGTATAACAGAAGGTTATATTATGTTTCTTTCATTAAATACACATTTTTAAAGTTGTGGTATTCTTTTTGAATCACCCTGTACTCCCGAACTCTGCAAATCTTGGACGCAGGAGAGGAACCAAGAAGCGGCACTTCGGAAACCACGCAGGCTGGATTATTTCCAAGGATTATTACTCAGAAGCGTACCATTGTACGAGTATAGGTATTTCCTCGCAAACTTTCCGCGCTGGACTACAAAAGACTAAAATATGGTTGGTAGGCGTTCGGAAGAATCTCTTGGTTTCGGGAATATAATATGTTTTCGGAATTACGAGGGTGGGGAGCCGAGCCTTGCTGGGAGGTCAGCGGTGGAGAGACGAGGTCTTCCGTTGTGAGCGCCTGTGTGTGACGGTCGCTCGGTATCAGCTTTGTTGATACAGACGGACTTTCTGTCTTTGCTCTCAGGAGAGTTTATAGTTACAATAGTTAGGCACTGTACTGTTGCGAACCTATACGATTCTGGGGTTCAGCTGGAAGTCGTCGTTGAGTACGCAACGTTCAGTAACTGAGAGCACTTCCTCTGCCTATACTTACGATGAGACGTTATCCGAACTCAGTCCTTGTGGCTGGGAGTTCGCGTTTCTCGTCTGTAGAACACAGAGAGGAGAAGACAGTATTAGAACATATTAGTCAGAGGACCGACTTCTGCCGTCCTAGTGTTTGAAAGAGTTTATTTGTGGCTGGAGTTCTTCCATCGTCGCAGACGAGTGCGAGAACCGTCACTTCGACGCACGGGACGCAGTACATACGGTGATATCGCAAATTGCTTCGGCTTGTTAGGGCCATAAAAGCAAAACAGCTGTGATCACGTTAATTTATTTCCACTGAGGTTCCACACCACCCTAGATCATCTTTGAAAGTAGTTTCTTCTAGTGTTTGGTATGTAGATGATGTCAGTCATTTCTCGCTATTTATATTAGATCGCGCAGTCATAATAAGGGGTAGAGTTGGGCAATTGATTAGTAATTTTACTTAGGAAACTGTAAACTTAGTAATGTAAAGGTTTTTTCAATCTACAATAAATATATAAGCAGGAACAACGTTTAGCATTAGAAGAATTGCCTTCATAATTCATTTATGTTTAGATTGTGATTTATAGAACTAAGAGATCGTAAGATCTACTTCAGGGGGTAGTCAGACAGGGCCAAATCTTTATTTTGGCGTTTATTTTTTTCCGTTGCGCACATTCATTTTACAACCGCTTGGAGTAGCATCTTGGACTCCACTGCCATTTTCCGACGAGTGTCAGATATTTAATGTTCCATTTTTGGCCTGGACGCCTTCTGCAGCAATGCTGGCGCCTTGGTTTTCTACACAGATGTTTTTGAAACTTCCAAGGATCGTCACGCTGCATCTCACCACGAGATGGCATTGCGGTTTGGAATTTCACACAAGCAGTCCTAACGGAACGGGGACACACTGTCGTAAAAAGAGAGAGAGGCGTGATTGACACGTTGATACAGCGTTGGCAAGTGCGGAAAGGAAGGCGGAGTGCATGGCGTTCGACGATTTGAACAGCGTAATAGGCTTTTGGTGGAGAGTAAATGCAAGCGACATAACCATACGAGGCGAGGGATAGGAAGGATCAGCGACACAGTGCTTGTAGCGGCAACTGCGTTGCTGGTAGCGGGGCGAGGTCAAGGCATCACAGCTCGCGCTCTGATTGATGGCTGAGGCGCTTCCACAAACTCTCTCCCTTCCCTCCTCCCCATCCCCCGCCCACCGACCGCACATGAAACACTGTGCGTGTAATCGACAAGCTGAGCTTTCCGCAACCGCTCGGTCCGCCAGCTGATCACGCTCTCCAGCGTGCGACCTGCGCCAGCTGCTGCGGTGTCAGTAAGGCCTCAAAGTACTCCGGCACGCTTATTCGCGCCCTTTACACCCCCACTCGTTGCCAGCGTAGTGGTACAAAGACAAAAATCGTAGTTCGTCGTCTATTACGACCATAACTAAAGTTATACTGCTGCTTGAGTGCAATTAACTCTCTCTTCCTTGAGGAAGTGTTTCCGAAAGGGTGTCTTCAGATATTTCCTTCAGACCTGGGGAAAATATTTATAAGTGAGTTGTGTTTTGCATGTGCCCTCTGAGAGATAGTAGATGTGCTGATAATGGTTTCAACGTCGTCCTATAGCGTCGTGGCATAGCTACCAGAACGCCATCTGTGTCTACCTTTGAATAGGGAATGCTCACAGCTAGAAGCCTCAGTGTGGCGTAAACGTGGAATGTTAGCAGGCAACAATGCCACAGCGATGCACTCGTGCTTCCTACAGCCAACTGAACGAGTTTTAAAGGGGTCAAATTGTGGCATTCCGAGTGGTGGGATGGTCTTCTAGGAGAACTGCCACAGAAGTCGGACGAGCTTTGTTAGTTTTGCTACGATGCTGGAGTCAGTGATCACGTGAACATTCTCACGCCTGTAGATGAGGTTCTAGACGTTCGCGTAACACGAACACCCGTCAGGATCGTCGTATTGTAAGGGCAGCAGTGGCAGATCGTACAGCTACCACAGCACAGGTAAGAGGGCCTGTGAGCCCACACGTGTCAACACGGACTGTTGAGAACCAGTTATTAGCAGTGGCACTGCGGATACGCACATCTCGAGCCCGTCTTCCACTCACGTCACAGCATCGACGTGCATGGCTCGACTGGTGCCATCAGAAGATTACTTGGAAGATAAAATGGTGCTTTGTGGTCTTCAGCGATGGAAGTAGATTCTGCATGCACGCAAGTGGTGATCTTTATAAAAGACATCATATTTAAGCCAGTGACTGTAACACTTCCTTTATTTCACGATTGCAATTTCGCCCTGAGGCCATTATCAAGTGAAGATGTTATGGCTATTAGGCCATGTCAACCTAAAATAATAGCCATAACATCTTCACTTGATAATGACCTAAGGCCGATATTGCAATCGTGAAATACAGAAAGTGTTACAGTCACTGGCGCAAATATGATGTCTTTTACAAAGTTCTAGCCGGCCGCTGGTGGCCGAGCGGTTCTAGGCGCTTCAGTCTGGAACCGCGTGACCGCTACGGTCGCAGGTTCGAATCCTGTCTCGGGCATGGATGTGTGTGATGTCCTTAGGTTAGTTAGGTTTAATTAGTTCTAAGTTCTAGGCGACTGATGACCTCAGCAGTTGAGTCGCATAGTGCTCAGAGCCATTTGAACCATTTTGAACCTCAGATGTTAAGTCCCATAGTGCTCACAGCCATTTGAACCATTTTTTGGTTATTAATACTTGTAAAATACTGGAATGATAGCACGCAATTCAGAGATACTATAAAAGTGAAATTCAAGTGAATACGCTGTTTAGTTTGTCTAATATTGATAATAGAAAAGTATTACTTAGTCGCGCATCTTCCGAATGCAGCAGGCAATCCGGGAGACGGACCACAATTTATACGGTCTTTCTCACGATACCCGTACCGATCAAACCATCTGTCATCGGTACCTCATGCCACATTACGTCCTCTAGCCACAGCTGCCTTCTCAACTACTCTAAGAAGAGCTTCTTGTAGGCGAATATGATGGCTGTAAAGCCAGAAATATTACAAGGGGTATACCTGACGCTTGCAGGGAGGCGGGAGAGATGGTTTCAAATGTGGCATCGCCCTTCGCGCCACCCAAGCTAACTCGGTTCTCTGACGGGGCGGAGTTCCTATCAGCTGCCCAAGTCGCCTTCCTGTGCATGCATCACTTATCACTTCGGCCTTCTCTGGAAGGGTCCAAATACTGCCTTTGCACCTCCATAAGCGTAACGCCGTGACAGCACCAGCAGACAGCGGTTTTTTGCTCGTGATGCCGATGGCAGAGACAGCTATCGAAAGCTCGAGTTTTTTTTTTTTTTTTTAATACATCGCGTCTTGTAAACATAGAACGTTTTATTCACTACACCACGACAGAGCCCGAGGACGAAATCCTGATGGCTTCAGAAGCTAAGTCCCATAGTGCTCAGAACCACTTTATAAAGTTCTACATGACTATGGATCCCAGATATAAAAAGTTAATCAAGTGATGATCGTTTGCGTGAACAACGTAGACGTGGTGACGCTGTCTTGTAGAGTGCGTTCGTTCAAGACACTATCCCCACCCTAGACTTTGATCCAGCTTGAGGTAAGTTACAACTCTCCTTCAGCTTTGGTGTTTCTGCAGGGGAGGCTACTCAGCGCTTGGTACGCGTAGAATGTTGTTAACCCGTCCATTTGCCATTCTTGCAACAGGAAGGAGATGTGTTGTTCCAACACGATAATGCTCGCCCATACACTGCCCGTTAAACTCAACGGGTTCTGCAAGACGTGCAGCCACTTCCCTGGCCAGCACCACCTCAGGACTTGCCTCCGATCGAGCACGTGAGATGATATGGGACGAGAAGTGACTCATGTGACTTGTCAACCAACAGCTTTCACAAAACTACGAGAACAAGTCGAGCGGGCGGGGAATAACGTATCCTAGGACAGTACTAGCCATGTGTTCGATCGAGTGGATGTCAGAGTCAGTGCCTGCATTGCGCCCTGTGGGGGTTACACCACGTACTAATATGGGTGTTTCAGCATGAGTCGGCACCGGGTACCTCAGAAATGCTTGTGCTATTGATGTATGTAATCATTTCCTGTACTCCATATGCACTTTTGAACAATAAATCTTGAGTGACTTGGAAACCTCTAAAGGGGTGTACTAATTTTTTTTTCCTGGCGCTGTATTTTCCTTTCTTTTAATGCCATACAATCTCCATTCTATCCTGTCCTGCGCCAGCTTGTTCATCTCTGCATGACGACCACAATCTCCATCCATCTGAACCTGCTAACTGTATTCAATCTTTGGTCTTCCTCTACAATTTTCAATCCCCACATTCCCCGCCATTACCAAATTAACGATTTCTTCATGGGTCAGGTCGTGTCCTACACTCAGAGCCCTTCTTTTACTAAAGTTGTGCGAAAAAATACTTTTCTCCATAATCGATAATGTCTTCATTACTTACCCTATTTACCCGCCTGAACTACAGCATTTCTATTCGTGATATCTAATCGTGCACCGATTTTCACATTCTGTAACTATCACGAACAGTTTTGCAATGTCGTAAGTTCGTGATTAACTCGTTCTCAGATTCCCTACCGAAACCACAGAAAGCTGCAAAATCTGGGGCTAAGCATTTCGATGCCGATAACGGCATGTAGTTCGGCTATCGGGAATCGTTGCGGTAGATGAGGAGCACCATTTGTATCCTATGCAACGTCGGTTTGGCTTCATACGCCCATACTGGACAGGTATTTTCCAAAACTGGGCATACGCGGCTGCAATTCAGACACACTCCTGTCGATGTCGATAGGAAGATGTACACCTTCGGCAGTGGGTAGAGTACCTTCATCCTACCACTAGCTTTTAGCTTAAGTTTCTCGAAGCGGTGCTTCCACGCCAGGCGCTTGTCGAGGATACCACTAGATACCTGGCTGTGTTTTTTCCTGGCTAGGTTTTGTCGTTGCAGTCTCAGTAGGTGTATGGATCGTCGCAAGGGTCACCTTTTTCCTAGGCGCCTCATGAATGTAAAGGTTTGCGCCTTATCAGTGTTTAGTGTGATGTGCCATCGTTTTGCTCGTTTCGATGTTTCTTCAACACGCTTTGCAGGCGCCCCGTTACCATGTGTCTGTTCTTCGAGCAAGAGAAAAAATGTTGTCTTCTGCGTAGTGTGCGATGTTTTCTTCGAGTTCCATGGGTGTGTTGATAGTCTACAAGGTATAAAATACAGGGCGTAATGTTGACCATTGCGGAACTCCTGCTCTAATGGGTCTTTTACCAGACTTCGAGACTCCTACCAATATTATGCGGTTACAGAAACTTTAAGATCTAGAATGGAAAATTTCTCGTGAAAAGAAAGGTAGTGGAAGCTAGTCAAATCGGCCGATGCAGAGGGGATTACATTAGGAAATGAGGCATTAAAAATAGATGAGGTTTGTTATTTGGGCAGTAAAATAATTGGCTATGGTCGAAACAGAGAGGATTTAAATGCAGACTGGCAATGGCAAGAACAGCGTTTCTGGAATAGAGAAATTTCTTAACGTCTAATACAAATTTAAGTGCAAGGAGTCTTTTCTGGAGGTATTTCTCTGTAGTTAAATCTCGATGGATATACTGTATAAACAAGAGAACCTTTGAAATGTGGAGCCGCAGAAGACTGCTGTAAGGACCCAGTGATAGGACACGTCTCGAGGCTTCAAAGAATCGTTCAGTTTGGTAATGGAGGAAGGTGTGAGGGAGGTAGCTAAAGATTTTAGACGCTTGGATACAGTAAGCAGATTCAAATGGATGTAGGTTGCAGAAATTATGCAGACATGAAGAGACTTGCAAGTAGAACAGAGTAGCGTGAAGAGCTGCATCAAACCAGTTTCAGACTGTAGACTACAATTTGAAAAATCAAAATAATCTCCATAAGTGTAATCAGATATTAACCAGTTTATTATAGATAAAACTCGTTTGAATATTTGCATGATTTCTAGTTTGAAGAGCTCTGTAAATGAATTTAAGGAAACCTGTATTGCAAGAAGATATATCTACAGTAATGACACTCTCACAAACTATAGAAATACGCTGCTTAACTATATGAAATTCAGAAGTGTCATTACATCTTACATCTTAGCCTAAGAGTGTGTCATAATGTGTCGAGCATCACCTTACATTCGAGTCTTCAAGAGTGTGTAAGGTTAGTGTCTGATCAACAACAACTGTGTAAGCTGTAAATAACTTCGGTTTAATGTTGCAAACTTATCACAGAAATACATGCATTTACACAGTTTACAATGTGACAATGTAACAACAGTTGTCAAACGAACGCATCTCGTCCTCAGAAAGTGAAATAATCCTAAACACAACAATTGTAAATTTTAGCTAGAAGTTTATTTACAAAATTATTCTTACGACTACTTCATGATGTTGGCCAGTACTACGATAAATCATCCGATTCCGGTTCAAAGTTTGGTACTATTTAGGATGAAAATCAAGTATACAGAGAATGGTTAGTCTTGTGACAAGTTAAGCAAAAGATTAGCCAAGGTCGCTCGAGTTTACAGTGGACACAAGCTGGTGAACCAACAAGTTTACACCTCTGCGCATGGTATTTACCTTAGCTGCGATGAGCTGTCATGTTCATGGCTGCTCTCACCCACTGAAATTCCTACAAAATCTAATTATGCCTTTGGTGATTTTTTTTTTTCAGCAGAAATTCTCCCTATGTTTCTCATGATAAGAGAAAACATGCACTCATCCCTAGTCTTGGAATATGGCGATATGCATGCGCATGGCTGGAGCAGTGTGAATATTATAATGCCCTCTCAGTCCTCGCAAGGACAATTAACTAATTAGCTGATTTGTTTCTCCACGGTGGGAGCTCAACGATGCTACAGCTAATATCTAGCTGAAGGTCAGCCCTCAAATTTCTTCTCTGCATCGTACAGAGCGTTATGCGCTCCGTTATGCACTTGACGCCAGTTCAGAGAAGAGTCCACGAAAATTTTGCTCTCATCTTTCTCGTAGTCGAACTCTCTCCTCACCTGGGTTCTTTCGTTCTCTTCTGATATTTGGATGGCCATTTGACCATCAATTGCAAAAAAGTTTAAGATTTAATTATTAACGAGTAAGTAAGTCGCTCTGACCTTAAAATGTCTTTGGCACGTCTCTGAAGTACACAATGAGTTGATAAATGACAAATGAATATAGACATGCATAGAAGTAACATTATTTTCCGGTTCCCCTAAAATTTACGCGAGTTTCGACTGAACCAAACTTTAATAGCTAACAATCCAATATTCACTTCCTCGTCAAATTCGCTAATCGTAGCACCACTTTATCTTACTGAAGCCAAGATTAACGCTGCAAACTGTGCACCACTTTATCGTACTGAAGCCAAGATTAACGCTGCAAACTGTGACAAACTTTGATTCAGAGACCTACATAAAATAAACTTACGACCGAAAGTATCAAGCAAGGCAATGTGCAACTGGGACATTGTGGCACTTCCTGCCACAGTACAGAGTACAATTTCTTTGTCCTTGCATCTAAGGAAAGAAGAAAGTGTCTGTCGTGAGTACCGATAGCCTGTGTTTTTCGCTTGCCAAAATCTGTCGAGCCTTTGACTATACTCCTGTTTCCTTTACTTCAAATTTCGTGTTCAGAAGTTTGTTTCTCGATTTGTCTCTTTCCCCAATCATTTCCCCACCGATTCATGCTTGGTTTAGGTCTCCTTCTGTTCCTTGAAACCAACTGCTTTTTTATTGAGCTGTTTACTACATCAAAAAATCTTCTTTGTGAGTCTGTTGCTGGTAATTTTACGTATGCGTTCGCAGAACATTAGACGCTTTTTCTGATCACGTCTATGAGACTATCTGAGTGTTGATATAATTATGTGATTGGTTCAAATGGGTTCAAGCACTATGGGACTTAACATCTGAGGTCATCAGTCCTCTAGAACTTAGAACTACTTAAACCTAACTAACCTAAGGACATGACACATATCCATATCCGAGGCAGGATTCGAACCCGTGACCGTAGCAGCAGCGCAGTTCCGGACTGAAGCGCCTAGAACCGCCACTGAGGCCGGCTCTTTCATTGGTCTCTTCGTCTATATACCTCCGAAAATTCTTCCGAGGATTTTACGTTCTATCTTTTGCGTCTCTGTGATGCCTGATGCTCCTATTGCCGTTGTTTGTCATGCGTAGTGTGTTTGGTAGTACAACTACATTGCAATGCCTAAGCTAGGCCTGTTTTCAAATGTTTGTTTTATTGTAGCGCGTCCATATCAGTTTGCACCCTTTCTGAAGTTTTTCTGTTTGTTCTATGTTGGATGCCTTGTTTCATTCTCTTATTTGTATAAGTTACCTAGATACTTGAATTTTTCCACTCTGTTAACCGTTTCGTATTTTATGTTCAGGGCTTGTGCGTTGTTGTTCTTTGTTTCCATGTACTGCGTTTTCTCATTTGGTTTTTGTAGACCTGTTTTGGCAGAGACTTCATCTAAGTATTCCAGTGTTTCTTGTCTATTGTTGCTAAGTATTGCCAGGTTCTCTGCCAATGCCACTCGTTTCAAAATTGTCTTGTTTGCGTGTTCTCCCTAACTGATCTGAATACCTTTTACTTTTCCTTCGTGCTGTTTGATAATTTTGTCCAAGATCATGAAGAATAATAGCGGTGAGAGACCATCTAGTCGTCTTATCTCTGTCTGTATCTCGAATGGTTCTGAGATTTCTCCCATAAATTTTATATTGAATGTGGCGTCTGTTGTTTGAGTGCCCCAGTTTTTCTGTGTATTCCATATTCTTCTAGCGTGTCAAAGAGTATCTGCCTTCTTACAGTCCGCGAATGCCACTACAGTGTTGTTCGTCTGTCTGACCTTCAGGAGCGTTCGTGGGTTCCAAATTTGTCCAATAAAGTATCTTCCTTTTCTCAAGCCTCCGTACCTTTGTATGAGATTGTGGTTCTAGTCTGTTGAGCAATAACTTGGAGAGAATCTTTTCAGTAACTGTTAATAAAGTAATCCGTTTAGTATTTGTTCCCAATACATAAAATTTCTCTAAAGTTACGCATACGGGCTTAGGGAAAGATTGCTATCGATAGACCACCTAAAGAAAATATGTAATTAAATCCTCAGATAATGTAATAAATATTTTATTTTAACGCAACTGGAACATTAGTTTTAGCATTAAACTATAGTGGACACAGAAATGATAAATGTTGACTGTCAATGAAATATTTGAAAAATAAAAAATATCATACTACTGCTCGCGCTCTGCTGTGAAGTCGCCATTTTTATTTCATGCGATCGTGTTGCACTCTGGTGACAATAGTTGGCACGTCTGACACGGGAATATAAATTCTTTGAGATGCTGTACTATGTGGTGCAATTTCATTGTCATATCTACTACAACCTTTTTCCTGGACCTTTGAAACTTTGAATGTTTGAAACGGTCGCCTTGTATCGCTAAAATGGAATTTATGCTGGTTGTCTGAGTCGGGCACTTCGCACAATGCACTTTTCTTCAGACTGTAATGCAGACAGACGTACGCTTCAGTGAACATCAATGCGAGTAAGTCGGTCAGCGTAACGGCGAGAGCGCTGAAAGCCAAAATGTAGAACAGTAGCAGCCAAAGCCGCTTTATTTGATGTTCGCATTTGGAGGCTGCAAGCCGCAGTGAGGGAGTTTCGGGCGACACGCCTTCTGCATTCCAAGCTCACACAGCAGAGCACAAAACCATCACATCATGGTCGTGTTTCAGAAGGGAATCGAGTGGCTACGAAGTTGTGTATCATTATCTCAAAGCGGACGCTGGGAATTTGCCGCAGTGGCTTTGCACTTACGAATAAACAACAACTTCTCGCGGCCATTTCTCCTTTCCACTATTGCTGCCGAAGCGAACTCCAACATAAAATCACTGTGCCTTTCCGTATTCACGGGAATGCTGTATCTCTCTCCAGTTATCCCTCTCGCTGAAAGCAGACGGCTCTGCACAGAAGACTGCGCCGTAAACATTACAACACAGTATCTAGCGGCATTTGCAAGAAAACGTTTTTACTTTGGATGTGGAACTGCTTAATGTGTGAGGTATACAGGGTTTAAGTGCAGATATTTTTATATTATATATGTTACATATATTAACATGTACACATATCAGTGTGTTAGTTGCCACAAACTTTACGACCTCATGTTTTTTTTACATAGCTGTAACAACACGACTAAATGGACTACTCTTGTCAGTATAGCCTAACCGTTTTGTATCCGTGCGTCCACACTTCAACACCTGACCTGCTACCCAGAAAAAGAAGCATCAGTTCTTCAAAGTACTAACGAACCTAAAGACATACCGCTCCTAATAGCTATAATTATTAGTCTGCAAATGAATTAAATACTGATGTAATGTATGTTCAGTACACTGTCCTCAGTCACCAATAAAAATATCTCCACTTATACCCATTGCCCCACTTACATAGACGCTGAAGCACCAAAGAAACTGGTAGAGGCATGCGTATTCAAATACAGAGATATGTAAACAGGAGAACACTGCGCTGCGGACGGAAACGCCTATATAAGGCAACAAGTGTCTGGCGCAGTTGTTAGATGGGATACTGCTGCTACAAAGGCAGGTTATCAATATTTACGTGAGTTTGAAGGTGATGTTGTACTCGGCGTACGAGCAATGGGACAAAGCATCTCCGAGGTAGCGATAAAGTTGGGATTTTCCCGTACGACCATTTCACGAGTGTACCGTGAATATCAGGAATCCGGTAAAACATCAAATCTCCGACATCGCTGCGGCCAGAAAAAAATGCTGCAAGAACGGGACCGACGACGATTGAAGATAACATAAGTGCAACCCTTCCTCAAAATGCTGGCAATTTCAATGCTTGGCCATCAGTGTCAGCATGCGAACCATTCAACGAAACATCATCGACATGGGCTTTCGCAGCTGAATGCCCACTAATGTACCCTTAATGACTGGACGACACAAAACTTTACGCCTCGCCCGGGACTGTCAACACCGACATTGGACTGTTGATGACTGGAAACATGTTGCCTGGTCGGACCAGTCTCGTTTCAAATTGTATCGAGCGGATGGAAGTGTATCGGTATGGAGACAACCTGATGAATTCGTGGATCCTGAATGGCAGAAGGGGACTGTCCAAGCTGGTGGAGGCTCTGTAATGGTGTGGGGCGTGTGCAGTTGGAGTGACATCGGACCCCTGATAGGTCTAGATACGACTCTGACAGGTGACACGTACGTAAGCATTTTGTCTGATCACCTGCATCCATTCATGTCCATTGTGCATTCCTAAGGATTTGAACAATTCCAGCAGGACAACGCGACACGCCACACGTCCAGAATTGCTACAAAGTGGCTCCAGGAACACTCTTCTGAGTTTAAACACTTCCACTGGCCACCAAACTCCCCAGACATTAGCATTACTGAGAATGTCTGGGATGACTTGCAACGTGCTGTTCAGAAGAGATCTCCACCCCCTCGTACTTTTACGGATTTATGGACAGCCCTGTAGGATTCATGGTGTCAGTTCCCTCCAGCACTACTTCAGACATTAGTCGAGTCCATGCCAAGTCGTTTTGTCGCGCTTCTGCGTGCTCGCGGAGGCCCTACACGATATTAGGCAGGTATACCAGCTTGTTACGCTCTTCATTGTATGTAGTCTCTGCGTGCATCACAGACCTTGCTGAGATGGGGTTGCTTGAGTGCTTCAGCGATAAAGATAGCCATATTGTAGGTGCAAGCACTAGAGATGTGTATCTATGGAGTATTTGCAGGGGCATCATTTTGGGTAAATGACTGATCTGGCTTCGTAACGTTAGCCAACATGGCCTTGCTGTGCTGATAATGCGAAAGTCTGAAAGCAAGCGGAAACTACAACCGTTATTTTTCCCGATGACATGAAACTCTTCTGTAAGATTAAATGATGATGACATCCTCTTGAGAAAAATGTTCCAGGGGTAAAATAGCCTCCTATTTGGATTTCTGGGCAGGGATTACTTAGGAGAATGTCGTCATCGAGAAAAACAAAACTGGCATTCTGCAGGTCGGAACGTGCAATATTAGATCCTTAATCAGGCTGGGAGATTACAGAATTTGAAAAAAGAAAATGGACTGATTGTAGTTAGATATAATGGGCAGCAGGAGGAACAGCACTTATGGTCAAGTGTGCACATGGTCATAAATAGAAAATATGATAGGGGTAAGGCAGGAGCAGGTGTGATAATAAATAAGAAATAGGAATAGCATAGTGAACGCATTACCGTAGGCAAGATGGACTCGAAGCCAACAACCACCATAGTAGTGTACGTTTATAGGCCAACTAGCTCCTCACATGATGAAGAGATTGAAAGGATTTGTGATGAGACTAAGGAAATTATTCATACTATTAAGGGAGACGAAAATGTAATTGTGGTGGAGGACGGGAATTCGACAGGAGAAAAAGGAAGAGAAGAATAAATAGTAGGACAAATGGACTGGGGTTTGAGGAATAAAACGGGAAGGTACCTAGAAGAATTTTGCAAAGAACTCGATTTAATCGTTGTTAATATTTTGTTTGAAAAATCATTAAAGAAGGCTGCATAAGTTGAAGAGGCCTAGAACCATTGGAGACATGCCCTAGTACAAATCCTCAGACGAAACATGAGATTTTATTTTAAATGATGAAACGAGAAAATATAAAAATGTAGCAAATGAAGCAGGAGGAAGGAAATAAGTCTAAAAAATAAGATTTTTCAGGAAGTGCAAAATGGCTAAGCAGAAATGGCTAGAGGACAAATGCAAGGCTGTAGAAGCGTGGTTAACGAGGGATAAGGTAGATACCGCCTTTAAGAAGATTAGAGAGACCTGCGGGGAAAAGAGAAGAAACTGCATGAATGTCAAGACTTTGGATGGCAAGCCAGTACTAAGCAAACAAGAGAAATCTGAAAGGAGGAGCTCTACAAGGGAAATGAACTTAAACACAAAATTATAGAAAGGGAGGAGAGTGTAGATAAAGATGAGATGGAAGAAACGACAGAGTACTGAAAAATCTGCGTCGAAGCATGGCCCCTGGAGTAGACGACATTTCTTCACAATTCTTGAGAGTCTTGAGAGCCTGTCATACAAAACTGTTCCACTTGGTGAGAAGATATATGAAACAGGCTAAATACCCTGAGACTTCAAGAAGAGTGCAATAATTCCCATTCCAAAGGAGGCAGGTGCTGCAAGTGTAAATATCACCGAACTATCAGTTTAATAAATCATGGCTGCAAAATACTGACACGAATTATTTACAGAAGAATGCAAAAACTGGTAGAAGCCGACGTCTAGAAATATCAGTTTGGATGTCACAGAAATGTAGCAACACGCGAGGTAATACTGGCCCTATGTTTATAGTATTTGTGCGCTCAGAAAAAGCTTTTGACAAAGTTGAATGGAATAAAGTGTTTCATATTATGAAGGGAGTGGGGATAAAATACATTGAGGCAAAGTTTATAAACCACTTCTGCTGAAACTGTCGTTAAAAGAAACAAAGAACATGAAAGGCACCTATTACTTGAGAAGGGAGTGAGACAGAGTAATAGGCTGAACGCCATGTTATTCAATTTGTGCATTGCGCAAGCAGCAAAACAAATCAAATAAAAATTTAGAGAAGGAATTTAAGTTAAGCGAGAAGAAATAAAAACTCTAAGATTTGGTGACGATATTGTAATTCTCTGAGAGACAACAAGGGACCTGGAAGAGAAATTGACGGAATGGTCAATCTCTTGAAAAGAGGTTATAAGATCAGCATCAACAGAAGTAAAATAAGGGTAATGGAATGTAGTCAAATCAGTTGATGACGAGGGAATTACATTAGGAAAGGAGACACGAAAAGTAGTAGACGAGTTTTGCTCTTCGGACTGCAAAAAAATTAATGATAAGTAATTAATAATAGCCGAATAGAGAGGAAATAATGCATACTGGCTCTAGCAAGGAAATAATTTCTGAAATAGAGGAAACTGTTGATACCGAATATAAATTTAAGTATTAGCAGCTCTTTTTTGAAAGTATTTGTCTGCAATGTAGCCTTGTACGGAAGAGAGACGGGGGCGACAGGTAGCTCAGAAAAGGTGTAGAGGCCTTTAAAATGTGGTGCTATAGAAGGATAGGCTAGCCTTGAAAACTGCATCAAACCAGTATTCGATCTGAAGACCGTAACAACGATATTTGTTTAGTATTTATGCATAATGCTAATAAGAGACTGGAATCACATGTGACTATTACACTCGGTAGTTCTGATGCACCACATAGCGACGTAGTAAATGGTAGGATTACCGGTAGTATTAGTTGCATTGGTAGGGAAAGAAACATAAATGGATGTGTAAGAGAGAAACCGGAAGCCAAAGATTTCTATTTGTTTTTTTTTGTTTGTGTGGTTGTTTGTTCTGCACATAATTTGAACTGCACGTAATTTAGTGTTAGTCGATTGTGTATATTATATCCTTACAGAAAATAAACCATATTTTACAAGAAATAAAAATTAGTTGATTGCGTAACTTCTGCGCTTTCATGTAACTAAAGAAATGTCTTTTTATACGAGTACAGTTTACATGAACAAACATAAAAAAAATATGTATAATTATAATTGTTATTTTGCACTCAATATAACGTTATCCATCATAATCAAAGGCAAAAGTTTTCTATTATTATTAGTAAATGCGAAGGTTGTGTATGAATAACAGAAACATGCTTTTCATAAATTAGGCGAAGTACTGAAGCGATGTTTGATACATTCTTGTTTCGCGGTTTTCTATTTTTATTTTACCTTTTTCGTTGAGGAAATTTCGCGTCCTAGCGCTATATGACTAACCTGTATGGCTTTAACATCCCTCTGCCTCACGTTACAAATCAACAATTTTTTCGAATAAAACCTGAATTAAACATTGACCATTTCAGTTTTGCTATAAATACTGTTTGTTTTTAAGTAACACACAGGAGGCTAACCATGTAGAACAAAGGTGTTCTGTTGGTTACCTAATCTTTTGTATATCCTCAGTCAGTTTCTATGAGGTTCAAGATTTTAGGAGAATCTAGGAAGCGGCGGTTCGCATACACAAGGCGTTAGGAGGTAACGCCTAAAAGGTATGTAACACACCTAAGGTACAGGTGACGCGGGTACGATCTTAACTGGCCAAAGCTACTAAGAAAACTGTCGTAGTCTACGCTTATGGTAGGCTGTGGTAGTTTCACAACTCTAGTTGGATAAACAGTTACCTCAAAACTATGTTTCTGAATAATCTCACAGCGCTGCTCTGCGCGGTACCTGCACATCAAACCAGTTGAGAGAGAGAGAGAGAGAGAGAGAGAGAGAGAGAGAGAAAACTGATATTGAACTATATAAAAGGTGCCATCTCTCAGAAATAACCATGGACAACAATATTGCGGCCACTGTGAATTCTTGTTCAGGTGTTCTAGTTAATACAGCATCTAGATGCATCCTTTTATACAACTGATTGTTCCTTGTATAAAGAAAAACAGTATTTTTTACGTTGGTTGCCGCAAAGTAACGTCAGTTTGTCCATGAATGAAATATTGGCTTGGTTAACGTAACTTTATTAAAAAAATCTGAAAAGTACATCTTTCTCTTACTTCTCTAAACAGTTAGCATTCAGATTTAAACATATATTTCTTGGCAAGTTCCTTCTTCATAAAATTATGCCGCCTCGGACTGCACTCAACCGCTGGCAGCATCGTGTTTTTCGTCGTAGCCGTTACGTTGGGAGTACCTTTTCATTTCCACGAAGAGGTGGAAATCGTTTGCAGTCAAGTAGTGGCTGTAGGTAGTGTATTGAAACAATCAGCATTTGAACTGAAGCAACAGCTCTTCAGTTTGTCGGGAAAAGTGTAGGTAAAACACGACACCGGTAGTCAAAAGTCCGAGTAGCTCGCTGTGCATGCCTCTTCTCATTTTTCACATCTCCCGGTAAGCGTCGAAACCGGTTGTTTTTCCCCGTTCCATAAAATCCACATACAAGATTCTTTTAGTGTCCCAAAAACGGCAGCCGTAACCTTTGTGCCGTAACATTTGTTGTTTGAAGTGCTGTTTTTGGTTTGTTGTACGAGGAGGCAGCAGGAGCCAACAGCATTGAGTGCTGTTTTGTCTCGCATCGGTCACCGGTCACGATTCTATTCAGTAGGCCTAATGATTCCGTATTTTTACGAAACAGATAGTCCTTTGCGTTTTGTGATTCTCAGAAAGGTGTTTTCAACGTGCACAGAACTTGCGGTACCCCGATTGTTTAGCGACGATCTCATGCAAATAAATCCTAGAAATCTGCGGATAATTGTCCGATTGTCGACGTATCGTGAATCGCCTGTTTTCAAGAATTTTTTGTTATTTTCTGCACCAATTCGCTATATATTTTCACTCGACGCATTGGGTCTGTATACAGCAAAAAATGGTTCAAATGGCTCTGAGCACTATGGGACTCAACTGCTGAGGTCATTAGTCCCCTAGAACATAGAACTAGTTAAACCTAACTAACCTAAGGACATCACAAACATCCATGCCCGAGGCAGGATTCGAACCTGCGACCGTAGCGGTCTCGCGGTTCCAGACTGCAGCGCCTTTAACCGCACGGCCACTTCGGCCGGCTGTATACAGCACAAATATCGCGATTACTACAACAGCCCTGATTTTAGTGGCAACTAAAAACCTTATTACAGAATGTATTTCACGTTTGGAAGGATTTTCAACTGCAGTGCCCCTTTTGAACGTTTACAGTAGGCGAACGAGAAGCTCTGAGCATGCTAAAGTTTTACGTCGAGCTAGTGTAGCAGGTGGTCCGTCCTCACACTGCTTCCTGTGCTATATGAAAACAAGAGATCATTTCTCGGTTAGCCCTCGGAGAAGATGCATAAAAACCTACGATAAAAAAGATGTTTCTGTAGCAGCACAACAAAGCGGGAAACATAGAAAAACACAATAAAACTAGAAGAAATCCACTAAGACATTTTAGAGAAATAACTTGAAGTTATTCACATGATAATTGTTTAAAAATGACACCCTGTAAATGTCATCTCTTCGCCGTATCGATTCGCAGGCAGACGAGATTTGCTGTGTACTCTGCCCAGTCTCGACACTTTCTTAACACAGAGCTTACCTGCAGTTCCCCCGCCGTCAATCGTCGAATCTCTACACACACCTACTGACGAAAAATAGTGTGTGCTCCACTTACTAAGGCACTATTTGTCTTTTCGTATTACCATGCAGCTCTTTTCTGAACCTGAATTCTATCCACTGCGAAAAGTTTCGAAGTACAGTATACCGTGATAATAAAAGCATTCCTTACCCGTGTGACCACACAACACTGTTCTGCATACTGTAGGTAGTATATAAGTTGTCGAAAGACAACAAGAACGCCAGTAATGTCCGACTTCCTGCGCAGCTTCAAACCGAAAATAACTCACTATCAAATAAAACTTCGTTGTTGCTAAAACTAGTTTCAGCTATTCGACTTCATCTGGCATATAGGGACACAATACGTAATAGTAAAAGGATACAATTTATCTGAAGAAAAGGGCATAAGAATACATAAAACATCTTATACACTCATGTTCAGAAAAAAAAACAGACTAGAGATAGGACGTTCATATTCATAGGACATGTACATTATTATGTTCTGCAGAAACGATTAACATTGGAACCATGTTCGCTCGGGTTCAAGGTCAACATCGATATCGCGGTGTAACTCCAACTACCTGTAAAATGTGTCTGCGACTCCCGTTGGCGTTATAAACCGAAGGTAATGAGTCAGTGTGACTTCAGCCTACCGTCAAATTATTGGCATGAGAGACTGGGAAATTGCTGTTCGTGTGGGACGAAGTGTTTCGGCAGTGCAACGGGTGTGAGCAGATTGGTTCACGGAAGACCGTGCCGGCCGGAGTGGCCGAGCGGTTAAAGGCGCTACAGTCTGGAACCGCACGACCGCTACGGCCGCAGGTTCGAATCCTGCCTCGGGCATGGATGTGTGTGATGTCCTTAGGTTAGTTAGGTTTAAGTAGTTCTAAGTTCTAGGGGACTTATGACCACAGCAGTTGAGTCCCATAGTGCTCAGAGCCATTTGAACCATTTGAACGGAAGACCGTAGAACACTACGCGATACGTCAGGTCGCACCAGCCAAACAACCCCCAGAGAAGATCGACACCTCATTCGAATACCATTGCGGGACAAATCTGCGTCCTCCTTGGCTCTGGTGCAGCAATGGAATAGTGTAAAACATCGTACACTATCGGAGGTAGTAGTCCGTCGCCGTTTACTACGGTGTGGGTTACATGTGCGTTGTCCACCTCTCCGCCTACCTTTGATGAATGTGTAGAAACATGCTAGACGGCAGTGGTGTATGGAACGACGGCACTGGGGATAGGAATGGCACCACATAGTGTTTTTGGACGAATTCATGTTCCGTTTCTTTGAAAATGATGGGCGCATTTTGGTTCGCCGCAGGCATTCCCACAAGACATACAGCACCAACTCAAGGCATTATTATGTGGGTTCCTATTGAGTACAAGCACAAATTACAGTGTGATCAGTGTGCCTCTGTGAATCCTGCTATCCGTAGGCTTACTCGTTCTCCACAACACCACAGACGCCACTTTTCAGCAAGACAATGCACAACCACATGTTGCTACACGAATACGTGCCTTCTTGGTGTCACAGGATGTCAGCCTTTTACCCTGGCCCACCAGGTCACCAGACTTGTCACCAATAGAAAATGTGTGGGATATGGTGAAACGATGGGTGCAGCTCTGTGACGGAGTGCCAACCACCGCAGATGAACCTTGGAATCAGGTGAATGCAGCATGAATGGCTATCCAACAGGACGGCATTCGCGGCTCATACATATCGACGTCATCACGCGTTGAACAAGTTATCAGAGCCCATGGCAGACCTTGTTCCTACCAGGCAACAGGACACGTACTGAACCGAGGTGACTGACATGCTAATCATCTCTGCAGGACATACTAATATACATGTGCTGTGAATATGAAGTTCATGTCACTAGGTCGTTCGAGGTGTTCTGTTTGTCTGAACTTGAGTGTACTTACTTCAGGTCTTTTCCCATCAGGAGCCCCGTGCTCCACGAAGATAGGAGATATGCCAGCACCGGTCATAAAATTTTAATCTGTTTGTTACAGATCGATTTGAGCTGTTGTGAAGCTGTCTTCAGCCCAATTATATCCAAATCATGATGACTCATCGTAAATAAAATCGCACGTGGCAGCACACTGACCTTACAGATAACAAAGATTTACGACCGATGGTGTCCTTCCTCCTGTCTTGGATTCTTTACTTTCTCTCCGGCACACAGAAATATAATTACCATGTCCATGAGTGCAGTGTTAAATAAACAGCTAATACTGCGTGCACAAATCAGCCTATAAACACAAGTCTACTGTGCGTCCGACACATGGTGCTTCTTGTTAATATCAGTGTTTGCTACTTTGCGTACTTACAGACTATATGATGTATCACACGTCGTCGTCTGGCATCCATACAAAAATGAATTGGGGCTCACGGTTACATCTGTTCATGCAGGCTGGACCAGCTAAGGCAGAGCACGAGCGAGTAAATATATCGATGCACCGTTTTCTCTAAGTTTCACATAGGCGATTTTTCTGAACAACGTAAGTAATTTTTAATGCTTATAGCTGCCGAATTATGAATCCTAATTTCTTCTTAGTGAACTATTAATTTTTCCTTGGCGTTGTAAAGAATCTTCGAAGAGGGCTCAAATTACATAACACCGTGTCACTGCAACAATTTAATAATAAGATAACAGTTCCGCAATCTACAGTGCTGCAGTCAAGAGTAGAAATACCACACACTTGCACCTTACCATACGAATTCTAAGCAAACGTCTAACTCAGGTACCTATGTGTAGCATGTAGCTTTTTAGAAGTGTTATTTTGTGAAACCGAGGAATATACTGTCTGTGTCCGAACACCTATTAGTGGACATTAATATGGGGTGAGTCCACCCTTCTCCTTTCTGACGGCTTGAACTCCGCTGGGGACAGTTCCAGTGAGATGGCTGGACGGCTGTAGAGAAACGGCAGCTCTTTCTTCTCCAAGAACCGAAACCAGAGAAGATAGTGATGTTCGGCGCTGCAGTCTAGAGACAATGCGATATTATAACTCATCCTAAAGGTGTTCCATTGGATGCCGGTCGGGGCTCTGTGCGAGCCAGTGCACTTCAGGAATGTTCTTGTCCACAAACAAGTGCCTCCCAGACGCTGCTTTATGAACAGAGAGCACTCTCATGTTGATACGAGCAATCATCGTCTCCGAACTGTTCTACTACTGTATATTGTACACACTGCCTAAAAAATGTGTTCATATCCTTCCGCATTTGTCCTTCTCTTAAGCACAGCTTGTTGCCTATTTCACACAGCAATGTGTACGATTACTACTAAAAGTGGATACCGGGTTCGAACCGCGCCACTGCTTAAATTTTGAATAAAATCATCGGCATTGGGGGCCGAATACTTCCAGCGTAAGAAGTCATACTCGTTCTGCCAACGGCCTTGTCAAAGAGGGCGGAGGAGCGGACATAGTTACAGGGCACTCTCTTGCCATGGGGTGAGAAAGTGCCCTTAAAATGTAGAAGAATCAGCATTGATCAGCGACATGAGGGTGTGGAGAGCAATGGAAACCACTGGGTTAAAGACACACAACATGTATCCACAGGATATATGACCTGTAATTGACCTAGCCAGCAAAATAACCCAGAGCAATGAGGACATAATAAGCAGACTAGTACTGGCAAAAAGGACACAACCGTCCAAGAGAAATCTACTAGTATCAGACATAGACCTTACCTGAGGAAGAAATTTCTGAGAATGTACGTTTCGAGCGCAGCATTGTATGGTAGTGAAACATGGAGTGTGTGAAAAGCGAAACAGAAGAGAATCGAAGCATTGAGATGTGGTGCTTCGGAAGAATGTTAGAAATTAGGTGGACTGATAAGGTATGGAATGAGGAGCTTCTCCATAGAATCGGCGAGGAAAGGACTATATGGAAAACATTGACAAGGAGAAGGGACAGGATGATAGGACGTCTGTTAAGACATCCGGGAATAACTTCAATGGTAGTTCAGGAAGCTGTAGAGGAAGACAAAGATCTTAATACATTCAGCAAGTTGTGGACGACATTAGGTGGCAGTTGTTACTCCGACGTGAAAAGGTTGTCACAGGAGAGGACTGAGGATTCAAAAAAAAGGTGCAATAAAGGTACCGCACCCAATGTCATTATATAATGTTCTCCGTACTTCACTGTTGGCACTACCCATGATGACAAGCAACGTTCCCCAGGCATTCACTAAACCCAAACCATCCCATCTGATTGTCACCGGATGTAGCGTGATTCACCGCTCCAATTCACTCGTTCCCAGTCATTCACTGTCCAGTGGCACCGCTCTTTACGCTGACTACAGAAACGCGCTGCTTCTGAGGTGTCCGACCATTCTACCCAATTCTTTCTTAACTCACTACGCACACTTATTGTGCTAAAAATGGTTCAAATGGCTCTGAGCCCTATGGGACTTAACTTCTGAGGTCATCAGTCCCCCAGAACTTAGAACTACTTAAACCTAACTAACGTAAGGACACCACACACATCCATGTCCGAGGCAGGATTCGAACCTGCGACCGTAGCGGTCGCGCTGTTCCAGACTGTAGCGCCTAGAACCGCTCGGTCACCTCGGCCTGCCATTGTCTAGTTAGACTTGTGGTAGCACTCTGGAACTCACGAGTGATTCCTTCCGCTGATTTCACGCTTTTTTTTTCCTTTTTGTTCCACTTATGGAATCACTTTGTTGTCCGTCTGTCACTCCGTCTGTCTGTCCAAACGTTGAAAGCTCTTTTTTCGGTAGCGAGTAGAAGTATCGTGCTGAAATTTGTGTCACATACTAAGAACTACGGCCACTTGACAATGTAAAACAAAAAAAAAATTGAAGCTTCTAAGTCGGAGCAGTCAAATGATACGGCCATTTATGACGCATATTTTGCTACTCGCAGACTCTCTCATCAAATCCTATAGGACTCTCAGAATCATCAAATTTGGCAGGAAGCAAGGTTCATAGGTACATGAAAGAAAAAAAATCGGAAAATTTTTAATTTGTAGTTACATCTCGCGAAAAAGCAATTTGTGATTTTTTGTTAGCCGATAGTTTGTCTGTCCGTCTGGTAAAAAATCGCCGGAATTCTCACTCCCAGGATGGATGAACTATCTACCTACGTAATTATGTTTCTACGGAAGCCTTAGTGTGCGAGTCTATTCTCACTTATCCGGATATCTTTTACCCCTCCGCAATGCTGAATGTCCGCTGTCGGGCGCCGGCCGCGGTGGTCTAGCGGTTCTAGGCGCTCAGTCCGGAGCCGCGCGACTGCTAAGGTCGCAGGTTCGAATCCTGCCTCGGGCATGTATGTGTGTGATGTCCTTAGGTTAGTTAGGTTTAAGTAGTTCTAAGTTCTAGGGGACTGATGACCATAGATGTTAAGTCCCATAGTGCTCAGAGCCATTTGAACCATTTGAACCCTGTCGGGCTGCAGATGAGATCTGCCTGGTCTTGCTTTATCGGTGACTGTTATTTCGCGTTTACTCTTCATAGTCTCATCGCCAACTGAGCAGTTTTACAGGAGTTTAACTGTTCTTAATGCATTCCTTACTCACATGACCTCCACCGAGTAGTCCACGTTCGAAGTCACTGAGCTGTGTAGACCAACTCATTTCGTTCTTACTGCTTTTCTAATGACAACACAGTACTCCTCGGCATCTTTTGTACTAGTGGATTAGAGAGCCTGTATAGGGAGAGAGTGGCCAACCGGACGATACGGCGGCCATTTTTCTGCCAAACTGCGGGCGGGACTTTTGAATGGCCATTAGTGGAGTAGTGGAGTACACACTCACCGAATCAAAAGCACAAGACAATATGGTGAAATCATTCGTTAAATGCCTTTGTTTATAAGAAAAATGTGTTACAATAATTTTCACACAGCCAATTTGCAGGTCTGTTTTCAAATTTAACTATGTATATTGCAAGTCGTTTTATACGTAGTAAAAAGCAAAATCGACTTACTTGGCATAGATAAGAGTACTTGGTTGGTTTCCACAAGGCTCCTGTTTGATTTATGTCAGCCCTGTTGACTGCGACTGCCCACTGCTTTCGTCTTTCTTCATTGCGTGAAAATGCTAACATGCGAAATCCACCTTCGCCTCTATTGGAACAACCAAATGCAGCACAACGTGGCATCGTTTACGAACGTCTGCAGAACAAATTACAGATGTCAAAAACAGTACTGTACAATTACTAGCGTGTTTACTTCAAACATGTAGGCCTAACGACTTCACCACAAAACGCTTCATTATTTCAACTCGTATTTAAGATCCCAAACGCTAATTACATACTAAAAACGATATACAACTAAATCGAACACGCACGCACAACGCATAAGTCTCTTCATAATTCAAATACCTTTTGATCGTTTCCAAAAGTCCTCTGAACTTCAATTCAACTCAAAAGCACGGCGAACATAGGAAGCGCGAGAGACGTTTGGCGTCATTTTTCTGCCAAAGCTAATCAACCAATCACCGGCAACTTCACCTATGGCCACTCTCTCTGTATACAGGCTCTCAATAGTGGATTCGCCAGTAGTGGCATCTAGTGGTCACTGTCGCATTTAGAGATATCTGGACACTTGATCAGATAGTGTACGTTGTTGGTGAATACCAGCCGCAGCGCATGTAGCGAGGGCCACACACTGCCCGCTTGTCTAGCACCAGTCGTCACAGCGCGGAGCGTTCGACCTGTGGGTAGCTGCGGCGGGGGCGGCGTCGGCGTCGGCGTCGGCTGAGCCATGAATCACCTGCCGGCCTCTCGTTAGGCGGATCGACACGGCCGGCCCACACCTCTGCTGCCTGCCGCTGGCGCTGATGGATGGCCGAGGCCGCTCACTGCGACCAGTCACTGGGTCAGTGAGATCACCGCCGGCGCACCGCTTTCCACCGCCTTGTCCGCACCTTATACCGCAGTGGCTCCACCATTTGCCTACGCTCAGTCGCTGTTCAGCTCCACGCCTGCATCTGTACTCAACGATTAACCGTGGTGAGGTGCATGACAGAGGGTACTTTTCGCACTGCGACCTCCCTAGGGTACATCGTGCTCCATCTACGCCTCTACCCAACGAATCACCTTGATGAAGTGGGTGGCAGAGGGCACTTCTCAATCGACCACGTCCGTAGGTTTCATCCCGCTTCATCTGCATCTGCAAACTGCAAACAATCTACATCTACATCCATACTCTGCAGGCCACTATAAAGTGCTTGCCTGAGGGTACTTCCTATTGCATCAGCTATTAGGACTTCTTGCCGTTCCATTCACGGATGGTGTGTCGAAAGAATTACTGTTTAAGAACCTCCGTGCGTGGTGTATTTAATCTAATCGTATCGTTACGATCCGTCAAATTTATAATGAACTTGGCAGTAGGAGTCCACTTATGAGTAAGACATTGCACTCTCTGTTGTCTGCATACATACATTCAGGTGGGAGGGATATCTTCTCCTGAGGCAAGCTAGCCCGCAACTATTGTAACTAGTCCCTGATGTCCTGGATACTGTCGATGTAACGGAGCTGACGTCCAAACTGCTCTCTTACATGCTCTGTCAGGGACAGATCTGGAGGGTACCTGACCATCACACAGACACTTTGTAGATACATGTATCTTGTGTAGAGGAATGCTGTCCTGTTGAAAAACGGCACCACAAAAGTGATGTACAGAACGTAACACATGAGGACACAGACGCCCATGGCATAGTGTTATGTCACCAATCCACAAATGGCTCTGAGCACTATGGGACTCAACTTCTGAGGTCATTAGTCCCCTAGAACTTAGAACTAGTTAAACCTAACTAACCTAAGAACATCACAAACATCCATGCCCGAGGCAGGATTCGAACCTGCGACCGTAGCGGTCTTGCGGTTCCAGACTGCAGCGCCTTTAACCGCACGGCCACTTCGGCCGGCACCAATCCACAACTGTCTCTCCAAAACATTAGAAGAATCGTACCTCTTCCCATGTCGGCGCCATTCTCGCCGACAGGGGTCATCCAGGGTAACGCTGTACTGCTATTCTTCGCCACACACACTTCGACATCATTTATCAGCAGTCCATGTTTCCCCATAACAGCGGCATTCCAATCGTATCACATGTGAGTGATCATTACTGGTCCTAATCGTTGCTGAAACGAAACCGATCTCGATTGTTCCGATTAGCTTTTTGGTTTGGGAGCTTGAATTTATCACGTATGGAAGAGGTGAATGGGTGGGACTTACTCCAGAGGAATTGTTGTCCCTTATGTTTATCTGAGAAACATTAATAGGTTACCACATTTAGGTGTATTGTGTATCTGTCCAGACCAGGTATGATCTAGGCCGTCCAAAAATTCCAAACAACAACTAATTAGAGTAAGCAGAAATATATTAAGTCAACAGCTAGCGTGGCTATCAATGCCATTTCCTATATGAGAGCATTAGGAACTAAATTTCCTCGACAGATTGTGCTAACAGTATGAAGACACATTGTAAATGAAGAAATAATAGCTATTATACCGTCTCCTGTTTCCAACAGGACTGTTAAATTCAGAAACGAAAGGAATTATCTTGATGCAGCCCTCGTAAGTTGTAATATTAACATACACTGTTGCGTAGCATTATCTACAGATGGTATTGTTGTAGAGCCTTTACCCAAATGCTAATAACAAATCGTCGTGGTGAAGCGCGTGGCAGAGGATAGTTTTCATTCGACCACATACGAAAGTTTCATCACTACTTCTCTAACGCCAACGCCCTTGCGTCGTTTAATACACCGGTACCCAGGTTAAGCAACGGCAGGCGTGGCCAGTACTCGGGTGGGTAATCACCTGGGTACGTCACGTGTTGTTGCCAATTTTCCTTTTGTCTTTCCAGTAAAGGGAGGATGGGCGGTGGCGTAAAGTTCCTCATCACTAGACTTTCCACCAACGTCCTGGTTTAAATCCCGAGTCTCTTTGCAGCGTCACAGGGAATGAGGGCATGTGACACTGTTGATGGTGAACCATCCGTCGAAAGGGAAAATTGAGCTTGGCACCCACTTAGTCCTATCCCAGAGCTCAGAGGAGTAGACTATATGCGGGCATTGGATCACTGGATTTCACACACACACACACACACACACACACACACACACACACACACTCACTCATACTGTCCAAACATGACACCACACTGGCAAAACCAAGCACACACACGCCAGATACGCTGCAGTTTTTCACAAAACATTTTACAGAAACTATTAGGTACAACAATTTGTTTCTTTCTGTACTTCAGTCTTATATGTGAGCTTCATGATGAACTGCCTCTCTTTCGTTAGTTGGTACAGGTACTGTGATATTTAGGGATTGCGTATCCCACTGCACGAAATTTGAATACTCTGCAATGGTAACAGGGGTTGTTATGAGTTCGCATTTGGTGAGTTTTAGGTCTCAAATAGATGCACATGAAATGTGGATATCACTCTAATTTTTCCTTTAGACTTGGGAGGAAGTTTATATCTTTATCCAATCTCGAGAAAGTGAATTTTATGTACCACTCTCAGTTCTCCATGGGTGTGCAACGATACAGCAATAGTGAATTAGTCATAACACCCATCATATTTCAAAAACAATTCAGGATTTAAAATGGTAGCATACAAAGAGAAAAGTATTTTGGCATGTGGTTTGTATTCAAAACTTTCGTATATATGTCACGATATAAGTAACTATAAATCTTTTCCAGTGAAAGGTTTTCTAGGACTATCTAAAGCTGGTGAAAGGACAAACTGTGTGGGTGTGCAAGAACGTAACTGATGAGATCATACGTTTATTTTTATACTGGCAATGAACATTTTCGTAAGCTACTGACCAGTCTTGTCCGAAGTTGCTTTTTTGATAATAGAGTATCCTACAGGATTCTGTCGCAGTTACAGCTGAGTTCGCATGTTAGTGAAGTTAGTTAAGTTGTGCAAATCCTGCTGTGTTTTGACAAAAGTAGGAAAATTTATCATGACAGCAAAAGAAATGTAAGTGTTCGTCAGAACTCGCCATTAATGACATCTCTCTGAGTGAAAAATGTAGGTTAACAAGTCAGGCGAAAGTAGGTCGTCACTTCTGTTGTAGTTTAAGTAAATCATGTAACCCAGTGTATTTTTCATATACAGCAATACATGATCTAACATGCACCGAAAACAACTCATAGCAACCCCTTTTTCCATTGCAAACTATTCGCATATCCCACAATATTATACGTAGTCCCTAAGTATCACAATAACTACGACCATTACCAAAAAGATAGGCAGTTCATCATGAAGCTTGAAAGGTCTCTGTTGGATTCCTTTCATGTTAATTTCTTAAATCTGTTGTCATTTACGGCATACATTCCACTTCAAAATTTACCGTGGTGTTTCTGACTCTATCTGGGAGGAGACTGAGCAGTGGAATGTGTTACTTTTACACATAATCAAGAGCGATCTGTCACACTACTACACTTGAAAACACAGTTTATATGTAATTCATGTCACACAGTCTCATACGGAACCTACATCCGCTTTCTTTTATGTGCTGTATATGATAAGTCATCCCCCTTCCCTTCTGTTGAAAGGATGAATGAGCAAATGTATTTCTAGTTGCATGCTTGATGGTAGCAGACAAGCTTGTCTGCTAGAGAACAGTAGTACCAACATCGGGACAGGTAGCTACGCTTTCTAAAAGCAAAGAAGTTTCTATTCTTAGTATGGTGCTGTCCGTCCCTTGTCATGTTGGTATAGGAAGCTGCATCTATCGTTACTTCCGTTTGTATCTGTGAATCACCCTCGGTAGGGGCCCACGCCAGTCGATCCGTGGCGAGCGCCTGAAGTGGTAAGACTTCGGCTAAGCACGTCTCTGCTAAGTCCGTAGGACAATGGATTTCTTAAGTTCAGCCTAACTGAAAATTTAATCACCTTTGTTTCAGGTTTAGATCTAAAATATATTATGTTATCTTAAATTGCAGAATATCTTCCAGTAGTTTGCTTAGTCACTACTTTGTGAGCAAAGTGAAACCACGTGTTGATGATCGTTAACTCTAACCAAGATCATCAATCTTAAATGCGAATGTGTGTGAGATTATAACGTCTCGTCTTGACAATATTTTTCCATATAGCAACTTTTCTTTATGTTCAACCCACATGGGATGTACTTTGTGAAACCAGTACCACGTGCTTATATTATTGTTTGACCCATCATGTTAATAGTATGACAATAGTAACCAGTTCGAGGTTTTTCTTTTGTAAATTGCGTTTCGATGTAATTTATTTTAATTATCAAAATTATTGCGGAGTTACACTCTTTGTGTAAACCAAGTTGACCACGTGAAGCATGTGGTGTAATCATCAAAGTAGCCCTCAGCTATTCTTTTCGAGAAGATTTCACAGACAATTAGTATGAATTTAGTATACCAGTGTGTGGTAATTTCACGACCGACAGAATTGCGCTATGACCGTAACTTCTTTGGCTGAAAATTGAATCAGTTGGTTGTGGTTAATTTCCTCTTGCATATGTTTCAACGTTCTTCGTGTGTTATTTTATGAATGCAGTGTTGTATGCACTCTCCCAATCTTGGCTCCATATTTGATGTGTTCCGTAAGATTACAAACTCACATTTCACAATCCTAAATAAGGCACCAGTTTAGTTATGAATCAAGTTTAATATGCTGAAATTTTAACGGTACAATGATCAGTGTTAAAATAAATGCCCAAATATTTATTTAAATTCTCTTTTTATATATATATATATATATCACCGGTTGTCGTAAGAAGGCTATTAAAAGATTATAATTAATGTTAGTCTGGTTGGGAATTTGGTAAGCTAGACTGGATACGTGGTGAAACAGTTGCTCAGTAATGCAAGGATAACTTCCCCAGGTAGCTCACAGCTTCTAACCCCCTTTTATAATCTTGAATATCAGCACCGCTTTCAGAACAACTTAATGGATCAACATTACAAGCTGATGTGTAAGGCTATAATTAACGAAAGAATCAAGTGTTACTACCGGATAGTTTCTGTAAAGTTATTTGAGAAAGAATGCAGAGCAGCCGGAGTACGTGCGATATCCTGCTGGTGCTGTAGTAAGCTGCATGGACCGGCAGATTAAACAATGTAGGTGCATATAACTGCTCTGGAAAGCGCGCTGAATCGGAACGCAGGATACCGGCTTTCTTTGCATTCCCTACACTAAGCCAGGAAAAGGCGCAGAAGAAGAAGGACATGAAATACATACCACACCAGCAGTTACCTCATTGGTATTGAACATCTGTACAAATGTACCAAATATATTCATCCGTCGGTCGAACGAGACATGGCGCGGGGCTGGAGTTACAAACTAGAGAAAGCACTTTGCAGGCAGAACCGAAATCTCAGTGCAACAGCGATAATTACGCTCTAAACCAGCCACTGGCCTTTTCTATGCTTACGTCTGTGGCGCAACTTACAAGCGTTTGCAGAGACGGGGAGGACATTTATGTTACATATGTCGGGAACCGCCGTCTGTGAAGCAGCCCAGCAGCCGCGTGGAGTGCGGGCATTGTGCCATCTCTCTTACCGACCTCCCCTCGACAGCCGGCTCTGCCCTGTAATGGTGGTAGTTTGTCCACCGCCGGCAACGGACAGAGCACGTATGGACCGGCACTTGAGAGAGCGAGGACGAAAGCAGATTTATTGTTCGTTTTAGCGGCCGTCTGGCCCACATTACGGCATGACGGCATTCATCTGTCCTGCTGCACGAGCACTGAATCCGTACTGCCCTGCACTATTTGCTTTCCGAGCCTGAGATACGGTCGTGGGTTTTCGCTGTGCCGGACAACGTGGATGTCACATTTTCGAGGAACAAGCGAAAATTCTCGGCTTTTCGTGCTACGAATGATATTCACTGTTAATCCGTTACCAAACTTAAAGGCACTTTTCTAAGAAAATCCTCACTATTAGCGACTGTGTTTCTTTGAACAGCTAACGTATTTTCAGGACTCCGCTTGAGCAGAACACGTTTTCTTGATGTTCTCTTATGTACAGAGATATGTTTCGGTTACACCATCATCAACTGGTTTCTCTTTATGCCAGTGTAAAGCATAATTAGTGGTGGGGCGATAACACACGCGCCGGCCGCAGTGGCCTAGCGGTTCTAGGCGCTACAGGCTGTAACCGCGCGTCCGCTACGGTCGCAGTTTCGAATCCTGTCTCGGGCATGGATGTGTGTGATGTCCTTAGGTTAGTTAGGTTTAGGTAGTTCTAAGTTCTAGGGGACCGATGACCTTAGCAGTTAAGTCCCATAGTGCTCAGAGCAATTTGAGCCATTAACTAACACACGCGATTTGTTATTATGGTCATTAGGTTCATAAAACTTTTGCAAGGAAAAAAATACCTTAAGGACAAAAACGGTTGTTCATATAATGCGATGTGGGTAGAAGTTTTGCGCAATCATCTTAATAGCTGATAAGGATTTATTAAAACGATGTATTTTCTAAGTAACGAAAACTTAGGACTAAATCAGGACTACTGGTCTTTTCACTCTGTTAGGTGAACCACCAGTATTTTTCCTTCGCTTGTTCTCTCGCTGTTTAAACTGTTCTTTCGCTACACGAGAGGTACTCAGTGCTGCCAGTCTCACGAAAAAAAGTTTTATATTGGATACGTGACATAAGAAAGCACTTGATTCGAATTTTTTCTTTTTCTTTAAATACGTTAATGGATGTATGTACTCTCTCTTTTTGTCTGATTATTTACTTCTGTGTTTCTTTTGTTGCAGGTAAAGGTCGTTCGGCAGAGTGTTCGAGAGTACTGGAGACCCCTGCGCGTGTGCAGCCGATGTGGCGCCCCATAGCGTAAGGACACACTAATATTTTCTTTTATTTCTTTTTATTTTACATGTCCAGGACATGAAATTATTACAGTACTGGTAGAGCAGTAAAAACATATAGACATTAATTACATACAAAGTACTCATTTCAGAAGAAAATTAAATAATCTAAAGACAAAAAGTGATAATAATAAAAAATACAAGTATTTATATGCACAACAAGAATTTATGGAATACAGACAGGAAGATAAAAAATGTAGCAAGATAATTCTCTCCATATTCTGTGTAGAGCCCAGTATTCGGCAGTTTTCACTGCTGTTTTGTCACCTGCAGCAAGGTCACCAGCCGTACATCTACCTGGCGGGTTCCTGCATACTAGCAGATGTGGTTGGTCCGGCGGGTCACCGCACTGAAAAATTTCAACACGACTGCTGAAACCCATTTCTTGAGATTGACTTTGGACGGTGACATCGTTTCTCACTCAGTTCAGCGTCTTCCATGTCCCGTAAGGTGTGAGTCTGTGGCTACTTCCTCTTTGACATACGTTCGGTGTGCATTAGGCAAGCCGGCCGGGGTGGCCGTGCGGTTCTAGGCGCTACAGTCTGGAGCCGAGCGACCGCTACGGTCGCAGGTTCGAATCCTGCCTCGGGCATGGATGTGTGTGATGTCCTTAGGTTAGTTAGGTTTAAGTAGTTCTAAGTTCTAGGGGACTGATGACCTCAGAAGTTAAGTCGCTTAGTGCTCAGAGCCATTTGAACCATTTTTTGCATTAGGCAAAGAATCTCGTCGAAGTTCCGTTCAGAGAGTGCCGGGATATGGAGGAATTCTGTAGACGTCTGCACGAAGTTCTTTCTTGGTCTGCGACTTGGTCGTTGAGGCTCGTATCCAAACAAGGACTCCGTGGGACCATTTTCGTGATTCTTCTTCTCCACACATACTTACATGAATGGCTTATTATGCTAACACTGCATAATTAATTGAATATTAATATGTAACCATCAAAACTCGTTAAAGATGTAATACCTTAGAAATGAATCTGAATAGCTCTTACGACATTTATTCCACTTGGAACACACATGCATTTCTACTTGCACCTATCTGAGCTACTTGCTTCCTTTACTGTATTTTAAACTGTATCTCGTGAAAAGGAGGATAACTTTTTGTTGTTTTACTACTTATCCGGCTGAAACAAAAGACGAGCTAATATCCATATTCTCTCGCTCGCTATACGCTGTTAGTCCTACAGAAAAACTGAACAGGAAATTTTTGTAGTAAATTTAATGTTGCTCTATTTTGTACTGTGATACGTTTTCGCTAAAGGCCGCAGTTTTCGAATTATTAAAGGAAAGCGTACAAAAGTGACCTTCACATGCGTTTTTCTTGAAAAACTCGAAAGCTGTAGCCTCCAACGAAAACGTATCCTGGTACAAAAGTTAACTACATTAAATTTGCTACAAAAGGTCTTGTCCATTTTTTTCTGTGGAACTTGTAGTTTACACATAGCGTGCGAGGGAGACTTCCAACGATGCTTGGGCAGATGTTTATAATAATTACAGCAAATAGGTATTGGTTTCAGTCGAGCCTTTAACCCTGACCACCGGCATGAGGAACTAACAAGATACGGCCAATACAGGGCTATTACAAATGATTGAAGCGATTTCATAAATTCACTGTAGCTCCATTTATTGACATTTGGTCACGACAAACTACAGATACGTAGAAAAACTCATAAAGTTTTGTTCGGCTGAAGCCGCACTTCAGGTTTCTGCCGCCAGAGCGCTCGAGAGCGCAGTGAGACAAAATGGCGACAGGAGCCGAGAAAGCGTGTGTCGTGCTTGAAATGCACTCACATCAGTCAGTCATAACAGTGCAACGACACTTCAGGACGAAGTTCTACAAAGATCCACCAACTGCTAACTCCATTCGGCGATGGTATACGCAGTTTAAAGCTTCTGGATGCCTCTGTAAGGGGAAGTCAACAGGTCAGCCTGCAGTGAGCGAAGAAACGGTTCAACGCGTGCGGGCAAGTTTCACGCGTAGCCCGCGGAAGTCGGCGAATAAAGCAAGCAGGGAGCTAAACGTACCACAGCCGACGGTTTGGAAAATCTTACGGAAAAGGCTAAGGCAGAAGCCTTACCGTTTACAATTGCTACAAGCCCTGACACCCGATGACAAAGTCAAACGCTTTGAATTTTCGGCGCGGTTGCAACAGCTCGTGGAAGAGGATGCGTTCAGTTCGAAACTTGTTTTCAGTGATGAAGCAACATTTTTTCTTAATGGTGAAGTGAACAGACACAATGTGCGAATCTGGGCGGTAGAGAATCCTCACGCATTCGTGCAGCAAATTTGCAATTCACCAAAAGTTAACGTGTTTTGTGCAATCTCACGGTTTAAAGTTTACGGCCCATTTTTCTTCTGCGAAAAAAACGTTACAGGACACGTGTATCTGGACATGCTGGAAAATTGGCTCATGCCACAACTGGAGACCGACAGCGCCGACTTCATCTTTCAACAGGATGGTGCTCCACCGCACTTGCATCACGATGTTCGGCATTTCTTAAACAGGAGATTGGAAAACCGATGGATCGGTCGTGGTGGAGATCATGATCAGCAATTCATGTCATGGCCTCCACGCTCTCCCGACTTAATCCCATGCGATTTCTTTCTGTGGGGTTATGAGAAAGATTCAGTGTTTAAACCTCCTCTACCAAGAAACGTGCCAGAACTGCGAGCTCGCATCAACGATGCTTTCGAACTCATTGATGGGGACATGCTGCGCCGAGTGTGGGAGGAACTTGATTATCGGCTTGATGTCTGCCGAATCACTAAAGGGGCACATATCGAACATTTGTGAATGCCTAAAAAAACTTTTTGAGTTTTTGTATGTGTGTGCAAAGCATTGTGAAAATATCTCAAATAATAAAGTTATTGTAGAGCTGTGAAATCGCTTCAGTCATTTGTAATAACCCTGTATTATGTTTCAAAGATGGTAAAGTCTATAAATTTCTCCCCCCCCCCTCTCTCTCTCTCTCTCTCTCTCTCTCTCACACACACACACACACACTCACACCCACATCCCCGGGATATTTTCTCAGTCTGGTTACAAGGTAAAAATGTAATTACGATTTATTCGTTTCGTTACCTTAATTTAATTTTGTTTCTGTGAGAACACTTACGCAACAGTGAAAAAGCCTGTAATAGGAAATGACCCTAATGTACTGCATAAAATTCAGCGTAATGCAATAGTACAGTAAAAATCTGAGACAGGTCACTGCTGTACTGAATGCGAGCTTGAGAGAGAAGCATTACTGTCGTCATCAACAAGTACAATGAGTGGAGGGAACAAATTTGTTTAAAGCACGATACACAGCGCATACTGTCGCCATTTGCACTGTTGTGCAGATATTTTCAGTGCAGTAAGACAAATATATAAGCAAGCGTGTTATGCTGGTTGACGCTACCACGGTTTGAGACTGTTGACTCGTCGGAAAATAGTATCTCAGCAAAGAATGTGAGGGTCGTCTGCATTTGTCGACGTGCACATTCACAAAACACTACCCGATTATGGAAGTCGGCGCCATGAAGTTCCTGACGCAGTAATACGTGGTATTGTATTGTGACAGTATTAGCTACGGACGTACCGCAGTCGCGGTGTAATTGCCGGGCCCATCCATGGGTTGTGGTGCACTGCTGCTAGTACAGCTATTTCAGTTTCTCTTGTAACACGTTTGCTTCGCTTCCTTTAGCCAGTCTGTGCGCTGCCGTCAGACATAAGGGCGTTCAAAACCTTCTAAAAGAACGAACGAGAGCGAGCTTTCTGTGGAAAACGCTCGACATACAAGGCAACAGCAGCCTCAACATTTCTCCTACACCGTTAATCAGGATCATTTCAATTTTTTCTTCTGTGGTTGCAACATTCATCGTCCACTTGCACGTCCGGTCTCCGAATGATAGGTAGATGTGCAGGCAATAAACACTGTGCAAATATTGTAATGTTTAGAGCCGTTATCTGCTCTACGTTTGCTCGATACGTGAGCTCCGGTCGCAGTATACTGCTCTTTATGATACGTCGTAGTTCGCTACACGGAAACGGTGGCGCGTCGAATAGTTCCCCGTTCGATATGTCGGGGGGAACGCAGCGTTGTGAGTGGGGTTTCCTGGTAGAAGCTACGAAACACCAGCCTGTCATACTCCCGTAACATGGAGCTGGAGGTGGGGTTCTACGTGCCACTGGATATTCGAGAACCATTGAATAGCGTGTCGTAAATGACGATTGTGTACCCGTTTCTATTCCCCCGTTTGCGCAACATCTGTGGCGAAACTTATGTAGATTTTGCCTTAGATTCGTAATCTGCAATAAAAAAACGGGTGTTGCCCCCTCCCCCCCACCCACGCATGCGGTAGGGTGATGGGTTGAGTGTGATGTCTTTGGATGTCCTCCTCCGGGACAAATAAATTGGAATTACAACTTTTTTTGATCCGATGTGCAGTTTTCGAGATATTTCAATGTCCTCAGTTAAAATTAACACCCTGTATACATACATTTACAGGCGCTACGTCATAACTGCCTCTATCGTGTCTCTACCTGTCTCAAACCCAAACTTATTGGCATCTAACACATCCTGAATTTTCTTTTCCATCTGATACGGAAAGCAAAAAGGAGTGCATAGCGTTCAGGCATATGGAGGGAGTGGCAAATATCGAGAGACGTGCTCAGGTGCTCAAGTGAGGATGGAACTGATGACGCTCTTGTAGGTATCCGCGATAGTCCAGGGAGTGGATGTCACAGAATTCAGTGCCTGCACATATGCACACAGTTCATATCTGTTCAAATGTATGTGAAACCTTATGGGACGTAACTGCTAAGATCATCAGTCCATAAGCTTACACACTACTTAACCTAAATTATCCTAAGGACAAACACTCACACCCATGCCCGAGGGAGGATTCGAACCTCCGCCGGGACCAGCCGCACAGTCCATGTCTGCAGCGCCATAGACCGCTCGGCTAATCCCGCGCGGCGTTCATACCTGTGACGGATGTTGCGTCCTGGCCGAGGCGATGTACAGTATTGGTCAAAACTATTTTGTAGAGATAATAAATTCGGGAAACAAATTCTTTAGGAGAAAATTTAAATGAAAGAACTTAAATATCAAATAATTACAATGTTTATTTTCTTATACATACAAATAATTGCAATTCTAAACTTTGCGTCAATAATAAAACACAAAAGAGAAAATTACGTAGGTTCAAAAGTATTTTCTTAAAACTAAACAAAAGAAAAACAATAGTACATTCTTGACCCTGGATGTTCTTGGTTCAAATGGCTCTGAGGACTATGGGACACAACATCTGTTTTCATCAGTCCCTTAGAACTTAGAACTACTTAAACCTAACTAACCTAAGGACATCACACACATCCATGCCCGAGGCAGGATTCGAACCTGCGACCGTAGCGGTCACGCGGTTCCAGACTGACGCGCCTAGAACCGCAAGGCCACACCGGCCGGCGGATGTTGTTGGGTTTGCTGCATAGCCCCTTGCGTGTAATGCCGCAGCATACCTGGATGGCACAGAATCTACGAGTTCGCCGGCCGGTGTGGCCGTGCGGTTCTAGGCGCTTCAGTCTGGAACCGCGTGACCGCTACGGTCGCAGGTTCGAATCCTGCCTCGGGCATGGATGTGTATGATGTCCTTAGGTTAGTTAGTTTTAAGCAGTTCTAAGTTCTAGGGGACTGATGACCACAGATGTTAAGTCCCATAGTGCTCAGAGCCATTTTTCTACGAGTTCGGCCAATCACGCCTGAGGAATCTCATTGCTCACACAATTATTTGTAGAACGCCTCCTTGTTGGTACGGTTTTTTGGCGAGTACAACTGCCCATCTCTCCCACAAAGACGTTCTGTGGGGTTTAAGCCTGGACTTTGGCTTGCCGTTCGAATATCTTTACTTTGTGATGCTTCAGAACTGCCTTCATACGGCTAAAGGTGTACTTCGAATTGTTGTCCTGCTGGAACTGCCAATTACGAGGCATATTTGGACTCCGTGAGGCACGACATGGTGTGTCAGTATTTCAGTGTTCTTCATACATTTCTCTCTCTCTCTCTCTCTCTCTCTCTCTCTCTCTCTCTCTCTCCCGCACAGGACATGAAGGCCCAAAGGTTCCGACTGGACGCCGTGTCATCCTCAGCCCACAGGCGTCACTGGATGCGGATATGGAGGGCATGTGGTCAGCACACCGCTCTCCCGGCCGTAGGTCAGTGTCCGAGACCGGAGCCGCTACTTCTCAATCAAGTAGTTCCTCAGTTTGCCTCATAAGGGCTGAGTGCACCTCGCTTGCCAACAACGCTCGGCAGACAGGATGGTGAGCCATCCAACTGCTAGCCGAGCCCGACAGTCAGACTATACATTACCCAATGAATTTAGAAGAGACGACCTACACCACTTCATGAGAAACAGCCCCACACCGTGGTACTTCTTCCTCTGTGCTGCTTGGTGAGAACCTATTACTTTCTGTCATTCCTACTGTTTCTCGGCCGACGAAAGTACTATATCCCGGCTGAGAAGAGGATATTAAACTTACCTTCATCACTCCATAGAATTTTTGACCAGGCTTCAGTGACGCGTAATTCTTACCATACTGTAGTCGGACCTTCCTATTTTTCGCACTAATCATAGGTTTTCAAGAAGTTTGCCTGCCATTCAGATCTATAGCTGCTAACGGGCGTCTTACTGTCAAAACATGGGCCTTCATCCAGCGTCTTACCTGTAGATCATCACGTGCTGCCCGGGGTGATATTTTGGGATTAGCTACCGATTGTCTTCGGATGACTGTTTTAGGAGTGCATTGTTCTCTATCGTCTTCCTACCTAACTGAAACCGGGCCCAGGCACTCGCAAGCAGTTGTGAGATGCCAAACACTTCCGTAACGAAGGAGTAAGTTCGGCCGTGACTCGGTGGAATATTCTTTGGTTTTAGGCATTGCTGTAAGTACATAAAAATACTGGAATTAGATTTGATTGATGTAGTTAGGTTTGTTGCAGTCTCTCCATTCTACAAAATACTTATTGGAAACACTCTTTACGGCTAAATTCTACGCTAACCTGCACTCAGCAATCAATGTAAGTAGCCGTGGTGAGATCAAACAGTCGCCTGTCTGAACAACCGGTTTGTTTTGCTTCCGCGTGTCAACACGCCTACCAACCTACTACAAACTACTTTTGAGCGATACTGTACCTGGACGCACTGTCGCAGAGGGCAGGCGCGGCGCTAGGAGTCTATGGGCCAAGCAGCGGCAAATACGCTGACCGCGTCTCGGCGCTTCACAGCGGCTAATTGAGTTCCGTTCGCGGCCAAGTGCTGCGCACAAACTTCGGCGCCAGTTCTCCACTGTCAAGCTAGTGAGAAGATAGGAGGGGGCTCCGCCGTCTGTAGACAGTACGTGATACTCAGAAACAAATACGGGCGGCTCCCAGACTTTTCAAAACTGTCACGCGTATGCTTTGCGGTGGGATAAAATACAATGACGGAAAAAAAATCGCAACGCGAAGGAGGCGTTTGTTGTTGTTGTTGTGGTCTTCAGTCCTGAGACTGGTTTGATGCAGCTCTCCATGCTACTCTATCCTGTGCAAGCTTCTTCATCTCCCAGTACCTACTGCAACCTACATCCTTCTGAATCTGCTTAGTGTATTCATCTCTTGGCCTCCCTATACGATTTTTACCCTCCACGCTTCCCTCCGGTACTAAATTGGTGATCCCTTCATGCCTCATAACATGTCCTACCAACCGATTCCTTCTTCTAGTCAAGTTGTGCCACAAACTCCTCTTCTCCCCAATTCTATTCAATACCTCCTCATTAGTTATGTGATCTACCGATCTAATCTTCAGCATCCTTCTGTAGCACCACACTTCGAACGCTTCTATTCTCTTATTGTCTAAACTATTTATCGCCCATGTTTCACTTCCCTACATGGCTACACTCCATACAAATACTTCCAGAAACGACTTCCTGACACTTAAATCTATACTCGATGTTAACAAATTTCTCTTCTTCAGAAACGCTTTCCTTGCCATTGCCAGTCTACATTTTATATCCTCTCTACTTCGACCATCATCAGTTATTTTGCTCCCCAAATAGCAAAACTCCTTTACTACTTTAAGTGTTTCATTTCCTAATCTAATTCCCTCAGCATCACCCGATTTAATTCGACTACATTCCATTATCCTTGTTTTGCTTTTGTTGATGTTCATCTTATACCCTCCTTTCAAGACACTGTCCATTCCGTTCAACTGCTCTTCCAAGTCCTTTACTGTCTCTGACAGAATATCAATGTCATCGGCGAGCCTCAAAGTTTTTATTTCTTCTCCATGGATTTTAATGCCTACTCCGAATTTTTTTTTGTTTCCTTTACTGCTTGCTCAATATACAGATTGAATAACATCGGGGAGAGGCTACAACCCTGTCTCACTCCCTTCCCAACCACTGCTTCCCTTTCATGTCTCTCGACTCTTATAACTGCCATCTGTTTTCTGTATAAATTGTAAATAGCCTTTCGCTCCCAGTATTTTACCCCTGCCACCTTCAGAATTTGAAAGAGAGTATTCCAGTAAATATTGTCAAAAGCTTTCTCTAAGTCTAAAAATGCTAGAAACGTAGGTTTGCCTTTCCTTATCTTTCTTCTAAGATAAGTCGTAGGGTCAGTATTGCCTCACGTGTTCCAACATTTCTACGGAATCCAAACTGATCTTCCCCGAGGTCGGCTTCTACTAGCTTTCCATTCGTCTGTGAAGAATTCGCGTTAGTATTTTGCAGCTGTGACTTATTAAACTGATAGTTCGGTAATTTTCACATCTGTCAACACCTGCTTTCTTTGGGATTGGAATTATTATATTCTTCTTGAAGTCTGAGGGAATTTCGCCTGTCTCATACATCTTGCTCACTAGATGGTAGAGTTTTGTCAAGACTGGCACTCCCAAGGCTGTCAGTAGTTCTAATGGAATGTTGTCTACTCTCGGGGCCTTGTTTCGACTTAGGCCTTTCAGTGCTCTGTCAAACTCTTCACGCAGTGTCATATCTCCCATTTCATCGTCAGCTACCTCCTCTTCTATTTCCATAATATTGTCCTCAAGAACATTGCCCCTGGAGAGACCCTCTATATACTCCTTCCTCCTTTCTGCTTTCCCTTCTTTGCGTTATGCGGCATTAAGGAAAGTTGCTGGGTGTGTTTCTATACCTGAAAGATGATGTCTGTTCAGATTTCTCACCAGCCGCCTAAGAGTGGCTTTAGTAACGTCACTACGAGGATGCAAATCAAGTTTGCTTTAAAAAAACACTGTAACCGTCGTGAGTGTTAGTTAGCTCTGAGACTGGACGTGGTGACCTGATGATAGTCAAGAAAGCTTTTAAGGAGACAAGAACACCGTTGTCAACACCTCAGTAAGTTTGAACGAGGTCGTGTAATAGGGCTACGAGAAGCGGAATGTTCCTTCTGCGATGTTGCAGAAAAACTTGACAGGAATATACACTACTGGCCCTTAAAATTGCTACACCACGAAGATGACGTGCTACAGACGCGAAATTTAACCGACAGGAGGAAGATGCTGTAATATGCAAATGATTAGCTTTTCAGAGCATTCACACAAGGTTGCACCGGTGGCGACACCTACAACGTGCTGACATGAGGAAAGTTTCCAACCGATTTCTCATACACAAACAGCAGTTGACCTGCGTTGACTGGTGAAACGTTGTTGGGATGCCTCGTGTAAGGAGGAGAAATGCGTACCATCACGTTTCCGACTTTGATAAAGATCGGATTGTGGCCTATCCCGATAGCGGTTTATCGTATCGCGACATTGCTGCTCGCGTTGGTCGAGATCCAATGACTGTTAGCAGAATATTGAATCGGTGGGTTCAGGAGGGTAATACGGAACGCCGTGCTGGATCCCAACGGCCTCGTAATACTAGCAGTCGAGATGACAGGCATCTTATCCGTATGGTTGTAACGGATCGTGCAGCCACGTCTCGATCCCTGAGTCAACAGATGGGGACGTTTGCAAGACAACAACCATCTGCACGAACAGTACGACGACGTTTGCAGTAGCATGGACTATCAGCTCGGAGACCATGGCTGCGGTTATCCTTGACGCTTCACCACAGACAGGAGCGCCTGCGATGGTGTACTCAATGACGAACCTGGGTGCACGAATGGCAAAACGTCATTTTTTCGGATGAATCCAGGTTCTGTTTACAGCATCATGATGGTCGCATCCGTGTTTGACGACATCGCGATGAACGCACATTGGAAGCGTGTATTCGTCATCGCCATACTGGCGTATCACCCGGCATGATGGTATGGGGTGCCATTGGTTACACGTCTTGGTCACCTCTTGTCCGCATTGACGGCACTTTGAACAGTGGACGTTACATTTCAGATGTGTTACGACACGTGGCTCTACCCTTCATTCGATCCCTGCAAAACCCTACATTTCAGCAGGATAATGCACGACCGCATGTTGCAGGTCCTGTACAGGCCTTTCCGGATACAGAAAATGTTCGACTGCTGCCCTGGCCAGCACATTCTCCAGATCTCTCACCAACTGAAAACGTCTGGTCAATGGTGGCCGAGCAACTGGCTCGTCACATTACGCCAGTCACTACTCTTGATGACCTGTGGTATCGTGATGAAGCTGCATGGGCAGCTGTACCTGTACACGCCATCCAAGCTCTGTTTGACTCAATGCCCAGGCGTATCAAGGCCGTTATTACGGCCAGAGGTTATTGTTCTGGGTACTGATTTCTCAGGATCTATGCATCCAAATTGCGTGAAAATGCAATCACATATCAGTTCTAGTATAATATATTTGTCGAGTGAATACCTGTTTATCATCTGCATTTCTTCTTGGTGTAGCAATTTTAATGGCCAGTAGTGTAACTATTGTACATGACTGTTAGCAGCGATGGTCACGGGAATGTACGGTCGCGAGAAGACGGGGCTCTGGACGGCCACGTTACACTACCGTGAGGCAAGACCATCGTGTCCAGCGTATGTCTCTGGCGCAGTTGGCATCACGTGACAACGAACCGTTACAAATCGGTTACTTCAAAGACAGTTCCGAGCAGACGCCCTGTAATGTACATTCCATTGACCCCAAACCACCGCCATTTGCGACTTCTGTGGTGCCAAGCGAGAGCTCACTGGAGGGTAGGGTGGAGGTCTCTTGTGTTTTCTGAAGAACGCTGGTTCTGTTTCGGTGCCAGTGATGGCTGTGTGTTGACGGGTGTAGCCGATTTGTAACGGTTCGTTGTCACTGTGATGGCAACTGCTACTCAGATTGCTGCTGCAGATGCAGTACGGTGCGCCAGAGCCGTAGGCTGGACGCGATTGTCTTGGCTCTCGGTAGTGTAACATGGCCTGCAACCAATCTGCGTGCTAGACACGTTGCACCTACACCTAGAGTTACGGTGTGGCGTTTGATTTCGTATGATAGCAGGAGCACTCTCGTGGTTATCCCACTGACCCAGACAGCAAATCTGTTGTGTGCTACCATTGATGAACAGCATTCTAGGATGTGTTTTCCAACAGGGTAACTCTCGCCCACATACCGCTGTCGTCCCCTAATGTGCTCTACAGAGTGTCGACATGTTGGCTTGGCCTGCTCGATCACCAAATCTGTCTCCAATCGAGCGCATATGAGACATCTTCGGATGAAAACTCCACGATCATCCACAAATAGCATTGACCGTCCCTGTGTGCAACAGGCATTGAACTCCATACCATAAACTGAAGTTTAGCACCTGTACAGCACAGTACATGCACATTTGCATGCTTTCATTCAACATTCTGGCGACCACACTGGTTATCAATGCACCAGCATTTCACATTTGCAATGGCCTATTTCGCTCTTACTTTAATCTGCGAGCTCGCAACATTAATCACTTGATTATGTTATCTAGACAAATGTATTTCCGAAATTCCATTAGTCTACATTAATTATCTTCTGGTGTTGCGATTTTTTTTCAATCACTGTATATTACTAAGACCTGCAAGGAATCTAAGTATCTCCATATTACTGTGTTCCAATTTCGAGTCAATACGTAGCTTTGGAGTCCCCGCACCGTAAACAAAATACGTACATACGGAATATCCGAATATGTATGCTATTGAATTAAATACCTTCTAGTAAATAGAAATCGGCATGTATCTATAATTCAGATGCGTCTGGCATCCCTCACTGTAGTGCTCAAAGGCTACTCTCTTCTTCATTATATATGTTAATGAGGTCGCGGTAATGTCAGTGGTGGTATGAGGCTGTCTGTGAACGACGCAGTTATGTGCAGTGAAATGGCAGTCGCTGACCTATCATGTCCCAACCTGAAGAGCCAAATGTTCAACGAACCTGAGTCGCATATTAATGAGACACGGATTTTACATTTCTTTTGGCGGTCAAAAGAAATCTGTCATATTAGCTGTCGGCTTTGAGCCGTGAGGTATTGGTAATGGCTCCTTGGCGTCACTCATTGGTGCATATTTTGAATTATCTACATCTACATTTGCATGAGTACTCTGAAAATTCACACTTAAGTGCCTGGCAGAGGGTTCATCTAAACACTTTCACTCTCTTCCTCTACCGTTCCACTCTCGAACAGTGCGCGGGAATAAAGAAAACTTAAATCTTGTCCGTGCGACCTCTGATTTTTCTTATTTTACTGCAACGACCATTCCTCCATATGTAGGTGGGTGACAACCGAATATTTTCGCATTCTGAGGAGAACTTTGGAGATTTAAATTTCATGGAAACGTTTCGACGCAACGAAAAACGCCTTTGTTTTAAGTATTGCAACTCTAACTCGCATGTCATATCCGTGACACTATCTCGCCTGTTTCGCTATAATTCAGAACGAGCTGCCCTTCGAACTTTTTCGATGTTTTCCGTCAACCCTCTCTGTTAACCGGACAGTAACACGGACCACCACAGCGCAGGAAGTCTCTTTAACATACGTGTTGCATCTTCTAAGTGTTCTGCCAATAAAACGCAATGTCTGATTTGCTTTCCCCACCACATTATCTATAACATTGTTCCAATTTAAGTTGCGTTTAACTGTAATTTAGTTGAATTGACAGTCTTTAGATTTGTGTGATTTGTCGTGGAACAGAAATGTAACGGATTCATTTTGATACTCATGTGGATGACCTCACACTTTTTTGTTTTTTAGGGTCAATTCCCACTTTTCGCACCATACAGATACCTTGCCTAAATCATTTTGCAATTCATTTTGATCTTCTGATGACTTTACTAGATGGTAAATGACAGCTTCATCTGCAAACAATCTAAGATGACTGCTCATACTTTCACCTAAATCATTTGTGTAGGTTAGAGTCATAACTCACATGCTCCAAAATAATGAAAATTGAGATGCCGACACATTCTCATATAGCTTTATACGTACAACATAATTCACGAAACAGTTATTCACATTTGGCACGAGAGCCTTGAGAAAACCGGTGCTAAACTTCATGGTTAGTTTCAAATGTCTCATGATCCCCGGGATCATGTGGGTTTTGTCCCGTACCTCATCTTTACCAATCAGCGATTAGCTCACTCGTCCCCATTTTCTTGTGTAGTAGTAAATATTTATGCCAGTGGAGTGTGTTTTCTGTTCTGTTCTCTTCAGTTATTTTGGGGAGTATAATTCAATGTAGTGGTTGGAATAAAACTGATTTGAGACATAAGTCATGGAAGAAAACGATTCACCCGCTGGAGAAAGAGGAAGGCCAAGGAAACGTTCACAGCATCCAGAAATGTGGAAAAGTCAGGAAGCCAAACGAATGAGGTTAGAATATCCTGTTTTCTTCATTGTTTTCAAATTAAACTGGTTCTTGTTAATGGCTTATTTTTTCCTCCACGTAAGAATGTGTAGGACTCTTTCTTTGAAACACTGTAGAAGAGAAAGTGGCTTGCAGTCGGAACCAATATGTGTTTGCATATCTAGTCGCAACACGATAGTTCCCGCGAAACCAACATCGTCCAAACAGCTCAGTACCAAAACTCACAAGATCCAAAATGGGGATTGTCAAAACTTACATGTTCCATAGCTCGTTAACAAAACTCACATGATCCATAATATAACCTTAAATAATTGTAATTTCTCAATAAGCAAACATAATCTGGAATATACATAAGGATTTATAGCCATTGTTCTTGCACATACTGATGTCAATATATGAAACATGCGCACGACGCATGTAAAACACGTTTTTAGTCATTTGTAAAAATTTATGTTTTTGGAGCATGTGAGTTATGCTTCTAACCTACTCATTTATAGATATTAGAAATAGCAGAGTGCCTCTAACACATCCTTGGGGAACGCCAGACATCGCTTCTGTTTTAATCAATGACTTTGCGTCAGTTACTATGAACTGTGACCTTTGTCACGAATCCGGAAATCTACAATGACGCGTTTCAGTAACCGTTTAGATTTGCTACAGCTATATATATATATAGCTATATTCATTACTGTGTATCGCACGCGCCAATGAGCTTTATGCCGGAAGTTTATTTTGCCTTACTAACTTCGATTATTTAGCGACGAATATGTTTATTTTTAGTTCGTGCTGTAAACGTTTTTCTATGATACTCTATTCGTTCTCTCTGCGATAAATGTTTATTTTATTAGTAACCCATGTTACTTTTTTCCGATGGTACATAATTTGCACTTTGAGATCTGACAGTTTCATATACGATTCGAAGTATGGTCAAAGATATGACGTTACAGTCGCCATTCTGATAACGTAGTGTACCACATAGACACCTCGTTCATTATGTCTCTGGTCAAACTAGTCTCTTACTAGCACATTCTCCGTTACCCTCTTTTTGATTTGGACCGCTGAACAGCCAGCCGGACCATGGAAACATGGTCTTGGCTGTTGCAACGTTAAGAGCCGCCATGGGTGGGCTGCCCCCCGCCCCCCCCCCCCCCCCGCCCCACCCCTTCTCACTCTTAACCGAATCTGCCAAGTGTACTTGCTTTAAGGACTGAATCTGATGCACTGAATTCCCCTGATCCACATAAAGTGGGAAACTGCGAAACATCCCGAACAGTTTTGTCAGACCCGATTAGGGAGCATTTAAGATTTTTGACACGACAAGGTTCATTTCTGCGGCTAAGTAAAATAAATGATACACAGGAAAATCAACACTGAGGATAGCAAACATACCGAAGAAACAAAATCTCACACATAGTATACAGAACAACAAGCACTCTCTATTCACACTTTCGTACATGAACAGGAAAAAGACAAACAATTACCAAGGAGCAGATACATACCATTTAATGAATTAAAACCAAAATCACATAAGTGGCAATTCATTGGCTGTGTAGCCACTGGAACAACAGTGAACTGAGAAATAAAACACAGCCATATTTAACATTAACTAATCCAATCAATACATTCACGCTTATCGAAAGCAAACACACACACACGAGTTATTCTGAAATTCTGAAAACCATTACTAGCGACTGTGATCGTACCTTCCAACCACCCCCACCCACAGCACACTCAAACGAAGAAATTACCTCCATCCGCAGACACACATATGTACCTCCACTACAAACAAACGAAGACAGAACTGCTTACAGGTACCAAAATACAAACTAACAAAAGTACGCATTGCTGCAGTTGGAAACACTATAGATAGTAAATGCTCACGGTAAACAAACTAGTGAAAAAGAGAAGGGGAGCTACTGAAATAGCCACTCAACAATCCATTACTATATTAAACATAGTTCAGTTCAGCACAGAAGTGACCAAAATAGTTTTAAGTAGAATCAAAAAACATTCATAACTTGAACAACTTCATCTCCAAAAAGTTATTTTATGGCTGATAACAGGAGGTTAACGCCGCAATACTGTCGTGTAGAAACATGTTTAAAGAGATTTCTGTAACTCATCTCCCTCAACCACTAGATAAGTTGGCTTGTTGTGACTTCTTGATCCACGCATCTTTTCTTGGGTCTACCAATGTTCCTTCTTTTTTGAGAGATGTGCTGTAGTAGTCCTCTGGGAATGCGTACATCGCCCGTGTTTTCTATATGTACTATACATTCTTTTCTATATTCTTCAATATTTTCATGGAAATTGTAAGTTTCTACATTCTTCTGGAGGATTTCATTATTTATCTGTCTCTTCTTCTTACTTCCTGGATTGCTCTCAAAAACCTCATCTCGGCTGCTTGGAGTCTACTGTGTGTTCTACAGTTCACACAAAAAACAAAATACGTATTACATGTCGCTGAAGAGGCTTCAAGTATACAAAAAGCAAAACGCATATGACACATAAACAAACTGCTTTTTATTTAAACGTAGATGTGGAATTTATATGCTAAGACGAGAGTCGTACTGAATGTAGAGACTCAGAAAAGAAAGACGACGTGTCAGATGTAAATAGAACACTAGTACAAGTTTTCCAAACCAGCTGGATGACAAAATAATGTAAAGACGGGCTGGGTTTCAAACGAAATACCCTCTGCCTTCCTCCTATTTTCCCTAAAGAATTATGTCCCTGGAAATACATTTTAGTATAATGAAGATGTTTACATCAGTCAGATATGTAATACGCACACTTTTCAGAGACATGCCTTCGACATTTAATTTATTTTTATTTTTATTTGTTTATAATTGATTGTTTTGTTTAATATGGCAAAATTAGGGTCATTACCTCTAACATTACAATCATTATGCGCTACAAGAGGTCTTACATTTAATAAGGTACCCGGCAATTGGAAATAGTTGTGAAATAAGTAGTGGAAATAGTAATAACAATATTAAAAAAATCAGCCGATACTTATTTGTGAAATGCAGAGCAATAAAGCTAAACGAAAAACCAGTGCATATGTTATTTTCAAGATACATTTATGCAACTCCCATGAAGTCACATGAAAATGTAAGTAATAAAATAATTGTATACCGATAAAAATATATTAGTGCTGTAATGAATGTCAATTTCCATTTCATTCAGTGTGTGAAGTACCTTATGTCTTTTAAAGCAAACCTGGCCATAGACTTTACAAAAGAGCCAAGATCACTGAAGCGACTAAAATCTCCGTAACCTTTTGTAAAAACAAGCAAAAAGGTTACTTCAATTATTCTCGCCTTGTTAAGGACTCCTTTGTCATATAGCTGTCTTAAGCATGTATTTGTCCTGTTCTCTCATTCTGGTTCAAGTAGCGCATATTGTTATAACGGTGTATGTGTGACTTATTTAGTAATATTGGATGAGATAAACTCCTAGGTCGATAACCATATTTTTTGTAAGAGGCCGCAAGGAAAGTGTGGCGACGAATTTTTCAAGGGTATAATAACGCCTGAATACTTCTCGTGCTCTTTCGTTATTCATGTTGAATTGCTAAGCAGAATGTTCCTGAGATTCATTTTCTGAACATTTCTTTTAGTTTCTTGCGTATATTTTTTACGTGAGAATCTTTCTGTATTTATCAGCCAATTGCTTTCGAACAATAACGTCGGCAGTCGCTTCACTGGATTGATGTATCTTGCCTCACCAAAATTAATAGGCTGCAACCCGCAATATTACGTGAATACGTAATTATCGTATTTCAACAGCACTAATGAATTCCATTAACCCGGAATTTTCTATCATATTTGCCATCTTTAGACGTTTCTCTCTCTCGTCACGGTAATGCATCAGTACTTTAATACTCGTATTCTTACAGTGACTTACTCGGAAAAATTTTATTTAAAATAGCTCAGGCTTCTTCTTGTAATAAATTTAAGAGGCAAACACTTCAGGCCATTGACTTATGCGCTTATAGCAGACCAGCTGCCTCAAATGCGGCCAGTAGCGATGGAGAAGGAGATGGTTTTTGTGTTATATATGAGCACAGTTAGCCGCAACACGATGTCTTACTTATCTAGTATGCTATGATGGAATGACGCGCACCTGATTTCTGATGCGAGATGCTGATGTGCGTTGCACTGAGGAGCCATTGGAGCAAATTTATGGTAGACACGTAACTTGTCTCGCCGCAGCTAATGTGATTGGATGTATGAAGCACTGACAGTCAAGTTGACGGATCTTGCAGGTGCAACGCATATTATCATTCATGGTTAGCTCTACATCGCATTAGTGGAGACTCAGAAGACCGAGGGACTGCAGAAGTTCACATTTCACATCCCGTGGGTGTATGTTTCGAAACTCGTGGAGGACGCTTTCCTAAAAGTGATGGCAGTCGGAATTAGTTACTCAAAGTTCAAAGTACATTGCCGTACGAGGTGAAAACACCGAAAACAAGGAGAATTTTTTAAGTTTTTCTAAAAAACCTAGTATGCGCTACTGGAAACAGTCAGTAAGTTAATTTTCGATTTGTCTTAGTTTTGTAAACTTATATTCACAATGTGCCACTTCGTAATATATCACTGTAATCTTAGCAGGACAGGAATTAACATAAATTTTGAAAAAAGTCATGTAGGCTGTCAAAGAACCTGAACATGAACTTCCAGGGCTCGAAATGCATCGTGCACGGACATAAAATGACGATTTGTTACTGAAGGCGGTTCTTCTTTATTCTGTTTTTTGTTCTTTATTTTTATGCCGTCACGGAAGAAACTCAGACAGCAATAAATAAAATTGAAAAAAAATATCCTGCCCTCGCAGTTTTTATGTGGAGAAAATCAAGCGATGTGAAGAAGCGCCTGGAAAGCTGTACCATGTGTCAGAAGTGCGGTGACTGTTGCCCTCGTGAGTCACGCTTTAGAAATTCGTCGCTTCCGTGCCGGAATCAGGCTGTAAAGAAAACTATCAGCTTTGCTCTCATGGCTACATCGCAAATAACAAATGATACATTATCGCCCAGCGGAAATATTTACTATAGAAATGATCAGGACTTGTAGATATGTGAGACTTCATCTCTCCGTTTCTTTCTTTTTCAGTTTCCCATTAATTCTCATTCCAGTCTTGAAAGATGTCCTTGTTTTTATTTTTCGTGAATCGTGCAGGAATTTCTCTCTGCGGACTCAATGGAACTAATTTCAGCCAAAAGGCTCCATCTTCTAATGCTACTTCATTCAAAATATTAACAAGTGTAATGTTAATAAGAGTGTTACTCATTATCGCTAGGTGGCGCAGTGTATAGCACACTGGACTCGCATTCGGGAGGACGACGGTCCAATCCCGCGTCCGGCCATCCTGATTTAGGTTTTCCGTGATTTCCCTAAATCGCTCCAGGCAAATGCCGGGATGGTTCCTTTCAAAGGGCACCGCCGACTTCCTTCCCCGTCCTTCCCTAATCCGATGAGACCGATGACCTCGCTGTCTGGTGTCCTCCCCGAAACAACCAACCAACCCATTATCGCTATACATTCTTTCTAGGCGAATGTCACCAGGGAATCTACCCGCTGAGGGAAAAAAGACGACATATCACGCGGGAATTATCCGAATGGGACGGAAATCAATAGATCTGATGTGCATGTACAGACAAATAAATGATTAAAGTTTCAGAAAAAAGTGGATGATTTATTCAAGAGAAACAGCAGCACAAATTGAGCAAGTCAGTAACGCTTGGTCCACCTCTGGCCCTTATACAGGCGCCCGCATCTCGTGGTCGTGCGGTAGCGTTCTCGCTTCCCACGCCCGGGTTCCCGGGTTCGATTCCCGGCGGTGTCAGGGATTTTCTCTGCCTCGTGATGGCTGGGTGTTGTGTGATGTCCTTAGGTTAGTTAGGTTTAAGTAGTTCTAAGTTCTAGGGGACTGATGACCATAGATGTTAAGTCCCATAGTGCTCAGAGCCATTTGAACCATTTGAACCTTATACAGGCACACTGGACTCGCATTCGGGAGGACGACGGTTCAATCCTGCGTGCGGCCATCCTGATTTAGGTTTTCCGTGATTTCCCTAAATCGCTACAGGCAAATGCCGGGATGGTTCCTTTGAAAGGGCACGGCCGACTTCCTTCCTCCTCCTTCCCTAATCCGATGAGACCGATGACCTTGCTGTCTGGTCTCCTCCCCCAAAAACAACCCAACCTTATACAGGCAGTTATTCTGTTTGGCATTCTTTGATAGAGTTTTTGGATGTGCTCCTCAGGGATACCGCGACAAACTCTGTCCAGTTGGCACGTTAGATCGTCGAAATCCGGAACTGATTGGAGGGCCCTGTCCGTAATGCTCCAAACGTTATCAATTGGAGAGATATCCGGCGACCTTGCTGGCCAAGGTAGGGTTTGGCAACCACGAGGACGAGCAGTAGAAACCCCCGCCATGTGCGGGCGGACATTATCTCGCTGAGGTGTAAGATGACGATGGCTTGCCGTGAAGGGCAGCCAAGAAGGGCGTGGAATATCGTAGACGTACTGCCGTGCTCTACGTGTACCGCGCCTGACAACCTATGGAGTCCTACTATGAAAATAAATGACTCTCCAGACCATCACTCCTGGATGTAATGCCGTATGGCGGGCGACAATCACGATGGTGTCTGGGGCGTCTGCAGATATGTGATGGTGTGGGGTGCCATTTCATTTAATAGCAAGATATCCTCTGGTTGTCACCTGCGGCACTCTTGCAGCCGGCCGCTGTGGCCGAGCGGTTCTAGGCGCTTCAGTCCGGAACCACACTGCTGCTACGGTCGCAGGTTCGAATCCTGCCTCGGGCATGGATGTGTGTGATGTCCTTAGGTTAGTTAGGTTTAAGTAGTTCTAAGTCTAGTGGACTGATGACCTGAGATGTTAAATCCCATAGTGCTCAGAGCCATTTGAACCCCTCTCCCCCTCTTTTTTTTTTCACAGTGATACTTTAAGCACAGAGGTAGGTCGACGATATTCTACTCCCCGTTTTGATGCCCTTGATGGCTTGTCATCCTCGTCTTACATTTCAGCAAGATAATGTTCGCCCGCACGCGATGAGAGTTTCTATTCCTTGTGTTTGTGCTTGCCAAGCACCACTTTGTCCAAAAAGGTCGCCGGGTCTCTTCCCATCTGAGAACGTTTGAAGGTCAGGGTCCTCCAACCACAATGGAATTTTGACGCTCTAAAGCGCCAATTGGACAGAATTTGGCACTACATCCACCAGGAGGACCTCCAAGAATTTTATCAATCAGTGCCAAGCCGAATAACTGCTTGTAAAAGGGCCAGGGGTGGAGGAAGGCGTTATTGACATGCTCAATTTGTGCATCTGTTTCCCTTGAATTAATCAGCCACTTTGTTCTGAAATTATAATCATTTGCTTGTCTGTACGTCCGCCCCGATAGCTGAGTGGTCAGCGCGGCGGTCAGTCACGCCAGGGGGCCCGGATTCGATTCCCGACTGGGTCGGAGATTTTCTCCGCTCAGGGACTGGGTGTTGTGTTGTCCTCATGATCATTTCATCATCATTAGTGGAATGCAACGGGAAACTACCTCTGGAATCACTTTCCTAGACGCGCCTGCGGTGGACCTCTCTGACGAGGCTTCCCCCATGACAAGACCTGCCGTTCGGTAGAAAACAAAGTTTTGTCTGTGCGTTACATCACATCTATCAATTTCCGTCCCATTCGGGCAATTCCTTCGTGGTGCGTGTTTTCTGTCTTAAGAGCATATTAACAAATGCCATATTAATAAGAATGTTACTCATTACTGTTATTAATTCTGTCTTGACGAATGTCGTCAGCGAAACTACTTTCTCTGTAAGAGAAGTAGGCGCTGTTGAGGACGTTTAGAGTACCAGTATTTGCAAAATGACTCTGCTGCCTCCGACGCTCATCCCACATTAAGAACTGTAGGGTCAATGATGTAGATTGGCGAGCAATACAAGCCGTCGTGCTTCAATAGGTCCATTGCCCTTGCTATGGCAGAAGTGCCTTCTGCCATGCACCGTTCAATAGTTTGCGTAGTACGCATGTAGATACTGATGCAATGTTGGCAGATAAGGATATAGAAGGAGCGGGTTAGTGGGACATCTACTGCCGCATCCTGGAGTAGTTAACGAGGCGTTGGACGGAGCAGTAAAGGGAAAAACACTGTGGGCAGAATGAGTCAGTGGTCTACAGCCCGAAGACTGGTTTGATGCAGCTCTCCACGTTGGTTTATCCCGAGCAAGCCTCTTCACGTCTCAGTAATCACTTCATCCTACTTCCGTCTGACCTGGCGTACTGTATTTGAGCCTCTGTTTCCTTCTATAATTTTCACCCATCGTTTTCCTGCTTTATCCAATGGGCAAATTCCCTGTTCCCTTAGGATGTGTCCTGTCAAGTTGTAGCGTGAATCTGTTTTCTCCCATATTCATTTCAGTAGTTCCTGACTTGTTATCCGATTTGCCCACGTAATTTCGCCATTGTTATGCAGCACCACATTTTTAAAACTACTATTCTCTTTTTGTCTGAAACGTTTGACGTCCACGTTTTTCTTCCGAACAAGTCTACACTCCAGAAAAATACCTTCAGCAAAGATTTCCTAACACATTTATTTTCGCAGTTCACAAATTTTTCTTTTTCAGATCTGCTTTTCTTACTATTGCCATTTTATATCGTCCGTACTTCAGCCAACCTCATGTATATTAGTGTAACGTTTGTATTTCGGACATCCACAACTGTTCTGCAGCATGTTCACTGCAAACAAATTCGCCACAGTTGTAAAATAATTTTATTGACTGAAGTCTTTTACACGAGAGTAGTCGCTGTACTCTATCATAGTTTCGGGGTCTTAGTCCCATCATCAGCTATATCTGAAACCTAAAGTAAAACAATAGTTGTAACCTACTCCTTTAAACAATAAAACCATTTAAAAACATAAAATATATAATCAAAAATCAGATAAAATGATTAAAAAGATTAAAAATAGTCTGCCTACCAGCATTAGGACGTCATGTCCGTTCGCAAACAGCTAGTAGGTAAACATCTACTTGTAATTTATACAATGCTTTCAGTAGTCAGTTTGGGAGACAGCTTACTATTTTCTCTGCTCCTTTTTCATAATCCTGCCACGGCTACTCAGTCTGCTTCTTATATTCTTTTTTATTGAAATAACATCAGTTGTTTATAATTGTAAAATTTAAGTTTTTAATTTTTAAAATTTCCTAAAACATTATTAAAAAATTAAAAAGGATTTTAAAAATTTAAAACAATTTAAAAAATAAAATTATTCTTGTATTAGTTACTCTGCTTTTTCCTATTTGCTCCTTAAGGCGTACATCTCGTACAGGACTGCCGTTTCTTTCGGCTATTATCTATATTTCTTTCGTATTCTCTTCCGGCATCCGTACGTTCTTGCACTTCAGTTCTCACCATGCCTTGTCATGCGTCCCTTCACGGTCACGGCCCACAGTGCCACTGCTCAGTCGGCTTGCGGTAGCCACGAGGGTCACAGAGACGCGCTGTTACCAGCGCCCGGTAAGTTTTGGCCTCGAATGTAGCGTCATTTCCTCGACGTTCGCCGTATCAAGTTTAAAGCCGATTTGCGCTTTCTGCAGAGCAGGGTCATTACTTACTTTCACTTCGGTCCAGCGCGTGACTTACACCAAGTGTCCTACTACTGTCAGGTAGGCTATTTTTAGTCGTTTTATCTGATTTTTTAGATTCTAAATTTTAAGATTTTAAATTTTTTAGTTGTTTAAAAAAGTAGGTTGTAACTAGTTTAGGTTTCAAATACATCTGTTGAAGTGGCTAAGACTCCGAATCCGTGGTGGTGTATAGCGACTTTTATTGTGTAAGACTTCGGTCAATAAAAGCATTTTACAACTGTGGGGCATTTGTTTACCATGAGTAAGTAATAGCTAAACTCCTCTAATAATTTTAATATCTCATTTCCTAATCTAATTACTACAGAGTCATTCGATTTAAGTCTTCTCCATAACCTTCATTTTACTTCAGTTAATGTTAGTCGTACACATTCTTTTCAAGGCACTATACATTCCGTTTATGTTAGTCTTATACATTTTTTTCAAGACTGTCCATTCCGTTAAACCTATCTTCTAAGATTTTTGCCGTGTATTACAAAACTGCAACGTAATCAGCAACGGTCAAAATTTTACTTCTTCCCTTTGAACTTCAGCTCCCTTTCCAAATGTCTCCTTGGCTTCTCTTAAGCTTGCTTATGTACAGATTGAATAACATAGGAATAGATTGCAACTCTGTTTCACTCCCTTCTCAACCACTCATATCCTTCGACTGGCTTCTATACTAATTCTAGATAACACGTCGCTTTCTGCACTTTAACTCTACTAGTTACAGAATTCAAATAGTATATTCCTATCAATTTCGCCGTAAACTTTCTGTAAATTTACAAATACTATAAACGTATGGTCCCTTTTATTCTGTCAGTCTTCTAAGATAAATCGTAGAGTAAGTAATGTCCAGCGTGTTGCTTCATTTTCCCGTAACCAAAACTGACTTCCCCGAAGCCGGCTTCTATTCATCTCTACATTCTTGTGTAAAGAATTCGTCTCAATGTATTTAAAAAAATTTTGATGTGCTCAGTATTAGTGCAGATCTTGTCCATCTAAATGGGCAATAGCCTATAGGCACTGTAGAGGGACTGTCTATAGACATGTAGCTAGACAATGTATACAGACAGTCTAGATACTTAGTCCCGTGTACACACTTGTGTGCATTGTTCGTCGGTGTTTGCTAATTATGGCTGACTCTGTTGGGATCGCGCATTGTGCAGTGACAAAAATGGATAAAAAAAGAAATGGAAAGAATAGACGTTGGTGGAAAACGTGAACTGTTTGCGGAGGGACCTAGTTTCGGCAGCAAGTTGCTTTCTACTTTGGAAGTAGAAAAATATATTTTTTTCCAATGTCAATCACTGATAATTAATATTTTTCTGGCCAACTCTTTGGGAACCAACTACTTCTTATTGTGATTTTTAGATTCAGAATTATTAACTTCCCATAAGCCAGATCCCACGTGAAAACCTTCACTTTGGTGGGACACTTTCTCCGTTGGCCACATCTTGAAATGCGATGTTTAACAAAAATAAAAACCAAAGTAATAAAGTGCCGACGAAGTACTGCCAGGGTGCAAAGAGAATAACTGGAGGCTATGTCTACCGACAAGCCCACACTAGGAAACGTTGCGCAGTTTTGTCTTAGAATTGTCTCATGTCTCCCATTTCTTCAAATGGTTCAGATGGCTCTGAGCACTATGGGACTTAACTTCTGAGGTCATCAGTCCCCTAGTACTTAGAACTACTTAAACCTAACTAACCTAGGGACATCACACACATCCATGCCCGAGGCAGGATTCGAACCTGCGACCGTAGCGGTCGTGCGGTTCCAGACTCTAGCGCCTAGAACTGTCCGGCCACTCCGGCCGGTTGTCTCCCATTTCTAACGAGAGTCAAAAGTTCTGAGATTTTGTTGCAAAAGCGTGTCTACAGACAAGAAATCTCTCTCAGTTCTCTATATACAACATCTCTCAATTGTCTGTGACACTGTCTAGATACATTGAAGCGCCAAAGAAACTGGTACAGGCATATGTATTCAAATACGGATATGTGTAAACAGGCAGAATACGGCGCTATAATCGGCAACGCCTATATAAGACGACAAGTGTCTGGCGCAGTTGTTAGATCGGCTACTGCTGCTACAATGGCAGATTATCAATTTAAGCGAGTTTGAACGTGTTGTTACAGTCGGCGCACTAACGGTGGGACACCGGATCTCCGAGACAGCGACGAAGTGGGGTTTTCCCGTAGGACCATTTCACGAGTGCACCGTTAATATCAGAAATCTGGCAAAACACCAAATCTCCGACATCCTGCAAGGACGAGACCAACGATGACTGAAGAGAATCGTTCAACGTGGCAGAAGTGCAATCCTTAAGCAAATTGAAGCAGATTTCAGTGCTGGGCCACCAGAAAGTGTCAACATTCGCCGAAACATAATCGATATGGGCTTTCGGAGCCGAAGGCCCATTCGTGTACCCTCGATGACTGCACGACACAAAGCTTTACACCTCGCCTGGGCCCGTCAACACCGACATTGGAGCAGTCTGATGACTGGAAACATGTTGCCTGGTCGGATGAGTCTCGTCTCAAATTGTATCGAGTGCATGGACGTGTACAGGTATGGAGACAACCTCACGAATCCATGACTCTGCACGTCAGCAGGGGAGTGTTCAATCTGTTGGAGGTTATGTAATGGTGTGGGGCGTGTGTAGATAGAGTGATATGGGACGCCTCATACGTCTAGATACGACTCTGATAGGTGACACGTACGTAAGCATTCTGTTTGATCACCTGCATCCATCCATGTCCATTGTGCACTCCAACGGACTTGGACAAATCCAGGAGGACAATGCGACGCCCCCACACGTCCAGAATTGCTACAGAGTAGCTCCAGGAACACTCTTCTGAGTTTAAACACTTCCGCTGGGCACCAAACTCCTCATAAATGAATATTATTCAGCATATCTGGGATGCCTTGCAACATCTACATCTGCATCTGCATCCATACTCCGCAAGCCACCTGACGGTGTGTGGCGGAGGGTACTTTGAGTACCCCTATCGGTTCTCCCTTCTATTCCAGTCTTGTATTGTTCGTGGAAAGAAAGATTGTCGGTATGCTTCTGTGTGGGCTCTAATCTCTCTGATTTTATCCTCATGGTCTCTTCGCGAAATATACGTAGGATGGAGCAATATACTGCTTGACTCCTCCGTGAAGGTATGTTCTCGAAACTTCAAGAAAAGCCCGTACCAATCTACTGAGCGTCTCTTCTGCAGAGTATTCCAATGGAGTTTGTCTATCATCTCCGTAACGCTTTCGCGATTATTAAATTATACTGTAACGAAGCGCGTTGCTCTCCGTTGGATCTTCTCTATCTCTTCTATCAAACTTATCTGGTACGGATCCCACACTGGTGAGCAATGTTCAAGCAGTGGGCGAACAAGTGTACTTCTTTTTTTTCGGATTGCGTTTCCTTAGGATTCTTACAATGAATCTCAGTCTGGCATCTGCTGTACCGACGATCAACTTTATATGATCATTTCATTGTAAATCACTCCTAATGCCTGCTCCCAGATAATTTATGGAATTAACTGCTTCCAGTTGCTGACCTGCAATATTGTAGCTAAATGATAAAGGATCTTTCTTTCTTTCTATGTATTCGCAGCACATTACACTTGTCTACATTGGGATTCAATTGCCATTCCCTGCACCATGCGTCAATTCGTTACAGATTCTCCTGCATTTCAGTACAAATTTCTTTTGTTACAACCTCTCGATAAACTACAGCATCATCTGCAAAAAGCCTCAGTGAACTTCCGATGTCATCCACAAGGTCATTTATGTATATTGTGAATAGCAATGGTCCTATGACACTCCCCTGCGGCACACCTGAAATCACTCTTACTTCGGAAGACTTCTTTCCATTGAGAATGACATGATGCGTTCTGTTATCTAGAAACTCCTCAATCCAATCACACGATTGGTCTGATAGTCCATATGCTCTTATTTTGTTCATTAAACGACTGTGGGGAACTGTATCTAACGCCTTGCGGAAGTCAAGAAACACGGCATCTACCTGGGAACCCGTGTCTATGGCCCTCTGAGTATCGTGAACGAATAGCGCGAGCTGGCTTTCACACGATCGTCTTTTTCGAAATCCATGCTGATTCCTACAGAGTAGATTACCAGACTCCAGAAAAGTCATTATACTTGAACGTAATACGTGTTCCAAAATTCTACAACTGATAGACGTTAGACATATAGGTCTACAGTTCTCCACATCTGTTCGACGTCCCTTCTTGAAAACGGGGATGACCTGTGCCCTTTTCCAATCCTTCGGAACGCTACGCTCTTCTAGAGACCTACGGTACGCCGCTGCAAGAACAACAAAATTCATTGTATATGTTTATTAGTTTCAGAAATATAGACGTACCAAATCGGATGTTTCGACTTGATACACCCTGTAGTTTAAAATGTTCAGCAGATTCTTCCTGTTTCAGTTATTTTGGGAAATTTCAAAAACGCGTGCTGTTCAGAAGAAAATTCCCCCCCCCCCCCCTCAATATTCGTACCGATTTATGGGCAGCCTGCAGAATTCATGATATCAGTTGCCTGCAGCACTGCTTCAGATATTAGTCGAGTCCATGTTACTCGTGTTGCGGCAGTTCTGCTTGCTCGCTGGGGCCCTGCACGATATTAGGTAGGTGTACCACTTTCTTAAGTTCTTCAGTGTACAATAACCGCTCGACTCTATATACGAATGTGTACAAGGCGTAAAAACAACGCTTTCAATATAATTGCACACCCGGAAATACATCTACATCTACATTTATACTCCGCAAGCCATCCAGCGGTGTGTGGCGGAGGGCACTTTACGTGCGACTGTCATTACCTCCCTTTCCTGTTCCACTCGCTTATGGTTCGCGGGAAGAACGACTGCCGGAATGCCTCTGTGCGCGCCCGAATCCCTCTAATTTTACATTCGTGATCTAAGAAATGGCTCTGAGCACTATGGGACTCAACATCTGTGGTCATCAGTCCCCTAGAACTTAGAACTACTTAAACCTAACTAACCTAAGGACATCACACACATCCATGACCGAGGCAGGATTCGAACCTGTGACCGTAGCGGTCACGTGGTTCCAGACTGTAGCGCCTAGAGCCGCACGGCCACACCGGCCCGCATTCGTGATCTCCTCAGTAGGTATAAGTAGGGGGAAGCAATATATTCGATATCTCATCCAGAAACGCACTCTCTCGAAACCTGGACAGCAAGCTACACCGCGATGCAGAGCGCCCCTCTTGGAGTCTGCCACTTGAGTTTGCTAAACATTCCCGTAACGCTCTCACGCTTACTAAATAACCCAGTGACGAAACGCGCCGCTCTTCTTTGGATCTTCTCTATCTCCTCCGTCAACCCGACCTGGTATGGATCCCACACTGATGAGCAATACTCAACTATAGGTCGAACGAGTGTTTTGTAAGCCACCTCCTTTGTTGATGGACTACATTTTCTAAGGACTGTCCCAATGAATCTCAACCTGGTACCCGCCTTACCAACAATTAATTTGATGTGATCATTCCACTCCAAATCGTTCCGCACGTATACTCCCAGATATTTTACAGAAGTAACTGCTACCAGTGTTTGTTCGCCTATCATATAATCATACAATAAAGGATCCATCTTTCTACGTATCGGCAATACATTACATATGTCTATGTTAAGGGTCAGTTGCCACTCCCTGCACCAAGTGCCTATCCGCTCCTGATCTTCCTGCATCTCGCTGCAATTTTCTAATGCTGCAACTTCGCTGTATACTACAGCATCATCCGTGAAAAGCCGCATGGAACTTCCGACACTATCTACTAGGTCATTTATATATATTGCGAAAAGCAATGGTCCCATAACACACCCCAGTGGGACGCCAGAGGTTACTTTAACATCTCTAGACGTCTCTCCATTGAGAACAACATGCTGTGTTCTGTTTGCTAAAATCTCTTCAATCCAGCCATACAGCTGGTCTGATGAAATGAAATGTCGTGTGACGAGGGCCTCACGTCGGGGAGACCGTTCGCCTGGTGCAAGTCCTTTGATCTTATGCCACTTCGGCGACTTGCACATCGATGGAGATGAAATGATGATGATTAGGACAACACAACACCCAGTCCCTGAGCGGAGAAAATCTTCGACCGAGCCGGGAATCGAACCCGGGCCCTTTGGACTGACAGTCTGTAGCGCTGACCACTTTATTTTATTTATTTTTTAATCTCATTTTGTTCGCTTTCGTTCGTTGCATCTGCTCTGGGCGGACGTCGTAAGACATCCGTTTAAGTTCGTTGCTGATCGATTAACTCAGGTTTTTTTATTACAGAGGGCTGCTAACCCTCTGACCGAACACGCTGATCTGCCGTGCCGGCGTCCACTCAGCTACCGGGGGCGGACAGCTGTTCTGATATTCCGTAGGATCTTACTTTGTTTATCAGGCGACAGTGCGGAACTTTATCGAACGCCTTCCGGAAGTCAAGGAAAATGGCATCTACCTTGGAGCCTGTGTCTAATATTTTCTGGGTCTCATGAACAAAGCGAGCAATACTGAGCAGTAGTACGTATTGACTCCCTTAGGGGCGGCTGTAGAGCGCACAATCTCGCAGCAGGCTACGCATAGTGAGTTCGTGCGCGGCAGCAGGCCGCTGCAAGAAGCAGCGAGTGAAGCAGCGGGTGGCGCGTGGAGCCGCCGCGCCAGACTCCGTGGCGTCATCAGCAGGAAGCCGGGTGACGTCAGCTGCGGCGCGCGGCGGCCCACGGCTGCGGCTGCCGGGCCACGGCGGGCCCGCTGCCGGCTGCCGGCTGCTCGCTGCGCCTTCTTCCTCATCACCGCCGCGACGCTAGCTGCTGGGCGACGCCACTCGCAAAGAGCTTTCCGCGAACCGCCGGCGCGGGCCGGACGCAGCTCGTCCCCGCACCACCTCGCCGCCTCTGCCCTCCTCTCTCTGACCGAAGAGTGCTGCTCATCTGCATTAGTCATGCGCTCTGCAGCGCCACTGTGCGGACGTCCTCTATTTCACTTACCTCCCGGGGCCGCTGCTGAGTGTCTTGCCGCCCTAGACAAGACGTGAAAAATGATGCCCCCTGGTTTTTAGTACTATCGGTCTCCCCGATTCTCCCTCCCCCGCCCCCACCAACACCAGCTCAACGGCACAACATTGCAGAAATCCTATCTAACTTTGAATCATTAAACTAAGAGGACAGTCTACAGTTCCCATGCTTTATCCTCAATTGCTTCAATACTGATTGAGGACAATGAAGATTCTCTAGGTCCTAATTTTTTATTTTTTGTCCTGAGTTTTTGAAAGTTCCCAAAATAACTGAAACAGGAAGAATGTGCTGCACATTTTAAACTACAGGGTGTATCAAAACGAAACATCCGATTTGGCACGTCTATATTTCTGAAACTACATTACTGACCATTAAAATTGCTACACCACGTAGATGACGTGCTACAGACGCGAAATTAAACCGACAGGAAGGAGATGCTATGATATGCAAATGATTAGCTTTTCACAGCATTCACACAAAGTTGGCGCCGGTAGTGACACCTACAACGTGCTGACATGAGGATAGTTTCCAACCGATTTCTCATACACAAACAGCAGCTGACCGGCGTTGCCTGGTGAAACGTTGTTGTGATGCCTTGTATACGGAGGAGAAATGCATACCATCACGTTTCCGACTTTGATAAAGGTCGGATTGTAGACTACCGCGATTGCGGTTTATCGTATCGCGACATTGCTGCTCGCGTTGGTCGAGATCCAATGACTGTTAGCAGAATATGGAATCGGTGGGCTCAGGAGGGTAATACGGAACGCCGTGCTGGATCACAACGGCCTCGTATAACTAGCAGTCGAGATGACAGGCATCTTATCCACATGGCTATAACGCATCGTGCAGCTACGTGTCGATCCCTGAGTCAACAGATGGGGACGTTTGTAAGACAACAACCATCTGCACGAAAAGTTCGACGACGTTTGCAGCAGCAGGGACAACCAGCTCAGCGACCATGGCTACACTTACGCTTCACGCTGCATCACAGGCAGCAGCGCCTGCGATGGTGTACTCAACGACGAACCTGGGTGCACGAATGGCAAAACGTCATTTTCTCGGATGAATCCAGGCTCTGTTTACAGCATCATGATAGTCGCATCCGTGTTTGGCGACATCGCGGTGAACGCACATTGGAAGCGTCTATTCGTCGTCGCCATACTGGCGTATCACCCGGCGTGATGGTATGGGGTGCCATTGGTTACATGTCTCGGTCACCTTTTGTTCGCATTGACGGCACATTGAACAGTGGTGGTTACATTTCAGATGTGTTACGACCCGTGGCTCTACCCTTCATTCGATCCCTGCGATACCATACATTTCAGAAGAATAATGCACAACCGTATGTTGCAGGTCCTGTACGGGCCTTTCTGGATACAGAAAATGTTCGACTGCTGCGCTGGTCAGCACATTCTCCAGATCTCTCACCAATCGGAAACGTCTGATCAATGTTGGCCGAGCAACTGGCTCGTCACAATAAGCCAGTCAGTACTCTTGATGAACTCTGGTATCGTGTTCAAGCTGCATCGGCAGCTGTACCTGTACACGACATCCAACCTTTATTTGACTCAATGCCCAGGCGTATCCAGGCCGTTGTTACGGCCAGAGGTGTTTGTTCTGGGTACTGATTTCTCGGTATCAATGCACCCGAATAGCGTGCAAATGTAATCACATGTCAGTTCTAGTGTAATATATTTGTCCAATGAATACCCGTTTATCACTTGCATCAAAACGAAACATCCGATTTGGCACGTCTATATTTCTGAAACTAATAAACATATACAATGAATTTTGTTCTTTGATGAACGGGAAACTCAAAAAGTTTTTCTGTTTCCATACCTTTCCATAGGTGTTCAATACGCCCCTCTTGAGATGCGCGGCACATCCCAGTGCGGAATTCAAATTGTTCCCACACTGCAACGACTATGTCTTGAGTTACAGCTTCCAAGCTGTCATCAAGCGATGTCTCAGTTCCTTCATTGTTGTTGGTAACACAGGCACATAAAGAAGGTCTTTTATAAACCCCCACAAGAAATAATCACGTACAGTCACGTCCGGTGACTTTCGAGGTCAGTAATGTCAGGCTGAATCATTTTGTCCAGTGCAATCGATCCACCGGTCAGTAATCCTTCGATTTAAAAATTCCCGCACTTCCAGATGTCAGTGTGGCGCTGCCACATCCTGTTGGTAAATGAAGTCTCCAACTGTGAGAAAAGAAAGTTCTCAGGCATATCGAGATATGTGCTTCCTGTAACAGTGTCCTCTGCAAAGAAAAATGGACCATACATCTTTCCTCATGAAACTGCACAAAATACATTAAATTTAGGAGAGTCCCTCTCATGCTGTACTACTTCATGTGGTTGTTCCGAACCCTATTTTCTCATAGCGTGATGGTTCACCTTTCCATTTAAATGGAATGTTGCCCAGCCACTAAACACAAAGCTTGGAAGAAAACTGTCATCTTCCATCTTGCGAAGTACGAAATTACAGAACACCACACGCGGTTGTGTGTCACCTTCACGAAGAGCTTGCAGTAGCTGAATTTTGTATGGTTCCATTTGTAAACGTCGATGCGACACACGCCAAACGGACGTCGGGGTCATGCTGAGCTGTCGAACTGCACGGCGAACGGGCTCATTGTAAAACTATAGCGGATAGGTTCGACGTCTACGTCAGACTCTCGCGATTTGCCTTTACACAAGTAGCTTATTTCTCGCAATTTTTTATCCCGTCGTCTAATGCTCTGCGCTGTAGAAGGATCCACACAGTACCTAGTACGAAAGTCACGCTGAACAGTTATTACTGACCCGCACTGCGTAGAACACAAAACGCCTTGCTCCGGCCGCGGTGGCCGAGCGGTTCTAGGCGCTTTCGCCCGGAACCGCGAGACTGCTACGATCGCAGGTTCGAATCCTGCCTCGGGCATGGATGTGTGTGATGTCCTTAGGTTAGTTGGGTTTAAGTAGTTCTAAGTTCTAGGGGACTGATGACCTCAGATTTTAAGTCCCATAGCGCTCAGTTATTTGAACCATTAGAACAAAACGCCTTCTGTTGTCCCGAACTGAAATGGAACTGAACTGGACGCACACCGCTGCTACCTAGCGGTAACCGTGTAAAGCTCTAGAGTTTGCTCTGTCTAACAGTACGTTGTTCACGCACATATCTCAGATAAGGTAACAGTAACGATTTCTTAAATCGGATGATTCTTTCTGATACACCCTGTATAATTCAATGGAATATACCAAGGAATCCAAGTTTGACACCATTCCTTATTTTATTTAATTGCAAGAAAATAGACACATACAGGTGTGGAACTATTTTCTGGTACGAATGAATTTTTCCTTGAAATCATTGCGAGACGTTAAACTAGATCATCTGGCTAATCATCGTGTTATTTCGTTTCTGTTTTAATTGAAATATTTTTAGAATGAAGAATAAATCTCATCTTTTTCAGTACCCAATAATGTTTTGTTAAGACTACAACAGCTTGAATGTGGAGCTTCACGGACGTACCCCACTCTTGACCCTGAAGAGAACGTCCTTTGCACACAGAAGAGGACCCAATGATAAGTACTCGAAAACTTGCCTATGTTATGCCCTCCTGTACAGCAAACAAGTCAGAGCGGTTCCAGCCCACGGAAACTAACAGTGGCCAGGAGAGAGGTGTGCTCACCCCACACCCCTCAATACCACAACTAATGACGCTATTGGCAAATGATGACACGGCGGTCGGTCGTATAGTTGACTTGCCACTGGATGGAGTTTGTGTTTATATTTAAATTAAAACGACGAGAACTGAAATTTATTTAAGTTATTTTGAAATGGTATACTAGGCAGCTGTACTTCACATTTTTCATTGACACCAGTTGTATGTATCTTTCTACTGTCTTTTGCAAATAAATCTTAACTAATTTCATTAGTATTTATTAGTCTTGTAGTTTATCTCGAAGTACTTACAGGCAGTTTTTGCCTCTCTTTGTTGCTACAAGAATGTTATCAGCAGGAATACTGCTGATTTCCTTAACTCTAGTTGTAAACTGTATGAGGGAGAGTTAGATTATGTGATGTGACAAGGGACTTAGTAAAGCTGTAAAAAAAATATGCCCCGAACATATCAGTTAAAAGACCTACTGAATATTACCTCGTTCTATTTAGCAATTAAAAGTACAACTACACATACAATTGTTTCATAAGAAACCTAAAATCATCAGATGGAGCCTAGTATATGTGACTATTGCAGTGCGCTTCCTATGAATTTCTACTTTACGCAACAAGCTTCAAAATGCTAATCACTGCAAAATTTGAGGGTATCAGTGTTGTTATATCTGTTATTAACATCCTGGTTTGTGCTCATCGGACAATTCTAATGAGAAGTTCTTCCTCCACGTGGGCATAGCGAAACAAAACAAAACTACAAAATAGTTCAAATGGCTCTGAGCACTATGGGACTTAAGTTCTGAGGTCATCAGTCCCCTAGAACTTGGAACTACTTAAACCTAACTAACCTAAGGAGATCACACACATCCATGCCCGAGGCAGGATTCGAACCTGCGACCGTAGCGGTCGCGCGGTTCCAGACTGAAGCGCCTATAACCGCTCGGCCACTGCGGCCGGCAAAACAAAACTACACAATCACGCTTAATAACTATACAAAGGCGACACAACCAGGCAGTCATTTTGCCAAACATGACCAGTTCGCAATATGCAATTCATTACACTGCAAGGAATTACGAGACGTCAGTTATCTGCGATTTGCTCACACACGCGCAATCTCCTGACAGTTCGCTCGATCTGGCGACGGATTGCTGCGATCGATCGCTCATCAGTGGAGAGGGCAGAGGAGAGCGGGCCTTATGATTTTGTCTGGTTAACTACCCTCTCGCGTATTTTGTACTTTTAGTATATCACGTAGTCATTTGTGTTTTAAACTTCCTTTCTGTGCTGGTGTAGTTCGGTCGTCTGTAAAGTATTGGACAGTGCCGCAGTTGTTATTGTTGATGTTGTGATCTTCAGTCCGAAGACTGTTTGGTGCAGCTCTCCATGACAGTCTATCCTGTGTGGGTGTCCTCATCTCTAAATAACTCCTTCCTGCCTTCACTATTTCATCTCTTAAAGCTACCAATTCGTCTTCTACTGTACTCCTTTCCCCTGTTCTAGTCAACTGTTGCCTAATGCTCCCCCTGAAACTCTCAGTAACCTCTGGTTCCTTCGACTTATCCAGCTCCCATCTCCATAATTTCCTACATTTTTTTCCAATTTCTTTACTTTTAATCTACAGTTCATAACGAGTAAACTGTGGTCAGAGTCCACATTCCCCCCAGGAAACGTCTTACAATTCGAAATGTGATACCTAAATCTCTGTTTAAACATTATATAATCAATCTGAAACCTTCCAGTGTTTTCAGGTCTCTTCCACGTATGCAACCTACTTTTATGATTCTTAAACCAAGTGTTGGCGATGATTAAATTATGCTCTGTGCAAATTTCTACCAGGCGTCTTCCTCTTTCATTTCTTAGCCCCAATCCATATTCACCTACTACGTTTCCTTCTCTCCCTTTTCCTACTGTCGAATTCCAGTCACCCATGACTATTAAATTTTCGTCTCCCTTCACTACCTGAATAATTTCTTTTATCTCGTCATACATTTCTTCAATGTCTCCATCACCTGCGGTGCTAGTCGGCACATTAACTTATACTACGGTGGAGGGCATGGGCTTCCTGTCCATCTTGGCTGCGATAATGCGTTCATTATGCTGTTCGCAGTAGTTCACCCGCATTCCTATTTTCTTATTCATTATCAAACCAATACTTACATTGCCCCTATTTCATTTTGTATTTATAACCCTGCATTCACATGACCAGAAGCCTGTTCCTCCTAGGACCGAACTTCACTAATTTCGACTTCATGTAACTTCAACCGACCCATTTCCCTTTTAAATTTGCAAACCTACCTACTTGATTAAGGGATTTAACATTACACACTCCGATTCATATAATGCCAGTTTTTTTTCTTCCTCCTGAACAATCCTCGCCCGGAGATTGGAATGAGGGACTATTTCACCTCAGGGATATTTTCCAAAGAGAACGGCGTCGTCATTGAACCATACAGGAGAGCTGCATGCCCTCGGGAAAAATTACGGCTGTAGTTTCTCCTTACTTTCAGCTGTTAACGGTATCAGCACAGCAAGGCCATTTTGGGTGATGTTACAAGGCCAGATCAGTGAATCACCAGACTGTTACCCCTGCAACTACTGAAAAGGCTGCTGCCGCTCTTCAAGAACCAAACGTTTGTCTGGGCTCTCAACAAATATCCCTCCGTTCTGGTTGCACTTACAGTACGGCTATCCTCGTATATCGCTGAGGCAGGCTAGCCACCTAGTTTTTATTATGAAAACCTCAGTCATGTATAGTGTTGTGGACTGGCAAGACAGCCAATCCACTAGCAGGAAGCCGAAAGGCACGCGTTTAAGCTCACGCAGGCTGGCGTGAGGTCTGGAACAGTTAAAGGAGTTGAACCTAGTAAAAAAAGTACGGAGCTTCTGGAATACTGAACTTTAATCCATTACTGGTGAACATCGCTCTTGACGGTACATGTTTTATAGCATCAATAGTGACTGGTAATGGCGCCTTGCTAGGTCGTAGCAAATGACGTAGCTGAAGGCTATGCTAACTATCGTCTCGGCAAATGAGAGCGTAATTTGTCAGTGAACCATCGCTAGCAAAGTCGGCTGAACAACTGGGGCGAGTGCTAGGAAGTCTCTCTAGACCTGCCGTGTGGCGGCGCTCGGTCTGCAATCACTGATAGTGGCGACACGCGGGTCCGACGTATACTACCGGACCGCGGTCGATTTAAAGGCTACCACCTAGCAAGTGTGGTGTCTGGCAGTGACACCACATATAGTACATTGAAATTTAATATTTTTTGTTTCGACTCGTTTAATTCATTCATTTTCCTTGATTAATGCGTACGGGTATGAGAAACTGTATACCAATGACTTTGAAGTTATTTCAGTACCTATCACAGACGCCCAACTTATGCTTGGATGTTATGCAATGTCAACATCTTTAGCATTGTAGATATACAAGATATGAGATTAGGGACAAAAATTACAGCAAAGTTGGGGATAAAGCAACAGAGACAGTGGAATTAAATCACTGAATCACGTGAAGCAGTAACATAGAAAGAAAAAAAAGAATCGAAGCGTTTGAAATGTGATCTTACAGATGGATGAGCAGAATTAAGTGAATTGATACAATGGGAAATGAAGCGCTTCTCTGCTGAATAGTGTAATATCTCTGGCTTACTCAGCCATCATATTACGCTCCAGGAAGCTATTCCCAGGGCAGTGGAGATGCAAGAAGCATAGAGATGACGCAATGTGGGATGAGGTACCGGTGACAGATGTTAGATTCGGTACCATTCCCGTGAGAAAGACCGCCTGCATGATGCTGCTGCTCTGTGATTGGCTGCTGTGTTCGGCGGTAGGGCGCCAAAACGTTAAACTTTAGTTACTATTATTAATTAAACATGTCATCCAAATTACTTCATTTTTTTAAATAAACATCTCTCAACAGCCAGCTATCAGTCAGTTATTTCAAATTTATTAAAATCAAACTATTACTAAAACAAAAGACTGACGATATTACTGCCGATGCACTTCGGTGGCGTTCGGGTCTCGCGTTGCTGGCTTGGCGCGCGAAGTGTGTCGGGCAGTCCGGCTCTCCAGTTCTGACCGTTCCAGTAGACAGACATGTTGTCTGTTATAGCAGTATTTGTTTCATGCAATTTTATTTACTACAGTTCCCACCGTCGCTAGATACAGACATGTTGTCTGTAATAGTAGTATATGATTCGTGGAATTTTATTCTCCAGTTCTGACGGTTCCAGTGGACAGACATGTTGTCTGTGGCAGGATGTATTTCATGTTATTTTAGCCAGATATAATGACTGTGGAAAGATATGCTCAGTACGTTGTGATCAAGAATAGTTTCTCGTGTCTATATCAATAAAAACGCGAGTGGCATCCCAAATGAGTTATAGTTTATTCGTAGCAGCAGTTCATTGCGAAGTTAATTTCAGCCTCAAGAAAAAGAATCCCCGACCTGCGTGCTGTTTTCTGCGCTGGGGACATCATCATCATTATGAAGACAGCAGGTTAGTGAAGTGTACAAGAATTTATGTATTCCACACGGGGCAGTGGAAACAACTAGGCACCTCACGTGTACTGCATGCACAGTACAAATGTGCTCAGTGACACGTCATCTGCAGTAATGCATAGGAGGTAAAGAAGGATGAAAGTATTGACAGTATCTCACTTTTATTCCTTTTTCTTGCCGTAATAGGCGAAGAAAAATTATCTGGGCAACCTTGACAGAGGGGATAGAGTGGTAAGACACGTCTTAAGTCATAAGGGAATAAATTCAGTAATACTAGAGGGAGTCGTAGGAAGCAAAGATGGCAGTGAAACGAGTCAGAAGACTAATGAAAAAACAGTCATAGATAACGTAGCATGTTGCTGAATGGATCCGAAGACAAACAGTGGTGTTCGGACAGGATCAGCCATTAACATAGAGAAGTGATTTTCTAAGCTATACATCTTCAATTCAAAATATAAATAGTGTCGTTTGAAAAGTCGGCTTATACGAAAGCAAAAAACTATACTTCGTAACTTACGAAAACGCTACATGTGATAAAACACTGTAAGCAAAACGTCCATACAACGCCTGACGCAGCTTCCTCGTAATTTGTAGACAGCGCATTTTTTCTGACAACCTTTGCTGACAATTTGAATTTCCATTATCATTTTAATGTACACAGCTATTTCCAAACAAGAACCGACAACAGGAATAGCAAACAAACTGTGACAAGCAGTTACATTAGGATCGGTTTTATTTACTTCATAGAATGTAAATGTGTGTTGTGTGTTATACTAAGCAAATAAAGTACCAGATGATGGACGAAAGCGATAAAAGCAGCAGAGTTAATAACGTTATGTAGGTGGTTCCGGCCTTGATTACATAGCAGTCATTCCGTCATAGTCACGGCCAGACTCACACTACTCACGAGAGCAGAACTTAAAAACTTTCTTTCTACAGTTTTGATAAAAATAGGAAGCTTTCCATTTTCAGTACCTAGGTGTTCTGTCTACATTCTTCTTTCAACGTTGCCTTTTCTCTAGCTCTCAGAGTGTTAGACACTACTGACCACTAAAATTGCTACACCGCGAAGATGACGTGCTACAGATGCGAAATTTAACCGACAGGAAGAAGATGCTGTGATATGCAAATGATTAGCTTTTCAGACCATTCACACAAGGTTGGTGCCGGTGGCGACACCTACAACGTGCTGACATGAGGAAAGTTTCCAACCGATTTCTCATACCCAAACAGCATTTGACCGGCGTTACCTGGTGAAACGTTGTTGTGATGCCTCGTGTCAGGAGGAGAAATGCCTACCATCAAATTTCCGACTTTGATAAAGATCGGATTGCAGCCTATATTGATTGCGGTTTACCATATCGCAACATTGTTGCTCGCATTGGTCGAGATCCAATGACTGTTAGCAGAATATGGAATCGGTGGGTTCAGGAGGGTAATACGGAACGCCGTGCTGGATCCCAACGGCCTCGTATCGTTATCAGTCGAGATGACAGGCATCTTACCCGCATGGCTGTAACAGATCGTGCAGCCACGTCTCGATCCCTGAGTCAACAGCTGGGGACGTTTGCAAGACAACAATCATCTGCACGAACAGTTCGACGACGTTTGCAGCAGCAGGAACTATCAGCTCGGAGACCACGACTGCGGTTACCTTTGACGCTGCATCACAGACAGGAGCGCCTGAGATAGTGTACTCAACGACGAACCTGAGTGCACGAATCCCAAAACGTCTTTTTTTCGGATGAATCCAGGTTCTGTTTACAGCATCGTGATGGTCGCATCCGTCTTTGGCGACATCGCGGTGAACGCACATTCGTAGTGTGTATTCGTCATCGCCATACTGGCGTATCACCCGTCGTGATGGTATGGGGTGCCACTGGTTACACGTCTCGGTCACCTCTTGTTCGCACTGACGGCACTTTGAACAGTGGACGTTACATTTGAGATGTGTTACGACCCGTGGCTCTACCCTTCATTCGATTCCTTGCGAAACCCTATATTTCAGCAGGATAATGCACGACCGCATGTTGCAGGTCCTGTACGAGCCTTTCTGGATACAGAAAATGTTCGACTGCTGCCCTGGCCAGCACATTCTCTAGATCTCTCATGAATTGAAATCGTCTGGTCACTGGTGGCCGAGCAACTGGCTCGTCACAATACGCCAGTCAGTACCCTTGATGAACTGCGGTATCGTGTTGAAGCTGCATGGGCAGCTGTACCTGTACACGCCATCAAAGCTCTGTTTCACTCAATGCCCAGGCGTATCAAGGCCGTTATTACGGCCAGAGGTGGTTGTTCTGGGTACTGATTTCTCAGGATCTATGCACCCAAATTGCGTGAAAATGTAATCACATGTCAGTTCTAGTATAATCTATTTGTCCAATGAATAAGTGTTTATCATCTGTATTTCTTCTTGGTGTAGCAATTTTAATGGCCAGTAGTGTATATGAAAATATACTACGCTACAAACTAAAGTACCGGTATCCCTTTTTGCACTTACACTTGTCTCCCATCGCGATGTGTAAGTTTGAAATTTAGCTCTAAGATGCCCTCAACCTTCCTCTGTAAGGGTGCAAAACCGTGGGTCCCTGCGACGTCACTCTCTGATGACTCCCCAAATAGCAAGGTGTCGACATGTGCCAAGAAAGGCCACAGCTCAAATGTTCATGTCAGTTGTAAGGTGGGTTAATGCTTTCAAAATAACACCACATTTGACCTCAATTCTGCCCAAAGCGACCGTGAACATCCCTCACGATGAGAGGGTCGTCACAGCGCCTTCGTTTGACGACTCTATAATGGAAGTCATAACCGAGACACCCATTGTTGAAATCACGCAGTTTTCTTAAGAGAGGCAGAGCAAATCATTACAAAGACACCGCCGATCAGAAACGACATGATGAAACCACTCTCCTTTGGAGTGTTAATTCCCACACATTTCACGATCGCCAAACGACAGTTCGCAAAGCGATGAGCAACGGGAAGATATTCGTGGCAACCTTTGACGCTGCTGACACCTACAGACGTTTCTGCCTTGTCTAAGGACATTGTGGGCCTCCATCCCCACTGAAGGTACGTGATGGCACCACTTTTAAGTGGAGCGCGTCCGCAAATTTTGTTCAGGTGTACGGGTTGGGACCAATAGGGACCGTTCAGAACAATTCCCCAAATTTGAACGTGATCCGAAGCGTCACGGGATACTCATTCATTTTTAACCCTGCTGTCTTCCACACTCCTGTAGTGTGACCACACAGGGGTGCAACATTAACATGTGCTAGGATGAAACGACAAAGGATCCATCTAAGACACCCCCTCCCCCAGTTCGGCAACACCTTTGGTGCCACCCACGTAGATTTGTTAAGCACGTTAGAAATGACCTGTAAGGAGCTTCGATATCAATTCAGCCTGGCGCCTGCTGTGGCACTTGTAGGTAGCCAAATCGCACCAAAGGTGTGCCAAAGGGGTTGCCTAAGCCTCAGGAGCTAAATCACCCATTAGGCTGATTTGCTGGCGAAATTTCTGAAGGTACAATTGACAGCAAAAAAAGTGGGTCACTGCCGAATACAAGCTGTGTTGCAGGTCCGCTAAACACCAAAGCCCCGTGGGGTATAGTCGCTTGACTACACACAATGGGTACCGCAAGAGACTACTAGAGACCAAAAGTCTTTATGGCAGTCAGTCTAAGCATCAACTAATATCGTCATACAAAACGTATTAGAAAACATGTTCTTAGCTATGAGACACCCCATAACACTCATAAACTAATCTTAATTACAACAAGTGACATTCCAAATGTTCTTAGAAAACGGATTATTTTACATATATCGTACAGTAATCCTTAGTCAGAATTAAATACTTGAGACAATATATGGAGTTACGGCAATTGGAAAAAAGTTTTTCGCCCTCGAAAAGGTTTTCCATCCACGTGCTGAACGTCGCTCAACGGCGAGTGGGTCTGGAAACTGGATATTGGACGAACCAGTAAAAAAACGCGATTAACGGCAACAAGCACTCTACGGAAACCTCAACATTAACAGCGAATCACCAGTAATATCATTGTTCTCGTAACACATCAACAGCTATGTGTACACAAATTTGAACTTTAAATGACATGACCTACGTCGTCGTTCTGGACCCGGATTCAAACCCAGCACCTATAGCCATTGCTAACCAAGCTAAGCTTTGTTTGTGCCTTTTTGAGACCCAATCACTAGGCATAAAGAGACGCGAAGTATAGACGTTTGCACCAGTATCAGTTATTAATTCATAATTGATAATCCTGAAAATAAATGACGAAAATGTTTGTACTGAACTGGGAATCTTGCCAAAACAGTAACCTTCCTGGGAACTACACTCAACGACGTTTAATATGGTGTCATTCACAAGGAACAAGGTATGCTCATGTTTAAATTTGAAATGCCATCATGTAAAGCTTGTGACAGGGATGCGAACCCAGCACGTAATCGGATTGTTAACGAAATACATAAAATCAGAAGTTAAATATCAAATGTTTTCACCAATAGCGAGGTGTTGGAACCTTAAATGACGATAGAATTGTTTTTGCCTGACTGGGATTCGAACCCAGCATCTAGCGCCTTCGTTTTCTAGCTAGAAACGCACGATAAATAGCTATTGTTGGTTCACCAGTAGCGTGATATGCGCATGTTTAGCTAGAAATCAGGTGACAAAAAGTTCTGTGCTTAATAGAATTCAGACCCCTCACACGTGGTCATGAATACACTTTAACTATCAAATTCTTTTCCAATATTAGCTAGGAGTGATGGAAAATACTCTGCTGGCTAGAAGTTGAATCCACAACATATCGTCGTTGGTGATCACAGCGAACACAACGTCAAATCCAAATCCGTTTTCGCCAGTAGGATGGAGAGGAATGTTTGAACTTGAAAAGATGTAAGGAAACGTTTTATCTTGTAATGTTGTGATAAAAAGCTCATCGTGTGGCTGCGAGATGAAACGAACACGTTACAGCTGACAACGCACGAAGAGACGTTGAAAATGCAACTGTTTTTCACTAGTAGTTCGGAGTGCACATGCTAGGGTTTGAAATAAAATAATGAATACTTTGTGCTGATCAGAATTCGAAACCAGATAGGTGCCTTTCGAGGAGGCCTAGAAGAGTTTGCAATCATGGGGAACACGGTGAAATTGAATTCGAATCCCAGTCCAGCACCACAATTTTCAACGTCTCAGTTTCAAATAAAGTAAGAGCCTTGTGAACTTACATGGCCATTGGTTCATTAAATGAAATACGTATTCTAGTTTACGACGGCTTGCTAGTGACAGAGTCTCTGCCTTCCGGGGTTTCTCCATCTGTCACAGCTCAAACGAATGCTGCTCTGCCCCAGTCGCCAGCGAAGGGATGTAATCAAATAACTTGTTCTCGAGGGTACAGATAAAGTCAATGAAAGAAAGTCTAGGATAATATAAGATACTTTCTGTCGCAATCTCCATCGCTAGTAAGTCTGACATCTAATTCTGGCTGGCCGGAGTGGCCAAGCGGTTCTAGGCCCTACAGTCTGGAACCGCGCGACCGCTACGGTCGCAAGTTCGAATCCTGCCTCGGGCATGGATGTGTGAGATGTCCTTAGGTTAGTTAGGTTTAAGTAGTTCTGAGTTCTAGGGGACTGATGACCACAGCAGTTAAGTGCCATAATGCTCAGAGCCATCTCATTTTGGGAGATGTCCGTATGTTCTTTGACACAAACTCACTGTACGCTACGTTGACGCCTTTATTTGAATGCAAATTTAAGTGATGTATGTCCAAGCCATGGTCGTTAGTTTTTATGTTCTATTATGTCTACGGCACTTTGGGATTCGGTGGAGAAAACTATGCAGTCGTACGTATCAACTGCGTACTGACGGCCATCTCTGATAGCAAGCTCTTCCGCAGCAGAAGCGCTGGCTCCCGCTGGGATCTTGAGCATTTTCCCACCTTGAGAGGCTTGGGACGTTAACGCCATTTTCTTACGAAAACTACTGTCACTAGCATTTGGAACCTTTCGGTCAGTGATAATAACAAGCAACGTTCATCAATAACGGAAACAACGTTGCCGAGCAAGTTCGTCGGAAAAGTATCCTGTGCACGAGTATGATTTACATGAAGAAACTATCATCTGCAACCCGTTTTGCTTTTGCGTAACTTTTCTGTTCTGTAAATGTTTCTTGATCGGTTTTTACGAAATGATTAGATTAAAAAAGCTTGAAACTATTATATCTTATTGTGTGATATCGCAGCTTCATGGTGGAATGATGACCAATTCATTATTCGGAATGGTGATTATGATATTTTTAAAGTAATTGACCAGTACTTCACAGTCTGACAAGCTCTGTGAACGCTCTATGTTTGATGCACTTTTGGTCATCCATTGTTGTGTCTAAAGCTGACACTCTGGAAGTACTTTTTATTTGGAAGGGAAGCCACATCACCCTGCATTTACGAGTACTGAAGTTTGCTAACTGGTGGAACACCGCATGCGATGAAATCTTTGTGCATTGTGTTGAATTCACTTTGCCACGCGTCGTTAATATGTTAGGAGAAAAGACTTGCTAATGTTCATGATAAGTGGGCGGTAGTTTTCTGAAGATTTTTGCTTTATTAACAATTCTGTATGCTCCCCTGGGACGGACGTTGTAACCGAGCGGTTGTAGGCGCATTAATCTGGAACCGCGCGACCGCTACGGTCGCAGGTACGAATCCTGCCTCGGGCATGGATGTGTGTGATGTCCTTAGGTTAGTTAGGTTTAAGTAGTTCTACGTTCTAGGGGACAAATGACCTCAGATGTTAAGTCTCATAGTGCTCCGAGCCCTTTGAACCATTTGCTCCCCTGGGACTTAATTGTTCTCTATAAAAAAAAGTACCAGCCCCATCTACTGGCTGCCGTGTCGTCCTCTGCCACTGGCGACATGGTGGTGAGCTGTCGAGGGGCATGGCGTCCACACACACCGCCCGCATGGCCGCTGTCACCCTCACAGATTATGGAGCTGTTACTTCTCATTCGGGTAGCTCCTTATTTGGAACCACGAGCTTGAGTGCATCCCAATCCAGTGTCCTCTCACCACAGAAAATTCCTGGCAGTCCCAGAAATTGAAGTCACGTCCTCTGAATTGTAGTCAGACATGTGGAATATTTATCTACAGAGATGGAATTACAAGAAAGCGACGTATAATAAAATATGAAATATCGCTAGTAAACTGGAAATAAAGCACCTTGGTACAAATTGCATGCATTACGTTGTATCACAAGTGCATGGAAAGTGATCCGGGGTCACTTCTCAGTCCCACTTAAAAAAGAGCATATAATATTGTCTATCGTTTGAGGCCGTACAGGTCTGCGGCATACCATTTATTCTTAGTTTAGTACGTTCTTGGCATGTTACAAAACATTCGCTGAAGCATTATCTGTGACTCCAGAGCAATTTGAATCTCAGCGCGTGTATTTCTCGCGCTTTTTTTTTCCTTGGTAGTTGGAAATGCTCTGTGTGATCAAAAATATCGGACACCCCCAAAAACACACATTTTTCATATTAGGTGCACAGTGCTGCCATCTACTGCCGGGTACTCCATATCAACAATCTCAGTAGTCATTGGACTACGTGAGAGAGCAGAATGGGGCGCTCCGCGGAATTCACGGACTTCGAACGTGGTCAGGTGATTGGGCCTCACTTGTGTCATACGTCTGTACGCGAGATTTCCACACTCCTAAGCATCCCTTTGTCGTTTCCGGTGTGGTAGTGAAGTGGAACTGTGAAGGGACACTACAGCACAAAAGCGTACAGGCCGTCCTCGTCTGATGGCTGACAAGAGACCGCCGACTGTTGCAGAGGGTCGTATTGTGTAATAGGCAAACATCTATCCAGACCATCATAGAGGAATTCCAGAATGCATCAGCATCCACTGCAAGTACTACGACAGTTAGGCGGGAGGTGAGAAAACTTGGATTTCATGGTCGAGCGGCTGCTCATAAGCTACACATCACTCCGGTAAAGGCCAAACGACGTCTTGCTTGATGTAAGGAGAGTAAACATTAGACGATTGAACAGTGGAAAAATGCTGAGTGGAGTGACGAATCACGGTACACGTGTGGCGATCCGATGGCAGGGGGTGGGTATGGCGAATGCCCGGTGAACGTCATCTGCCAGCGTGAGCACTGTCAGCAGTAAAATTCGGAGACGGTGGTGTTATGGTGTGGTCGTGTTTTTCATGCAGGGGGTTTGCACCCTTGTTGTTTTGCGTGCAGTATCACAACACTGGCCTACATTGATGTGTTAAGCACCTTCTTTCTTCCCACTGTTTAGGAGCAATTCGGGGATGGCGATTGCATCTTTCAACACGATCGAGCACCTTTTCATAATGCACGGCCTGTGGCTGAGTGGTTACATGACAGTAACATCCCTGTAATGGACTGGCCTGCGCAGAGTTCTGATCTGAATCCTATAGAAAACCTTTGGGAAGTTTTGGAAAGCCAACTTCGTGCCAGGCTTCACCGACCGACATCGATACCTCTCCTCAGTGCAGTACTCCGTGATGAATGTGCTGCCATTCCCCAAGAAACCTTCCAGCACCTGACTGAACGATAGCCTGCGAGAGTGGAAGCTGTCGTCAAGGCTAAGGGTGTGCCAACACCATATTCAATTCCAGCATTACCGATGGACTTGTAATTCATTTACATCCAGGTGTCCGGATACTTTTGATCAGATAGTGTAGGTCATTCATTGCTTTACTTTGAGCACAGCCCTCCTGTAGTGGTTAATTCCTTTTCAAAGCTCCACATTCACCAAGTATTAGATACACAAATATACTAGATGTGTGAATAGTACCGTAAACTCTGCAAATGTTCCTCTCTGGTCACATGACACACATCCTTAACGTATGAAGCAAAATCCTGTCAGTGGTGAGCGTAGTAGCACTGATGCAGTCTCTGAGCTGTTCCAGTGTTCCGCAGTGGTGGAACGTGAACACGCCCCTTAATGTACCACCAAAGAAAGAAGTCACAAGCCATTAGTTCAGGTGACCTGTGGGGAGGGGGAGGGGGACAAGGGAACATAGAGCCACATCATCTTCATCGCTACGCCCAATCCAGCCAGCCATGGTGGGAGATCAAGTCGTCCTCTCACGTGCCGAGAAAACGCCCGTGGACGAGGAGCTGGTGACGTCACAGCGGACAATTCCACGTTCCACGACACTGCGGAACGTCAAATTTAGAATCTGGCTTGTCAGATTTTTTGCCTCGTGGAGAGGAACGTGACCAGTGTGATGCTACATCGTTTTTACCTCGCAAGCAGAACTGAGGAATCGTCATATTGTATTGTGTTAAACTACACATTTGGTGGATTTTCTTTATTATTGTGTACGTGGTATGAATGTAAGCCTTTCCAGAGCATTAGCAAATTGAGAAGCTCTCCAAAACGCACCGTGTTTGCTATGACTTCTTATAATAAAGTGACGTATAATTACATATCGGTAGATAAAGGCTTCATGTGGTTTTTTGGGGGGGGAGGGGGGGGGTATTTATAGCTTGTGTCTTGTGAAATTACAGGGTGTACCAAAAAGAATCATATGATCTGGCACGTCTATATTTCTAAAACTAATAAACATATAAAATGAATTTTGTTCTTTGATGAACGGGAAACTCAAAAAGTTTTTTTTCGTATCTTTTCATAGCTGTTCATTAAGCCCCCCTTGAGTTGAATGGCATATGTCACATCCTCATACAAATTGTTCCCACACTGCAGCGGCCATGTCATGAGTTACAGCTTTCACAGCTGCTGTTATGCATGCATTTTTGTTGGTAACATAGAGACTTTTATAAACCCCCACAAGAAATAATCGATTACAGTCACTTCTGGTGACTTTCGAGGTCAGTAATGTAAGGCTGAATCATTTTGTCCAGTACAATCGATCCAGCGTTCAGCAATCTTTTGATTTAAAAATTCCCGCAATTCCAGATGCCAGTGTGGCGCTGCCACATCCTGTTGGTAAATGAAGTCTCCAACTGTGAGAAAAGGAAGTTCTCAGGCATATCGAGATATGTGCTTCCTGTAACAGTGTCCTCGGCAAAGAAAAATGGACCATACACCTTTTCCCATGAAATTGCAGAGAATACGTTAAATTTTGGAGAGTTCATCTCATGTTGTACAGCTTCGTGTGGTTGTTCCGAACCCCATATTCTCATAGCGTCACGGTTCACCTTTCCATTTAAATGGAATGTTGCCTCGTCACTAAACACAAAGCTTGGAAGAACACTGTCATCTTCCATCTTGCCAAGTATGAAATTACAGAACACCACACGTAGTTGTGTGTCACCTACATGAAGAGCTTGCAGTAGCTGAATTTTGTATGGTTTCATAAGTAAACGTCGACGCAACGCACGCCAAACGGACGTCGTGGTCATGTTGAGCTGTCGAGCTGCACGGCTAACGGATTTCTGTGGATTCCTTGTTAAACGATGGTGAATGCTTTCGACGTTTGTGTCAGACACTCGGGGACGCCCGGACGATTTGCCTTTACACAAACAACCTGTTTCTCGGAGTTGTTCATGCCATAGTTTAATGCACTGTGTTGTAGTAGGATGTACATCATACCTAGTACGAAAGTGACGCTGAATAGATATTACTGACCCGCACTGCGCAAAACGTAGAACACAAAACACCTTCTGTTGCCCCGACACAATTTTTACTAGAACTGAAGTGGCCGCACACTGCTGCTACCTAGCGGGAACCATGTTAAACTCGAGAGTTTGCTCTTTCTCACAATACGTTGTTCACGCATATATCTCAAATAACATAATTATGATTTTTTAAGTCGGATGATTCTTTTTGATACACCCTATATACCGTTTCAATGTTGCGGACGATGAAGATCTATGAAAACGTCGTAGTTTTGATTCAGTTTGTCGTTTTTCACTATCAGATAACAATTGTAGACACTCGGACAGTCTTTAGACAGTGCATACCATGCTCGGAGTCCTGGTTGCCATGTAGAATCCGTAAGTCAATTGAAAACATCGTTAGCTGTGAAACGAAAAGTAGGAAGTATGCATCCACCTCCTTCCAACTTTCCAATTTTTTTCACCTTTTGGCTTCTGAAAGTTTTTGCGTCTTTGTTATTAGTTTAAAAGAAGTATTACCTGCAGTAGACGATGCTATTTATTACAAATAATGTAGTTGCTGCAGTTCTTTTCGCAAAGTCCATCCAGTGGAATGTTTTCCCAGTGGGCAAAATTCTTAAGGTACCGGTAATTGTCAGCCTATGTCAGAAAATAAACACCAGTTGCGTACTGTGAGTTTTTGTTATTATGAAACATTTTTGTAAATTATATACAGGGTGGTCCATTGATAGTCGCCGCTCACAAAATAAGCATCAAACGAAAAAACTACAAAGAACGAAACTCGTCTAGCTTGAAGGGGGAAACCAGATGGCGCTATGGTTGGCCCGCTAGATGGCGCTGCCATAGGTCAAACGGATATCAACTGCGTTTTTTTTAAACAGGAACACTTATTTTTATTACATATTCGTGTAGTACGTAAAGAAATATAAATGTTTTAATTGGACCACCTTTTTCGCTTTGTGATAAATGGCGCTGAAATAGTCACAAACGTATAAGTACGTGGTATCATGTAACATTCCGCCAGTGCGGACGGTATTTGCTTCGTGATACATTACCCGTGTTAAAATGGACCGCTTACCAATTGCGGAAAAGGTCGATGTGTTGATGTATGGCTATTGTGATCAAAATGCCTAACGGGCTTGTGCTATGTATGCTGCTCGGTATCCCGGACGACATCATCCAAGTGTCCGGACGGTTCGCCGGATAGTTACGTTATTTAAGGAAACAGGAAGTGTTCAGCCACATGTGAAACGTCAACCACGAACTGCAACAAATGATGATGCCCAAGTAGGTGTTTTAGCTCTTGTAGCGGCTAATCCGCACATAAGTAGCAGACAAATTGCGAGAGAATCTGGAATCTCAAAAAGGTCGGGTTGAGAATGCTACATCAACATCGACTGCACCCGTACCATATTTCTCTGCAGCAGGAATTGCATGGCGACAACTTTGAACGTCGTGTACAGTTCTTTCACTGGGCACAAGAGAAATTACGGGACGATGTCAAATTTTTGCACGCGTTCTATTTAGCGACGAAGCGTCATTCACCAACAGCTGTAACGTAAACCGTCATAATATGCACTATTGGGCAACGGAAAATCCATGATGGCTGCGACAAGTGGAACATCAGTTACCTTGGCGGGTTAATGTATGGTGCAGTATTATGGAAGGAAGGATAATTGGCCCCCATTTTATCGATGGTAATCTGAATGGTGCAATGTATGCTGATTTCCTACGTAATGTTCTACAGATGTTACTACAAGAGGTTTCATTGCATGACAGAATGGCCATGTACTTCCAACATGATGGATGTCCGGCACATAGCTCGCGTGCGGTTGAAGCGGTACTGAATAGCATATTTCATGACAGGTGGATTGGTCGTCGAAGCACCATACAATGGCCCGCACGTTCACCGGATCTGACGTCCCCGGATTTCTTTCTGTGTAGAAAGTTGAAGGATATTTGCTATCGTGATCCACCGACAACGCCTGACAAGATGCGTCAGCGCATTGTCAATGCATGTGCGAACATTATGGAAGGCGAACTACTCGCTGTTGAGAGGAATGTCGTGACACGTATTGCCAAATGCATTGAGGTTGACGGACATCATTTTGAGCATTTATTGCCCTTAATGTGGTATTTACAGGTAATCACGCTGTAACAGCATGCGTTCTCAGAAATGATAAGTTCACAAAGGTAAATGTATCACATTAGAACAGCCGAAATAAAATGTTCAAACGTACCTATGTTCTGTATTTTGATTTAAAAAACCTACCTGTTACCGACTGTTCGTCTAAAATTGTGAGCCATATGTTTGTGACTATTACAGCGCCATCTATCACAAAGCGAAAAAAGTGGTCCAACTAAAACATTCATATTTCTTTAAGTACTACACGAATATGTAATAAAAATGCGGGTTCCTATTTAAAAAACGCAGTTGATATCCGTTTGAGCTATGGCAGCGCTATCTAGCGGGCCAACCATAGCGCCATCTGGTTTCCCTCTTCAAGCTAGACGAGTTTCGTTCTTTGTAGTTTTTTCGTTTGATACTTATTTCGTGAGATATTTGACCCGGTCACGATCAATGGACCACCCTGTATACCTGCCTCTTGGCTTTGGGCTCCTCATGACTGTACCTTTTGGCTAAATATCTTTTTCAGTAATGGTGAGCGCTTATAAACACTTTCCTCTTCTATTCAAATGAAATTAGGAAACGAATCTCTAACTTGAAATGTATGTGATGAACTACAGATGTTACGCAGCCGTAGGCTGATATTATACACTACACTTATCCACATTCAATTTAACACCGGAAATGGGATTAAGGTTCAACTGAGTGAACCAATAACTGTCACTAGTATGGATCTTAGTCGCTAACAGAGTTGTTGCAGTTATTTTACGCGACTTCGCAAAGAAACTGTGTGATTTTCGCTCCAGATGCCGCAGCCAAGTAGCTTGAGGGCGCTGGGGTCGCAAATCACATTGAGGAGCACCTTGTGATCTGTGAGACGGAAAGCAGGTCGTTTCAGAGCGTGCAGCAGCCACGGCAGACACCGCGTCAAGCGTGCTTCGCGATGAAAAACTCGTCAAGATGACGGCTCGTGTTGTGTCGCGGGGAGGCCGGTTGGCTGCGGGTGGCCCAGCCCAGCCGCTCGCAGGCAGCGACCTGCCGATCTCGCGTGGTGTGACGTCACCCACTGAAGGCCGGTCTCAGCGCGCGCATACCGCACTGCCGGTCCAGACGCCGCCGCCTGTCGCAGGCGGTGACGTCGGCCGCCTCTACGCTTGATCGTAAACTAGCAAGGACACTCGATCCTCAGGCCTGGCCGGAAAACCGCCTGCACCGCTGGACTAGCGTTCCTAGAAAATCCAAGCAGCAGCTTGCGCACTGCGTGCAAACCGAATGTTTTCCTTTCTCTGAACGTCCGCGTGGTGCTGAGAGAAGCTGCCACGGAAGTACTTCCACACTTCTTGCCGGAGAACTCCAATGACTAGAAGCAGTAGATTCCCTGTCCGTCATCACAGAACTGGCCTTCCCATGTTTTTCTAAAATCACTTCACGCGAACAGTGAAAATATTTCAACAGTGAGACTAAGGCATATTACAGGGTGGCGCACGAAATGTGTTACCATTTTGTTTTTGAATATAAACTTTATTGTCAATACAATCTGAAAGGAACATATACTACAATGAAGAGCCGTCCATGGAGATTTGTTGTAACTCAGCACACGCTCAATATGTCCTCCATTTCGTTTCCTAACTTCCTTCAAACGAACACTGAAGTTAGTGGTTACCCTACAGCACATGTCTTCCGTAATTTCACTGCAAGCTTGAAGAATAAGTCTTCTGAGCTCCATTAAATCACGTGGACTTTTCGGGAAAAATTTTTCCTTTAGGTACCCCCAAAGAAAAAAAGACACATGGATTGAGATCTGGACTATTGGGGCGGCCAATTTTGTCCGTCATTGAAGCAACCTGGAAACCTGAGTGAAATGATCCGCATGTCGAAATGCTCGTGTAAAAACTCCAACACAGTGTTTGCAGTATGTGGCCTTGCTCCATCTTGCATGAACCACTGCGTGTTGAAGGGCAAGGCAGTAGCAAGAAGCTGTGGAATGAAGCTATTGCGAAGCATGCTCAAATAACGCTCGCTGTTCACAGTTTCTTCAAAGAAAAAGGGTCCAATAAGTCCGTGACCGGAAATTGCTGCCCACGCTGTAATCCTCGGAGCATAATGTTGTCGTTCATGAAGCACTTGTGGGTTTTCAGTGGCCCAAAAGCGTACTTTTTGTTTGTTAACCACACCGTCTAAATGAAAATGCGCCTCGTCTGAAAACCAAAAGTTGTTGACAGTTTCTTCCCTATCCTCCACCCACTGAGCAAACAGTAGTCTCTGCTGCTTGTGTTCTTCGGTGAGCTTCTGTGCACAGGTCATCTTGTATGGGTACATGTGGAGGTCACTTTTAAGAATGCGTTGAACGGAGCGTCTGGATACTCCCAGTTGCACTGTTGCCTTTCTACACGGTTTCCAGGGACTTCTCTGTACAGCAACTCGTACCGCTTCAATATTCTCCGGCGAACAAACAGGCTTAGGCCGAGGTCGCTTCGCTTCCAATACTGTTGCTTCCTGTATAAATTTATCGTACAACCTGTGGATGGTCTTCTTGCAAGGGACCCATCGTGTGTTAAACTGTTGTCGAAAACGCCTCTGAGTCACAACAAGGCTTTTCGTTTCATGAAAAAGTAACACAACTGCCGATCGTTGCTGTGTCGTCAGTCTTCCAGTGCAGCCATTGCTGCTTACTAGTCTCCTAGCGGCAGTATCGTGAATTACACGTCATTTCGTAACTCGTTTGTTTTTACAAGCTCTGCTGGTACTGCTGCAGAAATCCCAGCGGGATATCTAATGTGAGTCGTAAATTGTGAAACAAACAATTGCTAACAGATTTCGTGCGCTACCCTGTAGTTTCCTTTCATTCCTAATGCTAGTTTCTAATAGGGGCGTAACTAAAGTCGTGGGAGCCGGAGGCACCTTCCTAAAATGGGTGCCCTTCTCTCTCATACTCCTCTCCACCACCCCATTCCCAAGTAAACAAAATATCGCCACACTTCGCATCCCACAACCCGTTGTCGCGAGCGGTAAAGCGTCTTGCTTCGAGTCGTGCCAGTTAAGATTTTCCAACATTCCTGTTGCGCTCTCTGTCCTGTCAAACGACTTTTATGACCACACGCGCCGCCCTTCTTCTGTTCGGACAACCATTACTTACTGACAAGGAGAGCACGAGGCAATCGGATTTTTGTGATTTATTATGTTCATGGTACGCGAAGCTCTGGGCTGAAATATCAGTCCCGTAAGGCAATTCGACGCAACTCAGAAAAATTCTCGCGAAAATCGACTATGAAGTTTCCCGAGGTCTTTGAAACTCTAAGGTACGGCAGATCTTTTTTGACCACTGTGGCCAATGAAAATTTTTAAACAATGGTGAATTACGGTGAAGAGTAACATATCAAGACAGAAAAAAGTTTCTAGCCATCAAGTTCGATGATCGCTGGTTCGCTGTTTCGACTCTCGTTTCGGCCATTATTAGTTCGTTTTTTTTCCATTTGGTTCTAATACTTACGTTATCATCTCTATATATACAATGAAGCGCCAAAGAAACTGGTATAGGTAAGAAAAGGAACTGGTATTCAAATACAGAGATATGAAAAGAGGCAGAATACGGCTCTGCTGTCGGCAACGCCTATATAAGCCAAGTGCCTGTGGCAGTTGTTAGATCCGCTGCTACTGCTGCTACAATGACAGGTTATCATGATTTAAGATTTAAGTGAAATTGAAAGCGGTGTTTTAGTCGGGGCACGACCGATTGGACACAGGATCTCCGAGATAGCGACGAAGTGGGTATTTTCCCGTACGACTATTTCACGGGTGTACCGTGAATATATATTCACAGTGTCTTGACAGTGTCTTGAAAGGAGGATATAAGATGAACATCAACAAAAGCAAAACAAGGATAATGGAATGTAGTCTATTTAAGTCGGGTTATGCTGAGGGAATTAGATTAGGAAATGAGGCACTTAAAGTAGTAAAGGAGTTTTGCTATTTGGGGAGCAAAATAACTGATGATGGTCGAAGTAGAGAGGATATAAAATGTAGGCTGGCAATGGCAAGGAAAGCGTTTCTGAAGAAGAGAAATTTGTTAACATCGAGTATTGATTTAAGTGTCAGGAAGTCATTTCTGAAAGTATTCGTATGGAGTGTAGCCATGTATGGAAGTGAAACATGGACGATAAATCGTTTGGACAAGAAGAGAATAGAAGCTTTCGAAATGTGGTGCTACAGAAGAATGCTGAAGATTAGATGGGTAGATCGCATAACTAATGAGGAAGTATTGAATAGGATTGGGGAGAAGAGAAGTTTGTGGCACAACTTGACCAGAAGAAGGGATCGGTTGGTAGGACATGTTCTGAGGCATCAAGGGATCACCAATTTAGTATTGGAGGGCAGCGTGGAGGGTAAAAATCGTAGAGGGAGACCAAGAGATGAATACACTAAGCAGATTCAGAAGGATGTAGGTTGCAGTAGGTACTGGGAGATGAAAAAGCTTGCACAGGATAGAGTAGCATGGAGAGCTGCATCAAACCAGTCTCAGGACTGAAGACCACAACAACAACAACCGTGAATATCAGGAATCCGGCAAAACATCAAATCTCCGACACTGCTGCGGCCGGAAAAAGTTCCTACAAGAATGGGACCAACGACGACTGAAGAGAATCGTTCAATGTGACAGAAGTACAACCCTTCCACAAATTATTGCAGATTTCAGTGCTGAGTCATCAGCAAGTGTCGGCGTCCGAACCATTCAGTGGAACATCATCGATATCGGCTTTCGGAGCCGAAGGCCCACTCGTGTACCCTTGATGACTGCATGACACAAAGCTTTAAGCCTCGCCTTGGCTCGTCGACACCGACATTGGACTGTTCATGACTGGAAACATGTTGCCTGGTGGGACGAGTGTCGATTCAAATTGTATCGAGCGGATGGACTTGTACGGATATGGAGACAAGCTCATGAATCCATGTACGCTGCAAGTCAGTAGGGGAGTGTTCACGCTAATGGAGGCTCTGTAATTGTGTGAAGCGCGTGCAGTTGGAGTGATGTGGGACCCCTTATAGGGCTGATACGACTCTGATAAGTGACACGTACGTAAGCACCTGTCTGATCACCTGCATCCATTCATGTGCACTGTGCATTCCGACGGACTTGGGCAATTCCAGCACGACAATGCGACACCCCACACGTCCAGAATTGCTACAGTGTGGCTCCAGGAACACTCTTCTTAGTTTACACATTTCCACTGTCCACCAAACTCTTCAGACATGAAAACTATTGAGCGTATCTGGAATGCCTTGCAACGTGCTGTTTAGAAGAGATCTCCACCCCTCGTACTGTTACGGACTTATAGACAGCCGTGCATGATTCATGGTAACATTTCGCTAAAGCACTACTGCAGACATTAATCGAGTCCATGCCACGTCGTGTTGTGGCACTTCTACGTCCTCGCTCGGGCCCTACATGATATTAGGAAGGTGTACCAGTTTCTTTGGCTCCTCAGCGTAAAAGGAAATGTTCTGACTGACTTATCATCCCCCTGCCCAAAAGCGCTAAGTTTGAAACTTGAAATTTGAGAGGATGTTCGTCATTTACTGTAGAGTTTAAGAAGGAACTTTTCAAATTTTCACCCCTAAGGAGATGAACTAGAGGATGAAAGGCTATTCCAAAATGTCAATATTAAGACAGTATTAAAGCTAGAACTGCGGAAATTGCTATTTGGTTTCTCGGTGAGAAATAAAAAAAAATACGTGTCCAACATTTTCGGAATTCAACCCCTAAGAGGGTGAAATAGTGGGTGAAAACTTTTTTGAAACTAAATCATCATTAAAGAACTAGTATACATTTTTAGAGCTGCGGCTATGAAAATTGGTATTTGACTTCCCGGTTGTAAATTAAAAATCATACAATTTTAAGTGTTTTTGGAAATTCAACGCCTAAGGGAGTGAAATAGGGGATGAAATGTTCTATGGAAATGTGTCATTATGAAAGTATTTTTAAAGCTAAATTTATGAAATTTGTTATTTGGATTCTCGGTTGTAAATAAAAACTGTTTTTTCAGTGTTTTTGGAAATTAAACCCCTAATGGGATGCAATAGGGAACTGAAATTTGTGTGGAAATATTTCATTGTATTAAAACGTTTTGAAGCTAAATCTATGAAAATTGGTAAATATTTGTTAGGGGATGAAAGACGATTAAAAAAATCTGTGTAGACCATGTAGTCTAAGCTAGCGAAGCAGTGGGCGCTAAGCCAGTTTAACTATCAAATTTGTAATATGTATGTTAATTAACACGTATGTAATTGTCATTTTAATTAAAAATGCACATATAATACATAAAAATCCAATTTTCATAGCAAATATAAATTACTAGTTACCGATCTTGCATAAAATATTGTTAGTAAATATAGTCTAAAATTTAAAAAATTACCAGCCAAGTTTGGTCATCTTTATGTATTTTACTCTTCGAGGAAATTCTCATAGAACATGTGCCTTTGTTTAGAAATTTAACACTGCCGGGACTCGAACCTGGATCGCCCTTGTGGCAAGCGAGGACCCTACCACATAGACAACCGTCAGAAAAACAGTTTTTTTTTTTACGGGAGTGACGATTCTCGGAAAACATGTAAGTCGATTTTCGCGTGCCTGTTTGAGAGTGGCACCGAATTGGTTTGGGTGTATCGTGTTTCAGTACTGAACTTCAAGTGCCATAAATACAAAAAAAATTACAAAAATCCGGTTACCATTGACCTCCTTGTGTGTGAAGAACGTATTTTTTACGTTTTTTCCATTGTTGACGATGTAGAAAAATAAACTATTAAAGCCAATGGTCGGGAAGACGACGACCTTCAAAAAATTCCTTAAAAATTTGTTTTGGATGTAAACCACAAGCATCGGAAGTTAATTTTTAAATATTTTTATTTTGGAAAAAGAACAGTCAGCTTTCGGAACAGGTGTATGTTCTCTTACATACATAAAGACGGTTGTGCATACGTCAGTGTAACTCAGTACCAGCTATCTCTTTTTATCCCTGGATAGTTTCCTTAAATATGAGGTGACTATTTTCTGCATGTCCTCCAAGAGTAAACAACAAATCGCGACGTGACCCACTTCTCAGTCCAGGGGTCCTTGATGTGGCCCAAGCCGTTGCTTAGCATTAGTTTGAGACGAGTCGATCTACGTAAATACACACCTGGAAATGGAAAAAAGAACACATTGACACCGGTGTGTCAGACCCACCATACTTGCTCCGGACACTGCGAGAGGGCTGTACAAGCAATGATCACACGCACGGCACAGCGGACACACCAGGACCCGCGGTGTTGGCCGTCGAATGGCGCTAGCTGCGCAGCATCTGTGCACCGCCGCCGTCAGTGTCAGCCAGTTTGCCGTGGCATACGGAGCTCCATCGCAGTCTTTAACACTGGTAGCATGCCGCGACAGCGTGGACGTGAACCGTATGTGCAGCTGACGGACTATGAGCGAGGGCGTATAGTGGGCATGCGGGAGGCCGGGTGGACGTACCGCCGAATTGCTCAACACGTGGGGCGTGAGGTCTCCACAGTACATCGATGTTGTCGCCAGTGGTCGGCGGAAGGTGCACGTGCCCGTCGACCTGGGACCGGACCGCAGCGACGCACGGATGCACGCCAAGACCGTAGGATCCTACGCAGTGCCGTAGGGGACCGCACCACCACTTCCCAGCAAATTAGGGACACTGTTGCTCCTGGGGTATCGGCGAGGACCATTCGCAACCGTCTCCATGAAGCTGGGCTACGGTCCCGCACACCGTTAGGCCGTCTTCCGCTCACGCCCCAACATCGTGCAGCCCGCCTCCAGTGGTGTCGCGACAGGCGTGAATGGAGGGACGAATGGAGACGTGTCGTCTTCAGCGATGAGAGTCGCTTCTGCCTTGGTGCCAATGATGGTCGTATGCGTGTTTGGCGCCGTGCAGGTAAGCGCCACAATCAGTACTGCATACGACCGAGGCACACAGGGCCAACACCCGGCATCATGGTGTGGGGAGCGATCTCCTACACTGGCCGTACACCACTGGTGATCGTCGAGGGGACACTGAATAGTGCACGGTACATCCAAACCGTCATCGAACCCATCGTTCTACCATTCCTAGACCGGCAAGGGAACTTGCTGTTCCAACAGGACAATGCACGTCCGCATGTATCCCGTGCCACCCAACGTGATCTAGAAGGTGTACGTCAACTACCCTGGCCAGCAAGATCTCCGGATCTGTCCCCCACTGAGCATGTTTGGGACTGGATGAAGCGTCGTCTCACGCGGTCTGCACGTCCAGCACGAACGCTGGTCCAACTGAGGCGCCAGGTGGAAATGGCACGGCAAGCCGTTCCACAGGACTACATCCAGCATCTCTACGATCGTCTCCATGGGAGAATAGCAGCCTGCATTGCTGCGAAAGGTGGATATACACTGTACTAGTGCCGACATTGTGCATGCTCTGTTGCCTGTGTCTATGTGCCTGTGGTTCTGTCAGTGTGATCATGTGATGTATCTGACCCCAGGAATGCGTCAATAAAGTTTCCCCTTCCTGGGACAATGAATTCACGGTGTTCTTATTTCAATTTCCAGGAGTGTATGTCTATCCGCAGTCAGCAAAGTACAGTATGAAGAAAATCATGGAATGCAACAAGAGCAGGGAACTAACGTTAGCATTCAGAAGGTGAGTTAAGCCGTTAACAAATATCTGAGCTCTGTCTTTCTGTGCACCAAAACAAGCATAAAAGGGCTTGCACCTGTCTGTGGGCTCAGCCCGGAGCTGCGCGACTGTTACGGTCGCAGGTTCGAATCCTGCCTCGGGCGTGGATGTGTGTGATGTCCTTAGGTTAGTTAGGTTTAAGTAGTTCTAAGTTCTAGGGGACTGATGACCAAAGATGTTAAGTCCCATAGTGCTCAGAGTCATTTGAACCATTTTGAACCTCTCTGTGGTCGCGCAATATAAATTATCGCTGGTGTATACTTGTAATGAATATTCTGATTTTTGACATGGCAGCTGTCTCAGGGTAACCTAATTTTGCAAACCAATCATGTAAACTGCTTAGCACGGCTTGTCTGAAGCCATTTGTCTTCGAGAAGACTGGATTTTATAAATCTTGAAATCACACACATCAAACAATGTTTTGCGTCGCCCGGTTCCCACAACTCCTGAAGATAGAAGTTGACTGTGTATCACAGACACAGTCCCTTTGACTGTTCAGAGATGTCACTACACCCGCCCAAAGATGTAAACAATCATGCATGAGCAGCGCCTATTAGGGGGTCCGACAGTCGATCAGTTCCAGTCATTCCACCAGAGAGGAGGTACACGGCTCGTGTTGTCTGTAGTTCAACCATGGCTAAACGGCCAATACCACGGGTCGATCGCGTCCGCAATGTTACTTTGTGCCAGGAAGTGCTATCAGCAAGGGAAGTAAGTGTTCAAGTGGCTCGGAGAGGAGGAGATACTGGGAGACAGGAACTGTCGTATGCATGCCTCGCTCAGGCCGCCCAAGGGCTACTACTGCAGTGGATGACCGCTGTCTACGGATTATGTCTCGGAGGAACCCTGACGGCAACGCCACCATGTTGAGTAATGCTTTTCGTGCAGCCACCGGACGTCGTGTTACGACCCAAACTGTGCGCAATAGGCTACACGATGCGCAACTTGACTCTCGACGTCCATGGCGAGGTCCATCTTTGCAACCACGACACAATGCAGCGCGGTCCAGATGGGCCTAATAACATGCCGAATGGTCCGCTCAGGATTGGCATCACGTTCTCTTCACCGATGAGTGTCGCATATACCTTCAACCAGACAATCGTCGGAGACGTGTTTGGAGGCAACCCGGTCAGGCTGAACGCTTTAGACACACTGTCCAGCGAGTGCACCAAGGTGGAGGTTCCCTGCTGTTTTGGGGTGTCATTATGTGGGGCCGACGTACGCCGCTGGTGGTCATGGAAGGCGCAGTAACTGCTGTACGATACGTGGATGCCATCCTTCGACCGATAGTACAGCCATATCGGCAGCATATTGGCGATATATTCGTCTTCATGGACGACAATTCGCGCCCCCGTCGTGCACATCTTGTGAATGACCTCTTTCAGGGTAACGACATCGCTCGACTAGAGTGGGACCGCTACGGTCGCAGGTTCGAATCCTGCCACGGGCATGGATGTTTGTGATGTCCGTAGGTTAGTTAGGTTTAAGTAGTTCTAAGTTCTAGGGGACTAATGACCTCAGCAGTTGAGTCCCATAGTGCTCAGAGCCATTTTTTGAACTAGAGTGGTCAGCATGTTCTCCATGTTCACATGAACCCTATTGAAGAGGCCTGAGATAGTTTGAAAAGGGCTGTTTATGGACGACGTGACCCACCAACAACTCTGAGGTTCAAAAATGGCTCTGAGCACTATGGGACTTAACTTCTGAGGTCATCAGTCCCCTAGAACTCGGAACTACTTAAACCTAACTAACCTAAGGACATCACACACATCCATGCCCGAGGCAGGATTCGAACCTGCGACCGAAGTGGTCGCGCGGTTCCAGACTGAAGCTCCTAGAACCGCTCGGCCATCCCGGCCGGCCAACTCTGAGGGATCTACGCCGAATCGCCGTTGAGGAGTGGGACAATCTGGACCAACAGTGCCTTGATGAAATTGTGGATAGTATGCAACGACGAATACAGGCAGGCATCAATGCAAGAGGACATGTTACTGGGTATTAGAGGTACCGGTGAGTACAGCAATTTGGTCTGAAGGTCTCGCTGTATAGTGGTACAACTTGCAATGTGTGGTTTTGACGAGCAATAAAAAGGGCGCAAGTGATGTTCATGTTGAGCTCTATTCTAATTTCCTGTGCAGGTTCCGGAACACTCGGAACCGAGGTGACAATGTTCTGCCAACCGAGTGTATTCCACGGTGTCGTGAAGCACAGTTTCCATGCACTTATCATAAGATAGAATAAATTTCATAACAATTTTTAAGGCATCATTATTGAATTGTATGCATTAAGCTTTACCATTCTGTGAGAAGTAATTTGCCTTATAAATCATAGCCGTCTTAAAAATTGAGGCTATTTACAGAATGAAATGCGATATCAAATAGTTGCTCCTTTTGACACGTAAAGAAATTTGTTATCTTTGTGTCAGTGCAGTTTGTATCCTAAATCCCAGTTCATTCCAGCCATATTTTCTTGACGTCTCGCGGATATAGTATAGAATCCGTAGAGCCCGCTGCCAAGTTCCGAAATTACACGATACTAGGCGCAGTAGGCGTGAAGCTCTAGGCGTCAGTGCTTGAAACTGTGTTTCATTTGGTGGTAAATAATTTAAAGCAACAAATAATTTAGAGCAACAAGCATCATTTGCGCATGAACAACTACCTGTGTTGTGTACTTCCTTATTTGCCCCATCGAGAAGTCCCTGTGCACCGCAGTTTTTAAATCAGAGGTCCGAATGACTTCAATATGATGCATAAGGACGTTGTTTTTACAGTAGAGCATGAGCGGCACGGAGTCTTAAATTATCTGGACCTAAGGATCGAGAACAAGAAAAACAAGTTCGAGATAGGAATTTTTAGGAATCCCACGTTCTCGTGCCACCTCATAATCATAGATTACCTTTTATCAAAAATGCAGTGCACAGGGATAACTCCACACCACTAAATCCGGCAAACAAGAATGAGAAAATGAAAACCCGTAGACAAACAGCTGTAGAAAATTGTTTTGACGCGGGTTTGGCTGGCTCTGAGCACTATGCGACTTAACTTCTGAGGCCATCAGTCGCCTAGAACTTAGAACTAATTAAACCTAACTAACCTAAGGACATCACACACATCCATGCCTGAGGCAGGATTCGAACCTGCGACCGTAGCGGTCGACGCGGGTTTGGTAGATTGGTTGGGTGTAGCATAGTAACCAGCAAAATGATAAAAATCTACACAATTGTAGAGTCATGCCATATTGGGGGAACATCCCACAAAAATTGGCAAGGTTGTTTGACAAGAAAGGGGTTATAATTACTTTCAAAACGTACAGCAAATTAGTACAGAGGCTGAGGAATAAGATCGACACAGAGGAGAACTGGATGATGAAATCGGGAGTAAGTAACATTTTAGGATTGTGGAACGAGATATGTGGGGCAGACGGGACGGAATTTTAAAGCTAGATTTAAAGAGCATAATAATAGAGACAACGGCTCGTCAGCTCTCTCAAAGCACCTCAAGAATGAGCAGCAATCGTTGGGGGAATATAACGGGAAGCTTGAAGGAGTTTCACGAAGAAAAACGGTGATTGCTAACAAATGTAGAGGAAGAATTGATTTATCGTGCCTTAAAAGAGGAGTGCGTCGGCGTTTTAAATGAGAGGAAGAAAGTGTCTGAAGGGCATTTCTGGGCACACTTCAGCGATATCCTCCTTAAGAAACAGCCATCAACATATGTAGTGACATGGGATTTTCGCATGCTATTTCCGTCCAGAATGCAGCGTAGAGATAGTTTTAAGTTTGAACAGGCTGGGACCAGATATGCATTCTCAAAGATTTTACGACAGGCAGTAGTATTGTTTGTGCTGAGAATTAGGCTTTAAGTAAATACCATCGCTGGTAGGTGACGGCAGCGGATTTCAGTCTGCAACTGCACTTCCTGAACGCTGGATGCACCGGCTTCTGATGCTTTATGGTTCGAGTTGCTGATACACGTGTGCAGCTCGTTTTGAAGTCTGTAATCCTTATATAGCTACAGGTATAGGGACGATTCTTTTATATGGTTTCCGTGTTTTTAGCACTTGAAAATGGGATAATGTTCTCCAGGAAAATTTTGAGGCAGTAATGACACGATTGACTTATGGACTAAATGTCCTCAATAATGATAAAATCGTTTTAAAATTACAAAAATTAGAGCGCTCTATAAAAGAAAGTCCCAAAATTTTTTAAAGATTTTTAATTCTTTTTCTTTGTTGGGTGAAATACGATTATCGCGATTCGATGTGAAAGCCAACTAGTACACACTGTAAGTAGGAATTAAAATGCAGTTTGATAATTAGCGATATGGATGCAAGCTGACCGCTGATATTCATTGCATCTTCGATGGCTGTGCTATCTATTGGCATCAAGGCAAGTTTACATTATAAAATAGGATAATGTTGTCCCGGAACATGTTGTGGCAGTAATCATTTGTATACATTTGAAGTTACTGTTTTGAACGTGTCTTCTTGTTCTAAGAGCCTCTCTGTCTGCGTAGGTCAGTGCGGTCGCTTTCTCATACATAACGAAGTCAGGGCCGAATGCACTCATACAAAGACGCACTTGGGGAAGGAGTACGTGTCAAAATAACGTTGATCGGTGAGTGTAAGATATTCAAAGGTTTAGAGGTTAGTTAGCCCACGCAACATTAAGCCGCCCCATACCGTAACACCTGAAGCACCAAAATGATAGTGTTTGATAATGTTCCTGAGTGCATTACTTATACTCACCTCTCGCAGTATGAAGCTGCTTTCAGCATTGTCAAATGGTTCAAATGGCTCCGAGTACTACGGGACTTAACAGCTATGGTCATCAGCCCCCTAGAACTTTGAACTACTTAAACCTAACTAACCTAAGGACATCACACACATCCATGCCCGAGGCAGGATTCGAACCTGCGACCGTAGCGGTCGCGTGGTTCCGGGCTGTAGCGCCTAGAACCGCTCGGACACTCCGGCCGGCTGACCGTCATACTCGTCGTCCGCTGCTGGTGGTATCGCGAATAGTTGGCATCGACTTTGTCTTTTTTTTATTATTTTACTATATTTTTGGGCAATACTTGCAGACCTTCCTATGATAAGGCGGATAGCTTAACCTTTTAACTACAGAATCATGCGTGACTCATTAATTAATTGCATATTTAGGTAACTTCAAAAACACTTTACCTAAAAGATTGCAACTATGCCAACTAACCCTGATCGTGTGGTTATTTGGCATAGCCCGAGGTGTGAGTTGGCATAACATATTATGGACAGCGCACATGGACAGAACCCAAAAATTTTTGAGGATAAACATTTTATTTACTCAAACGTTGGGGTGACTCCCTTTTCAAAAAATGAATTGATCAAAAGAAAAATTCTCATGAAGAAATAATACTTGAACAAAAATAAATTCTGCTTGAAAGTATAAACAAAAGCATGAACTTAAAATGTATGAATAGCAATGAGTTCTTCACGAAAAATAATTCTGTTTATTGTAATAGCTATCTGTACTTACTCAAATAGAATTATCTCCATGTTTTAAATCAACCACGGATATAAGAGTTCGTGGCACATTTATTTGAGTACGGACGTAGAGTGTCAGCACAATTTTACTTCGGACGTATCGGACTGAATCATCTTTGTCCGTACATCTCCAGTTTTTCCCCTTTTTGATCATGCTTGACACATGTATTTCGTTGCCATCGATTTCGACAATCTTCCCAGGAGTCTGGTGGGCATGTTACCTCACCCAAACAAAGTCATTTACGTGGTGTCTTTGGTCGCGGCGGAATCTTCTCACGAAATTTCAATCGCCAACTTGTTTCCTGCGAATGCTAAAATACAGGTTGTACACGAAGTCCTGAAACACTTTCAATTATTTATTGCACAAGAACAAAACATTGTACAGATATCATACATATGTCATTTTGAAGACAGACCCTGAAAGTTCTTTTTTATTTTTGGTGTATACCGCCACAGCGCAGTTTGGTAATTTGCCTATAGTCAGCGCTAGTCGCAAACATGGAGAGTTCAGGTGCGGAGCGAGCTTTCTGTGTGTTGGAGTGCGACAAAATGGCCTCCCCGATCACCAGATATCACTCCGTGTGCCTTTTTTCTGTTGGGACACATTAAAGATCTGTTGTATGTACCGCCTCTACCAGGTGATATAGCAGAGCTACGGGAGAGAATACGGGAAGCGACTGCTACAGTCGACGATGCCATGCTGGGACGGGTATGCCAAGAATTCGATTACCGTATTGACGTCTGCCGGGTCACTCATAGTTCGCATATCGAGTTTTGTTAAAAAAAATTTCAAAGTTTCTCTTCAAAATGCAATATGTATGACATCTGGACGGTGTTTAGTTCTTCTGCAATAAATAATTGAAAGTGTTTCTGGACTTTCGGTATGCCCTGTATTTTGTTGTCGCCGACCTACATGGGAAGAAACAATCATCATAATAAAAGAAGGGAAATCAGTGCTCGCACGGAAAGATATAGATATTCGTTATTTCCGCTCGCTGATCGAGATTGGAATAATAGTGAATTACTGTGAAGGTGGTTCGATAAACCCTCTGGCAGGCAGTTTAAGTGTAATTTGCAGAATATCCGTGTAGATGTAGATGGCGATCAGGAGGTCCTTGAGACTGCCGTGGATTGGTTGCTGGTCATGTTCGATGTGACCTGTTGGCAATTTTGAGTTTCTCTAGGTTTATGGGAACTGTCGAGTGAACCCTCATCGTCGTCTTGGCAAGAGGCTGAGGAAGAAAACGCCTCATCGTGGAGAGGTTCATCAGTCTTTAAATTCTTATGAACGAATGCCAAACTGTCGTCACTCTCGGCATAACTAATCGCTGGCACCCCGTCGCCAGAACCCGTAGAAGAGAATTCAAATTGACGTTTTCTGGGAAGTTTTTTCTTCTTCGACTTGTCGACCATAGCCATGTCGCCCTTCTTGACTGTACTTGGCCCTTTCTCATTATTGCCCCGTTCAACTGCGATTCTCTTTGATAAGACTGTTAGCATAGCAACAAACCTTTTTCTGGTGACGGTTTCAGTGCTGTCGTGTACTGGCCTTAGGGAAAAGGCGAATTTCTTCTGGGGTGATGTGTATCTATTCGTTTGTCAGAGAAAATTCTCCTTTTTTAATGAATATTAATTATTATTATAGTATCCATCAATTACGGTAATACACATTTAGCAAAACAAAGAAATATATATAAAAATGAACATATCAAATTATATATGGTACACAAGTATTAAAACGGCTCAGACTACACTCGGATGTTGATGGACTCGATCCAGCGGAGTACCTCGTGGGATGCTTGATGGAGCTTCTCAAAGCCACCAGGGAAGCGTCTGATTCGACAGTCATTCACAATGTGGCTCATTGTTTGGGGGTCACCACAGTCACACACACTGTCCCTTGAAATGCCCCACTTGTGCATGTTGTATTTTCACCTACCCTCTTCGGTCCGATATCTGTTTAACTGCACCCACACCTCCCTTGGTTTGTGGAAGCCTGGAACTGGAACTGTTGGATTGTCTACAAATTCGTGGTTTCGGGTTCTTGTAGCTTGCCACTCAGGTTTCCACTCTGCGTCCTGGTCGAATCCTGTCGATAGCATTTGGACTCCCACTTCATATGCTGCTCTTCTAGATTTGAGGCGTTTCCTGGGCATCACACACGTCCATGCCATTATATTATGCATTTATATTATGCAATTGTATTAATGGGGTCGTTAGTTGGCATTGGTGCAGGGCGAGTGGTCATAGTTATGCCAACTGACTCCATCACCTAACTATATCAGTTAGCCCCACGAGGATGTCAGAAACAAAATAGATACCATATAATCCCAGACTGCATAAACAAAAGATGTATACTATCACAGGTAACCATTCGTTCGAAAGACACCATCAGCAATGCCTCAATTCAATCTACAGGTTCATCAGAAACGAAAAGTTTACTCGCCAACCAGAAAAAGGATGAAACCTGGGTCCTTCTTCGCGACGTATGCAAGCAGACTGAATTTACAGTGCGTGGCGCACCTTTACCCACACTCGCCACTAGCACGATGACAGCGTCCTGGCTCCACGGTGACAAGGAACAGCAACTGTGTGCCCCCTACGCTTGACGTAGCCTGACGTTGCGCCCTTGCGGTGGCCGCCGTCTTGTGCGGCTGGATGTTTTGCTGAGGCGACCCCGCCTCCCAGGCTCAACGCACGGCACCGACGTTTCGACTTCCTCGGTTGTGTGACTACTTGCTGAACAAAATATGTTGGCGTTACCGCTGCATTTCTTATTCCACGACCACCGAGGAGGTTCCCGACCGCCCATCTCACCATCCTGAGACTTCTTCCTAACGTTTTGTGGTGTCACTTACTGTCAGACTGTCCTAGCACCAAACATCATTAAAGTAATTAAAAGTTATTTTTTGAGTATTGAGGGTCAGCTGTAAAAATGAAAGCTTATGACTGTTTTATCATTTTAGTATCCAAAACGTAAAAACCATAAGAATCTTTGTAAATGTGTGAGGCGTCGAACCCATGGCGTACATATTAGTCATCTAGCATTTGCCAACGAGAGCACTTAGCGACTTCCTAGAAACTTTATAGATAATTTCAAACGTTTTAAAATCCGTTTCTCGGTGGCACGCCGTACAAAATAATGAAAGGAAAAGTCTGTCGCTTATTATATTTTTTTGCTGAGGCAGTAAAACTTCAGCATCAGGAATGACGTTTTAATTTATTTCTTCTTTACTACTATCTCTATGCACAACGCATTTAGCCGACGGTATATACATGTAACACAGAATGAGCCAGCAAAGTTATATCAGTGTACGCCACATAATTGAGGAGATATGACGTCATAAAGAACAGGACATGTGGGAGCATGTGGGAGAAGGTCTCACGCTCTGAGGGTTCCGTACAAACTTAATTATGTATTCTTATAATAATAACAATTTCCTGTGATTCAATGGCCTGGACGCCACTGGGCGACTTGAGTGTACCTAACCTACTCCAGTTACCCAACCGGGGACACAGGACCTGCAGTTTAACATGGAACTCGAACGACGTGTTGCTGCTCGTGACTCCTCTCATTGTTGAGAGGTGAAGGCTACGTTAATACGAAGATTGAAAAATGCGTGGTCCGACGGAGATTCGACTCTGCGGCATGCGGAATTTGCTTTACCTCTTTCTTTTTCCTTCCTTCGGTTTCTATCTACACGCTTTCAAAAATGGTTCAAATGGCTCTGAACAATATGGGACTTAACTTCTGAGGTCATCAGCCCCCTAGAACTTAGAACTACTTAAACCTAACTAACCTAAGGTCATCACACACGTCCATGCCCGAGGCAGGATTCGGACCTGCAACCGTAGCGGTCGCGCGGTTCCAGACTGTAGCGCCTAGAACCGCTCGGCCACTCCGGCCGGCCTCTACACGCTTTACTGCTTTTTTAAAAATTCAAATTACACTTAGTACTAAAAGAAGAATAAAGCAAAATCGGAATTAATCCTAGAGGGCACTGCCACATTTACACTTAAAAAAAAAAATTAAAAAAAATTTGTTATCTTCCTGTCGTTGCCTGCAACTGTTTTTCTCTTTCTTTTTAAATTATAAAATAATAAAATACAAGTCCAATAGGACCGTAAGATGAAATGCACTGCGAAACAATGTAAACAATGTACCTGAAACGGGCCCATGACAATAATATCACAAGGACTGGCTAATTCAACTAATACCTTGCGTGTCTGTGGCAGGATAGCGACTGCATTGATCCGTGAAACTAAGTCCATTACGAAATAAGAGTTCATTGGCGGATAGCAGATTGTTTACCAACTGATACCACGAGGATGCAACCGCCGTTGGCAGAATAGGAAGGCTAACATGAAACTACACTGCCTTCCATGAAGTTTGCGGCGATGCTCCTTTCAACAGGTGCCCTACAATCAACCTCTCACCCGCGCATTACGAAAACTGTGGTAGTGAGATGCCCCCTTTGCAGAATATCAACAGCCAGGTAACTACCAGCAATATAACTTTCGCAGACATGTTTTAGCTGGAAATTCAAACGACCAACATGGACAGGCGGATTAAAATGGTTCAAATGGCTCTGAGCACTATGCGACTTAACTTCTGAGGTCATCAGTCGCCTAGAACTTAGAACTAATTAAACCTAACTAACCTAAGGACATCACACACATCCATGCCCGAGGCAGGATTCGAACCTGCGACCGTAGCAGTCCCGCGGTTCCGGACTGCGCGCCTAGAACCACTAGACCACCGCGGCCGGCACAGGCGGATCAAAACTGCCCAGCTGCAGACAGTAAAATAACCGAGACGTGAGTGTGTGGATTGCGTGAGAGACCGTCAACACGGTGCCCTGAACGAATAAGAGAGACGCTTTCCTTTGAATATCGAAAAGTCACAAAGCCCCGAGAGAGCAGGCACACTCAAACATTTCCTACGGTATTCGAAAAACGTGATACTGCCACAAAACGACTAGACAACTGTTTTAATGATTATAAACAATTCGCCTCGATTGCAAATAGAAACCTAGGTCAACAACCGGTTTCTATTTGCAATCGAGGCAGATTCTTTATAATCATTAAATTGTTCACGAGTGCTGACGCGCTGTAATGTTAAAAGTTCAACTGTTTTAGTTTCCATGGTGTCATCACGGTTAGGGGAAAGATCTGGGCGAGATAATACGCTTTGCACAAGTCGCTGGAATTCACGATCCGAATTCTCTAAAGCAGGTAAGGGAACACCACTCATATTCCAGGATTGCACCTTGTATCTTCTCCGTAACCGACATCCAATTAGATGTAGTCATTTGGAAAGGAGAAACATCAATTATGACTCCCAAAGATTTATATACGGGGTGTTGAAAAAGTCTCTCCGCAGTGCCGTATGATTGTTAGCCGTGCGTGCCGTATGATTGTTCGCCTGCCTGGGTTACTTCCCTTCAAGTGGACTCTCCCAACATTCCACTGTTTCATTTATCTCAGACAGCGTCAGTAATGTCGTTCGTGTGTGTCGTTACGTGTTGACGTGAATGTTTAAGTTTTGTTCGTTTGTTTCGTTTTTGTCACTGTTAAAATGCTAACCATTGAAGACCGAGTGTTTTTAGTCGAACAAGTGCTAAAAGCTGGCTGTAAATACACAGTTTCAGTTCGTCAAACCTATAATTCGGTTTTCCCGGAAACAACACTCCAATATCGCGGCGATGCTGTGCGAGATTTGATTCACAAATTTCGAATTACGGGTTTAGCGACAGATGCACCGAGTATTGGTCTTCCTAGCGTTTTGACTGAGGATAAACTACTCGATATTTCCGATAAAATGTCCATGAGTCCGAACAAGTCAGTAAGAAAACTCGCCCAGGAAATCGATGTTAGTGTCGGAACGGCCCACACAGCTGTAAGAAAAAAATTAGAACTTTTCCCATACACGGTGACAGTGGTGCAAGAACTGAAAATTACTGATCATGGCAAGAGACTGCATTATTGTCAATGGTTCAAAAATTTCGTTCAACTAATTGGAAGGGATATTCTTAATGAAACGTTTTTCACAGATGAGGCGTGGTTTGATTTATCCGGGTAAATGAATTCCCAAAATTCTCATATGTGGAGTGTTGTGACTTGGCAAGACAGCCAAGTCACTATGAGAGGAAGCCGAAAGGCACGCGTTTAAGCTCACGCAGGCTGGCGTGAGGTCTGGAACAGTTAAAGGATTAATATAGCCAATAAGGTACGTTGTTGCTGGAATAATTAACTTTAATCCATAATTGTTGTACATCGCTCTTGACGGTACATGTTTTATAATCTCAATATAAACTGGTAATGGCGCCTTGCTAGGTCGTAGCAAATGACGTAGCTGAAGGCTATGCTAACTATCGTCTCGGCAAATGAGAGCGTATTTGTCAGTGTAACATCGCTAGCAAAGTCGGCTGTACAACTGGGGCGAGTGCTAGGACGTCTCACTAGACCTGCCGTGTGGTGGCGCTCGGTCTGCAATCACTGACAGTGGCGACACGCGGGTCCGATGTATACTAATGGACCGCGGCCGATTTAAAGGCTACCACCTAGCAAGTGTGGTGTCTGGCAGTAACACCACATGGAGTACTGCAAAACCATTGTGTATTCATGAGGAACCACTTCATTCTGTGAAAATAGGAGTTTGGATTCCAATTGTGGGGCCATATTTCTCAACGAAACAATAAACGCGCAACGATACTGCAGTGATATTCTGTACCCATTCATTGGAGAACTTGTGTTAAGTGAAGTACTGAACGGTTTGTTTCAACAAGATGGTGCAACCGCGCATACAGCTCGCGTTTCAATGTCACTGCTTACTGATGTTTTTGGTGATCACATAATTTCACAGGGACTTTGGCCTCCACCTTCGCCTGACCTAACACCACCTGACTTTTTCTACTGGGGTGCAGCGAAAGCAACTGTCTGTAAAAACCGTCCAAGATCCATCGATGAATTGAAAACTGCAATATCCACTTTCACTGCCTCTGTTACAGAAGAAATGTTGCAGCTTCTGTTTGGAAACATGATTAGACGAATTGAATTGTGTATTCAACAACAGGGGGGACACTTTCAACATTTAATGTGAAAATTTGTAAGTAAAAATGAATATTCAATAAATTAATAACTTGTATTTCACTGAGTTTCATTTCGGTATATTCACTGCGACATACAGAACGCGCAGCTAACAATCATACGGCACTGCCGAGAGACTTTCTGGACACCCCGTATATCGACCACCGTCGCCCACGAAATGACAGCGTTATCAAAACCCCGTAATTTTATCACCCGACATTTGCCTTGGTTGATACGGGCATACCCCTAGACCACTAAGTCCGACATGTATATAAATAGTTCATCTATGGTTTTTGATGGGTGAATTTGCGAATATTAAAATATGTGACTTTTATGAGCGTATCTTATGGTTTCATTGACTTGGAAACTTAATTATTTATCCCGCCAAGGGACCGGAGACATTATTATTTGGCATAAATTTGAACTTGGTATCTCTACCGTTCTGCAGAGAACGGGGACTTAGCAGACTGACAGACAGACGGACAACAATAAATGGCAAAAAAATATTTTTGTGTGATGTGTATACATATTAACATTTTTCAGGATTTTGTTTCCTTTACTTGTAGAATGAAAACTTGCTTCTTCGCAAACATTTATGATTCTAGGTCAACGGGAAGTACACTATAGCTTTTGATAAGTGAGGGTGCGAGTCTCGTAATACGTGACATAAATGACCGTAACTTTTGGGACCACTGGCACTTAGAACTTAAATTTTTTACACCGCCAAGAGACCGTAGATCTTAGTATTTATCATAAATTTCAATTTCATTCCTTCATCTGTTCCTGAGGAAACAAACTGACAACAGAGCGATCCTATAATGGTTCTACTTGTACCGAATGAGCTACGGATCCGTAAAAAATACCATGGATGTTGAGCCATAGAGATTTTACAAACTTTGCGTCAAATGTTTTATACATTAACTCATTTGTAAAGTGATCAGACGTCTGAAGTTGTTTTAGACGTGGGAGTTCGATTCTTTAAGGAATGGGGGGGAATAGGGCTACTGCTAATATAAAGTTTGTGGCCAGAAGCTCCCAACACGCGAGTGGCAACGCCAGAAAATGTAAATCCGTAGTAGGTAATATTGTCATTCCTCTATAAGATCCGCATAATCTCCGTAATGAGGACACGTAAAAAAATATAACAGACTGGAAGATAAGGTCTTTTTGTCGATACACACTACTGAAGCACTCATTTTTTTGTATGTGATGAACAGGCACACGAAGCCCGGCTGACGGGCTGAACACGGAAGGGCAACGTTTCCACGAAGGCTACATTTGTTAACATTTTGTTCACATATACGTTTCTGGCGCGTATTCGAAATCGCGTGGGGACTGAATGTTCGCGCCTTTGTGAGTTGTAAATCGGAAAACTACCAAGCCGGACTCGACTGCACAAAAAATTAATTTTCCACCGGAACGCGGCGTAGTGACGCAGAATCAATGCGGCGGACAGGTGGGCGGGCCGCTGCGAACGACGGCGCTCGCGCGAAACAGCGACCGATTTCGCACCTCGGGCCGGATTATCGGGCATTCAATACAGTGTGCAGGAACTGCACACAATGCCTGATTTGTTGGACCGCCGCTAGGGCGGTATGCATTATTCAGTGGTGGGACGGGGTGGGTAGCCGTGGGGCAGACGCAGGCTGTCGCCTCGACGTCAAGTCTGCCAGGAGGTTCGGGGTGAACGTCCAGGCTACGGGAAGATCATTAAAGTGCGTTCACATGGGCCATATTTTATGGCAACGTGTGGCCGCAATATTGTTGCCTATAGTATTGCAGCAACGTAGTTATAATGCATTGCGATATTTCCGTATGGCGTGGTAATATTGCTGGTGCAGCAGCTGATGCAAGTAGCTGCCTAGATATTGTCAAGATGTTGCTGGTGGTGTCCGTCTGGAGTGGGGAAACAGTCCAATCTTGTTAATTCGAAATGAAAGTGTGGCTTAACCGCTTGTCTGCTTCTCTCTATCTGAGTGAAAAAATCGCAACCAGTAATACTCAAACATGATTACCAAACATCTTATCTACATATACGTGATTACTCTGCTATTCACAATTAAGTGCCTGGCAGAGGCTTTCAATGAACCACCTTCAAACTGCCTCTCTACCGTTCCACTCTCGAGCGGCGCGCGGGAAAAACGAGCACTGAAATTTTTCTGTCTGAGCCCTGATTTTTCTTATTTTATCGTGATGATCATTTCTCCCTATGTAGGTGGGTGCCATCAGAATGTTTTCGCAATAGGAGGAGAAAACTGGTGATTGAAATTTCATGAGAAGATCCCGTCGCAACGAATAACACCTTTGTTTCAATGATTGCCATTCCAATTCACGTATAATGTCTGTGGCACTATCTCCCCTATTTCGCGATAATACAAAACGAGCCGCCCTTCTTTGAACATTTTCAGTGTCATCCGTCAGTCCCAACTGATACGGATCCTACACCGCACAGCAATACTCCAGAATAAGGCGGACAAGTGTAGTGTAAGCAGTCTCTTTTAGTAGACCTGTTGCACCTTCTAAGTGTTCTGCCAGTGAATCGCAGTCTTTGGTTTGCTCTACCCACAACATTATCAATGTGATCGTTCCAACTTAGGCTATTTGTAATTGTAATCCCTAAGTATTTAATTGAATTTACAGCCTTAAGATTTGTGTGACTTATCGCGTAATCTAAATTTAGCTGATTTCTTTTAGTAGTCATGTGAATAACTTCCACTTTTCGTTATTCAGGGTCAATTGCCACTTTTCGAACCATACAGATATCTTATTTAAATCATTTTGCAAGTCGTTTTGATCATCTGATGACTTTACAAGACGGTAAATGACAGCATCGTCTGCAAATAATCTGAGAGGGCTAGTCAGATAGTCTCCTATATCGTTCATATAGATCGGGAACAATAGAGGGCCTGTAACACTTCCTAGGGGCACGCCGGATATTACTCCTGTTTTACTCGATGACTTGCCGTCTGTACTACGAACTGTGCCCTTTCTGACAGGAAATCACGAATCCAGTCGCTCAACTGAGGAGATATTCCATAGGCACACAGTTGGGTTAGAAGACGCTTGTGAGGAACGGTGTCGAAAGCCTTCTGAAAATTTAAAAATATGGAGTCAATTTGACATCCCCTGTCGATAGCACTCATTACTTCATGAGTATAAAGAGCTAGTTGTGTTCCGCAGGAACGATATTTTCTGAATCCGTGCTGACTATGTGTCAGTAAATCGTTTTCTTCGAGGTACTTCATAATGTTCGAATACAGTCTATGTTCCAAAACCCTACTGCAAATCGAAGTTAGTGATATGGGCCTGTAATTCAGCGGATTAATCCTATTTCCCTTTTTAGGTATTGGTGTGACTTGAGCCACTTTCCAGTCTTTAGGTACGGAACTGTCTGTAAGCGATCGGTTCTACATAATTGCTAAATATGGAGCTATGGCGTCTGCATACTATGAAAGGAACCTGACTGATATATCATCTGGACCGGAAGCCTTGCCTTTATTAAGTGATTTAAGCTGTTTTAATACACCGAGGATATCTCCTTCTATGTTTCTCATCTTAGCAGTTGTTCTTGATTGGAATTCGGGAATATTTACTTCGTCTTCTTTGGTGAAGGAGTTTCGGAAAACCGTGTTTAATAACTCTGATTTGGTGGCACTGTAATCAGTGACTTCACCGTTGTTATCGCGCAGTGATTTCTAATTTAAAATTGTGTACTGTGCAAAATTCTGCTATACTACCGAGGTGGTCCCACAAATGCTGGATTTCACTTAAATCATAGGAGTTTGGGGCCAGAGGAGTAAAGTAAACTCATCCTGGTGCTAGTCCAACCACGCTCAAAAACTACGAGCAGTGCGACACGTTCCGTTGTCCTGCTGGTGGATGCCATCGAGCAGAGGAGAAACAAACTGCATGTAAGGGTGGACATGATCTCCAAGGATAGACGTATACTTGTGTTGATCCATTCTGCCTTCCAGAATGACGAGATCAGCCGGCCTGGACCCACCCAACAATATTTACACTGTGTTTGCTTCCAGACTTTCCACGCCGTACATACCAACGACCATGTCTACATCTACATACATACTCCGCAATCCACCATACGGTGCGTGGCGGAGGGTAGCTCGTACCACAACTAGCATCTTCTCTCCCTGTTCCACTCCCAAACAGAACGAGGGAAAAATAGCTACCTATATGCCTCTGTACGAGCCCTAATCTCTCTTATCTCATCTTTGTGGTCTTTCCGCGAAATATAAGTTGGCGGCAGTAAAATTGTATTGCAGTCAGCCTCAAATGCTGGTTCTCTAAATTTCCTCAGTAGCGATTCAAGAAAAGAACGCTTCCTTTCCTCTAGAGACTCCCACCCGAGTTCCTGAAGCATTTCCGTAACACTCGCGTGATGATCAAACCTACCAGTAACAAATCTAGCAGCCCGCCTCTGAATTGCTTCTATGTCCTCCCTCAATCCGACCCGATACTGATCACAAACGCTCCAGCAGTACTCAAGAATAGGTCGTATTAGTGTTTTATAAGCGGTATCCTTTACAGATGAACCACATCTTCCCAAAATTCTACCGATGAACCGAAGAAGCCTATCCGCCTTCCTCACAACTGCCATTACATGCTTCTCCCACTTCATATCGCTCTGCAGTGTTACGCTCAAAGATTTAATCGACGTGACTGTGTCAAGCGCTACACTACTAATGGAATATTCAAACATTACGGGATTCTTTTTCCTATTCATCTGCATTAATTTACATTTATCTGTATTTAGAGCTATCTGCCATTCTTTACACCAATCACAAATCCTGTCCAAGTCATCTTGTATCCTCCTACAGTCACTCGACGACGACACTTTCCCGTACGCCACAGCATCATCAGCAAGCAGCCGCACATTGCTATCTACCCTATCCAAAAGATCATTTATGTAGATAGAAAAAATCAGCGGACCTATCACACTTCCCTGGGGCCGTCCAGACGACACCCTCACCTCCGATGAACACTCACCATCGATGACAACATATTGGGTTCTAATACTGAGGAAATCTTCGAGCCACTCACATACTTGGGAACCAATCCCATATGCTCATACCTTAGTTAGGAGTCTGCAGTGGGGCACCGAGTCAAACGCTTTCCGGAAGTCAAGGAATATGGCATCCGTCTGATACCCTTCATCCATGGTTCGCAAGATATCATGTGAAAAAAGGGCGAGTTGCGTTTCGCGGGAGCGATGCTTTCTGAAGCCGTGCTGATGCATAGACAGCAACTTCTCTGTCTCAAGGAAATTCATTACATTCGAACTGAGAATATGTTCGAGAATCCTGCAAGAAAACGATGTTAAGGATATTGGTCTGTAATTTTGAGGATCCGTCCTTCTACCCTTCTTATCTACAGGCATCACCTGCGCTTTTTTTCCAGTCGCTCGGGACTTTACGTTGGGCAAGAGATTCGCGATAAATGCAAGCTAAGTAAGGAGCCAATACAGTAGAGTATTCTCTGTAAAACCGAATTGGAATCCCATCACGACCTGGCGATTTATTTATTTTCAACTTCACAACCCCAGGGATGTCTATCACTATGTCTTACATACGGGAATGTGTACGAGACTCAAACGGCGGTATGTTTGTGCGATCCTCCTGCGTGAAAGATTTCTCAAACGCTAAATTTAAAATTTCTGCTTTCGTTTTGCTGTCTTGTGTCCAATGGTGCATAAAAAGTGAATTACCTTAAGAGGCAACCTTTCGTCCACTCAGTGGACATCCAGTTGAGGTATTGGCTTGCAAATTCCAGCCTTCGTCGCCAATGAACAGTTGTCAGCATGGGTGCACGAACGACGCGCCTGCTGCGGAGGCCAATCAGTGGTCGAGAAGACACTGTTGGTAGCCCCTTGGTTCATTTGGGCGGTCACCTGCTCAACAGCTGCACGTCTATTAGCCCGAACACACCTCTGCAGTCATCATTTAACCACAGCTGCACGCGGACAGATCACAAACTGAGCCGTTTCGGAGATTCTTTCACACTTGACCCGAAATACAATGATCATGTCCACCTGGACCTCAGATAAATCCCTCCGTTTCCACATTACGATAACGACTGCTTTGTGTACCTTCCGCTGTTAGAGCTGCTGCCTGCAGTCTGTGAGTAGCTATTGGACATTGACATCGAACATAGGCACTGTTTATGTGACTGGACAGCGTATATACGAGGGTCACTCCAAAAGAAATGCACACTATTTTTTAAAAAAAATCCATCTTTTATTCTACAAAATGGTTCAAATGGCTCTGACCACTAAGGGAATTAACATTTTAGGTCACCAGTCCCCTAGAACTTAGAACTACTTAAACCTAACTAACCTAAGGACACCACACACATCCATGCCCGAGGCAGGATTCGAACCTGCGACCGTAGTAGTCACGCGGTTCCGGACTGAAGCGCCTAGAACCGCACGGTCACCGCGGCCGGCTTATTCTACATGTTTGAAAGTTTTGCAGTGCGTAGATACATCCTTTAGGAGCAATATTTTCATTTCTACACATAGTTTCCATCCCTCTCAACTGCCTTACGCCATCTTGGTACCAGCGCCTGTATAACCCGCACGGTAAAATGCTGGACCAACCTGTTGGAGCCACTGTTTGGCAGCGTGCACAAGGGAGTTATCATCTTCAAACCTTGTTCCACGAAGAGAGTCTCACAGTTTCCCAAAGAGATGATTGTCACATGGAGCCAGGTCAGGACTGTAAGGCGGGTGTTTCAGTGTTGTCCATCCGAGTTTTGTGATCGCTTCCATGGTTTTTTGATTGACATGTGGCCGTGCATTGTCGTGCAACAGCAAAACATCCCACTTTTGCCGAACACGTCTCATTCGAGCTTCAAGTTTCTTCAGTGTCGTCACATATGCATCAGAATTTATGGTGGTTCCACTTGGCATGATGTCCACAAGCAAGAGTCCTTCGGAATCGAAAAACACCGTAGCCATAACTTTTCCAGCAGAAGGAGTGGTTTTGAATTTTTTTTTCTTGGGTGAATTTGCATGATTCCACTCCATTGATTGCCTCTTCGTCTCTGGTGAAAAATGATGGAGCCATGTTCCATCACCTGTCACAATTCTTCCAAGAAAGTCATCTCCACCATTCTCGTACTGTTCCAAAAGTTCGCTGCATACCGTTTTTCTTGTTTCTTTGTGAGCCACTGTCAACATCCTGGGAACCCACCTGGCACAAACCTTTTTTAACGCCAACACTTTCAGTATTCTGCAAACACTTCCTTCCCCTATCCCACGTATCGTGACAATTCGTTCACTGCGGTGCGTCTGCCAGCAGTCACCAATTCGTTAACTCTCTGCACATTGTCTTGAGCGTGTGCAGTACGAGGCCTGCCGCTGCGAGGACAATCCTCAGTATTGCCGTGCCCGCTTTCATCACGTAACGTGCTTGCCCACCGGCTAACTGTACTGCGATCGACAGCAGCTTCTCCATACACCTTTTTCAGTCTCTTGTGGATGTTTCCCACAGTCTCGTTTTCACAGCACAGGAATTCTATGACAGCACGTTGCTTCTGACGAACGTCAAGTGTAGCAGCCGTCTTGAAGACATGCTGAGGCGGCACCACTGACGGGAACAGGTTGAACTAAGTTTGAAAACAAGCGGAAAGTATGTATCTACACACTGTAAAACTTTCACACATGCAGAATGAAAACTGTATTTTTACAAAAAAGTGTGCATTTCTTTTGGAGTGACACTCGTAACTGAATGTACAGCCAAAGTTGAATAATTGTAGAACGCATTGTTCAGGAGTTTTGACGTAATAAACATTGATATGAGTGAGATACTTTGTTTTCTAAAAACGGGGTGCAGAGTGTAATCATCAAATGTTTTATAATCAGAGCACTTAGCTATCTCTAACAAACTTCAGTTCTCACATTATGTCAAACCTTATCGAAACTTTCTTGCCAACCACCACACCAATACCATCATGCAAAGAAGAAAGTTTATCGTGTTGTAAATTTTCGCTGTTCATGAAGTGCAACTTCGGCATGAGGTAAGAAATTTTAATTTACTACTTTTTCACTACCAACTCTGTTCATAAAACATTTTACCACATGCGCCACTGAATGTACCTGCAAAATTATATCATTGCATGACATACAGTTCAGGAGATGTATTATGTCGTCAACATTGATACGAGTGAAAAACTAAGTCTTTCTAAGTTGGAGCACAAACTGTACTCATTTAGTTTTTGATAACGAGACCACTTACCGACTTCTGACAAATTTTTAACATAATTTTAAACATAATTTCAAATCTGTTTTAAATTTTCTGTTACTCTATGGGTAAACAATACGAAAGGTCCTGATGGGATTCCAATTCGGTTTTACAGAGAGTACTCTACTGCATTGGCTCCTTACTTAGTTTGAATATATCGCGAATCTCTTGCCCAACGTAAAGTCTCGAGCGACTGGAAAAAAGCACAGGTGACGCCTGTATATAAGAAGGGTAGAAGGACGGATCCTCAAAATTACAGACCAATATCCTTAACATCGTTTTGTTGCAGGATTCTCGAACGTATTCTCAGTTCGAATATAATTAATTTCCTTGAGACAGAGAAGTTGCTGTCCATGCATCAGCACGGCTTTAGAAAGCATCGCTCCTGCGAAACTCAACTCGCCCTTTTTACACATGATATCTTGCGAACCATGGTTGAAGGGTATCAGACGGATGCCATATTCCTTGACTTCCGGAAAGCGTTTGACTCGGTGCCCCACTGCAGACTCCTAACTAAGGTACGAGCATATGGGATTGGTTCACAAATATGTGAGTGGCTCGAAGACTTCTTAAGTAACAGAAACCAGTACGTTGTTCTCGATGGTGAGTGTTCATCGGAAGTGAGGGTATCATCTGGGGTGCCCCAGGGAAGTGTGGTAGGTCCGCTGTTGTTCTCCATCTAGGATAGGGTGGATAGCACTGTGCGGCTGTTTGCTGATGATGCTGTGGTGTACGGGAAGGTGTTGTCGTTGAGTGACTGTCGGAGGATACAAGATGACTTGGACAGGATTTGTGATTAGTGTAAAGAATGGCAGCTAACTCTAAATATAGATAAATGTAAGTTAATGCAGATGAATAGGAAAAAGAATCCCGTAATGTATGAATACTCCATTAGTAGTGTAGCGCTTGACACAGTCACGTCGATTAAATATTTGAGCGTAACACTGCAGAGCGATATGAAGTGGGAGAAGCATGTAATGGCAGTTGTGGGGAAGGCGGATAGCCGTCTTCGGTTCATTGATAGAATTTTGGGAAGATGTGGTTCATCTGTACAGGATACCACTTATAAAACAGTAATACAACTTATTCTTGAGTACCGCTCGAGCGTTTGGGATCCCTATCAGGTCGGATTGAGGGAGAACATAGAAGCAATTCAGAGGCGGGCTGCTAGATATGTTACTGACAGGTTTGATCATCACGCGAGTGTTACGGAAATGCTTCAGGAACTCGGGTGGGAGTGTCCGGAGGAAAGGAGGCGTTCTTTTCGTGAATCGCTATTGAGGAAATTTAGAGAACCGGCATTTGAGGCTGACTGCAATACAATTTTACTGCCGCCAACTTATATTTCGCGGAAAGACCACAAAGATAAGAGAAGAGAGATTAGGGCTCGTACAGAGGAATATAGGCAGTCATTCTTCCCTCGTTCTGTTTAGGAATGGAACAGGAAGAGCAAATGCTAGTTGTGGTACGAGGTACCCTCCGCCACGCACCGTATGGTGGATTGCGGAGTATGTATGTAAATGTAGATGTAGAAGTAATGAAATTAAGGTAATTAGGGTGCTGTGACTTCAAACATAAACGTTTTTCATGCGTAGCGTCAAACATTTAACGCATTAACTCATTCGTAAAGAAATCAGATGTTTAAAGCTGTTTCATAGATAGGAGTTCGATTATTTAAAGAATCGGAGGTGGGGATTATTGGTATTGGAATAGGCCTAAAAAGGAGCTAAACTGATCGAAAACGTATGTCGTTACTGTGCAAATCAAGTAGTGAAGGTGACTTTCATAGACCACACAATTTGCATCAAGAGGATCGTATCTTGCTTGTCAAAAGCCATGATTTGTCATTTGCTTTGTTCGACGTTTCCGCAATTGTTCGTTGGAGACTAACTAAGTGCATAATCTGCCGAACACTCCAGACGGAAGACGGCTCACGTTGAAAAGTGCGCAGCAGCAGGTGATTTCGTAGCATGCAGGCGGCGAGGGTAAAGCGTAGCTCATCCACTAGACTACCAGAGGGTCCCGTGTGATTACTGCCGGCAAGTGCAGTGCAGCGCAGCGCGGCCATTCGCATGCATCACGACTAACCGCGCCGGACAGGGAGACGGACGAGCAGGGCCCCCTGCTAATAGTCCATCCGTTTTCCCTGCCATTTCCCAGCCACTCGCGGCCAGCAGGTGCGAAACGTTGGCAGAAGCAGACCGATGCCGTCGAAAATGTAGCAGAAGAGGTCGTGTTTTTAGGTCCCCGTTTAACATACGCACAGTCACTTAGCAAATGAACGACAAAACTGATCATTTCAGGCACGTCATGACCAGTTCCGGCCGTTACAGCCCATGACAAGAATCTCACGATTAACCTAAATTAATAATTTTAGATAGAGGCGAAAATAATTTCAATTATTTTTCTGTTTGCTGTTGAAAGGTTGCAGTTATTTCCAAAAAACAAAAATTTCTCTTAATTTTATATTATTCAGAACCCTCTGAGAAAGTCGCATTTCCCGGGTCTTTATTTATAGCTGTGCTCGAGCCTTCTACGTCTACATATATACTCCGCAATCCACCATACGGTGCGTGGCGGAGGATACCTCGTACCACAGCTAGCATCTTCTCTCCCTGTTCCACTCCCAAACAGAACGAGGGAAAAACGACTGCCTATATGCCTCTGTACGAGACCTAATCTCTCTTATCTTATCTTTGTGGTCTTTCCGCAAAATATAAGTTGGCGGCAGTAAAATTGTACTGCAGTCAGCCTCAAATGCTGGTTCTCTAAATTTCCTCAGTAGCGATTCAAGAAAAGAACGCTTCCTTTCCTCTAGAGACTCCCACCCGAGTTCCTGAAGCATTTCCGTAACACTCGCGTGATGATCAAACCTACCAGTAACAAATCTAGCAGCCCGCCTCTGAATTGCTTCTATGTCCTCCCTCAATCCGACCCGATACTGATCCCAAACGCTCCAGCAGTACTCAAGAATAGGTCGTATTCGTGTTTTTATAAGCGGTCTCCATTACAGATGAACCACATCTTCCCAAAATTTTCCCAAGAACCGAATACGACTATCCGCCTTCCCCACAACTGCCATTAGTTGCTTGTCCCACTTCATATCGCTCTGTAATGTTACGCCCAAATATTTAATCGACGTGACTGTCTCAAGCGCTACACTACTAATGGAATATTCAAACATTACGGGATTCTTTTTCCTATTCATCTGCATTAATTTACATTTATCTATATTTAGAGTTAGCTGCCATTCTTTACACCAATCACAAATCCTGTCCAAGTCATCTTGTATCCTCCTACAGTCACTCAACGACGACACCTTCCCGTACACCACAGCATCATCAGCAAACAGCCGCACATTGCTATCCACTCTGTCCAAAAGATCATTTATGTAGATAGAAAACAACAGCGGACCTACCATACTTCCCTGGGGCACTCCAGGTGATACCCTCACCTCCGATGAACATCCACCATGGAGGACAGCGTACTGGGTTCTATTACTTAAGAAGACTTCGAGCCACTCATATATTTGGGAACCAATCCCATATGCTCGTACCTTAGTTAGGAGTCTGCAATGGGGCACGAAGTCAAACGCTTTCCGGAAGTCAAGGAATATGGCATCCGTCTGATACCCTTCAACCATGGTTCCCAAGATATGATGGAAAAAAGGGCGAGTTGCGTTTCGCAGGAGTGATGCTTTCTAAAGCCGTGCTGATGCATAGACAGCAACTTCTCTGTCTCAAGGAAATTCATTATATTCGAACTGAGAATATGGTTCAAATGGCTCTGAGCGCTATGGGACTTAACATCTATGGTCGTCAGTCCCCTAGAACGTAGAACTACTTAAACCTAACTAACCTAAGGACAGCACACAACACCCAGTCATCACGAGTCAGAGAAAATCCCTGGCCCCGCCGGTAATGGAACCCGGGAACCTGGGCGTGGGAAGCGAGAGCGCTACCGCACGACCACGAGCTGCGGACTGAGAATATGTTCGAGAATCCTGCAACAAACCGATTTTAAGGATATTGGTCTGTAATTTTAAGGATCCGTCCTTCTACCCTCCTTATATACAGGCGTCACCTGCGCTTTTTTCCAGGACAAGAGATTCGCGATAAATGCAAGCTAAGTAAGGAGCCAATGCAGTAGAATACTCTCTGTAATACCGAATTGGAATCCCATCAGGACCTGGCGATTTATTTATATTCAACCCATTCAGCTGGTTCACAACCCAAGGGATGTCTATCAAAATGGTTCAAATGGCTCTGAGCACTATGGGACTCAACTGCTGTGGTCATAAGTCCCCTAGAACTTAGAACTACTTAAACCTAACTAACCTAAGAACATCACACACACCCATGCCCGAGGCAGGATTCGAACCTGCGACCGTAGCAGCAGCGCGGCTCCGGACTGGAGCGCCTAGAACCGCACGGCCACCGCGGCCGGCGGATGTCTATCACTATGTCCTCAATACGCGAATCTGTATGAGACTCAAACGGCGGTACGTTTGTACGATCCTCCTGCGTGAAAGATTTCTCAAATGCTAAATTTAAAATTTCAGCTTTCGTTTTGCTGTGCTTCGTTGCCACGCCAGACTGATCAGTGAGTGAGTGGAATTTATGTATCTGTGGAATTTATTTTTTACTTATAAAGCTTTTTGTATAAGACCTTTAAGGCAATATGATTTGGAACATGCACGAAGAGCTTGCTTGCTTCACTAAGACAGGAGAGAGCCGTGTTGAGCTGGCCCTGTAAAACGAAACTCACACTAAGAACCACATCCACAACACACAGCGTCTGCCTCGAGCTTTGTTTGTGGTCATAGCGTAACACAAGCTCATCAGGAATTGTACATGTCTAAAACTAAATGGTAAATTATTAGGAATAAGTGGGATTTGGGTTATAGAAATTCGCTCGTTTGTGCCACTTACCGTCAGAGTTTCCGCTTCTGTGATGTTACTTTGGAGAGAAGTAACTTAAAGCCTCTGTGAGCGAAGGGTTTCGAGGAGCGAGACAATGTGGATCAGAGTTACATCGCACCTCGCCTTCGATAGGAGTTTCCAGATAGCAAGTCAAAGCCAGATTCGAGCCACAGCATGTCTCGCCTTGCGATCTTATTGGGTTCTTGAGACTGCATAGTACTCAGTCCTTTAGCCGTTCTGGTGTATTCAGAAAGACTTATCCGCTTTCTAGGATTCTTCATACTGAAACAAAACCAATTGCAAATGCAATGAGTAGATACCCAAATCAGAAAGCAAACTTAATAAACTTATTTTTTTCTAGCAAACAATATAAATAAACCTATGGCAAGAAGCAAAAAAATGTCGTTAAGTTTTCACTACACAAAGCAAAATCAATAAACCCGTATATTGTCGACAGGTAAACTCAACGTTAATTTGTATTCGTAAAGATAAGATTGCGGCGCTTAATTCTGTCACTGATATAAACTTCCGAAAAGACATCTGCCTCGGAGTTAAAAGTAACTAACAGTACCATCTGTTGGTTCTTTGGTGTACTACTCCATTCGAACCACTAATCTCGGTAGACGGTTTGCGATAAAACTTTAAGTTACGATGTCTTTTTTTTTTTCATAATGATCCGATTTTGATGAAGTAAAACTTGTAAGAAGACATTCGGGGAAAAACGGGCTAACCCTCGAATGTAAAAACGTAGAGATAACTGTTGCCATCTATTTCTGGCTGCAGGCCGCTGTGGCCTAGCGGTTCTAGGCAGTTCAGTCCGGAACCGCGCTGCTGCTACGGTCGAAGGTTCGAATCCTGCCTCGGGTATGGATGTGTGTGATGACCTTAGATTAGTTAGGTTTAAGTAGTTCTAAGTCTAGGGGACTGATGACCTCAGATGTCAAGTCCCATAGTGCTTAGAGCCATTTGATTTTATTGCTGGGTTCGGGAACAATGAAAACTGGCATTGGTCTCACCCCCATGGTGATAGTTCCCGTACCCAGCAACAGATGGCAACACTTATCTGTAAGTTTTTACATTTGATGGTTAGACCGTTTTTCCGCGCGTGTCTTCATATGTTGTTCCAAGCTGCGGTCAAGTTTCCGTGAAAACCCATGAACATTCGTCTAGCAATTTTGGAAATCAGCATGTTCAAACAGTCAGACACGACGGTTTTAGGTAAAACTCCAAATCACGATACCTTTTTTTCCGTGATTCGATTTTGATAAAATAAAGCCTATAGGAGTATGTTGCCTCAGGTGACGCTCAAGTTACGTACGAAAACCGAATGAAAATTCGCCTAGCTGTTTTGGAGATAAGTGTGTTCAAACAGACAAACAAATACACAAGAGAGTTTTGTAGTTTTATTATTACTGTATAGCTCATACGAAAGTTTGTAATGTTAAATTACTCTTTTTATGTAGAACAGTGTTCTGTACGTGTAACAGTCACTGGCTAGTTCTAAGCTCATATGCCTACTTCACTTCTCATTGCCTCTCCCCATTTTCTTGTACAACATAGTTTGATGCCTCTGTACGTAGAGAAAACTGTGTAAAAACGGACACAGGAATAAATACGGGAGTCCCTCCCTGAAGGGGTACAGAAGGTGCTGCAGACTGGTGGCAAGGACTGTGAACGATAGAAGATATCAGCGAACAGTTGCAACATTTCTTTCAAGTAGTGTGGGTGCAATGTTGCCTACTGTGCGAACTGATGTTTTTTCTAGACTGCAGACCTATAGAAGGGAAGTGAAAACGTCTTCTTTTCGTGTCCTTATGGTTAGTTTAAAGTAATTTCAGTGCGATATCCGGAAAGCAGAATCCTAAGCTACTTTCAGAAACACGTCTTAAGTCATCCATTGCTTCAGATTACATGTGATAAGCGCCATCTTGCTTAGACAGGATTGGTGTAAATATTGCCCGTCATTTAAAGACCTCAGTATTCCATGGGGACTTCAAACGCAGTTCGACACGTCTGCTGTCCCCACCATTCAGGAGAGAACCACCACACAGGGACAGAAAGCTGAAAGCACCAGCCACATCACTGGAGGCCATACAAGGATCCGTTGACCAAATCGCTTGACAAAAGTGATGTTATGAAGAGATCGCTGAGTTTTCCGGAGCTGGAAACTGGCTAGTTAGCAGGAGTAGGGAGACCGAAGGTCTTCAGCAAAAGAAAATTCCATGCAAGAAGCGATCCGATGATTCTGCATCAGCTTCCTGCGACCTTTTCCTTGTGAAAAGACTGACTTGGATATCAATGTTGGGGATACAACTAGGCTTTAGCGATGCAACCTTCACCTTTAGTAATGAAAACTTCTTTCAAGGTACTTGAGGGGAAGTGTGGTTTAAATTTGTCAAGTGCCAAATGTAGACTCACACTACGCCAGGGCTGAAGCAGCCTTTTAATTTTGCGATTTCTGTAAATAATTTGTGATTCTATGGTCATTTAAAATTTGTAAACAAGAAGCTGCTCTTTGTAGACTATTCTACTGCTTTGTAGTGTTTTATAGCGCTTTATTAGTTTTATTTTAAAATATGTTTGAGATTCTTTTGGATAAGTCCAACACTTGCTCCTGACTTTTACTGCCGTTTTACAACCTTCGTGAGAATTTCGTTCGCGAATGGAAATAACTGATGTTAAAAAACTGTCGCAGGTTGCATAATGTTCTTTATTAGTTCAAAAACGACGCGTTACACCCGGACGGGGCATAAACAAGTTATCTGGAACTACAATGACATATGGACGTAACAAATAACCAGGCATGGTATTATCCTGAGTTACCATACTCAGAACTGAAAACCGGAAATGCAAATACATAAGATACAACGGATGTATTTGCGTTTTTGGTTTTCACTTTTGAGCACAGTAGCTCGGGACAGAACGACGCCCAGTTATTTGTTTTGTCCATTTTTCATTGTACTTTCAGATAGCCTGATGCAGTACCCGGGTAAAACTCGTCATTTTTGAACCCATAAAGAAAATTGTGCAACCTAGTACTGTTTTTTAATGTTAATCACAATATAAGGTTGCTGCACCACGTTGCCACAATGAATTGGAATAAATTTTAGAAGTAACTGATATTAATTAGTCTCAGCTCCTATCATTTAAGAAACGTGTTGTAGCTGTTAGAGGAGATTAAAACCCACAATTTTCCCAAAAGAAATTGCTTATCTGTGAGTCAAAAACAAAAGAGGAAGCCCATATTTACGCATTTCCCTCTACCTTCGTGGACGCATTCTGTTCAATATTTTAACTTCCAGGTGGCTATTAATGACGACTGGTGAGACTTGTTATATCGTAATCAGTCGATATCCAAATTTATTTATTTGCTTATTTATTTTCTGTTTACTTTTAGTCTGTTATATAGATACGTTGCACATCAGAATTACATGTATATGACGTAATACATTTACATAAATTCAGAACGTAATACTTTATAAGCTCATCCGAAATTCAGAAGGTACTTCATATTTCAGTGTAATTCCTATATAGGCCCAGGTTGCCACTACAAATACTTTGTAATTTAGCCATTTGACGCTAAACTGTAATGCTGCTGCTTCTTGTTCACTTCAAGGTTTAGGCGATATGCCTTGCCAGACTCCTCATATTTCAGATAATCTTTTTCTCGGTTTTCCTATATCTCTTTTTCCTTGTTTACAATTATTAGAATTCAGTCTTCTTCCATACTTTTAAAATATTTAAATAAAAAAGCTGCCCTTTGTACTACTGTTTTTAATGTTTGTTATAGCTGTATTGTACTTATTTTAAAAGTTTTTGTAACTTAATTTCTTCCTACATATTCCTACTTTGTCGTTTATGTTAAATATTCCCAATTCTTTCGTATATTTCCTTTAAGATTCGACCTTGAGCAACCTTTGACAGATCTGTGAAAACACTCATTTTTGTCGCTTGTATCCAGTTTCTATCTTCCTTTTTTTCAATTCAAGTTTCAATGACATAGAATAAGACAGGCACAGCCATTGTTTGTAAATATTTAATTCTGTTTTTCAGCTGTCTGTGTTTGATTGTTTTGAAACCTTCATGTAATGTATTTTATTGATTGTATGAAAACAATGGGACATCATCTTTCTTCCATTATTGTCCATGGTCTGTCATTAATGACCGAGTCAAGATTTCTCCTAATCACTATCTTTCTTCCATTATTGTCCATAGTCTGTTATTAATGACCGAGTCAAGCTTTCTCCTAATCACTACACAGCACTGCATTAAATTTCACTACACTATTCTCCTGGCAGTTACAAGTAAATCTATTGATATTCTCATTTCTCCCGGATTGATAGCTTCTGGAGCATTGAGGAAGAGCTCAGGAATCCCAGGGACAACGTTTGCCACGGCGCCTGTATCCCTTAAACTTGCTCGTAGGTTAATATTACGTATTGCACCTGGAGTCGAACCCGGAAACGAAATGCCTTTCGTGGGCAACGTTCTTACCTATGTGGGACTCATGATCCACCCTCACAATTTTACTTCTGTGGCCGTAGGAAAGACGTACTGGCAGAAATAAAGGTCTGGTCGGGCACGAAGTGTTAATCTGCCTGCAAGTTTTAAGACAGCGCGTACTTCGCCGGCCAGTGGAAATGTGAAACATTTATTCTTCTTTGGCCTTACGAGGCTGAAGGTACTGGGATGGGATTGGATCTCAAGGTCGCAGGAAGACCTTCCAGGTCCTCCACGAGGCTCTTCTCTTTTTTGCCGGAATGACGTTCTGGCTGGGTTTTCTGCCGTGGTGCGTCTCACTGTAAGAATTTGTGACTTTTTCCAGTCTGTCTCTCGGGTAGACGGGTTTCCAGCTCGTATCTAATATTTTGCCTGCCAGAAAATTTAGCATGTGCCACAGATTCTTATTACCTGTCAGACAGGTTGGTCGTAAGAGAGACGCACAATGCTCATATACGAAGAAGCATATGCCACGTATACTCTATTTCATTAGCTATGGTGGCCTGCGAGGCGACGCCGGAAGGAAGTACGGTTTATCGGTAATTACGATCCTCTTTCCCCTGATCAAGATTGAAACTTCTCGTGCATTTTTAGAGCAGCGTACTTCGTGTAGATGGGACACCTCCGTGAAATATTAGTAATGTGATAATTTTATGAATACGTTACGTAGTTTATGTTCTTTTGACGAGATACAGAAACGCATCAAAGGCCCGGAAAGTAATGGTTCTCATGAAGAACAGTACATGGAATCGTAGAGGGTGTAATGTACGACAAATGGAGACTAAGTTTCCATGTCCGGAAAACACTACGGAAAATTGAAGTTGGAGGGATTAACGTCTGCTGTTAGGCCACCTCTACATCTACGTGATTACTCTGCTATTCACAATTAAGTGCCTGGCAGAGGGTTCAGTGAAGCACCTTCAAGCTGTTTCTCTACCGTTCCACTCTCGAACTCCACGCGGGAAAAACGAACACTTAAATTTTTCTGTGCGAGCCCTGATTTCTCTTATTTTATCGTGATGATCATTTCTCCATATGTAGGTTGTGCAGTTAACATGAGTTTGTTGTATTACGAGAAATCAAGACTTCAGCCGGGTACAGGCATTGAAATAAATCAGTGGTAAAGGTTGAAAATTTGTGCTGGACAGGGAGACGAACTCGGATGCCCGCTTCTCTGGAACGGTAGCCTTAAGCGCCTCAGTCATCTGGATACGCTTCCCGTCCAACCCAAAGTCTCAACCTGTCACGCGCAAGTAGCGCCCCCATTCATCAGCCCCACTGCTCGTACTATTTGCTAAGCCCCTCAGTGTTTCGAAAGATGCGGTGCATCCGCACCGAAAGTAATTAAAAAGCTGTCCTCGTTGTCTGTTCCGTTGGACATGTAAAATAACAATGAGTTTGATGTGTTAGGTGTCGACGTGTTTGCCGCTCTCCCGAGTCCTTTCTAGCATTCGCGTTAATCGTTTCACTACCGTTGGGACGTCTCACGATAGGCTATAAAAGGAGCACTGTCAACTTCCTGCATGTTACTGCTACGTATCAATGTCCACCAGTAAAGGGAAGCCCGCTGATGGTATGCAGAACTCTTGTAACTACATCTTGGATATGAACTCTCTTCAAGTACCGTTTTTAACTCTCTGCTTCGACTAGCCTCCATATTTTAACTTCGAATTAGTTCACGCCTGCAGATAGGCAACCTAATGAACTAATTTGCAAAGCGGGTTGCTGCCACGCCTTCCTAAACAGTTCGTGTCAGTGGACTGCACGCACGTGTTTACGTTTGCTGCATCACAAGTAGTGTCCACATTGAGCACCCGCAATATGAGTTACAATCTTGGAGAGATGTTACAGCCACAGATGTGTGTCTGTTTTTTGGGTTCAGTGCCTCAATCGGTAAGAAACGGAACCCTTAAAGGACCGCTTTGTTGTCCGTCTGTCTCTCCGACTGTTAAGAAACTTTTTTCTCAGGAACTAGTACAAGTATTAAGTTAAAATTTACGCCACATACTAAGGAACACGGCCCCTTCGCGGCGTAAAAAGCTGAAGTCTTATCATCCTTGTGTTCGATATCTTGTCAGTATCAATATAAATAACAGGGAAAAATCGATAATATCCTCGATTCCCGAAATGGATAAACGATCTACATATATAATTATGTTTGTATATAACTCCCAGTGTGCGAGTCCTATTCGTATCTGTCAATCTTTTTTATTTATTTATTTTAAGTTTTTCTTCTAGCTATTGCACACTCGTTTTCTAGAAACGCCAGGGCTAGTGATGAATAATCCTATATGTCTCACCCTTTCCCATGTTGGGAAACGGTTCAAATGGTTCAAATGGCTCTGAGCACTATGGGACTTAACATCTGTGGTCATCAGTCCCCTAGAACTTAGAACTACTTAAACCTAGCTAACCTAAGGACCTCACACACATCCATGCCCGAGGCAGGATTCGAACTTGCGACCGTAGCAGTCGCGTGGTTCCGGACTGGGCGCCTAGAACCGCTAGACTTGGAAAACGGAACGGCGGAAAATGTTTTTTGATATAGTTACTTCTGAGTACGAAGTTAATCAAAATACCTAATGTCTTTCAATACAAAAACAATTGATAGTGGATTGATTAAGCGATTTAGCGAGGCCACGAAATCGTGAATACACCTGGGCGGACATGGATTTGATCTCCGTTCCTCTACGACAGGCACATACTCGGAAGGAAGATCAGCAATTAGCTGTTGCAGGTGGCCAGTCCTGTGTACAGCGTTCTTGGAGCGTGTAACATGTAAAAGCTCACTCTGTCGCTGGGACCAGGATTCATATAACACTTCATCAGTCATTGTGAGAAACTGTTTAGCAAAGTCAGCTCTTGGTCGCCCAGCAGGTTCAGGTGTGACCTGATGACTTTAGATTTTAAATGGAAATATGTGTAGACTGTTCTCGGTATTACATGAGTCCTAGAATGCTTCAGACCGGTCTCTGCTCCAATTCTCTGGACGGATATTTTCGGATGTCGAGAAACTGTGGTGATATTTGAGGAGATGGTACAGTTGGCTTGGGCCAGCGTTCTCCACTAGATCGTCAGCCACGCTGCCTGTCGTTTCGAATTTGGCGAAGAGCTGGGGGACGGTTTTCACATCGGGTCCTTTCGGAACATTAAATCGCGTCTGAAACTGCAATGCTGTGTTCTAACCTGTGATACTACAGTGCCAGAAACACACGTTGTTCTATGGAATAAGTTACATGATTCAACCTCTTCCTTCGGTAAGCTAAACACTTTTCACGTTTCAACGGTCAAACTGATCGCTCTGGGCTTCGGAGTACTATTTATAGGCACTACGTATTGCTATTATAGTGCCACGTCGGATTTGGAGACAACTACTTCGAAACTTCTATATGAAATTCTTACAGCTTTCATAATAAACTTACCAGTTGTTGAATTCTTCTATAGATCTTAATTTTCGTGTTACTTAATTTGAAATCTGGGTTTTTTTCTGGCCAGCCAGTAGGTGCAGTTGATCTATTAAGCATAGAAGACAGCACAATAATTCGAAGTATGTCGCACACTCGTCGCCATATTGTCTGGCTGAATGTGTGCTGTTAAGTGGATTAAATATTCCAAGAAATCGATACAGATAAATGACCAAGAACAACGTAACTAATTATACAGTACACGAAAGATAAACTGTCAAAGCTTTTTAACAATGTCTGTAAATGTTCCATGTGTCTTCCCTTTACCATGTGGCATGTATCTAAATCCAATTCCGCCCACACCCGACTCAGCATATCATGAATTGCGATGTGAACACTTTCTGTGTTGCAGTGTCGCAAGTCTTCGAGGTTCTGTGGTGGACATGGACTGCGGGACTCTATCCTTGCTGTAACCCAATATCGCTAAGTGCCAAGTCCGGGCCTGGTGACCACTCGAGTAGTTCCATTTCAGCCGAAGCAACACGGCCTACCCAGCAATGTGTCAGCGTTTCATTTAGGTAACCTCGTACACAATTTTTGAAACGTGTAGGGGCACCATTCAGTTCAAAGTTGAGGCGCCAGCCACAATTGCAGCATGTCGAGATAGGTAATACCGTTGAGGGTTCTCTCAGCGAAGAAGAAGGTTCTGGAGACAGTCTTGTTGGACACGGCGAAGAACACGTTAACTTTTTACACCTTCATCACATACATACTCATCAAGCCATAGTACGGTGCGTGGCAGAGGGCACTCTGCGCCACTACTCATCGTTTCCTTCCCTGTTCCAATCGCAGATAGAGGAGGGAAAAACAACTGTCTATATGCCTCCGTATGAGCCCTAATTTCTCGTGTCTTATCTTCGTGGTCCTTACATGTTGGCGACAATGGGACAGTTCTGCAGTCAGCTTCAAATACCGGTTCTCTAATTTTTCTCAATAGTGTTCCTCGAAAAGAACATCGCCTTCTCTACAGGGATTCCCATTTGAGTTCCTGAAGCATCTCCGTACCACGTACGTGCTGCTCGAACCTACTGGTAACAAATCTAGCAGCCCGCCTCTGAATTGCTTCGATGTCTTCCTTGAACCCGACCTGGTGCGGATCGCAAACACTCGAACAGTACTCAAGAAAAGGTCGCACTAGCGTCCTATATGCGGTCTCCTTTACAAATGAACCACACTTTCCTAAAGCGGCTGCTTGGGAACTGATGACCAAGCGCCCGAAGGTTACTGGCAAGGATGTTGATGTGATACGTGTTCCGATGACATTGTAGAAATATGTGGTTTTGGAGCTTCTTTCTATCCGCAAACACATACAGGCGTAGCGCTTAGGTTGAGCCGACAACCGCTTTCTGCGTATGGGTATCGTACATGTGTGAGGGAATTTACCGTACTTAATGGCTTCATGTAGAGATGTTTGCTTTGCTAGGACATCCACTTGGGTCACAACGTTTTGGATGGCACAGTCATCATCCTGGAATGTATTTTGCCACATCACTGTGGTGTTGTGATAGTGTCTTGCGAAACTTTGTACACTCACAACTGACTGGCAACGGGTAAATTGTGCCACACAAAATGCTTTCTTTGCCTGATTCGCCGCCATTTTCAGCTACTAAGGTATATGGCTCCCATGTCGGCGGTTTTCCAAACTAACTTGCTGGCAGCACACATTTGAAAAGAAAACTTGTCTATCACGTTAAATCATGTTAGTAGAGTTGCACTCTACCAAAACTATGGTTCGATAGTTTTAGTACACTATAAATGACGAAATAAGTGGCAGAATTACGGTAGTATTGGTAGCATTGGTAGAGAAAGAAACGTAAATCAATGTGTGAAACAGAAACTGGAAGCTGACGACTTCTTCTTGTTTTTTGAACCTTTTTGTTTTGGATATAGTTAGAAACCACACATCGTTCAGTGTTAGTGCACTGTGTATTTTATATTCTTACAAAATATAAATTGCATTTTACAAGAAACAGAAATTAACTGATTACGTAACTTTTGCGCTTTTATATAACCAAAACAATTACTTTTGATGCAAGTACAATTTACATTCATAAACATAAAAAAACTATTAATTGTTGTTGTTATTTTGCACTCTACAGAACGTTCTTCATCATGATCGTAGGAAAAAGTTTTCTGTTGTTATTGATAAGTGCGAAAGTTGTTTATGAATATCAAGAAAATGTTTTACATCAGCTCGACGAAGTATTAATGCGATACATTTTATGTTTTTGTTTTGCTTTTTTTTAAATTTTACCTTTTTTTGAGGAAATTGCTTTATCTAATGCTACATGATAAATTTGTATTTTTTTTATTTTTACTGTTTCTCTGTTTCACATTACAAATCAACCCTTCAGTGTTAATATAAATACTGTTTATTATTTTTATGTAACAGACAGGAGGCTGACTATGCAGAACAAAAATATTCCGTAGGTTAAGCGCCCCTTTACATATCCTTACTCAGTTTCTAGACTGGTTACCGCTTCCTGTTTCTATGGGAATGTAGTCAGACACTGATCGTATATGCAGGCACACCAGTCAAAATGAGGTAAACCCCTATAGGTGTGCAAACCACCTGAAGTACATGTAGTGTCACTTTTGCAATATTCACCATTATCGAGGTGAAACACAAATAAAAATGACTGCATGTGACCCAAAATGAACTGCAAACATCGATTTATCTGCGAAAGGTAATAACACTAACTGTAAAAATATACAATATAGATCGATAGATGCAGAAAAGACATTTTTATTGTATGAGATTATAATATGTAAGTAATTAAAAGAAGTATTATTATCTTTGTAAGAGTATAAAACACAATGCAATGCTCATTCGTCTGTCTAGTCTGTTTTGTTCTGTTCGTTCTGGTGTTAGCTGGAATAAGGTACGCAAGCTATTGTGCAGCGCTAGCATTTGTTTCTGTCGTAACATAATTGCAAATATTTAATGGTGTAAACTGTGTCCTAGTAAGAATATATTAGTATAAAGTGATCTCCGTGTGTTATTTCAAGAACCTACGCCACATTTATCTTATGAAAAGAATATTTAATGAAAATTATTTAGCATGTTTCCAGCTGCTGCGGAGCGAGTAACAGTGATCTCTGACTGTTAGCAATTAGCCGCCATTACGCGGTACATTTAAAAATATTTTTTCACAGCACAATGTCTGATAGCCGGAGCGGAAGAAATTATGTAAAACTATTCAGTGAGATTAACTGAAGGAATCCAGTGAAATAATTGTACTAAAACTTGTCCATTACCTGTGATAGTAATAATTTCAGATCAGTGAACTGGAGCTGAGTAATACTACGCTATTGCATTTACAGTAATTTGTAGCGAGCCTGAAGATATAATACGTAATAGGTAACCTATGAAATTCATTATTTTGCTTATTATATCTCTTTGTATTTTTTTAAGCTAAACGTAAAAACTAACTTCACTAAAAATCAGTCCCAGATCACGATAAATCAAAGGACAAACAAATTTACTAGGAGAGTGTTTCCTCTAAATAAATAGTTACATTATTTTTTTAAGAGATATAATATACAGGTAACACGGTTAAGATCTTAAGTGACGAAGGTTACTAGCAAAATGACCGTAGTCTGCGCTTACTAATCGTAGTCTACGGTAGCCTACGTTAGTTTTACAACTCCTTTCCTTGGTTATGTTTAGTTGTTTACCTATACCGATTTTTAAAATGGTGATTGACTTTAAAATTACCCTGTATATGGTAAGTGGTCCAGATGCAGTAATCCATTAGGAAATTTATTTGCTGCCCTGAATGTGCTGCGAAGCCAAGAAAGAGTAGAGTTTCCTCGAAATTCAGTGCGCCACCTTTCGCGTGTGATGACAGCGTTATGAAGAGAGCTGCATTCCGCAGTTGTTTAGCGGCAGCTACGTTTCCGACGAAAGCACGCGTCACCGAGGTTAACGAGAACACGCATTAGCATAGAAATCGACAGCGAGAAGGCGCTTGTCAGGTGTCGCACGCGTTCCCAGAATGGCGCGCGCGGTCGCTTTCCACAGCTGGACGGCGTGGCGGTTCCGGAATACCGCCTCTTACACGCAGACAGGTCGACATGGCTCTCGAAATAGCGCCAGTCCCACACTCGGTTTGTGTTCCTGTCCTGGAGCTGCTGAAGTATTGCCGAGAGGCATTGCGGGTCGCTGCTAATTCCCTGAAATGAAAGGGAACGACATTTCTGCGTAAAATTAATATTGGCGACCACTTGTCACGTCATACCTGATACTGCCGCGTGTAGCCGGAAAATTAAAATCTGCCTTCATGGAATCGTTGGTTCGCAGGAAAAAAATGGGAAAAATGGGAATTTCACATGAAGGTTTTCGTTGGACTTTTTTTACGATTTTTGTGAATTTTGTGACCAGAAGGACTGTTCGTCACCTTTAAGCGTTGCGAACAGTCAACGCCTACCTGCTGTACGGTTTATTATTATTATTATTATTATTTTCTTTCATTTCTCAGACGTTATCTCTGGTTAAAAATGGAAAGTGACGCGGACTTGATCAAGCGTGACTTCCTTTTAACTGTACGGTATATGTTACATTGCATTTAGGAACTTTCGGGTAATTGAACATGTATCAATAATTACAGATTTCTGTAGTTGTTTATGTGCGTTTGGATGTAGCTGTATTGCGTTGATGTACTGGTGGATATTGTGTGGTATGACTCCTGTAGTTGATGGTGTAATTGGTATAATGTCAACTTTATCCTGATACCACATGTCCTTAACTTCCTCAGCCAATTGGATGTATTATTCAATTTTTTCTCCTGTTTTCTTCTGTATATTTGTTGTATTGGGTATGGATATTTCGATTAGTTGTGTTAATTTCTTCTTTTTATTGGTGAGTATGATGTCAGGTTTGTTATGTCGTGTTGTTTTATCTGTTATAATGGTTCTGTTCCAGTATAATTTGTATTCATCATTCTCCAGTACATTTTGTGGTGCATGCTTGTATGTGGGAACGTGTTGTTTTATTAGTTTATGTTGTATGGCAAGTTGTTGATGTATTATTTTTGCTATATTGTCATGTCTTCTGGGGTATTCTGTATTTGCTAGTATTGTACATCCGTTTGTGATGTGATCTACTGTTTCTGTTTGTTGTTGGCAAAGTTATTATTATTATTATTATTATTATTATTATTATTATTATTATTATTTTCGATTATTCCCATTTAAAGAGAGCGTTTGAAGTTGAATTCCTTTGTGATGATTGTTTATATTTTTTCTGAGCCCAAATTTTCTTCATGTGTTCACTGTGTTGTTTCTTTCGCTCCGCTGTCCATTTGCACCCTGGTCTCTCCTGTGTTGTGTTGTCAAATTTATGTTTTTTGATGATGTTCCTGAATTCAGTTCTATTTTCTGCATCGTTCTGTGCTTGTCTGAGTTCCTCTTCAACTTCTTTTATCCATTTTGTTTCTCCCCTGCCTGAGTTGATGACTTTAAGAATTCGCTCTGAAATTCTGTTTTCATTCATCCTGTGGATATGTCCGTAGAACTGCATTCTTCTTTTCCTTATTGTATCCGTAATCATGTATGTGTATTATAATTCTGATGTTGGTCTCTTGTTCCAGATTCCTTGCTCTTGTATCGGGCCAAAAATTTTCCTGAGAATTTTCCTTTCTTGTTTCTCTATTTCTTTGATTTTAGTTTGCCCACTTATTATTATTATTCTTATTATTGTTATTATATTAATGTGTTCTGGGAAGCACCCATAAAGCTAGCCTTAAAATTATTTTTTAAAATTTTAATTGTCCAACAGCCCTAACCATTGAACAACAATTATCCGTTACGTCCATTTAATGTGAAATTAATGTTCTAAGAAACAACTTAACAGACATTCATTTATTATATTGCCAAAAAGAAAGAATTACTATATTCGTCCAAAATCTTGTAAGAGTTAGTACAGTTAAGGTTTCCTGTGGCTAAAAGAGTCTTAATCCTTTGGTACACCGTCTCCACAGCAGTGGGCAGCTATTAATGACTGAGGGCAGAGCAACGGTAGGTAGTGTCCACTGGAGAGGACTGAGTGCATTTGCAGCCTCAGGACTGATCAAAAATGGCAAATCAAGCGACTCCTAACAGCTGTCCACTGCAGTGGATATCTGCGTCACAGTTAATGTTTGTTGGTGACGCATTGTCAAAGGGCATCAGATGCTGCATTAGTGTCGCACTTTCTTGATACCTTCTGTCGCAGCTGAAGGAAATGTGGTTATCATCTTCCTCACTGCTGCATTCACACGAGGAAGACGTGGTCATGTTGAGGTAGTAGAGATGTTGTCGGAATTCCCCGTGATTGAATCATACTCGTACTTGTGTCGCTACGAAATTTATGCGGTACCTGCAATTGTGGTACCAAGAACGTAAGGGCGGATTACGTACCACTGCAGCATAATGACTCCCTATAATTTCGTAAGACTGATGGAGGTCTTCGTTGCATTGGACCCTGTTTCTAGGCCTTCTTACTTTATAGATCGTCAGATGCCACTTTACCATATTTCAGTCAATCGAAGTACACAGCATCCTTGGCCAGATTGTCTAATTCATTTCTGGTTATTTCGGTGTGCGCCATACTCCATAATATGACAGTCGTCTTATTTAGGTAGGAAACCATCTCAAATATTTGTTTCTACAATGCGGTATACTCGTACTGTATTTCGCAACACAATTAAAGGACCACTTTTTCGAAACCCTTAACTGTCTCCCACTGCGACGCATGAGATTGAAATTTGGCTCAAAGTTGGCTACAACCTTCTTCTGAAATGGAGCAAAGATGTGGTATCTTGCAACGTCACCCTCGCGCTCTGTGCCAGTTCAAACAGCAAGGTGTCGACATGTGCCAGAAAATGGCCCTCAGAATTTCATGTGAGCTGTAAGGTGGTTTAACGACACCACACTGGCACCAGACCTCACGGCAATTCTGTCCAACGCCATCGTGGAAGTGTTATACAATGGGAAGATCGTCACACCGCCTCTTACTTACATTTCACTCTTTCTTTTGACACCTCTGCGATTGATGTCGGAAGCGCGACGCCCAACGTTGAAATCACGAGGTTCTCTCATGAGTGGCCGACGAGAAGATTTCAGACGCATCGCCGTTCAGAATCGACACGTAAAGGCCTCGGGGAGTGGGGTAAAGGGTGTCAATGAAACCACCCCTTCCCTTTAGGCATTTATTACCACACATTTCGCTGTCGAAAACGACGTTCTTGACAACGTTCGTCACCGCTGCTACCCGCTGGCGCTTCAGCCCTACTGTAAGGACATCGTGGGACTGCAACAAATGGTTCAAATGGCTCTGAGCACTATGCGACTTAACTTCTGAGGTCATCAGTCGCCTAGAACTTAGAACTAATTAAACCTAACTAACCTAAGGACATCACACACATCCATGTCCGAGGCAGGATTCGAACCTGCGACCGTAGCGGTCGCTCGGCTCCAGACTGTAGCGCCTAGAACCGCACGGCCACTCCGGCCGGCGGACCGCAACACCAATGAACGTTATCTGCGGCCTTTGGAGTGGGATCCGACTGTAATTTTTGCTCTGGAACACTGGATGGAACCGCCAGGAATCGTTCAAAACCATTCCCCGAAATTTCAGTGTGCACCGAAGCAGCAAAGGGTTTAATACTCTCTGAGCCATCCTGTTGCGTGACCTTCCGTGGCGTTATCACGGGGAGGTTTTCGTGAGTGAGTGAGTGAGTGTGTGTGTGTGTGTGTGTGTGTGTGTGTGTGTGTGTGTGTGGAGGGAGGGTTGCAGCTTTAACTTAGCTGGTCTAGCGCGTGTAAGTAGGCAAACCAGGTGTCGAAGGGGTTGCCGAACTCTCAGGACCTAGACCAGCTACAAGGCTGAATTGTCGAAGTTTCTGACAGACGTATTTTCAAAATGCTCAACAGAGGTGCACAGTGCGGATAATTTTTGGTATTGCGCATATTATAACATTTTAACAGCATCGATGCTGAGCATGAACCTGATAAAATGATTGTTTCTTGTAGAGTTCCTTTTGCGTATTTACGTGCCTCTAAAATCGCTGTAAGCTTAAGAGTGAGAGTGGGCGCTATTTCAGGAAGCTTGCTGCCTCATTTTCTTCTTTAGACCCATCTCTGTAAATTTGTCTTGAGGATGACCATGCCGCTAGATTGTCACCTAAACAGATTTTTTATTTCGATGCTTTGCGTTTGCGTGAATACGTTGCTGATTCACTAGATTTGAGCTGCTTCAGAACGCCCAATACTAACACCTTATGAAGTTGGACATTAAGGCACACTGTCCATTCATCCAAGGTAGAACTCGAACTTGGCCCTTGAGCAGAAACGTATCCTTGTTGACAGTCCTGGGCGAGTGCACTCCTCTTCTCACAAGGGAAACTCCCTAACTCTCCCCATCAAATTTAGTGGTTAAATGTGCCGGTCCAAGCTCAAAATGTGCAACATCGAGCGAATTGGAAGAATTACGCCGTCGTGGTTGTGTGGTCACGGTGTTGGGGGTGCAAAGTGCGAGATCCGTGTTCAAAACTCCCTCATAACAATTTTTAACAAAATTATGGACTTTCCGTCCAGTCATTGACGTGCCGGTTCTACTTCTGTAGTCTTGGCAATCGTCATACTACACTTCGGTTACAGAATATGGTTCAAATGGCTCTGAGCACCATGGGACTTAATATCCGAGGTCATCAGTCCCCTAGAACTTAGAACTACTTAAACCTAACTAACCTAAGGACATCACACACATCCATGCCCGAGGCAGAATTCAAACCTGCGACCGTAGCAGTCGCGCGGTTCCAGACTGAAGCGCCTAGAACCTTTCGGCCACAGCGGCCGGCTACAGAATATGAGTCATTTGGTAAGAATTTTGGTCCGAGCACGGGGCTCACAACCCGAACCACACGCCACTGTTAAGCACTAATGAAGGACTGGGTTCCTTACTTCGATTGCACATAATTCATTAAGATCCATCCAACACATTTATTTCAAATAACATAAATGAAGTTATATTTGAATCTGTCTGACATTAAACAGAAATAAAAAAAAAAATTTCAATATCAGCTGATTTAGTGCGTGAAGCGCGAGTTAAGCCAATAACCAGATAAACAAAAAAATTCTCCGCAATTCAAAAGAAAGTGGAAAACAAAATTGAATCAATACACCCCACTGACAAATATCCAAAAACCTTACAGTACTACTCAAAAGAGTACACTGAAGTGGGGAACAGTAATTCACCCGACAGAACACTTCAGAATGAGTTCAATAACACAGCTGCGTGCCCCAGAAAACTGCAAGACATTAAATACACTTCATTTGGCGAATAACAAATACTCACTAACATTACGCCACTCCTGTTTGAACTGCAGTGTCCCAAAGAAACAGGCGCTTATTCTGAAAGAACAATTTTTATATGTTTAAATTACAGCATTAAGCAATTCCAAAAGATGTCCAATCGAACCCCCCCCCCCCCTTTCAGTTGAGGCACAAATATTCCCCTTTCTAGGCGGAGGCTGAGCCAGAAACACAGAATGCCACAAAAACACAGGACACCCGGAACCAGTTACAGACAAGGGGTCTGCACCCACAAATAACATAGGCTAAGAGCCAGGCTGGGAGCACATCCTACGAGAACTTGTTCACACTATGCTCACCACAAACTGTAGACATTCCGGCCGAACATCCGCTTTCGGTGGCTGCCAGAAGGACGAAGCAACCAACAGGCCCACGCCGTGCTTCTCACACAGGCACCTCAATTTGTACAAACATCTAGGCCAACACCAACTCCGGACTCCCCTCTCACTGCGAGGCTGGGCACAGTTGAAATGCCTTCCAGGCAACCAGTAACCGCCACAGGAGTTTCCCGATTAGCTAACAGCCCCAGCGTAGCAGACATCACACATGCGCTTACGCCCGAGCCATAACTCCGCCAGTCTTACCGGCCACCCCAAACTGACTGCCTCTCGCCGTGCCGCGCGCCCCAGCCGAAAACGCAAAGATGCTCATGCCCGGGGACGCGCCAAAGATAACAAGCCGATCGGTGATGATCGACCAGCGATCTGGTTCAAATATATTACCGTCACAAGTAAATGTGATGAATAGTGAGAGTAGGCAAGATGTCGCATAGACCTCCCACAGAAATGAAAACAACAAATAAAGGGATGTGAACTATGTTACAACAAAGGAAGCTTTCAAAAAGAAAAGCAAGACCCATAACATGTGTTACTTGTGTAGAACAAATAAGTAGTACGTACCTCTAGAGATGCCTTGCTTACACCTCGATGTTGCAAACGGACGCTACATCACGACACAGGCACAAATCTGAAGCCAGCGAACAGACACTCAATAATCGGACGGACAGTTGAAAATTTTGTGAAAAAAGAGTTTAGGGACACGGATCCCCCACTTCGCATTCCAACATCATGACCACATAACCACGACGCCTTGGTTACTCATCTTCGCTCGATGTTGCACAGCCGGCCGCGGTGGCTGAGCGGTTCTAGGCGCTTCAGTCCGGAACCGCACGACTGCTACGGTAGCAGGTTCGAATCATGCCTCAGGTATGGATGTGTGTGATGTCCTTAGGTTAGTTAGGTTTAAGTAGTTCTAAGTTCTAGGGACTGATAACCTCAGATGTTAAGTCCCATAGCGCTCAGACCCATTTGAACCATTTTTTTGATGTTGCACATCTTGTATTTAGACCGTTCTGTTTCTATTTTGCTTCTTTTCTCACAGTTCAATACCCAGTCTCCCTGTTTTCGTACTTGATCTGTGTTCAGTTCTTGTACTATACACTGGGCCATCGTACCACTAACTCTGAGTCGGGAGCGTTGAAGAGTTTCCTAGTCAAAAGAGGCGATCGCTGCAGTTTCCTATCGCCTGCTAAGCTATGAGATTCGTCCATTACAGACAAAACTTTTTCTGCCTGCCCCAGCTACAGTGCGGCAATGGAGGTGCGCACACTGAGACCTCTCTCAGACAATCAAAAAAAAAAAACTGTTCGGTAAAAAAAAAATTGATTCTCACGGATCTCACAGGCTCATTCGTCAGCTTCATTATGAATGGCCTATCATCACTTTTGTGGTCATAGTTATTGTGATATTTCTATAGTTATTATAGTACTGTGCGAAACTCGGATAGTTTGCAAAGAAAAGTAGAGATTGTTATGAGTTTGCGTTTGATGCATGTTAGATCATTTATTGCTACATACGAAATTGAGCTAACATAGTGATTTTTTTAAGAAAAAACATGAGACGAGATCTCTATCCATCGCGAGTCCCGATAAAATGGATTGTATGTAATGGGCTCGCTTCAGATCTTGTGCGCAAACGATAGAGTGGAAGTAAAATATTCATAACATCCCTCATATCTCACACACAGCTGAAGATACTGAAACGAATCTTTGGCAAATGATAGCATGCAAAGCAGAGAGTATTTTGCAACATAGCTAACGTGAGTAATTCTTTAAAGGGCCATCGATAGCTGGTGAAATGAAAATTAGTATGGCTTTTTAACAACGTACATGAAGGAATCACACTTTTATCTCTATACCCAGCATGAGTTTTTCATAAGATATTGACCATACATGTTCTCTGTTGAATGATTAATAGTAGGTTGTAGCAATATTCTGACGCAATCGCAACCACATTACAATATTATTGAGGTGAAATTGCGTAAACCCCGCCTTGTTTCGGGAAAAAAAGCTAGTTCTAACATGGCAACAAGATAGAGAAGAAAAGATGTTCAAGACAGGCGAAAATAAATCGTTCCTTCAGTCGCAATTTCAGCGTAATTTTGTACCCATCTTGTTTTTAATAACGAACGGTTGACGTATCGAATTATTTGTAGCATTGGCATAAGCTGTTAATACGACTGTTTGCAGATTCGCTAGCTGTAGCTTGCATGCTCTGCGAGACAGGCGTTTGTGTGAAAGTTTAAGCTGTAGAGCTGCACATACCCTACCGCCGCCGTTTTGCCCTGCTCTAACACGACGTCTGCTCAATCGGGGGGCCATGTAATAATACTGCATGCACTCTACACTGAATGCTGTACGGGTAACGCTGAAAATCGAGGCTGTTGTGTGCGCAATGATACGGACACCTATATTGAACTCAACTAATCGAGGAAATATGTCGAAAGAAGGGAAATCCCAAGCAACAATGAAGTCCAGTAATTTATATTTTCTATAGTTGAGCACCAGCAAAAAATAAGGTTCAAATGGCTCTGAGCACTATGGGACTTAACATCTATGGTCATCAGTCCCCTAGAACTTAGAACTACCTAAACCTAACTAACCTAAGGACATCACACAACACCCAGCCATCACGAGGCAGAGAAAATCCCTGACCCCGCCGGGAATCGAACCCGGGCGCGGAAAGCGAGAACGCTACCGCACGACCACGAGCTGCGGGCTGAGCATCAGCAAGATACAAGAAGTATATAGGTGATGCAGAAGGACTGCACAAAAAAAACTAAAGTCTTACGAGAGGTATGATACCACCAGTGCCAACTGCGGAGAGACAAGCCGCGTAAATGCAAGGTTGTAAAGTTTAAAGTTGTACACTGCTGCTAAAATATTTATGGGCTTTTATAGGCTGGAATGACTCTTCTCCACTTTTCCCTGAAGTGGGGAAGGCCGATCAACAGTGTGTGGCCGGCCGGGTTGGCCGAGCGTTTCTAGGCTCTTCAGTTTGGAACCGCGTGACCGCTACGGTAGCAGGTTCGAATCCTGCCTCGGGCATGGATGTGTGTGATGTCCTCAGGTTAGTTAGGTTTAAGTAGTTCTAAGTTCTAGGGGACTGATGACTTCATATGTTAAGTCCCATAGTGCTCAAAGCCATTTGAACCATTTTGAACAGTGTGTGACTGAATTACGAGTGTGTTCAAAAATGGTTCAAATGGCTCTGAGCACTATGGGGCTTAACTTCTGAGGTCATCAATCCCCTAGAACTTAGAACTACTTAAACCTAACTAACCTAAGGACATCACACACATCCATGCCCGAGGCAGGATTCGAACCTGCGACCGTAGTACGAGTGTGTCATGGAAGGATCCGAATGATACTCATCTCCCTTCGCGTGTCGCCACGAGGGATAATTCCTTCCTGGTATAAATATAACGGACATTCAAATGAAACCCAGTCACTAGTGTAAACCAACGGTAACTATTTTATGAACTCAAGAATGTAGTTATACACAATACACATACTCAAAAATAGTCTCCAAAATTGCTGACACATTTATCCCATTGCGGCACTAGCCTATCGATTCCATCCTTGAAGAAGCTAGAAGGCTGCTGGTAGATGCAGGCCTGGACCCAGTCACACACTTCGTCGTCCGTTGCGAAACGATGTCCGCGAACAGCTTGTTTTAGAGGACCAAACACATGAAAGTCACACGATGAAAGGTCGGGACTGTACGGTGGATGTTCCAGCGTTTCCCACCGAAACTGCTGCAATGTTGTCTTCACCGATTGGCCGTGTCTGGGGGGAGGGGGGGGGGGCATTATCATGCATTATGGTGTGGGCGGTGCCCACGCTAATACCCAGTAAGCGATGGATCTCGTCCACGGTGATTCTGCGGTTGTCGGAGACTAAAGTATTCACATCCGCTGCCATTTCCGGTGTGATGACACGATGAGCCTGTCCAGGACGAGCATCGTCTTCCAGTGACTCGCGCTCCTCAAGGAAGCGTTTGCACCATTCCATAACACTTGAACGACTCATACTGTACTCACCGTGCACAGCCTTCATCCGTCGATACATTTCACGGCCTCCAACTCCCTTCTCCGCCAAAAATCGAATCACTCTTCGTTGTTCCTGCTCATTCGCCTGTGTGTTCGGTAGTGGACGATAACTTGTGTGGCCACCACCTCTTTGGCGTGAAACCACACTGGCGCTATGCAACATCAAACGGTGCGCACGCGTCAGTCTCTCTACCAGTAGATGGCGCCACTATACCCGCAGTTACGTGGTGCCACCTTACGTGTAAGGCAAAGGTAGACGCACTGACCAGATTTCATTTGAATGAACCTCATAGTATCAACGACAGCCATCTGTCCGGCGGCTGGTGGGCGCGGGTCTCACTGGTCTTACTTCTCCTTTGCCGTAGTGGTGACCCATCGCTCGAATGTCGTTGATCATCGGTCTCAAGCCTAGAAGACTGCTGGGTTATGAGTCCGCGCAAGTGGAATCCAGCAACACGTTCTTACAGCAGGCCTGATTCTCGTACAGTCGTGTTACTGGAAACGTCTACGTCACCAGCAGAGGCTCATGCTTTACAGTAACAGCTGTCTGGACTACCCGCTAGCCGTTCCACGGATAAAGCTGCACTCAGTTGGTTGGTTGGTTGGTTGGTTGGTTGGTTGGTTGATTTGCGGGAGGGGACCAAACAGCGAGAACATCGGTCCAATCGGATTACGGAAAGGTGGAGAAGGAAGTCGGCCGTGTCCTTTGGAAGGAACCATCATGGCATTTGCCTGAAGCGATTTAGGGAAATCACGGAAAACCTAAATCAGTATGGCCGGACGCGGATTTGAACCGTCGTCCTCCCGCTTGCGATTCCAGTGTGCTACCCACCGCGCTACCTCGCTCGGTGCATTCAGTGAGACACGCAGAAAGAACGTTTCCGTTTCTACTGATCGTTCACCCGTGCCAGTTCGCGCTTCTGGTTAAGCCTCTCTCTTTCATGTATGTCATAAACAGCAACTGTTGTCGCTGTCAGAGTTCAGTAAATTAAATTTTGGGTGGAAATTTAGCTGTGAAACAAATTTGTTTCTGACGGGTTCAACTCTGCTTGTGTCAATTGGTGTAGAGAAACACTCAAATTGTACAGAGTAGATGCAAAATCTGTGTACAACATTATAACAGGAGACGAAATATGGACATACACTATCCTGATCAAAAGTTCAAATGGTTCAAATGGCTCTGAGCACTATGGGACTCAACATCTTAGGTCATAAGTCCCCTAGAACTTAGAACTACTTAAACCTAACTAACCTAAGGACATCACACACATCCATGCCCGAGGCAGGATTCGAACCTGTGACCGTAGCAGCCTCGCGGTTCCGGACTGCAGCGCCAGAACCTCACGGCCACCGCGGCCGGCCTGATCAAAAGTATCCGGACATATATTATTGGACATTAATTTGTGTCGTGTCTACGATTAGCCTTTATGACGCCTCCAAATCTGCTGTCGACACTTCCAGTACGGTGTCAGAAGGGGCTAGAAGACTTGACCAGCAGGGAACGTATATGTCAGAAGACAACTCGATGCAACTCCAGTTAATGATGTAATACAGAATTACAGATAAGGTCGACACACGTCAGAGGGATGAAACTAAGGTTTCGTTGCAGTTACTGAACTAAAGGCCTTAGGGGAAACAGAAAGTGGGAAGACAGAACACGTTGGGCGGATTAGGTCTAAGCCCTAATCCATCATTGACGATGATAGAGATTTTATGAAGTTTTTCTTTTTATTTATTGTTTAGAGCTGTCATCAACTTGAAGATATGTTCGAACAACGCTCTGCTTCACTGGTCATTGCATTTATCGACCTGTGAACTGACATATTAGTCTAATATGGACTAAAAACTAAGCTGCAACTTAAATCCGAAGATTTGAACTTGTACGATACTTACCACTCTGCCACCAGGCGGTACAGAGTCTCCGGGTTCGTAAATGACACTTCTTCCGATCACTGCTGGATGCTTAATTGTGTGGCCTGTTCTTTAGTCGGTCGATGTCCGTTAGTATTTTCTTTTCTGCTCCCAAGTTCTTTCTGCTGTCGATCTGAAGCAAACGAAATTTACATCACTGTGTTACCAGGAACACGCTATTCTGACAGCACGGGCTGCTACCTGGTATTACCAAACGTTGCACAGATATGCTACATGTCAATAAAGTCACACGTTTTTGGCCTTCATAGATGACCACTACGTTCAGGGCCTCCATTCGATATTTGGTATTACTGAGGGTTTTCTCTTGTGTACCGAGATAAATACAGTTACTTGAAGTAAATGAGATGTTCCTCAAGGATGGGCACGGTTCAGCTCACAAAATCTCGTACATTGTCACATACTTTTTTAGGAAACAAAGGCATCGCCTGCAGCGGGCACAAGAGATCGTTGTGTACAGATAAACAGGCACAGGTCGCGTATTGTTTGATGTGCACTGCTTCATAAAAATAGTGAACAACCCAGAAAAAGAGGAGGAAACGAAATCATACATCACGCATTGATACGGTATGAGATGTTAATCCACAGATTACAGAGTAAGTCAAATTTACAAGGAACTTGGCAATATGAAACCAATAATCAGTAAGGCGTTATTAGCAAGGCAGTGTATTATCTGGACCATCCCCCACGCATCTAGCACCAGAGAGGAGTCACATATCCTTCTGACGTTATCAGTGATTCAGAATGGATGACGTTATCAAAGACTTTGAATGCAGGACGTCGTCAAGGTGGCAGATGGCGTGAAATTAAAAAAAATATGAAAATAATGGAGACAGGGGGAAATTTGTTAAGGATGGCGGTAAATTTAAAAATTTAAAAGGGCAGAGTAACTTAAAAATGAAAGATGGCTTATGGCAGCAAAATCGAATTATCATGCAAGAAATCAGGGAATAAGCGATGGACGAAATGCATCCTAACCTCTCTGCAGTTACAAAGTGGAAGGGGAACAGGTGAGTACAAATGGCCAGGAATGACTTCAGGCCGGCCGTTGGAGTATGGAATGCGCGACCGCTACGGTCTCAGGTTCGAATCCTGCCTCGGGCATGGAGGTGTGTGATGACCTTAGGTTAGTTAGGTTTAAGTAGTTCTAAGTTCTAGGGGACTGATGACCTCAGATGTTAAGTCCCATAGTGATCAGAACCATTTGAACCATGCTTGAACGATTTCAGTAATCTAAACAGAGTTTTCAAAATTAGCATTCTGATGTGTCTGAAATGTAAAATTTACGCTTTTTTTACACTCTGCTGGCGAAAGTTTTTGTGTAGGGTGCGAATTTGTCAAACATTTACATATGAGAAAATGTTTGTGTATTCGAAATAATACTCACAAATCTTCCGAGTATTTTAGTTTAGACTCAATCATTTCATTTAAAACTATTTATGTTAATTACTGTGAGCGTAACATACTTCGAAGCACGTGTAGTATGTCTTACTACCTTCAAATCGCAGCGTGACGTGCGTAGCAGCACACACGCACACAGCTGGAGAGTCGTGATAAGTATCGTGATAAGGAGACTCCCCAGAAAGATTCTCGCAGTACTGCGTACAGGCGTAACCTTGCCCGCTGATAAGCCGTGTGGTGATCGGTTGCTGTCGTAATCAACTATCTTAATGAACAAAGACTGTTGATCTTGTAACCTAGCCTTAAAACACTTCCCATTCCAACTCCTTTGCTCTCGTTAACTGAATTACGATATTATCAGCAAATCTTGAAGTTTTTATTTCTCGTTTCTGAACTTCAGTTGCTTATAGATGTCTCCTTGGTTTTCTTTACTGATGCGTCGATGTACAATCTGAATAACTTGTGGGACGGGCAATAACCTTGTCTCACTCGCGTCTCAACTACAGATGCCCTTTCATATCCTTCGTCTCTTATAACCGCATTGTGGTTTCTGTACCAGTCGTAGATAAAGTTTCGCTCCCTGTATTTTATATCTATCACCTTTTTATTTCTTTTTTCGTATGAGACTTGGCGATGACGATGATGGAAATGAAATAGAGATGGGCGGGCGTGAAGCTAAGCCAATCCTGACCACACCGATCTTCTCTCCATCAAGAACATAAAATTCAATATCAAAAACGATATTCAGAACAGAATAAAAAAATTCGGAGACATTATTTTTCAGCACGCTTTCGTAATTTTGTTTAGTCGTAGAGACACTGGTAAAGTATGGTTTTAATCCCGTTGGCAGCTAGAGAACAACACATAAAACAAAAAGAAAATGGTTCTAATGGCTCTGAGCACTATGGGACTTAACATCTTAGGTCATCAGTCCCCTAGACGCTGGCTCTTATCAACATCACGACGCAGAAATAGCAGTTCGAACGATGCGTCCCACTACGCGGAATCACATCAATTCCCGTTTACAGAGTTAAATTAGCTATGGAAATTCGTAAGATGATGATAAAAGTCTATCAAAAAATTCCCGCGACTGGCCCTCATAGCACCACCAGGTAGAACCCCTCCTCAACCTTTCGCAAACACTTCTCTTGGCGATGGTTAATGCACTTCTCCGACATATCCTTTTTCCTGGGATTGCTAGTCCTGCAAGGTGTAACGGTCCAGTTACATAAGTTTTTCTTATTCCCCGCTAAAGTATTACTTTCAAGCCGGCCGCGGTGGTCTAGCGGTTCTAGGCGCTCAATCCGGAACCGCGCGACTGCTACGGTCGCAGGTTCGAATCCTGCCTCTGGCATGGATGTGTGTGATGTCCTTAGATTAGTTAGGTTTAAGTAGTTCTAAGTTCTAGGAGACTGATGACCACAGATGTTAAGTCCCATAGTGCTCAGAGCCATTTTATTACTTTCAAATATAAAGTTTGGAATATATTGATTTCAAACTGTTGCTGTGTGATAGGAGAAGGGCGGTAATTACAGAATATTCCATTCATCAATAATTTTGCAAAAATATCTGTTTGATGCTAAACACGTCCGAGCCGCCACCCAGCTTCGATTTCCGGGGAATACGTTGGGGGCAGCAACTGGACCTAGGGCCATGACAGTCGACCATTATACCTTAGCACCACGTTGCTTGTCGAAAAATCGCCCATACGTTAGGCTATTAAAGACGCCTGGAAAACTTCAAAGTCGATTCTCTCTGAATTTTTGAGGTTTTGCATAGAGCTGCTTTGGGAAATTGACCTAACTGAACTGCTGCTGCGAGCTTAAGTTACTGCTAAAAGATGTAAGAGGTTTAGGTCAACAAAAAATAGGAATATTCATCTCCAACCACAGTTGCTTATTTCATCGTATCAGTTTTTAAGATTCCCTTAGCGTCTGTAAAATTTTGCACTTGAGATTTTGGGACAGCCCATATGCGCGACCACAGCCCACGCAGTTACGGCATATCAGCTGACTGAAGTACCGACGGTGAAGAAAGCATATCAGTTCTCCCGAATATACCTCCTGTAGCTCTCAGTAGCCTTCCCTCAGCCACAAAGGAACGTTGTGATGTTAACTGCCTTGTGCTGACGCCGAGAACTTCAGCTACTTTACTGTTTTATTATTCTTAGAAGCACACGTAAGCTAAATTTTAATATTAGTTACTTCGATGGTCATCCTAATCAATAGTGACTACACCTTTTCCAACTGGTATCACTATCATGTTCATAAAGACGCATTATATTATCCAGTTCTCCTCAAAGTTAACACGCATCACAACTTAGTACGTTGTCAACATAAAAATTATATCGAGATCTCAAGTGATGTAAGTTACAAAAAATTATTAGTGCAATATAAATATCCCTGTTTTATGTGGCCGGCCGAAGTGGCCGAGCGGTTCTAGGCGCTTTAGTCTGGACCCCTGCGACCGGTACGGTCGCAGGTTCGAATCCTGCCTCGGGCATGGATATGTGTGATGACCTTAGGTTAGATAGGTTTAAGTAGTTCTAAGTTCTAGGGGACTGATGACCTCAGATGTTAAGCCCCATAGTGCTCAGAGCCATTTGAACCATTTGAAAGACGTAGGCTATGTAGCAAAAATTATTGAATGCAAGACAGCTACAACTGTATAAATCATTGATACCACACGTTCAAGGAACTTATTATATAATAAAAATGTTGTTGATGCTTTGCGTAATCTAAATGGGGACATCTTGATTTAAATATCAATGTCCCTGCTTACTCCTCAACAGTATTGTTGTATGGTAAATATTACAAACGTTGGTTAGTGTCCTTTCATTATTAGAAGAATTAAATAAGACTGATTGTAATAATAAAAATAGCAACAACAGTAATAATACATTGCCACTCAGCAGCAGCCAGCCACGGGGTAATGTAAATCAGTTTAATAGATTAATTACCTCCTTCTTATGGCATGCCATGCATGGTTCATTATTGCGTTTCGAGCTTAATTCCATGCACGTAATATTCAAGTGACTGTGTGCATGTTAGTACGACCGTTATAACTCAGTTGCGCTCTTTTATTTGTCATTATTTTTGTTACTGTTCCTCTTGTTAACATAATTACTGCAATTTTAATTTGATCTAAAAGCGTAGCCTCGATTCTTTTCACATTACTATAATCATTTTGAACGATCCGCATTAGGCCTTTTATTACGAGTATATATTTATTCTAAAAATGAGAGACCTGCGGGAACGAAGTGCTGACCCACTTTACGTTAAAAATGCTTTTAATCTCGTGATTATCGTGGATGTGATTGATCTCAGTGCACACAAAACTTTGTATTCCACGATATCCAGGTTAATTATAATCGGCTACTGTCTGCTGTCGGTCCTACAGACCATCGGAATGTTTGATTTCAGTCTTAACAACGGCGTTGTACTTAACGAGAGTAATTAGTGTATTTAATCCCGTATGCGTTGCAGAGAGGCGTGAATCGCACTAGGGCGAAAGGTCACCCAGTTACATTTCGAAACGCGTGGCCTAATTTTGTCGCACAAAAAACCGCACTTGCTGAACGTGTTGTTAGCTGTTATTTTGGGGGGAGCTTTATTGCTAAACTCATGCCCTCCTCTGAACCGAATAAAAAAGTCTGAGGCATGCTTTATATGCTAATTTCGGCGCTCCTGGGGTTGAAAAGTACATGCAGTGAATCTGCCAGATTTTTGCAGCATAATGGCACCTTAATGAGACCACTGTAGTGGCAACCTTCGTGAAGGCACACAAGTTGTACGTGAAGAAGCCCGCGTGCCACTTCACTCTGATACGTGATCAAAGGCGAGGGTGATGAGACAGGTCCTTATCTCTTCTAGGAATACAGCATCAGACGATGGTTTCGTCGTTAAGATACTTGACGCGTATTGCTAGCGCTTGAGCCGTAATATCTGTTACGCCGCTATGACATACGGCTACTGCCTGCTCCGGATGCCGTATCCGCTGAAACAGTGGTGCACTTTTTCATTTCTTTGTCAGTTGTAATTGACGTTACGTCATACGGTTAACGTGTCGATATTTGGCTTCACGAGGCGCCTTCGATCCCGTTCCAGATCTTTCCATCACTGAAAAAAACTAAACTGCAAATCGAATGCGGTACCTGCGCGTTAGAAGTCTGCAAAGTTAACTACTATGCGAAATCACCTTGGGGTGGAAGGAAGGGCAGGGCGGCACCAAACGCTTGAACGACTGGCAACGAGGGAACAAGATACTGGGGGTGAATAACTATCAACCGTTTGAGATACAGTAAAAATTTTGTGTAATTCTAGTTAAATTTAGTTCGTGGGCCACGATAGGTTCACATACTCACCGGGCCAGTTATAAAACAAACGCATTTCCATTATCTTGTTTCCTCGTGTACAAATTTCTGCAGACGTCGTTGTCTCCTTGACTCCCGTGTCGAGTTCTTCCCTGAGTACCTCGTTTCAGGTACTTAGTTTCATTCATTTGCATCAGGTCTCTGTGTCTATGGAGTGCAGTGTTGTTGACTAATTTCTGCTCGACACTTCGTCCAAGAAATTCAAACCACACACACTTTAAATGAAGGAAATACAAGGGTTGAACAAAAAATAAAGTACCAAAAACACAACACATTACCATTTCTAATAGCCGTAGTAAAACTGTTGGCATTCAAAACAGCTTACAGTAGTCTCGGATTGATAAATAGTATTCCTCTATTATTTTCAAGGCAAACACATATTTTTCTTCGATCAAAATGTGGCAACTTCAGGTAACGACGATGAAAGTGGATAGTGATCACGTACCCTTATCTCCAATGGAGACGACAAAGGATCAATAATATTGAGATCTGGCGACTGGTGGCTAGCGAAAATTCATCCTTGTACTTCCAAAACAGGTCCTGGACGATGCGAGCTGTGCGAACAAGAGCTCTGTCATCTCTACATCTACATCTACATGATTACCCTGCAATTCACATTTAAGTGCTTGGCAGAGGGTTCATCGAACAACAATCACACTATCTCTCTAAAAAATGGTTCAAATGGCTCTGAGCACTATGGGACTCAACTGCTGAGGTCATTAGTCCCCTAGAACTTAGAACTACTTAAACCTAACTAACCTAAGGACATCACACACATCCATGCCCGAGGCAGGATTCGAACCTGCGACCGTAGCGGTCTCGCAGTTCCAGACTGCAGCGCCAGAACCGCGCGGCCACTTCGGCCGGCACTATCCCTCTACCATTCCACTCCCGAACAGCGCGCGGGAAAAACAAACACCTAAACCTTTCTGTTTGAGCTCTGATTTCTCTTATTTTATTTTGATGATCATACATACCTATGTAGGTTGGGCTCAACAAAATATTTTCGCATTCGGAAGAGAAAGTTGGTGACTGAAATTTTGTAAATAGATCTCGCCGCGACGAAAAACGTCTTTGCTTTAATGACTTCCATCTCAACTCGCGTATCATATCCTCCACACTCTCTCCCCTATTACGTGATAATACAAAACGAGCTGCCCTTTTTAGCACCCTTTCGATGTCCTCAGTCAATCCCACCTGGTAAGGATCCCACACCGCGCAGCAATATTCTAACAGAGGACGAACGAGTGTGGTGTAAGCTGTCTCTTTAGTGGACTTGTTGCATCTTCTAAGTGTCCTGCCAATGAAACTCAACCTTTGGCTTGCCTTCCCCACAACAGTATCCATGTGATCTTTCCAACTGAAGTTGTTCGTAATTTTAACACCCAGGTACTTAGTTGAATTGACAGCCTTGAGAATTGTACCATTTATCGAGTAATCGAATTCCAACGGATTTCTTTTGGAACTCATGTGGATCACTCACACTTTTCGTTATTTAGCGTCAACTGCCACCTGCCACACCATACAGCAATCTTATCTAAATCGCTTTGCAACTGATACTGGTCTTCGGATGACCTTACTAGACGGTAAATTACAGCATCATCCGCGAACAACCTAAGAGAACTGCTCAGATTGTCACCCAGGTCATTTATATAGATCAGGAACAGCATATGTCCCAGGACGCTTCCCTGGGGAACACTTGATATCACTTCAGTTTTACTCGATGATTTGCCGTCTATTACTACGAACTGCGGCCTTCCTGACAGGAAATCACGAATCCAGTCGCACAACTGAGACGATACCCCATAGGCCCGCAGCTGGATTAGAAGTCGCTTGTGAGGAACGGTGTCAAAAGCTTTCCGGAAATCTAGAAATACGGAATCAACTTGAGATCCCCTGTCGATAGCGGCCATTACTTCGTGCGAATAAAGAGCTAGCTGCGTTGCACAAGAACAATGTTTTTGAAACCATGCTGATTACGTATCAATAGATAGTTCCCTTCGAGGTGATTCATAATGTTTGAATACAGTATATGCTCCAAAACCCTATTGCAAACCGACGTCAATGATATAGGTCTGTAATTCGATGGATTACTCCTACTACCCTTCTTAAACACTGGTGCGACCTGCGCAATTTTCCAATCTGTAGGTACATATCGATCGGTGAGCGAGCGGTTGTATATGATTGCTATGGAGCTATTATATCAGCGTAATCTGAAAGGAACCTAATCGGATACAATCTGGACCTGAAGACTTGTCCGTATCAAGCGATTTGAGTTGCTTCGCAGCCCCCAAGGTATCTACTTCTAAGAAAATCATGCTAGCAGCTGTTCGTGTTTCGAATTCTGGAATATTCCATTCGTCTTTCCTGGTGAAGGAATTTCGGAAAACTGCGTTCAATAACTCCGCTTTAGCGGCACAGTCGTCGGTAACAGTACCATCGGCACTGCGCAGTGAAGGTATTGCCTGCGTCTTGCCGCTCGTGTACTTTACATACGACCAGAATTTCTTCGGATTTTCTACCGGATTTCGAGACAGTGTTTCGTTGTGGAACCTATTAAAGGCATCTCGCATTGAAGTCCGTGCCAAATTTCGCGCGTCTGTAAATTTTAGTCGATCTTCGGGATTTTGCGTTCTTCTGAACTTCGCATGCTTTTTCCGTTGCCTCTGCAACAGACCATGGGAGATCAGTTCCATCTCTTACCAATTTATGAGGTATGAATCTCCCAATTTCTGTTGTTACTGTATCTTTGAATTTGAGCCACACCTCGTCTACATTTGCATAGTCGGTTCGGAAGGAATGGAGATTGTCTCTTAGGAAGGCTTCTAGTGACACTTTATCCGCTTTTTTAAATAAAATTATTTTGCGTTTGTTTCTGGTGGATTTGGAAGAAACGGTATTGAGCCTAGCTACAACGACCTCGAAACGTAGCATCACAATTTGGGAACAAATATTGTACCATGGGGTAGACCTGATCGGCCAAAATGGTCATATATTCCTCAGCAATAATATGACCTTGCAAGGTAACCATGGGGCTCATGGAACACCACGATATGGCTGCCCAAATAATCACCGAAGCCTCGCCCTGTTTCACTCTTGGGACGTAACCTCGGCCAGAAGTTGGAAACAGTGTGAAGCAAGACTCACCCGACCAGATGGCATTCTTCTATTACTCCGCAGTCCAGGTTTTATGGTTGCAACACCATGTTTTCCTATTACGGGAACTTGCAGCACTGATGAGCAGTTTTGGAATTCCTTGCTTATGGCACTCCCTTCGCGTTGTTTTAGTGCTAACAGGGTTCGCGAGTGCGATATTCAGTTCTGCAATGACTTTCGCACCTGTGTTCCTTATGCTTTTCATCACAATCCTTTTCTATAACCGTCCGTCACGATCACTCAACACAACACACTTGCATTCGCGTTGTGACTAAGTGGATGATATTTCTCCGCTTTCTCTGTTGCAGTATAAATCTTCCATACGGTGCCTGTTGAAACAGCAAACAGATCAGCTATCTTCTTTACGGAAGCACCCACCATAGGAGCACCGACAATTTGCCCGCGTTCGAATTCACGTAGCTCTGACACCACACAGAACACTTTTCTGACCACGAGCGACACTTGTAACGTATTGAGGTCATCGCACAAATGTCGTTCTTGGTCAAATACAACAGCGCAACCTGCAGGCTTGGCAAGCATCGGGTTTTATATTGAAGTATGCACTTTCCATATTTTTCTGAAAGTCCTGTATCTCATACGAGTATGTACGTTTTTCCGATGTGTATTACGAGGTGCATTCAAGTTCTAAGGCCTCCGATTTTTTTTCTCCGGACTGGAAAGAGATAGAAACATGCGCCTTGTTTTAAAATGAGGCCGCCTTCATTGTCAATACGTCCCAGAGATGGCAGCACCGTACGGCAGATGGAATTTTACCGCCAGCGGCGAGAATGAGAACTGTTTTAAATACTTAAAATGGCGACGTTTTCCTTACTTGAACAGCGTGCAATCATTCGTTTTCTGAATTTGCGTGGTGTGAAACCAATTGAAATTCATCGACAGTTGAAGGAGACATGTGGTGATGGAGTTATGGATGTGTCGAAAGTGCGTTCGTGGGTGCGACAGTTTAATGAAGGCAGAACATCGTGTGACAACAAACCGAAACAACCTCGGGCTCGCACAAGCCGGTCTGACAACATGATCGAGAAAGTGGAGAGAATTGTTTTGGGGGATCGCCGAATGACTGTTGAACAGATCGCCTCCAGAGTTGGCATTTCTGTGGGTTCTGTGCACACAATCCTGCATGACGACCTGAAAATGCGAAAAGTGTCATCCAGGTGGGTGCCACGAATGCTGACGGACGACCACATGGCTGCCCGTGTGGCATGTTGCCAAGCAATGTTGACGCGCAACGACAGCATGAATGAGACTTTCTTTTCGTCGGTTGTGACAATGGATGAGACGTGGATGCCATTTTTCAATCCAGAAACAAAAACGTCCGGGAAGGGCTGCGCGTGTGCTGTTTCACCAAGACAACGCACCCGCACATCGAGCTAACGTTACGCAACAGTTTCTTCGTGGTAACAACTTTGAAGTGATTCCTCATGCTCCCTACTCACCTGACCTGACCCTTAGTGACTTTTGGCTTTTTCCAACAATGAAAGACACTCTCCGTGGCCGCACATTCACCAGCCGTGCTGCTGTTGCCTCAACGATTTTCCAGTGGTCAAAACAGACTCCTAAAGAAGCCTTCGCCGCTGCCATGGAATCATGGCGTCAGCGTTGTGAAAAATGTGTACGTCTGCAGGGAGATTACGTCGAGAAGTAACGCCAGTTTCATCGATTTCGGGTGAGTAGTTAATTAGAAAAAAAATCGGAGGCCTTAGAACTTGAATACACCTCGTATGCCCAAAGAATTTTAATGTAATAAAGAATTCTCCAGTGAAACTAATGCACGTGTGTCGTTCGCGTTTATACAGTGTCAGAAATATACATGGTGGCTGCTAAACGGAGACAAACTGCAGGAAACGATGCCTGGTAGAATAAGGAGCAAATAGAGGTCATCCGGATTACGTGGCCGAAAATGTGGTCCAACGAAGGTACAGCCACCCGAAGATGGAGATGAAAGACTTGTCGCAGAGATCCCGGTATCAGCACCAGGCAGCTGGCCTGCAGCATAGAGTTAGCTAGACGACCACGTGGAACATTCTCCACGGCTGCCACTATTCGTATCACTTACAACGCGTACAACCCACGGCCGTATAACCCAAGGCCTTGCCTCCGCGTCGATGGTTTTGTCGCTGGTTCGTCGTGCAGGCCAGCATATTGTCTTTCTATCATTCGTCTTATTCACAGATATGGCTATTTTACGAGGGCATCTTTGAACGATGGAGAATCGCATGTATGCTGGCAGCGGTTCAGCCTGTGTGTGTGAGCAGGGACTACTGCCGACAGCCTCTTGGGACCAGTCATTCTTCGCCAACGCCTGAAAGGCGAGGCATAATTGCTGTTCCTACGGGTGACCCTGCCTCGCCTGCTGGAAGGTGTGCCTTTGATGGTACGAAGGATGATGTGGCTACTGCATGATGGTGCTTCATCTTTCTGCCTTCATGAATGTAGCTCTGAAAGACTTGTACAGGCGCAACTTCCCCTCTTGCCAGGTGTGTTTTCATGTGTGCTTTCAGTCACTGAAACCTACGCTGTCAAAGAATTTTTATTTCCACCTTCAAGTGGATATACCTCCCTTGGGACGCATTTCCAGCAATATGCCCATAGTTCTTTTTTCCTTCTCATTATCCCAGAGATCGTCTCCTGCAGTTTGTCCCCATTTAGGCTCAATGAACACTAGCGATTGACTATCGCGAGTTCGCAGCGTCATTTTCTCGCCCGTTTCAGCAGTGCTTGTGAAACAACGGTGCCGCGAAATAAACTTTGTGGAATAGTAAATTTCATAATAATTCAGTGAGCATAAGTTTTGAAGTACTGTCTAGTAGACCGTGAAGAATCTGCATAACGGTTAATCATTGAGCGGATTTCGAAGTAACCGTGTCTATAGAGTTAACTGTGTTTCTTATATTGTTTTGTGACTAAAGTGTCAGCCTTTATCTGATTCTACTGATGGATTAGCATCTGGGTCCCCACGCTAACAGCTGAGCTAGATTAAAATTTCATATTACAGTAACAGTAATCAAAAAGTACAACTTGTGTGTACTACACTAAGCACATAGCTTCAGCTGTTCAAACTACACATACATCAAAAAAAGTTTTGCATCACTTCGGTTCCGAGAGTTCCAGAACCTGCAGAGAAAGCTGGAATAGAGATCAACATAAACATCATTTCCGCCCTTTTTGTTGCTCATGAGAACCACACATTGCATGTTGTGCATGTTGTGCCACCAGAGGTCTGGTCCAAATTGCTGTACACACCGGTACCTCTGATACCCAGTAGCACGTCCTCTTGCATTGATGCATGCCTGTATTCGTCGTGGCATACTATCCACAAGTTCATCAAGGCAATGTTGGTCCAGATTGTCCCACTCCTCAACTGCGATTCGGCGTAGATCCCTCAGAGTGGTTGGTGGGTCACGTCGTCCATAAACAGCCCTTTCCAAACTATCCCAGGCATTGTCGGTAGGGTTCATGTCTGGAAAACATGCTGGCCACTCTAGTCGAGCGATGTCGTTATCCTGAAGGAAGTAATTCGCAAGATGTGCACGAGGGGGCTGCGAATTGAATGAAGACGAATGCCTCGGTACTGCCGATATGGTTGCACTATCGGTCGGAGGATGGTATTCACGTATCGTACAACCGTTACAGCGCCTTCCATGCCCACCAGCGGCGTACGTCGGCCTTCCATAATGCCAACTCAAAACAGCTGGGAACCTCCACGTTGCTGCACTCGCTGAACAGTGTGTCTAAGGCGTTTAGCCTGACCGAGTTGCCTCCAAACACGTCTCCGACGATTGTCTCGTTGAAGGCATATGCGACACTCATCGGTGAAGAGAACGTGATGCCCATCCTGAGCGGTCCATTCGGCATATTGTTGAGCCCATCAGTACCACGCTGCATGGTGCCGTGGTTGCAAAGATGGACCTCGCCATGGGCGTCGGGAGTGAAGATGCGCATCATGCAGCCTATTGCGCACTGCTTGAGTCGTAACACGACGCCCTTTGGCTGCACGGAAAGCATTATTCAACGTGGTGGCGTTGCTGCCAGGGTTCCTACGAGCCATAATCCTTAGTTAGCGGTCATCCACTGCAGTAGTAGCCCTTGGGTGGCCTGAGCGAGGCATGTCACCGACGGCTCCTGTCTCTCTGTATCTCTTCCATGTCTGAACAACATCGCTTTGGTTCACTCCGAGACGCCTGGACACTTCCCTTGTTGAGAGCCATTCCTGGCACAAGGTAACAATGCGGAAGCGATCGAACCGCGGTACTGACCGTCTGGGCATTGTTGAACTACAGACAACATGAGCCGTGTACCTCCTTCCTGGTGGAATGACTGGAACTGCTCGGGTGTTGGACCTCCTACGTCTAATAGGCGCTGCTCATGCATGGTTGTTTACATCTTTTGGCAGGTTTACTGACATCTCTGAACAGTCTAAGGACTGTGTCTATGAGACAACACCCACAGTCAACGTCTATCTTCAGGAGTTCTGGGAACTGGGGTGATGCAAAACGTTTTGTGATGTGTGTATATTAGATCCAGGTACCACATGTCCAATCTGAGCTAAATAGTATAATAAAGTGAATGCTTCTTGCGAATACAAATATTAATTAGTACAAAAGTCAGAAGTACTTGTTAACTATTTCAGCGGTAGTAACTTCCAGTAATTAAATTGGCAAAAGAACTCCTTGTCCAAGTTAATAGCGCTCCGCCATTAGTAATCATTTACCTATAATGACGTATTAATACTCCCCGCTGTTTAGCTCACGTCAAATCACTGGTACATTACTTGCTAATATGCGCCACTGTCTTTTACCTTAGCAGCAAAATGGAATTTCAGTATCGAGTAAAGTCAGTCCCAATATCTCATGTTGTTTATAAACCATACTGGTATTTGGTATAACTTTGCCTAATTAAGCTGGCGACCGTTTACTTCTAAGTAATTGCAGTTTACATTTTATTACCAATAGAACCTTGGTTAAATCCCAGTTTGTCTTGCTACTGCTGCCCTTCAGGAGAAATCTTTAGAGAAACAAAAATAATCCGATACCTTTCCATTACAATCACTGTCAAGTAAGTGTCCTTTCACACTATCCGTGTAACGCTAATTTAGCAGTATCGGTAGTGTTATACAGATCACGCAGCCTTGTATACTTCCAAAGTATTCAAAGTTAAAACCATCTCTGGAACGGCAGTAGTCTCGAAAGCCACAGCAACATTTGATAATGCTAAGAATTAAGTTCAGCTTGGTATGTCTGTGAAATTCTCCAGTTCTTCGTTAGAATTCCAAACGCCCACTCCACTTATCTCTGGGCACGGTATTTGAATATCCGTTTCTTGTAGGAGAGGTGAATTAAAGTGTGAGGTCTCATGACAAAATGAGACAGAGATAGTGCTTCATGCCCCAATAAAATCAAGAGCATAGAAGGTTGCAGTTCCTGGCAGAGGTTGTCTTTTTGTTCGGCTTGCTTGGTCATTCTCTAGCATTCCGTACTGGTTAGAGTTTTCGAATAAAGTGCTATCAGATTCTCCATCATGAAATAAAACTTCCATATAGTGCATCTGCAATCACGAACAGATCTACAGCTGAAGAACTGAGAACCACTGAAATCTCTTTTTAACTCTTTTCAAGTGCTTGTCATCTGAGGCAAGATGGAATTGCGGCAGATGCACCGCAAGGGTTTCTTGAGCTAAGTCACCACCGCAAGGGCTTCGTGAGCTAACCAGTGAGTGAGTCCACAACCTCCTGTTGCGTTTCTTAATGTATTCTCAAACGAAATAAACAAACACCACTCGTTTCTTCTGGCTAAGTCTGTGCTGTTTGGCTTCCGTTCTAGCACTGATGCGGCATTTTAGCTGCGATGCTGCCGAGTGTGCACCGAAGCGATTTCTGATGCCGTGATCTCCCTGCGTGTCCGATGTGCAGTGACCAATTTGCGTGCAAAGCGCTGGGCGAATTTATTCGTTTTTTCGCAAGGGTAGGCCGACAGTGTTTGCGACCTTTTGGCCGGTCGGCGATGACAGAACCGAAGTCTTTCTCAAACGATTTTACAGGAAGTGTTCGGTTAAAAAAATCATTTTCGCCTTACTTACAGCTTTACATGTCAGGTTCATGATGATGGGACCACCATTTCGGTAACGGTCATAGTTATTGCGATATTTAGTTGAGAGTAAGACATAGTTTACAACGAAAAATAGGGGGTGTTACGATTTTGCGTTTGGTGAATGTTACATAATATGTTGCTGCTTATGAAATTTACATACTGAATTTTGCTTTAGACTTGGGTGAAGGTCTCTATGTGTCACCAAAGTCGAGAAAATTGATCTGATGTTTTTTACAGGTGAGCCATAATGGACCGTGAAGTAGATGTCAGGTTGCGACAACGGCCGGTGATGTTCCTCTTCAAGACCAGCGATGACTCTGCCACATCGATTCACAGGAAGTTGCTCCCTGTTTATGAGGAGGATTGCAGCAGCATCCAGCGTTGTTTGCAGAGGTTTAAAGATGGTGATTTCTCTCCAGTGGACAATCCACGATGCGGTAGACCATCGACGGCAGTGAGTGATGTGAATAAGGAGACCAGTGATTAAATCATCCAGAATGACACGACAGCTTGCTGAAATGACTCGTTTGTCATTGGGTAGTGTGGTATCATTGGTACAGTCACTAGGGTACAGAAAAATCTTTGCACGTTGGGTGCCTAGATTATTACCAAGAGAAATGAAAACGATGATGAAGAACGTGTGCGAGGGTCTCATGAAGACCTTTACTGAAGGGTGGAAACAGTGTATTACAGTGTATTACCTAAGATGAAACATGGTTGTTTTAGTCCGAACCTGATAGCAAAAACCCAATCCACGGAGGGCGTCATCCGGATTCCCCTCGGAAGAAGAAACCAAGACTTTCACGAACAGCAGGCCGAAAAGTGATGGCCTCCTTCTTCTGGGATCTGTGCGGTGTCATTTTTATCGACTTTTTGGAACCTGGCTCCACAATTAACCGGGACTGTTACTGTTTGTCATTGGACAAGCTGCGACGTGCCATCAAGACCCACAGACCACAGGGTCAGCTCATCAGACTACACCATGACAATGCCAAACCCCATACAGCCCTTATGACGCAGGAGAAAATCAGGGAAAATGGGTTGGAATATTGTTCCTCATCCTCCCTACAGTCTGAAGGCCCACCTGCGCGGTAAAACATTTGATAGTGAGAAAGACCTTATTTCCTGTGGAGTGGAGTAAAAGTCAATCCCTAGAATTTTACTAAAGTGCATTTACATCACGGAAGAAATGTTGGGCCAGATGCGTCACAGCTGATGGAGGCTACATTGAGTAGGCTCAATGTATAGCTAAATGTCCCAAGTATGTTCACAAAAAATTTTATTCTCCTCCTGCAAAAAAATAAAAAAATTAGAGACGACTCTGCAAGACCTTTTGAGCGCCCTTTGTAAATGGCCTAAACAGTAATCAGATCCCATTGGCTGGCAGTCTATCTAACGGCTTCCAAAATTAACAAAAATTTGACTTCCAGTATTTAGTTGACCGAATTTAAAAATTCTAAATGCTGTCATAACTTAGTCATTGAGACGGATAATCTTAACTTACAAATTTAATGTAAAAAGTCGGGTACTGAAATTCCAAACGGTATGTATGTCTTGAGGCACGATCATTCACGGAGTGCAAATTACCCATAAAATGTTCAAATGTGTGTGAAGTCTTATGGGACTTAACTGCTAAGGTCATCAGTCCCTAAGCTTACACTCTACTTAACCTAAATTATACTAAGGGCAAAAACACACACCCATGCCCGAGGGAGGACTCGAGCCTCTGCCGGGACCAGCCGCACAGTCCATGACTGCCGCGCCCTACACCGCTCGGCTAATCCCGCACGGCAAATTACCCATACTTATTCATCTTGTATTCGAGAATGAGAGCACGTGATGACTTCAAAACAAAATCAGGCGTCTGAAGCTGTTTTGCAAATGAGAGTTCGATTTTTTAAAGAATCGGGGAGTTGGCCGGCCGAAGTGGCCGTGCGGTTAAAGGCGCTGCAGTCTGGAACCGCGAGACCGCTACGGTCGCAGGTTCGAATCCTGCCTCGGGCATGGATGTTTGTGATGTCCTTAGGTTAGTTAGGTTTAACTAGTTCTAAGTTCTAGGGGACTAATTACCTCAGCAGTTGAGCCATTTTCGGGGAGTTGGGAATGGGTAAAATAAAAAAAGGGCATGGTTAATTTTAGTATCTTCATGATAAGTGACTCAGTATAAAATCACATCAAGTGTCGCCCCATGAGTCTTCAGCACTCATCATAATTTCTAATTAACGCAATAAATCCTTCGCTTTTACTTGACGTCATTTTATAAAGCTGGTGTGAAGTTCATGAGCCATGGCATCACGTACATTACATTTTACACGTACGGTACTGCGTGCGGCAGATCCCGTTATCCCAACGCTGCGCGTACTGTACCAGCCGATTAGTATGTCACATTGTCTTAAATGCGTGTCCTCGCCCGCCACGGAGGTCGAATTATCCGACACAGATCTCCAACTCCGCGTGATAAGGAGACGTATCGCTGGTGAGATAGGACGCCATTGTTTACAAAACATCTACTCTTTCACAGCGGCATCCACTGATTGCGTTCTACCGCAGGCCCCTGAGCCATCCGATAAGACCCCATACTGGAAGGAGCTGAGTCAGCGGTTAAAGCACTGTAGTAGAGTTCGGGAAGAGTGACGTTCAAATCCAGGTCAGACTACCATGACGGTTTGCCGTAGTTTCCGTAAATCGCTTAAGAGGAAAGGTGGACTTGGAAAAGGCGATGTCGCTTTCGTGCCCATGCTTAACCATTGCGTGATTATGCCCTAATGGCCTTGCAGGCGACGGGTAGTTAAGTTCCAGTAGTTCCTGCTTCAAACTGACTGTCTACTGTAATCTATATATGGTTACATTTTTCTGTTATCTAATGTTATAATAATAAGTTTCGCAAGTATGTGTAGCATAGAGACAGTTTACTATAGGTACTGACGAAAGGAAGCGAGCAGAGAAAAACGAAACAACTAAATAGAGTAGGTGAAGTTAAAGCACCGCATTTTTCTGTCATTGTGGTCAATGAGGAGAAGATTTTCCTGCGATTTCAAATTGAAATGATGCGTAGATTGGGTTGTTAGCTATAACTCATCCAAATTCCACTTCTGTCAGATAATTAACTGGAAAGAAATTTCCAGTTTACAGAAAAAAAACATGGCGAGGTTTTATCCCACGCAATGGGATAAAGCCCTGCAGTGCGGGTATTCGTCCCGTCTTTCAATGACAGAGGCTAAGCTGTCTAGGTATCTAGTAAATTTTGTAAATAGTCGTTGCGATATGGAACAGAGCTGTGTCCGTCCCTGTGCCTTTTTACAGTTTCATTACAACATTTTCAGTACCAAAGACTGACTCCTTGTGTGTCAGTTTACTTGTAGGTTTCGGGAAGTGTTTTGTAAAACGCACCTTCAAAGCTAACTTCTTGGTATACTGAAATTATCGTAGTCACAACGAGTCGAAATGAGTTTCCGGCTTTTCCCTGCACTTTTCCTACAGCGAAGTAATTGAGTGATAGGAAAATCTACATCCTCCTTTACATCCCAGACTGTTCTTCTTCGGATACTTCATTGCCAAATAGTAAGCCCATATCTATATCTGAGCTACTGTCTTGAACTGAGAATTCTGAATCTGGACCTGGAGAATAATCTTTTGGCTGTTTGGCCTATTTTCTTCACCCCTCCCTTTGTTTTTGTTTTTTTGACATTACTCTAGTGATATCTAGCTTACATCGTTTTGTTTGTATAGCACGCTCCTTTCTTTCTTAGGCACGTCTTTCTTTCTCAATAATACACTTCAGTCAAGACATTAACATACATTCAACACACACACACACTTGCAAATCATAAAGGCGCAGCATGCTTTTTTTTCGTTTACTTGTCAGTTTCATTTAATAATTCAGTAGAGGTATTTTGATGTATGCACCGATGTTCTGCAAATGTAACAAATCAGGTCATCTGTTAGTGGCGTAGGGAACTGTTTACGTATATGTTTTCATTTTTCTTTCTGGGCAAAGTTGTAATTGCAAATATTATTATTTTTGTGATACATTCTCTCAGTAGCTAAGCAACCCAGGAACAGTAAACTGTATAAGCAAAATAAAAGTATGTTAACATTTTTTATGATGTTTGTAAGGGAACTGCACTGATTAGACAAAGACTATTTCACCAGCTGCGACATAGTCGCGTATTTGAACAGTGATCCAATACTGTCAAATGTTTTTTATTCCACTCTCTGATCATAATATTAAATCTTTTGACGATGACCGGTTTCTGTCAGTAATGACCATCGTCACCATGATGTAGAAAAGATCTGAGGATGGTCATTACTGTGTGAAACCGGTCATCGTCAGAGGAATTAATATTGTGATCAAAGACGGGAATAAAAGATATTTAAAGACTGTATTTATTTCAACGGCGTCGGGAGGTTAGCAGTGTGGCTGTGTATGCATGCTTGGAATGCAGCGGTACTAAACTGGAAGAACATTGCACCATGTAATTGCAATGGCGATATATTAAGGGGGGAAACAGAAATGTATTGCACAGTGCGACGAGATGTAAAGCCACAGTGGTAGCGCTAAAATACTCGACGTCCACGGGATGGTAGATTACACAACACTCCAGTTAACGAGAAGACCACACGGCATTCACATTCTTTTTTGTAATTATCGTATTTATGGCACGTGAAGTTCGTAACTTAAATGTCAACCACCAAAGCAGTCGATAGAAGCTCAGAAATTCTCTACAAAATCGACTCTGAAGTTTTCCGAGCCTCTATAATTTAGCAAAAGTTACTTAGGGAAATGGCAGCAAGAGAGGGGAAGAAAACCAATGTGCACTCCGTGTGCATACCGGGGGGAGTCATTCCAGATGTGGAAAGGGTCCTTCCGGATGCCATGAAGGGTACAGGGTGCACCCATCTGCAGGTGGTCGCTCATGTCGGCACCAATGATGTGTGTCGCTATGGATCGGAGGAAATCCTCTCTGGCTTCCGGCGGCTATCTGATTTGGTGAAGACTGCCAGTCTCGCTAGCGGGATGAAAGCAGAGCTCACCATCTGCAGCATCGTCGACAGGACTGACTGCGGACCTTTGGTACAGAGCCGAGTGGAGGGTCTGAATCAGAAGCTGAGACGGTTCTGCGACCGTGTGGGCTGCAGATTCCTCGACTTGCGCCATAGGGTGGTGGGGTTTCGGGTTCCGCTGGATAGGTCAGGAGTCCACTACACGCAACATGCGGCTACACGGGTAGCAGGGGTTGTGTGGCGTGGGCTGGGCGGTTTTTTAGGTTAGATGGCCTTGGGCAAGTACAGAAAGGGCAACAGCCTCAACGGGTGCGGGGCAAAGTCAGGACATGCGGGGACCAAGCAGCAATAGGTATTGTAATTGTCAACTGTCGAAGCTGCGTTGGTAAAGTACCGGAACTTCAAGCGCTGATAGATAGCACCGAAGCTGAAATCGTTATAGGTACAGAAAGCTGGCTTAAGCCAGAGATAAATTCTGCCGAAATTTTTATAAAGGCACAAACGGTGTTTAGAAAGGATAGACTGCATGCAACCGGTGGTGGAGTGTTCGTCGCTGTTAGTAGTAGTTTATCCTGTAGTGAAGTAGAAGTGGATAGTTCCTGTGAATTATTATGGGTGGAGGTTACACTAAACAACCGAACTAGGTTAATAATTGGCTCCTTTTACCGACCTCAGCAGCATTAGTGGCAGAACAACTGAGAGAAAATTTGGAATACATTTCACATAAATTTTCTCAGCATGTTATAGTCTTAGGTGGAGATTTCAATTTACCAGATATAGACTGGGACACTCAGATGTTTAGGACGGGTGGTAGGGACAGAGCATCGGGTGACATTATACTGAGTGCACTATCCGAAAATTACCTCGAGCAATTAAACAGAGAACCGACTCGTGGAGATAACATCTTGGACCTATTGATAACAAACAGACCCGAACTTTTTGACTCTGTATGTACAGAGCAGGGAATCAGTGATCATAAGGCCGTTGCAGCATCCCTGAATATGGAAGTTAGTAGGAATATAAAAAAAGGGAGGAAGGTTTATCTGTTTAGCAAGAGTAATAGAAGGCAGATTTCAGACTACCTAACAGATCAAAACGAAAATTTCTGTTCCGACACTGACAATGTTGACTGTTTATGGAAAAAGTTCAAGGCAATCGTAAAATGCGTTTTAGACAGGTACGTGCCGAGTAAAACTGTGAGGGACGGGAAAAACCCACCGTGGTACAACAACAAACTTAGGAAACTACTGCGAAAGCAAAGAGAGCTCCACTCCAAGTTTAAACGCAGCCAAAACCTCTCAGACAAACAGAAGCTAAACGATGTCAAAGTTAGCGCAAGGAGGGCTATGCGTGAAGCGTTCATTGAATTCGAAAGTGAAATTCTATGTACCGACTTGACAGAAAATCCTAGGAAGTTCTGGTCTTACGTTAAATCAGTAAGTGGCTCGAAACAGCATATCCAGACACTACGGGATGATGATGGCATTGAAACAGAGGATGACACGCGTAAAGCTGAAATACTAAACACCTTTTTCCAAAGCTGTTTCACAGAGGAAGACCGCACTGCAGTTCCTTCTCTAAATCCTCGCACAAACGAAAGAATGGCTGACATCGAAATAAGTGTCCAAGGAATAGAAAAGCAACTGGAATCACTCAATAGAGGAAAGTCCACTGGACCTGACGGGATACCAATTCGATTCTACACAGAGTACGCGAAAGAACTTGCCCCCCTTCTAACAGCCGTGTACCGCAAGTCTCTAGAGGAACGGAGGGTTCCAAATGATTGGAAAAGAGCACAGATAGTCCCAGTCTTCAAGAAGGGTCGTCGAGCAGATGCGCAAAACTATAGACCTATATCTCTTACGTCGATCTCTTGTAGAATTTTAGAACATGTTTTTTGCTCGCGTATCATGTCATTTCTGGAAACCCAGAATCTACTATGTAGGAATCAACATGGATTCCGGAAACAGCGATCGTGTGAGACGCAGCTCGCCTTATTTGTTCATGAGACCCAGAAAATATTAGATACAGGCTCCCAGGTAGATGCTATCTTTCTTGACTTCCGGAAAGCGTTCGATACAGTTCCGCACTGTCGCCTGATAAACAAAGTAAGAGCCTACGGAATATCAGACCAGCTGTGTGGCTGGATTGAAGAGTTTTTAGCAAACAGAACACAGAATGTTGTTATCAATGGAGAGACGTCTACAGACGTTAAAGTAACCTCTGGCGTGCCACAGGGGAGTGTTATGGGACCATTGCTTTTCACAATATATATAAATGACTTAGTAGATAGTGTCGGAAGTTCCATGCGGCTTTTCGCGGATGATGCTGTAGTATACAGAGAAGTTGAAGCATTAGAAAATTGTAGCGAAATGCAGGAAGATCTGCAGCGGATAGGCACTTGGTGCAGGGAGTGGCAACTGACCCTTAACATAGACAAATGTAATGTATTGCGAATACATAGAAAGAAGGATCCTTTATTGTATGATTATATGATAGCGGAACAAACACTGGTAGCAGTTACTTCTGTAAAATATCTGGGAGTATGCGTGCGGAACGATTTGAAGTGGGATGATCATATAAAATTAATTGTTGATAAGGCTGGTACCAGATTGAGATTCATTGGGAGAGTCCTTAGAAAATGTAGTCCATCAACAAAGGAGGTGGCTTACAAAGCACTCGTTCGGCCTATACTTGAGTATTGCTCATCAGTGTGGGATCCGTACCAGATCGGGTTGACGGAGGAAATAGAAAAGATCCAAAGAAGAGCGGCGCGTTTCGTCACAGGGTTATTTGGTAACCGTGATAGCGTTACGGAGATGTTTAACAAACTCAAGTGGCAGACTCTGCAAGAGAGGCGCTCTGCATCGCGGTGTAGCTTGCTCGCCAGGTTTCGAGAGGGTGCGTTTCTGGATGAGGTATCGAATATATTGCTTCCCCCTACTTATACCTCCCGAGGAGATCACGAATGTAAAATTAGAGAGATTAGAGCGCGCACGGAGGCTTTCAGACAGTCGTTCTTCCCGCGAACCATACGCGACTGGAACAGGAAAGGGAGGTAATGACAGTGGCACGTAAAGTGCCCTCCGCCACACACCGTTGGGTGGCTTGCGGAGTATCAATGTAGATGTAGATGTAGATGTAATCACTCGCGGGGGAGGCGTGGGGGAGGAAGGGAAGGTCTGTGATAGAATGCTTGGATGCCACGTGCTGGTCTGTGTTCGATACCCGGTGAGTGCAATTTTTTTAAAAGAAGTACATGTTCCACGATCATTTTCATTAAGCGTAAGATATGTAAGGATAAAAAAAACCGGTAGCGCTCGAGACGTAAATCTTGGTTCGAGTCGTATATCATTCATTACTTCGTTTTTTTCACTTTGGTTCAACTATCTACATCATTTAAATAGAAAATTAGTCAACATTAACATACGTAATTATCATTTAGTATGAAAAATGCACGGTGTCTTGTTTTTAATTAGATGTTCCATACAAAATCCCAGTTTTCATTGCAAATATAAATTTTGAATTTATGGCCTTTCATAAAAGACCGTTAAGAAACATCGTATAATGGAAGAAACATTATAAATTTTATTTTCAGAGCAAAAGTGAAAAATCAAAAACTGGTTACTTGGCTTTGAAGATCTCGGAGCCTCTATAATTCACTAAAAATTACTCTAATCACTCACTGGACAGTGTGGATCTGTGGTAGAATGCTTGCATGCCACGTGCGTGGTCTGGGTTCTATACCTAGTCAGTGCAAATTTTTAAACAAAGGTGCATAATGAAATGTTTCATATCACAGATGCTGTCTCACAAGAACCGGAGTATTAAGTATCGGAAAACAAGGAAAACAATTTTCATGGCTTCGACATCACCGTACGATTCCTGTAATTTTATCACGTTTTCTCTCCAATTCCTTGCTGTTTCCTATAAAAACGATAGTTAGATAAGCGTTAATTAGCGTATATTTCATGAATTTTATATTTAAATGACTTAGGTATTCTAACTGAACGAAAAAGAAACAAAAAGAATGATGACCGATTAGAGACTCGCACCCACCGATTACCAAGAGAGTATTGCCGATTTTTGTCCCCATCTTTACGTATTTTACACCTCACAGAAATGCTCGTAGAACATGCACCTTTGTTTAAAAAATTGCATCAGTCAGGAGTAGAATGCAGGCCGCAAAAATTGCAGGCAGCCATTCTACCACAGAGTCATGTGGCCAATCAGAAAAGTACGGTAACTTTTACTGAATCAAGGACGCTTGGAAATCTTCAAAGTCGTTTTTCTCGAGAATTTTTGTTGCATCTAACTGCTTTGAGAAATTCATACCTGAATTCCCAACTTCACGTGCCATAAATACCAAAAAAAAATTACAAAAATCCGACTGCCGTGTGGCCTCCTTGTAAGTTCGAACACTTATTGTAAAGCGCAGATTCTCAATGCGTGTTTCCTTTTTTCTCTCGACATAAATATAAGACAGTGTAATATGCCCGCTTTCTTTTTCTACAACCTGACACCATAACGCAGCAGTGAGTTTTGCGCCTAAACGCTCACAAAGTAGCCTCATAAAATATGTAACCATTGCGGAAAAACAGTAGATTTCATTGGCTGCAGGATATACGTTATATTAATATCAGTATTGCTTAATATATGATTAGTAGTGAAGTTTGCATGAATGATTGTGTGAACGATTGCTGTTATTATTACGATGTCATATTACTATGCGATTCTGCTCTACAGTATACATACTACATCATTAGGAATACCTCCGTTGAACTTCCAACAGCTGTTCGACTGTTTTCTGGGAATCGTTTTAAATGATTAATTGCTTCATTTTATGGTCATAACATGCTTTCCCCCTAATTGATTTCAGTATTTAAAAAAAAACAAAGGAAATGAAATTCAAATCCTTTCAAAGCCCGCTCAAACGCTCCATCTGAGTCATGTGATGTTTGTGACGTCACTAGCTAGCTCGCAGCTCCTACTGTCCTAAAGCTCATTGAAATTTTGACACAACTTTGCATTCAAATAGATGCGTGTTTCAAATACCTATTTTTAATGTATTAATCTATATGTACTAGATAACAGGAAACGTTGTTAGCAGAAACCTCGCTAAGTACTTGACCGATTTACTTCTTATTTTTACACGATACTCTAATGAACATTCAGACAGACAATAGGCTACATAATATATATTTTAACATATATATGATATACAAATATATACGTAACATATATAATAGTGAAACGTTAGCAAAAACCTCGTAAAGTTCTTGAACGATTTATTTCAAATATTAAACGATCATCTATTAAACATTCGAACGGACATAGGCTATATATATTTTTTAATCACTCTGTACAAGTTTTCTCTCAAAAACGACTGCGAGAAAGAAAATGCTGTACTGTGCTCTGCCGTAAATATTTACACCATTAGACAAATTAGTTCTCTCATATATATTCTTTCTCATTATACATATTTTTGAACATAAATTGTATACACAACAATGTGCTGTTTAATTTTCTTCCTCGCAGACGGTTTTCACAGAAAACTGGGAAGCTGTGTTTGTGGATTATTGGCTTATGATTAGAATACTACTAAGGAATCTAAATTTGCAAAAAGAATAAACATGACTCTAGGCCAGAGATAGGGCAGCGGAAGAGAAATGTACGGAGGTGCGGGAGGAAATGGACATTCAGAACAAAAAGTACGAGATGGACAGAGAGAGGGTGCAAGAGGAGATGGAGTGAGGGGGGGGGGGGGGAGTGAGGAAAATATGGATAGGTAGAGGGGAGGAGGTGATGGACATGGAGAGGGGCAAGGAAGAGGAGATTGACAAAGTGAGGGGGGAGTTCGCGGGGACCCTACACTATATTAGGCAGGTGTACCAGTTTATTTGCCCCTTCAGTGTATTTGATATTTGCAGAAGTCTTTCAGTGGGAAATGCCCTTTTTACTTGTTGTAATATGCTTCTTACATCCTCGTAGCTTCGACCGTCATGTGCTACACACCTCAACATAGAGTTTACTACAATGACTTCTTGTAGTACACCCACTGAGATTTGTATAACACCTTATTAACAAAATAAACATAATACCTACTGAAAAAAAGAACGATTTTGGTTAGTTACAAAAAATACAAGGTGTACAACTTTGCTTCGGCCGTTTGCCCATCGGTGGCGACGACGGTAAGTAGCGGTCGAAAGAAACAGATCGCGGACGTGAGGCAGTTAGCTTGGACCTCGGTCGATATAACCTCATTCAAACATTAGTCGATTTGTCTCTGCATCATAAAGTTGTTGTTGATTGAAAATGTCAGTTTACGAGCCTAATTCTCGTCATCTGAGGGAGGTGTTACTGTTTTGTTTCAATATGAAGAAAACAGTGGCTGAGTCTCATCGAATTCACTCAAGTGCGTATGGTAATGATGCTATTAGTGAAAGAAGTGTCGTGAGTGGTTTCAACGCTTCAAGAACGGTGATTTTAACGTCGTAGACCGGCATAATGGTGGAAGAGAGACTGTTTTCGAAGATGCAGAGATGGAGACATTGCTCAGTGAAGACTTGCGTCAAACTCAAGAAGAATTGGCACGATTAGTGGTAGTGACACAGCAAGCCATTTCAAAACGTCTCAAGGCTATTGGGCATGATTCAGAAAGAAGGAACTTGGGTCCCGTGTGAGCTGAAACCAAGAGACTTTGGACGGCGTTTGTGTGTTTGTGAACAGTTGCTTCAGAGGCAAAAACGGAAGGGATTGCTGCATCGCATTGTGACCGGGGACGAAAAATGGGTTCATTACGATAACCCTAAACGCAAAAAATCATGGGGATATCCCGGTCATGCTTCCACGTCGACGTCGACGTCACGGCTCCAAGATCGTGCTCTGCATTTGGTGGGGCCAGCTCTCCGTCGTGTACTATAAGGTGTTAAAATCAAGTGAAACAATCACGAGTGCTCGTTATCAAACGCAATTAATGCTTTTGAGCAGAGCATTAAAAGACAAACGGCCGCAATACAGCGAGAGGCACGATAAAGTGATTTTGCAGCACGACAACGCTCGACCCCACGTCGTAAAAAGAGGTTAAAACATACTGGGAAACGTTAAAATGGGAAGTCATACCCCATCCGCCGTATTCTCCAGACATTGCTCCCTGTGACTATCACCTGTTTAGATCGATGGCGCATGGCCTGGCTGGCGAACACTTCCGATCTCATAAAGAAGTCACAAATTGGATCGATTCGTGGATCGCTTCAAAAGATGAACAATTTTTTTGACGCGGGATTGGTACACTGCCCGAAAGATGGGGGAAAGTAGTGGCCAGCGATGGAAAATACTTTGAATGATACATGTGTAACCAATTCGTTTGATTGAAGCCTCAAATGTTGGGAAAAAACGGCGGAAGCAAAGTTGTATACCTTGTAATTACAAAACAAAGCAGGCTCTCTCCTAACTTGAAAATAAAAACAGCAATATTCTTTATCTCATGATGATGATCACCAGTCTTTAGTAGTTATTATGTCCTCCTAACACACCTGAGTTTTTCTACTCTGCGAGGTATGCTCTGGATCAGATCATCAAGTTTATCTTGGTGTATGAGGTCTCACTCCTCAGTGGCACCTTGTCAGGTGGATTGGACATTGTGTAATGACCACCTTCTACAGGTGCCGTGCATGCTCAGTTGCGTTCATGCCTGGGGACTGTGCCCGCCAATTCATTCGGCTGATGTTGTGTATTTGAAAATACCGAGACATTGCTAGACTACGGTTCGGTCTTGCACTGTCATCGACTAGGATTAATTTGTCACCGACATCAGATCTTTAGGACCTAACAATCGTTTGTAGGACCTCTTGGAAGTATCGGAGACCAGTCAATTTGCCGTAGATGGGAATTATAGGAGTCCACCGTACAATCATTATTATCGGCCAGAACATTACACTTCCACCTGCAAACGGATGGACTTCCTGAACGTATCGGCGTTCCTGGTGTCGTCTAGCGCTTTTCCAAACTCTAACAAGTATAGTGTACGCTCGCAAACAAATCCTGGTCTCGTCACCAAACATTACATTACTCCATTCTGCAATGATCCAATGTTGATGTGGAAGAGCCGCGGTTCGTCGATAGCGTCATGTCCATTGGTTCAGTGCAGAGCTTCTCATTAGTCTTCTGCAATGAAGACCACCCTGATGCAATCTTCTATGCACAGCTTGGTCTGCACAGCTTGGTCTGAGATACGAGTCCCTATAGCTTGGGAGAAGGAATTTCCAATATTTCTGGCAGTTGTGGTGGGCGCTTGCGAGCTGGCAGTTGGAGGAAAAGATCCTACATTGGTATTGTCATTACGAGGACTACCATTGCGAAGTTTATTGTTCACATTTCCCACCTCTCTGTACTTTCTGCACATCTTAGACACACCACTTTGAGTGACATATAGCCGATCGGCAAGATCTTGCTGTGTATGACATGCTGAAAGTAAAGCCACTATTCTGACTCTATCAAAGTACTCTGTGCCTCTACGTGGCACGTTACTCCAGTGCTGTACACAAACTGAATGAAGTCGTTGTTTACACGACTGGGAAACGGCCACAAAGCCTGCCAGTAGTAAACACTTTTCAGTATACGGTCTCTAATTTGATAATGCGTGAAGTGCCTAGGTCAGTGAGACCTCTAGTATCGTAGGCTAAATTGTACGATAGTATTCCAAACTTTTGTTGGGTAGTGTATTTTGCTTCCAAGATAGCAGATTTCCTTTGTACACGTCCCTTCACTCCATGACCCTGGTGCAACATCACTAATTAATTATTCAAAAAATGAAAAAAAAACAGTCTGTATTGCAAAAGGCTTTATTGCTAATGGTGCGTTTCACGCAGTTAACGCATTTTCAGATTATTTGCAAATAATAACAAAAACCTTTTTGTTACATTGAAACATGCTAACCTGTCTGGTACCGATAATCACCGAGATTAAGCTAATGATGAGTTACATTAATTACTGTATTTGCCTTAAAACAGCAAAAGCCGCGTTAGTGAGATAAAGGGGAAGCCTCAATATGATTAAAGCAAAATATGCAATCGCCACATTCGGAGCAGGAGGACGGCGTAGACTGGAAAAATTAGTGAAGTTATATTAAAAACGTTAAACATTTTTTCGAGCTCGGAATCAATATAAAATCCGCTTGAGCTAAGGTATAGTAATAAAACGAAAGTATACACTCAGCAAGCGGAAATGGTAGGGGTACAGAGATAGGAAAGTGATCACAAACATGTAATACGGCATGTGAACAGGCAATGCAGCGGATCCACGTAAACATCGGAGTGAGTGGGTCGCTAGGTAAACTAGGAGGGACTAGCGAGGTCTAAGAAAGCACCGAGTGGCGGCACCGGGTGCGGAGCGGAAGGGGAAATGGTTAAAATAGATATAAATAAAATATATATATAGATATAAATAAATAAAGAAATAAATATATAGATATAAATAAAAAACAAAAAATAGATATAAATAAAAAATCGTAAAAAATACAGAGGCTGAATTTTGCTTAACCATATAATACTTAAAAAGAATGGGGAATATATAAAAGTGGGATGTAAGAATATATGATAAGAATATTATAAAGTAAGCAAAATTGAAGCCTTTTGCTACAAAGACTGTTTTTTTTTTCATTTTTGAAGACTTCCTTCGCTTCTTCAGCTACTTGATCCCCAATATTAATGTTAAGTTTAGCACTAATCTCATTTCTGCTTTTCCTCACAACTTTCTTCCTTCTTTATTTTGTTTTAATCCATACTCTGAGCTCATTGGTCTGCCATATCACTCGTGTTATTCTTCGTCACATCTACATCTATACTCTGCAATACATATTACGGTGTTTAAGGGGGTTTAATCTGTGTTATCCCGCTCCAGTCAAGTACGGTTCGTGGGAAAAACGATTGTTGGTAAGTCATCGTGCGGGCTCGAATCTCCTTAATTGTATCTCCACGGTCTTTCCGCGAGATATACGTAGGAGGAAGTAATATATTGGTTGACTGTTCAAGGAAAGTACGCTCTCGGAACTTTGACAGTAGACCATACAGTGAGGAAGGACGCCTCTGTTGCAGCGTCCGCCGCTGGAGTTGGCTGAGAATCTCCGTGACGCTTTCGTGTTTACTGAATAAACCTGTAATGAAACACGCTGCTCTTCTTTGAATCTTCTCTATAAGTCCTATTTGGTACGGATCCCACGCTGAAGGGCAATATTGAAGTATTGGTCGAGAGAATGTTTTTTAAGCTACTTCCTTTGTTAATGGACTACCTTTTCTGAGGATTCTTCCAATGAATCTCAGTATGGCACCTGTCTTAACCGCAGTTAACTTTACGTGACCATTCCAGTCATCACTCTGTATGCACCCTCTGTAAGTAGGCTGTTTAGGTTTTTATGTTGGTAACGCCACGTAGCGCTCTGTATGAAAATCACTGACTGTGTTGTGTGCAGTCTGTGGCTGGTTGGCATTGTTGCAATATTCCCTATTGTAGTGTTGGGCAGTTGGATGTGAACAGCGCGTAGCGTTGCGCAGTTGGAGGTGAGCCGCCAGCAGTGGTGGATGTGGGGAGAGAAATGGCAGAGTTTTGAGAGCGGACGATCTGGACGTCTGTCCGTCAAAAGAAAGAAATTTGTAAGACTGGAGATATATATACATATATGTTTTTTTTAAATGGAACCACTTTAGTTTTGTTATCACATCTGAACATATAAACAAATACGTAATCAGTGCCGTTTGTTGCATTGTAAAATGTTAATTACATCCGGAGATATTGCAACCTAAAGTTGACGCTTGAGTACCACTCCTCCGCTGTTCGATCGTGTGTATCGGAGAGCACCGAATTACGTAGGGTTCCAAAGCGAACGGTGATGGACCTTAGGTACAGAAGAGACTGGAACAGCACATTACATCCACATGCTAACACCTTTTTATTGGCCTTTTTCACTGACGCACATGTACATTACCATGAGGGGTGAGGTACACGTACACACGTGGTTTCCGGTTTCAGTTACGGAGTGGAATAGAGTGTGTCCCGACATGTCAGGCCAACAGATGTTCAATGTGGTGGCCATCATGTACCGTGTGTACCGTGATGTGCCTACAACCCCAGAGGATATGAAACAACGTATTGTGGCAGCCTGCGGCGACATTATACCAGATGTACTGCGGCGTGTACGACATTCATTACGCCAGAGATTGCAGTTGTCTGCAGCAAATGATGGCCACCACATTGAACATCTATTGGCCTGACATGTCGGGACACACTCTATCCCACTCCGTAATTGAAAACGGAAACCACGTGTGTACGTGTAACTCATCCATCATGGTAATGTACATGTGCATCGGTGAAAAAGACCAGTAAAAAGGTGTTAGCATGTGGACGTAATGTGCTGTTCCAGTCTCTTCTGTACCTAAGGTCCATCACCGTTCCCTTTGGATCCCTACGTAATTCGGTGCTCTCCGATACACACGATCGAACAGCGGAGGAGTGGTACTCAAGCGTCAACTTTAGGTTACAATATCTCCGGATGTAATTAACATTTTACAATGCAACAAACGGCACTGATTACGTATTTGTTTATATGTTCAGATGTGCTAACAAAACTAACGGGTTTCCATTTTAAAAAACGTAGGTTTGTGTAAAAAAAACATACTTCCGTGCATTTTTGTATGGTTGGTATTAACCAATGACACTAGCCCCTCTCCTCACGTTCGGTCTGTGGAATCGATTCGTCAGTATTTGATGTGGTTTACGAAATATATCCAGTGGTAATGTTAGGTGACTCACCATGTGTATATACAGGGTGTTTCAAAAATGACCGGTATATTTGAAACGGCAATAAAAACTAATCGAGCAGCGATAGAAATACACCGTTTTTTGCAATATGCTTGGGACAACAGTACATTTTCAGGCGGACAAACTTTCGAAATTACAGTAGTTACATTTTTCAGCAACAGATGGCGCTGCTAGTGATGTGAAAGATATAGAAGACAACGCAGTCTGTGGGTGCGCCATTCTGTACGTTGTCTTTCTGCTGTAAGCGTGTGCTGTTCACAACGTGCAAGTGTGCTGTAGACAACATGGTTTATTCCTTAGAACAGAGCATTTTTCTAGTGTTGGAATTCCACCGCCTAGAACACAGTGTTGTTGCAACAAGACGAAGTTTTCAACGGAGGTTTAATGTAACCAAAGGACCGAAAAGCGATACAATAAAGGATCTGTTTGAAAAATTTCAACAGACTGGGAACGTGACGGATGAACGTGCTGGAAAGGTAGGGCGACCGCGTACGGCAACCACAAAGGGCAACGCGCAGCTAGTGCAGCAGGTGATCCAACAGCGGCCTCGGGTTTCCGTTCGCCATGTTGCAGCTGCGGTCCAAATGACGCCAACGTCCACGTATCGTCTCATGCACCAGAGTTTACACCTTTATCCATACAAAATTCAAACGCGGCAACCCCTCAGCGCCGCTACCATTGCTGCACGAGAGACATTCGCTAACGATATAGTGCACAGGATTGATGACGGCGATATGCATGTGGGCAGCATTTGGTTTACTGACGAAGCTTATTTTTACCTGGACGGCTTCGTCAATAAACAGAACTGGCGCATATGGGGAACCGAAAAGCCCCATGTTGCAGTCCCATCGTCCCTGCATCCTCAAAAAGTACTGGTCTGGGCCGCCATTTCTTCCAAAGGAATCATTGGCCCATTTTTCAGATCCGAAACGATTACTGCATCACGCTATCTGGACATTCTTCGTGAATTTGTGGCGGTACAAACTGCCTTAGACGACACTGCGAACACCTCGTGGTTTATGCAAGATGGTGCCCGGCCACATCGCACGGCCGACGTCTTTAATTTCGTGAATGAATATTTCGATGATCGTGTGATTGCTTTGGGCTATCCGAAACATACAGGAGGCGGCGTGGATTGGCCTCCCTATTCGCCAGACATGAACCCCTGTGACTTCTTTCTGTGGGGACACTTGAAAGATCAGGTGTACCGCCAGAATCCAGAAACAATTGAACAGCTGAAGCAGTACATCTCATCTGCATGTGGAGCCATTCCACCAGACACGTTGTCAAAGGTTTCGGGTAATTTCATTCAGAGACTACGCCATATTATTGCTACGCATGGTGGATATGTGGAAAATATCGTACTATAGAGTTTCCCAGACCGCAGCGCCATCTGTTGTTGAAAATTGTAACTACTGTAATTTCGAAAGTTTGTCTGCCTGAAAATGTAGTGTTGTCCCAAGCATATTGCAACAAACGGTGTATTTCTATCGCTGCTCGTTTGGTTTTTATTGCCATTTCAAATATACCGGTCATTTTTGAAACACCCTATATATATATATATATATATATATATATATATATATATATATATATATATATATATAGGGTGTCCCAGCTATCTTGTCCACCCAAAATATCTCTGGAACAATAACAGCTATTGGAAAACGACTTTCACCGGTATCAATGTACGGCTGGGGCCCATGAATGTACATATTTGGAAACATTCTAAAACGAAAGCATATGTGTTTTTTAACACAAACTTAGGTTTTTTTAAATGGACCGCCTATATTTTTTCTTCAGCAATCCATAGCATGACAAAGCACATACACAATGGCGTTGATTGCATCGCAATATTCCCATTACATCCCGAGATATTAAGACGCGAAGTTGACGCTTGAAACACCCGACATGCGCTGCTAGCGCACGTCCTGAGGCTCAGGCGTGAACCCCATGCTGCTCGTAATCGCGATGTGATTGACATGCGTAATCACACTTCCACACTTATCAAGAGGTCCGAGACGAATAATACGGTCTGCAGCCATCCTGCATTAACGTCGTACATTCCAGAAGGTATTTATCCCATAGGCTAGGGGTAATGCGGTTCTGTAACATATCTGTGTACCGCAACGTTAGTCACAAAGTTAACTTCGCTTATCGTTAATCCGTTACCAAAAAGGTAATGCCGTTCAACGTTAAAACTTTACTTTACCGTAGATCTAGCGCAAGTGACAGTTAATAATTCACTCGTAATAGTAAAATTCATGCTGATGGTTTTAGTGAAACGAGCAAGTGGACTAAAAGTTTTACCGTTGTTTAGGTAAAAATGTTTTGATTTGGGAAGTTCAGGTAGGACATAGAAGATGAATGTAAACATGTTTAACCAATTAGTTTTATTATCACATAATTATCATTGTTATGTTTATCTAATGCGGTAAATGACAAATTGTTGCAAACACATGTTTCTTAACATCACTGGATAAAATGGCCCTTTGTAGAAACTTCCACTGTGATACTAGCACTACATACTAAACATAGCGTTCACATCTCATGCTCAAAGTGATGCCCATTGGCTTGCATACATAGGGTCACTCTGCGAATGGAGGCTGTCCGTACTACTGTTTCCCCTTTGATGGCTGTACAAGCATCAATAATGCGTTGCTTCATGTCCTCTGGTGTTGTTGGTTCATGTTGGTAAACAGCATCCTTCACTGCTCCCCAAAGAAAATAATCCAGCGGTGTAAGGTCCGGAGATCGGGCACACCAACTAACTGGGCCACCTCGTCCAATCCACCTATCAGGGCGTGCGCTAGCAGCGCATGTCGGGTGTTTCAAGCGTCAACTTCGCGTCTCAGTATCTCGGGATGTATTGGGAATATTGCGATGCAATCAACACCATTGTGTATGTGCTTTGTTATGCTATGGATTGCTGAAGAAAAAATATAGGAGGTCCATTTAAAAAAACATAAGTTTGTGTTAAAAAACACATATGCTTTCGTTTTAGAATGCTTCCAAATATGTACATTCATGGGCCCCAGCCGTACATTGATACCGGTGAAAGTCGTTTTCCAATAGCTGTTATTGTTCCAGAGATGTTTTGGGTGGACAAGATAGCTGGGACACCCTGTATATATATATATATATATATATATATATATATATATATATATATATACTCCTGGAAATTGAAATAAGAACATCGTGAATTCATTGTCCCAGGAAGGGGAAACTTTATTGACACATTCCTGGGGTCAGATACATCACATGATCACACTGACAGAACCACAGGCACATAGACACAGGCAACAGAGCATGCACAATGTCGGCACTAGTACAGTGTATATCCACCTTTCGCAGCAATGCAGGCTGCTATTCTCCCATGGAGACGATCGTAGGGATGCTGGATATAGTCCTGTGGAACGGCTTGCCATGCCATTTCCACCTGGCGCCTCAGTTGGACCAGCGTTCGTGCTGGGCGTGCAGACCGCGTGAGACGACGCTTCATCCAGTCCCAAACATGCTCAATGGGGGACAGATCCGGAGATCTTGCTGGCCAGGGTAGTTGACTTACACCTTCTAGAGCACGTTGGGTGGCACGGGATACATGCGGACGTGCATTGTCCTGTTGGAACAGCAAGTTCCCTTGCCGGTCTAGGAATGGTAGAACGATGGGTTCGATGACGGTTTGGATGTACCGTGCACTATTCAGTGTCCCCTCGACGATCACCAGTGGTGTACGGCCAGTGTAGGAGATCGCTCCCCACACCATGATGCCGGGTGTTGGCCCTGTGTGCCTCGGTCGTATGCAGTCCTGATTGTGGCGCTCACCTGCAGGGCGCCAAACACGCATACGACCATCATTGGCACCAAGGCAGAAGCGACTCTCATCGCTGAAGACGACACGTCTCCATTCGTCCCTCCATTCACGCCTGTCGCGACACCACTGGAGGCGGGCTGCACGATGTTGGGGCGTGAGCGGAAGACGGCCTAACGGTGTGCGGGACCGTAGCCCAGCTTCATGGAGACGGTTGCGAATGGTCCTTGCCGATACCCCAGGAGCAACAGTGTCCCTAATTTGCTGGGAAGTGGCGGTGCGGTCCCCTACGGCACTGCGTAGGATCCTACGGTCTTGGCGTGCATCCGTGCGTCGCTGCGGTCCGGTCCCAGGTCGACGGGCACGTGCACCTTCCGCCGACCACTGGCGACAACATCGATATACTGTGGAGACCTCACGCCCCACGTGTTGAGCAATTCGGCGGTACGTCCACCCGGCCTCCCGCATGCCCACTATACGCCCTCGCTCAAAGTCCGTCAACTGCACATACGGTTCACGTCCACGCCAGTGTTAAAGACTGCGATGGAGCTCCGTATGCCACGGCAAACTGGCTGACACTGACGGCGGCGGTGCACAAATGCTGCGCAGCTAGCGCCATTCGACGGCCAACACCGCGGTTCCTGGTGTGTCCGCTGTGCCGTGCGTGTGATCATTGCTTGTACAGCCCTCTCGCAGTGCCCGGAGCAAGTATGGTGGGTCTGACACACCGGTGTCAATGTTTTCTTTTTTCCATTTCCAGGAGTGTATATATATATATATATATATATATATATATATATATATATAAACTTTCGAACACTATTAAGGTAAATACATTGTTTGTTCTTTATCAAAATCTTTCATTTGCTAACTATGCGTATCAGTAGTTAGTGCCTTCAGTAGTTAGAATCTTTTATTTAGCTTGCAGTATTGGCGCTCGCTGTATTGCAGTAGTTCGAGTAACGAAGATTGTTGTGAGGTAAGTGATTCATGAAAGGTATAGCTTATTGTTAGTCAGGGCCATTCTTTTGTAGGGATTATTGAAAGTCAGATTCCGTTGCGCTAAATATATTGTGTGTCAGTTTAGTGATGATCAGAATAAGTAAAGAGAGACATGTCTGAATACGTTCAGTTTTGCTGAGCTGTTTGAAAATCAAATAAAGTAAGAGATTTACCAGCGCAGTAATTCATAAATTTTTCCAAGGGGACGTTTCAACTCCTAAGTACTTTATGGAAGTAACTGCTTCAGTGACTGTTCAGCAAACTTAGATTTATACAATAAAAGGTCCTCCCGTCTGTTTACTCGCAATAGATTCCATTTGTTATGCTGATGGTCAGTTGACACTCCTTGCACGAAGCATTCATCCCCTGCAGGTCTTCCTACATTTCTCTACAATTTTCTAGCACTGCAACGTCGCTGTATACAACAACATAGTACTCGAAAACCCTCATGAAACTTGTGACGTTATCTACTGGGTGATTTGTAGCGAAAAGTAAAGATCCTATATCACCCCCTTGGGGCACCCCCGAAGTTACTTTTAAGTCTGGCGATTTCTGCTTGGCCAGAATGACATGCTGAATTCTGTTTGCTAGAAACACTTCGGTCCAATAACACAGTTGGTTTCATATTCCGCATGTTCCTATTTCTTTCACCACGCGGCAGTGAGGAACTGCATCGAACGCCATCTGGAAGTCAAGGAAAACGGTGTCTACCTGTTCGCCTGTATCTACTGCTTTCTTAGTCTCGTGCTCGAATAGAGCAAGCTCGGTTTCAAACGTTCGTTGTTTTCGGAACCCACGTTGATTCGTACAGGGGAGATTTTCGGTTTCTAGAAATATCATAATAGGCGAGCATGAAACACATTCCAAAAGCCGCGTGAGGTAGCCGCGCGGTCTAGGCGCCTTGTCACGGTGTGGTGATGATGTTTGGTTTGCGGGGCGCTCAAGTGCACGGTTGTCACCGCCCGTACAAATTCCCAACCTTTGCACAGTCCAATCTCGCCACTTTGATGAATGATGATGAAATGGTGAGGACAGCACAAACACCCAGTCATCTCGAGGCAGGTTAAAAACCCTGACCCCGCCGGGAATCGAACACGGGACCCCGTGCTCGGGAAGCGAGAACGCGACTGCGAGACCACGAGTTGCGGACACTTTGTCATGATGTGTGTGTTGTCCTTAGCGTAGGTTAGTTTATGTTAGATTAAGTAGTGAGTAAGCTTAGAGACCGATGACCTCAGCAGTTTGTTCCCATAAGACCTTAACACAAATTTCCAATTACATTCCAAAATCGTGCAACAGACGAACATCAGAGATATAGGCTAAAGTTTTGTGGGTCTGTTAGACGACCATTCGTGAAAACTGGAATGAGATGCGCCTTTGTTTCAATCATAGGGGCTCGCAGTGGTTAGCATACTGGACTCGTATTCTGTATGGCGACGGTTGAAGTCGTGTCCGGCCACCCTGATTTAGATATTCCGTGATTTTCCTAAATCGCTTCATGCAAATGCCGGGATGGTTCCTTTGGTAAAGCACGGTCGACTTCCTACCCCATCCTTCCCTAATCCGATGGGACCGATGACCTTGCTGTTCGGTCCCCTACCCCCAAATCAACCAGCCATTAGGGACTCCTCGCTCATCTAGCGATTTCACCTGCTTTTCTGTCCCTTGAGCATTTGTTTGGATATTGTCATTTTGCAGTTCGTGCGACGATTTAAAGCATGAACTACAGTGCAATCTTCCTGAGTGAAAAACTTTTGGAAAACGGCGTTTGGTATTTCGGCCTCTTCATTTTCATGCCGTGCTTCACTGCCATTATAGTCACAAAGTGTGTGGACAGCTGACTTCGATCCATTACCGATTTAACATACGACCCAAACTTCTCAGGGTTTTGTATGAAGTCGGAAGACAGAGTTCGCATTCGTCTAACGCTTCACTCATAATCTTTCTTACGCTAATTTTCACTGATAATGGCTGTATCATCGGCGAATCGTATCATTGATACTCCTTCACCATGAATTTTAATCTCATTCTAAAACTTTCTTTTATATCCGTTATTGCTTCTTCGGCGTGCAAATTGAACGGTAGGGAAGAAAGGATGCATCTCTCCGCTTTAACTACGATTTGTTATGGCACAATAACAGAAAACTACATGTCGGTTGGTGAAGATTTCCTGTAGATGATTTGTTTAGTGTTAATACTTTCGTGCTGCAAAAGTGTATCTTTTCAGTGCTACAGCTCAATGATGATCTATCAAAGTCTATCTATTTCATACAACATGCGTATAAAATATGAAATAATGAAATTGTAGTTGCAGTCTTCAGACACTATATTCCATATACGGAAAAACTGTCGTTATGTCAAAGCTGTAGGCGCAGTCATACCATCGTAAGCTTTCTGCGCTGTGAAGAGAAAAGTTGCAGGTGCACTTTCGCCTCCTTCGAAACTTCTTAAACCTTTTTTTTTTCCTAAAATATTCTGGACCTTTATTATTCATATAATAGAAGTATTATCTCAAAAGTCGATGTTAGTTGTTATAAATAGTGTATTTGCTGCAATTCTTGAGCCAGCGGCCAATGACTGGAAAGTTTCCCCAGTGGCCAGAAATCTTAACTTTATCGTCGGTCTATGTCTGGAAGTTTTCGCCATTATGAAAATTTCTGTCAAACATGTATACATATCTTTGGAATTATGGACCGGATCATGTGTGCATCTTACTGCTAAATATCTTTTTCAGTGACGGCGTGCAGATTCGAAAAAAACACCTTTTCCATTCGAATGAAATGAAGATATGAATCTCGATCCTGAAATGTATGTGATGAAGTACGTTATTTCAGAGGACTAGTAGTCAATCAAACATCTAGAATATGGATATTAAGCATGTGCAGACTGACATTAGATAAGAAAAATTCGGAGTAGGAGATAAAATACATGAAGAAGAAATAAAAACTTTGAGGTTCGCCGTTGACATTGTAATTCTGTCAGTGACAGCAAAGGACCTGGAAGAGCAGCTGAACGGGATGGACAGTGTCTTGAAAGGAGGATATAAGATCAACATAAACAAAAGCAAAACGAGGATGATGGAATGTAGTGGAATTAAATCGGGTGATGGTACGGGAATTGGATTAGGAAATGAGACACTTAAAGTAGTAAAGGAGTTTTGCTATTTAGGGAGCAAAGTAACTGATGACGGTCGAAGTAGAGAGGATATAAAATGTAGACTGGCAATGGCAAAGAAAGCGTTTCTGAAGAAGAGAAATTTGCTAACATCGAGTATAGATTGAAGTGTCTGGAAGTCGTTTCTGAAAGTATTTGTATGGAGTGTAGCCATGTATGGAAGTGAAACGTGGACGATAAATAGTTTAGACAATAAGAGAATAGAAGCTTTCGAAATGTGGTGATACAAAAAAATGACGAAGATTAGATGGGTAGATCATATAACTAATGAGGAGTTATTGAATAGAATTGGAGAGAAGAGAAATTTGTGGCACAACTTGACTAGAAGAAGGGATCGGCTGGTAGGGCATATTCTGAGGCATCAAGGGATCACCAATTTAGTATTGGAGGGCAGCGTGGAGAGTAAAAATCGTAGAGGGAGACCAAGAGATGAATACACTAAACAGATTCAGAAGGATGTAGGTTGCAGTAGGTACTAGGAGATGAAGAACCTTGAGCAGGATAGAGTAGCATGGAGAGCTGCATTAAACCAGTCTCTGGACTGAAGACCACGACAACTACTTTAAGTATACTCAGTTTAAATCCGAAAATTGGATGAAAGTACCACTGAATGGAAGAATAACTTGTACTAGTAACTTATGTAACTCAAAATTGTTGCACAACATTATGTAAAGTTATTCTACCAGCAATTTGCTGTTCAACATATCGACAAGACCAGTATCATCTTCGCGATTTTTTCCACTCTTCTTAAGCAATCTCTAACAGAGATGACGCAGTTATCTTGTACGTGTCCATTTTCGTAAAGAAACTGTGTGGTCTGTGAGCCAAATGCGAGGGTCAATCCAAAAGAAATGCATACAGTTTTTTTTTAATTCATCTGTTGTTCTACATGTTTGAAAGTTTTACAATGTGTAGATACATCCTTTAGGAACAATATTTTCATTTCTCCACATAATTTCCATCCCTCTCAACTGCCTTAAGCAATCTTGGAACCAGCGCCTGTATACCTGCACGGTAAAATGCTGGACCATTCTGTTGGAGCCACTGTCTGCCAGCGTGCACAAGGGGGTCATCATCTTTGAACCTTGTTCCACGAAGAGAGTTTCAGTTTCCCAGAGAGATGATAGTCACATGGAGCCAGGTCAGGACTGTAAGGCGGGTGTTTCAGTGTTGTCCATCCGAGTTTCGTGATCGCTTCCATAGTTTTTTGACTGACATGTGGCCGTGCATTGTCGTGCAACAGCAAAACCTCCCGCTTTTGCCGATGTGGTCGAACACGACTCAGTCGAGCTTGAAGTTTCTTCATTGTCGTCACATATGCATCAGAATTTATGGTGGTTCCGCTTGGCATGATGTCCACAAGCAAGAGTCCTTCGGAATCGAAAAACACCGTAGCCACAACTTTTCCAGCAGAAGGTGTGGTTTTGATTTTTGTGAATATGCATGATGCCACTCCATTGATTGCCTCTTCGCCTCTGGTGGAAAATGATGGAGCCATGTTTCATCACCTGTCACAATTCTTCCAAGAAATTCATCTCCACCATTCTCGTACTGTTCCAAAAGTTCGCTGCATACCGTTTTTCGTGTATCTTTGTGAGCCACTGTCAACATCCTGGGAACCCACCTGGCACAAACCTTTTTTTTAACGCCAACACTTCCAGTATTCTGCAAACACTTCCTTCCCCTATCTCAACGTAGCGTGACAATTCGTTCACAGTGATACGTCTGTCAGCAGTCACCAATTCGTTAACTCTCTGCGCATTGTCTGGAGTGTGTGCAGTACGAGGCCTGCCGGTGTAAGGACAATCCTCAATATTGGTTCAAATGGCTCTGAGCACTATGTGACTTAACTTCTGAGGTCATCAGTCGCCTATAACTTAGAACTAATTAAACCTAACTAACCTAAGGACATCAAACACATTCATGCCCCAGGCAGAATTGGAACCTGCGACCGTAGCGGTCGCTCGGGCCCAGACTCAATATTAGCGTGCCCGGTTTCATCACGTAACATGCTTTCCCACGGACTAACTGTACTGCGATCGACTGCAGCATCTCCATACACCTTTTTCAGTCTCTTGTGGATGTTCCCACTGTCTCGTTTTCGCAGCACAGGAATTCTATGACAGCACGTTGCTTCTGACGAACGTCAAGTGTAGCAGCCATCTTGAAGACATGCCGTGACGCCGCCACTCACGGGAGCAGGTTGAACTAAGTTTGAAAACAAGCGGGAAGGATGTATCTGCACACTGTAAAACTTTCACACATGCAGAATGATAACTGTATTTTTACAAAAATAGTGTGCATTTCTTTTGGAGTGACCCTCGTAAAATCGACAACGGCCGCTGAGGAAAGCTAATCGCGTTTACCATCTCGTCCCGTGTGACGGCGGCAATGTCTCCCTTGAGGTCGGGTGTCCCGTCCGCGTCCACGTCAGCGTTAGTTGCCTCGTCCCGTGTGAGGACGGCTTAATACTGTGTCCTCGACACAATCTGGCGAGTCAAAGCGTCTGCAAATCTCCAGGTCAGTACCTCAGGTTGCTGCAGGTCATAAAACGGGAGAGGGATCACCGTCCTGCTGCAGCACTGAAAAGAGGAATATTCCCACACGTCAGTTGCTGTGCAGTAAACGGACGCTCATGTCCACGCCGGCGTTCTCAGTAGAGCAACGGCCGCGCCTCGGCCTCGGGAGGCGTTGCCCTCCGACCGGTGTAAGCAGTTTACGAGCCGCACCTCCTATCGGTTCCTCGGGCTGACACAGCGGCGGCGGAAGCGCTTCCGGCGAACACAGCTCGAGCCGAGGGCGGAAATCGTAAAGCACGGCGCGCCTCGCCTTGCATATGGAGATCCGCGAGTACCCGACTGCCTTCTCAGCCGTACGAGTATCGGCGGACGGAAGGCCACCTGCCGTGCCAGCGAAGTACCAGGCTGGCAGGCAGCAGCAGCGCCTCGCTACGGTGGTCCAGTCAGCGGCGGTGTTTGTGACAGTTTACGGATCCAAAAAAAGAAATTTTTTGTTTAATAAAATTCCTCTCATTCTAAAAATATTCACGATGTTTCCGTAAGAGTGCGCTGAAATGTAAAGGACATAGAGAATGCTCCACTCAACAATTTGAGGTAGGAAACCTGGGGTCGGAGAAGCAGCTTAAGGAGATATGGAAGGAAACTTTGTAGTGTAACGACGAGTACGACTCAATGATTTTTGTTTGAAATTTGACCATGTGCAGACTTCGTCACCTACGTCGTTTACAAAACACATCAAAAAAATTATTTAAATTCCTTTTAAAGTTCTCTATAAAAGATTCTTGAACCAAACTGTAATTAAAACACCTTCAGTTGAGTCGTTTGTGCAAAATTACGTCACTCAGTCCAACTGGTTTGCGCAAACTTTTGAAATTTAGATGTCGTTTGTTTCTTCTTGGAAATTATATTCTTGCAAGTTATCTTATTTTTCCCGTATTAAAATCAGACTATGAAACCTTTAAGATTCAAAAATCGAAATCAAACCGTTGTGTTGGCAGAAGAGCAACACCGTGTTACAAGAGGCGGCCGAAAAGCACGCATTTTATCTCAGGCAGGCTGGCGTGAGGAGGGAAGAACTATACTGACGTGAGGCCTGGAACATGACAAGGAATGAGAATTCAGAAAGCGGACGTAATTAGTTTGATACTTAACTTTAATCCATTAATGATGAACGTCGCTCTTGACGGTACATGAGTTACAATATTATCTGTTCAGAATACATTCTGGAAGATAGTACTTATAGTAACTGAATATGGCGCCTTGCTAGGTCGTAGCAAATGACGTAGCTGAAGGCTATGCTAAACTGTCGTCTCTGCAAATGAGAGCGTATGTAGACAGTGAATCATCGCTAGCAAAGTCGGCTGTACAACTGGGGCGAGAGCTAGGGAGTCTCTAGACTAGACCTGCCGTGTGGCGGCGCTCGATCTGCAATCACTGATAGTGGCGACACGCGGGTCCGACGTATACTAACGGACCGCGGCCGATTTACAGGCTACCACCTAGCAAGTGTGGTGTCTGGCAGTGACACCACACAAACTCTTCTGAAAATTAATATCTTTGAAAAATTCAGTAATAATTCTTCCTCAATATAACTCTTCATAAATAATTCTCGAACACGTATTTAAGCTTTAGAGCATACACTGTTTTATTGTCTTCGTATATGCTACATACAGATGTGAACATCAGACTCGACAAAACAGAACTGAACAAAATAAAACATTAACTAAATATTCTGTGACGTCGTTACAATGGAAAATTACAATTTTTTATTTATTTGAATGTTGGAGGTTCGACGCAACAACCCGGTCACAGGATTTTCTGCTGCTCTTTGGCCGTTGACCCGCAACATCTAGTGGCCAGCAATGTTCTTTCCGGTTCCGGCAGTGAAGAAGCTGTTTCCGCGAGTTGCGCTGCTCTCTCCAAACGTGAAACATACAAAACAGAAATACAAAACTTTAAATATTTTACGAACATAACAAAATATTACAAATACATAAACAAAACACTAAATTAAACTTATATTTACCTGCAAACTGAACTGATCCTTGTGGATGGGTGACGCTTTAATTGCGCGTCCCATTACAACTTGTCTATTGCTTTGTCTAGCATTACGGGTTTCCAGCTTATTTACAATAACATGCGCACAAGTTTACACGATCCGTGCTGTTTATTTACATCTACATGCTTTTATTTCCTGCAAGGAAACAAGGATGACGAGTCTGATTACTAGGAAGTCGTTACGTTGGTATCGTTTACATTTCTTGTCCGTAAGGTGGCTCTGTTGTATCGTATTTACATTCTCCCATGAGAGAACGTGGTATGAATCAGCGACAGACCCATTTATTACCCAGTGCTGTTCAGAGACGTACTATACAATACGATGGAGCAGTACCGGTACAGTTTCGCAGAACTCACTGACATGTACCTTGTGCATGGGAAGTACGGTTGCAAAGCTATCGCTGCTGGAAGGCTGTACAGGGAACGATTTCCTAACAAACATCATCCGTCACCACGAGTGTCTATTTCTCTCTATCGACGAATGCAGGAGACTGGTTCATTGGAAAGAAGACACGAGGGTCTTGGAAACAGGAGCACCACACAAGGGATATTTGTCAGGGTGCGTCAGAATCTTGTTCGCCGATGTCATGCTTGCATTAAGGTTAATGCCCGTCAATTTCAGAATATTTGGTAAGATACATTAGAAATGTTCGTTCCTTGTGTCAGTGATGCTATTTTCAGTTAACTGTAACTCACGTAAATAAAGTATACAGCAATGTGATTTCATTCCTGTTATCTCCTTAAGCTGGCTTCTCCGACCCCAGATTCCGTACCTCAAATTATCCACTGGAGCATCGTCTATGTCCTGTTAAATGTTTGCACGCTCTTACAGAAACACCCTGTATATTTCATGTATAGTACATCATTTTCTGTAGAGAGAATTCAGTCGTATTGCTATGAAGATGGATTTATTAGTTCTTCATTTGCGACGCGTCTCGCTTGTATTCAAAAAATGTTCAAATGTGTGTGAAATCTAATGGGACTTTACTGCTAAGACCATCAGTCCCTAAGCTTACACACTACTTAACCTAAATTATCCTAAGCACAAACACACACACTCATGCCCGAGGTGCCAACCGCACAGTCCGTGACTGCAGCGCCTTAGACCGCTCAGCTAATTCCGCCCGGCTCGCTTGTATTGAACGAAAATTACAAAACCAGTAGAAACATAATGGCCATATACAAAAATTCTAAAACGACAAAACCACGTAAGAATTCTTTAATATTACAACATAAAACTTAAGAACTTACAAGTTGAAAATTGCGTTTAGTGAGGGGGGGAGGGAGGATTGAAACTAAAGAGTGTACCAGCTCCCATAGTATAAAATATAAAATGTAAAACTTACCGAACTAAGGGTAAATAATCATCTCACGAAACGAGGAGTCAAAAAATAAAATTACACCCAGGAAAAAATGGGCCAAGATCATGTATAACGCTAAAATACGGAACAATGCTGATGATCGCAATTTGTAACTAAAACAAGTACGACTCAGGTAGTATACAAGATTATTAGCAGTATCCATAAAAGAGAAACAGGCAAAAGTCTACCTTGCGAAGGTTTACAGTAATGTGGTAACACACCACAAGACTATAATCGTAATAAAACAGAATCCTCATATGGTGAGATCGTATGTGACTTTCTAAAGATACAGGTTCTGTCAATAGCATAAAAAAAATCATCTGGAGAAGAAAACAATACTGTTATAATATATAAACTATGACTTTATATAATAGGAGGAAGCGGCATGACGTAAGAACTAAGACACAGACATTATTGGACTTACCATATAGAGACGACGCCCCTTAAGTACAAAATAGGGCCTGTTTACATGCGCGACATATGCACAACCTTGCGTGCTATCACTAGTCTGACCAGACGAAAACTGAGGCATACAGTGTCGTAGCACCGGGAAGCTTGCCAGGCGCCGACGCTACGGTTTCTAACTAAAGAAGACCGTGTGTAAATATTCGGTAAGAACGCCCAGTGCCTGAACTGATAAAAAATCTTAGACTTATTTGAAGATGGGAATCACAGCATCGAAAAACGCCTGATTTTTCGACAATAACTGTACGTTTAAAGGCCTCGGAGATTAGGAGAAAAATGTTTCGAAATTTCGAATTTCTCAAGCAAATTTTCTTTTCGCCCTTTATTTTCTACGTGCTGGGTTATAAGTTGTCCAAAGTAGCGGACTGATGGCCTGAAAATTTTTAAGGCCTTTCTAAAGCAGGTGCGGCGCCTTAATGCCTAGCTGTCACACTACAGTCAAACACAAAACCTTGGCCACAATGTCTCGTTATTTAATTTTGGCTTGTGTAATATCCTTGAAGAACATATCGACTGTACTTTGAGTAGGTATTTACTGCATATCTATCTTTCTGCCGATATAAGGAGACCGAATTTACGCTTGCCAAAAACTGTTTTTGTTGACATGTCAGCTTTTCTGATTGGTGTCATGTACATCGTAATATGTTTTAATGATGGAGTAACAAGCAGATTAAAAACCACAAGCAGACTAGGCATCAAAGTAGGAGACAACGTAAAAAGTGGGCTGTGGCAACGTGTGGACAGGCAACGTGTCGCAGAAGCTCAAAAAGCTGCTGGAAGTACGACAAAGGAGGCCAGAATAACAAAGAAAGAAAATTAAAAAAGATGAATAGGACATTCAAAATCAACAAGATTATAGAGGTGGAATGTTTTGACATGTTATCATTGAGAAGAAAATGACATGCAAATCTTTAGCTTCAGTTTCATGTAATTAACATTTCTGCATACTTGGGTATAAAAGCGAAATTCAGGATGAGCTTGCCTGCACAGTGAACCACATTATTCGATTATGTATTAAATATTTTAAGCTCGTTTGTGTCATATGTTCTTAAATCATTAGGAGAAAAAATTGACTTCCAAAAACTATTTTTTTAAATACATAGAACAACAGTTGGTAAACATTCCTGGTTTACTTTTTCAACAAGTTAATAATTAAGAGAATAAAATTACTTAGACCTTTTATTTTCAATAGCGTGGGAGTATACTGCATGTAAAATATAAATTACACGTAATTCAATATCTTAGATAAAAATCAGTACTCACTCCACTATATTTTTCACAGTTTTTAAATGTTTTCACATAGAGTTCACAAAATACTAATTACCTGGTTGAAGTTCCGTTCCAATATCTATTAAAGTTTTTAAGTCATTAAATTTTAAAATACTGGTAAAAACTACAGGCCATGACGTCCAAGTCCCCTTAACACGTACTCACACCGGACGTGTTTCTCATCGCGAAGCACGCCAGACGAGGTTTCCATCGTGGGTGGTTCACGTTTCTAAACGATTCGCTACATCACACGGAACGTGATCCTCAGCGTGATCAGCGATAGCTGTGCTGTCCATAGGCAGTTTTCGGCTGCATCTGGCGCACTAATCGCACTGTTTGTTTCCGAAAATGGACACGCGTAAAATAGCTGTGTTAAATCAACTTGCCTGTGAGTCCGATTCAAAGAATCGATTTTATGTTACTCATCCGTAATCGATGTTTTTTTTAACAATCAGGAAGTTGCTTGAAAATCAATTTAAAGATCTCTCGGTGTGCGTCGACACCCATGTTTCCGCTGCTTTCCCCAAGTCAATGTTGTCATTAGACTCTTGTTCGAGTTGGTAGCCCTGTCAGAAGATATGCTTTGTGATGCTCTTATGTTTGCCTTGCACATCTTTGTTGTTTCCCTTTTAAACTTTTCTGTACTTCAAGTTGTTAGTTTGTCATTCTCGAAAGTTATTATGCTTGTAATTTTTTGTAGTAAGGGGCAGTTAGCAGGTGTGCAGTTCTACGGTTGCTAGAAATATTTTCTGGGTTTCATATGAGACAGTCACTGTTGGCAATTGTTTCCACGAGAATGGCCAAAGCTGAAAATTGGTTACTTGAGGCAACTAAAGACGTCAGAATAACAAAGAGAAACAAGGAAAGGAAGAGAGAAGAGGAAGAATACATAAAACAAGAAGATTATACAGCTGCAGCGTGTTAGGAACTATACAGGTCTGTCATAGATCGAATATACCGAGACTTAAATTTTCTGGCATGTTTATTTTATGCACAAAAAATCTATTTGAGCTAGAGGTTTGAAATTTTTTGGAATGTTTCAGGGTCCTGTTTGAAGGAAAGCAGACTACAGTCACTAAGCCACTATCAACAGAAAGGAAAATACACACTGATTAATTATAAAATAGTAATCTTAATTTTGAGTATCAGATGTACATATTTCTAGAATAAAAACTTGCTGAAGTGACATGACTATAGTATACTTTTTGATAGACATATTGTTAATGTGTACTTGAAGTTTCAAACATTTAAGTAAATTAGTTAGTCAATGCACACATTCCAAGTATTGACTGGCAAATGAAAATGTAATTTACTGGTCTTCCGAGGAAAACTGTAATAAAGTCGACGTGAAAAATAATGTTGTCAACTGTATATCATCATGGTCAACAAGAAACACTCCTATTGGCCTATAATTTTCATCCTGTTAAGAGTTCATGCTTTTTAGTTAGAACCGTATAAACTTAATGAAAGTTGTTAGTATTTTGTCGGGCGTTCACAGGCAAGTTAGTTTAACTCTGTTAACGACAAGTTAGTCTAACTCTGTTAGCGATCGTCGAAGAAGGCCGGAGAAAATCACAAAGAAGATTCTGGACTCATCGCTGGCTTGCTCAGGGAACCGCTAGTGGACGACCATTACATATGATGCACAACGATCAGAGATACGTAATAGTAGTACTAGTGGTTACTCGTCAAGCCAATTGAATCGAAGATAACACCGATATGAATCCGATGACGGGCACTATTTGAAACTGTTAGTTCGGACAGTTCGTTTTATTTGTACAATATAATGAAATTTTATTGAGTGTGATCCCAAATTCTTATGAAGACTTTCTGTCTTCAGTTGATCAAATATAAGAGCGGAATTAAGTGAATTGAATTATACCTGGTGCAGTTAAGAGGATTTTCTTATTGTCCAAACACGGTTCGGCAAGCTTGTGCCATCAACAGTCAGAAATGCTGATTTAGCTCTGAAAATACAACATGGTTTGCAGAATAATTACCGTGTCAAAAAATTAGGCCTAAAAATATTTTACATCTGTTTCAGCCATCACCTTAGACACTAGATGGTTAGGGATGGTGCAACCTAGTCGTTTACAAGTAAATGATGTTTTCCTAAGGCTTATGTAGCTTGTCATCTGTAATAACATGACGTTTTCGTGAAGGTTACCTATTCACCTGAAACAACATGGCGTTTTTTTCAAAGTGGTTGGCGAGATAACCAAATCACTTTTTTCAGCGCAATTTCGTTACCCGAAAATATTTCGCGAGTGTATTTTTTGCTTCTTGTCCTTGTCCTCACATGCACGTACCTGTCGTATGTGTAGACACGCAAAAAACCGATACATACTAGTTTGTAGGAAGAGCAAGGACACAGAGAGTGACTCTAAGTATCACAAGCTACTGTCGTGAAGTATTATCGTGCAGCGTTACAGATGACAAGCTACAGGATGGGGAAACGATAACAAATGTTGAAAATGACCACCATTCATGTCTTGGAACTTTTGGGCCCTGGTCAGCAAGTTGCTGAAGGGGGGCCGAAGCTGGACTCCTTCTTGAACACTACGAAGGTTGTCGCGATACACAGTAAACTTGAGGGCTTCCCACACAAAGTAATCGCACACTGACAGAACAGGTGACCTGGGTGGCCTGCTAGGTCCGCGCCCAGACTCACCTCTGCTAACAATTCTAAGGCGTGAAGATTAAGTAAATGTGCTCCATGGTTCGGCCAGCGGTAAGGGCAGTTGCTCCATCCTGTTGGAAGTAACTGCCCTTTCCTCCTCCGTTAATGCAGCCACAAGTGGTTTCAAAATGATGGCAGTGTAACGCACCGAAGTCAGCGTCTGATCAACCAAGATGGGACCAATAATATGGCGTGCGGACACTGCACACCAAACACCGAACTTCTGATTAAGCGGTGGTGTTTCGTGGAAGTTATGCGAATTCTCTGCTGCCCAGAACCTGTGATTTTGTGAGTAGACATAACAACTCAGGTGAAACCAGGCTTCATTAGACGTGTCCAAGCAATTCATTGTTACCTCAGAGAACAGCCACTCAGAAGACTGGAGGCGCTGAGGAGCATCTGCTGGTTTTAATGCATGAAAAATAGACACTCTGTAGGGCCACAAGTGCAGATCCGGGTGGAGTATTCGGCCGCGAGATCGATGTGATATGCCGGACTCTTGCGACAGGTGTCGGGTTGTTTTGGTAGAACTCTGAAGCATTTTCTGGTGAAGTGCAGCCATATTTTCTGGTGTGCAGGCACCTTTCGGAATGTTTTTTCACTTGTTCCAAACAGATCATGTGTGACGCCATTTTCGCAGTAAGCGTTGTTGTATGGCGACTTTGTCGCTACGTCACTTTCCACAGCGGACACGCGCTGCTCTTCTGTGAGTACCATCGTCCCCTTTCAACTTCTCCACTCGCACTGATACAGCCTGCGCTATACTCTGAACCAGTGTGGATCACATGGCGGGCGTACACATGGTGTGCGCGTCACGGGGTGCTGTTATGTGCATACATCCATGTCCAGTCGTATCCACTCGTCCGGGCCACTTTTATTGCTCCCCCCCCCCCCCCCCCCCCCTACCTGAGAAATGACAGTTTGAAGGATATCCTGCAAAGCCCAGCCTGCTAGAGTAGTGCTCGTCAAACTTCTTAGCTCAAGAGCCTATACCGACATTTCGGATTGGCACTTCGGACAACAAATGTACTCATCTCATTATTAATTGGTAACGTCCTTAAATTAGTATGTTGTGAACCTTCAACAGACTAGCTATACTAATGGATTGGTAACATAGCGGCAGGCCTTCAATAACTGACAGAAGTTCGCACTATTCGGAACACTTCGTGTCGACTGTTATATGTTTCAGATTACTGCCACACTCATCAACCCGAAAGTTGTGGAACCGTCATTGCCTGTCGAAGTATTCTGTTGACTGTATCAGCAAATGATTAATTAGTTAATAACAGTAATTCCACTTATACAGGGTGTTACAAAAAGGTACGGCCAAACTTTCAGGAAACATTCCTCACACACAAACAAAGAAAAGATGTTATGTGGACATGTGTCCGGAAACGCTTAATTTCCATATCAGAGCTCATTTTAGTTTTGTCCATCTACGCTCAATGGAGCACGTTATCATGATTTCATACGGGATACTCTACCTGTGCTGCTAGAACATGTGCCTTTACAAGTACGACACAACATGTGGTTCATGCGCGATGGAGCTCCTGCACATTTCAGTCGAAGTGTTCGTACGCTTAACAACAGATTCGGTGACCGATGGATTGGTAGAGGCGGACCAATTCCATGGCCTCCACCCACGCTCTCCTGACCTCAACCCTCTTGACTTTCATTTATGGGGGCATTTGAAAGTTCTTGTCTACGCAACCCAGGTACCAAATGTAGAGACTCTTCGTGCTCGTATTGTGGACGGCTGTGATACAATACGCCATTCTCCAGGGCTGCATCAGCGCATCTGGGATTCCATGCGACGGAGGGTGGATGCATGTATCCTCGCTAACGGAGGACATTTTGAACATTTCCTGTAACTACCTGTTTGAAGTCACGCTGGTACGTTCTGTTGCTGTGTGTTTCCATTCCATGATTAATGTGATTTGAAGAGAAGTAATAAAATGAGCTCTAACATGGAAAGTAAGCGCTTCCGGACACATGTCCACATAACATTTTTTTTTCTTTGTGTGTGATGAATGTTTCCTGAAAGTTTGGCCGTACCTTTTTGTAACACCCTGTATTGGCTCTGAGCACTATGGGACTCAACTGCTGAGGTTATTAGTCCCCTAGAACTTAGAACTAGTTAAACCTAACTAACCTAAGGACATCACAAACATCCATGCCCGAGGCAGGATTCGAACCTGCGACCGTAGCGGTCTTGCGGTTCCAGATTGCAGCGCCTTTAACCGCACGGCACCCTGTATTTAAAAGCCTTATAGAATAAGAGACACGGTCACAAATGTTTGCCAAATGCTTTGAATGTCATTGTTGTTCCTTCCACTCATTGCACAGTATTACAACATCCTTAGTTATTTTCGCATTTATTGCTAAAAATATGTATCGCATCTGAAGATCACAGCCTCTGTAAGGCACATTCACGAATCCATGTTACGTCCGTGTCGAACTTTATATCATTACTTCTGATCGGTTCGCGTCGCGCAAGCCTGAGGGTTGTCTGTAATGGAAGGCAAACAATAAAATAATACCACCTCTCACATTAGCTAACTTGCGTTTGTCACCCTATTTACCCCTCGCCCCTGAGGTAAGCCGCCAACTTGACGTAGCTCTCGACTGAACCCACCATCGTCAATTAAAATTGAGTGCGTTCTAAGGTAATATTGACACTTCAGGACAAGTTATTGCGAGGTCGCAAGTTCAATCTTTAGTAATGCTCATCTGAAAGTGTGGTGTTAGCAATTATGAGAGGCAAAGTATTAGCTGCTAATGATTCACCATGTGCATCAGGACGACAGAAAATGAGAGTCCGGGAAGTGCAGAGATCAACCCTCTTTGGGATGTACGAGGGTTGAATGAAAAGTAATGCCTCCGCCTTCATTAATTTGGTTTGGATGGGAATATTTTTATAAATCAAACGCAGAAATAATCCTTAGAATTTGATCTTTAATTACCAATATTCAGTCTTCCACATAATCCCCAGCCAGTTGGATACATTTCTGCCAGCGATGAACAAATTTTCTGAAGCCGTCACGGAAGAAGTCGACACACTGTTTCCACAACCACAGTCTCACAGTTCTCTCAACGTCTTCATGCGAAGCATAATGATGTCCCCGCAGATTGTCTTTCATTATCGGGAACAGATGGAAGTCAGATGGTGCTAAATCTGGACTGTATGGACGATGCCGTACGGTGGTGGGATTCAGTCTCTGAGGTTCTGCTGTGGTGGCACGTGAAGTGTGTGGTTTGGCATTGTCATGTTGCAGGAAAACATTTCCCTTTTCCGGCCGGACACTTGTTCGCTGTTGTTTCAGAGTTCGGAGCGTTGTGATGATACGAAGATCGTCCTGAATCAATCTGTCAACATTTTGCTTGTGAAACTCGGTGGTTTCTGTCATAGGACGTCCAACTCTTTGTCTGTCATGCAGGTCAGATATTCCCGCCTCAACATCTTCAAACTTACTCGACAACGACACACAGTAGTCACATCAACACAGTCACCATAAACTGCTGTCGGTCTCTGATGAATCTCCTTTGGGGTGACACCTGTCAAGAATTCAATGACTGCACGTTGCTTGAATCGCATTGACCGACCGTCTGCGCAGAGTTCCATAGTTCACACTGTAACAACACAACCGTTCAATGCTAAGGCTTCCCACCAACTGGAGCTGTAGAGAAAAGGCTACGGAACAAGCCAGTACCTGCCGCATACCATTGCTGCCAACTGTTCAAGAGTTACGAAGGTGGAGGCGTTGCTTTTAAGTCAACCCTCGTCTGTATTACATTTCACATAATTGACATAGTCGACATTGAAAAAATGTTCAAAACAAACCATTAACTTGCGCCATGAACACCAAATGAGTAACGGCACACCACAGTGATCACAAATGTTTGCACAACCAAGATCGAAGGCGAACGCCTTGGGAGTTACCAACTGTGCGCGACATTCAGCAACGTATCCACTCTTAAAAAATGCATACATGACGATATTAGTGTAACAGGATGACAACTGATGGAATGTGATGGGATGCTGCCGAATTCGTAACAGTGTGCCGTGGAGCTTATTGTGGAATTGGCTATCCTTTTAGGCATGTGAGACAAGGGGACAGAAACGTGCCGTGGCTCACGAAACTCAGGAGTTTAAAATCTTGAAAGAGGACAAGTGAGTTTAAAAAAATTTCGAGAGTTTTTTTATCGGTTAGAGAAGGGATCTATTGCCCTTGACCACGCCTGAGAGAAATGAAAGGGGTATAATCATAAAGTTTTACTATAAAATCGAAAAAATTACGTAATTAGGGTTTTGTTAATTTGTTGGTGGGCACCGAAATCGCCGCGCCACAAAACCGCAGCACGCCTCCAAGAGTAGACAAACAAAATGGTGCAGCTGTTGGACGGATTACGCCATTTTGTTTGTCTGCTCTAGCGGCTTGCTGCGGTGTTGTGGTGGGGCGGTTTCAATGTCCTCCATCAAAGTAACGAAACACTAATTACGGAATTTTTTATTTGATAATTAAAACTTTTTGGCTTTCCTCGTAACTAGGTGTGCATAGAAGAATTAAATTTAGTGCTTTTCCAAAACAACGCCCGTAAATTGTTGTTGTCCTTGGCATTGTTAATTGATTCAATGCTATTTACAGAAATTCTTTCGACGTATGAAAGTCTTCCAGCAGAGACTAGAAATCAGTATACTAAGATTCACATAACATTAGATTTGTAATCCTTATCCGTTATGCTCAGCAATTATTGTCTACGTTTACTGCTTCAGAACATTGTGAAGAGTTGTAAGTAGGCTGTTTAGGTTTTTATGTTGGTAACGCCACGTAGCGCTCTATATGAAAATCACTGTCCTGTGCTGTGCTGTGCTGTGTGAAGTCTGTGGCTGGTTTGCATTGTTGGAATATTCGCTATTGTAGTGTTGGGCAGCTGTATGTGAACAGCGCGTATCGTTGCACAGTTGGAGGTGAGCCGCCAGCAGTGGTGTATGTGTGGGGAGATGGCGGAGTTTTGAGAGCGGATGATCTGGACGTGTGTCCATCAGAAAGGGCAAATTTGTAAGACTGGATGTCATGAACTGATATATATATATATATATTATGGCTTTTGAACGCTATTAAGGTAAATACATTGTTTGTTCTCTATCAAAATCTTTCGTTTCCTAAGTATGCCTATCAGTAGTTAGTGCCTTCAGTAGTTAGAATCTTTTATTTAGCTGGCAGTATTGACGCTCACTATATTGCCGTAGTTCGAGTAACGAAGATTTTTGTGAGGTAAGTCATTCATGAAAGGTATAGGTTATTGTTAGTCAGGGCCATTCTTTTGTAGGGATTATTGAAAGTCAGATTGCGTTGCGCTAAAAATATTGTATGTCAGTTGAGTGATGATCAGAATAAGTAAAGAGAGAAATTTCTGAGTACGTTCAGTTTTGCTCAGCTGTTTGAAAATCAAATAACGTAAGAGGTTTTCAAGCACTGTCATTTACAAAAATTTTCTAATGGGAGATCTCAGAGTAATTGCAGTGACGATATATTAGCATTAGTTTCGTCTTACGAGGTCGCAAAAGGAGAATGATGTTTACGGCATTCGACGCCACACACATTGTCTACCATGCAGTCAGAATATTGGCTGCTAATGACAGCAGGGGGCGGGACTGGAGGTGTCCAATGGTGACCAAAGCATGAGGATACGGAGCGAAGTTGAACTGCTTAGTCGACGAGTAACTCACAACAGTGCTACAGTGCTAGTGGTGTTGATACAAGGCAGGGCAATAGTAATGATAAACAACGCTAACATTGCATTATATCTACAACAACAGGCTCCAAAGACGACATTTCGTCAGAAAGGAACCCAAGGAATTCCGCATAGTGAGAAATAAGTGGCAGATGAAACTGTGGCGTTTCTACAAGATGAGTCAGTGGAACGTGTAGAGTCGTATACACTCGACTGTGCAGACAATGTACATGAAGCCTATAATGATGACGATTCGTGCTTAACAAGTGAAATTACAAGAAGTGTCGAGCCATGTAGTTTATCATCCTTGTGGGAAAGAGAGATACCAATCCAGCGTCCAGTGAAACATCGTTGTTCAAGGAGCGGGTTGTAAATGTAGTGTTGGCAGAAGAGCCAACACTGTGTTACTAGAGGAGGCCGAAATGCACGCGTTTAAATACACGCAGACTGGCGTGAGGTCTGGAACAGGACAATGTCTTGAGAATTGCAATAAAGTACGAAAATCTTGTAATACTTAACTTTCATCCATAACCGGTGTACATCGCTCTTGTACAGATATAATCTCCATTTTTATATACACTGGTAATGGCGCCTTGCTAGGTCGTAGCAAATGACGTAGCTGAAGGCTATGCTAACTATCGTCTCGGCAAATGAGAGCGTAGTTGTCAGTGATCCCCTTCTGGCAAAGTCGTCTGTACAACTGGGGCGAGTGCTAGTACGTCTCTCTAGACCTGCCGTGTGGTGGCGCTCGGTCTGCAATCACTGATAGTGGCGACACGCGGGTCCGACGTATACTAATGGACCGCGGCTATCACCTAGCAAGTGTGGTGTCTGGCGGTGACACCACAGTAAACATAAACACTTACTTGTACGATCATCCCCAGCATAGTAAAAGATGCAATTATGAACAGATACCGAAAATGTCCGCAGCAGTGAAACTGAATAGTGCACAAGAAAGCTGCAGATATTGAAGGGAGGACAAGGCGCACTTGTTACAAATAACGGTGTTGGCGCGTTTCGAGGATGCTCGTTACAATTTAAAGGATGAGCATGATAATCACCTACTACGTTATGCAAATCAAATTGCGTGCGACATAGAATACAGTGATTTCAAGGGAAACAGTGGATGGTTGCATAACTTCTATGGATGCTGATGATGATGATGAGTCCCATACTTCTTTACAGAGCGTAGGGGAGCGACGCGGGAGACCCGCGCCGCCTTACTAGGCAAGGTCCTAGTGGAGGTGGTTTGCCATTGCCTTCCTCCTACCGTAATGGGGATGAATGATGATGAAGACGACACAACAACACCCACTCACCTCGAGGCAGGAAAAATCCCAGACCCCGCCGGGAATCGAACCCGGGACCCCGTGCTCGGGAAGCGAGAACGCTACCGCGAGACCACGAGCTGCGGACCTATGGATGCTAAGACAACGAAATTTCAAGAAATGCGTCAACTTGACGACGCACAGCAAACTGCGAGATCAGCCCGAAAATTTAAAGATTAGATAAGCAAACGTACGCCTTCGTTCCGTAAGGAAACTGTTTTCAACTCCGACCAGTCGGGATTTGAAGAGGAAATGCATATGAAAGGAACCCTGGAAATCAGAGGTACCAAGGCAGTTGTATCAATAGCAACTAATATCAGTGCCTTAACGCGTTCGTATACAATTATGCCGAGTCTTATTCTGGATGGTAAATTTTCTGGAAAGTTATTTATTGAGCTGCGAGATGTTGTAAGTGTTCTGCCCTCTACGATTCTTTCTCATGTGCGTGATCTTGCAAGGGCAGTAGGGAATATTTACGTCACAGCAAGGAAGAGTGGGAAAACGGGCATAAGAGAACTGTCATTATGATGTGAGCACTGCTTTTGATATTGAAATCATACTCCTTCAGAGCAAACTACCCCTCCTGAAAAAGTGTAACCTTGCAGGACATACCATCTGGGAACAGGAATTCAACCTTTGGATGTTTGTTTTTCCGCGCCTACAAAACATATTATCGCACTATCTGCAGATACGCTGCATGGGGGCTTACGTATTTATAATGCAAATATTTTTAATTTTTGTCGCTGTATATCCGGCTACGAAGTCTCGTAACCGGTGGGCCCTGACTAGTATTAGTACGCACTCTGACTGCATAGAATAACAACAAAGAATGAAAGGAAATTTCCGTTAACACAATTAATTAATTAAGTCCCCAGCAACTATGAAAGCTACGAAACAACAAGGCACAAGTGTAACTGTTCTGTGTGTGGAAGAGTGATTCAACGTACACATCTGGCACGGTTCTTTCTCAATAAGACAAGATATTTTAAATTCCATTTACAGTGAATTAATTAAATAAAACTGAAATACTATAGTTGCACATAAAAATCAGAGTTACACTCTAATACACGAACACAAGTCAGATGCTTTGTTGACTGAACCTGTGACCAAGAGACATAGTTAGTTAGGAAATTAAAAAAAATAAAAAAATGTTTTTTACCTTCATATATATTGACTAAAAATACACTCTGATCATTACAACATCTCCATTCGAACAACATATGGTCTAGCCCATCAAAACAACTGCACACGACATGGCCTCAAATAATACAGCTATCAACATCCTCTCAGCAAAGCACTAACCACCACAACTTCTGCACAAGCACTGCCAGTGGAGGCGGCGGAATAAAAGTCTTTGGCGCGATCTCTGGCGCTGTTACTCAGTGTAGCCACCTTTCAACGCCTTAAAGAATAGCCAGTTTCACGATAAGCTCCGCGAGCAATTGTTTCGCACTCGGCTGCATGCTATCACATTGCAGCCGTCCTCATCTCCCCGTTACACTAATATGATTCTATATGCTTTCTTTAAGAGTGGATACCCGGCTGAACTTCCTGCACGGTTTGTAACTGCGAAGGAGTTCGCTTCGATCTTGATGGTGCGTTGTGATTACTATGATGCGCTATTTTTCATTCGGTGCCCACGGCACAAGTTAGTGGTTTGTTTTGAACATTTGTTGAATGTCGACTATGGCATTTTGTGAAGTGTAATACGTACAGTACACCCCATAGAAGGCTGATCTCTGCATTTCCCGGACACTCATTTTCTGTCGCTACCCTGGTGTACATGGTGAATCATGAGCAACTAATATTTTTTCTCTCGTAATTGTTAAAATAACACTTCCAAATGAGGCTTACTTAAGACTGAACTTGCGACATCGCAGTAACTTGCCCTGAAGTGTCAATAACGGGAACTTAACAGTACAGAGAATAGGACAACGCTAGAAGTCAATTTATCAAGTGAAAAAAATGGTTCAAATGGCTCTGAGCACTAAGGGACTAAACAACTGAGGTCATCAGTCCCCTAGAACTTGGAACTACTTAAACCTAACTAAACTAAGGACATGAAACACATCAATGCCCGAGGCAGGATTCGAACCTGCGACCGTAGCAGTCGCGCGGTTCCGGACTGAAGCGCCTAAAACCTCTCAGCCACCGCGGCCGGCTGTTCATCAAGTGATTTTTATATATTCTTAGTGGCTGCATAAATAAAGTAAAGGTACGATCCCACAGTCACAGTATATCTTTCGAGAGTATGTGACTGTATTTCGAACACTTGTGGTTACCACTTCCAGTATATAGTAAAAAAAAGGAAAAAGTTAACTCTTTCATTCGCACCTCCAGGTACACATTTTAACTGACAGGTAATTACATGATATGGAGATTTTAGCACACACTTCGAGTTGATAGGTAATAGATAAGTTTCGTCTCTCGTCTTGGAAATCGAGCTATAAAAATTACTGTAGTAAGCAAATTTACGTGGCCTGTTCCTTAAATTTTTTCTCCTATCACTGGAGTTCATATTCTGTAGTCTCCTGTTTTAATATTTTGTTTCTTAAAGTAATTATTTTCACGTTTACGCTCGTTGTTGGAAATCTGTGAATGGTAGTTATTAGTACGAATATTTGAATTATGCATATGAAGCGGCACGGACCGCTCAGCCATTAATATGCATGACGGTAAACGGTCGTGAGCTCGTTAGCAATTAACAGCTCTATCCCGCGGCACATGTCTGATAGATTTGGTATTCAGGAACCGCGGGCAGCAGGCTCATCCCCTGTGGGACATCAGTTAGCGTTACCGTTAATGCCGGCCGTGCTGGATGCCGTCAGGTGGCGCTCAAGGCGAACAGATTGCGGATGTCTGGTTGCGGAAGCTTCCCGACCTCACTCACTGACAGTTACTTTTAGTTTTAAAACAGCTGAATGTCTAAATGAAAACCCTGTCTTCCCACCCTAGTACCGCACGTGCAATCAGCATACTCACGGGGTAGCTGTGAACGGTTACAAAATTCAGACTGAATTAATATTATCTTAGTAATGCACTACTATGTTCAAAACAGCATTACGTTTGATGAGAGCTTAGTCCTATTGATCGACGTTGTATAGTACGCTTCTACAGGTGTCCCAGAAGTAATGGTCAGTACGCAAAGATACGACAGGAACGATGATTCGAAACAAAAAAGTCTAGTAAACACGGGCTGTAAAATGCATACCTTAAGAGTTGCGATACTTGTTCATCTTGGATACCTTTCCGTATATTGAAAGGTGGTAGTATGGAACAAAACAAGAAAAAATGTCTAGTAAACATCGGCCTTAAATTGCATACATTAAGAGCTATGAGCAACTGTTCTTCTTCGATACTGAGATTCACATCTCATTTAGTGAACAGGTGCTCGTAGCTCTTAAGGTAAGCATTTTGAGTCCATGTTCACTAGATACTTATTCCCATTTTGTTCCATGCTACCTCCTGCCAAGATATGGAAAGCAAGGAAAAAAGCCGGCCGGGGTGGCCGAGCGGTTCTAGGCGCTACAGTAAGGAACCGCGCGACCGCTACGGTCGCAGGTTCCAATCCTGCCTCGGGCATGGGTGTGTGTATGTTCTTAGGTTAGTTAGGTTTAAGTAGTTCTAAGTTCTGGGGGACTGATCACCTCAGAAGTTAAGTCCCATAGTGCTCAGAGCCATTTAAACCATTTTGAACAAGGAACAAAGCAGTAGAAGAGATTTGTTTCACAATGTCGAAGATAAAGCTCTCGTAGCTCTTAAGATACGCATTTTAGAGCTCAGTTTACATGACATTTTCGCCTCGAATGATCGTTCCTGTCATATGCCTGAATACTGACCGTCCCTCTGGGGACACCTTGTGTGGCGTCTACTCCATATACGAAAACGTAAAACGTAGATAGACCATGTTAAGTTCTTTCAGTTGCTTCAGTCATTCCTAGTGTCATCTACCGTAGTCTTTGCAACAGTGTAAGCCCGAGATTTTTCCTTGATGTTTCCCACACACGGCGAGAGCTCTCAGGACCGATTTCTGCCAGATCTTACAAAGAAAGTGCATCTAATTATTCAATTAAAAACAAATCCATTCACAGATTCACACAGGAGGAGACATTACAAATATAATGACCGCTGTCACCATGGGTTCACATCCGTACTGGAACCTTCCAGAACCCCACTCTCTCTCTCTTCCTGCACGTCTCGCGCTGCCAAAGGTGGTTATTCAGGTTTTTAACAGGTGGCTATACTAATGTGACTGGACAGTGAATCAGCATTCCATGTTTTGAGTCGGTAGTAAAATATTTCAAGTATTATGACTCAATACACAACTTAAGCTCTTTATTTACTCGTATCATGTGAAACACGTTTTCTGTGGTGTCACCGCCAGACACCACACTTGCTAGGTGGTAGCCTTTAAATCGCCCGCGGTCCGTTAGTATACGTCGGACCCGCGTGTCGCCACTGTCAGTGATAGCAGACCGAGCGCCACCACACGGCAGGTCTAGAGAGACGTACTAGCACTCGCCCCAGTTGTACAGCCGACTTTGCTAGCGACGCTACACTGACAAATACGCTCTCATTTGCCGAGACGATAGTTAGCATAGCATTCAGCTACGTCATTTGCTACGACCTAGCAAGGCGCCATAGCATTTGATATTTACAATGGGAAGCATGTATCATCAAGAGCGATGTTCTACAATTATGGATTAAAGTTAAGTATTATATCAACTACGTACTTTATTTGCTACTATTAATTCCCTTAACTGTTCCAGACCTCACGCCAGTCAGCGTGTAATTAAACGCGTGCATTTCGGCCTCCTCTAGCAACACAGTGTTGGCTCTTCTGCAACACTACATTTTCCTCTTAGCTGTACTATTTATTCCAGTGAACAAATTATACTGCGATCAGTTTCGGAGTCGTAAGGTTTTATCTTCAGGAACCCGCAAAAAACACATACGCCAATCGAGAACCATCAGGTTGAAAGTCTCTCGAAGGAGTAGAAAAGATAAAACCATCCACAGATTTGGCATGTGTCAGTATCAAAATCATGTTCAGTAACTAGAGGCACCATTGATTGCACTTTAACCACAAATACTACGTAAAGTCGTTTCAGAGTAAGGTTTGCCGTCAGTGTGCTCGGTGGCGCTCCTGATTGGTGGCTAGCAGCTAGCAGCTAGCTAACTTGCATGTTAAAGCTCTCACGTGGTGTAATATTCGGCACGGCAGGTAGCAGACCAGCCAGACTGCATGAACGGCAACGCGTGCAAGCCTGCTGATATGCAGTACTTCAAAAAGGGTTTCAAAGAAATTTCGTTCTCTCACACCTCTTGGACCAGGCTGTTCCAGCTCGTGGGCTCCGCTGTGAGCCGCGGAGCGCTCCCTACTCCAGGGAGCCGCGTCGCTCGCTATGACCAGTCAAATGGGCCGGCACGCCGGCACGTGGCACGGCTGGCTGAGGCAGGAGGCAAGGCAAGGGTTTTGATGTGCCAGCTGCGTCTTACAAGATCGAAAACCTCACACTCATAGCTGCTAAGACGTGGTGACGTGCTACACCAGGAAATACGATCTTCAGGAAGTAAATAAGAAACAAATGTTTTACAAGAAATTGCATACTAAATTTATTGGGCCTCTGTAGTTTGAAATTTTCTTTTCATTGCAAGATCGGAAATATCAGGCGTCAAAGTGTTCGCAGCGTTAATGCGGAGGATGGCCTTCATTGTTGCATCCTGAAGAAGCGATCGTTCCTTACTTTATAACTGTTTTCATTGCTCAGAAAAGCTGCTCACATCAAAACGTAAATCCAAACATGCACATGATCTGAGCGGCATTGTTGTGAAGTTTGAGAAATGTTTTTTCTGTAATGAACACTACCATCGTGACAAATACAACGTGATGTAGTACCTCTCTTTCAACAAAGTTGAATTTTGCAAATCAATAATCTCCAATTGAAGCGACGATGACAAGTCATCGGTGGAAACTGAAAAAGGAGTCCTGAATACCTTAAGTTCCATTTCCAAACTAGTGAGGTCTCGCAATCGTGTTTCAAACGACGTGATGAGCTGCTTTAACTTTGCTTGGTAATCGCCGAAAGTAGTACCATCAGGTAGTTTTAAAGAAGCAAGATGATTGAAGAACATTAGATGTCCATTACTCATCTGCCTCTCAAATCTCAAATAAACGTAACTTTTCCATGAACACTTTGATCTCTGGTCGTGCATGTCAACGATTAGCTGCCCTTTGCCCTGCAATGACAGATTTAAATTATTCAGATGCATAGTTATGTCAGCTAGGAACGCCAGGTCTGATATCCATTTTATATCTTTCAGACAACGCATTTCTTCCCCTTTCATTTCGTGAAAATGGGTATTTCCTCACTAATGGCAAAGAAAACATCAAGAACTTTTCCCCGGCTCAGCCAAAGAACTGTACTGTGGTAAGATATATCCCCATACTCCGCTTCCGCATCTTTCAGGAATCCTTTGACGACGCACAAAATCCACACAGTTCACGACATCTTTCATTACGCCACCTAGCTGTACTGTTTCAGCACACAGTGCCTCTTGGTGCATTACAGAACACGAACTATGTTGCATGTTTTGATACCCTCCGTATTACGAATCCGTTTTTAAACATACGTCTACTGGTATGTCGTTCTTAAGCCTGGCTACCAGTTCTCTGCGTGCAACGCCTTCTACCTGACTGTATTTAATTCTGTATATTGTACCTCTTCGCAGAATTAAATACTTTATGACATACAAAACACTGCGGTCGACCATCCCTCTCAATGAATAGAAAGGTATCCTCCAATAGAGGTACAGAGCTCCCGCGGCTAGCCATAGCTGTCATTGAGCACGGATTATTACGGCTGCATGCGGTCAGGGGGTAGTGAGTTCGCTTTCCCCCTCCACGCGGGCTCCGAGCTGCCGCAGTGAGCGCTCCGGCTTCCTGGAGCTCGGTTGGAACAGCCTGTCTTAGACCATTCGTCAGCTTCATCAGGAATTGTATATACTACTTCGTTAACTGACATACTTATTGTGATAATCTGACATTAAGTAATTTACTGTACGAAAATTGTGTAGTTTGCAATGTAAAGTAGGGATCTCTATGAGTCTGCGTTTGGTGCATGTTACAGTGCGTTTAAAATAAGTTGTGACTTTTGACAGGTCAGTATGGAGCGAGAGGATGCAAGGGTAGTTGTAAGAGTGTGCTGGGTGCGCCAGCAGGTGACTGTAGTATAGTCCTAGGCCTACTAGCCGCCGAAGCAGTCAGGCTCGGTTGACTACGTGAATAGCAAGCCTGCCGCCGATCGGCGATCTTCCTAAACGATTTTAAAGAAACTATTCGGAAATAAATTCTCATTCTCGCACGTCTTATAGTTTAACATGTCAGCTTCATGATGAACCGCCTATCATTCCGTTAATGGTCGTGGTTACTGTGATATTTCGATAGTAAGTAAACTGTTGTTGTTGTGGTCTTCAGTCCTGAGACTGGTTTGATGCAGCTCTCCATGCTACTCTATCCTGTGCAAGCTTTTTCATCTCCCAGTACCTACTGCAACCTACATCCTTCTGAATCTGCTTAGTGTATTCATCTCTTGGTCTCCCTCTACGATTTTTACCCTCCACGCTGCCCTCCAATACTAAATTGGTGATCCCTTGATGCCTCAGAACATGTCCTACCAACCGATCCCTTCTTCTGGTCAAGTTGTGCCACAAACTTCTCTTCTCCCCAATCCTATTCAATACTTCCTCATTAGTTATGTGGTCTACCCATCTAATCTTCAGCATTCTTCTGTAGCACCACATTTCGAAAGCTTCTATTCTCTTCTTGTCCAAACTATTTATCGTCCATGTTTCACTTCCATACATGGCTACACTCCATACGAATACTTTCAGAAATGACTTCCTGACACTTAAATCTATACTGGATGTTAACAAATTTCTCTTCTTCAGAAACGCTTTCCTTGCCATTGCCAGCCTACATTTTATATCCTCTCTACTTCGACCATCATCAGTTATTTTGCTCCCCAAATAGCAAAACTCCTTTACTACTTTAAGTGCCTCATTTCCTAATCTAATTCCCTCAGCATCACCCGAATTAATTAGACTACATTCCATTATTCTTGTTTTGCTTTTGTTGCTGTTCATCTTATATCCTCCTTTCAAGACACTGTCCATTCCATTCAACTGCTCTTCCAAGTCCTTTGCTGTCTCTGACAGAATTACAATGTCATCGGCGAACCTCAAAGTTTTTATTTCTTCTCCATGAATTTTAATACCTACTCCGAATTTTTCTTTTGTTTCCTTTACTGCTTGCTCAATATACAGATTGAACAACATCGGGGAGAGGCTACAACCCTGTCTTACTCCCTTCCCAACCACTGCTTCCCTTTTATGTCCCTCGACTCTTATAACTGCCATCTGGTTTCTGTACAAATTGTAAATAGCCTTTCGCTCCCTGTATTTTACCCCTGCCACCTTTAGAATTTGAAAGAGAGTATTCCAGTCAACATTGTCAAAAGCTTTCTCTAAGTCTACAAATGCTAGAAACGTAGGTTTGCCTTTCCTTAATCTTTCTTCTAAGATAAGTCGTAAGGTCAGTATTGCCTCACGTGTTCCAGTGTTTCTACGGAATCCAAACTGATCTTCCCCGAGGTTGGCTTCTACTAGTTTTTCCATTCGTCTGTAAAGAATTCGTGTTAGTATTTTGCAGCTGTGACTTATTAAGCTGATAGTTCGGTAATTTTCACATCTGTCAACACCTGCTTTCTTTGGGATTGGAATTATTATATTCTTCTTGAAGTCTGAGGGTATTTTGCCTGTTTCATACATCTTGCTCACCAGATGGTAGAGTTTTGTCAGGACTGGCTCTCCCACGGCCGTCAGTAGTTCCAATGGAATATTGTCTACTCCGGGGGCCTTGTTTCGACTCAGGTCTTTCAGTGCTCTGTCAAACTCTTCACGCAGTATCATATCTCCCATTTAATCTTCATCTACATCCTCTTCTATTTCCATAATATTGTCCTCAAGTACATCGCCCTTGTATAGATCCTCTATATACTCCTTCCACCTTTCTGCTTTCCCTTGCAAGAAATTCTTAGTTTGCAGTGAAAAACAGGTATCGCTATGAATTTGTGTAGGGTGCGTGTTAGGTTACATGTTGCTGCGTATTAAATAAAAAATACATAATATATTGAATTATTCGTTAAAGTGGGGAGGATATCGCTGTCTGTTTCCAAACTTGCGAAAATGGAATGTATGTTAAGTGCTTCGTCACGAACTCATGCATCAGTGAAAAAACTAGAATGAATTATTCATAAATTCCTCTTATCTCATAATGCTAGATATCGAAACAAGATTTTGTCAAATAATAGATCACAAAGCCGAGAGTGTTTTGTCAAGTGATTAATATGCGAACCTTCCATATCTACCGCGATATTCAAGCGACTACAGATTTTTTCAATGAAATAATGTAATTGCTGAGGGCCATCGACAGCCGTTGAAACGCCCGACCTTCTGTAGATTTTGTAACAATATAAGAGAAGAAGTTACAAGCGTATTTTATACTGAGAACAGGCTGTTTCGTATACTATTGTGTTGACTTGCACTAAGTTCTTAGTTTAATAATACACTATTTCAGGTTTCTGTCGCAATTTCATCTGCATTAGAATGTTAGTGAGATACGTATTTCGATACTCTGCTGTGTTTTGACAAAAGAAGCAGATTTCAGCATGATGACAAGAGAAGTTACGTATTCCTCAAAACTCGCTACAGTCCTTCATGAATCAGTGTCTCCTCAACTACCTTCTTGGCATGGCTGACAACTCAAGACCACATCTGTCGTGTAACATTTGCAGTGACTGCTTTTGTCAGCACTTCAACTTCTGTGTGCGTAAACTTCTTATTGTGTTTGCCACATTACTTTTCACCTAGGCCCAAACACTCTGCCGGATTTAAATGAGTATGGTACGGAGGATGCCTGATTGAACTATTCCCTTTACAGTCAGACAATTCGTATATGCGGTAGCGTGAAGTTTCAGCTTGGAAAAACTGCAAGTTTCATTAACTTCGCGTTACGACTTTCCCTCATAGAATATTGTTTTGTACCCAGAACAAAATACTCACTTTTATCGACTGCATTGTTGGAGTTTTTGCACGTATTGAATTAGTCCTTAATGCGAGCAGGAAATCTATATCTGTCTCCAATCTGAAGGATATGAGTTGTACGTATATAGCGCACTCGTTCCACTTGCAAGTGTAGAGGATAAAGCCAGAGTGAAATATTCATAATATCCCTTGTATCTCATAAAAGCTTCGAGATACTGAAATGGTAGTCTGGCACATGATATCTCGGAAAGAACAATTTTGCCAAGATCATACAATGTAAACTTTCACGGCCGGTATTGTCTTCACTTAAAACTTCCCGGCTGATAGGCCGTGGTCGAAGTATAAAAATTTCCCCTGACGTTTCGTCTCCGACTGCGGGAGACATCCTCGGAGGTACAGCGGCGCTACCCGCCTTACCTCCGAGGATGTCTCCCGCAGTCGGAGACGAAACGTCAGGGGAAATTTTTATACTTCGACCACGGCCTATCAGCCCGGAAGTTTTAAGTGAAGAATTTTGTCAAGAGCTTAAAACACGAAATTCTTTATCTATCGTGCTACGCAAGTAATTAAAGAATTTTTCGGTGGCATAATGTAAGTTTTTAAATGTCATCAATAGCTGAAAGAAATTAGAAGTGCTGTGGATTATGCACTAAGTGAAGAAAACATAAGTCTATTTTTCTGCCGAGAATGGTATTTTCAGGAACTATTGACCTGTGTTCCCGTCAGCTGGTAGTTTAAATAACACTCTGTTTCGGGATACCATTGCAATATCAACTACTTTTGTAATATAGACCAGAAACCTTTCACTGAAATTCCACGAGGGAGGCAGGAGAAACATGTCCAGCTTCCTGACAAAGAGAAAGTGATTCAATAAAATATAACTTACATTTCATATCACAGATTCGGATTGTCCATAAAATTGCGATTCGATTGACGTAGGTCACGGCTTGACCTGATTACTATTACAAAAGGCCGTGGAGTTAATTGTTAAATAAAAAGTATAAACCGATTTTCTGTCGCAAATAGAGACCTCCGCAAGCTTGCCTAATCAGAGGATTGGCGTCTCGGGCGAGCGGGTAATTTTCCAAACGCCAGATTAATTATTCTTGATACTTCGTATGATGGCGAGGATCCTCAAAGGCTGGCCAAACCACTGCTTAGGCTCCAACCCATGAGCTGCGAGGCCTGTCTTCGCTGGCCTGACAAGTCATAGCTGCCACCCTGGTTAGACTGGCCAGGGGTTCCTCTTCCTTCTGGCGGATGCATAATATGGCATTAGCGCTAGTGAGGGTGTCCGGAGAGATGCTCTCGGCCTCAGTCGGCCACAGTTTTGGGTTGGGGTACACCGTTATCATCACTAGCGGGGGTGTTGCCGCTGTCTTCATGACTGTGTGCACACTTTCCGTAAACTGCACAGCGCGTATTAGTACAGTTTTGATCGCTAATACAGCCGCGAATACTTTGATTGTGATTTCATAGCGATGCAACCATTAGCATACCTGATCGGTAGACATGACACACTATGTGATCAAAAGTATCCGCACACCTGTCTGAAAATGACTTACAATTTCGTGGTGCCCACCGTCGGCAATGCTGGAATTTAATATGGTGTTGGACCACACTTATCCTTAATGACAGCTTCCACTCTCGCAGGCATTCGTTCAATCACCCGCTGGATGGTTTCTTGGGGAATGGCAGCCCATTCTTCACGGAGTGCTGCACGGAAGAGAGGTATCGATGTCGGTCGGTGAGCCTGGCACGACGTCGGCTTTCCAAAACATCCCAAAGGTTTTCTATAGGATTCAGGTCAGGACTCTGTGCAGGCCACTCCGTTACAGGGATGTTATTGTCGTGTAACCACTCCGCCAAAGGCCGTGCATTATGAACAGCTGCTCGATCGTGTAGAAAGATGCAATCGCCATCCCGAATTGCTCTTCAACAGAGGGACGCAAGAAGGTGCTTAAAACCTCAATGTAGGCCTGTCTGTGATAGTGCCACGCATAACAAAATGGGGTGCAAGCCCTTTCCACAAAAAAGACGACACACCATAACACTACCGCCTCCGAATTTTACTGTTGACACTACACACGCTGGCAGATGACGTTCACCGGGCATTCGCCATACCCACACCCTGCCATCGGATCGCCACATTGTGTACCGTGATTCGTCACACCAAGCAACGTTTTTCCACTGTTCAATAGTCCAGTGTTTACGCTCCTTACATCAAGCGAGGCGTCATTTGCCATTTACTGGCGTGATGTGTGGCTTGTGAGCAGCCGCTCGACCATGAAATCCAAGTTTTCTCACCTCCCGCCTAACTGTTCATAGTACGTGCAGTGTATCCTGATGGAGTTCGGAATTCCTGTGTGATGGTGTGGATAGATGTCTGCCTATTACACATTACGACCCTCTTCAACTGTCGGTGGTCTCTATCAGTCAAGAGACGAAGTCGACCTGTACGCTTTTGTGCTGAATGTGTCCCTTCATGTTTCCACTTCACTATCACATTGGAGGCAGTGGACCTAGGGATGTTTATGAGTATGGAAATCTCGCGTACAGATGTATGACACAAGTGACACCCAATCACCTGACCACGTCCGAAGTCAGTGAGTTCTGCAGAGCGCCCCATTCTGCTCTCTCACGATGTCTAATGATTATTGAGGTCGCTGATGTGGAGTACCTGGCAGTAGGTGGCAGCATAATGCATCTAATATGAAAAACGTGTGTTTTAGGAGTGTCCGGAAACTTTTGATCGCATAGTGTAAATCTAACCATACTTCGACTATGCTACCTGGGCTCTATTCACCCCAGTTCTCTTAGCTACTAACCATTGTAGTCTAACTCACACTGCATCTCTCTCTCTAGACAGGACCTGGACTAGTTATTCAGTTGCTCGTTTACGTCTCAGTTGCTTGTTTTTTTGTCTTCACCTGCAGCAAGACCTTTTCATACCAGGTTTGATTTAATTATGCGTGGAGTAATCATTTTCATATTGATGTATCTGTCTAGGAAGAAACGATTAATGAAAATTTGTACCAAGGCCGGGATTCGAACTCTGTTCTCCTGTCCACTAGGCAGATGAGCTAACCACTACTCCACCCAGGCTCAGTGGATTTGCACAGCTGTAAGGACTACCTCAGCATGTATCCCTCCTCAAACCAAATTCATATTAACACCTCAGCCCTCTTGGTATTCCTCTTAAACTTGAACAGCATTGAATGGGAAGTTGCATTGAGGATGGAGATGCGCTAGAACAGTCTGTGCAGTTGTGCAAAGCCAGTGTGCCAGGGTGACGCAGCGGCTAGCACATCTGCCTAGAAAGCAGGAGACTCAGGTTCGAATCCGGGCCTTGACGCAAATTTTTATTGTAAATCGAATTCCTTGCCCCCCCCCCTCCCCCATGAACCATGGACCTTACTGTTGGTGGGGAGGCTTGCGTGCCTCAGCGATACAGATGGCCGTAGAGTAGGTGCAACCACAATGGGGCCAGATAAACACCTTGTTCCTGAAGAGGCGCAGCAGCCTTTTCAGTAGTTGCAGGGGCAACAGTCTGAATGATTGACTGATGTGGTCTTGTAACATCAACCAAAACAGCTTTACTGTGCTGGTACTGCGAAAGGCTGAAATCAAGGGGAAACTACAGCCGTTATTTTTCCTGAGGGTATGCACATCTACTGTATGGTCATATGATGACGGAATCTTCTTGGATAAAATATTCTGAAGGTACAATTTGGATCTCCGGGCGGGGACTATTCAGGAGGACGTCGTTATCAGGAGAAACAAATCTGGCGTTCTACGGATCTGAGAGTGGAATGTCAGATACCTTAATCGGACAGATGGTTAGAAAACTTAAAAAGGCAAATGGATAGGCTAAAGTTAGATATAGTGGGATTTAGTGAAGTTCAGTGGCAGGAGGAACAGGACTTCCGATCAGGTAAATATAGGGTTATAACACAAAATCAAATAGGTGGAACAGAGGAGTAGGTTTAATAAAAATAGGAACGCGGATAAGCTACTATGAACAGCGTAGTGAACGCATTATTGTAGCCAACCCACCACCGTAGTACAAGTTTACTAGCTCCGCAGATGAGGAGAGAGATTAAAGAAATGTATGAGGAGATAAAATAAATTATTTAGATAGTTAAGGGAGCTGAAAATTTAATATAGGGACTGGAATTCGATACCAGGAGAAGGAAGAGAAGGAAAAGTGGTAGGTTAATACGGATTGGGGGAAAAGAATGAAAGAGGAAACCGCCTGGTAGAATTTTGTACAGAGCATAATTTAATCATAGCTAACACTTGGTTTAAGAATCACGAGAGGAGGCTGTATGCGTGGAAGAAACCAGGAGACACTGAAAGGTTTCAAAAATGGTTCAAATGGCTCTGAGCACTATGGGACTTAACATCTATGGTCATCAGTCCCCTAGAACTTAGAACTACTTAAACCTAACTAACCTAAGGACAGCACAAAACACCCAGCCATCACGAGGCAGAGGAAATCCCTGACCCCGCCGGGAATCGAACCCGGGAACCCGGGGAAAGGTTTCAGATTGATTATATAATGGTTAGACAGAGATTTACGAACCAGATTTTAAATTGTAAGACATTTCCAGGGGCAGCTGTGGACTCTGACCACAATTTATTGGTTATGAACTACAGATTAATCCTGAATAAACTGCAAAAGTAGGAATTAAAGGAGATGGGACCTAGATAAACTGAAAGAAATACTGGTTGTAGAGGCTTTTAGAGGGAGTATTAGGGAACAATTTACAAGAACAGGGGAAAGGAATACAATAGATGAAGAATGGGTAGCTTTGAGTGATGAAATAGTGAAGACAGCAGTGGATCAAGTAGGTAAACAGACGAGGGCTAGTAGAAATCCTTGGGTAACACAAGAGATATTGAACTTAATCGATGAAAGCAGAAAATATAAAAATGTAGTAAATGAAGTTGGCAAAAAGGAATAAAAAAGTCTCAGAAATGAAATTGACACAAAGTGCAAAATGGTTAAGTAGGAATGGCTAAAGGAAAAACATAAAGATGTAGAAGCATGTATCACTAGGGGTACGGTAGCTACTGCCTACAGGAAAATTACAGAGACCTTCGGAGAAAAGATATCCACCTGTACGAATATCAAGAGCTCAGATTGGAAACCAGTCCCAAGCAAAGAAGGCACAGCAAAAAGGTGGAAGGAGTATATAGAGGGCCTATACAAGAGAGATTTACTTCAGGGCAAATTATGGAAATAGAAGAGAACCTAGAGGAAGATGAGAAGGGAGATACGATACTGCGTGAAAAATTTGACAAAGCACTGAAAGACTTCAGTCGAAACAAGGTCCCTAGAATAGACAACATACCGTTAGGGTTGCTGATAGCCTTGAGAGAGCCAGCCGTGACAAAACCCTTCCACCTGGTGAGCAAGATGAATTAGACAGGCAAAATACACTCAGACTTTAAGAAGAAATAAGAATCCTAATTCCAGAGACAGCAGGTGCTGACAGGTATGAAAATTACCGGACTGTCAGTTGAATAAGTCACGGCTGCAAAATATTAACATGAATCCTTTACAGAAGAATGGGATAACTGATAGAAGCTGACCTCGGGGAAAATCATTTTGGATTCCGGAGAAATGTAAGAACACCCGAGGCAATACTGATACTACGACATCTCATAGAAGATAGGTTAACGAAAGGCAAACCTACGATTATAGCATTTGTAGACTAAGAGAAAGCTTTTGACAATGTTGACTGGAGTACTCTCTTTCAGATTCTAAAGGTGGCAGGGTAAAATACAGGGAGCGAAATGCCATTTATAATTTGTACAGAAACCAAATGACCGTAATAAGAATCGAGGCGCGCGAAAGATAAGCGATGGTTGAAAAGGGAGTGAGACAGGGTTGCAACATATCCCCGATGTTATTCAATCTGTATATTGAGCAAGCAGTAGAGGAAACAAAAGAAAAATTTGCAGTAGGAATTAAGATCGAGAGAGAAGAAATACAAATTTTGAGGTTTGCCGATGACATTGCGATTCATTCAGATACAGCAAAGGACTTGGAAGAGCTGTTGAAAGGAAGATATAAGACGATCAACAAAAGCAAAAGGAGGATAATGGACTATAGTCGAATTAAATCAGATGATGCTGAGGGATTTAGATTATGAAATGAGACACTTAAAGTAGTAAACGAGTTTTGCTATTTGGGGAGCAAAATAACTCGTGATGGTCGAAGTAGGGATGATATAAAATGTAGGCCGGTAATGGCAAGGAAAGCGTTTCTGAAGAAGAGAAATTTGTTAACATCGAGTAGAGATTTAAGTTTCAGGAGGTTTCTGTCAGAAAGTATTCGCATGGAGTATAGCCATGTATGGAAGTGAAACATGGACGACAACAGGTTAGACTAGAAGTGCTACAGAAGAATGGGTCGATCACGCAACTAATGAGGAGGTACTGAATAAAATTGTAGAGAAGAGAAATCTGTGGTACAACCTGACTAGAAGAAGGGATCGGTTGGTGGGGAACATTCTGAGGCATTAGGGTATCTCCGATTTAGTACTGGATAGTACTGGAGGGAAGCGTGGAGGGGGTGGGGGGTAAAAATCGTAGAGCGAGTCCAAGGGATTAATACAATAAGCAGATTCAGAGGGATGTAGGTTGCAGTAGTTACTCGGAGATGAAGAGGCTTGGACAGGATAGAGTAGCATGGAGTTGCATCAAACTAGTCTTTGGACTGAAGACCACAAAAACAGCACTTCCATCTGTATATATTCATCATAAATGTTTGAGATTTGAAAAGGTCTCTGGGTCCATATAGTTTCACTCGTTTTCATTATGTAACAGGCTACTTCGCATTTCAGTGCGTTTTTGGAATAATATATTAAGTTTTTACGAGATTTTTTTGTCTTCTGGTCTGCAGAATTCTCCTGTTGCCTCTTATAAATGTTCTGTTCAGCTATCAGAAGCCTTTGCTTAAGTGAACGGAGTCCTTTGCCAGCCACGGTCAGTACAAAGGCAAGCTAGCAGGTGAGACCAAGTATCCAGGTAATTGGGTATTAAGGGACTGACTGCTTCACTAGTCTATCAATCCTATCACCGGATTCAATTAGCAAACATGACAGCATCTACAGTATGGCAGTGAGATTAATCTTTGTAAAATATGCTTTGTTTTGACTCAAGGATTAAATTTTAACATGGAAACAAAAGACGTGAGGAATTTCCCTGAACTCTTTACCCATGAGGCTTCTCTGACGGAGAAAAAGAGAAGTCTGGATAAAGAAAATCGCCACTTCTATAGCCGTTTCGGTTGAATTCTGTACCCCGCGCAATTTTAATAATGAATAGCTGGGACTGAAAATTGTCAAAGAACTTTATTTTCCTCCAAAATTGTAACGAGAAGTGGCGATTCGTTTCCCCCTGACTTCTTACTTTTTCTCAGAGAAGTGTCACTTGTCACTAGTTTTGGATAATTCCTAACTTCTTTTCATGCCATGTTAAAATTTGTTTCGGGTGTATGACCTAACAGGCACGAAACGCAAATTCGTAGATACTCCTATTTTGCCGGCCGCGGTGGTCTAGTGGTTCTAGGCGCGCAGTCCGGAACCGCGGGACTGCTACGGTCGCAGGTTCGAATCCTGCCTCGGGCATGGATGTGTGTGATGTTCTTAGGTTAGTTAGGTTTAAGTAGTTCTAAGTTCTAGGGGACTGATGACCACAGAAGTTAAGTCCCATAGTGCTCAGAGCCATTTGAACCATACCCCTATTTTTCATTGCAAAGTATTCAATTTCCGTACAGTAACTTGGTCAGTTAACGAAATGATGGACAGTTCTTTATGAGCCTGAGATGTGAAGTACAAAGAACCTGATGGGACAAATAGCACAGGAGCCTTCAAGGAGATCATGCGAAATTCCCTGCAAGGTAGGTGGCTACCATCGACGGCTCCGTGTTTGGGAGCCGTCTTGCGAGCCATCAAGTAAACTTACAGGGAATCCATGTGAGACGGGCTTAAGTCTATACAGAGCGCTGCTTACGGTGTATCTTCGTTTCCTGTGCAGCAGGAGCATCCAGTCTTACAGATTTTTGTTCGTAGTTCAGTCATAATGCGGCTTCGTTGCAACGAAAAATGAAAAAGGATCTAATGTGCTATGTAACTTGTAGGCTCATAAAGAGATTGTGTTTTTGACATAGTAGTCCATAAATCAGCTTCACCGTAAAACGGTGATGGTTATCGAGAAGTGCGCAGGGAATCGAGACCGTGAGAAAGTTGATAGGACTTTTCTAGTGCTTGTCACGAGAGGTATGTAGGAGCCTTTCTGTGAAGTGTGGAACGTAGGCGAGAGGTACCGACGGAAGTATGGCGGTGAGGACGTGCTGTGAGTCATGCCTGGATAGTCAGTTGGTAAGAGCATTGCCCACGGGAGGTACGTTTCTGTATTCGAGTACCGGTGCGGCGCACAGTTTAATATGCCAGGACGTTTCAACATATTTTATTACATAAAATGAAGAAAGGCAAAGCTCCGTTAATAGTATTTGTAGAATCAAAGAACACTTAACAGTTTTGATTCTTTGAAGTTCTGAAGGTGGGAATAAAATTGGAGCCATGGTTGGTTTATCTACAACAGAAACCAGATAATAGTTATAAGAGCCGAAGGGCATGAAAAGGAAGCCGTAATTAGGGAGTGAGACTAAGTTGTGGACTATTCCCGATGTCATTCAGTAACTACGTTGAGCAAGCTATGAAGAAAACCAAGGAAAACATTGGAGAGCTTAAAATTTATCGATGACATTTTATTCCGTCAGGGACGGCAAAGAACTTGGAGGAGCAAGAATGAATAGTGTCTTGAAAAGATGTTATAAGAAGAAGATCAGCAAAAGTAAAACAAGGCTAATGGAATAAACTCCAGTTAAATCACGTAATACTGTAATAAGATATTATGTACTGTAATAAGATACTATGAGCTGTAGATGAATTTTGCAAAATAAGTGACGTTGACCGAAGCAGAGATTGGAAACAGCAAGAAAAGCGCGTCTGAAAATGAAAAATTTATTAACATCGAATATTAATTTAAATATTTGAAAATATTTCACGGCTGAATTTGTATGGAGTATAGCCTTGTACGGAAGTGAAACGAGGATGTCGAACAGTTCAGTCAAGAAGAAAAATAGAAGCTCTTGAAATGTGGTGGTACAGAAGAACGTTGAAAATCAAATTGGGGGAGGGGGGGGGGGGGATGGTTCAAATGGCTCTGAGCACTATGACACTTAATTTCTGAGGTCATCACTCCCCTAGAACTTAGAACTACTTAAACCTAACTAACCTAAGGACACCACACACATTCATGCCCGAGGCAGGATTCGAACCTGCGACCATAGCGGTCGCGCGGTTCCAGACCGTAGCGCCTAGAACCGCTCGGCGACCCCGGACGGCTGGAGGGGGGGGGGGGGGGTGAGGGGAGGGGAAGAAATTTGTGGCACCACTTGAATAAAAGAAGGGATAAGTTGATAGAACAATTCCTGAGACATCAAGAAATTGTTAATTTGGTAACTGAACGAGGGACGCCGGCCGGTGTGGCCGTGCGGTTCTAGGCGCTTCAGCCTGGAACCGCGTGACCGCTACTGTCGCAGGTTCGAAACCTGCCTCGGGTATGGATGTGTGTGATGTCCTTAGATTAGTTAGGTTTAATTAGTTCTAAGTTCTAGGGGACTGATGACCTCAGAAGTTAAGTCGCATAGTGCTCAGAGCCATTTGAACCATTTTTGAGCGAGGGACGGGAATTATAACTGAAGATGAAGACCGAATCTGGAGTACAGTAAGCATGTTCAAGTGGATGGAGTTTCCTGTAGTTATAGAAGGCTGATGAGGCTTGCACAGGATAGACTAGATTGGAGAACTGCATTATATCATCGTCGGACTGGAAACCGCAACAGTAGGTGTTAATAAGACTGACTTTACTTAAATATTTGTATTCTTTTTTATTATATATGGCACATGCACTGTGCTCATCAGGCTGCTAACTTTTGAGAATTTCTGATAAGATGTAAGGAAGATCCTAAATACCCTAATCTTCCTAGGTAGCATAAGTGTGTTTATAATCAAATAAATAAAAGAGAGCCGTGTAAGTAGTTCTGAAAATATGGTAGGTCTATGGAGGCCGGCTGTTGCGTTGACGAATGAATGGAAGAAACAAGCAAAAACGCGAAAGCAATCGGATAGGGCTCCCCCAAGAAATGAAAACACACAGTTGGGTTCCAGTAAGGTGATAAAAAATGTTTCTTTGGACTTTTCTTGATATATATAATTTTAGACTTTTATCTCATTTCTAACCCTTCGATAATGCTCTCTGGTACCTTCTCGAGTGTGATTTTCCTCGAAGGCGGATTTTAAGACGACGGTAACGGGAAGCAAGTGTTGAGAAGGACGAGGACGTTGCATGGTTGATAGTGGAGGCCTCGCTGACTACTTCGAGAGCTGCTCGGCGTCTTGTTGACCCCTCACCTTCCATACAACAGTTTCCCTCTTACGCCTGTTTTCCGATCTCATTAGTGAAATAATTTGTTCGTCTTGTTCACGACCGTGACGAAAACTGTCGGTGAACAAGCCCAAGCTGTATTTGGATGAAGGTATTAGAGCACAATTAAAGCTGAAGAGATCCGCAGGAAAAGAATTCGACTTCCTCGTTGTCATGTTATTTTCCACTTCGTTTTAGTTGTTATAGTGCCGCCTTTTCGATCACATGGGAAGTTGTGATCAAGTTTTAATTATCATCTCGAAAAATTATTTAAATCTGGAGATGGTGTTGGAGCATGGAACCACAGTATAGGAGAGAGACTGATTGAGCTCACTTTTCATACACACCGTTTCTTATAACATGTTTCGATGTAGTATCACACAGATAGAAAACCATTAGTAAACGATCATTTTACAGGAAACAATGACCCACAGTTACAAATCAGCAAAACTAATTTAAATTTCTGTAACTCGTGACTCTTATTCCATGCATTAGACTGATGTAAGAGTTGCTACCAGACTTGGAAATATATTAAACGATAAATACGATAACGATCCCCTGAGATTAAATTTTAAAAGTTGTGTGAAGTCACTTAACCAAAAACCGAGACAAGGTAACTCATACTGAAGTTTTTACCTTCAAGTTATTTAATCTTGACAGTTCTCAAGTCTGCTTAAGGTAAAAGAATTAATAATGGCCAGTGGGCAATTTTGCCAGATTAAAAGTAAAACCCCTAATCGCAAACATTATCTCCTGCTCTGCGCAGTCACATAGATTTTTAGAAAAAATAAACAGACAACATATGACATCTAGAAAACTTTCAACCTTTTCTTAAATACAAATATACCAATTATTACTTTTAACCAGAGCAGGACGACGCGGAGGGCAATTAATCCTGATCTGCAATTTTAGGCTAACAGGTATTCAGACAATGCTCAACGGGCAATATTTAAGAGGGACGCCACAACCAAAGCCTAAATACATATAATCGAAAATCAAAGGCTGTAAGAGGCGGTTCCTTCCCTTATTTGTCACTCCGTTTGGATCCCTGGCGGGCCGGCCGGAGGGACCGAGTGGTTCTAGGCGCTTCAGGCTGGAACGGCGCGACCGCTACGGTCGCAGGTTCGAATCTTGCTTCGGGCATGGATGTGTGTGATGTCTTTAGGTTAGTTAGGTTTAAGTAGTTCTAAGTTCTAGGGGACTAATGACCTCGGGTGTTAAGTCCCATAGTGCTCAGAGGCATTTGAACCATTTTTTGATCCCTGGTGGCACGGGCTTTCCATCCAGTCCTTTGGCATCCGCCTCAAAGCTCCTTCAAAATATCGAATATAACATCTCAGATAGCACCTGAAAGAGACCAGCGTTGACCACAAGCAACACACCATATAATGGCACAGGCACTTCCAAGAACAAATAACGAGCCTCAAAACCAAGGTAGTCATCACAGCGCACAGTAACGTCAAAATGCAACATCTACATCTACATTTATATCTACATGGGTACTTTGCAAATCACATTTAAGTTGCTGGCAGAGAGATTAGCAAACGAGGATCCTATCAACCAAACAAGCACATTTACCCTCGAAATGAGGCCACAGAATGGATATTCGCAGAGTTTGCATTAAATGAGAGGAGAAAACAGATCAACAACCAGTTGGCGCCGTACTGAAGGTGAATGCAAGAGAGAAATCGTGGCGACGGGGCCACACAAACACAGTACCAGACCAACACTGCACAATCCAGATGCAACAACGACACCGGATTTCCTCTCCGGCGGGATGTATTACATGCAATTTATTTTCGTTCACGGTCTTCTAGTGCTGCAACTATGCGCCATCATGCGACGTGCGGGAGGTAACCTTCTCTTCGCACGGGCTCTACAGGAAAACAGACTGCCAATTCGCCGCGCCGGACGTCATCGCCACAGCAACAAGTTCCGCCTCTTGGCACACGCGGCCACCACACTCCTGCAGTGCTTTCCAAGCACCGCGCTCGGCCAGATGAACTTCTCTTAGCCAGAGAGAGGTCGCAAACACAGTCGGAAGAAAGTATGGCCGACCTAGGCGGCTAGTGCCAACCTAGGCTCACAATGCCATACACAGCATAGTGTTAAGTCTTCTCTACATATCACAAGGTAGTGCGACACATTCTGTACATCGATGGATGACTTGGCGGCGGATACCTTGGTTGAAGAAGTCTGCTCTGCGACTGTCAGGAGACGTCCTTTCTTAAATATTAGGCCATCCTCCTGGAAATGAATGCCTCACAATGGTTTCTTCATCTTAGGAAAGCGGAAGAAGCAACTGGGTAACATGTCAGAGGAATACTGGTTGGAGGATGGTAAAATTTGATAGTCCAATGAATGACTGTGTCATGTGGAGATGTGCAGAGGCTTTGTCGTGGATCAAAAACATCCACTTGGATAGCTTCCCACAACGCTTTGTTTAGACAGCTTCCAGTAAGTTCGTCAGCGGAGTTCGGTAGTATACATCTCTGTGGTTTGTACCTAAAGAGGGTCATCTGTTAGCACTACGCCACGGCAGTCCCAAAAGAGCACTCGGCATCACTTCACACGATGATTAATGTGACCACCGCTTATGTTCGACATCAACGTGAAATACCCACTCACAGATGGCAAAACTAGCAATGGAGGGCATATAAAGCGTGTCGAGGGAGATGTGGAAAACACCATCCACGACGAGCAGTTCGGACATTTCACCACCCACCAGCGAATGAGGCTGGAGACGCGAGAGTGCATTGGGGTAGTGCTGCTCGATGACTCCAGGGCCTTTGACTACGCGAAGTATGGAGGCCTCGTGTGCAAACTATTTGTGCACGGGGTACCGACGTCACACGGGTCCTGGTACGCTCCTACTTCGCCAGGTGGAACTCCACATCAGCACTGATGTTGATAGATCGACGAAGCGGCCGATACATGCGGGAGTGCCGCAGGGCTCGGTGTTCGGCCCCGTGTTGTATTCCCTCTGCACTGCCGACGCTCCGCGAGTGGCGTGCGTGAAGTTGGCACTCTATGCCGACGACACATCTTGTGTGTAGCATGTAAACGGCAGAAAGGAATAGACTCCTTCAACTTGACTGCACCACTGTCGGAGCGTGGTCAACTAAACGGTGACTGAAGCACTGTCCGCCAAGAATCAGGTGGTGGTATTCATGTAGACGCTGCTACTTCCTCATTTGCCATCGGTAACCATCATGGAAGGCCCGATTCTATGGAGCAAGACCGACTGCTACAGCTCGCGCAGCATACGTGGCCGACGTCCAGTGACCAGTTTTCGTCGAAAGCGCTGAGCGAGTTCATTTGATTGTTCGAACGGAGAGGCCAGTCACCGATGACGGAATCGAGATGCGTTCCCTGCAGTCTCCCTCAAATGACTGTACAGAAACTATTCGGTAAAAAAAATTCATTTTTGCCTTACTTATAGCTTTATATATCAGGTTGACGATGATGTGCCTATCATTTCGTTAATGGTCATAGCTATTGCGATATTTACGTGAAAGTAAGACACTGCGTGAAATTCGGAAAAGTGTGCAATGAAAAGTAGCGGTCGCCATGATTTTGCTTTTGCTGCATATTTCATAATGTGTTGTTGTGTATCAAATTTAGCTAATATATTGCATTTTTTTAGGCTTGGGTAGAGGTATCTATCTGTCACCAGTCTCGAGAAAACTGATCTGATGCAATTCATTCACTTGCGATCACGCCGCGCCAACGATAAAGCCAGAGTGGAACATCCACAACGTTCCTCATATTTTATAAACGGTTTCATTAATCGAAATGAGACTTTCGCGAATGATTGCAAAGAGGAGAGTGTTTTACCATATCGTTGTTATGTAAAACTCCATTATCTATCGTGTTATTCCAATAACTACAGACTTTTTCGGTGAAAGAATGTAATTTTTAAGGGCCATCGATTGCTGGTGAAATGAGAAATCCTCTAGGTTTTGCAACAACGTATGTGAAGACATTACAAGTTTTTTTGTACCAAGGATGTGCTTTTCCACACGCTACTGACACTACTTTTCTTCGGTTCCTCACTTAATAAATCACTGTTTCAGAATTCTCTCGCAGCTGTGTCTGCACAACGTGTTAGTGAGGTGAACCGGCCGCGGTGGCCGAGCGGTTCTAGGCGCTTCAGTCCGGAACCGCGTGACTGCTACGGTCGCAGGTTCGACTCCTGCCTCGGCTTGGATGTGTGTGATGTCCTTAGGTTAGTTAGGTTTAAGTAGTTCTAAGTTCTAGGGAACTGATGACCTCCGATGTTAAGTCCCGTAGTGCTCAGAGCCATTTGAAGCATTTTTTGTTAGTGAAGTGAGATAGTGTAAACTCCGCTATGTTTTGGTAAAAGAAGCGAATTTTAACATGAAAAGAGAAATGTATAGGTTCTATTGCGAATTCGCCACTCATCGTGCTTCTATAAAAGTTTCAAATGGTTAACAAGCCAGGTGAAACTAGTTCGCTGCATTCTCGGCGGAATTCTTTTTAGATACTAACGAAAGTAAAGGTGACAGTAGACTTTTTTGAATGGTCACCTTGCAAGTGTGGGCGTGGAGGGGTCCCACTTAATATTTACAAAAAAATGTGAGCCTAGGCACTCTCCCCTCCAGGGCGCGGCATTTCCCCTGCAGCGCTACGAGCGACCTCTACCACTGCCGCTTTCGCAGCCGACTGCGGATCTAGCGGCCACGGCTTTTTGCGCGCACTATACCTCAGGTTTACCCTGGGCAACGGTTGACATGGTTACCGCACGTGAGAGACGTCAAGAGCAAAGCAATTGGGCGACGACGCGCACTGACCCTTTTCTCAACCCGTCATCGTCGCTGCGTCCACGGCATCACACTGTAGTTAACACTAATCAGACCAGTGTTAAGAGTACGCAACAGTGGCGGGGGGCAACGCGGCTGACACACACACACACACACACACACACACACACACACACACACACACATGAGAACGTTACAGAACGTTACAGAGGATGCAGAACAGAGCGCTGAAGCTTGCCCTGCAGCTTCCAGGCACATACAGTACTGAACTGGTGCACCAAGGCACCAGCATCCCAATATACAGGAAGAGATTCAAGCAGACGGCGCGTCAGTTCTACGAGAAGGCGGAACTTCCAGCAACAGGCTCTTCCAAGACTTGGGCCACCCAAATACACCGCAGGCCGACCAGGCGTTGGCCTGACCTGTGGCGGGAGTAAACAGCTCCTGCAGCAGACTGAGGATGTCACAGAGGCCAGCCACACCAGATGAAAATCCACACAAAACCAACATCAACCAGAAGTACTGTAGTAATAGCGCATCAAGCGCTCAACCTGCGCCCCAGCCCACGAAAGGTTTGTCATGTTTGCGACTGTGACGCGGAAAGCAGTGCATTCGTTGTCGTAATGTGGATTTACCTGACGTGCAAAACAGTATGATCATTGGCTTTCGCAGCAAAAGCGAAAGCATTTCCGAAACCGCTGAACTGTTCCCTTGCCGCCGTGGTTAAAGTATACCGTGCATGGCAAAATGCCACTATCCAAAACCGGCACTGAAGGAACTGAGGGGCACCAAGGGCCACAGATGACACCTGAATGAAATTACTATGAAATCCGAACCTTTAGCTGCTTACAAGCGTTGATAAATATCAACGGGGACAGTTGAAAATGAGTCCCCCGACCGGGACTCGAACTCGGGATCTCCTCCTTACATGGCAGACGCTCTATCCGACTGAGCCACCGACGACACAGAGGATAGGGCGACTGCAGGGACTTATCTCTGGCACGCTCGCCGTGAGACCCACATTTCCAACTTTCTGTCCACACACTACATTTGTGTAGTGCCCCTGCCCACTATACTCAATTACTCGAGGCAGTCAGTGTACCGATTCCCGTAACAGTTCCGTCAATGTGAGTGCATCTGCACTGAGGAAGATCATTGGCCGGCTCGGACATGTCTGAAAGAACAGATACCATCTTCATATAGATGACAGCGGTGGACGACGGCTGCGGAGATGTTTACAGGCGAATAGACGTGCAACTCACCGCCCAGGTAAAGGGGCATGCAACAGTGTCTCCTGAACGACCATTTAGTGAATGCCGCTGCGTGTGGGGTTCCGCAGTAAGCACGTTATTCACGTACGCATGCTGACTACTTTCACTGGCGACGAAGGTCGGACGACACCAGACAACGTGTCAATCGACTGGTTCCTTACCCCTGATATTCAGACCAACCCCCGAACGCGACGTAACGCAATGGTGTGGCTCTTCTCTTGCAACCCGGCATCGGTAGTCCATCCGAAGAAACGTAAGGTAGGTGGGGGTAACGCACCGCGTGGGGTAAAAACCCGCACCGAGTTTTTGAACTGAATGCAACCGATTCGGGAGTTGAGCACCAGGTGTAAATTATTGTTCCATGAAAGTAAGCTAGATTTGACTACATCAACGGCAAAAAAGGAAGAAAACAGAAAAAAACTGCAAGTTGGTTATCCTTCAGAGTCAGATTCAGACTTCGTACATCATGACAGTAGCTCAGATATATATATGGACTTAATATTAGGCGAAGACGTACACGCAGAATAAGCTGAACAGGAGCCTGTGACGTCAAGGAAGAATCAGAGGACCTAAAAAAGGGCAGTATTTACTAGGTACCTAGAGAGTTTAGCCTCAGTAATTGAGATTTTTCAGTTTACCCCACTAATCCTTTCGTGGAGAAAGAAGAATTATTTTTGTACAAGTATTTTTAAGCATTATGTTCAAATTTACGAGACATTTCAGTTCAGTATTATGTTGGGTAACTTGGCTACAATACACACCAAAGCTACAAAGGTTCAAGTGTTTCTATTATGATGTCATCAGTTTTTATCCAGGTTTATCTCAACTGAGGCAGAGACCAGCACTGTGGGGCCTTTATCCCATTTTTTGGGTTAAAACACCGCAAATTATGTTTTACCTAAATTGCAAATTTCTATATAATTAATAATGATATAGAGCTGGAGTGTGGACAGGTTATAGGTGACAACCCAAACTATGATTTTAATTTTAAATCGGGGGAAAATCTACCCATTATTGACCATAACCCTTAGAAAAACTGAAAATTGCGGGTCTTTATCCTATGGAGTTGGTTTCTCTGTGAACTACTGTAGGAACAGCTAAGGGAAACTTCCCATCCCACTCTCCTCAGATTTTGTGGTAAGATTGCCCAGTGGCTAGCCCATCAAAAACTGAACATAGACCAAACATGAAAACAGGAAGAGGGTCTACTGAGCTGTGAAAAAAGAAGCAACAGTCCAACCCCAACATGTGCAACATCGAGCGAATTGCAAAAGCCACGGCTTTTTGGTTGAGTGGTTATGGTGTTGGACTGCGAAGGGGGAGATCCCTTTCTAAACCTAGCTCGTGCCCGTTTTTTTTCCTTTCTTTTTTTCACATAATTATGAACTGCTCGTCCGGTCATTTCACGTGTCTTTTCTTATTCTGCTGTCTCGGCAATTGCCATACTATACATTGGTTGTAGAATAGGAGTCATGTGGTAAGAATATGTTACCGCCCCAAATAAACGTTATAAACAATGAGGGCAGGTGAGAGGCTGCATAGACCTCTTACAGAAATGAAAACAACAAATAAGTGTCTGTGAACTATGTTGCAACAAAGGATTGCAAGACGCCAAACTTCCAATACTGGACGTGAGAGTCATAACGTTTGGTATTGTGTAGAACAAAATGAGGTACGTACGTCTGGAGGTCCCTTCCTTACACCTCGCTTCTGCAAACGGACGTTACACCACGACACGGGCACGAAGGAGATTTGAACAACAATCTCCCCTTTGCAGTCCAACACCGTGACCAAACAATCACGACGCCATGGCTGTTCGACTTTGCTCGATGTTGCACATCTTAAGCTTGGACTGTTAACTGTTTCTATTTTGCTTCTTTTTTCACAGTTCAGTATACCTTCTTCCTGTTTTCATGCTTGTTAATAATGTGAGACTTTTCTTTTCTGTGCGGTTTCTTCTGTTAGTTTCGCGGTAATCAAACGTTACAATACCAGATTAGAAACGATATTTGGTATCGGTACCCATATATGACATTGTATCGATCCGCAGATAATATCGGGACAAAGGAACTGACATTACGCAAGATTGCGTATGTGTTTTTGAATTTTTTAACACAAGAGGAGCTACTTGGATTACAAGGCTTAGTAAGGAAATAATTCCATGTTTTCGTAAATCTGGTTAAGATCAATGTCAGATACAAAAGTAAGCGGTTAAGGAAGATTATTTCATGAGAAAACAAGATATAGGTGTTGATATATATTTTATTCCATCGATACGTTCTTTTGTTGCAACATGTTATTGAAAGATTTTCTTTAAGCTACACTACTCATCCCAATTAGCTTTCCTTTAATACAAAAGCTTCCTTTTAGAAAACAAGACTAAAATGGCAGTTATTGTGTTTTTACATGAACCAGCTTCATGTATAAAATTAGTATGGGAACAAGTTTTTAAAGGTAATTAGAACATACTTAATTCTCCTGGTGTATATTCATGAAATTTGGGAGTTTAATATGGACTACGCATGGTATGTACCGTTAACTATCACACTTGTATTTTTCCTGGATATTACATACAGTATATACTGTAGACATCGTAATTCTCCTTAAATAGTATTAAAAGGTTGTTATTTTGCCCCAGAACCATTCGATACTTCCGATACGCTAATATTTGGTGCGGTACTACGAAATTACACTAATATTTTCTTTAAATACCATGTTTGTCCAAATGAGAGCAGGTAGCGTCTCTGGTCAGGCAGCGTACGTCTACGACCCCAGAGATGCCGCGGGGCTAATTTGAATGCGTTCTCTGGAGCAGCGACGTAACTGAAATGTCATCGAGATACAGAACATCAAACATTTTAAATTGGTTTATGTTCGTTCTAACTCTCGTACATGTGCTAAATGTCAGTCAAATATAAACGAAATATTATTGTGTCAGAATATATGACATGATAGTGTAATAGATAAGACTTACTTTTCTGAAGTGATAATACACTACCAAACTTAATTTGTTTTTCCATAGATCAATGTATAACATGAAAAATAAAACGAAATTTTTCATATTTCACTACGAAACAGTCGTTGAAACTAGGAGAGTTCTCAGACTTTAATGCAACAAATACTTGTATTTATTAAACAAACTTACCGAAGTAATAGGACATTTTTAAGCTGTTCCTTAAGCCATTTTATTTAAGAACGAACGAAACACATAAAATCCCTCTTTAAAAACTTACTAATAATAATATCACTGACAATGCGAAGTGAATGCATTGTTTCAGCTAAACAAACAAATAAATATCAGACAGTAACTTAATCCCAAATGATCTCCAGTAGTCTTTGCATGGTTATTAACGATCATTTTTCTGTTCCACACTGAGTGTTCATTTGCTTTTGCAGTCCTCTACGATCATCTTTAACATTTCTTCGTTTTTCTCTCATACGAACTTGAGCAGTGCAAAAATATCTTTCTTCTTTGCATCTGTAATCCCAAGACGTGACGTCTTACGCATTTCAATTTTCTGTACTGGTAATGTGTATCCTCTTTCTCTTATGTCACAAGGAATGAATGTCCCTGTTTAAGAAGACGAAACTGAAAATGAGTTCCTGTTGTAGTGCAAAATGACTTATTTTTGTGTTCCGGATTTTGGCTTTCTTTTGTGTTTCTTTTCGTAATATTGTTATAAAACTGATGTCCAGTCCTCAATAATGACCCATCCTTCTACCACTTCTAAGGGTGCTACATACTTTATACACCACTGAAACACGGTAATTTATTGGCGCACATTCTCAGTGTTTTGAGTGTGTCCTAGAATTTTTCCGTATTGGCCGAAGTCACAGTCACATTGACTGTATGAGTGCCCCGTAACCGGAAACACGAATTGTGTCTTTACAATTTTTGATTCTGAAAGCCAAGTAAAAAATTTTGATACACTTTTATTTTTTTTTTCAATCCGATGGAATTCTAGTGGTCTGAACATTGTTTGGTTCGGGGAGTTTGCTACTTTATGAACTCATATAAAAGGGAACAAACAGAATATGCATCTATTTTTGCCGCAGCCTGTAGAAAACAATCGTATTTACTTGACTGGTCATTGTGACTGAACATTAAATACATAGACCCACAGTAACCTCTTGTACAAATGTGCAGTAATGAGGCACATTTTAGGCAGAGCCAAGTACTGCGTGTAATCAAACACGAGCACTAAGGTGTCCGTGTTTTCAAATATGGCTGATCTCAAATACTTTTCCTTCAGTTTATTGTACAGCACAGTTCTTCATACACTTCTTTACGAGGATCATTTGCATTGACACTCAATATAACTTCACATTCCTAGCAGAAATCACAGGTGTCTGGTCTTGGCCTTTGAAATGAATACGGACTATTCTCTTCAAACAGCTTACGATAAGTACTAAATTTGACCAGGGGTATCGTTATATTTTCATGGAGAAAATAATTTTGAAGATATTTCAATAATTTTGCAACGCTAAGGTCAGGGCTGTCAAAATATGTTCTTTGAGATTTGCCTTGCAGTAATGTGATGGTTTGGAAGGAAGCTGGTCCCCGTAGATCGGACGTTTTCCCATACTTCCGTTGTTAATTCATGCGGTCTGTTGCTGTGTTTTCCTCGATTACCTTCTACTATAACAGCATCAGCGTTCAAAGTCCTTTGTTTTTTAAACGACCGTCTGTAGCTTGGAATAATCTCTGGAACAGGGATTTGCAGACTATATTACTACTCCTGTTGCATTTTAGATGACAAATACATGAAGAGCTACGGTTCCACCAGACTTATTTTCATTAGATGTTTCTAGATTTTTTAAAATTTTATTTTCAGTTAAACTTTATATCAATGTATCTTGCGTCTTCTTTTCACCTACAGCCCCAAACTCTTTCATGGATCTTTTTTTTATCTCCTGGCTTTATTTTTACAAAGCATTCCTTTGCGCAAAATTCCTCACTGGCTAGAAACTTCTTAGAACTGATTTTCTTGCCAGTTTTCGGAGAAATGTAATATTGTTAAGAATTTTTCATCTTTGCAACCTCTTTCTTCCGCACACTGTTCTCAATTTTATGTTCACTTTGCGGCGTCACAGCCAGTTTTAGCGAACTTTCTCCTGTATCTCGAGAAATAGTTACTAAATGACAGCGTTTATAACGATTAAGTGAAACAATATTTAAATGGTCTTATTTCGAGTATCTTTGTAAAGCAGCGATACATGGCTCTTGTAACTAGTACGGATATAAAAATTTTGCGAAGGTAAAACTGTCTGAATATAATAAAAGCACATAAACGAGTGTCAAAAGCTCTCCTGTTATCTTGCTCTCTTGTGCTCTTGCTCTCTTGCCATTAGGTCTTGAATGGAGTCTGGTCTTTATACTGAGCTGTAATAATAAGTCAGTCTGATTTTCGTGTGTAGACTGAATGTTCATAACAAAATAAACAGCGCATTACGACTACGTTATTTGAAGTTCCTCCTTCATTTTAGATACAAAGAGGAAAATAGATTTCATTAATTAAAAGTGAGGAAATCAAATACGGAAGCCTTTCGTTTGGTTCGCGATTATTTCAAAAGCCATTTTGTGTGTAGTTACTATTTGCATAATACATTCTTTAGAACCTGCAGTCATTTATTGTTCTCGAAGTCCGATAATTTTTCTGAGCGCAAGTATTACAAAAGCAAACTACATTTCTTTTCATAGTCAGTAAAATAACAAACGAATTGTTTTCGAGCTAACTGTGGTCCGTAGCTATTTTCCATTTCAAAAGTAAATTAAAGTTACCAATATTATTATCATTCTTGAATTTTACAAAAGTAATTGAGATTAAACAGAAGGGTATCAGGCCCCTGTTTTCTTCTAAAGTTACCGCCAAACATAAAATTTCCAGAAAAATTTTACGTAGAAGTTCATGCTCTTGAGTATCAGATAAAAAATATAAAGCAAATCTCAATTATAGGTGGTAATGCTATAACTTCCAATACCGTGGTTATCATACTCGCTTCCCCTGCCAGATGTATCATCACGATCACATCCCATATTATTTTTACAGTTTCTAATAGCTTCCAGTGTATCGCTGTCGATTGTGAATTCCATGTTAAGCATACACCATCTGTAATAACGATGCTTCAGTGCAGGACGCTCGAAACACAGTTCCGAGTAATTTGGAATTTGTTTGTCTAATTGTCTGCAGCAGTCTATGGATCAACGACTTGGTACAGCATGGCAGTTAAATCTTTCAGGAGGGCGTTTTGTCCTTCGGAGAGTAATAACATTTTGTCAACAGAAACAACTTTTAGAACCGATTCATTATTTGCAGGAAACGGAGAAACGACTCAATAGACTGCAAGTTGTTATTGCTGGGAACCCCTCCCAAATGTACACTCTGACTCTAACTACGTAAAGACAAAAATTATTAACTTATCTTGCCCTTCAGTTATTAACACGAAAAGACTATTCTTGTGAGCGTATAAGACGGTATTATTCTGTATAACGAGATTCATACTAACAAAATATCCTATGTCAAGGGGAGCATGACACTGCAGCGGAAGAATCGTCACTTAAAGTAACCAAAAAGATGGCAGAAATTAAAAAAAATAGATCTTTTGACCCAAACAATGAGTACCGTCCCAGCGCACATAATCGAAATTTCGACAGCGCAGATTTTGATGGCAGAAGCACAGACGGAGGTAGCAGAAACCGCAAATTATCGGAAGCACAGAAAGGGGTAACAGAAACTGTCCAAAAATTATCAGATACAAAAAACAGTTTTAAAGTAGCACTTTGATACACATAGATGTCAACTGCCCGAAGAATTTTCTAAATTTTGCTTCTGAGATGGATAAGCAAGTTGGTGAAATAACTGACACAACATTTAATGAATGGGAAGAAAAGGCTAACGAACAACCTGTGTTATATAAAGTAAGAACTGAAAGTAAATTTAAAGATGCATTGACTAACATCTTGATGGAAGTTGAGTCTGAACAAGAGGCCTGTAAAGACAGAACTTACAGGCTTAAGGGAAAATGTACGTCCAGCTTTCGCTGAATCGCGCAATGCCGTTTCAGAACTATCGCAGTCTGTCGTGGAAGCACGTATGGTGTATATTCCTCTTGTGACAGTTTTGCCTATCTGAGTAAGAGAGTATCCGGTATCAGGATCTGTCCAAGTACCTACTCTGCCAGTTACCAATTGCAGTATGCTGGGAACACTTGGCGCCAGGTCAAAGTCTCTTGAGACTAAGAAAGGTATTCATTCAGAACATGATCCTAGTGGTTGATAATTTCGTAGTAGATTGTATTTTAGGAATTGTCATTCTGCTTGAGAGGATCAATGATTGACCTCTCTTAAGGAAAGTGTTATATAAAAAGTTCATAGGATGTACTAGTGGATTTGTTGCAAACGGACCCTAGTCGTGGCAGATATAGCCAAGGTGTTAAGGTGACAATCCCCTTTAATGAGTATGATAATCACCACACTCTGCAGTCTGAGTTGTGTTCTACACAACCTATTGTGAACCACATAATTAGTAAAGTTAATGAATCTGATTGTTTAAATGTTAACTAGCAATTTGAACTCAATTTCACTCTGCTGAAGCATATAATTGTATATGAGAAGAAATCTGGAATAACTAATGGTTATGTATTCAGATTGACGTATTTCCCCATAATTCTCCAAACGGTGGGTAAAGATAAAATAACGTCTTAAGTTACATGGTTGTTGGTGAATTTCATTGACACTGACAGTTACTTAACCAGCCGATGTCCATTGTCCATGACGGAGACTTTGTACTGTTGTTCGTAGTGGACGACTAGAGGCATAACGCTTACCGTAACTTACTGTCTACGTCGACGCAGATGTCCCAGTTGCCTTTAAACAGGCAGTGCGCAACTCTCTTGCATTCTCCTTTGTAAGTAGGATCTGTCGGCTGCTGCTGGCTCCTACAAGGCGAAACGTCAGTGTTTTGTATCCCTCGATTGTGATTGAACATTTGAATGACAACGCTGAGGTGTTCCCCCATTCGGCAGACAAATTTCGATACAGTGAAAAATTCGTGGCGTTAACTGACAATCTGTGCACGGTACAAGCTTCTAGGCATGTTGACAGGCAGAACAGTTTCACAACTCTCATTGACCCAATCACGGTTGGAGGCACAGCACGCTACATTGAACTGCAGTGAGAATAAAGGTTTCCCTTTACAGTAGTTGCACAGGAGGTTGTAAAGGGTCGGCAAAGTAAAGCTGGCTAGGAAAATATTTCGTGGGGCTTGAGAGCGGCATCCCAACTTACATCGAACGCCTTAGCCACGTTGCCCATCGTAAGGTGCATGAGATACACTACTGAGGGAAAAAATGTAGCACCCTCTAGGACAAGGTCATTTTATTGACAACTGAGGTGACAGGTAGTACATCATTATAGGAGTATATGACAACGAATTCAGACCAAATGGAACACACATGTCACAGTAAAGGGTTCCCAAACAGTCGCGTCAATAAACAGAGTACCCTCCTCTGGAGGCCCTACTGGAATGTACCCTCGCACGCAAACGATCATAAAAGTGCCGAATGGCATCCTGCGATAGACTGCCCCAAACGTCGTGCGCCTTTGTTGCAATTCGGCAATAGTTCTTAAGGCCCTGGGGAACGATTAGATTTCCACTCCATCATGTCCCATACGTGTTCGATTGGCGAGAGGTCTGTCGACCTTGCTGGCCAGGGCTGTTGTTGTACACCACGAAGAGCACTTTTCGTCACAGCAGTCTTTTGTGTATGTGCATTGTCCTGCTGAAAAAAAAAATCATCTTCCTGTCGAAGAAATGGCAGTAGCACAGGGATAGCAACCTGTGCAATGTAGTGATGTATTAGACACTTGTTACTTCACCCTACGGAAACACCAACTGTGGCCTGTGGCTGCGAATTCCAACTGACGCCCCCCCCCCTCCCACACACACACACACACACACACACACACACACACACACACACACACACACACACACACCATGAAGTCTGGAATGGGACCTGCGTGTCGTGGGTGAAAACACTCTGGGACAGCAGGTCACCAAGCCCGCGGCATACAGGTGTACGTATATGAGTCATGTCCATTATAATTATCCGGGCTGTTATGCCGTGGTCGGTTGATGAATTCTGTGTCAATTCCCAACGTTTCGTCTCCGGCTGCGGGAGACATCTTTAAGGGGGTCCGTAGCTCGAAGGAAGGTCCAACACACCCACTGGCTCGCTACTGACTGCTGCTAAATTCCGTGTCCGCGCGCTCCCGCGCCGCGGCGTGACGTCACGTGCTTCGAAAACGTCAGTGCAATCGGCCGCTGTCCGTCGCCGTCGATCGCCGTTGCCATTACCCAGTGTCGACGGGTGGTACACATCTTTAACACCGGCATCCATATACCGCTTAATTTCACGCCCTCCTCCTTTCTATTGAAATTATTAGGGTGTTTAGCGATTTCGATTGCCTCTCTGTAGAGCCTTTCGTAATATCCGCTTGTGGCCGCTAGTACTTGCGTGTCCTCGAAACGAATTTTGTGGTTCCCTGTCTGGAAGGGATGCTGCGCAACAGCTGATCGTTCCGTTTCTCCTCTTCTACAATTGCTCTTGTGTTCTTCCAAACGTTTACAAACAGTTCTTTTAGTGGTAACCACATAAACAACTCCACAGCTGCATGGGATCTTATACACTCCAGCTTTTTCCAATGGTTTGCGAGCGTTCTTGGCAGGCTTAAAGTATTCCTGTATCTTCCTGGTGGGCTTGTAAATTACGGCAATATTTCGCTTCGTCTTGACGACCAATTGCACTGACGTTTTCAAAACACGTGACGTCACGCCGCGGCGCGGGAGCGCGCGGACACGGAATTTAGCGGCAGTCATTAGCGAGCCAGTGGGTGTGTTGGACCCTCCATCGAGCTACGTACCTCCTTCAAGATGTCTCCTGCAGTCGGAGACACAGAATTTATCAACCGACGACGGCATAACAGCCCGGATAGTTATTATGGATATGATATTTCCGGCCGTGAAACTCTACATTTTAGTAACGTACATGAATCGCATACACACAGAACCTGCTGTCGTCACTGAAGACAACAGAGCGTCCTGTCAGTTCTTTCACGATACCAGAATAGCCGTGCTTGGAGATGTAATGGTGTCAGCGGTATCCTGGCCAGAGACACACGTGACCTTCATCCGACTACAACCAGACGGTTGCCATTGGTTATTTGACACAGAACGTGGAATATGGGTCTGGATTTCGTCCCTGGATGATGGTCGGTCGGCCACCACTGCTCGCACAGTGAGTCGATCTTGGCGTGCGTCTGTACTACGCGGACGTCCAGAACCAGGCCTGTAGACGTAGGAATGATCCACAGATCATTACTGAAACAGCGACTCACCACTGATACAACATGGTGCTCGACATGTGCACAAATCCGTTGATACTGCGTACATACAGTCCCTCTAGTGCCTCTAATGGCTGAAGAAGTTCAATATGGATACGTACTCGTCGATGGGTCGTGGTTGTAACCTAGAATGAATGGTGCAAACACTGTTCATCTCTAAACCCAGCACTGTTACTGCCTGTAGAGTCAAACGCGAGGGTGCACATGAGAGTCTCTAAACTGCCATCTGATCGCTGATGACTGTGACAAATGAATTAGTAATACTACAGTCCCTCAGTATGCACTTATTGTGCCTCGGTGCCACTGAACATTGTTCTTGAGGTTGTTGCCTTTTTTCCCGCTACGTTTTCTCTGAGCAAGTTTAACTTCGCTCACGCTGTGTGTAGTGATTTCCTGTTATTAAAAGGGTGTTGAGAATGGGGTTTCCAATATAAAAAAAACTGAGGAGGACATAAGGGCTTAAAAAAGCCGTCCAGATTATGCTCTCTTCAACGGTTAGCGTAGCTCAGTTGGTAGAGCACTTGCCCGCGAAAGGCAAAGGTCCCGAGTTCGAGTCTCAGTCCAGCACACAGTTTTAATCTGCCAGGAAGTTTCATATCAGCGCACACTGCGCTGCAGAAGTGAAAATCTCATTCTGTTTTCATTCTATTGGTAGGCGACGAACGTTTCAAATGCATATTTCTTCAGTCATTGTGTATGTCGTCAGTGAATCGAAACGTATATTATGGAGACGGGTTACTGTCGTCTCAATGGCGAAGGCGTTAAGTAAGTACAAAGAAATAGCGTAGCCCCTACACGGACAGCTTCGATCATCGGCAGGATCTCTGTGAACTGAAATTAGATTCTTCATGTAACAGACCACGTACGTGCGTGGTCCCACATCTTCCCAATTCACCAGTAAATATCGAGGAAGAAACAAAATTATACAACGTTTTACAAATGTCAAGACGACTTGGTAGTTTCACGATTTACGTTTAACTGCTGGAACTCTTTAATTTAGTCCCTCTAGTGCTTCTAAGAAGGTCTGCGTCTCAGACTAGTACGGTATCACAATTTTGTTTCAGTTGCCAAGTACGAGGGCCGATACCCTGAATATACCAGTCGGCACTGAGCTCTTCGATCCCCAGAGCACTGTGCGATAAAAACTTTCCATTTCGGCAGCTGAACGACCCTCACCACAGCCCCAGCCACCAACGTCGTAAGGGCAATACTTATTACCTCCACTGACCTCTGAATGGGGCCTTTTCCTCTCTGTTACAGCTATTAATCTCCAGTAACTGCCTTTACTCTCTTTTCGTCACGAGATAAGAAGATATTTATGGACGAGAACAAATTGGCGGTAGCGTAAGAAGCACTTGTTATTGAGCGAAAGTTCGGTGCGAAGTGGGTGCGGATGACAACAGCGAGTTGCGAGTCGCCGGAGAACTCGCAAATGTCGCCACAGGCGCCACATTAATGATCCTGGGAAGATTTATGGCGAATGCTGGATCCCAAGGCCATAGCCGCCTTCTCTGGGAAGTCTCATCTCAACTTCTGTGCCAGAGAGAATTTGCCAACACTAAAAATGTCTTATTGGATGTCCCATTCTACTGACAGAGCCACTCAACCGCCACTATTTCTGAAAAATTGCAGGTTAGTCTGTGCACACAGTGAGACGAAGGTTACGGGGCTTTGTGGGAGGTAGAGCTTTTTTTACCAAAGAAAATAAAAACAGGAGTCCTACTGTCGACCGACGTAGAGAAGCGAAAATCACTGATGTACATTTTCAGAAAAGTCATCGTAGAACGAATAGAAGATCGTTTTTTCGTATTTTAGACTAGATACGTCTTCAACCGCCATCAGGACTTCTATAAACCCTCGCTCCAGTTTAGTGAAAGGCTCGTCGCTTCCGCTATGGAGGTCGAGTTGCCACTGTTGTTACGGTAGGTCGTGTTTGTGAGTTCGTGAATCGGCTTCTGGTGCAGTGCACAGCTATGACAGTTGTTCCCTGCCACTATTACACAGCTATGCCCCCGGGACAGGTAACAGGATAGGAGAACGAGGGTTCTACAACACTCCACCAAATTAGTAACAAAGTCACACAAATCAGTTAAAAGGTTTACTTATCTTTGTGACGTGTTGAATAATGAAGTCTGCAACACTGCTTGTAATATAACACAAATAAAAGGCCCTCAGTGGCTGAGTGCAAATAATCGTAGGTCAGCTTCACAGTACACAGCAAATACAATTTACAACAACTCTGTTAACTTCCAAGAGTTCACTAAACGACGTTCGCTGTCTAAGTCAGCCCTGGACGATGATCTCTAACCAAGTGGGTGAGAGCTGCTCTTCTATCTTCCGAGTAGGTTTCTCCCCGTTGTCGTTCGCCCATTGGCGGATTGTACTCAGCCGGCAGTTGACCAAGGCGAAGTCAATATCTTCATCCTCAGCACCGCCTGTAACGCTGGTGGAACAAACGTAAGTGGGGCGAGTCTCTATGGCTCTGGCACTAGCTAGCATCTTTGCGCCCGTACAGTTTTTGCCCTTGTTAGGGCGACACAGCAAGGACGACACATATGGTGCTGAAAGCATGGAAGATGGATTGTTGACATCAAAAGTACAGGCAGAACACATGCGTTCACTGTATCCAAACATCTTGGACTTGGTTAACACAGCTAGTCCTGTACCACAAAACTCAGCTATAAGGGGCGATCAAAAAATTTCCATTCGAAGGCTGTACAGTCCAGAATCGGTACGCCAATCAGCCAGAATCACCATGAGTACTGAGACAATCATCCCAGCGACGGACCAGGTTGAAGATACCTCGTGTCGTACTGCGTGAAGAATTCCATAACTGTCTCCTGCACATCCTCTTCCAGCAAGAATCGTCTATCCTTAAAGCCTTTTTTAAGGGGCCGAAGATGTAATGTTCACATGGGGTGAGATCAGGACTATGGGGCAGTTGTGTCTCCCGCTGGAGTAACCCAGTTGAGGCTGACCTCCCAGATAGACCGGCGTCTTGTACCGAATCGTGACGAGCACAGAACTTGGCGCACCATTCCACAACGGTGGTGGTCGACAGACATGCTGCCCCATACACATTCTTTATTCTCTGATGTTTGTCCTTCGGCGGGCAAGACAAGAAAAACAGCACGTTGGTCCTGTTCAGAGGCATTTGATAATAATGTCACCGTAGTTCACGTTTCCACATTTACCTCACGCACGCCAGAAGGACACCTTGCCTACAGGTCGGTGTGCTTATATACCCGCATCGGAATCGTACTATGTTGCATGTGCGCTGCAACAACACCCTCAAATGGAAAATTTTTGTCGCGCCTTATGTATTGCAAAACTGCGTTGCTTGATATGGTGGACTCTACTGTGCTGTCTGTACTTTTGATGTCGGCGAACTGTCCCCACACATCACAATATTTGTTGACCTAATGATGCTACAAGATGTAAACTCGTCTGAAATGATGAATATTTTTAATATAAATCATGTATCCTCAAAATTGTCAAGTACCGGTAATACCTCTCTCTCTCTCTCTCTCTCTCTCTCTCTCTCTCTCTCTCTCTCTCACACACACACACACACACACACACACACACATACAGGGCATTCTTGGTGGTCCTTCACAGCACTCACTAATCATCCGACATAGCACACGTCTCTAATGGACCCTGTTAAGAATGATAACATATATTACATGGTAACATTATCAGTCCACTCTGGTTGCCGTTGTTGTCATCACAATCCATTGCAAATCTAACATATTACACACCGCTGATGGTATGTACACACATCAAAAAAGTTTTGCATCACCTCGGTTCCGAGAGTTCCGGAACCTGTACAGAAATTTGGAATAGAGATCAACATAAACCGTTTCCGCCCCTTCTATTGCTCATGAAAAACACACATTGCATGTTGTTCCACCATACAGCGATACCTTCAGAGGAGGTGGTCCACACATCGGTACCTGTATTCGTCGTGGCATACTATCCACATGTTCATCAAGTCCAGATTGTCCCACTGCTCAACGGCGATTCGGCGTAGATCCCTCAGAGTGTTTGGTGGGTCACGTCCTCCATAAACAGCCCTTTTCACTCCATGGCAGGCATGTTCGATAGGGTTCATGTCTGGAGAACATGCTCGCCGCTCTAGTCGAGCGATGTCGTTATCCTGAAGAAAGTCATTCACGATGGGGGCGCGAATTGTCGACCATGAAGACGATTGCCTCGCCAGTATGCTGCCGATATGGTTTCACTACCGGTCGGAGGATGGCATTCACGTATCGTACAGCCGTTACTGCGCCTTCCATGACCACCAGCGGCGTACGTCGGCCCCACATAATGCCACCTCAAAACAGCAGGGAACCTCCACCTTGCTGCACTCGCTGGACAGTGTGTCTAAGGCGTTCAGCCTGACCGGGTTGCCTCCAAACACGTCTCCGACGATTGTCTAGGTGAAGGCATATGCGACACTCACCGGTGAAGAGAACGTGATGCCAATCCTGAGCGGTGCATTCGGCATGTTGTTAGACCCATCTGTATCGCGCTGCGTGGTGTCGTGGGTGCAAAGATAGACCTCCCCACAGACGTCGGGAGTGAAGTTGTGCATCATGCAGCCTATTGCGCACAGTTTGAGTCTTAACATGACGCCCTGTGGCTGCACCAAAAGCATTATTCATTATTCAACATGGAGACGTTGGTGCAAGGGTTCCTCCGAGCCATAATCAGTAGGTAGCGGTCATCCACTGCAGCAGTAGCCCTCGGACGGCTTGAGCGAAACATGTCATTGACAGTTCCTGTCTCTCTGTATCTCCTCCATGTCCGAACAACATCGCTTAGTTTCACTCCGAGACGCCTGGACACTTCCCATCTTGAGAGCCCTTCCTGGCACAAAGTAACAACAGACGCGATCGAACCGCAGTATTGACCGTCTAGGGCCGGCCGCGGTGGCCGAGCAGTTCTAGGCGCTTCAGTCCGGAACCGAGCGACTGCTACGTTCGCAGGTTCGAATCCTGCCTCGGAAATGGATGTGTTGTGATGTCCTTAGGTTAGTTAGGTTTAAGTAGTTCTAAGTTCTAGGGGACTGCTGACCTCAGAAGTTAAGTCCCATAGTGCTCAGAGCCATTTGAACCATTTTTTTGACCGTCTAGGCATGGTTGAACTACAGACAACACAAACCGTGTACCTCCTTCCTGGTGGAATGACGAACTGACCGGCTGTTGGACCCCCTCCGTCTAATAGGCGCAGCTCAGGCAAGGTTGTTTACATCTTTGGGCGAGTTTAGTGACATCTCTGAACAGTGAAAGGAACTGTGTCTATGATACAATGTCCACAGTCAACGTCTATCTGCAGGAGTTCTAGCAACCAGGGTGAGGCAAACCTTTTTTTGATGTGTGTATGTGTACGGCAATAAATGAACTTAGGACTGTTCCTTCTAGGCTTTTTTTGTTAGTGTGTTATGACACCAGTGTTATTTATTTTTTTGTTATGCCTTCTCTCTTATAGTCAAAGCTGAAGTCTGACACCAGACACCTCCTTTGGTTTAGGTAAGCATTCCCCACCTGTGTCAACTGTAGTTTATGAGTCAGTGCCATTCTCACATCGAGTAGCCTTGTTTCCAGATATTAGATCTGTGTCACCTTTCCACTTTCGTCTTCACTGGAATTCTCCTACGTGTAATTAGTTTTGTCTTCGCTCATTTTTTACTGTTTCATTCTACGTCAGACAGGGGGCCAAATGCTGTACACAATTCTTAACACTACTCTCGTTTTTTCCTTTGTACTTTTATTTCTATTCTAAACAATTCTTTCACTCCATTTCTTCTTAGAAATGCTAACTAAGCAGTACATGTGATTAGCGGACATTCCCTTCATTTCCTGTCATGTTGTTGTGGTTGTGGTTGTGGTGTTCAGTCCGAAAACTACTTAGTATGCAACAGAGCAGTTTTCTGACTTCGTAGGATTTCACGGCGTAATAATTCTCGATTGTCCCCTCGGTTTTGCTGCCAGATTCTGAAAGCAACATGGTTCTATATATCGGCGATCCATCTGTTCTTCGGTGAGGCCAGCCCGACAGTTTTAAAATGCAGGGTGTAACAAAAATAATTATCCGATTTTTAAAAAATCATAACTATTATGTTATTTGATGTATGCGCGTGAACAACGTACTGTTGGAAAAAGCAAACTCTCGAGCTTTACATGGTTCCCGCTAGGTAGCAGCAGTGTGCGCCCCACTTCAGTTATAGTAAAAGTGGTGTCGGGACTATAAAAGACGTTTTGTGTTCTACCTTTTCCGTAGTGCGGATCAGTAATTACTGTTAACCGTCACTTTCGTACAAGGTATGGTGTGGATCCTCCTACAGCACAGAGCATTAGACGATGGCATGAACAGTTCCGAGAAAGAGGTTGTCTGTGTAAAGGAAGTGCAGGAATTTTTAAATCAAAGGCTTACTGAACGATTAATCGGTCGCACAGGACCAAATGATACAGCCTTACGTTACTGATCTCCGAGGTCACCGGACCTGACTGTATGTGATTATTTCTTGTCGGTGTTTACAAAAGACTGTTTATGTGCCTCCGTTACCAACAATAGTGAATGAACTGAGACATCGCATAGCAGCAACTGTTGGAGCTGTAACTCAAGACATGTTCGCTCCAGTGTGGGAACAATTTGAATACCGTATTCACGTATGCTGTGCGTCTCAAGGGGGCATATTGAACAGCTATGAAGACGTATGAAAAAAAAAAAAACTTTTGGAGTTTCCCGTTCATCAAAAAACAAAATTCATTGTATATGTTTATTAGTTTCAGAAACATAGACGTGCGGACGATTCTGATACACACGGTATTCTTTGAGTGCGATATGTCGTTGCTGCCGGTGTTTCTACTAAGGGCTACGCCACCAGTCCTATCTCGGAGGGCAGAAGCTGTGGAGGGCGGCGCAAGCTCCGTCTTTCGGTACGGAGGCATATAATTATAGGACGAAGATCTGCGGTCTTGGCTTCAGTCTTCAGCGGGACTCAGCAGCAACATCGTTCTCCTGAAGACAGCGGACAGATAGATGGACGAATATAGAATGATGTTGATTTTAGGATCCGACAGCGAACCCGAAGAGGGTATCTAGTACTTTGTAGCAGCTCATCAACAGAGGAAAGTCCACTGGACCTGACGGGATACCAATTCGATTCTACACAGAGTACGCGAAAGAACTTGCCCCCCTTCTAACAGCCGTGTACCGCAAGTCTCTAGAGGAACGGAAGGTTCCAAATGATTGGAAAAGAGCACAGGTAGTCCCAGTCTTCAAGAAGGGTCGTCGAGCAGATGCGCTAAACTATAGACCTATATCTCTGACGTCGATCTGTTGTAGAATTTTAGAACACGTTTTTTGCTCGCGTATCATGTCGTTTCTGGAAACCCAGAATATACTCTGTAGGAATCAACATGGATTCCGGAAACAGCGATCGTGTGAGACCCAACTCGCTTTATTTGTTCATGAGACCCAGAAAATATTAGATACAGGCTCCCAGGTAGATGCCATTTTCCTTGACTTCCGGAAAGCGTTCGATACAGTTCCACACTGTCGCCTGATAAACAAAGTAAGAGCCTACGGAATATCAGACCAGCTGTGTGGCTGGATTGAAGAGTTTTTAGCAAACAGAACACAGCATGTTGTTCTCAATGGAAAGACGTCTACAGACGTTAAAATAACCTCTGGCGTGCTACAGGGGAGTGTTATGGGACCATTGCGTTTCACAATATCCATGCGGCTTTTCGCGGATGATGCTGTAGTATACAGAGAAGTTGCAGCATTAGAAAATTGCAGCGAAATGCAGGAAGATCTGCAGCGGATAGGCACTTGGTGCAGGGAGTGGCAACTGACCCTTAACATAGACAAATGTTGTGTATTGCGAATACATAGAAAGATGGATCTTTTATTGTACGATTATGTGATAGCGGAACAAACACTGGTAGCAGTTACTTCTGTAAAATATCTGGGAGTATGCGTCCGGAACGATTCGAAGTGAATGAGCATATAAAATTAATTGCTGTAAGGCGGGTGGCAGGTTGAGATTCATTGGGAGAGTGATTGGAAAATGTGGTCCACCAACAAAGGAGGTGGCTTACAAACCACTCGTTCGATCTATACTTGAGTATTGCTCATCAGTGTGGGATCCGTACCAGGTCGGGTTGACAGAGGAGATAGAGAAGATCCAAAGAAGAGCGGCGCATTTCGTCACAGGGTTATTTGGTAAGCGTGATAGCGTTACGGAGATGTTTAGCAAACACAAGTGGCAGACTCTACAAGAGAGGCGCTCTGCATCGCGGTGTAGCTTGCTGTCCAGGTTTCGAGAGGGTGCGTTTCTGGATGAGGTATCGAATATATTGCTTCCCCCTACTTATACATCCCGAGGAGATCACGAGTTTAAAATTAGAGAGATTCGAGCGCGCACGGAGGCTTTCCGGCCGTCGTTCTTCCCGCGAACCATACGCGAGTGGGACAGGAAAGGAGGTAATGACAGTGGCACGTAAAGTGCCCTCCGTCACACACCGTCGGGTGGCTTGCAGAGTATAAATGTAGATGTAAATGTAGTATCTCCTGTGCAATTCTCTTCATTTCTGAATAACTACAGCAGCCTATAAGGGGTGTCAAAAAGAAAAGAACCAGTAGCTGAAAAATGAAAACCGCTGAGGGGATGTAGTGCCACTGCCTGCCGAAGCAGGTGAGGCCCCAAACTCGCCGCTAGTGGGTCATGGGCGCACACACTTCACGACAAAGCACGGGCACACTTCGGTCGTTGTTCAGTTGTAAGTCAAGCTGAAAGCGGAAGATCTAGGCTTCAAAATAAGAGCAGTGGGGGTTGTAATGCGTTTTCTCTCAGCGCAAGGAGTCCGGGGAACCGAAATTCATCAAACAATGAATGGCACAAATGTACAGAGAGCACTGCTTGTCAGTTGTAATTTCGACATTCAAGTCCGACCTGTAGGGCAATGGGCTGCCTCCGTAAACTACCCGATCTTCAATGATGAGTGCATCCACCTGCTGAACAATAGTATTGGTAATGCAGTGTGGCGTCATCGGCCAATGACGTACGTCTTTTCTTGAATCGCTTGTGCCATGCCAGACCCTTGAAATGGACATGCTGCACTCTTTTAGGGACGACACCTCCTACCGTAGGCAATAGCATTAGGATCCCTTCAGTGGTTTTCATTTCTATATGAATGCCACTTACACATGCATTTGAATCTGCCTGCTGTTGTCAGCCGGTGGTGTCCCTCTACAATTTTCACTCTCCATGTCTACACCTGCATCTACATCAACACTCAGTAAGCTATGCGTCGGTGTGTGACGGACGGTACTTCTGGTACCAGTAACTAATCCTCCCTTCGCCATTCCACTCGCGACTGGCGCCTTGGAATAATGATTGTAAGTAATGGCTCTGAGCACACTGCTGAGGTCATCAGTCCCCTAGAACTTAGAACTAATTAAACCTAACTAACCTAAGGACATCACACACATCCATGCCCGAGGCAGGATTCGAACCTGCGACCGTAGCGCTCTCTCGGCTCCAGACTGTAGCGCCTAGAACCGCACGGCCACTCCGGCCGGCGATTGTAAGTAAGCCTCTGTATTAGATCTGATTTATCGAATTTATTCATCCTGGCCATTTTGCGAGATTTTTGTGGAAAAATTAATATGTTATCGAAAAGTACTCTCCCGAAATTTCATTAGTAAACCTCTCCGTGATGCACAAAGCCTCTCTTATAGTGTCTGCCACTGGAGCTTTGTAAGCATCTTTGTAACGTTCTCGTGCCGACCAAACGATTCCGTGACGAAAATCGCAGCTCTTCATTGGATCTTCTCTTTCTCTTCTACCAGTCGCATGTGGTAATGTAATTGACGATTGCTTGATGCCTCAGACTCTGTCATGTCAGTTGATTCTTTTATTTTAGTTAAGTCATACAATAAATTTCTTTTCTCTTTAACTGTATCTCATCATTACTTCTTCCTTCTAGCCATCTAATCTTCAGCATTATTCTGTAGTACCACATCTAATAAATTTCACTTCTTGTTTGGAAGATATTGAAGTGTGATGCTACAAAATAATGCAATCGCGTATGTAAGTTGTTCAGAACGCTAGTGGCAGCGCTTACACAAGTACAAAGAAGTAAAGAAACGGCTGCCTCTTGATAAAAAACGGGGTTAATCCTTCCAGGACTTTAAATGTTAATTAAAAGTCAGCCTAAGTGGTAACCGCACTCCATTCTGTCAGTTCGTTTTTTGTCAGGGACCTGTTCTCAATACCTTGTGACAAGGAAGGTAAACTTAACTCTTGTCAGAAAAGTGTCTCAGAAGTTGCTTTCGGCAAAACAACTATAAAGTATCGATAGAAGAATTGTGGGGTTATAATGCAGGCTACAGCTGCAGTGAATTGTTCCACCTGTTGTCCTGAACAGTCTTGATGGTCGTGGAGGTCGGGCACTCTGCCGTCAGGGACAGTAGCGGGCTGATGTATGAGCGGCCAATTTCAAATGCCAGCTCAGTGCCAACAACAGTTACAGGAGACAAGGACCTTCTTGTAATAACAAGGCTAACTGACTTTATGCGCTACTGCTTGTGGTCTTTGACGCATGTGCATCTGCATCTGTACTCGTCAAACCATCGTACAATGTGTGACGAAGGGTAAGAAGTTTGTTTTATTAGTCTGGTAAAAAAAGCAATAAAAACGTTTGTTTCTCCTTTGAGGAATATACACCTGGTCCAACGATCCTCCAGCTTTGATTCAAATGGCTCTGAGCAGTATGGGACTTAAATGCTGTGGTCATCAGCCCCCTAGAACTTAGAACTACTTAAACCTAACGAACCTGAGGACATCAGACACATCCATGCCCGAGGCAGGATTCGAACCTGCGACCGTAGCGGTCTCGCGGTTCCTCCAGCTTTACCATCCCCTCAGAAAAATAGGTCCTGTCGAACTCTACAAAACTCTAGTTGATTGCGACTATCGTTTCCTCATTTGATCAAAATTTCTTCCCAGCAAGTCGAAGTTTCAAGTTAGGGAACAGGAAAAAGTGACGCGGGACTAAGTTTGACCAACAGAGTAAATGAGGAACCAATTCAAAGCCCAATTCAATCATTTTCGCCATTGTTATCGCTGATGTGTGGGATGGTGCATTATCCTGGTGAAAAAGTACTTTTTGCGAACCAACCCTGGTCTTTTTTCAGCTATCGCAAGTTTAAAAAACGAGCCAACAATGAAACATAATAGGGTCCAGTTATGATTCTGCCGTTTTCCAAGTAATTTTTGAGAAGTATTCCTTGGGAATCCCAAAAAACAGTGACCATCACCTTATTAACTGACAAAATGGTCTTTGCCTCCTTCGGCGAACGTGAAACAGCCTTTGTCCGTTGTTTTGCTGCACTTTGACTCTGATGTGGAAGGATGGATCCAGGTTTCATCAAGTCACAAGTCGCCTCGAAAAGTATTGCGGATTGCGGTTAAACATCGTCAGACATTGTGTTTAAATACTGTGCCAGATGTGCATTTGATCGACTGTGAGCAATCGCGATACCAACCTCGCAGACAGCTTCTTCATAGCCAATTCTCCGTGCAGGATGTTGTACACTCGCTCAGTTGAGATGTCTGCGGTCTTAGATATCTCACGAATTTTCATTCGACGGTCTTGCATTTGTATATCATGGATTTTATCTGTGGTTTTCTTTATGGTGACCTCAACTCTACGGCCAGAGCGCGCTTCGTCTACGGTGTTCGTCTAACCATGTTTAAATTCATCAAACCAAAAGTAAATGGTCTTCAATGACGGTACAGTATCTGCATGCACATATCCAGTTCCGGTTTGATTTGTGCAGCAGTCCTAGCCTTCAAATGAAACTGTCTGATAACGGCATGAAATTCGATTTTCTCCTTTTTCAATCGCTGTCGAAAAATCGACCAGTTCAGACGGCTGTCAACAGTGAACCTACCCTCAATGGAGCACGTTATCATCATTTCATACGGGATACTCAACCTGTGCTGCTAGAACATGTGCCTTTACAAGTACGACACAACATGTGGTTCATGCACGATGGAGCTTCTGCACATTTCAGTCGAAGTGTTCGTACGCTTCTCAACAACAGATTCGGTGACCGATGGATTGGTAGAGGCGGACCAATTCCATGGCCTCCACGCTCTCCTGACCTCAACCCTCTTGACTTTCATTTATGGGGGCATTTGAAAGCTCTTGTCTACGCGACCCCGGTACCAAATGTAGAGACTCTTCGTGGTCGTATTGTGGACGGCTGTGATACAATACGCCATTCTCCAGGGCTGCATCAGCGCATCAGGGATTCCATGCGACGGAGGGTGGATGCATGTATCGTCGCTAACGGAGGACATTTTGGACATTTCCTGTAACAAAGTATTTAAAGTCACGCTGGTACGTTCTGTTGCTGTGTGTTTCCATTCCATGATTAACGTGATTTGAAGAGAAGTAATAAAATGAGCTCTAACATGGAAAGTAAACGTTTCCGGACACATGTCCACATAACATATTTTCTTTCTTTGTGTGTGAGGAATGTTTCGTGAAAGTTTGGACGTACCTTTTTGTAACACCCTATATATATATATATATATATATATATATATATATATATATATATATATTCCGAGATTTTATGTTTCTGAACCGTATTCTGCCAATGAATTGTTTTCTTACCACTAATAATTGTTTAAGCGCGTAAAAACACTGCTCATGCAGTGAACGCAGTTGGATTAAATTAACAGTCCGGAAAAAAACGGTTCACTACACTCAACTGTGTAAACCTGGTCAAATTCACTTACATTACTGTGAAAGCTTCTTTTATGCACTTAACAATAGTGTTCTACAGCTGCGTAGTGTACTAAGAACGATTCTTTCATGTGATACAGCTCTATTTTGGAATAGGTTGGTTGGTTGGGGACCAGACTGCAACGGTCATCGGTCCCTTTGGAATAGGCCTACGCATTCTAATGTGCTTACTGAATTACTATTGTTCTCTGAAGAGCATTTGTCGTTTCATGGTAAGCCAGATGTTTTCCTCTTATATGCAATTTAGGACAATGAAACAGCGCGGTGTCCATTAGAGCGCAAGCCAGCGACTTTGAGTTTCGCGTGATCGTTTGGAGCGGTTTCTTGCGATGGATGTGGAAATATTTATGCGATATGTTTCTATTAGAACATAGCAAGACTCATCTAGAACGTTCCGGAAATGAAGGTAGCTCACGCTACACCCTGTTAGATCACGTTCGTTGACAGTAGTTCCAATGACGAATATTGCCTACTTCTACAGACAAGTAGCGTTATTAGTGGCCACACAGTAGCCTCGAACACTTCTTCGGCAAACGAAAAGGAATATAATACAATACGCTAATTTAAATTAGCGTCTGACAATTGTTAACCATTATTTGAAATTTACAAAGAATAAAATTTTGCCGAGTGTGTTCTGTTGTGCAACCGTATTGTGTTGCCAGTTGAGGTTTATGAAGAGGTTTGTAAGTAGTGAGGTGGGAACAGAGAGGGTGGCATTTTAGTACCCTATATGTCAGTATTTTCGAGATGGAACTCTCACCATGGGTACCATTCTTAGTGGGACCACGTACACATGTAGTAGTTTGTCGATCGGCAGATTTGCTTTATTTTATTATAGCTTATTAGTAATGCCCAGAGTTTGTTAACATGTAAACGGTCTTTCCTTATCAGATATGCATTGTTTACAGTTACTATAATCTCGAATATTCCGGCTATAGATATCTATCTTTAATTTTGTATTTTTCGTCATATACACTCCTGGAAATGGAAAAAAGAACACATTGACACCGGTGTGTCAGACCCACCATACTTGCTCCGGACACTGCGAGAGGGCTGTACAAGCAATGATCACACGCACGGCACAGCGGACACACCAGGAACCGCGGTGTTGGCCGTCGAATGGCGCTAGCTGCGCAAGCATTTGTGCACCGCCGCCGTCAGTGTCAGCCAGTTTGCCGTGGCATACGGAGCTCCATCGCAGTCTTTAACACTGGTAGCATGCCGCGACAGCGTGGACGTGAACCGTATGTGCAGTTGACGGACTTTGAGAGAGGGCGTATAGTGGGCATGCGGGAGGGCGGGTGGACGTACCGCCGAATTGCTCAACACGTGGGGCGTGAGGTCTCCACAGTACATCGATGTTGTCGCCAGTGGTCGGCGGAAGGTGCACGTGCCCGTCGACCTGGGACCGGATCGCAGCGACGCACGGATGCACGCCAAGACCGTAGGATCCTACGCAGTGCCGTAGGGGACCGCACCGCCACTTCCCAGCAAATTAGGGACACTGTTGCTCCTGGGGTATTGGCGAGGACCATTCGCAACCGTCTCCATGAAGCTGGGCTACGGTCCCGCACACCGTTAGGCCGTCTTCCGCTCACGCCCCAACATCGTGCAGCCCGCCTCCAGTGGTGTCGCGACAGGCGTGAATGGAGGGACGAATGGAGACGTGTCGTCTTCAGCGATGAGAGTCGCTTCTGCCTTGGTGCCAATGATGGTCGTATGCGTGTTTGGCGCCGTGCAGGTGAGCGCCACAATCAGGACTGCATACGACCGAGGCACACAGGGCCAACACCCGGCATCATGGTGTGGGGAGCGATCTCCTACACTGGCCGTACACCACTGGTGATCGTCGAGGGGACACTGAATAGTGCACGGTACATCCAAACCGTCATCGAACCCATCGTTCTACCATTCCTAGACCGGCAAGGGAACTTGCTGTTCCAACAGGACAATGCACGTCCGCATGTATCCCGTGCCACCCAACGTGCTCTAGAAGGTGTAAGTCAACTACCCTGGCCAGCAAGATCTCCGGATCTGTCCCCCATTGAGCATGTTTGGGACTGGATGAAGCGTCGTCTCACGCGGTCTGCACGTCCAGCACGAACGCTGGTCCAACTGAGGCGCCAGGTGGAAATGGCATGGCAAGCCGTTCCACAGGACTACATCCAGCATCTCTACGATCGTCTCCATGGGAGAATAGCAGCCTGCATTGCTGCGAAAGGTGGATATACACTGTACTAGTGCCGACATTGTGCATGCTCTGTTGCCTGTGTCTATGTGCCTGTGGTTCTGTCAGTGTGATCATGTGATGTATCTGACCCCAGGAATGTGTCAATAAAGTTTCCCCTTCCTGGGACAATGAATTCACGGTGTTCTTATTTCAATTTCCAGGAGTGTAGATATTGTATCGTAGATTATTTTTCAAGGAAGATATCATTCTTTTTACACTTGTGTTTAACGTCTCTTTATGACACAACGAACAATGGGCGTCCCTTCAGGAAAAACGCTTAAATGTTGCTTAAGAATGCATTTGTAAAAGTTAACAATAAACTGCTGGTTCATCTGATTATTCCCATTGTTGCCTCACTTGCTGTTGTTAATTCCTACCACGTGTGGGTGTAGAAATAAAAATAAAGATAGTTCGTAGGCAACAGTTGTAAGACGGATATATAACAATTTTGCACATCTTCAACGAACGAGATTTCTTAAAGAGAAACACACAATTTTTATATTTATCATTTTTTAATTTTAGTTCGATTCTCCTTTAAAGTATTTCATTGCTCTAGTTCATCCCGTAATTCTGTTTACATATGTTTTATATCATTTTTAGGTCATTTTATCGATATTTTCCGGTTATTTTAGTGGTAGTTTTACAGGTATTTTAAATCATACATAATTGAGCCCTAAAGTTACAGGTATTTTTTATATTCGTAAACTGAATGAATTCTCACTAGGGGCAACTGCCCCCCCCCCCCCCTGCGGGCGCCACTGCTACTGGTGGTAAGTCTTACATCGTTGGCGTCTTCTTAGACAGTACCTGTCTCAGGATTTTTTTGAATTTACAACATCCTATGTGAATACGTGAGCAATTACATCGGTCAGTCCATCCGCACCGTTTCCGACCTCTGTGCAAAACATCAACGGCATATCAAAAATCGTGAGCTGGGGAAATCCTCAGCTGCTGAGCACAGCCTCACAAACAGACATAAAATATTGTTTGACGGGATAAAAGTTTTTTCTCAGGCTCCCATATATTGGGACTCTATAATTAAATAGCCTGTAGAAATAAGAATGCCTAAGAAATCCTGCAACCGTGACGGCGGCTATAATCTTAGCGGTGCATGGAAGAGAGCTTTCGATGCATGAAGAGCCGTAGATATTCGCCGCAATGTTTACGCTACTGCGGGAACTGTGACGCCACCAGCGCAGACGTTGAGACCATCTGCAACAGCATGACGTAACTACCAACCAATCAGCCCCGTCTTTCGGCTCTTTAAGGCCAACACAACTGCGATTATGAAAATCAATGGCTCCTGACGATGATGATGGTGGAAATCGTCGACAACTCGCGGTTTTACAGTGTATAGACGCGGCAAGAAGTCCGAGAATGTTTTATTTTTCTATAAAATCCCCATTAAAATTGAGGCATTTATCATACAATGGCACAAGTTTTTTAGTAGTGTCTCGGTAGAAATCTACCGCCTGCGATTGCAACCACCAGTTTGTAACGGCATGCAATTCGGCGTCAGTATCAAAGCATTGTGTAGTGAGACATGTCCTCATTACTGGGAAGAGGTGGAAGTCGGCTCCTTTTCACCGGTTATTGCATATTTTCACTAAAAACTCATGGCGATGCACATTTTCGCGCCATGTTTACAGTACTTCGAAAATTTTGACGAGCGGTCTCTAGCTCGACCTAGTTTATATGTCTCACAGATTGACCACGACCTAGAACTGCGTGCAGTCGCTAACCCGGAGGCCACAGCCTAGCGACATCATTACAGAAGAGGAACAGGAAGACAGAGTCAATGCTCCTGCGTCTGCGCCCCCGGTAATCACCTCCGATGTCGTACCGTACGCGTCGGCAACAATTAAACGAAACTACGCAAGCTTTTAGTCGCGCGTTAATTGTTTCAATTTAACTTTCTATTTACTTGTACACAGTTGAATGTGTTTACGACATGTAATGTGTGACGTGTTGTGCACCATGCCGCCCGAAAAAAGAAACGTCGTTTCATGGATAGCTCACCATCCTGCAACATTTACATATGACGGAATTGTTTTATATTGTCGAGTTCGCGAGATAAACGTTTCGTGCCAAAAAAAAGTTTCAAACAGACCAGCCTGTCAAGACGTCATCATATCGCAGGAATGCTGAAGAAAGAACCACGACAACAACTTCTGACAACAGCAACGACAATTTACGTAAATGTTCTGCAAGAAAGACGCAATGAAATCAAGAACAGCACTATCTGGGTTTCCGTTGACGAAACTACGGACACTTGTGGTCGTTACATTGCAAATTTGATTGTTGTTGCTTTAAAAGAAGAGCCTTCTTCTTCCTGTTTAGCGGTCTGCAGAGAACTTGAAAAAGTTAATCATTCTACGATCGCCAGATTCGTGAATGAGGGTATAAGAAAAATATTTCCAGAATGTTCTGCAGATGAAAGGGTATTTGTGTTTATCAGATGCTGCTCTCTATATGATCAAGCAGGAAAAGGCCTCCGAGAATTTTATCCCAATTTGATTCATGTGACGTGCTTTGCTCATGGAGTACATCGCCTTGCTGAAATACGTCCGACGTATGTGAATGTAAATAAACTGATTTCATCCACAAAGAAAGTGTTTCTATAGACTCCTGCTCGCATCAAGACCTACAAAGAAAAACTACCAAATGTACCTTTATCTCCCGAACCAGTGGTAACTCGTTGGGGTACGTGGGTCGAAGCTGTGTTGTTTCAGAATGAGCATTTCGAGGCCATTAGAGGGGTAGAAAACGCCTTCGACAGTTGAAGAGGCTTTGGCAGTTTCCCAGTGCAAGAAAGCTTTCAATGATTCCGGTATTACAAAAGACATTTCTGTGATTAGCACTTATTTTTCCCATATACCTGCATGTATTGAAAAGCAAGAAACTCAAGTTTAGGTGTGGAATGAATCTATTCACTTAATGAATAAAATTATTCTAGTGAACTCCTTATTGCCGGAGGTACTCGCCAGAAAACTTAAAGAAAAGTTAGAAAACATTGTAAACAATAACCCAGGCTTTGAACCCTTGTGCCAAATTTATGGTTTTATTAATGGAACGGTTGAACTTTTACTAGAAACAATTAGTGCCAACATAGCACCCAAATTCAAATACTCCTTAGCTCCCTCAGTTGGTGTAGAACGGTCCTTTCCTACTTATAAAAATGTTTTGAGTGATCGAAGACACAATCTTACTACCGAACATTTGGAACAGTATCTGGTCGTTTATGTTTACAATAGTAGAAAAATGTAAAATAAATTGTAAATGGTGCTTTGGTCCAATAGTATTAATTAAATGTTAGTGATGTTCAAAAAATTCATTATTGTTTGTTGTTTTTTGAATAAAATGTTACGGAGTTTTAGAGTGTGCCTCTGTGCGTGCGATATATCTCGAAGTTGGACATGTACGTATCGATTGTTTCGCTGCAACTCACTCGCTTCGCATCCGCGTGAGACCGTCAACAATAACAAAGAAGAAACAATTCTTGAAACACGGTATGCGTACCCATTTTGCAGATTTTTGGAAAATAATCCCAGAAAGGCCACCTTCCTAACCTCTACCAGAAAGTATTCATAAAATATCAGCGTTCTAAACGTACCGATTTTTCGCGCGGCCGGCGCTCTTCCTCGCAATTGATATGCACAGGTTCGACTCTGAGATATAATGAACGCAGTAACTACCATGTTCTTGTAATTATTTGACCTTGCATATTCCGACACTTTTCATCCATTTTTAAGCATTTTTCATGCATGTTTTCATGCATATTTTAAGGTTTTTATGATGCATATAACCCGATTTGTAGTTATGATCAAACACCTCCCATCTGAAACCCCGTAGAAGCTCTCGGGTACGATTGGCAGTGTATGGACGTGCGTTGTCGTGAAAAACAAAACTTTTGCGCCAAGTTCCTATGCTTCTTTTGTATCGCCCACCGTAACTGTTACAGTGTCTGACAACAAGGGTCAGAGTTAACAGTTGTGCCACGTTCAAGGAAATCAACGAGAGTCTTAAAACAAAGTACCTATGATCTTTCTTGCTGACAGCGTTTGCAAACTCTTCCTTGGCTTCTTGGGAGAAATTGTGTGTCCGCATTCCATCGACTGCCTTTTTGTTTCACAATTGACATGCTTCACCCACGTCCCATCCTCAGTTACAATACGATCGACAGCTTTGTTAGGATTTTTCTCACAACCTTCGAGGAAGGTCAGTGCTGAAACCACTAACTTTTTGGTGGTCTTCCGTTAAGATTTTGGGAATCCACCTAGAACAAAATTTTTGGTATCTGAGCTTCTCCATCACGTCATGCACCAGATTCCGTGAGATTTGTGGAAACGATGATTTTCACGTATTTTGTCGATTTTCATCACCAGTTCGTCAGCCAGAATGCTAAGCCTATCAAAGTGGTCCTCATCATCAACACTGACGCCGCCATTTTTAAAATCAATACAGCATGGCCTCCCTCGACTTTCACTCGTTACTCCTTTTCTGTAACCGTCACAAAGGTCGCGATAAACATCAGTTGGCTTGCAGTTTTTTGCCAACCTAATCACAGAATGCACCTCGCAAGTGGGGGTAGGGGGTTTTTCTGTTGCGGCGCACATGTTAAAACGTTACAGAAAGCAAAGGAGCAGAGACAGAGTCGGCGCTCTACCACCGATGGAGGCATACTGAGTGGAGGAACGAAGACAGCGGCTGTAGCACCGGCCACTGCTGCGATAAACCAAAACGTCTGTTACTTTCTGGATAGCCTTCGTATCAGTTATCGACAAAATAGCGTGTAACAAGAGTTACGGAGATGCTTAAGGATCTCAAGTGGTGGACGCTACGAAAGAAGCATTCCGCATTACGGAGAGGTTTACTGTTGATATTACAAGAATGTAAATAGCGGAAAGATGGCAAAACATTGCTGCCTATCGCATACGTATCTTGAAATTGCTATGAAAAAAATACAAGCAAGAATTAACACGGAGATTTATCGACAGTTATATTTCCAACGCGCCATTCGCGAACTGGAAAGGGACGGGACGAGATGATAATGGTGCCAGAGGTACCCACCGCCACCCACAATGAGTTAGCTTGCGGAGCGTATATGTAGATGTTATGATGACGACGAACGAGTCGTCCCCAATGTTGACTGGCGGCCAGTGTTAAATAGAAACACACAAATCACAGCAGGTTTGTCAGTAACGTAGATACGGTGCTGGTTGCATGGTCGTTGCAGATCCATCTGCAACGACTAAAATAATTAGAAGTCGTTGGTAAAAATAATATATATTGTGCAGGATTCTTCTTGGCTGCATACATACACTCTGTCGCAGAAGTATTCGGACAGCACGTAACGGCGCATAATTTTGCAGTTTGCCGCATGAACAAATACAAAAATTGCACTTTGTAATGTATTTGGGACTCTGGGTACGATGTCGCAACGTGAAACACGCGTCAAACACGAAGAATTGTTGTTGGACATGTGTCTGTTACGTGATATTTCCTGAAAACGGCATGGGAAGGTGCAACAAAAGTATTCGGACAAAGGCGGACAACGTGAGAGAATAGTTCATTCCGAGACGCACAGAGGGTGAAGCGACTGGAGTGTGTCCGACATTTCCGCGAGACGATAGCGATGATCAGTAAACAACGTATCGCGAGTCTGTACAGGTCGACGATGGGATGCACACGCGAAGGGGAAAACCTGCAGGGAAATTGCCGCATTAATGAACATGAAGAAAAGTACAGTTCACGACATTATTAAACGGTTGGAGAAAGAAGACCAATTGGAATTCCGTTGCAGTACAAGACGGCCACGGACATTTTCACAGAGAGATGAACGTGTGATTGTGCGAAAGGTACAACAGAATCCGAAAATATCTGCCACACGAATTGCAAGTGAGGTGGAGGGAGACATTGGTATAAAAGTTCATCCCGAAACCGTGCGGAGAGTACTACGACGATCGCAGTACCATGGTCGAGTGGCACGGCGAAAGCAGTGAACCAGAAGAACCAGAAGAAACGTATCCAGTTTGCGAGGGAATACGCCGAATACGATCAGGCTTGGTGAAACCGGGTGATATTTTGCGACAAATGTAAATTTACATCATGGCAAAGCGACGGAAAGGCAAACGTGTGGCGAAAGACCAATGAAGAGCTGAATCCCAGGAACCTCAAACCAACAGTAAAGTTTGGAGGTGGGAGCATCATGGTGTGGGGATACATGTCCGACAATGGTGTGGGTGATTTAGTGTTCATTGATGATACGATGAACAAGGAAGCGTGTTTGAATATACTGCGAGGACGTTTGAAGCAGAAATTGCTCGAAAGTATTGTACCCCCCTCCCCAATCACCAGACCTTAACCCAATCGAACATTTGTGGGATAAATTGAAACGGACCCTCCGCGCGGACATCATCTATACGAAGAAGACCTTGGAAGAGAAACTGCCCCAAGAATGGGCAAATATAGGCCCAGATTTCACGAAAAAAAAAAACCGTGGAAAGTATGCCTAGTAGATTGGAGGAGGTACCGAAAATGAAAGGTGGACCCACAAGGTATTGACATTTTCGTCGTACAACTTATGAACATTTAATGGACAGTGTCCGAATACTTTTGTAGCAGCAGGGTGTGCAGGATGTTTCATTTTTGTTGTTAATTTTTCTGTTATCTATGTTTTAGGAACGAAATAATACAATAATTCTTTTGTAATTAATGTTGTTACGGATATATATTGCTAATAAATATGTATGGGTTTCATAGTGTTTCTCGAGTGCTCAAGTGAAACTTCCCACTGTCCGAATACTTTTGCGACTGAGTGTATAATTATAAACAGATGGCTATTGAGGCCTCATTTAGGCCAGACGTTACTAAGCGCCTTGTTAGAGGTTGCTTCGTATCTACTGAAGGCTATGCTACTTTACTACTTGACGTCCCGAGCGATAGTGGACGAAAGATCGCTAGAAACTTGGTACAAGCCGCGGACAGGAGCTGGTCGCGACTAGCGGGTCCAACGATACTAACACGGACCGCGGTCGATAACTGCAACCCCTAACAAGTGTGGTATCGGACGTTGATACCACAGTAGACAGTGGCGCTGTTTAGGGAACGAGAGAAATACTAAGCCGGGACAGGTGCTAGGGATCAGAACCCTGCTTGCGAAAGCGAGAGCGCGCCGTTCTGTCGCCACACCGCAGACGGACCGCGTGTGCGCGCAGCTGTCGCGCTCGGCATAGCGGCTGTCGGTGCGCAGGTGGGCTCGCGCCACGGCCGCCAGCTGATTTCGCCGTGCCTTGCAGCGCAGCTGACGTCATCGGCGGCTCGAATTACGAGGCGACACAGAGCGGCGAGAGGGGCAGGGAAGGGAAGGGGCAGCGAGCAGTCTGCAGGCGCTGATGACAAAACGCCGCGGGTGGCCTGGCCGACCTCACACCTCGGCACAGCTTTGCTCTACTGCTTTATTGCACTACGGCTGAACATGGGTCTCTTTCCTGACCTCGCTTCTCATGGCCCTACACCTCTCTCTCTCTCTCTTTACTTCTTTCTCTCTCTCTCTCTTTCTTTCTGTCTCTCTCTCTCCCTCCCTCCCCCCCTCTCTCTCTCTCTCTCTCTCTCTCTCTCTCTCACACACACACACACACACACACACACGCAAAAGGAAGCGCATGCTAATCGTGAAGTTTCTTAAAAACGCGGTGTAGAGCATTCCTTCATTTTGTACCTGCAGTGCTAGTCTGACCTACTTCGTCTAGCTTTACAGTTCATACGCTTTCCTCGCATCCTGTTCGAGTGGGGATGAACCTCAAAGCATCACAACAAAATCTGTCGTACATGTTGGTTGCTCTCCTGATCCACCGAAAGTTTTCTAGCTCAAGGCCTTTTTCAGCCTTGCCACGTTATAACCTGTCGTTTGAAATTGCGTCTCTAACAAACGTGGCGAATTGTAGAAACGAGGATATTAACGCCAATTCACATCACGTACTTCAGAATATTCCACACCGCATTTCAAATGGTGACATCCATATTGGCTGTCGCGAGACTTCACATCACCGCACCGACAAGATTTCTCGGTAAGAATGTTTTGATGGTTAACGTAATTATCCGTTATTGATAACTTGACACCCAAGCTATTTTCTCCCGATACAGAAAAGCGCTTGTAAGGAAGAGAAATTTGTTAACATCGAATGTAGATTTAAGTGTTGGGAACTCTTCACTGAAAGTATTTGTATGGAGTGTATCCATGTATGGAAGCGAAAAAAAAATGGCTCTGAGCACTATGGGACTTAACTTCTGAGGTCATCAGTCCCCTAGAACTTAGAACTACTTAAACCTAACTAACCTAAGGACATCACACATCCATGCCCGAGGCAGGATTCGAACCTGCGACCGTAGCGGTCGCGCGGTTCCAGACTAGCGCCTAGAACCGCTCGGTCACTCTGGCCGGCATGGAAGTGAAACGTGGATGTAAAATAGACTAGAAGAGAATAGAAGCTTTTGAAATGTGGTGTACAGAACATGTCGGCCTTAATAACGGAGATTGGGGTTAGGGAGTGGTAAATACACATTTGAGAGAGTTCAGCAGTTTAGGTAGCAACTTGACTATAAAAGAGGGGATCGGTTGGTAGGACACATTGTGAGACGTCAAGGCTCTGGACGGAAATGTGGGGCGGTGAAAATCGTAGAGAGAGACCAAGAGATGTATACAGTAAGCAGAGTCAGAACGATGTAGGTTGCTGTAGATTCGGAGATTATGAGCCTTGGAGAAGATAGAGTAGAAAGGAGAGCAGCATCAAACCAGTCTTCCAGCTGAAGACAACAACAACAACACAGCCAGACGCTTACACCATACTTCGTTTTTCGTCGGGAGTTTCGTGGTCGATATCAGTTGTTATTCTAAATCTTTCTTATTCGTTACTTTTGCTGTTTGTTATAAATTGTTTCATTTCGTTATTTCTTTTGTTAAAATTTATGTTTTATAAAGAATGACTAAAGATTAATTCAGTTAGTGAGACAACAGTCTCAATTATGCTACATGAGTGTCCTAAATTACTTGCCCTTAACTGTATTTATGAAATGGTTTTTTACACATACCGGTACCACATTTAATATTGTACAATGAAATGGATTGCAATATAGCTGCAACTTTTAGTGAAAAAAGTGCTGTGGTAGAATCCAATTATTTAGTATGTGGAATTTATTTGTATGTTGTCGGGTATCTGTAATGCTTGATAAAGAAGTAGATCGAAACCTTCAGACAATGCAACATTGGCAAAATTATCTTTGTGAAGCATACATCAAATAATGTATTACATTTGTCTATTTAAATATGTGTTTTTGGTAGGCGTATTTATTATTAAGTAACTGTCTGCATTCTGTGTGAAACAGTTTTGCTAGCATCAGTGGTCAATGTTTATGTGCTTTCACTAGTTAATTGCAGTGAAAATAACATACTAGAACTATTAAAAGCCAAATACAAGATTTTAAAATTAAGACCAAGCTTGTATACTAAGCTATTGCTATGCAATCTCTCACTTATGAGTCAGAAGCATGGACTATTTACAGAAAGCACATACGATGCCTGAAAAATCTATCAGCACTGGCTGGGAAGGATCCTAAGGGCAAAATGACAAGAACGGTGCACTAACATTAGTGTTCTAGAAGTAGCAAACGCTGCTAGCATTGAAGTTATGATCATAAAGCATCAACTGTGTTTGATGACCCACGTTGTTCATATGGCTGACTGCCGTCTATCAATACAAATTAGGTATTCCCAGCTAAAGTATGGCCAGAAAAACTAGGAAGGCCGCAGAAACCACACAAAGATGTAATAAAGGACAACCTGAGACGATGTCAAATTGAAACCTGTAACTGGGAAACTGTTACACCTAATCGCCCAGTATTGCTTCGCAGTGTCTGGGAAGGAATTCAGCACTTCTAACAACGGAGGCGGAAAACAGAAACTGACAAGCGCAATGATAGGAAACACCAGGAACTCCTGAAGATAAGCAACGCTACGCAACCGTTCTCCAACAGAACAAACATGTGTCAACAATATAGAAGAATCTGCAACTCCAGGATTGGACTCTACAGTCACTTACGATCCCATAGAAACTGAATCTCGAAGAAGACAATCATACAAGACAGCAAGTAATATCCCATCATCACGATTTACACACTCCACGCTGCCCTTCAATACTAAATTGTTGATCCCTTGATGCCTCAGAACATGTCCTCCCAGCTGATCCCGTCTTCTTGTCAAGTTGTGCCACAAATTTCTCATCTCCCCAATTATGTTCAGTACCTCCTCATTAGATTCATGATCTACTCATCTAATCTTCAGCATTCTTCTGTAGCACCAGATTTGGAAAGCTTCTATTCTCTTCTTGTCTAAACTATTTGTCTTCCATGTTTCACTTCCATACGTGGCTACACTCCATACAAATACTTCCAAAAAACACTTCCTGACACTTAAATCTATACTCAGTGTTAACAAACTTCTCTTCTTCAGAAACGCTTTCCTTACCACTGCCAGTCTACATTTTACACCCTCTCTACTTCGACCATCATCAGTTATTTTGCTCCCCAAATAGCAAAACTCATCTTCTACTTTAAGTGTCTCATTTCCTAATCTAATTCCCTCAGCATCACCTGATTTAATTCGACTACATTTCATTATCTTCGTTTTGCTTTTGTTGATGTTCATCTTATACCCTCCTTTCAAGACACTGCCCATTCCGTTCAACTGCTCTTCCAGGCCCTTTGCTGGCTCTGACAGAATTACAATGTCAACGGCTAACCTCCAAGTTTTTATTTCTTTTCTATTTATTTTAATTCCTACTCCAAATTTTTCTTATGTTCCCTTTACTGCTTGCTCAATATATAGATTGAATAACATTGGGGATAGGCTACAACCCTGTCTCACTCCCTTCCCAACCACTGCTTCCCTTTCATGCCCCTCGAGTCTTATAACCGCCATCTGGTTTCTGTACGAATTGTAAATAGTCTTTCGCTCTCTGTATTTGACTCCTGCTACCATCAGAATTTTGAAAGACAGTATTCCAGTCAACATTGTTAAGGGTATACGGAATGAGTTTTTCGATGAAAAAATCGATTTTTGGGTAAATACATTTTCGAAAAATTTAGACTCTCCCGTTTAATACCATGTATAAAATATTTGGATGACGTGAATAGAACTATTTTAAATATTTTTTTAAAATAATTTCGACACACGATGTTCCGCACCTTGTATATGAGACGCGAAATATACCTGATATAGACAGCCTTGCCAGAGATATAATTGAGCACAAGAGAGTTAGCTTTTCTGTTGGCTACACTGCTAGACAGTTGACAATAGATTCTGCACCATTTGTATTGTTTCCTTTGTGAGTACATCCATGTTGTTGTTGTGAAAGTCGTATGTGGAGAAGTCATTGAGTTTTCTTTCCTTCACCATGTCAAGACCTAGTCTGAAGGTATTTGGAAAGCGTGTACATTGGCGCAAGAAAGTAGTTGTTCCTTAAGACCTTCTAATATATCTGAATTAAAAGATATGTGGAATTATTTTGTATTAATGGATGTAAATTTTAAAATACTTGTTAAAATGTTTAACTAAAACATTTACAAAAAATAAAATATCTGAAAAACTATACATTATTTTTTCAAAATTAATAATTCAGGATAAAAGCAGAACATATCTCTGCGTTCTGTGAAAAAATCAAGAGTATCGTCCAAATAACAAATGAGAAAATGTTCCTAACTTTTAGCTCAATTTAACATTGTAAGCATAGGGCGTTCCGTATACCCTTAAAAGCTTTCTGTAAGCCTACAAATGCCAGAAACGCAGGTTTGCCTTTCCTTAATCTATCTTGTAAGATAAGTCGTAGGGTCAGTATTGCCTCACGCGTTCCAACATTTCTGCGGAATCCAAACTGATCTTCCCCAAGGTCGGCTTCTACCGGTTTTTCCATTCGTCTGTAAAGAATTCGTCTTACTATTCTGCATCCGTGAATTACTAAACTGATAGTTATGACTACAACAAATGAAAAAAGTGCTGCTTCGATTTTCTAAAATATATGTAAAATCAAATTCCTCTTGCTGGAGCTTCTTTTATAGTGTATAAAATTGCCCTTCTCTACCACGTAACGACAATTTTGGGACCCACACTCTTTTCTTTGCGTCGTTTTGCACTTTTGTCTTTCTTCCGTAATGTACAAGTTACCCCTGCAAGCCGCAAACCGTTTGAGTCCGATAAATGTCTTTTTTGTACAAATGTAGACTCCAGCATCCACGTATACAGCGTACCATGTTGTGTGCGTGCACCTCGTGCGTGAAAACAATTGAGAATCAATTTACGAAGACCGCAGTACGCGTGCAAAACCATTTGAGGACAGCTATGCGAGTCTAAATCACGTGACTTGAATTGATTTGATGTGACGTAACGTGATGTGACGGACAATGTGAAAACACCCTGACGTGATGGCCAGCGTGAATTAGTCTTTATGCAGATACTTTAACATGGCAGTTTGTGTAAGATACCGGTAGAAGTCGGGCCTGAACTACCGCGTTTACGACACTGCCAGACTGAAGTAAGTACTCTTGACATCGAAGCGAATGGAAGCGAACACAAGTGGGTGCAATTTCGCATACTGTTCGCCAGTGTTCACTATCATCAGCTTGTTTCTGTGAACAAGCGTTTACAGTACGAAGAGATAACAAACATATCCTGAGAACGCTGAGTTGTTGCTTTTTGGCGCTAATATCGGCAGACAAGATACAACGCTATTTCGTTAGAACCACGATGCAAAACTTTGATATTCAAAGAGGATTATTTTGGACGGCGAGTGCACTGTTTTTCACAAAATGGCGTAGGAAAGGAAGAATTTAGGTGTCTCAGTTTATACGTAAACGCGAAATGCGTGGAGGTAATACGCTTAGAACTGAATTTCAGCACCAGCTTTCCTTGACAACAATAAAAAACAATGCGCGTTTGTCGGTTGATGATTTCCGCTGGTTTCTCGTTTAGTGAGGAGGAAATATATTAGGTCTACAACTTTGCTTCCGCCGTTTTGCAAAAGACGGCAGCAGCGGCAAATGTGGTTCTGGTCATAGGTGTAATACAATACCATAAAATATTAGTCGATTTGTGATTGCATCATAAGGTTATTCTCGATTAAGTACGTCTACTTAAGTACCAATTTCTCGCCATTTACGGGAAGTTTTAATTTTCTGCTTTAACATGAAGAAATCTGTAGCTGTGGCTCTTAAAATGGTGGGTAAGACCAACGGTGAGGTAACTAATAGTGGAAGAACGTGCAGAGAATGTTTTCAACGCCTTAAGAACGGTGATTTTGATGTCGAAGACCGGCATGGCGGTGGAAGACAGAACGTTTTCGTAGCTACTGAAACAGACAAAGACAGTCACTGGACATCATTATCGAAAGCAATTGATGCATTAGAGCCCAGCACTGAAACACAAACAGCCACAATACAGCGATAGACATGTAAAGGTAATTTTGCAGCAGGTCAGTGCTCGACCCCATGTCGCAAAACCCGTCAAAATATACATGGAAGCGTTGAAATGAGAAGTCCTATCCCTTCCGCCGTATTCTCCATAATTTGCTCCCTCTGACTACCACCTTTTTCGATCAGTGGCATACAGTCTGGCTGACCAGCACTTCCGATCATAAGAACAAGTGCGAAATTGAATCGATTCATGGATCCCCACAAAAGGCGCCGTGTTCTTCCGCCACGAGATTCGTATGCTATCCGAAAGATGAGAGAATTTATTGGCAAGCGATGGGCAATACTATGAATTATAATATTTGTATAAGTTTTTCACAATAAACTCCCGAACTTCGAGAAAAAACGGAGGAAGCAAAGCTGTTGACATAGTAGAAGCAGAATGCTGATTACCGACAACCAACATAACCTGCAAGACAAGATAGCATTTACGCTCCTGTTATTAGCAACCGTAGAGATGTACGTTTTTGACTGCTTCGCAATTCAGTGGCTGCTATATGCGAGATAGTTTCCGATGTCTGCAGTGATATATGCGAAGCACTTCAAGGATTTTGCGAGGAGCGTTCAATAAGTAAGGCAATGCATTTTTTTCTAAGCCGGTTTCGGTAAAAAAAAAAAATTCAAAATTTGCTATGGGGCATCATGAAATTTACCTCTTCGGCCCCTATAGTTTCATCAAGTTCTGTTAGGTGGCGGCGCTATACGTAGCCTTCCAAACTGCCGTCTGTAACGGAGATACGTTCGAAGCAGAGAGCTGTCATTGAATTTAGTTTGATGGGAAATCAGAGCATCGCAGGTAGTCACAGACGTTTGCAGAATGTCTATGCAGGCCTGGCAGTGACCAAAAGCACGGTGAATCGTTGGGCGAGGCTGTGTCATCGTTGCAAATCTGTCCTATCTTCCGCCAGCAGGCTGGCCGCACGTAGCTGTGACGCCTGCAGTGTTGGAACGTGCGGACACTCTCATTCGCGGTGATCGACGTTACATAAACACTTCGCTGCGCATTTGGACTGGGACTCTGAAGGCGTTATTCTGTTTAGTGTACTTCCTCATGCTCGAACGGTCAATTGAGAATTTATTATGCTACCCTCGCTGTTTCGTCCCCTCCCCAAATCAACCAATCAACAACCTAATTTTCATTTTTTTTCGGAAAATTTTAACTTCTAGAATTGGCTGGTTGGGGGCATCGTCAAAAACAAGATTTTCATGTATGAGGGACATTCAAAACAAAATGAGTCGGAAATCAACAGAAACTTGTCCATGTATCGCCTATCACTGCTGAGCCACTCGTCCCACTGCAGCACAAGGCGGGGACTGTCCGTCCCATAAAATTCCTACAACTGCATTGTGAACCAGTTCTGAACGTATTGTTTGCCGTCCTCGTCCGAGGTGAATCGTTGGCCTATCAGAGCCTTCTTTAATTCTCCGAAAGTGATATAATCACAGGGAGACAGGTCCGGAATGCATGGAGAGTGACAGAGGACCTCCGTCTTCAATGTCTTCAAGACTTCGTTGACTGCCTCTGTGTATGGTTTAATTAGCCTGGTCGTTTCGATTTGATCGTTTTGCGAAGACTGGTCAATGTGAGTATCGAAGCGCATTCACTGTTGTCCCTTTCCGCAGGGAGTCGATAGGAAGGGGGTCATTTTGGTCAAGGAAGAAGGTGATCATAATTTTCCTTTTGATTTTTTTGGGTTGCGGCGATCCTGCATGGTTCCACTACAGACTTAGTCATTTTGACTCATGGTCGAAGTGGTGACTCCATGTCTCGTCTCGAGCGACGACTCGTGACTGAAACTCATTCCATGCGTTGGCATATCAAAGCAGATGTTGAAGAGGGAGTCCCATTACTGTGCTGGTTGAATACTGTGCGGCATCCACTCGTCGCACACTTAGTGAAATTTCTATCTGCCGTTATGACGGCGTCAACAGTTCCGACGCTTTCACCGATCTCCGTGACAATGGCTGCAACCTTAAGTCGGCGGTCTTGAATAATGCGGGCTTCCACCTGTTGGACAATGGTGTCGGTAATGCTACATGGCGTTCCAAACGGTGCATTACAGGCCAGCGATATCCGTCCTTCCCTCAACGCTTGCACAACGCCTTGACCCTTGCAACGGACATGCAGTGTTCTCTGTATACTTGTGCCATTCTTCCTCTGTCAGGAAACGCACACAACCATTAGCTCTTCTTTTGAAATCTCCATTCCATTGTTTTCATCACGACTGAGTGCAGTGGACTGTCGACGCATGCGCATGCTCATTCTGTCACTTGGACGTGTGCCTGTGTCCCTCTTAGTATGAGACCTCACATTCTTCTGCAGGCAATGACATTACGATTGTGTCAGCGGTTGCTTTTTATTTTACACCCTCTAGCTCGTTTCTTTTTGAATGCACCTTACAGACGTCCAGCACAGCTTGCGGACTGGAGGGCATGGTAAAAGCGTACTGGGGTAGGACTTACCTGTCACTTTGGCCGCTGCATGTAATATGTCAGCGCAGCCGATATTGGAATCCGATGGCTGTCTGGTCAGCCTGTGGTAGATCCGATACGAGCCGCCGATTCTAGAGTTCCAGCCGTGACAGCGCGCAGATTTCCCATCGACAAAGGCGCCAGCGGCTCTGATCTTGATTAGCTCTAACTTTTCATACAGGCGGGCCACGGCTAGGGACGGGAATCGTCTGTATCCTCAGAACAGTCACGTTGGCATCCCCTCGTGTCCCGCCGTATGACAGAATCAAGGTCACAGAAACAAAACATGCACTTTAAAATGCGCGGTTCGTGCAACTTGAAACGCTTAAATTGAAGCGGCAAGTCGGCTGGAATCAGACATCCTCGACTTTGAATTTTCCTATGATTATCGTTATTGCAATTACGTTGTTCGTTAGCTTCCTAAAAGCGAATATTGTTCCACTGCATAGTTTCGGTTGGTTCAGATTGCATAACATGATTATCACCGAACCGACCTTGAGCTGCAAATCCAGTGAATTCTGGAATTCGGCTGGATAATTGACGACTTCATCTGGATCTGTTGTGGAATCGATCGACTTAAATGAATGCAACTGGCCAGTGATCTGGCTTTCAATTTTTATGTTCACATCGTCTACATCCTTATTTTTTGGTGCCAGAATGGGTCGTTCGCTCAAGCAAACGTGATTTTTGTAATTATCAGCATTATTAGGAAACACTTTCGTGATTAGTTCTTCTTTCGAAATTGTGAATTGACAGAGATTAAGGGGAACCGAAAAGAAGCCAGTGGATGTGTGAACCGGAATTTTTCCATTGCCAGTGTCTAATAACTGCTTGGAGAACACTTCCGTAGATTCGTCATTTTGTAACTTGGCTCTCATATTCATTGTTAACTTGAGAGTTTTCACGTATCTCCACAAAATCGATGACTTCAAACGTTTATTTCATCAGCAGCTGTTGATCTTGGAATGACATCTTTCATCCCACACACTATCCATACCCTCCTCTATCGTCTCTCTGTATTTGATGGACGCCGATCGATATTTCGACGGCTCACTGCTGGCATTATTTGTAAAGAAATAAACGATGAACTGAAATCAATTAAATGTTTGCAAAATGGCAAATTACTACGAATTGACATCAATTCAATCTCTGCAACACACCAAATATATGATTACCACCGATGACACACTGAAATCTCTCAGTTGCATTCCTTTTTCGCAAAATGTCACTATTCGATGCGGAATTTGTAGCTGTTAAGAAGACATGCGACAACAGAACTGTCAAACTGAACGTCACATTTCTTCCATTGAGATTTTCATACAAAAATATCATCCAAATTTCCGACTTTTTTTTATAGAATTCCCAAAAATTTTCTTTCATACAAACCTTGTCGTGACAATTACGAAAAGAAAAAATCAGCCAGGTTGGTCGAACTGTTCTCATGTTCTGATCTTTAATAGGTGCGGCAGTTCATTTTTATCCAAACAGATGTTCCACTCGCCACAGCACGTGTACAGCGACCTGGTATCGGCATTGGGAGGCAAAGCGATGAACCCTGCCCCAGGCATCAGATGCGCACAATCGATATCCAGCCGTAGGCGATCATTGAGCTACGTGGTTGGGTCAGGCCAACGCCCATTAGAGGCAAAAACTGTGTACATACTGTGCGTGAATAACCCAGCAGTACAAAATTATATTAATCGGGCATATACATCCGTTCCAAAGGACAGTCCGCTGCGGGGAGTAGATTCATTAGAGCCGGCTTTTCAATATATTGCTTCCAGTGACGTCAGTCTTAAAATAAGTACAGCTTTAAGACAATTGAAATCCTTCATGCTTCCCATTATATCGTCGTCGTCATGTTCATGGTGGACCATGCTGCCAGTTCTCAATTTCATCCCCCCATCTGTTACACAGTCGTCCAACGTCTCTACGGCGAGTAGAGTAGTCTTTTTTGCAGTTCTTTTCTCTTCCATGCGCAAGAGATGCTCGCATCACTTCCAGTTATGTTCTTGCATCTTTTCATACATAGAAAAAATTTCTAATTATTGTCACGTTGTCGTATTGTATTTCGTTTCTTAAGGGTATGTCCAGCAGTCTCAGTAACTCTCTTCACCTTTCTCTTCGAAGCCCAATTCTCACAATCATGTAGCAACATACGCGCTCTCATCACATGGTGAAAGTAAAATTCTGTGTGCTTTCTTGTTTCACCTGTAAGCGTTTTGTTCGAAGTGCCCGACGTCAGTTGCAATTTATTCAAGTTACTCCTCAGCTCTTCATCTTCCTCTTGGGAAATCAAGCGACGAACTTGATAACCTGCCATATTATTTTATTGCCGATTACGATCTTTGAGACGACAATATATTTCCCCTTAAATCTACCAGCTTTGACTGGCTAACGGACATGTCCACATCTTAATTTAAAACTGAGTTGTAGAGCTAATGTATTGCCAGTTTTAAGAAGTCTCGTTGTTGCCTGAAATTTAGTTTAAAACAGTGTTTACAATAGTAAATTATTCTATTTTGCTTTGTCAGTCCTTAATAGCTGCTTCAACACAAACACTTAAAAGGTTTGGTGACGGCAGCTTGTCTCAGCCCCTGGCTCATGACTGGATCTGATAATCTTCTCCCTATGAAATCTTATTATGATTTCTATTGTATGATGTGGGTAGACCTTCCATATTACCCAAATCATGTGCCTCGAAACGCTTTCAAAATCTTTCGTGTAGTCAAGAAACAAAAAACGGGATTTCTAATTTGAACTCTGATCTCTTTCTTGGTCAGTTGTCTCCAGTTCCTACCAAATCGTCCTTTCCTGAAACCAAGCTGTTCTTCTGTCAAAATCATCTCGCTAATTGTTTTTATGCGCCCTGTAATAATGTTGGCATAGATTGTTCACAGACTTACACTATGTGATCAAAAGCATCCGGACGCCTGGTTGAAAATGACTTACAAGTTCGTGGCGCCCTGCATCGGTAATGCTGGAATTCAGTATGGTACTGGCCCACTCTTTGCCTTGATGACAGCTTCCACTCTCGCAGACATACGTTCAGTCAGGTGCTGGAAGGTTTCTTGGGGAATGGCAGCACATTCTTCAGGAAGTGCTGCACTGAGGAGAGGTATCACTGTCGGTCGCTAGGGCCTGGCACGAATCGTCGTTCCAAAACATCCGAGAGGTGTCCTATAGGATTCAGGACAGGACTCTGAGCAGGCCAGTCTATTACAGGACTGTTATTGTCGTGTAACTACTCCGCCACAGGCCGTGCATTATGAATAGCTGCTCGACCGTGTTCAAAGATGCAGTCGCCATCCCCCAACTGCTCTTCAACAGTGGGAAGCAAGAAGGTGCTTAAAATATCAATGTAGGCCTGTGTTGTGATAGTCACGCAAAACAACAAGGGGTGGAAGCCTCCTCCATGAAAAACACGACCACACCACATCATTGCCTCCGAATTTCACTGTTGGCACTACACACGCTGGCGGATGACGTTCACCGGGCATTCGCCATACCCTGCCATCGGATCGCCACATTGTGTACCGTGATTCGTCACTCCACACAACATTTTACCGCTGTTCAATCGTCCAGTGTTTACACTCTTTACACCAAGCGAGGCGTCGTTTGGCATTTACCGGCGTGATGTGTGGCTTATGAGCAGCCGCTCGACCATGAATTCCGAGTTTTCTCACCTCCCGCCTAACTGTCATAGTACTTGCAGTGTATCTTTATGCCGTGCGATTCTAGGCACTTCAGTCGGAAACCGCGTGACTGCTACGGTCGCAGGTTCGAATCCTGCCAAGGCATGGATGCGTGTGATGTCCTTAGGTTAGTTAGGTTTTAGTAGTTCTAAGTTCTAGGGGACTGATGACCTCAGATGTTGAGTCCCATAGTGTTCAGAGCCATTTGAACCATTTTGTATCTTTATGCAGTTTGGAATTCCTGTGTGATGGTCTGGATAGATGTCTGCCTATTACACATTACGACCCTCTTCAACTGTCGATGGTCTCTGTCAATCAACAGACGAGGTCGGCCTGTATGCTTTTGTGCTTTACGTGTCCCTTCACGTTTCCACTACGCTATCACATCGGAAACAGTGTACCTAGGGTTGTTTAGAAATGTGGAAATTTCGCGTACAGACGTATGACACAAATGACACCCAATCACTCCGTGAGTTCCGCGGAGTGCCCCATTCTGCTCTCTCACGATGCCTAATGACTACCGAGGTCGCTGATACGGAGTACCTGGCAGTCGGTGGCAGCAAAATGCACCTAATATGTAAAACGTTGTTTTTGGGGGTGTACGGATACTTTTGATCACATAGTGTATGTCCTCTTAACATTCTTTTGTGTAATATCAAAATCGGTCCGTAATTCTTTACAACGTCGTTTTCTCGCAAGTTCCATTCGACGGCCCAGGGGACAGTGCGTGATGTTCTACATCACGCCTCATTTTATAGTTCGGATTTTCTCAGTATCTGGGACTGGGACATGGGATGTTCCCAATCGGCAATGCTCGGAAGGGGGTTTCCAGTTTTGGCATTTGCCTTACAGAGAAAGAAAACCATCCGAAAGCTTATCTCGCTGGAGGTTCGAGTCCTCACTCGGACATGGGTGTGAGTGTTGTCCTTAGCGTTAAGTTAGTTTACGTAGTGTTTCAGTGTAGGTATCGATGACCTCAGCAGTTTGGTCCCTTAGAAATTCACACACACACACACACACACACACACACACACACACATCCGAAAACCTAGGTAGAGAACGTGGGGTTTTGATATTTTGTTCGGACGACATGTTCTCAGGCAAAACATGTAGACGTAGTGTGTCAAAATGTAAAGTTGATTGTAAATATTTTTATTTTCATCAACCCCCCCACCTTTCTCTCTCTCTCTCTCTCTCTCTCTTTCTCTCTCTCTCTCTCTCTCTCTCTGTGTGTGTGTGTGTGTGTGTGTGTGTGTGTGTGTGTGTTCGTGCGTGTTTTCGTTGAGTGGAAGGTACTTAGCTTTTTAATACATTTTATTGTCTACAATAAAGAACATGGCAGTCAGCGTGTTGTGTGTGGCGAACGACGCTCACTGTGGTAAAATCATTTTATCCTCCTATATACGACTCACCAATGGCACACAGTATAAAACATTGTATAAAGTGACACATGTACATCGCAGGAAAATATATCTATTCAACGTTGCAGTCCAGCCATGAAACGAATTTTTTCATTTGTAAACTAATCTTTAGTTTAAATTCAACATAATCTGTAGGTCCTTTATTCAACCGGATTAGTGGAAACGTTTCAAATATGGTGGAACAGTACAAGATTCCGTCCATTAGCCAACAAAATGTGAACTGGTGGTTATGTCGAACATTTTTATTTAAACGGATGCTCCACCCGCCATAGCACGTGCACAGCGACCTGGTATCGACACTGAAGGAAGGATGACCCTTGGGATTTTTCCACCTTACGAAAAATCTGGAAACCATATGTTGGGGAACAATGACACCTCGGCTCAAGAAGATTGCACAATACAGTCAGCATTGTTGTTATCGTTCTCATTGAGCTCAACTGCCACAGCGAGAGGTAATCGGCATGACAGGAAGCAAAATAACCGTAATTGTGACAAATATTGAGATCCGTCAAAGGGATATGTGTTTAGGGTATTACGAGATGGCAGGTTCTGTAGCGGAAGGTCGGCTAGTATCGGACAACAGCTGTTTCTTAACTCTCATGCTAGAGGCTGTACATGTCGTGCCAGAGCAATGTACGTAAATTGAGGAAGAACACGACCACTCACGCAATTTTGAATTAAAACGAAAGTGCATTTAATAGTGCAACGTGTTACATAGCCCTAGTGAGTTTTTCAGTGCATGAACGTAGCTTGGGAGTGTTGCGTTTTATTTGCAATTAACATTACATTTTTATTTTATCTTTAGATACAACTGATATTATTCACTATGTTGTAGGCAGTGTTGTAGTAGTTGGCTTCGCGTTGTAACGGAAAAGAAATTTCTGGTTCTACCGGGCAAAACAGAGAGCAGTAAAAAAAATTTACGGTTTTTTCTTTAAAAACCAGAAGTGGAAAAGTCAAGAAATAAATAGAATGATAATAACGTGAAAGAACTTGTCTAAAAAGTCAAGCATCCCGAAATCACAATCACGGAAGTGAGTAAGAAGCATTTAGTTGCAAGAAGTACGTTAGGTAATAAACTGAAAGTTTTAAGGAAAAACAAAGCCTGTTTTAGGAAATAGTAATACTTTTGAAAGAACATTCAGTGATGAACAGTAGATAGTATTGTACGGCGATGTTAAACATTTAGTCAGCCCACTTATGTCTATGAGTAAAGAAGAGTTCTTGAATCAGCGTACAAATACGCAGACCAACTGAAAATAAAGCATCGGTCCAATAAGAAAAAGTGAAAGTGGGTAAAGACTTTTCAGATTTTTATGCAAAAACTTGAAGACGCAAGGCTGAGGTTAGCTGAATCTATGAGTTTGCAGCGAGCAACAGATTTCAGAAAGGAACGAGTTGACAGATGACAAACAGAGTAAGCTGTTGGACAGGATCAAGTCTGTAACCGATATGATTCTTCAGTTTCTCGCAGCGTATTTATTCATCGAAGAATTCCACGGGTGTACTATCGGTTCATAGTGTCCAACGGGCACAGTGTTTCGACGTTCAGACACGTCCCGGACAGTCATTGCACCTGAGTATGGCGACATGTCTGATCGCCCAAATATTATGCCCGTTGAACACTATGAAACGCCCGTGGACTGTTCGATCACGTTTATAACCATTTATAATCCAATGCAACAAAAATTACCTTTTTACGCATTACAGTTTCGTGTCTTGTGCAACCCTCCAAAAACAAAGTTGGAAAAACATAAAAAAACAATAAACGTATGTTCTTAAGACATCTAGTTTTATAATACTTTGATTAACGTCTCATAGTATTGCTTCCCCTCCTTCCCCCCCACCCCCCACCCCTTTCCTCCTCAACCATGTACTTTGTCGTAGGTAGGGAGACTAGCGTGCCTCAGCGATACAGATAGTCGTACCGTAGGTGCAACCACACCGGAGGAGTAATTGGTGAGAGACCAGACAAACGCGTGGGTCCTGAAGAGGGGCAGCAGCCTTTTCAGTAGTTGTGGGGCAACAGTCTGGATGATTGACTGATCTGGCCCTGTAACACTAACCAAAACGGCCTTGCTGTTGTGGTACTGCGAACGGCTGAAAGCATGGGGAAACTACAGCCTTAATTTTTCACGAGGGCATGCAACTATACTGTATCGTTAAATGATGGTGACATCTTCTTGTGTAAAGTATTCCGGAGGTAAAGTAGTCCCCCGTTAAGATCTCCGGGCGGGAGGACGTCGTTATCAGGAGAAAGAGAACTGGCGTTCTACGGATCGGAGTGTAGAATGTCAGATCCCTATATCGGGCAGGTAGGTTGGAAAATTTCAAAAGTAGATTGGATGGGTTAAAGTGGGAGTTAGTGGGGTTCGGTGGCGGGAGGAACAGGACTTCTGGTTAGGTGAATACAGGGTTATAAAAAGAAATCGAATAGGGATAATGCAGGAGTAGGTTTAATAATGAATAAGAAAACGGGAACCCGGATAAGCTACTATGAACAGCATAGTGAACACATTTCTGTAGCCAAGATAGACACAAAGCCCACACCGACCACAGTAGTACAAATTTCTGTGCCAACTAGCTCAGCGGATGATGAAGAGATTGAAGAAATGTATGATGAAATAAAAGAAATCATTCAGATAATTAAAAGAGATGAAAATTTAATAGTCATGGAGGACTGAAATTCGATAGTAGGAAAAGGAAGAGAAGGAAAAAAGTAGGTGAATGAGGACTGGGGGAAAGGAATGAAAGACGAAGCCACCTTATAGAATTTTGTACAGAGAATAATTTAATCATCGCTAACACTTGGTTTAAGAATCATGAAAGAAGATTATATAGGTGGAAGAGACCTGGAGACACTGGAAGGTTTCGGATTGATATATAACGTTAAGACAGAACTTTCGGAACCAGATTTTAAATTTTAAGATATTTCCAGGGCCGATGTGGACTGTGACCACAATTTATTGGTTATGAACTGTAGATTAAAACTGAACAATTTGCGAAAAGGTAGGAATTTAAGGAGATGGGACAATAATAAACAGAAAGTATCAGAGATTGTTGAGAGTGTCAGATGGAGCATTAAGGAACGATTGACAACAGCGTGGGAAAGGTATACAATAGAAGAAGAATGGATAGCTTTGAGAGATTAAATAGTGAAGGCAGTAGAGGATCAAGTAGGTAAAAAGACGAAGTCTAGTAAAAATCCTTGGGTAATACAAGAGATACTGAATTTAATTGATGAAACGAGAAAATATAAAAACGCAATAAATGAAGCAAGCGAAAGGGAATACAAACGTCAAAAAAAAAAAAAAAAAAAAGAGTGACAGGAAATGCAAAATGGCTAAGTTGGAACGCCTAGAGAACAAGTGTAAGGATTTAAAACCATATATCACTAGGGGAAAGATAGTTACACCTACAGGAAAATTAAAGAGACATTTGGAGGAAAGAGAGCCACCGATATGAATAGCAAGAGGTGAGATGGAAAACCAGTCGTAAGTAAAGAAGGGAAGGCTGATAGGTGGAAAGAGTATATACGGGGTATATTCAAGGGAGATTTACTTGAGGGCAGTATTATAGAAATGGAACAGGACGTACATGAAGAGGAGATGGGAGATAAGATACTGCGTGAAGAATTTGACAGAGCACTGACGAACAGAATAATATTTCTTTAGAACTATGAATAGCCTTGGGAGAACCAGCCGTGACATAGCTCTTCCATCTGGTGAGCAAAACGTATGAGACAGACGAAATAACTCTAGACTTCAATAAGAATACAATAATTCCAGTTCCAAAGAAAGCAGATGCTGACAGGTGTGAATATTACCGAACTATCAGTTTAATAAGTCATGGTTGCAAAATAATAATACTAATTTTCTACAGAAGAATGGAAAAACTGGTAGAAGCCGACGGCGGGGAAGACCAGTTTGAATTCCAGAAGGAAAGGCAAACCTACGTTTATAACATTCGTAGACTTAGAGAAAATTTTTAACAATGTGACGGGAATACTCTGTTTGAAATGAAGAAGGTAATAGGGGTGAAATACAGGGAGCTAAAGGCTATTTACAAATTGTGCAGGAGGCAGTTATAAGAGTCGACGGGCAGTGGTCAAGAAGGGAGTGAGACGGGATTGTAGCCTATCCCCGATGTTTTTCCATCTGTACATTGAGCAAGCAGTAAAGGAAACAAAAGAAAAATTTGGAGTAGCAATAGAAGACCAGAGAGAAGAAATAAAAACTTTGAGGTTTGCTGATGACAATACAATTCTGTAAGAGTCAGCAACGGATTTGGAAGTGCAGTTGAACGGAACGAACATCAACAAAAGCAAAAGTAGGATAATGGAAAGTAGTCGATTTAAATCAGATGATGGCGAGGAAATGAGATTAGAAAATCAGACATTTAAAGTAGTAGATGAGTTTTGCTATTTGAGTAGCAAAATAAGAGATGATGGCCGAAGTAGAGAGGATATAAAATGTAGACTCGTAATAGCAATAAAAACATTTCTGAAGAAGAGAAATTTGTTAACACCGAGTATACGTTTAAGTAAAAGGAAGTCTTTTTTGAAAGTATTTGTATGGAGCGTGGCCATGTATGGAAGTGAAACATAGGGGATAAACAGTTTCGATAAGAGGATGTAAGTAGGCTGTTTAGGTTCTTTTTATGTAAGTAGGCTGTTTAGGTTTTTTTATTGGTAACGCCACCTCTGTATAAAAATCACTGGCTGTGCTGTTGTGCAGTTTGTGGCTAGTTTGCATTGTTGTCTGCCACTGTAGTGTTAGGCAGCTGGCTGTGAACAGCGCGTAGCGTTGCGCAGTTGGAGGTGAGCCGCCAGCATTGGTGGATGTGGGGAGAGAGATGGCGGAGTTTTGAAATTTGTCATGAACTGATATATATATTATGACTATTAAGGTAAATACATTGTTTGTTCTCTATTAAAATCTTTCATTTGCTAACTATGCCTATCAGTAGTTAGTGCCTTCAGTAGTTTGAACCTTTTATTTAGCTGGCAGTAGTGGCGCTCGCTGTATTGCAGTAGCTTGAGTAGCGAAGATTTTTGTGAGGTAAGTGATTTGTGAAAGGTATAGTTTAATGTTAGTCGGGGCCATTCTTTTGTAGGGATTATTGAAAGTCAGATTGCGTTGCGCTAACAAAATATTGTGTGTCAGTTTAAGCACAGTCTTGTACAATTGTTCAAAAGGGGACGTTTCAAGGAGAATAGAAGTTTTTCAAATGTGGTGCTACAAAAGAACGCTGAAGATTAGATGGGTAGATCACGTAACTAATGAGGAGGTACTGAACAGAATTGGGAAGCAAAGAATTTGTGGCACAACATGAGTAGAAAATATTTTGAGACATCATGGGGTCACGGATCACCAGTTTCGCACAGGCGGGAAGTGTGGGGAGTACAAATCGTATAGGGAGACCAAAAGAGGAATATAGTAAGCGGATTCAGAAAGAAGTAGGTAGCAGTAGTAACTTGGAGAGAAGAGACTTGCACAAGATAGAGTAGTATGGAGAGCTGCATCAAACCAATCTCCGGATTGAAGACCATAACAACAACATTGGCATTGCTTAGTGTGAAGAACTTTCAGTAAAATCTTCAGAAAAACTTTGGAAAAGTTTACGTGCTCAATACCTTCCCCTACTGCGCGCCCTGGCGAGTAATCCATGCACAGAGAACCCGCGCGGGGTAGCAGCGTGGTCTGGCGCGGCTTGCCACGGTTCGCCCGTCGGAGGTTCGAGTCCTCCCTCGGGCATGTGTGTGTGTGTTGTACTTAGCGTAAGTTAAAGTCAGATTAAGTAATATGTAAGCCTAGGGACCGATGACCTCAGCAGAATTTGCCACAAATTTCCAGTTTTTTCCATTCACAGAGACGCACTGTTTCCTTGATAAAGGAGCTTTCATGTAAAAGAAATAAAACTGTGCACAGATTACAACTTCCTTCCGGACTGAAGCTCGAAATATTCCTGCAGCCCAGGTTCCTGACCATGTTCGACACATACTTTTATGTGGTCAGAAACTTACGTTTTTTCTCAACAGAGTTTAAAGTTCACTGTGGAAAACGATCTTATCATTCCGTTGCATTTGTTATGTCGTTGGTTCTTGCGCTTATTTTGATGTTATAAAAAATTAGGAAGATATAATGAAATCGGTCAAAGTGCTTAATATTTAAATTATGAAAAGGTAGCGGTATACAAGATTGTTCGGAATGTACCTTGAAAATTCAGGTGATGTGTCTAGAACACCTTAAGTAGGAATCAGCTTACCATGAACCCTTGCATCACGACCGAGACGTGATGTAAGAAGGACCATCATTACCATTTGAGGGATGAGATTTGGAGGTGTGTGTTTTCGTCTCACCAGTGATTCAGCGTCATTTTATGTTTGTCAGTATGCACTGGACGGATATCTAAACCATTTGTTCTTCTGTTGTACTTGTATGAATTTTCGAAGAAAAAGCAGATGCAGCAATTCACTTGTCACATATCCAGTTCCACAGAACATTATCTAGATTTTCAATGAGAATCGTTTGCACATTCTTACAGAAGTAATTGAATTCATATCGAAAATTTATTTTTCTGTTAGAATCTGAGTAAAATTTAGTTTGCAGTTACTGATACGGAGCAGGCAGGTAGCTTGGAGTGATAATGTGGCAGACGATGAATAAGCACTATTGTTAACCAGAATACTTGCACACATAATTTTATTAATCGAAATTAGTTTGGTCTTCTGCAAAATAAAGTTTCTCAGCATAGAATTTGTTATAACAAAGCTTTCCTTGAAAACAGATTTCAGTATTTCCTCAGTTCATCAGATAGATGATTGTGTAATAATTAATAAGCAATGAAGGCCTTGGAATGACTTGTTGAAGTAATCAAATAACTATTACGTGAGCATAATTACAGAAATATAATTCCGTTTATACTTGAGTAAAACAGACGGATGTCTGAAATAATTAGGTTCACAGGCACTGACATAAGCATTAATCTAGGCAACATGATAATACGTTGTTTCTTAACAATCCATTGGAGCTTTGAAATAGTAATAGCAATCTTTACATTAGTCAGGATAACAAATGATGCACACCTATAAGAGAGAGAAAAAGCCACTAAAAAGAGCATTTAATTGGATAAAACACCAATTAAGAAAACTATATTTTGCTACAAAAGAACACAGGAGGTGCCAACTACGCTTGGTTAGACAATAAAAGGATTAATACGCTATACATACTCTGAAAATATTTAAAATGTTGCAGCCAAATATGAATAAAAAAGTAGTTGTAAAATGCCGCTAAACTATGTTCTGTTTTAGCACTCTCTGAATTTTCACAAGAACTTAAAGAAAAACAACCAGTAATGATTCACAGTTGTTAAGTATGTATGAGAATTGTGTATATATCCTAAATTCCTTGCCCCCCTCTCTCTTTGCCCGTCCTCTCATCTCCCCTCTCTCTCCATACATCTCCTTCTCCCCCTTTCTCTCTGTACATAACCTTCTCCCTCCTCTCTCTCTCTGTCCATTTCCGCCTGAATATCCTGTAGAGCCCCATGTAAAAATTTGAAGTAAATCCGTAAAAAAAATATTTTCGAGATTTTGATGTCAATGTTTCTCCTTTATATATTACATGTATACAGTGAAGAGCCAAAAAAACCTGGTACACTTGCATAATCTTGCATAATGTCGTGTAGGGCCCCCGCGAGCTGGCAGAAGTGCCGCAGCACTACCTGGCATGGACTCGACTGGAGTCTTAAGTAGTGCTGGAGGGAACTGACGCCATGAATCCTGCAGGACTGTCCATAAATCCGTAAGAGTACGAGGCGGTGGAGATCTCTGCTGAGCACTAGGTTGTAAGGTATCCCACATGTGCTCAAGCGAAAGTGTTTAAACTCAGAAGAGTGTTCCTGGAGCGACACTGTGGCAATTTTGGACGTGTGGGGTGTCGCGTTGTCCTGCTAGAATTGCCCAAGTCCGTCGGAATGCACAATGTACATGCCTGGATGCAGGTGATCAGAGAGGATGCTTACGTACGTGTCACCTATCACAGTCGTATCTCGACGTAGCAGGGGTCCCATATCACTCCAACTGCACACGACCCACACCATTACAGAGTCTCCACCAGCTTCAACAGTCTCCTGCTGACATGCAAGGTCAATGGATCCATGCAGTTGTCTGCATTCCCGGACACGTCCATCTGCTCGATACAATTTGAAACGAGACTCGTCCAACCAAGCAACATGTTTCCAGTCTTCAACAGACCAATGCCTCTGTTGACGGGCCCAGGTGAGGCGTAAAGCTTTCTGTCGTGCAGTCATCAGTACACGAGTGGACCTTCGGCTCCGAATACCCATATCGACGATGTTTCGTTGAACGATTAGCACGCTGACACTTGTTAATGGCCCAGCATTGAAATCTGCGGCAATTTGCGGAAGGGATGCACTTCTGTCACGTTCAACGATTCTCTTGAGTCGTCGTTGGTCCCGTTGTAACCTCCCCCTCATTTATCGACCTTAATGACAGTAAAAAATTAAACCGCATGCACCTAATGGAAATTTGGGAAAAGCAATCGTCACCGAAGTTAATTTGCCGGTAAAGAGGGAGGAAAGGGTTACATCTTTCTGAAAGGAAAAATGCTAATGAAACTGGTGGAAATTAATTTTGAAAAGGGGTAAAGTTAATAAAGAAAGTAAATGTGCGGCCGTTACGTTAACAATTAACTAGCGGTAATTAGATATTTGAGATTTGGGGGAAATTACGGTCGCCAGTCCTAAGGACAATTACTATAGCAACTGAAAAAGAAAGGTTATTACACATACAATTAGCACTAGAAGCGTGGCAACTGAAGGTTGACAAGTGTAGTGTGAAAACTGAAAGTTTGTCAGAAGTAATAAATTTCGCTACACTCTGACTTAATTTAGCAAAAGAATTAATAAAACCGGAAAATCGAAAGTTAATTTAGTGACTGAAGTTAATAGTGAGCTTTCTTTCTGAAGCACATCGAAATTCAGTAAAATACGGTTAGTCTTGGACTACCTCAACAATCATTTCAAAAGCTATTTGAATCTACGCAATTTAGAAATAAGAGATTTAACTTTGAACTTGAATTAAATGATTCTGAACAATTAACAGTAGTAAAATTTAGTATGTACCAAGCTGAGCTGCAGTCACAGGTAAGCAAAATACGGTAACAAAACTCGCACTCTTAATTTGTGCTTGTGTAATCTAAATATTGTAGCCAGCTATGAATACCTTAACTGAACTTTGAAATTAAAGCAGTGAAATCGAATGATGCTGGCGTTTGAATTTCAACGACACTCGGGTTCATTCCGGAAAAGGAAGGGACCCTGCTTGGTAATGCAATTGGGACATTGAGCAACAAACGTTCATGCTAAGTTGCTGTAATTTTGTGATGCAACAATTTTAAAAGTTTGAAAAGCTGAGGTCTGCCATACAGTTCTAAAACTTTACGTGCTTCCAGTCTTCCTTGTTGGTTGATTGAAGGTTTGAAGCCGTCGATCGAGGAGGTGGCGACAGTCACTCATTGTCGGCCGTCGCTGTTGCAGAAGCTAGATGTTGGCGCGCCTTCTTCTCGACACGGTCACCAGACGAAACGGGCCCTTGATGTGCGCCAGCTAATGCTTCCCGTCCGCGACACCATGTCAGAAACTATCATCGCAAGTCGAGCGCAATTACATGCTCCCAAGCCCCGAAAGCGCGGCAACTCACGGGAGCTTCCCACAACACACCTGCTCCACTGCACCACCCCAGCCAGACTCTCTCTGCTCTCGCTCCACGCGGCCTAGTTCACCCTACCAAAGATCCTAAACACTTTCGCTCTCCACACGACCTATCGATGTATTCGTTCGATAGCATAGTTTTCCCTATGCCAGACCCAGCGTATAAATACAAATAATATTCACAAAACAAACCAATTATAAATCGACATAAATGCCTATATATACAAATAGCAAAACAATTACAATATACAAAGACACAGAAATGTTATATCTTCAGGTAACAAAATAAGAAAAAAAAATAGTACAATAGATGGAAATAGGAGGATATGCATTTCCGGCGTTACACCGTTCTTGCAGGATCTTTTTCCGGCCACATCGATATCGGAGATTTGATGCTTTGCCGGATTCCTGATATTCGCGGAACACTCGTGAAGTGGTAGTACGGGAAAATCTCCACTTCATAGCCATCCCGGAGATGCTGTGTTCCATCTTTCGTGCGCCGACTATAACACCACATTCAAACTCACTTAAATCTTGATAACCGGCAGTTGTAGCAGCAGTGTATTTATACATCAAACACATTACAAAAATATACAGGGTGTTTCACATTTCATGTTGCACACTCCTAGAGGTTGTAGAGGGGACTTAATAGACCAAGTTTTATACAGGAACCCATATTCGGAAACTTCATCCACAGACGCTACAGAACGTCAAAGATGCAGACACCGACGCATATAAATGTTTGCATATACAGGATAATTCAGTGATGATGTTACAAACTTTATAGGATGATGGAGAAAGATAAATGTATCAATTTGAGGTAAGGTTCCCCGTACCAGAAACGAACGAGTCTAATGTTATAAGCGGAAACCGTTCTGATACCTCTTGACAACTCCGCCAGTGGAATACATATACTAGTATTGTGGTTGCTAATATTTTAGAGTAGCACTCTTTCAGAGATGGTAGTAGGGATCAAAAAAAGAAAAATGTCTAGTACTCATGACTAAAAAGCATATCTTAAGAGCTATGAGAACTTGTTCAATAGAGGAAATGTGTTTCACTTTAGCGATAGTAAATAAGTGCTCGTAGCGCCTCAAGTAGGCATTGCAGAGTCCATGTTTACCGGACATTACATCGTGTCGAACTTCCATTTGCCCGACGTAGAACAGCATCTCGACGTGGCATGGACACCACAAGTCGTTGGAAGCCTCATGCGGAAATATTAAGCCAAGCCTTCCGCAATTTCGATAGTGATGCCGATGCAGGATTTTTGTGCACGAACTGACCTCTCCATTATGTCCAATAAATAGTCGATGGGATTCGTGTCGAGCGATATGGGTGGCAAAATCATTCGCTCCAACTGTCCAGAATGTTCTTCAAACCGATCACTTACAATTGTGGCCCGTTGACATGACATTGCTGTTTAAGAAAATGAAGGCCATGATAGGCTGCAAATGTTCTGCAACCAGTCGAATATAACCATTTCCAGTCGATGATCGGTTCATTTGGAACAGACCGTGTGAACGCAGCCCCACACCATCTTACCAACTGAAATCTGGACTCATCTGACCAGACCACGGTTTTCCATTCGTCTAGGGTCCAACCGATATGGTTACGAGCCCAGGGGAGCGCTGCAGGCAATGTCGTGGTATTAACGAAGGCACTGGCGTCAGTCGTCCGCTGCCATAGACTATCAACGCCAAATTTCGTCGCACTGTCCTAAGGGATGCGTTCGTCGTACGTTTCCACTGATTTCTGCGGTTGCTTAATGCAGTGTTGCTTGTCTGTTACCACTGACAACCCTACGCAGGCGCCGTTGCTGCCTGTCGCTAAGTGAAGGCCGTCGGCTACTGAGTTGACCATGGAGAGAGGCAACGCCTGAAACTTGCTATTCTAGGCACACTCTTTACACCGTGGATTTTTCTAGGCGCTCAGTCCGGAGCCGCGCGACTGCTACGGTCGCAGGTTCGAATCCTGCCTCGGGCATGGATGTGTGTCATGTCCTTAGGATACAGGTTTAAGTAGTTCTACGTTCTAGGGGACTGATGACCATAGATGTTAAGTCCCATAGTGCTCAAAGCCCTTTGAACCATTTGAACCACCGTGGATTTCGGGATCCATGCGTCCAGCTCCAATTACCGTTCCGCATTCAAAGTCTGTTAATTCTCTACATGTGGCCATAATCACGTCGGAAACCTTGCAACATGAAACACCTGAGCACAAATGAAAGCTCCACCAATGGATACTTTGTGTACACAATACTACCACTGTCTGTATATGTGCATATCGCTATTGCTTCTGCCACTTCACTGTGTGATTTGACAAGGAGAGCACATAGCAATCGGATTTTTGTATTCTTTTCAATATTTATGGTACGAGAAGATCAAAACTCGGGTATCAACCACACAAAACAGTTCCATGCTACTTTCAAAAATTCTGGTGAAAGTCGGCAAAAAAAGTGTGTCGACAGTTTTTGGTCTTCATAAATACCAAGAGCTTTGTTTTAGATTTTGATTGATACTGTAGCCGACAGAATGTGCCGGTCCTCGTGTTGGAACGTGATCACGGGGACCATAATGTTTCGATAGCCAAAACCTTGTAAAGCGCTTTGTTGTTCAAAAGAACCCGCACGTTCATAAATGTTGTTGTTATGCCGACGCAGCGTCTCCGTCAGCAGCTAGTTTATCGCTTTTATTCAGCCGTGTCAGGTGCAGCAGTTCCCCGCAGATTCCGCCCCCACGTCCCCAGCCGTGCCTTCCACCGCCGCCACATTAATTAGTTGTCGCGTCGCGCAGCGTGCAGAAGACAGCTTCTCCGCTCTGTATGTGCGAGCGCGCCAGCTATTCCATTGACGTGCGGACGCGTTTGCACGACATTCACCCCTTTGTCTGACAGTGTGTTAATTGAAACCGGTTATCCGCGAAAACGCTTCCGGTCAGCCAGTTCCCATGAGCGGCCATTAAAATTACAATAACGTGTTATTGTTGTCTTCAGTCCTGAGACTGGTTTGATGCAGCTCTCCATGCTACTCTATCCTGTGCAAGCTTCTTCATCTCCCAGTACTTACTGCAACCTACATCCTTCTGAATCTGCTTAGTGTATTCATTTCCTGGTCTCCCTCTACGATTTTTACCCTCCACGCTGACCTCCAATGCTAAATTTGTGATCCCTTGATGCCTCAGGACATGTCCTTCCAACCTGTCCCTTCTTCTTATCAAGTTGTGCCACAAACTCCTCTTCTCCCCAATTCTATTCAGTACCTCCTCATTAGTTACGTGATCTACCCATCTAATATTCAGCACTCTTCTGTAGCACCACATTTCGAAAGCTTCTATTCTCTTCTTGTGTAAACTATTTATCGCCCATGTTTCGCTTCCATACATGGCTACACTCCATACAAATACTTTCAGAAACGACTTCCTGACACTTAAATCTGTACTCGATGTTAACAAATTTCTCTTCTTCAAAAGTGCTTTCCTTGCCATTGCCAGTCTACATTTTATATCCTCTCTACTTCGACCATCATCAGTTATTTTGCTCCACAAATAGCAAAACTCATTTACTACTTTAAGTGTCTCATTTCCTAATCTAATTTCTTCAGAATCACCCGACTTAATTCGACTACATTCCTTTATCCTCGTTTTGCTTTTGTTGATGTTCATCTTATATCCTCCCTTCAAGACACTGTCCATTCCGTTCAACTGCTCTTCCAAGTCCTTTGCTGTCTCTGACAGAATTACAATGTCATCGGCGAACCTTAAGTTTTTATTTCTTCTCCATGGATTTTAATACCTACTCCAAATTTTTCTTTTGTTTCCTTTACTGCTTGCTCAATATACAGATTGAATAACATCGGGGAGAGGTTACAACCCTGTCTCAGTCCCTTCCGAACCATTGCTTCCCTTTCATGCCCCTCGACTCTTATAACTGCCATCTGGTTTCTGTACTAATTGTAAATAGCCTTTGGCTCCGTGCATTTTACCCCTGCCACCTTTATAATTTGAAAGAGAGTATTCCAGTCAAAATTGTCAATAGCTTTCTCTGTGTCTACAAATGCTAGAAACGTAGGTTTGCCTTTCCTTAATCTTTCTTCTAAAATAAGTCGTAAGGTCAGTATTGCCTCACGTGTTCCAACATGTCTACGGAATCCAAACTGATCTTCCCCGAGGTCGGCTTCGACCAGTGTTTCCATTCGTCTCTAAAGAATTCGCGTTAGTATTTTGCAGCTGTGACTTATTAAACTGATAGTTCGGTAATTTTCACATTTGTCAACACCTGCTTTCTTTGAGATTGGAATTATTATATTCTTCTTGAAATCTGAGGGTATTTCGCCTGTCTCATACATCCTGCTCACCAAATGGTAGAGTTTTATCAGGAGTGGCTCTCACAAAGCCGTCAGTAGTTCTAATGGAATGTTGTCTACTCCCGGGGCCTTGTTTCGACTCAAGCTTGCATATGCAAATGATTAGCATTTTACGCCCCCCACCCCCCTCCCCCCGAATAAAGAAGGTACGGCCAACTCAATTTATATTCTACGTCGAATACAGCAGGGCTGTTCTGCTCATTTCAACTGTAAGGCCTGACTGGAAATTAAGGAAAAAAGGTCCTATTAATATGTGACCGGAAATGTATCGTTGCCACGGCAGACGGCGCTGACGAATAACTGCGACCCGTGTGTTCCTTGTGTATTTGTGTATTGCAAGCTGTGTGGCTGACGCAGTATACTGTAAGCAGCAGAATGGTCCGGTATTCATGTCGGGAACAAGCCGAGATGGCGTTTGTGTACGGTCAAGCAGACGCAAACAGTGGAGAGGCAACACGGCTATACCAAAACAGGTACCCGCACAGATACCAACCACATCACACGACATTTGAAGGAGAGAGCAGACAGCACGTTTACCAGATGTGAAAGACCGGGTTGTGCAGGATATTAAGACGAACCCTAATACAAGCTCCATGCAAGGGGCCTGTCAACATGGGGTATTCCAAAGTACGATTGTGTGTGTCCTGCATGACAACCGCTACCATGGAGACCACTTTGAAAATCTGTTATGATATGGATGTGATGCAGCTCTATACTCTGTCCCGGAACGATCTGTTGTCGTTGCACGCACCCCTCCATTTCTGGGCACATGTTCATAGGTCTGCCGGGTTTGTTAATTTTCACCATGTATAATGTGACATGAAACTTTTTAAAAATCTGTCAGTTTGATACAGTTACGTTATTTTAATTGTGAATACATTCAGGTACATAAAAGGTCGAAATTCCTTTACACTGACTATTAAACAAACATGTGAAGGAAAATATGTGGATAAAAATCCAATGTCAAGATCGAATTTTTTTTTACTCATTACCGGTTCGGCTCATACCGAGCTGTATTCAGGTCTAAAGTATTGTTCAGTGTGACAATCGTTCGCATTGTTGTATTTTTCAGAGCTGAGTCACCCAAGTTGAATAAAAAATATCCTAAAGTGAAAATCTTGGTTATGTAAACTGCCAACAGTAAAGAAAAATTGCAATCTTTACGTAGGAATTCTATCCACACATGTTTTAAATCAACAAATCTTATTTCAACCCCTTCTCCCCCCCCATCCCCCCCGTCCCCAAATTAACAATGTCGAAGAATAACTGGCGAAGAAGGCAGAAATCACAATATATAAAAATGGTGGGACTATTCCAGTTAACACTTTTCGTCCGTTTGCACCCACGCACAATTAGCGGAACCACGTAGCACGTTGCTGACACTTTAGTCAGAGGAACTGCCTGTAACACTTTTTATGGCCGAGCGGTGCTAGACGCTACAGTCTGGAACCGCACAACCGCTACGGTCGCAGGTTCGAATCCTGCCTCGGGCATGGATGTGTGTGATGTGCTTAGGTTAGTTAGGTTTAAGTAGTTCTAAGTTCTAGGGGACTGATGACCTCAGAAGTTGAGTCCCATAGTGCTCAGAGCCCATTTGAACCATTTTTTGTAACACTTTTTACTGCTTGTTTCACATCTTCCTCAGACCTTGAAGCACTTGGCTTCTTCCTTTTTTATGTACGGACCGTCTGAAAACAAACAAATGTTTTCTCTAGAATTGCGCAGTGAAATCTCAATTAACTAATACTTTGACTGAGCGGAAATAAACCCACCCGTACCGGACAAAAGAGCCACATGAGCAGACATTTCGAAAGACGCAGCAAATCAGACCGTTGTGGAAAAAGACAGCAATATTTGCTGAGAAAAACAATGCATAACCTGTGTCCTTATACAAGTAACAATAAGAGTTTAAAATTTCACGTTATTGCGAATGGTACAGATTAATTTGTTACATTGTATTCTTTAAAAAAATGTTTCAAATGGCTCTGGGCAGTATGGGACTTAACATCTGAGGTCATCAGTCCCCTAGAACTTAGAACTACTTCAACCTAATTAACCTAACGACATCACACACATCCATGCCCGAGGCAGGATTCTAACTTGCGACGGTAGTGGTCGCGCGGTTCCAAACTGAAGTGCCTAGAACCGCTCGGCCATACCGGCCGGCTATTGACACTTGGGAACGTTCCCTTGCGAGTATCACCTGATCGCACAGCTGCAATATGGACAGCAAGATCCTTCATTTGAACTAATTAAAGAAAAAGAATGCTGTAAGTTTTATACAACAGGTTGTTATTTGTCTCTCATTTCTATGAAATAATAAAAGAGACAGGAAATTCTGATGTGTTAACGCAGGTGAGTATGCTCCCCATCTGAGATGTCGTACAAGCTATATTTCAAGAGAATAGCACAAGACCGCATATTGCGCATGCTAACCTGTTCTATTTCGATACAGAAGTTTTTCGACTGTGGCCACCCTGGCCAGCTTATTCTCCAGATCCTTCCCCTTCTGGAAACTTTTGGTCACGGGTTGGCAGGCACGCCACCGCTCACCAGCGACTATGATTGTTAACATAGAGTGGAAGCATCATGGAGTGACGCAGTCGTGTCTGTCATCCTATCTCAGTTTGAGTCAATAGCTAGTTGAATTAGAGTCGTTGTTGTTGCCAGAGTCGGCAGCTCTTTGTACATACGTTCTTCCTACTATACTGTACAGTAAAACGAAGTTATTTCTTATCTTTCCTAGTGTTTCAGCTTTCACTGCCAGCCGTGTGCCGGCCGTTGTGGCCGAGCGGTTCTAGGCGCTTCAGTCCGGAACCGCGCTGCTGCAGCGGTCGCAGGTTCGAATCCTGCCTCGGGCATGGACGTGTGTGATGTCCTTAGGTTAGTTAGGTTTAAGTAGTTCTAAGTCTAGGAGACTGATGACCTCAGATGTTAAGTCCCATAGTGCTCAGAGCCACCAGCCAGTCGTGTAGTTACATCAAACTAATTGCACCGACGTGTACTATAGTGGCACTGACAGCTGGTTTCTATTGCAAGTATCCCAATTCAGACGTGGAAAGCTGAAGTCTGTCTGCAGGAATTCTATTAAGGCCTACCTCTCAGACATGGCGGTAACCGTTACTTTTTATCATTACCTATAAAATGCACGAAAGTGAAAACTGAACGAGAAATGAGAAGAAAGGGGACTGCCGATTAGCACGCAGAAAACTGAATACGAGGGTTGGAACATTAATAGTCGCAACTATTTATTTACAGCTGGTACAAAATAGATACATGTTTCAAAGTTTTCCTGACCTTCAAAGTAGTAACCAGCCTTGTGTATAACCCGTTGCCAGCAATGTGGAAGTCGTAGGATACTCTTAGCAGTGCCAGTTGTGTTGAGAGTTCGAGCGGCGCTGTCTCTTGCCCGACGAATTTGTAGCAGTTCTGATGCGAATGCCGTGAAGAGTTTCCTTCAGTTTAGCAATCGAGTTGAAATCAGGAGGGCTTAAGTCAGGGGAGTGCAGTAGGTGGTATAGCACTTAGCAGCCCCATCAGTCAAACAAATCAGTAACAGCTTGCACTGTACGTGCTTGAGCATTGTTCTGCAAAATGATGGTCAGGTCCTGCAGAAAGTGTCATCACTTCTGTCTTTATGCTATTCATTCTTGGAACACAACCGACAACCAGCTTAGAGACACTTTCTGCAGGACCTGACCATCATTTTGCAGGACAATGCTCAAACACGTACAGTGCAGATACTGATTTGTTTGATTGATGGGGCTGCTAAGTGCTATACTACCTACTCTACTCCCCTGACTTAAGCCCTCGTGAGTTCAACTCGATTTCTAAACTGAAGGGGCCCGCATCTCGTGGTCGTGCGGTAGCGTTCTCGCTTCCCACGCCCGGGTTCCCGGGTTCGATTCCCGGCGGGGTCAGGGATTTTCTCTGCCTCGTGATGGCTGGGTGTTGTGTGATGTCCTTAGGTTAGTTAGGTTTAAGTAGTTCTAAGTTCTAGGGGACTGATGACCTAAGATGTTAAGTCCCATAGTGCTCAGAGCCATTTTTTTCTAGACTGAAGGAAATGCATCACGGCATTCGCTTCTGAACTGCTACAAATTCGTCGGGCAATAGACAGCCCGCTCGAACTGTCAACACAACTGGCACTGCTAACAGTATCATACGACTTCCACATTGCTGGCAACGGTCTGGTGACTACTTTGAAGGTCAGTAACACTTTCAAACACGTATGTATTTTTTACGAGCTGTATATAAATAGTTGCCACTATTAAAGTTCCAACCCCCGTATTTAGCACTAGGAGAAAGAAATGTAGAAAATTTACATATTGATAACAATCAAGTGATGTAACGTTTCCAGATACTTCTTTATATCTATCATCCTACGACAGAAACTTTGTATCTCTAAACATACAACTTAGTCTTCTGCTGTGTTTTCTGCCTGTACGTTTTGGTTAATCTCAGGAGCTACTGTTGAGATTTTGATACAGTTATTACGAAAAGATTGACTCACGGCAAAGGTTTTTGTACGCAGAAGACTGCCGTTAGGACACCTGACTGCCGCACCAAGCCAGCGCGAGCTACCTATGCAGTGTTCGGGGCAGGGGGAGGGGAAGCAAAAACAATAGATTTCTTGATATAGAGTAAATTTTTAAGGAGTGCAAAGAAAAACGAGGAAAAGTGTCACACAGAAACAGAAGCCCGTGCCTGACTGTGCACTGGAGTCGGTCAGCTGACAAGTGGATATAGCTCGTGCTGAACTACACTCCTGGAAATTGAAATAAGAACACCGTGAATTCATTGTCCCAGGAAGGGGAAACTTTATTGACACATTCCTGGGGTCAGATACATCACATGATCACACTGACAGAACCACAGGCACATAGACACAGGCAACAGAGCATGCACAATGTCGGCACTAGTACAGTGTATATCCACCTTTCGCAGCAATGCAGGCTGCTATTCTCCCATGGAGACGATCGTAGAGATGCTGGATGTAGTCCTGTGGAACGGCTTGCCATGCCATTTCCACCTGGCGCCTCAGTTGGACCAGCGTTCGTGCTGGACGTGCAGACCGCGTGAGACGACGCTTCATCCAGTCCCAAACATGCTCAATGGGGGACAGATCCGGAGATCTTGCTGGCCAGGGTAGTTGACTTACACCTTCTAGAGCACGTTGGGTGGCACGGGATACATGCGGACGTGCATTGTCCTGTTGGAACAGCAAGTTCCCTTGCCGGTCTAGGAATGGTAGAACGATGGGTTCGATGACGGTTTGGATGTACCGTGCACTATTCAGTGTCCCCTCGACGATCACCGGTGGTGTACGGCCAGTGTAGGAGATCGCTCCCCACACCATGATGCCGGGTGTTGGCCCTGTGTGCCTCGGTCGTATGCAGTCCTGATTGTGGCGCTCACCTGCACGGCGCCAAACACGCATACGACCATCATTGGCACCAAGGCAGAAGCGACTCTCATCGCTGAAGACGACACGTCTCCACTCGTCCCTCCATTCACGCCTGTCGCGACACCACTGGAGGCGGGCTGCACGATGTTGGGGCGTGAGCGGAAGACGGCCTAACGGTGTGCGGGACCGTAGCCCAGCTTCATGGAGACGGTTGCGAATGGTCCTCGCCGATACCCCAGGAGCAACAGCGTCCCTAATTTGCTGGGAAGTGGCGGTGCGGTCCCCTACGGCACTGCGTAGGATCCTACGGTCTTGGCGTGCATCCGTGCGTCGCTGCGGTCCGGTCCCAGGTCGACGGGCACGTGCACCTTCCGCCGACCACTGGCGACAACATCGATGTACTGTGGAGACCTCACGCCCCACGTGTTGAGCAATTCGGCGGTACGTCCACCCGGCCTCCCGCATGCCCACTATACGCCCTCGCTCAAAGTCCGTCAACTGCACATACGGTTCACGTCCACGCTGTCGCGGCATGCTACCAGTGTTAAAGACTGCGATGGAGCTCCGTATGCCACGGCAAACTGGCTGACACTGACGGCGGCGGTGCACAAATGCTGCGCAGCTAGCGCCATTCGACGGCCAACACCGCGTTTCCTGGTGTGTCCGCTGTGCCTGTGCGTGTGATCATTGCTTGTACAGCCCTCTAGCAGTGTCCGGAGCAAGTGTGGTGGGTCTGACACACCGGTGTCAATGTGTTCTTTTTTCCATTTCCAGGAGTGTATTTTGCAGTCAAGAGGACCACCCCGTAGTGTTCTTGCAGTTTGAGGCTAGCAACTGGCCTTAGATCATGCTGAACACCATTGTGATCAAGCAAATCATATCATAGAGTTGCTGCAGTTGCAGGTCGGCAAGTGGCCGCAGCTCGCATTAAAGTCCTATGGGGTCAAGTGGACACTGGCCTTAGGTCACACTGAACTCCATTGCAGTCAGACAGAGCAAGCCGTAGTTACGGTTAAGTTACACGCTGGCAAGTCGCCGTAGACCGTGCTGAACTCAGTTGTTGTCAAGCGGACCCTGCCGTAGTGTTGCTGCAGTTGAATGCCATCAGTTGGCTGTAGACGCGCTCTGAATTCCATTGCACTGAAGTGGACCCCAAGGTGTAGCGTCTATGCAGCTGAAGGTCAGGAACTGGCCATAGCTCGCGATGAACTCCACTGTAGACAAGTGGACTATTCCAAAGTGCCGCTATAGTCAGATACAGGCCAGTGGCTGTAGCCTGCGATGAGCTCCGTTCCAGTCAAGATGTAGTGTTGCTGCAGTTACAGGCTGTCGACTGGTCATCGTTCAGTGTGAACTCTGTTGTGGTCCAGTGGACCACCCTGTACTGTCGCCGCAGTGAGAGTCAAGTGGGACTCGCTGTAGTGTTGCTGCAGTTTGCGGCAAGCAACTGGCCATAGCCTGCGCTGAACTCTGAAGCACTCGAATGGCCACACCGTAGAATCGCTGCAGCTGGAGGCCGGCAAGTGACCGTTGCTCAAGCGGAACTGGAACTGCAGTCAGTTGGACTGAGTGGCAGGGTAGCTCATAGCTCCTGACATTCTCATGCGGTGCCATTAGATATGGGAATAAACTCGTGGTTCCTGCGTACTTTTCTGGCATGCGCTGCTTGAATCATTTAACTGAAGTTGTAGGTATGGTATACAGTAACTTATCATTGTCCTGTGAATCGTAATAATAGCTCTATGCAGTGGCCCTTAGATAAAATTACGTCTACGCCAGTCAAGTCATCCTGCTGTAGATACTTATTGCTGCGGATCGTTAGTCATCTATAAATCCATTGTTGAAAGTACTGCTACATGTGTTGCAGAGGCATATCAGCTAAATAAGAATCAAATAGCGCGGCTACTGAGATTCAAATTGGACTTATGGAGAATAAGGATAAAGGAAAGATGATTAGGACGTGACGTCCCTTCGATGACGATGTCCTTACTGACAAAGTACAAGCTCAGACAGGGAAAGAACAGGACAGGAAATCAGCCTTTCCGTTACAAGGGAACAGTTCCAGCATTTGTCTTAAGCTGTTTAGAGAAGTCACGGGAAAGCTAAATTATGAAGAGTGGACAGGGACTCGAACAGCCATCCTCCAGAAAACGAGTCCAGTCTGTTTAACCACTGCGCCACCTCGTTGCGTATTTGGAGAAGAAGTTATAGCATTTGAAGGACGGACCGTGCGAAGCATAGTACTGTAAGAGTTATTGTGGGAGTCAGCAAGACGATAACAGATGCAACAGAAACAAAATCGCTATTGTTACTAAGCTTTGTGAATAAGACAGATGGTGACAGACGGTCAAAACTAATTTTTAAACATTGCATGGGGGCTTAATTATATAAATGAAAATAATTTTTATTTTTTGTAGCTGTAAGTCCGATTACGAAGTCTCGTAAACGGTTGGCCCTGACTAGTTTTAGTACGCAATCTGACTGCATAGAATAACAACAAAGAATGAAAGAAAATTTCCGTTAACACAATTAATTAATTAAGTCCCCAGAAACTATAAAACGTACGAAACCAAAGCACAAATGTAACTGTTCTGTGTGTGGAAGTGTGATTCAACGTACACATCTGGCACGGTTCTCCTTCAATAAGACAAGAAATTTTAAATACCATTTATACTGAAGTAATTAAAAAAAAATAGAAATACTATAATTGCATAAGGAAACCAGAATTACACTCTAATACAAGAACACAAGCCAGATGCTTTGTTGACTGAACCTGTAATGACGCATTATTTAAGACATTGAAATAATAAAAAGAAAAGGGAATTTTTTTACCTTCATTTATATTGACGAAAAGCACTCTGATCATTACAATATCTCCATTCGAACAACATCTACTGTCTAGCCCATCAAACAACTGCATAAAACATGGAACAAGCACTCCCTACTACAACATCTCAACACCGACTCACTACTACCACATCTCGATAAGCACTGACTACTACGACTTCTCGACAAGAACTGCCAGTGGAGGCGGCGGAATAAAACTCTTTGGCGCAGTCTCTGGCGCTGTGGCTCAGTGTAGCCACCTTTCATATGCCCCTCCTCCACAGGCCAGAATTTGATGGTATTTTTGCCAGCATTGGTGGTGAAAATACCACCAAATTCTTCCAAAGAAGAAAAAAATTACAGACAAAAATAAAAGATAATATTAATAATTAAATATCACATAACTAGATGAAATTTTGGCTTTGCACTGACTTTTCAATAACCTAATATATAAAATACAGTAAGCAATACAAATTCTTTCATACATGTGACTTTACATAATAGTTTACACAATACACAAAAAATCAGTTTAACAAATGTTCACATAAAATGCTTTCAATGGTTTTAAAAAAACAAGTAGTTGATAGTTCCATCAGTGGCACCCAGCAATGTTGAACAGGTGCAGACACCAACAAGTGACATCTTTCAGCGGAAGCAGTTCCCTTAGTGACACCTAGTAATGTTGAACAGGTGCAGACACCAACAAGTGACATCATTCAGCAGAAACAGTTCCATTAGTGGCACCCAGCAATGTTGAGTAGGTGCAGACACCAATAAGTGACTTCATTTCAGTAGGAGTAGTTCCCTCTGTGGCACCCAGTAATGTTGAACAGGTGCAGACACCAACAAGTGACATCATTTCAGTAGAAGCAGTCCATCAGTGGCACCCAGCAATGTTGAACAGGTGCAGACACCAACAAGTGACATCATTTCAGTAGAAGCAGTTCCATTAGTGACACCCAGTAATGTTGACAGGTGCAGACAGCAACAAGTGACATCTCATCACTGGTTGAGCAGTTCCAACAGTGGCACCCAGTAATGTTGAGCAGGTGCAGACAGCAACAAGTGACATCATTTCAGTAGAAGCAGTCCATCAGTGGCACCCAGTAATGTTGAGCAGGTGCAGACACCAACAAGTGACATTTTCAGTATAAGCAGTTCCATTAGTGACACCCAGTAATGTTGAACAGGTGCAGACACCAACAAGTGACATCTTTTCAGTAGAAGCAGTCCATCAGTGGCAACAAGTGACATCATTCAGCAGAAACAGTTCCATTAGTGGCACCCAGCAATGTTGAGTAGGTGCAGACACCAATAAGTGACTTCATTTCAGTAGAAGCAGTTCCATCTGTGGCACCCAGTAATGTTGAACAGGTGCAGACAGCAAGAAGTAACATCATTTCAGTAGAAGCAGTTCCAATAATGGCACCCAGCAATGTTGAGCAGGTGCAGACAGCAACAAGTGACATTATGTCAGTAGAAACAGTTTCATCAGTGGCACCCAGCAATGTTGAGCAGGTGCAGACAGCAAGAAGTAACATCATTTCAGTAGAAGCAGTTCCAAAAGTGGCACCTAGCAATGTTGAGCAGGTGCAGACAGCAACAAGTGACATTATAGTAGTAGAAACAGTTTGATCAGTGGCACCCAGCAATGTTGATCAGGTGCAGACATAATATTCACTATCACTAATCACACTGTTCATCAGAGTTTATCAGCAGAAATTAAACATGTCCTAGTGGCACCAATCATGTAGAAAAAGTGCAAGTAACAGTCCATAATATTCACTATCACTAATCACACAGTTCATCAGCAGAAATTAAACATTTCTAAGTGTCACACATCAATGTTGAACAGGTGCAGGTGTGAACAACAATTTGAATGCACACACAATTGCTTTTACAAAATTATTATCAATGCTCTTACACTAAACATACAAATTATAAGAAACACACAAATGATATCAGATAATTGTCATATTACTATTACAAATACACAAATATCAGTAAACCTATAATATTTATGGGTGTCAGTGCAAGCCACAACAAACAAGTAAAATAATATTTAGGAGATAGGTCGGTACCAATTATCTGGGATTAGGAAGGGAAAACACACAAAACACACTCACTCATCTTTCGTCCACATTAGTGCTACTGTGCAATTGAATAGTGTTAACTGTGTAAATGCAATTCTGTCAAAATTTGATGTTCATCATGTGTATCAAGTAGTAGTGGCAGCAATGTATAACAGTCAATAATAGTTAGTCAACGTCATAGTCATCATGTCAAGACCAATGTTTGCCAAGCCAAATCAAATGTACGGTTGCTGAACAACTGTCAGTGTGCCAAGATATGCAATTACTTCCTGTCTCCAAAAAAAAAGTATATACTGCTTATTGATTTAACAAAGTGTATGTGTGGACAATCTTCTTTCCACTTGAGTGTTCTAGTCTGCCATCTTCATCCTCCTTGTTCCATATAAACCAACAAAAAAAAAAAAAAAAAAAAAAAACATGCTCCTCACTTACTTTACCTCTTATCCACCAAAACTCCAATAATCATCAGCATCACATAATCTTAATACCTCAATAATACCTCTTACGTCGATACATATAAATCTTATCATCAATATCATTTACCTTACCTCTTGTCCACCAAATCTCCAATAATCATCAACTTCACATAATCTCAATACCTCAATAATACCTCTTCAATACGTCGATACATATAAACCTTATTACCAATATCATTTCACTTCCATAACAACTCTTTTCTCTAGTCAGTCTCCTCGAACAGGTACAGATAAAATCCTAGTGCAAGCTTCAATTCATCATCCCATGCAGTCCGAAGACACAGTGTCCACACACAACCTCTGTGTAATCCATCTGACCCAAATCTTCTACTCATTATGAATTATAAAATACATTTTGGTTACCTTGTCCATCATTAAACAAAAGAAATGCATACATGACCTCTAACAGCCTTTAGTTCGAATAACTCTCAGTAAGTAAGTACGAGTACGTAGTATGAAAGATCACATAAGACTTTGAGTGAATAAATCGTAATATTTCACAGTGTGTACACCACTTCAAAAATTATGGCAAAACATAAGCAATTTCTTGTGTCAAGTGTCACTTGCTATTTCAATTGCTCACGAAGAATGCAGTGTAATAGCTGTCAATGGTCTAAACCTAGTGTTGGTATGTCATGTCGTTAGCTTCCTTCCTATTAGAATAAATTTATACAGCTTCCATAAAACCTCCAGCTCATGTGACTTCTATGAAGTTTCTTGTACTAATGTCGTTCGTCGAAATATAGCAGTTCATTTTCTTATCTTTAAAATATAAGGCACTGAGCGTAAGCAAAACATGCAACAGCGAGTAAATATACCAGTAGAGAACAGAATGTCAACAAGTGGATGCAGCACAATTCCTACAACGAGGCTCTGCCAAGCAAGCAATCTATAATTAATACCATAGTGTGACCTAAACTCCATGTTCGTACCCAGTATATCAGCATTTCCATATACCAAATTAAAGAGTAGTTATGACAACAAAACAGAAATGTGTAAATATGCAATCCATACGCAAAGCAGCAAATATGTATCTTACGTAATAAACAGGACATTCGCATCATATCAGCATAAGCAAATAAATGTTCATATGAAATCTTAATAAGTAAACATGAAGGCGCAAGCAGATACATCACAAAGTATAACTTACATACATAACCATAGTCAGCACAATTAATCAAGTGACAATTATAATTTAAATAAATAAGCACAGCAGGCACATAATAGAAAAATATGACATCAGTGAAAAAGCAGTGCAGCCAAGCGATGCATAATATACATAAGTAACAACTCTGTTCATTAAGCAATCATTGTCAAAATCAGTAAATGTACACAAGCACGTCGCTTCACAAGTAAATTCATAGAACATGAAATTTAGCACAAAGTATGAATCACGTAATCGCGAGCAGCAAATTACGTCTAAAGTACGTACCAAGCGGAAATATGTTACCTGAAAAATAAACTCAATTAATAGTTACCTTTTTAGTTTATTAGTTTCTTCTTCGAAATTACATTCTTCCTGAAATTTTCTCGATAGCAAGTCGTCTTAACGTCGGACACGCACAGAATTTACCTGAAGTTCTTAAATATTTTATAGAACCGTATCCTGAAAAATACTGAACGTTAATAACATAATTTATCAAGTCACTATAGCTTTATACTGAATTTAATCAGAGAAATTAAACTGTGTATTTGTTTACGGCTGTCAGTGCATTTGCACTGAGCGCTCGATCAGCTGTAGGCGCGTGACGTAGCAAGTAATTGTTTGCAGTCAACGACTGCCTTGTGCGGCGCGCAGACTTGACTGTTGCTTTGAGTATGTGCCGCCGCCGGAACACGGCGCGGTATCCTTGCATTCTCCGTGTGTTTACGTATAACTGTTGATGTCTCAAAAGTATGTCATTCCACAAAAATTTTAACGTTTGATATATGATGTATTCCCTTAGAGCGCCGAGATTTAAGAGTTTCTACTTCGACAGTGTTATCATGAATAATTTTGCGAATCCTATATGGACCGTTATAAAGCAGAAAAAATTTGCGACACAAGCCTTTTCCTTTGTGAGACAAACGATGAGCCTTAATTAACACCTTTTGACCAAATGACAAGGTTTTTAAACGACCAGGATGTTTAGCTGATTTCTCTCTTCTAGCAGCCACAGATGCAATATTTTTCAGAGCCAGATTCACAACTTCAGAATGCCGTAGTTTCCGTGTAGGCAGAACGATTTCAGAAATGCAATTTGTCGGTGCTTTGTTTTTTAATATCAGTAGAGGCGGTAAAGAAGTTGAGTCATTAGGAAGTTCAGAATGTTTTGAAAAATATGAAGATACTGATCCCACGTTCTGTGATTCTGATGACAATACAGTCGACACAATTTATTGATTTCCTTCATCCATCTCTCTGAAGCGTTAGATTGAGGGTGAAAAGGTGAAATGAAAATTGGTTTAATCTTACGACGCCTTAGAGTACGAAGCCAAATTTTAGAGTGAAACTGTGATCCATTATCTGATATAACCTTATCAACATGACCCACTTCTTTAAGAAAATGTTTGATGAAAGCATTAGATACTGAACGAGCTGTTGCTTTGCATAAAGGTGTAAAACACACATATTTTGATGTCAATTCCACTGCTACTAAAATGTACGCAAAACCATTAGAAGAACGAACCACTGGACCGAACAAATCAACTGCAGCCATCTCCTTTAATTTCGCTGGAATGATAGGAAACAATGGTGCTCTGTGAGAAATAGTTGGCGGCTTAGCCTTTTGACATAATTTGCATTTGGCAAGAACAGATCGAATACGTTTTTCCATATTACTGAAGTAGCAATTTTCTCGTAATTTATGAAAGCATTTTCTGGGACCAAAGTGTGCATAACTGAAATGTGTGTACCAAATCAACTTATTAACCCACTCATCAGGAATACAAACTAACCAAACAGAGTTGTCGACCGATTTTCGTTTAAAAAGAACTTTCCAAATAGTTCGCAAAAACGAGGTGTGGCCAAATCGTCCAATCTAACAAAGCGTCTAAGAAAATTACAGACACCAAGGAAACTACGAACATCACGTTTTGTGGTAGGAACAGCATAATTACGAATAGCATCTAGTTTCTCTGGATCAGGGAGAATACCTTCTGTAGAAATAATGTGACCAAGAAATTTCACCTGAGAACGACCAAATTCAGATTTTTCCAAGTTCACTGTAATGCCAACTCTTGCAAAGATACGTAATAATGAATCCAAAATTTTGTTGTGTTCACTCCAAGAATGTTTAGCAATAAGAATATCGTCAACATAGGAAGTAATATTGTCACGAAGATAAACAGGTAAAATTTCGTTTAAACTACGAATGAATACTGCTGAAGATACAGTAAGTCCAAACGGTAATTTCCGAAATCTCTTTTGGGTAAATTAGTCATATCCGGTTATTCTTTACCGACTCTCTAGATAGATTGATAGTCGAAGAGTTGTTTTGATAGATGCAAAGAATAGTAAAAGAGTAGGCAGCGGTGCAGAAAACTAAAAGGGAAATAGCACCACTACAGCTCGGGGCCTTACGCACGCTACGGCACATATTCACTTAGTGTAGTGAATCCCCTGAGGACATTAATAGCCGCACATAAATTCCAGTTTGTGACTTAGTGGCCAGTTTCGTGGAAGTGCGTACATAAATTGATCTATCCATGAACATGGATGTATGTCATTCTTAGAATTGCGAAAGATCTTAAATTTCCGAACAGTTAAGAAGTGTTTATAGTCGAAGTTTTCTCCTCGTGGCGACAAAGACCTACCGCGTCTGTCCCAGTCCCAATGTTGATCATTGTCAAGTTCGCGCGCCTGGCGCTCTCTTGTTGCATCCCGTAAATGAAACAAATTACTTTCTTCAAACCCCTCTGCTATCTGTGATTCTAAATTTCTTTTGCTGTCTTTTCCTACGATTTCGCCTTCAATTTGTTTGACTTGCTTTTGTAATGCCTCAAATTCCCTTTTAAGGTGTTCATTAAATTTTCCCTGATTTTCAACATGCTTATTTATGTTCTGGTACTCTTCGGTTTCTGAAAATGGCAATGGAGCTGTATCATCTGAATCTCTGTCCCCATTTAAACTAAAACTTGTCAGTTTATCTGAAATCTCCTCACTTCTTTCCGATAAGTCACCTATCTGTTCTTTCTGTTTATTTACGTCTTCAATAAGTGTCGCGACTCGGGTTTCAGTATTGACACATTTAGTAGTTAACTGTTCATACTGTTGTGTTAGGTTATTTAAACTGTCATTTGGTATGGATTCCTCGATTCTCTCAAATATTTCTTCCTTATCGTGTGCACGTTGTAAATTTAACTCTGAAAATTTTTGTACTGTCGCGCGATTTCTTTCTTCCTGTTCTCTATCCTGTTCCTGTTGTCTGATTTCTATTGAAATTAATCTATTATTGTGAGCATTCAAAATCGGTTGTACTTCCTCTATAATTTGTTTCTTTAATTCATCTTTCATGTTTTTGAAACATGTCCCTATTCGTGAATCTAACCGTGTTTCCATTGTTTCCATCTCTGTTTCTAAACGTGTTGCCACTGTTTTTAATTCAGATCCTAACCGTGTTTCCATTGTTCTCATCTCTGTTTTAATTGTTCCTATTTGTGATCCCTGTGAGTCTAACCATGTTTATAATTCAGATCCCAAATTTAATATTACACCCATCAACTGCTCCATATCTTCTGTCGTTAACCACGTATTCTGAAAATTTTTTGATTGTGAAAAATTTTGAACTGTTTCCGGACTATTTTCCCGAATTATTAAATTGTTTTCAACTTCAATATTCATCATCCTGTTCTCCTGTGTTGGCGAGTTCGCCATGTCAACAATTTCGTTATTCTGACTATTCATCATTTTTGCCTGTTTCATCTATCGCGTAATCATTTACAAAACATACAAAACTCGTCACTATACGAAAATTACACACAATGACACTTTATCACCAACAATACCATTCACACGAAATGCTTCCCTCAAACACGATTAACGAACAATTGAAATTTTCATAATTGCACAAAATTGTCAAATGCATATACAAGACAGCAAAAAAGCAAATTTTGCAAAATACCATTAGAAGAATGACAATTACCAAATCTACACAAGCAATATAGACTACAATTACTAAACTACAAATTACTACAACAATACTACTGTCTACTATTTTTACAATCAGAAGAATTCCAATGGACGATCCGAAGCAGCGGTCGCCACGTGCATGGGGGCTTAATTAAATATTAATGAATGCAATGCAAATACTTTTAATTTTTCGTAGCTGTAAGTCCGATTACGAAGTCTCGTAAACGGTTGGCCCTGACTAGTTTTAGTACGCAATCTGACTGCATAGAATAACAACAAAGAATGAAAGAAAATTTCCGTTAACACAATTAATTAATTAAGTCCCCAGCAACTATAAAACGTACGAAACCAAAGCACAAATGTAACTGTTCTGTGTGTGGAAGTGTGATTCAACGTACACATCTGGCACGGTTCTTCTTCAATAAGACAAGAAATTTTAAATACCATTTATACTGAAGTAATTAAAAAAATAGAAATACTATAATTGCGTAAGGAAACCAGAATTACACTCTAATACAAGAACACAAGCCAGATGCTTTGCTGAATGAACCTGTAATGACGCATTATTTAAGACATTGAAATAATAAAAAGAAAAGGGAATTTTTTTACTTTCATATATATTGACGAAAAGCACTCTGATCATTACAATATCTCCATTCGAACAACATCTGCTGTCTAGCCCATCAAACAACTGCATAAAACATGGAACAAGCACTCCCTACTACAACATCTCAACACCGACTCACTACTACCACATCTCGATAAGCACTCTCCACCACGACTTCTCGACAAGAACTGCCAGTGGAGGCAGCAGAATAAAACTCTTTGGCGCAATCTCTGGCGCTGTGGCTCAGTGTAGCCACCTTTCAACATATTCCACAAAGGAGAAGGAACGAATGACAACCGGCCACGAGAAATTAGAGGAATTTATCTCTGGGGCAACGGCGATCAGAGGCCTACAGGGCTGCATGCATAGCAGGAGTTGAAAAATTTGAAGCGTTGAAGCGAGAAGTGGCCCAGTCGTTTGTAACATTCGCGATATGCTTTAAAATTCTCAGGCTATTTGGAATACGTAATGAGTCCGAGGTAAGAAAGGGATATTCGCAGGAAATTCTGCTCGGTGTAGGTGGACGGTACGTTGAAATTCCAGAGACGTTAACACTTCTTCATATTCATCTGATAATTTTGAAAGTATGGCGGAATTTTCACATGGCACGATGTCGAAGGCCTTTGTCTGAACTGGGAAAAAAGCCTACATTGGAACGACAGTCAACTGAGAAGAGAAACTCGCCGACACCAGGTTTTTTGGTACTGTTAACCTGCAGAGTGGGAAGAAAACTTTTTTTCAGACAGAGACATAAAGCAAAGGCGCTCTCTGAACCTACGAGAAAGATGAAGCGGCTTACCCATTTCTACATTCGCCGACACTTCTTTGTGTGTTTGGCAGTAGAACTGGCGTGACGTCATCGAAACCCCGGAAGCACACTGGTTCTTTGTTATCGAGTTCATATTAATAAAATGTTGAAGTGCAGACGTCTTCATAATACGAACGAATGGTTAGTTGCTACCACTTGTTTCCGTTATGTCGGCTATTAAGATGACAGTGCACTTTTGCCAACAGTTCCTGGTACGACCGCGTCACTTTTAGACATAAGCAGATCGAATCGCATTGCACTGACGCCTCTATCCACGAATACAGTAAACCCTTGACGCAGCTTCTTCAATCTCAGTGAAGACAAGCGAGCTACTACGAAAGTAGGTACACCATAGTTTCTTTGGCCTAAAGTCCCGGTGGCATCCCAGTGCGTTCTTGTATTATTTCCACAATATATCAACAACCACCTTATTGCATCTCGACTACTTGCAGATGCCAGACTTGGCCTACCAAAAATTTTAAGCTTTTCAGTTCACTATTTAAACGTTCAGTTCATACACCGATGGGCCAAAACATTATGACCACTGCCCACCGTGAGAATGGACGCAGACTAGTAGCTTTGCGGACACACGAAGAAATAAGGAAAGTATAAGTTATAAATGGAGTAGAGACGAATATGAAATCAGTACAGCGACGATAGAGGAAACCACTGGCATAAGCGACTTTGACAAAGGGCAGAATGTTGTGGCCCCTTCGCCCGGGAACGACCAGCTGATCGGTTGTTTGCCTGTTCTGTTTTGAACATCTACGATATGTTGTAGAAGGACGGTGAAACCAGGAGTAGACGAAAAGTTGTTGGACGTCCACGCCTCACCACGGAACGCGGAAGTCGTAGACTTGCCGGCTCTGTAAAGTGGGATAGGTGGCGAGCTGTGGCAGATTTGACTACAGAGGACAATGCCAGTGCAAGCACAAGTGTGACGGATGAAGAAACGGTTCGAGAACACTTATCCATACAAACGACTAATCCCGTGGGGCCACCCTCTACCCCTGTTTTCTCTAGTAAACTTTCCCATTGTGTCGGTTTGCCTTACTAATTGTGATAAGCACATTATGCAAGTCTTACATTGTGTGCCCATGATTTTCCGCCCCAAGTGGTCGCTACTAATAGTGATGCATCCTGTCTAGAAATGTTGCAGTTGTGGTGCCTCTGGTTCCCCTCTAAGCTCGGTGCTTCAAATGGCGGCTTCTGTCGCTTGTGCCATAAACCGGCTCTGGCAGAGGCACACAGTTTACGGCACATAGCCGAACATGTGACTCCACACCACAGCTCTCCTCTCACGGGACTTGAAAAAGCACGTGCAAGAGGAGATGGTGACTGCACATCGTGGAATTTCACGTCCCATTACACTGCGGAGAGTGAAATTGAGACTCTGGCATGTCAGATGTTTGCCTCGTAGAAAGAAACGTGGCCAATGAAATGCGATATCGTTTTTACCTCAGAAGCAGAACTGAGGGGCTGCCATATCGTATGCTGTTAAACATCGTATTTGGTGGGTTTCCTTTCTCGTAGAGTACGTAGCATGAATAAAACCTGTTTTCAAGTATCAGAAAATTGCGAATCTCTCGAAAACGCGTCGTTTTACGTACGATTTATTACAATAAAATGACAGGAAACTAACTACTTATCGTCGGGTAAAAGCCTCCTGTGGTTGATGTTTTCAGTGTAATAACTTGTGTGTTCAGAACGTACACCTTTTCAATGCTACGGCACAGTGATGACATGTCAAAAGCGTGTCTTTCTGGTGCAGTTTGCATATTAAATATCAAATAATGACATTTGTTGATACAGTCTTTAGATATTGTAGGCCATATACGAAAGCCTGTGTGCTATGACGAGGTTGTAGCGCAGTTCATTGTGTCGTCAGTTTTGTGGCTATGGAGAGAAAAGTAGCAACCTATTGCCAGGTACCCCATATCAGCGACCTTAGTAGTCATTAGACATCGTGAGAGAGCAGAATGGGGCGCTCCGCCGAACTCACGGCGGGTGGTCAGGTGATTGGGTGTCACTTGTGTCATACGTCTGTAGGCGAGATATACACACTCCTAAACATCCCTGGGTCCACTGTTTCCGATGTGATAGTGAAGTGGAAACGTGAAGGGACACGTAAAGCACAAAAGCATACAGGCCGACCTCGTCTGTTGACTGACAGAGGCCACCGACAGTTGAAGAGGGTCGTAATGTGTAATAGGCAGAAATCTAGCCAGACCATTACACAGGAATTACAAACTGCATCAGGACCCAATGCAAGTACTATGACAGTTAGGCGGGAGGTGAGAAAACTTGGATTTCATGGTCGAGCTCATAAGCCACGCATCACGCCGGTAAATGCCAAACGACGCCTCGCTTGGTGTAAGGAGCGTAAACATTGGACGATTGAACAGTGGAAAAACGTTGTTTGGAATGACGAATCACGGTACACAATGTGGCCATCCGATGGCAGGGTGTGGGTATGGCGAATGTCCGGTGAACGTCATCTGCCAGCCAACAGTAATATTCGGAGGCGGTGGTGTTATTCGACCGACTGTTTTTCGTGAAGGGTGCTTGCATATCTTGTTGTTTTGAGTGGCACTATCACAGCACAGGCCTACACTGATGTTTTAAGCACCTTCTTGCTTCCCACTGTTGAAGAGCAATTCAGGGGTGGCGATTTCATCTTTCAACACGATCGAGCACCTTTTCATAATGCACGGCCTGTGGCGGAGTGGTTACACGCCAATAACATCCCTGTAATGGACTGGCCTGCACAGAGTCCTGACCTGAATCCTAAAGAACACCTTTTGGATGTTTTGGAAGTCCGACTTCGTGCCAGACCTCATCGACCGACATCGGTACCTCTCCTCAGTGCAGCACTCCGTGAAGAATGGGCTGCCATTCCCCAAGAAACCTTGCAACATCTGACTGAACGTATGCTTGCGAGAGTGGTAGCTGTCATCAAGGGTAAGGGTGGGCCAACACCATATTGAATTCCAGCATTGCCGATGGAGGACGCCACGAACTATTCGGTTTAAAAAATTTACAAGTATTATGTTACTTGAGATATGTACGTTAACAACATATCGTTGGAAAGAGTAAACTATCGAGTTTTACATGGTTCCCGCTAGGTAGCAGCAGTGTGCGCCTACTTCAGTTCTAGTAAACATTAGGGTCGAGACAATAGAGAGCGTTCCGTTTTCTATGTTTGGCGCAGTGGGGGTCAGTAATAACTGTTCTGTATGACTTTCGTACTAGGTATGGTATGGATCCGCCTACAGCACAGGGGATTAGAGGATGGCATGAACAATTCCGAGCAACACGATGTTTGTATAAAGGCAAATCGCCGACCCGTCCCCGAGTGTCTGACATAGACGTCGAATGCATCCAACATAAGTCCACAAGGAGTCCGCAGAAATCCGTTCGTGCCCCGATATCCGTCTGGCGTGTGTCGCGTCGACGTTTATACAAAATTCAGCTGTTGCAAGCTCTTCGTGAAGGTGGCAAACAACAACGTGTAGAGTTCTGAAATTTCTTTCTAGGCAAGATGGAGGATGAGAGTTTTCTTCTACGCTTTGTGTTTAGCATCGAGGCAACATTCCATTAAATGGAAAGGTGAACTGTTATAATGTGAGAATATGGAGTACGGAATAACCACATGAAGTGTACAACATGAGAGGGACTGTCCAAAATTTAATGTGTTTTATACAGTTTCACAGGAAAAGATGTACGGTCCATTTTTCTTTGCCGAGAACACTGTTACAGGAGTCACATATCTCAGTATGCTTGAGAGCTTTCTTTTACCGCAGTTGGAGACTGATTCGAACGACTTCATTTACCAAGAGGAATGGGCACCGCCACATTGGCATCTGGAAGTGGGGGGGATTTTTTATTCAAAGGGTTACTGAACGATTGATCGGTTGCACTGGTCCAAATGATTCAGCCTTACATTACTGGCCTCCAAGGTCACCGGACCTGACCTATGTGATTATTTCTTGTGAGGGTTTATGAAAGACTGTTTATGTGCCTCGGCTACCAACAACAGTGAATGAACTGAGACATCGTACAACAACAGCTGCGGAAGCTGTAACTAAACACATGCTCGTTGCATTGTGGCAACAATTTGGATACCGCATTGACATATGCCTCGTATCTCAAAGGTGGTCTATTGGACACCTACGAAAAGGTATGATAAAAAACTCTTTGATTTTTTCCTGTTCATCAAAAAACAAAATTCATTGTATATGTTTATTAGTTTGAGAAATATAGACGTGCCAATTCGGATGATTCTTTTTGATGCACCCTGTATTTTTCAATGATGGCGAGCAACTTGGAAAAAAATCTCTTTTCCCATTCGAATGAAATTACGATCTTGAAACCTAAGTGATGAAGTACGTTATTTCAGTACGTTGTTCGGCAATGCATCGTAAAGAATATGGATATTATGCATGTGCAAACTGACATTAGACACTGTACCTTAACTACATCCAATTAAAAACAGAAAATGGGATGAAAATTCATTGAGTTAAAGAATAACTTCTGCTAACATGTAGCTCAGATCGATGCACAGCATTATGCAGAGTTCCTCTACCAGAAATTCGCTCTTCAAGCTATCGACAAGTCCAGAATCTTCTTCGCGATTTTATACAGTCTTTTTCGACAATACCTAACACAGTTAACGGAGCTGATTGACGTGCGCTCATTTCCGTAAAGCAGTTGTGTGGTTTGGTAGCATAGAGTAAATATCTCAGGAGTGAGCATTGCGTTCTGCGCATGTTGTCAACATTAAACCACGAGTGTCACGTGTTTTCGGGACTTCGCTGTCCATGAGTGCTTTCCGCAGAGTTTGAAGTTTATAATATCAAGAGTTTTTGTTGTGTTTCACCGTTTGTTGATAGTGTAATAGCGATGGTGAATTACTGTTGTTGCTACGGATGCAAAGAAAAATATGTGAAAGGGGGGATAGTAACTTTTCATGGGGTACATACCATGTAGCTCTAATTATAGTTACCATATTAGTAAGAGACACTGTATATGTTTAAAAATTTCGAGACGCATTATAATTAAGGCTGATTGTATAAACCTATTTTTCTACGATTTTATGACTATATGATAGATATTACGGCTCGTACAAAAGCTTACAAACAATCGCTTCCTCTAGTAAATTTGCTAGTGGAACAGGAAACGGAATGGTTAGTTGTTTCAGCAAATACTATCCTCCATGCATTTATCAGTGACTTGTCGATTATGTATATTGATTACTCAGTCAACTATTTATTTAATAAACTGGGAGCAAGTACGTAAAATGCGTTAAATACACACTTCAAAGTGTCACCAGTAAGAAAAATTGTGCTTTAGGTCGCAAAAACGAGAAAATAAATACGCAGAAATAGCAGAAAAATGGACGAATTAGCAGGGATATAATCGATAATGTGTGGCAAATTCGGTGTTTCTCGGACACTTGCAAAAGTACTAGAGTACTGTCAAGTCGTTTTGCAAGACTATCAGCCGGCCGAAGTGGCCGTGCGGTTAAAGGCGCTGCAGTCTGGAACCGCAAGACCGCTACGGTCGCAGGTTCGAATCCTGCCTCGGGCATGGATGTTTGTGATGTCCTTAGGTTAGTTAGGTTTAACTAGTTCTAAGTTCTCGGGGACTAATGACCTCAGCAGTTGAGTCCCATAGTGCTCAGAGCCATTTGAACCATTTGCAAGACTATCACTGCAAAAATTTACGTCAGGCTCTGTAATATTATAAAGTGCCGTATTATGCCGAAAACAACCATAAATCGAGTGCGTCTGAACTGTGACACTTACCGCAAAGAAGCAGAATGCAATATCACTTGCCCTTAAAACTTACGTAGCTGGTTTATTCCCGGTATCAAATGGATACTGTTAAAATGTCTGCGCAACATATATAAATAATCCACGACACGTACGAAAAGAATCTGTCTGTACTAGGGATGTAGTGACATTCTAAATATACAGGGCGCTATACGGACAAACACACGACGTCCTGAGAACACGTGACCAGGCCGGCAATGTATGTTGACAACACAAAATCTGTTCTGCGCATGTGAATGTTCACTCCAGAGATATTTTCTCTATGTTTGGGAGGCAAATAAAGCCGACACGTCCGCTGGAATGCGCTGGAGGCGCAAATCACGTTCATCACCTCGTCACGTAAGCCGAGGGCGCTGTCGTTCGTGAGGTCGGACATTCCACCCGCGTTCACGCCAACGTTAGCTGCCTCGGCCAGTGTGAAATTAATTACGACGAGACGGTTAATTACGACTGCAGTGGGGACAGGATGATCGGGATTGCACCGTGGATCAGTGAAAATGTGTCGCCTGGACGGATGAATCGTACTGCTTGTTACACCAGGTCCATGGCTATGTCCAACACTCCGTCACTACGGCGCACAGCAGTTCAAACATGCACCGCATGACCGGCGCAAGCCAGTGGAGGCAGTATTATGCTATGAGTAACATTCACCTGAACTTCCAGGGGTCTGTGATAGCAATCGAAGATACTATGACAGCTGTGGACAATGTGAACATTATCGTGGAAAACCTGCATCCCCTCATGCTTGTATTCTTCCCAGACGGCGATGGCACTTTCCAGCAGGATTTTAATCTGCCAGGAAGTTTCATATCAGCACACACTCCGCTGCAGAGTGAAAATCTCATTCTGGATAACTACCCTTGTTGCAAGGTCATAATCATGCTACGGTGGTTTGAGGAGCATGCTAATGAACAGACGATATTTTTCCCACCAAATTCGCCTGATCTGTGCTGGATAGGACACATGGGGGACACTATCTGGCGACAGTACTGCGCCAACGAACTATTGGCAAGTAGTTTACGGGAATTGTGTGACCTTAGCATACATCTCTCGTGCCACAGATCTCCGGAAACATACCAAGATGTTGTTAGATCCATGCCATGCAGAATTGCTGCTGTATTTTCCACAGGTCAGTTGCAGAGCTCAAATTGCGGTCGACGTAAAAATAATAATGATGAAGACGTGCCGGCCGGAATGGCCGAGCGGCTCTAGGCGCATCAGTCTGGAACCGCGCGACCGCTACGGTCGCGGATTCGAATCCTGCCTCGGGCATGGGTGTGTGTGATGTCCTTAGGTTAGTTAGGTTTAAGTAGTTCTAAGTACTAGGGGACCGATGACCTCAGATGTTAAGTCCCATAGTGCTCAGAGCCATTAAGATGAAGACGTAACTGCATGACGCCAACTGCAGTTGGGCGAAAACCAAATCCACAAGTTGGCTTAATAAAATTATATAAAAAAGTATGTGGTTGCTGTATTTCTTTCACAGCTCAGTTGTATGTATGCGGTATGCGGCTTTCAGAAAGAATAGCTCACGAATAGGGCTGTACTGTGCTGCTGTCAGTACATATGGATAACGTATAACAATCCGTTTTAATCTATTTTATCCGTAGGCGGTGATGTGGCTGTACCAAAGAAGACGTAGTTGTAAGAGAAGCAGCCAAATTAATTTATTATTTTTATTGCTCTCGTTTACTCTTTATATTGCTCTGTCTTACATGCTTCTTGTACAGAAATTCTGAAGATGATGACTGACCTTCTAAATGGGTAAATTGTAGAGATTTTTACACTGTAAACAGGTGGTTCATCTGACATTTTAACGCCGATTTTTATAACCACGACGTCATATCCATTATTGACATCAAAACGTAAATCTATACTACTATGCTGTATACTTCTTCAAACAATAATGTACAGGTTTTCTATTAATGCTGAAAATGCTGTGCTGTGAACGTGTGCTGTTTCGTTTTCTTTCTTGCAATCAGTTTTAACTACAAAAGCCGGACATTTACACATTTAGATTTCTTGCATATATATTCTTTCTCCTTGTATACAAATTTAAACAAAATTTGTACACACAACAGTCTGCTGTTTTGTTTTCTTCCTCGCAGTCGCCTTTAACAAGAAACAGGGAGTTGTATTTATGGCTTATCGACCTATGATTGGAATATTGCTATGGAATCCGAATCGTCTGAAACTTTGTAATCCAACCCACTCGCAGATTAAAACAGTGCGAACTAGTACCACTGAAGTTGCTATCCCGATAGATCAAGCAGCTAGATATGTCTCTCTCATACCCCCGATACCTATGGTTCCAAGCGGTTTACCCATTCATTTTCGTCTGCAAAACAATAAACTAGGCTGTAGATAAGACAGCGGACGGGATGGCGTGGAGGCGGGGAGCGAGGGAGGAGAAATGGGAGATAGACAGAGAGGAAATACATGGGGAGACAGAGAGAGGGGGGGATAAGGAGGTAATGGACAGAGAGAAAGAGAGAGAGAGAGAGAGAGAGAGGGAGGGAGGAGGAGGAGGAGGAGGAGATGGACAGAGACAATCGGAGAAGGAGATAAGGGCGTTTATCCAATTCCAAACATATTTAGCAATTGCGAAGCATTGCTGGTCCGCTAGTATTATTTAACAAACGTAGAGAACTCTCAAAAACTGACTACCTCAGACCTCCGCTGCATAACAGGTTGTATAAAGCTTCGGACTGCACCTGTAAATGGGCTTTATGGTCAAAATTGTTGCTATGTTGAAACGACTTTTCAAATTTTTTACGTGAGATGAAACTTAACAATTCAACTATTGCAATTTCCAGCTGTCGTTGAACCTAGCATTCATAAGTAGGAGAGAAAAAAAAGTGCGTGTAATGTGATTGCCCAAAAAATTGAAATATGAAAATGTGGACAATAAAAGATCTCTGTGGCAGGGAAGGAGAATGGCCCTCGCGAGTGCCACCCTATCCTGCGCTGTAGAGTCCCATATCACGTTTGGATACAGCGCCATACTAAACCATCCGAATAATGCGCTGTGCTATCCCATCTGAGTGTTGCACTCAGGTACAGCGTTATACTGCACCATCCAGCTAATCCTCTCTGGGTATCACATTCGGGTACAGCGCTATGCCGCGCCGTCCAACTGACACGCTGTACTACGCTGTACATAAGGGTGGCACTCACGAGGGACAGTCTCCCTTCAAAGGGAACTCTGACAGCACAACGGTACGTTACGGACATCCTGCGTCCCCATGTGTTACCTCTCATGTGACAGTATCATGGCGCCATTTTTCAATATAACAATGTTCGTCCACACATGGCACGGGTCTCTATGAACTTTATGCGTAATACAGAGGTATTCCTATAGCCAGCAAGCCCCCATATACACTCCTGGAAATGGAAAAAAGAACACATTGACACCGGTGTGTCAGACCCACCATACTTGCTCCGGACACTGCGAGAGGGCTGTACAAGCAATGATCACACGCACGGCACAGCGGACACACCAGGAACCGCGGTGTTGGCCGTCGAATGGCGCTAGCTGCGCAGCATTTGTGCACCGCCGCCGTCAGTGTCAGCCAGTTTGCCGTGGCATATGGAGCTCCATCGCAGTCTTTAACACTGGTAGCATGCCGCGACAGCGTGGACGTGAACCGTATGTGCAGTTGACGGACTTTGAGCGAGGGCGTATAGTGGGCATGCGGGAAGCCGGGTGGACGTACCGCCGAATTGCTCAACACGTGGGGCGTGAGGTGTCCACAGTACATCGATGTTGTCGCCAGTGGCCGGCGGAAGGTGCACGTGCCCGTCGACCTGGGACCGGACCGCAGCGACGCACGGATGCACGCTAAGACCGTAGGATCCTACGCAGTGCCGTAGGGGACCGCACCGCCACTTCCCAGCAAATTAGGGACACTGTTGCTCCTGGGGTATCGGCGAGGACCATTCGCAACCGTCTCCATGAAGCTGGGCTACGGTCCCGCACACCGTTAGGCCGTCTTCCGCTCACGCCCCAACATCGTGCAGCCCGCCTCCAGTGGTGTCGCGACAGGCGTGAGTGGAGGGACGAATGGAGACGTGTCGTCTTCAGCGATGAGAGTCGCTTCTGCCTTGGTGCCAATGATGGTCGTATGCGTGTTTGGCGCCGTGCAGGTGAGCGCCACAATCAGGACTGCATACGACCGAGGCACACAGGGCCAACACCCGGCATCATGGTGTGGGGAGCGATCTCCTACACTGGCCGTACACCACTGGTGATCGTCGAGGGGACACTGAATAGTGCACGGTACATCCAAACCGTCATCGAACCCATCGTTCTACCATTCCTAGACCGGCAAGGGAACTTGCTGTTCCAACAGGACAATGCACGTCCGCATGTATCCCGTGCCACCCAACGTGCTCTAGAAGGTGTAAGTCAACTACCCTGGCCAGCAAGATCTCCGGATCTGTCCCCCATTGAGCATGTTTGGGACTGGATGAAGCGTCGTCTCACGCGGTCTGCACGTCCAGCACGAACGCTGGTCCAACTGAGGCGCCAGGTGGAAATGGCATGGCAAGCCGTTCCACAGGACTACATCCAGCATCTCTACGATCGTCTCCATGGGAGAATAGCAGCCTGCATTGCTGCGAAAGGTGGATATACACTGTACTAGTGCCGACATTGTGCATGCTCTGTTGCCTGTGTCTATGTGCCTGTGGTTCTGTCAGTGTGATCATGTGATGTATCTGACCCCAGGAATGTGTCAATAAAGTTTCCCCTTCCTGGGACAATGAATTCACGGTGTTCTTATTTCAATTTCCAGGAGTGTATGTTGTGAGCGTGTGGGTGCTATTCTGTCATTCTGCGCAACGGATTAATCTGAGATGTATCCTCTACCCTGTGGCTCCTGCAAGATGCAATTTCCACCCCCACACTACTACAGAAGTTTAAAAGAGAAATGCCTGAAAAACTTTCAACAATAAATATCTTCTGTAGTTTTCCGCTGTAAGGAAAGGACACAAAAAGTCACCGAATTTCTTACGGTACTAGTGGGATACTTGGGTACTGGAGTAGTGCTAGTTAGTGTAAGAAAAACATGAAACTAACGAAAATTATTATTTATTTTGCAAAAATTCTGGGAAATCACAATGGTACTTTTAGTTATGAACTGAACAATTTATTTCTGGGTTCTTTTCGGAATGTGAAGTTACCTCTTAAGGATAGGATTCGCTAATGAAATTTCTATACAACGTTTAAGATTGTTATTGACTTGGCAGAATGGCTGAGAGCCGCTCCTACTTAACTTGAATAATTATCTGATAGAATGTTGCTATGTACGGTCTAGGCTGTCGCATGTGAAATGCAGTGAAGTGTACTGTTGTGAGGGGATATATGGGGCTCGCAAGAGCTGTAGTGCGCAATACTGTAAGTTACGATGACTGCTGTCTGCGCCACTTGCTGCTGACAAATAAGATAACTTTCGTTCTATCTGGATAGACCTTTGCCAATCAAACTCTCCCTACGCCTTGATGAGGTCAAGGACTCCTATTCGCCCCTAGTCTAACTATTGGCGTGGTACACTGGTCAGATAACAAGTCCACCACGATGCCAATCAAATTCGCTCGCAGGCGTTTAACTATAACTCTGTCCGTTCACACTGCACAATAAGTGTGTCGGCCAACACAGTGAACAATACTTAATCGCAAGGACTCAGTATAGAGTTGCACTCCGATTCACTCGCGACAGATGTGCTCTCCCAGTGAAGTACTGAGGAGAGAATTGTTCCTTGCCCTTTGAGTACACGTACGAGCGCGCACGTTCTCATTACATGTTCTCGCTCCAAGAGTGACAACGGAACTGCCCCTCTCAAAGCCAGATGTGAAGGGGTATATCTTTCGATCTCTTCCATTACTCCTTCAGCTCAAGGCGTCAGGAATATCGTCTGCCGATCAGCATTGCTCTTCTAAAGCGGGAGAATTACGTTTCGTTTAAGGCGACCAATCCGGAAATCTGTAGCATCGGTGTTTGGCGTTTGCTGTCTCCCTGTGAAAATCTCTGTGTGCTATGTTGTAAAGAATGCGTAGGCTGGGTGCTCCCACACAATGTAGCGGAATTTGCTTTTAAGCTGAACATGGGGTCATTCTTCCTTTCACTCGGGCAAACACTGTCTGCTCTATGGGTGGTCACCAACTGACATAGATAGGCTGAGTCGTCCTCTGAAGGGACCGGCACCCCAGCGTGCAGTTTGCGTCTCCCAGACTAAAAGCTCCTGTGACCGTTGTGTCTGGAATGTATGTGTGTATGCCAGCCTTGAGTATTTCAACCACGGTGCGCTTACTTGTTATTTGCATATCGTTTACATGAATTCATACATCATTGACTTTATCTTATCGAGTTTGGGTTCGAATGAAGCGTCTTGATGTGCGGAATATGATTGTGAGGGCGGAATATGTAAGCAATGAAGGTCAGGAGACCACGACATCTTACAATGTCCCCGATTGGACATGCCAGTAAACAGGATATCTGGAACCAGTGGGCCAGCTTGCGTCAGGAGAGGATGCAACATATTTATGAAATCCTTCCCAGCCGAAATCAGTGTATGCATCCAGGCCCAGAGTTGGCCATTCACGTTTGTGGTCAGGCAGTGTATTTGGGAAAACCGCAGAATACTTGAATCAGGAGAGCCACACGGGGATGTCCACTGCGATCTCGAATGTGAGTCCAGCGTCTTCACCACAACACCAGCAGAAGCAACTGAAATTCAAGGTGCCCTAAAACGGAGAAAAATACCAACTCTTAGTGCCTCTAGAAGTGCTTTCGGCCAATTATTGAGGAAATCTTATACCAACAGCTCTGTTCATAATAGGGTGGTATTAAGAATGAAAGCTAAGAACAAAAATAAAACCGTTGATTAAACCTGGTTAACGGTCACTGAGATGTTCGACATAATAGTCTTGCAAATTGCAATTGGAAAAAGAATTAAAAAAGGGAGACAGCAGTGGCAGAGGTCTTAACATAGAAATCAGTTTACTTACTCGCCAGTCCAGCGGGTCATAGCACGAAATCATGATACAGACGGAAGAATCTTCAGAGGAAAACACGTGACACAAATTGTCTATACAGGGTGAAAAGTATCTAAACCGACAAACTCTGGGAGGTTGTAGGGAACGCCAAAACAAATATTTTTCCCAAATGTCATTTTTTCCTATGAGGCTTACTTAAACCGGTGGAGGCCGTATTGCCGGCCGGGGCGGCCGAGCGGTTCTAGGCGCTACAGTCTGGAACCGCGCGACCGTTACGGTCGCAGGTTCGATTACTGCCTCGGGCATGGATGTGTGTGATGTCCTTAGGTTAGTTAGGTTTAAGTAGTTCTCAGTTCTAGGGGACTGAAGACCTCAGAACTGAAGTACCACAGTGCTCAGAGCCATTTGAGGCCGTATTACGGTCTTCAGTTGTTAGAGGGCGTATTACATACGCTCTTCAGTTGTAGACAACTGTTGTCCACCAGTGTAGTAGTGCATTGTCCCTGTTTACTAATGGGGTACACTGATATGGTTGGTGCGTACTACGTAGCACACCACAACGGACGAGCCGCACAGCAGGTTTATCACCAACAATATCCTAATCGCAGTATCCCGCATCATAAGACCTTTGCTGCTGTGTACCAACGTCTGCGTGAGACCGGGTCATTTATCAGATTACCTGGACAGGGACGCCGTCGCACGGTAAGAACGCTGCAATTTGAGGAAGCTGTCTTGTAGCATGTGGGGTGGCATCCTTCAATCTGCACTCGTGCAATTGCACATAACATGGGGACGAATCAGATGAATGTAAGAACAGTCCTTCGAGAGAAATTGTTACGTCCATTTCACTTACAGCGTGTCCACAAGCTGGAACCAGTTGATTAACTACCCAGAGCACAGTTTTCGCAGTGGTACCTGGAACAGTGTGAAATGCATCCTACATTTCCATCCTCTGTATTGTTTACCGATGAAGCAACGTTCGGGCGTGATGGAGTCTTCAACATGCACAATTCGCTTGTTTGGAGTGAGGATAACCCACATGCCACAGTTACTAGCGCTCATCAAGTGCAGTTCTTCGTTAATGTGTGGGTCGGTGTTTTTGGGAACTGTTTGATTGGACCGTATCTGCTACCTAGGCCATTAAATGGCAGGCACTATTATAATTTTCTCGCCAGAGCATTGTCAGAATTGCTGGAAGACGTCCCGCTCCCTACAAGACGACGCATGTGGTTCCAACATGACGGGGCGCCGGCAGATTTCAGTCGTCGTGTGCGTCGTTTCCTGGACAGACGGTTCCCAGAAATGTGGATTGGCAGAGGTGGTCCTGTACCATGGCCTGCTCGATCCCCAGATATGTCCCCTCTGGACTTTTTTGTGTGTGGGGAGATGCGCAACCTTGTTTACGCAACTCGTGTTGCATCAGAAGAGGATCTGGTTGCCCGGATAGTAGCAGCAGCAGGAACAATTCAGGATACTCTTGGGGGTTTTGCCCGTGTCAGACAGAACATGATCAGACGGTGTAACCTTTGTTTATCTGTCAATGGAGGCATTTTTGAAAATCTGCTGTAATTGAAATTGGGCTGTGTTAATGTGTTGTCTCTTGGTCATAAAAAATGGAAAAGTGTTTGTTGGTTTAATTAATTTGCCGCCAGAGAACTCTTCCTTTACTGGTTTAAATACTCCTCATAGGAAAAAAATGACATTAGGGAAAAATATTTATTTTGATGTCCCCTACAAACTCCCAGAGTTTGTCGGTTTAAATACTTTTCACCCTGCATATGGCCGGGGCATGCGTGTTACCCTACACATAAGTAAAGGAACCGGGTGATAGATTTCCCAGATCTAGTAACCAGTAAGAAGACGCAGAGACATGGTCCACTCGATAGCCCGCAGCTCGTGGTCGTGAGGTAGCGTTCTCGCTTCCCACGCCCGGGTTCCCGGATTCGATTCCCGGCGGGGTCAGAGATTTTCTCTGCCTCGTGATGGCTGGGTGTTGTGTGATGTCCTTAGGTTAGTTACGTTTAAGTAGTTCTAAGTTCTCGGGGACTGATGACCATAGATGTTAAGTCCCATAGTGCTCAGAGCCATTTGAACCATTTTCCACTCGATACTGGGATGCACTAAATATGCATCGCATCGAAAATAGAACTGCGCGAATATCTATTGAAAATACGATTGTCGAACTAAACGTACCTTATCAGAAATCAATATAAATCTCTAACAGATCAAATAGCGAAGTTTTTCTACTATCCATGTACAAAATAACTGTATAATGTAGATTTAACTGTGTTTAAGTAATTTAAAAATTAGTCTTTGTGATCACGCATGATATTGACATTTGAAACGCATGATCTCGTTCGTACCTACTTTTAAATGTTTTTTTTTTCTTTCTCTCTTTGTTTTCGAGGAAGTTCCGTTAAAATGTTTTGTTTCATAAGGGAATATTAGGTAGAAATATGTTGATTTAATTATGAATGACCATGTGCTACTATTATATGGCTGTCAGTTCCTGTTAAAAGGTTGTTTTTTCCAGAAACAATCCAACAGAAAAGGAACAATGGACCTGCTTGGTCTTTGTTATCTGTAAAAGATAAACATCCCATATCGTCGTTTCAAAAATGCTGCAGCACTTGAACTTCCTTTCGGACATTCGCTGCATCAAATAAAATCGTTTGTTAAAAGATTGTAGTCATACAGAAACTACAAGTTTTTTTTTAAGTGTGACTTTCTCTAGAAAATATTTCCTTAAATGCTGTTTCACAGCTTCATTACTTCATGGGCCTTCCGTGCATGTACCGTTTGCGATTTTACCACTCAGTATGAGCTGTTAGCAGTTCTAGCAGTTTTGTTTTCTTCTTCCAGGTAAGCCAGTTTTCCTGTAGTCGTGGAGCAAATGCTTCAGAACTTCAGACAGATGTTTCCTGTTCCACGTGCTTTCGGCAAAATTCTCTTGGTAAGTGATTTCTTTTCCTGCTTATAGGGTAATAAAAGTTTCAGAATTGGGATTAAATTACCGGATGAAAGGAAAATTCCCTGGTGATATTGCTGTCCTCTGCCAAAGTGGTTAAGTATTGCAGGACCTGTTGAATGGAATGAGCAGTCATACTGAGCATAGAATACGCATTCAGAAAAAAGACAAAGAAAGACTGAGGAGCATAAGTGAAAGTGTAACGACGTCAATATTGGGAACCATGTAGATGACTAAGAAATCTGCTACCTTGAAAGAAACATAACGTTTGACGGACGAAGCGAGGACACAAGAAGCAAAAAGATACAGACGAAGAGAATATTCCTCGTAAGAAGAAATCTGTTAGTACTGAACATAGGCTTTAATTTAAGAAGAAATTTCTGTGAATATACGTCTGGAGCATAGCTTTGCAAGGAGTCGAATCGTGCACAGTGAGTAAACCGCAAAAGGAGAGAATCCTAGCGTTTGAGGTGTGATCCCACAGAACAACGTTAAGAATTAAATGGGCCGATGAGAAAAGAAGAAATTCTGCGGAGAATCGCCGAGGAAAGGAATATGTCGTAAACACTAAATGGAAAATTGTATGGTATGATAGAACATGAGTTAAAACACAGGGATGAACTTCCATTGTAACGGAGGGAGTCCTAGACGACAAAAATTGTAGAGAAAGATGGAGGTTAGATGCAACAAATAATTTAGGACGTTACGTGTAGAAGGCGAGATATGACGATCGCAACAGGAGATGAAATCGTGACAGACAGTATCAAAATAATCACAAAACTGATAATTCCAAACTGGTGAAAAAATGCACAGTTTTTAATAATTGCAGAAGACGTAAGAGTTGTAAGAAAAAAAGAGAAATGATTGTTAGTTATCAACAATATAAGTGGGATATTTCAGATAAAGTTTCGCACCCATATGCGAAACTGCAAAATTGGTGTAATGCACAATTGCGCCTGATTTATAATACTGTAAAGACATATCGAAGATGATAAGGAGATTTTATGCCTTTCTAGCTTTTTATCAAGGTTTCCCTGTGATACAATAATTCCTTAAGTCGGTAACACGAGAATCTCGCAAAACTTAACTGAAGCCATGTCAGCATTTTTACTTAGGAGAGATCGCACCAAGGCACGTGCCATCTAAGAGTTGACCCCGAGAGGAGATTAACAGTTAATTACCTGTCAGATGGCATCAGGGCCAAAAGCTGTACTGATAAAAAAATCTCGGATAAAATAAATAAAAAATTATCTTCTTACAGTGGCAAAAATATCTGCTTCAAGTCAAGAATTAGATTAGCTTGACTGGAAGAAAATCCTGCTAGGGAAAAAAAATGTTGTTTTAATAGAGGGACGTTGAGATACGTTCGCCTAGCTGTCAGAACACAAAATAAACTTTTTTGTTGAGGGACGGGCGCTATGTTATTTTCTAAACTAACTAGATCACGTAATAGCTTTGTGTCCGTGAAGTGTTGCTGCGCATTATCGAGGCGTGAACTGTTCCGTAATAAATTCCAAGAAATGGGGTAACCTGGGCTTTACAGTGCCGTAAAACGAGGGGAAACAAACTGTAATTATGTAACCTTCAGACAATTTATTCCGTACCGTTTATCAAAAAGCTTTCAGTAGAAACCATAAAAAAGAAACAGTCGGTAATTAGATTACGTAATTCATTTCGAAAGAGATATTTCCTTAAACACCGTGCGTAAGGATTCAACAGTGAATACAGAATGCAGTTCACTAAAGGTTGGTTGGTTTTGGGGAAGGAGACCAGACAGCGTGGTCATCGGTCTCATCGGATTAGGGAAGGATGGGGAAGGAAGTCGGCCGTGCCCTTTCAGAGGAACCATCCCGGCATTTGCCTGGAGTGATTTAGGGACATCACGGAAAACCTAAATCAGGATGGCCGGACGCGGGATTGAACCGTCGTCCTTCCGAATGCGAGTCCAGTGTCTAACCACTGCGCCACCTCGCTCGGTTTCACTAAAAGCTTCTTGTGGTTTTCTAAATTACGTGATAAAAGTTAGTCTGTCATGGTGGCTCCCTATTTTCCGGTTTTACACGGTTACAGAGGTTCTAACCTTTGTTCCAGTGTACAGCGTATAATTTAAATTTTTTAGTGCTCCCTATTCCTATGTCATTGTTGCCAGGATTCGACACCTCATACTTAATGAAACAGAGAAAGGAATGCTTGCTATCCAGGCGCCTTGTCATTAAATGTAGCATGATTAAACGGAGAGCTATTTCATGGCACATTTATCTGACTTGGATATTTTGAACGTATTTATTCCGTGAACAGACAGGATAATATTTCATTCACAAGATGCCTACCAGGACCCAATATCCTAGAATTTTTGGCACCAGCTCAGCTCTCAAATTATATATTAAATGCAAATCCAATTCCTTTGTTCTCTGAATCTCTCAGGAATGTTGTATTAACGTCGCTATAACCGTTTCCGAGACTGGCAGCGTGGGACGGTAAGAACCTGAGGACACAGAAAAAACAATATCTTTTATTCGCCTCTTTCCCTATTTCCTTAGGCACTCAGCTTTATTTTATCTTCCACTCTGCTATATTATGCTATCGATCTCAGAGCAAGATGGCCTTGTTTTAAGACTACCCCTAAAAGGATGCGGGTCGCAGTCTATATCGTCTTCTTACAGACAACGTGACCAGAGCATTTGTCGCGTTATAAGAAGCCTGTGTTCCAACTACACATCCGTTTGAGGTGTAGTTCACTAACTGAAGTAAGTTGTACGAACAGCTATTAGTGGACATTAACATAACGTGTGTCCCACCTTCACCTTTATGACGGCTTGAACTCTGCTGGGGAGACTTTCTGCGAGGTGCCTGAATTTCTGTGGAGGAATGGCAGCCAATTCCTCATCAAGAACCTAAACGAGAAAAGGTGTAAGTAGGCTGTTTATGTGTTTGTATGTTGGCAGCACTTAGTAGCGCTCTGCATTAATAACTCTGACAGCGCTGTGCTCACTCTGTAGGAGACTCTGTGGCTGGTCGGACTAGCACTTGGAGGTGAACAGCCAGCAGTGATGGAACTCGGGAGCGAGTAGTTAAAAAAATGGTTCAAATGGCTCTGAGCACTATGGGACTTAACATTTGTGGTCATCAGTCCCCTAGAACTTAGAACTACTTAAACCTAACTAACCTAAGGACATCACATACATCCATGCCCGAGGCAGGATTCGAACCTGCGACCGTAGCGGTCACGCGGTTCCAGACTGAAGCGCCTAGAACCGCACGGCCGCACCGGCCGGCCGGAGCGAGTAGTCAGCAGTGATGGAGGTTTGAGGTTAATAATTATCAGTGTTGGAGGTTTGCAGTATTAGCGCGAGCGGACGGACTAAGTGTGTATCTGTTATGGAGGCATTGAGATTTATTACTGATGATATATATATATATATATATATATATATATATATATATATATATAATTAAGGTAAAATCTGCTAAATACATTGTTTGCTCTCCAACAAAAATTTCCTTTGTTAACCGCACGCCTATTAGTAGTTAGAGCCTACAGTAATTAGAATCTTTTATTTCTTTTGAGTTAATTTTAAGGCAGCCAGATCGTGTTGCCGTTGAATATTGTGAGTAATTAATGAATAGGAAAAGTTTGAGTTCTCTTTGTTAGGGAAATTTCTGTAGGTCAGTGTTAAATAAAAAAATAATTTAAGACTTAGTTTCAAAGGTACCAATGGTGGACTCTGACGTTTGTAGCGAATTCGACGTTCTAACTCATCCCAAAGGAATTCCATTCGGTTCGGGCCGGGATTGTGGGTAGGTTAGTCCATTACAGAAACGTTAGTGTCCTTAGATATTGCCTCACAGATGCTACTTTGTGACAAGGTGCATTGTCATGCTAAATCAATCACCGTCTCCTAACTGATCCTCTGCTGTACGCGGTATACAATGCCGTAAACCCTGTTCGTATCCTTCCACATTTAGCGTTTTCTTAAGCCCCATAAGGGGGCCACACCCCAACCACGAAAAGCGCCCCCACGCCGTAATACCACCCTTTCCGTTGGCACTACACAAGATGGTAGAAAAAATTACCCAGGCATTCGCCAAAAGCAAACCGTCCATCGGATTGCCACAGCGTACAGATTGATTCATCACTGCAAATCACTCGCTTCCAGCCACCCATTGTCTGGTGACCTTGCTCCTTGCACCACCTCAAGCCTCTCTTAGCACTGTCAACAGAAATTTGCTTATGAGGACCTGCTCGGACATCGTACCCAACTGTTTTTAACTCTGTACGCACGGTCATTGTACTTGCTGAACCACTGCCTTTGGAACTCACGAGTGATTCCTTGCGCTGTTTTCGTGCAATCGTTTACAGCCACCCACTCTTCGTCAGTACATGAGGTGTACCTAGTCTAGGTATCAAAAGTCCACTTGGCCAGCTTTCGAAGGGTTCAAATATCCGTGATGGATTTGTTACTCAGTGACATCCAACGACTTGTCTACGTTATAAGTCAGTGAGCTACCTCGCGCGATCCAGTCTGTTGTTACTACTTCTCTACGGACAACACAGTACTTCCCGCCTCCTTTCATACTGGCCGGCTCGCCTCTTATGATACGAGGATTGTGCGGAAAGTAAGGACCGATCGGTCGCGAAATGAAAATTACAGTGAAAATCAAAATATTTTATCCACAACAGTCATCCCACACCTTCCAGCTACCTCTCTAAATAGTCGCCGCTCCGACTTAGACATTTGTCGTGGTGTTGCACAAACTGTCCAGTACCCTCGCCACAGAAAGCAGCCGCCTGTGCTTTCCGCCAGTTCTCTACGCTGGTCTGCCTTTCGTTGTTTGTACCAAAGTGTTGTCTTCGCAGCCAGCGGTTCATGTGAGCAGAGATGAAGAACGGAGCGCGCCAATGAAGGGCTGTATTGTGGGTGACCAAACAGTTCCCATCGAAGACGCGGCTGAAAATTCTCTTGAAGAAAGAAACGCATGATGTTTATGTTATGCTGGCTGCATAGCTTCGAACGAAATCTCTCACCAGATCCACGTACTTGGTGGGAGACACTGGTGTTTTACGCATTTCTATCGTGATCACTTTGCCCCCTGAAATGGAAAGACCGACTTGAAGCGATCAACAGGCACCCTACAGACACTGCCCAACACATCTGTGCAAAGTTGCACCGGATTTTCACAGTGGTTTCCATTTCGCGTCCAATCTGACCTTACTTTTCGAATAAGCCTCATATCTAGTGATCAGTGCCGCATTACATGGAGTTGGCCGGAAACTTTTGATCATAAAATGTATATGTAGTCCTCTTGGAACGTGAGAAGCGGTTTTGTTGTGTCCTCTTTCCGAAGGGGGCATGGATTGCTTATTTACGCTGATTCCTTCCGACTGCCGATTTACATTGATTGCTGCAACTTTGTAAGGTGCCGGAAGGTGAAGCAACCCGATCCTTTATTGTACACAGGATGGAAAGTTGACATAAGTAAACGTAGGTGAGTGACAGAAGTAAAATACACAAATGAAAAATATTCATTTCCCTCTGTCACGCCTTTCTTTAACTGACGTCACCACCGTCTTCAATCACATGGAAGCTGTATTCTGAACAATAGATTAAACTTTGACGCAGTGGCGTTTCGTAAACACTCGAACGTCGTAGATACTTGGCGGTGTCCGTTTACTACCGTTGACTAAACACTCTTCTAAAAGGACATTACGGCAAGCTTTCAAAATTCTGTTGATTGTTTCCGTTGACTAGGTCTTTAGTGTAGCATAGGATCGTTTGTAGCGGGTTGTAGCATTCAGACGCTTTGTAATATCAGATCTTTTCTTTTCCACCTGCATGCTCTTCGTCAAAAACTTCGGAAAAATGCGAGTTTAGTTTCGTTAAAAAAAATCAGACTAATAAACCTTTTGGAAGTTTTATGTAAAAGTTACGCAGACGGCAGTCTATTTGCTAAGGTGGAATAGTTACCTAGGAATCTTAGCTAAATACTGAGTTACGAAATGCTTGTGGTGAAAAGTTATCGAAAAACAAGGCAGTGGTATATTGGATATGTTCAAAAAATGTGTGTGAAATCTTATGGGACTTAACTGCTAAGGTCATCAGTCCCTAAGCTTACACACTACTTAACGTAAATTATCCTAAGGACAAACACACACACGCATGCCCGAGGGAGGACTCGAACCTCCGCCGGGACCAGCCGCACAGTCCATGACAGCAGCCCCTCAGACCGCTCAGCTAATCCAGCGCGGCTATTGGATATGTCTTCGAAGTTTTTCGAGGCGGCGCCCTAGTATTAAAGATTTGCTGTGGTCATGCCACGAAACTTTTTAGTTACTGGAATTGTGGAAGATTACAGTCTACCGTCCCGGTGACAACGATGCCATTACAGATTAAGTTCGTATAAGACAAAGACAAAGACAAGAAAACGCAGCGTTTGATATTTTAAATGTAGTATCTTTCCATTGCCCTTAATCGATTCAGTGAAGCCGCGGAAGACACAATTCTGAGTGAACATTCGGGGATCTGAACTTTATTTCTACCGAATATGAATCCAAAGTCTTAATTACCAGGCACTTCGCTGCATCTGTGTCTGCCCATACCATTTTTCGGGTTCTTTTGTCTACTCAGGCGATAATTTGGAACCCAAGTGTCATCTTTACAAAAAAATCTCTATTATCTTTAATCGTCACCATAGCTAGTTCCAACAGCTTTTAGACACATCTGACGGTTACCCGCTTCTCTCTTCATAGAAGACATTTATACTTCTCGCGCAGGCTAAAATAATATTCACACGCACCATGCAGTAGCCTTGTTGGATACCTGAATTACACACTCAACTGCGGTCACACTTAGTTGTGACGAGGGGCGCTGTATTGTTATTTCGATTGTCGAGCCTGTCGTTGGTTTGATGCATTTCTATTACCGCTTGTCAGCTATCTTCCTGTATTCAGCCTACCTGCTACATCCATCACCAACGACTCTCTTTGTTAAATACGGTGTTTAACAATTCCTATTACAGACTTCTAGGGACTGTAGAGAGAACTTCGAACATAAAATTTTGGCAGGAAAGCCGTGTCTGCGATTCATGCTTTCATACAGACGGTTCACAGACTCTGGTGTGTGTTGAATAATTTCTGCTGGTGCCAGAACTCGTGCAAGTTCTTCTTCCGTGTTTGCAGTCTCATACACAAGCTTCTTCATATGAATCCACAGGAAAAGTGATGGAAAGTGAAGAAATGAGTTAAAATATGTACCGCGGCTGGGATTTGCACCCGGGCGTCCTCTTTTACTAGGCAGGGCTACTAGCCATTACACCCCCGCAGCACCGTAGCCAAAGATGCTGCACGGACTAACCAAGTCCAATGCCCTCCCTAACACAAACTTCATTTCGCACAAATTTTAATTCATTTCTTCAGTTTCCATCATTATCGTAGATAAAGAGGAGACTCAAATTTCTCGAGGAAAATTCAATTATAGAAAACAAAAGCGACAGTGGTGGCCAAGGAGCTAGTGTACGTCGGCCTAGCCATCTGTCACCGTATGTTTGACCGAGATGTACGCGGATGCCACCGGCAAAATGTACGAATGCGCCATCATGCTGGAAGCACATTCGCTGACAGAGTGACATTGGTAAATCTTCCAATAATTCCACTAGTACCTCTTACAGGAATGTCAAGTAAGAGGGAACCGTTAAGACTCGGTTTGTATGCTTACCATGAACCGGTAGATTTGAAAGTGATCCCCTCTTCAAAGTTTTATATCCAAACGGTACACTTGCGTACATCGGTTCCTTCATGAAACCTTAACTCCTAAGCCCCCTCTGCACTTCGCAGAAATCGTAATAGGCATTGTGAAACACCGTCTATACTGAGAAGCTCACTGAATTCAAAATTAGTCACTTCAGTGCACACATACAGATCAGTCGCTAAGGCGTACGGCGAGTGACGTTCTCAACAGCGCACGCTTTGCCCCCATATGAGCATAGGACAGTAGCGATCAATGAGACAGACATTTAAGTTTGAAGCGGAAATTGTACGTAAACATGGATAAATGTAAGGCCGTGACAGAATGGCAAAAAGGGCTAATCGTGTTTGGCCGAGCCAATGGCCAAACGCTGTGTGAAGTTGCTGGATTTGTTGGTGTCTTACAACGGACTGTTCAGTGTATCTACAACCAGTGGTGTAACAAATGTAGCCAAGAAACACGATTTCCTAATTGTGGTCGGAAAAAGATCCTGACTGAGAAGGACCGGAGGCGCGTTTCACGGCTTTTGAATCAAAATCGCTTCCAAACTCGACGGGAATTGTTGCAGGCAGTGAATGAAGGTCCATCCCAAGCTGTTGAGAAGAACATTGCGACAGGAATTATATGCAATGAATATTTGGAGTCAGTCTCCTCGGAAGAGGTCATTGCGCACACAGGCACGTAAAAACGACAACAGCGAAGTTCATGGGGCTGGAACATGTATGTGAGTGATTTTCCGAACACTCCCCCACCACGTTACATCCTGTTTAGCCTACAAAATCGCCTGACTTGAACCGCGTAGAAAATCTGTCGAGCATGTTGGAATAGCGGGTAAAACGCCGACATCAGCATCACCACAATTTGGTGGAACTGCGCAATAAAATCCTTAGCGAGCGGCTTAATGTGGATGCAACGTATCTGCGCAATCTTATAGACTCACGTCCTGACGGAGTCCAGGGACATACTTGTATGGTATTAAATGATTGTAACGGCAAGGGCCTTGCCGCAGTGGATACACCGGTTCCCGTGAGATCACCGAAGTTAAGCGCTTTCGGGCGTGACCGGCAGTTGGGTGGGTGACCATCCAGCCGCCATGCGCTGTTGCCATTTTTCGGGGTGCACTGAGCCTCGTGATGCCAATTGAGGAGCTTCTCGAGCGAATAGTAGCGGCTCCGGTCAAATAAAACCATCATAACGACTGGGAGAGCGGTGTGCTGACCATACGCCCCTCCTATCTGCATCCTCAACTGAGGATGACACGGCAGTCGGATGGTCGCGATGGGCCACTTGTGGCCTGAAGACGGAGTGCTTGACTAATTTTTTATCCAGTGACCTTATATGAGAGTGCTCCTTCTACCATCCATTCAACTACAGTTTTCAGCAATGACTGATTTCATAATACGACGCGATCATTCTGTCTCGTCGTGTCACTGTATTCTTTACTAAACTTTTTTTTCTCGCTGATTTGTTACCAGCTGAATCAATCCATTTGATCAATAGTCTCTTGTAACATCACAGTTCAAAATCTTTTTTTTTTTTCGTTTCTGTTTCATCCAAGATTCGGATTAATCGAAAGCTATGCTTCTTACATAGCTTTTCATGAATCTTTCTCTTGTCTCAAGATCCGTATTTTTACCACTTAACAGCCGTTTCTTTTTGCATAAAGTCCTATTGCCTTGTGCCTTGCTTCCTTGTAGTGTGTTCCCTTCTTTCGCAAAACCAAACCGATTCTCTGCTAGTTGTCCTTCCATTTAGGTTACAGCACTCTTGTGTTTTTGGTGCATACGATGCTTCAATGTTCGTAATGTTTTCTTGATAAACGGTTGCCGTGCTTTGCGTACTGGCGTTCGGTTTATACTCGATTATTTATAATAAGGACACATCCACATTGTCACATATAATCAGATGAAAAGCTTGTAACATACTACTACACGAAAAGGCAACATTAATTCATATCCGCTATGCTGTCTTACTGAAATTAAATTATTAATGATAGCTTAACAAGAATGCTTACAGAACGATGGTCTTGACTGGTATGAGGGGCACAAGGGTACTGTTTTAATTTTCAAACAAATATTGTAACAGGTTATCGAAAACGTAACAAAGAACTAATACCACATTTCATTATTGGAAAAATATTTTCAAACGTTAGTTTATGAGGCCTCAGAAATATCAATTTTGGCTTACTATAAGCAACTGCGAGATTAATTCTTTTCTGTATTTTTAGTGTATTAATTGTGTGTAGATTAAGTTTAGTGGTTACAGCAATGAAATTTTACTAGTGAATTCTGGTTTTTGTCTTTCTCCGCCCCCGGTAGCTGAGTGGTCAGCGCGACAGAATGTCAATCCTAAGGGCCCGGGTTCGATTCCCGGATGGGTCCGAGATTTTCTCCGCTCAGGGACTGAGTGTTGCATTGTCATCATCATTTCATCCCCATCGACGCGCAAGTCGCCGAAGTGGCGTCAAATCGAAAGACTTGCACCAGGCGAACGGTCTACCCGACGGGAGGCCTCGTCACACATTATTATTATTATTCATACAATGCTTATTATTATTATTGTTGTCTTTGACTGTCCAAACTCCTAATCTGCATCATGCACGACGGGGTGTTTTTTTCGTGTTTTGTTCCATTAGTTGTAGGGATCGCAGTGCTTTCTTAACCTTGTGTTGAACATTCTGGTGCGGCTGCCATTATTCTTTTTCTACCGCTTCGATTTTCTTAAATAAGACGTGTCGTTTTTCTTGACTATACTTAAATACGCACAGAAATTGTTATTGATGCTCTTAGGCAATAAATAGGCTTGAATCAAACGAATTTCCTAAAAATTACAAATAAAGTCGAAGCAACAGATACAGGAATATCCAGGCTAGTACTAATATTTTCTGTCTGCTCAGAATCGTTGATTTTCAGTCACATTTGATCTCAGTGTGCGATATACTCGTATAATTAGTGAACTCGGCAACTGTTAAATATTTGGGAGTTATATACTTGTCCTAATCTGGAGGCCCATCGTTGCGATTCTACCCACTTAGACGTATGGAACTCCATATCATAATTAATCGTGTAGAATGTGAATGAAAAAGACTCCTTTGTTCTCGTTTTCGACTTTTATTGTTTTTAAGTCTTTCTTAACGTTTTGTACACAACACAATTCCAAAACTGCCGAATATACACTATTTTTCGTTCTTTGGATACTATGTGGTGAGAGTAAGATCTAGTTTTCAGCACTATCAGTTCGTGAAAGGCCAACATACAACTGACCATTCGAAAGATACTCGGACTGCAAATCAGTTCCTACGTATTTGAACGTCTGACCTTGTGCTTTGTTTATTGTTATTGCAAACGAAACCTTGATTTGGAATTAAAGGCGCTTAAAATAAATAGGTAACGCGGATGGGATCATTAGCATACGGGGTGCGAGAGCGATCTGTCCAGCTGCAGAACCTGTGAAGATAGTAGCTTCAATGGCATCACCTCACAAACCTTTAATCCCCAAACAGGTACCATTACAAAGTCCCTGAGGATTCAGATTGCGGCCGGCCGGTGTGGCCGAGCGGTTCTAGGCGCTTCAGTCTGGAACCGCGCGAGTGCTACGGTCGCAGGTTCGAATCCTGCCTCGGGCATGGTTGTGTGTGATGTCCTTAGGTTAGTTAGGTTTAAGTAGTTCTAAGTTCTAGGGGACTGATGACCTCAAATGTTAAGTCCCATAGTGGTCAGAGCCATTTGAACCATTTTGAGATTGCGTGGTATTATTATATGAACACCAGCTTTAAGCTTCAATCTGTCTGAAGTAAAGCCATCTGGATTCACTGAATTTAGAGATTATTGAGGATACTGAACTACGTCTGCAATGGCGACTACAGTATCAATGGATTGGTGTTCCAAAAATAAAAAATAAAAAAAAAAAATAACAGTTGTGAGCTCTATGGGACTTAACATCTGAGATCATCAGTCTCCTAGAGCTTAGAACTACTTAAACCTAACTAACCTAAGGACATCACATACAACCATGCCCGAGGAAGGATTCTAACCTGCGACCGTAGCAGTCGCGGGGTTCCGGACTGAAGCGCCTAGAACCGCTCGGTCACAACGGCTGGCGATTGGTATTCCCCTTAATTCCCATTACTCTGCCCTTTATGACTGTTTATTTCAGAGCCAACGGTAAACACAACTTTCGTAATATCCCGGTTTCCTTTTAAAACCGATTGCGAGGAAGAAAACAAAAGAGCACACTGTTATGTACACAATGTCTGTAAAAATTATATGTAAGAAGAAACAGTATAGGAGTACCATACGAGATAAACAGTTTGTGTAATGGTTTAAATGCCTTTCTATAGCAGTTGAAACCCACTGCGAGAAAGAAAATGAAACCGCGCATTTTCACAGCACAAGACATTGTTTCCGATAGTCAGTTTTAACAGAAAACAGGTACACTGTTGTTTTAACCAATTTATGGTCTACATCCGTCCGATTATTTATTACAGTATCGTGTAATATCGGACAAGAAGTTTTAAAGATTTTATGTTAGTATAGAGTCGAACTATCGTTTATTAACCAGCATAAACGCTTATTGATTAGATAGATTACGCTCTCACAAAAGCGTTGCTTCGTAGCTAACCACTCCTCATCATCGTTCAGTAAAAGAGGCAGCCTCGAAACCATTATCCCCCTTCATAACTGTATCATACGGTAGCATCTCTATGTTCAGAATTCGGTAGGAGAAAATCAAATTTAATGGCTTGACACTACTTAGCCTGCACTCCGCTTTGATACACCTTTCTCATTAAATATAAGCTCTTGAACAAACCGATGTTTTCATGGATTCGATATTCGCTCGAACGATCAAGGAAGACCATCGTGTAGAAATAATAAACAGCTAATCAGTTACAAAAATTGAACGTTTATTACAACCGTGGTTTCAATGTTTATAAAAACGTCTTATTCTGAAGAAAATACTGACAACTGGATTACATGTTGTCATTGAGGTACGTTAAATTTTGCAGAGAGGTGTCAGATATGAAGTTTGACACAACATGATTGTTATTTGGCATTTCCTCACCAGTGTTCAGCTCTGAAGTCTTTCGGCTATATTTAAACGTACCTCTATATTCATTAATTCTACAAGAAGATTTCATCCTACGGTAGCGGCTCCAGCCAGCTAAGTACAAAATTTTAAAATTAGAAAATGGAAGACAATCGCGCACATACTCTTCTTTCTTTCAGTTGTTCCACTCCCATGATCTCTCTCTTCCACCGATTTTACATTAATATACTAATTTTCCTGGACATAGCATTTTATATGAATATGATAGGCAATATTTCAAAAGGAAAGTCACTTATATAATTCTGTAAATTCATAAATACGAGGGTTGGAACTTTAATAGTGGCAACAATTTATTTGCAGCTCGTACAAAACAGATACGTGTTTAAAAGTTTTACTGACCTTCTATTAAATCTATTCCGAGACGACTGGAAGCTGTTGTGAATGCCAACGGTTTTCCTACACGATATTAGGTATGGTAATGCATTGTGGCTCTGGTGTTTTCATATTTATATCCACCCCTGCATCTGCATGCGGAGTCGCATCACCATCCTAGATAGAACGCTGTGCTACATTCGCTAGCATTAGGAGCTCACTGGATTAGCGACGCTGACAACCTCCAATATGAATTGAACGATCCCCGGATGACTGAGTAACAAGAACATACAAATAGCTGTGAGATTGTGAAAATGAAACAGACAAAGTAACAAAAGAAGCTCTTCCTGCTGCCTTACCTGAAAGGCGCCAGAGACCATATAGGCAAGGTGCTGCGCAGCAGGAAAATTAAACTTCACTACTGGCCATTAAAATTGCTGCACCAAGAAGAAATGCAGATGATAAACGGATATTCATTGGACAAATATATTATAATAGAACTGACATGTGATTACATTTTCACGCAATCTGGGTGCATAGAGCCTGAGAAATCAGTACACAGAAGAACCACCTCTGGCCGTAAAACGGCATTGCTACGCCTGGGCATAGAGTCAGAGCTTGGATGACGTGTACAGGTAGAGCTGCCCATGCAGCTTCAACACGATACCACACTTCATCAAGAGTAGTGACTGGCGTATTGTGACGAGCCAGTTGCCCGGCCATCATTGACCAGACGTTTGATGAGAGATCTGGAGAATGTGCTGGCCAGGGCAGCAGTCGAACATTTTCTGTATTCAGAAAGGCCCGTAAAGGAGCTGCAACATGCTGTCGTGCATTATCCTGCTGAAATGAAGGGTTTCGCAGGGATCGAACGAAGGGTAGAGCCACGGGTCGTAACACATCTGAAATGTAGCGTCCACTGTTCAAAGTGCCGTCAGTGCGAACAAGAGGTGACCGATACGTGTAACAAATGGCACCCCACACCATCACGCCAGGTGATACGCCAGTATGGCGATGACGAATACACGCTTCCAATGTGCGTTCACCGCGATGTCGTCAAACACGGATGCGACCATCATGATGCTGTAAACAGAACATGGATTCATCCGAAAAAAGATGTTCTGCCATTCGTACACCCAGGTTCGTCGTTGAGTACACCTTCGCATTCGCTCCTGTCTGTGATGCAGCGTCAAGTGTAAAAGAAGCCATGGTCTTCGAGCTGATAGTCCATGCTGCTGCAAACGGCGTCGAACTGAACGTGCAGATGGTTGTTGTCTTGCAAATGCCCCCATCTGTTGACTCAGGGACCGAGACTGCTGCACGATCCGTTACAGCCACGCGGATAAGCTGCCGTTGGGATCCAGCACGGCGTTCCGTATTACCCTCTTGAATCCACCGATTCCATATTCTGCTAACAGTCATTGGATGCCGACCAACGCGAGCGCAGTGTCGCGATACGATAAAGCGCAATCGCGATAGGCTACAATCTGACCTTTATCAAAGTCGGAAACGTGATGGTACGCATTTCGCCTCGTTACACGAGGCATCACAACAACGTTTCACCAGCCAACGCCGGTCAACTGCTGTTTGTGTATGAGAAATCGGTTGGAAACTTTTCTCATGTCAGCACGTTGTAGGTGTCGCCACCGGCGCCAACCTTGTGTGAATGCTCTGAAAAGCTTATCATTTGCATATCACCGCATCTCCTTCCTGTCGGTTAAATTTCGCGTCTGTAGCACGTCATCTTCATGGTGTGGCAATTTTAATGGCCAGTAGTGTAATTTTCCATTGAGGCCGCAAGAGTGAGATGTTTTGAGGCCCACGAAGTATTCCATAAAAATGCTCTCCGCTCTGTAGGCGCCTGCAAACTTCGATGTGAAGCCGACGTTGGTGCAAGTGCGAGACTGATAAGTACTCGCATGCCGCTGAGCATGAACGCTGCATATGACTGGGACAAATCAGTTATAACACCGCTAGGACTATGACCGTTCTATAAATTTTCTACAACCTCATGTGATTGTTCGGTTGCCTTTAATGCAGCAGAGACCATTGGAATGATTAAACGCCCTAAGATTGTGATCTGGTGGGATGACTTTAAGTTACAAACGACCAGGCTGCCAGCAATCCCAGTCTATCGGGCCGCTTGTGTTCGCCAGCCAGCAGCTCGGTTTCAACAGGTATAAACTAGCGGGCACGAGAGAACTGCCGTGCAGCTTCAACATTCCGCTCCAGGAAAACACTACTCTTGAGCACAAGCTGCCGATTCGCCCTTGCTTATCAGTCATTTGCCAGAGCAGGAGCATACCATACAGTCATCGCCCCACAGTAATGTTTACTTCTAATTGTCCAATGACATCCCAGAATGTGACGTCGTTACCCATCTGACAATTATATCGGGGAAGACAATCACCACAGTCGTCGATCTGAAGAGCACCGCTCCAATGTCGGTGGAGACGTCGACGTTTAAATTGCTTTTTGTTTCATAATGACGGGGCCTGATAATCAAAATTATTTTATTAACAGTGGCATTGTCTGTGATAACCTACGAACTTATTCATCAATTCGCTCTGCTCTTGCATGACATATAGAGTATCGTAGATAACGGCGTTCAGATTAATATCGTGGTTCTGTAATTCCAGAAGGCGATATACAGGTTGGTCAATTAATCGTGGCCGGGCCAAATATCTCACGAAATAACCGTCAAACGAAAAAGCTACAAAGAACGAAACTTGTCTAGCTTGAAGGGAGAAACCAGATGGCGCTATGGTTGGCCCGCTAGATGGCGCTGCCATAGGTCAAACGGATATCAACTTCGTTTTATTTTAAAACAGGAACCCCCATTTGTATTACTTATTCGTGTAGTACGTAAAGAAATATGAATGTTTTAGTTGGACCACTTTTTTCGCTTTGTGATAGATGGCGCTGTAACAGTCACAAGGTAGGATTTTTAAATTAAAATACAGAACGTAGGTACGTTTGAGCATTTTATTTCCGTTGTTCCAATGTGATACATGTACCTTTGTGAACTTATCATTTCTGAGAACGCATGCTGTTAAATACCACATTAATGCAATAAATGCTCAAAATGATGTCCGCCAACCTCAATGCATTTGGCAATACGTGTAACGACATTCCTCTCAACAGCGAGTAGTTCGCCTTCCTTAATGTTCGCACATGCATTGACAACGCACTGACACATGTTGTCAGGCGTTGTCGGTCGATCACGATAGCAAATATCCTTCAACTTCCCCACAGAAAGAAATCCGGGGACGTCAGATTCGGTGAACGTGCGGGCCATGGTATGATGCTTCGACGACCAATCCACCTGTCATGAAATATGCTATTCAACACCGCTTCAACCGCACGCGAGCTATGTACCGGACTTGCATCATGTCGGAAGTTCATCGCCATTCTGTCATGCAGTGAAACACCTTGTAGTAACATCGGTAGAACATTACGTAGGAACTCAGCATACATTGCATCATTTAGATTGCCATCGATAAAATGGGGGCCATTTATCCCTCCTCCCATAATGCCGCACCATATATTAACCCGCCAAGGTCGCTGATGTTCCACTTGTCGCAGCCATCGTGGATTTTCCGTTGCCCAGTAGTGCATATTATGCCGGTTTACGTTACCGCTGTTGGTGAATGACGCTTCGTCGCTAAATAGACCACGTGCAAAAAATCTGTCATCGTCCCGTAATTTCCGTTGTGCCCAGTGGCAGAACTGTACACGACGTTCAAAGTCGCCGCCAGGCAATTCCTGGTGCATAGAAATATGGTACGGGTGCAATCTATGTTGATATAGCATTCTCAACCCGACGTTTTTGAGATTCCCCATTCTCGCGCAATTTTTTTTTGCTACTGATGTGCGGATTAGCCGCAACTGCAGCTAAAACACCTACTTGGGCATCATCATTTGTTGCAGGTCGTGGTTGACGTTCCACATGCGGCTGAACACTTCCTGTTTCCTTAAATAACGTAACTATCCGGCCAACGGTCCGGACACTTGGATGATGTCGTCCAGGATACCGAGCAGCATACGGATCACACGCCCGTTGGTCATTTTGATCATAACAGCCATACATGAACACGATATCGACCTTTTCCGCAATAGGTAAACGGTCCATTTTAACACGGGTAATGTATCACGAAGCAAATACCGTCCGCACTGGCGGAATGTTACGTGACAGCACGTTCTTATACGTTTGTGACTATTAAGCGCCATCTATCACAAAGCGAAAAAAGTGGTCCAACTAAAACATCATATTTCTTTACGTACTACATGAATATGTTATAAAAATGTGGGTTCCTATTAAAAGAAAAAAACACAGTTGATATCCGTTTGCCTATGGCAGCGCCATCTAGCGGGCTAACCATAGCGCCATCTGGTTTCCCCCTTTAAGCTAGACGAGTTTCGTTCTTTGTAGTTTTTTCGTTTGATGCTTATTTCGTGAGATATTTGGCCCGGTCACTATCAATGGACCACCCTGTATATGCAAACTGCAGCTTAGTGAGCAAGATACGAGCTTACTGAAAATCCAGACAGCATTGTTACTTGATTCTCGATTTTTTAACAGGTACAGATCAAGAAATTCTTAGCGACGTGAAATCGTCAGATGTAAAAGTCACTTCGGGAGCACCACAAGGGAGTGTCGTAGGGTCGTTACTGTTCACTATCTGTGTTAATAATCTTGTGGGCAACGAGAAGCTCTCAAGAGTTACTGAGCCACCAACGGAGAGTTACGCGAGGAAATTACTAAGAGATACAGCAGTGCGAAAAAATGGACCAGAGGCGAGTCTGGTGCGGCAGACGTAATTACGGCTGCGAACAAAATTAAATGGTCTCAAGACACATGGCCTGGAGATGCGTCACGGGAGTTCTTCTCTGGGTTCCAAGACATGAGAAAAAACTAGCACACAGCGTAATGGAAAAGTGTTTAGCAAATGGCTCGTGATGATGACCTAATAAGTATTAGAGTCTAACAAACTAGTGATAATCAAAATTCTTACTAGCTCTGACACATTTGCGAATGAAAGCACTAACCCAGGAGGAGTACAATTTGTTTCTTCTATCCCAACTATGCTCATAAAAAAGAGTTTGTCACCAGACTATTGATTTCGGCCAGTGGTTTCCATCTTCAGATTCCTGTACATCTACCTTCTGGTGGATACTGGGACAAAAGCTGTTATTTTATTTTATATGTAGTATAGATTGCACGATTAGCAGTATTTACTGGTCTTATTCATATGCAAATGGTTCCAGTGTTACAGTACTCAATCTTCTGGCCGCTCTACGACTCCGGGTGATTGCGTTGACACAGGGAAATTATTATTGTACTTTCTGTAGAAGGTCTAAACTATCGGCGTCCGCTATAACCAAAATTCTTAATCACTTATGATGTGTACGATGGCAGTATATCAACTCAACTGCACCTGAGTGAAGATGGTGTACGGTAACACCGAAACCGGTTACATATGAATAAAGCCAGTAAGTACGGCTGATGTTGTTATCCATAGAACATAATAGATCTCCAGATCTGTGCAAATCATATCGTAATATATTAAAGCCACAGTGGAAAAAAAAAAGTTCAAATGTGTGTGAAATTTTATGGGAATTAAGCTTACACACTAATTAACCTAAATTATCCTAAGGACAAACACACACACACCGAGCGAGGTGGCGCAGTGGTTAGACACTGGACTCGCATTCGGGAGGACGACGGTCCAATCCCGCGTCCGGCCATCCTGATTTAGGTTTTCCATGATTTCCCTAAATCGCTCCAAGCAAATGCCGGGATGGTTCCTGTGAAAGGGCACGGCCGACTTCCTTCCCCATCCTTCCCTAATCCGATGAGACCGATGACCTCGCTGTCTGGTCTCCTTCCCCAAACAACCCAACCCAAACACACACACCCATGCCCGAGGGAGGACTCGAACCTCCGCCGAGATCAGCGGCACAGTCCATGACTGAAGCGCCCGAGACCGCGCGGCTAATCCCGCTCGTAGTGATGATGCCATTCGTGCCTTATTATATTATAATATGTTTTAAACAGATCTTAAGATGATCACCACTGACATAATTAAGGGAGGACAAAATTTTTTGTGATCATAAATTGGCATAAAATAATCAAATTCTAGATTTTTTAAAAATGTTTTACATTCGTGACTAAACGTGGACCGAACTTGTTTTGTTTTTGCGTCCCAGAAAATTCTGTATTACCACCCAGGAGGTAATTAGCTTCAGGCTAGGAAACACTGTTGCAGAGTATGTAATATTTAGGTAGAGGTGGAAAGAAAGGTACAAGATAGAAAAATGTATAGAGGACATGTAAAGACACTAGAAAGACTGAGGCCGTAAATTATGACCCTCGTCCGTTTGTTAATGAGCGACCATTTTACAACCGCTTAAAGCTTCGTTCGGGCGCTTCTTGGAATTTTGTGCAGTTAGAGCACAGGAGACACAGCACCACAGATAATTTTCGCAGCCAGATACAGAGAGTAGCGTATTCGCTAAAGTAGGGGCCGTCGCTGCTACATCTCACAAACGGCGAATACGACGGCGAAATCTTCCACTTCATGGCGTACATGGAAAATGGCAGCTGCACTGCGGCGATGGCTGGATCGATCAACGAAACCGACTGTCTAGGTGCCCTGTACGAGAAACTGGACCCTCTAGCTTGTGGTCAAGTGATAAAATCCGGCGTGCCTTATAGCACAATCGAGAACAAACCATATTCGCATACTCATAACATGTAAGCTTTCACGGCCGGCTTCATTAATTAAAACTTCCGGGCTGAATTGCCGTGGTCCACATATAAAACTACGTCTCCTTCCTGACGTTTCGTTGCCGGCTGCGGGCAACATCTTCCGAGGTGAGTCGGCGACTGGCTGCTAGGTGCTGGAGGTCCCGCATGTATAGAGAGCTTAGATGGCGCCACCACTCGTCACGTGCTTTCGACTTCAAAACTATCTCTGACTAGTGCCATCTCTCTCGATTACAGGTAACCGATTGTCACTTCGTTGGTGCAAAGTCGACCGCCATATCTTGTGTAGTTTTAATCCTTCTTCTTTTTTATTAAAAGTATTTTCGTGCTTGTAGATCTCTATAGCTTCTCTATACATGCGGGTATAATAATGTGAGGTCCTAGCTATCACGTTTATCTCACTAAATTTTATTTCGTGATCACCGTCTTTGAAAACGTGTTCCGCTACAGCTGATTTGTCAATGTGTCCCAATCTACAGTTCCTTTTGTGTTCCGTTAGGCGGGTATAAACACTCCTTTTAGTTGTTCCAATATAAACCATGCCACGGCTACACGGAATTTTATACACACCTGAGGTGGCGAAGGGTCGTCGTGCGTCTTTCATCGATCTTAAACTTTCACTAATTTTCTTAGTAGGTCGAAAGATTGTCTCCACTTGAAACTCGGCCAAAACTTTCCCAATACGGTCCGTGATGTTATGAATAAATGGAAGAAAAACATATTCGCATATGTTTCAAACCTTGGCGCCATTTATGGGTACATCGGAAGAATACTTCGAAAACGTGGTTTCGAAAGTCGATCGATGCCTGCAACGAAAGTGAAAGTTATATGTGAAAGATATCTTAGGACTCCGAAAACCTAGTGTACATCGAATACCCCGCGAATATGGCATTTACATCTGACGGTAAGAACTGCTGAACAAAGGTATAAAGAGGACAAGTGTTACAACCCACTCAAGCAGAAACACCAGATCATATGTAGCCGGCACATTGCCTTACTGCGAACGTGAAATGAAATATTTCTCAGACAGGACGCAGTCTAAATTAGAGGGGTGGATAATGAAATTATCAAGGACTGAAGTAAAGCCTAGGATCAGTCGCCTAATTTGGCTGAATCCTGCCGCAAAATATATGTGCCCTTTCTCTCTGCTCACCGATATCTGCCTATTAAGGCCCTTTTGGGTGAAGGGTGTTGTCTTACGGCTTTACTTATAACCTCTTAACGGTTTGGCATAGCCTTTAGTTTAGTCTTAAGTTTGGGTTTTTAAAAGCCTTCTGAGAAAGATAACCTATTTCTTTTTTTACCACATGGTACAAGATCCGCGCTTGACACCTGGCCGAGACATCTATCATAACCTCCGGGCAGATTAAAACTGTGTGCCGGACCGGTTCTCGAATGCAGAACATCGATTGCAGGGCAGACGTACTGGAAGTAAAGCTTTCACGGCAGCTCGTGAGTTGTGCCTGGCTGTCAGTCGGTAAGAGTACTGCCCGCAAAAGGCAGGATTACGGGCTCGAGAGCTATCTGCCAACAAGTTTCAAAACGGTGCTCGCTCCGCTGCAAGTCAAAATTCATTTTCAAAAGCTAGGCAGATTGTTAAAATATCGTGGACAAAAAATGAGAAAAGGCACGTATATTACTGAACGGTTAAAACTGCACCTGGTCACCAGGTCCAACTCGTTCTCTTATTGGCAGTTTCATCGCAATACAGTTATTGACATATTATAACTTTCAGAAAAATGTAAGTAACTCGTTTTCTCAGTATCAGTCTGTTAAAATGTTGTCATAGTCTACTCAAAAAGATGTATAATCTTGCGTTAACGGTTTGACACAATAAATCAAGTACTAAATTTAGAAACTATGTGTGTGTCTTGCGGCGGCGTAGGAAAAGCAAATTATCCAAAATTTTCTCATCCAGAATTTGAGAATGAGGTCATTTTGGGATTTCAAACAAATTTTACAAACAGTTTCAAACATTTCTAAATTTTTTCTCACATGCGACACTAGAAATGAATGAAAAGGAAACATTTTCGCTTACTAAATGTTCATTGTTTATGTGGTGAAACCTTAACATCAAACAAGACGTTTCAATTTATTGCTTCTTTATAACTATAGTCGCAAGAAACAAACAAAAATAGGTCACTGTACAACACGCAATTCGGGAGGTATGATATCCTAAACACTGAGATGCGTGGAAAACTAGTCTTTCTTAAAACGGAGCGCATATTTCCCAAACTGCGATTATCCAGTGTTTGAGAATGAGAGTAGTTAGCGGCTTCCAGCTAATACGAAACACAATCCGAAGCTGTTTCAAACATAGGAGTACGATTTTTTGGAACCGCCAGGAGATGCTCATTTATGAATATATGTAAACTACCGGTTTCGATCATCTGAGCCTCTTCGGGTATCTTAAAATTATTTGCAGCAACATGTATGGCAACGTTCGTACCGTGGCAAATAAAATAAAAACCATACTGCGATTTTATTTTTATTTTGTTCTTTATTTGTCGCCATAGTAAGAGCATTGAGGTATAGCATGTTGAAAATAGTTTAACGGTTCTGGAGATGGTCAGATGATTGAAGCGGGTACTTCATAAAGTTTTATTTGTGATGGCATCTGCTCTTTCGGATATGTCCGAAAGAAGACACCATTTTGATCCTCCAGCAACTGTGGATCAAGGCAAAAAGGAATTAATAGCATTTAGATGCTTGTGGACATTGCTTTACGTCAGTGGGGAAAGTTGAAAATTTGTGCCGGTGACCCGGGCTCGAATCCCGGTCTGGCACAAATTTTCAACTTGCTCCATTGATGTAAATCAGTGTCCACTAGCAGCTAAATGTCATTAATTCCTTTTTGTCTTGCTTTAAATATGAGCTGTTCTTGCCAGTTTGGGAAGATGACACTCTTTTAAAGATACCTACTTGCTACGGGCTACCACTTACACTAAATACTTCGGAAAGTGATAACATTATATCGGCTGTGAAACCAGTAACTCGGAAATCAACTACAAAAATAAGTGTAAGGGGGACACAAGCCAAAATTAAACCGATCGAGAGAGTTCTGTATGTTCGTCGAGGACTTTGTAGCTAGCGTGCCAGTAAAGCTAGCGTGCCAGCAACACGGGCGTCGGACAAGTCCCTTGGATTTGCTTTTCGGTCGCCGCTGCTGGTGGTTTCGTGCAGGTCTGCCAAGAAGCGCTTCATGCTTTATAGCGGACGCCAGGGCGGGAAGACTGCCAAATGGGAACTGTCGGGTGTATCCCTGCCCTCACTCTCGCGCCAATGCTGCTTCCGCATACGCCGCGTTGAGTCAGCAGAGAAGTCAGATATGCGCCTGTTAGACGCAGGCAGTTTTGTGAGAGGTGAAAAATCTGAGAAAGGATGGAAGAACGCTGTCCAGTCGCATTAATGTGACCGCCTCTCAGAATCCTGAATAATCACCTTTTGCAGCGCGAACCGCTGCAGGGCGCATAGAAAAAGTGTGAGTGAGATTCTGGAAGGTACCGACAGGGATCTGGTGATATGCTGACTCCAGTGCAGTGGCTGGTTGCAGTAGGTTTCTCGGTTGAGGATCCACGGCGCAAACACCTCGATCGAGGTGTTCCCACACATTCTCGATTAGTTTAAAATCCGATGAGTCTGATGGCCAGCGCAGTACGGTTAACTGTTTCTGGTACTCTCTGGACCAGACACGTACACTGCGAGTTGTGTGACACGTTGCATTGTTCTACTGATAAATGTCGTCCTGCAGAGGAAAAACCAACTGCATGAAGGGGTGGACATGGCTCCCAAGGATAGATCCACACTCGTAGTTCTGTTGATACATTGTACCTTCCGACGAAAACATTCTCCAGACCGTAACGCTCCCTCCTCCGGCGTGGTCTCTTCCGACGATTGGTTCAGGGTGTTTGCTTTCATAATTTTCACGCCGATGGAGCGTAAAACATTCTTCATCTGAAAAGGCCACCTGTTGCGACTTAATGGACATCCAGTTGCGGCACTGGCGTGCAAATTCCAGCCTTCGTCGCCGATGAACAGGAGTCAGCATCGTTGCATGAATCAGGGGCCTGCTGCGGAGGCCCATACGCAGCAACATTCTCTGAACGGTCGTTGAGGAGACACTGTTGGTAGCCCCTTGGTTAATCTGGGAGATCAGCTGCTCAACAGTTGCATGTCTCCTCGCCGGTACGCATCTCCTCCGCCGTTGTTCACCACTTCGGACCGTGGTGCGCCACAGTTGCATCGGGACCGGTTTTGGAAAGCGCCATTCGGTACGCACGATATGCTTCAACCACGGCGACATGTGAACAGCTTACAAACTTAGCCGTTTCGGAGGTATTTCCACTTCGGGCCCGAAATCCAATGATCATGCGCTTTTGGACGTCAGATAAATTGCTCCTGCACTCCAGAATGAGATTTTCACTCTGCAGCGGAGTGTACGCTGATATCAAACTTCCTGGCAGATTAGAACTGTGTGCCGGACCGAGACTCTAACTCGGGACCTTTGCCTTTTTCGGGCAAGTGATTTACCATCTGAGCTAGCCAAGCACGACTCACGCACCGTCCTCGCGGCTTTACATCTGGTTCGAAGGAGAGCTTCTGTGAAGTTTGGAAGGCAGGCGACGAGGTACTGGCAGATGTAAAGCCGTGAGGACGGGGCATGAGTCGTGCTTTGGTAGCACAGATGGTAGAGCACTCGCCCGCGAAAGGCAAAGGTCCCGAGTTCGAGTCTCGGCGTGGCACACAGTTTTAATCTGCCAAGAGGTTTCAGCAGCTGCACTGTTTTCCGCATCCCCCTGCATACGCTTAGTATCCCCGCCACCGCTAGTGCTGCTACCTGCTGTCTGTGAGTGGTTATTGCACGTTGACATTGAACACAGGTGGTGGTCAGATTAATGTGACTGGACTGTGTAAACGAGAATAGGGAGGGCGAAGTAGGATGGAAAAGAAGAGGAAGAAGTTGGTCACGAAAAAGAGGAAGGTAACGGATTGGAGGATACTAAAATGTGCAGCGGAAAGAAACACACGGAAGGGAATTGTTAGAAAATTCGGACTGGACTGTGTTAACCGATAGTTCCTAAGACCTACCTTTAGCTTGTTCAATGTTGATTATTTCTTGTTTTTGGGCTTCCAGCTGGAGCCATTCTCATTATGGCAAGTGAGCCACCAAGAGAATACTTCGCGAATATTATTTTATTCGTTTCGTCTTCGCCATGATCGACACTGAAAATTGAAAAGGAATCTCGTTTTGTTGCACATAGTTGGACTTTGGAATTCATGTTATTCCATGTTTTGTACAGTATGATACAAAAAGCATTTAGTGAACTGTGAACCTTCCCGTTCATTGTAATTTCGTATCGATCTTAATAAAGCAATAAACAGGCTAAGCAGCGATGATAGCTGGGCGCGTGGGGAGGAAGGGGGGGGGGGCAATATTTCTAAGTTTGCCCTGGACACCAGTTACTCTAGTTAGACCTCTGGGTGTATGGATCCGTTCACCAGAGGTCGAGTTAAAGCAAGATCTGTGACGAAACGAAACAACGTTGCCGGAAAAGTTATGTTGCCTGCGATGTATCTTCTACAACGGCCACTAAAAGACATTCTACGAGGGGTATTCAATAAGTAATGCAGCACATTATTCTTCGGGCCAGTTGAAAAAGAAACGCAGAATTCGTTGTAGGGCATCGTGGAATATTCCAGCTATAGTCCTTATAGTTTCATGAAGTTCCGATAGATGGCGGCGCCATACGTAGGCTTCAAGATGGCATCTGTAACGGAGGTGCGTTCCAAGCAGGTAGCTGTCATTGAGTTTATTTTGGCGGAAAACCAGAGTGTCGCAGATATTCATAGGCGTTAGCAGAATGTCTAGGGAGACCTGGCAGCGGACAAAAGCACGTTGAGCGTTGTGTGAGGCAGCTGTTATCATCGCAACAGCGTCGCGCAAACCTATCCGATCTTCCGCGAGCTGGCCGGCCGGACAAAGGTGTGACTCCAGTAATGTTGGAACGTGGGGACACTCTCATTCGAGGTGATCGACGAATCACAATCAAGCACGCCGCTGCACAACTGGCCGTCTCTGTTGGTAAGTGTTGACACAATCGCCTTCCAGTTTGGTTACTGAAAGGTGTGTGACAGTTGGTTTTCTCGCCGCCTAACAGAAGACCATAAGGAGCAACGAGGGACATCTGTGCTATATTGCTTGCGTATCACGAGGTTGATCATGCCAATTCTCTGTCGAACATCGTCACAGAGCAGATGAAACATCTCTTCGAACTGGAAACCCAAAAAGCAATCCATGAAGTGGCGCCACATCACCTCTCCTTCAAAGAAAAAGTTCGAAGCCGAACCCTCAGCCGGTAAAGTCATGGCCACAGTCTTCTGGTATTCCGAATGGGTTATTCTATTTGATGTCCCGCCTCAAGGCGCAACGATCGACTCTGAAGTGTATTGTCCTACCCTTAGGAAATTGAAGAAACGACTTCGTCACCACAAGAATGCAAACGAACTTCTCCTTCTCTATGGCAACGCAAGATCTCGAACAAGTCTGCTCACCCGAGAGCTTTTTTAGTCAATGCAGTCAAAAGATAAGGCCATTTCTGTCACATATTTTAATACATGCAAACTCACTCATCAGAACCCTATATGGTACTTCCCGTTGGATTATAATCATTAAATTAGTAAAGAAGCAAGAATTTATAGTATAACAATAGGGAAAAAACCGAAAACAACACATTTGTAATTATATTAAAAGAAAAACTTTTTTTTTCATTTCATATGTCTTTCTTCGACCGTCTGTTAAGATCCTTTTTCCTCATGAACGGGTAGACGTATAAAGAAGAAATTTATGTCACATACTAAGGTCTACAGGCCCTTGGCGGTGTAAAAAAGATTTGACCTTCTAAGTCAGTGCAATCAAAAGATGAGGCCACTTATGTCACATATTTTGATATTCGAAAACTCGCTCATCGAAACCTATAGGGTAGTTCCCGTTGATGAAAAGTGATGAAATTTGGGAAAAGTAAGGTTTCACGGTACACGTAAAGGAAAAGATCCGAAAATAGTTAATTTGTTAGTATATCACATGAAAAAAGTATTTCTTTTGTCATTTTTACGCGATAGCCGACGATTATTGTAATAATCAGTAAGACTTAAGTCAGGCTCACTGGGTCGCAATGGTTAAAGTTAAACATCAGACAAGGAATAACTTTACTGGTCATATGACGCGTTTCGGAATTCAACCATTACCAGAGATCCAGGAGCGTTTGCTACAGGTAGATATGGCCTTTCAATTTGCATGTCTATAAATTCCGAAACGCGTCGTATGAGTAACAAAGATATTCTTTGCTTGATATGACTTTTATCAATGCGACTGAATGCAGTAGTACTGCATTCAGTCAGATTGCTAAAAATCATATATCATTAGTGCTGCATTGTCAGATTGGTAAAAATCAAATATCAGGCAAAGAATATCCTTGTTGCTCGTATGACGCGTTTCGGAATTTATACACATGCAGCTTGAAACGCCATATCTACCTTTAGCAATCGCTCCTGGACCTCTGGTAATGGTTAAATTCCGAAACGCGTCACATGACCAGTAAAGTCATTCCTTGTCTGATGTTTGACTTTTACCACTGCGACCCAGTCAGCCTGACTGAATAACTACTGATTATTACAATAATGGTCGGCTGCCTACTACGTGACTTTATGTCACATATATATTATTAAAATTAAAACATTCTCGAAAGTCCTGGAACCGCTGGTACCGACATCTTGCTAGTATCAATGTCGGTAACAAGCAAAAATGATCGAGATCTTCTATTCACGAAATGGATGAACTGCCTGTATACGTAATTAAGCTTTATGGAACCCACAGAGCGAGAGTCTTACTCGCACCTGGCCAGTTTTTTTATGTGTATTACAGAAAAGACAACACAATAATGCTGCGCCATGCACATCGAAAACATCGCGAATAAGTGGCATAACAGACGAAAAACGCACTTGAAAATAGGTATCATCTACCGAAACGGGTCGTGCAAAATATAAATAAAAATAAAATTGTAACTGGTAACTGGAAAAGCTATTTTGCACACACGCCCATTGCGTGTCCATGTTTAACTGTTATTCTACGCAGGGCATTGGCGTACGTACACGTGTAGCGTGTGAACACCCCGATTATCCCTGTCTGCTCCCTGTTTCTCGAGCGTAAACACGATGGTGCTGCCTCCCTGAGCGGGCATTCAGTTCTCTTTGCCGGTCCATTGCGAGATAAATGTTTACAAGGATTTTGACCGTAATTGATGTACTGTTACGAAATGTGCTTTATGCCTAACATGACAAACTTAAGCAGCACTGCTACCTCCATCATAATATATTTCGTGTAGTGGCCGTGAACGTATGAGAGACTCGGACAAGAATCGATACATGTATGCAGTCATTTTTTTCTCGCGCCTAATGCTAGCGGCATACTATGCTTGGGATATACCAGAAGTACCCGAGCCAACAAAGAAAAGACAAAAAACTTATTTCTCTACATAGTCTCCTTTCAGTTCGATATACTTTCCCCAGCGATGCTCAATCGCTTCGGTACCCTGCTTATAGAGAACCGCTGAGCCCTAAAAAATAGCCAGCGGCTTCATTTGCGGCAGACGGAGCTAAATCTGATAAACAGCATGCATGAGGAAGCAATTCGAAATTTGACTGACTGATTTTCGCCATGGCGACAATGACTGCGTGAACTGATGGATTGTCATGATGAAACAGAACTTTATTTTTCCCTAAATGCGACCGTATTTGCTTGACTTCGTCGTTCAAACGCTGCAAAAAATTCTTATAATGCTCGTTGTTGTTTGCTTTTCCTTTTTTAAGACAATCGATGAAAATTAACCTACGCACATCCCAGAAAACTGACCCCACGACCTTGCCAGCAGATGGAAAGGTCTTCGTCTTCTTTAAAGCTGATTCTCCCCTTTCAGTCCACTGTTTTCAGTGTTTCTTCGTCTCAGGTGTGAAATTTTGGACTCATGTTTCATCCATGGTTCAGAATCGACGCAAATGCTCGATTTATTGCAGCGAAACATAGCCAAACACTCAACTGAAACAAACGCATTTTTGTTCCACATTGGGCAAACGTGTCACTCATCTTGCGCAAAGCTTTCTCATGTCCAAATTTAATATAAATAAAGCATATTTTAGTCACCTTAATTTTAAAAAATAATATTTTCAACATTATCTCCGTGATTTTCAATGCATAATTTGATGTGCTTTGCAAACTTAAGGTGAACTTGATGATGGGATAGGTCTGAATTGCGGTCGATTTAGCACAGTCACTGGTAATGTGTTCTATAAGGTGGTTTAAACTAATTCGTCGAGTAAACTTCCTCTTTCAGAATACCCCAGAAAAAAGAAATCAAAGAGTGAAAGGTCTGGCGAACGACGACACCACTCCATGTAACCTCTTCTCCCACTACAGCGAGGAAAATTGTCATTCAACCAATCTCTAGCAATTGCATCCTGCCGAAACCTGCCTGGAATTGCCTCGCTGAAACGCTCAACTTGTCTCTCAGCATTTTCAGATAAGTGTCACCCGCTACATACTGTTATCCATCCGTTACCCAAACTGGAAGAAGAAGAATCTTTCATTAAAGAAAAATTTAACTTCGCACCACAAAATAAAGTAGGTCCATGAATAAGAACAAATTGAGTAGTTTTACCTACTCCCCTTACTTCGTTCTTTTTACCCTTACCAGAAGATGTCGAAGCACCAAGAGTGCCGTCCACATTGACAAGTGATTTGTAAACCAGCATTCGCCGGCGACGACGGAAACAACGTTTACGCATCATTGTAAGAAGGAGTGCCGTTTGTTGAGAACTGCTTTCAATGATTATAGATGGTACAATCACCAACAATGCGACAATCTTCCTCAAACCACACCACATTATCACTCTTTGGCAGTCCTATTGTTTGGATAGACTCATCCAGTTGGACTGACTTGAGACCAATATTTAAGATTTTGTTTGTTCACTTCACCATTGACATAAAACACAGCTACATCACTGAACAACGCACAGTCTTTAGTAAAGTTGATATTTTCATCCAATTTATCTGCAGACCTATTCACACATCTGCATGCACCTATTGGGGTCATCTTCATTTAAGTAATGGAATATTTGTAACTTACACGGATGGAACCTCTCCTCTGGCACGATTTTGTGGATGGTTAACCTTTGAAACCCAGCTCCGTGGATGTCCGTCAATGCGATTTCTTTGGGCTGGTATAAACCATGGCCAAGACAGCCTCTTTCGTTTCGTCTGAAGCGTTTGGTCGTCCGGAACGGGGTTTGTCCAAAACACTGCCTGTTTTTTAAACTTGATGGTTAATATCTCGACGGCAGTAAAACAGATTGATTGACGACTAGTGTGTCGAACGTCAAATTCTTCCGCAATTTATCGATACATCCATCCTTCTCGTCCACTTAGACTACTAACGCCTGTTGCTTTTCTTTAGACAGAGCCATTATTCAGCTGGGAAAAACAAAATTTATTACATTTTTTCATTATTGTTTATTAACATTTGTAGCATATAGAATTCTAACATTCTGCGTGGTGTCTGTTTGTTCTAAGTCGTGTCTCCCTACCACTTTCGCGCAACGACGCTCTGAGCGTGTTTTTTAGGGAATTGACTAGTTTGAACCTGGGACCTGTTGCTGGTAAGGAGACGCCAGACCACACATAACATGTAGAGTTCAGAAGAGTTCAGTGAGACTAGCGATGATATAATCAAATACTTAATGATTTCAGTGTCAGCTCCACTGCACTCCCTGTAAAAGAATCTTAATATTAACAAAAATTTTGTGGAAGGGGTTCAAGGCTTTCCTATTTTTAGCTAGCTGGTAAAATAACGTCAGAAAAGCAGTTAAGTTTACCATTGGAAATTTTATTCTACTCACAAAACATTGTTTATAAATTGCACTATTGATAAAAGGAAATGTTTTAATACAGGATGATAAAAACCAACTGTGTTCAACAAAAATGTGAACGAATATTCCCTGAATGGGTTTCCAAGTTCTACAAAGGATCAAAGGATGGCCTATGCCATATCACATCTATAATCTAGGTTTAAGTTAAGTTTCATAAAAAGAGAAAACTATCAAAATGGTCTACAGTGACCCTCAATTATCTTTAATTACTTATTTAACTTGTCGTAAATTACAGTGGCTGATGTGGCTTCTCAATAATTATATAACAGAAAAATCATCGAGTTTCGGATTTTAACTACTAGTAGCAAATATGAACACCATGAGATTTAATTGACGATCGACACTAGTATTGCGTAAAAAGGGGATGTAATAGATGAGACTTCTGCAGTTCTGAGTGAAGCCTTCATCATCATCAGTTATCTGCTATATTAGCAGGTCCTTTGCCTCTCCATTTTCTGCGAGCCTTATGCGCTCAAAAATGCGGCATCGCCTGCGTTCATTACCTTGTCGGTGTTTAAGCAGCGTCAGGGGGCGGCGGGCGGCACAGCTCCACGCACCTCGCCGTCTCGGAAGCAACTCTCTCCTATCTTCTCCTTACTACAATTTACCGAAGTTGGTTTAAAAAAAGCTATCTGGCTGTGTTTTCATCTGACCAATCAGGGTCTCAATGTTAACCTCAAGCTCTGCCTACAAAATTCTGTCTATCCAATGAGAACTTTACTTTTCGTGGTGGGGCAATGTTTTTAACGTTTGCAACGTAACAGAGACGCGAAAAAGTCTCACACTAAAACTTGCAGCTGGTGTAGCCCTTTTAGTGTTACCATCTGTACTGTCCTTCTGGAGGGCTCTATCTTTTAACATGGGCTGGGGGGTGATCTTGGCGGTCAGCCGGCGATGTGGGTGTCTGTCCCTTATCGTAGGGCCTTCTAGCTTAACACAATTCTGCTCTCGGCTTCTGTTCTCGTTTCTCTCCTTGGAACTGCGTCTGTTTCACGGTGGGAAGGTATGACATGCATTTAGTCGTTCTTGTGTTAGTGTGTGGTATTCCATTTGCTCACTCGTTGATCGTATTACTTTGGTTAATTTAATGTCAGGATTTATTTGGAGCCGGCCGGAGTGGCCGAGCGGTTAAAGGCGCTACAGTCTGGAACCGCACGACCGCTGCGGCCGCAGGTTCGAATCCTGCCTCGGGCATGGATGTGTTTGATGTCCTTAGGTTAGTTAGGTTTAAGTAGTTCTAAGTTCTAGGGGACTTATGACCACAGCAGGTTGAGTCCCATAGTGCTCAGAGCCATTTGAACCATTTACTTGGAGCTATGTGACATACTGTCGGATTTGCTATCATGTCAAGGTTTTCATGGAAGGTGTTGGATTTGCCTGACACCTTACAGAATTTTTATTAGAATTTATTATAAATCCCTATGTACACCCTGTACAACACTTTTTGAAATGCCTACGATGTCTGATAGCACGCTTACTTTCAGTCGACGGTCGCCCAGTACTATTTCGTGGATTTTCTTCACAGTTTCTTGTGTGATGCCCTCATTTGTTCGACCGCTGTGACGTTCGTCTTGGCAGCTCGTACGGTCTTGCTTAAACTCTACCATTCAACATTTTTCTGTTGCAAAGGAAGGAGCAGACTCCCCCAGTGTAGAATCTAGCTCATCTTTAATGTTACTTGGAGTAGACCTTTCAAATGAAATTATTGTATCGCGTAACGGTGAGCAGTTATATCAATGGTAGCGAATTCGGTGCGAGCGTTCACTACTGATGGGTGCCAAACAAGTACTGAACAACGTAGCATCAACAAACTTGAAACTAAATCTTTATAAGGTTGATATTCAACCATAGACATCTCTTAAAATCAACAATCGCTTTCTGTACGTTAGATCGGGTAGTTCTGGAACCTCTCGTAGAATGCGGCTAATATTGATACGCTCTGCACTATGACGTGCACTGCAGCTTGTGGAGCACATGACGTGCAAAAAGCAGAACGATAACACAAGTGGAGCAGCGTCACATAGTATTCTTGTTTATTATCGTTCGAGTGACTGCCACGTTGCTGCGAAAATACGAAGTGACTTATTCTTCTGTTGCTAACTGTATTTCGCTGACAGCATGGGGAGTACCTGATTTGTAAGGGGATATCACCATCCTTGTCAGCTGTGACTGTAGAATGTGTCTTGCACTTTTAGCCGCCAGGTATAACGATGGCACACGTACATACTGACTAATCTTACCAGGTTTTTTTGTCATCGTAAGATAAAAATTAAATTCTGCAACAACGACCTATATAACTTTTGTCGGCAGAATAGCCAACACCGTGTTACTAGAGGCCGAAATGCACGCGTTTTAGCTCACGCCGGCTGGCGTGAAGAGGGAAGAACTATACTGACGTGAGGTCTGGAACATGACAAGGAATTTGAATTCAGAAAGCGGACGTAATTAGTTAGATACTTAACTTTAATCCATTAATGATGAACATCGCTCTTGACGGTACATGATTCACAATATTATTAGTTCAGAATACATTCTTGAAGAATATGGCGCCTTGCTAGGTCGTAGCAAATGGCGTAGCTGAAGGCTATGCTAAACGGTCGTCTCTGCAAATGACAGCGTATGTAATAAGTGAACCATCGCTAGCAAAGTCGGCTGTACAACTGGTACGAGAGCTAGGGAGTCTCTAGACTAGACCTGCTGTGTGGCGGTGCTCGGTCTGCAATCACTGATAGTGGTGACACGCGGGTCCGACGTATAATGAAGGACCGCGGCCGATTTAAAGCCTACCACCTAGCAAGTGTGGTGTCTGCGGGTGACACCACAATAACTTCCCCCGTTTTGCGAAAGTTATCTACCATCTTCCATATAGCCTTGAGAAAGTAAAAGCGTAAGCTGCTACATGCTATCACTGAAAGGGGAAAATAGTTTTGAAGAGCTGAAGTAAGTTATTTCCATTTAAAATTTAGATGGTACATTGACTGTTGGTGATGATAAAACGATTTTCTTGCTAAATGTTGTATACGGAACAAGCAGAAAAGGCCACTGGCATTTCTCATCGATTCAAAACCTCACTTTGTGCAAAATTCTGTGCATTTAAACACATTCTCTTGCAATGTGATTATTGCTGTCAGGTAATCAATTCAGTGTGTAATCGACGTAAAAACTTAGCGCGGGTACATTCGCCTTCGTTGTTACAAATCTGTGGCAATTTGCGGCTTAAATATGTCCATTACAAAATACACTCCTGGAAATTGAAATAAGAACACCGTGAATTCATTGTCCCAGGAAGGGGAAACTTTATTGACACATTCCTGGGGTCAGATACATCACATGATCACACTGACAGAACCACAGGCACATAGACACAGGCAACAGAGCATGCACAATGTCGGCGCTAGTACAGTGTATATCCACCTTTCGCAGCAATGCAGGCTGCTATTCTCCCATGGAGACGATCGTAGAGATGCTGGATGTAGTCCTGTGGAACGGCTTGCCATGCCATTTCCACCTGGCGCCTCAGTTGGACCAGCGTTCGTGCTGGACGTGCAGACCGCGTGAGACGACGCTTCATCCAGTCCCAAACATGCTCAATGGGGGACAGATCCGGAGATCTTGCTGGCCAGGGTAGTTGACTTACACCTTCTAGAGCACGTTGGGTGGCACGGGATACATGCGGACGTGCATTGTCCTGTTGGAACAGCAAGTTCCCTTGCCGGTCTAGGAATGGTAGAACGATGGGTTCGATGACGGTTTGGATGTACCGTGCACTATTCAGTGTCCCCTCGACGATCACCAGTGGTGTACGGCCAGTGTAGGAGATCGCTCCCCACACCATGATGCCGGGTGTTGGCCCTGTGTGCCTCGGTCGTATGCAGTCCTGATTGTGGCGCTCACCTGCACGGCGCTAAACACGCATACGACCATCATTGGCACCAAGGCAGAAGCGACTCTCATCGCTGAAGACGACACGTCTCCATTCGTCCCTCCATTCACGCCTGTCGCGACACCACTGGAGGCGGGCTGCACAATGTTGGGGCGTGAGCGGAAGACGGCCTAACGGTGTGCGGGACCGTAACCCAGCTTCATGGAGACGGTTGCGAATGGTCCTCGCCGATACCCCAGGAGCAACAGTGTCCCTAATTTGGTGGGAAGTGGCGGTGCGGTCCCCTACGGCACTGCGTAGGATCCGACGGTCTTGGCGTGCATCCGTGTGTCGCTGCGGTCCAGTCCCAGGTCGACGGGCACGTGCACCTTCCGCCGACCACTGGCGACAACATCGATGTACCATGGAGACCTCACGCCCCACGTGTTGAGCAATTCGGCGGTACGTCCACCCGGCCTCCCGCATGCCCACTATACACCCTCGCTCAAAGTCCGTCAACTGCACATACGGTTCACGTCCACGCTGTCGCGGCATGCTACCAGTGTTAAAGACTGCGATGGAGCTCCGTATGCCACGGCAAACTGGCTGACACTGACGGCGAAGGTGCACACATGCTGCGCAGCTAGCGCCATTCGACGGCCAACACCGCGGTTCCTGGTGTGTCCGCTGTGCCGTGCGTGTGATCATTGCTTGTACAGCCCTCTCGCAGTGTCCGGAGCAAGTATGGTGGGTCTGACACACCGGTGTCAATGTGTTCTTTTTTCCATTTCCAGGAGTGTATTTGACAAAATATTCGTCCAACATGGAGTCATAAAACTCTCCTGGCAATATTTCCTAAATTGAAAGTTCGCTTAACGAGGCCCGATGAATCGCGTGATGCGGATCGTGTCACGCCATTTTGTTGGAAAACACGTAGTCTGCTCCACGCTCAAAATCACCTACTTCACAAGTTCTGAAACTCAGTTCTGTATGTGCCGAATTATCGACAAAAAAAAAATCAATACTGCAATCAGAAACAGCACGTTCTCAATTATTACAGTGTCAAGTGGTTTCTCGTACACACCTGGGTTTTTCCTTCTAGTTGAGCTCACAATCTTTTATTATCTGTAATGAAGGCACGCTGCCGTTCATAACACTAAGTGGATGTATGTTCTAAGTGGTTTTGAATTTCTATACAGTCCTACCCAATATGATATGTGTGCTGTTGCCACTTTGTAATCAGTTGTGTATTTGTACTGAGAACAAAAGATGTAGTGTTCTGTTTGTCAACGTCGCTCAACATCGGGGACAGCAGTGTCCTTACAACGATTTTATAAACTGAACGTGACTCAGATATATAAAATGAGAACTGCCAAAGGTAGGTGAAAATAGATTTGCTCTCTGCCATTAGCACACAGAGTCACCGGAAACCATACCAAACAGACAACAGTGAAGATCTACTTTTTAAATGAGAATACAATAAATATTATCTCGGTACGAGTAGGATTCACGCACTGTGGGTTCCCTACAGACATAATTATGTTTCTAGACAGTTCATCTATTCCAGAAATCGTAAATGTCGACAGTTTTTGCCTGTTATCGACAGTGATGCTGGCAAGATATCGGTTCCAGGAATTCCAAGATTTTCGAGAATGTTTTAATTTCAGTGATATAAATGTGACATGAAGTCATGCAGGAGTCAGGCGACCATTATTACAACGATCTGTAGTTCTCCACTCAAGCTGACTGTTTCGCAATAGTAAAAAGTCGAACATCAGCCGAGGAATGGCTATATTGCTCATACGACGCATTTCGGAATTTATCCATCATTAGATATCCAGGAGAGATTACTACACTTAGATAAGGCGTTTCAAGTTTTATGTTGAACGCCTTTCTACGTGCAGTAATCACTACCGGATATCTGACGCCGAATAAATCGCGGAACGCGTCTTCTGAGCAATAAAGTCATTCCTTGCCTTACTTCTGTCTGTTAGCACTGGGACCCAATCAGGCTGAATGCAGAAGTACTGATGGTTTTAATTTAAAGTTTCACTTCGCAGCAACAAATGGCAAAATACATATTTCGTTAGTGTGATTACATCTCTTACCAAATTTCATCATTCTAAGGACCCTACAGGTTTTGATGAGTGAGTTTTCTAGGGTCAAAATATGCGACTTAAATGGCCGTACCTTTGGACTGCATTGACTTAGAAACTAAAGTTCATTATACCGCCAAGGCACCACAGACTTTAGTATGGGACATAAATTTCAACCTGACACGTCTATCGGTTCCTGAGAAAAAAGGAATCTTAACATACGGACGGACAAACAGTTACTCCGACAACAAGTGACAAAAAAATTTTGTGCGATGTAACTGCAGATATACAGTTTTCTATTTTTTGTGCTTTTGCTGTACTGTGAAAATTTGCTTCCTGTAAAATTTCATGATTCTAGGCCAATGGGAAATATGCTACGTGTTTTAATGAGTGAGTTTGCGAATATTAATATGTGACATAAACGGCTGTGTCTTTTGACTACATTCACTTAAAAGCTTCAATTTTTTGCACCGCCAAGGGGCCATAGACCTACACCTACATCTACATCTACATCAAAATCTACATCTTCATAGATACTCCGCAAGCCACCGTACGGTGCTTTGCGGAGAGTACGCTATACTAAAACTAGTCATTTCCTTTCCTGTTCCACTCGCAGATAGAGCAAGGTTAAAACGGCTATCTACACTATGTGATCAAAAATATTCGGAAACCTGGCTAAAAATGACTTAAAAGTTCGTGGCGTCCTCCATCGAGTGCTGGAATTCAATATGCCGTTGCCCCACCCTTGATGACAGCTTCCACTTTCGCAGGCATACGTTCAATCAGGTGCTGGAAGGTTTCTTACGGAGGGGCAGCCCATTCTTCACGGAGTGCTGCACTGAGGAGAGGTATCGACATCGGTCGGTGAGGCCTGCCACGAAGTCGGCGTTCCAAAACATCGCAAAGGTGTTCTATAGGATTCAGGTCAGGACTCTGTGCAGGCCAGTCCATTACATAGGCCGTGCATTATGAACTGGCGCTCGATAGTGTTGAAAGATGTAATCGCCATCCCCGAATTGTTCTTCAACAGTGGGAAGCAAGAAGGTGCTTAAAACATCAATGTAGGCCTGTGCTGTGATAGTTCCACGAAAAACGACAGTGAAAAACACGACCACGCCAAAACACCACCGCCTCCGAATTTTACTGTTTGCGCTGTACACGCTGGCAAATGGTGTTCACCGGGCATTCGCCATTCCGACGTCCTGCCATCAGATCGCCACGTTGTGTACCGTGATTCGTCACTCCACACAATGTTTTTCTACTGTTCAATCGTCCAATGTTTACGCTCCTTACACCAAGCGAGGCGTCGTTTGAAATTTACCAGCGTGATGTGTGGCTTATGAGCAGCCGCTCGACCATGAAATCCAAGTTTTTCTCACCTCCCGTCTGTCATAGTACTTGGAGTGGATCCTGATGCAGTTTGGAATTCGTATGTGATGGTCTGGATAGAAGTCTGCCTATTACACATTACGACCCTCTTCAACACTTAGCGCTCTGTGTCACTCAAGAGACGAGGTCGGCGTGTACGCTTTTGTGCTGTACGTCTCTCTTCACGTTTCCACATCACTATCACATGGGAAACAGTGGACCTAGGGATATTTAGGAGTGTGGAAATCTTGCATACAGACGTATGACACAAGTGGCACCCAATCATCTGACCGTGTTCGAAGTCCGTGAGTTCCGCGGAGCACCCCATTCTGTTCTCTCTCTCGATGTCTATTGACTACTGAGGTCGCTGATGTGAAGTGCCTGGCAGTAGATGGCAGCACAATGCACAGAATATGAAAAACGTATGTTTTTGGGGGTGTTCGGATACCTTTTATCACATAGTATATATACCTCCGTATGAGCCCTAATTTCTCGTAACTTCCAGGGTTATTACAAATGATTGAAGCGATTTCACAGCTCTACAATAACTTTATTATTTGAGATATTTTCACAATGCTTTGCACACACATACAAAAACTCAAAAAGTTTTTTTAGGAATTCACAAATGTTCGATATGTGCCCCTTTAGTGATTCGGCAGACATCAAGCCGATAATCAAGTTCCTCCCACACTCGGCGCAGCATGTCCCCATCAATGAGTTCGAAAACATCGTTGATGCGAGCTCGCAGTTCTGGCACGTTTCTTGGTAGAGGAGGTTTAAACACTGAATCTTTCACATAACCCCACAGAAAGAAATCGCATGGGGTTAAGTCGGGAGAGCGTGGAGGCCATGGCATGAATTGCTGATCATGATCTCCACCACGACCGATCCATCGGTTTTCCAATCTCCTGTTTAAGAAATGCCGAACATTATGATGGAAGTGCGGTGGAGCACCATCCTGTTGAAAGATGAAGTCGGCGCAGTCGGTCTCCAGTTGTGGGATGAGCCAATTTTCCAGCATGTCCAGATACACGTGTCCTGTAACGTTTTTTTCGCAGAAGAAAAAGGGGCCGTAAACTTTAAACCGCGAGATTGCACAAAACACGTTAACTTTTGGTGAATTGCGAATTTGCTGCACGAATGCGTGAGGATTCTCTACCGCCCAGATTCGCACATTGTGTCTGTTCACTTCACCATTAAGAAAAAATATTGCTTCATCACTGAAAACAAGTTTCGCACTGAACGCATCCTCTTCCATGAGCTGTTGCAACCGCGCCGAAAATTCAAAGCGTTTGACTTTGTCATCGGGTGTCAGGGCTTGTAGCAATTGTAAACGGTAAGGCTTCTGCTTTAGCCTTTTCCGTAAGATTTTCCAAACCGTCGGCTGTGGTTCGTTTAGCTCCCTGCTTGCTTTATTCGTCGACTTCCGCGGGCTACGCGTGTAACTGCCCGCACGCGTTCAACCGTTTGTTCGCTCACTGCAGGCCGACCCGTTGATTTCCCCTTACAGAGGCATCCAGAAGCTTTAAACTGCGCATACCATCGCCGAATGGAGTTAACAGTTGGTGGATCTTTGTTGAACTTCGTCCTGAAGTGTCGTTGCACTGTTATGACTGACTGATGTGAGTGCATTTCAAGCACGACATCGCTTTCTCGGCTCCTGTCGCCATTTTGTCTCACTGCACTCTCGAGCGCTCTGGCGGCAGAAACCTGAAGTGCGGCTTCAGCCGAACAAAACTTTATGAGATTTTCTACGTATCTGTAGTGTGTCGTGACCATATGCAATTGATGGAGCTACAGTGAATTTATGAAATCGCTTCAATCATTTGTAATAGCCCTGTATATTCTTGGTCCTTACGCGCAATGTTTGTTGATGGCAGTAGAATCGTTCGGCAGTCAGCTTCAGATCCGGGTCTCTAAATTTTCTCGATAGCGTTTCTCGAAAGGAACGTCGCCTTTGATCCAGGGAACCAGTCGACTTACCGAAGCATCTCCGTAACACTTACGTGTTGCTCGAACCCACCGGTAGCAAATCTAGCAGCCCGTCTCTGAATTGCTTCGACGTCTTTCTTCAATCCGGCCTGGTACGGATCCCATACACTCGAGCAGTACTCAAGAATAGGTCACAGCAGCGTCGTGTATACAGCCTCCTTTACAGGTGGACAACTCATTCCTAAAATTCTCCCAATCAACCTAAGTCGACTATTCACCTTCCCTACCACAGTCCTCACGTGTTCGTTCCATCTCATATCGCTTTGCAACGTTACACCCCGAATTTAAACGACTTGACTGTGTTAAGCAGGACGCTAGCAATACTGTAGCCGAACAATACAGGTTTGATCTTCCTACTCATCCGCGTCAATTGCACTCATCCACATTTAGAGTTAGCTGCCATCCATTACACAAACGGGAAATTTTTGAAAGTCGTCTTGTATCTTCCTACAGTCACTAAACTTCGACACCTCAGTATGTGACATAAAATTTCAACATCATACGTCAGTCCGTCCCGGAGAAAAGGGCTTTTTAACATTGGACAGTCAGACCGACGGACAACAAACCGATCTTGTAAGGCTTATGTTTATGTCGACTGAGGCACGGGACCCTAAAAAGGCACAAAACAGCAACCCTTCAAACTATAGTTGGCCGATAACATACATAATAATTAGATGAGTTGATGATTTAGCCAGTCTCTGCATTTCCTGCCTAACAGCGCAGGTAGAAGGTCAGACAGAACACAAAATCTTAATATACGTGCAACAATCGTCTCATTGTCATTTAAAATTGAGGTCAGGTTTTGAGCGGTCCTTCGAAATAATAATTTGGGGATGATGCAACTTAATATAAACACTAGCGCGTCACCACAAATTTCCAAAAGAATTTCTGCAATGTCCGGTCTCACTCTATTCGCCATTCGAGGACACCTTTGTAAAACACTTGGTTGGCAGTTTGTCGTGGAGGGACAAATTCTTTATGCAGGTACTTCTGCTATCAAAAATCAGATCAACGGTTTTGATCATTGATTTGCTCATTCGAGCTTTTTTAGATCGAGGATATGTCCCAGTGTGCGCCTTCACTTTGCGTCTTTGTCTCAGGATCATGTTAAAAAATCCAGGATTCATCCCCTGTGATCATGCGACTGAACCATTCATGGTAATTGACAAACCTCTCAAGAAGATCTTCGACTGTCATTCCGCTCAATTGTGAGGTTTTTCAGCGCCATTTGTGCAAAAATCTTTCACATGTGCAAAAATTTCGATCAAAATTTGATGTACAGTGAAAGTGTTTAACGGGCCACCCATCATCCTTATTGTTAAACGTCGGCCTGATGTCAGTTGAATGCGTCACTGAGGCAGGTTCATCTTCAACGTGTTCTCGGCCCTCCAAAAATGATTTTTGCCAGGGAAAAACTTGTGGAAAAACTTGTGCTCTTGATAAAGAATGTTGTCCATAGGCACGTTTCAACTTTTCAAAGGTCACGCTCGCGTATTCCCCTAGCTCGACACAAAATTTGATTGCATAATGTTGCTCTAAATTCCGGCGTTGCATTTTCGTAACATACAAGAAAAACAAACTTTACTGATAGCTCTCTCAAAAATCATCTAACGGCTGTATGAAACTGAAACTCGGACTGAGCATCTGTAAGGTATGAACACACGGGTCTACCGAAACTGATGGCGCTCTCAAAAATCATGTGATGATTTACTGAGCCGAACCTCGGACTGAGTATCTGGAAGATATGAATACATGGGTCTACACAAACTGATGGCTCTCTCAAAAATCATGTGATGGTTGTACGGAGCCGAAAATCGGACAGAGCGTCAGGAATGCATGAACACATCGGCCTACACAAGAACAACAACACAGCTTTGTCAGATCGCTCGCAGTGTTGTCAGTCTCATCACATTTCTCACACACCTCGTTGGTATCTAGCTACCTTTACCTACCTACACGTATATCTTCCTTCTTCCTGGCCGGCCGCGGTGGCCGAGCGGTTCTAGGCGCTTCAGTCCGGAACCGCGCGACTGCTACGGTCGCAGGTTCGAATCCTGCCTCGGGCATGGATGTGTGTGATGTCCTTAGGTTTAAGTAGTTCTAAGTTCTAGGGGACTGATGACATCAGATGTTAAGTCTCATAGTGCTCAGAGCCATTTGAACCTTCTTCCTGCCTTATGTTTGAAACTGCGTCACCGGATTATGTTTTCTTTGCTACAGGACAATATTGATCTCGTCAAGCAAATGCTAGAGATTCATCTGTAAAATTTCCTGAACAAATAAAAACGTGTGATTTGATTAATACTTATAAAGAATTGTGAGAGCGGACCTGTTTATTCAAAGGTAAATTTACAGTTCCGAATACGGCGTCAGGATCTTCGAATTATATATAATGTGTCGTTCTTGTATGGCATCCATAGAACGAAATGCGTCTACGTCATTCCCAGCAGACAAAACAAGAAAACGGCAGCAGTGATAAAACTGATCTTAAGACAACACTGATGATTTTGAAACAGTACAATCGCCTGCTAGAACTAAATGGAAAGACTGCTGTTACGTATTGCGGAAGAGTACTTGTCACCTTCCTTGCAGCATCAATAAATTTTTCAGTGAAGCACTTCATAAAGTGTTGCGGAAGATGGCAGAAGGCGTGCTGCAGTTAACAATGGTGGTAACGAAGCTCTCTCATATGTAATTACATCATCCACTGGCAAAGAGTAGGAGTTTAGGAGTTGAACTGCCTCCCAGTGCAAGTGTGCAGCGCTGCTGTCCAGAGCTCGCACACACACACACACACACACACACACACACACACACAGATACACACATACGGAGCAAAACTTTTTTAATTTCATGGAGGAGCACAAACAGTCACTGATGAAATCCTGGCGAAACTTTTCCACTCAGTGCCACTGGAACAGTTTAATGCAGAAATTGCAAGCAATATACGACAGAAAGGGAGTGTTACCTATATTTGTTTGGAATTAACAATAAAGAAATAAATAAAAGAGTTTTAAAAAAGACATACTTGCCTCTCCATTTTCCTCCTTACCAGAGAAGCCAATATTAAAGTTATTTGGCGAAGACTAAAGTAACTTCGACATAAGAACCTTGTGCAAATACAAAAATGTGCGATAACCCTGCATATTGGATTGAAAATTAATTGCAACGATGTACGGCCAACGTATTGACGGGAAAATAGTACACATTAGTACTGAAGTCTTAGAATTATTCTGTTCTGTTTTTAGAGCAGTTGAAAATGACGACTGCGTTGACAAGGAAAGGAAATAAACAGGAGTTGGCCATGGCCTGGAGTGGTTTTGGTATACAACGTAAGTGTTCTGAAAGCGAAGATCCCAAAGCGCCCTGAAAGGAAAGTTGACAAACAGCGCGTATTATCAGATTTGTTTCCTGGTGCCCTTCAATTACAGACTTTAACGCGAAACCCATTTAAAAGCTGAGGATTGCCTGTAGGGTATTATTGAGACAAGAAAGAAAATCAATAGATCGAGTAACTAATTCCAGTCGTACACTATAACAGAAAACTGACCCAGTCCGAGAAGATTCGGGCTCTGAGGGTTCAGTACAAATGTGATACAATCTCGACGATTTTAGCCTGTTATCGTCATCGATACTTTCAAGTTGTCGATTCCAAGAATTCCAAGACCTTCGAGAATGTTTTAATTAAAAGTTTTTCGTGTAATTTCACATTTGATACTGTAATTTTTCATTCATTACAACAATTCTGGAATCATACTAACATGCTATGCTAATTAGCAGCACGAATTATTTACACAGGTCTAAACTGGTCGTTTCTTTTGATTGCATTAGCGCAGAAGGTTAAATTTTTTACACTGCAAGTTAGTATGCGACAAATTTCAGCGTGATACGTCCACCTGTACCTCAGAAAAAGGGGCGTTAACAGGGGGGCACACTTACTACAAATGGCAAAAAAAATTTTTTTTTTGTAATTACAAATCAACACCTTCGGATTTTTTTCTTTATTTGTTCTGTGAAAAATTACTTCTCGTCGAATTTCATGATTCTAGCTCAACGGGAAGTATCAAATTGGTTTTTATGCGTCAGTTTGCGAGTATCGAAATATGTGACATAATCTTTTGATTACACTGACTTGAAAACTTAAATTTTTCACACCCCCAAGCAATCGCAAACGTTAGCATGTGACATATATGTCAACTTGGTACGTCTGCCCGTTCCTGAGAAAACGGGTTCTTGACAATAAGACACTGACAACAAAGTGGTCCTACTATATGGGTTCAATGTTTACCGATGGAGGTACAGAAGTCTAAACATTAAGTGGAGTTGGATGTCACGTGTAATACCTACGCGAATGTATAGTACACTAACAGCCATTAAAATTCGCACACCACGAAGATGACGTGCTACAGACGCGAAATTTAACCAACAGGAAGAAGATGCTATAATATGCAAATGATTAGCTTTTCAGAGCATTTACACAAGGTTGGCGCCGGTGGCGACACCTACAACGTGCTGACATGAGGAAAGTTTCCAACCGATTTCTCATACACAAACAGCAGTTGACCTGCGTTGCCTGGTGAAACGTTGTTGTGATACCTCGTGTAAGGAGGAGAAATGCGGACCATCACGTTTCCGACTTTGATAAAGGTCGAATTGTAGCCTATCGCGATCGCGTTCGTTGAGATCCAATGACTGTTAGCAGAATATGGAATCGGTAGGTTCAGGAGGGTAATACGCAACACCGTGCTGCATCACAACGGCCTCGTATCACTAGCAGTCGAGGTGACAGGCATCTTATCCGCATGGCTGTAACGGATCGTGCAGCCACGTCTCGATCCCTGAGTCAACAGATGGGGACGTTTGCAAGACAACAACCATCTGCACGAACAGTTCGACGACGTTTGCAGCAGCATGGACTATCAGCTCGTTGACCATGGCTGCGGTTACCCTTGACGCTGCATCACAGACAGGAGCGCCTACGGTGGAGTACTCAACGACGAACCCGGGTGCACGAATGGCAAAACGTAATTTTTTCGGATGAATCCAGGTTCTGTTTACAGCATCATGATGGTCGCATCCGTGTTTGGCGACATCGCGGTGAACGGACATTGGACGCGCGTTTTCGTCATCGTCATACTGGCGTATCACCGAGCGTAATGGTACGGGGTGCCATTGGTTAACGCCTCGGTCGTATTGACGTCACTTTGAACAGTGGGCGCTACATTTCAGATGTGTTACGACCCGTGGCTCTACCCTTATTTCAATCCCTGCGAAACCCTGCATTTCATCGGGATAATGCACGACCGCATGTGGCAGGTCCTGTACGGGCCTTTCTGGACACAGAAAATACTCGACTGTTGCCCTGGCCAGCACATTCTCCAGATCTCTCACAAATTGAAAACGTCTGGTCAGTGGTGGCCGAGCAACTGGCTCGTCACAATACGCCCGTCACTAGTCTTGATGAACTGTGGTATCGTGTTGAAGCTCCATGGGCAGCTGTACCTGTACACGCCATCCAAGCTCTATTTGACTCAATTCCCAGGCGTATCAAGGCCGTTATTACGGCCAGAGGTGGTTGTTCTGGGTACTGATTTCTCAGGATCTATGCACCCAAATTGCGTGAAAATGTATGTCCAATGAATACCCGTTTATCATCTGTATTTCTTCTTGGTGTAGCAATTTTAATGGCCAGTAGTGTATATGACCAAAGAAGGTCTTTGCTGAATAACTCGCAGAAATAAGCAAAGTCTGTGTCAGGTCTTTCCTATGAACGTCATAAATTATTGATACTTCTAGTAGTTGATTAGTAGGCCTGTTCATAATCGCTAGGGAAGAACACTGTTCAAAATATCTAGACGTAGAGACGCTCCTCAGTGTATATCTGAAACATGTCTCTCGTAGTTAAGTGTAATCCCCAGTCAACGCTGTCGCTGGTAGCAGCGGTGAGGTAAAAGAATCATGACCGTGCCACATATTAGATCACAGAACACTGTATGTGTCAGTTAGAAGGTTATACTTACTTTATCAGATTAATGTTGAGAGTGAGTTGTCAGGGAAACAGTGCAATGTTTTCTTTGAGTGGTGAAAAAGATTTCAGTGTGCCTGACAAGTTGATTACTACACTGCTAATGCCTCCTAATACCGTGTCGGATCTCCGCTTGCCCGGTGTATTGCACCAGCTCTATCTGTTATGGACTCAACAAGCCAGTGGAAGTTTCCTACAGAAATACAGAGCCGTGCTGCCCCTATAGCCGTCCATAATTGCGAAATTGTTGCCGGTGTAGGATTCTGTGCACGAAATGACCTCTCGATTACGTCCCATAAATGTACGATGGTATTCGTGTCCTGCGATATGAGTGGCCAAGTCATTCTCTCCAGTTGTCCGGAATGACTTCAAAGCAATCACGAACAGTTGTGGCCCAGCGTTCACATTTGTTCTTCTCTAAGGTTTTCGGATCAGCGCAAAGATGTTCAAATTTCGGGCATCCAACGCGCGTGCAGACCGATTGAAATTTCGTGGCGCTTCAGTGAGCAGAGTTGTGGGGAAAGTGCTGCTCGTGGGAAGTCCTGGAGGGGACACAATGCACTTCAGACAGACGGAGGTGGAACTGCCAACAGTGCTTGTTGTTGCGGGGACCCACGCTCAGAAGGAATAAGTTCTACACTGCGGTGACAGAAGTCATGCGATACCTCCCAATATCGCATCGGACCTCCGTTTGTCCGGCGTAGAGCAACAACTCGACGTGGTGTGGACTCAACAAGTCGTTGGAAGACCCCTGAAGAAATGATGGGCCATGCTGTCTCTATAGTCGTCCATAACTGCAAAACTGTTGCCGGTGAAGGGTTTCGTGCTCGAACCGATCTCTAGATTACGTGCCGTAAATGTTCGAAGGGATTCATTTCGGACGATCTGGGTGGCCACATCATTCGCTCCAACTGTCCAGAATGTTCTCCAAACCAATCGCGAACAGTTGTCATATGGAGACATGGCGCACTGTGATTCACAAAAATACTATCGTTATTTCGGGATATGAAGTCCATGAATGGCTACAAATGGTCTCCAAGTAGCCGAACATAACCATTTCCAGTCGATAATCGCTTCGGTTACACCAGACCATGGTAACACAGCCCCATACCATTGTGGAGCCACCACCTTGCACAGTGCCTGTTGACATCTGGGGTACATGACTTCGTTGAGGCTGCGCCAAACTCGAACCCTACCGCCATGAATGGCTTCAAATGGACTCCAAGTAGCCGAACACAAACATTTCCAGTCGATAATCGCTTCAGTTGCAGCAGACCATGGTAACACAGTCCCACATCATTATGGAGCCACCACCAAGTTGCACAGTGCCTGTTGACATCTGGGGTATACGACTTCGTTGAGTCTGAGCCACACTCGAACCCTTCCACCTGCTCTAACCAACTGAAATCGGGACTCATCTGACCAAATGCAGTTGTCTAGGGTCCAACCGGTATGGTCATGAGCCCAGGAGAGGCTCTGCAGGCGATGTCGTCCTGTTAGTTACGGCATTCGCGGCGGACGTCTGCTGCCACAATCCATTAACGCCAAATTTCGCCGCCCTGTCCCAGCGGATACGTTCGTCGTACGTTCCACATTGATTCTTCGGTTATTTCATGCAGTGTTGCTAGTGTGTCAGCATTGACAACTCTACCCAAATGCCGCTGCTCTCGGTCGTTAAGTGAATGCCGTCGGTCGCTGCGTTGTCCGTTGTGTGTGAGGTAATGCCTGAAAAGGTGTTCCCGTCACTCTCTTGACACTGTGGATCTCGAAGTATTGAATTCCCCAACGATTTCCGAAATGAAATGTCCTATACGTCTAGCTCCAACTACCATTCCGCGTTCAAAGTCTGTTAATTCCCACTGTGCGTCGGGAGCCTTATAACACGAATTACGTGAGGGCAAATGACAGCTCCGTCAGTGTGCCGCCCTTTTATACCTTGTGTAGGCGATACTACCACCACCTGTATACGGTGCTTATCGCTATCCAATGATTGTCACCTCAGTGCATGTGGACCTGTATTAAAATAAAGATTCACATATCACGTAACATTTATTACTTACGAGGGATGTGGCCTTTAAATGATTCACTGCTCATTAAATAAATAAATCTAGGACACAGTTTTTTTTTTCAAATGAAAGATTGCCAGTTGTTTTTGTCGTATTATCGACAGACACTTGAAGTAACATACAACTATATCTTTTTTATATAAAAAACTTAGGGCCTGCAGCGCTCTGTGAAAGTGTTCCTTTCTTCACTTTGTTTCAGCATGAATTGTCTCTCGATCCGCTGCTGCTTCCTGTTGGAGACGCTGCACTCTGTTTCATAGCATCGTTTATAGAGCTCGCCTTCTTTGCCTGGTAGGAGCATCTCGTTGTAGTCCATCTTCATGCCCCCATAGATTAAAAGCCAAAAGTCCTTAGAAGCCCAAAAACGTTTAGAGGCTTATTTATAGTATCATAAAATACTTTAGCACTCATTTCCGTTGCCTCACTAATAATTTGAAAAAGAGAAAAATCCGAAGGGAAGAAAATCACATGACAGCTACATATCTCAAATCAAAGTATACCCTTATAACTAAAGTGACCATAGGTCTGTAGGTGACATCTGAAAACATTCAGCAACGCTATGAATCATATCGTTGAAGGACGTAATGTATCGAAAAGTGTAGAGGAGGCCTTTATCTAGCTGCGCATGCCAAGTGACTGATGGTGGTGACGGTTTGAGCCAAAATATCTCACTCTTTTCAAACAAACCCAATGTTAAACAAGATCTTTGTGAGTTTTTCTCCGAGTATGGTTTATTGTCTCATTATTGTGTAATTAAAACGTAATTTCGCACTAAACACGCTTCACTTCATAATACACAGCAGCTACTTCCTGACGATTATCGTGTTATAGACAATAGAAAATGTAGTGCAGTGGAAATGATACGGTGCTATACTTTGTGAAAATTTTAACTTCTCTCCCCATGATACTGAAGTTAAATTATTATGACTGAATAAGATATAGTTCCTTGAATGGAAACGCTTGGGCGAGGGAAGTCTCTTTCCCAATATTTTTACACAACTATCTCCGACGCTTCCAGGTAGAAATTTTGGTAGAAATTTTTAAACTATTTTCAATCCTTAAATCTAAAAACAAAATGATTAGAAGTTACAGTTCATAATCATACTCTGGCTCTTGTAGTCGAAGTTAGAACCGGAAATAAAATCTCTGTACCTCTGCAGAATTCCGGCGATCATCGACTCTGAAAATTCTTAAAGTAATCGCAGGCACAATCGTACGTCGTGGGGAACCCGTCTTCATCTACATCTACATCGACATCTACATGGTTACTCTGCAATTCACACTTAAGTACCTGGCAAGAGGGTTCATCGAACAATTTTCATTCTACTTCGATACCATTCCACTCTCGAATGGCGCGTGGGAAAAAGGAACACCTAAATCTTTCTGTTCGAGCTCTGGTTTCTCTTATTTTATTATGATGATCATTTCTCCCTACGTAGGTGGGTGTCAACAAATTATTTTCGCATTCAGAAGAGAAAGTTGGTGATTGAAATTTCGTAAATAGATCTCGCCGTAAAGAAAACCGCCTTTGTTTCAGTGACTGCCACCCCAACTCGCGTATCATATCAGTGACACTCTCACCCCTATTGCGCGATAACACGAAACGAGCTGCTCTTCTTTGCACTTTTTCGATGTCCTCCGTCAATCCTAGCTGGTAATAATCCCATACTGCGCAACAATATTCCGGCAGAGGACGGACAAGTGTAATGTAGGCTGTGTCTTTAGTGTGTTTGTCGCATCTTCTAAGCGCAGTCTTTGTTTCGGCTTCCCCACAATATTATCTATGTTGTTTTACCAATTTAAGTCGCTCGTAATTGTAATTCCTAGGTATTGAGTCGAATTGACAGCTCTTAGATTTGTGTGATTTATCGTATACCCAAAATTTATCGGATTTCTTTTAGTACCCATGTGGATGACCTCGCACTTTTCTTTGTTTAGTGTCAATTGCCACTTTTCGCACCATACAGAAATTCTCTCTAGATCATTTTGTAATTGGAATTGATCGTCTGATGATTTTACTAGACGGTAAATTACAGCGTCATCTGCAAACAATCTAAAGGGTCTGCTCAGATTATCACCTAGATCATTTATGTAAATCAAGAACAGCAGATGTCTTATGACACTACCTTGCGGAACACCAGATATCACTTCTGTTCTACTCGATGATTTACCGTCTATCAGTACGAACTGTGGCCTCTCGAATCCAGTTACACAACTGAGACGATACTCCATATGCAAGCAATTTGATTAGTAGTCGTTTGTGAGGAACGGTATGAAAAGCCTTCTGGAAATCTAGGAATATGGAATCGATCTGATATCCCTTGCCTATAGCACTCATTACTTCATGGGAATAAAGAGCTAGCTGTGTTGCACAAGAACGATATTTTCTAAATCCATGTTGGTTATGAATCAATAAGTCATTTTCTTCAAGGTGACTCATGATGGTCGAGTACAGTATATGCTCCCAAAACCCTACAGCAAATTGAGGTCAGTGACGTGGGTCTGTGATTCAATTACTACTATTTCCTTTCTTGAGTATTGGTGTTGCATGTGCTAGTTTCCAGTCTTTAGGAACAGACCTTTCGTGAAGTGAGCGGTTGTATATGATTGCTAAGAAAGGCGCTATTGTGTCTGCATACTCTGAAAGGAACCTGATTGGTATACCATCTGGACCGGAAGACTTGTCTTTCTTAAGTGATTCGTTTCGCAACATCTAAGATATCTGCTTTTATGTCACTATTGCTAACAGGTCTTACGTGCTACGACGTACTCACTCTGTAGCATGGTAATCAGTGTCCAAGTTGTGTATCAATTTCGATAAAGTTCAGAATTTAATCTCTTAAAATAGAGCATGAACAACCGTGGTGCAGGCTTACAAATTTCGCAGGATACGAAGTTCCCTACGAGTTAAGACAAACCAAATAACGTTCCGAGCCACAAACAAGGAAGAAATTAAAATAACCAAAGAATTGAACGTACCTTTTCCATTCATGTAATTATAATTTCTCATAAACGATTTTCCTAGCTACATTATCCTCTTGTATAAGATGAAACGTTATGACGATTAATCAAATTTCATTACGTGTTGAAGATGGCAGCTTACAACAGTGCCGCTAATTACAATTCCACTGCAATCCTACTCTCCACAATTCTCAATCAGGAGTAGTCAGACCATTGTACACGTAATGTTCCACATTATATCCACAGAGTCGTTATATCACGAGTCAGAGATAATCTGTCTCTTGCAGTAGTAAGGAGTCTTGCTCGGTTACGCATGAACATTCGTGCTACATGAGAAAAATGTGATATTGCAAAATGTTCAAGAGCTCCTGTAATACAAGAAACTGTCAGTTGCCGAGTATGAAATTCAGAATAATTTCACAGATGATACTGTTGGGAATAAATACATAAATAAAAGTCTTGGTTTTTTGTACTCACGCATGAATCAATAAACGAAAGTAATTAAACGAAAGGGACAGCTACTAAATTTAGAATAAGCTACTTATTTCTGTCACTCCCTGTTGTGTTACTGGAGTTATCTAGTGGGTGAATCAAACATATATCAATAAACTGTCTCGTCCGCGAGAGACAGCAATATTACAGACATTCTTCGAATAACTTTGTACTCCTGTACTCGCTGTTCACCGCTTTAGATCTTAATCGATTCTGAGGTTAGCAACAGCAACAAGTTGAAGTTGAAATGTGTATTATACAGTGACAATAAAAATATCATAAAGAATATCCATTCCTTCTTGCGTCTATCCTGAGTGGTGTTCTGTATTTTTGTACCAAGGTTTTAACAAGCTGTTGGAGGTTTTAAAGCCCAACATCGGGACTTTATTTGTATCTTTAATCGGCATCCGAGAGGCCAGTACAGAGTGATGTAGAGCTTCAGTCTTTTATAGCCAAGTCCGTCCTACCTGGGACTGCTGGAAGATGGTTCCCGACTGTGAATATTCACTTTTAGTATTCGCCTGATAACCAAGTAAAGCCTTCCGAAAGCAACAGTCTTCAGAACAGGGAACTCTGTAGTTTTATTTCGTTTCTATTACATTGTTATGGAAAAAACATCTACTCTTAAGGTCGAGAACCATCCCAGAACAGAGTCCAACCCATATCAGCCAAGAAGGAGCTGAAATGGAATTGGGGGGGGGGGGGGGAAATTGGCAGAGGGAGAGAGGGAGTTTAGTGGGGAACATCTGATATTTGGTGGCATGGTGGCCACTAACCATCAACACAGGTTCACCCACAATGTGTGGGCGAGAGTTATCGGTAGCCGCCTCGTGCGACCTGTTATCTTCCCACAAAGCCACATGCATGAGACATATCAGCATTTCCTGTAGGTGACCCTGCCTCCCCTGCTGGAAGAAGGGCCTTTGTTGGTACGAAGGATGATTTGGATACTATAAGGAGCGATCAAAAAGCTTCCGTTTGGGGGCGTTGCTGCAGCGTGTATTCAACGTAGCGCAACTCCGATGCGGGTTTGTAAGCAAGGGGTCAGTCAGGTATTCGTGTCTTTCCAATGTACGTGCGGCAGATGCGGATACGTGAGCTATGGTGACCCAAAAAGGACCAACATGATCTTATTTTATCTTGGTTGCCTATGGACAAACAACCACAGATATCCATCCATGAATGAAGAATGTATACGGGGCAGCATGTCCGTCTCAAACCACTGCTGTGGAATGATGCACCACGGATGCTGCTGCTTCATAATAACGCACGTCCCCGTAGTGAAATGTCGTAAATCGTAACACGGTCCCTGACTTCAGCCGTCGCACGGACGCCAAAATGGAAAATATTGAAATAAACGATATCGGAATTGAAAAACAACTGCTATCACTTAGTAGCGGAAAAGCATCCGGACCAGACGAGATACCCTTAAGATTCTACAGTGATTATGCTAAAGAACTTGCCCCCTTTCTATCAGCAATTTATCGTAGATCGCTGGAAGAACGTAAAGTACCTAGCGACTGGAAGAAAGCGCAGGTCGTTCCCATTTTCAAGAAGGGTCGTAAATCAGATGCGAATAATTATAGGCCTATTTCGCTTACGTCAATCTGTTGTAGAATAATGGAACATGTTTTGTGTTCTCGTATTATGACGTTCTTAGATAATACAAATCTCCTTCATCATAACCAACATGGATTCCGCAAACAGAGATCATGTGAAACTCAGCTCGCCCTATTTGCCCAAGAAATTCACAGTGCCGTAGACACTGGCGAGCAGATTGATGCCGTATTCCTGGACTTCAGGAAGGCATTTGATACGGTTCCGCACTTACGTTTAGTGAAAAAAATACGAGTTTACGGAATATCGGACCAGGTTTGTGATTGGATTCAGGATTTCCTAGAAGAAAGAACACAACATGTCATTCTTAACGGTTCAAAATCTGCAGATGTAGAGGTAATTTCGGGAGTACCGCAGGGAAGCGTGATTGGACCTTTATTGTTTACAATATACATAAATGACTTAGTTGACAACATCGGTAGCTCCGTGAGGCTATTTGCAGATGACACGGTTGTCTACAAGAAAGTAGCAACATCAGAAGACTCGTACGTACTCCAGGAGGACCTGCAGAGGATTAATGCATGGTGCGACAGCTGGCAGCTTTCCCTAAACGTAGATAAATGTAATATAATGCGCATACATAGGGGCAGAAATCCATTCCAGTACGATTATGCCATAGGTGGTAAATCATTGGAAGCGGTAACGACCGTAAAATACTTAGGAGTTACTATCCGGAGCGATCTGAAGTGGAATGATCACATAAAACAAATAGTGGGAAAAGCAGGCGCCAGGTTGAGATTCATAGGAAGAATTCTAAGAAAATGTGACTCATCGACGAAAGAAGTAGCTTACAAAACGCTTGTTCGTCCGATTCTTGAGTATTGCTCATCAGTATGGGACCCTTACCAGGTTGGATTAATAGAAGAGATAGACATGACCCAGCGAAAAGCAGCGCGATTCGTCATGGGGACATTTAGTCAGCGCGAGAGCGTTACGGAGATGCTGAACAAGCTCCAGTGGCGGACACTTCAAGAAAGGCGTTACGCAATACGGAGAGGTTTATTATCGAAATTACGAGAGAGCACATTCCGGGAAGAGATGGGCAACATATTACTACCGCCCACATATATCTCGCGTAATGATCACAACGAAAAGATCCGAGAAATTAGAGCAAATACGGAGACTTACAAGCAGTCGTTCTTCCCACGCACAATTCGTGAATGGAACAGGGAAGGGGGGATCAGATAGTGGTACAATAAGTACCCTCCGCCACACACCGTAAGGTGGCTCGCGGAGTATAGATGTAGATGTAATGCAGACATTACGTCAACTCAAGCTGTTAGCGTCAGACATATCCCCTTTTTTATTGTTAAACCATTGCATAAAAAAGGCAATGGTCTGATACTAACAGCTATCGCCCAGTCTCACTTCTGACAGCTTTATCCAAAATTCACGAAAAAGTAATGCGTTCAAGAGTAGCTTCACGTATTTGTAAAAATGAATCACAAAAAACATGTAAATTTGGTCTTCGCAAAGGCTTATCGGCCGAAAATGCTATATATGCTTTCACTGATCAAATATTAAATGCTCTGAATAACCGAACATCGCCCATTGACATTTCTTGTGATCTCTCACAGGATTTTAACTATGTGAATCACGAAATTCTTCCAGCTAAACTTAAGAATTGTGGTATGAATGGGATATTGCACAAAAGATTTAATTCATATTTCACTGCAAGAATGCAGGAAGTTGACATTAACAGTACACATAGTCTGCAAAAATCAGCAGAGTCCTTTAACTAGGGTAACAAGAATGGTGTTCCACAGGGTTCAATCTTAGGTCCCTTATTTTTCTTAATATACGAGGGCCGTTCAGAAAGTAACCTCCGGTTGATTTAAAAAAATACACCAAGTTAAATAAAAATATTTTAATATATACATCTTACAACTACATATTTGCACTATTTTTCTACATAGTCTCCATAGCGATTGAGGCACTTATCGTATGTCTTCACAAGCTTTGAAATTCCTTCTGCATAAAAATCACCCGCTTGTGACTGGAGCCAGCCTGTGACCGCATCTTTGAGCTCTTCGTCGTCATCAAACCGCTGTGACCCGAGCCATTTCTTCAAATGCATGAAGAGGTGATAATCACTTGGCGCCAGGTCTGGGCTGTAAGGTGGATGGTTGATAACGTCCCACTTGAAGGACTCAAGAAGGGCCGTTGTTCTGCGAGCAGAGTGAGGACGGGCGTTATCGTGCAAAAAAACGATACCAGAAGTCACCATACCACGGCGTTTGTTCTGTATAGCCCGTCGTAACTTTTTTATTGTTTCACAGTACACGTCTTGATTAATGGTCGTACCACGTTCCATGAATTCAACCAACAACACCCCTTTGGCATCCCAAAACACCGTTGCCATCAGTTTTCTGGCAGAAAAATCTTGCGAGGCTTTTCTTGGTTTGGTAGGCGAATTTGAATGTGCCCACATCTTTGATTGTTCTGTTGTCTCAGGGCTCACGTACTTAATCCAGGTTTCGTCACCGGTCACGATTCTGTTTAACAATGGTTCTCCTTCGTCCTCATAACGTGACAGAAAGTCTAATGCAGAGGCCATTCTTTGAGTTTTGTGGTGGTTGGTAAGAATTTTGGGCACCCATCGTGCACAGAACTTACGGTAACCCAATCTTGCCATCACTATCTCGTACAAGAGAGTCTTAGAAATCTGTGGAAAACCAGTAGACATCCCCGACATTGAGAAACGTCGATTTTCACGAACTTTTGCATCAACTGTCTGAACGAGTTCGTCAGTCACCAATGATGGTCTACCACTCCTCTCATCATCATGAACGTTTTCTCGTCCACTTTTAAATAAACGTACCCATTCACGGACAACTCCTTCACTCATAACACGGCACAAAGCTCACGATGAATAGCTGCTGCAGAATATCCTTTGGCTGTAAAAAACCTTATGACAGCACGCACTTCACATTTGGCGGGGTTTTCTATTGCAGCACACATTTCAAACTGCCACAAAAACTAAACTAGCGCAGGTACGACGTTCACTCGACCACGGCTTGATGCCGACTGACCTGTTGAGTGCGTGAACGCACAGATGGCGTCGCTACTCTCCCCACAACCCGCACTGTGACCAATCGGAGGTTACTTTCTGAACCGCCCTCGTATATTAATGACTTGCCACTCTACATTATGAAAATGCAAATCTAATATTTTATGATGATAAAAGTATAGCAATCACACCCAACAAACAAGAATTAATTGAGGAAATTGTAAATAACGTCTTTCAGGAAATTATTAAGCGATTCTCTGCAAATGAGCTGTCACTAAATTTTGAGAAAACACAGTATATACAGTCCTGTACAATAAATAGCATACCACCATTGATAAATAAAGACTTTGAGCAGAAGTCTGTTGCTAAGGCAGAATATTCAAAATTTGTGGGTGTGTGCGTTGATGAGAAATTGAATTGGAAGAAACATATTGACGATCTGCTGAAACGTTTAGGTTCAGCTACTTATGCTATTAGCGTTATTGCAAATTTTGGTGATAAGCATATCAGTAAATTAGCCTACTATGCTTATTTTCACTTCACTACTTTCCTATGGCATCATATTTTGGGGTAATTCATCATTAAGAGAAAAAGTATTGGTTGCACAAGAGCGTGTAATCAGAATTACTCCTGGAGCTCACCCAAGATCACCTTAAAGGCATGTCTTTAAGGGACTCGAAATATTCAGAACACCTTAGCAATAGGTATATTCACTTATGAGATTTGTTATTAATAACCCATCCGAATTTTAAAAAAATAGCTAAATGCATAACTACAACACTAGAAGAAAGAATGATCTTCGCTATACTGGATTAAATCTTGGCAAAGAAGAGGGTGAATTACGCTGCCACAAAAACCTTTGGTCATTTACCAAATATCATTAAGAATCTGACAGATAGCGAACCGTCATTTAAAAACAAATTAAAAGAATTTATGACTGACAACTACTTCTACTCAATAAATGAATTTTTAGATATGAAGGAGTAATTGTGAAAAAAATTATATCGTATAAAGAAAACTAATGCTAATGTTAAACTGACGCGTTCCACATCATTACGAAATGTCGTATTCATAATCTATGAAACATGTAGTACTGTCATGTACTGTAATGTGAAGATACTCGAGCACCTGCCGAATAGTCCTGATCTCTCCCAATGCAATTATCACGCCTACGGTCACCTAAAAATGCCGTGAATGGTCTACCATTCCTGTCGGACAAGAATGGGCAGCAGGCAGTTGCGGACTTCTTCACACAGCAGGATACCATGTTTTGTCCAACGGGCATCTCATACCTGAAGCGTTGGCGGGATGATTGCCTCAATGCTGACGTCGATTTTGCCTCATTACCTTACCGATTCTGGACTGCACGACCTACGAACGGGAAGTTTTTGATCGCCCCCTTATATTTAATGGTAACCCACCGCAATTCTGGATTTCCGTGTGGAGGCATATCGACATCTACCCCGACCACACCTGACATTCAACCGGTGCTAATGGTTCGCTGTCATCATATCACTAAAACCCCTAGTACAGACGACACATCCCCACTTGCCTGATTGTGTTCTCATGTGTGCCTTCAATCACTGAAAACTACACTGTCAAACACCTGTCATCTCGACGTTCAAATGGGTGTACGTGCCTTGGAACACATTTCCGGCGATATATCCATACGATCTGCTTTGCTCCATATACTCTCTGGATTGTTCCAGTTCATCAAAATCATCCTGTATACAATGTGTAATAGCGTTCTGATTGTTCAGATGTTCAATGGACAATATTTCCAAGCTGCTAGTCTGAAAACACAATGCTGTATGTGAATACAAAGGCGATATTACCATCAGTGAGCCCGGAACATTGAACCCAATGCAGTTGCAGGATGCCTATCTAAGGGCTCCCAGGGACAACAGAAACTTGATTTTCACTGTTTCGCGTAATTATTGACCGGGTTTGAAAAATTTCATTACTGTCATTATCTATTTAGTAAGAGGTATAATCATATGTTGAAAGTTTAACCCAATACGACAAGTATGAGACTTATAAGAGAAATTTCCTACCGCATCCCCATCATATCGAGTGATAAAATGACCCAAAGGATAGCCTGTCAAAAACGGAACTCAGATCAGCCATGAAAACAGGAAGACGGTGCACTGAACTGTGAAAAAAGAAGCAGAATAGAAACAGTGAATGGTCCAAACCTCAAGATGTGCAACATCGAGCACATTGCAAGAATCACGGCCGTCGTGGTTGTGTGGTCACGGTGATGAACTGCAAAGCCGGAGATCCGTGTTCAAACCTCCCCTTTTTTTCACAACATTATGAGCTTTCCGTGCGGCCACCGAGTTTCTGTTCTCCTTGTGTAGTCTTGGCAATTGTCAAACTGTACATTGGTTACAGAATATGAGTGACGTGGTAAGAATGTACTACCGTCTCAAGTTAAAGTGATGAATAGTAAGAGCAAGCGAGATGTCGCATAGACCTCTCACAGAAATGAAAATAAATAATCAGATGTGAACCATATTACAGCAAATTTCAATACAGTGAACAGACACGTCAATGACCGGACGGACAGCTCTTAATTTTGTGGAAAAAAAAGTATGGGGTACGAACGAGATCTGAACACTGAGACGGCGACACCGCAGCTATTCACATTCGCTCGATGTTGCACGTCTTGAGCTTGCACCGTTCACTGTTCAAATTTTTTTTTAGGGTTCAGGATACGTTAATTATTTATTTCAAGTTTCTGCTACCAGTCACTTTTTATTTTATACTTAATCTAACATAATGCAACGCGTTTCGAACATGTTTTGTTCATTTTCAAGCGTTTGTACATACGTACATACATCGAGAAATGTTACTTAAAAGTAGTTTTAAACTAGATTAATCTAGAACAGTGTATATCTAGAAGTCGAAGTCAGTGATGTCTTCTGCTGCTTTTCTTCTTTGCTGTTGACCATGTACACTCCTGGAAATGGAAAAAAGAACACATTGACACCGGTGTGTCAGACCCACCATACTTGCTCCGGACACTGCAGGACTGGGCTGTACAAGCAATGATCACACGCACGGCACAGCGGACACACCAGGAACCGCGGTGTTGGCCGTCGAATGGCGCTAGCTGCGCAGCATTTGTGCACCGCCACCGTCAGTGTCAGCCAGTTTGCCGTGGCATACGGAGCTCCATCGCAGTCTTTAACACTGGTAGCATGCCGCGACAGCGTGGACGTGAACCGTATGCGCAGTTGACGGACTTTGAGCGAGGGCGTATAGTGGGCATGCGGGAGGCCGGGTGGACGTACCGCCGAATTGCTCAACACGTGGGGCGTGAGGTCTCCACAGTACATCGATGTTGTAGCCAGTGGTCGGCGGAAGGTGCACGTGCCCGTCGACCTGGGACCGGACCGCAGCGACGCACGGATGCACGCCAAGACCGTAGGATCCTACGCAGTGCCGTAGGGGACCGCACCGCCACTTCCCAGCAAATTAGGGACACTGTTGCTCCTGGGGTATCGGCGAGGACCATTCGCAACCGTCTCCATGAAGCTGGGCTACGGTCCCGCACACCGTTAGGCCGTCTCCGCTCACGCTCCAACATCGTGCAGCCCGCCTCCAGTGGTGTCGCGACAGGCGTGAATGGAGGGATGAATGGAGACGTGTCGTCTTCAGCGATGAGAGTCGCTTCTGCCTTGGTGCCAATGATGGTCGTATGCGTGTTTGGCGCCGTGCAGGTGAGCGCCACAATCAGGACTGCATACGACCGAGGCACACAGGGCCAACACCCGGCATCATGGTGTGGGGAGCGATCTCCTACACTGGCCGTACACCACTGGTGATCGTCGAGGGGACACTGAATAGTGCACGGTACATCCAAACCGTCATCGAACCCATCGTTCTACCATTCCTAGACCGGCAAGGGAACTTGCTGTTCCAACAGGACAATGCACGTCCGCATGTATCCCGTGCCACCCAACGTGCTCTAGAAGGTGTAAGTCAACTACCCTGGCCAGCAAGATCTCCGGATCTGTCCCCCATTGAGCTAGTTTGGGACTGGATGAAGCGTCGTCTCACGCGGTCTGCACGTCCAGCACGAACGCTGGTCCAACTGAGGCGCCAGGTGGAAATGGCATGGCAAGCCGTTCCACAGGACTACATCCAGCATCTCTACGATCGTCTCCGTGGGAGAATAGCAGCCTGCATTGCTGCGAAAGGTGGATATACACTGTACTAGTGCCGACATTGTGCATGCTCTGTTGCCTGTGTCTATGTGCCTGTGGTTCTGTCAGTGTGATCATGTGATGTATCTGACCCCAGGAATGTGTCAATAAAGTTTCCCCTTCCTGGGACAATGTATTCACGGTATTCTTATTTCAATTTCCAGGAGTGTATATCACAGCCTGTATCGGATGCAGATAGATTTGCATCAGTTATGTGTAACGAAAATTTTCTTAAATTTTTCCGACTTACATGTTTAACGTCAGATGTTTAAAATAGTAACTCATTTACAAGTAATCAGCGTTAGACTTTGTTTTATACACGGGAGTTCGATTCTTGAAAGAATCGTCGGTTTACTAATATCTACTAAAAGAACAAAAATTCCTTATATAAATCAACCGATCAATATGACAGTTGTCGAAACAATGCCTTCTTATAGAGCACCAATGAAAATTAAATCCTCATCGCTCTATCTTGATTTAAATTTTCCATGGATGTTCCTAAATCATTTCTAGCGAATGCCGGAACAATTCCTAAAAAGGTCCACGACTACTTCTCACTCCATTCCTTTTCTTCCATCATGTCCCTAACAACGTGGTCCTCAGCGAGACATTACACTGTTTTTTTTAGTTGCGTCTGTCTTACGCACCTCTAAAATATTTTCATCTCTGGAAAATCTGTGCACAGAAGCCACATTTCATCAGTTCGGAATTTTTACTTTAATGCTTTGAATAGCTCTCTTTATGCGTAAAAGTCATAATGAATGACTATAATGAAGCTATTTTTCAAGATCACTTCTTAGAGGAATTGTGTCTTCTCCGCACGTCAACTGAAGAGCGTCTACAATCAATTTCGTTAAAGTAATTAATCAGTTTTATGTTAAGCTGTTACTTCAGGCAATGAAATGTGGCGGAGTGGTGGGTGTAGTGTGACCGATATATCTCGGTCGATTTACGCTCTAATTAAAGAGACGATAAATTACACTCTTGTACGGTGTGTTAAGGCAGAGCATCCTTCAAGACGCCTCACGCAAATTTTCTTCTACATAGTGGTTTAAAGGCCTTGATAAAGAACATCAACAAATACAAGAATGGTTGATGAAGAAGGCGGATATTTCATTTTCACCACAGCTACAGTTTTGTGCTCATAGCCAACGTATCATCGAGTAAACAGACAAAAAGAATGAGACACTGGATGTAATATTCTGAATCAAGAAGGAGCAGAGAAGTGAAGTTTTCGAATGGGAATAACCACAGTGAAATAAGAAGTACTGGTAGGGTGTAGAGTTATTATCAGAAGTGGCGAGAACGTAGCTGACTACACAGCTATGAGCTCTTTTCTATGAGTTCAGTCACCACTCATCAGTATAAGACAACGTTAATTTTCTGTCTACCAAAATACGAGTAGCTTCAGGCTTCAATTTCTTTATTGCCTTAAAACACCCCGCGTAATTGTTTCAACGCGGCACCAGAGATGTTTCGTGCTTTTACGGGACGCATACGTCCACTTATTACACTCGACGCCTTGTACAATTTTAAAAGTGGCAAAATTCGACGCTTCCATTCAATTATTGTTCCGTATCAGTACTAGACCATTTACAGAGCTCCAAAGCGACCCATGTGTGATCAGTATTTGTGCGGTGAGTTTACCTTGGAGTGGCCAGTATTATTTCACCAAAGACCAGAGATGGACGATTACTGCAGGATATGGTGATTTTCACCATAATGAGCGTAGCTGGACTTGCGTGCTATCGTCTAAACACGCTATTTAGTTGGTTCTAATTTGTCCGGAATCAGTAGGACAAGGACTTCCTCCTCCCGTGGAAAAAGACAGCTCACGCCTATCCTTTTCGGGAAATTCTAAAAAAAAATCACTTAATTGCATGAGCTGAGTTCTTGACTCCGCGCTTCCACGTACAGGGTGTCACAAAAACGTACGTCACAAATTGCAGGACACGTTCCTCACACGTAGGCGAAGAAACTATGTTATATGAACATTAGTCTAGAAACGCTTTTTTTTCAGGTTACAACCCTTTTTCTCCAACTCATTAATCATGGAAAACACATCCCAGCAGAACGCACCTTCATACCACATACAACTCTTTTTATATGCTCTCCGTGCGATAGAGAGTGAATTGACATAACTGAGGGGTGTGCTACTATCTAATAGACTTTATGCCAATTGCCAAACGAACGACGATCACCGTCTGCCGCAGTGTGCTACCACCTAGTGGCACAGACTTAAACTTGTAGTTGAGTGGTAAGGCGTAGCGAAACCTCACGTGATTATCGACATATTCATCCCCTGACCTCGGCTTGTACGAATGTGAACAGCACCTCATCAGTGGACAAGAATTTCTCGAGTTCTGAGCTCCCAACAGTGATGTTCCATCACCAATACCAGTCTCAGCGCTCAACGACCTGAGGCGTTCAGAAATACAGCTTTTATGCGGCGGTTTCTGTATCCCATAGACAGGTAGACGTAATTAGTATGGTCGTTCACAGATATTGTACAGCATTAATCAGCGCAGTGATTATGATGCACTGCAGCGCGACCGACGCCATTGCATCCAGCGACAGTGTCGGTAACACCCATCATCAAGACTTTGTTGCCCTCAATAATTGGCTCTAGCGGCAGTGATTGTGCCCAAACAAGGAAGTCACCGTACGTATGACACAGCGGCTCGTGAAAAGCTGAGTGTCTTCGTGATCTTAGAGTGTTCAATGTATCGGGAACGTACGATCTGGTCACGTTTAAAAGTGTAACATTTCGTTTTCTGCCTTGCCCGTCTGCCTTGGTCGTTAGTGTGATCGGCAGCACCGATTTTCCCGTTTCCGCAGGAAAGAGCTATACTGCCGGCCGCTGTGGTCTAGCAGATGTAGGCACTTCAGTTCGGAACCGCGCGACTGCTTCGGTCGCAGGTTCGAATCTTGCCTCGGGCATGGATGTGTGTGATGTCCTTAGGTTAGTTAGGGTGAAGTAGTTCTAAGTTCTAGGGGACTGATAACCTCAGATGTTAAGTCCCATAGTGCTCTGAGCCATTTGAACCATTTTTGAACGGAGCTATACTCCACCACAGAGATGAACGGCGGTTTTCTATTAATCCGTCTAAATGGTGTTGAACAAACCTGTGAAAGTGTACGCTGTCGATCACCGGCTCTTGTGAAATGCAAGAGGCAAGTTTAAGGCTTCTTGAGCGGAGGTCTTTTTATAGCGTGATTTTCGGAAACAGTAATGATCAAGCAGTTCTTTATAGAATCGATCTCCCACGTGTGACATGATATTTAAAGTTTTTATAGACGCTAAGTTCTCTCATCATGAAACACTGGATGAGTATAGTCTGGCTAGTTTGCGCTCCGTTGTAAGAAAAGTCTGTCTTCAACGTGTCTCAAGTTTTACACCGGTATACCTCCTGAAGTATATGTCGTACAGCGACGTAACTTTGGAGTTACACTCAGGGGTATACCTGATGGACAGAAACAGACTGAGAAGCTATTAAGGGTGTTGCAGCGTAATTTATGCTGAGAAATAATAGTTAAGAAAAGAAATTCGATACGCTGCGCCGTTTCCGATTTAATTAGCACTGAAGTTAGCCAATTACACTGTTTTATGTACTTCACCAGGCAATATCAATTAAACTAGTAATGCAGATTATTGTTCCAGTGAAGTTCGAACACAAACTGCGGCGTTATCTATGCTCACTCAACACTCGACCCGATTTCTTCCAAACAAGGGACATGTACCCCTATCAATAGCCCGCCCGGTTAGCCGTGCGGTCTAACGCACTGCTTTCCTGGCGGGAAAGTGTGTCGGTCCCGGCACGAATCCACTCGGCGGATTAGTGTCGAGGTCCGGTGTGCCGGCCAGTCTGTGGATGGTTTTATCCCGCCTCAGTTACACTGCGAAAACACTGTCTCTACGTACGCATACACCATGATAATTCTACCAGCCAAACTTGGGGTTACACTCATCTGGTGTGAGACGTTCCCGCGTGGTCCACTGGGGGCCGAACAGCACAACAACGCTGGGTTCAGTGTGGAGCGGCTATGGGGTGAGTGGACTGCTGTAGCTTGCTGTGTGGTTTTGAACCACTGACGGCTACGGCGGGGACGAAGCATCTCCGTCGTTTCTAGGTTCCCAGTACAATACCCCTATCAATAAACTCTTCCCCACCAGTGACGTCAGATACGGTAATTTTCTTTGTAAACGTAATGAAAATATTTCTGTTAGCACCAGCCGGCCGGGGTGGCCGAGCGGTTCTAGGCACTACAGTCTGGAACCGCGCGACCGCTACGGTCTCAGGTTCGAATCCTGCCTCGGGCATGGATGTATGTGATGTCCTTAGGTTAGTTAGGTTTAAGTAGTTCTAAGTTCTAGGGGACTGATGATCTCAGAACTTAAGTACCATAGTGCTCAGAGCCATTTTTTTGTTAGCACCAGCTAAGATGAACATTTATGCTCAGTCGTGTCAAATACAGGGGGCAATCAAAAAGTTTTCGTTTGATGACGTTGCTGCAGCGTGTGTGCAACGTAACGGGACTCTCCTGAGTGTATATTAGCACCGACATGTACGGAAGGGATTACTACTGTATCCATGTCTTTCCGACATGCGTGCGGTAAATGTGGCAACGTGAAGTACGGCGAAGTTATTATCAAAGGCGTCCAAACGGGACCAATGTACTGTTATTCTTTTCTTGGCTGCCGAAGGACAAACACCGGTAGACCTACACCGGAAAATGAGCAGTGCTTATGGGGAAGAATGTCTGTGAAAACCACCGATGTGGACTGATGCGCCAAGTTCCGTACTGCTTTATGATAACGCACGTCCCATGTCACAAATGTCGTAAAGCAGAAGTTAGGCCAACTCAAGTGGTAGTCACAGGACTATCCGCCCTACAGCCCTGACCTCTCCCCACGCAGTTTTCACGCCGTCAGTCTTCTAAAAAGGCCTCGAGGGGTCGACGATTCCTGTCGGACGAGGCTGTGCAGCAGACAGTTACGGACTTCCTCGCGTAGAAGGACAAGGTATTTTACCAAACAGGTATCTTCTTCTACCTGGTGCGTGTGTGGCATGATTGCCTCAATGCTCACGGCGATTTTGCGTGATTGGCACACCGATTTTGGGCTGTAAGACCTTCGAACGGAAACTTTTTATCGCCCCCTTAAGTTAAGAGGAATTTATTATGTATACTTATCATCCAAAGAGCACCTTCACTGACGCTCTACTTCGTGTCTTCCCCACTTCAGGGATACGGACGAGTGCGTACCTATGAACACAAGGGGTATCCCATCACGTAAACTGCTTCTTACTTTTCTTTTCGCCGGAAGTGTATGCGTGCGGCAATCTTCTAGAAGGTTCCAGAGGCAACGTTGGCACCTTCCCCTCATTCATCTTCCGCCCACGCCAGTGTCCCTGCTGCTCGGCTGTCTCCTTCTCCTTTAGCCTTTAGGTGCAACAGCAAATATGTGACTTTGTACACTCTTGAATTCTGCTGCTCTACTATCTTCAAAAATGCATAGAACTCAAACAATAAGTTCGACGTAAATGCGGATTACATCAAAGAACTGGAAGTTGTCCAGTGCATATTTTCAAGCCTAGTTAACAGTAGTTTAGTCTTTATTTTTACTTAAAATGTCTTTTCCTTTACCTACACTCTAAGACAAGAAAAACAGTCACCACCAAGGAATTATCCGAGTGGGACGGAAATCGGCAGATGTGATGTGCAAGTAAATACACTACTGGCCATTAAAATTGCTACACCAAGAAGACATGCAGATGATAAACGGGTATTCATTGGACAAATATATTATACTAGAACTGACATGTGATTACATTTTCACGCAATTTGGGTGCATAGATCCTGAGAAATCAGTACCCAGAACAACCACCTCTGCCGTAATAACGGCCTTGATACGCCTGGGCATTGAGTCAAACAGAGCTTGGACGGCGCGTACATGTACAGCTGCCCATGCAACACGATACCACAGTTCATCACGAGTAGTGACTGGCATATTGTGACGAGCGAGTTGCTCGGCCACCATTCACCAGACGTTTTCAATTGGTGAGAGATCTGCAGAATGTACTGGCCAGGGCAGCAGTCGAACATTTTCTGTATCCAGAAAGGCCAGTACAGGACCTGCAACATGCGGTCGTGCATTATCCTACTGAAATGTGGGGTTTCGCAGGGATCGAATGAAGGGTAGAGCCACGGGTCGTAACACATCTGAAATGTAACGTCCACTGTTCAAAGTGCCGTCAATGCGAACAAGAGGTGACCGAGACGTGTAACCAGTGGCACCCCATACCATCACGCCGGGTGATACGCCAGTATGACGAAGACGAATACACGCTTCCAATGTGCGTTCACTGCGATGTCGCCAAACACGGATGCGATCATCATGATGCTGTAAACAGAACCTGGATACATCCGAGTTTTGCCACTCGCGCACCCAGGTTCGTCGTTGAGTACACCAACGCAAGCGTTCCTGTCTGTGATGCAGCGTCAAGGATAACCGCAGCCATGGTCTCCGAGCTGATAGTCCATGCTGCTGCAAACGTCGTCGCACTATTCGTGCAGATGGTTGTTGTCTTGCAAACGTCCCCATCTGTTGAGGCAGGGATCGAGACGTGGCTGCACGATCCGTTACAGCCATGCGGATAAGATGCCTGTCATCTCGACTGCTAGTGATACGAGGCCGTTGTGATGCAGCACGGCGTTCCGTATTACCCTCCTGAACCGACCGATTCCATATTGTGCTAACAGTCATTGGATCTCGACCAACGCGAGGAGTAATGTCGCGATACGATAAACCGGAATCGCGATAGGCTACAATCCGACCTTTATCAAAGTCGGAAGCGTGATGGTACGCATTTCTCCTCCTTACACGAGGCATCACAACAACGTTTCACCAGGCAACGCCGGTCAACTGCTGTTTGTGTATGCGAAATCGGTTGGAAACTTTCCTCATGTCAGCACGTTGTAGGTGTCGCCGCCGGCGCCAGCCTTGTGTGAATGCTCTGAAAAGCTAATCATTTGCATATCACAGCATCTTCTTTCTGTCGGTTAAATTTCGCGTCTGTAGCACGTCATCTTCGTGGTGTAGCAATTTTAATGGACAGTAGTGTACAATCAAATGATTACAGTTTCATAAAATGGGTGATTAATTCAAAAGAAGGAGCTGTTTCATAAACTGAGCTAGTCAGTAATGTTTTGGTTCACCGTTGGCCATTATCCAAGCAGTTATTCGGCTGGTCATAGTCTGAGTTCTCTGATGCTCTACTGAGGGATATCGCGCCAAATTCTGTCCAATAGGCACGTTAGTCAAAATCATGTAATGAGTGGAGGGCATTGCCTGTAATGCTCCAAACGTTATCAATTTGGGATAGATCCGGCGACCTTGTTGACCAAGGCAGGGATTGGTTAGCACGAAGATAAGCAGTAGAAATCAACGCCCTGTGGGGCAGGCATTATCATGCTGAAATGTAAGTCCAGAATGGCTTCCCATGAAGGGCAACAAAATCGCGGACGGAGAATATCGTCAACGTACCGCTGTGCTGTAAGAGTGCCACGGATGACCACCAACGAGGTGCTGCTGTGAAAAGAAATGGCGTCCCAGAGCGGTGGTCCTGGTTATAGGGCCATATCAGGTCAGGTTGGGTCTCTCACCACAGTCCGGAGCGTCTCCAGACACTTCTGTGGCCGGTAGTCTCATTGACTGTAATAGAATTGTCTTCAGTGATGAGTCCCGCTTCGGATTCGGCCCCGATGACCAGCTATTTTAGCCGGCCGCGGTGGCCGTGCGGTTCTAGGCGCTGCAGTCCGGAACCGCGGGACTGCTACGGTCTCAGGTTCGTATCCTGCCTCGGGCATGGATGTGTGTGATGTCCTTAGGTTAGTTAGGTTTAAGTAGTTCTAAGTTCTAGGGGACTGATGAACTAAGATGTTAAGTCCCATAGTGCTCAGAGCCATTTGAACCATTTTTGAACCAGCTATTTTTTTTATTTCTTGTTATTTCATCATTATCGCCCCATATGGGTGTGGTGAGGGCTGTCAGCAGTACAATTCTACGCTCTTCAGCCAAGCGAATTAAAAAAAATTTACAATGAGAAATGTAAACAAAATTCGGTTTTGCGTTCTATGTTAAATTAAAAATCAAAGGCGCACAATTAAAAAACGGAAATATATCGCAGGAAGGTGAAATTCTTCTGGTAAAAACACTGAAACGCTGCACATTCTCATAAAAACTGAAGGACCTGCTGTAAGTGGGCTGCTTCCGTGTTAGCAGCGCTGTTTAACGCTTTGCATTGGATCTCTGACTGCGCTTTCTTTGTAAGAGACTCTGTGGCTGGTTGGACTCGTTGGAAGTTAATCGCCAGTAGTGTTGGGCAGTTGGAATTTAGTCGCCAGCAGTGAAGAAAGTACTGTTGGGCAGTTGGAGGTGAACGGCCAGCAGCGATGGATGTTAGATGTGAGAAGTTAGCATTTATACCTTTGTATTAGATGTCAATGACGATTTATGTTTGCGTCTGAACTGGATGTCACATTATTAAGGTAAAAAAATACTTTATTTGGTTTGCAACAAAATCTTTACTTTGCTAGCCACATACCTATTAATAGTGAAACGTCCCCCTGGAAAAATTATAAATGGCTGTGCTTAAACTGACACACAATATTTTTAGCGCAACGCAATCTGACTTTCAAAAATCCCTACAAAACAATGGTCCTGACTAACAATAACCTATACCTTTCATGAATCACTTACCTCACAAAAATCTTCGTTACTCGAACTACCGCAATACAGCGAGCGCCACTACTGCCAGCTAAATAAAAGATTCTAACTACTGAAGGGACTAATTACTAATAGGCATAGTTAGCAAATGAAAGATTTTGATAAAGATCAAACAATGTATTTACCTTAATAGTGTTCAAAAGTAATAATATATATATATCAGTTCATGACATCCAGTCTTACAAATTTACTCTTTCTGATGGACACACGTCCTGCTCATCCGCTCTCAAAACGCCGCCATCACTCTCTCCACATCCACCACTGCTGGCGGCTCACCTCCAATTGCGCAACGCTGCGCGCTGTTAACATCCAACTGCGCAACACTACAATAGCGAATATTACAACTATGCTACCAGCCACAGACTGCACACAGCACACCCAGTGATTTTCATACAGAGTGCTACGTGGCGTTACCAATATAAAAACCTAAACAGCCTACTTACAATAGTTAGTGTCTTTAGTAGTTAGAATCTTTTATTTAGCTGGCAGTATTGACGCTCGCTGTATTGCAGTAGTTCGCGTAATGAAGATTTTTGTGAGGTAAGTGCTCAAAGAAATGAATAGGTTATCATTAAGATTTCCTTTTAGTCAGGGCCGTTCTTTTGGATTAATTATTTGAAGTCAGGTTGTAATTGTTTGAGCAATCAGATTGCGTTGCGCTAGAATTTTGTGGGTCAGTGTTAACATGATAAGAATAAGTAAAGAGAAAGTAAGTTCACTTGCATTCAATTTCACTCAGCAGTTTAAGTAAAATATTTTAATAAAGAAGTTTCACTGCACTAGGGTCAGAGGTATTACCGGATGAGTGAGTATGTTCTCTAGGGTTGAGGGACGTGGGAAGAAAGATAGAGGAGGTTGGTTAGATAGAAAACACTATGGAGGTGAGACGTAGGAGATAAGGTGGTTATTGGGAAGTACAGTCGGTGGGAAAGACAGAGGGAGTTGGGGGGAGTAGTGTGTCATATCGGTAGGGCAGTGGCTGCAAGAGGAAAGGGATGGAGATGGAAAGGAGAGCAGAGCCCTGATGTGTAGTGGGACAACTGGGAAGAGTTCAGTTTGGTAGGAGGGATAATTATCTTCGCGGATGTTATTGTCTATGAGAGAAAGTTGGTTGAAATTGTGTAGGGACGGGATATGGAGTGTGTGTAGGTGTAGGAACGGAGGGACGTGTTGATGAAGACGCGGCAGCGTACCGGGATTGATGATCAGAGGGGAGGCAATGGGGTGATCGGAATCTAGTTTGCGAACAGTGTAGGAAATGCAGAAGTGCCCGATGTTGGTGAAGAGGGGTGGGAATTTAATGAGATGGTAGAGGATGAAGGTGGGGGAAGGTAAAAGGATGAGGAAAACGAGATGGAGTGCATGGCGTTCGAGGATTTGGAGGGACTTATAGAATTTCAGTTGTAACATTCGTATAGCAGAGGATGGATCAGATCAGGGGTTTGTAAGTGCCGAGAATACTGGAGGGGTGTAAGCCCTGAGTTTGGCCTGTTAGTAGTTTCAGTAATTTTAGTCTACTGTGCGCCTTCTGTTAGATGGCTATTAGGGGAGGTTTCCACGTTAGTTGCCGGTCGACAGTTAGTCCAAGGTATTTCAGTGTGCTAATTAGCAGGAAGGACGGTTGTAAATGGTAAGGTAGAAGTCGTGGAGACGGAAGTTGCCGGTGGTTCGTCCTGTAATTGCTGTCTGCGTTTTGGAGGGGTTGATCTTGAGTGGCCGTTCGTTACACCAGTAGGTAAACTGACTGACATGGATTTAGAAGGATCGTTGGGATTTCTGGAGTGTGGGGTAGAGGGCGAGGAAAACGGCGTCAACGGCATCCTGAAGGAGGTGGACGATTGAGGGTCGTTTGAGAATATCAGCAGTGTCGAGGCAGTGTCGAGGGATGACAAGCGAAGATTACTAATAATAGAACTGTAAAACTGTCGTGTCTCTCTATTGGAAAACGCTATCTTCAACACGATTAGACGAATTTTCATTGGGTTTCGACAGGTAACTTGGGCATAGCTTGGGGCGATGTACATGTTTTATTTCCTCAAAATCGGATCACGAAAAAAAAGTAGCTATCGTTCAAAAATGGTTCAGATGGCTCTGAGCACTATGGGACTTACCATCTGAGGTCGTGAGTCCCCTAGAACTTAGAACTACTTAAACCTAACTAACCTAAGGACATCACACACACACATCCATGCGCGAGGCAGGATTCAAACCTGAGACCGTAGCGGTCGCGCGGTTCCAGACTTAAGCGCTTAGAACCGCTCGGCCACTCCGGCCGGCGAAGCTATCGTAATTTAAAGTTTTATCACCTTGGTAGTTCCAGTTCGATGGTCACAGAGTAGAACATCAAAGAACCGGCAGATGACACTGTTAGCTTTTTAACATAGTAAGAGATGTATTTTCGGAAATGTTACGTCAGTGACAGACTTGAGCGCCGCAGTCCTATCCTTACGAATACAAACAGCGAATTTAACTGGCTAGGATATATGGATTTAATGATATCGCTTTGTGTTTTAATAACTTAAAAACATTCTTTGCTTCTTTCGATAGGTTTTATTTACATCATTTATTAGGGAGAACGTATTTATTAAGTTTCAATTGTGATTTGGGTGCCTAGTTATTATTTCTTGATTTCTTTTTCCTTATGAACAAAAATGGCTATAAAACGGTTGATTATCAATACACCAGAACGGCTAAAAGATAGAGGTATCAAGAATCCAGTGAAGATCGTAAGGCGAGACTTGCTGCAGCTCGAGAACATCAGGCTCTTTGGAAACTCCTCCTGAAACTGATGCGCGAAGTAACTCTGATCGAGAGCATCATATATTATCTCGCTCCCCGGAACCCTTAACTCACAGAGGCGTAGAGTTAGTTCTCTGCAACATATTGCCGTAGAAGCGAAACTTTTGACAGGAAGTGGCGCAGACGAGCGGGTTTTATACCCTGAAACCCCGTTATACCTGACAATTAACCATCTCGTTTTAAACCTGTACAGTTCGCGGTGAGGTTATGTTACGCCATGACCATAAACAAAGCGCAAGGCCAAATGCTGCGAGTTGCGCACAGGCCTTTAGTGTCGGTTGCTTTCCGTACGCCCAGCTCTACGAGGCTCTGTATCCTGTTAGTGAAGCAAACAGGCTCTTCGTTCACGTCCTCATTTATACTACTTCAAACGCTGTACAGAAAGGGGCAATATAAGTCAAAAATAAATTCCACGTGTACCAAGTCTCGAAGACACATGTAAACAAGTACTCGGGCAACGCCAGGTTTCCCGACTAGTTACTTAATATTACAGTCGGTGATAAGCGTGGGCAGGTAAATGAAATATTACCACAAAGTCTTTAATTGTTAATAAAATAAAGGAAACTTACTATAACACACTAACGAAAGCGGAGTAATGACGCAAGGTGGCCAACATCGGTGCGCTTCAAAAAGACTAAACCAGTTGAAAGACTAAGGGCTTGAAGATAGACAAACACTTCGAACTATAGAGTGGACGAGATTACAAGGAATTGATTCCCAGAGTTCCTCCCCCGGCCTTTCGTCTCTACAGGGTGGTCCATTGATAGTGACCGGGCCAAATATGTCACGAAATAAGGATCAAACGAAAAAACTACAAAGAACGAAACTCGTCTAGCTTGAAGGGGGAAAACAGATGGCGCTATGGTTGGCCCGCTAGATGGCGTTGCCATAGGTCAAACAGATATCAACTGCGTTTTTTAAAAATAGGAACCCCCATTTTTATTATTTATTCGTGTAGTACGTTAAGAAATATGAATGTTTTAGTTGGACCACTTTTTTCGCTTTGTGATAGATGGCGCTGTAATAGTCACAAACTTACAAGTTCGTGGCATCACGTAACATTAATCCAGTGGGGACGGTGTTTTCTCTGTGATACATTACCCGTGTTAAAATGGACCTTTTACCAATTGCGGAAAAGGTCGATATCGTGTTGATGTATGGCTGTTGTGATCAAAATGCCCAACGGGCGTGTGCTATGTATGCTGCTCGGTATCCTGGAAGACATCATCCAAGTGTCCGGACCGTTCGCCGGATAGTTACGTTATTTAAGGAAACAGGAAGAGTTCAGCCACATGCGAAACGTCAACCACGACCTGCAACAAATGATGATGCCCAAGTAGGTGTTTTAGCTGCTGTCACGGCTAATCCTCACATCAGTAGCAGACAAATTGCGCGAGAATCGGGAATCTCAAAAACGTCGGTGTTGAGAATGCTTCATCAACATCGATTGCACCCGTACCATATTTCTATGCACCACGAATTGCATGGCGAAGACTTTGAACGTCGTGTACAGTTCTGCCACTGGGCACAAGAGAAATTACGGAACGATGACAGATTTTTTTACACGCGTTCTACTTAGCGACGAAGCGTCATTCACCAACAGCGGTAACGTAAAACGGAATAATATGCACTATTGGGCAACGGAAAATCCACGATGGCTGCGACAAGTGGTACATCAGCGACCGTGGCGGGTTAATGTATGGTGCGGCATTATGGGAGGAAGGATAAATGGCCCCCATTTTATCGATGGCAATCTAAATGGTGCAATGTATGCTGATTACCTACGTAATGTTCTACCGATGTTACTACAAGGTGTTTCACTGCATGACAGAATGGCGATGTACTTCCAACACGATGGATGTCCGGCACATAGCTCGCGTGCGGTTGAAGCGGTATTGAATAGCATATTTCATGACAGGTGGATTGGTTGTCGAAGCACCATACCGTGGCCCGCACGTTCACCGGATCTGACGTCCCAGGATTTCTTTTTGTGGGGAAAGTTGAAGGATATTTGCTATCGTGATCCACCGACAACGCCTGACAACCTGCGTCAGCGCATTGTCAATGCCTGTGCGAGCATTACGGAAGGCGAACTACTAGCTGTTGAGAGGAATGTCGTTACACGTATTGCCAAATGCATTGAGGTTGGCGGACATCATTTTGAGCATTTATTGCATTAATGTGGTATTTACAGGTAATCACGCTGTAACAGCATGCGTTCTCAGAAATAATAAGTTCACAAAGGTACATGTGTCACATTGGACCAACCGAAATAAAATGTTCAAACGTACCTACGTTCTGTATTTTAGTTTAAAAAACCTACCTGTTACCAACGGTTCGTCTAAAATTGTGAGCCATATGTTTGTGAGTATTACAGCGCCATCTACCACAAAGCGAAAAAAGTGGTCCAACTAAAACATTCATATTTCTTTACGTACTACACGAATGTGTAACATAAAATGGGGGTTCCTATTGTAAAAAACGCAGTTGATAACCGTTTGAGCTATGGCAGCACCATCTAGCGGGCCAACCATAGCGCCATCTGGTTTCCGCCTTCAAGTTAAACGAGTTTCGTTCTTTGTAGTTTTTTCGTTTGACGCTTATTTCGTGATATATTTGGCCCGGTTACGATCAATGGACCACGCTCTATATGGATCAAGTCCTCGATATTTATAAAACGTCGCTGAACCTACCATGAAGCTGGACACCCGCCATTTCTATAATCGAGTAACCTCTTTCCGTTATACCGGGAAGGGAGTAAGCAACCGTCTTCTTACTGTACTCGGTTGGATATGCACGTAGTAGCAGCCGCAGTTGCGAGACCAGAACACACGCAGTAGTCACTGTGATCTTTGGAGCCGGGCACGGACGTCCGCAAATCTGCAATGACGAATCGCGGGCAGATGGCGCCGACGTCGGACCACCGCACCGGTCTAAACCTGCTGGACGGGCGGCGCTATTAATCAGGGGATAGGGGTGGCGCCACGGCCGAACCCGCATCACACTTCATCCCAGGCGTAATCCGCTCTCGTGCTATCGAGCGTGCGACTGGTCGGGTCGCACTGTCTGTCGCCTCCTGATAACCAGCGAAACTCCAGCTGTAGACCAGGCGTGCTAACCACTCCGCCAGCGGAAGTTTACGTTGCGTTGTACTATAGTATAAGGTGCGATAGAAAAGCCGCACACATGAAAATAAATTAGTCTGTAAGTAGCACTTAAATTACTGTAACCTGCATAGAGTTCAAAGGTAATCAAAAAGAAAGGTTGTGTAACAAAAATTGTACAAAGACTGTAAGGAATAAAGAAACCACACGTGTGCCTATTTTCGCTGATGGAGTTTCTTTACAAATAATCCATTAACTGCTTATCACTTTCTAACCTCTTCCAGAACAGTCTCTGAAAGTATCTGCTCAGAACAAATCCATTCGTTTTGAACTGACATGGGGAGGCCACGACGTTTGGAACGCGGATTTACTGCAAACTTCGTACACTTGTAGTACAACATTAGGACAACAAAATGTGTAAGCAGTAGCGCGTACTTCTCAAGTGTTATTGAGAAAATCGGAAGATAATTTCGGTCGTCAAATACACTCCTGGAAATGGAAAAAAGAACACATTGACACCGGTGTGTCAGAACCACCATACTTGCTCCGGACACTGCGAGAGGGCTGTACAAGCAATGATCACACGCACGGCACAGCGGACACGCCAGGAACCGCGGTGTTGGCCGTCGAATGGCGCTAGCTGCGCAGCATTTGTGCACCGCCGCCGTCAGTGTCAGCCAGTTTGCTGTGGCATACGGAGCTCCATCGCAGTCTTCAACACTGGTAGCATGCCGCGACAGCGTGGACGTGAACCGTATGTGCAGTTGACGGACTTTGAGCGAGGGCGTATAGTGGGCATGCGGGAGGCCGGGTGGACGTACCGCCGAATTGCTCAACCCGTGGGGCGTGAGGTCTCCACAGTACATCGATGTTGTCGCCAGTTTTCGGCGGAAGGTGCACGTGCCCGTCGACCTGGGACCGGACCGCAGCGACGCACGGATGCACGCCAAGACCGTAGGATCCTACGCAGTGCCGTAGGGGACCGCACCGCCACTTCCCAGCAAATTAGGGACACTGTTGCTCCTGGGGTATCGGCGAGGACCATTCGCAACCGTCTCCATGAAGCTGGGCTACGGTCCCGCACACCGTTAGGCCGTCTTCCGCTCACGCTCCAACATCGTGCAGCCGGCCTCCAGTGGTGTCGCGACAGGCGTGAATGGAGGGACGAATGGAGACGTGTCGTCTTCAGCGATGAGAATCGCTTCTGCCTTGGTGCCAATGATGGTCGTATGCGTGTTTGGCGCCGTGCAGGTGAGCGCCACAATCAGGACTGCATACGACCGAGGCACACAGGGCCAACACCCGGCATCATGGTGTGGGGAGCGATCTCCTACACTGGCCGTACACCACTGGTGATCGTCGAGGGGACACTGAATAGTGCACGGTACATCCAAACCGTCATCGAACCCATCGTTCTACCATTCCTAGACCGGCAAGGGAACTTGCTGTTCCAACAGGACAATGCACGTCCGCATGTATCCCGTGCCACCCAACGTGCTCTAGAAGGTGTAAGTCAACTACCCTGGCCAGCAAGATCTCCGGATCTGTCCCCCATTGAGCATGTTTGGGACTGGATGAAGCGTCGTCTCACGCGGTCTGCACGTCCAGCACGAACGCTGGTCCAACTGAGGCGCCAGGTGGAAATGTCATGGCAAGCCGTTCCACAGGACTACATCCAGCATCTCTACGATCGTCTCCATGGGAGAATAGCAGCCTACATTGCTGCGAAAGGTGGATATACACTGTACTAGTGCCGACATTGTGCATGCTCTGTTGCCTGTGTCTATGTGCCTGTGGTTCTGTCAGTGTGATCATGTGATGTATCTGACCCCAGGAATGTGTCAATAAAGTTTCCCCAGCCTGGGACAATGAATTCACGGTGTTCTTATTTCAATTTCCAGGAGTGTATATACACCTGTGCGTGGCCATTTATACCACGAAGCGGCGGCAGCCGACTGGTTAACGCTCAAGCCCCCGCCGGCACGGTAACTCAGCGTGTTCGGTCAGAGGGTTAGCTGCCCTCTGTAAGAAAAAAAAACTGAGTTAATGGATCAACGACGATCTGAAACGGTTGTCTAGCAACATCCGCCACGAGCAGATACAACGAGCGAAAACGTACAAAATGAGATAAAAGAAAAGGCCCCTTAATCGTTAGGTCGCTGGATCGAGTCCCGTTCGTCAGTTTTTTTTCCAACATAGTCATTTTCTTTACTATTTGTATTACAATTGATATAATGGGAAAAATACGTGTAATCGGATGAACTTTTCTTAAATTTACAATGTTATTTGGCAGTCTACAAATTTGTATTATCACAAATAATATAATTTACTATCGACTAGTAAACGACCGAACGCATAAAGTGATACTGAAAATGTATGCTTGTCCGTGTCTTCAAAATTGTTCGTATTTAATCGAAAGAGAACGAGAAATTGCTTCTCGTGAAGACGCTATTAAAATACGGCCGATACTGCATGACCAATTAGCAGCGTCGATAATTAAGGAAATGCTGCGTTATGCATGGTTTGCTTCCAAATTATCGTCTGAAAGAGAGGTTTTTGAAAATGTTAACGAGGTTTGTTTCCCCACGGAAAACCTCAAAAGACCTTGCGTATGCGGAAACACAGCATTTATTCAATGCAGCTGGTGCCGTTTAACTTTATGTTTCCCATGTTTTTACGAAAAATAGCATCCTGCACCTTGTACTCGTAATGCCGAAAGCGACGATTAATTGTACATCTTCCGAAAGCCGTTTGTGCCGCTCATAAACTTGGAGGTAACAATTCGCTACGGGCTTCTTCCAGGTATGAGGGATTTCTCAAATCACGGACAAGCATACATTTTCAGTACCACTTCATGCGGTTGGTCGTTTACTAGTCGACAGTTATGAATATTATATTATTTGTGATAATAAAAGTTTGTAAACTGCCAAATAACATTGTAAATTTAATAAAAATTCATCCGATTACACGTATTTTTTCCCATTATATCAATTTAACATAAATAGTAAAGAAAATGACTGTGTTGAAAATAAAAAAAACTGACGAACGGGACTCGATCCAGTGACCCAACGATTACGCTGCTTGAACGCTAAGGAGTCGGCTGCCGACGCTTCCTGGCGCACAGGTATATATTTGACATTTTCTTGTCCAATGGAGTACTACGAGTGTACGAAGTTTGCAGTAAATCCGCGTTCCAAACGTCGTGGCCTCCCCTTGTGAGTTGTTAGGTGTTAAAGACCTAAATTTCTTCTGTCATGAATGCTCACAGTATAAAACCAAAGGGGTTTTAATATTTTATACATGGAGGTTGTTCCGTCATTACAACTAAATGAAACGCCGTTTGTTTTTTTGCCATACGCGTTTTGCTTCCTTTATTTATAAAGTATCTTGAGTAGTCTGTAATACTTGTTTCTTTTTTCATACGTGATAAACGCATTATGCAGTAGTTACAAGTATGTTCTACCAATAGAAAAATGCTCCTATAGGAGCACAAAAAATGGGAATATGTTCCTGTTTATTTAAAAGACTCTGACTAAAAAGTGGGGTACCTGCTGCTTCGTTCTACCTTCCTCAACGCTTCTAAAAAAATTTCCAAAAATTTAGGCGTGGGAACATATTCGCGCTTGTTTTTAACAGGCAGCTCACTTCAGACACTCACAAGTTCCCCTAACTGTAGCGCACTCAAACCCACTAGTCCATCTTTGTAAACCGCTCATACGCATCCACACCCATTTGCCTTTTCTCACTCACTCATTCAGCCCAACTCATTGTCATTATCTCTTTGTATCTCTCTGTCATTGTCTCATGCGTCACAGCTACACACCCCTTCCGTTCTGCTACTACGGTCTCCTCTCATTGTAACTGTCTAACTCTCGCTCTTTCTTACCTTTAATGTCTCATTCCTTCCTTCATGTTGCTGCTGTATCTTCTTACTGTCACTTTCCCTCTCTTCCTCGTTGTCATTGTCATATACTCTGCCTCTCATCCATCTCCACTTTTTCTTTCTCTTTATTCCTCCCACCCCCTCTCCGGCACTGCCTCTATGTCTTTTTCTAGCACTGTCCTGTCACTGTCAAGTACATTCCATTGCCACTATGCTCCCCTCTCTCTCTTATACTGCCATCGTCTCCTTCGTTGTTTATATAATATAGCCAATGTCTGCTATCTTCAAGTATTTATTACTTTTCCGTCTCTTTGCCACTGCCTTCTTCTCCCTCAACATAAGGAAGCGCAAGGGCATGTTCGCGTGCACACATTTTCGGGGAAATTTGTAAAGCTGCTATGAAAGGTAGAATGAGGCAGCTGTACCCTACTTTTCAGTCAGAGTCTTTAAAATAAAAAGGAACATATTGGCATTTTTGTGCTCCGATAGGGGCATTTTCCTCTGGTTCCCTTCTCCTCCCCAGTGCAGCAGGGTATGTACTGTCATTCATATGAAAAGAAATGTACTGATCAGTAAAATTTACATAATTTAAAAACGGATTACAAACAGTCCCAACTGACGGAAATGTTGATTTTGATGGTAATCCGATTCGGTCAGTATTTGACCATTTATTTCGATGGTAACCGGCTTCGGTCAGTATTTGACCATCATGGTATGAGGGTCTGAGGATGGTCAAATATTGACCGACACCAGTTACCATCGAAATAAATGTTTTTGCGGCCGAGACTGTTTGTAATCCATTATTAAAGTACTTTTAGCCATACCGCTGTTTCTCCACGATTAATGTTCCCAAAAACTACCAATATTTAGATAGTTTACATATGCGAAATTGAAATAACGCAAAACTAATTTCACACCTCAGATCGGATTTCACGCACAAAAAAGATTTTGCATGTGCTGCGTCAGTTTGAAAACTATGTTTCCGCTTCACATCGAATTTTATGTGAGCACTTTAAGTTGGTAACTTTGAACCTCTTTATTTTGGAAACGGATAAAGCTATAAAGAAAATTTTCAAGTTTTTTCGAGATCAGGATGTTAGGAATATATCGTAGATATTTCATCCATTTGCATAGCTGTCCTGGAATCCTCGGCTGGCTTTTCGTCCGGTGGTGACGGCGGAAGTACACCCACCGTAGATCACATCAAATGCAGAAAGAACCAACCGGTCTACTCCATTTGCCTAAGCAGCATTTAATATTCATATTTAGGCCCCGTACTGTGGAATAATGAAACCAAGATGGTCCCTGCCGCAAGGGGCTATCCAAAACAGTTAACCATACCTTTTTATCGCCAGTATAACCCGAGGTATGAGCACCAGAAAATCCCGTTTTTATGCGCGGCGTTTTGTAACATACATAACGATGTTCAGTTTTTCACGTTATGCTTTGTTTTTCAGGTTAGAGACAACTTTTGCAGCACAAGTTTGGTGAGGTTAAATTATAGTTTGGTGTTACTTACGAGTTCCGGTCTTGTTCGTCAACGTGTGTTGTCCTGGAGACTTGTTTACTCGGTGTCACCCATATTTATAACAACACTTCACTTGCACTTTCCGCTGTGTGTTGAACTATGCCGGCCGGTGTGGCCGAGCGGTTCTAGACGCTTCAGGCTGGAACCGCGCGACCGCTACGGTCGCAGGTTCGATTCCTGCCTCGGGCATGGATGTGTGTGATGTCTTTAGGTTAGTTAGGTTTAAGTAGTTCCAAGTTCTAGGGGACTGATGACCTCAGATGTTAAGTCCCATGTCGAACGTATGTGCGCTTCCAGTGTGCATTTCTATCAATTGTTCTTGTGCCTTTATCTTTGATCTTTTGTTTGTGTTGTGTATGTGTGGTTTGATATTTGTTTGCCGCTCGGAGTGGCCGCGGGGTTTGAGGCGCCATGTCACGGATTGCGCGGCCTCTCCCACCGGAGGTTCGAGTCATCCCTCGGACACGGGTGTGTGTGTGTTATTCTGAGCGTAAGTTAGCTTAAGTAGTGTGTAAATCTAGGGACCGATAACCTCAGCAGTTTGGTCCCTTAGGAATTCATACACAGTGGAACATTGGAACTTGTTCGTCTGTTTGTGCTTACGTTTGTGTGTGTGTGTGTGTGTGTGTGTGTGTGTTTTGTTGTGTGTAATGTATTACTATTTTGTGAGCGCGTGCGCGCGAGCACACACATACATACACACACACACACACACACACACACACACACACACACACACACATTCAACACATAGCGAGTAGTACAAGTGTGTTGTAATAAATGTGAGTGAAAAAACGCGGGAAATCGGCCGTTTGGAGTGTAGAGATAGAGTAAACACATCAGAGCAAACACATCTCCAGGATGACACACATTGACTAGCAACACTGGAAATCATAAGTAACACCAAACCATAATTTAACCTCACCAAACTTGTACTGTAAAAGTTAACCTGAAAAACAAAGAACAACATGAGAAAACGTAACATAGTAAAGTATCTGTAACTACCATATAATGCATTTATCTCGTATATAAAAATAAACGTGTGTTAAAGGCGACTAAAACTGCTTCATAAATGAAAGAAGCGACTTACATATTGCCAAAAAAAAAAACTGCTTTCAATTTAGTTACGAAGACGGAATATACCTCCATGAATTTTGAAACAAGTAAGGAAGGACGTAAAACGAAAAAAATGACCATTTAAAATTTTACTTTAAAATGTAGTTTCTTAGCTTTAAGAAATTCAACAATGTTTCATTCACTTTTTGTTAGTTTTTCAGGCGCTAAATCTTTAGTGCGTGGAATATTATATAAATAATGACTGAATCTCAACATATATATTACGACCTGAGTAATGTGGGTAGGACATTAAGACAATACGATTTGCGTCTTAAAAGTAGAGGCAGCTAGCGTGACTCACTGCCACTCTCCTGTACCACGTGCATTTACATATTTCCGTAATTACTCTCTCATCCATTTTCATTTCTCTCCGATCAGTTAATGCTCATGAGTACGGATGACGCTGATCATAAGACTGCAGTGGCTGCAGTAATTGATTTCTGGAAAAGGTTCAAGTGGCTTGAAGCCACGTCAGTTCTCAATTCCACACACACATACGAGACGAGGTTTACAAAGTACTGTTAAGAAACGTGCTTCAAAATGTGTGAATTTCTATACCCACAACTACATACATACTCCGCAAACCACAATATGGTACATAAAGCCTCCGTACTAACCCTACCTTCTCGCAGGGTGGCGCACGAAATGTGTTACCAATTGTTTCTTTCACAATTAACGACGCACATTAGATATCCCGCTGGGATCTCTACAGCAGTACCAGCAGAGCTTGGAAAAACAAATGAGTTACTAAATGACGTGTAATTCACGATACTGCCGCTAGGAGACTCGTAAGCAGGAATGGCTGACAATGGAAGACTGACGACACAGCAACGATCGGCAATTGTGTTACTTTTTCATGAAACGAAAAGCCTTGTTGTGACTCAGAGGCGTTTTCGACAACAGTTTAACACACGATGGGTTCCTTGCAAGAAGACCATCATCCACAAGTTGTACGATATATTTGTACAGGAAGGAACAGTATTGGAAGCGAAGCGACCTCGGCCTAAGCCTATTTGTTCGCCGGAGAATACTGAAGCGCTACGTGTTGCTGTACAGAGAAGTCGCGGGAAATCGTGTAGAAAGGCAGCAGTGCAACTGGGAATATCCAGATGCTCCGTTCAACGCATTCTTAAAAGTGACCTCCATATGTACCCATACAAGATGACCTGTGCACAGGAGCTCACTGAAGAACACAAGCAGCAGAGACTACTGTTTGCTCAGTGGGCGGGGGATAGGGAAGAAACTCTCAACAACGTTTGGTTTTAGACGAGGCGCATTTTCATTTACACGGTGTGGTTAACAAACAAAATGTACGCTTTTGGGCCACTGAAAACCCACAAGTGCTTCGTGAACGACAACATTATGCTCCGAGGATTACAGCGTGGGCAGCCATTTCCAGTCACGGACTTATTGGACCCTTTTTCTTTGAAGAAACTGTGAACAGCGGGCGTTATTTGAGCATGCTTCGCAATAGCTTCATTCCACAGCTTCTTGCTACTGCCTTGCCCTTTAACACACAGTGGTTCATTTAAGATGGAGCAAGGCCACATACTGCAAACACTGTGTTGGAATTTTTACACGAGCATTCAACACGCGGATCATTTCACTCAGTTTTCCAGGTCGCTTAAATGACGGACAAAATTGCCCCCCCCCCCCCCCAAATAGTCCAGACCTCCATCCTTGTGACTTTTTTCTTTGGGGGTACCTAAAGGAAAAAAAATTTTCGAAACGTCCAGGTGATTTAATGGAGCTCAGAAGACTTATCGTTCAAGCTTGCAGTGAAATTACAGAAGACATGTGCCGTAGGGTAATCGCTAACTTCAGTGTTCGTTTGAAGGAAGTTAGGAAACGAAATGGTGGACATATTGAGCATGTGTTGAGTTAGAAGAAATATCCATGGACGGCTCTTCATTGTAGTATATGTTCCTTTCAGATTGTATTGCCAATAAAGTTTATATTGAAAAACAAAATGGTAACACATTTCTTGCGCCACCCTGAATCTTCATGATCCTTATGCGAAGTTTGCATTGGCGGCAGTAGAATCGTTCTTCAGTCGGGATCAGACTCCCGTTCTCTAAATTTCCGCAATAGCGCATTGCGAAAAGAGTGTCGTCCTCCCTTCAAAAAATTGTATTTGAGTTCACGCCATATTATTCCCCACTCTTCTCGCTACAAAACTTCATTTTTAAACTTAATCTCGGTCCAGTACGGCGGCCTTACGCCATCTTATTGGGAGGGCCTGTATGCCCACATGGTACCACTCTACTGGTCAATGTCGGAGCCAATGCCTAGCTGCACCAATAACCTCTGCATCTTCCATGTACTGCTTTAAGCGAAGTGCAACCTTCATTGGGCCAAGTCGGGAGGTGCGAGATTCGGGCTGTAGGATGGATGAGAAAGAACAATTCAGTGAATTTTGTGGCTCCTCTAGGACCCACTGATTAGTGTGAGGCCTTACGCTGCCATGGACAAGGAGAAGTTCGTTTGCATTTTTGTGACTACGAACACGGTGATGTCGTTTCTTCCATCTCCTGAGGGTTGCACAACACACTTCAGTACTGATGGGACATCAAACAGAACCACCCCTTCTTAGCCCCAGAAGACCGACACCAAGACTTTACCCGCTGAGGGTGTGGTTCTGAACTTTTCTTCGAAGGAGAGCTTGTGTGACGCCAATCGGTGGATTGCCGTTTTTTTTCGGTTCGATGAGATGAACTCGCGTTTCATCGACTGTGACGATGTTAGACAAAAAACTGTGACGATCAGCCTCATAACGCTTGAGTAATTCCGCACAGATGGTCCTTCGTTGCTTTTTGTGGTCTTCTGTTAGGCGGTGAGGAAGCTAGTGTACATACGCCATTGAGTATGGTGGATGTGTGTGTCAGTACTAGCAATAGAGACGTCCAGTTGCGCAGTGATGTGTTTGAGTGTGATCCGTTGATCACCTCGAATGAGAGTGTCCACACGTTCCAACATTGCAAGAGTCACAGTTGTGTGCGGGCGGACGGCATTCGGGAGATCGGACAGGTTTGCGCCACCTAGTTGCGATGACGACAGACGCCTCGCGCTTGCCTCACCGTGGTTGCTTTTCTTCACTGTCAGGTCTCCACTCATATTCTGTAAGGGCCATGAATATCTACGATGCTCTCGTTTTCCCGGAGGAAAAAGAACTCAATACAGCTTTCTGCTTGGAACGTTACAGACGCCATTTTGAAGACTACGTATCGGCATTTCATGAAACTGTAGATGCTGAAGCGGTAATTTTCCACAATGTACAACAACATATTCCGTATTAATCGAAATTTGCCGAGAAAAAAAAAGTGATGCATTACTTTCTGAAGGTTCTGTTTTGTTCTTTTCTAAACTGTCTACCGCCGATGATTCACTTCCATAGAATGATGCTATTCTCTCTCTCTCTCTCTCTCTCTCTCTCTCATACACACACACACACACACACACACACACACACACACACACACACACACCGTCTTCAATAACTGGAACCGTGCAGCTGCTACGGTCGCAGGTTCGAATCCTGCCTCGGACATGGATGTGTGTGATGTCCTTAGGTTGGTTGGGTTTACGTAGTTCTAAGTCTAGGTGACTGATGACCTCAGATGTCAAGTCCAACAGTGCTTCGAGGCATTTTTGTAACATGCAATACACACTCTTCGTATAGGAAACATTGCCAGTTAGTACGAATAAAGAAAACCATTTTCGATTTAGAATGATACAACCACAGAGAATCTCCTGACTAAAATACAGTACAATTCTAATAGTTTTGGAGGTTTTCGATAGTGGAGAAGTGGGCAGTATAAACGGTGTGTTTGACGGAGATGCCCCGGAGGCGCCATGGTTCATATTACGTGTGCGCCTCTACTATGAAAGAAGTCGCTTTCTTTCCTTGGAGATAAACTGCTACTGATTTGTAGTCCGCCTCCGGGGACCACCTGACAGAGAGTCTTTTCTGCAGGAGGTGATTAACATATAAATCGAAAGCGCGCTCGATGCAGCGAATTAACCGTGCTGCTTGTTTGCCAACGTCGCCGCCCACGCTTTGATCACGATTAAGCCCTGGCGCCTTGAGCACCACAAAGCCAAGTAATCATTAGGATATCGATCTACTACGCCAGAGCTGTAACAGGGCACTACAGCAATTCTGACTTCACACGAGTTTCCTTACTTGAGACATCAGGACGTTACGTACTAGAGATTGTGCTGCCGGACGATACGAGGCCAGAAGTCACTGAACCACCAGTAATAACTACGTTCTGAGTTGCTGGATCGGTATGTGAGTAATTCGATAGTGATTCCATAGGTCCAAGAGCGAGTAAGACTTGAAATATTGAAGATAAAGGAAAAGAAACCATCCGGAATAAATTGTAGCCGAAGTACTACGATGCTCATCGGCAAAAATCTTTCTTACCTAGTATTGTTAAAAATGTTTGTCCAGCTTGGACTCGTGGCCAGAAACTAGAAAACGTCAAATGCTATCATACAGAAGTAAGCGATCGGAGGGGAGAAGAGAGACAAAGACTACAGTGTTCCAAAATCATCCAGAGTGATTTCTTTCATTAACGGACCAGCTAAAATGCAGAAGAAACATTTTTGCTGTTGCCTGACACATGGTAGGCACCTACTTGACTTGTGTTCCCTCCAGTGTGGTTTCGGGAATAACGTATTTCATACTGTAAACACGACTAATGAGAAGTCATCAGAGGCGTAATAACTGATACAGCAGGGGAATTTGATACTCTCTTGCTGCTTGCCCTGTTCAGCAGACGACAGTAGATGGATGGTCCCACACGTATGTAAGATCCTTATTTAATTAAGTTCCTTTCGTAGTATGCTGATGCATTAGCTCCATACTTAACAATCATATACAACCGTTCGCTCGACGAAAAATCCGTACCCATAGACTGGAAAGTTCCAGAGGTCACACCAATATTCAACAAAGGTAGTAGGAGTAATCCACTTAATTACAGGCCCATATCATTCACGTCGATAAGTAGCAGGATTCTGGAACACATATTGTGTTCGAACATAATGAATTACCTCAAAGAAAACGGTCTATTGACACACAGTCAACATGGGTTTAGAAAACATCGTTCTTGTGAAACACATCTAGCTCTTTATTCGCAAGAAGTGTTGAGTGCTATTAACAAGGGATTTCAGATCGATTCCGTATTTATGTATTTCCGGAAGGCTTTTGACACTGTACCACACAAGCGGCTCGTAGTGAAATTGCGTGTTTATGAAATATCGTCTCAGTCATGTGACTGGATTTGTGACTTCCTGTCAGAGAGGTCACAGTTTGTAGTAATTGACGGAAAGTCATAGAGTAAAGCTGAAGTGATTTCTGGCGTTCCCCAAGGTAGTGTTATAGGCCCTTTGCTGTTCCTTATCTATAGGAACGATTTGGGAGACAATCTGAGCAGCCGTCTTCGGTTGTTTGCAGATGACGCTGTCGTTTATTGACTAATAAAGTCACCAGAGCATCAAAACAAATTTCAAAACCATTTAGAAAAGATATGTGAATGGTGCGAAAATTGGCAGTTGACCCTAAATAACGAAAAGTGTGAGGTCTTCGACATGAGTGCTAAAAGAAATTCGTTAAACTTCCGTTACAGGATAAATCAGTCTAATCTAAAAGCCGTAAATTCAACTAAATACCTAGGTATTACAATTACGAACAACTTAAATTAGAAAGAACACACAGAAAATGTAGTGAAAGGACTAACCAAAGACTGCGTTTTATTGGCAGGACACTCAGAACATGTGACAGATTTAGTAAGGAGACTGCCTACACTACGCTTGTCCGCCTCTTTTAGAATAATGCTGCGCCGTGTGGATTCCTTACCACATAGGACTGACGGAGTACATCGAAAAAGTTCAAAGAAAGGCAGCACGTTTTGTATTATCGCGAAATATGGGAGAGAGTGTCACTCAAATGATACAGGATTTAGGCTGGACATCATTAAAAGAAAGGCGTTTTTCGTTGCGACTGAATGCTCTCACGAAATTCCAATCACCAACTTTCTCCTCCGAATGCGAAAATATTTTCTTGACACCGACCGACATAGGGATAAACGATCACCATGATAAAATAAAGGAAAACAGAGCTCTTACGGAAAGATATAGGTGTTCGTTCTTTCCGTGCACTATACGAGATTGGAATAATAGAGAATTGTGAAGGTGGTTCGATGAACCCTCTGCCAGGCATTTAAGTGATTTGCAGAGTATCGATGTAGATGTAGATCAGGCTATATATCGCGCCGCCATCATACTTGAAGTGGAGCAAGTTGGTTGCGCACAATTAACGTAAACTGTCTAGTCAGCTATATTTTGAGATTAAGCAGAGACACATGACATTTCTTGCAGAGCGAATCAAGAATCAAAGATCTATCGCTATGCGCTTCGGCTGAAACTACCTCATGAGTAATGAGATACAAAAAAAAAAACTATAATATCACTGAATTGTTGTAAATATCCGCCGCTTTTGCGGGCGTTCACATATAGAAGTCCAAAAATCATACCTGCTTATTAAAATAATTTTGGAAGGACTTGGTAAAATTACAAAATGAAATTATAAATCTCGTTTTTACGGGCGTCAATACGCATACGTCATGGATGTAACAGGTTATTAATCCATACATATTGTAAAAATGAACGTATGTATATGTTTGTGTATGTTCCACATCTCCTCCTAAAACATTGGACCGATTTCAATCAAACTTGCTACGCATATCACTTACTGTTTGGAGAGAAACACTGTAGGAGTAAGAACCACTTACCTATTAAACGCGTGGGGGTGGGGCTGAAAAAGCAACGTTTCCCATTACGCGCGAGTACCCTTTAGTCATGCAGTATTTCAGAATGGGAGCACTTATTGACTTCCAACAAACTTTACACATATTTTCAAACCCTTAGGAAAATGTTTCTCTCTGACAATCCCTACAAAATGTCGAAAGCAAAAAAGTTTATCGCTTATTATGCTTTTGCTGTTCATACAGTAAAATTCTCGCATGAAGCATGACGTTCCAGTTAATTACTTCTTTACTAGTAATTGTATTCGCGTCACTTTTTGCTGGCAGTACATATACCACTGAATGTACCTGCAAAATTATATCGTTGTACGACATATAGTTCAGACGTCAAACACCGAGATGCGTGAGACACTGCCGAAACATGCATGGCGTTTAAATTTATTACTTATTTCTTTACTGCTAACTCTATTCACAAAACATTTAACAGAAGTATCCATATATGTCGGTGAATGTACCTACAAAACTATGTCATTGTGCGACACATAGTCACACAGTTCAGGACACTGAGATGCGCGGAAAACCGCCGCATCACGCACAACGTATAAATTTATTACCTCTTTACTAATAACTCTGTTCAGGAAAAATTGCGCATGCAATGCCCACATATGGCATTGTACGACTCGTAGTTCAGGAAATACGTTGTCATAAATATTGAACTGCGTGAAAATGAAACTGCAGGGTGAAATTAGCTAGGATACAGGTGAAATATGTGTACAAAAATGCGTGTGAAATATGTGAAACATGTATGACATGTGCGCTCGCTGCCAAAGCCATGAGTAAAAAGCTAATCGTAAACACCTGGAACAACCAAATTTTGTGATAACGTTTGAGTGAAGGGGGGGGGGATGTACAGACGGTGGGGGAGAGGATTGAGGGGTGAGAATTTGGACAGGGAGGGAATGGAGAAGAAGATGGAGAGAAAGAGGGATAGGGGGAGACAGAAGGAGAGTGGGAGTTGGAGGAAGTGGGGAGAGAGAGAGAGACAAAGACAGAGACAGAGAGTGGAGGAGATGGACAGAGAGGGCGTGAAGGAGGGGATGAACTAGTAAAAGAGTGAAATATATACACACCCGGGCAACGCAGAGTACTTAGCTAGTACCATTAAAATTAATCTATATTACCGTGGGTTAAACGTACCAGTCAGGCATATTGACGTGTGTCTTCGGTTACTGGACTGCAATCTATGGAGAGGAAGGTATTTACAATAAACATATTCGTTAACAACATAAATATTTGGTACATGTAAGTATTTTATTACACTCATGAACGTAATAGATTTCAAATTCCGTGCGATTCAGTTTTAGAACAAGATGGCAATTAGGACACTGCCGACGTCCTGAACACATGTCTAAGATTCACAACCAGTTATAAATAAAGAGTTGTTGCCTTACGTATGTTGTACTTGTAAAGGCTCATTAATATCATTAGGAACCACCTATACTGCAACTAAGTGTATGTGATTGCAGAAGCGACATGATTCTTCTAAAGATAACGAATCACTAAGATGAAAGAACGTAAGAAATATCAAATTACGGTACATGAAATTTTCGTATTTAATCAGCACAGGAAACAAATCATTCATATTCTAAGGTATGAATTTTAGACTTTTACCGGTAAACGACCGAAAAAGCGATAGATATTTGCCATAGTTTAGTGATATTATTGTTTCTTGTGCAACATAATATTACATTAAGCTGTATGAGATAATTTCAACCAAAGAGGCATGTCGATAGAACTTTGACTCGCTCAGCAAGAAGTGATACGTCTTGCTGTTTACTCTTAGAATGTAACTGACCAGAGAGTTTACGTTGCCTGACACCACCAATTTACTCCACACTATGTATGACGCCGATATTTGTAACGAGTGGCCCGCGGCTGTATAACGTAAATTATCACGTTGTAAGTTGAATCTGTGAATTTATTCTGTTGTGTGGTAGCGTAATACGTTGTATTTCCATAGTTATGAAGATGCTCGCGTTGTTCGAGTGAAACCCGTGAAAGTAAAAAAAAAGTTTTATGCGACTTGCGGTTATTCTGCAATTTTAATTTCTAATGGTTGCTGTTCCCCTGCAGGCAATGTCTCCGCTCGCTAGAACAGTTTGAGTTGATCAGTGCAACACTGACCTGTCCAGTTCCTCACCTGTATTGTAGGCTGTGAGCCGAGTTGGCCGGCTCAGGAAGGAAGAGGGGTAAAGACAATAGAGAATCGAATCGTTTGAGATGTGATACTACAGAGGGATGCTGAAAATCAAAGTAACTGCTAAGTTGATAATTGAGGATGTTCTTCGCAGAATCGGCGAGGAGAAGAGTAAATGGAAACTAGTGGTTATAAGAATTGTAGGACGTGTCTTAAGACGTTAGGGAGTAACTTTCATGAAACTGGAGAGAGCCATAGGGGACAAAAACTACAGAGGACGATACAGATTGGAATATATCCAGGAATTAATAGAAGGCATTGGGTGTAAGTGCTACCCAGAAATGAGGACGTTGGTACAGGAGAGGAAATAATGGCAAGCCGCATCAAAACCCTAAAAAAACTTGTTTTCAGAAAATTCAAACTATTATATCCAAAACGATGAAAACTGGGGCGATGTTGATAGAAGGTCTCATAAATGAGATTTTCACTCTGCAGCGGAGTGATATGAAACTTCCTGGCAGATTAAAACTGTGCGCTGGACCGAGACTCGAACTCAGGACCTGTGCCTTTCGCAGACAAGTGCTCTACCATCTGAGCTACCCAAGCACGACTCACACTCTGTCCTCACAGCTTTACTTATGCCAGTGCCTCGTCTCCTACCTTCCAAATTTCACAGAAGCTCTTCTGCAAACATTGCAGAACTAGCACTCCTGAAAGAAAGGATATTGCGGAGACATGGCTTAGCCACACCCTGGGGGATGTTTCCAGATTGAGATTTTCACTCTGCAGCGGAGTGTGCGCTGATATGAAACTTCCTGGCAGATTAAAACTGTGTGGCAAAGGTCCCGAGTTCGAGTCTCGGTCCGGCACACAGTTTTAATCTGCCACGAAGTTTATAGAAGGTCTCATGTTCGAAGGCCAGAGGATTTCTTGAAAGTGTGATTGAGATATAAGGCCATTGCTTATGTATAGTCTTAAGTCAGAGTTCTCCTGCGCTACAATCTGAGACAAAACACACACTTAGCCACCGCGCTACGCCTACGCCGCTCTCTGTCCTCAAGCTACAACAGCGAGCGCCCTAGAGTAGTTATCTGCAGTTCGTCCCTGACATTCAACTCGCAGTCAGTTTGTTCACTATAGTACTCCCGTCACAGTTGATGCTTGTTTGACCTTCACAAAAAAGTAAGTCGTGAGCTCATCTGTTAATGAACTGTGACCTCTTCTGTTCTTGTACCAGTCCTTTAATCTCCGTAAACCTACTTTACTGCACACAAAGTCGTCAACAATCTGCACACACGTTCCCATCTCTGACTGCCCTCTACAAATCTTCCTTTGCGCTGCTCCTTCCAGCTTCTTGCAATTCCCCCTAAATGTCTTGGAACATGCCATGTCGATACAACTGTTTTACCAATGTGTAGTATCTCTTCATTTGAGAACGTAATATCCTTAATTATCGACTTTGCTTTCCGGCGGTTACAACACCACATGCAGCTGTAACGCCTTTCTTGCATCACTATTCTTAGAGGAAGGCACTGGCGGTGTCTTGCACCATTGTGTTTGGAGCCATATGCCTATGTCGCAGTACTGCACTTGTAGCAACAAACTAAGCCGATACGTGCGGTGCTACCGTCAAAAACGCATAAGTGGATAAATAAAAATCGAGTGACTGCCGTGGAAATTGTAAGTTTTCAACAGGATTAGCATCCTCAATCCTCACAACACAACCTGTATTCGATATCATAGCAATGTGCTTATTTACTTTTTTTATCACAACTAGACGTGATTGTCTTAATGGGATTGCCGCGATCGTTCTTAGAATAAAAATATGGCATTTCAGTCTTTGATCACTATTTTTTATTTTCAATGACCGGTTTCAGGCTAGCTGCCCATCTTCAGATCATATAGGTTACTCTGTAACTGCAATATATGAACTGAAGATGGGCAGCTAGCCTGAAACCGGTCATTGAAAATAAAAAATAGCGATCAAAGACTGAAATGTCATATTTTTACTTATTTAATTTTACTTTGTAATTTTATTCTGCAGTGCAATATTTCAAACAGTCCTTCTTTTCCCATTGCGCCACTCACCTTATTCCATACACTATGGTACTACATTTTCTTAGTTGTTAGCAACTGATAATTCATCGAGTGGAGCAACTTCAGTGCGCTTCGACGCAGTCTGATGATAATTACATTTGTTCATCCTTCGACTGTTTTCTACAGTGATATGAATAAGTCACTTTCTAAGTACGTATACGTGTTGGAAAACAGAATGAAGATAAAATCATATGGTAGCAAATGTGCCTGTCTTACACATTTGTGAATGCAATAAAATAATGAAGTCTAATTCTTTCACTCAAACCATGACTTCTAAAATAAAACACACAAACATTGTCACATTGCATGGCACCACACTCCACTCACTTCGCTTAACACCCAACATCCCAGACAAATTAATTATTGCACTGAATCAATCAAAAGAGCACAGCAGCGGAAATGTTTCTTACACTCCTGGAAATGGAAAAAAGAACACATTGACACCGGTGTGTCAGACCCACTATACTTGCTCCGGACACTGCGAGAGGGCTGTACAAGCAATGATCACACGCACGGCACAGCGGACACACCAGGAACCGCGGTGTTGGCCGTCGAATGGCGCTAGCTGCGCAGCATTTGTGCACCGCCGCCGTCAGTGTCAGCCAGTTTGCCGTGGCATACGGAGCTCCATCGCAGTCTTTAACACTGGTAGCATGCCGCGACAGCGTGGACGTGAACCGTATGTGCAGTTGACGGACTTTGAGCGAGGGCGTATAGTGGGCATGCGGGAGGCCGGGTGGACGTACCGCCGAATTGCTCAACACGTGGGGCGTGAGGTCTCCACAGTACATCGATGTTGTCGCCAGTGGTCGGCGGAAGGTGCACGTGCCCGTCGACCTGGGACCGGACCGCAGCGACGCACGGATGCACGCCAAGACCGTAGGATCCTACGCAGTGCCGTAGGAGACCGCACCGCCACTTCCCAGCAAATTAGGGACACTGTTGCTCCTGGGGTATCGGCGAGGACCATTCGCAACCGTCTCCATGAAGCTGGGCTACGGTCCCGCACACCGTTAGGCCGTCTTCCGCTCACGCTCCAACATCGTGCAGCCCGCCTCCAGTGGTGTCGCGACAGGCGTGAATGGAGGGACGAATGGAGACGTGTCGTCTTCAGCGATGAGAGTCGCTTCTGCCTTGGTGCCAATGATGGTCGTATGCGTGTTTGGCACCGTGCAGGTGTGCGCCACAATCAGGACTGCATACGACCGAGGCACACAGGGCCAACACCCGGCATCATGGTGTGGGGAGCGATCTCCTACACTGGCCGTACACCACTGGTGATCGTCGAGGGGACACTGAATAGTGCACGGTGCATCCAAACCGTCATCGAACCCATCGTTCTACCATTCCTAGACCGGCAAGGGAACTTGCTGTTCCAACAGGACAATGCACGTCCGCATGTATCCCGTGCCACCCAACGTGCTCTAGAAGGTGTAAGTCAACTACCCTGGCCAGCAAGATCTCCGGATCTGTCCCCCATTGAGCATGTTTGGGACTGGATGAAGCGTCGTCTCACGCGGTCTACACGTCCAGCACGAACGCTGGTCCAACTGAGGCGCCAGGTGGAAATGGCATGGCAAGCCGTTCCACAGGACTACATCCAGCATCTCTACGATCGTCTCCATGGGAGAATAGCAGCCTGCATTGCTGCGAAAGGTGGATATACACTGTACTAGTGCCGACATTGTGCATGCTCTGTTGCCTGTGTCTATGTGCCTGTGGTTCTGTCAGTGTGATCATGTGATGTATCTGACCCCAGGAATGTGTCAATAAAGTTTCCCCTTCCTGGGACAATGAATTCACGGTGTTCTTATTTCAATTTCCAGGAGTGTATATGAAAGGCGAGGCACACGCAGTACATATATTTTAATCAAAGTGGCACAAATGCGTGAATATCAATAATTTCTGTATACTCAAAGCTGTAGAAGTTATTAGATATTAGCTTCTTTTTCAACTTTTTCTTAAATAAACATGCTAGTGTTATATATTTTTTTCTGCAGGCAATATATTGAAAATTCATCTGATATAGACCATTCTACATACTTCTCAGTAACAATTATTCCTACTTCTTTTGTTGTAATCATGAATTAAGCTCTTTAATGGTAAAACTCCCCCATGTGGTATGAGGTACCACACACATTCTTGTATACATAATCTTGGAAGAGTCATCATTTCAGAGTCTTCAAAAATGGACCTGCATTGTTATTACTGGTAACTCCGTGCATCATCCTTATTGCTTGTTTTTTTTTTTAAATTTTATATTATTGTTATTTCCCTAGAACAAGTAGACCATTCTATGCACAGTTGCATATTAACCACATAGTGCTTGTTGAAGAAGTCCCTGATGATTTTTTGAGATGTGCCAACATTTACTCAACGTTTTGTTTAATAGTTCAACATGTATTTCGTATCTTGAACGATCACGAAACCATATTTAACGAAACTTTTTGTAAGATGGTTGTACACTGCATCACATCCTTTATTCTGCTTGCTTATGTTGCTTTTATTTTTGTATTTGTACCCATCGTCCACAGTGTTTTCTACTCGTTTACCACAATACAACTGTCTTTAAATCATCTTTATATCTTTCAATATCTTACAGGCAGAAAAAATCCAGAAAATTTTCGGGTGCACCAGTCTTCATCCTGTTACTAACAGTTATTATCATTCTTATACGTACAACATACATCTGATGCCTGTCTCAGACAGACAGCAATCAAGTTCATCTGATTTCGGCAGTGTGTTACAGATCAGCATCAGTTCGAAATTCATTTCTACATTATTAAATTATAAAAATAACACATTTAATCATCAATACAGACAATAATTGAGTGAAGAGGTTTTCACAACGAGCCCCACCGATGATCGCCAATTTTCAGCAAAGTAGTTAATTCTGAAACATTGCAGTCCACCCGTCTCTTTAAGATCTCAGCGTGCGGCGTCTTGCCCACTCTCTGAAGACACCTGGTCAAGGTTCATACCTGTTTGTTGCATAACTCGATTTAATGTGTGAAGCTGTCAGTTGTTCACGGCACAACTTCTATAGACGAGTGAGACAAATTGCAAACATCTTCAGAAGAATGGCGTAGCGCCTTTCAAGAAGTGAGTCAATCACATACTGGCTGGCATAGTATCTTTACCTGTCAAAAGCTAAACACGGACGCACAAAATCGGCGCGCAACGCGAATTTTCGCAAAACAGAAACTCTTTAATTACAATAATTTTATAATTAATTTTCACAAACGTCTACATTCTTAGAAACAAGAGAACAAAGCCTCGCAAATCTTATTCCATTTTACAAAAGAATATTTTGCGATGTTATGGGGATTAATTATCAGTAACTTTCCAAACAAATTATTTTTCGAGAAGGAAAATTGTTCTTTGTACAGTGGAAGTAAGGAAGATTTTAATTGAGGTATATCAAAGCTAATGCAATTAACTCTCATCTGTGAAGAAATTTTAGGTAACACATACTAATTTTATGCTATTTCTTTAAATACAGTGTTTTTAATACAGCTAATGACACCATTACAATCAGGAGGCTAATAACTAAATACTGGATTATGAAGCTGTGAAACATCTTTAATAAAATTTCGAAAATTTGTGGATCATACTCATTGAACTTTATGTTCTTAATAGGCACTATAAAAATATAAAGCGTTATTTGGATCATTAGTTCCCCTTTTGTTTTTTAAGTACTGCCTTTATTTTAAATTAAATGGTATGATTTCGAATCTTTACTACTCCCTCGTCACATTCACATTTCAGTATTTAGTTTCTACTTGAAGTAAATAGTAGTTATTTTCGTATTGTTGTATCGATTATCACCCCACGGATAGGTCTGATGCAAAGCTCGAATCCTGTCGTTTGCCAGCTATGCTGCTCGTTTTAGCAAAACTACTGCATCCCGCATCACTAACGACTGCCTTGTGTATGTCGTATCTGTGCTCGCCACTGCACTTCTTTTCTTCTACGGTTCCTCCAACTAAAGTTTTCACCACCGACCCATGTCGCAGTATGTGTCCAAACACTATCTCTTCATTATTTTCTTTAATAACCATTTTTTGTCTTTTTGAATCGTTACGGGACGTTTACAGTGCTTACTCGATCAGTCCATATGCGTTTCAATAATTTTCCGTGAGACTATGTTTCCAAGGCATCCAAACGTTTCAGGTCTGTCTTGCACACTTTTCACATTTTGCATCCATACACATCCACGCTTCAAACGTAATTATTCATGAATCTTTTTCTCATCTCAACGTTACTACACTCCTAGCCAAAGAAAGGACGAACCACAAAAGAATTGTTAGAATGGGACCGATATCGGTAGATGTGATACAGTAGATGTGATACAGTAGACTGTTTAGGTTTTTATGTTGGTAACGCCACGTAGCGCTCTGTATGAAAATCACTGACTGTGCTGTGTGCAATCTGTGGCTGGTTGGCATTGTTGGAATATTCACTGTTGTAGTGTTGGGCAGTTGGTTGTGAACATCGTGTAGCGTTGTGCAGTTGGAGGTGAGCCGCCAGCAGCGGGGGATGTGGGGAGAGAGATGCCAGAATTTTGAGAGCGGACGATCTGGACGTGTGTCCGCCAGAAAGAAAGAAATTTGTAAGACTTGATGTCATGAACTATATATATATATATATATATATATATATATATATATATATATATATATATATATAATGACTTTTGAACATTATTAAGGCAAATACATCGTTTGTTCTCTATCAAAATCTTTCATTTGCTGACTATGCCTATCAGTAGTTAATGCCTTCCGCAATTAGAATCTTTTATTTAGTGGCAGTATTGGCGCTCGCTGTATTGCAGTAGTTCGAGTAACGAAGATTTTTGTAAGTGATTCATGAAAGGTATAGGTTATTAGCCGGCCGGTGTGGCCGTGCGGTTCTAGGCGCTTCAGTCTGGAACCGCGTGACCGCTGCGGTCGCAGGTTCGAATCCTGCCTCGGGCATGGATGTGTGTGATGTCCTTAGGTTAGTTGTGTTAAGTATTTCTAAGTTCTAGGGGACTGATGACCACACATGTTAAGTCCCATAGTGCTCAGTGCCATTTGAACCATTTGTAGGTTATTGTTAGTCATGGCCATTCTGTTGTAGGGATTATTGAAAGTCAGATTGCGTTGCGCTAAAAATATTGTGTGTCAGTTTATTGATGATCAGAATAAGTAAAGAGAGAAAAGTCTGAGCACGTTCAGTTTTGCTCAGCTGTTAGAAAATCAAATAACGTAAAAGGTTTATCAGCAAAATGATTCATAAATTTTTCTAAGGGGACGTTTCAATATACAGACAAACAAACGATCAAAGTTTCAGAAAAAAATGGATAATTTATTCAAGAGAACGAGCTTCACAAACTGAGCAGTTCAGTAAGTACCTCTGTGTGGTATGGGTACCGCGGATGACACACAAAGGGGACTTTCTATGAAATGAAATGGCATCCCAGACCATCCCTCATGTTTATCTGGCCATATCCCCTTGGTCCCCTTACAGTCCTCAAGCAAGCATTTATTCCGCTTGACACTGATTTACAGGGCTGTTGGATGTCTCCCTGAGTGATATCGTCTGTCCAGTCGGCGCGTTATATCGTCAAAATCCCGAACGCTTTCAGGACCCTGCCCATGATCCTACAAATGTTCTTAGTTGGGGAGAGATCCTGCGACCTTGCTGGCCAAGTGGCCGAGGTAGAGTTTGGCAAACACGAAGACAAGCAGCAGAAACTCTCGCCGTGTGTGGGCGGGCGTCATCCTGCTGCAACGTAAGCCCAGGGTGGCTTTAGCCATGAAGAGCAACAAAACAGGGCGTAGAATATCGTCGACGTACTGCTGTGCTGTAAGCAAGCCACGGACGGCAACCAAATCGGTCCTGCTATGAAATAAAATGGTAACACGGGCCATCACTCCGGTTTTTTGGGCCGTATGGCGGGTGACAGTCAGTCTGGTACCCCACAGCTGTCTGGTGCGCCTCCAGACATGCTTTCGCTGGTCACTGTGGCTCGATTGGATCACTGAAGGCTGCTCTATCCAGTAAATAAGACTTAATGCTGGAGACGCTCTGGCTGTGGTGTATTAACGTGACGTGGCCCGCCATACGGCTAGACAAACATGGCCTGGGATACCATTTATTTTCATAGCAAGTCCCCTTTGTTTGTCATCCGCGGTACCCATACAACACAGCGGTAATTCGATGATATTCTGTGCCTTGTTTTGTTGCCTTTCGTGTTAAGTCATCTTGGGTTTACATTTCAGTAAGATAATGCACGCTTGCATGCGGCGACCGCTTCTACTTCTCGTGCCAAACCCTACCTTGGCCAGCAAGATACAGGTTCTCTCCCCAAACTGAGAATGTTTGAAGCATTATGGACAGAGCTCTCCGACCAGCGCCGGCCGTTGTGGACGAGCGGTTCTAGGCTCTTCAGTCTGGAACTGCGGGACTGCTACGGTCGCAGGTTCGAATCCTGCCTCGGGCATGGATGTGTGTGATGTCCTTAGGTTATAATTAGGTTTAAGCAACTCTAAGTTCTAGGGGACTGATGACCTTAGATGTTAAGTCCCATAGTGCTCTGAGTCATTTGAACCTTTTGAATTCTCCAACCAGCTTGGGGTTTTGACGATCTAACGCGCCAATTGGGCAGAATTTGACACGATATCCCCCAGAAGAACATCCAACAACTGTCTCAATTTATGCCAAGCCGAAAAGCTGCTTGCATGTGGACCATAGGTGGCTCAAGGCGTTATTGAGTTTCTCAGTTTGCGAAGCTCTTGCCCTTGAATAAATCGTCCATTTTTTCTGAAGCTGTAATCATTTGTTTGTCTGAACATGTATATCACATCTAACGATTTCCGTCCTATTCTGAAAAGTCCTTCGTGCTGCATAGGTTTTATTTTTTATCTTAGAACGTACTTTTTTGTCGTTAGCAGCTGCTTCGTTTCAGAGAAACCACTTTTGTCTTGCGCAGTTCGTGTTAGCATGCGTTTTTTCATCTTTATTGTTATCTATTTAACTTCCGAGGTAGAAATATTCATTCAGTCCTCAGCTGCTAACCGCATTGGCAGTTTCATATCCCCGGTACCACAGCAAACCACACTGCACAGGTGCACATGACACATAGCTCCGCAGAATTACGCAATTTACTTGGGTAAGAATGTCATTCGAGCACAGTTCATCAAAGTCACTCACCCTTGCCATGATTCGCAGTTCATACACATGCCAGACCACTTCGATACAGCGCCTCTAATTTCATTGCACTACACCAGTGGAAGACGTGCTAAATAACATTCCACAAGTTACGAACATATATGTGTATGATAGAGCTTTATCTAAAGTACTCTTTAAACAGTTTTTATCATTTGTGTAGCTGAACACATTTTTTTTGTTAGATTATGTTATGAAAATATTTCAGAGTTCGTGCGAATGTTGATACATGAGTATCATGTGAGTGCATCTAGAAGGTATTTGTTTTAATATCTCGAAAATGGCTCATCGTAAAAAAAAGTGTTCTGGAAGAAAAGTTAGCTTTAGTTAAGGGGACATCTTTCTGTGCTATTTCTGACTGCCTCCTAACCATCCCTCTTGCGTAGGCGTGGCCAACTTGGTATCTTCAAATGGAAACCCTTCATTTTTATCGCGCATTCGGATTCTATGTAAGGAAATATGCACGGTTTTTCTAAAACCATTGTTTTCCATACGTGGTAGATGCCACTGTAATCGACAATTATCAGGTTTACCAGTTTTTGCAATCAAGAACCGACGCATTTGATTCTACATTTCATTCATGATGTTAATGTTCTAATGGTTGATACTGATTTTCAAGCGTTAATTGAGTGTTCAAAAATGGCTCTGAGCACTATGGGACTTAACTTCTGAGGTCATCAGTCCCCTAAAACTTAGAACTACTTAAACCTACCTAACCTAAGGACATCACACACACCCATGCCCGAGGCAGGATTCGAACCTGCGACCGTAGCGGTCGCGCGGTTGCAGACTGTAGCGCCTAGAACCGCTCGGCCACCCCGGCCGGCAATTGAGTGTTCCAAGTATGTTTGTACAGTACAGATAACATGGTTATATAGTGACATTTCTACGAAATAAGCTGCTTATATGGCAACTAAGTTTTCTGTTCCATACGCGGTTGCGGTAAGTCCCGAAATAATCGGAATGCTTGCTTTCGGTGACCGCCCTCGAACCCCGGCATCAGGGTGAGTCATTTCAGTGTGTGTTTCCATCTAACTAAGTCTCGCGCTGGCCGCTATGCGGCTACCATTGGAATGCAAATCAGCATCATTGTAGTAAGATATAAACGTCCATCAAGTGATATCGAAAATGCGCACCTGCCATGGATACACTCTGAACTCGAGCACTCCAATGGTGAGAGGGAAAGGGTCTCATCGCAGCCAAGCTCCCCAGTGGTTAGAGGCAAGGAACTCACCGAAATCAACCATCCCGATAGGAAAAGAAAATTATAAAGTCCACGTCGTTGTTCCTGGAGGACGCAAAACATAGTTTCTAATCAGACACTGAAACAGCTAACCAGCTAAGCATATTGCACTGTACAGTCAAATTCGCAACACTAATGGAAATTTCGAACATGAATATCAACCGTTCGAACACGTAGGTTTACATCTACATCGTAAATGAAATCTAGAATCAAATGTGTCAGATCTTGATTGAAAAACGGGCATATTTGATGTTTGTGGATTACAGTTCCATCTACCACGAATGGGAAACAATGGTTTGAATAAACCGTACGTGTTTTGTGGCGTAGGGTTCTCATTTGAAAATACAAAGTTAACCTCACTCACGCAGGAGAGGTGATTAGGAAATGGCCAGAAGTAGCGCAGACAGATGTCTCTTAGAATACTTTTTTGTGCGATGAGTCGTTTTCGAGATATTTAATTATCTCAAATCAAACACCCTGTAAATTGCTCCTCAATAAAATGTCTTAAAAAAGTCAAACGCTTTTACATTTGCAGAGGGTGTACGCGCACTGTGGTACAAGATGCTAGGTCAGAGTGAGTCAAAAACCGCTCGATGACAGTAGAATCCCTTTATAACTTTCCATCAGATCGTATTAGTAGCTCAAGCCATCTGGTTGGCGTTGGAGAGCGTGCATCGACCCGCGAATTTCGCGGCGAAGCTTTTCCGTGAAGACGAATGCAGCTGCTACGCCCAGTGCAGCCCAGGCGCAATGCGATCTGGCGTGGTAAACATTCCCGTCCGCAATCTAGCTACGTCAGGAGCTGAGGCAGCAGTCTGACACAGCCAGCTAAGTCGAGTGCGGGAGGGACCGACAGCGTACCCCAGGTGTTGTGAGCGGCGGGAACGTAAGGGTCCGGGTAGAGAACCCCAGTTTGGCGTCTGGCACTGGCGTACGCCCAGTGGCTCGGCAGCTAGGAGGACTTCAGTTCGGCCCTCGGTCCATCAACGGTCCAGCTGCCCGTCTGGCAGATATCCAGACTGAATGACGGAGGAACTGTAGCGACCTCACAGTGAAAGCTGACGCCGTAGTAGACGCCAGTTCGATGACACACCGATTCGATGACTGCCTGGCACGACGGCCAGAAGTGGCTTGTTCAAGATTAGCTTTCAGCCATTCAGTATGTCCACCTGCTGCAGCTACGCACACCATTACATTTTGTTTCTTCTTTTGTTTAACCCTTTGAGACCCAACAATATGAAAAAAATATTAAGGTTGATTCAGATGCCCCTACCGATGTCGTTTTATGCAACCCGCGATGTTATATCTGGCCTTGATAAACAATGTACGAGATTTTCATATTGTTCAAATAGTTCTAGGCACTATGGGACTTAACATCTGAGGTCATTAGTCCCCTAGACTCACATCTATGCCCGAGGCAGGATTCGAACCAACGATCGTAGCAGCAGCGCGGTTCCGGACTGAAGCGCCTAGAACCGCTCGCCCACAGCGGCCGGCTTGTCATATTTTCGCGCTCACTATGTCCAAACTATTAGTTCTATAGCAAAAGTGATGGGATGTTTTCGTAGGAAATTTAATGTAATTAAATTTTGTACTGGAATACGTTGTCACTGGAGGCCATGGGTTTAGAATTATTCAAGAAAAACGTGTAAAAGTGACCTTCAAATGCTGTGTGGATCCCCGCACTCATCCCTCATCAGTCAGGATATCTAGCATGTTTCTCGTGGCACTCCCTTCTACCACAGCACAAAAGTTTCCAACTACATGAACTATTCCCGATATTCGACCTTTTTTGACTCTATTGATTGGACTATTACGCCACCAGCGTAATCAGCTACTTCTTTACATTATTAATTTACACTTTCACGTGTGGATAATGAAAGATAAACAACTTTTGTAGATGCTACGGTAAAACTAATTACGTTGACAATTCGATCCAGACATAACCCCTACACATACAGTAGTTTCGTAGTCAGATGGCCTGACGAATACAACGATGTACGTATTTATATTATGCTGTTCAAATTAACACAACGGTTAGGTAACATTTGCACAAAAGGCAGTTTTACAATTTATAAATGCTCAGCTGAACCAATGGCATAATAAATCCAGAGAAACGGTCGAATGTGGGAAACATTTCGTGCAGTCCAGTCAGATATACTACAAAGCCTTAGCGGTGGGGGCTAATCGTGCGTTTGAAGGTCACTTTTGTACGTTTTTCTTCAATAACTCGAAAACTACACTCTCTAAGGACAACGTATAATTACGTTAAATTTCCTACGAAAAGGTCCCGTTAATTTTTTTCTGTAGGACTAATAGTATGCGCGTAACGAACGAGAGAGGATAAAAATCTCACCCATGGCTTATGAAGGCCAGATATAACATTGTGGGTTGGATAAGACGACATCGGTAAGGGCAGGTGAATCACCCTGTACTATATTATAGTTTTTCACAAAATTGAACTTTATTATCTTAGTAAGCAACGAATGAAGAAAACATTAGCAAAAAAAAAATCAATTGTTTTAAGGAGATAGTTTTACTTTGGAAACACTAACACATACGGTTTTCAACCACCCAACATTTCAAGTAATGTATTTGCTAGGAAATTCCCAATTTTTCTGGACACAATTCCACATCTGAAAATTTCCACTCATAATGCCTAAGCCAAATTATATTGCAAAATAAAAAGCAAAAACGGGCCAACAATTTTAAAAATTTTGTATCAGAACTACATACTGCCTCAGTAGTTCCATGCCGAAACCATTCATAAAAGCAGTAATACAAACTCAAATTTATGTTGCAATAACTTTCAGCTGTACTTACATCACTGTCAATGATTACTCAATATGGTCATTAAAAAGAAAAAAAGAAACACTGATGTCACTATCTCCTGCAATCACTTAACACAATCTCCTTGCCGACTGTTGTTCTGGACGCTATCAGTGACTGCTACAATGAATCACATTCGAAGAAGCGCCTTAGTGTACCATTAAGTGTCTCTGTCTTGCAACAATATCGATGGTTCAAATGGCTCTGAGCACTGCGAGACTTAGCTTCTAAGGTCATCAGTCCCCTAGAACTTAAACCTAACTGAGGACCTCACACACATCCATGCCCGAGGCAGGATTCGAACCTGCGACCGTAGCGGTCGCGCGGTTCCAGACTGTAGCGCCTAGAACCGCACGGCTTCCCCGGCTGGCCAATATCGGTGGTTTCAGGCCAAAGTCACTGCTACTTCGGAACAAAATTAGTGAAATGGAGGTTTCAGGCAGAGACAACTGGACCAGAGAGTGTTATGCGCATATTATACATCCATTTCATTCAGCACCAGACTCAACCTCCTGCTCACTTTGAGTAATTACTCCTGGTTCATCAGTGAACAGTATTAAGTTGATTTTCTGTCTGTCATAAACAATTCCCACATTGAGGTACCCCTTTACTTCCCTCATTGCCTCTTCAATACTCAAATTTCATTTTAGAGGTGACAGTAAGGAACACTGCGTAAAACGTTTCCTCTTCTAGCCCCTTGTATCATTACATCAGTGCTACCTCCATCCTTCTACTTCACGGCTTTACATATACAACGTTAGTTCTCCTTCCTTTTTTTCTTTCTTTACATGCAGCGGTGATACACTGTGGTTGTTGATGTCGTTTGTAAGCAATTCCAACTTAATTCACACTGGACAAGAAATGAAAAAATGGTTCAAATGGCTCTGAGCACTATGGGACTTAACATCTGAGGTCATCAGTCCCCTAGAACTTAGAACTACTTAAACCTAACTAACCTAAGGACATAACACACATCCATGCCCGAGACAGGATTCGAACCTGCGACCGTAGCGGACGCGCGGTTCCAGACTGAAGCGCCTAGAACAGCTCGGCCACCTCAGCCGGCCATTATAGAGGGACCATAAACTTGTGTGTGATGTCCTTAGGTTAGTTAGGTTTAAGTAGTTCTAAGTTCTAGGGGACTGATGACTTCAGAAGTTAAGTCCCATTGTGCTCAGAGCCATTTGAACCTCTATAATGGTGTGGCCCGCGTTAGCACGATCCAAGTGATCTGATAATTGACTGGAAATGGGCTACTTGGTGACCATTTGCAGCGATTAATGGACTTCAAGTTCCCAAACAACGATATAATGTCAGCGAGCAACAGTTGTTCGCCTTTGGTTTGAAGAACATTCTGGAAAAATCGAACGAATAATTTTGCCACGCAGATCGCACGACATGAATCCCATCGAACAATTATAGGACATAATCTAGAGGTGATTTCGTGCTCAAAATCCTGCACTGGCAACACTCTTGCAATTATGGACGGCTACAGAGGCAATATCGCTCAATATTTCTGCAGGGGACTTCCAACGACTTGAGTTCATGCCACGTCGTGCTGCTGCACTATGCTGGGTAAAAGAAGGTCCGACACAACATTAGGAGGAGTCCCACGACTTTTGTCACCTCAATTTATTATCGCATAGAATTTGCTCTCATCTGGAGATAAACAACCCGATGAACAGTTTTCCAAAGCTAGCTGTTGTCGTCGTGTATTGCCAGCGACTTCGACAAATTGTACACACCTAGTGACGTTTTTACTGCGTCACGAAGATGCCCGTATTGAACACGTATCCTCTCTCCACTGGTAAGCGTCTATCTTCTGTATGTTTTGTAGTTTTCGTGCAGTCTTCTTCTGAAACCTTGAAGGTACTTGTGAATAAGCCTGTATTTAACAGCAGCGTCCACTCTGGAAGGAACTTTGGTTGTTGACGTTGAATTAAAAACGAAGCGTCGCTTGCTAACGCTTGGAGTTAAGCCATTCTGATGGTATTCACACACCTTAGGGAAGTCGATTTTAGTTTTTTCAATAATTATTAATACACTACTAGCCATTATGACGTGCTACAGACGCGGAATTTAACCGACAGGAAGAAGATGCTGTGATATGCAAATGATTGATTTTTCAGAGCAGTCACACAAGGTTGGCGCCGGTGGCGACACCTACAACGTGCTGACATGAGGGAAGTTTCCAACCGATTTCTCATGCACAAACAGCAGTTGACCGGCGTTGCCTGGTGAAACGTTGTTGTGATGCTTCGAGTAAGGAGGAGAAATGCGTACCATCACGTTTCCGACGTTAATAAAGGTCGGATTGTAGCCTACAGTGATTGTGGTTTATCGTATCGCGACATTGCTGCTCGCGCTGGTCGAGATCCAATGACTGTTAGCAGAATATGGAATCAGTGGGTTCAGGAGGGTAATACGGAACGCCGTGCTGGATCCCAACGGTCTCGTATCACTAGCAGTCGAGATGACAGGCATCTTATCCGCATGGCTGTAACGGATCGTGCAGCCACGTCTCCATCCCTTAGTCAACAGATGGGGACGTTTGCAAGACAACCATCTGCACGAACAGTTCGACGACGGTTGCAGCAGCATGGACTATCAGCTTGGAGACCATGGCTGCGGTTACACTTGACGCTGCATCTCAGACAGGAGCGCCTGTGATGGTGTACTCCACCACGAGCCTAAGGTGCACGAATGGCAAAATGTCATTTTTTCGGATGAATCCAGGTTCTGTTTACAGCATCATGATGGTCGCGTCCGTGATTGGCGACATCACGCATTGGAAGCGTGTATTCGTCATCGCCATACTGGCGTATCACCCGGCGTGATGGTATAGGGTGCCATTGGTTACACGTCTCGGTCACCTCTTGTTCGCATTGACGGCACTTTGAACAGTGGACGTTACATTTCAGACGTGTTACGACCCGTGGTTCTACCCTTCATTCGATCGCTGCGGAACCCTACATTTCAGCAGGATGATGCAGGACCGCATGTTGCAAGTCCTGTACGGGCCTTTCTGGATACAGAAAATGTTCTACTGCTGCTCTGGCCAGCACATTCTCCAGATCTCTCACCAATTGAAAACGTCTGGATGGTGGTCGAGCAACTGGCTCGTCACAATACGCCAGTCACTGCTCTTGATGAACTGTGGTATCGTGTTGAAGCTGAATGGGCAGCTGTACCTGTACACGCCACCCAAGCTCTATTTGACTCAATGCTCAGGCGTATCAAGGCAGTTATTACCGCCAGAGGTGGTTGTTCTGGGTACTGATTTCTCAGGTTCTATGCACCCAAATTGCGTGAAAATGTAATCACATGTCAGTTCTAGTATAATGTATTTGTCCAATGAATACCCATTTATCATTTGCATTTCTTTTTGGCGTAGCAATTTTTATGGTCAGTAGTGTATGGTGCCTACTCTATTGCATTTCACATTCCGAACGCTGCATGAGGTTTCGATATTTTTTGTGTGGGTGTTCTTTCCGCTTCGTCTATACAGCGGTTCATGGAATTTATTTTCTACCTACCTGCTGGAGGAGGCGCGCACCAACTGCGTCACCGTCCCCCTTTTTGTCCGTTTTCTAGTAGTGACCGTCAGATAAGAGACCAACTGCGCGCCGTCGATTTGAAATTTACCAGGAAACTCTGCGCTGTTCATTCCTGCTATTGTTTCCTCTAATTGCTTCACGACCCACTGGAAGGTACTAGTTAACAAGTGGAGAATAAAACCGTCTGGAGAGCTCGGTTTATGTTGGCATTGTTTGCCGACAATGCTTCGTTATTCAGCGGCGGCGACTGCGCCTCCTGCGAGGCGCGGACGGTCCAGATGAAGACAGCTCTCGTGGCGCCCGCCGTGACATCATAATTGTGAGCACCATCCATTATCTGGTACCGGTCCGGCCGTAATGAGACGCGGAAACGTTGAGTCACAAGGCTCCTAGCCCTGCCTCTTGCGTCATGAGCTCGTTCTAGAAGCTTATGCCGCGCTGCCATCTCTCGTACCGAGAAGTGTTTGCATGCTGCATGTGACTCAAGGGATTTTGCAGGACCTTCTGTGGAACCACCCACGTAAGTTACTAGTCTTTAATGACTTGGAATTGTTTCGAGTGCATGTTCACATGTATTTTCACTTGGAGCAGCTGTAGGGCAATTATGCATTAATGTATGACACGCTCCCCCCACCCCTTTACAACGAAGTACTCGAACTCAACAAGTTCACAGTCCCACATCAGCCCCACCAGCCTCAACGAGTTCTTGGTTGGTCCCGACGGTAAGAGCCGACAATGTAGCAGTCAAATAGATGAGACCAAGCTAGATTTCCATACAGTGTTTAAAGCAACAAGGCAGTCAAAACATTTTCAACCATCTCTACACCCTAGAGAGACACAAATTCGAAGGAACAAACATATACAAAGCTGCAATGTACTGTATGTAGTAATAACCATCAAAAAATTTAGAATTAGATGTAAAGAATACATTAATGTTGGAAGGATGATACTAATCATTAGAGAATTCCAAAACTTCTAAAGGAACATAGTCATTATCCAGATAAAGAGAGATCAATACGAGATGTGGCTATAAAATAACAGGACTATTGCTATAAAATATTCTATTACAAAAACATACATATTTAGTTATTGGCACCCTCATATACTCCCCTCCACTAATCCTACGACGTTCCATGCGAATTTTCTATTGATGGCATCAATGCTGGAAGACTTCCTTTGTGAATTCCTCGCCGACGTGTACCATTTTTTCTTTCATTCCTTCATGAAATCTTGTTCCTTTTAATCCAGACTTCACCTTGAGGAATAGATAAATGTCACATTGTGCTACGTCAGACGAATAAGGTGGGTTGTCTAACGATAGCACACTGTACTTCGCCAGAAACCCCTTAACGGACAATGCAGCATCAGCCGGTGCGTAGTCTTGATGCAGGACCCATGACTTGTTCTCCCACAATTCGGGTCTTTTTTTTCTTATTTATTCGCGGAATTGAGCAAGAACATCAAGAGTCCAGAGAAGTTACACAGTTACATGAATATCGAAAAAAACAGTCATCATCGCTTTGAATCTTGATATGCTCATTCAAGCTTTTCTTACTCTCGGTGAAGTTGAGCCCTTTCTATCTATGGATTGGCATAGTTTCTGGATCGTAAGTGAAAAACCTAGATTCGTCACATGTAACCATTCTTTCCAAGAAATTAGAATCATTTTCAGTGGCAGTACAAACATATTCATGAACTTCTTTTTGTTCCATCGTGAGAATTTTCGGCATCAGTTTTACACACACTATTCTCGTGTTAAATTGGTTATGTAAAACTTGCCTAACGCATTCTTCGTCAATTCCTACAGTTTCTGGACTTGATCGAATACTGAAACGACGATCATATCAAATCAGGTTACCTACTATTTCGAAATTTAACCCATTTTTGATGTTGAAACGCGTCCCAGGCGTGAGTCATCTTCAACGTTTTCTCGGCGACTTTGGAAACTCTTGAACCGCGTACGTGATTAACAGTCTTCGCCATATACTTCTTTTACTAAACGATAGGCTTCACTAGCAGTTTTTTCACGTTTCGTGTGAAACTTATGACAATTCGTTTCTCGGTAATTAAACTTACCTTCTCGGCAAAGCAAGATAACAGCTCTTACCTAACCGAAGAGCGCAGCCAATTTTTGGCGCATGCCTACTTCCTCTGTGATAGCATCATTCACGTTATGTTATAGCCACACCTCGTACTTGGAAATTATCTGAATAAATTGTCGAAATAAATATATGATCGCAAAGTAAGAGAACTATCATATCCGAAAAGCCATAGCATAGATCAAAGAGCAAGCAGCTAACAAATGACTTAATACACATAAACCAAATTGAATACTAGTCCTATAAAAGACATGAAATAGTTACAACAAACACGCGCTCGCACACACACACACACACACACACACACACACACACACACACACACACACACACACACACATAACCTTTAACACGGACATCTCATAAACAGACTCTACACTTGGCAACACCACATAAAACATACATAACATAGTGGAAAGATGTGTGTGTGTGTGTTATGTGTGTGTGTTTGTGAGACATCAACACTTACCCCAACTAAAAAATATACGTATTGAGTAAGAAAGTGCAGGACCAGAACCATTTGTAGCTTGTACATACAACATGTAAATTGAAAGTGTTGTATGTAAGTGAGAATTTGAGGATGGCTCACTAAATTAAGCCGAATCGCGTCCAACGTAAGCTAAAAATTTCTGATATAATGAAGTGACTACAGTGTTTCTTTTAAATCTAGTACCATCATCTTTACGTTCCACAACGGGATACTAAGTCAAAGTCTCCCTTTATAAGGAAACTACATTTAGACAGTGGAAATTATGTTCACCAATTGAAGACGTAACTTTCAGAAGTACTTCCTAAAATTTAGCGCAACAGAAATGGAGTTGATGAAAGAAGGGTTTTGTGTACGTTATGTCTTACACCTTACCGAAAAAGAAACAGGAGACTACAAAATCATTTTTTATCCATGATAGCTTGAGAAAACACACTGGGAAATACCAGTGAGGAACAAAACTCCAACCAGCCACTCTATTTTCGAATGCATGATTTATTTCACCGTAGCTATATTCTGGCCTAGCCACATCTCTAGACGGTGACAAGGTTTCCTCTAACACATTTCATATTTCCTTTTTCTCACCCAGTAATATAAAAGAGAATAAGTGATTTTGTGGTTTATAAACGCTTCTATACCATTTACAAGATCAGTACTTTCTACTTATTTGAAGCTAAATTTACTTTTTATACTAACACGTAGTGGCCTGCTTCATTGATGCGTGAAATTTTGAATCAAGCTCCAGGCTGAAGACAACATACCGGGCACGTATATAAACATATGTTACGTTTTCAGTTTAAGAATTTCGTTGACTGTAGCAAAGAATAATGTAGGATTGTTATGAAATGGTCCTGCAGATATTGTTATCTCTCTTACTGTACAAAACAAAACAAACAAAATCTTTTGCTTACCACAATTTGGGTTAAGAAAAAGATTTTTTGTTTTTGGGCAGTAGGAGACGTAACAATATCTGTTGGAGTATTTCATCACTGCCCCATGTTATTCTTTCCTACGTGTAATTTTAGAAAACACTTACGCTGAGCTAAAGCGTAAATTTATGAATCTAATTTCTGCTGTATACATGCAATTTTCCATAGATATGGAGACATTTATTTGGTATCCAGTTGTGGGACATAAGGATGATGTGATGAGACCTAAAGAGAGGGTGATTTTCATCAGCATTCATTTTCACAAATAATACTACGTGTTCACACAGCGTAATGAAACAGATCCATACAAGATTTCTGAAATGCAGCCTCGTATTCCTTTTTCACACAAAGCCGAAAGCCCCGTCCCGAATTACCATCTTCCTCCACACTCATTCACTGAAATTCAGTAGAATTCTCCACACTTCGCTGTGACATCATCTCGTCCGACCCCCGCTTATCCACGCCCCATGTTGGATACCTCTTAACACTGAGACCCAGCCTGTTTTCAGTATCGGACTTTACCGAATGACACCTCCAACAACAGCCTTGACTTTCAACTAAATACCCGTAGTAACTGTTGCTGCCTTCACTTGAGTATACAGGGTGTTACAAAAAGGTACGGCCAAACTTTCAGGAAACATTCCTCACACACAAAGAAAGAAAATATGTTATGCGGACATGTGTCCGGAAACGCTTACTTTCCATGTTAGAGCTCATTTTCTTACTTCTCTTCAAATCACATTAATCATGGAATGGAAACACAGAGCAACAGAACGTACCAGCGTGACGTGAAACACTTTGTTACAGGAAATGTTCAAAATGTCCTCCGTTAGCGAGGATACATGCATCCACCCTCCGTCGCATGGAAGGAATCCCTGATGCGCTGATGCAGTCCTGGAGAATGGCGTATTGTATCACAGCCGTCCACAATACGAGCACGAAGAGTCTCTACATTTGGTATCGGGGTTGCGTAGACAAGAGCTTTCAAATGCCCCCATAAATGAAAGTCAAGAGGGTTGAGGTCAGGAGAGCGTGGAGGCCATGGAATTGGTCCGCCTCTACCAATCCATCGGTCACCGAATCTGTTGTTGAGAAGCGTACGAACACTTCGACTGAAATGTGCAGAAGCTCCATTGCGCATGAACCACATATTGTGTCGTACTTGTAAAGGCACATGTTCTAGCAGCACAAGTAGAGTATCCCGTATGAAATCATGATAACGTGCTCCATTGAGCGTAGGTGGACGAAACTAAAATGAGCTCTAACATGGAAATTAAGCGTTTCCGGACACATGTCCACATAACATCTTTTCTTTATTTGTGTGTGAGGAATGTTTCCTGAAAGTTTGGCCGTACCTTTTTGTAACAACCTGTATAACGGTATTTGAAGTACACTGTTCTCTAGAGTGTGACATTAGAGACGAACAGGACGCGCCGTAACGTACTAAAGTTCCCACCCACGTCGTGGGAAATCCTGAAAGGTAGGTGTCTATGGTTAGGAGGAAACAAGAGTAACCTTTCGCTAACATTTCCTCAGAACTCCGACTAGCAATTCGCTGTCTCATGTACCAACCACAATTCATTACTTCCGCACCTTATGTGCGGTTATGGAAACTTTACAGTCATCTGACTAGAGCTCATTTGCCCTCCCTGGGAGTGAAAGAGTGATTATCATTTCAGTTAATTACAAAGTATGTCATTTGTCAGTCCGAATTCCCAAGGAACCAGATGCTTCTTTTCCGATGGAGTGAAATTAATGTATTATAAAATGATAATAACGATTCTTCTCTCGTTTCTGTTGTAGTACCGAGTGATTGCAATGCTATCTAAGAGATCAGCCGTAATTATTGTACAATAATTAAGAAACTGCATCATACCACGAACGTTTCAATCAGCAAAGAAATGAAAATACACCATCAACTGCAACGTAATGCAATCCAATCCAATCCAAATACGCAAATAATTGCGCATCATCTCATGCATTCCAACTCAACTCCCCAGGTGTCCTATACTTACGCGTATTATTATTTGCTAACCCCATACCATCTCACACACATTCGTAGTAGTTTTTTTTTAGACACGGCCTTTTCACCATCACTGGCTTCTCAAGATTTTCTGGGGGGTTTCTTACCCTCGCAGTAGCCTATCTATCTTCCAGTTAACAAGTTGGGTTGATTTTCTAGTTCCCAAGGTTGAGTGAAACTGGTCCAGTACTTTCAAGGTCCTCAATCCTACACCCCGCTCTAATCCTAAGGATGGTATCAATGTCTCACCTACAAAAATTATGTGTGTATCAAGTTTGCTTGAATTGCTCACATGTTCCTGAGCTATGTTTACTACTGCATGTCACCTTCTTCCCAACCCCCTCTCTCCCCCACTCCCCATCCCATCACCAATCACCACTTCTACAAGTGTTGGGAACTCCACCAAACCACAGCACTTTTGCAGATAAAAAGTCACATGTGTCGATTTTGCTTGAAATTGCTTTTCAAGAATAATGCTCATTTTTACACGTCACATCCACGCTCCCTACCCAACCCTTAGGGGAGTTAGGAGTGTCTCTAGCTCCACTGCATTTTTTTTCTAGTTCACTAATTATATTTGTATCAACTTTGGCTGAAATTTCTTCAGGCGATTCGAAGCTATTTTAGAAGGAAACCACACGTCCACATACATCTCTTTTTATACAAGTAGATGACACTTCCAAGACTACTTTATGATTCCGAGAAAAGGAAGCCTGTAGTCAACAAAATTCGAACAGTACAAAAGAGATTACTTCCCAAACTATGATACAAAGAAAGAAGAAAACGTGATACCAGAGCTAAAACAGATCTCAGAAAACGCGAGAAAAATGTAGGGAATGCAGAAAGACGTGCGGAGAATGGATATTTGGTGGAATCATTGGTGGCTGAACCTCGACATAAACATAACGAGCGCATTTTGTAGAACAATCTGTTAAATTATCTGAAAGTGAGCGTAAGAAGCGATTTAAAGTGGAACCACCAAATAAAACTAATCATGCGAAAGGCAGATGCCAGACTAAGATTCATCGCGAGAATCGTCCATGATTTGTTCTTCGACATTGCTGCTCGCTCTGGAACCTTTATTAGGTCGGATTTATAGAAAAAATATATAGAATCCGAAGAAGAGCTGCTCTAATTCTCATGCGTACATTCCTAGAAGAGTTAACCAATATATTGCCTCCTCATACGAATATCTCTCGAAAACGCCGTGGGGGTGAAAGTAGAGAGATTCTATGTCACACGAAGGCTAAAGAAAAGTAGTTCTTTCGGCGTACTGTTTTTAACAGGAGAGCGATGAAGGACAATGATAGCGGATCTGCTCGGAATATGCTCTGCCACAGGTACAGACGAAGAAAATACAGATACAGACGAAGAAAAACTAGCGATACCGACAATCTATTGCAATTGCTAAATATTAATGGGAATTGGATATACGTCCTGATCTCATTCTGCCCCCCCCCCCCTCTCTCTCTGACATGTCTTTATGTCGTAGTATAGATAAGCCGTGATGACTACAGTGTGTAAGGAGGAAAGATTATGATGATAATTTCGTGTGGCTCAACGGCCTGATGCAAGTCTTTGGACTGGACACCACTTCAGCGACTTGCGTGTCCCTAACCTACCCCAGTTATACAACCCGGGAAAGGGGACCTATAGATCCACGTGGAATCCGAAGCAAGTGTCATTCCTGGCGAATGGTGAAAGCTAAAGATGGACTGAAAAATTTCGTGATTCCGCAGCCTCTCTGTTTCCACACACGCCTTTTATATATGGTCCACTAAGCCCGACTACGTAGGTAGTAGTAATAGCCATCAACCGATTTGAAAAAAAGGGAAAGAGTTTAAGCTACAGACAATTGATGCTGCACGGTTTAGCCCGCGGTACTGCAATGCTGCGACAAGACCGAAAGCTGGCGCTAAAGTTCGTGACGTAGTCGCCTCGTAATGCGTAATGCGAAGTTACGGCCTTTGAAACAGCGGCTGTCGGAACACGTGGGCACCATCTGCCAGAGAACGCGGCATCCAATTTTCGGCCTTTGCCATGTAAATGTCACTCTCTCCCTGCAGACATTTTCATGCAAAGCTGTAGGAAATGCGGACAATAAATATGTATTGCCCAACTTGTCGGCACGGTGGAGACGGCGGTGACAGTGTTAGCGGAACACGAGTTCTCACCCCTCTGCTTCTGCTAACGTTAAAAGCTGGTGGAGGAAACGAGAAGTGCTGTCCCCTGGCTTACCGCAGCCTGTGAGCTGGTCCGCAAAAGGTGACGCCGCTCTTCCGCCGGAGTGGTAGAATGTGTACAGTTTTATTTGCATTACCGTACTACCCGTAGTCATTACGCGTAGAACATAAGGGTTTGCTGTACAGTGCACACTATAGTACTTGTCACGAAAGCAGTACATCAAGGTCAAATCGACTGGTTGTAGCATTATTAATACGTCATAATTTCAAATATTAATCAAAACCTCTGGAAAAAAATTAAACCTTAGTATTTTCTGTCTAGCACATGATGGACTACATTCAGAAAGGAAGTTATTAGCTATTCATCACGGGAATACATTAGACCTAACATCACATGTAAATCACCAAGAAAATTAGTCTTCCAACCCATCGGAAAAGCACGAACCAGTAATACACTGAGTTACCAACAATTTGTGGCGTGAATTCAAGAGAATGCTGCATACGCCCGCTCAGAAAAGAAGGAACCCCAATTACTGTTTCTAAATATATGTATTGCGCAGTGAAAGTTGACATAAATAATATATCCTTTTGTCAAACCAACAGATCAGTTCATGGAATCAATACTAGAGAAAGGAATAGTCTGTACAAGGATTTAGCCACTAATTTTAGTCCAGAAAGGAGCGCATTATCAGGAGCACATATTCGCAAAAAATTGCCAGCGCCCATAAAAATTTTTTGTGTGAATAAAACACAGTTTAGGAAAGGTTGCTAACCAACTCCTACCTCACTGACGTGTTTCCTAGTGGAAGCATTTCACGTATATACCGTTAATAATATGAAATAAACTGAAACTTCTTGGCAGATTAAAACTGAGTGCCGGACCAAGACTCGAACTCGGGACCTTTGCCTTTCGCGGGCAAGTGCTCTACCAACTGAACTACCCAAGCACTACTCACGCTCCGTCCTCACAGACCCAATTCCGCCAGTATCTCGCCTCCTATCTTCGGTCCGGCACACGGTTATAATCTGCACACTCCGCTGTAGAGTGAAAATTTCATTCTAGATCAAATAAACTGTTATATACACACATCAAGAATAGTTATGCATCACCTCGGTTCCGAGGCTTCCAGAACCTGGACAGGAAACTGGAATAGAGATCAACATAAACATCGCTTCTGTCCTATTTATTGCTCATGAAAACCACAAATTGCATGTTGTACCCCCATACAGCGAGACCTTCAGAGGTGTTGGTCCAGATTGCTGTACACACCGGTACCTCTGATGCCCAGTAGCACGTCCTCTTGCATTGGTGCACGCCTTTATTCGTCTTGGCATACTATCCACAAGTTCATCAAGGCTCTGTTGGTCCAGTTTGTCCCATTCCTCAGTGGCGATTCGGCGTAGATCCCTTACAGTGGTTGGTTGGTTACGTCCTCCAGAAACAGCCCTTTTCAATATATCCCAGGGATGTTCGATAGGGTTCATGTCCGGAGAACATGCTCGCCACTCTAGTCGAGCGATATCGTTACCCTGAAGGAAGTCATTCATAGGATCTGCACGATGGGGGAGCAAAGTGTCGTTCATGAAGACGAATGCCTCGCCAATATGCTTCCGATATGGTTGCACTATCGGTCGGAGGATGGCATTCACGTATCGTACAGCCGTTACGGCCCCTTCCATGACCACGGCGGCGTACGTCGGCCCCACATAATGCCACCCCAAAACATCAGGGAACCTCCATCTTGCTGCACTCGCTGGACAGTGCGTCTCAGGAGTTCAGCCTGACCGGGTTGCCTCCAAACACGTCTCCGACGATTGTATGGTTGAGGGCATATGCGACACACACCGGTGAAGAGAACGTGATGCCAATCCTGAGTGGTCCATTCGGGATGTTGCTGGGCCCATCTGTACCACGCTGCATGGTCTCGTGGTTGCAAAGATGGACCTCGCCATGGACATTGGGAGTGAAGTTGCTCATCACGCAGCTTATTGCGCAAAGTTTCATTCGTAACACGACGTCCTGTGGCTGAACGAAAAGCATTATTCAATATGATGGCGTGGCTGCCAGGGTTCCTCCGAGCCATAATCCGTAGTTAGCGGTCATCCACTACAGTAGTAGCCCTTGGGCAGCCTGAGCGAGGCATGTCATCGACAGTTCTGTTTCTCTGTATCTCCTCCATGTCGGAACAACATCGCTTTGGTTCGCTCAGAGACGTCTGGACACTTCCATTGTTGAGAGCCCTTCCTGGCACAAAGTAACAATGCGGACGCAATCGAACCGCGGTATTGACCGTCTAGGCATGGTTGAACTAGACAACACGAGCCGTGTACCTCCTTCCTGGTGGATTGACTGGAAATAATCGGCTGTCTGACCCCTTCCGTCTAGTAGGCGCTGCTCATGCATGGTTGTTTACATCTTTTGGCGGGTTTAGTGATATCTATGAACAGTCAAAGAGACCGTGTTTGTGACAAAACATCCACAATCAACGTCTGTCTTCAGGAGTTCTGAGAACCGGGGTGATGCAAAACATTTTTGGTCTGTGTAAAAGATACCTTCTGTACCTGTTCAGTGCAGTAATGCGGTGTGCGTTAGTAAATTGTGTTAAATTATCTTATGCACTTCAGTGTACATGCACTGACACGTTTGTTATTTACTTTTAAATATAAAAGTGTTTTGCCGGCCGGCGTGGCCGTGCGGTTCTAGGCGCTACAGTCTGGAACCGCGCGACCGCTACGTCGCAGGTTCGAATCATGCCTCGGGCATGGATGTGTGTGATGTCCTTAGGTTAGTTAGGTTTAATTAGTTCTAAGTTCTAGGCGACTGATGTCGTCAGAAGTTAAGTCGCATAGTGCTCAGAGCCATTTGAATCATTTTTTGAAAAGTGTTTTATATTTTTATTGATTCCATTGTGTTGCGGATGACTCCACTTACAATCCGTGGAAGGAATATTAGCAAATTTCTTCTTTTGTAAATACGTATTGTTTGCATTTTTCCTTTACGTGTTGTACATCTGAAGCTCTCCTTACTATTGATCTATGGAACGAAAAGTATATATGTGTATCACTATCTAACCGGCGAAAAAAATTGGAACATTCACAAGGTTTACAGATGCATGCAGTGAATATTTTGTCATGAAAATGTTAAGGGTCTTTCAAAATAAAAAATTAAGTATTAAATTATTTTGCCTTTGTATTGAAGAAAGTTATTTATGATGACTCTGTGTTGTTTTAGATATCATAGACAATTACAAGGAGAAAGTTTTTTTTTTAAGAAAATGATGAAATTCATATTGATAACGTATGATAAATAATTACTCCATCGTGTCTTCTGGGAATGCGAGTTGCATGTGATAGATTCCGTGTGCAGCACATGCATGGACTCACATAACGTCAGCCAGTAATATTTTATTTTTTTCCGAGGCACCGCCTACAGAGGAGAGAGAGAGAATATCAGCAACTCCCGAAAATATTGCATCTGCAACTGTTACAAACTCTGCATTCCTGCACCCACCACCATACATATAGAAATGATTTGAGAAAATGTGTAGGCAACTGTAGCATCTTGTAGGTCCACAGAAGGACAAAATACCGGGTAAACGTTAAAAACGTAGTTCTAGGCAACGCGATGCACAGGCCGCTGCACTTCAATATTCAACTGAACTGTAAAGTAAATCGACTTCACCTGCAAAGCGAAAATCTCTCATACACTCAGATTTAAGCAACTTTCTTATTGACATTTCAGCAAGTCCAACAGTAGGGGCCAGATAATACCCAATCGCAGTTTTCCCACTGTTCATGTTTCGCCACCACATATGACTGCGCTCGAACATACATTCTGAGAAATTTCATCCTCAGATTAAGGACGATGTTTGGCACTGGTAGATTTATTTAGGCGTGGAATGCACTCTTTGCCTATGCTGGTCTCCTTTTTGTGTCCTCCTTGCTTCATCCGTCAGCTTTTATTTTTATTTCAAGGTGCCTGAATTCCTTCACTTCATCTCCTTCTCGATCACAAATTTTGATAATAAGTTTACCGGCAATCCCACTTCTGCTACTCATTGTTACTTTCGTCATTCTTAGGTTAGCTCTCAATCCATAATGTGTTCTCATTAGACTGTTCGTTCCATTCAATAGGTCCTGCAACTTTCTTCAGTTTCGCAGAAGATGGTTGTACCATCAGTGAATCTTATCACTGACATTCTTTCCCCCTAAATTTTTATGCCCTTGTTGAACCTTTCTTTAATTTCCGTCATTGCTTCTTCGATGTATCGATTGAACAGTAGGGGGCGAAGGATTACATCTCTGTCTCACGCCTGTTTAATCCGAGCACTTTGTTCTTGATCTTCCAGTCTTCTTGTTCCCTCTCCTCTCACTTCCTACTTATTTCATTCCTAAGTGATTTATACTGCTGTATTTTTGTTTTTTTCCGAAGAATTTCTATGTATCTCATTCTTTCGTCGATCATATGAAATAGTTCTTCTGTTAGGTTTCTTTGGACTTACCTTCCTTTTACCTATATTTGCCTGCAAAACTTCTGTGATTGTTCTTTTCGGAGATGTCCAATCCTCTTCAACTAAACTGCTTACTTTAGTATTCATTATCGCAGTATCTACAGTCTTTGAGAACTTCAAACACACACAGTCATTCCTGATTGACTCTTCCCGATGATTCTTTTACATTTCAGCCTGCTCTTCATCATTACTAAACTGTGGTCTGAGATTATATTTGATCCTGGGTACGCCTTACAATCAATTACCTGATTTCAGAAACTATGTATCACCATGAAATAATCCAGCTGATGTTTCCCTGTGTATTCAGGTTTTGTCCACGTACACTTCCTCTTCTGGTGATTTTTTTCGCTGTTGGTAGCTTAAATTTATTGCAGAATTCAATTAGATTTTCTGCTCTTTTATTCCTACTACCGAATCATATTCTCCCGTTAATTCTTTTTATTCCCGTCGCTACTACAGCGTTCCAAACCCCCAACATTATTTGGTAATCATCTCCCTTTAAATACTGAATTACCCGTTCGATAGCCTCATTATCCCTTGTCTATCTCTTCATCAACTTCTTGTGACGTCTGAATGCTTACACCATTTTTCGTTGCTGCTGATACTACCCTATATTCGTCTGACTAGAAATCCTTCTTTCCATTTCACTATATCTAGGTTGATCCTTCGCATTTCCCTTTTCAGATTTTCTAGCTCTCCTACCACATTCAAACTTCTGACATTCCACTCTCAAACTCGGAGAATGTTACCCTTTCGTTGGTTATCCCATCTTATTTTCAGGGTCACCTCCCCCTCGACAGTACCTTCCCAGAGACCTGAATAGAGGTTTAATCCAAAATATTTTGCCAGTTGATAGATGATCAAGACACTTTTACAATTACGGGCCACATGTCTTGTGTATATACATTAAATGCCTGTAACGTATTGGTTTCCATTGCCTTCCGCATTCTCATGATGTTCATTCTTCCGTCTTTTAAGTGCAGTTTCCTGCCGCAATGGCATAACGGTCTCAAGAACTTAGGTCCGCTGCACCTTACGGTCGTTGGCAGAATGAGACTGACGCCTTATACGGGAAGTCTTCGTCTGGCACTGCTAAAGTTTTTATTCAAAATTATTCAATTACTGGGTTAGGAAAGATGACCCATGACGTTTTGGTTACTACTTCTTATGGATTAAGACGCATCGGTGGCAGGGGACATTTTACTTTTAGCGGCTCTGCCACAAGTGGGGCTAACGACGCCATGCGAACGACGTAAGCTGGACACCTGAGGATCTAAGAAGAGATGATATAACAAGCCACAAGAGGAAGTAAGTGTTCTTCGGGCAGCCACCGCAATAATGCCATCGCCACTTTCGCTAAGTCACCGTCTTCTCAATACTTCCACTGCCACTGGACTCATGCGTATGACATCGCTCCATTCTACTGGACTCGGCCAAATTCTCTGTCTCGCCCTGCAGTGCTGCCGCGGTACTCTTACTCAGTCAACTGTGGTCGATCACAAGTAACGGACTCGAAATATTTTCTCTGGATACCTGTGCCACCGTCGTAGATCGTGTGGAGCAATATTGAAATTCCTGACGTTGTTATCAAGTGTCACTGATCGCATTGTATGATAGACGCTGAACTCCTGGATCGTCATGTGTCAGTTGCTCCCACTTCATTTGTTTTCCTGTGGGCCAATTTGCTCCGGATACAAGGATCTGCCAATTTAAATTGTATTTATATTTGATGAACAATAATACTGTACCCGTGAAAGTGTTAATTTATTGTAATACGTTACATCACTTCTTAAGACTCTGTACAGATTGTACTACTCGTATTTTTACTGTGTTACTGAGAATAATGCATGCCACTGATGGATGAGAAAGTTGAGAAATGTCTCCGAATTTAAAAACGAGTTGCAGACGAGACTACCTTGGATCCAAACACGGTAGTATAACAAACTGAAATGTAAAACCAAAACAGTACGAAAAACAGGTCAATGATTATATACAATATGCTGGTATGAAATATACTTGCATCCTACAAAACTCAGCGTATGTTTTAAAAGAAATATCTGGTAAAGATACCCACAGTTGCCTGACGCAAAGAAAATAATTTATCGCACTGTAGGAAGGAGAATACTCGGTTACTGCGCTACAATGGTGTTACGAACGATCTAAACCAACCATTTTTATATTATGGGTTGAAAATCCTCTAAGTCAAGATCGAAAATATTTTTTTTTATTATTATTAGTTTCAGCTACATACTAACCATCTTCAGATCTAAGATATAAAATTACACAAGACAATATAGAAACGTACATCAGTTTATAGGAATCAAAATTACAGACCTCAAATACAAACTGCACATAAAATTATAGCTAAATTCAAAAGTCTATACACTACTGGCCATTAAAATTGCTACACCAAGAAGAAATGCAGATGATAAACAGGTATTCATTGGACAAATATATTATACTAGAACTGACATAACATTTTCACGCAATTTGAGTGCATAGATCCTGAGAAATCAGTACCCAGAACAACCACCTCTGGCCGTAATAGCGGCCTTGATACGCATGGGCATTGAGTCAAACAGAGCTTGGATGGCGTGTACAGGTACAGCTGCCCATGCAGCTTCAACACGATACCACAGTTCATCAAAAGTAGTGACTGGCGTATTGTGACGAGCCAGTTGCTCGGCCACCATTGACCAGACGTTTTCAGTTGGTGAGAGATCTGGAGAATGTGCTGGCCAGGGCAGCAGTCGAACATTTTCTGTATCCAGATAGGCCCGTAAAGGACCTGCAACATGAGGTCTGCGTTATCCTGCTGAAATGTAGGGTTTCGCAGGGATCGAATGAAGGGTAGAGTCCTGGGTCACGACACATCTGAAATATAACGTCCACTGTTCAAAGTGCCGTCAGTGCGAACAAGAGGTGGCCGAGACGTGTAACCGATGGCACCCCATACCATCACGCCGGGTGGTACGCCAGTATGGCGATGACGTATACACGCTTCCAATGTGCGTTCACCGTGATGTCGCCAAACATGAATGCGACCATCATGATGCTGTAAACAGAACCTGGATTCATCCGAAACGATGACGTTTTGCCATTCGTGCACCCAGATTCGTCGTCGAGAACACCATCGCAGGCGCTGCTGTGCGTGATGCAGCGTCAAGGGTAACCGCAGCCGTGGTCTCCAAGCTGATAGTCCATACTACTGCAAACGTCGTCGAACTATTCGTGCAGATGGTTGTTGTCTTGCAAACATCCCCATCTGTTGACTCAGGGATCGAGACGCGGCTGCACGATCCGTTGCAGCCGTGCGGATAAGATGCCTGTCATCTCGACTGCCAGTGATACGAGGCCGTTTGGATCCAGCACGGCGTTCCGTATTACCCTCCTGAACCCACCGATTCCATATTCTGCTAACAGTCATTGGATCTCGACCAACGCCAGCAGCATTGTCGTGATACGATAAACCGCAATCGCGATAGGCTACAATCAGACCTTTATAAAAGTGGGAAACGTGATGGTACACATTTCTCCTCCTTACACGAGGCATCACAATAACGTTTCACCAGGCCACGTCGGTCAACTACTGTTTGTGTATGAGAAATCGGTTGGAAACTTTCCTCATGTCAGCACGTTGTAGGTGTCGCCACCGGCGCCAACCTTGTGTGAATGCTCTGAAAGGCATATCTTTCGCATATCACAGCATCTTCTTCCTGTCGGTTAAATTTCGCGTCTGTAGCACGTCATCTTCGTGGTGTAGCAATTTTAATGGCCAGTAGTGTAAAACGTAATTACAGTGTACATACAATAAAAACATTCTTGATTTGTGTAATTACCATAGTGGTTCAACACATCATTAAAATCTTTCCTAAAATATCGTAACATTCATGCAGGGCGTACAGGTACAACAATTTTACATCGTTCGTAGCGAACCAAGTAGAACGTAGAGCCGGCCGTGGTGGCCGATCGGTTCTAGGTGCTTCACTCTGGAACCGCGCGACCGCTACGGTCACAGGTTCGAATCCTGCCTTGGGCATGGATGTGTGTGATGTCCTTAAGTTAGTTATGTTTAAGTAGTTCTAAGTTCTAAGGGACTGATGACCTCAGATGTTAAGTATCATAGTGCTCAGAGCCATTTGAACTATTTTTTTAGAACTAAGATCATAAAACTGAAAAATATGCATTAAGATAAGTAAGAGGAAGTGAAAATTAGAGAATACATCTACTTAAGTCAGAACTATCCATTAAAACGAATATATACGTAAAGAGTATCGTCTTACGTAAGATGTTATGCCGTTAAAACATAGTAACTAATACTATTTAATCGTATTTGTATTCTCTCATAGCATAGATCATCATGAGTACCGTATTACAACGTGGTATCTGAGAATAGTATTGCATTTGCTGACCGTTACAGCGATGAAGAAATACATTTGAAAGAGACATCGTTTAATCATGCGGGGCCAGTACATCAGTGAGTAGGTGACTGACGCCCACTAAGTTCCATAAGCTGCTTGAGAAAATGATCGCTAGATAATGTTGGTAGTCGACTATGTGAATTATGTAAAATCCTAATAGTCTAATAAAATATAAAAGAAATACAGGAAGTAGTGTATTTATAATGAAATTATTAACGTCTGTACGGTTCATTTTATAATTGAATGAAAAGCGCTTTAACTGTTATAACGTGACATGATTATAAGAGTCTACTAGAGTTATATAAACCAAGAGATCCAATTTTGTATAATATTCCACAAAACTAGTGATTTACAAAGGTTTACCGGCCTTTGTCATAGTCACGATATTTTTAAACGCCAACCTACGTGGCTTCATAACGACCGTAAGTATAAGCAACATCATTAACACAAAACATCATGGACCATAACTTCAGTTGAAATAATGGTAGATTATTCAGTTATTGAAAAGGAAGAAGCAAACAAAACGTGTGATACTGCAAATGATATAACAGTGATATATTACCAAAGTAATAAAAACTACATATAGTTCAGTATCTAGACGTTTACCAAGCGCGTACATGGGAGCTGCAAACCCTACGTCATTGGAGTTTATCTTAATCTCATACATCAGAAAATAATAATTGTAGTCGTCGCTCGAGGGCGAGATACAGTATTGCTCGACGTCCAAACGATGGAATATATTTATTTACAACAAACATTACCTTCATGTAAATGTTTCAGTTTTATGGTCTTCGGTGTACTTGATTGGCTATGAAAATGTAAGCTTATTTTATACGTACGTTCTGTATGGATGTTGTCATTTTAAAATAGTTTCTAACGAAGTGTTGTGCCGTTATGGAATTTTGCACTAGGCAAGAACCTTATTGTGGTGTGTGTCCTGTAATTACTTCTTCTTACAAACTTTTGAACCTTATTATAATTTTATATGCTTTTTGTATATTGAATCTGTAATTCTGATTCCTATATACGTTGCTTTATTGTTATATGCAATTTTGCATCTTAGATCTGAAGATGACTCGTCTGTAGCTGAAACTAGTAATCAAAATAAAAATTTATTTGCGATCCTGACTTCGAGGATTTTCAATCCTTAATCTAAAAATTACAAACCATTTGTCTTCAACTTTTACAGTGTCAACAAGCATGATAAATCAACAGTTCCGTCCACACATATGGATCAGGCTCTTCAACCAGCAAATTAAATTACGATAGTTGACGCTCCGAGTGGAAGCGATATGGTTAAAGCCGTTCTTCTCCTCACCTCGGTCTATTTGCACACGATGTCCCTCTTCTCCGCCGTTGTAGCCACCTGTAACGGCTTCGCAAAGCTACAGGACAGGGCACTGACGTCCGTGGCCGAATCGTCTATCTATTACTACAGTTTTACGGTATCTAAGTTGCGGGATAGAATTCATCAACTGGCGTTTGCTGAAGATCAGTTGTGTGCGTCGAAGTTATCAGATAACGAAACTAGTAACATCTACGTACAGTTTTTTTGGAGTTCTCGTAACCAGCCACCGCCGCTCACCTCTGAACAACGCTAGTTACTATTCATAAAGGAGGCAACGATAGACGATGAAGGACTCTTTCACTAGTGTATTACCGGAGCGGCGCTGGTTATCTCCAAAAGACACAAAAGAAAGTATAAAAATGCTTCCTTGTTCCCCGTCGGTACACTCCTTCCCAGAACTCTTAGTGCTTTGTGCGAGAATGAAGTTACGACATCTGGATTCGCAACTAGATAAGCGTCCTACTGCGTAGCGTCACAGACTTCCCAGGAATACCCGCATTCGTCGCGAGCACGGCATACTATGCGTAACCGAGAAGAGAGATGAGAATGTTAGTTTACTGCGCTATATGTAATTCTGAAGGAATCCGTGACTTAACTAGAAGGAAATGCAGACAACAATGCAGTGAAGTTGCCTCCATCCTAAGGCACTGAAAGAATGTCATAGTTTGTGCATGTACGACAGCAACAACAGTCTGATATGCGAAGTGGAAAGTGGAATGGAACCATCACATTTGTACCATCGTGGCTGCAGCAAATGATCCTCTCCTTTTCAATGTCGGGATGTTCGATAACTGTATTTCCTCTGTGAAATGGACAGCATGTAAGACAGGTCTTCCAACATTAACAGAATGTGTCAAATCCGCATCAAGTTGGCCATACAGTGAACAACGAACACTCCCAACGGACAACACCAGTGCCATTCATTTTATTCATCTCACGATAAAACGTGCCTTATACACTGAAGAGCCAATGAAACTGGTACACTTGCCTAATATCGTGTAGGGCCCACGCGAGGGTGCAGAAGTGCCACAACACGACGAGGCATGGACTCGACTACTGTCTGAAATAATGTATAGAGAACTGACACCATGAACCCTGAAGGGCTGTCCATAAATCCGTAAGAGTACGAGGGGGTGGAGTTCTCTTCTGAACAGCACGTTGCAAGGGATCACAGATATGCTCAATATTGTTCATGCCTGGGGAGTCTGGTTGCCGACGCAAGTGTTTAAACTCAGAAGAGTGTTCCTGGAGCCACTCTGTAGCAATTATGGACGTGAGGGGTGTCATATTGTTCTGTTGGGATTGCTCAAGTCCGTCGCAATGCACCGTGGAATTGAATGGATGCAGGTGATCAGACAGGATGCTTACGTACGTGTCACCTGTCAGGGTCGTATCTAGACGTATCAGGGGTCCCACATTACTCCACCTGCACACGCCCCACACCATTACAGAGCCTCCACCATCTTGAACAGTCCCCTGCTGACATGCAGGGTCCATGGATTCATGAGATTGTCTCCATACCCTTACACGTCCATCCGCTCGATACAATTAGAAACGAGACTCTTCCGACAGGCAATATGTTTCCACTCATCAACAGTCCAATGTCGGTGTTGACGGGCCCAGGCGAGGCATGTAACTTTTTGTCGTGCAGTCGTCAAGGGTACACGAGTGGGCCATCGGCTCCGAAAGCATGTATCGATGATGTTTCATAGAATGGTTCGCACCCTGACACTTGTTGATGGGCCAGCACTGAAATCTACAGCAATTTGCGGAAGGATTGCACTTCTGTCACGTTGAACGATTTTCTTCAGTCGGCGGTGGTCCTGTTCTTGCAGGGTCTTTTCCCGACCCCAGCGATGTCATAGATATGATGTTTTACCAGATTCCTGACATTCATGGTACAGTCATGAAATGGTCGTACAGGAAAATCCCCACTTCATCGCTACGTCGGAGATGCTGTGTCCCACCGCTCATGCGCCGACTAGAACATAATGTCAAACTCACCTAAATCGTGATAACGACTGCGCCAGACACCTGTTGTCTTACATAGACGTTGCCGAGAGCAGTGCCGTATTCTGCCTCTTTGCATATATCTGTGTTTAAATACGCATGCCTGCACCAGTTTCTTTGGCGCTTCAGTGTATATTAAAGACCTTGAATCGGTAGACAGGTGCAAGGTAGCGGTTGCTATTTCACCAGGCAGGCTTCCCGAAATATCACGCCTTCTGAACGACATCACCCGGCTGAATACTCGAAAAATATTCAAACCAACGTTTACACTATACAGTGTTTCAAACATTTTCTAACGCCGGGAAAACCAAAAATCATGCAGTGTAACTATTTTTGGATGGCTGTATTTATCACGTTCGATTCACATATGTACGAGTACAATGACAGCTGTTGTGGTCGTCATTCGGAAGACTGGTTTGATGCAGCTCTCCATCCTTATCTATTTTGTATCGTCCTCGTCATCTCCGTATAACTACTACAACTTACATCCTTCTGAATTTGCTTCCTGTAATCATCTCTTGGTCTCTCCCTACAATTTTTATCCCCGTTACTTCTCTCCGGTACTAAATTGATGTCTCAGGATGTGTCCCGTAAACCGATCCTTTCTTCGAGTCAGGTTGTGCCACAAATTTCGTTTCTTCCCAGTTCTGTTCAGTATCTCCTCATTAGTTACCTGATCTGGCCGTCTAATCTTCAGCATTCGTCTGTAGCACCGTACTTCAGAAACTTCTATTCTCTTCTTGTATAAACTGTTTATCTTCCACGGAAATAAACGTCCGCCGTTGTGGGCCGTGAGTCCCCCATTCGGGGAAGTTCGGCCGCCGTGAGCAAGTGCTTATTGCATTCGACGCCACACTGGGCGACTTGCGCTTCGGAGATGGGGATGAAATGATGATGAGGACAACACAACAGCCAGTCCCTGAGCGGAGAATATCTCCTGCCCCAGCCGGGAATCGAACCCGCGCCCCTTGGCGTTTTATCTTCCATGTTTCACCTCAACACGTGGGTACATTTTATACAGATACATTCAGAAAAGGCTTCCTAACACTGAAATCTATATTCCGTGTTTAAAATTTGTATTCTTCAGAAACGCTTTCCTTGCCATTGTCAGTCTACGTTTTATATCGTGTCTACTTCGGCCTCGATCAGTTATTTTGCTGCCCAAATAACAAAACTCATCTACTACCATAAGTGTAGGAAAAGGGAGAGAAGGAAACATAGTAGGTGAATATGGATTGGGGAGAAGAAATGAAAGAGGAAGCCGCCTTGTAGAATTTTGCACAGAGCATAACTTAATCATAGCTAACACTTGGTTCAAGAATCATAAAAGAAGGTTGTATACCTGGAAGAATCCTGGAGATTCTAATAGGTATCAGATAGATTATATAATGGTAAGACAGAGATTTAGGAACCAGGTTTTAAATTGTAAGACATTTCCAGGGGCAGATGTGGATTCTGACCACAATCTATTGGTTATGAACTGCAGTTTGAAACTGAAGAAACTGCAAAAAGGTGGGAATTTAAGGAGATGGGACCTGGATAAACTGAAAGAACCAGAGGTTGTAGAGAGTTTCAGGGAGAGCATAAGGGAACAACTGACAGGAATGGGGGAAAGAAATACAGTAGAAGAAGAATGGGTAGCTCTGAGGGATGAAGTAGTGAAGGCAGCAGACGATCAAGTAGGTAAAAAGACGAGGGCTAATAGAAATCCTTGGGTAACAGAAGAAATATTGAATTTAATTGATGAAAGGAGAAAATATAAAAATGCAGTAAATGAAGCAGGCAAAAGGGAATACAAACGTCTCAAAAATGAGATCGACAGAAAGTGCAAAATGGCTAAGCAGGGATGGCTAGAGGACAAATGTAAGGATGTAGAGGCTTGTCTCACTAGGGGTAAGATAGATACTGCCTACAGGAAAATTAAAGAGACCTTTGGAGAGAAGAGAACCACTTGTATGAATATCAAGAGCTCAGATGGCAACCCAGTTCTAAGCAAAGAAGGGAAGGCAGAAAGGTGGATGGAGTATATAGAGGGTTTATACAAGGGCGATGTACTTGAGGACAGTATTATGGAAATGGAAGAGGATGTAGATGAAGATGAAATGGGAGATAAGATACTGCGTGAAGAGTCTGACAGAGCACTGAAAGACCTGAGTCGAAACAAGGCCCCGGGAGTAGACAACATTCCATTAGAACTACTGATGGCCTCGGGAGAGCCAGTCATGACAAAACTCTACCATCTGGTGAGCAAGATGTATGAGACAGGCGAAATACCCACAGACTTCAAGAAGAATATAATAATTGCAATAACAAAGAAAGCAGGTGTTGACAGATGTGAAAATTACCGAACTATCAGTTTAATAAGTCACAGCTGCAAAATACTAACGCAAATTCTTTACAGACGAATGGAAAAACTAGTAGAAACGGACCTCGTGGAAGATCAGTTTGGATTCCGTAGAAATGTTGGAACATGTGAGGCAATACTAACCTTACGACTTATCTTAGAAGAAAGATTAACAAAAGGCAAACCCACGTTTCTAGCATTTGTAGACTTAGAGAAAGCTTTTGACAACGTTAACTGGAATACTCTCTTTCAGATTCTGAAGGTGGCAGGGGTAAAATACAGGGAGCGAAAGGCTATTTACAATTTGTACAGAAATCAGATGGCAGTTATAAGAGTCGAGGGGCATGAAAGGGAAGCAGTAGTTGGGAAAGGAGTGAGACAGGGTTGTAGCCTCTCCCCGATGTTATTCAATCTGTATATTGAGCAAGCAGTAAAGGAAACAAAAGAAAAATTCGGAGTAGGTATTAAAATTCATGGAGAAGAAGTAAAAACTTTGAGGTTCGCCGATGACATTGTAATTCTGTCAGAGACAGCAAAGGACTTGGAAGAGCAGTTGAACGGAATGGACAGTGTCTTGAAAGGAGGATATAAGATGAACATCAACAAAAGCAAAACGAGGATAATGGAATGTAGTCAAAATAAATCGGGTGATGCTGAGGGGATTAGATTAGGAAATGAGACACTTAAAGTAGTAAAGGAGTTTTGCTATTTAGGGAGTAAAATAACTGATGATGGTCGAAGTAGAGAGGATATAAAATGTAGACTGGCAATGGCAAGGAAATCGTTTCTGAAGAAGAGAAATTTGTTAACATCGAGTATAGATTTAAGTGTCAGGAAGTCGTTTCTGAAAGTATTTGTATGGAGTGTAGCCATGTATGGAAGTGAAACATGGACGATAACCAGTTTGGACAAGAAGAGAATAGAAGCTTTCGAAATGTGGTGCTACAGAAGAATGCTGAAGATAAGGTGGGTAGATCACGTAACTAATGAGGAGGTATTGAATAGGATTGGGGAGAAGAGAAGTTTGTGGCACAACTTGACTAGAAGAAGGGATCGGTTGGTAGGACATGTTATGAGGCATCAAGGGATCACAAATTTAGCATTGGAGGGCAGCGTGGAGGGTAAAAATCGTAGAGGGAGACCAAGAGGTGAATACACTAAGCAGATTCAGAAGGATGTAGGTTGCAGTAGGTACTGGGAGATGAAGAAGCTTGCACAGGATAGAGTAGCATGGAGAGCTGCATCAAACCAGTCTCAGGACTGAAGACCACAACAACAATAACAACAACCATAAGTGTCTCGTTCCGTAATCGTCTCTCTCAACATCACCTGATTTAATTCCATTATCCGTGTTTTGCTGATGCTCATCTTGTATCCTTCTTTCAAGACACTGTCTGTTCTGTTCAACTGGTGTTGCAAGTCCTTTGCTGTCTCTGACAGAATTAGAATGTCATCGGCAAACCTCAAAGTTTTATTTCTTCACTCCGAACTTTAACTCCTGCTCCAAATATTTCTTTCGTTTCTTTTACTCCTTGCTCAATGTAAAGAATGAATAAGAGAACTGAAGAGGACACAACTCTGTCTCACCCCCTTCTCTTTCATGCTACTCCACTCTTATAACTGCCGTCTTGTTTCTGCACAAGTCCTAAACAGCCTTTCGTTTCCTGTTTTTTACTCCTGCTAGCTTCAGAATTTCAAAGAAAGTATTCCAATCCACATTGTCAAAAGTTTTCTCTAAGGCTACTGATGCTATAAAAGTAGCTTTCCCTTTTCTTAGCCTGTCTTCTAAGATAAGTCGTAGGGTCAGTATTACCTCGCATGTTTCTCCGGTATCAAAACTGATCTTCCACGAGGTTGGTTTTTACCAGTTTTTCCATTCTTCTGTAAACAATTCGTGTCAGTAATTTTCAACCATAGCTTATTAAACTGATAGTTTGGTAATATTCACGCCTGTCAGCTCCAGAATTCTTTGGAATTGAATTTATTGCACTTTTCTTACAGTCTGACGATATTTCACCTATTTCATATATATATTGCATACCAGGTGGAAGAGTTTTGTTTCTATGTAACGACAGTATGGAGGCCATATAATTTTAACAAATGTCTCTCTTAACTAACGCTCACGTATCCCGCTCTTCACTTGTTACAGCAACAGTTTCTTTGTTCGCGGGCTCAGAGTTGAGTAGCCAACGGTGGAACGTAATCTGCTGCTGAATCGCCGAATGTTGCAGACCAAGTCCGATAACATTAAACTTCCTGGCAGATTAAAGCTGTGTGCCGGAACGAGTTCAAGTCTCTGTCCGGCACAGAGTTTTAATCTACCAAGAAGTTTCGTATCAGCGCACACTTCGCTGCAGAGTGAAAATCTCATTCCGATAACATCGTGAATTCCGTTTGCACTTGATTGAGCATGCTTTGAAAAACATGTAAAGTAGCTATTGGTTTTTTGAGAGACAGAGAGAGAGAGAGAGAGAGAGAGACAGAGAGAGAGAGAGAGACAGACAGAGAGAGAGAGAGACAGACAGACAGAGAGAGAGAGAGAGCCGTATCTTTTTCGCCGGTTGTTCTGCGCGTCCATTGCCCCTTCCCCAACACGACTGAAGATGCATCACTTGATGCAGCTCGTCTTTTTTTTTTATTTGAGCTTTTTTGTTAGACATTTAGTCAGGCAGTGAGAGTATTTACAAACTTGTTATTCTACAGGCTGGGCGAGAAATCCTCGTACCCCTGAAAAACTCTAATAAGTATCAAATGTTATTATGCAGGATAGTAGCTATGTTGCTTCTTATTAGTTGTTGTAATTCACGTTTACATGTTTTCGCAGTCACTGTCGTATTTTAATTTGCAGCCATGGCAGATGTGAGTGGTTATAGTTAAACAACGGAGGAGCGCTAAGTGACAAGTGAGTTGGTGCATGAACGACAATATACAGGACTGACAATGAGACATCTTATGGGAACATTTTAGGAAAGATTTAATAAGGTTCGACCGCGAAAGACAACACCTCTAGATAGGGAAAAACGTTTTTTTTTGCTTTGTCCAGTGTTATAGACAGGCCGCGGTGTGGCAGAAGGAAAACACGAGAAGGATCTTGTACCGGAGTCTCTGCTTCGACTGAACAATCTATTATGAAGTTGATACACAAAAGTGCCTTGGAACTCGGTACACAGAGAACAGCAGTGCGAGATCGCATGAAAAAGGACATTTAAGTCATACCTTTTCGACCGACGTTAGTAAACGAGTTTTAGCAAGCCTTGCTTTGTTAATTTCCAAATGCAGTTAACTGTGCCAAGGTTACATTTTCGGATGAATGTGCTATTTATCGCGGCTCACGTACCAGAAACATTGTCGTTTGGGCCAAAGAGAATCCTTATTGCACAAACGAGTTAGAAAGAAACCCACCTCACGTAATGGTACAGACACTGATGGTTTCACACATCTGCTTCGACCGTACTTTCTTGAACGGACTTTGAATGACGCAGATCATTTACACATGTTACAAAAATAATTAATACCTCAGCTTGAGGAAAGGGGCTTCTTCTGTATACGTTGTACTGAACATAGGCACTTTAATTTAAGCTATGTCATTTATATTCCATTATACATCTTTTACAACTGAAATGGAATAAGTGAAGCTATTATTACCTTTGATGGCTGATAGTATCGTAGGAATAATGAAGAAACACTGTTCGCAACCGTGCTCCGTATACATATCTTGTTCCTACTATGTCCCGTGGAAACGCACGGGCAGACAGCTGCTCACTCGATGACATCAAGAGAGTACCTGGCCGGTATCCCTCTCGCTTACAACTGACTGTTCAACCCCGTCCGCCTGTCGTAACTTCTCCCGCTAGTTTGTTCAAAATGGTTCAGATGGCTCTGAGCACTATGGGACTTAACATCTGAGGTCATCAGTCCCCTAGAACTTAGAACTACTTAAAACTAACTAACCTAAGGACACCACACACATCCATGCCCGAGGCAGGATTCGAACCTCCGACCGTAGCGGTTGCAGACTGAAGCTCCTAGAACCGCTCGGCCACACCGGCCGGCCTGCTAATTTGTAATTGACAGGGCTCGAATTTATCAGACGGCTTGCTGAATATGGTAATCTGTCTGGAGTGAATTTTCCTCTACTTTTGTGTATGCATTATGCTGTAAACCATCATATTCAGGCCACCCACGCATGCTAGCCCTGTTGGCTACTGCAGTGGACTCGGCTAGTTTCTGGTTCCAGGGAGAAGGAGGTTTTTGTCAGCCTGAAGATGGCGAGTTTGTCTTTCCCTAATCCGACTAAAAGGGCGGCAGTTTGAGCCCACTACGCTGATTTTAACGGTGAGTAATTTTCTCATGATGGCCGGGAGTCTGTTGGCAGCCCTCGACGGTTCTAGAAGTCGTGTGCCCTCTGGGACGAAGGTGATGTTTATGTCGTGTACTTCAGAAGTGGGAAGTTGATCCATCCTGATCAGCCGACTCATTTCTTGTAGTATGGAAAACTGAGAGACTCCCAAAATCTGCTCCTGTGGGAGTTTATTGATATCTGGTTGCACCAATCTAGTTTTCTGAGAATGTGTTGCTGTTTGTTGAGTGTGAACCCTCTTGGTAGGCGGAGAACGAAAACTGAGTTATGTACCCATGTAGGTGCCAATCGCACAATATAAGGTAGCCCTTCTGCGGAAGATACTGTCAGCAAAAGCTTGTGAAGGACCCACAGCACATTGTTTGCTGTGACAAGCTTCGCTTCCTTCTCGCTGGTCAGTCAGTTTATAGCTTATAAAATAAACGAAGCGTAAAGGATTAATGCATCGCAGGAGTGGCACGAAAACCGATGGTGAGCCGCTAGAAGGGCTATGTACAGCCTCTTCGCTCACTTTTCTCGCTAGTAATAATAATCATGAGCCTCAGTTTTCTGTTCTAGCTCAGGTCTTCACATAGAGCTCTCTATGAAGTCATGTCATTTGCTACCTTATTCGTTTACTCAAAATTGTTTTCTGTGGTTATATTATCCACCATCTGTTATCATCTCCGTTCACTTCTTGGTCTTCCATTCACCGTTCCTTCCACAGCATCCACAAGTAAACATCTCTTCTCATCCAGTAGCCAGTTTAATTGTGCTTCTCCTTACTGGCTACCCTTATAATATTTCTCTTTTCCCTCACTCTCAGATGCTTCTGTTCTTTCTTCCTCTTCCCTCAGTGATCACATCTCAGCTCCGTATAATGCCACGCTACACATAAATCACTTCGCCAGTCTCGTCCTCGTGTTCTGTCCATGCGCGGACATAGAAGCCTCGTTATTAAGTGCCTTCCTGGCAATTACTACACGCGTTTTCACCTCCTTATTGCATCTCATGTGTTTCTGATTATATTTACCAGATATCTTAAAGCACTAAATTATTCCATATCTTGTTGTCCTAGCTATACAGTTTTCTCTTATTTTTCTTGCATTTATCACCATACATTTTGTCTTTTGATTATTAATTCTCATCCCGAATTCCTAACAGGTTTTATCTGATTCTTTTAACATACCAATCGCTCTCTGCAAATAAAGCCTTTGATTGTTCAGTGGAATAAATTAATGGACATTCTATAAGGAAGAATGGAGTCAAAAAAATGGTTCTGAGCACTATGGGACTCAACTGCTGAGGTCATTAGTCCCCTAGAACTTAGAACTAGTTAAACCTAACTAATCTAAGGACATCACAAACATCCATGCCCGAGGCAGGATTCGAACCTGCGACCGTAGCGGTCTTGTGGTTCCAGACTGCAGCGCCTTTAACCGCACGGCCACTTCGGCCGGCAAGAATGGAGTCGACTAGAGGGATAGAAGGCTGATTAAGAATCGATACTTACAACAGGTAATACAGGTAAAGGTTGGAAATAAGATGAAAGCATAGTTGGAAGTGGACTCAGGAAAGGCTGGTCTCTCTCTCTCCCCAGTATTGCTTAATGTATATTTGAAGCATATTATTAATAAAAGTTTGAACGAAAAATAGGAATGGGTGTTGGTAGTAATACGATAGAATGTATTAGATTTGTGGATGACAGCAGAGGTAATAATAATATAATAATAATAACGAAAAAACAATGCACGTGAGTCGACTGTGTTTCCACGATGGCTACGGCGAACAATATTGTTTTGTAGCTCAAGCAGGCGACGAGAGTAAACATTTCGTTACCGGCCCGATAAAAGCTGAATTTCAGTGAACAGAAAAGGACAACCATGATGTGGGATCCCGCACACTCGTGTAATGTAGGGTTCCTAGGATGTTGCTTTCTCGGATAGCTAAACAGAAATTCAAGCAAATTACATCAATGGTTTTTATTACTATAGCCGGCCGGTGTGGCCGTGCGGTTCTGGGCGTTTCAGTCTGGAAATGCGTGACGCTGCGGTCGCAGGTTCGAATCCTGCCTCGGGCATGGATGTGTGTGATGTCCTTAGGTTAGTTAGGTTTAAGTAGTTCTAAGTTCTAGGGGACTGATGACCACAGATGTTAAGTCCTACAGTGCTCAGAGCCATCACTCCTGTCTCATGGATTAATGTGAGGCTGGCGATCTTTACTTTACAGGCGTAGAAGAGCAGAAAATTAATACGGGACTGCCATTACTCGTTTCCGAGAGTATCTGCTGAACAGTTCGCCGCGAAATTTGACTCTCGAGCCAGCATCGGACGACGTATGTGGATACTGTGAGGTGCCGCGACTGGGATTTCGCTCAGGAAGCTCCGAGCCGAGCATTAAACGGAACATTTTAATGTGTTAGCTGTGTAGAGACATCTCATTTCTTCGTGTGAGAAGCGATTTACAATTAGGCCTTCTGTTCGCCTCGTAAGTCACTGTAGGGCACTCAACGAGTCAGTACAAATGCAGCCTTTGTCGACATGTAAATTAGTTATTTTCTATGATGGACTTTAAAAAAAAAGAGCCAGAGACGTGTAAACAGAAACTTGTGCCTTTATTTCAACATTATTGTCCAGCTTTGTTAAGGCACTTGTCCCACTGCAACACGAGGCGGTAACTGACCTTCTCGTAAAATTCCCGGGCCTGCGCTGTGAACCAGATACGAGGTTCCTGCTTGACGTCCTCGTCCGAGGTGGTTTATTTGCCTGTGAGACCTTTCTTTGGCTTTGCAAAATGGCTTAATTGAAGGGAAATCGGTCTGAACCGTATGGAGAGTGATTGAGTGTCTCCTATTTAAATAACTGCAAGTGCTCCTTGGCTTCGTTTGCTGTATCACACTGTCGTTCAGCAGAATGACACCGCAGATGACCTGTTCTGGTCGCTTTGATTTGATCGCTCTGTGAAAGACGGTCAAGGTAGGTCAGTAGCTCTGCCCCTTCACCGTTGTCCCATGCTGCAGAAAGCATTTAAGAAGATGGGTTTTTTTTGTGAAAGAACAAGTTGAGCATAATCTTTCCTGCACTTGTGTGGCTGGCCTTGAATTTTTTGTGTGGCGGCGACCCTGCGTAGCTCCACTGCAGACTCTTTCATTTTGACTCGGGTTCAAAGTGCAGTAACGACATCAGGTCTCGTCTCCAGCGACCACTCCTAACAGGAAATCAGTTCCTTCCTTCTCATACCGCTGCAGTTGTTCAACAGAGATTCCAATTGGCCTTGCTCCCTGTGCTGATTCATCACTGTGAGGCGCCCATTGGGCGCACACTTCGTGAAATTTCAATCTGTGCTTAATGACGGTGTGGACACTTTCAACGTTGAATCCGACGTCCGTGCCAATGGTTGCTCTGTCTTGAATAATGAGGGCATTAATGGAACGTCGAATACACGATAGGGGTCACGCGCAGGTGGACTGTGACGGGGCCAACGAGATATACGAACTTGCAACTTCTCACTAGTCGGCTTCTCCGCCACATTTCGCGGACGCTGGGCTTCGTCAAGGTCACGGAAAAACCATATTTAACTGAAAAGTGCCCACTAAAAGTCTAAATTTTGCTGTGTGCTATTAAAAACTTCATTCGCTTAAACACGCAGTCAAGGATTATTAAACTCGTCTGAAATAGCTACTCGCTCCCCGCCGGGGACGGCTGCTGGCACTCGTAAGACCTAGAGTGTCACGTGGTGCGACGTATGCGCCACGGCCTGTCTTCCTCTTGGGCCTTGGGCTGAGACGTCACCGAGAACCCTCTCGCCACGCCGCTTTCGGGAGGACGACGGTTCAAACCCGAGTCCGGCAAACCTAATTTACGTTTTCCGTGATTTCTCTAAATCACTTCAGGCAAATGCCGTGGTGGTTTCTTTAAAAGCTCACGTCCGATTACCTTCCCCATCCTTCCCTAATCCGAGCTTGTGCTCCGTCTCTAATGACCTCGTTCTCAACAGGACGTTAAACACCAATATCCTCCTCCTCCTGCCGCCACGCCGCACGGCATTGAAGCTTATAGGCACATGGCTCACACAAGTTTTAATCTATTACTGTTACTGTTATCATTATTGAGCTTTATATTAGTTAGACAATTTTTTCTACGGTCAGTGAAATATTAGTGTAGAGCCTCCGAACTACGTCTTTTTCGGATTTTGTCTATAACTTTCTGAGTTTTCAAAACACCAGGGTTTAAACCAGTAAAACCTCGTGGAAATCTAAATTACCTGAGTGATGATCCTGATAGCGACTTCACTGGGAAGAGAATATTTCAATACGTTTCTGATAAAAGATAGCACTTTCTGAGCAGTGTAAAATCGCAGCCTCTGCTATATCTTCAGATGATCGGTGGTACACCAAACCTTTATAACCACTTGTTGTTGACAGTCAGAAAAAAGAGCCCCGACTCACTTTTAGAACATGTTTTAGATTCATGTAACTAAGCCCTACATCTTGAGAGACGATCCGGTAAATATGCATTGTTTCGCCTAAGGTCTTTTATGTCTGTTTCTGTAATTTCTGCCGGCCGGTGTGGCCGTGCGGTTCTAGGCACTTCAGTCTGGAACCGTGTGACCGCTACGGTCGCAGGTTCGAATCCTGTCTCTGGCATGGATATGTGTGATGTCCTAAGGTTAGTTAGGTTTAAGTAGTTATAAGTTCTAGAGGACTGATGACCTCAGAAGTTTAGTCCCATAGTGCTCAGAGCCATTTTTCTAGCTTCCTTTTTTGTGACCGAATATTTCTCCCATTATTAGGCTCGTTACTACACCCTAGATTAGCAACCAGAGGATGGTAGATTAGAGTTCGAACAGCGTCAGTCCTCTCCAACTTGCGTTTCGAAGCAGCAGTCAACAGATCACTTCTCAAATCCATTTCAGGATCCAAATCGGTGAACTCTATTGAGCAGACATGAGAATTTTCATCCCAAAACAAACCTGCATGCTTAAAAGCATTAATTCATTTTCGTTTCGTCTCATTTTTTTCAGGAAATATATGAAATTTAATTTCTAACTAACTTAGTTGTCTGCTGTGGTTAGTACAAACGGCAATCACGCAGCAAACCATTAATTTTGGCTTAATAACTTACTCTGAAAGCCCCTCATTACACTCATAACTATGGCATAACTCGAAATCAATCGCCAGTCGCTAATAAAAATTCACACTGCCATAAACAGCCTTGGTTTCGCTCATAAGTGCAATAACAACACAACACGTTATGGCAATTGCGAGGAACTGAGCGTCAGATGGGTTCACTCTGACGCGAGCGGTGCGGCTTGCTATTGCGCATCCACTTCGTGGTTCCTACCGTGTATTGTAGGATCTGCGAGGGCTTATATCTGCTGGATGCGTTTAAGGCGATGCATCATCGGCCAGACACATCCGTCCTTCTCTGAAGCTTTGTAGCACGCTTTGGCCCTGGCAACGGACATGCAGAGCTCTCCTCACACCTGCGCCATTCTTCGATGAATTTCACTTCCGTGCACTCCATCCGCTGTCAGGAAACGCACACACTCATTTGCTCTTCTTTAGAAGTCTCCATTCCACTGTTTTCATCAAGATTGAGTGCAATGGATAATCGACACGTGCGCGTGCTCCCTCTTTCGTTACATAAGTGCGCGCCCGTGTCCCTCAGCGCTATTAAAGGGAGCGCACCTCCTTCCACCGACAATGACATTACGATCCTCCCAGCGGGTTTCATTTTCTTTTGTAATGCACCTTACACTTCCCGAGAGGAAAAGCACAGTGTGCGAGCCGCAAGATTCCAGCTTTGATTCCAGTGGAGCACACAGTCTTAATCTGCCGAGAGTTACGTGTCAGCAGCCGCTACCGCCCGCCTTCCCAAAAGAATCCCACTCGGCAGCGGATGTGCCCTACCGTACAGTGGCGGCCTCCTGGAAGCGTTTTACTGCGCCTGCGCGGCGGTCGCTTTTGTGCGGCGGCGTGACGGCTGTTCGCGTTTCGAGGAAGCGCCGTAAAGCAGCGGCAGGCGTCATCCCATCCCGCGCTGCGTGCATCTCGCGCTCCGCCAGTGGCTAACTAAACGCGTTTCACACAGGCCGTACAGAGACGCGCATTCGATAACGCTGACTGGCAAAAAATTACGCACGTGTTGCTCGACAAAGCGAACCGAGCGTCCGAGCGGAAGCTAACTTGGCAGCGTGACTAAGTACGCACGCTCGTTATAGTAGCGCACGGTCTTACTCTGACACAGTGGAAGCTCGATGTTAAAGCTGGTATTATACTGCAACCTGACGTGTACAAGTCAGGTGTCGACGACCTGGCACCGAGTGGCAGAATGGGCGGAACTACAATTTTAGCAAGCAGATTATGCACCAGGACGAAGTAGGGACAGTTCCATACTGCGTGGATCCAATGCGCAATAGAGATGGTGTGTAAGCGCATGCTTACTGTTTTCACGTGTCAGCAGAGGAGAAACACGCCAGCTCTTGAGGATACTTAACGTTATGGTGCGAGATATTATACACATTTCTCAGTGAGTGATTTTTTTAATAAATACAATAACACCAGAACTGAAAATCTCTTTTGTCTGCTGTCGTTATGAAAAGCTGTATATTTAAAATAGTTTCTTACTGAAACTTCCTGGCAGATTAAAACTGTGTGCCCGACCGAGACTCGAACTCGGGACCTTTGCCTTTCGCGGGCAAGTGCTCTACCATCTGAGCTACCGAAGCACGATTCACGCCCGGTCTCACAGCTTTACTTCTGCCAGTATCTCGTCTCCTACCTTCCAAACTTTACAGAAGCTCTCCTGCGAACCTTGCAGAACAAGCACTCCTGAAAGAAAGGATACTGCGGAGACATGGCTTAGCCACAGCCTGGGGGATGTTTCCAGAATGAAATTTTCACTCTGCAGCGGAGTGTGCGCTGATATGAAACTTCCTGGCAGATTAAAACTGTGTGCCCGACCGAGACTCCATCTCGGGACCTTTGGATGGTAGGAGACGAGGTACTGGCGGAAGTAAAGCTGAGAGGAGGGAGTGGCAGTCGTGCTTGGGTAGCTCAGTTGGTAGAGCACTTCCCCGCGAAAGGCAAAGGTCCCGAGTTCGAGTCTCGGTCGGGCACACAGTTTTAATCTGCCAGGAAGTTTCATGTCAGCGCACACTCCGCTGCAGAGTGAAAATCTCATTCTAGTTTCTTATCGTCGAAAAGGAAAGGAACAAAGTACAGGGTGATTCAAAAAGAATACCACAACTTTAGGAATTTAAAACTCTGCAACGACAAAAGGCAGAGCTAAGCACTATTTGTCGGCGAATTAAGGGAGCTATAAAGTTTCATTTAGGTGTACATTTGTCCGCTTGGGGCGCTGTTGACTAGGCGTCAGCGTTAGTTGATGCTAAGATGGCGACCGCTCAACAGAAAGCTTTTTGTGTTATTGAGTACGGCAGAAGTGAATCGACGACAGTTGTTCAGCGTGCATTTCGAACGAAGTATGGTGTTAAACCTCCTGATAGGTGGAAGTATGGTGTTAAACCTCCTGATAGGTGGTGTATTAAACGTTGGTATAAACAGTTTACAGAGAATGGGTGTTTGTGCAAAGGGAAAAGTTGTGGACGGCCGAGAACGAGTGATGAAAATGTAGCACGCATGTTGTGAGATGTTAGAGAATTGGCTGTTCCCTCAGCTCGAACAAGAAGCACAACAATTCATATTTCAGCAGGATGGAGCGCCACCACATTGACACTTATCTGTCCGTAACTACCTGAACGTCAACTACCCGAGGCGATGGATCGGCCGCCAGGCAGCCCGTGACAGAGCACTTCTTCACTGGCCTCCAAGAAGCCCTGATCTTACGCCCTGCGATTTTTTCTTATGGGGGTATGTTAAGGATATGGTGTTTCGGCCACCTCTCCCAGCCACCATTGATGATTTGAAACGAGAAATAACAGCAGCTATCCAAACTGTTACGCCTGATATGCTACAGAGAGTGTGGAATGAGTTGGAGTATCGGGTTGATATTGCTCGAGTGTCTGGAGGGGGCCATATTGAACATCTCTGAACTTGTTTTTGAGTGAAAAAAAACCTTTTTAAATACTCTTTGTAATGGTGTATAACAGAAGGTTATATTATGTTTCTTTCATTAAATACACATTTTTAAAGTTGTGGTGTTCTTTTCGAATCGCCCTGTATAACGGTGCTTATGTATGTTCGACATTGCGTCAGTTTGGGGGCGATCTCAAAGTTATATTATTCTTGAAAAATCAAGTTAGCAAAGATCGCTAGCAATTCTTTTTGTTAAAGTGACTGGTTTCGAGAGATTACGCCGTCATCCTCGGATCTTGTAACACATACAAATGATAATGTTATAAGATCCGAGGATGACAGCGTAGATCTGTCGAAACCAGTCACTGTGATGAAAAGAATTGCTAGCCATCTTGACTAACTTGATCCTTCAAGAATAACATAAACGTGATTATTGAGGCACACAGCAAGGAAACGTGTCTATATGATCCTCTACATACGCTGTGCCAGTATAGGGTGCGTTTACAAATGTTTAAATCTGAGTTCATATGCTTTGTGTAAATGTGCATGCAATTTTACTTTCGATGTCTGCGTACATTACCTAAACTGGTGAAAGTATCGCAAATCTTTCATTTGATTGCGTCATTTGTATTATTTCAGCTTTCCAGAAAGGATAATGTTGCGAGAATAGTTAACAAGAGTAAGAGCAGTTACGAAACTTCCTCGCAGATTAAAACTGTGTGCCGGACCGAGACTCGAACTCGGGACGTTTGCCTTTCGATGGCAAGTGCTCTACCGAGAGCAGTTATGTCGGCCGCTACCAGTAAGGCCGGTAAAAGACGTTTTGGATTTTTGCACACACATTGTCCCGTCGAGCTGAAAAGAGAGACAAAAGAGTGGCATAGGAACGATAAGAGTTCATAAAACGATCTTGGGGTGGTTCCTTCATTACTGCTTCATTTAGACGAACTAAGTCATGTAAATCGATAGCAGCTTGTTGAAACAGAACACATCCATTCTGAGCAAGTTCCTAAATTCCTGTGGATCTTCGGGGCGCAACTCCTTCATTAACAGGGGGTATACGTCCCTGCCTTCACCTCTTCTTCCCAGCCATGGTCGAACCCATTTCCCACTCCTACGTCGTCGCTCTTCCGACCTCCTAACGACTAAGGCGGCCACTGTTACGTTAAGTGCTGCATAGACAGCTGCGTCCTCCTTGGCCAAAATGCTCTGAAACGTAATAATTTCCTTGTACCAGCATGACATAAAACGAACACTTCAGTCTACAAATTGTGCATAATCATAAGGCAATTTTATTCTAGCTGCACAAGATATCAATAAATGCTTGATAAATACGAAACTAGACATCTCACGAGTTTCCGTATGAGTAAATAGCAGCTTTACAAAAATATCACCTTTCACATTCAACGACAACAATAACCCTGCAGTTCCGAAAATGTGCCCTCGGCGGCCCTGGTGCAGAGTTACACGTTAGGCGTATTCGAGTAATAGGGCTAACGAGTCCGCCCGGTTAGCCGTGCGGTCTAACGCACGGCTTTGCGGATTGGGAAGGAGCGCCTGGTCCCCGGCACGAATCCACTCGGCGGACTTGTGTCCAGGTCCGATGAGCCGGTCAGGCTGTGGATGGTTTTTGGGCAGTTTTCTATCTGCCTCGGCGAATGCGGGCTGGTTCCCCTTATTCCGCCTCAGCTACACTATGTCGGCGATTGCTGCGCAAACCAGTTCTCCACGTACGCTACACCATAATTACCTCGCTAACATAGGGGTTACACTTGTCTGGTGTGAGACGTTCCCTGATAGGTGGAATGGGGGTCCACCGGGGGCCGAACCGCACAATAATCCTGAAAGAGTGGTTCGGTGTGGGGCGGCGGAGGGGTGACCTGGACTGCGGTAGTCGTCGTGGGGTTGTGGACCACTGCGGTTGCGGTGGGGACGGAGCCTCTCCGTCGTTCCTAGGCCCCCGGTTAACATACAATACAATACAATAGGGCTAGCGAAAAATTGGCAGTTTCAGACTTGTATGCTTGGGCGCTGCCGCAGACTTGTGTGCGGTAAGTGTAATATCAGCTTAACGTTACTGGCAATGAGAGGGAGAAAGCAGTGATGGCGAAGATGGAAAAGGTTACAGAACGCGCTAGTAAAATGTTAAAACTGAGCAAGTCGATGGGACACAAGTTACGGCAGGAGCGACACGTTTTGAGCGATGAGTGGAATTGAAGTATTTACCCCAAAGCAAAAACAGCGAAGTGCACACAACATATACTGCTCTGCAAAACTTGGGTTCATGGCAGACATATTAACTACTCTGTGGAAACAAATGAAAGTAGGAGGTCTCCCAGTCGTGCACAGAAAGTTTGATGCCACATGCCGTAAGGTCGGCTCGACTGTAGCGCCAAATGAGGCTGGCCCCGCAACACGAGACAACTGAACCAACGGCAAAAGACAGTGTGTGTCAATCAGTGAGCAGTTAAGATGCACTGTGGCGGCGTTCTTCACTACAGGGTGGCCCTGGGATAAGATGTGGATGAATCCACATGGGGACGAATCACTGCGGCACTAGAAGGAGGACGAAGTGTGACGAGTGTGGCCCAGGAGTTTGGTATTGCTCTCAGCGTAATTTCACTTTCATGGCGACTGTTCCAAATCACAAACACTGCTGCCTGAAGGAAAGGAGGTGGTCAACCACGACCAAGTACAATGGCACAGAACCGCTATATTGTCCAACAGGCTAGAAGGGACTCATGATAAACTAGAAATACTTTTCTCCGTCCCATTTCACTTCATTGATCCCCACTACATCTGGACTGAACCTTTGCATTTCCCTTATCTGGTTTTCTGACTTGTCTATCATGTTTGGACTCCTAACATTCCACGCCCCGACTCTTAGACCGTTACCCTTTCGCTGGTTATTCAATATTTTTCTCATAATACGGTCTACTCAGTCCGCCGGCGCACGCGTAGGTTGCCGTTAACAACATGACAACATGTGATCTGAGGCTTTCCCGGCGAATGTGCTGTATCCAAGGCTCTCGGGTGTCCAGCCGGATCCGATCGTCGAAGTTCCACGATATTTCGGCGAATAACCGTTCCGCCATCATCAGATGGTGCTGATGGAAAATCAGCACCACCTGATGATGGCGGAACGCTTATTCGGCGAAATATCGAGGAACTCCGACGATCGGATCCGGCTGGACACCCGAGAATCTTGGATACAACATGACAACAGGTGGGTGCGTTTGGTGTGCTGCCCAACCCGGAAAGCATGGACTACTGACGAGTGGTGTCGCATCATTTTCAGCAAGGTATCTCGGCTGTGCGTAATTTCTGGTGACCATCGTCTGCGACTATGACGGCATTGAGGGAGAAGGACACATTCTGCTAGTGTTTTAGAGAGACACGCTGGTGTTAAACCCTACTATCATCGTGCGGGGAGTCACAAAGTATGTCGGCAGATCTAGTACTGAGTCAGGGAACTCGGGCGACACAGCTGTACGTCACAGACTTACTTTTTCCTCGTGTGTTAGCTCACATGAAACCGCATCGTGGTAACAACCTTCCAAACGGCCAACGCTCATCCGCACACGGCAATTGACTACGCATTGGCGGCATGATGTTATTCCCTTGGCTAGCAAGATTCCCCGATCTCTCACCGGCAGAACGGCTTGTTTGAGCATCACTCATAAGTGAAGCACCTAGACAATGATCTTGGAACTTAGTTCCAGATAAAATTCCGTGCATCAGAATTGCTGTGAGTGTTCAGTGAAGCAAGTTTCCATTCTGAAATGCAATGGGAGAATTTCCATTTCGAAAATCGTTATGGAATCCTATATTCCGAAATCCACAGTGTTAAGAGCGTGCTGAGAATACCAAATTTCACGCATTACCTCTCACCAGGGACAACGCAGTCGCCGACGGCGTTCACTTAACGACCTAGAGCAGCGGCTTTCTGCGTACAGTTATCACTGCTAACAGACAACCGACACTGCGACAAATAACCGCAGAAATCAATGTGAGATGTACGACCAACGCGTCGGTTAGCATGGTGTGGCGAAATTTGGGGCTGATGGGCTGGCAGCAGAGGAACGACGTCAGTGCCACTGCTAACAGCACATCACATCACGACATCACTTGCCGCGCCTCTGCTGGACTCGTGGCCGTATCAGTTGGAGCCTAGATCACTGGAAAACCATGACCTGGTCAGATGACTCCCTATTTCATTTGGTAAGAGCGGTTAATAAGGATCGTGTGTGGTGCTGTCCCCACGAAGTCATGGACTCAAGTTGTCAACAAGGCACTGTGCAAGCTGGTGGTGGTTCTATAATGGTGTGGACCGTGTTTACATGGAATGGACTGGGTCCTCTGGTCCAACTGAACCAGTCATTGACTGAAAATGGTTGTGTTCGGCTACTTGCAGACCATCTGCAACCATTCATAGACTTCATGTCCCCAAATAACGATGGAATTTTTATTAATTACTATAAGCCTTGCCACCGGGCCACAACTATTCACGATTGGTTTAAAGAATATTCTGGACAGTTCGAGCAAATGATTTGGCCACCCAGGTCGCCCGGCGTGAACCCCATTGAATATTTTTGGGACATAATCGAGAGGTCAGTTCGTGCACAAAAACCTGCACCAGCAACACTTTACCAATTGTGGACGGCTGTGGAGGCAGCATGGCTCAATATTCCTCCAGGGGTCTTCCAACGGCTTGTTGAATCCATGCCTCGTCGAGTTGCTTCACTACACCGGGCAAAGGGAGGTTCTAACAATACCACCACTTGCAAAGTAGGTTAGAAATCAGATTAATAATGTTGCTCACGCAGCATACGTTCGCTTTACCGGGCAACAACAAAGTTATTGACTGTGGATGGTGTCCTCAGAATGGAAATAATGAAGTCACTGTAAAAAAAAGTCATTAATTTTGGCACTTATCTTGAATGGATTCCCACGTAGATTTCGTCGAAGTTGTTATGGCTCATCTTGTTGATTCTAGGGTGATTCCACTTTGACTGCTAGAAGGTCCAGATCTGTACTTTAGCAATATTTAAAGACCTAACAAATGCGTTTTTCAGGAAATTCTTAATGATCAAACAATCCCAGATCGGAACAATGGTATGGTAGAAATAATTTTTGACTTGGTGTTCACGATCCGCATTTTTATTAAACTTCTTGTAAATTCACATATAGTTCTTCTTAATTGTCACATCATCAATAAAACAGTTTTGTATCAATCTTCATATATGTAATTTCCACTTTTACCAAACACAAGACTTGACTGTTCTTTTACAAAGCGAAATAACAAGTTAACTTCTGCAAAGTGAAACAAAGACTGCTCTGTGCGTATTCGCGCCAAAACGGTTACAAGTAAGTCAAAGATTATGACAGTCTCACAGAAATGAATACACACAAGAACCATATCACTATAATATATCGGTCCATCGGAGGACCTATACATTAATAAAACCAAATGTGAATATTGTCACAAAAATATGTCTGTTACTTCGCAGAAAAGTAGTACGATATTACTGATGTCGAGAACTGGGGTTGGAATGCCGTAATGGTCACGTAAATAAAGAACCACTACAAGGTCCGACACCATATGGAGGTTCGTATGACTTTTGTGACCTCACTAAAGGAAAACAGGTGCGTGTCAGATGATTTGGTGAAGCGGATTGCTGTATCTACAACGACAACCCCCGTGGCTTGCCTAAACGACCCGTGTCGTTCATTTTGTCTCTCACGCAGGCGTCCCGCTGTATTTGGCCACACTGTAGTCTGCTACCACCAAAACTGCCTTCAACTTGTGTGTAAATGATCCGAAAAGTCCACAGAATGCTAGATATTTTCTTTATGTAGATCATCTTGCCCTCATTGTATAACATCCAACCATTAAAGAGTTTTAACATAAAATCACAAAAGCCGTCGCTGTTGTGTCAACGTAATACAAAGATAGTGCACTGAGACCAAATCCTTAAAAAACTGAAATGTGTGTCTTCTATCAGCACTCAAGTGATCGTAGAAAGGGTAACATCAAAGTCATACCCTAAACGTTATCTTGCACAGGTTACACAACTTCACGAATCATTTCCACGAACCAAAAGCTAAGCGGGAAGAAAGAATTTGAGTGCAGCAAATGGAGTGCACACACTTCTCAAAATGACCTGGTGTGTTTCTGTTGCTGAATATGTCTGCCCAGTCGGGAACACATCTGCCTATGTGGAGACGTCGTCCTTAATGAAACATGCCACAAAATAAGTGGGTAAAGGACGAGACACTCGATGTAGCACCGAAGTAGATACTAAGTAAATAGGAAGATAACGTAAGGCAAGGTAATTAAGGCACATAACCGTCTTCTTCTTTCTTCAAATATGAGGCATTTGCCTGTTACGTCTTCGTGTTCAGTGCCTCTATTGCCTGCAGTTAGTTAATATTTGATCTTTCCACCTCTTTCTAGGTCTACCAATCTTTTTCCTAATGGTCGACAATTTATTACTATTTTAGGCATTCTATTTTCATTCAGTCTTGTGACACGATCTCTCAACTTATTTATATGTTTTTAGTACTAGTTATTTTCTGATTATTCTACTCCTTATCATAACACATAATCTAAAGCAAGTTGCTCTTCTTAACCATCCCATTACTGCAATATATTCTTCGTTCATTTCCACCTTTTATTGTCCGAAACGCTCTGTGATGAAGTATAGATGGTTCCCTGCGCACTTTTTAATTCATTGTTATGCATATGGTCCCATTAATATAACTGAATCTTTCAATTTGTTTTTCGTTATGTCTCTTTCATTTCTTAGCATTTCCCAAGATGTTTCATTCCTTCGCTTTCTCTGTTATATGGTCGATTATTACAATTTTGCAGGTCTTGACCTTTCAAAGCAAGGACTTCCATTTTTTGGGTCAAGAGCGTTAAGTTATACCTCTTGGCAGTAATATGTAATTTATAACTGGCTTTTCGTCCTCGTTATCAGTTATAAGAAGTTGGTCATCAGCGAAGAGTGTTGTTACGTAGTTAGTTAGTTGGTTAGTTACATGATCCATAGATAATTTGAACCATTCTTTTATCTAAATGATGTAGAAGGAGTCAGCTTAGAAGACATGTACACATGATTAGTGTTAACATAAGTGGGCACTTTTTTTAGTCCTACTCATGCGACTACATAAAAAACAAGTTTTTTAAAACCTGAGTACCAGTTTTTAAATAGAAATATGTCAGTGGAATAGAGGGGGGACAAACTGAATCTTTGTCGTGAGTCTAGATTTGTTGTCAGTTTAACACTCTCTTCCGTTAATGGCTACTATAGAGTCTTGGTACATTTTTGGATTAAACATAGTAGGTGGAGTGGCATGCCTCTGCTGTCTAGTTTTTCCCATACCATTCTCCTACCTATATTTTCAAAGGCTTTCATGTGGCCAATAAATAGCAGATGAGTTTCTGTGTTAAGTTCGACATGTTTTTCAATTACTTGTCTGATGACCTTCCACAGATCCCAAATGAAATTTCCCTTGTGGATGTGGAATCGCTCAAAAATCTCAGGCTTTTTTATATTTAAAAGGTTATAAAACTCGTCAAAAAATATCAAATGTTCAGTACAATTAGATGCATATGATAATTCTTAGGATATTGTAGCCACACATCATCAAATAAAAAGATAATTAAGAAACATTTTACTACGCTTATTTACAATGATTGCATTACTGCACAAAATCTGTCCAGAAGTTAGAATATACACAATATTCACATTGCGGAATATTATTAATAGCACACACGCATCAATTAGTTCTGCTAAGAAAGTCGCCAATGGAACAGAAGGAGTTGGCCGCCAATAAACCCTTTAGACTCTTCTCAAACTGAACTTTATTATTTGTTAAATTCTTTATAGCTGCTGACTTGTTACTGAAAATGTGTTTGCTGAATAGTGGACACCTTTCTGAACCAAAGTAAATACCTATAAACATTTGGTAAATTTATCGTATTTATGGTATTGATTGCATGAAATGAGCTGTTGGTTTGAAAAAAAAGACGTATTGTTAATGACAAATTTCGTTAAGGCATAAATATATTGGACGAAAGTAGTTAGTGCTACCAGGTCCTTAAACAGCTCTCTGGAGGACATTCTTGAGTTCACACGACAAATAATTCCTATAGCACGTTTTTCTCGGAAAACTTCAGCTTGGCTTGATGTGTCACCCAAACAAATAATCCCGTATGACATTATGGAGTGAAAGTAAGCTTAGTACGCTAGGTTTTTTATTTGTATATCGCCTATGTCTGACAGTAGTGGCAGAGGAAGTAGAGATTTGCTTAAGCGCTTCAGAAGTTCTGTAGTGTGCTCCCAAGAACTTGACACTGTCGACTTCTTCCATCTGGCTGTCGTCATATTTTAGGCATATACTGGCAGGAGACCTTTTCAGGTTCTGAACTGCATATATATATATATATATATATATATATATATATATATATATATATATATATATTTCAAGATCTAGGACAGAGAATTGGTTAGGAACCATTTACTAATGTTCATGAAAATGGGAGAGGATGTAGATGAAGATGAAATGGGAGATATGATACTGAAGAGTTTGGCAGAGCACTGAAAGACCTGAGTCGAAACAAGGCCTCGGGAGTAGATAACATTCCATTAGAACTGCTGACAGCCGTGGCAGAGCCAGTCCTGACAAAACTCTACCATCTGGTGAACAAGATGTATGAGACAGGCGAAATTCCCTCAGACTTCAAGAAGAATATAATAATTCCAATCCCAGAGAAAGCAGGTGTTGACAGATGTGAAAATTACCGAACTGTCAGTTTAATAAGTCACAGCTGCAAAATACTAACGCAAATTCTTTACAGACGAATGGAAAAACTGGTAGAAGCCGACCTCGGGGAAGATTAGTTTGGATTCCGTAGAAATGTTGGAACACGTGCGGCAATACTGACCCTACGACTTATCTTAGAAGAAAGGTTAAGGAAAGGCAAACATACGTTTCTAGCATTTGTAGACTTAGAGAAAGCTTTTGACAATGTCGACTGGAATACTCTCTTTCGAATTCTAAAGGTGGCAGGGGTAAAATACAGGGAACGAAAGGCTATTTACAATTTGTACAGAAACCAGATGGCAGTTATAAGAGTCGAGGAACATGAAAGGGGAGCAGTGGTTGGGAAGGGAGTGAGGCAGGGTTGTAGCCTCTCCCCGATGTTATTCAATCTGTATATTGAGCAAACAGTAAAGGAAACAAAAGAAAAATTCGGAGTAGGTATTAAAATCCATGGAGAAGAAATAAAAACTTCGAGGTTGGCCGATGACACTGTAATTCTGCCAGAGACAGCAAAGGACCTGGAAGAGCAGTTGAACAGAATGGACAGTGTCTTGAAAGGAGGGTATTAGATGAACAACAACAAAAGCAAAACGAGGATAATGGAATGTAGGCGAATTAAATCGGGTGATGCTAAGGGTATTAGATCAGGAAATGAGACGCTTAAAGTAGTAAAGCAGTTTTGCTATTTGTGGAGAAAAATAACTGATGATGGTCGAAGTAGAGAGGATATAAAACGTAGACTGGCAATGGCAAGGAATGCGTTTCTGAAGAAAAGAAATTTGTTAACATCGAGTATAGATTTAAGTGTCAGGAAGTCGTTTCTGAAAGTATTTGTATGGAGTGTAGCCATGTATGGAAGTGAAACGTGGACGATAAATAGTTTGCACAAGAAGAGAATAGAAGCTTTCGAAATGTGGTGCTACAGAAGAATGCTGAAGATTAGATGGATAGATCACATAACTAATGAGGAGGTATTGAACAGAATTGGGGAGAAGAGGAGTTTGTGGCACAACTTGACCAGATGATGGGATCGGTTGGTAGGATATGTTCTGAGGCATCAAGGATCACCAATTTAGTACTGGAGGGCAAAGAGACCAAGAGATGAATAAACTAAGCAGATTCAGAAGGATGTACGCTGCAGTAGGTACTGGGAGATGAAGAAGCTTGCACAGGGTAGAGTAGCGTGGAGAGCTGCATCAACCTGAAGACCACAACAACAACATGAAAATTCCATAAGCAGACCTTTCTGAGGCTACACTTCATTTACTATTTATTGAAATGCTTGTATTATCCGCAAATAAAACGAACATGACATCCGGTACTGTTCCTGATAAGTGCTCGTCGATATGCACAAGAAAAAGAAGGGCCCTAACACGGAACTTGGGGGACACGACATGCTATTGGTCCCCATTTGGTTGACTTGGATTAAGCCTGGGAAAACGCAGCGAACGAGGGTACGCACATAGGCGTTCATTACGTCAACACTGGCGGCGAAAGGTGCCGAGAAAGTGACCGTGATCCCCCGCTGGCTGGTCAAGGCATCTGGGTCGGGCGCGGGGCGCGCCAGCGGCGACCCCTGCTTGCTCACGTCCGAAATCTGCGCGCGCTGCCAAGTGCAGTACGAGAGGGACTGGCTATTAAAAGGGAGTGTCCCGCTTTAATGAGAGCCGGCCCCCGCTAGCCGCTGGCTGTCTGGAGCGGGAACCGTGTAATCACTCTCGGTCTGTGTGGGCGTGTCGGCCGAGGGGCACGAAAGGGCAGGAACGGTCTTGACCTAAACAGATCCAGTTCACCTATGTGGCTGTATTTTATTGCAGGATACAAAATAGCGATAACTACCATCCACTGCGTTAAAATGGTATTTATTTCTCACGATTTATGAGCGACGTACCTTCCTACACAGTTGTACTTTATTTTACTACATTGGAGTGAACACAATGTTTGAGACAAGCATATCGAGTATGAACTGAACAACAGTAATTCCAGCACACAGTGCTTGCATGCAACGAACTCTGTGTACAGCGGCGCGTGCCCCGACACATGCTATTGCGAGGAACCACTTCCTGCAATATCTCCTGATTTACTTCCGGTTCTGCCCTTCCTTTCTTACAGATTTGGCCTCCATTTTGGTATACCATCATTGAGGTGATTTCTGAAATTATCGTCCCCCACGTGACGCGACATCAGCCCTCCTACCGCGTAAACTCAAATCTATATTGTCTGTCACGTTAATGGTTACGGAGTAACGCACCACCAAGCCAAAAGATTGTGCATCGAAACACGCATTTTTGAAGGTAAATTCATTTTCACCTCAGCTTCAGACGGTAACGGCCTTGCCGCAGTGGACACACCGGTCCCCGTGAGATCACCGCAGTTAAGCGCTGTCAGGTGTGGTCGGCGCTTGGATGGGTGACCATCCGGGCCGCTATGCGCTGTTGCCATTTTTCGGGGTGCCAACTGAGGAGATACTCCACCGAATAGTAGCGGCTTCGGTCAAGAATACCATTATAACGACCGGGAGAGCGGTGTGCTGACCCCACGCCCCTCCTATCCGCATCCTCCACCGAGGATGACACGGCGGTCGGATGGTCTCGGTAGGCCACTCGTGGCCTGAAGTCGGAGTGCCAGCTTCAGACGTTTGCATTTATTTACCCGTATGGAACACTGTTTCCTTACTTACATCGCTTTACAGCAGCTATCTTAAAGACTTCCATTGCAAAATTCTGTAACGCAGTTACTAAAGAAAGTGATCAGTAAATGTAAAAATCTCAAAATGCGTTGCTAGCATTCCTGAAACGCCATGGAAAAACAAACGCCTATAAAAGCAAATGGTGGCAGCTAATTCATTATCTCGTAAATTACCTTCAATTTCAACAGTTGCAGTGTTCTAATACATCTATAACGGAGAAGAATTATTTACTGATGTTAATATGAGAAAGAATATAAAGCTGTTCTTGAGCAATGTGTTTCGTAGAAAAGTGCCTTTTCACATTCCATCACAACAGAAAGTGATTCGCCACACAACAAACAAACAGGTGTTTCTTTGTACACTGTAAAGAAATAACACTCCGTCCATATCTCCTGGAACTGGCGACATTCAGCATGTACTTATCTCCTCATAATGACAGACAACTTGCGAATAAACTCACAGGCGCAAACCACGACCTGCGGATCACGGATTTACTTCAAACTTTGAACCATTTTGAACCACTTAGGTGATTCCGAAAAAATCGCAAGAGAAGTGCTGCGCGTCGATGATATATCGTTGCGCTGCAACCATGAGCACGAAATGTCAGCGGTCACTGTAGTTAGCTTCCAGGCTCCGCAACTCGTGGATCGCTAGATCGAGTCCCGCTCATTTTTTTATTTATATTTTTTCAACACTAGTGATATTATTGATATTATTTCAGACATACTACTTCTCAGAGGTAATATGATGAAAGGACTTATGTATCTGCAAGAAATTTTATTAAATTTCAAAAGTTATTTGGTTGTTCGCTAATTTTTACTCTCACAACAAAAAATGGCTCAAATGGCTCTGAGCACTATGGGACTAAACTTCTAAGGTCATCAGTCCCCTAGAACTTAGAACTACTTAAACCTAACTAACCTAAGGACATCACACACACCCATGCCCGAGGCAGGATTCGAACCTGCGACCGTAGCGGTCGCGCGGTTCCAGACTGTAGCGCCTAGAACCGCTCGGCCAACTCGGCCGGCTACTAAGATTATAACTATCGACAAGTAAACGACCGAATGCATGAAGTTATCCTGGAGATGTCTGCCTGTCGTGATTCCCGATTTCCCTTACACCTGCAGTCGGATAAGGTACCAAGAACTGCTTTGCACACTTCGATCTGCAGACACAGATCCTAAGAACGAGGGACAGGCTTGAATACCCAACTGAAACATCGGTAAATAGAGGTATAAATATTTTTGTTCAGTAATACAATGAACATTAACATGGCAGAATGTGAGGGTAATGTACGATTAATGGTCGGATGTGCTTTCGATATTTCGAGCTGAACGATAATATTTTTCATGCAGACACGTAAAACAGAAATTAAAACTGCATCCACTACATCGAATGAATGGAACTTTTCTTCGTGAACTAGGAATCTTCACAGTTTCTAAGAAAAAACAAAGCTAGTCGACAATTTAAAAAAAAAAATTCTTTCTTCCGTAGATTTCGATGCAAACCATGCGTAACAGCGTTTTCGTAAATATCGGTGCTGAAAATTGGCGATGTAAGATTTTAATGGTGTATTCAGGAGAAGCAATTTCTCGTCCGTTGCGCCGGCCGGTGTGGCCGTGCGGTTCTAGGCGCTTCAGTCTGGAACCGCATGACCGCTACGGTCGCAGGTTCGAATCCTGCCTCGGGCATGGATGTGTGTGATGTCCTTAGGTTAGTTAGGTTTAAGTAGTTATAAGTTCTAGGGGACTGATGACCACAGAAGTTAAGTCCCACAGTGCTCAGAGCCATTCGAACCATTTTTGATACCACATTAAACAATAGGTCCCCTTTCACCGGTTCCCAAGTCGCCGTGGCGTCCCGTTGGAAGACTTGCACTCAGTCTTTGCGTCACATACACAGTTGAACGCATAAATTCGTTGACGGTGACAATACGGAGGCCTGATGGAAACAAGGCGATAGAGTCATCATGGAAGAAAAACTGTAACATAACTACAATCCGTTCAAACTGGTTGGTGCCGGCCGTTGTGGCCGAGCGGTTCTAGGCGCTACAGTCCGGAACCGCGCGACTGCTACGGTCGCAGGTTCGAATCCTGCCTCGGGCATGGATGTGTGTGATGTCCTTAGGTTAGTTAGGTTTAAGTAGTTCTAAGTTCTAGGGGACTGATGACCTCAGATGTTCAGTCCCATAGTTCTCAGAGCCATTTGAACCATTTTTTGAACTGGTTGGTAGCTAGTGTGAGATATCTTGGGACTTTCTTGCAGAGGAAACATGAGAACACAGGGTTGATGTCTATCAAAGATCAACGCTCGGTGACGAGGGCTATCAAGTACAGAAAACCAGCGTGATAACGTTTCAACAACGAGTGATGTCATAGCAGAGGTGACCAGAAGTGAACAGCAACTGATTCGGATGGTTATTGACATGGAACGCATGCTACCTGGTCGCTACAATATAAGCCAAGGTTTTGGGGCACATGCAGAAAGCCTAAAAGTTAACTTGCACAGAAGACTCTTGAAGACGTACTTTAATTTCGCTATCTCGTAAGTAGGATAGACACTGTAACGTTCTTTAAATATTTATTGAAATACTTAAATGAATGCCTGAACTGGGAATGCATACAAAACTGGAGTTCAATGGCTCTGAGCACTATGCGACTTAACTTCTGAGGTCATCAGTCCCCTAGAACTTAGAACTACTTAAACCTAACTAACCTAAGGACATCACACACATCAATGCCCGAGGCAAGATTCGATCTTGCGATCATAGCGGTCACGCGGTTCCAGACTGAAGCGCCTAGAACCGCACGGCCACACCGGCCGGCTCAAACGCGGTACAGATATCAAACATATGTCATTTTGAAGAGAAACCCTGGAAGTCTTTTTCCATGTATACCGCCACAGCGTAGTTTGGTAATCTGCCGATAGTGAGTGCTAGTCGCAAACATGGCGAGTTCAAGTGTGTTGGAGTTCGACAAAAACAAGTGTGCTGCAGCTGTTAAACGGATGTTTAGAACCAAGTACGGTAAGAACCCGCAAACAAGGAAGGCCATTTACCACTGTCACAACGAATTCGTTAGATGGGTTGGTTGTGCGCTGCAAAGAGCAGTGGACGTCCCAGTGTGAGTGAAGTGAATGTGGAGCGCGTACGGGAGACATTCATAAGGAGTCTTAAGAAACAGGTGCGTCGTGCATTCCGTGAACTCGAAATGACTCCAGTGACAGTGTGGAAAGTCCTGCGACAGAAGCTGTCTATGAAACCATTCAAATTGGAGCTAGTGCATAAGCTCAATGACGACGACAATGACGAGCTTTTTGAGTTTTGTTCGCGGTTGCAACAATTAGAGGAGGATGGGGATGGCATTTTTGATCGCTTAATTTTTAGCAACGAAGCCACTTTTCACACTAATGGGAAAGTGAGCAGGCATAATTGTCGAATCTGAGGTACAAAGCATCCATACGAGTGCACAGAATTTGAGCGTGATTTCCCAAAGGTAAATGTTTTTTGTGTCTTGTCACGTCGAAAACTGTACGGGCCATTCTTCTTCGCCAAGAGCACTGTCATTGGATATTCCTACGTGGACATGTTGCAGCAATGGCTGATGTCTCAAATGCAATCGGACTCTCCGTTCATCTTTCAGCAGGATGGGGCTCCAACCAGTTTTCATCGTGAAGTTCGTGGGTACCTGAACACGGAGCTGCCGCATCTATGGATCGGCCGTGCTAGAGAAGGGGACAGCTGCTTCATGAAATGGCCTCCCCGATCACCAGATCTCACTCCGTCTGTTTTGTGACGGCTCCCAAACCCAAGGTCCTCGGCGGTACTTTTGGGGCAGCCACTACAAACGGTATAAAGTGTGGGTCGCAGTGGTTAGCACACTGGACTCGCATTCGGGAGGACGACGGTTCAATCCCGCGTCCGGCCATCCTGATTTAGGTTTTCCGTGATTTCCCTAAATCACTCCAGCAAATGCCGGGATGGTTCCTTTGAAAGGGCACGGTCGACTTCCTTCGCCTTCCTTCCCTAATCCGATGAGACCGATGACCACGCTGTCTGGTCTCCTCCACCAAACAGCTAAAGCGTGGGTAGTGACCAGGATGTAGCTATGTCTGTTGGCCGAAAAATAATTAATGACAAGAATTGCGCCAGCTAGAATGAAGAGATAACTTATCTTTATTTCTGACGAAACGTGCACCAGCAATGCAAGTAGTATCCAAGAGTAATCCTTGTACTGAGCCTAGTCGAATACAATAGCAAATATCACACTGCCGTGGCTCCGCTATAAACTCCACGAAAGGCTAGCAATAGACAATCGACAATAGACTGTCCGTCTCGGGGCTAGCGCAGAGGGCGCTGCGGACCCGAGCTCCGCCATGGCGCGACCTCTTCCGTCGGCGGTAACGCCCTGAGACGCCGACGGCCGCGATAGGAACTGTGGCCGGCGATGTCACGGTCAGGGCGCGCGTGCGCGAATTGGTTGGTTGGTTGGTTGGGTCCGTGGATACAACAGTCTGACCTTTTTTCTGTGAGGACACATTAAAGATCTGGTACATGTACTGCCTCCACCACTTGATGTAGCAGAGCTCCGGGAGAGAATTCGGGGAGCGACTGTGCCACAGTCGATAATGTCATGCTGGGACTGGTATGGCAAAAATTCGATTACCGTAATGACGTCTGCCGGGTCACTCATGATTCGCATGTCGAATGTTTGTAAAAAAAAAACTTTAAGAGTTACTCTTCAAAATGCAGTATGTATGACATCTGTACAGTGTTTAGTTCTTGTGCAATAAATAATTGAAAGTGTTCCCCACTTTATGTACACCCTGTACACTTAACTGCAAAATACATTCAGCCCCTTAGGTACTGAATCCTCTGGCCATGTTCAAAACTGATAACTTTGGTCCCTGTGCACATAACAAATAAATGAAATTGTCTTACGTTTAAAGCAGCAACGGTTGAACGCTTGATATTCTGCTCTCTCATTAAGAATAAAATATACTAGCTACCGACTCAGCGGTGTGCTGTGCTGGCCGTTATATTTTGAAAGATACATGAAATTCTTTCAGCTGATAAAAACATTTAAGAAAAATTGAATGTCTTTAAAAAACATATGACTTGGACAGAGAAGCGGTAGCGATTTTGGTGATTTACGAACACTGACTTTTTCAATGGTGAAGTTGTATTCGAAGGTAAGTTTGGCTTTTCAAAAGATCTGACAACAGAAATTACATTACTCAGAGAATTACATCCTTTTTACTAACTGAAAAGTTTTTTTGCTGATGCAGTCACAAACAGTGAGATCTGTACAGCAAGTATTATCTAACATCTCTGAAAAGCATAAAGACAAATCATCAAATTACGTATACTCCTGTTTACAAATTTTAGAAACATTACAAAAGGGAGATATCTAACTAGCTTTTACGTCAAATTTTTTTACATAGATTCTGGGGTTACTCAACATAGAATTCACTGTTACCAATTGTCAGCCAACTCAATTACACTAACGCGCTGGCAAAAGGAAAGTAATAAAAAATTTACTTCTTTACCTTAACCGCGGGAGACTTCAGCTTCCACATTTATATCTCCAATAATACATGTACTCGTAAAGCTTCTTTGTAATATCGGTCCAGTCACAATCTTGTCACAATTAAATTTACATTTCATCATTTCACCTTACATTCCATTATAAAATCACTCATCATTTTTAACTACCTATTTTACGTGTGGTGTAACACAAGATATTGGTACGAGAAAATTTGCTACATTATAATCTAACATTTGGTGGCTTTACAGGGCACATCACAAAAAAACTGCCTTCTGCATCCTCTTTCGCTTACAGACTGCTACACACTCACTGCTGTGCGCCAAGTGCTCTCTTACTCCAACACTAAAATCTCACACCAGAAGCAGTATGTTTGGCTCTGCGATCGTGCAAAGTCAGCGATCTGCTTTATAGAGCCAATCAGAGACATAAATCGTTTTCAATGTAATAGTTTCATTTTAGTTTATATTAGTGTCATTACAATACTCGGGTGCCACATATAGGTGTACCCCAGTAGACTCCTTTCAACACAGATGGGAGATGCAAAAACGTATCATAATAACAAGGCAAATTAGCTTTCTATAAAGCATAAGCAACTGCTAACATCCTTAAGACCAGAGAAAGATCCACTAAACGCTGTCGTTGGAGCACATCTTTATAAGTTATGAAAATATTGGAAGCCTTTGAAATATTGTGTTACACCCCGCTGTTGAAGAGCAAACGATTGATCGAGTAAAAAGTTAAGGTGTCCTACAAGGAGTAACAACAACAAAACTGTAAGAAGGAACATAATTTGCCTAAAAGATACAATTGTTGCGAATATATTCTGTCGTGGTATGTACAATGATTGAAGCTGTTCTGTAGAGCGTAATTTCATGTTTTTATTTACGGACTATTAGCTAGGTACATGCCCAATTCATCTGCATCCACAATAAAGAAGACAATACATTTTACAACACTTTTATCTGTCTTTTAATTGTGTACGAGTTAACGTGATCGTTTAACAGAACAGGTTGGTCAGCCTAGTTCTTAAAAGTAGAATTGGCCCTGTATGAAAGCGGTGATGTAACTCGTTTTGTTTGTAGTCTTCCTATTGAGATGCTGAATAAAAAAATGATGATAATGTCCGAGAATAACTCAACAAAACGATTTTAAATTCATTTTCTCTTCATTTCATATACTGATTTTACATCCTTTCTCGGACGGTCAAAAGACAAAACAGTTCTTTAAGCGTTAAAGTTAGAACCAAACATATATGAAATTTTGTGGTATTAAATTTGATTACCGATCATCAGTCATCACGATTACTGGCAGATAAAATGATCCAACTGGAGGTCATTAGATTACGAAAAAACACTCAGTACGTAGACATAAAAAAGTTGCAAGAAATGTAGACAACAAAACACATGTTCACCACCTGTCAAGTCTGTATACTGCACTGGTTGCAGCTCCTACCTACTGGCAAACAGATAAGAGATAATGGAAGTGAAGTATCACGGGTCACATAGCTGAGTTGTGAAACAAGAGGCGAGCCATCAGTACATAACAACTGTGCGGAATGTCAACAAGAAATGAGTGCAAGATGTTGCATGTAATATGCGGCCGCAAGACAGAGTTAATTGCTACACACCGTACTAGCCGAGTGACTCTACAAAATTCGTCAGCCACCGCTCCTGAAAGGCGACGCTGAGATACCTTTCAGCTGCATATACGGCGACCAGAGAAGCTCACCATACAAGAAAAGCAGGCCAATTGGTGTCATGGTCACCTCACAGTGGCGAAGCTCGGGGGCCAGCTCTGCGTTAATACACTCCTGGAAATTGAAATAAGAACACCGTGAATTCATTGTCCCAGGAAGCGGAAACTTTATTGACACATTCCTGGGGTCAGATACATCACATGATCACACTGACAGAACCACAGGCACATAGACACAGGCAACAGAGCATGCACAATGTCGGCACTAGTACAGTGTATATCCACTTTTCGCAGCAATGCAGGCTGCTATTCTCCCATGGAGACGATCGTAGAGATGCTGGATGTCGTCCTGTGGAACGGCTTGCCATGCCATTTCCACCTGGCGCCTCAGTTGGACCAGCATTCGTGCTGGACGTGCAGACCGCGTGAGACGACGCTTCATCCAGTCCCAAACATGCTCAATGGGGGACAGATCCGGAGATCTTGCTGGCCAGGGTAGTTGACTTACACCTTCTAGAGCACGTTGGGTGGCACGGGATACATGCGGACGTGCATTGTCCTGTTGAAACAGCAAGTTCCCTTGCCGGTCTAGGAATGGTAGAACGATGGGTTCGATGACGGTTTGGATGTACCGTGCACTATTCAGTGTCCCCTCGACGATCACCAGTGGTGTACGGCCGGTGTAGGAGATCGCTCCCCACACCATGATGCCGGGTGTTGGCCCTGTGTGCCTCGGTCGTATGCAGTCCTGATAGTGGCGCTCACCTGCACGGCGCCAAACACGCATACGACCATCATTGGCACCAAGGCAGAAGCGACTCTCATCGCTGAAGACGACACGTCTCCATTCGTCCCTCCATTCACGCCTGTCGCGACACCACTGGAGGCGGGCTGCACGATGTTGGGGCGTGAGCGGAAGACGGCCTAACGGTGTGCGGGACCGTAGCCCAGCTTCATGGAGACGGTTGCGAATGGTCCTCGCCGATACCCCAGGAGCAACAGTGTCCCTAATTTGCTGGGAAGTGGCGGTGCGGTCCCCTACGGCACTGCGTAGGATCCTACGGTCTTGGCGTGCATCCGTGCGTCGCTGCGGTCCGGTCCCAGGTCGACGGGCACGTGCACCTTCCGCCGACCACTGGCGACAACATCGATGTACTGTGGAGACCTCACGCCCCACGTGTTGAGCAATTCGGCGGTACGTCCACCCGGCCTCCCTCATGCCCACTATACGCCCTCGCTCAAAGTCCGTCAACTGCACATACGGTTCACGTCCACGCTGTCGCGGCATGCTACCAGTGTTAAAGACTGCGATGGAGCTCCGTATGCCACGGCAAACTGGCTGACACTGACGGCGGCGGTGCACAATTGCTGCGCAGCTAGCGCCATTCGACGGCCAACACCGCGGTTCCTGGTGTGTCCGCTGTGCCGTGCGTGTGATCATTGCTTGTACAGCCCTCTCGCAGTGTCCGGAGCAAGTATGGTGGGTCTGACACACCGGTGTCAATGTGTTCTTTTTTCCATTTCCAGGAGTGTATTACTCCTGTTCCAGTGGAAGTATGCTAGCCTACAGCTGCCAACCTCTGAGGAAGGATCTGTGTCGCTCTGGCATCTATTGATTGTCAGTCTGCAGCTGTCCTGCTTGGATTTTAGATCTATATCAGTCTAACTCCTTCTTATCTAGCCATCCTCAATCTGTGCTGGAGCAAAGAGTCCCACCTTGGCGACATTGAGGCCATGAGCTGCAGCACTGCCATCTGACTCATGGCTGATGGGGAACTGTAGGTGCCATCTTCCAGTGGGCTTTCTGGTGCCCTAACCAGTGGTCAGACCATCCTCTGTCATTGTCGGGGCGTGTCTTTGCTGGCACCAGCCTCTGTTCCTGTAGGCAGACTTCGATGTTGCTGACCTTTTCCCTGATGGGATGCTGCAGCGTAGCTCAGTACGACTGCACACACTCTGAGCAGAGTTGGTGGTGCCTACCAGGGAGCCATACATTGTGTGATCGAGCGCACTTTGGTTATCCACTTTCTGGAGCTGCTAGCGATCATGGAGAGTGCAGTATGGAGTGGCCAGCGACACTGTGACATCTCTGTGTTCTGACTCTGTGGCTCCCTCTGCTGCCATGGCCGAGACAGTGTGCTGCGTCCAGGTGTCAGTGCCCATCGCTGCAAGCAGCCTATGAATCAAGACAAATGTGTATCTTAGAACAATTAATGTTTACTTCGTTAATGATGTTTCATCAGGATCTTGGGGCACCAGACAGGGCATCTCACACACAGCCATTGCTAACCCTCCAGGGGCGGTGGTTCATCAAGATCCTCAGTTCAATAGCGTACCATCATCACACAACTTAGCGTCCAGTCCTGCGGGCAACGTGTCAAGTGTCAGTAGGTTCGCGCGCATGACAGATAACGGCGGGCAGTGGGGCAGATGGAGTCCCAAGTGGAAATATATGGCTGCATTATTAAGTCTATATAAGGGTGACCAGCTACACTTTAACCTGCGAGACAGGGTTAAAGTTCTCACTACCCCAAAACGAAAAATTAAAGCCGTGTAGCTATCTAAATATTTTCAGAATGATTGCAAGATCTGACCGCTGGATTGGAAAGTCAACACTGCTCACCGTTCGTATACCCCTTACAGTAGGCTCCTAGCAGCTTCTGTCAATAGTCTCCACAACAACAAAAGATGAATACAGTTCAAGGTCAGTTGGTCGAAAGACATTCAAAAACACTACATATGAGATTTCTACAGAAACAAAAATGAATTTAATGGCTTCAGTCAAGCCTTGAAAAGTCTGTCACTTTTATCAACCTCCAACTCCAGCTACCTACTGGTCCCGTGTTCTGAAATGTAGCATCTGCCTATCAAGCACCTGCTTACTCACTAAATCGCATCACATGCCCAGAAAATTGGAAAATGCCTCAGTCAGAATCCCATACCTGCTGACAGAAACACGCTTCAGACTGTTACTGGGTTTCCATACTTGAAATATAACTTGGTTTAAGCGCTAAAATAATTTGGTTACATCCTAAGGATCACTGATAACCGATTTCAGAGATACTGTTCGTCACCTCCACTTCAGAGTGTAGAGACTTCCTCCTATATCTCGGAGACCAATCGGCCGACTCTTTGATTTAACGAGCTCCAAGCATCTCCACGAAACTATTTTTAAGATTTAGCCTTTCAACTCGTTACGAAGGCAGCCGGCAACCGTTGTGTTCCGAGGAGCCAAATGTTATATCCTCATTGTTTAAGAATAAATGAGTCGAAGGTGGCCGAAGGGATCTGGACAGGCAAGCTAAAGTTTAGTTGACACAAGTGCACTTTAAATAAGTATATTTTGTTGTATGTATGCTGTCTGTTAACGGGGGACCTAAAAACGACGGAGAGGCTCCGTCCCCACCGCAGCCGCAGTGATCCACAACCCCACGACGACTACCGCAATCCACTTCACCCCTCCGCCGCCCCACACTGAACCCAGGGTTACTGTGCGGTTCAGCACCCGGTAGACCCCCCCCCCCCCGGAACGTCTCACACCAGACGAGTGTAATCACTGTTTGCGTGGTAGAGTAACGGTGGTGTACGCGTACGTGGAGAACTTGTTTGCGCAGCAATCGCCGACATAGTGTAACTGAAGCGGAATAAGGGGAACCAGCCCGCATTCGCCGAGGCAGATGGAAAACTGCCTAAAAACCATCCACAGACTGGCTGGCTCACCGTACCTGGACACAAGTCCGCCGGGCGGATTCGTGCCAGGGACCGAACGCTCCTTCCCGCTACGAAAAGCCGTGCGTTAGACCGATCGGCTAACCGGGCGGGCAAATACATTTTACTCAACTTTACTGCTACGCTGTTGACATCTTGTGATAGCCGTAGCTAGCTGTAAGCAGAGGCCCAACGTGCGCATGCGTCCATGTACATTGAATGTTTGTTGGTAAAACTAGCTATCAACAGCTCGGTGTAATGTTTGGCACCAACTAGCAGCGCAGAACTAATCTCGAACTAGAAGAAGGTGCCCAGCTCCCCTCTGCTTAATGCACCGTCCTGGCGGTCTTCATTGGTCGGTGGGTTGGAAGTTCGTCATTGGTCAAGTCATCCCACTGGTGGTGTTATTCAAAACGCAGCTCTCGGCCCCCACAGGAATGTTGGTCAAGGCGCCAGCTCCGGCAGTAACGGTAAGCTGCGATGCTACAGCTGAATGCAGACATTTCAGTTGACTATGTCCTGGTCCCACTAATAGCAGTACTGCTTCGTTCCAGGACCTTCAGAAGTTTCTTTCCAGTGGGTAGTGGAAAGCCACAAGCTCTTAAGCCAACTTAGCTCCGACCACAACCCATTTAATAGGATTATGGAAAGACTGGCTCATCACCTTCAGGCTGGACAGAAGCGTTTTTTCACCTGATACTGAAAACCATCTCTGCCGTGCAAAACAGAAGAGCACGCAACCCGCCAACAAGACAAGCAGTTATATGTAACAAATTTATCTTCTAATTTGTTTCTTATCTGTTATCAGAATACCAAAAGCAAAGGAATATACTAATACATTAAAAGAGAACAAGGATATTGGTGAAATTATCTCCGATTTTTTAGGTAATCTATTTGTTAAAAATAACGTTTCGATATTTAGTTCGACTTGAGTCGTCGTTGAAAAGGGTAGCTGAAGAGGTGGTGGAAGGAGAGAACCGCATGGGCAGGCGTAATTATTAGTTCAGCGTATAAAGCTTATCACCCATGATGTGTGATGCAGCAATTATAAAAGCGATAGTCGAGAAGCGACAGACATGGAGGACTGCATGTAAGCAACCTTAGGGTTGGCGTCTAAAACAACACCTAGCGAAGCTTTTAAATGCACCTTGTTAACCGAAATGAGGTCGTCGCAGCATCAAACAGTTTCCGGGAGACGGGGGACGGCTTTGTTAGCTAACGCAGGTCTCGTTTGCTTTCATCGCGTTCGCTGGCAGCTGCGTCAGAGGCAGGCGCGGCCCGGCTCGGTGGCGCCCTGGCGGTGTGATTGGCAGTTAATTGTTTCCGCGCTCGGCATGCGGCTGGCGCACGCTGCCACGCCGCCCGCATACCGGCCGACATCCCGCCAATTAGAATCCGCCGGCCAGCGCTAACTGGCGCCAGCTCGTTCCCTCTTTTTGCCGCCCGGTACACGTGACGGCTCATCCGACAGCCGAGTGTCGCAGTTTTAAATCAGCTGCACGGCGTCGGTGGCCTCCTGTTCGTTTAACTGCGTGTGACAGCGATAGGAACGCGACGGTATGGTATATGGTAGCAGAAGTCTTATCGAACTTGTGTACGAAATTTCGAACCACCCATACGACACCCCCCCCCCCCTCCCGCCCCGTTAAACGCGCCATTAGCCATGCAAACGCACGAAATAGAGACACAAAATAGTACGCTTGCTGAGCAAACAATATGAAATTAATAAGCAACTTCAATATAATAATTCCAATCTCAAAGAAAACGGGTGTTGACAGATGTGAAAATTACCGAACTATCAGTTTAATAAGTCACAGCTGCAAAATACTAAGGCGAATTCTTTACAGACGAATGAAAAACTGGTAGAAGCCGACCTCGGGGAAGATTAGTTTGGATTCCGTAGAAATGTTGGAACACGTGAGGCAATACTGACCCTACGACTTATCTTAGAAAATAGATTAAGGAAAGGCAAACCTACGTTTCTAGCATTTGTAGACTTAGTGAAAGCTTTTGACAATGTTGACTGGAGTACTCTCTTTCAAATTCTAAAGGCGGCAGGGGTGAAATACAGGGAGCGAAAGGCTATTTACAATTTGTACAGAAACCATATTCAGTCTCTATATTGAGCAAGCAGTAAAGGAAACAAAAGAAAAATTTGGAGTAGGTATTAAAATCCATGGAGAAGAAATAAAAACTTCGAGGTTCGCCGATGACATTGTAATTCTGTCAGAGACAGCAAAGGACTTGGAACAGCAATTGAACGGAATGGACAGTGTCTTGAAAGTTGGATATAAGATAAACATCAGCAAAAGCGAAAGGAGGATAATGGAATGTAGTCGAATTAAGTCGGGTGATGCTGAGGGAATTAGATTAGGAAATGAGACACCTGAAGTAGTAGAGGAGTTTGCTATTTGGGGAGAAAAATAACTGATGATGGTCGAAGTAGAGAAGATATAAAATGTAGACTGGCAATGGCAAGGAAAGCGTTTCTGAAGAAGAGAAATTCATCAAGTATAGATTTAAGTGTCAGGAAGTCGTTTCTGGAAGTATTTGTATGGAGTGTAGCCATGTATGGAAGTGAAACATGGACGATAACCAGTTTGGACAAGAAGAGAATAGAAGCTTTCTAAATGTGGTGCTATAGAAGAATGCTGAAGATTAAATAGGTAGATCACATAACTAATGAGGAGGTATTGAATAGAATTGGGGAGAAGAGTTTGTGGCACAACTTGACAGGACGAAGGGACCGGTTGGTAGGACATGTTCTGAGGCTTCAGGGGATCACAAATTTAGCATTGGAGGGCTGCGTGGAGGGTAAAAATCGTAGAGGGAGACCAAGAGATGAATACACTAAGCAGATTCAGAAGGATGTAGGTTACAGTAAGTACTGGGAGATGAAGCTAGCACAGGATAAAGTAGCATGGAGAGCTGCATCAAACCAATTTCAGGACTGAAGACCATAACAACAACAACAACAAGCAACTGCAGTAGTTGGTTCGGTACAGCTTCCATACATCCTTCTAAAATTTTGATGGATCCCGATCATCTACTACTAAAACCTTTATTATTGCTACGAGTTTCATTTGTTGCTGATTACGTCGTGGACAAAAAGTTTTTCAGTTACAGCATGTAAATATACAGTAAGTCTTTCCTAAGAGTTCTTATGGTTCAAATGGCTCTGACCACTATGGGTCTTAACATCTGAGGTCATCAGTCCCCTAGAACTTAGAACTACTTAAACCTAACTAACCTAAGGACATCACACCCATCCATTCCCGTGGCAGGATTCGAAACTGCGACCGTAGCGGTCGCGCGGTTCCAAACCGAAGCGCCTAGAACAGCTCGGCCACAGCGGCCGGCTTTCCCAAGAATCGTGAGGCTCATTTTCTCTGGCGTTTCAGCAGACATTTACGATTTCTTTATTGCGTTGGGCAGCTGGAGTCAGGCCAAGTGAAAAGTGCTTATCGAGTCTTTCATACCCAGTAATTACGGAAAGAGTCGGTTTGTTTCCCGTCCCAAATAAAATTATTTTTAAAGCGGAATTTTAGGTGATCATTTGATAGAGCGGTTCCAGATTGGCTTAGAGCGATTTTCAGTTTATCAATATTTATTAACAGGGTCAGAAAAATTCGAAGAACAACCAGTAATCCAGCAGTGACAGCTCTGCCTTGGCCCGCACTTCCTGCTGCCGCCAACAGTGCACCGCTGCTAAGTCGCTTCTGGATTGCTCTTTATTCCTCGTTTTTTACTGTTCCTGTTAATACATACCGATAAAACGAGTGTCGGACTAGACTAACTTGCGAGCGCTCTGTCGAATGGGCATGTAGAATTCCGATTTAAAAATAATTTTGTTGTAGTGAGAAACAAATGGACGCTTTCTGTTGACACTGGATGGCTCATGAACGGTATTATAACTTAGCAAATTATTACGAGATGTCATCTTGCACTGAAAACGTAGCTTGCCGCGGAGCCAGGAGGTGAGCAGATTTTGGTTGTCACGCTGACACAGCTGACGCTGGCTACTGGGCCGAGAACGCCGTGTACTTTCCTAACACTGCCTGCAGTACGTTACACATACTCTCTATGAATCGGAAGAAATGCTGTTAAATATTAATGGATCTTTTTCATACCTAGTATACCAAATTCCAGGGACACCCCAACTATACTTTAGAATACTTTCAGTACTTTAGGAAATATGTTTTTTACCTAAGACACATAACAGCCGTGCTGGTATTGTGAGTCTGAATTAGAGACTCTAATATATTCACCTATAGTATCAAATGAAAGTACAACCAAGACACATTCTAAGTCTCTGGAATTTTGTTTAGTTTCATTGCCACAGATTTCTGACGTAATTTACAGAACATTGGAAAATTATTATTTCATAATGTTTTGGTTGCGTGAATGTTTTGCAGAGACCGAATGGAGGATATACGTAAAATGATAGTGTGGTATTTTATGCAAACTACGTAAATGTATGCGTGAGAAAGTTTTGTGTAATAGGTGAATTTGTTACATATGTCCGAGTGAGCTGGGTTTTATAAATGGCAGCCGGGAGGGACGGGGAGGCGTTGGGTATTAAATTTATTAGTAATTTATGTTGTGAAAAGGAATCGTATTCTGCTTTCATTAAATTTTATTTAGTTTCGGAATTACGAGATTTCTAGTCTTAATTACTTGTGGTAGTCTGATTCTCTTACATTAGAAATACTGCGAGTGTAGATGTGCTCGAGATGATCTGATTGGCTGCTTAACGTACTTGCCAGTAGGAATTTAGCGTTTCCCGTGCGTCTGAGTAAGGCTTCGTGCCTCAAATCTATGAGTCGAGAAAGCCACTCGGGAGCCATTTTCTGGTAAACGTCTATGTTAAAAGTCCGCTGATCAAATTTGTACCAAAATCAACAAATTTGCGCATTTGGCTGGTTGTCGTGTCGTTGCCGAAAAGCGACTACAGTATTGAGTGTTTTGTGGAAGTTTGACCTTTGTGAGTGGTTTATTTTAGGAGATATTCGCGAGTGAAAAGTTCATGTCGTACATAAACCCCCCACTTGGCGTGCAGATTACGAGACATTATGGCGAGCATTTCTTTACAAGAAGCTTACTGAACCAGTGAATGTGCTATCTAAGGAGCTGTCGTGGGTCAGTGGCCGTTTAGGAGTTGAAAGTATTGGGTCAGACTAAATATCTTCTGGCTGCTTTCGGGTGTGAACTTGTAAGAGAGACAGTTAGTAACATTGCGTAATTGATGTCGGGATATTAAATACGGACTTGATAGCCGTTTTCCGTGTTTTAAAGACAATAAACCAACTTAAAGGAAATTTTAAACATTTCTTCAAAAGAGCCATGCAAGAGTCCCAAACGCTCGGTCGTTTAAGGTGGATGTAACGGAAAATTTATACATTTATTTAAAAAATTATTACAGCCATATTTATTAATGTATAAATCTAAAATTCTGCAGGTGTAAAGCAAAAGAGCTGTGTCTTAACGGCAAAATGTAAATATATATGCAGAATTAATATTTTGCCAGAAATTTGAATTTTCAATTTTTTATTGTCTTTTTTTCTAAAAAAAACCATAACTATAATTCTAATAATGCAATTAACCTGAAAATTTTATTGTAATGTCCTGAGAAGGTTATAAGACCACTGAATTACAGTCATTAATTTAGGGTACAAATTGTATCATTAACAGAGTTTTTAATTTTGCACACCCAATATTAGTTTTTTCTACATACAATTATCTAAAAATCAGAATTTAATCGCAGGATCTCGTATTTTTTAGTTCCAGGGAGACAGCAACACGCTGCGAACAGTTCCTGAAAATTTCATAGCATTAGTGCATATACTTTTTGAGAAAAGGCTTCTAATAACGTAAAAAATGTAAAACAGAGAAAATGAGAACAGAATGAGATTTTCACTCTGCAGTGGAGTATGCGCTGATATGAAACTTCCTGGCAGATTAAAAATGTGTGCCGGACCGAGACTCGAACTCGTGACCTTAGCCTTCTATATCTACATCTACATCCATACTCCCCAAGCCACCTGACGGTGTGTGGCGGAGGGTACCTTGAGTACCTCTATCGGTTCTCCCTTCTCGTATTGTTCGTGGAAAGAAGGATTTTCGGTATGCCTCTGTGTGGGCTCTAATCTCTCTGATTTTATCCTCACGGTCTCTTCGCGAGATACACGTAGGAGGGAGCAATATACTGCTTGACTCCTCGGTGAAGGTATGTTCTCGAAACTTCAACAAAAGCCCGTACCGAGCTACTGAGCGTCTCTCGTGCAGAGTCTTCCACTGGAGTTTATCTATCGTCTGCGTAACGCTTTCGCGATTACTAAATGACCCTGTAACGAAGCGCGCTGCTCTCCGTTGGATCTTCTCTATCTCTTCCATCAACCCTATCTGGTACGGATCCCACACTGCAGTGCAGTATTCAAGCAGTGAGCGAACAAGCGTACTGTAACCTACTTCCTTTGTTTTCGGATTGCATTTCCTTAGGATTCTTCCAATGAATCTCAGTCTGGCATCTGCTTTACCGACGATCAACTTTATATGATCATTCCATTTTAAATCACTCCTAATGCGTACTCCCAGATAATTTATGGAATTAACTGCTTCCAGTTGCTGACCTGCTATATCGTAGCTAAACGATAAGGGATCTTTCTTTCAATGTATTCACAGCACATTACACTTGTCTACATTGAGATTCAATTTCCATTCCCTGCACCATGCGTCAATTCGCTGCAGATCCTCCTGCATTTCAGTACAACTTTCCATTGTTACAACCTCTCGATATACCACAGCATCATCCGCAAAAGCCTCAGTGAACTTCCGATGTCATCCACAAGGACATTTATGCATATTGTGAATAGCAACGGTCGTACGACACTCCCCTGCGGCACACCTGAAATCACTCTTACTTCGGAAGACTTCTCTCCATTGAGAATTACATGCTGCGTTCTGTTATGTAGGAACTCTTGAATCCAATCGCGGGCAAGTGCTCTACCAACTGAGCTACCCAAGCACGACTCACGCCCCGCCCTCACAGCTTTACCTCTGCCAGTAACTCGGCTTTACTTCTGCCAGCACCTCGTCTCCTACCTTCCAAACTTTACAGAAGCTCTCCGCTGCAGAGTGAAAATCTCATTCTGGAAACATCCCCCAGGCTGTGACTAAGCCATGTCTCCGCATTATCCTTTCTTTCAGGAGTGCTAGTTCTGCAAGGTTCGCAGGAGAGCTTCTGTAAAGTTTGGAAGGTAGGAGACGAGGTGCTGGCAGAAGTAAAGCTGTGAGGACGGGGCGTGAGTCGTGCTTGGGTAGCTCAGTTGGTAGAGCACTTGCCCGCGAAAGGCAAAGGTTCCGAGTTCGAGCCTCGGTCCGGCACACAGTTTTAATCTGCCAGGAAGTTTCAGAGAAAATATTCAAAGATTTTCTTCTCATACTTCTACATGTAATAAGCTTACCTCAGTTTTGAAATCCTCCATACTGATACTCCTCAATCTCCAGGTTTCTCTTCTCTCCTCTTCGAATATGCCTGGCCTGTATTTGCAGGTAAGACACTGATCTGTTAGCTTTCTTGACCCTGCTCTCGTCGATGGTGTAAAATGATTTTGTTGTAAACACACCAGGATCTACTCCAACTCTCTTCAGCACTTCTATTCTGCCATTATGTCCGTTATTGTAACATAAAACTGCATCACAGACACCTATTTTTAGTCTTCAAGTCCACAGAATGTGCTTTTTGAGCACCTAATCCAAATTAAATTGTTGAGGCTTTCATCTGTATTTTGTGTCTTTTCGTTAAGACGCTTCCTCAGTAAATCAGGGTCTGCAAGAAACCTGAATGTGGGCTTAATTGCGTTCATAACAGGTTCTGGTAATGAGTGTGTATGTGAATACGTCTCATTTCTGTTGTTGAACTTACACCAATCGTCTTTCGGACACATATTGTGCATTGGTGTTTGATCAGTGGCTAGTGGAGAAAACTGTCCACACGGCACGCCTCATTGCCTCTAAATTATGGGTGCTTTTCCTGATAGATCTCCCATAAAATAACTGAGGAGAATCAATTTCTTTCAGAGTAAGCCTGCCGTTTCCTCCTAGTGGTTTTCCATTCTCAAGTACTTCACCTTTCTTCTCTTTCAGCAGGCGGCGAAGCCTACCAACAATCCTCTTTTGGATGTGGCCAACACATTCCCACTTTTCTATTTGTTGTATTGTACTGATAATTATCTGTTACGGCTTTGAACGAAGAGGAGTCCCCATCACCAAGGTATTTAGTATATCTAACACAATACTGGTCCTCAGATCTGGAGAACATCCTCACAACTGCAGCAGCCTCCATAACTCCACTTGAGCCACTATAATGTTTAGATCCCATCTACACACACAGGTCAGTAACAATTTTAGGAGATTTACTGTCATGAATATCTACCGAAGGATCTATTTCTTTTTGGTTTATTTCCACCAATTCCTCCACTGCTTTCTTCATAGAAACTTTGGTGGTATCGCATACAGCATCAGACATTTATTTCTTTTTTCAAACCTTGCACAAGGATGAGGCATGTTCAGAAAACCACACAATAAATTACCTCTTTTCCTGCCCTGTCCAGAGCATATGTTGACCTAAAATTGCTTTCAAAGAGTTTTTTGAGAAGGAAAATGAAAATTCGTAGCCACACAAATTGCAAATTAATTTAAAATCACAAGCTATTCCCACTCTGATTTCTTAAACAACAATCATTTATTCCAAATTTTTACAGCTAACACATGAACATGAAATCTTTATAGACTGGCAGCGAAGCTCTAAATCAATAAGTCTGAATCCAGTGGAATCCATATCAATATCATTCATCATTCACACACCTGTACAATTCTCCTGTACCAACTTTCGATGCTGGAGCTGAGAGCTTATGTTCTTCATTCAACCTCCATGAAACCTCCGTTTCCTAAACACAGTTTTTCCACCACCAATTATGCATAAATCTCGACTTCTACGTAAAGGTTAGCGAATTCAACCTTCCACCTACTAATATGTGTTAGTATTGCCAAAACGTAAATAAACCACATGCAAGGAAGTTTTCGGGCAAAGATATTGATGTCAGCCAGGGATATAGATGTCAGCCAAAGATATCGAAAGAAAATAGCCTTCACACTGACAAAAATTCCTCTGAAGCAAGCAGTTTCACAAGTGTGGGGAAAGGTGGGAGTGGCTGCCAGTGCAGAGTTAATCAGTTTAACAATTTAAAGGCATTTATAAAGCTGCTATCACGATAAAATTCACACACAACATAGATTAAACTGTGTAAATCAAGAACATAATATTTTTGAAAAATCGATTTTTTGGACCAAAATCCATTACATCCCCCCTTCACTAACATTTTAGCTACTGTCCAGGGTCTGGAGTTATGTGGCCTTTGCATGGTAGTTATTTAGTCGAATTTTCGTCAACGCTGCTTTTGTCGCCTAAACCAGAGTAGAGTGAAGGGTCAGACAGCCTGAACGTATCCAGGTGGGTGGACTTATTGTTTAAAGGATAGTGAGAGAGCAACCCGCCCCACCACAACGTGACGAGCAGGAATTTGTTTGGGCGGAGTCCGGCTTCACAATGCAAAAACAAAATTGCCAGTATCTGCCGAAACACCAGATAAAATCCGCCTGACGACTCTTAGGAGGGACAGACGTTATCAAGAGTAGATGGGACGTCAAGTAAACTGCCTGACAAAAACAAGTGAGACACAGAAGCATAGCAGGAAACGAAATGAAACTTCACGAATTCAGAGGTTATGTGACGTTATTTTAGTAATAACAGAACCGAGTGAAATTTGCGAAGAACTTGTCAGTATGAGTTCACTTACCTGTATGTCGTTGCACGCACTCTGGCCTGAATGCGAGTTGGGAAGGGTGTCATAAAGGCGATGCACCCTCTTGTTAGGCAGATTGGTCCACAAATGTTGTAACTGGTCGTTGATAACTTCGATACTGGCACTGGGACATTTTTAACTTCCAAGCTAGTCCCACACATGTTCTATTGCGGACGGATCTGGGTACCTTGCTGGTTGCAAGAGTACCTCAACATCACGCAGACACTTCATAGACACATAAGGACACGTGCCATATTGGACAAGCATTGTCCTTTCTAAGAAATGGCACCACGATACTCTCGCACAAGAGAGAACAAATAGAGACGCAGGCTGTCCGTGACGTACTGTTTTGCCATCAGTGTTCCGTCAATCACTACTAGCCATGACTTGAAGTCATACCCGATGGTTTCCCAATAATGATACCAGGAGTAACATCGCTGTGCCTCTCCAGCATGTTTGAGGAACTGGACCTATCCCCAGGTCGCAGCTCTCCGACATACTCGCCAACGATACTCATCCAGAGTAGAGCAGAACCATGATTCATTGCTCAAAACAGTACCATATTTCCCCGTCACGACAACACTGCAAACACAGCCGTTTTTGTTGTTGTGGTGTTAATGTGAGCTTACACATGGGACGGTAACTGCCTAGTCTGACTGCTGACAGTCTCTGACCAATGATGGATGACGAAGCAGAACGTTGCAGAGGGTCCGTTAGTTGTTCTTTCAGGTGTGAAGGTATTACGATGTGCCTGGTCCACAATATAGCGGTCTTTCCTTGTGATGGTCAGACGTTGTCGACCAGAAACGTGGTGACGATTGTGCCTGCCCTCTCATGCTCATGTAACCAATACTGAGCCACTGTCACACTGGAATGTGGCACAAAACTGGATATTGCACGATTCGACCAGCCGGCCAAATGTAGATCCACAATGAGGCTCCTTTTAACCTCTGTTAGGTGCTGACAACGCTGTCTCAGACGAGTGCGCAGGGTCTGCGTATCTTTTACATTGACCACTCAGCATCTGGTGCTGTTCACACCCTTTATATTCTACCAGTCCTGCTGAAAATAGTATACACGAAACAAAATTATTGCAGTCTAGTGACTGTTCTACCTGTGACAGAGAACGATAACCGATGAAGATTTTGGTCTGTGGGACGCTCAGCTGCGTGGTTATCAGGGCCCGTACGAATTCCAGAGGCAGCAACGGTAGCCACTTTTTTTCTGTACTCACTTACACCTCGCTGTTACAGACGGACATTATTACTCCACTACACAGACGCAAATTTTGATGTAACGAGAAAAAAAAATACTTGACATATTTGAAAACGGGTTGCACGTATGACAGTCCAACACCGTGACCACTTTTTCCCCCTTTTTTATTTTTCTGTGTTGTAATTCGTTAGACCTCTTCCATTTCAGGCGTTGGCCCCTATCACCCATACTACGCCAAAAAACCTATCTAACCTAAAAACAAAAACAGAGCTAGTGCCACAGCCACTTTCGCCCTAAATGCTAACTAGGACGGTTGTTTGCCACCACTCCAGGCTCCGCCCTCGAACAAAAATTAAATACGCCTCCGAAAGTTTTGTTACAAAAAAGAAAAGGGTAAATGAAGGGGTCCAATACTAGTGTTATATTTTACTTGTTTTTCATTTTTTTGTTATGTTTTATTTCTGATTTTTAAATCTTTTTTTTATACATATCTTCTTTCGGGGATGTCCACAGCAGCCAGACAGCGGGATGTCCTGGTCGTTTTCTCGTTCAGCGTGGGTGAAACACCCCATAATTACCGTTGATGTCCCTCATAAGTCCATCAAGTGCTATATCTCAGTCTCTTGTCACACCAGGTACACCCCAATGGTCTGGAGGGCACATAAACAACGACCCCAACTAATTCGCAAAGAGCGAAACATACGACGCTTTGCGCCGTTAAACCGTGTAATCGCTCGTTAAATAATGCCAAAAACCAAACAACCCTGCAAAAGTATGACAATGCCATACCCTTGACCAATACCGTGGCGTTATAACGAGTAGCAGGGTAGTAAGTGACGTCGGATGGATCAGTTTGGTTGACTCTATGGACTGAGGCGTCCGTCGCAGCAAGAATGCCAACATGCGCCTGCGAGCAGCCAGCAGTCGGTAGCCGTACTACAAATGAAACGTCGATGTCGACGGCGGCGCATCTGGGGCAGAGAGGATCCTCGGCAAGATGTATTATGTATAAACGTTGTCGGGTGGGGAATTTTTCAGTTGTTATCACATACAACCGTTGTGGGAAGGAAAGGCGAGTGTATGTTACTCCAAACCCGCCTCCAGCCATCCGCCGGATGTCGGCGTTCAACCACATTAGCAGACAGTGTCCGTTGAAAGTAGCGGTAGAAGTCCTTCGTTCTAGGATCCCTCATGGTCGGTAAGATATCCAATAGATAACTCATGTCGACCAGATAGGTGCGAATGTGACACAGTGCTGGCGTGATATCAGGAATCGGCGGCCGGGGGGATTGATACCGCCTTCTGAATAAGTATACCAGCCTGGGTGTCCTTATCCAAAGTACGTAGGCGATGCATCGTCCGCAGAAAGAGAGCGTGCGCCCTGTTGTGTACGTTTATCATTCCAATGCCGCCTGCGTTTGATCTCATGTTGTGTGTTATGGTTCGTTGCATTTGTTTGGGGAAAGAAATTGGAAATTTGTGGTAAGTCCTATGCGACCAAACTGCTGAGATCATCGGTCCTTAGCTTGCACACTGCTTAATCTAAATTACGGTAAATATAACACACACACACACACACACACACACACACACACACACACATATATATATATATATATATATATATATATATATATATATATATATATATATATGCCTGAGGGAGGACTCGAACCTCCGACGGGAGCAGCCGCGCGAACCGTGACAAGGCGCCTGAGACCACACGGCTACCCCGCGCGGCTTTGTTCGGGTCGGACGTCCCATGACACCTGTTAAAGTTCACCGTTAATCCATTCACTCAGTTTTTTTATTACAGACGGGAGTTAACCCACTGACCGAACACGCTGGACTACCGTGCCGGCAGCCACTAGACCAAGAGCTGAGGACAGAACGGTGACTTAATCATTTGCATACCCGCCAATGGTGTGTATATATACGAAGTTGAATTATGTATCCGTACATATACTGTAATTGTAAAACATCTGGTGCACAGTAACTGTCGAAATTGTTAGCAATAATAAAGGTTTTGATAGCTGTTGACGGTGTTGCTATATGATTCTTCATTTTTATTGTTTGAAGATTCTGCCTTGAGTGAAATGTAGATTTTTTGCCTGTTTACTACAACAAGTTCCGGTGATGTTCCACTGTCATCAGTGAGTTTCTTTTGCTTCTACTGATTGTCACGTGAAAATACATACTACTTACAAGGAAACCTCCCCATCGCACCCCCCTCAGATTTAGTTATAAGCTGGCACAGTCGATAGGCCTTGAAAAACTGAACACGGATCAATCGAGAAAACAGGAAGAAGTTGTGTGGTACTATGAAAAAAATAAGTAAAATATACTAACTGAGTAGTCCATGCCAAGATAAACAACATCAAGGACAATGTGCGTTCAGGAGCGCCCGTGGTCCCGTGGATAGCGAGGGCAGCTACGGAACGAGAGGCCCTAGGTTCAAGTCTTCCCTCCAGTGAAAAGTTTAATTTTATATTTTCAGTTTATGTGACAAACTCTTGTGTTTTCATCACTTTTTTGGGAGTGATTATCACATCCTCAAGAAAACCTAAATCGGGCAAGGTAGAAGAATCTTTTTACCCATTCGCTAAGTGTACAAGTTAGGTGGGTCGACAACATATTCCTGTCATGTGACGCACCTGCCGTCACTAGTGTCGTATAGAATATATCGCGTTTTCCTGTGGAGGACTCGGTTGACCTATGACCTTGCGATCAAATGTTTTTGGTTCCCATTGGAGAGGCCCGTCCTTTCGTCTACTAATCGCACGGTTTTGCGGTGCGGTAGCAAAACACAGACACTAAACTTATTACGGTGAACAGAGACGTCAATGAACGAACGGACAGATCATAACTTTGCGAAAATAAAGAAAGTAAAATTTTCAGTCGAGGGAAGACTTGAACCAAGGTCCTCTCATTCCGCGGCTACTCACGCTAACCACGGGACCACGGCGCTCCTGAGCTCAGATTCTCCTTGATGCTGCCTATGTTGCGCATGGATACTCAGTTTGTATATTTTACTCATTTCTTTCATAGTTCCACACAACTTCTTCCTGTTTTCTCGATTGATCTGTGTTCAGTTTTTCAAGGCCTATCCACTGTGACAACTTATAACTAAATCTGAGGGGGGTGCGATGGCGAGGTTCCCTTGTTAGTATAATGCTTATCAGATACACAAAATTATTTCCAGAAATAGGTATGCCATAATAGCACATTTCATTGCTCTTGATACTGTCTGTCTCGTGCAGCATAACTGGTATGTTTAGATAGTGAATAATTTAGAAAGAGAGATGCGCTGTACGAAAACTACTGTTCGGGACATTTGGTACAATTCATAAATGACGTACTAAATGGTAGGTTTACCGGGAGTATTGGCAGCAATGGTAGGGGAAGAAACATAAATGATTACGCGAATGGGAAACTGGGATCCCACGACTTGTCTTTGTTTTTTGTTTGTTTGTTTGTTTTGCACATCATTCGAATCGCATAACGTTCAGTGTTAGTCCATTGAGTAATTTACATCCTTAAAAAATATGAGTTGCATTTTATAAGCAATAAAAATTAAGATGCTCGAGTAACTTCTGCGCGTTTAATGTAACTAAAGCAATTACTTTTGATGCAAAAACAATTTACCTCCACAAACATAAAAGAATCTGTATAGTTTTTGTTTAGGTAATGAAGATGCAGATGGAGAGCGACCACGCACCCTTCTCTCCAAAGTAGTGCCCTAACAGCTCAGTATCGAGATATGGTAGTTATGGTGGCCAGGGGGGGTACGACAATCCGTCATCGTGTTCACAGAACCAATCCTGGACAATGCGAGCTGTTTGAGCAGGGGTCCTGTCGTCTTGGAACACAGTGTGTTCAACGCTTAACAAACTCTGTACCAAAATGATCACATAAGCCTTGGCAGTTATGTGAGCCTGCAAAGATGGGGCCCATGTAATACAATATGGCCGCCCAAATTATCACCGAACCCCCATCATATTTCACTCCTAAGCGTAAACTCGGCCAGAAGTTGGAAACAGCGTGAAACACGATCCTTCCGAGCAAATTACATTCTTCCATTGCTCCGTAGTCAAGGTTTTATGGCTTCGGCACCACGTCTTCCTGTTAGGGCGTATGCATCACTGATGAGTGGTTTTGGAATTCCAGCTCGTCCTGCAAATCTCTGCTTCCTGTTGTTTTGGAGCTGACGGGGTTCGCGGGTGCAACAATTAGTTCTGCAGCGACTTTGCAACTGTCGCCCTCTTATTTTTCATCACAATCTCCTTCAATGACCGTCCATCACGATCACTTAAAACACATTTTCGACCGCATTGTGACTTAGCAGATGATGTTTTTCCGCTTTCGCTGCATGCGGTATTAATCTTCGACGCGGTGCCTCTTGGAACATCAAACACTTCAGCTAACTTGGCTACAGACGCACCCACCATACGAAAACCAACAATTTTCCAACGTTCGAATGCACTGAGCTCCTACATAATGCACTCATAACTCCACAGAACACTCTTCTGACCACGCCCAACAACTTACAACATACTGAGGACACTGCACAGGTGCTGTGTTCAAATGTGTGTGAGATCTTATGGGACTTAACTGTTAAGGTCATCAGTCCCTAAACTTACACACTACTTAACCTAAAGTATCCTAAGGACAAACACACACACCCATGCCCGAGGGAGGACTCGAACCTCCGCCAGGACCAGCCGCACAGTCCATAACTGCAGCGCCCGAGACCGCTCGGCTACTCCCGCGCGGCACACAGGTGCTGTTCGTGGTTAAATTCAGCTGGGCAGTCTCCAGGCTTCGTTAGTACCTGCATTTAAGTTGAATCATGTAATTCCGTATTTTTCAACAACCCCAGTACGTGCATAGACATCAGTAACTGAACACTACTACAGAGATGCCCTCAAAACTATGCAACTCCTTATCAGGCGCAGAAGGCCATATATCCGTGAAACAGGGTGGGTTCCGCACCACGATAATGCACGGCTGTATACGTACGTTACAAAAGTCATGGGATACCTCCCAATATCTTGTCGGACCCCCCTTTACCTAGCGTAGCGCACCAGCTCGAAGTGTCATGGACCCCACATATCGTTGGAAGTCCCCTGCAGAAATATTGAGCCAACCTGTCTCTATAGCCGTCCACAACTGCGAAAGTGGTGTGGATGCAGGATATTGTGCAGGGAATGACCTCTCGATTTGTCCCATATATGTTCGATGAGATTCACGTCGGGCGATATGAGTGGCTAGATCAGTCGCTGGAACTCTCCAAAATGTTCTTCAAACCAATAGTGGTCCAGTGACACGAGACCGTTGTTTGGGAAAAATAAGTCTACGAATGGCTGCAAAAGTTCTCCAAGTACCGGAATATAACCATTTCCAGTCAACTGTCGATTCATTTCGACCAGAGGACCCAGTCCATCCCATGCAAGCACAGCCCACGCCATTACTGAACCACCACCAGCTCACACAGTGCCTTGTTGACGACCTGGGTCCATGGCTTCATGGGATCCGCGCCACACTCGAAACCTGCCATCACCTCTTACCAACTATAATCGCGATTCAGCTGACGAGGTCACCGTTTTCCAGTCGTCAAGGGTCCAATCGATTTGGGAGTGTAGCCATGTATGGAAGTGAAACATGGACGATAAATAGTTCGGACAAGAAGAGGATAGAAGCTTTCGAAATGTGGTGCTACAGAAGAATGCTGAAGATTAGATGGGTAGATCACATAACTAATTAGGAGGTATTGAATAGAATTGGGGAGGAGTTTGTGGCACAATATGACTAGAAGAAGGGATCGGTTGGTAGGACATGTTATGAGGCATCAAGGGATCACCATTTTAGTATCGGAGGGCAGCGTGGAGGGTAAAAATCGTAGAAGGAGACCAAGAGATGAATACACTAAGCAGATTCAGAAGGATGTATGCTGCAGTATGTACTGGGAGATGAAGCAGCTTGCACAGGATAGAGCAGCATGGAGAACTGCATCAAACCAGTCTCAGGACTGAAGACAACAACAACAACACCTAAAGAGGCGCTGCAGATCATGTGGTGTTGTTAGGAAAGACACTCGCGTCAGTCGTCTGTCGCCATAGCCCATTTACGCCACATTTCGCCGTGCAGTCCTGACGGATAAGTTCGTCGTATGTCCCACATTGATTTCTGCGGTTATTTCTCGCAGTGTTGGTTGTCTGTCAGCACTGACAACTCTACGCAAACGCCGCTGCTCTTGAGTCGTTAAATGAAAACTGTCGGCCACTGCGTTGTCCATGGTGAGAGGTAATGCGTGAATTTGGTATTCTCGCACAGCCTTGACACTGTGGCTCTCCGTATATTGAATTCCCTAACGGTTTCCAAGATGGAGTATTCCATGCACCTAGCTCCAACTACCTTTCCGCGCTCACAGTCTAATTCCCGGCTTGCGGCCATAATCACGTGGGAAACCTTTTCACATGAATCATCTGAGTACAAATGACAGCTCCGCCAATGTACTGTCCTTGGATACCTTGTGTACGCGAAACTACTGCCGTCTGTATATGTGCATGTCGCTATCCCATGATTTTTGTCACCTCGGTGTATATTGTAATTGTTGGTACTAAATATCTTGCAGAAAATAATATTGATTTAGCACCGTGTGACCTTTTCTGTTTCCCTAACCTGAAAAAACAACTTTGTGGGAGGCATTTTAATCATCAGAAGCAGTAGCGAAGGCGTTTCTGAAAGACTTTTCAAGAAATGATTTCAAGCATGGCTCTGCAGACTGACAGAATCGCTGTGAACAGTGCTTCGTATCCTATCCAAATATTGTTATTTTGAGAAAGGCTGTCAAAATTAAAAGGGTGAGTAAAAGTATGGTTGACGTCATACAGGGTGTCCAGAAAAGGGCTCCCTGATTTCAAAATTAAATATCTCTAAAACAAAGATCGATAGAGGAATGCAGTTAACGGTATGTTTATTCTGAAAGCTGTAAGAAGTTTATAGAGCAGTTTGAAATAATGGTTACAAAAGCTGCTAACAGATGGCGCTGTACGCTGTACAGCTCATATCAACTTACATAAGTGAAATAATCGTATGAAAACAATCTTTGCAAACAATCACATCACAATGTTTTCAAAATGTTCACCATTGGCACTATAGAGGTGGCGCAAAGAATGAAATTCGCCATCACATTTCGTAGTGTCTCAACTGAAATGGATTCACATGCCACAGAGATCGCCGATTCAAGCTCGTCCAGCGTGGCGGGATGCTTCGGGTAGCCCCTGTCTTTCACTGTGCCCCACAACAAAAAGTCACAGGGAGTCAAATCCGGCGAATATGGAGGCCAATCCATGCCTGCACCAGGAAATTTGGGATATTCCAAAGCAATGACTCGATTCCCGAAGTATTCCTCAAGAAAGCGAAACACTTGTTCGGTCCGATGTGGTCGGGCTCCATCTTGCATTCAGTACCTGGTCGATCCTCTAACGCTTGCTGTGTGGCGACAAATTGTTCCAAAATTGCAACGTAACGTGCACCAGTGACCGTTTCTCGAATGAAAAAATGGCCAATAACGCCTCTGCTGCATACTGCAGCCCACACAGTAACTTTAGGAGAATACAGGGGTTTCGCTTCACACCAATATGGCTTTTCGGAACCCAAAAATCGTCGGTTCTGCTTATTCACGTATCCATTCAGGTGGAAGTGTGCTTCATCTGTAAACCAGATGCAGCCAAATCAAATCCTTCACTATCAATCATTGTGAGCATCTGATTAGCAAAGGCAACCCTTTGTTGCACAGCTCATGCGGGTATGGCCTGGTGCGTTTAAATTTTAAATGGAAACATGTGTAGGCTCTTTCTCAATATTTTATGCGTGCTGGAACGCTTCAAACCAGTTTCAGATGCAATTCTACGGACGGATGACATTGGATTTCGCTGAATAATTCCAAAAACTGTGGCGACATTTTCAGGCGTAACTGCGGTTTGCTTGCGGTCAACATGCCCCACTAGATCATCAGTTAGGCTGCCTGTTCGTTGAAATTTTGCGAAGAGCGTACGAATGGTTTTCGCATCGGGTCCTTTTGGAACATTAAATCGTGCTTGAAAACTTCGCCTTTTTGCCGTAGGACTCTCTTCCAACCTGTGGTACTCTAGCACCACAAAAACGCGTTGTTCAATGGAGTACATGGTTTTAATCGCTTCCTTCGGTACGCTAACCTCCTTTCACGTTTCAATAGTGGAACTGATCGCTCTGGGCTTCGGATCACTATTTATACTAGGCATTACGTATGGCGATTACAGCGCCATCTGTTAGCAGCTTTTGTAACTATTATTTCAAACTGCTGTATAAACTTCTTACAGCTTTCACAATAAACATACCGTTTACTGCATACCTCTATCGATCTTTGTTTTCGAGATATTTAATTTTGAAATCAGGGAATCCTTTTCTGGACACCCTGTATATTCAGTTTTTGGCCCGCCACAACTCTAGGACCAGTGCCTAGCGTGTAGGTAGCCGTGCACCACATGTTGTTACAGTTCTACCAGTTCTCCAAATCACTGCAGTCCGCAGTCTTCACCAACAAAAATGGTTCAAATGGCTCTAAGCACTATGGGACTTAACATCTGAGTTCATCAGTCCCCTAGACTTAGAACTACTTAAACCTAACTGACCTAAGGAGATCACATACATCCATGCCCGAGGCAGGATTCGAACCAGCGACCGTAGCAGCTGCATGGTTTCGGACTGAAGCGCCTAGAACCGCTCGGTCACAGGGGTCGGCTCTTCACCACCACCTGCAATTGGCTTCTGCTAAAGAGTGGGCTCCATTCTTATTAAATCACACTCACTAATTGCTGGTACAGACTGCTCCTAAACGGAGCCGACGAAAGTCACGGGAAAGATCATTTTGTTCACACCTCGACACAGAGATCAACGATCGGCATGGGACCGCGAACATCATCACTGGACCATGGAACATTGGTGGCTTGTAGCGTAGTTCGCTGAATCCCCATTTCAAGCTGATTAGAGCGTCAGAATTTGGCATATGTCCAGCAATGTGGATGCAATTAAACCTCTTTGCCGGATCACATGGGCCAATCATGGGCACACGTTACGTGGGCATTCTTGCATCTGTTTCTGGCTCGATAGTTTCGTGGTGAAAACTTTATGTTAAAACAGGACAGTGCGACATTGTTCTATGGTTGTACGCAGGTAACGTGATGAACACTCCAGTGAATTCACATTGATGTCTTCGCCCACCATATTACCCGATTGTAACGCAGCAGGGCATTTATGAGAGTCTCTCGATACCGGTGCACGCTCGTTACCTGTTTATGTAGCATCAACTACATAAGAACAATAGTTGGTAGCTCTGCAAGTTAAGTGGATCAGTATCTCTGTCAGGTAAAGTCCATGTCTCTACATTTTGAGGGCTCATTGGAGCGACTCGTTATTGTCATCACATCCAGTGCATTCCCATTACCCAGTGCACGTGTAGAATAAGATATGCCGTTTTAGTGCAGTTTCTTCACACGCTTCGTTTTGATGTTACGATCTGCCAGCATTGTTGTCGCGATACCACACTTAGCAATATTGTTATAGTTCTGGTCACCTGAATGTTGTCATACAGCTTTCCAAATAGTGTTACGCACACGAAAGTTTGGCATTATGTCATGTGGGGTGAATCCGAGCCAGATGAATTATCATCATAGAATGTATAATAATAACCGATACCAGTCAAAACAGAAGGCAACAACATTATTTGATGCTGTGAGTGCATGTGCTTGTGAATTAATAACACCTAAAGTGCCACTACTTTATCAAAGGCATAATATGTAAGCACCAGTAATTAGCGTGGTGACTAATACACAGTTAAGGTGTAAAAAGCGAAATGTTTTGTAAAAAAGTGGTAAATGAAATGTGAAAATGATAGCGATCCGCCAGTTGTAAGTATCATAATATTTTATAGCGTATTTCGTTTAGCCATTTCCAAGTGTTTCATTTGTGTCTGTTTAGTCATCATCATATTATTTGTTTTTGATTTAAACAGCGATCTCCACCACTCAGTATCGAAACATCTACTCCCGAATGCAAACGAACTGAAGATGGGCGCAAGCTCAAAACCAGTCGTGTGAGCCGGGCAGTGTGACGGAGCGGTTGTAGGTGCTTCAGTCTGGAACCGTGCGACCGCTACGGTCGCAGGTTCGAATCCTGCCTCGTGCATGGATGTGTGTGATGTCCTTAGGTTAGTTAGGTTTAAGTAGTTCTAAGTTCTAGGGGACTGATGACCTCAGACGTTAAGTCCAATAGTGCTCAGAGCCATTTGACCCAGTCGCGTGTTAAATTATATCACCTTTTATTGTGACCGGTAGCGATTATTATTCTACACCCTATAAAGGAACAGGCACGAAGTTCAACTTCATCCATTATTGATAAAGTACATACTATCGTAATATTTTTATTTTAGCCTATTGTCGCACATATCTTTATATAATGATTACCGGTTTTCTGCAATTCCTGGACATCTTCAGATGCACTGTAGTTGCAGAGCAACCCGTCCGTTCCATGTGCTTCAGTTGTCACTATTAATGAATTTCGGAGGCTGTCGCAGTGTATAATTGTGACGGTTTTGTCTGCAACCACAATGCGTCTGGAGATGTTCAAAATGTGAAGAAAACCGGTAATCATTATAACGAGAAATACGACATTAGACTGCAATACAAAAATTATAATAAAATTTCATTACTACCTCTCGCGTAACCGTTCTCTGCACTGCTAATTATTAGCATACAAGATTCGATACCCATGCGAAAGGTCACAACGACTCACAAATGGCAATAATGGCGAGATAATGGCGATACAAAAAAAGAATTTTCTTTCATAATGCTGCTACATACATGTACAGTGTCTGCACTCCACCGTTCAGTTTCGCGGCTCTACAACGACTCTCAATCAGCGCCCTCAAAGCGGCAATAAGGTAAGAGATATGCAGCGTCATCACACAGCCTCTGCGTTTACAAGCAACACAAAGACGAAGAATTAATGTCGGAATCTGATTTTCGCTAACGAGTTTACCTGTTGAGGTTCTTTCACAGGCTCCGTCAGTTATTGGTTTTCCGATCGTCAGTTGTTTTACACGAACTGCCCCTAGAAATCGGTTATTCCGATACTGGTTTAGTCAGGACGATTGTTGTTTCTCCTCGGTTAAATGTAGGAGGTGAATAACTTCTTGGTGTCTAATATTTCATTTTCTCCTTCGCTGCATAAAAGATCACTGCGTCCCAGTTAGCAGACGTATTCAAAAGCAAATAGGAACATGAGAAGCTAAGAGGATTTCAGAAAGGATTGATCGTTCTTTTGTGGGAGAGGAAATCCGGCAGTTACAATCACATTTCCAGAATCGATATTGCAATATTTACATTTTTTACATTCTGAAGGTAGCGGGAATAAAATGCAGGGAAAAATTTTGGGCATAATTTGTACAGAAGCCGGGCTGCGTTTATCAAGAGTCGAAGGACATGAAAAGGGAGCAGTAATTGAGACGGGAGTTCTCCAGTTATTCAGGTGTTTGCATTGAGCAAGCAGTGAAGAAAAGCAAGAGAAAGTTTGAAAAGGGAATTAAAGTTACGGGGGAAGAAATAGAAATTCCGAAGTTTGGCGGCGGCACTGTAATTCCGCCAGAGACGGCAAAGGGCTTGGAAAAACAGTTGAACGAACTGACTGCTGCCTTGAAAAGATGTTTTAAGATGACTATCAACAAAAATAAAATAATGGCAATGGAATTTAGTCGATTCAAAGCAGCCGATTCTGAGGAAATTATATTAGGGAATCGGCCACTAAATGTGGTATAGGGGCTTAGGTAGTTGCACTGCAGAATAAATTAAGATGGCCGAAATAGAGAGATAATCAAATGTAGATTTTCAATAGCAAAAAAGTCCTTTCTGGAAAAGATAAATTTGTTAATTTTAACACAAATTTATGTTCAAATGGTTCAAATGGCTCTGAGCACTATGGGACTTAACATCAAAGGTCATCAGTCCCCTAGAACTTAGAACTACTTAAACCTAACGAACTTAAGGATGTCACACACATCTATGCCCGAGGCAGGATTCGAACCTGCCACCGTAGCAGTCACGCGGTTCCAGACTGAAGCGCCTAGAACCGCTCGGTCACCGCGGCCGGCCAAATTTAAGTGTTCGGAAGCTTTTTCTGAAGGAATGCAGCTTTTTACGATAAACAATTTACACAAGAAAAGAACTGAAAGTTTAGTAAAGTTTTGCAACAGAAGAATGCTGCAAATTAGATGGGTAGAGCTGGTATGTAATGAGGAAGTACTTAATATAATTGAGGAGGAACAATACGTACGTTCCAGCTTGAATAAAAGAAGGGATTGGTTGATAGCACACATCCTGAGGCATCAAGGTGATGAATAAATTTGGTGATGAAAAAATGTGTTGGGGGGTAAAAGTTATAGAGGGGGACCAAAGCCTGGCTATAGTAAGCAATTTAAAAGTACGTATGTTCCAGCAGTTACGCACAGATGAAGAGACTTGCACAGGAAATACTAACACCTAGTGCATTCCCATTAACCAGTGTACGTGTAGAATAAGATACGCCGGACGGAAGACCATTACAGCAACACAACATGGCTAACCAGAATCATTTTTGGGAAGCAGGTCTACAAAAGGCGGATATGGGAGCTCCGCGTAAACACGGTACATACATACGGCACTCATCCCTGTCCTATCTGAGGCTGCGCATCGCCTCTATTGCTCCGTTGTCGGCGGAACGTTAAATCGTGATATTTCTTCCAGTTACGAATGTAGACGGCAGATGAAACTAATAAAATCGGGCACAAAGAGTTAAGCAATGATTCCTCCCGCTCTCTGCGTGAATGGACCGGGAAGAAGCCCTAATAACTGGTACGAGGGTCTTTTATTTCTTCTATCTCAGAGAGGCCATAAAGAAAAGACTAATGTACGTAAAAATTATTTTACCTGCATGTCTGAATGAACAGACACTGTTGGCGATAGACAGCCGTCCGAAATTACTTCGAAAGAAATTCGCTGAATGCGAATAACTTGGATTGAGTTCAGTTAGCTGAAGAGTTTGACAGAGCACTGATAAGACATGAGTCGAAACAAGGCCCGGGGAATAGACAACTTTCCATTAGAACTACTGACAGCCTTGGGAGAGCCAGTCCTGACAAAACTCTATCGTCTGGTGAGCAAGATGTATGAGGCAGGCGAAATACCCTCAGACTTCAAGAAGAATATAACAAGTTCAATCCCAAAGAAAGCAATTGTTGACAGATGTGAAAATTACCGAACTATCAGTTTAATAAGCTACGGCTGCAAAAATACTAATACGAATTGTTTACAGACGAATGGAAAAAACTGGTAGAAGCCGACCTCGGGGAAGATCAGTTTGGATTTCGTAGAAATATTGGAGCACGTGAGGCAATACTGACCCTACGACTTATCTTAGAAAATAGATTAAGGAAAGGCAAACCTACGTTTCTAGCATTTGTAGACTTAGACAAAGCTTTTGACAATGTTGACTGGAATACTCTCTTTCAAATTCTGAAGGCTGCAGGGGTAAAATACAGGGAGCGAAAGGCTATTTACAATTTGTACAGAAACCATATGGCAGTTATAAGAGTCGAGGGACACGAAAGGGAAGCAGTGGTTGGGAATGGAGTGAGACAGGGTTGTAGCCTCTCCCCAATGTTATTCAATCTCTATATTGAGCAAGCAGTAAAGGAAAAAAAAGAAAAATTCGGAGTAGGAATTAAAAATCCATGGAGAAGAAATAAGAACTTTGAGGTTCTCCGATGACATTGTAATTCTGTCAGAGACAGCAAAGGACTTGAAAGAGCAGTTGAACGGAATGGACAGTGTCTTGAAAGGAGGATATAAGGTGAACATTAACAAAACCAAAACGAGGATAATGGAATGTAGTCGTATTAAATCGGGTGATGCTGAGGGAATTAGATTAGGAAATGAAACACTTAAAGTAGTAGAGGAGTTTTGCTATTTGGGGAGTAAAATAACTTTTGGGGTTGAAGTAGAGAGGATATAAAATGTAGACTGGCAATGGCAAGGAAAGCGTTTCTGAAGAAGAGCAATTTGTTAACATCGAGTGTAGATTTCAGTGTCAGGAAGTCGTTTCTGAAAGTATTTGTATGGAGTGTTGCCATTTATGGAAGTGAAACGTGGACGATAAATAGTTTGGACAAGAAGAGAATAGAAGCTTTCGAAATGTGGTGCTACAGAAGAATGCTGAAGATTAGATGGATAGATCACATAACTAATGAGGAGGTATTGAACAGAATTGTGGAGAAGAGGAGTTTGTGGCACAACTTGACCAGATGAAGGGATCGGTTGGTAGGACATGTTCTCAGGCATCAAGGATCACCAATTTAGTACTGGAGGGCAGAGAGACCAAGAGATGAATACACCACACAGATTCAGAAGGATGTAGGTTGCAGTAGGTACTGGGAGATGAAGAAGCTTGCACAGGACAGAGTAGCATGGAGAACTGCATCAGACCAGTCTCAGGACTGAAGACCACAGCAACAACAGGTATAGATATACCACCCATTGGTGACATGAAAATTTGTGCCGAATCGGGACTCGAACACGGATTTCTCGCATATCGCGAGATACGGGAATACAGAGTATAAATGGGAGCATTTGGTTATAAATGTAGGAAACTATGGTATAGGTATGTAGACAGTGTCACAGATGGAAGTTTGGGTCGGTCCGGGAGACGTACAAGGATAGCCTAATGGCCTAATGGCTAATGTGAACGCTCGCGATCTGCAGGAAATTCCGATTCGAGTCCTGGCCCGGTACAGATTTTCACATGTCACCATAGTACATCTATACCTGACACAACAGAAGCCGAGTTATTCGCATTCAGCGAATTTGTTTCTAAATATTGTTTTACTACTAAAAGTACGTACACTTATGGCTACATTTCAACATAAACACCGTAACGATTGAAAAAAATGGTTCAAATGGCTCTGAGCACTATGGGACTCAAGTTCTGAGGTCATTAGTCCCCTAGGACTTAGAACTAGTTAAACCTAACTAACCTAAGGACATCACACACATCCATGCCCGAGGCAGGATTCGAACCTGCGACCGTAGCGGTATTGCGGTTCCAGACTGCAGCGCCTAGAACCGCACGGCCACTTCGGCCGGCGTAACGATTGAGTCATGTGTCGTATCTCTGGACATGCTTTCCGATACCCTTTTCATGAAATGTAGCCGCCAATGGCTTGACGTTGTCTCGAAGTTGTTCATTAGTTTCGAAACGTTGCCCTCCTAACCACTTCTTCAGTCCACGGGGAAAGTTTGTCACTCGGCGCTAGGTCGTGACTTTATGGTGGGTAATCGAAAATGTGCGCCTGAAGTTGCTCAAGAAGACGTTGGACTGTACCAGCTCAGAGAGACTAGGCGTTGTCATAGATCAGACCAATTTCGCAAGTCAGCCGCCCTCTTCTTTTATTTTGAATGGCTCTTCTCATTCTTGAATGAATTTCTGCTGTAATATTCCGTTCTTCTTGTAGAAATGAATAAAAGGTCTCTTCGGTCATAATTCATCGGAGGCAACGTTTTATGAAGAGGTATTGGAAAGCTTGTCTACAGGTACTACAAATGCCTCAGTAGTTACATGGTTATGTCGAAAAATAATCATAAGAGTAGTCAGAGGTCCATTGCTAACGCACTCGAGCAGATGTAACTTCGATGGAATGCTCACGCGCTGCCTGCGATGTGTATGCTACAATAGAATCGCAGACCAGAGAGCAGTGTCGGCAGCGGTACTAGTAGTAGTAGTAGTAGTAGTAGTAGCTGGTAGTCGGGCTGTTGGGCCGGTCGTGGAGAGCGATGGCGGTGCCTGAGCGATGTAGTATAAGGTAAAAGCAGCCGCGCACATATGTAATTTGTAACAACTGATTTTGTACTATTGTTATATCAAGTCCCATGTAAATGTTTTTAAAAAATCTTTTAATAATAATCTTTCTTATAAAGATAACTTTTGATAGTCATTCATCTGAATTTAAAGATTTTACTAATTTCTCCTGTCTGTGGTCATCCCTATTACCGTAAAGAAAAATCAGTTGTTTCTTTTTATACATAACAAATCTAGTGGCCAGCACTGCGCTGAGGTGTGCCAGAAAAATTTCTTATAGGAGCAGATATATATAAGCGTTATCCAGCGACTTCATTGGGGTAAGAATTTTCAATTTGTTCTGGATGATCTTTCAGGGCCATGACGCAGCACTGTTGACGTCCAAAATTTACCAGTTTAAATTCACAGTCATTTAATTATTGAAAGGTTATATGTCAGCCACAATTTTATTGAGAGATTAGTCACATGTTATTATTCCAAGTTTACGGAAGTAAACTGTTGGGAGGTTACAGAGTACCTAACTTTTAGTAATAAAATAATTTTCGTGCACACTCGTCTTTTATTTGTGGCCTGTCACAGGATGAAAAAAAAATCGCTGCCCGCATTTCACATTCGTTTTCAGACCAGACAAGTAGATGAAGATGCAGATGCAGAAGTAGTACTTCGAGACAAGTCTGGCTATGGTTCAAATGGCTCTGAGCACTATGGGACTCAACTTCTGAGGTCATCAGTCCCCTAGAACTTAGAACTACTTAAACCTAACTAACCTAAGGACATCACACACATCCATGCCCGAGGCAGGATTCGAACCTGCGACCGTAGCGGTCTCGCGGCTCCAGACTGTAGCGCCTAGAACCGCACGGCCACTCCGGCCGGCCGAGACAAGTCTGTATGAACCGTTCCCTGCGCTGTTATATGCGTCTGATCCTGAAGTTTCAGTTAACTGCTGAATTCACTGTCTTAGCCTTGTTGGAGATGGTGGACTCTGGTTGAAATATGTGTAAAAGCTGCTTGCAAGAAAACTTATCAGAGAATGTGAAACTGGTTTTCCTGAAGATCTACTACGCAAACGTCTGTAATTTAATGGCTGATTAACGTCACGAGATGGCCCAATACAAGCACTATATGTTCGCTGTCAATCACCTGTCACTGATATGAGAAGAATTGTTCGACTGGTCGTTAGTAAGTGTGGTATCGGCACCAGACTGCATTGTTACTCGTTTCTAACCTTTTCCGCGTGTAAGTGTGATATCAGTTTGCGATATGCAGACAGCGGGTCCCATGAAGTGCCCGATAAAAAGAAGATGCGATAGGTATGTGCATCGCTGATCGCTGTTTGGAGTACTGACACTCACGCAGTGCGAAGTTCTGTAGGGAAGTTGCCGCAGCTATCGAACGTTAGAGATTGAATATCCTGTTAAATATGTGGCTAATTATCTCGTTTTTCATTGTACGTTTTTATGTAAACACTCCTCATTTCGCACATTTTCTTGATGATGGGTTTATCCCGAAACATGTCGATTTGTTTTTCTTAGCGCTTCGATAACAACCATTAAAATGGCATTTAGACGAAGTGTAGCACCTCAGCAAGCTTTCTACTGCCATATCCTCTTGCGTCGCAATGCCTGAGGAGATGATTTGAAACAGACAGTGAAGAAAACTGCTTATCATCTGCTTAACGCCAAACGCGAAGGGCACATCATGGTCATCACAGAGTCCCCAGTTTAACATGACAGTTTTACTTGGGCAAATACCCGCATGAAGGCGGTTAAGTGATCTCCATGTCGGCCAAGGCAGGTTATTTCCTGAGGGTAGCTCCTCTTGTAAGTATTGAAGTCTCTCTTCTGTCTTTGACTTCACTAGGGGAGTGGTACTTGAGGTAAAGCTTTATCTACTGCGAAGACGCTAAGCAACAGGTTCATGCCCTCAAAGCGGGTGTCTGCCATCAGTGTTGATTTCGCTCCTTTTGGATTTGTCCGTTACTATACTTCTGACGTTCGGCCAGGAACTGAATCTTCTCTGTTGGAGTTGGTGTCAAACTTCCTGACGCGTGGCGACAAGTTTAGTGAAGAGCAAGGTGAACGTGTTTCGAGTGGCAAGATTGCTACCACACAGTGGAAGCATATTCTCCCAACGAGCAATACATTTGGGCTTGTTCCCCAAGTTTTCTTTAGATACTGTTACGTGCTGCGACCTTCATTCTGACACTGTGGCATTTCTTCTTAAATGTCAGACTAAATAGCGCCGAACTATTTAGAATAGAGTTGTGTTATAGAGGGGTTTCCAGCCACGAGATTTTTAACTTGTACCTCAGGCTGTATGCCTCGTAATAATCTTCCAGGTCGCCAAGAGCAGACGAAAGTTATCTTTCGACGACTTCAAATGTCTTCTGCTGGGTCGAGATGACCAGGTCGCTGGTATAAATAAATGAGATGCAGCCTTGTTGTATGGTTGGTCATTGCTGAAAATTCCCTCAATTACCGTTATTTAGAAGAGATTTCACCTCCGTGTAAGGCTACCCTCCAGACAAAGACCCTCAGAAAAGATTTTCTAAAGTAAATTTATATTCTACGCTAAAAATTTTCCCGTGTTCCAATAAGGCTTTTCTTACCTGTGCCATTCTACATTGTACGTATTCTGTTTTGGTCATCAGTTATTTTACTGCCCACGTAACACAGCTCACTTAATATTTTTCGTGTCTCTTTTTCGTATGTAATTCCCTCAGTACTGTCTGATTATGGTTCAAATGGCTCTGAGCACTATGGGACTGAACATCTGAGGTCATCAGTCCCCTAGAACTTAGAACTACTTAAACCTAACTAACCTAAGGACATCACACACATCCATGCCGTAGCGGCCACGCGGTTCCAGACTGAAGCGCCTAGAACCGCTCGGCCACACCGGCCGGCCACTGTCTGACTAAATTCGACTACATTCCATTATCCTTCTTTTACTTCTGTTGATATTCATCTTAAAGCCTCTTTTGAACCGACTATCCGTTCTGAAAGGTAGCATCAGATATAAAAGGGAAACTGAGAAGCGATTTCGTCAAGAACATGTTGCGAACGTTGGGGTAATGGATTAGGATCTGGCCGTATTTATGATGGGGGAATAGGAGCATGAGGTCGAGGATGGTGCGCAGCTCGACCCTGGATTGGGATTAGACAAGGGTATCTAGACTAGAGAATCTGACAGGAAGTGGCTCTGGGAGTCTTTTGCTTTGGCATTAAACTGAAAAACACAGTGGTCAGCCAGTGGCCCGTGTAATTAGTTGGGTGATACGAGGTCGCTCTGCGAGTGGCCGTATCTTCGACAACCTTCGGTGTGATCTCACATTTTTAATTGATAAATAATTAAAAATTTTGTGTAAGTAAATGAATAGATAATCTGGCCCTGAACTCAGCTCCGAATTTGAACAGGATGTTGGATAAGAAAAACCACCGGTAAGAAACGGAAATTGTTCTGAAGGATGTTGGAATCATTGGTAAGTAACGTGAAGCCTTGCGGTGCTGTCGGTATACGTACCTCTAATGTGATCAGTGTTACCTTCAAGATGACAGTGAAGTCGAATTTAATGCGTCGATATTTTCTTAGCTTGGATCTGTAGGTAAATGATTAAATGAAATAGTAGACCTTCAGTTATTCCCTTTTATTTGTGAAGCATCTTCACAAAAGAAGCGAAACGCATATGGCAGTAAACAAACTGCCTTCAATTAGTTTGGTTTACGGCACCACGTGTTACCATACAATCTTACCATTGGTTGCACCACGTTATTTAACTATATTCACTACTTCATTAAAAAAAAGAAAACTTACGTGATGGCCTCGTGATGACTGGGTGTTGTGTGATGTCCTTAGGTTAGTTAGGTTTAAGTAGGTCTAAGTTCTAGGGGACTGATGACCATAGATGTTAAGTCCCATAGCGCTCAGAGCCATTTGAACTTACGTGATGATGACGTTTGGTTTGTGGGGCGCCCAACTGCGCGGTCATCAGCGCCCGTACAAAGTCTCAATTTTTTTCACAGTCCAATTTTTTACATAGTCCAATCTAGTCACTGTCACAAATGATGATGATGGTGATGGTGATGATGATGAAGAAGACAACACAAACACTGAGTCCCCGGGCGGAGAAAATCCCCAAGCCGGCCGGGAAACCGGGACCCCATGATCCAGAGGTAGCAACGCTAGCCACTTTTTTTTATCTCATTTTATTCGATATTGTTCGTTGGATTTGTTCGGTGCGGACGGCCCATGACACCCGTTCAAGTTCATCGATCTATTCACTCAGAATTTTTTTTTTTTTAATTGCAGAAGACAGCTATTCCTCTGACCGAACACGCTGAGCTATCGTGCCGGCCACCACTAGACCACGAGCTGCGGACAAACTTATGTGATGATTTTCTTTTTTAATAGTCACGCCTACGTTATGCCCTCAGTATTCTGTCCAAGAATTCTTAATAATCTCAAAATTTTTGGAGCACTCCCATGGCTTCCGCCGTCCTCCACTCAGTTCCACCAGTCTTGCTTCCCCAGCCGTTCTCCTACTGTGTTTGTCGCGTTGAGACGCTGCCATGGCGTCCACCCTCGCAGCGTTATGTCCATGCGTCACACGCAGAAGAAGCTACTTGATTTCATGAAGTAGCAAAAAGTCTTTGGTTTTAGCAGTTTCTTACATTCACCGAGAGTACTGTCAAAGTATATTTTTATTCAACTTATTCACGATATATTTTATTTAAATAAGAACTTACCCCTTTCTTTTCACGAAATAGAGAATTTAATTTGCCTCATCATTTTTTTAAAAAAAGAAGGAAATCGCTTGATGTATGATCTTATTTCCTTTCTGATCGCCATCACCCACGTCTGGACAGCCTTGGTCAAATTGTTACCATCCTTTCACTATAGCTATACGCTACATTGCATTTAGTCCACATACCGCCAGAATCTCACTGTTTTGCGTTTTGTCCAGAAGAAATTTACTGTCCCGTGTACTTCAGTTTTGGAGTACGTTTGCAGCTGTCGCGCCATTTCACTCCCACAGTGCAATGCACATGTTATCTGTACCGCAGCTGGACTGTGACTGCAGGAAATGCGGAATGTGTACTCTCTTCTGACAACACACCACTCATGTTGCGTAAGATTTTTAGAGTGAGATGACATGTGTAATTTACTTTCTAAAGTCGCTAAGTAAGTGACGTACTTACACAACTAGATAAGCTCCTTCTACACGGTACCTAACAATGTACATGTTGCACAGACGCTACATGAGTTGGTTGAGTTCCTTATATACACTACTGGCCATTAAAATTGCTACACCAAGAAGAAATGCAGATGATAAACGGGTATTCATTGGACAAATATATTATACTAGAACTGACATTTTATTACATTTTCACGCAATTTGGGTGCATAGATCCTGAGAAATAAGTACCCAGAACAACCACCGCTGGCCGTAATAACGGCCTTGATACGCCTGGGCATTGAGTCAAACAGAGCTTGGATGGCGAGTACAGGTACAGCTGCCCATGCAGCTTCAACACGATACCTCAGTACATCAAGAGTAGTGACTGGCGTGTTGTGACGAGCCAGTTGCTCGGCCACTATTGACCAGACGTTTTCAGTTGGTGAGAGATCTGGAGAATGTGCTGGCCAGGGCAGCAGTCGAACATTTTCTGTATCCAGAAAGGCCTGTACAGGACCTGCAACATGCGGCCGTGCATAATCCTGCTGAAATGTAGGGTTTCGCAGGGATCGAATGGAGGGTGGAGCCACGGGTCGTAACATATCTGAAATGTAACGTCCACTGTTCAAAGTGCCGTCAATGCGAACAAGAGGTGACCGAGACTTGTAACTAGTGGCACCCTATCCCATCACGCCGGGTGATACGTCAGTATGGCTAAGACGAACACACGCTTCCAATGTGCGTTCACCGCGATGTTGCCAAACATGGATGCGACCATCATGATGCTGTAAACAGAACCTGGATTCATCCGAAAAAATGACGTTTTGCCATTCGTGTACCCAGATTTGTCGTTGAGTACACCATCGCAGGCGCTCCCGTCTGTGATGCTACGTCAAGGGTAACTGCAGCCATGGTCTCCGAGCTGATAGTCCATGCTGCTGCAAACGTCGTCGAACTGTTCGTGCAGGTGGTTGTTGTCTTGCAAACATCCCCATCTGTTGACTCAGGGACCGAGACGTGGCTGCACTATCCGTTACAGCCATGCAGATAAGATGTCTGTCATATCGACTGTTAGTGATACGAGGCCTTTGGGATCCAGCACGGCGTTCCGTATTACCCTCCTGAACCCACCGATTCCATATTCTGCTAACAGTCCTTGGATCTCGACCAACGCGAGTAGCAATGTCGCGATACGATAAACCACAATTGCGACAGGCTACAATCCGACCTTTATCAACGTCGGAAACGTGATGGTACGCATTTCTCCTCGTTACACGAGGCATCACAACAGCGTTTCACCAGGCAACGCCGGTCAAGTGCTGTTTGCGTATGAGAAATCGGTTGGAAACTTTCCTCATGTCAGCACGTTGTAGGTGTCGCCACCGATGCCAAACTTGTGTGAAAGCTCTGAAAAGCTAGTCATTTGCATGTCACAGCATCTTCTTCCTGTCGGTTAAATTTCTCATATGTAGCACGTCATCTCCGTGGTGTAGCAATTTTAATGGCCAGTAGTGTATATTGTAGTCTCCTTTAAGACCCAAACTATATTTAATCTTTGTTTCCTGTTGTTTCAGGTAAGCCACAATGGACGATCGACGCGCCATGCTACTACACCAGCTCGAATTCGTCTACAAGTCCGGAAAAATCAAAGAAGCACTGATTTACAGCAAGTTGTTACTTGTGTATGGGGTCATCACAGTGAATCAAAGTAATGCGCTGAGATCTCGACGTGATGACTGCATAATTCAGGGCCGTCCATATCCAGGTAGTCTGTCAACAAAGAATTAAGATGCGTCGTGCATTGATGGACTCATCCAGAACGGCAGTTGTATCACCACGATACAGATCATGGAGCACACAGGTATGTCTAAATAATTTGCGTCAACGCTAATGGAACGTTTACGATCGCTGACATCCAAACTGCCAGGATGGAGCATTGCTGTCTTGGAGCATAGAACTTTCGCGTAACTACTGACTCCGCTTGCCTGTATCGCCTGCTACACTGCAGCTAGGCAAAATCTTTTGATCGGTCTGTACCCTATTGAGGACGACATACTTCTTTCTGGTTATAAACGTTATGCCACTGACTGCGGAAGTACCTAAGGTGTGGAGCTACTTGTTCGGTGCTATATTGTAATATTTAATTAGACAATCCGCACATAATCGGAATAATTCCTTCCTTCACAAAAACTAAGGTTTTTACTGTATTTATTGCGGTTTTGTTCTTGTAAATGGCAACAGAAAGTTATGACTAATTTATTAAATTAAAATTCTGAAGATGCGTTTACTGGGTATATTCTGAAGCAAATCGTGCAACACTTGTAATATTATTCTCGAGATGCGCTGTCTGTCACCTTTTCCATCTACGTCATCTATCGTCAAAATGGACCAAATAAATAAAAGCTGCAGTTCGCAGTTGCGTACAGCGTGGAACCCAGCCATCCCGATGGAAAAGTGGGCAAAGCTGACGCGGAACTAGGACATTGCCTTATTACTGCGGTGACAAAAAAATCATTGTATAGCGATATGCACTTGTACAGATGGTCGTAGTAGCGCGTACACAAGTTATAAAAGGGCAGTGTATTGGCACAGCTGTCACTTGTATTCAGGTGATTCACGAGAGAAGTTTTCCAACGTGATTGTGGCCGTACGACGGAAATTAACAGATTTTGAACGCGGAAAGCTGGTTGGAGCTAGACGCATGGGACACTCCATTTCGGAAGTCGTTAGGAAATTCGATGTTCCGAGATCCACAGAGTCAAGAGTGTGTCGCGAATGCCAAATTTCACGCGTTACCTCTCACCACGGACAACGCAGTGGCCGACGGCCCTCACTTAACGACCGACTGCAGTGGCCTTTGCGTAGACTTGTCACTGCTGACAGACAAGTAACACTCCGCGAAATAACCGCAGAAATCAATGGGAGAGAAAGGTAAGTTACCGTGCAAGTATCGTATTTGCCAGAAATATCAATGTTTAGCCGTATTATATGTATTGTACATTCGCATTTACAACACTAAAATGACTTTGGAACATAAATATCAACCGTCAGAACACAAAGGCTTAAATTCACATCACAAATTAAATGTAGAATCATATGCATCGGGTCTTAATTACAAAAACAAGCACAAGTGATATTTGTCGATTGCAGCGCCATCCACCACGAGTGGAAAACAATGGTTTCAGTAACCCGTACGCATTTTTGGCATTGAATTCGAATATACAACAAAAGCAGTGGATCCCCATTTGAAAATACAAAATTGACACGGGTCACGCAGCAGCGTCCCCTTTACTAACATTAACTTTTCACCTGGAACATTTCTTTCGTACGATGCGGCGTTTTCGAGATACTGTGTTTAGTTGACTCAAGTTAAAACAAACACAATGTATATGTATACACACCATATAAGCTGCCTACAACTTCTCCTCCCACTCTTAGCACTAATGTGGGCGTCCTCTGTGGTGTCACCGCCAGACACCACACTTGCTAGGTGGTAGCTTAAATCGGCCGCGGTCCATTTAGTACATGTCGGACCCGCGTGTCGCCACTGTGTAATCGCAGACCTAGCGCCACCACCAAGGCAGGTCTCGTGATACGAGAGAGCACTCGCCCCAGTTGTACGAGAACCTAGCTACCGCCCAGTTGTACGAGAACCTAGCTACCGCCCAGTGGTACGAAGGCTTTCTCTCTCATTAGCCGAGAGACAGAATAGCCATCAGCTAAGTTAATGGCTACGAACTAGCAAGGCGCCATTAGCCATACAGTGATTGAACTTAAAGTCTACTGTGTATCGTCAAGATCGATGTACTACCATGATATTAAAGATAAGTATTAATCCTGCTCCGTAATTTTCTTCCTAACATTAATTACGTATCCTGTTCCAGTACTTCACGCCCGTCTGCGTTAGTCTAGCGTGCATTTTCAGCCATCTCAGCTTCACGGTGTCGGCCCGGCTGCCGACACAACATCCTCTACATGTCACTCCGAAACATAAAAGTAATTTCTTTATAATTATAATTCTGCATATTATGAAACTTCCTGGCAGATTAAAACTGTGTGCCCGACCGAGACTCGAACTCGGGACCTTTGCCTTTCGCTGGCAAGTGCTCTACCATCTGAGCTACCGAAGCACGACTCACGCCCGGTACTCACAGCTTTACTTCTGCCAGTACCTCGTCTCCTACCTTCCAAACTTTACAGAAGCTCTCCTGCGAAACTTGCAGAACTAGCACTCCTGAAAGAAAGGATATTGCGGAGACATGGCTTAGCCACAGCCTGGGGGATGTTTCCAGAATGAGATTTTCACTCTCCAGCGGAGTGTGCGCTGATATGAAACATATTATGTTAACATTTCCAATTGGGAGATATATAACCATTGTAACATAGTACATGAAGTAAGATATTCTTTAAAATGACAGATTATGCATTATAAAGTGACGCACGTAATAACTAATTTTTTAAGATCATCATGCACAACTTGATGTTCCCTATTCGGACCGGATTGCATCAAATAGAAGAAAAAGCTGGATATAAATTTTAAAATAACTAGAGATAGCGCAATAGGTATATGTAAGAAGACATATCCCCCTCACTGGTCCAGCATTCATTTGCTGGGTACGGGCTTGGTGACCCCCGTGTTCCTTAGCTGGGGACTCGTAAGCACGGCCAGTCCTATATCACTGTAAGCCCTGGGCATCCTTCAGCGACCACCGTGCGGCGCGGCGACGGAACTTTGAGCATCACAGGTAACGGGGGTTTTGGCTTGACCACCCGGATTGCGAAGATCCTAAAAACCTGTATTAAAAAAACTCTTCAGTCTCAAGGTGTGCTGCGCGCTGATGAGATGCATGGCTGTTGAGGTGGAACAGTCGTTAGCGGGCAACCTCTGCGGATACTGCCGCACCTCAGTTGTATAAGGCTTCCCTCGGCACGCGGGGCTCTGTCTAGATGGACTTTTTCTCTCTAGCCGCTCGTGGGAGCGAAACGGAACCCTCTAAATTATCGCCTTCTCCTCCCTACGGAAAGGGTGGGCCGCTGGTAGGTACTAACAGCCAAATAAGAGGGCTCGTGTAGCCAGTCCTCCAGAGGCAGGGGTTACATCATTTGTCATTGAATAGTAACAGAAGGCATGCTGCTGGTCAGAATGTGTTTTTGATTGTGAAGTGAAAAGAGGACAGCTTTGAGAAGGGTTCGCCATTTTATATTCAAAAAGGCTATGAGGGCATTGCAGGTACGCTGAAATCAGTCAAGTGATAGCATTACAGAACACTGTTGATTGAAACTGCTGATTTCCAACAAGCCACCAACCTCCAGAAAGGTAACGAAGGTTGCTACTGTCAGCACTAGTACTTGCGTTTGTCAAGCTGCAGTTGTTTCAGAGCCCATAGGTCTCCCGAGAATGTCAGATAAAATAACAGTTGAAACTACTGCGGGCCTCTCAGTACCTTCAAACCGAGCGAGGTGGCGCAGTGGTTAGCACACTGGACTCGCACTCGGGAGGACGACGGTTCAATCCCACGTCCGGTAATCCTGATTTAGGTTTTCCGTGATTTCCCTAAATCGCTCCAGGCAAATGCCGGGATGGATCCTTGGAGAGGGCACAGTCGACTTCCTTCCCCGTCCTTCCGTCTCTTGCCCCAAACAACCCAACCTAATACCTTCAAAGACAGAACCTGGTAAAAAATCTGGCACTGCCTCCGCCCTGCTTCAGAGCCATTGGGCTACAAAGTCTACCAGCAGCAACTATCTTGCCATAAGGCTGTACTTACACCTTCTGCGGGCCGTCCATCACGGTGGAAAAACAGGGTGATAGTGCAACCCATGTAATAAATGGCTCCCAGACTACAGTGGACCATAAATGGGCTCAGAACTCATGTGTAGGAACTGAAACTCGTGGCACAGGCATACCCCCTACGCATGTGTTTACAGCAAACACATTTCAAAGCCACTGACACCCCTAGACTCTGAGGTTCTCAGAGGCCTTATAGAAAAACTCCCCTGCCAATTTCTCCTCGTGGGTGATTTCAGCGGCTGTGATGCATTGTGGGGTTCGACCTATGCCTGCCGCGAGGGTCGAGTCTTGGAGAACTCTATCATGTCTCTGGAGCTGTGCATCCTCAACACAGGCGGTCCAACTGATTTCTAGGCTGCCACTGAGTCGTGGAACTCTCTTTCCGCTCTCCAGCCCTTTCAGACTCAGCACAGTCAGAGGCAACTGATGAACTTCATTGCGTGACTACTTTCCACTGTGGATCCATCTACTGAATGGAGGATTGCTTGAACAGAAGCCATCTAGGTGGATGGTCAGCAGGGCTGACTAGACGCTGTACAATTAACTGGCTGTGGAACGAAATTTTCACTCTACAGCGGAGTGTGCGCTGATATCAAACTTACTGGCAGATTAAAACTGTGTGCCGGACCGAGGCTCGAACTCGGGACCTTTGCCTTTCGCGGGCAAGTGCTCTACAACTGAGCTTCCCAAGCACGACTCACGCCCGTCCTCACAGTTTCAATTCCGTTAGTACCTTGTCTCCTACCTTCTCGACCCGGTACACAGTTTTAATCTGCCAGGAAATTTCATAACTGGCTGTGTTTGAACACTGCGACAGCGTCCCGGAATGGGTGGACCACAACACACTCCAAAGTCTTCAGGTCGACTAAGGAGGAGACTGTACTTTGGTGGACTGATGGGTGCCGGTCAGTAATCCAGAACAGGCGTGCGCCTCTTCGGTGGTTTAAACGCCGTCAATCAGCAAACAACCTCACAGCCTTTCGAGTCACGAGAGCCAAGGCTGCATGCGTCATTAAGGAGAGCAGTAAACGGTCATGGTAAGTGTTTCTGGACTCCATCAACCGCTCCACTTGTTGTACAAAAGTATGGGAAGCCATCAAGAAAATTTCTGGTAAACAGAGTCGTTTACCAATAGCAGCAGTGCTGAAACACGTGTGTCTCCAAACAACACCCAGAGAAATTGCTCAGATGAGGCAGAGCTTTTTGCAGCAACTACTGACGATGTCAGCCACGATCCTGCGTTTCGCCGCTGCCATTCAAGGCTGCAGGGAGGGGTAAGTTGGACTTCACATCCAACAATTGTGAATGTTACAACTGCCCTTTCTCCATGTGGGAGCGGGAATCAGCACTACCTGAGATTTGTGATACTGCATCTGGACACAACCAAATCTGGTACTGCATGCTTCGACATTTGCCAGCAGCATCAAAGGAAATCATTCTCAGATGTTTTAATCTTATATGGCAGCTTACCCAACTCGTGGAGAGAGGCAATTCTGATGCCTCTTCTCAAACCGGGGAAGGACTGCACCTGTCCCAGGAGTTACCGAAGTGTCACCTCAACAAGTTGTGTAGTAAAGACACTGGTGCGAATGGTTAACCATCATTTGGTCTGGTTTTTAACGACCTGGCAGGTTCTCAGCCGCTCTCAGTGTGGATTCTGGAGATTTCGATCCGTTGTAGACAGCTTGACCTTAATAGAGGCGGCTATTCTGCAGGCTCTCCTACATAAACATCACTGTCTCAGTATATTCTTTGATATCAGGAAGGTGTACTACACTACTTGCAGACACAATAATCTCGAGTAGTTTCATTAATGGAGCTTTCGTGGCCACCCCACCTTCACATGGTCCTTTCTGTCTAAGCGCTTTTTTAGGCCCCGAGTTGATGACGTGCTAAAGTGCTATCGGATCGTTTTGAAGAGGAGAAAGGTGTTCCTCAGGACAATGTTTTAAGTGTTACCTCTTTGTTTAGTGATAAACAGTATGTCTACGGTAAGGACTCTTGTCCAGTGATCCTTACTTGTGGACGATTTTGCTGTTTTCTGTTTCTCCTCCAGTTTTTATAACAGCGATTCGTCAGTTGCAGCTTACAGTGCGAAAGTTTCTGGGCTTTATTTTTGATTCTAAGCTGTCGTGGTTACCACTCCTGAGAGACATGACAGCCAGAGCCCAGAAGGCGCTGAATATCATAAAGTGCCTTAGCCGCAAGTCTTGGGGAGCAGACAGGGCGCGTCTGCTCCCGTTTTATAGGACTTTTGTGCGTTCATGGCTACACTACAAATGCACAGTGTACGAGTCAGAGAAGCCTTCTTACCTGAAGATTGTTGACGCTATCGACCATGAGCGGATTAGGCTGGCCACAAGTGCTTACAGGACCAGACCCACACCTGTCTCTGTGCTGAGGCCGCGGAGTGCCACTCACCATTCGGTGCCAGCTCCTCATGGTGCACATACATGTAAATTCCTCGGAGATCCAACTTCACCTGCGTACCTTGCTGTTGCTCGTCCACCTGTAGAACACATTTTCTCCAATCCTCCATAAGCAACAAGGCCATTTGGGATCTGCGTACGACATTTGCTGGAGTCACTTGGTGTGGAGCAAGTACAACCCCAAATCCAGGGTTTTAATCGTCTGCCACGCTGATTACTACATAGATCAAGAGTAATTGTGGATTCAGAGCACTGCAGGAGAGAGTGTGCTCCTACATGGCTTTTTAACACTTTATTTTCTGCCTTTTTAACTGACCACCACAATTGCTTTATGGATGGGTCGAAACAATGGGACTTTGTTGGTTGCTCTGTTATTTTCCATGATAGTGTCCTCAAGATCCGACTGCCCCGAGACTTTACTGTCTTCGACACGGAACTGTATACGATGTAGCGGGCGCTGTAGCGTACGAGGCGTGCTTCAAGTGCTAAATTCCTTGTTTGTTCCGACTCTCTGAGTGCCGTTCGCTCCCTACAACGCTTGTTTGTGCCCAACAGATAAAGTATTGTGGAATATACAGGACGTCTTTGTTCAGCTGCAACGGGTGGGGAAGGAGGTATCTTTCTGCTGGGTACCAGGGCACATGGGGATTACTGGGAACGAAAGGGAGGGCGTAGCAGCGAAGGAGGCATGTAGCGATCCTCAGTAATTTCGGTGTGCTGTCGCCCGGCACGATATCACCTCGCTGTTAACGGTACAGAGTCATGTGCCAATGGGAAAACTGATAATAAGCTGCGTCTAGTAAATCCCACTACGTGGCCGTGGCGTACCTTCTTTCGGTCACGAAGACGGGATGAGGCCTGTTTACTTGTCTACGCAGGAGCCACAGTCCTCTGACGCATGCCTTTTTGCTCCGAGGAGAGGATCGTCCAGTGTGTGGTGGTTGTGGAGTAGAGATCACTGTGCACCACATTTTACTATACTGTGGTTTATTTTCGGAGAAGAGGGCAGTGGCAGATTTGCCGGCATATCTGCCCTCTATTTTGAGTGACATTGAAACATATGTGGTTAGAGTTTTAAGATTTTGGTGATGTGTTAGGAGACATTCCAAAGACATCAGATATTCTCCCAGTACCAGTAAGTGGGAAATATTACTGCCTGAACTCCTGACACCGTGCGTCACGCCGGCCGCGGTGGTCTAGCGGTTCAGGCGCTCAGTCCGGAACCGCGCGACTACTACGGTCGCAGGTTCGAATCCTGCCTCGGGCATGGATGTGTGTGATGTCCTTAGGTTAGTTAGGTTTAAGTAGTTCTAAGTTCTAGGGGACTGATGGCCACAGATGTTAAGTCCCATAGTGCTCAGAGCCATTTGAACCGTGCGACACTTTCCAGGGAAAGTCTGAAAAGCTAGTAAGGGTATTACAGGGTAGGTTGTGCTGAGAAACAATAGTTCATAAAGAAATTCGATACGTTGCGCCCTGTTTCCGCGTTTTAGAATTGCGGTTAACCAATCAGACCTTTGTGCTTGTACATTCCAGCGGCCAGCCAGATACGATTAATTCTCATAGCGTAGATGATAGCTCGCAATGTTGCTCAGGATTTAGCTCGGTTTCGCTGCTTAGTCCGTCCATGTCCAATTTTATATCGTTTTCTTGTTCGGTTTTAGGAAACCAAACGAACAACATGTTTAGCGACAGCGTATCTGGCGGGCCGCTTGCATTTGCGCGCGCAGCAGCCTGATTCGCTAACTTCAGTGCTAATTAGCTCGGAACCATTATTTCTCAGCACAACTTATCCTGCCACACCCTTAAAAGCTTTTCAGGCTGTTTCTGACCACCCTGTATAGCAAACAGCACAGTCTGACCGTACATACGGAACAACGTGTTACTAACAAGTGGTGTGTTCGAAAAGACAACAATTAACTTGATCAGACGAACCGTTACTAAACTGAGAGTTAGAGCATACCAACCCATTCAATTCTTATCACTTTTATCACATTTTTATTAGGTCGCTTTCTTGTCTCTGTTTGGTACAGATTTTGCAGTTCATTCTAAACTAACTTCCCGATGAGCTAGTAGCTTGAAATTTTAAACATTGCTCAGAAGTGGACGATAATGCAATATTAACTCGCTTCCTTGTCCAGTGTGTGGTGGAGGGTACTTTGGGTACCACTTCCATTTCTCCCCTTTCTCGTTCCAGTCGCGAATCGTTCGCTGGAAGAATAATTACTGGTACGTCTACGTATGAGCTCGAAACGCTCTAATTTTTACCTTCACTGCCTTCCCGCGAGATATACGTAGGTTGAAGCAATAAACTGGTTATGCCACGTGAAGACAACCTGAAATAAACGCGAAATTTATCATATTTCTCTGCTGTAAGCTCATCAAAATGTGTGAAATCGTTTGAAAAATTTCACACACACAAAACTAAAGATCAGGAAAAAAATTATGCAAATAAAATTTTTAATATATTACGTTTTTAAATCGGTCTAAAGAGCGTAAAGTTATTTCTCCTAACGCCACATAAATTCCTAAGCACGCAATAGCTCCAGAAATTTAACTTTTTGATGGCTGTGAAAATACATGTAAGATTTATAATGAAAAATGTGGGACGTTCTGCAGTACATAATGCATGAATAGTTCATCTCCTTCCTATCGTCAGTTGCATGCAACCCACGTTTTTTTGTTTTAAATCTTACAAGTATTTTCATAGCTACTAAAAATTCAGTCACAAATTTTCAGGACTATCTGTTTGTGTTTAGGAGTCCGCATGATGCTAGGAGAAATTAATTTATATTTTTAGATGATACAAAAATGTGCCATAAGCAAATTCGCTTTTTATTTAAATAATTATTTTCGGTTAAGACAGTCGAGTTATGCAACTTAGTGCGTTTAAGCGTACTTGCGAGGCGGAAGCCTCGCTCTAGATCGTGGAGCTATCAGCTAGCTGGAGATGTTGTTTGGTGCAAGAGATGGACTTGGCGAGGTTTAATTAAAGTTAGTAAATTGCATTTATTTCCATGACAACTTGAAGTGTTCTTTTTCTGTTATGACTCTCGACTGAAGTTATCTTAAACTGTTACAACTCCTGAAAAAATTTTCAAAAGGCAAAGGCACAGCAACGTCCACAGTACAGAAGCTCCATCAGGCTGTTCCCCGATGTTGCTGTTGTATGCAGACGAGTCGCAGCAGCGGAAAATTGTAGCCGAATGCAGGAAGATCTGCTGAGGATCGACGGTTGGTCTGAATATAGGTAATCAATCCGCAACGTAAATGAATGTAACGCAGTGTGCATATTCAAGGTGAGGTACCTAAACAGGTCACCCCACATATATCCAGAATGAGTAAATATATCGAGGTGCGGTTTTCGCCAAGTTATAGCAGGCAGTATGGCGAATTCACTGACGTTCGGAAGTAATTTTACTCGTTTATAGACGCCGAATGACGACACCTACTTTCTCTTTTTTTTCTCTAATGGAACCACACGCTTTTTCCGTGGCATTTGAAAGAAACTTGTCTAGTACATCAATGGCATGACTTATATGGGTCTTGATCAAATAATATAAAGATCAGAGCGCGGCAAACCAGTGTCCCGCCGTCAGGAAAAGAGGTTCCACAAATGTCTGCTGTATTATACCAATCGTATGCAAACACACAACTCTTACAGTATATGGTTCTTGCGCTTATCTATGCGCTTGAAGCCCATCTGTCTGTGTTTTGCTGCTGTAGCAATCAATTAACTTGCTCGTAAACCTGTTGAATCATTCACAACGTATATGAAAATCGAAAAAATCAACATCGTTTATGGGGAATGTCGCCAAACTATTAGAGCAGCGGTGCTGCTGTATGCCGAGGAGTACTCAGACCGTGCCAAGCACTTACGATCTGTCTTTGGCAAACATAATAAAAATTTTCTAGAACCCTGAAATATACAGGATAAAATACGCCTTGGAAGGAGAAGACAAACTGATGAAAGAAATGAAACTAATATTTCAGAAGCAGTAAGAGACGATGCAAATGTCACTAAGGGGCACCTCAGAAGTACGAGAAGGATCAACCAACAAGTGTTCTGCGAACACTACGCTTTATCGCATTTCATCCTCTTCACATTTCGCTGCATCTACAGCTTCATGCAATGACTTCCAAACCTGTTTACCGTTCTCCGAATGTTATATACGAGAAGTACAAAGTTATGCAACACACGTATGCAGAATTTTGCTTATGGAACAAGCATCGTTTGCAAACTATGGGCAAATCAACCTTCACAATAAGCACTAACCGTCAGTTGAAGATCCATGCTGACTCAAAGAACTGGATAAAAACAACGCTCTCAGTCTATCAACGTTTGATGCGCATTTTCCAAGACCCTCATCAGTAGCCCATGTTTCATTGATGGGAATCTAAATACACTGAAGTACCTGGAGTTCCTAAGATACGCTGCTGCTGCAGTTATTGGAAGACAAACCATTAGACATAAGGCAATCAGTGTGGTATCATGACGGATGGCCCTCCCATTCCCCACATGCAATGACAAACTCTCTGAAGAGAACATCTGGAGTGTGCTGGAACAGTCGTTCAGGAAACGCAAAATGGTCTGGACCCTCACCAAACTAAACACGCCTGTATTTTTATGTATGGCAAAAATTAAAACAGAAGTCTACCAGGAAACACCGACGACCCCCGAAGCCATGAAACGGCTTATAACACCGACCTGTGCTGCCGTTAACTCGACATAAAATTCAAGGTGCACTATTGTTTCCCCAGTATTGCTTTATGGCGTGCAACAATACCGAATATCAACATTTTGAGCACTTGATATTACAGCCATAATAATAAACACAAGAACTGTACGTTAGTTACATGTTTGCTTACATTTGGTATAATAGGGCAGACGTTTGTGGAACCTCTTCTTCTGATGCTGGGACAATAGTTTGCGACGCTGTTACTTCAATAATATTGGATTAAGTCCCTTACATGTTATATCTTTGAAGTTCTCCTACAAGCTTCTTTCAAATGCCACACAAAAAGTATATAGTTCCATTGTAAGAAAAAGGAAGTCTTTGTCGTAATTCGGCGAATGTTAGGACGTTATCCATATGGTTCTGGCAACACCGGCCATGACCTTCTTCTTCTGTGCGGATGCACACGTATTCCCCGAACTCTTACGGCACTTGGTAAGAATGTCTTCCACGAGTATTGAGTGCGGTGGGGTGGGACACTACGAATGTAGTGTGTGGACATACAAGGTGAGAATGTGCATCTCGCGGGAGGCGTGCGCGAGATACTCTCTGCAGTCGCGCTATCCTCTGTGCCCTCGGTGGCTCAGATGGATAGAGCGTCTGCCATGTAAGCGGGAGATTCCGGGTTCGAGCCCCGGTCGGGGTACACATTTTCACCTGTCCCAGCTGGTATATATCAACGCCCGTTAGCAGCTGAAGGTATTTAATATAATTCTAATTTCATTCTTCATATTGTCCTAGAAATATTTATTCATTCTGGATATATTTGTGGAGGCCTGTCTTAGCTGCCTCACATTGTATATGTGAAAAGACCCGTTATTATAGACGATTACACGTTTGTCCAACTATTACTGGAAGCTGCTACAGCTATTAAATATCTGTGAGACTGCGTACAGAAGGATCTGAAGTGGAACGACCACGTAAAACTAATCGTGAGGGAGTCAGATGCTGCACTGAGCCGAGTCCACAGGAAGTGTTGGCCATCCACGATGGAGGTAACTTTTAAAATCCTCCTTCGACCGATACTCGAGTGTAGCTCGTAAATCTGGGGCCCATACCAGACAGAATTGATAGAGGAAATAAATAAGATCAAAATAAAAGCGGCCTGTGTCATCAAAGATTGTTTCAGTAAGCTCAAAATTATCATGGAGATGCTCATCCAAGTACAGTGACAGAAGTTACAAGACAGGCGCTTTGCATCACGGTGGCAATTACTGTTGAGCTTCATACAATCCTAGACGAGTCAACCATATTTTGCTTCCTCCTATATGTATATATCGCGGAAAGCGACCATGAAAGTGAAATTACAGAGATTTGAGCTCACACAGGGTTTTGTATCCCGCCTGGAAGGCGGCGCGTGGGTCTGCTCTTGAAAACTGAAAGGTTGGTCGAATGTAGAAAGCGAGTAGGAGCAGGAAAAGGTAAAACAGGTCGGTACTGCAAGTAAGTAAAAGTGGTTTACTGGTGCATGAATATATAGAGAGGCATACATAACTTTGTACGTAGGTGCGAAATCTTAGACCTGTCGTAAGTAGTGCAAAGTCTCTATATGAAGCGAAACTGAAGCGAAGTGTCCCTGCCTTCTCCTCTTGATCAAATGGGGAGAATCTGCAGCGACGCTCGTAGTGCTGAACGGCGCCGGCTAGAGGGCGCTGTCGTCGGTGCCGGTGTCGTAGTGCCAACCCACGAACTTGCACCTACGCCGTGGCATCGCAGCTATCGATACCACACGGGGGCTTACCAACTATCGATCTCCCTGCGCGCCATTTTCGACTGAATCAGCGAAGGGCGGAAGGTACCGTGGTACACCAAGTACCCTCCGCCACGCACGATAAGTCGGTTTGCAGAGTATATATGCAGATGTAGATACAGTTGGCGGCGATGTACTGACTGTTAGCGGTGTATGTTTTACAGTAGAACAGTCGGCTCATGGAATTCATTTGTGTGCAGATAGATTCCAACAGAAAATTTATCACCGTTATCAAATTAGTGACTACTTTAAGCCTGTCTCCCGTTTTAAAGCGAAACTGGTGACTCTCACAAGGGCTGTTTTACAAGTGGAGCACTAACCTTTGTGGGGCAAACTGAGGAACTGCTTGACTGATAAGTAGCGGCTCCGGTCTCCCACCATATCTGCATACAGTGACGCCTGTTGTCGTAGGATGACACGGCGGCCGGTCGGTACCGTTGGCCCTTCATGGCCTGTTCGGGCAGAGTTTAAGTTTTTTATGAACAGCACGAAGTACTATTCCGTTTGACTCTTCTAGAGACGTATACCCTCAGAACTTTGACAGTAACTTGTCCGTGATGCATAACATCTCCCTCGTAGCGTCTGATACGGGAGTTAGATAAACATCCACTTTTATGGTTACTAAAAGAACCCCTTAACGAAATGGGATGCTCTTCTGTGGGTCTCGTCATTTCCTCTATCAGATCTACCCAGTAAACGCCCCTGCGCAAGGAGCAGTATTCAACTTTAGGCCGAGCGAGAGTTTTGCTAATATACCTATTTCAGTGGCTCAAATGGCTCTGAGCACTATGGGACTTAACTTCTATGGTCATCAGTCCCCTAGAACTTAGAACTACTTAAACCTAACTAACCTAAAGACAGCACACAACACCCAGTCCCTATTTCAGTGGATGGACTACACTTACTGAGGATTCTTGCAGTGAATCTCAGTCTGGCACATGCCTGTAATCTCGTTGGTTTTACATATTAACTCCACTTTAAATAGCTATACATATAGATTTCTTTTTAATTTTATCCATATTTTGCAGCTTCAAACGTGACTGTACTCAATACACTCCAGGTATGAAATAAAAAAACGCCATCAGTCACCATTTTTTCGCGTTTTATTTAGTACACGATGCATTTCGGACCCAGTGGGTCCATCTTCAGGTGTATTTCGTCTTAATACATGATTTATTTGTTCTCTTGAATGAGATGAAATGCATATTCCTGTCACGAAAAGGTTTGATGTTAGGTTGTGAACTTCGTAAGTCAGGCGCGGAAAGTATGTGTGAAATAGTGGATAAGATGAATATTGTAGACTTACCAAATAATCCAAGAAAAGCGTTTTTAACGTTTTAGCAACAGTATAAATATTTTCCTTCATCGTTTTCAAGCATTTCACTTCATTCAAGAGGCACATTCGTAAGCACATGTTTGTAAACACTTCACAGATATTTTTGTACATTGTGTGGTCAAAGATGAATTTTTCATAGTGCTAAAGATATAATTTTTAAATAATTGACTTATGCAGGAAACAATTGACATATGCAGGAAATAACTTTAGAACAGATCTTTAAAATTACTGAAATAGCTATGGCTTGCGAAATCTGTTTGCTCATTTAACATCTCCACAAAATCAAAAAAACCAGAATCGATGTTTATGTGACAAACTCTTATGTTTTCATCACTTTTTTGGGAGTGATTATCACATCCATAAGAAAACCTAAATCGGGCGAGGTAGAAGAATCTTTTTACCCATTCGCCAAGTGTACAATTTAGGTGGGTCGACAACATATTCCTGTCATGTGACGCACAAGCCGTCACTAGTCTCGTATAGAATATATCAGACGTGTTTTCCTGTGGAGGAATCGGTTGACCTATAACCTTGCGATCAAATGTTTTCGGTTCCCATTGGAGAGGCACGTCCTTTCGTCTACTAATCGCACGGTTTTGCGGTGCGGTCGCAAAACACAGACACTAATGAACAGAGACATCATTGAACGAACGGACAGTTCATAACTTTGAGAAAATAAAGAAAGTAAACTTTTCACTCGAAGGAAGACTTGAACCAAGGACCTCTCGTTCCGCAGGTGCTCACGCTAACCGCAGGACCACGGGGCTCCTGAGCTCACACTATCCTTGATGTTACCTATCTTGCCCATGGACTACTCAGTTTGTATACTTTGCTTATTTTTTCATAGTTCCACACAACTTCTTCCTGTTTTCTCGATTGATCTGTGTTCAGTTTTTCAAGGCCTATCCACTGTGCCAACTTATAACTAAATCTGAGTGTGGTGCGATGGGGAGGTTACCTTGTGAGAAGCAGCGGCTCCGGTCACGAAAACTGACAACGGCTGGGGGGAGCGGTGTGTCTACCACATACCCTTCCAAATCTGAATCCAGTAACGCCTTTCGTCTGAGGAAGAGACGGCGGTCGGTCGGTGCCGTTGGGCCTTCCGAGACCTATTTAAACGAAGTTTACTTCAGTTTTTCTGGCGTTGCTGCTCCCGACGTTATCCACTCCGTGCAACGCTTCTTCTTCCTCGAGAATGACACGACGGAAGGTTTCAAAAATAGCTGAAACTGTCCTTTACCACTGAAACGGTGTGTTAGTGGTACTGTTAATTAGTAATTCCTGACGCCCGGCCTACACTGATAGTGCGTAGTACAGTGGGTGTGGATACTACAAAGTGAGACGTGCCGCCGCACACCCGAGTAGTGAATGGGTGCCGACAGAGAGGGGCAAGAGGGAGAGATGACAGAGCAGGCTGCGTATTAATTGTGGCGCCGCACCCCGCCTGTTCTAAGCGACACGCCGCGCTGTCTGTAACTGCCTCGCGCGGGCCATTCAGACTGCGATGAGCTCATGCATTTTAATGCGGATGTGTCTGCGCGCCCGAGAGCATAATGGCGCGAAAGAAGAAAGGCCATTGTTAGGCGCGCCGATTCCGAGGATGCTGCGCAGCCTCCACAATGGAGCGCGTACGCTGGTCGCCGGCGCGTCTTGGTGGCAGGGTGCAGGCGGCGCTCCTGCTTCGTAGCAGCGGGACCGCCCGTCTTAAATGAACACAGCAGAATAACCGCTGTCACTGCGCGCGGCAGTCGTGTCGGCGGCCGCCGACTGACTTTCAATAGCGCCGCGTACGCCATGGAGCAGTGTCAATGAGTCTATTCGTCCGACTACCTCATAGCGTACCACAAGGTACGGTCACATTAATGTACACTACTGGCCATTACAATTGCTACTCCACGAAGATGACGCGCTACAGACGCGAAATTTAACCGACAGGAATAAGATGCTGTGATATGCAAATGATCAGCTTTTCAGAGCACTCACACAAGGGTGGCGCCGGTGACGACACCTACAACGTGATGACATGAGGAAAGTTTCCAACCGATTTCTCATACATAAACAGCAGTTGACCGGCGTTGCCTGGTGAAACGTTGTTGTGATGCCTCATGTAAGGAGGAGAAATGCGTATCATCATGTTTCCGACTTTGATAAAGGTCGGATTGTAGCCTATCGCGATTGCGGTTTATCGTATCGCGACATTGCTGCTCGCGTTGGTGGAGATCCAATGACTGTTAGCAGAATATGGAGTCTGTGGGTTCAGGAGGGTAATACGGAACGCCGTGCTGCATCACAACGGTCTCGTATGACTAGCAGTCGAGATGACAGGCATCTTATCAGCATGGCTGTAACAGATCGTGCAGACACGTCTCGATCCCTGAGTCAACAGATGGGGACGTTTGCAAGACAACAACCATCTGCACGAACAGTTCGACGACGTTTGCAGTAGCATGGACTATCACCTCGGAGACCATGGCTGCGGTTACCCCTGACGCAGCATCACAGACGGGAGCCCCTGCGATGGTGTACTCAACGACGAACCTCGGTGCACGAATGGCAAAACGTCATTTTTTCGGATGAATCCAGGTTCTGTTTACAGCATCATGATGGTCGCATCCGTGTTTGGCGACATCGCGGTGAACGCACATTGGAAGCGTGTATTCGTCATCGCCATACTGGCGTTATCACCCGGCATGATGGTATGGGGTGCCATTGGTTACAAGTCTCGGTCACCTCTTGTTCGCATTGACGGCACTTTGAACAGTGTTCGTCACATTTCAGATGTGTTACGAGCCGTGGCTCTACCCTTCATTCGATCACTGCGAAACCCTACATTTCTGCAGGATAATGCACGACCGCATGTGGCAGGTCCTGTACGGGCCTTTCTAGATTCAGAAAATGTTCGACTGCTGCCCTGGCCAGCACAGTACCTGTACACGCCATCCAAGCTCTGTTTGACCCAATGCCCAGCCGTATCAAGGCCGTTATTACGTCCAGAGGTGGTTGTTCTGGGTACTGATTTCTCAGGATCTATGCACCCAAATTGCGTCAAAATGTAATCACATGTTAGTTCTAGTATAATATATCTGTCCAATGAATACCCGTTTATCATCTGCATTTCCCCTTGGTGTAGCAATTTCAATGGCCAGTAGTGTAACCACTGTCAGTGTTCGACATCGTGTGGAATAACCAATCATAGACGTCAAGTGGCAGCACTAGTAATGTAGGGTGTACGAGGTGCGACAATAAAGTAATGAGACTGATGTGAAAAAAAATGTTGCTGACCATCTTAGTCAAGTTTAGTTTTGTCTCCTTCCAAGTAGTTCCCTTCTGATAGCACACACTTTTTCCAGCGCTCCTGCCATTGATGGTAACATTTCTGGAGCTCATCTTCTGTAATATCCTCCAAGACGATCGTCACAACTTTTTGGACAGCTTGTGTTATTTGAAAATGGTGTCCCTTGACCGTCGTTTTGTCTCTTGGAAATAGAAAAAAGTCGCACGGAGCGATATCTGGTGAATGATGAGTCTGTGATAGTACTGAAATTTGTTCTGAGGTTAAAAACTGCTGTACTGACAGAGCAGTATGGGATGGCGCATTATCGTGATGCACAATCCAATTATCAGCAATGTTGGCACGGACACGAAGAACTCTTTTACGAAGTCTTTCTTAAATATCTTTGTAGTAATATTGGTTAAATGTATGTCCAGGAGGCACCAACTCTTTATGAACAATTCCTTTGGAATCAAAGAAGCACACACTTTTGACTTTGACATGCGAGCTTTTTTCGGTCTGGGTGATCCCTTTGAGCACCATTGCGAACTTTGGCGTTTTGTCTCTGGATCGTACTGAAAAAAACAACTTTAATCACTAGTGATAGCACGTCTCAACAATTCTGGATTGATTTCCGTTTGCTCTAACAGGTCGGCTGCCACATTTTTCCGTGTTTGTCGCTGTTGTGATGTGAGATTTTTGGGGACCATTTTTGCACACATCTTTCTCATACTTTCAGCTATTATGACATGAATCGTTTCTCGATTGATGTTCAGTTCTTCTGCAATCATTTTCACGGATAATCTTCGATCAGATCGTACGAGTTCACGCACCCTGGCCAAGTTGACATCCGTCCGTGAGGTTGATGGTCGTCCATTGCGGTCTTCATCTTCAGTATTCTTTCTGCCTTCGCTACCGGCTTGTGTGGCCGAGCGGTTCTAGGCGCTTCAGTCTGGAGCCGCACGGCCATTACGGTCGCAGGTTTGAATCCTGCCTCGGCCATGGATGTGTGTGATGCCCTCAGGTTAGTTAGGTTTAAGTAGTTCTAAGTTCTAGGGGACTGATTACCTCATATGTTAAGTCCCATAGTGCTCAGAGGCATCTGACCCATCATCTGCCTTCACTTAACATATTATGCCAACGAAAAACTTGAGTCTGGACATAACCGCCTCTCCAAAAGCCTTCTGAAGTTGACCGTAAGTTGTCGTCGCGTTTTCACTCAATTTAACGCAGAAAGAAATGGCATACCGTTGCGCAATATTATGTGGTTCCATTACCGTGACGAGAGACGCAAACACGTGTTAACTTATTACAGCACAACTCACGACTGAGCTGTTGCATCGATGTGACACTTGGACCAGAAGACTTTATTGTCACACCTCGATATATGCTAAGGTGACAATAGTCATGGGATACCTCCAAATAACGTGTCGCATCTCCTTTTGCCTGGCATAGTGAAGAAACTGATGTGGCATGGGATCAACAACTCGTTGGAAATCCCCTGCAGAAATACTGAGCTACGCTGCCTCTATAACCGTCCATGACTGCGAAACTGTTGCCGGTGCAGGATTTTGTGCATGAACTGACCTCTAGATTACGTGCATGTAGGTGGCCAAATCATTCGCTCGATTTGACCAGTATGTTCTTCAAACCAATTGCGAACATTTGTTATCTGGTGATATGGCGCATTGTCATCTGTAAGACAGAAGTCCATCAGTGGCTGGAAATGGTCTCCAGGTAGCCCAACATAACCATTTCCACTAAATGATCGGTTCGGTTGGACCACCTGACCCAGTCCCGTCCATGTAAACACGGCCACAACATTATGGAGCCACCACCAGCTGCACACACTCCTTGTTGACATGATGGGTACATGACTTACTGGGGTCTGCGCCACACTCGAACCCTACCATCAGATCTTACCAATTGCAATTGGGACTTATACGACCAGGTCACGATTTTCAGTCGCCTAGGCTCCAACCGATAAGGTCACGAGCCCAGGAGAGGCGCTGCAGGTGATGTCATGCTGTTAGCAAGAGGCAGTTGTGTCCGTCGTCTGCTGCCATAGTTTATGAACGCCAAATTTCAACGCACTATCCTAACCGATACGTTCGTCGTGCGTCCCACATTGATTTCTGTGAATATTTAACGTACTGTTGCTTGTCTGTTAGCACTGACATCTCTACGCAACCGCCATTGCTCTCGGTCGTTAAGTGAAGGCCGTCAGCATTTGCGTTATCCGCGGTGTAATATGGTATTCTTCAAACACTCTTGGCACTGTGAATCTCGGAATATTGTATCCCCCAACGATCTGCGAAACTGAATGTCCCATGTGTCTAGCTAAAACTACCATTCCGCATTTAAAGTCTGTTAATTGCCGTCGTGCTGTCAAAATCACATTGGAAATCTTTTCACATTAATCACCTGAATACAAATGACAGATCTGCCAATTCACTGCGGATTTATACCTTGTGTACGCGATACTACCGCCATCTGTATATGTGCATATCGTTGTCCAATGACTTTTGGCAGTTCCGTGTAAAGCATGTCTGTGGGACGCAGAAAACGGTGCAGTAATCGTAATGCGGAAACGGAGCGATTTATCTGACGTCGAAAACGGCATGGACATTTGCTTTCGGGCCAAGAGTGGAAGAATTTCCGAAACGACTAAGTTAGTAAATTGTTCGCGTGTCGCCGTTGTTGAAGTCTACCGTCCATGGGAAAATGGCGCTATCCGAAACCGGCGAGGAGGCAACTGTGGTTCACCACAGTCCGTGGATGACAGGGGTGGACTACAGCTGCAGAGACGTGTACGGGCGAACAGACGTGCAGCTGTTGAGCGACTGACCACCCATATGAACCAAGGGGCAACCAACTGTGTCTCCTCAAAGACCGTTCAGCAAAAGTTGCTGCGTATGTACCTCCGCCCCAGGCGCCCAGTTCATGCATCCGGCTGAATGCTGCTGCTCGTTGGCGGGGAAGGCTGGATTTGCACGCCAATACTGCAACTCGGTATTCACTGACGACAGGTGGCCTTTTCATATGAACCACGTTTTATGCTACATGGAACGGATGGGTGTTGGCCTCGCTATGATCGTGGCATTTCCTAGTGATCTCGTCATTCTGAAAGGCACAATGGATCAGCATAATAATGCATCTCCCTTAGGGAGCATCTACCAAGAGGATAATGCAACGTGTCGCACAACTACCAGCTTACGTGTGTCGTTCGAACTGTGCCATACGTGCGTAGCAGGAGAGCACCAGGATGAGTTTACTGTACTCCCCTGGCCACAAAACCCCTGGATTTAAACACAATCGAGAATCTGGGGGACCACCTCCATCGGGTTTTTCGCGGTATGGATCATCAACGCCTGCCTGGGTGGCCGAACGGTTCTAGGCGCTATAGTCTGGAACCGCGCGAGCGCTACGGTCGCAGGTTCGAATCCTACCTCGGGCATGGATGTGTGTGATGTCCTTAGGTTGGTCAGGTTTAAGTAGTTCTAAGTCCTAGAGGACTCAGAGCCATTTGAACTATTTGATCCTCAACCGAGAAACCTAGCGCAGGCGATCACGGCACTGGAGTCGACATGGCTCCACATCCCTGTCGATATCTTTCAGAACCCCATTGGCTCTCTTCCTGAATTATCTCGCAGCGGCCACGATGCAAGAAACAGTTATTCCGGCTATTGGCAGGTGGTCAGTTTAATGTGACTGGACAGTGTACATTCCTTCTGAAGAAATGGAAACGGCACAAGAAGAGAAGTAAAACAGATCTCAAAAGTTGCATAGCTATCTCCTTACCTTATTTCAGATTACCTACAAGATCCTCTCAGCAAACCTGCTAATTAGGGTCATCACGCAGCTAGCCAACCACCAGGTGAATTTCAGGTTCACTTCCACATCAACAGATCCTGCCCATATCAGGTACAAAAGCTTAAGACAATGCTCACCTCCAAGAACCGAGGTAGATATCGCTGTATAATTGTTCTAGTAGATTTCCAGAAGCATATGACTGTGTCGACAGAGAAACCGTTTTCTCCATAATGCAGGAACTTGGCCTGGATGAGAAGACCCTCAAACAAGCGCAGGCCACTCTAGAACAGACATTCAAGGCCAAGTTCAAAGCTGAGCTATATACTGATCAGCCAGAACATTACGACCATCTGTCTAATAGCCGGTATGTCCATCTTTGTCACGGACGGTGACGCGTCGTGGCGTGGAAGCAATCGGGCCGTGATACGACGCATTATCTTGTTGAAAAATGCCACTACCACTGGGAAACATGATCACCATGTAGTGGTGTTCTTGGTCTGCAACCAGTGTACGATACTCCTTGGCCGTTATGGTGACTTGCGCGTGCTTCACTGGACCCATGAATGCCTACGTGAGTCTTCCACAGGGGATAATGGAGCCACCGCCATCTTGTCTCCGTCCCTCAAGAAGCTATTCCCCAGGAATACGACGGATTCGCGCCCTCCCATCGTCATGATGAAGAAGGTATCGGGAATTATCAGACCATGCAAAGCTCTGCCCCACTACGCCAACGTTCTGTACCGATGGTCACGTGCCCATTTCAGTCGTAGTTGCCGATGTCGTGGTGTTAACATTGGCAGATGTATGGATGGCTGCAGAGGCACTCGTTAGGAGTGTTCAGACACACTTGTACTCTGCCTAGCATTAGAGTCTGATGTTAGTTCGCCACAATTCGCCGCCTGTCCTGTTTTACCAGTCTGTCCAGCCTACGACGTCCGACATCCGTGATGAGAGGTGGCCGCCCAATCCCTCGACGTCTGGACGCGGTCTCACCTTGGTTTCACCAAATGTTGAAGACACTCACCACAACACTCCTCGAACACAAGTCGTGCAGTTTCCGAAATGCTGGTACCCAGCCGCCAGACCATCACAATCCGCCCTCGGCCAAACTCAGATTGTGCGCCTTCCTTTTTCCACACACGGACAAGACACTCACTGATAGCACATGCACAGTAGTTGTGTCTGACTAGCAGTCTTTCCTCGTCCGGTGACGCTGCTATCGTCTGGACGGTTTATATTGACAGTAGGTCATCGCTGCGGCCGGGAGAAGATCCAGCAAGAACGGGACAAATGTCGACTGAAGGGAACCGTTGAACGTGACAGAAGTGCAGCCCTTCCACAAATTGCTGGAGATTTCAACGTTGGGCCATCAACAAGTGTCAGCGTGCGCACCATTCAACGAAACATCATCGATATGGGCATTCGAAACCGAAGGCCCACTCGTGTACCCTTGATGACTGCACGACACAAAGCTTTATGCCTCGATTGGGCCCCTCAACACCGATACTGGACTGTTGATTACTGGAAACACGTTGGCTGGTCGGTCGAGTCTCGTTTTAAATTGTATCGAGTGGATGGAGGTGTACGGGTGTGGAAACAACCTCATGAATCCATGGACCATGCATGTCAGCAGGATACTGTTTAAGCTGGTGGAGGCTCTGTAATGGTGTGGGACGTGTGGAGTTGGAGTGACATGGGACCCCTGATACGTCGATACGATTCTGACAAGTGACACGTACGTAAGCATCCTGTGTGATCACCTGAATCCACTCATGCCCATTGTGCATTCCAACAAACTTGGGCAATTCCAGCAGGTCAATGCGACGCCCCACACGTCTGGACTTGCTACAGAGTGGCTCCAGGAACACTCTTTTGAGATTAAATGCTTCCGCTGGTCACCAAACTCCCCAGACACGAACATTATTGAGCATATTTGGGATGCCTTACGACGTGCTGTTCAGAAGAGATGTCCATCAACTCGTACTTTTACGGATTTATGGACACCCCAGCAGGATTCATGGTGCCAGTTCCCTCCAGCTCTACTTCAGACCTAAGTCGTGTCCTTGCCAAGTCGTGTTGCCATACTTCTGCGTGATCGCGAGGGCCCTACACGATATTAGGCAAGTGTACCAGTTTCTTTGGCTCTTCAATGTATTTGCCTACCAATACCGGTTAGAGAACATTTGCCAGACAGCTGACATGTCATTTTGCGGCCGCGCCACCTCTCTCCCTCAGACATTTGTTGTCTTTTCCTAGGGCTCTTGTAAGATACTTAAAAATTTTGCAGGTGAGGCACCTCTGGCCGTGCGAAGCGGCCGCTGGCGTCGCTTTGGCCTTAAACTGACGCTATGCCTAGACTTTTCCCCTAGGACACCATCACCACCACAAGGCATTCTGCCTATTGGCGGCAGGTTCTTGACACTATCTGATCCTGTTCCAAACCGACTGCTTCGTTGTGTGGTATCGTCCTCTTCTTCACTTCATCAAGAGTTTTTGTTTCTCTTCTTCCTGTTTTCTTCTCTCCTCCCACTGTACATCTGTAGTCATAATTCCTTTTTCACTATTATATGTCCCAACCAGTCCTGCTTTGCTCTTCTTAAACAGATGTAGGAGAGTTCCTTGTTCCTTTACCTGCCACAGTACTTCAATGTTCTCCACATTATCCACCCATTTTATTTTTTTCATTCTCCTCCAAACGTACATCTCGAATACTTCAAGTCTGTCTCTTTCTCTCTTCTTCAGAGTCCAGCTTTCACATGCGAATAGAAAAAGACTCCACACGGAGCACGTAACTATCCGTTAACTTCACCCCAAATTTCAGCGTAATAAGCGTTTCTTTTTCTGAAGAGCTCGCTTTGCCATTGCACTTCTTGATCTTATTTCTTCTTCGGTCGTCCAGTTTTCATACATTAGTGCAGAGTCTGTATCTGATAGTGTCTGTAAAGTCTGATGCAATGTTCCTTAGGACATACATGTATTTGAAGTGTCTGTAAAGTTCGGTGCAATGTTCCTTTGGATATGCATGTATTTGAAGTGTCTGTAAAGTTCGATGCAATGTTCCTTCGGACATGCATGTATTTGAAGTGTCTGTAAAGTTCGATGCAATGTTCCTTCGGACATGCATGTATTTGATAGTGTCTGTAGAGTTCGGCGCAATGTTCCTTTGGGCATGCATGTATTTGAAGTGTCTGTAGAGTTCGGTGCAATGTTCCTTTGGACATGCATGTATTTGACAGTATCCGTAAAGTTCGATGCAATGTTCCTTCGGACATGCATGCTTGTAGGTAGCAGAACTGGTTAGGCGACCGCTCACATAAGCGTGAAATCGGGGTCCGCGTCTCGGGCCGGTACAAATTTGCATTTGTTTCCTGTAAAATGTACAACTGTGGTGATACCATATTCGCCATTTGCGAATACATTTCATGGTCGAGTTGCCAGATAGCCTAAATGACCTAACGGACTGGAAATCTGGCTTGATGGCTGTTAGATTTTACCAAGAGTACGCACACTCAGTTGCGTACGCAAATAACTTCCAAACAAGATGTATTTCATTTCGCAACGCAGCAAAATACATCCAGATTATATGAGGGCCACTCATTCGTCATCGACTCGCAACGCAAACCACAACTAAGTCAAGAGCTCAATGCTTGATTATTGAAGCAACCTTAATTGCCCCTTTAGGGGAGCGTAGGATTAGCTCGTATTTTTGAAATACATTAAATGTAATGATGCACTAGATAGATGTGTTTTATCCTCTGAAGAGACCGAGACAGTTCGTAAACAAATAGAAATAGCGGGAAAATGGGCGGGCACCGGGAAGTGGTCTGCTTGTTTGTTGCCTGTTGAGGATGCCAGCGTTGAAGGAAGTTGTGTACAGCGGTCTGGAGGCGGAACTGCCGTACCGCGAGTCATCTACATTGTATAGTACGGAACTCTGTGCCACTGTGAATTCCTCTTATATGAGTTGTTGTGTGGGAAACCCCGAAGGCTTGTTTAGCCGACTAATCGGAAAGGATTTTCTTTCTCGGCATACAAGCTCCTGTCCACGTGGTATATGAGAGTTGTGTCTTTAAGTGTATCTGTTGGGTACAGGAGACTACAATGGAAGAGTACATAGTCCAGTGCCATGTCTGCATCGTATGATGACGAGAGAAGGGAGTTGTGCTGGCACGTAGTCTATTCATCTCGAACAGAAAAGAGGGGACAGCCGAACATAATTTTCCCATAAAACGGATGGATTATCTTCGACAAGTCACATACCCTTACTTCCTGAAACATTGCGATACGTTTGACATTTAATCCAGGACATCGGCGCTAAGTCTGGTGATCAGGAACTCCTTTCCCGTTTCCTCTCCTGCCAGCGAAACACAGGCGGTGAACATTTTTTTCCACCACGAGGACTCCAAGTCGAATGCCACCACGCAGGGGTACGTTTAGCATCGTATGGATGTGTTATAAACTTGCTGTGGAAAATCAAGAACGACAAAAAAAAATTTTAAACACCTATTACTACAGCTGAACTTAAGTTGATTTTTTTTTTTACAGTGATAAGGTATCAGCCATTTTAACTGCTTCTTCATAGCATGTACACTGTCTAACTATCAGTATCCGGACACTCCTATATACACTGAAGAGCCAAAGAAACTGGTACACCTGCCTAATATCGTGTAGGGCCCCGGCGAGCACGCAGAAGTGCCGCAAAACGACGTGACATGGACTCGACTAATGTCTGAAGTAGTGCTGGAGGGAACTGACACCGTGAATCCTGCAGCGCTGTCCATAATACCGTAAGAGTACGAGGACGTGTAGATTTCTTCTGGACAGCACGTTGCAAGGCATCCCAGATATGCTCAATAAAGTTCATTTCTGACGAGTTTGGTGCCCGGCAGAAGCGTTTAAACTCAAAAGTGTGCTTATGGAGCCACTCTGTAGCCAATCTGGACGTGTAGGATGTCGCATTCTTCTGTTGGAATTGCCCACGTCCGTCGGAATGCACAATGGACATGAATGATTGCAGGCGATCAGACAGGATGCTTACGTACGTGTCACCTGTCGCAGAAGTATCTATACGTGTCAGGGGTCCCATATCACTCCAACTGCACACGCCCAACACCATTACAGAGCCTCCACCAATTTTAACAGTCCTCTGCTGACGTGCAGGGTCCATGGATTCATGAGGTTGTCTCCTACACGTCTGTCCGTTCGATACAATTTGAAACGAGACCAGACAACATGTTTCCAGTCATCAACAGTCGAATGTCGGTGTTGACGGGCCCGGGCGAAGCGTAAAGCTTTGTGTCGTGCAGTCATCAAGGGTACACCTGTGGGCCTTCGGCTCCGAAAGCCCATATCGATGATGTTTCGTTCCATGGTTCGCATGCTGTCACTTGTTGATGGCCCCACACTGAAGTATGCAGCAATCTGCGGAAGGGTTGCACTTCTGTCACGTTCAACGATTCTCTTCAGTCGTCGTTGGTCCCGTTCTTGCAGAATATTTTTCCGGCCGTAGCGATGTCGGAGATTTGATGTTTTACCAGATTCCTGATAGTCTCGGTACACTCGTGAAACGGTCGTACGGGAAAATCCCCACTTCATAGCCACCTCGGAGATGCAGTGTCCCATCGCTCTTGCTCCGACTATAACACCATGTTCAAACTCACTTAAATCTCGATAACCTGCCATTGTAGCAGCAGTAACCGATCTAACAACTGCGCCAGACACTTGTTGTCCTATAAAGGCGTTGCCGACCGCAGCGCCGTATTCTGCCAACGTGCTATCAAGTCTCCGAATGAAGCGTTTGTGTAACGATTGAAGCACGACATCCAGAGATTTATGGCTCTATATGATATTTTCGTTTATTGGGAGAGATGCATATGGGGCCTAAAGATGGCATTGTGAAATGCTGAAACTGGTAGCCTTCAAAATAAAATAAAATAACATCCTAAGTTACATGGCTGTTGGTGGATTTCATTGACATTGATAATTAAAAAATTCTGTGGCTTCAACAGTAATAGAAAGTGTATACAGACAGCAAGCAAATTTCGCAGTTAGCCTAAAATCATTTCTTCAAGACAATCCGTTCTGTTCCATAGACGAAATTTAGTTAAAAAGTGTATCAAAAGAAGAGCTATATTTAGGAATGCCCATTCTTAAGTGAGTAGCAGGAAACTGTTAATGGCTAGAATGTAGCCAAACACAAAACAAATCAAGTCTACATAACCAGTAGAGTGGCACATTTCAAATGAGTTTGGTAGAAAGCAACCACTGATTTACGGAACGTGTAACTATCTAACCCGTTTCTTTCAGTTGTATAACATCTCTAGATCTCAGCAGATTGAAATCAGCTAGTCAGCTTCAGGAGCTCTTTTCAGCGCACGTGACTCATTACTTGCTGTCCTGAAATTACTATGTTCTGAAAATGTTATACGACTGAATGATACCAGTTGTAAAATACTTGTAGTATGACTTAAGACTGTAAGAAAAAGCTTTTCGAAAATACAGTAGTCGCAGGTTTGATCGCTTGCCAGTAGCGATCGACTAAACTATTAATTAGGAGTAACAGGTTAAAATGTTCCAGTTCCAGCCAGGTAATTGGCATTACAGCAGCAATGTTTTGTAAGTGTTCTACGTGAGCGAGGAAATTATTTCGAATCTTGGTTTATTTAAGGTGCTAAACGATGTAGTCGTACTTGCCTTAACAAATAAGAGTTCAACGAAATTTTTACGTTAAATATAGCCCTTTCCCATTTGACAGAGTAGTTATCACATAAGCCTTGTTGCTGGAGAAGCAGGAGTCAAATTGAGATTCACTGGAAGAATGAAGTTCACTAGTCCACGAATTCCTAGAGCGTACGAGAGTCAAGCTACGTATTACTTCGTCCATCACACATCTCACGAAATGACAGTGGCTGGAAAATCAGAGAAACTGGAGCTATAACGTAGGCTTATCCGCAGTCGAACTTCTCATACACCATCCACGAAGGCACACGAACAGGGGAAAATTCTAGTCGTACCCGGAGAGCCGACCGAAGGGGCCGAGCGGATCTAGGCCTTACAGTCTGGAACCGCGCTACCGCTACGGTCGCAGGTTCGAATCCTGCCTCGGACATGGATGTGTGTGATGTCCTAAGCTTAGTCAGGTTTAAGTAGTTCTAAGTTCTAGGGGACTGATGACCAAAGAAGTTAAGTCCCATAGTGCTCAGAGCCATTTAAACCATTTGAACGTACCCGGAGATCCTTCCCCCACACACCGAAAAAACACTTGTAGGTTATAGATATAAATGTAGAAGATGATAAACAACGCAGTTCAATATCTTTCTCTAAATAACATTTGAGATTAAACAAGCTTTACTAGTAATGCTAACTGAAATTAGCAGTGCCCATCCAAATGAGAATGGAAACCTAGCTGAATGTATTCCAATAAGTTTATTTACGTGGAATGGCTATTGTATCCTCAGTTATTCTGTATAAATCAGTAAAAATCTATCCACGGGTACGGCAAAAAGCCAATGATAATCTTCTCATCGGCGTCTGGAGCATTGCATATGCTTATTTATAGTTTTGGATTTTCCCGTTCGCTTGTTTCCGCTTACGACTCGGAGCTGCAGAGGGGCACCTGCCTATCATCAAAGTTTCGACATTCGTTGGACTGTTTCTACCCACTCGCACTACTGTACCAACTTTCTCACCTGTGCAGCCATACATAGGTTGATCTGCAAATGGAAGTATACGTAGAATGAAGCCAACTCCTCTCTTGAATACCGGTGTATAATGCAGGGTGACAATTATTGAGCTGCATGAAAGAAAATCATAATGACTTCTGACCGGTTTGCGTTAGGACGTTCAAGCTGCACGGTTGGTCGCGCGGCGTGAGGTGAATTAGTATGCGAAAGCGACTTGGTTTAGCGACGAAGCCCACTTTCATTTTCATGGTTTCGTCAATAAGCAAAATTGGCGCATTTGGGGGAGTGAAAATCCACATTTCGCGATCGAGAAGTCTCTTCCCTCTCAACGGATGACTGTGTGGTGAGCAATGCCCAATCACGGAATAATCGGTGCGATATTCCTTGATAGCACGGTGACTACCGAACGGTTTTTGCAGTTTTTGGAAGATGATTTCATTCCCGTTATCCAAAGTGACCCTGATTTCGACAAGATGTGGTTCATACAAGACGGAACTCTACCCCATCGAAGCAGGAGATTGTTTGATGTCCGGGAGGAGCACTTTGGGGACCGCATTCTGGCTCTGGAGTACCCAAAGGCCACTGACAAGTGCTACAATTGCCCGCCACATTCCCCGGATATGACCACATGCGACTCCTTTTCGTGGGGTTATATTAAAGACAAGATGTACAGTAATAACGCCGAAACCATTGCTGAGCTGAGAACAGCCATTCAGGAGGTCATCGACAGCATCGATATTCCGACACTCGAACGGGTCATGCAGAATTTCGCTTTCGTCTGCGCCACATCATCGCCAATGATGGCAGGCATATGGAACATGTCATAACCTAAATATCTGTAGTGACGTTTACATGTTGAATAAAGTGTGTGCATGCCATAATTTTTAAGTAATTTACATTTTTTTCATGTAGTTCAACAATTGTCAATCTGAATATCTGATCCTACTACGTAAGTAGAGTTGTAATTTCTGAACATCCTTTGCAGCGATTAAATCTGTTACTGAAGTCTGTGAACTGCGGAAAGAGAATTTCCCTTTCGGAGATTCATACTATTGTCATTATTGTTGTTGTCTCCGGTGCGGAGACTGGTTTGATGAAGCTATGCACAATCGTTTATTCTGTATGTATATATTTTCATAAGTGCATAACAATGGCAATCTAGATCCACTATAATCTGCTTACTACATTACTCCATTACCAAACTGACTAATCCTCGATGTCTGACCTGTGTCCTACGAGCATATTCCTTCTTTTAGTACAGACGTGCTGTACATTTCTATTCTCCCGCTTCGATTTAGCGCTCTTCATTAGTTATGTTATTTACCCGTTTAATCTTCAACGTCCTTTGCAAAGCTTTTTTCGCTGCTGCCATCGCCTCTACTTTATCCACAGTCAGTTACTTTGGTGCTCAAATAGAAAAACTCGCCTATCGCTTCAGTATGTCATTCCTGATCCAGTGCCACCGGTATCTCCTGTTCATTCTGGCTACACTCATCCTTGTTCCACGTTTCTAAAGCTTCAGTTATAACCTCGTTTTAAGACACCAGTCATTCCGTTCAGTTGAGCTAAGCCCTGTGTCTTCTCTGACTGACATTGTCATCAGAAAAACTCAAAGTTTTTATTTATTCTCCGTGAACTGTTATTCCTTTCTCTAACTTCTTCGTGGCTTCCTTTGCTGCTTGCACAGTGTACATACTAAACAATACAAGTAGTACACAAACCAGATCCCTGATAACTTTAGAAATTCGTTTTAGGTGGAAATACACGTGTCACTTAACTCTATCAGACCTGAAATTTTTTCTGGAGGAAGAAAATTTTTCTTTACATGGTAATGTTCTTTGGTGATTTTTTAATGATTTTAGCTGCAAGATTTATACAAAAATATGTACTCATTTCCAAAACACTCTTCGCGCACTTGGCTTCATTTTATGGACTAAAATAACTAATTACAAATAGTCCTTACTGTAGGAAATAGCGCAATGATCGTTCAATAATTACCATGCAAAATAACAATACAGTGGAGTATAGAGAATCAACCACATACTTGTGTTCTGGCGATCGAGAGCTACTGCGTACTGATACATTGACTTGCTGGTATTTTCATAGCGATGTCCAATAGTTGGCAGTTGCTTGTATTGAAAAAGTTGAACATTTACAAATGTGTAGCTCAGGTTTCCGTTGGGAAAAAATACGTCTGTTACAGCTAAGACGCAGTAAAAGGTAATGTAAACGATTGTAGGCCAAGGTTCTGAAAGGGTTAAATATAAATGATAGGATTATTTTGATTAATGGTAAAAACTAAGTACAGCTCACACTACAAGGCATCTGAATTTCGATTCGGTTTTCTTCGTTCTCTCTCTCTCTCTCTCTCTCTCTCTCTCTCTCTTTCTTTCTCTGTGTGTGTGTGTGTGTGTGGGTTGGTGGGTGTGTCCGTGGGTGTGAAATAAAAGTCATTGTCAATATTCGCAATAGTTCTGTCTTAAAAGATATGCGTTAATAGACAAGGCCAAGGTACCTGTACTTTCCAGTAAATTGTCAATTAGCCAATTAATCAACTTCCCATATGGCTTATTGTCCAATGGTATCTTGTCAGCTGTCAGTGATTCTGTAGGCATTTGCCACAGTATGTTGTCGATGACTGCGGTGTGAATCGAATAGAATGTACCGCTGCCTTTTCTTTGCTGATGATTATTAAACACGATGTACATTAACGTGGCAAAGGTCACCAAGTGTTGCAGAAGCAGGATTTTATCCACGAACTGACCTCTCGATTATGTCCCATAAATGTTCCATGGGTTTCATGTCGGGCGATCTGGGTGCCTAAAGCACTTCCTCGCATTGTCCAGAATGTTCTTCAAACCAATCGTGAGCAATTGTGGCCCGGTGACAAGGCGCATTGTCATCCATAAAAACTCCATCCTTGTTTGGAAACATGACATCCATGAATGGCTGCAAATGGTCTTCACGTTGCCGAACATTACCATTCCCAATCAATGATCGGTTCAGTTGGACCAGGGGACCCAGTTCATTCCATGTAAACATAGCCCAGACCATTATGGAGCCATCACCAGCTTGTATAGTGCCTTGTTGACATCTTGGATTCAAGGCTTCGTGGGGTCTGCACCACACTCGAAGCCTACCATCAGCACTTACCAACTGAATTCGGGACCCATCTGACCAGGCCTCGGTTTCCCAGTCGTCTACGGTATACTCTGTGGTGTCACCGCCAGACACCACACTTGCTAAGTGGTAGCCTTTAAATCGGCCGCGCTCCATTACTATACGTCGGACCCGCGTGTCGCCACTGTCAGTGATTGCAGACCGAGCGCCACCACACGGCAGGTCTAGAGAGACGTCCTAGCACTCGCCCCAGTTGTACAGCAGACTTTGCTAACGATGCTACACTGACAAATACGCTCTCATTTGCCGAGACGATAGTTAGCATAGCCTTCAGCTACGTCATTTGCTACGACCTAGCAAGGCGCCATTACCAGTGTATATTGAGATTATTATTGATGTATCAACAAGAGCGATGTTCTCCAATTGTGGATTAAAGTTAAGTATTACATCAACTACGTACTTTATTTGCTACTATTAATTCCCTTAACTGTTCCAGACCTCACGCCACTCTGCGTGAGCTAAACGCGTGCCTTTCGGCTATCTCCGAGTGTCTTGGCTGTCTTGCCAAGTCACTACATACTAAATATGGTCGCGAGGCCTGGAGAGGCGCTGCAGGCGATGTCGTGCTGTTAGCGGAGGCACTCACGTCGGTCGTCTGCTGCCACAGCCCATTAACGCCACTGTCCTAGCGGATACGTTCGTTGTATGACCCACATTGATTTCTGTGATTATTTCACATAGTGTTGCTTGTCTGTTTGCACTGACAACTCTACGCAAACGCCGCTGCTCTCGGTCGTTAAGTGAAGGCCGTCGGTAACTGCGTTGTCCTTATTGAGAGGTACTGCCTAAACTTGCTATTCTCGGCACGCTCTTGACCCTGTGGTTCTCAGAATACAGAATTCCCTAACGACTTCCGAAATGGAATGTCCCAAGCATCTATCTCCAACTAACATTCCTCGTTCAAAAGCCGTGCGGGATAGCCGCGTGGTCAAGGGTTGCAATGGTTCGCGCTGCTCCCCCCGTCGGATGTCCGAGTCCTCACTCGGGCATGGGTGTATGTGTTGTCTTTAGCGTAAAGTTAGCTTAAGTTAGATTAAGTAGTGTGTAAGCCTAGGGACCGATGACCTCAGCAGTTTGGTCCCATAGGCTTGGCTCTGAGCACTATGGGACTTAACATCTGAGGTTCAAAAAAAATGGTTCAAATGGCTCTGAGCACTATGGGACTTAACATCTGTGGTCATCAGTCCCCTAGAACTTAGAACTACTTACACCTAACTAACCTAAGGACACCACACACATCCATGCCCGAGGCAGGATTCGAACCTGCGACCGTAGCAGTCCCGCGGTTCCGGACTGAGCGCCTGAACCGCTAGACCACCGCGGCCGGCCATCTGAGGTCATCAGTCCCCTAGAACTACTTAAACCTAACTAACCTAAGGACATCACACACATCCATGCCCGAAGCAGGATTCGAACCTGCGACCGTAGCGGTCGCGCGGTTCCAGACTGAAGCGCCTAGAACCGCTCGGCCACACCGGCCGGCGGTTCCATAGGAACTTACCAAAAATTTCCAAATTTTCCCCGTTCAGAGTCTGTTAATTCCCGTCGGACGGGCATAATTATTTAGGATACCTTTTGACGTGACTCACTTGAGTATAAATGACAGCTCTGCCCTTTTATACCTTGTGTACGCTTTAGTAGCACCATCTGTGTATGTGGATGTCGCTGTCACATGACTTTGTCACCTCGCTGTTTACAGAGCAAGGTGGTGCAGTGACAAGACACTGGACTCGTATTCTGGAGGATGGTGTTTCAAGTCGCGGTTAAGCCATCGAGATTTGGGTTTTCCGTGATTCCCCTAGACGACTAAAGATAAAAGTCGGGATTAAGCCTTTGAAAAGGGCACAGCCAGGTACCCCTTGCCTGCCTTGCGTAATCAGAGCTTGTCCTCCATCTCCATCTCTTGTCTTCCATCTGTCTATTCGGCGTCTTCTCCTCGTGGTACGGCAAGCATACAGGGCCAAGTCCGCTCCTATTTCGTTGGCGTCCAACACCTTTTCACAGCTGGCACTGGAACGTCTCTTCCGCCACCGTCCGAAGGCAACAAAGCCGTTTGGCATCCGTGCAAAGGAGAGTCTCGAGTCAGTACACCTGGAGGGCATTAAGGTCCTCAGCCAGGGGTGGAGTAGGCGATCTCCCTGGCTACTACAAAGGCCGAGATTACTTCTTGATCTGGCTGCTTACAAGAAGTGTTGTACTCCGGACCACCTTTTTAAAATTAAATTTACTGAGACTTTAGATTGCCATTCAGATTTTATTACTGTTTACACGGATGGGTCTAAACAGGGGGATTTTAAGGGCTGCTCGGCTGTGTTTACCGATACTGTCCGTAGGATGGGGCTCCCAGAGCAGTTGTCAGTTTACTATGCAGAACTGTTTGCCATTCTGAAAGCATTAGAGCATATGCGACGACATCATGGCAAGAAATTCATCATCTGCTCCGATTCCCAAAGTGCTCTACACGCTCTTGAACAGATGTATCCAGCAGATCGGATAGTGCAAGAAGTGCAGGACGCACTCCTGCTCTTGCAAAAGCAGGTATAAGGATGTAATTTTCTGCTGGGTTCCAGGGCACATAAGAATTCCTGGAAATGAACTTACAGACGCGGCTGCCAAGGAGGCTTGCTCCATCCCACCTCCTGCTCGCTGTTCCGTCCCCCTGCAGGCAATAGCATCATTCGTGACTCGGAAGATCATGCGTTGGTGGGAGGCTCAGTGGCTGGAAGTAAGGGATAATAAGTTGCGAGCAGTGAAGGATTCTGTCCGACCGTGGCTTACCTCCTTCCGACAACGACGAGCTGAGGAAGTAGCCCTTACACGGCTTCGAATAGGACATTGTCCATTGACGCATGGTTTTATGTTACGTCGTGAGGAGCCACCAACGTGTCAGACATGTGGGACACAGCTGTCGATACGACATATTTTAACTGTGTTTTATATGCGGGTTTGAGGGAAGATTTAACTATCCCACCAGACCTGCCCTCTATTTTAACTAATAATGAGGCGAGTGTGGCTAGAGTTTTACGTTTTTGTGCGATGTCTGGACTTCTTCCCAAAATATTGGAATTGAGATCTTAATGTGCTGTCAAGTGGTTTGGTCACCCATTATTTGTAAGTGGTCACCAAGCCACAGTTAATTATTTGTACCTGTTTTGTACTGGTATTTTATTTTTAGTTTTACCTACCTGTGCTGTGTCCAATCTTGAAATTTGAGCATTTACAATTCTCGCAAAGATCGGCTTTGAATTGATCCTTGTTTAACAGATCTTGGCCGCACTCGTCAACATTTATTTTGGGAAAGGGCGGTGATAACCTCGTTGTTGTGCGCCCTAAAACACTAATCATCATCATCACCATCATCGCCCATCTCTAATGAGCCCATCGTCGACGGGGCGTTAAATCCCAATCCTCCGTAATTTTTAAGGCGCCATTCACACAGGCGGGGGACCTGCAACGTCCAACGCAGTGCCATGGCAGCGCTGTAAAAAAAAAAGCTGACTTTAGACACGCGTTCTTGTTTTGTACAGATACGACATTCTTCAAACACGAGAGAGCTACCCAGCAATGTTTACCACAGTTGCTAAACGCAGGGCCCTGTTTGTGGCTCTATTCGGTCCACCGTGTGACGGCAGCGGCGAATCCAGCGTGCACGTGACGTAAGCTGCTAAGTAATGGACGTGCAGAGAAGCGCGAAACTGTTTTGCTTCGACCGATGGCGAAGGAGTTGCGTTGCGAGTATGAAGGTCGATACGCAGTAATTCCGCGACTGTCGATGGGAATCTGAGTAGTGTGCGATTTCGTGACATTTAGCGGCCGATAAGTGTCGGAGATCACGTACAAGCGAGAAGGCAACGCACAGGCAACTGATGGGAGATGCCGTTGCGTAAGGGAAAGAGGAATATATTGTGCGTATCATAAAGTGATCAGTGTGCGTGGGTTACGCTCGCATGTGAAACATTAGACCGCTTTTATTACGACGCGTATGATATTTAGAGCATTCTCTGTTATTGTGCTACGATGAATAAGTTTTCGTTTTTATGGATTCAAGGATAAGGGAGACAGTGCCCCCTATGGGAGCACATAACCAGTAACGCCCAGGAAGCCACGGAGTTTAACGTCCCCTTGGGATGGACATGTAACCATCAACAGTTCCCCACCATGCTCTGCGGAAACATTTGCGATTTAGGTTCAAATGGTTCAAATGGCTCTGGGCACTATGGGACTTAACTTCTGAGGTCATCAGTCCCCTAGAACTTGGAACGACTTAAACCTAATTAACCTAAGGACTTCACACACATCCATGCCCGAGGCAGGATTCGAACCTGCGACCGGAGCGGTCGCACGGTTCCAGACTGTAGCGCCTAGAACCGCTAGGCCACTCCGGCCGGCTGCGATTTAAGTAATGGCATCTACATTTATACTCGTACTCGAAAGTGGACCGTATCTACACGTCATCATCGTTTTCATTCAAATTTGTGATATGTGCAGTGTTTGGCCAGAAATAAAAGTGACTAGTGGGACCTCCAGATGGTCAAGCGTTCAGAAAAAAGTAGCACTTGCGGTGCGAGTCGGGCGAAGTATGAGCCATTTATGGTAGCGAAGTTTTTAGGCAGCGGCTGGCATATAGCTGAAAGAGTGAACAACGATAATCCGAGAGCCGCAGGATCGAGCTCCTATGCAGAAATATTTTTATTTTCAATTTTTGTGTTATTTATACTGCCAAAGAACCGAAATAATGCTCAGTATATTGTGTCTATTAATATTTTCATAAAAAGAACAAAAAGGAAAAGCAAAGGAAAATTGTAGCGCGTACAAGAGAACATTGTATGTGAAATTAGATACTTTTGTTATTTTACATATGATGGTTTACACGTGCGGGGATGGTATTGATGGTAAAAGAGGTGAAGTGGTAGTTTTATCGATATCATGCACACGTTACGAACGCCGCATTTCTGCAATTACACGGTTGTTTTAAAGTTCGTTTAGAAAAAACAAACTTGGTTTACATTGATTGAAGGTTCTCTCTCTTTGCACAGGTTGGCAGCACACCAGGCGTAACGCATCTTTTCGCCAAATATCGGCGAGGATATCTGGCGATCTACGATGCAATGTAATGTGACGAATTTTCTCCAGATACGATTTCTGTTTCTGTCTCGATGAAATAATAACATTTCTGAAGCTTTTTTATCAAATTACTTACGGGCGACAAAAAAAGATAACGAAGGGGCGGAGGACGGGAAGGGCGGAGGAATCACTTTAATACTACACGATGACAGTCCTTATTTATCTCGAAAATCCTCGTTGTGTAACTGAGTTCACTTGCCCTGCTCACGAACCAATTAACAGAAGAAACTTGTTCTCCTGTACATAGGGTTTCATCACAGCAGGAATTTTGCCAGATTTTGATAACGTAATGACGGTAGTCGTTTTTTCTTTCGCGTACTCATCCACCGTTTTTAGAGTCCTCAATCCGAAAGAGCCAGTTCCCTCTTGTAAGAATACAAAGTCCTGTACGTTTTAATTACAGTCCCTTCTTGGAAAAGTGTTGCGGAGCCCTCGTGAACGCTGCAAGCATGAGGGTTGCCCAGAAAGTGATGCACCGCATTTTTTCTCTCAGCCGAAAACAATACTACGAACGCGAAATGCTACGTAGTATTTGAAGTCTCCCGAGTGAGCGCGCCAAGTTTCCATCACTTCCGACAGATAGCGTAGCTGCAAGACAGTTCCAAAATGGCGTCTGTAGGTGATGTACGTTGCAAGCAACGTGCCGTCATTGACTTCTTCACTGCAGAGAAAGAAATTGTGAGGAATATTCACAAACGCTTGTGCAAGGTCTATGGAGCATCTGCTGTCGCCGGCCAGGGTGGCCGAGCGGTTCTAGGCGCTACAGTCTGGAACTGCGCGACCGCTACGATCGCAGCTTCGAATCCTGCCTCGGGCATGGATGTATGTGATGTCAGGTTAGTTAGGTTTAAGTACTTCTAAGTTCTAGGGGACTGATGACCTCAGCAGTTAAGTCCCATAGTGCTCAGAGCCACTGGAACCATTTGAACCATCTGCTGTCAACTGAAGTACTGTTAGTCGCTGGGCACGGATTGTGAGGTCATTAGAAGGCGGTTCGGCGGAGCTCCACGATTAGCAGCAGTCGGGGAGACCATCCATGGCTGTCCCACCTGACATGTCGCAGCGAGCTGATGTTGTTCATTCGTGAGGATATACACATTACGACTCGACAGTTGGAGCTGCATCTGTCAATCGGGCAGGGAAGTATGGATGCAATTATCCGCACTCTTAGATATTCAAAAGTGCAAGATGGGTCTCTCGGTGTCCAACGGTGGATCACAACTCGTACAGAAAAAATATTTGATTTGATCTGTTCCAACGTTTTGAAGCTGAGGGGGAGGCCTTCTTGTCGCAGATTGTGACAGGTGATGAAACGAGGATTCACCATTTTCAGCCAGAAACAAAACGACAGTCGATGGAATGGCGCCATTCCCACTTCTCGCAGAAGAAAAAATTTAAAGTAACTGCTTCCGCCGGTATGGTCATAATCACCGAATTCTGGGACAGTGAACTATGATTGTCATTGATGTGATGCCAAGAGGCGGTACCATTAATTTAGGGCCGGCCGGAGTGGCCGAGCGGTTCTAGCCGCTACAGTCAGCAACCGCGCGACTTCTACGGTCGCAGGTTCGAATCCTGCCTCGGGCATGGATGTGTGTGATGTCCTTAGGCAAGTTAGTTTTAAGTAGTTATAAGTTCTAGGGTACTGATCACCTCAGATGTTAAGTCCCATAGTGCTCAGAGCCATTTGAACCATTAATCCAGAAGCATATGTCAACACGTTAACAAAACTCGGTGCCACAGTAATCCAGGAGATGTTTTGCTGCAACACGATAACGCTCGGCCCCACACAAGTCTGATTGCTGCTGAACACATCGCAAAACAGGGTTGGACAGTGTTACCCCATCCACCCTACAGCCCCGACCTAGTCCACTCGGACTTCCACTTCTTTGAGGCATTAAAGGATGCCATTGGTGGAAGACATTTTGAGGACGATGAGGAGGTGATTCACACAATGAAGCAGTGGCTCCGCTACCAGGACAAAGATTGGTACCAACTAGGCGTACACACCCTTGTTTCGCGATAGAAGAAGGCCTTAGAACGGGATGGAAATTACGCGGAAAAATATGGTGTGTAGATAAAACGCCATTCTTTCGTGTGTGTAATTTTCATTATGTTCAATTAAGGATTGTTGAAGAAAACACTGCGTTCATTACTTTCTGGGTAACCGCCGTGTAATCCTTTCTTGACAATTTAATTTCTATCTCAAATGTTCCTTTGCCTTTCCTTTTCGTTCCTTTTATGACAATATTGATAAACACTACCTATTGAGCATTGTTTCGGTTTGTTTGTAGTGTAAGCAACGAAAAAAATGAAAATAAAAAAGTTTTCCACACAGTGATTCGATCCCACGCGATCCCGCTTACTCTTCTGCAGTTTTTCCGCCGCGTCAGCCGCTGCGTGGAAACGTCGCTAACATATATGGCTCATGCCTCGCCGGACCCGAGCAAAAAATGTTGTTTTCTTCAGTGTGTGGCCATCTGTAGCTCCCACTTCCGTCATTTTCATTCCTGGCCAATCCCCGCATATGCCATAAATTTGGAAGAAATCGGTGACGCAGAGTAGGTGCGGTTCCACAGCCAGTAAACCACTGTGAAGTGCATGGCAGAGGATACTTTCCATGGGGCCACATATTACTGTTTCATTCCGTTCCATTTTCGTATGGAGCGTTTGCAGAATGAATGCTTAGACGCTCCTCTGCGCACGGTAATTAGACTGATATGGTCTTCACTTTCCCTGCAGAAGCGATACGTAAGGGGCTGTAATGTATTCCTAGTTCTCTCATTGGCTTTTTAAAATCTGTAAGTAGGCTTTTGCTGGTGAACTGGGGTTTGTCTTCAAAGAGCCTGTAAATTCAGGTTTTTTAGTTTTTCCGTGACTCTCTGTCATGACCGTCTGTGCTGCCTTTATGTGTGCACGTTTAGTATTCCCTGTTAAACCCATTTGGCAGTGTTCACCACTGTTTTGTAAGCAATTTCCTTCGTATACGGTATAGGTTCCGTCGTAATCTGACTGTATTTTGCTACCAATGAGTCGAAAACTGCCACCTGCTTTACCTATAGTTGAGCCTATTTGGCGATTCCAATTCATATCCACACAAATTGTTACACCCAGGTATTTTTATGAGTTGACTGATTCCAGTTGTTACTGATTAATATTGTAGTTGTAAGATATGACGTTTTTACATTTTGTTAATTGCACAGTGTCACATTTCTTTACGCTTAAAGCAAGCTCGCAATTGTTGGACCACTTTTGAAATGTTATAAAAATATGGCTCGACATTTGTGCAGCTTTCTTCAGAGATTACTGTATTGATACTCTTAGGTGCATCGCCAGCAAAAGTTCTGAGCTTACTACTACACATTGCCTGCAGGTCATTAATATAGGATGTCCCAAAAAGGAGTTTACACCGAACTTAAATAACTGAGAAGGTAGTAGTGATAACTTGATCCAATTCTGATTATATGGTGCTCTCATGACGAGTGTGTGTAGTTATTCATTTATTTTTCGTTTGTTCATTGCCGGCCGGCGTGGCCGAGCTGTTCTAGACGCTACAGTCTGGAACCGCGAGACCACTACGGTCGCAGGTTAGAATCCTGCCTCGGGCATGGATGTGTGTGATGTCCTTAGCTTAGTTACGTTTAAGTGGTTCTAAGTTCTAGGGGACTGATGACCTCAGAAGTTAAATCCCATAGTGCTCTGAGCCATTTGAACCTTTATTTTTTTGTTCATTTTCAGTAGCCAATAGATACACATAAATAACAAGATGGTTGGAAACTTGACGTTGGAGCAAAGAAAATGAATTTTAATGTGTTATTGGTAATGTGAAACTTAGAAAGAAACGTCGAGCCGATGGTGAGCACAATTTGATACTGCGCCACCATCTCGCGTAGCAGTAACTTGAATTACGAGACAAATCGGAGATCGTAGATAGTGTACGTGATACCAAGAAAGGACGGCGTGGCAGGAAGAAATCAGTAGCGGACGAAAGAGGAATTGCTGCAATGATACAAGCTTTCACTAGATCCCCAATGAAGTCCGTACGGCAAGCTGCGCATGTATCAAGTATAAACAACTCAAGCGTCCACCGTATTTTAAGGCAAGCAAAGTGAAAACCATAAATTCCCAAATTGCTTCACACGATGAATGAGGATGATCCGAAGAGGCGCTTTGAACTTCGTGACTGATTTCATTATCTGGGCTGACGAGGCGTCGTTTAAATGGAATGGAACTGTTAACTGGGCAAGAAATAATCCCCCTGCTATAGAAGAACGAACTGTTTGATCTTTCTGGTTATTATAGTGTGACATAACTGTCAGAGGACTTCTAGGGCCATTCCTTTTTGGAGGAACAGGGAAAGGTGTAAAGTACCCTACCATGTTGCAGGAACAAATCGTACCAGCTGTTTACCAACTGTGCCGAGATGAAGATTTCTCTTTCAAAAAAACGGTGCACCACCACATTACCATTGTGATGTACGGCAATTTCTGGATGAAACATTTCTTGAGAGGTGGGCAGGCTGATCAGGAAGTGTTGAGTAATTACACATATCTACCGATCTAACGCCGTAACACTTCTTTCTGTGTGGAACTCTAAAGGACGTACGCTGGCTGACATGAAACGACTGTGACGGTCTGTGAATAAAATTCATAGTTTTTGTTATTTATGTTCGAGTTGTTCATGTTGTATCCAGGGTGTATACAGCTTGAATAACTCGAACATAAATACAGAATGTATACAACATGAACAGAAAGGGTCCCAACACAATTCCTTCTGTAGATGACTTTCCATCCAGGACAACATTCTGCGTCCTCCATACCAAGAAATCATGAACCCATACTCATGTAAGCGTAGGCTTCCGCGGCCGTTGTCTTCTTCAATAAAATTCTTCAGGGTATCAGACTGCATCGTCATAATTTAAAATGCGCCAACGTTTCGGCCAGCGTTGCAGCTAGCCTTCATCAGGGCCTTACGTTAACTGCTAAATGAACACACTTGGTTCCTTAAATAGCTGCACGAGAAAACCGTGTCGTTACTTGATTGGCTGTAAAAGGAGGAGGAGGAGGAGGAGGGGTGAAAGGTATGCTTTATTGGTGTTTCCTTTATTATCTGTCATTGGCTGAAATAGCTGTTTCCTATTGGTCTTTATATTAATCCACCCCATTGGAGGAGACGGACGAATAGCGAACAGATGATGGCTGTGACGTCACACTGTTTCCATGCTGTCCAGAAGCCGGCTGCGGCGTGCCATTGCTTTGTGTGCTCGCGACCACTACTGCGGCTCTCCGTGTGTCTGCATGGGCCGCCACGGCTCTGCCGCCGCTCCGTAGCCCTGCTATTTCAGCCAATGACAGATAATAAAGGAAACACCAATAAAGCATACCTTTCACCCCTCCTCCTTCTCCTTTTACAGCCAATCAAGTAACGACACGGTTTTCTCGTGCAGCTATTTAAGGAACCAAGTGTGTTCATTTAGCAGTTAACGTAAGGCCCTGATGAAGGCTAGCTGCAACGCTGGCCGAAACGTTGGCGCATTTTAAATTATGACGATGCGATCTGATATCCTGAAGAATTTTATTGAAGAAGACAACGGCCGCGGAATCCTACGCTTACATTTAACCTACCTGTATGGGCAGGAAATCCACAGAAACATCAAGAAGTTAGAAGCACTGCGTTTAAAAAGATGTAAACTGCTGAATGACCTTGCTTTTTTGAAGAGATGCAGAGACACGAGTGTTGTGCCGTATTCTTTGCGGTTGACGTCTCACATAAAAACGAACAAGGCGAGGAATATCTGTGTTAAAGCCAGTAAAGCATTGCTACGGGAAAGGATCCGCCACATCCGCATAAGTCTCGATGCTCACAACAGGAATTTGTGTGATCTGCACCTATTTCTGGCCGGAAAACTTCAGATGGAAGACTGGGATAAAGTCGACAGGTTAACCTTTCAGCAAGCATCAAGGACCAGCAATAGTATTACTAACCGCCAGATGAGAAAGTACGACAAACTACAACAGAAAGCCACGGACGAAACATTGACGCAGGACAGGCGACGGACAGTGGTCAACCTCTCCAGCCACACCTTGAGCGAAGCAACCACAGCAATTCTGGCCAAGGGGATGAATTTCGCAGTCGCACCTAAGCGAGTTCCAAAAGAAGATATCATAGAATCCGTAGAGGCTTCGGTACGTCATCTGCCACAGGCCGAGGCGGAGAAGATCCGGCAGGAAACGGTCAGAGTTCTGAATAAAGCAAAGCCACCGAAGCAAAACATCAACGCTGAGTAATACCATGCCATCAAGAAACTCAGGGACATCCCCCACTTAGAGGTGGTACAGGCAGATAAGGGCAACGCAAACTGTAGTCTTGGACACAACTGATTACAACAAACGAATGGAAGATATTCTTGCAGAACCTATCTACAAGAAACTTCAGGGAGATCCGACGGCCAAGGTAATCAAAACGACGCAGGCACTGCTCAAGTACTCTAGAACCAACTTCGACAAGGCCAGAAGATTCATCCCGCAAGTGACACAGGCACCAAGGATATATGGTGTACCGAAGGTACACAAAACCGACTTCCCCTTAAGGCCCATAGTAAACAGTATAAATTCGCCGACCTACTACCTAGCGAAAGAACTGGCACCTAGGCTCCGACACCTAGTGCACCAAACCGAGTCCTACGTTAAGGATTCCACTCACTTCGTGTCTCTCCTAAAGGAAATGCGTGTTACGGACCAAGATCTGATGGTTAGTTTCGACGTCAAATCCCTATTCACGAATGTCCCAGTGTCAGATACTGTGAACATCCTAGAAGAACGCGTGGCACCTGATATATGTGAGCTTGTGCGCCACTGTCTGACGACCACCTATTTCAAGTGGAGAGGTCAATTTTATGAACAAACTGACGGTGTAGCTATGGGCTCACCCCTATCGCCTATCGCAGCAGAAATGTTCATGGAGGCATTTGAGGAAACAGCCCTCCAGTCCGCACCATTACGTCCAAATTGTTGGCTTCGCTATGTCGATGATACTTTCGTCATCTGGCCCCACGGAGAAGAGGAGTTACAGAACTTCCACAAGCACCTTAACCAACAGCATAGGAAAATTCAGTTTACAATGGAAACAGAGAAGAATGGGGTGCTGCCTTTTCTCGACGTGGAAGTTTATCAAAAACCTGATGGTAAACTTGGCCACAAAAGTGTACAGGAAACCAACCAGTACGGACAGGTACCTTCACGCCTCCTCCCACCATCACCCCACACAGAAGAAGTCCGCCCTGCACACGCTAACGAAGAGAGCGTACAGGATAAGCGACGAAGAACATCTGAAGACAGAACTTGAACGCCTCAGGTCCATCTTCGGAACTAATGGCTATGGGAAGCAGATGATAGACAGCACCATGTCGACAAGCGAGAAGACTAATAGGGAAGAGGAGAAGGAGGCACAGAGCATTGCTGTGTTACCATATGTACAAGGGGTCACCGAACGTATTGGCAAAATTCTACGAAAAGCCGACATCAAACCGATTTTCCGAAGCAGAAACAAAATATCAGACATGCTCGGTTCTACCAAGGATGCAGTTGACAAACTACACACAGCTGGCGTGTATGAAATTGGTTGTGCGTGTGGATTAGTCTACATAGGTGAGACGGGACGTCCGAATAGCACAAGGCTCTCGGAACATGAAAGATATATCCGCCTGAAACAACACACTAAGTCAGCAGTGGCGGAACACGGAGACGAGTGCGGGAAACCAATATTTTTTCAAGAAGCCCGCGTCCTGGCGAAATGGCCTCTCACCTTCAAAAGAAAGATTAGAGAGGCGATAGAAATAGCCAAAAGACCCGCCAACATGAATAGAGAGGACGGGTACAAGCTTCCGAGGTCTTGGCTGCCTGCAATAGCAGGGCTACGGAGCGGCGGCAGAGCCGTGGCGGCCCATGCAGACACACGGAGAGCCGCAGTAGTGGTCACGAGCACACAAAGCAATGGCACGCCGCAGCCGGCTTCTGGACAGCATGGAAACAGTGTGACGTCACAGCCATCACCTGTTCGCTATTCGTCCGTCTCCTCCAATGGGGTGGATTAATATAAAGACCAATAGAAAACAGCTATTTCAGCCAATGATAGATAATAAAGGAAACACCAATAAAGCATACCTTCCACCCCTCCTCCTCCTCCTCCTCCTCCTTTTACAGCCAATCAAGTAACGACACGGTTTTCTCGTGCAGCTATTTAAGGAACCAAGTATGTTCATTTAGCAGTTAACGTAAGGCCCTGATGAAGGCTAGCTGCAACGCTGGCCGAAACGTTGGCGCATTTTAAATTATGACGATGCGGTCTGATACGCTGAAGAATTTTGTTGAAGAACCCATACACAGATTTCATCTGATATCCTATATAATCGTACTTGCTGCACAGTCTGGTGGTCAGGCGTTCCCTACTTCCGCTCTTTACTTCTACGGTGATCCGAACATTTGCCCCTGGAATCTAGTACCCCATATCAGTATCAGTTGATGACATAGGCTGACCTTCGACAGCTCGTCCTCCAGTCAGCGTCATTGCCTCTAGATCGCGGGGTGCCGTGTTCGATACCCGGCCGGATCGGAGATTTTCTTCAGTCGAGGACTGGGTTTTTATGTTCTCCTACTATATTCATCTCATCTTCATCACAAAAGAATCAGAGGCATTCGAGGAGTACACTTAGAAGTACAATTAATTAAAAAAAATTAGTTTAGGAGAAACAAAAAAATGTATTTTACTTTCATAGCTTTAGAAAAGTGCTTGAGAGTGCGGAATAGAACAAGATGTTTCTTAGCCGTACTCGGTGAGGTAGCAACTACAGGTATAGAAGGACACTTCACTCTCTTTATATGCAGCAGACACCTGTTGTCAACACTGAGGAATGAAACAAGAAGACATAAGGAAAGGCCTGAGCGCGCGTGTTTAATTGAAACCATTGATTTTTAATTTGTATAATGAAGGGGCAGAGAGAGAAGTAAGGGACTATCTCCATGTGAGAACTGTGTGTGTTGCTTAACAAGCTGGAATGTTTTCTTCCTGGCGACTGTAACATAACCATAAACAGAAAGAAAACAAAGATGGTATCAGGCGTAGGCAGACATTCTGGACGGCTAAATTTTAATCGTGGACAAGACGCCCTTCGAGAGGTGGAAGTAATTTGCGATCTTAGGAGCAGAAGAGACAAAGAAAGAAAATGCAGGTAAGACGTAGTAGCAAGGTCTGTTTGTAAAAAGAAACAGCTGGTAACACAACAGCCTTGAGACCAGAAGAAGATACCTCAAAAGAAAAAAAGGACCGACAGAATGGTTGAGCACATATCACGACAGGGGTCGTTGCTGAAAACTATAGCTGAATAGATGGCGGTAGGAAAAAATAGACCGCAATGTAGTGAAACATCCCCTTAGGAAAATTTTATAAATGACAGTGCTGGAAAACCTCTACGTTATTTGATTTTCAAACAGCTGAGCAAAACTGAACGTACTCAGACATTACCCTCTTTACTTATTCTGATCAACACTAAACTGACACACAATATTTTTAGCGCAACGCAGTCTGACTTTCAATAATCCGTACAAAAGAATGGCCCTGACTAACAGTAACCGCTCCCTCTTCCCCCCCCTTCCGTCCTGTTTCCTCCCCACTACACCTCTCCCTACCTCCCTTCTCCCCCCCAGTCCTTTTGTATTCCCCTCCTCTGCCTACCCCCCTCCCTGTCGCGTCTGCCCCCCACCCCTCTTATGGGTCCTCATCCTCCATTCAGCTCCTTTCCCGGTTCCCCCCCCCCCCCCTTCGCTTTTACTCTCCTTTCCCCCCCTTTTTGTTTTCCCATCTCCTGTTCAGTTTCCCCCCACCTGCTCTCGACTGTGGTGTCACCTTTGCCGACTTTTTCGTGCTGTGTTCTAGTGACTATTCAGTGTTGTGTTGCGAACAGAAACCATGCTGTCGCTGGGTGTGCGTTTTATATACTTTGCGAACAGAATCCAGACTGTCGCCGTGTTTTTTTAATTGTCTATTGTTTCCCCTGTCTGCTCCGTATGTATTTTTATTCGCTTCATCATCCCTCTGTTGTTTGTTTTCATTTCCCCATTTTCTTTTCACCTTGTTACTCAATGAGTCCCCGATTTTATCGCCTGTTTTTTCTTATTATTTATTTTCCTGCTCTTTGTCAGAAAACCTGTAGGCTGCAGAGCGGCGTCCTAAGCTGCTGCCAGCCCGCCCCCTTCGGGGGGAATTGAAATTCAATAAAGGAAAAAAAAAAAAAAAAATAACAGTAAACTATACCTATCACTTACCTCACAAAAATCTTCGTTACTCGAACTACTGCAATACAGCGAGCGCCACTACTGCCAGCTAAATAAAAGATGCTAACTACTGAAGGCACTAACTACTGATAGGCATAGTTAGCAAATGAAAGATTTTGATAAAGGACAAACAATGTATTTACCTTAATAGTGTTCAAAAGTCATAATATGTATATCAGTTCATAATATCCAGTATTACAATTTACTCTTTCTGATGGACACACGTCCAGATCGTCCGCTCTCAAAATTCTGCAATCTCTCTCCCCACATCCACCACTGCTGGCGGCTCACCTCCAACTGCGCAACGCTACGCGCTGCCCAACACTACAATAGCCAATATTCCAACAATGCAAACCAGCCACAGACTGCACACAGCACAGTTAGTGATTTTCATACAGAGCGCTACGTGGCGTTGCCAACATAAAAACCTAAACAGCCTACTTACGATAGTTCTACAAGGAAGTGCAGAAAAGTAACGCCTGTGAATTTTTTATGTGAACACTCGTAGTAAAGTTTTAAAAATAAAACAACGTTATTGGCATCCTACGTCTTTATCCTTCATGTCTACATATTTATTTCTCAACATACCGGTAGTCAACTTGGCGACGAACAAATTTTGTCCAAGCAGGAAACCAGTCACTGATACCGTCACTGAAGAATATCTGATGCTGTTAACGGAGCCACTGCCTCACACTTCTGCTTGTACCGCTCCATCACTATAGAAGTGGAGTTCTCGAAGGTGTTATTTCAATTTTGGAAACAGATGAAAATCGGATGGGGCCAACTCGGGACTGTATGCAGATTTCGCAGTGCTCGTGCGTAGTCTGGCATTCTAATGCTGAAGGACAGGGTGTTCCATGTGTGGAGGTTTTCTGGCGTTAGAAACTCGATGGCAGCACGCTGTTTCTCATGCACCGACCGAGGCCCACAAGGAAGACAGGCCAGAACTCGCTCGATCGCTTAACTGACTACTACTCGTGCAACAGAATTTTAAATCAATTCTCTACATAAATGGTATAACGGCATGTTTGTAGCGTTTAGTATCTTCTGCGTAACAGTCTTCATTTCATACAAGAGATGATGCATTACGCAACTCATAATCACTTTGACATGATTTTAATTTTATTGTACCGCAGTACAACTGTAAGAAATAATTACTAAGCCCATGCACTGTCTATCACTGCAGGACTAATAACATTAAGATTCCATAATAGTACAGTTCCGTAGAAGACGCAATTCTCGTTTGTACATACACACTCAGTTACGAGCTAACACGTGTAGCCGGCCGGGGTGGCCGAGCGGTTCTAGGCGCTACAGTCTGGAACAGCGCGACCGCTACGGTCGCAGGTTCGAATCCTGCCTTGGGCTGTGTGATGTCCTTAGGTTGGTTACGGTTAAGTAGTTCTAAGTCCTAGGGGACTGATGACCTCACAAGTTAAGTCCCGTAGTGCTCAGAGCCATTTGAACCATTTAACAGGTGTAGAAACGCAGCTTTTCTGCTGAGTTGAGCGAGCGAGCGACCTACCGTCGTGACGCATGCGCCTCGGCCTGTCTTTGTCGTAGGCCTCGTGCACCGTCATAGTTAGGTTACACACCGACATTTTACGCACTACAGTTCGGAGCCCTCTAGCGGCAGAGGTTTGCAAATTGCTTCAGCGAAGTGAGAAAGTCGACCGAGCAATATGTATAACATGTACACAGTCCAGTCACATTAATGTAACGACGGCCTACGTCGACATCGAACGTAGGCGGTGGTAACATTAATGTGACTGAAATGGTGGGTATATAAGGCTGTCGGGGGGACGTCAGATAAATCGCGACTACACTGGTTTCCCGCGTTCGGCTGCACTTGGAGTGAATGTTAAATTAATATCTTGCTAGGCCTTAAATATTGCCAGATAGTTAAAAAACACGTTACAAAAAAGGTGCACAATTGGCCTCAGCTGTGCCAGGTACTTCCACAGCAAACATAAGAGAATACAATTTAGCGCTGAATTCTTTAAATACGAGAAGTCAGTATTCAGATGAATAGCCTATGAAAAAACATTCTTCTGTGTGAGAAAAAGCACCCAAAGCTGCAACAGGATAAACCTACCCTCAAAGAATAATTTGCTTGGAGGAAGAGGAACCTCAGTATAATTGACACTTAAGCTGCAGAACTCAGACAGTATTTGTGAAACAAGCACCAATGTTCACTATGCTTGGCATCAAAACTATTTTGTTCTTGCTAGATCGATCCAAGCTGTTTTTGCGTGTTATTCACAGAATAGTTTTGCTGAAAAGTTTTAGGGGTGGGGAGGGGGGGGGGAAGAAGAACTAGCACAGCATGAAGGACGTTTTACAGCCGTGAAACACTGGAGCATTTATTTCCTCCATAACTACTCTGTGACAAACATACACATCATCATTATAATTTTTAAAAAATGGTTTGAATGACATTTACGAAATTAATAAATCTTGTGGTTAAAAACAGACAGGACAAAGAACAACGACAGATTATTTTCCTGAGACGTTTGCAACAGCATGTAGGACACTAATCACAATGCAGGTATGGCATTGGAATAATTTACAAGTTAAAATTCACCCATTACCCATGCAAATACTAAAGAAATATGGCATAGAAGCATATATCTTACTGCTTTCATTAGGCATTTCTACTTTATGGCATTCTTATATTCTTTAATTTTCGTGAGCTACTATGAGGGCCTACATAAACAAAACGACTTTCACTTATTTCTATATAACGTTGACTTTAAGACAACAGAGTTAGTCGACTGTATCCGTGGCTTTACTACAGACATGACAGATTCAAGACCATTGTTTTCCCACTGTATGTTTGCTCTGCTGTTTCCCTTAAATAAACGTATTATAATAAGTGAATAAGTTAATGAAAATTTTAAACTTCTTATCATTACTGAATCTCATCACAGTGTAACGTGTTGGACTGTGACGATAACAACTTTGATGTAGCTTCCACTCTGTGAAACTGGCGGCTGTTTAGGGGAGGGCCTTACACTATGGATAGGCGTGTATGGGGGGGGGGGGGGGGTGAATGGGTGGGACTTGTTCCGGGTGAAATCCTAGCGCTAAGGGCACGTGGCTGAACGACAGCTGTGGAGACGTGTGCGGGCGAATAGACATGCAACTGCTGCGCGGTCCGAACCACAGGGCTGCCAAAAGTGTCTCCTCAACGACCGTTCAGCGAACGTTGCTGCGTATGGGCCTCCGCAGCAGGCGCCTGGTTCACGCACCTACGCTGACTGCTGTTCATCGGCGACGAACGCTGGAACTTGCGCGTCCGTATCGCAACTGGACCTCCAATGACTGACGACAGGTGGCCTTCTCATACGAATCACGTTCTATGCTCCATTGGACCGATGGTCATTGACGTGTATGGCCCTGCAACAATCGCCGTGAGAGTCCAGGCCGGAGGAAGGGGCGTTGTGGTATGGGGAATTTTTTCGTGGCATTCCCTGGGTGACCTCGTTGTTCTGTAAGACACAGTGGACCAACGCTGTGAGTGTGTCGGTTCTGTTTTTGTCAAGTTGCGCAATGGATTGATCCAACAAGTACCCTTTGGCTCCTGCAAGAAAGAATTTCCACCTCACACTACTACAGAAGTCAAACAGACGCTCCTAATGTACCAAGAAGAACTGCTTGAAAAACATTCAGCAACAAATATCTTCTGGATTCCTCCGCTGTAAGGAAAAGATACAAAAATATTCTAAATATTCTTATGTAACTAGTGAAATGCTTAAACGAACGAAAAATATTATTTATTACAAAAAATTCTGAGAATTCAAGTAGATTGCCTCTTATGGATAGGAATGCTATTATTTTACGAAGTATGGAAAGGTTCTTTTCTCCCTTTTCGTTAAGAATGTTATTTACTCGGCAGAATGGCTGAGAGCCGTGCCTACACAACTTGAATAACTTTTGTAGGTACGGTCAAAGCTGTCGCATGAGAAATGTAGTGGAGCGTACTGCTAGGGAGGACAGATGGGGCTCACATACACTGTAGCACATAATACCGTGAGCTGCAATGACTGCTGCCTGCGTCGCTCGCTGCTGACAAATAAAATGGTTCAAATGGCTCTGAGCACTATGGGACTCAACTGCTGAGGTCATTAGTCCCCTAGAACTTAGAACTAGTTAAACCTAACTAACCTAAGGACATCACAAACAGCCATGTCCGAGGCAGGATTCGAACCTGCGACCGTAGCGGTCTTGCGGTTCCAGACTGCAGCGCCTTTAACCGCACGGCCACTTCGGCCGGCTGCTGACAAATAACACAACTATCTCTTTCTATCTGAATTGACCTTCGCCAATCAAACTCTCCCTACGCCTTGACGAAGTCAAGGACTCCTATCTACCCCTAGTCTAACTATTTGTGTGGTACACCTTTCAAATAACCAGTCCACCGTGATGCCACTAAATACTCGCTTGCAGGTGTTTAACTAGTACTCTGTCTGTGTTCACACAGCACAATAAATGTGGCGGCCAAAACAGTGAACAACACTTAATCACGAGTGACTCAATATAGAGTGTCACTCCGATTCGCTAATGACAGAGGTGCTCTCCGAGTGAAGTACTGAGGAGAGACTTTGTTCCGTCTTGTTGTGTACGCCAGCCTCGACTTTTTTCAACTTCGGTGTGCACTTGCGATTTACTTATTAGATTTGCATATTGCTTACATGAATTCATACAAAATTGACTCTACCTTATCGACTTTCGGTTCGAATGAAGCGTCTTGATGCGCAGAGTACGATTGTGCGGACGGAATATGTAAGAAATGAAGGTCAAGAGACCACGCCACCTTACAACGCAAGTAAGCATCTATCCTTGTGGCCCATGTCCACCACTAAGTGCACTTTTTTTTTATCCTTGGACTGATGACATATACCAGCAGGACAATGCAACTTGTCACACTTCCCGCATTGTACGTGCATGGTTCGAGGAGCATCAGGAAGAGTTCACAGTACTCCGATGGCTACCGGACTCCCCGGATTTAAACAATCTAAAAATCTGTGGAACGACCTCGATCGAGCTGTTTGCGCCATAGATCCTCAACTTAGAAAACCTAGTGCAGCTGGCCACGACACTGGAGGTGGCATGGCTCCACATCCCTGCCGGTCCCTTGTAGAAACAAGTGGTTATTTAGGCTTTTGAGGGTGTTCACATTTATGTGATTGGGCCGTGAAGCATCTCAATTGGCAATGATAACAGAATAAAAAATTCGGAGGCATTACTTTCAGGATGCCTTTGTGTAAGGAAGGAGTGAATGTTACCGAACATTGAATTTGGATGATAAATACAACTTTTAACACATGTACCAGAATGGAAATAATAGCAAAGCGGCTTGGAAGAGGATCAGTTTGATTCTCAGTGTAATATAGCAAAACACTAGGTAACACTGATCCTACGACTTACATTAGAAGATAGGGTGAAGAAAGGTAAATCCACAACTGTACAATCTGTAAATTTAAAAAAAATCATCGGAAGGTCATCGCATTGAACCGAGATTTGTTGAAAAATACGGTTTTTTAGCCAAAATAGTGGTGGATACAATAGTGTATCGCAATCCTGAATAAAACCAACGTGCTTCTAGAAAAAAATGAGCTGCATTACTTATTGAACGCTCCTCATGGAACTTGAATGGAAACCAGATTATCGTCATAAGAGCCAAATGACGTCGGAGGGAACCAGTAATTGAAAAGGGAGTGAGACACGGTTGCAGCCATCCACGATGTTATTCAGTCTGTACATTAAGCGAGCAGTGAAGAAAATTAAGAAGAGAATCTGAAAGCGAATTATAATTCAGAGAGAAGAAATATAAAGCTTCCTGGCAGATAAAATTGTGTGCCGGACCAAGATTCGAACTCTGTACCTTTGCCTTTGGTGGACAAGTGTTCTACCGACCTTTTTTTCCATTTTAGTCGTTACTTTTCGTTGTATTTGGTCGTAGCGGACGTCACGTGACATCCGTTGAAGGTCATTTGTTGATCGGTCCACTCAGTTTCTTTATTACAGAGACCAGCCAACTTTCTGACCGAACACACCAAGCTATCGTGCCGCCACCGACTGGGCTACCAAAGCACGACTCACGCCTGTCGTCACAGCTTCACTTCCGCAAGCCTCCGTTTCCTACCGTCCAAACTTCAAAAACTTCTTTCTGGAACAAACAAAAACTTTCTGGTTTGCTGATGACAGGAAAGGAGTTACATGAGAAGCTGACTAAAAGGTCTAGGGTCTTGAAAAGGGCTCATAAGGAGGTGATGGAGTGCAGTCGAATTGTATTAGGTGATGCTAGGGTAATTAGATTAGGGAATGAGGCACTGAAAGTAGTAGACGAGTTTTGATGTTTTGGCAGCATAATAAGTGATGATGGCAGAAGTAAATAGGCTATAAACGACAGTAGACGAGTTTTGATGTTTTGGCAGCATAATAAGTGATGATGGCAAAAGTAAATAGGCTATTATCGAATATTGGCAATAGCAAGAAAAACTATCCAGAAAAAAATTAAATATCGAATATAAATTTAAGTTTTAGGGACTGTTTTCTTTGAGTATTTGTCTCGAGTGTCGTCTTGAATATAAGCGAAACATGGTTGGTAACAGATCAGACAGGAAGAGAACAAAAGCTTTCGAAAAGCAGTACATAAAGGACTTGAAGACAAGGTGGGTAGAATGCGATAAACAGTGAAGGAAAAGTACACGGTTATTCAAAAGCAATTCTGGCGTTTCAGAAGACTGCGCGGAAGCTACAAGACACACAGAAAATGCAGACACACATCGGCTGATGGAACGTCTCTTCGTGTTATTAACTTACAATACAGGTTCTCAATATGACCCCCCCCCCCCCCCCTTTGTGTGAAACTGTGATCGTCAACTCCTGCGTGAAATTCATTGAAATCGCGGACACGAATTTCCCGGAGAGGCGCGTCAGCAGCCTGCTATGGAGAGCTGTTATTGAGTTGCCGGCCGCGGTGGTCGAGCGGTTCTAGGCGCTGCAGTCCGGAACCGCGGGACTGCTTCGGTCGCAGGTTCGAATCCTGCCTCGGGCTTGGATGTGTGTGATGTCCTTAGGTTAGTTAGGTTTAAGTAGTTCGAAATTCTAGGGGACTGATGACCTAAGATGTTAAGTCCCATAGTGCTCAGAGCCATTTTGTTATTGAGTTGCCTATCTGCAGGAGCAAACTAATTCCATGCTACAGCCTACGTGTTCTGTCACACCTGCCCCGCCGCCTAGTGCAACTATGCTATTGTGCGTATTGTGAGTCGAAATTTGGAGAGATGCTTCATTCGGTGAAACGTGTCATTGTTGTGTGTGTGTGTGTGTGTGTGTGTGTGTGTGTGTGTGTGTGTTATTCAGAATTAAAATACCGCTATCGGCTTTAATCGGTCGGGTTTTCCCATCCCCAGCTGACGCCTGCTTCATAGCTCCTGGAATTAGAAAGAATTCAAGGCCATCACCGTATGAAGCAGCCACCACATGGTCCAACAGGATCTGGTCGACGTACTGCCTGGTGGTACGGCGATCAAGGACAGCGACAAGACACATATGGCTGTCAACACTGATTCCTGTACAACATTTGGCATGTACCGTTCACCACGGCTCTCCGCACACGAACACGGCCATCACCTTGCGTCACAGGATATCTGGAGTCATCTGTACTTAACACGTTTCACTAGTGATGAAATTGCCAGTTGACATGGGAACGCCAGAACTGAACATGAGCTGCAAGATGTTGTCGTGTCAAGCGTGGTACTCGAACAGGACGTCTGAGTCGTAAGGTCCTTTCTCGTAATCTGTTCGTTGCAGTCTAATCGGACACAGCGGCTCCAGTGACCCTTCTGAGCCCGTCTTGCAGTTCTCTGGCGGTATCCGTACGACACCGCAACGCAGAGATGGCCAGATATCGGTCTTCAGGTCGTGTTACAATGCGTCGTCGACCTTGTCCAGTTCGCCTTGTATGCTGACCTGTCTCCCTGTGAGTTACACATGGAAAGGCATTGGCATATGAAGCAACACGGCGAAAGTCCAACCTTTTTGGATCAAAAAGACCATCTTTACAACTTGCACTGACAACTACCAACCGTGTACCTCATTAGAATATACTAAACAAATGTAAATGTCGTGTGACTAGGGCCTCCCGTCGGGTAGACCGTTCGCCAGGTGCAAGTCTTTCGATTTGCCGCCACTTCGGCGACTTGCTCGTCGATGGGGATGAAATGATGATGATTAGGACAACCCAACACCCAGTCCCTGAGCGGAGAAAATCTCCAACCCAGCTGGGAATCGAACCCGGGTCCTTAGCATTGACATTCTGTGGCGCCGACCACTCAGCTACCGGGGGCAGGCATTAGAATATACTGGGACACGGGTACTCACTTCCTTCTGAGGGATCACCTGACACTGTATACGTAATACAGCGAATGGTTTTAATTGTTGAAACTTCCTGGCAGATTAAAACTGTGTGCCCGACCGGGCATACAGTTTTAATCTGCCAGGAAGTTTCATATCAGTGCACACTCCGCTGCAGAGTGAAAATCTCATTCTGGAAACATCCCCCAGGCTGTGGCTAAGCCATGTCTCCGCAATATCCTTTCTTTCAGGAGTGCTAGTTCTGCAAGGTTCGCAGGAGAGCTTCTGTAAAGTTTGGAAGGTGGGAGACGAGATACTGGCAGAAGTACAGCTGTGAGTACCGGGCGTGAGTCGTGCTTCGGTAGCTCAGTTGGTAGAGCACTTGCCCGCGAAAGGCAAAGGTCCCGTGTTCGAGTCTCGGTCGGGCACACAGTTTTAATCTGCCAGGAAGTTTCATATCAGCGCACACTCCGCTGCAGAGTGAAAATCTCATTCTGTTTTAATAGTTGTCTACACTGAAAGCGAATATCTCAAGCCCTACAATAAGACTACAGATACCGCGTGTACCAAAATGCAGGGTGTGTCAAAAAGTATCATCCGAAATCACAGCCATTATGTTACTTGAGATATGTGCATGAACAACGTACTGTTGGAAAGAGCAAACTCTCGAGTTTTGCACGGTTCCCGCTAGGTAGCAGCATTGTGCGCCCACTTCAGTTCTAGTAAAAATGGTGTCTGGACAATAGAAAGAGTTTTGTGTTCTACGTTTGGCTCAGTACGGGTCAGTAATAACTGTTCAGCGTGACTTTTGTACTAGATATGGTGAGGATCCTCCTGCAGCACAGCATTAGACTATTGCTTGAACAATTCCGAGAAACAGTTTGTTTGTGTACAGGCAAATCGCCGGGACGTTCCCGAGTGTCTCACACAGACGTTGAACGCATCCGCCATAGTTCTTGTAAGGAGTCCGCAGAAATCCGTTCGTCGTACTGCCCGACAGCTCGGCTTGCACCCAATGTCTGTCTGGCGTGTGTTGCGCGACGTTTACGTAAGAAACCATATAAGATTCAGCTACTGCAAACTCTTCGTGAAGGTGACAAACAACAACTTGTGAAGTTCTGTAATTTCGATCTGGGCAAGATGGAGGATGACAGTTTTCTTTCACGCTTAGTGTTTAGTGACGAGGCAACATCGCATTTAAATGGAAAGATGTGTCGTCATAATGTGAGAATATGGGGTTCGAAACAACCACATGAAGGTGTACAACATGAGAGGGACTCTCCAAAATTTAACATGTTTTGTGCAGTTTGACGGGGAAAGATGTATGGTCCATTTTTCTTTGCCGAGAAGGCTGTTAGAGGAAACACATATCTCGATATGCTTGAGAAATTTCTTAGCACACAGTTGGAGACTGATTCGAACGATTTTATTTACCAGCATGATGGGGCACCGCAATACTGGCATCTGGAATTGCGGGAATTCTTAAATCAAAAGATTATTGAACCATGGATCGGTCGCAGTGGATCAAATGATTCAGCCTTACATTACTGGCCTCCAAGGATCTGACTGTACGCGATTATTTCTTGTGGGGGTTTATAAAAGACTCAGTTTGTGTGTCTCTGTTACCAACAACAATGAGTGAACTGAGACATCGCATAACAGCAGCTGGGGATGCTGTAAATCAAGACACGCTCACTGCAGTAAGGGAATACCGCATTGACATATGCGTGCATCTCAAGGCGGGCGTATTGAGCACCTATGAAAAGGCATGCAAAAAAAAACTTTCTGAGTTTCCCGTTCATCAAAAAACAAAATTCACTGTATATGTTTATTAGTTTCAGAAATATAGACGTGCCAAATAGGATGATTCTTTGTGATACAACCTGTAGATTTAACATACTGGACGTTGATAGATCTGTTCTCATAATTCTTTTGAACCGTGTATTTATTAAATAGCCCCATGCTTTATGGCACGGCTACAGTAAGCAGTTTACAGCGGATGTAGGCTGCAGTAGTTACGCAGATATGAAGAGGCGTGCATTGAATACACCAGCATGAAGAACTGCATCAAATCAGTCTCAGACAAAACAACAACGACAACAACAAGGCAGTGCATCAATAATGTGGTAAGAGACACGTTTGGTAAGCTGTAGCAAACTAAGCCGTAGGTAGTTTATCGAAACAACTACTCGTACTGAGGTAAGCGACAATCATAGCCTGACGATCGAAGTGCGCCTCAGTAAAAAGGCGAGTTGTCTTTTCTTTTTCTTCCACTCTATGGAAATGTGCAAATTGAATGGTGCGACTGACGAGGGCAATATCGGCGTTGCGTCACGCATTGCGTATTGTCAGCAGATATGCCGCCGACGGTGTACACATTCGTTTTATCTCGTTACCTCAAGGAGCGCCTTAAGTGCCATCAAACCGTGATCCCGCTCACCACTCTCCAATGCGTTGTCGATACGCCTTACGACTCTTAAACACCGCGTGCCACGGGTACTGACACTGCCAATGTAATCGTTATTTCACAATAACTGCCTGACAAGTGTGTCCGTAAGCGACGCAAATCAGTAATTTGTGAGTGCAGGGGAAGGAGGGACGGAGACAGGAAACAGGCACGATTACAAACAGACGCACACTACTCAACCTATAAACTGTTGACATACATTTTATGGAGCATAAAAAACGAGCAATTTCAGTACTGCCGTAATAATCGTCTGCCAGTCAGGTAACAGAAGAACGTCATGGAGTACAGTGGGACTTCCAGAATTACTCTTCTGTCCGACACGGGACAGAGCGATGAGCTATTCGGAGGTCGTACGGAGGGGTATAGTTTTGGATTTTCCTACATTCCAGCATTGGTAACTGTTTCGTAATTCCTTGTAATTTTAAATTTTATTAACTTCATATTATGTAAATCCCAGAAAGAATAGCGTGTAAAGTGTGGAGGCAATTGAGCCTCTCCTTTTTTTCCCGTCTTTTTTTTGCTTTTGTTTAACTGCTTTTCTATCTTGTTCAATGAGGCCCGCCACTATTTCCTCTCCCGTGCTAACCTCTTCATCTCAGAGTCTCAGAGTAATATTTACCCACCGTGTCCTCTGTTATAAATTGTTGTATTCCAATACTTGCCCTCCCTTACATTTTTTTGCCTTCTAGGGCTCCGTCTAGTATCACGGAAATTATACCTTAATGCCTTAACAGTCTTGTTCTCATCCCCACCCACATTACAGTCGGCGTATTCCAATTATTACTTTCCTCAGCGATTCTGCGCAGAACCAATTCATTTCTTATCATAGCAGTGCACTCAGTTTTCAGCGTCCTCTCGACCGTTTCCAGTCTTGTCTTTTCCAGTCTTCCCACAGTCCACGACGCTCAGATTAAAAAGGGCGTACGACAAGGATGTAGATTTTCTCTTGTTCTTTACAATGTGTAAGCGTATACAGGGTGTTACAAAAAGGTACGGCCAAACTTTCAGGAAACATTCCTCACACACAAATAAAGAAAAGATGTTATGTGGAAACGTGTCCTGAAACGCTTAATTTCCATGTTAGAGCTCATTTTAGTTTCGTCAGTATGTACTGTACTTCCGGATTCACCGCCAGTTGGCCCAATTGAAGGAAGGTAATGTTGACTTCGGTGCTTGTGTTGACATGCGACTCATTGCTCCACAGTACTAGCATCAAGCACATCAGTACGCAGCATCAACAGGTTAGTGTTCATCACGAACGTGGTTTTGCAGTCAGTGCAATGTTTACAAATGCGGAGTTGGCAGATGCCCATTTGATGTATAGATTAGCACGGGACAATAGCCGTGGCGCGGTACGTTTGCATCGAGACAGATTTCTAGAACAGGAAGACGTTCGAAGCAATTGATCGGCGTCTTAGGGAGCACGGAACATTCCAGCCTATGACTCGCGACTGGGGAAGACCTAGAACGACGAGGACACCTGCAATGGCCGAGGCAATTCTTCGTGCAGCTGACGACAACCCTGATTTCAGCGTCAGAGAAGTTGCTGCTGTATAAGGTAACGTTGACCACGTCACTGTAAGGAGAGTGCTACGGGAGAACCAGTTGTTTCCGTACCATGTACAGCGTGTGCAGGCACTATCAGCAGCTGATTGGCCTCCACGGGTACACTTCTGCGAATGGTTCATCCAACAATGTGTCAATCCTCATTTCAGTGCAAATGTTCTCTTTACGGATGAGGCTTCATTCCAACGCGATCAAATTGTAAATTTTCACAATCAACATGTGTGGGCTGACGAGAATCCGCACGCAATTGTTCAATCACGTCATCAACACGGATTTTCTGTGAACGTTTGGGCAGGCATTGTTGGTGATGTCTTGATTGGGTCCCATGTTCTTCCACTTATGCTCAATGGAGCACGTTATCATGATTTCATACGGGATACTCTACTTGTGCTGCTAGAACATGTGCCTTTACAAGTACGACACAACATGTGGTTCGTGCACGATGGTGCTCCTGCACATTTCAGTCGAAGTGTTCGTACGCTTCTCAACAACAGATTCGATGACCGATGGATTAGTAGAGGCGGACCAATTCCATGGCCTCCACGCTCTCCTGACCTCAACCCTCTTGACTTTCATTTATGGGGGTATTTGAAAGCTCTTGTCTACGCAACCCCGGTATCAAATGTAGAGACTCTTCGTGCTCGTATTGTGGACGGCTGTGATACAATACGCCATTCTCCAGGGCTGCATCAGCGCATCAGGGATTCCATGCGACGGAGGGTGGATGCATGTATCCTCGCCAACGGAGGACATTTTGAACATTTCCTGTAACAAAGTGTTTGAAGTCACGCTGGTACGTTCTGTTGCTATGTGTTTCCATTCCATGATTAATTTGAATTGAAGAGAAGTAATAAAATGAGCTCTAACATGGAAAGTAAGAGTTTCCGGACACATGTCCACATAACATATTTTCTTTCTTTGTATGTGAGGAATGTTTCCTGAAAGTTTAGCCGTACCTTTTGTAACACCCTGTATATGAGAAGCAACAAAAGAAATGAATGAAACCTTCAGTGGTGATTGGATTAAAAATCGCCGCCCGGGGTGGCCGAGCGGTTCTGGGCGCTACAGTCTGGAACTGCGCCACCGCTACGGTTGCAGGTTCGAATCCTGCCTCGGGCATGGATGTGTGTGATGTCCTTAGGTTGGTGAGGTTTAAGTAGTTCTAAGTTCTAGGGAACTGATGACTTCAGAAGTTAGGTCGCATAGTGCTCAGAGCCATTTAAACCATTTTTTATAAAAAATCCGGTTGGTAAGGTACCAGTGATATGATTCGCTGACGACATTGCTATCTTCTACGGAAGTGAGGAAGAACTACATGACTTTGTGAATGGAGGGCCACAATTAAATTTTTAGAAGCGAGCACGAGATAGCGCTCTTTAGATGTGCCATCACAACTCTCTGAAAATTTGTTATTTGCTACTATTGAGCAATGGCAGTTCAGAAATTAGACGAATAGCTAGTGCACAATGGACTTTGAGCCGTGGTAAAAATATAGTGTAAAGCAGTCGCCCTCAGCTTCTGGCGGTGGCGTCCGCAGCTCGTGGTCGTGCGGTAGCGTTCTCGCTTCCTGCGCCCGGGTTCCCGGGTTCGATTCCCGGCGGAGTCAGCGATTTTCTCTGCCTCGTGATCACTGGGTGTTGTGTGATGTCCTTAGGTTAGTTAGGTTTAAGTAGTTCTAAGGTCTAGGGGACTAATGACCATAGATGTTAAGTCCCATAGTGCTCAGAGCCATTTGAACCAATCTGGCGGTGGCGCCGCTGTGGCAGTCGCAGCTTTGGTGTCTCCCTCTGGTGGGAAAGGGGAAAGGTTGCCTGTTCACGTGCATTTAAGCGGCGCTATGAGCTCGCCAGTCGGTCAGTCTGGGTCAGTCTCTCGTCCCCGGCTTGCTAGTCTGTTTCTCGTCCGCATTTGTTAGGCAGTTAGTGTCTGTCTGTCTCGTTCGAAGTGCTAGTATGTCTGTCGTTCGGATCAACCGCTTTCCGGCCAAATGTTCTTTTAACCAAGGCAACAGGTGATTGTCACTGGGTGCCAAGTCAGGACTATAGGGTGGGTGGGTAATTATGTTCCATTGAAACTGTTGCAGGAGAGCAAAGGTTTGCCGAGCGATGTGTGGGCGAGCGTTGTCACGGAGAATGTGTACGCCCTTGCTCAACGTTCCTCTTCTCCGGTTATGAATTACCCGTTTAAGTTTTTTTTTTCAGAGTCTCACAGTACCTGTCAGCGCTAATTGTGGTCCCAGCGATTCAGCTCCGACGACGAGGTGAAAGAAGAGGTTCATAACTTTCTGAACAGCATGGCGGCGAGCTGGTATGACATGGGCATACAAAAACTGCCACAGCGTCTACAAAAATGTATCGACAGAAATTGTGGTTATGTTGAAAAATAGCTAAATGTTCAAGCTGTAAACTGATGTAAGCCATCGTAGAAATAAACAGGTCTATGTACTTATAAAAAAATAGGAGACCTTTTGGGATTACCCTCGTAGATATGGACCTCAGTGCACTTTTTAAACTGTGATGGATGAAACCGGCGCCGAAGTAACTGTGGTGCATTGCGGGCCATTGGCGACAGTGGTCAACAACGGCGGCAGAGACGTATACGAGCGAATAGACGCACGACTGTGGAGCAGCTGACAGCCTACGTGAACCAAGGGGCTATCAACAGTGTCTGTTCAATGATCGTTCAGCGAACATTGCTGCAGATGGGCCTCTGCAGCTCGCATCTGGTTCATTCATCCATGCTGATTGCTGTTCGTCGGCGACGGAGGCTGGAATTAGTACGCCAGTTCCCCAAGTGTATGGTCACTGAGTGGTGACAGGTGGCGTTTTCAAATGAATCACATCTTATGCTCCATCGGACAGATAACCATTGGTGTGTACGACTGAAAGCAAACACGCTGGAACAAGGGAGGGAGCTTTATGGTATGGGGAATGTTTTCGTGGCATTCCTTGCTTGATCTCGTCATTCTGGAAGACACACTGGATCAACACACGTGTGCATCTATCCCTGGGGTCCATGTCCACACCTACGCGCAGTTACACTACTGGCCATTAAAATTGCTACACCACGAAGATGACAAGCTACAGACAAGAAATTCAACCTACAGGAAGGAGATGCTGTGATATGAAAATGATTAGCTTTTCAGAACATTCACACAAGGTTGCCGCCGGTGGTGACACCTACAACGTGCTGACATGAGGAAAGTTTCCAACCGATTTCTCATACACAAACAGCAGTTGACCGGCGTTGCCTGTAAACGTTGTTATGATGCCTCGTGTAAGGAGGAGATATGCGTTCCATCACGTTTGCGACTTTGATAATGGTCGGATTGTAGCCTATCGCGATTGCGGTTTATCGTATCGCGACACTGCTGCTCGCGTTGGTCGAGATCCAATGACTGTTAGCAGAATATGGAATCGGTGGGTTCAGGAAGCTAATACGGAACGCCGTGCTGAATCCCAACGGCCTCGTATCACTAGCAGTCGAGATGACAGGCATCTTATCCGCATGGCTCTACCGGATCATGCAGCCACGTCTCGATCCCTGTGTCAACAGGTGGGGACGTTTGCAAGACAAGAACCATCTGCACGAACAGTTCGACGGCGTTTGCAGCAGCATGGACTATCAGCTCGGAGACCATGGCCTATTTTACACTTGACGCTGCATCACTGACAGGAGCGAATGCGATGGTGTACTCAACGACGAACCTGGGTGCACGAAAAGCAAAACGTCATTTTTTTCGGATGAATCCAGGTTCTGTTTACAGCATCATGATGGTCGCATCTGTGTTTGGCGACATCGCGGTGAACGCACATTGGAAGCGTGTATTCGTCATCGTCATACTGGCGTATCACCCGGCGTGATGGTATAGGGTGACATTGGATACACGTGTCGGTCACCTCTGGTTCGCAATGACGGCACTTTGAACAGTGGACGCTACATTTCAGATGTGTTACGACCCGTGGCTCTACCCTTCATTCGATCCCTGCGAAACCCTACATTTCAGCAGGATAATGCACGACCGCATGTTCCAGGTCCTGTTAGAATGTTTTAGTGATTGTGTAGAAATCACAATGGCCGAGCGGTTCTAGGCGCTTCAGTCCTGAACAGCGCTGCTGCTACGGTCGCTGGTTCGAATCCTGCCTCGGGCATGGATGTGTGTGATGTCCTTAGTTTAATTAGGTTTAAGTAGTTCTAAGTTCTAGATGACTGATGACCTCAGATGTTAAGTCCCATAGTGCTCAGAGTCATTTGAACCAAGTGCCAGTTCTACTTATTGAATGTTAAGTGGAAGTTCATTCACGTAATATATGAGATACAAGTGGTCCCGAAACTGAAACTTGTTGGATCCTATTTGTCATTTCTACACAATCACTAAAATATTCTACCCTTCCAACATTATTTGGACTATTCTGTACAAGTTTTTGCATTCTGTTTGTTAAGTATGATCTAAACCACCTGTGAGTAAAGCCATATACTCCATAAAACCTATGTTTTTCCAAAGGAGTAGCCTGATCTGCACAATCAAACGCTTCGGAAAGATCACAAAAAATACCAGTGGGAGATATTTTACTATTTAAGGCTTGTACTATTTGATGGTATGGGGTGCCATTGGCTACACGTCTCGGTCACCTCTTGTTCACATTGACGGCACTTTGAACAGTGGACGTTAGATTTCAGATGTGTTACGACTCGTGGCTCTACCCTTCATTCGATCCCTGCGAAACCCTACATTTCAGCAGGATATCGCACGACCGCATGTTGCAGGTCCTGTACTGGCCTTTCTGGATACAGAAAATGTTCGACTGCTGCCCTGGCCAACATATTCTGCAGATCTCTCACCAATTGCAAACGTCTGGCCAATGGTGGCCGAGCAACTGGCTCGTCACAATACGCCAGTCACTAATCTTGATGAACTGTGGTATTGTGTTGAAGCTGCTGTATCTGTACTCGCCATCCAAGCTCTGTTTGAGTCAATGCCCAAGCGTATCAAAGCCGTTATTACGGCCAGAGGTGGTTGTTCTGGGTACTGATTTCTCAGGATCTATACACGCAAATTACGTGAAAACGTAATCAAATGTCAGTTCTAGTATAATACATTTGTCCAATGGATACCCGGTTATCATTTGCATTTCTTCTTGTTGTAGCAATTTTAATGGCCAGTAGTGTAATTTTTGCTCGCGACGATGGCATCTACCAGTGGGATATGAAGCGTGTCGCACTGCTCCCAGTGTATGTGCGTGATTCGAACAACACCATAAGATTTAACGATACTCCCATGGTCACCAGAATTCCCAGATTCAAACCCAATCAGGTATATGTGAGACAACCTTGATAGGGCTGTATGCACTACGGATCCTCATCCGAGAAACCTAGTGCACCTGGCCACGGGACTGGAGTCGGCTTGGCTTCACATCCTTGTCAGTACCTTCCAGAACCCTATTGACAATCTTCTTGCACATTTCTCAGCAGCCACCTCTGCAGAAAGTGGTTATTCGTGCTTCAGGGCGGTGATCTCATTAATGTGACTGGACAGTGTATGTTTTGTGACGGGGCAATTAAAATGCCTAGCTCCTTGAAGAGATACCTGCATGACGCTCGTGGGTGAACACCACACACTATTTTCACTGGTCGTTTTTGTGCAATCGTACTTTCTTTCCAAGTGGTGTGTTACTCTAGAAAATTATTCATTGAACCTTACTGAGTGGAAATACGTTAAATATGTCAGAGGGTTAATTTGTTGCTTTCCTAGATTAGGAAATTACACGAAGAGCGACAGTAGCTGAACTTCATTGGTTCAGAAGCTCAGTATTACTCTTCTTGCAGTTCAAATTTTCATCAAATGTACACCCGAAAATTTTGAGCTATCTATCCTATGTACTGTTCCTGCTCATGCTTTACATGAATCGGCCGGCCGGAGTGGCCGAGCGGTTCTAGGCGCTACAGTGTGGAACCGCGCGACCGCTACGGTCGCAGGTTCGAATCCTGCCTCGGGCATGGATGTGTGTGATGTCCTTAGGTTAGTTAAGTTTAAGTAGTTCTGGCTTCCAGGGGACCGATGACCTCAGATGTTAAGTCGCATAGTGCTCAGAGTCATTTGAACCAAGTTCCAGTTGTACTTATTGATTGTTAAGTGGAAGTTATTCACGTAATATATAAGATACGAGTGGTCCTGAAACTGAACCTTGTTGGATCCTCTTTGTGATTTCTACAAATGGTTCAAATGGCTCTGAGCACTATGGGACTTAACTTCTGAGGTCATCAGTCCCCTAGAACTTAGAACTACTTAAACCTAACTAACCTAAGTGCATCACACACATCCATGCCCGAGGCCGGATTCGAACCTGCGACCGTAGCGGACGCGCGCTTCCAGATTGTAGCGCCTAGAACCGCTCGGCCATTGTGATTCCTACACAATCACTAAAATATTCTAACTTTCCAGCATTATTTGGACTATTCTGTACAAGTTTTTGCGTTCTGTTTGTTAAGTATGATCTAAACCACCTGTGCGTAAAGCCATAAACTCCATAAAACCTGGATTTTTCCAAGAGAGTAACATTATCTACACAATCAAACGCATCGGAAAGATAACAAAAAATACCAATGGACGATATTTTACTATTTTAGGCTTGCACTATTTGATGAGTGAATGTATAAATAGCATTCTCACTGGAGGAACCCTTCTAGAATCCGAACTGTGATAAGTTCAGTAAATTGTTTCTACTTAAGTGTGAGACTACCCATAACTATTTCATCACTTAACACTTCCGGGCTGGGATGCCCCGAGGACAATCGCCTAGGGTTTTATGTATGAAGAGGAGAGTTTTATGTATGGAGAGGAGAGAGAAAATGGTTCAAATGGCTCTGAGCACTATGGGACTTAACTTCTGAGGACATCAGTCCCCTAGAACTTAGAACTACTTAAACCGAACTAACGTAAGGACATCACACACATCCATGCCCGAGGCAGGATTCGAACCTGCGACCATTGCGGTCGCGAGGTTCCAGACTGTAGCGCCTAGAACCGCTCGGCCACTTCGGCCGGCGAGGAAAGAGAGGGGAGACTTTTATGTATGGACCACGTCATATCAGCCCGGAAGTGTTAAGTGATAACAACAACTGCCGTGAAAGCCTTCATTCTATGATCATAACTGTATTACTTTTTCGAATATTTCGTGAAAGGGTGTCAGTACGGAAACTGGACGATAATTGTTTTGTGCTGTCTTGTCACCTTTCTTATGAAAAGGTTTAACAGCTGCATAATTTAACCCGTCTAGAAATATTCCCTGTGCCAGTAATGCTTTACATACTGTATACCATTAAGGATATTACTTGTAAAGTTGGAACATCGCTTGTTGATAGACACCAGCGAATGGTAGTCATGCCTGAATTGTCTGTGAATGCTGATTCGCTTGTGTTGGCTTTTATTCGCTCCCGTGTAAAGGGCGATTAACGGGGGTAGGACGTCAAACGGGCGGACTTGGAGCTGGAGAGGCACCACAGGACATTTTAATTTCCAGTGTCTGTACTTTTACAAATAAATTCATAAAACTTTGTCAGCATCACCAGGAAGGATTCAAGATTCACACTCATTGCAGTGGAAGTTCGAAAACATAACAAAATAATTTTTTTTTACGTGCGAAATTTCATCATTTTTTCACATACTAATGGCTTCACTTGTTGCTATAGGTACATTTTTCTTCATACGTTAGAGAGATTCTTCGATGAATTTTGCACAGCATACAAACCATACTTAAAGGCGTATGAAACTCTGGAATTTTCCTAATCTATTAAAACTGTGGTAAAAAATTGATGTAATTAACTATAAAATTCGTTTTTTTCTAAACATGAAGTTTAAAATCTAACAGTTCATTCGTTTTTTCATAAATTAAATAAATTCTAGAGTTTCATACATCTGTGAGTATGGTATGTATGCTGTGCAAAATTTATCGAAGAATCTCTCTAACTTATGAAGAAAAGTGTACCTATAGCAACAAGTGAAGCCATTAGTAAGTGACAAAAATGATGAAATTTCGCACGTAAAAAAAATTATTTTGTTATGTTTTCGAACTTCCACTGCAATGAGTGTGAATCCTGAATCCTTCCTGGTGTTGCTGACAAAGTTTTATGAATTTATTTGTAAAATTATAGACACTGGAAATTAAAATGTCCTGTGAGGCCTCTCCTGCTCCAAGTGGGCCCGTTTGACGCCCTACCCCCCCCCCCCCCCCCCTCAACGAGCCACTGGAAACGATGGGTCTTTTTGTACCAGAATGCTAACAAAATGTCAGTGCATAACCTCCGAAATTTTGTCGGTGGATCTGGAGTTAACCTTGAAGACGAGACAATCAAGGCCTTTCTTACGCATCGTGGACGCCTCATCTAGGCCCAATCCCTCCACCGCCGAGGCCGTACTTATCCCAGCACCGCGCCCTGCGTGGCCCAGGCGCGTGCTCACGAGATGAGAGCAGATACAGCGGGCGCGACGTCACAGCAGCAGCAGCCGCAGCCGCCGCCGCCGTGGCGTGGCCTCCCTCGCGACTTCCGGCGCCCGCCTTAACTGCCCGCAGCCTCGCCTCGCCGCGCCTCCCACGCTGGCCGCCAGAGAGCCGGGCCGGCCGGCCGCGCATGCGCGCACGCATCCGGCCCGAGCGGCGCGGCGCGCCTCGGACGCCCGCCGCCGCGGCCGCGGCAGTCTTGCTGCCGTCGCGGACGCGGCAACATCGGGCTCTGTGGAGCTGTGCGCGCGCGGCCACTCACGACGGTCGGGTCTGTGCTCTCGCACGTCGCCGGGGAAACGGGCGAGCGCATGGAATACTCGAGTTCGTCTGCTGCGTTCGAGCCTCTCTGTGGTGTGTGCCGCGTTACCATGAACTTGTATGCCGACTTCCCACCTGGAATCCTGCTGACACTTTTGTGATGGTACGTACAGCAGCGGCAGTTTCTCTTTACAGACACTCGTATAATTCATTTTAACACACTGTAATAGCGTGCTGTGTTTCAATGGGAGTCTGGAACAGACGATGGCAGAAAATGCCGGGATCCGCGATATCGTGTTTACGCACTGTTAGGAGGTTACCGCAGGAAGTGAATCTGTTGACACAGACGGCAGTGCGTGTGTGCTGAAAAGATTAGCGGCGTTATAACTGAATGAAATCCAGCCAGCTTGGGTCTTCGTGTTTCCTTGACGCAAAACCACGAGCAAAGGACATGAAAAACTGACAGCTTTCTGTTTGCAGCCCCGCAATATTTCACGACAACAATGTGGCCCCTACAAAGAATAGCCACATATCGTTATTCATGTAAGCTGGTTTCATCAGCTGACTAAATACTGTCCCAGCCAGACACAAAATAAAGTTGTATTGGAAAGCAATTACCCTCAGTCGAATCGCTTTGTTGATACTCCCGAACCATGGATTCTGCTGGTTCTTGACAGTGACGGTAATTTCCAAGAATGTTTGCCTATCGAAGCCGCGGGCTCCAGACGATAGATATCGAACGTGCGATTCTAAATCCATCACGCAACTATGGTGGCGCGCGTTATAATAAATTATTTGTGAGATGCTAGGAAAACCCAAACGATTTATGACGGTAGTGAGTGGGATATCTAGTATTGTAGAGGCTTCTTCGGCCGATTGCCTCACACGGAAGAATCTAATTCCATGCTTATGCAATCTAGAAAATGGTTTGAATTTTTGTCGGAAATGTGACACTACCCATATTTTTGCGTGACACTTGCAGAGTCTACTCAGGTTACGGGAAAAAGGTACTTCCCTTAGCACACACATCGAACGGTCTTCCTCATGACGACAACGTCGACGTCGAGTGAGCTAAGTCGTTCCCTTTGTAATCACAACTATTTTAGTAACGCTCTCCTTTTGCCGTTGTTGCCGTGACCACTATAAACATGCTCATAATGCGCGCCACCACAGTGGCGTGATCGATTTATAATCGTCCGTTCGATATGTATCGTTTGGAGCCCGCGGCTTCGATAGGCATACATTCTTGGAAATTACCCTGACGTACTAACTTGAGTGAGTTTTATTGTCGTGCGTTAACGTGTATACATAACGAGGACGGTGAACGCTTTTTCGAACATAATTTTGGCATCGACATACATCCACACTGAAGATATTTGCCTCGTCCTGAGGGTAGTACGTATATTACTAACGTTTTTACGACGCTGCATATATTTCGTATCGGTATATACAGAGCATTACGATAATCAGCGATGTACTCCATGCTTTTAAAATTCGTGTTAGCCGTCTGTTTACAAATCGTGCAGCCAGCATCGCAATAAAATTGTGAACGTTCGTACAGAGTAGTGGACACCAGGTCATAACAATACATCGTGGTAGCAGACAACAAAAACTAGTGTTTATATTGTTTGGGTGATGGGGAAGAGGTTAAAAAACAGTACAAAAATTGTGTTCCGAAGTGATATTTGCGGCTTTCATTTTCTGATTTTCTGGTATACAATGAGTTCTGTAAGGTACAGATCAAGCGATAAGTATGTATGACACTGCTGCCTGACGGCACAGTTCGTGATAAGCTACAGCAGCTCTCCGTGGGAATCGAGAAACTTTGTTGGTGCATCGTAATTATTGCATTATACATTTTTTTAACGTAGTCAAGTGCGTTGTTGCACTGTCGAGAGTGTATTATGCTGTGTGGGATAATAAAACCGCATGTACCTTCGATAAACGTGTTTACTGGAATAAAGTTTAGGGTGTCTGCGTATATATTTTGCCAGAATCAGCGATACACCCCATTCACTTTTACTGTCGCGAATGCCTTTTCCTATATGAGTTAACAAACGCGTTTATTAGAGTATTTTCGATGTCAATACGTATCTCTGCGTGAGTTGTGTGCCTTGCCCTGAGGAACGCATGTACGGTGCTAGATTTTCGGGTTCTGTATCCAAAGAGTATCAGTAATATTCTCACACTACTTACTTCTGCGGCGTCAGTGACAGTTATGGCGCCATGCGCCAATCGTGGGCTTACGTACGTCACCAATCGTGCAAGCTGGGCGCTCCGTGCGAGATCGCGCGCGTGCCACTGCGGCGGCGTTGCTTTTCCGTCGGCCTGCACAGGCTGTAACAGAGTTGGTTAGCTGGCAGCTATCTGGCGCCGAGGATTGACTAAGCCCAGCCAGATTAGTAGATCTCAGGCTGTGAACTCTGCTCCCGGCGCGGCGCCCGCTGCGTGCTTTATCTGTTGACGTCTGCAGCGGGGCTGGACGCCTTGGCGGCCCGGTCCAGGCCGTAGCGGTGTCGCGGACAGCTGTTGCCGCCGGCAGGTTGTGTAACGGGCGTGTTTACGTTGCGTCCACTGCCGCGGCCCCGGTGATGCGGCGCTGCGACACTGACCCTGGCCGCGGGCTCCGCCTGGCTCTGCCGTCGGCGCTCTGCTTCTGTGATTGTCGTCGCGCTGTCGGTCACACACAAACACCGCGGACTGTCGATTTAATAACTGTGAAGATCCCCTCACTTGCTGCAGTTGGGCCTCCCTGCCTATACAGCGTGGTCCATTGATCGTGACAGGGCCAAATATCTCTCGAAATAAGCATCAAACGAAAAAACTACAAGGAACGAAACTCGTCTAGCTTGAAGGGGGAAACCAGATGGCACTATGGTTGGCCCGCTAGATGGCGCTGCCATAGGTCAAACGGATATAAACTGCGTTTTTTAAAATAGGAACCCCCATATTTTGTTACACATTCGTGTAGTGCCTAAAGAAAAATGAATGTTTTAGTTGGACCACTTTTTTCGCTTTGTGATAGATGGCGTTGTAATAGTCACAAACATATGGCTCACAATTTCAGACGAACATTTGGTAACAGGTAGGTTTTTAAATTGAAATACAGAACGTAGGTACGCTTGAACATTCTATTTCGCTTGTTCCAATGTGATACATGTACCTTTGTGAATTCATCATTTCTGAGAACGCAGGCTGTTACAGCGTGATTACCTGTAAATACCACATTAATGCAATAAATGCTCAAAATGATGTCCGCCAACCTCAATGCATTTGGCAATACGTGTAACGACATTCCTCTCAACAGCCAGTAGTTCGCCTTCCGTAATGTTCGTACATGCATTGACAATGCGCTGACGCATGTTGTCAGGCGTTGTCAGTGGATTACCATAGCAAATATCCTTCAACTTTCCACACACAGAAAGAAAACCGGGGACGTCATATCCGGTGAGTGACCAATCCACCTGTCATGAAATATGATATTCAGTACCGCTTCAACCGCACGTGAGCTATGTGCCGGACATCCATCATGTTGGAAGTATATCGCCATTCTGTCATGCAGTGAAACATCTTGTAGTAACATCGGTAGAACATTACGTAGGAAATCAGCATAAATTGCACCATTTAGATTGCCATCGATAAAATGGAGGCCAATTATCCTTCCTCCCATAATGCCGCACCATACATTAACCCGCCAAGGTCGTTGATGTTCCACTAGTCGCAGCCATCGTGGATTTTCCGTTGCCCAGTAGTGCGTACTATGCCGGTTTACGTTATCGCTGTTGGTGAATGACGATTCGTCACTAAATAGAACGTGTGCAAAAAATCTGTCATCGTCCGTAATTTTTCTTGTCTACCTTGAAGGGGGAAACCAGATGGCGCTATGGTTCAAATGGCTCTGAGCACTATGGGACTCAACTTCTGAGGTCATTACTCCCCTAGAACTTAGAACTAGCTAAACCTAACTAACCTAAGGACATCACATACATCCATGCCCGAGGCAGGATTCGAACCTGCGACCGTAGCGGTCTCACGGTTCCAGACTGCAGCGCCAGAACCGCGCGGCCACTTCGGCCGGCCAGATGGCGCTATGGTTGGCCCACTAGATGGCGCTGCCATAGGTTAAACGGATAACAACTGCGTTTTTTAAATAGGAACCCCCATTTTTATTACATATTTGTGCACTACGTAAAGAAATATGAATGTTTTAGTTGAACCACTTTTTTGCTTTGTGATAGATGGCGCTGTAATAGTCACAAACGTATAAGTCCGTGGTATCACGTAACATTCCGCCAGTGTATTTGCTTCGTGATACATTACCCGTGTTAAAATGGACTGTTTACCAATGGCGGAAAAGGTCGATATCGTGTTGATCTATGGCATTGTGATCAAAATGCCTAACGGGAGTGTGCTATGTATGCTGCTCGGTATCCTGGACGACATCATCTAAGTGTCCGGACGGTTCGCCGGATAGTTACGTCATTTAAGGAAACAGGAAGTGTTCAGCCACATGTGAAACTTCAACCACGACCTGCAACAAATGATGATGCCCAAGTAGGTGTTTCAGCTGCTGTCACGGCTAGTCCACACATCAGTAGCAGACAAATTCCGCGAGAATCGGGAATCTCGAAAACGTCGATGTTGACAATGCTACATCAACATCAATTGCACCCGTACCATATTTCTATGCACCAGGAATTGCATGGAGATGACTCTGAACGTCGTGTACAGTTCTGCCACTGGGCACAAGAGAAATTACGGGACGATGTCAGATTTTTTGCACGCGTTCTGTTTAGCGATGAAGCGTCATTCACCAACAGCGGTAACGTAAACCGGCATAATATGCACTATTGGACAACGGAAAATCCACGGTGGCTGCAACAAGTGGAACATCAGCGACCTTGGCGGGTTAATGTATGGTACGGCATTATGCGAGGAAGGATAATATGCCCCCATTTTATCGATGGCAATCTGAATGGTGCAATGTATGCTGATTTCCTACGTAATGATCTACCGATGTTACTGCAAGATGTTTCACTGCATGACAGAATGGCGATGTACTTCCAACATGACGGATGTCCGGCACATAGCCCGCGTGCGGTTGAAGCGGTACTGAATATCATATTTTATGACAGGTGGATTGATCGTCGAAGAACCATACCGTGGCCCGCACGTTCACCGGATGTGACGTCCCCGGATTTCTTTCTGTGGGGAAAGTTGAAGGATATTTGCTATTGTGATCCACCGACAACGCCTGACAACATGCGTCAGCGCATTTTCAATGCATGTGCGAACATTACGGAAGGCGAACTATTCGCTGTTGAGAGGAATGTCGTTACATGTATTGCCAAATGCATTGATGTTGACGGACATCATTTTGAGCATTTATTGCATTAATGTGGTATTTACAGGTAATCACGCTGTTAACATCATGCGTTCTCAGAAATGATAAGTTCACAAAGATAAATGTATGACATTCGTACAACCGAAATAAAATGTTCAAATGTACTTACGTTCTTTATTTTAAATTAAAAAAACCTACCTGTTACCAACTGTTCGTCGAAATTTGTGACTCATGTGTTTGTGATTATTACAGCGCCATCTAAAATTGTGAGCCATATGTTTGTGACTATTACAGCGCCATCTATCACAAAGCGAAAAAAGTGGTCCAACTAAAACATTCATATTTCTTTACGTACTACACAAATATGTAATAAAAATGGGAGTTCCTATTTTAAAAAACGCAGATCATATCCGTTCGACCTATGGCAGCGCCATCTAGCGGGTCAACCATAGCGTCATCTGGTTTGCCCCTTCAAGTTAGACAAGTTTCGTTGTTTGTAGTTTTTTCGTTTGACGCTTATTTCGTGAGATATTTGGCCCGGTCACGATCCATGGACCCACCCTACATCTTCGACAACTAAATGTTGTTTTATCAGTTCTTGATCCGTTTGATCACCGTGCTGTTATTCTACCGAAGATTATTTGAGGGAGACCTCAAACAAACGCTTTATTATATTATATTCGGAGCGTGTCTTCAGGTGACTACACCATCAGTATCGTCAGCAGAATGGCCACTGTCGCTTTATGAATACCTATATCATTAGCGCCGTGTTATGTGCTGTATGAATGACGTACCACATAAAAATGCGCTACTTTCAATGAAGACCATAGAAATGGGCGAATTGTGTGCACTTCCGTGTTCTAGTGAACGATGTTTTGTTCGTCATTGGCCCATAAGAATTTTAGAGAGCAAACACAGAAATTTTAAGCAACATGCACATTCTATACGTCCTACTGTTGCACACGAACACTGCACAAGATTCTTCATGATAGTTGCAGCTTCAAACGTGCCATTTACACAGAATGTTTTTTGTTTACAGGCAAAGATTATCGACCAAGGCGTCACAGGATTCCTAACAAGCACTGATCTCAATTACCTCTTGTTGCGTAGGTGTGCCAAAGTCGAATGCTGGAATAATACTTTATCTGTACGTAAAAAAAAAAAATAAGTGACATGTCTGCTCTAATAGCAAGCCAATCTATCTAGTAAAATTCTGTATTTGTGTACAATCGAGGTTTGGATCTTAACAAATCGAAAAACTTTGAGCACAAGTCATTGAAGAAACAATGCCTAAGAACGGAAGATTCACAAGAGTCACATATAAGGTATTATTTGCCAAACAGTGAACAGTTGCTCGAAAGAATGCATGTGAGTACAAGTAGTAACTACTAAGTTGTATTGCCTAAAATAAAATTTGGTACGTTGTCGTATGTTCTTCGTTCATTTAGCACTAGTTTACTGCCCGCTGCTTCGCTCGCGTTTGCATGGTAGTTACAACGAAAATAATTTTTCAAACATATATTCTTCTTCTTTGCAACCCTGACACAGCCGATTTGTCGTGGCAACTATTAAATAGGTTTCTCTGATTGACTCCACAAATTGTAACACCTTTTTTTTTTCATGCTGTGTTTTGAGTTCTTGTAGTGATATTTCCATATAAACTTTCATCCCCTAACAAATATTTCGAACAGAGAAGTCAAATACCAGTTTTCATAGGTCTAGGTTTAAAAATGCTTTAGCGGTTCTTTAATAATCATTTATTTAAAAAAAACTTTCACCCACTGTTTCACACACTTAGGATTGAGATTCCAAAAATGTTGAAACACACATTTTTTTATCACTGACTGACAAACCAATTTTTACAGTTCAAGCTTCAAAATTGGTATAATAGCGATATGTTTTCAAAAAACGTTTCATCCCCTATTTCACCTCTGTAGGGATGGAAATTTCAAAAAGTCCCTCCTTAAACGACGCCTGAAGTCTGAGATCAATATAGTTTCCAGATTTCTGTCCTTAGCGGTTTGGGCAGGGCGATGAATCAGTCAGGACATTTCCTTTTGTATGGAGAGACTGAAACGCTAATGCGGAGATTCTGCTAAATGATGAAAACACAACGGAATGGAATGGTGTGCACACTTTACCAGGACAATATATGGTCGTAATCACACGAGTTTCGGTAAATCTGCAGTGCTGTAATGCAATATTAAATACTCGCATTATCCCAGGTACTTGACGCGAGCTGTCCCGTTTCCGCAGTTCGCTGAAACGCCACGAATGCGTTTCTTTGACGAAGAGGGGGAAAAATGAATTGTTTCAAAACAAATATTTAGATGTTTTATACTTCGTTTATGACTTAAGAATTTGCTGGTTGTCATTGTCTACTGTATGGTATTGTTTCTTCAGCGATTCGTGTCAGTTATGCAGACTTCCGCTTAAGTTTCGCATCCGGCAATTGCAAACCATAGCTGTCAAACATTTGTATCTGCAAATATAATTAATGTATGGTCACCATATAGGGCGATTTCACTATCGCTTTCGATTACACGAAACGTTCAAATATCGTGTACTTTGTGGATTTATTCACAGCTGTTATTTTTTTAGTTACTGTGGTATTTATTTTTTCAAGTAAAGTATGCCAATTTTCAGTTCACAACTGAATTTTGACAAAAATTGTACTTCCTTGTAACACATATGCTTTCGTAGGCATTAGCGAGATAGCGAGATAGGTGATATTGTAAGGCAACTGTTACGATACCCAAAATTGTTTGATAAGGCAACTGCAGCTGACGATCGACGTCAACAGATGTCAAACAGTGTACTTGAAATAGCTCAAGCTCCGGTGTTTCTTCAGTACAGGATCGTGGACCAATCTGCGTAACTAGACAGTGTGGTAACATGTTTAAGGGCGATCCACACGACGAGATATGGAGCGACCACTAGAGTTTACTCGCAGGGAAAGCAGACGCCAGTCAGCGATGCGATATAAACATGAGAAAGTTATTTCATCACCAAAGGAGGTCGCGCGCAAATCTCTCTTCCACTCCTACTTGAGAATATTGCTCATTTGTCTCGGCTCCTTACCAAGTAGGACTGCCTGAAGAGATTTCGCGTAATCACTAGCTCGAACGCGAATTTTCATGCGTTTTCATAAGGCTTTTAAGATAATGAAGTAGAATTCACCTTATTCTCCTCGACGCAGTGTGCAACGGTGTTTCTTGCATGACTGTGGTCAGTGCTATCGCAGAACCCTCTCTCAGTTAGCACCAAGGTGGGGTCTTAGATTAACGTCCACGTCCGACAGACGATAACGACAACAGAGTCACATCTCCTCAATTCATGAGACATAGAAGGATGCGTTACTGTCTCCGACGTGTATCTCGCGTTAAGGGCCGTGACTAGAACTGGGGAATATGTAGTTGTGCATGCTGTCTTTCTTTCTACGCACTTCACTAAAACAGAGTACATTCAGGATGACGACGGTTTAAATCCGCTTGCGGACATTCGGATTTACGTTTTCCGTGATTTCCCTTAATCGTGTAAAGCAAATGTGTGGAATGGTTCCTTTGAAAAGGTACGGCTGGTTTCCTTCCCGTACTTGAAACTATTCGAGCTTGTGCTCTGTCTCTAATGACCTCAATGTTCTTCTTTCTTTCCTTCCTCCCTCCCTTCGCTCCTTCCTTAAAGCAGACTAGCAAGGCACACAGGTGGTAAACATAGCACATAGCTCACACACCGCTCAATTCTTCCAAATCCTCGAACACGGTGCACTCCGCCTCACCTTCCGCATCCGCTTTCTCTCTTCCAATTTTGTATCAACTTCTTCTTCTCTTTCCTCTTCTGCGTCATCATCTCTCCCTCCCCCAGCCCCCCACCTACACTGACCACCTTCGGATATCCTACACTTCCCGGTAACCTGACAAGAACCACCCAATCCTTTCATTGCAGAAACCAACCCTCACACACGGTCGCTATTGAACCAACACATCGTCTCAGCCTTACACCTACACACTCACCACAGTGCGATCCCAACGAAATTTTAAACACCTCCCCTTACCTGAACACAAAATCCACCCAGAGATCTACCATTGCTTTAGGCTTTAACGCAACACTCGTTTTTTGTTTCCATGTCAGCGCTCCACTAATTCTTCTCTTCCGTCTTCAGCAGTGTGGTTCGGGAGTCCTTTCCGCCATTATCTCAGTTTCACATTTTCTCCAAAACAGTTCCACAACAACCTGCTGCACCTATTACTCAGTTCAGTCTACAAATCCCACGTCTCAGTCACCGTTACACCTCCACTGTCCCAAATCCCCACAAGCACCACCGACAATGCAAGACACCAGTCGAAGATACCAGTTTTCTCTATCAAGTATATCGCTCTTTTATCTTCTAGTAAAAACGAAAAGAATTTCAGCGATTTTTACTTAAGTCATATGTAATTGTACACTATAATGCTTTTAACTCATATGTACATGTACTTTAAATGTCACCATTGAGGGGCGAGAGGTATAAAATAACACTAGAATTAAAAAGAGTCGCAGCCACACAGAATATAGCAACTTGTGCAAGGTTGCGTATGCATTTGGAATAACGAAGGTGCGAGAATGAGCAACAAGTTCCTAAATATTTGACTGGTTTGAACACTTCTTAAATAACAGAACCCAGAACGTTGTCCTCGTTGGAGAGTGTTCGTAAGAGACAAGGGTATCGTCAGGAGTGACCCAGGAAAGTGTGACGGAACCGATATTATTCTCTGTATATACCGAGTGATAAAAAAGTCAGTATAAATTTGAAAACTTAATAAACGACGGAATAATGTAGATAGAGAGGTAAAAATTGACACACATGCTTGGAATGACATGGGGTTTTATTAGAACAAAAAAAGAAAAGTTCACAAAATGTCCGACAGATGGCGCTGGACAGCAAAACGTCAGTGACTGCTACCGTGACGGCTGAGAGGTACGCCGATATGTTACAGAATCGCATCATCCCCAGCCTGGCTGATAAACACCTGCTGGAACGTACGATGTTTATGCAGGACGGCGCTCCACCCCATATTGCTAGACGCGTGAAAGATCTCTTGCGCGCGTCGTTTGGTGATGATCGTGTGCTCAGCCGCCACTTTCGTCAAGCTTGGACTCCCAGGTCCCCAGACCTCAGTTCGTGCGATTATTGGCTTTGGGGTTACATGAAGTCGCAAGTGTATCGTGATCGACTGACATCTTTTGGGATGCTGAAAGACAACATCCGACGCCAATGCCTCACCATAACTCCGGACATGCTTTACAGTGCTGTTCACAACATTATTCCTCGACTACAGCTATTGTTGAGGAATGATGGTGGACATATTGAGCATTTCCTGTAAAAACATCATCTCTGCTTTGTCTTACTTTGTTATGCTAATTATTGCTATTCTGATCAGATGAAACGCCATCTGTCGGACATATTTGAACTTTTTTATTTATTTGGTTCTAATAAAACCCCATGTCATTCCAAGCATGTGTGTCAATTTGTACCTCTCTATCTACATTATTCCGTGATGTATTCAGTTTTCAAATTTATACTGACTTTTTGATCACCCGGTATGAATGATCTGGCGGACAGGTTAGGCAGCAATCTGCGAGTGCTTGCTGATGATGCTTGGTGCACGGGGAGGTGTCAAAGTTGAGTGACTGTAAAAGGATGCAAGATGACTTAGACAAAATTTCTAGTTGGTGTTAGGAATGGCAGCTATCAATCGACGTTGAAAAATCTAAGTTAATCGAGATGAGTAGGAAAACAAACACGTCATATTCGAATACAGCATTAGTAGTGTGCTGCTTGACACGGTCACGTCGATTAAATATCTGGGCGTAACGTTGCAAAGCGATATGAAATGGAACGAGCATAGAAGGAATGTGGTAGGGAAGGCGAGCGGTCGACTTACCGATTTATTGGAAGGATTTTAGGAAATTGTATTTCATCCGTATAGGAGATAGCGTGTAGAACACTAGCGCGACCCATTTTTGAGTACTGGTCGAGTGTTTAGGATCCCTACCAGGTCGGATTGAAGACATCCAAGCAGTTCAGAGGCGGGTTGCTAGATTTGTTACCAGTAGGTTGGAATAACACGCAGGTATTACGGAGATACTTCCGGATTTCAAATGGGAATCCTTGAAACGAAAGCGACGTTCTGTTATAGCTGACTGCAGCACGTTTCTACTGCCGCTAACGTACATTTTGCGAAAGTACCACGAAGATAAGATGAGAGAAATTAGGGCTTGTGTGGAGGCATATAGATAGCAGTTTTTCCCTCGCACTATTGGCTAACGCAACTACAGAGGAAATGACTAGCAGTGGCATAGGGTGCCCTCCTAGATGTAGATCAACTGTCATATAAGCATAACTGACTATTTAGGGTTTGGCACAGACAAAATTTTCCCTTAAAATCTTGATCATTGTCAGGAAAGGACAGGGCTCAAGTTCTCAACCTCTTCCAAGTCAATAACCGGAAGCACTGCAGCAACCAACTATTTTCAGATAGATTCGGAGATCCGACCACTGGACTGGGATCGAATCAGCGCTAGTAGCTCATACACAGCCCCCAGCTGACGCTTAACAATTGCAGCCGGTAATCTCCATACAACAATCCAGTTCAACAACAGTAAAGAAAAAAAGTCTCACAAAAGCAGCATACTCGAATTTGCACGGCAAAAAAATGAAATCTTTTGGCATGAATTGACAGTGGCCAGGTCTGTCACTTTTATTTAACACTACTTCTTGCTCGCTAATGGCTCAATGCTGAAGCTTCTTTTGACATAACAAGCCCACACTCACTAATCCACAAAGGGGGAAGTACCTGACCGGAACTCACTTTCGAATGCTTGCTAACTTTCCGTTCCGGAAAAGTAATCTCTTCATCATGGAGAATCACTAACTCCAGTCTTTGGAAAAGAATGCTAGTTTAAACCACAAACTCCGTGCCAAAGGGTCCACGACTTGCAGCTTCAACTATACTAGGGCTATCAACCTACACCTCCATTTCGCCCAGCTCGAAATCGCTCCACGAAATTGTTTAACATATAGGACTTCTAGCAAAAAAGAATCAGGAGCAGAATGTACGTCTTCTCATTGGCCGTTTCCTGCTGGTAACTGCTGCTGATGCTTACAGCGCTTCTGCCTTTTGGCAGAAGAGTAAGAATTTTCTCTGCAACGAATGTTGGGAACATCAGCCGTAATAGGGAAATTACTCTACCCATAAGTCCACCATGAAGCCTCCGACCACAACCCATGTAGGAAGATTAGGGAGGCGCATCAGCTCCAGGCTGAAGAGAAACCCGCTTTCCCCTCAGCTGGATACTGGCCCATGCTACTATTATACCAAACACAGCTAGCACACACGGAGGGCAAGAAAACCATATGTTACAGTTTGATCAGTCGAGAAGTGTTCGCAGAACAATGATTTGCGATATGGTGACAAAACTGTAAATGTTTCAGTTCCTGCCACCAAAACCATGTACTGACGAAGTTATTCGGCTAGCTGAAGTGCGGAGGAAATATCAATAAAGGAAACGGCTTAAGATTGTGACGTTCGTGCCATTGTTCGTAAAAGGCTGAACTGCCCTGCACGTGAGATGAAAAACAAATCAAACTTCTCGATTTATACGAAACTCAAACCATGTCACTGTGGAGGAGGATATAGAGATTACATAATAATAATGACAATCGCGACGTCTAATTTCACAGTAGAGAAGCAGTGAAAATACGTGTATAATTGGCTCATATTTCACAACCGAAGATTCTGACAGCACGTAATAAGTTAAAGATATTATCATTTGGCCTTTCGCCTTTTTAAGGTCCATCTTAAGCCGTCTTCACAATGCAAATGATGAATTCGTTATCTCCTTTATTTTAATCATCAAAAACCGATTAATGGACGTAGATGTCAGCCAACGGCATACCTTTCACATCGCCCGATTTCTATCGCAATTTCAGTTGTTAACCATTAAATGGACCAGTCTCGTGTCTTGCAGTGATGCCTCTGTTTAACAAAAAAGTCAAGTATCACTTTCGCCTTCAGTCACGATTATTTTATTGCAGTACTGTCCCACTTGGCATTTCAGCTTTTATGTGCTCTGATGCACGTGTTCTTCATCTAAAGTCCTTTGCCAGATGGTCACAACTCTTAACGGGACATTCGTAACTGTCTGATTACTGCACTATACTTTTCGCATCATTTCTGTCGCACTGGAAAAGAAAGCTTTCGCAATGTTCTCGCCTTTTTTCCGTTCTTGTAGCGTCGTAGGTAAGTACCAGGCAGCTATCCAAAGCTTCATCGTAGTTGTCAAATTAATCAGCACGCTGATGACGTTTTTCTTATTTAACCTTACAAGAATTAGGGAATAAGACGTTAACAGGTATTTCGATCGTCACCTAAAAGTGAGTAGTAGTTTGATTTCTGACCGCCATTCAGTTCCAGAACTTCTTTATCGTAATGCTCTTGTATTTTGGACCGTTTGGAAATACTTTTAATGCCGCTTCTCCATAATTTCCCTGTTAGTACAGTGAGGTGACAGAAGTCGTGAGATACCTTCCAATACCGTGTCGGACCCTCTTTTGCCCGGCGTACGGCGTAGTAGAGCAACTCGACGTGGCACGCACTCAACAATTCGTTGGAAGTCCCGTGCCGAAGTATTGAGCCATACTGCCCTTATAAACGTGCATAACTGCGAAAATGTTGCCAGTGTAGGATATTGTGCATGAACTGACCTCTCGATTATGTCTCATAAATGTTCCATGGGATTCATGTCGGATGATCTGGACGGCCAAATCGTTCGCTCAAATTGTCCCGATTGTCCTTCAAACGAATTGCAAACAACTGAGCCCTGGCGACATGGCTCATTGTCATCCATAAAAATTCCATCGTTGTGTAGAAACATGAAGTCCATGAATGGCTGCTAGACGTAGCCATGTAACCATATCCAGTCAACGATCGGTTTAGTTCGACCAGGGGTTGCAGTCCGTTCCATGTAAGTACAGCCCACACCGTTTTGGAGCCACAGTGCCTTGTTGGCAACTTGTGTACATGGCTTCGTGGGGACTGTGACAAACTCGAAACCTACCATTAGCACTTACCAGCTGAAATCGGGAGTCATCTGACCAGGCCACGGTTTTCCGGTTGTCTAAGGTCCACCCGATCCAGTCATGAACCCAGGAGAGAAGCTGGAAGCGATATCGTGCTATTAGCAAAAGACGCTCGCGTCGATGGTTTGCTACCGTAACCTTTTAACGCCAGATCGTGACGGATTCGTTCGTCGTGCGTCCCACATTCATTTCTATGGTTATTTCGTGCATTGTAGCTTGCCTACGCTAACACCGCTGCTCTGGGTCGTTAAGTGAAGGCCGCGGCCACTGCGCTGCCAAGATCTTGGGATCTTGCTCGCCACGTAAGTACCTCAACGTCACACAGACAGTTCATAGCGACACGTGCCATGTGTGGGCGAGCGTTGTCGAGTTGAAAAATGGTACCACGGTTCTGCCATATGAGAGGTTACACATGAGGTTGCAGGATGTTCATGACGTATCGTTTTGCCGTCAGAGTTCTGTCAATCAACACCAGTGTCGACCTAGAGTCATGCCCGATGGCTCCCCAAACTACGACTCCAAGAGCAATATCGCTCTGCCTCTCCAAAACATTGTAAGAATGGGATCTCTCCCCAGGTCGCCGCCGTACTTGCCGACGACAATCATCCGATTAAGTGGAGAACTGTGGCTCATCGCTGAAAAAAAATGCGACACTATTCGCCAGCAGTCCATGATTTCCAGTCACAGTGCCACTCCTAACGGAGGTGGTGTTGTATTAAAGGCAGCCAAAGCAAGGCACAGTAATTCTCTAGTTTAGCAGCTGCCAGTCTCGAATCAATGGTGCGGGATGAACACAGAATGTTGCAGAATGTCCATTACGTGTCCTCGGGTGACAGGCGTACATGTGAAGGGCTTACGGTGCTTGGTGCGCAGTGATCATCCCATGTGATGATCAGACTGCCAAAAGCGGAGTGTGCTGTGAACACGACCTCATGCTCATCACGTGCTCATGGGTATGCAGATTAGACAATTTCCAGCACCGGTAACACTTTCGCAGTTACAGACGGCTATAGAGGCAGCAAGGGTGAATACTTCTGCAAGGGATTTCCGACGGCTTGTTGAGTCTATTCCACGTCTAGTTGCTGTACAAGGCAGCGCAAAAGGAGGTTCGGCACAATTTTAGAAGGTATACCGTGACTTTTGTCTCCTCACTGTAATACGTAACAGAGAAACAAAGGAGAAGCGGCGTTAAAGGTATTACGGTGAAGAAGTTATGGAACTGAACCGCGGTCAGGAAACACACTAATTCTCGCTTTTATTACCCCAGATCATATAAAATGGTAGCTTACGTCCATGAAGCTGATAGCTACTTGAAAAATCAACAGCCGCACGTATCGGAAAACCTTATTTATTAAGTTCCTTAACACTTCAGAGGCCTCGCCTATTACTTATCATCGGAAGACCTGGCCATTTCAGCTGAATAATTTACTTTCATGGTTGCTGAGTGATGAGAGTTTGATGTGGTAAAATAATATTTATTCAGACAGTGCGTAAAAATTTTCCAGGACATTTAAACATCAATGTTATACAAACAATTTCGGAATTAACTTATGTAATTAAAATAGAACAATGATAAGAAGATGAATTGTTGAAACTGGCGGAAGTAGAGCTGTGAGGACGGGGCGTGAGTGCTTGGGTAGCTCAGTTGGTAGAGCGCTTGCCCGCGAAAGGCGAAGGTCCCGAGTTCGAGTCTCGGTCCGGCACACAGTTTTAATCTGCCAGGAAGTTTCACATCAGCGCACACTCCGCTGCAGAGTGAAAATCTCATTCTAGATGAATTGTTGTTAGGGTCGCCACCAGCATGATGCTGGATTGTTACTGTTGAGATGGTGCCCAGACACATAAAGGACACGAATTACTCTTTCAACTACGATTGCAAAATCTTAAAATTGCACAAAAAAGGTACGCATTTGAGCAGGACATACTACAGATCTACGATCAAAGGAAAAATCGGTAAGACTCATCATTAGGTGGGTGATGAGTTAACTCGATAGTGAAACAAACATGAGCAGTTACAAGAAAAATCCCCTTTCGTGCAAGAATTAGATTGCAGAAAAAATTGGATACCAGTGCGTGAAGCGCACAGATGAAATTAGGAAGATTACAACACAGAAAGCAGGAATGAACCTCTCTTCCCTCAATTTATCGCGATTCGCGAAGTCGGGAGCGTGCGTTGTAAATGCAGTCTTAACCGTGACTGCCATGTAGGTGGTTTCCGGCATGTCGGGCTGCGCCGAACTGCGGCCGCTGCTAACAGTTTCTGGGCTGCGCCGAAGAGATGAGATTGCGAATCGCGGATCTCGTCTTTCTGCTGATTACTCGCGCGGATGCGCGTAACTTCAAAGTAAAAATTCGGAGACTTGAAAGAGGGCGGAAGTCAAGAAAAACTTGTACGAGCGCAGAGTCCAGAGTAGCCTCACCAAGTAGAATTTCGGGTCAGAATACTCATACGAATCCGAACACCACTCCGAATGCCTCTTTCAGTTTTTTGGCAGCCTTCGTTCACACATCGGGAAGACACCCTGCACAACCTTTTCTAGCCTGTTCCAGAAAGACCCTAAGTGCTCTTCCGATCAGGGATCTGCAAGCTACCACCATGCAGTTAAAAGAAACGTGGCTGACAGGAACCTAGACGACGAGTTTGCCAACTCTCACCTTCCCATGCAGTCCAAAATGAGTCACTGTCGCATTCGAGTCCCCCACAAATCGGAATAGCGCACGATTCGATCAGTCGAGACCCGCAGTGAAGCCTCTTCCCATATCTGCTGGCATGGACGAGGACTCTGAACGTTGGGGGCAGTAACCTAGAATTGAGTGCACTAGCTTCTTGTAGACTTCGTTTACAAATGGAATGCACTCCTTCCAACGAATCAAGTCTTTCGTTCGCTTTACCTATTGGAAATTCTACATGATCTCCCCATTTCGTATCGGTTTTTAGTATTACCTCTAATATTTAAATGATGCTTCGCGCTCGAGATTTTCGCCGTTAAGCATATAAGTCGATACTATTGGGTTCTTTCCCTTTATTCGAAGGATTATCTGGCACTTATCCACATTTCAAGACAGCTGCCGTTCATACGCTATTTCGATATTTTTCCAAGTGTTACTGCATTTCATTAATAATCGTCTAAGGATTATACTTTTCTGGAGACAACTGCGTCGTCAGCGAATCATTTTATAGTTTTGCTAATGCTATGTGCTAAACTAGTTACGTGTAGTGACAGCATTGATGCTTCTATTAAGCTTCCTTGGCGCACACGCGATGTTTCTGTTGAAAAGTCACCCTCCATTAAAACATACTGAGTTCTATTACTCAAATATTCATCAAGCTAATATCTGTCTGTGAGGAAACCCCGTGTGATCGTGTCTTGGTTATTTGCCGACTATCTAGCACAGGGTAGGAAGCCTTTCGAAACCGACAGAGTGTGCATGATCAAGTGCCTCTATTGGCAGCGATATATCGTGCATGGATAAAAAATATACGAAAACAAAAAGTTTTGACGAATTCGTCTGTAGGTCGACGTTTACCAATAGCACCCAGTAACTATTCCTTCACTGCTTACTAGGAAACGTAACATTTCCAGATCATGTTTACGTGCATTTTCCTTGTTTTTGAAGAATTCTCATCTAAAGTTGGTCCAATTATTTTTGACACATTCGCCCATTGCCTAGGAAAACAACGACCCCGTCGCTGGGGAACAGCCTCTTGTGTTATTGTTGTCAACTGAACGTTTCCACATTATTCTTAGTACCGTCTCTTGACATGTAATTTTTTGTGAGATATTGAATACGAGCTATGTTAACGAATCAGTCAGACGTAGCCTTTTCTATTTGCATGCAGATTTCATGTGTCATCCTCTCTGGCTCGCATTTTCAATACGGCGAGTGTCTCGCGCTGGAAGTGGCCATTGAACGAAATCAGCACAAATAGTGACCTTCGTTACTGCTGAGGCGCTGGTTTTTTGGAGATACCTCCTTAGTTTTTGCCGCCAGGCGAACTGCATTAAGACTGAGGTATTGACAATAAGGGCCACAGAGTATACATATTGTTCCCCAGCGTGAGTTAGCGTCTGGAGGTGGGACATGTAGAACTCAGCCGTAGCACTGTGTCTAATTTCCTCGATAGCGAGGGAACGTTCCTTCTTCCTTTCCAGCTGTAGCATGGGTCATTTTTCCGTACAAGACATGGTCTTACACGAACACATTTAAAGCGTGTGAATCTCAGCCAAAGGCGAGAACGCACTTTCCGGGAGAGTGAGTCTTCTAAAGTTACAGTACTACACTGCAGATTATTTGGACACCTGAAGCATCCTGGACAAACTCAAGACAAGTTATATATTGCAATCCTAGATCCAGTACAGTGGAATGAATAATCTAACAAGTGCAGTCAGAAATGTACTTCATAACGAGTATGGTAGGGGGCGGGGGACTCGGCTCTAGAGACAAGCAAAAGGAAGGGCGCTCAGGCTGATGAAATCAGAGAGACGGGTACCACAGACAGTGTGACCTTAGTTTAGGCCCTCAGTCAACACAGTCACGTAAAACCTGTAATCAGAATAAAAACTGATGTATAATGCATCATAAGCAACTTCGATCATGAAATGGAGCATATTCGATATCGCACCTTCCTGGTCAAAGATACACAAGATCTAACGTGACGGCAGTGAGCATCGTATTAATGTATTTAGCATTATCTCATCAACATTAGCTACAACTTACACTAGCGCCATATGGCAGACAGGCACTAGCGTAGGACTTTGTTCTCCAAGGCTGTCATCCCTGGTTGGTTTCGGTGGCAAGAACTTCTTTTCTCTTTCTTCTTCTTCTTAATGAATGACTTTGGTTAGAATATCCAATAGGTCAAAGTTGACTTAATGTTGCAGAACACGAACACAGCAAAGTTCACACGACTGACTGATGCACTTAGTTGATTCGTTATTGTAGTATCCTCGTCGCCACTGTAGGGTCTTGTACCATAGGAAGCAAAGGAAAGGGTGTTGTTATGTGTGGCCGGTATCCTCTGTCTACAACACAAATGCTCATGTGGATTAACACGGTTCTTTATTTACATAAACAGATACCAGCTATTTAATTGAACAGCGTCCATGAGTTGAGGTACAAGTTCATTAGTAATAGTCCTCTTGCAGCAGTATGGGTAATCTTGCTATTGTCACAATTCTGGTCGCTATGTACTATCGTAGCCGGTGAGCAGCTCTGCTGAATGAGTGACAGACGCCAAACTGGAGTGTGAGTTAGTGAAACAGTGAGTCATTGTGACCCTCCACTCAGCGGCGGCGGTGGCCTAAATACATGGTGTCGAGAGGGCGTTGGAGGCGTGTTGCTTGTCGGTGTGTCTCTGACCTCTCTCGTGATAAGCGCAATTGATCCAGCGCCTGCTATCGATCATTGCTTCATCTTTGCCGACCGGTGTGCTGGCGACAGCTTACGCCAGCAGTTATATGCTGTTAACCAGTTCAAACGTACAACTGCAAATAGACGTAAATTCGACCTGTTTTAGCCTTACATGGGCAGGACATAGGCAAGTATCAACGAATAAAGGAACGAAAATTATTAATAAATTGAAATGTGCACGTTTCAAGTGACAACCGGTGTCGCTCGAATTTTCAGTAAGATGAGGGTGCTATGAAGAAAACCACCCCAGATAGCGTTCCTTGTTACAGCAGAGACGGCAGTGTCGTGGAGACACACTTGCTTGGTTATTACCGCTAAGCAAATTGCATCAGGACTTCCCTCGGCCGCGGGTTGTGTAATCCCGGGACTGCTCCTCGCGACAACCTTCTGAATTACTCTCGCAGCTTTTTCTTCCCCATTGTTCGCTCTCGAGTTTAGCGGCGCGGTGCTCGTTAGGTGAGCGGAAGAGTCTCTCTCGCTCTTGAAACTTCCGCCCTCTCGTCGTGACTGAGCTACAGTAATGGCGCCTTTCTGACGGAGGGGACAGACCGCTCTTTAAAGGCGGAAGGCGTGCGAGGGACCGGTAGCAGCAGTGATTCCCGAGTCATAATTCTTACATCGGGCCGTTGTTTTTGCGACACGTTACCGCCATAGCGACCCTCGGTAGAACAATATTAAAGACTGACCAATCCGACTCTCGCCTACAAAACTAGATACTGTGATCAAAGGCTCTCCGTAGCGAAATGAAATGATGATGATCGTAGTTTCAGAATACTTACAGATACTGCACATTGGAATATGAAAAACTGGCACCTTGAAATTTTTAGAAACACTAGTATACCTTCTCTCCATCAGTGAAAGATTGGTATCTTGAACTGAAATGACCGATTTGAAGAATACACAGTAATTTAGTAACTTTAACTAAGGTATGTTCAAGCAAAAATTTCGTAACGCTTCACACATGGGTAGAAGATTTATATTAAAAATGTATCTTCATGCGAGGGGTACCTTTTAAGTTATTACAAACTCTCACCAGATGGTGTTAGTTACACTTTACAGTACCATAGTTTCAAATTTTGTAATTTGTTATTGTTGAAACAGAAGCAGCTCAGAAATTGACCATGTAGTTTGTTTACAGTCAGCGTTGAAAAGAAAAAAATTTAAAATTCACGCGTAGGATTCAGTTATGCGAATTTTTTACGATTTGTGTAAAGGACTAAACTCAACAACAGTGCTCCGAATCGCTTTGTTAAAGTTTCAGTAGTCCAGCACCATCAGAAAAAAGTATTTACAACTGGTTTGCAGCATTTTGTCCTCGTCGTACATCCGTCAGCAGCCTGAATCGGTTGTTGTTCCCCAAAACATTAACTTTGCTATGCGCGGCATGTTTGAAGAGGATTTGTATCTACATACACCGAAAGTTAGCATCCTATGCACGGCCAGGGTGGAAGAGCGGGGGGGGGGGGGGGGGGGGGGGATCTTGTACCACTACTAGTAATGCCCTTTCCTGTTCTACTCGCAAATGCAGCGAGTGAAAAACGACAGTCTGAATGCCTCTGTCCGAGCCCTAACGTCTCTTACGTCGTCTTCGCGGTTATGTGAAATGTACGTCAGCTGCAGTAGAGTCGTTCTCCAATCAGCTGCAGATGCAATTCTCTAAATTTTCTCAATAGCGTTTCGCGGAAAAAAGTAGTTTTTCTTCTATGGATTCCCATTTTAGTTCATGGAGCATTTCCGTAATACTCCTGTGCTGATCGAACATAACCAGTAACACGTTGAGATACGCCTCTGAATTGCACTTATCTCTTCCTTTAGGCGTATCTGTTGCAGAGCCCAAACACTCGAGCAGTATTAAAGAATGGGTCTCGTATGTTTTCTGTACGTGGCCTTGTTTATTGACAACCGATGTTTGTGACAACTTGTTGTCTTAAATTGCAATTTGTCATAATTCCACTATACACCAAGCGCGTGATTTACGGAATTGTTTCTATTGGCTGCACAGTAATGCGATAATTTAGTGATGACACCGATTTTACGACATCGTGTTAAACAGGATGGACGGCGCTTCGTAGAAGAAGAAATATGTCGGATAGCGTGACAGGAAGATATCTAGTCAACGTTTTGGTTATAAAAACTGAATAGTGCCTAAGACGGAGATATATAGTATAGTAGCTCTTCAGTGATGTTGCTCCCTTATAGCACCAACTTACTGTGAAATTTTCCTTGCCGACCGGTGCCATAGTGTGTCCTGCCGTATAAATATTGATGATGGTGATTATGATGATGGATGTTCGTTTGCTTTCAAAGTAGAATAATTTCTTCAGTTATGGCCCTCGGTTTTGATGCTAATATTATCACTAATCGTATTTACTTTCCTCATTCTTCGGTTTACCCTCAATCCATATTTTGTGCTCAGTAGACTGTTCATTCCATTCAGTATCTTCTAATTCTTCCTCGCTGTGACTGAGGATATCAGTGTCATCATTGAATCTTGGCATTGATATTGTGTCACCCTGAATTTCAATCTCCATGCAGAACATATCTTCTTATTGCCATCATTGCTTATTTCGTATACAGATTGAACAGCAATGATGAAAGACTGCCTCAGTGTCTCACACCTTTTCTAATTCGAGCACTTCGATCTTGATTTTTGATTATGGGTGCTCCTCCTCGGTATTGTTTGTAGCAGCTATAAATAAATAAATAAAGGTCCAACAACGAGGTCGTGAGATGGAGGGAGAACGGCACATTGAATCATGATAACTCCTATACTGCTTTGTTGTCCGCGTTATTTCCCCGTATCTCGACGTATCACAGTAATCACCGGATTACCGCCGGCCGTTGTGGCCGAGCGGTTCTACGTTCTTCAGTCTGGAACTGCGCGACCGCTACGGTCGCAGTTTCGAATCCTGCCTCGGGCATGGATGTGTGTGATGTCCTTAGGTTAGTTAGGTTTTAGTAGTTCTAAGTTCTAGGGGACTGATGACCTCAGATATTAAGTCCCATAGTGCTCAGAGAACCGGATTACCATCTGTTTGCCATCGTTTTGGAACTGTAAGACGTGTGGAACTTTTCGAACCCTTTTTTCCAATTTGCTCCTTTTTTTTGATAGGCCTCAACAAGCACACTCTCTCTCTCTCTCTCTCTCTCTCTCTCTCTCTCTCTCTCTCTCTCACTCACACACACACACACACACACACCGGATCGAATCTGCCTGACTGATTGACGACGAGGGCTGGTGAGTTGGTCAGCTCGGTTGTGGTTTTTTGGCGGTTTCACAAACACACATAGGTAAATATCGGCCTTACTCCGACGTTCCGCCTGAGATACACGCTATTCAAATATTTATGGAAGTTCTCGCAGTTGCGCATTTGCTTTTGAGATATAACTCTGGATGCAGACGGATGGGGAACACAGATTTTGCCATATGGGTTGAATAACCTTAGATGTTTAGTCTCTTTAACACGTTTGAAAGCCAAACACACACACACACACACACACACACACACACACCATATGTATACTAGATATTTAGTCTCTTTAAAACGTATAAAAGCCACACATAGAAACATATATAGGAGAAAAGCGCGAGAGAGAAGAGAGTAGGTTAGAAACTTACTGCTCCTGAATATTGTACGCAGCCACTTGAAAGGGGCAAACATCTGTTCTACTTTGTGTGGCGATAAAAGTGCCAACTGTCACTCTATTATATCCGTATAATGGAAGCTTAGCTGGCGGTCGGAAAAAGGCACTTTTTTTTTTTAAGAAGTCAGTCTAGTGGTTTTGGAAGAACTGTAATCACGTGTCCAGGCAACTGTCGCAATACAAAAAGCGAGCGCCCGAACGGGCGTGGGAGCAGAGCGCGGCATGCAAGGCGAAGGAATGCCCGTGCGGCCAGCGGCAGAGGCCGCGGTGGTGCGCTATTATCCCGGCAGCGTGCGCCGTCCACACAATGCCAGCCGCTGCCGCTGCCGCCTCGCCACACAAAAACCGTGTCACGCGCGCTCCTCAGCGCCGCGCCACGGGCTATCGCACGTCGCTCCTACGCGGCGACGGATAATGGGCAGATAATTAAAGTGGCTGGCGTTTAGTGCCGCTCCATTACCCTCGACAAATAACAGAAAACGTCGGCCCCCGCCCTATTGTGCCCCCAGCTGGCGCCGTACTACTGCTAGTACTATTACTATACGTACGAGCGCCGTACCGGGTATTCTCTGGCAAAAGCCAGCGAACCGGCCAGCGGGCGGCCGACCGCCACGCCGCGGCCGGAGCTGTCGAGTCGAGTCGTGCGGCACCGCCAGCGAGCTGGCGCGCGGGCAAAAAGACGCCAGCGCTGGCCGAGGTGCGCTGGCCTGCCGGCCGGCCGGCTGGCTGGCTGGCTGGCGCGGCCAACTGGCGCCAGTAATTGCGGTGGGAAAGCGCCCGCCCTCCTTATTCTTCCCCCGCCGTGATCTTCCCGTTGTGCCATTCGCCACGCACGCGCCGTATATGCCCGCGGCGTGTCCGGGCGCACCTTTTTACGGCTCGCCACTGTGCGCTGCTGCCGAGAGAGTGAGGCCGGGGGCGGACTCCGTGAGTGTGTTAAATTGCCTCGCCTTTTTATACGCCGTCACTTGTGTGTGCGTCGTGCGCTCTTGTGTATTTCTCTCGCAGCGGCCTCCGGTTCGTATTGAACAAGCGCTTTACACGAAACGTGCTCTTACAGGTAACACAACACCTCTCCTCCTCTGATATAACAGTCCCCCCCCCCCCCCCCTCTCTCTCTCTCTCTCTCTCTCTCTCTCTCTCTCTCTCTCTCTCTCTCTCTCTTTCTTTAAAACAAGATGGAAAAAGGGATTCAGACACTGGGACTTTGTACACATCATCCTTGCCATTGTAACTGTTATCTCGAATTTTTTTTTATTAAAAATTACTATATCTCGCACGATTAAGGATGTCGACCCAGCCACGGAAGATATCGATGTCGTCATATCAAAGAGGATGGACACGGCAAGTACCATAACCCGATATCCCAGAAATTTCGCTCAGTGAAAGGGGAGTCGATATTGGCGAACGCGAGTTTCGGAAAAAAAATAGAACTACTTAAACCTAACTAACCTAAGGACATCACATACATCCATGCCCGAGGCAGGATTCGAACCTGCGACCGTAGCGGTCGCGCGGTTCCAGACTGAAGCGCCCAGAACCGCTCGGCCACACTGGCCGCGCAACGCGTGTTTCGGATTATCCGTAGATACTCCACCGTTTCTAAGACAATGACGGTCAAAGTTTCCGGCGTAGTTTTGATGGTTTTTAGCGTACGATAATCTCAGCCGAAATGGTGGCACAGTGGCTATCGCTGCGGCTTTTCACTTTTGCGCCCCTTGTTCGAAACCCGCTTGTTGTTTTCATTTATCTTTTTTTTTCGTTTATCTTCCCGTATCCGTAGGAGGTCACTACACGAATATTTCTTATCAACTTAGGAGATACAAGGGCGTTATATTAATGGTAAAATTACCACGGGATTTCACAATAAGTGCCATATATGTATTATGTAATATGTGTTGCTACGATATTTTCAGGGATTACAATCTCTCTATCTCATATTGTTATTATTTCATTCTTATATTTTATTCTTATGTTTATTCTTCAGAAAGAGGTGGTGCATTCCCTTATTTATTTGGCAAATAAATAAATTCCCATGGATGATACTGACCGCAGAAAAACTGGAAACCCAGAAATTCCGAACACCACGAGCCCCGAGCAAAGGCAGGTTAACAACAGCGACAGTTCTTCGTCTGAATCTGACCCGAAAAAAAAATGACGTTGACATTACTGAAGATATCACGCGTTGGCTATAATATTACGAAATAATCAAGACTAAAAGTAAGAGCTTGTGAAATACGTGAAAGCAAATGTCGTACATGTCCCGCGTTAGTCTGTCACACTTGCTATATTGTCACGGACCAGCTACCAGCAATGATAGTTCTGACTCAATAAGTTTTTGTTTTCATAAAAGGACTACCCAACACTATTAGCGGGAGATAAACGCTCGAAACATACACAAAAACCAGTAGAGCAGAACATAAATCAAATTTATCACGCCAGTGAATGCTGTTAAATCAAGGTTACTACAATGTTATATATTCGAATACATAAGCCTTCCCTTCTCCAGGTGCTATGTGATGCCAGAGAAAAAGGCACTAGTACAGAGTTCGTTGTCCATCGTGTTATAGGTTGAAACTATTGTGTAATGAAGGAGACTTCCCACTCAGTCTTATTAGTCAAGATAATTTCGTGCAAATCTGAAGGGTAGTCGTTTTAATTACTGACGCGCAGAATGTACAGAGAACCACTTTCAGTCAAACGCATTATACTTATCCGCTATTTTACTGTGAAAATAACCTTCATTTTGTTTAATATAATACAGCAAAAATAAAATAGCAGCACTGTCTTGACGTACTGCAACAGTTTTTCTTTATTCCTTAAATGGTTTTCGGCTTCTGAGGCCTATATTAGGTAACAACTGACTGTAGTAACCACAGATAGAGGAACAGGGACCATACAAAGACATTAGTCGACAAAGAAGATTAAGAAGTTAAAGTTGTGAAATACAAGTTAAATATTGATTTCATACAAAGAGACAATGTTACGTTTTAAACACTGAGGTACCCTTTTGATTGTGTAGATCTTCCAAAAATGTAGAAATTACACATAATATAACGTAATAGGAACAGGTAATTGCGTCCTTTACAGCATTCATTTGTAACTGATTTAGTATTCTGTCTCCTAGGCTTTTATTGATTTCTAGTATTTCCAATATAGTTATCTTGATCCCTATATACACTCTATGAAGAACGTCACGGTGTAAGTCATACGATGGCTTTCTATCAGAACAAGCTCAGCGAAGATTTAATCTCTCTTTTGTATTCGCCAGCTTCTCTCATGATCTGAAGAGCTAAATGCCAAAGTTCCACCTGATTGACCTACATACAATTTTCCACATTGGTGAAGGATCCTGCTACCGACTCCAAGCTGAGCCAGTGATTTGATAATACACTGATGAATAGTATATTAGCTATCTTATTAGTTTGTGTCAGGAAGGGCTCCCAACAAAGAAAGTGTCCAGGCGTCTCGGAGTGAACCAAAGCGATGTTGTATGGACATGGAGGAGATGCAGAGAGACAGGAACTGTCGATGATACGCCTCGCTCAGGCCGCCCAGGGGCTACTACTATAGTGGATGACCGCTACCTACGGATTATGGCTCGAAGGAACCCTGACAGCAACGTCACCATGTTGAATAATGCTTTTCGTGCAGCCACAGGACATCGTGTTACGGCTCAAAGTGTGCGCAATAGGCTGCTTGACGCGCAGGTTCACTCCGGACGTCCACGACGAGGTCCATCTTTGCAACCATGACACCATGCAGCGCGGTGCAGTTGGACCCAACAACATGCCGAATGGACCGATCAGGATTAGCATCACGTCCTCTTCACCGATGAGTGTCGCATATGCCTTCAACCAGACAATCGTCGGAGACATGTTTGGAGGCAACCCGGTCAGGATGAACACCTTAGACACATTGTCCACCGAGTGCAGCAATATGGAGGTTCCCTGATGTTTTGGGGTGGCATTATGTGGGCCGCTGACGGTCATGGAAGGCGCCGTAACGGCTGTACGATACATGAATACCATCGTCCGACAACTAGTGCAACCATATCGGCAGCATATTGGCGAGGCATTCGTCTTCATAGACGACAATGCGCGCCCCCGTTGTGCACATCTTGTGAATGACTTCCTGCGGGATAACGACATTGCTCGACGAAAGTGGCAAGTATGTTCTCCAGACATGAATCCTGTCGACCATGCCTAGGATAGATTGATAAGAGCTGTTTATGGACGACGTCTCTCACCAATAACTCTGAGTGATCTACACCGAATCGCGGTTGAGGAGTGGGACGATGTGGACCAACAGTGCCTTGATGAATTTGTGGATAAGGTGCCACGACGAATACAGGCATGCATCAATGCAAGACGACGCGCTACTGGGTATTAGAGGTACCGGTGTGTGAAGGTCTCGCTGTGTGGAGGTACAACATGCAATGTGTGGTTTTCATGAGCAATAAAAAGAGCGGAAATGATGTTTCTGTTGATCTCTATTCCAATTTTCTGTACAGGTTCCGGAACTCTCGGAACCGAGGTGAAGTGGTTCAAATGGCTCTGAGCACTATAGAACTTAACTTCTGAGGTCATCAGTCCCGTAGAACTGAGAACTACTGAAACCTAACTAACCTAAGGACATCACACACATCCATGCCCGACGCAGGATTCGAACCTGCGACCGTAGCGGTTGCGCGGTTCCAGACTGTAGCGCCTAGAACCGCTCGGCCACTCCGGCCGGCGAACCGAGGTGATGCAAACCTTTTTTTGATCTATGTAGTACAAGCTCGCACGTATCATTCCCGTAGTGATCGATCAGTTTTTATTTATTTATTGCAAATTTAAAGGCCTGTTACCCGATACTTCGAAACAAGTCGTACATATTACAGTTTTGGTTTGTCACCTTTTTGGTAGGTTTTTGTTGCGTTTTATCTGCAACATTTGACAAAGAATAATACTTTTTTAAAAGAATAATTTGAGGTTGAAATATAAATAAAATTTTATTGCTTTATGGTGAATGTAAAAAGGTGATAGAATAGAGGAGAGATTTGTCAGGACCATCACCGACTGTGACTGACGGTGAATACCTCGGAATGCTTTCTTCGAGCTTTAGTACGCCAGTCACAGGAAAATAGTTTATAGTTAGTAGTAGAGAAATGGTATTGCTAATTAATATTAGGTATTCATCCGTGTACAACATTGGGTGCTTTCTCGGCTAGATTGCTAGCACCCTATATTACATTTATTCTAGTTTACGCTATCCTTAACTATTATTTTACTGATACGTACAATTTCAGTGCATTTTGCCATGTTATGTCTGATTCATAATTCTAGGTGTCTTTTTTACTGGTACATCTCATCTTCCTCCTCCTCCTCCTCCTCCTCCTCCTGTTGCTCTTCAATGTAGGGATCGTGAGGACAAGATTAATTACAGGGCACACAGAGGCGTTCAAACAGTCGCCCGTTAGCGCACCGCTTCCTTGATTCGGGGTGGCGGCGCGCCGGTCCCGAATCGAAACCGCCCGGCGGATTAGCAACGAGGACCTGTGTACGGATAGTTTGGATATGGTTTTTAGGCGGTTTCCCACAGTCGGATAGATGAATAACGGGCTGGTATTCGCACACATTCAGAAAACCCTTTCACACGCAGGATGTTGGGATGCAAAAATTCCGTCATTGGCGGGGGAAGATTGCGAAAGGAAGGGCGTCCAGCCACCGTCTACCACTAGCATTGCCAAATCCAATAATTGACACGGTTACGCCGTGACGATGCGGGATAATGGCCAGGAAAAACAAAAATAAGGAGAGAAGGCTGTTGATCATTCTTCTCGCACTGTATGTTACCGCAAGAAAGGAAGAATGAATTGATTGATTGACTGTTGATGTTAATAACGATCATCCTCCTTTACCTACTCTGCATTACTGCAGATGACGTGTCACTGAGCACATTTGTTCTGTGCATGCAGTACACGCGAGGCGCCTAGTTGTTTCCACTGCACTGTGTGGAATACGAAGGTCCTGTCATAGTTCACTAACCTGCTGTCTTCAAGTTGATGTCCCCAGCGCAGAAAACAGCACGCAGGTCGTGATTCTGTATCTTGAGGCTGAAACTGACTTTTAGCGAGGTTCTGTTCTGAAATAATGTATCACTTCGTTTGGATGCCACCCGCGTATTTTAATATAGCCACACGAGAAGACTACATGATCTTAATACAACACCTTCTGATACAGGAAAGTACATGATCAAACACAATGTTTACGAAAATGTATCTTTACACTATTTGTGGCACGTGTCTGTGCCTCATGACTACCGGAGTGAATCTTTTAACACTGAATACTGGCAAACACATCCTGCCACAGACAACATGACTGTACATCTCGACTGCCTAATCCAGAGTGACGAACAGGAACTTAAATAAAAATTGGAAACACATCCTACGACAGTCAACATGTCTGTTCTTCTCGACTGCCTAATCCAGAGTGGCGAACAGCCCGAAACACTTCGCGCGCCATACCAGAAAAGGCGTGACCCGAACGCTTCCGAAGCGCTTCGTCTGCAATTTCGTCAGTCTTTTGTTTTTGATTTAAATTGTTTTTAATAATTCTAAAATGACTGATTGATAGTCAGCTGTTGAGAGATATTTATATTAAAAAATGAAGTCATCCCAATGAGTAGTGTAACTAATAATAATGACTATACTTTAACGTTTTGGCGCTCTTGCTCCGAACACAGCAGCCAATCACAGAGCAGTAGTATTACGCACGCGGACTTTCTCATGGGAATGGTACCGAATCTAACATCTATCACAGGTACCTCACACCACATTTCGTCATCTATATACTTCTTGCATCTCCACTGCTCTGGCAACAGCTTGTTGGAGCCTAATATGATGGCTGACTAAGCCAGAAATATTACAAAGTGAATGGAAACAGAAGAGGCTGAGATAACTGTTGCAATGAGAAGTACCCTCTTCACTTGACAATGGTTTGTGAAGTGTGGATATATGAGGGGCGTTCAGTGCATGACGCAGTTGCGAGGTGCCGGGGCAAGCAGTGTATTTAACACTAAATTCTAGAATCTACATATGTAAATGATGCTCTAAGCCCCCCCCCCCCTATTCTAACTCCGACTTTTGCTGTTGCACATGGATTAAAAAATATACGCGAACTGACTGTAATCAACCCTGCAAGTGGAGTAGAAAAGAGTTTGGCACCTGCAATAATTTAATTTGATAAATAAGTTAAATAAAGGAAGGTTTCATTAACGTAGTGAGAAAAGATGGGTTGCTCTACCGATTAACAGAATGAAAGTTCTGTCCAAAATAACAATATGATTTATTAAGACTAAACACAAAATACTAAACAAAAACACATGAAACATTTATAATACATCAAATTGGCTCAAATTGGATACTCAAACAAACGCTGTGAAGGTGAAGTTGTCCCTAAACTAGATTGTGAGGTTTATGACGAAGTGGTATGTGGAGCCAATTCCTTGCCACTCAAATCTTAAGAGAGACACACAGCTAACCCAACATTAATTGCTGCTAGTCAAGACAGAACAAAGTTAGAAAAAGACGAACAGGCGCGCTCTGCTGAGCTCTGATTATCACCTAGGAAAATCCCTATCTGCCGGTGCTGCGGACATACATTACCAAACTGTCTTCTTAACTGCCAGAACACGATCTGGCGTACCGGAGGCGATGGCTGGTTGCTTCGACGTCCTCGACCGAAAGGCGAGACTCGACTACTCCTGAGCACCCGTACAGGCCGAACACAGAACATTCCCGCCCCCACGACAGTGTCCGTGGTTAAACGTTCCAATCAGCAACTGGAAAACCGGCGGAAAATTCCACTCCATTGCCGGAGCACTACCATTCCACCAATGGAGATTCTTGGCGCCAATTTCTGCGCTGATTTTGCTACGTCACGGAGCTATGCCCTGAGCAAGCCAATCACAGTTACTATTTTGCAGAAAGCGCGGGAATTTTCCCGCCACAACTGCCTGGGTACACAAGTCATTCCCAAGCCTCGCTGGTAGCCCGCCAGAAAGTGTTTTCGCTAAGTTTCTGCGAAGTAATGGAACCTCTAGCCCAGCCGCTACTTCAGGCCCCTGCGGGCGTGTCTCTTGACAATGTCGGCGTCTGGAAAGCATTCACTCGACTCCCTCACACTCGTCGGCTTAACCCCCTCGAGATCCGCAGAGGCCGCCTGTCACCGGACCACCTGGGTGACGAGAGACGCTGCGTGGGAAGTCCGTGTGTGAAGGAATAGCAACTTTTCACCACATGCAATTAGAGACGAATATCGTAAGATAGAAATATGAGAGGGGGCTCATGCCACCTCTCACAGTAAATTAATTTTTTCTGCCAATTTCGGTTGAGAATATGCGGAATTTGTTGTGGGGCATCGTCGAATATTCCCGCTTCAGGTCCTACAGTTTCATACAGTTCCAGTGGGCAGCGGCGCCTTACTTATCCTTCAAAATGACATCTGTAACGGAGGTGCATTCCGCGCACAGAGCTGCCGTTGAATGTCTTTTGCCCATTGAATTTCTTTTGATGAAAAGCCAGATCGTCGCAGAGGCGTTGCAGAATGTCAACGGACACTTGGCAGTGAACAAAAGCACGACGAGACGTTGGACGAGACGTCTGTCATCATCGCAGTAAGGTCGCACAGACGTGTCGCGACTCCTACGTGCCGGCCGGCCGCGCGCAACTGTGACTACTGTAATTTTGGGACGTGCAGGACACTCACATTCGAGGTAATCGACGGATCACAATCAAACACCTCGCTGCACAACTGGACGCCTCTGTTAGCAGTGTTGACGTACTCGTCCAAAGTTCAAAGCGCACCTTCAGCCGACAGAATCGTGGCGACGATCTTCTGGGACTCTAAAGGAGGTATTCCGTTTGATGTCCTCCCCCATGGTGCAACGATCAACTGGGCAGTGTACTAGGTACCGTTAGGAAATTAAAGAAACGAGTTCAGCGTGTTCGTTGCCACAAAAATTCGATCGAACTTCTCCTTCTCCATGCGAACGCAAGACGTCACAGAAGCCTGCGCGCCTTAGTGGAGCTCACAAAACTGTTCTTGCTCGTTCACGTACAGCCCAGATCTCGCTTCTGGCTTCCATCTGTTTGGTCCAGTGAAGGATGAACCCTGCGGGAAGCAGTAATGAACGATAGGGAGATTACTGATGCGGTAAGACATTGGCTCCGAGGTCGACTAGTAAAGCAGTACCATGCGGTACAGGCGCACCCAGTAAGGTGGCGTAAGGCCGTCGTATTTAACGGAGATCATGTTGAAAAATTGAGTTTTGTATGCCGAATATTGGGGAATGATATGGTGTATTGGAATCCTGAATAAAATCGGCTTGCTTTCGAAAAATGATGTTTCATTACTTATTGAACGCGCCTAGTAGATGTACGAGAGTCACTCCAAAATAAATACACACTATTTTTGTAAAAATACAGTTTTCATTGTGCATGTGTGAAAGTTTTACAGTGTGTAGATACACCTTTCTCGCTTGTTTTCAAACTTAGTTCAACTTGTTCCCGTGAGTGGCGCCATCACAGCATGTCTTCAAGGTGGCTGCTACACTTGACGTTCGTCAGAAGCAACGTGCTGTCATAGAATTCCTGTGCTGTGAAAACGAGACAGTGGGAAACATCCACAAGAGGTTGAAAAAGGAGTATGGATAAGCTGCTGTCGATCGAGGTACAATTAGTCGGTGTGCAAGCAGGTAACGTGACGAAAGCGCGCACAACAATATTGAGGATTGTCCTCGCAGCGGCAGGCCTCGTGCTGCACACACTCCAGACCATGTGCAGAGATTTAACGAATTGTCGACTGCTGACAGGCGCATCACAGTGAACGAATTGTCACGCTACGTTGGGACAGGAGAAGCAAGTTTTTGCAGAATACTTGAAGTGTTGGCGTTAAAAGAGGTTTGTGCCAGGTGGGTTCCCCGGATGTTAACAGTGGCTTACAAAGAAACAAGAAAAACGGTATGCAGCGAACTTTTGGAAAAGTACGAGAATGGTGGAGATGAATTTCTTGGAATAATTGTGAGAGGTGACGAAACATGGCTCCATCATTTTTTACCAGAGATGAAGAGGCAATCAGTGGAGTGCCATCATGCAAATTCACTCAAGAAAAAAAGAAAAATGCAATACCACACCTTCTGCTGGAAAAATTATGGCTACGGTGTTTTTCGATTCCGAAGGACTCTTGCTTGTGGACATCAAGCCAAGTGGAACCACCATAAATTCTGATGCATATGTGACGACACTGAAGAAGCTTCAAGCTGGACTGAGTCGTGTTGGACCACATCGGCAAAAGCAGGATGTTTTGCTGTTGCGCGACAATGCACGGCCACATGTCGGTAAAAAAAACCATGGAAGCGATCACAAAACTGGAATGGACAACACTGAAACACCCGCCTTACAGTCCCGACCTGGCTCCATGTGACTATCATCTCTTTGGGAAACTGAAAGACACTCTTCGTGGAACGAAATTTGAAGATGATGACTCCCTTGTGCACACTGCCAAACAGTGACTCCAACTGGTTGGTCCAGAATTTTACCGTACGGGTATACAGGTGCTGGTCCCAAGATGGCATAAGGCAGTTGAGAGGGATGGAAATTATGTGGAGAAATGAAAATATTGTTCCTAAAGGATGTATCTACATACCGTAAAACTTTCAAACATGTAGAATAAAAGATGGATTTAAAAAAAAAATAGTGTGCCCTTCTTTTGGAGTGACCCTCGCATTTTTACAGCACCAACGACCTAGGATGAAATTACTCATCTATAGACATAGACGCAGGAGAAGGCTATAATGGAATACAAGCAACGAAGTTAGATCTGGATGCGAATCAATACAGTCCCTTTAGTATCACGCTTGTAATTTAGCGTTATTCTTTATAATTTTTACGTTCATATTTCTATTGCCGTCGATTTGCAGCTAACGTGAGCAAATACATCCAGTCTGATGACTCATTTCCATGTGTTATGGCAATACGGCAGAAGAAGGAAAACATTAAAAAAAATTTATTCGTACCGTTTTGTTCCGGTAACTGTCTGAGCAGGTGGCCTCCAATCCGACATGAGCTCGAATTTTGTATCTGATTTTGCTCGGTATAGTGGGGAGCTGATAAAACATTTGGTGTTATCTAAATTATATCAGGATGAATCTCAATGAGATTTACTTTTCAAGCACATCCAGCGAGTGGAAACGAAATGTGGAGACCGGACTGTCGATCTGAAAAGACTGGATATCTTAGAAAATGAGAGACAAATTTTTATGCTATAATGCATGTGATCTAAAGTAACCGGGCATCCCTATATGATGGGAACTGAATACTAGATCTCATGGGAGGTGCACCGGCTAGTATAAAAAAGAGGCGGAGAATGTTGTTAATAGAGAAGCAGTAACAGGTAGGACTGATCGTTTAGGGGAGCTCAGTGACTTCGAACATCGAGTAATCACATCTACATCTACATTTATACTCCGCTAGCCACCCAATGGTGTATGGTGGAGGGCACTTTACGTGCCACTGTCAGTACCTCCCTTTTCTGTTCCAGTCGCGTATGGTTCGCGGGAAGAACGACTTTCTGAAAGCCCCCGTGCGCGCTCGAATCTCTCTAATTTTACATTCGTAATCTCCTCCGGAGGTATAAGTAGGGGGAAGCAATATATTCGATACCACATACAGAAACGCACCCTCTCGAAACCTGGCGAGCAAGCTACACCGCGATGCAGAGCGCCTCTCTTGCAGAGTCTGCCACTTGAGTTTGCTAAACATCTCCGTAACGCTATCACGCTTACCAAATAACCCTGTGACGAAACACGGCGCTCTTCTTTGGATCTTCTCTATCTCCTCCGTCAAACCGATCTGGTACTGATCCCACACCGATGAGCAATACTCAAGTATAGGTCGAACGAGTGTTTTGTAAGCCTCCTCCTTTGTTGATGGACTGTCGTAAGGACTCTCCCAACGAATCTCAACCTGGTACCCGCCTTATGAACAATTAATTTTATATGATCATTCCACTTCAAATCGTTTCGCACGCATACTCCCAGATATTTTACAGAAGTAACTGCTACCAGTGTTTGTTCCGCTATCATATAATCATACAATAAAGGATCCTTCTTTCTATGTATTCGCAATACATTACATTTGTCTATGTTAAGGGTCAGTTGCCGCTCCCTGCACCAAGTGCCTATCCGCTGCAGATATTCCTACATTACGCTACAATTTTATAATGCTGCAACTTCTCTGTATACTACAGCATCATCCGCGAAAAGCCGCATGGAACTTCCGACACTATCTACTAGGTCATTTATATATATTGTGAAAAGCAATGGTCCCATAACACTCCCCTGTGGCACGCCAGAGGTTACTTTAACGTCTGTAGACGTCTCTCCATTGATAACAACAAGCTGTGTTCTGTTTGCTAAAAAGTCTTCAATCGAGCCACACAGCTGGTCTGATATTCCGTAGGCTCTTACATTGTTTATCAGGCGACAGTGCGGAACTGTATCGAACGCCTTCCGGAAGTCAAGGAAAATAGCATCTACCTGGATCTCACTGAGCAACAAATCCAACAACGACGTTTCAACCCTTCTAAAGCTGTTCAAGCCGACTACTGGTGACCAGACTGTGAAGTGGAAACGCGAAGGAACAACCACAGCTAAACGGAGACCCGTGCTGATGGACAGGGACCTTCGACCATTGCGGAGGACAGTAAAAAAGAGTCGCATAACGTCAGTGGAAGGACTCACTCTTGAACTCCAAAGTGCTACCAGCAGTCCAGCTAGCAAAAAAAATGGTTCAAATGGCTCTGAGCACTATGGGACTTAACATCTGTGGTCATCAGTCCCGTAGGACTTAGAACTACTTAAACCTAACTAACCTAAAGACATCACACACATCCATGCCCGAGGCAGGATTCGAACATGCGACCGTAGCGGTCACGCGGTTCCAGACTGAAGTGCCTAGAACCGCATGGCCCTGCTAGCACAGTGACTGTGCGAAGAGAGGTAAAAGCAATGCGCTACAGTCGTACAGCAGCCACTCATGAGCCACACATTTTGTATGCAAAATAGTGTGGAATGATATGGTGTATTGGAATCGTGAATAAAATCGTCTTGCTTTCTAAAAATGATGTTTCATTATTTATTGAAAGCGCTTGGTAGATGTAATGTTGACGGGACGTTGCCCAGTGCGAGGTGCCGTCGAGCACGAATCGGACTATAATCTCAGTCAGCGGTCACTGGCTGGCCGTTGGCACGAAGCGCACATGTACCAGCGGGAGCGCGTGACAAGTGTCAGAGCCCGGCACGCGGGAGGCGAGTGCGTCGCCGCGAGAGTCGAGGCGTGGCCGGGCCAGAGCGGATTCGCCGGCGCCGTAACCCGACCCTGGGAGCGCGCGGCGCGGCCTTCGGCGGTGGCTGGCTGGCTGTGGCACGCGGCAGGTGGCGCCGCCCCGGCGGCCAGCCTCTCCCGGCCGTCACACGGCGGAGCAGCCGTCACACGCCAGCGGCCGTTTTTATGCGCGGCCAGGCGCCCCTGCCGCCGGCGACGGCGACGCCGGAACGCGGAAGGCGGCGGCGGCGGCGGCGGCGGCTCCAGCAGGCGGAGGCAGCAGCCGCCACTTCGGCAATTACCGGCGCTTGGCGGCCGCGTCTACCTGGCGCCACGGCCCCAGCTAGCTGGCCGCTGCCGCGGGTTTCTTCCACTGTCGGCGCACGGCTGTTGCTGGCGTTGCGACACTCAGCGCGCCAGCTCTCGCTGTACTGCGGCCTTCTGGATTGTTGCTCCGCTGCTGGGTCACAGGCGGCGCTTCAGGCGCACCTCCACCGTTCTTGTTTACCACCGGATAACCACTGGCTTGGTTACCGTCTCCTGGAACCGACTTCAGTGAAGACGTTAAATATATGTTACAATGTAGTCGGCGGCCGTTGTGGCCGAGCGGTTCTAGGCGCTACAGTCTGGAACCGCGCGACCGCTACGGCCGCAGGTTCGAATCCTGCCCCTCGGGCACGCATGTGTGTGATGTCCTTAGGGCTTTTTTTTTTCGTTGTGTTTGGTCGTTGCGGACGTCGCAAGACATCCTGCTCAAGTTCGGTGGTTGATCCTTCCACTCAGTTTTTTATTACAGAGGCCAACCGGCTCTCCGACCGAACACGCTGAGCTACCGTGCCGGCAGGTTAGTTAGGTTTAAGTAGTTCTAAGTTCTAAGGGACTGATGACCTCAGAAGTTAAGCCCCCTAGTGCTCAGAGCCATTTGAACCATTTGAACAACGTAGTCGTGTGTAATTCGCAAGTTGAATTCAACCAAACACGGAATATTGAGTAACGTGCGCGATTCTGTGTGTGTGTGTGTGTGTGTGTGTGTGTGTGTGTGTGTGTGTGTGTGTGTGTCTGATCGTGATCTCGCAGAAAAAGACACACACTACAAAAAAAGTGGCAAATTTTTTGTTTAATAAAATGTTTGATCTCTCAGGCTAGTACCGCTTAGAGTTCTTTTTATGGGGCAGCCGCAACAGTAAAAGTCTATTTCGAAAATGAAGAAGCCGCAGGACGATTGCTTCATCTACAATATTTTGTTGTGTACACACGACTTGTTTTGGAACAGCTGAAGTTCCGTCATGTGGTATAAAAATGGTTCAAATGGCTCTGAGCATTATGGTACTTAACTTCTGAGGTCATCAGTCGCCTAGAACTTAGAACTAATTAAACCTATCTAACCTAAGGACATCACACACACCCATGCCCGAGGCAGGATTCGAACTTGCGACCGTAGCGGTCGCGCGGGTCGAGACTGTAGCGCCTAGAACCGCTCGGTCACCTCAGCCGGCCATGTGGTATAAACTGTAATAATAAAAATAGTCAGGTAAACGCGAATGGTAGGGGAGGCGCAAGTGTAAAATATCATGCAACGAATCGTGCGGTTCTAGGCGCTACAGTCTGGAGCCGAGCGACCGCTACGGTCCCAGGTTCGAATCCTGCCTCGGGCATGGGTGTGTGTGATGTCTTTAGGTTAGTTAGGTTTAATTAGTTTTAAGTTCTAGGCGACAGATGACCTCAGAAGTTAAGTCGCATAGTGCTCAGAGCCATTTCAACGAATCATGCGGCTACAATTTCGAAATTAAAACAAATTAAGAGACGGAATAGAACATTACTTACAAATAAGTCACTTGATCACAAAAATATTGTAGTTAATTATCACGTTTTCCAGGCGGGGTAAGGTGCCCATCTAACATAAAATTTTTCCTTGCTCGAAATGTTGTAATGGTTCAGTCTCCTTTCTGCTGTTACATCCCGCCCGCTTTTCCACTTTACACAAGTTACCCGTCTCATGTCTGCTTCGTATCGCTCCAGCGCTTGGGTCGTGTGCTGCTTCGGTACTCACGGCTGGTATTTACTACTTACTACACACAGGGTATTTCAAAAAGGACTTTGCAAGTTTAAAAATTGATATAGATTTATCCGCGCGGGTTTAGCCGAGCGGTCTTAATCGCTGCAGTCATGGACTGTGCGGCTGGTCCCGGCGTAGGTTCGAGTCCTCCCTGGGGCATGGGTGTCTGTGTTTGCTCTTACGATAATTTAGGTTAAGTAGTGTGTAAGCTTAGGGACTGATGACCTTAGCAGTTAAGTCCCATAAGATTCACAAACATTTGAACATTTTTGAACATATAAATTTATTGAAAGAAGATATAGAGCTGTGTTTACTTTTATTTTGCAGGGAAACACATCATTTTTTTTCTTTTTTTTTTTTCCTTAAACTGAAGATGTTGTATGTGGCTTCCGTTGATTATCCTGCACACATCCCATCAGAAGTCAGTTTCTTCTCAAACTCGCTGCAGCATTGCAGATCTAACTTGCTCAGTGGCGGCGTAAATTCTTGCTTTAGGTTCAGGTAGAGAAGCCGCCACAGGAGGTACAAACACGAAATCCTTGATGAATACCCACAAAATAAATCTAGTGGTGTCACGTCTGGGGAACGTGGGGGCCATGCAGTTGGCGCATCACACGGCTATTCCATTGACCTAGAAAGCGGTCACTGAGAAAATTCCGGACGTCAGTCAGATAGTGGGGTGGTGCACCATCTTGCATGAAGAAAACGTGTCATTCTTGGCCATCGTCATGGATCTGTGGTATCAAAAATTGTTGTAACATATCCAGGTTGATGGTTCTCCAACGGAAAAAATGAAGCCGTACACTTTGTTCTTGCTCAATGCACGAAAAACGTTCACTTTAGGGCTATCACGAGCGTGTTGCAATGTTTGATGTGGATTTCCACTGCCTCAAATCCTGTAATTGTGTGTGTCAACCTTGCCACTTAAGTGAAAATTCGACTCGTCAGAAAAGGTGGTTCTGCCTAAGGTTCATTCTCATGTAATCGATTTAACATATCCGCATAGAAGTTCTTACGAGAAATTTTATTAGTGTCTTATATTGCTTGTACGCTCGTCAATGTGTACGGTTTCAAATGCAAACGGTTTCTCAACCCACGCCAAACAGTCGTATGTGGGATTTGCAGTTCGCGAGATGCACGCTGGGTCGATTTCGTAGAGCTGTTGACACAACGTTGTCTCACTCTCTCAACGACGTCGTCAGATGTGCTTGGGCGACCTGATGATTTCCCACGTACCGAGTACTCTGTTTCTACATAACATTAATGCCACTCATACACTGTAGGCCTACTAGGAGGATCTTTAGCGCTCCTTACATTGCGATTCAGCACTAGCGAACTACGAGAGACAGAACTTGATGTATTTCCCTACAAATTACCACTACATTCACATTTGTAGGTACTATGAATTAATTTATATGAATTTTCAAAGATGTAAAGTACTTTTTGAAACACCCTGTAGCCGGCCGCCGTGGCCGAGCGGTTCTAGGCGCTTCAGTCTGGAACCGCGCTGCTGCTACGGTCGCTGGTTCGAATCCTGCCTCGGGCATGGATGTGTGTGATGTCCTTAGGTTAGTTAGGTTTATGTAGTTCTAAGTCTCGGGGACTGATGACTTAACAGATGTTAAGTCCCATAGTGCTTAGAGCCATTTGAACTATTTTTGAAACACCCTCTAGTTTTCCGTTTGTGTTCCCTGTAGCGCAGCACTGGGCAACGGTTGTTATGGAATTTTTGTCATTAGTTCCACGCAATGTGTGATTTCTCCCTCCGATCCATATTTTTATTGCATTTTATATTTTTCATTATTTTGGTAACTTTCGGTGTCCAGCAGTGAGGTCCGTTTCTTTCGGATTTTCTTAGGTCCCTTTTTCCCCGCTTTCGACACCGTACCTTTGGTTCCATGTCAACACTGGGATGAGGGTATCTTCATTAAGTGATTTTATTTGTAAGTAATGCCCTGTTCTCTCTTTTAATTTAGAAATTTTAGTCGCATAGTTCCTTATCTGATATATCAGACTTGAGGATCCCCCTCCCCAATCGCGTGTAGCTGAATGTTTTTATTATTACAGCTTACAACAGATGATAGAGCTTTAACTGTTCCGAAACCGGTTGTGTGCACACAATAAAAGGTTGTGGATTAAACAACTGCCTTGCGGCTTCTTCGTTTTTCAAAATAGAACCCCTAAACTGAATGGACACACAAACATTTTTCTATCTCTCAAGGTATTTTTCTATCTCTCAAGGTTTGTAACAGTTACTAATTTCTGGGTTTGTGTTTGAAAATGCATTTACAGTTTAAAATAATAATCTTTTGGTTCAGTGAAAGTAACGTCTTTTCCTGGTTAGTACGATCTTAAGATCATTGGACTACTCCCATTGTTGGCTGCCTTTGTAAAATACGGCGCAGACAGCCAAGTTTTGTTAAAGAGAAGTGATAAATTCTTAACGTCAAATGAAACAGTGAAGAATAGTCGTAAGAATGTTAACATGTTGCTTCAACTTTTACTCGTACCGATTTTCGTATGCCGAGTACTTTACCTAGCAGCAGCTAGGACGGGGAAATTTTACATTACGTTAAGTAAATGGTATTCATTGAGCTTAACCAAATAAAATGTGTATTTTCTACATTTATGTCTACATCGAACCAGATACCTGAGATAAATAATATAGGTCATGTTTCAGAGAATTCCAGCCCCTAGTGTGAGACAATCAGGATTGCATGTTAGGTAATAATTCCATCGCTCTGCAAGGACGTTTAGTAGCAATATTGAAAGTAATTCTGCTCGAAGTTTATTTAAAAGTGAAGTCATTGAAGTTAACATTTGCATTTTAACCTACAATGTGTTTAAAGCAAAGGCAATATTCACGAAGTATTTTTCACGCTGTACTGACAGTCATAACAAACCACACCAGAGTAAAGCGCCTTCATATTTTATTATTTCACGCCACACTGGCAGTAAAATGAAGCGTCGATGAGGGAGGACGAAACGAAGTGGAACTTCTCGGGTTCGGAGCGTATGTGATTTTATTTCGGTGATTACAAAATCGAGTGAAATTGATATAGGAATGCAGAGGTTTTTATTGCGCCATGATCAGTTTTGTAATTTGGCATAAAAAATTTCCCCGTAGACTACGTTCTTGCACAGGATGGGATCAGGACGTTTCCTTCTACATATCTTTGTAAATTCTTTGCATTGTAGATAATCTGAAGACCCGTATCACAGGCGAAATGTGTCATTGATGTTTGAAACTGAAAATCTCCACAACCAAGAATGTATTTTCATCTCATATATTACACTGATTGGGAATAGAAGAAAAATCAAGCCATATTCTCATAGAACTTGTCAGTATGAGCTCACTTATCAGCATTATGTTGAACCCACATTGAGTTGGATGCATGACTGTTTCAGTAGGGAAAACTGTCAGGAAGCAGTTGTACCTAGAGTTGTAACACTACTGTAGGACCGTAGAGTACCATAAGTAAACGTAAGCTACGGCAGTTTTCCTAGTTGTTTTGGCCACTTAACGTCGTACCCACGTTATCTGCCTATTCGGTGTGTTGCATACCTATCGGATGTTACCTTGTAACGATCGCTTTCCTTATGTATGTGATCAGTGTCTTACTGGATTGCCCTGAAAACCGGAAGGGATGATTTGTCGAGAAACTGAGTGAGGATATATAAAGGCCAGGATAAGGTGTGAAACGTTTTTGTTCCACATAGCTTTGCTCGTCTCTGTTACGAATGAACAGTTTTTATAGCAGAACTGAAATTGTCAATGTTTATTCAGGTTTTGTTCGAGAGTTGTTGATTTGTAATGTGAAACAAGCGATGTAGTAGTAAAAATAAAGAACAATACATATTTAACATATAACACTAGAAAACGCAATTTTCACAACAAAAAGGTAAAATAACCAATGCAGAACAGATGTACATCAAATATCGCTTCAGTAATTCGTCGAACCTATATAAAACACATTTATATTATTTATAAGCAACTTTCGCATTTATCAAAAAAAAGTGGCTCTGAGCACTATGGGACTCAACATCTTAGGTCATAAGTCCCCTAGAACTTAGAACTACTTAAACCTAACTAACCTAAGCACATCACACACACCCATGCCCGAGGCAGGATTCGAACCTGTGACCGTAGCAGTCCCACGGTTCCAGACTGCAGCGACAGAACCGCACGGCCACCGCGGCCGGCTCGCATTTATCAGTAATAACAGGAACTCTTGCCTTTGACCATAATATATATTGTTATTTTGTGCTCAATAGAACGTTCTTCACCACGATCAAAGGCAACAGTAAAGATATTCAGTTTATATTCAGTAAGAATATAAAATACACAATGGGTTAACACTGAATGACATGCCGTTCAGATTACGTGGAAACAAAAAAAGTCATCAGCTTCCATTTTCTTTCCTTAAGCATTAATCTATGTTTTTTACCCTCACATTTCTATCAACAGTACTGGTAATCCTACCATTTACTGCCTCATTTATGTAGTGTAGGGAAACTTACGAACTTTAGTTTTGGTAGAGTGGATCTCTAGTTCTGTCCTCTCGTGATGCAATCTCACCAACACGTCCAAACACGACAGCACTTTCTCAAGTTCTGCCAGGTCACCAGGTCGATATGCCTTAATGGGGCGACTCGATACAACCGACTGGCACATACATACAAATTCACTGTCATGACTTGCCAGACGTGGTCAACAGGAACCTCGGTGACGAATACGCCTGTAGCTTGACAATCTGCCTACTGACGCTGGAGCAGAGTTGACATCCGAGATGGTCCCACATGTGTTCTATCGGGGAGAGGTGTCAGATCCTGCTCGTAACACGAGTACGTCAAAATCAAGCAAACAGTCCATAGAGAACGTGCCATGTCTGGACGAGCATTGTCGTGTTGAAAAATAGCGCCACGTTACAGTCGGATGAGGGATAACAGATGAGAGCGAGAGAGTTCATTCGCTACCCGCCGTAAACCAAAGTCAAAACCGATGGCTCCCCACATCATGACGACGGGAGCAGCACCTATGTCCTTCTCTAAATCACTGGAAAAACTGAACATCAGTGCAGGTCGCAGCGGTACTCCCAGACAATGGTCCTGTGGGCAAGTGCAGAACCATGACTCATAGCTGAAAACAGTACGACGCCATTCATCGGCAGTGCAAGCTTCCCTGTCACGGCACCACTCCGACTGTAGCCGTTTGTGTGTGGTGTTAAAGGCATCCTACGCGTGGGGTGGCAATCCCGCAGTCTGACTGCTGCCAATGCCCGACCAGTGATGGGGGACCACACAGAATTTTAGAGGGAGTCTGCATTTCTTGTTCACGCACGGCAGGCGCGCAGTATGGCGGTCCTCCCTTGTGGTCGTTGGACAGGGTCGACGGGAAACTTGACGTGGCGTATGGCTGCCCTCACGTTCCCATGCAGTCCAGCATCGTGCCACTGCCATATCCGAATACCCAACAAAGCAGGATACGCCATGATTCTACCAGCCGGCCGAATGGACACCCACAACGATACCCCTTTAAAAATCCTTCAGGGGCTCGTAACGCTGTAGAAGTTCGCAGCATCTCTGTGTCCTTCACAGTAATCATTAAATACCTGACACCATTTGCGCACCTTATATACCGTACTAGACATAGTGACAACAGTAAACACAAACAACACTAAAGTACTCTGGTGTCCGTTCTACGAGGGGCGTTTGAAAAGTCCACGCAAAAATAAAAACTACCTACGTGTTTGGGGTAAACCTTTTTTATTTTTCGACGTAGTCTCCTCTTAGACTTATACACTTTGTCCAACGCTGTTCTAATTTGTTGATCCCTTCCGAATAATAGGAATTGTCCAAGTCTGCAAAATAACTGTTAGTTGCTGCAATCACCTCCTCATTTGAATAAAATCTTTGTCCTGCCAGCCATTTCTTCAAATTGGGGAACAAATATTAGTCCGAGGGTGCCAAGTCTGGAGGACAGGGGGGATGTGAAACGAGTTGGAATCCTATTTCCATTAATTTTGCGACCACAACTCCTGAGGTGTATGTTGGTGCATTGTCGTCATGGAAAAGGACCTTTTTGCGGACAAATCGCCGGCGTTTTTCTTGGCGCTCGGGTCCAATAACGATGAATAATATGCACCTGTAATAGTTTTACTCTTTTCCAGAAAGTCGATGAGGATTATCCCTTACGAATCGCAAAAGACAGTCGCCATAACCTTTCCGGCCGAAGGAATGGTCTTCGCCTTTTTTGGTGCCGATTCTCCCTTCGTAACTCATTGTTGAGATTGTTGTTTGGTCTCAGGAGTATAGTAATGTATTCATGTTTCATCCACAGTGAAAAAACGACGCTTACAGTCCTGCGGATTCTTCCTGAAAAGCTGCAAACCATCCTTGCAACACTTCACACGATTCCGTTTTTGGGCAAGCGTGAGCAGTCACGGAACCCAGCTTGCGGATAGCTTTCTCATGTCCAAATGTTTATGCAAAATATTATGTACCCGTTCATTCGAGATGCCGACAGCATTAGCAATCTAACGCACCTTAACTCTTCTGTCATCCATCACCACATCATGGATTTTATCAACGATTTCTGGAGTCGTAACCTGCACAGGGCGTCCAGAACGTTCAGCATCGCTTGTGCCCATATGGCCACTCCGTAAATTTTGAAACCACTTGTAAACTGTTCTTAAAAAAGGGAAAATTTAATTTAAGATCTATAAAAAAATTGAAGGTGTAAAGTCACCGTATTGGTTATCAATCTTCTCTTTAGTCTCCTGAGGCGCTTTGCCTTTCACGAAGTAATGTTTAATCGGCGCACGAAATTCTTTTTCGTCCATTTTATGACAATCACTCGACTTGCTTGATTCACACGACTGCCAAACACAGAGAAATATAGCAGTATGGCTGAAACTTGGTGTGCGCTCTTTCCAAAGTTGCTACTATCTAAACACGACCTCGATACGCGCCAGTGGTGCCATCTCTCGGACTTTGCACGGACTTTTCAAACGCCCCTCGTACTTGTCACAGACAATTGCAACTCTAAATCATTTACGTACCCACCGATGTTTTGTGAGTATACGAAGTTACATAGACGTTCAACCATGTCTTCTGGGTACTTCACTTTTCTTTCCAGGCGGTGTAGCTTCCACTGATGAGTTCACTTACGCGTGCATTGGAAGTACATCGTATCGGGTCTCGAAGTGAAAACGAGTTGTAACAGTGATTCGGTGCTTAAATTACTTAATCAGGCGCAATATAATTCACCAGACGTAAAACAGCATTTTGGGCGCCTTGCAAAACTGTAGATGGTGTATCACTGGTAGCAAGCGATCACGTGACGTACCACCACTGACTAGCGTGACAATTAAGTGGTGTGTACGTGCCAGTTGGTTATATCGAGGCACCGCAGTAAGACAGGTGGACGTGGTGACCAGTCAGAATGTAAGGAAGTTGCCGTCTTGTTTGGCTGTACCCATGAGCACGCCGTAATTCTTACTTGTCCGATTTATTGGCATACCAGCGCGGACTGTCCAATGTGCCTCGAAGGAATCAACTCACAGCTTTACAACGTAAGAAGAGTGGTCGGGAAAAGATCGTAACATACGCGCTCTGGAAACGACCATCACTCATCATCAGTGAAAATCGCTTTCAAACCATACAGGAATTTCTGGTATCAAGGAATGCAGATCCATCTCAACCAGTTTCCAACTGAACATTGCTAAGGCAACTGCATGCAATGCAAGACGTTCTCATTGTGCCATGCAACATACCTCCGCAACTCGTCGTCTAGTGGCTAGCGTTGCTGCCTCTATATCATAGTGTCCCGGGTTCGATTGTCGGCCGGGTTGGGGATTTTCACCGCCCGGGGACTGGATGGTTGTGTTGTCCTCATCATTTCACCATCATACGGGAAAGTGGCGAGACTGGACAGTGAAAAAAATGGGAATTTGTACAGGCGCTGATAACCGCGCAGTTGAGTGCCCGGCAGACCAAATATCACCACCATACAATTTAGAAAATAGACAGCAGCTGACTTGAAGCGCCTAGTGTGGTCAGAAATGTCGCGCTTTTGCCTCTTTTCAAATGGTGTAATGTATCGAGTAACGACAGCCCAATGAGGCGTTAAAACCTTCAGTATGTGAAGTGTGCTTCTGTGATATTTTGGATAATTTTTATGAAGGATGGCTAAGGGACACTCATTCAGGTTCTCGTGTAACTGAATCAGGCGATCGAATGTTGTCCTGTATGCTGTATCTTCAAGTTGAATGTGCTGTGGACACTGGCGTCTCCTAAGAGGACAACAGCCCTTGTTTACACGGCTGCGCGCATGTTCCTGGTTTTGACGAATACTCAAGACAGCCTGTCGCGTATCTTAATCCCAAAGCAAATGCCTGCGACTATTTGGAAGATCAGATAAAACGAAGCTATCAACGTCCCTGCAATGTGGTATCTCTATGCGAGCTAATCATTAATAAGTGGCTTCAGGGAGAAATGTCACACATGAAAAAACTTTCTTCCTCGCTGTTATCAAGGTTAGAGACAGTGCAGCGTGGTATTAGCCTTATGCCATGAGGTGACTGATTTTTTTTTTCCTGTTTGACCATCATTGAACACGTAATAAAGTGACGGCGTATACTCTTGTTCTGCCAAAGACATAAACCATTTAAATATCTTCTTCATACATTATTTGCTTTGGAACTCAATGATAAAATAAGTTTTCGTGATTCTCGTAAGACATATCTGATTCTCTGCGTTTCCTTTCAACTTTTGACCACCAACGAGGAGGAACGTATATATTAATCTATTTTTGTCAGTAGATTAAAAGTTGAAGACACCGTGGCGTTTGGTGAGATATCTTCTGAAACAGCCACCAATCACGATTTCGATGACCCATTTAAAGCCGGCCGAAGTGGCCGTGCGGTTCTAGGCGCTGCAGTCTGGAACCGCGATACCGCTACGGTCGCAGGTTCGAATCCTGCTTCGGGCATGGATGTATGTGTGATGTCCTTAGGTTAATTAGGTTTAACTAGTTCTAAGTTCTAGGGGACTAATGACCTCAGTAGTTGAGTCCCATAGCGCTCAGAGCCATTTGAACCATTTTGAACCCATTTAAACATTCGTTAGTCCCTGCCATTACCGGTTTCGGGCAAAACGTTCATCTTCAGATGGCTGAAATCTTTTTGTGAGACGTGTATTTGACAGTTTGTTTCAAGTTTTTGAGTCTGTGGCGTCGTACAAAAAAAGTAATCAGTCAACTGAAATGATGTGGTTTTAGAGACCTTTTCAAGTCTCAAATCATCAATGATGTATATATGCGGACTGAAATGATGAATGAAAATTTATAATGTTTGAAACTTGAGAAGGTCCCTGAAACCATATAGTTTCATTTGATCAAAGGACCTGTGCCTGGGTTTCGGGCAAGATCCCCGAATGTCGTTAGATGCTGAGGTGCTTTTCCAATGCAGTTATAGAGCTTCTGCACTAGTGTTCAAATTTGTGGGGATTACAAAGTGGGCTGAGGCATGAATGGGAATTTTGACTGAGGAGGGAGGCATGCTATGGTAGCAGTACAGTTGTGCAAACCCACTTTGGCAGGGTGGCGTAGTGTTTATCGCATCTGCGTAATGAGCAAAAGGCCCAGGTTCAAATTCCCATCTTCGTACAAATTTTCATTTGTCGCTTCAGTCTGCATATACAAATTAATTAATCGGTAAAGACTAAAAAGTTAAATTACGATAGTAACTAAATACAGCTCTGAATCAACAGAATAGCAACGTAAATATTTCCGTACTCCGTAGAAGGTAATTGTGGCTCGATATTTCCACAAACATTCTTGTGAAGAGACACCAGACACAATCACTATATCCGCCGCTAGGAGAAACTTACCTCCATCAGATCTGGTAGAGAACATGAGGCAGAAAGAAAACGCAATCAAAACAGAAGGTTGTGTGGAGAAAGGACAGGTTCATTATCGCTTGACCTTGTCGTGTTACCGCATCCTCTATTCTGTGACGAGGCTGGAATATTCGTCATAGCATCACTGAAACTGCCACTCAAAGCTGTGTTCCGATGTTTGGAACGTACTCGTCATTAATCGTACGAGGAAATGAAAAGAAAAAGCGCGTGTTGTGAAGCAGAAGCCTTGACTGGATAATGTATTCAGCGTAACTGAGGGAAAAATGCGCAAGGAAAAAGCGAACTACAAAATAAACAAATAAGAAGAACGAACGCACTGCAACTCCACGAAGTCACTCTGGGACGGGAAAGGACTTCGCTGCAGTTAGTTTTATAAGGGAATTCTTCTGTCACTGACGGAATTTCCCGTACAAGTGTTCATACGGAATTCAATATTAATTAAATTGTGTTCTCGTGGTGGTAAATACTGAACTACGCAATCGGTTCAGAAAATTTCTGCAATATATGACGTATAGCAACTACAACCCGTGTTAACTGAACTGTTCGAATTAATAAGGAGCTATTTGTAAAACTTGATATAGTTGAAGAGACACGCGATTCATAGTGGTTCACTGCAAATTTGTCTTCATTGCAGTATAAAGAAACAGTTGGGGCAGTAAAAGGAAAACGAGACATATGGATAAAAGTAAATAAACTGTTTATTATTTCGAAAGTAATCACCATAACAGTTAATACAGTTAAATACAGTTATCCGACTGTGAGACAAGACGGTCAGTGCCTTCATGGAAACATATTTGCGGTTGTTTAAGGAAACATGGTTTTACCAAAGAATGCAACTCTTCGACCGAAGCAAATCCACAGCCACGAATATCTAACTTAAGGGCTCCAAAAATATGGAAACCCATGCGGGGAGACAGGAGCTGTAGGGATGATGAGAAACTACCCACCGAAACGTCTGCAGTGTGCTGGAAACAACCTTGGCAACATTTTGGCGCACAACAGAATACATGTTGCCAAGGTTGTTTCGCGTAAGCTGAAGAAGTTTCGCTGGGAAGCCCTTACACATTCTCTGTACAGTCCCGATCTCTCTCCATGCGATTTCCATATCTTTGGAGTGCTGAAGAAGACATTCGTGGCCGCCAATCTGCTTTTATTTGACTGTCCTTTATAGTTATTATTTTGTAATCATTTTCTTTTTATTGATATCTAATATCAAAGGCGGACTGAGTAATTTATTTGTACTATTAATAATTTGAGTCCCTGTACCCACGAATAAACAATGCAAGACTTTGAATTGTATCACCATGACGCAAACATGTTATTACATTCTCTGTAGTAGACAATGGCACGAGATTACCTGTTATCCACCAAAGTAGGTGGTATTGCATGTAGGGACCTCTAGTAGATTTAGCAATTTCCTCATTACAATTACTGTTAGAAAGTGGTTCATCGATTTTTGGGTGCAGTTAAATTTATCACTATTAAAATACTATAAGCAAGTAATACCGTAGATCAAACACAACATATTTACTGCAGATAGTATGAGCGCTTTTAATATTTTACAAGCAAGAGAGATATATTTATAGTGCAAGCAACGATTTGTCGTGGAGTAGTAGTGTGAAAATGTTTTTGCACCTTGAAATTTGTGTAGGTGCGCTGTGCCAAGTTTTATCAAAATCGATGTACTTGGAGATGGTGTACAAGCAATTTATCAGTGACGTATTCTTGCACTTCAATATAGTGCACCAGATCGACACGAAAGAAACGAGATTACTGCTCTAAATTTTTCTACTTACCAAAAACGTCCAGTTAGTGATGCCACCTACAAAGTCGGACCCATAGGAGTCCACCCATGGCGAGTGAAAAGGTGCTGTGGTTAGCACAGGAAGAACGACGGTTCAAAACCCCCGTCAGCCCATCTAGATTTAGAATTTCCGTGATTTCCCTCAGTCTATTAAGACCAATACCGGGTTGGTTTCTTTGAAAAGACGCGGTTGATTTCCTTCCTCAATCCGAACTTGTTCTCCGTCTCTTATGACCTCGATGTCGACGGGACGTTAAACCCAATCGTCCTTCCTTCTTTCCTTCCAATGACCTCATTGCTAACATGACGTTAAACTCTAATCTTCCTTCTTTCTGAGTATTAGTTTAGTATGGTTTTCGTTTATAGTCGCAGTTCAGTACGATAGCGGGCAAATAAAAACCAATTCCCCTGAGTACAACGTACACGTGCATGTGTGTGTGAGTGTGCGCGTGTGTGCGTGTGCGATTTTTTAAAATTATTATAATAAGTCCAGGTATGCCAACTCGTATACGCTGCCTCGTATTTCGTGTTGGGAAATGGCCGGAAGCAGTGTATGCAACTCCTGGCGGTGTTTGCTGTGGATGCGAGTCGTCACCACTATTCTTGCTGACTAAGACTTCACGGTAGCTGCCGCGCTTCGTTAGTTCAGTGACTCTGCGTGTAAACAGTCCGCAGAATCGTGATTGGAGCCGTCTTGCTGATTTCCCAGATTAAACTGAAATGAATATTAACTCTGTAAAATAACACAGATATATAGAGATAAATGGCAAAGACCATATTCGATGATCCCGTGCCACAAACGATTCTTCAGTTTTTTCCCACATTGCAACGTACTTCATTAACGTATGTAACAATCATTTCCTGACAATTTCATGTGTTCACAACTGTTAGCGACCTGGAAAATTTCGGCAAAGACACGCCGCTCAATGCGCTGCAGTGCGTGATAAATTATATGAAATTCAGTTGGAGATGATTCCGGTGCTTTGCACCCAATGTATAAATGGACTGCAGCCTTGCAACACGCTTCAGCTGGACGAACCTACAAGTAATTGAGTTCGTCAGTCTTTCTTTATATTCTTCCACTTTTCGCCACCACAAAATACGAGTATATTCTAGGGTAGTGTAAATTACGCGGGATTCCAGCCCAATGAAAAGGTGCTTTGTTTCGGCGTCATTTTTCCGAAAGAGTATCGAGAAACTACATCATCGCGATAATTCAGTCGAAAGTGACGGAAGTGGTTGCCATCGAAACATGATGATCTTTCGATGGACTTACGCGTCAGGAATCCGAGGAATTTCAGCACAACCGTCTATAATCTATACAATCCGGTATGTAAGACGTGAGCTACTAAGCAAGTACTTCCGACATCGATGATTTTAGGGCGTCTGCTGAGGAGCCAGATGGTGGAGTTCATTGATTGTGAAATGGATCGCGTTTGGAAGAACAGAATGTTTACACAAGTGCCTCACATACTTACATAACTAGAAAAGACGTGTAAACAATATGTTTCGAAATAACTAATTGTTAAAATATGGACTTTTCTGCCCTGTGACACTACGCGAGGTATTCAGTGTGATGCATCCTTCGGCCCTCCTTCATAAAGAGTCACCCCTCCTGCCTTAGGACGTGGTGTACCGGATGGGACGCAAGCATGTTGTCGACGGACGTCGAATACACTAAAGCCGTTTACTGTCCCCGTGCGAGAAGTGCAAGAGATTAAGAGCAGGTGAACGGTGCGGGCATTATACTGTATCTCTACGACCCATCCACTGCGCATTAAACGTTAGTGTTAGCTATTGCCGTACGTGGCGTACATCACACGTCCCTGTGGGTTAACGCCGTGGGGCAAACGATAGCAGACTACCATGTCGCCCATTTCCCGCGTGGAATAATAGGACTCCACTGTTTACGCTGTTTGTACTCCACAGATGCCAGCACAACTCAAAACTATACCTACAGAGGGGCATATCAAACTAAGTTTTTGAATGGACTGAGGATTTATTTGTGGGGGGCACGGCAGCAATGACATCAACTTCATGTCTGCGTCAAAGAAGTGCGTTGGAACTCTTACTGTTTCATATTGTATAATATTGATGACTAACTGAAACCCTCAGCTGCCGACAGACACCTGAGGGTTTCAGTTAGTCATCATTTATTCCAGGGAAAAGCTGCACGGTCATCAACAGTATTCTGTTCTTTCGAGAACAGTTACTGTCTTCATATATATGTATAATATTGGCCTGGCATGCGATGTTAATAGTAACCACAGACAATTTTTTGAGCGGATGATGCAGTTATCCGTAGTGAAATACTGTCGGAAAAAAATAGCCACGGAAACAACCAATCACATGTAGATTAGATTTCGGAGTGATGCAAAGACTGACAACGTGCACAATGTAAATGTTCACAAATGTAAGACTGTGGACTTCACAAACCTCAGAAAAGTAGTAGCGCAGTACTATGATAGCAATGAGTCAGAATTGGAATCAATCGACTGATACAAATACGAGAGTGTAATGATTTGCTGCAGTATGCTGTGGAACGATAGCATAGGCTCCGTTGTAGGTGAAGCTGCTGGCAGACTGCAGTTTATTAGTGAGATGCAGGGCAAATGCAAAACGTCTACAAAGGAGACTGCTTAGAATACACTCGCGCCTCTCATCCTAGAATATTGTGCGAAATCCATACCACACAGACCCACCACGAAGGAATTATCCAAATGGGACGGAAATTGGCGGATATGATTTACATGTGCAGATAAACTTGGATACGATTTCAGAAAAATTGGATGACTGATTCAAAAGAGAGAGATTTACAAATTGAGCAACTCTGTAAAGCGTTGGTCCACCTCTCCCCTTATCGATAAGCGTTATTAGGCTTGCATTGATTGATAAAGGTGTTAGATGTGCTCCTTGTGGGATATAGTGCCAAATTATGTCCAACTGGCGCTTTAAATCGTCAAAATCCCGAGCTGGTTGGAGCGCTCCGCTCATAATGCTCTGTTGTTGAGGTATTCAGTCCTGAGACTGGTTTGATGCAGCTCTCCATGCTACTCTGTCCTGCGCAAGCTTCTTCATCTCCCAGTACCTACTGCGGCTTACATCCTTCTGAATCTGTTTAGTGTATTCATTTCTTGGTCTCCCTCTACGATTTTTACCCTCCACGCTGCCCTCCAATACTAAATTGGTGATCCCTTGATGCCTCAGAATATTCCCTACCAACCGATCCCTACTTCAAGTCAAGTTGTGCCACAAATTTCTCTTCTATTCTATACCTCCTCATTAGTCATGTAATCTACCCATCTAATCTTCACCATTCTTCTGTAGCACCACATTTCGAAAGCTTCTATTCTCTTCTTGTTCAAACTGTTTATCGTCCATGTTTCATGTGGTGTCACCGCCAGACACCACACTTGCTAGATGGTAGCCATTAAATCGGCCGCGGTCCGTGAGTATACGTCAGACCCGCGTGTCGCCACTATCAGTGATTGCAGACCGAGCGCCGCCACACGGCAAGTCTAGTATAGAGAGACTCTCTAGCACTCGCCCCAGTTGTACAGCCGACTTTGCTAGCGATGGTTCTCTGTCTACATACGCTCTCATTTGCCGAGACGACAGTTTAACATAGCCTTCAGCTACGTCATTTGCTACGACCTAGCAAGGCGCCATATTCAGTTACTATAAGAACAGATAATATTGTGAATCATGTACCGTCAAGAGCGACGTTCATCATTAATGGATTAAAGTTAAGTATCAAACTAATTACGTCCGCTTTCTGAATTCTAATTCCTTGTCATGTTCCAGACCTCACGTCATTATAGTTCGTCTCTCCTCACGCCAGCCTGCGTGAGCTAAAACGCGTGCATTTCGGCCTCCATTCGTAACACGGTGTTGGCTCTTCTGCCAATACAACATTTCACTTCCATACAAGGCTACACTCCATACAAATACTTTCAGAAACGACTTCCTGACGCTTAAATCTATATTCTAAACGTTCTCAGTTGGGGCAACGTAGGGTTTGGCAAGCACAAAGACAAGTAGTAGAAACTCTCGCCATGTGGGGCGGGTATTATCATGCTGAAATGTAAGCCTAGGATGGTTTGTCATGAAGGGCAACAAAACGGGTCGTAGAATATCGTCGATGTACCGCAGTGCTGTAATGTTGCCTCAGATGACAACCAAATGGGTCCTGCTATAAAAAGAAATAACACCCCAAACCATCACTCCCTGTTGTCGAGTCGTGTGGCGGGAATCTCATTGATTGGGGTAGAATTGTTTTCAGTAGCGAGTACCGCTTCGAACTGAGCGCCGATGACCAGCTAAGACCTGCCTGGAGACTCCCCGGACACTGGTAGGATACTAACCTGACTGTTGCCAGCCATACGGCCCAAAAACCCCGAATGATGGTCTGGGATGCCTTGTCTTTTCATAGGACGACTCCTTTGGTTCTCATCTGCAGCACCCTCACAGCACAGCAGTATGTCAGCGATATTCTACGCCCCGTTTTGTTGCCCTCCATGGCAAGCCATCCTGGGTTTACATTTCAGCAAAATAATGCCCGTTATACAAGGCGAGAGTTTCTACTGCGTGCCCCCTTCATGCTTGCCCAATCCTACCGTGTCCAGCAAAGCCGCCGGGTCTCTCCGCAACTGAGAACGTTTGAGCATTATGGTCAGAGACCTCCAACCAGGTCGGGATTTTGATGATCTAACGCCCCAATTCGTCAAAATTTGGTACGGTATCCCTCAGATGGACATCCAACAACTCCGTCAATCAATGCCAAGTCGAATAACTGCTTGCATAAGGGCCAGAGGTGAACCGACGCGTTTCTGACTCGATCAATTTGTAGAGCTCTTTCTCTTGAATAAATAATCCTATTTTTCGTGTGTTTGTACATGGCACATGAGAGTTTCCGACTTCTGTCCTATTCGGGTAATTTCTTCTCCGTGTATTGCTTTTTTCGTATTAGAGTGTATTTATTTATAAGGTTCTGCGGAACGTTTGTAGCCACACCTATTTGCTCATGGAACACGTCAGTATACACAATCCTCATACAGAGAAGGGCAGCACAAATGGATCAGCTTTGCTTGACTCAGGGCAGAGCGTGACGGAAATGCTGAAAAAACTGAACTGTGAGACACTTGAAGATAGACGCAGCCTATCCCTCAAAAGCCTACTTATTCAAGAAATAGCACTGAGTGACGAATCTAGGGATATACGACAGCTCTACACATACCACTTGCGGTACGAACCACGAAGACACGATGAGCCTAATTGGTGTGGCGATTGCACACTCTAACCTTGTGTACCAGTAACACAACCAGTTTGTAGTTGCAACACTTCTTTACTGATTACACATACACATGAATTCATCAGCAGTAATAATCAATTAACAACATTTGCATATCAAGGCCCTATGCACAATTAGCATTTACAGTATTAACCGTCACACTTGTGACAACGGCCCCTTTACGTGCCGCTAACAATAACCAAAATAATAGACGAAATAGATAACCGAATGTTTACAATGTCGGCTATCGCGTTTCTCACTCAGTTTTACATTACTGAAAAGGTAAAATTAATTTGATGCTATATGGGTACTATTACTTGTCCTGTTTACACTTAGCATTCTGCTACACTCAACGTCCAGAAGATTCTAGAGTTTATGCAAGCTTAAGGCAAAAAGTCAATTTGATGAACATGTGATGGACGCGAGCAAACGTTAAAACGTTAATCTATTACGATTTCACAAACACACGACCCGAAGGGTGAACTTATACTCAACTTTGGGCAGTAGGAAAACGCGCGTTAACGGGGTCCGGACGGCCCTGAGTTCAAATCCTGAGATTTCCGTCGTACTGCAAGCTCGCGGGGCGAGGTTTGCTCGCGTCGACCACAATACACGTTTCTGAAAACAGGAAAATATGAGCGGCTCAAAAATGGTTCAAATGGCTCTGAGCACTATGGGACTTAACTTCTGTGGTCATCAGTCCCCTAGAACTTAGAACTACTTAAACCTAACTAACCTAAGGACATCACACACATCCATGCCCGAGGCAGGATTCGAACCTGCGACCGAAGCAGTCGCGCGGTTCCGGACTGAGCGCCTAGAACCGCGAGACCACCGCGGCCGGCTATGAGCAGTAGACACATTGTAGTATATACAAGCTACACACACACACACACACACACACACACACACACACACACACACACACACACACACACATTATATATATAAAGCAATACCTTTAAAAAATCTAGATACTACGTGAAAAGATGTCGGTCCACACCCAATGACTTAATGTCAACATTACAATATAATCTGTCTTTGCTGAATGGCTGACACCACATAAATCAAACGTGCAGTACATAACGTGACGATCAACCTTCAGATAGGAATTTGAAATTGCAATGGAAAACTAATGTCACTTCAATAGGTCGGTAATGTAATAAGCACGGCCCCTATGGCCACATACCAAAATACACACAGCCTCTATCCGACCATAAAACACAATGTGACCTATATTTATCATGGCCACTTGCCTTCCATACACACAAAACATTATTAAGAAACAACAACTACCACTAATTCGTAAAACCAGAAAATTCTAAATCTATAACTAAATTAAGAAATTGCGTTCAAGTGAACCAGCTACCTCCAGCGTGCCACCAAGCACAAAATCCAAACTTACAAATGCGAGGCGCTATTTCTAGCCACCTTTTTACCATAATTTCATGGCCATTCCAGAACATAACTCGTCTCGCCACCACTGCAGTGAATGTTTTGCTGGCCACTAGCACGAGCAACTGCAACAGTCCTTAAGTACACAATAATATTCACTATATATAGAAGGAGGAACCCACCACGAAAGCTTGGCGATTAATTTTTTCTTCTTCGTGTGAAATTCACACGCTATCCATCCATAGCTCTCGAGGTATTAGCAAATCCTGGTCGCCACTGGACAGCCGCGTCAGTCCAACTTTAATACTTTCCGGCAGCTGCCCATGTTTCTTCGTTGCTCCAACTCAACTGGTCCTCCGGCATACGGCTGTGCCACGTGACATAGTGTCGCCGACTCCCCACAACAACATCGAAAGCACGTCACGTCACGTCACGTCACGTCACAGACTGACTCGGCTCATGCGAGGACCCACGCGCGCCAACATAAGTAGCCTGCCTCAAAGACGCAAAGAGAACAAGGCACAGGGACATAGTGTCGCCAACTCCCCACAACAACATCGAAAGCACGTCACGTCACAGACTGACTCGGCTCATGCGAGGACCCACGCGCGCCAACATAAGTAGCCTGCCTCAAAGACGCAAAGAGAACAAGGCACAGGGACAACGATCAAAGATGCAAGTAAGAATCGATATCGCCTGGCGCGAGAAACCCACCGGCTCACTAATTACAGCGCTGACATAAGGCTTTAAGGAGTCATTCTTTCCGAGCTCCGTGCGAGACTGGAACTGAAGCAACCTTGATACTTCGTACAATGGTAAGTACTCTCCGTATGCACTTCGCAGTGGTTTACAGAGACTAGATGTAGCTATAGATAGGTCCTTAGCATTCCCAACAATGACGTTACTTTCATGTTCCCTGCCCTCCCGGTGACCCGACTGGAAGGACACTGTGGGTTCCTTCGGGTCCGCCTGTCACGATTCTGAGTCCTCGAATGTCCCGGCCCCGGGCAGGACGTGCCCCGGACAACCTGACCTCGCCTGCCGTCTGTCCCGTCCCGACACTGCCTGTCGCTGTCTCTGTCGGCCGCTGCCCCCCTGGTTACGAAATGCGCTCTTGTTCTGGAGCACCAAGGCCGCCTCTAGGGTCACTAACCTGCGCCCGGACGAGGCTACCCTCGATCTCCGGCTGGCGCCAAGCACGCCGCACCGCGCCGCGCCTCCAGCCGGTACACACTTGTTCCTATCGCCAGCATCACAACAGAGAGAGAGAGGGAGGGGGAAGAGAGAGAGAGGGGGGGGCGGTACCCAGGTAAATACATGTATCGGAACTGAGGGGATTAAGATGAATGTCAAGAAAGAAGTTATCATATTGTTCTTTGGTGAAGTACCGCTCGTCGCACTAGTCTCATCCTTTACACGCCTCTTCACCTCTGCGTAACTACTGTAATCTACACTGAGATGACCCAAGTCATGGGGTAGCGGTATGCACATACAGGGTGTTACAAAAAGGTACGGCCAAACTTTAAAGAAACATTCCTCTCACACAAATAAAGATAAGATGTTATGTGGACATGTGTCCGGAAACTCTTAATTTCCTTGTTAGAGCTCATTTTAGTTTCGTCAGTATGTACTGTACTTCCTCGATTCATCGCCAGTTGGCCCAATGGACGAGAATCCGCACGCAATTGCGCAATCACGTCATCAACACAGATTTTCTGTGAACGTTTGGGCAGGCATTGTTGGTGATGTCTTGATTGGGCCCCATGTTCTTCCACCTACGCTCAATGGAGCACGTTATCATGATTTCATACGGGATACTCTACCTGTGCTGCTAGAACATGTGCCTTTACAAGTACGACACAACATGTGGTTCATGCACGATGGAGCTCCTGCACATTTCAGTCGAAGTGTTCGTGCGCTTCTCAACAACAGATTCGGTGACCGATGGATTGGTAGAGGCGGAACAATTCCATGGCCTCCACGCTCTCCTGACCTCAACCCTCTTGACTTTCATTTATGGGCGCATGTGATTTGAAGAGAAGTAATAAAATGAGCTCTAACATGGAAAGTAAGCGTTTCCGGACACATGTCCACATAACATATTTTCTTTCGTTGTGTGTGAGGAATGTTTCCTGAAAGTTTGGCCGTACCTTTTTGTAATACCCTGTACACAGATCGGCGGCAGTATATCGTACACAACGTATAAAGGGGCAGTACATTGGCAGACCTGTCATTTGCACTCGGGTCTTTTATGTGAAAAGGTTTCCCTCGTTGTTATGGCCGCACTACGGGAATCAATATACTCTGAATGCAGAGTGGTAGTTGTTGGAGCTAGACAGTCCATTTCGGGAAGCGTTAGGGAATTAAATACTCCTAGAGCCATAGTGGCGACAGTGTGCCGAGAATACCACATTTCAGTCATTGCCTGTGAGGACAGTGTGGCAAAATTTGGTGTTAATGGGCTATGGGAGCAAATGACATCGCCTGCAGTGCCTCTCCGGGGCTCGTGACCACATCGACTGGACCTTAGACGACTGGTAAATCGTGACCTTGTCAAAGCTGATTCGAGTGTGGTGCAGACCCCACGAAGCCAACGACCCAAATTGTCAACAAGGCACTGTGCAAGCTAATGGTGGCGCCATAATGGTGTGGGCTATGTTTACATGGATTGGACTGGGCCCTCTGGTCCAACTGCTACTTGGGGACCATTTTCAACCGTTGATGGAACGATCGAAATTTTATGGATGACAATGCGCCGTATCACCGGGCCACAGTTGTTCGCAGTTGGTTCGAAGAACGTTCTAGACAGTTCGAGTATATGATTTGGCCAAGCAGATCGCCCGCCATATCTGGTGTTGCAGTAATAAACTAGACACACAAACCTTCCTCGTGAATCAGTCTGTCTACGAGATGAAAACTGCATAAAAATCCCTACAGTAGTTCCTGAGATTGGCCTTCATATACAGACAGAAAAACGAGACGGGTAACTTTGTAATATATGTAAATATTAATATACCGGGTGATCAAAAAGTCAGTATAAATTTGAAAACTGAATAAATCACGGAATAATGTAGATAGAGAGGTACAAATTGACACACATACTTGGAATGACATGGGGTTTTATTAGAACCAAATAAATAGAAACGTTCAAAAAATGTCCGACAGATCGCGCTTCATCTGATCAGAATAGCACTAATTAGCGTAACAAAGTAAGATGAAGCAAAGATGGTGTTCTTTACAGGAAATGCTCAATATGTCCACCATCATTCCTCAACAATAGCTGTAGTCGAGGAATAATGTTGTGAACAGCACTGTAAAGCATGTCCGGAGTTATGGTGAGGCATTGGCGTCGGATGTTGTCTTTCAGTATTCCTAGAGATGTCGGTTGATCACGATACACTTGCGACTTCAGGTAACCCCAAAGCCAATAATCGCATGGATTGAGGTCTGGGGACCTGGGAGGCCAAGCATGAGGAAAGTGTTGGCTGAGCACACGATCATCACCAAACGACGCGCCCAAGAGATCTTTCACGAGTCTAGCAATACTTTTTTTTGTTCTAATAAAACCCCATGTCATTCCAAGCATGTGTGTCAATTTTTATCTCTCTATCTACATTACTCCGCGGTTTATTAAGTTTTCAAATTTATACTGACTTTTTGATCACCCGGTATTGATATTTTCACTTCCTATTGTCAGACACTATATTAATACCTCTGTACTGTAACCATTATCAGTTATTTTGCTGAGACAAAAATGATGAGGCGAAGTACAAGGAAGAATAGCAAATTGCTTATCATCAAATATGAGGAAGAGATAGTAGCATAACAAGTGAAAGTACCTTCCGTCTATAATATCGGAAGAAGTGAAAGAAAATCTAATTTGGGAATTAAGATTACACGCAATGGCCTAGCCAAGGACAGCACCGTAAGTAGATTGGTGATTACGAGGTAACTTTTTTTCCACAAAAGAGCTCTATTACTCTCATATATTGATTCGAAACTAAGGAAGAAGCACGTCCGGAGCTCAGAAGTCTGTGTAAGGGAAGTGTGATACATAGACAAACTGGAAAACGTGAAACTGCGATGGTTTGATACATTATGCCATAGAAGGGTTTAAAAGTAAAGTGGACAGGTGAAGTACGAAATGAGAAATGCTAGAAAGAATGGGCGGCGAAAAAAGTTATCGAAAATCGTTGCAAGATGAGAGAAATTGGTGGACCATCTGCTATTGCACGCATGGATAGTTGACTTGACGCAGGAATGAGAAGTGGATGAGTAAATTGTAAATGCATCAAAACCAGAATATGCAAACAGAATGCCGGCCGCTGTGGGCGAGCGGTTCTAGGCGCTTCAGTGCGGAGCCGCGCTGCTGCTACGGTCGCAGGTTCGAATCCTGCCTCGGGCATGGATGTGTGTGATGTCCTTAGGTTAGTTAGGTTTAAGTACTTCTAAGTCTAGGGCACTGATGACCTTAGATGCTAAGTCCCGTAGTGCGTGGAGCCAATTGAATTTGCAAACAGAATATGAGGCCTGTTGCGTGTAATAGTTCTACAGACAGGGGAAGGCTTAGTACCAAACTGATGTAAGACTTGCAAAGCAGTGGCTACACTGTTAATCACCTATTTTCTTGTAATGAGAAATGAAAGAAGGCAACCTATTGCGTCAAATTTCACTGATGTAATCTTCTTGGTTTATCAGTCAGATAACTGTCTCAGCAAGTTTCATATTATTCGTCTTCGGGCGAAGATGACTAGTAGGAAACTTGTGAAGACGGTGCGTCAAAACAATGCTGTTCCTCGGCTGGTAACGCGAGGAGCTCTTTCCAATGAGAAATAGCGTTCCTGTATAAAAATTTTCCTGACGTTCAAGTCTTTTATGATTCGCGTTAAAACTCTAGCTTTCGAAGATATTCACCATCTTCATCGCCAGAAGACGACAGTCGTGGTCTGGCTTGCTATTGGTGGGATGACGTCACATGTGGCAGGACTTGTATGCGTAAGAGCGGGAAATGAAATGTGAAGGGAGGGTAGACACCCTCCCCCATACCCCCAATGGGCCAGAATTACGTAGCGGAAGAACCGGAGGCTACCCTCATCACCGTAGCTTCCCTTTGAAATGCCATTTATAAGTTTGGTTCGTAGTGGACGCACCGTTTCTTACGCTCGGTCTCAAGATACCATAAATTATAGCCACTGTCTGTTAAATTTACTGGCGCGCTCCCGAGTTTCTACCACTTCTTTTATTACTGAGTCCCAAAAAAGACCATGCATAGATAAGTCTTATGGGCTTTCAAATAGCTGTGTTCCGCTATCTCAGACGATTGTCTGCTCCATATAATGTTGGGCACATTGACAAGGCACGCTGTAAACGCCACATACTCTCAAATGAAGGCAATATTTTAACTGGACAGAGCATTCTTCCAGTTTTCCTCGTCGGGCAGAGTGGTTGTCTGATGCCATACTTACCTCTTTGTTGTTGTTGTTGTTGTTGTTGTTGTGGTTTTGAGTCTGGAGACTGGTTTGATGCAGTGCTCTACTCTAGATCCTGTGCAATACTCTCCATTTCTGCATAACTATTGCAACCTACATCCATCCGAACCTGATTATTGTATGCAAGTCCTGGGCTTCCTAAACAGTTTTTACCCCACACTTTCGGCCTCATTCCCTTCCAGAACGAAACCGACGAGTCTTCGATATCTCGAGATGTATCCTATCAACCGACTCCTTCTTTTAATCAAGTTGTGCTATAATGTTTTCCCTAGTTCGATTCGCTACATCATTAGTTACTCGATCTACCCATCTAGGATCGTCAGCATTATTCAGTGGCAACACATTTCAGAAGCTTTCATTCTCTTCTTGTGTGAACTGCGTTTCGTCCAGGTTTCACTTCCATACAAGGCTCCACTCCAGACAAATACCTCCAGAAACTCTGCCTCGTGATGACTGGGTGTTGTGTGATGTCCTTAGGTTAGTTAGGTTTAAGTAGTTCTAAGTTCTAGGGGACTGGTGACCATAGATGTTAAGTCCCATTGTGCTCAGAGCCATTTGAACCATTTTGAACCTCCAGAAAAAAGACTTTTTAACGCTTATATTTATGTTAGATATTAACAAATTCCTCATTTTTTTAGAATTGCATTTCGTAGTTTTGCCTGCCTACATTTTATGTCTTCTGTACTTCGGCCTTCAGTTATTTTGCTGACCAACACATTGACTACCTTTAGTGCCTCATTTCCTAATCTAATTCAGTCAGCTTCGGCTGATTTACGACAACTACTCTCCATTACCATTGTTTTATCTTCGTTGATATTCATTTTACAAACTCTCCTCAAGACACTAACCACTCCATTCGTCCAATTACTTTGCCATCTCTGGCAGAATTACAATGTCAAGGGCAACCTCCAAGTTTGTTTCTTCACAGTGACCTCTAATTCCCTTTCCAAATTTCTCTATGGTTTTCTTTCCTGTTTACACAATGTACAGAGTAACTGACATTGAGGATATGCTATATAACCTTTATTCGCTCCTTCCTCAACCACTGCTTATCTTTCACGTCCTTCAACTGCAGTCTGCTTTCTGTACAACTGGTATGCATCCAGTTTTGCTCCACAGAATGGAGTAATCAATCTCTCTCTCTCTCTCTCTCTCTCTCTCTCTCTCTCTCTCTCACACACACACACACACACACACACACACACATACACCAGTTTCTCTTTGCCTTTTTCAATGTGAGTCCGGCACGCTGTGTGTGTGTGTGTGTGTGTGTGTGTGTGTGTGTGTGTGTGTGTGTGTGTGTTAGGTAGAGGGTGAGGCGTTGGGGAGCAGGGAGGGGGTGCAAGCGACCGGTAGGGAATCTCCTGCTTCCCAGGCGTGACACAGAGTGTGGTGTGGTGTAGTGTGGTCTTCCAGGAAGGCAGGCCCCTGTAACGCCGCCACTTGTTAGAGCCTCCCTTGTTGGCGCCTAGTCACGAGCCACGGCCGAGCTGGTTCCAGCCAGTTCTCTTGGCCGCGGCCGTCTAACCCCTGCGTGCCCTCTGCGTTAGCAATCTGTTCCAATTATTTTGCGCTATCTAGCGGTATCGGACTGTGGCGCTGCGGCACTTGGTACTCTAGAACGAGGGAACGACCCTCCCCTGTTTGAACGCAAGTCGACCTACCAGGTAAGCTCGTGTATTTCTTTCTTGAATTTAGTGCCGAGCAAGGTTGCCTTGATAGCTTTCAATCTGGGGACATCGGCATGAAATCTAGCATTTAAAACAGACCTGCCTCTGGCAGGCTGCGTGAATTTCCGTGCGCGGCGATCTGATTGGCTAACTTCAGTGCTAAAAAGTACGGAAACGGCCCACCGTAACGAGTTTTTTTCTTTCCAGTTATTCCTCACCATTATCTGTCCTGTAACACCCTTACAGGCTTTTCAGACTGTGTCTGGCCGGCCTGTATATATACAAGGTGTCTGTTTTCTCTTGATCACCCTAAATACTTGTAACTTTGTGTGCAAAATCGAAATAAAAAAGTTGTGTGCAAAATCAAAATAAAAAAGCTATCAAGCAAATGTTGTTTAGCTATCTGGAGGACATGAACCGATTTGATTGGCTTTCTTTCCATTGGGTTATTAGGAAGACATGAACAGGAATACGTCTTTTTTAAATAGCACCCTGTCTGTTTTGTTTGATACCTTTCACGTAAACATGATGTTATTAAAGACGTAACACAAAATTTACTTTGACTATCTTGTACTAGCACACAGTGCAGGTACCGGGGATAAAGTGACTTGTCCAAGTTGAAAATAAAATAAAAATAATGAACAAGCAGTTTTTAATGGACAGCCCTTACTATGCGCAGCACATCGTTTAAAAGTGCCCAATACTGTACTACACGTATCTGTATTGTTGGGGAAAAAACATTATTGCAGTTCCCGTTGTGCCAACTTCCATTCTCCATAGAAGAGAGGCATTTCTACCTTCTCCTCGTTGATGTACATTGGACTCACACAAACCTCGAAGTGAAGACGGTTGACTGAACTACTTCCGGTGCGCATTTGCCTCCTTGTGTCCACTCTTTACTTCCAACTCCAGCAGTTGGACATTTGCGATTCCCCCAATACCTGCTCTACGCGCTAGCAAGGAGAGTCAAAGTCAGTTTTGTGTGACGTTTTTAATAACGTCATGTTGAGGTGAAAGTTACAAGGCGATAGGTTTTTGAACAGGTCTTGAGGAGAGGAATAAAGAATATATACGGTGCTATTTAAAAAAAAAAGGTGCTGTTCATATCATCGTCCTGAGCAAAGTTACAAGAAAGGCAATCATGCTAGTTAATGGCCTCCTGGTAGCAAAACATTTACTTAATACTTATTTCACTCCTGGAAAAAATCTTGCTTGGGGAGGCCAGTATAAATGGAACACACTATATTCGACGGTGGTTTGGCAAATCTGGTAAATGACCGTGGAAGAATGGAACATTTTTGTTGCGCCTTCCTGGTTGGCAAGCTTGCTTATTCCAAGGACCGTATAAAGAATTTTTGCAGTGTGCAGCGTGCAGTTCATTGTTGACAGTCATCTGAATTTGTCAGTGTGTCGACTGTGATTGAAAATGGAGGAAATCAAATTTCGTGGTGTAACTAAAAATTTTCCTTTAGAAGGGTTGGACTCTGCACAAATCAAAGCAGATCTCGATGAAGTACACACGAACTCTGCACCATCGTTGAATATCATTTACTTTGGAGTGATGAATTTCAACGTGGTCGGACAAGCAAAGCGCTCTGGCTGTCCAACTAAGGCCACCTCAGAGGAAACCATTGACAAAATCCATGATATGGTAGTGCAAGACCGCCGAATAAAAATTCGTGAGATCGTTGAGACAGTGGAGGTCTCAACTGAGCGAATGCATAGTACCCTGCGCGGAGAACTGGCTATGAAGAAGCTGTCTGCGAGGTGGGTGCCGCGGTTGCTCACAGACCACCAAAAGCACATTCGGCTCAGCATTTTAACACAATGTCTGGCGATGTTTGATCGTAGTGCGCAAGGCTTTTTTTTGCGCCAATTTGTGACTTGATGAAACCTGGATACATCCTTGCACACCATAGTCAAATCGGCAGCCAAAACAATCGACTTAGGCTAGTGAAAGTCCACCGAAGAAAGCGAAGACCACTTTGTCAGTTGGTAAAGTGATGGCCACTGGTTTTTGGAATTCTCAAGGAATAACCCTCATAGATTATTTGTAAAACGGCAGAACCATAACTGAACCGTACTGTGCTTCATTGCTGAATCGTTTTTAAACTTGCGATGAATGAAAGAAGACTAAGGTTGGCACCAAGAAAGTGCTCTTTCACCAGGATAATGCACCATCCTACACATCAGCGGTAATAATGGCAAAAGGGCATGAACTGGGTTTTGAACTGGTTCCTCATCCACCCTATTCACCAGACTTGGCCCCTAATGACATCTTCCTGTTCCTTAACTCGAAACTCTAACTTGCAAGGATGAAGTTTTCGTCAAATGTAGAAATGATAGTTGCAGTCAATGAGTATTTTGCAGAGTGTGATAGAACCAATTTTTCCGGTGGAATGAAGCAGCTGGAGGATCGCTGAGCCAAGTGTACATCCCTCGAAGGGTCAGTAGTAAGGCGAAGTGTTTACGAAACCAACATTTTTTATTCCTTTTTTACCGGACTTCTCAAACCACCCTTGCACTCCGCATAGTATTGTATAGTTGGTTCATAGTATTGTATAGTTGGTTGGTTGGTTGATTTGGTGGACAGGACCATACAGCGAGGTCATCGGTCACAGCAGATTAGGGAAGGATGGAGAAGGAAGTCGGCCGTGCCCTTTTAAAGGAACCATCCCAGCATCTGTCTGACGCACTTTAGGAAAACCACAGAAAACCTAAATCAGGATAGCCGGACGCATGTTCCAACCGTCGTCCTCCCGAATGCGAGTCCAGTGTGCTAACCACTGTGCCACCTCGCCCGGGCTACTTTATAGTTCAACAGGTGAGACAAAGGCGCGCGACAGCAGTGTCGCAGGGAATCTCATGCGCGGTGTGACGTTCTCTAGAACTCTTTGGATACCAGCTGAATACTTGTGGGAGTGAGGCCCAGAAAGTCTGCTATCTCTGGCTTGGCAACCTCTCGAAACCTTTCTGGCTTGTCACTGTAACAAGTGCATTTTTTCCCGGCCGAAGTAAACAATAAAAAGTTCTGCTCTTCCCCATCGTTGTGAGCTTGCCTTCGACCTTGTTTAATTCGATTCAATACGTCACCTATCTTAGAAGTTGGTATCTGGATGAGATAACGCGCGATGAAAACAAGATAAGCACTGTTTTGCATTATCCGGTTTGTGTCTTGTCACTACCACATCACATCTTGCTACTACCCTGGTGCAAGCTTTTCTTTTCGACACTACCTCGGTGGCTCGCGGGTACATTACGCCGCTTATTTCGTCAGAGGGTTTCTCATTTGGTCTCACGAGGCTGAATGTCACCCCTTCCAGACCTTACCCCCACAGAAAATTCTGAGATGATCGAACGATGGACCTCGACATTAGTAATCAGTGACGGTAACCACCACACTATAGAAGCGGCCACGACCAAGTAAATACATTTAATTTTGTACTAGTGCTAACAGAATGAGTAAATTACTATGATCACTATGATTTTGTTGTAGTTTGTCAGCTGAAGTTAGATATCAGAAGTAATTTCATTACTTGAAATATTCACGGTGTCATGAAATTTCGGGAGAAGTGCAAGATGTTTGCCGGGCGCTGTGGCCGAGCGGTTCTAGGGGTTTCAGTCCGGAACCGCACTGCTGCTGCAGTCGCAGGTTCGAATCCTGCCTCTGGCGTGGATGTATGTGATGTCCTTAGGTCATTTAGGTTTAAGTAGTTCTAAGTCTAGAGGACTGATGACCTCAGATGTTAAGTCCCATAGTGCTTAGAGCCATTTGAACCATTTTTTGCTAGATGTTTATAAACTTCTGTCACGATATTTCGACCCGAGTCTTGCGTCCGGGTGCAGGTGTATACTGACCAGAGGGCACCGGGCTGGTCTATTTACGACCGCTTTTTAGGGCAGGCGAGTATACCGCTGGTGTTCCACAATGCCCTCCCAAATGGTGCGTGTCGTTTTCCCTGTAGAAGATTTGTCGCCCTCGCATGAAATCCTACGAACCCCCTAACCGATACCAGATGGTGATATTTGTTGCTGAAGGAGGGAAGCCCACATTCACCTTAATTTTTCTCAGTACCCGCCTAGTTTCGTGTTTTAGTCCTGAATTTATGGCAGGTAAGTTGCCAGACAACTTGGGAGGCCTCTACTATTCAATCTGTCGTTCGTATGTCTGTAGCACCGTCTCTGTATCTGACGAGACGAATATCTGATTTCCAGGAACACAATTTGGAAGTGTTGCAGTTCCGTCCACTGGCTGTTTGCAACTATGGTTGTACGGGCTCGGAGAATCAAAGTCTTGAGAACGCCCATTCTGTGTGGTGTTTGGAGTCTCACAAGTGGTAGTCTGAAAATACACGTCTTTATGAGTGCGCTTTCTACACTCCGAAAGTCAGTGTGTACCATCATCAATACGTCGCAGTAAGAGTCAAATGTTAATTCATTGTTCACAAGTCTCGTCTGTATCTTTTAAATCTTAGAACTTTCTCCAAATCGCACTAGGTGAGCGCCGGAATAATCCTTAAAAACGTCATATCCACTTCTTAAATAAGCCACCTGGGTTCATTTACATGCTTCCGTTGAACAAGTGCTTCACTTCAAGTTACTTCTCTATGTTAAGTAGCGCAATGGGAAAGACAAAAGTCTCGTGTGTATAAACCACACCTTTTAAAATTATTTAAGCAGTATCCGGTGTTTTAGTCCATATATACGATGCTTTAGACCACTTTCAAAGCTTAAAAAAATGGTTCAAATGGCTCTGAGCACTATGGGACTTAACATCTATGGTCATCAGTCCCCTAGAACTTAGAACTACTTAAACCTAACTAACCTAAGGACAGCACACAACACACAGTCATCACGAGGCAGAGAAAATCCCTGACCCCGCCGGGAATCGAACCCGGTAACCCGGCCGTGGGAAGCGAGAACACTACCGCACGACCACGAGCTGCGGACCGAAAGCTTAAGTAGGTTCAGTTAAAAGCATATTAAAGCCGTGCATTCATAATTAAAGATAAATATAATTTAACCTCATGGATAAAATGACAAGAAGTTCCCATAAACATGAATTTACTCATAAAATTGGACCATCAGAATCTATATTTAGCTTCGCAGTGGTTCTAGTAAGCCGTTTTAGCGGGCAATTATAGAGCTTCCTAGGCTAGAGATATCTTTCGTCGGACGTCCAAAGCATGTTCTGCGGAAAAATCAAGAAAAGTTTGTTTAAAAAAATCTGATTAAATCTTCTCGGATTATCAGTCGAATAGCAGCGTCGTCTTGCAGCTGCGTTTCAGTGAGTTTCCTTCTCGTCATCTTCAGGTGAAGTTCAACAATTTCCCCTGAAGATGTCGAATATGAAAGTCGTCGAGACACTGGTTGAAGACGAAGCTGCCATTCAGCTCATAACCCGAAAAGAATTAGTAGAATTCGTCGAGAAAGTTTACATTCTCATATCTTTTAAATCGAATCTGGATGATTATATCATTGGTTTTCCTTCGTTTTAGGGCCGCTGAAACCAGTTACAAGTAGGGAGAACAGAGTCACAGAACTGGTGTTGATCGGTGTGATCCTCTGTTTCTTCCTGGTAGACAGCAGGTACCGGCCGCTGTTGACATTAACGTGGGCGAGGAGACGGCCCGTCTTGCGGGACCGCAGGCTGGCTCGAGCCACGGCACGCCTTTGAAGTCCGCGTTCCAAACAGAACAGCGGCCATGCGTGCCATCAACAGACGGATAGCGGCGGCGCTCGCCGGTCGTGGCCGACCTTTGGAACGGGCGTTTATCTCTCGCTAGTCAGGTGTTCTTTATACTATCTGCGCTTCACCAGTCGATTCATCTCGTGGCTGCCACTGTTTACAAAGAAGCGATGACGCCTTCAACTGCTCTGGGATACTGTCCTGATGTGTTTTATCTCTGGTCTACGTGGAGGGATGCCGCATAAACCGTAGTGCCGTTTCCTTCGTAACAAAATACTTGTAATGCACGTGTACTGATTTTATTTGATATATTCATTTTTGTATATGCAAGAAAATGGAGCCTGACTGTCGATAGCAGGTACGTGGTAGCAGTTCTGCACGGAACAGCAGTTCAGATAATATCAAGGTATGGAAAGAATAAGAAAAGTACATCGCCGCCATCTAGAAAGTACTATTGCGAATCAGTGTTTCTGCTCTATGTACTTTTATCAGTGTTAGATCTGTCCGCCTTCGAAATATTTCGTTGCAAGCCGCGGTGAGGTGTAGTGGAGGGAAAATGTTATTCTCATGATTCGTCTAACATTTGAACACAGCATGAGAGAAATGGATGGAAAATGAAGTCTAGCGTCAGCGACGGGAAATCGGGAAACGATGCGTGTATTACAATTCTCCTCTAAGAAGTTTTTGTAGTACATCAGGGACAGTTTATTGTGCCTTTGTGCAACTCAACAGCAACCGGCACGCGCCATCTACCAAGAATAAACATGAGGATAACACCGATCAACAAGATTTTTGTGACTCTGTTCTCCCCACTTCTGATATGTTTCATTTGCCATAAAACGAAGGAAATTCAGTGGTACACTACTGGCCATTAAAACTGCTACACCACGAAGATGACGTGCTACAGACGCGAAATTTAACCGACAGAAAGAAGATGCTGTGATATGCAAATGATTAGCTTTTCAGAGCATCCACACAAGGTTGGCGCCGGTGGCGACACCTACAACGTACTGACACGAGGAAAGTTTCCAACCGATTTCTCATACACAAACAGCAGTTGACCGGCGTAGCCTGGTCAAACGTTGTGATGCCTCGTGTAAGGAGGAGAAATGCGTATCATCACGTTTACGACTTGGATAAAGGTCGGATTGTAGCCTATCGCGATTGGGGTTAATCGTATCGCGGCATTGCTGCGCGCGTTGGTCGAGGTCCAAATGACTGTTTGCAGAATATGGAATCGGTGGGTTCAGGAGGGTGACACGGACCGCCGTGCTGGATCCCAACGGCCTCGTATCATTAGCAGTCGAGATGACAGGCATCTTATCCGCATGGCTGTAACGGATCGTGCAGCCACGTCTCGATTTCTGAGTAAACAGATAGGGACGACTGCAACACAACAACCATCTGCACGAACAGTTCGACGACGTTTGCAGCAGCAGCATGGACTATCAGCTCGGAGACCGTGGCTGCGGTTACCCTTGACGCTCCATCACAGACAGGAGCGCCTGCGATGGTGTACTCAACGACGAACCTTGGTGCACGAATGGCAAAACGTCATTTTTTTTGGATGAATCCAGGTTCTGTTTACAGCATCATGATGGTCGCATCCGTGTTTGGCGACGTCGCAGTGAACGCACATTGGAAGCGCGTATTCGTCATCGCCATACTGGCGTATTGCCCGGCTTGATGGTATGGGGTGCCATTGATTACACGTCTCGGTCACCTCTTGTTCACATTGACGGAACTTTGAACAGTGGACGTTACATTTCAGATGTGTTACGGGCCGTGGCTCTACCTTTCATTCGATCCCTGCGAAACCCTACATTTGAGCAGGATAATGCACGACTGCATGTTGCAGGTCCTGTACGGGCCTTTCTGGATACAAAAAATGTGCGACTAGTGCCCTGGCCAGCACATTCTCCAGATCTCTCACCTATTGGAAACGTCTGGTCAATGGTGGCCGAGCAACTGGCTCATCACAATACGCCAGTCAGTACTCTTGATGAACTGTGGTATCGTGTTGAAGCTGCATGTGCAGCTGTACCTGTGCACGCCATCCAAGCTCTGTTTGACTCAATGCCCAGGCGTATCAAGGCCGTTATTACGACCATAGGTGGTTGTTCTGGGTACTGATTTCTCAGGATCTGTGCACCCAAATTGCGTGAAAATGTAATCATATGTCAGTTCTAGTATAATATATTTTTCCAATGAATACCCGTTTATCATCCGAATTTCTTCTTGGTGTAGCAATTTTAATGGCCAGTAGTGTATAATCGTCCAGATTTAGTTTAAACATTATGACATTCTCGACGAATTCATTTGACAAATTCTTCTTCTTTTGTTAAGTAAGTGGCAGCATAATCTTTTGGCGGTGTGATGTTTCCGGACGAAATACACTCCTGGAAATTGAAATAAGAACACCGTGAATTCATTGTCCCAGGAAGGGGAAACTTTATTGACACATTCCTGGGGTCAGATACATCACATGATCACACTGACAGAACCACAGGCACATAGACACAGGCAACAGAGCATGCACAATGTCGGCGCTAGTACAGTGTATATCCACCTTTCGCAGCAATGCAGGCTGCTATTCTCCCATGGAGACGATCGCAGAGATGCTGAATGTAGTCCTGTGGAACGGCTTGCTATGCCATTTCCACCTGGCGCCTCAGTTGGACCAGCGTTCGTGCTGGACGTGCAGACCGCGTGAGACGACGCTTCATCCAGTCCCAAACATGCTCAATGGGGGACAGATCCGGAGATCTTGCTGGCCAGGGTAGTTGACTTACACCTTCTAGAGCACGTTGGGTGGCACGGGATACATGCGGACGTGCATTGTCCTGTTGGAACAGCAAGTTCCCTTGCCGGTCTAGGAATGGTAGAACGATGGGTTCGATGACGGTTTGGATGTATCGTGCACTATTCAGTGTCCCCTCGACGATCACCAGTGGTGTACGGTCAGTGTAGGAGATCGCTCCCCACACCATGATGCCGGGTGTTGGCCCTGTGTGCCTCGGTCGTATGCAGTCCAGATTGTGGTGCTCACCTGCACGGCGCCAAACACGCATACGACCATCATTGGCACCAAGGCAGAAGCGACTCTCATCGCTGAAGACGACATGTCTCCATTCGTCCCTCCATTCACGCCTGTCGCGACACCACTGCAGGCAGGCTGCACGATGTTGGGGCGTGAGCGGAAGACGGCCTAACGGTGTGCGGGACCGTAGCCCAGCTTCATGGAGACGGTAGCGAATGGTCCTCGCCGATATCCCAGGAGCAACAGTGTCCCTAATTTGCTGGGAAGTGGCGGTGCGGTCCCCTACGGCACTGCGTAGGATCCTACGGTCTTGGCGTGCATCCGTGCGTCGCTGCGGTCCGGTCCCAGGTCGACGGGCACGTGCACCTTCCGCCGACCACTGGCGACAACATCGATGTGCTGTAGAGACCTCACGCCCACGTATTGAGCAATTCGGCGGTACGTCCACCCGGCCTCCCGCATGCCCACTATACGCCCTCGCTCAAAGTCCGTCAACTGCAGATACGGTTCACGTCCACGCTGTCGCGGCATGCTACCAGTGTTAAAGACTGCGATGGAGCTCCGTATGCCACGGCAAACTGGCTGACACTGACGGCGGCGGTGCACAAATGCTGCGCAGCTAGCGCCATTCGACGGCCAACACCGCGGTTCCTGGTGTGTCCGCTGTGCCGTGCGTGTGATCATTGCTTGTACAGCCCTCTCGCAGTGTCCGGAGCAAGTATGGTGGGTCTGACACACCGGTGTCAATGTGTTCTTTTTTCCATTTCCAGGAGTGTAGTTGCACTTCTACATCTATATCTGCTTCTGCAAGGATACTCTGCAAATCGTATTTAAGTGTCTGGGAGAGGGTCCATCGAACCACCTTCACATTTCTTTGTTATTCCAATTTCGTATAGCGCGCGGAAAGAATGAACACCTATATCTTTCCATACGAGCTCTGATTTCCCTTATTTTATCATAGTGATCGTATCTCCCTGAGTAGTCTAGCTTCAAGAAAATATTTTCGCATTCGGAGGGGAAAGTTGGTGATTGGAATTTCGTGAGAAGGTTGTTCCGCAACGAAAAACGCCTTTGTTTTAATGATGTCCATCCCAAATCCTGTATCATTTCAGTGACACTCTCTCCCCTATTTCGCGATAATACAAAACGTGCTGCCCTTCATTGAACTCTTTCGATGTACTCCGTCAATCCTATCTGGTAGGTATCCCACACCGTGGAGCAGTATTCTAAAAGAGGACGGACTAACGTAGTGTAGGCAGTCTCGTTAGTAGATACGCATGTTACATGTTCTAAGTGTCCTGCCAATAAAACACAGTCTTTGGTTAGCCTTCCCCACAACATTTTCTGTGTGATCCTTCCAATTCAAGTGGTTCGTAATTGTAATTCCTAGGTATTTCGTTGAATTTACCGCCTTTATATACACTCCTGGAAATGGAAAAAAGAACACATTGACACCGGTGTGTCAGACCCACCATACTTGCTCCGGACACTGCGAGAGGGCTGTACAAGCAATGATCACACGCACGGCACAGCGGACACACCAGGAACCGCGGTGTTGGCCGTCGAATGGCGCTAGCTGCGCAGCATTTGTGCACCGCCGCCGTCAGTGTCAGCCAGTTTGCCGTGGCATACGGAGCTCCATCGCAGTCTTTAACACTGGTAGCATGCCGCGACAGCGTGAACGTGAACCGTATGTGCAGTTGACGGACTTTGAGCGAGGGCGTATAGTGGGCATGCGGGAGGCCGGGTGGACGTACCGCCGAATTGCTCAACACGTGGGGCGTGAGGTCTCCACAGTACATCGATGTTGTCGCCAGTGGTCGGCGGAAGGTGCACGTGCCCGTCGACCTGGGACCGGACCGCAGCGACACACGGATGCACGCCAAGACCGTAGGATCCTACGCAGTGCCGTAGGGGACCGCACCGCCACTTCCCAGCAAATTAGGGACACTGTTGCTCCTGGGGTATCGGCGAGGACCATTCGCAACCGTCTCCATGAAGCTGGGCTACGGTCCCGCACACCGTTAGGCCGTCTTCCGCTCACGCCCCAACATCGAGCAGCCCGCCTCCAGTGATGTCGCGACAGGCGTGAATGGAGGGGCGAATGGAGACGTGTCGTCTTCAGCGTTGATAGTCGCTTCTGCCTTGGTGCCAATGATGGTCGTATGCGTGTTTGGCGCCGTGCAGGTGAGCGCCACAATCAGGACTGCATACGACCGAGGCACACAGGGCCAACACCCGGCATCATGGTGTGGGGAGCGATCTCCTACACTGGCCGTACACCACTGGTGATCGTCGAGGGGACACTGAATAGTGCACGGTACATCCAAACCGTCATCGAACCCATCGTTCTACCATTCCTAGACCGGCAAGGGAACTTGCTGTTCCAACAGGACAATGCACGTCCGCATGTATCCCGTGCCACCCAACGTGCTCTAGAAGGTGTAAGTCAACTACTCTGGCCAGCAAGATCTCCGGATCTGTCCCCCATTGAGCATGTTTGGGACTGGATGAAGCGTCGTCTCACGCGGTCTGCACGTCCAGCACGAACGCTGGTCCAACTGAGGCGCCAGGTGGAAATGGCATGGCAAGCCGTTCCACAGGAGTACATCCAGCATCTCTACGATCGTCTCCATGGGAGAATAGCAGCCTGCATTGCTGCGAAAGGTGGATATACACTGTACTAGTGCCGACATTGTGCGTGCTCTGTTGCCTGTGTCTATGTGCCTGTGGTTCTGTCAGTGTGATCATGTGATGTATCTGACCCCAGGAATGTGTCAATAAAGTTTCCCCTTCCTGGGACAATGAATTCACGGTGTTCTTATTTCAATTTCCAGGAGTGTATGTATAACCCGATTTCAACGTATCCCGTTTAGCACTTTCGTTATTTAGGGTCAATTGCTAGTTTTCGCACCATATAGATATATTTTCTAAATCGTTTTCCAATTTGTTTTGATCTTTTGATGACTTTACTATCCCACATACGATAGCGTCATCTGGAAACCTAAGACGGCTGCTCAGATTGTCTCCCAAATTGTTTATATAGACAAGGAACAGCAAAGGATGTATTACACTGCCTTGAGGAATGCCAGAAATCACTTCTGTTTTTCTCGATGACTTTCCGTCAATTACTACTAACTGTGACCTCTCTGACAGGAAATAACGAATCCAGTCACATATCTGAGATGATATTCCATAAGCACTCAATTTCACTACCTCACCTGAAGATCGCGAGCAAGAAACTTGCTGAAACGTTGCTTCAAGACTTTCTACTGATAAGTGAGTAGATTTCATCGGATTTTGTAAACTTAATTTTTTCTCAGTTTTGCACAAAACTTGCTTTGGACGTCCGATGGAAGATATCTCTAACCTAGGAAGCTCGACATTGTAACTGCCCATCACACCAGAAATTATAAAACAGAAGCACTGTGGAGCGAAAAATAAATTACTTGTTTATTTTAAATTATTGTCTGTTTTGTCAGCCTGAGAGTCACACAGAAATGCACAATAGATTGCAGTAGGAGGCGGTAGGATCCAAATTATGTTCACTGGGGAGCTCCGTATTCACAAAAGGGGTCGGGAAACATCACTTCCTCCAAAATATATCTCTTTAAAAGAGTACTGAGCTAAAATTGGGAAAATAGTCCTCATTCAGAATTATAAAATAATCTATCAAGTACCGTACGCGAACGGAACAGAGAAGGAGGAAATGATAGGTACACCTTAACTGGTGTCTCACCCACGAGTCGCCAGGTGCATTTTCTCCAGTATTTACACAGCTCTTTGCAATTTCGATTTTGCAATGTGTAGCTGAAGTCCGTGCAAACAAATATTACTTATCACCTCTCTCATGTAGGATTTAATGTCATCGGAAGACGTCGGTTTGTATCCCGTCACAAACAAAATTATTTTTAAAGCGGAATTTTACGTGCTCATTCGATAGAGCGGTCCTAAATTAGTCTAGTGCTAGAACAAACAGACGCTTTCCTTTGACACGCGGCGTCACATGAAACCTGTGATGATCAGTACTTGTTCGGGCCAATTCCAGTTACGCATTCCATAAACGAAAATGCAAATATCTGCCGAAACACCAGAGAAAATGACATGACGATTCTTGGGAGAGGCACCCTATGTATCCCCCGCCACACAGATACTATGGCTTGCGGGGAAGCATGTAGATGTAGATGATTCAGTTATTTTATGCTCACGTTTACGTTTTATACTATTGTAACACATCTCGCTTTGCCAGTCACGTCGGGCAGTCTGACCTTTGACATCACTGCAGGGTTAAACTAATCGATTGAATTTTATATTATGGATATCAAATTTTGTATTCTGGATGTCACTGAGCCCACAGTCGTGGCTGAAATGCTCACCCTGTTCCAGTTGTGGATTGCATATCTACATCTTCCAAGGCAACAAAAATTTGATGATAACACTTCATAAAATTATTGACCTTTTTTAAAAAATTTAAAGTGCTGTCATAATATACTCATTAAGAGATATAGTCTTATGTCAAAAGGTCTACACACTAAGTCAAGTATTAAAGGTATACTGCCTTGAGGCTGCGCAATTAGGCAGACTATATTCTTCCAGCATTTGAAATGAGAACACTTCGCGAGAAAACATAACGAACCGGTTTGAAATTACATGTACAGTTTGCTGAAAGTCGCTGACGTCCCCCACAAAATACTTAAAGGGCAAGAGTTTGTCTATTATTACATTTTCGCTGTTCAAGCAGTAAAACCTCACCATCGGGAATGACGTTTTAGTTTAGTATTTCCTTACTACTAAGTCTATTCGCAACACATTTTGCATACAGTATCAGCATATACCGCTGAATGTACCAGCAAAATTATATCATTGAACGACACATGGTTTAGGAGGTATGACGTCACGAACATTGAGATGTGTGAAAAACTTGCTTTCCTTAAAACGGTGGGGAAATTACCGAGAATATACTCATCCCGTGTTCGATAATGAGACCTCTTAGCCAGTTCCAAAAAACGTTAAGCATCCGTAATAAATTTCTACTCTACAGCGCAGCGTGCGCTGATTTGAAACTTCCTGGCAGATTAAAAGACTGTGTGCCGGACCGTGACTCGAACCGGGTTCAAGTCCCCGTCCGGCTCAGAGTTTCTTCTGCCAGGTAGTCAGAAACTTTAAGTATAATTTCAAACCTTTTCTAAACATTTCCTCGCCTGCAGCGCCACAGAATTATGAAAGGAAAACAGTTTATCTTTGACTAAATGTTCATGGCTGATTCGGTAGAACTCAAGCAGCGAGAACGACATTTAAATTTATTATTACTTTATTACTGAACTTTTATTGCGGCCCGTTTCGCAGACGGTGTCCATAGATACCACTGAAATTGTGGTAATAGGGAAAGCGAATGCTCGACTTCGTCTATTGGGAGAATTTTGGGAAAGTTTAGGTCATGTACGCGTGTTTGGAATCCTCACTAATTCCGATTAAATACTGACATTGAAGCAATTCAGAGGGGGGCTGCGAGATTTGTTACCGGGAGGTTCAATCAGTTCACAAATATTACCGAGCTGCTTCCTGGACTCAAATGAGACTCCTTATAGGGAAGTCAATGCTCTTTCCGCGAGGCACTTTTGCTTAATTATAGAAAACCGGCATTTGAGGCCAGCTGCGGAACAATTCTACTGCTGCCAACGTTCATTTCACCTAAGGACCTTGAAGATAATATGCGAGAAGTTGGGCTCAAAAGGAGGCATTTAGACAGTCGTTTTCCCCTCGCTCTATTCGCCAGTGGAACAGGAGAGCAAATGGCTAGTACACTATGTGATCAAAAGTATCCGAACACCTGGCTGAAAATGACTTACAAGTTCGTGGTGCCCTCCATCGGTAATGCTGGAATTCAGTATGGTGATGGCCCACCCTTCGCCTTGATGACAGTTTCCACTCTCTCAGGCATACGTTCAGTCAGGCGCTGGAAGATTTCTTGAGGAATGGCAGCCTATTCTTCAAGGAGTGCTGCACTTAGGAGAGGTATCGATGTCGGTCGGTGAGGCCTGGCACGAAGTCGGCGTTCCAAAACATCCGGCCGCGGTGGTCTAGCGGTTCTAGGCGCGCAGTCCGGAACCGCGCGACTGCTACGGTCGCAGGTTCGAATCCTGCCTCGGGCATGGATGTGTGTGATGTCCTTAGGTTAGTTAGGTTTAAGTAGTTCTAAGTTCTAGGGGACTGATGACCACAGATGTTAAGTCCCATAGTGCTCAGAGCCATTTGAACCAAAACATCCCAAAGGTGTCCTGTAGGATTCAGGTCAGGACTCTGTGCAGGCCAGTTCCTTACAGGGATGTTATTGTCGTGCAACCACTCCGCCACAGGCCGTTCATTATGAACAGGTGCTCGATCATGTTGAAAGATGCAATCGCCATCCCCGCATTGCTCGTCAACAGTGGGAAGCAAGAAGGTGCTTAAAACATCAATGTAGGCCTGTGATACGATAGTGCCACGCAAAACAACAAGGGGTGCAAGCCCCCTCCATGAAAAACAGGACCACACCATAACACCACGTCCTCCGAATTTTACTGTTGGCACTACACACGCTGGCAGATGACGTTCACCGGGCATTCGCCATACCCACACCCTGCCATCGGATCGCCACATTGTGTACCGTGATTGGCCACTCCATACAACGTTTTTCCACTGTTCAATCGTCCAATGTTTACGGTCCTTACACCAAGCGAGGCGTCATTTGGCAATTATCAGCGTGATGTGCAGCTTATGAGCAGCCGCTCGACGATGAAATCCAGGTTTTCTCACCTTCCACCTAACTGTCATAGCAGTTGCTGTGGGTACTGATGCAGTCTGGAATTCCTGTGTGATGGTCTGGCTAGATGTCTGCCTATTGCACATTACGACCCTCTTCAACTGTCGGCGGAATCTGTCAGTCAACAGACGATATGGGCCTGTACGCTTTTGTCCTGTACGTGTCCCTTCACGTTTCCACTTCAATGTCACATCGGAAACAGTGGACCTAGGGATGTTTAGGAGTGTGGAAATCTCGCGTACAGAAGTATGACACAAGTGACACACAATTACCTGACCACGTTCGAAGTTCTTTAGTTCCATGGAGCGCCTCATTCAGCTCTCTCACGATGTCTAATGACTACTGAGGTCGCTGATATGGAGTACCTGTCAGTAGGTGGCAGCACAATATACCTGATATGAAAAACGTATGTTTTTGGGTGTGTCCGGATACTTCTGATCACATAGTGTAGTTGTACAATGTACTCTCGCCATGCACCGTGCGGTGGTTTGCAGAGTATGAATGTGGATGTAGAAAATACCTACAATGGGTTTCGGCTTATCATTAGTATGTGTTTGTATAATCCAAAACTAATAAAACCAACGTAATAACCGTTGTGCGTCTTCATCCAAAAATGCTTCGCATGCTTAACATCAAATATTTAACACACTTAGTCATTTGTAAATTTGTCAGACGTCTGAAGCTGTTTTACACATGGAAGTTCGATTAACCCTAGCATGTCGTGAACACCCCAGTTCCTCACTGAGAAGAAAGTGGACGTGTTTTAACGGCAGCTTTGCGACACTTAAGCCGTAGCCTCGACACGCTGTTTGCAGGTGCCGGCGGACCACTGTTATCAAGAGTCCAGTTACACGGGCCATTGTTGAGGTTGCGGTTACGCTGCGCTCGCAGAGATTACGGGAAGGACACACACACACTCACACCAGTTATCTCCTGGGGAACTCCGTGGCGCCAGCACCCGCCACGCCATGTTCATCCGAGCCAGCTGCATTTCTAAATTTTCCAGAGGGGCTTCCTACGAGTACAGCTGTACAAGGCTATGGATTCAATGAAATAATGGCGTGTACAGTTGCTAGGTGTGGAACTCGAGCTGCTCCGACTGTGACGAATGTGCATACAGCCCATGTCTTCTCAGACTTCGAAAGTTCCTCAACTGAGATTTCCCGCCGGCCGGTGTGGCCGAGCGGTTCTAGGCGCTTCAGTCTGGAACCACGCGACCGCTACGGTCGCAGGTTCGAATCCTGCCTCGGGCATGGATGTGTGTGATGTCCTTAGGTTAGTTAGGTTTAAGTAGTTCTCAGTCTAGGGGACTGATGACTTCAGATATTAAGTCCTGTAGTGCTCAGAGCCATTTGAATTTGAGATTTCCCACCTTAAAGCTGTCTTCCGTCAGTATGGATAGAGCGAGAAACAGATCAGACGCGCAATTTGCTATGGATCAACCGTAAATCGGGAGTGTTGAGAATAACTAGGTTGCGCCTAAGTGTACAACGTTTTCTGATTTGTGCGGGAAGTATCTTCAACAATATTGGTCGTACTCTGAGGAAGCACGATGTGAAGCGTGTTTTTCGATCGCCATGTAAGGTTACAGGGTGATCTTAGATCATGTAAGGTGAGTGTCGACCGTGTCCCATACAGTTCATCTACATCTACATCCATACTCTGCAGGCCACCTGACGGTGTGTGGCGGAGGGTACCTTGAGTACCTCTATCGGTTCTCCCTTCTATTCCAGTCTCGTATTGTTCGTGGAAAGAAGGATTGTCGGTATGCCTCTGTGTGGGCTCTAATCTCTCTGATTTTATCTTCATGGTCTCCACGGGAGATATACGTAGGAGGGAGCAATATACTGCTTGACCCCTCGGTGAAGGTATGTTCTCGAAACTTCAAGAAAAGCCCGTACCGACCTGCTGAACGTCTCTCTTGCAGTCTTCCACTGGAGTTTATCTATCATGTCCGTAACGCTTTCGCAATTATTAAATGATACTGTAACGAAGCGCGCTGCTCTCCGTTGGATCTTCTCTATCTCTTCTATCAACCCTATCTGGTACGGATCCCACACGGGTGAGCAGTATTCAAGCAGTGGGCGAACAAGTGTACTGTAACCTACTGCTTTTGTTTTCGGACTGCATTTCCTTAGGATTCTTCCAATGAATCTGTCTGGCATCTGCTTTACCGACGATAATTTTATACGGAAAGCATATTATTCTTCGGTCAGGCCATCTACATTGTGTAGTATCATATATAGAGCATAAGCGTCCCACACGCTTACCACATCCGGATAAAGCAGCAACAGCAGCACACTGCCTTAGTACCTGTCGTTCCGTGGAACATAACAGACTGTGGGGTGCACTTCCAGTTACTGAGAAAGTGTTACCGAGGAAGCTGATGAGATTAAACTTTTACAAGATGAATGATTCTGCTTAAATACAGCTTGGAAGCTTGTAATCCTGCTCCCTCCTTCTCTCTCTCTCTCTCTCTCTCTCTCTCTCTCTCTCTCTCTCTTTCCCTCTCCCCTCTTGGTCAAACAACGGAGGGACGCAGTTAGTGCTACTTGTTCACCCGCAATGAATACGAGTATTTCATTATGATAACGAATGACTTGGATCTTCCTTCGTTGTATGGTAGCGCTTTTCGCTTACGGCGTGTTGCCTTTCTAAATATGCCATCTTTTGGTTTCCTGTGCTCCAAATCCCTTTTGATAAAATGAGGATAAGTTACAGCCAAGTTTTTGATATATTCACCATTGGAATTCGATCGTTTGAAGTCCTTCGCACTAAGGACTGTTCGGCTTGTCCAGCTTTTCTCGTCTCCCTATTCCTCAGTTGACAGACTTCGGTTAACATTGTATATGCGTCAGTAGCTACCAACCTGTTAAGTCAAATAATACTCTAGAGTAATCGTTTAACTTTTCCCTTTTATTTTTGCTGAAACAAATTTATGGTACGACAGTAGACGAGGGCGTGCTGAAAAGTGATGCCTCCGAATCTTTTGTGTGAAAATTCTACAGCTTTTAGAGTAAAACAGACATTTTTAACATTGTACGTCCTTATTCTCCATATCTACACATTTGCAGCCCTCTGCCGCTAGGTGGCTCTGAACTGTAGCGTGTAACACGGCGGCGTGTAGTGTAACTATATCGATGCGTGAAGAACAGCGTGGTGTAATCGAGATTCGAATTCGGTGAGTTCGTCCACACATGGAACACCCTCTCCTTCAACATGCGAATGCTAGTCCACACACGAGCGCTGCGTCATTTGCAACAATCGAACGCCTTGGGTTCACTGTCATCAATCATCCTTGCTACGGTCCCAGCTTCCTTCATACAGTCCCATCTTGGCCCCATCCAGAACTTAAAGGACACCTTCGAGGACTACACTTTGACAGCGATAAAGTAGTGCAATCTGAGGTGAGGGTGTGGCTCCCTCAACAAAGCCAAACATTCTACAGTGACGGTATCAAGTAACTGGTCTCTCATTGCGAGAAATGTGTTCGTTTCCAGGTGACCGTTCAGCAATAAAAATGTAGACTTGAAGAATAAAGATGTAGAAGCTGTAAGAATTTTCACATAAAAAATTCGGAGGCATTACTTTGCAGCACGCTATCGTATAAACCGAAGCGCACCTCTTTCATCATACAGCATACAGCAGTTTCAACTTTTGCTGTATGGAATCTCCCATTGATAAGACTACGTTACGGAAGCTCTTCACCCACGGCACTGTACTTATAGGTTTGAGACACTTACACATCCTACACGCGTTTCTCTCTTCAAAGATACCACTATACAGTGCTTGGCGGATATTACTTCGTACGCATATTAGCGATTTTCTGTCCTAATCTACTCGCATATTGAGCCAGCATCAAAGACTACGAATCCTTCAGTACTCATGCTCACTATAACATCACTCACCTTATTGTCATGATCTCTACGACAGATATACTATGGATGCAACAGAATTGTTGTACAGTCTTCCTCCATTATTGGTTCCTTAAATTTAGCAAACAGGATTCAGAAGAAAAGGTCTCCTTTGTTTCAAACATTGCCATTTAAGTACTACACAGCGTGTGCTTATAGCCACGACAGTGTCTAGCGAAACACAAAAGGAATGCAGTAAAGCGACATTGATTAACTGTGAACCGAGCGACTAAGAAGATTCAAGCAACTTCGTTTGAAGATTCCATCTCGGCTTTTTCACGTGTTCCGTAACTTCTGTAGAATTCCAGTCTGCTGTCTCAATTTAAGGACCGACTGCGCTAGAGGCCTTTCGATCCTATTGCTTTTGGCTGTCATTCACTCTGTTGACAGCACGAGCTGTCCCCATTGGCTTGGTTAGATTTCGGGACCTTCAAGTGAATTACCCGTTTGACATCCCACCACAAAATCAGGCACGCGTTCTTGACATGGAGGTCTGCTTTGGACGTAACGGAGACAGTTCATGGTCACGATGCAAGCAAGGTTCTTTAACTGTTTACCGTGCACTACACAACCCAATTATCGTCTCCGAATTTCAGTAACTAATCAATTTTGCTTCTAAGAACTGGAGCCACGGACAAAGATTCAGCAGCCTAATTAATAATTTTGCGTCCAGGTGATCCGAAACACAGTGTGTCTCATCGTTTTACGATTGTTTACGCGTTACTAAAAAGGATACCGTCAATACTTTTATAATTGTCTGCAGGCTATTTCTCACAGGTGATCAAGAATTATGTTGTTGTTGTTGTTGTTGTTGTCTTCAGTCCGGAGACTGGTTTGATGCAGCTCTCCATGCTGCTCTATCCTGTGCAAGCTTCTTCATCTGCCAGTACCTACTGCAACCTACATTCTTTTGAATCTGCTTAGTGTATTCATCTATTGGTCTCCCTCTACGATTTTTACCCTCCACGCTGCCCTCCAATACCAAACTGGTGATTCCTTGAGGCCTCAGAACATGTCCTACCAACCGATCCCTTCTTCTAGTCAAGGTGTGCCACAAATTTCTCTTCTCCCTAGTTCTATTCAGAACCTCCTCATTACTTACGTGGTCCACCCATTTAATCTTCAGCATTCTTCTGTAGCACCACAATTCGAAAGCTTCTATTCTCTTCTTTTGCAAACTATTTATCGTCCACGTTTCATTTCCATAGATGGCCACACTCCAGACAAATACTTTCAGAAACGACTTCCTGACACTTAAATCTATACTCGATGTTAACAACTTTCTCTTCATCAGAAGCGCTTTCCTTGCCATTGCCAGTGTACATTTTATATCCTCTCTACTTCGACCATCATCTGCTATATTGCTCCCAAATAGCAACACTCATCTACTACTTTAAACGTCTCATTACCTAATCTAATACCCTCAGCATCACCCGATTTAATTCGACTACATTCCATTGTCCTCGTTTTGCTCTTGTTGATGTTCGTCCCATATCCTCCTTTCAAGACTCTGTCCATTTCGTTCAGCTGCTCTTCCAGGTCTCCTGCCATCTCCGACAGAATTACAATGCCATCGGAACCTCAAAGTTTTTATTTCTTCTCCGTGGATTTTAATTCCTACTCCGAATTTTTCTTTTGTTTCCTTTACTGCTTGCTCAATATACAGATTGAACAACATATGAGAATAGGCTGCAAGCCTGTCTCACTCCGTTCCTAACCACTGCTTCCCTTTCATGCCCCTCGACTCTTTCAACTGCCACCTGATTTCTGTACACATTGTAAATAGCCTTTCGCTCCCTGTATTTTACCCCTGCCACCTTCAGAATTTGAAAGAGAGTATTGTAATCAACATTGTCGAAAGCTTTCTCTAAGTCTACAAATGGTAGAAACGTAGGTTTGCCTTTCCTTAATCTATCTTCTAAGATAAGTCGTAGGGTCAGTATTGCCTCAAGTGTTCCAACATTTCTACGGAATCCAAACCGATCTTCCCCACGGTCGGCTTCTACCACTTTTTCCATTCGTCTGTAAGGAATTCGTGTTAGCATTTTGCAGCCATGGCTTATTAAACTGATAGTTCGGTAATTTTCACATCTGTCAAGGCCTGCTTTCTTTGGGATTCGAATTATTATATTCTTCTTGAAGTCTGATCAAGAATTATATATATTACTACTGTGCAAAATTAAGGACGAAAGTAACTTTCGCACGATATGTCAGTGCCAACTAACATAGCTTTATGAAACTTGCGCCATACATAGGATGAAATACTACAGTATAATACACAAGTTAACTGAAAGAAATACGCAATGAAGCGAACAGAAATGACACTTTTTTTTCAAACACAATAATTAGATGACGTCACCGCGTTTTATGGTGGTCCACTGGACATAATAAAATGCGGGGCATGATTCGTAATGGGATGTATGATGGCAGAGCATGCTCTGTAGCGTGCTCCAATGCTGGCCGCAAGGAGTTCTTGCTGTAGGGCGCTCTATTTCTCCACCAGCGCGGCTGACACCTCTTGACTGGTCGTTGGTGCGTATTAACGTGTTGCAGTAAGTCTCCCCAATGCATCCCATTCACGCTAGATGGGTTTTAAGTCAGGGGACTGGGCAGGCCAGTTTCCGAATATCCTCTCGTTCCAAGCTCTCCTCCACATTCGCAGTTCGATGAGGTCGCACATTGTCATCCCTAAAAATTAAGTCAGGGACGAATGCAACCATGAAGAGACATAAATTGAGAAGGAATACACTGTCACAATAATGTTGACCAGTGAGCGTACCTTGTTCAGAGATTTGGAGGTCAGTACGACCATGCAACATCATGCCTTCCCACACCATAACACCTGGCCCACCAAAACGATCGTGTTCGACAATGTTCCCGGGTGCCTCCATCTCGCCATATGAGGGGACGTCCAGAATCACTACGAAGACTAAATCTGGTCTCATCCGAGAGAATGACGCGACGTCACCCCTTGTTAGTCCATACTCTTTGCTACGGCACCATCGCAAATCTTTCAACACGGTCACTCATCGGGCATTACTGTGATGCTGTCCTCCTTCCCTAAATGCGTCTTGACATGGTTGCATTCGTCCTGAGCTTCATTTTTGTGGATGAGAATGCGCGACCGCATCGAACATTACATGAGGAGCTGCTCGAGAAACGATATGATATTCAGCAGGTGGACTGGCCTGTCCGTTCCCCCGACTTGAATCTCATCGAGCGCGTATGGGATGCGCCGGTGAGATGTACAGCAGCAAGTCCACACGAACCGACGACCATGCAGCACTTGTCAACTGCGGTAGTGGAGGAATGGAACACGCTACCACAAGAGCTCTTTACCAACTTATGACCAACATGCCAGCGCGTTGCAGAGCATGCATGCATTGTCGCCCGTGGTAAAAGAAAACTATTAAGTTTCGTGTACCGCTTTTTGTAATGTCCAGGGAACCATCATGATAAAAGAAAAGTGTCTTTTCTGTTCATGTCATTACGTATTTCTTTCAGTTACCGTCTGTACTATACATAGCAGTGATTTCTATGCACGGTGCAATTTCCATCGAGTTGTGTTACTTGGCAGTGACACATCACGTGAAAGTAACTTTAGCCCTTGAATTTTGTACACCATGTAAACTGCCTGTCAAAAAAAGTGGCGCACCCAGAACGTGAGAAGGAAACTAAATGAAGCTTCACGGGTTGACAGGATAAGTGATGTTACTGCAGTGATTACAAAATCGAGACAAATTTGCAAGCAACTCTGCACTATGAGCACACTTACGACGTTGCAAGCCCTCTAGCCTGAATGCGTATACTGATTCGGTTGGGAGGGGTGTCATCAAGCCGTTGTACCTTCTCCTGAGGCAAGGCGGGCGACAACTGTTGTAAATGGTGCGTGATATCCGGGATACTGACATTTGGACGGAGTTGACATCTGAGCTGCTACTCGGCGTTCAGACACGCATAGATTTGGGGATCTTGCTGGCCACTGGCGTACATCCGTACATCAACAACACGCAGACAGTTCGTAGAGACGCGTGCCGTGTGTGGTCGAGCATCGTCCTATTGAAAAATGACACCACTGTACTGTCGCATGAGAGATAACACGAGAGGAAGCAGGTTGTAGCGGCCTACTGTGGTGCTGTCAGAGTCCCATCAGACACTATCAACTGAGGCCTGGAATCATTCCAGATGGCTTCCCACAGCAAGACGCCAGGAGTAACGCCGTCATGCCTCTCCCAGAAGACTGTAAGAATGAGACCATTACCCAGATCGCCTTCATACTTGCCGACGATAGTTGTCAGGGGTAGAGCAGAATGGCAGTTAGTCAGAGAACACAGTGCGGCGCTAGTCATCGGGACCACTGCATACGCTGTCGTTTTTCTTTTGATTTTAACGGCATCTACGCATGAGATGGTAATTGTCTAGTCCACCTGCCGCTAATCTGCAACTAGTGGTGCAGTATGAAATAGGCTTTTGCGAGGCGTCCATTACTTGGTCTCTGACGGCTGTCGTAGATGAGAACGTTCTAAGATATTCTCCGTACACTGTATGAAGATCCTCCGTTGTGATGGTTCGATCTGGTCAACTGGAACCTTGACGCCGAGGATGACTACCCTCACGTCCACAAGCAATCCAACATTTGGCCACTGTCACACATGGGTGCTTCACAAATCTGGATATTACACGCTTTTACTAGCCGGCCAAATGTAGAATTACGATTGGGTCCCTTTCAGACACTGTCAAGTGCTGATAAAGCTGTCTCACACGAGTACGCAGCATTGGAGATATACCTATTGCGCGAAAAAACAAAAAAACAGCCGTAAGACATGGCCGGATGTCAGTGGAGGGAACGGAAACTTTACTCCGCAAAGTGCACGAATACTATAAGGTGGCTACGCAGTTACTCGCAGAACTCGAACAGGCAGATGTCATGTACCTGATAAACATTTATGTAATACCTTGGTTCTTACGTTATTTTTCCATGGTCGCATGTGAATCACGACTGTTCTAGAACGTTGTAACACTGTCAATTACCACACAAAAAATGTTATTACATCTATTCAGTACTCTACACAACCTCCTAAGATTCAAAAACCGCCGAGGGCATCTCGTAATTTACTAAACAGCGGCATTATAAAAGTAACAGTCACTCCTTATCTTATCAGTCAACCTAATTTTCAACATTCTGCTGTGGCACTATATCACAGTTGCTCAGATTCTCTCTTTTTTTCCGTTTTCCCACAGTCCATGTTTCATTCCCATACAATGCTGTGCTCCAAACGTACATTCTAAGAAATTTCTTCCTCAAATTAAGACTAGTGTTTAGTACTAGTAGACTTCAGTTGTCCAGCAGTGCCCTATTTGCCAGTGGTATTCTGATTTTTATGTCCTCCTTCCTCCGCACGTCGTGGGTTATTTTGCTGCTTAGGTAGCAGAATTCCTTAACTTCATCTGCTTCGTGATCACCAATCCTGATGTTACGTTTATCGCTGTTCTCATTTTTTCTACTTCTCATTACTTTCGTCGTTCTCCGGTTTACTTTCAATCTATATTCTGTACTCATTAGATATCTCACACCCCAGCACGAAGTTACGTGCAATATCTCACAGTGTGTCTGCATTCCGTATCGATCTCCGTTGCTTCGGCACGATATCACGTATGAGGTCTAAAAAACCACAGTCACTGCCCCTCTAATCCCCCATCACACGCCCTCCCTCTTACTCCTCCTCCTCCTCTTCCTCCCCCTCCCCCTCCCCCTCCCCCCTTACCCTCCCACCCACCAAAAAATGAAGAAAAGAAGAAATTACGAGATGAGCTATTGTACTAGGCTGAAATATGCTTAGGCCTATTCATAGAATGTGTGACGCTCCTGTCGCCCTCCACTCCACCAGTCAATAAAAAACTATGAATAGTCGTTTTTATAGCACAGAAGAGCTGCGTATTAGATACATTTTATCGCCTTCCGACCTGTCTTATAAAGGAACCTTATATAACGAAAGAAATTATTTTTTTGTGGGAAAAAACACCACTTTTCCTCTACATATATATATCCTGCAGACCACCGTGAAGGGCGTGACAGGGGGTACGTGCCATTGCTAAATGATCGTCAAAGTAGATGCATTTTGATTTTGTTTAAAAATCAATTTGAGTGTGCTTCGCAGCAGTACTTTAATGAAAGAAGGAGGTCCATAGGAAACATTCTGAGCCATCAAGGAACAGTAATTTGGTAACGAAGGGTTTGTGTAGGGTGGGGCGGGGGGGGGGGGGGGGGGGGCAAACGCAGGAATAGGTTCACATGGTTCATCCGAAGTAAAGAGGCATAAACAGGATAGACTAGGGTGGAGAGCTAAATCAAACAAGTCTTCCGACTGAACGCTTTAATAGCTATTTGACAGCAAATTAAAAAAAGGCATTATTAGAAACTGTCGCGTATTTAATCCAAGTAATATTATAGTAAAACAGTCAAGCAAATGAAGTTCAAAATGGTTCAAATGGCTCTGGGCAATATGGGACTTAACTTCTGAGGTCATCAGTCCCCTAGAACTTAGAACTACTTTAACCTAACTAACCTAAGGACATCACACACATCCATGCCCGAGGCAGGATCAAATCAAGTCATGCAGAAACTTTTTTAATAAAACCATAACAAAACTACCAATAAAGACGTGCTACACCGTCATTGAATTGAATACAATTTCATAGACGTGGATACCGTCGGTTCAAGAAATTCGGTATCGAACTGTCGATAGGAAATAAAAAATACAGTGCTTATTGCAATGGGAAAAGCCCACCTTTCGGTCTGCAAACTTGTAAGTGTAGTTGAAAGTCCACTTCCTTCCGGGTCATAAAGGAGAAAAATTGTGCTCTGGAAATTGGAAGAGGCACTTGGTCAGATAGCAGCTGGTGGCGCCGCGGTGCAATATGAAGCGAGTGTACTTTAATGCCCTGCCGACACGTGGTCCCAAGCAACAGAGAGCACGAGTAATTTCGCTAAGAGGACAAGACGCCAAATGGCCCACAGCGGCGGAAAAGTTGGCGCACTGTTGTCGCCTCAGCAGCCGATATAAAAAAAGAAAGAAAGAGAGGGAGAGAGAGAGAGAGAGAGAGAGAGAGAGAGGGAGGGAGAGGGAGATTATCACGCTTTAACGAACCCGGCAGCGACGTGGCCATTAGAGTCGACAAAGGGGTAAAGAATCTTGCTTAGCAGATGGATTAGGCTTCAAAACGGTGATGAAACAGCGTTTTATCTGCCTCACAAAACAAATGGAAAGTGTCGGAAACTCGTATCCCCCCATTTTTTTGTGAAATAAGGCTGTTGACGTTACAGAACTCCAGTTTACACTGATGTCACGAAAGTCATGGGACACCACTTAATATCGTGTCGGACCTCCTTTTGCTCGCCGTAGTGTAGCAGCTCCACGTGGTGTGGACTCATAAGTCCTTGGAAGTCCCCTGCAGACGTACTGAGCCAAGCTGCTTTTATAGCCGTCCGTAACTTCGGGCGTTGCCGCTGCAGTTTTTTGTGTACGAACTGACCTCTCGATTATGTCCCATAAATATTCGATGGGATTCATGTCGGGTAATGTGGTGGCCAAATCGTTTGCTCGAATTATCCATAATGTTTGTGAAACCATTCGCCAGCAATGATGGCCCGGTGACATGGCGGATTGTCATCCATAAACATTCGATCGTTATTTGAGCACATGAGGTCCATGAATGGCTGCAAACGCTCTACACGGAGCCGTGTAACCATTTCCAGTCAATGATCAGTTCAGTTGGACCAGAGGACCCAGTACATTCCATATAAATACAGTTCACATCATTATGAAGCCATCACCAGCTTTTACAGTGGCTTGTTGACAACTTGCGTCCATGGGTTCGTGGTCTGCGCAACACTCGAACCCTACCATCAGCTCTTACCAACTGAAATCGGGACTCATCTGACCAGGTTACTGTTTTCCAGTCTGTGGCCCAACCGGTATGTTCGCGAGTCCAGGAACGGCGCTGCAGGCGATGTTGTACTGTTAGGAAAAACACTCGCTTCGGCGTTTGTTGCTGTAGCCCATTAGGCCGGTATTACACTATCAAATTTCTTTGTCCAATATCTTTGTCAAAGAAATTTGATAGTGTAATAGGGAACTTTGTCAAATGTCGTCAAATATTTGATCAAATCTAGGGCTTCGACCGGTATTACACTATCAAATTTCTTTGTCAAAGATTTGATCAACGATGTGATCAAATATTCCGTCAAATATATTTGACAAAGATCTTTGACGTAGCGCTAGAAGGGGTATTACACTGTCATCATATTTTTCATTCAAGATGGCTGACAACAACAACTTGTTATTAACCGCAGCAGTTGCATGTACCACAACTGCACTGTGTGCACATGCGGAAGAGAAGCGGGGGAGAGGGGGGGGGGGGGGAGAACGGAAACGTACCTGGGTGAAGCCGTGGGTTTTACGACGACAGGATAAAATCAATCAACAAAACTTGTTGCGTGAGCTTATAGTGGAGGACATCAAGTCGTACATCAATTACTTAAGAATGGATGAGCATACATTACAGTATGTGCTCAGTGAAGTGTATTGTCATATCACAAAGCACGATACTCACTTAAGAACTGCTACATCTGCAGAAGACAGGCTCACTGTAACACTCCGATTCCTTGCTACAGGAGAGGGTTGGGTTAGGTTAGGTCAGGTCAGGTCAGGTCAGGTCAGGTCTCCAATCTTCTTAATCTGTTTTTGTATTCAGGGTGCCTTAAGTTGTAAAGCGCCTCATCAGCTTCATACATCTCTATTAATTTTGTAGTTGTCAGCACACACCAATTGTATTTACCGGCAGTGTTTATAAAAACACTACAGACGACAGAACGCTGCAGCGATGCTAGCGCTCCATGTTGTAACAAGTCACATTGCAGTGAACAGAAGACAAGCGACTTCTTTGATCAAATCTGCAGCGAGGCCCTAGATTTGATCAAATATTGGACGACATTTCACAAAGTACCCAATGACACCATCAAATATCTTTCACAAAGATTTTTGACAAAGATATTTGACAAAGAAATTTGATAGTGTAATACCGGCCTTCGCTGTAGATTTGATCAAAGACGTCGCTTGTCTTCTGTTCACTGCAATGTGACATGTTACCACATGGAGCGCTAGCATCGCTGCAGCGTTCTGTCATCTGTAGTGTTTATCGGTAAATTCAATTGGTGTGTACCAACAACTACAAAATTAATAGAGATGTACGAAGCTGATGAGGTGCTTTACAACGTGAGGCACCTTGAATACAAAAATAGATTAACAAGATTGGAGACCTGACCTAACCTAACCTAACTCTCTACTGTAGCAAGGAATCAGAGTGTTACAGTGAGCCTGTCTTCTGCAGATATAGCAGTTCTTGAGTGAGTATTGTGCTTTGTGATATGAGGATACACTTCACTCAGCACATACAGAATTGTATGCTCATCCATTCTTAAGTAATTGATGTACGACTTGACGTCCTCCACTATAAGCTCACGCAACAAGTTTTGTTGATTGGTTTTATCGTGTCGTCGTAAAACCCACGGCTTCACCCAGGTACGTTTCCGTTTTTGCAACTGCTGCGGTTAATAACAAGTTGTTGTTGTTAGCCATCTTGAACTTTGACGAAAAATGTGATGACAGTGTAATACCCCTTTTTAGCGCCACGTCAAATATCTTTGTCAAATATTTGACGAATATCTGACCACATCTTTGATCAAATCTTTGACAAAGAAATTTGATAGTGTAATACCGGCCTTAACGCCAGATTTCGCTCCTCTGTCCTGAAGGATACGTGCGCCGTACGTCCCACATTGATTTCTGCGGATATTCCACGCAGTGTTGCCTGTCTGTTACCACTGCCAACTCCACGCAAACGACACTGCTCTCGGTTCTTAAGTGAAGGCCGTTAGACAGTGCGTTGTCCGTGGTGTGAGGTAATGCCTGACATTTGGTATTCTCCGACACTCTTGACACATTTGATCTCGAAATATTGAATTCCCTGATGGTTTGCAAAATGGAATGTGCCATGCGTCTAGCTCCAACTACCACTCCGCTTCCATGGTTCGTCAGTTCCCGTCGTGTGGCAATAATCACTTCGGAAACCTTTTCACATGAATCACCTGAGTACATACGATAGCTTCGCCAATGCCCTGCCCTTTTATATCTTGCGTACGCGATACTACCACCTTGTGTATACGTGCATGTCACAATCCCATGACTTTTGTCACGTCAGTTTATTTGACTACACTCAAGGAAACAGCCAAGAATATGAAAACATGTTACGCCGCCAGCATCAAGTCTGCGACGAAACTGCTGAAGACTGAATTAGAAGAATAATGTTTATAATCATTAGGTGTATTAGCAGATTACTTTTCGTGACTGTATTATAATAAAAGGATCTATGTATCTACCGCTGTCAGTGACAATGTTTAATGATTATTAATCTTATGACAATTTATCAGCGACGCGTTTGGAGCTGCTAGTACTTATCAGGCCTAGAAGTCACTAGATCATTATTTACATTAGTAACATTCTTAACTAGGTAGTAATAAATTTCTTGAGTTGCTAGCGTTTTGTTAGGGCCAAAACACAAAATTTGTATGGTGTGTTTTTTGACAAATGACGTACTGTAATGTAAGTGTTTTAGTGATGCTTTGCTGGCGACTTGGCGATCGAGCATCTGCTCTCGTTTTTGTCGTACCAACCAGCCAGCGGACGCACTCGTAAATGCAGCATCACCAGCATAGTATCACCAAAAATATTTGCACTAGTGCACGTCTTTTGTCTGGAAATACGCCAAACACGTTTTCTCCCTTATGGAGCGAAAGGAAAGGAAGAAAGGTTAGTGTTTAACGTCCCGTCAACATCGAGCTCTGTAGACACGTATCACAGCTCGAATTAACTACAGATGGGGAAGGAAATCGGTCTTGCCCTTACCTAGAAACCACTCCATCGTTTTGTAGTGAGGCATGTTCTGGACTCATTGAAGTCCTTAGCATTTCATTCCATGGAACCAGCGATATTCTAGTTAATAGCATTTAGTATTGTTAAATACCTCAGGTTTCTCATTTGTGATGACATATTGTCCGTAGTTGCTTCATAATTATCGAAGGTATTTTAAATCTCCTTTGCAATTACGATAAAATATGTATTTTTATCGCCAAACGCGTTTCGTTTTATTGAAATGTCATCACTGGTGGTATTTCTGTCTGATTTTCGCGCACGTCAGCAAACTAGTCTGCTTGTCCTTTTTTGTGATATTCCTTCGGTTGGTTTTGTTGTTTTCTGTCTAATCACACATTGCTTTGCATAACTATGCATTTCCTGATGTGATACACAACACATTGTAGCCAGAAAAATTGAAACATTATTAGCGCTGCATTGTGTTGTGTTTTACATAAAATGCATGTTCTGAAAAGCGATGTGGGATTAACAGAAAACAATAGCGCCGAACGAAGAAACCGTTCAAAAACGAGCAAGCAGACAGCGTTTCCTCATGTGAACGAAATTCAGACAGAAATACCACCACTGCTGATGTTTTATTTCAATAAGACCAGACGAATCTAATGACAAAAATTCACGTTTTCTTGTAGTAGCAAAGACGGGTTTAAAACTCTTTCAATAAATGCATCATCCAGATGAAGATCACTTGAAACGGCGGTCAAAATTTTTTTATCAACGTAATGACCACGCAGTCACATACCCGAACATGTTTCATCGGAGATTCCAGCGGCTGCGGAAGCTTATGAGTAAGGTACAGACAGTATTAGTGAGATAAGAACATTATTCTATAATCTAAAGGCAGGTAATTTCAACAGAGACATGCCTCTTGAAATCTTTTATCAGTAGCATACAACAGTTAAGAAGTGATTCCGAGACACTAAGAAAAACATGGAAAGTAGACATGCCGCAATCATGAACAGAAACGTGTACAGATTCAAGAGCGAAATTGAGCAATTTCTTGAAAAAACGAGAATGAAACATAAGAAGTAATGGTCGGAAGTTCAAAGAGTAGTTTCTAGACGACGAATAGCTGTTGCATTAGTAGTTTTGTCAGTGTTACATTTCGTGGTCTCTATACGTCTTCGGTCAGTTAAAATGTTCTTACATAAACTGCAGTAATTGCAATAACCACAACGCAAAAGAAGGCAATGTTATTTCCTGTTGAAATTCTGAGGCCGTCAATAACATTTCATAACATAATCGAAATGCATTGAAACAAATGGAAATTATAAAAAAAAAAACCATGGTTGCTGTTACAAGGGGAGTAAGCATCAGTCACCCATTAGCAAATCAAAATACCTGCGGATATGTAAGAAACTGAAACACAAAATCCTTCAGGGAAATAAATCCAATTTCCAGGCGTCCCTCTTTGTCGTCATTCACGCAACAATACGCTCGCACAATACGGCTGACTTTTAAAATGTTTGAAAAGCCTAGAAGGAAATCGCATCGGTATCATTAGCGTTCGTGTTTCTACTATATGCACCGTAGTTTTAACACAGACGTAAATAATCTACAATAAAATGTAAATTACTATTGTGACTTCATAATCAGCGAAAGTAGCGTTGCTGCCTCTTTAATTTTGAACAAATTTACGTGTCTGTGCCTCGAAAACTGCGAGGAAACCCCTTTAAAGGTCACAAATAAATAACAAGTTCCTTCTCAGAAATAAACTAGTGATGTTTTGGTACTGGGTTCTTCATCGAAATGACGTCGCGCCTATACTGAAGAGCTGAAAAGATTGACTACGAGCTACAATTTCATGTGAATTTCGTGGCTGTGTGCCAGATCACTTTTACCATGCAGGCTATCGTTTGTACAGAATTGCTGCTCGTTCATGTACCCCGTGACCAAATCGTGAAAACTAGTTCAAAAAAATAGCTCTGAGCACTATGGAACTTAACTTCTGAGCTCATCAGTCCCCTAGAACATAGAACTACCTAAACCTAACTAACCTAAGGACATCACACACATCCATGCCCGAGGCAGGATTTGAAACTGCGACTGTAGCGGTCGCGCGGCTCCAGACTGTAGCGCCTAGAACCGCTCGACCACTCCGGCCGGCTGAAAATTAGTTCCTTGTACAATTTTTTTCTGTATCTGGCACGAGAAACAGATGATCCACAGTCATCTGCAGTTCTAATAGCCTTTGCTGGAGACGCGAAACTGACGAAGGGGGCGCCTTCTCGCGCTGAAGCTACCACACCTTGACCTGCTGTTGCATTGCTGCTGACAACCTTGTATGATATAAGCGGCGTCGGCCAGGCCAGAAATCTTCCATGCGTAATCTGGCGTTGCGTAACCAATGTTGACCGTGGATAGAGTTCATCTGTTGGAGATTAATGTTGGTCATCGCGCATCAGCAGGGAGATAAGGAGGGAGATAATACGTGGATGTATGCCGCTCAAAGGCACCGGCGCATTACGCTATCAGCTGATTAGTGTGTTCCTACATATGAGGTGCCGGCTGGTCACCAAACCACCTACTAGTTAGAGTCATCGCTTCAAAAAACCAATTTCGGCAAGTTTGCCCACGCTCCAGCCGTTATGAGACCACGGTCTCGTATCTTGCTGGTGAACTACATACTTGCCAGACAAGGTACTGTACGTATCAGCAGTGTAGTTCACACGGAAGAATGCTGCGTAACTATTTTTTGGAAGCTTACATATTTTCTGTCCATTGAGTGGAAAAATTATAGACTAGCATTAATCCTCTCACAAGGGGAGGCCGCCAATTGTGAAATTAAGATTAGATTCATACTGCGCATAATAAAAGGTCATGGCCAGAGGTGTAATGTGGCAAAGCACCAAGATGCACTTCTCAGCTGTTATCGAGAAAATCGACAGTTAAAAGAAACCGTTGCGGTGAAATAGACTCTACGATTAATAATTTTCTACAGCGTCGTGGCGCAGGGGTAAGCGCTCGGATTCGTAATCCGAAGGTCGCCGGATCGAATCTCGCGCCATGCAACCTTTTTTTTAGTATTTGTTTTTTGTAATTCAAAATATATATATATATATATATATATATATATATATATATATATATATATATATATATATATATATATATAATATGTGTGTGTGTGTGGACATCTGAATTACAAAAAACAAATACTAAAAAAAAGGCTGCATGGCGAGTGATTCGATCCGGCGACCTTTGGATTACGAACCCGAGCGCTTACCGCTGCGCCACGATGCTGTAGAAAATTGTTATTCATAGAGAGTATTTCACGGCAACAGTTTCTTTTAACTGTCGATTTTCTCGACAACGGCTGAGAAGTGCATTTTGGTACTTTGCCACACTACACCTCTGGCCATGAGCTTTTATTATGTGCAGTATGAATCGAATCTGAATGTCACAATTGGCGGCCTCCCCTTTTCAGTGCAGACTGCAATGAGGGAAGCATCCTAACAACGTAATTTTCTGTTGTCCTTCGTATTTAAAGGTTCCTGGAAATTCCTTTGCACATTATTTGTATACGAAAACAAGGAACACACACACACACACACACACACACACACACACACACACACACACACAAATCGTAGTAATATACATGATACGTAATACATCACAGTGCAAGGCTGCGAGGAACTTGAGTTTAAGTTATGCTGAGTGTCTATATTGAGAATGCAACCTGCGGAATAGTGCACATCTTTCTGTGCAGTGGCTGCAGAAGTGTTTACCAAGTGCAAATCGTGTTTCCTTCTAGTGTTCAGCGAGTGAATATGGCAATTCCTTTCGAAATAATCGATAATATTAACCAGAAATCACGTGACGAAGTACAAGTGCAGTTATAGCAGAGTCAAAATTCCGGAGCGCATGCAGAACGGCCTGCCCGAGGTTGGAGGAACGCTTGAAGAAACGAATCGAACGGTTTGTATGAACTGCGCCTTCTTTATGCGATGTTTGAACCTCTGCTTCAGGGTTTTCGTGTTTCACCTGTTAGCTGAACGCCGTTGGAAACAAGAGGTCATTCAGTTATTAAAGGATGATCTCCACTGATTTAAACTGGAATGAATTGTGTCATTCAGTTTCGCACAATTCATTTATTTTTATTTTATTTATTTTTCCTATTTTTCAAGTATAACACTGGACAGGATGGAGATAAGTCAGTGGAGTATGGTAGGGCGTAACGATATTTTTTTTCGTTGTGTATAATGTTTTGTGAGATATTTATGCTTTAGTAATGTGAAAAATGAAATAGACACAAAAGATGGATGACTGCGGTCCTACTGATACTGCTAAACGTTTTCTGCAAACCTCCAAATACTTTGTTTGCTTTGGTTATCTGTAGTTGCTTGTCGTAGGTTTGCTTATCCAGATAAGTGGCTTGTCTCTCTTGTAATGTCTACGTTTTTGAGTGGATGCCACTAGAATAAATACTTTGCTCCGTTTGTCCTGTTCGTAATATTATGTAATACCAGATGTCAGCGTGCAAACTCTGATTCTACAGTCAGCCCATTTAATTAAAAAAAAAAAAAAAAACAGTTGACGCACTATCAGACGTTCAGAATCTGTCCATCAACTAGTCTCGTATCGATACTGTCATTAAGATTTACTATTTTCCCTGCGGCGCTGCCACTTGTCAACGCATCTACGTAATCGCAGAAGTCGCCATTATGCACGTGGTAGATAAGAGATTAAAGAAACGTGATTTAATGTTTCGTGTTACACGGAAAAAAGATTCTTTTCCTTACAGTTAAATGCTGGATTACCGAAGTAATATATTGCATAGCTGAATGTAAAAGTACAGGAGGAAAGCTGTGTACATTACTCTTAAAAGTCCATATTTAGCTGCTGGGTAGATCTGACGAAAACAGCCGTTTAGCCGGCGGTATTAGTCGTTATCAAATAACGTCGTACTCCTCGGATTCTCGCCGCGAGAGACTGCGCTCCGGGGAGTGATGTAGCAGCAGATAAGAGTCCCAGGTTAGCAGATAACCTCTACAGACTCAGAGCCGCCGCAGGGACGTGACAGGCGGTACCACTTGCGACCTTGTGTTCCGAGGAGACACTGTTTTTAGTTTTTATCCAGCTCTCCTTGTTCAGGATTTTCGTAATTTGTCCCACCACCCTCCACTAGAAACCGTTGCCGGTTCCTCAAATGGCTCTGAGCACTATGGGACTTAACTTCTGAGGTCATCAGTCCTCTAGAACTTAGAACTACTTAAACCTAACCTAACCTAAGGACATCACACACATCCACGCCCGGTGCAGGATTCGAACCTGCGACCGTAGCGGTCGCGCGGTTCCAGACTGTAGCGCGTAGAACCGTGCCGGTTCCTCACAAACGACAACAGGTGCGTTGTTCTTTATCTGTCATTCTTCTTAACTTTGTCCTCAACAGGAAAGCAAAATGTGAATGTATTCAACGTTTTACTTATCTGATAGGACAGTTGCCTTTTACTTTTGTACAAAAACAATGAAAAAAGTTTCTGCGTGCGCAGTTCGTATCGGCACTGTACATTTTCAGTTAAAACGTGGGGATAAAATAAAAAAAAGAAGCGTGTCACCGAGCGAGGTGGCGCAGTAGTTAGCACACTGGACTGGAATTCGGGGTCCGCAGCTCGTGGCCTCCCGGTCGCGTTCTCGCTTCCCGAGCACGGGGTCCCAGGTTCCATTCCCGGCGGGGTCAGGGATTTTCACCTGCCTCGAGATGACTGGGTGTTTGTGTTGTCCTCATTATTCATCATCCTTCATGAAAGTGGCGAGATTGGCCTGAGCAAAGGTTGAGTAGTTGTACGGGCGCTGATAACCGCGCAGTTGACAGCCCCACAAACCAAACATCATCATCATCGAATTCGGGAGAATGACGGTTCAAACCCGCGTCCGGCCATCTTGATTTAGGTTTTCCGTGATTTCCCTAAATCGCTTCAGGCAAATGCCGGGATGGTTCCTTTGTAAGGGCACGACCGATTTCCTTCCACATCCTTCCCCAATCCGATGGACCGACGGCCTCGCTGTTTGGTCCCCTGCCCCAATGAACCAACCAACCAACCAACCGAAAAGTGTCGCATAAAAATGTAATTTAATGTGCACTCTGTTTAATACAATCATCACACAGAATAGATGAATCACTAATTTGGTCTGTAGCTATCTTCTGTATATGCAATGGACCATCTATGTAATCTCTTTGCGCTGCTTATTCACTTCGTTTTCGACGCTGCCGTAGCTTTCGCATCGCTCGGCACTGGACTTTCTGGATTTCTTTCGACGCGAGCTTCCCTCGGACTTGGGTTTTCTATCATTCCGAGCATATTTACGAATCATAAGAGACGAAATCTTTTATTATTTTGTAATTTTCAGTTTATTACCTGTTTTCACTTATTTGCTGTCTCACTTAGAGTCCTATTAGTGCTCCGGTAGCTGTTTGCAGTGACACCCGTACCAGTGCCCCAGCTAAAAGCGTTTCCACGCTACACCAATTTACAAATTTACACAAAATTAATTCGTAACAGTCACACGCATACGCTTACACAGGCAAAACATATATTGCTCGACAGACATAATCTATCCCTCCCTAATGGGCTAAAACATTGTTTACGCATTACAGCTCTCACTGTTATTGGTGATACAGATCTTACAGTATTCTGTCACTCAAGAAAGTACAACTGGCGAATAGACGTTTCCAGGTAAAAAGAAAAAAAATTCCTAAAGCTTGTTTGTGTCTCAAAATATTTGCTTTTAAAATTCATACATACTTTTAAATAACGTCATGCTCGCCATCGACTCTATTATTTATTATAATTTCCATGACTGCAGTTTGGACCTTACGTCACTATCAAGTGGGGAAACTGCTGGAAAAGAGCAGTTGTCAAAATTAATGAAATGAGTAAAACGGATGTGAGCCTCTGTCCGTTTGACTCATTTTACTACTTTAACTACAATTTTAAATTTATTTGTTCTTAATTAATTATAATTATCGTATTTTTCTCACAGGGGAAAGTGCACCACAATTCGTGGCGCATGTATACAAACACGCTCATAATGCCAGTAGCTGGGAACCTCCGGGGCAGACAGCTGAAATGCGCCAGTAATACACTATGTGACCGTAAGCAATCCGACTATTGACGGACATTAATATGGGGTACCTTTGTGCCAGCTTGGACTCTGCTGAGGACATTTTCAGTAAGTTACCGAATGTGTGTGTGGAAATAGCAGCCCACTGTTCCTATAGAGCGGATACCGGAGAAGGTAGTCATATTAGATGCTATGGTCTGCAGCGAAGTCGCCCTCCTAGCACATCCCATAGGACTTCCTTTGGCTCCTGATTTGTACACGATAGTGTACACAATAGTTCATTTCAGGAATGCTTTTGTTCACAAAGCATTGACTCACACATACTGCTTTATGACAGGCTACATTGACACAGTCATTGTCACCAGACTGTTTCTGTACCATACGAGTACACAGTGGTGTAAAATGTGTTTTTACCTTTCCGCATAAGCGTTTTCTTAAGCACAATAAGGCGACCACATCTTAAACGCCGAAATGACTCCCATATCACACCACCACCTGCTTCTCCCTACGTCATTGCTGGCACTGCACCTGACGGCAGGTAACGTTATCCATGCCAAACCCAACGCCATCCATGGGATTCCCACAGGATATAATGTGATTCATTACTCCAGATCACTCGTTTGTAGTCATCCAACGTCCAGTAGAGTCACTCTTTACATTATCTAAAGCGTTCAGCTTACGAAAAGCTGGCCGAACATTGTACTCCTTTCTTTTTAACTCCCTACGCAAAGTCATTCCGCTAACCTAGTGATAGTCAATCTGGCTCCTACAGCGTTGCAGCTCCCGTGGTGGGTGGAAGGGAAGTATGGGTTTTTACAACATTTCTATTGGGTTTTGAAAAATTTTGACAAAGTATTTTATGTGTAACTTCGTGGCAGATTGAAACTGTGTGGCGGACCGAGACTGATACTAGGGACCTTTCTTTTCGCGGGCAACTGCAAGGCAAAGGTCTGGAGTTCCCAGTCCCGCCGCGGCACACAGTTAGGAAGTTTCATATCAGCACACACTCCGCTCATTCTGCTTCATATGGCCGGCCTGTGTGGCAGAGCTGTTTTAGGCGCTTCACTCTGGAACCGCGCGACCGCTAGTTAGGTTTAAATAGTTCTAAGTTCTAGGGGACTGATGACCTCAGATGTTAAGTCCCATAGTGCTCAGAGCCATTTGAACCATTTGCTTCATATGTAGTTGTTATTATATGCTATAACTTGCTGTAACTCTTTATAAACGAAATTTACTTTCGCACTTTATAAATCACAAGTACTGTGGCACTGGCGGGCGGTTAGACACTTTAACTACTAATAGAGATACATAAGTGGGCGATAGGCAGAAAAGGTTGTATGAATGTGAGGTGCCTGTTATTTCGGACACGTCCGAAAGAGCACACACCACACATTCATATAAGTTGATAGGCTTAGACGGACGATGAATCCATCTTCTTCAGTGCGGATACGTCCTACCTCGTGTGGGAATATGGAGAGAGAATACGGAGTAAATGGACAGGGGCCGAGGGTAGGTGGTGCTCGATGGGAGTGTGGATCGGCCGTGAAGCGAGGCGAGATAGTCCGTTCAGTTGCGATAACACTGTGTCCCGGATGGCGCAGTTGTTACTGCATCTGCCTAGTAAGCAGGAGGTCCCGCGTTCGAGTCCCGGCCCGGTACACATTTTCATTAGTCGCCGCCGATTCCGCGTAATGTATCAATGCGGCTGGCAGCAGTGATACTTTTCCTTTCCTTTCCATTCCTTTCCTTTCCTTTCCTTTCCTCCCCTTGTGCTTGCCTGACTGCTGGTAGTATTTTGGAACCCAGGACTGATTCCTTCCGCTCATTTCATGCGATGTTCCTAGAATCACATCCCACAGTGCTTAACGGTCTCCGTCGGTCAGCACATGATGTTCGCCTGGTCGTGATTTAGCTGTAGTTGTTCCTTCGCGTTCCCAGTTCACGATCACATCACCAACAGTCGGCTTGGACAGCTGCAGAAGGGTTGAAATGTCCCTGATGGATTAGTTATTCGGGTGACATCCAGTGACTCGTTCACGTTCAAATTCACTAATCCATCCATTCTGCTGTTACTGCTTTTCTACTCCCCGCCTCCTTTTATGGTGGCGGGTGTGCCTCTCGTGACATCTAGTAGTCAATTCCGTTTTACATAAAGCCGTCGGCACACGGACCGTGCATCCGAACGTTGAGCGTACCGAGTTTTCGACGTTATAGCGTGGAATAGCACGTTCGGGAGTCTTTCCGAACGTGCAGAGCTATATGTCTAGCATGTCAGATATTCTGAGCGTGCGTCTGAGCGTTGACCAATGAGATGGCACAACGCCATCTACGTCACATGCATGCCATCTCCGTTCAGCACAAAGTTGTGAGGCGCCATATTGGCATTCATTTCAAGCCTATACGTATATATGTCGTTTCTGAGCACCATGAAATTGAGAATCACTGGAGGACCCGTTGTTAACTGTGTGATCCGTTGCAATAAAATAATGAGAAAAGAATTATTGCAACTTGCGTATTATGAAGGTATGCTATTTGAAGGCAGCAATACACTGAGAATCCACCCAAAGCGCATCGTTCTTGGTACAATTTGTTACAATTGAATGTGATTTTGTAACATAGCTACGATTAAAGCTTTCAGCAAAACATCCTAGGAATGGCAATATACTTCATCATGTTGGTTTAGCTGTCGGCACGGTAGCTCAGCGTGTTCGGTCAGAGACCTGATTGGCCACTGTAATAAAAATCTGAGTGAAATGATGAACAACGAACTTGAACGGATGTTATGTGACGTCCGCAACGACCAAACACAACGATCAACAACAAAAGCGTGGTGAGTAGCCTCACTGAGTAGCGAAATTATTACGTTAGGGCGGTGGTTCGCGTCTCGCCAGTACCCAACTTTTTTTTCCTAACATTTGCGTTTTTCTTAGTTCTGATACTTTATTATTAGTTTAATAAAAGTATATACTATAATTTTTCATGTTATATAAGTTCACCTTTCTTTGGGATTCCATTGGCTTGATCTACAGGACAGCTTGCGCTACTTGTATAAAGATATTTGCTCCTTTTTCTTTTACGCTTCGTAATTCACATGTTGCAAAGATTCTGCTACTGGTACAGTGATCAAGTAAGACTGACCTAAAATGTGGGAATGATGAAATAATGTTTTTCTTATGTGAAGAAGTATTGCAAATTTCTATCGCACTGTTTGTAATGGAACTCTTATAACCCTGTGTCCTTATTGATTGGACATGGTAGTTTTCTTTTCGTGGACAATGGAGGAAATGTCCGTTTTAATAGAGCTAAAGTGAGAATTTTACGCGCACCCGTTTAGAAAACAGTGTGATGTCCGAACTAGAAACTTCCCACAACTGCCGCCGGAGTGCGTTGTGATCGCGTGTACCACGTTGGGGCCCACGTACCGTGTGCACCAATCGCATCATTCCTGAGCGTTCAGCAACCACGTTGATCTCAGCACGCTCAACGTTGACGTTCGACTGCACGGTCCGTGTGCCGACGGCTTAAGGGTGTGGAGATACTTTAGATCTGAATATGTTTGGGATATCTTCTTTCTCTCTCGAGGTGCTTTCCGCTTCATTGCTGTAACGTTGTACACTACTGGCCATTAAGATTCCTACACCAAGAAGACATGCAGATGGTAAACGGAATTCATTGCACAAGTATATTACACTAGAACTGACATGTGATTACATTTTCAAGCAATTTGGGTGCATAGATCCTGAGAAATCAGTACCCAGAACAACCACCTCTGGCCGTAATAACGGCCTTGATACGCCTGGGCATTGAGTCAAACAGAGCTTGAATGGCGTGTACAGGTACAGCTGCCCATGCAGCTTCAACACGATACCACAGTTCATCAAGAGTAGTGACTGGCGTATTGTGACGAGCCAGTTGCTCGGCCAGCATTGACCAGACGTTTTCAGTTGGTGAGAGATCTGGAGAACGTGCTGGCCAGGGCAGCAGTCGAACATTTTCTGTATCCAGAGAGGCTCGCACAGGACTTTCAAAATGCGGTCGTGCATTATCCTGCTGAAATGTAGGGTTTCGCAGGGATCGAATGAAGGGTAGAGCCACGGGTCGTAACACATCTGAAATGTAACGTCCACTGTTCAAAGTGCCATCAATCGAACAAGAGGTGACCGAAACGTGTAACCAATGGCACCCCATACCGTCACGCCAGATGATACGCCAGTATGACGATGACGAATACACGCTTCCGATGTGCGTTCACCGCGATGGCGCCAAACACGGATGCGAGCATCATGATGCTGTAAACAGAACCTGGATTCATCCGAAAAAATGACGTTTTGCCATTCGCGCAACCAGGTTCGTCGTTGAATACACCATCGCAGGCGCTCCTGTCTGTGATGCAGCGTCAAGGGTAACCGCAGCCATGGGTTCCGAGCTGATAGTCCATGCTACTGCAAACGTCGTCGAACTGTCCGTGCAGATGGTTGTTGTCTTGCAAACGTCCCCATCTGTTGACTCAGGGATCGAGACGTGGCTGCACGATCCGTTACAGCCATGCGGATAAGATGCTTGTCATCTCGTTTGATAGTGATACGAGGCCATTGGGATCCAGCACTGTGTTCCGTATTACCCTCCTGAACCCACGGATTCCATATTCTGTTAACAGTCATTGGATCTCGAGCAACGCGAGCAGCAATGTCGCGATATGATAAACGGCAATCGCGATAGTCTACAATCCCACCTTTATCAAAGTCGGAAACGTGATGGTAGGCATTTCTCCTCCTTACACGAGGCATCACAACAACGTTTCACTAGGCAACGCCGGTTTGTGTACGAGAAATCGGTTGGAAACTTTACTCATGTCAGCACGTTGTAGGTGTCGCCACCGGCGCCACCCTTGTGTGAATGCTCTGAAAAGCTAATGACTTGCATATCACAGCATCTTCTTCCTGTCGGTTAAATTTCGCGTATGTAGCACGTCATCTTGATGGTGTAGCAATTTTAATGGCCAGTAGTGTATAAAGAGCACTCGAGTAGAGGAGCTAACCGCCCTTGCTTGTCCTGGAGACGGTTGCGCCACCGCAGCGGAGGCGCGAGGCCGCGACGTCGTCGTCGTGCAGCGGGCGGGAAAGCTGCAGCGCGGCGTGAGGAAAAGCGGCCGACTTGGGGCCCGCGCATCGCCGTACGACAAGCGCGCGCTGCGGCAGAGTGGCGCCCCCGACACAATTACCGCGTCCCGACGTGAGCGGCCGCGGCGCGCCGAGAAAGCAAGCCCCGCCGGCCGCGGCCGCGCGAGGAAAGCTGCGCCTAGCCCGCCAGCGGATTTATGGCGCCGCGCGGGACCGGCCGGCCGATCGGCCGCGCGCTCGTAATGGGCCGCCTGCTCCGCGGACCGTGTCGGCCGCGCTGCAGACACCGGAGTGCATCGGCCGCACGCTCGTGTCTCGTCTGTCTGCACGGGCATCCGGGTATCCCGCATCGCACTGTGCCGCTCGCCGGTCTACCGTCTCTGCTGTGGAACGGGATCGCAGTGACACGACATGGCACCGCGCGGTCCTCAAGATAGTTCCCGACATACGAGTGAACTCCCGATCCTGTTATAGTAATCGTCGATTCACTACTCGTGCTCGACACGTTGGCTGTCCTCTTCGTATACCTCGATTGAAGTACCTGGTGGTTTTAACCGAAGTACAGCTGCTCGCAGAGGTCCAGTATGGCCTCTAATTATCGTATGGCAGCAAAACTTTGTAGATATTCTGATGCGGTAATGCAGAACCGATTTACTGTGAAAATGGCCATTAAAATTGCTACACCACGAAGATGACTTGCTACAGGCGCGAAATTTAACCGACAGGAAGAAGATGCTGTGATATGCAAATGATTAGCTTTTCAGAGCATTCACACTAGGTTGGCGCCGGTGGCGACACCTACAACGTGCTGACATGAGGAAAGTTTCCAACTGATTTCTCATACATAAACAGCAGTTGACCGGCGTTGCCTGGTGAAACGTTGTTGTGATTCCTCGTGTAAAGAGGAGAAATGCGTACCATCACGTTTCCGACTTGGATAATGGTCGGATTGTAGCCTACCGCGATTGCGGTTTATCGTATCGCGACATTGCAGCTCGCGTTGCTCGAGATCCAATGACTGATAGCAGAATATGGAATCGGTGGGTTCAGGAGGGTAATACGGAAATCCGTGCTGGATCCCAACGGCCTCGTATCACTAGCAGTCGAGATGACAGGCATCTTGTCGGCATGGCTGTAACGGATCGTGCAGCCAAGTCTCGATCCCTGAGGCAACACATGGGGACGTTTGCAAGACAACAACCATCTGCTCGAACAGTTCGACGACGTTTGGAGCAGCATGGACTATAAGCTCGGATACCATGGCTGCGGTTACCCTTGACGCTGCATCACAGACAGGAGCGCCTGCGATGGTGTACTCAACGACGAACCTGGGTGCGCGAATGGCAAAACGTCATTTTTTCGGATGAATCCAGGTTCTGTTTACAGCATCATGATGGTCGCATCTGTGTTTGGCGACATCGCGTTGAACGCACATTGGAAGCGTGTATTTGTCATCGCCATACTGGCGTATCATCCGGCGTGATGGTATGGGGTGCCATTGGCTACTCGTCTCGGTCACCTCTTGTTCGCATTGACGGCACTTTGAACAGTGCACGTTACATTTCAGATTTAAGACCAGTGGCTCTACTCTTCATTCGATCCCTGCGAAACCCTACATTTCAGCAGGATAATGAACGACCGCATGTTGCAGGCCCTGTACGGGCCTTTCTGGATACAGAAAATGTTCGACTGCTGCCCTGGCCAGCACATTCTCCAGATCTCTCACCAATTGAAAACGTCTGGGCAATGGTGGCCGAGCAACTGGCTCGTCACAATACGCCAGTCGCTACTCTTGATGAACTGTAGTATCGTGTTGAAGCTGTACCTGCACACACCATCCAAGCTCTGTTTGACTCAATGCCCAGTGGTATCAAGGCCGTTATTACGGCTAGAGGTGGTTGTTCTGCGTACTGATTTCTCATGATGTATGCACCCAAATTGCGTGAAAATGTAACCACATGTCAGTTATATTATAATATATTTGTCCAATGAATACCCGTTTATCATCTGCATTTCTTCTAGGTGTAGCAATTTTAATGGCCAGTAGTGTATTTTAGCCACCAAGGGCAAATCTGGCGTTGTAATGCAAGAAAGACCTATAGATGTATAATGGGTTATGAAGGGGATGTGGCCAGAAATTGTCAGAGAAGTGAGAAGGCAGTATTAACAGCAGCTTACACAATTTTTTTAATGTGGACACAGGAGACATCGACGAGATTTTGTAGAGTGCCAGATTTGCAACTGGTTGCCAAAACTGGACTAATTTCTTTCCAGCCTAAATTGGTTCCGCATTAACGCATTAGCACGTCTAGCAAGTTTCGCTGCTTACGATAACAACAGCCTACAATGAGCCTTCGTGAGTAACTACAGTCACCAAAATGGCTCTGAGCACTATGGGACTTAACAGCTGAGGTCATCAGTCCCCTAGAACTCAGAACTACTTAAATCTGAGGACATCACACACATACCCCCCTCCCCCCTGCCTGAGGCGGGATTCGAACCTGCGACCGTAGCAAAGTGCTCGCGATCATGTCATTTCTGGAAACCCAGAATCTACTCTGTAGGAATCAACATGGATTCCGGAAACAGCGATCGTGTGAGACCCAACTCGCTTTATTTGTTCACGAGACCCAGAAAATATTAGATACAGGCTCCCAGGTAGATGCTATTTTTCTTGACTTCCGGAAGGCGTTCGATACAGTTCCGCACTGTCGCCTGATAACCAAAGTAAGAGCCTACGGAATATCAGACCAGCTGTGTGGCTGGATTGAAGAGTTTTTAGCAAACAGAACACAGCATGTTGTTCTTAACGGAGAGACGTCTACACACGTTAAAGTAACCTCTGGCGTGCCACAGGGGAGTGTTATGGGACCATTGCTTTTCACAATATATATAAATGACCTAGTAGATAGTGTCGGAAGTTCCATGCAGCTTTTCGCGGATGGTGCTGTAGTATACAGAGAAGTTGCAGCATTAGACAATTGCAGCGAAATGCAGGAAGATCTGCAGCGGATAGGCACTTGGTGCAGGGAGTGGCAGCTGACTCTTAACATAGACAAATGTAATGTATTGCGAATACACCGAAAGAAGGATCCTTTATTGTATGATTATATGATAGCGGAACAAACACTGGTAGCAGTTACTTCTGTAAAATATCTCGGAGTATGCGTACGGAACGATTTGAAGTGGAATGACCATATAAAATTAATTGTTGGTAAGGCGGGTGCCAGGTTGAGATTCATGGGGAGAGCCTTAGAAAATGTAGTCCATCAACAAAGGAGGTGGCTTACAAAACATTCGTTCGACCTATACACGACAGAGGAGATAGAGAAGATCCAAAGAAGAGCGGCGCGTTACGTCACAGGGTTATTTGATAAGCGTGATAGCGTTACGCAGATGTTTAGCAAACTCAAGTGGCAGACTCTGCAAGAGAGGCGCTCTGCGTCGCGGTGTAGCTTGCTGTCCAGGTTTCGAGAGGATGCGTTTCTGGATGAGCTATCGAATATATTGCTTCCCCCTACTTATAGCTTCCGAGGAGATCACGAATGAAAAATTAGAGAGATTCGATCGCATACGAAGGCTTTCCAGCAGTCGTTCTTCCCGCGAACCATACGCGACTGGAACAGGAAATGGAGGTAATGACAGTGGCACGTAAAGTGCCCTCCGCCAAACACCGTTGGGTGGCATGCGGAATATAAATGTAGATGTAGATACAGAACCATGCGGTATCTCACAGGGGTAGTTTTTATGTGAGTCATCAGTCTTCTGACTAGTTCGATGCGTCCCGCCACTAATTCCTCTCCTGTGTCAACCTCTTCATTCCGGAATAGCACTTGCATCTGGCGCTTCAGTTGTTTGTTGGTTGTATTCCAATCTCTGTAATCCTCTAAAGTGTTTACCTTAGTATTTCCTGCATGTTCCTTTCTTCGTCGATTCTGCGAAGAACTCTTAAGCGCTTCGAGTCTCTTGTTTTCCAGTTTTCACATAGTCCATGTTTCAGTTTCATACAATGCTGTGTTCCAAACGTACTTTCTTAAAAAATTTCTTCCTCAGATTACGGTCGATGTTTGATCCTAACAGACTTTTACTGGACATGAATGCCCTCTCTCCCTATACTAATCTGCATTTGATGTTCTCGTTTCGTCTGCCATGTGTTGTTTTGCTTCGAAGGCAGCACAATTCGTGAACTCCGTCTTCGTTGTTTTCATCAGTTTTGTGTTAAATGTTTAACTCACCTTATTTCTGCAATCTTTCATTACTTTGGTCTTTCTTCGGTTTACTCTCAGTCCATATTCTGTACTCATTAGACTATTCACTCCATTCAGCACGTCCTGCATTTCTTCTTCACTTTTACGGACGACAGCAATGTCAACTGCGACTCTTATCATAGATATTCTTTCACCCTCAATTGTGTAATCCCACTCCTTGAACCGTCCATTTATTTCTATCATTGCTTCTTTGATGTATAGACTGAACAATAGGAGCAAAAGATTTCATCCTTGTCTTAGGCTCTCTTTAATCTGATCACTTCTTTCTTGGTCTTCCAACCTTACTGTCTGTAGGAATAGTCATACAGTTTTAATTATCATCTCCAAAAACTCAACCTGCGATCGTTAAACTTGGTGTCAGTTCCGCACGATACGTCATCGGTGGGCTGCACCATTTGGTTTCGCTTACTCTAGCGGCGTGCTGCAATACTGTGGCGGGGGGATTTCAAAGAGTACCGGGACTGCAAACAAACAAAAAATTATGTAACTTGGTTTTTTTTTTTGAGGCGATAATTTAAGTATCATACCTACGCCTCATACACCGACACCTTGTTTTCTTGTCGACGTCAAGTGTGGAAACCAAATGCAACTGCGTGCAGTTAAGTGGTAGATCAGGTCATCAACTGCGGCACGCCAAACAAAGTAATCTACCATCGTACCTTGGTCGGATTAGGCAGTTAGCCAGACACTCTGTGACACGCTCAACCGACTCAGTGGTTCCGTAGCACGAGTGTTACGGACGTGCTACCTACCCACTAAATTACTGAGTGTTGTGAGAGCTGCAACTCTCGCAGCCGCTGCCTCTTCTTCGCAGCGGAAAGTTCCTGCGTTGCGCAGTGGGGCAGCGGTTGCTTCCTCCTGCTCAGCTTACCATATACTTCCTCCAGGCCAGGCCGTTAAAACGCCACCAGCTTCCTGTTTATGCTGGCCTGGTCTCACTCGCTACTACCTTCCGGCACGGCGCACGTTCTCTGTCAGGGAAGCGAGCAGAGACCTCTGGCGAGCGGTTTAACAGTCAGCGGCGCTTCTCTCAGCCTTTCATCTCTTAACAGCTGACAGATCCAGCTGAGGCGCCCACTGGTACGGTACTGTTACCACGAAAAACGCTCTTCCCAGATGTTTCTATTGCAAAATTACTCTTTCTCAGGAAATATCTACACAAATTGCGAATACGTTGCCACCACAGCTCTATTATTAACAAGAAACAAATCAAAATTTTTGCCGGACAGAAACTCGAATCCTGATTTCCTGTTTTATGCGAGCGGTCACCTTAATAGCTTCGGCCGTCCGATCACGCTTCACGGACAGACCCAAAGTTCCATATGTCCCAGTGTCTGCTATCCATAGTGCTCCACAATTATGTGAGACTTATTTTAGCTATCTCGTCAGACTGACTTGTTTTTGGCATGATATAAATTAGTCCAGTGCCTTTATTTAACAGTGTCTGTAAAGTTCGATTCATTGTTCCTTCGGACATGCAAGCATGAGAAACAGACACTGCTGACGATTTATAGTCGTATTAAATTATGAAAAGTGTTCCCAAATTGCGAATGCGGTACCACTACAGCTATACAAGTTGCTGGAAGCAGACACTGGGGCGAATGGAAGTTTTGGTCTATCTGTGAGACATGCTCGGACAGCTGAAACTGTGTAGCCGGCCGCTCGCGTAAAGTGGAAGATCTGGTTTCGAGTACTAGTCTGGCACAAATTTTCATTTGTTTCTAGTACATTGTATACCCATGGTTGTACTGTACACGCATTTTGCAAATAAATTTAATGTGACTATAAATCATCAACAGTGTCTATTCCTTTGAGCGTGCATGCATGTCCGAAGGAAGATTACATCGAAATTCACAGGCACTGTCAAATACAAACAGTGCACTAATGTTACTCCTTTTCTTTTAAGTGGCTGACTTCTACTATTGTATCTGTTCGGAATATGTGATTGGCATTATCCTCTTTACCACAGTAACATTCTGTGGATATCACTATGCCAACGGAATATTCAGGGATACTCCTAAGTACCTCCAAGGATTCCGAAGGCTACTGTATTAAAATCACGAGATATACAGAAGAATGACACGTATCAGTGGACTCTCTCTTCAAGTTGGCTGGTTCAAATCGCTCTAAGCACTATGGGACTCAACTGCTGAGGTCATTAGTCCCCTAGAACTTAGAACTAGTTAAACCTAACTAACCGAAGGACATCACAAACATCCATGCCCGAGGCAGGATTCGAACCTGCGACCGTAGCGGTCTTGCGGTTCCAGACTGCAGCGCCTTTAACCGCACGGCCACTTCGGCCGGCTCTTCAAGTTCTCGGTTCGTAATAAGCGCCACAGTGTAATTACTGAGAGAACCGGTAGGTGGCATGCGTGGCAGAACATAGGGTGTAATGGAAGGACGCGTGCGTTATGTGTCATTGAAGTCGCTAAATATGAGCCAACAGCGACGGTCCAGCTAAGATTTCACACCAGATATCAGGTTAAATCTCCAATAGACAAAAGAATCCATGGATGGTACAACACATACTGGCTGCTTATGTAATGCAAAGAAAACAAGCTGCCCGGGTCCATCAACAGAGAAGGTGTAGCCTGTGCGGAAATCATTCGTCAGGAGCCCCAAGAAATGGACGACACATGCAAGCAGAGATCTGTCGGTACCGGGATCAACTGCCTGCTGCATTCGATACAATTGGAGTAAGACGGTTTGTCACAAAGTTGTTTCTCAGTAATGAAGCCACGTGTCATTTTTCTTGTAAGGTGCATCGTCCTTGATTGGGACACACAACATCCACACTAGACTGCCGAACAGTTTCGTAATTCACCTAAAGTTACCATCTTTTGTGTCATGTCATCTCCAAAAGTTTATGGACCAGTTTTCTTTGCAAAGAAGACTGCGACTCATTTCCTTTAACTGGACTTGCAGCAGCACTGTCTTATGCCACTATTACCTCAAGACAGTAGTGACTTCATTTTGGAAAAAGACTGTGCTCTACCACACTTTCTTTTGGACGTTCCCGATTACTTCAGTGTCGAATCGCTTCAACGTTGGATTTTACGTGCTTCTCATTGTGATTCTTCTCTTCTGCAGTGGTCCCATGGTCATCTCATTTAACTATGTGATTTCTTCTTATAGGATTAAGTCAAAGATCGTGTTTTTCTGCCTCCACTGCCACTTAATTTGGATGAGGTGCAAAGTAGGTTAACTGGTGTGGTCGCTGATATCGACAATGACGTGTTGGGTCGTGTATGGCCAGAGTTTCACTACCATATTGACGTTCGCTTCGTCATAAACGCTGTCTATGTTGAGAATATGTAATATGACTTAAAAACTTCGACAGGTGCTGTATCCACCACCGTGTGTGTATTTCCTGTATCTCTTCTACTTTTCGTGCAGTCGTCTTCTATAACTCGGGAAGCTCTTATGAACAATACATTAGGTGTCAATAAAATTTTTCAGGTTATGTGACCGCATTGTCAGTATATAAAACTCTCCGATGTTTAGGCCGCTGTTGCAAACGGGGTCCCTCAGGGTGTTTTGCTTATTTTTGGTTCAGATGGGTCTAAGTACTATAGGACTTAACATCGAAGGTCATCAGTCCCCTAAACTTAGAACTACTTAAACCTAACTAACGCCGCTACGGTCGCAGGTTCGAATCCTGCCTCGGGCATGGATGTGTGCGATGTCCTTAGGTTAGTTAGGTTTAAGTAGTTCTAAGTTCTAGGGGATGATGCCCTCAGCAGTTGAGTTCCATAGTGCTCAGAGCCATTTGAACCTAACTAACGTAAGGACATCACACACTTCCATGCCCGAGGCAGGATTCGAACCTGCGACCGTACCAGCAGCGCGGTTCCGGAGTGAAGCTCCTAGAACCGCTCGGCCACAAAGGCCGGCGTCTGTTGAATGAGGAAAAGTTTAGTTCATATATACTAGTGGAAGAAGCTGTTTTCGTGATTTGATAGCGTACTGAGGATGAGCGGAGGGTTGTTAGACGTCCTTCATTGGTATCTGCTGTATTTCTTGTTATTCGTGGAAGTAAACGTCCTTGACTGCCATTTGCTTTATTTCCTGCCTTTGGTGAAAATGGGCGAAAGAGAAACGGAAAGCAGTTGTGACATACCGCTTTTTACTTGCTGTCTGGTATTGCTTCTTCCACTAGTATACAAGAACTTGAGTCTTTCTCATTCAGCAATAAGCAAAACCCCCTCAGGAAGGCAACTGGCAACAGTGGCCGGAACGTCGGAGAATTTTACATATAGACATTGTGGTCACGTAGGCCGAAAAATGCTATTGACAGTGACAATGGCCGCCGAAGCCTAAACTGACAATCTTGTAGGTGTTTCCTGTAGAAGCCATAGTTGATGTTAGTAGTGCTATAGCTTCCCCAAACCTTCTGGTGCACAGATGTTACTCTTGCCAAAATTTAGTTAAGAATACCAGATTGATTACGGAATGATCTCTGCCTCTTTATTTTGACGACTCTTGCGTCCCACTTCTTTCTACTTACTAGGTTAAGGATGTTGAAAATGTCTGCAGCCGGCACTAGTATGTGTTCCATCACTCTGTATGTAAGTGGCTGCTTTGGCCAGCTGGCCTTCTGTTTCATTTCCAGTGAGCTTTTACCCAGCACATGCTGACGCTCTGATTCGTAGCTGTGAACTTTAATATCACGTTCATGATGTCTTATGTCACTGGACAACTGTTTTCTACGATGTAGAGGTACCTAAGTTATTCAAGCACTTACCGGGATTGAGAGGGGATGACGATCTGACAATCCTCATGCTTTGAGGCGAATATAAGCTTTCGTTGTATAACTACAATCCCAAGGGGTGACAGCTGCTATCCCAGAAAGCACAGCCACAACGGAGCATTAAGTCTCATAACGCAGAGAAACGTAGGGGCAGGGATGAAAGAATATCCCCATGCCGAGCAGCCAACGCGAGCTGCATCTATTGTAGAAACAAACAGATACGTAATGTGATTAGTGGGGACGGTATTACGCTGAGTCAGAAACAAGTCGCATGGTGTACGCGGGCGACAATCGCAGTGTTCCCGTCCTCGTTTCACGCCCTGCCACAGTCCCGGCACGCACTCCTTGTTTATCGGCGCAGCCTGGTTTACGATTACGCGCAGCAGGAAGTGCCCTCATAACGGTGCCGCCATATTAACTTTCCCGTGGCGTCCAACTAGACATGTTAGAGGATACGCATCGTAGCATTAACAGATTCGTTACTCTTGAAATAAATTTGGAAACAGACTCCGGTTATTTGGATTTGTTGAACTGCAGCAAACGTGAATAATTTACAGAAAAAAAAAAAAATAAAATAGAGGAGCTTTAGATGAGGATCAGTTTGGCTTTTGGAAAAGTGAGCCGGCCGAAGTGGCCGTGCGGTTAAAGGCGCTGCAGTCTGGAACCGCAAGATCGCTACGGTCGCAGGTTAGAATCCTGCCTCGGGCATGGATGTTTGTGATGTCCTTAGGTTAGTTAGGTTTAACTAGTTCTAAGTTCTAGGGGACTAATGACCTCAGCAGTTGAGTCCCATAGTGCCCAGAGCCATTTTTTTGGAAAAGTGAAGGCAACAGAGTGGCCATTCGGACGTTGCGCTTGATAATGAAAGGAGTAGTAAGAAAAATCAAGACACCTACATTCGATTTTTCAAACCTAGAAAAAGCATTCGATAATGGAAAGTTGTGATAAATGTTTAAAATTCTTAGAAAACTTGCATAAGCTAAGTACGGTTAATGCACGATATGTACAAGAACCAAGCGGGAATAATAAAGCCGGCCGGAGTGACCGAGCGGTTCTAGGCGCTACAGTCTGGAACCGCGCTACCGCTACGGTCGCAGGTTCGAATCCTGCTTCGGGCTTGGATGTGTGTGATGTCCTTAGGTTAGTTAGGTTTAAGTAATTCTAAGTTCTAGGGGACTGATGACCTCAGAAGTTAAGTACCATAATGCTCAGAGCTATTCGAACCATTTGGAATAATAAAAATGGAAGACCAAGAGCGAAATGCTAGGTTAGAAAGAGGTGTAAGACAGAGATGCAGGCTTGCGCCCCTATTGCTCAATCTATACACCGAATGGTGAAAATAAAATAAAGGTTGAAAAATGGGATTAAAAATCGTTGTGAAAGGATATCAGTGTAAGATTCACTGATGGTATTGCTATCCTCAGTGAAAATAAGGAAGAATTACATCATCTATTGCATGGAATGAACTGTGTAACGAATTCAGAACATGGCTTGACAGTAAACGAAAGAAAGACGAAAGTAATGCAAGAAGCAGAAATGAGGTTAGTGGTAAAGTTAACATCAGAAATGGGATCCACGAAATAGACAAAGTAAGGAATTATGCCACCTTGGAAGCAAAATAACTCCCAGTGGACTAAGCTCGGAGGACACAAAATGCATATTGGCACAGGCAAAAGGGGCGTTCCTAGCCAATTCAAATCTGTTAGTACCCATTATTGACCGTAATCTGAAGAAGACGTTGCTTAGAACGTGCGTTTGGAGCACAGCATTATGTGGTAGTGAATCAAAGACTGTAGGAAAACTGGAAAAGAAAACAATCTAAGCGGTTCAGGTGTGGTGCTGCAGAAAGATGATGAAAATTAGCTGGACTAGTAAGAAATGGAATAAAGAGTTACTCCACAGAATCGGCGAAGAAAGGAACAAATGGCAAGCACTGATAGAAAGATGGGATAGAATGATAGGACATGTGTTAAGACGTCAAGGAATAACTTCCATGATACTAGAGGGAGCCGTAGAGGGTCAAAACTGTAGGGGAAGACAGAGACTGGAAAACATTCAACATATAATAGAGGACGTAGGTTGCTAGTGCTTCTGTGAGATGAAGAGGTTGGCACAAAACAGGAATTAGTGGTGGGCTGCAGCAAACCAGTTAGCAGGCTGATGGCCCCACTCCACCCATCACCACTATCTTCCATTACAAAATTTGGAATTTCTTGATGTGTCCTATCAACCGATCTTTTCCTTTGAGTCATGTTGTGCCATAAATTTCTTTTTTCCCGAGTTTTCAGTATCTTCTCGTTAATTATTCGATCTATCCACTTTCAACATTCTTCTGTAGCACCACATTTCAAAACTTGTATTTCTTTCATGTCTGCTGATCGTCCACACGTTACTTCCATTCAAGGCTACATTCCACACATATACCTTCAAAAAATTTTCCTAACATCTAAATCTATATTCGATGTCAACTGAATTAACTTTATCAGAAACGCTTCTCTTATTATTAACAACCTGCATTTTTTAGCCTGTCTACTTCGGCAGTCGTCAGTTATTTGGCTGCCCAAACAGCAAAACTCAAATGCTAGTCTCAGTTTCTCTTTTTCTAGTCTGATTCCCCAACATCATTGGATCTAATGCGACTGCATTCCATTAAGCTTGCCTTACTTTTATTGATATTCACCTTATAATCTCTTTTCAAGACAGTGTTTATTCCGCTCGATTGCTCCTTCGAGTTCTCTGTTGTCGCTGCTAGTACTCACCTTCGGTAGGAAACTCCTGCACTTCCGGTACACACATTTAAAAGTAAACATACTAGTCCTAGCTTCTGGAACTGTTTCGTTCCTTCCTCAGAGATTCAGGGAAGGCAGAGAGATAGGAAACGCAAGATTACACAGGAAGGGCAGATCACTTGGACTCCAGAATCAGAGGGACCCACCTGTTGTTATCATGAGCGGAAACTCTAATCCGGAAGCTAGGATTAGCTTTTTATTTTAACTGTAATGTATACGAGGTTGTGGTTGAAAAATAAATGTTAAAATGTCGGCTCAGCGATCCATGTACAAAGTAAAAACACGAGGATTTACTCGTTTCTAAGGTCAAGCCTGTAACATTGGAACCATCGTACAAGAATCTCTAAAAGTGACAGATATAGAACATAAACAAGAACAGCAAAAGTAATAATAAAATAAAGTGGCTACTTCCTTTGTAGCCGTGCCCTCTTGAGATGCATATCCACGTCACCATCGACCGATAAGTATATTGAAATTGAATTCGATATGTTTTTCTGGGAACTGGCAGCGTCACAGTAACAAGGATTTGGGTTTTTAGTTTTAGATTCGTCTGCCGGAAGTACCAGAATTTCACCTCCTAAAGACCACCTATTCTGTTAGTTTTAAATTAATGGTTTTACTGGAGTGATTTTTCTTTTGATGCATGTAATGAAACAGTTGCTTTTTTCGGAATTTGTTTCACAGCCACCTTAGTGGCTTAAAAAATGTAACAAAAATGTGGGGTACTCTTTGTAGGCGAGTCAGAGGACCATCCTGGGGGGGAAGGTCGGTTGAACTTTTCTGATACTGGGCATCTGCTTTGACCCGCGAGGCAATGATGTCGTGCCAAGTGCCGCGATGCTTACGGAAAGAGGAAGAGCAAATAACACTGAAAATAATTATTTTGTGTTTATATTATTTTTTGTGGAGTATTTGTCGTGTCGAGGTGGTCTGTAGCGTAGCTCGACGTCTAGGTTTGGCTGAAAGGTGATAGTCGGGTTGTGAGTTCGCGAAGCGGTATCGAAGGCTTCAATTAAGTACCGCCGTGCTCGGGCTCTGTGACAGGTTGGTGACGCGGCCTGCGCAAGGCCGCAGACAGTGCCGCCGGCGCCCGGGGCAATTAATCCGGCGCTAATTTGGACCGAGGCGCCGGGGCTCCTGTCTCTCGCCGCAGGCGAGTGTGAGGCTCTAACCGAGGTGATAGCGAGAGTAAACCAGCGAGCACGCTTTTAATGCGGCGTGTCAACCACGAGGACAAGCTGTGACGGAGCCCGCGGAGCAGTTGCCGTTGTCGTTCACGAGCTGCTGTGGGTCTTTCGCCAGAGCCCAGCGCGCACTCAGCAGGAGTCGTTGTCTGTCGTTGATATCCGTTCCGTATGTATTTTCTTTTATTCTTGATCTTTGGGCTCCGAAAGTACCAGAGAACTGGTATAGTTGGAAGGTTCCTCCTTCGACGAGGCGATTAGCTCGTAACTATGATTGCCTTAATACACTTGTTGTAGCTGTTATTGGGATTGCCTTGGTCCTGAGGATAGACGACTAAACATTTTTCTCCGTTTTCTGTCGTAAGTTGTTACCAACAGTCTGGTTTCTTTACTAATCTAACTTCCCTTTGATAGCAAATACTGTCGTTATCAGATTTTAGCTCATCGTGATCTCATAGAAAAATATAAACTTTCGTAATAGTAGACGTTGGGACCTGATACATTCCTCTCGCAAAGATACGTACGAGTATGTTTCCGCTGATGGTCTTTGCGGTGCTCTTCGACAACTTTTAGAGACGCCATACTGAGGTGCGTGTTACAGTACTATGCTGTTTCAAAGGCCCAAATGGCTACCAGCATGCTGTTTCATGGCGACGGTGTGCTGAAGGTTCATCACAAACATCTTGCTGTTACAGTTGTCTTCATTTTTAATTTTTATTTTTTTAAAAGAATACACCGTCCTAAGACTGTATACTTCTGTGCAGGTCATACCTGATAATGTCTGCCAAAAGCACGTAAACGCACACTGTGCATCTGCTTTGGGCTGACATCACCACATATGACGTGTCTGTACAATACTATGCTGCACTCATACAAGAGATTAATTTTGTACCAGTTACATCAATGTTACGCACGTGTGTTGAACTGTGTATTTATCATCCTGCACGGTGCACAGCAAATTTTTTTTAATGGTCTAGGAATACTGTACTCGATAATGGCCTGAAAGCCGAAATCTAGGTTGTACACAGGAAAAATACTGAAATATACAGTAATAGGGCGGTGTATTCTTTCAAAAAATTCTGTATGACTATGGCTCAGCACCATCGAGAACTTGGTTAAATGTTAGTTAATGACGCATCAGCGATATAAGCCTTAAAAAATACTATGGTAGTTGACACAAAAGGCTAAAAACATAAATTTTCGGCGAAGCGTAGTGGATAAAGACAAAGATTAGACAGCCGAAGGAAATAGTTTCATGTTCCGCTGTATGCTTTTTTCTTCGTCTTCATGTTTTTAACACATTCTGGGAAGTTCATATGAATGTAATAAAAGTATGTTCTGCAATATTCGATGTTGTTTACGTTCCTGTCTGATTTGCAAACGAAGGATGAAATAAATCCTTGCGTGTTTCTTTTCAAATATGTTGCGATTTCTTAGTGTATGGTTAGACAGGAAGCTAGGAAGAGAACTTTAAGTGAAATTCATATTCTTCCTTGTCATGCCATCTTCAAAGTTGTCGAAAGTACAGGTACAGCAAAGGCCATCACCAGAAATATACTCCAAATTGAAACGAACGAATCAGGCTCCAACGTCTCGTTTTCGCTGTTTTGATCATTTATTGAAAAATGCCTGGAATCCACGTACACATCGAAATCCCCGCGGCTCTGTAGAGTTAAAAAAAAATAGCACCATATTTGAGATGGGGCAACGGCATTTTGTCTTGGTTCCTGTAGCTGTATGATACTGATCTTCCTCGGCCGATGCGGGCTGGTTCCCTCCTTATTCCTCCCCATTTACACTATATAGGCGATTGCTGCGCAAACACAGTCTCCACGCACGCGCACACCATAATTACTCTACCACGCAAACATTGGGGTTACACTCATGTGGTGTGAGGCGTTCCCTGAGGGGGGGGGGGGGGGGGTTCCACTGGGGCCGAACCGCACAATAACCCTGGTGTGGGGCGGCGGTGGGGTGAGTGGACTGCTGTAGCTGTTGTGGGGTTGTGCACCACTGAGGGCTATGGCGGGGACGAACTCTCTCCGTCGTTTCTAGGTCCCCAGTTCAATACGAAAGATTGCTGGTAAGCCTCCGTGTGGGTTCGAATCTCTTTAATTTTATCTCCATGGTCTTTTCGCGAGATATACGTATACTGGTTGGCTATTCTAGGCAGGTACGCTCTCTGAACTTTTAACAGTGGACCATAACGTGATGCACAACACTTCTCTTACAGCGTCTGCCTCTGGGGCTGGCTTAGTATCTCCGTGACGTTTTCGCGCTTACTAAATGAACCTGTATCGAAATGAGCTGCTCCTCTTTGGATCTTCTGTATTTCCGCCATCAGTCCTGTCTGGTACAGATCCTACACTGACGAGTCACATGCAAGTATTGGTAACTGTAAGCTACTTTCTTTGTTGATGGGCTTCATTTCCTGAGGATTCTTCCAAGACTCTCAGTCTGGCCTCTACCTTAGTCGCGATGAATTTTGTATTTCCTCAAATTAGGTACCTTTTGGTATTAGTTAAAACAGATTTATGGTAATAAATCACAATACAGTTCGCTGTTGATGACATATCTGGCACCTTCCCTCAAATACCTTTTCGCCAGAGGTAAAACACCTTGTGTAGTTGAATCCTATGGACAGGCGATCTTTAACCGCATATCAGAATAGATCATCTCGTGACATATTAGAGACGGAGCACAAACTCACATTGACGAACGTTGGGCAAGGAAATCGTCCGTGTCCTTTTTAAGGAACCATCCCGGCAGTTGTTACGATGAATATCGATGTGGGATGCCTTAATGTTATGCGTGGTAAGTAGAGAAACAAGCTTTAACTTCAACTTGAATTTCCCGGAAGTTCACATTTTGATGTCCTTGAACACACTGGTTAAAAACTATTGAAAATAGTTGGCTGATATTTTGTATACTGTTTTGCAACATACTATGCTTATGATTTAAAATGGAAACGCTATGAGTTTATCACTGAAATTTTTGATAATCAGTACGAAAAAATTTCTGAACCATAATTTTTTACCGCAACATCTTTTTAAAAGTCTACTTGAAACATAATATTGTAAAGAAATTCCAGACAAAAAAAATCAAGCTTTGACTTTGCTTTTATTTTGCGATATGTGTACCTAAGCTGTACATGAATAATAAAAGTGTTTTGTTTCACTTGTAACAAAAAATACAATTCAAAAAAAGTAAGAGACCAAAAACTGTGGTTCATACAACAAATTGTTCCCAAAACATCTGTTAGAAGGTTGTAGGCAATACTTGGGCTTACAAGTTATTCTTTGAGATACACAGTTAAGAAAAATGAAAAAATTTTGAAGAGTTCCCCTTGTGGCCACTTTCACCATGATCATCGCTTCTTTCTCGTTAAAGCATTACATAGCAATCTTTGTGTTACGTACAAACTTCGCAAGAGTTATTTCTGTCTGTGTGCTACGGTTGTATTTACACGGCTAATAATCGTCTGAAGCGCCGCGTTGTTGTAAACTACTCTAAACGAAGCGAGAATGACCGTATGTTACCATTAGTTTGTGAAGTATTACATGCAAACGAAATAGACGGTAGAAGCATATTGCTCAAATGAGTCGCACTGATTTAATTAGCGAAATAGTGTGATTGAAACAACTTCTTATATGTATGCTCCGCCACCTGGAAGTTAATCCGATTATACAAATAACTTTCTGTGCAGAGAAATAATAGAAAACGGGAAGTGCCAAAGAAATTGCCGTTACGCTTGTGAAGTCGTTATCCTCTTAATCACTATCTTTCGTCCTGCTCTCTTTCGCCAATATTGGCGAACTTCAGTGGTGGAAACAAGGCTTCCGATGGCAGTTACTCGGCCTGCAGGCTACTGTTTTGAAAACAGTCGACTTTTTTTTTTTTACCAGCAATCAAGTTAATGCTTCGGTCACCAGTGCCGCTGTTTCGACCTGCACATTGTTTCGAGTTCACCATCTCGACTAGCATTTATTTAGGCTTCTAGAGCTGCAGATGTGAAGCTCCACGGTACGTTGACTTAAGGGCCCTAGATGAAGCTTTTCAGTATTTCGTAATTGAGCGCAATCTTTGACTTTATGGCCCTAGAAGAAGCTTTTCAGTATTGGTAATTGAGCGCAATCAGCTTGAATCTGGATAATTATGCTCAACTTTGAACCCAAAACGGTTTTTCATCGTTTTTATTTAAGCTGTCGCCACAAACATTTGGTAACATAACCGCTCATCAATCAAGGAGCTTACAACTGTACGGAAGCTACTGAGAAACATTAAATGATTTAGCCGACCTCCGTAGCGAGTCACCAGCGAGTTTGACTCTCATGCGGAGTAACTCTCATGTGGAGGTTCAAAAATGGCTCCGAGCACTATGGGACTTAACATCGGTGGTCATCAGTCCTCTAGAACTTAGAACTACTTAAACCTAACTAACCTAAGGACATCACACACATCCATGCCCGAGGCAGGATTCGAACCTGCGACCGTAGCGGTCGCCCGGTTCCAGACTGAAGCGCCTAGAACCGTTCGGCCACAACTGCCGGCTCTCATGTGGAGGACATGGGTTTAATTCCTGGCACTGGCCAGAGATTTTTCTTTCGTCGGAGGGTAGGAAAGTTGTCAACTCAGCCTCCTGATGCCATTTGAGGAGTTATTTGAATGAGAAGCAGCGACTCTATTAAGGTCTGTACAGTCGACAAACGCGTGGAGCGTCGTGTGCTGATCCCACGTTCCTCCATACCGTAACTGCATGACGCCACATTGCAAAGGATGACACGGCCGTCGGTCTACATTGCGTTGTCTTCAGGGCCGGATCGCAAAGTTAACTGATTTATAATAGCAGTGAGTTTCTTGAGACATTTTTTACTTAATAAATGATTTTTTTCTGGTTGCGAAATGAGCAGAAGGTGATTAGGGTATTTATAGGAGGGTGCTTTTCAAAGGACGTGTGATGAAAAAGATGGGGCTTAGAACCCCGTAGCAACCTTTGCGAGGAAGTGGAGAGGAAAATGAGCATTCTGTTAAATCTAGAATGTTGAGGAGACCTCCTGGTGTATTTCCTGGGCAGTTTGGAGGGAGTTAAAGTTTCGTTTGAATATGATGTGGAAAGTGTGGAGGTTTAATATTAGGGGATGTGTTGGTAGAAGCGCGGGAGAATATAGGAGGCATCCATCGGGAAGAAAACGATTGAGTGGACGATGTCATGTTTGGTGGAGTGTAGAAAATCCGAAGTTATTCACTGATTGAGATGAGAGGGATGAAATCAATAAGTTTAAGGAGTATCTGAGTGAAGAACGATGGAAGGATAAGGAAGACGAAGCGGGGGTGCGTAGCGTTTGCTTATTCCTACACAAAAAATATATTTTTATCAATTTTTGAGTCAATTTTATCACATTCTATCATTGAGACACATTTCCTAGCATTCTCTGCTCCATTAGGACGCCATTTTGCAAACAACATGTCGATTTTTTAGTAAAATTCATTTACTAGCTCGTTCCTAAATATAAACTATGTCAACTTAAGTTATAATTACCTTAAAAGTATCATCTGAATAATAGAACTTTCAATTGAAGCTCATTATTATAGAACTTCTTTCCTTTCAACATTTTTTCGTCGTCCTTGTATCATTTGGGATAAGTAAGATAGTAACGGATTAATGGAATGTAGTCGAATTAAATCAGGCGATACTGAGAGATCTAGAGTATAAATGAGACACTAAAGGTAGTAGATAAGTTTCCATATTTGTGCAGTCGAAGTAGACATGGTGTAAGATGCACATTGGCTATAGCAACGAAACTATCTCAGAAAAGAGGAACTTCCTAACATCATTACATATTATGAAGTCCCCGCCGCATTTTTCTGTCCAAGGCTAATGTGAAGGCTAATCCCAGGAACTACTGTAGGGATGTTGATACGGTTTTAACTAATACTAGAATGCATCACGAGGAAGGTTTGTGTGTATAATTTGTTACCGCTCTACAAGTCAAGTCGCGTTGATGTAAATTCTTACGAGCAGAACACGGCAAGTGTCATAATCCGATTTTTCAGAAAATTCGCTCAGTGAAAGAAGGGTCAAAATAAGCGAACATATGTCTCTCTTTAACCGTTGATACTCGACCGTTCCTGAGAAAACGACGGTCAGAGTTTTCGAGGCACTTAATGTGCCTTTTAGCGAGTAAATAGTTCAATAGAAGCGCTGACGCAGTGGCTTCACAGATTTGCGCCCCGTGTCGAAACCCAATAATTACAAATACTTTTTCTTTTCATTTTTCTACCCATGTCCGTAGGATATTACAGAACGAATGTTTTCCAATGTATATAAAAATAATTTTGTCCTTATTCGTCCACTAACTGTATATCTTGTGAATGAATTTAAAAACTGAGAAAATTATTTGGAATTATTTTCGGTGGAATTCCTGTAATGTATCATAGTCAGCTGCAAGAGCCAGTTTTCGGTAAAGCTATCCGTTATGCATGGTTTCCGCGAAATTATTACAAACGCGTGAAACTTTCAGCAAAGTAAACGCCGTTTCTTTTCCGAGTGAGATTCGTACGAAGAAATGTCACTGTAGCAAACCTGCCTTCGCGCGATGCTCATGGTGTTCGGAATTTCTACGTTTCGAATGTTTCTACGATCGTAGAACCAAGGGAATGCACCAAATCTTCCTAAAGAATAAACATAACAAAATATATAATAATTAATATAAAATCGATATAAGATTGAAATACAGGAACATGAGAATTTAAAAAGATTGTAACCCCTAAAAATATCATACGCACACACATGGGTAATAAATGTATGACACTTATTGTGAGCCGGCCGGGGTGGCCGAGCGGTTCTAGGCGCTACAGTATGGAACCGCGCGACCGCTACGGTCGCAGGTTCGAATCCTGCCTCGGGCATTGGTGTGTGTGATGTCCTTAGGTTAGTTAGGTTTAAGTAGTTCTAAGTTCTAGGGGACTGATGATCTCGGAAGTTAAGTCCCATAGTGCTCAGAGCCATTTGAACCATTTTTGAACCTATTGTGAAATCGAGCTGTAATTTTACAGTTGCTGTAAAGCTCTTGCATCCTCTAACTTGATAAGAAACATTCGTGTGGGGTAATCTTCTAGGGACATGGGTAGATAAATGACAAAAAAAGTGATCGGGTTCCGAAAACGGCGCGCAGAAAGTGAGAGGCCGACACGCTAGCCACTGTGCCACCATTTCGGCTGAATTTATTTGCGCGGTAAAAAGACTTCTAAATTACGTCGAAAACTTTGAGCGTCGTTTTCTCAGAACTAGTCAACTATCTACCGATAAGCCGGGACACGTGTTCGCTAATTTTGACTCCTCTTCCACTGAGCGAAGTTTCTAGGAAATCGGGTTATGGTACTTACCGTGTTCTCCTCGTTACTGCTACCTAGTGCGAAGCCGGTGTGGGTCATTAGTATAAAAAAGTTTAAATTCTGTGAATTGCTTTCTGAAAATATTTGTACGGAAACGTAGGTGATAAGTAGTTCACAAAAAAGAGACTAGAAGTTTTTGAAATGCTGTGTTACAGGAGAGTACAGAAGATTAGATGGTTAGATTGAATAACTAATGAGGAGGTAATGAATTGAACTAGAGTAAAAAGAAATGTATGGCACAACTTGACTGAAAGAAGGGATTGGTTATGACAAATCCTGAGAATTTAAGCTCGTCAGTTTGGCGATGGAGGACGTGGTCTCAGAGAAAAATTGTTGAGGGACACCAGTGGATGAATACAGTAAAGAGGTTCAATGGATGCAGTTTGCAGTAGTTATTCGGAAATGAAAGGCTTGCATAGGATAGACTGGCAAGGAGAGCTGGCTCAAACTGGTCTTCGGACTGAAGATCACAGTTTACAAAAAAAAATGGTTCAAATGGCTCTGAGCACTATGGGACTCAACTGCTGTGGTCATAAGTCCCCTAGAACTTAGAACTACTTAAACGTAACTAACCTAAGGACATCACAGTTTACATCGCTGTAAATTTTGTGGTGAAACTGTAATACTACTGATTGCTAAACTCCTACAATACAGCTTACTGATGTGTTATGGAAAGTGGTGATCAAGAGAAAGTCTGCTGCTAGCTTCAGAGCGGGGGCGTTGGGCAGGTAAAAGTTGCGGAGTACGTGTGAACCGTGCAGGGAATGCTCAGCTGTATTGCGTGTCCTGTTTGACAGCGGCTAGCTAGTAGTACAGTAGTGGGGAACCCTAGCACTATGCAGCGCCGAAGCGGAAACTCCACACGAGGCACCGCAAACTCTCTACAGGCCGACCGGCTGTGGATCGGTACACGATAATCGTTGCGTGTATGCAGCCCGCGTAACAGAGTAGTATATTGGGTTGCTAACATTTCCCGGCGTAAGAAAGTTATTTGCGTGCTGCCAGCCACACGTTCATGTTTTGAAGCAGCGTCACAAGATTACTCTTCTCGTTATGCTCGTATCACAACAGATCTCGCCACTTTCCACCAAGGCCACATCGCCCTGTACCGCCAGCTGCAATTTCTGGTCGCAAGAGTTCTGAGTTCCGCAGCGATTGGCAACATCCACACACACTTATCCATGTCCTCAGAATAATTTTGTTAATTTTTACGTTTTCTGCGTATAGGCCGTATTGACACATACTTGAAATGTGGCGCTGTATTTGAACTGTATATAAACCAATGAGCAGCGTGGGATTAGCCGAGCGGTCTAAGGCGCTGCTGTCATGGACTGTGCGGCTGGTCCCGGCGGAGGTTCGAGTCCTCCCTTGGGCATGGGTGTGTGTGTTTGTCCTTAGGATAATTTAGGTTAAGTAGTGTATAAACTTAGGGACTGATGACCTTAGCAGTTAAGTCCCATAAGATTTCACACGCATTTTTTTGTAAACCAATGCTATCGGTGGTGTCGAGTCACGTAGCGTTTTCTGGGCTCCCGGAAATGAATGCTGCGGCTGTCAGCAACATTAACTTCGAGGAAACACGTGCCGTCGCAAAAGTTTTCGCTTATATCTTTTATAAAAACGAAATTGCTATCGCATTTGCGGAGCGTCGACACGGCAGCCGACAGTCGCTCATTTTGTCCTTGCTGTCTGCGCAAGAGTTTCGTCAATGCAGAAAATTCGGCTGCTGAATTATTACGCCCTCGGTCAGATATGTATGAAATACAGCTTAGAGGATGCTGTTACATGAATGATCTGAGACGTATTTTTAGCTCGGTATCTTGAAGAAGTGCGACGAGTAGTTTCAACCTGTGAACGCTCCTGATAAATTCCGACACTCCTTTAAGCAGGTGTCGAAATAGAGTTGGTTAATGCTACTGTTGGAGGGATGTCATCTTCACAATAGTTAAAAATACTTGTCTTTGTGATCGGTCGCAGAGTGCAGACTCCTAAGTTCAGGGTACACTATTCGAAAATTACTCATTAATTTAAATACAGGTTGTTCACCTATTACCTGTTTTATTTTTAAACAAATATATACAGTGCGGACACTTTAAAGTGCTAGTCTTAGGTGCGTGAGTTTTGGACTATGGTTTCAGATGTCAGCAGAGGTCGGGCATGAACTACCTCGTTTGCGACACTGCCTCAGTCTCAGCAGGCAGTTGCGCTGTTGGCGGCTTTGCATTATGTTGTCCGTTGCTCGTTAATCTCTTGTCTTATTTAAAAGCGAGCGAATCCTCGTCCGTCAGGGGATCGGAGCACGATTCGGACACTAGAAGACGTCGGTGTACCTTATGACTGTGCATCATTTCGGCTTTCGCAGCAGCACACATTACGGATGTAGATTGCCAACCCTGCGAAAAAGAGGCGGCCTTTTACCCCACACCAATACTCTCCCACAAGCAGTCTACATTTTCGTCCGTTCACGCTGCAGTACTTTGTTAAAAGGCAAACTTTGTTAAAAGACAATCGGGATAACCTGTTCCCAACCAGAAATTCCTGGGAAATGATATCAAGCAGACGTAGAAGCGGTTACATTTTCTTGAGTGTGGACTTTTGAATAAATCGCGCGAGTGATATCGATGTTGACAATATAGACATATCGGATGTAAAATACCGATACTATCGTTATATCGAATTTTCACTGTATCAGAAACAGTGATTTTTATCTGAAAAAAAAGGTTTAGGTTTTGAACAGAAAATTACGCTCATTTAAGGTTGTTGTATGAGAGGTCTGTGTCGTAATTTATTTACATACAAATTTTGTGAAGAAATTTATTTATTTTAAGTAAAAATTGCACTATCGTTTTCATTGGTTTTAAATTATAGGAAATATATATGGGGGCTAATTACAGTATGCCAGTATTAAAATAATTCGCAGAACTTGACTAAAAAGAAGGGACATATTGATATCCTCAAGTACCAAAGAATAATTTACTGTCACCAGAAGCCCTGAAGATGAAGCTGTGCATCGAAATGTATATTGGTTAGCAAAAAAGCTATTTCAAAGACTTTCATTTAATTTTCCGTGTGGAAAAGGCCAGCAAACTTTTTCTTTGGTGTCAGTTTGAGGCCTTCGGAAACTCTTTGTAACAAAGGAAACGAGACCTGGAAAGTTACTGTTGCATGGTTAAACATTTCAAAGTGCACACTACTTTTTTTATTTACGCAAGAGAAAATGAGAGGTGAAACGGGATACGTCTAGGCGGAGGAACGTCTTTCGAAAAGTGTGGACGATACGGCGGATAACAGACTCTATTCCAGTCGGACTTGTAAGCCATACAGCGTTTTCACAACAGACAAAATGCAAATAAAGAGACGTACTTTTTTTAATGTCGTTGACAGATGCACTATGCAGTTTATCAGAGGACAACACTATTTTCTTACACTGTCAGAGTGCTGGTGATAGGGTAAACAGTCATGCGATCGGTGGGTGTGCTGGGCCAACCCACGAGACCTTTAGTACCAGCGTCATCGATACTGGCGCCATCGGTAGAAGCGGTTCGGTTCGGATTCGTGTAGAGCTATCCGGCCCTCCGGCCGATAAACATCTCAAGTAAATTGGCCGCCCTACAGGGCCGTCCCACAGGGCTTATCTGCGCGAGGCCGGTACTGACGTCACGCGAGATAGAGGTGTGTCACCTGCGCACCGAGTGTTTGTGCGCGCGCAATGTGCGACCGATTTATGGGGTGTGGGTGGTGCCGCCGCGTCGACTTATTAACGCTGCGCGAAAGGGCGGTGCCTAGCAGAATGCGGGCGCCAGTATAGAGGCCACGGTTTGTCTCCATGTTCACAACGCCGCGTTTCTCGCGTGAAATACCGGGTGATCAAAAAGTCAGTATAAATTTGAAAACTGAATAAATCACGGAATAATGTAGATAGAGAGGTACAAATTGACACACATGCTTGGAATGACATGGGGTTTTATTAGAACAAAAAAAAAAAAAAATACAAAAGTACAAAAAATGTCCTACAGATGGCGCTTCATCTGATCAGAATAGCAATAATTAGCATAACAAAGTAAGACAAAGCAAAGATGATGTTCTTTACAGGAAATGCTCAATATGTCCACCATCATTCCTCAACAATTGCTGTAGTCGAGGAATAATGCTGTGAACAGCACTGTAAAGCACGTCCGGATTTATGGTGGCGCATTGGCGTCGGATGTTGTCTTTCAGCATCCCTAGAGATGTCGGTTGATCACGATACACTTGCGACTTCAGGTAATCCCAAAGCCAATAATCGCAGGGACTGAGGTCTGGTGACCTGGGAGGCCAAGCATGACGAAAGTGGCGGCTGAGCACACCATCATCACCAAACGACGCGCGCAAGAGATCTTTCACGCGTCAAGCAATATGGGGTGGAGCGCCATCCTGCATAAACATCGTACGTTCGAGCAGGTGTTTATCAGCCAGGCTGGGGATGATGCGATTCTGTAACATATCGGCGTACCTCTCGCCCGTCACGGCAGCAGTTACAAAACCAGAATCACGCATTTCCTCAAAGAAAAAAGGCCCGATAACGGTAGATGCGGAAAATCCAACCCATACCGTGACTTTCTCTTCGTGCAATGGCGTTTCCGCGACAGTTATAGGATTTTCGGTAGCCCAAATTCTGCAGTTGTGGGCGTTGACAGACCCTCGGAACGTGAAATGAGCTTCGTCGGTCCACAACACTTTACTCAACCAATCGTCATCTTCCGCCATCTTTTGAAACGTCCACGCCGCAAATTCCCCCCGCTTCACTAAAGCGCCAGGCAACAGTTCATGATGCCGATGGATTTTGTGGGGATAGCATCGGAGGGTACGCCTAAGTGCCAACCAAACAGTAGTGTACGGAATACCGGGGCGACGTGCGACTGCACGGGCGCTGACTTCCCCGTGCATAGACGAATCCGCTACAGTCCCCGTTTCTTCCTGAACTGTCTCAGCAGCATTACGCCTTGTGCTCGGTCGGCCACTACGGGGTCTATCGTCTAAACAACTCGTGGCTTCGAACTTCGAAATCATTCTCGCCACAGCTGCATTTGTCAACGGACCTGTACCCGTTCGAATCCCCTTCCTATGGCGATAGGATCGTAACGCTGAACTAGCACATTCCCCATTCTGATAATACAGCTTCACTAAGAGCGCCTTTTCAGGTAACGTCAACATGCTGCGACTGCTGGCGCATCTGATTCTCTCTCTCGTTAAAGCTCCTTTCATAAACGATTATCGTGCGCAGTCACTGACGTTTTGCTGTCGAGCGCTATCTGTCGGACATTTTTTGAACTTTTTTTTTCTTTTCTAATAAAACCCCATGTCATTCCATGCATGTGTGTCAGTTTTTACCTCTCTATCTACATTATTCCGTGGTTTATTCAGTTTTCAAATTTATACTGACTTTTTGATCACCCGGTACTTAATTTGTGTTCGTGAACTGGTTCTCAGGTACAGACACTGCGTGTGACAGGAAGCATGTTATCACCCACCTGACAAGCGTAAACGTAGCCCGCTCGTTCCGTTTTCGGCAGAGGTGTTTACGCTGCCGTTGACCGATTCACTGCATATATGACAGCCTTCACTCTGATAGAAACGAATCCGATCGTTTTGGGGAGGATCTAACGGAAATGGTCATCCATTCTTTATAGAACACTACAACAAGGGCATCTATTCATGAGTCTCGCCGCAAAGTCGACGCTCCATAGTGTCCTGTAGCTAAGCAGCCATGTTAAAAATCAATATTCTGACCAAGCCGCCTCATAACACACTTACATGAAATTGCACGGTCTCTGAGAGATACCAGATTTTGAGTATAATAATTGCTGCGTTTCACCCGCTTGTCCAAACACACATATCAACAATAGTTCTGCATCGTTCATATATTTCGAAATTCGTGGCACAGAATACAAAATCTGGCAAGTTTTATAGCTGTTCATCACAGTCATCTCAGCTAATCAGATTTGCCTCAGAGGGAGCAACCATCGTCGGGTAATAGTGCCAATATGTGAGACGAAAAAAGTCTGTTCGATTAGCCAATTTGACTGACCTTGTAAGTACCGACGATATGAAAACAAATATAATTTAAAATTTTTCACAAAAATAACCTTTATCGTCATATTAAGCAACGGATACAGGAAGACATTGCGAAAAAGTAAACCCTCAATTGTTTTAAGGAGGCGGTTTCACATTGGAGCAACTAGGCCATGCAGTTTTCAACTACACATCATATCACGTGATATATTAGAAAGCAAATTCGCATTTTTTCATGGACACAGTCCGACACCTTGAAATGTCCGTGAACTAACAACGCCTAAAACAAGTTATGTTCCTAAATAACAAGCAAAATAGGCTTAACATTTAATAAATTTTGTATCAAAACTACAAACTACCCATGTGATTTCATTTCGAAACCACTTATGAAAGCAGTAATAGAAATTCAAATCTGCGTTCTCACAAGCTCATACAATCACGTACCACCATATCTACGCCGAATGTTGCTTTGAGCCCTATAAACGACTGGTATAGTGCACAACATTCGTGGAAATTGATTGGCGACTCCATGGAGTGCTGTGTGCACAACGACCATATATGTTAAATTAAAAGGAAGGTCAGCGTTGGCCGTAATATTGATGTTTTATTGATGGCAGAATCGATTTTAGATCACATAGTGATCATCTTCAGCGCTGATATGTACAAATTAAACTGAGAGACTAGTGTCAAGTTATCAATAACCAAAACTGAGAAGCGATCACAATCAGAACATCAGAGGGCGCCAAGACCGGGCTGCATTGTGGGTAATCAAACACTTCCCGGCCGGCCGGGGTGGCCGAGCGGTTCTCGGCGCTATAGTCTGGAACCGCGCGACCGCTACGGTCGCAGGTTCGAATCCTGCCTCGGGCATGGATGTGTGTGATATCCTTAGGTTAGTTAGCTTTAAGTAGTTCTAAGTTCTAGGGGACTGATGACCTCTGAAGTTAAGTCCCATAGTGCTCAGAGCCATTTGAACCATTTCTGAAACACTTCCCATCGAAAATGCTGATAGGAGCAGTTCTTATCGGGTTTGAGATTATCATTGACGAAAACTGACTCTTGTCTCCGCCCAAATGAAAGGTGCTCGCTTCTCTGTTTTGGTTATTGATAACTTGATACCAGTGTCTGAATTTAATTTGTACATATCAGCACTGAAGATGATCACTATGTGATCGAAAATCGATTCTGCCATCAATAAAACATCAATATTACGGCCAACGCTGACCTTCCTTTTAATTCGTGGAAGTGTCTCAGTGTAGCACTAGACGTCTTCATGTTGCAACAGATCGCTGGTTTCATGCTAAAGGCATGGCTACGTTTGAAGCAGAAACCACTGGTACTCAAAAGTGTTAAATAGCATTCGAGGGCTTGCAGCCGACACTGCCCTACAACTCATACTCTTTCGTTGTACAAACAATTCACATTTCGTGGAGCCGTCCAAAGTACAGAGTCAAAATTATCATCGGCTGCGTTAATGTGCCTCGAACGCGTTTTCTGCCATCGGCGCTTCCAGACTCCGTTCTTGTTATAAAAACGTCTGACACTCGACAAATAAGTGACAGTCTGATCTTTTCCACAGCGTCGGTGACAATACCTGTAACGGGTGAAGCCTGCTTTCGAGACAGTGATCGTCGAAACGTGAAGTGCGAAAGAGCTCGCCAGCATCGACGTTACTGGATTCTGCACGCTTCACTAGTCACTACCGAAGCCACCGACGATCATCGGTTCACTGTGCCGCTGGACACTCGTCCGACCTCTGTGCTTCTGGTACCAGTCCTGTGCGAGGGGACGGTCCCGTTGTGGGGCGGAGTGCAGTGGCTGACCACTGGAGGGCGCTGCGGTGGAGCGGGAGGGTCAGCGACTGAGCGTGGTGGTCACGGCGCTGGTCGAGTGCCTCGCGGGCTGCCGCAGGGGCGCTGAGCGCGGGGGCGGCGGCGGCGGCAGCGGCGGCGGCGGAGGTGCGCTCCCGGGCGGCACGGTGGCGGGCGACGGGGCGCGGGTGGCGGCGTCCCCAACGTTGCAGCAGCGTCGCCACCAGCACCAGCACCAACATGCGGCTGCCCGCTCGTCACGCATGCGCACTCGCCGCACGGGGCTGGTCAGCGTAGTGGCCGCGGCGGCAGCGGCGGCCGCCTCGCTCTCCACCAGGCACATGGGGCAGAAGCACAGCATGTGCCCCATCAATGGATGCAACAGACATTCCTACAAAAGTATGTATCTCACTCCCCTATCTTCTGCAACTATACACACTTTGCTTTGCAGCAGATAACGACGCAGCGTTGGCCTTCTGTGACATTTAAGGTCCAGACAACCCCACCACCGCTATGATTGCGCTGTTGTGGTGTCCGGTGTCAGGGGAAGATGATTTTTCTGTCTAGCATACAGACGATACGCCAGTTTTCTGTTGTTGTTGTGGTCTTCAGTCCCGAGACTGGTTTGATGCAGCTCTCCATGCTACTCTATCCTGTGCAAGCTTCTTCATCTCCCAGTACCTACATCCTTCTGAATCTGTTTAGTGTATTCATCTCTTGGTCTCCCTCTACGATTTTTACCCTCCACACTGCCCTCCAATACTAAATTGGTGATCCCTTGATGCCTAAGAATATGCCCCTCCAACCGATCCCTCCTCCTAATCAAGTTGTGCCACAAATTTCTCCTCTCTCCAATTCTGTTCAATGCCTCCTCATTAGTTATGTGATCTACCCATCTAATCTTCAGCATTCTTCTGTAGCACCGCATCTCGAAAGCTTCTATTCTCTTGTCTAAACTATTCATCGTCCACGTTTCACTTCCATACATGGCTACACTCCATACAAATACTTTCAGAACAGACTTCCTGACACTTAAATCTATACTCGATGTTAACAAATTTCTCTTCTTCAGAAGCGCTTTCCTTGCCATTGCCAGTCTACATTTTATATCCTCTCTACTTCGACCATCATCAATTATTTTGTTCTCCAAATAACTACGTTTAGCCTCTCATTTCCTAATCTAATTCCCGCAGCATCACCCGATTTAATTCGACTACATTCCGTTATCCTCGTTTTGCTTCTGTTGATATTCATCTTATATCCTTCTTTCAAGACACTGTCCATTCCGTTCAGCTGCTCTTCCAGGTCCTTTGCTGTCTCTGGCAGAATTACAATGTCATCAGAGAATCTCAAAGTTTTTTATTTCTTCTCCATAGTTTTTAATTCCTACTCCGAATTTTTCTTTTGTTTCCTTTACTGCTTGCTCAATATACAGATTGAATAACATCGGGGGTAAGCTACAACCCTGTCTCACTCCCTTCCCAATCACTGCTTCCTTTTCATGCCCCTCGAGTCTTGTAACTGCCATCTGGTTTCTGTACAAATTGTAAATAGCCTTTCGCTCCCTGTATTTTACCCCTGCCACCTTCAGAATTTGAAAGAGAGTATTCCAGTCAACATTGTCAAAAGCTTTCCCTAAGTCTAAATGGTTCAAATGGCTCTGAGCACTACGGGACTTAACATCTGTGGTCATCAGTCCCCTAGAACTTAGAACTACTTAAACCTAACTAACCTAAGGACATCACACAACACCCAGTCATCACGAGGCAGAAAAAAATCCCTGACCCCGCCGGGAATCGTACCCGGGAACCCGAGCGTGGGAAGCGAGAACGCTACCGCACGACCACGAGCTGCGGGCCCTAAGTCTACAAATGCTAGAAACGTAGGTTTGCCTTTCCTTAATCTATATTCTAAGGTAAGTCGTAGGGTCAGTATTGCCTCACGTGTTCCAACATTTCTACGGAATCCAAAGTGATCTTCCCCGCGGTCGGCTTCTACCAGTTTTTCCATTCGTCTGTAAAGAATTCGTGTTAGTATTTTGCAGCCGTGGCTTATTAAACTGGTAGTTCGGTAATTTTCACATCTGTCGACACCTGCTTTCTTTGGGGTTGGAATTATTTTATTCTTCTTGAAGTCTGAGGGTATTTCGCCCGTCTCATACATCATGTTCATTAGATGGTAGAGTTTTGTTGGGCCTGGCTTTCCCAAGGCTGTCAGTAGTTCTGATGGAATGTTGTCTACTCCTGGGGCCTTGTTTCGACTTAGGTCTTTCAGTACTCTGTCAAACTCTTCACGCAGTATCATATCTCCTATTTCATCTTCATCTACATTCTCTCTCATTCCTATAATATTGTCCTCAAGAACATCGCCCTTGTATAGACCGTCTATATACTCCTTCCACCTTTCTGCTTTCCCTTCTTTGGCTTTCCCTTCTTTGCTTAGAACTGGGTTTCCATCTGAGCTGTTGATATTCATGCAAGTGGTTCTCTTTTCTCCAAAGGTCTCTTTAATTTTCCTGTAGGCAGTATCTATCTTTCCCCTAGTGATATGCGCCTCTACTTCCTTACATTTGTCCTCTAGCCATTCCTGCTTAGCAATTTTGCATTTCCTGTCCATCTCATTTTTGAGACGTTTGTATTCCTTTTTGCCTACATCATTTGCTGCATTTTTATATTTTCTCCTTTCATCAATTAAATTCAGTATCTCTTCTGTTACCCAAGGATTTCTACTAGCCCTCGTCTTTTTACGTACTTGATCCTCTGCTACCTTCACTATTTCATCTCTCAAAGCTACCCACTCTTCTTCTACTTTCTGAACGCTCCAAAATAAGTTTTGCTCTGAGTCGTCTAGGCTGATTTCAAGAACGAGTCCTTTTCCTGTGGCAACCATTGTTTTCCTCATTCCCCCCAAAACGTCAGAACATCCATCGCTATTAGTACAGGTAACTGTAGGTTTGTCCAGGCAACAGAATAAATTAATATACACTGAAGAACCAAAGAAACTGGTACACCTGCCTAACATCGTGTAGGGCACCAACGAGCACGTAGAAGTGCTGGGGTGAATTGACACCATGAATCCTGCAGGGCTGGACATAAATCCGTAAGAGTACGAGGGGGTGGAGATCTCTTCTGAACAACACGTTGCAAGGCATCTCAGGTATGCTCAATAATGTTCCTGTCTAGGGAATTTGGTGACCAGCGGAAGTGCTTAAACTCAGAAGAGTGTTCCTGCAGCCACTCTGTAGCAATTCTGGACGTGTGGGCTGTCGCATTGTCCTGCTAGAATTGCCCAAGTCCGTCGGAATGTACAATGGACATGAATGGATGCGGCCGGCCGGGGTGGCCGAGCGGTTCTAGGCGCTACAATCTGGAACCGCGCGACCACTACGGTCACAGGTTCGAATCCTGCCTCGGGCATGGATGTGTGTGATGTCCTTAGGTTAGTTCTGTTTAAGTAGTTCTAAGTTCTAGGGGCTGATGACCACAGCAGTTAAGTCCCATAGTGCCCAGAGCCATGAATGGATGCGCTGTTGCCGAGAGGTTCTAGGCGCTTCAGTCTGGAACCGCGCGACCGCTACGGTCGCAGGTTCGAATCCTGCCTCGGGCATGGATGTGTGTGATGTCCTTAGGTTAGTTAGGTTTAAGTAGTTCTAAGTTCTAGGGAGCTGATGACCTTAGAAGTTAAATCCCATAGTGCTCAGAGCCATTTGAAACATGAATGGGTGCAGGTGATCGCACAGGATGCTTACGTACGTGTTACCTGTCAGAGTCGTATCCAGACTTATCAGGGGTCCCATGTCACTCCAACTGCACACGCACCACGATATTACAGAGCCTCCACCAGCTTGACCGATCCCCTGTTGACATTCAGGGTCTATGGATTCATGCGGTGGTCTCTACATCCCCTAAACGTCCTTCCGGTCGACACAATCTGAAACGAGACTCATCCGATCTGGAAACATGTTTCAACAGTCCATTGTCGGTGTTGACGGGCCCAGGCGAGGCGTAAAGCTTTGTGTAGATCATTCATCAAGCATACACGAGTGGGCCTTCGGTTTCGAAAGCCCATATCGATGATGTTCCGTTGAATGGTTCGCACACTGACACTTGCTGATGGCTCAGCGGTGAAATCTGGAGCAATTTGCGGAAGGGTTGCACTTATGTCACATTCAACGATTCTGTTCAATCGTTGTTGATCCCGTTCTTGCAGAATATTTTTCGCCTGCAGCTATTTGTTATTTTACCGGATTCTTCATATTCACGGTACACTTGTGAAATGGTCGTACGGGAAAATCCCCACTTCATCGCTACCTGCTGTGTCCCATCGCTTCTGCGTCGAGTATAACACCATGTTCAGACTCAGGTAAATCTTGATAACCTGCCATTGTAGCAGCAGTAACCGATCTAACAACTGCACCAGATACTTGTTGTCTTATGTAGGTGTTGCCGACCGCAGCGCAGTATTCTGCCTGTTTACATATCTCTGTATTTGAGTACGCATGCCTTGGCGCATCAGTGTATATCTATTGGACGAGGGGCCACAGCCAGTACAAATGTGCATTTATGAAGCAATACTCAAACAATGAGCAGTTCTTCGTGAAGCAATCGCAGACTGAGACGTGTACCTTGATTTTGTTAAGAGTGCTGTTGGTGCTGGTGGTGGGGCTGAGGTCGTGAGACTTGCCTGTCAGTGTTGTCCCCCTTGGCCAAAATGTCCCAGTTTCAGAGCCACAGAAAACTGCCTTTCACCACGTCTCATCTGCTGCACCCCAGATATGGTCCATTGCCTATGAGATCCTGGCGGAAATACACAAAAGGCTGGATATGGTTTTTAATAGGAAGTGTAAGCAGCACAGACTGCAGTGTGTGCTCTACAATGTGCTCCCATGCTAGCCACAGAGTTGGTAAGGAGTAGTGGTAGGGCGCTCCATTCCTCTACCAGCGCTGCTGGATGGTTATTACTGCACGTGGCCACCTTGCAATACATCTCCCCACCGCATCCCACACGTCATCAACGGGATTTATATCGGAGAAACTTGCAAGCCAGTCAATTCGTTGAATATCCTCTCGTTTCAAGATCTCCTCCAACAGCTCTGTTCGATGCAGTCACGTACTTTCATCCATTAAAATCAACTCTGGTCCGAATGCACCCCTGGAACGACTTACATGGGGAAGGAGTGCAATGTCACAATAACGTTGACCGATGAGTTTGCTGTTCGAAGATTTGGATATAAGTACGCCCATGCAACTCTATGCCTCCTCATACCGTAACACCTGCAACACCAAAACGTACATGTTCGACAGTGCTGGACTTATCTCCAAATGGCGAGAGATGTAAATACGCTATGTAAATCCTATCGAGCACGCGTGGAATGTGTCGGGAAGGTGTACCGCACCACATCGACATGCACCATCCAGCAGCTGTGAACCGCGCTGGTGGAGATATGGAGCGCCCTACCACAAGAACTCCAACCAACCTTGTGCTGACCATGTCCATGGAACCCTCATGAACGGCGATGACTTCAAGGTAATTATTGTCTTTAAATAAAAATGTCATTCTTGTTCTTCTTATTACATATTTCTTTCAGTTATCCTCTGTACTAAGCGGTAGCTGTTCCTCCTATGTATGATCCAAGTTTCATCGATTTCTTTTACTTAGCAGTGACACATCACGCGAAAGTAATTTCGTCCTTAAGTTTTCCACGTCAGTGTACGAGCTGTAAACTTTCTGCTAACCTCTGTTAATGCTTTGTAACTTGCGTCAAGGGTTACCGTGAAAAGATTTGTATCAGCACAAGCAAGGTAACTATACTCTAATTTGAGAAACCAGACCTTAGATCGGCGATTTGGTTGAATTGTGGAACAGTTATTTATGGCTGCGAAGAAAAAGATACAGAGGCTCCTTCCACATCTAGTTCTGGCTTACTGCATAAGTCCCAGACTACAAATACAAAGATGGGGGTTTTGATTCTCAATCAGTTCTGAATCGTGAAGAACGCCTAATTGCACTGTGGTTCTGAGCCCACTACTGTATAACAGGCTAAGTAAGTCACTTCAGAACTGGTATTTCAGTTTTTTAAAGTGTGACAATGATGGAAAAAAGAGTAAAATAAGTTTATTATTATTATATAATCGTCAGTGCCGAGAGTAAGGAGTACATCCTATGAAAATAATCCAGGCGCAAGTTTCATTCAGAGCCCCAGCGTATCGAATGGGTTAAGGTGGTTTTTAAAAGTTTTAATATCTGCGGTTGCGAATAAAGACTTCCGCATTCAGAGACAGGGACAGGCTAGATTCGAGACGTACATCGTTAACAATCTCCCCTTAACCTCAGACCTTTTGGAAACCGATGGCTGATCCTTTTCTAGTGCAGTTCGACACACAAAAACACAAACACACACACACACACACACACACACACACACACATACACACACACACACACACACACACACACACAAACGCGCGAGCGTGCACGCGCGCGTGGGCCCGTCACCTCACGCAACAGATCTGACATACGTACAGCTTCCCGAGTGAATTGCAGTGCAGATAGATAATGCGTTCCGCGTAAACAGCAAGTTGGCTAATTCACAGTTAGCCTGCCACTAGGTGAATCAACAGTGTTGCACGGTGATTCACGTTGTTTGCTTTGTTGCGTGTGCGTCAGCTGCGATGAGATTCTTCGTACTCGGGCTTCTCAGCAGTGTTCCAGAGTTGCCACATGAAGTTTCCAACTTTTTGTTGGCTGACTTACCAAAAAACGTAATTGACTGATTTTTAATCGTAGGGAACTGTCTGACTTAGAGAGCAACGTAGATCGTATAACGCTACGTTTCGTTTGCTACTGGACGGTTTGCTACAATTATACACTTCATCAATGAGCCAGTTGCACGGTGGTTATCGAGAAACAAACAATGAGCCAGTTGCACGGTGGTTATCGAGAAACAAACATACATAATACGGTAAATAATTTGCATACCACATTATTGTACTCACCACAGTAGGTGAGATCTTTAGAAGAAATAGGGGCCGTGAGTTCCGATCGACATGATTTTATTTGCCTACTTTGTTTTCCAATTTCCTTAATAATTCTCTGCAGAACCGTTGATAACATTGTTTATTACACCGGAGATTGTTATGCTGAAATAATAATTTAAGCATACGGAAGTAAGACAGAAACGTGGCTTCAATTTTTGAGTTACACAATCATTGTTAAACAGTATATTTACAAAATTTCATCACCTCCAGAATAGTGTCTACTGGACGTAGAACACTAAAGTCCGTTTCAAATTAAGTGATAGATGCCGTCTGTCATTTGCTGCTGCGGTTTTGTTACATCGGCTACCCCTCGGTTAAAGGCGACAGGAAGACACGGTCGATCACTTCACAAGAGCTGAAATTCTTTTCATGTAATGCGGAGCGATGTTGGAAGTTGCTGCCGTCAGGTACGGAGGGAACGCGAAATGCTCTATTCAAATGGCGCTGAGCACTATGGGACTTAACATCTGAGGTCATCAGTCCCCTAGAACTTTGAACTACTTGAACCTAACCTAAGGACATCACACACATCCATGCTCGAGGCAGGATTCGAACCTGCGACCGTAGCGATCGCGCGGTTCCAGACAGAAGCGCCTAGAACCGCTCGGCCACACCGGCCGGCAAATGCTCTGTTCACAGCTGATTTCAAATGACCAATGACTGACCTGCGCCAGACAACGCGTTTTGTAGCCCTGAATATACACTTGTTTCCTAACCTGCCACAACCTGTTGATGCGCGATGTACCCGGGAAAACAGCGGTCAGCAACCAGCGGCAGAACTATTAATCACGCTCGCTTTGATCACGGCGATTAAAGCTGACCTGTACGAGCAAACTGAAAACACAAAAAATTCTCTTTCAGCGCTAAAAGCAAACTGTGTGTCGCTTTTGCTAGGCGAGCCGACAATACCGACCGATCAGCAGTCCAGGAACTCATTTACAGTTTACAAGCGAGACGGGCAGATTTAAAAAAAAAAAGTTGTTTTGATACAGATTTAAAAATATAAAATATTATCACCCGACAAGTTTCGAACAAACGACTTTCTGCATCTCGTATCGTAACTCTACCACTGCGCTGCGGAATATTTCCATATCGTTCTCTTATGTTTATTTATCTGAAGAACCAGTTGCAAAGATCATTTTCTGCCTTCAAAAACTCGGTTTCGCGCCACATCGTGTGAAGTTTACTTCCTGTAATCCGATCTCAGTGATGATGATGATGATTGAGTATGTGATGCCGAATCGCGCCTTGCGCGAAAGAAGCCAGTAGTCTTTGGCTACTGGTGTGAACGAAATGTGCGTTATTTCGTTGCCATCGTTTTGTGTGTGTTGTTTTGGTGTGTATATCATGTGTTATGGAATGTGAAACAGAAGGGCCGGACCCATGATTCGGGATACAAACAACAAGAAAAAAAAGCCAGACAAGGAATTGGAAGTGAACTGACCGTTTGTTGTGGCAGTTTGGCAACGGCGAACAGTTCGGGCGTGATGTTGTGCGCTCTGATTGGAGGAAGAAACCTCCAACACGTGAAGTGTCAACTATGAAGTAATTTTAATCAGACTATAGTCTAACATTGCACCCGTTGCAGAAGCCATTCGAGGGGTCAGAAATAGTCACAGGAGTAGGGAGCGTGCAGAAATTTTGTACGAGGCGATTCCAAAAAGTCAGTTACGCAATATGATGGCAGGTGAAGTAACTTTCAGTGAATGCTGCACTACACTTCAATGGGTCACACATACATGACACTGCTTTCCTACCTAGTCAGCAAGTCTCCGCAAAAAACGGTCGGAACGGTCTTCGTACTGTAGCCGAGCTGTTTCTGGTACATATACTCCCTTCTGACCATATGTCGTTCTTGTTGCGTAATAGCCTTAGCGTGCGATGAAATGCATATGTTACCCTCTCAAGTCTGTATGTATTTTGTACATCCGCTGCCGTGTTTGCTTTACTGCATCGCTGGTCGTCTACCGCAACCTGTTCTCTGTGCCTCTATCCTCTGTCACCTGTCCTCCATGACCTCTACAATCCCAGCATTTCAGTCCTTCCTAGGTCCCTCGCCCTCCGGCTTCCTGGAAGTCTCCACGCCCACAATTTCCGAGATATTCTGCTACCATGAGTACGTCTCACATGTCCATTGTTTCCTTTCTATCCATTGTACCGTTGTTGAATCTATTTTCATCTTTCATTTGAGGTATATCATTTCCAATGCGTGTAGCCTTTCTTTCATTTTCATTGTCAGTATCTGTATTTCCGTCCCATATAGCACCGTGATCTGCACAGAACTCTTAACTTTCGAGATATTGTCATTCTGTAGCATTGCATGTAATTGCTTCGATGTAAGAGCCTTTGCTTTGCTTATTTGATCCTGTATATCTTCACCATCCCTTCCATCTACTGTGAGTGTGATGCCCACAAAATTGTAAGGTTGTATTTTCAATAATCCCCTTCTCAGTATTTAAGTCAAGCCTTCCTCTCCTACAGACCATTTGGTCAAAAAACCGCCAGACTCTGAAGGCTGTGAGCGAGAGCAATTTCGTGGCGCAGGAACCAATCCTTCGGTCGCCATGTTACAGGCTACTGTTTTCCATGCAATGCTTCACGTAACCGTTTAAAGACTTTCTGGTAGTTTTCTGGTCCATTGTTGTTTCTTGGAGAACGAAGTGATGGTGGTCTCTCCACATGAGGTGGAGGAAATAAAACCCACAGAGTCTTTTTGTTAGTTCTTACATATTTTGATTTCTTCAGTCGAGGTAGTGAAACAGCCTTCTGGTAGCTCGCCTTTGTTGGTTGGTTGGTTTGGGGGAGGGTACCAAACAGCGAGGTCATCGTTCCCATAGGGGATGGGGAAAGAAGTCGGCCGTGACCTTTCAAAGGAACCATCCCGGCCTTTGCCTGAAGTGAGTTAGGGTAATCACGGGAAACCTAAATCAGTATGGCGGGACGGGGGTTTGAACACGGTGCAATAGCCGCGTCGCGGTACGTTTGTATCGAGACAGATTTCCAGAACGAAGGTGTCCCGACAGGAAGACGTTCGAAGCAATTGATCGGCGCCTTAGGGAGCACGGAACATTCCAGCCTATGACTCGCGACTGGGGAAGACCTAGAACGACGAGGACACCTGCAATGGACGAGACAATTCTTCGTGCAGTTGACGATAACCCTAATGTCAGCGTCAGAGAAGTTGCTGCTGTACAAGGTAACGTTGACCACGTCACTGTATGGAGAGTGCTACGGGAGAACCAGTTGTTTCCGTACCATGTACAGCGTGTGCGGGCACTATCAGCAGCTGATTGGCCTCCACGGGTACACTTCTGCGAATGGTTCATCCAACAATGTGTCAATCCTCATTTCAGTGCAAATGTTCTCTTTACGGATGAGGCTTCATTCCAACGTGATCAAATTGTAAATTTTCACAATCAACATGTGTGGGCTGACGAGAATCCGCACGCAATTCTGCAATCACGTCATCAACACAGATTTTCTGTGAACGTTTGGGCAGGCATTGTTGGCGTTGTCTTGATTGTGCCCCATGTTCTTCCACCTACGCTCAATGGAGCACGTTATCATGATTTCATACGGGATACTCTATCTGTGCTGCTCGAACATGTGCCTTTACAAGTACGACACAACATGTGGTTCATGCACGATAGCTCCTGCACATTTCAGTCGAAGTATTCGTACGCTTCTCAACAACAGATTCGGTGACCGATGGATTGGTAGAGGCGGACCAATTCCATGGCCTCCACGCTCTCCTGACCTCAACCCTCTTGACTTTCATTTATGGGGCCATTTGAAAGCTCTTGTCTACGCAACCCCGGTACCAAATGTAGAGATTCTTCGTGCTCGTATTGTGGACGGCTGTGATACAATACCCCATTCTCCAGGGCTGCATCAGCCCATCAGGGATTCCATGCGACGGTGGGTGGATGCATGTATCCTCGCTAACGGAGGACATTTTGAACATTTCCTGTAACAAAGTGTTTGAAGTCACGCTGGTACGTTCTGTTGCTGTGTGTTTCCATTCCATGATTAATGTGATTTGAAGAGAAGTAATAAAATGAGCTCTAACATGGAAAGTAAGCGTTTCCGGACACGTGTCAACATAACATATTTTCTTTCTTTGTGTGTGAGGAATGTTTCGTGAAAGTTTGGCCGTACCTTTTTGTAACACCCTGTATAATGGTACGATAAAATATTCCCACCACTATCCACTTTATATTCGTCCACACAGTAGAGATGTACACTGCGTAACACATCATTTCCTAGCCACCCATGTGTGCTACTCCTGTTCGCAATTGTAATCGCCTGGGCCGGTATCTGGCTACACGCTAAGGGAGACTGTCTTAAATCAGCGGTGTTCAGTCGTTCCACCGCACCACAAAGCGTACCACAAACGAAGACGTAATCGTTCTGGAGATGGCCTTTCTGAAGTTAGTTTGTTTATTGCCCGGGTTAAGCGTGCTGCGTGGGTCCGGCCGAAGTTGTGGAGGGGAGCCGTCCCTCCCGTAGGAGCGCAGGTTGCGTGCCTACGTGAGGCTGGCCACGTCGGGCGGACACCTGCTATAGGGGCAGGAGGGTGAGGCAGTAAAGCACGGCGCGTTACCGCCTGCCTGCCGTTATCTGTCAGTCCACACGTCTGCCTCCTAGCCGACACGTCACCACAGCGCTGGCTCATTCTCAGCGACTACGTGCTACTGCCCGTTGCTTTGTTTTCCGCCTCGTTTATCCTTGACATATCTGCGACGGAGCACTGATGCTTTGTTGACACCACACGCTTGTATCATGGAATGAAAGTGGTTTCAAATTCTCGTGAAATTTAGTAGAGAGTCTAGATTATTAAGCCACTATTCCAGAACCTGAAACCCGATATCAACCCTAGATTGCTTTTCTAACGGCTTCCGGGGGCAAACGAAAGTTTTACATTGAATATTTCGCGTGGTTATTGACGTATTTAAAAATTTAAAATAGTAAGAGAAATACTACTCTTGGAAATGTGCGTGTGTGTGTGTGTGTGTGTGTGTGTGTGTGTGTTTTGTTGATGATGATGATGATGATGATGATGATGATGATGATTGGTGGTGGTGGTGGTGGTGGTGGTAGTAGTAGTAGTAGTAGTTCAGGGCGCTAAACGGCTAGGTCAGCAGCACCCCCCGCAGCTCGTGGTCGTGCGGTAGCGTTCTCGCTTCCCGCGCCCGGGTTCCCGGGTTCGATTCCCGGCGGGGTCAGGGATTTTCTCTGCCTCGTGATGGCTGGGTGTTGTATGATGTCCTTAGGTTAGTTAGGTTTAAGTAGTTCTAAGTTCTAGGGGACTGATGACCATAGATGTTAAGTCCCTTAGTGCTCCGAGCCATTTGAACCATTTTTTGAGCCAGCAGCACCCGTGTTGGTCTTGATGCAGTGTAACGGACGGCGCGCAAATGCCCAGACTTATTTATCCAGTATTTGAATATGAAAGCACTTCGCAACTTCAAACAAAGCATAATTTCAAACTCTCTCTCGCATACATGCTTAACATTAAATATTTAGCTCATCCATAAAGTAATCAGACGTTTGAAGCTGATTTATACGTGCGAGTTCGATTCTTCAAAGAAGCAGTGGTTTAGTGGTTCAACACTAAAATATTTAGGAAGACTTAACCCGAGTGACGTTCCATAATGAGAAAGAAAGCAGTTATATCTTCTTTTTTTATCGGAAACAAGGAAGATCCCTATCACTCCCATATCGTATTGTAGCCTTTCGGCCCTCAGCCTTTCTCTCTCTCTCTCTCTCTCTCTCTCTCTCTCTTTAGTCCTCAGGCAATTTATAAAAGAAGGGGAATAATATGCTGTACTGGAATCCCGAATAAAACCAACTTGCTTTCAGAAAAAAATGTGATGCATTACTTACTGAACGCCCCTTGTATTTCACTTCTACAGGTCCGCTACACCATCTGATTTTAATCCCATAGAAAATGTCTGTGACAATGTGGATCAGTGGGTGACTGCTAGCAGTCACCGAGACTGAGATTTCAGAGCTCCACTTGAATTAATCATCAGCTAACAGCATCAACTATATATGGAATGCGTGGAAAATCTTGAGATCTTTATCAGCGCTAGAGGCGGTATCATAAAGTCCGCTGGGCATGACTTTCTTTTTGTCCTAGTTCAATCCCTGCACTGATGTCAAAAGCTTTAAGCTCTTGTCGGCGTTGTCTCTTATCTTATATCGTCATGTTTACCCTTTAATCTACTGCCTCAATATGGCTTTCGTCCTTTCTGATAATAAAAATGTGTGGGAATTCTTAAGGGGGCCAAACTGCTGAGGTCATCGGTCCCTAGACTTACACACTACTTAAACTAACTTATGCTAAGAACAACACACACACCCATACCCGAGAGAGGACTCGATCCTCCGGCTGGAGGGGCCGCGCGGTCCGTGACATGGCGTCTCAAACAACGCGCGGCTCCTTCTGATAATAAGGGAGTAATGACACACCCAAAAGTTTATGAAATTTGATTTTCTATTCTGGTTTTCCCATTCAGATTGCATTTAACTGTTCCGTACATGGTTTGCAATGTGTTCAGTTGTAACTGTTCATCGCTGGCATAGTTATAACTGATGCTGCTCCCTAGAAAGCTCGCGTGTTATCAATAATTACTGTTGTTCCTTACGGTTAGCTTTGTATAGTACCATTACTTTCGCGTTTTCAATCAGTCTATAGTTGTCCGAGCCAATCATACTGACTTCATGAATGGCGATCTGAAAACTTTTCTCTATTGTCGTCTGTCGCACGGGTAAGCCGCGCGGTCTAGGGCGCTTTGCCACGGTTCACGCGGTTCCCCCCGTCGGAGGTTTGAGTCCTCCCTTGGGCATGGGTGTGTGTTATCCTTAGCGTAAGTTAGTTTAAGTTAGATTAAGTAGTGTGCAAGCCTAGGGACCGATGACCTCAGACGTTTGGTCCCATAGTACTTACCACAAATTTCCAATTTCCTATTGTCGTCTATATTCAGATCATTAAAAAAATACTTATGTCTTATGTCATCAGTTTTTAAGTTTCGGCAAAAATGACTCTTATAGGATCGCTTTCTTGTCTGAGTCCGTCCGATCGGCAGGAAGCCTCATTCTCAAAGCCGCGCGGGATTAGCCGAGCGGTCTCAGGCGCTGCAATCATGGACTGTGCGGCTGGTCCCGGCGGAGGTTCGAGTCCTTCCTTGGCCATGGGTGTGTGTTTTGTCCTTAGTGTAAGTTAGCTTAAGTTGGATTAAGCAGTGTGTAAGCCTAGGGACCGATGACCTTAGCAGCTTTGTCCCATCGTATTTACCACAAATTTCCAGTTTCCTATTGTCATGTATACCTAGATCATCAAAAAATACACATGTCTGATGTCGTCAGTTTTTCATTTTCCGTACCTGAGTCGGCAAAAATGACTCTTATAGGATCGCTTTGTTGTCTGACTCCGTCCGATTCTCAGGAAGCCTCATTCTCAAGATTGGGTAGACGTATCAAGTTGAAATTTATGTCACATATTAAGCTCTACGTTCGCTTGGCGATGTAAACAATTTAAACTTCTGCGTCAGTCCAATCAAAAGATACCGCCATTTATGTCACATGTATTTATACTTGCAAACTCGCTCATTAATACCTATAGGGTACTTCGCGTTGACCTACAGCCATGAAATTTGGCAGGAAGCAAGGTTTGACATTACAGGTAAAGGAAGACAACCCGAAAATTGTTTATTTGTAATTATCCCACATGAGGAAAATATTTGTTGTCATTCTCCAAAGTTTCTAAATTCAAAATGGCTCTGAGCACTATGGGACTTAACTTCTGAGGTCATCAGTCCCCTAGAACTTAGAACTACTTAAACCTAACTAACCTAAGGACACATCCATGCCCGAGGCAGGATTCGAACCTGCGACCGTAGCGGTCGCGCGGTTCCGGACTGAAGCGCGACGGGAACAGTAACAACTGTAAATTAGCTAGGCGTAACCGTGTGGAATGATCTGAAGTGAAACGACGACATGAAACTATTTGCAGTGAAATCAGATGCAAGGTTGAGACGCATCAGAAGAACCCTTAGGAGATGTAATTTATCTACGAAAGAAGTGGTCTTCAAACCAATCATCGATCCTTGAGTATTGTTCACGTGTCTGAGACACTTACTAGACGGAATTAGTAAAGGATAATAGAGAAGATCGAAAGACGAACGGGGCGTTTCGTCTCGGGTTTGTTTAGTAAGTGCGAAAGCGTCACAGATGTGCTCAACAAACTCCAGTGACGGATGCTACAAGAAATGGAAATGGAAATTTGTGATAAGTCCTACGGTACCAAACTGCTGAGGTCATCTGTCCCTAAGCTTACACACTACTGATCTAACTTAAACTAACTTACGCTAAAGACAACACTCTCAGCCATGCCCGAGGGAGGACTCGAACCTCCAACGGGAGCAGCCGCGCGAACCGTGACAAGGCACCTGAGACCGCACGACTACCCCGCGCGGCGATGCTACAAGAGACACTTTGTGTATCACGGAACTGTTTTTCTGTTACAATTCCGGAAGAGTAAGCTTCAAGAATAGTGATGCAACACACATCTCACGACGTGATAACGACAGGAAAATCGAAGTAATTGCAGCTTGTGGTAGCAACTCTGTCAATCTCCTTCTGGTATCAATATTTCTAGAGTGGGCGAAGTCGCACCGAGGAGCCGAAGTTGGCGTCCTGGCACAATTCTCGGGGATCCCTCAGATTATGACGTGTATTCACTTCGCATACATATTTAGTATTAGCGAAACATTGCCGGGTTCGCTAGTAGTTCTACAAAGTACGGCCGCCAGATTAATTTTACTCGACGATTCCTGCGAAAGATTAACTGCGAATATTTTGCCAGGAATGCTCGGGCTCAAGGGATATCAGTTCGAATCTATTTGCAGAGTTGGACAACCGTATTGTGACAGTGATTCAGTTCCAGAGCTGCCTGACGGGAGGAGTATTGTAACATATTATTATTTAGATTAGTAACCGCAAAAGAAGTGATAAAGACGATAATCCTGGTTTAAAAAAAACGGCATTGATAGTTAACGATTTTCAATACACTAGCTAGGATGAGAAAAACTTAAAGGAATCCGTTGAGAGTGGAGAGAAGCAGAGAAATAATTGGTGATAGGGTTTCGCTACGCACGGAGATTTCGCTGAGACGTCCGCACAGCCAAGCCAGTGTCCTCTCAGACACAGTACGTTTGCACGTGACCTCTTGTTCCAATCCAAAAACAGTCATGTTTTCTTCGGTGGTTGGCTTCAGAGAATCTGCTACTCTGGCTCATACAATGCTACAATTGATCTTGTAAGCCCGCTCCACCCACAGAAAAAATCTAACAATTTACCTCTGTTAAGTTTACCGTTAAAAACGATTTTACACGAGGCCTGTGACTTTCATTATTTTTGTATCCTCTGCCGAGTTCGAAATTAACGGCCTAAATACCACTTCCTACCCCAGTAAATGACCATTATACAACCCTCACCACCCAACACACGGCCAAGAAACACGTGTCGGCAAATGTGCGCCCTTCTGTTGTCGCCCACGCTCATGCCACTGACTGGTTTAAGGGGCTCCGGAAAGGCTCAAAATCATGAAAAGTTCAATTTTTACTTTTTTGCGTTTTCTGAATCTGCAGACTATTACCTTTTAATAGATATATAATTTATTCAATTCCAAAGACTACAAGTATTTTTAAATTTTTTTTGAAATGTGTTCTACATGGGCGTGACCCACTGTGGCGCTGTTAAACTGCTGTCAAATGGTGTTATTATTAACGTCCGTGTTCATCAGGTACATTTTAGTGATGTGAGATAAAGTATGTGTTGTGGCTAACCTGTGATGGTTCAATATATATCGCTGGTGTGATTGTCGATTGTTTCATGTTTATTTACTCTGTCGTTATCTCGAAAATATTCGTAATTAATTCTGTTTCTTGAGTCTCTGTTTTGTTGAAGTATAATAATGAGTAAAAGTAAAGTTATTAGAAATCCTCTGAAGGCTTTTAAGAAAAGGAGAAATGTTGGAAAGCCAAAGGTATGTGTTATTACTGTAAACAATAAAGACGATAACCAAGTGAGTGAACCTAACCTCTCAAGTACACCTCCCATAGCAGTCAAAGTGGGAAAGAAAATACTTCACAGAAAAAGCTTGGTTCAATGAGTGAAAACTATGAATGTTTTATGGGCGAATCGGATGTGAATGAAATATTTGATATGTCGGTTCTCAAAGGAATTTTTTCAAACTGTGTAAGATGTATTCATTGTAGTGAAGTTGGTCTGGAACTCTCCATAATAAAGCACGTAGGACTTGGTAGTGTAATACAACTGAAATGTGATAAGTGTTCATACATTACCACCTTTTGGAACAGTGTTGTAGTAACTGCAACTGAAGAAAATGGTAGCAAAATCTACGAACACAACAACGAGCGATGCTTGCTTTAGACAAGGAACGCCCTCGGGCTGCAGACAGGGCTGTAAAGAGTCTAGAAATACAAGCAAGAGTAAACAGGAGGAGGAACAAGAGGAAGCTGGAGGAGGAGTTTGCAGAGGATGAAGATAATCCATCCTATGGACCTGGAATGCACTAAAAAGTTAATCCAATCTTTGTCGCTCGATTCCCAAAACTTTTATTTTCTCATACTAATTACATGTTTTCTAAGGATCTTCCAAACATATTTGTTTCAAACTTTCAGTAAATGTTACACAGCACCTTCTGCATAATTTAACACAGCCTTTTTCCAAAAAACTGTATATTTTTGAATATATAAATTAAAAATTGCAAAAAAATGTTGTAAATTTTCATTACAATTGAAAAAAAATCATCTTTAATAACTGAACTAAAATTTTGTAAAATCCCTGTGTTAAGTTGTAGCCCATATTCCAATAAATAATCTGTAAAAAGTTCAACTTCCTACCTCAAATACTTTGTGAGGAAAGATGTAATTTATAAGCGTTATTTTAACATTGCAAGTATAGGGCGTTCCGGAGCCCCGTAACACCATATCTGTAACCATAAGCGCATAACATGGCCTCAGTATCACACTTCCGACTGTCAGTCAGAAAGTTCGAATCACTTGCAAGGTTGATTGACAGTGCTACTTCCAATGGACCAATTATGAATCGAATAGGAAAAGGGGAGGGGGAATTAGGACAGGGGTACAAATGTACCCCTGCCATAGGCTGTAACATAGCTTGCGACGACAGACGAACAAACAAATGCAAATGGTCAGTCAGGAGATTCGGTAACACATCGTCTCCTGGCCTGCTAGCTATACTACTAAACCGCTATTCCCGATCCCAGTATCAGTTGCAGGTTCCCTTTCCAATAGTTTCCAAGGACAACAAAAATTTACTTTCAGTATTTCACGTAATTATTGGCGGAGTTCAAAAATTTACAATGGCGTCCTGATCTACTCATTTAGAGGTATAATCTCACGTTAAAAGTGTAACGCAGTAAAACTCGTATTACAGTTAGAAACTTCGTGTTTGTCATCAGGCAGCGTAACTGACAGTGCGCAAATATCGAGACTATATTCACCCAGTATTTGAGAATGACGACTTAGCCATTGTCCACAAACTTACACATAAGTTCAAACTTTAACGAAACTTTTTCTCGCTTACACCGCCGACAAAATTATGAAAGGAAAAAGTTTATCGGATTCTACATTTTCACTGTTCATGCGGTAAAATTTCTGCATCAGGCATGACATTTTAATTTATTACCTCTTTACTGCTAACTTTGTTTACAACACATTTTGCAAACAGCATCCACATTAGCACTGAATGCATCTACAAAATTATATCACTGTGCAACCGACACAGTTGTTCAGCAGATATGACGTCATGGATATTGAGAAAAACTAGGTGATCTTGAAACGGAGCTGTTTCATACACGGGAATTCGATTCTTTAAGGAATCGGGGCTGGGGTGACTAGTGTGCAACAAATGCTGCTCTAGTAATATGCGCTTTTCAAGCGTTTCCTTGAAATAAAAGTTCAAAGTTTTGCGAGCTTGTTGAATACCATATGACATACGAGAATGCTGCCCGTCTTCTATTAAACATTCGCCGTTGAGGGTTCTGTTAACGGCTCCATTAAAAAAAAAAAAAAAAAAAAAAAAAAAAATTACACATAAAACTTGTCTTCGCAATGTACAGTAACGAACGAGCATACTGAGCGGCCAGGAACAGTTGACAAATATCTCATCACTTATGTTATCGAAATGAAGCGACCTGCAACACAACAGGTAGGAAAGCCGGCAAATTCGGTCCAACCCACAAATTCGCATTCGGGAGGACGACGGTTCAATCCCGCGTCCGGCCATCCTGATTTAGGTTTTCCGTGATTTCCCTAAATCACTCCAGGCAAATGCCGGGATGGTTCCTCTGAAAGGGCACGGCCGACTTCCTTCCCCATCCTTCCCTACTCCGATGAGACCGATGACCACGCTGTCTGCTCTCCTTCCCCAAGCAACCGACCAACCAACCAACCAACCCACAAATGGGAGGAACAGCTGCTTTCTATCGATGGTCCAAAACTAATACGAATATAGTGTGCATTGTTCGAAAAAGGCATAATCCGGTATTTCACTGCCACGCTCACATGAATTTATCTATAAATAAGTGTTCGTGCCATCAAGATTCGTTATCATGTTTCGTCTCGAATTTTCCACTATTATTATTATTATTATTATTATTATTATTCCTTTCCGAAGAAGCATGAGTCAATGTAGTGACACAAATTTTTGGTGGAACATTACAAAAATAAATGGACCAGAATCGAACAGGATCCTTAAAGACTTCGTGTCCGCCGCCTTCAACTTCTTTAATGACATGCCAGTCGGTGAGCATGCCGAAATATTTCGTACACTGTGGCGATTGGAGGGTCTGTTCAACACATCTCTGTCTCATTCGGTTGATCATATATGTATTAGGTAACTATTTGATGAATTTGCATATGGACTGTACAGTTTGCAATGGGAACGATACTTAATTTAATACAGTTATTGCAGCATCGTAATTGTATACCTTGTCTGAACGCGGCGTGAAGTGGTGCACGTTATTCGATTCTGTCAGCAACTACATTAGGAAAGTAAACAGGTCTTTTCTTTAATAATGAATTTATTATTTTTATGTATCAAGACTATCGCCTTCCAAGTAACAAAAATGGTGCAAATGGCTCTAAGCACTATGGGACTTAACATCTGAGGTCATCAGTCCCTTAGACTTAGAACTACTTAAACCTAATTAAGCTAAGGACATCACACACATCCATGCCCGAGGCAGGATTCGGACCTGCGACCGTAGCAGCAGCGCGGTTCCGGACTGAATCGCCTAGAACCGCTCGGCCACAACGGCCGGCTCCATGTAACACCCTTCTGCAGTTAGCAGCTACGGGGACGTCGATTTCAGTCTTCATAGTAGTTCTGGAAGGCTTTTACTGCAATACCTTTGGGGTCGTTGAGTAAAACGTGTAAGAGATCGATGGTAGTGCCTGTCTAAGTATCGGTGTGAGTAAATTTCCGAAAACAAAAACAAAAACGAAGAACCAGTCTCAACTACTGCTCAATCATATGACTTTTTTTCTGTCACTGATTTTGCCTTTCACCTCTTGCAGTGCTATGTTGGCACTAAAATTCCGTGTCTTACTAGAACCGCCTGAGCATGTCGTTGAAAGGGCAGTGACCCACCAACAGGATGTTGCCTGGTGTAGCACTGCGGTACTTGAACCAACTTTCGGATTGAGGAAAGCTGTATTTATAGAATATAATATAAGACATGTGTTGAGACATCGGGAAATAACCGCCGTTGCACTAGAGGGAGATATAGAGGGAAAAAAACTGTACAGGAAGATAGAGGCTGGAATACATCCCATCAATAATTGAACACGTAGAATGCACGTGCTACAATGAGATGAAGTTTGGCGCAGAAGGGGAATTCGTAGCAGGCCGCATCGAACTAGTCAGAAGACTAATGACTCAAAAAAGTATATATAACTTTTTAGGACCTTATTGCTTTTAATTGTTTGCCCGTAAATAAACTATCCAACAAGCCAAAGGTTTTGCAAAAAACAACATTCCGTTCGGGGAAGGTGGCTCACTTATTGCAAGGCCGAAACCCGTTATGATTGTATCATAAAAAATTTAGTCAAAAACAAAAAAAGATAATACGTTACAAGCCGGATGTTCGTTTAAACCTTACATTATTTTAGTGGGTATATTCCTATTATAATTATGATTTTATTAATATCTGTTTTTGCAGAGACTGCGATATATAGCTTTTCAAAATAAAATTCAGTCGTCAGTTGCACAATTGGAATATTTTGTTCTGAACCAGTTTCAACAGACTGACGTCATCTTCGAAAGTCTACAAAATTTATGAAAATATAAATCATTAGAACATGGCCACACTAGTTTGTAAAGTACAAGAAACATATGACAAAACACTTGGCTTATAACACGAATTAGCAAACGTCAATACCTTCGTCAGTGAAGCATAATTGCCGTGGCACATCACGAAATGTACATAGTGCATACGAATATTATAACCACAGATTGCTAATAGAGTGAATTAATCCCACTTGTATACAGAGTAAAGCCAACGGCCGTGCCGCAGTGGTAGCACTGGTTCCCGCCAGATCATCGAAGTGAAGCCGTCTTCGACTGGGCTAGCACTTGGATGGGTGACCAGCCGGGCCGGCCGGAGTGGCCGAGATTTTCTAGGCGCTACAGTCTGGAACCGCGAGACCGCTATGGTCGCAGGTTCGAATCCTGCCTCGGGCATGGATGTGTGTGATGTCCTTAGGTTAGTTAGGTTTGAGTAGTTCTAGGGGACTGATGACCTCAGATGTTAAGTTCCATAGCTCTCACAGCCATTTGAACCATTTTTTTAGGTTGAAAGGGCTTAAAAAGGCTGGCATATAATTTTATTTATTAAAAATCGATGGTAATGCCATCAGCTGATGGTTTAGCGACAGTTCGTTGTACTTTCTAGTAATAGGAAGACGAGTCTGACAGCCGGCAGCGAGTTTGCAGAAACGCCAGCTGAGTCGGCTGGTGCTTTGGTAGTGGCGGGTGGATAGTGCCCTTACGGAAGAATGCAAGGAGCCACAAAACATGTTTGTCGGTTGTCTTCGTATGCAGAAAATGTGCCTCTTTATTAAAATCTAACTAGTCATTTTCTGTGTAATATGGAAAACAGAAAAAAGTGGTAAGCGGCATTTTGTAGGGGTTGTTAGCGAGAAAAAAATTCGTTAAGGTTTGAAATTGTGTGTAAAGGTTGGTGAAAGTTGCCAAGTGCTATAATTCTCACACACTGGGTGAACAAATTTTGAGAATTCACGAGTCGCTTTCTTCTTTTTCACCTCAGTCACTCATTTGACATTTTGGTGCTTGTTACCCACACGGCGATTATCGCCTTACATTAAGGCATTTTTATACCAAGTTTGGTTTGAATCGGCCAGTGGTTTAGCAGTAGATGTGGAACACACACACACACACACACACACACACACACACACACACACACAACATCCATTTTTATAATATATATGGATGGTACACACAAGCGTTACAAACTAACCTCTTAGAAGAGACCAAAACATACGCATTTCTGTCTATGCGTATGTTTTGGGCTTTTCTAAGAGATTAATTTGTAATGCTTGACAGTGATACGCAAAATTTCCGTATTAAGTGAAGGTTACGGAGGAAGAGTGTGTTTCTCGACTCTTAATATGTTTTGCGAAAGTTAACTTACTCGAATTTTGACCGTCTATGTTAAGCAACTTGAATCTGTGTATAAGTGAGATTAATTCACTCGTAAGTTATCAATCTGTGGTTATAATTATCGCATTCGTTATTATCATTTTATGTTATGTCTGGACTTGAGCTTCATGGATAAAGGTACTGATGCTGCTTATCCGTGTTAAAAGTCGCAATTAACTAAGTTTTTTGTAATACGCTTCTTGTACTTTACATACATGTATGTTCAAGTTTATATTTTCCTAAATTTTGTATACTTCCGAAGATGAAAGATTAACTGCAATAAAGGGTTGTAGCCTCTCCCCGATGTTGTTCAATCTGTATATTGAGCAAGCAGTAAAGGAAACAAAAGAAAAATTCGGAGTAGGTATTAAAATTCATGGAGAAGAAATAAAAACTGTGAGGTTCGCCGATGACATTGTAATTCTGTCAGAGACAGCAAAGGACTTGGAAGAGCAGTTGAATGGAATGGACAGTGTCTTGAAAGGAGGATATAAGATGAACATCAACAAAAGCAAAACAAGGATAATGGAATGTAGTCTAATTAAGTCGGGTGATGCTGAGGGAATTAGATTAGGAAATGAGGCACTTAAAGTAGTAAAGGAGTTTTGCTATTTGGGGAGCAAAATAACTGATGATGGTCGAAGTAGAGAGGACATAAAATGTAGGCTGGCAATGGCAAGGAAAGCGTTTCTGAAGAAGAGAAATTTGTTAACATCCAGTATTGATTTAAGTGTCAGGAAGTCATTTCTGAAAGTATTCGTATGGAGTGTAGCCATGTATGGAAGTGAAACATGGACGATAAATAGTTTGGACAAGAAGAGAATAGAAGCTTTCGAAATGTGGTGCTACAGAAGAATGCTGAAGATTAGATGGGTAGATCACATAACTAATGAGGAAGTATTGAATAGGATTGGGGAGAAGAGAAGTTTGTGGCACAACTTGACCAGAAGAAGGGATCGGTTGGTAGGACATGTTCTGAGGCATCAAGGGATCACCAATTTAGTATTGGAGGGCAGCGTGGAGGGTAAAAATCGTAGAGGGAGACCAAGAGATGAATACACTAAGCAGATTCAGAAGGATGTAGGCTGCAGTAGGTACTGGGAGATGAAAAAGCTTGCACAGGATAGAGTAGCATGGAGAGCTGCATCAAACCAGTCTCAGGACTGAAGACCACAACAACAACAACAACAAAATATTCCTATTAGAAGCGACATGCTTAGCCTTTCCCTGACTGGTATAGCGTCCCAACTGACCATTTTGGGACAGGAGTAAGGCAAGGAAAGAAAGGGTGAGAGAATAATTCCACGTCTCATTTCCCCAAACTACGGGGAAATCGTACAGCGAACCGTCTCCTTGTTAATATACAATGTTACCATTCCAAGTACAAGCGGAGCTTTTAGTTAAGGAACGACAAAATAATTAATTCTTAAATAGAAACTGCAGTCGAGGATTTTTCGTTTTGGTAGATGTTCAGGACGAAATATAAAATGTATTCGAAATTCAGCCTACTGACACATGACCTCTGGCAGCAACCGACATGCTTCGACCAAAGGTCCTGATCGCTGCGCTTCGGCCGTCGTTAATGTTTCGTGGAAAAGCAGTCTTGTCTGCATCGACGGGTCGCTGGTCCGGAATAGCATTCCCGCTGGCAAGCATCCCGAGTGGAGGTTCCGAGAATCGAATCGTTTGAGATCCATCCCTAGCGCCGGCGCTATGTAGTAAACAAACTGAGCACTTCCTGCTGTGGACGTGGCCGTCGCCGCGTCGTCTGCCGTGTAGCACCGCCAAGTCACTACAACACCGTTTCACAATACGCTGTCAAAGGTAAACAGCAAGCGAGGTGCCACATTTTGCCGCTGCAGTCCCTTTCACGTCACCAAGATCACGCGCAGTTTAAACACTTCTCTGCCACTGTTTATAAGAACTTATTTTACATAAGAACTGCAAATAAGTACTTAATAATCTGAGAGTAACGCCACTTTATAAACACGAGCTCACTTAAGTTATTTTGTCTACTCACGTTACAGAACTCGACAGTAAATGCGTCTTTCTGTAAACTGAAAAGGTAGCAGTGTTCGTGTTGGGGAAGTCACCTATCCTTGAAGAAATCTGCAATTGCCGTGTAGTATGACAGAATCGATCTCCCATCTAGCAGGGTATAATAGCGTGCAGAGATTTACATACCCTGTCCATATGCATCTCTTGCGAATAACTATTAGTATCTCAAATCTCCATTCCATGTAGTGTCAACCGCAGTTTGTGGAAAATAACGGGTAACGCTCGCTTCATAATAATTCCCGCAAACGTGACGTCATTTTGACGACACGTGCAATATCGACGACCGTATGATCGACTATCGACTTTGTGAAAAGGAAGAATATGAATATAATTGCCAATTTAAGCTGTCCTCTTACGTTCCTACCGATCAACACACTCGAAAGTCGCTAGATTTTCGGAATTAAAGACACAAATATTTGTGAGAAGAAAATATACGAATTTTACTGCAGCTCGTTTTAGTCGCTACATTGAAAGCTGTGCTCTTACGTTCCTGCCTAACCACACATTCGAAAGGCGGCATATATTCGGAAATAAAAGAGCCAAATACTCGTGAGAAGGAAGAAAATGAGTTTTTTTTGTTGCTCGTTTCAGTCGCTGCAATTTAAGCTGTCCTCTTAGGTTCCTGCCTAGTCACATTCTCGGGAGTCGCTTAATATTTATTTCATCCTTCGTTCTCAGATCAGAACGAACGTAAATAAGATCCAATATTGAATAACATACTAGTATTACATTCATGAGAAAGTAACATAACGTGTTAATAACGCTAACATGAAAAAAATTGCATGTAAAGGGATGCGAACCAACGACTTCAGACTCCAGAAACCACGACATTATTCATTAGCAGTTAAACGTCTGATGTTTAACTCCGGTCTTGATTATCATATTCTATCTTGAAGGTTTGTATCGTTGGTGTGTTGTTAAGTGACATTTAATGATAATGGTAATGTGTTTGTGATAAATATTCAGTGCTCGGTTGCATTGAAATGGCATACTGCAAATTATATAACAAGTTTCATTCTTAATTTGTAAATTATTAGCGATAATAACTCACTCTTAAGAGAGGACTCTTATATGGAGGCATTAACCGTCGATTCATCATTATGAACATTTTTAACATAGCAATAATTATAATGAATCATTGCAAGAATGACGTACTTTTGTAAATCTCCGGTATGCCCACATGAAACCTTGTGAGAGGCTCGTATCGAATGCTAACGAAAGTCGATAGCGCATCATGCGGTCATCGATATTGTGTGTGACGTCAAACCGACGTCACGTTTGCGGAAATGTTCTGAAACGAGCAAAATACTATTTTCAATGATCTGCGATTTTTCTATCCCGTGGAACCACTAAACTATTACTCCCAAAGAAAATAGATCAAGACTATTGTTTTAGGAAATTTAATGCAGTCTGGACAGATTTTCATTAGAAGCCGCGGTTTTCGAGATAACAAAAACGTAGAAGGTAACAACCTTTAAATACCCCACACTCACACCCCCCTGATCAGGATTTTTATTACGTTATTCATGGCGGTCCCCATCTATCACACAATATGAACTACACGAAATTTTTCCACCAGTTCGACCTTGTTTCGCCTTCGTTGACTCGGCTACGATCCTCGCATTCTAGCCGGGAGATCAGTGATATTGAAAGTGAGAAGGCCAAAAACGTAATTCATTGTCGCCGTTCGAAATACGGTACGAAGTGTTCTGACGTGAAGAGGCTTCAGATGGTTCAAATGGCTCTGAGCACTATGGGACTCGACTGCTGTGGTCATAAGCCCCCTAGAACTTAGAACTACTTAAACCTAACTAACCTAAGGACATCACACACATCCATGCCCGAGGCAGGATTCGAATCTGCGACCGTAGCGGTCACGCGGTTCCAATCTGTAACGCCTATAACCGCACGGCCATTCCGGCCGGTCGTGAAGAGGCGTCCAGTAGGAATTACGCTCAATTTTTTTTCCATTTCCCAGTTGCAAAGAAGCGGTCGCTTTATTTGGCAGTTACCTGCCGATCACTACACTTGCTGTTCATATTTCTACCTCTTTTCCCTATACAGTCTGCCATACTACTGTTAGCGCAGCAGGTACAGCAAGACTGCTGAAAAGTCGGTCACATGTAGTTGTGCGTAATGTCTCGGATTCTTACGCATTTACTATTTCTTCATTCCATTCTCCTTCCCGCGGAATATAAACCGTGCCCTGTCGTGTGGAGTCGCGTATACCCTTGCGGGCCTCTCAGCTTACAAGTGTGTTCACTCATTAGGATTACGTAGTGCGTTTATATTGCAACCTAAGTACTATAGGCGCGCCAATAGCTTGTAGATGTATCAGCTGGCGCCGACGCAGCCTAAACCAACATTGTCTCACGTAACACACTATCAATGAGACTGCTGATGTTTACCGCTGAACTTCGCTACGCGTGTTGCGCATGCGCGAAGGACATTCTTCTTACCCATGCCCGTGGCCGCTGCGACAGCAGTCATTTTTGGCGCGGACATAGCGGAGCTAATCGCACGTCGCCTTGTTGGCGCATTTAGCCTACAGCTGAGCTATTCTCCCTTCCGTTTGTTCGGACCCGCACTGACTAGGATTCTGCTGAGCGGCAGCATGGGCTTGCCCTGAAAGCCGAACATCAAAGCGTAAATTCCATGTATGTATGCTACGTAATAACGACAATATGTCAGCACACAAATTTCAAATTCCGTTAAGTACGCCTTGTAAAATGAGTGAATTACGGTTTCACCGTATAACCAAATCTGCATCCTTACCCTTCAAACCACCTAAGTGCATGGCAGTGGGAAATTCCCAATACCTGTTACTAGGGCTTCTTATTGTTGTGCCATAAGAAAATACACTCGCTGGCACAACAGTGGGTTCTTTGGTTTGGTCTGCGAGGAGACTGAGCGGAATTGTAACATGTAAAATATTAATTCACTTTATTACAATATAGATACGAAGATTGACTTAACTTCGTACAAACCATTTCTACAGGAATGTTCTGACCAAGGATCCTAACACACTTCCGTGGCGCACACCTTCAGTTGTTTCTACAACTGTCGATGAATCTGAATCGAAGATAACATGCTGCGTCCTCACGACCAAGAAATCCTCGATCCAGTCCCAAATTTCGCAGTATAACCTATACGATCGTAAATTAGTGTATGTTTGGTACTGAGACAATTCTTTTGTCAGACTGATTTGATCGACGAATTCAGGATCTCATTTGAGAAACCTCTGAGTTATATTTCACGTGATCTATGTTTTCGAAACCCCTGCTGGTTGACTGAAACCGCTGAGGCAATACATACTGTCGTTAATACCGGTGGTTCTACCCACTTTTTTACATCTTTATTGAAGCGACTGCGATCATTATTTTTTTCAGTTAATTGGTTTAAACATAACTCTTTCATTCCTAAATCTTTGACGTGTCACTATCATCATCGCATTAACTTTTAATTACCTCTCTCTTTATTTCATTTTATTGTTTTTTTTTTCATTTGGAATATTTCTCCATATGATTTTAAACATTCTTAATTATAATTAGTAATATTTAAACGTTTGAACATATCGATCGGTCTAATAAAAACAAAAAAAGAAATAATCTATTTATACTCGCCTTGCAATGGTGTCAAATATCTGTCTTGTTACAAGATTACTTTTTTTTTGGACTGTAAGCATCATAGTCGCGCGGGATTAGCCGAGCAGTCTAGGGCGCTGCAGTCATGGACTGTGCGGCTGGTCCCGGCGGAGGTTTGAGTCCTCCCTCGGGCATGGGTGTGTGTGTTTGTCCTTAGGATGATTTAGGTTAAGTAGTGTATAAGCTTAGCGACTGATAACCTTAGCAGTTAAGTCCCATAGGATTTCATACTTTTTTTTGGTAGCGTTATACAGAAATTTAAGACATACACTCTTCTTGCACCATGGAGAAAATAACGCAGATAAAGATGTGAACTAAAAAAATGAAACGCTCGTATGGCACTGGTCGTATGGCACTTCCCACCTGAGGACGTTCGGCTTCCGAGTACCAAGTCTTTTCAGTTGACACTGTTTGGGGCGACTTGCGTGTCGGAGATTAGGAACTGAGGATGAGAACTACACGCAGTCCCCGAACGGAGGAAATCTGACCCGGCCGGGAGTCGAAACCGGACCTGCTGCATGACAGTCAGACACTCTGAGCACTCAGCTAACGGGGCGTATTAATCTAAGAAGAGTTTATAAATAAAGTGAAATTCAAGCAAAATGAGTAATACATATAACGATTACAATAAGACTGATGAAATTAAAAAATGACAAAAAAGAAGAAACTTTAAATCTAAGTAAGTATATAAAATGTTATTACTCACATGGGTGAAGATTCTAGATGAAAGGAAGAGAATAAAAAGTAAAAAGAGAAAAAAAAGGTAATACAGAGATTAAGTTGACACAGCAAAGGTTAAGAAATGAAAAATATATGTTTTTGAAACTAAGTAACAATAAAAACAATGATCGCTGTCGTTTCAGTAAAGATGGAAGAAAAAGTTAAATGCCCTTGATGGGATTTTAACCCAGAACCTGCAGCATCTACGAGTCAAATACCTTAACGTTTTTCTGTACTTTTCTTGCTATATGTTTGTCCGTCGATTTTTCTTCAATAGTTTTCTTGGGCTGTCGCAGGACATCTTTCAAACTCTAACAATCAGAACTTTGCTTAGTTTTTTATTACTGAGTGGGGCTAGTTGCCCGATCCAACACGCTGAGCTTCTGTGACGGCAATCGCTAGGTTACAGTGGCATTTTAAAATAAGTGCTTATTAAAGGCTCTAGTGAATCATCGCACAGGTGGTTTCAAAAGTCGATCTCCTTTTGTTAGAAAATTAGCTGCAGGGCGCACAGTGGGTTAAGAAATGCGTTATTCAGAAACGTCACGATACCGTAATAGCAGAAGAAATCGATGTAGAACGACAAACCTCTTAATTCTCGGAAATAGAACCGAGCGTTTGAAGTGAGATATCAAGAGCCACTTTATAACGCCGCACGGCCACACAAAGACGTTGTGGCCGCCAAGGAAATGTATTCCGCGTTTACAGGAAATTGCCATTAGCCTGCGTTTCATCGAGGGCTGGTCCGATAGGTCGGCCTCTTCGCCGAACAGAAAGCCCGGTCGTGGGCCACTCCAGGATTCGGAGCACTCGACGGCTGCCAAATGCAGCTATTAATATCGCGACCGCCTTCCTTGTCGTAGGGCGTAGACCGCCATTATTCACAACGCCCCCTCCACAAATATTTGACCAGCTGAAAGGAAGGAACGAGGAAACCGTTTTCACGGGAGTGCTTGGCAGTCTTCGAGTAGAATACAATGGCGAAAAATATACTGAACTCTTACGGGTACCCTTTGCTTACTGTACACACTATCTGAATACGATGTCATTCACGAACTTCAGTTTTTTCCAGTAATATTACACTGGAGAATAAAATCGTTATGAATATTAACTTCATTACTGCAGTAAGAAGACAACATCTGTGTATCATACGATGTTCAATTTGTTAAACAAATGTTGATGTGAACGATGTGCGTGCAACGACAACAAATCGTCGCGGAACACAATGCAGAGCTGCATCGCATCCACAACAGATATTCAAAGTGGCCTCCGTGGAATGCAATGCACGCGTTCTCACGTCGCATCACGGATTGCTGCACTCTCGCACGTCCCGGCCCCTCTCCGAATAGCGTCACAGGTGTCGTGTACACGTTGTTGAAGGGCCTAGACATGAGGAAATGGTTCAGCATACACACGCTTTTCAGAGGTGCCCAGAGGTAAACATCCAGGCGATTTCTCCGGTGATATGGCAGGCAATACTACAGAGCCACTTGCTTGTAGATTGTACTAGGGTTCGACTTATTATACTGTAGGACCTGGTCCTCCAGATCTGGTGTACGCACTGTCCGCCGCCTCCATGCACATTCGTCTGCCTGAAAGAACCCATGATCACACAAACGCCCAAAAAGGGCTCGAAATGTTATTATGTGGTTAATGTGTCTGGGGTTACCTGTTTGGTACAGCTGGCTTGCGACCGTTTCCGTCTGCCTGGCCGTACACAAACAGCATCTCGGCTTGTTCCCGACATGAATACCGGGCCATTCTGCTGCTTACAGTGCGCTACGTCAGTCACACGGCCGACAATACAGAAAGAACACACGGCATGTGGTCAAAGGAACTTCCATTCGTCAGCGTCACCGACCGAGGCAACGATGCATTTCTTGACACATGTTCACAAGTCGCTTTTTTCTCCATTTCTATTCCCTGCAGTTTGCCGGTTTTATTAACACATGTTTACAAGTCGTTTTTTTTCTCCATTTCCTTTCCCTGCAGTTTGTCGGTTTTATTAATGTTCATCCAGAAATTTTTTCAATGTTTGATCACTTCAGCTGGTCACCTCGAGAAACTTTCTACGAATTGAAATAATGCACCACTGTGATTCATTGCGAAAGGCCTACCATAGTATTACAATATTACAACAATTTTTGTATGCAGATCTTACAAATGAAAATTATTTCTGCTGCTAATGTAGCATATCTCAACGATTTAATTTTGTCAATGGCATCGCTCCCCAACATCAGGCAGCCAGGAGTGAAGGTAGCAGGTGTTTCAAATTAGAATATTTCTGTTGCGAATGCAACGATGTTCGTACAACGCTGCGATAAAGTCCTTTCATCTGACTCGTGTTTCTGTCCTTCAAGAGATACACACAACAGTTTAACCCTTGCATATAATTCTCTCTGAAGATTTAAGTGGGTTTGGGCTCTACATCCATTCTCTTCAGACGGCTATGAATTGCATGGCAGAGGGTAACATTGTACCAATTATTAGGATTTCTTCCCGTTCCATTCACGCATACAGCGTGAGAAGAATGACTGTTTACTTGGCTCTATGCATGCTGTAGTTAATTTTGCCCTCGTGATACACTTTCAATTAGAGAGAAAAAAAGTTGTACTAGCAAAAAATACAACTGTAGCTATATTTGGGACAAAATAAAAAGACGTCTTCTCAAGCAAAGGAATTATTTCCTTTATGAATAAAATGTTTAACAGACACAGGCTGTTGCTGTTGTCAACGGAGAAAATGCTTATGAATGCCGGAGATTTTTAACGTATTTTGTCTCTCCTGTGGCCAAGCGTCAAGGCTTAGTTTTCGAAAATCAACACGTAGGCTGTCCCGGCTAGCTGGCATTCGACGAATGATATGCCAGCGCGGGTTTAAATATGTTTATTTAAATCCATACAGAATAACACACAGTCATGAACTGATTGAGAGCTCAAAATTTGCTGAAACTATTTCTTATCCGACGAAGGGCAGTGTCTTAACAGAATTCGTGGATTTCGCTAGCAGTTTCCAAGAACATATATTTATGTAATTCAAAAAACTTTATAAGAGGAATGATGCTGGAAATGATATCGATAGCTCAGCAGATATTCAAACGAAATCAAATAGTACTTCGAAGGTAATTAGACTTTTTTAACAAGTAAATACTTACATAATTCTTCGGTTAAACCTCGAATCACTCCCAACGTAAGAATGTTGGTAACGATAAAAAAATGCTGCGATAACGCTTGTTCGAACTAGTTTCGAATTCTCGTAATGTGGCGCCTCTTGCGGAAAATATACGAACTAGACAGGGATTAGTTGGGATATTCTTTCGTAACAACAGTTTTGGTGCGAGACGTTATTGTCACATTATTATGTAATGAACTGCGCGATTTTTTTCGGAATCTATAGCGATTTTCAAGTTCGCGGTTAGGCTGGAAACTCAGTGGAAAGCATTAATTCTGCGAGTGAAGCAAGCAGTAATGATATTTACAATCATTGTTGTCTCTCATATTTTGAGAAACATTCGGGATAAGTCCTGATTTCGGAGCTGGTGGTTAGGTTGGGACCTGAGAGCACAGCTAAATATTAACTACACTTTCTGCTCTGTATCATATCCTACACAGTTATATTTCATTATGACGCCACAGATCTACGTACTGGTAATGATGACGTTTATTGAAAGCCACTTTCTCATTACTTCTGCAGTCAACATCACAACCATGCTCATGACTTGTTATCGCATTCGTATTTGTGATTAGTTCTTACCTGATACCTCGTACATCACGCATTAAAATGATTACGTAGCTTAAATCAAGAAAGTTTCGCGAATTTTTGTTGTGTAGCCCACAACTGTGGACGTAATCTTCTAACCGACGACGCTAGTTAATAATTTTCAAGTATCAGCCTTTAATCTGAAGTGTAATATCTTTGGGGTATACAAAACTTTGATGACAACGTATCATTCCCGTTTCGGAGGCCTCACGATTACGTTGAATGAAATGCTTTGCTGCGTGACTAAGTTTGTGTTGTGTGCATTGTTTAAAACATGTTTCCTGTGAAACAAGCGATATGTTAAACTTTCACGCCGTTACTGCCTCGACGCGGGTATCACGCTTGCTGACGATAGGACACATGCGAAAGCAGCTGGCTAACGGTAAGAGGAAAATACGTTCCAAAGCAATGTTTACTCCCCTATATTTCGGAGGCTCTCGGTTATTAATGGGGCAGTAAGAAAATTTTCATTCGTAATGTTTACTATGGTCTGACTAGGAGCCTTACGTGTGTCATTTGATAGCTGTACGTGGGCACCATGTACTGTGTATTACTTCCAGTTGTAAAACAAATCTGAGTTTACGTAATCTGTAACATTCATACTGCAGTTACGTAGTCGATACAAGTTCCCTCTCAGAGCTTTCGGCGAGTGTTGGCAAACAGAACCATATTGTAAAAAAATTGGAGTGAAGATTGAACAGAAGCTAAACAATGTTTTTGGACCAAGATGTAATATACCTTACTTCTGCCACACTTATTCAAGTCCTCCAATCTTTCTTTGTGTAATTAGTAGGACTTAATATTCCGTAAATGGTTGAGAAACGTCGGAAACAACAAAATTAACAGGAGTATCAAAATGCGAAGCATTTAATTACCAACTTTTTGGTATATATTGAAAAGAATTGTGTAAGAATAACCGCATTAATGTTATAACCAAATTTCATACACCAAATAAATTTGCACATTAGGTCTGAGATGTCTTAGTATACCAGATACTCTGTTATTTTTGGCCATGTGCATCACATCTCCAAGGCGTATTGACCAACAACATTGTTTGTAATGTGGATATATTTGTGATCTGTGGAGAAAATGGCAGGGGTGTAATGTAACAGTACATTATTGCTGAAACCTGCAATGATCCAGTGAACCACTCCACAAAAAAAAATTCGCACATATTTTAATTGCCACGCGTTAATCAGTTTTACGTTGAAGACAGCACTATAGAGCGTTCTTCCGAAGGGCGAAATGTACAGGGCGCAAAAAGAGACTACCAGCCATGTAGTTAACCAACGACCCAATAGATGCTACCGTACCACAAGGAACGTAGCAGGGTTGCCAATATTGAAACTGTGTAGAGGTGTATAACATTGTGAACGACGCCTTTTGGTACGCGCGAGAGTTCGAGTCGACGTGTAAACGAATACATTTTTGCTTTGCCATTCTTGTTTGTGGAAGTACTTCGACATCGATGCACTGAAATGGCGTCTGGTTTCTGCGCTTCGCAATATTTTTGTAAGTTCGTTTTGCTTTCAAAATGATTGATTTTCCATAGAAGAGGGATAAATCTCAACGATAGAAAATCTAATGGTTCCAGCACTCGGTTTTTCAATCGTTTACAATAGCCAGGTTAGCGTAAGTTAATTTTTTTTTCAAATACAACAGAAATAAGACGGTAAGTAGCTCACACACTGCTTCTGTCGGGAGTAAAGAATTCATTTCACTCATAGGTGGCGTAATCAGCTTCATACAAAACGTCCTTATATCTGAAAAGTAATTAATAATATTATTTGCAAAATCAGTGGAAACGCTTAGATGTGATGAGCAACCGTTCTTCAAGTACAGAACACAATAAACATTCAGTGAATGAAATATGTAAGGATAAGAAGTCATAACGCAGAATCATGATCTCATCTAATCCTCCACGGACTTCGTTTTCATCAGTTTCCAATTAGGCTTGTAAGTCACTACTGTTCTGGACGTACCAGGACGTTATATTTCAACGACAGATTGCCTCTAGTTTCCTTAACGTAAGAAGTGTTGTCTGCTCATTCTTTCACCACCGCCTACTAACTATCGAAATCTCAATAATGTTAACAATCAAAAATCCACAGTTATATTCTGTTGATTCTTGACATCGTACAAATGTTCGTATTTTTATAAGATGTAAAATGCTCGTAGACATCGTGACCTATTAACGATTCGCCATCGGACAGCGTTCATCTAGGATGTGCAGTGCCAGAGCGCGTGGAACAAAATAATCCGGCAGTGGTTTCCCTATTTTATTTATTAAGACGCTACTATCTTATGTTCATGTGGAAGATCCTCCAATCAGCCCAAGAGGAACCAAGGAATTATTGTAGCTTGAACCCTCCCATTAGTTGGCTAATTCCCAAAACTAGTTTCGGCGAAGTATCGCCATCTTCAGTAGGTTTCTTTATTCTTTTTTATTTTTAGCTATTGCACATTTATGTGAGTGTCGCATTTTTTAAATTTTTTTTTCGGCATACAGAACACGTGAGTTAATCGATTTGAGTTGCTGCGAAAATCGTACTGTTGATGGTGTAATATTTGAATTATTGTTAAAGTGAAAGTTACACGTTCAGTCAACATGTAATATGTCCAAAAACAACAAACCTAAGAAATATGCAATAACTATAAGTAGAAAAAGGCTAAAGAAACCCACTGATCGTTAAGAGGGTCACCCATTTTCATTTGCGCCACTCAGTCATTTTTTTCTTGACGGAAAAAACGTACTTAATTTCATGTGGCACGACCGGCTGTATTCAGCTTTACCTGAGTTCAGTGTTGACAGGAAATTCACATTTCCTTACTGGCAGCCGTAACTGCCGTGCTGTTTCTCAGGGTATGCATTTTGTGCTGTTCCTGCACTTCCTCGTATTGCTTTCAGTACGTCAGACATGCTGGAATACAATGCTTTTCCAGTTAATTATATTCTAACGGGATTTCGTAGCTAGCATACAATTTGCGTCAGTCATTTTGCAAACGATCCCCATTTTCAGAACTGTATCTGCATTATGAGCGTTTCAATCACAAAGCGTGTCATCTTACTGGCCAGTTTTAGAGTTCTAAATTACATTGTACTCTGCGCTGCAAGTCAGTTTTTGTCACGCAAAATGATGGCAACGAAAGATGTATTTTAACGACTGATGCCAGAAAATAACACTGTATCACAGGTTACCTTACGTCATATATAGACATTATATTTTAAAATAATCTGATGTAGCAGAAATACCATAGAAAATCCTTCTTTTGTACGTAAACAGAATGGTATTTGAATTTCAGCCTGTGTCATTTTCCGATGGTTGATTGTGGACATGGGTTGAGGTATTGTCTAGCAAAGGGAACCGTGTACCTGGCATTACACAGACATACATTAGGCTACTAGATTGGCCAAGATGCATCTTTTACTGAAATCTGACGTTTGGTGAGGTAAGATCGCTGAAGTGAGTATGCTTCGTTCAAGAGATGTCAACGAGAAGGATTTACTTATGGCCGAACGCAGTTTGCGTAATAGTGCGGTACCTGTGTGTAGGAGAGTTAAGTAGTGCGTTGAGGGGCTTTGGTTCGTTTCTGCTATAAAATTAACTTTGGTTTTCTTCTGGCTTTTTCTTTACTGTTTTTTTCTACGTTTACTTTTGATAACAGCTGAAAGCTGCATTCATTAAGGTTGTTACAAATACAGTTTATCTCATATTTAATACGCAGCAACTGCATACTAATTTGTTATGTCACGATTTGTAATTTTTTCTGTGACAATCGTCGTAAAATATTGGCAAGTTGTTTTCGCAAAATGAACGTTGTTCGAAGGAGACTTGCTACAGTGGCATTTAATTTACAGTAAATTCAACGGAAGACTTACATAGGTCACATTTTGCAGTGTCAAACCTACGACCTCACGTCTAGGGCTGCCAAGTGTCCAGCTTTTTACGGTTTTGTCCGGCCAAATATTAACAAGTCGGGCCTGTCTGGCTTTTGTTAGGCTTTCTAGTGATGGAGTAGAGAACGAACAACTATCGTTGTTCGAAGTTAATGATGTAAGCGCGAGGAGTAGGTATAAGGAAAGAAACAAGGAAGCTATAACGTAAGGATATACCAACCAATTCTAGTGTAGAAAAAAAATTTGGATGACAGTAAATTCTTTGATAATTTGCAACATTTCAATAAATTCGTGAAAAAAAAGGACTCTGCTTTTATAAAGCTTTTGGTTCATGAGCAGTGGTCAGCTGATTTCAAATTACATCAAAAACAAGAATTATATTATTCGGAATTGCTGAAAGTGGCAGGATATTACTTTACAATTCCAGGCATGTCAATTTCGGAATGGTGTACTCTTTCATAAGCTCCCACTGGACAAAGAAACACAATAAATTACAAACCGACACCATCACAAACACGTCGTGTAACTCATAACGATCCTGTCAAGAGTTCCAAGAAATGATTTCCAGGAAACTAACATCTTGATGAAATGGGTTCATATGAGAAATATTAATACTATAGATTGTTATTTTTTTATAAACCTAAGTGAAGTTACCAGAGTCATTGAACATCATGTTTTCGGTCACAGGATTAATTGTTCATTTTGTTTAATGATGAACCTTTCTTTTTTTGTTTACTTATTTGTCTTACGTAAGAAAATATCAGAAAAAAGACTGAGCAATTAAGAGGACTGAACACTTAGTTGGTATCAAAATTGCTAAATTATAGGGCTGTTTATTGTTTGCTTTTTTATTCTATGCATGTTAAAGACTGATCTCACAAAAAAATGACTTACTGATTATTAATAAACGATTGAGAATACCCAGCTGTCTCTATTTCTGTTTAAAAAAATTAGTCCTTAAAGCGAAATGTCCGGGAAAAAGGAAGATACAACGTAAGGATATATAGATATACCAACCAACTCTGTTTTTGAATCTGACAAGCCTACTACCTCAGTCTGCCGTTACGAACGAAAACACGACGATGCTGCAACTCTGAACTAAGTATCCAGTTCGTTTTAATGGGTAATACTTACCACAAATTCGATCGAATACAAGTGACATCATTGTGGATATGCGCACATTTGTCGATGACAGACGGCTTAATCTCCAGTTTTCGCCGAAAAAGATTGTGAAGTGGATGCTGATTTATCGACCAGATCCTCTTATCGATATCATAATTCTGCTTCCATGGAACACTAAGTTTTGAAGTATTCGTGCAGCGATAAACTCCCGTTACAGCCACTGGTTTCCACGTAAAAGTTTTTCAAAGCTGTTTACGATATCAGAAGTAAAGGCTATTATGGTGTTATTAAAGCTATTGTAAATTCCATCTGTCCAACACGAGAAAATGCGCTTTCATCTCACAATATGCGTTTCGCTTTATTGGTATAAAACATCTGCAATTGTCTGCAGGAAGCAAAACGAATGCGCAACGCACTTGGCGAGATGAAGGATTTAAAGGCTAGTGTTACAGAGCAGTCTAGTGGTACCCATGCAAGATTAAATAATTCATTTTTCCTTTCAGTTTGAACAGCTTCCCTGGAATGTAATCGTGAGTGCTTCTGGTATTGTAAATTCCTCAGAAGCACTTTAGCCATACTAAAAATGAAATTAACAAAAAAGCAGCATAAAGTACTAAGAATTCACATCCATGCACTGGTATTATGACATCAGTTTTGCAAGGAACTTGTATCACTGTATAGATCGCAATTGCAGACGTAGAGCCAAGAAACTGTGTTGGATAGTGTCACAGCATTCAGTTTTCTGTTTGCAATTAAATTACATTTGCAGCACAAAAAATCGTTACTATCGATTCAACTCAATATTTAACAATGATATTTACAGTAAACACTGGTCTATTGTACATAACTGATTGTTGTTTTCTGATAACCACTGTAAGAATAGCACAAGGTTTTACTGTGCAATCTGTATTGAATAAACGTATAACTACTTTTATTCCCTAATTTCAAGTCTCCTTCGTTATGTTTGAAATGTTATTGTTAAGTTTGATTTAAAGTAGATTTGAAGATGGTCATTTTAAAAAGTAATATGTTGAGAAATTTTACTTTATTTGCCTCGTGTATTGGTTGACGTTTCTTTTCGATGAAACTGATGTTTCTTGCTGTGAATAAAAAGCAACACACGAAAGAGTTAGATTACTTTTCCCTGCAATACTTTGGTAACAATAGGATTTTTATGCCTTCTGCGTAATGTAACGTTCACAGGATTTTGTATGCTCGATAGTGAGTATCACATGCCTTGTTTCAGACCGAAAATATCCTGGAACCAGTTCGCGTTTGCTTACAGTTGAGTGGTCCTGATATGTTCCACGCGACTGGATTCTTGTATAAACAGCTCTGCACGCGCTGTTAAGTGTTACATGCTATCACAGCGGAAGGGTACTTTTCCCAGATTTACTCCACATAGTGGCACGTGTTCCTTTTGGATGACCTTTACTCCACGGCTTGTGTGTAACTCCCGACTACTCAACAAGCAAGAGATTCACAAGAAATTTCAACCCATAAGAGAGGAGCTTTTTCTTGCGAAATATTTTTGGAAAATAGAAAATGAGAATGCTGGGACCGTACGGCCTAGTGGAAAAGTAACGCGAAGTTTTCCCCGCTCTAAAACGGTTCTCCCGCTCAGAGCAGAGAGAACCAAAACAAACAAGCGCAGTGCTGGCCGTGTAGGGTTTGACGTCAGAGCCTGCGTCTTCTGCTCACGTCTAATCGCGTCCGCACGTGCCCAATTCCTCAGTTCTTAGGGCGAACGGCGAAGATTGTGCACACCCTGGACGATGGGTGCGGCTGCGTTTGGTCCAGCATAACTCTGGAACGCCTAGAGCGGTCATTAAAAAAGTGCTAAAAAGGCTTTTACTGGCAGTTTTAGTTTCCACATAATCGACATTTGCTTCTAAGCACTGTTCGTAACGTTGTTGTTGTTGTTGTTGTTGTTGTTGTTGTTGTGGTCTTCAGTCCTGAGACTGATTAGATGCAGCTCTCCATGCTACTCTATCCTGTGCAAGCCTCTTCTTCTCCCAGTAACCACTGCAACCTACATCCTTCTGAATCTGCTTAGTGTATTCATCTCTTGGTCTCCCCTACGATTTTTACCCTCCACTTTGCCCTCCGATACTAAATTGGTGATCCCTTGATGCCTCAGAACATGTCCTACCAACCGATCCCTTCTTCTATTCAAGTTGTGCCACAAACTCCTCTTCTCCCCAATCCTATTTAGTACCTCCTCATTAGTTATGTGATCTACCCATCTAATCTTCAGCATTCTTCTGTGGCATCACATTTCGAAAGGTTCTATTCTCTTCTTGTCCAAACTATTTATCGTCCATGTTTCACTTCCATACATGGCTACACTCCATACAAATACTTTCAGAATGACTTCCTGACACTTAAATCTATACTCGATGTTAACAAATTTCTCTTCCTCAGAAACGCTTTCCTTGCCATTGCCAGTCTACATTTTATATCCTCTCTACTTCGACCATCATCAGTTATTTTGCTCCCCAAATAGCAAAACTCCTTTACTACTTTAAGTGTCTCATTTCCTAATCTAATTCCCTCAGCATCACCAGATTTAATTCGACTACATCCCATTATCCTCGTTTTGCTTTTGTTGATGTTCATCTTATATCCTCCTTTCAAGACCCTATCCATTCCGTTCAACTGCTCTTACAAGTCCTTTGCTGTCTCTGATAGAATTACAATGTCATCTGCGAACCTCAAAGTTTTTATTTCTTCTCCATACCTACTCCGAATTTTTCTTTTGTATCCTTCACTGCTTGCTCAATATACAGATTGAATAACATCGGGGAGAGGCTACAACCTTGTCTCACTCCCTTCCCAACCACTGCTTCCCTTTCGTGTCCCTCGACTCTTATAACTGCCATCTGGTTTCTGTACAAATTGTAAATAGCCTTTCGCTCCCTGTATTTTACCCCTGTCACCTTCAGTATTTGAAAGAGAGTACTCCAGTCAACATTGTCAAAAGCTTTCTCTAAGTCTACAAATGCTATAAACGTAGGTTTGCCTTTCCTTAATCTAGCTTCTAAGGTAAGTCGTAAGGTCAGTATTGCCCCACGTGTTCGATTGTATCTACGGAATCCAAACTGATCTTCCCCGAGGTCGGTTTCTACTAGTTTTTCCATTCGTCTGTAAAGAATTCGCCCTATTATTTTGCAGCCGTCACTTATTAAACTGATAGTTCGGTAATTTTCGCATCTGTCAACACCAGCTTTCTTTGGGATTGGAATTATTATATTCTTCTTGAAGTCTGAGGGTATTTCGCCTGTCTCATATATCTTGCTCACCAGACCCATATGACCATCATTGAATGAAATAACAGCATCACTGACTCCCCATTTCAATGTTTTTATCCCAACAAATACATTCTTAGGTACACGAGTCCAAATGAGGTTGTTGAACGACTCGTTTTGATTCTGGGTACAACCATGAAGACATTTTCGCAGAAGATCAGGATGCCCCAAGTCTCTATATATTGGTTTAATTACTTCCATAACAGCCAATGGAATATAATTTTTATGGTGATAAGGATCCCCAGTAGCTTGAGATTTTCTATAATTGCACCATGACTGAGGACCATCTGGACAAGCAAAATGTTGAGGATTATCATCAGTTGATGATCGATGTAAATATGTGGCCCATACAGCTTGTCTCATTTCCTGCAAATTATTTGCATTATTTCTTATTGCCATACCATAGTATTGTTGTAATTCATTTATAATTTTATCTGACAGGCGACCTCTAATGGTTTTACCATCTGACAAAATTTTGTCCTTCAGATTCTGTTTCAGTTTCCTTAGACGAGTGCCCATTCGTTTCTGAACATGACCGACACATTCTAGTTTAGTTATTGTCTTATTGACATATGGCATGGATTCTGTAACACTTTTGTATGCCTTGGAGTCCCCATCTCCAAGGAATTTTGTGTAAAATACTCCCCGTTCTTTTTCTGATCTGCTAAACATTTTCACAGCAGCGGCAGCCTCCATGCCTCCACTCGTACCTTCATAATTCTTGCTACATATGTGAGCTGCTTCTATCTTACCAGATGCACAATGGTAACAATGTTTAGTGAGCACTTCATAGTCCAAAACTTTACCGCTGTCCACACTAGTAACAGTAGCAACAGCATTTTTGGATGTGTGACCCCTTTTCTGCCAGGTTCCATCAAAAGCAACAGGGATATCTGGGTTTCCTTCATTTATATATTTTGCTTCACTGGCAGCAGCTTTCATTGATAAATCTGCTACAGACTGAACAGCATCTCCTATCACTTCAGTGTAATTGTCAATTTTAGCAGGTGGAGGTGGAAGATTCATTATGGCACAAAATGTTTGAGCAGCAGTATGTCCTTTACCAATTGCTCTCATTGCATACATTAGCCTGATATTACTCTCAAACAAATTGCTACTGCATGTTTTAGAGCTCCAAAAACAGGTCTCATTTTCACAACTGGCACAAACTATAGCAATTTTGCAGGAAAGTCCTATAGATTTTGTTATGTTCATATCAAAAGAACCTCCACAAAGATTACAACACAAACATTTCTTCATAAACTCAGTAAAAACAGGAAAGTCGACTAAAACATATTGTTCATTAGAAGCTTCATCTGTAATTTCACTTGCACAGTTTGATAACTTCTTTTTTGATGCACTGGTGGGCGTGTCTCCTTCACACATCTCAGCTGTACAAACGTCAGAACTTTCACCAGCATCAACAGGTGCTGAAGCAGAATCACTTGAACAAACGTTATTTGTAAATCTATTACCGCGAAACTTTCGCTTTTTAAATAATGATGCACTCCTAGGCATCGTAGAAACTACGCACTCACCACTGAAAGTCAAAACAAGACAGATAACAAACTCCAAATGAGCGACAAACTAAACTCGAGGCTCAAAACAAACACTCACAGATCAAAAACTGAACAATAAACACAGCTAGTCGTAAAAACAATGGTACCTATGGAAGGATCAAAGATTCTACAACTGAAGAGTGAAATCCACAGCCTTCTATATGTAATGTTTTCGGAAATGCGAAGATTTAAATGTGTACAAATCACAAGATGGGTAACTTTGCTGGGCGCACATGTAATTTTGAAAAATTAAATAAAAATACTTCCAATTGGAATTTCTTAACAAATTTTGCACCATTTTAAGCAGAAAATTTCAAATTAAGTTATAAGGTTAAAAACTGAAAATGTGAATTTTTTCCATTTTCCGGCATTCCAACTCCCCTTAACTGTAGGCTCATAAACTAGTCGCAACCCTGATGAATTTGGTTACTGATTGCGTAAACGCTAAAATCGATTTAGAGGACGCACATTGTAACTGCAACTTTTTTGAACCGATTGTCGTTTGCTTCCTCTCATACTCACACGACTACTGGATCAAAATATGAACTTCGTGGCTTTGTAAACAATCAGTAGATGACTCTGCACATTTGAAACATTTTTCAGATCATCCTACATTTATATATTACGTAAAGAGGCCTTACTTTTTGAATACACCTTATATATAAATGCCTCTCTAGCTGAATGGCAGTACTGCAACTTCAAGAAATTCCTAGTACTCCTAGCGTTAGGGATGAGGTTGTTAAGGCAGTGGCGTCAAATCAATAGTCGTTGGGGTCACGAAGCTGACTCATAGACAGTCCAAATATTGTTTGTTTAACCAGATTAGTTTTGGATTTCAAGCCCTGTGATAGGACCAGTATTATACAGAGTGAGTTAGGAGGAAAGGTACGTGCCTTGAGACGCGATATTATTAGTGATTCTGAATAAAAAACTTCATATGGACATGTCCTATTGCGAATGGTTTCCGAGATAGAACACGTTTAATACCACTTTTGAACGTTTTTCTTTAATAACTCTAAAACCGCATATTCCAACGAAAACGTGTCTCAGTACACAATTAAACTAAATTAAATATGCAACAAAAAAGGTCCTATTTATTTTTTGTCTAGGACGAACAGTTTGCGCGGAGAGATCCCGAGAATACTGAAAATCTCGCGCGACGCGCGTACGTTGTAGTTAAGGTACTTTTTGTAGGCCAGTTTGAGGTACTTTTCAGACTTCTTAGACCACAAGCGTCCTGTATCGAAATGTTTGTCTCAACTTCCTATATGTTTCTGTGGTACTTAGTAAATAATGACAATGAATAATACAAAAAATTAATAGAAATGTACATTAAAAGTGTTCTATCTCGGAAACCATTCGGAATAGGGCACACGTCCACATCAAGTTTTCTGTTCAGAATCAATAATGCCATCACCCGTCAAAACACGTACCTTTCCTCCTGACTAAACCTGTATGTACACAACGCCTGATGATGATGATGATGATGATGATGACAGACATTAGGAGATACAAATTTATTTATGGATGTACAAAAGCGATGTATTATGAAATAATGAGAGCTAAGAGAGAAATTCAGATACTGTCCCAGTTAGGAACTATGGGAAATTGAAAGGTCTGATGATAAAGGAGGGTACTTCGTTGTAATGCCAGTAAGGGGTATATACACAGGCAAAAGACGATAATATTATTGTTTTAGTTGGTGTTAGCTGCCTTTTGAAACTGGACTTGCAGTTCACATCTTAGATATAATGAACGAGATCGTTCCAAAGCCGTGCCAGAGATACATACTTAGTGGGGTCGGGGATAAATAATCAGTGGGATAAGGCAGACTGTTTATACGTGTGCTGGTGTGGGCTTTTCGTGAACCACGATCGACCCTTACATTATATAGTGGGAACAAAGTGTAACGATATTTTTCTTTGCTCTTGGATTCTCAGCCTTGATGAATTTATTAAATGAAACTATTTTCCCAGAAAGGCTGCTTCTGTTTGACTGAAAATGTATATTTAGTTTTCTGTCGTCCGTTTTCCATGTCATTGTCGTTATCAAGTCTACCTAGGGGTTAACGGGTTAACGAACAGTAGATTAAAACTGAGAAACTAGGTCTCAAACTAATACAAAAAATTGGCTGGTCATACAAAGAGCAAGTAAAACAGGGTTGACTAACCACTTGTGTCAACCATCAAACACGTTTCTTTGAGGTATCTCACATAGTGGTATACTCTACATATCCCCGAGTTCATGTTTACCACATGGTGAAATCGCAGTAAATAAAGAGAAATAACATGACAAAACTTGTTTGTCAAAGGCATTACATCGTATCATAACGTCACCAGCGTTGTTATCATCAAGTACATTCAAAGCTCTGGGACACAGTAACGTACAATACAAAGACTCTTCGTATATAATAACGAAGACAGTAGACGCCTAAGTGGTAAATAGATCATCAGGTGTCTCTGAATGCGATCTATATGTTAAATACATGAAAATTTAACATGTAGCTTAAAGAAATAAGTGAAACCTATCCAGGATCAATAATGTTTGTTTGAGACAAAATTATAAAATAATTGCATGTGTAACTAACGCAAATATCAAAGCTACAGAAGATGCGAAATTTACGTAAGCTTCGCAAATAAGACGTTGGCTTGTTTGATGTGATCGAATTTCTTCTCATTTGCGAGCTTGAGCTCCGTCTCAGATCGCCGGGACGTTAAATCTTGATTTTCCTTCCTAAAGGTTTCTCTTTTGTGGCCAACTTAGTCAAAAATGTAATTCCGCAGTAGATTCCCATCCGTTACAAAGGAATTGATTTCATCGACGCCTTGAAAAAACTGTTACTGATCGCACGCTACGAAGTAAAGTGTTCTTTTTCAGACGCGAAAAGTAATTTATAAATCTGATGTGAAATACAGCCGAAAAGGTAAATTAACTGGACCTATCACGCACACAGGACAACTTTCTTTCTCGTGGACTCGTTCTACGTTTGCAAATATCAAGGGAATGATGCCAGAGTTTCCACACTGGCTCATGGTTTATGGACCAGGCCAGCGGAGCTTGCCTAGCTGTGGGAATTTCCCTTGTGGGTTCTGTGCTCACAGTGAAAATTTCGCGTTGTATGAGAAAAATTGGTTTTCTACGTCCACTTAGTAGTCTACTGCTCAATCTCGTTTCTACACACATCTGGAAAAAAAATGGATGGAGCGGTTCCGGTCTACAGCGAGCAAAGAGGGGAGATGAGTGTAATGTCTGCAGCGCAAGAAAAACGCTAGTTGTTTCTTTTGTGCAATGTCGTTGTTTCTTTTGTGCAATGTCTCCGTTTCCTTGGCAGAATGGAAACGCATTGGCCGCTCTGCAAGTAAAATAAATACGAACGGAAGGTACAAAAATTTTAAAAATCAGTGGGTCCTGGTAAAACATTGCGCACCGGTACTTACATCTGCCGGCTTGTGCGTGGTAGCGGAAAAAAATAACTGTCACTTAGCGCTTGTTTCGAAGTTTATGATAAACGGCGTCTGCTCGGTGGAAAATCAGTTATTTCGTGGGTACAGATTTAAGTGTTGTGCTAGAAGATATTTTTGAGAGCGTAGCAGGATAGCTACAATATTACCGTAGTTTGATTAGTGTGTTTCGTAGCAGAAGCATTCGGGAATGGACATTCGGGTTACAAGACTAGAAAGGTCCACTGGTTGGAACAGCATAGATTGCAGTGGAGTGGTTTCCCTACAAAAAACTTTTTTATGGGTGCGCCTTCTGAGAATCGTTATTTCAGGTCTTGCGGACATCAAATCTTTTAGTTACAATGGGGTTCACAGGGTAAACACATTTCCTGAAAAAATTTTCTATAGTGTTATGTTTTTAGTTAAATTGAGCCCACAGAATAGTACCTGTCATAATGACATTTTGAAAAGGAAAGGTCCAGACTAGGTACAATAAGTTTAATATTCTTTGCGACAGTTGTTTCGGCTTTGCTGCCATTGTCAAGAAACCAGTGAATACAACACTGGTGAGGCTATATACAAGTATGGTGGTTGTCCATGTGAATAATTATGCATTGGAAGTGTACATTAATACTTATATCTTGTTTGAGTTGGCGTCCATATTATTATTGTGTAATTCGTAGTGATTGCGTTATACGTAGTAATTATAAACACTTGTTTGATAGTTTACGTTAAAGTATGATTTGACATGTATTTGACAGTTCGTTTACTACGAGGCTATATGTTTACAAAAAATAATTAGCTAAGCAATGGAAATGTTCAAAATATAATGTTTTATTATAAGTTCTCTCTTATTGTATACCTGTCATTTTTAATTCTACTCGTGTTTAATTTTGTTGCCAGCTAACCCAACCGCTTATGATTCTTTCTTAAAAACTCCGATGGTTTATGTTACCTGTCTTGTGATTCTTTCGACAAAAGAATAGATGCTTGTTTTATACGTTAACCAGAGAATAAAGAAAAACCAAGATACACTGTACTGCCATACTATGGTAAAATATCTGATAGATTAGCTCGTTTGTCCCACAAAACGGGAGTACACAACAGTTTTCGCTCCAATAACACTTTGGCAAGTTTGTGCGGCACTCCAAGCAGAAACGTAACCCGTTTAACCAGTCGGGAATTAATCAACTGTGTCATATGTGACAATTTCTACATCGAATAGACGAGCAGTTCATTTAGCCTGAGATTCAGGGAATTCATTCTTTCAGGCGACAACATTTAAGTCTTCACCTGCATAGTGAAGTGGATGAAGCGCGTCTCATGAATACTTTGGAAGAGTTCGATATTTATAACCATTTCAATAAATACCCGAAAAATATTTTAAACGAACAAGAGTGTTGAAAAATAGCCAATTTTTAGAAACTTTTCTACAACATTTCAACGTTTGAAATTTTATGCAGGTTTTTCCGCTTGTTCTTGGAAACTGGATCTTCGTGCCAAAAATTGTATTTAGATACATAAGACAATTTTAATTTTCTTACTGCTTGCCCATACCTATATTCCTCTTTCAATATTTGGCTTGTTCATTGCACTACGGTTCTAAGAGAAGACCTGAAAGACACAGATCTTCGTTCCCATATTTATTGTAACAATTTTGTGACCGACCCGTGCTCTGATAGTTTCATTGTGCGATGGTCTTTATTGTGATTTGGCTGGTTCTTTGCTCCACACACACACATGAAAAAACTTATGCACACCCCATCCTCCCTTATTTGTAAGCTTCACATTCCTCGGGTATAATATCTTGTTTCACTTACAAAACTTATTGTAAAACTTTTAGATTAAGCATGCACAGTAATGACTTTGACCTTGTGTGGATTTATTTTTTAAAAGTTTTTTTTATATCTTTGACAGTCGAGCTGTTAAATTTGTTGACATGCACGCCATCTGATTTTAAGACGTTGCCCACGCTATGTGTGGTTTTATTTGAAATGTGAAACTAACTGGTTTTAATGTGTTATATGCTGACATAGTGACAAAACCCGCATGAGCGTCGCATTTTTCTATTTTTGCACACGGAATTCACATGTGGTATAGTAATTTGTAAATTTGTTTTACAATAATCCTGTGATGAAATTCCTCCTTTTACGTTTTTGATGTGAATTATACTAAGTAGTAATGTGTATAGAGGTTGTTCACGTAACTGCCGTGATCGTAAAAAAAGGTTAATAAGGACGTCATGGTTGTGGCCGAGCGGTTCTGGGTGCTTCAGTCCGGAACCGCGCTGCTGCTGCGGTCGCAGGTTCGAATCCTGCCTCGGGCATGGATGTATGTGTTGCTCTTAGGTTAGTTAGGTTGAAGTCGTTCTAAGTCTAGGGGACTGATGACCTCATATGTTACGTCCTATAGTGCTTAGAGGAATTTGAAGGACGTAATGAGACGTTGCTTCCTCCACAAACATGTGTGAAGTATCTACAGGGTGATCAGAAACAGTTCCAAAGGCTTGTTCAGGGTGTTTCAGCTTAGGTTGTGCTGTGAAATAATTGTTAAGAAAATATTTCGATACGTTGCGTCGTGTCCGAGTTCATTAGCATTGAATTAGCCACTCAGGCTATTTCGCGCGCTAATTCAAGCTGCTGGCCATACAGGGCCTACAGTTAGCGTCAGCTTTTTTCGTAGCATAGATGATAGCTCACGAGACTTCTTCGCCTTTGGCTTGGATTCGAACCTTATTGGCGTCTTATGTCCAATTTTTGTATTGCGCTGTTGTTCGATTTTAGGAAACCAAACGAAGAACACGTTTGGCAACACGGTCTCTGGCGGGCTGCTTGAATTTGGGCGTGCAACGGCCTGATTGGCTAACTTCAATGCTAATTAACTCGGAAACGGAGCATCGTATCGAATTTTTTTCTTAACAGTCATTCCTCAGTACAACCTGCCCTGCGACGCACAAGCTTTTAAAAATGTTTCTGACCGACCGGTTTATCATTAAACGGCTATTTCAGTTGCAGGTTGCCCATCTAACGACTTCCATGTACAACAAAAATTTTGTTTTCAGTATTTAATGTAATTGTGGACCGAATTTAAAAATGTAAAATTCTGCTCATTAAGAGGGATAATCTTACGTTATACGTTTAACTCAGTAAGGCAATTGTTGAAATTATTGAATTTAGAAACTTGTCTTGAGACAGTGCTGCTGACGACATGCAACTTACGCAGATTATATTAATCCAGAATTTGAGAATGAGAGCACTTGGCGACTTTGAACAAACTTTACACATATTTCAAACCCTTACGAAATTATTTCTCGTTGACATCCCCCACAAAATGATAAAAGGAATAAAGTTAATCGCTTACTATATTTTCGCTGTTCACGCATCATAATTTCAGCATCGGTCATGACATTTTAATTTATTACTTGTTTACTAGAAACTCTATTCATACACATTATGTAGACAAGATCCACATATACCACTGAATGTTCCTGCAAAATTATGTCATTCTACCATACATAGTTCAAGAGATATGACGTCATAAACATTAAGGTGCGTGAAAAACTAGCTTTTCTTAAAACGGAGCAGACTATATTCATCCCAAGTTTGACTTCCAACTAATTTTATACAAATTTCAAACGTTTCCATACTTTGTTTCTCTTGCATGTTTTATGTCATTGTTAACACATTAACTCATTTGTAAAGTAATCAGATGTTTGAAACTGTTTTATACATCGGAGGTCGATGTGATAAGAGATGTGGAAAGTTTTATTTGTGTATGTTTTTATTTTATTTCTTCTCGCTATGTATTTCGGTCAGTCATAGCCGAATCTGCACAGCAGTGACGCATTTAAGAGGAGTTAGAAGGGAAAAAATTGTTGTTATCCCGTTATGTAAAATTTACAGTCTTCTTAATATAAGGTTATATAAATCACTTATGAAATTGCATGGAAAGTATTTTATGTGATTTTTTTAAAGATATTGTCTGTATCTGTTTAAAATGTATTGCATGTATTACTTCAAGGTCAAATAAAGCCGATAACCTTTCATATAGAACCCTGTGGACTTCAGTATTAAAAAGGCAAAATTATGTTTTTTCTGTTGTTAGCACTGTGGAAAGCAATGTAGTAGCCATCCATGATACAAAACTACGTTGTAAGTAGAAGTTCTGAGTATTCTGATGCTATGGTGACCAATGTGGATACCGGAAAGGTAATCGATTGTCAGATTCTGACAAAATACTGTTATAAATGTAAATCAGCGAATCAGGCAGACATATCTGTGATAGGAACGACGATGGAACAGCTGGTGGAATGGAGCAGCTATTGAAATTTTCAGTCGAACCGTAAGTTAAATGGATACTTGTTACTCTTAAGTTCTTGGGTGATGGGGACTTAAAAGCATACAACAATGCAGTAGCGGCTCGACCTTATGGTGATAAGATTATATTAAACTGGAATGTATGGATTACGTCCAGAAAAGGGGGGAGGCGCCTGGCTGAGAAAGTAAACAACGTTTGAGAAGCAAGAAACTTCGTGACGGTGAAACCATAGGCGGTACGCTGGCAGACAAAATATGGATGAACTGCAACAGTGTTACGGGTGACCGTTATGAATAACATTGATGATTTGTTCAGAATTGCATTATGGGCTACCTTCTTCCATAAACTGTCTGCAGATGATAGACCAATTGTCCTTGGTTCTCCTGGACCAGTTCACTCTGTCAAAAAAAAAAAAAAAAAAAGTTCAAATGGCTCTGAGCGTCCGCAGCTCGTGGTCTTGCGGTAGCGTTCTCGCTTCCCGAGCCCGGGTTCCCGGGTTCGATTCCCGGCGGGATCAGGGATTTTCTCTGCCTCGTGATGACTGGATGTTGTGCGATGTCCTTAGGTTAGTTAGGTTTAAGTAGTTCTAAGTTCTAGGGGACTGATGACCATAGATGTTAAGTCCCATAGTGCTCAGAGCCATTTTTGGACCCTCAGCGTCAGGGATACGCCGGGTACTGCGATTAGTTGTGGATATAGAAAGTTCAAACTCCCCTTCAAATAAATTTCAATTGAAGGCCCAGGTGCTTATGTACCGTTAGTTCTACGCGATCGTCAACGGAGAAGAATGTCGTTTCCGGTCAGCGAACTGCTGCAGTAGCACGTTATAGAGGCCGCTGCACCGCTTGTTCGAGAAGGGCCCGGGTTCGACGCCGCGGGGGTGCAGCGGCATCCGGGCAGATGGCCTAGTCACGGACGGCGGAACAAAGGCCGTTGTGCGAGGCTGCGCTTGCGCGGGTCAGATAGCCATCTGCTCGCCCGAGCGGAAACGCCGCCGTGGCCCCCGCACGATCTCGGCCACGCGGCAATTACAAGGCCCGCACCCTGATTACCGGCCGTGAATAACGAGCCCCTGATGTCATCGGCTCCCTCAACGCGGCGCGCCGCGGCAAGGTCACGGCCACCGTCTAGCGTCGCCTGCGTAAACTGCCGAGCAGTACCGGCTCCGGTTCAACGTCTTCATCGTCGGTCGATTTCTGTCTTCACAGGTGCAACTTAATAGTAGTCTGAAGAATTCTCTCTCGTTGGAGAGGTTCCCAATGATGGGTTCGACTTTTTGAAACTATCTATACGATAATGTAGGCTTGGATCCAAGGTATCACACCTTGCTGCCATTCACCCTGATGGACCCTCATTTGCGAGTAATCAACGAAAAAACAGATCGAATTTCACGTGGTTCTCTGCAGCTTTATAAATAGCAGCGCTAATTAGACTGTTACCGTCTCGTACGGTTCTCTCTTGCAAAAGGTTGTGTGTTCGAAACTCTGACGTGCTTTGAAATTTTATTTAAAAATCTTTGTTGAAATGACTCTTAATTTTTATTTCTTTGTCACATAATATTAATCAGTGTATTAACTGTTTCAATTGCTCTCATTTTTTTCTTCCCGTCACACTTTTTTCAGCTGGAATCTTTGTGCATGGAAATTTACCAGTATAATATTTAAACATTTGAAAATGCCAGTCTATCGGTTAAAAAATAAAAGTCGAATGGTTCATTCAAATGGCTCTGAGCACTAGGGGACTTAACATCTGAGGTCATCAGTCCCCTAGAACTTAGAACTACTTAAACCTAACTAACCTAAGGACATCACACACATCCATGCCCGAGGCAGGATTCGAACCTGCGACCGTAGCGGCCACCCGGTTCCACACTGAAGCGCGTAGAACCGCACGGCCACACCGGCCGGCTGAAAGACGAAATAATCTATTTATATGTACAAAGGTATCAAAAACGTAATTTGCGTTCCAAGATGTATATTTTCGTGGATGGTAATGGTCATCCAAACGTTTAAAACATAAATACTTATTGCGCTGTGGACAAAATAATGCTGATAATGATTTAAACGAAAGAAGGGCTTATAAGCAAAGTGAAAATCAAGCAAAATGAGGAATAGAAGTAATGAATGCAATAACGAGGACGAAAATATGGGATGAAGAGACGGAAGAAATTAAATCAACGTTAATACATGGTAATCATTAAAATCACAGTGGAAAAAGAATTTCTAGGAAGAAAAATTAAAGCAACTGAAAAACCTAATACGATGATTCAGATGGTGCGACAGAGGTATAGAAATAAAAGAAATACATTTAAACCCATTAACTGAATAATGATCAATGTTATTTCTATAAAGATTTTAAAAACAGACGATTTAACGCATCTGACGAGATTCGAACCCATAGTCCCTTGCATAGGAGGTTCGTACTCTTGCCATTACTCTACACGACTAGTTTGTGTAACGTTTTTCGTTTAAAACTCTAGATCATCACGCCAAATTTCGAAATTTTTTCCTCGATTACTCGCAAACGAGGGCCCAACAGAGTGAATGGTTGCAAGGCGTAATACCTGCTACATTATCCTACATCACCGTATATATGGTTTCAAAAAGCCTGTCCCACCACTGGGGATCTCTCCTTGTCAGTCTGCAACATGTGATAATGACTCGTACATCGAACAAAATAATCTTATCTGTAGCAATCAGTATGCGTTTGCAATGCAACTCGTGCTCTTGGCTTGATACACCAAGCGCCACGGACGGAGGAACCCGGAATGAATCGATATGTCTTGACTTTAGAAAAGCCGAGCGAAGTCGTGAAGTTGTTAAGACATTGGACTCGTATTCGACAGTACAGCGATTCGATTCCCGGCCGGGTTGGAAATTTTATCCGCTCGGGGATTGGGTTTCGTGTTGTTCTCGTCAACATTTCATCATCATCGACGGACGTGTCGCAGAAGGGGGGGTCAAATAAAAAGATTTGCACCATGTGGCTGAATACCCCAGATGGTGTCTCCCGGCCAATAATAGCGTACGATCATTTCGTGAGTGAGTCGCTTGAGCTGAGTGTGGCATGCCTGAAGAAACTTTGGACTTTCTTTTTCGCCGAAATGAGGCTATTATCGAGGCACTTGGCTCTGCTCATATCTCTTGAGAGTGACTAATTTTTTTTCCGATGTGCTTATAATCTTGTACAGTTGATGTAATTCTCCACTTCAGAAAAGTCTTCTTTTCTCGTGTCACGGAGTCAACCATTTTTAGTTATTGGACCTAATACTGGGCCACTGTCACGGTATTTCCCTGCCATAACTCTTCAAGTGTACACCGAAACGGAGAAGCAGCGCACTCTAAAGTCTAAACTGTGTTAATTACGGTGAACCTGACCAATATCACAAAGGATCTTGAAACTTCCTGGCAGATTAAAACTGTGTGCCCGACCGAGACTCGAACTCGGGACCTTTGCCTTTCGCGGGCAAGTGCTCTACCAACTGAGCTACCGAAGCACGACTCACGCCCGGTACTCACAGCTGTACTTCTGCCAGTACCTCGTCTCCTACCTTCCAAACTTTACAGAAGCTCTCCTGGTTCGACGAGGTACTGGCAGAAGTAAAGCTGTGAGTACCGGGCGTGAGTCGTGCTTCAGTAGCTCAGATGGTAGAGCACTTGCCCCCGAAAGGCAAAGGTCCCGAGTTCGAGTCTCGGTCGGGCACACAGTTTTAATCTGCCAGGAAGTTTCATATCAGCGCACACTCCGCTGCAGAGTGAAAATCTCATTCTACAAAGGATCTTGCTCGGCTGGTCTTCAGCGACACCACACTGGTCTTAGCTATAACATTCTCCTAGTCCTCTAAGGAATTTGAAATTAATTCCTACAATACCAGTTCCTTGACATCAGCTGTATTAGGTATAGATCGTCAACCGAGTTGGAAGCACCCTGCAGAAATATTGAGCCATGCTGCCTCTATAGCCGTCCATAACTCGAAAGTGTTGCGGGCACGAACTGACTTCTCATTATGTCCCACAAATGCTCGATGTCATTCATGTCGGGCGATCTGTGTGGTCAAATCATTCGTTCGCATTGTGCGGAATGTTCTTCAAACAAGCCCATGAATGGCTGCAAATGGTCTCCAACTAGCCGAGCATAATCATTTCCAGTCAATGGTCGGTTCAGTTGTACCAGTCCATTCCATGTAAACACAGGCCACATAGATGATGAATTCTTCTCGGGTTATAACCGAGTTTCGTACTCATTCTCGCGAAGGTGATGATGAGTACGAAACTCATCGAAACGTTGCTACAAGACGACGTCACCACTCGGCTGATAACCCGAGAAGAATTCATCATTGGAATACGCCGAGAAAGACTGCAATCACAGGCCACCACTAGCTTTGCACGCTGCCTTGTTGACAACATAGGCCCATGGTTTCGCGGGCCACGCTCGAACGCTAGCATCAACTCTTACTAACTGAAATCGGGACTCATCTGACCAGGTCATGCTTTTCAAGACGTCTAGGGTCCAAACAATTTGGTCACGACCCCAGGAGAGGCGTTGGGGGTCATGTCGTTCTGTTAGCAAAGGCACTCGCATCGGTCGTTTGCTACCATAGCACAATAACGCCAAATTTCGTCGGAATTTCCTAACTAATACGTTCGTCGTACGTCTCACTTTGATGTCAGCGATTATTTTACGCAGTGTTGCTTGTCTGTTAGCACTGACAACTCTACGAAAAACGCCGCTGCGCTCGGTCGTTAAGTGAAGGCTGTCGGCTACTGCGTTGTTCGTGGTGAGAGGTAATGCCTGAAGTTTGGTATTCTAGGACACCCTTGACACCGTGGATCTCGGAATATTGAATTCCGTAACGATTTCGGAAATGGTATGTCCCACGTGTCTACTCCAACTACCATTCCGCGTTCAAAGTCTGTTGATTCCCGTAGTGCGGCCATAATCACGTTGGAAACATTTTCACATGAATCACTGAGTACCAATTACTGCACCACCACCGGCCGGAGTGGCCGAGCGGTTCTAGGCGCTACAGTCTGGAACCGCGCAACCGCTATAGTCGCAGGTTCGAATCCTGCCTCGGGCATGGATGTGTGTGATGTCCTTAGGTTAGTTAGGTTTAAGTAGTTCTAAGTTCTAGGGGACTGACAACCACAGCAGTTAAGTCCCATAGTGCTCAGAGCCATTTGAACCATTTTGAACTGCACCACCAGTGCCCTGCCCTTCTGCTTCTGTGTAAGCGATCCTACCGCCACCATTATCCTATGACTTTTGTTTCCTAAGCTGGATATTATCCACACCAGTGGCCTTACCATTTTCAATTTTATTGATTTTTTTAAGGGATAGAGGCTAGGAATATATATCACTTCCTTTCTGCGGCTCACGTGATCTTTCACTTACAAATTTGCCAGTGATCTTGAGCTGGCCATAACTATCGACCTCAGTAGTGTGGATGACGAGGTGTTAATTGGGGAGCGATGTGCCACAACAACCGAGCACCGGCATCCCCCTGCGGGATGAGTTGTTGACAGGTGTAACGGCCGGCCTTTAGTACCAATTTTCCCGCTACGCTGGCCGACCTGTTTCGTGCGCGCTTGGCCCGGTTTCAAAGCAGTGAAACTGGCGCGGCGTAGTTTGATACGCGCCAGCACAGCCGAATTTCATCACGCTGCGCCGTGGCCCAAACACACGAGATCGCAGTGGATCCCGTTCAACCAAATATTTCCGCCACGAGAGGGAAAAGCGTTTTCCGTGTTGTCTCTGCAGTCGCAGTTTTGTCTTTCGACGTAAATGCTGACTGGAACACACGCTTCTGAATGCCCATTCGTCGTTGCCAGCAGCCTTTCGTTTTATGTGAAGTACCAGTAAATTCCCGATTCTTTAAAGAATCAAACAAGTTTAAAACAGCTTCAGCGTCTGATTACTATAGATACGATTTAATACATTAAATATTTGTCGTTAAGCATGTAAGCGAGCAGAAAAGGTGTGAAATTATTATACTGAAAAAAGAAAACATTCACGGTTGCAAAGTTATATTTATTTAAAAATAACGCGTTTCGCCATGGTTAGTCATCATCAGAGTATCTAAACGGATAAAGGAGGCTAATTAAATAATTAGCCTCTAAACAATAGAAGGCAAGGTTCTAAGCTGCGCCTATAGTTTACTTAAAATCGTAAACAACACTCACGTAAAACTGACAAATTAAGTTCATTGCGCCGGCTACCAAAGCTCTATGTCGATCACATACATATAACACCGTTTGGATGAAAATCCGATCATCAGAATAACTAAAAGAAACTGTGGGAACCTTCACGAAAAATTCGGAAATCAACCCGGAGCCACAGCGGAAACGAGATCTGATAAAGTGATCAGAAAATTTGGGAATTTGTGGTAAGGTTCTGTGGGACCAAACTGCTGAGGTCATCGGTCCCTAGACTTACACACTACCTAATCTAACTTAAACCAACGACAACACTCACACCCATGGTCGAGGGAGGACTTGAACCTCCGACGTCGGGAGCCGCGCGAACCGTCTAAGGCGCCTCGGACCGCGCGGCTAAACTGATACAGAAAACCAACGAAGAATTACAAGCGCCTTTGAAACGCTATAGCAGCAAATAGAGCACATGCGTACGTCATACTGGCCTGGATGCCAAACAGCTGGGCGATCTAACTGGCAGCTTCAGTAGAATTACTAAACGGCGGATGGCCATATATGTGCACACTAATACAAAGAAAGCACAACAGATGGCACGAGTATCTTAAGATGCGGATAGGGCTAATATGTAACTGATTAATCTGTACTTATAAAAAGGATTAAATTGGATTAAAATTAAAACGTAATTATAATTGTTGTACAGATAATATGGGCCATCCAAATCACGTGATACTGATGTTTACTGTAGATACTACGTACGCATTATTGCAGTAAACGACGGTAATAGTATGTTTGAAGATTATTGGAAGTCGCTAACTGTTCTCATTCTGAGATATTGGATGAACATAATCTGGGTATTTCGTGCGTCGTCAGCTACGTCGTCGTTTAGACCCACTTTCCAACTGTGATACTTGAGTTAATGTGTTAAAATTTCAAAGTAATATAATCATTACACCTTTTAACGAGTAGTTTCCGAATTTTTAATTTCGGTCGATTACTATATGACATACTGAAAATAAAATTTTTGTTGCCCTTGGAAGCTGTTTGACAGACAACATGTAACCGAATCATGAAGCGGCATAGGCGTTTAATAAAACATTAATGCAGAAACACTCAGTAAAGCCTATAAGATACGGAGGCATAGGTTGTGCTGAGAAATAATTGTTAAGAAAAAATTGAATACGCTGTGCCGTTTCCGAGTTAATTAGCATCGAAGTTAGCCAATCAGGGCGTTGCGCGCCCAAATTCAAGCGGCCGCCAGATAAAATTACTGTCAGTTGTTCTCATGTCGTAGAGGATATCACACGAGACTGTGCAGCCTTTGGCTCGGGTTCGAACCTTACCACCGTCCCATGCCAGCTGTGTGTATCGTTCTCTTGTTCGGTTTTAGGAACCCAAATGGTGACACCGTCTCTGGCGGGCCCGCTTGAATTTGTGCGCGCAACGGCCTTATTGGGTGATTTACTCGGAAACAGGCTAACGTAACGAATATTTTCTTAACAATTGTTTGTCAGCAGAACCTACCCTGCAACACCCTTATATTCAGACTGTATCTGACAGCCTTATAGGTGCAGGTTTAGATGTAGACGTAGAGCATTCTGCTGTAACACCACATTTCGGAAGCTTCTGTTATCTTCTTGTTACTTCTACATTTTCGTAATGGTACCAGGAATCCCAAAGTGCATATTCGGTCTGGGTTTCGATCTTCAATGTATCCAAAATTTGTATCTCTCACTTAACAACTCCTTTAATCTCTTACAATATTTCGTTCTACCGTGGTTTTGGAGTTTCCGTTAAACTCTTGCGCCCCCCCCCCTATAACTGGATAAGTAAGTAATAAATAAATTGTGATCAAGACTGTTTTTGATAGTAAATATTTGTAACACATTGATCACTGTGCACTCCCACAATGTATTCAAAAGTAATTACTTATAAAAATTGAACTGCTTAAATATATCTAAATTTTCTAATTCATAATTTAACACCTCGCAAGAGTAAAATAAAATAGAAAAATCGTTGGTATCCTTAGGAATCGGACCTGGGTCTGTAAATTAGAGGTCTATGCCTTCCTTGTGTTGATCTCATGGTGTTCGTTATTGCTCTTCGCATTTGTTCGGGGCGGACGTCTCATGACACCCGTCCAACCTCACCGTTGATCCGTTCACTTAGTTATTTATTACAGAGGGCAGCGAACCGTCTGACCGAACACGCTGAGCTACCGTGCCAGTACATCTCACACCACTCGGCTACGATGGAGTTCTGACACTGATGCTTTGAAAATTCCCGATACTGTACACTTTCATAATACACTACACGCAATTTCAGAGAAAAATACTGACTTGGTGCTGTGAACAACACAGCATTCGTAGTGCCAGAAGGGTTGATGTGATGACAGAGTGTGCACGGTAGAAAACAAACAAAATGCGTCGCTTCGATGAGTTAATCGTTATGTGTATGACCGTCATTCCAGCATTCGGCACTAGTATCTAGGTATCGCACAGAGAGCGCTACAGAAAACGTTTTCGCCCGTTTGATTTGCATACCAGCACACATTCGAAGAGAAATGGCGTAATTTTATTGCGATTTCCGGTTCCATCTCAAGCGAAATGGCGTAATTTTTGTGCGATATTTACAGTGAAATGGAACACATTACTACATGATTACCAGTCACCACTGGGTCGGAGGAACGCGAGGGCATACCACTTCCGATAAATCACAACCTTCGGTGTGATAACAGCTTTAACTCTTACTATGAATACCTTCCACCAAACACGGAAAGTTAGTTTGCATAGTGTGGGTATACAACTCACAAAAATGCTCTTGTAAAATTCAATGTCGGTGTGACACCTTTCATGGTTGGAGTTCGTTAGACGACTTTTTACTGCATTAGCTTCGCGTAATCTCTCATTGCTGAAACATTGTTCCGTACGTCCCATTATACTTCGTTCATCAGAAGAATAAACCTGATGTAAACAAACACAAACGCGATTATTCGTCAGCAGACGTAGCTCTCGTAAACAGGTGTTGTTCCGCTCTTGGAATTAACTCGAACTTAAGTATTAAATATCTTATTACTCACGGTTAATGAAGCCTTAGGACACCCTGATGAATTAAGAACCATCAAAGTTTTTCTTAATCATACTTTAGTTACGTAATTTTTATTCCAAAAATCGTGTACAGTCACAGTCTCCGTAAAAGCTACATTCGCTCTGATTGTCTCTCTGTTGATACGTACCGTGAAAATGGATAACACTGCTTCCTGATTCGTAGTGAAACGCACGCACAACATCGTTAATGGCGAGAAACAATTTATTGTTTATGTTTTTGACAAGACTACAGAGAAAAATCAGATTTGACTTTTTTCCAGAAGCACAATGTAATAAAAATGAGAGTATTGTATGTGTGGCGTAACCGGTAGCGCCGTAGATCGGTAAATGTGTCTGCAGGCGTCACTTCGCGACTCGTATATACAGGGTGGTCCATTGATAGTGACCAGGCCGAATATCTCACGAAATAAGCATCAAACGAAAAAACTACATAAACGAAACTCGTCTAGCTTGAAGGGGGAAACCAGATGGCGCTATTGTTGGCCCGCTAGATGACGCTGCCAAGGTCAAACGGATATCAGCTGCGTTTTTTTTTAAAGGAAACCCCATTTTTTATTGCATATTCGTGTGGTACGTAAAGAAATATCAATGTTTTAGTTGGACCACTTTTTTCGTATTGTGATAGATGGCGCTGTAATGGTCACAAACGTGTAAGTACGTGGTATCACATAACATTCCGCCAGTGCATACGGTATTTGCTTCGTGATACATTACCCGTGTTAAAATGAATCGTTTACCAATTGCGGAAAAGATCGATATCGTGTTGATGTATGGCTATTGTGATCAAAACGCCCAACGGGCGTGTGCTATGTCTGCTCCGGATAGTTACGTTACTTAGGAAACAGGAAGGGTTCAGCAACATGTGAAACGTCATTACAGAGGGCGAACTACTCGCTGTTGAGAGGAATGTCGTTACACGTATTGCCAAATGCATTGAGGTTGACGGACATCATTTTGAGCATTTATTGCATTAATGTGGTATTTACAGGTAATCACGCTGTAACGGCATGCGTTCTCAGAAATGATAAGTTCACAAAGGTACATGTATCACATTGTAACAACCGAAATAAAATGTTCAAACGTACTTACGTTCTGTGTTTTAATTTAAAAACACCTATCTGTTACCAACTGTTCGTCTAAAATTGTGAGCCATATGTTTATGACTATTACAGCGTCATCTATCACAAAGCGAAAAAAGTGGTCCAACTAAAACATTCATATTTCTTTACGTACTACACTAATATGTAATAAAAATGGGGGTTCCTATTTAAAAAAAAACAAAAACGCAGTTGATATCCGTTTGACCTATGGAGCGCCATCTAGTGGACCAACCGTCAACCATAGCGCCATCTGGTTTCCCCTTTCAAGCTAGACAAGAAGAATGCATGTTCTCTAGTTTCTAAGAGAACATTACAGAATTAAATTTTCTGGAGAAAATGAAATACTCTGTTAGAATGTGTCCATTGCGTTGTAGGACGGATCTGATCTCATGATCCAGAGTGACAAGCGCCGTAGAAACATAGAAAACAATAATTTTCACGGCGTCGAGCAGTGTTGTCACCTTAACACTGCAATTCTGAACCCAACAGAATTGATCTGGCGCCAAGTTAAGGGATTCTTCGCGATAAATAACAAGACATTTATGCCGCCAAACGTACTGGAGCTAACGCACGAAGCTTCGTGACACGTCACTGCCGAGCGATGGCGAAATGCACGATAATACGTCACGAAAGTGGAGGAGGAAATGTGGATTTTTTTGGCGAATTGGGATTCTGATGCTGATTGCTTCGTTATCAACGTAGAAATACTGAAATGTATTACTCGGAGACCGATATGGAAGGAGTTCAGAGATTACCATGCGACCTTCAGTGGCTTCAATGTTTAAGTACATGGTGAAATCTCAGCAGTGCGCTTTATGCTACAAATAGCTCATGCAAAAAAATTACATTTGTTAAAGTCAGGAATTTTCGTTACTCTTGTTTTTAATAACAACACTATGTTAGGTAAGGTCGAGAGCATGTTTTGTTTTCCATCAGATCACCCACGAAGTTTTACCATATATTATTTCCTTCTGTTTAAAAATTAAATGACATTCAAAGCTATATTGTTCTCTGGTAGTCTCTATTTACGTATTTATTACCACTGTTAACATCACTGAAGGTTGGTTGGTTAAATTGCCTAGTCAGTGCTGCCCAAGTTAAAAGCGCCAGTAAAGCTGTTGCCATGTATTATCGATGAGTCGATGTGCGCGTAACGCACAGCGTAAAACACATCTCATTATCGTACTTGATTGTACTCGAGACAGCTTGGCTTCCGCTCCACACGAAACGAAATCCAATTAGGTTCTAGCAAACGCGTAAGAATACATAGTGTATTGTTTACATGAGGGTTATTCTTACGATGAACGGAGTATAGCTTGGATTAGTTCTAGCCATTCTTTTATGGTGTTCCCAGCTTCGCAAGACTCTAAGGTAGAATGTTTTCGTTATCTCCCGAGAGTGTGCTGCTGGAGTGGAAGTTTGGAGCCGCGTTAGCTGCCAGCAAGTGTCAGCAGCCGGCGGTTACGGCAGCCACCCACGACCGGAACAAGCAAACAGCGCCGGCCGCGCCGAATACAGATGGGCCGCACCGGATGTGTGCCTAGGCCGGGCCTCTTAAGTGCCGTTCTCCAAATTAACGCACCTGCACCTGCCGCTCCCGTGTCAGCCTATGTTTAGTTAGGCGCCTCCTAAGACGTGTAGGCGGTGAGGCCCTTACCTAACAGACTGCTCTGAATTCGGCAGAGACCCAATTTTTATGACCGAAAGTTGCCTCGATAGGAAGGTGTCTGTGGTAGCTAGAGTGATGTGCACCCAAGGAGGCTGTTAGGACCCTGCACATGTTCAATATTTATTGATAATACTAGTTTGTCAAACCGTTAATACACTACTGGCCATTAAAATTGCTACACCAAGAAGAAATGCAGATGATAAATGGGTATTCATTGGACAAATATATTATACTAGAACTAACACGTGATAACATTTTCACACAATTTGGGTGCATAGCTCCTGAGAAATCAGTACCCAGAACAACCACCTCTGGCCGTAATAACGGCCTTGATACGCCTGGGCATTGAGTCAAACAGAGCTTGGATGGCGTGTACAGGTACAGCTGCCCATGCAGCTTCAACACGATACCACAGTTCATCAACAGTAGTGACTGGCGTATTGTGACGAGCTAGTTGCCCGGCCACCATTGACCAGACGTTTTCAATTGCTGAGGGACCTGGAGGATGTGCTGGCCAGGGCAGCAGTCGAACATTTTCTGTGCTCAGAAAGTCCCGTACAGGACCTGCAACATGCGGTCGTGCATTATCCTGCTGAAATGTAGGGTTTCGCAGTGATCAAATGAAGAGTAGAGCCACGGGTCGTAACACATCTGAAATGTAACGTCCACTGTTCAAAGTGCCGTCAATGCGAAGAAGAGGTGACCGAGACGTGTAACCAATGGCACCCCATACCATCACGCCGGGTGATACGCCAGTATGGCGATGACGAATACACGCTTCCAATGTGCGTTCGCCGCGATGTCGCCAAACACGGATGCGACCATCATGATTCTGTAAACAACCTGAATTCATCCGAAAAAATGACGTTTTGCCATTCGTGCACCTAGGTCCGTCGTTGAGTACACCATCGCAGGCGCTCCTGTCTGTGGTGCAACGTCAAGGGGTAACCGCAACCATGGTCTCCGAGCTGATAGTCCATGCTGCTGCAAACGTCGTCGAACTGTTCGTGCAGATGGTTGTTGTCTTGCAAACGCCCCCATCTGTTGACTCAGCGATCGAGACGTGGCTGCACGATCCGTTACAACCATGCGGATAAGATGCCTGTCATCTCGACTGCTAGTGATACGAGGCAGTTGGGATCCAGCACGGCGTTCCGTATTACCCTCCTGAACCCACCGATTCCATATTCTGCTAACAGTCATTGGATCTCGACCAACGCGAGCAACAATGTCGCGATACGATAAACCGCAATCGCGATAGGCTACAATCCGATCTTTATCAAAGTCGGAAACGTGATGGTACGCATTTCTCCTCCTTACACGAGGTATCACAACAACGTTTCACCAGACAACGCCGGTCAACTGATGTTTGTGTATGATAAATCGGTTGGAAACTTTCCTCACGTCAGCACGTTGTAGGTGTCGCCACCGGCGCCAACATTGTGTGAATGGTCTGAAAATATAATCATTTGCATATCACAGCATCTTCTTCGTGTCGGTTAAATTTCGCGTCTGTAGCACGTCATCTTCGTGGTGTAGCAATTTTAATGGCCAGTAGTGTAGTTTGTCAAACCTATATATTGAAGCGACCTCACACCATCAGTAATGCTGACAGAAATTGCCTGTTGACAACGCGGTTTTACATGGTTAAGATGTCGAACACCCAAAAGAAAGCGTGTGCTGCATTTATGTTAGCTATAGGGTGCAATCAACAGAAAATAACGAAAAAGAAGAAATGGTTCCGAGAGTGGTTGAAAAAACGGTGCGACTGGTCATCCGTTAATTTATTGACTGAAATCAGAACCACGGTCCCGAAAGTTTTCATAACTTGTTTTCCAATGAGTTCTACAACATACGACAAGTTGTTAATGTCAGTACGCGATAAAATGAAGGAAGTAAAATACGTTAATGAGAGAGGCAATCGCAGTCGGCGAGAGATTAGGAATACCATAACTTTGACATTTCTGGCGACAGGCAGGTCATCCGAATGCTCGAAGTTTAGTTCTGCATTATCAGCAAACACAATTAGTAAAACTACTTCTTCTACGACTTGTCATAATTTCGTGAAATTGACATGCATTTCACAGTGCTCTTACTACTCGTTGCAAATATATTACGTATTTTTCGAAGCGGAAGGGTTTCTCGAAACTGTGACATAATCCACAAACATATACTTATTTTTTCAGATTAATAAAGTAAGCAGTATCGTAGAGAATCCTCCGCTGACCATCTCGAAGTTCTGTATACATTTTTACCCTTGCATAGGCCTACTGAAATTGTTTGGAGTTAAAATGCCACTTTGAAAAATGGAATCTACATCTACATACATACTCCGCAATCCACAATACGGTGCTTGGCGGAGGGTACCTCGTACCACAATTAGAATCTTCTCTCCCTGTTCCACTTCCAAACAGAAAGGGAAAAATGACTGCCTATATGCCTCTGTACGAGCCCTAATCTCTCTTATCTTATCTTTGTGGTCTTTCCGCGAAATGTAAGTTGGCGGCAGTAAAATTGTACTGCAGTCAGCCTCACATGCTGGTTCTGTAAGTTTCCTCAGTAGCGATTCACGAAAAGAACCCCTCCTTTCCTCTAGAAACTTCCACCCGAGTTTCTGAAGCATTTCCGTAACACTCGCGTGATGATCAAACCTACCAGTAACAAATCTAGCAGCCCGCCTCTGAATTGCTTCTATGCCCTCCCTCAAACCGACCTGGTAGGGATCCCAAACGCTCGAGCAGTACTCAAGAATAGGACGTATTAGTGTTTTATAAGCGGTCTCCTTTACAGATGAACCACATCTTCCCAAAATGCTACCAATGAACCGAAGACGACTATCCGCCTTCCCCACAACTGCCATTACATGCTTGTCCCACTTCATATCGCTCTATCTGATGTATGATACGCCCAGAGTCAAACTGGAAACATAAACAGTGCACATTAACGGCATGTGGCTGCTTCGTGTAGCTCTGTCAACATTTGAATGAATGGAGGATATTGTCAAACCGTCAATACTTGACCTCACACGTTCAGTATGAATTGGCAATATGAAGAATATTTTAAGGGCCATCAATACTGCTCGTTAATGTTTTTAGTATTGAAAACACGTCAATACAAATCCTCAAGACGATTAGTATATCGACGGTTTGACAATAGTATTGAACGTGAGGGCTCCTTTAAAGTGAGGGAAACGGCGAACACGTTGCATGATGTATTTTGTCATTTTAGGAAGAAGGCAGGAAAAATCGACATACTTATTATCTTTACGAAAGTACTATTGTACTATTATAATAATTTGAAGTGTGACATAAAGTCATGTTAGAGGCATGCGACCATTTTATAAATTTGAATTTTTGTTTATTTGTACACTGCTGGTATGGTTGCCGTAGAAAAATTTAGTTATTGATGTTCAGCTAGTCGCCCACGTGGGATTAGCCGAGCGGTCTAGGGGGCTGCAGTTATGGACTGTGGGGGCGGTACCGGCGGAGGTTCGAGTCCTCCCTCGGGCGTGGGTGTGTGTGTTTCTCCTTAGGATAATTTAGGTTAAGTAGTGTGTAAGCTTAGGGACTGATGACCTTAGAAGTTAAGTCCCATAAGATTTCACACACATTTGAATATTTTTTTTCAGCTAGTTAACTCTACTTACTCGTTTCGAGTAAACTCATCGTTAGAATATGTGTACAAAAGTTACAAAAGTCATGAGTAACGCTGCTGTTTGAAACTTATTTTAATTCATTCGCGAATGGACCAGTCATTTCTTTGCGAGTGCTATATACGCATAGAGCATTAAAATTAGTTCCACCAATAACCTAATTCGCTAGTACTGTTATCGCAAATTCTGTGAGAAGTGTTGTTCAGAATTACAAGGGGGCTGTGTATGTGTTATGCCACATGTCAGTAGACGTATATAATTTTCAGTGTGGTATGTAGACCATAGTCTTTTCGCGTCATCTGAAATGATGATATAATTAGTTTAAATTATTATAACTGCTTTTAGACCCACTGCAAATAAAAATTGCATTGAAATAAATTAACTCAAGTAAATTAAAAAAGGTATCGTCTGTTTCGTAATGGAGTGGATTTTGAAGGTCGGGAGGGGGGGGGGGAGAAGAGAGTGGGCGTGAACATGGCACAGGATAGGTTAGTGTGGAGACCTGCATCACACAAGTATTTGGACTAAAGACAACAACAGAAAATATACATTTGACGTACCAGTAACCAATTTATGTAGGAAATATTACGAACTTTTCAAGCACCGCACAGAATTGTAAACAGACATTTACCGTTGAAGGATGAAATATTGACCTGAACTAGCTGATCCGTTCCCTGTAAGTAACAATAGAATTCCCCGGAACCATCGACGTGGGCGACAAGTGTGAACTCGGGACAGAACCTGTTTTCTGTGATATTTTCGTCACAGTAGTACTTGGAGGGTTTGTAATCTGTCGACTGAATTACACCCACAGTGGAATCAAATTATTGTGATCAAAAAAGCGTAAATAACCACCTTTTGCAGCGTGGACTGCAACGAGACGTGCGGGAAGTGTCAGTGAAGTCCTGGAAGGTACGGACTGGAATGTAGAGCCATGCTGCGCTAGCTTTCTCTGTTGAGAATCCATGGCGTGTACACCTCGAACGAGGTGGTCCCACAAATTCTCGATTGTGTTTAAATACGGGGAGTTTGGTGGCCAGGGAAATAAGGTAATAAAGTCACCCTGGTGCTCTTCGAACCACGGAGCTGTGTGACACGCTGCATTGTCCTGCTGATGAATGATATCGTGCCGAGGAAAAACCAACTGCATGTAGCAGTTAACAGGGTGTTTAAGAGTAGATGCAAACTTATGTTGATCCATTGTGCCTTCCAGAACGAAGAGACCACCCATGGAATGCAACGAAAACATTCCCCCACACCATAGAGCTCCCTCCTCCGACCTGGACCCTTCCGGCTATTGCACGGCTGTACACGTTAGCTGCCGTCTGTCAAATGGGACATCAAACGTGAGATACCCGAAAAAGCCACCTGTCACCTCTCAGTGGACGTTCAGTTCAGTTGCTGTACTGGCGTGCAAATGAGCCAATGAGCAGCAGTCAGCATGCATGTACGAATAAGGCGGATGCTGCAGAGGCGGATATGCAGCAGCGGTCGTTGAGGATACACTGTTGGTAATCCCTTGGTTCACTTGGTTGTCAGTTGCTGTACAATTGCACATCTGTCCGCCCGTATACAGCTCTGCTGTCATCTCTGACTCTGAGCACTATGCGACTTAACTTCTGAGGTCATCAGTCGCCTAGAACTTAGAACTAATTAAACCTAACTAACCTAATGACATCACACATCCATGCCCGAGGCAGCATTCGAACCTGCGACCGTAGCGGTCGCCCTGTTCCAGACTATAGCGCCTAGAACCGCACCGCCATTCCGGCGGCTGTGCTGTCATCTACGGCTCACAGTGCACCACAAATGTCTTGGCAACGATTTCGGATAGCCCCATTTTGCCTTGCAAGATATACTTTAACTACAGCGGCATGCGAACAGTTTACAAACTCGGCGGTTTCGGAAATGCTTCCACCCTTTGTTCAAAAGTAAACGATCAAGCCCTTTTGGACGTCAGATAAATCGTTCTGTTTCCGTATTACAACGACTGCACGTTTTTCACGCCCCCTAACAGGCCTTTGCTCCACTACCAGTGTTGCCACTTACCAGCTGTGAATCGTCTAACTTAGGTGGTGGTCACATTTATGTGACAGTCATGTATTCGACATTGTTTTTCTCACATGCGATTTCTTAACCTCGCCGGCCGTTGTGGCCGAGTGGTTCTAGGCGCTTCAGTCTGGAACCGCGCGACCGCTACGGTCGCAGGTTCGAATCCTGCTTCGGGCATGGATGTGTCTGATGTCCTTAGGTTAGTTAGGTTTAAGTAGTTCTAAGTTCTAGGGGACTGACGACCTTAGAAGTGGCTCTGAGCACTATGGGACTTAATTTCTAAGGTCATCAGTCTCCTAGAACTACTTAAACCTAACATAAGGACATCACACACATCCATGACCGAGGCAGGATTCGACCTGCGACCGTAGCGGTCGCGCGGTTCCAGACTGTAGTGCCTAGAACCGCTCGGCCACTCCGGCCGGCAGAGGTTAAGTCCCATAGTGCTCAGAGCCATTTGAACCATTTTCTTAACCTCACTTCCCCTCTCTTTAGAGCCTAATGGGTGCAAAAATACGTCGCTCCTATCTGTTTTGTGCGTCATTGTTACTTAGTTTGATGATAAGACCGTAGTTCCCTAATGGAGAGACCGACTGGGTACTTTTGGAGTGCGACAATAGTGAAGCCTTTCGCGCGAGCACACTCCCAGCGCTATACTTAAGCGAGGCGTCGGAAGTGTAATCCGGGCGGAAAGCTGTCCGCCTGCAGAGCTTTCAGGCTGCGACACGGGGATTGTGCAGATAGCTGCCCGCCCACGGAATCGCGTTGTGTTTGTATTGAAACCCGGAGATCGCAGCGCGGCGGACACTTCCGCTGAAAGCTCTGTGGCTCGGCGCTTTCTCTCCCCCGTCCCGTGGGAACAATGGCCCGCTGCCGTCTCCGAGGCGCCAGCCTTCGCTGCCATCGTTACGTTCTCACTTCAGTCGCGGGCGGCCGCGTCTTTGCCGCAAATGTCAGGAGACCTGTCGCTTCGCCGAGTTGAGTTTAATGAATGCACGATATACATAGATTTGTTAAAATATACGTTGCATAGTATCGATCCGTTGATTTGAACAGATGTGTTAAACCTTCGATATATTATATGCATCTGTTTTTTATACTATTCATCGAGTGGACAAAACTATTTCCTTGATTTGTTTTGTCGGCTTTGCGAGTCGCCACACAGGAACTTTGCTTCAAATGGCTCTGAGCACTATGGGACTTAACATCTATGGTCATCAGTCCCCTAGAACTTAGAACTACTTAAACCTAACCAACCTAAGGACGTCACACAACACCCAGTCATCACGAGGCAGAGAAAAGCCCTGACCCCGGGACAACGGGCGCGGGAAGCGAGAACGCTACCGTACGACCACGAGCTGCGGACACAGGCACTTTCATTCATCGAAACATAATCCTTATTTCCGAGGCAATGTTTGTTCCTGTTGAAAATGCCAAAGCCAGCCTCGCTGGCAGAGCGGTTCTAGGCGCTTCAGTCCGGAACCGCGCGACTGCTACGGTCGCAGGTTCGAATCCTGCGTCGGGTATGGATGTGTCATGTCCTTAGGTTAGATAGGTTTAAGTAGTTCTAAGTTCTAGGGGACTGATGATCTCAGAAGTTAAGTCCCATAGTGCTCAGAGCCATTTGAACCATTTGAAAATGCCAGGGCACAGCGTCGTTCGGAGTGCACGTTAAGCTGTAAGACCGCCTATAACAGACTGATTAAGTCAGTTCACCATTCTTATAGGATCGTGCCTTGTAAAACACTGAGAAGTTCGAAGTAACTTTCAGGTTCATGACAACTTCAATCTCTTATTACGAGCTGTGTTCAAATACATTCGAAGAAAAAAAGGAAAAAAAAGAGAAAAAAAGCCCCACGAATGATTTATCCCAATGGGACGGAAATCAGTAGATGCGATGTATATGTACCGACGTACAAATCATTACAATTTCGGAAAAATTAGATAATTCATTCAAGAGAACAAACTCCATAAATCGACCACGCCGGCCAGGGTGGCCGAGCGGCTCTAGGCGCTACAGTCTGGAACCGCGCGGCCGCTACGGTCGCAGGTTCGAATCCTGCCCCGGACATGGCTGTGTGTGATGTCCTTAGGTTAGTTAGTTTTAAGTAGTTCTAAGTTCTAGGGGTCTGATGGCCTCAGACGTTAAGTCCCATAGTGCTCAGAGCCATTTGAACCCTTTTTGAAATCGACCAAGTCAATAACGCATTGGTCCACCTCTGGCCCTTACGCAGCGAGTTATTTGGCCTGGCACTGACTGATTGAATTGTTGGATGTCCTCCTGAGAAAATGTTGCCAAATTCTGTGCAATTGGTGCCTTAGATCGTCTTTGCAGACCATGGCGAAGGGGGGGGGGGGGGGGGAGCGGCTCAGTCCGACGCGGACTCATCACAGAAGACAATTGTGCTCCAGTCAATGCGATTCCAGGCCGAAGACGTGTCTGGAGATGCCCCGAACAGTGGTGGGACAAAAACGTGGGCTCACTTTTCAGCAACATAATGCCTGACCACACATGATGAGAGTTTCTGTTGCTTGTCTTCGTGTTTTCCAGCTCATACTTTGGCCAGCAAGGTCGCCGGATCTCTTCCAGATTGAACGTTTGGAGCATTATGGGCAGGGCCTTCCAGCCAGCTCGGAATTTTGACAATCTAACGCACCAAGTGGACATAATTTGTCATGATATCCCTCAAATGGTTCAAATGGCTCTGAGCACTATGGGACTTAACATCTGTGGTCATCAGTCCCCTAGAGCTTGGAACTACTTAAACCTAACTAACCTAAGGACATCACACACATCCATGCCCGAGGCAGAATTCGAACCTGCGCACGTAGGGGTCGCGCGGTTCCAGACTGAAGCGCCTAGAACCGCTCGGCCACACCGGCCGGCTGTTGTTTACTTATTCAATATTCTGTATTAAAACAGCAGTGTTTGTAAAGCGCTGTTTTGCGCTGATGCTACAGTTCGCATAGTTAAAAATGGACTTGGTTAAAAAGTGGTTCGTTAAAACGAGAAAGCGCTATAGATGAAGAGAAGGATAATGCATTTGATGTTAAAGCAAATAAGTCAGTGAATCTCGAACCGAAGTTGTCAGTGTCCATTGAACCTAAATCATCGGCGTCCCTTGAACCTAACCCTTCCAAAAAAAATGGCTCTGAGCACTATGGGACTTAACATCTCTGGTCATCAGTCCCCTAGAACTTAGAACTACTTAAACCTAACTAACCTAAGGACATCACACACACCCATGCCCGAGGCAGGATTCGAACCTGCGACCGTAGCAGTCGCGCAGTTCCGGACTGAGCGCCTGAACCGCTAGACCACCGCGGCCGGCCCTAACCCTTCCAAGATCAGTGTTATGCTTACTGGAAAAATTAGAAAATGTAACTCTGGTTACTTGGAAATCGGTTTTACGTTCACTGGACCTGAGCAACAGCCTAAACCTCATTGTGTAATTTGCTATGAAATCCTTTCGAATGAAAGTATGAAACCAGCAAAACTCCTGCGCCATCTTGAAACAAAGCACCCAGAGTACAAAAGTAAGTCATTAGATTTTTTTTTTAAATAAATTAGGAGAGTTAAAGACGTCGTGTAAAACAATTACCTAACTCTGTGGTGCAAATGAAAATGCAACACTTGCGTCTTACGAGGTGGCTCAGCTTGTTGCTAAATGTGGGAAAAACCACACAATTGTTGAGGAACTTATACTGCCATCAGCAACAATGCTTTACAAGAGAATGTTAGGTGATGCAGCTGCTAAGGTAATAGGAACTGTCCCGCTCTCAAATATTACTATTCAAAGACGAATTACTGATATGGCAGTTAACATCGAAGAAACATTGCTGGCTTGACTTTGCATGAATGATATGTACACTCCACAATTGGATGAAAGCACAGACAGTTCAAAAAAAGCTTAATGTTGGTTTTCGCACGATTCTTATGGGAGGACCAAGTGTTCGAAGATTTTCTTGTTTCATGCGAACTACTGCATACAACAGCAGACGATATTTTTTTTAATTGCATTAAATAATTATCTCAATGAACACAATGTCACCTGGAAAAATATGTAGGCTTGTGACGGATGGAGCAAAGTCAATGGCTGGCAAAAAACAGGACTTCTAGCTTGTTTCAAAGCAGTAGCCCCTGAGGTGAAATGGACTCACAGTTGTATCCATGGTGAAGCCTTAATAGCCAAAAGATTGCCTGAACCTTTGCAAAAGATACTTAACGAAGTAGTTCAAATTATCAACTACATTAAAACTCGACATCTGCAATCCAGATTATTTTCTTTGTTGTGTAAAGAGATCGGCAGTAAGCGTGAGCAACTTCTTATTCATACGGAAGTACGATGGCTTTCTCGAAGTAGGATCTTGTCAAGATTTTCTGAACTTAGAGACGAGGTTCGTGTCTTCCTTCTTGACGCAAAGTACGCGGATTTTCTCACTTTGCGTACTTAACTGATGTGTTTGAACACTTGAATGTGTTAAACTTTAGTTTACATGGAAAAAAAATGTAGACATGTTCAAAGTTGAGGATAAGATTAGTGCTATGGCCAAAAAGTGTCAGATCTTGGCGTCAAGGATAGAAAATGAGTCACTAACTTTTCTACTTCAAAACAATTCTTGGAGTCATCCTAGGAGGGGTTGCCTGACCAGATCAAGATCAATGTAGCCGAGCATCTACGCAGCCTAGCCACGACTTTTAGAGAGTATTTCCCTGAACCTGACCCTGACGACAGAGGGATTCGAAATCCCTTCAGCTGTGAAGAAATAGACAAAATCCAAGGCCTCCCTGAAGAAGAGCAAGATCAACTTGTGGATCTGTTCAGCTATGGTGCGATGATAAGCATTTTCATCGGTGATAAAATTACAGAATTCTGGGCATCAGCACGCAAAACCTACCAGAATCTTGTAGATGAGGCAGTGACAAAGTTCCCTCCATTTGCAAACACATATCGGTGTGAGCAAGCATTTTCTTCCATGTGTTTCATGAAGAACAAATATAGCAATCGGCTGGACATGCGATCGGATTTCAGAGTGAAGGTTTCAAGTTTAGAACCTAATATTTCAGAAATAATGGACTCAAAGGTCAGATTGAACTCACCTCATTAAGAACTGAAAATTAAAACTAACTGTATACTGATGGAGTACTCTGTTGTAACTGTATCTATTCAAATAAATAATACCTTGTATAAAATTAGTGTTTTCTTATTTTTCACACATGTCTGTTCAATGCAATCTCAAGTGTAGTACACTTGAAAGACCAATACACTCAGTTTTAATTTTTTCCTGTCATTTTCAGTTCATACTCAATTTTTATTTTTTAAGGAGTTTGGTATACTAAACACCCAGATTTGAGGACAAAGATTTTGAGCAATAATCAGAAGCATAAAAATAACAATGATGGCTAAACTGAAAAAGTTTTAAGCTCAATATTTTTTCAATAATGAATATGTCAATGTTTCTTCTAAGTACCAAAAATAGAACACGTATAAAAAGGCTCTTAATTTGGCTTATTTAGGTACTTGATACTGTGATATGACAAGGTACCAATCATGATCGATGAGGGGGTCCTCGAGAAAATTTTGTTGGGAACCCCTGCTCTAGAGACTTAGAATCGACGGAGTCTTGACCTTCGTCTTGGTCGTTCCGGAAGTAGGATGCTGTATTTCAGCGTGGTAGTCTGTCGATTGAAGATGATGACGCTCAGGACGTCGCGCTCCCGTTTCTGTGTGTGCGGGTGTGTGGTTTTTTTTCAGTTTCCTGTTGATTAATTGTTCTAGGCGCTTCAGTCTGGAACCGCGCGACCGCTACGGACGCAGGTTCGAATCCAGCCTCGGACATGGATGTGTGTGATGTCCTTAGGTTAGTTAGGTTTAAGTAGAACTAAGTTCTAGGGGACTGATGACCTCAGATGTTAAGTCCCGTAGTGCTCAGAGCCATTTGAACCACTTGTTGAATAACTGAGTACTTTCAAATGTGAGCTATAGGTAAGGTAATATCACAACCACAAAAAATTCTTTTGGAATGTTGAGCACCTTTAACCTCCTTATCAGACTGGAAACCCAAGAAAGTAATTGGCAAGTCGCCTGTTTTTATTCAGATTGCTAGTTATTCGGAAACCTCGCATTTTGCAAAGAATATAGCCGTCTTTACCCTAGTTGACAATCATTTGATAAGGCAGTAATGTTGTCGGGTAGGTTTCTGCTGGGACCGTAAATGTACGAACTCGGCACGGTATCCTCAAACTTACCAGCACTGATTATTGAACCGTAGTAGTATATTATGGAGCAAAAAGTGAGCAACAAACGGCAGCAACAGTCGAGATACGCGCCGGTACGAACCGTAATTACTTGAGGTACGTGGCACATCCTGTTTCTTCTTTATTAGTAGACAGTTTCATTTGCGAAGCCTGGTATGATACTTTTGGTCGGTGTATCTCAGAGGTCAGTCTTTCGAATAAGCATGTGAAACAAGAGAACATCCACAGGATATGAACCGCAGACGTAGGGCTGAAAGTGAAACCAGATAGTCCTTAGGAGATCATTGGCTTGGACTGGTAGCGAACATCAAGCTGTCCCTACGCGGAAGTTCCGGTCCTTATCTCTCTGGCGATATCGTGGTGTAGAAACATTCCCCGCATAGTGTAAACAAGGAACGTTGCGAGATTTCCGTTAGCAGCGGTTTTCGCCGTTCCACATCTCTAGAGAGCAGCTGTTCCACTTTCCTAATGAGGGGATGAAAGACCAGATAGGTCTGAACACTTATAGGGGAGAAAGTTGTGTATTAGGTTGGCAGGTTACCGGTCGTAGATCAAAAACATGATAAAGCATACATTCGCAATTGTCTATGCGGTTTCACAACAGTATCATCTTGATTTGAAATAGATTGTGAACATTAATGTGTGTGGTTTGATGCCGAACGTGGCTACAAATCACTATAAGTGTATTCCTAGTCCTGTTCCCGTTTCTATTACACTTAACATAATCCCATCCGAAGTATGAACGCCAGATTGAAGGCTGTTGTAAAGGTAAACATTGAAGTACTTCCCAATTAGCATCATTAGGGGAAACTTCAGATATTGTTTGCCTTAAAACATCTAGGATACATAATTTATTAGGTAGTATATTGATTGCTTATTTCATACCCTGTTCCTTGCAGAATCTGTGATTTTGTGTTGTTTTCTCCCCTAGTCCGGAAAGTTCAAAATGGTTCAAATGGCTCTGAGCACTACGGGACTTAACATCTTAGGTCATCAGTCCCCTAGAACTTAGAACTACTTAAACCTAACTAACCTAAGGACATCACACACATCCATGCCCGAGGCAGGATTCGAACCTGCGACCGTAGCAGTCCCGCGGTTCCGGACTGCAGCGCCTAGAACCGCACCGCCACCGCGGCCGGCCAGTCCGGAAAGTACCATAGTTAAAGTGTCAAGATTCATTTTGCACTCTCTTCTTCCAGCTCCACTCAATATTTAGCGTATTGGCCGGTGATCATGCGGCTTTAGGCTTAACGAACGTCAGAGCAGAGTTTCTTGGGATTCATGTTTACGGGACACAGTGGCCTTCTCTTTCCAATGTAATGCGGCCCGAACTGATACCGTCATAACTTCTGAAAAATTTGAAGGGTGAGTTTCAGTGAAGTCAGATTTCTTAAGTCTATTAATAAATATTCTGTGGGAGAGATGAGAGACGAAGGAATGTGAAGACAGTTAAATATGTGCTGTGTAATGGGTAAAACGCATGTGTACAGAACGCAATTTAATGATAACCTAGCCCTTATATCGCAGAGCCGCCTCTGTGAAAGGAAGGTCCACAGGAAGAGCAAGGAAACGATGGAAACGGTATCTGTCTTCTAGGTGGTATGGACGACATGCGATGGATGGAGTAGATTAGCCGTGGTGGACAGGATAGGTTACGTGATTATGATGGATAATGTGGGTTAGATGCGATAAATAGGATAGGGGTGAGATAGGATGGGTTACATGTAATAAATACTGTAGATTAGTTGAGATAGATAGCGTAGGTTAGATGAGATAGACAGGATAGTATGGGTAAATGGGAATGTCCATAAGAGGTATATTGCCGAAACTAAAAATAAGAAAAGTATTGCACCTGCTCGTATGAAGACTTTGCTACCGACTGTTACCGCTGATTACTGAAAGGGAAAAGACATTAGGAAATTCATACGAATCTGTATATAAATTGTGCGATTATTTTAAAATATGAACGATAATATCTCGAACCCTGTGGATTAATCTTCAGATTCACTGGTTTCTACCAGCATCTATACGAGTTTTTTTAAGTGATGTCTGGTGACCGGTGTTTACATAAAGAATGCTGCATGGAGTATATAAATGTTACGGTAAGAAATAGACTGTCATTAAGAACAAAAGCATTCCTTGCCAGTGCTTAAGGATCCGAGGAAACAAAGGTAATTCCGTAATTTGTATTACACAACAGTGTCGCAAGGAGAACGAAGTGTCCACAAATTATAAGCAATGGTTCTGTCGTGCATCCATTCTTTTCGTTCTGCTTGCTGTAAACAAATGACTGACCAGTGTAACTGTAGACAGAATTGGAACGTTGTGTCAGAGTGACATACCAACTGCCAGTCAGTCTGACAGCACCACTTGGCAGCAAGAGCGCTCATTCACGCGTTCACAGCTAGAGTTGTGCTTTACGTTGTTCCGTGGGCCCGTTTGACTGGCACCAGTGATGGGGCTTCCCTCATTGCGCCGCCATGCCACCCCTGACGCTGCTTGCCGCCTCTTCTCTGTGAAACTGCCAGCGGCCATTGTTCCTTGGGAGAGCCTTAAACGTATTGCCCATTACTGGCTGTTCACTTGGCAGGAGTAGTCTGCTTGCCTCACAACCAGACCATTGGCTACATGCGTCTGCGGCTGTCATTTTCTCCCTTTGTCGGTATCTGCAGCCGGGGTTTTGTTTCAATGTTTGTATATTTGGGTTCCGAAGATGCTTATTGTAAGTCTAAAGTAAACTGCCACACGTTCGTTCTCAATTTACAATTGGGCCTCCTGTATTTATAATTCGTATTTCGTCTAAATTTATTTGTTCGATCTTTCTTTAATCGCCCCCGACAGGTACCTCTACATTCACTGTCTGGTCTGAAGCATTTGGAAACCCCTATCTAGTGCCAAATTGGCCACTAGACGTTATGAATGGTGGACTCGTCTGTATAAAAGCAGGCTGGGGAGTATTGTCAGTACTGAAGCAGTAATAGCAGAATGAGTCACTCAGGAGAGCTCAGTGACATCGAAACATCGAACGTGGACTAATCATTGGAAGTCACGTGATTAATAAATCCACCAGGGAAATTTCAATCCTGAGGCTGCCAATGTCAAATGGTGATGATTGACTGTGAGCTGGAAACGTGCGGAGTAACAACCAAAGGTAAATCATGACAAGTAGACCTAAGCTGTTGACGGACTGGGACCATTTACCATCGCATAGGATGGTTGTGAAAAATCGCATGAAATCAGAGAGAGGCATCACGCATGAGTTCAGAACTGATACATACAGTCCAGCTAGCATAATGATTGTGCTTAGGGAATTAAAGGAGAATGGGATAAAATGGTCGTGTAGCTCCTCGTAAACCACACATTTCTGTAGTTAAGAGACTGTGTGAAGAGCGACGCAACTGGACGGTGGATGACTGGAAAGAAGCTACTCGTATTTGGAATGATGAATCACGTTATACGCTGTGGAAATTCGAAGGAAGGATTTGCATTTGGCAGATGCCTGGAGAACTTTATCAGCCATCATGTGTGGTGCCAACAGTGAAGCACGGATGTGGTGGTGTTAACGGCATGGGGTGTTTTTCGTGGTTCGGTTGTGGTCTCCTTATTGGGCTTATCAAAATGCTAAATGCAGAAGGATGTGAACACATTTTATAATATAAATATACCACGTACAGTAGAGGAAGAGCTCAGAGGCGGCAATTGTATCACTATGACAATGCAACTTGTCATATACGGGTAGTAGCATCTGTACAATACTGTTCGTGAGATGGATGGCCTGCCCTGAGTCCCGAGTTGAACCCAATGGAACGCCTTAGGTATGAGTTAGAACGTCGACTTCGTTCCATACCCTCAGTATCCAACTTAATAGGCTGCGATTCCTACACAGACATTGAGACACCTGTTTCAAAGTGTCCCCAAAAAAGTTCAAGCCAATATAAAGGAGAAGGGTGGACACACCGCATATTAATGTCCACTAATATGTGTCCGATAATTTTGACTGGACAGTTATTTGAAATTCTTGACTGATTCCAGTGAGCGACTGCCGAGTGCGTAGTTTAAAGATATAGAGCACTTTCGTCTCTTTATACGCATTACAATACACTTATTTGTGTTTAGTCAGCTGGCAATCTTGGCACTAGACGCTTGCCATCTGCAAGCTCTTTGCATTTCGAAACAGGCTTCTAACGACGTCACCTCCATACACAACTGTGTCGTCTGCTACCGCCTCATAGGGCTACAGACGCTATCCGCCAGTCCATCTGTGTGTATGTCGTGAACAACAGTAGTCCTTACAACCTTGAGGGACGCTGCTCCATCACTAACAACGCACTGAGAGCTCTGTGTATCAGGAAGTCTTCAATCAGACGCATATAATTTCGGATACAGGACTTTTTAACTTTCCACAAACCACCTTTTCCTGTGGCGACCCGAATTTTTATTAATTTTAATTTTTTACTGCAACGTTGTTAGTTCAGACATAAAGTGTAAACCAATGAATGTATACTGCCAGCAATAGCTTATGGAAGTGAAACATTGACGTCAAATGCTCAAAGAGTTATAAAATTGATGCATTTTGGGCATAATGAGGAGTACAGAAGAACTGACAATGATAGAAAAGACAGTTATTGGGAAATGGTGGTTACTGTTAAGAATGTGAAATGGAGATGTGCCGGGCAGACAGTGAAACGAAATGACGAGAGAAGGATTAAGGATGTTTTGTGTTGAATTAATTACATTCAGTCAAAAGATGAGGGTGAGACCTAATGAAAAAAAGGTTGACGACGTAAAGAAATAGCGGGACAAACTTGGATACGAGAAACTGCAGATCTTAATACATGAAGTAGTCTGGAAAAGACTTACATCGGCAGTCGAAAATGAATGATGGTGAATAAATGCAATCATGAAATAAAATTAAAGTGCACCTCTCACCAAGACGCCTTGACCCACACAACTAAAAGCTTCTTCTGAACTTTAGACGTAATCGAAAAAGAGCTCCGCAGTGACACAAGTTTTCTTACTACATGTTGCATTACTCCTTTGCAGTGTATGTAAGACGTAATTGGAACCCCTTAATAATAATAATATCGCAGAGAGACATAGGCAAGCAAACTTAATTGGGGGCACGCTACAGCCAGCTGCTCCTAAACGTAACTATGCGTGTCTGTCTTCACAGCAGAGTGAAGCGGACTCGGTTGGAATTGGCTTTTGTGGCGGTCATGATGTGTAAGGTGGCTGTGTTGCATCAGCACGGTTCCGTAACTTTCGCTGGGCGCGGGCGCAACTCCACGACCGCCGAGAGAACGCGCGGGCTTTCCTGCCCGAGCGCTGAGCCTGTACAAACTTGCTGGGCCGAGTGGCTTTCCCACACGCTGCTGTTGCACGAGAGTCGATGGGTTCGGTGTGGACATACGACGTGTGAGACTGCACGTGTAAAAGCGACTCGGTATGCACTGTGTCCGCAACCAGTAGGATCAAAAGTTCTCGAGGATCGCATTTACTCTTTAACCAACTACCAATGGATGACGCTATTGATATTTGACATTATTGATGACTAACTGAAACCCTCAGCTGCCGACAGGTGTTGTTGATCTACCTCGATGTGGACAGCTGATCAGTTACTGTCTTCATATATATTTGACATTATTGTTTTAAAATTTGTCATTTAATGATGTTTAACAATGTCAGAAAATATTTCCACGACGTAGTTGCCGTATGTATGACAGATCATCACCTGAGATCGGCTTGGTAGATTTTATTGATTTTTCTTTTTTGGTGGGTTCGTTATTGTCAGGATAAGGTTTGCACGAAAGAAAATTTTTGGAAAATCCAACGGAAAAGTCGGAATTAACATCAAGTGCCATATATATGAAATACATCAATTAAGAATGGTTCGACAGATTTGGTTGATTTTTGTCTTTTTTGTGTTCGTAATTGTCAGAACAAGGTTTGTATGAAAAAAAATTGGAAAATTCACCGGAATAGTCGGAAATTAAAATCAATTTTTTTCGTAATTTTGGATGGTAATGGCATTTTTCGCATGCAAAAGGAATTTTTGTTTTTGTCTTCAGTTTGACAGTTCTGTAGTCACAAGTTTTCATAACAAAAAACATAAAACGTTGCTACCGATAATCTCGACAAGTACTTGACTGATTTATTACAAATTTTTACACACACTGACGAAAGTTTGGACGGTCATAGCCCTATATATTTTTGTAGTATATATGTATATAATACGTACATATATATTTATGTAATGTGTGAAGGGGAAGCGTTGTTACCACAAATCTCGAAAAGTTCTTGACCGATTTACTTCGTATTTTTTACATGATACTCTAGTGACTATTCGGACGGACATAGACTATGCATTTTTGTAATGTGTTGTATAAATAAATATGTAATATATAAAGGGGAAACATTGTTACCAAAAATTTACTTCAAATTTTTACACGATCCTCCGCTGTACATTCAGGCGGAAGTGGACGTACAGGAGTGGTGCGGGGGGACGAGGAGGAGGAGGAGGAGAAGGTGTACAAAAGAGAGAGGGGCCAAGGAATTTAAGATGTACATTTAATTCCTATAAATATTTACCAATTAAAAAGCATTGCCGGGTTCGCTAGTAATGTATAAAAACCAATAATACTAAAGCGCAACTCGTGTTTGTTTAACAGACATCTCATTATGTTTTCCGTTTCTTTACCGGCTTTGGTTGTCAACAACTTATTGCGTCGTTAAATATGTGTCACTTTTGATGTTACTCCCCGCAATGGCAGTAGTATGATCTGTAGATAGTTGGTGACAAACGAAACTGATAAACAGATGCAATAGTTGTGTAATTATTGTCGGTTAAATAAATACACTGAATAAATCTGATCGCAGGTTCGAATCCTGCCTCGGGCATGGATGTGTGTGATGTCTTTAGGTTAGTTAGGTTTAAGTAGTTCTAAGTTCTAGGGGACTGATGACCAGAGCTGTTAAGTCCCATAGTGCTCAGAGCCATTTGAACCATTTGAATAAATCTGACCTAAGTAGTGTCGATCAAGGAAGATGGCTAATATGTGAACTAGTAATATAACCCAACATTTTCCCCTTTCTTGAACTACGGTATTTAAAAAACTTGTGTAACACACACGCTGCTTCTTTCCCTAATTTTATCACTGATATTCCACGTAATCGAACGTTATAATTTTCTTCGAAAATATTGTTTTCCTTCACACCCAAGTTATTAGTACGATTGCGAGAAAGTGGAATTGTTGTTCATCCACTTGGAATATGAAGTCACTAACCAGCTTCAACATTCCAAATTCTCCAAGTAAATCTGTTTCTTTGTGCACATCGGTAAATTTGTACTTGTACGTTGCACCAGGTGGACAGCTTTATCCCTTGAATGTGAGACAGGTAATACAAAGATTTGAGGCTTCATCGTTATGGTATAGCAGAAATTTTACTGTTACTTGCTGTAATTGGCAAAATGTCAGTGCCCTCTGTGTGTAAAAAAGTTGCATTGTCCATATTTGACTATGTTAGTCGGTTATCGACTCAAATGAATGCAAGTGTGTAGCGTTCCCAATACCATGACCATGCTGATTTCTGCCACTTTCAAACCAATGCTGAAATGCATGGGTGCTTTATTTTATAGATTGGCAGTACTAGCATTTTGGGTGAGATTACATTTTCTTAAAGAAACACTTCAGTAAGTGCGGGCAAAGTGGATGGTTACCGAAATAGCTCACTGTTGTCACAACACTGTCCTTTCCACGTCACACCAGAAGTGCACTATTTGGTAAGAGAGTACGTAGATGCTTCTAAGTTTAATATCTTACTGCTGAACTATGGAAGCAAGTGAAGTATGTGTAGACTGTTTCGTCAGCTGTCGTGCATAGCCGGTCTGTGAGAGTTGATCTCACTTTCTGGCATTTTTATGTTCTCATAGTGACATGCAATATGTCGCTAGCCGGCCGGTGTGGCCGAGCGGTTCTAGGCGCTTCGGTCCGGAACCACGCTGCTGCTACGGTCATAGACTCGAATCCTGCCTCGGGCATGGATGTGTGTGATGTCCTTAGGTTAGTTAGGTTTAAGTAGTTCTAAGTCTAGGGGACTGATGACCAGATGTTAAGTCCCATAGTGCTTAGAGCCGTTTGAACCATCTATATGTTGTTCATCTCACTTCAGATGTATTAGTAGTCATTATTTTTTTATTTGTTATGCAACTATATTCATAAGGATTTAATAAGTGACACATTAGAGTTTCTGATTATGCTTGATTCTTCCTCAATCTCACTTGCAATTAAATAGAAATTTTCAATTTCAGTTGTGCTCAAGATGAATCTCGAATGTAATGGTAATATGTAGTGAAAAAAAGTGATTCGTTTTGATGCCTGTGCCACATAAAGTTGGCTTTGAAACAGAAGCATATTAGCTCTAGCATTCTGTTGACAAATAGGACTTTGGCGACGGATCACTGGATTGAATGAAGAGAGAAGAGGAAGAAATATCGCCCGTGTCCTTTCCGAAGGAACCATCCCAATATTCGCATAAACTGATTTAGGGAAACTGTAGAATACCTAAATCTGGATAGTTGGACGCGATCTTTGATGTCGAGTCCTGTCAAATGCGGGTGTAGTATGCTTCCCACTGCACCACCTCGTCACATAGTTTCGTTTGGAAATGAAAGACTTTTTATAAATGAAACTATGACGATGATACGTAAGATTCAGTGTAATGTGCAAGCGAAAAACATTTGGACTAACAGTAATGAAAACAGCGTTTATTCTACGTGCGTGTACGTGTTTTCCGTCGTGTTGTTATTTCTTTGCTTCCATTATTAAACCATCGTATCCTGAGATGAGTGTATTTTTTGCCCTTTTAGAAATTCGCCTCCAGCGGTGATAATTAAATGGTGACATTTTCTCTCATTTCGTCATCTTCGTGGAACTGCTGTCCAGTAAAAAATGATGTCGATATAGAAAACGAGATGTGGCTTGGCGAGGCGGTTAGGAAGTTACTCACAATTCAGTTATGATGAACAGCAGTCGTGCGCCATGGACTTAAAAGTAACAATACGACTAATTTCGTGTAGTTCAGTAACCGAGTGCCACTTACAAGATTTGTGTGTCCCTGATCTATACCCCTTATCCAACGGGGAAAGGGCACCTACAGTCTAACGTGGAATACGAACCACCTGTAGCTCCTAGCGACTCCTCACATCGCTGATAAGTGGAGGAGGGAGTGTAGGCAGACTGAAAATTTCCCTAGTCCGGTCTGGAATCGATCCCGAAACCTCTCTGCTTCCAGGCACGCGCTTTGCCATCAGATCATTAGGCCTAGCAAGAGTGAGGCTGTACTCACAAATCCTACCACATCCTTTATTACGGATTGCTCGACTCATTTTTATCCGGCATGTCAAAATTGACGTCTACGCTAATTGATGCGTAACTTGCGATGCCGTTCTTAGACTGTTATTCTTTATCAACATTACACACAGTTGACACACAGTTAACAAGCCAAACCAAATTACTGTATGTCTACTACTTCTTGAAATGTACAGTACAGTATACGGATGCAGGTAAGTATTACTGAGTGATGATTACGTTACATAATACAGTGTACTTAAGAGTGCTAATTTCCAGATTACTTGAATAGTAATCCGTTCAGACTCGAAGAAGTTACTTCACGTAATTATGTAAGAGTAGTAGTACATGGCGCTCAAGATCTCGTAGGTATGTGATCAGTAGTAAGATGTAGAATTGCAGTTAGTCTACAAGGAGTTTTTACATAAAGCATCTTGAAATTACAGTGCGTGAGGGAAACTGTAATGGATCCTGTACGTAGATATGGCTCTGAGCACTATGCGACTTAAATTCTGAGGTCATCAGTCGCCTAGAACTTAGAACTAATTAAACCTAACTAACCTAAGGACATCACACACATCCATGGCCGAGGCAGGATTTGAACCTGCGAACGTAGCGGTCGCCCGATTCCAGACTGTAGCGCCTAGAACCGCACGGCCACTCCGGCCGGCAGACATAGTGTAGACTCGGTTCAATGCTTATACACGGGAAACAGTTGGCAGTATTGTTCTAACAAATTTAGAACTATGTAGACTGTACTAACAGTTTAACTGCTGGCTGCTTTCTGTTCCGAACAATCGAGGTCTGCGAAGGTGCCTGTTTATTTACTGTTGTTGTTTATTGGTCCACGGTAGCGTTTTCGTGCGTCTATTTTTTGGTCAGAAGGGGAATGGCAGCTATCGAATACCCCCAAATCTGCGCGTTTGGTGTCAGCACACAAAATACTTCTTCAAATTCTAATCTTCCTTCAAGGAGGCAGCGTTTCGAGAATGCTGAATCAGTTCAAAGGGCTGTGATGGCGATTCTGAACAGCATTCCCGTCGATTCGATGCTTTCTCGAAACCGTTCCAGAGCTTGTACGATCTGTGCGGCGAGTGAATAGCAAGGGTAAGGGTATGTGCTGAAAGCACTTTTTTTCGGATTAGCCGTGCGAGGTAGCCGCGCGGTCTGAACCGCCTTGTCACGGTCCGTGCGGCTCCCCCCGTCGGAGTTCCGAATCCTCCCTCGGTCATGGCTGTGTGTGTATTGTCGATAGCGTAAGTTAGTTTTAAAAAAATGTCTCTGGGCACTCTGAGGTTATCAGTCCCCTAGAACTTAGAACTACTTAAACCTAACTAACCTAAGGACATCACACACGTCCATGCCCGAGGCAGGATTCGAACCTGAAGCGCCTAGAACCGCTCGGCCACCGCTAAGTTAGTTTAAGTTAGATTAAGTAGTGTGTAGGCTTAGGGACCGATGGCCGCAGCAGTTTTGTCCCGTAAGACCTTACCACTAATTTCCAAATTTTTTCAGATTACAAACTTTTTTTTAGCGTTATTTGTATTTTATTTCTAACTAGTCCCGCCATTGATTCAACCTACAGTGTAGAATTCAGCGTGTGTTCTCGCTTGTTTTGTCAGCTGATAGGAAAAGGGGAATGAGAGTGTTGAATAACTGTTTAGGTTATTAACATGCGGAAAAACTTAGCGACCGATTTTCTATAAATGTTTAAGAAAGCACTTCAGCGTTGCCCCTATGAGAAAGTGAAAACAAGGTAAATTGCTTTGGTTTTATTAACGGCAGTCAGTCTTCTCTCTCGAACCAAGTGCCAACGATACTTCAAAGAATCCGTCGTTACGACTGGCACTGACCGCAGAATACAGCCATAGACGTTATTCCAAGGGCTGCTCGTGGTCTCTCTCTCTCTGGATTTTGGGTTCAAACGGTTCAAATGGCTCTGAGCACTATGCGACTTAACTTCTGAGGTCATCAGTCGCCTGGAACTTAGAACTACTTAAACCTAACTAACCTAGGGACATCACACACATCCATGCCAGATGCAGGATTCGAACCTGCGACCGTAGCGGTCGCTCGGATCCAGACTGTAGCACCTAGAACCGCATGGCCACCCCGGCCGGCCGGATTTTAGGCTTCATATCAGGAATTTAGGTATTTCCGGAAGCGTTTGTGTGGTTGAATGTCACATGTTTGGAGAGGTAATCTAGTCTTTACTTTCCCACTGAACCAATTAGAATTGCCTTAAATGCAATCAGATTCCGCCTGATCATTGGCTGGAAAAGGAAGCAACCTCGCGCTGCACAGCGACAACTTCGTGGTCGGCGTTAGTCGGCGATCGCGGCCTGTCGGTACATATTTGGAGGCGTTAATGACTCCGGAGATCACGAGTGGAGACTAGCCAATGATCGCAGCTCGGGAAGTCGCGCCGGGAGACGATGTGTGTGTGTGTGTGTGTGTGTGTGTGTGCGTGTGTGTGTGTGTGTGTGTGTGTGTGTGTGTGTGTGTGTGTGGCCCGCTGCGCAGCGCACCCGCGCTCGTGCCCTATACGGCCTCGTAAATAACGACGGTTTTAATTGGGTGTTTATAATGGAGGGAAAGCCTCATGAATAGTAAGCGGAGCCGCCGTTGTCAGTGCCCGGTGGACCGGGTGTGGCCGCGGAGCGTCGTGTTGACTTCCGTCCAGGGAGCAAGCCGTCACGCTGTCTGGCGACGCCCGCCGACGTGACGCACGTACAGAGCGGAATGTCACTCGCTTCGCTGCCTCTCAGCTCCGCTCCTGGAAGACCCATCCCACTTCCGAGGCCAGAGGTCCTCAGCCTCTTCCAGCGCGCGCCAGCTGCGTTCTGACTCGGCGAGAAGTGCCCGGCGCAGGCAGTGTTTACACTGCCGGACACGGCCTCCGCCGCCGTTGGCATGCAGCACGTGTTTGGCACCGCCCAGCGTCGTGTGTGTCCACTTTCCTAATGATACTTGTGATGAACAGAATGCGATAAACTGCGGGCTGCAAGAGAATGCAAACCATGGGAAACACCACGTAAGTCTTTCTTGTATCACTGATTGACTGACAATGTATTCCTTTCCTGCTCTAATCTCTTTATTTGTTCCTACACTTTAACCCTTCGGTGGGCGCGTCTGCGGCAGATAGCCGCAAAATTTAGTTTTCTGTTGGGCATGCAGCTTTGATTAAATGATGATGGCGTCCTCTTGGGTAAAATATTCCGCAGGTAAAATAGTCCCCCATTCGGATCTCCGGGCGGGGACTACTCAAGGGGACGTCGTTATCAGGAGAAAGGAAACCTGCGTTCTACGGATCGGAGCGTGGAATGTCAGATCCCTTAATCGGGCAGGTAGGTTAGAAAATTTAAAAAGGGAAATGGATAGGTTAAAGTTACATATAGTGGGAATTAGTTAAGTTCGGTGGCAGGAGGAACAAGACTTTTGGTCAGGTGAATACAGGGTTATAAATACAAAATCAAATAGGGATAATGCAGGAGTAGGTTTAATAATGAATAAAAAATAGGAGTACGGGTAAGCTACTACAAACAGCATAGCGATGTTATTCAATCTGTATATTGAGCAAGCAATTAAGGAAAAGCCGGCCGAAGTGGCCGTGCGGTTAAAGGCGCTGCAGTCTGGAACCGTAAGACCGCTACGGTCGCAGGTTCGAATCCTGCCTCGGGCATGGATGTTTGTGATGTCCTTAGGTTAGTTAGGTTTAACTAGTTCTAAGTTCTAGGGGACTAATAACCTCAGCAGTCGAGTCCCATAATGCTCAGAGCCATTTGAACCATTTGAATTAAGGAAACAAAAGAAAAATTCGGAGTAGGTATTAAAATCCACGGAGAAGAAATAAAAACTTTGAGGTTCGCTGATGACATTGTAATTCTGTCAGAGACAGCAAGGGACTTGGAAGAGCAGTTGAACGGAATGGACAGTGTCTTGAAAGGAGGGTATAAGATGAACATCAACAAAAGCAAAACGAGGATAGTGGAATGTAGTCGAATTAAGTCGGGTGATGCTGAGTAAATTAGATTAGGAAATGAGACACTTAAAGTAGTAAAGGAGTTTTGCTATTTGGGGAGCAAAATAACTGATGATGGTCGAAGTAGAGAGGATATAAAATGTCGACTGGCAATGGCAAGGAAAGCGTTTCTGAGGAAGAGAAATTTGTAACATCGAGTATAGATTTAAGTGTCAGGAAGTCGTTTCTTAAAGTATTTGTATGGAGTGTAGCCATGTATGGAAGTGAAACGTGGACGATAAATAGTGTAGACAAGAAGGGAATAGAAGCTTTCGAAATGTGGTGCTACAGAAGAATGCTGAAGATTAGTTTTGTCAGGTCCAAAAGCAAGTGCAGAAATTACGGAAAAACTAATGAGGAGGTACTGAATAGAACTGGGGAGAAGAGGAGCTTGTGGGACAACTTGACTAGAAGAAGGGATGGGTTGGTAGGACATGTTCTGAGACATCGAGGGATCACCAATTTAGTATTGGAGGGCAGCGTGGAGGGTAAAAATCATAGAGGGAGACCAAGAGATGAATACACTAAGCAGATTCAGAAGGATGTGGGCTGCAGTAGGTAGTGGGAGATGAAGAAGCTTGCACAGGATAGAGTAGCGTGGAGAGCTGCATCAAATCAGTCTCAGGTCTGAAGACCACAACAACAAAACCACAGATAGCGTTACATTTGTGCTCTCGTCCAGATACGTATTTGTTGTTCTCAACGAATGTCACCATTTACTACATTCGCGCTATTCATGCTTTCAGCAGTTTGGTCGCTATTGTTTCTTGAAACGTGAGTGTTGCGTTTGCGGTGTGTTTGCCGCTACGCGCCTTGTGATGTAAGTATGTTCTATACTTGTGTTTTTCTTTCGCCTCAAGGCTAAGTATTTTCTATACTTGTGTTTTTCTTTTGCCTCAAGGCAATCTTTCTTTTCTATTAGTATATAATGAATATTCGAATAGAATCGAGGTTCCCATATGCAATTTTCATTACTTTTTACGGACTTGGATATTGATTTGTTACAATATATTACTTTTACAAAGACATGTGTTTCATTAGGTCTCATAAAAGCGTGGAAATGAAGAAAATGAAGGCATTTGACAGGCACCGTCTAACTGTACGTCCTGAAGTCTATGAGAAAGTACTGCGAGAATTGTCAGCAGAAGAATTACAAGAATTGTCAGATTCATGTGAATCTGAGTCGGAAGAGGAAGTTACTGAAGAAGAAAACCACAGCAATGACTCCGAACAATCAACAGAGGAAACAGATGACCACCTGGTTGAAGAGGGGAGACAACAGAGGATTACCGATTTTACGTAGGAAAAGATAAACTATTTCGATAAGTGAACCGCTTCCTCCTCCTAAAACCAAGGCCAAGAACATCCTAAAAGTTTTGACAGGTCCAAAAGCAAGTGTTGAAATTACGGAAAAAGAAATTGATGCAGTTTACCTATTTATTACTGATGGGATGGTTATTTTTCCTTAGGTGAAAAATGTAAAACTAATTGCGGTGCAAAAGCCGCAACGCGCTCACTCATGGAAGTATGAAAGGTGCGCCCTCCGAAGGGTTAAACCAACGTCTTCACGAATGTGTACCATTCATTCTGCCCCATGTAACGTTTGCCAGTACCCTCATTTTCGGTATCTTGTATCTTTAAGGTAATGTGGTTTGTGGTAGGGGAGTCAATGCGAAGAAATGAGTACTTTCTATGTGGTTAATACAGCTTTTTTAAAAAGTTTACCCTGATTCTGAAGCTATCGTTATATACAGCGTTACTCAGCTGTCCCTAGCGCTGTGATGTACGCAATCTGTAGCACCTTCAAAAATCAAGTGCGAAAAGCTAATCTTTTCTTGTTCTCTGCGTGCAAACTGTGAGTCCTACAGGAAAAATGAGCAGAATCTTTTTTTTAGGAAATTTAATATAGTTAAGTTTTGTAACGGGGTATGTTTTTGCTAGAAGTCACGGTTTTCGAACTACTCAAGAAAAACGCATTTGAATGTCACTTTTGTACGTTTTTCTTGAATAATTCGGAACAACAGCCTCTAGCGATAACGTATCCCAGTACAAAATTTAAACACATTAAATGTCCTATGAAAAGGTTCCGTTTATTTTTTCTTTAGGACTGATAATTTGCACGTAGCAAGCGCGAGAACACGAACATCTTGCATGTGGTATTTCAGGGTGTTGCAGGTTGCGTAAAACCCTTATGTAGGGGCAGCTGAACCACCGTATATATATCAAATGGGCCATTCATTAGCGACCAGTCGCCATATCATCCTCTGCCAATGGCGTCATTCGGATGCGGAGTGAAGGGCCATCAGGTCAGCACAACTCTCCCTTGGCCAATGCTGGTTTCTCAGACTTTGAAGCTGCTATTCCTCGCTGAAGTGGCTCCTCTCCTCAGTCACCAGGGTACTAGGAGCTGAACGTAGGTCCTCAGTATAGCAGCCACACTGACCGCATAGCTGTAGAGAAGCGTTCTTAGGGGAGATAGTGCTGGTCAAAACTAGTTCAAGAAGCTATTATAACCATAAGTCAGAAAACAAGTTCTTGTTGAGATACGGGCCTGCGGAGCACCTCCTGTTGTGTTAACAGACAGATGGCTATCATAAAACACCGTATCTCGAAAAGTCTATTTCCGTTAAAATGCTTGTAGGTGTTTAGTTTTCTAGTTGTGGCTAGTGCTGTCTCGTGTAAAAATACACACACTTTTTCTTTCACACCATATACAGGTTTGGAACTGCTAAATCGAATGGCCGTGGCTGGCAGAATAATGCAGTTATAAATCCCTTGCGTCTTTCTCCGTAGAAAAGAAAGGGCTTGCAAATCGTTTTATTCTACTCTGACATCTTCCAAAACTACCTTGCGTTTCTGTTTTGATCTACATGCATAGCCGGGAGATAATTCTGTTTCTGCTTCTGTAAGTGATGTTTGATTAAGAGAAATTTTTAGACCAAAAATCGAATTTCGGTCGCTTAGTACTTTTGCTACTTCATTGCAAAGCCGCGAGATTGACAGTAACGAAAGGATTTTTTTTGCTTCTTCTTTCCCTTGTTTTGGTAATAAGTCGTATTTCTTATGATTTGGAAGATAGTAGAGCGTTCTGAATTTTATCTAAGGCCTTTGGATTCATATTTTCATAAGTTCAAATGGTTCAAATGGCTCTGAGCACTATGGGACTCAACTGCTGAGGTCATTAGTCCCCGAGAACTTAGAACTAGTTAAACCTAACTAACCTAAGGACATCACAAACATCCATGCCCGAGGCAGGATTCGAACCTGCGACCGTAGCGGTCTTGCGGTTCCAGACTGCAGCGCCTTTAACCGCACGGCCACTTCGGCCGGCATTTTCATAAGTACTCTCTTCCTAAAACAGATTCCATTTTATTGGTGTCTGCTTCAAAACTTACACAAAGTATTCTTATGCGTGTCTAAGTTACGGAAATGAGGAAGTGAGAGAGGCGGCGACGATGGGGGAGGGAGGAGGTGGCTTAGGAAAGTAGGGTGCAAAGGAGGACACATTACATACATCCAGTGCAGTACTATCGCGAAGCTCATATCGGATTTCGTATTGGAGAACACATTAATTACATCTGTTATCACATTCACACTTAATTTGTTGGTAAAGCCCGTTTTACACGAACGACTTTCTGCTCAAAATCGACTACTCGAAGTGCGTGCACCTTTCGCGCCTGCGTGTAAATCAGCAATTAACCACGACGTAGTGTGTGTATGACGTCAATCATTTATAGGTCGTGCCGAGAGTGTTCTAAATTTTCGAGTATGCTGCACGCTGCGCATGCTCAGAGACAAGGGCCTATAGCGGCGTCTGATAAAATTGGAAGTTTGCCTATTCTGGTCAATCTTACCTCTATTATAGAATGAATTTTGTGATTTCGTGCCTTTTTAATCTCTATTGTGTTGTTTGCTTTGTTTTCGTGACACACTGAAAATTTACACAAGATCCTCGTTTTTTCCTACTAGAGAGACGAAATATCTGAAAACAAAAAGTATTTACGTTTCACAGAGAAAAATCTTACACTTCGATAAATAAGAACGAAAATGGGTAAACGTGTTATAATGAAAATTGTTTCAACAGTGAGAAAGAATTACTGGACGAGAAAAATAATTTTGTTGGTACTTGGCACTTAGCAAGGAAACAAGATACAAAGGCTCTATATATTGTCTGATGCGTTTCCAAGCATATATTTTCTCGAGGTAATAATGGATACGTTCTGAAACGTTTGGAGGGCACTTTTCTTATTCTTTCAGTTCTCAGGATATTGAAAAATTTACCGGAAGACTAGTGACATGAACTTCCCCTAAGCATTATGCATTGGTCGATAATAAACTCTACTGTCATTGCTTCTTCCTACATTTTGTTACTGTATTTTCGACTTTTTTTTAAAAAGGATAGTCCCTCAGAACCTCAGTTTCGTCATTCAGGTGCCAGCAGACAGCTCTCACAAGATCTGCAGTTTTGGCGCTGACGTGTAAATGAAAATGACAATTCAAAACAGACGAGAATTAGTACGGGAATAAAACGCCAGAGGCACTGCAGTAGATGCATTTGTCTCGACTAATCAATAGGAAAAAGAAACTCTATCGTGTAAAAAGGGGCTTAAGATACTGGACTCGCACTAGAGGGGACTGCAATTCAAGTAGCATTCCGGCAGACCATCCAGGTTTAGGTTTTCCTTGGTTTTCCCAATCTATGCTGTCGAATGTTGGGATTATTATTTTCAAAAGACGCAGCCGAGTTCCTATCCTATCTTACCCTTCACTTTTCCGAGTTTGTGTTCCGTGTCTAATAAATAACCTTGTTGAGGCATTAAATCCGATTCTCATTTCCTCATATTTGTTGTTACCTGCGAGATTGTGCGTCATTTGAAATTGTTGGCGGACTATTGCGAATTTCTCCAAATACAATACGTACAAACTCAGCTAGATAATAGGCTAATAGGATAGCAGGTTCAACTTTTGGGAAATTGGAATTGACAGAGTAATAACAGATTTGGCCCGCCCGGTTAGCCGTGCGGTCTAACGCACGGCTTTCCGGGCAGGAAGGAGCGCTTGGTCCCCGGCACGAATCCGCTCGGCGGACATGTGTCGAGGTCCGGTGAGCCAGCCAGTCTGTGGATGGTTTTTAGGCGGTTTTCCATCTGCCTCGGCGAATGCGGGCTGGTTCCTCTTATTCCGCCTCAGACACACTATGTCGGCGATTGCTGCGCAAACAAGTTCTCCACGTACGCGTACACCACCGTTACTCTACCACGCAAACATAGGGGTTACACTCGTCTGGTGTGAGACGTTCCCTGGGGGAGGGGGTCCACCGGGGACCGAACCGCACAATAACCCTGAAAGAGTGGTTCGGTGTGGGGCGGCGGAGGGGTGAAGTGGACTGCAGTGGTCGTCGTGGGGTTGTGGACCACTGCGGCTGCGGCGGGGACAGAGCCTCTCCGTCGTTTCTAGGCTCCCGCTTAACAAACAATACAATACAATGACATATTTGATAGTGTAACGCCTTACAATCCAATTTACGAATTCGTCGCTGCTACGCAGTACGCGGCAGTATTGTATGGACCATGGCCGTGGTCGCTTATCAGTCTTTACTTTACGCACCAGACCGCGAAACGCTTCGGGACTCAACTTTAATGTAACTGGTATAAAATCATCAGTTTTTTGCGGCTTCCTCTTTATGCAATAAGCGAGCGGGCAGAGTTCGTTAACACCCAACATTCTGGCGCAAAGCCGATTGGCAAACGCCAAGGCTCGTAAAACATCACGAGCGGCTTATTTTACCCTTTGTCTTTCTTCGGGCTCAACTATTCCGGTAATAATGGCGACGGGTGTCGTAAATTCGTTCTTAAATCCTGATCTTCCATTTGTGACGAGGAATATGCCCCGAGAACAATAGGGGGACGAACGAGTCTTAGTAAATCTGTGATTAGGAATGTGGAGAGGCTGCATAAGTGTAGTCTATTTCTTTGTTGGCTTAAGTACTAAAATCAGGTTTAGATGGATGTAGCTCGCAGTAGTTAACGCAGAGATGAAGAGGCTTGCGCAGGGTAGACCAGCAGGACACTGCATCAAAATGTTTTTCAAACTGAGGCAGAAGAAGAAGAAGAAGAAGAAGAAGAAGAAGAAGAAGAAGAAGAATAAGAAGAAAAACAACATAATTCCTTTGCCAACAATTTAAAGAGATCTCGAATATAAAGTAATCCACCAGAAGCTGAGTAAACGAAAATCCTTGGAATGCGTTTCAGTTCGCCATTGCAGACAGCGAATAGAACATGATGGTAGTTTTTTGTTTTAGAGAACGCAATCTATAACTTCGCTATACGCTGCAAGTAATTTTTATAGGTGATAAATAAAAGCTGTTGAATTTTGAGTACGGAGACTGCCCAGTTACGAAGGCGTGCTGAAAAGCAATGTTACCGATTTTTTTGTGGGATAACTCTTAAAGCTGGTTAAATAAAACAAACTTTATTAACATTCTTCATCTTTATTCTCTTTGTCTACATATTTCATAGTCACCCTGGCGATGAACGCATTCCTTCTAACGAGAGACCAGTTTGTTGATACCGTCACCGTACAATGTTTGACTTTGTTGACGGAATTACAACCTCACCTTTTCTTGTACCGCTTTATCACTATCAAAGTTAACCCTCGAACGTTCTCTTTTAAGTTTTTACGAAACAGATGAAAGTGGGATGGGGCCAAGTCGGAACTGTATGGAGGGTGATCGATGAAGTCGGAACTGTATGGAGGGTGATCGATGACAGTGAAACCCAAGCGTCGGATTCTTGAGGATGTCGCAGCGTTCGCGTATGGTCTGGCCTTGCATTGCTGAAGCGAGTGCTCCGTATGCGAGCGAACTCTCCGAATTCGTACTTTGTTTTCTGAGGATCTTTCAAGCACAGAAGGAACTACCTTACACACCTCCACGTTACAGGCTACAATTTGGAGCCCTCTAAAGGCAAAGAGTGGCAACTTGTGACAGCGAAGCCGGAAGTTGACTGGGCAGTGCGCATGACATGTATTAACTCAACCGATATTGGGAGCGGAATAATAAATACGGAGACAAATCTTCTTAGCACGCCCTCGCGCAACTAAACTTGATTGCGTTTGCGTCAGTGGCTCTAGATTTTGCTTACTTACGTTTGTCTCCAAGTTTGCGCCTTCCTTGGCGACGGAGATTATGAAATACACATAGGCAGCAGTGCTAGCAAATGGTTATCAAAATAAGGGACGCATATTCATTTTCGAGCACATAATCGGCGCGAGCTGGTAAATGCAGTTCATTCGTGCTTTTCATCTGTTGTCTCTTAACTGAGTACGAATTCACTTTCCCTGCAGTATCCGATACGTTACATAATCAGTTAATCGGAGTTCGTGGGTGCAAAATTATACGGGGGAAGTATGTTCGAAAGAGTCTAGATGATGTTCCTGTTGCGTTTCGTGTACAGAGCACAACAGTGTGCAAGACGATGACCGTAAACACAACTCACTGCGAAATATCAAAACTGAAGATAAGTGAACGAAAACTCTATCTCACTGATCTGAATTACCTGATTCTGAAGAGGAAGTCAGTACGATGTAAATTACGAGTCCACGGTCGTGCAACATTGGCCAACGTTAATACAAAAGAATAATGTGGTTAGACGAGTCATTTTTCACCATCTAACAATTGTTCGACACTTTCAGACATGGAGATGAGTCTATCGTGGTATGGTTCCCGGTTTCATGGTACTCCGCAAGGTCGAACATAGTGAATGGCCGACTTCGTCCTGTGCTGCAGATGTTCGCTAACTAGGACGGCGTGTTTCAAGGCAACCGTGCTGCTCCAGTCTCGTTGATGGGTTATCAGGTGAGGTTTGATAGACAGCACTAGACCTGAACATTATCAACGTCTGCAGGTGTAGGTGCAGAGAATTTTGCTGCAGGTTTCTTTTATCACTGATTGAAGAAAGTCCTGTCTCACGTATGGTACAAAATTACTATGTTAATCGAGTGTGTGCATCCATGCTGCAGCCAGTCGTAGCAGCGTGACAGAAGAAAAGTGTACCAACGGTGTGTTAATTGTGTTCATTACACTGTTTCCATCGCATTGCTAACCCTACATTCTCACGGCCAATCTTAGTTGTTTTCCACAACGAGCTCATTAAGAGCAACGTGTCTTTGAATGTTTTCTGCCCGCCCATGTAAAGGTAACTTAGTTTCTCCAAATAAAACTACTGTGGGCACGAAAGGGAATTAAAAGATGCAACTCTTTTGCAGATCTGACAGGAAATTACGTAGTAGAATGCATTTAAAACTGGGAATATTCCATTGTTTCTGTGACAGTATTAATCCCAGTTGTATGTCTTTGCAAGACTTTTTTTTTCAGCCAAGTGCAAAGCAACTATGCCACTAACGAAGCTGCAGTTTTTACAGCTGTCGAAGTGATGCAGGTTGATAGATTACACAAGAGAATTTATCTACTTACTCTTCACTTAATTCAAGTGGTCAGTAACTTTTAAAACATTACCAGTGTGGAATATAAACTACCCCATTAGGTACTATTCACCATATTACAAGCCAACAAAGCCAACGAGAATCTGAGTTTCAAACGCATTTTTCTTGTCAAAATGGAAATAGTAAATTTTTTCTCTTCGTAAAACTGCTTTTCTTAAACCGTAGAACGGTATAATTTTTACTTGAAAAAACAAAGTTAGTGGCTGTTCTTCGGTTGCGAAAACAAATTGGGTGTTATTCGTATGAATTTCTTCTTACTGTTCGTCCAGGGGGAGACATTATTTGCGGAAACGATAAATGCCTGACTTGAATTTCCGCCAGAGGAAAAAGCTAAAAAAATTGCTCATTCGGCTGTGTTTGATGTTATTTTTGTCGAATTGTTTGCCACGGCGTGCGAATACTTTTTGCACCCGATGGAAAATCACGCATAAAATTGATACGGATGAGGTACAGCGGCTGTTGGCACTGATTCGTATTACATGTTCACACAGCGTTTCAGTTAAGTGGAGGAAAGTGCGCAGCTGCTCGTTACAGTATGGGGCCATTCATTATCTACGAAAACTAAGTTCTACAGCAGTGGAAGCACATATCAGTGGCGAACTCTTCACTTCGTCTCGTTACAGCAAAATTTGATTTCAGTTCCTGAGAGTATTTCTGTTTTGTCGGTACAACTATAAGAAAATGCGTGTTATTTCGCTTTCTTGAAGTAAAGCATCATAGTGGTGTGCAATTACAACTGTTATAATTTGATTTGTTTTTAAGATCGAAAAACAGTTCGTTAATAGTTCCCTAGGGTAATTTCTGCTGGGTTGACATGAGGAAATGCTGTCTGCTAGAACTTCTTATAAATATTCTAATTTTCGCTGCTTTGCAGAGCTATGCATTTTTCACCTTTTACGCAGCACACTTTTCCGTATGCCACTATTTACTGTTTATTTGTATACTTCTAAGTGCGTATTGTGTTTCGTAGTGGTGCCAACATTGGCACTACTTTGTCTTTGACCTATAATTGTTTTTTGCTTTTTGTCTGTAGTTTATTATATGTGTGTGATTCTATTTGAACTGTGGTGTACGAATAAGTGTGCTGTCTAAAACGTAAAAAAGAATGCGTAGTTCTGCAAAGCAGCGAAAACTTAAGACTACAAATATCAGCGTCCAATAAAGAAAGGAACCAAAGACGTTCCAGCAGACGGCATTTCCTGTAGCCGAGAAACAAAGCAGAAATTACCGTACGTAAAAGCAAACTAATTGTTAACGAACCGTTTTTAGATCTTAAAAACAAAACAAAAAATGTGAGTATCTTTAATTAGAGACCACGTATCATGCTTTACTTCAATAAAAGTGAAATGCGTCTGGCGAGAAAAGCACGCATTTTCTTGTTGTAACGACAGAACAAAAATACCCTCACAAATTGTTACCGCAACTACGGACAGCATGGCCACACAAATGAGAAATTGCTTCATCTTGTTTCTCCTCCTCATGAAGGTCATTAACGCTATTATGGCTAACAACGGCGCGATTGCATTTATTTACTCGTTCCGAAGTGGCAACTTAGGCTTACCCTTTGTGTAAGATGCCTGTTTCAAGGTTTTCACCCGCCTACGTCTTTCAAAACCACGCCTGCAGCTCTGGTCGTGGTGTTGCACTGCAGATTGTGGTAAGAAAACGTGTCAGAGGAAGTCTGTTCCGCAGACCGACTGGTGTTGCATCACGTCGGTCGAAAGGAAAACAAGAAATACCGCAGCTTCCATGAGAAACCCTTTGTAGTTTCCAGACAACAAGTTAGCTCTGGCGCGCACGACCTCTTTTTCACTCTCTGTGATACCAACTTGTCGGTAAGCTGCGGATGAACAACTTTCCACCTGACTTACATCGCCTCATCGCCAAATAAAAATGTATTATTCTCTTGAGTCATGAATGACATACACAGAACCCGAGGGAGTTCGCTTAAAAAAGGTTTTTACATTAATGTATCGAACTCGAGGCTGCGTAAAAGGCGCCATGTTCTGTCATGTTTTCTGTGAGAAGTGCAGCCATTAATAAAATAATATTGCGTTAATTAAAAGACTGAAAACTGAAGTAAGCCAAATAAACCACACAGAATGACGATGGTAATATTAAAAATGACAGCCGTACGCCATCAATTTATTATGATTTATCGAGGCAGACACATTCGTTTATTTATTTGCTATTTTTATGGACTTTTCATTAACTTTAGAAACTGGCAAGGCGCAGCATATTCGTATAGCCAGCTTTTTATAAAACTGATCCATCAGAATTTTTAAAACCCCAGGTATTGGTCATTGGTTGCTAGCAGCTCAGCCCAAAATTCATTACATATTAGCGCCATGGGTTAGTTAAAAAATTCACATTTTTTGTCAAGAGGTTTTAAAATAGATGTGGTAGTCACTTGTATTTCAGTAAAAGAATTTCGTTTAACACTACCGCTGCGCGGTACGATCATTATTCAATACATTCTCTCTCTCTCTCTCTCTCTCTCTCTCTCTCTCTCTTTCTCTCTCATTGCCCAGGGTATTAACCTGAAGTTTGTTTTGAAGTAGTACCCCATTGCTTTCGCTTGCGTCGGCTGGGGTGGCCGAGCGGTTCTAGGCGCTACAGTCTGGAACCGCGCGACCGCTACGGTCGCAGGTTCGAATCCTACCTCGGGCATAGATGTGTGTGATGTCCTTAGGTTAGTTAGGTTTAAGTATTTCTAAGTTCTGGGGGACTGATGACCTCAGAGCCATTTGAACCTTTCGCTTGCCGGCTAGCTACAGCTCTACTCTACAAGCCACTGTGAAGTGTGTGGCAAGAGGATACTTCCAGTTATACCACCAATTAGGATTTCATCCCGTTCCATTCCCGTATGGTGCCGTGGAAGAATGATTGCGTAAATGCTTGTGTTGGGAGAACTAGACTAACCTTGTCTTTATTGTTCCGACTGGAACGTTATGTAGGGAGCTGTAGTATATTTCTAGAATTCACACTTGATGCTGATTCTTGAAGCATTCTAAGCCGGTGTTTGAAAAATAGTGGACGTTTGTTTTCAAGCGTCTACCAGGTCAGGTATTGTCTGCATTTGCGTAATACTATCCATTGGGTCAAACAAGCTTGACACCTTTCGTGCTTCTATCTTACGTTCAGTATTCTCCGTTAGTCCCTGTTTGGTATGGGTTCTATATTCTTGCGCGGTATTCTAGGGCCGGATGCACCAATGTTGTGTAAGCAGTCACATTTGTTGGTTCGCATGGCTCTGAGCACTATCGGACTTAATATCTGAGGCCATCAGTCCCCTAGACTTAGAACTACTTAACCTTCATTAGCCTAAGCACATCACACAAATTCATGCCCGAGGCAGGATTCGAACCTGCGAATGTAGCAGCAGCGCGGTTCCGGACTGAAGCGCCTAGAACTGCCCGGCCACAGCGGCCGCCCCACATTTGTTGACACATTGCACTTACGTAATATTCACCACTGGACCTGATCACATCTCTTCCTTTAGACGGAATGAGCATAACGTGATGATTCCATTTCACATCCCGCACATTGTTACACCCGGGTTGCCTTATTCTAATTGTCACCCTTTGATATTTTTCAGTGTTAGCTCAGGAAAAGCGCATTTTGCGTTTCGTGTGAACGAAGTTTTCGGAATCCGTACTGGCTGGCGTGGAAGAGTTCAATCTTATCTTATTGTGTCTGAGTACAGAATGTATTCTAATATTTCATGTATGTTGTTTATAGGATCACTTCTGTTGCTCTTCTTATCGATGGTTGTTAGCTGTGCTTCCTTTCAATAATTCGGCACAGTGTTTTGTCAGAGCAATCAATCTATTAAGGTTAAAAGATTCTCGATTTCTCTTATACGCTCGGACAACCATCTGTCACCCTTTTCAAATTCTTTTATTTGGGTTTATATTTTTGAATGGTAGCAGCTGCGTTCTTTTGTCTTGTCTTTTGCAATCATCGCTAGTAAGTCTTTCTTGCATCTTCACCATTTAATCGAAGTTACGTCAGCTTCCCACAGAAAGTAATGTTCTCAGTTTTAAAAGGTTGTACAGTTTAATACGTATATACACAACATGAATCAAATAATATACCAAAATTGACATCAGCTCAAGACGTTGAAATCTTTAGTTTTGTATAATTCTGACAAACAGCCCAGCAATTCAGAAAAAAAGATTTTGTGATAATCATATGAAGATAAATGCCAAGCAAGTCCAGACCAATTTCAAATCTCCAATCTGCTGTTTAAAACAAATGGACTCCACTTCCCCATTTCCTTTTCTACTAAAAATTATATTTTTTAAGCATAAATATTTTCCGCGCCTTCAAACTTCAACGTATTAGTTTATAGATTGCCAGCATAGTTAAAGTAGTAACATTGAAAGAACGTGAAAGAACGTAAAGGGTATATGCACCTCTAACTAATTAGTGCTCTGATAATAAACTATGACGTACAGAATACGGATGTGGTAAATATTGTTCTATGTTGTGTATTTACGAAATACACCGAGTAGAATTTCTTCAGTATTAGCATTAGTGCAATTTTCCTTCTTTTATACGCGTAAAGCTTCAGGTGTTCGCCTACGTAGTTGAGTGGTCAAAGCGGCTGGCTGCTATGCGGAAGACGCGGGTTCGATTGCTGGTACTGCCATGGATCTATGCTCGGGGGGAGGGGGGAGGAGGAAGATACGGTGGCCGATGCACAGTGACCAGTTTTCGTCCAGAACGCTGGACGAGTTCATGCGTTTGTTCAGAAGGAGAGGCCAACAGTGTTTGCCATCTTTCCGCCGGTCGGCGATGGCAGAATCGAGGCGCATGCCCTGCGATCTTTCTCAAATGATTTTACAGAAACTATTCGGTAAAAAATTTCATTTTTGCGTTACTTACAGTTTTGAGTGTCAGGTTCATGATGGCGTGCCCATCATTTCGTTAATTGTCACAGTTATTGCGATATTTACATGGACGTAAGCCACTGCGCGAAATTCGAAAAAATTTGCAATGAAAACCTGGAGTCGCTATGATTTTGCATTTGGTGCATGTTACATAATATGTTGTTGCATATGGAATTTAGCTAACATATTGAAGTTTTCTTTAGACTTGGGTGGAGGGCTCTGTCACCAATTTCGAGAATACTGATCTGATGTAGCACACAAATTTGCAATCGCGACGCTCCAGCGATAAAGCTACAACATTCCTCATATTTTATAAATCGTTTGAGATATCGAAATGAGATTTTGGCAAATGATAACACAAAGAGGAGAGTATTTTGCTGCATGGTAATTATGCAGAACTGCGTTATCCACCGTGTTTCTCCACTAACTACAGACTTTTTCGGCCAAAAAACGTAATTTGTAGGAGCTATCGATAGCTCCAGAAACGAGAAATGTTATGGGTTTTGGAATAACATAAGTGAGGACCTTACACGGCTATTTTGTACCGACGATGTGCTTTTTTGTAATATACTGACTTTACTGTTCCTCATTTCCTCACTTAATAAACATAATAAAGCACTGTTTCAGAATTCTCTCGCAGCTACGTCAGCACAACGTGTTAATGAGATGACACTGTGTAAACTTCGCTGTGTTCTGGCAAAAGAAGGAAATTTTAACATGGCAACAAGAGAAATCCGTAAGTTTTACTCAAAATTCGCCACTCATGACGCTTCTGGAAGTTACAAATGGTTAACAAGTCAGGCGAAAATAAATCGCTGCATTTTCAGCTGAATTCTTTTTTAATGGTCAGCATGTAAGTGTGGGAGTGAGGGGCTCCACTTAATATTTACAGAAAATATGAGCGTAGACATCAGTTTAGAACGGCACTTTCCCTACAGCAGCTGCCCGTTACCCCCACCACCACCGCTCTCCCCATGCGTGTTCTGCCGACTGCAGGTCTACCGGTCACGCTATTCTGCGTGGTCTCCTTGGTCGTGTACTCAGCCTAGTGATGCCAGCGAGGGGCTACTAGGTGGATGACTGGCAGTCCGAATGTCAAAAAACCCGACGACGACTGGGAGAGCATTGTGCTGACCACATGGCCCCCGTACCACAGCCGATTTCGCCATTGGCAGAGGATGACACAGCGGTCGGTCGGGCCCGATGGATGCGTCTAGGGCCATAACACGGAACTGTGCTTTCAACTTAAAGCTTCCTAGAACGTACAGATATGTTCACTTCTTTCTTACTTCTGCAATATTAGCTCATTTAGCATTTTAAGAACAAAAGACTGTATTAAAAATAGCCAGAACTAGTAAAGCCTGAACAAACATCACTGAATATTCAATAAAAAGCATTTGTATCGAATTTCTGCAAAAGCATAATGAATTCACGTTCGTCAGGCAACAGGAAATGAAGACATAGGTAGAAAACGAAACAAGCTCTGCATTTGGATGTTGGCTGGTGCAGTGTACTTTCAACAGCATGAAGAGTTAGGCCTTAGTTTTAAGAATTTTTTTGAATGGTGCCCACCGACTACCACAACTTTGTATACTGATATTGAAAAATTGTTGTTATTACTATAGTGTCAAGCTACTTTGAGCTGATTTATTTTTTGTTGTTTGCAGGTGAGTGTCTTCTCCAGTCGTTGCACTGTAAGTAGAATTTTCCTTTTATTTTGTTTTATTTATATTAATTTTTTAATTATTTTACTTCCAAGTGCAATTTATATAATAGATTGCAAGTTATCGCTGTAAGTATTTTGATTTAACAAAATGTGTCTGTGAAATTCTTTAAAAATAAATAGACTTCGTTACCTCAACATACAACTGGAGGTCGCAAAAGTTCGCGATAGTGTACATAGAACTGATTTTGTGATTGTCTGCTGAGAGAAAGTAGACAGACACATGAGTATTAATGAGTCAATTAATTTCTAGAATATACAACGTGAACCCGGACTCTACCTATAAAATTGATAAAGCGTATTTTCTCAGTACTTTGCCTTAAGGGACCCGTGATATACAGTGGCTGTTACTAAGTAACAATATAATTACGATTTTTTTCGTCTTCTTCCTTCAGTTAATTTTGTTTTTGTGACAATACCTCTAATTTGCGATCACCAAAACGTACAACACGAAATACAGAGTAATGTAACAACTTTCAAACCTATGCAATGGTACGGTGAAACGATTGTGTCGATGCGGGAACTATTGTACATAGCGTCGTTTTGCTGTTATTCCATTAAAATTGGAGAACCCATACACGAGCTGTATATCGGCCAAGTAGTCATCAGTGTACCTATCCACACAGATGTGTATCATTGTTAATCTGCAATTAACACTGCCAGAAAAAAGGGCCCCAGACCGTCGAGGAGTACGGACGGCAGGTTTAGGGTGAAAAGTAGAGTAGGCATTACCACTGGCAACAGCAAGAACCATTTATAAATAGGACATCTGTGTTTCTAAACAGATACATAGCGCATACCATCGACATTTACACTGTAGTTCAAATATTTTCAGACCATGACACATACATAGATAAATGGGCAAAAGGAATCATACAAAAAGCAATTACGTTGTAATGAAACATCGAAGAAAACGTGTCCCTTATACCAAAATACGCAGAAAATATCCCTGAACAACCCTCGAAATTTTGTCACTGGAGCTCAGGTTCGTCCTGTATAATCATCAGACCAGGAAAATATATATTTTATGGACACAGGATGTAAGCTCTTTTCCAGAGTTTAAACTACATTGATTTAAAAACTTTGAACATAGCTGCTAAGGTTCAGTGACCGTGTCTGAATTATATTAGAACAAATAAGCCCTCGGTCACAAATATTAAGTCAAAATTGACCAGGTTTCGACGCTACTATGAGCGTCGTCTTCAGAATTAGACTAACTGTTCTAAAACATATCAGGTATATAATACATTAATAAAATTAAAGTTTGTACTGACTGGAAAAAGAAGCAGTACTTACAAGTCACATATTAAAAAAGATCTAAGCCGGCTTAGATTTTTTTTAAATATTAAAAAAGATCTAAGCCGGCTTAGATTTTTTAAAAAAAATATGTGACTTGTAAATACTGCTTCTTTTTCCAGTCAGTACAAACTTTAATTTTATTAATGTATTATATACCTAATATGTTTTAGAACATTTAGTCTAATTCTGAAGACGACGCTCATAGTAGCGTCGAAACCTGACCAATTTTGACTTAATATTTGTGACCGAGGGCTTATTTGTTCTAATACACATTGATTTACTTGTTACATTTGTTTTGTTGTTATTATGTATGGGACTTGTTGGGACCGAGCGAGGTGGCGTAGTGGTTATCACACTAGACTCGCATTCGGGAGGATAAAGATACAAACCCGCGTCATGCCATCCTGATTTAGGGTTCCCGTGATTTCCCTAAATCGCTTCGTGATGGTTCCTTTGAAAGGGAACGGCCATCTTTCTTTCCAATCCTTCCCTAATCCGATGGGACCGATGACCTCACTGTTTGTTCCCCTCCCCTCAAATCAACCAACCAACCAACTCGTCGGGACTGATTATAGTCCCAGTGACCCTGTTTTGCTGAAGTGCATTACTAGAGAGTAGATCAGTGCACGAGAATGAATTTGCGGTGAACAGAAGGGGTGCTGGTAGCACGGTTAAAAGCAGTGATAAAGCCGAGCGTTACATAACCGTTATTAGTAGGCATGAAATGAGCCGAGGACTGTAAGTTAACAGTGCAATTTTGTAAATACCTTAAGAGAATACGGCGTATTACATGCGCCCTGTAGTGATTACCTCATCATGACGTAGCTAATTACTTGCCATTCTCATTCAGCAGTCGCTGCTGTGGGTGGTCCTAAGCAATCAGATTGAGAGTCTGGTTGACTCAGCTTTCATCGTATATTCCGTGCGCGCGTAGACCGCCCACACACGGTGCCGTATAGTCTGGGGACAGCGCGCCTCTTCACATCCTTCATTACGTCATTATTGCTTGAACGTGTGTGTGCGTGCGCGTGAGAGAGAGAGAGAGAGAGAGAGAGAGGGGGGGGGGGGAGGGAGGGAGAGGGAGAGTCGTTAACGATGCCTCATGCCACCAAATGATTTGTCGGTCCCACTGCAACGGAAACAGTTGAGTATTAGATTTCTGCAGCCAGTACATATGCCGCTGCAGGGAGTGTCGCTTCCAGCAGTTTTTCCGACGGCAAGGTACCTCGCTTGTTCGCAGACACCAGTCGCACCGCGGTGGTCAGCTCGTACAATAGAAGCCACTCGCCCCCTCTCCTAAATCTTCTTTTATCGAGGGCCACAAATTCTGCGGAGCGCCCGCCCTGAATGCCGGTTGGCTGAATTCACTGAAAATTAATTTTCGTTCGAAAGTTGGTCGTCGTGTGGGAAGACCAATTTGTTCATTCCCATTCCCCGTTCTGCGGTAGGAGTGATATTTTGTCGTCCTGCGCTGTTGCTGCAGTGTACTAATTTCCTGTTGTGGTTTCGTAGGACTTAGTCGACTACCTCAGAAGTTCCCTGTGTTATGTACGCTTCCAAAACTACGGTGTTGAATACTACTGGATCGAAATAAATGGTTGGAATCCCGTTAAAAGTCGCGTTAAGAAGTATGCTTTCTTTATTGGTGGTGACTAGTTTCGGACATTGTCCATTTTCAAACCCTTCTTCTTCGTATGTAATTAAAATACAGACAAATACACATGCTTGGAAATAGCGACAGCAGACAACCTAGAATGGCCTTATATGTGGAACTACATGGATTGTCTTTCTAGAGTGTCTGCTGTACCTATTTCCAAGCGTTTGTATTAAATTGCGGAGACGGGTGGTTTGAAAATGGACATAATGTCTGGAACTAGAGACCACCAATAAATAAGGTTACTTCTTAGTGCGACTTTCGACGGAATTCTAATCATTTATATCAGTGAAGGAAAAGTTACTGAACTGTTTAACTGCATCGTACTGGAGGTTCGTAAAAAATTACTAGGGTGAGCAAACGATAGGTTATTGTAGCTACTTTACTGTCGCACTATACTACTTACATATGTCACAGTGGGTTAATTGGGACCCCTCTATCGAACAGGCACCTTAAATTCCACTTTACAGAAATTTCCTTTGTAACAAGCAGCAAATTGACCTTTTCCGTTGCTGCTGGGACTAGCATGATATACAGGGTGTCCACAAAGTCCCTGTACAACTTCAAAATTTTATTAAAACGGCACTTGATGAAATATTTTAACAACATTTCTTTTATTGTAATCAGTGTTTATAAAAGTTTTTTGGACATTGCTTAATAGACCTTTACATGGGCGCCTTTAATTGCACAAAGCACATCAAGACGGTACTCTATTTCTTGCCATGTTCGCTGTAGCATTCCGTCTTCAGTGGTGGCAATGGCTTTACGAATCCTTTGCTTCAAGTCAGCAATGTCCCGTATCCGTGTTTGATACACGATATCTTTTACATAACCCCATAAAAAAGCCCAAGGAAGTGATTATCTGGCGAACTTGTTGGCCAAGGAATTGGCCCATCCCTCCCAGTCCATCTGCCTGGAAATATTTTCATTGAGGAACCGAAAAACATGCAGTCCCCAATGTGGTGGTGCACAATGTTGCTGGAAAATGATAGTTCGTTGTAAGTCAGTCAATTGTGGTGCTACATATTCGGTCAGAAGGTCGACGTAAACATCTGCATTAATTGTCTAGTCGTGGAAGAAAAATGGACCAATTATTCGGTTGCGCATGATTCCACACCACACATTCACTTTTGGACTATCCCGGTGAGGCTCCCTGGTCACATGGAGGTGTTCAGAAATCCAGATTCTCGCATTGTGTCTGCTTAATGTCCCAGAAACATGAAAAGTTGCCTCGTCACTGAAACAAACTCGACTGAGGAATGCTTCATCCTCCGAAAGGCGTTCCAGCATGTTGAGTGCAAACGCGTCCGTTTTGGCTTGTCATTTGGCTCAAGTGTCTGTAACAGTTACACTTTGTAAGCGTACAACCGTAACTTCTTGTGGAGGACGTTATGCACAGTTGAACGTGGTAGTTGCAACTGTCTGGCAGCAGTGCGGGTTGTCTTCGTAGCTGAATGAGTGAAGACGTTTAAAACGCGATGGATGTTTTCCTCGGATGTTCTTGGTCGCCCCCTCCTACCTTTATCCAACACTGTCCCTGTCCCTATAAATTTTTTGTGCCATGCACGGATTGAAGGGCGCGATGGTGGATCTCTTCCATACTTCGTTCTGAAGTTTCATTGAGTCTGAACATCCGATTTTGTCTCAATAAACCAGGACACACACTGTGCCTCCTCTTGAGTAGTTGCCATTTTATGGAGGTTCAGTTACTTGCATCAACATAGTATCTGAAGCACCAAATTTTAGTATATATAAAAACTTTAGTAAACAGTGATTATAATTAAAAATAATTTTGTTGAAATATTTCAACAACGGCCGTTGTAACAAAATTTTGAAGTTGTAAATGGACTTTGTGGACACCCTTGAAGAGTAGGATATCTTTTGAAATGATTACTGCGAAACATTAAAAGAATAAAATTGCATATATCTACCAAGTCAGTAGAGTAAGCCTGCCGGACAACTTTTAGGCACACAGGCAACCAAATACTCGTATACTGCTGCATATAAAGATGGTTTTAGACTTTTTGACACATCGCAGCATACTTTTATTTAATATGACAATCGGTGGCGTTACTTAATATGACGAAAGAAATCGCAAAATGTATTTCATTATTTGAAGCAATTTCTCCTTTCATCACAGCAGTAGTTTCCTCCGTAGTGGCGTGGCGAGCTCCCTTCTCGTCACATATGTTCCTTCCAGTTTTCTCCATGTCACTCTGCGCAGTTTCCTTCTCCCTCCATGTCACTGATTGCTAAAATATTGTTGTTTCAATATCATTTTTCATCCTCAGTTCAGAAGTATCGCTCCTGTTGCTGCCTCTTTTATCTTAATCACAGAGGTAATGCTGACCACCTTCGCCATTCTTAACCTAATGGCTGTATAAAGTATGGTTGTAAATTATGCCTTTCATTTTATGCATTGTTGTGTGCTGTGCTAATGCATAAGTAAGCCTTGGTTAACTTTAAAATAGTGCCGCTTGGTATTAATCTTCCTAGTGAAATAAAAGGATGAATGAAAAAGCTCCACAATAAGTGTTTTGGCGCCATACAGAAATTTTAGCTCTTTGCATCAAGCTGACAGCTTTCTGGGGCTAGGTCTGCAGTCGTCTTGGAACAATATCACTGCCTAGTAGAGCTGGGACGAATGATTGTAGTCGCGCCTACAGCAGTTGCGTCGTTATTATGTTCTACATAAACAGAGAATATAAAATGAATTCAGTAATAACAACTAGGTGTTTTGTGACAGTGTTCAGACTGGATCCAGCGCAGTATTATGGCATATACCAGCGTAAGTCTTGTACTAGTAAAAAGAAGTGTAAAAGGGAATTCTTTCAACGTTAACATCCATGAAAAACGTTGACTTTTCTACTATAATCTGACGATTACTTTCAGCTTTTATATCACAATATCAACTTTTTCATCGTGTTGTTTCTTGAAGTTTTCAGTAATTAACCAGGTGAAGTTCTGTAACTTGGCTCCCTTGCGATAGATAAACTAGTGAATTCTTTGGAAGGAAGATTAAAATTTAACGCCCCGACGCAAACGAGGCTATTTCAGAGGGAGCACAAGCTTTGTTTGGGAAAGGAAATACGCTGTTTCTTTTTGAATCAACCAGCCGGATGCTTGACGTGAACATTTGGCTAAACCATAGAAAGTGCGCAGCATTTCTTCCCGAAAGATTACGGAATTGTATACGTTAAGAAAAGTTAAACGTATTGTCCCTGGATGACATGACACGGAGTCGAACCATCGTCCTCCTGAATGTGAGTCTACAACTCCTTATCGTTCGGTTAGCGTGAACTCTATATGGGTTTCTGTCAACAAGAAAAGTGTGAACTTCGGCAGCAACATGTGCTAATCTTCTGCGAAATTACAATGAAGAAGTTTCTTTCCAGCTGCTGACATGACACACTGATGAAAGGGGTAGACTTGCATTCAGGGGAAGGGGCTTTCTAACCCCTCCCGAATACCAGACAAGATTTATATAAATACCGTCAGGTGAATGCCGAGGATGATTCATTCAAGGCCATGGCTGATTCTTTCCCGTTTGTTGTTCAGATTATTCAGTGCTCACCTTGTAATGACCACGATTTTGAGAAGCAGTTTAACTTCTTTATTTTTAAAATACAGGTGCGACAAGCATCATCGCTTGGGGCATGAATACGTAACGATAACTCTGATGCCACGTCAGGAAACTGATTGTTGGGAAACTAGTGCGTGAAAGACTCTGTTTGGTATCTCATGTGCACAGGACGAGAATGTAGTTCGATATGTCAATGTTTTAATGGGCCACAGTTATCACGTATAATGGAACAGGACGGGGCAAGACTTCTTTCACTTCGTGCTAATATCATTAACGCATTTATTTACTATCCATAAATGAGGAATTATGATAATAAGGCTTACTGTAGCTGCAAATACTTTCAGACTTACACTGCCTCTCCTACGTGAGGTTTTCGCTAAAGCTGTTGATGTCAATTAAGAACGCAGTAACCAATCGGCTATTTAGCTGCGCCGCTTACGACTCCGTAGAGATGAGGAGGAACTATTCCTGGAGTTAGGCGTTTATTTTCCTGTGCCTCTTTTGCGCGGTGAGCTCCATTTGTTTCCCTTACAGTTACGCGCCCGCCTTGAGGCTTGTAAACGCGAATCGACATTTACGACGGAGCAGAGTGAATCCGTTCCTCGACCGCTGCGCAAGATGCCTGCGGCATTATGGCACGCAAATTTTCCGCTTGTGCTGTTAATTGCATCACGTGTGTGTGTGTGTGTGTGTGTGTGTGTGTGTGTGTGTGTGTGTGAGAGAGAGAGAGAGAGAGAAGGAGAGCGAGAGAGCGAGGTGGGGGGGGGGGGGGGGGCTGACTAAGCCATACATTTTCTGCATTGGCCATTTGTTGTGTAGCACGTAACTTAAACTAATCTTACCTTCATTAGAGAGACGAATGTCAGGTATTTTCATTCTCCTGTGACGATCAGGATTTATAAAAAACAATTAAGGACTGTTGACTAGTCTTATTACTTGCAGTGATAACAGGCCATGAAGTTTATTTACGGAATAATAAACATCTGTTTCTAAAATAGCCCACACACCTATATTTTGTCTGTCCGAGAGTCTGTCCCCCTTGTTTGTTTGTTATTTATTAATTTATTTAGTCGTTCATTTACTTGTCAGAGAAGAATAGAACTGGCCGATACAGTTGTGAAACTGATTGTCGAAACTTCGGCTTTGAGTGTCATCCGTGTAATGTCAAACGTAAGACTTCAGAACTAAGTTGATTGCAACGATCCAGTTTTAAGCATAGAATACACGTGTTCCACCTTCTCTTGGTTTTATCGTTGTCATCATTTATACAAGGTGTTTAAAGAAAAGTGTGTAATACTTTGATAGATGGTAGTATTCATTGACACAAGAAAAATAAGTCCAATAAATCTGGATCGGGAAATACATATTTTCCAAGATTAACACGTTTTATAGGAAGGACTGCGCGACGCTTGGTTGTGGATATTAGCACAGTCGTTGTATTGACACTCCGTCAAACGCATTGACATGGTATTACAATGTCATACTAACAGTACTCTACCTACCATTAGGCGGTCCGCAGTCAGTTATGTGGTCCGAGTCGTGTTGTAGTATACGTTAGTTTTCCTTATGTTTGTGTACCTTGTTGTACAGTACTGTCAGCCTTGGGTACTCATCTTTGTGTTTAACTTCTTCCAAACGCGGATTCACTTATGTGCTTACGGTTATTGCGCTGTTTGTACATACAAATGGTGTAGTACATTTACATTTTCTCCCTTCCACCAATTGTTAGCAATTGAAGTCTACTAGTGAAATGGCGGATATGATACTCTGGTATGGTTTACCAAATGGACGTAGCCAGCGAGCCCGTGTCCTCTTTACTGAAAAATATTCGCAGCGCAGAGTGCTGGTAAGCTTTTCGGCAGTCTTTTCCAGTGTCTGAAGGACACAGGTACCCTTGGAACAATGGCGCTGCTTTGCTATTTTGATGGTTATACAGAAGCTCTGTAGTAAATAACACGTCAGTCTGGGAGATGTCAAGCTGCAATGCGGATATGAATGAATTTGGGATTTTCTCAACCATACTCTCATGACATTTAGTGGTGGTCATAAGAGAATTTTCATTACGCTCTCGTCAATGTACAAACAACGAAGCAAAAAACTACTCGGGAATCAACCACTGTTATATTTGTTGCTTGGTGAATGTATGGAAATTATCATCTTAAATGATGAAAGAGTCCCAACGATTTTAGCTAATAATCTACCTGCTCTGGAGCACCGATCAAATGTAATAATACGAGTTCTCTACCAACAGTCATTATTGTGATATTGTTTCATTAGTCAAACAATTTCGACGTTCCAGTCACGCCATCTTCTGCCGTGTCGCATGAATGACAACACGTACCACTGGTGCATGTCTAAGACAAGGCACCAATACTCGTATGTGGTTCCGTAGATATCCGAACTTCATGAGGCTGTGTGCTTTTCACACATGTGACAGCAGCTGTCACATGTATGAAGACGACGCAGCTTCATGAAGTTCGGATATCTACGGAACCACACATGAGTAATGGTGCCTCATCTCATATATGCACGAGTGGTACTTGGTGTCATTCACGCGACAGTCGTGAAAATGGTGTGACTGGGATTGGAACGTCGGAACTGATCAGTGTGCTTGACCTAATTGAATAATATCAAAATAGCGACTGTTGGTACAGTATTGTTACATTTCATCAACCAGCCGCTCTCTCACAATTCTGAACCCTGTATGGAGTTACATTTATATTCCGATCATGTGGAACCATTCGACAGGCTGGTAAATAGCAGTAGTTTCTCCTGTAAAAGCCATCTCTGGAATGTTGTACGTGCGTAACCATTGACGTACTTGCATAGTCATTAACACAGTCGAAACATAGCAAAACCTTACCCGAAGAAACAATGAGAGTGGGTCACTTTAATTTTCAGATGTCGGGACATTTATTTCCTCTCTACGTAGAACGTAATATTAGCCCTTCGCTCTCGCTAAAATGGTTCAAATGGCTCTAAACGCTACGGCACGTACCATATGATGTCATCAGCCCTCTAGACTTAGAACTACTTAAACCTGACTATCCTAAGGACATCACACACATCTATGCCCGAGGCAGGATTCTCACCTGCGACCGTAGCTGCAGCGCGGTTCCGGACTGACGCGCCTAGAACCGCTCGGTCACACGGCCGGCACTCTCGATAATTAATACGTTTTCAATTAGTGACATGTAGACTTACTTTATAAAATATAGAAACGAATATAGAAAATGTGTGGATAGCCATTGCTGTTTCACCATCTTCGTGGCCGCGGATCCTTCTCTCTGTGTTTACTGATTAACGCGATGTGATTGATTGAGAGGAGAAATAGTAACTACTTGGTGTGTTTGTGTGTGTGTGTGTGTGTGTGTGTGTGTGTTAGGGGGGGAGAGGGAGACTGCGTAATTACGTTGGCAAGTAAGCAAGAAACGAAACTACGCTGTTACTGTAAAGATGCCTTTTTTGCAGGATGGAATTCAGTAAAAAGGTGCCTTCTTCCATACATGGCTGCCTGCACCTGTATTTGGCAGACAATAGCTCAACGTGGGTGGCGGTAATCTTGTTCGTTTGGAAGCGACCCACGTAACATCATCCGCGGTTGGTAGCCTCGCAAAGGATGTCAGTGTGTTCGCTGATCTTGCTTGTGTGCGCCGTGTCGCGAACTTGGTGTCTGTTGTTGCTAAACATGTGCCAAATTGTGGATCGAAAATGCACGTGATCTTGGTTGAACATTTGGTTGTGGAACACGTCGGGTTTCAATGCTTGACGATGCCGACTGCCGAGGTATCATATAACCAAATTGCTCTGAGTACTATGGGACTCAACTGCTGTGGTCATAAGTCCCCTAGAACTACTTAAACCTAACTAACCTAAGGACATCACACACATCCATGCCCGAAACAGGATTCGAACCTGCGACCGTAGCGGTCGTGCGGTTCCAGACTGTAGCGCCTTTAACCGCTCGGCCACTTCGGCCGGATATCATATAACCAATGCGTCGTCACTTCAAGGTGAATGGCCACTCTTTGGCGCTCGACCACGCGTGTTGGAACATACAGTATTCCGATGGTTGGAGGAAGCATAGTATCACTGCCATAGGCGTTCGAAAGAGGGAGGAGGGTGAGAGGGGGCACTGCCCCCCACCCCCACCTCGGATCTGTTGTATCGACTTCTAATTCATCAAGCATTTCTGGAACTGAACGAGCAAGCGAGCTAGCTGCACCAGAGAGATATCCACCTGGCGCCGAGGTAAACTTTTATTTCCGATGTGTAATTTAAAATTTATCTGTTTCTATTCATGCAGAAGATAAAATCTTGAAATTCGATGAATCTTTTGAAACGGGCTGTATTACGTTTACAGACGTACGATATGGCTTCACTGAGTATGAGTATGTGCCTCTCTTGAAATCATTAGCTGTTTGGCTCGAACCCGGATCCCGGGTCCTAATAATTAATTATCTTTCCTTGTCGCATAGAACAACTTGCATTTTATGGTTACTATTTTTATTGCTTCCAACGTAAAAATTAATGATACCTACTCCTGCTGCTTTAAGGGGTAAACCAGGATGTAGCTCGATTTTGGAACCGATAATCATGCTTTTTAAAAAAAATAAAATAACAAGTTTCAAACATGACTTTCGATCTTTGTTGATACCCTGAAGAATGTTTTATGTATTTTTTTAAGGAAAAAACTTACAAATAGAGGACACTACACCACTTCGGCCTTCGCGAAATGTGAAGGCTCTTAACGCCGCAATTTTCAACCTAGAACAAAATTTCAAAAACTGCTTTGAAACTGGTAATATTGTCTAACGCAGTACATAGGGATATTCAAAAGTGGTTTTAAGGAAAAGGCAACACACTATAAAGTACAAGTCAGTTTTTTCGACAAAAAGTCGTTGGAAGAACGTGCATCAAAAATTGAAATTAAAAAGTATCACAAAGATTCTACATACTGCAGTTGGAAAAACGTCGATTCACAAGTTTTAAAAAGATATAATCTAGTTGCGGGTATATTTCGTGAGATATAGCTCACGCCAGCTTGAAAAAAAATTATTTTAAAAAATAAGCGCTAAATTTTCAACTTTTGTTTTTTAATATTGAAATTGAGCGAACTTCTGATTGGCAGTTCCCGTATATTGACGAATTTATATCGATTAACTGGCTTCCGCTTACCAATCGAAAAAAAACCTCTCTAAGGAACATTTTATGGCAATGACAAAAATTGCCCTAAAAAAAATTCTACCCTGGTCTACCCCTTAAATTCAATCTCGATCATCATACTACCTCATATCTTCCTAAAAGTGTCATACTCTTCGAAGACAGACTGTACTCATAGCTCAGTAAGTACAAAGCGTGCCTTATATATAATTGTGTATTATGAATTTGGACCTTTTTGCATGCACTGAAAAGAAGGCAGTATATTTAAAAAATGTTCTTCGTCTGTATGTTCCTAATTCCTATGAAGCATGTACAAATACGATAATTTCTGAAGAGTCTTGTGTCCAGCTGTACCCAGACGTTGTGACGAAAACAGAAAGCGATTCACTTAGCTGAACTTCCCGTGCTTCCGATCCAACTGGAACAAGTCTGAGACTTGGAGCGGAACCTCCTGCCCCGGAAAATTCTCCCCGTGAATTGTACTGTAGTGATGAGAGGGGACGCGCGTCATAGTAACGTAAGTCGAAAACCTCTATAGGCCGTATACGGCATAAAAATCATTCATTTATGATAAGTCTAGCTCTCTATTCTCACGAAGTATTGAGTGCTACCCTCTGCTGTTTTTGATCTACATAAAACGATTTAGGAGACAGTCTGAGTAGCACCTTGATTGTCTCAAGATGGTGCTGTCATTTACCATCTTATAAGGTCATCAGATGATCAAACCAAATTGCAAACCGATTTAGACAAGATATCTATATGGTGCGAAAAGTGGCAATTGACTCTAAATAATGAAAAGCGTGAAGTCCTCCACATAAGTACCAAAAGAAATCCGCTCAGTTTCAGTTACACGATAAATCACACAAATATAAAGTCTGTAAATTCAACTAAATACTTACGGATTACATTTACGAATGAATTAAGCTGGAACGATCACATAGATAATGTTGTGGGCAAAGCAAACCAAAGACGACAATTTATTGGCAGAATACTGAGAAAATGCGATAAATCTACTAAAGAGAATGTCTGATTACACTTATACGTCGTCTTCTGGAGTACTACTGTGCGATATGGGACCTGCATGAGATAGGAACGACGGAGGACATCGAAAAGGTTCAAAGAAGGGCAACTCGTTTTGCGCTAACGCGAAATAGGGGGTCGAGCCCCAAGGATATGATACGTGATTTGGGGTGGCTGTCATTAGAAGCAAAGGCGTTTTTTGTTGCGGCAGGATCTTTTCATAAAATTTGTTATCAACACTCTGCTCCGAGTCTGAAAATATCTTGTTGTCGTCCACTTACATAGGGATAAATGATCATTATAATAAAATAAGAAAAATCAGAGCTCGCTCAGAAAGATTTAAGTGTTCGTTTTTTTCCGTGCGCTGTTAGAGAGTGGAACGGTAGAGAATGGCTTGAAGGTGGTTCGATGAACCACCAGGCACTTAATTGTGAATTGTAAGGTAGTCATTTAGATTTAGATGGCGTTCCAGTTGTAATAGACAATAGTGTAGCTCTCGTTCGGGCGTACGAGTTGCTAGGCTGCGAGGGGTTGTCTTTAAGTACCCACTTATATATAAAATCGAGCAATTGTCTGTAGACACTGTAGAGGGACTGTCTACAGACATGCAGCTAGACAATGTATATAGACAGTCTAGATACTTTAACTGGGGTACACACTTGAATGCCTTGTTCCTCGATATTTGCTAAATATGATTGACCTTGATGGGATCATGCCTTGTGCAGTGACAGTAATGCACAGTGAAGGAAATCGAAAGAACAGACGTTGATGGAAACGTGAACTGTTTGCGGAGGGGCCTGGTTTCGGTAGTAATTTACTTTCGACTCTGGAAGTAGAAGACAGCATGTTTTGTTTTCCCAACATCACTCACTGAGTTTAATACTTTTTGGCCAGTGCTTTGATAACCAACTACATAAGGTTCCGATTTTTATTTTCGGCATTAGTAACTTCCACAAACATGATGAAGTGTGAAAACCTTCGCTCTAGTGCAACACTTTCTCTATTGGTCACATCTTGATACGTTATGTGTAGCCGGTCGGAGTGGCCGAGCGGTTAAAGGCGCTACAGTCTGGAACCGCACGACCGCTAGGGTCGCAGATTCGAATCCTGCCTCGGGCATTGATGTGTGTGATGTCCTTAGGTTAGTTAGGGTTAGGTAGTTCCAAGTTCTAGGGGACTGATGACCACAGCAGTTAAGTCCCATAGTGCTGAGAGCCATTTGAACCATTTTGAATCGTTATGTGTAACAATAATAAAAACAATGGTAATAAAAAACCGCTGAAGTGGTTTCCACTGCGTAAAGAGAAAAAATGAATGGAGGCTATGTCTTTCATCACGCCACACTACGAAAATGTTTCTCAAGCTTCCCTAAGGATTGTCTTGTGTCCCGTTTGGAACGGGAGGCAAAAGTTCTGCGATTTTGGTGCAACAGCGTGTCTGTAAACAAGAAATGCCTCTCAGTTGTCTCTATACTAAGTCACTTGACTGTCCTTATACATCTTTTAGATACAAAAATCGCTCGATTTTTTGTACTAGTGTGTACAAGGCCTAAGGGATGGCTTGATGCAACATCGCGGCGCTATAAATAGGGAATCCCAGACCTCTTTCCAGCACACAGGTTCGCGGCTTTCGCCTGCCGAAGTAACTCAGTTGATAGGGAGATCTCCATTGGCCCACCGTATACACGGTCAAGTTTGTCGCTTTGACCGCCACTGTTTCGAATCTTTTCCGAGGCTCAACTATGTAGGCTCTGTGCTGCTAATTGCACTGTATGATTTTTGATGAAGGCGAAGTGTAATACATGCTCCAGAAGCTTAGTTAAAGACTGCTTTTGCAAATGTTTCTTTAAGCGTCAGAGGGTTTTCCATGACGTCAGAGGAAAGTACTGTATGACGTACGCAACACGCCGAAGGAAATGAAAGTGGTACACCACGAAGCAACGGTCTGAACATCACGCTTGGTCGAGATGTTCGTCACATAACACGTATTAAGTAATTAAACGTTGATTCCTTTCGGAATTGAATCCATCATCATCAATGTGATGTTTGATCCTCAGAGGCACAAATAAATACTACATGGTATTCGTAGTAGCATGGAAGCAAAGAGCCATCGAATATGATGTTGACGAGTTCTTTGCCATGCCTGCAACCCATGCTGTATCAGTTTATGAAAATTGCTAGTTTGAATGAAAGTATGCGACTTCTCATCGCAACACAGATATGCTCCACGGCTGACAAATCAGTAGATTGGGCACGCCAGTATATTCCTCAAGACATTCTCCCCTTCAGCAGTCACCGAGTCACCCTGGTTGTCTTATTCACCATCTCCCCACACCATGATTTCAGGACTTGGATATGTATACGTCTCTAGAATCCCTTCTTCTTGTGACATTTCATGATGCTCATCTACGAACACGTAACTGTCGATTTGGCCGCCACAAACAGAAGCGAAACACATCGCTGAACAGCATGGAACGCCACTCGACATCATGCAAGTCTCTGTTATCTGAAATGTGACGTCACTGCTGAATCTTATCACCAGTCGCTCTGTAGTGATTGCACTACAGCGAACTGTCCGTGCGATCTGTTGGTATGATGCTCCTATGACCCTCATACCAATGGTGTGATCTTTCTCGAAGTCCGAAAGATGGCAATAAGCTGGAAGTGCGCATCCTCTGGGCATGCTGCGTTCCGACTTCCATTTGAAAAGTTACAGTAATAGCCATCATGTACTCACACCCTCCTTCACCTTCTTAATCAACTGGCATGGCAGTACTGGAGCAGCTGTTGGTAGTGTTCCGTCAAGATGCTGATAGCGTATCACTTTCAATTTCCGTCACTTTAGTAACTAGATATCCATGCAGCAGGCAGTATCGTGTAGGGAAACGTGCTTAATGGAAGAGCAGGTAGGACCAATGAGAGGAAGTTGATTATGAGGCAAAAGCGAATGAATCTGTTACTGAAAGATTCGTCTTCCAGAGCAATGATATTCAGAACATGCTCTGACCATAGATGTTTTTAGATGTTTTGGTTTTACGTGGTGTTCCAAAATAGGTTAAGGCAAATGCAGGAATGGTTCCTTTGAATTAAGCAAACAGTCGAATTTCATCCTTATTAAAACAATGTGAGCTTGTACTTCACCTCCGATAACTTTGTAGACGACGAAAAGTTAAACCCTGATCTTTTTTCATTTGTTCCCAGTGAATGTGGTGATCCATAGGGACGGAGGAGTTTAGACTGTAACACCCAGATGGAACAATTCCCTTCATTTGCAGGGTAGTTGGAAGACACCACATTCCTTTTTCTTTGGCGGAATAATAATGAGGAAACGTAGGCGAAAAGTGGAAGATGAAATGTTTGAACAGTTATTAATGTTAAAATCAGTGAAATAAATGGCTTATAAAATTTCCACTAACTAGAGGTATTTTATTTGAATAAAGGTATTTTGAATGTACGTATTTCGCATTTTGTATTTAAATACTTTTATGTAAAACCATTTTCATTTACATTTGAAACAAGAAAAATAACGAAGTACTTGTATTTTGAATTTAAATACTTTTAATAAACTATTTTGCACATCTCTGGATATACAGGTACTTCAATGGTGACAGTGAACAAAGTTACCTTACATCTTTCGTGAGTATGTCCTCTTGTACTGCTGCATCAATGCCGACTACTCCGATCTGTTGTGGATAAAGAAAATGGATACTCTTCTCTCTCCGTACTTGATACCACTTTGCTTAAGAACGCAAAATATTTCATGTCAGTCTGCACTGTTCAGATACTTTTCAATTCTTAGATAAAGTTGCCCTTTAGGGGCATTTTGCTACAATTTGTTGGCAGATCAAGTGCGGATACAAGCTCGCTTCCGCAGCTACGTTTGACGCCGCGGCGCTTCCCTTGACTCAGCGCGTGTTGGCCGCGGACATTAACCGTTGCGAGATAATGACGGCGTAACAGAGCGGCCTGAAATCCCGGCGACGCCTCAACCGACCCACGCGGGCGCAGGCGCAGGGCCCAGCGACCGACTTCCCAGTGAGCCCCTCTTTAGCGGCTGTCCGTGTTTAATCAGCACACGGACGACAATCTCGCCGCTCTATCGCCTGTTCCGCGCACCGCGCCGTAATAAATTGCCTGTTTCGATGAACTCGATCGTTGGTCGAGATTGCTCGCCTCTCTCGTAATATCTTTCCTGTTGCGGGTCCTGGTAGCAGACTGCGATGAATCCAGTTTGGTTGTTATGGCGGTACGAACAGCGGACGGGGAACCAACTGCTACCGCAGTCACCATCACCACATCACAATTTTGTAGCAAGCTAACGAGATTGTCTCGATTGTTCCGTTATCGCAAGCGCCAGCTTGCATGTTGATTGTGATTATAGTAGCTCGTGAAAATGAATAAAGCATTAAAGCATAATCCTATAGTGATTATCTTCAGCGCCGTTGTATAAAGAAAGCCAGAATACCTCTCATTGTTAGCTACGGTTGGCTGATTACAAACGTCTTGCAGACTTACGGGTTCCATTCACCACTTATGAGTGACATACAGGGCAATACAAAATGAATATAGCAATCAAATGGTTCAAATGGCTCTGAGCACTATGGGACTTAACGTCTGAGGTCATGAGTCCCCTAGAACTTAGAACTACTTAACCTAACTAACCTAGGGACATCACACACATCCATGCCCGAGGCGGGATTCGAACCTGCGACGTAGCGGTCGCGCGGTTCCAGACTGTAGCGCCTAGAACCGCTCGGCCACCCCGGTCGGCGAATATAGCAATCACAAACAGCTGTAATTATACCATTCATAGCGACACTTCGATAAGAATTACAGATCAAAATTTCTATCGTTGCGCATGCACAGTGAATCGGACGTCTGTCCATGGGCTGCCGGCCGGGGTGGCCGGGCGGTTCTAGGCGCTACAGTCTGGAACCGCGCGACGATCGCAGTTTCGAATCCTGCCTCGGGCATGGATGTGTGTGTTGTCCTTAGGTTAGTTAGGTTTAAGTAGTTCTAAGTCTAGGGGGCTGATGACCTCAGAAGTTAAGTCCCATACTGCTCAGAGCCATTTGAACCATTTTTGCATGGGAGTGGCCGCGCGGTTAGAGGCACCATGTCACTGACTGTGCGGCCCCTCCCGCCGGAGTTCGGAGTCCTCCCTCGGGCATGGGTGTATGTGTAGTTCTTAGCCTAAGTTAATTTTTAAATTAGTTTAAGTAGTGTGTAAGTTTAGGGACCGATGACCTCAGCAGTTTGGTCCCTTAGAAATTCACACACATTTGAACATTTTGCATGGGCGGTGGTACATTTTTCTTAATTAAACAAAAAAAAGCATATGGCACCCAATGGGATTCGAACCCACAGCCTTCGGCATACCAACCTAGTAACTTAATAACCACACTACAGTGCTGCTTTAACATTAGTGATAATTTCAAATCTAAAGAGCCAAGACAAGAAACACCGTAATTTTCTTTCGGCAATTACTTGTAAACGATGGTCCATCGGAGTGTATGGCTTGTAGTGTGTGATGCCTGCAGTGCTAACCTACACCTCTGTACAGTTTATTTCAAAAAGTCGTTTCTCGCCTCTGCAGAGGTCTTCTTGCTACAGTAAACACTTACCTGGACGAGATTGAGGAACCGCTGATGGCAAAGCTTGATAGAGATTACATCTTTGAGCAAGATGGAACAACCCCACATTGGGCTGTTGAGGCTCTCACATTTTTAAATCAGTTTCTTCCAAACCATTCGATTAGCGCCGTTGGGGGAGGGGGATAACCATTAAAATTATCTTTGATACCGAGTCTCATTGGCTGCAAGATCTTTCTTTCTTTCTTTTCCTACCGCCTGTATCCCGCATTGGGCGCAGGGTCGGCAGGGTTAAGTGCGAATTTGGCATGGGTAATGGTAAGGGGTGGCCAGATGTCCTTCCTGCCACCACCCCATACCCCTTTGGACAGAATTAGTGTACCCCAGTTGTCTGCGTCGAGTGTACATCGTGAAATAGTGTGAATGTGTGTCAAATGTCTGCGAGTCGTGTAACTGAGGCGGGACGTGGGGACCACCCCGGTATTCACCTAGTAGGATCTGGAAAACCGCCTAAAAACCACATCCAGGCTGGCCGGCACACTGGCCGTCGTCGTTAATCCGCCGGGCGGATTCGATCCTGGGCCGGCGCCGCTACCCGAGTCCAGGAAGCAGCGCGTTAGCGCTCTCGGCTACCCTGGCGCGTCATTGGCTGACAGATCTGAAAGTCAGATAATTTCTTGGAGTTCGCAAAACAGAAGAGGCGGCCGGCAGCTCTCTCTGAATGAAGGTTGCAAGTAGTGGGTCCTGAAGGGCAGAGTTGGTGTTTTAAAGTGTTTAACTAGAGTCAGGAGTTACTGATCAACAAAGTTCTTTTACAAATAAGGAAAGACTAGCAGAACCGGAAGGGCATTCTCCTATGCTGCAGGCGTGAAATTCTGTCCAGGCCTTTCCCGGTTTTGCTAGGTGATTGTTGCCTTTTAGTCAGGGTGCAAGAGCTCGATAAGAAGTGGCATGTTACAATACGTGGTGGAGCCAGGTAACTAGCGTGGTGTTTCAGTGAACGAGACGGAATGGCGGGATTTAATAGAAGCCAAGAAATTATATTTGTGTTAGAACGGCGCTTTCGCTCCATTACATTCGAGTTCGGTACGGGTTGTGAGTTCTACACATAGGACAGAATTCAGGCAGGCTGCGTTTACACTGAGAATGAACACCGTGAAATATTGCAAATCCGTGGAACTACTATGAGAAAGTTCAAGTTCACAGCATAGGTAGTCAACAAGAGGGCAGTGTAGTCATGTAGACGTGATACGACACTGGCTTGTTTTTACTATGCGGGCAGCTGTGTCCCGTTCTGGAGACCAAAGGATAACGCCACGTGACGTGATGAGCGGCAGGAGGCGCTGCGGTATGCGTGTTGTCTGCTGCACGTATGCGGTGCCACTGCTTTTGGTATTGAGTGAATGGGTTCGCTCCGTGAGTCGCTGGCTACAGCAGTTTGTTTCCGTGGAAATCTGGGTGCAAGATTTCATCCCTTAGATTTTCCAAGTGTAGCAGTGTTGACAATTGATCCGATTAAATTTGCGCAGCAGTGCGTCGCGTATCTTGCTTCGCTCGCCTCACATCGCCTAGAATGCATGGTTCCTTCCTGGCCACGACCGCAACTGAGTCTTCCCGTGACGTCACGGGAACTCTGAAGACAGATGTGAGGAGCGTTTCATAGTTAAAGTATGTCACAATGCCGTTAGCGACGTCGTAGGTAGAATGACACGTTAACCGTACATTCATAACTCACTACGGTCCTGCTGCAGCAGCGATGTCCCTCTAAATGTGTGCTACGTGGCCTAAATTAAATGACAAGTATTTCAATAAAAGAAATCTTGATCGCGTACAAATTATTAATCTGATTTGACGACAAGTTTCGATCTCTTATAGCATCATCATCACACCGCTTTACTCAGTGAAAAAGAGTAATACACTTTCTTGGAGTTCAGAGGACTTGAATACAATCACAAGAATAAAATAATATAAAAGTATGGCTGATATTCTTTTAGTGACAGCGGGAGATAGGGGTCTCTCTGGAGTGGGGTGTAGAATGCTTCTGGATAAGGCTCAGTCGCTAGTAGTTTAGTAGCGAAAGCTTCGCCCTCCGCCTCCGGCATAAGGTCATTAATAGCTTTCGTTGTGATACATGACGACATTCCGCGGAACCATTAATAAAATATACAATTATTAGAAGTTCGGTCACAGAACGAACAGTTGAGGATGTTTTAAATATTGTGTAAAAGGCGTACATTATGAAACATTCAAAAGGAGAGAAGAAATCATTATCCAATGGCACTGGCTGATTTAAATATAAGTTACCCTCTACAGATACTTACTGCAGACGTAAGCGTAGCAAATATTATTGGTAGGACACCAACTGGTAACCAAGGAAACGAAGTATGACTCGATACGTTCCGTCATCAGTAAACGATGTTGCGGAACCCAGTTGGAAGGAAGGATACCAACGGGTAACCTTGTAAACGATATGACAATCGATAAGTACCGCCACCAGTCATATATGTTGCGAAATTACCTGGAGCTACATTTCGACATGTAGTCCCTACCTATTATCCGTATTTACACTTACATTTAGCTGCCTGTTATATTGTTAAGGTTGAGTAGATGTGATGTTATCGTTTAAGACGCCAAACCACAATAAAATATAAGCATACTACGTTACAATCGTGGGTAAAAATTACAAAAGAGTATGGCATACGTTGTGCAAATGCAATATACATACATACATCAAGAATGCAAAAACCTCAGATCATACACGAGTCTTAGTCAAGAAAGAACGACAAAGTTTATAACAGTAATATCATACTGCGGTTACAAGGCTGTGTGCAAGCATTAAGTGCTATATGGTGAAACATATCAAGTCATTCTTTGTCTACCGTAAGTCCCTGTAAATGACAGCTTACATTTCAATGAGCCGGTGTCATTGGATGATGATTTATTTTCTGCTTTTGAACTTCTCATATTGCATGTCTTTTACATAATATTTGAAACATCCTTAGCTGTTCATTCTATGACTAAACTTCTAATAACTACGCAGGAGGTCAGAAACACTTGCAAAGGCTTGTAAGGGTGGTGCGTCGTTTCCTAGGTAATTAGCATTGAAGTCAATCAGGTCGTTGCGCACGCAAATTCAAGCGACACGCCAGAGACGGTGTCGCTAAATGTGTTCTTCGTTCGGTTTCCAGAAACCGAACAAATTGGATTTGGGACGGTAGTAAGGATCGAACCCGGGCCAGAGGCTGAGGAATCTCGCGCCCTATAATCTACGCTGTGAGAACAACTGATAACAAGCGTTTTTTGCGCGCGCAACGGTGTGATTGGCTAACTTCAATGCTAATTAAGTCGTAAACGGCGTAGCGTATCGAATTTTTTTCTTACCAATTATTTCTTTGCACAACCTACGCTTCTTCTGACCACCCTGTATATTTTCTAAATGTATTACGCGGAATGTAGTCACGTCCTACAACCATTTGCTATTTGTGACGTAATGCCGGCGGTGGAGGGCGGATCTTTCGCTATTAAACTACTAGCGACTGAGCCTTACTCAATCATGTTCTTCACGCCACTCCAGAGGGTGCTCCTCCCCGCCTCCATATCCCGCTATCACTAAAAGAATATCAGCCATACTTTTATATAATTTTCTTTTTGTGGTTGTATTCAAGTCCTAGGACCTCAAAGAAAGTGTATTACTCAGTTTCACAGAGTAAAGTAGTGTGGTGATGATCCTATAAGAGATCGAACCCGATCGCCGAATGAAATAAATAGCAATTATGCGATCAAAACTACTTATATCGAAGTAATTTTGCTATAGTTTTTATCTATCGCTGTTTCTTCCACGGCAGTGTTCCAAAAAACTCTAAATGAAAAATCATGAATTTAAACATTTAACGGTGTGATGGCGTGTTTCTTGTCCACAGCTTTTAATTTGCCCAACACGGAGTAACGTTTGTTGTTTAGTGAAGGGGAGGGAGCCTGTACGTGATGCATGTGCTCCACTGTCCCCTATGCAGCCTGAAGGGCACTTCATGCTAAGCGAACCAGCACAACGCAAACACCGTTGCATTAGCGGGCGGTGTGCTGGACGTAGCTGTCCGCTCAGCCCGTTACGTTCATGGAAACGTTGTAGGGCCGTGTGGAACTGACCGCCGCAAGATTTTCGCGATAACCAGCTTATTCTACTGCTGTCATTTTACCTTCTGTCCAACGAAAGTAGGTATATTAGTTTCTCAGTCCTGAAATGAATAATAATGTGTGTAGATATGGTAAACGTAAACGTTAAGTGCGCTCACACAAAATTTAACTTCTCAGATAATAACAGCAAACAGCAACGTTAAGAACACGTTTAGTTTTCGTTGTGACTTTGCTGTTTTCAACTTGTAATGCGCGAAGTGAAAGCTTCCAAATTATTCTTCTTGCTTTAAGGCCTTCCAGGGAAAACGTTCAAATTTCAGTTCTTAATCCTTTCTATTGTTTCACTATTTTTCTTTTTCCTGTCTTCAAACTACTTTGTGCAAGTTTTCTTTTCGCTCTTGTCCTGGTGTTGTTCTTCCAGTTTTAAATCGTTTTCTCTGCAGGATGGCAAGAACTATGCCCCTTACATGAAGTCATTAAAGATCATCTAACTCACGTTGAGCGAAAAGTAGGGCTGAACAAAAATGTCTGACAAGGCACAATGCACCTTGTAGAGGGTATAGTATGGACGTATTGGAATAATTAAAATGCCCCTTACATGAAGTCATTAAAGATCAACTAACTCACGTTGAGCGAAAAGTAGGGCTGAACAAAAATGTCTGACAAGGCACAATGCATCTTGTAGAGGGTATAGTATGGACGTATTGGAATAATTAATGTCGGGTGATGGTTTTAAAGTAATCCACACGACATGAAAACTTTGTGGAAACGAGTCGATTTACTGGACGGTAGTTTACCCCAGGGAAACATTTAGAGTTGACTGGGGCCGGCTGGGGAACGGTGAAGGGGAGCGACAGTAGGCAGCTTAGGGCGGCTCAAGCCTCCAGCTGCCTTAAGATGAGTGACAGTGAGTGGGTTGTTGACCCCGACTCCATGCTGGTGTACCGGGAAACAGATGGAGAACTTGTACGCCTGTTGATAAATGTCCGTCGTCCTGTTTTCTGTGAAACATGCGACAAAGCCGCGCAAGCTACAGTGGAGCAGTCAACAGAGGTCAAGATATGCATGTTCGTGACTATAGCAACTTAACGCTGAATTCACGGTCCGCAGAGCCTGAAGTAAATCAGGTGAAGAGCGACAGCATGAAATACGCTGGCCTCCGATGGGAATGTAGCACCAAGGAATTTGAAGTACTCTCCTGGGAGTCAGAATTCCAGAAAACTTGGTGTTTCTGCAGACGCTAACCTTGATGGGTGGCCTGGGGGGAGCTAAATAGAAGAAGTTGAGAGGAAGGGAAATTCTGTGGGAATTTGTTCACTTCCCAGAGCAGGCATTGGTCGGTGCTGGGAAGCGACGGATAATTAACGCGACTTGCGCTGCAATTGGCGTAAGTGATTTTGTTGGGGGGGAAACTGAGGTGAACAGCGGACTAGCAGAAGTCTCAGTAGAGGTCTTCCGTTCCCAGCTTGCCTAGAGTGCGGATGTGGCTTTCTTTATTCAGCTTGCCTCAGAAAGAGTGAGCATCTCTGCAGTTTAGGACTTAGCAAATGGAACGATTGAGCTTGGAGATAGAAAGTTTTGGTTCAGCTACGTACTGAGCAAGATAGCTGGGAGTGAATAGACGAGCGCACCCTTGCAGCACCACGAGGTCGGCCGACGTCCACAGAACAAAGCCGCTCTGCCACGCTGTGTTCGGTGATATTGCGCCCGCTCCGGCCACTGATTAATTTGTTGGATCACATCGGCAAAGTTTCCACAAGGGTTTCATGGGCCGTGTACTGTAGAATTCTTCTCGCACTTCGCATTATGCGTGGGTCAGTCGATAGGAATTACTTTTGAGTTATCTAGCTTTACTCGAAGCAAACGCAATTTATTACCACTGCCTGGTAGGAGAGTCATGTAATGTGATGATTGAAGGTCGTGAGTTAAAATAAATTTGTGATAATCGACTGCATCTGTTTTCAATCAAGTAGTTGAAATCCCATGTCACTTTCTTAATTAATTTTATGTTCAACATTTGCATCTGGCGTTCAGTAGCTGCATATAACATCAATGTGTACCCCTTTTTAATTAAAAGTGATCAATTCTGAATCAATTAATGTCAACACTGCCACCGCAGTTGAATCAGGAGTCACAGGGCCTTATTACTTTCTTTGCGTTATCCGATATTGCGGCAGTTTTGCACTCTCTGTTGATCTGTTAGTCACTTAGCTGGGGTGAACAGGTAAGTGATGGGTGGGGTGTTACATCTCTAAACATCTCTTTCTCCAATACTACTTCTCTTATGTTATTCGTTTCTAGGTCTTTCCTAACTTGTTGAATCCTGGTGGTTGTTAATATCTTTCTCTTAAGATATTTGATGTTTTGCTTGGTGAGTGTATTGTCATCCATTCTGTAAATATGTACAAAAATAGTAATCTCCTCTTATTGTTTCTGATATGTTTTCTGTATTCTGATAAATCTCCTTTCTACTTTCCAAAATGGTGCATTTTTTGAGTAGCTAATATATTGCGTATAATTCGTCATTCCAATATTATATTTCTAATTTACAATGACGATAATGTAAAACTAGCATATAGGCATTCTCCTTCACTATTGCGTTAAGTGCTTTATTTAGGGGGTGTTTTTTTTTTTAGATAGGGCCCTTTTGTTGTATGTATTTTCAGTACTATCTACTATACGGTTTTTTCCATCTTGTGTCTCCTTTTCTTATTTCAGAGCCAAGGGCCATATTATTTCAAAACCCCTTTTTTCTCGTGAACTGTAGTATTAGCCAGTATTACCGACGTAACGAGATGGCAAAATGATAACGCAGGACCTACATTTAGGAGGTCGGCAGTTCAAATCTCTGTCCGCCCATCTAGGTTTAGGTTATTCGTAGTTTCCTTAAATCGCCTGATCCAAATGCTGGCCTGATTTTTTCCTCAATGCTGTCTTGTGCCTCGTATGTAATGATCTCGTCCTCGACGGAACGTTAGACGCAAATCCTCTTTCCTTCAACGAAACAGGTAATTTCTGTCTCACCATCATCGTGATCATCCTCTTCCTCATCCTTCTTCAAATTATTTTTTGTGAGCATGGGCCATGTTCTTTATGGTTCGTTTTTTGTCCCTTCTGCTGTAATACTAGCTCGGTATTACCGACCGAGAGAGGCAGCTAGGGCGTCGATAAGACACTGAGCATGTGTTATGGGGGAGAGCAATTAAAATCCCCGTTCACCCATCCAAATTTACGTTTTCCTTGATTCTCTGACTCGCTTAAGGCAGTTCCTGGGATTTGTGATTCGGCAGCGATATAAACAGTTGGTCATTAATCAGTGTCCGCCTCGATAGCAGAGTGGTCAGCGCGAAGGCGCCTGGGTTCGATTCGACGGGGTCGGAGATTTTCTCCGCTCAGGGACTGGGTGTTGTGTTTTCTTCATCATCATCGTCTCATCCCCATCTACGCGCAAGTCGCCGAAGTGGCGTCCACTAAAAAGACTTGCATCAGGCGACTGGTCTACCCGACGGAAGGCCCTCGCCTCACAACATTTCATTTCATTACATCAGTTCCAATTTTCTAGGAGTCGTAATCTATACTTTTTGTTCTTCCGGGATTGATTTTAATCTGTCTTCGTGTGTTATGCCGCTGCGCTCGCGCATACACACAAACTCACACACACACGCACACACACACACACACACACACACACACACACTCAGGTGCAGTATCAAGATTTGCGTAAAAAAGTCATGATTGGTAGTAACGATAGTTATTCAAATTATAGGTGGTTTAGACGCACCCGCCACGTTAGCCGAGAGCCGAGAGCTGCTTCGTGGACTCGGGTAGGCGCGCCGGCCCCAGATCGAATCCGCCCGGCGGATTAACGACGACGGTCGGTGTGCCAGACAGCCTGGATGTGGTTTTTAGGCGGTTTTCCACATCCCCCTAGGTGAATACCGAGCTGGTCCCCACGTCCCACCTCAGTTACATGGCTCGCAGACATCTGAACACTTTCGTATTATTACACGCCGGCCGGGGTGGCCGAGCGGTTCTAGGCGCTACAGTCAGGAACCTCGCGACCGCTACGGTCGCAGGTTCGAATCCAACCTCGGACATGGATGTGTGTGATGTCCTTAGGTTAGTTAGGTTTAACTAGTTCTAAGTTCTAGGGGACTGATGACCTCAGAAGTTAAGTCCCATAGTGCTCAGAGCCATTTGAACCATTATTACATGGATTACCCTTGACACAGACAGTTGGGGTACTCAAGTTCCGTCCTTGGGGGGAGGGGGGTGGGGCAGGAAGGGCATCCGGCCACCCCTTAATCTAACATTGCCAAATCCGATTAACCATGCTGACCCTGCGTACCTCCGGGACGAAGGCACAAGCAAAAGAAAGAAAGAAAGAATAGGTGGTTTAGACGCCTTCAGAAAGGCAGTAGAAACTCTGAACCTTTGCAGACAAATGAAAGAGATAACTGATATATGTAAAATAGAAATAGTTAGGTAATATACAAAAATACCAGATAGTCACAAACTGGCTCTACGTCAATATCTATTAGCATTCGTAATGTTAGATAATAGGTTGAGTGGGAAACATTAGTATCCAAGTTTGTGTAATTATACTCTAATTAACTGGAGAGCCGCACGACCGCTACGGTCGCAGGTTCGAATCGTGCCTCGGGCATGGATGTGTGTGATGTCCTTAGGTTAGTTAGGTTTAAGTAGTTCTAAGTTCTAGGGGACTTATGACCACAGCAGTTGAGTCCCATAGTGCTCAGAGCCATTTGAACCATTTTTTAACTGGAGAGCAATTAGTAGAAAGAATGGGAGACAAATATTGGAGACTAGCTGTGTACCCGCCGTTGCCCGAGTATGTACTTATTCCAATCTTCTATGAGTCCGCATCTCCTCCTTCGCCGGTCGTGGTGGCCGAGCGGTTCTAGGTGCTACAGTCTGGAATCGCGCGACCGCTACGGTCGCAGGTTCGAATCCTGCCTCGGACATGGATGTGTGTGATGTCCTTAGGTTAGTTAGGCTTAACTAGTTCTAAGTTCTAGGGGACTGATGACCTCAGCTGTTAAGTCCCATAGTGCTCAGAGCCATTTGAACCATTTTTTTCTCCTCCTTCCCCTCTGTCTGTCCATCTCCTCCTCTTCCTTTTCTCTGCCTCTTTCTTCCTCCTCCTCCTCCTCACATGTTCCTGTCCTTCTCCATCCTGTTGTCTGCCTATCTCTTCCTCCGATCTCTCTGTCCATCTCCACCACTTTCCTTTCTTTGACCATTTCCTCCTCTGTCCTCTCTGTCCATCTCCTCCTCCCCCTCCCCCCTATCTGTGTCTATCTCCTCGTTAACGCTCACCACTATACGAGGCTGGTGGTTCTTACCATCACAGTATTCTTTTTCCAGATAGTAACGAATATGTGTGCCAAATATGGTTAAAATCGTTGTTCCACGGATTTAATGTGAGCTTTATACCCGTAGCTTTGCCCACCTACGCACACGTAAAATATATTTCACCTGTATTTAACGATTTCACACGTATTTGTAGACATATTTCGTCTGTATCTCTATCGAATTTCGCCCTGTAATTTCATTTTCACGCAGCGTAATGTTTAACGAACTAAGTGATGCACGATGATATAATTTTGCAGGTACATCCAGTGGTATGACTACTGTATTGCGCGTATAGTTAGTAGTAAAGAAGTAACAAATTTAAACGTCTTGCAAGATGTGACAATTTTTTACGCATTTCAGTGTTTACGACTTCATATCCCCTGAACTATGTGTCGTGTAATATTATAATTTTGCTGGTACATTCAGTGGTGTATATGAATACTGCCTGCAAAATGTACAGTTAGGAGAGAAGAAGTACAGTAATAAATTAAAAGTCGTGCTTTGTAAGGCAGTTTGAATTCATGAAGTGCGAAAAATGTAATAAGTGGTAAAGTTTTCCTTTCTTTATTTTATGATTGGTTGTCAGCGACAAGAAATTTCGTAAAGATCTGAAATTGTGTCAAAAGTTCGTTACGTGTCTCTAAAGCTATAAGTGCTCTCATTCTCAAATATTGAATGACTAAATTACAGGTACTTTCGCGTCATGAACTACACTACTTCTCACTCACTTCCCACCCCCTCTTGATAGGTACGTGCTTCTTACCTGCATAACGATTCTTTCCGGACAAAAAGTGACATGTGTACCAAGTTTCGTTGAACTCTGTCATCTGTGAAATGATTAAGGACATGTAAAAATCTCTTTCGCAAAAGACGGCAACATATGTATATATATAACTATTTTCGAAGAATATGGGATAAATTTTATTTATTTATTTTACAGTTTCAGCCAGAGTTTGCAAAGACTGAACGAACTATCTATTTCTCCGTAAGGTGGGTGCGATGCTGAAAAAGATACCTCGCCTTGTAGTATAAAACTCTTTGCTTTATACAGCCCATCCTTTGTGATTAAATTAAGTACTCAAATACACAGAGATGCAGTAGCGAGTACATACATTTGGAGTCAAGCACAGTACCGGTGACGTGTGTTACAGATACACCTACATCTACGGAATTAGACAAGTCAGTAGATGACTTCACGGCGGAGTTCACGGCTGGTAGAACATATTGTTGACGTATAGTGAAACTTATCATCAAGCACAGAAATAAATTCAGCGAGAAATATTCCTACACTCGTGCCTCATACAGTGAAGCTTCTCTGTTTCGTTGAGTTATAACCATAGTATATGAGAATAGTGTGTCTCTCTTCTTAGTCGTTGAAAAAATTCCACATCCGGCAATAACTGTACCGTTATAGTACGGTGAGTTGCTAATATTCACTCACTGAAGGAGAGCAGATGATTTTCCTGGCAGTGTTTATGTTAGATACGAGAGGCATTTCGGTAGGTTGCGTTACTCCCTCCACTCCCACTCCTTTCCTTTTTTAAAAAAAAAATGTGTGTGTGTGTGTGTGTGGGTGTGTGGGTGAGAGAGAGAGAGAGAGAGAGAGAGAGAGAGAGTCTCTTTTATTTCGCAGGACGATGCCTTCCGAGTCTTCAGCCGCAAACGAAAACTTGGCGCAGCGTTGCCTAAACTCTTCCATTAAAACTTGTGTAATTGGATTCGGCGTGCTACCAAATTTGTTTTCGACCTCAGCTTCTTTCTTTCCTTTCTTTGTTCTCTAGACCCGTAGAGCGCCAGTCAAATCTTGGGTGCTTATGTCTTGGAGTCTAAAGAACGTATAAAAAACTAGATATTGGAAAGAAGACGAAGGGTTAAAGATTTTATGGAATCATCAATTCTATGTTGCATTTTTATAAACATTCGTCGTCTGCGTTTTCCGTGCATTGCAGCCACAAGAGAGAAAATACTTGCAGTAGCAAAAGAAAATTGTCTGTCGTCTTTTTGTACAGATCCGTGTATATTGCTCTCTCTCTCTCTCTCTCTCTCTCTCTCTCTCTCTCTCTCTCTGTGTGTGTGTGTGTGTGTGTGTGTGTGTGTACACATCTACATGATCACTCTGCAATTCACAATTAAGTGCCTGGCAGAGGATTCATCGAACCACCTTCAAGCTATTTTTCTACCTTTCCACTCTGGAACACCCCACTGGAAAAACGAACTCTTAAATCTTTCCGTGCGAGCTCTGATTTCTCTTATTTTATTGTAATGATCATTCCTCCCTATGCAGGTGGGCACCAACAAAATATTTTCACACTGAGCGTGAAGTTGGTGGTTGAAATATCATGAGAAGGTTGTGTGTGTGTGTGTGTGTGTGTGTGTACAACTAGGTGGCTAGGTTAATACGCACTGGAAATGTCAGAGCTTTTGTCTGTATTTTATGTCTGTGGCAGATATTGTAACGCCTGTGGTTACGAGGCTGCACTAGCAATGTTGCATGAACTCCCATTTCTATAATTAGCAGCACTGAAAGGCTAAAACTCTGTATCATGTGTCGAACTTCAAGGTAATGGGAAAAAACTAAGATTAGAATTTAACATTGCGTGTTCTACAGCATTATTAGGGACGGAACAAAGTCTTGGACTGGGGAAGGGTGGTGTAGGACATCAGCCTCTCCTTTTGCAAGGAACCATCTTGGCAAGTGTCATAAATGATACTGGGAGAAGACCCGACGGGCATCTGAACTGATGTCGTCCCGAATAAGACTCACTGTCTTACCAATGCTACATTTCGAGAACTCCTTATCGTTCGTCGAAAAGGGGGAAACGTAACCTACTTGGGAGAATCCCGGTTCAAAAATGGTTCAAATGGCTCTAAACACTATGGGACTTAACATCTAAGGTCATCAGTCCCCTAGACTTAGAACTACCTAAACCTGACTAACCAAAGGACATAACACACATCCATGCCAGAGGCAGGATTCGAACCTGCGACCGTAGCAACAGCGCGATTCCGGACTGAAGCGCCTAGAACCGCTCGGTCACAGCAGCCGTCTTATTACTGCGCCACATCCTTCGGTGGTTTAAGGAAATACACGTAATCGCCAAAGCAATAAACATGACTGAGTAAAATTAAATGTAAAAGCAAAAGTCTGTCTCTTTATGTAAAGAAGAGTGACCGTTTGTTTGTAATTCTTACTAATTTACAATTTTATTCCGATCTTGATATCTACTATTTTATTCCGATCTTGATGACATTTTGCACGCTCTGCCTTCAATAAGTAAGGAAGATACTGTCCCCATGAGGTTTCGCAATCAAACTTAAAACATATATGTAGGTAATCGTATAAAGGGAAAGGTGTTAAGCCGGCCGAAGTGGCCGCGCGGTTCTGGCGCTGCAGTCTGGAACCGCGAGACCGCTACGGTCGCTGGTTCGAATCCTGCCTCGGGCATGGATGTGTGTGATGTCCTTAGGTTAGTTAGGTTTAACTAGTTCTCAGTTCTAGGGGACTAATGACCTCAGCAGTTGAGTCCCATAGTGCTCAGAGCCATTTGAACCATTTTTTTGAAAGGTGTTACCAAAAATTTGTAAGAGTTCTTGGCCGATTTACTTGAGATTTCTACACGATTGGGTGGACGTAGGATATTACAAACACACACACACACACACACACACACACACACACACACACGCACACACACTTGAAGCGGCAAAGAAACTGGTATAGTAGTCATGCATACTCAAATACAGAGATATGTAAACAGGCAGAATACGGTGTTATGGTCGGCAACGCTCATATAAGACGACAAGTGTCTGGCGCATTTGTTAGATGGGTTACTGCTGCTACAATAGCAGGTTATCGATATTTAAGTGAGTTTCAACGTGGTGCTACAGTCGGCACACGAGCGATTGTACATAGCTTCTCCGAGGTAGCGATGACGTGGGGATTTTCCCGTGCGACCATTTCACGAGTGTACCGTGAATATCAGGAATCCGGTAAAAGATCAAACTTACGACATCACTGCGATCGAAAAAAGATCCTGCAAGAACGGCACCAACGACGACTGACGAGAATTGCTCAACGTGACAGAAGTGCAGCCCTTCCGCAAACTGCTGCAGTTATCGATGCTGAGCCATCAACAAGAGTCAGCGTGCGAACCATTCAGTGAAACATCATCGATATGGGCCTTTGGCGCCGAAGGCCCACTCGTGTACCCTTGATGACTGCACGACACAAAGCTGTACGCCACGCCTGGGCCTGAATTCTTGGACCCAGCATGTCATCAAGGAACTGTTCACGCTGGTGGAGGCTCTGTAATTGTGTGCGGCGTGTACAGTTGGAGTGATAAGGGACCCTTCATACATCTAGATATTACTCTCACACGGGACACATACGTAAGAATTCTGTCTGTTCACCTGCATCAATTCATGTCCATTATGCATTCCGACGGACTTGGGCAATTCCAGCATGACAATGCGACACCCCACACGTCCAGAATTGCTACAGAGTGGCTACAGGGATACTCTTCTGAGTTTAAACACTTCCGCTGGCCACCAAACTCCCGAGACATGAATATTATTGAGTATATCTAGGATGCCTTGCAGCGTGCTGTTCAGATGAGATTTCCACCCGCTCGCTCTCTTAAGGACTTATTGACAGCCCTGCAGGATTCAAGGTGTCAGATCCCTCCAGCACTACTTCAGACATTAGTCGAGGCCACGCGTGTTGCGGGAACTGCTGCGTGCTCGCGGGGACCCTACACTATATTAGGCAGGTGTACCAGTTTCTATGGATCTTCAGTGTGTATACGCGGGTTGGAACTTTACTAGTTGCAACTATTTACTTACAGCTCGTACAAAATAGTTACTTGTTTTAAAGTTTTACTGACCTTCAAAGTAGTCACCAGCATTGTGTATAACCCGTTGCCAGCGGTGTGGAAGTTGTAGGATACTCTTAGCAGTGCCAGTTGTGTTGACAGTTTCAGCGGCGCGGTCTATTGCCCTACGAATTTTTAGCAGTTCTGAAGCAAATGCCTTGAAGTTTTTCCTTCAGGTTAGAAATCGAGTGGAACTCTCGAGGCCTTAAATGAGGGGAGTGCCGTAAGTGGTATAGCTCTTAGCAGCCCCATCAGTCAAACAAATCAGTAACAGCGTATACTGTACGTGCTTGAGCAATGTCCTGCAAAATGATGGTCGGGTCCTGCAGAAAGTCTCATCACTTCTGTCTCTAAGCTGGTCGTAGGTTTTGTTCCAAAAATGAACAGCTTAGAGACAGAAGTGATGAGACTTTCTGCAGGACCTGACCATCATTGCCGGCCGGAGTGGCCGAGCAGTTCTAGGCGCTACAGTCTAGAACCGCGCAACCGCTACGGTCGCAGGTTCGAATCCTGCCTCGGGCATGGATGTGTGTGATGTCATTAGGTTAATTAGGTTTAAGTAGTTCTAAGTTCTAGGGGACTGATGACCTCAGATGCTAAGTCCCATAGTGCTCAGAGCCATTTGAACCATTTGACCATCATTTTGCAGGACATTGTTCAAGCACGCATGGTGCAAGCTGATTTGTTTGGCTGATGGGGCTGCTAAGTGCTATACCACCTACTGTACTCCCCTGACTTAAGCCCTCGTGAGTTCAACTCGATTTCTAAACTGAAGGAAATGCATCACGGCATTCGCTTCAGAACTGCTACAAATTCGTCGGGCAATAGACTGCGTCGCTCAAACTATCAAGACAACTGACACTGCTAAGAGTATCCTGCGACTTCCACATCGCTGGCAACGATTTATACACAATGCTGGTGACTACTTTGAATGTCAGCAAAACTTTAAAACACGTATCTATTTTGTACGAGCTGTAAATAAATAGTTGCCATTATTAAAGTTTCAGCCCTCGTATAAAGGAGAAGCGTTGTTACCAAACATCTCGAAATGTATTTGAGTGATTTATTTCAAAATTATTGGCCGATGTGGTTCGAATTTTGTACATTCAGATGAAACAATGATGAAAATTAATGAAAAATTAAACGCCTAACAAGCGGAATACATCGTGTTAAACTGACTGTAATTCCTACGGCAGGAATAAATTACACCCGTCTTGGAAATAGTACCATCAGACTTTACTGAATTGCGGGACGAGCGAAAACTCGGGAATTTGAGTGAATCATAATTGCAAACTCCTATTTATTGATTAGTTGCCGTTGTTATATATGACATACCCTGTAATAGACATTTGAGTCCATGTTTCTCAATTATTTTTATTGTTAAAGACACAGTGCCATACATACGCCAAGACAGGTCGTGGATATAGTACCAACAAAAGTCAGTAGAACGCAGACCGATAAAAGGATCGAACAGAACCTGAAATTTCTCGAAATGTGAGGTAAATTGTTCGAACAATTCGAGTCATGCACAAATACAGCCCTTCTTGAAACGCTGAAAATTGAGCTGGAACAATAGGGAGACGAATTCCCCTAAACACAATGAGGTACTTAACGCAAAACTTAACAAAAGATGGCGGTTACAGTCTTCCATGCGGCTTGCATTCGCTATGAATATCAATAAGGCAAAGGGCGAGTCATTTTGCGTGACAGATATTAAACATCCCAGGCAACGACGGGCGCTACAATTAATAATAAAAGTAAGGTGAACTAAATTAAAATGGTTGTTACTTTTGGCAGTAAACGTTCTACTAGTAACGTCACTCTCTCTGTGGTGACATTGTTTAAATTTGACTCCAGATTTGAGCTACCGATTCGGTTGCCATTTTTTCCCCCGGAGACGGTACGACACGGGCATAGCTAATCCTGTAAAAGTAAGAGACAGAATTTTCAGCTTTTTAACGTGAGTGCGGCACACCAGCTGAAGATAAAATCTCGCGAAGTGGTGGTAAGATAGTGTTGTTACACAGTGCATGGTGAGCTAAAGGGACGAACAACAGCAGTGCGGCTGGCACTGAGAAGTTCTGGAAGCCTTCTAGCGCGTGCAAGCAGCGGTGGTGGTTGCAGCGCTGCGCCGTGGGCAGTTATCGGACGGTCGGACACCTCGGCCGTGGGCGTGGGGCGCCAGAAATAGATGCCAGGTGTGAGCTGCAGCCGCGTCACGTGCTCGCTGGCGCAGCCCGCGGATTTCGCCCTTACTTCAACGGGTTGCGTCCCCTCTCGCAGCGCCACGCATGGCACGACCACTGACCAGCGTGGGGTTCGGCAAATGTTGAATTGAAACTTTCTGGCAGATTAAAACTTGTGCAGGATCGAAACTTGAACTCGGGACCTTTGCCATTCGCGGACAAGTGCTCCCCCGACCGAGCTACACAAGCACGACTCACGACCCATCCTGAACATCCCCCAGCCTGTGGCTAAGCCATGTCTCCGCAATATCCTTCCTTCCAGGAGTACTTTATTGTATGATTATATGATAGCGGAACAAACATTGGTAGCAGTTACTTCTGTAAAATATCTGGGAGTATGCGTACGGAACGATTTGAAGTGGAATGATCATATAAAATTAATTGTTGGTAAGGCGGGTGCCAGGTTGAGATTCATTGGGAGAGTCCTTAGAAAATGTAGTCCATCGACAAAGGAGGTGGCTTGCAAAACACTCGTTCGACCTATACTTGAGTATTGTTGATCAGTGTGGGACCCGTACCAGGTCGGGTTGACAGAGGAGATAGAGAAGATCCAAAGAAGAGCGGGGCGTTTCGTCACAGGCTTATTTGGTAAGCGTGCTTCCCCCTACTTATACCTCCCGAGGAAATCACGAATGTAAAATTAGAGAGATTCGAGCGCGCACGGAGGCTTTCCGGCAGTCGCTCTTCCGGCCAGCCATACGCGACTGGAAGAGGAAAGGGAGGTAATGACAGTGGCACGTAATGTGCCCTCCGACACACACCGTTCGGTGACTTGCGGAGTATAAATGTAGATGTAGATGTACATGTAGCACTAATCTTGCAAATTTCGCAGGAGATCTTCTGTGAAGTTTGGAATGTAGGAGATGTGGCACTGGCCAAATTGCAGCTGTGATTTCTATAGACGAGGAAATGAACTAGAAGTCTCATTTTTCGAAAGTTGTTTCCAAAGACTTGGTGACTATGTTGGAAAATAGTGCAACATTCGAAAAAAGTTAGATGGATTTGCAATAATAATGTGTAATTTACGTTTTTGAAGTCCGGTTGAACCAGCTTATAGTACTCAAACCTCTGCAACTTCAACACCCACACTTCCATTACAATATTATCGAGTCCTTTATGCTTCAAGCCGTTTCCTCTAAACCGATTCGTTCTTTTAGACGAGTAGTCCCATATATTTCTTTTTTCCCCAGTTCGATTCAGTACTTCCCAATCGGCTGTGAGATCTCCTCAACTAATTTTCAGCATTGTCCAGTGTATCTCAGCATTTCAGAAGCTTGTACTCTCTTCTTGCTCTACTGTTTATCATCCAAGTTGCGCTTCTGTACAAGGCTGTACAAAGACCTTCAGAAAAGACTTCTTAACTCTTAACTTTGTGTTAGATATTAGAACCACTATCTTTTTGAGAGAGCTTTTCTTGCTATTGCCAGTCGGCATTTTGTATCCTTTTTGCTTTCACGTTTTGGCACTTTGCTGCCCACATAATATGACTCCTCTCTCTTTTCCTGATTTAATTCCCTCAGCATCGCCTGACGTAACTGGACTACATTCCACTTTCCTTGTTTTTCTTTTGTTGATGTTCATCTCATGACCTCTTTTTCAAGTGACTATCCATTTCGTTCAACTAATCTTTCACTTCGTTTGTCGTTTGTATTTATTCTCCCAGAGTTTTAATTTCATTTGCAAATTTCTCTTTGATTTCCTTTAAGGCTTGCTACTAGCAAAGACTGAATAACATCGGTGATTGTTAACAACCCTGTCTCACACCCTCATCAGCTACAGCTTCCCTTTCACGTCCTTCGACCCTTAAAACTCAGTGTGATTTCCGTACAATTTGTAGCTTACCTATCGCTCCTAGTTTTTTACACCTGCTTCCTTTAGCATTTCATAAAGCGTATTCAACATTGTCGAAAGCTTTTAACAAACGCTGTAAGTGTATGTTTGCCTTTCATTAACTTATTTTGTATTTTAACTCTTAGGTTCAGTAATATTTCGCTTGTTCCTGTGCTTTTTTGGAACCTTGGTGGCTTCTACCATTCTTACTCTGTAACTAATTCGTATTAGTATTTTATTACTAACTAATGGTTTGGTATTGTTAATACCAGTTAGCATTTGCCTTCTTTGGTATTCGTATTATTACATTCTTATTGAGGTATAAGGATTTCGAGCTGTTAAAAAATATTACCTCATAAAGTTAGGTTTAGTTAAACATTCTTTACAGATTACAGCTTCAAGTAAACAATAACTGGTAACCAATCGAGTATGCAACCCTCGCTCTCGTTACAGCAGAATCACTTGCAGTGGGCACACCTTGAGGCTCGTGACTACACAGTGCTGGGTTCTGCGCGGAAAGATAATGGGACACTGTCACAGATGTACATACGCTTGATACGTTTGATGCTCGGCAGTAAAGTTATACAATCACCATTGACAGTCATTCGACTGGGCTGCGACGAACAGTACAAAGCGGGCGCGTACACTCGACTGTTAAAAGTTGATCTGTGATCGTTTCAGCATTCAGAACGGAGCGTCACGTTATTTATTAAAGCACTCAGATTGGCAGTAATCATCACCAACGACACGAGCTTTGTTATTGCGAGTGTGTAAGAGGGACCTGCGCTTTGCTTAAAATTACAGAAAGTGTATACCGATATCAGTTATAAGAAAGAACTGTGGGAAGATATGTGTTCTGGGGCCGGCCGCGGTGGTCTAGGGGTTCTAGGCGCTCAGTCCGGAACCGCGCGACTGCTACGGTCGCAGGTTCGAATCCTGCCTCGGGCATGGATGTGTGTGATGTACTTAGGTTAGTTAGGTTTAAGTAGTTCTAAGTTCTAGGGGACTGATGACCACAGTTGTTAAGTCCCATAGTGCTCAGAGCCATTTGAACCATTTGTTTTAGATGTGTTCTGATTTTGACTGAGATGGCAAGGTCGTTTGTACTTTGAACTCACGCACTACTGTAACAAGTTTTCTGTGGTACCAATTTAAACAATTACCCACATGGGCGTAAAAAGGGAGGAAGAAACGACGGATCAATTTTCTGTATCTTCGTATCAAAATGTTCCGTCTGCAATTACTTGAACGACGGCGGGATGTCGTACTGTAGACTAACAGCTTTCAGTCTTCCACTAGTGGTGCGAGGGCACTCCTAAATGTTCTTTATGAATAACAACCTAACGTTTGTCGTAGCCGGGGACCAATTGAAGACTTATTATGCTATAGGGGCTAAGCGCCAGTTTTGCACAAATTACATTTTCTACTTCGTTGGGTGGTATGTTAACAGGGCTTTCAAATATTAAAACGGCTATCTTCAAAGATGGCTGAAGTAAATGCTACGAAGGCCAGTAGATGGCATGAGAGGTAACTCCTATGACTTGATCATGCAAAAGTGGGGTAAGTGCAGAATGAGTGACACGAGTTGGCTTTGCTGGACAGAGAGATGAAGCATTTCCGCTTGCTCCTGCTGTATTGTACCCTGTCTCTTGCGTGTCTTCACCGCTCTGAGAGAACTGACCCAGGACACAGAACAGAAAGCACACAGACGCAAAAGAACCACTCCCGCATCAGACACAGAGATATAAATGAGAAGCAGAAGTCGCCAGAACTCCCGCTACAATTTTCATAGCCTTCTCGCGACACAAGCGGACAGTAAGATGGCATAATGTTTTGGGTTATGAAAGAAATGTGGAAGTTATGTTTTTCTGTGTACAAAAGTAGCTGCAAGCCGTCCAACGAACATGAATACACGAGAAACTAACAGCCTAGTGCACGCCGAAACTGTATCCACAACACACCGCAATCCCAATTGTATAATGCTGACATACGGAAGTTCACGTTTTTGTATTCGTTTAATAACAGCCGTCACCCAGTTGCAAATGACATGATGAATGCTGAGAAAAAAGGGCAACGGAAAACAGAAAATATGCCTCAAACAGTGACAACAAACTTAAAACCATGCTATAATAAATATGACATTATGAAAGTATTCACAGAAACAATATTTAAAAAACAAGCAGTACACACCTAATAATGTTTCACAGTGTTTTGTAGCTGTGCTGTTTTCTGCATGTTTTAGACTGAAAAAATCCACTGATGATGGCGATATTTGTAGCAGGAACTAGTTTGGGGAATAAATAAATAAATAAATAACAAAAGTGTTTTGCATCAAGGTGGACTCTAAGTTCTCACATTGTTGTGCCTTCATTGGTGGTGCAGTGGGTAGTGGAAACAATATGAATAATACAGCAAAGAGAAATAACAGAAAAACTGCTAACTGTTAAAGAAAGCATGGGCAAAGGTGAGCAAACATTTTGTTCCTGATGATGTAATGAAAACCATAGCTACAGCTCGCAATAATCAACCACGTAAAGTTGTTCATATGAAAGCCAGCCGGGGTGGCCGAGCGGTTCTAGGCGCTACAGTCTGGTACCGCGCGCTTTCTACGGTCGCAAGTTCGAATCCTGCCTCGGGCATGGATGTGTGTGATGTCCTTACGTTAGTTAAGTTTAAGTAGTTCTAAGTTCTAAGGGGCTGATGACCTCAGAAATTAAGTCCCATAGTGGTCAGAGTCATTTGAACCATTTTTTTTGTTCATGTGAAAGGACTTTAAGCAAGCAGCCGATATACACATTCTGCGTTATGATTAAAACCCCCGTGCCTGGGGCAGTTCATATAAAAAACAGTTGGTGAAATGAAGTGACAGGAAATTATAGGTGTTGAAAATAAGGGTGGCGAAGTGAAGATTTTGGAATGATCACACGATCGCTGGTGTAAATGGATTGTCCAGGCATCAAGAGAAGGAAAGAGACCTCAAAACTGTGATGAATACCTACCAGATGTGCACAGATAGTTTTACAGTGCCAATACTGAACAGTAAAATGATTACTGGAACTAGAAGTATTACAAAATTTTTTGGTGGACTTAGCCCATTTACCAATCCAGTGCAAATTTATTTGGAAAAGCCAGTATTTCTTTGTTATTAAATTCAATGAGCAAGAGATAATGTACAGTTAGTGCATATTTATGCTCTTGTCTTGTTATTTGAATAAAGCTTTTCCTGAATAACATAGAAAGTACATTTTGTTGCTTATCCCATTTAGCCTGATAATCCTTCACTTAAGAAATTTGATTGCTAACGTGTTGCTTGAATGTCTTGCTTCGAGTCTGATAGTTACTGATGGGAGCACCTAGTACTAGTAACGGATCCGTGTTTGCACTAGTTGGTCGAATGTAGATGCAGAGGAAGGTGGGCAAACAGCGGGGCAATTATTGGCTGGATGGAATTGCTGCCGCTGCAAGCAGTGCGCTCTCGGCGCCCACGAAGCCTCGATGCTGATCTCGGGCCAGACAGAACAAGATCGTACGGCGATACGTCTGCTGCCTCGCGGACCTGCACGGCTGCACCTCTGGGATGTAGAAGGCGCACTGGACGCAACAGAGCAATTCCGTACTTGCTAGTGGCACGGAATCGACGGCATTAGTACCTCGAAGTAATTTATGACTTTTTGCATGTATTTCGGCGACAATGGACAAGGGTAATCCTAAAAGTAACGTCTCCTATTTTTTTATAAGTACATAGACCTGTTTATTTCTACAATAATTTACATCAGTTTACAGCTTGAACATTTAGCTGTTTTTCGACATAATCACCATTTCTGTCGATGCATTTTTGTAGACGCTGTGACATTTTTTGTATGACCATATCATACCAGGTCGTCGCCATGCTGTTCAGAAAGTTGTAAACTTCTTCTTTCACCTCGTCTTCGGAGCTGAACCTCAGGTGTAAAGTGGTATGCCGAGGTTTCGTCAACCGTGACAATTGTGTCGAGAAAGTTGTCCTGTTCGGCTGCAAGGCGGTGAAGAAATGCGCGGGAAGCATCAATTTGTTGCCGCATGTGGTCCTCAGTCAATATGCGTGGCACCCATCTTGCGCACACCTTCCGGTAGTTCAATGTTTCCGTTAAAATTCTGTGAGCGGTGCTGCGGCGGACCTCAGGAACCAAAGTGCAGAGATCATCCAGGGTGATCCGCCGATCTTCACGCATACTTTGCTCAACCTTCAACACTGTCTCCTCATAAATTGACGGTCTCCCGCTTCTTTGTTCGTCATGAATTTCGGTCCGACCAGCTGCAAACTCTCTACACCACTTACGAACATTTTTGACATCCATGCACGACTCACCATACACTTCCGTCAGTTAGCGATGGATTTCAATCGGCGCACTGCCCTTTGCATTCAAAAACCGAATAACTGCACGCAATTCGCACTTGGCGGTAACATCCAACGGGAGCTCCATCCTCAACGGCTGCCAAGCCAAGACTGAGAGCCTCAGCATGTTTACACACAGCGCGCGAAGCACTCTTCATAACAGTGTGACCAACTGCCACACAGAGTTCTGTACTTATAAAACTAGAGCACCATTAACTTTAAAAATTAATTTATATATATTACATTATATATTACATTTAGTAATTTCCCGCCTCCGTGGTCGAGGTCGCCAACGCAATCTTGTGCGGTGGCGCTCGACTCAGATGTAAGCCGGTTCGAATCCTGGCAGTGGGAAACATTTTCACTGCCAATATTTAGCCGGTAGAGTGAGGAGAGGAGGTGGCGTAAGGTTTCTGGCGCCAGACTTTGTGCAAATGTCCTGGTTTAAATACCAAACATTTCCGCAGTGTCTCATTAAGTGAGGGCATTTGACGCTGTTGATCGTGATCCGTCCTCCGGATGGCAATCCCCTTGGTGCTCTTCGAGAGGAGTGGGCTATGCGTCGACAACGGGTTTCACCCTCTCGCTTCCACCATCGTACCCAACACGAACGTCACACTACGACATACACGTAACCATTACAATCACCTACACCTAACAGACACTTAAGCACACAGTTTTCATATTTCGCGCGCGAAAGGTGCCTGCAGGCACGAATGATGGGGAAAATCATTCCAATTCGGCGGCTGAACCTGCCCGTCAGGGTCTCAAAAATGATTCAAATGGCTCTGAGCACTATGGGACTCAACTGCTGTGGTCATCAGTCCCCTAGAACCTAGAACTAATTAAACCTAACTAACCTAAGGACATCATACACATCCATGCCCGAGGCTGGATTCGAACCTGCGACCGTAGCAGCAGCGCGGCTCCGGACTGGAGCGCCTAGAACCGCACGACCACCGCGGCCGGCCGTCAGGGTCTCCCAGCCATTCGCGCCATAGGGCTGTATTATTTATTTAGAAATTACACAATAATAGCTCTTGAAAGCGGGAGTTGAATTAATAAAAGCCGGCCGGTGTGGCCGTGCGGTTCTAGGCGCTTCAGTTTGGAACCCCGTGACCGCTACGGTCGCAGGTTCGAATCCTGCCTCGGGCATGGCTGTGTGTGATGTCCTTAGGTTAGTTAGGTTTAAGTAGTTCTAAGTTCTAGGGGACTGATGACCTGAGATGTTGAGTCCCATAGTGCTCAGAGCCATTGAATTAATAAAAGATAAAACGTTTAGGTGTGGCATCTGCTCCAATTGGCCGGCCGAAGTGGCCGTGCGGTTCTAGGCGCTGCAGTCTTGAACCGCGAGACCGCTGCGGTCGCTGGTTCAAATCCAGCCTCGGGCATGGATGTGTGTGATGTCCTTAGGTTAGCTAGGTTTAATTAGTTCTAAGTCGAGGGGACTGATGACCTTAGATGTTAAGTCCCATAGTGCTTAGAGCCATTTGAACCATTTGATGGTACGGTCGCAATAAGACCGGACTCCGGAAGGCCTCAAGGCACTGCCGAGAGGGAAGACTCGTTCTGTTCGGCTTACGAGTATGTCGCATCGAACAGTGTCTACAGCAGAGATTGGAGCAGTATTTGGCACTACAGTGACACAGCTCCGAGGCCAGTGGAATGCCTGGCTCAGGCGCCCTATAGCGTGCATTCCACTGACCTCAAACCGCTGCCGTCAAGCGAGAGCTCACTGGAGCGCGAAATGGACGTCTGTTATGTTTTCTGATGAAAGCCCGTTCTGTCTCGGTGCCAGTGTTGGTTAGGAGGGCAGATGAGCACCTGCAACCAACCTGTCTGCGGCCTAGACACATTGTGTGGGATACGATGTAGTATCACATTAAGAGCACTCTCGTGGTTATCCCACGCACCCTAACCGCAAATTTGTTCGTCAGTTTAGTGCTTCGACCTGCTGTGCTGCCATTCATGAACACCGTTCCATGCGGTACTTTCCAACAGGATAACATGCGCTCACAGACTTCTATTACAACGAAACAACCGCCCTTCTATAGTGGGTTTTTTAAGCTTTCCTTCTGTTTTTGGTTTCCCCACTTTTTGAGTTTCGTTCCCATTGCTGCTGGTTTCGAGTTTCGTTTTTTTTTTACCTTTTCCTAAGTCACAGACCGGGCGCTAATGACCGTAGCAGTTTTGCGGCCTAAAACCATAACAAAAAAAAAAACCAACTTGTGACACAGAGTGTCGATATGTTCCTTGGCCTGCTCGATCAGTACATCTGTCTCCAATCGAACACATATGGGACATCATCAGACGACAATCCTGCATCGTCCACAACCAGCATTTACCGTCCCTGTATTGACCTACTAAGTGCAACAGCAATGGAAATCCATCCCACAAACCGACATCCGACACCTGTACATACAATGCATGTACATTTGCCTGTTTGCATTTAACATTCTGACGGTTACACTGGTAACTGATGTAGCAGTATTTCACGTTTATAATCGCTTCTCTCGCTCTTACATTAACCTATGATCTTGTAACGTTAATTACAAACGTATTCTAGAAATTTCATTACCATACATTGATTATTTTTTGGTGTTCGAACTTTCTCCTCGTCAGTGCATGTTGCATAGTATCTCAAGTACTGACGAAGTCCGAAGAGGCGCTACACACACACACACACACACACACACACACACACACACACACAACCTTGAGCGGGTGTTGCAAATGCGTCTCAAATGTGACGACTGAGCTATGGAAGCGGACGAACACGGACTACAGGTAGGCAACGGAGTGGCCCTCTAGTAGAGCAGCGTGTGGCGGGGCTGCGCCCGCGTCCGTCTCTGGTGGCGGGTTGACAAACAGCCGGCGCGCCGGGCGGCGGCCGCGTTTGTCAATGTCCGGCGTTATCACGCGGCCCTAAGTGATCGCCCGCCATCAGCCACGCATAATGAGCGCGCTGTCTCCAGAGGCGCTCGCGAGACAGCTCGCGGCCTCCATTGCTCTCACTCGCCGGTTGTCTGCGCGTCCCAATACAAAGCTCCTCACGCACAGTAGCTCTGAGTTACAGGAAAGGTCTCTTGGTGCGTCGCGACGAAGAAACGAGAAACGAGTTTATCCGTGTAACAAATGCGTTTTAATAAACTCTAAATTAAATTCTGCAACCATGAAAATGCTTACGGAAACGAGTACGCGAGATCTCCGTTAATGCCATGCCAACATGGGACGTGAAAGCGAACTTGGACGTGTATCTAGTCACGTCAGAGCGTGGAATATCATGTTGCGGAGCATTTCGAAACGTGAAAGATACACACCAGGTCTATGCTCTACAGAGGGGCACATTCTCAGTGAGGTGCAAGCTCGCTTCTACATTACAAGCAGAACTCAGGAGAATTTATAACGGATTATGCCATGCAGCTCCATATTTCGTGGTTTTCATTTTTTTTTTTTTTTTGGAAATTTGTGGTGAGTTCCTATGGGACCAAATTGCTTATATCATCGGTCCCTATATTTATAACTTATGTACTGTGAGTATATGCTTTCTCAGAGCACCAGTTCACTGAAGATCTCTCGAAAATCAGAAATCATTAAACGACGGGAAATTGGTGATTAACACTCCACTTGTCGCGACACTAGTAGGCTCAAATGGCTCTGAGCACTACGGAACTTAACATTTGAGGTCATCCCCGGCCGGAGTGGCAGAGCGAACCTAACTAACCTAAGGACATCACACACATCCATGCCCGAGGCAGGATTCTAACTTGCGACCGTAGTGGTCGCTCGGCTCCAGACTGTAGCACCTAGAACCGCACGGCCACTCAGGTCGGCTACTGAGTGAGTCTTGTAGTCCTGTTCGCCCAACATATTTGGCATCGCTTTCGCGTTTTGGTGCCCTAGGCAGTTGTGCTACTGAGTGTCGCAGGTGTTTCATTTTGGGTAAGAAGTTCCCGAAGCCGGAAACGATATGGTCCAAGGCAAACGGGGCAGCAGCGAACCCTTTAGCATCCGGCGTCTTATTAGTTCTTTTCCCAGATTACGGAGGAAGATACGGCGGGCCGGCACTTCGATTGTTTCCTAGACACATTATCTGGCTGTTTGTGCCAGCAATATTCAACATCGCGTAAAAAATAACCATTGGCCAACGTCTTGTGACTCTCTGAACATTGTACACAGAACACATTTTATCGACCACGTCCACACCTATTTTATGGCGATTATTATAGGTAATCACTTCCGGTTTCTTTTTCTCCCCTGTTTCTTCGTCAATAGCTCCATCCATCATCCATATGCATGCTGGAAATCACAATGACAATTTTCTTGTTGTTTTTTTTATTTGGGTCATATACGACACCATAGTGTCTTCTTTTCGGAATGCAAGCATACTAGAAAACGGTTCTCTCCTTTTTATCCCTTTCAATTCATTGGGGATTTGCCATTTGTTCTTTTTGAGTGTTCCCACGTAGGAAGGTTGTATTTCATGGCCAAGTCGTGAAGAAGAGTGGTGTCGCTAAACCAGTTGTCAGCAGTGATATTTCGACCAGAGTTAGCTCGAGGAGTATCCAGACGTTCAACTATGTCTACAGTTTTGTTGCTAACCTGAAAAGGACCGTCGGGTTGCCTTCCTGCATAAATTTCCATGTTCAAATGGTTCTGAGCACTATGGTACTTAACTTCTGAGGTCATCAGTCCCCTAGAACTTAGAACTACTTAAACCCAACTAACCTAAGGACATCACACACATCCATGCCCGAAGCAGGATTCGAAACTGCGACCGTAGCGGTCGCGCGGATCTAGACTGTAGCGCCTAGAACCGCTCGGCCACCCCGGCCGGCTTTCCATGTCCCACGTATAGTATACACCCGAGTCTACTGCAGCTAGTCGATATATACTGGATGAAATTACACGTGCCTCTGAAGGCCTCTGATTTATCGTCTATTGTAACATCTTCTCCTACACAATAACATTGTTGGCAGTTCAGTACAAACTTATTAAAAATGTCCCGAATAGGAGCAAGACGATCTAGAGCTTTTCGCTGTTGTCATGTTTCTCTGTTCTCAAACCTCAGAACCCGAAGTAAGAAACAGAACCGCACGAGAGTCATGGTGAGTCGAAAAATCTCAATCCCGAATCCGTCGTTAGCCTATAAATCCTCGAGGTTTACTTTCCCAGCTATGTGGAGTCCAGCAATATATAAAAGCCCAATAAATGCTTTCAACTTTGTTTGATCAGTGGGTTTGACTTTTCTTTCGCGTGATTAATTATCTTTCACGGAATTGATATATTGGTTTGTGGAACGTCCAATGATGTCCAACATGTTATCATCAAATAAACATGCCCACGTGTCTAAAATTGTGAGTATGTCCCGAGCTCTACCGATCGGGCCAGGAGTTTTCCTAAGAAGGTTATGTCTCCCCCTTCTCGACGAACAATTAGGAGTTTTTTTCAAGGAAATGGACTTGATGACTTTCTTGCCCTTCTTTGTATGGCAAACATAGAATTCATCGTCCTCTTCGCCCTCAGATGAAACATTCGTGTCGCTCTGCTCCGTTTCGGAATTGTCGTGACGTTCGTCGATTGTTTCCTCCGCATCCGTGTCACAGTCTTCTTCTGGTACATCGCACACTGTGTGCCGTAGGCCTGGTACCAGGCCTGAAGGACCTGGTGCAGTCAAATTGTGTGTGACATCTTATGGGACTCAACTGCTAAGGTCATCAGACCCTAAGCTTACACACTACTTAACCTAAATTATCCTAAGGACAAACACACACACCCATGCCCGAGGGAGGACTCGAACCTCCGCCGGAACCAGCCGCACATTCCATGACTGCAGCGCCTGAGACCTCTCGGCTAATCCCGCGCGGCAGGACCTGGTGCGAAACCCGAGAAACTCGAAATGTCATAGGACTCATGTCACATCCTTCCAATAGGACCTCGTGTATGTTTTCGATGTCAGAAGGATTATTGAGATCATATTTTGGTCCAGTGCCCATACTGACCTGTAACAAGTCGACAGTATTATCATCCAGAAACATTCATAGATAGCCGTAAAGACAGTACATATATCACGTGTAACATATATAATTAAGTTGTATCTGTGAGATGCGCGTACTTATTTGGCTACGGTATTTTATCGGCGAGTAAATGACTACAAATGAGAGACAACACTATGTAAACGACCTACATCAAGCATCAAAATCGGAAAGCAGACACAATTCACTTACGTGATAATATAGTCGCGTGGTATCTCTTCGATACAAAACAGCCTCACATCCATCAAAGTGAGTGGACAAGGTCACGGCACGACTGGCACTCGTCCCGCAACTAGGAGAGGAGGGAGTTTGGTCCGCCTAGTAGTTTGGTATCTGAGAGATCACATGCGACCACTGGAGTGATAAAGGCTTTTCATATTTGGTGTTTGCGTATTATAACGTGCGTGTTAGGAAAGTATGCTGTTTCAACGAACTGGCGTTTTGAAGGTATCTCAGAAACACGTCGTATGTGCTACAGTTTTCTGTAATGTCAGTTAATGACAGTTGATGGTTAAAGCCTACAGGATATCGTAGTATCAAAGGCATAGTCCGCAGCTGACACGTACAAATTGTAGGTTGAAAGGTACGTCATTCCTTTATAAATATTGTGTATGAATGTGTGGACAAACACGAATGTGCGCGCACACACGCTCGCACACAAACACACACACACACACACAAACACACACATTACGTAAAAAACAGAAAACATAACATTAATATTGGAGTAAATAAATTATTGTTTTGGCAGTATCTGCAAGGGAGCTTGTACTGCTTGCAGAAGGAGATTTTACGCTTTCTTGTTACTGGTCTTTTGTATTTGACGTAATGGAAAAATTCTGCTAAAGAATGGAGGCAGTGATGTAATAAAAATGCCTTTCGGCGTTTACTAAAAAGTTAGTATGCTGAAATAATTTTTAAAGGCTGATGTCTTTACTGACTGGACATGAGTCTCTTCTTTTTGACTTGTATCACGATTATCAGTGCTGAAGTTTTTATTTATTCATACTAGAGACACATCATCATGGCTAGCAAATGAGCAAAGGAGCAAATCTGCGTTTTAATAGAGCTAACGCAGCAGTTTTATACGTGCCTCTTTTTGTAAGTAAACTGAGCGGTTTGCGCTCAAGATATCGGCGGCAACAGCCGCTGAAGAACGTTGCAGTTGCCAATAACGAAGAGGCGCACGTTACGTGTGATGTGCCAGCTCGTTTCTGAGCGCGCACCAACCACGATGGAAACCACGTTTCATATACTTCACGATGAGATACACATCTTTATGCTCGATGCACGGGAGCAACAGCTGCGCGTGCTCATAGCGTCAGATATGTTGTCGGTACACGCAAGGCGGCATTGCAGCCATAATCAAGAAGCAGTAGAGAATGGAAGGAATGACCGTAGGCCGAAGAAAGCAGGCAGCGTGGCTACTATGTAGTAAAACAGTGTTTACACTGAACCGGCTGAAATAACCCTATACATTTTAAGCTCGTGTTATTGACTGAGGACTTGTACATTGAGATGAAAGGGCTCACACTAGGGAGCAAAGCATTTACTGGTTGCGGCCATTTCAAGTTTTGAATGGTCGAATCGAGCAATAATGGTACTACTGAAAACAAAAACACAGAGTTGTCTTGACAGTGACACTTGCCTACGTAATTTATCTTCCGATCCTGTTTCAGAGCAAAAGCCCCAGGTAACGTTTCACACACTCGAAACTATATGGCCCTCTTCTTAATCTTATCATGGTACCTCTTGCGAGATGTATCCCGTTCTTCAGAGTATTCCTTCACCTTTAAACAATTCCTCATCAAATCGGCTGCATCAATGATAGGCTGAAGGGACTTGTTGCTAGAGTTGTGATCACATGTGCACTACCCGGTTCCCCACAAAAGTTGCAGTTTCGCGGCGACCGGCAAGTCGGTTGCGAAGCAGCAGTGACTAGCAAGCGAAGACGAGGCTAGTTTGCAATCTCACTGCCGTAGTGTGCGTGGCTCCATTGTTTCATGTGTACTGCTAAAGCGCTCGAGGACCTGCGGACGATGCGGCTCGCATGGATCGCGACCAACAGTTTGACGGGGACGCTGCTACAGATCGTCGCGCCGCTAGATCTTCGTCCACCGGTCGCCGTGGGCCACATAGCTCCGTCTCTAGCCCACATCCGCGATTTTCTGGTCGATCTGAGTTACGTGACCGATTATCTACCGGCGACGAGGACGCCGAGCACGAGAGATCACTACCACATCTATCAGGACGCGACAAACCTCTAACAACGTCGAACAACACCACCCAACCATCCGCTGGATCAGTGTGTGGCGAGCCGTCCACACCCCATACCTGCCCACGTATGCTCGTTCCCTGTGGTATGTGGTGGTGAACGGCAAATTAGCCACACGCCAGAGCTTCCATTCCATCCATCTCACCGACGACCCTTTGTGTCCGCACTGTGCCGTCGTCGATTAGGATGCTCACCGCCTGACTTGTGCTGTGACTATCAGATGCTGGGATCTTGTACAATGTATTCTGGCGCTCCTATTGCGACGACAGCCAGAGTCTGTCACGCCAGATATTACTTACTTTCCCACTACAAGAACGAACGCCGTCACCTGGCTGAAGGGCATGGTGCTGTATTACATTTTGCAAGCCGTTCCCGAAAACGCTCTGGACTTATCGGTACACCTGACAACGATTCATGTGGCGTTCCGCCACCATGCATTGTACCGCACTCGACTATCGAACTACTTAGGTGCATTATTCGGGGATCCTCCTGCCCATTGGGGCGCTCCGAGTACTAGAAGGCACACTTAAAAATGATTCACGGCACACGACTGATCCTCAGAGCAAACGGTTTAGAGGGAGTCCCCCTTAAATTCATTACGCGAAGACGACTCGGAAGCTTCTGGTGGCGGTAGTAGGATCCCGGCCTCGGAAGACGACCTCTGACCTCTGTGCCCTCGACCCTTCTTTCAGACCCTTATGACGCTCCGAGCTCGCGATAATAAGTCACTCTTGTACATCGAGACTAAAGGCTGTGCCGCATGGGGCATTTTTTTTTATTTTCTTTTATTTTTTTTTATTTTTTTTTTTTTTTTGGCAGCTGCTGCTTGAATAGCATCGAGTAATCGCTTCGTACGACAATGTACTCGCTGCTACTTGCTCGACTAGTAGCTATTAAAAACTAGCGGCGACTGGAGTTCTAGTAGCCGCGTGTGGCGGTCATGTGACCTCACCGCCGCTACATAGCGCTCTTGTAGTCTTGTCTGACACCTCAGTCGCTAGTCGCTCTCTTGTTATCAGACGTAGGGTTCGACTCACTCTGATCAGCCAGATGGTCCCGGCGGAGGTTCGAGTCCTCCATCAGGCGTGTGTGTGTGTGTGTGTGTGTGTGTGTGTGTGTGTGTGTGTGTGTGTGTGTGTGTGTGTGTGGGTGTGTGTTTGTTTGTCCTTAGGATAATTTAGGTTGAGTAGTATGTAAGCTTAGGGACTGATGACCTTAGCAGTTAAGTCGCATAAGATTTCACACACATTTGAACATTTTTTTTATCATCCAGAACATTATGACCACCCGCCTAATAGCCGGTATGTTCACCTTTGGCATTGGTAACAGCGGCGGCGGTCGTGGCATGGAAGCAATGAGATCTTGGTAGGTCTCTGGATGGATTTAGCACTAGATCTGCACACACAAGTCACTTAATCCCCGTAAATTCCGGGGAGGGGGGCGGTGAGCTCTGTCGCCACGTTCAGTCACATCCCAGATGTGTTCGGTGGGGTTCAGATCTGGCCAATTGGGGCACTAGCACCTCAAATGGAACTCGCCACTTTGTTCCTCGAACCAGTCCATCTCGCTCCTGGCCTTGTGACATGGCGCATTGTCTCGTTGAAAAATGCCCGTGCCATCGGGAAACATGATTGTCAAGGAGGAGTGTACGTTGTCTTCAAGCAGTGAGCGACACTTATTTGTCGTCAAAGTTCTTTGCATGAGGTCTACTGGACCCATCGATGCCTACGTGAATGTTCCACAGAGCATAATGCAACCGCCGGCAGCTTGTCCCCGTCCCGCAGTAAAGATGTCAAGGAGGTGTCCCCCTGGAAAACGAAGATTCGCGTCCTCCTATCGGCATGATGAAAAGGGTATCGGGATTCACGCAACGCTCTGCAGCTGCGCCAACGTCCAGTGCCAATGCTCACGTGCCCATTTGACCCGTAGTTGCTGATGTCGTGGTTTTATGGCTGGTTCAAATGGCTCTGAGCACTATGGGACTTAACATCTATGGTCATCAGTCCCCTAGAACTTAGAACTACTTAAACCTAACTAACCTAAGGACAGAACACAACACCCAGCCATCACGAGGCAGAGAAAATCCCTGACCCCGCCGGGAATCGAACCCGGGAACCCGGGCGTGGGAAGCGAGGACGCTACCGACGACCACGAGATGCGGGCTCGTGGTTTTAACATAGGGACATCCATAGATTATCGGTTGCGAAGGTCCTTCATTAGGAGTGTTCGCTGCCGTGTGTATTCAGACACACTTGTACTCTGCACATCATTCAAGTCTGGCGTTAGTTCCGCCGCAGTTCACCGCATGTTCTGTTGCACCAGTCTGCCCAGCCTACGACGTCCAACATCTGTAATGAGAGATGGCCGTCCAACACCACGACTTCTGGACCTGGTTTTACCTTGGGTTCAGCTGGTTTTTGAAGACACCACAACACTTTTCGAACACCCGTCAAGTCGTGCAGTATCCGAAATGGCCGTGCCGAGCCTCCAGGCCATCACAATCAGTCCTCGGTCTAACTCAGATAGATCACGCGCTGTCCCCATTCTACATACGGACATCACTCGCACTGATACATGCACCGTGCTTGTGTCTGACTGGCTGTCATTCCTAGCCAGGTGACGGTACTATCGCCTGGACTGGTTTATATCGATAGTAGGTCGGTGGTCATAAAGTTCTATCTGATCAATGTATTTGGTTTGTTCATTGGTTTGTTTTGTTTGTTTCTTTGTCACCGTGATGGAGGACCAGGAAGGAAATGCGTACAAGTGGTCAAGCAACGACGTGTTGAAATTTTTGGATATTCATCGGAAATTTGAAGGGCCGTGGAACACAGAAAACAATAATTACACGAAGAAGAATGCGTGGCACAATTGTTGTAGAAGATTACTTGCAGAACTGAATGAAACTGGATTGATTATTTCCTCTGAGGAGCAACTGAAAAAAAAAAAAATTCAGAACATTAAGGAGCTTACAGAAATGAATTAAACAAAGTGAAGAAATCTTCGAAAAGTGGCAAAGTGCCGTCTAACGTGCCGCCATGAATCTGGCGGCAACCGCCTTCACCGCATCTCGGTACTGTTTGATAAGTGGAAATGAACGAGTGGGTGTATTAATAACGACTTTATAGTGTTGGCTCTCAGTGAATCGAGGCACCTTGAATTTCATCATAACTGGAAAAATGTATTGTCCTATGGACTGTTGTTGTTGTTGTGGTCTTCAGTCCTGAGACTGATTTGATGCAGCTCTCCATGCTACTCTATCCTGTGCAAGCTTCTTCATCTCCCAGTACCTACTGCAACCTACATCCTTCTGAATCTGCTTAGTGCATTCATCTCTTGGTCTCCCTCTACGATTTTTACCCTCCACGCTGCCCTCCAATGCTAAATTTGTGATCCCTTGATGCCTCAAAACATGTCCTACCAACCGATCCCTTCTTCTACTCAAGTTGTGCCACAAACTTCTCTTCTCCCCAATCCTATTCAATACCTCCTCATTAGTTACGTGATCTACCCACCTTATCTTCAGCATTCTTCTGTAGCACCACATTTCGAAAGCTTCTATTCTCGTCTTGTCCATACTAGTTATCATCCATGTTTCACTTCCATACATGGCTACACTCCATACAAATACTTTCAGAAACGACTTCCTGACACTTAAATCTATACTCGATGTTAACAAATTTCTCTTCTTCAGAAACGATTTCCTTGCCATTGCCAGTCTACATTTTATATCCTCTCTACTTCGACCATCATCAGTTATTTTACTCCCTAAATAGCAAAACTCCTTTACTACTTTAAGTGTCTCATTTCCTAATCTAATACCCTAAGCATCTAATGACTTAATTCGACTACATTCCATTATCCTCGTTTTGCTTTTGTTGATGTTCATCTTATATCCTCCTTTCAAGACACTGTCCATTCCGTTCAACTGCTCTTCCAAGTCCTTTGCTGTCTCTGACAGAATTACAATGTCATCGGCGAACCTCAAAGTTTTTACTTCTTCTCCATGAATTTTAATACCTACTCCGAATTTTTCTTTTGTTTCCTTTACTGCTTGCTCAATATACAGATTGAATAACATCGGGGAGAGGCTACAACCCTGTCTCACTCCTTTCCCAACCACTGTTTCCCTTTCATGCCCCTCGACTCTTATAACTGCCATCTGGTTTCTGTACAAATTGTAAATAGCCTTTCGCTCCCTGTATTTTACCCCTGCCACCTTTAGAATGTGAAAGAGAGTATTCCAGTCAACATTGTCAAAAGCTTTCTCTAAGTCTACAAATGCTAGAAACGTAGGTTTGCCTTTTCTTAATCTTTCTTCTAAGATAAGTCGTAAGGTTACTATTGCCTCACGTGTTCCAACATTTCTACGGAATCCAAACTGATCTTGCCCGAGGTCCGCTTCTACCAGTTTTTCCATTCGTCTGTAAAGAATTCGCGTTAGTATTTTGCAGCTGTGACTTATTAAACTGATAGTTCGGTAATTTTCACATCTGTCAACACCTGCTTTCTTTGGGATTAGAGTTATTATATTCTTCTTGAAGTCTGAGGGTATTTCACCTGTTTCATACATCTTGCTCACCAGATGGTAGAGTTTTGTCAGGACTGGCTCTCCCAAGGCCGTCAGTAGTTCTAATGGAATGTTGTCTACTCCCGGGGCCTTGTTTCGACTCAGGTCTTTCAGTGCTCTGTCAAACTCTTCACGCAGTATCGTATCTCCCATTTCATCTTCATCTACATCCTCTTCCATTTCCATAATATTGTCCTCAAGTACATCACCCTTGTATAAACCCTCTATATACTCCTTCCACCTTTCTGCCTTCCCTTCTTTGCTTAGAACTGGGTTTCCATCTGAGCTCTTGATATTCATACAAGTGGTTCTCTTCTCTCCAAAGGTCTCTTTAATTTTCCTGTAGGCAGTATCTATCTTACCCCTAGTGAGACAAGCCTCTACATCCTTACATTTGTCCTGTAGCCATCCCTGCTTAACCATTTTGCACTTCCTGTCGATCTCATTTTTGAGACGTTTGTATTCCTTTTTGCCTGCTTCATTTACTGCATTTTTATATTTTCTCCTTTCATCAATTAAATTCAATATTTCTTCTGTTACCCAAGGATTTCTATTAGCCCTCGTCTTTTTACCTACTTGATCGTCTGCTGCTTTCACTACTTCATCCCTCAGAGCTACCCATTCTTCTTCTACTGTGTTTCTTTCCCCCATTCCTGTCAATTGTTCCCTTATGCTCTCCTTGAAACTCTCTACAGCCTCTCGTTCTTTCAGTTTATCCAGGTCCCATCTCCTTAAATTCCCACCTTTTTGCAGTTTCTTCAGTTTCAATCTGCAGCTCATAACCAAGAGATTGTGGTCAGAATCCATATCTGCCCCTGGAAATGTCTTACAATTTAAAACCTGGTTCCTAAATCTCTGTCTTACCATTATATAATCAATCTGATACCTTTTAGTATCTCCAGGATTCTTCCAGGTATACAACCTTCTTTTATGATTCTTGAACCAAGTGTTAGCTATGATTAAGTTATGCTCTGTGCAAAATTCTACAAGGCGGCTTCCTCTTTCATTTCTTCCCCCCAATCCATATTCACCTACTATGATTCCTTCTCTCCCTTTTCCTACTGACGAATTCCAGTCACCCATGACTATTAAATTTTCGTCTCCCTTCACTACCTGAAGAATTTCTTTTATCTCGTCATACATTTCATCAATTTCTTCATCATCTGCAGAGCTAGTTGGCATATAAACTTGTACTACTGTAGTAGGCATGGGCTTTGTGTCTATCTTGGCCACAATAATGCGTTCACTATGCTGTTTGTAGTAGCTAACCCTCACTCCTATTTTTTTTATTCATTATTAAACCTACTCCTGCATTACCTCTATTTGATTTTGTATTTATAACCCTGTAATCACCTGACCAAAAGTCTTGTTCCTCCTGCCACCGAACTTCACTAATTCCCACTATATCTAACTTTAACCTATCCATTTCCCTTTTTAAATTTTCTAACCTACCTGCCCGATTAAGGGATCTGACATTCCACGCTCCGATCCGTAGAACGCCAGTTTTCTTTCTCCTGATTATGACCTCCTCTTGAGTAGTCCGCGCCCGGAGATCCGAATGGGGGACTATTTTACCTCCGGAATATTTTACCCAAGAGGACGCCATCATTTAATCATACAGTAAAGCTGCATGTCCTCGGGAAAAATTACGGCTGTAGTTTCCCCTTGCTTTCAGCCGTTCCTATGGATATCACTCCATAATGCCACATTCAGACTCCTATAATTCTCGCTGTATAATCATAATCACTCTGGAAGATGTTTCAGAGCTCACGCGTAAGCCCAAATGGTCGAGTTGTTAAGCCATAGGTTTCAATCACTGGACCATTTGCGTTGTTTCGTTCTGCGGCGTGTGAGAGTGAGGTGTATCAGCAAGAGGGCAGGCGCTGGTGTGGTTAGCTGATGGGATCCGCGGCTGTCGCGTGACCGCACCTAATTATCCAGTCAGTGGCGGCGGCGGACGGCGAAATCGCATTAGGGGGCTGCTGCATAGCGAGCCGTGTGCTCAGCTGGCGCCACCCGAACGCTTCCAACTCCCATCCATCCAACCCCAGTCAACTTGGACCCGGCCCGAAACTGGCCAACTCCAACATTATTTGATCAAATTGAGCGATTAGAATCTAATCCTAACTTTAAAAAAAAAAATCCGCAAGCAATATCCTAAATCTCTATATCCACTATATTAACACATTCGAGGGAAGTTTTTGATGCATATCGACCAATTGGGTAAGTGCCTGTCTGACACTCTTTCGTATTGAGCGCAGCCAAATAATATATGGTTGACGTCCTGTGTCTCCCCGCATTCGCAGTATGGCGGTGGTATGATGTGGACTCTGTAGAGCTGTTGACTGAAGCAGCCGTGATTAAATTTCAACCTGGCAATGATCGTATAGAAGACTGCCTCTCGTTCCCTACGCCAGCTGAGCTGCGTTTTGGAGCCCCCCTTGCGCCTTCAGTATATGCGGGTGGACCTGTTTTCACTAGGTGTCCTTATGCAAATTATCGGTCTCCATTGTCTTGTTCCATTCACCATGTGTCTAACGACAGCAATGAGATCACCTGCTGGAATGCATCAGTCTTGTACACCATTCATCGTTGCGTCCTTTACCAATTAGCCAACTTTCTCATTTTCCTCAATTCCATCAAGACCCTTGATCCACACAAATGATACCTCTGTACCGGTTGTGTGCAGTCCTGATAGAGCAGCAGCTATTCGGTATGGTAGATAACTCCCTTTGTCCTTACCTACTGATGTCAGAATCGAAGAGAGCATGGTCGTGATCATTACGGTATGGTAAGCTGTAATGGTCAATCTCTATCTTGATGTCCTTTCAGTGGCCAGTAGTTCGGCTATGTAAACCGACATGTTTTTCGGCTTGCGAAATAGTCCATTCTTTTTATTTTTAACATTTATCTAAGCACAGACGACGGAGTTATCGTATTTGGGCCAGTATGTATACACGTAGCACATAGCCATTGTTGCAAATGGCTTTCTAAATTTCTGTCATTAGTTACTGACTTCCCAGAGTAATACGAAGGTCCACTGCCCGGTTGATATGTTATTATTGACCAAGTATTGGACGTACGAATTGATATTGACTACTCTTGATAACCCAGTAGTTAATAACAACAATTTAAACAAAGCTTTCTGTAGCAATGGCGAAACGCTGCGTGTGTGACGATCGACGTGTCCAAGTACGATGGCTCCGTCGGCTGTTGGCATGTAAATGTTAAAAATAAAAGGAGTAGACCATTCCGCCAGTGGTCTAGTTACGCGGCTGAATCCCTAGCCAGTGAAAGGACACTAAAGTACAGGATGACTACTACAGCTAACCGTATCATAATAATCGCGGACTCGCTTTTCCACACTGCAGACACTGAAATCAGTTTTTAAATACAAAAAAGAGTTATTTACCCTAACAAATTGCTGCTCCTCCTGTTTCATTGAGGCGCAGGCGATGGCAGCGCATAAATAGCTACGCGGTCCAGCATGATCGCGTATTGGGAGACTGTTTCCCTGTTAATGTCACACAATGATTCCTTCTAAAAAAAGTGTCTGATGTAGTGGAGCTTAGTTCAAAGTTAGATTCTTGTTAGGAATCGGCCATGCTGATGTTATTACATCACGATTCAAAATAAGAATGAAAAAGTGGATACATGAACAAGCGAAAAAGTCACGTTGGATTCCCTTTGACCGAATTCGAGTCTCGGTCCGGCACACAGTTTTAATCTGCCAGGAAGTTTCATATCAGCGCACACTCCGCTGCAGAGTGAAAATCTCATTCCCTTTGACCTTTCACATTCCTGATAAATGGATCACCAACCATTCCCGATTAGATCAAAGTCAGTTCCACGACGTTTACGAACAGCGGAAATATTTTCTGAGTGTTTTAATGCCCAAATAGGAATAGGAAGTGAAGAAAAATCTGGCTGAGTTGTTGCTGGAGGTTTTATTTAAATGTTTGCAAGACAACCTGAATGCAAATTTAGTTATTCTCATTCCTTGACAGCTCGGAAAAATGGAGAACTGTGAAAGTAGCTGTAGCAAATTAATTAGGAAAATCGTTGACAGTGTTTACGAGTTGAGCGTAATTTTCAGCAGCTGACCTTGAAGGCACCTCTCTGAAGTTACTAAGAAGTGTCAAGGATGAACCGTTCTCTTCTGTGGAGCAACAGATATTGTAGCGTTGTAAGACCTTGGCGTTCCGGTTTCTGTAGCTACGGCGTAAGCAGTAAAGCCGCTATAAGACTCTTCTGGGTTACCCCGTAAGTATTTCTGCACCCTACTATTTGCTCCATTAAAAACGGCATGTCGAGTTGTGTGTGGTACGAAATCCTGAATCCAATATCAAAGCTGCTCCGATATTGCATAACGTAGGATTGCTGTTCACGAGATGACAGTGCGGAACTTTACGAATGTCTTCTGGACACTTGGTGTCAATCTGTGTTGTATCCTGTACGACGTAAGAATGAAAAGAACACAGCGTTCTGTTTTCTTCAAGAAGATAGCGTCATCAAATTATTTTTCCCCATCAATCTTCCTTAAATACGTATTTATTCCTTTATATTACACAACGCGAGAGTGTCGAGTAGAATTTTATCGAATTATGAGAGAGAAAGCACGCTGCTATCCTGAAATGTTATGAGAATTTGTTCAGGCACCGAAAAAATCTAAGTGCGAGGCCAAGAATTTCCTAGGTGCGCAAGCGGACGCTTGAAGTCATGCCCACGGTCTGATGCGTCGCAGTTGAAGCAGGGAGGAAATTAATCCAAATGTTGACCTGAGCATCTCGAGATGTGTGTTTTTCCTTCAATGGACTTCCTAGATTAACCCAGCTGGCTACTGATTTCTTGCAACAGAACCACTGGTTATTTCTTTCCCCGTACTTGTTGCTGGTTTATTATCGTATTGTCTAGTCATCCATGATCGAAAAGTTCGTCTAAAAGAGAAGGTTCTTAACATTCAGCGTATTGCTACTATACAATGTTTCAGTGTTCAAGAGCATACCTGCATAGCTTTTACGAGATTTGTAAATATTTTGTTGTTGTCAGACAGATAAAGTTCATCTGAAAGCTTATACATTTATATTAACATCCATCCCGTTTTTGACATTGACTGTTAACACAAATATAGACATAGCTTACTGAAGGTACAACACGGCTGGAAACTTGTAGAATGCGGAGCCATGTCGCATTTTCAGTTGCAAGGAAAACAGCGATGAGCGGTGAACTTGTTTTGAGGTCTCTTCTCAAATAGCTTTCGTTGGACTTCTGCCGGCCAACATCCATTACATGTTCTCACCTCGGTCAAGCTAATGCTGAATCTATACCTAACGTCTGTGTGGCGGGAAAGAATGCGAAGGGTGTGTTTTCTTTTCTTTTCTTTTTCTCCCCTTCCTTCGTGGGATGTGGTGAAGTGGATGGAGAGCCCGCAGCTGATTTCGCTGCCATTTCTCTGGGTACGCCTATTTCTAGATTTACAATATGGATGTTCCTTCCAATCTCCTTTGTCGGAATAGTGTAAAAAGAAGTGTTATCACCATCATTAACTGTTTTGAAATTTTACGTTAGCTAATATTTGAAATTTGGAAGAAAAATTACAATAAATTATTATCCACGAATTTAGTTGCAGCTAAGGATGACAGTATTGTGTCTAATATTGAATGCAATTGAATTTGAAGTGGGCTCTCATGATGATCTCTGTATTGCTACAGCTCTCAATAAAAGCATCTGTAAAGGATCTTCGAAAATGAGCTTTTAATCCGCCGAATGTATATAGTTACACAGTGAAAGTCAGAGTCAAGTAGCATATCACCTCGCTGAAAGAGTGCTCCCGGTTAAACGTGTCCCATGGTCCCACGACCGTTCGTGGAAAACGCTTTTTGATACTTTGATGCGTTGTTCTATATGGGGCGTACTCGTGTATCACACGAATCCGTATATATTAAAACATTACATTTTTTGAATGTTTCGGTTTTTTGCTTCTGTAGTCAGATAATGAATTCATTATATGCACTGAAGATAATTTTCATCGGGACGATTAGCATGAACACAGTGTAATAACGAAGGGATTCGAGTAGTAAGTTATTTTTTTACGGATATGTCCACTAATGTGACTCTTACGGTGATTTAATTATCGACTGGTATTTGGCTGTAGATAAATATAATAGCGAAGTGCAGTTTCATATTCAGTGAACCACCTTGCTCAGTCTTGTGCCAGATACGTAACGTGTAATGTTTGTGGCTGTGATTGCAACGTTACGTGATTCTGGGTCGAAAGCGGCGTAAGTTTAGGGAGATCTCGCTCCGTCCCTCGGGACTGCTACAAAAAAGCATCTGAGAGCAGGGCAGGCGACCCTTGTGTCCTTTGTGCCCTTGGATATCACGTAACTCACGCCACTGCTGGGTCACACACCATCAAACTTGCGGCCCCTTCGTATGACAATGTATATTACAGTTGGTAGTTGCTGTAAATACGACCGAAATAGGGCTGAAAGCAATTTTCACTCTATGAATTCAACCGGAATTTAAGAAGAAAACGAACCTCGTCACCTTATAATTTTCTCAGGGCGTTGCGTTACGCTTGATTTTTATCTGAAACTATTATCATCTTCTGATGTTACTTTTTCCTACTGCGTGGTTTCGCCATCTTTAGTGCGGACTATGGAACACAGAAATGGAGTAATTATGTGCCCAGATGTATCTAAATTATAAGGTCTCGTGAGTAAAATACTGTTGGTGTTCTTGACTGGCAAATCGCTCGAGCTGATGCGAAAGTATGAGTATTAGCATGTTCCCTCATGGGCTATCAATCTTCACTGCAGAGTATGGATAACTGAATAATTCTATGCAATTCAGATGCTCTCCTCAGTGAAATTCTCTTGGTTTCATTTGATATGCAGACCACTTAAGCAAATGGCAGCTAAATCTAGCTTATCAGCTGCACCCAAACAACTGACGGATTAAATTTTTGTACAGGCCTCATTTTATAGCCAGTGCCGATGATTAATCACTGGTAAAGCGATATTACAGTGGACGGGGAAAAATCTGGAAACAGCATTCTCTCTTGTTGCGTTTCGTAACCTTGAGCAAGGGATTTGCGAATTATGATTTCTCTTCTGACTTCACTTTATAAGCGACGCCGAAAAATACTAACTTTAGAGGGTAATTTACTCCTAGTAACCGCCGGTGTAATATCCTAAAACCCAAGTGATTACTAATGTGCAATGTGCAATATACTTCTGTAAGAGAATGTATTGTTTTCAGACACTTTAAAAATGACCTCTCAGTGACTCGAGCGAGACGGTGCAATGGTTGAAGCACTGTGATCGTATGCGGGAGGAATGGGGACTCAAACTCGAATCCTCTTCTGCCCGTAAAAACTTAGGTTTTCTCTGAATCTTAAAGCGAGTACCGGGATGGTTCCTTAGCAAAGGACACGGCTGTGTTGTCTCCATCTAGAGAGAATGAACGTTGGGTAATGAACGAGCTGCACGCAACCACATGAATCGAAAATTTACATTTGGGCCAAGGGTGAAATTTAAGTTTCGATGCTAACAAGCCGAAATTCATCACAGTTTATATTTCGATTCGTACCGAAAATGCACACCATAGGTCCAAAAAATTCCTTAAAGACGCTCTGTGTACACACACCGATTATGCAGTCTGTGAGCTTAGCAGTCCTCCAGCAGGTTTGGAGGTGCAGCCAGCTGAGCAGGGCCGGGCGAGGCGGTACAGGAATCTACAACTGGAGCCCGCGTGGACGGAAAGCGGCGGGGATTTTCCTGCACTCAGCGCGACAGCCGGACAGCGCCTGCCTGCCGTTGGTTCCGGATCGGCTGTCGCGCCTCGCCTCCTCTCGTCTTCTGTCTCCAGTTCTTCGCCCGCACCCAGACACGCCCCCCTAGTCACGCACCGGTGCCGAGCCGGCTACTGCCTCTGGTGCAGTAGGTACAGTATTAAGCCCCTATTACACGATGCGCCTGAATCGTACACCTATGCACCAGCGCCCCAAGTACGCATAGTGTGCATACCTGTAACTACAGGCTGGTTCACGTAGACGTCTTACACCATCCATGCGGAGTAGACGGTAATAACGCACGAAGTGCAGATAGAACTGTCCGATCTTATGAAGTCGTTGGTTCCACCGCGCGAAACACAAGGGGGACTGTGTGACATATTGGAACGTCAAATGGTTCAAATGGCTCTGAGCACTATGGGACTTAACATCTGAGGTCATCAGTCCCTTAGAACTTAGAACTACTTAAACTTAACTAACCTAAGGACAGCACATACATCCATGCCCGAAGCAGGATTCGAACCTGCGACCGTAGCGGTCTCGCGGTTCCAGACTGAAGCGCCTAGAACCGCTCGGCCACAGCGGCCGGCTATTGGAACGTCATTCGTTCAAATTATTTATGTGAGCCCAAGGTTCCTATTTAATAAGAAATTATTTTTTATCATTAGTTATTGAATAATTGTTATTCTCTTATGTAAGTGATCGCTGTTCTGAATTACAAATTCAACAGTTAGTTTTAAAGTCTATGTATTTATAGAGAATTTTGCACACGAAGGGCCCACTTGTTTTGGAGCTGTTGCCCTGGTAGTGACAGTAAATCTCCAGACCAGGGCAGAACGACGACGACGAAGAAAAGCCTGAGTCTATTGAGTTCGATCCTGGCTGAAATCGATCCTGGCTGAAAAGAAGCGACGAAAGGAAGGGATTATATTCGCTGCTAATGAAAGAACTGAGGCTCGAAGATCCTCAAGAATTTCGAAACTTCGTGAGAATGGACGTGGCCTGTTTCGAGAGGCTGCTGTCTAATGATAGAAGATGGCAGTAACAAATGTGACAGAGCCATGAGGGAGGCTGTCTCACGTTCTCGAAAGTGAAAATTAAATCATATGTTTACAAGTTTTATGATCACACCAGCCCAGATCACGAATAAAATACCGGTAAAAGCCCTGTTATGTTGCAGGCTGGTTGCAGCATTACGTTTCCTGGCGACTTTCTACCCTATAACAGCCAGTTTCTCTTTTCTGGCATGCTTAAATAACGCAAGGGAGCAATAAAATCAAACATGAACTTTCGTAAGTGAGACATTACGATACAAATCGAAAATCACCGTGTAACGTTACATGCATATTGCTCAGAAAGAAACGATTGCCGACGTACCTTATTATGGTACAACGGGTCGTACATACACCTTTCCTCGCTGTATGCCTGAATTAAGACGCTTAACGCGTGTTTGAGCCACTTCATTTCTAGTATGCGAAGCCATCAATAGAAAAAAATGCTTTCACAAACAGCTAGTACAAAAGAGTCTACCGACAAAAATCTCTTCTGCATTTATGAAATATACTGACTGAAAAAATAATGCGGAAAAATCCCCAAGACGTAAATCCTAAATTAGCCACTAGCCGCTTAACAATAACCAAATAACAAGCATAAAGCACTGCGGTACCCCATTCTGCGCACTATCGCTACTTGGTGCGCATCCGCGGATTGACGGCAGTTTAGAACTGCTCTCTGTTCTGGAGTGCGGATAATGTGTCTGCTAATTTTCGTAGTTTCTCCCGTTCTACCGCTAGATGGCTGTCTCGGTAGACCAGTACCGTTCGCGGCAGATCGTCGTGTAATACCCGCTCTAGTAAAGAACGGCTCGTGTTTTGCCTGTTACTCTGCGTTCGCAGTGACACCGTGAACGATCGTCAGACACCGTCGCCAGAAGTTGTCCGATAACATAGACCGACAGCTTTGCCATGGTGCGTCTGACCTCCTTGTAAGCTTTCGATGGGGTCATGGAGGTTGGGTTAGGTTACAATCCATTCTCTGTGTGAAGCAGGTTAGATTCTGACTTTCTAGGATGGTATGGATACCGCGACGCCTCTGTGCTTGGAGACGAGTGCTGCAATGCGGCTTTTGCTATTAAAAATGCCGAATGCAAGTGACTGAGATACAGATGTATCGAAAAGAGCCATCAGTTATTGGAATTACCATACGCGTTTTACGAATATATGGGATAAAGATAGAAAGTTCTGCTACTTACTCGATGGTCATGAAAAGCAACACATTGCTTTGCCGAATTTATTTGACGTTGTGGATACATACGTCAGTTAACCTTGAATGACTTACATTCAGCATACGAATGAAAGAAAAACATGAAGTTTAGAATAAGATACTCTGAACACCTAAAGCACTACAAGGTGGAAACACATACACCTCATTTGCAAACCACTTCGTTTAAAAATCACCACACTACTGGCATGAAAACGCCTGTAAGCAGTAATAATAATCTGTGGAAGCTAATGCCCACCTTCTACAACTCAACAACGAACCACCACAGAAACTTTAAAGCATAAGAGTTCTCAACTGAACAAATTGTTTTTTGATGTTGTAATCTAGCCATAAAATTTCCGATAAAGAATTTGCCCAGTTGTGGTTTCCAATAAACGTGAGATTTCAGTCCATAGATTCCGAACTATATACCGTTTATGATATCATCTTCAAAGTAGCAGACACCATCTGCGACTAAACCTATCAGTTTCTCACAGACCTTATTTTGTATCGTGTCTGCCGATATGATCGAATGAAACAAAATAATTTGAATTTCCTCAGTTGTCATCCGTTGTCTGTATGGTCCGACGATGAGATCGGCTACATTGTGACCACACACGTAGTGGCGTACTGAGATCGGCCGATGTCGGTCGTCGACGGAATATACCGATATCGGTGCCACAGTAACCGCAGCCTAAGGCTGCGTTCACAGTGGGATCGACAACGGTCGTCATACACCGTCGCCAGTGGTCGCCCGATAACATCGGCCGACAGCGTGGTCAAAGTGCGTCCGATCTCCTTCGTCACTTTTTGAGAGGTTCAAGAAGGTTAGGTTAGGTTAGAATCTATTCTGTGTAGCCGGTCGGAGTGGACGTGCGGTTCTAGGCGCTACAGTCTGGAACCGCGTGACCGCTACGGTCGCAGGTTCGAATCCTGCCTCGGGCATGGATGTGTGTGATGTCCTTAGGTTAGTTAGGTTTAAGTAGTTCTAAGTTCTAGGGGACTGATGACCACAGCAGTTACGTCCCATAGTGCTCAGAACCATTTGAACACATATTCTGTGTATGAAGCAGATTTGATTTTAACCTATTAGCTGGTTTTTATACCACGACGCCTCTGTGTTTGGATAGGAGTGCGGCAGAGCAGCTTCTGGAATAAAAGAGACGCCGAATGTGAATGAGCTTTCCTGTCTCGTAAAGAACGTGGCGAGTACTGTACACTCTGTCCTTAGTTACCGGAATAACCAGAACAGTTTTACGAATATTTGAGATGACGGGAGAAAAGTTCTGTTACATACTTCAGATAATTCGTGATAACCTTGAAAAGCAACTTATAAACACTGTGTTTCGCTCTATTTATTTAAAGTTGTGCAGACGTACGTCTATTAACCTTCAATGACTGTCATTTAACACACGAATGAAAGACAAGCATAAAGTGTAGCAAAGATACTCTGATAACCCAAAGCACTTAATAGTGGAAATACATACCGTACACCACATTTGCAAACCACGTCATATTCACAGAATCACTACCCTACTGGCATAATAATAACTCGTAAACAACTAACCTGCCCACAAAAAATTTCCAATACAGTAGCTATAAGCATATAAGACACACCAACCTTTTCACTTGAACAAATTATTTTTTGAGGTTATAATGTACGCCTAAGGTTTGCAATAAGGATTTTGCCTATTTGAGGTTTGGAATTAACCTGCGATTTTAGTCCATAGATTCCAACCTATATCCTGATCATGATGATTTCATCCTCAGGATGCATTGAACTCACTCTTCTTGGACTAAACTTGTCAGTTTGTAACGCTACACGTTTCGTATGCAAGAGCGTCGCTCGGTTTGACGGAAGAAAACAAACTGATTTGAATTTCACCGATTGTCGTCCGAAGTCAGTACGTTCAGGAGATAAAATTGACTATAGTGTGACCGTGCACGTATTGGCGTACAGATTTGAAAAGATCTGCCGTCTTCGGTCGTCGGAGGAATCCACCGATATCTGAGCCACTATGACCGCAGCCTTAGTGGCAGGACTCCGCTCGTCCACACGGAAGAGAATCTGATGCAGTTCAGTGGCAGGCGAGTAGCTGACGCCGCGGTGGGGCTTACAATTAGGTGGGGGCCTGAGGGCCAACGTTGACTACGCAAGGGCGGGAAATGCCTAATAATGGAGGCGCCTAAAGTCTAGCACTTAATTATTATTTACAAAAGCCAAAATATAACAGCAATATGCGAACACACATATAACAAAAAGATTAGCATTCGTTACACGAATCAATCATCACTAAAAATGCACCAAGGTATAAGTACTTCAGACTTGGAATCATACAAAGTTTTCAGGAGCAGTGAGTTGTTGGTCAGACACGATCTTTCTAAAACATCCGTACCAGATCGAGCTTTCTGTGGTAGTGTTCATTCTGATACCAACAGTAAGCACGGAAATCAGGAAGAAGTTACGTAAGTCTGTCAAGGACCGTTATACTTGAACTAGCTTAGCGTCTACGTCTGCACTCGCGTAGTTTTTTTTTTAATCGAATTTGTATGTTGTTACGCCCATTACTCATCTGTCTCGTACATGAGTTAGTGACCCTTTACATGGCTGCCAGTCTTTGCACGATTGAAGTGTTCGAATGGGTTTAATTTAATTTCAAACAGCGTGTTACAGAAAGAAAGAGACAAATCGGGTAAGTGGTTATAGTTCTTAGCACTTGTCGTACACCCGGATACTGAATTCTCTCATCTCAAACGATTATTCTTGTACATGGAATCGCATTTAAACGTGGTATCTATTTTGCCATTAGTAATGGTTAGTTTGTGGAGTAATTACAACAAAATAACTTTGTAACTATATTAGGCGTACTGAAAAATTAATATATAAGAGATCCGTTTGTTTTTCTCTGCAATTCTGACAAAGCCAGTTTGTCTTATTGATTGGTAAATAGCCTTTTTTATTTAGTTCAGAAATTGCAACATTTCTAAACTTTTCTCCCTAATTAAGACCAGCCGGCCGAAGTGGCCGTGCGGTTAAAGGCGCTGCATTCTGGAACCGCAAGACCGCTTCGGTCGCAGGTTCGAATCCTGCCTCGGTCATGGATGTTTGTGATGTCCTTAGGTTAGTTTGGTTTAACTAGTTCTACGTTCTAGGGGACTAATGACCTCGGCAGTTGAGTCCCATAGTGCTCAGAGCCATTTGAACCATTTGAACCTAATTAAGACCGTAGAAGCAAGGAATTTCCCGAATGAACTTCTGAACCCAGAAGCTATTCTGCTATCATAATTAAATATTTTCATGAATTTTTCCTCCCCTATTTCACCACCTTATTGCTTGAAATTCCAGAAACACTGAAAAATGTATTTTTTAATTTATAACCAAGAAGTCAGATACCAATTTTCATAGATTTAGCTTTAAAAATGCGTTAATAATTCTTTAATAATTTATTTAAAAAAACTTTAACCCGTGTTTCACCCGCTTAGCGACTGAACCTCCAAAAATGCTAGAATACGTGTGTTTTTTTTTTTTTTTTTTTTTTTTTTTTTTTTTTTTTTTTTTTTTTTTTTTTTTTTTTTTGAGCAAGAAACCAAGCACCAGTTTTCGTAGTTATCGTTTCAAAATTGCCTTAAAAGCGACATATCTTTCACTCCATGTCTTACCCCTTTAGGAGTGGAATTTCGAAAATACTTCCATATTCGATGCCTACCGTATAGGATCAGCACCATCTCCAAATTTCAAGTTTCTGTCCTCAGCGGTCTGGGCTGGACAATGACGATTCATTGAATCAGTCAGGACATTTCCTTTTATATTTCGGCCGGAATGGCCATGCGGTTCTAGGCGCTACAGTCTGGAGCCGGGCGACCGCTACGGTCGCAGGTTCGAATCCTGTCTCGGGCATGGATGTGTGTGATGTCCTCAGGTTAGTTAGGTTTAATTAGTTCTAAGTTCTAGGCGACTGATGACCTCAGAAGTTAAGTCGCATAGTGCTCAGAGCCATTTGAACCAATCCTTTTATATGTCAAGAGAAAGCTTAAATTATGATGTGGAAAAACTGTGTGTTTGTAAGAGGAATGTTGACGCCAATATCCGAAGTTTTACCATACTCACACAGAATGCGGTGCTGAATAAACACAAATTTCTATAGTCAGTTTACATGATTCGTGCGACAATTTATCCGTGTCAATGGCAAAAGCCACCTATTTGTTTTTATGAATAGCTAGGCTGCCTTGAGCAAGAGAGCTGAAGCCAACTGGTAAGTGGAGAGAACGGTTCAGCATAGCGAATCGATAACGAAGATTCATTTTTCTTAAAAGCAACTCCTCATCTATGCCACTAAAGCTCCCGACATAGTTCGTGGGATTCGGAGAACACAGCAAGGTTCATATTACGGTGTCAGACTTAACAAGGAGCGGTTTTTCAACATTCCTGGAAATAACCGGAAGATGAAAATAACGGAAAATATATTTCCCGACATTTAGAACATAAATATGCAAGGATTCAAAGGAAAGCAATAAACAGAGAGTATGATTAACAAGCTACAAGCTGCATACTACCGAAATCAAAATACGTAAAAGGAGGGTCGCCAAGGAAGTACTACGAAAACAGTTTTGATGTAAATGACATTGTGGAATCACGGCCGATGGAAACTGTGAAGTGCTACGTGATAAGTACGCAGTAACCTCGAAACAGCGTTGAGCACTAAATCCACTCTGGCAGGGACATCTAATTAGTTATCGGACTATAGAGCTTTCAGAGAATGTTTAATACCAGGCTTGTGCTTGGCTTTGTGCAGCGTAATAAATCTGTAGCAAACGATAATGGCCTTGTTCTCTCAGGCGAATCGGTCGATAATTATTCATGAATGCTGTCACTCATCGTCAGATATTTAACAGATTTCGCCAGTAGCCCTTTTGCGATTGCCTCCGGCCAGAGATATCACCCCCCCTGTTCATGGTGTATTGTCATGAAGGGCGGTAAATTTAATCTCGCTCGAATTGGTCTATCGAGGAAAAATGAAAGGAGACGAAAGTCCAACTCACTAACTAGCGGCATGCGTCGATGTAACAAGACACGGAGGAGTGAGTCAGTGTTTACTGTGTAAAATCCTGTCACATTTGGTAAATACTAGTTGACTGGAGTACCTCTTATCATAATAGGAAGTTGATGATTCTACTAGACTCAGTGGTGGAAGAAATGCACTGTCCCAAGTTGCTATTGAAATGAATGTATCGATCTGTCGTTCAAAAATTTCAGTTGTGCTGAAAACACAGTACAGTGAAGTTTTCCATTGTTACTAAAACCCGTCTTCTGTTTTATCGGTGTGGACGATGTGAACGCTAACCGTCAGGCAGTGCATGTTACCACGAAGAGGGTAGTGCATATCCGATGCAACAAAAGCGCAGCGTTTGTAGAAGGTGTGCACATTACTTAAAATTTTATTTTTCCTAAAAGCAGCCGCCTTAATCACGTGTCTTGTCACCTTACACGTTACTTTCTATAAGATCCATGAATCAGCTGGTGTTCATTGGTTTTTCGTGTCGTTTACGGAATTTAATCACAGCTAAGAAACTGTATGTTTTTCAGATCTGGTGGTACGTTTATAGTCGCTAGCTGCCTCCCGTTGCACTGGAGATTCCTGTTAAACGTCAGGCTTTAGTACACATACTTAAAAAGACTTCGCTCCTGAATTGCGTCCGTCCGTGGTTGCCGAGCGGTTCTAGGCGCCACAGGCTGCAACCGCGCGACCACTACGGTCGCAGGTTTGAATCTTGCCTCGGGCATGCATGCGCGTGATGTCCTTAGGTTAGTTAGGTTTAAATAGTTCTAAGTTCTAGGGGACTGACGACCTCAGCAGTTAAGTCCCATAGTGCTCAGAGCCATTTGAACCATTTTTGAACCTGAATTGCGTTTCAAATTTCGGCAACTGTCCCTCAGATTGAAATCACCGTTCTCTTACATTTCGCCAAAAAGAGAAGTGCATTTAGCGGAAGCTTTAATAATGGAGTAAACTTGGTTCTTATCAAATAATAAATCGAATTGCTAAAACCGTGACGGATGGCTCTGTTACCACACTGCACTCACGTACGTGAGGCTATCCTGACTTACGTAACGTCGATTATCTTCTGTCCTCCCTTCAACGTACTCTCTAAAAACGAAAATGTGAATTGGTATAAGACTTCATGTCATAAGCGCATCGTAAGTTTACGGGAAATACATGATTTCTCAGTTACGTCGAATGACTAATTGTGCATTGCTTTTGAGCGTCTAAACCCAAAGACTGATTCTGTAAATTACTAGTAGGACTTAAATTGTAGATAATAGGAAATACATCATCATTATGAGTATTGTCTATTTCGAGTACATGCCGGCGATGAAAATTGGAATCATTAGAACTGACCTGATTATTGTAACTAAAATACTTAATTTTGCGCGATGCGCGTCCCATTAGTGTGGTGTCTTCACGTAACAGCACTTAAAAAACACATACGGCAAGAAATCATAGGTACATGTACACTTATCGGTACAGATAAAAGATCAGAAACAACTTTGTAATCCTGACCATTTGTGAGATAGTAGTCCATAACTTCTTGCATTGCAGCGGTTTGAGACTGTTTCTAGAAAGCGTACAGCAGTGCTTGACGAATTTATTATGTTTCCCGTCAAAAAAGGGAGAAGACGACAACTGTAGATAACAGAATTTGGCGAAATTTCGCACAGATCTCCTGCACTGGAAAAAAAAGTAGCAGTAATATAGTTGAGCGGGTTGAAGTACAGTGTGTCACCGACGAGTCATGGGGTTTCCCCACTTCTACACTCAATCCCATCTGAGAATGGCCAACTGCCCTATGTATAAAATGGCGGAAATTCAAATTTAGGAGAGAAAGTCAAAATTTTGGCGGGAAATTCAAAAAGTAGCCCAATGGCGACAGTGTGGAAGCGGGGTGGTTGTTGTTCTAAGTATAAATTGGTGGGAAATTCAAAACGATATATTGTCATGGTGGTTGAGTTGAATCCTGGGATAAGGAATCTGTTCGCTTGACTTGTTGTATGGCACAAAAATCTAGTCAAGGAATTCGCTCGGGCCGTATGATCTGTCTGCTAAGGCGTTTACTGTTCATTACGCGTTCTGCGTTTGATTCTTTGCGTTATTTCTCAAGTTTACAATCTTCCCGGATCAACCTATCTTTCTTACATGTAATTTGATTTTCCTTAAAAATTCGCGAATAGATGATTGTAGCCCAGTTTCCAAGTACTCTGTTTCACATCCATGTAACACTACTGGTTGTTTTAGTGCGTTACACATCTAACAGATAAAACTATTTGTGGTATTGAAATACTACTTGTCTTGTGAAAGAGTTTCATTTTGAGCAAAAGAATAGTGGACTTGAATGTGAGTTCACAAATCAGCAGCATGACGCCTTCAGCACTCAGCCACGAAACAGGCTTGCCTACCAGTAGGGAGTTCAGATACACTACTATGAATTTCTCGAATACTTCTGATATCTGCATAAACGCCATAATCTGTCAGTTTTTCTCTTGATGAAAAAAAATTGCAGAATTTCATCCACATCCATGATCACGTGATAGCAGGCCTTCACTTGTCTTAGGTAAGGGCAAGGGTTGCCAGGTATCCGGCTTTATCCGGACATGTCCGAAAGAACAGATACCATCTTCATATATAAATAAAGCTTACGGCCAATGATCCTCTTCAGTGCAGATGCACTCACATTACTCAAACCCTTACGGGAATCGGTAGATTGACTGCAGCGAGTAATGAGTATAGTCGGCAGGGGCACTACAAATGTAGTGTGTGGACAGTAAATTGGAAGTGTGGGTCTCACGGGGAGCATGCCAGAGATAAGTCCCTGCAGTCGCACTATCCTCTGTGTCTCAATCGGATAGAGCGTCTGCCATTTAAGCAGGAGATCCCAGGATCGAGTCCCGGTCGGGGCACACATTTTCAACTGTCCCCGTTGATATTTATCAACGCCTGTAAGTAGCTAATGATCTGAATTTCATTGTAATTTCATTCTTTCGGACATGTCCGGAAGAACAGATACCATCTTCATATATAACACACAACTAAGGGCCGTTCGAAGCTAATGAAGTAAGACACGAGCTTCAGTCTGGAACCGCGTGACCGCTACGGTCGCAGGTTCGAATCCTGCCTCGGGAATGGATGTGTGTGATGTCCTTAGGTTAGTTAGGTTTCAGTAGTTCTAAGTTCTAGGGGACTGATTCCCACAGAAGTTAAGTCCCATAGTGCTCAGAGGCATTTGAAGTAAGCACGAGGAATAAGTTGGTTGGTTTGGGGGAGGGGACCAAACAGCGAGGTCGTCCGTCCCATCGGGTTAGGAAAGGAAGTCCGTCGTGCCCTTCCAAAGGAACCATCCCGGGATTTAGGGAAGCCACGGATACCTAAAGCAGGGTGGCCGGGCGGGGGTTTGAACCGTCGTCATCCCGAATGCGAATCCAGTCTGCTAACCACTGCGCCACCTTGCTCGGTGAGGAAAAAGTAAGGAATACGATGATATATCGAGAGAATAATGTATAGACATACCAACCAGTGCTGCTCTTATGTCTGTACCATACGTTTTTCTTCGTACGCCAGATAAGCCTAACACACACAATGACACAACCACACTACACCCAGAGCGAGTGACGCAATGCCGATGCCAATCCGCCCCGCCCCACCACAGTCGCGCTTCGTTCCTACCTGTGTTAAGAAAAGCAAGTGCGAACCAGAGTTCTTTTGTTTAAGGAAGAAATTTTAGCTGATGTTCGCATAAGATTGTCTTAGAAAGAAGTTTGTACGGTTAAGAAGACAGCACTTAGTTGCTATCATAATTGATAAATAATAAAGTTGTTTACTGATTGTTTAACTAATTTAAAAACTTTTAAGATTAATTTTGCAAAAAACTTGGCTGTAACTGGTTATTAATAAACAAATGAAAATACCCAAATGAGTCTATTTCTGTTGATCTGATGGAATTACGTTATTGTTGAGTCATTTGAGTCTCAAAAAAATGGTTCAAATGGCTCTGAGCACTATGGGACTTAACTGCTGAGGTCATCAGTCCCCTAGAACTTAGAACTACTTAAACCTAACTAACCTAAGGACATCACACACATTCTTACCCGAGGCAGGATTCGAACCTGCGACGTAGCTGTCGCGCGGTTCCAGACCGTAGCGCCTAGAACCGCTCGGCCACTCCGGCCGGCTTTGAGTCTCAACGTTGCCTTAAATTAGGATAGAAGCTGAAGCAATGAATTAAAATTTATGCCACAGCCAGGTGCCTTCAAGTAGGATAGAAGCTGAAGCAATGAATTAAAATTTATGCCACAGCCAGGTCATGAACCTGGGACTCGTACTTAACTGACGATTTAAGAAGGGGGAAATGGACTGAAGGAGTGGATAGAAATTTGTGCGATTGAGGGCATTGGACTAGAACTGTGGTAGCCACAAAGCTACGATGATGTGGTGTTTTAGCACATCTCCCTGGTAAGGTCCAGGCTCTAGAAAAAATTTTGATACATTGCTTCAGCTTCTATCCTTACCGAAGATAGAATCCATTTCTATTTGAAGTAGGTGGTCCAGTTTTTTAGCTAGAATGTCTGGCTACAATATATCACCGAATCAGGCTTCCCTAGTATTGGACCTGGCAACCCTAGTTGGGACTGAAATAGATATTATACAGATTTTATCCTATTTGTGGTGAATAAGGCTTTTTTTAAGCTATATTCTTTCGAATTGACGTCAAAAGTCCGTCCGCAGCTCGTGGTCGTGCGGTAGCGTTCTCGCTTCCCACGCCCGGGTTCCCGGGTTCGATTCCCGGCGGGGTCAGGGATTTTCTCTGCCTCGTGATGACTGGGTGTTGTGTGCTGTCCTTAGGTTAGTTAGGTTTAAGTAGTTGCAAGTTCTAGGGGACTGATGACCATAGATGTTAAGTCCCATAGTGCTCAGAGCCATTTGAACCATTTGAACGTCAAAAGTCCTAAAATTATGGAGCTGCTCGATCGAGTATCGATCGTTTATTTAGATGCGTACGGAATTAACGTACAAACCCGTCAGAAGGGCGAGGCGCGTTGCGAAACTGCTCCGCCATGACTCATAAAGCAGCCGCGGCCGCTATATAAAGACGCGGAATCCGAGTGACGTCCTGGCCGTCTGGTGGCGCTGCCAGCCGCCGCCAGTAAATATAACCGTGCCCGCGGCCCGCGTCGAGGTGCGTCGCTCCTGACGGTTCCATCTCGTCGGCTGCCGTCACCTCTCTATAATGTCGTCATAACTACGTTTTCTCCTTCCTGAGCTTACCCATTTTGGACGCTCACACGCATCCGAAAATGACAGACGTCGAAATAACTGAGCACATAATTGGAGGCAGAAGTAATGACGCGTATAGACGATTGGCCGTTGAAACTGACTTGGTGTCCAATGTACCTTGGTGATCCCCACTATAGTTTCTATTTAATACTGGCTGAGTTAGCAGAATTGTCGAGTGTGCCACGAATTAGCAATTTCACAGCACACACGTATTTTCGCCCCACCTAAGCAGTTGGACCGGCACTGCTTGTGTGTTCCTAACACGCCAGAAGGTACGCGTATCTGGTAGTCGCCGAGAGCAGCAGCACGGCGGGGCGAGAAGCGTCCTCCTGTCAGAGCGGATTATACGAGGCGTGTTTTTTAAGTAAGTACCGTTTTGAAATTAAAAAAAAGATTTGCTAAGATATCTCAATAATTTTATTTTTACACGAAAGCCTGTACCTTAATCTACGCACTGACGCCATTACAGTCTGATTCTTCCTTGTTTACGTTGTGTACTGAGTGTTTAAGACGCCTCCAATAATCGTGAGTCTCACGACTGTGATGTACGAGCTGTTATAAGATTTCTTAGTGATAAAGGCCTAAAAGCGATCGATATTCATCGTGAGGTCTGTTCAGTTTACGGAGGAAACATTATGAGTGACGGAATGGTAAGAAAGTGGGTGAGAGCATTTAAACATGGCCGCACAAATGTGCATGATGAACAACGGAGTGGGCGTCCTTCGGTCGTTAATGAAAGTTTGGTGCAGGAAGTGGATAATAAAGTGAGAGAAAACAGACGCTTTACGATTTCCTCCTTGCGGGATGATTTTCCTAACGTTTCTCGTAGTGTTTTGTATGGCATTGTGACCGAGCACTTGAATTACCGAAAACTGTGCACACGTTGGGTACCGAAAAGGTTGACGGATGTGCGCAAAACCAAACGTTTAGACAGTGCACGGGCTATGGAACTTGGGTGGCCACGTCACACCAGAATCAAAGCAATAGTCCATGGAAGTTAAGCAAGGGCATTGTTTTGCTGCAAGACAATGCCCGTCCGCATGTGGCGAATCAGACCAAAGACCTTATCACATCTTTTCGACGGGAAACTCTAGATCATCCTCCGTACATCCCCGATCTTGCGCCCAGTGACTACCATCTGTTCCTGCACTTGAAGAAACACCTACGCGGTCAGCGTCTTCAAGACGATGACGAAGTCAAAACAGTGGTGATGCAGTGGTTAACAAGTCAGGCGGCAGACTTCTATGAGGACGGTGTTAAAAAACTGGTACAAAGTTATGACAAGTGCCTCAAATTGACGGAAATTACGTAGAAAGGTAGATTAAGGTAACAGGCTTTCATGTAAAAATAAAATTATTGAGATATCTTAACACGTCTTTTTGTAATTTCAAAACGTTACTTGCTTAAAAAGCACGCCTCAACTGTAGCCACACCATCAACTTGAGACACCGCTGTTCTGCTGTGGGTAGCGGCGGACGAGACTTCCTTTCGACGCTTGAGCCACGTGTGATGCACCGATAGAACATGTTTTCGTCGGCATGGCTGGTTTTCGTGTTGGCTGCTGTCGTCAGCTGATGGAGCAACAGTAGACATAGTCCGACGACCGGAACGAAATTGACCATTTTACAAATTAAACCGTGTGGTTCCACAGACTTTTTATAGTCTCATTATATATACAGGGTGGTCCATTGATCGTGATCGGACCAAATATCTCACGAAATAAACGTCAAACGAAAAACGAAAAAACTACAAAGAACGAAACTTGTCTAGCTTGAAGGGGGAAACCAGATGGCGCTATGGTTGGCCCGCTAGATTGCGCTGCCATAGGTCAAACGGCTATCAACTGCGTTTTTTTAAATAGGAACTCCCATTTTTTATTACATATTCGTGTAGTACGTAAAGAAATATGAATGTTTTGGTTGGACAACTTTTTCGCTTTGTGATGCGCTGTGATAGTCACAAACAGAGGGCTCACTATTATAGACGAACAGTTGGTAACAGGTAGGTTTTTAAGTTAAAATACAGAACGTAGGTACGTTTGAACATTTTATTTCGGTTGTTCCAATGTGATACATGTACCTTTGTGAACTTATCATTTCTGAGAACGCATGCTGTTACAGCGCGATTACCTGTAAATACCACATTAATGCAATAAATGCTCAAAATGATGTCCATCAACCTCTATGCATTTGACAATACGTGTAACGACATTCCTCTCAACAGCGAGTAGTTCGGCTTCCGTAATGGTCGCACATGCATTTGACAATGCGCTGACGCATGTTGTCAGCCGTTGTCGGTGGATCACGACAGCAAATATCCTTCAACTTTCCCCACAGAAAGAAATCCGGGGACGTCAGATTCGGTGAACGTGCGAGCCATGGTATGGTGCTTCGACGACCAATCCACCTGTCATGAAATACGCTATTCAATACCAGTTCAACCGCACGGGAGCTATGTGCCGGACATCCATCATGTTGGAAGATGTTCCACTTGCCGCAGCCAAGGTGGATTTTCCGTTGCCCAATAGTGCATATTATGCCGGTTTTCGTTACCGCTGTTGGTGAATGACGCTTCGTCGATAAATAGAACACATGCAAAGAATCTGTCATCGTCCCGTAATTTCTATTGTGCCCAGTGGCAGAACTGTACACATCGTTCAAAGTCGTCGCCATGAAATTCTAGGTGCATAGAAATATGGTACGGGTGCAATCGATGTTGCTGTAGCATTCTCAACACGGACGTTTTTGAGATTCCCGATTCTCGCGCAATTTGTCTGCTACTGATGTGCGGATTAGCCGCGACAGCAGCTAGAACACCTACTTGGGCATCATCATTTGTTGCAGGTCGTGGTTGACGTTTCACATGTGGCTGAACACTCCCTGTTTCCTTAAATACCGTAACTATCCGGCGAACGATCCGGACACTTGGATAATTTCGTCCAGCATACATAGCACACGCCCGTTGGGCATTTTGATCACAATAGCCATACATCAACACGATATCGACCTTTTCCACAATTGGTAAACGGTCCATTTTAACACAGGATAATGTATCACGAAGCCAATGCCGTCAGCACTGGCAGAATGTTACGTGATACCACGTATTTATACGTTTGTGACTATTACAGCGCCATCTATAACAAAGCGAAAAAAATGGTCCAACTAAAACATTCATAATCTTTACGTACTACACGAATACGTAATAAAAATGGGAGTTCCTATTTTAAAAAACGCAGTTGATATCCGTTTGACCTATGGCAGCGCCATCTAGCGGGCCAACCATAGCGCCATCTGGTTTCCCCCTTCAAGCTAGACAAGTTTCGTTCTTTGTAGTTTTTTCGTTTGACGCTTATTTCTTGAGATATTTGGCCCGGTCACGATCAATGGACCTCCCTGTATATACGCATGCTGAAGCGACGAATGAAAATTTGAACCTGGATCTCCTGCTCCCTAGGCAGAACTAACCACCACGCCACTCTGGCACAGTTGCTCACCTATTGCAAGACATAACTAGAAGCATCCACACTTTCCCGACTTCTGAAACACACAACGAAACCACTTCTGTCTCAGAGGGCACACGACTTTCACGCCCCACGAGAGCGGACGGTCGAATCTTCGATTTCGCGAGCGCCAGACCGTTTCACGAATTTATTTAACCTGTTTGGCCTTCAAAACAGCACCCAGTCGTCTGGTAATGGGTAAATACAGGTTTTGTATGGTTTTCAAGGAAATATTATATCATTATTCCTAGAAAATAGTGGCAGGCAACGATGCTGGAGGTGGATGGCTATTAAATAATCTTCTCTCCAAAGTAGACCACAAAGGCTCAATAATATTGAGATCTCTTGTATTGGAGCACAGCATCACCATTAGGGAACACAATCCTTGGCAGTAATGCGGCATTGCACAGTACCCTTGGGGCCTATAGAGTACCACGATATGGCTGCCCAACTGACCACCGAACACCAGCGACGTTTCACTCTTGGGACGTAAACTCGACCAGAAGTTGGAAACAGTGTGAAGCAAGACTCATCAGACTCAATGACTTTCTTCCATTGGTCCATACTCCAGGCTTTATGACTTCGGCACCACATTTTTCCTGTTATGGGCACTTGCATCACTGATAAGTGGTTTTGGAATTCTAGCTCGTCCTGCAGTTCCTGCTTCTGGAGCGACCTTCGAATTGAAAGGGTTCGCAAGTGCTACATTCATTCTGTAGTAACTTTTGCAGCCGTCATGCCCTTATTTCTCGTCACAATCTCTTCAGTGACCGCCTATCATGCTCACTCAACGCACTGTTCCATCCGCGTTTTGACTTAGCGAATGATGTTTTTCTTCGATAATGTTTATCTTCAGACACCGAACACTTCGGCTACATTGGTTACGGATACATCCACCATACGAGCACCAACAATTCGCCCAAGTTCGAAGCCACTTAGATCCGTTATAATGCATTTACCGCTACACTGAACATTATTCTGAACCCGATTGACACAACTTGTTGAGGATATTGCACAGTTGTCGTTCGTCGTCAAATACAACAGCGTAAGCTGTGGGCGCACCGGCGTTTCCTTATTTTTGTCCAACTGTCTCTTTACATTTTCAGTACTTCAACAATAAATAAAACTGTTGTGTAGAATGCCTGTATTCGAGCGTCTGTAACTGGAAGTGGGTCAGTATCCCCGTAATTTCGCGCTCGTTAACGAATCTGTAACGAAACGCCCATTTCTTCTTTAAGTCTTCCCCCTTTCTTCTATCCATCTGGTCTGGTAAGTGTCAAGAAACTAAGAATACTCAAGTATGAGTCGAACAAGGGTTTAGTAAGCTACCTTGTTCGTGGGTGACAACATATCCTGATAATTCTTCTAATGAATCTTTCTCCGGCATCTCCCTCTCCTAGGATTAGTTGTATAAAGTCATTCCACTTACATATCAGCGCACACTCCGCTGCAGAGTGAAAATCTCATTCTGGAAACATCCCCCAGGTTGTGGCTAAGCCATGTCTCCGCAATATCCTTTCTTTCAAAAAAATGGCTCTGAGCACAGTGGGACTTAACTTCTCAGGTCATCAGTCCCCTAGAACTTAGAACTACTTAAACCTAACTAACCTAAGGACATCACACACATCCACGCCCGAGGCAGGATTCGAACCTGCGACCGTAGCGGTCACTCGGCTCCAGACTGAAGCTCCTAGAGCCGCACGGCCACTCCGGCCGGCAGTGGCAGTATGCACCAAAACAAGAAAAAGAAATTCCAGTAAACATGTGCTCTAAAATGCATACTTTATGGGCATTTGTTCATTAGAAGAATTAAGTTTCAAAATAGCGAAGATGAAAAAGTGCTCATAGCCCTTAACGTAAGCTTTTTATCGCACATGTTTACTGCACTGATCCCTACTAGAACGAAAAATATATTTGCCAATTTTATCTTCATTGAACCCCGTCATGCCCTTGATTAACGTATAATTATACACGTAAAATCTGCCGCCCTCTTCAAATCTCAAACCAAATATTGGGGCACGTATTAAAAAAAAACAAAAAAAAAAAACAAAAAAAAAAAAAACTTTCAAATCATCTTGAAAATCACTTTCAGGTCATGGCCATTAGCAGTAATGGGTGACGCGCTTCGTCACACACAACTTTTACCTGAAACGTTTTGCTGTACCTCATCTCTGTCCCGATCTATTCTCCATTCTCCATTATGGATTAAAATAGAAATAATCCATCCTGTATATGTCGAGAGATATTTAAAGTGTAATGACCACATAAATCTAGCTGTGGGACAGGTCGACGCGAGACAGCAATTTCTTGGAGGAATCACGAAAAATTGTGGGTCATCCAGGAAAGATAACTTACAGAACTTCCGCAACAGCAGTAGTTTTTCTAATTACTTTATCGCTCAGTTTTTGTATAAAAAAATGGTTCAAATGGCTCTGAGCACCATGGGACTGAACATCTCAGGTCATCAGTCCCCTAGAACTTAGAACTACTTAAACCTAACTAACCTAAGGACATCATACACATCCATGCCCGAGGCAGGACTCGAACCTGCGACCGTAGCGGTCGCGCGGTTCCTGACTGAAGCGCCTAGAACCGCTGGGCCACAGTTTTTGTATAGTTAGAGGATTTGAGTACTAACTTACTTAGCGCTGACCTATAAATCTGCGTGCGTTCAGAGCTTTCTCTAACATGTTGCTTTATGGTCAGCAAGAGAAAACTTCATACTAAGAAAGATATTCCACACAGTTACCGTATTTGTATTTGCTGAAGTAAGAACTTCCTATACAGCTACATTTCATTTCGTGGTATACATGCGTACTCAAGTATGAAAATAATACATTTTGAAACAGTTATTCAAATCGGGTTCATGTAACAGCTGTTATTCGTACATTGGAAGTCATTACAGTTCAATCACGTGTGTTGTGTACTAGTTCCCGCATCAAATAAGAGAACATTCAGGAGTTTGGATCAAGTCAAGGTACATAATAACAGTTAAAAGGTTATACTGCCTATAGATAATCCTACTTAAGCCTCCTCTTCCTGTTGTAGTGCGAGGTACTTGCTGATGCGAGATTAGGAGCAATACCTCTAATGACCACAACATTATCACACAATTGTAAAACTAGAAATCATAAAGACGAGCTAAGACAGTCAAAGTTGTACAGTATCAGTGAAAAGATGAATAATTAGTTTTAAAAAGTATCAGATGACGGTGTAGTTTTCCTTACTCTAAACTGACAGCCTCGAAACCTCACATTAAATTCAAAACACATTTCCTTGGTTCTTGCTCACATCGTGCCTGACGGGTCACACAAGCGGTGATGTAATTACTAACGTACCCAAATAGTTTCATTTATATCGTAAAATGCTTTGGCTCATGTGTAATCAAACGCGACGATTGTTGCATGCTATTACGTAAATGGAAAGCAAAATTTGAAATACTCTTCGATGCGTAAATAACGGCTGTATCCGACTCCAATAAACCAAGCCAGGTCATTGCACCCGAATACGTTCGTTGTGCGGTCACTGTGTGCTCGTTATTTCCGGTGAATAGTTGCTATTCGGAATCAGTAATGCGGTCTGTCACATCGTTGTATATATGAGGCTGCGCATGTATCGACGATTCATATTTGGCTTATGCCTCGGCGAAGACATTGTGACGTCTCCAGTTTATACGGATACTTTTATTTCATTTTGATAATTGCTAATGGATGGTTTACCTCTTCAAGGACGTATATAACTATTATGTAGTAATTATAAGTAAAACGCAAATATTGTGTAAATTCTGCAGTAATAATACTGCAGAGCATACCCAATATTGTGCTTCTCATTTATAATTATTGAGTTGTTCTACCCACAAGCCACAGAAGAATCAGTTAACGTGAAATTTAGTAATAATTAAAGCATTTGTGAGTACTGTTTAAAGTATTATCATTGTCATTATCTCTGTGATGGTTGCGGTTGGATTTTAACCAACATAAGACGATAGTAGGATTTTTTTATGTTTTTGTGCCCCATCTCTTCCTCCCCTCAGCCCACTTTTACCCTGTATTCAGGAAACAGACACACCTCACAAAGTGGTTCAAATGGCTCCGAGCACTATGGGACTTAACTTCTGAGGTCATCAGTCCCCTAGAACTTAGAACTACTTAAACCTAACTAACCTAAGGACATCACACACTTCCATGCCCTTGGCAGGATTCGAACCTGCGACCGTAGCGGTCGCGCGGTTCCAGACTGTAGCGCCTAGAACCGCTCGGCCACCCCGGCCGGCACACACCTCACATAAAGATCATATAGTGATTACCGTATTCTGAAGACTGGTCCTTGTCACTGCTGCAACCACTTCTTTTGGTCTTCTGCTTCACTTTTCACTACTTAATAGTTTTCAAAGAATTGATTCCTTGAGTTATTTCGGCCCCTTTTACGCAGTATTTTACCTTAAGAAGTTTCATCTTCCTCTTTTGTTACTAAATGACCGAAGAGTTACTTTTTCCAATGTTCCTTTTAGAAGGTGCCTTTATAAATTTTTCTCTTAAGCTTTCCTGATTATTGGGTTCATCTCAATGATGCTACCATCCTCCTATACATACATTTCCACCGCTTCTAACCGCTGTTTAAGTTTTTCTTATTTATTGTCTATCTCTCGTTCCAAGAAGAACACGCGCAAAACGGAATATTTCGCAGTTGCGTTACTCGTCTTGTAGTACGTGGAACTGCTCACCAACAAATTTCTCTTGCCCTGGGACGCTTGTTTACTGAAGGATACATTGTTTCTTATTCCCGGCAAGCATTTGTCTTCTTCAGAGTTACAAGTGTGCTGACTGCTTCAATGCGGCCCACCACATCTTCCTCGTCGTATCACGGCCTCGATTATTTTTTGGATGCAGTAAGGTCTATTTCCCAACAGTATTTTCATCGTGAGCTATGAATATTTATTGTAAATACAAAAAAAAGTAACCAGTCACCTTTATTGCCCTTACCGCTACAAGTTTGGAAGGATTACACTTCCATCGTCAGAAGCTTTTATTTAAATTAGTAAGCCACAGACGATTTGTGCATAAGTTTCGGGCATAATCTGTCGCACCAATTTTCGTTTGTCACATGGTTTCTTTCGAGTCGTATTTACATTTAATATACTTTTTGGGTACACAGGTTGTCCACAAAGGTCGTACAAAGAAATAATTTATATCGTACTAATTTAAATAAATCCACTGATGGCTGAAGTACGCTGAAGTGACAAAAGCCATGGGATACCTTCTAATATCGCGTCGGACCTCCTTTCGCTCGGCGTGGTGCAGCTACTCGATGTGGCATGGACTCAACACGTCTTTGGAAGCCCTTTAGTGAGCCATTTTGCCTCTATAGACGTCCATAATAGCGAAAATGTTGGCCGGAGCAGGATTTTGTGCACGAACTAGCCTCTCGATATGCCCTATAACTAATCGTGGGATTCATGCCAGGCGATCAGGCCGGCCAAATCATTCGCACAAATTGTTCAGAATGTTCTCCAAACCCTGCAACGCTGCAAAGCGGCGATCTGAAATGAGACGACCATGTGAGGATTGTGGTAGGAAAGGCGAATCGTAGACTTACGTTTATCGGGAGAATTCTAGGAAAGTATGGTTCATCTGCAAAGGTCGCTGGTGCGACCTGTTCTTGAGTACTGCGATTTTGGGATCCGTAACAGGTCGGATGAAAAAAAGACGTCGAAGCAATTCAGAGGCTAGCTGTTAGGTTTGTTGCTGGTGGGTTCAAACAACACGCAGGTGTTACGGAGATGCTTCAGGAACACAAATGGGAAATCCTGGAGGGAAGGCGAGGTTCTTTTCGAGGAACACTATCGAGACAATTTTGGGAAGCGGCATTTGAATTGCAGAACGATTCTATTGCCTCAAAAACACATTGCTCGTAAAGACCACGAAGATAAGATTCAAGAAATAAGGGCTCATACCCAGGCATATAGACAGCGGTTTTAGATCGCTTTGTTTGCGAGTGGAACAGGAAAAGAAATGACTAGTCATACGGGGTACCCCCAACACACGCCTTTAGGTGGATTGCAGAGTATCGGTGTAGACGTAGAATTACGGCCCGGTGACATGGCACATTATCATCCATAAAAGGCAAATGCACTCGCGTCGCTCATCTGCTGCCACAGCCCGTTAACGCAAAATTTCGCCACACTGCCGTAAGGGATACGTTCGTCGTACGTCCCACATTGATTTCTGCGGTCTTTTTTACACTGACAACTCTACGCAAACGCTGCTGCTCTCGGTGATTAAATGATGGCATTCGACCACTGCGTTGTCCGTGGTGAGAGGTAATGCCTAAAATTTGGAACTCTCAGCACGTTTCTTGACACTGTTGATCTCGCAATATTGAATTCTCTAACCATTTCCGAAATAGCATGCCCCATGTGTCTAGCCCCAACTACCATTCCGCGTTCAAAGTCTGTTAATTCCCGTCGCGCAACCTTAATCACATCTGAAACCTTTTCATGTGAACCAACTGAGTACGAATGACAGCTCTGCCTATGCACTTCCGTTTTATTCCTTATGTACGCGATACTATCGTTATACTTATACGTGCAGATTGCTATCCCATGACTTTCGTCACCTCAGTATATAATACTTCAAAACGTCTAGTGAATGACTGGTTATAGTAAATATTAATTTTAATTGTTTGCGAAGTAATAGAAGCTCAAAAACACTTTTCCTGTTGGCTTTTATTCTTCTCGCCGGTATAGCTAGCAGTACTAAAAGTGGTCTCTAGTACCCCTGCCGGACCTGAAGCAGAACCGATAATTCTCTTACGTAACATTGTACGTCAGTTAATTCTGTTTTTGAATAATTAAAGTAATATCCGAAGACTTATCACAGCGACCTCTCGCTGAAGGTATAGGTATGTTAGTGTCATAGCTACCGCGTTTAGCGGGATACAATACTCGAGAGCTCAGAGATAATCTCACTGTAATCTTGAATCTTCACCGGCTGTTAAACTGAATGTGCTTGCAGAAATAGTGCACTGGAGACAGAGAGAGAGAGAGAGAGAGAGAGAGAGAGAGAGCAGTTGTGACGACAGCACGCTGTAATTACTTCGGTAGTAGCTAGCCGATACCATCTCCGGGAAGCTGTAGGGATGATTATCAGGACCCTGAGCGCCGCCACCGTAACTGGTGAAAATCACCGTGGAAACCTGTTACCTGTCTTGCGGCTTTCTTCCGCCAGGGAACTATCCAGGATTCGCGTTTGCGAGCATAGGACGATATTCTGTTTCCATGATGCATTAAATCCCATCCTCAATACCGACCCGAATACAGATACCTTATAGTAACATGGGCGACAAACAGTTTACCACGTTCCTGGATTCCTTTGGATAACTTCAAACGATGGTACTTGACGTAATCATTTACGAGGTATGCAAGGAGCCATCCTAGGGCTGAGGGGTGATTCCTAAGGTACGTGGGGTGTTGCCAGTGTCAGTATGGATGTCGCTATTTCTACATCTACATCTACATCTATACTCCGCGAGCCACCTTACGGTGTGTGGCGGAGGGTACTTATTGTACCACTATCTGATCCCCCCTTCCCTGTTCCATTCACGAATTGTGCGTGGGAAGAACGACTGCTTGTAAGTCTCCGTATTTGCTCTAATTTCTCGGATCTTTTCGTTGTGATCATTACGCGAGATATACGTGGGCGGTAGTAATATGTTGCCCATCTCTTCCCGGAATGTGCTCTCTCGTAATTTCGATAATAAACCTCTCCGTATTGCGTAACGCCTTTCTTGAAGTGTCCGCCACTGGAGTTTGTTCAGCATCTCCGTAACGCTCTCGCGCTGACTAAATGTCCCCATGACGAATCGCGCTGCTTTTCGCTGGATCATGTCTATCTCTTCTATTAATCTAACCTGGTAAGGGTCCCATACTGATGAGCAATACTCAAGAATCGGACGAACAAGCGTTTTGTAAGCTACTTCTTTCGTCGATGAGTCACATTTTCTTAGAATTCTTCCTATGAATCTCAACCTGGCGCCTGCTTTTCCCACTATTTGTTTTATGTGATCATTCCACTTCAGATCGCTCCGGATAGTAACTCCTAAGTATTTTACGGTCGTTACCGCTTCCAATGATTTACCACCTATGGCATAATCGTACTGGAATGGATTTCTGCCCCTATGTATGCGCATTATATTACATTTATCTACGTTTAGGGAAAGCTGCCAGCTGTCGCACCATGCATTAATCCTCTTCAGGTCTTCCTGGAGTACGTACGAGTCTTCTGATGTTGCTACTTTCTTGTAGGCAACCGTGTCATCTGCAAATAGCCTCACGGAGCTACCGATGTTGTCAACTAAGTCATTTATGTATATTGTAAACAATAAAGGTCCTATCACGCTTCCTTGCGGTACTCCCGAAATTACCTCTACATCTGCAGATTTTGAACCGTTAAGAATGACATGTTGTGTTCTTTCTTCTAGGAAATCCTGAATCCAATCACAAACCTGGTCCGATATTCCGTAAGCTCGTATTTTTTTCACTAAACGTAAGTGCGGAACCGTATCAAATGCCTTCCTGAAGTCCAGGAATACGGCATCAATCTGCTCGCCAGTGTCTACGGCACTGTGAATTTCTTGGGCAAATAGGGCGAGCTGAGTTTCACATGATCTCTGTTTGCGGAATCCATGTTGGTTATGATGAAGGAGATTTGTATTATCTAAGAACGTCATAATACGAGAACACAAAACATGTTCCATTATTCTACAACAGATTGACGTAAGCGAAATAGGCCTATAATTATTCGCATCTGATTTATGACCCTTCTTGAAAATGGGAACGACCTGCGCTTTCTTCCAGTCGCTAGGTACTTTACGTTCTTCCAGCGATCTACAATAAATTGCTGATAGAAAGGGGGCAAGTTCTTTAGCATAATCACTGTAGAATCTTAAGGGTATCTCGTCTGGTCCGGATGCTTTTCCGCTACTAAGTGATAGCAGTTGTTTTTCAATTCCGATATCGTTTATTTCAATATTTTCCATTTTGGCGTCCGTGCGACGGCTGAAGTCAGGGACCGTGTTACGATTTTCCGCAGTGAAACAGTTTCGGAACACTGAATTCAGTATTTCTGCCTTTCTTCGGTCGTCCTCTGTTTCGGTGCCATCGTGGTCAACGAGTGACTGAATAGGGGATTTAGATCCGCTTACCGATTTTACATATGACCAAAACTTTTTAGGGTTCTTGTTTAGATTGTTTGCCAATGTTTTATGTTCGAATTCGTTGAATGCTTCTCTCATTGCTCTCTTTACGCTCTTTTTCGCTTCGTTCAGCTTTTCCTTATCAGCTATGATTCGACTACTCTTAAACCTATGATGAAGCTTTCTTTGTTTCCGTAGTACCTTTCGTACATGATTGTTATACCACGGTGGATCTTTCCCCTCGCTTTGGACCTTAGTCAGTACGAACTTATCTAAGGCGTACTGGACGATGTTTCTGAATTTTTTCCATTTTTGTTCCACATCCTCTTCCTCAGAAATGAACGTTTGATGGTGGTCACTCAGATATTCTGCGATTTGTGCCCTATCACTCTTGTTAAGCAAATATATTTTCCTTCCTTTCTTGGCATTTCTTATTACACTTGTAGTCATTGATGCAACCACTGACTTATGATCACTGATGCCCTCTTCTACATTCACGGAGTCGAAAAGTTCCGGTCTATTTGTTGCTATGAGGTCTAAAACGTTAGCTTCACGAGTTGGTTCTCTAACTATCTGCTCGAAGTAATTCTCGGACAAGGCAGTCAGGATAATGTCACAAGAGTCTCTGTCCCTGGCTCCAGTTCTGATTGTGTGACTATCCCATTCTATACCTGGTAGATTGAAGTCTCCCCCTATTACAATAGTATGATCACGAAACTTCTTCACGACGTTCTGCAGGTTCTCTCTGAGGCGCTCACCTACATACATATCTGATGTTTCCTTAGTGTATGCCGGCCGGTGTGGCCGTGCGGCTCTAGGCGCTTCAGTCTGGAACCGCGTGACCGCTACGGTCGCAGGTTCGAATCCTGCCTCGGGCATGGATGTGTGTGATGTCATTAGGTTAGTTAGGTTTAAGTAGTTCTAAGTTCTAGGGGACTGATGACCACAGATGTTAAGTCCCATAGTGCTCAGAGCCATTTGAACCGACCTTAGTGTATTTCTCTAAGTTCGCAAAGATGAATACAGCAAGTTCGTAACCTGGATCTGAGCTATATGTGGGGAAGGTGTATGAGACTCAATTTAGTTTCGCAGTGAATCACGAAATAGTTTTGGGATTTTATGACCAATGACTCTGGATACGCTTCCTACTAGTCAGTATCCTTTTCATGTTCTGGCTTCCTTTAGATGATACTGAGTGACAGAATGGATGGGATAGCGATATACACATACGCGCATGGCGGTAGTATCGCGTGTTCAGGTGATTTGTGAAAAGGTGTCCGACGCGATTATGGCAGCACAACAGAATAGCAGAACCCAGTACGTTGTCCTTGATGGTGAGTGTTCATCGGAGGTGAGGGTATCATCTACAGTGCCCCAGGGAGGTGTGGTAGGTCCGCTGTTGTTTTCTATCTACATAAGTGATCTTTTGGATGGGTTGGATAGCAATGTGCGGCTGTTTGCTGATGATGCTGTGGTGTACGGGAAGGTGCCGTCGTTGAGTGACTGTAGGAGGATACAAGATGACTTGGACAGGATTTGTGATTGGTGTAAGGAATGGCAGCTAACTCTAAATATAGATAAATGTAAATTAATGCAGATGAATAGGAAAAAGAATCCTGTAATGTTTGAATACTCCATTAGTAGTGCAGCGCTTGACACAGTCACGTCGATTAAATGTTTGGACGTAACATTGCAGAGCGATATGAAGTGGGACAAGCATGTAATGGCAGTTGTGGGGAAGGCGGATAGTCGTCTTCGGTTCATTGGTAGAATTTTGGGAAGACGTGGTTCATCTGTAAAGGAGACCGCTTATAAAACACTAATACGACCTATTCTTGAGTACTGCTCGAGCGTTTGGGATCGCTATCAGGTCTGATTGAGGGAGGACATAGAAGCAATTCAGAGGCGGGCTACTAGATTTGTTACTGGTAGGTTTGATCATCACGCGAGTGTTACGGAAATGCTTCAGGAACTCGGGTGGGAGTGTCTAGAGGAAAGGAGGCGTTCTTTTGGTGAATCGCTACTGAGGAAATTTAGAGAACCAGCATTTGAGGCTGACTGCAGTTCAATTTTACTGCCGCCAACTTACATTTCGCGGAAAGACCACAAAGATAAGATAAGAGAGATTAGGGCACGTACAGAGGCATATAGGCAGTCATTTTTCCCTCGTTCTGTTTGGGTGTGGAACAGGGAGAGAAGATGCTAGTTGTGGTACGAGGTACCTTCCGCCACGCACCGTATGGTGGATTGCGGAGTACGTATGCAGATGTAGATGTAGTTGGAGCTAGACGCATGGGCCATGCTATTTCTCAAATTGTTAGGGAATCTGATATTGCGAGATCCACAGTGTCAAGAGGGTGCCGATAATACCAAATGTCAGGCGTTAACTCTTACATGACGTGGCCACCCAGATCTCCCGACATGAATTCCATCAGACAGTTATGGGATATAATCGAGAGGTCAGTTCGTGCACAAAATCCTGTACCGCTAACACTTCGCTAATACGGACGGCTGTAGACGCAGCATGGCTCAATATTTCTGCAAAGAACTTGAGCGACTTGCTGACTCTATGACAAGTCGAATTGCTACACTACGACGAGCGCAAGGAGGTCCGACATGATTTTAGGAGGTATCTCATGACTTTCGTCACTTGGCAGGACAGGATGCGAGGTCGGCGAGTGAAGACTTTAGTACATAAGCAATTTGATGGAGTGACTACTACTGTGATGATATAGGCGTACTCACAAATGCACACCATGCAGTGCCTTACGGAGTATGTACGGGGTCTGACAAGAAAGAAATGAGCCGGATCACAATGTTGAGGAATTGGTTATCGCGACTTAGTAGAGAATGACTGATTTTCCAATGTGAATTCCGTCTTAACACTGTGACATGTTTCATGAAAATACACTACTAGCCATTAAAATTGCTACACCACGAAGATGACGTGCTACAGACGCGAAATTTAACCGACAGGAAGAAGCTACTGTGATATGCAAATGATTAGCTTTTCAGACCATTCACACAAGGTTGGCGGCGGTGGCGACACCTACAACGTGCTGACATGAGGAAAGTTTCCAACCGATTTCTCATACACAAACAGCAGTTGACCGGCGTTGCCTGGTGAAACGTTGTTGTGATGCCTCGTGTAAGGAGGAGAAATGCGTACCATCACGTTTCCGACTTCAATAAAGGCCGTATTGTAGCCTATCGTGATTGAGGTTTATCGTATCGCGACATTGCTGCTCGTGTTGGTCGAAATCCAATGGCTATTAGCAGAATGTGGAATCGGTGGGTTCAGGAGGGTAATACGGAACGCCGTGCTGGATCCCAAAGGCCTCGTATCACTAGCAGTCGAGATGACAGGCATCTTATCCGCATGGCTGTAACGGATCGTGCAGCCACGTCTCGATCCCTGAGTCAACAGATGAGGACGTTTGCAATACAACAAGCATCTGCACGAACAGTTCGACGACGTTTGCAGCAGCATGGACTATAAGCTCGGATACCATGGCTGCGGTTACCCTTGACGCTGCATCACAGACAGGAGCGCTTGCGATGTTGTACTCAGCGACGAACCTGTGTGCACGAATGGTAAAACGTCATATTTTCGGATGAATCCAGTTTCTGTTTACAGCATCATGATGGTCGCATCCGTGTTTGACGACATCGCGGTGAACGCACATTGGAAGCGTGTATTCGTCATTGCCATACTGTCGTATCACCAGGCGTGATGGTATGGGGTGCCATTGGTTACACGTCTCGGTCACCTCTTGTTCACATTGACGGCACTTTGAACAGTGGAAGTTACATTTCAGATGTGTTACGACCCGTGGTTGAAATGGTTGAAATGGCTCTGAGCACTATGGGACTTAACATCTGTGGTCATCAGTCCCCTAGAACTCAGAACTACTTAAACCTAACTGACCTAAGGACATCACACACATCCATGCCCGAGGCAGCATTCGATCCTGCGGCCGTAGCGGTAAGAACATAAAAGAAAAATTGTTTACTTGTCTTAATGTGCCACAGTTGACTACAACCCAGTTTAATACAAAGAAGAATCGTTTGATCCTTTACGCCATGGCACTTATCTTTAATGGCCTTCAGATCAGAGACTGGTTCGATGCAGCTCATTTTAGTAAAATTGTTCTGGTTGCCTGACTGCGCAGACTGACCCAAACTGCCTGCAGATTTAGCCGAAACGTAAGAAGTATTGCTATTTAAAGAAGTCAGAGACAGTAAGGTCTTCCGCCCTGTCCTATAAATACGCGATGGCCCTGTAAACTCCTTCTGTGCATGGATATTATTCACAGCATCGTAACTGTGACTCCAACCAATAAGGTACTTTCTTCTATCGTTGCATGAATAGTGAGCTGCACGATTCCTGTCGGACACGATGTCGGCTTCGTTTTTCATTGCCACCTGCGCGCTACAGATAAGCAAGGCAAGCGCGTTATTCAGTGACCGGGAAAACGGGTCGCTCGCGTGCTGCGGTCCCCTTCCCCAAATCCCCCCTTCCTGCATACAGTATTGCCTCTCGCCAGCCCTCTTTCTGGCGGACTTGCCAGATATTGGGCCCTACTTCCATTCAACGCCGAACCCTGCCGCCGCAAAATCCCACGCGAGAGATTCGAGATGCAGAGGTCTGCAAGTTTCTGCTGGCAGTAAGGAACGAGCAGACGGCCCGTCCGCAGCGGAATAATGTTGGGCATCTTTCTCCTCTGGCACTGCTCGCCTGGAGGCTCCTAACCGTCACAGATCCTAGAGGTAATCGCAGTCCGCTGCACAAATTTATCATATTTTTGACGCTGGCATACTGAATCTCTCCGTTAGTCGTGAAAGTTACATATGAAAACAGATTGCTGTGCCTTATCCTCGACGAGCAGATCAATTCGATACAGGGTCATCAGCTTCCCATGTTACGATTCTCCATCTGTATCTACAGCCGTACACCGCAAATCACCCCCCCCCCCCCCCCCGGCGACCTGTTATGAGCCCGAAATTCTTTAATTTTTGTATCTTTGTCATTGTGCGAGCAGATATTAGCTTAAGGAGTACTGTTCTCGACTCATTTAGTAATATTGGCTCTCGGAACGGAGCTCAGTGTTTTTCTTACACCGTCTCCCGTCGGGTTGCATTGAGTGTTGTGACGCGTCGTGCAGCTCGTCTTTGACCCTGTTCTCTCTCTTCCGTTTATCCAACATCGTAAAGTTGTCATTTCTATGAACGGTGCTCGGAAATTGGTCTTTTTATGATGCAAACAACCTCTTTCGCACATAAATTACATTTCCTTAGGATTGTGCTCCACCACGAAGATTACGTGCAACAGACGCGAAATTTAACCGACACGAAGAAGATACTGTCATATGCAAATGATTAGCTTTTCAGAGCATTCACACAAGGTTGGCGCCGGTGGCGACACCTACAACGAACTGACATGAGGAAAGTTTCCAACCGATTTCTCATACACAAACAGCAGTTGACTGGCGTTGCCTGGTGAAACGTTGTTGTGATGCCTCATGTAAGGTGGAGAAATGCGTACCATGACGTTTCCGACTTTGATAAAGGTCGGATTGTAGAATGTCGCGATTGCGGTTTATCGTATCGCGACATTGCTGCTCTCGTTGGTCGAGATCCAATGACTGTAGCAGAATATGGAATCGGTGGGTTCAGGAGGGTAATACGGAATGCCGTGCTGGATCCCAACGGCCTCGTATCACTAGTAGTCGAGATGACAACATCTTATCCGCATGGCTGTAACGGATAGTGCAGCCACGTCTTGATCGCTGAGTCAACAGATGGGGGCGTTTGCAAGACAACAACCATCTGCACGAACAGTTCGACGACGTTTGCAGCAGCATGGACTATCAGCTCGGAGACCATGGCTGCGGTTACCCTTGACGCTGCATCACAGACAGGAGCGCCTGCGATGGTGTACCCAACGACGAACCTGGGTGCACGAATTGCAAAACGTCATTTTTTCGGATGAAACCAGGCTCTGTTTACAGCATCATGATGGTCGCATCCGTGTTTGGCGACATCTCGGTGAACGCACATTGGAAGCGTGTATTCGTCATCGCCATACTGTCGTATCACCCGGCGTGATGGTATGGGGTGCCATTGGTTACACGTCTCGGTCACCTTTTGTTAGCATTGACGGCAGTTTGAACAGTGGACGTTACATTTGAAATGTGTTACGACCCGTGGCTCTACTCTTCGTTCGATCCCAGCGAAACCTTACATTTCAGCAGGATAATGCACGACCGCATGTTGCAGGTGCTGTACGGGCCTTTCTGGATACAGAAAATGTTCGACTGCTGCCCTGACGAGCACATTCTCCAGGTCTCTCACCAACTGAAAACCTCTGGTCAATGGTGGCCGAGCAACTGGCTCGTCACAATAGGCCAGTCACTACTGTTGATGAACTGTGGTATCGTGTTGAAGCTGCATGGGCAGCTGTAGCTGTACACGCCATCCAAGCTCTGTTTGACTCATTGCCGAGGCGTTTCAAGGCCGTTATTACGGCCAGAGGTGGTTGTTCTGGGTAATGATTTCTCAGGATCTATGCACCCAAATTGCGTGAAAATGTAATCACATGTCAGTTCTAGTATAATATATGTGTCCAATGAATACCCGTTTATCATCTGCATTTTTTCTTGGTGTAGCAATTTTAATGGCCAGTAGTGTATGTTTATGCTCCGCAAGCCACTTTACGGTGTGTGGCGGAGGGTACTCTGTGTAATACGTCGCTTCGCTTCCGTCCCTTGACAGGCGCGGATAATTTGCGACAAGAACGATTCCCGGCAAACTTATGTGTGGGATGGAATCCCTCTAATTTTACGTCCATGGTCTCCTCCCTAAATATACGTAGGAGGAAGCAATACGTTGATTAAGTCTTCTACGTACGTTCACTCTTTACTTTCTCGGAATTTCAACAGTAAACCACACCTTGATGTAGAATGCTTCTCTTGCAGCTTCTGCTACTGAAGTTGGCTGAGCGTTCCTAGACGCTTTCACGCTTTGTAAATGAACCCGTAACGAAATGCGCCGCTCTTCTTTGGATCTTCTTTATTCGCTCTATAAATCCTGTTCAGTGGGGATCCTACACTGACGAGCAGTGTTCAGGTACTGGCCGCATTTGTAAGTTACCTTCTTTGTGGGTGGACTACATTTCCCGAGGATTCTTCCACTGAATCTCAGTCTGGCATCTGCCTCACCTGTGATTAGTTCTATGTGACAGTTCCACATAGAACCGCTCCGCGCGCACACTGCTAGATGTTTAATGGATGTAATTAATTCTTTCAGTGATTGTTCTGAAATCATACAACAATGCCCCTTTCTGCCTATCTATGCACAGTACGTCATACCCCTGTCGAAGCGAAGCTCCAGTCCTGTGTCGCACCCGTATTCGTCATTCTTGTCTCACCGGATTGACGCAACGAAAGCAAGTACCGTTTTAAACTTCCTACTAGAAAGCGAGTTCTACCACTTGATTTAACGCTCTCATTTTAGTTGTTGACTCGTGGAGTGAAGCTGGGGAGGCGACACTCTTTGCCATTTGTTTCGCTCGAGAGAGTGATTTGGGGGGGGGGGGGGGGGGAAACCCAGTATAGATATAAATCTCAAATCTGACCTGTCCCTGTACTTAAAACATATATTGGTTAGTTGTCACTGTCAGCCAAAACACGCTGACTGCTTCACTTTTATGAAATCTTTATCTAATGTCGATGCAGAGCTCTTTTCCTGGGAGAATCTTTGGCTGCACACTTCTTTCCGACGCTCTATCTCCTCCTGGGCATGTTATAGATCTCCTTTTATCAATTCTCTGTCCGTACCCGGTAGCTGAATGGTCAGCGCGACAGAGTATCAATCCTAAGGGCCCGAGTTCGATTCCCGGCTGGGTGGGAGATTTTCTGCGCTCAGGCACTGAGTGTTGTGTTGTCCTTATCATCATGATTTCATCCCCATCGACGCACAAGTCGCCGAAGTGGCGTCAAATCGAAAGACTTGCACCCAGCGAACGGTCTACCCGACGGGAGGCCCTAGTCACACGACATTTATTTATCAATTCTCTCAGTTCGTTTTTACCCACAAGTCATTTTTATGACAGCGTCAGTTCATTTGGTCGGATCCTATCCATATTACTTTCACAACTCCTCCACTTGTTGCTTTATTTTAAGATGAAGGCACTAAGAACCAAGCTGTTTGGCCCCTCAGAAACTTCATCACCACTTTAGGGTTGTTATAATAAAATTTGTGTCTGGCGTCTACCTTCCCCACAGTTAAATTCATTTGGTTGTTGTACCTTAAATTTTGAACAGAACCTATTACATACTTTAAAGGTTGTAGTGATTCAGATGATTTATTGCTGATGGCGTACACAAACGGTAAAGGATAATTTCGTGCATTCACGCATATTACACTGCATTTATTTGTGCGATGTGTAGCTCCTGTTTCCGTCTATTTTCTGCCTCACAATAATTGGAAGATTTTTGTATCGCTCCATGATTGAAACCTTTGAGCGTTGCACCGCGTTCTGCTGTGTAGATACCAAGCTTTTAGAACTACATTTACTGCCCAATTTCTATCGGCCTTGTAGACTGTACGCTTTGTTTCGAATTTGTTAATGTCTTACATCGACATTAGGATGTCGAATATGATCACTTGTTTACCTTTTTTTCCCAAGCAAGACGTCATGGATAAAGGATATTTCTCTATCGAAAACTAGGTTATTTAACACAGTGCCTTTCTACTTACGTTAATTACCCCGTATCATACACTTTTCATTCTAATTAATTTATCTCGAAACTTTAAGGCATCCGAGTCGAACGAAACTTAAGACCGTGGCACGCGAGGGCCAACAGGGGAGTGTTAATTTAGCGCTGATGCTCTTCGTGGAATTAATACCGTACAGCCGAGGCAAGGCAAGGAGGCAGTCACTAAGTTGCTTTGTGAATTACCGTCGGCTTGCTTGGGGTCCTCTTACAAAGATTTTACTGAGATGTTTACCTCGCTGCCGTCCATGTTTTCCTATAGGCGTTTGTCGGTTGCAGCAAAGCGAAATTTCAGTATAGTCTCCATGCACTACGTTTTAACGTTCTATGCTGTATTCTGTTACATGTGAAGAAACTTACTATCCCTTCTGGCGTGTCTGCAAGTACGAACACTACGTTTGCTGCTCTCACTTTCAGTAAGAAATCAAAGATGAATTTTGATAGGAGGTGCTTTTTTTAAATTTTCTGTCAGTGTCATGTATGTATACACTAGAACGGTTAACCAGCCACAATTTCTCGTAGTTTTGCATCCCACATTTCAAGTTCTATGACCTCTGTCGTCAAGTACGCATTTGTTACGATTTAATTCCGAGAGCGTACTTTCCTAGAAGTATTAATTAGTATTGCTTCCTTCTATGTGCATGTCACGAAAAGACCATGAAGATAAAATTAGAGAGATTAGAGCCCACACGAAAGGCTCACCAACCAACGACTGGAAGAAGAAAGGAGGAAGTGACGGTGGGACACAAAGCAAATTCCGCCATACACCGTAAAGTGTTTTGCGCAATGTAGGTATAGAAGTTACACTGGTCATTCCGCGAGAAATCCTAAAAATTTGGTAAACTAATGCTTTACCTAGGCTTTGGACTTAGAGCCCATTGTGTCTAATCACAATAAATATTTTTTGTTTTACTCAGAACAGTACATTCTACGTATTTTTTCTGTGACGCGATTCGGATCTTGTCATCATCATCATCATCATCATCATCATCTAGACAGAAATATCGACTTTTTCCAGAGCTCCCCCTCCCACCCTTCACCATATAATGGAGGTCTGAACTTTCAGAAACGTGTTGTAGAAATAACGTTTCAGCTGCGATTTCACATTACTACTTGCACTCATTGATGAGAAACAAACATTCAATTTTCTCTCTCTCTCTCTCTCTCTCTCTGTGTGTGTGTGTGTGTGTGTGTGTGTGTGTGTGTGTGTGTCGAAACGAAGCATGCATTCGGTTCTGTTTCGTATTTCAGTGAGTTGGGCAGCTACAGGCGAACAAAAGGTAAGTTATTGTTTCGGTTTAACGCAAGCCTAATAGAGAATCCTGTTAAAATATCATTACGGTGAGGATTTCTCGGGAGGGCAGGCGGCCTGTCGGAATCTGATTTAGGACAGGAAATTCCTTAAGACAAGACAGACTAAAAACACGTAGCCTGGCGCAGGGTCAGGATTTGCGCGGCACAATTCTTGGTCTTGGCAACAGCACCAAATGATGCAATCGGTGACATTTGCCACAACATACTGCCCGGAGCACATTTAAATCTATTTTGAGTGCACGCGGAAAAATATAACGGTATCTCAAGTAGTTTCCAAGCTATACGAACGTATCAGTTCATTTTAAATCGTCACCAAACAACGAAATAATGTCGAAATGGAGCGTGGGTACGTAAAATGGGTCGGATTTGTAGTAGAAAATGTGAGTAGAACTTCAGTCAATCTTCATATACATATTACTTAATAGACAATAAAGAATAAAAGCTTTGCGAGATAGAAATCCCAACAGTTCTAGAGGTTAGATGTGATAGGAAGGAGGCGATGAGTTGGCTTGTAGAAGTAGCTTAAAACGACAAACACCAATGTCTAATGTCACAGCTTCGTCATCAGGGCTTCTGGTACTACTTAAGGCCCTTCATTGCGATGCCAAACCCCGTGTCTTGGAGTTAAATTGAGGCGACAAAACTCATGCGATAGCGATATGTACATATACAGATGGTGGTAGTATCGCATACACAAGATGTGAAAGGGCAATGCATAGGGGGACTGTCATGTGTACTCAGGTGATTCATGTGAAAAAGTTTCCGACGTGATTACGGCCGCTCGACGGGAGTTAATAGACTTCGAGCGCGGAATGGCAGTTGGAGCTAGACACGTGGGACATAGCATTTCTGAAATCATTAGGGAATTCAGTATTCCGAGATCCACAGTGTCCAGAGAGTGTCGAGAATACTAAATTTCAGGCATTACCTCTCACCAGGGACAAAGCAGTGGCGCATTCGGGAGGACGACTGTTCAATCCCGCGTCCGGCCATCCTGCATTAGGTTTTCTGTGATTTCCCTAAATCGCTCGAGGCAATTGCGGGGATGGTTCCCTTGAAAGGACACGGCCGAATTCCTTCCCCGTCCTTCCCTAATCCAATGAGACCGATGCCGTCGCTGGCTTGGTCTCCTCCCCCAAACAACCCAACCCAATGCAATGGCCGACGGCGTACACCTAACGACCGAGAGCAGTGCTAACAGATAAGCAACACTGGTGAAATAATCGTAGAAATCAATGTGGGATGTACGAAGAACGTGTTCGTAGGACAATACGTAAAAATTTGTTATTAATGAGCTATAGCAGCAGACGACCGACCCGAATGCCTTTCCTAACAGCACGTCATCGCCTGCAGCGCCTCTTCTGGGCCCGCGGCCGTATCGTTTGAGCCCTAGAACACTGGATAATTGTGACCTGGTCAGATGAGTCCCAATTTCAGTTGGTAAGAGCTGATGGTAGGGTTCGAGTGTGGCACAGACCCCACGAAGCCATGGACCTATGTTGTCAATAAGGCACTATGTAAGTTGGTGGTGGCTCCTAAATGGTGTGGGCTGTGTTTACATGGAATGGACTGCGTCCTATGGTCCAATGGAGCGATCATTGACTGGAAATTGATACGTTCGGCCACCTGTAGACCATCTGCAGCCACTGATGGACTTAATGTTCCCAAATAAAGATGGAATTTTTTTTTTGGATGACAATGCTCCATGTCACATGGCCACAATTGTTTGCGATTGGTTTCAAGAACATTCTGGACAATTCAAGCGACTGATTTATGCAACCGGATCGCCGATATGAGTCCCACTGAATATTTATGGGACATAATGGAGAGGACAGTTCGTGCTTAAAATCCTGCACCGGCAACACTTTCGCAATTATGGATGGCCTTAGAGACAGCATGGCTCTGTATTTCTGTAGGAGACTTCAAACGACTTACTGAGTTCTTGCCGGGTCGAGCTGCTGCAAAAGAATGTTCGACGCGCAATTAAGAGGCAACCAGTGAGTTTCCTCACCCTATTGTGTAGCGTATTTGTAACTGCAATTTGCTAAATTGTAGTGGAATATATCCAGATTTATAGAGAAATGTATGTAGATTTTGTTAAAACTAATAGTACACTTGCGAATTTTCTGGACATCTTTTGTGCATAGCATCACAATTAAGCACCTCCCACATATTCCACATACCGTTTTCCAAGATGATAGAAACACATAATTTCCGAGACGCACCTGTCTGCTGGTCCAGGGCGCTGTTGTGGTCGCCACGGCTAGTTTTCCGCTTGCAAGAGGAAGGATGAAAGTCGGAAGGTGGGAGATGTGGGCTTCAGGGTGGATGAGGAAGAAGAGTCCAGTGGGTGGGTAGACCTGTGTGAGGCCTTGCTTTGTCGTGGATAAGTAGTTCATTTGCATTTTTGTGGCGACGAACACACTGTAATCGTTTCTTCTGTTTCGGGGGGTAGCACAATACACTTAAAAGTTGATCGTTACTCCGTGAGGGAGGACATCAACCAGAGTATTAGCACATCAAACAAAATATTCCCTTCAGAGTATCAGAAGACCGTTGCCATGACTTTACCCGCGGAGAGTGCGGCTTTTAATTTTTTTCTTTTTTTCGGAGGAGAAGTTATGTGGCGGCACTCCATGAATTGTCGGTTTCATCGGCTGTGGCGATGTTCGACCATCAGCCTCGTAACGTGCAAGCAACTCCGCGCAGTGATCCTTCATTGCTCTTTACGGTCTTTGTTAGGCGGCAAGAAATCCGAAAGGCACAGACCTGTGAGTACAACTGGTGAACGAGTGCGTCAGCCCTACCAACAGAGACGTTCCGTTGAGAAGCGAGGTGTTTACTTGTTATCCATTGATCACCTAGAACGAGAGTATCCGCACATTCCAACATTGCAAGGAGACACAGCTGTGTGTGGCCGGTCGGCACGCGCGAGATCGGACACGTTTGCGCAGCCTCCTTGCCGTGAAAACAGACGGCTCGCCCAACGACTCAGCGTGGTTTTGTTCACTGCCAAGTCTCCGTAGACATTCTGCAAGCGCCTATGGATACCTGTGAAGCTCTGGTGTTCCACCAAAAGAGACAGTGCTGCCTGGGACCCATCTCCGTTACAGACCCAGTTTTGAAAGCTACGTTTACTGCCGCATCTATAGGAAATTCATGAAACTATAGAGGCTGAAGCGGGAATGTCCGCATATTTTCAAGCGAAATAGGCGGAGAAAAAAAAAGGTGTTGCATTTCTTATTAACCGCCTCTCGTATCACGTTATTCAAACACTGATACGAAGTCTGCCCAGATCTTTCATGAAAAGCCGCCTGAATAAATAAACCCTGCCGAAGAAAAAAAAACACTATCAGTTTCGCAGTCCATTTTCACACTTTCAATAGTGAGACACTGTCTTCTTTAACACAGACTTCCGACACCGAAAGGGAAAGTGTTGGCGATCGCCGTGACAAGCAGCTGACTCAGATATTAGGTAAGCCGTGTCTACACGTGGAGGAGGCGCTCCCTTGGAGCTTTTATAGCCCAGGCTGGCAGCATGCCTTCGGATTGCCGGCAAACTCGTCCCTGCAGCTGCTGTGACTACTAGCGCAGGTCAGGTGCCAATGGAGATTTCGACGTGCTTTTATGTTTTGCAAACTTACTGGCCCACAGCTGAATAATTCTGTCCCTTCTACATCCTATATGTTGCCTGTCACTTCGGTGACGAGTTTATGCGACATAATAAAGTCAAAGAAGAAATTGAAGTACTTCATCTTTGAAGATTATCACAGTGCTACCCTGGCGTCGTAAGGCTGCTTGCTTAGCCCCGTCTTCCATTATACAGGGTAATGAATCGGATCCAACTAAGGCACACAATCGAAGTAATTTTACTTAAACATCTTTACGAGTGTAATTCCAAAATACAAACGAGAGAGTAAAGTTAACCATTCAACGGAAAACTGAAGTGTTCCCTCAGAGGTAAAAACAAAGCAAATTTTTGGGTGAATCCATCCTTGAGCAACCCTTATAAAATAGTATGCGTGAATAAATTGGTGATCTTATTTTCACTCCGTGGCTTGTCGCAGACTGACCACCTGAACTGTTGATTGCGGTTAACAAGTCGAGACTCTTCCAGAACTGTAAATCTTAAAGCTGAAAAGATGATTTGTCACAACGAATAGAATTTGTAAGACATTAAGTGTTATGCAGCTCCTTGCGTTTTAACACAGTTCTTTCACTTACATCGCCCAGTAACCTCTTCAGACGCTTCCGTAGTGTGATAATCACATCTTTAAAAAACGCTGCATATTGCACGTTTAGCTGTAGTTATTCCAGAATGTTCTAGGTGGATAAATTTGGACTTAAATGTTATTGGGACTATAGATATATGTACGAGGGTCACTCCAAAAGAAATGCACACTATTTTTGTAAAAATACAGTTTTCATTCTGCATGTGTGAAAGTTTTACAGTGTGCAGATACATTCTTCCTGCTTGTTTTCAAACTTAGTTCAACCTGTTCCCGTTAGTAGCGCCGTCACAGCATGTCTGCAAGATGGTAGCTACACTTGACGTTCGTCAGAAGCAACGTGGTGTCATAGAATTCCTGTGCTGTGAAAACGAGACAGTGGGAAACATCCACAAGAGGTTGAAAAAGGTGTATGGAGATGCTGCTGTCGATCGCAGTACAGTTAGTCGGTGGGCAAGCAGGTTACGTGATGAAAGCGGGCACGGCAATATTGAGGATTGCCCTCGCAGCGGCAGGTCTCGTACTGCACACACTCCAGACAATGCGCAGAGTGTTAACGAATTGGTGACTGCTGACAGACGCATCACAGTGAACGAATTGTCACGCTACGTCGGGATAGGGAAAGGTAGTGTTTGCAGAATACTGGAAGTGTTGGCAAAAAAAGGTTTGTGCCAGGGGGGTTCCCAGGATGTTCTCGGTGGCTCATAAAGAAACAAGAAAAACGGTATGCAGCGAACTTTTGGAACAGTACGAGAATGGTGGAGATGAATTTCTTGGAAGAATTGTGAGAGGTGATGAAACATGGCTCCATCATTTTGCACCAGAGACGAAGAGGCAATCAGTGGAGTGGCATCATGCAAATTCACCCAAGAAAAAAATAATTCAAAACCACACCTTCTGCTGGAAAAAGTTATGGCTACGGTGTTTTTCGATTCCGAAGGACTCTTGCTTGTAGACATCATGCCAAGTGGAACCATCATAAATTCTGATGCATATGTGACGACACTGAAGAAACTTCAAGCTCGACTGAGTCGTGTTCGACCACATCGGCAAAAGCAGGATGTTTTCCTGTTACACGACAATGCAGGGCCCCATGTCAGTCAAAAAACCATGGAAGCGATTACAAAACTCGGATGGACAACACCGAAACACCCACCTTACAGTCCTGACCTGGCTCCATGTGACTATCATCTCTCTGGGAAACTGAAAGACTCTCTTCGTGGAACAAGGTTCGAAGATGATGACTCCCTTGTGCACGCTGCCAAACCGTGGCTCCAGCAAGTTGATCCAGAATTTTACTGTGCGGGTGTAGAGGCGCTGGTTCCAAGATGGCGTAAGGCAGTTGAGAGGGATGGAAATTATGTGGAGAAATGAAAATATTGTTCCTAAAGGATGTATCTACACACTGTAAACCTTTCAAACATGTAGAATAAAAGATGGATTAAAAGAAAAGTGTGCATTGCTATTGGAGTGACCCTCGTATGTATTCCATTACAATGTTTGTAATACTACGTATATGTATTGAGTCTCTGTATGCGTGTGTTTGTGGTGTAACGTTAGTGTTGCATAATGATGGCGATGATGATGGTGAGAGATGGGGGTGGGTGAAACCAGGTGGCAGCACATAGCCTCTCGCTGCGAATAGCTCCAAGGGGGCTGCCAACCTTAACGTGCCCATCCGGCAGACGGATCACCATCAATAGTGCCACATGCCCTCTCTTCATGAGACACTGCGGAGGAGTTTGATATTTAAACCGGGACTTCGGTACAAAGCTTGATGATTAAGAACTTCAAGCCACCTCCCGTTGTCGGTCAGATACTGACAGAGTGGCAGCCTATTGTGGTCTTCAGATATTGTTTTGGTGCAACCCTAAATACTCTGTGCAAGCCCTATCCCCTCTGCATAGCTCTGCAATCAGCATCTACCTGAAAACGGTTGCTTAAGGATTCCTTAGCGCCACAAGATGTGTCCTCTCAGTCGATTCCTTCTTGTAGCAAGCCGGCCACTGTGGCCGAGCGGTTCTAGCCGCTTCGGTCCGGAATTGCGCTGCTGCTACGGTCGCAGGTTCAAATGTGTGTAATGTCCTTAGGTTAGTTAGGTTTAAGTAGTTCTAAGTCTAGGGGACTGATGACCTCAGATGTTAATTCCCATAGTACTCAGAGCCATCTGAACCATCTTCTTGTAACAAAATGTGCCATAAATTCCTTTTCGCCCCAAACCTATTCCACATGTCTTCATTAGTTGTTTTACACACCCACGTAATCTCCAGCATGCTTCAGTAACACCATATTTCAAAAGCTTCTGTTAGGCAACCTATCAATCCAGAATTCAGTGGGTTCAATTTTAATAAATGTCAGTTTCAACATTTTTTTTTTACACATAATTCTATCCAAATATTGCCTCTCCCCTTCCGTATCCCTATTCTTATACCCCCCCCCCCCCACACACACACACACAAAAGCACAAGTATATTACGTAGGCTAGTTGAGTTGCACTTCCTGAAAGTGCTATGGTTCTTTCTCTTCTGAAAGACCGCACTTCGTTTTTTAGTCTCTCAATTTCGCATGGAACTTAATGTTCTGTGTCAACTTTCGTATAACAGCAAAAATTTTGCGTCTCTCTGTCGCGTTACGCTCGCTATCTGGAGACATTTCGTAGGGGGCTAATGAGCGCTTCCTAGGGCGCCGCTGTCATAGAAGCAGACGTTTCGTGATCGTCCCCCTCCTCCCCCCCTTCTCCTCTCTCTCTCTCTCTCTCTCTCTCTCTCTCTCTCTCTCGGAACTTACAGACGTTACGCAACGATTCTCGCCTACCATTAGTACAGGGTGTGGCAAAGGAAATTCACTTGTTTAGTTAGTTACAGTCGTTCTAAGAAACATTGTATGACAAAGCACATTTACGAATTAAACACTGTCTTCTACGTCGCTGATGGCTGAAACTTCGAAGATCCGTAGGTTAGCTTGCATTAATGTTCATACTTCGTTACTAATGTAGCTAGTCATTGGCAGCGAACGCAACTACAGAAACGCTCTCACAGACATCTACAGCTGATTACAGTGCTGCTTTCTCAGTTATGTAGGTGTAGTATGCGGACCTATTCACAGATCTCCTGTGCTAGGATTTTTAGGTACCTAGAGAAAGGAAAAAATCTTCGAATCTATTCCTGGATGCTTTTCAAGGTAACAAAACAGAAAAATGAAAAGGAGTGTGACCTTTTGAAGAGTGCATCATCAGTAATAAATTTTTACAGGCAATCTCAAAGAATTTTTTTTTATTTGGCACAAAGCGAGTGATTGAGCCACTAGACTCGCGTTCGAGGGGAAAAATACTTCGTCTTTTTCTTCTGTCTTGCCGTGTTACAGATTTTAATTTACATAATATCCCTTTAAGACTGGCTTAGACGTCTTCTTCATGTAGTGAGCTCGCTATCCGTATGCCAGACAGACATTCCACGTGTGGGTACGTGGCCACCCCCCTTTTTTTTTCTACGTACAGTTCGGTTCTCGGCGCCGACCCAACATCCCCCACCCCCTCACCCCAACTACCGTCACCATCACCACTTGCACCGTCTTCTCAAAAACGTTATTCGACCCTCAAGGTTATTCATAGGGCATCGATTTTTTAACGAAGTGAGTGCCAGAAATATCTACTGCTTAACAATCGGACACTCTTGACTGTAAATTAGATACTGGCTGTAATGAAAGCTCCTACTAATATTGAGACAATGTAATCAACAATAAAACAACAAAATGCCGGCAACAGGAAATACTACCAAAGTAGTCAATGGCTGGCCAGCCTGCCCGATGCCGGACAGAACATCATTCATCTCTCTCCATTTGAGAACACGTGTAATTTCGATTCACTGACGAACACCAGCACATCCTGATTGCTCCTCACTGTGTATAAAGAGTGCAGAGCTACGAAAGCAAGACGTGTTGCATTCCGCACTTCCCGGCCGTCTCCCCATACCAATCCGGGGATCGGAGGCTGGCTAACGGCCAAGGAAGAAGGAGGCACCAAGCGCCACCCAGGGGGCCCTCCAAAGGGAACGGAGTCGCAGCCAACCAAGGGCTCATTCTTTACTGAGAGTTGGCAGCGGACGCTTCCCCCTCCTCCTCCTCCAACTCTGTTTCAGAAGTGAGTCGTGGAACTAAAGCCCGAGTGCAGAAATGCAGTGTGAATCTCTGCCCGAAGTCCATACCTGTATTTCGAGACTTTGGTTCGAAACTACTTGCTATCATCTGTAATACATGTGACTCCTAACTGTTCCAACTGACATGTATAATGATAGCTAAATTCACAATGCCTTCTTAAGGGGCGTACCAGTTGAAACCATGTAATTTTCAATGTCTGTTTTTTTCATTGATCTGAATCTACTGTGTGTGTGTATATATTCATTTAAACATAACACTGTGTGGCCGTTAACGTTTTCTAAGAACCTGAACAGATGACGGCGGAAAGATTCGTCAGCTACTTAGGAGTTAGGAATTACAAACCTTTCAAAACAGTTGAGGAAGAGAACCCTTATGGAGAAAATGTAACTGTTACTAAACTGGAGTGTGCAGGTCATGTACAAAAGCGAGTGGGTACGAAGCTGCGACAAATGTAATCTGCATACAAGGGAAAGAAATTACAAGCTGGCAGAAGATTAGATGGTAAGAATAGACTCACAGAAACTACGATAGAAAATATACAAAAATATTATGGTATGGCCGTCGGACAAAATGTTAGTAGCGCAGAAGATATGGGAAAAGCTGTATGGGTAGCTTTGTTTCATGTCTCTTCAACAGGTGAGAAATCCATTCATGAATCCTAACGAGTCCATGAACAGAGTAATCTGCACCAGAATTCACAAGAGAATGTTTGGGTCAATTGGTACAATGCATTTTTAGTGTCTTTGATGCAGTGGCAACGTTTAATAATGAAAATTTTGCAAGGTGTGAAGTCCTGAAAACACTGCTACAAATTGTTGATCATTTCATAGTGAAACAGATGTTAAATTTAGATAAACAAGGAGTTAGCGCATCAGAGAGAGCTATTAGAGACCTTCAAACATCTGCTGTTCAACGCAGACGAGCAGGAAAAAGGACTTTGCAAGATGATGCAGACAACCCATCTTATGGAGTTGGAACGCACTGAAAACTTTAATGACTCTTTCCCGTATGTCGAATTTTTTAAAGATGAAGTGTACTTTTTCTGAGTTTCTGCTTGATGGAATCTGATCAAAATTACAGAATACACCAGTTTGAGTATTGTGCATGTGTTAACGAAGCGGTTTTCTATTTTGTAAATCTCGAAGAGGTTCGAGCTTTACATACTTAGAAACATGTAGACAGTTTCTTATTTTGATGTCTACTTTTTACAAAAATAATTGTTATCGTAAAACCAATAATTTTAGAAATCTTTCGGTTAAAGGAATGACAAATGTGTAACCTACAAGCTACTTTTTTTTTTTTTTTTTTTTTTTACAAATTCTTATTCCCAGTAGTTTCTGATAAAAGATACCTTTCATATGAATAAATTTTGTATCATTTAATATAGGGGCTACTGACGTGTCCGCACCCCCTTAATATCAGTTTTAATAACGAATAAATGAACAATACTTTTAGAATTTCAAGGAACAGGATTTTTGTGGCTCAGTTTGTGAACTTTAAGAAATCCGTTTTAGAAACATAATACAATTTTATGAATCACCTTTACAGTCAATAGATTTTTTTTAAAAAAAACTGTTTCACGAAAGGAAATTGGACTAACTTAGTGGTAGCCATATCGTCTATCTTTGGCAAATGAAATAGTAAAGTCAATGGGAAACACTATCACAACTCGCCTACTGCCTTTACAGTATTTTTGCAATGTCAGTGTAACATATACCACTATTCGTGACACTTCATGTCTCTCCAACTCACATAAACATTGTTCTCACGGATGTGCGTTACAAAGAGCAGCCAAGCTACAGTTATTTCATAAGAATGTAGCAAAACAGATACAATTAATAAAACAGACTGCTAACAAAACTGGGTACCCAGATGGGAAATTTGATCTTCTCCGTCAGAAAACTATAACACTGATAACACAGAAATGTACACATGGTACATATCCAAACTTGAAAAATACTGACAGCGAGAATATTAAGTACCATAGCCTTGAACTCGTTCAAAGCTTTCTGTTTTTCCTTACAGCATACTGGTATTTATTGCTGTATGACGGTCACACGACAGTTAAACAAAGAGTGTATAAATTAAACGTTCTATGTTCGAATTTCACATCTGTCGAGTCTCGAAAAATAACGTATCTCACTTTATGCGGAACTCATTTGTATCCAGAAAAATGAGAAAGTATTCTGATACCACAGAATTATGCTGCCCATGTTATCACTGCAAAAATAGAGAGAAATATTTGGAAATAGATAATTATTACAAACGTTCTAGATGCCAGACCAGGCAACTGACTGGTTCTCAGTACCAGTATGAAAATTTTTGTTTCAGGTGGAATTATTATAGAAGTATTACGTCTTATTTGTTATAATAGAAGTATAAAAATGATGATCTGCGGCAAACCTAATAAGTTTGTTGTTCATTTTCACTCTTTTTATTGCATGCTAATGACTGGAAAGTTAGAGCTTCCAATGAAAAAAGTATCATAGCAGTAACAACTATTCTTGGACAAAGCCAAAAATATTGGTATGTACTATACTGTAGAAATTGCTCCAGGTAATTCACAGTGATAAATGAATTCAAGAATTAAATGTGAGATCACGAACACTGCCTTCAGTATATTAGTGCAGTAAATGCTGAAAGCTTATGTTGTTGAATCACTACTAAGACTTACTAACCTCATTATTCAATGATTGTTTATCAGGAACACATCTTCCTCTTCCTTAACGTTTTTCACACACATTTTTTGTCTGTTTACTTCTCCTTTCATTTCAAAAATGTTCTACTGATGCTTATAGAACTGTGCATCAGGTAAGTTAAGGAGACGCTGAAGCATGGCACTTGGAAGTACAGAAGGGTGCACTACTTGATACAAAAACCACGCATCATGTAGTAACGATTGTTTCAGATATTTTCTCCATGATACAGTATTGGAACAAGTCAAGAGACATGCAACAGAGTACAGAGAACATAACGGCACAGTAATCGCGTTTTGTGAAAAAATGGCACAAAGTTTGACATTTCTATTCTTCAAATAATTTCTGTTTTTTAACCTCTTACATTAATATCCATGTTCAATTTTAACTGCTAAAAAGAATAAAGTTCACTATTTTTTTCTGTAGAATATGCAAGTAAAACTGTTGTTTGAAAATTAAGTGGTGTGGTGTAACCTATACGTTATATATTATCTTTGTAAAACTGAATTATTCATGCAGTCTGCCACGTTCTTTGAAACTGTGAAACATACCTTTCTACTGCGCCTCGGGGCTTCCGTGACGTCGACTCTTCAGTTTCGCGAGGTCCAAACTGCTTCACGAAATTCTTTAACACAGGTCTTTCAGCTAATCAGAATCAGGAGTAGAATGTAGGTGTTTTCATTGGTCGTTTCCTTATCCCGCTAATAAAGCTTCTGCAGGGCGCTGCTTCCGGCGACAACCCTTAGAAGTATTGGAAAACACAGGCCGGCACGGGAAAATACTTGGCTCTTGAAATCAGCCTATTCGGCTCCGACCACCACCCATTTAGGAGGAGTAGGAGAAGAGGAGCCCATCATCTTCATCTTGCGGTACACCATCTGCACATAACTCGTATCAGCATTGCCAAAATATGATAATCAACATTGCCAACATATAATATACACGTAGTACATGCTTTCGAGTTGCGTACCGGTTTTTTCTACAATTGTATGTTTGCAGTATGGAAAATCTACTGTGTAGCATAGTTTAACAGAAGTTACAGATTAAAAATACGCACCAGACTTGATTTGGAAAGTGGGGAGTGACTTACGACAGACAGTGCTCCAACAAAACGGATGTTTCGTACTGCAGCTAACTCCTAGACCTAGATAATGCGGCGTCCGTATTCGCCCTCGCAGAGACGTTGGTCCAGCGGAGTGTAACAGGGGAAGCTTCAGCACAGTTGTGCGCGCGCTCGCAGGCTGGGTCTTACGACAGACGGTTGCCGGGATAGAAGACTACCTGCTTTTTGTCTGAAGCTCAAGCACGCGGTTTCACATTTTGAATCCATTAGGAAGGTTCAACAGCATAGTCGCCACCGTCAACAATAGCGTCTAACTACTATACCTCAATGTCTGTATAATTCGTTGCGTAACATGTAGTTAACAAGCGGGTGTGTGTGTACGTCATCCAACGAGATACGACCACTTGTATTCTGAGAAAAAAGCAAGGCTTTGTCGAGTTGCTTAACGAAGAAATCATCATTCAGACTTTATTTGAGTGAAGTAATGCTGAGAGTTTCCGTGTGATCACAACATGACGATTACAATTACCGCGAAATAGGAAACTCTCTAAGTAAGCATCTGTTTATGGTAAGTTCTATCTGTCCTCAAACTGCCACTGTTCATTCCATAAATTGTGATCCTACCTGCATGGCGCTTTCGAAATTGAAAGTGGATTAGTAAAAAATTAGTATTTGTGTTGTCTTGCCTGGGGAAATATTTTTTAAAATGTAAATACGTGTCTAGCGTCTAATCGGATACACGTGTGAAAAGTTAAGATACTTATTGCTCCTACAAATGAAACAGTCACAATTACTATTGGTTAGTTCCGGGATGCATTTCTAAAGCTTTTTATCCCTCATATTCAGGTGAAAGTCGTTTTAGATTACGGGGCTCACGTTGAATATCAATAGATATCTGCAAACTGTTACGTATCTGTCACTATAAATGTTTCAGAAAACAATCTCTATGCTTGGCAAATGACGAGTGATATTAACTGCAGTAATACTGTTTGTTGTTTTTTAAAACATATAACACGACCTATTGTCCAGATAGTCATACAAATATTTAAGTTGCAACCACCTTTCTTCTAATGAGGATACATATACATATGGAATAACATAGCCAATCTATGTGTATAGCGACCATAGTGACAAACAGTTAGTGTAAATGGTAACGAGTCTGAAGTGAATTGTGATAATTTCATTGACACGGAATAAAACTAAATATGAAAATAAAAGTATATTATTCCATTTATAAATACTGCTTTAATACTGCACAAGACTATGAATGTTCCATACTTTGTTAGACTGTTATGCGTTCTGTAACAAACTGGAAAACTTTCTGGAGAAGTTTAATGAGTCATCCTGTATTCATCTGGTAAAGTTTGCTGACAAATTTGATTGTGTTTGAATATTTCCTGTCCTACATATACGTTCAACACGTGTCGTTTGTTCAACTCTTGGGGTCCTTCAAACTCGTTATCAGTGTTGCTGAAAATGACCCCAGTGAATTGGACTATGGCAGCTCTCGCAGATGTTAATAAATATTGACTATATGAAGCGTATTTTGCCTACTGAATTTATAACAGTCGCAGAAGGAAGCTAATTTTTGTTGCATATGTCATTAAAATCACTCCTCTCCTCTCCGTCGTTTTGTATGGTACACGTCTGCCTCCCATTTCGTCTCTCTAGCTTAACGTCGCACACCATTACTGCGTGTTTCTTATCATTGATTGGTGCGTTTGCTTCCTGGTAACGTCACCGCTTTCCTCCTAAAGACCTGCCTCCTTCGTCGTTAGTACGTCGTTATTGAGCACGTGCTGGCTAGATAGCCGTCACCGCCCCCGCAGTGCTGCTGTTGTGTGTGTGGAAGCTTCCGGTTGACGTGTTGCGCCTAACGATTCGATGTGCGTGCCCGCCGCATCAGCTACAGAGGTGCCTGGCTAATTGCTGTCAAGTTCTTGCAACATTTTTCTACGAGTAATTCCTTCCAGCCTGCAATACACCATTCGGCTGTTACGCCACCTCTGCGGTTACAGGGAAGTGTGTGGCAAGATCAGTTAAATCTCGAAAACTGAAAAAAAAGGAAATGTTGACAAATGAAACTAGATATTAAATATAACAAAGTTTAGATAGGACACGGAATAATTTGCGATGCACGGAAATTCGGAAGACTACTCGTTGTTGCATAAACGACGTCAGTCAGTGATGAGGAAAAATATTCAGAGTACCGTAAGAAGGCAAGAACTGATTTTTTTTTTTTTTTTTTTTTTTTTTTTTTTTTTTTTTTTTTTTTTGTCGATCTGGACTTAAAGTTTATAAAATATACTGCGGTGGCAAAAGTTATGGGACACCACCTGTTATCGTGTCGAATCTCCTTTTGCCCAGTATAGTGCAGCAGCTCGACGTGGCATGGATTCAACAAGTCGTTGGAAGTCCAATGCCGGTGTAGGATATTGTGCACGAACTGCCCTCTCAGTTACGTCCCATAAATGTTTGATGGCGTTCATGTCGAGCGATCTGAGTGCCCAAATCATTCGCTTGAGTTGTCCTGAATGGCCTTTAAAGCAATCACGAACAATTACGGCACGGTGACATGACACATTGCCACTCATAAAAATTCCATCGTTGTTTGGGAATATGCCGGCCGGAGTGGCCGAGGGGTTCTAGGCGCTAAAGTCTGGAACCGCGCGGCCGCTACGGTCGCAGGTTCGAATCCTGCCTCGGGCATGGATGTGTGTGATATCCGTAGGTTAGTTACGTTTAAGTAGTTCTAAGTTCTACGGGACTGATGACCTCAGAAGTTAAGTCCCATAGTACTCAGAGCCATTTGAACCATTTTTTGTTTGGGAATGCAGTCCATGAAAGGCTGCAAATGGTGTACAAGTATCCGAATGTATCCATTTCCAGTCGATGATCGGTTCGATTGGACCAGAGGATCCAGTCCATTCCATGTATACACAGCCCTCACCATTGTGGAGCCACCAGCACCTTGCACAGTGCCTTCGTGACAACTAAGGTCCATGGCTTCGTGGGGTCTGCGCCACACTCGAACATTACCGTTATCTCTTACCAACTGAAGTCGGGAGTCATCTGATCAGGTCACGGTTTTCCAGCCATCAAGGGTCCAAGTGATATCATCACGAGCCCAGGAGAGGCGCTGCAAGCGATGTCGTGTTGTTAGCAAAGGCCCTCGCGTCGGTCGTCTGCTGCCATAGCCCATTAGTGCCAAATTTCGCTACACGGTCCTAATGGATACGTTCGTCGTACGTCCCACATTGATTTCTGCAGTTGTTACACGCAGTGTTGCTTGTCTCTTAGCACTGACAACTCTACGCAAAGGCTGGTGCTCTCGGTCATTAGGTGAAGGCCGTCGGCTACTGCGTTGTCCGTGGTGAGAGATAATGTCTGAAATCTGGTATTTTCAGCACACTCTTGACACTGTGGATATCGGAATGCTGAATTCCCTAACGATTTTCGAAGTGGAATGTCGCATGCGTCTAGCTCCAACTACCATTCGGCGTTGAAAGTTTGTTAATTCCCGTCGTGCGGCCATAATTACGTCGGAAACCTTTTCACATGAATCGCCTGAATACATATGACAGATTCGCCAATGCATTGCCGTTTTATACCTTCTGTATGCGATACTACCGCCGTCTGTATACATACATATCGCTATCTAGTGACTTATGTCACCTCGGTGTAAGGCAAAAAAGTTAACCATTTAACGAGACAGTGAAGAATGTCAAGATCTGAACATGTTATTCTCCTACAGATGAATGGCATGATACACCAAAGTCCGGATTTGTATCAGCCAGCACTGCGAAGACAAGGGAAAAATCTTACCACATCGTATAGTAAGAATACCTACAGTGACCGTGTGAAGTCTCGTCACCTGAAGTAAGCGGAAAGAGTGGCTGTCATAGACTGCTAAAAGGCGCGCTATGTGTGTAGTCTTGCCTCTCTCTCCTCCCGCATTATGGAACTCAAAAGCACGTTCCAAATTCCTGTATTTCATGATATGCAGCTGCATTGCCATTTATTAGCATAGGAAAAATAGGTTTGTTTTTCTAGCTCAACTAATGACACTACGCACGATTTTTTTTCATTTGATCAGGAATCGAATAAGTAAAAGACAGGTCTATCTATATTCTGATTCATTAAGAGAACAAGAAACAAAAAAAAAATCTGGTGTTCTTAGCTGACATGAAATGATGCAGCGCTAAGACCCATCGCAGCATACAGAACGCTTCTCTTGAAAGCAAACTTTTTCTTCGTATATCTTCGATGATTGCTGATTATAGTTCAGAGAGGCGAAATAACTACAGCTATAAATTTAACACATATTATTCTGTTAACAGTACTACTAAAATGCTTTCTCATTTGTTTTTAATTACAAGCCATTTTGAATAATTCCCTCCGTTTCTTAAATAGTAAAACCGGAAAAAGAATTACTACTTCATATATATATATATATATATATATATATATATATATATATATATATATATATATATATATATATATATATATATATATGTACATATATATATATGAATGAGAGAGAGAGAGAGAGAGAGAGAGAGAGAGAGGCAGAAATTTGTTCCAAATGATGCTCCTCGAAGGTAATGAAATCATAGTTCATGAAGCGCACAGTATACTCCAGAGGAAACAAGCAGATAATAGCGTAGTGCAGTGGTTGGATGAATAGAGGTTGAGGCAACGTATAGGCGTTTATACACAAGTGGCCAGTAAAATTGCTACTCCACGAAAATGATCTGCTACAGACGAGAAATTTAACCGACAGGAAGAAGATGCTGTGATATGCAAATGATTAGCTTTTCATAGCATTCACACAAGGTTGGCGCAGGTGGCGACACCTATAACGTGCTGACATGAGGAAAGTTTCCAACCGATTTCTCGTACACAAACAGCAGTTGACCGGCGTTGCCTGGCGAAACGCTGTTGTGATGCCTCGTGTAAGGAGGAGAAATGCGTACCATCACGTTTCCGACTTTGATAAAGGTCGGATTGTTGCCTATCGCGATTGCGGTTTATCGTATCGCGACATTGCTGCTCGCATTGGTCGAGATCCGATGACTGTTAGCACAATATGGAATCGGTGGGTTCAGGAGGGTAATACGGAACGCCGTGCTGGATCCCAACAGCCTCGTAACACTAGCAGTCGAGATGACAGGCATCTTACCCGCATGGCTGTAACGGATCGTGCAGCCACGTCTCGATCCCTGAGTCAACAGATGGGGACGTTTGCTAGACAACAACCATCGGCACGAACAGTTCGACGACGTTTGCAGCAGCATGGACTATCAGCTCGGAGACCGTGGCTGCTGTTACCCTTGTCGCTGCATCACAGACAGGAGCGCTTGCGATGTTGTACTCAGCGACGAACCTGTGTGCACGAATGGTAAAACGTCATTTTTTCGGATGAATCCAGTTTCTGTTTACAGCATCATGATGGTCGCATCCGTGTTTGACGACATCGCGGTGAACGCACATTGGAAGCGTGTATTCGTCATCGCCATACTATCGTATCACCAGGCGTGATGGTATGGGGTGCCATTGGTTACACGTCTCGATCGCCTCTTGTCCGCACTGACGGCACTTTGAAGAGTGGACGTTACATTTCAGATGTGTTACGACCCGTGGCTCTACCCTACATTTCAACAGGATAATGCACGACTGCATGTTGCAGATCCTGTACGGGCCTTTCTGGATACAAAAAATGTTCGACTGCTGCCATGGCCAGCACATTCTCCAGATCTCTCACCAACTGAAAACGTCTGGCCAATGGTGGCCGAGCAGCTGGCTCGTCAGAATACGCCAGTCACTACTCATGATGAACTGTGGTATCGTGTTGAAGGTGCATGGGCACCTGTACCTGTACACGCCACCCAAGCACTGTTTGACTCAATGCCCAGGCATATCTAGGCCGTTGTTACGTCCAGAGGTGGTTGTTCTGGGTACTGATTTCTCAGGATCTATGCACCCAAATTTCGTGACAATGTAATCACTTGTCAGTTCTAGTATTATATATTTGTCCAATGAATACTCGTTTATCATCTGCATTTCTTCTTGGTGTAGCATTTTTAATGGCCAGTAGTGTAGTACGCTGTCCGTACCATTACCATGTAATTTATATGACATGATATGTAAATCTGTTAACTTTGAGGATAGAATGCATCAGTTCTTCGTTCTGGCTCAGTTGTTAACTTCCCACGCAAAAGTATTTCTCGAAAGACGTATTTTTGCTATCGACTCGGGTTTACGATTCCGCTTCTTTGAGGCGGTGGTCTCCGTCGATATCGCCAGCGATGGTTTTACATGCAGTTTGGACGTACATGGCGAACGAGACTTTACTGTCTGGCTGCAGTCCAGTCAGTGACGCTGTTTGAGGAAATTGCTCGTAGCATTTGAGGTGGTGACCAGGCCAGTCGTCGAAATGCTGAACAGAAAAATGTAATCGTCAACCCAGCAAGACTCCTGGAACTACATCAACAAGTGTCAGGGAAGCTCGGAAACTACATTTCTTGCAGGGTATTGATTCACTGCGCCTTGTTCGAATAAGTCAGTGCGTAGAGCGATACTCTCTAAATACTGGCCTCTGTTTAAATCTCACATCTGTTCGGAGTTTATGCAGACCGGTTGTTTCAGTTACATTTCATCGTAGAGTGAGAAGTTTGCATTTGGAAATACTTAGAAAGTCTTTCCGGTTTCTGCAGAACGCTCACTTTATTTTTAGTGACATTTTAGCGTCCCAAGTCTTCCTACTGGTTTGACGTGGCCCGCTACTACTTCCTCTGCTATGCTAACCTCATCACACGAGGAGACGGGCCGGCCGTTGTGGCCAAGCGGTTCTAGGCGCTTTAGTCTGGAACCTCGCGACTGCTACGGTCGCAAGTTCGAAACCTGCCTCGGTCATGGAATTGTGGATGTCCTTAGGTTAGTTAGGTTTAAGTAGTTCTAAGTTCTAGGGGACTGATGACCTCAGATGTTAAGTCCCATAGTGCTCAGAGCCATTTGAACCATTTTTGAACACGAGGAGAATGCGCAAGTGCCATAACCCGATTTCCCAGAAACTTCGGTTAGTGGAAGAGGAGTCAAAACAAGTGAACAAGTGTCTCGGCTTATCCGTAGATTCTCTACTGTTTCTGATAAAATGAAAGTTAAAGTTTTCGACCTAATTTAGATGCCTTTTAAAGCATAATTACCTCAACCGAAACGGTGGTAGCTCAGTGGCTAACCTCGCAGCCTCTCTCTTTAGCGTTCCGCGTTCGCAACCTTTGTACTGTTTTTTTTTTTTTTAATTATTTCATTTCGCATTTTTTCATTTACCTATCGTTGCGCGCTGAAAGTTACTTCACGAATATTCCTATCAAGTTAGGGGACACAAGGACATTGTATTAATTGTAAAATTACAACTGGGTTATTTGTTGTACAGTATTCTGTGTATGGTATTTTCAGGGGATACAATCTTTTTAAATTCTCATATTCTGTTATTTCATTCTTGTATCAGTTCTTATTTTAATTCTTTATTCTTATGTTTATTTTTTAGGAATATTCGCTGCATTGCTGCATACTGATCGTGGAAACACTGGGAATATTGAAATTCCCAACACTACAAGCATCGCGTGGAGGCAGGTTCGCCACAGTGACATTTTCTTGGTATCAGTTTCACTCAGGAAAGGAACGACACTAACCTTCTTAAAGATTTCATCCGTTGGCAATAATTTCACGGCGAACCACGCATAACGGATCACTTTTCCGAAAACTGGCGCTTGCAGTTGATTATGAATCAAGATACACTACAAGAACTTCACGGAAAACAATTTCCAATAATTTTCTCATTCATTATTTTTTAAAATTCTTTTACCAACCATACATTTAGTAAATGAATAAGGAAAATATTATTTCAGTATACACTGGAAAACATTCATGTAGCAATCTTCTACGAATATGGATAGATAAATGAAAAACAAAAGTAATAATCGGATTTCGAACACGGGGTGCAAAACTATGAAGCCGCACCGCTAGTCAAATGTGCCATCGCTTCCATTGAACTATTTGGTCCCTAAAAAGTAGATAAAGTACTCTAGATCTTTGACCGTCGTCTTCTCGGAAATGGTAGAGTATCTACGTATAAGCCGAGATACGTGTTCGCTTATTTTGATCCCTCTTCGACTGAGGGAAGTTCTTGGGAAATCTAGTTGTAGAACTTGCCGAGTACTCCTCTTCAGACTTGCAGCTATGCCTTGCGTTCTTTTATTTGTTGGATGTATTCCAATAGCTGTCTTCCACTACAGCTTTTGGCCTCTGCGTCTCCCTATAGTAACACGTCATTTGTTGTCTGATGCCATATATATGTCATACAATCTTGTCATTCCTTCTAGTCAGTGTTATCCTCAAATTTCTTTCATTGTTGATTCTGCAGATAATGATCTCATTTATCAGTCCATGTAGTTTGTAGCATTCTTCTGTGGCATCACATTTCAAACGCTTCGATTCTCTTCTTTGTCGGTTTTCCACAGTCCACGATTGATGTCCGTACAGTTCTGTGCTCAAGCCATGTATTGCCAGAACTTCTTCCTTGAATCGAAGTCTGTTTTTGACTATAATAGACTTCCTTTAGCGAGGAATGCCCTCGATCCCAATCCTAGTCTGCTTTTATAACTTCCGTACTTCGTCGCTCTTGCGTTACTTTGCTTCCAAGGCAACAGAATACATTCACATCGTATACAGCATAGTCTCCAACACTGTGTCGAGTTTGTTGTTAATCTCATTTGTGCTACTCCTCGTTACTTTCGTCTTCCTTCGATTTACTCTCAGTATATATTCTGTACTGGTTAGACGGTGCATTCCTCGCCGGCCGGTGTGGCCGTGCGGTTCTAGACGCTTCAGTCTGGAACCGCGTGACCGCTACGGTCGTGGGTTCGAATCCTGCCTCGGGCATGGATGTGTGTGTGATGTCCTTAGGTTAGTTAGGGTTAGTTAGGTTTAAGTAGTTCTAAGTTCTAGGGGACTGATGACCACAGATGTTAAGTCCCATAGTGCTCAGAGCCATTTGAACCATTTGCATTCCTCCAAAAGTTTCTGGAATTCTTCGTCACTTTTACTGAAGATATGAATATAATCAGCAGATCTTGACACTGATATCCTTTCACCCCGAGTTTTAATCCACTGCTGAACCTTTCTTTAATTTGCGTCATTGGTTCTCATTGGGTCTTCGATGTACTGAGAAGAGATACAGGTACTGCAGCTTTGCATCACAGCCTCATTGATCCGAGCCCTTCTCTCTGGCTACTCCGTCCTCATTGTTCCCTCTTTTTCTTGTTCGTGTAGTGTATAACCCCTCTCTAGCTACGGATTATATCTATTTTTTGAGAAATTCTAATGTATTGCACAGCAGTCGTCGAATGCTTTCTCTAAGCCGGCAATCCTAAGAGAGTCCCGTGGCTTTTATTATATCCCTCCATTATCAAGTGTAACGCCAGAAGTGCTCGTCAGGCCGTGAAAGCCCGAGGGACGTGTGCCGGCCGCCGTGTCATCCTGTACGATGCAGCGTCATGTGGATGCGGTATGGAGTGGTATGTGGTCGGCAAACCGTTCACCCGGCCTTTTTGCTGACTTTCTAGACAGTGGAGCCTCTACTATTCAGTTGGGTTCACGAGGATGAATGCACCTCATACCAGCCCTTCCACCAACGAAAAATTCTTGTCAAATCAGGGAATCGAAATCGGGTCATCCGCATGACGGCCATCTACGCTGACCACTCGGCTACGGAGTGGAATCCCTGTTGCTTTTACCTTTCCTGAAGTCAGGGTGGGCGCCATCTAGCAACTCTCAATTTTCTTCTCCATTCGTATGCATATTATTCGTCTCATCAACGTGGATGCATGAGCTGTTACACTGGTCGTACCATAATTCCTACATTTACCGGCCCTTGCTGTCTTCGGGACGGTGGGTGATGTGTCTCATTTCGCATAGATTGGGCACTATAATAATGATTTGATTTCCCCTTGCTACAATGATTTTACAAATTCTGCAGAAATGCAATCTATCCCGTCTGCCTTGTTTAATCGCAAATGTACCTAACTTCCTAATCTCTGCCGATTCTAATTGTGAGTACCCTGTGCCTTCCAAATCGAAACCATTTCTTCTTCTGTCACTTTAGAAACAGTTCCTTTCCGTTGGAGAGGTCCTCAGCGTACTGTTTTTACTTATCCCCCACTACTTTGCTTTTAACAACTGAATTCCTTCTCCATTATTAATGTTGACGGCCTTGTTTTTAATTTCAACGAAAAACATTTTGACTTTTTTATATGTTGCATCTCTCCTTTCGATGACCATTTCATTTTAGATTTCTTCACGTTTCTCCTGCAGTCTGTTCGCTTTAGCCTCCCTGCATTTCCCGTTGGTCCCATTCCTAAGCTACAAATATTGCTGTATTCATTTCTTTCCCACTGTATGAGCACATACAGACTTATTATGGCAACGCTACCCAATACGAAATAAACTGAAATAAAAATGAATGTGGTAGGTTAACTCGTGGTAGGGTGGATGGGGGATTTAGAACTGAGTCCGTGGAAAGATAGTCCCATCGTACGATGAGGGAGCGCAGTGTGCGAAACTCATAAGCGCAGCGCCCGCCCACGCTGGGACCGTGCCGGCGCCAGCTTGCCCACTTGGTGGCCTCCTTTCCCTGTTCTAATGAAATCCGTGTCTCTCTGCCACAGCCCATAATGCGTCATCTGGCAGGAGCTTCCAGCTACATTATTCCGTAGGTTTCCACACAAGTGCAGTGCATTAAAATATAATCCCCTGCCACCAGCTGTTATTATTCAGTCGTACCATATAGTAAGTCAGCATGCCACTAAAAGCTCAGATATCTCTGGTGCCATTGGACGTACCGAAATAAAATTTCTAATAGTTCAGAGTTCTCAGACGGGCGATATTTTAGGTATACAGTCCATTCATGCATCTTTTGATATGTTGAAGCAGTTTCATATGCGTTAGCAGCATTCTTGGATTTTTGTGCCAAGTAAGTTTTCCACTTTCCTCTGAGAGAACTTTCACTGCAAACTGTAAAACCTCTCGTGTCACTATATATTTTATACTTTTATTGCTTAGCGGATAATATTAGCTGCAATCTCAGACGTTTCGCAGATCAGGCAGATATATAGGAAATTCCATCCTGGGAAAACTGCAGCAATTTCCAGCTGTATCTCGACAAAATGTCAGCCTGGTGCAAAGACTGGGAACGCTTTCGTAAAGTCGGGACATAAAGTGTTTTGCACCTCAAGAAACGTAAGATTGTTAAATCATGTGACTACAGGATTAATTAATCACAACTACAGTCAGTCTACTTGAAAATATGCGTATCTAATCCGCTAGCACTATAAACTACGCGGCAGAGTGTACTTCGTACCATTATTGGCCTCTTACTGTGCTATCCCATTTGTTTACTACTTCAATCATATTTTGTTAATACTTATTAGTACGACGCGTTTCGGCAGCATGCCGCCATCATCAGGAGCATTGTAGTTTACATGTACATTAATGTGAAGTGTGATGTGTGTAGACGATAGTCTTCAGGAAGTTGGAAGCCGTGCCTCCAATCCCTATATTCAACAAATTAATTTCATAAACGTTTGGTTGACTCTTTCTCTAACCATTTTAGTACTATCTGCTTGGACGACATACAGGTTTTGGACAAAAATGCGGAAACTCACCAACACAACACATTACCATGCCTAATGCTGTGTATAAAATACATTGGCATTCAAAACAACTTCCAGTTGTCTCGGAGTAGAAAATTACAGATCCTGTACGGTTTTTAGAGGAAGGTTCTACTGTTCTTCCTTGCAAAATAGTGAGAAGTTCAGGTAACAATGATGCAGGTGGATAGAAATCGTGCAAATTTCTCTCCGAAGTAGACCACAAAGGCTAAATAATATTGAGATATTGTGACTGTGGTAGTTAGGATAAATGCGAGTATTCATTCTCGTGCTCATAAAACCAGTCCTGGACGATTCAAGCTGTATGAACAGGAGCTATGTCGTTATCACTGGGGAACTAACGCTGTACCATGGATGTATCTGGTTAGCTAAAATGGGCACATAATTCTTGCCAGTAATGTGACTTTGCAGAATAGCCATTGGGTCCATGGAATCCACGATATGGCTGCCCAAATCATCACCCAACCCTCGCCATGTTTAACTCTAGGGGCGTAAACTCAGCCAGAAGTTTGAAACTCTGAGCAGCAAGACTCATCTGACCAAATGACTGTCATCCATTGCTACGTAGTCCGTGATTTACAGCTTCAGCACCACGTTTTCCTGTTGCGGCTATTTGTATGACTGATGAATGGTTTTGGAATTCTGTCTCCCTCTGCAGTTCCCTATTTCTGGAGCTCCTTTCGTGTTGTTTAGTGCTGACAAGATTCGCGAATGCGACATTCTACAGTGACTTTTGCAGTTGTCGTCGTCCTACTTTTCAAGACAATCAATTTCAGTGACAATCTGTCACGATTACTCAACACACACTTCCGTCCACATTTTGACTTAGCGGATGATGCGTTTCCGCTTTCTCTGTATGTGGTATGAATCGTCGGTACAATACCTCTTGACACACCGAACAATTCGGCCAATTTGGTTACCGACGCACCCACGCACTCACAACTGATGCTTGCGACGTATTGAGGATACTGAACAGGCATAGTTCGTGGTTAAGTACATCACTGCAACTTGCTGACCTGACTAAGCTCTGCATTTACGATTAAGCGTGCATTTCTTGCGATATTTCCACATTTTGGTTGATCCCTGTGTATGTACATTAATCTGAAATGTGATAAGGATTGTCTGCTGAGTGTGCCAGTGAGATTGTGTACCGAAATTTAACCCCTTACAGAAAAATTCATTTACACTTTTGCTGAAAATTTGTTCGGCACACACAGCACAGTAGCAAATACATCATCTTCACTTAGCATAGCCTTTGGAATGTATACGTCTTTAAGGGTAAGTTTTAGGTATAAATCAAAAATTATTTCATAAATTTGTAATACGATCGCCGACACTAAACAGTTCCATTTCAGTTGGATAAATTTATGTTATTCCTTTTGAATACTGAAGGAGGGAAAATTACATCCTGTTTGCTACTGTGCACGCGCTACTGTCGCTTGTCGTATTTTCCTGATCCCTACGTGCGATATACAGTGGTGGCAGCTCAATTGTCGCAGTTTTCATCAAGCACAGGTTGTGTAACTTTACCCATCAGGGCTTTACGAGAACTACGTCGCACTTCATCTGAAGATTTCCATGGAGTTTCCCGTGTGTCTGTTACATACTCGTATGCACTGTACCCTCTCAGCACTACGCGTCTCAGAATTCGTTCTGTGTCTGCTGTCATGTGTACTTGGTAAACATTCCAAATCCTGAAACAGTACTCTAGAATCAGTCGCGCTAGCGTCTTCCTTCGCATTTATCGCTCACATATCATATCACACTCAAATGTTTGGAAGTAGCAGTGCCTGGGAAATATAAAGTGAAACGACCATTTAGGCTCAGTTGTAGGCAAAGCAAAAGATAAGCTACGATTCTTCGGTAGACTGTTTGGAAACTGCAGTTCGTTTACCAAAGAAATCGTATACCAAAGGCGTGGACTGCCCATACTTCAATGCTGCTCTAGTCTGTGAGACTTAGGATCAGGTAGGACTAACAAGACACATCGAGGCTATACAAAGAAGGGCGTGCGTGTAGTCACTGGCTTAATTAACGGACGAGAGATTGTAACAGAAATGTTTTGAAAGTCTTAACAGGCGAACCTCAGAGAAAGAAGCTGTAAATCATGCTAGAACCTCCTTACAAAACTTGCAATTAACGATTTAAGGTCAGAAACTATAGTAGAGTCGAAGTGAAAGCCCTGTCAGCTGGAGGCGCTGGTTCCAACTTTCGACTGGAAGTGTAAAACGGCTGTTGACGGAAACAATAGTCGTCTACAGAGCTGCAACAACGTTGAGGCTCTGCTATACAGACGTCTAGAAAATCGCGTTACGTGTGGTTGCGGTAGACGCACGAAGCAGCCATGCCAAGCCCACTCCTACTGTCAATGGTCATTTTTCAGCGATTCTGCTATAGAATTATTCTACGGCCCTCTACTGTATGTCCCCTAGAGGCCGTGCAGATATCATCTCGCCCTGAAGCCAAGAAGTCGTCATTCGTGCCGTGGTATCGTCCAGAGACTCTGGTGCCACCCCAAAGTCGGCAACGCGAATCGGTACAACAGACATTAGCGGGGGCTTTCTGCAATCCGCGACAACCAATGGGAGGCGTTCCAGAGGACCACGCCTCCAATTCAGGATAGCTGCGCTCTCACGCTGCGGTCAGTATGATGTCGAACATGCAAGAGCTCAGTCCCAGTTTGTAACCTCATCTCAAGGAGTCAGCATCCTAGTCTAGGACCAACGAGTTGTTAAAGTTTCTGATGAACTTGCACTTTAATAAATGTTAAACATTGTACCTCAGGAGAACAGTTTGTTAGTCTGTACAGAAAGTTATGCTTTCATAGTCAACTATGGTTGTAAATTAGCCAGGATTCCTGTGGCAAAGAAGTATTTCAAAGTTACATAAATCATTTGTTCATTAATGTAAGAAGTCCACTAATATTTCATGAGCCACAGCTCCTATGTGTTTCCTCACCAAGCAGTTTAAGAACCCACAGTTATAAGTGGACGAAAATAGTTTGTCTGGTCACAACACGTGCCATGCTCCTTCAGCAAGGAACTTAAATGTACGGTAGAATAAAATGTACCCTCTGGCACCCACTTCAGGGTGATTCCCACGGATGTAACGGCAGCTCCTTATTAGAAGAGAGGCTAACTAGTAAACACTTCGAAAAGTTAACAGTAATAGAAAAATACTTGAGTACAGAGTGATGCTTCATCAACACATTTTAAAAAGATCAGATAGGAATCTAATTGGAGACACTCTCTCGAAACACTTGGTAAAGGGAAAACAGGTATTTACAAAAAGGCGGCAGCAATTTCGTTAGTGCAGAGCGAGCCATCTACGAAACATTCTATTACCGTAGTTCCATATGGCGTCCTTCAGAACATTTTCTTGTTCGGAGAACTTGTGAAATAAGATAACGTGTCTGTAGTCTACATAATAGGGAAGACTTCATTATTGACGGTGCCAAAAACTCGTTAAGTCTTGAAACAAATGCTCTGTTTTGAGTGGAGCGCTGTCGTGCCACAAAATACACTTTCTCGCCGACTGTATTTATTCTGTCACCGGATATGATGGGTAGCATATGTGAGGAAAAATGCAGATTGGAACCAGGAATGTTAGACATAATTCAGTTTTGGAACAATATTTTATAACTAAATACATGCAGTCAAATTTTATTATCGTCAAAGTAGCCTCCTTTGGCTTTAATCACTTCTCTGCATACATGAGGCATTCTTGCTGTCAGCTTCATCAGGGTTTTGTCGGTGATATGCCGCCATTCCTCTTGTAGTCTGGTCCGGAGATGATGAACGTTGGTAATGGGCCTTGATTTAACTGCTCTCTCCAAGTGATACCAAAGCAGTTCAGTAGGATTACAGTCATGGGATTGGGCCAACGAGATCATATTTTTCAGTTCCTTCTTTTTTACTAGATTTGCCAGCTACGCTTTAGACAGTTTGGAAGTGTGGAAATTGGAAATTTGTGGTAAGGACTGTGGGACCAAACTGCTGAAGTCATCGGTCCCTAGGCTTACGCATTACTTAATCTAACTTTAACTTACGCTAAGGACAACACACACACACACACACACACACACACACACACACACACACACACACACCTATGCCCTGGGGAGGACTCGAACCTCCGACGAGGGGAGCCGCGCGAACCGTGACAAGACGCCCAGACCGCACGGATACCCCGCTCGGCTTTTGAAGTGTGTTTAAAGTCGTTATCGTGCCGTAGGACGAATCACTTGCTAATCAAACGTCTTCCACATGGCTTTTCATGATACCGTAGAATGCGATGGTAATTCTTCTTCTTCATTGTTCCGTTTATTTGTGCAATATCACCAGTTTTACTGCCTCCAAAACATCCCCATACCATTAGGGGAACCCCTTACATGCTTTAATGCTGGAGATACAAATTGGGGTAACATTCGCTCACGTGGCAACCGGCGAACAAACTTGCGTCACTTTGTGCCAAAGACCTCAGATTTGGATTTGTCAGTTGACAGTACCTTTTTCCACTGATTTACTGCCCAACTTTCACGTTGTCTTGCCCAGTGTAGCCTCTTCCGCTATTAATAGACGTCAGTAATGGTTTCGTAGCCGCCACACGCCCGTTAAGGTTCACTGCCTGAAGACGTCTTTTCACAGTACTTACGCTTACCATCTTTTCCCTATTGTAGTTGAATTCTGCTGCAAAAACTGGCGCTGTTTTGATGCGATCTCGTGTACTTGTGACTACTATATATTTATCATACATTTTGATGTGACTTTTGGCCTACCGCTTCGGGGTCGGTCCATATTCTGGCCAATATGCGCATGCCCCTGCAAGGTATAAAAAACACATCCCAAGGAAACATGTTCTTGACGCGCTATTTGTCGCGTAGTAGGACCGGCTGGACGTAAAACCAAAATTGCAGAACGTTTTTTCTGCTGAAAACTCCTTTCTTCGTCCTGTTATCGATGTTTACACTGAGGAATCAGTGAAGTTCAACCTTTGATACCTCGTGCATAACTACATTCCCCTTTCTTACCAGTAACCGTGTTCACGAATTTGTTGAACGTCATCTAGTGAGGAAAGATTATATTATGCCACCACAATACAAAATTAGGCGCATGCAGTGCTTGGAATTTGAACAGCATAACAACGGATAGTTATGTTTTGAACGATTTAATTTTTTAAAATCGTGGACCACTACTCTTAAACATTACATTGAGCATGTCACTGGCGAAACACTGTAGCTAATTCGTATATGGATCTGATAACTAGCTTTTTTGTCTTATTTTCAGGGCGTTTTACAAATTTTGAGCGTTAGTGTACATGTGTACCGTTGCTTCGAATTAGTTCTGATAGGTTGTCTTACGCATTTCGGCTTATTAGCTATGTTTGAGTTTATGGTATTAACTAATGAACATAGCTAATAGATAACGTAGACTAGTTTTTACTGCTTATTTTACATAAGCTGCTGTAAAAGAGAAATGACTCTTCATTTTAAAAGTGTTGTTACAGCAAATCATCAGATTTGCGAAGATTATTTTAAAAAGTGAATTACCTGCTTTGTTGGCAAGTCTAGAAAGTTGATATCGTCATCATCTTTATTGTGAGTAAGAATTCATTTTTCCTTTTCATGTATCAAAAACAAGGGATAAGACTTAAATTTTTTGGGGTCAAGTAGTCGTAGTTGTAAATGTTCACTGGATCACTCAGAAAGGGACTCTTTAGATCATAGTATGAAAGCTTTCACGACCGGATGACATATCTTCTGGTAAACCTTCCGGGATGTAAGGTCGTGGTCCATGAAACTCTTCAGCTCCTAACGTTTCGTCCAGAGCTGCGCTGGACATCTTCAGAGGGGTGTTTCTCCTCCGGTGAGTCTTGCCGACTGACGGAAATAAGAGACCATGAAACTTAGTGATATTTGGACAGTAGCACTACAGAATTGCTAGACAGTTTTATCCGTGACGAGATTACGATCGATAGTTGAGTTTTATCTCTGACAACGATTATCTCTGCATATCACGTGTAACTCTGGTCACGCCCACTTTCTACGATATATAAGTCGCTCTCAGACGTCCGACCCGTCAGTCGGCAAGACTCACCGGAGGAGAAACACCCCTCTGAAGATGTCCAGCGCAGCTCTGGACGAAACGTTAGGAGCTGAAGAGTTTGATGGACCACGACCTTACATCCCGGAAGGTTTACCAGAAGATAGGACTCTTTAGAATTATGCACCTTCTAAAGGAGTACGACGTAACAAGCAAGACTGATAAAGTGCTGGAATTCCTGTCATCAGTAATGCACATTTGATTTGTGCACACCATTGTTGACGATATGTCGTATGTGACATGGACGTTTACTCTCTATTTGACCCCTGCAAGACTGTCAGTGGCTATACAGATACAGAGCAACATCACCAAAGCACCGGGTATTGCCTGAGAGAACTAAATACGTGTCGTATCTGAGTACTTGCGCAATACTTCTAAATGAGAAGTCTTTATATTGGAAATTCACTCTAAGTGATCTTATTTCAGGGAACTCTGTTAAGCTGTTAATTTTCTCTTGAAAGCACGTCGTGGAAATTCCTAAATTCTGGGAAAGAGCGATCGTTTCATAACGGTTTGTTAGTGACAAGTGAGACAAAACGACGTAGGCTAGTGTTTGTCTGGACGAGTGCCCTTAAAGTTCTAGGAATGGGTGGGGTGCGAGGTTTCAGTTGCCAACGTCCAGAAACACGGCTGTTACAGAAATTCTTGGCCTTTTCGCAGACATCGTTTTGATGTTCCTATTTTACCCACCAACCCCTTCTTATTAAGTTGGCACCATAGAAAAACAAATAAAATGCGAATTTATTGATTTCACATCTCGTATAAAGTTATGCTTCTCTAAAAACTTGGGAGTCTGGTTTTTCACACTTAACAGTGTCCTAATTAATTTACTCTTTTCCAGACTATTTGAGGGTCTCTCTCCGCGGACCTTTTCTTTTATAATTAATGCCGCAGATTCAACAAGTTTCTAACTTTGTACTGAATTTGATTGCTGCAGAAAATTTAAAACGTACTCGTATATCGTTGATAACGTAATCAGTTGTGGACTACATGCGTTAAACAAGTAGTGTTAAATTCCAAAACGTGAAGTTTGAAATAACTTAACTCAAATGATGACATTATTACTTTCATTGTTGAGAAATTTAGAAACATATCACAAATGGATATGCGCTCTATATGAATATTCCCGGCCAAGTGGCTGATGGTGGGGGGTATTTGGACCGGTAGGAATCTAGTGCCTTTGATAAGTATTACCTTTGTGCCGGTTGTCACTAGCTTCAGCCAACATTGAGATTTAGTAGTTTTAACATGTCGATAAAAATATTATTTCAGACACAAATTTCATATAACACATCAGAGAGCGCTAACTCAGCAAGTCATTTCTGCTTTTGTAGAAGCAGAAGCACAGTCGTACGCTAACGCTGACCGCGACCAGAAACCAGTCAATAACGGTCTGTATCTATCGATTCGGCAATTCTCATCAACTGTCTCGCCGACGATCTAAGAACGTAGGGGCGTACTTGCCAGCACACACGCCAGCCATATAGGCAACCCGGCTTACTCAGCTGCATAGTGTGTTGCTCTCTGTACACCGGACAATGTCAAGACGATGCCAGGCGTCTTTCGGCCCACTGCTCAAAAACATTGCACGTTAGTTTAAACTTAAAACAATTATTTTCCCCGCTAAGTTAGGATTAATTTCTTTAACTCTACCTGCTGTATAGCACCGACAAAGTTTGCTATCTTTCTAGCCCGAATTTATGACTAAGATTATGCTTTCTGTATAGACGAATTTCGTGTACACACTATATCAAGAATATGTAACAGCAGCACAATTTTTTCATGTTTACGGTCTCTCAATTCTGGGGGAGGGCTGACGTTTGATTAGAGAAGAATAACCAAAGGTAACTGCACGTACCATATCTGCCCTTCGATAATCTATTGGTAATTGAAGAGAGATGTTCATAAGCTGGGATAGGGTATTTGCGTGAGACAAATTTATTATTACTGTTGGTTTTGTTGATATGAGTATAATTCAAACCTTTGTCCGGAGTTCCATATAAAGCTCCCTGTGATTTCTTTACATGATCTCGGAATAAGTTTTACATTTTTTTAAAATTTGAATTCATGAAATTTTGTGGGACCGTGAGAGCCAATATACTTGGTGATACAACGTCTGGACGTAATTCATAGAAATCTGATAAAAAGAATTTTTTTTTTAAATAGAGAAAATATTCTATATACGATGCATAATAAGTTGCAGTGCAAGATTCTGTTGCGAGCGATTCCAGTACAAAATGAAAGGATTGCGCCATGAGAAAGCGTTTTAGCTCTGATTTGAAAGTCTGGGATTTAACACTAAAATTTTTAAGTTCTGCATTAAGCGTATCAGACGTGAAAGGCTGCAGAATATTGCACATCTTTCTTTACTATGGTTAAAGAATTCTTGTTTAGGTGCAAATAGTTTTTCCGTCTAAGTTTCGCTGTGTGAATATGACAGTTTATTTTAAATGGGTCGATATTAACTACAGATTCTATGAGGTATCATTTGTATAGAAATGGCAGAGATAAAATCCCTTGAAGGCTGAACAGCATCCTGCACCAAACTCTTCAGCTGACCGTTCTGACTAGGAATGTCTGGGTTAATAAGTGTCTGGGTTAATAAGTGTTTGGTGACTACTCACTCCAGGTTCTATATTTTTTTTTCTTTTTAACGTCATCTAGCGAAGGTAAGAACTTCATTTTGTGACCAATCAAACTGAGCAAGTTTTGAAGAAATCACTCGTTAGTATCAGGTTGGTAGGCTTTTTAAGCCTTCGTTTTCACAGAAATTGCTGCCCTTGTGGTAACTGATAAATTATTAATACCAGCACCTAATGTGCCCAAAAAATCGGGGAAAAAACATTGTATCTGGGGAACATAATTACGTCTTCAGCATCTCACGGTCGCTTCGGGATAGAATTAAATTGAAATTTATATACTTAACCAACGAGTAACACTATTGGACCAGTGGTCGTAGGAGTCCATCACCGGTCAATCGTAGGCTTTTTCTTCTTCGCTTACCATTTCTTTCGCATGTGGCAATGTTTGTCATTGTGAAAAATGCCATATTGCACGTTAAACTACAGGTCGTCCTGAAACAGTCTGTTTCTTTGAGTCATTGGTTTCAGTGACTGGTGTGATCCGCCCGCCACGAATTCCCCTCTTGTGCGAACCTCTTGTAATGTATCCTTTGTCTGGCAGTAAACAACAGATATAAGTGGTAGAGCTAATTAAATTGCTCAGTGATAAGCAGTGCATAATAAAGGTTTGTCATTCAAAGGACACACGACAAAAGCGATAGCAAGATGTAAATATCGTCGTCTAGTTAGTAAATGACCTGTCTGATGCTGATTTAACTTCTGAAAAATAAGTATTCTTGCTGACCGCTGATTGTTTCAGGCCGTGCATGTTGCAGAACGTACAGTTGTTCGATAAGCGGATTAACCATGGAAAGTTCAACTTAATTTCCATTTCAGATAGTGATATGAAGATAATTCTGACTTCATAACATAACATAACATGCAGGTTCAATTTGAAATGAAATGTTCAAACAGCAAGATGCGTTGCGGGATCGGTCTGTTGGCTTTCGAACAATGTACGCTACCCTTACCGACATCTTTTGCTAGAATAGAAAATACACTGCATAAAAACAAACGCTAGGAATCTATAGGATACTACATTAATGGTAGATACTTTTAATAATTATGCCCAGTTAATTCAGAACAGTATAAAGTCAGTTACACATACCTACGTCTGTATTACAAGATAGAACAAGCTAAAATGAATAACGGGAAGGAGCTTCTGCCTCAACAAACTTCAACTGTTTTAACAACTGACGTGTAATGTTTTTACATATATACATTTATCTGAATTTATTCACTATTCTCTTCTTATCTTTCGCTTGGATGGGTGTACATTTTATTATGACTGTACTTATAAACGAAAAAATGACATTATTTTATCTCTTACGCTTTACTCTTTATCTCAGAGCAGTACTTGCATCCAACATCTTGGCTGAGTTTCTGAGTCGAAACGTCCGGATAGCAAAGGCATACCATTTCCAGTAAGACGATGACTGGTAAAAATAACTTTCATGTTGATGGCAGTTTTACCTTCTGTAATTGCTAACTAATAATTTTTTGTATTAAATTTTAGACTGGCTCACGTCGTTGCGTTTTTACGCTTTACTTAATTATGAACTGATACCGCCATCCATTGAAAATGCGGCGTCACAGCTTCCGCATGTCTAGAACGATTCGGTACGGCGTATCTGCTGGCGCCGCGGTGGAGGTGGAGAAACGCCCACCGGCCCAGCCGGCTGCTTGTGCGTGTCCGGTGTTGCGTACGCTACCTGCACGCACCGTCACGCACGTGCGCGCTCTCCAGCCGTGCGTGTCGTGCGGCGCCGCTATTCCCGGCTTACGCCTCGCAGTATTCAAAGTTGCACGGTCACCGCGAGGAACCGCTCTGGAAATGGGTGTGTCGCTTTCCGCGTTATTTCTGCGCGGCCGAGCGGCCGAGCAGTTTTAGCAACTCGGCGCAACGGCTTTCCGGAAAGGCCGACTACTGTGTAGCGTGGGAGGCTGGCGGCGTCGGTTTTTGTGATGCGTGAGGTGTTACTTTGCTGAGTGTTCGCTAAGGGCCCATGCCGTCTGTTGGAGCAGAGCAGGCTGCTGAATTTCACTCTCCTCTCTGCTTCTATTCCACCCCCGTCCATTGAAACGGTATTACATCTAGATCTACACCCTGTAAGCCGCTTTACATTGTGTGGAGGGGGTTAGTTCTGGCACCACTACGGATATCGTTTCACCTACGTGCGAGGACGCCCGTCTCCTAGCTCCCTAGCGCTCTGATCATTTGACGAGGTGTGTGGGAGGAAGCAGTTTTATGTCTGACACTTCTTGGAACGCACATGCTCATAATTTCGACAATAATCCTCTACAAGGTGTTCTTGTCTCATAGCTGAAGGGAGGGGAGAGAGAGTGGTGCATGAAGTACCATCTGTCACAGTCGGTAACCTGTTTTCATTAGTATATACGTGGATGTGGAACGTATTATGAAATAAGTCAGTCGTGACTGATAAAAATTTGTGTAAGTCCGGGATTCGAACTAGAATTTACTGCTTCTCGCGAGTTATCACCACAAAATTTTCAAATTTCATCCCATTACTTCGGAACACCACAACCAGAGGTTTTCCCGTCCAGCATATGGAACGGACACGGATGAGGAGAACTGATTTGGTGGAAGACGATGGTATCCCCTGCCGCTGGGATGTATAGCTACTGAATAAAATGAAATGAAAGGAGTCAGTGTGGAGTAAATGAATAATATGAGGCACGGAAATAAGCGGGAATAGGCGTCCACATTCCATTATCACCGTGTTACGACTCTGTTATGCGTCATGGGAAGTTATTTTCAAAAATTGTTTCGCCGTTGCTTCAGCCACGGAAGATATAAGACGGCACATTCATCAGTTACAGTGTACTTGTATTACCCCTCTGCTAGTGCAGCCCAGAAGAAGACACTAATCGTATTATCCTCGGCTGTGCTCTACCATCACAAGGAACAACATGTTTACTACAGCGTGTAATGAGTAATGCAGTGTGGACAACATCAGTTCCCCACTAATTTAAAGACAATGTGGTGTTACAGACACGTCATCTATTTCGCCACTGGGGAAATAACGTAATTTTTTTAACTGTTTACCCTGGACCACACACACACACACACACACACACACACACACACACACACACACACACAGAGAGAGAGAGAGAGAGAGAGAGAGAGAGAGAGAGAGAGAGAGAGAGAGAGAGAATAAATAAATGTGAATCTACATTACACTTTTATTTTGCGTATGATTTCCATTTTAATGTTTTAAAAGTTAGCTGAACGTATCATGTCCAGAGGGGAGAAATACCCTTGTACATTGCTTCAAGCGGTATGATAACGTTACCGGCAAGGTCACTTGAGTACTTAATATTTGGGACGGGAACATACACGCACTGTGACGGAAATTATCGATATTAAGGAGTTCGTGGCCTCTAGTGCTGTGTCGCTAAAATGTCACCTACGGAAAACATTGAGTTACTACCTCTGGCAAGGTTGTTCTTATGAGCTAGAGTTTGTGTAGTAGTGGACAATCGAACTTCGAAACTGGCAGCAGTAAACTGACGAAAAACCGAGTATGTGGACTGTCTGCAACTTTTCATATTTGGTTGAACGTGAAGCCCTACGAAGTAACACGGTGTCTGCACTAGCAGAACAACAAGGATTAGTTCTTGCGAACTGGTGTTTCGATCACATCTAAGAACTGGCGGCACTCTTAGTGTGAACGTGAAAGCAGTGTCATCACAGTAAATCGGAAGACATATCGTTAACATAACGCGTGTGTTCATTGGAAAACATTAATTGTCAGTCGTTAATTCGAATAGCTCACGTGTCGTTGAAATACCGCGAGTAGTAATCAGGGAGGAAAAACCAATAAGTATTCGTGCCATAATGCGTGAATTAAGTATCATTTCTCGCAAGCAGAGTGTCAACATAATACATGCGTTAGAAGATAGTTGTGGAAGAACTGTGGGCGTGAATTCTGCAAATCGATTATCCCATAGAAACCGCAATCAAGATGGGACAGGCGATTAAACTTGAAACGCCTACGATGCAAGGAAGTTCTGTGACAGTCTGTGTTGTGCGGTCTATGGCGGTTTTCCCTCGCTTGTAACGGGCGTGGTAATGCTCGCTCTTGTTGAAACTTGACAGTAGTTGGTGCAGACGAGCTCAGGTATGACCGCTGCATTGATATTGTTACTCTACTGCTTTCCTTTCCTGGTATTGATGACGATTCTGTTATTGTCACTCGTCATTCACTGTGCTATTACATCTTCGTGGATTCTTCCAGAAACTTAATAGTGGAACAGTGCACTCACGTGCAAGGACAACAGTACTAACGATATGATGAATTAATACGAAATTTATAGAATTTACTGATTTTTCCGGAGTTAACAGACGTGTTCGAAACATCTCAAATCTTAAGAGATTCGAATTAGGACACTTGTAGTAATAGACGGTGCACTTGCTCTCGAAATGTCAGATGATAGGTTAGAGTTTTTAGCTGTCTTCGGAAGGTGGTACCTGGAAGACATGTAATAAAAGCAAAGTAGCGTGAGGCCCCTATGGCTGAGTTTAGTTAACATTTGTGCAGTGGAACTGACGTGCCAGTGTTTGGACTCGAGGCATACTGCTTATTGGTACTGTTTAAGTTCAAGGACATTTTGTTGTTGTTTCAATGAAGAGCAGTTTCCTTTAACAAGAAACACTTTCCTTCTCTAAAAACACGTCTTTGTTTTATTTACCGCCGGCCGGGGTGTCAGAGCGGTTCTAGGCGCTACAGACTGGAACCGTGCGACCGCTACGATCGCAGGTTCGAATCCTGCCTTGGGCATGGATGTGTGTGATGTCCTTAGGTTAGTTAGGTTTAAGTAGTTCTAAATTATAGGGGACTGATGACGTCAGATGTTAAGTCCCATAGTGCTCAGAGCCATTTTTTTATTTACCACGTGTAGAGTTAACAGTCTGTAAAAAATCTCTTTAATGCGTTGTAAATGTTTCTTTCATCGCATAGATGATGGAATTGTTGTTTTGTTGCTGTTTTTCAGCAACTCTGTTCAAATTGTTCAAATGGCTCTAAGCTTAATGGGACTTAGCATCTGAGGTCATCAGTCCCCTAGAACTTAGTACTACTTAAACCTAACTAACCTAAGGACATCACACACAACCATGCCCGAGGCAGGATTCGAACCTGCGACCGTAGCAGCAGCGCGGTTTCGGACTGAGGCGCCTAGAACCGCTCAGCCACAGGGGCCGGCAGCAACTGTGTGCGCTCATGCAGGAATTTAGTAAGCGCTTCAGTGATCGGTCTCGTGGAGTCAAGGAATCGTCTATTTCGTATGACAAGGAAGTGAGGAGGTAAAAATTTTGGGGGGACACCATACTTGATTCCAGTAAGCAGATTCAAAAGGATACAGGCTGCAGTATTTGTGCAGAGACTGAAGGAACAACACCAACAGTAGGACAACATTCTCCCTCGGAAACTAGTTGTAGAAGTTCAAAGACGCGAGTGCTGTATCCTTCCTCGCTAATCTACTGCGCGTAACTCCTTAAGAGGCAACATTCCTGTTCGGTGCTCGTCACAGCAGAATGTCACTCACACGCATTTCCAGAAGACCGCATTCCTGTGACGTCGGCATTGCTGTCTTGCAGGTGTTCCTCTCGGCGTACTGCTGCGAATCTCGCCACCGCGCTGACACGCTCATCTGTCCTGTTGAACAGGTGCCTTCCCGTTTCCGCATTTCAGAGCGTCAGAGCATGCAGTGCCGTGATTCGCTGTTTGCGTGGGCGACTGTGATGTGACACTCTGTTCCGCGCAGTGCTCTAGTCGCGTTTGCTTGGCCACTTACACTGGTTAGTTGTATGCTGTCCAGGTGGGGACCTCGGACTTAGCAAGCTAGGTTATTTACTTTTCAGTTTCTTTTAAACTTGTAAACATAAATGACCTTCACTCTTTTACAATAATTCGAACCATTAGTTGAGGAAGAGATTCTTAGTTCCTGTTGATGTTGTTGCGGATTTCGTTCCGAAGACCAGTTTCGTGCATCTCTCCATTCTTGCTTACTCTTTGCAAGCCTCTTTCTACCCGCGTAGCTATTGCAGCCTACTCCACTTGAACCTGGTTGAGTATCTGGAGTTGGCTGGCGCCTGACGGGAGTGTGGTGTGTTGTTGCAGGCCTGCACCTGCGCACGGCGGCCGAGGAGACGAGGATGACGGCGGAGACGGCGCCCAGCGCGGTGGCGCCGCCGGGCGCCGAGGCGGCCAAGCAGCAGTACTACGACCCCGAGTACGCGCGCATGGAGGCCTGGCTCGACGAGCACCCGGACTTCGCGCACGACTACTTCCTGCGGTCAGTACTGCCGGCTGCCGGCCACGCCACCACTCTAAACGTGCCACGAAAAGCGTCGTTCTGTTGGGTCATAGAAAGACAGAAGAATGTTTTGTATAGACCTTGGGCTAGGTAGGGCAACGGCGGGTATTATGGGCCATTTAAGGAAAAACGTAAATTACAAAATATATTTATATACGAACATGGTATCTGTTCTTCCGTACATGTCCGAAAGAACAGATACCATCGGTGACCATGCAGCTCGTTAGAATGAAATTACAACCCTTAGCTGCTTACAGACGTTGACATATGTCAACGGGGACAGATGAAAATGTGTCCCCCGACCGGGACTCGAACCCGGGATCTCCTGGTTACGTGGCAGACGCTCTATCCATCTGAGCCACCGAGGACACAGAGGATAGTGCGACTGCAGGGATTTATATCTGGCACGCGTCCCGCGAGACCCACGTTCTCAACGTCTTGTCCCGCAGTACATTTGTAGTTCCCCGCCCATTATACTCATTACTCACGGCGCGTTGCCGATTCCCGTAAGAATTCGGGCACTGTTTGTGCATCCGCACAGGTTGCAGGAGATCCCGGGCTCGAGTCCCGGTAGGGGCACACCTTTTCATCTGTCCCCGTTGACATATGTCAACATATGTAAGCAGATATATATATAGTTAAGGCTCACCGGCCACTTGACCATCTTTTTCTTCTGTGCGGATGCACAAACAGTGCCCGAACTCTTACGGGAATCGGCAACGCGCCGCGAGTAATGAGTATAGTGGGCAGCGGCACTACAAATGTAGTGCGGGACAATACGTTGAGAATGTGAGTCTCGCTGGTGGCGTGCCAGAGATAAATCCCTGCAGTCGCACTATCCTCTGTGTCGTCGGTGGCTCAGATGGATAGAGCGTCTGCCATGTAAGCAGGAGATCCCGGGTTGGAGTCCCGGTCGGGGCACACATTTTCATCTGTCCCCATTGACATATGCCAACGTCTGTAAGCAGCTAAGGATTGTAATGTCATAGCAATTTCACAAAATATATTTCTAGCTTAACTCAGTTACGAGCGAAAAAATCATATTTTCAACTTCTTTCCTCTATGTATGTTTTTGGATAGGGTCCAACTTAAGAAAAACACAATTTTGTTTTTTAACCGAAACATGTTTCACTACAGTTGCTGCATCTTCAGTGGGCTTTTATTTTCCATCTGTTAAAGATAAAGAGTGTTCTTTGTTCTTTCTATACATGTATCTACTAGTTTTTAAATCATAATTACAGATATTTGAAAAAACACATAAATTACGAATTCATACCTTTTAGCACATGATGCGGTTTTTCTGATGTGTTGTGTTTCCACAGTAACTGTTTTGTCGAACAGGTTGTCATCTGCAACCACTTGTACCTTAAAGTAGACACATTGTGTGAGCCAAAACTATGATTTGAAAACTTATTTCTATGCCTGAAATTATTTAATTCTATGTGTGTGTCTATTAACATAATGCTTCGCTTACATTTTCCTTTTAATCATCTTCATCATTGTCAAACAGTTTATACTGAGTTGACACTGTCACTGTAACTGTTTCACTGCTTTACCAGCTGTAAAAACAAACATGGCTGGCAGTGGAACAGTTGAAGGTGTTCCTGGCAGTTGTTCTGAATCTTTCAGAGGTGTCTGTGATTATTTTTCTTTTGTATGTGTATGTGTGTGTGTGAAAAGGAAGAGGAAGAGAGAGTGAGGGCTGTCACCCCTCACTCTCTCCCTTTTCACACACACACACACACACACACACACACACACACCTAAAAAAAAGAAAATCCCTAAACCTACTGTCACCCCCTCTCTCTCTCTCTCCTCCCCCCCCTCCACATTTACACACACACACACACACACACACACACACACACACACACACACACACACACACACAAAAACAAACACACAAACAAAAGAAAATCACAGACACCTCTGAAAGGTTCAGAACAACCGCCAGGTGGAGGAACACCTTCAGCTGTTCCACTGCCCGCCATGTTTGTTTTTACAGCTGGTAAAGCAGTGAAACAGTGACAGCGACAGTGCCAGTGACAACTCAGTGTATAGTGTTTGACAGTGATTAAGATGATTAAAAGGAAAATGTAAGTGAAACATTATGTAAATAGATACACACATAGAATTAAATAATTTCAGGCATGTAAATAACAAGCTTTCAAATTGTAATTTTGGCTCAAACAATTTGTCTGCTTTAAGGTACAAGTGGTTGCAGATCACAAACTGTGCAACAAAACAGTTACTGTAGAAACACAACACATCAGAGAAACCACACCATGTGGTAAAAAGGTATGAATTCGTAATTTGTTTTTTTTTCAAATATCTGTAATTATGATTTAAAAACCAATAGCTACATGTATACAAACAACAAAGAACACTCTTTATCTTTAACAGATGGAAAATAAAAACCCACTGAATTGCTGCAACTGCAGTGAAACATGTTTGGGTTAAAAAACAAAATTGTGTTTTGCTAAAGGTGGACCCTATCCAAAAACATACATATTGTTAAAGCGAACACGGAAGGAAAGAGCTTCAACCCCAAGTCGATTATTCTTTTCTCTAAGTAATAAAAATATAATTAGCATCTTATGAAGGGAACATAACAGAAAATGTAATTAGAATTAACCTTGCATTTTGGGAATTTTAAAAATTGGCGGGTAGTATGGGCCACACAAATATGATTATGTTTATAAACTAAAAACATTGTTTTGAATAAGAGTTTTATTGTTTAATACTATACACAATGTATAACATATTATAGCTCATTTACCCTATGATTTGTTTAGCTTCCGGAGATCACAAAAGTAAAAAAGTAAGTTGTCAATGTTCGCACGGATGTCATGTGCCCAGCCTTCACACTTGTTGCACTGAATCCAGTTTTCCTCATAACTTTCTCCATGCACAATACATTTTACATCTACAACGTCTTGAGAAGTGCTCGGTGTAGGACTGCCATTACGAAAAATTTTGATTTGATCATTTTTCTTCATATTATTGATCATCGTTTGTTCTTTTTTCGAAAATTTCATTTATCTCTTTCTGTTGTGCTTTTTTCTTTTGCTCTTCTGATACTTCCTTGTTACTCAGCATATTTTTTATTGGAGTTGAAGTCAATATTTCCCTTCTTTCTGCCTTTTTTTCCGACATGTCAACCTCTTTTCTCTGCAGAAGGGCAAAGGCGACACCTCTTTTGAAACACTTGCAAAATCGGAATGTTCACTTGAGTGTAGTGCATTGAAGGAAGTGGTGGTCTCTCCAGAAGTGATTGTAGATTTTGCCTGGGAAGCAAGTTGAGGGAGTTCTTTCTTAAATGTTGGCACAGTACCTTTTTTTTGAAGAGGAAGAAGAAGAAGAAGAAAACGAGTTCCGTGGCCCATACCACCCGAATGTTGCATGGCCCGTAGGCCTACTACCCGACTCACACTGATACGAAAACGTCGTAGTAGGCGAAAAATTGTTAGAGCAAACGAAATGCAATAATGCAGAGTGATGTTAAAAAGTATTCGAGGCAACAGCTCGTAGGAGCACAAACAGACAATAAGCACTCACAGACGATACGACACTGGGAATCAAACTAACTCTCTGCACATGGCGAAATGGCGCTGGCAGCAAAGATTACACTGTGTACCGTGCTGCTTTCTAGTAGTGAATAGCTGAAATACCAACTGGCCCACACTACCCGCCATTCCCTTGCCGTTTGTATACCCAGCAGAGCGATCATGTAACTATAACTAACCTACAGTACAGTGTCAAATATTCAGTGTTACGCACTTCCTCCAGCTTAGACCAATGAAGCAAATCGGTTGGTTCTTTTGAGGTGACGAGGCATATGACAGCGACATTCTCGTATACAGATGACTGTACTATCCGTACGCAATGTTTAGAAGGGCAGTGCATTGGCTAAACTCTCATTTTTCTCAGGTGATTCATGTGAAACGTTGACCGGCTTGATTATGGCTGCACGACGGAAATTACAAGACTTTGAACGTGGAGTGGTAGGTGGATCTAGACGCACGGGACAATCTGTTTCGGAAATCGTTAGGGGATTCAGTATTCCGAGATCAAGAGTGTGCCGAGAATAGCAAATTTCAGACATTACCTCTCACCACGGAAAACGTAGTATGGATGGCTATAGACACAGCATGGCTCAGTATTTCTGCAGGGGACTTTCAACGATTTGTGGGAGCCATACCACATCGAGTTGCAGCACTACATCGAGGAAAGGGTGGTTCGTCACGATGTTTAGGAGGTATCCCATGACTGTTGCACCTCAGTGTATGTGGTCTGCCTTAAGAAGCTTATGGAGACACCTATTAGTTCATAGGCGGTACATGAGAAAACCTGAAAACCATGGTTATTGGCTAGCAAAACCGAACCGCGATTTCCAAGACGGCTACGCACAGCAAATGACTGAAATTTTTTCGATATATTCCTAAATCCCTACATCGAAAAACTGAAAATTTTCTTGATATTTCCGAAGTACATAGTTTCAAAGTTAACCTATTTGTGCGCGTAAAATACGCACGTAATATGCGATGTAAGGCGAAAACGTAGTTTATAAATGCGTAGCACGGAGAAGTGTGCTGTAAAGTGCCTCTATTACCATCGGAAGGGTTCTGTAGTACTGAAGCACGTGCAAAATTTTTGTCCACGTTAAGTCCGTTCTGAGGTGTAAAATTAGCTTTCATTTCTATTTCACTTAAGTAAACTAACATCCTACCTAACTATAAGGCTCTTTTCATATGAGTGACTTGCTCTCCTGTAACGGGGGAAAGAAGGGAACCAGCCGAAAAATGGTCCTATCGGAGCACAAAAAAAGGCTAATATGTTCCAGTTTTTAAAGACTGTGACTGGAAAATGGGATATCACTTGCCTCATTCTGTCTTCCTCAGCACCTTTAAAAATGTTCGCAAAAATTTTGGTATGCCAACGTAGTCGCGCTTTTGTATGCTGAGAGCCATCGGAGACAGTGACAGTGGGAAAGAAACGGAAAACTAATAAATACTGGAAGATAGTAGACAGTGTCGTACAGGAAGAACGAAGGAGACAGTGACAGTGTGAGAGAAAGAGAGGGACACAGAGGCCGTGGAAAGCAGTTGACTGTACCAGAACAGTGTTAGGAAAGGAGTGAAAAGACAGTGACAGCGGGAGAAGAATAAAGAGAAGGAGAATGTGAAAGTGAGTGAGATCCATTGATAATGAGTGAGAATCTGTGTATGACAGTGACAACGAGGAAGAGAAGATAGTGACAGTGAGAACAGATCGCAGAAATGGGAAGAAATGGATGAGATAGTAGTAATAATAGAGAGACACTGACAGTGAGAGGAGACAGTAGTAGGACGGGATGAAGTGTAAGCGAGTTACAGTTAGTGGAGTTTGTGAGAGTGAGATGTGAGCTGCACGTAGAAAATAGTTTGAGTATGTTTGCATTTCAAAATATTTGGGAGAATATTTAAAGGTGCTGAGGAAGGTAGAATGAGGCAGCTGGTACCCTACATTCCCGTAAGGGTCTTTTAAAACTAGAGCATATTAGCGTATATTGTGGTCAGATAGGAGCATTTTCGCTGGTGTTTCTTTACGCATCCTTATCTTCCATCTTTGTAACAAAGCTCCTATGCGAAATATACAGTACTTTCCGTTAACTCGCGTCTGCCTCTCTCGTCAAGAAGAACCACCAGTATGCAATGTGTTTTGTGTCAAGTGAATTAAATTCATTGATATGAATTATCCGAAATCAATGAGGATGAAACTAATGAATGAGCAATGATATGAAATGTCATCAGTCATAACATATCCATTACATTACAATTTTCTGAATGGTGTTCGCTAATATTTCATGTCACTGCATCTTCAATAATTTCTTGTTAGGGGCCACCGATCATTACACTTCAGTGAATTCATTTGATACTGTGTCAAGTAAGCCAGGGTCATATACAAAATCCACTCTCTCACAGGTGCTACATCTCGGTCAGAATAACAAAGTTCAAAATCGGGTTGGCATCTGGCGACTGTGTACAGCACAGAAGGTGTGACCAAACTCATGCTCTGGTTTGTTATTTGCTACGGTAGCTGTCTTATTAAGAACTAACTGTCAGTCACTTTGTTCTCCGGGGAAACCTTTGGTGACAGTGTTAGAAAGTAACTGGAGGAAACGACATTGACTGTGACATTTAGAATCGGGCCTGGAGGCGTCAGAAAGCCTCATGGTTAAGGGAACTGCTCACGAAAAGCGTGTGACATTAGACATGCATTCCATTTTTGGCATGACGTTACCAGTGTTAAACGCTTCTTCCTTTTATTGCGGTACTGTGTCACGAAGCTTATGTGAGCTAGCGATGGTTTGAACATAACCAAAAGGCAACTTAACGCTAAGCCCTCGAAATCGCTGAAGAGCTATGTCAAGACACAAGTGAGGAAGTAAACATCAGTGACACACATTTCGCTCAGTCAGATAAAGAAAGTGTAGAAAATTGTGTGTTGAAATGAGTAGACGATGCATAAATACCAGAGTCATCAAACATCAACGGTAGTGCAGGTTGTGACAAGTGGAGAAATTGGCCGTGGCAGAGCACCCGTTGTCTTAGAACAATCACGTTACAAAATTCGCCTACACGCAGGTTCTCGCTGCGGAGAAGAGATATCACGCCAGCTTGTTCAGATAAGTCACTGAAATCCATAAATACAGCAGTTTCGTAAGGAAGAAGAATTCGTCATGGTAAACAGATACTGGACTGCTGTGCTGCAACGAACGACCGTTTTGCATGTAACGTGGGGAGAACCGCAGTCTCATCTCCAATCCGCCACCAGCAATGGAGAGTGGATCTTTGACAATGCAACCTCTCGTGCTAGCAAAACGTCAACAGAAGTCATTAAACAAAAATCGGCCAAAGATCCCGAGATGAAAGCCAACTGGCATTAGGTGAAAGAGTGACAGCGCATGTCGCAGCAGTTCTGTAAACAAACAACAGTTGGACAGTGTTGTAAGAATGGAATAACGCAGCGTCCTAGATGGAACTGCAACGAAACGAAATAATTTGTGTGCTGTGAAAACTGAAAAAAAAAAAATCGATACGAAATTTGACGGTGTACCATCTATTAAACGGAGCCGTCATGTGCTTTCTGCTCTCTAATTGGAAGGAAACCTTGCTTAAAGTGGCGATCAAGCTTTAAATTTCAGCTCAATTGAATTGATTATTTTCCTACATCAAATTATTATTCTTTGTTTAAAACAGATTCAAATAAGGTTCCAATTTCTGCTTTATTCCCCTCCTAGTGCAAAGAATTTTTTTGCGGTAAAGTTAGTTATTCTTTTGTCACCTGCAGAATGCTTGAAATGTGAGTCCGTCACTTAATATAAGAAACATTCACTAAAGAAGCTGAACATAGTCTTGGAATGCTGAGTCAAGCTATCTTCTGTGAATAACAGTATGTGGAGACTACACTGATGTTTCGTAAATCGTTTATTAGTTCCTCGTGAAGTACAAAACAAAGATATACTCATTGGTTGTCTTAAGTGACTATCACAGCTCATCAAGTTTGTTTGAAAAATAATCACAACAAGAAATTCTCACCTAAATTCACACCTGCTGCAACGTACCGCGAGTAGCGGAATCGAACTTCTTGCAGTTCGAGTGTGTATCTCATGGAGACCTCAGACTTTACTTGCGTAAATCTTATGTCTAACGTCTTTGGAGAAGAAGAAATCAAATAGCTTCGCAGTTGGTGAGCACGGCTGTCTCAGTGCAGATGTGCGTCTCTTCCTGTCTAACAACCATGAAATGTTTCATGCGGCGTTATCCGTATATTGCCTAATCTATGAGAGCCTGGTGCAGCTGGCACAGCTGAGGTCAAGTTTACAGTTCCAACAATCTCAGAAACCGGTAATCATTTCCCTGCAACGGAAATTTGCTCATTTATGTCGCATATAATCAGTAACAGCCGTTCAGTTGGAGATTGTCTCAATTGTTCCATGATGTTAAACAGTTTGTCCGATCAGAACCATATACCTACTTATTACCCACATAAATTACAAATTGTTTGCTTGGAAACTGTAAGGTGTGTCTCACAGTTATTGATTCGTAGCAGCATTTCGCAGAAAACTGGTAGCGACATGATTTCTCATCTGGTTTCAGCCGCCGTACCTCGTTTGTATACATAAGCAGGCGATTTCGAGGTGCTTAGTGAAAAGTCGCCAACAGGATCTGGAGGTACTAGGAAAAGCAGAGAGAAGCCTTTCATCGATCTGTTGGTGTATGTTCAGTAGACTTTGTTATTGTGCTCACTGGATACACTTCCAAAAATACGTTACCAGTGAACAGAACTTTACTTTCCCGTTTCTATAGATTATTTGCACCACTTGCTGGCTTCAGTTTCACACGTTGAAACTTTGCCTCTTACCGCCATGGTGGACCTAAATGCTGAGAACTAAAATGTGAACGGAGCTGGCATGAACAAATCGCGGTCCTTTGGTGTCGGGAGCGAAGCGGATAAATCCTGGCGGAAATTCGACTCCTTATACAACTGTTAAATGCTAAACAACAACAATAATAATAATGTCTATATCAAACAACCAGGGAATATAGTGAAGTAAATAGGCAGTGAGACCCGGAAGTGTGAAAATAAATTACTGAATGAGCTATGCCAAAAAAATATCAACGCTTTTAGACCTGTGAATATACTGAAATTTTAAGAACCATATGAAATCCCCACCTCCTCTGTTTTGAAAAGAAAGATAGTCATAAGGAAGTCAAATGAAGAAAATGGTTAAATCCTTATTGAATACTTGCTAAATTAGTGAATACTAATTAATCCAGTCAGAACTGAAACAGTCGAAGGATCAAAGCCTCCTGCACTAGGTTGCAATGAGATAAAAAACAACAGTCACTGACAAAAGAACAACAAAGCTAATAGAGAAGACTCTATAATAGCAGAATTCTGGAAGCTTGTACATAAAGAAGCAGTAGACGTTTTACGTTAAATCAAAGGAAACATATGGGCGAAAGAAGAACCAGAAGATGACTAGAAATTAGTGTTGATTAATCCTCTGCGTAAGAAGGCCAACACTACGGAAATGAATGTTATCGTGGTATCACTTTATTTTCGGCAACGTGCAAGATTCTGTTACTATCCATCTTTAAAACAGGTAGAATGATAAGTTTAGCATAAACCTGGAAGATATCAAGGAGGATTCCTAAAAGCCGGTCGACAGCATAACAAATACTGAATCTCTAAACAATAATAAGATATTATACGCTGAAAGATAAACAACATGTATTTATTTTTGTATAGGCCTGTTTTAGAAGTGTGGCCCTATCGACCTTAATATCCTTCATAACGTACTGGCAGGATTGGGATTTGTTGAAGAACTAAAAGTATAAATCATGTGGCTGGTAAAATATTGTACACTTTCGGTGTATAACACTTGCTGTAGGGATTTTGTATGTATGTATGTATGTATGTATGTCTGTATGTTTTTATTTAATCCTCCAGTTGTTGATCACCATCTCCCAAAATTGCAAATGTGTTCCAGTACTGGTTCAAATGTTGTATTAAATTAATTCAGATTTATATGAGTTGCGCTGTAGTACTGTGCTCGCCTGATTATATTGAAATAGGTTGTTATTCTGAAAGTGTGAATAAAAGTGAAATACCACCGTGAACATATGAAATGTAATCGTTATTAACAGACATTCCGTCTGTGTTAGGCAGCTGTGGCTGTTTCAATAAGTCAACGTGTTCTACTAGCTGCTGTACAAGAACGATCCAGAAGGCCAAATGTACTCGCGCCGTTCCAGACCTTGCTGTGTGCTGCGAATCTACATCTTTATCTGTTCTCGACAAGACAAAATGCGGTGTGCGGCGGATGGTACTTTGGCTTCACTATTTTCTGCCGCCACACCCCACACCCTTCCCACCTTTTTCATGCCCCATTTGCGAAAAGCGTGTGGGAAGAGAGACTGTCGGCAAAGCTTCGTTTCAGCTCTAATTTCCTCATTGTTACCATTTCACATGACGTACACGTAAGCAAGTAATGTGTTATCCTATCTTACCGTAATATATTAGTAGGGTGGGTTGGCCTTTTCAGCCGCTTCCCAAGGTCATAAGCATCCTAATTAACCGAAGCCATTAACGACCATTACGCAGTCGAAGGCTGTCAACAGCTCATTTGCCACTACTACCCAAGGTCTCATGACGTCACAGTATTTCATAACAGCGCTTAAGCTCTGGAGCCCCAAGGCCTTGGGTTCAAACCCCGGCATGTCTAGTGTAGAGCTCTAAGCTTCATAGCCTCATGGCCTTGGGGCGTTGTTGTGAAATTGCACAAAAATTAAGCTGTTTATAGATGTAGGGGGTTAAACCCAGCTCAAGGCCTTTGTGCTCTGAAGCTTAGAGAACTTAGCACAATTGCATAGAACTCTACAGTGGACATTAGTTTGAAATTTTGATTAAATTACGCGAAAATTAAACTGTTTGCAAGTGCCAGGGGCTGAGATCGGAACCGTGAGACTCCATAGCTTGCTCGTTGTTGTGAAATAGTGTGACGTCATATGAACCTTGACAGTCTTAAGGCAACCGTCGATTGCATAGTGGTTGTTTATGATCTCAGTTAATTAGTATGTTTATGTCCTTGCGGAGCGACTGAAACGGCCATCCCATCCTACGCACATTCTCTTGGAATACTAATCCAATCTGGTAAGGGGAGTAGACTGGTGAACACTACTGAAGACTCGGTCGAACAAGTATTTTGTAAACCACTTTTTCGTGCAAGAATTACATTTCCTGTTCATAGAACTTTTTTTATGTAGTCATTCCTCTTAGGTCGCTCCGGATGGTTAGTCCTGGGTATTTTGCCGTAGTTACTCTTTCTAGTGATTTACCCGCCAGAGTAGCCGAGAGCGCTAACGCGCTGCTTCCTGGACTCGGGTAGGCGCGCCGGGCCGGATCGAATCCGCCCGGCGGATTGACGACGAGGGCCGGTGTGCCGGCCAGCCTGGATGTGGTTTTTAGGCGGTTTTCCACATCCCGCTAGGTGAATACCGGGCTGGTCCCCACGTTCCGCCTCAGTTACACGCGTCGCAGACATTTGAACCACGTCCGCACTATTTCACGATTTACACTAGACGCAGACAGTTGGGGTGCACTGATTCCGTCCTGGGGGGTACGGAGTGGCGGCAGGAAGGGCATCCGGACATCCCTAAAACTAACACTGCCAAATCTGTTGTAACCACTCCGACCCTGCGGTCGCTGCGGGACTGTGGCGTAAGCGAAAGAAAGAAAGAAAGAAAGAAAGAACTATTTCTAGTGATTTGTCACGAATGATATAAACCAACAGCAGTAGATTTCTTCGGCTATTTATGGGCAATACGTTACATTTACGTACTTTCAAGGTCAACTGCTGGTTCCTACACGGATCAAATGGACTACCGTGGCTCTGTTCGGCGGATTGTGGCCTTGCCGAAAAACCAATCGGACCGGCTGAGCCTCGTCAGGCCATCCGAGGTTCCTGACGCGAGGAGAGGTGGGGTTCGGCGCGAGGACATTTGGCCTGCTGGATCTTCGGTGTGTGGCGGCCTCGGTGTCGCACCACTAGACACGGGTTCTTAGCTGGCGAGGCAGCAGAGGTGAAGGCGCGCCCGCCTTTGGTCTGGTAATAGGAAGGCGACGCGGCAGGTGGTGGACGCGTGGCTCGTGGCGCACGCGACTCCCACGCCGAGCAGCGCCGAGACGCTGACGTCGCCGTCGCACGGGGCGCCGTCGCGCGCCGGCTCGGGCGCCACCACGCCCGTGCGCAAGATCTCGGCGCACGAGTTCGAGCGCGGCGGCCTGCTCAAGCCCATCGTCAACACCATCGACGGCACGCCCACCTTCCTGTCCGAGGAGGGCAGCGGCACCACCGTCGGCGTCTCCGGCGGCTGCATCGGCAGCACCGGCGGCCGCTCGCAGCGCCGCTCTCGCCACGAGCTCAGGCACCTCGACGAGAAGGAGCTCATCTTCGAACTCGTAAGTGCCTGCTTTTGCATGTTACAGAGAGGGGCCGGACACTGCAACCCACCGTTATCGACGACCTTCGGCCTACCTGTCGGGGGCTACTATGAAATTACTCTTGTCAAAGGACTGACACAATTTCAGAGGCTTTATTTGTCTCATACAGATGATACGATTCTATTTATGTGGTTCGCAGGAGAGCTTCTATAAAGTTTGGAAGGTAGGAGACGAGGTACTGGCAGAAGTGAAGCTGTGAGGACGGGGCGTGAGTCGTGCTTGGGTAGCTCAGATGGTAGAGCACTTGCCCGCGAAAGGCAAAGGTCCCGAGTTCGAGTCTGGGTCCGGCACACAGTTTTCATCTGCCAGGAAGTTTCAGATTATATCCGTATCTTGAAGTGTATTTATTTCAGTTGATAAGTCACAGGCAGTTTGTGAATTTAATGCATTTCAGTTTTCTCTCGTTGCTTTTACAGTAGTGTTTGCCATGTTAACCAGGACCCGTGCATATTATCTTCCGTGGCTTCGTTATAAATACAAAGAATTGCTTGTCACAGACCACCACTGCTGCGGCTGCGTAAATTGCTATCAAACCGAAGGCAACCTCTATTGCATTATAGCCCGTACAAGCACTCGAGCTAGTGATCAGTACCCGCCCGTCTAGCCTCTCTCCTCTTCAAACTGGTCGTCATCAAGCAGAGAAGACAAAGGGTGCTCGGACCCCGCTGTTGGCATTCGTAATGCCACGATCCTGTCCGCATGCCCGAAATTGCGTTCAGTGGCTGTCTGCTTCAACGAGCACTTTGGCGCCGTCGGTCCGTGGAATTCGGGTTAGCCGTTTCGTCCCCTCAGCCATTCCGGGGTCATGGCAATCTGCGGAGGCGTAGCCACAACTTAGGCAGTAGCCGTTGAATAGCCTACCATTCCCAATTGAGAGGAGATTTCACATGCAATCTTCTGTCTTCGAATGGTAGCGACGGTGTTCGTAGCAATACAGCAGACATGAACCTTGCGTCAACTCTGCAATGGCTGCTCATATTGAGAGGATACCGTAGTTGTCCTCGTGTAAATAAATCAGCTGCTGTTGCAAAGGCGTCCGCAGAAATTTGTCAGAAGAGACAAGAGTCTAAAATTGCCGTTAATAATGTAACAGATTTGGTGATTCTGAGAACGTACAGTGCCCTAAAAACTAAACTAGACGCGAATTTAGGAAAACTTGTTTTATCTCAAACGATTGATACCTGTAAATTCAATGTGTTTTTAGGAGTAGATTTCTCTGTACCGAAATTGTTATCATATTTCTTTACTACAGGATGTCCGGAAATTCCCGTTACATACTTCTAGGACTTGCACATGGGAGTGAGTAGATAATTTTCTGAATTGGAATCCATGCCCGGAAACGTACCGTTTGCGTGCTACAACCATTTGAAAACATGTTGTAACGCGACCCCTTTTACAAGTAATTTACTAGACGTGACCCAGTATACTACGTGTTTTACAATTCCACTCATTGATAACCTAAGAAATCTCCTTGGAGCAGCACAAGCACACCTGCTGACGGTGAAGGAACCCCTTTCTCGAAGCCATTACGTAATCGTGGCGCAAAGTTTGCGCAATGGAATCGGATGTTGTGGACAGCTCCGTCGTACAGAAGGATCATGTCGGCGTGTTCTCCAAACGTGTACTAAACCATGTCGCTCTAACAGTCACAGACACGTGAATGAGACTCGATCCATGCCAGAAAGGTAGGGTATACGTCATCACCCTCCACCATGATAACCCTGTTGCATACCTACCCAGCAAAAATGTTCAAATGGCTCTGAGCACTATGGGACTTAACTTCTGAGGTCATCAGTCCCCTAGAACTTAGAACTACTTAAACCTAACTAACCTAAACACATCACACACATCCATGCCCGAGACAGGATTCGAACCTGTGACCGTAGCGGTCGCGCGGCTCCAGACTGTAGCGCCTAGAACCGCTCGGCCACCTCGGCCGGCCTACCTAGCAAACATGTTTTCAAACGACTGTAGCACGGAAACGGTTCGTTTCCAAACAAGGGTTCCTATTCAAAATACTATGTACTCACTACCCTCTACAAGTCCTAGAAGATTGTAACGGGAATTTCCGGACATCCTATATATGCTAAGTGCATATTTTTATATTACTAATGTGAATAACAACATTTGGACTCAACGATATGAAATACAGCCTTTATATGATTATAGTTAACCTAAACGAGCGGGGGCTAAACGCCTCATTTGGCCTTCGATACATTTGTGGTCTTTATATGGAAAGAGGCAAAATCGCAACTAGTCGGTCCGTGCTACACGCCGCATGTCAGCTACTGTCTAGTTTGTGTTGTTTGATACACTGAGGAGTGCCGGTGTGACAAATGGCATCTTGTGATGTATCCGACGACAAATGTTCATTGTATGCAGTTCACTTCGCAATGTTCGCTCGCATACTGGTCGATATAAACTAGCACTCACTGACAGCAGCAGTCCCTTCCGTGTTAATCGTCACCTGTGCCTGTCGTTTAATGTTTTTCTACGACCAGTGTTTTGACACCTGGTCACATGGCTGTGACTGGTACACTGTTCCATGTAGACACACTGGACAGTCCAAGTTGAAGTAACAAGAAATCCGTCAACTTCATTCACTGTGTGGTCATAGGCAAGTCCAAACACGATGGCGCCTTTCTGATATTCTGTCACGTCTCCACATGTCACTGTGCTGATTCCAAGCAAACTGCCACGTACTCGCCACTTCACTGCCATGATTTTGGTCAGAAATGGAGGATCGGATGACCGTCTTCTAGCGGTTCAACTCAGTCGATCGGGTTCCTGAACGGCCAGTGCGCGCTTTGAAGGGTGTGACTATTTTGTCAGACAAGCCTAAAAATCGTGGCTGATTCGATGTATGATTTCGAGCGTTAGAAAAGACTTGTCGCAGTTTGTAGTTTATGTAAGGTTTATTTTGAACCAGCTCACATATTTCTTCCTTCTTATCCTCTTTGTTGAACGGAATGGATGGTGTCTTGAAGGGAGGATATAAGATGAACATCAACAAAAGCAAAACGAGGATAATGGAATGTAGTCGAATTAAGTCGGGTGATGCTGAGGGTATTAGATTAGGAAATGAGACACTTAAAGTAGTAAAGGAGTTTTGCTATTTGGGGAGCAAAATAACTGATGATGGACGAAGTAGAGAGGATATAAAATGTAGACTGGCAATGGCAAGGAAAGCGTTTCTGAAGAAAAATTTGTTAACATCGAGTATAGATTTAAGTGTCAGGAAGTTATTTCTGAAAGTATTTGTATGGAGTGTAGCCATGTATGGAAGTGAAACATGGACGGTAAATAGTTTGGACAAGAAGAGAATAGAAGCTTTTGAAATGTGGTGCTACAGAAGAATGCTGAAGATTAGATGGGTAGATCACATAACTAATGAGGAAGTATTGAATAGGATTGGGGAGAAGAGAAGTTTGTGGCACAACTTGACCAGAAGAAGGGATCGGTTGGTAGGACATGTTCTGAGGCATCAAGGGATCACCAATTTAGTATTGGAGGGCAGCGTGGAGGGTAAAAATCATAGGGGGAGACCAAGAGATGAATACACTAAGCAAATTCAGAAGGATGTAGGTTGCAGTAGGTACTGGGAGATGAAGAGGCTTGCACAGGATAGAGTAGCATGGAGAGCTGCATCAAACCAGTCTCAGGACTGAAGACCACAACAACAACAACATCCTCTTTCCTCGTCAGCTCGACCACTTTCCAACATAATGACAGTTTCCTTCTTTTAATATTGTGCCGACCACAACATAATCGCAGGCGGGACAGAGAATCAACAATTATCGATTTTGCTTCAGCAGTCGATGCCATGATAGCTTTCCCACTGTGTTAGTCGTGTGATGTGTGCCTTGTGCTGCGTCTAAACAGACGGCACTTTCGCACTCGCTTATCTGCGCATGTTGCAGCTTGCTTTAAAGTGCATGTAAATGATCTCTGCGCGTTGTGCTGTCATTTCGTCATTACGTGGACGTTTTTTTTCTTTCCGAGATTGTATAAATTTAGAAATGCAGCACCTTGACAAACAGCTACCACAGCTAAATAATCATTTGCTTACCTCAGTTTTTCCTTGGTATACGGATAATGCAATATATTTATAATGTTTAGATTTCACACGGCCAGTTTTATGATGGCCTCCTTTTTTTCCTCTTGTTACACCATCTTCATTTCTCATCATAGTAGCGCCTGTATTCAACTGATCAATTATTTTGTATGTATTACATATACGATGCCATTTAGGATCATTTAAGTTAATCCCTGACTTCTTAACACGGGTTCCAGCATCATGTCCCTTACTTTTATTAGTGTCTTCTCCCGTATTCTTATCCCCTCGGATTATTTTCAACACCACCTCACTTTATATCATGTCAACAACAACGATTCAGCGCAAAATATTGCAGTAATAGGAACCTACAACTTATAAATTTTTCCTGTTTCGCAGCTGTAGTTGAATTACTGGATGTATCTTATCTTTAAAGATATTAACAGGAGAAGGGTGAAACATCTTTTAGCCATAAAAATAGCTAGCACAGAATCCAGTGAAAAAAATTCATGTTCTTAAAGTACTCTTAATTATCAAATTTTTTCTGCTTTTTGTAAATACATAAGTTTCATCTTTAAAATTTTATTATCTTTACTGGTCCGTTTCGTGACAACTGGGAGCAAAGAGCTCACTTTCATAAGATAGACATCTTATGTAAGGAGTAATGCAAGTTGCGGAAGAAAGCATTTAAAAATACAAAAATCACATTGTTTCGTTTTCGAAAATGTTTCGAAACAGACTTAGCCTTTTTCTGTAGATCCTTTTTCTTGAACTCCTACCTTTTTTTCTCTGGTTACTCTACCTTCTCTGCTCTTACAACCACGGTGTATCTATATTCACTGTTTCTTGTTCGCATAATATCGAGGTGTTCTAGAATAGTAAAGTATCAGAATCCTGTTTCTACATCCACGCCCTCCAGGATTAATTTCCAAGATATATGACAACCATTGACGGCAGAAATTGCTTACAATATACCTGTCTTTACGTAATCTTTTGAAAAGAATTTGGATTTTTTGCACATTTCCGAAAAAGAGGTACACAGTGGATGTAGTGAGACATGGAGAATCAAAGACGTGCTTTGTGAATCTAAGTGAGGATGTGTTATTTCTTTGAGCCACGTTAACTCTAGCGTCAAAATTCAACACCTAGTTACTGGAAAACAAAAAAATGTTTGCTTGAAACAGCTTTTTCTGACAATTGTAAGCTCTGCTTTTCCCAAGGTGCAAAGAGGAGAAACTGGTTTTTTTGGCTATAAAAATAGTTTAACACCTCCCACATATTGTTAGCGAAAATCGTGTCATGTTCTTGGCTGATTTACTTCAGATGTTTACGCGATACTGGAATGAGGATTTAACAGAAAACAGGCAAGTTGTATTTGTGGTTTATCACCTTATGATAAGAATACTCCGATGAGAACTGAATCGTCCGAAACTTAGTAATTCTACGCGATCGCAGATTAAAACTATGCGAAATACTGTCATTGAAGCTAATATCCTCGCAAATCCATCACCTGGAGATGTCATATACTAAAGATCCGAACCGATTTACCCATTAATTTTAAGCGAACTCAGTTCCAGATCAGTGTCTCATTTGTAATAGCAATAGATAAGGCTAAAGATCAGAGAGAGAGAGAGAGAGAGAGAGAGAGAGAGAGAGAGAGAGAGAGGAAGAGCTGGACAGAGAGGCGGGTCGGAGGAAATGGACGGACAGAGATGAGACAGGAGGGGAGAGAGAGATAGGTAGGGAGGTAGGGCTGAAGAGGAGATTGACAAAGGGGGGGGAGAAACCGGAGGAAATGGGCAGAGGGAGAAAGGCAGGTGGTAAGAGAGAGTGGGGGAGAAGGGTATGGACAAATGTGTGCCGCGCGGGATATGCCGAGCGGTCTAAGGCGCGGCAGTCATGGACTGTGCGGCTGGTCCCGGCGGAGGTTCGAGTCCTCCCTCGGGCATGGGTGTGTGTGTGTTTGTCCTTAGGATAATTTTGGTTAAGTAGTGTGTAAGCTTAGAGACTAATGACCTTAGCAGTTAAGTCCCATAAGATTTCACACACATTGAACATTTTTTGAACAAATGTGTGTGAAAGCTTATGGGACTTAACTGCTAATGTCATCAGTCGCTAAGCTTACACACTACTTAACCGAAATTATCCTAAGGACAAACACACACACACACACACACACACACCCATGCCCGAGGGAGGACTCGAACCTCTGCCGGGACCAGCCGCACAGTCCATGACTGCAGCGCCTTAGAGCGCTCGGCTAATCCCGCACGACAGAAAGAGGGGGGCAGAAGTTGATGAACATAGAGAGGGGGGGGGTGAAGAGGAAGAGGAGGAGATGAACAAGGAGAGGGGGAGGAGTAGTTGGGTAGAAAGTGGGAGAGGAGGAGATTAGGACATACCAAATTTCCATAATATATAGCAAGTGCGAAATACTTCGGGTTGGCTAGCTCATATATATGCATTTGGATTGTTTTACGATCAATGTTTGTTATCCTTATCCTCTAGTTTCGGTTTCTAATATAGTAAAATACTGGTGTTGGCAGGTTAAGGACATCTGCAACGAGCTGGACGTACGGTCGCTGTGCCACAAGATCCTGCAGAACGTGAGCATGCTACTGCACGCGGACCGCGGTTCGCTGTTCCTGGTACAGGGCTGCGCCAGCAAGCGCTACCTCGTCTCCAAGCTGTTCGACGTGTGCTCGCGCTCTACGCTGCAGGAGATGGAGAAAAAGGACGAGATCCGCATCCCCTGGGGCACCGGCATCGTCGGCTTCGTCGCCGAGAGCGGCGAGCCCGTCAACATCCCCGACGCCTACAAGGTGAGTCAGTGGGGCCAGCACCAACATTCTCTTTGCGAGCTGTGGCTGGATGGCGTGTCTGGCGGATAGGTCAGCAAAGAACACCGCAGTTAAGAGTGTGGAAAGATCTGTAACTAACTTTCTTGCGAGTCACAAAGAAACCGGTGAGACAACGAATTTGAAACTTATAGCGGGAAGTCCTGTACTGACTCGGAAGAATGGCCTTTCCCCCCTGAAACTTCCCGGCAGATTAAAACCTTGTACCAGACGAACTCAGGACCCTAGTTCGAGTCCTCCGGCACACAGTTTTAATCTGCCAGGAAGTTTTATGTCAGCACACATTCCGCTGCAGAGCGGTGGCCGAGCGGTTCTAGGCGCTTCATTCCGGAACCGCGCGACTGTTACGGTCGCAGGTTCCAATCCTGCCTCGGACATGGATGTGTATGATAACCTTAGGTTATCTAGGTTTAAGTTCTAGGGGACTGATGACCTCAGATGTTAAGTCCCGTAGTGCTCACAGCCATTTGAACCATTTTTTGAAAATCTCAGTCGTACGATACTTGAGTTTCAAACAAACAAGTGACGGCTGTCTTCCTCCTGCAGTTGAGAAACCTGAGGCTTAGAAGACCTTCGAGATTGAAGACAGTCCGGACAACAGTGTCCATCAAGGTCGTCATGATTGTCGAATTTCCTTGGGGCTTTGGTAGTGTCACTGACGATGCCTAGCTCCCCCACAGCAAAAATGGTTCAAATGGCTCTAAGCAGTACGGGACTTACCATCTGAGGTCATCAGTCCCCTAGACTTAGAACTACTTAAACCTAACTAACCTAAGGACAGCCCGCCTCTCGTGGTCGTGCGGTAGCGTTCTCGCTTCCCACGCCCGGGTTCTCGGGTTCGATTCCCGGCGGGGTCAGGGATTTTCTCTGCCTCGTGATGGCTGGGTGTTGTGTGCTGTCCTTACGTTAGTTAGGTTTAAGTAGTTCTAAGTTCTAGGGGACTGATGACCATAGATGTTAAGTCCCATAGTGCTCAGAGCCATTTTTTTTAACCGAAGGACATCACACACATCCATGCCCGAGGCAGGATTCGAACCTGTGACCGTAGCACCAGCGCGGTTCCGGATTGAAGCGCTTAGAACCGCTCGGCTACAGCGGCCGCCCCCCCCTCCCTAAACAAAGACTTCAAATAAACATTAGTTTATCAATTCACTGTTTACAGGAGTGGTGTTTGTTTCAACTTCGTAGAATTGCAGTTAACTTCGCCAGTGTTGTGCAGGTGTGCCATGGCGAACTCGCCAATCGGATTTGTTACTGGAATAATAGATGCGGGTGATACATCTTGAATATACAGTGAGTGTATGAGTGAACGAGCATTTGTTTTTATATAAAGGACAGTCAAAAATTTCGTTTCAGGGCGTTCCTGCAGCGTAAAATGTAACGTGATTCTGTTGCTGGGAAGCACCGACATGTAGGCAAGGCATCAGTGTGGCAACGTGTGTTTCCGACGTGTGTGCAGCAAACGCGGAAACATGTTTGTTCATTGTTTGAGCAGTGTGGCAACGTGTGTTTCCGATGTGCGTGCAGCAAATGCGGAAACATGTTCGTTTATTGTTTGAGTCATCAGGTTTCTGACAGGTTTGATTTGGCCCGCCTCGAATTTCTCTCTTGCATCAAACTTTTTATCTCAGAGTAACATTTGTAACCTACGTCCTCAGTTGTTTGCTGGATGTATCTCAATCTCTGTCTTCCTCTACGGTTTTCACGCTGTACAGATCCCTGTAGTACTGATGTGTCTGCACAACATGGAACTCAACTTTTACACAAAGACACGAGCTCAGCAAAATAGGCTGTGGGGTGATAGGACTGGACCAAGTGACATCAGGTAATCACCATCGTCAGTTGCACTGAACACACTGAACATTTATTTGGAACATTTACACAAGGCAAATAAATAAGTAAACGATCAACACATTTTTAAAATTACCATTTAGGTGAGCGCAAGTTACTTCAAAATTTAAACATTCATAAACCGCGGCGCTTACGGCCTATTACACATTTAGTGAAATGAGTTGAAAATTATTTACTCAAAAACTATGATCAACCTGAAGAAAAATTCACTAAAATTTAACGAGGAAATGTAGTCTTCCGTTACTGCAGTCACTGGTATTACGAAAGTAATTCAGAGTAGGCAACAACAAATCAGACACCATGGCACACAACCACGTTACTTAAATGGCAGGCACCCTACAATGTAGGATTGAAAATATAAAATTCCATGTGACCAAGCAACCTCGTGGGATTCAGCAACTATGCCCAGAAGCGTTTTCCAATATTGGCTCGGCATGGACCCCCAAACGGGAGCAGCAACGGTCACGAATAGGCACGAAAAATCCCAGAACTAGTGGGTATCCACAACAGACTGACATCCGCATTAAGTAGCTAGAAAAACAATAATTCATTACAGCTCATCTGTAGAATCAACAAACCTATTAATGAACATTAGGTAAGCGTGGCGTGGAGTTTCATTTCTGTAAGATTCTTCTGATTCGACAGCTGGAGTGGAGTGTGTTAACTATAGTCCTGTGGAAACAAATAACTGATGAACGTGATCATTTTGTTCCTCAGCTAGATCAAGTTTGGGAGACATTCAGAAAATGCTCATACTGAAAATGTTCTAATACACTCGTTAGAAAAACGATGTTTCTCCTCTAAGATTTAGAAGCGGCTTGCCCTCTTTGTCGGTCTACAAGACTCATCATTAAAGGAGAGTGCGGGTACTCAGCAACAGACGATGGAAAAATGCGTACTGTACTTCACTAACGTTTAACGAGACACGATTCTGTAAAAACACTTTTCCAGAGTGCCCCATGGAGAACGGCTTAAGGGGAAGATAGTATGAGGTGACAAAAACTTTGCTGACGCTTAGGTCTGTCGCTGAGGCCTTTGCCCGTTGAAGTCCATAAGATCTAACATACGTCTACGGAAGCAGTGTGCCAAAGGATTTGTTTACTCTGATGTAGTTCCCTGTTTTCACTCTTCCGCCCATTTTACATTATTTGTGTTCAAGCTGACATTTGTAGGCCTTTTCGCTGTAACATAAAAATGTTATGAGTGGAAGACTATCGAATTTAAGCGTGACTGTGTAAAATGCTGCAGTCGCGATGGAAAAATGTTAGGTTGTTTCACTTACAGACTTAGCTCCGTCACGGTACATTTTTTTATTAGACCGTGGGAAAAGATTTGTTAGCGCAACTTGGTGGTTAGTAACGAATGAACCTCGACAAAATGTCGTTACCGACCACTAAGACAATTTGGAGACAAAACATGCAGATGATAAATTATCCCCGAATTGGCTGACGTTTCTTACTACTTCACTATTTTATTTTTCTAAATGTAATATATAGTGTGAATCTGAACTCTTCCGATGAAATGTTCGTTGCATTTCAGAGGTACCTTTTTAGTATTTCGCATAAGGGAGTCGTGGTCTCTCTAGCTCGTTTCAGAGTAGTTGCATTTAGTTTGATTTCTTATTTCCATTTACCTTTGCATCTGTATTACACTGAAAACAATTAAACAGCAGTGCAAATGTTGACGACGAAATGCGCTGAGTATCTTGTTTGGAAACGAGCTTGTTTCATTCACTTAAGTTACTTGCTGTCGACGACACATCTTCGACATTAAAGTTTCGTTCAGAACTGATCGGGGTCTGCTCGAGTTTGTTTTTACAGCAGTGTGAGCTGTACGGTAACAATGATACACGGCAGTATGAATAGGTATACTGATGAAAGTGATGGAAACAACTAAACCTAAACGAAAGCAATCGATACAGTCAGTTGCACTGCCCATTCATTTGTTCTGAGTGAAGCCAGTCTGTGGGAGCAACCGAATGAAATCAGTCGATACAGTCCGTTGTAGTTTTGCACATTGACTGAATAATTTGTTCTTATTTTCAAGAGAAACCAGTCTGTAGTTTTTCTGTCGATTGAATCATGTGCTTGTTATTTTATCTGAAACCACTCTTTAGTATTAGCTATCAAATCATTTTTCTGAGTGAAATCCGTCTGTAGTACTTTCATTAATTTAACTAAAGAATTTTGTTCGCAACCAGGTTGCACTTATCCTCGAGGGCAGGATACGTGAAGACATCTCAGGGTGTACAACGAAGTTAAAATAGCCGGCCGGTGTGGCCGAGCGGTTCTAGGCGCTACAGTCTGGAACCGCGCGACCGCTACGGTCGCAGGTTCGAATCCTGCCTCGGGCATGGATGTGTGTGATGTCCTTAGGTTAGTTAGGTTTAAGTAGTTCTAAGTTCTAGGGGACTGATGACCTTAGAAATTAAGACCCATAGTGCTCAGAGCCATTTGAACCTTTTTTTTTAAGTTAAAATAACCATTACACATATTCATTTAATTATACACTGCGTGGAATAATTATTATTTTCACCACTTAAAACTGATTAATATATTACTCTGGATTAAGTGGTTCCAGATGTAATTAACGCATAACTAATGAAGCTTTTGTATTGTTCGGGGTACAAAGTTTCCTTAGGTGTACTTGAAGAAGAAAAGAACTTGCCAGATTTTAGCGACTGTTTGCATTCCATTTTAATGAAAAGGTGCGGTGATGTCCATTCATTAAAAACTGAATCTAGCCTTCTCAGACTGCGCATGTGTTCCATGCATTGAACGCCAGCCTCCTCTTGCTGCAGCCAATTGCATTGCGGGTGCAAGGAGATGGCTCGGCCGATGGATTCAGCTGCCGTGGGTCCGTGGCACACCAGCAGCCAAACCATCTCCCCATCCAGTACAGTATGGACCCACCGTAGCAGGAGGCTGGGCCACCTCCTCACGCTGGCTTGCAGTATACAGCCGCGGGAGCGGGGGGATGCCGGCGACCGGCGAACTAGAACAGTATAGACCGGTGGTAGCGACGATATTGGCAGTCGGGTTGCCTACTTGCGCCGGCATAGTACAGACCTGTGGTATTAGAAAGCTGCCGGCAGCCAGCCAACTCCTCGCATCCGTACACAGTATGGACCTGCGATAGGAGGAGACTGCCAGTGGCCAGACCATCTCCTCACGCTGGCGCGCAGTATGGACCTCTTGCAGTAGCAGGGTGCTTGCAGCCGGGCCACATCCTTGCGCCGAAGCAGTACAGATCTGCAGTAGCAGTAGTAGTGGATCAAAACAAAATGTCCAGACACTCTGTGACCAAAATGGTACTGAAACAGAGGATGACAGACTAAAGGCCGAAATACTAAATGTCTTTTACCAAAGCTGTTTCACAGAGGAAGACTGCACTGTAGTTCCCTCTCTAGATTGTCGCACAGATGACAAAATGGTAGATATCGAAATAGACGACAGAGGGATAGAGAAACAATTAAAATCGCTCAAAAGAGGAAAGGCCGCTGGACCTGATGGGATACCAGTTCGATTTTACACAGATTACGCGAAGGAACTTGCCCCCCTTCTTGCAGCGGTGTACCGTAGGTCTCTAGAAGAGCGTAGCGTTCCAAAGGATTGGAAAAGGGCACAGGTCATCCCCGTTTTCAAGAAGGGACGTCGAACAGATGTGCAGAACTATAGACCTATATCTCTAACGTCGATCAGTTGTAGAATTTTGGAACACGTATTATGTTCGAGTATAATGACTTTTCCGGAGACTATAAATCTACTCTGTAGGAATAAGCATGGGTTTCGAAAAAGACGGTCGTGTGAAACCCAACTTGCGCTGTTCGTCCACGAGACTCAGAGGGCCATAGACACGGGTTCACAGGTAGATGCCGTGTTTCTTGACTTCCGCAAGGCGTTCGATACAGTTCCCCACAGTCGTTTAATGAACAAAGTAAGAGCGTATGGACTATCAGACCAATTGTGTGATTGGATTGAGGAGTTCCTAGATAGCAGAACGCAGCATGTCATTCTCAATAGAGAGAAGTCTTCCGAAGTAAGAGTGATTTCAGGTGTGCCGCAGGGGAGTGTCATAGGACCGTTGCTATTCACAATATACATAAATGACCTTGTGAATGACATCGGAAGTTCACTGAGGCTTTTTGCAGATGATGCTGTGGTGTATCGAGAGGTTGTAACAATGGAAAATTGTACTGAAATGCAGGAGGATCTGCAGCGAATTGACGCATGGTGCAGGGAATGGCAATTGAATCTCAATGTAGACATGTGTAATGTGCTGCGAATACATAGAAAGATAGATCCCTTATCATTTAGCTACAAAATAGCAGGTCAGCAACTGGAAGCAGTTAATTCCATAAATAATCTGGCAGTACGCATTAGGAGTGATTTAAAATGGAATGATCATATAAAGTTGATCGTCGGTAAAGCAGATGCCAGACTGAGATTCATTGGAAGAATCCTAAGGAAATACAATCCGAAAACAAAGGAAGTAGGTTACAGTACATTTGTTCGCCCACTGCTGGAATGTTGCTCACCAGTGTGGGATCCGTACCAGATAGGGTTGTTAGAAGAGATAGAGAAGATGCAACGGAGAGCAGCGCGTTTCGTTACAGGATCATTTAGAAATCGCGAAAGCGTTACGGAGATGATAGATAAACTCCAGTGGAAGACTTTGCAGGAGAGACGCTCAGTAGCTCGGTACGGGCTTTTGTTGAAGTTTCGAGAACGTACCTTCACCGAGGAGTCAAGCAGTATATTGTTCCCTCCTAAGTATATCTCGCGAAGAGACCATGAGGATAAAATCAGAGAGATTAGAGCCCACACAGAGGCATACCGACAATCTTTCTTTCCACGAACAATACGAGACTGAAATAGAAGGGAGAACCGATAGAGGTACTCAAAGTACCCTCCGCCACACGCCGTCAGGTGGCTTGCGGAGTATGGATGTAGATGTAGATGTAGAATGCTGGTGGCTGAGTCACGTTATTGTACCGGCACACGATATAAACTTACAGTAGCAGGAGGATGCCAGCAGCCGTGCCATCATCAAGTGCTGACGTAGTACAGCCTTACAGTAGCAGGAGGATGCCGGACCTCAGTGTGCCAGCCCAGTACAGACCCGCGGTAGCAGGAAGATGGCCGGTGTTCGGGCCACCTCCTCACGCCATTGCTGTACAGACTCGCGTTAGCAGAGGATGCGAGCAGCTGCCAGGCCACGTCCACCAGCTGGCGCAGTATGGATTGACCTGTGGTGGCAGGAAGAAGCTGGGGGTCAGGCCAGCTCCTCGTGCCATTGCTGTACAGACTCGCAGCAGCAGCAGAGGAGGAAGCAGGCAGTGTCTGGGCCACCTCCTGGGCCAAAAAGCTGTTTGTCAGTTGTCTCACAATAAGACAAGTGAAACCACTCGATTCCAGATACTGACAAGGGGAGGCCACGGCGTTTGAAACGCGGATTTTCTTCAAACCAAAAACCTCTCTTTCAGCCGATAATTTGGATGCAAACCATGCATAATCAGCATTTCCTCAAATATCGGCGCTGGTAGTCGATCATGTAGTATCGAATGCATTTTAATAGCGTTTTCACGAGAAGCAATTTCTCGTTCTTTTTCGATTAAATACGAATTTAGAAGACACGGACAAGCATACATTTTCAGTATCACTTTATGCATTTGGTCGTTTACTAGTCGATAGTTATGAATATTATATTATTTGTGATAGTAAAAATTTGTAGACTGTCAAATAACATTGTAAATTTAATAAAAGTTCATCCGATTACACGTATTTTTCCCATTATATCAGTTGTAATATAAACAGTAAAGAAAATGTCTGTGTTAGAAAGAAATGAAAAAAACTGACGAACGTGACTCGATCCAGTGATCCAGCGATTACAGGGCTTGAACGCTACCCAATCAGCTGCCGCCGCTTCGTGGTAAAAACGGCCACGCACAGGTATATATTTGACGACCGAAATTATCTTCCGATTTTCTCAATAACGCTTGAGAAGTACGCGCTACTGCTTACACATTTTGTTGTCCTAATGGAGTACTACGAGTGTACGAAGTTTGAAGTAAATCCGCGTTCCAAACGTCGTGGCCTCCCCTTGTGAGTGAGAGGGAAAAACATAGCTGACTTGGTCGCAGAGACTAGTTTCATGCAGTTCTTTCATTTAACTGAAAAAAGAAACAACTGACTGAACGAATAACACTCTATCGGACAATCATTTGTTAAAAGCAGTCGGTTGTCTCATCACTAACTGATCAAGAGTTGGCCGATATGCATCTCGGTATGCGTGGGTTCAAACAGAGGCGCGATATGATGATATGCTGAATTGTTACCACAGCTACATCACAGTGTAGCCAAAGGACACTACGGGTCACTAATACCAAAACATGCAGAAAATTTCTATTTTGTCGGTGGAATTCGTGTTCGCCCTATGTATGTTCAATAGCTTAATAAGTTAGCACTGAATGTTAGCACCTACTGCTCAGAACGCGTCACAAAACAACGTTTATGAAGGGTAACAATACGCAGTATTGTGTCTGATTGCGAAAAGTAATGTAACTTAAAGGCCGTATTCTAATTTTTAAAAGGGAACCATAGATGCTTGTCACTAGGTGTAGTTTGTGGAGGATCTTGAAAAATCGAGAAGTTTTCATCGCCTATAATCCTCTGAGAAGACCTTCGCCAAATTTCCAGAGTACAGGATTTCCTGGTTTACGAGCAACCACACGCTTGGTGCAAATCGCCAGGATAGGAAAGACAGTCTGTACTTTATTCCCAATTTAAGATCTGTATATCACTTTCGGAAGTTTCAAATGGCAAAACGAGACAATCATGTGGGATGGCATTAGTTCTCCACTATCCTGTAGGTGAATAGAGGAGCAGTAAGTCTGCGGGCGGCGGACCCTGGCCTATTGTATTGAGAGGCCACGAGCGGTCGTAAATCACCGGCTATGACTACACCGCGGACGGACAATGGCTGTTGTCTCAGGTCCATGGCGGACATTTAATTAAAAAGCCGGCACCGCTGTAGGCGTGCGTTTTTCAGCCAACAAGCAGACACAGGCGATTAAATGACCTTCACAAAACTGAGCGACAAATGTCTTGTCGCCAAGGTTAATTTCGAAGCACGCTATGTCTCTGAAATTTAACTAATGATGATCATAATTCTCTGAGTCTACAAACTATCTACTGAAGTTCCCGTTCTGTAATGAGAGAGAATACAATTTGTCTTAGTGAAAAAAATTTATAGCGGCAACTGTTCTGAAACAAGTCTTCTATTTAGTAAAGTGTATTTTCTCCACTGGAATCATTCCATAAATCGGAAAATAAACTATAGACTTTTTGGCAAGAATGTTCTCCAGCTACATATTGATATACGAATTTTCACGTCAAAAGTTAATTAGTTCGACCATTAAAGTGACTCTTACCACTAGAGTATGACTAACTTTCGTTGTTTCCGGATTAAGAATACATCTTAGAAATCTAACTTAATTTCGCTAGCCTTACTTCCTTCCTAGATCCTGAAAAGGCTTATGACCTAGTCAAAAGTAATACGCTGTGGCTAATATTAGAAAATTACCTAGCTCAAAATAATTTAGTCAATGAAATAAAAATAAGTTGCCAGTTGGATCACCACAAATATAGAGAAACGGTAGAAAATAATTACGAACGTAAATAAGGATGCAATCTATCAAGACTATAACTTATTTTGTGATTTCCCGTCAGAGAGGCCACAGTTCGTAGTAATTGACACCGACTAAAACAGAACTGATTTCTGGCGTTCCCCAAGATAGTGTTATAGGCCCTCTGCTGTTCCTTATGTATATAAACGACTTAGGAAACAATCTGAGTAGCCGTCTTAGATTGTTTGCAAACGATTCTGTCGTTTATCGTGTAGTAAAGTCATCGGAGGATGAAAACCAATTTCAAAGCGGTCAAGGTAAGATATCTATATGGGGCGAAAATTGGCAATTGGCTCTAAATAATGAAAACAGCGAGGTCATCTACATGAGTGCTAAAAGGAATCCGTTAAACTTCTGTTACACTATAAGTCAGTCAAATGTAAAGGCTGTAAATTCAACTAATTACAGTACGAACAACTTAAATTGGAAAGAACACACAGAAAATGTTGTGGGGAAGGCAAATCAAAGACCGCGTTTTATTGGCAGGACACTTAAAAAAGGTAACACATCTACTAAAGAGATTGCCTACACTACGCGTGTCCGTCCTAGTTTAGAGTACAGTTGTGCGGTGTTGGATCCTTACTAGATAGGATTAACAGAGTACACCGAGAAAGTTCAAAGAAGCGCAGCACGTTTTGTATTATTGCGAAATACGGGAAAGAGTGTCACGGACATGATACAGGATTTGGGATGGAATCATTTTTCGGTGCGGAATCTTCTCACGAAATTTCTATCACCAAATTTCTCCTCCGAATGCGAAAATATTTTGTTGACGCCAACCTACTTAGAGAGAAATGATCATAATAATAAGATAAGGGAAGTCAGAACTCGCACGGAAAGATATAGATGTTCGTTTTTTCCACGCACTGTTCGAGATTGGAATAACAGAGAATTATTTTGAAAGTGATTCGATGAACCCTCTGCTGTTCACTTAAGTGTGATTTTCAGAGCATCCATTTAGATGTAGATGTATTTTGTATATGGATCAGCCGGCCGAAGTGGCCGTGCGGTTAAAGGCGCTGCAGTCTGGAACCGCAAGACCGCTCCGGTCGCAGGTTCGAATCCTGCCTCGGGCATGGATGTTTGTGATGTCCTTAGGTTAGTTAGGTTTAACTAGTTCTAAGTTCTAGGGGACTAATGACCTCAGCAGTTGAGTCCCATAGTGCTCAGAGCCATTTTTTTGTATATGGATCATATCATCCAGGAATGTAAAGAAACAACCCCTATATAGTGCTAATATTGACAAGAACACATTGCTGTGAAGATTGTTATTTGGAGAGAACTAGATACAAATGTCTGACAGCGAAGATGATTTACGATGATCTACATATAAACTTCTATACATTTTATGAAAGTACAATGAGAAAGTTTCGGAAACTTCAACAAAGGCAGTCGCTTTAAGTGGAAAAAATCTTTAAAGCGTAAAAATTTCAGTCAGTAACAAATTACTAAAAATAAGAGTAAAAACTAAAAAGCTTAAGAAAACAGTGCGTGTAAAAGAAACTGTAGATGGTGTACCAAAATACCGTTCTAGTCGGCAACAACATGTTACTAAATTAGCAGAGGCTAAGTTGTCACGTGAAGTGCTCCAGTACCAAGGCAAGAAAGAAAAGATGTAGGGCACCATATTGTCGATAGACAGTACAGTTGGGTAGTAGCAGTGCCTAATACTGATTTGTGGTGGTGGTGGTGGTGTTGAGAATCCTTCCTTCCGTATGAAATACGTGAACCACCGAAGCTCTTGATGGAATTACTTTGCAAACCTTTGTATAGCTTTCCCTTCACCTATCGCATTAAAAAACGACTCCACTGAACGTTTTTGCTCATAGCGGCTTTGTGACTATTCGTGTGCTGTACGGATTGACTTTCGTAGTTCGTTAATCAACCAATGATGCGTTCTCTTTCCAGAATGTTATTTCGATTTACCCAACACACGGTATTTGTACAATGCTGCGGTGATCTAGACTCCTCGCAGTTTAGTGGACGTAGAGCTGGACATGATGTTCTAAATGACATCACCGCCTTCGAATATTTATATTTTGGTGCATGCTGGTTACGTTCCTATTACATGACAGTATTCTGTTACATGACCGATTCATGAGAGTATACCGGGGATCCATTAGCGGTAATGAAATGTTATTTGAACATAGTGTCTTACTTTACAGAGGAATAGAAGGGAACACTGAAAGTAGGTTAGGGTAGGTCCACTTTAGTTCTAAGAGAAGTAGCGGCACGATGGAGTTTACAATGCATTGCCAATATTTTTGAAAAGTGACGTAAAAAGTAAATGGGCTGTGAGACCAAGAATCACACAAATTCTGCTTGTTGTCTTAAAAACAAAGTTAACCTTTAGCTTTCGAAATCTGCTAGAGTAGTTCGTGTGTACGATATAGAAAATACGAAGACGTGTAGTAAAATGTAGCGGAGATTAGTGTTTAACTCTTAGGAATATATACATAATGCAGGCCAGTCTGAGAGTCAGCATCGTTATTAGTTAAATTACAGCATAGCGTGCTACGAAATCAGCCGTGGCGAGAAGAAAGCCCCGTACGTCGTGGAGCGTAGCTGTGGCGTAAGTAACGCTGACGTAGCTCTGTTTGTGGCTTTCGGCGGCTTATTGCATCAGTTCCGGATAAACTACAGAATGTCATTACTCTGGGGCACGCAGGCCAGCGGAATGTAATTATTGCCGACTGGCAGACATTGTTCAGCAGTGACGTAATTGCCGTTCGCGATACGAGTGATGGTGTAGCTAATGAACTGCGTTATGTTTGTAATAAAAAAAAATAGGATACAAGGCTTCGTTCGCATATCGTTCACCACGTTAGTTGCAAATATCTCCCTTCCCCACCCCCGCCCTCGCCGTGTCCACCACTTCCTCTCCCTGCCTCTGTATCCACGTTATTCTCCCACCTTCATCTGCGCATGTCTTCCTCCCCTTCGCTCTCTCCATCTCATCTGCCCTCCCCCCTCTCTGACCATATCTTCCTCCCCCTCCCTCTGTCCAAATCCTCATTCCTCCCTCTCTCTCTCTCTCTCTCTCTCTCTCTCTCTCTCTCTCTGTTCATCTCTTTCTGCCCTGTTCCTTTTTCACCTGCCCACTCCCTATCTACACCTTCCAGCTGTCACGAGCATCTCCCACTCCACCCTCCCTCTATCCTTCTCCACCTTCCCCTGTCCCCTCCTCAGATGTGTCCCCATATGTCTATCACCTCCTCCTCTCCCGCACTCTGTCTATCCATCTCCTCTTCCCCCTTTTTCTGTCTGCCTCATCCTCTCCCCATCTCTCATTTTCCATCTCTTCTCTCTCTGCTCAGCTGTGCGCTTTGCAAGGAATGCTGATACTACCTGCATGACACATCTTCTCCCTTCTCTTTGTCCATCTCCACAACTCTCTCTGTCCATCTCATCCTTCTCACCTCTCTGTCCATCTCTTCCTCCGCCTCTCTCTGTCCATCCCCTCCTTCACCCTTCCCTCTGTCTGTACCACTCATTCTTTCTCCACTCTCCCTCTTTGTCCATACCTCCTCTCTCTTTCTGTTTTCATGTCTGCTCATCTCTTTCACCTCCTACTCCCACCTTCCCTATCTGTCCATCAGCGCCTGACTGCTTTCCATATCCTCACAGCATATGTGTCCATCTCTTCCACCCCTGATTTGCTGCCCTCTCCTCCTCTCCACCCTCATATCCTGTTGTTCTCCGTCCTACTTCCCTCAGTCCATTTCTCATCCTCCGCCCTACATCTGCCTTCTACCCCTTCTCCCAATCCATCTCCCCTCCCTCTCTATACCTGTCCATCTCCTCCCGCTCTCTTTGTCCCTGCCCTCGTTCCCCAGCGGCAGTGGAGGCGCGATGCGCCGATCTTCAGGTTCGTTCTCAGCCTCCCTGGCCGACACGTTCACATTATTTTCTGTTTTGTAGTCTTGAACTGCTGGTAACGGCGGAGATTTTGAAACAGCCCATGAACTATGTCGTTTTCCGTAGCGATCAGGCCGTAATAAGGAGAGGTAGATGGCGATATTGTGGTACACAAGTTGGGCTCGTTCTTTGCACGGGATATCTCGACGGAGAAACTACCTTGTTTCTCCTCTCCATTGTGTCCCCGTCATAAGAGCTTTTTAAAAAAAATAAAAAAAAACTCCAGGACACCAGACTCGTCATCTTTATCCTTCGCTTCTTCAGCCTGTTCTCCAGTATTGGATAATGAAAACTCGTCGCAAAATATGCGTCAGCTTTCCTTTCTGAAATTATTTTTACGAGGACACCAATTTAAAATTCTTGTGGTCTCATGTATGAATTAAACTACTTGGAAATTAAATATACAAAAGTCTGATAAAAAATAACTCTTAGATTTGGAACATATCATTTATTATTTCTAGTTGAATTACACTTCCTTAGAATTCACTCGAAACATATGACCTGTATCACCCTTCACCATGGCTATATTTATGTGCTCATTACATCTCAAATCTCTTTGGACGTGAACTCACAGAGGCTCGCTGGTCCTATGGTTGGGTAGGGCTTTTTCCTCTATTTACGCAGCTTATATTGAGGACCTGATACCAGCGGTTGCGCCATGCGATGATCATCTTAAAACTCCTACTGCGTTACGTTGCAATTTTCTAAAGCTATTACCTCCTGTACAGAAGCTTGTTCAATGTGAATAGTTTCAGAGAGTAAATTTCTTCTCTACCAGGACTTTTAAATCTAATAGTGAACAGTAACGGTTGACGCTGTCCTTCCGAAAATCTGCCTGCTATATGAAGAGAACTTGCATTCTAAGAAGACTGTCCAACAATTCTGCTGCCACTGCCGTACATCCCGCGTAGGAATCGAGAGAATAAGATGAGCGAGAGAGATCTGAGTGCGTACAGAACTAAATAGACGGTAAATTCTCCTTTGCTCAGTAGCAAAAGGAATGGAAAAAATGGCTGCTAAGTATTTCCCGCCATTCACTGTGGACTATATACTGGGTGTTACAGAACGGTACCGACAGACTTCGTGGTGCTGTAGAGGGTGTCTTCAGGAGCAAATAGAGGATAGGAACGCGTGTCCGGAAGCGTCATCGAACGACGCTACAAAACGTCTAAGTTACAGGCGTCGGCCCCTTCTTCTAGACAACGCCTTCGGCGGCAAATGTGGCTTTGTACGCTGACGGACCATAGACAGAACGTCTCGCAATGTTGATTCTTATTCAGTGATCACAACTGACGCCATGATCGCCAGTGAAGAAGATGGAGCTAGCTGCTGCGTAGGAAGGCCTCGGTTCAAAATGGTTCAAATGGCTCTGAGCACTATGGGACTTAACTTCTGAGGTCATCAGTCCCCTAGAAATTAGAACTACTTAAACCTAACTAACCTAAGGACATCACACACATCCATGCCCGAGGCAGGATTCGAACCTGCGACCGTAGCAGTCGCGCGGTTCCAGACTGTAGCGCCTAGAACCGCTCGGCCACTCCGGCCGGCAAGGCCTCAGTGTATGACAGTTTTGGGCACAGTTTTATTTTTCTCCTGTATGTCGAAAAATAATGAAGATTTTAGAGGATTTCAGGCGAAAAATAAAACTGCAGATGGGAAGCCTTGTCCGAAACCATCATCCTCCGAGGAATTAGAGTGTAGTATTCATATGACATAAGTGCTGTCTTCGCAGCACTCTCACTGGCGATCGTTGGAACCAGTCGCAACCGCTGGATAACAACACTGCGAAACGCTCCGCCTACGGTCTGTGAGCGTTCTAAGTCAAGTTTGTTGCCGAAAGAGTGGCATAGCGCCAGACGCTGGTGCCTACAACTTCGACGCTCTATATGGTCGTTGATTGTCGTTTCCTGTCCTCGATTTCTTCCTCAAGACACCCTCTACAACTGCTCGAAGTCTGTCGCAACATTTCTGGAACACCCTGCATAATATACTATAAGTGGGTGCAGATATCACAGTCTCTTGAGGTACTCGGAACCCACTTTAGTTCCTCACGATGTTTCATCATTACGAAAGACGTGCTTAATAAGCTTTGTTTGCGTAGGTGTATTCAGTTCAATTGCAGTCTTCATGTGTACCTTAAACTCATGCTTTGTTTACTAGCAGACTGCGAAGACTTTTGAAAGTCTAGGCACACAACGTCAACCTGGCTCCTCTGGACGAACAGAACGGCTTCACATTCACGTGATCAGCTTTTACAGAATGTGTGTTGATTCCTGCATGGACGTTTGTCAGTCTCCATTTATGCGGAGTGGTAGTTGCGGCCAGCCGGATGATGACGTGCAACCGCACGCAGTACCCCGTCCCGAATGTGTTTATTTCCGGGCACTGCTGACGCGCGAAGTTCCGCAGATGAGCTGTTAGCACAGTTCGCCACTAATTACGGAAACAAAGCGCTCCCGGGACCCATGGGGCGCGCGAGCTGCTGTCGACCGACGAATATTTAGACGGACGCAATTGCGTTTGGCAGGCCCGGGCCAGACCAGAACATTGGCGCTAACTGCGTTAGGGCCGGCACCGCCGTGACGTCAGCGTCGAGTGCCGGCGATTTGGCTGCGGCGACTGTGGGTGCAGCTGCGGCTTGCTGCAGTTTCCGCTCTCAAACAGGTTGCCGCGTCTGACTGAAACAGTGTGCCCGACGGAACATTTAGCGAGCAGGCGTTGTGGAAAGCTACGAATTCTAGCGCGGCCAACGACGTGATGCAAATGTAATTCATTATGCCAGGCAAACAGTTGCACCTCCACTTACTCGAAGAGTTTCGGCTGTGCTCTTAACCGGCAGTATAACTTCTAACTTTTTCCTCCTTTCTTTTTTCTTCTGTTACCAGGATGATCTTATGGGAAGCGCACCCACGATTACCTCTCCTGTGCCAACTTCTTCATCTCATAGTAGCACTTGTACCGTATGTTCTCAGTTTTGAACGAGAGGCGTTCAATAAGTAATGCAACACTTTTTTGTCTCGGCCAATTTTGGTAGAAAAAACGTAGATTTTTTTTGTGGAACATCATGGAATATTCCCGCTTCAGCCTCTGTGGTTTCATGAAGTTACGATAGGATCGGAGGTGTACGTATTCTTCAAAATGGTGTCTGTAATGGAGGTGCGTTCCAGCATCGTAGATATTCACAGACTCTTGCACAATGTCTATGAAGTCCTGATAGTGAACAAAACTACGCTGAGTCGTTGGGCGAGGCTTCTGTCATAATCGGAAGAAGGTCGCGTCGCGCAAACCTGTCCGATCTCCCGCGAGCCAGCCGGCTGCATACAGATGTGTCTCCTGCAGTGTTGGGACGTGTGGACACTCTCATTCGAGGTGACAGACGGACCACAAACACCTCGCTGCACAACTGGCCTCACACGTCTGCGCGCCCGAGAGGAGCTCACAAATCTTTATTGGACTGTTCTTCGTCATCCGTCCTACAGCTCGGATCTCGCACCTTTCGACTTCCATCTGATTGACCCACTGATGGATGCACTTCGCGGGAAGCTGTACGTGGATCATGGGGACGTTTTTGATGCAGCAAGACGTTGCCTCCGACGTCGACCAGTATAGTAGTAGCATGTGGGCATACGAGTACATGCCATCCCAGTAAAGTAGCGTAAGGCCGTCGCACTGGACGGCGATTATGTTCAAACTAAGCTTTTACAGTCAGGGGAATTATATGGTGTGGAATCCTGAATAAAACCAACCTGCTTTCATAAAAAAATAACTTAGATTACTTACTGAACGCCTCTCGTATACAAAGCAAGAGGACTGCGTGTTATCAACGAATATTTTTCGTTCAGAGAGCAAATTTCTTGCGGTGCAGACATAAAGGACGATAATATCCGAAAGTAGTTCAACAGCGATACGTTTGAGCCGATATTTGAACAGCTAATTGACGGAGATACAATGAATAAAGTGTGTTCGCTAGATGAGGAGAGTAAATACGATGCAAAACGAGCAACCCGTTATCACGCACACTGAGGCACTGAAATGGGTGATCTGTGTAGAGTATGAAGGACAAAATTCATGTGACCATGTCGATGTTTCGGTTCTCCGGAGAATGAGAGCCGTCTTAAAGAAAATAGTGAAAGAAAAACAGAAACGGAAGAACTGAATGGTTGTTTGCCGAAAGTGAACTGAAAGCAAATGACAAAAAATAAGAGTGAATAAGTTGTCTGTTGCCGACGAGTAAGGAGTAAGTAATGCAGTGGGCTTCCAAACGTGACATGTAGCATGTTTGGAAGTACAGTAAATAGCAGTTTCCCCTAATAACATTTTTTTTAGTGTTCGTGTTTTTCGGTTATCTGTACAGTCTCGGGTCCTCACTAACCCTGCCAATCGCGGCCTTGTCGTATTTTCACCACAAATTTTGCCTTCTGCGACTCCCCCCCCCCCCCCCCCCGCCCACCTCTAGTTCCAAGAAAGTTATTTCCTCGCGTCTTAAAAGAGTCAGCTTCGAGGCCTACGGCGGTACACTTGACATGAGTAGTCACCATTGTTGTTGTTGTGGTCTTCAGTCCTGAGACAGGTTTGATGCAGCTCTCCATGCTACTCTATCCTGTGCAAGCTTCTTCATCTCCCAGTACCTACTGCAACCTACATCCTTCTGAATCTGCTTGGTGTATTCATCTCTAGGTCTCCCTCTACGATTTTTACCCTCCACGCTGCCCTCCAATGCTAAATTGGCGATCCCTTGATGCCTCAGAACATGTCCTACCAATCGATCCCTTCTTCTAGCCAAGTTGTGCCACAAACTCCTCTTCTCTCCAATTCTATTCAATACCTCCTCATTAGTTATGTGATCTACCCGTCTAATCTTCAGCATTCTTCTGTAGCACCACATTTCGAAGGCTTCTATTCTCTTCTTGACCAATCTATATATCGTCCATGTTTCACTTCCATACATGGCTACACTCCATACAAATACTTTCAGAAATGACTTCCTGACACTTAAATCTATACTCGATATTAACAAATTTCTCTTCTTCAGAAACGTTTTACTTGCTATTGCCAGTCTACATTTTATATCCTCTCTACTTCGACCATCGTCAGTTATTTTGCTCCTCAAATAGCAGCACTTCTTTACTATTTTAAGTGTCTCATTTCCTAATCTAATACCCTCAGTATCTCCCGACTTAGTTCGACTACATTCCATTATCCTCGTTTTGCTTTTGTTGATGTTCACCTTATATCCTCCTTTCAAGACGCTATCCATTCCGTTCAACTGCTCTTCCAAGTCCTTTGCTGTCTCTGACAGAATTACAATGGCACCGGCGAACCTCAAGGTTTTTATTTCTTCTCCATGGATTTTAATACCTACTCAAAATTTTTCTTTTGTTTCCTTCACTGCTTGCTCAATATACAGATTGAACAACATTGGGGAGAGTCACCTTATTACCCAGTAATTCTGTTGTCAACATTACAACGGAAATAATTTATTTCTGCGACATACCCGCGAACAGTCTCATGCCTATGTTATCAGTAACCGACATATTACACGTTACAAAGCCACACCAACTTTGTAACGTACTGCAAATGGCAGTGGAAACGTCTGCGTTATGATCTATGCCAACGATCTATCACCTTTCGCCCCAAAACTTCATCTTACAGAATAAACTGTACTGTGCATAAACGTTCAAACTCTTCGTAAAAGAAAGAAAATCAGAGTTCACTAGACTGCCAGTGAAGACTTTGATAAATGCTCACAACTCAGTCGGAACAATGATCGTCTACTCTTGTTGCAAGTTTAATATATAGTCATAACATTAATTGAACTCTGCATCAGTGCTTTTCAGGACGTGATACGGCTTGCTAGAACCACAGATGAACCAACTTCGACAGAAGTATATTATATTGAGAGAGCAGAAGCTATATTTTCAATTATGAAGTTGATGTTACCTATAGATTCATGTAAGAAATCTACTGCCATTTAAATACTGATTTTACACCTTTTGGGTGGGGAGACTTACCATTATTAACGAAACCAATTTATATTATCTATCATTCAGTGTTACAGTATTCAGTTGTTCAGTTGAAAAAGCTTCACACTGTTAAATGATACATTTACGTCGCCTCTGTATCTTATAAATTTAGCATTGGACCTGTGTCAGTGGTGGTACATTTGTGAGGCGCTTGCTGTTTTCAGGGCAGATAATTAACTGTACGATGTGGCAGAAGTAGACAGGTTTTTTTTTCTAACTTGCTTCATTTAATATCCGCAAGTATCATTAAGAAACTACCACAGATCTTTTCGGCCGTTCTCATTGTCTTGTCCAAAAATTATTTTTGACCCTGTGGATCCAGCTATAAAATTAATTAAAATAAAGGTATTTTCACACCAGTGTGATTACAGCCGCTGCTCGTAAATACGGGCAACGAATGCATACATGGACGTGATGGGATGTCAACGTGCAGAACACGTTCCTCGCTGGTACGTCCTTCCATTTCAGTAATAGCTCTCGCGCTCAGTTTACACACCGGCTGACGTCTGCGATAACAGCTAAAACTAATTAAATGGCGGTTCCCGGGGGCGTTTCGACCGATGGCGGCCGTTGCTCGGATCTCGCACGACTTACGTCTGTGTTTGTAGTTGGCCTGCCAGCGTTATCCCAGCACCGTCTATGGCTGGCGCAGACGTTCAAGAAGTCCACTGATAAGATGTTTCGCGTTGCATTTAAATATTTTATTTTCAGGATAAATTTATCAACACTGCCATCTCCACAGAGACGCACTAGATGCGTTTATAATGTATTCTGATGAAATCGGGAGAAAAACTGCTCATGTGGCTAAAAAAAACCGTTCACATTGCAGTGTTACTCGATATGGAAATAGCTGGGGTTAATCTCTCCTGGGAAATACATTGCAATCGCCATTATTTATCCGTTACATGGGGGACTGGTGAGGATGCACTGTTACTAATCGCAAAGGTGTTCATCAGTTTCCTGATGAAATTCCTAACCTTTGCTCAGGGCCTGTGAGAGTCATCAGGCGGACATGACGCTCGGGTTCACGCTTTCATATCTTTCGTGAGGTATAAATTATTCACTGATTGCGGAATTCGCCTTCAACCATTACATTTCTTTGTTCATAGTTAGCATACGACACAGCTCAGACGCCGGCATCGCCCCTTCACTGCTATGTATACGTTACGGTTAGGCAACATGAAATGTTAATCTCGACACATACAAAACGCCGGCTGCTCACATTTGCAAAAGGAATTACTTTTTTGGGTTATTAGTGCGCGACTATTTTTTGAACCTAAGCTGCGTCCTTACCATGCCATCGAAATCGACAGATTCCAGTCGCACTGGACAGACAGTTTACTATAGACTTGTTCTTGCCCCCCCCCCCCAGCACATAGTACGGTGGAGCTGCTGTACATTCTCGCGGATGACTACGTGCATAAAAGTTGTGGGCAGTGGAAGGAACAAATGTCAACGTGTGTGGACTCAAATGGACCTTTTTTTGAACTTGAACACCACTGCTTGAACATATTTGGCAAATACAGACATTTGCGGAATCGTTCTTGTTTCTCATCAGATCACATCACAATATTTTTGCGACAGAGCCAAGACCACATCGAAACCTCACTGACCGCAGAACTCACTGCAGAACGCGCCTAGCGTCATGCGAGCAGGCAACACGCTCGGCGTCTCTGCTCCAAGGATTGCCTGGATGAAACTTTCCAGGGATGCCGCATCATTTGCGTTCTCGTCCTGTCAGATTAGCACCGGTGCTTTCGTGACATAATAGTTTCGAGTGCACTGCTCGCAGGATTAGGTTCCGTTCACTGCTGTGTCTAAAGTTTGAGTCAGTGGTTATCGTGTCTTGTCCACCGGGGGAAATTAATTTCATTTATATTACTAAGCGGCTGTCCCGAAATATGGTACCAGTTGCAGGCTTCCAGGGGCAACAAAAATTTGATTTTAATGTTTCGCGTAATTATTGACTGAATCTAAAAATTTAAAATCCTTCATAATTTACTCATTAAGAGGTATAATCTTCTGTTAAAATTTGAACGCAGTAAGATAAATACACTACTGGCCATTAAAATTGCTAAACCAAGAAGAAATGCAGATGATAAACGGATATTCATTGGACAAATATATTATACTAGATCTGACATGTGATTACATTTTCACGCAATTTGGGTGCATAGATCCTGAGAAATCAGTACCCAGAACAACCACCTCTGTCCGTAATAGCGGCCTTCATACGCCTGTACATTGAGTCAAACAGAGCTTTGATGGCGTATTCAGGTACAGCAGCCCATGCAGCTTCAACACGATACCACAGTTCATCAGGCGTAGTGACTGGCGTATTCTGAAGAGCCAGTTGCTCGGCCACCATTGACCAGACGTTTTCAATTGGTGAGAGATCTGGAGAATGTGCTGGCCAGGGCAGCAGCCGAACATTTTCTGTATCCAGAAAGGACCGTACAGGACCTGCAAAATGTGGTCGTGCATTATCCTGCTGAAATGTAGGGTTTCGCAGGGATCGAATGAAGGGTAGAGCCACGGGTCGTAACACATATGAAATGTAACGTCCACTGTTCAAAGTGCCGTCAATGCGAACAAGAGGTGACCGAGACCTGTAACCAACGGTATCCCATGCCATCACGCTGGGTGATACGCCAGTATGGTGATGACGAATACACGCTTCCAATGTGCGTTCACCGCGATGTCGCCAAACACGGATGCGACCATCATGATGCGGTAAAAAGAACCTGGATTCATGCGAAAAAAATGTTTTGCCATTCGTGCACCCAGGTTCGTCGTTGAGTACACCATCGCAGGCGCTCGCGTCTGTGATGTAGCGTCAGTGGTAACCGCAGCCATCGTCTCCGAGCTGATAGTCCATGCTTCTGCAAACGTCGTCGAACTGTTCGTGCAGATGGTTGTTGTCTTGCAAACGTCCCCGGCTGTTGACTCTGCAATCGAGACGTGTCTGCACGATCCGTTACAGCCATGCGGATAAGATGCCTGTCATCTCGACTGCTAGTGATACGAGGCCGTTGGGATCGAACACGGCATTCCGTATTACCCTCCTGAACCACCGATTCCATATTCTGCTAACAGTCATTGGATCTCGACCAACGCGATCAGCAATGTCGCGATAGGCTACAATCCGACCTTTATCAAAGTCGGAAACGTGATGGTACGCATTTCTACTCTTTGCACGAGGCATCACAACAACGTTTCACCAGGCAACGTCGGTCAACTGCTGTTTGTGTATGAGAAATCGGTTGGAAACTTCCCTCATGTCAGCACGTTGTAGGTGTCGCCACCGGCGCCAACCTTATGTATATGCTCTGAAAAGCTAATCATTCACATGTCACAGCATCTTCTTCCTGTCGGTTAAATTTCGCGTCTGTAGCACGTCACCTTCGTGGTGTAGCAATTTTAATGGCCAGTAGTGTATTACAGTTCGAAAGCGTGTGTTTGTCCTGAGGCAATGTAACTTACAGTGCACAAATACATGGACTTCATTCATTCAGTACTTGAGAATAAGAGCATAATTTCAAACCTTCCTTGAACTCTTCCTCGCTTTAGCGCATTAACTCATTTGTAAAATAATCAGACGTCTGAATCTTTTTTTGCACATCAGTTTGACTCTCCAGAGAATTGGGGGTCTACTGCTCGGAAACTAATTTGTGTTAAAAAGTGCAACAAATTGACTGCGGAACACTGTTATGAGATGTCAGTAGTAGAAATACATATAATTTCCCTTCTTATATGATGACCCATATTTCGCAGACGGGATGACGATGTTCTGCACAAAAGCAAAAGTAGCCTGCGTCGAGTGCTCACAATCTCGTAACCCGCAGAAAAAGAAACCTACCGATGATAGTGAATCTAAAAATGTTTTAGATTGTGTCAGTGCAGAAAGAGATTTTTAATGTGGCCCACTCTTCCCCCTCCTCCCCCTTCTTATACGAATCATCCTGCCGAAGCTACAAACTCTGTGTTTTCGTCTTTCCGAGGTAAATTTAGTCTTTAGATACACCCCTTTTTCTGCGAAACAGTGCTCTCATTTTTTATTATTATGTTTTTTACGCATTCATATTTCGGCCTCTTTCATTTCTGTAAAATATTGTATAAATTTTGTGTCTCTTTGTATTTTGTGACTAATACCATTAACATATGATCACGTTAAGTTGAAGTCATTAATACAGAATGGTCTGTCGTCACCTATTATGTGTCTTGACAGCATTTCATCCGCGAAGCATTCGAAAAACGACACACAGTTGTCGAAACATTTATTGCAGTTTCTGTGTTGACACGAAAGAGAGAAATACCTCAACGTTCATTCAGTTGCTGATTTTATTACCTGCTTGACGACTGCCAGTGCTATAAGAATTTATTTTATAACAGTTAACTCGCATGGGGTACTGTTCGCGTTTCGGGTACTGCCTTTAAGGTATTTTTACCCAAATTTTACGCGTGACTGGTTGGCGCAAGTTGCATGTTTGCCCGCCATACTCTGGTGGCTGGATAACGTGATGAACTGTCAACATGCACGTCAACTAGCACTTGATAAAGGAAAAATAACAATAATTAATTTCTATGCCGGATAAGTTGTCATTTCATAAATTTTGTACTACTGTAGTACTTGCCCAAATGAAAGTAATTGCTATATCAACTGTTCTCTCAGCAAAGTTAAGTGTAAGGTCTAGTTCCTGTAACTGGATTTCCATACACAGCCAATTGTCATTGTTGAATTGTGCTAAGGAAGCTGTCAGACTGTTTTATTGTTATATATTTCAGCCTTAGGGCTTGATGCTGTGTCATTGCGAGTTTCTGCTTATTACCAAGTCATCGTCATTAAATGACCTGTTTAAATAAGGAGGTAGGGTAGCACCACAAAGGCGTTTACACCGTTTGAACTTAGCTCAGGAGGTATTAGTGATAACGTGATCCAGATGTGATTATATGGTGCTCTCATGACTAGTGTATGGAGCCATCCGTTTGATTTAATTTAGTTTATTTTAAGTTGCCAGCAACTAAACGTAAATATCAACATGGCTGGAAATTCGTCCTTGTGACGATGACGGGCAGAGTTTTGTACTTCACCACCGACATCTGTAACAACGAAATTACGCGAAGGATTTGATAGGGAAGGAAGTGTGCGTGATCAAAAGAAGGGGCGGTGTGGCAGGAAGAAATTAAGTAGCGGGCGAAAGAGGGATGTGCACAGTGATAGAAGTTTTCAGAAGATCCCCAGAGAAGTCTGTAAGGCAAGCGACACGTTAATCAGGTGTAAGCAAATCAAGTGTTCACCGCATTTTAAAGCAGGCAAAGTGGAAGCCCTACATTTCCAGGTTACTTCATGCGGTGAATAATGACGATCCGGATAGGCGCGTTGAATGTTGTGAATGGTTTTGCGACAGTAAACCGCTAACTGATGTCGTTGTTTGGTCTGATGAGACGACGCTTAAATTGTATGGAACCATCAGTCGCCATAACTGTATGTACTGAGTAAGAGATAATCCCCATGTTACGGTAGAACGGGCTGTTAGTCTTGCAGGTTTATTAATGTGATATGGTATATCTCGCAGAGGACTCTTTTTTGAAGGAACAGTAGTAGGTGTGAAGTACCTTACCATGTTGCAGGAACGAATTCCACCAGCAATTCACCAACTGTTCCAAGATGAAGTTTTTTCAGCGAGACGGTGCACTGTCAAATTACCATTGTGACGTGCGGCAATTCGTGGATGAAACATTTGTTGAAAGGTGGATAGGCCGACGAAGAAGTGTTGTCCGGTGGCCACCATAAAACATGTGTATATCTGTTCTGCAGCGTTGCAGATGCTTTATTGCTGCCGATGGAGGGCCTTTGGAACATCTTCAGCAGTAAAACGTCAACAGTAATGTGAATATCTATGTGACTTAAAAATTTATAATTCTGTTATTTTTGCTCCGGTTATTAAAGTTCAAACAGTGTGAACCTCTTTCTGGGAAACTATATTTGTGTATATAATTTTTTTCAAGGGTGTCGGTGGGGTTCCCGAAAGCAATATGCCTAACCTGTATAAGAAAGCGGTATTTAAAAGGTAAATATCGGCGAGCTGAACGGTGTTACTGCAGTCATTGTATTTCATATTGCATTTAAATTAGAATCTCAGCATTCCGCTTTTTTATGGCCCACAGTGTATGTTCTTACTTGAGCTTTGCCTTTACAGGATGATCGTTTCAACCACGACATTGACGTACTGACGGGCTACAAGACGAGGACGTTGCTCTGCATGCCGATTAAGGACTTCACTGGCGATGTTATAGGAGTAGCGCAGGTGAGAAGGCGAATGCACTGCAGTTACACTAGAACTTTTTAAGTGATGGTAAGAGCATTATTTTATTTTACACTGGGTTTTGAATGTACAGAGCGTGCTTATATCAGCCTCAGCATCAAGTAGTTAATAAGAGTAATTAGCAATTATGTAAATTCGGTTCCCACAGAGTTATATCAACAGAACTGGATTCTGCGCCACACTTTACTTCACTAACAAAGTATGTTTTGTTTACTCGAAGGAATGAGAAACTAGCGTCTAGTTTCCTTAACATATTGCTCTTTAATTTTTTTCTTCAGCAGTAAGTTGTTAGCGTAGCTGAAGTCACAGAGAATCTATATGTCTTTATTTACAGTGAACAAAATAAAACATTTTGAACCTTGCTCATTCTGAGTACTTAATTTACTTACATTTTCACGGGGAGCCATGAAATGGGCAACTTTTGTAACACAACACAGCATCACAAAGACTTTATATTTTTTTAAATCTTTATTTGAAAAATTGTAGTGGGTCATACATATATATTTCATACCTTTACATCATATACAGGATGTCCTCTCTTAAGAATTGTCAGGTGTATTTTGAGTGGTTTTTCGGAAGATATTTGGAATTTCGTTTTTGCAATGTGTAATAGGCGTCTGCCCAAGCAAATACTGAAATACTGACCATCACGACTTTCATGCGACACCCAGTTCAATAAAAAGCATTCTTTGACAAACAAATAAAAAAAAATTGGGACCAGAATTTTATTTTCCAGTTCATTAGAGCGGTCCCAAATTAGTGTAGCACTGCATTCATTTTATCGATATAAATTAAAATGGGCAGAAAAACATGAAGATTAACAAGTACCAGTACTCCAGCAGTGACTCACGTGCCACCCTGCCCCACACTTGTTGCAAGCCTTGTGCAGCAGTGCTACTCAGTCCCTGGTTGTGTAAAGGTTATATGTCCTTTTTTACTGCCACTGTTAATACACATTGCTAAAACAACTATTGTACTAAACTAATTTGGGAGTGCGCTATCGAACGAGCATGTAAAAATATAATTTTGTTTGTAACAGAACACAAATTAATGCTTTCCATTGACTATGGATGTCACATGAAAGACGTGATGAGCAGTATTTGTTTGGGCTGACTCCAGCCACGCATAGCAAAAACGAAATTGCAAATATCTGTCAAAACACCAGAGATAGTGTCACTGATGACTCTTGGGAGAGACACCCAATGTATCTATTGTTGTTCAGATACTACTCTTTCCTACATAATGTGATTCATAATATGTAACTACACATAAGAAATATAATTATATTACAACAACCACTTCTTAGATTCGCTACTTATAGTTCTGCGAATGAGTGCAGAAACTTTATCTTTCTGCCAAAAAAGATTTTATTTTTGGTTTGGAAATACTTTGATGTCCTTCTCTGAAAGTGTTTGGCTGCTTGTTGTAACTTACAAACCATCACCATATGGACTTTCGTTTATGAATGTAAATCATATTCTGTGTTTGTTATATTTATATTCAGACCTTTCATTTAATTATGTATCTAACTGCATTTATTTCAATCAGTTTGTTGTTATATGAAAATATAATCAATTTTTTACAACTACAAAGAATATATTGGAAATGTTTATGCTTCATGAGAAATTTGTGTATAGCTTAATCCCTGCACAGGCTTGATGACCCTTTTCTGTCCCAGCAATATTGTGTAAATATCTGATATGCAGCCACACAATTTTTTACAGAAACTAGGCATGAAATATGTAATTTGACATACTAAACAGCTTTTAATATTTTGGTATGGCATGTGACAATGTTTGATAGAAACTGAAATAAACATCTATAAATTTTCATACGAAGGTATGTAATGAGTGCTGTATGTAGTATCAAGTGCAGGCACAGTGTAGACATCACAGAAAAAAAGCAATTAGTAGTAAAAAATATTCCAGAGGTGAGAAACCAAGAGGCCAAGAAATCTTGTGTGACATGTAATTGTAATTACTATCTTCTGACTTATGAAGAACCTGATCAAAAAGTTTAAAGTATTTCATTGTATAGTACAAATGTTGTCATGTGAGCAGTAAAAGACTTAGGGAACAATTTACAGAGATGAGTGGTTTTGAACACATCCATCAGAAATACCTAGGGCAGACCAGATTGGGAATGTGATGTACTGTCTGGTGAAAATTATCCTCAGACTGACTGAATGAAAGATAACTCAGAATAGGAAGAAAAAATGAGGGTGACAGTATGAAGAATCAAGTTTGTAGCCTCATAGCCTAGTGTGCTTGACACCTGCTGCAAGATGTGGCTGAGGCACAGTAACAAGAGAGATTCTTGAAAATAAATGGCATTTTTGTCAGTCTCTATCAAATGAGATAATTCTCATCCAGAAAATAATGTTAACTAATAAGATATTTATGAACTGGGATATTGAGGTCCCTTTTTAAGATACGTGAAGTTTGTTCCCTAAATGAGAGGAAATATTCAAAAAATAGTTCATAATCTGAAGTTATTTTGTTTCTGAGGATCAAATTGTGGGTTTCAACAAAAGATTGTGTTGAAACTAAATGTAAGTGAAATGATTTTTTTCTCGTGTGTGTCTGTCTGTCTGTGTGTGTGTGTGTGTGTGTGTGTGTGTGTGTGTGTGTGTGTGTGTGTGTTTCTTATGTTATCATACTTTTAAATTGTGTATTTCAGGTTATAAACAAGCAAACAGACACCTGTTTTACAGCCAACGATGAAAAAGTTTTTGCAAGTTACCTCCAGTTCTGTGGAATTGGTCTGCGGAATGCTCAGCTTTATGAGAAGAGTCAGTTGGAGGTTAAGAGAAACCAGGTAAAATAATGTAGCTGCCTGTTAATACAGTAATTAAATCAAGTGTAATGAACTAAAACTGTGATGATCAGAAGACAAAAAAATCATGATGTTAAGATACTGAAATCCTATTTCTCGTTTTAAGATTCAACTGTTCGTTCATTACATAATCGGAATAACAATGGCAACAGGATCACTAAATCATTAGTGAATTGCAGTAAAGTGTAGAAATTCATGTACTTTGCCTTCAAAAATAAAATAATATCATCAACTTAATACAGTTATCCCTTGTAGTGTATTCTAATGAGGGTATTCTACCAGTGCTAAAGAGGTGGAACAAGAAAGATTTAGTAATTAAAGGAAACTCTATGTCATAATTATTCTCTACCAAGTTTTAATTTTCATTTAATGTGATTCATGTGACCCCAGATTACAATTTCCTCTTCATGTCTACATTAACAAACTTGACAGAAAAATCCATGATTTTTCTGTTAGTTCTATTTCTTCATTTGGAAATTTTTATGAGATAATGCTTTCACTTATCTGAACCAGATAGCTCAGTAGCAGAAGTATCTGATTGGAGTCAAGAATGTCACATTGGGTAAACTTTTAGAATTTGTGCACAACAGTGTTTTGGGTAGAAAGCAGAAGCTTGCAAAATAATAATGATCTCTCATATGTTTTTCTCTTTTAAGTTTGCCTTACCTATCTTACTGTTTATTAAGTTTGCTAACCAATAGAAAGAGTACAGAATAAAATAGCATAATTACAAAACTTTCTCCCCCCCCCCCCCCCCTCCTTCCCTCACTCCCCTCTTCCCTTTCTGTCAATCTTCCTTTAATTATGAACAAAGGCTATTTTAGTTTTCTCTCTGGTGAAATTGGTAAAAGTGAAGTTGTGACATGAAAATACATTTCAGAAAGGGAGGTTGGAGGGGCAGAGGGGGGACAAAAATGATTTTCTAAAGAAAAATGCTGTTGAGTAGGCTCCTTATCATTATCTTTCAATTTTCGTTTCATTTTTTATATTCACATTGTATTAAAGATAACCTTGTTTAAATCAAATGGCAATAAGTATTGCTTCTAGTAGGTCATGTATAATTGAACATTTTTACAATTGGCAAGTTCAATGTGATAGTCTTTCCTTTCACAAATTTCACGTAAGTCTTAATTAATTGTAATGTTTCAGGTATTATTAGACCTGGCACGAATGATCTTCGAAGAGCAGAGCACCATTGAACACATGGTGTTTCGTATCCTCACCCACACACAGTCCCTCATACAGTGTCAGAGGGTTCAGGTACGTTGAACCATTTGTTTTCTTTTATCTATGTGTGTAACCAGTAACCTGAAATATGAAACTGACACAATAAGATCAGTTTTTGAGATACTTTTACACCAACAGAGAGGAAATGCATTTTAGTATATGTTTTTTAAGGTAAGGTTGTGTCAGCTTTATCAGCAGTGATAACAGGGTGTTGTTCAGCCCAAAATATAAGTTTTGAGGTAAAGATTTAAGACAACTCATTATGTGATAATATCTTTAAAGAACTTGTTTTTCCTGATGCTATAATGGCTTATAACTAATTCAGCCTTCATAAACAAAATTTTACAGTTCTAACGAGAGAAATTTTTCATTGATATGTGCATATTTTAATAATTTCAGGTGTTGCTCGTTCATAGAGCATCAAAAGGAAGTTTTTCAAGAGTGTTTGATTTTGAAGCAAATGACTTAAATGGAGAGGATAATGATTCAAGAACAAGGTAAGCACAATTTTGATAGTGAATACTTTACTAGTGGTTTATGGATAATAAGAGCTGTAGTGGTAAGCACATATTCTCATCTTCTTGACAAAGCAATGAATGTGCATTACGCTAGCTGCAAGCTACAGGCAACTAAATGTTTCAGAGTCCTGAAAATCAACTATGGTTGCTTAAGAAATCAATTTGTCTCTGAATTATTGTTAGCTGAACACCCCCTTCCCTCCCCCATTTTTTGCCAAAGGTCGTCCATTTCTTTTTACAGTGCCATCACTAAAGCACTCCACAAATTCTGTCTTGTAGAACAACGAAAGAGGTTTCTTTCTTTTGTAGTGGAGTACACTAACACTGTGCGTTGGAATTTTGGGGATGCCTTTCTGATCACTTTTTGAAGTTTAGAAAATCATTGTACAGTATAGTGCAGATTATGAAAGGATCAGGATTCTTCCTGCAGCTTTGAATGATCTGTGCTATCCTTCATGGTAGTTTGTTAGCAATACTTAATATTCTTCTCTATATTGAAATGAATAGTCACACTCCATTTCTGTGTTACGTATTTCAAAGAATGCTTGATCAGTTACTGTAACTTTAAATGGTTCACACACAGAGTAATACACAAATGGAGTGTTCTTCTGCACATCCCACATCAATCTGACATTATCCTCATGTGTAAATAAAATTTACAATTATAATACTTGGGTAATTTTGTGCAAGCCTTTTCTGTCTTATACCTCTTTCGAGCCAGATCGCTTCTTTGCAAAGGTTTGCCACAATGCTCTTGCTTAAACAGTGTTTTTTTTTTTTTCATTCAGCAAATTAAAGGCAGTACATTTGTGACACTGATCTTTCTTCAGCGTAAAGAATCCAAAATTGTACTTCTGGAATAGTTACTGGTATTTTTTTGGAAGACGTACTGGGTTGCAATTTATTTCTTCACATTCGAGTTTATAGTCATCGTACATTAAAATAATATTCTGGCTCATATAAAGGTATCTTGTTGAAGACTACTGCCCATGATAGTGCAACTCAACAGATATGCCACCTTATACAACAATCAACATTCACTGACAACCTGGTGCCGGGCATACTCATTTCAAGGGTCTGGACAATTTTATCTGTCCCACATCTATTTCTGCCAGTCTAGAACAAGTAATGGACTCGCTGCTTCAGTCTGTGCAACCACTCACTATTTTTTGGAGCCAAGCAGTAGCCAGACTATCGAATTACCATCCTGTGCATAAGTTGCCGTTACCACCACTGTGACCAGGAAGCATGTACTGCTGACATATTGTGTCATTATGTTCAACGATGAACCGTAGTTCTGCACTAGACCCAGGTGACCATCATCAGCAATCTGGCAGTGACCTGGGGACAGGTTCCATTCTTCCAATCTGTTGAAGAAGTGCAGCAGTATTACTCCTGGTGTCATGGCGTGGGAAGTCATCAGGATGACTTCGAGGGGTTTCTGAGTCATGGACATCCTGTGTCTTTGTGTATTACAATTTGTTTGACAGTATCTTGGTGCTGTTATTCAAAGTACGAGGAGAATGCTCATCTACACATGACAAATGTCTCTATAAATTATCTTTATTATGTTAAGATAATTATATGGCCAGCAAGGGGTGCAAATCCATCTCTGAAAGAATATGTGTGGGACCAGCTCAGATGTCAACACTGTGCCACTGCCAGTATCCAGGATATTAAGTACCAGTTAAAACAGTTGTTGGACAGCTTGCCTCAGGGAAGGCTACAACACTTTAATACCCTTCCCAACTGAAATAGTGCACAGCGGAGGAGTGGTTACAATGTCATACTGATAAATGGACTCATACTCTCAAGTTCTTACTAAATTTGACTCAATTTTTTTGATTACTGAAGTAATGATGAAATAGACTTTTTGTGAATATTTTTGTTGTTTCTTGTCATTATGAATTTCAGGATTATCCCATCATCTGATGACCATATAATAGATATCTACAAGATGACTTTGACATATCAGTAATGTACCGTCAATTGAAGCTTAAGTTTCATAAGTTAAAAACTTAATGCCAATAAGAAACCTGACTGGCATAAGGCTGAAACTAATTTAGATTACTGAAGTAAAATTACATTCCCTTTCAACCTGTGAAGTTTCATCCCATTTTCTCCTCCCCTTCTTTACTGTTTCATGCTGTGTGTGTCATTTAGCAGAATTGTAATAAACAAGATATAACAACAGCTTGACAAAATTATTGAGTGAAGCCCAGTGACTGTTTATCATGAGAAACTGCAGAAACTTACTTTTAAAGATTTTATTAAAAATTTCAACAAGTTTTTGTTCAGTCATGCAGTGTGCAACAAGTTATGAAATTTAAAACATGTTGAAGGCTAGAAATTGAACATAGTTTTATTTACTCGAAAGAAAACATATGTATTTGTTTGTTATGAAACTGTGTCTTTTGCTTGATGTCAGAGAGGCAGACTTCAATGTAATGTTATTTCTGAGGGCGATGGAGAGAGGGGGGGGGGGGGGGGGGGGAATATGGATATTGATAAAAATGCCTAGTTATTTGTGTAGTTATGTTACAATGATAAGGACTGGATACTACTGCATTATGTCTTACCTCATTTCTTTCTTCTTTCAGTCCATTTGAAAGCAGATTTCCTATCAACATTGGCATTACGGGTTATGTTGCCACTACAGGTGAGGTAAGTAATATTCAGCAGCTGCTGTACATTTGCTGTTACATTCTGGGTGTTCATCACAAATATGCTGAGAGGAACTGTATCCAAATTGATCCTTCATAAGTTTTGGAATCATATTTACAAATTTTACGATTTTTGTTGTTGTTGTGAACTATGGTAGAACCTTACTGCTATACACGTGAGGTAACATTACATAAACAATTAAATTTTTTTTTAGACCCTGATATTGTCAGGATAGGCATACAATATTCATGAATGGTCACCACTAAGCATGAGAAGAAAGTTTGAAAGGTCAGTTTCACCTTCAGTTCACCGCTTAAGTTACTCTGACTCCTGTAATACTATTGGAGTTATTTCAGTTCACTGATTATGTCCACAGAGTATGTCACTCAAGAATATCACTCGTTACTGCACACCCAAGAAGAAGATGATGATCACTATACTTACGTGAATTTTACTATCTATTTTTACATGTGCAACTGTTTGTTTATATTTGATCATGATAAGTTATGTACCTTTTTCAGTTGACACTTGAAATAACCATGGAAGTAAAAAAGTGATGGTCTCAGGTACCTGCTATTGTAAAGAGGAACAGCCCAATTTTTCAAAGTCATCTGAATGAATTGTGTACTGTTCTGTTGTAGATGCACTGTGTATAATGCCAGCACATAACTGTTTCAGTATATTTGTAATAAATCAATTAATTAGAAGCTCACATGGAAGTAATTGAGATAAATGTGTAATAACAACAGAAATAAACTGATTCAGTTAATTCTTAAATGAAAAAGAAGAGTAAGAAAAAGGAAAATGAAGGTAACAAGAAACATAGGGAGAACATAACATTATTAGGAAGTAAAGTGAAATAACAGAGAAAAAATGTAACTGAATACAGTTGCAGCAGAAGGTGAAAATGGTAATTCCAACTAGGCAGTAAAACCCAGAATGAGAGAATAAAGGAAACAAACAAACAAAGAGAGATAAAAATGAAAACAAGAGTATCATTGAATGAAAGAAAGACACTAACTGCAGTTGAAGAACATCTGTAATTGATGTTTCCAAGGAACGCATTTTGCCAATTTTCATGTTACAGCTACATCACACTAAACATCATTCTTCATCTTAATCAGTCACTGCCACCACTACCACCACATGAAATCAGTGTCATGAGGCTACTTTTTTTTTAGTGGTGTTCTGCAATATCATTCACATTTGATTAATTTCTACCTCTGATTAATATACTGCACCCATATGTTTTACTTATCAAGGTCCTACCCTCTCATGTCAGTCTAGTGTTACAGTCGCATCTCATCTGTGTACTTATCTGCTGATTTTTTTTAATTTACTTCTTTTCTTTGTTTCCCTTGTTCATCACATTGTATATTCATCATGTCATGTTTGTGACAAGAGTGTTTTTACATCACAAATGAAAATGTGTTCAAAAGATTTTTTACTTATTCCCAAACCATGAGAACTGTTTCACTTAGGAACATTATCATATCTGATTTTGTCTGCCTGAAAAATAACAGTGTGTATTTTTGTTTTATTACAACCTTGAGGATCCCCTGAGTATCATCTACCTATGGAACAAGAAAGTAAATCTAATCTAATCCTTCACAATTACATTCGGTATTACTATTTTGTGTGTCCACTGATTTGTTAGGATACACTCTTATGATGTTACAGCCTCATACACAACTGTTTTTCTACACGTGTGTGTTTCAGGGTGTCTACCTTCCACATTTACTACTTCTTCTCTCAGTTATGACCCTTAACTCCACAAAACATTAATTGTGGATTCTTCAGCTTAGATGTTGTAGCTTCTACCAAAGCCTTTATACTTGGCACTTACAGATTCATTATCCACATCTGTGTGTGACTAAGAATAAGACACATGTCAGTGAGCATTGATTGAATATAGCTGATGCAGCCTACTGCTTTCATATTTGAATGTTATTGGTTGAAAATTTGCTTAGGATTCTGTAATGCATACTGTAATTTGAGTTCTTACTTATTTATAGATATTTAACTATGTTGAATAATGCAGCCCCTACTATAGTATACAGTCCATAGTTCCTGCATATCTGCCTTTGCAGATGAACATTCTGTTTTGTGTTTCAATTAGATTTAGGATACTAATTGCCACTTCACTTCACATCACAGCTCTTGTTGGCAACAGTTGAAATATGTAATAAGTTATATTACTTGTATAGCCATTTTTTAGCTACAGTCTGTGTATTTGTCAAGATTGCAGCATAATTTTAGTTTTTTTGTGAACTATTAAAAATTGTCAAAGAATTCATGTAACTTTTATATGTAGTTAAAATATATATGAATACACTTTAATTCTATGTGTATCATCTAATGTGAACATCTTTTGTCTAAATGTGTGAAATTTTGTGGAACAGAGAAGTAAAATAGCCATAAATTTTCTCAAATTGCAGAGCATATATTTTGTGAAGCCCCAGTAGAGCCATCACAAATGATGAATACAGCTTTTATTGAAAAGGGTCGTACAGTTGTTGCGTGGGGCTCTGCTAGAAATTAATGTCTCCAGAAAATAATTTAATAAAATGTTGTGTTTGAAAAGGTACTGTCTAACATAAATATCTTATTGATAAATATATATTTCAAAAAAAGACATATGAAAATTACTGTGTGTTGAATGAAGATGATATTACTCTGAGGAAAACAATTTTTTGTGTTGTAGCTGTACATTTATTATAAAACACAATATGTTGCAGATAAAATGTGAGACACTTAGGAAATTGATTTGTATGCATTTTCTTTGTGCCATGTCGCTGACTAATTATAGTTGTTTTCTTTAGTGTGAAATCACACTGAGAGTAGTCTTAATAGGGAGTTGTAAAACATGGGGAAATGAGCCATAAGGACATTAAAGGGAAGAAAGCTACACATCAGTTTGTAGTCAGCTATGACATATATGCAACAGATATAATTGCTTATAGGCTGTAATTGCTTGATTATATATAAGGAGATTGAAATAGGAAGTCCTGAGAAACTGATATGTGTTAAAATGTATAAACATTACCTTTTGAGAAGTACTGTCCTTTCATGCAAAGAACAGCTGTTTTAAAGAACTTTTCCTTTAGTGTGTGTTTGTGTTTGTGTGTGTGTGTGTGTGTGTGTGTGTGTGTGTGTGTGTGTGTGAGAGAGAGAGAGAGAGAGAGAGAGAGAGAGAGAGAGAGAGAGAGAGAGAGAGAGAGAGAGTTTATATCTATGAAGATATGCAGTGAAATATATAATGTGTGAACATTTTGAAATAAGAGTTTTACGGAAGATAACCCTTGTTTCAGACTGTCAATATTGCAAATGCTTATGAAGATGACAGATTTGACCCTTCTGTTGATGAAGGCACAAATTTCAAACATAAAAGCATTCTGTGCATGGCAATTAAAAATTCTTCGGGTCAAATTATTGGTGTTATACAGGTAAGTTCCATCATATATTCTTTTAGCAAAGAGTTAATAATGGCTGCCTAGGTAAATGAATATACCCATGTTCCAATTTATTCATGTCTTCATTCTGCTGTTTCCTATCCAGTTCCAGTTTACTGTATCTTGCTTATTTCTGTATTCCTCTAGCCCATTTTTCTTTGGGTATTTTGCTCTTTTCTTTCTTCATCTGTTTTTGAAACAGTACTTTCTTGTTTCCTTTACAGGGAGAGTTTAGCATTGTCTTCTACTGAAGATTTAGCTATAAATAAAAATTTTTTCATTAGGTTCCATTTGCAACACAACAATATGCACTATTCAGTACAGTAAAGAAGATTGTTATTATAAGGGCATTCAAAAAGAAATGAGCCAGAGGCATAATTACAGAAACCTGTAACTGTATGTTAAGAGTATTGATCCTGGCTGTAGAGACACTTGTTCCACTATGACACAAGGTGGTAAATGGCTGTCTCATTAAATTCCAATGGCTGCAATGTGAACCAGTTCCGCACATACAGCTGGTCGTCGTCGTCCGAGGTGAATCGTTTGCCCTATAAGCAAGGGGACCAAAAATGGCATAATCACAGGGAGAGAAGTCCGGACTGTATGGAGGGTGGCCAAGAACCTCCCATTTGAATTTTTGCAGGAGTGCCGTGACTGTGTTGGCCATATGAGGCACTGCATTGTCGTGGAGCAGAATAGCCCCACGGGTGAGATTACCTGGTCTTTTTGATTTGATCGCTTGTGAAGGGTGGTCAAGGTTTGCGAGTAATGCTGGGCATTCACTGTTGTCTCTTGATGCAGGAAGTGAATCAGAAGGGGGCCATCTTCGTCGGAGAAGAATGTCAGCATAACCTTTCCTGCACTCATGTGGACAGCGATATCCAGCTGTATCTGTGGAACTGGTTCACATCGCAGCCCTGGGAATATTATGAGACAGCCACTCACTGCTTTGTGTTACAGTGGGCCAAGTGTCTCAACAACCAGGGGCTTCTAACATACAGTTACTGGCTTCTGTAATTATGCCTCTGGTTCGTTTCTTTTTGAATGCTCATTTTACATTCACCCTATACCATATTACTGACATTAGAACAGTAAACCATATGAATATTCATGTATACATGAGAATATAATTGGTGCTGTCTTCTTAATGAAATATTGAGAAATATCAGGAGCTTAAGAACTTTGGTATATTATTTCTGTAGTTGTTTGACAGTCACCTTTTTATTTTCCAAATATTTTTGGCAGAAATTCCAACCATTTTGGAGTATTTTGTGAGGACTCCAACTGCAAAGTAAAATTAAATAAATATAAAAACCTGCATAGGTCACAAAGCACTAATTTTGAACAGTTTTGCCTGACAGCATGGTTGACACAGACTAATATATTTATCTTTCTATGTTTTAGACTGTGGGCTGCTGTTTATTTGAATGAAAAACCCCCTCTGACATGTACATGCAACATTTCTTTGTGTCATAACTTCCTTCACAGTATTTAATAATGCTTGTCAGTTTTCAAGAAAGAAATCTATCATTAGCTGTGGTCCCTATTTGTAAAATTCAGTGTTATTTTCTGAGGACCATCTCTGCTTTATTTACTTCTTTTTATTTTATTTTATGCAGTAGCTATGTTTACCAAAGCATAGCATATAGATAATATTTTTCAAAGACACAAATGTAATAATAATTATGGGTAAACTCTGAGGGAAGACCTTGGTATGATAGTTCAACTAAATTTAAAGACATTTTATTTATTATCACCTTCTGTATGATTCATATACTGATGCAGGAAACTTCAGAACTGTACTGATAAAGAATTGGACATGTTGTTACAGCTCATCAATAAATTCAATGACCTCGCATTTACCAAAAACGATGAAAATTTTGTGGAAGCATTTGCAATCTTTTGTGGAATGGGTATACATAACACCCACATGTAAGTACCAACAATTTATAATTCGTCTCTTTTTGTTGTCCTTATTAACTTTATAATATTTTGCAGACATTCTTCAGGCATAAATTTTTTTAACCTATTAATACTTTAAGTTTAAAAAATATGAACTGAACAATAATAGTTGAAAATAAGAAACTTGGCACTTAAATTAGTAACAGTTATAGTGGTAGCCATGGTGGTGGTAATAATGAAATTTTTGGTCTACAACATAGTATATCTTAAAAGTCAAACTTCTTCAAAAACATTTATCCATGGATTGACTAAGTCTCATGCATGCACCTTTGTTTCTTATGCTCAATGATCTTATCCCAGAACCATCTGAACATGTCTTGTGTCCTCACATTCAGCCAATACCATACTCTTTCTGTTTAAGATGTCGTAGACTCCACTTACAATGTCGAATGGCATACCTGTAAGAAAAGATTGGCTAATAATGGCTTAAATCATCCACTGTTGTAAACTGGCTGCTTATATGCAGCGCTGAGTTTAATTGCCTAATCCAACTACCTGCATTAAGTGCTTTGCATATGTAATCAGTGTGTCTTGATTCTTGTTGTGCTGAATATTTCTTGTGCTCTTAACAGAGATTACTCCTGTGACATGAGTTTTGCCACTGGAAAAAAAAGAATATCATAGGTATAAAATGCTTCAAACACATAACTTCTGATACTGAAGCATGTCTGAAAAAGAGTTATTGTACTGGAAAACCACAGAGATGTTAAAAATGCTTTTTTGGCTAGGAATTACGTGCATATTGGCAAATTTTTCATGTGATTGTATTAGCTGATGATGGAAGAGATGTGTCACTTGATTTATTTCAGAGGCCCATTTTGATGTCTTTGTTATCCAAACACTCCACTTGTTGTTTTCACTAGTCTAATTGATGAAATGGATGCATCTTATTATAGTTAAGCTGATTGTTTTGATCACTTGTCATAAGGTGCTGCTTGATGAGGTGCAAAATATGCTATTTATCTTGCCTGTGAGGAGCAGAGACCAAAATTCTAGGCTCTTCCTTTAGTATGTTCTTCTAGGGTAATGTGTCATGTTATGTGACACAGTTAGCAAATATACTGTGTGTCCATGAGATCATTTCATCACTTCACTTTTTGTTATATCCTTGACATTCCAGTTTTGTTTCCTGTTTGCTAGTGTAATTGAATTGTTCTTTAAACTGCAGCAGATTGAGCTGTTAATTGCAGACTCTTCCATGACCAGTAGCTATTTGGCTGTTTTGTTTTCATGTGTGAGATGTCATCACTGAAGTGAACATGGGATAGCTGTGTTGGAAAAGGCCACTTGATGATATCAATAATGGTTTGAAGCCACAGCAGCAGTGTTAATAGAAAACACAATTGTGAGTGATGAATAGAAATATATTCAGTAACTGACATTCATTTAAGCTCCAGCCATTAGATGGAAAATATAAATAGTGTGTTCCAAAGTACAACTTTGGATGAATGATCGCTAATTTTTAGTATTTTTGCCTGAGCCGTGAAAAGACAAATAGCAGGGTGCAACAACATTTCTCAAATATTATGTTTTCTGATTTTGGCAACCAGTTTTTCATTGATTTGTGTACATTTACTTTGTGGTTCAATACAATTGATTTATTTATCAGAAATACTATGTCTGATGGTGGCAGAATCTTTGTACCATTATTTAAAGACAATAAAGCACTGAAGCCAAATCAACACATGCATAAATATGTGATTAGCTTTTTTTTTCCTCAATCAAATGTGCTTCTATCCCATGCTCCATTTGCAGCCTGTTTCAGATCCTGTGGATTCTGGAGAATTAGACAACATATCTACACTCATGCTCATAAATTAAGGATAATTGCAAAATGTGGTGCCACACAACATGGCACTACACAAAAATGGCGCTAATAGTGTAGGCACATAGGGAACACTCACAACACAGATCTGTAAGTCCACAGTATTGGTGATAAGTTGAGAAAACCATCCCGAAACACGTGCTACAAGATGCCACTGTTTCCTGCGCATGTACCCTGACATTAATACGGGATATGATCACCATGCACATGTACACAGCCCGCACAATGGGTTTGCATACTCTGGGTCAGGTGATTGAGCAGCTGCTGGGATATAGCCTCCCATTCTTGCACCAGTGCCTGTTGGAGCTCCTGAGTGTCTGAGGGGTTTGAAGACGTGCAGCGATATGTCGACCGAGAGCATCCCAGACGTGCTTGATGGGGTTTAGGTCTGGAGAACTGGCAGGCCACTTCATTTTCCTGATATCTTCTGTTTCAAGGTACTCCTCCACGATGGCAGCTCGGTGGGGCCATGTGTTATCATCCATCAGGAGGAAGGTGGGACCCTCTGCACCCCTGAAAAGGTGGACATACTAGTGCGAAATGACATCCCGATACACCTGACCTGTTACAGCTCCTCTGTCAAAGACATGCAGGGGTGTACGTGCACCAATCATAATCCCACACCATCAAACCAATACCTCCATACAGGTCCCTTTCAAGGACATTAAGGGGTTGGTATCTGGTTCCTGGTTCACACCAGGTGAAAACGGGGTGAGAATCACTGTTCCAACTATACCTAGACTCGTCCGTGAACATAACCTGGGACCACTGTTCCAATGATCATGTACTGTGTTCTTGACACCAGGCTTTACGGGCTCTCCTGTGACCAGGGATCAGTGGAATGAACTTGCAGGTCTCTGGGCGAATAAACCATGTCTGTTCAGTCATCTGTAGACTGTGTGTCTGGAGACAACTGTTCCAGTAGCTGTGGTAATGTCCCGAGCAAGGCTACCTGCAGTAATCTGTGGCCATCTGCGGGCACTGATGGTGAGATATCAGTCTTCTTGTGGTGTTGTACACTGTGGACGTCCAGAACTGTAGCGCCTGGACACATTTCCTGTCTGCTGGAATCGTTGCCATAATCTTGAGATCACACTTTGTGGCACATGGAGGGCCCGTGCTACGACCTGCTGTGTTTGACCTGCCTCCAGTTGCCCTAGTATTCTACTCCTCATAACATCATCAATATGTGTTCTTTGAGCCATTTTCAACACACAGTCACCATTAGCACGTCTGAAAACGTCTGAACACTTACTCGCTGCCCCATACTCTGACATGCACCAGCACACCTCTGCGTATGTGGGCTGCTGCCAGAGCCACTATGCTAAGACCGCAGGTCAAATGCACTGCATGGTCATACCCCGAGGTGATTCAAACATGCAAACCGCCCACCAGAGCATTGTTTCACCATGTATCAGCATTATCCTTAATTTATGAGCATGAGTGTATTTTAGATGTTTTTTCTGTTCTGAATTTCTCGCCCTACATTTTTAGCATTTCTCTGCATGCTAATTGTTCGAATGTCTGGACCCTTGTCATACTAGAAATCAGACCTTTTCTGTCTGAAAATATTTTTTTAAAATTAATTGGTGTATTTCTTCTTTTAGTTTTTGTGTTCGCTTTCTTTTTCATCTTGGCATCATTGCCTGACTGACTCAAAGTTTTCTTTGTTTTATTCACATTTTCTTAGTTGTCTTAGTACCAATATTGAGTAACTGTTCAGTACATATTCCTGAAGTCTTGATCATGGTTTCCTGATATTGAAGCTTCAGAAACTGGCAAAACAATTAAAAATATTTCAAGGGACTACTGTGTTATAAAATGTACAGAGAAATTATGAATGTATCAGTAATTTTGGAAGTGATGTTTAAAGTGAAATTGTTTAATATTCCACCCCCAGAATACATTTACCTTCATTTAACTGTACCTGAAAATAAATGTTGTCTGGGAAAACTATTTAATGTGGTAGTTGATATCAACTTTTCATCCTTAACAAAAATTCCAAATAGCCACACAACTTCTCTGAGCCTCCTATGTTAAGTTTTGTGCCAGTCTAAGAATAGGAAGAATAGACTCATGTTCCACCTGCTGGTGTACGTGGTTCAGAATTATTAACTTCAGATTGTATAGAAGAGCCAACACAATTATTGATACTGAAATTAAAGTTCAATTTCACTGTCACTCCAAATGCGCCTAGAATTTTTTCCTGTATGCATCTACTATCTCACGTAATTTTCTAAGCAAATTGAAATTTTCTCGAGCTGTATAAAATAGAGTGAAAAACACATGCCAGTGCTGAAGTATAAGTAGAAACCAAAGGGGAGTCAGAAACATCAACACAAGGCCATAACATCAATGATACTTAAATAATGTAGTAACAGGTACTAAAGGATCAGGATAGAAATATGGCTATGCACATTATTGCATCTGCAACACATGGATACCTGAGCAGCATGTCCAAACATGTTTGTGAATGACCAGGCAGAGTAAATAAACAAGTCTACAACATTGTAGGAAAGACACAGACCTCCACATTAACTGGGAATATTTGCAGAGCTGGATGGGAATGTGTCCACAATGCTTATAGGGCTAGCTGTGGCCTAGTGATCACTTCCAAAATGAAATATTAAATCTATAGTGAAATGAAACATTGAAATACTGAAATTATGTTGTAGTGTGGCATTGTAACCTAGAACTTTTACTTTCTTAAAACAAAACAAAAACATGTCAGTCATTACATGAGACCATTGTATCACATCTCTTGATAAACTGTGTATTTTAAATAATGTGTTGGATGCTTACTGTTACAGGTATGAGAAGGCTGTCATAGCTATGGCTAAACAAAGTGTAACACTAGAAGTTCTGAGTTACCATGCTTCTGCTTCACTTGAGGATGCACAGAGACTGAAGGTAGGACATAAATTTGGTATGCTTCTTGTTTAAACAATGTGAAAAGCTTCTGTGCCATTTTCATGTTTATAATTGTGTAATGTTTATTCAATAAAATATGATATGGAAGCATTAACTATCTTTATTGGCCACATTTTCAGACTACTCTCTGTACTCTATTTGTATCTGTTAACTGGCCGGCCGCTGTGGCCGAGTGGTTCTAGGCGCTTCAGTCCGGAACAGCGCTGCTGCTACGGTCGCAGGTTCGAATCCTGCCTCGGGCATGGACGTGTGTGTGATGTCCTTAGTTTAGTTAGGTTTAAGTAGTTCTAAGTCTAAGGGACTGATGACCTCAGATTTTAAGTCCCATAGTGCTTAGAGCCATTTGAACCACTTTGTATCTGTTAACCCTCAAGCAGGCGTGTCCGTGTATAAAGTGCACCAATCACAAATAAAATCGTTTTACATAGTGTTATTACTCTTTCAAAATTTTGAACCTATACCTATTCCTTCATTATTGCTTCAGCTGACACAGTGATAAATTGTGTTCTCATATGCCCAAGTGAGCGTAGTGGTATAAAATACAAAGTGAGCTAGATGAGAAAAAATTTATGATTTATGGAAGAAAATAACCCAGATCATGAGTTAGCAGCACAATCTCACAATGAGGCAGTTGTCTATGAGATAATTAGTAATAAAATAAGTTGTTGCCTGTGATCTGATGCAGCTGTGCTGTTTAATGCTTTGAGTGAGCAATTACTGCCTCAGTAACACCTGTCCATGGCAACAAAGTGCTATAAGAAAGTTTTGTTTCATTTCTGTTTAATAAAGCAGTGCTTTAGCTGATATTATGTAAGTTTATTTTATTGTTGTTTAATTAAACTATTGAAATTGTGATTTTGCTAATACATATTTGCCTTGGTAACACAAAGACACCTGTTCTTAACTTGTGCACAAAGTGCACCATGCGCCTGCTTGTGTTACGGAAAACAGTGCACCTGCTTGAAGGTTACGAACAACATTTAAAGAAAGAACAAAATAATAAGCTATAAAATAAGAACAGCTCACATATATGTATGTCACTAGGTATCATATGATTTTTTGAAGCCTTTTATAATGTGCCGTATGCCGATATTTAATCTCTCAGTAATATTACATCCAGTTGCGTCATAATAATCTTTTCCAGCTACATCTCCCAGGTGACACAGTGCCTTTGAAATCTTAATTATCAAGAACAAGACATACATTACCATAGTGGTGGATAAGCTCTTGTATATCTTTGTCAGAGAATGTTGCTGCTAGTGATTTCAGTCAAAACTGAGTTGCATTTTGAAGTTACAATCTGTGAAATGCTGTGATGATGACTGTTTTTCCATGATATCAACATATTCACTAGGGAAAAATTGAATCTGTGCAGACAATAGAAAACATCTACCATTTGAAGCTAGTTAAGATTGCCCTTATATAGATAGCTGTGTGTGGAGCAGTAATGTCATGTGACAAAATTATGCTGGAACCCAACATGACATGTTGTTTGTTTCAAGTTGTTCTTCCAAAGTTCTTAACATTCCACTGTACAATAATTATTTGATTGCTTGGACTCATGTCATACACTGAACCAGAAGTAGACAATCTATGTTTGAAAAAAACAATCTTTTGATTAATTAGTGTTTGTATTCTTTTTGGTTTTGTGTTCACTTTCTTTTACATCTAGCCATCATTGTCTGACTAACTTATGTTTTTCTCTGCCTTATTCCCACTTCATTTCTTGAAATTGAAGTTATATAAAATGGCAAACACAGTTAAAATATTTCAAGGAAATAAAGTGTTGTAAAATATACAAAGTAGTTAGGAATATAACAGTAATTTTATGTGTGATGTGTAATGTCCAGAATACATTAGTCTTCATGTTACTGTACCTGACAGTAAATTTTGCATGAAGCCCCTTCTTAATGCAGTACTTTTAACAAGTTTTTGAACCTATGAAAATTCCAAACAGCCATCCAGTATCTTATTTCCTACATAACTTCTCTGAGCCTTATATGTTTAGTTTTGTCCCAGTCTAAGAACAAACACTAAATTGAAAAGATGATCATTGCTTCAGAAATGGTCAAGTTACCATAGGAGTAATTCTACTCTCAAATTTGTTTGCAGAAAAGAATGTAAATCATTTGATTACAGCATTCATGAACCTACAGAAAGTCTTGAACACTCAACATGGAATAAACCATTCAAAATTCCATGGAGACTAAGGACTGTATAAACAGAGGAGTAATCTACAAGGTTTCCCACATGAAACCAGTACACCTTATATTCTAGATTCAAGTAACAGTGAACTAACTAAAAAAGAATAGACAATAGTAACATTAAAAAAACATGGTGTTACCCATCTACAAGAGATGCTGGAAGTGGTGGCCATGAGCTCCCAGGCATCACTGACTGTGTGATTAAGTTAACAGCAAGCAGTGCAACTAGAGACGGTTAATCAATATGTGAGGCATACTGGTTTTATGTGGAGCACCCTGTATAATACTTACAAAACTGCAATGGAACAACACAGACCTAAAATTAAGGAGAATTCATTCATGCTTATATCTGGTGTATTAGCTATATGCTGAATAAGAAATGAAAGGAGAAAATGGAATTTTATGAAAGGGAACCAAAGGCCACAGATTTGCAATTGAAGTCATACCTGTCAATGTAATTGATGGGCTGAATGGTACATAATTCTAAATCTACATCTACATCTGTATGATTACTCTGCTATTTACAGTAAAGTGCCTGGCAGAGGGTTCAATGAACCACCTTCATGCTGCCTCTCTACCGTTCCACTCTCGAACAGCACGCGGGAAAAATGAGCACTTAAATTTTCCTGTGCGAGCCCTGATTTCTCTTGTTGTATTGTGATGATCATTTCTCCCTGTGTAGGTGGGTGCCAACAGAATATTTTCACAATTGGAGGTGAAAACTGGCGATTGAAATTTCATAATAAGATCCCATCGCAACGAAAACGCCTTTGTTTTAATGATTGCCACTCCAATTCACGTATCATGTCCGTGATACTATCTCCCCTATTTTGAAATAATACAAGATGAGCTGTCCTTCTTTGTACTTTTTCGATGTCATCTGTCAGTCCCATCTGATGTGGATCCCACACCGCACAGCAGTACTCCAAAATAGGGTGGACAAGCGTAGTGTAAGCAGTCTCTTTGGTAGACCTGTTGCACCTTCTAAGTGTTCTGCCAATGAATCGCAGTCCTTGGTTTGCTCTACCCACAATATTATCTATGTGATCATTCCAATTTAGGTTATTTGTAATTGTAATCCCTAAGTATTTAGTAGAATTTACAGCCCTCAGATTTGTGTGACTTACTGCATAATCGAAATTTAGCTGATTTCCTTTAGTACTCATGTGAATAACTTCACACTTTTCTTTATTCAGGGTCAGTTGCCACTTTTCACACCATACAGATATCTTATCTAAATCATTTTGCAAGTCGTTTTGATCATCTGATGACTTTACAAGATGGTAAATGACAGCATCATCTGCAAAAAATCTAAGATGGCTGCTCAGATTGTCTCCTATGTCGTTAATATAGATCAGGAACAATAGAGGGCCTATAACACTTCCTTGGGGAACGCTGGATATTGCTTCTGTTTTACTCAATGACTCTGTCAATTACTACAAACTGTGACCTTTCTGACAGGAAATCATGAATCCAGTCGCACAACTGAGGCGATACTCCGTAGGCACGCAGTATGATAAGAAGATGCTTGTGAGGAACGGTGTTGAAAGCCTTCTGGAAATCTAAAAATATGGAATCAATTTGACATCTCCTGTCGATAGCACTTATGACTTCATGAGTATAAAGAGCTATATGTGTTTCACAAGAACGATATTTTCTGAACCCGTGCTGACTATATGTCAATAAATCGTTTTCTTCGAGGTACTTCATAATGTTCGAATACAGTATATGTTCTAAAACCCTACTGCAAATCGACTTTAGTGATATAGGCCTGTAATTCAGCGGATTACTCCTACTTCCCTTTTTGGGTATTGGTGTGACTTGAGCAATTTTTCAGTCTTTAGGTACGTATCTTTCTGTGAGCGAGTGGTTGTATATAATTGCTAAATATGGGGCTATTTTATCATCATACTCTGAGAGGAACCTGACTGGTATACAATCTGGATCAGAGGCCTTGCCTTTATTACACCGAGGATATCTACTTCTATGTTTCTCATCTTGGCAGTTGTTCTTGATTGGAATTCAGGAATATTTACTTTGTCTTCTTTGGTGAAGGAGTTTCGGAAAACCGTGTTTAATAACTCTGCTTTAGTGGCACTGTCATCAGTGACTTCACCGTTGTTATCGCGCAGTGAAGGTATTGATTGTGTCTTCCACTGGTGTGCTTTGTGTATGACCAGAATCTCTTTGGGTTTTCTGCCAGATTTCGAGACAGAATTTCATTGTGGAAATTATTAAAAGCATCTCGCATTGAAGTACGCGCCATATTTCGAACTTCTGTAAAACTTTGCCAATCTTGAGGATATTGCGTTCTTTTAAATTTGGCATGCTTTTTTCGTTGCTTCTGCAACAACGATCTGACCTGTTTTGTGTACCATGGGGGATCAGTACCATCACTTATTAATTTATGTGGTATATATCTCTCAATTGCTGTTGATACTATCTCTTTGAAAACATTCCACAATTTTTTTTCACTTACATGATCAGATCGGAAGGGGTAAAGACTGTTTCTTAAAAAGGCGTTAAGAGCATTTTTATCAGATTTTTTAAATGGATATACTTTGCGTTTCTTTTTGATGGTTGTAGGTGTTATGGTATTCAGCCTCGCAGCAACTGCCTTGTGGTCGCTAATCCCTGTATTCATCACAACACTCACTATTTGTCCAGGATTATTTGTTGCTAAAAGGTCAAGTATGCTTTCGCAACCATTTATGCTTCGAGTGGGCTGATGAACTAATTGTTGAAAATAATTTTCTGAGAAAGCATTCAGTACAATTTTGGATGTGCGTGCCGCCGGCTTTAAACATATAATTTTTCCAGCATATTGAGGGTAGATTGAGGTTACCACCAACTATAATTGTATGAGCGGCGTACTTATTTGAAATGAGGATCAAGTTTTCTTTGAACTGTTCAGCAACTATGTCCTCTGAGTCGGGGGAGGGGGGTCGGTAAAATGATCCAATTAATAGTTTAGTCCGATTGTCAGGTAGAACCTCTACCCTTACTATTTCACATGAACTATCTACTTCAATTTTGCTACAAGGCTAACTACCTCTGAAAGCAATAAATACTCCACCACCAACTGTATTTAATCTATCCTTTCTGAACACTGTTAGATCATTTGAAAAAAATTCAGCTGAACTTATTTCCGGCTTTAGCTAGCTCTCTGTACCTACAACTATTTGAGCTTCAGTGCTTTTTATTAGGGCTTGTGGGTATGGATATACAAAACAATAATCCCAGTGATAAATAGTAGCAGAAATGAAATTAACAATTTTCTACACATGAATTTTAGTGAAGTTTCAGTAGGAGAGGTGAAGGAATTCTGTTATTCAAGGTGCATAGTACAAAGGAAGTATCAGTACCAAGGAAAGTGTCGGTAGCGAGTGGGTGCAAGTGAATATAATTGTATAAACAGAGGAATTGTACTGGCACCAAATATTGGCATATAAAACATGGTATAGGTACTGAAAATTTGTATCTGTAATGTAGTACTATATTACAAACTGTGAAAATTCATTACCAAAGGAAGTAACAGGGCCAAGGGACACAACTAGAGCAGGCAAAAATAATTAATGATACAGTATTAAGCTGCTTGGGAGGGAGGGGGTATGCAATTGACAAAAATTAGAATGTTACAAATTATTAACAATTTTGGTTTTTGAAGAAGTATATTTCCTGCAGCAGGCTTTCTTAACAGAAACACATCTGTGGATTAGAAGAGCTTGTCAGTTATTGTTGCTCACAATATAGTATTATATTTTTTGTCATGAAGTGACCTCATTGACAGAGCAAATTGTCTAGTAATTATTTGTAAGTAAAGTATTAAAATTTAGCTCACCCACATAAAATTCATGATGGGATCACAAGTCACGTGATGCATTTTACCTGAAGGTAAGAGACTGCTCTTGAACTGTGTCATGTAACATTTTGCTAATATTTAACTATCACAGCCTCACCTTCATCTGAAATGGGAAGCTCTAAATTATGTATGAGTTGGAGAAATTTTCTTTTATTGGAAACATTATGATTCAGTACAAAACATTTTAAAGTATTGTGTTGCAAAAAGAAATTGCTTGTCCATTGACAGTTGAAGTTTACTTCACAGTTGATTCTCTTTTTCCCCATGAAAACATTTATTTGATGTTTTAGATTTCAATAGAAACCCTCCACTGCCCCACCCATGATTCTTTAATTAATGGAACTTTTGTGTATAAAATGGTTGCAAATATGTGATTACTTCACAAATGAGTTAATGTGTTAAATATTAAGCATGTAAGACTTTGATGCTGAATAAAATATGAACAACAAACACTTAATTGCTAATTGTTCTCTTTTAATATTCTGAGGAGCTGTAAGTAGGGAAAAAGCTTAGAAAGGGTTGGAAATTATGTGTAAAGTAGGTTGTAAATCAAATAACTTATGGGAATGCAGCTGGATTACATTATTGGCAACTGATGATTTTTTTTCCTCCCTTCTGTGGGAGGGAATGCAGAAATCCATGCAGAATTTAAGCAAAAACCTTCATCTCTACTTCTCTACCTACAAGGTTACTTGATAATTTCAACTGCTTCCTTAATAACACTATCCTAATATCTGTAACAGCATTCCAGAATGTCCATGTTTGTTATATTCCATAGAATGACTGGCACCAAGACAGTTTTCTGCAATAGCAAATTGCTTGGCTTTTGTAAACCTGTGTGATGCCTATGTTCAATACACTGGTCCTCTGAAGTCATGATAATCTGACCAATAAATGACATGCCATAACTGCAAGGAATGCAGTAGACACCCAACTTACACAAAACAAAATCATACTTAACAGAACTTAAAAATTGTCCTAATCTTAGTTGGGGGGGGGGGGGGGGGGGAGGTGTTAGTTGGGGGGGGGGGGTGTTAAAATCATTCCACATCATATTTTGACAAAATACTACTAATCCTGTTGGGAGTGCTCACCGCATAATGCAGAAATGCCATAAACCTCATTGTCACCTCAATATTATCATCATTCACCTGAAGCAAAGTTGATTGATAGTACAACACATGTCTGATCTGTCTTTCACTATATCCATTCTCATGAACGGTGACTTCAAGATGGTTCACTTGACTGACAAACTCTCAGGGTCTGAAATGATATGGGCCCTTTGAATCAAGGTACACTATCGATACTTTCTGGCATCAGTCATCTTTAGTTGTGTGGTTGTAGTGTTGTTTACCGTGTGTGTGTGTGTGTGTGTGTGTGTGTGTGTGTGTGTGTGTGTGTGTGTGTGTGTGTGTGTGTGTGTGTGTGTGTGTGTGTGAGGGGGGGGGGGGGGGGAGAGAGAGAGAGAGAGAGAATGTGTGCATTTTTTATTTTCCTGGAATTGCTCTGCAAACCAAGGTTGTTGATGATGTCACCTGGCTGCATTCTTGTAAGGTATTGGGACATTGTATACGCCAGGAAAACCTCAGGTCTCAGGTTGATAATCATTGAGTTCTATCATTCTCATATTTTTGATGAATACAGTCTGGGTAACGTGTGCACAATGAGTTACACTGCTGCTGACATACACATTACTTCTAATTTAATACTTGAGTTATTGTGTTAAACTTGTAATGTAAGATTAGTAGTAGTGTGTGACAGCATTTTATATTTTTAAATACAATCAATAATTGTATGAAACATTGAAAGTTAAATTCTTATTTCCCCTGGAAGCCATTAGAAAGGCAGCTTGCAACCGGGACTGGGTGATTTTAGCAGTTTAGTAATATAGATTTGTGTTGCTTTCTCGCTCCTATTGATAAATTGTGTAAATGAGCACCAATGACTGTGAATAAATAAAATAAAATAAAATTGTAGACCTTGTTATGGTAATGCTACTTACATAAAGCAGTACACAATTTGTACTGGTATGTAGAGCATTTTTCCACCTCTGAAGTAAAAGCTAACAAATCCAAAGCCTAAATATTGTATGATTTTATTATTAAAAGCAAAGAATAAGAAAATGTGCGTAATTACTGATACTTTATTTTTTTCTATCCTATATGTTTTACAACTTGTGTGAATCGTTCATCGGATTTGTTTGCTTAACTGGGGAAACTTCAGCTGTGCTGATAGTGTCTATATTGTGGTTAGTTGTTCCCTTAATAATTTACCATCTGTGATGACTCCTCTTAAATACATCTTGCCTAAATGTTATATATTTTCCATGGCATGACAGCACAAGAGGAATTCTGTTGTTGTCTCATAAATTTTCATACTCTCATCAACATACCAGGGTTCTGTTTTTCTCCCTCCCTCCCTCCCTCCCTCTCTCTCTCTCTTTCTCTCTCCCTCTCTCTCTCTCTCTCTCTCTCTCTCTCTCTCTCTCTCTCTCTCTCTCTCTCTCTCTCTGAGAAATGAAAAGTGTGTCACAGACAGTAATTTTATTTTTATTTGGTTGTGATGCTAGCCAAAGAATAATTTTCAGGAACTTTATTTTCAGAGCTTGAGGGTACCATCTGCACAACATTTCCAGCTGCATGATTTCAAGTTTGATGATATCAGTATGGATGATGATGATACACTGAAGGTACTGGTTTTGTAAAATAGATTTCAATACATACATAGAAAATTAAAAATGATTTTGAACAAAGTACTTGTTATGATGTAACATCTGTATTTCCTCCATGGTGTGGAAACTGTGTGCAGTATAAAAATAAGACAGAATGCCTTTTATTTATTTGTACCTTGTAAACATCAGTCCAGATGATTTTTTATTTATTTATTTATTTGTTTTATTGCAGGCTTGTATTAGAATGTTCCTAGATTTGGATTTCATTGAGAGATTTCACATTGATTATGAAGTCCTATGTAGGTGGCTACTGAGCGTCAAGAAGAACTATCGCAATGTGACATACCACAACTGGAGGCATGCATTCAATGTGGCACAGATGATGTTTTCCATTATCACAGTGAGTCACGATTTTTATCTGTGTAAAACTGTGTAGTACTATGACACATTCAGTAAATGATTTCTTTCTGTTTTAGGCTACGCAGTGGTGGAAAATATTTGGGGAAATAGAGTGTCTCTCTTTGATAATTGCATGCCTTTGCCATGATCTTGATCACCGAGGGACTAATAATACTTTTCAGATAAAGTAAGCCATATTTGTTTTCGTTATGTTGGTCTTAATAGTTAACAGAATAATAATGCTTAACAGCATTTGATAATAACAGCAAATATGAATGTTAAAATTTAACTTGAAGTTTAAAAACATGCATGTTGAAAATTCTATCTCATTATGTGCTTACATACTTCGTTGGTGTAATTCATTATTTACTTTGTTTGTTATAAAGCACAATTTTAGTAAGAAATAGTTCTTTAGTAACAGTAATATGAATTCATATAGATACTCACCACATAGAGGAGGGATTGAGTGGCAGACAGGCAATTTTAAGGCAAATTTAAAAGTAGACTAAAAGTATCGAAGCCCTCTTCAGTTTGAAGAAAAAAAATCCCACCCATTCATATACACAGCTGGGCCTCAATGCTAAGAGACAACAGAGACCATGTGAGTTGTGCTTGATTTTCTAAATCCAAAGGAGGTCTTTGTCTAATAGCTAGTCCACTTGTAAGTGTGCTGGTCTGCCACTTAGCCCTTCCTCCCTGTGGTGAAAAGCAATCACTCCTAATTCATGCTTACATAGTTCTGTCCCAGATTTTCCATTGTTAGAAATGTAATGTACAGTGTGTGGTGTCTAAGCTTAGAGCTTAGTTACGTATGCAGCATGCAAATACTATGGACAGTGAAAAATGTGGAAATGTTAATTGTAACTCAAGCAAGTGGTAGATTGCACAATGTGCTTTTGTTCTGGCAGATAAAAAACAACATTGCTGAAACACCATTAATCCATTATTTTTGGCCCAGTATGCACAAACAAGCCACTTGCACCATGCTGTTTCACTACGCCGTGGTAGGGCCAAGTGAAAAAGACACTTACTTGCACTTCTGCTAGTGTCTTGATAGTGTACAAGACAAAACCCCACCAGAACACATTTACCTTAATACTGGATACAAACCATTGAACCTATGGGTTGGAGCTTTGTAACAATTGCCTGCTTATAGATAATTTAGGAAAGTGCACACAGCACCCAGTCTCCATTACAAAACTAATTAGAAGGTATTGAGTGGGAAAGGTTTGTTGTGATAGCCAGACATGGACTGAAGTACCACTTAAAAAAAAGCTTGATGTAATTGGAAGAACATAGGCTCTGTAAAACAATAAGAGGTCTGTTCAAAAAATTCTGGAACTTGGTCCACAAAATTTTTCTATGCATACCTTTTACTTATTATGCATGGCCTCCTTTGAAACAGTCTCCTCTGCAATTGATACACCTTTCCCAATGCCATTTACACTTCTGGAAACAGTCTTCGTACACCTCTTGCTGGATCATGCAAAGTGTCACCTGTGAATTTTCTTTTATCTCATCTATCATTGTTTCAACTTTGGAAATAAATAAAGTGTGCATGGACTAGGTCTGGAGAGTATGGGGGATATGGCAGCGCAGTGATTTCATTTTTTGTGAAGTAGTCATGCACCAACTGGGATGAATGTGTTGGCACGTAATCATGATGCAAGAGCTATCAATTGTCTCACCACATTTTAGACCGTTTCCTCCTCACATTTTCTCACAGGCATCGCAGCACATCCCAATAGCCACATTGATTAATAGTTTGTCCCTGTGGTTTGAATTCATGATGAACTAATCCTTCAAACTCAAAGGAAACTATTAGCATGGCTTTGACATTTTACCTGACCTGATGAGCTTTTTTTGTTCTTAGAGAACCTTTTCTGGCACATTGTGAAGATTGAATCTTGGTCTCAACATCATAACCATAGGCTCACATGTTGTCACCAGTTATGATTCAAGGAACATCTTGTTCTCATTTGCCCAACACAAAAGCTCTTCACAGATTGTGAGGTGAAGGTATTTCTGTCTTCACTCATGAGCCATGGGACAAACTTGGCAGCAATACGATGCATACCAAGATGCTGTGTCAGGATTTAATGATATGATCCAACTGAGATCTGCAATGTTACATTATTCTGCAGTGTCTTGGACAGTTAGTCTTCAATTGCCATGCACAATCTCCTTCACATTCCCGACATGAGCATCATTGATAGACGTCCTGAACGAAGGTCATCCTTAACTTTCATCTAGTCATTTTCAAACCATGTGAATGACTCGTAACACTGATTATGGCCTAAATACTCATCACTGCAGGTGTCCTGAATCATTTGGTATGTCTCTGTAAGGATTTTCTTGAGTTTCATGCAAAGTTTAACGTAGACGCGTTGCTCCTCTAACTCCGCCATCTCTTAATTTGTAAACTGTGCAACACAGCATTCTACTCCAGTACAGCCCTGAACAATAACTAATGGACATAAAGCAATGAAGCTTCTAGCAGTTACATATCAAACACAGGCATTTGCATGGATGCCAACTGCATTTCACTCCAACACGCCATTGGCCACAAATTATGAATGTTCTGGAATTTTTTGAACTGACCTTGTATGTAACAGAGAAAGCACTTTCCCAAACACAATAGTGCCTGGAACCAAAGCAGATAGAGCCAAACTACACAGAGCCAACCACCACTTCTATTAGCACTACTGAGGTGGCGTAAGTCCCTGTTCTGATAGAGCAACTAAGATATCAAAGTTGCTTTTATTACTAAACTGTATTCTATCATGAGGGTCGTATACAGTGCCTGTACCTACAATGCCCTTCTTTTAGCGATGAAATTAATTCCACAAAACAGACTGAGTACCTTCAGGGAGGCAGTGCTAATCATGACCCTGCAGCCATCAGTGGTACAAAACTTCTGTTAAGATGAAACAGACATGAAGCATTAGCATGTTGAAGACCAACTCGAAAGTTGTAGCAGGTTGCTGCACTGTGCAGCTGACTTTAATGTCAGTGGATGACATTACATTAACAATTGGATCGTGGTGATGGTATGTGATACTCCCTCATCATAATGCATCTTGTGAAAAGATCAAGCAGATACTGCAATTTTTCAAGAGTTGCTGGTAGCATAAGCTCCCAAAGATGCATGGTTAATAGTCAAGACACTTTCAGCTGTATTAGCAGATGACAGCCCCATTTATCACTTCTGTTTGATAATCAACAGCCATAATTGTTAATTATTCTTTCTTTGAAAAGTTTTTTTTTTAAATTTAATAAAGTTTGTTCAACCACATTGCCATACCTCTCACTGCTTGTCTCTTAATATCACAGGCAGAATGTACAAAAAACATATGACCTATTTTACGTCTGTGCTCCCGTTTGGCCAAATTGATTGTTTCCTCTGACTTGTGTCATTGCAGAGATTCTATGCTGTAACATAACATTTCACTAAAGACGAAAAACACAATCTGTATTTGGTACCATAACCTTCACAGAAAGCAGGGCCCACACCAGTGTCTCCCCATGTCACATCAGCCAGTGACCTTATCCTGTAGACTTCTCTGTGAGAAATGTTGTAATGTTAACCATGTTACCTTTCAATGTGTTAACCCCAAGTAAAGTTTTCTGTTCATTGTCACTCATGAGAACATTATATACCATGCAGTAACCAATAGCATTTTCTAATACATGACACTGACTTTTCATACACTGACTTTGACACAAAAGAATAGACATTGATGCTGTATTTACCAAATATGCTTGATGATGGTTGCCTACATAGTTTAATCCATTTGGGTCCATACGACATAAATTGTTTCCTTCACACATCAAAATATTTTTGCGTGTCATTTTATGTGAGGCTACGCAGGAACTTGGTGTCTTTTGGTTTTCAGTGGAGTGAAAGATAACGTTTGTAGTAAACTGCTTATCTGCTGCAATGAATTGACTAATTTTGATGAAATTTCTTACGGTGTAAGGAAAGAGACAATTAAATGTCAAAAAACAGCTGCACAGTAATATGTCATGACAAATAGTACTCTAGGGAAGCAGTCTCAGTTATTTTGTTTCATTATAGTATACCATCTATAAATCATGTTGCATAATGTGATAGATTACTTGTTTTAATTGTGTTGTTTACTGATTTAGTTTGGTAGAGGAAAATAAAACTGGAGAATTGCACCAGAAGAATGAAATTTAAGAAAATATTATGGTGTGTATCTAACACTAAAAATATAAATAAATGGATAATGTAATTTTATGATCTGTCATAGTGTCATGAAAATGTTCCTCAGTTTTCATTTTCATTCTTCTGGTGCAGTTTTCCATTTTTATTTTCTGCACACTAAACTGAGGAATAATGAATCACTAACTTATGGAAGTAAGAGTATGAAGATTTATTTGAAGTTGGAACAAACAGTTGGAAATACGAGTAAGAAAGAAATTAGTAATGTTGTCACAAAGTAATTTAGACCAGTTTCTGATCTTTCTTTCAACAGAGCATCATCACCTCTTGCCCAGCTCTATTCTACATCGACCATGGAGCATCACCACTTTGACCAGTGCCTCATGATCCTCAACAGCCCGGTAATATTTTTTAATGGTCAAGTTTGGTATTTAATTGTAATATAACTTGTTTTTACCTTGGTCTATTTTATTGTAACCTAAACTATTACAGTTTCCTTCTTGGGATTATGTTATCATTTTGAAAAGGAGAATTTTTATGCCCAAATGGTTTATATGTGAAAATTTAGGTTAAACTCTGAATGCACACACATTTCTAATCTTTTCACTAAGGTCTCCTTGTTGCAGAGTGAGAATTTTAGTCCAAGAATGTTGATAACTATACCTGTATCAGAAGAGCAAAGTGACAGAGCAAAACAGAGTTGAGCATAAGAGAGGGTGATGTTGTTGCTTTGCTGTTTCATGTGTGTGCTATCCAGTTGCATACTGAATACCTTCCTCTGCTCCTTTTAACTATGCAGTATTTAGTTTGCCGTATACAGTTGTTAATATCCTTACTGCTTAGTGAATGCACTCCCATGGATAAATGATACCTTTTCGTATTGTTTGTATATCTCAGTAAAAGGAATAGTGCATGAACTGTCTTTTACGATAAACAATTTGAATTCATCTTTAATTTGCATATTAAATATGAAAGGGGTACTCAAATGAGTCTGAATTTTTCATGCAAACATAACAAAATTAAAATAATGTAAGTTGCTTAAATATTTAGCAGTCACTGAAGTGTGCATGTGGTAAATAATACTTGTGTAGAGGAGTATAATAGCAATATGAGATTTATTATGGAAGTGTAGTAAACATCACTCACTCAAAATCCAAAACATAAACCATGTCTTCAAACACTGAAGAGAGAAGAATTGAAGTACTTGGCAGATGAAAGTGTGGAACCTCAATTTAGAAAGTAGTAGGCTGTTCACCTTACCTTTTGCATAATTAAATGAATGCACAAATAAATTATTCATGTATCAGTGGAAAGAACTGTCTTCTGTACATATTGTTTTATCTTATTGTATTTGTATTTTCTTTATATTTGACTCAACATGTAACATGCAATAACTCAAAATAAGCTTTGTGTGTTATCACTTTTTTATCCCCAAGCCTTCAATTTTGCCAAAAGGTAAATGCCATTTAGTTCAGAGCCCCAGGCTGTTTCAATGGCTGTTTTACCTCACTCCCATGGCATTATTTGTGTCACTAATCCCTTTGACAATTCCTGAATATCTGCCACAGTGAAGCTTTGATTATTTGTTGCCATATAATGCTTGATCTGTACCCAAATAATTTCGGTGATGTTCAGTTGGCTGTGGTGTGGTGGAAACCTGACAGTCATGTGGCCATGTTCCTTAATTACCTCATCAGTAACATACTGTTAAAACGGTATTTTGTTTTACAAGTGCCATGAGCTAAGCACTTAGCAGTTCATCCTGGATTTGCACACTGTGATTTTTGTTGCCATCATTGGAACTTTATTAGTAATAACTGAACAGTAGCATGCATTATCCATTACAATGACAGATGGTGACTTACAATTTGTAGTAGATACCCCTTGAACCCTTTAGGAAAACTCTCACAATTCATCTCCATGTGATAATGATCTATTTTCCTCAATTTTTAAAACACCAGACAGTTCAGTACAAATCTAGAAGAAATTCCAGTGTGGAAGACAATAATTCTTGTGCCTTTTTTGTGTGAACAACAGTATTTCCACATATATTGTTGTCTGTCCAGTCTCATCTGATGTAATAACTGGCATTTATTAATGTCTTCAGACTACATCTTAACAGTTTCTTAGTAACTGACAATGGTACACAAGAAGGTCACTTCTTTTCATTATAATTTTGTGTTCATTAATTTTTTTGTCTGAAACTAAGGATTCTGACATATATTAACGAATGTGACCTACTACATCTGAATAATTTCATCTTGTGAAGAGTAACACACAATTTTTTTATGGCTGATTGTTCTTTTATCTTGTAATGCTGATATATTCGGCAACAAACAGCTTCTTATTAGCATGACTCTTAAGTTTGTTACTTGATGTCATGTCTTCCACCTTTGACCAGGTGTCTATAGCTGAGATGAATCAGTCTCTTTCTTTCCTGCACAGTACTTTCACTTGCAAACTTTCGTGACAGTATTTTTATGAATCATGCCTTTGTCTCTCTTTTTCGAAATATTCCTGCACTGAGCACACACATTAATGTGTGTAACCATGTAGAATGTGTGCAGAGTGCTGAACTATCCATCCAGTAACCACACTTTTCAACAGCCTTCAGCTACAAGCTTCAGACAATCTGTTGCACAAAATAAACACACTGCACAGAGAAACAAAGTATACTATGAAAACGGATCACAACTGTTGGGCTGCTGGCCACATGCATTGTTCCGCAGCAGGGTGGTGCCCATGTATCACAGTGATTTGACGGTGCTGAATGGAGCAAAAGGCTGACCACATGCTTTCCTGATTGGTTATGGCTATGGTAGCAGCCCCTGAAATGGCTAGATGTCAATCACTTTGTTATTCTGATCCAGGAATACATATTCTACTGTTGCCACTGTATATGCTTTATAGTGTCTTGTGCTTCACTATTCATTTCATCTCTATTTAATGGACTTTTATACTGCTAGGAAAGTTACAGAATCTGTAAATTTGCAGGGTTTATGTAACTGTAATCATTTGATGTCTTCCATCTAAACATATAACACAAGTTAAGTAGACAACTTTTAGCAAGAAACCTCAAAATTGAGAAAGCAGTGAGGAAATACATTTAATTTAATCTCGAAAATTTAGAGCTGCACAGTTTTATTCCCATTGGAAGTAGTGAAGTGATGAAGGAAGAATTTTTTTGGGTGTGTTTGAGAGTGGGGCAGGGGGTGGAGAGAAAGCTTGAAGCTGTTTAGAATGTTATATTTACAAATACAAAACAAACATGAAAGACAGCTTCAAATGAAGAGACGATAATAGGGTGCAGATTTTTAATTGATAGCCTCACTGAAATGGTGTGTCTTACAATTATCAGTCTTTAGGGTGAATATCAGGAAACACCTACTAGTGAGTTAGAGTTTCTGTGCACAAGGTTCAGTTTCTTTTTTTTTAATCTTAATACTTGTAAGGCATCTTACAAACAGGAGAGTGGCAGTCATGGACATCTTATATAGAGGATAGAAGAAAATAAAATGTAATATAAGATGTTAGAAAGTATGGCTAATGGCCAGAGAGGAACCTACTTAATAAAGAACAAGGACATGGGCCTCTGCCACTAATGTAGAGTATTTTCATGATTGTTTCCAATTTTGCAGTATTTAGACAGGTTGTGCTGGTTGAGATTGTTGGTTGTTTGTGATTTACTTAGCATAATGAGTTTGTAAAGTGACAGTAAGTATTCAGCCAATGTCACTAAAAATTTTGTATTGGGATACAGTAGCCACTACTGATAGTATGAAAAGTTATTATGCAGAGTAGATTGTAGTTTTAAGGATGAGTTTTATGAAACTGTAACCTTGCTTGAAGTAGCTGAAACTTTCTATTTGTAAGAAGTATTTTCTGTGGCATGTAGCTGCCTATATTTGGGCCAAGCTGAAATAATGAGAATAATTAAAGGTATGTGGAAAATTGGTTGTGAAAGGACTTTTCTCTTTTTTTGTATACAATTGAGGAACTGTCTAAAGCAAGGGCTCCGCTGAATCATATGTTCTATTTGGAGAGAGCTATGTCAAAACAAAACTTTGCTTAAACAGATGTGATGTGCCAGATAAGTAGTTCATAAATAGCTGCAGATCGGTATATGTTTATTACAAATACAAAGTAGATGTTTGCAGTTTTCATCTATAATAGTGTTCGATTAGCAATTCAGTGTGGTTGTGCTTTTGAAAGAGAAGATTAATGACTTGTGGAATATTATGTAGAAACCTTAGTTTTCAAATTAATCATGTTTTTAAAGACTTCACATTACTGAACTATTTTTTTTTTTCTTTCTCTTCAGGGTAACCAAATACTTGCCAATGTCTCACCAGATGAATACTCGAGGATTATTAAAGTTTTAGAGGATGCTATATTGTCTACAGATCTGGCAGTGTATTTTAGGTAACTTTTATCATAACTTTATCATACCTGTAGAATAATGGATAATTAAGCCTTCAGCAAATTGCATTAAACCCTTAGGTCTCAAACAATTGAGTTTAACTAAATTTCTTTAAGAATATTCTAAACAAATTTCTTTCAGAACAGTTGAGATAATTTAATTGTAAATATGAAAGACGGGCACAGATATAAGGACATTAGCCTATTTCACAATTTTGGAGAAATCAACTTTATTTCAGTAGAGACTTTGTTGAATAGTAGGAAAAAAAAAAGAGGTTTCATTTTCCATGTCACAATGTTTCCTCACCATTGCACTCTTTAGGTGAACAAACCATCAATGAAAGCATCCTAATGTGCACTTTCTGTTGTTCTGTTGTTTGTCATTGTTTTATAATAATATGTTTAACAAAATTAAAGTTGTGTGGGGTAGCATTTCCAAATTTTTGCACAAAGTAGGTAAATGGTAAATTTCTGGGGGGTTCAAATAGTCTTTTGTGCAGTTATTTCTTCTACTAATATGACACTCTTTCTTCTTGCCTCTAAGGAAGCGAGGCACTTTTTTCAGTTTGGTTCAGTCCGGAACGTATAACTGGATGCGTGACGATCACCGAGAACTGCTGAGAGGAATGACGATGACCGTCTGTGATCTTGCAGCCATCACAAAACCATGGGACGTAGAGAAGAGGGTATGTCAGCATTTATTAAATAAAATTATCATTTGTTTTTGATAAGTAGTGTTGGATATAGGCTAGAAATAGAAAATAGTGAAATCTCACTATGCAAAATTGTTATGTTTAGGCAAAGATCAGTGAAGGAACTGGAACTGTCGTCAGACTTGATGCTCTATCATGTATCTGTTGTTACTGTTGATGCAGCTCTCCACACTAATCTGTCCTGCGCAAGCTCTTTATATCTCCATAACTCCTGCATCCTACACCTATTTGAACCTACTTACTGTGTTAATCCCTTGGCCTTCTCTGATTATTACACCTCACTTTTCATTCATTACCAAAGTGATAGTTCCTCGATGCCTCAAGATGTAGCCTACCAGCTGATCACTTCTTTTGGTCAAGTTGTGCCATAAATTTTGTTTCTCCCTAATTTGATTTAATACCTCCTCATTAGTTACTTGATCTACCCATATAATCTTCAGCAGTAATCTGTAGTGCCACATTTCAAAAGCTTCTGTTCTCTTTTTCTCTGAACTGTTTATCATCCACATTTCACTTCCATGTGAGGCTACACTCCAGACAAATCTAATTCCGTCAGTAGTCATCAAGTTACCTTCCATTAGGAATGTGGGTCTACTCAATGATTCTGATACGACTTTCAAACGATAGAGCACAACAATTAGTCATCCTTTGCTTTCAGGTTTTATTCAGCAAATCTAGATTTTGGCTAAAGCCTAGCCATTTTTAATGCACTATTTCATAGTATCAATGCATGTCCTAGTATGTCAGTCCTTGTTGTTTGGGCTTCTGTAACAGTTCATTCAAGACTCAATGAACTGTGACAGAAGCCCAAACAACTGGGACTGACATACTAGGACACGCGTTGATGATGTGAAATAGTGCATTGATAATGGCTAGGCACTAGCTGAAATCTAGATTTGCCAAATAAAACCTGAAAGAAAAGACGACTGACTGCTGTACTCAATCATTTGAAAGTCCTCTGTATTGCCTTATTTAATCTGACTACTTCCCATTACCCTTGGTTTACTTTTGTTGTTTTTTATCGTGCAATCTCTTTTCAAAACACTATTCATTCCATTAAGCTGCACTTCCAAGTCTTTTTCTGTCTCTAACAGATTTATAATGTCACTGGCAAATGTCAGAGTTTTTATTTTTTCCTCCTGAACATTAATTCCCTTTCCAAATTTCTCCTTGGTTTCCTCTGCTGCCTGCTAAGTGTACGTACTTAATAGTACTGGGGTTAGGCTGCAACCCTGTCTCATTTTTTTCTTGACCACTACTTCCCTTTCATGTTTTTTGACCCCAATAATAGCCATCTGGTTTCTGTACAAGTAGTAAGTTTCTAGTTCCTGTATTTTATCCTTGCCACATTCATAATTTTACAAAGAGTGTATTTCAGTCTAAATTGTCAAAAGCTTTCTCTCAATCTACAAATGGTATAGACATAGATCGGCCTTTCTTTAACCTATCTCCTAAGAAAAGTTGTAGGGTCAGTATTGCTTTGAGTATGTCTGCATTTCAGTGAAACCAAAACTGATCTTGCCTAAGGTTGTCTTCTACCAGTTTTTCCATTCTTGTATATTTATAAATTAGTGTCTGTATTTTGCAACCATGGCTTATTGAATTGATAGCTTAGAAATACTCGTACCTCTTAGTACGTGCCTTCTTTGTAATTGGAGTTATTTTGTTCTTCTTGAAGTCTGAGAGTATTTTGCCTGTGTTTTATATCTCGCACACCATGCAGAATAGTTATGTCTCAGTTGTCTCTCCCAAGGATCTCAATAATCCTGAGAGAATGTAGTCTTCTCCAAAACCTTTGTTTTGACCACATCTTTCAGTCCTCTGTCAAATTTTACTCTCAATACCGTAACTCCTATCTGATAGTCATTTGCTTTCTCTTCCACTTCTATAGTTTTGTCTTAAAGTTCACTTCCCTGCATTCCTTCCACCTTCCAACTCTCCCTTCTGTGCTTAGTACTGAAGTACCACCTCAACTCTTTATAGTCATACAGCTGCTTCTCCTTCCTCCAAAGGCCACTCTGTAGGTGGCATCTGTCTTTGTCCTAGTTAAGCATACTTCTACAAGCTTGTGTTTCTCATCTACCCATTCCTGCTTTGCCATTTTTCACTTTCTGTCATTGTTATTTATAGGCAGCTGTATTCCCTTTTGCCTGCTTCATTTTATACATTTTTATACTTTTTTTTCTCTTGCCATTTAAATTCAGTATCTCCCTGTGTCACCCAAGGATTTATAGTGGACCTTGTCTCTTTCCCTGTTTGAGTCTCTGCTGCTGTGTTTCATCTATCAGGGGTGCCCTATTGTATTCCTTTCCCCTGTTTCTATTAATTGTTGCCTAACACTTCCTCGTAAACTCTCAACCACCTCTATTTCTCTCACTCTATCCAGATCCCATTGCCTTAATGTCTACCATTTTGCAGTTACATAAGTTTTGATCTGCAGTTCATAACCAGTGTGTTACACTAAGAGTCCACATCTGCCTCTGTAAATGTCATACAGCTTAAAATCTGGGTTTGAAATCTGTCTTAGCATTATATGAGGCGACTTCAAACAGTAAGTTACACCTTATTATCACAGACTAAGTAACTTTTATCAAATGCTTCACCACACTTCTAAGTCAAACAGATGATGACACTATTTTCAACGTAGTCACCAAGTCTCTGTAAACAGTGGTTGGGTCTCGATGATAGAAAACTCTTCTAGGTCATAGAGCCATTGGCGAACAGCTGTGCAAGAATTCTCATCATTGCAAACTCTGCAAATCAATTCCTTGATTCCTGGAACATTGTCTTCGGTTCATCCCGATGGCCTTCCTTCCTGATGAGCAACAACCATGTCTGTGCAGCCTTGGTCAAATCGCTAGTACAATTTCACTACAACTGGAAACAACATTGCATTTGGTCCATATAGTCCACAACTTCATAGTGAACTTAAGTACAATTTTCAAGTTTTGCCCAAAAAAAATATGGTGTCCCGCATTCTTCAGCTTTGCAGTACATCTTCAGTTGCCACACCATTTCACTTTGATACGCCTATTATCTGCACTGTGGCAGAACTGTTTCTGCAAGAAACCCTAAACATGTGCTCTCTTCTGACAATGCACCACTCTTGTTGCGTGATGGTATTAGTGTGAGACAAGATCTGTAATTTGCACCACATACAATCAGTTAGAAATCTTCTGTTTTGTTGCAGGTCTCTTCCATGTATACAACCTTCTTACATGAATGATTCTTAAACTAAGTGTTCACAATGATTAAATTATTCTCTGTGCAAAATTCTACCAGGTAGCTTCTCCTTTCATTCCTTTCACCCACCCATGTTCTTCAGCTACTTTTCCTTCTCTTCCTTTCCTGCTATAGTATTCCCATCTCCCATCACAGTTAAATTTTAATCACCCCTAAATAACTGAATAATTTCACAGGTCTATCAGCAATATTATGCTCGTTCAATCCCTTTATCCATCAAGGCATCTATTTTCATCAAAATATCTTCACTTAACCCATATTTGGAAAATACTAAACAACTAGGCAACATTCTCAATACTGTTTCTCATTATCACTTTCTTTTTGATTGTGTTCTGTTAGTAGTTCCTCAAAATGACAAATATTGGTGTAGACATTAGCAACATAGTTACTGGTGTGTTCTTTGGATCATACAGAGCATTTATAAATGAATATCGGGGTTTTAATGCTTTATAACATTTATTACATTAAACTTACAGTTATAAATGATATGTCACGTTAAAGAGCAACTCAAACAGTTTTACCAAAAACCTTATAAATGTTCACTGGCATAGCAAAGTACGTGATTGGTTGAACTTCACTGTACCCAAGTGCTGGATAGGCCTCAAGGGGCCCAATGACAGAGCTTGCTTTGCATGGCCTCTACGTTCACCCGACCTAACACTATGCGATTTTTTCCCTCTGGGGCTTCATCAAGGATCATGTGTATGTGCCTTCGCTACCACCATACCTCCCTGAATTAAGAAACCGGATTGAAGCAGCTGTTGCTGCAATTACTGAAGACGTGCTTATCAATGTTTGGGAAGAACTTGGCTATAGACTTGATGTGTGCCGTGTGACAAATGGTGCTCACATTGAACATTTATAAGGTTCTTGGTAAAACTGTTTGAGTTTCTCTTTCATTTGACATATCATTTATAACTGTAAGTTTAATATAATAGATATTATAAAGCGTTCAAGCCCCGTTATTTGTTTATAAACACCCTGTATTTGTGATGTCTTACTATGATGTGATTTGTATCAGTAAGGTTACAAAATTTTGTAAATGAAAATATGGCTACATACTGACCATGAGAATTCTTGTGTTCTTACTTCTTATATGTTCATACTTTGCTCCTTTCTGTGCAAGAATAAAGTTAAGTTGTCAGTAGTAGAGGTCATGTAGGCGTTTGTTATGTTTCTGAATTCTGAATGCATTTTCAAATTGTGTCTGATTTGTTACAACAAATGACAAAGGAAAGTAATTGTTTTATGATGATGATGTTAGGATGCTTAGTTTTTTTAAAGTTGTTTACATGAGGTTTGAGGATTGATTCCAGATGTTACCCTTACAGTGTGAACTTCAAGAGTTTGCCAACATATAAAATGTGTGACAAGTAAAGAGACTGGTATCAGAAACGTTTACCCCAGACAGAGTTACAACTAACTTTCATGCCCTTCAGTATACTCGTCTCCGTTATCTATACACCACTACGTACATGTCTTCCATTGTTCAAAAGTAATGCTGTAGGTCATTCATTGACACCCTCTTCAACAACTCTGGTCTTCTTGCTTTCACCTCTTCAATGGACTGGTCTCGAGTCTTGGTCCAGCATACTGTTTTAATCTGCCAGGAAGTTTCATATTAGCACATACTCCACTGCAGAGTGAAATTTTCATTCTGGAAACAGCCCCAGGCTGTGGCTGCACCATGTTTCCGCAGTATCCTTTCTTCTAGGACTGTTGGTTCTGCAAGTTTCTCAGGAGGACTTCTGTGATGTTTGGAAGGTAGGAGACCAGGTACTGGCAGAGGTAAAGCTACGAGGACAGGTTGTGAGTCATGTGTGGGTAGCTTAGCTGGTAGAGCACTCGCCCACAAAAGGCAACAGGTCCCAAGTTCGTGTCTCAGTCTGGCACACAGTTTTAATCTGCCAGTAAGTTTAAGAATGAAAATGTGTTCCCTTCAATGCACTTTTGGTTTTCAGAAACAGATAAACATCACACGGAGCCAGAATTGGTGAATATGGAGGATCTTTGGCCACAGGAATGCAGATTGTTTGCTAAAAACTGTTTCACAGATATGGCGTTGTGGGATGACACTTTGTTCTGATGAAAAATCCATGCATCATTCTTCCACAAATCCAGTTTTTTCTTTCTTTTTCTTTCCCTAAACTTGATTAGGATTCTTTTAGTATTACTGATTAACGATTTGACGCTCAGGCACCCTTCCAGGCATGATAACGCTCCTGATATCGAAAAAAGAACTACCGGCAGTGCCTTCAATTTGCACTTACACATTTGTGCTTTTTTCTTTGTTTGGCAATGTGGGTGTTTCCTAGTGTATTGATTGACACTTTGTTTCAGGATTATACTGGAAGATCCATGTTTCACCGCATGTTATGACACATGTGAGCAAGTCCAATTCTTCACTGAGTCATTCCATGACATGAGAGGAAATGTTCTTCTGATGGTCTTTTTGTTCCGGAGAGAGATTTTGTGGAACTAGTTTTGCACAAACCTTTGTCATGTGTAATTCATCACACAAAATTTGTCTTACTATATTTTGTTCATCTTCACATCTGCAGTCATCCAAATGCTCAGACATCGATCATTCTACACAATTTTGTTAATTTTTTAAATGATTGCTCCAGTTCTTGAGCTCACGGATCAATGGGGACATCCATCACCCATTGCCTCTACAGATCACTGTTGGATATAAATATTTTTTGTTTTGTTGTCATTTATATTATTTTGTGAATACTGTTAATGTGTTTCAGTTTTTGATTTTCCTCAATGAAAATTTATATTAACATTTCAGGGGTGCCTTATGGTCTGAAAGTAATCTGTATAGATTGAAACTTGTCACCATTAATAAAATATCCCTAGCTTGCAATCAATATTGAGTGTGTATTACACTTGGATTTAGATCACTGCTTCTTCCAAATATGTTATCAAAAATCATAATGTGAACTTTCTGAAAACATGATGTTCTTATGTAAACCGGTGTACTGTGTGACAGTTGAGTATTTTGTTTTAGGTGGCAGAACTGGTGTCAAGTGAATTCTTTGAACAGGGTGATATGGAACGTCAGGAACTGAACATCACACCTATTGTGAGTACTATTTTTAAAATTTTGAAAGAAAATTTGGTATCATATTCAATAAAATTTTAAGCTTTTAGGATAACTGACACTATTTTTTCTACTGCATGAGCATATTAATTCAGATATTCCATGTCTTTTAATATCTCGATCTTTTCATTATCTGCCAAATGCTCATCAGCTACCATTATTTCCTCATTTTCAAATTAAGTGACAACTGAGAAATCAAGTTGAGTGTGGCAGAGCACACCTCTTTTAGAAAACAAGCTTTGTATCAAATTCACAACATCACAACTATTTTGTTGGTGTATGAAAGTGGGCTGAGTAGTATACTGTCTTCCTCTAGTCATAAATTCAAACAAAGATATTCCGCTCATGTTTACTTAAAACATGTCTGCCACAATTTTTCTTATTTATTTCATGAAAATATATCTCATCTACAGTTATAGTATGATTTAAAGGTAAGAGTATTTGTCATACTAAATAAGGAATGTTAAGGCAGGCCACACTTATTATTTTTGGTGAAACACTTTATCTTAAAATTTCAGGTATCCAAGAAACGTTTCTGGAACTTGATCTTTTAGGATAGCTTGTAACTCTTTCAGTGATGCTTTTTCAATCTTACTCGTGCCTGTAAAATGAGGAACCTCTGATGGTTTCTTTAGTTTTGGAAACAGACGAAGTCACATGGGGCCATTTCTTGCATGTATGGAGACTGGAGCATTGCATATTATTTTTGACCAAACCTTCAGAAACAACAAAGTGAGCAAATGTGTTATTGTGGTGAAAAAGTCATTAATTCTTATGCCAAGAATTCAAGCATCCCCCCCCCCTTTCCCCATGATTGCTTCATGCAAACTTGTAAGTAGCACTCCTTGTGGCGAGAATGCATGTCACATTATGCTGTTAAAATCAAGGGAGGCATTGAGTATATGTTTCACATTTGACTGCACTTGTTGAGTTTCTTTTTACTTGGCAGTCCAGGATGCTTATCCTCAAATGACTGAGCCTTGGTTTCAATGTTCTATCATGAAACACCTGTTTTATCACCTGTTTCAGCACATTTCAATAGTTCTGCATTATTGTTGACTTCATCTAATGACTTGTGACCAATTTACATTCACTGCTGTTTGTTTTCAAAATTCAACAATTTTAGAATAAACTTTAGTATCATATCCTTTACAACCAAAACTTCTCCAGAAATTTTTTATGATGGGCCACTTGATATGCCAACTTCATCAGCAACTTCTCTGACTGTGATTTGGAAATCATCCATAATAATTTCTTTCACTTTTTCCATGATTTCATTGGTTGATGTTATGTGAGACATCCATGGCGCTCATCATTTTCAGTGTCTTTGTGGACTTCTTCAAAACACTTACACCACTCATAAACTCTTCTTTCACCCATAGCAAGCTCACCAAAAGCTGTGTCTAACACTTCTAATACTTGATCCATTTTTATACATAATAAATAAACACCAATACTACAAAAATACATGTAATCTTTCTGATAGCTGATGTCTGACTAAATATCCAATTTGGCTAACAATGTACAAATAATTTTCGGGCATGTTTACCAACACAGCAGTGAAAAAATTACACTAATTGGACTAGTACAATATGTGAAATTACAATATGCACATTACTTTTTGACCACACCTCTTATCTGTTAGTGTTCTTTTTTCTAAATTTACTGCTTATTTTATACCCTGGGTAATGCTTCACATTTCTTACAGGATCTAATGAACCGAGAAAAGGAAGACCAGTTGCCCCTAATGCAAGTTGGATTTATAGATTCCATATGCCTTCCAATATATGAGGTAAGAGATAATTTCTAAGTTCATATCACTGATGCTTAACTGTTGTCCAGACTGAATTATCTCCCTTTCAAATATCCTTGCTGTGTAGCTCATTTATGAGAGTAACTTCACCTTTCTGAACATTCGAAGAGTGGAAATGGAAAACCCTCCAAGTGCCATATCTGACATTTGTCAGGAGGCATTTTATCCCTGTTTTTAGATAACTAATTTGTACCCAAAAAATTGAGAAAATATTCTGATACAACAGATTTATGCTGTGCACCATATCAATACAAAGAATAGTGAGAAAAATTAGAAACTTTACTAATAATGTTCTAAGTTCCTTATCAGGTAACTGACTGCTTCTAAGTGCCAATATGAAAGCTCTTGCAAGATGATTCTTGCAAAGAATAAAACAACCAGTCATTGTTAATATGTCTATTTATTTACACAAATACTGTCATTACCATTTTAAAATTGATGTGTTTATCATAAAATGGTTTTTCATGTTTGTATTACATTTTTTGTTGTTCACATTATTTGTTGGCTGTTTTCTTTCTCAGTAATTAATGTAACCAACAAGAAATGTAACAGAAATATGAATAGCCACCTGAAGATGAACCTTGTTGTAACAGAAATATGAATAGCCACCTGAAGATGAACCTATCAGTTGAACACTGGTAACAATGCTATTTTTATAATCAAATACCATCATCAAAAGTGGCTGGTTGCTGTTGCCTTCTTTGCAAGAATTAATTTGTGTTTTGTACAGAGCCACAGTCTCAGAAATGTCAGTTTTTGACAAAATAACAGGAAGGAAGTGTTTGTGTTTCTGCATTTGTGTTACCACAAATTAAATGCAGTACTTCACTATTAATGGTACTTGGAACAATGTTAGATTAAAAGTATCTGTGCCTGGCAAGAACACGTAATCAAGGAACAAACAAAGGTTGTTGTGAGTGGAGCACTTTATGAACACCAAGTACATAAATGAAAAAGCTAATGACCAAAGCAGAGTTGATATCCGGATAGCAGCTAGGTGAGGTTTCACAGAGCTCATGTGGTGTATTAAACAGGACTGGCCAGCAGCCACTCACTCAGATTCTTGCTGGTATTGGATCAGTCAACATGACCCTGTAATTGTGTCTCTTATGGTGCCAGATAGATACTAACAGTAGTGCCTCAGATCTGCTACTGACATATGCCATTTGTGGGACACAAGAGGTCTAACAGGGAGTGATTCCTGCACCCATGCAGGGTTTTGGACAGACTGACTCCACTGATAGGGATGGAGTGATAAACCATGAGGAAGCTGTGCAAGACATTGTTGGTAGATGGCATCTTCAAGGCCTTCTCCATGTGAGTCTTGAAGTGCAGACTATCCACTTAGCCGCTGCACAGGAGGCAGGGGGTAAAGGTGCAATGGCCAGATGGCTGATGCCACTGCAGCAATAGAATGCTTGAAACTGAGCCAACGTAAGTTGGAGCATGTTGCCAGACACCAGGGTGCGAGGTGCCCCCTAATGGCAAAAATACTCTCAAAAATACAAATAAATGTTAGTAGGGGTGCTGGTCAATGACATGTGTGACAAATGGAAAGTTTGGGAGGGCATCTTCCACCAGCGACCATATAGTACCCTGAAATGGACCTGCAAAATTGGCATGTACCATCTCACAAGATTGGTTCGGTAGGGGCCATGGCAAAAAATGTTGAGCCGGGGAAGCTTGATTGAGATAGCATGTAGGCTTTGATGCCGGGTGTGGGAACTTAACTCCTGGGCGATGCTTTCATAGGCCTCATCTTCCATTTTTGTGCATGAAGGAGCTAGAGGGTGCAGGGATAGGGTTGGGGTGGAATGACAACCTGGTAGTCAGTATCCTATGTGATCAATATTAAGGTGCCCTGCATGATGTTTAGCCAATAGCACAGTACAAAATAATTGTGCTCTAGCTAACCTTCTGGCCTGCTGACAAAATATTGTGCAGCACTGGATCACAGGAAAATGCTGAAGTGATCTCATTTGCCATCAGCAGGTATTCATAGAAGGATGTTGGGACCTATTGATGCAGGGAAAAGCAAACAGTTTCCTGGAGATTAAATTCCACACTGGGGCAAAGAGGGAGGTGGTACAGGGTATGCGTGTTGACTGGTGGGGGGGGGGGGGGGGGTGGGGGATAGGGGTGAAAATTGATTTTGTTATGGAAACCACTTAAAAACAATTTCCAGCACTGCAGATACTGTGTCATCTTATTTGGGAGCATAGACCGATACCCAAACAAGGAAATAAATGTGAAATTTGCTGCTGTACAAATATACATGAAACTTCGTGTCTCCATAAATGGTTGCTGAATTCCCCTTCTCAAAGTGGGAATAGTTGAGCTGTGCACCATTTAATGTTTTGGAGGCATGCTCTGTATTATCTGGTAACTTGTGACAAAGCCACTGCAGTGTTGCACTGCGGTGTATGGCCATTGCCAGTGTCAACAGCAGACCGATTGTGTAATGCGTCAGATATGAGGCTGCCTTGAAACTGTCCTTAAGGCACTGAAAAGCCTGTTGATAGTTGGTGACCACACTAATTTGACACCTGCACAGCTGATTGAGAGGGTGTTCAGTCTGCAAATCTTGGGGAATTAAGTTGATGTAATGTGTTATTTTTCCTAGAAATGACTGGAACTGTTTAAAGTTAGTTGGCTCTGGCATCTTTGTGATTGAGTTGACATGGTTGTGTGTGCACATGATATCTTTATGAATAAAGAATGCACCCCAGGTGGCTGATGCTGGGGACATGGAAACTGCACTTTTACAGTTGCCAATGGCTGTTTGAAAAAGGGTTTCAAGATACTAGTGATGTTCTGCATATGTCACCCCCCATAACGATAATAACCCAGTTAGTTGAGACAGTGCAAAATACCATGAATCAACTGTTCCACATGCTTTTGTAAAATGATGGGTGCATTCACAATACCAGACAGCAAATGATTACACCACCTATACAAGCTCATTAGTGTATTTAAAACTAGCAACTTCCATGAATCTCATCAAGCAGCAGTTTAAATCAGTTTTCAGTAAATAGTGGTCCCAAGATCGTTTGGACAACAAGTCCTCTGGTTGAGGCACTAGAGTATATGCCACTGTGGCTGACACGTAATTAACTTGGTCCTGTACTGTGAACCCAAAACTGGTAAGGACATCTCAGCTGAAAATGTTATTATCAGTAGGGGAGCACCCAACCAAGAAGGTTAGTTTGTATCCAACGTGTTTATATTTAGCTGCCAATGACAGTTCTCTGAGAAGAGGACTGAACCTGCAATAATAAGACAGGACACAGTGGTGGGCCCAGTGCAGCAAAGGGGAACCAAGCTGCTGATATTCCTTGTGGATTAAACTCACGGCTGGGCCCGTGAACAGCTGGACAAGCTGAATGGCATCAGAGCCAGTGTGAGCCTGCTTGCTGGTTCTATGGTCATGATTGTATGTACCACAGCATTTTTCTTCTGTTACCTTGGAGAAAATGGCTGGTTGGCCAGTTGTTGACAGATGAAAGGCAGGTGAAAGCTCTTGCCACAGGCCCAACATTTTGCTGCATGATGTAGGCATCAGCTTCCATTATATTCAGTGCCACATTCCAGGCAGAACTAAAGGTTCTTCAACATGCATGTCATACATCACAATGCCAAGAAGGGAGTGAGCTTGTGATCCACCGAAAATTACAAAAAAAGGTCTTGCAACATTGATGAGGGAGCAAAATAGGCAACATAATAAGTATTTCACAAAACACTAGCAGTCTGGTGAGATATGAGGGGCATAAGTAGATGACGATGATGTGTTTGTTGCTGCTGGGACATGAGCTGTAGAAAAGTGGCCTGCTGCTGCCAAAGTGGCCTGTTGCTGCCAAAGTTCCATTAACTTGAAGTCCATAATACTGAAACCAGAGGCAAAAAGATTGCCATAAGCATGATAAGGTAAGAACCCATCACCACTAAATGACCACACCTGGCACAGATGTGTAATCAGGGAACAAAGCTAAAGTTGTCGCGAGCAGAGTGGTGTATAAACATGAAGAACATAAGCGAGAAAGTCAGTGTCTAAAGCAGGGATCGCAGCTAGGCGAGATCTAACAGAGCTCATGGTGTGTACTAAATAAGACTGGCCAGTGGTCGCTCGCTTTGCTCTATGCTGCTGTTGGGTCAGCATACGTGGCCCTGTGGTCATACCTCTGGTGGCAAAGGACAGATGCTATCTGTAGTGCCTTGTGTCTGCTGTTGACATCCTGCACCTGCAGGGATATTAAAAAGTTTTTAACCAGTGGAACTGCTGTCAACAAGAACCAATTCTTATATCTTTTAAATTTTAGAACTCCAGGTGAAGCACAGTTTGGCACGAAGACCATTTGCCATCTAGTAATTAATGTTTGAAAGACTTTCCCTGTGGTTTGCTGCTGGGCCAAGTCAGGAACATGCAGCAGAGTACCATGAACACAGTAGCACGGAAATTGTGTTTTGTGAAAAAATGACACTTGGAATATTTTTCATTAATTCCATATTTGTAAATAATAAATATGCTTATATATGTGTAAAAGAATTCAGAATTATCAACACTTACAATACAAGGGTGTAACAATTTGTGGGGATATGAAATGGAATGATCATGTAGCCTTATTCAGAGGCAAAGCATTTATTTATTGGTGCTGGGAAAATGTAGTCTGTGTACAAAGGAGATTGCTTACGCAACACACACACATGATACATTCCAAAATAATGCTCAAGTGTGCAGAACCCATACCAAATAGGTCTGACAGGGAATGACAATATCTGTTCCTCAGGTTTGTTTGTCTCAAGGGAAAACATCATGGAACACTGGAAAACAGTAACTGGCAGTCACTTGAAGGCAGTGTTGGCAAACCTGTGAAAGCCTACTTAACAGAGTTTCATGAAACAGTCTTAAGTGAGGAATGTAGGAATATATTGTATCATTCCTACACACAAAAATTTTCATTTTAGATCACTGCGCTATATGCTTTGTCACTAAAATTATATTTGAGTCAAAGTTGGTCTAAAGCAAAGATGGAGGTGATGAAGTTATCAAGAAAGTAAGGAAAGACATAAATTATGTTAGCTGGATCATTCTGCTATTACAGTCTGAAGGACACATTTACATCAAGAAACCTTTGTAACAAAAATAAAGTTTATACAATTATCTTGTGTAACTCTGGATTTATCAGAGACATGGAGCACACTCAAATTAATGGGAGACAAACTGAGAATATTCCACTGGAAGATAATTAGAAAGAATTGGGGACCCATTAAGGAAGAAACAGACTACATAATTATTGTGAGCCATTTGACATCCACAGCTGGGTAAAGGCCTTTAATAGACTTTTCCAAGAATTAGAGTCATCAGTTATACACATCCATGTGGCTCCTGTATGTTTCCTTAAGTCATCTATCCTTCCTTCCAGTAGGTCATTGTCTCTGTCATTTCTTATCACTTGGAAACTAGCACCTTGTACCTAATATTATAATTGTTGGACAACCTCAAATATACAATGACACATCCAGTGGTGAAAAGAAGGAAGCCTTCTGATATTGATGCAAAAAAATGACTGAATGGAGGATTGAAATTGATAACTTTTATCATCATGCACAATCACCAGTCCATTAAATTAATTTTATTGAGCATTTTAATGTTCCAGTTTGTTTCAGCTTCGATTTATTGGTTATTGTGGGTTCTCGCATCTTCTTTACTCTGACAGTTATCAACACTATCATTTATTGGCATATTCCCTTGTTTTCATGGATTGTGCCTCTACTTTCTGACAATAGTTTCGCAATTATGATCTCTGTTTTCTTTTATTGTCATTGGTGTTGTTCCTTACCTTGAAAGATGTGCCACTTTCACCTTTCTAACATTTCAATTATTTCTCTACCAATATTACGAGAAGGAATGTTGGTACTCACCATATAGCGGAGATGCTGAGTCACAGACAGACACAACAAAAAGACTGTCAATTATAGCTTGTGGCCATTAAGGCCTTTGTCAACAATAGACACACACCTGCACACACGCACACACTCACACAAACGCATTTCACACACATGTCTGCCGTTTATTTCTGTGGCAGATCAGTCACTACTGCACAGGTAGATTGAAATATATAAGTACTACAAATAATTTGCAGCTCTATATTGCACATCGTAAACTAAAGTTCAGGTCTTTGGTGTAGCAGGTAAACATTGTTGTCACACACTGCATGTAGTTGTCTAACTTCCTCAACTGTGAATTTTCTGTGGCATACAACTAGAAGATTGGAAGTACAGCAAAGATTGGCTCATGCTGAGTCACATCTCATCATTCCTCTGATTAATTCACTGACTGCATAAAAATTTACTGTGCACTAGAATGCAGTCATTTGCAGAATCTTTCATCAAGGTAGCACGCATGGCAAGAGATCAGCAATATTTTTATTCACTTATCGTGGATAATAGAAGGGCGCTCAGATTGTTCTCGGATCCAAGAGCTGGCTGAACTGCAGTAGTAAGTTCTGTGATACTTAGTGGGTCAGGAAACCTATATTGGAAAAACAGATTAGATGTCATATGAGAGGGAGTGTTCAATGCAGTTGACAAAAATATTGCCTCTATTGAGGTTGAAGTTGAGTCTGACAGTGAATTTACCTGGTCACCTATAATAGGACTAGGTGAAATGAAGTTAATTGTTATAACAACAAAAATAATCAATTTTTGACAAAATAATTTAATTGGATGGATAAAAAAATCTACTCGTGCACTTGGTGAGTAGAAGTTAATTGTTAGGTATTTTTACCACCCACCTTATTCCATTGTGAATTTTACAATCATTCAAAGAAAGTCTACAGTCAGTGGTGCTTAAATATCCTGATCACGCAATACCAGTTGTAAATAACTTTTAACCTACCAAGTATAGACAGGGACATCTGTGGGTTCATTGTGGGGGAGGGGCTACAGACATACAGACTTGTCAAGTACGTTTGAATACATTTTCTGAAAACTGTCTTCACCTGTTAGTTTGGCAGCCCACATGCAGTGGAAATACCTAAGACCTTGTAGCTATAAACAGGCCAGACCTTATCGACAGCATCAGTATAGAGACAGGGATTAGTGGTCACACTATTATTATAGCAACTGCATTCACAAAAGTTAATAAAAACATTAGGAGAGAGTTTCTGCTAGAAATTGCTGATAATCAGTTGTTAGCATCTCACTTAGACAGTGAACTGACATCACATAGTTCCAATAAGATGGACATTGAGGAATTATGGATAAAGTTTATGCAGATTGTAAATTGTTGTCTAAAGAACTATGTACCTAGTAAGTGGATTAAGGTTGGAAAAAGACCCACCAGGCTTTAATAATGAAATTCAGAAAATGCTGAGGAAGCAAAGGCTGTAGCACTCTTGGTTTAAAAAAAAAGGTGCAAATGATGACAGGCAAACGTTATGGAAAGATTTATGTGCCACTCATACAGCTATTACCACCATAATACAGTAGCAAAAGATCTGTCCGAAAACCCAAGAAAATTCTGGTCCTATGTCAAACAGCTAAACTGGTCTAAGGCTACCATTCAGTCTGTTGTTGACTAGTCCAATGTGGAAGTTGAAAGTAGTAAAATGAAAGACAAAGTATTAAATTCCACATTTAAGAAATCATTCACACAGGAGAATTGTGCAAACATACCACTGTTTGATCATCAAACAGAGTCAAGTATGGAGGACATAATAATAGACACTCCTGATGTAGAGAAACTACTGAAAGAGTTCAAAACAAATAAGTCATCATCCCCAAAAGGAATACCAGTTTTGTTTTAGAAAGAGTAGTATATAGCATTAGCTCCTTACTTAGCTTGCATTAACTGCAAATCTCTCACCCAGTGTGAAGTCCCAAGCAACTGGAAAAAAACACAGGTGACTCCTGTGTGTAAGAAGGGTAAAAAAATGGATCCACAAAATTACAGACCAGTATTTCGAATGTTGGTTTGCTGCAGAATTGTTGAACATATTCTCAGTTTGAATGTAATAGAGTTTCTTGAGACTGAGACGCTTATGTCCAGAAATCAGTATGGTCGTAGAAAGCATCGCTGATGGCAGAATTTAGTTTGCCCTGTTTTTGTATGATATACTGTGAACTGGGATGGAGGGCAACAAGCAGATTCCATATTTTTAGATTTTTCAGAAAGCATTTGACACTTTGTGCCACTGCGCTGTTAACGGAGCTACAAGTGTATACAATAGATCCTCACATATGTGAGTGGCTCGAGGATTTATTAAGTAATAGAAGCCAATATGTTGTCCTCAATGATGAGTGTTCATCAGAGAAAATGGTATCATCAGGAGTGCCCCCAAGAAGTGTGACAGGACCACTATTATTTTCTGTATATGTAAATAAGGTGGTAGATGAGGTGGGCAGGAGTCTGTGGTTGTTTGCTGGTCATGCTGTGGTATACAGGAAGGTGCTGAAGTTGAATGACTGTAGGAGGATACAAGATGACCTAGACAAAATTTCTAATTGGTGTGAGCTAAATGTAGAAAAATATAAGTTAGTGCAGATGAGTAGGAAAAAATGAGCCCATAATGTTCAAATAGAGCATTAGTAGCATGCTGCTTGACAGTCACACCAGTTAAATATCTAGGCACAATGTTGCAATGCAATATGAAATGGAACAAGCAAGTAAGGATTGTAGAAAGAGAAAGGAGGATGAATGATAGAATTCTGTTTATTGGGAGAATTTTAAGAAAGTGTGATTCACCTGTGAAGGAGATGCATATAGGACATTATTGTGACCCAATAAATAATAATAAATTCACTGGTTTTAATAAGACTAGTGATGGGTGTTGGAAGAAAGTTTGACAGCAAAAATGGTTGTTTTACCTCTAAGGTTCTTGGGTGTAATTTTGAGAGACCTACAGAAAGGGAATGAGGGGATGTTATATTAAAATGGCAAAGTGGTGCTTCTGAAGTAAATGAAGTAATTGGAAGCTATGCACACGACAGTGTTTATCATGTGGCAAACTAAGGATGAAGGAAGGATAAATAAAACTAAATGAAATAGGGGAAATGATGTAATGAGAAATTTAGTAAGCAACAAAGAGGTGGAAGGAACTTCAGAAATAAACAGAATACAATAATTGACACAAAATATAATAAAATATGAGCCAACACTAAATTAAGTTACAAAAACACAAAGAAGCAATTTACTTAAGCGTGAAAGAGTAGTAAAGAACACAAAAAGTAATGAAGGAGGGAGCTGAGCTGTGGTGGAGTTAAATATCAGTAAGTAATAAACCATTGCAGTACTTTCTCTCTCTCTCTCTCTCTCTCTCTCTCTCTCTCTCTCTCTCTCTCTCTCTCTCTCACACACACACACACACACACACACACAAAATCAGTTTGTGGTCTAATTTTTCAACTGTTCTCTGTTCAGCACCATGCCATTGTAAGGACTTAACTCCAGATGATGTTGTTGTACATGGTCTTTAGGTTCCATGCATTTGTAATATCTGAATTCTGGATGAAATTTTATTGAAAGTGTATAAAAAGTTGACTTTTCCCCCCTTAACCTCTGAACAAGGGGAGGGGGGGGGGGGTTCAAAAGGTTAAAATTTCATAATCTGTTTGGCATGCTGTAAGCTGTACTACTGCAGTCTTGCAAACAACAGTTTCTAAGGATGTTGTTGGGATTAGCAAAAATCTTCTATGTGTAAGCCTGTATTGTGCTTTAAAAAGATCCATTGTTTGACAACAAATGTTCTTCACAAGAATTATAATGTACACAGTTTATGACATGACTTAATCACACACCAAAAAGCTTTTTGTTTTTTTCCTTACAATAATATTTTAATGGGAATGACTGGGAATAGGTTGTAAAGAGAAGCAGATTTTTTAATGTCTTTGTGCATGGTATTCAAACTACTACATATTATTAATAAAACAGTTGCAAATGAAAGAGCTACTCAGCTACAGGATTCTGTCACTGCTTATGCACCAGTGTATACTTTGTATTTATGCTGGGAGTTTTTCAGTGGGAAATTCTTGTTTGTGTCTATATTTTAATAATGGGAGATTATTTTTTACTAACTCCTCTTTGTAATATGAGACTTCCTTTTGTAATTACAGGCTTTTGCAGCCCTGTCAGATAAACTGGAACCTTTGGTGGAAGGTGTACGACAGAACAGAGTAAACTGGCTGCGACTTGCTGGTGTATCACAGGATGAAGACCATAATGAACTGGAAGAACTATAGTTGACACAGGTCACAATTTTTCTGTATTGCCAGGGGCATGGAGAGTCTTTAAGGAAGACATACATGCACCAGTGGAAGTTTTTACAAACCAAAGTTCAAAAGTAGTACATACTTCAGTTTCTGTGTCTCATGTGTATATGTATGGATGTGTATATGAGTGAGAGAGAATGTTTGTATAAATGTATGTTACTGTGTTGGATGTGGTACCATTATTGCCAACCCTTCTGTCTCTAGCAGTTTTTGTAAGTAAAATTTGTACAGATTGTGTAAATTATATGTATATTTGGTGTACTTTAATGTATATTGCCATTCCATTCTGCTGTTTATTTATTTATCATTTGTTTTGATGCCATAACCTAAGACTCAGTAACTGAGTCTTTGATCATAGTATTTCTACTCAGGTTTAACTTTTGAAGTGTCTTGTCATAGATGCTTAGTAATTAAACAATTAATTTAATGCCAAAGGATACTTGTTTTCAACTTGGAGTAATGTGTTGTAAAAGAATTATTTTCAGTTCCTCTTTGTGCAATAATTATTTCATCAATGTGTTTCCCACCATCTGTTTTTCTGTTTGAATGCTATCACCATTTTTTTTTTAATTTGTTCACATTCATTTATCTGGAAATGTGAGAACAGTTTTGTATCACTGGACCAACAACTGATGTATATTTTCTAAAATTTCGCAGTTTTTAATTGAAGTATTATTTCAAGTTGGAATTAACTTTTTATTTTACATCATTTGATGTAGAAAATAAAATATTTAAATTATTGCAGAATTGAATCTTATTTCTGTTTTCCTTTTTACCTCTGTTGGTTACTATGGTTGAAAGTGGGTTGTGCAGGTTATGAATTATTTTCTATGAAACTGCGTCACAACCTCGGGCAGCATGGAAACACTTTCTATAATTTGGGCTACTTCAGCAACACTGAAATGGGGTTGCGCATGGAACTAACAGTGAATACATCTGAGCAATCAATTTCCAAAGACATGAACTCCTCTAACGAAATGTATTTAGTTTTTTGTGTAATATGGGCAAATCCTAGGTATTTATTAGTCAAGAGCCTAACCTATTTTTTTTTTTTTTTAAATGAGTTGTAGGTTTACATCACAGGTATTCTGTTGCAGCAGTATAAATATTAGTAATTAATATGAAGATATACTCTATGGTACATACTAAAATTACAAGAACATTTATTTTCCAACTGGATAGATTTATTTAATTAAATGCCAAAAATAATGTTCTGTAGGACTATTTGAGCCATTGCTTCTTGAACATGGAAAAAATAATCATGAACTTCACAGACTCCTGATAAAAATTTTGAAATTAAAAGAATTTGAAAAACAAATTATTTGGAATGGTATGTATAACATTACTGTGGAAGACCTAAACCACTGTGAGGAAATTCTACATTCTCTTTCCAGTTCTGCAGTACTTACTCTTCCCCAAAGTGCTCGTATTGAACTGAGACAAAAATCTGAAATGAATAGATACCATGGTTGCCACAGGTTCCTGAAATCAGGGAATTTCCAACACCCTAGGGAAATCAGGGAAATATCAGGGAATCTGAAAAAAGTACTGGAAAAATCTCGTTTTTGTCTCAGTAACTGAAATGGTTTGTTTACTGAGGTGTCATGCATCGTCGCTGGCTGAGTGCAGCTGAGTACGTTCACCACTTCCCTGCTCCCTCACTCCTTCTTCTTACCTTCCTCTGTTCCCCTCAGCTTGCATTCAGTGCTGCCACCACTTCTTCCCACTAGCCTAGCATCTGCCAGTGAGATGCAGGGAGGCATAAGGAGTGTAATGTTTGGATCTGATTCTCAGAAACTGTAGATGCAGTGACTGGAGAAGGCAATCATGCGTGCATGAGTTGCGTGTGAGTGACTGTGTGAATGTGTGTGTGTTCTCATTTACTGGCAAAAGCTATGGCTGAAAATTTAGTTGTGAGAGTGTGATTATCTTTCCTACGTGCCTGACTGTGGCTCAGCAATCATCTTTGTGGTCCTCATTATTATTGATTCTAAGTATTTGAACAAGTTATCTGTTGCATGGATCAATCACCGTAGTCTCATTTCATCAACATGCTGTCTGTGACTTGTGAATAGGTGGTCACATGATTGGATTTCCATGCTGGGGTAAAACCGCAGGCCGTTTCTGCAGGTATCTATAATGGATTGGGCCTGCCAATCTGAAGCCACGTAGTTGCCACTAATGTGAAGGCCCTGCCCATCGGATCTAGTCTCACTGATCTGCCCATAGGGTAGATCTGCTTGTGTGTGGCAAATGCAGTGGATTTTCGTGGTTTATCCATGGACTGTGGTGCTCCTCAGCAGGGCAGAGGCCATGAGTGATGGATTTCAGAAATTGTGACTGTCTCACCGCAAATACATTGGACAGTGAGATGTTTTATAGGCATTTTATTTATTCTAGCACACTTTTGCACTTCAAAAGTATTTTATATGTTACAAAGTATAAGAAGAAGAAAATTGTGTCAGTCAGTGGTGGTTTGTACACCATGTACTCACTTATTTCTCAAAAGAAAAATCACACAATATCTGTAAAATAATAGACACAACACATTGGGTAATAACTGACAATAACAAACACTGTAGAACCAACATTTTATTTGTAGTCCCCTACAGTGTTGGTTTACACAATTCTTCCCCACCTTATGCACTTCTTCAAGGGGCCTACTTTCTCCTGAGGTTATTTCTGAAATCAGTGAAGGTATTTTAAATCTGTCTTGTGACTCCAAGGAAATGCATATTTTTGTGTGCTTCATTTTACTGAAATAAAATAACATCACTGATCATAATGATACACATTTACCATTTGGCTTGCTTTCTCCATCTAAAAACAGTTCATTACAAAAGATTTTGACATTAGTACTTAAAGATTTTTAGTTACATCAGGAAACACCATATGCTTGCAAGTTTCTTTTCTTTTCTTTTTCTTTCTTTTTTTTAATATTTCCTCATTTCCACTATTGTTTCTTGTGCTGTAGCTGCAAAGACAGATTATCAACTTACATCTTAACTCACTGATGAGATCTCAAAATTTGTCAGGGAAAAATGCTAAGACTTGTCTGGAAATCAAGGAAATATCAAGGAATTTCATGGGGAAACTTGTGGCAGCCCTTGATATTAAATGAATATTAAATACACTCCTGGAAATGGAAAAAAGAACACATTGACACCGGTGTGTCAGACCCACCATACTTGCTCCGGACACTGCGAGAGGGCTGTACAAGCAATGATCACACGCACGGCACAGCGGACACACCAGGAACAGCGGTGTTGGCTGTCGAATGGCGCTAGCTGTGCAGCATTTGTGCACCGCCGCCGTCAGTGTCAGCCAGTTTGCCGTGGCATACGGAGCTCCATCGCAGTCTTTAACACTGGTAGCATGCCGCGACAGCGTGGACGTGAACCGTATGTGCAGTTGACGGACTTTGAGCGAGGGCGTATAGTGGGCATGCGGGAGGCCGGGTGGACGTACCGCCGAATTGCTCAACACGTGGGGCGTGAGGTCTCCACAGTACATCGATGTTGTCGCCAGTGGTCGGCGGAAGGTGCACGTGCCCGTCGACCTGGGACCGGACCGCAGCGACGCACGGATGCACGCCAAGACCGTAGGATCCTACGCAGTGCCGTAGGGGACCGCACCGCCACTTCCCAGCAAATTAGGGACACTGTTGCTCCTGGGGTATCGGCGAGGACCATTCGCAACCGTCTCCATGAAGCTGGGCTACGGTCCCGCACGCCGTTAGGCCGTCTTCCGCTCATGCCCCAACATCGTGCAGCCCGCCTCCAGTGGTGTCGCGACAGGCGTGAATGGAGGGACGAATGGAGACGTGTCGTCTTCAGCGATGAGAGTCGCTTCTGCCTTGGTGCCAATGATGGTCGTATGCGTGTTTGGCGCCGTGCAGGTGAGCGCCACAATCAGGACTGCATACGACCGAGGCACACAGGGCCAACACCCGGCATCATGGTGTGGGGAGCGATCTCCTACACTCGCCGTACACCACTGGTGATCGTCGAGGGGACACTGAATAGTGCACGGTACATCCAAACCGTCATCGAACCCATCGTTCTACCATTCCTAGACCGGCAAGGGAACTTGCTGTTCCAACAGGACAATGCACGTCCGCATGTATCACGTGCCACCCAACGTGCTCTAGAAGGTGTAAGTCAACTACCCTGGCCAGCAAGATCTCCGGATCTGTCCCCCATTGAGCATGTTTGGGACTGGATGATGCGTCGTCTCACGCGGTCTGCACGTCCAGCACGAACGCTGGTCCAGCTGAGGCGCCAGGTGGAAATGGCATGGCAAGCCGTTCCACAGGACTACATCCAGCATCTCTACGATCGTCTCCATGGGAGAATAGCAGCCTGCATTGCTGCGAATGGTGGCTATACACTGTACTAGTGCCGACATTGCGCATGCTCTGTTGCCTGTGTCTATGTGCTTGTGGTTCTGACAGTGTGATCATGTGATGTATCTGACCCCAGGAATGTGTCAATAAAGTTTCCCCTTCCTGGGACAACGAATTCACGGTGTTCTTATTTCAATTTCCAGGAGTGTATAAGTAACTGGAAGTAAAGTGATAATATATGTGTATGTTTCTGAGATGAAATTAAGTTTGAGTTTAGTGGAACACTGTATCAGCTCTTAGTTGAAGCAAGTGGCATGTTCTGCTCTCCTGGGAACATTGCCTTAACATAGCTCCTTCCGTGTATGAGTATACATATTAATCCCTAGCGCTGCTAGTTGTAGAATATCACTTGCCACATTACGTCCAGCAATTGAAAGGCAAACAAAGGATGGCTAACAGTGGCAAATGAACTTTATGGAATTAATCTATAAACAGCTAGCATATAAGCAATCATTCCTCACAAACTTTATGTGTCACCAGAACTTTAATATTAGGGTGCACTGAGAAAATACAGGAGATGACCGTAATTAGCACTGGATGTTCACAGGCTATTTCACTCAACAGCTGTTGCGTGATGGCTCAGTGTGTCTTCCCTGAACATAGTATAAACTAAGATACAATGTGACTGATTAAATTTAAATTAATGATTATCTTTATAAGTTTTATTACCCATTTTTGACCTGAAGAATGTGATTATCTTTAATGTTACATGATTATTCATTTTTTTCTTGTTTCCTTCTTCTTTTTATCTTCCCAAAACCTCTGCATTCTGTAGCTGTGTTCCTTTTTCTTTTGCTCTGCCCCTGTTTTCCCTATTTTGTTCCTTTCTTTCACTACAAATTTCATCCTCACGATTTTGTTCTTGCATTTGTCTCTTTCAGTTGTCTCTTTCATTAGTCATTACCATTGCGATTACTGCTTGACTTAGGTCTTCTTATATTTTTGGAAATGATTTTTTTTATTGATCTGTTTACTTCATCAATATGACACACTAGCCTGAAGTGCTAAATAGTGTAATGATTTTCTCAGACTTCTTTCCATAGCTGCTGCTAATTAATGTAGTGTATTGACAGTTACAAGACTTGGTTTTCTAGAGTTTTGTTTGTCAATCACTTATTCAGTTCCTTGAAATTTCCTTACTAATCTATGTGTCATCAGGTCATTGGATTCATGTCTGTCAGGAAAGCTTCATACCAAGGAAAACTGACTATCCACAGACTACTGTGTTCTTGCATAGTCAACAACTAATCTGTGTATCATCAGGTCATTGGATTCATGTCTGTCAGGAAAGCTTCATACCAAGGCAAGCTGACTATCCATAGACTACTGTGTTCTTGAATAGTCAACACAAGAAATGTTGATTGATACTTCATGTATGCCATAGTGAAAGAAACTAAATACAGCAACAAAGGGAAAAGGGTTAATTTAATCACTCTTTCTGAGCAGCTGGTCAGAGCATCATGCTAAACCAAATTGGGAACAAAAACTACCATAGATTAAAATTATGCCTGTCTAATTCTTCCTGCTCGCACCAGAAATATGGCTCAGAACCAAACACTGTGAAACCACTATTTTGTACCACACTATTTTCTTCCATCCCCTCTCAACTCTTATGCACAAGTCCATCCTCTAGGTTGAGGGATGTCTTCACACATATCTTGGATATTAAACTGTCTGGAAACCATATCCTGACCTGTGCCAATGTTCTAGAACGTTCTTGGCACCCAGAACAGAGGTTTCATGTTAACACTTTTCAGTTACACTCCATCATCATGTGGTTACCCTACACTAACATTGCACCTCTTACCGTTATCTCTTGACACAACTTTGAATGTTGTTCCCTGCTAAAAAAGGCAGCACTTGCATCAAACATGAAACATACTGTACATTTTGCCCCACGTTTTATAGCAGTTTAGAGATATGATATGTCACCTGAGACATCCGTGTGAAGCATTAAAAGTGCATACCAACATGCTCATTTATTCTAAAAAAAAAAAAAATCCTTAAATGATTCTTGCATTAGGTATTCCTTAAATTTTGTTTTGAATTTTGGGTGTTGAGGAACAAGGATTTGATATCTGCTGATAGACTTTCATGCTTGAATAATTTATTCTGCACAAGGGTTAAGTTCATTTCAAAACTGTCGTATTGTCACCTTATATTGTGGTTATGATATACTGTATTGGCTTTGAAGAAAAAGCATTTTTTAATATATGAAACACACAAGGGAGAACGTCTGCTGTGACACCACTAAAAAGATTCCTACAAAAGTATTTCATATGGACACCACTCATAATGCGGATTGCCCTTTTCGGATCAAGGAAAAGTTTTTTCTAGGAAGTGATTTTCCCAAAAGATGTTGTAATATGTTAATGCATGGAGTATTCAAAGTAAACAACTCCAACTGCATCCTTATATGTAACTGATACAGTTAAATATCTTTCCTAATCTATAAAAAATCCTTTACAAGATGTCTTGACTGTGACAGATTAAGAATGAGACTTGGTCTTGTTTATATGCAGAGGCTATCAGAGAGGGGAAAAAAGTGCTATGAGTGTTGTTTGGTTGAGCTTTAACACTGCCTATGTGCTTCACCATAGATTTTGGCCTGCCATGCCAATGAACCACAAGCAGGCTTGTTAGAGGCCTTATTGTTACATGTAAGGTCCTAAGATGTTGGTATCTTGATATAGATGAATGTATGTTGAAACTAATTATCTGAGAAAGCTGTCAGTTTATCTGAACTACAATAGTGTGTCCAACTCCTTCCTTGTGTTCACTGAGCTTGGTTTGAGAAAAATATTTTGAGTTACAGGGAAGTAAAAGATACTGTCCAATGTTGGGCATAAACTTGAAATATTAAGAACCAGTGGTATGCTGTGAGAACTATTAAGATGAACTATTTAATAACAAGCACAATGTTACTGGAATGTAAGATGGAAGGAAGACAGGAAGGAAGAGGACACCACACCAGAGTTACAGTCAGAATGTGGTTTACTATAAAGGTACAGAGCAGTGGAAATAGGTGGGAGCTTTTTTTCCATTCCATCATTATTTAAATCATATTTTGTGGATCACATGTATCCGAAACACAGAGCACATTGCCAATTCATAATTTATTTCTAAATCCAATTGTCTTTCATGGAACAGATGTGTATCTCATAATAAATGCTTAAATGGCAGCAATAAAATATCCCAATCAACTGTGTAAATAAGGAACCGAACTCTCATCTTCATGGAATCATATATGCTGAATCAGCATTCTAATAAACCATGGGATGGGAAGTCTCCTTCAGTCTTCAATGACTCACCAGAAGGTGACAGGCAGGTGTCCAATCAAAATGTTGTGGACTATTGTTCACAATGGTGGGCAGCAAGGCCCATATTTAATTGAACATTCCCTTTGCTAGGTAAATTTTAAAATTTATGCAAGATTTCACAGGTTAACCAATGGGAAGAAGTTTCCAAAGGACACACGGTAGACAAGGAATTTAATTCTTTCCTTAAAACATTCATAAAAATTTATAAAACAGTCTTCCTTATGATGACCAGGAACACTTGAGGAATTCAAGAGAAATGGTGGCTACTATCTGGGACCAATACATGCTGTCAAGAAGGTGAAAACCAAGTACTATGCACAAAAATTTTGAAATTCCAATAACAATGCAAAAACATTTTTGACAGTTATTAGGCTTGAAATGAATATACTCAGTAAAGCAAATAATATTCAACTTGTTGATAACAGTAGGAGTGAGAAAGATGATTTAAATTTGAATCGTTAGGTACTACACGAATTTAATCTAATAGTAGGTGACAAAAAACTGACCACTGAAAGCAGACTTACTTGGTCAGGTGTTTGCATACTCAACCACTGACATCAACTACACCTGATCTTGGGTTAAAGAAGTTAAAAGAGTTTTGAGGTCACTGAAGAGCAATAACTTTTCTGACTAAGATTATGTTTCAGCCATGGTACTAAAATCTTTTGCTGACTTCGCATTGCCTCACTTTAATTAATTTTATAACCACTCTGCTGTTCCCTGAGAAACTGAATTAAAAATGTGGTAGGGCAAACTTCATTTACAAAAGTATTTCAAGTCGCTTCTAATTATATATCCATTTCCATCTTTCCATGTCTTGAAAAATTTTTTGGACAGCAGCTTATAACAAAATTCCAAATATTTCCCAGACTTGACATTTCAACTACAGCTTAGTCTAAATTCTGTATTGAGCTCATGAACTCAATTCTGGTAGAACGAAACAAGAAAAAATAGTCTGTTTGCATTTTTTGTGATCTTTCCACAATCTATGTTTGTGTAAAGTACAGAATTGTTCTAGAGAAACTAAAATTACATGATGTTAAAGACATTCCATTCCATAATAGGTCATATAAGAACCGTCTGCCACATTAACAAAGGATACAAAAGGAATATGACAAAATTCCAAATGAGGAAACATTAAATATGATGTCTCACAAAGTTTGGTGCTTGGTCTACAATGGTTTTTGGCCTGCATAAATGATTTACCTTGTACACTGGAGGACTCTCCAAAAAGTGTGATGTTTGCTTATGACACTAGTACAGTCATAAGGGGCCCCAGACACCTCCATGCCAGAACCAACCCGGAGAATAATGGAACAAGCTCACAACTGGCTCCCAGTAAATGTTTCAACTTCTGACTTTCCAAAGATTCATACTATGCCATTAAAAAGAAATCAGGGTGACTTACAGTTACCCTGTTACATGAGGCTTCATGTGTGAAGATTCTAAGCATCCAGATGGATAATAAACAAAGATGGCACTGGCACATGGATCTCTCTCCTTGGTACAACCCTACACAAGAATGTAGTGGCATCACATGGTAAACCCACTTGCCAGCCTGCCTCCGTGAAGCTCTGTTTGGGACATGGTTACTTGCTTGCTGCAAGCTCATGCTGGCCAGGCTCTTAATTAGGTCTGTCCACTGAAATGATGTGCATCCTATAGACTTTTGGCAGTTAACTTTCCCCTCCCTATTGTGATTGTTCTTTTTATTGCCTCTTGCATTCTGGCAATGTAACCAAAATATTTCAACTGATTTTGGTTAACAAGAGTTGACAGTCTTGTTCTGAAGCCACATTGACTCTGGATTAATTAATATTTTTGATGTGCTGTCCATAGTATTAAGGTAATCTTCTCTAGCATCACATTTCCAGAGCATCAATCCTGCAATGATCCACTGTTTTTGTCATCCAAGTTTCTGCCGCATGGGTCATGATAGGGAACATTAGAATTCAGATGATGGTGAGCTTTGTCATGGCAGTAATGGGTAAGTTAATCAAGTAGCTCAGTTCTAAAGTTTTTACAATTAGATACCTCTCTTATTGTGTTGATTTGTGTGCTTTTACTCTGTATTATCCTATGGCATAATTGTCTGGGGCGATGCAGCTTGGATCAAAAGGTATTCATTCCACAGAAGTGTGCTGTAAACATTTTGTGTATTGCTGATAACCAAACATCTTGTTGAAGAATCTTCAGGGACCTAGGGATTTATACACTGTCATGCCAAAACATAAAATCCCTAATGGTATTTGTTGTTCATAATAAGGATGAATTTAAAATTAATTGTGGAATTCAAAAACACAGTGCTATAAGTCAAAGCAATTTACACATAAACAGTGCAACCCTGTTTAGAGTTCAGGACAGAGTTTTATATTCTGATTCAAAAATCTGTGACAGATTACCAGCAGACATCACACAGGAAATGGAAAATCTCCAGATATTCACAAACACAGCAAATGAATATATCATTGACCACTTCTCTTACAATTTACCTGAATATATAGGTTCATGGATGTAAATTCCAGATAACTCTAATGTCTATGTTAAATGAGTGACTGATGCTTTGTTTCAAGTATTAGATAAAAACAGCAGCTGAGTAAGTTGCAGCAGAAGAGGAGCAGTGTCTTTTTTCAAAATGCTGTAGCTGTTTTATTCTAATATAAGTAAATATATTCTATACATGCCACTAAATTAAAAATTGCTCACCATGTTTTTCTGTCTGTGTGAAAAGACTAATTTCAGGAACCACTGTAGGGATTTTGATATGATTTTGACTAATAGATAGACTGATTGACGAGGAAGGTTTGTGTGTATAATTTATTGCTTCAATGCAAACCATGTTATCGAACCATGGTTAGTGCTATTTTCCTGAGGCTGGGGCAGTTTGCTAGCATAATATAATTTGGAGGTAGTTCCCATAAATGTAAGTAACCATAAATTAGCACTAGTTATAATTTATTTTACAGAAGTAGCTAGTAGTGGTTGCTTCTGCGTGCTGTAGTGTATGACTTGCCCTGTTCCATGCCCCTGAAGACTCTCCTTCTTGATGGGGTTTATGGAACATGATGTGTGAGGAAGTGGTTCAACAGTGGAGATGGGTGGGAGTAGTTTTTCGCCATTGCATTGCCCGAATCATATTTCATTGATCACATGGAAATGGACCTCTAGGCTTTGGAACAAGTCAGGAGTGTAAATTTTATTTAAGTAAAGTGCAGTAAAATGACATGACTTTGTTATAACACTGCAGTGTTAATATTAATTATAACCAACTTACATAGAAATGTTAAGCACCTGCATGAAGTAATTATTTTTGAAAACATTACTGGAGATATCAGTGATCCACTTATAATCTTTGAAAATAATATTAACGGCCTAGACCACAAGGCATGTTTATTGAAAGGTGACTGGTTTCAATCATCACATGATCATCAGCGATTTTGATAGATAATGGTTGTGCATGGAGCAGGAACAACTGAATGATGATAGTCAACTATCATCCATCCCACAGCCATTGTGCATCAAAATGACTAGAGATCTGAAGATGATCATGTGATGATTGAAACCGGCCACCTTTCAATAAATGTGCTGTGCAACCTAGACCACAGAGAGTGACACATTTTACTATGAGATACAGTTACCAGTTTCTAAGTATTTCACAGAGCTGTGATTGGGATCCTCATGTAGCTGACTGGTCAAACTGTATAAAATTATATCATATGAACCTCCCCCCATGAACCATGGACCTTGCCGTTGATGGGGAGGCTTGCGTGCCTCAGCGATACAGATAGCCGTACTATAGGTGCAACCACAATGGAGGGGTATCTGTTGAGAGGCCAGACAATAACCAAAATGGCCTTGCTGTGCTGGTACTGCGAACGGCTGAAAGCAAGGGGAAACTATGGCCGTAATTTTTCCCGAGGGCATGCTGCTATACTGTATGATTAAATGATGATGGCGTCCTCTTGGGTAAAATATTCCGGAGGTAAAATAGTCCTCCATTCGGATCTCCGGGCGGGGACTACTCAAGAGGATGTCGTTATCAGGAGAAAGAAAACTGGCATTCTACGGATCGGAGCGTGGAATGTCAGATCCCTTAATCGGGCAGGTAGGTTAGAAAATTTAAAAAGGGAAATGAATAGGTTAAAGTTAGATATAGTGGGAATTAGTGAAGTTCGGTGGCAGGAGGAACAAGACTTCTGGTCAGGTGACTACAGGGTTATAAACACAAAATCAAAAAGGGGTAATGCAGGAGTAGGTTTAATAATGAATAGGAAAATAGGAATGCGGGTAAGCTAGTACAAACGTCATAGTGAATGCATTATTGTGGCCAAGATACATACGAAGCCCACACCTACTACAGTGGTACAAGTTTATATGCCAACTAGCCCTGCAGATGACGAAGAAATTGAAGAAATGTATGATGAAATAAAAGAAATTATTCAGATAGTGAATGATGACGAAAATTTAATAGTCATGGGTGACTGGAATTCGGTAATAGGAAAAGGGAGAGAAGGAAACGTAGTAGGTGAATATGGATTGGGGCTAAGAAATAAATGAGGAAGCCGCCTGGTAGAATTTTGCACAGAGCATAACTTAATGATAGCTAACACTCGGTTCAAGAATCATAAAAGAAGGCTGTATACATGGAAGAAGCCTGGAGATAATGACAGGTTTCACATAGATTATATAATGGTAAGACAGAGATTTAGGAACCAGGTTTTAAATTGTAAGACATTTCCAGGGGCAGATGTGGACTCTGACCACAATCTATTGGTTATGGCCTGTAGATTAAAACTGAAGAAACTGCAAAAGGTGGGAATTTAAGGAGATGGGACCTGGATAAACTGAAAGAACCAGAGGTTGTACAGAGTTTCAGGGAGAGCATAAGGGAACAATTGACAGGAATGGGGGAAAGAAATACAGTAGAAGAAGAATGGGTAGCTTTGAGGGATGAAGTAGTGAAGGCAGCAGAGGATCAAGTAGGTAAAAAGACGAGGGCTAGTAGAAATCCTTGGGTAACAGAAGAAATATTGAATTTAACTGATGAAAGGAGAAAATACAAAAATGCACTAAATGAAGCAGGCAAAAAGGAATACAAACGTCTCAAAAATGAGATCGACAGGAAGTTCAAAATGGCTAAGCAGGGATGGCTAGAGGACAAACGTAAGGATGTAGAGGCTTATCTCACTAGGGGTAAGATAGATACTGCCTACATGAAAATTAAAGAGACCTTTGGAGATACTAGAACCACTTGTATGAACATCAAGAGCTCAGATGGAAACCCAATTCTAAGCAAAGAAGGGAAAGCAGAAAGGTGAAAGGAGTATATAGAGGGTCTATACAAGGGCGATGTACTTGGGGAGAATATTATGGAAATGGAAGAGGATGTAGATGAAGATGAAATGGGAGATACGATACTGTGTGAAGAGTTTGACAGAGCACTGAAAGACCTGAGTCGAAATAAGGCCCCGAAGTAGACAACATTCCATTGGAACTACTGACGGCCTTGGGAGAGCCAGTCCTGACAAAACTCTACCATCTGGTGAGCAAGATGTATGAAACAGGCGAAATACCCTCAGACTTCAAGAAGAATATAATAATTCCGATGCCAAAGAAAGCAGGTGTTGACATATGTGAAAATTACCGAACTATCAGTTTAATAAGTCACAGCTGCAAAATACTAACGCGAATTCTTTACAGACGAATGGAAAAACTAGTAGAAGCCGACCTCGGGGAAGATCAGTTTGGATTCCATAGAAATGTTGGAACACGTGAGGCAATACTGACCCTACGACTTATCTTAGAAGCTAGATTAAGGAAGGGCAAACCTATGTTTCTAGCATTTGTAGACTTAGAGAAAGCTTTTGACAATGTTGACTGGAATACTCTCTTTCAAATTCTGAAGGTGGCAGGGGTAAAATACAGGGAGCGAAAGGCTATTTACAATTTGTACAGAAACCAGATGGCAGTTATGAGAGTTGAAAGACATGAAAGGGAAGCAGTGGTTGGGAAGGCAGTGAGACAGGATTGCAGTCTCTCCCCAATGTTATTCAATCTGTACATTGAGCAAGCAGTGAAGGAAACAAAAGAAAAATTTGGGGTAGGTATTAAAATCCATGGAGAACAAATAAAAGCTTTGAGGTTCGCCGATGACATCGTAATTCTGTCAGAGACAGCAAAGGACTTGGAAGAGCAGTTGAACGGAATGGACAGTGTCTTGAAAGGTGGATATAAGATGAACATCAACAAAAGCAAAACGAGGATAATGGAATTTGTCGAATTAAGTCGAGTGATGCTGAGGGAATTAGATTAGGAAATGAGACACTTAAAGTAGTAAAGGAGTTTTGCTATTTGGGGAGCAAAATAACTGATGATGGTCGAAGTAGAGAGGATATAAAATGTAGACTGGCAATGGCAAGGAAAGCGTTTCTGAAGAAGAGAAATTTGTTAACATCAAGTATAGACATAAGTGTCAGGAAGTCGTTTCTGAAAGTATTTGTATGGAGTGTAGCCATGTATGGAAGTGAAACATGGACGATAAATAGTTTGGACAAGAAGAGAATAGAAGCTTTTGAAATGTGGTGCTACAGAAGAATGCTGAAGATTAGATGGGTAGATTACATAACTAATGAGGAAGTATTGAATGGGATTGGGGAGAAGAGAAGTTTGTGGCACAACTTGACCAGAAGAAGGGATCGGTTGGTAGGACATGTTCTGAGGCATCAAGGGATCGCCAATTTAGTATTGGAGGGCAGCGTGGAGGGTAAAAATCGTAGAGGGAGACCAAGAGATGAATACACTAAGCAGATTCAGAAGGATGTAGGTTGCATTAGGTACTGGGAGATGAAGAAGCTTGCACAGGATAGAGTAGCATGGAGAGCTGCATCAAACCAGTCTCAGGACTGAAGACCACAACAACAACATATCACATGAAGTGTTCAGAGGTGACAGTAGGCTGATGTTTCACTGAATAGGAATGCAAGTGAATGAACATGTGTTGTGAATGTTATGATTGATGATACTGACTTCAATAGGGGAAGATCATAATACTGGGTGCTAAGCAGGTAGTAAACTATTCGGTTCTGTGTTTGCAATATTTGCACAAACTGAACCTACTACAATCCCTTGTGTTATTCCTCATCATTGGATGGAGAGTAACAGAAGATGGGTTGCTGCACCACCATCCCATCATAGGTTGCAGTTAATATCACAACAGAGGTGGCTGCATTTGGACAGTTGCTGTACCTGGGAAGCATGGAGTGCTGATAATGGGGTCACATAATTTTCTTTGATGAATTTTGATCCTGCGTTACTTCATACAGCAATTACTTATAACTATTGGCATTTAGGGGAACTGACACTTTCTGACAATATTCTGGGGAGACGCACCGGTGTTGACACCATGTGTGCAACCAGTTAGACTCATCAAGTCCATTCCAGTACTAATATTCAGAAACAATACAGTAAATGAAGTTTTAAATTTGAACTATTTCCTTAGAGTGAGAAGACAGAAAACTTGAAAAACAAAACCTTGTTTACTGAAATTTGTGGGTACGATTAAAGATCTTTGTCATTATGCTGGATAGAAAAATCCTGAATTTTGTCTTGAGTGACTAAATTATTTAATTATGAAAAGAGTGGTTGCTACTCACCATATAATGGAGACACTGAGTCGCAGATAGCCACAACAAAAAGACTGTCACAAAATGAGCTTTTGGCCAACAAAGTCTTTGTTGAAAAAAAGACAAGGGACATACGCGCGCGCACTCACACACACACACACACACACACACACACACACACACACACACACACACATGACCAAAGTCTCTGGCAGATGAAGCCAGACTATGAGCAGCATGCATGATGGGAGAGGCAACTAGGCGGGCATAAGGAGGAGGCTGGGGCACGGAGCGGGAGGGAGAACAGAGTATGGTAGGGGTGAGACCCTCAGTATATTTTTAGAGGGACCGCTCTCACTACACATGTGATGCCCGTGGCTGGCTAGGCTGTGGGTAAGAGACTTCTTGGTATGGGATGGGTGGCAGCTGTCGAAGTGAAGGTGTTGCTGATGGTTGGTAGGTCTGATGTGGACAGAGGTACTGATGTAGCCATCTTTGAGGTGGAGGTTAACATTTAGGAAGGTTGGTTGTTGGGTTGAGGAGGACCAGGTGAAGTGAATGTGGGGAGGGGGGAATGTGTTGAGGTTCTGGAGGAATGTGGATAGGGTGTCCCAGACTTACTTGTAAGTAATGCCTTCAAAGGAGAAGTAATGATGGGTGAGGATATAGTTGGCCATAGTGACTAGGAAGAAAGTTATTGGTTTGGAATCCTTTGAGTGTTGGGAAAGGTAGTGTTCAATAGCAGTAAGGCAAGGGCATTAGGGGTGTTAGTGTAACAGGAGGTGGCATCAATAGTGATGAGCAGGGCACAGTGTGGCAAAGGAACAGAAACTGTGGAGAGCCTGTGAAGGAAATGACTGGTATATTTTATACAGGCTGAAAATTTTGGTCTATGAGAGCAGAGATTCTCTCAGTGCGGGCACAGTAACCGTCCATAGTGGGGCATTCTGGGTGGTTTGGTTTATCAACTTTAGGAAGCATGTAGAAGATAGGTATGAAGGAAGTGGCAGGGGTGAGGAGAGAGGTGGACTCTGAGGAGAAGTTTTGGGATGGGCCTAAGGATTTGAGGAAAGACTAGATAGAGATCCTGCTGGATTTCAGGCATGGGGTCACTGTGGCAGGTTTTGTAGGTGGAAGAATCTGACAGCTGGCAGAGTCCTGCTGGCAGGTAATCCTTGCAGATCAAAACAACAGTGATGAAGCCTTGGCCAGCAAGTAGGATTATAAGGTCAGGATCAGTTTTTAGGTGGTGGATTGTGGTTACATTCCATCTTGTATTTTCCATTGTTTAAATTATTTAATTACTTTTATTTGCCTTAATAACCATTATTAGACTACAAAAATGTTTACATGCCTAGTATTTATTGCATTTAAAGCATTTAAAAACACTTTTTTCTGTTTCTGGACAGTGTGCAGTTTGTTAGTAATGCTCAAGTGGATATGATACAAAACAAACAGGTGTTCACTTTATTGAAACAAAGAAATAACACGAACTTCATTAACTTTGCCCTTGCAGGTTGTTTACTGTTTTATATTGTTTTTTATTGTTTTAGAGGAGTGGCCAGGTGTCATTTTTGTCCTGTGCATCTATTGAAGGGTCATCTGAAAACTGCTTCTTCCTTTTCTTTCAGAATGGTGGTGTGAAACTGCTTGGTTGGCCTATTGTTAAAGTTCATATAGACTAAGTTTTACACAGAATGTCACATAGTTTAACCCTGAATTCTTTGAGAATCATTGTCCTTCCAGTTTTACTTCCTGACAAATAACTCTTTGGTGCAGTAATGGAAAATCTGGGATGGAATAACACTAGCAGTGTGGATTAAGATAGATAGCCATTCATTGCATAGGAAGATGCTCATGAGAATGAGACACATTTAAAAGTAGACCATTGGATATTATTCAGCTTTTGGACAAAGTCCTTTATTGGATGAAGAAACACACATAGAGAACTCACGTAAATATGGCCACTGTCATCTCGTGGTTTCACTGGTTTGAGGTGTATAGTGAGTTTACAGAAAAACTGTGTGTGTGTGTGTGTGTATTGGTATGTGTGTGAGGGGGTGGGGGGGAGGATATAGGGGTGGGGGTGGGGCGGGGCTGGGGATGCGGGGTGGGGGAAGATTCTGTAGGGCTGTCTCTGGAAATGTGCAGGGATGTGGCACTGAATTAGTCATTGAAGTCAAGTTCAACTGGGGGGGGGGGGGGGGGGGGTCTGTCTCTCAGCCACAGTTTGGTGGTAGCCATACATGTATACAGATGACATGTTAGTGACAAGCCCACATAAAATGTTGCACAATGCTTGCAGCTAAGTTAACAGACAATATGGCTGCTTTCACAGGTGACCATGTCTTTGATGGAGTGGGAAAGGCCTGTGACACAACTGCAGTATGGGGTAGTGGGAGGATTTATGGGTCAGATCTTGCACCCAGTTCTTTCTCATGAATATGATCCATGGGACAAGGCATTGGGAAGAAAGGTGGAACAGGAAAGAACGATATGGCACTATCCTTCCACTTGGGTCAAAATGTAAAATAAATATGAATAACTTTTTCAAAAACTAGATTATTTTACTACCTCATTAAATAAAAATATAATCTTAACAAAATTTCCTTTGATATTAGAGATGTGACAATTAAGTAATCAGACTTGTGCTGTTATTTGATGTAAAATGCTAATTATTCAAATGGACCAATGAGTTAACCTCAAGTTTCTTGTGAAACTGGGGAAAACTGCTACAGAAGCTCATGTCATAGTACAGGAAGAGAATGTTTGTCAGGAACACAAGATTTTGAGTGGTTTGAGTGGTCAAATGATCAAAGACAATCCATGCTGTGAATGACAACATCAAGAAAAGTGGTCATTTTAAGTCAGGCAGTCAATCAACATTATTACTCAAGGTTCTGAACGTAGTTCATGAATGTGTGAGGAGACAAAGATCTGATTTAAGGAACAGAAAGCTCTGGACACTTCATGAAAACAATGTTCCAGTCCATTCCACCTTTCTGTAAAGGCATTATTTGCAAAATACAGCATCACCCTGTTGGACAACCAATTGTATTGGCCTAACCTGACCCCCTGTGTTTTATTTCCTAAGGTCAAACTGTTGCTTAAGGGGCATACACTTGAAACAGTTATTTGTTACTACATCAGTGCATATATTACCCAAACTAAATGAGCAAGGTGCACTGATAAATACTGGACTCGCCTTTTGGAGAATGGTGGCCCACATCACCATCTGGCCTACCAGATTTATATTTCTGTGGTTTCTCTAAATTTTTCATTTCCTACTGCCACATCAAATGATCATTCCTGGCTCATTGTAGTCTGTCAGAAAAATTTAAAATTCATTTTAGCTTTGAAAAGAAATGCACATACACAGGTACTATTAGACACATCATGATGGCTATACATATGTCAGGGTAACTTGAGATTTGCTGCTAATAACTGGTCTGTTAAGTCACGTATATCAGACAGTTTTGGTATTTGTATTTAAATGTTCCTATCAACCTCAGTTGTGGTGGAAATGAAGAGGAAACACCATCAGAAAATGTCAACTTAAACTTGAGAGCTTCAATTCTAAGATATGAAAAGAGCTTGAATTGCTCCGCAAGTGTCTATAATTTCCTCTATTCTTCGAAACTGCATATTTAGTTATTAATAATCATTGAATAAAAAGGAATCACTCTAAGCCTAGTTCTGGCTGTGTGAAAAGTGGAAAATCCAGCATGGAATGATAACAATATTAATTAGAATGGATTGCTACTTTCTGCATAGATGATTCACTGAACGGTAGACAGGCACATTTAAAAGAAGATTGTTGGATGTTATTAAGCTCTGGAAAAGTCCTTTATCAGGTCTAGAAACACACACATATACATTCATAGATGAGCAGCTCACACACACACACACACACACACACACACACACACACACACACACACACACACATATGATCACTGTCATCTGCAGGTACTGAGGCGCAACTGCTGACTGCATCAGTGCTACAGATGTTACACTTAAATAGATCATTAAGAGAGTTTGTGATGAATAAATTTTCTAAGTAATGCCAAGAAGGTCTTTAAATTGAGCAAGTCAGTGCACACCACACAAAGCCAACTGCATTGTATGTACAAGGAAATAAATGCCAGAATAGAGGTTGTGTAGCGACATCAGTCTCTTTTCCCAGTTATGAACTGTTAAGCTGCCAGGACTGGAATTAGTGTGACTTACTTCTTTTGTTCAAAAATCTTCAACATTCTACACCAGCACTGAACAAATGTAAAAGGGAATTGATGCATTAATTATCAGTATTTCAAATGGATGGCAAATAGTTACTGTGGTATCGATAGCAACAATGGCACGGAATAGTTTCTCAAGTTGGCACCACGAGAGACACTGACGACAGCGCCCTCTAGCCAGTGCTGTCGAGATCTATGAGCTCTGCGACTGCTTCACCCCATTTCATCAGGTGCAGCCAGCCAGGACACTTTGCTTCAGCATTGCACCTATGTACAAAGCTATGTAATTGTTTATCACCTTGTTTTTGCACCAGTAAACCATGCTCTTGCAGTACCGACTTGTATTATCTTTTTACATTCCTAGCCACACGCCGCCTGCCAGGCGGGATACAAAAGTTACACCTCTAAGAGAATTGTCATTCAACATTATGGAGTAGAATCATGTGCATTTAGTATGAATGCACAAGTGAATCATTCAACATGTTGAGAGGCCCAACAACAGCTGAAGTCAGAGGGTACAGAAAACTGCAAATTATGGCCCCTCTGGAAATAACCTTTGCCTGCTATCTGTCTTTTGAAGTCAGGCAAGGTTGCCTATCCTGTATTGAGGAGGTTCACAATTCACAGTATTTGTGAAATTATGGACAGTGATTTGATGGTTTTGCACCAACTGGGAAAGTGTGAATTGATGAATAATTCTGTGACCAAAGATTGAAAGTTGCAGCTGTCCTCTGAATGAATCAGAGGTACAATATAGGAACCATCTGTGTGGTTGAAGAGAAGGAAGAAACCTCGATATACATTACAGAAAATACCTCTGGTCATGCACCTGTATTTAAGAATATAATAATTTTAGGTGTACCATTACAGCCACAGATACATTACATGTGGGTTATTACATTTGTAGAACTGTCCTGGTTCTTCCAATGCTTAAGACAGCTTATTTTCAGCTTCATGGATATCCTCTCACTGGGTGGCCAACTCGAGATCATCTGCAGACAGAAAACTTTTGGCCTATAGAGGAAGTGGCTGGTTATCCACATATAAATTAAAGAGCTTCAGGGCCAGAACACTGGCCCAAGGTAGCCCATTTCTTTGTTATCTGTACCTATTGGGCTGTGCATGAAGCTCCACAAAGAATCTCCTGTTGCTAAGGAAGTTGACAACTGAGTTGGTTAAAATGGAGTCACTGGTGGTGATGTAGAATTTTTTCAAGAGTAATTTATGGCTTACGGTGTCATAAGCACTAGACAGGTCAGTAAAAGTCACACCAGTGATCATATGTGATTCAAAACCATCTTCAATGTACTGGAAATACTGACATTGGAGATGCCACAGGACTGATGAAACCAAGAGAAGTATTCATCTGATGCCTGTATGGTCACATATTCATAATATTAACTGCTGAAATATAGGGCAGTATTGAGTACAGGACATAACAGCCTCTGAAGAGCAAGGGCGAGTGGAAAAGTAAGGCCTCTGAATTTTTAGTGTGAAAACTCTTAAAACTTTTAATATAAAACAAATGTTATTAACTTTCTATGTCTTTATTCTTCATGTCTACATATTTGCAACCCTCTGCTGCTAGAGGTCTGTCAATTGTAACATGTAAGTTGGTTGTGTGTAACATAACTAAATCGGTGCATAAAAAACAGGGTGTTGTAATCAAGTTTCAAATTCAAAGAGGCTCTCCACACATGGCGCAGCCTCTCCTTCAGCATGACAATGCCAGGTCACACACAAGCACTGTGACATCTGCAACAGTCCTTGGGTTTACTGTCTTAAGTTACATCTATACAGTCCCGACTTGGAACCATCAGATTTTCATCTGTTTCCAAAACTTAAAGAACACCTTCGAGGCCTTCACTTTGACAGTGATGACACAGTGCCAGTAGAAATGAGATTGTGGCTCTGTCAACAGAGTCAAGCATTTTGCAATGGAGGTATCAAGAAACTGGTCTCTTGTTGGCAGAAATATGTTCATCACCAGGGCAACTGTGTTGAGAAATAAATACAGGGTGTTTCAAAATAAACATACTGTTTTTAAGGCATTGTAGCATTTATTAAGTTCAACTTGCAGTTGCAAATAATACACCAAATGAAAGAGCAACACAAACATTTTTGTTTGCATACCTGTGTGTAATGGGAAGGGTATGGAATGACAAAGAGTGACTGAAAAACATGTTGAACGAGTGCGAGTCATTCACGCTTAGCCCCAAGAAATACCCCCGCAGAAAGTTTATGGGCCTTTCTATTTTAGTGAATTAACTGTAACCGATGTTTCTTATCTTGATGTGCTACAGCTATGGCCCATGCCTCAATGGGAAGAAGCTGAACAACACATCTTTATTTGGGAGCAAGATAGTGTGCCGCATTTAATGCATTATCTCCATGTTCATACACAATCTGATGCGATCATGTGCATGTACCTCCGACTTTAGAAACAGTGTTATTGCAACAGTTACTCCTGACACACTGATCAAGGTTTCGGAACAACTTGCCTATTGACTTGATGTGGATCAGTGTTCACGCTGAATAATTGTAAGAAAAACTGTTTGTGCTTCTCTTTTATTTGGTGTATTATTTATAATTGTAAATTGAATGTAATATGTGCTACAAAGCTTTAAAAACCCATATATTCATTTTCAAAATATGCAGACATGATAAATAAGGATGTAGAATGTTAATAACATTTGTTTTAGTTAAAATTTTAAGAGTTCTCATGTAAAAAATTTGAAGGTACTATGATTTTATGGTATTTTTTCCCTACAAAAGCAGTTTATGCATAAAACATTGGACAAGCCAGTTTATATATGTACAAGTGAAAGTTATTTCTATGAATATATATTGTGGAAAGTACTATTTTGGCATAGGAATGTGTTTATTTGCATCATACGTAGATTTATGTTGTTTCTGATAAAGTGATTGTGAAACTGATTTTTTGCAATCTACTGTCCTTAACTATTACATTTTTAAAAATAATATAAGAGGTTTTATAATGCAGATACAGTAAATAAGGAATACCAGAGGTCTTGAGTAATGCTTCAGTCTTCCTCCTTGATTTAAGTCAATGCCCATTCATAACCAATGTTTGTAATTCCTTTGTGTCTTAATTCATGTGGCTGCTGGATCAAAATGGTGTCTGTTCTTCTGGACATGTCCGAAAGAACAGACACCATGTGTATATCAAGCTATTTATACTACCAAGGGACCATACGCCTTAGTAAGTGACATAAATTTCAACTTAATACCTCTACCCATTCTTGAGAAAAAGGGGTCTTAACAGTGGGACAGACAGACAGACATATCATATCCTAACCTATTGTATAAGGGTTCTGTTTTTACCAATTGAGGTATGGAACCCTAAAAGTGATCCAAAATATAAGAAAAGTAATAAGAGTAGCAAAAACATGTGTTACAATAAGTAAACATATATTCAACAAATAAACTGTGTTATAAAAATAGAAACTGTTGAAAGCAGAGCTTCAGGTAAAAATGTAACACTTTTACAGGAAAATAAAAAAGAAGAAAATGTCTTGAAGTAGTTAGTTTCATAAATGTTGCAAGTAACATGATAAAATAAAATATAGGAAAGAATTCATAATCCAATTAATATAAAATAAGCACATGTAGTAGGTCAAAGTACATCAGCACTGTCACACAAGATGAAGTTGCAAAAACAATGAAATGACTAAAAATCTCCAACTCTGCAGACATTGATGGTATCCATGCAACAATCTTAAAGAAGGGAGCTCTGAGCCTAGTTGAATTACTTACACACTTATGTGACTGCTCAATTGAAGCTACTAGCTCTTTCCTTGATATAGGCCCTATTGAAAACTAAGGTAATTTGAAGGTGGGACAGATGATGTAAAAAGCTATAGGTTCCTCACAATTACCCTTGGATCAGCTCTTTCCTGAGCATCCATAAGCAGTCACTGATAATCAGGGACATGAATGTCTACTTTAAAACTATTTCTCAACACATATCAGAGTATAATGAAATTAAATATGATGTACCCCAAAGATCAATAATACGAGCATTCCTGCTCCTTTTGTACATTAAATTGACAGTGACAAATGATCTCTTTAATGTGTATGCACACCTGGCTCGAACTCTGATGGAAACTGGCAAAATGCCACAAGTAATGAGGATAATGCGCAAGGTGCACTATGTTCGTAGTGTGTTGATACACTATGTGATCAAAAGTATCCGGATACCTGGTTGAAAATGACTTACAAGTTCATGGCGCCCTCCACCGGTAATGCTGGAATTCAATAAGGTGTTGGCCCACCCTCAGCCTTGACGACAGCTTCCACTCTCACAGGCATACATTCAATCAGGTGCTGGAAGGTTTCCTGGGGAATGGCAGCTCATTCTTCATGGAGTGCTGCACTGAGGAGAGGTATCGATGTCGGTCGGTGAGGCCTGGCATGAAGTCGGCATTTCAAAACATCCCTAAGGTGTTCTATAGGATTCAGGTCAGGACTCTGTGCAGGCCACTCCATTCCAATGATGTTATTCTCGTGTAACCACTCTGCCAAGGGTGTGCATTACGAACAGGTGCTTGATTGTGTTGAAAGGTGCAATTGCCATCCACAAATTGCTCTTCGGCAGTGGGAAGCAAGAAGGTGCTTAAAACATCAATGTAGGCCTGTGCTGTGATAGTTCCAAGCAAACCAACCAGGGATGCAAGCTCCCTCCATGAAAAATATGACCACACCATAACACCACCACCTCCGAATTTTACTGTTGGCAGTGCACATGCTGGCAGATGACGTTCACTGGGTGTTAGCCATACCCACACCCTGCCATCGGACCGCCATATTGTATGCCGTGATTCATCACTCCACACAATGATTTTACACTGTTCAATCATCCAATGTTTATGCTCCTTACATCAAGCGAGGCATTGTTTGGCATTTAGTGGTGTGATGTGTGGCTTATGAGCAGCTGCTTGACCTTGAAATCCAAGTTTTTTCACCTCCTGCCTAACTGTCATAGTACTTTCATGGGTCCTGATGCAGTTTGGAATTCCTGTGTGATGGTCTGGATAGATGCCTGCCTATTACACATTACGACCCTCTTCAACCATCAGTGGTCTCTGTCAGTCAACAGAAAAGGTCAGCCTATATGCTTTTGTGCTGTACGTGTCGCTTCTTGTTTCCCCTTCACTATCACATTGGAAAGAGTGGACCTAGGGATGTTTAGGAGTGTGGAAATCTCATGTACAGATGTATGACTCAAGTGACACCCAATCACCTGACCATGTTCGAAGTCCATGAGTTCCACAGAGCACCCATTCTGCTCTCTCACGATGTCTAATGACTACTGAGGTCACTGGTATGGAGTACCATTCAGTAGGTGGCAGCACAATGCATCTAATACAAAAAACATATGTTTTTGCGGGTGTCCGGACACCTTTGATCACATAGTGTAGGTTGAGAATCTGTGTCTGGTGGGATGTATGCTAGAGTAGTCTGGGCAGTTGCGATGACCACTGTATACTGGTGTCAATTTAGTGTACAAAAGGAACAGAAATGCTCCTATTCCTGATCTTTGGGGCACATCATTTTTACTTTCATTATACTCTGACAAGTGTTGAGAAATAGTTTTAAAGGAGATATTCATGTCCCTGACGCTCAGCGACTTCTTATGGTTCCTCAGGAAAGAGCTGATCCAACTGTTGGTCAAACCTCAAGCTTTGACAGCAGAATTTTATGAGCTGACATACCAGAAGCTTGAAACTTTCAATGGATGAATGAATACTCTGCCTAGTGAGCAGGAGAGCGATCCTGGTCCAGCACAAATTTTCAACCTTACCCACTGATTTAAATGAACACCCACTCACAGCCAATGTCTGTAATTCCTTGGTGTCTTAAATAATTTAAGTTTTAAAGTCCACACAGTCTGAAGATATGGCCATTTATATCACATATTTTGATAACCACAAACTCACTCATAAAACCTGTAGATGAACTGTGTACATACATGTCGGGTCTGATGGTCTAGTGCTAAAGCATCTGCTTGGAAACAGAGAAATTGTGGAATCAGATCTTGTTCAGACCACAGATATTTCAGTATTCATTTTAACCTAGCCTTCACCTGTCATCAACAGGAGGAGTCAATAGAACAACACATTAAACTGTGGGTCTCCATTCCCAGGTTGGATAACCAGAGTAAGCTGGAGGCAAGTCACAAAAGTGGCATCCAATAGAAAGAATTGCACCAGGCCATTAAGCCACACAAAATTATTATTATTTTCATCTATGTACATAATTAAGTTTGTACAGGACCCTCACAGCATGAGTCTTATTTGTGCTTATCCCTTTTTTATATTTTATTTTATTTTATTTTTTAATTACAATATTCACGTTAGGAATTTTTCAGGTTACTTGCTTTATGTAGCAGTCTCTTCTTCTGGTACAAAACCCTAATTTCACTTGTGCTCCAACTATTTGTTCTAGAACTGCTCCTTATGGTTACAATTTTCTGTTGAAATTAAATTTGAAAGTTTTGTTGTTCAGTCTGAAGACTAGTTTGTCACAACACCCCATACTAGTCTATCCTGTACAAATCTCTTCATTTCTGCATAACTACAGCAGCCTACACCCATTTGAACGTGCTTACTGTATTCAAGTCTATGTGTACCTCTACAATCTGTACCCCCTACACTTCCTTCCATTACCAAAGTAACGATTTCTTGATTCCTTGGTACGCACCCTATTAGATGATCTCTTCTTTTAGGAAAGTTGGCCATAAATTTATTTTTCCTCAATTTGATATAGTACCTCTTCATTTGTTAGTCCATCTAATCAATTCTTCTACAGAACCACTTTTCATAAGCTTCTATTCAATTTTTGCTTGAACTTCTTATTCTTGTTTCACTTCCTTACAAGGCTACACCATATCTTCAGAAAAGACATCCTAAAACTTAAACTGATAGTAGATCACAAAAAATTCTCCTTTTTCAGAAATGTTTTTTGTGCTATTGCCAGTATGTACTTTATGTCCTCTCTACTTGGCCATTTGCTGCCCAGGTAGTTATACTCATGCACTGCTTGTAATGTCTCGTTTCCTGATGTAATTCCCTCAGCATCACCTAATGCAATTTAGTTACATTCTGTTACCCTTCTTGTATTTTTGTTGATGCTCATCTTATAATCTCTTTTTGAAACAGTAACCATTCTATTCAATTGCTATTCCAAATCTGGAATTACTGTATTATCAGTGAATCTCAAAGTTTTATCCCTTCTCCTTGAACTTTTATTTCCTTTCCAAATCTGTCCTAGTTGCCCTTTGTAGCTTGCTGAATGTACAGACTGAATAACATTGGATAGGCTACAGTTCTCTCACACTCCCTTCTCCACTATGAATTCCCTTTCATGTCCTTCAACTCTTACAACTGCAGTCTGGTTTCTGTACAAGTCATAGATAATCGCTGTATTTTATCACAGTTACCTTCAAAATTTCAAAGAGTTTAGTCCAGGCGGTACTGTCAAAAACTTTCTCAAAAGCCATAGATACTATAAAATAATGGAAAATCCAGGACGGAATGTAACAAAGACGCTATAAACATAGGTTTGCCTTACTTCACCCTATCTTCTGTGGTGTAGTGTCAGTATTACCTCATGTGTTTCTACATTTTCTGGAGCCCAAAATGATCTACGTGAAAGTCAGCTTTTACCTGTCTTTCCACTCTTATTAAACTGATTGTTGGTAATATTCACACCTGTCAGCTGCTGTCTTTGGAACTAGAATTAATACATTCTTCCTGAAGTCTGAGATTATTTAGCCTGCTTTAAGTATCTTGCACACTACCTGGAATAGCTTTGTCATGCTGGTTTTCCCAAGGATATCATTAGTTCTGACAGAGTGTCGTCTGCTCCAGGGGTCTGGATTCAACTCAAGTCTTTCAGTGCTCTGCCAGATTACTCTCCCAATAATGTATCTCCTCTCTCATCTTCACCTATCAGTTTTTCTATTTCTATGATATTGTATCCAAGCTTTTTCCCCTTATATACCCTCTGTACATTATTTCTATATTTCTGACTTTGTTTAGTACTGGCTTGCCATTTGAGCAGTTGATATTTGTACAGCTGCTTCTGTTTTCTCCAAAAGTCTCTTGAATTTTCATATAGGTGGAATATAACTTTCTCCTAGTTGTGCATAGTTCTACAGGCTTGCATTTCTCCTCAAACCATTCCTGCTTAGCCATTTTGCACTTCCCATCAATCTCATGTTTAAGTGTCTGTATTCCCTTTCACTTCATTCATTTTTATATTTTTTCCTCATCAGTTAAATTCAATACCTCCTGCGTTATCCAGGAACTTCTACTACATCTTTTCCTATTACCTATGTAACCTTCTGCCACCCAAATTATTTAATCTCTCAAAGCTATCTTCTAATAGATTTATTTTGTCTGTTTCAGTCCAATGTTGCATAATTCTCCCTCTGAAGCTTTCAAAAATCTCTGTTTCCTTAGATTAGTTCATACCCAATAAATTATGGTCGTAGACTACATCTGTCCCCAGAAATGACTTACAGTTTAAAATCTGATTCTGAAATCTCTGTATTACCATTATATGATCAGTCTGAAACTTTCCAGAATCCACAGGTTTCTTCTTCATATAAGCCTTGTTTCATGAATCTTAAACTGTGTTAGCTATAATTAAATTGTGCTCTGTACAGGATTTTAGCAGTTGGTTTCCTCTTTCACACTTTTTCTTTATTCTGTATCCTCCAATTATTTTTTTTTCTATTTCTTTTCATACTAATGAATTCCAAGCATCCATCACAATTAATTTTTCATCTGTCTTAACTATCTGAATAATTTATCTCACCATACATGCTTTCAATCTTTCCACATCTGTGGAACTAGTTTACATGTAAACTTGTACTATTGTGATAGGTGTAGGTTTTGTGTCTACTGTATCTTGGTTACAATAGTGCGTACACTGTGCTGTTCATAGTAGCTTACCTGCATTCCTATTTTCTTATGTATTATTGGGCCTACTCCTGAATTACCCCTTTGATTTTGTACCTATAGCCCTGTACCAACCTGACTGGAAGGCCTGTTATTTCTGCCACAATACTTCATTAATTATTGCAGTTTCTAAAATCAGCTGGTTTATTACCATTTTTGAATTCTGTATCCTACCAATTTGCTTAAGAGATCTAACATTTTACACTCTGGCCTGTAGAATGCCAGTTTTGTTTTTCCTGATTATGGCCTCCTGAGTAGTCCTCACTTAGAGATCCAAATGGGGACTACTTTATCTATGGAATATTTTACTTAACAGGATGCCATCACCATTAAGCCATAGAGTAGATCTGCTTGTGTTTGGGAAGAAAAATAATTCCTACAGTTTTTCCTTGTTTTGAGCTGTTGGTAGCACCAGAACAGCAAGGCCATGTTGGCTAACATTACAAGGCCAAATCAGTCAGTCATTCAGACTGTTGCCACAGCAACCACTGAAAAGGCTGTTGCCCCTCTTCAAGAACTATGGATTAGTCTGGCCTGTCCACAAATGCCTCTCTATTTATAGGATTTGTGTCTTCAGATTGTCAGTAGTTACTTTAATGAACATAGCAGGTACTATGCCGCTTCCCTGCATCTTATGAATATTATGGTGACATAGCCTGCATTTGGCTTTTATATTTGCTTATAAATCAATAGTATTAAAGGGAGAGGAATAAAATGTTAATTATTGGTTTTGCTACATCTGGTAAAACACAATGATGTAATGGTAAAATAGTTACTCATCCAATAATCCTGAACCTAAATATAACAAGATTCTGTTAACTATTACATGTATAAAATGTTTCATTATCTCCATAGAATCAGTTCACAGAGTTTCTTTAAGATCCCCACAGCAAAAACTCTGACTGTTTCATCAACAGGCTGAATATTATCACTGATTAATGTGTGATTTCACTTTGAAGTGTAGCCCTTCAGATGAACAATAATAAAATGAATTTAGTATTTGTAATTGCTTTGGAAAAGATAGTTAAGTTGGTTGGTTTGTAGATTAGAGGGACTAAACTGCAAGGTTACCAGTCAAATATCTATGTCCATTCCACATTATTATCATCAATTAATCACTGATTGTCTTTCAACTACAACTTCCAGCCATTATTTATCAAAGTCAGTTTCTATCAATTGTTAGGAAGATTCTTCCTATTTGCTACTGAAATGAAAGTATGTAAAAAAGTTAAACATATATTTCTACTGAACATAAGTTACACACCTTTGATAATTGTTGTCCATCAGCTAGCCCATCATTCATGTACAACAAATAGCTGTAAGATTATGCTAGCAAATATCATAGCAGCAGCAAAGTAATCAATACTGTCGTCTGCTGTTACTAACAGTCTGAACATTGATCTGGATAACAGTTTGAACAGCAAGGCAGCAAAGCAAAGGAACTGAACAAAGCTATGAAAAATGATTGCATTACAACAGCTTGTTACATACTAAACAAACTACTGTTATTAAGCAAACATTTATGTCATGACACTTACATCTCCCTGTAGTGGCAGTCTACAAACTTGTTTACATACTTACTGTACATTTTTTGTAGTTTGCTTCTAGCAGTCAACCAGGAGCCTATCTTCTACATTCCTGGTTTTCAAGATTTTTACAATGACAGTTCTAAAATCATTATTACATTGCAGATATTGTCAGTCTTTGGTTATTTTTGAAAACAATTTATGATTTAATTTTTATATACTTTTCTTTCTGTGCATACAATGAATGTAATCTGGAATTCATTTCACTTTCCTTGGGATTTGGTGGTTCTAGTAAAGTGAACCATTTGGTCACTGTTCTCTAGAAAACCCAAGCTAAAACCACAACGGAGCCTTCTGGTTACTCATATTAGTGCTTTGATTAATTTACAGATTGTTTACATTACAAATCTTGATAATACAATCATTACAATTTTTAACAGTTTCATCTACGATGCTTGCATATGGTTCATGCCATACAGCTATGAACATTAAATTACACTACTTATTTACATGAATTCTATTGACTGACAGTGGTTGAACTACCAACATCCTTTGGAGGTATCAGGTGTGTAGATTCGCTGACCAGACATGTTGTGGCTGGCTCTTTGAAGAAGCAGGGACATGTCTGGACTCTTTCTTGATGTCTTCAAAGCTGCCATGACCATGTTGTGGCTTATGATGGTGCATTAATGCATGATAAGTTGCATCATGACTAATTGTTTAAAGAAACAGAGACGTGAGTGGACTGTTTTTCATTTCAAGTGCACAGATGTGGTGGCAAGTCATGCTGTGGCTGGCCATTTTTATGGATAATTTTTTCCAGGAAATTTGTTAATAATATTGCCTTTGACAGTTCTGTTAGTAACAAATTACTTGTCTTCCATTCCAATGGATTTGTTATTCACAACTTATACAAAATTACATAAAAAAGAAAACATATAAAATTAAATACAGGGCAATTAAATAAGTGTCTATTTGTGTATTAATTGAGCCCCACATTTGGGGCTGCCAGTTACACTGTCATCCTAAATTTTATGAATATTAAGATGACGTACCATGCATGTGGGTTTGGTATTGTCTTATAAACCAATACTATGAAGGGGAAAAGTATAAACTGTTTAATTATCAGTACTGCTATATCTGGTAAAAATTATGATGATGTGATGGTAAAATAGTTACTCATCCAATAATCTTGAACCTAGATATAACAAGTTTCTGTTAACTATTGAGTTACATGTAGAAAATGTTTCATTGTTTCCATAGAATTAGACCATAGAGGTACTTTAAGACTCTGATTCATCAACAGTCTGAATATTATCGCGGACTGGTATGTATTCTTTCTTTGAAATTTAGTCCTTCAGACAAACAACAACAAAATTAATTTGCCACTTGTAATTACTTTGAAAAAATAGTTAAGTCCATTGGATGCATGAATAAAATAAAAGAACCAAATCTTCAATGGAAAAAGGCAAATATTAAAGATAAGTATTAAAAAAACCAACAATAATAATAATATTCTGAAAAGAATAGTTGGAGGTGCTGAGTCACAGATAGGCACAACAAAAAGCCTGACACGGAATAAGCTTTTGGCCAACAAGGCCTTTATGAGAATTTGACCACCCACCCACCCACACACACACACACACACACACACACACACACACACACACACACACACACACACACACAAATCACAATTCACACACAAATGACCACAGTCTCTGGCAGCTGAAGCCTCATTACTAGCAGCAGCAGAGCATGATGGGAGAGGCAACTGGGTGGGGGTAACGAGGAGGCTGGAGGAGGGAGGGAGAGAGATAGCGGGATGGGGTGGGGGATGGTGAAGTGCTGCTGAGGAGTGTGCAGGGACGAGGTGGCGAGAGGGTAAGGCAACTAGGTGCAGTCTGGAGGTTAGTCGGTGGGCAGGAGAGGTTGAGGGGGGGGGGGGGGGAGATGTGTTTAGTGGGGAAAGGAGAGAAGTAAAAAGTAAATAATATATAGAATATGCTACAGAAAATTATTTAGAAATGTCTTTAAGAGATTTTAATGAAAATATGACTAAAGAAATTACTGAAATTAATGTGAGAATGAAAATAATAGCAAAACCATATTTCTCTGGTTGAGATGAAACAGTCATTGATAACACAATGAAAATGATATAAGTATTTGATAATTTTTAAAATTTTTTGTGTATATCAATAGTTGAATCAGAGACACAGTGAGTTAATAATGAAAATGATAAAATTCTGGGATCAATGAGATCTGTAAGGTAATTTAATTTAGGAAGAAAGAAAATACACTTGCATATAATGGTATTTCAATAGAAATGATGAAAGTGGAGGAAAAATAATACAAAAGGAACTCAAAAATTTATTTCAGACTGTCTGTAAATGCCAGGGGACACTTACCAGGCAGGATGAAAAGGAAAGAGTCTTCCTTGGTTGTGAATTATGCATAAAGAGCTCAGTAATTAGAACATTTGTCAATGAAATTCAGAGATTCTGAATTTGAGTCTCAGTTTGGCACACAGTCTTAATCTGCATGAAGGCTTCATTTCAAAAGGTAGTTACTAAAATTATCTCTAGAAATGTAGAGAAAACAATGGATTTCAATCAGGCAAAGGAACAAGCTGTGTTTAGAAGTAGATATAGCACAATGGATCAATTAAAAATCATAAATGAAGTTATAGAATGGAGCCATGAGCATGAATTATCACTTCGTCTAGGACTCATAAATCCTGAGAAAGGTCTTCACTCATTTTGAACAAGATTTGTGCTCTTATCCTTGAGAAAAAAAGGCAGTGATTCAATCTATGATAATTTGGTGATGTAATTAGCTGAAGTATATTACTGAAAAAGTGAAGTGTAGAGCATGTTTGTCATCTGACCTCAAGTTTCCTTTATATTCTTGTTTTTCAGTCAGTGCTTTGCATGTGCCTTTTAGTAAGTATCTTTTTTGTAGCAGTGCATGTATTCAGTTGGTGATTTAATAACGCGTGTGATTTTAATGTCATTCATGCTTTATTGTGGATCAATGTACCCACAAGTGATGACTCCAACATGATGAGGAAAACACATCAATCATGAGTATACCCAGCTATCTTCTATGGACACTTCCTCATTAGAATAGCCATTGTGCAATGCAGTGGAAGTGACTTCCATTCCTCCAGTGGCAACAAATGTTGGACAAGTGCCAGGTACCTCATGTGATAGGCTGCTTGTGGACAAGTCACCAATTTGCTGCATCACATCTTCCATGCTGTGAGGAAAATTCACTGCTGCACCACACATGCTGCAGAAACTGGACGCATGGTTCTGGCTTTTGGAACTTGCTTTTACTGCCTCCGGTATCTGTTATGACAACTGTTAATTCATTCTGAGCATTAATGTTTTCAATGCTCATAATCTTTTGCTGTAGTCTGACATTGTTAATAACATGCCACTTATGCACAAATATAAGCATCTTAAGAAAAATGTGCTCTGTTGAGTGAGCAAGTAAACAGCTCTATGAATCCAGTAAGTTCTGAACCAGTGGAATTGTTTGCAGTAAACAGCCTTCTCATTTATGGAGTCACCTTAGATACCTGGTGAGAGTATCTCAAGTTTTGGAGGCAACATTAAAATAGGTATGGTTCAATCAGTTGCCTTTTGTTATCGAAAGTTCTGTATTTTCAAACAATAATGTGGACTTCAACTCCCAGTTACTTGTTACTGACCAACTGCATAATATTTTGATGCATGACAGTGCATGTGGGGTCTCACAAACTGGCAATGGAATTGCAAGTGTAGTTGCAGTGGACATTTCACAACCTTAAGACCTTATCTCCCATCCACTTCACATGGTCCTCCTCAACACAGCATTCCACCTTCCTAGATGTTGATCTCCTCCTCTCTGATACCTCCATCCACACCTCTGTCCACATTAAACCCACCAACCACCAACAGTACGTGTATTTTAACATCTGTCATCTTCCACACCAAAAAATCCCTTGAATACAGCCTGGCCACCCAGTGATGACATATCTGCTGTGACAAAAACTCCCTTGCTCAGTATCTTGAGGGCCTCACTAAGGCCTTCACAGACAGGCACTACCCCCAGACCTAGTCTGCATACAGATCTCCCATCCTGTTTGCCCTAACGCTGTTAGTCCTTCCACAACCCCCAAGAACCAGCCACAAATGATTGTCCCCTTAATTATCCAGTACAATCTCATACTGGAACAACTCAATCACATCCTTTGCCAGGACTTTGATTACCTATCATCATGCCCTGAAATGAGGGACATCCGACCCAACATACTTCCCAGCCCTCCTCAAGTGGTGTTCTGTTGCCCACCCAACTTGCTAAACATCCTAGTCCATTCCTATTCCATTCCCAATCCCTTTCCCTTGTCACAAGGATCATATCCCTGTGAAAGTCCCAGATGTAGAACCTACCCAATCCATCCACCCAGCACTTCCTATTACAGCCCTGTCACAGGTGTATCCTACCACATCAGGGCCAGGCCACATGTGAAAACAGCCATGTCATTTACCATCTCTGCTGCAATCATTGCACAGCATTTTATACTTGTGTGACTACCAGCCAGCTGTCCACCAGGATGAACGACCTTTATCAAACTATGGCCAAGAGCAAAGTAGACCACCCTGTGATGCAATGAACATACTACACTTGATTTTAATAGCTGCTTCACTCCCCGAGCCATCTTGCCTCCACCACCATCTTTACTGAAATGTGCAGATGGGAATTATCCTTACAATACATTCTCTGCTTCCGTAATTATCCTGGCCTCAACATATGGTTAATGCCATCCACCCAACAGTTCTCACCCCTCTGTCCTATCCATCTTCTTCCCATTCCCATCCTGTTTATCTGCAGCCCTCTGCCAGTGCATCCACCTGTCTTTCTGTGCTCCTCTCCTTTTTTCTTCACCTCCCCACCCCACAACCTGGTGCTGCTATGCCTGTTGACAGTCTAGTCCCTGTGCACTCCACCAGACAGCATTCCTCTCTCTCCCCACCCATACACTACTATCGCTTCCTTACCACTCCAGATTTCTCTTCATCCAATATAATACCTGCATTCTGGCCTGAAATGCTAGAGGTGACAGTTGTGTGTGCATCAGGTGTGCTTGCTTGTGTGTGTGAATGGTGTATGTTTCTCTTTTACCGATGAAGACAGGGGCTGAAAGCTTTATGGAAGTGTCTTTAATTTTGCCTGCCTGCAATTTGACGTGTCTGCTTTATGGTAAGTAGCAATCTGTCTTTTCCTACATTGTTAATTGCACATTTTTAGTGACAGTGGTCACAAGCAGTTATGAAATTAGCTATTTAGCACATACTCATTTCACTACTGGTTACATGATACTGTGGTGTCCTAGACATCAGATGCTGATGGCACCCTGCGCAACTTCTAAGTCATTTATTCTGCTGTGAGCTCTGCCCCTATGGAAATGGCACTGTGGGAACACTGAACTTCGGAACCCCACAACCAGACTAGCAGGTGGTGACAACAGCATTCTGGCCAGGCCACCAGGTGGTGTGCATAGTGATGATAGAGATAATTGATGTACTGCACTTTACCTGCATCTGCAGAGTCATGTGTCAAAAATAGGCCCCTGTGGATCTTTCTGTGAGTCGGTTATTAAACCGTTGCACATCAGATTAGTAGAGCAGTTCCATCACAGTAAGAAACTGACCAGAAGATATCTTCTACACCTCACTCTGGACTCTGCCACCACCTTCCAGGAAAGCACACTGCCATCTCTGTCTGGACTATAAATGTGGTTGGCAATGTGTCAGCTGGGACCTGGAATAATTTCTACTGTTTGTTTTCTTCACTCACAAGATAGTGCCAAGATGTTACGTTGTGCTTCTATCCTTGTTGGACTTAGAAATTTTTCTGTTTGGCAGTTGATGCTTCTCCTGTGAAGTACTACTGTAAGATAATTTGAAAGTGTTATGTTTCTATTATTAAAGCTAGAGTGTGGACTTTGTTTTTGAACCTAGGAAGTGAGGAACTTGCTTCGTGCTCAACTTAATTTTATTCAGCTTTCAAGATTTGGCTCACTGTTTGAAGAATTTTGTGTTAATTCCACATTTGGGGAACTGAATTACATGTGTTCGAGATTTTTGAACATCAAGTCTGTATGTCACTGAAGGACTGCTGTTTGTTTGTTCACTTATGGAAGGATTTTGTTTGGTTTCAGACTTAAAGGAATTTTAACTCCATAAGACATGGTGTATCAAAAAGAGTAATCTGATTTGGTACATCTATATTTCTGAAACTAATAAATGTATACAATGAATTTTGGTTTTTGATGAACGGGAAACTCAAAGAGTTTTTTTTTCATACCTTTCCATAGGTGTTCAATATGCCCCCCTTGAGATGCACAGCATATGTCAATGCAGTATTCCAATTGTTCCCACAATGCAGAGAGCATATCTTGAGTTACAGCTACCACAGCTGCTGTTACATGATGTCTCAGTTCATTCATTGTTGTTGGTAGTGGACGCACATAAAAGAGTCTTTTTATAAACATCCACAAGAAATAATCAAATACAGTCAGGTTGCGTGACCTTGGAGACCAGTAATGTAAGGCTGACTCATTTGGGCCAGTGTGACTGATCCATCGTTTAGTAATCCTTTGATTTAAAAATTCCTGCACTTCCAGATGCCATTGTGGTGGTGCTCCATCCTGTTGGTAAATGAAGTCATTCGAATCACTCTACAACTGTGGGAAAATAAAGGTCTCAAGCATATTGAGATATGTGCTTCCTGTAACAGTGTTCTTGGTAAAGAAAAATGGATTGTACACCTTTCCCTGTGGAACTGCACAAAACACTGCTGTTACCTAGTGGGAACCATGCAAAAGTTGAGAGTTTGGTCTTTCCAACTGTATGTCATTCATGCACATATCTCAAATAACATAATACTTATGATTTTTTTAAAAATCAGATGATTCTTTTTGATATACCCTGTACATTGAGTATTGTGTTAACATTGTATTAGAGAAATAAACTTGTGTTACTGTGACTGCCTCTCTCTTTATTGGATGTCTCCATGGGAATGGATATATCACATGATGTTAACTATTCAGTTACTGGGAACTAATTGGCTTTAATACTGATTACATAATGTAGATGAAACTAATGCAAACTAAGGACTGGGTGACACAAAGATGTTTATTATTCAACTTAATGGTGCTGACTATGTTCACATTGTCCTGCACACCCACTTATAGAAACGTGTAGGATTATAACTCAAAATATGTTATTACATTCTTGGTATTAAAATAAAAGGCAGCAAAATTAGAGCACACAAAATTATGGTGGGCAAAAGAACAAGTCTGTTTAACTATAAGCTGTATACCCAGAAAAATGGCAAAATCATAAATAATATTTTATGTAAACAATTTTGGGTTTTGTGGTGATTCACAGAGCCAGCCAAAAGTTGCTAAAAAGTGAAATTTTCCAAATTGAATAAATAACAAACTAATAATTTATGTCAGTGAAAGTATTTCTCGAATCAGAAAAATCTGGGCTACAAAACTATGAAACTGAATTTAGGAAATAACTGTTATTTAAGATTCAAATATTCTGCAACACAAACTTTTTGAATACGAATAACTTCTTAAATAGGAAGTTTTTGGAAAACACAAAAGTGTGTTGAAAAGAGGAGCATGGAAGCATTTAAATGAGCTATATCAGTTTAATAACAAACAGCAATTTGGTCACTAAAAATTTCACATCCACATTGTTTTCACAAATCTTAGATTATGAATATTTGCTTATAAAAATTATTTCCAGGCAAAATAACTGTAACATTATCCTTACTGATTAAGGAACTATACAGTGACATAATAATAGTGTAGCTAAATGTCCATTACAGTATACATCAAACAAATTAAAAACAGAAGAAAGTGACAAGAGAATTGTGTGAACATATTGTTATTTGCCCATCACACAGAGCCCTATATGGATGACACAGGAATAAGCATCTCTGCAATAGAGAAAGAACTGAAAGAGTTGAAAACAAAGAAGTCACCAAGTTTTGGCAGAAACCCAGTTTCGTTAGAGAAAGAACTGAAAGAGTTGAAAACAAATTAGTCACCATGTCATGGCAGAATCCCAGTTCAGTTTTACAAAGAGTAGTGAAAGGTCTCATGGGATTGACAAAAAGTGTAGGTGCTGAACATGTTCTGATTAGATTAGATTAGATTAGATTAATATTAGTTCCATGGATCATGAATACGATATTTCGTAATGATGTGGAACGAGTCGAATTTTCCAATACATGACATAATTAGGTTAAGTTAACAACATACTTAAGTTAATATAATAACTTTATTTTTTTGTGTTTTTTGTTTTTTTATTTTATTTTTTTTTCTTAATTTATATCTAAAAATTCCTCTATGGAGTAGAAGGAGTTGTCATTCAGAAATTCTTTTAATTTCTTCTTAAATACTTGTTGGTTATCTGTCAAACTTTTCATACTATTTGGTAAGTGACCAAAGACTTTAGTGCCAGTATAATTCACCCCTTTCTGTGCCAAAGTTAGATTTAATCTTGAATAGTGAAGATCGTCCTTTCTCCTAGTATTGTAGTTATGCACACTGCTATTACTTTTGAATTGGGTTTGGTTGTTAATAACAAATTTCATAAGAGAGTATATATACTGAGAAGCTACTGTGAATATCCCTAGATCCTTAAATAAATGTCTGCAGGATGTTCTTGGGTGGACTCCAGCTATTATTCTGATTACACGCTTTTGTGCAATAAATACTTTATTCCTCAGTGATGAATTACCCCAAAATATGATGCCATATGAAAGCAATGAGTGAAAATAGGCGCAGTAAGCTAATTTACTAAGATGTTTATCACCAAAATTTGCAATGACCCTTATTGCATAAGTAGCTGAACTCAAACATTTCAGCAGATCATCAATGTGTTTCTTCCAATTTAATCTCTCATCAATGGACATACCTAAAAATTTGGAATATTCTACCTTAGCTATATGCTTCTGATTAAGGTCTATATTTATTAATGGCGTCATACCATTCACTGTACGGAACTGTATGTACTGTGTCTTATCAAAATTCAGTGAGAGTCCGTTTACAAGGAACCACTTAGTAATTTTCTGAAAGACAGTATTGACAATTTCATCAGTTAATTCTTGTTTGTCAGGTGTGATTACTATACTTGTATCATCAGCGAAGAGAACTAACTTTGCCTCTTCATGAATATAGAATGGCAAGTCATTAATATATAATAAGAACAACAAAGGACCCAAGACTGACCCTTGCGGAACCCCATTCTTGATAGTTCCCCAGTTTGAGGAATGTGCTGATCTTTGCATGTTACGAGAACTACTTATTTCAACTTTCTGCACTCTTCCAGTTAGGTACGAATTAAACCATTTGTGCACTGTCCCACTCATGCCACAATACTTGAGCTTGTCTAGCAGAATTTCATGATTTACACAATCAAAAGCCTTTGAGAGATCACAAAAAATCCCAATGGGTGGTGTTCGGTTATTCAGATCATTCAAAATTTGACTGGTGAAAGCATATATGGCATTTTCTGTTGAAAAACCTTTCTGGAAACCAAACTGACATTTTGTTAGTACTTCATTTTTACAGATATGTGAAGCTACTCTTGAATACATTACTTTCTCAAAAATTTTGGATAAAGCTGTTAGAAGGGAGATTGGACGGTAATTGTTGACATCAGATCCATCCCCCTTTTTATGCAAATATAATTAATTTTCTTTAGTTAGAAAACCTTTTGCCCACAAATCAGCATGGTTTTTGGAAGCATAACTACATGAAGCTCAGCTTGTCCTTTTCTCACATGATATCTTGTGAACCATGAATGAAAGGAAACAGGCAGATTCCATATTCCTAGATTTCCAAAAAGCATTTGACATGGTGCCCCACTGCTGACTATTAATGAAAGCATGAGCATATGGAATAGGTTCCCAGATATGTGAGTGGCTCAAAGACTTTGTATTTAATAGAATCCAGTATGTTGTCTTTGATGGTGTATGTTCATTGGAGACAAGGGTATCATCAGGAGTGCCCCAAGCAAGTGTGGTAGGACTGGTATTGTTTTCTACATACATAAATGTTCTGTCAAACTTTGTGGGCAGTAACCCGCAGTAGTTTGCTGATCATGCTGTGGTGTAAGGCAAGGCATCAAAGTTGACTTACTGTAGGAGGATACAAGGTGACTTAGACAAATTTTCTGGTTAGTGTGATGAATAACAGCTAGCCCTAAATGTAGAGAAATGTAAGTTAACACAAATGAATAGTAAAAAACCATAATGTTTGGATGCAGCATTATCAGTGTCCTGCTTGACACAATCAAATCTTTAAATATCTTGGCATAGCATTGCAAAGTAATATGTAATGGCATGAGCATTGTAGTTTAACCATATTTACCTGTGCCAATATGTCCTTGGTAGCAGTGCCTCTATCAAAGCTGACTGAGAATTTGGGGGTGGGAACAATTTACCACTAATAATGTGATCCACACTAGCTGTAGTGCACACATTTTAATTGGCCTTAGATGTTGGCTAAACTACTGTTGATGGCCAGATTGAGTCTCATCTATTATAATTTATGCACAGGTAATCAGTTAGCCACATACTACACTCACTTGATGTCCTTTGATGTGATTGTTCAAGTGCAGTAACCTAATACTGAAGAGACACAAACATTGAGTTGCCAATAGCCTTATTGCAAAGACTCCCAGAAAGTGAGCTTTTGCGCAAGAAAAGGCCTCAGCAGCCAGAGACTATGGTCATATGTGTGTGTGAGTTCTGTTTGCGTGAGTGTGTGTGTGTGTGTGTGTGTGTGTGTGTGTGTGTATGTTGTGTACTTCCGATGATGACCTTGTTGGTCGAAAGCTCACATTCTGACAGTCTTTTTGTTGTGCCTCTCTGCAACTTGGCATCTCCATTATATGAGTAGCAACTATCATTTTCATAATACTGTTACATTCCATCATAGATTTTCCATTGTTTGAAGTGACACAAAAATTTACGTGTGGCAATAATACATAAAATCCACAGAGTTATCAAATATAGTTTACAAAACACTGTCCTTCCAAGTAGATAATCATATCAAAATAAACACATTGTGCCCAGTAAGTGACTGTTGGAGGCAGCACTGTTCATAGTCTGACCCTATTGTCACAGTGATTAAAAAAATAGAAAAATAATCACTGAAGAAACTCTCAGTAATAAAAATCAAACTATGGAAAATCCGGGATGGAATGTAGCAGTCTGGCTCCAGCTGTCAGAGACTGTGGTCATATGTGTATGAGTTATATTTGCGTGAGTGTTTGTTTGGGTTATTTATTTTTGACAAGGGCCTTGTTGGCTGAAAGCTAACTTTCCAGAGTTTTTTTGTTGTTCCTTTCTGTGATTCAGCATCTCAGACATGGAATTTAGATAAAATGTTATACGTGTTATGACTTGCAATGTCTGCCAACTTGTCTGCAGCACATTATCCTGCTGTTTTGGACATAGTTGTTGTTCTATTCAAATACACCACACACTGACTAAAATGGCTTCTGAGGAGCCTCTTTTATGAGGTGACAGTAATCAGAACCACATTTATGTATTACTGCCAATGACTTTTAAAAATTACAGTTAAAGATTTACTTTTGTGAATAACTGAATAGTGGAGGGGGATTCTTCTGAATGTGAACTTTTAGACACAACAATAATTGCTATTGAACCATGCTATCTGGTTTTTCAAAATATGGGATCCTACTCAGTAACAATGTTTAAATTATGAATGCTAATTACTCTGGAATTAAATGAGTGGAAATCTTGCTAACATGTTTCCAACATTATCTGTAAAAATACTTCACTTATTTATATATATTTTTGATCTACTTTATCATGAATTTAGTAATCAGGTATATGAAAAATGGTAAAAACATCTAAAATTACTGGAGTTTGTAATTAGCACAGTTTTCAGGTAAATTAAATACAATAGTGGATCATAATTAACCAAAAGAATGTAAAAAATGATAAAGTTAAGTGTCAATATTTGAGATTTTTGAAAACTCTGCATGTGTCACAAATGTAACACTATTGAAGTTATTTGAAAAAAAAAGTAATGGGAATGAGGGAGGGAAGAAAAACATAACAGGAGAAAGGAATCCACTTGCTTTGTTGCAGCATATGAATATTGTGGTAGGAAAGGCAAATGGTCAACTTTGATTTATTGGGAGAATTGTGGGAAAATGTGGTTCATCTGAAGGAGACCACATATAGGACACTAGTGTAACCTATTATTAAGTACTGCTTGAATATTTGGGATCAACTCCAGATCAGATAAAAGAGAGACATTAAAGCAATTCTGAGATTAAAATAGACAAGTGTGAGGCAAATGGTGATTTCATTAAAAAATCACACAATAAATATAAGGCTGCATGGAAAGTAATAAAAGCAGAGCTAGTTGTGGATATACTATAAAGACAACACAAATGCTGCTAACATCACTGCTAATGATTTCAATCACTTTTTTTGTCAACTCTGCCAAACTTAGCCTCTCAGCTCAGGGCAACCAGAATTCCAGTTCTACACCTACACCTATTTCTCAACCAACATCTGGCAGAAATTTTCAACAAAACATTACAAACATAGTGTCAGCTTGTAAATGGAGAGAAATACAAGTAATTTATATAATTAAAGTAACCTCTAAATTAGGATACTCCAGATCTGAAGATGTTTATGGCCTGTCAAACTTTGTAATTAAAAAAAAAAAGTAGATCTCATATCATCTCCTCTTTGCATACTGATAAACTGGATGCTCTCTAGTGCATACTTTCCTATTCTCTCAAAAATAATAGATTATTGCATACTGCTGCAAATATGCATATGCCTATCAGACAATAATATATTAAATTATTCTCAGGATGGATTTAGGTCAAACTTATCAACAGTGAAAACAGTTGAAAACCTTATCCTTTTTGTACTAAGCTCATTTGAGTCAGAATTATCTGCTGGAGACATTCAAATTGACTTAAATAAGGCTTTTGACTCGGTTAACCAAAAATTATTATTAGATAAACTGTGTCGCTATGGAATCAAACACTTGAAACTCTCACTAATTGAATAATACCTCAGCTATAGAAAACAAATTGTGAAGGATAATGGCCAATAGTCAGAGACTAAGTATAAAACTGTGGTGTCACCACCAGACACCACACTTGCTTGGTGTTAGCCTTTAAATCGGCCGTGGTCCGTTAGTATACATCGGACCCACGTGTCGCCACTATCAGTGATTGCAGACAGAGTGCCGCCACACGGCAGGTCTAGAGAGACGTCCTAGCACTTGCCCCAGTTGTACAACCGACTTTGCTAGCGATGGTTCACTGACAAAATACGCTCTCATTTGCCGAGACGATAGTTAGCATAGCCTTCAGCTACGTCATTTGCTACGACCTAGCATGGTGCCATTATCAGTTGCTATTGATCTTGTGATTCCTGTACCATCAGACTGACGCTCATCATTAATGGATAAAAGTTAAGTATTCCACCAGCCACGTCCGTTTTTCTAAATTCTAATTTCCTTGTCCTGTTCCAGACCTCACGCCAGCCTGTATGAGCTAAAACGCGTGCCTCTCGGCTTCCTCTTGTAACCCGGTGATGGCTCTCCTGCCAACCCACAACAAAAACAAGGTGTTCCTCAGGACTCAGTGCTTGGCCCTCTACTATTTATATTATTTGTAAATGACTTTCCGAGTAACTTACCCTGTAAATCTATCCTCTATGCTGATGAGACAAGATTAGCTAATTCTGGAAAGGATATAAACATATTGAAGGAGGAAAGTGAAGAATGTCTCAAAATATCTAATATCTGGTTTAAAGCTAATGAATTAACTATGAACCATGAAAAGACTGTCAAGATAATCTTCAGTCTATCAGACAGTAACACAGAATTGCCATCTGTTAAACTACTAGGAATACACACTGACTTCAAATTAATGTGGGACACACATACAGATTATCTGTGTCGAAAGTTATCACAAGTTATCTACCAACTAGCCAAATTACACACATGTGTTACACAAGATTTATTACTTCATTCAAACTATGCCTCCTTTCACTGCCATCTACAATATGGCATTCTTGTATGGTGTAACTCCCCAGGAGCCAAAACAATTTTCCCCTGGGAGAAAAAAGCAATTAGATGTCTTTATGAAATCACTGACAACAAGACCCCATGTAGACCTTATTTTAAAGACTTAAAAATTTTCACAGTCCCATCTCTTTACATATATTGTTGCCTATTAAACATAAAAGAAAACTTAAACCACTACACTGTAAGGAAATTTGTTCATCAACACAATACTCAACAAACAAATATGACTGATATACCCACAACCAAGCTTAAGAAAACCCAATCTAGCTATGAATACATAGGCATAAAATTATCAACACTTTACCCATACATTTGCAGTTGGTTTCACAGGATATTTTCAAAACTAAAACCAAAGTATAGATGAAGGAAAATACCTTCTATAGTATAGAAGAATTTCAGAATAGTTGTAAAGATGAACTAATTTATTGATAAATTAAGGCTTCTGTTATGTATAGATATGGGTGTAGAGGCAGCTATAAGCTAATAGCATATAACACTGCCATATTTTTTATCATGTAATATTTTCTTATATGAAACATAATGTACAAACAGCTATAATTCTTCTGATGACATCGATTGCATGTTAATGCTGATAAATTAAGGCTTACTGTTATATATAGATATGGGTGTAGAGGCAGTTATAAGCTAATAGGGTACAACACTGCTATATTTTTACCCTGTAATATTTTGCTATGTGAAACATAATGTACAAGTAGCTGTAATTCTTCCGATGACATCAATTGTATGTTAATGCTGAAAGATGGATGACATAAATAAATAAATAAATTCATAGTTGGCTGAGGTGGTCTTCTTTTCAAGGAACACTGTTGAGAAAATTTAGAGAAGTAACGTCTGAATATGGCTGCAGAATGATTCTACTGCGTTCAACATACATTTAATGTAAGGATCATGAGGATAAGATATGGGAAAATACGGCTCTTACAAAAATATATAGACAGTTGTTTTTCCCGTGCTCTATTTGTGAGTGGAACAGGAAAGAAATGGTTAGTAGTACTACATGGTACTCTCTGCCACACACTGTATGGTGATTTGTGGAGTGTGTGTGTAGTTACAGATGTAGGTGGGGAATACCCAGAAAGAGGTGGGCAGATACAATGAGATAGTCAGTAGAGAAGAGGAGAGAAAAACCAAAAGATCTATTTGAAGAAGAAGAGGAGTGGTGTAGAGACAGACAAAAATGGAGGTCTTTGATTCACAACCTGGCACAAGAATGTGGAAATGGGCAATGAAGAAGAAGGAGAAGAAATACTTATGGCTAGTGGGTTATAGCATAGTTTTTTTTAAGAAAAAGCAACAGCCAGAAGAAAATGAAAAACATGTTTACAACTTACAGCGTTATGAAAGACATGAATATGTATGCAGTTCTGACCAAAGGTTTGGGAAAGTAGCGGTGTATAAAATAAAAGAAAGATCACTTTATGAACAGAGGTTGTTATTGTGATCTTCAGTCCAAGGACTAGTTTGATGCAGCTTTCCAAGAGTGGGATTTAAAATTATAGGTCACTTCTTTTCCCCATTTTTATGTGAGTGTTGCTCCTACACATTTCAGTCTTTCAGTAAATATGTCTTTACTCATTAATTGGTTACAAAGGTAATTCAAGGAAGGGGGACTACCAAGTCAAAACAAGATATTGGTGCTTTGGGTGAAATCTGTCCCCAGGCTTCCACTGTAATAGTTCCTAATTTTCTGTAAAGAAAAATGGTTAGATAGCATTGTAAGAAGATTTTTAAGAATTAATTATCTCTCTTGTTTCCTGTGTGATCTTTGTGTAACCAGTTATTTGATTCTTCTGTAAGTAGCTATTGTCAGTATTTTGCAAGCATGATTTATTAAGCTGATAGTTCCATAATACTGACATCTATCAGTAACTAACTACTTTGGAAATAATGTAAACTTCTCGAATACTGAGGGTATTTTGCCAGTCTCATGTATTTAGCAAACCAGGTGGAAGAAACTCAATAACTCTGAGATAATATTGTATACTCCAGGGGCCTTGGTTTAGCTTAGGTCTTTTGGTGCTCTGATGAATTCTTCTCAAAGTAGCATATCTTATAGTGCATATTCATCCACTTTCTCTTACCTTTCTACAATATTAGGTTCAAGTTTATTTCTCTTGCACAGGCCTTCTATGAATTCTTTTCATCTTACAGCTTTCCTTTCTTTGCTTACTCCTGGCTTGCCACCAGAGCTCTTGATATTCATACAGCTGCCTCTCTTTTTCATCAAATGTCTCGTCATTTTCCTATAGGTCATATCTGTTGCCCTAGTTATTCATGCTTTTATATCCTTTCATTTCTCTTTGAGCCATTCCTGCTATGTTGTTCTTCACCTCCTGTCAATCTCATTTGCTAGATGTCTGTATTCCCTTTTGTCTGCTTCATTTGATACATTTTTATGTTTTCTCATTTTGTCAATTAAATTCAGTATCTCCTGTGATATCCAGGTAAAAAGGCCTTGTCTTTTTACCTGTTTCACCCTCTGTTTTCTTCAGTGATTCATCTCTCAAAGTTACACCATCATTTTCTATTGCATTTCTTTACCCTGATTTATTCAGTCATTGCCTAATGCTTGCTTTGAAACTTTCAACAACCTCTGGTTCTTTCAACATATCTAGATCCCATCTTCTCAATTCCTACATCTAAGCTGTTTCTTCAATTAAATCTACAGCTCATAAATTATGGTCAGAGTCCACACTTGTCTCTGGATATATTTTGCAGTTTAAAATCTGTCTTCATAATATCTGTATCACCCTTATGTAATATATTTGAAACCTTACTGTGTCTCCAGGTCTCCTCTGTATATACAGTCTTCCTTCCTGATTTTTAAACCCAGTATTAGTGATGATTAAATTATGCACTGTGCATCATGGAACTGACCCATCCTGCAGTACCCTCTCCACCTTGATGACCATCCCTTTCCTGACAACCTCAGTAAGGTCAACCACTTTGGCTCCCACCTACCTGATGTTTTTCCATTCCAGATGATCCCCAATTTGATTATTCCCTTTTCTCTGATGTCATCGAACATATGGATACCTCCACTCTTCCCCTGTTCCTAGCTTGGGCCATACACCACTATCTGAGCTTAAAGCTCCCATCACTACACAGGACATCAGCCTCACACTCCACACTAAATGCAACACCGCTACAGGCCACGACCACATTACCTACTGCCATTTCAAACACTGCCCTCCCTCCTTCCTTGCTGTCCTTGACACCCTCTACAATGTAATCCTTGCCAATGGCTTCTACCCCGACCTGTGGGAAACCTCCTGTACCCTGATGTTCTCCAAACCCAACAAGCCTCCATCTGATGCCTCCCCCTATCACCCTATATGTCTCACCTTGGTGTTCAGCAAGCTCTTGGAATCCATCCTTTCCCGGAACATCCATCACCACCTCCACCAACACCACCTCCTCCCCAACACCCAATATGGCTTTCGATCTTCCTTCTCTGCTGATGACCAACTCCTATGCCTCACTCATGTCCTCTCCCTCCAGCTTAACTCCTGTTGCTCTGCCATTTTTGTCTCCTTTGACCTTGAAAAGGCCTATGACCATGTAATACATCTCGGTCTCCTGTTTAAACTTCAGAACTACACCCTTCCTATCAACTATGTATGTCTTCCTCTCCCACCACCCCTCCTACATTACCATCCACAATGCTGATTTGTGCAACTTCAACCCCTACATGGGTGTGCCCCAGGGCTCTGTCCTTTCCCCTCTCCTCTACCTCCTGTACACAGCAGATATGCCCCAACCTCCCCCCCCCCCCCCAGTCCACTCCCTGCAGTATGGCAATGACACTGCCTTCCTTGCCCTCGCTCCTACCCTCCAACGGTCCCTACGCCTTCTCTAGAATCACCTTGACCTTTTTGCTGCGTGGTGTAACTAGTGGCTCCTATAAATCAGTCCTTCCAAGACCCAGACAATCATCGTACCACTCGCTCCTTCTGGCTCCTGGATTTTTCCCTTACTATATGTGCTCATCCTGTCTGCCTCTCCCCCACCTTCACCTACTTTGGACTCACCATTGACAGTCACCTCACCTGGACCCCTCATCTCCGCTCTATCCAATCCAAAGCCCACAACTGTCTCCATCTCCTTACACTCCTCTCTGGCTGGACTTGGGGGTTGACCCCTCTACCATCCTCCACACCTACAAATCCCTAATCTATCCCAGCCTCTGTTATGCCAGTCCCGCCTGGATATCCACCCCCCCTCCCCTCTCTGCTCCACCTCACTTTCTGTAAACACCTCTCGTCCCCCATGCAGATCCTCTATGACCTGATTCCTTTCCTCCATCTGCTTTCTTTTTCCTTGAACATATTCGCGTCGTCTACACCTCCCGCTCACTTAATCCCCTCATCCCCTGGTTGTCCTCTCCTTTCCAATCCCCACCCTCTGCCACACCTTCACTGTTGTGTCCCCCCTACCTTCCACCTCTACACCCTTCATCTCCTTTCCCAAGGTGGCTTCCATCAACTCCCCCTCCTGGATGATGCCCTCTCTCCCTCCATTTATCCTCACCTCACCCTCCCTGCCTGTCCTTTTCCCGGGCTCCCTGCCCCCACCCCCCCTTCCATCCCGTTTTTTCCCCGCCTACCCTCTTTCTGACTCCCTTCTCTCCCCCGAGTCCTTTTGCTTTCCCCTCTACTGTCTTCCTCAATCCTTTCTAGTCCACCCTGCCCCCTCCCCCTTTTTCTATGTCCTCTTACTTCATCAGCTCCCCCCTTTTCTTTTCCCCCTTTTCTCTCCTCCTCCCACCACCATCTGCCATCCTGTCGGCTCTATAGTGCTGTTTAAAGGGAATGTTCAGTGTTGTACTTCCCCTGTCACTATTGCGAACAGACACCATACTGTCGCTAGTTGTATTTTTTATCTCGTGCGAACAGCAACCAGACTGTCGTCGTGTTTTTTTAATTGTGCCTTTCTGCTTACTGTAGTCTTCATCCGCATCATCAGTGCCGTGTTTTTATATTTTAAATTCCAGAACTTTCCGGCATTTTACAGTTTTTTACAATGTCACCGTTTTATCACCTGTTTTAATTGTTTGTTTATATTCTCATTATGTTTTTCAACTTTTCTGTAGGCTGTAGAGCGACCTATTACACTGCTGCCAGCTCGCCCGCCCCTCCCCCGAGGGGGGGAATCGAAATGCAATAAAGGAAAAAAACGGCTCATCGATAATTGATATTTGGGTGCCATTAGTAATATATTGGAAGATTATGCATATGTCTATGTGATTAACAAGGTCATTGGTCATTATCTTTTGAGCCCTGATTATTACTGTTCGTCTAGTTGAAACACAGTTTCACAGTACCTTAAAAGGTCAAAAGATTTGAAACGAAATAATTAAGTGCCTGAACTTGTATTTCGTACAAGGAGAAGCTACAACAACACAGACGTAATTTTTTTCTTTTCCATGTTAAGATAGGCATCAGTTACGCCACGTTACACAAGATCCCATTTCTTTCCTTACTTTGGTCTATAGAACGAATGGTAGTTTTTACCTTTACGATCTTCTTCTGTCCGAAACCCTCTTTTACGGCGCAGTAAACAAAGGACGTATTTGCTATTTATGTCCGAGATACATCAAGATCGAAATGCCTCGCTCGCTGACAATTTACGGCGACTGTAAACCAAGAAATAAAACCATTCTACAAACTTCTTATCTTGATAGTAGCCGTGTAGATTTATGTTGTTATTTCGTTCGTATATACGCCTAAATTTACTTACTGCGCAGACTATTTGGGGGGATCTGTAAACGTCTTCGCAAATCTTTTGTTCCAAAGGATTTGATTGACCACGAACTTCAGCAATAACTCCACGTTATTGGTCCTCTATAGCGCGTCCAGTAGCACGAATGTGGGAAAAGTGGCGGAAAAACCACATACGATCTTGAAAACCTTCTTCGTCTGCTTAATGTTTTACTTGTTTCGACAAAGGTTTCCATAAATCACAGAAAATCACAAAAGTAATGTTGAGTGAACATTATGTATGCAACGGAAGTGGGTCAACGTGTAAATGAAATGGTGGTTCCTCTTTTTGTTTCTTCTTTCTTTATTGTGACTGGAATCACGGCCTCTCTCACATTCTGTCTTCAGCAGTATTGCTTTTTTCATACCTCAAATTGTCGTACACCTTTCACAATACTGTCCATCCCTCCATCGCTTTCGAGATCTGCCAGGCGACCGAAAACTTACTATGCGATCGAACAAAAGGTAAATGTGAAATGTGCCTAAAATTCGTCACCTCGAACGTGTACCAAATCATTGCAACGTAATGTTTAATGCACTTGACCCAATTTAATGTCGCAGCTAACGTACTCTTGCTAACTGAACCGTTATTACTACATTTCGTACCATAATCTTTGTTCTGCAAAGCAGCAGTAAGAAAATTTGAATTTGGGTGGCTTGTAAATAAGCTTAACTGGTAGAAAGCTAGTCGTCGGACTCTACCACTATAAGGATACAGTCGTCAACGAAAACGGTTGTATTAAAGATACATGACGTGTACCCTAGGTATTATTCAATCAGCACATTGAGCAACCAGTAAAAGAAACCAAGAAGAAATTTGGAAAGGGAATTAAAATTTAGAAAAGAAGAATTAAAAACTTTGAGTTTTGCCGATGATATAATTGTTTCAGAGACACTAAATGGATTTGCAAGAGCAGTGTCAAGGGAATATAAATGGGGTTACAAGATGAGAACCAACAAAAGTAAAGGGTAATGGAATATCATCGAATTTCATCAGGCGATGCTGAGGGAATTAGATTTTTTTTTTTTTTTTGGTCATCAGTCTACTGACTGGTTTGATGCGGCCCGCCACGAATTCCTTTCCTGTGCTAACCTCTTCATCTCAGAGTAGCACTTGCAACCTACGTCCTCAATTATTTGCTTGACGTATTCCATTCTTTGTCTTCCTCTACAGTTTTTGCCCTCTACAGCTCCCTCTAGTACCATGGATGTCATTCCATCATGTCTTAGCAGATGTCCTATCATCCTGTCCCTTCTCCTTATTAGTGTTTTCCACATATTCCTTTCCTCTCCGATTCTGTGTAGAACCTCCTCATTCCTTACCTTATCAGTCCACCTAATTTTCAACATTCGTCTATAGCACCTCATCTCAAATGCTTCGATTCTCTTCTGTTCCGGTTTTCCCACAGTCCATGTTTCAGTACCATACAATGCTGTACTCCAGACTTACATCCTCAGAAATTTCTTCCTCAAATTAAGGCCGGTATTTGATATTAGTAGACTTCTCTTGGCCAGAAATGCCTTTTTTGCCATAGCGAGTCTGCTTTTGATGTCCTCCTTGCTCCGTCTGTCATTGGTTATTTTACTGCCTAGGTAGCAGAATCCCTTCGTGACCATCAATCCTGATGTTAAGTTTCTCGCTGTTCTCATTTCTACTACTTCTCATTACCTTCGTCTTTCTCCGATTTACTCTCAAACCATACTGCGTACTCATTAGACTGTTCATTCCGTTCAGCAGATCATTTAATTCTTCTTCATTTTCACTCAGGATAGCAATGTCATCAGCGAATCGTATCATTGATATCCTTTCACCTTGTGTTTTAATTCCACTCCTGAACCTTTCTTTTATTTCCATCATTGCTTCCTCGATGCACAGATTGAAGAGTAGGGACGAAAGGCTACAGCCTTGTCTTACACCCTTCTTAATACGAACACTTCGTTCTTGATCGTCCACTCTTATTATTCGCTCTTGGTTGTTGTACATACTGTATATGACCCGTCTCTCCCTATAGCTTACCCCTACTTTTTTCAGAATCTCGAATAGCTTGCACCATTTTATATTGTCGAACGCTTTTTCCAGGTCGACAAATCCTATGAAAGTGTCCTGATTTGTCTTCAGCCTTGCTTCCATTATTAGCCGTAACGTCAGAATTGCCTCTCTCGTCCCTTTACTTTTCCTAAAGCCAAACTGATCGTCACCTAGCGCATTCTCAATTTTCTTTTCCATTCTTCTGTATATTATTCTTGTAAGCAGCTTCGAAGCATGAGCTGTTAAGCTGATTGTACGATAATTCTCGCACTTGTCAGCTCTTGCCGTCTTCGGAATTGTGTGGATGATGCTTTTCCGAAAGTCAGATGGTATGTCGCCAGACTCATATATTCTACACACCAACGTGAATAGTCGTTTTGTTGCCACTTCCCCCAATGATTTTAGAAATTCTGAGGGAATGTTATCTATCCCTTCTGCCTTATTTGACCGTAAGTCCTCCAAAGCTCTTTTAAATTCCGATTCTAATACTGGATCCCCTATCTCTTCTAAATCGACTCCTGTTTCTTCTTCTATCACATCAGACAAATCTTCACCCTCATAGAGGCTTTCAATGTATTCTTTCCACCTATATGCTCTCTCCTCTGCATTTAACAGTGGAATTCCCGTTGCACTCTCAATGTTACCACCGTTGCTTTTAATGCCACCAAAGGTTGTTTTGACTTTCCTGTATGCTGAGTCTGTCCTTCCGACAATCATATCTTTTTCGATGTCTTCACATTTTTCCTGCAGCCATTTCGTCTTAGCTTCCCTGCACTTCCTATTTATTTCATTCCTCAGCGACTTGTATTTCTGTATTCCTGATTTTCCCGGAACATGTTTGTACTTCCTCCTTTCATCAATCAACTGAAGCATTTCTTCTGTTACCCATGGTTTCTTCGCAGCTACCTTCTTTGTACCTATGTTTTCCTTCCCAACTTCTGTGATGGCCCTTTTTAGAGATGTCCATTCCTCTTCAACTGTACTGCCTACTGCGCTATTCCTTATTGCTGATCTATAGCGTTAGAGAACTTCAAACGTATCTCGTCATTCCTTAGTACTTCCGTATCCCACTTCTTTGCGTATTGATTCTTCCTGACTAATGTCTTGAACTTCAGCCTACTCTTCATCACTACTATATTGTGATCTGAGTCTATATCTGCTCCTGGGTACGCCTTACAATCCAGTATCTGATTTCGGTATCTCTGTCTGACCATGATGTAATCTAATTAGATTAGGGAATGGAAAACTAAAAATAGTAGACGATTTTTCTATTTGGTCAGGGAATTAGTTGTTGATGGCCGAAGTAGACAGAATATCAAATGCAGAGGGGCAACGGCATTTTTGAAAAAGAAGAGTTTGTTAACACTGAAAACAAATTTAAATATTATGAAGGGTTTCCTGAAATTATTTGTCTGGAGTGTAGCCTTGTACGGAAGTGGAGCGTGGAAGATAAGCAGTTCAGACAAAAAGAGAAAAGAACCATTTAAAATGTCGTGCTACAGAAGAATGAAGATTAGATGGGGTGATCGATAGGATTATTCTCATCAGAATCAACAGCAAACCGACGCCGACAACAATATAACAGGTACACATGTCACAGGCAGAAGATGATGAGGTACAGATAATCTATGAGAGCATTGTACAGGTAACTCAGTCAGTAATGGGTGATGGAAATCTCATAACCAGGGGACTGGAACGCTATAGTACGGGAAGGAAATGAAGCTAGAGTCATGGCGAATACGGGCTCGGTAGTAGGAATGAAACAGGCGAAAGACTCAATAAATTTCAGTTATTAATAAGCGAATACACTGCTCAAAACTAACAAGAGGGGGAGATATGGACCTACTTGAAAAATGCTTGGAGACACTGGAAGATTCCAGCTGAACTAAATGATAGATAGTGACTACGAAATAAGATTCTGAGTATTAAAGTATTTTCTTGTTTTATCAGTGTGCTAATGGGGAGTTATAATATTAACACTGGCGTGAAATACTGAAACAATACAAATTGTACATAAAGTCCGGGAACACTTTCAATTATTTATTGCACAAGAACCAAACACTGTACAGATATCATTCATATGTAATTTTGAGGAGGAACCCTGAAAGTTTCTTTGTCATATATACTTCCACAGCGTAGTTTGGTAATTTGCGATAGTAAGCGCTAGTCAAACATAACGAGTTCAGGTGCGGAGCCAGCTTTCTGTGTATTGGAGTTCGACAAAAACAAGTGTGCTACAACTGTTCAACTGATATTTAGAACGAAGTACGGTAAGAAGCTACCAACAAGGAAGGCCATTTATTTCTGGCACAACAAATTCGTTACGACGGGTTGCTTGTGCCTGGCAAAGAGAAGCGGATGTCTCAGTGTGAGTGAAGTGAATGTGGCGCGCGTACGAGAGACGTTCATACGAAGTCCAAAGAAATCGGTGCGTCGTGCATCCCGTGAACTCGAAATGGCTTCAATGACAGTGTGGAAAGTCCTGCGACGGAAGCTGTCTCTGAAACCGTTCCAATTGGAGCTAGTGCAGAAGCTCAATGACGACGATAAAGACAAACGTTTTGAGTTATGTTCGCAGTTGCAACAATTGAAAGAGGATGGGGCTGGCATTGTTGATCGCAAAATTTTTAGCGACGAAGCCACTTTACACACTAATGGGAAAGTGAACAGGCATAATCGTCGAATCTGGGGTACAAAGCATCCACACGAATGCATTGAATTTGAGCGCGATTCGCCAAAGGTAAATCTTTTTTGTGCCTTGTCACGGCGAAAACTGCACAGGACATTCTTCTTCGTCGAGAGCGCTACCACTGGATATTCCAACTTGGACATATTGCAGCAATGGCTGATGCCTCAAATGCAATCGGACACTCCCATCATCTTTCAGCAGGATGGTGCTCCACCCCATTTTCTTCGTGAAGTTCGTGGGTATCTGAACACGGAGCTGCCGCATCGATGGATCGGCCGTGCTACACAAGGGGACAGCTGTTTCATGAAATGGCCTCCCCGATCACCAGATCTCAGTTCGTGTGACTTTTTTCTTTGGGGACACATTAAAGATCCAGTCAATGTACCGCCTCTGCCAAGTGATGTAGCAGACCTCCGGGAGAGAATACGGGAAGCGACTGCCACAGTCGACGATGCCATGCTGGAACGGGTATGGCAAGAATTCGATTACAATTCGTATATCGAATGTTTGTAAAAAAAAAAAAAAAAAAAAAAAAAAACTTTCAGAGTTTCTCTTCAAAATGCAATATGTATGACATCTGTACAATGGTTAGTTCTTGTGCAATAAATAATTGAAAGTGTTCCCGGACTTAATGTACACCTTGTATTACGGTAGTCGCAAGTTGCAAAAAGTTCATGTTTAAGAAACTTTGAATCTCACAATCAACATTACTGGAACCGAAAACTGCATATGTCTTTCTCTCGAATAAACAGTGATTTCGTAGAGCGGCGTGTTTTATGATAAAATAGCTTTCTCGATGTTTACATTACACCTCTGTAAAATACGCAGACAGCCACAATATTTACTTAACAGATAATCTCTAACAAATTATTTCAGACGAAATTGTGAGTGCATCCGGGAACAATAAATTAATAAATATACAGATGACTGTTACATGAATATTTTTATCTTGCTTCTCAGCATTTGTTTCGTGCAGTACAGTGGATTCCTTTACTGTAGTGTCCGATCTCCTGACCTAACAATACAGCGATTCAAATCAGATTACTGACAGTCCAATGGTGGTAGAGAGCAATGACGGAGCCCATCGTATTTGTTCAGATGCCAATGCGTTAAGACGGTCGAGAAGACAGAAGTGAACATTTATAAAATAAATGAGAAACAAAATTCCTGCCGTGTTTACATACAAATTACTTCCTTGTTATCTATCTTTGATAAAAAGCATATGAATGTAGGAAAAGGTTCAATTAGTTGATTTTACTGTTGATGTTATATTAACCATTTGGCGGCATGAGGAAATACAATTTTGTTACCTCCAGGGCCTAAATGTGATATATGAGGGGCCGTCAAATGAAAACTAGACAAATGGAAGAAAAGTATATAAACTGTTTCTTGCTTCAAAAGTAATCGCTAGAACTATTAATTCCTTTAACCAACTGTGAGACAAGACACTTAAAGCCATCGTAGAAAAATAAATTGCCTACGGATCTATGACTGTATCCAGGCATGCACCTATTCGTCTAAAGCAAATCGGCGGCCGTGAATTTCTTTATTCAGTGCTTCAAAAATGTGGAAATCACGTGGGGAGAGATCGGGACTGTATGGAGGACGTGGTATGGCTTTCCAGTGAAACTTCTGCAGAGTAGTCGAAGCAGCCTTGGCAACACGTGGTCCCGCCCCATATTAGTGAGCGTCGATTTGCTTCGGACGAATAAGAGGTAAACGTTGCTCAGTCATGGTTCCGTAGACAACAGCAAACATTTTGACATGTAGGCATTGAACGTCATGTCTCACAGTGAGATAATTGTACTAACAGTTACACCGATTACTTTTAAAGTAATAAACAGTTTCCTTACTTTTTTCGACCTGTCTCGTTTTCATTTGGCTATCCTTTATAAAAAAGAGAAAGTTTAATTATTATTTGTGCTTCCTGGAACATTGTAAGAGATGTTTCATTCGATGCTCACTTCCATAGCAAAGATGAACTATTTCAGGTGAACAAACTCAAATATGTACGCTACTGGCCATTAAAATTGCTACACCACGAAGATGACGTGCTACAGACGCGAAATTTAACCGACAGGAAGAAGATGCTGTGATATGCAAATGATTAGCTTTTCAGAGTATTCACACAAGGTTGGCGCCTGTGGCGACACCTACAACGTGCTGACATGAGGAAAGTTTCCAACCGATTTCTCATACACAAACAGCAGTTGACCGGCGTTGTCTGGTGAAACGTTGTTGTGATGCCTCATGTAAGCAGGAGAAATGCATACCATCACGTTTCCGACTTTAATAAAGGTCGGATTGTAGCCTATCGCGATTGCGGTTTATTGTATCGCGACATTGCTGCTCGCGTTGGTCGAGATCCAATGACAGTTAGCAGTGGAATCGGTGGGTTCAGGAGGGTAATACGGAACGCCTTGCTGGATCCCAACGGCCTCGTATCACTAGCAGTCGAGATGACAGGCGTCGTATCCGCGTGGCTGTAACGGATCGTGCAGCCACGTCTCGATCCTTGAGTCAACAGATGGGGACGTATGCAAGACAACAACCATCTGCACGATCAGTTCGACGACATTTGCAGCAGCGTGGACTATCAGCTCGGAGACCATGGCTGCGGTTACCCTTGAAGCTGCATCACAGACAGGAGTGCCTGCAATGGCGTACTCAAAGACGAACCTGGGTGCACGAATGGCAAAACGCCATTTTTTCGGATGAATCCAGGTTCTGTTTACATGGTTGCATCCGTGTTTGGCGACATCGCGGTGAACGCACATTGGAAGCGTGTATTCGTCATCGCCATACTGGCGTATCACCCGGCGTGATGGTATGGGGTGCCATTGGTTACACGTCTCGGTCACCTCTTGTTCGCATTGACGGCACTTTGAACAGTGGACGTTACATTTCAGATGTGTTACGACCCGTGGCTCTATCCTTCATTCGATCCCTGCAAAACCCTACATTTCTGCAGAATAATGCACGACCGCATGTTGCAGGTCCTGTAGGGGCCTTTCTGAATACAGAAAATGTTCGACTGCTGCCCTGGCCAGCACATTTTCCAGATCTCTCACCAATTGAAAACGTCTGGTCAATGGTGGCCGAGCAACTGGCTCGTCACAATACGCCGGTCACTACTCTTGATGAACTGTGGTATCATGTTGAAGGTGCATGGACAGCTGTACCTGTACACGCCATCCAAACTCTGTTTGACTCAATGCCCAGGCGTATCAAGGCCGTTATTACGGCCAGAGGTGGTTGTTCTGGGTACTGATTTCTCAGGATCTATGCACCCAAATTGCGTGCAAATGTAATCACATGTCAGTTGTAATATAATACGAGGTGTGGCTAGAAAAAAACCGGACTAGTACTGGTGAAACAATAAAACGAATGCAATAAGGCTGAAAGTCGCGTGGCCTGTCACGTGACTCTCGCTCCGCCTACTGCTCGAGTTTCATCTGCCTCCTGCACTCAGTCTGCCCGTGGCGTCTGTTTTAAGTAGTTGACGTTTTGTCTGTGCGTCGGAAAATGTTGAGTGTACAGAAAGAACAGCGTGTTAACATCAAATTTTGTTTCAAACTAGGAAAATCTGCAAGTGAAACGTTTGTAATGTTACAACAAGTGTACGGCGATGATTGTTTATCGCGAACACAAGTGTTTGAATGGTTTAAACGATTTAAAGATGGCCGCGAAGACACCAGTGATGACACTCGCACTGGCAGACCATTGTCAGCAAAAACTGATGCAAACATTGAAAAAACCGGTAAACTTGTTCGACAAGATCGCCGTTTAACAATCAGAGCAGTGTCTGAGTTAACAGGAGTTGATAAGGAAAGTGTTAGGCAGATTCTTCATGAAAGTTTCAACATGAACAAAGTGTGTTCAAAAATGGTTTCAAAGTGTCTCACAATTGAACAGAAGGAGCGCCGAAGAATGATTTGTTCTGACATTCTGGAAAACATTGAAAGTGATCCCACCTTCTTACAAAATGTTATTACTTGCGATGAATCGTGGTTTTTTACTTATGATCCCGAAACTAAACGCCAATCGATGCATTGGAAAACTCCTGGTTCTCCACGACAAAAAAAAGGCACGAATGTCAAAATCGAAATTCAAGGCAATGATGATTGTTTTTTTTTGACATCAAAGGGATTGTGCACATTGATTGGGTACCAGAGGGACAAACAGTGAATCAGCATTACTACATTAGCGTCCTGGCTACCCTACGTGAGCGAGTACGGAGAAAACGGAACGATTTGTGGAGAAAAAAGTCATGGATCCTTCACCCAGACAATGCCCCAGCTCACAGTGCGTTGTCAGTGAAGACGTTTTTGGCAAAACACAACATTCCCATCTTAGATCATCCACCCTACTCACCTGATTTGGCCCCCTGTGACTTTTTTCTTTTCCCTAAAGTCAAGTCAGCTTTGAAAGGAACTAGATTTGAGACTGTTGAAGCAGTAAAAGAAAAAGCGACGGAAGTAATGTATGGACTTACCGAAAATGATCTGCAGCATTGCTATGAACAGTGGAAAATTCGTATGGAGCGGTGTAGAGACCGAGGAGGAGAGTACATTGAAGGAGACAACATGAAATTGTAAATAATTGTAAGTAAATGTTTTTTCCAGCATCAGTCCGGTTTTTTTCTAGCCGCACCTCGTATATTTGTCCAATGAATACCCGTTTATCATCTGCATTTCTCCTTGGTGTAGCAATTTTAATGGCTAGTAGTGTAAATACACTGAGGTGGCATAAGTAATGGGACAGCGATATGAACATAAACGTATGGCTGTAGTATCCCTTACACAAGGTATAAAATGGCTCCATACTGGCGGAGCTTTCATTTGTACTGGGGTGGTTCACGTGAAAAGGTTTCCGACGTGAATGTGGCCGCACGACGGGAATTAACAGACTTTGAATGCGGAATTGTAGTTGGAGCTAGACTCAAGCGACATCCCATTTCGAAAATAGTTAGGTAATTCGATATACCAAGGTTCAAAGCGTCAGGAGTGTGCCGAGAATAATAAATTTCATGCATTACCTCTCACCAAGGACAACTCAGTGGCTAAACGGCCTTCAGTTAACGACCGAGAGCAGCGGCGTTTGTGTAGAGTTGTCAGTGCTGATAGAAAAGCAACACAGCTCGAAATAATCACAGAAAACAATGTGGCACGTATGACGAACGTATCCGTTAGGACAGTGCGACGAAATTTGGGCTATGGCAGGAGACGCTCGACACAAGTGCCTTTGTTAACAGTACGACATCGCCTGCAGCTCGTCTTCTGCGCACGTGATCATATTGGTTAGACCATAGGCGACTGGAAAATCGTAGCCTCATCAGATGACTCCCAATTTCATTATGTAAGAGCTGATGGTGGGTTTCGATTGCGGCACAACCCCACGAAGCCATGGACCTAAGTTGTCAACAAGGAACTGTGCAAGTTGGTGGTGGCTCCATAAGGGTGTGGGCTGCGTTCACGTGGAGTGGAACCGATCACTAACTGGAAATGGTTATGTTCGACTACTTGGAGACCTTTTGCGGCTATTCATGGAGTTCATGTTTCAAAACAACGATGGAATTTTTGTGGATGACAATGCTCTATGTCACCAGACCACAATTGGTCGGGATTGGTGTGAAGAATATTCTGGACAGTTTGAGCGAATGATTTTACCACCCAGGTCGCCCGACATAAATCCCGTGGATCATTTATGGGGCATAGTCGAGAGGTAAGTTCGTGCACAAAATTTTGCACTTATGGAAAGCTATAAAGGCAGCTTGGCTCAATATTTCTGCAAGGGGTTCCCAACAACGACTTGCTGAGTCCATGCCACGTCCATTTGCTGCAATACGCCGGGCAAAAGAAGGCCCAACACGATATTAGAAGATATCCCATGACTTTTGTCATCTCATTGTGTACCTACATATATTCGTAATTAGTGCTCATTATTCGGCAAACATATTTACATGTTCTCCGTGGATATTATATTTATGTGTTAATATGAATTTAATGTTTCAGGTAGGTACACAAGTAGTTACACCACATGCTGAAACCTTTGTGTGACGCCTTCGTTTCGCTTGTAGGAAAGTGTTACTTAAATCATACATATGTTGTTGTTGTTGTGGTCTTCAGTTCTGAGACTGGTTTGATGCAGCTCTCCATGCTACTCTATCCTGTGCAAGCTTTTTCATCTCCCAGTACCTACTGCAACCTACATCCTTCTGAATCTGCTTAGTGTATTCATCTCTTGGTCTCCCTCTACGATTTTTACCCTCCACGCTGCCCTCCAATACTAAACTGGTGATCCCTTGATGCCTCAGAACATGTCCTACCAACCGATCCCTTCTTCTGGTCAAGTTGTGCCACAAACTTCTCTTCTCCCCAATCCTATTCAATACATCCTCATTAGTTATGTGATCTACCCATCTAATCTTCAGCATTCTTCTGTAGCACCACATTTCGAAAGCTTCTATTCTCTTCTTGCCCAAACTATTTATCGTCCATGTTTCACTTCCATACATGGCTACACTCCATACGAATACTTTCAGAAATGACTTCCTGACACTTAAATCAATACTGGATGTTAACAAATTTCTCTTCTTCAGAAACGCTTTCCTTGCCATTGCCAGCCTACATTTTATATCCTCTCTACTTCGACCATCATCAGTTATGTTGCTCCCCAAATAGCAAAACTCCTTTACTACTTTAAGTGCCTCATTTCCTAATCTAATTCCCTCAGCATCACCCGACTTAATTAGACTACATTCCATTATCCTTGTTTTGCTTTTGTTGATGTTCATCTTATATCCTCCTTTCAAGACACTGTCCATTCCATTCAACTGCTCTTCCAAGTCCTTTGCTGTCTCTGACAGAATTACAATGTCATCGGCGAAACTCAAAGTTTTTATTTCTTCTCCATGAATTTTAATACCTACTCCGAATTTTTCTTTTGTTTCCTTTACTGCTTGCTCAATATACAGATTGAACAACATCGGGGAGAGGCTACAACCCTGTCTTACTCCCTTCCCAACCACTGCTTCCCTTTCATGTCCCTCGACTCTTATAACTGCCATCTGGTTTCTGTACAAATTGTAAATAGCCTTTCGCTCCCTGTATTTTACCCCTGCCACCTTTAGAATTTGAAAGAGAGTATTCCAGTCAACATTGTCAAAAACTTTCTCTAAGTCTACAAATGCTAGAAACGTAGGTTTGCCTTTCCTTAATCTTTCTTCTAAGATAAGTCGTAAGGTCAGTATTGCCTCACGTGTTCCAGTGTTTCTACGGAATCCAAACTGATTTTCCCCGAGGTTGGCTTCTACTAGTTTTTCCATTCGTCTGTAAAGAATTCGTGTTAGTATTTTGCAGCTGTGACTTATTAAACTGATAGTTCGGTAATTTTCACATCTGTCAACACCTGCTTTCTTTGGGATTGGAATTATTATATTCTTCTTGAAGTCTGAGGGTATTTCGCCTGTTTCATACATCTTGCTCACCAGATGGTAGAGTTTTGTCAGGACTGGCTCTCCCACGGCCGTCAGTAGTTCCAATGGAATATTGTCTACTCCGGGGGCCTTGTTTCGACTCAGGTCTTTCACTGCTCTGTCAAACTCTTCGCGCAGTATCGTATCTCCATTTCATCTTCATCTACATCCTCTTCCATTTCCATAATATTGTCCTCAAGTACATCGCCCTTGTATAGACCCTCTATATACTCCTTCCACCTTTCTGCCTTCCCTTCTTTGCTTAGAACTGGGTTTCCATCTGAGCTCTTGATATTCATACAAGTGGTTCTCTTATCTCCAAAGGTCTCTTTAATTTTCCTGTAGGCGGTATCTATCTTACCCCTAGTGAGATAGGCCTCTACATCCTTACATTTGTCCTCTAGCCATCCCTGCTTAGCCATTTTGCACTTCCTGTCGATCTCATTTTTGAGACGTTTGTATTCCTTTTTGCCTGTTTCACTTACTGCATTTTTATATTTTCTCCTTTCATCAATTAAATTAAATATTTCTTCTGTTACCCAAGGATTTCTACTAGCCCTCGTCTTTTTACCTACTTGATCCTCTGCTGCCTTCACTACTTCATCCCTCAAAGCCACCCATTCTTCTTCTACTGTATTTATTTCCCCCATTCCTGTCAATTGCTCCCTTATGCTCTCCCTGAATCTCTGTACAACCTCTGGTTCTTTTAGTTTATCCAGGTCCCATCTCCTTAAATTCCCACATTTTTGCAGTTTCTTCAGTTTTAATCTACAGGTCATAACCAATAGATTGTGGTCAGAGTCCACATCTGCCCCTGGAAATGTCTTACAATTTAAAACCTGGCTCCTAAATCTCTGTCTTACCATTATATAATCTAACTGATACCTTTTAGTATCTCCAGGGTTCTTCCATGTATACAGCCTTCTTTCATGATTCTTAAACCAAGTGTTAGTTAAGATTATGTTGTGCTCTGTGCAAAATTCTACCAGGCGGCTTCCTCTTTCATTTCTGTCCCCCAATCCATATTCACCTACTATGTTTCCTTCTCTCCATTTTCCTACACTCGAATTCCAGTCACCCATGACTATTAAATTTTCGTCTCCCTTCACAATCTGAATAATTTCTTTTATTTCATCATACATTTCTTCAATTTCTTCGTCATCTGCAGGGCTAGTTGGCATATAAACTTGTACTACTGTAGTAGGTGTGGGCTTCGTATCTATCTTGGCCACAATAATGCGTTCACTATGCTGTTTGTAGTAGCTTACCCGCATTCCTATTTTCCTATTCATTATTAAACCTACTCCTGCATTACCCCTTTTTGATTTTGTGTTTATAACCCTGTAGTCACCTGACCAGAAGTCTTGTTCGTCCTGCCACCGAACTTCACAAATTCCCACTATATCTAACTTCAACCTATCCATTTCCCTTTTTAAATTTTCTAACCTACCTGCCCGATTAAGGGATCTGACATTCCACGCTCCGATCCATAGAACGCCAGTTTTCTTTCTCCTGATAACGACATCCTCTTGAGTAGTCCCCGCCCGGAGATCCGAATGGGGGACTATTTCACCTCCGGAATATTTTACCCAAGAGGACGCCATCATCATTTAATCATACAGTAAAGCTGCATGCCCTCGGGAAAAATTACGGCCGTAGTTTCCCCTTGCTTTCAGCCGTTCGCAGTACCAGCACAGCAAGGCCGTTTTGGTTATTGTTACAAGGCCAGATCAGTCAATCATCCAGACTGTTGCCCTTGCCACTACTGAAAAGGCTGCTGCCCCTCTTCAGGAACCACACGTTTGTCTGGCCTCTCAACAGATACCCCTCCGTTGTGGTTGCACCTACGGTACGACTATCTGTATCGCTGAGGCACGCAAGCCTCCCCACCAACGGCAAGGTCCATGGTATTCAGCGTGTTTATTTATCTTTCTACTTAAATGCTCAAACAGGTACGCCATAGAGTACACCACTTGCTACATTTCTAGTTAGGATGGATGAGACTTCGATTTGCCTGTAGGACAAGCAACGCTATAATGCATTGTGGATGTGCCTATAGTTAATTGACTTATGCTTTTTTTTTTTTTTTCAAATTGGCCATAAACTGTTAATGTTATACAGTGAACTCTAAGTGTTGAACGACAAATGTGATTCATGTAGCTCTTAGTAACAATATAACGTCAACAGTAAAATTAAATAATAAGCCTTTTTCTACGTTCAGAGACTTATTTTCAGTGACAGACAAGAAATTAATTGTATGTAAACATTGCAGGAATTTAGTTCCTCATTTATTTTATCGGCGTTCACTTGTCTTCTCGGGTAGAGCGAACAGGACGGGCTCCACCATTTGCTGTATATCACTATTGGACTGAAACTTCCTGGCAGCGCACACTCCGCTGCAGAGTGAAAATCTCATTCTGATCACTATTGGACTGTTTAGTAGTCTGATTTGAATAGCTACACTGTTGAGCGAGAAGCAGAAGCACTATCATAAAAGTCACCTGTATAGCACAAAAAATATTCTGAGAAGCAACATGAAAATATTCAGGTAAAAAATCATCTGTATAGTTGATTTATGAATGTATTGTTCTTGAACGCACTCGCAATTGTGTCTGAATCAGTTTGTTCAAGATTAACTATAAAGTAAATATTGTGGCTGTCCACGTATTTTCATGGGGGTGTAATGCAGATTTAAAGAAAGATATCATAAAATACGCGCCTCTACGAAATCATTGTTCATTAGAGACAACGACAAGAATGACGTACGAGGTCTTCGGTTCCAATATTGTTGGTTATGAGATACAAAGCTTCTTAAACGTGAAGTCTTTGCAACTTGTCATTAACGTAATATTATTTCAGTATTCTATGCCAGTATTCGTATTACAATTATCCATTACCACACTGATAAAACAACAAAAAAACCTTAATACGTGGACGCTATAACTGTAAGGGATACCCTACAGCCGATATAGACACAGATCACAATTTAGTAATTATAAAGAATAGGTTGATATTTAAGAGATCCATAAGGAAGAATCAGTGTGGAAGATTAGATTAGATTAGTACTTGTTCCATAGATCATGAATACGACACTTCGTAATGATGTGGAATGTGTCAGGTTAATAAAAGGTGTCTATACAAGATATTAAATTAGACAAAATATTACAGGACACTCACTATTTTTAATTTTTTAATTTTAATTTTTTTGTGGGGGTTGGGAAATTACCCACTTACTATATCCAAAAATTCATCTAATGAGTAGAAGGAGTTGCCATTAAGAAATTCTTATAATTTCCTTTTAAATGCTATATGGCTACCTGTCAGACTTTTGATGCTATTAGGTAAATGACCAAAGACTTTTGTGGCAGCATAATTTACCTCCTTCTGAGCCAAAGTTAGATTTAACCTAGAGTAGTGGAGATCATCCTTTCTCCTAGTGTTGTAGCCATTTACACTGCTATTACTTTTGAATTCGTTCGGATTGTTAATAACAAATTTCATAAGTGAATATATATATCGTGAGGATACAGTGAAGATCCATAGCTCTTTAAATAAGTGTCTTCAGGATGATATTGGATGAGCTCCAGGAATTATTCTGATTACACGCTTTTGTGCAATGAACACTCTTTTACTCAATGTTGAGTTACCCCAGGATATGATGCCATACGAAAGCAGAGAATGAAAATAGGCGTGGTAAGCTAATTTACTCAGATGTATATCGCCAAAATTTGCAATGACCCTAATAGCATAAGTAGCTGAACTCAAACGTTTCAGCAGATCCTCAGTGTGTTTTCTCCTGTTCAACCCCTCATCAATGCATACACCTAGAAATTTTGAATATTCTACCTTAGCTACCGATTTCTGACCGAAGTCTATATTTATTAATGGGGTCATTCCATTTACTGTGTGGAACTGTATATACTGTGTTTTGTCAAAGTTTAAAGAGAGCCCATTTGCAGAGAACCACTTAATGATTTTCTGAAAAACATCGTTTACAATTTCACCAGTTAATTCTTGTCTGTCGGGTGTGATAGCTACACTTGTATCATCGGCAAAAAGTACCAGCTTTACATCTTTGTGGATATAGAATGGCAAGTCATTAATATATGAGGCACTGAGAGCACAAGCGGACTAACCCCGGAGAAGGCAATATGGAGGAAACAGGTCTCATAATACGGGCCCACAAATAATGTATGTTTGTGATACATTGCAGCCTTGTAACATGCATATGATGTAACTGTGGTTTTATTGAACAATATTTTGACATAGATAAATTACAAAAGTACTATATAGTAGAATATTAGCAGTTTTGTTGTGGCTTAGTCCATTTTCGCTCCAAGTAGTTGAACATTCTCAATGACAGGTCCGTTAGTACGCTGATGCATGTGACAATAGTATTCATTACTAGTATACATTGTACACATTACATGTACCATTTTACATTGGTTTCTGTAATGTTACGCATTGTGTTACATTTCAAAATCATCCACAGGCAATGTTTCTACAGCATTTGATGACGTTTGTAAAGTTTTGTAGAAATCATGATGAAGTGGAGGTATATACGGAAGCAAACTTAGCAGATCCTTCTTTTTTGCCTCTATAATTACATTTCCATTAGGATAAAGCAGTTCGAGATTGCTGATGCATGTGGATGTTCGTTTGGCCACATCAATTTCCTGAAATGGCTCTTGGTTTTGGTTCGAGTATTTATACAATATTTTGAATCTGTTGGTTGCTTCATACCGCAGCCACTGTATGTTCAACCATTGTACTTTACAATTGCCAGAAGACATTTTTCGATTCGTGATGTTTCTTTCGAGTTGTTTTGTTGAAAAGAAACATTCCGCATTCATATTAATTACCTTGAATGGATTCCTTTTTCTGGCACTCACTACCACATCATTCCAGTGTTTAGGACGGTAAATATTAGGAAAATACTTTTTTCGTTTCTGAACTAAGCCAAAATCCTGATCACAGGGCAGGTACGAGTGTCCGCTAACTAAAAATTTATGGTCTATTTCCTTCACAGAGAACTCTGAGCTGTTGACAATGTATTGGCACAGTACAGCAACCTTTATGTTTCTATTCTGGCCTCCGCACTGATCAGAGTACATAATTAGTTTTTCAGTCCTGACAAAATTGCGTATGAAGTACAGCAAACAAGAACCAATTTCTTGTGGCCCTCTCGACGCAATGGATTCATGCCACAGAAACATGTATACATCATCATTGTGCATATTGTGGATGCCAAAGCAATATGTCCACAACTGACGTTTGTAATAGCAAACTCCAGTTGAGATGATCGGTGTAGGCAAAGTTTTCATCAAATCAAATGTTATCACTGTAACGTTACCATCTGATTTGCTAAGCAATGTATCACTATGTAAACCTACCCGTGCATACTCAGCTTTTTGCTGATGGAATTCACGTTCTGCAATTAACTCCGTCCTCTCCTTATCATTATCGGCAGCTGTTATTTTTACCTGCAAAGCATCACATGTTCGACAAGAGTCGGACACTGGTGGATGAAATGACAAATTGAAGTTTTCGTAAAAAATTTTGCGGAAAATAAAATGAGAAACGGGCATTTGCTCCTCTGCACAGTACAGTGAATACATGACTGATAAATTTAAATCTGGTCCTAAATACTTTCTACCGTTATTTTTATGATACGCATAATGGCTTTCATACGCCGGGAATTTTTCTATGAAACGTTTTACTACATCAACTTTGTGGCGAGGTGTTTTATTACCAGGTTCACCTTTACCTCTACCATCACGAGGAGGGGTGGCTTTTTCCCCTTTATTCTTGAGTGCCCTATCGATTCTTCCAGCAGATACGGCTAAAGTATTCTGAAAGAATCTTTTGCACACCCTCGTTTCAGACCCATTTGAATTGAGCAAGTAATACAATCTCGTCTTCTCCCTACGTGAATGTTGCTGACCTACGTAAGACCGTGCTTTATCAACAACTTTAATCATGGTAAACAGGAAAGCCGACTGCAGATCGTGGCTGCCTAAATTATAAAACTCATTGAACACTTGTTCCTGCTGTTCTTCGTTGATGTGTTTGTGGCACTCATACCGGCACGTACACTCGCTGCTTTTCCGCAATTCCTTTCGAGGTACAAGGTTACCCTTACGGTTTACATACTCTTGACCTAGAGCTCTCCGTTCTTTCCTAACGTTACGAAGCCATTTATCTTCGTTTCTAAGGCGCTTCTTTCCTCGGCTCCGTACCACGGCATCGTCGTTCGTCTCTGGCACGTCCTCTGGAACAGTTGTTGCTGCAGCCGTGCTCGCTCTCGCGTCTCCCGGCACTTACCCATCGGACGCAAACATCTCTGTAATAACAATATCCATCCCTCAATGTAATATTAACTACACTACAGTAATGGTCAACGTGTGCATTGGTATCCACAGGCGAAGCAATTGCTCAACACAACTCGGCGGGCGGTAAAACATTGTTGTACACATAACATTACAAGTGATCGTTACTTGATTACACAAAATAGCAATACATAAAGTATTGTTTGTATGTCATTCTGTTTTCGTATGGAAAACAACCTGCATTTTCTGAACAAAGTCACCATTCGAGATACGGTACATCTAGACGTGTTTGCATATGAACGCGTTAGTGTACAATCGACAATGTTATCCGCAAAAAAGGAATGGAACACAATACAAACTAACCTTCCAATTGCTCCTCCACGCTTTTCGCAGGGGCTGCCATGCTGATCAACTGAAATACACGTCCACGTGGTCACTGGTCCAATACGTTGTTCCACACTAAATACACAAGTCTTTCGTTCGCCGGCGTCACGCGCAATGGCAGTGGACGGAGAGCATAGAGCACAAATGGACTATGACGCATAGTCCACTCCTGCTCTCAACGGTATCTATCGGCGGTTGAGTGCAACAGCAATGTTTACGTTGCTACATTAGACAAACCTTCAGATAAACAAACAGATCAACATGCATTGCATAATACTCGTATACTGTTATCACAACATGTCAATACCTCAAATTCACAAAAAGTGTGGGTTAGTCCGCTTGTGCTCTCAGTGCCTCATATATTAAGAACAGCAGAGGACCCAAGACCGAACCTTGCGGCACCCCGTTCTTGATTGTTCCCCTGTTTGAGAAATCAGCAGTTTTTTGCATATTATGTGAACTGTGGGATACTGAAATGCTGAGGAATGGTGATGTAGTCTGAAGTTCTCTAAAGCTGTAGATAACACGATAATGAACACCACAGCTGGCAGTTAAGCAGAAGAGGAATGGACATCCCAAAAACTGGAAATCGCAGAAGTGTGACAGACAACTATAGGCACCAGGAAGGTAATTGCACTGAAATCTTGGGTCACAGAATCGATACTTCAATTGTTTAACGAGAAAAAGACATAGAAATATGTCCAGGAAAAGAAAAGAATACAGAATTACGCTTCACTTATCAGTGAAATCTGTAGGAAGTAAAAGGAAGGTAAAGCGCAATGAATCCAAGAAAAAGTTAACAAATGTAAAAGGCAATGTAGAATAGCATGTAGAAAAGTAAAAATAACTTTTGGTGAAATTAGCAGGAAAGGTGTCAACATCGTGTATGCCAGAGGAATTGGATTGCTAAACACAAATGAGAGAGCGGCTAGGTGGAAAGAATACATTTTGAGCCCCTTCGAAAGTGAGGAACTGTCTGATAACACGTTAGATGGTGAAACGTGTGCCGGCGATAGCGGATCCAGTATTCTGCAGAGTTTGAGAGAGTTCAGGAATACTTGTAATCAAACAAGGCCGACGGATAGCTAATATTTGCGTGGATTTTCTAAAACGCTAGTGGGAAGTAGCAAACAATTGATCGTCTTAGTTGGTGCGTGGAATCTAAGACACTCAAGCCACACCATCCGACTTAATTCAACACAATCCTGAAGACAAGACGGGCAGATAAATGCGAGAACTACTTCACATTCAACTTAACAGCTCGTGACATTCCGAATAACATATATGAGAATGGAAAAGAAAACTGAGGATCTGATTCGGCTTAAAAAAGTTAGTAGCATCAAAATGGCTCTGAGCACTACGGGACTTAACTTCTGAGGTCATCAGTAGTCCCCTAGAACTTAGAACTACTTAAACCTAACTAACCTAAGGACATAACACACATCCATGCCCGAAGCAGGATTCGAACCTACGACCGCAGCGGTCGCGCGGTTCCAGACTGAAGCGCCTGTTACCGCTCGGTCGCAGCGGCCGGCTAGTAGCATCAGAAGGGCATTTATGACGTTAGAACTGATAATGGATGAAGGACTTGAGAATAGTTATGTCGCTGCCAAAGGATGTTTTTTACCTAGAAAAAGTGTTCGAAAAACGAAAAGTGGTGTAAGATTTTCGAAATCCTAAGAACAATAGGTATAATAACAAGTATACGCCATAATAAAAGACGTAATATACAATATGTCCAAGAATCAAGCGGCAACAACAAGAATGTAAGACAAAGATAGAACTACTCCTATTAAAACGGGCGTAAGGCAGGCGTTCAGTCATCCTCCTCTACTGTTCAACCTACAGATCTGAGAAACAATGATGGAAATAAAATATAATTTCAGAAGTGCGATTAAATTTCAAGGTGGAAGGGTATAAAAGATAAAATTCGCTGGTGACGTTACTATCCTTCGTGAAAGCAATGATGAATGACAGGACCTACTGAACGAAATGAACAATATGTTGAGTACAGATGGTGGACAAGTTGAAAGTAACATGGAGCAGCAGATATGAGCTTACCTAACAATGCAATATCAAAACTTGGGACGACGTGGTAAACGAAGTGAAGGAATCCTCTCTCCTTAGAAATAAAACGACATATGATGGACGAAGCAAGGAGGATATGAGAACCAGGCTAGCACAGGAAAATGGAACATACTTCGGTAAAATGAGTCTGCTAGCATCGAACATACCTTCCAGTTTGAGAAATAAATTTCTGGGAACGTAAATATGGGTGTGAACCGTGGGTTATAAGAAAACACAAAGAGAAGAAAACTGAATTGTTTGAAATATGGCTTTTCAGAAGGGTAATGAATGTCGAATAGATGGATAAGATAAGAAACAAGCTTTTCAGCATAATTGGTGTGTGAAAATAATATTTAGAAAACGCTAATTAGAAGTAGGTTCAAATGGCTCTGAGCACTATGGGACTCAACATCTGAGGTCTTCAGTCCCCTAGAACATAGAACTACTTAAACCTAACCAACCTAAGGACATCACACACATCCATGCCCGAGGCAGGATTCGAACCTGCTACCGTAGCAGTCACGCGGTTCCGGACTGAAGTGCCTAGAACCGCACGGCCACCGCGGCCGGCGTAGAAGTAGGGACATGATGAAATGACATATGATAAGACATCAGGGAATAACTTCTATGGTACTAGATGGAGCCGTAAATGGAAAATATACAACAAATAATGGAGGACGTTGGGTGCAGATAAGAATACGAGACACAAGTGATTGGTAGAGGAGACGAAATCTTGGCGGTCCGCATCAAATCACCCAGAAAACAGTTGGAAAAAAGTAATTTGTGTTTGTGTGGAACTATTCTAGAGCATGTAGAGAGCTCATAACACAGCAAGCGGTGCTAGGAGTGTGTCGCGCCCTCAGTATTTCCCAAAACTAAGTCCTACGTGTACCAAATTCGGCGGAAATTGCTGTAAGCGTTCTCAAGCTGTGCTGGAACAAATCCACAAGTACTCTCCCATATATACTTGTAGGTAAACTACTTTTCCCCCGACCAGGGAGCATGTTCTTGATGAAAACCTACCGCTTTGCTTGTTTCTTATTCTCAGAAAACAATTGCTACTATATACAGGTAAGGTCTTAAGAGTCAAAGTACGTCATAAGGTCCGTGGAATGAACCTGAAAATGCAAGAAAACATTTCTCTATCCAACAGCTGTCTGACACTCAAAAGTCGGCGAAAGATATTAAACAGCTGCTTTGCCGAGATAACTCCAGTCTAAGCTGCACATTACGTCGTTCCCAGCTTCTAACACAAGGTCGGAGACTTTGTTGACCCATCAGGATATTAAGGACTTCCTTGCCACACGTCCAAAACCTAATATGTCCATTAGGATTACTACATATATATGCGATCCCCTTACGGACCATATCATATGGCAGGGCTAGGTTCCCGTAACATGTTTTCATTTTATCTTTCATTTCTTTCATCGTTTTTCGCGCACCTTGTTTTATCAAGGTTCGAAACTAACTTCCCTCAATTTCAGCAAAGAAAAGCAAAGTTGTTTTCGTTGTCTCAGTTGAAACTGTAGCAGGCAAGTCATCTCGCGGTCGCAACTGCCCTTAAACTACACTCTGGGGAAAGTCATCCAGCAGCGGATGAGTTGGCGAACCCAGAGTTTTCTGGTAAACACCGACCATCCTCTATAGCTAAAGTGCTTCAGCGCCCTCAGTGCGGTGAACTGATGAAACGTTGCGCCTGTGTACGGCAATTAAAAGAGGGAGGGTTGCGAAGGAACCCAACGTAGCTGAAGAAATCAGTGATGTATTAAAGAATAAGGCCTTCATTTTAAAGTTCTGTTTGTCCACTCGGCAACCCTTCCTGAGCGAATGGTAGCTGGACTTACACTGTAGAAGGCAAGGGCCAATCCATTGAACTGCTACGTGCAGTGTGATTTAGATTCCCCATTTTACGCAGTCCGCAATGTTACATCTGGCCTTCATGAACTACTCACGAGATTTTCTTATTTTCTCGCTCGCTACGCGTAAACTGTTAGTCCTAAAGAAAAATGAACAAGACATTTTTTTAGGAAATTTAATGTTGTTAAATTCTGTGCTGCGACACGTTTTCGCTGGACTCCACAGTTTTCTAGTTATGTAAGAAAAAGTGACCTCCTCCGCCACCAGTCAGGAATTCTAGTGTGTTCCTCCGTGTCACTTCCTCCTTCCACTAAACGAAAACGTCCGACTACTCGAACTAACTCCAATGTTCGGCATTTTTTAGTCTCTGTCGATTCCGCTATTGCGCTACCGCCATAGTGGACTACTTCGTTAACATTATTAATTTAATGTGCCCGTGAGGGTAATGAAAGAAAACCGACTTTTGTAAATGTTACACTAGAACTAATTACGTTGACAAATCGATCCATACTTAGCCCTTACAAGCACAGTAGTTTCGTGGTCAGAGGATCAGACACATACAAGAATGTAGCTGTTTATTTTATGCTGTTAAAATTCAGAAAATTGTTAGGTAAAATTTAGACAAACTTCAATTTTACAGTGCTCCACTAAGCCGGTGGCGTAATAACGCCAGTCAGTGAAGACCAAAAAAGGTCGAATATGAGGTATAATTCGTGCAGTTGCAAATTTTTGTACAGTGATAGGACGGAGTGTCATGAATAACACTAAAAATTAAGACCGGTGGTCACTGAGTGTGGGAGTGGGGTGCGTTTGAAGGTCACTTTTGCATGTTTTTCTTGGATAACTCGAAAACTACAGCCTCTAGCGAAAACGTATGCCAATACAAAATTTGACTTCATTAAAGCCCCCCGGTGTGGCCGAGCGGTTCTAGGCGCTTCAGTCTGGAACTGCGCGACCGCTACGGTCGCAGGTTCGAATCCTGCCTCGGGCATGGATGTGTGTTATGTCCTTAGGTTAGTTAGGGTTAAGTTGTTCTAAGTTCTAGGGGACTGATGACCTCAGATGTTAAGTTCCATAGTGTTCAGAGCCATTTGAACCAACTTCATTAAATTTCCCACATTAAGTTCCTGTTTATTTTTTCTGTAGGACCAATGGTTCAAGCGTAGTGAGCGAGAAAATATGAAAATCTTACAAGTGGTTCTTGAAGGCCAGATATGACTTTGTGGGTTTCATAAACCAACATCGAGAGGGGCAGCTCAATCGCACTTTATATCAAACCTATGGTAACAAGATATTAACGTGCGAAATTAGGCAGTCGCTTCCTCAAAGTAATGTGTAACGAGAACCTGCCAACTATCACAGTCGGAAATAGACTGAGAAGAAACACACAACTGTATCAATTCACATCGGTCACTTCGGAAGATTACAACTGTTTAGAGCTGTAAAAAAATGCTCGGTGATTAATCTCTGAACTGGAACATATTTACCAAATGTATACCTGCCTCTGTAGCCGAGATCGTCAACGCAGACGAAGAGATGGCACCGTCATTGTTTCGCCGGCGAGGGGAAAAGAGACGGTGGCGTACACTTTCTGAGTAAGAGGCTCTGTGCCATTGTCCTAGATTAAATTCCAAATCTTTCCGCTGCGTGTGGATTAACCGCAGGTGACAGTACTGATGGTGATCCGTCTGTCGGGTGGGTGGGCGGCTTCTTTGTGCTGTTCGAGAGGAGAAGGTTCTATATCGTCACAGGATTTCACCCTACCCCTTCTCTCATCATCCAACAGAAGCGTGACACCACACTACACATCTGGCCATTACAATCTATTACGGTCAACAGATACGCGTAAGACAGAAGTTTCGTACATCGTGAGGAATGGATCTTTCTACGGGCTTGGCATAAACTATTGCCGGTTAGGCATTTGAATCTATTCATTTCTGTGTCCCAGCCAACAATGTCATATCACTATTTCTTTCCAACAAATATGTATCGGTGACTGTAATGAATAATTTACAATGTACGAGGGGCGTTCAATAAGTAATGCAACAAAGTTTTTGTTCTCGGCCAATTTCGGCTGAAAAAATGAGCCATTTGTTGTAGGACATCGGCCAATATTTCCCCTTCAGCCTCTGTAGTTTCAAGAAGTTCCGATAGGTGTCGGCGTTGCGTGTAGCCTTGTAACCTTCAATATGGCATCTCTAACGGAGGTGCGTTCCAAGCAGAGAGCTGTCGTTGAGTTGCCGGAAAACAGGAGCATCGCATATATTCATAAGCATTTGCAGAATGCCTGGCAGTGAACATAAGCTCCGCAAGTCGTTGGTTGGTTGAGGCGTCTGTCACAAGCGCAAGGTCGCGCAAACTTGTCCGATCCCCCATGCGCTGGCCGGCCGCGCACAGCTGTGGCTCCTGCAGTGATGGATCGTACGGACACTCTCATTCCAGTTGAACGACGCATCAAAATCAGACACCTTGCTGCTCAACTGGACGTCTCTGCTGGTAGTGCTGACACATCCTTACAACAGTTAGCGATTGAAAGGTGTGCTCGCTGGGTTCGTCGCCCACAGACAGAAGACCATTAAGAGCAATGAAGGACCATCTGTGCTGGATTACTTGCGCGTTGCGAAGCTGATGGTGACGACTTTTTGTCGAACATCACAACAGGGGATGAAACATCGCTTCACCACTTCGAACCGGCAACAAAACGGCAGTCCATGGAATGGCGCCACACCACACCTCCTCAGAAGAAAAGTTAAAGCCGCGCCCTCAGCCGGTAAAGTCATTACGATGGTCTTCTGGAATTCCGGAGGGATTATTCTGTTTGATATCTCCCTATGGGTGCTCTCGCGCTCGCGTTCTCGCTTCCAGAGCACGGGGTCCCGGGTTCGATTCCCGGCGGGGTCAGGGATTTTCACCCGCTTCGAGATGACTGTGTGTTTGTGTTGTCCTCATAATTTCATCATCATTCCTGAAAGTGGTGAGATTGGACTGAGCAAACGTTGGGAATTTGTACGGGTGCTGATAACCGAGTAGTTGAGTGCCCCTGTACAGCGGTGAATTTTGTGAAGTGACGGACACAGTGGCTATGGGTTTTCTGTTGTCTCCAACAATGACCAATTTTTTTTGGGATAATTTGAGGAACGTCCATTAACTTCGGCTCACCTTCACCCGTCTTCATTTTATTGTTACGTCGGCGGCACGTTTATGGTCCGGCCACAGTCCGGCCACACGGTGTAGAAGCTCTCGAGCCCTACCAGGAAAATATCAATAGTGTGAACGCAAACATCCAGTTCACCGTCGAGACAGAGAAAGAGGGAAGGCTGCCATTTTGAGATGCTCTGGTACAAGGGAAGTCGGATGGACGTCTTGGCCACTCAGTGTACCACAAGCCAACGTACACTGATTTATATCTTAATTTTCACCACCCAGTCCAGAATAGAAGCACTGCGTCTTCAGGCCACGAGTGGCCTACCGGGACCATCCGACCGCCGTGTCATCCTCCGAGGAAGATGTGGATAGGAGGGGCACGGGGGCAGCACACCGCTCTCCCGGTCGTTATGATGGTATTCTTGAGCGAAGCCGCTACTATTCGGTCGAGTAGCTCCTCAATTGGCATCACGAGGCTGAGTGCACCCCGAAAAATGGCAACAGCGCATGGCGGTTGGATGGTCACCCATCCAAGTGCCGGCCACGCCCAACAGCGCTTAACTTCGGTGATCTCACGGGAACCGGTGTATCCACTGCGGCAAGGTCGTTGCCTAGTCCAGAATAGAGCAACTTTAATATACTTGTACACAGAACAAAAACCCTTTCCGACGAGGATCACTTGGATTCCGAAATTAATCATCTAAAGTATGTCTGCCGAAAGAGCGGCTACGGGTCACGTGATACGAAGTCAGCGTTCTCCAAGAAAACGAAACGTGATAAAGTTGAACATTCACGTGATGAACCACAGATTGCATTCCTTCCCTTCTGCGACGCTACATTCATCAAAATAGGTAGAGTCCTTAGAACACGAGGTATCAGATATGTTATCCGATCTCCTAAGAAGATAAAGCAGATGCTACGCCCTGATAAGGACAGTCCCAGCCTTAGGATTCCTTTGGATTTACAACATACCACGTAATACAATCACATCGATCATCCACCCGCACCGTCTTCGACCACTGTGCGCTGTGCGGTCTATTAAAAATCGAGAACTGGAGAAATATGTAGTTGCTGAGCATAGCCTCACAAACAAACATAAAATACAGTTTGACGAAACAAAAGTTTTGTCCCAGGCTCCCACATATTGGAACTCTGTAATTAAAGAAGTTGTAGAAACAAGAATGTATAAGAAAATTTTGAACCGTGACGGCGGACATAATCTTAGCGGCGCATGGAAGCGAGCTCTCGATGCAGACAAGAACCAGAGATATTCGTCGCAGTGTTTGCGCTACAATGGGAGCGGTGGCGCTACCAGCGTCGACACCATCTATGACAGCAGGATGCAGTTACCGACCAATCAGAAGCCATATTTGGACTATACGAGGGTAAGTCAATTATTATGCGCAATTTAGCTATATTTTTGTTTATTTTGGTAGTACTGTCGTTTTACGTTGATGACGCATGCTTTGTTTACTTGTTGTTATATCTTTTCAATTTCCAAGCTGCTAGGTTAGTTTCGTTATCACTGCCGTGCTGTTAATCATGGCTGCTCCGCTGTCTATTTGCACCAAAGAAGAGATACGTTCAGTGATCCATTTTTTGTGGTCGTAAGGCGTATCAGGGGCCGAAATTAATCGAAGACTTTTTGTACAGTACAGGAACAGTGTTTTGCCACAGCGGAATGTCTACGAATGGATTGAAAAATTCCGGAATGGTCGCACAAGTGTTACGCGCGATGAAGGATCCGGACGACCGTTTACCGCCACAAATGAAGAAACCATTGAGCGTTCGCGTGAAATGAATCTCTTAGACAGTCGATTAACTATTGACGAAGTGGCACATCATCTGCAAATTATTCACGGTACTGCCTACGAAATCATCCACAACATACTTGGGTTTCATAAAATTTGTGCAAGACGGGTCCCAAAACAACTCACACAGTTGCATAAACAAACGCGCTTGGACATCTGCAGAAAATATTTGGATCGCTATGGTAACGAAGTGGACAATTTCTTGGACAGGATCCATATTTCGACGAAATATGGATCCTTCATTACGAGCCGGAGAGCAAACGGCAGAGTATGGAATTTAAACATCCGAACTCTCCGTACAAGAAAAAGTTCCACAGGAAAACTGATGCTTACGATGTTTTTGGGACGCACAAGGTCCAGTACTGGAACATTATGGGGACAGGGGCACAACAATGAACCGTGTACGTTACAGTGAGATGCTTACTGCCAGCCTAAAGCCTGAAATTCGAAGCAAACGCCGAGGATTGCTATCAAAAGGTATTGTGCTATTGCACGAAAATGCCCGTCCACATACTGCTGCTCACACTGCTGAAACGCTCCAGAAACTCAAATCTGAAGTACTGGATCATCCTCCATATAGTCCCGATCTTGGTCCTCTCAAACAGGCATTAAGGGGCCGTCGATTTGCTTCGGACGAAGCAGTGAAAGAAGCGGTGCATTCTTGGCTCGCAGCTCAACCGAGAACCTTCTTTTATGAGGGCATCAGGAAGCTTGTACAACGATGGACCAAGTGCGTTGAAACTCAGGGAGACTATGTCGAAAGATGGTGTTCTTGTAAGTTTCCTATTTGATTACAATAAAATTGTATAACTAATTTGCGGATAATAATTGACTTACCCTCGTATAAGGTCATCACAGCGGCAATTTTGACAATCAGTTGCTCCTGACGATGACGATGGTACAGAAAGTCGACAACTCGAGGTTTTACCCTGAACTGACCTGCAAGTGGTCCGAGAATGTTTTATACAAGTAGTGTTTCAGGCCTCATGCAATAGCTGAATTACGCCCTTTTTAAACATGAAGAAAATGTTGAAGAAGCTGATAATAGATTTGTAACCTACGCAAATTGGTAGAGGTGTCAAAGTAACGCACTTGGAGACAAGATACCACAGAGTAGAGGTGACTAATTCCGGATCCGGCTAGTATTTATGTCATCATTAACATCATCAAAACTGATTTAGTGACATGGAAACAATGTGTCTCTAATTGTAAATTTCTTAAAAGTTTATTGAAATAAAAGCACTAATGCAGGCGGTGTATCATAAATTATTCTGCGTGACAGAAAACTGCTCGTTTTTCAAATGGGAAATCCTGCCCAATGTATATAAATTGTTAGGCGATGTTGATCATCCTGTTTCACAACGGTGACTTTGAATAATGTTTGATATCGTAACTGGTTACGCAAGCCATTAGCCGTCAACGTAAGGGGGATGCAGGGCCATGGACGTCTCGCAGGGCATAAATCATAAATTTCCACACATAATTTCTCTCTCGGAAAACGATCCATTTACCGCCCTATTCGAAATGCATCATGTTTCAAAGAGATTATTCCTGTTACACAAGACTGTATCGGTAAGCATGCGACAGCATGCGCTATCTAATATGTTCCAAAATGCCGCTCATAATAAAAGGGATTCTTCCGGGGCTCATACCTCGGGTTTTATTGGTAACAGAAAGGTAGGGTCAAGTGTTTTGTATAGCACTTGTGCTAGGGACCATTTGTATACCCAGCAGAACGATCGTTTTAGTGTCACTATCCTACAGGAAAGGGTCAAAGTATGAATATTAGGCCTACACACTTCCTTTTGCTTAGGCAAATGGAGCGAATCTTTTGTTTCTTTTTGAATTGGACGTAGTCTATGGTTGGCCTTAAGGGGCTTATGGAGGGACAACTAATTCATGGGCTGTTTCTTAGAAAACTCCAAACTAGGTTTTTACCATTGTTTTCGTACCGAAAAAGAGCTATGGATTTCAAGAGGGCTAAGCACGGCGGGGGGATTGCGAAAGACTCCGTGTATGTGTTTCCCATTCTAGCTACTTCGGGTGAACTGCGATGCTGAATAACAACAGCAGCAAATATAGTAACTACATTGCCGGAAGGAATAGAAAACCATGAAGGACTGTGTCAGTGGCACCAGGGTATAATACACTGATCAGCCAGAACATTAATCTCAGTCTTTCTTCCTGTGTTATTGACTCGAGGGATCTGTTATTCGTGAGTGTGCTTACGTCGTTCGTCCAGGCCTCACGCCTCAGTAGTGTGTTCACATTCTGCGGTGTGCAGTGCGGCTGTAGCGGTTATAAAGCTAAGTACTGACAAAGTTATTTGTGCACTCTTATACAGTTATAAAATTTAATAGTTTTCAGAGGTGTTTCGTGCTGATTGTGGTGAACTAACGATTTAATAAACTTTTGGAAACGTTCGCTCACTGTGTTTTTAGAGTTTTCTGTGCGCAGAAGCCGTTCAGTAAATTTCGTGCTTTATTTTTCAGCTGACGTTTCTTAACGTTTCTAGTGAAATATTTCAGTAAAATTTTCATTCAATGTTTTAACTTCGCTAAGTGTTCCAGTGGCCGTTTGAATTTTGGGTTTTAGATAATAATTTTGTGAAGTTTTGTTGGTATTGGTATTAGCGGTGGTGTAGTAGTATTAATACAAGTAGTTGCTTTCTTACAAGGGAACCTCCCCATCGCACCCCCCTCAGATTTAGTTAAAGTTGGCACGGTGGATAGACCTTGAAAAACTGAACACAGATCAATCGAGAAAACAGGAAGAAGTTGTGTGGAACTATGAAAAAAATAAGCAAAATATACAAACCGAGTAGTCCATGTGCAAGATAGGCAACATCAAGGATAGTGCGAGTACAGGAGCGCCGTGGTCCCGTGGTTAGCGTGAGCAGCTGCAGAATGCGGGGTCCTTGGTTCAAGTCTTCCTTTGAGTGAGAAGTTTAATTTTTTATTTTCAGACAATTTTCAAAGTTCAGGCACTCACACATAATCAACTTCGCTCTCCAAAATTCCAGAACATGTTCAGATTTGCTTGGACACATGCAGGATTTGACGGTCTACACACGGTTGAAAACGTTAAAACATATGTTTTGACAGAGCTCAGGGAAAACTGTGCGACTGTGAAACTGTTGCATTCATTTGTTGCAGTTTATGTGACAAACTCTTATGTTTTCATCACTTTTTTGGGAGTGATTATCACATCCACAAGAAAACCTAAATCGGGCAAGGTAGAAGAATCTTTTTACCCATTCGCCAAGTGTTCAAGTTAGGTGGGCCGACAACATATACCTGTCATGTGACGCACATGCCGTCACCAGTGTCGTATAGAATATATCAGACGTGTTTTCCTGTGGAGGAATCGGTTGACCTATGAGCTTGCGATCAAATGTTTTCGGTTCCCATTGGAGAGGCACGTCCTTTCGTCTACTGGTCGCACGGTTTTGCGGTGCGGTCGCAAAACACAGACACTAAACGTATTACAGTGAACAGAGACGTGAATGAACGAACGGACAGATCATAACTATGAGAAAATAAAGAAAGTAAAATTTTGATTCGAGGGAAATTGAATCAAGGACCTCTTGTTCCGAAGGTGCTCACGCTAACCAGGAGACCACGGCGCTCCTGAGCTCACATCGTCCTTGATGTTGCCTATCTTGCACATGGACTACTCAGTTTGTATATTTTGCATATTTTTTTCATAGTTCCACACAACGTCTTCCTGTTTTCTCGATTGATCTGTGTTCTGTTTTTCAAGGCCTATCCACTGTGCCAACTTATAACTAAATCTGAGGGAGGTGCGATGGGGAGGTTCCCTTGTTAGTAGAGAATGTCGAGACCGCTATTGTTAGTTCTATAAATAGTTCTACTGGTGTAACTGAACTTTGGTAACGTAGACGTATAGTTTTTTTCGGTAACTGTAAACTTTTACCATGAGTGAGAAGTGTGGGCTCTGTCATAGGTTTGTGGGCGGGGGGGGAATACATTGTGGAAGCCACTGGACATTCTAGTGAGATCCTCTCCTGGGAATGCAGAATCCGTAGTAGAAATAAGTTGATAGAGGAGCAGGAGCGTAAGATCTGTGTCCTTCAGTGCAGTTACAACGCGCAAAGGAGGAACTAGATAGGCTGAGGAGGGTGAATGGGAACTGGCAGTTGGCAAGAACGCAGCTAGGAAGAGGAGGTATGCAGACAGTTATACTTTGCGTATATGAAATAGATTTGACCGACTGTCAGAATTGAGAGAGAGGAGCTTCGTGTAGCTGTAGCTGTAGATGTAGGGAACATGCAGCAGTCCTTAGCAGTTAGGAGGCCTTGGTCAGCTGCAAAGTCTAACAGAAAGAAGGTTCTGCTGCTAGGTAGTTGGCACGGTAGCGCTGCGGGCCACCAGTTGCAGGAATTGGGGACTGAGTACCAGGTCACCAGCATTGTGAAGCCTAGTGCAGGGTTGGCTCAAGTGACTGACAGCATAGGGGAGTTAAGTAGGAATTTTACGAAGGAGGATCAGGTAATGATAGTGGGTGGACAGGGAACAGTCTTGATAGGGACGGGGAATATGATGTAGGTGGTGACCTGGTAAAGATAGCTACTAAAACTGGTGGCACTAACGTGCATTTACTGCAACTGTTTCAGCGTCATGATCGGCCTCATCTTAATGCGGCTATTAGGCGCGTTAACATGGGGCTGGGGAAGGCGCTGATGGCAGAGGGCATGGGTCACATCTCAGTGGTGCCAGTTGGATCCATCAGTAGATCGGGATTCACTGGGCATAGCCTGCACCTCAATAGGTATGGGAAGGGGAGGCTGGCAACGCATATAGGTTACAGTGCAGTGGGTGGTGGTGGTGGTGGTGGTGGTGGTGGGATCGTTCATGGAAAAATTCCTGTAGTAGTTAGTGTTAGAGCTGCACCTGTTTTAGACTGAAGTCAGCTGATAGATATACCTGCTTAAAGGAAGTCCCTCTAACTAAGGGCTCACCTTCAGAGGATATAATGTTTCCAAGTAGAGAAGGAATTAGCATATTTCATCTAAATATAAGAGTTATTAGAGATAAAGTTTGTGAACTGCTTATAGATGTTGACTCTGAAATTATTGGTATATCAAAGTATCACTTAAATAATTTGACAGTTCAGAGGCTTCCTTTACCAGGATACAGATTAGCTGGCTGTGTCTCAAGGAGTTCTTGCAGTGTGGGAATGGCTGTGTACGTAAAAACAGTATTCCATTTGAGTCCATAGACATATCACGGCACTGCACTACACAGATATTTGAATGTTGTACAGCGGCAGGCTGAATTTAGTGAAACTAAACTTCTAATTGTTGTTGTTTACAGGTCCCCTAACTTTGGCTTCAGAGCATTACTGCTCAAGCCAGAGAGCGTTCTTGATTCACTTTGTAGGAAGTACCAGAAATTAGTTATATGTGGTGACTTCAACATAAATTTTGTATACGACGGTGCAAGAAAAAGGATGTTGGTAGATCTCGTAATTCATATGATCTGATGCAGACTGTCTTTTTTCCAACTTGGGTGCCAGGGAACAGTAGCACAGCCATAGACGATATTTTTATTCATTCACCGTTACTAGCTGAGCATTCTGTTAGTAAAAGGGTGAATGGCCTTTCAGACCATGATGCACAAATTTTAACATTAAATGGCTTTAGTACTCAAACAAATCTCATATTTAATTACATACTATGTAGGGAAGTTAATCCAACAGCAATAGAGAGTGGCAGGATGTTTATAGTGCCGATAACACAGATGATAAATATAATGCTTTCCTTAACACATTTCTCATGCTCTTTGGGAGTTGCTTTCCATTTGAACCTTCTAAACGGGGTCTAGCAATAATAGGCAGCCTGGGTGGCTGACTAGTCGGATAAAGACATCATGCAGAACAAAGTGGGAATTATATCAAAATATTAGAAGTAGTCACAATCAAGCTACAGTAGCCCATTACAATCAGTATTGTAAGGTGCTTAAAAATGTTATTAGGAAGGCAAAGAGTATGTGGTACACAAATAGAATAGATAATTCACAGGATAAAATTAAAACCATATGGTCAGTTGTGAAGGAAGTTTCTGGTCAGTAGCACAAGGTCGACGATATAAAGTCAGTTCGCAGTAAAAATATTTCTGTTACTGATAAATCGGATACATGTTCAGTATTTAACAATTATTTTCTGAGTATTGCTGGTGAATTAAATAAAAATTTAGTTTCTACACGGAATCATATAGCTCTCTTGGCAAATACCTTTCCGAGATTGATGTCTGAAATACTCCTCTGTGATACAGACAAGAGGGAGATAGAGTCAATAATTAAACCACTAAAGACTAAGGACTCTCGTGGTTATTATGGAGTGCCTAGCAAATATTAAAGTACTGTGCTACACTTGTTAACCCTGTATTTAGCCATATTTGTAATTTTTCCTTTAGGAATGGTCAGTTTCCTGAACGATTAAAGTACTCAGTAGTAAGGCCGCTTCATAAAAATGGAGAAAGGGATAATGTAGATAATTTTAGACCCATTTCTATGCCATGAGTGTATGTAAGGATAATTGATCATTTCATATCACACGATTTGCTATCAAATGTACAGTTCGGCTTTAGAAGTCGCTTAACAACTGAAAATGATATATTCTCGTTTCTCTGCGAGGTCGTGGATGGGTTACAAGAAGGTTTAGAACGCTAGGCATAGTTTTTTGATTTAACTAAGTCATTTGATTGTGCTGATCACAAAATATTGCTCCAGAAGTTGGACCATTATGAGATATGGGGAGTACCTCACAATTGGTTCACCTCTTACATTAGCAACAGACAGCAAAAGGTCATTATTCACAATGTCGAGAATGGCTGTGATATGGGGTCTGAGTGGGGTACAGTCAAGTGGGGGGTGCCCCAGGGATCAGTGCTGGGACCACTCCTGTTCCTTATTTATATAAATGATATGCCCTCTAGTATTACGAGTAACTTTAAAATATTTCTGTTTCCTGATGACACCAGGTTGGTAGTACAGGATGTTGTACGCAACTTGGGCTCGGTTTCAAATAGTGCAGTTCATGTTCTAAGTTCATGGCTAGTAGAAAATAAACTAACGCTAAATCACAGTAAGTTTTTACAGTTTCTAACACACAAATCAAAAAATCTGACGTTTTAATTTCACAGAATGGGCATATGATTACTGAAACTGAACAGTTCAAATTTCTAGGTGTTCAGGTACATAGTAAGCTGTCGTGGAAAGCCCGCGTTCAGGATCTTGTTCAAAGACTTAACGCTGCCATTTTTACGATTCGAACGGTATCTGAAGTGAGTGATCGTTCGACATGAAAAATAGTCTACTTTGCTTATTTTCATTCGCTTATGTCGTATGGTATTATGTCATTTGTAGTTAACAATATTAGGTTGTTTCCAAGAATAAGCAGCTTTCACTCAGTTAATTCTTTGCAGAAATCAAACCTGCATTAGGATCGGACTTCCTTAAGTCTTGTGCAAAAAGGTGTGCAGTATACTGCTGCAACCATTTTCAATAAGCTACCACTCGAATTCAAAAATCTTAGCAGTAATCCTCGCGTTTTCAAATTGAAACTGAAGAGTTTCCTCATGGGTCCTCCTTCTATTCTGTCGTGGAGTTCCTTGAGAGATTAAACTGAGCCTTGTTGTTTTGCTGATCGCGTTTACTTAAACTTATGGACTGACTTTTTCTGGTTTATAAACATTTATTCTTATCTGTTATTACTTTTCTGTTGTAATTTCATGTACTGAAACGTTCCAAGACCTTGGAGATTTGCTCCTCAATTTGGACCTACGGAACTTAACATGAAAATAAATAAATAAAAATAACATTATTACTACCTACCTAATAGCTGGTACGTCCACCCTTGGCACGTATAACAGCGGCTCTGCGTCGTGGTATGGAAGCAATAAGGCATCAGTAAGTCATTGGAGGGAATTGGCACCACATCTGCACACGAAAGTCACCAATTGCGTGGCGGTGGTGGGGGATGGGGCGAGGGGGGAGGGGGGGGGAGCGATGAGCTCTGACGGCTCATTCAATCACATCCCAGATGTTTTCGATCGGGTTCAGATCTGACGAGTCTGGGGCCCAGCACATCATTTGGAAATCGCCACTGTGCCTCCATCACACTCCTGGCCTTGTGACATGGCGCATTATCTTGTTGAAAAATTACACTTCCGTCGGGAAACATGGTCGTCATTAAGGGGTATACGTTTATCCATGGATGCCCACGTGTATGTGCCCCAGAGCATAATGGAGCCACCGCTAGCTTGCCTCCGTCTCGCAATTCATCTGTCAATTAGCTCATCCCTTGGAAGTGTCCATAGTTGCCGATGGCCTGGTGTTAACATTGGCACATGCGTGAGTCGTCGTCTGCGGAAGTCCATCGTTATGAGTGTTGGTTTCACTGTGTGTTCAGACACACTTGTACTCTGCCCTGCATTAAAGCCTGATGTTAGTTTCGCCACAGTCCGCCGCCTGTCCTGTTTTACCGGTCTGCCCAGCCTACGAAGGCCGAAATCTGTAGTGAGGAGTGGCCACGCAAACCCTGCGACGTCTGGAGGTGGTTTCACCCTGGTTTCGCCAAGTACTGAAGACGCTCATCACAGCACTCCTCTAACACCAGACAAGTTGTGCAGTTTCCGAAATGCTTGTGCCAAGCCTACGGGCCAGAACAATTTGCCTTCGGCCAAAGTCAGGTAGAAGGCGCGCCTTTCCCGTTCTACACACGGTCATGATTCATTGACTAGCGATCATTCCTCGCCAGATAACGTTGCTATCGCCTGGACGGGTTTATATGTCGATAGTAGGTCGGTGGTGATAATGTCCTGGCTGATCAGTGTATGTGTATACTGAGTAATTGTAGTGTTAGTGATTTATTTGTCGCCGTCATCGGCGATGAGATGGCGCTCAGGACATGTTGCGAGCTAAGGTAGCCTGAGCCAGTCGCTGGGTTCAGCAGTATTTTCGACGGTCTGCTAAGCCACCGGCCGCCACCGAGTAAACAGCAACGAGTTGTATACAGAGAAATAAATGAAGTAGTATTTAACACTGTTTTACTGCGTCTAACGATGTCAAAAAGGTTCATTAGACTTCGTCATGGCAAAACATTGAATTGGTTGTCAAAAGTGTTTGAGCTTGCGTATTGTAAGTGCTGGAGCCCTGCACCAATAGGAATTTGAGGACACAATTTCGGAACCTCTTCCGATCCGGCACACCAACGCCGCAACCATCACGTAGGGTGAGTCGTAACAAGAAACATAGTGTCTTGTTCTCAGGGATACTGTATTTGTTGTCATGTTTAGGACGGTAGTTGAAGACTGCAAATCTACTTTCCATATACCTAGCCAGCCAGACGATTTAATTAAATTTAAGAGCTATAGCTGGCAAGAGCACCTTGTTCCCAGACATTGTAAAATTTTTCACATAACGGGTCATAGTGCACTCTGTGATAAATTTAAACTTGCAGCATATACTACACGTAGAAGATTAGAAGATACGGACACACAGCAGCAAAGTGTCCTTAGACAATGATTAGCAGTAACAATTAGGTGTAACTGTTTGATTCACATCTGTATTTACTGAGTTGGTGTTTGGAAATGATACTAGTTTGTTCGTGTAAAAAAAAAGAATGTAAACTGCACAAACATGGCGCAGACACAGTCATCTAGTACTAGTGATACGACAACCGCTCTTATGGAGCAAGTTTCCAAACTGTTAGAATGTAGAGAACAACGGAAAGCACTGAATGAACAGCTAAATCTGCACTTACAAGCTTTATTGGCAAAACAGCAGTCACAACCAGGTGTGAATGAAGTTACATCTGTAGTGAATGTTTCCTCTTCATCCATTGATTCTTCAGCAGCGAACCTCATAACTCCCTTCTCTGGGAAAAACATCAGAGGAGGTTACTGTGTCTGCATGCCGCGGTGGCCGAGCGGTTCTAGGCGCTCCAGTCCGGAGCCGCGCTGCTGCTACGGTCGCAGGTTCGAATCCTGCCTCGGGCATGGATGTGTGTCATGTCCTTAGGTTAGTTAGGTTTAAGTAGTTCTAAGTTCTAGGGGACTGAGGACCACAGCAGTTAAGTCCCATAGTGCTCAGAGCCATTTGAACCATTTGTTATTGTGTTTATTAACTATCTGTTAACCACGGCCGAGTTAAGTAGCTGGTCAGATGAAACATATTCACAGGTGGTCGAGTTACGTATCACGGGCCAGGCTGACCTGTATCTCGTACTATGAAGTTCGTAATAAGGCATTCACGTTTGCAAACTGGCGGAGGATTTGTGGCAAAGGATAGCAAAAGAAGAGTGCACAGTATTTTAGGGAGAAATTGAAGAGTGTAAAACAGAAAATGACTGAAACACTTGAGTCGTTTTCTGACATGATACAATAGGTAAATGCACAGACTTACGGGGCGACACAGAAGCGAGAAATCCAAATGTGGATAGGGTCATGCCCAAAGTATGAGAGAGAATAGGGAATTCCTGGGAGGAATTCTCCCAGATTTTACACCGTGGATGCAAATGGAAAACCCTGAGAATTTAGCAGCAGCATTCATCCTTACCACTCATTTACAACAAATATACAGTACAATAAAAATGCGTACTAAGCGGAAGATATTTACGTGTAGTACGGAATGTTACCGTTGTGGTCTACAGGGGCAATTTGAAGGTTCAGAGTTGCCAACTACAATGCTTCGGGCATAAGGCTTGTGATTGTGGATCCAAAATGCACAAAATGGAGGGCAAAGACATTGGGAAAAGGGAACAGTTAAACACCAACAGGGATCTTCCTTCCATCGGGAGCGGTCCCGCTAAACCACAGTCCTCTAAAACCAAACGCGTAGATGTATTGTTGCCTGATGGCTTGGTTGAATAAGCAGAAGTACAAATTTCTAGTGGATACTGAGGCACACGTATCGGTTGTGAGTCTGGACCTCGTGCACAAGGGGAGACTGGAAACTGTGAGATACAGGTTGTGCGCAGCAGGTGATAATACGATAGATTCAGTAGGGACAACACAACTCAAATTTAAGGTAGGAAACATGTTTTCGTGAACAATGGATGTATTGTCAACTATGGGGCAAGGATTTTCTTCAATACTTGGATTAGACTTACTGGTTAGGCATCAACTTTACATCGACCTTCGGCAACAAAAAGTTTAACTCAACGGGAATTCATATCTGATTGATGCTACAATTGCAAATGTCTCTCTATCACAATGTACACCAATTGTTAAGATAATACCAAATAAACTCTGTACAATGGCGTTAAAAGTTGTTTCGCATTACAGAGTACCATCAGATACAGGAAAGCTAATATGGGCTACAGTAGATCTCGATGGACCACAGCAGCTTTATATTCGATAGAAGCATTGTCTGCTAATGACATTTTGGATGAACAGGAATGTTTTGTACGAAGAAGTGCAGCACATTTTAGGGGCATCAATGGCAAAGTTATGGTGCCAATAAGCCTGGGTAATTTGGAATGGATAAAGTTAGTCTACCGGAGGGTTTCATAATGTTGTTGTTGTGGTCTTCAGTCCTGAGACTGGTTTGATGCAGCTCTCCATGCTACTGTATCCTGTGCAAATTTCTTCATCTCCCAGTACCTACTGCAACCTACATCATTCTGACTCTGCTTAGTGTATTCATCTCTTGGTCTCCCTTGATAATATGGACTAAAAATCGCAACATCAAACATTAGTTAATGTAGAGTAATGAAATTTAGGGAATACCTGTCTCTAGGTCAGGGGTCTTCAGACTACGGCCCGCGGGCAAACGCCAGCCCGCGAACACCATCAATCCGGCCCCCCGTATATGGCACCCAGCCCTCCGTAATGTTTTCTATTACTGCCAAACCTTGCCCATCGAGCACCTTACAAAACAAGTGGTTCGCACAACGAGTAGATGAAAATGTAAGAAAATGACAACGTTATTGAACGATGTTTCGCATAAAGGGTCTGTTTCGTGTTATTTTTTTCAGTCTTTAATAACCACGTCAAAAATGACCTTCTGGCCTGGATCGGTCTCTCTGGCCACTGTAAATGAATACTAAGTCACGCGTTCTCTTATAAACTCTCCACTGTGAAGAAGAATCTCCGACATTGCTCTGTTCAGTCAGCTGTACTGCCTGGCCTATCACGACGATTTTGCGAATTCCCTGTAGCGATATTGCAAGATCTTATCTTCACTGACGTATAATACCCATTTTCTTGCATTATCTGTTTATCAATTCTAATTCTGAATTGTCGTCGTTAACTAACACGAACTCATTAAAGATGAACATAAGGCAGTAGATATGCAAGCTAAACATTTTGCTAACGAAGAAGCTATGTCTCTTTTTCGACAAATTTTGAAGCACACGCATGAACAAATACTTTCAGACAACTTTCTGCTAAAACAGGATGTACTGTACTATAAAAAAAAGTTACTATACTGTATCATAAATCCGTTTCAGTACCTATTTTTTCGGAATGGAACGCATTGATCTGTTGTAGATGGATTCGTACTGAAAAGAAATGCTTTTCTTAACGAGTGTTAATTACGAGTAAGATTCAGGAAAGAATCCTTCTCATTAAGAGAAAAAACATTGTTCAGTGTAAAATTTACGTGCAAGTAAATCTAACAAAATCAGTTCTTTTTATTTCACGACCAATTAAGATAAACATTAGCTGACATATATGAAGTAACTAATTACTTTAGCTGTAATTATATGACATTTCTTGAAAATTATCGTACCTAAGTGACATACATAAGTAGTTCACATAATAACATTAAGAACTGTAATTATGATTAATGTAGCTGCAACTTCTCTCTTTCAATTTTTTGCAGTTTGGGATCAAATTTACTTGGGGAAATTATGAGCAGCGACTTCAAGTGCTCATCAGCTAGTTAAGATCTTTAATATTTTTCTTATATTTCATTTTTTTCACAGAGATAAGTAGGGCCAAAAGTGGAAAACAGGAACCAGCAAATTTATGCAACTGGTCAGACTGTGTCAGCGGAAGACCCTTGTATAATTGCAGCAATGACAAATTTAAATATTTATCTTCATAGAAATCGTTACATTGCAAATCAACCATTTCCATTTGCAGTTCTGGGGCAAGAGTTTATATATCGGCTTTAAAATGACTTTCAAGAATCTTGTTGTCGTTTGCACAAAAATCTGAAGAACGAGACTCAGAATTTATTTTTCAAACCCTCGAAGGTTCAGTTGCGAAATCTACCCGAAATGGAGTCCCTGATTGCTGACTGAATAACTGGCATATATTAAAATACTTGACACGCTTTTTATTAAATTGAGGCTGAAACAAAATATTTTGAAAGGATTAAATTTAGTGTTCAAGTAAGGCAGTAGCTGGTTTTCGCCTTGTAATTTTAAATTAAGGTCGTTCATATGCTTAGTTAAATCTGTACAAAATGATAGCTTCCATTTCCACTCATTGTTTTGTGACAGCCAGTGGTGGATTCCATTCGTTCAGAAAATTTCAGTTGTTGTTCGGAGCTAAAAAAATTGCGTCAGAGCTTTTCCACAGCTAAACCAGCGTACGTCTCTGTACTAAGGCAAACAATTTTCTTCAATCTATTCAGTTAACTCGTTGAGTTGACGATGACTGAGAGCATGTGGCTTTACATAATTAACAGGTGATGTGATTGGCTTTAAGACTTCTGACATATCCAAACATTTTCCACATAGAGATTATTGATGAACGATTAATGGTTTCGATCCATTGTCATTTTCTACCACCTTTGACGCGACAGCAACGACATCTGTGTTTTTTTTCACAAATGTTTTCGCCACTATCAGTTGTGATACTCACTAAATTTTTCCACTGGAGATTGTTTTTTCGAATAGCATTTTCTACTCCTTTAATAATTTCTTCTCCCGTGTCAGTTCAGTGAATGCTACGAACGCCGGGAAACTGTTATTACATTTTATAATTTTTATTTATCCATCGAATAAAAATTAACACCTGTGCACTATGTGAAACATATATTGGTTCATTCAGGCCAAAAAGGAACCACCCTAAGTGTCACGTTTTGTCAGAAAACTAAGATAATATATTTTCAGCAATATCATTTACTTTTCGAGCCACAGTGTTTGCAGACATACTGGTGTTTTTAAATAAATTAGCTTTTTCTGGACACATTTCTTCAACTGCTACAATCATACAATCCTTTACTAAATGGTCTTCCATGTTTTGCTATTGAGTGAGCCACGGGGAAACTAGGACGAGCTGCTGCTTCTTGTTCAGTATTTACTTTCTTAAACAATATTTTCTGAGATTTCAAAACGCATTTCAAAGACTCATAAATTTCTGACCGTTGGTATCCGGTAAATTTGGAATAATTTTGAGAACGTTTAGTCTCATACTGAGGTTTTATATTGTGTTCTTTGAGAACTGATATTGTTTAATTCTAATTATACACACTGTCGTATTACTCCACTCAATCGCTCTTTGAAATTTCTGCACTCACTATGTCTCTTCCGTTTCTTTTCTATATTTACACTAATCCACACAAAAGGGATTTAAGTGCAAATAAAAATGATGCAATTAATTGTATTAAGAGCAAGGGTTCCGGGTAAATAATTCCACTAGATTTATCTTTAAGCCGATTTTAATTAAATTGTCACTATTAAACATATGTTCACGAGGACACTTTAGTCACAAGACAGACTAGTCCCATTATGTTTTGATTTTCAGAATATATAGGTTACCGATACCCGCTAAATGATGCTGTATTACTGCATTAAACTCATACAGATTAAATGACAGTGTTTCAGAGACTGTACTGGTCTCATATAGATATGATTTTATATATATAGATTGAAGCGGCGAGTGAGAATTTGTACTAAGGCAGGGAATCGAACCTGGGTCTCCTGCTTGGAGGCAGGTGCTTTAGTCACTAAGTCACAGTGGCGCCGTTTCAGTCTACATATCCTATCTCTATGAGACCAGTAAAGTCTCTGAAACTGTGCCACTTCATTTGTTTAAGTATCTGCTCCTGGATTTCAGGCTGGATCTCTCACTTACATTCGATACTGAGGTGCTATTCCAGAACATGGAAGGCCTCGACAATTCTATTCGTGAGTGAGGGGGAACTGAAAGTAGACTGGAGGGGGGGGGGGGTGAGAATTTGGATGAAGAAGAGAGGCGTACAGGATAGTCCGTGTAGTTGTGTCAACCGCTGTGCCCAGTTAACTTAGTGTCTAACACACCTGCCTGGTAAGCAGGAGACCCCGGTTCGATTCCCGGCCTTGGTAGAAATTTTCACTCGCCGCTTCAGTCTGTATACATAAAATGCATTAAACGTCTCTATCCTATACATTTAACACTGTCAGAAGTAGTCGCAATAATATACACTCATCAAAAAAAAGTTTTGCATAACCCAGGTTCCCAGAACTCCTCAAGGTAGACGTTGACTGTGGATACTGTATCACAGAGACAGTCCCTTTGACTGTTCAGAGATGTCACTAAACCCGCCCAAAGATATAAACAACCATGCATGAGCAGCGCCTATTAGACGGAGGGGGTCCGACAGCAGATCAGTTCCAGTCATTCCACCAGGAAGGAGGTACACAGCTTATGTTGTTCTGTAGTTCAGTCTTGCCTAGACGGTCAATACTGCGGTTCGACCACGTCCACGTTGTTACTTTTACTTTATGCCACGACTAGTTCTCAACAAGGGAAGTGTCGAGGCGTCTCTAAGTGAACCAAAGCGATGTTGTTCGGACATGGAGGAGATAGAGAGAGACAGGAACGTTGATGACATGCCTCTCTCAGACCGCCCAAGGGAGTGATGCGCGCTACCTGCGGATTATGATTCGGAGGAACCCTGACAGCAACGCCACCATGTTTTAATAATGCTTTTCGTGCAGCCACAGGACGTCGTGTTACGACTTAAACTGTGCACAATAGGCTGCATGATGCACAACTTCACTCCCGACGTCCATGGCGAGATCCATCTTTGCAACCACGACACCATGCAGCGTGGTACAGATGGACCCAACAACTTGCCGAATGGACCGGTCAGGATTGGTATCACTGTCTCTTCATCGATGAGTGTCGCATATGCCTTCAACCACACAATCGTCAGAGATGAGTTTGGAGGAAACTCGGTCAGGCTGAACGCCTTATACACACTGTCCAACGAGTGCAGCAAGGTGGAGGTTGCCTGCCGTTTTGGGGTGGCATTATGTGGGGCCGACGTACGCCGCTGGTGGTCATGGAAGTCGCCGTAACGGCTGTACGATACGAGAATGCTATCCTCCTACCGATAGTGCAACCATATCGGCAGCATATTGGCGAGACATTCGTCTTCATGGACGGCAATTCGCGCTCCCATCGTGGACATCTTGTGAATGACTTCCTTCGGGATAGCATTGCTTGACTGGAGTGGCCAGCATGGACCCTACCGAACATGCCTGGGATAGATTGAAAAGGACTGTTTATGGACGACGTGACCCACCAACCACTCTGAATGATCTATGGCGATACACCTTTGAGGAATGGGACGATCTCTACCAACAGTGCATTGGTAAACTTGTGGATAGTATGCCACCACGAATACAGGCATGCATCAGTGCAAGAGGACATGCTACTTGGTATTAAAAGTACCGGTGTGTACAGCAATCCGGACTACCAGCTCTGAAGGTCTGGGTGTGTGGTGGTACAACATGCAATGTGTGGTTTTCATGAGCAATAAAAAGGGAGGAAATGATGTTTATGTTGATCTCCATTCCAGTTTTCTGTACAGGTTCCGGAATTCTCAGAACCGAGTTGATGTAAAGCTGTTGTTAATGTGTGTATAAAGCGCAGCACATGCATCGGCTATCGTCGTGGCAAAGAAATGGCCTACACCCTTGCCTGAAGGGCTAACAGAAATTGCAGAGTGGAGTCAAACCCACTTCCTGTGCCATAATACGACAACCACACTCTGGATGTGTGTCGGCTGCTCTCAACAGCCCATCAATTGGAGTTCAAACTCAGCTGTAGTTCATACTCCAGTATCTGCCAGCTGCGCTTAGCTCAGAGTTCACACACAGCTATTAGCTATTGCTCACGCTCTGGGTCTTTGCCAGATATACTCAGCAGCTCATGATTTGGAGTTCCCGCTCAGCTCTTGCTCAACCTCCAGGTGTATACCAGCCATGCTCAGCAGCCCATCAATCAGAGCTCACACGCAGCTCGCACACACACTCTGGGGGTATGGCAGCTGTGCTCATCAGCCCATCAATTGGCGATCACACAAATTCTTGCTCACACTTCGAGTGTATGCCTGCCATGCTCAGTAGCTCATGAGTAAGAGTTCACACTCAGGTCTCACTCATGCTCCAGATGAATGCAGCCACATTCAGCAGCCAATCAGTTGGAGTCCACACTCACCTCTCAGTCATGCTCTGGGCATATGCCGCTGCAATCAGCAGCCCATCGATCAGAGTTCACACGCAGCTCTCTCTCACAATCTGGGCGTAAACTGGCTGCTTATAGGAGACCATTAATTGGAGCCCACACACTACTCTTGCTCACGTCCTGGGCATATGCTGGCTGCACTCTGCAGCCATCAATCAGATTTCTTACTGAAGTCCTCGCTTCGCTGGACTTTACTTCAGCCATCAAGAACATTCCGGTGCAACGCCAGCGTTGAGTTTCAGTCGAGCACAGTAATGTGGCGTCTCGTCCCAAGAAAATGTGTCTTTTTTGTTTTGTTTTTGTTGGATTTCATAAACGTATCATTGTACATGTATATCTGCGTAAATCCATTTTAGTCTGTCGTTCCACTCAGTCACAAATACGAAACTTGTGCAATTAGTAACTTTCATTATGTTGATCACCACGGCTGGCAAATTTTAATGATGAATGAAAAGTGCCTGAGCAGTATAAGTATACATTTCTTGTTTCTTTCTTAGATCATCTTCATGTTGCCTGCAGTTAAACAAAACAGGAAATTAGGCTAAAGCTGGAGTATCTTAAGAAATAAAATAAGGACCTGACACTGACAACAGTTTTATGCTGAATCCGAGTTGTGCTGAATTCATTATGTAAATGGTCTGATTGTCATATACAATGTTAAACAGTAAATCGAGAGATATTATCACAAATATTCTGCCCATCACCTAGCAGAACTATGACAAACAGCCACGACTACTATGTACAGTAAATCTGTCCCGGCAAGGCCGCTCCACGTGAGAGGTATACGTGTGAACATAGCATTTGGCTTCTGTTGAGTCCGATACCCGATTGTGCGAACATAATTTTTACTCTTTAATGTCAGTTCTGTAGCTAAGGTTTCGTTATTGCTTAAACGATTATGATCGCATAATCAACTATCCCACTCGACAGAGGCCAATTTCTATGTTTACGTGTACGCCACACTCGCGGATCGGCCCTGTCTGGTCAGTCTAGTGTACACACTTCGACCATAGATACTAGTAGACTGGCCATGCTGTGCAGAAGCTATAGGGCTGGTGTGGCTCCAACATAAACCACGTGACTGTTGGCAAAACGTGGCGGGATTTCAAATGAACGGTCTACGATCCTGTGTTTGTATCGTATTTTACCCACATTTCTGAATTGACTGCCAAACGCTTCCAACAAAAATTATTTTTTTATTTGCGAAAAATTATGTCAGAACTACATTTGACCTGAATTTGTTCACAGTACCATTTATAAAATCTAAAAAATATATCGAAGGCCCCTCTGGTGGGCAGCAGGACTAAATTACTATAAACTATCAGTTAAAGTAAAATGTCGTAAAAATTCTTTTAAACAGCAAGAGTGGGCTCGTGTCAAAACTTTAAACATTGGATTCGCCGCGTTTTGAGCTCTAGTCAATCACTTATAAAAGAAAATGGGATTTGGGAATTATGTCAACTATAGGTCCCAAAATTGTCGACTTTAGGAGCAGGTCTATTTTAGAGTATCGATTTTAGGTGCACTTCAAAGATTCAGTTCCTACTATTTTTACAAAAGTTTAAACTATCAGTTTAAAAAAATGACATTTTAGATGAAAGGTGACACTCTGAAGTTTCAGAAAATAATTTTAGAACCTACATTTATTTAATAATATTAGCAGGTAGAAAAAAATGCTCTTCATGTGTCGACTATAGGTGCTCTTACCTTACTATAATCTCACTCGTATATACAAAAAGGCGCGTATGTGCAGATGGCTTAAAGTTTTTCCGTTTCAGGGCCTGTATCCAAAGCTGTCTTCGGTTTTCATCCTTAGGGAACCTACGAGTAGGAACGAGAAACACTTATACCTACTTCTGTAACCGAATTATCACAGATACTTTCCAAAATGTAATATGAGTCTGACTTTACAGGCATCACTTTCAACACTTTAATTTACGTGGTACTCTATTTCAAGTGTAAAAAACATATAAAAGTCACTTCAGCAGATTTCAATAAACGTATCTGCATTATCAGAGAAACACACGTGAAATGTAATGCCATTTCCCCCGACAAAACGCTGAGTACAGCCATAAGCGCAACACGAAACAACCATGTTTTGCCAACATTCACGTGACTTTAGCCCAGAGATGTTGGAGCCACGAAAATGACGTCAGGGCCAGTCTATTATATTTATGGTCGAAGTGTACACAGCACGTCGCTGCTGTTCGCCATACTTCCGTCAGGCGGTCGGCAGACTGTTTATGGTTATTGTTTCTGGATTTGGTCTTAAACATTACGTTCGACAATCAGACTATTTATATCATGAATTTAGCACAACATAATGATGTTCTGGTATGAGACTGTTCTCAGTGTGAGTTCCTTATTTTATTTCTTAAGATGCTGCAGCTTTAGCGTTATTTCCTATTTGTTTAACTGCAGGCAACCTGAAGATGGTCTAAGAACGACATCGGTCGTAGCGCAATACATGTGTAATGATGCAGCAGATGTGACTTTCTTTAACCATTAAAACTTCTTCTCTACAATACTATTCTTTTTTAATTACTATACTATCTGTCATCTGAACTAAACAAATATGAAACCAATCCAACCTAAATATCTTTGTACGTCTTTTCATACTGTTATCGATTTTAGTTGTTTCTCTCGCCAAAATTTCATTTAATGTTTTCACACTTTCTCGATGACATTTCAGAATTTTCGATCCAGTAAATCGTATTCTAGCATGTCACTGTTATCTTTTGTTGGAAACTCTCGCTCTTTCGTGAATACGTTCATTGACAAAACAATGTTTAGCACGTAAAAGAAGAGGAACATGTTAAATGAAGCTTCTCCCGCAATGAGAGTTTATTTGGTTTTATTTCAGTGACCGTAAAATCAAGTTAAACGAATAAATATGCGATCGCCGTTCCAGTTTTCGGGTTGATGAAATATGCATAGCGTGAGCGTTAACGGAAATGCAGAAATAGAATTATTCCGTTTTAAATAATTTGAGTTCTACCAGTCTCGCGATTTATCATGCCTCTCTGTTGGTACGAGCGGCCAATTTTACAAGTAAAGTTATATATTTACAGTTGTAAAATAATGTATCATTTGTTACTGATGTCATATTCCAAACGTTCTGTTGAAATTCCATTACTGAATACATAACCGAAACCCATGTCATAAATATCACTCGATCGACTTTCTCACTTCGCTGATGCAAGTTGCAAACCTCTGCCGCGAGAGGGCTCCGAATTGCAGCGTGCAACATTGCGGTGTGTAACGTATTAATGTCAGTGCGTGAGAAACTGCGTGCTGTAATCGAGTTTTTAACAGGGGAAAACTTCATTCGCAAACGAAGCACCCCTTTCTTCAGTATGAAAATGCCAGACCACATACGAGTGTTGAAGACATCTGCATCAATCTGACGCGTTGGGTCCTTAGTCAACGATTACTCTCCATACAGTCCTGACTTGGTCCCATGCGATTTTCATCTCTTTCACAAAATTAAAGAACATCTTTGAGGTCTTCACTTTGATAGTGATGAGGCGACGCAAGCAAAGGTGAGGTAGTGTGTCTGTCAACAAAGTCAAACATTCTACAGTGACGGCGTCAACAAACTGGTCTCTCGAGAAATGTGTTCGTTGAAAAATAAGTATGTAGTTATGAGAAATAAAGATCTAGAATTTTAAGATGGTTTGTCTTATTCAAAAAGCTTTAACAGTTTTCACATAAGAAATTCGGTGGCATTTCTTCTCAGCGCGACCTCGTATTGTTCTAAATATATTATTCTAGATACTTACCATCACTGTTATCTACACGTTTGTAGGTTGCTTTCCCGATCCATGAGTGGATAACAACGTTCCTCAAAAAATGACTCAACCGCGTCACACAACGGTTAACATCGTGGAGTCGTATTCGGGAGTAGGATTCTAAATCAGTTCGTATCTAGTGAGCCCTGTGTGAGTGTACACCTATTTTTACCTCTGCACTCCGCAGCCAGCCTTACGATGTGTAATGTTTCTAGTTTACTTTTCGTGTTCAGTGAAAGTAATAATACCTCTATATTTTCATTCGATGTGTCATACTCCATATATATACACTGAATATTCTTCAAACGGAAGAGTTTAATAGTCGATACGTTAAGCCACAGAGGTTATGAACATCAGCAATATGATCTTTGGTTGTCTGTAGCATTGTCGTGGCCAGTAACATTCTGAAAAAGCAACTGAATGAGTCGGTTGTTGGTCACACTGCTAAGCGGTCTGGAAGTTGGTAACAGAGCACTGTGATAAAGATGCAGAGGATATAGATTTCTGGAAATATGATTTTGTAAAGATTCATTTGAGACGCACGAAGATATCGAGTGAAACAACAAGTTTACTATTACCACTCACTGATTTTTAATATCCACAACGCGTTTCGAAGTTTAAAGCCTTCATCATAAGGTGGATTTACATGTGTTAGTATGATATACGTGTGTGTTGTGTTTCGATTTTGGGGTAACTTGTGGCACCGTATCCAGTGTTCACAAGCTCTTTTCTCTGTCGCAACACTTCACATGTAAACTGTCTTATTTTATAAACAAAGTTCCGTGTTGAAGCCGTCTAAAAGGCGAACGGCGGATGTGCTTCATATTAACGTCCACTAATAGGTGTCCTGACACTTTGATCAGATAGTGTACACACGATTTAATCTCACCAGAAAAGCAGCCTGTGGTCACTGGAAGACAATGGCACAGATTGCCCTCAAAAAGTCGGTCATAATAATCGGACATACCCCATCAACAGGCGTAAAACGGCATAATGACGAAGGTATAATTCCCTAAAAATCTTAGTGGGGAAAACAATAAATTTCGTTAGTTATTGTAATTTATATATTCAGCTTCAGTGTTCGGCGTTGTCTACCAACAGAACGTCGGGAAGCAAGATGAAACTTAGATGTCCTGGTCGCCTTCTTCATTACTACTTTCAAGTCGAAACTCTATTACAACTTTTTCAACTTGCTGCTACATTAAAGACTCACCATGTGAATGTTACTTCTCAATTTTTCAGTATACAAGGAAACAAAAATCGCGTACTTGGACGCTGCAACGTTATTCCTTACGTACTAGCAGTACAAAAATACATTAACAAGTTTTGTCCGTGCTATTTTTCGATGGAAAATTCACAGCAAAGAAAAGCGTTCAGTTCAGGCTTTTGGAAATTTGTGGTATTGTACTATGGGACCAAACTGCTGAGGTCATCGGTCCCTAGGCCTACACAGTACTTAACCTAACTTCAACTAACTTAAGCTAAGGAGGACTCGAACCTCGATCGGGGGGGGGGGGGGGGGGGAGGCCGCGCGAACCATGACAAGGCGCCCGAGACCGCACGGCTACCCCGCTCGGCAAAAGAAAAGCAATCTCACAACATTATAATAACATATAAGACAAGTATCTTCAGTCAACACTCCGCAGCTGTGCTACCTAGCCAGTCGAAGGTAGGGCACCCGGGGAAGAAGACAGGAAGACTGCAAATTTGTTTTAGCAGCTGTCAATGTAACGAAGCCAAGATTGGAAATTTGTTTTAGCGGCTGTCGGTGTAGCGAAGCCGCCACGTTTATATAACCTATCTTGTCATCACTTTTCGTTTTCAGGAGGACCCTACGTTTCATCGTACTTTGTCTTGTCACAGTGACGTAATAGGAAGTCGTATTGCGTTAACTTGCCTTCTTAACAGCTTCAAGCTGCTTTCAATGTGTTTTACTTGCCATTCATAATCTGATACAAAGTGGTATTGCGCTTCTTGTTGAACTTCCAATAATGGCTCATGTGCGAGAAACACAGAGATCTTTGTTCGACCATATTGTAGCTTTTTAGGTTTAAATAAATTGTCCCTTTACATGCAATAACTTAGTATTTGAATGCATATGACAAACTGCTTACAAATACCCTCGGAAAAAAATTCAGTGCCTTGTCAGGTTGAGTATCCATAAATAACCCGCCCTTAGAAGAAAAGATTTAAAGATGTGAAGGATAACTTCATTCTAAGGTGCCATTATTTTATGAATGGAATATGCCGCTTATAAGCGGTTATCAGGTGATGCCGGATATAACAGTCCCAGACAGTAGCAAAACATGAAGAATAAGTGTTGTAGATAACACATATGGTCTTTCTATGATGTGCACCCATTTGTTTACATTCAAGCACTGAGCGTAGCGCACAGAGCTTCGACACGAAGAAAAAAATGTTAGTACAATGGGTAAAGTTTTGCATTAGCATACAGGAGATCGAGAGTTCGACACCAGGTCCTAGTATACCATTTATATTTTCTACTTCTGATCTGCCAAGTAATGCCAAAGTATACTGTTTATTAAGAGATACATATTCTATAGGTACAGTTTTTTCCTAACGATGGACATTAGAATTATCGTCCTGAAGCGTGAGAAACAATCGGAAAGAGTAATGTGTGTGTGTGTGTGTGTGTGTGTGTGTGTGTGTGTGTGTGTGTGTGAATTCCTAAGGGACCAAAATGCTGAGTACATCGGTCCCTAGACTTACACAGTACTTAAACTAACTTATGCTAAGAACAACACACACACACACACACACACACACACACACACACACACACACACACACACACACACACACCCATGCCCGAGGGAGGACTCGAAGCTCCTGCTGGAGGGGCCGCGCAATCCGTGACATGGCGCCTCTAACCGCGCGGCCACTCAGCGCGGCGGGAAGAGTAATAATTAGTTAAAATTAAATTCCCTGTCGTAGGACTCTTACAAATATGGAGATGTTAATTTACGTACTATAGCCAGGAAGAGCTTCCGCGTGTAATATTTTGAACAGACTACCAGTGACAGCGTGTCTTTCACGAAACATACATAGTCATCAGAGCAGACACTCAAAGCGACCTTCCTGCAACATTTAGTGGTTCGCTGTATGATGCTTCTCTGAACTTCTCGAAGCTTAGCTGCGTCATCAGTTACTAGAGCAGCATGAAAGGGCGCTGCCAGTTCTTCCACATTCACTGCGGAGCATAGTAAATCTACCAGAGAGTGTAATTAGCTGTGAAGAGGCTTTTTTAATGTATCTACTGTTGAACTATGTTCCAGATCTGTTCAGTTGAACCTACAAGGGGAGGCCGCCAATTGTGAAATTCAGATTCGATTCATACTGCGCATAATAAAAGCTCATGGCCAGAGGTGTAATGTGGCAAAGCACCAAGATGCACTTCTCAGCCGTTGTCGAGAAAACCGACAGCTAAAAAGAAACCGTTGCGGTGAAATACTCTCTACGATTATTAGTTTCTACAGCGTTGTGGCGCAGCGGTAAACGCTCGGGTTTGTAATCCGAAATTCGCCGGATCGAATCTCGGGCCATGCAACTTTTTTTTTTTTAGTATTTGTTTTTTGTAATTCAAATGTGTATATATATACACACACACACGTATATATAATTCCCGGCAATCAGTTGCAACAATTATGCATATAATAAGTTGTTGAAAGTCGTTTGTCGTGGAAAAACTGGCGACTTCGAACATCATTATGTTTTCCGCAAACAAAGTTGTATTTCACAAATGTTATTAATTGTCTTCATAATGTTTACCACGTATAGTTAACGGAAGACGTAGAAACGATATTCCGAAACGAATACGTATAGCGTAAGTCAAACGTCCGAATTAGAATAGAGACCCCACGAACACAAATTTGCTGTGGCAGGTATGTAATATAATCTCCGTTATTCGCTCGTTACACTTGATGGGCAGATGTTGAATGGGCCGAAACGAGCCGCCGCATAACAGCGTAGTTGCCTGCTAACTTCGAAAGAAGGTAGATGCGGTCCTTAGCGCAACTTATAACATCGTCGAAAATCAGTGCGGGCGTGAGAGCTTTGGTACACCTTGTTAAACAAACGGAAAAATGGAGGCAGTACAATTGGAGAGCGATCTGCCTTCACCAACATGCATAAGCAATTCATTAATTCGCGGCATGCAACTTTTTTTTATTATTAGTTTTTTGTAATTCAAATATATATTTGAATTACAAATATATATATATATATATATATATATATATATATATATATATATATATGCGCTCGGGTTCGTAATCCGAAGGTCGCCGGATCGAATCCCGCGGCATGCAACTTTTTTTTTATTATTAGTTTTTTGTAATTCAAATATATATTTGAATTACATATATATATATATATATATATATATATATATATATATATATATATATATATATAAAAGCGCTCGGGTTCGTAATCCGAAGGTCGCCGGATCGAATCCCGCGGCATGCAACTTTTTTTAATTATTAGTTTTTTGTAATTAAAATATATATTTGAATTACAAAAAACTAATAAAAAAAAGTTGCATGCCGCGGGATTGGATCCGGCGACCTTCGGATTACGAACCCGAGCGGTTACCGCTGCGCCACGACACTGCAGAAAATTATCAACCGTAGAGAGTAGTTCACCGCAACGGTTTCTTTTAACTGTCGATTTTCTCGACAACGGCTGAGAAGTGCTTCTTGGTGCTTTGCCACATTACACCTCTGGCCATGAGCTTTTATTATGCGCAGTATGAATCGAAACTGAATTTCACAATTGGCGGCCTCCCCTTGTTAGTGGTTGAGATGTAATCGTATAAGAGAAAAATAATGATTTTAAAATCATGACCGCCGTGTACTGATACTTAAGTTTGTGTACCTTAACAATTTCTAGCTGTTCTTCCTTGGCAATACCTTCCATCACTGAAATATTGTTTCACGCAATGACAACAAAATTTTTCTGGTATACGAAGGAATTCGAAAACAAAAATATTATGTAAAGAGAAGAGAAATTAGATGAAGATGAGATGAGTGATAATGATACCCCGAAAAGAATTTGGCAAATCAGTGAAAGATTTTACTCTAAACTAGCACAGGGAGTATATGTTATTGTTAAGAACTGTTCAGATATTTGAGGAAACGGCACCATGCCAAAACTATAGGTTTTTCGTTTTTTATGCCACGAATGTTGGAGAGAAAGAGAGACGGTCCGTAACAGACGAGACTATTGCCATCTGTTAATAAGGAGTTGAAAGAGACTGTCGACGAGAGTGACACCTGTGAGTGTGTGAGAAAACCTAAACGGCGCCAGCGAGGTTTTTAAAATGAGCGGAACAGACGAATTATAAAAGCGATACTTGTTCTTTCATATTTCAGTCTATAAAAATATTATTAAGAATGTTCTTGGTTTTTGGATGCAGAAAGCAAATACGCTGTCTCCTGGAATAATAATAAAAATTATTTCAGATAGTGGTCACAGAAAAGGGTTTTATTGCGAGATTTTAAAGAGGAAATAGCACTGAGCATTGATAAACGTTCCGAGAGACTGTGAACAACGAGTTTACGTAAATTAACTTGGTATTAAAATATGTCAGAAATCAAAAATTTATTTCCTTTCATTAATAGACCGAGCGAGGTAGCGTAGTGGCTAGCACACTGGACTCGCATTCGGGAGGACGACGGTTCAGCCCCGCGTCCGGCCATCTTGATTTAGGTTTTCCATGATTTCCCTAAATCGCTCCAGGCAAATGTCGGGATGGTTCCTTTGACAGGGCACGGCCGACTTCCTTCCCCGTCGTTCCATAATCCGATGAGATCGACGACCTTGCAGTTTGGTCTCCTCCCCCAAAAACAACCCAGCCTTTCATTAATCCGATTGCAACTACTTCTTTTCTTTTAAAAACTGAATTACATCCTTTAACTGAAAGAAAATCAGTACAAGAGAGGTTGGCTGTTGATGCAAGTAAGCTATTGCGAATTGTGTGTAAGATCTGGGCAGTTTGAGACATAGTAATGAAAGGAGATTCTATTATTTTACTGTCATAGTTACAGGTTTTGGTGAATATCATACTGCCGTGAGTGGGTATTGAAATAACCTTGTTGCTGGTGGAGAAAGAAAGGCATGTCTGTTGGAAATGAACTACGAATCGTTTTTGTGTGAGAGAGAGACTAGCAAGCAGCTACAGCCCAAGGTTAGTTATTCGTCTAAAAAACCATTTCTTTTTGCGTGTGGATGTACTGCTCTTAATGAATGTGTTGGTATGACGAATAAACATTATTGGTATGACTGTAGGCCTCCGAAAGTAATTTTCAAGTTCAGACCCACCAAATTTTCTTAAGCCTGAGACACTGAAATTATCAATATAAAATTCGTATTTTTCAAGTAGTATACCTGTGATATTATAGTTTAGCAGAACTGATAAGATTAAATTTATTTAATTAATTTGATTTTCTCCATCTGAAAGCAAATTTTGTGTTTAGTGGCGATGATAAAGAGGAGTTATATATCGAGTGGTAGTAGTTGTTGTTGTTTTGGTCTTTAATCCAGCTCGCCATGCTACTCTATCCTGTGCAAGCTTCCTCTTCTCCCAGTCACTACTGCAACCTACATTCTTCTGAATCTGCTTAGTGTATTCATCTCTTCGTCTCCCTCTACGGTTTTTACCCTCCACTCCGCCCTTCAATATTAAATTGGTGATCCGTTGATACCTCAGAACGTGTTCTACCCACCGATCCCTTCTTCCAGTCCAGTTGTGCCACAAATTTCTCCCCAGTTCTATTCAGTACCTCCTCATTACTTATGTGATCTACCCATCTGATCTTCAGCATTCTTCTGTAACACCACATTTCGAAAAATTCTATTCTCTTCTTGTCTAAACTATTCATCGTCCACGTTTCACTTCCATACATGGCTACACTCCATACAAATACTTCCAGAAACGACTTCCTGACACTTAAATCTATACTCGATGTTAACAAATTTCTTTTCCTCAGAAACGCTTTCCTTGCCATTGCCAGTCTACATTTTATATCCTCTCTACTTCGACCATCATCAGTTATTTTGCTCCCCAAATAGCAAAACACATCTACTACTGCGTCTCATTTCCTAATCTAATTCCCTCAGCATCACCCGATTTAATTCGACTACATTCCATTATTCTCGTTTTGCTTTTGTTGATGTTCGTCTTATACCCTCCTTTCAAGACACTGTCCATTCCGTTAAACTGCTCTTCCAGGTCCTTTGCTGTCTCTGACAGAATTACAACGTCATCGGCAAGCTTTAAAATTTTTATTTCTTCTCCATGGATTTTAATTCCTATTCCGAATTTTTCTTTTGTTTCCTTTACTACTTGCTCAATATACAGATTGAATAACATCTGGGAGAGGCTACAACGCTGTCTCACTCCCTTCCCAACCACTGCTTCCCTTTCATGCTCCTCGACTCTTATAACTGCCATCTGGTTTCGGTACAAATTGTAAATATCCTTTCGCTCCCTGTATTTTACCCCTGCCCCCTTCAGAATTTGAAAGAGAGTATTCCAGTCAACATTTTGAAAAGATTTCTGTAAGTCTACAAATGCTATAAACGTAGGTTTACCTTTCCTTAATCTATCTTCTAAGATACGTCGTAGGGTCAGTATTGCCTCACGTGTTCCAACATTCCTACGGAATCCAAATTGATCTTCCCCGAGGTCGGCTTCTACCAGCTTTTCCATTCGTCTGTAAAGAATTCGTGTTAGTATTTTGGAGCCGTGACTTATTAAACTGATCGGTAATTTTCACATCTGTCAACACCTGCTATCTTTGGGACTGTAATTATTATATTCTTCTTGAAGTCTGAGGGTACTTCGCCGCCGGCCGGTGTGGCCGTGCGGTTCTAGGCGCTTCAGTTTGGAACCGCGTGACCGCTTCGGTCGCAGGTTCGAATCCTGCCTCGGGCATGGATATGTGTGATGTCCTTAGGTTAGTTAGGTTTAAGTAGTTCTAAGTTCTAGGGGACTGATGACCACAGATGTTAAGTCCCATAGTGCTCAGAGCCATTTGAACCATTTGGTACTTCGCCTGTCTTATACATCTTGCTCACCAGATGGTAGAGTTTTGTCAGGGCTGGCTCTCCCAAGGCTATCAGTAGTTTTAATGGAATGTTGTCTACTCCCGGGGCCTTGTTTGGACTTACAAGGGGAAGGCCTCAGAGACGGCCAACCGATTCGGCTCAGATTTGGCATGTCGTTTGTGTACAACCTAAAACGAAGGAATCTAAGATATTTTGGGTCAACAACCCCACGTGTTTGAGGAAAAAAACCCCTAAAGGTTATGACGAGCGATCGACTCAAAATCGGCGGGATCGATAGATGATTGTAAATAGAGCATTTTTCATCATCAGGTATGGGGTCCGAAAACGCATACTTTTCCAGAAATCGAGGTAAGAAACTTTTACAACTGCCGTGTCCGTACCCACATGGTTAAGGCCTGTCGCCGACAGCGCCGATAGCGCAACGGCCAAGGCAACTGACTGAGAATCGGAAAACCCGGTTTCGAATCTGGAAGAAACCTAGCGGATGTTATTCTTCTCGTTTGTATTTTTCCATATCTCAATTGATAGGGATAGGAGGGTTAACAAGGTAAGTAAATCAATAAGGAATGATAATAATAAGGTAGGCAAAATAATTTCCCAAGCGCCGTGAGTTAGTAAAGTATCAAACTTTTAAGCCTTGTCACATGAAAACAACTCCGAGTAAAAGTGCTGCGACTTCCTCACGGGGGATCACAGATAGCCAACCGTGCGACGCTTGTTTACAGCGAAGCACGGGATAATGGTCCAAATGGCTCTGAGCACTATGGGACTTAACATCTAAGGTCATCATTCCCCTAGAACTTAGAACTACTTAAACCTAACTAACCTAAAGACATCACACACATCCATGCCTGAGGCAGGATTCGAACCTGCGACCGTAGCGGTCGCGCGGCTCCAGGCTGAAGCGCCTATCAGTGTAGCTGTCGAAAGATCGCATTCATTAGATGCTCTTGGTGCCGTGAGTAAATTTGTTTCGAATGTTTATATGACAAGCACCATCCATCTAGTTGTTCGAAGAAAAGTGAGGACACGTAACAGTGACTGGAAGAGCCATTGTAAAGTGACCTGGAGTAACATTTTAGTTGTTTACTATCCTAAGAGGTTTGAGAAATTTATTTGCATACCTTATTATCATTCCTTGTTGAGTTATTTACCTTATTAGCTCTCCTATCCCTATCAATTGAGATATGGAAAAATGTAACCCAAAAGAATAACACCCACTACGTTTCTTCGAGATTCGCAGCCAGTTGCCTTGGCCGTTGCGCTATTTTTTTTTTTTTTTTTTTTTAAATTTCATTTTGTTCGGTTTTGTTCGGTGTGTCTGCTCGGGGCGGACGCCGTAAGACATCCATTTATGTTCGTTGTTGATCGATTGACTCAGTTTTTTTATTGCAGAGGGCACGTAACCCTCTGACCGAACACGCTGAGCTACCGTGCCGGCTGTCTATCGGCGCTGTCGGCGACAGGCGTTAACCACGTGGGTACAGACGGGGCAGTTGTAAAAATTTCTTACCTCGATTTCTGGAAAAGTATCCGTTTTAGGGCCCCATACCTGGTGATGAATAATGCTCTATTTACAATTATCTATCGATCCCGCCGATTTTGAGTCGATCGCTCGACATAACCATTAGGGGTGATTTTCTCAAAACCGCGGTGGTGTTGACCCAAAATATCTTAGATTCCTTCATTTTTTGTTGTAAACAAGGGACCTACCAAATCTGAGACGAATCTGTTGGCCGTGTCTGAGGCCTTCCCCTTGTTAGGTCTTTTCGTACTCTGTCAAACTCTTCACGCAGTATCATACGTTCCATTTCATAATCTACGTCATCTTCCATTTCCATAACATTGTCCTCAAGTACATCACCCTTTTATAGACCCTCTATATACTCATTCCACCTTTACGCTTTCCCTTCTTTGCTTAGATTGGTAGTAAGCAATAAATTCCATGTTAGACGATATGAAAAGGAATGAAAAAGAGTGCAGGAGCGGCAGGAAGACAAACAATGTAGCGAGAAGGTGAGACCGGAGGATGAAGAAAAGGTCATAAAACAGATAGATGACGTAATGAGAGAACTACATACGGAATTGCGGAAAGATCAAGACGAGTTTAAGCAAGCCTTGCGAGATCATTTTGTAGGACAGATGAATAAAGTCAATAATCGTCATGCACTCGAGTGAGGTGGTATGGGAACGAATGGTGGAAGAAGCAAAGATAAATGGAGAGATAAATGGAGAGACTGAAAAATTGCAACAAGACATTAGGGAAACTTAAGTCAGCGTGCCCAAGGAGGGCTGGAATTCTTAGACAAGAAACTGAATAATGAGATTTCAGATGTGCAGAAATGGTTAGTAAAGAAACTGAGAGATTGTGATTTATCTGTGGATAGTATAAGTGTGACAGATGTGGATATTTGAAGTCAAGCTGGCAAAAAGAAGAAAATAATTCATGGTAATGGCGAGATGTATTGGACGTTTAGAGGAAATTTAGGGAAGAGTAAATTTTAGAGGCAGGCTCTCCCTCCCAAGCAGAAGTCAAAGGGTGGAAATCAATTCTGGAAAGAATTTAGGTCAGAAATGTGCAGAGGTATAAATTAGAAATGTCCGACCTTTGACTCAGAGTGGAGAACCCACGCAGTTATTTTTCTGAAAGCGTTCCGTGTGACATTACCTGTAGCTTGGAACTACAGAAGGAGGATACATTTTGTGAAAAATCATTTAGAGAGAAGTGAGTTGTAGTGGGGACTGTTGAATGTAGACAGATTTGAATCATATGAGAGTGTTGAAAGTGGGTTTAAATCAAACTTCCGATCAAAGACTACGGTGAAGTGACTAGGATTGGGTGCAGATGTATACAGAGACACGTGAGGTGACAAGAGTTTCGTTAAATGGCATCTGAATCACGCAAAATATTTGGATGAGGGTATTTATGAAACACGCTTGACTGAAGTGCTTATCAGTAGGTTACCTACAGTCGCTAGAAATAGACTGATAGGAAGAAACTGGAATAGTGCCCAGCAATTATTAGAATTTCTTGAACAGCTTGATTATTTAAATTTGACGAGGGATAGTTATAATAATAAGGGAGAACAGGGAGATCATAAAAATGGGTATTTGGTCCAAAAGAAAGAATAGTAAGGAGGGACGTACCTGTAAAGTCAGTTACGCACAGATGGTACACAACCATCAAAATAATAGCAAGAATAGAAGAGGAATCAATAGATTTTACGATAATAGAAATTAGGGAAATAGAAGCAGAAATGTAACTAATAATAATAATAATAGCAATAATGGGAGAAGGTATGGATGAGTCAGTCCACCCCATAGGGAACCAAGGAATATGCCAAGTGCCAAGAGACTAATTAATCTTGAAGAGAGCCAGCTACTACTGAGGGTATGAGGATTAGTGTGTTTCCGCTTGAGGCAGGAACCAAATACTGTAAAATATGAGTCAGCTTTTGTAAGATATCAAGAGGGAGTAGAGTTAAACGAATTATTTTTAGAGGAATAGTTAAAGGAGCAGTCAGACTCATCGAAACCATTGCCAAGTGGATGTGCCTACGACAAAGAGTTGACATTAATGATTGACACTAGAAGTGAGATACTCACAGAACGTGTTGGTTAGTGATTTAGATACGTGGGGAGGCAGATACTTTACCTGTAAAAGGCGTGATTTTCTGTGGAGAAACTGGAGTTTGCAGTAGGTCTGTAAATGAAAAAACTAACATAAAATTTTGTTTAGAAGGATTGAATTTTCTGCAAACAGTTCATGTAGTAATGGGATCAGAAGTGAAAAAAATGCTGAGAACTGACTGGCTTAGGAAAAACCAAGAAATGTCTTCGCTGGGTCATGGAATTTGAGTTTATGTCGTGAGGGAGACGGAAGGGGAGTATAATTTTTGGGTGATGAACTGGCTTTGGAGATGTCGATTCAGAACAAAATGCTTGATAGACCACTGTAGCAGCACCTGGCCAGCAAACTGAGATAGTACATAGGAAGGAAGAACAGCTTGTAAATGAGGTAACTACAAGCCTGAAGGATGTAACAACTTAGAGCCAATACGGAGACTGTAACTAGAAGAAGTGTTCAATCAATATATACATGATTTTTCGGAGAGGTTTGGAATTACCCCAGGGGACAAATGCTACCTAAAGAGGAAGGGGAAAACCATATTTTACAAGCGTCTGTATCAAATACCTCAGGGATTTGAGAGCAAGTAAGAAGGACAGGAAGTACAGGAATAAATAATTATGAGGGAAATTTCAGAGTTGATGAAGAAGAATTGTTCACTATTCAAGCATCTGGGGTATCCCAGATGAATATACAGTCTCTGTAATGAAATATGTTTACACTGGGTATAGCAACCTTGGTGCACATAAATGTTTTACTCATTTGGAGAAACGAGTACTTTGGATATGGAGACAAGGAAGACACAAAGTTAAGTAGGAAAGCATTACCAGCATTTTCTATTAAAATTCTGTGCTTTATGCATACTTGGATTTGGGGAGAAGGAAGGGACGAAGTTAAAGTAAGTAAGAAAGCAACAGTGGAATTTTCTATTAAAAATGTGTGATTTATGCACTCTAAGTTAGTTGTTGCTATCATGAGTGTGGAAATTATATAAGGAATGGATTGCTCAGTGAAAGTGGAGTAGATTTCTACATTGATGAAGAAAGGTAAGAATTGAGTACCATATAGAGAAGAGAGAGGTATCCTTCCGAAATATAGGAAGAGTCAGGTCATCGTGAAGTAAAAGGAGATTGGGTATAGAATGGGTATGTGCAAACTTTATTATATTACAGTGTGTTGTTTAGTTTTAGTATTGGACTGCTTCTTATCTTTGTATGTTGTATGGATGTTTTTTGAATATTTACGTGGAGTAAACTCTACACGCTGGGCACATTACAAATAAAGTGGTGTGATAAATATGAAGAAAGAGAAAAAAAAGAAAATGATTGCTAGGGGAAAACTTTAATAAATAATTGAGTAAGTCCATATTGTAAGTACATGAGGAAATGTTTCACTGTGGGGTGCGACTTGTTTTTAAGTGTTCTTAAGAGCGTATTATGTGACTGTCATTCAGCAGATGAACAACGCTGTTCGTTTATTTATTGGGTATGTAAGGAAGAGTGGATTGCTATGCCATGGAGAGGAAAGAGAAGAAATGATTTATTATTTGAGAAGCGCAGAGGAGCCGATTTGTGTGGTGAAGTTGTAGAGGAATAATAAAGATGCTATTTAGTGTTTTGCTTTCGACAGAGAGAATTGGAGGCTTGAAGGATTAAGTTGAACACTGTTCTGTTAAGGAAAAGGTGTTAAGGATATGCTGAATATCAATGGTAGTATGAATCTGAATGTAATATGTCACTTTCCCTCAATTAAATGTGGCTCTCACCTGCTAGTTGTTGCTTATTGATGTGAATTTCATTAAGTGGAGAAATATACACTAACGACCATAAGAACTCGTAAACTTCTTCTGACACGTGATTAATATGGTAATGTTAACAGATGAAGAAAGGAACAACCAATGTGTTGACACTGTTGTAAATGGTACATGTGTATATATATATTCCGGCTTCCTGAGGGGAATAATATGTTTTATACAAAAATAATATCCCCACTTATCAGAGGGCTTAATAAAAGCAGTAGATGCTGAACAAAAATGTTAATGTAATGAATGACCTGTCTCTTGATTGATCAGTATTTAAATTGGAACGTCTGCATAGAAAGTAGTTATTAAAATGTAAGAAGAGAGATATGAAGGAGAATTATAAATAATTCTCTCACAGAATAATATAATTAATTAATAAGAGTTTATTTAAAGAATTGTGTGCTAAGAAGCTACCCGCATTTCAGGAGGCAAATGCAAGGGAACATTTTTTGGCATATATTTCTTCAAGCGATTTTCATCACAGTCTGTGTAGTTTTAGTCTCCAAGGAAATTCAGACGATTTCTCGTGATTTCTCGCAGCACACAAATGCAGTATAATTTAAGTACGAAATTTTAAAGTACGTATGTAAAGAGGAAGTAGTAGTTAAAATGGCTTTGCTTTCGTTCTTCAAGCTACAAACGATGGAGAGAGAGAGAGAGAGAGAGAGAGAGAGAGAGAGAGAGAGAGAGAGAGAGAGACTATCCGGGAATAAGGAAGATTCGAGAGAGAACATGAACTATCGACGTGAATGACATCTGTGAGTGAGGGAGAAAATCTAAACGGTCCCAACGAGGTTTTTAAAATGTGCCGCATAGATGTAATTATAGAAACGATGGTTATTCTTTGTTACTGTGATGTAAAAAAATTATTATTAAGAATGTTTCTGTTTTTGGACGGAGAAAGCAAATGCGCTCTCTCTTTCTGGAGTAATACTGGAAATTTTGTTATTGTGGGCATTCACAGGCCTCCAGGTGTTTGATAAACGTAGACGTGGTCAGTAGTAGACTGTAAGATGATTTGATTTAATCGTACGATTAGCCTAATTTCAATTACTTGTCACTGTCAAGCACCTGTAAATAATGTTTGATGTAGTCAATGTTGAGTAACAAACTGCTCTTCCTTTAGGAGTAAGATATTGTATTTTATACATTTTATATTTTGGTAATATGCTTATTTTATGTGGCCACATAACTCTTCCCAGTTTGAGGCTTCTTTTCCCTTCATTTAGTTGTTTCCACACGTTATTTCTCTTTGTACTGAAGCGATCCCATGGTTTTTAATGTATTGTATATTGTGACAATGTCATACGTTGTAAGTCATGAAGTACCTGATGTTACCAATACTGGTTGGTACATTTTGTAGCGCAGGTGACATGTGGTTACCGCCCTTTCACACATCGCATATTGGTTGTAACCTACGCCAACGGTGTATTTAACGCGCCTATGATATGTTCTATCGAGAGTCTTTGGATGAATATGAATCAGTGACTACAAATTAGCAGCTGCTGTCAGTTACCATGTGGTTGTAAGTAATTTGTGCAGTAATGTTTTATCTTAACGTGAGGTGTGTAAAGTGCTATTTATATATAGCGATATTTGCAGACAATGTAGTGCTTTTCCATGATGGTTTTACAGGTGCTTGACAATGAAAAGTAGTCGATATTAGCTGACTGCACGAGTAAATAAAAATCACATTACAGCCTACTACGGACCATGTTTACGTTTATTAAATACTGAAAATGACCTGTGAGATTAAGAACACAGAAAAGGGTACTGTTGTGAGATTTTAAAGACAAAATAACACTGGAATTGATGAACTTTTCGAGAGACTGTGAGTAACGCGTTTACGTAAATTAACTGGATGTTAAAACATGATGTAAGTAATCAAACATTTATTTCCTTTTATTAATCGTATTGCATACTGCTTCTTTTCTTTTAAAAACTGAATTACATCCTTTAACTGAAAGAAAATCAGTATATGAGAGGTTTGCTGTTAATGTAAGAAAGCTACAGCGAATCGGACCACATCGCATATATGTAGAGCCGGTTACGTCTTCACTTTCAGGTAGAACCGTAGCATGGCATCTATTCACCAACGAAGTTAACTGAAAAGATATTTCACGAGAGTAATTGACACTGTGGCAGTTGGCGTATGTCTCTCGTGTAAGATTAGAACAGCGAGAGATTGTGATTTTAATGAGACACATCTGCACGCTCATCCTAACTGATAATGCGGGGAGTGCAACAACATATTTTCAAAGATTTGGGATACATACACAGCCTCTCACACTATAAAGCTGCCATTGCAATTGTGTAAAGAAATTCCGTCTGTGCAGTGAAATCTAGGCCTTAACTTTCGGTCATTTACGATACAATAGCATACTCTCCTCATTTGCTATAGATATAGTTAGTATCCTGGCAAACGAATTTAAATATTCAGTGAATAAAATACTTTGCTCTCCTCACGGACGAAGTCTAACACACGCACTTCATTTTGTGACCTAGCTAGCTTAATAAGTTGTGACACGAATCATTTGGCAAGAATGAAAAAAAAAAAAACCCTCACAGAAGCTGACCTCGTGGGGGATCTGTCTGGGTTACGGAGAAATGTAGAAACATGCGAGACAATACTGACACAACCAGTTGTCTTAGACTTAGAAGATTGACTGAAGAAAGGTGAACCTACGTGTATAGCGTTGTTTGACAAATGTTCTGAAAATGTTAACTTGAATATTTTCTTTGAAATGCCTAAGATGGAAGAGATAAGCTAAAAGGAGCGACAAGTTATCTACAGCTAGTAGTACAGAAACCAGACTACAATTATAAGAGTGAGAGGACACAAAAGGGAAGAAGTGATTAAGAAGGGAGTGAGCCAGCTATGAAACCTGTCCCCGGTGTTATTTAATCCTTGCATTGAGAAGAAATCATGGAGAATCTGGGTAAGCGAAATATAGTTTATGGAGAAATATTAAAGCCTTTGACATTTAACGATGCCTCTGTATTTCTGTGAGAGATGAAGTAGAAGCTCACAATCAGTTTAGCAGAATAGATAGGTCTTGAAGAAAGGTTATAAGATAAATATCGACAGAAGTAAAACAAGGATAATGGTAATTAAATCAGGAGATGCCAAGGAAGCCGGTGGACGAGTTTTGTTATTTGTGTAAAAAAAAAGGGAATGACAATTGTCGAAGTCGAGAGGATGTAAAGGGTAGACTTGTTATAGCAAGCACAGATTATGTGAAAAAGAGCAATTTGTTAGCATCGAATCTAAATTTTCGTCTTTACTGAATTTGTTTATCTGAAATGTAGCTTTGTACAGAAGTCAAAGTTCGACAATTAATAGCTGAGACACAAGAAAATAGAAGCGTTAGAAATATGGTGCTACTGAAGAATGCCGAAGTTTAGATGGGCAGACCGAATAACAAATGAGGATGTATTGAAGCGGGCCGTCAAGGAATAATAAATTTGATAATGGAGGGAAGTTTCCGGCGTTAAAGTTATAGAGGAAGCATTAGACTTCAGTAAGCATGTTCAGTTGGATTTAGCCTTCCATAATTGCGAAAGTGTTACCGGTGCAGAATTTTGTATGCGAACTGACCTCTCGATTATGTCCCATAAGTCTTCAGTGGGATTCGTGTCAGGCGATCTGCGTGGCCAAATCATTCGCTCGAATTGTACTGAACGTTCTTCAAACCAATGGCTAACATTGTGGCCCGGTGGCATGGCGCATTATCATTCATAAAAATTCCGTAGTTGTCTGGCAACATGAGGTCCAAGAACGCTGCAAATGGTTTCCAAGTAGCCGAACATAACAAGAGGAGCCAGTTTATTCTATGTAAACACAGCCCACACCATCGTGGAGCCACCATCATCTTGCGCAGTCCCTTGTTGAGACTTCGAACCCTAGCATCAGCTCTTCTTGTTTTGCCTCGTTTGATGCGGCCCGCTACGAATTCCTCTCATGCGCCAACCTCTTCATTTCAGAGTAGCACTCGCAACCTACGTCCTCACTTATTTGCTGGTTTTATTCTAATATCTGCCCTATCATTGTGTCTCTTCTTCTTGTTAGTGTTTTCCATATATTCCTTTTCTCTCCGGTTCTGTGCAGGACCACCTCATTCCTTACCTTATCAGTGCACCTAATTTTGAACACCTGTCTGTAGCAGCACAACTCAGATTCTTCGATTCTCACATACACCGGTTTTCCAACAGTCCACATTTCACTAACATATAATTATGTACTCCAAATGCACCTCCCTAGAAATTTCTTCCTCATAGATGATACTAGCAGACTTCGATTGCCCAGGAATGCCCCTTTTGCCATTGCGAGTCTGCTTTTAATGTCCTCTTTGCCCCCTCTGTCTTTGGTTATTAGTTAGTAGAATTGTTTAATTTCATTTACTTCGTAACCATCAATCCTGATAGTAAATTTCTCGCTGTTCTCATTTCTGCTACTTGTCATTACTTTCATCTTTCTTCGATTTAATATCAATCCATATTCTGTACCCATTTCATTCAAAAGATCACGTAATTCTTCTTTATTTTCATTCAGAGTAGCAATGGCACCAGCGAATCATTGATGTCCTTTCACCTTGAATTTCATTTCACTTCTGAACCTTTCCTTTATTTCCACTGTTGCTTCTTCAACCTATAGATTGAGTAGTAGGGGTGAAAGACTGCATCCCTGTCTCACGCCCTTTTTAATCCGAGAACTTCGTTCTTGGTCTTCCACCCTTATTATTCCCTCTTGGCTGCTGTACATGGTGTATATTACCCACCTCTCCCTATAGCTTACACCTATTTTCCTCAGAATTTCGAACATCTTGCATCATTTGTCCAAGTCGACAAATCCTATGAACGCGTCTTGATTTTTCTTTAGTCTCCCTTCCATTATCAACTGCTACGTCAGAATTGCCTCTCTGGTGCCTTCACCTTTCCTAAAGCCAAAATGATAGTCATCGAACACATCCACAATTTCTTTTTCTTTCTTCTGTGTATTATTCTTGCCAGCAACTTGAATACATGAGCTGTTAAGCTGATTCAGCGATAATCCTCTCACTTGTCAGCTCTTGCAGTCCTTTGAATTGTGTGGACATTTTTCCGAAAATCAGATGATATGTAGCCAGACTCATACATTCTACTCACCAACGTGAATAGTCGGTTTGTTGTCACCATCCACAATGACTTTAGATATTTTGATGAAATGTTATCTATCCCCACTGCCTTATTTGATCTTCCAAAAATCTTTTAAATTCTGGTTTAATACTGAACCGCCTACCTCTTCTAAATCGACTCTGGTATGTTCTTCTATCATATGACACAAATATTTCCCCTCATAGAGACCTTCAATATGTTCCTCCACCCACCCGATCTCTCCTCTGCATTTAACAGTGGAATTCCCGTTATCCTCTTAACGTCACCACCCTTGCCTTTTATTTCACCGAAGCTGCTTTTGACTTTCCTATATGCAGAGTCAGCCCTTCTGCCAATTATTTCTTTTTTGATCTCTTCACATTTTTCTTGTAGCCATTTCGCCCTGGCTTCCCTGCACTTTCTATCTATTTCATTCCTAAGTGACTTATATTTCTGAACTCAAGATTTTCCCTGAACATTTTTGTACTTCCTTCTTTCATCGATCAACTGAAGTATTGCTTTAGTTATATTCTTTGTACCTATGTTTTCTTTCCAACTTACATGATTCTTTAGAGAACTTCAAGCGTTTCTCGTCATTTCTTAATGCTACCGTATCCCACTTCTTTGCGTATTGATTCTTCCTGACTAGTCGCTTGAACTTCAGGCAACTCAGTCTATAACTGCTTCTGGGAAAGCGTTACAATCCAGATCTGATTTCGGAACCTGTGCGTGACCATATGTAATCTAACTGAAATCTTCCCACATCTCCCGTGCCTTACCAAGTATACCTCCTCCTCTTGCGATTTTCGAACAGAGTATTCGCTATTACTAGTTGAAATTTATTGCAGAACTCAATTATTCTTCCTCCTCTCTCATTCCTATTACCAAGCCCACAGTGCCTCGCAATCCTTTCTTGTATTCCTTCCCCCACAACACCATGCCAGTTCCCCACGACTACTATATTTTCGTCTCCATTTACATACTGAATTACTCCGTCAATATCTTCATATATCTTCTCTGTCTCTACGTCTTCAGCTTGCGACGTCGGTATGAACACCTTTTGTCGGTGCTGGTTTGCTGTCCATTCTGGTGAGCACAATCCTATCACTGAACTGTTTACAGTTACACAATTTCTGCCCTAACTACCTATTCATAACGAGTCCTACTTCGGTTTTACCATTTTCCGCTGCTGTTGATATTACCCTATACTCATCTGACCAGAAATCCTTTTCTTCTCTCCATTTTACTTCACTGACTCCCACGACATCTAGATTAATCCCTTGCATTTCCCTTTCGAGATTTTCTAGCTTCCCTACTAGTTCAAGATTTTGAAATTCCACGCACCTACTCGTAGTACGTTACGCTTCCGCTGGATATTCGATCTTTTTCTCACGGTTACCTCCACCTTGGCAGTCCCCTCCCGGACATCCGAAAGGGGGACTATCCTGGAATCCTGTGCCAATAGAGAGATCAATGTGATACATATCAAAGTAAAGCCTCATGTCCTGTGGATGCACATTATGTGTCTTTGGTGCAGTGGTTTCCATTGCCTTCTGCATCCTCATGCTGGTGACCATTGCTGATTCTCCTGCCTTTAGAGGCAGTTTCGCACCCCAAAGTTAAGAGAGTCCCCTGAACGTCTGTCCGCTCTCCCACCCTCAGTTCTTACGCCGGAAGTCTTCGGCCGCCAGTGCTGATTATTATTATTCGAAATTTAAGTGGTGGTGGCTTCCGAACCCGGGACCGAGGACGTTTTGATTACTAGTCGAATGCGCTACCCTTCCGTTTTTGTTCTTTATTGTTCGTTGCATTTTTTCGGTGCGGACGTGCTACGACACCCGTTGAAGTTCATCGTTGATCCACTGACTCACTTTTTTTATTGCAGAGTGCAACTAACCCTCTGAATGAACACGCTGAGCTACCATGCCGGCAGCGTCTAGGCCACGGATCCTCTTATCAACTGAAATTTGGACTCGTATGACCATGCCACGGTTTTCCAGTCTTCTAGAGTCCAGCTCATATAGTCATGAGCCTAGGAGAGGCGCTGCAGGCGATGTCGTGCTGTTAAGGAAGTCACCCGCGTCGGTCGTCTGCTGCAATAGCCCATTAACGCCAAATGTCGCCACACTGTCCTAAGGGACCCGTTCGTCGTACGTCCCACACTGATTTCTCCAGTTACTTCACGCAAAGTTGCTTATCTGTTAGCACTGATACCTCTACGCAAAGGCTGCTGCGCTCGATCGTTAAGTGAAGGCCGTCGGCTTTTGCATTGTTTGTGGCGAGAGGTAATGCCTGATACTGTGGATTGCTGAGTATTGAATTCCTTTACTATTTACAAAATGGATTGTCCCATGCGTTTAGCTCCAACTACCATTACGCGTTCAGTGTCTGTTAATTCCCGTCTTACGGCCACAGTCACATCGGAAACCTTTTTATATGCACGTCCTGAGCACAAATAACAGCTCTGCCAATGCACTACCATTTTATTCCTTGTGTACGCGATACTGCTACCATCTATATAAGTGAATATCGCTGTGCCATGACTTTTGTCACCTCAGTAATCGTGATTTTTGCTCTAAGATCGTACAGCTTGCAGTTATTTCTCTGGAGGTGTTTTCATTCGAAGTATTCAATGAAATAGAGTAGTAAGCATTTTACAGTGGAAACAAAAAGCAGCTGCCCTGCAGACTGTGCAACGCTCGCGGTGGTACATACGATTCCCCTGTTCTCTTACCATTGACATTTCACGTGGTTAGTTCCAGTATTTGCTTTGGGTAAAGAAATTTTAGGTGGGCTACAGCTATATCGCAGATTTTCTATCAGCCGCAGCCAGGGTGTTGCAAGGAAGACTGAAATTCTGGTTCTGTTTATGGAGTATATACTCTATTGGAGAATCTGACGTGCAAAAACTAGTGTAATATGCCTTTGCTCTACTCACTTGTATTCTCTGTTAACAATATCATCTTACTCTGAGACACCATTCACTGGCGTCACTAAACCTGCCACTGTTTCTGTATGCCGGCCGCGGTGGTCTCGCGGTTCTAGGCGCGCGGTCCGGAACCGTGCGACTGCTACGGTCGCAGGTTCGAATCCTGCCTCGGGCATGGATGTGTGTGATGTCCTTAGGTTAGTTACGTTTAAGTAGTTCTAAGTTCTAGGGGACTGATGACCACAGCTGTTAAGTCCCATAGTGCTCAGAGCCATTTGAACCATTTTGTTTCTGTATCTCATAGATTGTGAATTAATGCCGCTAGACTCACTTTACCGTCAATACCCATCGGTGTTATCAGCCTACTAGATTACTTCAATCTTGAAGATCTACAGCTCATTTGTTGGACTGAAGAACTAAACTGAGAGCACCAGTAAACAAATTCGGCTCCAACCAGACATATTACAAAAGTGGATGTACGTATGTATGTTCTACACCTTCTCTTAAAGCACTGTACCGAATTCAACCGAACATGATAAAAAAATCACTTACTGTATTAAAACAACCACAGTGGGGGCAAGAACCACCTACCTGTCAAAGGAGTGGGGATGCGGGTAAAAACGAAACGTACATCACGACCCGCAAATTTTTATTTATGGATTATATTTATCCAGTATCTGAGAAGAGAGCAAATAATGACATGAAACAAACTTTATACAAAGTTTCACCCCTTCACGAGACTTTTTCTCGCTCACTCCTTCACAAAATAACGAAAGGAAAATATGAAACTTCCTGGCAGATTAAAACTGTGTGCCCGACCGAGACTCGAACTCGGGACCTTTGCCTTTCGCGGGCAAGTGCTCTACCATCTTTTTTTTTCAGACGTTCTATCCATCTTTTTTTTTTCTTGCGTCATGAAATAACAACAAAATCAAAGCGGGGCCACCTCCGGCACCCTAAAGAAAAGTATTTATGGATATTAAAACAAAATTTGAAGTACATCCATTTGCTAAGTGTTCAAGCGTGAGTTTTTCGTAGGTCGCATACTCGCATAGTGTTCTTAGTCGCTCACACTACTTGGTCGCTTTCACAACGAAAGCACCGCCGCTCATCTTTGCGCACCCGGCACACCCCAAGTATATGGCGGGTCCGCAAAAACCGTTACTAGGAAATTGGCATACCAATCCTTGTACTTTTGTAGCCGTAATAGTTTTGTGTGTCCATCTTGCAAGTATTGCCAGTAATCCAGGACGTTCAGTAAGTTCGTACGTGTGTCTCTATAGATGTAATGGACCGTCATACCTGTGATCCACGCCACTGCGTTCATCTTATGACGCGGAAAATACGATTCCTCTGGAAAAAATACTATGTCAGAACAGACTGCTGTATAGATAGTGCGCCGCATGAACGCTATTATCTTTCTTGCGAGAGTCCAGACAGTCAATGCCTCGCCGCAGACCAGCCGATGGTCGTCCGTATCCAGCACGCCGCATTGCTGACACAGGGGCGAATCCGCTAAATGTATTGCGTACTTTTTATCATTTGTAGGGTATTTTCGGTTGACGACAATGTACCATGTTGATCTGACTGATGTAGGTAGGTGGGGGTGGTGGACCGTGCGCCATACCACGTGCCAATTAACAGCTGGATGTTTGCGTTCCACCCTATTCCGGGCGATCTGTCGAAGAAGCAGATGGTACACGTCCTTCGATGTCGACTGTCGGGTCGTCGGTAAACGCCCTCGAACGTAACAGTGTTCCACGATGAACGTGCGCACATACGTTAAAGGGGGCGATATATGGCCGACACTGACTGGATGAAGATGCGATATTGGTACGAGTTCTTCGATGATCGTCCCCGTAAGCGAGTGATTCCTGTTGCGCCACCGTTTGAGCATAGTATTAATACACATGGCATGCGCCTTCTCGTGCACGTTCACTAAACCAACGCCCCCCTCTCGCGCTGGGAGGGTAAGCGTGTTGTACTGTACCTTAAAGAGTTGTCCCAGGCACACATAGTACCCAAAAGCCGCTGAATCCTCATAGCCATCGTGCGCGTCAGGGGGAGAAGGTGTGTCAGGTGGCACATCATGGGAGCGAGATAAAGGTTGACGAGTAACACTCGCTGCAGCATATCCATCGACCGTAGGGCGTTTAGTCGTACTGCCGTGCGGACTCTGAGTAACAGTCTTCGGTAGTTGTCCGCAGCCGTTCTCGCTGTTCTTTATGAAAGGTGATACCCAAACAGCGGAGGGTTTCCACCGCAGGTAAGGGTCCTTCCGTTCCTGGTTCTAGTCCACGTCCCACATGCATGAATTGTGATTTTCGGTAGTTGACCACACTTCCAGCTGCCATCCCATACGTCTGTAGCCAATCCAGTGCTGTTTGAGTGTCCCTCTCATTCCTTACGAGGAACAAAATATCATCCGCGTATGCTCTGCATTTGAATGATAAATGCCGTAGGGAGATCCCGGTAAGACGGCGGCGAAGGCCTGCGAGGCACGGTTCTAAGGCAATCACATAAAGGAGGATCGACGAGGGGCAACCCTGTCTCACTGATCTTAAGATCTTAAAATACTCAATTCTCCCTCCGTTGACCACCATCGCTGATCTGGCGCCGTGCAACAGCCGCATTACAGCATTGGTCAATAATGGCGAGACACCCATCCTGTTCATCACCTCCGCGAGGTACACATGATCCACGCGATCAAAAGCATGATCGAAATCTACTGCAACCATCGCCACCCGGAGGCGGCATGCAGCCACGAGGGCGACGACGTCACGATAGTCTCCCAAGGCTGTGTGGATATTACTGATGCCGCCAAGACAAGTCTGATCGGCATGTATTCGATTCTCCAGCGACTTTTTGATACGACTTCCCAGGATGTGCATGGATCTTGTAGTCACTATTAAGAAGGGTCAAGGGGCGATAATCACAAGGCCGTTTGCCACCACGGGGCTTCGGTATCGGTATCATGAGCCCTTCCGTGAATTGAATGTGAACCGGTACTTCTTGCCGTAGAAGCTCATTAAACATACATATCCACATCGGTGTCATAATGGTCAAAAAGGCACGGTAAAACTCCAACGGGAATCCGTCTGGACCTGGGGACTTGTTGCAAGCACCTCGTGTAATCGCTTCCTCCAGCTCTTCACACGTAATTTCAGATAACCCTCCGCTTCCCCGTTCACACTCGTCGCGTCTGGGATCTCTTCCAGGACGTTCCCCAGCTCCCTCTGACCCCGTTGCTCGTATATAATCTGCTAAAATGATCCGTGAACGCCTGTGCTACGCCCCTTTGTGTTGTGAAACGACGACCATCGCCGAGATCGATCTCATGTATTAAATTCCTGCGTCTTCTTCGTCTTTCCTTTATCACATAATGCATCGAGGGAACCTCGTTGGGCAGGAAATCCTGCGACCTCGTGCGTATCATCGTACCTGCCATCCTCTGCGTCGCAAGTTGTACCAGCTTCGCCTTAACTCGGTGGACGGCCGTCTGGCGTTCTGGTGTAGGTGGTTGAGCTAACAGTTCCCGGAGAGCCGTAAAGTAAAACTCAGTGGTCGTGCGCTGCCATTGAGAAACCTCCTTCCCGTAACCTACTAACGCCCTCCGTAAAGCTGGCTTCGCGCACTCGATCCACCACTGCAGGACAGAACCGAAAGAATTTCATCGACGGAGGCAGCCATGCCACGCGTCCTCCACGTGCGTCGGCATTCTGCATCTCGCAGGTGGGAGACGTTCATCTTCCAATTACCCCTCCGTCTCCATACCTGGTGTCTATCAAGGTTAACCCTACAAACATATGCCTCGTGGTCTGTAAACGCTGTCGGCCATATTTCTGCGTCCACCGTCGTTGTTGGTCCTTTCTGTCGAGCACACAATTAAAATCTCCGCCGAGTATGCAACCATTGTATCGTCCCTGGAACAACGGTGTAACCTTATGGGCGTAAAAATCTGCTCTGTCCCTTCTCTTATCCGAGCCTGACGTTGCGTATATGTTGATCAAACGTATTCCACCTATGGTCACGACCGTACCACGGGCAAATACTCTACTTCGTCTGCACGTATCCCTTCCTTTAATAGTATAGCTGAGCCAACGCCTCTCTCGTCACACGGGGAACAGTAAATGTCGTAACCGTAAAAGTCCGAGGGGGGAAGTAGCCGAACTTCTTGTAATAGTGCTATGTCTAAATCCGCAGCCTTTATCATGTCACTGAGCATCTTTATTTTTACCGGCGTCCCAATGCTACTGATGTTAACAGGCCCTATCCGATAAGCTTGTTGCATGGCGGTTAACGTAGATAGGGTACTGTACGGTCGCTAATTTGCCGTACATAGGCGCTGTCGGACTAACGTCCCCCGCCGTCCCCTCATATGGTCTGCCATTATTCCGTGCACTCTGCCGGTCTTACACCGGGAGAGTGCTTGGGAGCAGTTCCTCCGGCATCATCTGTTACCTACGGGGGTGGCTCTTCTGACCAGTCCCCTAGTGTCCCATCGTTGTCGTGCGGTGCAGGCGCCGTAGCCTCCTCAGTAGCCTGTTGCCGTCTATCGAGCTCCTTCGCTGTGTCTGGAGCATCGTCAGCGGTAGGTCGTGCCACCGTCCCGCTGGCCACCGTTGCATCCACGCTAGGCAGTTCTTCTGTATCCATGGTCGTCTGTTCTGTACCCGTAAACTTCTCAGAATTGTCTGCTAGATCAGAGTGGTCGTTCTCCACCGTGAGGCGGCGCTTCTTCCGGCGTTTTGGTGATCGCTGTTCTCGTTGCCGAGCCTCGGTATCAGAGGTCAGCATGGTCTCCAGTTGTTCGTGGGGGACGTCGGAATCGTGCGCCGTCGTATTATCGACGTCTCCAAGTGCCTTATCTGAAGGGGCCGCAAGCGGCACCGAAGAGAGGGCGTCCTGTGACTGCTGCAGGCGGTCCAGCGCAACGTCGTCTCTCTATGGCTCGCCACGATCCGCCGCTGTCTGTGTGTTCTGGTACGTGTCTGCCTCGCGGCCCACGTCATCGCGTAATGCGGCGACGTAAGTCATGGGGGGCACAGTCGGATGCGGCGTGAGAGGTGGATCATCACGTGGCAGCTGTAATAACCTTCGTTGAGCACACTCAGAACGTATGTGTCCCTCCTTCCCACATCCAGAGCACGTCCTTGGTTGTCCGTCGTAAATGACAATCGCCCTACAACCGGCGATGTACAATTATGACGGGACGTGTTTTCGGAGTTCTATCCGTATTTGTCTGACGCCATTGAGGACAGGATACGTCTTGAAACTCGCCCATTTTTCAGCCACCTGGGATAAGACCGTTCCGTAAGGACGCAGTGCGTCTGTCACCAATTCTTCTGGCACTTCGAATGGAAGCTCAAAGACGCGGATCGTTCGGAGGCCCATGCCGGCGTGTTCAACTGTTACTGCTCAAACATTCCCGTCCGAATGACAGAAACGAAGTCCTTGTCGGTGTCGAAGTAGTAGGTCGTCACATGCCGCTTGCCGGCCAGAGTGGCCGTGCGGTTCTAGGCGCTACAGTCTGGAGCCGCGTGACCGCTACGGCCGCAGGTTCGAATCCTGCCTCGGGCATGGATGTGTGTGATGTCCTTAGGTTAGTTAGGTTTAAGTAGTTCTAAGTCCTAGGGGACTGATGACCACAGCAGTTAAGTCCCATAGTGCTCAGAGCCATTTGAACCACATGCCGCTTCATTTATGAGCTTGACATAGATCACGCTGCTGACTATAGATAAGTGTATTCCAACTAGAACGTCAGGTTCGATTTTCACCTCGTCCCGTAAATAATGTTCGATCTCGTAAGCCTTCGGTCGAGCATATTCGTTAACAAAACTAAATTTCAGTGTCGATTTGCGGAACGACAAAGCCATGATTCGTTCTATGTATACCGCGACACACCGCTACACACGTAACGTAAACACCTCTCGCGCAGACGTGCGGCAGGGACGTAAACACCGTCCGAACCGCTGCGCCGCCGAGGGCTGACAGCCATCTGAGCTACGGAAGCACGATTCTCGCCCGGTACTCACAGCTTCACTTCTGCCAGGAGTGCTAGTTCTGCAAGGTTCGCAGCAGAGCTTCTGTAAAGTTTGGAAGGTAGCAGACGAGATACTGGCAGAAGTGAAGCTGTGAGTACCGGGCGTGAATCGTGCTTCGGTAGCTCAGATGGTACAGCACTTGCCCGCGAAAGGCAAAGGTCCCGAGTTCGAGTCTCGGTCGGGCACACAGTTTTAATCTGCCAGGAAGTTTCATATCAGCGCACACTCCGCTACAGAGTTAAAATCTCATTCTGAAAGGAAAATAGATTATAGCTTGCTACATTTTCGCTGCTCATGCACTGCCGTATCAGGCAGGAACTTTTAATTTATTACATCTTTACCAATAACTCTATTCTCAATAAATTTTGCAGACAGTATTCACATATACCATAAAATGTACCTGCAGAAGTGTATCGTTATGCGATACACGGTACAGGAAATATGAAGTCATATTCATTGTGCTCCGTGAAATACTGCCTTTTTAATTTTTTGCTTCTTTACTACTAAAGCTACCTGACACATTTCGCAGACAGTACCTTTATACACCACTGGATGTACCCGCAAAAGTACACTCCTGGAAATGGAAAAAAGAACACATTGACACCGGTATGTCAGACCCACCATACGTGCTCCGGACACTGCGAGAGGGCTGTACAAGCAATGATCACACGCACGGCACAGCGGACACACCAGGAACCGCGGTGTTGGCCGTCGAATGGCGCTAGCTGCGCAGCATTTGTGCACCGCCGCCGTCAGTGTCAGCCAGTTTGCCGTGGCATACGGAGCTCCATCGCAGTCTTTAACACTGGTAGCACGCCGCGACAGCGTGGACGTGAACCGTATGTGCAGTTGACGGACTTTGAGCGAGGGCGTATAGTGGGCATGCGGGAGGCCGGGTGGACGTACCGCCGAATTGCTCAACACGTGGGGCGTGAGGTCTCCACAGTACATCGATGTTGTCGCCAGTGGTCGGCGGAAGGTCCACGTGCCCGTCGACCTGGGACCGGACCGCAGCGACGCACGGATGCACGCCAAGACCGTAGGATCCTACGCAGTGCCGTAGGGGACCGCACCGCCACTTCCCAGCAAATTAGGGACACTGTTGCTCCTGGGGTATCGGCGAGGACCATTTGCAACCATCTCCATGAAGCTGGGCTACGGTCCCGCACACCGTTAGGCCGTCTTCCGCTCACGCCCCAACATCGTGCAGCCCGCCTCCAGTGGTGTCGCGACAGGCATGAATTGGAGGGACGAATGGAGACGTGTCGTCTTCAGCGATGAGAGTCGCTTCTGCCTTGGTGCCAATGATGGTCGTATGCGTGTTTGGCGCCGTGCAGGTGAGCGCCACAATCAGGACTGCATACGACCGAGGCACACAGGGCCAACACCCGGCATCATGGTGTGGGGAGCGATCTCCTACACTGGCCGTACACCACTAGTGATCGTCGAGGGGGCACTGAATAGTGCACGGTACATCCAAACCGTCATCGAACCCATCCTTCTACCATTCCTAGACCGGCAAGGGAACTTGCTGTTCCAACAGGACAATGCACGTCGGCATGTATCCCGTGCCACCCAACGTGCTCTAGAAGGTGTAAGTCAACTACCCTGGCCAGCAAGATCTCCGGATCTGTCCCCCATTGAGCATGTTTGGGACTGGATGAAGCGTCGTCTCACGCGGTCTGCACGTCCAGCACGAACGCTGGTCAAACTGAGGCGCCAGGTGGAAATGGCATGGCAAGCCGTTCCACAGGACTCCATCCAGCATCTCTACGATCGTCTCCATGGGAGAATAGCAGCCTGCATTGCTGCGAAAGGTGGATATACACTGTACTAGTGCCGACATTGTACATGCTCTGTTGCCTGTGTCTATGTGCCTGTGGTCCTGTCAGTGTGATCATGTGATGTATCTGACCCCAGGAATGTGTCAATAAAGTTTCACCTTCCTGGGACAATGAATTCACGGTGTTCTTATTTCAATTTCCAGGAGTGTATATCATTGTACAACATATAGTTGGGGAGACTTGACGTCATAAACATTGAGCCGCGTGAAAACGAGGCGGAGGGAAGGGGAAATTAGTGTTTACCGTCCTGTCGACAACGAGGTCATAAGAGACGGAGCACAAGCTCGGATTAGGGAAGGAAAAGGGGCCGTGGCCTTTGTAGTGTAACGACGTATAGTTTTGTATGAATGGTTTTCTTTTGATATATGACCATGTGCAGACTTCGTCACCTACGTCAGTTACAACACACTTCAAAATTATTTAAACTCTTTTTAAATTGGCTCTGAATGGTTCTTGAACGAAACTGTAATTAAAACATCATCATTTGAGTCGTATGCGCAGAATTTCGTCACTCAGTCCTATTGGTTTGCACAGACTTTTTTCGTTTTAGATGTCGTTTGTTTCTTCTCAGAAATTATATTAACGCAAGTTATCTGATTTAACAAATATTAGAACCACATTGAATAAACTTTCAAGACTCAAACTCGCGATGAATATTGTCTAAAATTAATAATCATGTCAAATAAATCAGTCATCCTTCTTCCTTAATATAATTCTTCATAAATAAATTCTCGGAACACCTATTTAAACTTTTGTAGCATCCACTAGTTTATTATCTTCCTACATATAGACGTGAACCTGAGCCTTGACAAGACAGAACAGAACATTTACACATGATTAAACTTTCTATGACGTCATTGTTGTACAAAACATTACGAAATCTCAATTTTTTTAATTTTTAGAAGCACGACGCAACAACTCGGTTTCAGGATCTTCTCTTGCTCTTTGGCTGTCGACCCGCGACGTATAGTGGCCAGCAATTTTCTCTCTGGTCCCGGCAACGAAGATGTTGTCTCCGTTCGTTGCGCCGCCCTCTCCGTACATGAAACATAAAAAATAAATACAAACTTTAGACAATTCACAACCATTACAAATATTACAAAAAATACATAAACAAAAACTAAATTAAACCTATATTCACCTGCAAACTGGGCTGACACTGGTGGAGGGGTGACGCTTCAATTTCGCGTCCCACTACACCTTTCAAAGGAACCATCCCGGCGTTTGCCTGAAGCGATTTAGGAAAATCACGGAAAACCTAAATCAGGATGGCCGGACGCGGGTTTGAACGGTCAAAATGTTCAAATGTGTGTGAATTCCTGAGGGACCAAACTGCTGAGGTCATCAGTCCCCAGACTTATACACTAATTAAACTAACTTATGCTAAGAATAACACACTCACTCACTATAACACCCCAAATACACCCCAAATATAGAGCCCCTAATGATATCCCTTTTGACAGCAAAAGCTGTAAAAATTAGTTATCCTGACCTTATTAACATTATTGAAAGTTTGACCAACAGAAACACTTGGGAACTAACAACATCTATTCCACGGAAGAACTAAATGAAAGACTATCAGATGATCACTTAATATACGAAGCATGAAACTTTAAATAAAGAAATCGAAATTTATGCTTTACGAAGGTTAAAAACTAGACGAGATAAAGTGACCAGAGATAACATTTATCCAAGGAAAGAGTTGTAGCCGCATCGAGCTGTAAGTTCGCTGCGACTACAATGAAAAACTTCAATGGAGACGTCAATTCGCTCTCTTGTAGACGTCGCAATAGAAGCACTGTTATTGACCGACATTAAATTGTTTCAGGACGATTTGGAATTTTAAAGTTTTTCAAGTATCGTCTTGACGTATTAAGTGATAGAACATTTACTGTTTAGCCAGACAACTGAACAGATATTATACGCGAAGGAAAAGTAACTCGTGTGATACTTAATCATTTCTGGAACTTAGTCGTCGAACATTGAAGGACACATCAATGTACGAGACGCCGACATAAACTCCACAAATAGACTTGAGTAGGAAACATATACACGCAATCAGGTAGGCCTACGCCGTGTTGTCGGAAGTTGTAGTCAATGTCAGAATTGCTGATAAAAATCGTAGCTTCAGTTGCCTGAATGACAGATCGGTGTGCTTTCCAGTGTTGTGGTTAGATAGTTCAGAAGTTCAAAAAACTCAGTTATAACTTTAATACTTCGTGTCGTTTATATCATGTAATTGAACTTTATTGTGTAACTGTGAATGATTATTTTCTTGATAGAACGCCGAAGCTAAAGGTGATTGAGTGACATTATTAACAGGGCATAGTAACTGAACACTGTATTACGACGCTTCCTGTACGTTATTTAGAGAATACATTATCTCTGGATTTACGACGTAGGAGTTGTTGAATTAGCACCGTAGCGACGCATTAACGACGCTATAATACTTCACAAATCAACATCCTCGCAAGACTATAATGTGGCATCGGCTTGAATGGTGGAACTTATAATTCGAGATAGCATATTATCTACGTTTGAACATTCATTTACAAACCCTGCATAAAAGCTACTGTTATCAAGTTTCGCGTAAGCTTATAAGCCCGTCGCGAACACGCGAAAGATATTTGGTTTATTGGCTCTGAGCACTATGGGACTTAACAGCTATGGTCATCAGTCCCCTAGAACTTAGAACTACTTAAACCTAAGTAACCTAAGGACATCACACAACACCCAGTCATTACGAGGCAGAGAAAATCACTGACCCCGCCGGGAATCGAACCCGGGAACCCGGGCGTGGGAAGCGAGAACGCTACCGCACGACCACGAGCTGCGGACTATTTGGTTTATTGTTTGAGATGAAGGGAGTTCTTGCGGTACCGAGTTGTGCAGTCGCTGTGTGTAGCAGTATAGAAGACAGACATCCTTCGAACACCATTGCTTCAATTATAAGCAAGGGCTGCTTATACATTTCGGCGTGCTGCTCCATCGACACGCGGATATCTGTTAAAGGGAGATAGTATCTGAAACTAACCAAACAAAGAGAGGAGTTTGTTTTAACAGTTACAGATCGGAGTTGTCACGATCGACGGACACGGCCTGTGTCAACCAGACTTCAACATCCATTTCCACACTCGCCACAACAGCCATGCCCGAGGGACGACTCGAACCTGCGGCGAGAGGGGCCGCGCAATCCGTGACATGGCGCCTTTAACCGCTCGGCCACTCCGATCGGCGTTTGAACCGTCGTCCTCCCGAATGCGAGTCCAGTGCTAACCACTGCACCACCTTGCTCGGCTGCGTGAAAACGAAACCATAGGACGAAAATCGCTAGAGATACATGTGAAATATGTGTACAAATATGTATGAAGTATGTTAAATATATGTGATATATACTCGACTTGTGTGTATGAGGGAATGCCGCGAGTGAGAAGTTCCTTCTAAATTCCTGAATCGATTTCAAACAAACTTGGTAAGCATATTACTTACTATCTGGAAAGAAATACTGTGGGGGTAAGAACCAACAACTTCCTATTGGAGTGGGCGTGATAATGTGGAGAGGAAAAGCGCAGGAAGAGATGGACAGACAGAGAGGGAGAAGGAGGAAATGAACACAGATATCAGGGAGGAGGAGATGGACAGATGGAGGTGGTAGAATGTGATGGGGTGAGAGAGGGGAGAAGAGATGGATTTAGGGGGGCGTGGAGGGGATAGAGAGGGCAGGAGAGATGAACTTAGAGTGGATTAGAGGGAGAGGAGGAGTTGGACAGAGGGGGAAGAAGCTGATGGCAGAGGGGGAAAACATATGGGCGGAGAGAGGGGGAGAGTAGCAGACGGTCAGAGATGCGGGGGGAAGAGATGGGCAGAGAGAGGGGGAAGGGGGTGATGAAGTAGTAGAATTGAAGTAAATACATGCCTAGGAAATGGCGAATTCTCAGCTAGTAAAACATATAAAAGCATTTAGAGGAACCTGAGGGGCAGACTCATCATAGTAAAAGAAAAACAGGAAGAGAAACATAACTACAAAATAATCTTTACTCAATTTAACACCGTTGATCTCGGACCACTAGACCAAACCATGTATTTGCCTTAGTCACGAACGCCACTGCAGTAGCTTTGTCCACCTTTGAATTGCACTACTACAGCGATTCGGCTTGGCATGGACTAGACAAGCCCTTGGTACTTTTCCGAAGGTATGTACCAGAAGATTTTTATACACATATTGGAAAATTCGGATCAGTTACGGGCTGGTGGTTTCGTGGCGCTAAGCTGGCGCTCGATAGCGTCCTAGATGCCTTCCATCGGGTTTGCATCAGACGAATCTGTTGGGCAAAAAATCACCGTGAGTTCACTATTATATTTCCCAAACCAATGTAGCATGCTTGTCGTTTTGCGAGACAGACAGTTATCCTGCTGGAAGGTGCCTGCTGCTACAGGCCCCATGGGAGCCCAGGTGAATGTCCACATATCATAATACTATTACTGTACCGATCTGCATCTGTGGCGCCGTGCATATTTGTGCAGACGTTCGTCTAGATGACAGCGTATCTGAAGACCATCATCGCCGTGGTGTAACAAGACGCTTGGTCCATCTAAATATGCGACTCATGTACATTGATCCACCGTTCAGGCCTGTTAAAACTGTGCCCTTCGAAATGGTAATTGATGATGTTGTAGGGGCAACATGGGAACACATAGTGGTTGTCTGCTGCGGAGCGCCGTATTTAACAATGTGCACTGAACGGTACGCTCCAAAACGTTTCTGCCCAGCATTCTACTTTGTTGTCAGTTGGTTTCTGGCACCTGCTCGAACTCACGGAAACTCGATGAACCGGGTCCACACAGGAAGGACCTTCTGGTCTGGAAATGGTCTGTCGAAACAAAACCGATTACTGGAATTAATAAATAAAAAATTATTTTTGGATTTGGACTACTCATCTCTATCATTATGGAGGGATGCTGACTCAGTTTTGCAGGCTAGTGTATGGGAAGTTGCAGTACCCAGCATAGAAACCAAACATTGTCACTATGGACCAGAGTTCAGCTGATATTGTGTGCAGCATTAGATTAAGGAATAACGTGTACGTTATGTGCGTACTGTGTGCAGTGACTGGGAGTGGAAAATGAGTAAAGAATGTAGCACTAGCCTTTATATTATTAAATGACTTCTTTGCGAAGCGGTACTGTACACTAGAGATAGTACTGCTTCAGACAGAGCGGTCTTATATTCCGGAGGTGGAGGCGTCAGTATTCATCCCGCCAAACTGATTTGGATTTTCTGCGGTTTCCCTAAATTTCTGCTGTCAAACGCCGGGATTGATCATACTTTAAGCCCACGGCTGAGTACCTGCTCTAACCTTATCAAACTAGGCCAGGAAGTATGAAAACGTCTTATGTTATTTTTATTGTTCCTAAACTCTAATACCACGACACGTTCAATAGCCTTGTAAACGTGATCCATGTATGAATAAAATTACCGCTACTACTACTACTACTACTACAAATATTACGAATCTGTACGTTTAATGACAGGGATTCTGCTGCATGATAACTATTCAAGTCATATTTCACGACACTTTTTGGACTTGTTATGCTATGATTTCTAGCTCTTATACGCATACTGTTGAAATGGCAATTCTACCTTTCATACCAGCAATAATTCTTCCAGTTAAATTGAATAATCAATGTAATATACATTCTGAGCAAATCACTGACGATATTGCTTCGTCTCTCCGCTGTTAATTAACTCTGTTACATGCATGTTCATAACTTCAATACGAGAACACGCCTCGCGTCCACAATCCGACCCCGGACTGTCACGCTTATTTGCGGTTGAATAAAACAATTCCTATCGACCACACTAGCTGTACTGCATATCAGAGAGAACCATCGGCGGAAGAGAGACTACACAGACCTAAAATGTGACGTAGCAGTTGAGAGCTTTCAGCTCATAGTATCCCTGTTCAGTCTTAAATCGGTAATGTGGTGCACATCACGGTTCATTTATGCTACCCGCAGGAACAGCATTAATTGTCTCTCTGGCGACCATTAATAGTCTTAATGACCGCATTTAAGAATGCGTCCAAGTAAAGTGGAAGCTCGTGGGTAAGAAAATGCCTTTAAGGGGAATTCAGACAATGGCCACATCAAACTAGGCCCTTAAGACGTTTACGGCATTCTCTTTCCGCGTCCCTATAAATTACAGATTATTAGTCCCGATTAAAGTCCCCATTCAGAGAGATAAGGCCTTTTGAAATTACTGATATAAATCAAATCGATTATTTCACGAGTGTCGGGAGTAGCTTCACTAAGATTTGTAGTATCGCATCCCCTGTGATTACTGGCAAGCGGTAACGAAACTACGCAACTAATGTGCTGCAGTATCTTCTCATTTGTTACTATTTCCTATGCTTCCGAGAAGCCAGAGACGGTTTTAAGCTAAGGTATAAATCGTTAGTCTGAAGGGGAAAGTAGAGTAATGGTTGGTGGACGAAAATTGCGATGAAATTCGTAGCCTTTAGATGAATTCTTCCGTGTGCAAACATACACTCCCTCTAACAATACAGTCCAGCCAAATGGTGCTTAAAAAGACCAAATAGCGAAAGTTTTGTAGAAGCTTTTTGACAAGCTTTCTAATGCGAATTTTCTAAGTCCCACCAAAATGTAAGCCCGGAAATGGGCCAAAAATGAAAAAAAGAATCCACGGAAAACGGGACTTTTTTGAGTTTTCCGCTTATAATAAGGAAACGACGCAGTTTTCGGAGAATTTAACTGCTTATAATAATAAAGAAGATAAAATTTTTCACAGAACAGGTCTGAGTTAGTTTTTGCGTCAAACCAACCCCATGGCGCTATTTCGAAGCTGATGAAATGGGCCGTCTGAGGACCTACGTCTGCTCCCCTTAACCGTTCTTCGTTGTCCATCCACTGCCGAATTTTGACCTCCAGTAGTGCCACGTTGTTACTGGAGGGGTTGGTAGCTGGTAATTGCCGTGGTGGAGGGGTAAGATGTTTGTGATACGTCAAGGACCATCATTCATGACTAGGGGAAGTTCGCGAAGGCCGGTTCTTTGTGCTGGTCTCCTGCGCCGGCATTTGTTTACGACTTCGTCCTCAGATGGTTGCTTAGAACCTATTTTCTTGCGGTAAATTCAGTTTAAGTGTATAAGACAGTCGTACATACCGACTTCAGTTGAGAAGTGTATTGTACTTGATGGTGAACTGGATGGCCGGAGAAAAGTGTTATCACTTATACCTCAAATGAGCTTGAAGAATGTTCTTGAAGCAAGTAAGAAGAAGAAGGAGGATGATATAGCTGCCATTTTGAAGGGAAATTTGTGGTTAACGTTGGTGAACCGTGACCAAAAACGTGCACTAACGAAAAATTAGTTGCTGCAGAGACAAAGAGGGTTGTGGCTGTTTGTGGCCGAAAGGAAACTACATCTGCTCAACCGGATTTTGATTTAAAAACCAACTGTTTATGGTGTATGTCGGCTATTACGCCAGAATTTCAACAGAACAAGCTACCAGCCAGTTGGCGGAACCTAGTGTATCGGGTGTGTAAGCAGGGGCCGCGAGAGACTTTTCTGAACATTTCTAAGAGACAACAGAATGAATTATGACGGTCAAAAAAACTTCGGATTCGACCAGTTCCTGACTTGGTTGCAGCAGATCCCCTGTACCACATCAAATCCTGCACGGCTCCCACAGCACATAGAAAAAAAAACGAGGTCCATATGCAACTGAAACTGATACTGCTATGCAACAAATTTTCAACAACCTCAGTGAATATGAGTGTCAATGTTCCCTTCAGTAGTTAAAAGACCAGACCGCCGGTGACTACCGTCCTGATGTCAAGACTGTGAAAACTCACATATTGAAAAAGTTTGGAAGTGATAGATGAGTACCTCATCTGTGAAGAAATCAACTGTTGGCGTTTTAGAAACATTTGGTATAAATACCTACAGATAGTCGGTATCAGTAAGGAAGGTCATCTCCAGAGGGTTCAAATAGCTCTGAGCACTATGGGACTCAACTTCTGAGGTCATTAGTCCCCTAGAACTTAGAACTAGTTAAACCTAACCATCCTAAGGACATCACACACATCCATGCCCGAGGCAGGATTCGAACCTGCGACCGTAGCGACCTCGCGGTTCCAGACTGCAGCGCCTAGAACCGCTCGGCCACAGCGGCCGGCTCGTCGTTTCCCATTTTTTCGTGATTTTTTCCCGTTTTTGACACACTTCCGAGCCGAATTTTTAATGGGAATTTTAAAATTCGGATCAGCACCCCCTACAACATATAAAATGTTCGTCAAAACTACTAAACTGCAAAACTCTCCACTAAGAATCTCCATTCGACGGGACTCATAACCTCCCCCCTACAAATGATGCCACCGTGTCCGCGGTACTGGCTCCACATTACTGGCCTCTCTTCTCCTGAAATTTCAGTCCACATGGGAGTCGCAGTTGGGCTATAACGCGTCGGAAAAGATCACACTGTTCTGTAATTTATACTAATCTGGGGCGCCACCCCTATTACTTGCCGTAGCGCAATGCAAGGTGAACCGTCGGATCTTCATCAGGTACTCTTAACTGATAGAGACTGCTGCTGTTTGCCGTGAACTATGGTGCATCTGTTGAGGTGTTGTGGTTAGCGTCGTAGGCTATTCTTTATCTGATGAATCCGCTGTGTTCGATGCATAATGATAAGAGACCTTGATGGCACACGAGCAGAGGAGACGTGTTGCTAAGTTCCTCAACCAATTCGATTCCCTGAGAGCCGTTAAATCTAGTACCCAGCAGATAAAGTAGTACAGAATGCCCAGCACGCCATTCTCAACCTACAGGGGCTGGGGAAGGAGGTGTCTTTTTACTGAGTTGCTACAACAAATCTTAGTGATCACCCCTACATGCTACGGCTCATTGTTGCGATACAGCCATGTGTAGATGGGACGAAGATTAGTCGGAAGTGACAGGAAGTAGTCTGTGCCTAGTAAAGTCAACAGACGGGTGAGGTCCTAACGGGTCCTCATACAGGACAGAACCCTATGTCACACACCTTTTTTCTCTGACCAGGGAACTAATGTGTGTTGCTCGTAGTGTACAGATCGCAATGAACCACATTTTAGTAGACTGTGTTTTACATTCAGAGAAGAGGGCACCAGCTAATCTAAACTATGTAATCAAAAGTATCCAGACACGCCCAAAAATATACGTTTTTCATATTAGGTGCATTGTGCTGCCACCCACTGCCAGGTACTCCATATCAGCGATCTCAGTAGTCATTACATATTGTGAGAGAGCAGAATGGGGTGCTCTGCGGAACTCACGGACTTCTAACGTGGTCAGGTGATTGGGTGTGAGTTGTGTCATACGTCTGTACGCGAGATTTCCACACTTCTGAACATCCCTGGATCTACTGAAAGTACTATGACAGTTAGGCGGGAGGCGAGAAAATCTGGATTTCATGGTCAAGCGGCTGCTCATAAGCCACACGTCAAGCCGGTAAATGCGGAACGACGCCTCGCTTGATGTAAGGAGCGTAAACACTGCAGGATTGAACTTTGGAAAAACGTTGTGTGGAGTGACGAATCATGGTATAAAATGTGACGATCCGATGACAGTGTGTGGGTATGGCGAATGCCCGATGAACGTCATCTGCCAGCGTGTGTAGTGCCAACAGTAAAATTCGGAGGCGGTGGTGTTATATTGTGGTCGTGTTTTTCATCGAGGGGGGGGGGGGGGGCTTGCACCCCTTGTTGTTTTGCGTGGCACAATCACAGCACAGGCCTAAGCTGATGTTTTAAGCACCTTCTTGCTTCCAACTGTTGAAGAGCAATTCGAGGATGGCGATTGCATCTTTCAACACTACCGACCACCTGTTGATAATGCACGGCCTGTGGCGGAGTGGTTACACGACAATAACATCCCTGTAATGGACTGGCCTGCACAGAGTCCTGACCTGAATCCTATAGAACACCTTTGGGATGTTTTGGGGCGCCGACTTCGTGCCAGGCCTCACCGACCGACATCGAATTTCTCCTCAGTTCAGCAATCCGTGAAGAATGGGCTGCCATTCTCCAAGAAACCTTCCAGCACCTGATTGAACGTACGCCGGCGACAGTGGAAGCTGTTATCAAGGCTTAGGGTGAGCCAATACCATACTGAATTCCAGCGTTGCCGATGGAGGGCGCCACGAACTTGTAAGTCATTTTCAGCCAGGTATCTGGATACTTTTGATCTCACAGTGTATTTACTTCGTTTTCTTCGTCTTATTCTGAAAACCGTATTTAGTAACTTTTCTTTAGTCTCGCTGTCGTCACTAACAGTACCATTGTTACCGCGCAGTGAAGGTATTGACTGCGTCTTACCCCTGGCGTACTTTACTTACGACCAGAACTTCTTTGGGTTTTCTGCCAGATTTCTCGCACAGAACCTGGCGCTAAACTTCGAGCGTCTGGAAAGCTTCGCCAATCTAGGGGAGTTTGCGTCCTTTTAAATTTGTATGCTTTTTTCCTTGCTTTTGCAATACATTTCAGACTTATTGTGTGTACATCCGCTTCTTGCAGGAACAGAGGTACACTGACATGGGCCGCTGTGGATAGCTGCCGAAACCGGTCCGCCGCAGGTGTAAGTTGAGGAATTTCTGCTCTGATCAAGGCTATGACAAATCTGCACCTTTGTCTTTTGTAACACGAACACCCAAGTACCACATGGCTGAGGTCTGCAATCTTCGTTAGGTGTAGTTCACAGTACGGAGATGGCTGAACTTTCGTCCTATAAAGATGTGAAGTATAGCCGTGACAAGCCGCATGCGCATTATCTCAGTCGTATGGCGTCTATATAGTTTTATTTGTGGAAACCAGGTTTGCTTGCGGAGTTCTTGGCTGTACTGCGGTATAATCTCTCCCTCTGAACTGTCCTGAGAGCTGCCACATCCTTGACCGTTCTCAAAATACTTGTTTCTTTACACCGGCAGCGGAATCAGTATGTCGTAATGTTGGCCATCAAGCACACTTTGTTTCGCCACGTAACCCACTATATCGTAATATGAAATAACGGAGTGCCCATTGATCCATAATAACTGGACACGTTTATATTGGTTTTGATTCCGGTAGATTAACTGAATTATATCAAACACACGGCGATTAGTGTTGAAGTGCCGTCGCTGTTTTCCTAGGTTTTCGAGTGCACTCCTCGAATCCCTGACAATAAGGATGCCGTCGAACTATTTTCCTCAATTTGAAGAACTTCGGCAGTGAAGACGCTGTCTTCCGGCAGGAGCTTAAACATAGCCCGAGATAGTGGATCGCAGTAGAAGTAAACGAAGCCAGTGCCCTCTTTTGTTTGGGAGCCGTCTGTGAATAATTTGACTGATGACCGCCACATTGATACAATCAGGTGGGAGACAGCAGTAGGAGAAGTGAATAATGGATCCGACGCTCTGGGCTGATGGAAGATTTTCTGCTGGTGGTTTACGAATTCGTATACCAAGCTGAATGCAGGAGGCAGAGGGTCTGTCAATTCGAGGGGTACGACGTATCTTTGCCCTCGATGAGGCGGTGCAAGTTACCTCTTTTGGTTTCATAGCCAACAGTAACATAATAGCTTTCGTTTTTTCCTGCCCAGTGTAGTGATTGTGTCCAAATGAGAGATAGCTTCTCTCAACTGCACTACAACCGCACACACACCTCCATTGAATTCCACAAGTTTTGACAGACACCGCTGGGTCATTGGAGTGCCTTAACACACACTACTAAACTGACCGACGACAAGACAGGAGCTAACAACCTCACGAATGAAAGTCGTCCCGATGAGGGTAATTAACGCCTTTCTGGCAGCTGTATGCAGCTATTGCTTCAGAGTGCAGTCCACCGCGTTGTAATTACACAACTTAAATGAGATCCTGATATTGGCATGCATTATCAGCGAAAGCGCTAGTGTAAAGGCAGGCAAAACTTTACTGCTTGACAGGGGGGACAAGAAAATAGAAACAAACTAAACAGAATGCTGCAGACATTCATCTCTCGCAATCTACGGCTCAAGGAGTCAAAGTTTACCTTTTTACAGAAGAAATTGATATTTACAATTTCATAGAACATGTGCTCCCAAAATTTCCACACCGCTAATAAACTTGAACTGTGTCGCATAGTCATTTGAAGTACTAAGTTCCTTGATTACGGAAATCTGTCTGATTTGAACCTAATACGCAGTAAGTTTGAAGATAGTCTAAGTTAAAGATACCACTGTTTATATAGAGATATAAAAGACGGATGAATTATTGAGCGATACAAGGAAATGCGTGTTAATCAAAGCATGTTATTGACTAAAATGACGTTAGCATAAAATTCTTTAAATGACATCGCACTTATTATAGCTGTTGAACTTTAGTTTATTTATGCACAGTTGTACAATTTCGACCGTAGCTTATTTTCAAGTGTCATGTTAACAATTCTTGTAAAAACTACGAGAGATCTTGAGTAGATCGTTTACAGTTGATGTTCACAGCAGTGAGTCAAGAGAATAAATTTATACCATAGTACATATATTCTTTGGCTGTTTGGTCGTCAAAATTCTAAGAAGACAAAGATTGCCGTCCTGGTCTATTGTATTTGTTGTACATAAAACACTCTAAGTAGCCGATGCAAACGTATTATTTATTAAGCGTCACTAAGTGAAAATCACGAGCAGTGGTAGACTACAAACAGTTGAGGTACAGACTATTTGTGCAAGATCTGTATTGAGACGATAATAGTGAGTGCTTTGAGTTTTGACTACTTTAGCTGTGCTGTGAAGATGGTCGTGTTACTATCAGTATGTCATTCAAAACGGGTGCTGAACATTCTTCCAGTTTGGGCAAAGTAAACTTTTGGGTAGTTTCCGCAACTGATTTTGTGAAAATCTGATTCTGATCATGGCTTACCTATGATGGATGAATTTCAAAATTACCGTCGTAAATTATTACTGATCCTGAAACACGTCCTCATTTTTAGATTCATGAAGCAGAAAGCTATTTTATCAGTAACCGTAACTAAATATGAAAACATTATCATCCTACTTTCCTTCTGTTCATCTGTATTCCTAGTCACTGTTATTTCTTGCTCAAGACTGACCATGAAAGTACTTGGGCTCGAACAAACACAAATACACCAAAATCGTGTGAGAAATACTATTGCACTAATGATACTCCCGCATCTGGAAAACTCTGCAGTCGTCCGTTAGAGGCCTCTGGGTATGCCATGCCGCATTGCACACTGACCTGCCGGTACGCCAGTCGGGGCCAGTAGGGACGGTGCAGTGTGCCTCTGAAGTTGCGTTTTGTGACATTATTTGTGTATTGAAGCATCAGATGGTTCGGCGATTGGTAATCAATCCTGCTAATGTATGGCGATTGGCTGAGATGAAGTTACGAAGAACCCTTCTTCGTGAAGATGGTATTGGTGTAGAAGACGAATCATTCGCATGTTTTCTGGTATCTATTATAGTGCAGAAATATGAGCATAAGTTAGAAACACATACTGCTGTAACACTAACACATAATGACGATGATAGGGATGATAATGACGAACAACTCATTGCAAACGGTAGTGCTACGGCAAGTGCGGGAAGAGGCGATGGAATCAGTGACAGTGAATACCAACCGTCTCCCAAGAAGAAGGTTAAAGTTGCAACTATCATCACGGCGTTTAGTGACACACTGGAGAACATGTGCGATGATTATTACGTAAGAGGTTTCGACTCATACGACAAGCTTCTTAAAAGATACCATAAACTGAAGTCTAAAAGCAATATTAGAAACATACTGGATTACGTGGCAAAGAAAAGAGAAGGAAATACAGTTTTCAAGGGAAATCGTACACTGCTGTTCAAGACCATCAAGGAGCGTGTAATGGCGAAATTCGATGAAGCGCAAGAATGCGGTTCCACCGTTCATTATTGGCATTTACAACATTGGGCATTGTACGTAGCCAGAAAACTTTACAGCTTCACTAGGATTTGTTACTAATTTGAAAAAGGAGTTTAGGATAACATCACGCCGTATCACTATGCTCCAAGCAAAGCACGAAAAGATAAGGATGACGAAGAAGAGCTGATTGAAAGAGCTCAAACGTTTGTTGCTGACGTTGATGAGCATATCACGAGAGAAAACACGATATTAGTTCTGTATGGAGCTGTGATCAGAGTCAGTTCAACTATGAACTTTCTTGTGACAGAACACTATCCATGAAAGGAGAGAGAAACACTGTCGCGATGTTGCAATCAGTTAACTGTGCAACACATAGTTACACGATCGATGTTGCTATATCAATGGACGGACGATTGGCAGACAAACTCTACATTTGCTTCCAAGAATCCAGTGGAAAGTTTGGACCCCGCGTGTCAAAGGAAATAGAAACGCGGTGCCCTCCAAATGTCGTCGTCGATGCAAGTGTTTGTGGGAAGATGACGAAACAACATCTGAAGACGTTTTTTCTGTCAGTTTTGAATCCACATTTGTCGAGAAAGTCATTAGTACTTTGTGACTCCTGGTCTGGACATAAGGATGAACGAGTACTACTGGAAGCATATGGCAGAAAACATGCAGATTTAAAAATCATTCCGCCTAAAACTACAAAATATGCACAACCTCTGGATGTGTATTTCTCAGGGAATATAAAATATATGCCAAGAGAGTAACAGACTTCACTAAACTACGTTCCAGTAATATGCAGCCGAAACTGCACGACAGATTCTTTATCATGAATATGCATTCTGTCATTTACAGTCAGTTATCTGCGGGAGTATACAGACCAATACTTCGTTGCGCGTGGCAGAACGCTGGCTACGACATTGGTGAACCAGTGAACAACTTCAAAAGTATCATTGACGTGCCGTTCAACACTTATACACTCCTGGAAATTGAAATAAGAACACCGTGAATTCATTGTCCCAGGAAGGGGAAACTTTATTGACACATTCCTGGGGTCAGATACATCACATGATCACACTGACAGAACCACAGGCACATAGACACAGGCAACAGAGCATGCACAATGTCGGCACTAGTACAGTGTATATCCACCTTTCGCAGCAATGCAGGCTGCTATTCTCCCATGGAGACGATCGTAGAGATGCTGGATGTAGTCCTGTGGAACGGCTTGCCATGCCATTTCCACCTGGCGCCTCAGTTGGACCAGCGTTCGTGCTGGACGTGCAGACCGCGTGAGACGACGCTTCATCCAGTCCCAAACATGCTCAATGGGGGACAGATCCGGAGATCTTTCTGGCCAGGGTAGTTGACTTACACCTTCTAGAGCACGTTGGGTGGCACGGGATACATGCGGACGTGCATTGTCCTGTTGGAACAGCAAGTTCCCTTGCCAGTCTAGGAATGATAGAACGATGGGTCGATGACGGTTTGGATGTACCGTGCACTATTCAGTGTCCCCTCGACGATCACCAGTGGTGTACGGCCAGTGTAGGAGATCGCTCCCCACACCATGATGCCGGGTGTTGGCCCTGTGTGCCTCGGTCGTATGCAGTCCTGATTGTGGCGCTCACCTGCACGGCGCCAAACACGCATACGACCATCATTGGCACCAAGGCAGAAGCGACTCTCATCGCTGAAGACGACACGTCTCCATTCGTCCCTCCATTCACGCCTGTCGCGACACCACTGGAGGCGGGCTGCACGATGTTGGGGCGTGAGCGGAAGACGGCCTAACGGTGTGCGGGACCGTAGCCCAGCTTCATGGAGACGGTTGCGAATGGTCCTTGCCGATACCCCAGGAGCAACAGTGTCCCTAATTTGCTGGGAAGTGGCGGTGCGGTCCCCTACGGCACTGCGTAGGATCCTACGGTCTTGGCGTGCATCCGTGCGTCGCTGCGGTCCGGTCCCAGGTCGACGGGCACGTGCACCTTCCGCCGACCACTGGCGGCAACATCGATGTACTGTGGAGACCTCACGCCCCACGTGTTGAGCAATTTGGCGGTACGTCCACCCGGCCTCCCGCATGTCCACTATACGCCCTCGCTCAAAGTCCGTCAACTGCACATACGGTTCACGTCCACGCTGTCGCGGCATGCTACCAGTGTTAAAGACTGCGATGGAGCTCCGTATGCCACGGCAAACGGGCTGACACCGGCGGCGGCGGTGCACAAATGCTGCGCAGCTAGCGCCATTCGACGGCCAACACCGCGGTTCCTGGTGTGTCCGCTGTGCCGTGCGTGTGATCATTGCTTGTACAGCCCTCTCGCAGTGTCCGGAGCAAGCATGGTGGGTCTGACACACCGGTGTCATTGTGTTCTTTTTTCCATTTCCAGGAGTGTATTATTGAATGTGCAAATACGCCATGCGATCATCTTGCATTTCTTCACTGTGCGTTTTGCAGTCATTCGTATTGCTCGGAGCATTTTATTGACATTCCGCATTTACATTTATAGTTAAGATTGCTGCATTGCGTATGGCGTCTACAATTACATCTACAGTGATATCTAGAGCATGACTGCAGAGTTTTGCAGAAAAACGACACCCACCAGCACATTCAGAGGTACACAATGGTCCTGTAACCAAACGTTCATACAGATCTGTTTGTTCGAGCCCGAGTACTTTCCTGGTGAGAGGTTTCTTTTATGAGATTTCTTTTGCAATAATACCTCTACGTCTTAGCAGGAAAACCGTTATTTTTCACCTCATTCTTAGTAACATTTAGCTCCTGATCAGTTTCTTTCTTCCTATTAGTAATCTGTCAATCATTAGGCGAAACTACTTAAATTTTTGTATCCTAGGATAACATGATTGGTTGTTGTTGTGGTCTTCAGTCCAAAGACTGGTTTGATGCAGCTCTCCATGCTACTCTATCTTGTGCAAGCCTTTTCATCTCGGAATAGCTACTATAACCTACATCCTTCTGACTCTGCTTACTATTTTCATATCTTGGTCTCCTTCTCCGACTTTAAACCCCCTCGCCTCCCTCCAGTACTAAATAGGTGAGCACTTGATCTCTCAGAATGTGACATACCAATCGATCCCTTCTTCTAGTCAGGTTGTGCTACAAATTTCTTGTGCCCCCAGTTCTATGCAGCACCTCCTCATTAGTTACGTGAGCACCCATCTAATCTTCAGCATGCTTCAGTAGCACCACATTTCAAAACATTCTATTCTCTTCATGTCTGAGCTGTTTATCGCCCATGTTTCGCTTCCTTATGTAGCTACACTCCATACAAATACTTTCAGAAAATAATTCCTGACACTTACATCAATACACGGTGCTAACAAATTTCTGTTCTTTAGAAACGATCTTCTTCCTGCTGCCAGTCTACATATGATATTCTCTCTACTTCGGCCATCGTCAGTTATTTTGCAGCCAATATAGCAGGACTCATCTAATACTTTAAGTTTCTCATTTCCTAATCTAATTCCCTCAGCATCACATGGTTTAATTCGACTAAATTCGATTAGCTTCGTTTTGCTTTTATTGCTGTTCATCTTATATCCTCAAGACGCTGTCCATTCCGTCTCAATGTTTTTATTTTTTCTCCATGAATTGTAATTCCTACTCCAATTTTTCTTTGGTTTCCTTTGCTGCTTGTTCAATGTACCGATTCATTAACATCGGGGATAGATTACAACCCTGTCTCACTCCCTTCTGTACAAATTGTAAATAGCCTTTCGCTCCCTGTATATTACCGGTGCTACCTTTAGAATTTGAAAGAGAGTATTTCAGTCAACATTGCCAAAAGCCTACTCTAAGTCGACAAATGTAGGTTTGCCTTTACTTAACCTACCTTCTTTGAGAAGTTGTAGGGTCAGTATTGGCTCACATGTTCCTACGTTTCTCTGGAATCCAAACTGATCTTTCCCGAGGTCACCTTTTACCTGTTTTCCATTATTATGTAAAGCATTCGTGGTAGTATATTGCAACCGTGAGTAATTAAATTGATGGTTCGGTAATTTTCACACCTGTTAGCACCTGGATTCCTTGAAATTGGAATTATTATATTCTTCTTGAAATCTGTGGGTATTTCACCTGCCTGATACGTCCTAATGACCAGATGGAAGAGTTTTGTCATGGCACGCTCTCCCAGTGATATTTTGTCAACTCCAGGGCCTAGTTTTGACTTAGGTTTTTAGTGCTCTGTAAAATTGTTTACCCAGGATGGCATCTCCCATCTCATCTTCATCTACGTTCTCTTCCATTTCCAAAATATTGCCCTCAAGTATATCTCCCTTGCATAGACCTTCTCTCTTCTGTTACCCAATAATTTCTACTAGTCTTCGTCTTTCTACCTACTTGATCCATTTCTGCCTTCACTATTTCATCTCTGAAAGCTTCCCATCCTTCTCCTACTGTATTCCTTTCCCCTGTTGTTGCCAATCGTACCCTAATGCTCTCTCTGAAACTCTACAAAATGTGGTTTTCAGTTTATCCAGTTCCCATCTCCTTAAATTCCTACCTTTTTGCAGTTTCTTCAGTTTTAATTTGCAATTCATAGCCACTAAATTATGGTCTGAATCCACATCTTGCCCTGGAAGTGTCTTACAATTTGAAATCTGGTTCCGAAATCTCTGTCTTACCATTATATAATCAATCTGAAACCTTCCGGTGTCTTGCACGTGTACAACCTTCTTTCATGATTCTTAAACCAAGTGTTAACTATGATTAAATTATGCTCTGTGCAAAATTCTACCAGGTGGCTTCCTCTTTCATTCCTTTCCCCTAGTCCATATTCACGGAATAATTTTTCTTCTCTCCCTATTTCTACTATGAATTCGAGTCACTCATGACTATTAAATTTTCATCTCCCTTAACAATCTGAATAATTTCTTTTATCTCCTCACACATTCCTTCATTCTCTTCATCAGCTGCGGAACTACGTGGCTTATTAACTTGTACTGCTGTGGCCGGTGTGGGCTTCGTGTCGCTCTTGGTTATAATGATCTGTACACTGTGCGGTTCGTAGTAGCTTATTTGCGTTTGTATTCTTTTATTCATTATTAAATCTACTCCTGCATTACGCCTATTTGATTTTGTATTTATAACCCTGTATACACCTGACCAGAAGTCCTTTTCCTTCAGCCACCGAACTTCACTAATCTTACTTTAATCTATCCATTTCCTTTTTTAAATTTTAGGACCTACCTGCCCGATTAAGGGATCTGGAATTTCACGCTCCGAAACCTAGATAACGACATCCTCCGGAGCAGTTCTCGCCTGGCGATCCAAATGGGTTATGGATTACTATATATTAAAGTTTTAAAAGACATTTGACTTGCACAATTTATGTTTCTTATAATAATATTTGATAATCTCCAATGATAACGTTAATTTGATTCGAACAGCTGAGAGTTTACATTCAAATCACCCAAAACCGCGTTAATGGTTCTCTCGACAAAAACTAGAAATTAACAGTGAATTCTTAGAGTTGTGTATTTTTATAATGATATATCTTCCTTGATCTCTATACATCTGGGTATATGCGCAGACAGCAACGACATATTTATAACAACTTTTCGAAACACACTAAAAACAGATATAAAAAAAGGATCAACAAGACATGAGCCCATTGCCACCCCCGCCCCCTTCCCTCTTGGACGTAAATTACATGGTGGAACGGAAAATAGTTGAATGAAGGGATTAACTATAGGAGTTCTATAATTTCATAGGCTGATTTTCTTATACTAGGGGTTACTTTTAAATGATCCAGTTATCTTGGTTAGTGGAATGTTTGTTCAGGGTGATTTATTTTACCGTGTACAAACTCTAGTAATTGACTGATGAGAGAATACGGAACAAAAGAGGGTTAACGAACTTATATCCTGATATGCATGGTCTCCATGCTAGAGACCATTTATTTAATCACACTTTCTTACAGAGACTGCAGTGTAATACGCGCTGTACCATACAGCCACAGTTACAGTATGCATGGTTTCCTCCTAGAAGGTGGTGCTGTCCCTCATACATGACGCCCTAGCGCCCTCTCCTGCCATAGTAATTGGTAATGTTGTGTCTGATTCACTTTTCTTGCTGACTCACGTTGTAGTGAATGTGGTACAGCATTGTACGCAATGGTTCCGTATTCGAATTGAGAGCTTGCCTGCCGTCCAGAGTGGCCGAGCGGTTCTAGGCGCTACAGTCTGGAACCGCGAGACCGCTACGGTCGCAGGTTCGAATCCTGCCTCGAGCACGGATGTTTGTGATGTCCTTAGGTTAGTTAGGTTTAAGTAGTTCTAAGTTCTAGGGGACTGATGACCTCAGAAGTTAAGTCCCATAGTGCTCAGAGCCATTTGAACCAGAGCTTGCAAACATGGTGTTTACTTACAGAAACGCAAATCGCAATGGGCGGCGGGCACCAAGGGTGTAACAGGAGACATATCCCCGCAGACAACAACCACAGCATTCAATGTTGCAACAGTGTTTCGCCATTTGTCTGAGACAGGGTCTTTTCCGGAGGCAGGTGATCATGAAGGACGAACCCGAATTGTTCAGACACCAGACTTGGAGGACAATGTGATTGTAGAAGAATATTGCCGCTTCACGACCAGACAGTTGGCCCGCATGTGAAGGGTAAGCCAGACGACCGTTTGGAACGCTCCCCATGACAACTGTTACTACCATTATCGCTTACAGCGTATGCAAGGCTTACTAGCGGAAGACTTTCCACATCGGGAGCAGTTTTGCCACTGGTTTCTTCATAAGGTAGCCACGATTCCGGGATCTGTGTCATCCGTTCTCTTCACAGATGAGGCCACATGGAGCGGTATCTTCAACTTTCATAACAGTTATATGTGGGAAAGTATGCAGAACCGCCATGGCATGGTGACAGCGAATAACCAGAATCGGTGCAGCTGGCATTATTGGCGACCGTATTTTGGGACCAGTCTTCCTTCCGCGTTACCGAGCAGGCCGGGCCTTTCGGCATTTCTTGCTAGTGACTTTGCCTCTGCTTTTGGAAGAAGTGGCATTGATGATTAGAAGTGTTATGTAGCTGCTAACTGATGGTTCTCCAGCCCACTTCGTCGTTAACGTCCGGACGCATGTCAATCGCGTCTTTCCTGATCGATGGATCGGACGAGGGGGTCCAGTGGCATGGCCTGCTCGTTCACCGCATCTCAGCCCGTATGATTTCTGGTTATGGGGCCATCTCAAAAGTATCGTGTATGCAGAGCCCATTCCAGATCTGGAAACGCTGGAGTAGCGTATTCACGGTGCCTTTGACACCGTTCGGATGCAGCTTGGCCGATGTGAAAGTGTGAGTCAGAATATACTTCGGAGCATACTCGCAAGCATTGAGGTTCATGGAAATCATTTTGAATATATGCTGTAACTGTGGCTTTATGGTACAGCGCATATTAGACTGCAGTCTACGTAACACTGTATTATTGAATAAGTGGTCTGTAGCATGGAAACCATGCATTTCCAGACGTAAGTTCATTGTACTTTTTTTCCGTATCCTCTCATCGATCAATCTCTGGAGTTTGTACACGGTGGAAAAAATTATCCTGTGCAGAAGTTACATGTGTCAAATGAAACAAATTTCCCATTTTTGTATTAAGTATATTTTTAATTTTGTTAACAATGTCACATGAATTCAGTGCAGTATATTCTTTCTCGTACATGTATTATTTCTTAAGAAGTATGTTTAGGGTATGGCGGCTCCCTTTCCTTATAATGAGGAGCGAATTTATTTAAAAGTTGTTCGAGATTACCATCATCCTCGAACGTTGATGTTCTGCTTGAGCGTATGTTCAAATGGCTCAAATGGCTCTGAGCACTATGGGACTTAACTTGACTGCTTGAGCGTATGTTCAAATGGCTCAAATAGCTCTGAGCACTATGGGACTTAACTTCTGGGGTCATCAGTCCCCTAGAACATAGGACTACTTAAACCTAACTAACCTAAGGACAGCACACACATCCATGCCAGAGGCAGGATTCGAACCTGCGACCGTACCGGTTGCGCGGTTCCAGACTGTAGCGCCTAGAACAGCTCGGCCACACCGGCCGGCCAAGCATATGTTTATTTTACAATTTTTGCTGGGGTGAACCGCCTTAATAAGGAACCTAAACAAAAACACCGTGCAGAAATTAAGTACCAGCTTAAAAGTCATTGATGACGCCCTAGGTTGAGCATCTGAATGTTTCAGAAATGTTGCGCCGCTATGGTTGCCTCTAGCAAACAGTTGTTCGAGGGTCATTTTTAAAGAAAGAGCCGATTTAAACTGCAATAAGAGAAACTTTATTTATGAACGTAAATTGTAACACAAACTACAATGTGCACATTCTTTCACTTTTCAACATAGTTGCCATGAACATTTAAAGATTTGCAAGTCGTGACATCAGATTTTGGATCCCAACATCAAAGACCTCTGCCACTTCACCAATTACTAACAGCTTCTCCCAACATGTCCTCATTTTCCAAACACTTTCCACCAAGAAATTCCTTCAGTTTTGGAAACATATGAAAATCTGATGGTGCAAAGTGTGTGCTGTATGGTGAATGATCCAGTAATTCCCAACGAAACTTGTTCCGATGCGTCTTTGTTCTTGCCGCAACGCGTGGCTGGGCATTGTCGTGAAGCAGAACGACGCCGCTAGAGAGCAGTCCCCGCCTGCGATTTTGGATAGCGCGCCTAAGCTCTAATAACGTTTCACAGTACCTCCCAGTTTTTATTGTCATTCCTCTTGGCAGACAGACCAACAGAAGAATGCCTTTCCGGTCCCAAAAAAGTATGGCCATGATTTTCCAAGTTGAAGATTCTTGTTTGAATTTTCGTGGTTTCGTCGGAGAGTCTGAATGATGCCACTCACTGGACTGACGTTTACTCTTTGGAGTGTAGTGCGCAATCCACGTTTCATCATCAGTCACACTGCCACTCACGAACTCGTAACCATCCTTGTGATAAGCGCTCCAAAATGGAAAAAGATGTGCCATTTGCTTTGTTTTGTGTTCTCCTGTCAACATCTCGGCAGCCATCTTGCACACATTGTTTTTCTAGTGGAGTTTGTCAGTAATACTGTGAAAAAACTACCGATCTTGAAGCTTGTGGAAGTTTCTGATACAGTTCGTCAAAAGTGAAGCACCTTGTTTTGGCGAATTGCCTCATCAACTTTTTGTGGCAAATCTTCATTCATGATAGTAGGCCGTCCGGATCGTTCTTCGTCATGAACATTTGTCCTCCCGTCATTAAACAGCCTACAACATTTGCGCACATTTGTATTATTCATTACGCCTGCACCTTCAACAAGCTGGCGGTGAATTACAGTAGAATGAACTCGTTTTGCATTTAAGAACCGAATAACCGACCGCACTCCACAATCGGCGGGATTACTGCTTGATATGGCGAGAAACGAAGCACTATAACCATACAACGAACACCGGCAGAGACGTGAAACGTAATGGCGGCGTAGTGAGAGGCTGGCCAAGAGTGACCGACTGTGAAAGGACGTCACGTGACAGGATGCGCGGACACGATGCTCTATCGATTCTTACTTTAAAAATGACCCTCGTATTTAGAAAAAGCATTTCCATGGAATAAAAGTTCGACTTAGCTTCACGCATCGATTTAAGAACTGCACACTAGGCACAGCTACAGAAGATAACTTTCGCATAAATTTACTCTATCTAATAAACCATTAAGTTAAAAACGGTGTACTCTCCTAATAAAATTTCAGGCACTGCACCTCGCAATATTAAACTCCCTAACTTTTTTTTTTTTTTAAGTCAATGATTAGTGCAATAGCCCTTGCCTGGCACAGTTATTAATACCTCATTCCAGAATACATATCATACTACGACTGACTATATTACAGTGTCATATCTGTCTTGAATTTTGAGAAAACAACGGCTGGTGGCGGATGCCATACCTCTTGTTCTAGGGTCATTGTTTTGCGTCTCTATCGCATTCACGTCAGATTCCCGAATAGATACTTCATTCTGCAGAACGCGAAGATGGATAGTGGCTCGAACTTCTCTGCAGTATACATATATTTATTTTCAAAATTATTAATAAAAATATATTTTCCCACTTACCGCAATTCTCCCGTCACTCTGGATTAGCTTAATATTAATTATCTTTTCTTTGACGTTTTAAATTAATATTTTAGGGGGAATAAAAGAAGTGAGTAACTGGATTGTTACACCTGTCCCCACCTAGACGCAAACAAACTGAGTTAAATTTGATGTATATAGAATAGGATAAAAAGAAAGATGCCTGCAAGTAATTCACAGGTGATGCCATAGGAGCAAGGAATGGCGAGGGTGGAGTAAAACAGTCGCTTGTGTCCATGGATGTAGGCTCCACCTGCAGGATGTAGGCTCCCCTGGATCACCGCTCTGCAATACTAAACATCTAACTACAGTAAATTAGATTACGTGACAAACATTAACTATCTGATCATATCAAGTCTTTTCAGTCTGTTCCAAAGTGAAAACTTTACTGAGCGATGGATGTGGAGACAGATAATGGTCACAATCCATTGAGATCCTATGTAGTCGGTTCGCATGCGTCAAGATGCGCTGTTGCCTGATATCCTAACAGATGTCCTGTCATCCTGTCCCTTCTTCTTGTTAGTGTTTTCCACATGTTCGTTTCCTCTTCGATTCTGCGCAGAACCTCCTCATTCCTTCCCTTATTGGCCCACCTAAGTTTCAACATTCATCTGTAGCACAGTATCATAAGTGCTCCGATTCTCATGTGTTCGGGTTCTGCCACAATGCTTTGCTCCAAGCGTACATTCTCAGAAATTTCTTCCTCCAATTAATGCCTTGGTTTGATACTACTAGACTTTTCTTGGCCAGGAATGTCCTTTTTTCCAGTGCTAGTGTGCCTGCTCCGTCCATCATGGGTTATGATTCTACGTAGGTACATAGCAGAATTCCTTAACTTCATCTACTGCGTGAATCTCAGTCCGGGCGTTAAATTTCTCTCTGTTCTCATTTCTACTGCTCCTCCTTACTTTCGTCTTTCTTCGATTCACACTCAGTGCGTATTCTGCACTCATTAGACTGTTCATTCCACTCAGCAGATCACATAATTCTTCTTCACTTTCACAGAGGGTACTAATGATCTCATCGAATCGTTTTGCTCTGGTGCGTTTTGTGTATCACTCCTCTCTTCCTATAGCTTTACCGCGTTTTCCTCAGAATCTCGAAAATCTTGCACCATTTCACACTGACGAATACTTTTTCCAGGCAAATCCTATGAACGTGTCTTGATTGTTCTTTAGTCTTGCTTTCATTGTCAAACACAATGTCAGAATTGCCTTTCTGGTGCCTTTCCTTTTCCTAAAGTCAAACTGATCATCCTCTATTTTCGTTTCCATTCTTCTGTTTATTATTCTTGTCAGAATCTTAGATGCATGAGATTTTAAGCTGATTGTGCGATAGTTCTCGCAGTTGTCAACTCCTGTGGTCTTCAGAGGTGTGGGGATGACATTTTTCCGAAAGTCAGATGATATATCGCCAGAGTCATACATTCTACACATCGATGCGAATAGTCGTTTTGTTGCCACCTCTTCCAATGATTTTAAAAATTTTGATGAACTGTTGGAATGTTATCTATCCTTTCTGCCTTATTTGATATTAAGTCTTCCAAAGCTCTTTTAAATTCATATTCTAATACTGGATCCCATGTCTCTTCTAAATCGACTCCTATTTCATTTTCTATTGCATCAGACAAGTCTTCCCTCTCATAGAGGTTTTCAATGTATTCTTTCCACCTATCCACTCTCTCTGCATTTAACAGTGGAATTCCCGTAGCAATCTTAACGTTACCACCCTTCTCTTTAATAGTTTTGGACTTTTCTATATTCTTAGTCAGTCCTTCTGACAATCATTTCTTTTGCATCTCTTCACATTCTTCAGACGCATCTCTTCATTCCTTAGTACTTCAGTATCCAACTTGCTTGCTAATTGATTCTTCGTCACCAATCTCTAAAACTTCAGCCTACTCTTCATCGCTGCTACATTGTGATCTGAGTCTGTATCCGCTCCTGGGTACGCCTTACAATCCAGATCTGATTTTGGAACCTGGGTGTGACCATGATGTAATCTAACTGAAATATTCCGGTACCTAACATGTTCCAAAACACCGCACATAAAAAAGAGATTCTTCCAGGGTTCATACCCCTGGTTCTAATGTCGATAGAAAGGCACGGTAGTTTTGGATAGTCCTTGGGCTAGAGACCATTTGAATACCCAACACAATGATCATCCTAATGTCACTAACCTACAGTACAGGATCAAAATATTATAACGTTCCTTCCGATTAAGCAGATGGAAGAAATCCGTTGGTTCTTTCTGTATTTGATGTGGTCTCCGGTGATCCTTAAGGGGCTTATGGAGAGGCCATTAGCTAATAAGCGGTTCCTTAGAAAACTCCAAAAAAGCGTTTTTTACCATTTTTCGTATCCAAACAGAGCCATGGATTACAAAAATGGTTGAAATTTTTACGATATATTCATAAGATTCCGATCTCGAATAACCTTGAAAATTTTTTTGATATATTTATCCGTTCCTGAGGTACAGAGGTTCAAAGTTACCTTACATGTAGCGAAAAATAATCACGTACAATCTGGTGTGAAGTGAAATATAAATAATTGTTAACCACATAAAATTGCTCATATTTTAACGACCGCGAATAAACTGACATTCTTTTAAACAGGAGCATAGTCGCCTTTTTTATGCTCCGATAGTAGCATGTTTCCCCTGATTACATTATAATAATTTTGGTATTGAAATCAAGTAGCCACTTACGGCCAAATGCAATGAAAAAGAATATGGCAGTACATATATAGGGTGTAAACGTCAACTATGTTGTCTGCGTAAATGAAAAATCTGCCTGGAAACACGTCTCCTCGGGAGTACCACAAGGATCAGTCTTAGGACCACTTTTGAATTCTTTATATGTCAATGATATTTCCTCAGTTCTGTCCTTCTGTAAATATCATTTATATGCCGACGACCTCCAGCTCTACCTAAGCGTCAGACCTGAAGATATAACTACTGTAATCGCACAGATGAATGATGATCTGTCTTCAGTAGTGAGATGGACGAAAAACCCGGGACTTAAACTAAATGCAAATAAGACACAAATAATCTTAATAGCCCATCAGAAATTAATCACTTCAAATTTCCGCGAACGGCTGCCTCCTATTCTGCTCGACGGCATTCCAATACCATATCAGAAAACAGTTAAGAACTTGGGTGTATGTTTGGATGGGCATCTCAACTGGGCGGAGAATACAGTCACAGTGTGCCGGAAGACGTCCGCTTGTCTCTATGCTCTCAAAAAGTTTCGAATGTATTTCCACAGGACGTGAAACGCCAGCTCGTGCAAGCACTCGTTTTACCGAACACCCACTATTGTGATGTAATTCAACAAGGCATGAGTAGTGAAAACAAAAGACGGCTAGAACTAACCACGAATGCCTGTGTGCGTTTCACCTGCAACATTCGCCTATATGATCATGTTAGTGCTTCATACTCCCAGCTAGGGTGGCTGCGGCCGGACAAATTGCGTGTCTACCACACTCTATGTCTATTTCACCGACTCCTCGTCGCGCAAGCACCCCAGTACCTTGCTTCAGAGATTAAACACCTTTCATGCCGTCATAATCGAAACACGAGGTCACTGTTGTTTGGTATCCTAACCGTGCCCACTCACAAAACAAAAACTTTTGCAAACTCCTCCTCAGTTGCCGCTGTCCACCTCTGGAACAAACTGCGCAAAATTCAATCTCCTGCTGCTTTTAAGAAGAAGTTGAAGCATTTCCTACTATCATCCTCATAACGTTTTCCATAAAATTAATGTACAAGGCCAATCCTCCCCTCTGTCAAATAGCAAAGCTAGTGTCTCCTATTTTGCTCCTTTCACTTCTTCCTCGTCATCTATCTCTATTAGCCACGCAATCTTCTTTCCCTCTATATTTCCTTAATTATGTTTCATCATGTCTCTATTCTTCTCCTCCATTCACCATCAGTCTCCCTCACACTCCGTCCTGCTATTCACAACGTAGGATAGTTGTGTAGGTGAAACCGATGTAAACACACCGATAAAGGACGCTTGTACTTTCTGTCAAGCCGGGAAACAACCTCAAATTGACCTACAAAAGCCTCCTAAGCTACAGAGCACGTGCAGCGCGCGTGACTTTGACTAAAATTGTCCTTGAATGTTAAAAACTCCTTATTTTACCTCAAAAAGTTGTCAGCTTCAACGTCATAAAAATTATTACTGATGATTTAAGATGGGCTGAGGTATGAAGTCTGTGTTAGTTAGGGCGCTGGACTAGGAAAGTCCACGCAGCTGTGTTAGTTACAAAGCCAGGGTGGTGTAGCTGGTAACACATGTGTCTTGTAAGTAGGAGCCACAGGTTCAAATCCAGGCAGAAGCACACATTTTAATTCATTATTTCAGTTTCTATCCCTATCGACAGTAAAATTAACAATTAAATCGATTTATTTGGCTAGCTTTCTTAATTCGAAACTAGTGTGCCTGTTATGGTTGTGTTCGAACTGTAAACATAATTAGTTTTTTCGTAACATTTACGAGAGTCTTTTTTTTCTTTCTTTACTTTCATGACAAAGTTTAAATTAATAACGTTAACGTGATAGACAACTAAGCCGGTAGCGTAAGAGAGCGAGAAGATGTTGAAAATAATGTACACGAGGCTTTTTGGCCCAATTGAGGCTGTTTCCCGGCTTGACAGACAGCAAATGTCCTCTATCAAATTCTATGTCTCGACTTTCCCTTCACCACTGTTGCACGTTGTAAATTGTGTTACGCTGTAAACGTGTGTCCACCCTAAGAGTCGTCAGGCGCATTTTCTCGGCAGAATATTTGAATTTTATTTTTGCAGTATGTAGCTGGAGTCATCCCCAACAAATACTACTGATCACGTCTTTAGTATGTGTGGAAGGAAAGAGTCGGTTTGTTTCACGGTAAGAACATGATCAGCTTTAAATCTGGAATTTTACGTGACTAGTAGATGGCACAGTCCAAAATTACTGTCGTGCGATATTCCTTTTATCGAGGTGTGTTACCAGGCACAGTAAAACAGAAAGAATAGCCAGTTCTCTAGCAGTGACAGGAACGCCATGGCTCACACTGACTGCTTCCACCGTGCATCAGCGCTGCTCATTAGCTGCTGGAACACTGATTATCCAGGGACAGTAAGAAAGGATATATGTTAATTAAGGTATGAAGGGATAACTTTCATGTTTATAGACGGAGTGAGATTTTAGAATCACATGGAGGAATCTACACTAGAAAGCCGCGTAAGCAGTTTCCATTATTATCCGCTGTTTTTGTTGTTGTGAGACAGGAGATTGTGTTTCGTGCAGTATTTCTAAATATTACGAGTACTATGTATTTAAGTGTCGTATAATACATTAAACCTATGGGGAAGATATTGTTAATTCCTCAGTTACAGAATTTTATGACGAGAAAAATTCTGCATATTTTTTCAAAAAGGTTACACAACGTGGGAACGATTAAGCCACACTTTGTCAGTCGTGCACCGTCTTCTGCACCTTGAAAGGGCACGTCTTCTACCGCGAAACACCCGAATTTTGCAAATGAATGGAGTGTCTCTGATCTCTAAACAATTTTCTGTGTCTTAAAAATGAGTTTGTAACAGTACCCAATAGCTTCTGTTTCAAAATGATCTTAACTTGTAACTGGGTTTTGCTAATATCTCTTATTTTTTTCACTTACTGGCTATTACTGCCCCCTCTCCTCCTTTTTTGCCTTCCTGTGCCAGGCTTTTCATCTCAGAGCAGCATTTTTAGCCTACGCCCTTAATTACACGTTGGATGCATTCCAATTTGTGTCTACCTCTACAGTTTTTATCCTCTACAGCTCCCTCTAGTACCATGAAAGTTACACTCATGTTCAGTTGAAAACGGAACATCTTGAACGACCGGAGGAGGAGGAGGAGGAGGAGATTAGTGTTTAACGTCCCGTCGACAACGAGGTCATTAGAGACGGAGCGCAAGCTCGGGTGAGAGAAGGGTGGGGAAGGAAATCGGCCGTGCCCTTTCAAAGGAACCATCCCGGCATTTGCCTGAAGCGATTTAGGGAAATCACGGAAAACCTAAATCAGGATGGCCGGAGACGGGATTGAAACGTCGTCCTCCCGAATGCGTGAACGACTGGAGATGGGACCTTCATATTCAAAGGACATGAACATTATTATGTCCTGACGCAATGATTAGCATTTAAACATGTCGTCCCGCTGCTTCAGGATCAACGTCGATATCGCGGCGCAGCAGCACCTACCGGTAAAATGTGCCTGCGACTCTCGTTGTCGCTATAAACCGAAGGAGTGGATCAACAGGACTTGAGCAGACGTACGGCATGCCTTGCAGACGTATGCGAGAACAGTACTCTTAAATCAGTGAATTTCAAAGAGGGCGCATTATTGGCATGAGAGAATGTGATGCATCAATCCGGAAAATTGCTGCTCGTGTGGGACGGAGTGTTTCGGTCGTGCAATGAGTGTCTGCAGAATGCTTCACAGAAGGCCGTAGAACACGACGAGATGGGTCAGAGCGCGCACCAGCCAGACCACCCCCCGCCAAGAACGACACCTCATCTGAATGGCATTGCAGGAGACACAGGGTGTCCCATTTATCTTGACCACCCTAAATAACTGTTTGTCCAGATACAAATTACAAAATGTTTCAAGCAAATGTGTGTATGCAGAATGGTTCATGGGAGGGGGACCAATCAGCATGATTGCCTTCGTTGTAGCTTTGTATTTTACAAAGATATGAACAGCGATATGACTTTTTTAAAATGGCACCCTGCGTTTTTTATTCGGTAATTCATTTCCTCTCGTAAAGACCTATTCAAAAACGTATCACAGTGTACCATTCACTGAAATACAACGTTATTAATGACATAACACAACATTGACGTTGACGCTCCTTAGTGCAGGTACTCGGGGTAGTGGAACACATCCACGTGCTGACGTTGACAGAGGACAAATGCAAACATAAGCAGAATTCACAGCCGTCATTCCGTCAACCATAGTCAGCTGAAAAGTTATGTGAGTAGAATGTACACCAACCAAGATAGAAATGTTACTCATCTATGGGGAATTTAAGTTAGCAGAACAGTAATTGCAACAGTGTTTTCTTATGTACGGTTACATTTAGTACAGTAATTTAGTCACTTTAAATACTAATGTGTAGAGTAGGAATACAGTAAAGTTCCTACAAACTGCATCAACATAACGTTTCTTTCATTGTTGTTGTTGAAGGTAGGCGAAATGCTACTCAGGGAGCGGAAATGTACAGAGAGCGATATCCTGAGAAGAACCCACCTTCCCGACGGATGCTTTCCTGTCTTCTTGCAACGTTTCAGGAAACGGGAAGTTTCAACCCACGATGACGCAATCGTTGTAGCCCTTTCACAGACGAAGCTGCCAAAGTTACTGTTCTCGCTTCCGTTGCTATCAATCCACATGTGAGCACACGACAGCTTGAACACGAGATTGGCATTCCTAAGGCCAGTGTACATCGTATTCTTACACGTCACCGGTTCCATCCTTACCATGTACACCTACATCAAGAATTGCATGGGAATGATTTCCAGAATCATGTACAGTTCTGTCAGTGGGCATAGCAGCGAATCCTCGCCAACCCGAACTTCTTCTCCAATGTTCTATTTACCGATGAATGTTCCTTCTCAAACAAAGGACAGGTAAATACAAGGAACATGCATTATTGGTCCAGCCACAACCCACCATGGCTTAGACAGGTGGAAAATCAGCATCAATGGAGAGTTAACGTCTAGTGTGTGATGCCTGGTACATTTGGCCACTATTTCATCAATGGTAGTCTAAACGGCACAGCGTAAGCCAACTTCTGGATGAAGTGCCACAGAATGCTTATATGGTACCAACACGATGGATTTCGAGCACATAATGCCTTGCGTGCACGTCGTGTTCTGAACTGAAGGCATCCTGCCAGATGGACTGGTCGAGGAGGAGCAGTTACCTTCTCAAACAAAGGACAGGTAAATACAAGGAACATGCATTATTGGTGCAGCCACAACCCACCATGGCTTAGACAGGTGGAAAATCAGCAACAATGGAGAGTTAACGTCTAGTGTGTGATGCTTGGTACATTTGGCCACTATTTCATCAATGGTAGTCTAAACGGCACAGCGTAAGCCAACTTCTGGATGAAGTGCCACAGAATGCTTATATGGTACCAACACGATGGATTTCGAGCACATAATGCCTTGCGTGCACGTCGTGTTCTGAACCGAAGGCATCCTGCCAGATGGACTGGTCGAGGAGGAGCAGTTACCTGACTTGCTAAGTCTCCTGATTTAAATCCTCAGGACTTTTTTCTTTGGGGATGCATTAAAGACGTTGTCTATCGCGATATTCCAACAACTCCAGGACATGCAGGAACGTATCGTGCTTGCTTGTAATTCTCTTCAGCAGGCAACACTGGAAGCAGTAAATAATTCCTTCATTCAACGAGTGCACCAGTGTATCGGTGTCCAGGGTCACCACTTTGAACACGCTTGAATGTTCTACTCCTGGGCAGTGGTACAGGAGAGTCAAAGTCAATTTTGTGTTATGTTTTTACTTGGATTTCATTTGGTTTCTGACAACTCCAGCAAGTGGATGAGTTTGTGGTTCCGGGCTCAATGTTGTGTTACGTAATTAATAACGTTGTGTTTCAGTGAATGGTACACTATGATACATTTTTGAATAGGTCTTTAGGAGAGGAAATGAATTACCGAATAAAAAATACAGGATGCCATTTAAAAAGGTCATACCGCTGTTCATATCTTTGTAAAGAACAAAGCTACAACGAAGGCAATCATGCTGATTGATGTCCCCCTGACGGCTATAGAACATTTGCTTGAAACATTTTGTAATTTGCATCTGGACAAACAGTCAAATGGTTCAAATGGCTCTGAGCACTATGGGACTCAACTGCTGAGGTCATTAGTCCCCTAGAACTTAGAACTAGTTAAACCTAACTAACCTAAGGACATCACAAACATCCATGCCCGAGGCAGGATTCGAACCTGCGACCGTAGCGGTCTTGCGGTTCCTGACTGAAGCGCCTTTAACCGCACGGCCACTTCGGCCGGCGACAAACAGTCATTTAGGGTGGTCAAGATAAATGAGACACCCTGTATATGCATCCTCCTCGGCTGCGAAGCAACAATGCAACAGTGTAACACATCGTACACTATTAGAGGAAACAGTGCGTCGCCGTTTATTACGGCTTGGGTTATGTGCGCGTCGTCCACTTCTCCACCTACCTTTGACGAATGTACAGAAATGTGCTGGATGGCAATGGTGTAAGGAACGACGTCACTGGGGGCAGGAATGGCATTAAATAGCGTTTTCGGACGAAACGACGTTATTTTTGTTTGAAAATGATGGCCGCATTTTGGTACGCCACAGACAGGGGGCGGCATCATAGTGACTGCATTCACACAAGACATACAGTCTTATGGTGTGGGGTGCTGTTGGGTACAATTACAAATCACATTTGGTGCTTGTCCAGGGCGCTGTAACCAGTGTGACCTCTGTGAATAATACCCTGCGACCTGTAGCCATACCCTCTCTGAACAACACCCCAGAGGTCGTTTTTAAGCAAGGCAACCTACGACCACATGCTGCTGCACAAACACGTGCCTTCGTGGTATCACAGGATGTCAGCCTTCTGCCCTCGCCCATACGATCATCAGACTTGTCGCCAATCGAAAATGTGTGGGATATGGTGCAACGACGGGTGTAGCACTGTGATCCAATGAACTTTGAAACTAGGTGAATTCGGCTTGGATGGCTATATCACAGGACACCATCACGTAAGGACCAAGTTATCAGGGCCCATGGGGCGATAGGGCACATGCTGAACCGAGGTTACTGAACTGCTAATCATTTGTACAGAACATGCTACTAAATATGTCCTGTGAATATGAACGTCCTGTGTTCAGTAATTCAAGATGTTTTCTTTTCTAAATATGAGTGTATTTCTCGATATCTTGACAGATGTCCTTTCAACTTGTCCCTTTATCTTATCAGCGTTTTGTACATGTTTCTTTCCTCGCCGTTTATGGGGAGAACCTCCTCATTTCTTACCTTATCAGCTTACCTAACTTTAACGTTCTTCGACAGTACCACATCGGAAACGCTTCTTATTGCTGTACTCCAAAGGTACACTTACAGATTTTTCTTCCTGACATTAAGGCGAATGCTTGATACTAGTAGACTTTTTGTGGCCAGAAATGCCCTTTTTGGCAGTGATAGTCTACTTTTTATGTCCTCCTTGCTTCGTACGTCATGGGTTATTTTGCTGCCTAGGTTGCAGAATTCCTTAATTTCATCCATTTCGTGATCACGACATTTGATGCTACGTTTCTCGCTGTTCTCATTTCTGCTACTTCGTATTACTTTCGTCTCTCTTCGATTTACTCCCAATTCATGCTCTGTACGCATTAGACTATTCCTTCTATTCAAGAAATCCTGTAAGTCTTCTTCACTTTCACTGAGGATAGCGATGTTGCTGAATAGGAGAGTTTCAATATAATACAGACTACTGAAAAAACCTTATATTCGCCTAGTAATTTTTGAAACTTCGGAGAAAGGCTACGATGCACGAGTGAATGCTGAATAAGAAAACACACACATCAAAAAAAGTTTTGCATCACCTCGGTTCCGAGAGTTCCGGAACCTGTACAGAAAATTGGAATAGAGATCAACATAAACGACATTTCCGCAGCTTGTTGTACCACCATACAGCGAGATCTTCAGAGGTGGTGGTCCTGGTTACTGTACACATCGGTACCTCTAATACCCAGTAGCACGTCCTCTTGCACTGATGCATGCCTGTGTTCGTCGTGGCATACTATCCACAAGTTCATAAAGGTACTGATGGTCCAGATAGTTCCACGCCTCAACGGCGATTCAGCGTAGATCCCTCAGAGTGGTTGGTGGGTCAAGTCGGCCATCAACAGCCCTTTTCAATCTGTCCCAGGCGACTTCGATAGGGCTAATCTCTGGAGAACTCGCCGGCCACCCTAGTCGAGCGATGTCTTTATCCTGAAGGAAGTCATTCGCAAGACGTGCATGATGGGGGCGCGAATTGTCGTCCATCAAGACGAATGCCTCGCCAGTATACTGCCGATATGGTTGCACTATCGGTCGGAGGAAGGCATTTACGTATCGTACAGTCGTTACGGCGCCTTCCATGACCACCAGCGGCGTACATCGGCCCCACATAACGCCACGCTAAAACAGGAGGGAACCTCCACCTTGCTGCACTCGCTGGACAGTGTGTCTAAGGCGTTCAGCCTGACAGTGTTATCTCCCCACACGTCTCCGACGATTGTCTGGCTGAATGCATACGCGACACTCATCGGTGAAGAGAACGTGATGCCTGTCCTGAGCGATCCATTCGGCATGTTGTGGGCCCATCTGTACCGCGCTGCATGGTGTTGTGGTTGCGAAGATGGACCTCGCCATGGACGTCGGGAGTGAAGTTCCGCATCATGCAGCATATTGCGCAAAGTTTGAGTCGTAGCACGACGTCCTGTGGCTGCACGAAAAGCATTATTCAACATGGTGGCGTTGCTGTCAGGGTTCCTCCGAGCCATAGTCCGTAGGTAACGGTCATCCACTGCAGTAGTAGCCTGTGAGCTGCCTGAGCGAGGCATGTCACCGACAGTTCCGGTCACCCTGTAACTCCTCCATGTCCGAACAACATCGCTTTGGTTCACTCCAAGACTCCTGGACATTTCCCTTGTTGAGAGCCCTTCCTGGCACAAAATAACAATGCGGACGCGATCAAACCGCAGTATTGACCGTCTAAGCATTGTTGAACTACAGACAACACGAGCTGGGTACCTGCTTCCTGGCGGAATGACTGGAACTGATCGGCTGTCGGACTCCCTCCCGCTTCTCATGCATGGTTGTTTACGTCTTTGGGCAGGTTCAGTGATATCTCTGAACAGTCAGAGGGGCTATGTATGTGATACAATATCCACAGTCAACGTCTATCTACAGGATATCTGCGAATCGGGGTGATGCAAAACTTTTTTTGATGTGTGTATATTTAACCTAAATTACATGGCTGCCTAGAGGCGAAAATGTGAGAAGTGTTCGAAGGTGCATCTATCTGCCCTACAACAAACTAAGTGACGATGTTCGGTGTAAATGGTAGTCTGATGTTGGCACAGGCGAGGGAGTCATGGCGGGCCGTATCAGACCTGTCCGAAGACTGATGACCGCTAAATAAACCCCAGAATATCATGTAAGAATGAAATAAGGACAAAGGGGGAAGGGGCAGGGGGTATCGCTTTGATATACTATGCTTCCTTCTCGGTACACCGAACTGTGACATCGGGACAGCAAATTTGTAGCTGCAACTGACAGAACGGTATCACTTCATGGCAAAAAAAAGCGTATACCTGTCTCCCATCAGTGCAGTATCCTGGACGTATCACAGATATTGTTTCTCTGTGTCTCTGGTCGATATTAACGTCGCTTCTGTCGGACGGTAGGAAATAAATTGCCTCCTGGACAGCAGGAAATGTTCCATTTCCGTTCTGCGTCACTTCAATCTCTGGAAAAAGACACCCAATATACATTCAGCGACACGCTTCCTAAACGTTGCGTAAACCTTGTAACATCTATACAAAAAATAATTAAACATTTATCTACGTCCAGAGACGCATTTTCTGAGATAGAGAACGGACACTTTGTTTGCAGTCCTGATGGAGTTGCGTTCTACGCTTTTTTAAACTATAGTCAGCTCTCCCTGTCTACTTTTTTCTTGTTCTTACATAGGCATCGGAGCGAACTGCACAATATCCGCCATTGCTGTATACGCTATACAATTAGGCCAGGGCTTAGGCACTTTCGTTAATGTATTGTTTAGTGAACCACACTGGAGAAGCAATAAAAAATAAATTGAGTTGTATTTCTTGTGTTATTCATTTATAATTACTCCATATCTGAAAGAACTCACTTTTCCCGACTTCTAAATTATTAAAATCAAATCCTATGTATTTACAATTATGTGGCTCTCCGCTTATAAATACTGATGTGATAGACAGACATCTAAACAGGTAACATTGTCAATTATTCACCTGCATGAAGTCACATTTTACTGTCGAGTGAGTTATTTTAATAACCTTCGGTGAGGCTACGAATTGTTTTTCCTGTGTAACTTCAAGATCATCCAAGGAATACAGTTCAATGATTCTTTTTAAATAATAACTTCAGCAACCGAATTAATTACTATTTGCAATCAGCTAGACTTAAAGTAAAAATATTATCATATTATTATCACTGTGTCACCAACTCCAGCTAATTTTGTGATATTGTTATTATTATTATTATTATTATTATTATTATATTTTATACTTTAATAAGGTTTTTATTTTTTCGGACGCTACAGCCTCCGACTAAGACAGGAAGGATATCACTCACGAAAAGCCACGAGGAAACTAACAAAGGAATGGTCCAATCTGACACATCGAAATCTATCCTGAAAGTTTTCACACAGGAAGAATAAACCGAATGGATGAAATTTTAACTGCTAAGGCGCACTGCGACTATTAAAAAAAAAAAATAAAGTTACTCATTTTTGCCGCAAAAAGTTCCGGCGTGGCGCTAATTTTAATCCATTTATTCAGCTTCTATTATTGTCGTAGATAAAGATGAGACTCAAATTGTCTCAAGGAAAATTTAATTATATCAGATCTATAGACCACTAAGAAACGCTTATAACAACGTCTTGTGTTTGTACAGTCATATCCAGGGCGCGAATCGGTGAATAAGCAAACACAGCCATGCAAGAGAACATAGCAAGATGTTCTAAATGCACACACTCAAATTTCAAGTACTTAAACCATACCAAAATGTCTTAAATCATTAATTTTTTGACTAAATTTCAAGTCTTATTGACATATGGAACGTTGTAGATGTAAGTTTTACGCATGTGACTAGCAGAGAAAGAAAATCAAGGCAGTTAACGACGTTACGTTACGGATGACTTCCATCAATCGGGACATTAATTTGTTGACATTTCGGTGGCGCGGTTCCTTTCGTCCATTACCTGCACCTAACTGGGAACTCGTTGTAGCAGATCGCCGGTAAGAAAGCCGAGCAGAAACCTACCGTACTGCAACTCGCGCCAGCCTGCATACAAAGTGACTATACCAAGAATCGGGAAAAGGTCTTAATAATTTTGAATGAAAGGTGGACATACTGACAAGACTTCAGTATATTCTGAAATTTGATAATGTACACGTTCACTGCCGAGCCCGTGCTCATCTTAACACAGTCATGCAAAAATCATTTCATTCACGTTAGGACGTTGATGGTAACGTATTTGCTGAAATCTGAACAGCTAGTAAGCACGGATTGTTCTTAAATGAAACTGCTCGCTATACTAATAGGTTTATCACTGTCTAATGCACTCAAGTTTTTAGTCACCGATCTGCTCAATATTCTACGCGGAATTACTGTCTTTTCTCATACACAAAATTACTAAAAAAATCCGTACATTCTAAAAAAACACAGCGGAATAAATATGTATTCATTCACTTTAAAACACTTTTGAAGCATGTAGCACTACTAACATCGGCAAATTATAACTTCCTTCGGATCTCATACTACACACGACCGTACCATTGAAAGGCTGGGCTCCGATCCATTTAGACTGCTGTAAGCATCCTATATCTCCAAGAGAAAAGACGCCCGAAGAATACTCCTTTCTGATAGGTCAGTTTTCTTTAAGGCCAATAGAAAAACATTCTCCCGCGTCAGTCCGCCCTCTTAATGACTAACCAATCAACAAATAACACACTTTCGAACTGTACTTTTTCCCAAAATAAATAGTTAAGAGTCTGATGTTTTGTTTATACTTTACATTTTTAACTATTTTCATTACACTCGAATTAGCTTTCCTTTTACCATAAGCTTGCTTAACGTATCATGATACAAAACTCCCCGTCATCTGCGTTCGCACTGTTTTAAAACTTTCTCACACTAGTTCGTATACCACTCATCAGTAGAACAATGATCTACATATTTACTTTAGACCACATTCACGCATCACTTACACTATTTCATTTTTTCATGTTGGTAATTGCAATACGAACGATACCAGTGCAGTTTTTGGTGGGAAAATCGATGTCATTGACTGTTTCAAGCATTTCGTAGCTGCGGCAACTGTTCTCGACAACTGAATCGCTGGCAGCCAGTTCGACAAGCATGTAGTGCCTTCCCCCGCTAACAGTGGGCGATGGTAGTGCTAAACGGATATGTGTACGCTCAAATCGCATGCTTCATTTGAGGTGATGAAAACTGAAGTTTTCGATACCACTTTCCCTTGTATGTTTGTGTTTTTCGGTATCGCCTGCTTCATTTGAGTCCGATACCATATTTTTTTTGTTGTAGTTCGACATGTTGATGACATCCTGGCTAAAAGCAGACGGCTGGTATCCGATGCTTCAGTTATAGTTAATTTCGCTGCATTATATACCATGTCGGAGTACCCTCAAATTTTTTTTAGAAAAAATGCACTCAACATAGGTATTGTTATGTCCAGGGCAAGAGCCTAAAGCAAGCAATGAATAATTTCTGGAACTGGTAAGGAGACGTTTAGAATGTGGTATCGAAACTTACTATTCCTTCCCATTTCGTCAGTTTTTTCTACGTCGATTACAAGATTCTTGGTAGTAAACCGTCTTTTTTTTACATTTTTGTTTCTGATTTACCTTGCGATTCCTGAAGCCAGGTATGAGGCTGCGCAAACAGTAATCCATTGATTTTTATCACTGGCATTGTTGTATACGATTGCGTCCTAGCATTCATCGACTGCACTTGAGCCTCTGTCCTTTTTTCGCTCTAAATGACAATGTGCAGTTCGCACTCCATTCTTGCACGAAATCTGCAAAATCTTCTTTGCACACTGCTTAGCTTGAAGCAATTTGTCTCCCCTTCGTTTGAATAAAATAATTTACAGCAGTTTCTTTGTCACTGGAAGCTATTGATTGCTTTACGTGTTTTTTTGGGCTGGGAAGGTACCCAATTTTTGTTCTGAAATTTAGTTAGCACAACATCCTTCGAACTGTAATTCACGAAAGCGTCAGAATTATTTCCGTTTCTTCTAATGTTTCCACAATTTCTAACGAAATGTCGACATCATTCGAATGAATGTCCAAGAAACTAACTAATAAATAACAGGTACGTAGGACTTCAGGAAAAGTAGGTGATTTCGACTGCATACGACATCCTTCAATCTTTGAAAGTCGGAAAACATTAATTGGATGCCACATTAGCGAGCATCTACACAGAAAACAGAAAGAAAATTGAGTTTTATCTCCATTGTTAACACTTAGCGATTCCACAAAGGCAACTGCCAATAATTTTGGATATTAAATGAGTTGCAGCTTCGAGCAAATAGTATCTGTGAATGTTTGTGTCAGAGGAACTATCAACGGAAACTTAAATTCACTTCACGAATTACGATCGCATTGCGTCGCGTTATCTGTTTACCGATATGCCACGAACCAAGGACATGTGCCTGCTATGTTGTGCATGGGCAGTGTGCTACAGCTCCTGTAGTGGTGTGCGTTCCTCCAGCCACCTGGCCAGTTTCAAATTTGGGAATTTTCAGCATTATTTTTTAAATACTCGCAGTGCGTTTTAGCAGCTACAATTTCGTCATTGTGTTTCTTTCGGTGTATTCTTAGTGTATAAAAAATTTCAGAGCACGTTTCAACAGGTCGAATTGAACCGTTCCTTTGTAAGTGCTCTAGATGAACCACAAAAGAGCACGACTGTACCGTGGAAAAGTATTAGTTTTGCGAAGGAACATGTGTCGTATTAATTTAGTTATTCGCTTCACACAAGAGGTGACTGGTATATTTGTGAAGGTATAAAGATATGCGGAATCGAAATGGTCGGTTGCTGCGTGAGAGATTCCCACAGTGATTCGTTTTTTATAAGCGTAAATTTGTCAACTTCAGTAGACAGCGCAGTCTGATATACCAGGTTTACTGGCACGAATATGTGAATTACTCAAAGGTTTGTGTGTACCGGCAAACACACACGATGGAGACAGGAGCACGCGACAGAAAGAAATTCATGAAATTTGAGGCTCTGTTCTTGTTTACATTGTTAAGGCAATGCTGGCAGACAGCTTGCTTAAGTAAATGAGCTTTATGATACAAAATTAAATAATATTCTCTTTAAAGAATTACAGCCCGTTGCTGTAACTTTCTAGAAAATAACTAAATAAAATATACATATCTGTGCAGGAAAAACAGTGCTTTTTACGTTTATGTGCTTGAATTAAAATACCTTTCACTTATTATTTTGTAAGTTACAGAGAAAAATAGCTTATTTGAAACAGCCCGTACATCACATAAGCATTTGCACACGTTCAAATGATAAAACGGTGCTGTGTACTTTAAAAACTTAAAAGTTGCAATACTTTACCCGAGTTAGCTTTAGTCAGTTTCGATTAACCCATACAAGCCATAACAGCAATATGAATAGTATGGTATGCCTGTGCATGGTAAAATGGAAGCTCGACAGTCAGTCACATTTAGTTGAGTGGAGGCTGATTATTGCGCCGTTCGTAATATTTTTACTTTGTCGTACTGTAAATTCAAAGATGTTTACCTCCTCCTACATTATGAAATAGATTTTACTCGTTAAAAGCCGGCCGGAGTGGCGCTACAGTCTGGAACCGCGAAACCGCTACGGTCGCAGGTTCGAATCCTGCCTCGGGTATGGCTGTGTGTGTTGTCCTTAGGTTAGTTAGGGTTGAGTAGTTCTAAGTTCTAAGGGAATGATGACCTCAGAGGTTGAGTCCCATAGTACTCAGAGCCATCTGAACCATTTGAACTCGTTAAAAAAGCGTGAATTGCGAATCTTATACGTGTGGATTTGAGTACATTTGTGGGGTTGTAAATTCATTACTTACTTTCAGTTACAATATAACTGCTTATCAGTCTACCTATTTCGGTTTTATTTCGGGATATACCTGATCATTCTTTGTTTTAAAAAATTAGAGTATGGTATGTTTCACGGCCGCCACCTTGTTGAAACTTGTGGCCTCACTTTTACGGCTCACAACCACTAAGTGTGTATTGGATATCAGTCATAGAATTACGATCTTACAAGGCTTTGATAATAAGCGACTTTTTTGCATGCTTATAGGTTCCAGGTCCGGTCTAGTTAGATGAACGGTAGCTGTTTCGCCTATTGCAGTTTGTTATATACAGTGCAGTTGTAACGGATCGTACTGTACCAACGTCGCTATGCCGTTAATGTATGTCTTCCTGCCGTGCAAAATACTTGGGCAAACCAATCGACCACTACAGCTTTTAATTTCACAGTCGATGTTATGACTGCGGATCGCTATCTCATTTTAGAGGATTCCAGTCGTAGTGGAGCGCCTGGCGACTACTCGAAGTTTAGCTCGTACCGTACCCTTAGTATAATTAGTACTGCGGCAACCTCAGCCACTTGCTATGCAGACGGCCTGAATATCGAATAATAAAAGACAGCATCCTTACTTTACACAACGTCGAGATCGAACAATGACCCGATTACACTACGAATAGACACATCCAAACATTCTAATGACAATGATCACGAATATCAAGCAGTAATTGCGAGATAGGCCAATTTAGATAACAACTCTTGTCATTTAAGCTACTGGTCGAATCCAAGCATCAAATCTCTTTAAATACAGTACCAGTTTCTATTATGTCGTGATAAATGCCCCATTTAGATTGCAATTGTTCTCCCACGCAACGAAATTCTCACAACGCAGTACATTATCTCTGGAAAAGACTCGTAACTTTTTAATTACTTACAAAATTCCTATTCCATATACCGACGTGTTATGACCAGTTTGTATTAAGACGCTTCCACCAATATCGATAAGAAATGAAATAGTTTATGCTACCACTAAATCTCTTTCCACTTAGCCAAGCGCTGCTATGTAAATAATACGACGTCACGTACTTCACAGATTTAATGATCTTTGTCCTTGTGAAACGTCCCCTTAGAAAAATTAGTGAATTACTGTGCTGGTAAAGCCCTTACGTTATTTGATTTTCAAACAGCTGAGCAGAATTGAACGTACTCAGACATTTCGCTCTTTACCTATTCTGATCAACACTAAACTGACACACAATATTTTTAGCGCAACGCAATATGACTTTCAAAAATCCCTACAAAAGAATGGCCCTGACTAACATTAACCTATATCTTTCACAAATCACTTACCTCACAAAATCTTCGTTACTCGAATTACTGCAATACAGCGAGCGCCACTACTACCAGCTAAATAAATGATTCAAACTACTGAAGGCACTAACTACTGATAGGCATAGTTAGCAAATGAAAGATTTTGATAGAGAACAAACAATGTATTTACCTTAATAGTGTTCAAAAGTCATAATATATATAGTAGTTCATGACATCCATTCTTACAAATGTACTGTTTCTGATGGACACACGTCCAGATCATCCGCTCTCAAAAATCCGCCATCTCACTTCCCCACATCCACCACTGCTGGCGGCTCACCTCCAACTGCGCAACGCTATGCGCTGTTAACAGCCAACCGCCCAACACTACAATAGCGAACAACAATGCAAGCCAGTCACAGCCTGCACACAGCACAGCCAGTGATTTTCATACAGAGTGCTACGTGGCGTTACCAATAAAAAAATCTAAACAGCCTACTTACATAGCGTTACCAATATAAACACCTAAACAGCCTACTTACATAGCCCCAATGCTCCCCACAAAAAATTTTACAAGTTGTTTTGGGCAGTGGCCAATACAGATTTGAAAAAAATTTTTCATAATTACAATAACAAAGAAATCAAATGCACACACTTATTCATACAATATTGGTCAAAAGCTAAAATTTTCTCAAAGTTAGCGTTTATGTTATTTTTCGCTGAGCCAGCCGGCGCACGTGGCTGCCTGCGGTGTGAGTCATTGTCTGTCTCTTTGTTGGCTCGCGTCGTTATTGGGATTAGGAGACCTAACTTCTACAAATTCACCTTGTCGATAGGGCTCTGCCCTGTTTGAATCCCGCCAGTTCTGATGCAATTCAGGTCTGTCGTTACGATTATATCATCTGGCGTCATGTCGGTAGTTCTTGTAGTTTCTCTCTTGTCGGTTAGGTGGTGGAGAATTTCTCCCTGGATTATCACTGCACGGTGGACCGTTGCGTCTGAAGTTATTCTGTCTCCTGTGATAATAATAGTTCTGCTTGCCATATTGCTTGTTTCTATGACTGTCTCTGGCATATTCATTACTACGGAAATGCGAGCTTTCTCTGTAACTATTACTCTGTCAGTGGTTGTCATATGGGTGGTGTCTGTTTTGTTCACGATTTGCGTTGTAAGAATAGCCTTGTCGAGTCCAGTTATTATTTCTTTCATCGCGGAATTGTGACGGATGTGACCTGTAATTGTTGTGTTCCTGTTTTCGCGTCCCGCGGTTGTCAGTGTCAATTTCCAATTCTTGTAAGAGTCCCTGAAAAGCTTCAATGTCGTTTTTACAACGTCCTACCAAAATAATATGTCGTAAATGTTCAGGCAATTTGATTAAGAAAATGCGGATGAGTTCTGAGGGGCTGTAAGGGTTTGACAGGTACTGATTCTTGTGCAATATGTCTTCAAAATATTTCACAAAACTGGAAAATTCAGATTGTTCGAAATGCTTCATCATTATGATGCTATGTTTTACTCGGTCTTGTGTAGCTTGAGACAAATATGTTGGGAGGAAGGCATGATAAAATTCTCCTTCACTGTGGCAATCGTGAATGACCGATCGCATTCTTGCAGCTGGTTCATTCTCTAAGTAGCCACACATAAATTCTAATCTGTGCTCTAATGACCAGTTGGGAGGAAAACAATTAGAGAATTGATGAAGCCACGCTTGTGGATGAATGTCGTTGCCGGAATTCTTAAATGTTTTGAATTTATGTGTAGTATTCAACAGCTTATAGTCAAAATCATCATGTCAGCGAGTCGCATGTTGGTCATTGTTACGTCGTTTCGGCGGTTCCATCTCAAAATTCGGTGTACCTTGCCAATTTCTTTCATAATTTCCGAAATGCCCTGTGTTATTATTTTGCGGCTTTTCCGTATTTCTGAGTCCCTCTTCCTGTGTTTGAGCGCGAGTGTCCTCTGAAATATATAATTTTTGTATTACTTGTGCCAACTTATCTTGTACTTCCCGGATTTCTCTTTTGTGTTGCGTATTAATTTGATTCTGATTTTGATTGAATTTCTTAATTTGTTCATACTCTTCTGTGTCAGTGAAGGCTACAGGTCTTGTGTCATTCAGATCATCATCCACCTTTGTAGATAAGTTAGTGAACTGATCCGAAAGTTCAGCTACTTTCTCCGATACTGAACTTATTTCCTCAGGGTGTTTTTCTGAACCAAGTTTCAGAGTGTCCATTTGTGTTGAAATCGTATCTACTGTGTCCTTTAAGGTTTCCTGAGTTTTTGCAAGTTGTGTAACTGAATCGGCAGATGCAACTGAGTCATTCTTAGCTTGCAAGGTTTCATGATTTTCATGAACAATATTTTGCAGTTCTTTTATGGCTGCTTCGTGATTCTGTAATGTATTTGCACGCCGCGAAAAAATAAGTTGGAAATGCTCACAAATTTGTGTTTTTACGTCATTACAGACTTTTTGACATTTCGATTCGATTTTATGTATCTCAGTAGTTAAATCTTCACGTGTTTGTTCAAGCGTGGTGTCTAACCTTTGAAGATTTTGTTCCATTGTGTCTTAACTTTTGAAGATTTTGTTCCATTGTGTCTAACTTTTGAAGCTTTTGCTGTGTTTGTCCGATTTGTTGTATTAATTGTAATAACAATGCACTGGTGTCTGAAATATGTTCCTCAGTGCTTTTCGGCAGTGAATTTGCACCGGCAACATTCACATTTTGACAAACAGAAAATGTGTCTTGACTTATTTGAGAAAACGGTGAGGACCCAAAACCTGAATCTGCAGTATTTGCGAGATTGTGTCCTGTCATTTCTGATTCCTGAGGCGAGCTGTTGCCGACCGATCGATCGATAATGCTTCCATGTTCACTAATTGTTTCACTGTCTACGTCATTATTTGCCGCCAGCTCCATTTCCCTATGCACAATTACCAAATTACCACTTTGAAACCGAGCGAGGTGGCGCAGTGGTAGCACACTGGACTCGCATTCGCGAGGACGACGGTTCAATCCCGCGTCCGGCCATCCTGATTTAGGTTTTCCGTGATATCCCTAAATCGCTCCAGGCAAATGCCGGGATGGTTCCTTTGAAAGGGCACGGCCGACTTCCTTCCCAATCCTTCCCTAATCCGATGATACCGATGACCTCGCAGTTTGGTCTCTTCCCCCAAACAATGCAATCCAACCACTTTGAATATCTGTTAATTCATTACACAGTGGTGCTGATAAGCTACGCTCGTCGTCACTATTATTTCTCAGTTTACTTTGGAGCCTAGTGTTACGTTTTTCACACGCCATTATTGTCACAATATTTCACACGATAACACAGAAAAGCACAATTTGAAGAGCAAAATAAGAAAACACGTTAACATAGCACTGAAAATAATATCTAGTTAATTGCAAGCGCAGCTGCGAAATACTTGGTGCAAATCTACATGCATGCCACAACTGTTTTACTGTACAAAAATGAAAAACTACAACTACAAAGGAAATTCTCTCTATGATTACGCGCTAGCAATAAACAATAGCTACACTAATTACACAAACTACAAGAAAAAAATCAGAAGATTCCAGTGAGGTATCCTCGGCTAAGGGGCGACATATGAAACGTCCCCTTAGAAAAATTAGTGAATTTCTGTGCTGGTAAATCCCTTACGTTATTTGATTTTCAAACAGCTGAGCAGAACTGAACCTACTCAGACATTTCGCTCTTTACCTATTCTGATCAACACTAAACTGACGCACAATATTTTTAGCGCAACGCAATATGATTTTCAAAAATCTCTACAAGAGAATGGCCCTGACTAACATTAACCTATATCTTTCACAAATCACTTACCTCACAAAATCTTCGTTACTCGAATTACTGCAATACAGCGAGCGCCACTACTACCAGCTAAATAAATGATTCAAACTACTGAAGGCACTAACTACTGATAGGCATAGTTAGCAAATGAAAGATTTTGATAGAGAACAAACAATGTATTTACCTTAATAGTGTTCAAAAGTCATAATATATATAGCAGTTCATGACATCCACTCTTACAAATGTACTGTTTCTGATGGACACACGTCCAGATCATCCGCTCTCAAAAATCTGCCATCTCACTTCCCCACATCCACCACTGCTGGCGGCTCACCTCCAACTGCGCAACGCTATGCGCTGTTAGCAGCAAAACGACCAACACTACAATAGCGAACAACAATGCAAACCAGCCACAGACTACACACAGCACAGCCAGTGATTTTCATACAGAGTGCTACGTGGCGTTACCAATAAAAAAACCTAAACAGCCTACTTACATAGCGTTACCAATATAAAAACCTAAACAGCCTACTTACACTTGGGGTAATCGTTGACCTTTCTATAGTAAGTTACAACTTCAATTCTGCTTGCATTTACTTAGACACTTTTTCCATCAGTGAAATCGTTTTAACTTTTTAGAATATCTACCCTCTGTAGGTTTATCGTGGTTCCACTCAATCAATGAACTATTGATTAGGCAAACGTACAAATACCAGCGTATACTTGTGACCTGCAAACTGGTATTAAGATCTCTGGAATTCACCCATTTCTTTTCTCGTAAAATATATATACACACACACGCCATATACTAATTAAATACACGTAAGGTTTATGTTAACCCAAGAAAAATTGAATTTATGTTATCTAGGTATTTCAATACAATTTCATTCACGTAAGTGAGCGAGTGCAATCAAAGACTACACCCCACAACACGGAAATTCAGTAATAAAAAAATTAAACAAAAACCCTAAGTGCCACCGCCATTTTAAATCTAACCTTAAGTGACAATTTAAAACAATTCTGAACCTCTTCAGACGTTGACAATACGCGCCCCTGCTAAGTTCCCTACTTGAATTCGACCACTCGTCACTTTGGTTAATCAAGTTTTTGTTTGGCTGCGTGCTGCTTGTAAAATGGTTCCTTTATTTTCTCGTCGCTTATTCACTCAACTATTGGTGCACTGTATCACAATATAGTGGAACAGTTCGTATTTATTCTAGCCAATTCTCGGTCCGCTGTATGATAGTGGTATTTGAACAACAACTACGAACATGTGTTCGAGGCTTTCCCTTCTCGACACACACACACCAACCACTTCAACAAAACGGCTAACAACCCAATTACCTCCAGGTGAGCCGCGACCACTAATAGTATAACACGGACAGGATATCGGTTCCACCGACTCTCAAAAACTCAGCACCTACAAATCTACTTCTCTCTTTAATCAGGCTCACGCTAGATTTACCACGGCAGACTTACGACCGAAACTGTCCACAAGACGACAATCAATTGATAGCTCGTGCACCTAAATTCGCCAGGACCAGTGTATCACCAGCGACTATTCAGAAAATCCCACAGATTCTCTGTATAATTAATTGCTCAGCGTTGGGAGGAAACAACCGTCACAGCCACGTATATGAGCAGGGGCCTAGCAGACTAAGTAGCCACGCTGCCTCCACGAGGTGTACCCAAATTAAAGTACTGGTACCACCAATCAAAACCCCTTTCCCTCTCCCAAGCCTTAACCGCCAGCTGCGGTGCCTGACTACACCACGAAATGGGTCGCTCTACTATCGGACCTAGACGCACACCGATGTATCCACTTAGTCGGTGAGAGGTCTACATGGGAACTAACTAACTCTTTATGTCGTACCACAGGAACCATTTAAAACACGCATCGCCACGCCAAATTTTGACAGTTAATTAATTATTCGTTGCTGTTGTCGATTCTCTACGACAGCGGCCGGCTACTGCACGTCGCTCAGGCAGCATCTCTGGACCCAGCGAAGGCGAGCTGTTGCCTCGCTTAAGTCGCGCGCGCTCACCACCTGTTTTGTCGTTTATTTATTTATTTATTGTTCCGTGGGACCAAATTAAGGAGAAGTCTCCATGGTCATGGAACGAGTCAATACATGGAATTATAACACGATAGTAGAAACAGATAAAATGAAATATAAGTAACATATTCAGGCGACAATTCGTAAGTTTAAATAAAGAAAATCAACAATGTAACACTGGAATTTGCTTAATTTTTCAGCTCTTCCAGGAGCTCCTCGACAGAATAGAAGGAGTGAGCTATGAGGAAACTTCAGTTTGGACTTAAAAGCGTTTGGGCTACTGCTAAGATTTTTGAGTTCTTGTGGTAGCTTATTAAAAACGGAAGCAGCAGAATAGTGCACTCCTTTCTGCACAAGAGTCAAGGAAGTGTATTCCACATGCAGATTTGATTTCTGCCTAGTATTAACTGAGTGAAAGCTGCTAACTCTTGGGAATAAGCTAATACTGCTAACAACAAACGACATTAAAGAAAATATATACTGTGAGGGCAATGGCAGAATTCCCAGAACGTTCGCGGCTCATCTACAACATTTTTTTTCTTAATACATCGTACACGTATATTTACAGTAACCACCAGGTGTTATTATTAATTTATCGTGTAGGATGCTCAGCACTAGTAAGGGCGAACGTAATCCGTGCGTTTTGACACAGCACACAGTGACATTAATGCGACCATCGTCTATGTTCGAAGCCTACATGCAGTAACCACTCACGGAAACCAGATGCAGAACTAGCGGTGGAGGGCACATTAATCGTGATAGGTGGACGCGGAAAACAGTGCAGTCGTTGCCGTAATGTGTAAGTGGAGCGATTTATCTGACAAACAAATGGGCATGATCATTGGCTTTCTGGCCAAGAGACGAAGCATTTCAGAAACAGCTCTATCTGTAAACTGCTCACGTGCCACCTTTGTTAAAATATACCGTGCACGGCAAAATCCAAAACGGGCCCCGAGGCATCTGTGGTGCACCACGAACCATAGGTAACAGGACTGAACGACAGCTGCATAGATTTGTACGGGCAAATAGACGTGCAACTGTTGAGCAACTGACCACGCAGATGACCCAAGAGGCTACCAACATTGTTTCTTCAACGACCGTTCAGCGAACATTGCCGCATATTGGCCTCCGTAGCAGGTGCCTGTTTCATGCATCTATACTGACTGTTCATCGGCGACAAAGACTGGATTTGCACGCCAGTACCAGAAGTGGACGTGCGCTGAGTGGCTATTTTACTAAGCAGTATTGATGAGAAAATAGACTTTTTACGTAAAGCGATTACCCAAAGACATCAGAGAAAAATTGATTTACTCGTAGCTAAACAACAAAATAAGTTTTTAGAAAAGGTGAACAATATACATAAATTTTATCCAAGGACAATGAATCTTACAGATATTCAGTTCACAAAGTCCGAAATGTCGCTACTTGACAAAGGCTTAAAATATAACTTAACTCCCCCACTAAATAATACGAATGTTAAACACATAATTGCTGATGTTATAGCAACAAGCAAAATATCGAAAATAAATAAACCCAAAGCATGTAAGATAGCCTTAAAAACGAAGGATTTAATTTTAAAAGAGAAAAATAAACTGCATAGAAAAACTGAAGATAAAACACTTAAAAATATCAATAATAAACTACTAGCAGAGAAAGCAATTGTGGTAAAGGCCGATAAAGGAAATACCCATGTTATTATTAAAGAAGACGATTATATATTTAAAACACTCTCATTTTTTAATGAAAATGGGATCATTGAAGTAACTAAAGACCCAACTCCAAAGTTCCAGTTAAAGATCAAGAAATTAGTCGATGAAAATAATCACCTCTTGACTCCTGAAGAAAAGAATATGATGAAAAATATGAATCCCCAAATACCTAAAATAAGATCACAGATTAAACTGCATAAAAAAGAGAAATCTATACGACCTATTGTCAACTACAAAAGTAGTCCTTCATATAAACTAAATATGAAACTTAATAAAATTTTGAAAGCATTCTATACACATGACAGCAATTTCAGTATCAAAAACAGTTATGAACTAGCACAACAAATCCACAATATAGACATTCCAACTAGTGCAAGTTTCGCCTCATTAGACATTAAAAATTTATATACAAATATACCCATTAATGAGACGATTAATATAATTAGGGATAACTTAATACAATACAAAAATATGACTAAAGACGAAATAATCGAATTTATAGAACTGCTTGAATGCACTTTAGATTACAATTATTTCTCTTTTAATACTAAAATCTATTGTCAGAAAGATGGCTTAGCAATGGGAAATTCTTTGGCTGGGACAGTTGCAGACATTTTCGTGAACCACATTGAGACGCAATTCCTGAAAAATAACCCTGATATCGCAAATAAAATCATATATTACAAGCGATATGTAGATGATACATTATTACTTTATAATGGTTCAAAAGATGAAATTGAGAAACTTGCTATAAAATTAAATTCTATGCATCCGAAGTTACAATTTACAGTTGAGCATGAAAATCGAAAATCTATTAACTACCTAGATCTCACTATAACTAATAACAATGGGAAACATTTATTCACCATATACAGGAAACCTACAACCACTGATGTTATTATTAATGACACATCATGTCATCCTGACAAGTATAAAAAAGCATTTTTTAAGTCCATGATACACCGAATACTAAAATTACCGCTAGAAGCTAATGAGATCAAAAAAGAATGACCATCTTAAAACAAATTGCAAAAACCAACTCTTTCGACACACGACAGGTAGATATCATTTTTAATAAAGTACAACAATCACAAAGTACTCCACTAATAGGTAATCCAAAATATATGAAGATGACATATATGGGAAACATATCAGATAGAATTACTAATTTATTCAAAAATTCTGGAATAACAATAGCATTTACAACTGACAGTACTTTACAACAAAAATTAAGACATACCGTAAGTAAAGATAATGGAAAATCTACCAGATCAGGAGTGTACAAGATCCAATGTAGAGACTGTGAGAAAATATATATCGGCCAAACAGGTCGAAATTCTGCAGTAAGGTACAAAGAACATACGTCGAGTACCTCACGAACAAAGTCTGTATTTGGCCATCATATAGCATTCAATAATCATGCTGAGGGGACAGTAGAACAGAATTTACAAGTTCTTCATTATGAAAATAAAGGCTTACTTATGAATATCCTAGAAGAAATCGAGATATATGCTCATTTGAAAACCAAATCATCAATGCTGCTCAATGAACAATTAGATTTTCGCGAAAAATATTATTACGACCTTTTTGACGAAATTTTATAATAAAAGCATCTACTCTTTTGTTTTTTAAAAAATATAAGACTAGTTATACCCATGGCAAAAGCAATGTATGTAAAATATGCTGCACAACGTAAAAAAAATTATTAAATTGACATTGATTATTATAAAAACTATTAGATCGATGATTTAAAAAAAATTTAATCAGCAGTCTCATCAGTTATTCAGATATACATAATGTGGAATGTACTCGTGGCTGCTACCCTACTGCTATAAAGAATATTGCTATAAAAACTACAGTTAAAATAAGACGATTCTGCAGCATCCAACAAAGATGCAATTGTGATATAGGCGACTCGGTATAATCGATATATACCACAACGCCAAGGACTGTCACATCTTTGATGTAACTGGCACTGTAATAGTATTAAGGTTGCCCATAGAGGGCACAACTACACTCCTGGAAATTGAAATAAGAACACCGTGAATTCATTGTCCCAGGAAGGGGAAACTTTATTGACACATTCCTGGGGTCAGATACATCACATGATCACACTGACAGAACCACAGGCACATAGACACAGGCAACAGAGCATGCACAATGTCGGCACTAGTACAGTGTATATCCACCTTTCGCAGCAATGCAGGCTGCTATTCTCCCATGGAGACGATCGTAGAGATGCTGGATGTAGTCCTGTGGAACGGCTTGCCATGCCATTTCCACCTGGCGCCTCAGTTGGACCAGCGTTCGTGCTGGACGTGCAGACCGCGTGAGACGACGCTTCATCCAGTCCCAAACATGCTCAATGGGGGACAGATCCGGAGATCTTGCTGGCCAGGGTAGTTGACTTACACCTTCTAGAGCACGTTGAGTGGCACGGGATACATGCGGACGTGCATTGTCCTGTTGGCACAGCAAGTTCCCTTGCCGGTCTAGGAATGGTAGAACGATGGGTTCGATGACGGTTTGGATGTACCGTGCACTATTCAGTGTCCCCTCGACGATCACCAGTGGTGTACGGTCAGTGTAGGAGATCGCTCCCCACACCATGATGCCGGGTGTTGGCCCTGTATGCCTCGGTCGTATGCAGTCCTGATTGTGGCGCTCACCTGCACGGCGCCAAACACGCATACGACCATCATTGGCACCAAGGCAGAAGCGACTCTCATCGCTGAAGACGACACGTCTCCATTCGTCCCTCCATTCACGCCTGTCGCGACACCACTGGAGGCGGGCTGCACGATGTTGGGGCGTGAGCGGAAGACGGCCTAACGGTGTGCGGGACCGTAGCCCAGCTTCATGGAGACGGTTGCGAATGGTCCTCGCCGATACCCCAGGAGCAACAGTGTCCCTAATTTGCTGGGAAGTGGCGGTGCGGTCCCCTACGGCACTGCGTAGGATCCTACGGTCTTGGCGTGCATCCGTGCGTCGCTGCGGTCCGGTCCCAGGTCGACGGGCACGTGCACCTTCCGCCGACCACTGGCGACAACATCGATGTACTGTGGAGACCTCACGCCCCACGTGTTGAGCAATTCGGCGGTACGTCCACCCGGCCTCCCGCATGCCCACTGTATGCCCTCGCACAAAGTCCGTCAACTGCACATACGGTTCACGTCCACGCTGTCGCGGCATGCTACCAGTGTTAAAGACTGCGATGGAGCTCCGTATGCCACGGCAAACTGGCTGACACTGACGGCGGCGGTGCACAAATGCTGCGCAGCTAGCGCCATTCGACGGCCAACACCGCGGTTCCTGGTGTGTCCGCTGTGCCGTGCGTGTGATCATTGCTTGTACATCCCTCTCGCAGTGTCCGGAGCAAGTATGGTGGGTCTGACACACCGGTGTCAATGTGTTCTTTTTTCCATTTCCAGGAGTGTATTACACATCGTAGTTCACTATTTTTATGTAAAATTTAAATAAGCTGTAGACATACTAACTATCTGTTAATCAGACATTTAAATGAATCAATTTTATGTTATTAGTGTATTTCCTACTTTTATACTTTGACGATGGCGTCATATTATGAACGCTGATTGGCAGCCTCTGCATATTTAAGCTCGTTCTCAGCACTCATAACCATCAGTTGACTGCGTAGCAGCGAGGAGAGCTCCGCCTACCATCCTAAGGGAGCCATGGGTATAATTAATTTTATTTTATCTTGTTAAATTTTGACATCATTAGACGCTTTCATTTTATTTAAAGATTGGTATCTAGTATTTCTTAAAATTTATCCACAGGTCTGATGATGGTTTTGTAGAAAGAACCGAAACCGGTTACCTATATTATTAAAACATACATGATGTGATCAAGACTGAACTTTAGTCAAAATATAACAATTAATTGATCACTGCTTTCCAAAAATGTTTACCAAAATTCTATTCTCTTCTTGTCCAAACTATTTATCGTTCATGTTTCACTTCCATGTCTACACTCCATACAAATACTTTCAGAAACGACTTCCTGACACTTAAATCTATACTCGATGTTAACAAATTTCTCTTCTTCAGAAACGCTTTCCTTGCCATTGCCAGTCTACATTTTATATCCTCTCTACTTCGACCATCATCAGTTATTTTGCTCCTCAAATAGCAAAACTCCTTTACTACTTAAAGGGTCTCATTTCCTAGTCCAATTCCCTCACTATCATCCTTTCAAGACACTGTCCATTCCGTTCAACTGCTCTTCCAAGTCCTTTGCCGTCTCTGACAGAATTACAATGTCATAGGCGAACCTCAAAGTTCTTTTCCATAGATTTTAATACCTACTCCAAATTTTTCTTTTGTTTCCTTTACTGCTTGCTCAATATACACATTGAATAACATCGGGGAGAGGCTGCAACCCGGTGTCACTCCATTCCGAACCACTGTTTCCCTTTCGTGCCCCTCGACTCTTATAACTGCCATCTGGTTTCTGTACAAATTGCAAATAGCCTTTCGCTCCCTGTATTTTACTCCTGCCACCTTTAGAATTTGAAAGAGAGTATTCCTGTTAACATTGTCAAACGCTTTCTCTAAGTCTACAAATGCTAGAAACGTAGGTGTATGTAGCTACTTATATTAAACTTTACGAGCCCTAAGTGTGTTTCCAAATTGTTTCTCAGGACGTAATAGTTACACGCTTTACTAAGTTTGAATGTTTCGGAGCTCGATTCTCGCAACTTATGGGAGGAGTTCTTGTTTATCACAACACACGTGTTTCAAAATGTCATATAATAAAATCACGTCCATAATTTAAAAAAAAGTCAATAAAACTATATGTGGTATATGATTTATCTTACTAAAAATAAATTAACGGAGACGGTAGTTATAGATGCATATAGGATCAAACGCAAGACCACTGCAATCTGATGTAGGATCTCAACGTGTAAGGCTGTTGCAATGACCACTAACCATTTCAACTGCTACAAACAAAAATTGCATTGAGAACAGATGTAGGAAGATACAAGGCATTTAGCGTAGGATGTCATCGTAAATGTTGTAATATGCAGTACATCCAGAAAAAAATTATATACTGCATCTAGTTTCAGAAAAGGTGTGTGTGTGTGTGTGTGTGTGTGTGTGTGTGTGTGTGTGTGTGTGTGTGTGTGTAATTAAGTGCAATCCTAAAGCGGCTTTATTCAGTTAGTAGGGGTGCTTGCTAGAGCACTGCAGGTACTTGACCGAGCCACGTAGTCTTTAAACTGATGCACTGCTTGAGAGCGGGCCTAAGTAACTTCTCATAATTTGTTAGAAGTTGTGGAAGCTACACGATAATACCTCGCCTAATGGCAAAGCGATACGCTCGCCTTGCATGGCCAAGTAGATTTTACGAAACTGTGCCGACTTGCGCAAAGGTCGTGAGGTGGCACTTCCTGTTCGCGCCACTGCGCCTTGCGCTGTCGTGTTTCCTAACCTGCATAGGTGGGCAAAAAGCGACTGCTGCATCTGAGAAAGCTCGTCTGCATGAAGGCGAATGAAGGGGAACGAGAACCGCACATTCACCTTCGTCATGCGGATGCAGTGCTGTGATAGTCAATTACGCATTTCTTAAACGTATGACGAGTTTGTCCTATATACTGCGGTGGACAATAATCGCACGTAGTTTCATAAACTGTCTACAGTAGCTCCACTGCGCAAAAGAATTAAAGGGTCACTTTTTTCAAATCTCTTTATCTTCCTCCATTGTTGCACAGAAGTGTGGAATTTGACCCGAAGGTACTCCTGAAATTTGGCACGAAGGTACTTACATTCTTCTTCTGTAATGGTGAAAAAGAGTGGTGCCCTGCGACGTCACCCTCGAGCTCGGCGACCTTTCAAACAGCAAGGTGTCGACACGTGCAAACAACAGCCAGAGGTTAGTCGTTCGTATGAGGCGTAATGTGAGTTAATGACGTCATATTGACATCCAATTTCACCATAGCTTTTCCTCAAGCCACTGTAGACGTGCACAGGATGGGAAGGTCGCCACACGCCCTTACCCACATCCCACTGCCTCTCTTAAAGCCTCTGGGATGGAGGTCCGAACCGCGAAGCTCAGCGTTGAAATCACACGGTTTTCCTATCGCTGGCCGAGGAAAATTTTTCAGACATGCCATCCCACAGAGTCGACACAAAAAAAAAAAAATTGCTCCGAGTACTATGGGAGTTAACTTCCGTGGTCATCAGTCCCCTAGAACTTAGAAGTACTTAAACCTAACTAACCTAAGGACATCACACACATCCATGCCCGAGGCAGGGTTCGAACCTGCGACCGTAGTGGTCGCGCGGTTCCAGACTGTAGCGCCTAGAACCGCTCGGCCACCCCGGCCGGCTTCGACACAAAAAGCTTTTACGTAGGTGGCATAAAGGGCGTAAATGAAACCACCCTTTCCCTTGGATGTATTCATTTACACACATTTCGCGATAGTTTGCAGTGCATTGTGCAACAGAACGGCATTCTCGACAACCTTTGACTCTGCTGACACTCCGCCGTACGATTCGACCCTTCACTAAGGACAGTGCTGGGCTGCAACCCAACCGGGTGTGATCTAAGCCTTTGGAGTGCAGCGCGACCGCAGTTATTACTCTTGTGTACAAGGAAAGTTCAGAATCATTTGACGAAATCTGAATGCGACCCGAAGCAGAAAAGGGTGTTTATGCTTTTTCAACCCACCTGTCTCCCGCACAACGCCACGCTTTGGCACCATTACAGAGAAAGGTTGTAGGCCCCTTGAAGCCAAATTTCAAACAACTTCGTCCTTACGGGGGCAAATGACGGGGCTTAAAAAGAGTGACCCTTTAATTCTTTTGCACAATGTACTAATATATGAATTAGGGAGAATGTTGTCCTTCGCACACGCACACACACACGCACACGCACACATAGACATCACACAATTATTTTAACAGAGCTACATGTTGCGAAAAATAAAATAAAACGATGACAGTACTGAACTTATAGATGGGGTGTGTTTCGGAGTTTTTAGCTTCCTTTGTGTCATGCCTTTAGCACCTTCCCATTTTTGGTGTTGAAACTTCGGTTTACCTCTCTTCAGCGAAACTGTTACTGAACGCTCTCGTTCCAAAAACACTTATCTTTTAGACGGGCACAATGCCATTCACATTCTTCCTCGTGTCGGTTTGCAAGGCACTGCGGGGAGGACTGAAATTCAGTAACTCTGACACCCATTCTTTCGCTGAGGGAAACCTTCTCACTAAAAAAATCTCTTTTGGCATGGGGATCTGAATGCTCTACATCCATAAGATTACAACGATCTCGACCACGAATATGAACACCACAATACAGCTGTGAGATTAATATTTGCCACCTTGTCAGTTACATTAATTTTTGGGTAAATTTAGTAAAACCATAGTAAACGGCGGTGCGTTCACGCATACGCACAGGACGCATGCCATTACGCAGCTGGTCGACATATCCGGGATAATCAGTGTATGTTCATGCGCCCACAGAGGTAGGGACGTATATGCACGCAGAGTCACGTTCACTTGCACGCACCGCCATATGTATACACTATCACCCACGATAGAAGCCATACACTTGATTTCAATGTACACACACATCGTACAAAGTCAATAGACCAACAAAATAAATACTTTCCCCGTCTGGCATTAATTAGAATACGACATGGTTTACACTTTAAACTGTTAAATGTATCCATCCTTGGTCTCAGAACAGCCACACAAACTCTTGGGTTCTAGAGATACGACTTTGTAGCGTTTTTGCAGGTTTTGCAGTGCAACATGCCTGCAATCTGTTCCATAGATCTTCAGCATTAGATGACTTCAGTTTTCTGACCTCTCTGTCAAGTTCATTCCACAAGAGTAATGGGATTTAAGTCTGGTGACTGACTTGGTCATATCGTATTCTCGAGTTCCCCACATTTCTGTTTTCTATAGGTATACCCGCTGTACAATTTAGAAGCACGATTGGGATCATTGTTCCGCTGCAGAATAAACCCGCGACTATTAAGTCTCTTGCAGATGGAACTGCCTCATTGATCAGTATCCGGTGATATTCTTCTTTCTTTAATGTTTCATAGATTCTTGCTAGATCACCGACTTTATCGCCCGCACCATGACCGACCTTGCACCATGCCTCACCGTTGGCGTCACACACTGACTCTACGTATGTTCGCCACGAAGTCGACTAACAAACAAACATTCGACCATGGCTTCCAGATACTTCAGACTTGGATTCGTCCGTCAATAACACCTAGGACAATTTTTCTGTTGCTGTGTCCATTGCAATTATATTACCGTACTTTTTTTTGTAATAAGGGTTTTTGGCCACTTCAAACCTTGTTCACGGAGACGGCGTTGCACTGTTGTAACGAGACTGGAGTTGCTCGCACACTATTTACTTCCTCACAAATTTTAGGTGCAGTAGGAGTCCTCTGAAGTTTGATCTGTACACGTATGAACTGATCTTCTGTGTATGATGTTACTCAGTGTCTTCCTAATCGCGGAATTGGGCTACGCCTACATTTGTTGCTATTGTCTTACTAGGATGGCCTTACAATTACAGCACGACCAGTTTCAATCTGCTGCTCCCGTCCCATTAGGAGGTAACATGGTATGAACCTGATCGGGTATACAAACACATTGCTAGATGCGTACAATGTACTGTAAACTAATGGGAACGCATTTGTTTTCGGGAGGCTGAAACAATGAGGACTATTCCGTTGGAACCGCCTTAGTTAACGGCACGTCTGTGTTGCTGTAATATTGATCAGCGCCCTGTAGACGAACAACCAGTCAAATACACAACAGAGATGCTTAGGTTTTCATTTTTATACTTGTTTTATGATCAGAATGGGGATATAACAGAATATTCAAACGGAAATCTTTGTTTTAACCATAGATCCATAGTTGCTGACAGTTGTTCGAAAACTTTTGGACCGTAGTATATATATATATATATATATATATATATATATATATATATACTTCATTTCCAGTTTTAATGAGTTCATGGAACATGAGTCGGTGGGTGCTGTAGTTAGTTTTATCTCGAGTACAACCTTCTTTAACTTGTTCTCAGTGCTACATCCTTTTTTCTATCTAACATGTCTGCATGTTACCGGAGCTACATATGGGGGTGTCTGTACTCGCGGTTCTCATGGGTTCTGACGCAGGTGGACACAACATCCTTTCGCCAGGCGACCTCCTGGCAAGACACGAAGAAACTGACGCTCACTGGATCATGGGTAAGCCGCCTACAGCGGAAACAAAAGTATACCTTTAGTCCCTGTTTCTACGAAATACGGTCCGCACAGTAATACACCCGAGCAAGAGGGTAGAGTGAGAGCAAAACTGACCTGAAGAATAAACAAACATTCTGACTCGCTAGTCAAAAGAATATAGCCTCGAGAATAGTCGACGGAATACAGACATATACCTTTAGAATTTTCCGTTCCTGTTTCCAGAAATCTCACGAGCAGGGCGAACACCAGCCACACCGTGGGAATGGAGCCAGCCGGCCCCTTCTTCTTGCAGAAGTTGCTGACTGGTTGGTCCACAGTCACTATTCTGATGGGAGGGGGAAGTTCATTATAAGTCGCTCTTATTGGAAGAGCGATTCGGGGCTGCTCTAGGATTAGACGCGAGGGAGGGAGGAGGGCGTTGCTGCAAATTTGTATGAGAAGGCAGAGAGGCGGGTATTAACAGTCTTACTCCGGGACGGCAACTGACTTGGCCATTCGTGTTGTGAGTCTAAAAGTTTTTCTTCCGCAACGGCATCTGCCACGATAGACGCGGGGGCTGCAAGCACCACCGCAGCGTGGGACATCCTGCGCACGCCTAATGCGACATTCTGGCGGACTTCAGAGGCGCACAGTTGGCTGCCACGCATGTAAGCCAACGGTGGTGAGACGGCATTGAAATGCGACCTATTGGCGTAGACGTCTGGAATAGATGAGAGGGGGATCTTTTGTTCGAACGTTTGAATTCACGTGGATTTATAAGTATCTATGCAATGTGCAAGTCCAGAGGCACAACACGACAATTGTTGCTCTTTTTCTCTTCTTGTGAGGGTAACGGGTCGAGTGATCACGCAAGTTATTAATTGATAGTAGACATAGTCACGAAATTATTGATTTTAATCGTAGGTGTCCTTCTTTCACAGTTCTTTTCTGTTTTTGTTTTGGACTCAGTTGTTAATTTATAACCTTAAACTCGTGCTGTTTGTTTAATGACCGCCATTTGGGTATTTATTGTCCAGCGACTTCTGCTGGTCTCGGCCCTATATTATTCTACATTACTTATTCCACATTAAATCACTGGCAGATCTTTAATTTCACTTATTGTCTTATTAAATAAATTGTGTTTAGCCAGATCTATGAATTTCATGTGGTAGTTTTAAGGGAAATCTTTTTATATTGACTGCAACGTGTTATTTCACCATAGGCTAGTGACTGCTGCCGCGATTAAATCTAATAGGATACCAGGCGTTTCCTTTATGGACCCAGTTAGTTCACCAAGATGACTGCTAGTTTCATGGGAGCTTTTAGCAGCACTTTATCTGGCGTGCCAGGAAAAAGAACAAGTTACGTTGTCAATCCAGAGGAAGCACTCGTGGAGCCGATGGTTAGTTGTAAAACACTGGCTTCTTGTAATATACAGGGTGGTCCATTGATCGTGACCGGGCCAAATATCTCACGAAATAAGCGTCAAACGAAAAAACTACAAAGAACGAAACTTGTCTAGCTTGAAGGGGGAAACCAGATGGCGCTATGGTTGGTCCGCTAGATGGCGCTGCCATAGGTCAAACGAATATCAACTGCGTTTTTTAAAATAGGAACCTCATTTTTTATTACATATTCGTGTAGTACGTAAAGAAATATGAATGTTTTAGTTGGACCACTTTTTTCGCATTGTGATAGATGGCGCTGTAATAGTCACAAACAAATGGCTTACAATTTTAGACGAACAATTGGTAACAGGTGGGTTTTTAAATTGAAATACAGATCGTAGGTACATTTGAACATTTTATTTCGGTTGTCCAATATGATACATGTACCTTTGTGAACTTATCATTTCTGAGAACGAATGCTGTTACAGCGTGATTACCTGTAAATACCACATTAATGCAATAAATGCTCAAAATGATGTCCGTCAACCTCAATGCATTTGGCAATACGTGTAACGACATTCCTCTCAACAGCGAGTAGTTCTCCTTCCGTAAAGTGCACACATGCATTGACAATGCGCTGACGCATGTTGTAAGGCGTTGTTGGTGAAATATCCTTCAACTAACCCCACAGACAGAAATCCGGGGACGTCAGATCCGGTGAACGTGCGGGATATAGTATGGTGCTTCGACGACCAATCCACCTGTCATGAAAGATGACATTCAATACCGCTTCAACCGCACGCGAGCTATGTGCCGGACATCCGTCATGTTGGAAGTACATCGCCATTCTGTCATGCAGTGAAACATCTTGTAGTAACATCGGTAGAACATTACGTAGGAAATCAGCATACATTTCACCATTTAGATTGCCATCGATAAAATGGGGGCCAATTATCCTTCCTCCCATAATGCCGAACCATACATTAACCCGCCAAGGTCACTGATGTTCCACTTGCCGCAGCCATCGTGGATTTTCCGTTGCCCAATAGTGCATATTATGCCGGTTTACGTTACCGCTGTTGGTGAATGACGCTCCGCCGCTAAATAGAACGCGTACAAAAAAATCTATCATCGTCCCGTAATTTCTCTTGTGCCCAGTGGCAGAACTGTACACGGCGTTCAAAGTCGTTGCCATGAAATTCCTGGTGCATGGAAATATGGTACGGGTGCAATCGATGTTGATTTAGCATTCTCAACACCGACGGTTTGAGATTCCCGATTATCGCGCAATTTGTCTACTACTGACATGCGGATTAGCCGCGACAGGAGCTAAAAGACCTACTTGGGCATCATCATTTGTTGCAGGTCGTGGTTGACGTTTCACACATGGCTGAAAACTTTCTGTTTCCTTAAATAACGTAACTATCCGGCGAATGGACCGGACACTTGGATGATGTCGTCCAGGATACTGAGCAGCATACATAGCACACGCCCGTTTGGCATTTTGATCAGAATAGCCATACGTCAACACGGTACCGGCCTTTTCCGCATTTGGTAAACGCTCCATTTTAAGACGGTTAATGTATCACGAAGCAAATACCGTCCGCACTGGCGGAATGTTACGTGATACCACTTACTTACACGTTTGTGACTATTACAGCGCTATATATCACAAAGCGAAAAATGTGGTCCAACTAAAACATTCATATTTCTTTACGTACTACACGAATATGTAATAAAAAATGGAGATTCCTATTTAAAAAAAACGCAGTTGATATCCGTTTGACCTATCGCAGCGCCATCTAGCGGACCAACCATAGCGCCATCTGGTTTCCCTCTTCAAGCTAGACAAGTTTCGTTCTTTGTAGTTTTTTCGTTTGACGCTTACTTCGTGAGATATTTGGCCCGGTCACGACCAATGGATCACCCTGTATATACTCCGCATGTCAATGAGTAGCGCATATCGGAAGGTAAATAAAACCAATATTATCTATGTTCTCCCTTATTACATTTTCGTATGGAGTGACGAAAATATAACAGCGTGTATGCCTCTGTCAACATACTAATCTCTCTCATTTTTATTTTCATGAATTTACCCGACAGTATTTCGGGAGAACAACGCCTCTCTGAAATCATTTAATGTCTGTGATGTATAAAACAGATTGAAGTGACGAATGAACCCTCGTACCACAGTCGGGATTCGACTTTCGTTTCAACTGCTAACTAGGAAGATACGCAAACCACTATGCCATCCTGGCACAGTGGCTTTTGATAACTGCATGGACTGCCCTCTGTTCCCCTACATTCGAACAGCAGGGCTTCGAATCCGCCCTTAAGACAAATTTTCATTCGTCGCTTCAGTGCGCACATAAACACCATAGATGTTCGAGACTTGAAAAGTTCTCTAGGACCATATAGTTTCATTTCACTCGATGTCTGTTGTCAGGCCACTTGATAAAGACTCCAAAAAACAAGTTATTGGAGCAATACTCTAAATGTATCACACCAGCATTTGTGTGCGGTCACATTCATAGATCCACTGCATTGACCCAGAACCCTTTCAGCAAATCTAAACCTTCCAATTTATAACATTGATTTACGTGGTGGTGCCATTCCATATTGATTCTTAATTTTACTCCCAAATACTTAATCAAGTCGTCACTAATACTTTGGTCAAATACAGTTGGGTCCTTTGTCTGTATTATAGGCATTATCTTGCATTCATGGACATTTAAAGAGAGCTGACATTTATTATACTAAGAGGAAATTTTATCCAAGCCTTTCATTCAAACAGCAGCATCGCCTGCGAGCCATCTTATAACACTGCTGATATTATCTGATGAACTTATAAGACCATTAGACAGGTCCAGTTATGCTTTTCTGGGGAATACCCTATGTTGGTTTCGTTACTATAGAATATTAACCGTCAAGTATAGCGTAGTGCGTGCTATTAATCAAATATTCATCGAGCCCGTCACATATTTGTGAAAATACTCCGTATCGTGGTTATTATACACGATGTGATTTAGTGGCGAACGCCTCTTGGTGATCTAAGAAGACAGAAACCCTCTTGTCAACTGCATGCACATACTTTATGTTAATACGTTAAACAGATGATTAACGTATTAGAAGAACTGAAAAGTATGCATACGGCCCTGATTAGAAAAACATATTTGGGAACCACACCAACTACAACAAGAACATTTGTTGTTAATTTCAGTTTCAGATAAACAAGAAAATTAGATAGTTGCTGTGTGCGCCGCAGGATAGTTTGGTCTAAGAGACAAATCTGCTATATTTTAATTATGCCATGAGAACCAAGGAATACATTAAACATTGATACAATTCTGCTGAGCCCTTATCTCTTTATGTCAATCTAAATCTGATTGCAGCTGGGTTTGATTTAAATAACAAATATTGCCAGTTACGATATCTTTCTTCCATTCTTTTCTTATATTTACTCCATTTGTTTAAATTAAACAAAGGCAATTTTTCACGCTATGCATTTCTCAGTTAGGGCATTATGTAGAACAGATTGTTGGCCAGTAATGACCTAAATTCGCTTTCAGCTCTGTATAAATTTAGTCCGTGCCAATAATTCACGTATTTAATTCTGATACATATATGTTTGACATAGTACAATTTAGTGTGCGCTTCGCCCCATTCGTTAAAGTGTAGATGATTTGATTGAAGTGTGTTTGTTTGGTTTTGTTTCACCAGTGTTCGTACAGACATATTGCATATGATTGTGAACTTACGTTTCAATAAATACTTGCAACCTAGCCAGTGAACAGTCCGTTAGTAGTAGAAACATAACAGCTAACTGTCACTCTCTTTCTTTTTCTCTTCGGCAGTAACACGACTGGCCCACATGATACAGCCTCAGCAGAGGTAGCTGCGGTCCAGTCGCTGTATAAGATCACGTTCCGCAGAAACCCAGCACTTTGCACGAAAAAAAATAAAAAAAAACTGAGTCGTGAATCTAAGTCGTGAATCTACTGAAATCTTGCTTCGACGCGAAAAGGTTATTCGGTTGGTAACTCGAGAAGCTTTTCATCATCGGTGAGCCTCTAAAAGTTTCGCAGTTACTTAGTGCACAGGTTGTTAATGCAATTAACGTACTACGTGAGGCAGAATTGTAAAATTTCTTAATATCCAGCACCACACCTCCGTTTTGCTTCCAAAGCTTGCAAGCTATGTGGTGGCCGTAAGGCTATATTACGCGGACTAATGACAGACCCGCAGCGAGCTGCGCCTGCAGGCTATGCAACCTACATGACGCGCCTGAGCGGCACGTCTGCCGCAGCTGACGGCGCCCATACGCCACGAGCAATCGTCCCCGCATTACCGCATGTTACGGGTCGCTGATGACACGCGGGCCCGTGTTTAACATACCGTAGCAGTAGTAGCTCGTTCCGCCTGATACTCTCCACGCGTATCGCTGCCGCGGCCTAAATACAAAACTTATGAAATGCAGATTAACGTCAAAACTTTTAACCGAAGACTTATTTAGGAAAAGGATGGCGTAATTTGAATTGAGCTCAGTGTTCGAAACTGAGCATAATTGAATGAAGCACTTCAACAGCGTTCCTTCTGAAACTTCTTGGCAGATTAAAACTGGCTGCTGCCACTGCTGCTCCTGTTCTCCGCTCTGGTAGGAGACTAGAGATCTGTTAAAGTAGCAGAAGGTAAAAGTGATCGTAAATCTGTGATAGCAACTGCGACTATGGGTATTACAAGGAATTTTAAGGAAGGTAGGAAAATATCTTTGTTTACCAATAGTGACAGGATACAAATTGCAGAGTATCTAAGTAGTCAACAAAAAATATTCTCTGCTGAGCGCAAAGGTGTGGAGCACAGACGGAAAAAATACAAAAAATTTGGAGTTTTGTGGTAAATTCCTATGGGACCAAGCTGCTGAGGTCATCGGTCCCTAGGCTTACACACTACTTAACCTAACTTAAGCTCACTTACACACACACACACACACACACACACACACACACACACACACACACACACAAAGCATCGTTCAGTACGCCGTAGACAAGTATGTTCCGAGGAAGGTTTTAAAGGATGCGAAAGACCCGTCTTGCTTCTTAGTCGTTAGAAAACGGCAAAGAGAGCTGCATTACGGGTTCAAGAGAAGTCAGATCCTAGCAGACAGAAAAAATCTGAAGCGACCGTAAGGAGATCAATGAAAGAAGTGTTCAGTGACTTCGAAAGTTAAATTTTGTCACCCAATCTGACTGAAAACCTTAAGAAATTTTGGTCATATTTGAAATCAGTAAGAAGGTCAACATCGTCTAGTGAGTCACTCAGTGTTCACACAGGCACCGAACGAAAGATAACAGATAGAAGGCCGGAATACTGAATTCGGTCTTCCGAAATTGTTTCACCCCGGCGAAATGGCAGGTTCTGAAACACCCGAGCGTGGAATAGAAAAGCAACTACAGTCACTTATTTTTGGAAAGGCATCAGAACCCGATGAGATACCTGTAAGATTCTATCAAGATTGTGCGAAAGAACTTGCTTTCCTTCTAGCAGTAGTTTGTTGTAGTTCGCTGGTGCAACGAAGAATACCTTTTTTGAGTTATCAGTCTTTTGAATGATTTCATGCAGCCCGCCCGAATTCCTGTCCTGCGGTAACCTCTTCATGTCAGAGTAGCACTTACAACCTAAATCCTCAGTTATTTGCTGGGTGTATTCCATTCTTCCTCTATAGTTCTTATCCTCTACACCTCCCTCTAGTACTATGGAGGTTATTCCCTGATGTCTTAACATATGTCCTATCATTATGTTCTTTCTTCTTATCAGTGCGTTCCATATATTCCTTTTCTCTCCGATTCTGCGCAGAACCTCCTCATTCCATACATTATCAGTCCCATAATTTTCAACATCCTTCTGCGGCACCAGATCTCAACTACTTCGATTCCCTTCTTTTCAGGTTTTCTCACAGTCCATATTTCTCTAGCATCCAATGCTTTGCTCCAAAAGCATATTCTCAGAAGTTTCTTCCTTAGATTAATGCCTAAGTTTGACAGTAGCAGAGGTCTCTTGGCCAGGAATGCCCTTTTCGCCTGTGCTTGGATGCTTTTGATGTCTACCTACTCCGTCTTCATTGGTTATTTTGCTCCGTAGGTAACAGAACTTCGTTTACTTCGTGACCACCAATCCTGATGTTGAGTTTCTCGCTGTTCTCGTTTCTGCTACTTCTCATTTCTTTCGTCTTCCTTCGATTTACTCTTAATTACATTCAGTACTCATTAGACTGTTCATTCCATTCAGCAAATCCTGTAACTCTTCTTCACTTTGACTGCGGGTAGTAATGTTATCAGCGAATCTTGTCATTAATATCCTTTCGCACAGAATTCTAATTCCACTTCTGACCCTTTCTTTTATTTCCATCATTGCTTCTTCGATGTTTAGATTGAACAGTGGGTGCGAAAGACTATTTCCTGTCTTCACCTTTTTTAATCCGTGCACTTTTTTCTTGGTCTTTCAATCTTATTATTCCCTCTTAGCTCTTCTATATGTTGTATATTATTCGCCTCTCGCTATTTTCCTTAGAATTTCGAACTGCTTGACCACTTCACATCGTCGAGCACTTTTTTCCAAATCGATAAAACCTATGAAAGTGTCTTGATTCTTCTTTAGTATTGCTTCCATTATCAACTGAAACGTGAGAGTTACATCTCTGGTGCATTTACCTTTCTTGAAGCCAAACTGGTCGTAACACATCCACAATTTTCTTCTCCGTTCTTCTGTGTATTATTCTTGTCAACAACATGGATGAATGAGCTATTAAGCTGATTGTGCGACATTTCTCGCACTTTTCAGCTCTTGAAGTCTTCGGAATTGTTTGGATGATGTTTTTCCTAAAGGCAGATGGTATGTCGCCAGACTCATACATTCTACACACCAACGAGAATAGTCGTTTTATTGCCTCTTTCCCCAATGACCTTAGAAATTCTGGAGGAAGATTATCTATTCATTCTGCCTTATTTGATCTTAAATCTTCCACAGCCCTTTTAAATTCTGAATCTAATACTGCATCATCCATCTCCAGTTTCTTCTTTTATCAGACAAATCGCTCCTCATAGAGGCCTTCATTGTACTCTTTCCACCTAACCCCTCTCTCTTCTACATTGTTTAACAGTGGAATTCCGACTGCTCTTTCAATTTAATACCCCCTCTTTTAATATCAGCGATGACTCTTTTGACTTACGTTGAGTCAGTTCTCCCGTCAATCATTTATTTCTCGATTTGTTCACATTTTCCATGAAGTCATTTTGTCTCAGCGTTCCTGCACTTCCTATTTATTTCGTTCCTCAGCGACTCGTATTTCTATATTCATGAATTTCCCTGAAAATTTTTGTACTTCCTTCATTCATCGATCAACTGAAGTATTTCTTCTGTTATCCATGGGTTCTTCCCATTACTACCTATGCACCTATAGTTTTCTTTCCACGTTTTTGTGATTGCTGTTCTTAAGTATGTCCATTCAACTGAACTGCTTACTGAGCTATTCGTTATTGCTGTATCTATAGCCTTAGAGAATTACAAGCGTATCTCTTCATTCCTTAGTACTTCCCTGTTCCGCTTCTTAGCCTTGCTAATCTCTTAAATTTAAGCCTACTCTTCATCAGTACTACATTCTGAACTGAGTCTGTATAAGCTCTAACGTACACTTTACAATCCAGTATCTGATTTCGGAATCACTGTCTGACCATGATGTAATATAACTGAAATCTTCCCGTATCACCCAGCCTTTTCCAAGTATGTCTCATCCTCTTATGATTCTTGAACAGAGTATTCGCTATTACTAGTTGAAATTTATTAGAGAACTCAATTATTCTATCTTCTCTCTCGTCTCTCATTTCTTGATCCAAGACCATATTCTCCTGTAACCTTTTCATCTATTCCTTTCCCTACAACTGCATTCCAGTTCACCACGGCTATTAGATTTTCGTCTCCCTTCACGTACTGTGTTACCCTTTCAATATCCTCATATACTTTCTCTATCTCTTCATCTTCAGCTTGCGACGTCGGCATGTACACCTGAACTATCGTTTTCGATGTTGGCTTCCTGTGGATTCTGATAAGAACAACCCTATCACTGAATTGTTCACAGTAACACACTCCCTGTCCTACCCTCCATTCATAACGAATCCTACTCCCATTATACCATTTTCTGCTGCTGTTGACATTACCCTATACGCATCGGACCAGAAATCCTTGTCTCCTTTCCATTTCACTTCACTGACCCATACTGTATCTAGACTGAGCCTTTGCGTTTCCCTTTGCAGATTTTCTAGTTTCCCTACCACGTTCGAGATTCTGACATTCCACTCCCCGACTCGTAGAACGTTATCCTTTCGTTGATTACTCAGTCTTTTTCTCACGATCACCTCCCTCTTGGCAGTCCGCTCACAGAGATCCGAATGGGAGACTATTCCAGAATTTTTGCCACTGGAGAGATCATCATGACACGTTTTCAATTACAGGCCACATGTCCTATGGATGCACATTATGTGTCTTCAATACTGTAGCTTCCATTGTCTTCTGCATCCTCATGTCGTTGATCTCTGTTGATTCTTCCGCATTTAGGGACAGTTTCCCACCCCAAGGACGAGAGAGTGTCCTGAACCTCTGTCCGCTTCTCCGCCCTCTTTGACAAGGCCATTGGCAGAATGAGGCTGACTTCCTGTGCCGGAAGTCTTCGAAAGGCCAATGCTGAGGATTTTTATTCTAAATTTAAGGAGCGGAGGGGTTCGAAACCGGGACCGAACACTATTGACTACTATCGCCCACAAGTCTCATCTCCTGATGTAACCGAAAACTTGAGAGAAAAACTCAGTTGAAGTGTACGTAACTTCCTCAATTATACCGTAATCATTGGTGGAGCCTCTACTCATCCAACGATTAATTGGGAATATTACATTATTTTAGTGGTGGGCTTGATAAGACATCCTGCAAAACTTTGCTAAATGTGTTCTCTGTAAAAAATAGTCGGGAGCCCTACTCATGACGGAAATATATTTGATCTAATGGCAACAAGCAGACCTGACCTTTTTGAGAATGTCCACACCGAAACTGCCCATGACGCGGGCGTGAGTCGTGCTTCGGTAGCTCAGATGGTAGAGCACTTGCCCGCGAAAGGCAAAGGTCCCGAGTTCGAGTCTCGGTCGGGCACACAGTTTTAATCTGACAGGAAGTTTCATATCAGCGCACACTCCGCTGCAGAGTGAAAATCTCATTCTGGAAACATCCCCCAGGCTGTGGCTAAGCCATGTCTCCACAGTATCCTTTCTTTCAGAAGTGCTAGTTCTGCAAGGTTCGCAGGAGAGCTTCTGTAAAGTTTGGAAGGTAGGAGACGAGATACTGGCAGAAGTAAAGCTGTGAGACCGGGCGTGAGTCGTGCTTCGGTAGCGCAGATGGTAGAGCACTTGCCCACATAAGGCAAAGGTCCCGAGTTCGAGTCTCGGTCGGGCACACAGTTTTAATCTACCAGGAAGTCTCTTTAAGACTGTTCGCAGACTAGAAAGTGGCAAAGCCAGACGACAGTATCGATTTGCAGAATGACCTACTAAAGATTAATGAATGGTGCAGTCTCTGACAGTTGACCCTGAACGTAATTAAATGTAACATATTGCGCATACATAGGAAAATAAATCCACTACTGTATAACTACACCGGTGATGACGAATTGCATCCAGTAAAATATCTGAGAGTAGGAATCCAGAGCGGCCTTACGTGGAACGACCACATAAAACAGATTTTAGGGATAGCAGACGACAGGCGCTTATTCGACCTATTTTGAGTATTGTTCATCAATCTGGGTCCCTTCCCAGGTGGGACTGTTATGAAGGATTGAAAAAGAGAGAGAGAGAGAAGATGCTAAAAGCGCGGTGCGTTTCGTCATTGGATCGTATAGTCGGCACGAGATCTCTACAGAGATGCTCAACAAATTCCAGGGGCAGATTCTAAAGGGAGGCACTGAGCATCACGGAGGGGTTTACTATTGAAGTTTTGAGAGAGCACATTCTGGGTAGAGTTGGACAACATATTACTTCCTCCCACATACATCTCGCAAAATGACCTTCTTCTTCTTCTTAGCGTTTATACTGCCCTAGCAGTGATCGCTTGTTGACACATCTGCCTGTGAAGGATATATTTATAGGTGGCATTGATGAATTCCATATCCTTCTTGATACGGTCAATCCTTAGTGTCTTGGGTCCGTCACGAAATCGTCGGCCACTTGTGTCCACGTGCATAGCTGTTCTTGCCACCGAGTCTTCGTTACTGCTCATGACAGGTCCATACCATCTTAACCTGCTTTCCCGCAGCTTGTCTGAGATGGGTGCGGCTCCAAGTGGCCTTCGAACGCGTACGTTTGTTTCAGGGTCAAACTGGCTAAGCTCAAGGGACCATCGGAGCATACGCATTTCCATCACGTGGAGAGCCTTCTCGTGCTTCTTTATAGTTGGCCAACACTCCGACCTATAAAGTGCGATTGGGCGTACTACAGTCCTATAAACCTCTGACTTAAGCCGTAAAGGTATACGGCGATCACACAGGACGCCGGTCACATCGCTCCATTTCATCCACGGTGTGTTAACACGGGCACGGACATCCGGTAGACTTCCAATAGCACTGCATATGAATGAGCCAAGCTATTTGAATTGCTCCACTTTGCTCAGGTTTTCTCCACCTATTTTGATGGTCCCATCGGTTTAAGTATCACGCTTCATGTATTCTGTTCTTGGACACATGCAATGACTGTGTGTCGGCGTTTCAAGGGTTCAGCTAATTCTCAGCCTCCTCCAGACATGGTTCCAATGTTGACAGTATCAGTCTGTACATGGACTAACGTCTTTAGCCCGCCTCGTCCAGTGGTGGGTAGTCCTTTCCATTCCGCACATTTCCAGGGCCATGGGAACGCGCTTGTGGGGTATGCCCTAGCATTCATACACAATTTTCGAATTGGCTCCAGCCGTTCCGTCGCTCCGCTTGTCGCTGGAGACATTTTATACTTACTGCCAAATATCACGAACAGGCCGCTCCTTTGGAGAAAAGAAGCCTTTCGCAGCCGCCTCACTGAAGTACAGACGCTGCTGGATGAAAACAGTTCCTCCGCTTTATCCACCATTATGAGTTACACCTCTTCTGCCCCCAAAATCGTTGACCATCTGTAATCCTTGGTAGGGTCCCTCACTAGGTACTACCAGCCGGGCCAGCTGGACCAAGATGTTTTAAAGAGCTGTTACTCCTCTCTCATGCCCCACTTTGTCTTGGCTTGTGACGGGCAGAGTTTCCTTCCCAAATTTTGGATCCAAGTTGGCGGAGTTATCTCGTGAAATGACCACGACCAGAAAATTGGAGAGATTAGAGCTAGTACAGAGATTTATCGACAGGGAAAGGGCCGGGGGGAGGGGGGGGGGCAGTTAGTGATACGAGCGGTATCCCCTGCCACACTCCGTCAGTGGGTTTGCGGAGTAGTGATGCAACTACAGATGTGGTCCGGACCAGAAGTAGAGCCTGAATCTGGAAACTCACTTTTTGCGGAATGCTCTTCCCTTTCTTCCCGGTGTACTGCTCCCTCAACGTATCCTGCCTTCTGTGAAATTTGGGAAGTAGGAAGTAAGGCTGGGATGGTTGGCCGTGAATTGCACCTGGATGGCTTGTCGGTAAGAGCATTACCCTTGAAAGGCAAAGTTCTAGGTTCGAATCCCAGTCTGACACACTGCTTAAATCTGCCAGGAAGTTTCGAAACAGCACACTCTCCGCTGCAGAATGAAAGATTCGTTCTAGAAACGGTACTCTACTTCGCGACCTAGTAATTTCAAAATCCAGGGGAAACTGCAGCTACAATTTCACTTTAGTCATTGTATATTCAATACCAACGAAGAAAAAAGAAAAGACTTCACTTCCAGCTTTTAGTTATCATCTTAGTGGAAGTAGACTGGGTGCGTTTAAATCTTCTATGTTTCTGCTGGTCAGTAATGAATATTTAATCCATGTATAATGAGGTGACAAATGTCACGAAATACGTCCTAATGTCGTGTTGGACCTCCTTTTGCTTGTCGTAGTGCAGCAACTCGACACTGCATAGACTCAACAAGTCAGTGGAAGCGCACTGCAGAAATATTGAGCCATGCAGCCTCTGTATCCGTCCATAACTGCGAAAGTGTTGCAGGCGGAGGAGTTTGTGCACGAACTGACCTCCCGATTGTGTCCCATAAATGTTCGATGGGATTCATATCGGGTGATCTGGGTGGCCAAATCATTCGCTCGAACTGTCCAGAATGCTCTTCAACCAAATCGCAAACGGTTGTGGTCCGGTGACGTGGCGCATCGTCATCCATAAAAATTCCGTCGCTGTTTGGGAACATGAAGGCCATGAATGGCTGAAAATGATCTCCAGGTATCCGAACATAACATTGTCAGTCAATGTTTGGCTCAGATGGACTCAGTCAATTCCTCCTAAATACAGCCCACACCAATATAGAGCCACCAACAGCTTCCACAGTGCCTTGTTGACAACTTGGGTTCATGGTTTCGCGGGCTTTGCGCCACATTCGAACCCTACTATCAGCGCTTACCGACTGAAATCGGGGCTCATCTGACCAGACCACGGTTTTCCAGTCTTATCCAACCGATATGCTCACAAGCCCTGGAGAAGTGCTGCAGGCGATATCGTGCTCTTAGCAAAGGCACTCGTGTCGGTCGTTTGCTACCGTAGCCTGTTAACGCCAAATTTCACCGCGCTGTCGTACGTCCCACATTGATTTCTGCGGTTATTTCACGCAATGTTGCTTGTCTGTTAGCACTGACAACTCTACTCAAACGCCGTTGCTCTTAGTCGTTAAATGAAAGCGTCAGCCACTGCGTTGTCCGTTCTGAGAGCTAGTACCTAAAATTTAATGTTCTCGGCACACTCTTCACACTGTATGTCTTGGAATACTGAGTTCCCTAACAATTTCTGGAATGGAATGTCTCACGCATCTAGCTCCAACTACCAGTCTGAAGTCAGTCTTTTAACCCTCGTCGTGCGGCCATAATCACTTCGGAAACCTTTTGATATGGATCACGTGAGTACAAAAAACAACTCCACTAATACACTGCCCATTTATACAGTGTGTTCGGAACACTACCGCCATCTGTACATGTCCATATCGCCATCCCATAATTTTTGTCATCTCAGTGTAGTTCTAGTTTCAGATCTCACAGGAAAGTCGCCTTCTCTGTGTCGCGAGCACGACTCATGTACCCTTGTCGTTCGTGTGCGCTTTGAAGATTCATGCAGTTTGAAACGGAATACGACAATCGCATGTCGCCCTCGGATGACACCCGTTTTTGTCACTGGAGGCAGCACTTGACGACGAACGAAAGCAATTCGCCAGTATCTGTCGACAGGTCGAGGGAGAGGTTGGATTTTCGAGACGGAAGAAGAAGTGGAGGACGGATGTGAGTGATGAAAAGTGAGACGGCATGTAACATGATGTGATGTGTCATTTTTCATAACTAGCATATTTTATGGCTATTTGTTTGTATATTTTTTGTTTGAAAGCAGAAAAAGAAACTCAATTTAACCTTTGAACATTGCATCTTATGATCAAATTTATGTAGGTGAAATATTCACAAACTTGAGAAAATGGAATTTGATGGTGATTGTAAAGCACTTTTTCTTTGATGGTATTATCATTTTAACGTGGCCAAAATACAGCGTTGACTGACTTAAAAGTGGAAATGTCTCATATTAATTTGCCAAATATCTATCTTCAAGCATCTTGCACATTTCAAATATCTAGGTAAGTAGTTATAAGTAGGAACATATTTCGTGACGATGTTCAACAAATTAATGCAACTACAAAAATTCATTTATTATTTCATCAGTCTCAAGGGATGTTAAGTATATTTTTGTTGTATGTTTACGGAATCAACTGTGCTTATTCTCGTTTTCTGATTTGGTAGGAATATTTTAACCAAGTTTTCATGTGGGATTACTTCACTGTCCCCTGGCTACAGGAAGTTGACTAAGTTCGCAGCTGTTTGAATTCTTGTATCATGTAAGTCTATTGAATTAGTTTATCATCGAGCGCCAAGTATTACGTTACACATTGCTTTGTGCATGCAAGTGGAAAAATTGCTTTCAAGCCTCGAGAAACAAATTCTATTTGCTCATTTCATTCTTCAAGAATATTATACTAAACAGTGTTTCAATTTTTATTGTTTGTCCACTGTTCATCGCTTTTACGATTCACATATACTACGGCTGTCATTAATATTCTGCCTTTTCCATATTTCTAGTGGTATGTGTTTTGTTTGGACATATAGAGTTGACAAACAAATGAAACTGCAAGAAATGAGAAATTCATTCTCTTAATAAATGTAAACAATGGCACGTAATATCTTAAGCAACGTAACAATGCAATATTTTCTAAAATAATGTTTTATCACTGAACACAGTAACATCTTTAACATTCTGTCACAGCACATTGGTCCTTGAGCACAGGAATAACATTTGTATTCAGTACTTTGTGGGATGTTCTTTCTTCTCTATAGCTACTTTCAAGTGCACTTGCATGTTACGAACGATTTTTGTAAAAAAGTTCAAACTTGAGCTTTATTTCCAGATATTGCTGTGAATATATTGCATTTTGCGTAGCTCTTCTGTCGAGCTACTCCCATAGATACTCTTTGAGGTTAATGTCTAACGGCGGAGGTGGTGTCGGAATAACTTCAGCACAGTTAACAACAAAGTCCTTCTTTTACGAGGGATGGTGTGTAGTTCGTGTCATAAAGATGAGAAAAATTATTTCTAAGTATTCTACAGTTCTGCACAACTTTTGCTTCAGGGTGCTGAGATATCGCTCCTAGGTTAACCTGCTGTCAATGAAAGCAATCTCTCCCAGACCAGATGAAATATGTCTCCATGCAAAAACACCACCCAACCCGCGCCCCCTGTGCTTTGTAATAAATTGCAGAGCATCATTTGCCTACTCTTCTTCCATATTTCTAAAGGCGTTAATTTGCTTTTATTAGAGAAAAATCATACCACCGCTCTTACCTATTATTAAGGCATTGCGGACCTTAGCCATTTGCCATTCATGAAGAGTATGGCCTTTGCCTCGCCACTTATCCTTTCTCTGAAAACCCTCCGGATAGTTGGTTCACTTAATTGCATAGCACATTCTTAAAGCATCTGGATTGTAATTTTGTTTGCACTTAGTTGGAGATAAAGCTTAATTGGTCTCTTAATTAATCGCTTTTCTATTCAATTTATCTTTCTTGGCTGACGTTTTTGAGTGACGAATTCCATGCGATCCTCCTCCTCAAATCGTCTTACAGTATCACCAACCGTACGTCTAAGTATTTTAGGAAAGTAGCAATATCTCTGTGACTGCGATATTTTTCGTGGTGAAAGATGGCAAGTTGTCGCTGTTGGAACGTCGCTTTAATTCCTTTGCGTCCTACTGTGACATTGTAAACCACGTGGCGGGACGGATCAATATGTGAACAGAGAGGGAGAAACACGACGTTCCACACTACATACATTTGTACAAGGGAACTAAAGTTACCGCGCGGAGTGGCCGCGTGATTTGAGGCGTCATGTCACGGACTGCGCGGCCCCTCCCGCCAGAGGTTCGAGCCCTCTATCGGGTATTAGTGTGTGTGTTGTTCTTAGCATAAGTTACTTTAGTTTAGTTTAAGTAGTGTGTAAGTCTAGGGACCAATGAGCTAAGCAGTTTGGTCCCCTAGAAATTCACACACATTTGAGCATTTGAACTAAAGTTCTTGCCCTTACGTAATCGAATATTAAATACTCATTCCTTTACGATCCAAGAAAATTAGGAATTCAAGTAATACGTCTGCTAGCATCTTACAGCCATTCAATGGCTCTTTGTTGTTTAACAGCTTTTTCTGTATCGATCCAGAGTTTTTTTTCGTTTGATACGTAATCACTCAACTGACAACGAAAATTAATAAAAAAAGAATGCGTACTTCACGTTCTATTGAAATTGTACGCTGTAGAAGACAAGAAATGAAACTTCAAGATAAGATCGAAATGTTAGTCCGAAATGACTCTTTTTCGTGCTTTACTCCACTAAGTGCTTCCGCTCTCTCTGATGTTGGGAGTTTAAATTCCTCATCCATCGTTGAGACCGTTTGGCAGGTTTCACCTGGTTGCTTTAGGCATCGGCCCTGGAGTCAGATGGACTCACGTTATCAGGAGAAATCCCGACTCAAAATAAAAGGAAAAGTGCTACTGGTGCTTGAATTTATTTGAAAACATTTACTTTTGTTTTAATATAACATTTTTGTTTCCAACGCAAGTTCTCAAGCAGTAAACGGTAAGCTTTCGGCTGCTCCACTTTTTGCTGCAGATAAAAAAAAGGCGAAAAACGAAACTGAGTCCTATCATTTAATGCTAAGCTGGCATTCTGTGACATGAGTTTGTTGATTGTCAGCATTTCCCGTAAGGTCATCTTCCTGCTTTTCGTAACAGAATGTAAAACATCACATTCTACGTCATATGAATGGTTTTGATTTTACAGCGAGGTTTGAATCTTTCTCCCTTAAACTACAGCTTCCCTCATGTTCAGATAACCCAGAAAATATCACTGGACAAATAGATTACTGTAACATCTAAACTCACAACATAAGAAAATTCACTTTACAACGGAATTGGGAGACATTCGGCCTCCACTCCGTTTTGATGGGTTACAGTGTGCGACTCCACCAAATAGCCAGGCTGGAACGAGAGGATGGTCTGCCCGTTCCCCCATCTCACACAGTACGTGCAGGGCGCAATGTTGAGATGTACTGCGACACGTCCACATACACCAACGTCCATCCACCAGTTGTCAACAACTCTGGTGGAGGAGTGAAACGCCCTACCACAAGAACTACTTACGAACCTTATGACCAGCAAGGGAGCACGTCGCTCTCTGTTAAGGACCATTTCCGCTTTTTGTAATGTCCAGCGGACCACCATAAATCACAGTGTAAAAGTGAACATTGTGGCAGAAAAGTAATTTACTCCCAATATTGAATAACTTCCTTGAACACTTCATGACACTGGATAAGACTACGAGACGAGAGACCTTCAAAAAGTAAATTACATATTATGATGACAGGCCAAGTGACTTTTAGTGAATGCTGCACTACACTTCAAAGGGACACAGACATATTACACTGTTTTTCAACACAGGCTATGTAAACAACGACCTGAACGTTCCACCAACCGTTCGGTTCCTCGATGACAGAGCTCTGCTCCTTGATCACGGAGCCATTCGAGAAACGTTGTGCAAGTGTCCGTATCGTGGGAAAATCTCTTTCCCTCAGATGCTCTTTCAGCTGGCCGAAAGGATGGAAATCGCGTGGCGCAAGGTCTGGGCTGATCGATTAGCGTTTCCCATGTACGTGCGGCCTCAGTCAAATTACTGACACCATTTCATTACGAATGTGCGCGAAATTGCATTTGGCTGATATGCCGTCACAATTTGGCAGTGAATCTGTGTGTATATTAGACGTTTTTCTACAAGAATCGCACTGTCCCGGCAACTTAGAAGTTGAAACACGTATCCAGTTACGGCTCCATTTCGCTTGCACAGTGTGATGCACCTGATATCCTAACGCAACAGATAGTGCCTGCGGAAATCGAAACATGTTATCTCTTCTTACAATGGGCCAGTCTCGCTGCGCAGTGGTGAGACGACATGTGTAACTTACGACGTAAATACACGGGCCAGTCACAGTAATGTCATCCTCTAGATTGTTCGACGTCAAGGTGCAATACCTCACACAGACGGCAGATGGCAGCACTAGCAGAGGAGGGTATCGTAGCGGGGAAACGCAGTTAACGGTGAAAACGTGGTCGTAATGCGGAAACGGAGCGATTTATTTAACGTGCAAAATGTTATGATCGTTGGCCTTGGCGCCAAAGGTGGAAGTATTCATCATTTTGATTTGCAGCTCCTTGTATTGGCCGTGTTTGCAGTTAAATTCTTGGATGTGAGGTCTGCCAGTTATGCAAAACACAGTTTTTCTCATTACCCAAACATGCTTCGGTACCACTGTGACATCATCAGTGGGTTTTCGTTTTTATTTATTCTGTAATGTGAACATTTAGTTAAATGATTATAAAATTATGTGCATTTTTAGTTCAAACAACAGATCGTTTCTTTTTGTAAATACCTTTAAATTTGGTGTGCATGAATTTTCTGAATCACTTGTGAGTTAATTACTGCAGGTAGCTTGTCAACTGCAACCAAACGATGTTGATGACAAAGTTTTTTGCTGGGAGTTAACCTATCTTCTAGAATGTAATTTACTTTTTCGCGATGTTTTCGCCCCTATATTCGTTTTTACTTATGTTTTCGTGCGGCAAGCACTTCCATTCTCCGCATCACGCAGAGGTGTTGTGACGCACACGTAACTATAACAAGTATTTTCCACAAATAAAGTAGTAAAACCTTTTCACTTCACTAGACCACAGCGTGATTGTGGTTTGCTATGTGGCCCAGCCCAGTCAGTGTTCATTTGTTCACCAGAGAGTTCGGCGCCAAATTTGAATTTTGTTTGCACCTTATCTTCGTGTGCGTGCGTGTGTCGCGCGCGCGCGCGCGCGCGTGTGTGTGTGTATGTGTGCATGTGTGCTCGTGTGTGTCTTTTCTATGCACTTCTTAGCTGCATGTGTTGTCCTTTATATGGTATTCCTTTTGTGTGTAAATGGTGCGTCTTTGCAGATTTTAGTGTATCTATTTTTCGTGTGTGTGTGTGTGTGTGTGTGTGTGTGTGTGTGTGTGTGTGTGTGTGTGTGTGTGTAGACTTTATCTATTTGTGCTGTTTTTATTTGTAAAGTTCCATGAATCAATGGTCAGTTTGCTGTATAGGCTGTGGCTCGGTTTTAGTATTCTTAACTCTGTTTCTATTGCGGTTGGGTGGTGACTGTTGGCTACAAGGCGGTCAGCAAATATGCTATGGGAGCTGTTGCTTTTTAAAGCTCTGAGATGTTATGAATATCTTAATTCGAAGTTTCTGCATGTTTGTCCTATGTACACTGACTGGCAAGTGTTGCATGTGAGTTCATATATTCCTGATCTGTTAAATTTATCCATTATTTATTCCGGAAATGCTAAAGTCTGCAAACTGTTCGTGTGTCACCGTGGTTAAAGTATACCGTGGAGGGCAAAATGGCGGTATCCAAAACCGACGCCGAGGCAAATGTGCTACACCGCGGGCCTTAGATGATAGGGGAGAACGACGGCTCCAGGTATGTGTACGGGCGAATTAACGTGCGACTGTTGAAAGACAGACCGCACAGATGATCCAAGGGAAGCTGTGAGTACTGGGCGTGAGTCGTGCTTCGGTAGCTCAGATGGTAGAGCCCGCGAAAGGCAAAGGTCCCAAGTTCGAGTCTCGGTCGGGCACACAGTTTTAATCTGCCAGGAAGTTTCATATCAGCGCACACTCCGCTGCAGAGTGAAAATCTCATTCTGGACCTGCTTTGGTTTTACTCGCTGTGATGAAGGCATCCCGCATATCTGTTCTGTCACATGGGATGCCGATGTAGCAGGCGGACGGGACGGACGCTGCATCCTCCACGACCGTTCAGCGAACGTTGCTGCGTATGGGTCTCTTCAGTCGGCGTCTGGTTCATGCACCCATATTGACTTCCGTCCCTCGCCTAAGAGGGTTGCAATTTCCACGCCAATATTGCAGCTCGACATCCTTTGGTGGAAGGTGGCTGAGCCGTGCTGCGGCTGGCGTTGGTGCCGTGTGTAGCTTTCTGCCATGGTTGCGTTGTTTGTCTTCTTCGCGTGTTCACTGGCACCACTCGGTTTCGTAAGCGTTGCCTGTCCGCTAGTGGCAGCAGCGGCGCTTATCGATATGTAGCAACTGCTGCCCTATCTTTGTGGCGACGTCGTTCTTCCTCCATGTGGTGTGAGTGTGACAGTTCGGTTGGGGACGCAGGAGCAGCCTGTTTCGCACAGAGCGACAACACGCTGGGACCGCAGGCGGCGTGTATGGACTGCCGGATCGAAGGGCAGTGGTCACGAGAGTGCACAGCCTCGTCGAAACCGGATCCTGCATGTTTAAGTTGAGTGCATTGTAATTCGTGTAGAGAAACCTCCACCATTGTGAAATCTTGCGATTCTCCAGTGACTTGGGTTCGTGCTTCTGCTCGTAGTGTCACCGAGGCGAAAAGCAGCTATTGGAATACATGGGGAAGGCGGATCTGATTAGCCTTCCTGAGCTTCTAATTACTGTTTACTATTTCCAGCTTCTTACTCTGTTAAGTATTTTTTTATATCTTGTGGCCGCTAACGCCCCAGTTACTTGCCCTGGAGGGTTAGAGTATGTAATGGCAGTGTACGTTTCCTCGCCTTGCCACCGCTGTCCAGTGAGACGTGTAAGTTTGACAGCTTCTTGACTGCAGGTTGGCTGGCGTTGTTCTACCTCAGTGGTAGTCATTCCTTCTTGTTCCATGCGTTCTAAGCACAGTATTCTGTGGGCGGAACCCAGACCACTGGTTCCAGCTTTGGCGTAATTTTACGTTTTGATTTTATTTTGTTGGATGCCAGGTAGCCTCACCAAGATTATCATTAGTCGCTCGTTAGAATGACACTAGTCCGAGTTACCATCTTGTGATCTGAATGCAACTCTTCGCTGCCTTTCTCTTCGCTCGTGAAGGTGTTTTAGGTGTGACCTACTCAGAGGTCGATTCCTGGAGCACCGTCTGTCACTGGCCCTTGTGTTTCATTTGTTATTCTCTTATTAAGTTACCATCATTTGTCTCACCTGTTTGCTGATCTGTAGTTTGTTTGTATTTTTAGTTAACTTTTGCTATGCCATTCGCCATTTGCCAGTATATTTGTTAAATATTTTATAATTGCCATTTTGGCGTTAAAGGCCTTCAGCTGTGATTGAGGTTACTTGCCTTAAAAGTCTGATTGCCACCACATTGGCCTGTCTTCAAGATTATTGGCTGTCTGTATTTTACGTATTTGTTAAATTTTAAATAATTTCCATTTTGGGCGTAAAAGGCCTTCAACCGTGATTGTGGTTACGTGCCTTAAAATTCTGATTGGCATCGCATTGGGTTGTTTTTTAAAAGTTATTTGCTATCTGTATTTTATGTATGTTTGCTAAATTTTTTAATAATTTCCACTTTGGGCGTTAAAGGCCTTCAGCCATGATTGTGGTTACTTGCCTTGAAAGTCTGACTGCAACCTCATTCGCTTGTTTTCAAAAATTATTTATTAAAATAAACGTGTGAAATTGCAAAGCAAACCAGTAGTAATTGATTCGGGCCCCGTCCACAATCGTAGCCCAATCCTGCCTTCCTTAATTACCAGGTTTCATCGGCGTTTTCAGAAAAATCATCTTTGGCATGTACGGCCCTGCAACAATTGTTAAAAGGGAACAGGCTGGAGGATGGATCGTCGTAGTCTGGAGAATGATTTCATGTCATTTCCTGCTTGAGCTTGTCATTATGGAAGGCACAATGAATCAAAGCAAATAAGCATCTATCCTCGGGGACCATGTCCACCTCTAATTCAATTTGTTTTCCCTCGCAACGATGGCATCTACCAGCAGGACAATGCAACGTGCCACACAGCTCGCAGTCTACGTGCGTGGTTTGAAGAGCACCAGCTTGAGTTTGCTATACTCCGCTGGCCACCAAAACCCCGTCCCCACCTCTTCCAACCTCACCCCGGATTTTAAGTCCAGTCTAGAATCTGTGGGCCTGCCTCGACTGGATTGTTCGCGCCTTGGATCCTCAGCTATGAAACATAGCGCAGCTGGCCACATAACAGGAGTTGGCATGGCACGACCTCCCTGTTGATACATTCCGAAGCCTCACTGACTATCTTCCTGAAGACGGTGGTTATTCAGGCCAGGCTTTTGACAGGTGGTCACATTAATGTAACCTGATCGTGTACATAGATGTGCAGTCGCTACAGAACACCATGGCTCGAAACTTTACTCTGCTCAAATATATTTACGTTACGGGCGAGCGTTTCTCTGCAGGCAACTGTTTGTATACATTCAGTGTCCTAGAAGCAAGATCATTCCCGTGTAGTGAACATACTGCATTTATTAAGAAAAAGGGTTCGTTGCTCGACGCTTGCTGTGACTCTGTTTACAGATGTGAATTGCTGTTCGTTCGTTACGCAGACTGTTTGCAAACCAAATATTGATACACTGCGCAGCCCATTACGCAAGAAATGTGTTCAACCTCAATAGTGCCCCCGTGCCGTTTGGTCAGCTCTTGTATTAACGGATCTGTCCACAGTGAAAACTTTTGAATTATGCGAATAATAAGAATAATATTACGTCCTCCAGATGATTCATTCATTTTCTTTGTATCAAATGAATAGCTGGGAAGAGTTAATATTACGATCAGAGATCCACGAAGTTTAATTGAAAAATGCGAATCAAAAAAAGCGGATATTTAGTTTTTCAAGTTAATCGTAGTTGCTAAAATAAGTCCAGCAGTTAGACTGCCCGCGTAGTGGAGTTTGAATCTAATTAAATCTTTCACAGTATTCAATTAACTGATTTTTTTAATTCGAAGGTACACCGAAATTAGTTGCATAATGAAAAAGAAAGACTAAAAAGCTGATTATTCGCGAGTGACACAAGACCTGTTTGTCATCCAAAAGCTGGGAATTCTACCACCAACTTATATAACACCACGGCACCTCGACAAATCGTCAGACGTTGCCTACGACACACAACTTGTCAGTGTTTTCTGGCTGTAGAGACTTAACAACAAGAAACGGCGGTGTGGGCCTTCATATTGTCATGAAGAGACTTGAGCCCTTTTTTCTAGTCGAATATACTGCATTGGTTTCCTTCACCGGTTAGCTATGCCAAAATAAAAGTGAGATATTTCTGTGATGTCATATTCTTTGAATTTTGACATACGATTACAAGTGCGTCGATTGTTAAAAGTAGAAGAGAAGTAATGTTTTTGTTATCCCAGATTTTGAGCTAAATCAGAACTCTGAGTAAACCATGTAAAATCGATGCAGTATTATCTTTTCACTCAAACTTTTCCTAGCTCTTGGTACCATATGAGCATGTTATTATTAAGGAGGATGTAAATGTAGTGATTCTTACGACGTGATTATTATATCTCTGCAATCAACTATGCAGGCCATACACCGGTACTTTCAAAGGTATAGTGACAACGATGATGACAGAAAAGAATGCGCGCCAGCTAGGTTTAAGCTCTTTGCCTTTATGCCCAGCATGCAATATAAGTAATGTACTGTGTGCAAACTGCCACAGAAAATTCACGCCAAATAAACTACAGAAAATTATAATACGTCACCCACAATGCCCTACCAAAGGGCACACCATGGCAGCATGTAGGCAATGCGCCGACTTCATAGGTGGAGTCTGGGACTTCAGCTACACACTACACTTTATGACAAACCTTCCCCTCTTCGTTTAGTGTAAGGAAAGATACAACTGCACCGCTGACTACGCAAGTATCGTAGATGATGAATAAACCAGACTCAGATCTTTACTACTGAAATGTAGTTCAACGCTTCCCAAATACTAAGCTCTAGACCAGGCTCGTCCAAACTGTGCCCCTGGGGCGCTAGCGCCCGCGATCGCCCGCGGCCTGCGCCCCGGGCGAATCCGTTTGTTGTCGCAGTGGCCGAGCCGTGTCGTTTAGCTGGCCGTGCGGACGTAAGCCTACAGTGGATCGAGCGGCGCGTCCGAACTATTTAAAACTAAGTGGGAAATTAATTTCCTGTGTACTGCTGTCGAAAATCATGCCAAATGTTTAATATGTCATCGGAGCCTCATGTATTTAAAAAAGTACTCGATTGAACGGCACTTTGATACCTGTCACAAATATCAGTTCGAAAATTTGTCGCAAGAGGAACGCCAGTGAAAGCTTGAAGAACTGAAATAAAATTTCAAGCAGCATCACTGTGAACTAGGTGTTTCCTATCGTATGACTCTTTACTATTTATAAAGATGGTAAATAAAACTACATTTTATAATCTGATATGTCACTTAGCAATGTGTCAGTTATCGAATATCAGATTGTCAGCAACAATGGACATTTCTTTTCCGTTAATTTTTATATTTGGGTTGCACTGAATCGCGTCACACAGACATAAGAAGGAGTTTCAGGTGCGTTATTTTTTGCCACTTTCTGAAAACCCTTCACAAACGCTCTCTCGGGCAGCAGTCATTAAGAGTCATTCTTTGTTTTTGTATATTTGTGTTTTTATGGATGGGAAAACCTATGTTTTAGTTTGATCTATGTTTTCAATTAATTAAAACGTAAATATTCCAATAGATAAAAATTTACTTTGCGACCACATTTCGCTGTTCTGGCCAGCGTCTAAGGTCGCTTTTCAGAGGGACTGGGGGAAAGTGCACCTAAAACCAACCTTTTTTATTAGTTTTTGTTTGAGTTTCAATGAATGAAACACTTAATTGTTAAAATGATAAAAGTGTTTTAAAAAACAGGATTGTACAAAATTAATTGAATGTTCTTTTTTGTCGTGGCAGGAGCAGGAAACAAGTGGGCAAAGTTTGCGCGCAAGCTAGAAATGCTCGCTGAGAATTGCGAAAGCAGGGAAACCCTTTGCGGCTGGGAATCTCATCAAGGATTCCCTGGTCGACTCGGCGGCTTGTATTTGTCCAACAGAGCTCACGGAAACATTTGAAAAAATAGCTCTTTCACCTCAAACTGTTACTCGCCGAGTTAAAGATATGGCCTCAGATGTTGTTGTTCTTGTGGTCTTCAGTCCTGAGACTGGTTTGATGCACCTCTCTATGCTACTCTATCCTGTGCAAGCTTCTCCATCTCCCAGTACCTACTGCAACCTACATCCTTCTGAATCGGCTTAGTGTATTAATCTCTTGGTCTCCCTCTACGATTTTTACCCTCCACGCTGCCCTCCAATACTAAATTGGTGATCCCTTGATGCCTCAGAACATGTCCTACCAACCGATCCCTTCTTCTGGTCAAGTTGTGCCACAAACTTCTCTTCTCCCCAATCCTATTCAATACTTCCTCATTAGTTATGTGATCTACCCATCTAATCTTCACCATTCTTCTGTAGCACCACATTTCGAAAGCTTCTATTCTCTTCTTGTCCAAACTATTTATCGTCCATGTTTCACTTCCATACATGGCTACACTCCATTCAAATACTTTCAGAAACGACTTCCTGACACTTAAATCTATACTCGATGTTAACAAATTTCTCTTCTTCAGAAACGCTATCCTTGCCATTGCCAGTCTACATTTTATATCCTCTCTACGTCGACCATCATCAGTTATTTTGCTCCACAAATAGAAAAACTCCTTTACTACTTTAAGTGTCTCATTTCCTAATCTAATTCCCTCAGCATCACCCGATTTAATTCGACTACATTCCATTATCCTCGTTTTGCTTTTGTTGATGTTCATCTTATATCCTCCTTTCAAGACGCTCTCCATTCCATTCAACAGCTCTTCCAAGTCCTTTGCTGTCCCTGACAGAATTACAATGTCATCGGCGAACCTCCGTTTTTATTTCTTCTCCATGGATTTTATTACCCACTCCGAATTTTTCTTTTGTTTCCTTTACTGCTTGCTCAATATACAGATTGAATAACATCGGGGAGAGGCTACAACCCTGTCTTACTCCCTTCCCAACAACTGCTTCCCTTTCATGTTTCTCGACTCTTATAATTGCCATCCGCTTTCTGTACAAATTGTAAATAGCATTTCGCTCCCTGTATTTTACCCCTGCCACCTTTAGAATTTGAAAGAGAGTATTCCAGTCAACATTGTCAAAAGCTTTCTCTAAGTCTACAAATGCTAGAAACGTAGGTTTGCCTTTCCTTAATCTTTCTTCTAAGATAAGTCGTAAGGTCAGTATTGCTTCACGTGTTGTAGTATTTCTACGGAATCCAAACTGATCTTCCCCGAGGTCGGCTTCTCTCAGTTTTTCCATTCGTCTGTAAAGAATTCGTGTTAGTATTTTGCAGCTGTGGCTTATTAAACTGATTGTTCGGTAATTTTCACATCTGTCAACACCTACTTTCTTTGGGATTGGAATTGTTATATTCTTCTTGAAGTCTGAGGGTATTTCGCCTGTTTCATACATCTTGCTCGCCAGATGGTAGAGTTTTGACAGGACTGGCTCTCCCAAGGCCGTCAGTAGTTCTAATGGAATGTTGTCTACTCCGGGGGTCTTGTTTCGACTCAGGTCTTTCAGTGCTCTGTCAAACTCTTCACGCAGTATCGTATCTCCCATTTCATCTTCATCTACATCCTCTTCCATTTCCATAATATTGTCCTCAAGTACATCGCCCTTGTATAGACCCTCTATATACTCCTTCCATCTTTCTGCTTTCCCTTCTTTGCTTAGAACTGGGTCTCCATCTGAGTTCTTGATGTTCGTACAAGTGGTTCTCTTATCTCCAAAGGTCTCTTTAATTTTCCTGTAGGCAGTGTCTATCTTACCCCTAGTGAGATAAGCCTCTACATCCTTACATTTGTCCTCTAGCCATCCCTGCTTAGCCATTCTGCACTTCCTGTCGATCTCATTTTTGAGACGTTTGTATTCCTTTTTGCCTGCTTCATTTACTGCATTTTTATATTTTCTCCTTTCCTCAATTAAATTCAATATTTCTTCTGTTACCCAAGGATTTCTACTAGCCCTCGTCTTTTTACCTACTTGATCCTCTGCTGCCTTCACTACTACATCCCTCAAAGCTACCCATTCTTCTTCTACTGTATTTCTTTCCACCATTCCTGTCAATTGTTCACTTATGCTCTCCCTGAAACTCTGTACAACCTCTGGTTTAGTCAGTTTATCCAGATCCCATCTCCGTAAGTACCCACCTTTTTGCAGTTTCTTCAGTTTTAATCTACAGGTCATGACCAATAGATTGTGGTCAGAGTCCACATCTGCCCCTGGAAATGTCTTACAATTTAAAACCTGATTCCTAAATCTCTGTCTTACCATTATATAAACTATCTGATACCTTTTAGTATCCCCAGGGTTCTTCCATGTATGGCCTCATATATGGAGCAGCAATTAATGGAGAGAGCGGCAAACTTCATTTTATTTTCTATCGCCCTTGACGAGTCCGCGGACGTTGCGGAGATATCTCAGCTCGTCATATTCATTCGAGGTGTCGACGACAATGTGCGTGTCACAGAAGAATTTCTCAACGTTATACCATTAAAAGACACAACTACGGGTTTGGATATTATTCTAGCCGTAGAAAAGGTGTTAGTCAATGGGTTTAAAAAGGGAATGCCTGACCAGTGTAACAACTGATGGAACCCTTGCGCTACGAGGGATACGCACTGGATTTCTGAGTTCCGTCAGGTCAAAAATGGCTGAAGTTAGCTGTTCCTAATTCTCGGCAATCCATTGTCTGATACACCACCAGGCACTTTGTGCGAAGATTGTCAACATAAAAAATGTTATGGGCACAGTTCTTCAAACGGTTAATTATCTGCGATCGCATGGACTCACACATCGCCAGTTTAAAGAATTTCTGGCTGATATCGAAGCAGAATACCCGTACATCTCCTACCACGCCGAAGTAAGATGGGTCAGCAGAGGAAAGGTGTTTCATGGGTGTTTCTCCTTGAGGGGCGAAATAAATACCTTTTCGGAAATGAAAGGACGTCCAGAAGAACTACTTTGTGATCCTAAATGGTAGAAGAATTGTGGACACTCTCGTGCACTAGACAGCGTTGACGAAGATGTAGATTTTTCAGATTATGTTCAAATCATATGCGAATTACAAGAACAGTTTGAAAACAGATTTTTGGAGATAAGTGAGCTTCAAACGGCCTTAGATATATTTGTTCGCCCGTTTTCCCTTCGGGCAGAGGACGTCTCACAAGTGCTTCAACTAGAGATGATTGACCTGCAGTGTGATATCCGCCTGGACCGCTTTCTTATGTGTAAAACTCTGGATGACTTCTACAGCTGTCTTCCACGAGAGAAATATCCTCTTTTTGCACAAGCACGTCGCTAAAGTTCTCTCAATGTTCGGCCCCACGAGAGCGCTTTTTCTCTCTTTTAAAGCTTGCTAAAACTACGAACCGTTCATTACTTGGCGATAAAAATTTGACTAATTCTTTGAGGTTAGCAGTCTCACGGAATATTGTACCAAGCCTAGACAAAATCGTTTCCTCGAAAAAGAAAAACGTGTAAAATGTTAACTGTCTTCTTTAACAAAAATGACTGTAGGAATTAAAGAGCTTTTTAGCCTTAATTCTATTTTTAATAAGTTTTCAAACTTTGTCAGTTAAAATTATTACGTACAAAACAGCAAACTAAGCATCCGGTTTCTAAACTCTGAAAAGGGGTACAAAAAGCTGTAGCACGAAGTACAACAAAAAATATTTACTTGTAACTACTAACAGTAAGAATGAGACTTTATATCCCTTACATAAAGTTATTTCTAAAATAGAATATTTATGACTATAGTTCATTTAAGAAACTGATATATTTTTCAGAAGACGCCTATAGTACATATGACGAATGTGCTTGTGCAGTACTAATAGAATCAACCTGTGGGTCTGAAAACTGCTAAGTTGTCCTTCGATTCTTGTTTTGGATATTGTTTCCTAAAGCTTTGCGCAGTAATTCTGCCACACGAACGTTAGTTGTTGCCTAGATAGTAAATGGTTTGCTTGTTTTACCGCTCATCGACCTCTTTTACAGAGCTGCGCTTCCTCTGTTATTTTGTTTACGTTGGATATGACCACGGGACAGTCCAGAGCAGTGCTGTGCGGTCTCACTCGCTCTGCAGCTGTCTCTCTCTCTCTCTCTCTCTCTCTCTCTCTCTCTCGCTCGCTCCTACGCCGACACTAGCGACACACGGTCGCGGACGGGGCGCTGAACTACACTGCCTTGCGCCCGCGGGGCGCGGGCGCGCCCGGCGGGTGATTGAGCCTGTATATTATAGACGACTAGAGATAGCCATGCATGCTTGCACGAGATACGTGGGGGAAGGGCAGATATAACGACCATTTCAATTTGTGAGTCCGTATCGTGCTGCAGACGTACGGAAACTGCATAAAGGTGTCACTCGGAATCACCACAGTTATTCCTTAGTTATTTGAAGGGGCCAGTATGTACCACTGTTTCGCAGTCACGTTATGCCATGGTTTGGAGACTATCTGATCTAAAGCCGCTGTTACACAACACATCTTATGAGTACAAGTCAAGTGTAGACTTCAGCCTCTTACCGGCAGAACGGATAAACACCCCTTTACATGATCGACTTTCTTGGCTCAACTGACTACTCGAGACAAGTGCGTCTACTGCAGCGTCCCTGGTGTTTTATTCCCGTACTGCGTGTCGCCTGTTTTGAGTGGTCATTTACACGCCAGCACCAAAATTGCCGGTGTTGTGAGAACTGTCTGCTGTGCTGTTTGGTATCTGAATGCTGAAAGTGAGGTTATGAGAGAATATCCTTTTTACGGCAAAATCGAAATATAGCAACAAAATGTAGAAACGAGCAATAACAATAGAGTTGATTAATGTCAAAATCAGAAATCATAGTGGTAATTCTTGTCGAAGGTCTTGTGGAAAATTATTCACACTTCTGAGAACTGAAAGAATACGAAAAGCTTCTTGCAAACATTTCAGAACATGTATCTTCATTTGCTAGAGAAAATACACACTTGCAAACACACCAGAGAATATGTAGAACGCAGTAAATAGAACCTGTTTGCTTTACACGCTGTGTCTTGTTTCCCTGCTAAGTACCAAAGAACAACAAAAATAACTTTCTCGTTCAATAATTCTGACTTTTTCACTACTGTAATAATTTTCATTGAAACACGTTTATCTGTTTACTTTCTTGTTTATGCATAGTGTAGATTTCTTTCTCTGTGAAACGTAAATAGTTTTTGTTTTTAGGTATTTCGTCTCTCTTGTAGGAGAACTCTAGCATAAAAAAATACCAGGACCTTGTGTAACTTTTCAGTGTGCCACGAAAACAAAGCAGACAACATAATAAAGGTTAAGAAGACATGAAGGCAGAAAATTCTCTTATAGATAGGAGTGAACACTAGAATAGGCTATAATTACGATGTTAGTAGACGTCGCCGTAGTCCTTTTGTCTCTGTGCACGTGCACTGTGCAGCATACTCGGAATTATAGAACTCCACGTTCGGCACAATCTATAGTTCATTGACATCATAGACACACTCGCGTCGTGATTCATTGCTGAATTACACTAAGGCACGAAAGGCGCACGCACGTTGCGTAATCAGTTTTGACCAGAGGGTCGCTCGCGTAAAGCGGGCTTAAACTGGAAGTTTAGCAGACGGCTTATATGCCGGGGAGAAATAGAAACCGTTCTATTCTGCCGGGGATCCGTGACTGCGCAGTAGGTGTATACGCACATGCGCAGAACGCAGCATTTCACATGGGCTACCTGCCTGTTATGGTTTTCAGTTACGTTCAGCAGGCGAGAAATACGTGAGCTCTTGAGGACTCTTTTGGCTACTGAGCGAGATATTCTACATATATTGCAGTGAGTAATTCTTCATAAATATAGTAATAAAACAAACGAAAATTCTGTTTTTTTTGTTTGCCGTTGAGAAAAGCTGTATATCCAATCATAGCTTCTTTTTGTAGGACTGGAATCAAACACAGAAAGTAGCGTGCTTATTGAGGTATAATGCAAAGAAAAATGTCTGTATGTTCTTCTAGATACGCTGTGCCATAATAAGGTAGGTCTATGCTTAATTTATATGTTTTACATACTTGTGCATAAGATTATGCTTCCGATATGTGAATGTATCACCTTCATTGGTGAAAGTGCCGTACATTTTGGTTTGAGTGCATCTTTTGTATTATTTCAGAATGCTAAGAAGGGTAGTGTTGGAGAATTACCACAAGACTAAGAGCAGCTGTGCCGGCCACGACCAGCGAGGACTGTAGAAGCACTTTTGGTTATTCGCGATCGCACTATTGCAAATAACTTCCCGTCATTACAGTGTCACTTACTCGAATCCCATCACAAACGATCTTTAGCAGCTTTTCAAAACAAGGCACATCCAGTCTGACGAAGTTCTTAAATTCCTTTTGATCTTCGGGCCTCAACTCCTTCATAACAGGGAGTATATGTCCCTGCCTTCACCTCTTCTTCCCAGCCAGGGTCGAACTCCACATCTACTCCTGCATTACGCCGCCATTCTGTCTTCCTAAAAACTGGGGTGGTCAGTGTCATGGCAAATACTGCATAGATAATTGCGTTCTACGTGTCTAAAATGCTGTGAAACATAAAAATAATCATTAGCTTGTGCCAGCATGACATCAAACGAATGCTTTAATCCATAATTGTGTATAATCACAACTTATTTTCATTCTAGCTGCACAAGATAACAATAACTGCTTAATAAATATGCACCTAGACTTACCAGAAGTTCCAGTATGAGCAAATAGCAGGTTTTTCATAAATATCTACGTTTACAATCAATGACGTCAACAACCTCGCATTTTCAAATATGTACCTTTGGGGGCGCTGGTGCAGACTTGTATGTATTGAGTAACAGGGCTAGTGAAAAAGCCTGCAGTTCCAGACTTGTACGCTTGGGGCGCTGGCGCAGAGTTGTGTGCAATACGTGTGGTGCTATACTGGGTTATGGTAAGTTCTTATTTCATGTAATATTTAGAAATTTAGGTTTTTCTTACAAAAATTTGTTGAAAGGGTTGTTATTTAGTGTGGAAAATTCCCATGTCGATGATTGCTTCATCGGAGGCCGTCCCCAACTACGAAAAACAACTTTTGTGGTATCGTGTAGGTGGACGTAATGACCAGCCAGTAGCCATTATACTTGCCATGAATTCAGTTTTTCCTTCCGTTTTTATCGTTATTTACGTGAACAGATGTAGAATACTGACAATGAGACGGTATCTGGGGTATTTTAGTCATTTTTATCTCGAAACAAGAAAAGGAAATTTACGACAGTTTCTTGCTGTTGGAGACAGGATTTTTCGGCATGAAAGTTTACAGGTTGCTATGGGCGGCATTTGAATTGCCGGAGAAGAGTAATCTCAAGCAGAATTTTAATTTGGGGACCACAATGGCTGGAAAGGAATGGAAACGTTTCCAATAGCAAGGTTTTGTTCAAGTGCCTAGGACATGCTATGTGAGTCCACGAACAGTGCACGGCTGCTGGTGAGAACTAAAATGATTATTTATGCGAAACTTGTACCTAAAACTATTGAATCACTTTACTTCTTCTCGGTAGCAATAACGATTTTTTCTGGAAAGAATAAATAATACTTATACTGTGTAATATGTTCTGTAATTATGTTCTTTTTTCTCATTAGACTTTTTCAAATTTAAAACTGGATTTCTCAAGTTATTATGCCTTGTCACCTCTGTGGCCATTATGCCTACTCAGTCAGGCACAATGGCCACTTGGGATTCACGTTATTGATTAGCTATTACCTGTGGCAGTGTTCACATAGAGTTTTGTTCTGATGAGTGACGGTAAGTAAACTTGACTTAGTTGACTTAATTCCTTTGGCCCCTATGGGGGCATAGGGCCTCAATTCTGCCCAGGTCTTGCCAAGTCTTTTTGCTTCCTCTTCCACTGCCCTCTTCCACGTGCCACTTTGTCTTCCTCTCTTCCTTGTTCCCTGGGGATTCTATTCCAATGCTTTCTTCTCGATGGCTCCATCTCGTTTTCTCAATGTGTGCCCCAACCAACCCCACTTTCTCTCTCCTATCTGGTCTTCTCTAGGTATCTGGTTTGTTATTCGCCGGAGCCCCTCATTACATATTTTTTTCTGGTCACCAGATATTTATGATGAGTCTAGGACATCTATTTATGAAGCTTTGTAACTGGGATGTTATCTTGTTATCCATTTTCCAGCTTTCACTGGCGTACAGGAGGACAGCCTTCACATTTGTATTAAAAATACGGATTTTTGTTTTGTACGTGATATTTCTATTTTTCCATATTGGATACAATTTTATGAAGGCAACATTTGCCTTTTTAATGTTGTTTTGCACGGCATCTCCAGCTCTACTATCTTTCGTCACTATACTACCCAGATACAGGAATGAGTTGAGTCTCCACCTGATGCTCACCTATTAACAGTGGCACCTCCATGTTCCCTGAAACTACTCTAATTTCCTTTGTTTTGCCTGTATTTATCTTGAGGCCAGCAGTCTCTGCTTCTTCTTTCAGCAAGTTTAATTTAGCTTGCTTATCAGTCAGCCTTTGAGCTAATAAAACTATGTCGTCTGCAAAATCCAAATCCTCCAGACGTTCGTGTATCCCCCACTGGATTCCTCGTCTCCTGCCTGCTGTGACTCTTCTCATAACAGAGTCTAGAACAAGTAGAAAAAGTGTTGGTGACAAAATGCAACCCTGCCGGACTCCAGTTGTTACTTTTATGGGCTCTGTCATATTTCCCTTGTAGAGCACGCAGCATTTGTAGCCATCATATAGATCTTTTGTGATGTTCTTCTGTGGTATGCCACACTTCCGCAACACCGGACAGAGCACTTTATGTGTCACGGAATCGAAGGCCTTTTGAAAATCAATAAATGCCAGGTACATGGTTGCTTGGAATTCTTTGCTTTGCTCTAAAATGATCCTAAGGGTGTTAATAAGATCAACACAACTGCGTTGTGCCCTAAAACGGCCTGTTCTTTACGCAGTCGCTTTTCTAGGGATTCTTTAATTCTGTTTAAAATAATTTTGGTGAGGACCTTACTGGGCACTGACAGCAATGTAATAGCACGCCAGTTGTTACAGTCTGACAAATTTCCCTTTTTTTGGGAGCTTTACCATCAAACCATTTTCCACTCCTTTGGAGATTTCTCTTCAAGCCAAATATGCTTCAGCAAAGGATGGAGCATTTTAACAGTACTTTCAATATCGACTTTTAAGAGCTCCGGTGTTGTCTAGGCATCGAGTCTTTGTATTTTTTAGTGTTTTCAAGGCAATCCTAATTTCGTCCATTGTGGGGCACTGCAAATTTATATCTTGATCTTCTTCGACTTCCTCTGGAACATTTCTTACCTGTTCCTCTTGGTTGTCTTCACAATTTAACAGAGCCTTGAAGTGCTCCTCCCATCTCTGTAGCTGTGCCTGTTGAGTTGTAAGTAAACTACTGTATGTGTAATAACATCAATGCCCTCTTGTAACAGCCGATTCGGGTAAGCATAGCTCATGATGTGTTCACCACTCTACCCCCTGTCAAGCTGTCCCAAAGCTTGGTGCGTCGGCATGCTCAGCGTCACTGCTGAGCAGAGTACACAGAGGGGTATGGCCAGGAGCGCGCGTCATGGTACTGAAGTAATACGTTATTTAATATATGAATTATGCAACAAATAGTGTGGAAGTATGGATTAAACACAATGAAGATTGTGATGTTACAAGTATGTGAGCGACTTATTCGTCCGCCTAGGGCTGATACTGAGGTCTGCTGAATTTGCTTGCTTGATTGTGTGACAAGTCGGCAGGGCGATGACGTCACGCGGCTGCCACAGGCGAGCTCAGGTGCAGAGACAATGGGCGCCTCGCCAGAAAGCGGGCACATCCCAAGGCTGGGAATTTGGGCAACTGGTGTTTGCGTTGCCTTTGTGCAGAGTATGCTCCAGGAAATGTCAGTGTCAGACACTCTTAAAATGGCCAACTTACAGCTCTTTGAGATTCGGCAATAGCTCACATTAAACATTAACACAAATCTGAATACATTTGCGATCTCAGAAAAATAAGGTTCTTGCAGTGAAACTACGATATGGCTCAAAAATGGTTAAAATGGGTCTGAGCACTATGGGAATTAACTTCAGAGGTCATAGATCCCCTAGAACTTAGAGCTACTTAAACCTAACTAACCTAAGGACATCACAAACATCCACGCCCGAGGCAGGATTCGAACCTGCGACCGTAGCCGTCGCGCGGTTCCAGACTGTAGCACCTAGAACCGCTCGGCCACTCCGGCCGGAAACTTCGATATCCCAATATATTTAAAACTACAGAAGTTAATATTTCACAGCGAATAAACATTTTCGCACCAACCCTCTGAATCAACAACTCTTAATCGCTTCATGCCATTTCAATAAACGTTATCTTAGATGATAGCATTGCACTGTAGCTATCATCCCAGAAAGCTACGTGTATATATCTATTATATTTGCTGATTTATGACTTCATGTATATGTTTTTCATTATACAAATGTTTGTTACAACGTCATATTTGCCACAGTTACACAGCAAATGAATGCATCATGAATATCGCATATTTTGTCACACTTGTGTATTTATTTAATGAACAGTTTACAATTTTTCCAGTACGTTTATTTAAATGTTTACTGCAAGTGCTATTAAAAACTGTGCTAATTTGAAAGTCGTCAGTCGCATGTGTTGGTAAGTACCACAACTGAAAAGAAAACTAATAGACGCTTCTGTCAGGAAGGCATAAATAATTTTTTAAATAATATTGAGAAGTAATCTGTAGTCATTTAACGTCAACGTACTTGCGCAAGAATATCAACCAACAATTACTTACATCTACCGTAAGTGTTCTGAATGTAACTGAATCTTTAAAAACGTTTTTTATTTAAATATTTTTCTAACATATTAGCTTAGTGTGGGCAAGAGGTTATGTTGAGTCAAATAAGTTCTTTAGAGCTTAAGAACAATGCATTTTTGGGGGGACGGCCTTCAGCCAATGGAGAAGCAGACAATAGACGAACACTATGGGAGTCAAGTGGAGACTCGGACCTTTCGGGTGAAGGACTCAAAGGAGCGATCCTAGACACTTTATGTCGATTGCTGGAAGAAGGCAGATCTACCTATGGTACCGTGCGTGATTCAGTCATACACACTATGTGATGTATCCGGACATCCCCAAAAACATACGTTTTTCATATTAGGTGCATTGTGCTGCCACCTACTGCCAGGTATTCCATATCAGCTTTTTCAGTAGTCATTAGACATCGTGAGAGAGCACAATGGGGCGCTCCCTGAAACTCACGGCCTTTGAACGTGGTCAGGTGATTGGGTGTCACTTGTGTCACACGTCTGTACGCGAGATTTCCACACTCCTAAACATCCCTAGGTCCACTGTTTCCTATGTGATAGTGAAGTGGAAACGTGAAAGGACACGTACACCACAAAAGCATACATCCGGCCTCGTCTGTTGACTGACAGAGACCGCCGACAGTTGAAGACGGTCGTAATTGTGAAATAGGCAGACAGCTATCCAGACCATCACACAGGAATTCCAAATTGCATCAGGATCTACTGCAAGTGCTATGAAAGTTAGACGGAAGATGAGAAAACTTGGATTTAATAAATGAAAAGCATCAGTTTTCTTCTATTCTACAATAATACTTTTATTGTGTTAACCGGTTTTCGGCTTACAAACTGGGATTTCATGGTCGAGCGGCTGCTCATAAGCCACACATCACGTCGGTAAATGCCGAACGACGCCTCGCTTGGTGTAAGGAGCGTAAACATTGGATAATTGAACAGTGGAAAAACGTTGTGTTGGGAGACGAATCTCGGTACACAATGTGGCGATCAGATGGCAGGCTGTGGGTATGGCGAATGCCCGGTGAACGTCATCTGCCACCGTGTGTAGTGCCAACAGTGGATTTCTGAGGCGGTGGTGTTATGGTGTGGTCATGTTTTTCATGGAGCAGGGCTTTCACCCCTTGTTGTTTAGCGTCGCACTATCACAGCACAGGCCTACATTGATGTTTTAAGCACCTCTTGCTTCCCACTGTTGAAGAGCAATACGGGGACGGCAATTCCATCTTTCAAACCGATCGAGCCCCTGTTCATAATGCACTGTCTGTGGCGGAGTGGTTACACGACAATAACATCCCGGTAATGGACTGGTCTGCACCGAGTCCTGACCCGAATCCTATAGAACACCTTTGGGACGTTTCGCAACGTCGACTTCGTGCCAGGCCTCAGCTGCCGACATCGGTACTACAGCGCAGCACTCCGTGAAGATTGGGCTGCCATTCCCCAAGAAACATTCCAGCACCTGATTGAACGTATGCCTGTGAGAATGGCAACACCATGTTGAATTCCAGCATTACTGATGGAGGGCGCCACACACTTGTAAGTCATTTTGAGCCAGGTTTCCTGACAGTTTTGATCACATACACTGCGATTGATCCTGGGCGGTGAGCGACCGGTATAATACTCTAGCTTTTGACGGGATTCTACCTTTCGACAGGTCCGAATGTGCTCCAGAGTTGGACTCTATCTCGTTCCTCTTATGTTAAGGAACTGAGGATAGACAGAGTATGAGTTACTGTTCTTCGTACCGCATGTGTCCATTTGTGAATCATCATGTTAAACTCTGCACTGTTTTGAGCTGGCGAATATTTTGTGTCTTCTGATTACGAAATGGACATAGTTTCCGCGTATCTTTGATGACTATTTAATTTGAGCATTTTGATACCATTCTCGTAACACTCTCAGGTTATTATTTGCAGCAAATTAGCTGCGGGGCATGTAAGCAGACAAGTGCGGCTCGATCCTGTGGATAATCTTTTTAAACGAAGTCCCGCGTACCCCAAGAATCTATAGTACGAATAATTGCAGACAAAAATGCAACCGATTTGTTCGTATGGGATGCTATTACAAAGAGAAACTACACTAGCAGTAACCGTTAAATACCGTAGAAATTGAGGTTTTCTCATCGGGGATATGAGTATAATCGCCGTGGAAAAGCAGTTGTAATTCTAACACGTTACAATATTCTGTGATAGAGGTTTCAAATCTGCAGCATGATAGGAAGTGTGCGTTGGGCACTGAGTATAGGATTTTGGAGCACTGCGTGTTTGAAAATCGCTAGTAAAAGCTAAGTGTAGGGAAGTTCACCACGGAACATCAAGAAAGAAGAATGCTACGTCGAGGCGTGCTGAGTTGGAGTCTGCGGCGGTCAGCAACAGCGGGGACCCCGATGGCGGCTTATCGGTATTGGCGGCCACGGCAACGTGGGCCACCGGCGGCGACTTCGAGTTCATCAGCATCGACACTCCGGACAACAGCAGTTGAGTTCTTACGCCGATAATGCTAGTATGTGTGAACCGGCAGTGTTACCGTCAGTGATAGAGCTTCCAATGATTAAACAATCATCCAGTGTGTGTGGTTCAGATGATGTGGGTGGGCCAGTTATCCCAAAATCTGAACGTCGTAGTGTTGACAGAGATGACATTAGTGGGGCAGATAGTCCCGAGTCAGAGATAGGTGTTGTAATTGTGATTGATTCAATGGTGTGGTTAAGGAAAGTCTTTATAAATTTGAACTCTAAAATGGGGGTATTGAGTACAGAGATAGGTACAATAAAAATAGAGATAGATACGGTAGATACATGTGTAGCAGAAAGTGTAAAAGCTGAGGTGAAGAAAATTCGGTGTTATATAGAAAGAAAGATTGATTCAAAATTAAAAGGTATGGAGGCAAAATTTCTGAGGAGTTTACTCTGGTTAGCATCTCAGTCGACACAGTGGAAAAAGTATTTCGGGGCAAATTGGGAAAGATACAGAACGAAATGGGGAGCGAAGCTCAAAAATGGCTCTGAGCACTATGGGACTTAACTTCTCAGGTCATCAGTCCCCTAGAACTTAGACCTACTTAAACCTAACTAACCTAAGGACCTCACACACATCCATGCCCGATGCAGGATTTGAACCTGCGACCGTAGCGGTCGCGCAGTTCCAAACTGTAGCACCTAGAACCTCTCGGCCAACCCGGCCGGCGGCGGTGAAGAAAAAATTTGTATGCAGAGGCAGAATGCGCTTGAGGACGTGATCAATAAACCAATAACAGTTTGTCAGGTTGTGTAGCAGAATGTGAAACGAAGTTACTTAATAATAAAGATAATTTTGAAACTATTAATTAAAGTAGCTGTGCAGTGTGAACAGCAGTTTAAAGAAATGAGGGTAGAATTAAATTATTTAGCAGCAAATCGGGCTACTACTCTGATGGGTATTCCATCGGGTAATTCAGGAACGCCGAAGTGTTTTGGAGATGATGAAAAATGCCACACAGCTGATTTTATTTCTGCATGTAGAGATGGTTTTGTGAGGGGAATGTCGGAAGAGGCAAAAATTAAGTTCGCCAAGTGACATCTCGAGGGCAATGCACAATAATGGACATATTTATTGAGTGCTTGATTTGCTACCTATGAAGTGTTTGAAAATTGTTTCCTGAACAAATTCTGGAGTAAAGCGAAGAAGATGCTATTTCAGAGTGAATTCCTGAATGGACCAGGTTTCAAACACTGAAGTGGGTCGGTACAGGAGTTTTGTATGAGTGAGCTCGCTGAGCTGGCGCGGGGACTGTTGACTAACAAGAGACACTTACCGGAATATTTACGATGGGATCTTGTCGACAGTCCGCCAAATTCCATTGACGAATTTGTAGATTTCACTGAGAAACAGTACATGCATTTAAGTTCAAGCCGCATAACGGGAACAGAAAAGAGGGAAATGGGTACCAGTATGGGAGCAGTAGTAATCTCGACAATAATTATAATAATCACAACAGAAGTAATTATCAACGTAATAGTAATTTTCAAAGGGGAAATGGAAACTGGAACTTACGTAACGGAAATCAAAATCAGGAACGAAGCTATTGGAGGCAGTAGCCTCATGAAATGCGACACCAGAATAAGAGGTCGGGAAACTAGAGATGCCGCATCTCCGGTCCGGAGGTGGCGAAATAAACCGGAGTTGAAAAGGAAGCGTTATTTTAAAAATTCTGTGGATGTCGGAAATTCGGCAAATAAGCCAAAAATGTTGGAGGTGGAAGTTATAAAAAATGAAATGGGGAATAAATTTAAGCAAGCAACCATAAAGATGGCTCAAGAAGTATTGTAAAAGGTATTGATAGATTCGATAATGATGATATGGGGCTGTAGAATTTATGTGGTGGAAGGGAAGTGAATGATGCAATGAATGTATGTTCGTTCAAAGATTCTATGATCAGAAGAGAGACTGAGATGGAACTGAATTTCTTGGACGTGGGATGTATGACGAATTCTGATGAGGTACTAGTCAGAAGGAAAAATTATAGTAATCTAGGTGAATGGAATGTAGATGTTGTATTGACGGAAAATGTGAATGTATATGCGAAGGCGAGGTAGTCAGCTGGTGATGAATTTTATTACATATATCGCCGAATGTACGTGAATAATTGGTAAATGGAAGAAAGGTTGATTTTTTAGGCGCTGATGTTGAGAACGTTGAAGGTACAGATTTGGAGTTCCCGGAGGAATAAGTTTGTGCATTTATTTCTGTTGTTGAAAGTGAACCAATGGCTCTTGATGGAAAGATGCATTTTGAGTGGATGTTGAAGGATGAATGTGAATGTGTGTTAGACGATGTGTTAAGGCCTATGGTGGCCAAGGCGTCTGATAGCGGAAAAAATGTGAAGAACAAAGCGGTAGATCCGAGTTTGGTGGAATTCAGGTGTACTGTGAGTTCTAATGTTGAGCGATGGTACAGCATCGCTCAACATTAGAGCTCACAGTACACCCACTACGACAATTTATATGGTATATCCGCGAAAGTTGATGGAGTTATTGGTGGTGATTTCCATAATGTATTGACTGATACTGTAGCTGCTGTAAGTAATGAATCTGACGAATTAGCGGAAAGTGCTAATGGAGTTGAATGTGATAAAGTTTGTAGTGATCCGGCAGAAATAAGTGAGGATTTGTATAAGAGAGACGAAGTCTTAAGTTGCGTGATTGATTGTGAGGATGTTGCAGCTGCTGACATCGTTACTTCAGAAGAAGTGAATAGTGTATTTGATAATTACGAGGATGATAAGACCAAGGATTCTGAGGATGATTTAAAGTCTACACATGATTTCGAGTTGAATAGGGAGTATATACAGGGTGTTTCAAAAATGACTGGTATATTTGAAACATTAATAAAAACTAAACGAGCAGCGATAGAAATACACCGTTTGTTGCAATATGCTTGGGACAACAGTACATTTTCAGGCGGACAAACTTTCGAAATTACAGTAACTACAATTTTCAACAACAGATGGCGCTGCAAGTGATGTGAAAGATCTAGAAGACAACGCAGTCTGTGGGTGCGCCATTCTGTACGTCGTCTTTCTGCTGTAAGCGTGTGCTGTTCACAACGTGCAAGTGTGCTGTAGACAACATGGTTTATTCCTTAGAACAGAGGATTTTTCTGGTGTTGGAATTCCACCGCCTAGAACAAAGTGTTGTTGCAACAAGACGAAGTTTTCAACGGAGGTTTAATGTAACCAAAGGACCGAAAAGCGATACAATAAAGGATCTGTTTGAAAAATTTCAACGGACTGGGAACGTGACGGATGAACGTGCTGGAAAGGTAGGGCGACCGCGTACAGCTACCACAGAGGGCAACACACAGCTAGTGCAGCAGGTGATCCAACAGCGGCCTCGGGTTTCCGTTCGCCGTGTTGCAGCTGCGGTCCAAATGACGCCAACGTCCACGTATCGTCTCATGCGCCAGATTTTACACCTCTATCCATACAAAATTCAAACGCGGCAACCCCTCAGCGCCGCTACCATTGCAGCACGAGAGACATTCGCTAACGATATAGTGCACAGGATTGATGACGGCGATATGCATGTGGGCAGCATTTGGTTTACTGACGAAGCTTATTTTTACCTGGACGGCTTCGTCAATAAACAGAACTGGCGCATATGGGGAACCGAAAAGCCCCAAGTTGCAGTCCCATCGTCCCTGCATCCTCAAAAAGTACTGGTCTGGGCCGCCATTTCTTCCAAAGGAATCATGGCCCATTTTTCAGATCCGAAACGATTACTGCATCATGCTATCTGGACATTCTTCGTGAATTTGTGGCGGTACAAACTGCCTTAGACGACACTGCGAACACCTCGTGGTTTATGCAAGATGGTGCCCGGCCACATCGCACGGCCGACGTCTTTAATTTCCTGAATGAATATTTCGATGATCGTGTGATTGCTTTGGGCTATCCGAAACATACAGGAGGCGGCGTGGATTGGCCTCCCTATTCGCCAGACATGAACCCCTGTGACTTCTTTCTGTGGGGACACTTGAAAGACCAGGTGTACCGCCAGAATCCAGAAACAATTGAACAGCTGAAGCAGTACATCTCATCTGCATGTGAAGCCATTCCGCCAGACACGTTGTCAAAGGTTTCGGGAAATTTCATTCAGAGACTACGCCATATTATTGCTACGCATGGTGGATATGTGGAAAATATCGTACTATAGAGTTTCCCAGACCGCAGCGCCATCTGTTGTTGAAAATTGTAACTACTGTAATTTCGAAAGTTTGTCTGCCTGAAAATGTACTGTTGTCCCAAGCATATTGCAACAAACGGTGTATTTCTATCGCTGCTCGTTTAGTTTTTATTGCCGTTTCAAATATACCGGTCATTTTTGAAACACCCTGTAGAAGTCGATAATGGGAAAGTATTTGCTTAGGAGATGTCAGTACTCATTGCTACTGAAAGGAAGAAACGACTGGAAACGGTACGGGAAAATTTTCATGTCGTTACTACCTCACTGATGGGCAGAGGAGAAATATAAAGCAGTAAGAGGTCTTGAAACGAGAAGAGACAAAGTGTTTATTGAATTGTTTGATGGTGATAGTGAAACTGAAGGCTGATCCTCTGTTGTAATATCTACACTAGATATGGAGGAGAATGGAAGGGATACTGAAAATTATCTTTTGAGGGAGGAATGTTTAGGGAGGGATGTAATTAATAATGTGCAGCCTGTAACTGAAATGATCGAGGCTGATGAAGAAAGAAAATGTGCGTCTCTTGAAAGAAAAACTGGTGTTCCAGCGGTGGTCACAAATTTTGTATGTGAACGTAAGAGTGCGCTGGGGAACAAGGAAAGAGGGCTCGTGTTTGGACAATTCAAAAAACGTAAAAAGTGAGATTCAGAAAATACACTGGTGGGATACATGTTATAAGAGGCAACGGTGGCAGAGTTGCACCTTGTAAAAGAAGAACTTGGCATGTGCATTAATGTAAGTGTATACATGAGTATAAGTGTATTTTCATGTGTAGTTTTAAGAATTTGGGTGATTATTTTTGTTTTGTGTAAGGGATGCCCAGGTGAATTCAAGATGTGTGTAAAATTGTGTGGAGTCACAACTTAGTGCAAAGATAGTATCGATATTTCGTCGCACGACTCTTTGTGCGTGGAGGTCAGCAGAACACAATATAATTACTTATGAAAGAGAAGAATAAACTGTACTGTACATAAGATTTTGGGAAAAATTTCAAGGGGTTACTTAAATGTGTTACTTGTAGCATTTTAGATGGGTTTATCATGTATTAAATGTGGTTTATTTATAATTGTTGTTTCACACAAAATTTGGAGCATGGAGGTCATCATACCTCATTAAAATTTTAATTGTTTGTGAGGGTAGGAAATGTGGTTGTATGCAAAATATAACCTGGTTTAATTATATAACGTATGTTGTTCTGGAAGGGTTTTGAATGTATTTATGCATGTAAAATTATGGGGATAAAATTGGGAATGAATCGTATTTTAGTGCGATCAAAAGTGAAAATTTGCTGAATTTAGGATCCAGTTACACCATGAGTTACAATGAAAACCAAACTGGCGATAACTGCACAGGGCAGTATTTGTTTTCAAGTTTTTAAATAGATGCGGTAAAATTATAGAAAAATTACAAAGTGTTAGTTGATTTGTGGTGTCGAACAAATTTCTTAGCGTAAAAGACATGTTTTCTAGTGGTAACGTGGACAGAGCGTTTGAAATGTCGAGCTGAATCAAGTGTTTTGCTTATACTCAATCAGTTTTTGCAGCCCATCCTGTTTATGAATGTATCGATTTTCACTGGGGAGGGCGTTCAGTGTCTGATCTATGGGGATTCAGGAAAACATATGAATACTGGTAACTAAACAACAGTCGTATTTCGACAGCCTTCAGCATTGACGTTGACAGCAAGTTGACGCGTGTTGCGGTGTAGTACGTGGCCAAAGGCGTCATGGATTTCATCAGAGCGGCTGGACTGCGACCCATGTAAACTTCGATGTCAGAGAAACCAACCATGTGCTGTGTCTGTGAAAGTGAAGTGCTACAATGTAGTGGTTAAAGCAAAAGTAGCTATCAAATGAGAGCAAAAACGCTAAAAACTTTTGAAAAGGAAGAGCTGACTAGAGAGTTTATTTAAATTTGTGTATTTATTTGGGATTTAATTAACAAGTCATAATTATATAATTTGTGTTACCTTTAGAAAATTTCAGCTGATAATATGTCATATCCTGGGAGGTACATGCTGTCTCGTAAACCACCACAAAGTAACATACTCTGTTGTTCTAACATGCAAATAGTGTAGTCTATTTATTATGTTATTTTGGAGGCACTTTATATTTGGAAACGTCTGAATGTGCTCCAGAATAAGACTAATATATTTCACTTGTGTTAAAGAGCTGACGGTAGGCAGAGTATGTTATTCTTCTCTGTATCGAACGTGCCAATAAGTAAATTATTATATTAAATTCTGAACTGTTTTGAGCTGGTGAATAATTCGTGTAATGTGGTTACGAAATGAACTTAGTTTTCGCGTGTCTTTGATGACAATTCAGTTTAGGCATTTTGCTGTCAACGTAACTTAGGTGCATTTGATAAGGGTATTTTCTGTCTGTATTTTAAATGAATATCGTAGGACAATTTCGCGTTTATTTGTGATATCCTTTTTTGAATAAAGATTACTCAACGTAATTCTCTGTCGTCTACACTACTTCCAGACGTTAGAACAGAACTCTTGTTATTAAATTACTCAATTAACTTCTATTTCATATTTCCGTGTATTTTATTAACTTGCAATTCTAGCCAATGCATAGACTGTTTGACTAAAGGTTATTATTTGCAGGGAATTAGCTGCGGGGCTTGAAAGCAGACATACGTGGCTCGACCCTATGATTACATCGAGCTATTCTTTTTAAACAGAGCCTTGTAAAGCCCAAGAAATTATTGTTGTTTTTCCAGTAAGTATCTTGTACTACACACTTTCTAAACTAGTCTACTTTCTTCCTCAGGGTTGAAACTATCTGTGTAGCAAATTTCATCGAAATCAGTTCAGCGTGAAAACGTAGCAGACAAGTTTATTTTCCCATTTATAATATTAGTATGAATGTAACTTTCAGTTATAATCTCCTCTTTCATGGTCTGATTTTAATGGAGAAAAAGCTATGCTCAAGTTACCTTTGATAACCCCTTGAAAGGGATTATCGTGTTCAGACAGACAAACATAGAGATACGACGGTTTTAGATAAAACTATAAATGCGATATCTTCTGCCGTGATTAGATTTTGATGAAATAAAGGCTATACAGTGGCCCAATCTGTAATTAAGTTACCTGCGAAAAATCCCATGAAAAGTCGTCTAGAATTTTTGGAGATTTACGTGTTCAAACAGGCAAAGACAAGCTGAGTTTAATAAAACTTTAAATCAAGATAACTGTTTTTTTCTGTGATCCGATTTTGAAGAACTAAAGCCTGCACGATGCCCCAAGATATGCTCAAGTTACCCCTGAAATCCCCATGAAATGTCATCCAGTAGTTTTGGAGAAGCCTGTTCAGACAGACAAACAGACAGGCAAGACAGTTTCACAGATTTACTATTAGTGCAGAAATTCTTTAGGTATTTTTATTCTATCCAGCGACAACGAAAAAAATCAAGCTGGTATAAGGATAGAGTGACTCTACATCCCGTGAATTTGCAGCTGCTAGATGTACTACAATTTAGCTAAAAGAATCGTCAAACAGCAGCGTGGCCGCTGCGCCCGCCCTTCCTCTATGTGTCGTTCGGTTGTTCGGTCACGTTACCTGTTTACCTTATCAGTCTCTAACCTGTGTTCTCAAGACCCTCTTCTCATCTCAAATACAGTTGAAATACAAGCTTTGACATGGTCTGCATCTTCATCGTACCTTTGCATAACACTAAGTCTTTCTACATTTCCTTCTCTTGTTCATGAAAACGACTCTGAAACAAACTACTCAGTAACTGGCTTTCAACCAGAATTTGAAGTTTTACCTGTTATTGCTGTATCTTCCATCACAGTGTGTATCAGTTGTCTTTCTTCTGTCTGATAGTTAACCAAAATTTCTATAAGTTTATCAACGCGATCCGCGGTTTTATTATATATTTTGGTTTCTTTCTTCCATCCCAGCTGTTGACTGTACCTAGTTATTGCTAACTCTTTCCTACTGCACTGCTCTCAAACATTTCTATTAATATGCCATTACTAAGAATTGCAGAAACTAAATGAGGAAATTACTCAAGATAATAGTAACAAAACTGACGTTAATTAAATACCATATACATAATAATAATAATAGTCATACCGATAGTACTAATGCAGGGCTACTATAAATGATTCATTTGTTTTCAAAGCTCTATATTTTCCAGAGTTTTACATGTATAAATATGGCACGCATGAACAGAATCGGAAACTCACTAAGTCTGCATTTTGCACTCTACAAATGTTCTATGAGTGTCTCTCTGGCCACACGACACGCGGCCTTGTGGTAGTCATGGTCGGTCCATAACTTACGTAGCAACATCTTGTCAGTGATGATCGTAGCAGCATTGATGCATCCTCTCAGATGTTCCAATGTTCTTGGCAGTGGCTGTAGGTAACCAAGGTCCTTAATGTTCCCCCAGATAATTCACATCTCAAACACCTGCCACCATTTCACAATTGAAATACAGCTGTGACATGGCCTGCATCTTCGCCGGTACGGTTTCTTTCTTCCACCCCATCTGTTAACTTTACCTCGTTATTGCTGACTCTTTTCTGGACCAGTTCCCGATTTCATTCCTCTTGCACTGACCAGGGGAGCCAAGGGGAATCACATCATCTTCACCACTACATCCAAACCAACGATGCTGTAGTTCGTCCTTTACGTTGCGACGAACGTCGACGCTTCAGCGAAGGGATTCCCCGTCTTGTTGGGCGACGAAATTCTCGGAATCAGTGGTCAGGTGCAGCACAATAAGGTAAAAGAAGAAAAACGACCATACAGCTTCGTCTGACACAGCACAGAAAACATCAACCTTCAGCGAATCTCATTCACGCGACTCTATTTGATGAGGACTTTCAACTCACCCTTACACTGTGGAGATTAACCTTCCAGATAAATGGAAGGCTACTTCGTCGCTGAATATCAGTTTGGAGGCGAAGAGTTTCATTCTCAAGTGCTTCCTGCATTGTGGTGCAAAACTGAAGTCGCCGGCCATAATCCTGTGGTTTTAATTGTGGAACGAGCTGCATACGTTAAGGTTTTAAATCTACCTGCAATCGCAAGTTCTTCCACATAGCTGTGGTATTCCAAGTACGTGGCCTGCATGGACCGCTGTTTTTCTGTTTTTTGGGCCGTGTAAGAAACTTTCTCTCACGCTCTCCATCGCTGCATCTGTCACACTTGGTCAACTGGTGCTTTTCTTTTTTAAAGACAACAGGTCTCTCTAAATTGTTGATACCAACGCACAGTGCTCTGTTTGCATGGACTTTATTACCATAATTCCTTCCGAATGTGTGCTGCAGTTTTGTAACAGATAAAATCTAGCATATTCCAGGACAGAAAAACTCATGTCCTGTTTTGTTTCCATTTCGTGAAGGCCAAAAGGTGACCACATTGCAAAATCGGTGAGTTTACGATTCTATTCATGTATCAGTTATATTTGTACATGTAATACACTGCAATATATAGAACTCTGAATACAAATGAATGATTTACAATAGCCCTGTGCTATTCACAGCAAAGTTGGTGGCCTTTACCCTTCTGCAGATCCCTCTAGTACCATGGAAATTATTCCCTTATGGCTTAACAGATGTTCTACCATCCTACTTATTCTTCCGGCTATTGTTTTCCTAATATTCTTTTCCTCGTCGATTCCTCATTCCTTACCTTATAAGTCCACCTAATTTTCAATATTGTTCTGTACCATCACATCTCGAAGTCTTCACTCTTTTTCTGTTCCGTTTTCCCACAGTCCATGTTTCACTGCAACATAATGCTTTACTCTAAACGTATTTCTTCCTCAAATTAAGAGCTATGTTTAATACAAATGGATTTCTTCTGGTTATAAATGCCCTTTTTGTCAGCGCCCGTCTTGGGTTTTATTGCTCCTGTGTAGCAGAACTCCTTAATTTCTACTTCCTGGTCAGCAATTTTGATGTTAAGTTTCTCGCTGTTCTCATTTCTGCTATTCCTCATTACTCTGGTCTTTCTCTGATGTACTCTTAATTCATATTCTGTACTCATTAGACTCTTCATTCTGTTCAACAGGTCCTGTAATTCTTCTTCACTTTCACTGAGAATAGCACTATCATCAGTCAATCTTAACATTGATATCCTTTTATACTGAATTTTAATGCCATTCTAGAACCTTTCTTTTATCTCCATAATTGGTTCTTCGACGTATAGACTGAACAGTGGGTGAAAGATTACATCTCTATCTTAGTCCATTTTTAATCCAAGCACTTCGTTCTTGGTCTTCCACTCTTATTGTCCCCTCTTGGTTTGTTTTACATACTGCGTATTACCTGTCTTTTCCTATAGCTTACCCTTATTTTTCTCACGATTTCGAACATCTTATACCATTTGACACTATCGAACGCTTTCTCCAGGTCGACAAATCCTATGAGCATGCCTTGATTTTTCTTCAGTCTTGGTTCCAACGCTACGTCAGAACTGCCACTTTGGCGCCTTTACCTTTCCTAAAGCCAAACTGATCGTTATGTAACAGATCCTCAATTTTCTTTTCCATTCTTGTGATTGTCAGCAAATTGCATGCATGAGAAAGTACTACAAATGATAAATTCATCTTATTTCACGTCAGCTGTTAAGTTTATCCCTGTTCTTTAGTTAATGTAATTACTTCTAAATGACAAAAAAATGCAATGTTTTTCCTATGTAAACACTGTACGTAATTTTTTGTATCTTCTGTGATAATAAAATGGTTCAAATGTCTCTGATGACTATGGGACTTAACATCCGAGGTCATCGATCCCCTAGAACTTAGAACTACTTCAACCTAACTAACACACATCCATACCCGAGCCAGGATTCGAACCTGGGATCGTAGCGGTTGCGAGGTTCCAGACTGAAGCGTCTAGAACCGTTCGGCCACACCGGCCGGCTCTGTGCTAATAATATCTGCGTAAGTAGCATATTATTTTTATTTGTGCTTGTGACATTCAGTTGCCACATGGAGATAACCTAAAACGCCGAAACCTGTCCGAGATGAAATAAATATAATTTTGCCGAATACAAGGAACTGTTTTCCTGTTTAATATCATTACCGTGTTCTGCCACACATTGACGGAAAATACTACTAATGTTGTTTATTTCCGTTAAAGACTGGTAAACAAGAGTTTTGGAATTTATTATTATTTAGCGTTCCATCTTTCATGGTCTTTAACTGTTGCTCTGTCGTAACAAGTGTCCTTATTGGCATAGGGTCCACTTTCTTCCACAATCTTCTGGAGGCGGTCTTCGCGTATAAGGCGTGTCATTCGCCTGTGTTTCTCGAGCTTGTGTAACCATATCTTCTTGCACTGCCACTGAATCGGCTTCCTCCTCTACTGGGAGGAATTACTGTTTTCGCAGTTCAACTGTTGTCGCTTTTGGTGATGTCCCCATGCCAGCTCAGGAATGTCTCTTAAATCGTTTATGACTGCTGTCGTCCCCATCCGTTCCCTCACATGTTCGTTATCCTGTGTAAGAACCTTGTGACATTCGTTCAGCAGCTCAACATTTTCATTTCCATTTTACGCAGCGCTAAGAAGCGTTTTTGTGGTAGCTGCCAGACAGAGCATGACGGATCTATAAACAGTGCTCTTTTTTGCAGAAACGCCTTGATGAACACGGACTTATATTTATTTTTATTTCGTCATTTGTATTGTTCTCAAGTGATAACTAAACATGAACTTCGTCAGTAGTCCACGTGTTCTTCACTGTTAAATGCATTCAATACTTGTGTCCATATTTACATATTTCACTTTGTGTGATAATAAGCAAGATTCCTCGTCATCTGTATTAGAGAAACTGTCATTCCATACAATAATTCCTATCGAACTGAAAGTAATTGCTGCAACTTTTTAACCGCTAAGTGTCCACCACGTATGACACTGTAGTGGTTCAACGTTCTTAGCTGTAGCTGTAGCACCATGCCGCCTTCACCACATGTAGTGGAATAAGTTACGTAATTTATTTTGTTGCTTGTTCAGTTTGTTATATTAAGTGTTATATTAAAAATCCTCGGAAAGTTAATGTTTTTTATATTTATTTCATGTTCAATGCGGAACTTTTCTGGCGAGGTTTGCGGACTTTGAGATGCTGAACCATGTAAATGCCAATCCGACAACCATCCCTCGCCAGCAAATGCGCTTCGTTAAGCTGCCGCATGTGTATTATTAAAATTAAAAAGAATGAAAGAGTGAGATCAATTTTATAATAATCTTGCGTCAGTTCAGCCGCGCGGTGTGACCGCGCGGTTTGATGCGCCATGTCATGGACTGCGCGGTCCCTCGCGCCGGAGGTTCGAGTCCTCCCTCCGGCATGGGTGAGTGTGTTGTTCTTAGCATAAGTTAGTTTAAGTAGAGTGTAAGTCTAGGAACCGATGACCACAGCAGATTGGTCCCTTAGGAATTCACACTCATTTGAACATTTTTTTGCATCAGTTGACTTCTCTCCACATTTGATGACACACCTTTATTAAATAACATAACGTTTTTATACGAACCAATAGGCTGTTTATCGCGAAAGTACAATACATTCTTGTGATTTGTTGAACGTTACTCAATGGCTGACTGATGAATCTTTCATTGATAACGTTTTACGAGCAATATTTAATATTTTACGATTGGAAAAGTAAATCTGAAAGGCTTTAATTATTATGAGTCAAAATATTTTGCGAATACGACGAATAAATATTAATATTCCACGCATGTCAGGTTTTATCAAAAAAATGGTTCAAATGGTTCTGAGCACTATGGGACTTAACATCTATGGTCATCAGTCCCCTAGAACTTAGAACTACTTAAACCTAACTAACCTAAGGACAGCACACAACACCCAGTCATCACGAGGCAGAGAAAATCCCTGACCCCGCCGGGAATCGAACCCGGGAACCCGGGCGTGGGAAGCGAGAACGCTACCGCACGACCACGAACTGCGGACAGGTTTTATCAATTAACGACAACTTGATTTATGTCAGAAGATTTTAATATGTTGTGACCTACTAAAATAAAGACGTTTACTTATCACAGAGCAATAACTGATAATGAATATTGGTAATTTCCAAGCAAAATACATCGAGCGTAAGACTTTTATGGCGCGAAATATAAGCTGTATTTACCGAATTCTTGAGAACACTGCATCTTCTGATATCTGTAGTGTTCCAGAGATAAGTGGAGTGGCGCAGTGTAGACCTGCACTACTCTTACCTGGCCGGAGTTAATTCCGAGGTTGTGCACTATGGAAAATGGTTTGCACTTAATTTGGTGCCGCATCACGATTTTAGGATTTGAGCAAACTGTTATTTGGAGACGTGTGTCAAACTTCATGAAAGATTATAGCTGCAGTGTACCCCAGCTACGGCAAAACAGGATTGCTCCCGGCTGCATATAAAAAGCGCGGAACTGACGATGATGAAGATCTGGATCACGGGTAAGCTAAGGTAAATTACCGTCAGTTTGTTTTGTACATCTTTTGTTGTTGTTGTTAACGCTGTAAACAAAATGGATGTCTGGCACCATGACAGTGGCGCGCTCATCAATTTTACTGGTTGAAAGCACATTAAGCCCTAAGATTTCCTGAAGATCAAAGTGTTCATGGAGGGAAAACATATGAAACCCCCTCTGAAATTTCAAGGAAAGATCTCACCGCAACGAAAAACCCCGTTGTTTTAATTATGTCCACTCAAGATCGCAAATCATATCCCTGAAATACTCTACACTGTTTCGCAATAGTACAAAATGAACTACCCTTCCTTGAATTTTTTCGATGCCTTTCTCCAATTCCATACTGGGCAGCAGTACTCCAGAAGACGGTGGACAAGTGTAGTGCGGGTAGTCTCTTTAGCGGACCCGTTGGATTTTATTAGTGTGCTGCCAGTAAATTGCAGTCTTTGATTCGCTTTCCCCAGGAAACGTCGGAGCTGCTGCGACCAGGTCTTAGCGTGGAGGTCTCAAATCAGCTGCAGTTTTTGTGGTTCTTAATGTAATATATGAAGCTGTGTGGAGGGAGGGATTTATGTCGAAGTTTGTGGAAATTGGAAATCATCCCATGCCAAATGCTGGCTTTTCTATTGAGCAACATGTGCTCTCTCACTGGCTCTTGAATGTGTTCCTGAAATTTCAACTATTTGATGGAGGACTCTAAATAATGGCCTAGTTCCTGTTTAACCTGTATACTGGATTTTCGTGGAGTTCGTGACTCTGTATTTTATAACTGTCTTCAGATCGCCGAATTACATTTGCTAGTTTAGTAACTGTGACGTGTTATTGTATGACTAAGTGGAATACAACGATTTGAAGATAGTCATAATAAAAAAACCAACAATTGGAGTTGTCTATGTTTAGTTTTAAATAGGGAAACATCCCCTACACTTAGCATTAATCTTCCACAGTAGGGCATTATGTACTGTGAGAATATACTGACTAGTAATCTGTTGAATCTGACTGATTACTTCCATAAAAGGAGACTTCAGCCTAAACCAAATTAAATTGACGGTACTGTATTCCATATAAATAATAAGGAAGCCGAAACATGCGACTTTTTACGGAATCGAAGTACTGCATAACTACACTCCAAAATATGTAGTAATCTCTGTACATCGGTCCTTGGCATTCAAACAACAGTGCACCAAGCTATCTAAGAAGCTTGGCTCAGGAGTGAATCTAATTTGCAAGATTGCCGTAAGCAGATGGGGTACAGACGCTTACAATCCATGCGCTGATGCACTCGTTCTTGTGTATTCTGCTGGTGAATATGGCGCTCTTGTGTGGGAAAACGGCGCCCACGCAACAAAGACTGGTGTGCAGTTAAATGAAGCCATGAGAGCTCTCACTGCTACTGTCAGACCTACTCTCATTTGGTGGTTACGTGTCCTAATTAATATTGCTGCAATATCTGAGGCGGAAAGCAGCTGTAGCGGCACCACCACTACAGCTAGGAAGAAGTTAGATTCGGTGCAATATTTCTGAGTGCACAAGTTACAGCCAGGCACGGGCCTGTTGTCAGTAAGTTACGCTTGCCAGCAGTTGTGAAGTAGAATGGAGGCCACAGGGCCATAGAACCGCTGAAAAGAGTAAGCGCAGCAGTTTCTGTGGTGCAAGTTACAGGCAGAGGGGGCCCACTGGGCCAACCTAGGTGTTACGAGTATGTGACTCGGAGCGGCGCGTTAGCAAAACAGAGGCGCGCAGCTGCATATAAATAGGTGCCAGTTTTCTAATGAGGGGGATTAAAGTGTGGCAGCTCTCATGGACGGCGGGGTGTGTCACACCACTGGCTACACGCAGCAGCAGATGGGGCGCCAGCAGCGGGCCACTCGGTGGCTCGCTACCACAGGCAGTCTTGTTGGCTCGCAGCAAACGCTGGAGGCATCCTGAGGTGAGGGCCACAGATTTGGCTGTCGGATCGCAGGCGCATATTGTCGCCTGTGATCTTAACCACGACAGCAAAGAAGCACGCAGGGGGCCACCCTGTGGCTGCCAGTGAGCGGCGCTGAGGCAACAGGGGCGAAGGCTGCTGAGTTGGCTGCCGGAGCATCCTGACGTCATCAAAACACGGCGGCTGTACACGGCTGGAATCCCGCAGTACGTGCGGGTCACTAAGGTAGCCCTTCTGCTGCAAGCTATTTTTCAGGCAGTGAAGTGGCGTCTTCAGCATTGCGGCACCCTGTGATGCAGACAGAGAGGAACACGGCTCTGTAGCTGGGAATAATAAAACATTTGAAGATCACGGCTGAGTTTTAATATGGCGCATCCTGACAGTTTCCATCCATGTCCAACATTCCTCCACCGCATGCCAACATCTGCATTTGTCAATGACTGCTACACAACTAAGATAAACTTGCTGACGATGATCACTTCTCATAAAAACTCTGCCTTCTATGATGCCCTATAAAATTCACCAACAACTCGTCTGAAACTACATAAACGACCCTGGGTTGACCCAAAAACTATCAGTTTGACGTGACCTCCAAGTGGCGACAATGCTGGAATGAGCATTCACCCAGTAACTGTCACTTGGTTCAAGATCCAACAAAGAAGGTTGAGGGATTCCAACTGCCACGCCTAACCACTTCAAGGCTGAACCGTATTAGGACAGATCAAAGGAAGTGTGGTTACACCATGAAAAAATGTGGTTTCCGTTCACATGCTGAGTGCAACTGCGAAGTGGGGAGGTAAAAATAGAACACGTAATTAAGTAGTTCAAATGGTTCAAATGGCTCTGAGCAATATGGGAATTAACTTCTGAGGTCTTCAGTCCCCTAGAACTTATAACTGCTTAAACCTAACTAACCTGAGGACGTCACACACATCCATGCCGAGGCATGATTCGAACCTGCGACTGTAGCGGTCGCGCTGTTCCAGACTGTAGCGCCTAGAACCGCTTGGCCTCACTGGCCCCCAGTTAAGTAGTGCCCACTTCGAACGATCGGAGGTGACTGCAAGTAGTGGTTGGTTGTCACGTTTAGACGTTTCCATTTGATTACGGATACTTTGGCGCAATTGTAAAACCATGCGGTCATCAGTATTAGCAGAGGTCTCAAGGTAATTGCAGTTCTTCTCGGCATGCAGTTTGGGTACAGTAAGCATTGCCACTTTCTATGTGAGTGGGACAGAAGAAAAATAACCTGCTCGGAATGAACTACTGCCGGACAGACGAATCTGGTGAACGCTCCTCTTCTTGATCCCAGAAATGTATTTCTAGGAGGGCGTGATGGAACGTGATGCCTTCGAACTTTGTATGTGAAAACTCTTAAATATTTTTAAATAAAACAACCATTATTAACATTCTAACATATTTATTCTTCGTGTCTACGTATTTACAGTCCTTTGCCGCTAGAAGGATCCGAACTGCAGCGTGTAACATGGCGTTGTGCAACGCAACTATGTCGCTTCGTGAGAAACAGCGTACTGTAGTCGAGTTTCAAATTCGAAGAGTCCGTCCACGCATGGAGCACCCTCTCCTTCAGCGTGGCAATGCCGGAACACACACGAACGCTGCGACATTAGCAACACCTCGGCGCCCTGGGTTCTCTGTCATCGATCATCCGCCATACAGACCAGACTCGACCTTATCCGCCTTTCATCTGTCTCCAAAACTTAAAGAACACCTTTGAGGATTTCGCATTCATAGTGATGAAGTATGGGACTTGATCCAGTCGTATCGAGATGAAAAGTGAAGTAAACCACTGTCACGCCCGTCTGGACAAGAGGTTCCACAATCGTGTGCCCTATTAGACCGGATGTAAGCAAACACGTAGCTCAGGTATGGTTCCTGTACGCCTTGAAACCCATCAGTCTGTGTTCTGCTGTGTTAGCAATCAGGTATCTTTCTACAGGTACTGGAACATTCTAGTGTATACCGAAGTCGAAAAAATGAATATCGTTTAGGGCTAATGTGCCAAACTGTTAGAGCTGCTGTGCGGTTGTATTGTATGGTGAAGTGTATCCAGATTGTACCAAGCACTCAAGATCTGTATTTGCAAACATTATAAAAAAGTTCTAGAAACTGGACTGTTCAAAATAAAATACGCCAAGGAAAAAGATGAGAAAATGATGAAAGAAATGAAACTAACAGTTTAGCAGCAGTAACACGCAATGCAAATTTCACAGAGAGGCATTTCTGAAGTATAAGAGAGATCAACCAAACGACGGTGCTACGAACACTACATTTCACCGCATTTAATCCCCTTCACATTTCGTTGGGTCTAAAACTTCACGGCAATTACTTGAAAAATTGCGCTGTTTTCCACAAAAAAAGTGTAAACTGATGAAATATATCTGCACAACATTTTGTTTACGAAAGAAGTATCGTTTACAAACCACAAGAAAGTCGATTTTCGGAATATACGCTAATCACCAGCTGAAAATTCACGCTGGCACAAAGAAGTGGATAAAAACAACACTCTTGGTCCATCAGTATATGGTGTGTGCAGAATGAGATTTTCACTCTGCAGCAGAGTGTGTGCTGATATGAAACTTCCTGACAGATTTAATCTGTGTGGCGGACCAAGACTCGAACGTAGGACCTCTGCCTTTCGTGGACAAGTGCTCTGCCAACTGAGCTACCCAAGCACAACTCACGCCCCATCCTCACAGATTTACTTCTGCCAGTATCTCGTCTCCTACCTTCCAAACTTTACAGAAGCTCTCCTGCGAACCTTGCACCCAACTAGCACTCCTGAAAGCAAGGACGGGGCGTGAGTCGTGCTTGGGTAGCTCAGTTGGTTAGCCGGCACGGTAGCTCAGCGTGTTCGGTCAGAGGGTTACTTGCCCTCTGTAATAAAAAAAACTGAGTTAATCGATCATCAACGAACTTAAAACGGATGTCTTACGACGTCCGCTCCGAGCAGACGCAACGAACAAAAATGAAAAAAATGAGATTTTTTTTTAAAAAAAAAGTTGGTAGAGCACTTGACCGCGAAAGGCAAAGGTCCCGAGTTCGAGTCTAGGTCCGGCACACAGTTTTAATCTGCCAGGAAGTTTCATTTGGTGTGTGTTTTTAAGACCCACATCATCTATCTCTGTTTTATTGATGGGAATCTAAATACACTCAAGTATCCGGAGTTTCTAAGATATGCTGCTGCCGCAGTTATTGGAGGACATCCCTCCTGACTTTACATTATCAGTGTGGTACCTACATGACGGATGTCCGTCCCATTCCGCACATGTAATGAGAGACCCTCCTGCAGAGTATTGGAACTGTCGGTTAGGAAACGCAAAATTCTCTGACACTTATCAAACGTAACATTATTGTACTTTTGTCTGTGGTAAAAATTAAAACAAAAAGTCTACTAGAGACATCGACGTCTCCCGAGGGCATGAAATGCCTTCTAACACGGATCTGTGCTGCCGTTAACTCCAGATGCTTGCTCACACTTGATATAGGCCTAATAGGGCAGACGTTCGTGGAACCTCTTCTCCTGACGGTGGGACAGTGATTAGCGGCGGCGTTAGCTTGACACTACATACATGCTATGTGTTTGAAGTTTTCTTAGAAACTTCTTTCAAATGCCACAGAAAAAAGCACATACTTCCGTTAGACAAAAACAACGTCGGTGTCATACATAATTCGGAGACCTTTTTTTTTTTGAGTCTTCTGAATGGTTTGATGCGGCTCGCCACGAATTCCTCTCCTGAACCAACGGTTTCATCTCAGACTAGCACTTGCAACCCACTATCTCAATTAAATTCTGGGTGTATTCCAATCTCTGTCTTCCTCTGAAGTTTTTGCCCTCTAAAGCTCCCTCTCGTACCGTGGAAGTCATGTCCTGATGTCTTAACACATGTCCTATCATCCTGTCCCTTTAGTGTTTTCCACATAGTCTTTTCCTCTCCAACTTTTCCCATTCCTTACCTAATCAGTCCACGTAATTTTCAACATTCGTCTGTAGCACCACATCTCAAATGCTTGGATTCTCCTCCATTTCGATTTTCCCACAGTCCATACAATACAATGCTGTGCTCCAAACGGACGTTCTCTGAAATTTCTTCCTCAAATTAAGGGCTGTGTTTGATACTAGTAGACTTCTTTTGGCCTGGAAAGCCCTTTTTGCTAGTGATAGTGAACTTTTGATGTGGTTCTTGCTCCGTCCGTCATTGGTTATTTTGCTGCCTAGGTAGTAGAATTCGTTAACTACATCTAATTCATGACCATCAATCCTGATATTAAGTTTCTCGCTGTTCTCTTTACTTTCGTCTTTCTTTGATTTACTCACAATCTGTATTCTGTACTCATTAGACTGTTCACTCGATTCAGTAGATCATGTAATTCTTTTTCACTTTCACTCAGGATAGCCATGTCATCAGCGAATCGTGTCATTGATACCATTTCACCCTGAGTTTAAATCCCACTCCGGAACCCTTCGTTTATTTCCATCATTGCTTCTCCGATGTCCAGATTGAATAATAGGAGCAAAAGACTACATTCCTGTCTTACTGAGCACTTTGTACGTGGTTGTCGACTCTTATTACACCCTCTTGTCTCTTGTACATATTGTACATTACCTATCTCTCCCTATAGCTCACCCCTGTCTTTCTGAGAATTTCGAACATCTTGCACCATTTCACATTGTCGAGCGCTTTTTCCATGTCTTGCGTTTCGTTTAGTATTGCCTCCATTATCAGCCGCAATGTCGGAACTGCTTCTCTGGTGCCTTTACATTTCCTGAAGTGAAACTGGTCGACATCTAACACATCCTGAAGGTCCTTTTACATTCTCGGTTGCGTGAGCTGTTAGGCTGATTGTATGATAATTTTCGCACATTGTGCGATAATTCTTTCACTAGTCAGCTGTTGCAGTCTTGCGATTACAAACGATATAAATTAATTGTGAATGTCTTGTAATTCACCATATTTGTCGCTACAATTTGACGAAAATCGCATCTCAATATATTTATTCATGCTGGATATATTTGGGGTTGCCTGTCTTAGCTGCTTGACTCTGTATATGAAAGTTTTCTCTGAGTAATCTTGTTCTCAGTCCCTGCAAATAACACAGTGCGACCAAGAAATCAGGAATGTAACATGGCGAAAACAATTTCGTTACAGTTCAAAATTACAACAGGGTGAAAGAACGTGCCACATAATTTCCTAGCGTAGCTGTAGACCTCGTACTCAAAATCGGGGCTATGGGCAATAACTTTAAGAAGAAAATGCATAGAACCAGGGGGGTAAATACAACAACACTAGATAGAAGGCACCGAAATATGCCAAGGGTTTGCTTTACTTAAAGATATTTGCATCACCTGGCAAAAGATGAAATACTATAACCTGATGATTCACTGAGTGCTACTGCTTAACTGACTGAAATACAATACTGGCCATTAAAATTGCTACACCAAGAAGAAATGCAGATGATAAACAGGTATTTATTGGACAAATACATTATACTAGAAATGACATGTGATTACATTTTCACGCAGTTTGGGTGCATAGATCCTGAGAAATCAGTACCCAGAACAACCACCTCTGGCCGTAATAACGGCCTTGATACGCCTGTACATTGAGTCAAACAGAGCTTGGATGGCGTGTACAGGTACAGCTGCCCATGCAGCTTCCACACGATACCACAGTTCATCAAGAGTAGTGACTGGCGTATTAAGACGAGCCAGTTGCTCGGCCACCATTGACCAGACTTTTTCAGTTGGTGAGAGATCTGGAGAATGTGCTGGCCAGGGCAGCAGTCGAACATTTTCTGTATCCAGAGAGGCCCGTACAGGACCTGCACCATGCGGTCGTGCATAATCCTGCTGAAATGTAGGATTTCGCAGGGATCGAATGAAGGATAGAGCCACGGTTCGTAACACATCTGAATTGTAACGTCCACTGTTCAAAGTGACGTCAATGCGAACAAGAGGTGGCCGAGAAGTGTAACCAATGGCTCCCCATACCATCACGCCGGGTGATACGCCAGTATGGCGATGACGAATACACGCCTCCAGTGTGCGTTCACCGCGATGTCGCCAAACACGGATGCGACCATCATGATGCTGTAAACAGAACCTGGATTCATCCGAAAAAATGAGGTTTTGCCATTCGTGCACCTAGGTTCGTCGTTGAGTACACCATCACAGGCGCTCCTGTCTGTGATACAGCGTCAAGGGTAACGGCAGGCATGGTCTCCGAGCTGATGCAAACGTCGTCGCATTGTTCGTGTAGGTGATTGTTGTCTCGCAAACGTCCCCATCTGTTGACTCAGGGATTGAGACGTGGCATCACGATCCGTTACAGCCATGCGAATAAGATGCTTGTCATCTCGACTGCTAGTGATGCGAGGCCGTTGGGACCCAGCACGGCGTTCCGTATTACCCTCCTGAACCCACCGATTGTATATTCTGCTAACAGTCATTTGATCTCGACCAATGTGAGCAGCAGTGTCGCGATACGATAAACTGCAATCACGATAGGCTACAAGCCGACCTTTATCAAAGTCGGAAACGTGATGGTACGCATTTCTTCTCCTTACAGGAGAATCACAACAAAGTTTCATCAGGCAACGCAGGTCAACTGCTGTTTGTGTATGAGAAATCGGTTGGAAACTTTCCTCATGTCAGCACGTTGTAGGTGTCGCCACCGGCGCCAACCTTGTGTGAATGCTCTGAAAAGCTAATCATTTGCATATCACAGCATATTCTTCCTGTCGGTTAAATTTCGCGTCTGCAGCACGTCATCTTCGTGGTGTAGCAATTTTAATGGCCAGTAGTGTAATGCTGGATGATTGGCTTAAGCTCGCTACCGAATGCTTGACGAAACATTTGGAATCTCGTCCTAGTAACATATAGCCCGTTATCAAAGCTGCAGGCGGTGTTAAACGGTACTGAGGCGATGTCTCCTGAGAGTGGAAATTTTTTTTTTTTTTTTTTTTTTTGCCTGCTATGTAACGGTTGCCTCACACTGAATTATGCAAATCTGAGAGACGTAGTCTCCATGTTGTCAAAAGATATAGCACTTTAATCTTCACGCACGTAGGTAATTCCAACATGGAGCATTATTTCTCTTTGCAAATCACAGTCGCGAACACCCGAGTCAGACCTTCCGTTTGGGATGGAGAGAAAGGTTCACCTGACATGATCACACTTGGGTCCTTCTTTGTGAACCGTATAGCAACTCTAGTGTAGGAAGCACCTACCAGTGTTCAACGGGGCCTCCATGGTGAAAATTGTCTGTTGTTTGACTTTTTTCGGCCAATACGAAAAAGGTTCCTCCTTGGATGATTAACATCACCAGCAGATTATCGGTAAGTTTGAAATTTTCTCTCTTTTTGACTCTGTCGTTGCTGAATCAGTATTACCTTCGCTGCCATTCTTAACAGTTTTTTTTATCACGACCACGGAAAAACACAGATGTATCAGCTAGTCCTCGTATTTATGGAACTTCAACAGTTTTTCGGTTCTAATGTTACGATATTCACGCCGAATTTTAGGGTGAAAGGGACGTAGTATAAAGCGTGAGTATAATGGTTTTATGGGTACACTTCCGCATATGCATGCGGCTTTCTGCAAATGGTAGCTTAACTCTTGAAGTTTCTACGGCATGTGCTCTTGACAGCGTCTGATTTCTTTTCTCTGTCTTTCGATAAAGAGTTCAGGAGAGCTGCCGACACAGTGGCATCCAAGCAGGAAAATGTGCAATGCATTTAATGGTTTCATGAAATGCGGTCGCTTATTACAGTTCAGCTACAGTTCCGAAAGGGCTATGATAGAGATTCGCTAGATGTGAGCAGCGTCAAACTATGGTATCAGAAGTTTAACGGGACTGGCAGTTTTGGTGACAAGGCAAGAAAAGTTAGTGCTGGAGTCAATGACGACACTGTTGACAGCACGCGTACAGCATTTCAGAGCAGTTCGCCGAAATCGACGTGTCGTGATTCCAGAGGAGCAGGTGTACCGCAGAGCACTGTGAACAAGGTTTCAGTCTTGCAGAGTTTGCGAGGAACGTGAGAGAACGAAGCGATGCAGACAATGAGTACCTTAATAAAGTTTTTCTTTTTTTCTGTGAGGCGACTTTTCACATCTCTGAAATTAAAGAGGCATATATTTGGTTCTGAGGGTCGAAGAAACAAGTAGATAAGGGACAGCCTTAAAGTGTAACTGCGTAGGCTTCCGCGACCACAATTAGACCCACAAGAAGGCCGCTGCAACCGTGGCCGAAACGTTGGTTTTCCTCCAGCGGCAGTAGTTTTATACATTATGACGCTCTACCATACCCAGAAAACTTTTATGTCGAGCCTTAAGGAGAATGTGTAGTACAGCTTAATGGACACCACAGTTATCGATTTGTGCTTTTTCAGTAACCCTGTCGTTTCGGCGACAGTTTACTTCGATATGTTGTAACTTAACGTAGCGCCTCAACTACAGGAATTTTAAGCGTGGTTAGTATTCCTACAAGATGATGTTATTTATTACAAATTTTCATTTGTGGGACATCCATGACTGTTCTGTAACATGTTCACGGTAAACCAATCTGCCACGATTGTGAAATTCTTTTACTGACCTAAGTCTTACACGATGTAAGTCGCTGTTCACCACTACGGTTTGGTTGTCTTAGCGTCACCATCAGGTATATTTGAAATCTGAAGTAAAACAACAGTTGTAACCTATTCCATTAAACAATTAAGAAATTTATAAAAAAACTAAACGTTAACATTTAGAAGCTAAGAAATCGGATGAAATGATGAAACCCCAGCCTACCTAGCAGGAGTACTATGTCATGTTTAAGCCCAAGCAAAGATCTACCTATTACTCAAAACACGGTTCGCCATATCAGGTTGAAAGCTGATTTGAGCTTTCTGCACCGCAAGGTCATTACTTAGTGACTTCCACCTAATGTCCTATGGTGGCTTTGTTCTTATATACTACATGGATTCCCAGTGGCATTTTTGGGATAAGAGGCCGCGATTGCAAGTTGAAGTTCTTTGCACCCACTATTTGGGATGTTATTTGACAGTACACCTGCGGTACATGTGTGGTTACTTGTTGTTTGGGCTTGAACATGACGTCCTACTACTGCGAGGTAGGATATTGTTTCATCATTTTATCCGATTTTTTCGTCTCCAAATATTAATCTTTAATTTCTTTTAAATTTCTTAATTGTTTGACGGGGTTAGTTACAACTGTTGTTTTACTTCAGATTTCATGTATACATGATAGTGGGGCTAAGTCTCCGAAACCGTAGTGGTAGTCTTCTATCTTGATTAATTTTTCCTATTCCTTGTATAATTGCTTTATCTCACTATTTCAAATTTTTAACATTTACTGTCGTCATCATGGGTTCTCATTTCGGTAATCTTATTTCTAAGTTTGATTTTCCTCGTAACTTGTTTTCTTCAGATATGTTACCTTTTGTGTACACTCCTCAGAGCCAGTGTCAGTTAAATAAACTAAATTAAATTACTATGAAATCCACGTTCATGACTGTATGCTCTATTATAGACAAAAAATTCCTTATCTCCTTTCCTTATCTCTCCCATGTTTCTTTTTAAGTAAAAGAAATTCACGCATGTACGCTTTTAGCGCGTGGTTATGCGCTAAGCGCTGTGTGACCTTGAGCCGGACTTGGGCTCTGGCGCGCGCGTTGTGCGCGTACCTTGAAGCGGACAGGCTCTGGCGCGCGTTTTTGGCCGTCTGGGGGGCAGGTTCCTCTAGTTGTACTAGGGACGCGCAAGGCAAAAACATGGACGTGACGTCGGCGATGAGGACTCGGGAGCGCCTGTGGCTCGTTGGAGGGGGAGCGATAAGCGTGTCACTTCCAGTCACCTGGGAGTCAGCTGCGCCGCAGCACGGAGCGTCATTCGCTCTGCAAACGTCGAGGAGTGCAGAAGCTTAGCTCCGGGCGTTCACTGGATGTTGGTTTGCTACGTTCGCTGTATGTTAACGTGCCTCTGGAGTGCCTTTGCGACGTGGATATCGTCGCCGTTTGCGGCGTAGTGTCCCTGAGTACAAGTCATTCAAAGCAATAGAGATTGACTTGGCTGCTTAATTCAATTAGCAGCAGCTTATGGGTGGTCCAAATGCTTTCATGGACAACGAATGCAGTTTACCTGTGATGTTTGTGCTGTGTTTGGACGCAGTACATGGCTGACCTTGGCTATAGTATGGGGAACTATGCTGACTATGGTGGCCTTGAAGCTTTCCCTGATGCAAACATCTTGGCTTGGAAGACATGGAGTATTTCACTATCAAATTCGTTATAAACAAAAATCTATTGTTACCCACCTGGGGTATAGCGACTTCCGTCGTCTAAGACTTCGCCGACTAAAAGCATTTTACAAAAAAAAAAAAAAAAGTTCAAATGACTCTGAGCGCTATGGGACTTAACATCTGAGGTCATCTGTTCATCTCCCCTACAACTTAGAACTACTTAAACCTAAGTAACCTAGGGACATCACACACATCCATGCCCAAGGCAGGATTCGAACCTGCAACCGTAGCAGTCGCGCGGTTCCAGACTGAAGCGCCTAGAACCGCTCGGCCACACCGGCCGGCAGTATTTTACAACCGTGGCGGATATTTTACCAAGAACATGATGATACTTGTTCGCCAGTTCTCGAATGAAACCTTTCCGGACCGACGGAGCGGAAGTTATAGTCCAACATGTGGCAACCACGTTGACTATACACAATCCCCAAGGTTTTTTTTGCGAGGTCACGTTATGGGCTACGTCTTAGTTTACCAATTCCTGATGTGCAGACTTTTGCATCACGAATACGAGATGCGTAGAGATGGTGACGGAAGTGATGTTAGCAAAGCCATGGAGAGAAACTGAGTATCGTCCAGTCATTCTACGGTGAATAGACGCATCACATTTGGAGCCATATCCATAAAAAAAGCTTTATGAGTTAAGGGGCTCCGGAAAGGCTCAAAATCATGAAAAGTTCAATTTTTACTTTTTTGCGTTTTTTGAATCTGCAGACTATTACCTTTTAATAGATATATAATTTATTCAATTCCGAAGACTACAACTATTTTTAAATTTTTTTTGAAATGTGTTCTACATGGGCGTGACCCACTGTGGCGCTGTTAAACTGCTGTCAAATGGTGTTATTATTAACGTCCGTGTTCATCAGGTACATTTTAGTGATGTGAGAGAAAGTATGTGTTGTGGCTAACCTGTGATGGTTCAATATATATGGCTGGTGTGATTGTCGATTGTTTCATGTTTATTTACTCTGTCGTTATCTCGAAAATATTCTTAATTAACTCTGTTTCTTGAGTCTCTGTTTTGTTGAAGTATAATAATGAGTAAAAGTAAAGTTATTAGAAATCCTCTGAAGGCTTTTAGGAAAAGGAGAAATGTTGGAAAGCCAAAGGTATGTGTTATTACTGTAAACAATAAAGACGATAACCAAGTGAGTGAACCTAACCTCTCAAGTACACCTGCCCATAACAGTCAAAGTGGGAAAGAAAATACTTCACAGAAGAAGCTTGGTTCAATGAGTGAAAACTATGAATGTTTTATGGGCGAATCGGATGTGAATGAAATATTTGATATGTCGTTTCTCAATGGAATTTTTTCAAACTGTATAAGATGTATTTATTATAGTGAAGTTGGTCTGGAACTCTCCATAATAAAGCACGTAGGACTTGCTAGTGAAATACAACTGAAATGTGATAAGTGTTCATACATGACCACCTTTTGGAACAGTGTTGCAGTAACTGCAACTGAAGAAAATGGTAGCAAAATCTACGAACACAACAACGAGCGATGCTTGCTTTAGACAAGGAACGCCTTCGGGCTGCAGACAGGGCTGTAAAGAGTCTAGAAATACAAGCAAGAGTAAACAGGAGGAGGAACAAGAGGAAGCTGGAGGAGGAGTTTGCAGAGGATGAAGATAATCCATCCTACGGACCTGGAATGCACTAAAAAGTTAATCCAATCTTTGTCGCTCGATACCCAAAACTTTTATTTTCTCATACTAATTACATGTTTTCTAAGGATCTTCCAAACATATTTGTTTCAAACTTTCAGTAGATGTTACACAGCACCTTCTACATAATTTAACACAGCCTTTTTCCAAAAAACTGTTTATTTTTGAATATATAAATAAAAAATTACAAAAAAAGTCGTGAATTTTCATTACAATTGAAAAATAATCATCTTTAATAACTGAACTAAATTTTTGTAAAATCCCTGTGTTAAGATGTAGCCCATATTCCAATAAATAATGTAAAAAGTTCAACTTCCTACCTCAAATACTTTGTGAGGAAAGATGTAATTTATAAGCGTTATTTTAACATTGCAAGTATAGGGCGTTCCGGAGCCCCTTAAGCTGCGTCTTGTAACAAACCGCAAGGCTGAAATCTAGCACAGTTCCTTAAAAATAATTTTTTTTTACTGACGGAAAAACTTTATGGTCATCCTGTATTTTTCCTTCACTGTTATCATAACCAGAAAATACCCTGTGAGGAGAAATAGAAGCTCTGGCCTCTTAAGGGAACCCGGAACCTAAAAATGATGAAATTTTGGGTTTTCAGTTTATTGTGAAATAAAATACTACATATCTTCCTCTTTAAAACGACATATTAATCTTACCTGTAGCTCAACGCCAAGTATTGAAAATATTATTTTCAATAATGTGCTGTAGAGGGCGTGTCGCGACATTGAATTTCCATGGATACATGTTCATTGAAAACATCGTTTTTCAAAACTTCCGGTCTTTCCAAAGACTTTATATTATGTTGGCAACACAATTTGGTAGGCAATTGTTTTGTCTGCGTATTGTAGTCTTTGGATACTGTTGTTTACATTGAGCATTTCGTGGTTATTGCACGATTTGTGTTGTATTTCTATTGCGTAGCTGGAACTTATCTAATATGCCTCGATTTAGTAACAGTGTTTACAAGAGGAAGAAACCTCCTCCGAGATACACTAGTGGAACTGTGACAATTTCTCCGACCTTGGGAAATGATTCTGAAACTGGTGAGGTTATTCGTGAAGTGAAATCTACTCCTGTCTCTAGCACAAGCAAGAAGTTGCATGGATCAACTGAAAAATACTGCAGTTTATTGGAGAAGTATAGTGAGGATAATGTGAACGAAATAATTAACATATCATTGCTCTCAAAGGTGATTGAGAGTTCAGTACTGTGTAAGGAATGTTGCAAATTGAGTATGTCAGTAAATGTCAAGCGACACATAGGACTTGCAGCAGAAATCTGTCTCCATTGTACTAGTTGTCATTACAGTGTTTCGTTTTGGAACTCAGAATATGTCGAAATAGGTCAAGGTGAAACTGATAGTGAGAAAAGCAAGTACTATGGTGTAAATATTAGATGTGTTTATGCTCTAAGGTCAATCGGTAAGGGATACTCTGCTGGTCAAATGTTTTGTGGTGTAATGAATCTACCACCACCACCAACGAAATTCTCAAAATATAACTCGGTTGATGGATCCTGTGTTGAAAATATTGCCCAAGAATCCATGCAAGAAGCAGTGGGGGAGGCTGTGGCGGTGAATGAAGAAATTCCAGATGTTCAGAATCCTGGGGACCTGACTGTCACACTAGATGGTACGTGGCAGAAGCGCGGGCACACTTCACATAATGGTGTAATAACGGCAACAAGTGATGCTGCTACAAAAGTTATAGATGTTGTAATTAAATTCAAGAACTGTAGGTGTCCTAAAAGAGTGAAAGATGAGCATGCAGAAAACTGTCGAAGGAATTACAATGGGTCTAGTGGGGCCATGGAACTTTCCGGTGTGAAAGACATTTTCAGTCGCTCTCTTCTGTGGTACAAGGTCAGATACCTACAGTTCCTGGGTGATGGTGATTCGAAGTCTTTTACTGCTGTATCTGAGCTGAAACCTTATGGAAATGATGTTACCATTACTAAACAGGAGTGCATAGGTCACGTTCAGAAACGAATGGGAACAATGCGTAGACTGAAGACCACAATGAAGGGCCAAGGACTCAGTGATGGAAAACCTTTGGGTGGACCTAAAAGATTGACTGACGAGGTAATCAACAGATTGCAGAGAGACTATGGACTGGCAATACGACAAAATAATCACAGTGTTGATGCAATGGAAAAGGCTGCAATGGCAGTTTACTACCACACCTAATCGACTGACGAGGATCCACTACATGGACTATGCCCACAGGGACCCAATTCCTGGTGCAAGTACAACAAATATCAGGGATCTGAACGTGTATACAAGCATCATCACAGTCTACCAGAAACTGTCATGAAGGCTATAAAACCAATTTTCAGAGATCTTTCTGCAACTGAACTTGTGAAGAAATGTCTCCATGGACGTACACAAAATCAAAATGAGAGTGTGAATAATGTAATTTGGACCAGAATCCCAAAAAACGTGTTTGTGGAAATTCATACTCTTCAATTTAGAGTATATGATGCCATTGCTACGTAGAAAAAAGGTAACATTAAAAAGTGCAATGTGCTGCAGAAGTTGGATGTGATGCCCGGAAAGTGCATGGTGAGTGCAATGATGTCGATAGACAATGAGAGGAAACGGGATGCTGAAAGGAAAGAAAAGGAGTGTGAGAGGCAAGCCAAACAAAGAATGAAAGGTGTGAAAAGAAGGCTAGATGGGGAGATGTCTAGTGAGAGTGAAAATCCCTCTTATGGTGCTGGACTCCACTAAAATGTTAGTGAAACTTTCAAACTCGTTTTCCACAAGTTCACTTTTTTGCCATATAAAGAACATTTTCTACTAAACTATTAAAGACTTAAAATTTTCAAGGAATGTAAACAGTGCCAATATACACCCTGTGTCATAGCCTTTTTGTGATACATAATTGATAACAGATTTTATTTCAAAGATACTATGTCAAAAAATGTGTCAATTATTCTCAGTAACAAAATAATTAATATCTTCCCAAAAAACAGCAATAAATTGAAATCCATATTTTACATGGTATTCAATATACGTAATATTATACTGTAAAAGTTTCATCATTCTGGTGTTAATAGTTCATAAGAAAATGTTCCTTACATTTAACATTGGAGGTATAGGACGTTCCGGGTCCCCTTAAAATGCCGTGTTTTAGTGCCAACGTATCTGATCATCCTCGCGTTTATGGAACCCAAAGCTGTTCAGGTCTCATGTTCAGATATTCATGCCGAACGTAATGAAAAGAATGTAATATATTTTCAAAAGCGACTTCATCTTGCTGGTCAGAGAAGCGATTACAGTCTTGCCCGGTACAAATGCGTCGGCATCCAGAGTTATTGCCCGCGGAATGGAATGGAATGCGAGGCTGCGGGCCTTAATTCGCCCTGCGTCAGTGACAGAAACGATGCCGGAAGTGAAGGCATCCGCGATTGTCGGGAGCGCGCCTTTGTGGGCCGCCCGCGATATTAGCGGCAGCCGGCGGGGCTGCACAGGAAATTAAGTTATCGCTCGAGTCCTGTGACGCAGTGCTGCGTCCCTCCTTCCCTAGCCGCCGTGCCGGAGCGACTGTTTTATGAAAGAGACGGCGAGGACGAACCTTTGTGCTCGACAATACTCGTCGCGGGCAGCGGACGCGGGCCCGCGGAGCGAAACAAAAGCCGCTTCATTACAGACCGGCGGGTCTCCACCTGCCGCATTACTCTAAGGGGATGTTCTGCGTTTTAGAAACTCGTTAATTTCTACAGCTGATCCCTCTACATTCACTCATCATTAATGCAAACATCCTACAGCGTCAAGACACAAAGGAATTAATGAGACTCGATGCCAGTGTACATTGATTTATATCAGTTGGGTAAGTTGAAAATTGGTGCCAGACCGGTATTCGAACCCGGGTCTCCTGCTTACTAGGCACATGTGCTTACCATTGCGACATCCGGACACAGTGGTGATCGCTGCTGCAGGGGATATCCTAGCACGCTTCACATCAGACACAAATTCTCGACTTATCCACACTACGCTCGAACTCTTACGGGAATCGACGAAATGCCGTGAAATCCCTCGACTAGCAGGACAGAGCAGGTGAGGTTATATTCGTGGAAAGAGGCCAAAATAAGTTGCTGTCAGTTACACTCAACATATAAATTTTATTAGTTAAAAAACACAATAACATAAGCAAGAATTAAAAACTCTCAAGGTTTTAACGAAAGATCTATGATTTGATTTAAATCGGCTGGAAGCCACATACGAAAATCCAGGGCACAAGGCCTAAGCAAGGAGTTCTTCAGGAAGTTTCACTTCTTTAAAAAAATTTTTTACTTCAATGAAAAATAGCCTGAAGGCGAAACATTTAGCAAGAACGGTGTTACGGCTTAAGGCCAAAACAAAGATTTTCAATGTTAATTTTAAATAGGCTGAAACCCGGCTGAAGGCCGCATATCAACCAAACAATTTAACGGCTTAAAGCCCAGCAAGAAGGGCTTCCAATTTGACAGGCTGAGGGCCTTAGCTTAAAACATTTCATGCAAACTCGGCTGAAGACCTCATACTAAAGAATAACATTGTTATGACTATAGGCAAGACCAAGATTTTAAATTTTTAGTTTAAGAGAGATTAAAACTCGGCTGAAGGCCACATACTAAAGAATAACAATCTTATGACTTAAGGTTAATAACAATCTTATGACTTAAGGGCAGGACAAAAATTTTGAAATTTTAAATTGAGAGTTTTAATCTCTCGGCTGAAAGCCACAGACCATGTCAAAACAATTTTATGGATTAAGGTCTAGGAAGAAGAGCTTTCAATTTGAAAAGGCTGAGGGACTTAGATTACAACATTTCACGCAAACTCCGCTGAAGGACACATTCCCCAAAAAATAACAATGTTATGACTTAAGGGAAAGATCAAGATTTTGAATTTTCAGTTTAAGAGAGTTTAAAACTCGGCTGAAGGCCACACAGAGTACTTGAGACTGAAAGGAAATCACTACGTAAAACAAAAGGAGTGCCGCTCAGAGGGTTCCAAGGGTCGGCCTGGGAAGTAACACTAACGCACGTTTAGGACGAGACAGACAGCCAGACCCACAACCTCTTAATCGGAAGGCAACCCAACCGAAGGCCAGCTGACAAACCAACCAACAAAATCAGTTCTGCTTCGCCTCAGCTGTCGAACTACACGCCGTGCTGGAGAGCAACAACACGACGAGGCAAATGCACTACGAAAAACTACGTCAACGTCCAGAGCAGGTAACCGGAACGTTAGCGGCCACAAGGCAGAAGATACCACTGGTGCACTTCATTAATGAAGGAGAGAATTAAATGCTGGCCGTGGTGGCCGAGCGGTTCTCGGCGCTACAGTCTGGAACCGCGCGATCGCTACGGTCGCAGGTTCGAATCCTGCCTCGGGCATGGATGTGTGTGATGTCCTTAGGTTAGTTAGGTTTAAGTAGTTCTAAAGGGCTAATGACCGTAGAAGTTAAGTCCCATAGTGCTCAGAGGCATTTGAACCAATTTGAGAATTTAATTAAGTTAAACCTTATCCAAGAAAACGGCTGCAATTCTAGCTGACTTCAATGCACACACGTTGTTGTTCGCGGGAATCTCGCAGAAAGCAACAACCAGGATCAGACGAAGAGAAGTGATACCAGTTGACGCTTGATAGTAGGTTGAGTGAGCACTCAACTTTAGAGTTCAAGATCGGTGGGCGACGAACTTCGTAACCCTCGCAAGAACCGCCTCACAACTCCAACCGCATGTGGATGCCGCCAGCGGCTCCGGCCCAACTCCGCGCGTCGGTTATTACCTCCTCGGTGCTCTGCGCCAACCGACCGACTCCCCAACAGCCGGAAACGTTCAAAGGACCAAATACACGTCGGCCGATGAGTTGGCCGACCGAACGACCAACCAACAATCGTTCCCGCTCCAGTCTTCTTCAGTGAGACAGTGCATGTGTGGCAACAGCGGTAGGCAAGTACTGGCTGTCCGCCTCTCACTGGCGCTATGTCCCGACCCAACTGCTGGTCCATCCCGACTGCTGCTCCATGCCCGACTGCACTCCTGGTCCAACTGAGCTCCCAACAGCCATCCAGATACACGACGACCCGGAAATACTATCGGTCGCTGCAGAGATGGTTTGATAGTGCAGTATCGATACGCGCTGCTGCTGCCACTCACGGGCAAGTAAGGCAGGAAGTTAGTGACGGTAGTAAATGGCATAAGAAAACGAGACGGCAGTACCGTAATAGAAGATGATAAACAATAAATGGCATGAACACGAGCCGTGCATGGCTCATGGCGCAAGTAATGAGGATAATGGGCAAGGGACACTAAATTAATGTGGTGTCGTAAGCACAGCACGGACCACCAGGCGGCACCACAGGCGCCGATAGGTCGACAACCCACTCCAGAGACGGCGTATAGCCCAGCGATTGCTGCACCAAGAAGACGCAGTGGTGGTGCTGCCAGAAAAGTGAAGCTGCTGGCAGTCCCTCTAGCGGTAATCGCTTACGGCTCAAGTCTGCGTACTGCAAACAATTATTCACATACTGGATCATATTTCCCTTTCTTCCTTTCCCCTAGTATTTCTCTGCTGGCATTCAGTGTGTTGTTCTAGATCCTTCATGACCAGATATCACAAGTTCATGTGCTTTGTTTAGAATTTCTTCCTTCAACTTAGCCGCTACCACCACTCAAGGTCGTACGTAACCTAGTTACTTTACATACCTGACCATCACACATGCTGAACTCTGATGGTGTCCTGTATTGTTTGCAGAAACTGTCAGCATTCTATGCCACTTGCCATTTGACAGGCCCCTGACTTGGACAGCCGCTACCTTCCTGCTTAATGCGCCTGCATTCTCATGTTTCTTTCTTGGCTTGTGAACGTCTTTTTAGTCAAACTCACTGAGCCTTAACGCCCACCTCGTTAGTCTGCTGGACGGGTCCCACTTGTTGTCTTAAGCCAAATGTCGATATGCCACTTTTACTGGTCGCCAGCAACCTTTGCAATGATTGACCACACCTCACAAATTTTACTCTTAACCTGGTAGCCGCCCCACAGTATTACTAAACTGCAAGTTGCTTATCAAATGGCTCCCAGGAACAACTAAAGTTTGATTATCAGTATTTCATACAATTGCTGACCAAATCTAAAAATTGAAAATGCTGTGATAATCTATCACTGAGGCATATAACTTTACGTTGAAGGTTTAACACAATAAGTTACTGAAGTTACGAACTGCGTATATCCTTAGGCAGAGTAACTCATGGCAAACAAAACTGTCGAAACTCAATTCATACATTACTTGGGAATGAGAGCACTTAGCAAGTTCCAACAAACTTTGCATTTACTTTCAAACCTTTTCAAGACTTTTTTCACTGACGTCCCCAACAAAAGGAAAAGTTTCTCTCTTATTACATTCTCGCTGTTCATGCAGTAAACCTGACATGATGTTCTGACTTATTGTTTTCCTACAACTAAATCTATTCACAATGTATTTTGCAGGCATAATCCACTTATACCACTGAACGTACCGCCACGATAGATGGTCTAATGGTGAAATGCGAGCCTGTAGATCGTAATGTCGTGGGATCAAAGACTGGTCAGACACTGGATTTTTCATTGGCGTCCAGGCTGCTGGGCATTCTTCTTGAGGCCCACTCAGCAAATTATGCCATATGACTGTACTTTTTCACTGAACATACTGGCAAAATCTGTATTCACTGTATGACAGTAGTTCAGGATATGTAATGTCATGAACATTGAGATGCCTGAAAAACCGTCGTTTTTATTATGGAGCGGAAATTATTCACAGATTATATTTATCCAGAGTTTGATGATTATAATACTTAATGACGTCTACAAACATTAAACATAATTTCAAACTTTTTCTATTTTTCCCGCTTGCTGACCCATGAAATGATAGAAAAACAGTTTATTACTAACTGAATATTTGTTGTTTATTTAGTACGACTTCAGCATCAAGCATCAGGTTCTGAATTATTAATCATTACTAGTAACAGCTTTCGTTTTAAGTCATCAAACGTTTGAAGCTGTTTTATATGTGGAAGTTCGATTCTTTGTACTTTAATACGTTCATCGTGCGGTCGGGACCCCTGTCATGGTGTTACAGCTGCCAGATAATGTCATTTGGTGCAGATAACTCGGGGCCAGGTTTCTGGATATGAAGAGTGAGGGAGTGAGAACAAGAGAGAGAGAGAGAGAGAGAGAGAGAGAGAGAGAGAGAGAGAGAGGCGGAGCTGTGAGAGCTTGGAACTTGGAACTGTCTGAAACTCTCTGTTCACTAGAAAGAGCCCCAGCATAAATGTGCTATAAGACTTAATTAACATTTTTAAATGATTTAATTAACGTATATAAACAACATCTGTTACAACACAGAAACCTCACATACCATTAATTTCATTCTTTTACCTTTACGTTGTTCTAAGTTAATAAATAGCATGGATGAAAACTATTATCTGCATGTCGTCTCAAAGAGCCATTGGCTTACATAACTATGTGCAAATGTTCTTAGATCTAGCAGTTGTTCACTGTGTAGTGAATGCCAGAGATTAGTTATAGCTGGATCATTTTAATATGAAAAAGTTTTATCAGATTTAATTTTTAATCATGAAATTGTTTTTAAAGGAACCAGCTGCATTTTTGTCACTGGGAATCTGCATTATGTTTTGGTTACTAACTAAAATGTGTTTAAACCTTATGAAAACGATTTTCAGATGACCATTGCAATATTTACATTTTTCATTATATTTGGTCTCATTGTTGTTATCCGCAGCACATTCACTCTATTCTTTCAGGTATAGAAATTAACTGAAATCCTCATTTTATGACAGAATATTAGTTTTAATGTAATATTAAATGGGCTAATGCTTTTGCCTTCTAGTTTCAAATTTATTCTTTGAGATGACAACTTATTTCTGTTAAAAGTAATAAATAAAATTGCTAATTGTAATTTCATAGAGCTTTCTTTCGGATGTGTATTTCCTTGCTCTACAAACTCAGAAAAAACATTTTTCAAGTTCCAAATATATATTGAGAAGCTTTCCTTTCGAAATACCGCGCGTCACGAAGTAGCACAAGAGCGCCGTACTTGGACTCCAACAATTCACGATAGCCTCAGAATTTTCGTGTAGTTAATACCGTAACTCTGAGTTTATTCCCACATTTCAGAACCTGTGGCATAACATGCTGTATATATATAGAGTTTTAAGTTTTCTCCACACGGTGACTCTTAAAGTGTATAATGCAGTAATATTTTAGTAAAATATGATTTAAAAAAATTTTCGGTAACATTGCAGCCCCGTTGATTCTACCTATAATTAACGGCTCTCCGTCAGTACATACATTGATGACTTTACTGTAATCTAGTTTTAAATTTATGTAGGCATAAATTTACTGTTTCAGATATATCTGATCCTCTTGATTTAGCAAGCAATGTCTCCAGACTGGTAAGATCTTCTAAGATTTTAAAATTAACATCATTTCGAGTTATAAAAATGGTAAACCGGGCAACATCCTTTTTTTCGTTGATCCATTCCAAGCTCCAAAAAAAAGTGCAGTTGCTGAGATGCATCCTAAGAGAGTTTCTGGTTCCGACTCGTAACTGGCTGCCTTCACGTAGTAGGTTTTTTCACTTTCATTTAGATACCCTTATTAATAAGATGACGTGCGAATATTTGAAGATCGAGTATAACAATATGTTCCACTTAGAAAGAAGTTTATCTTATTTCACTAACGCTGAAGAAGATACATATGCTGCTCATGTCATCACCAACTCTTCGCAACTTACATTAGCAAATATAATTTATCTTTTTCTGGCGTCTTCTTTTTTATATGTCACAGGTTCTTTCCGACGTCAGACCCAAGTAAAAACTTCAGTTCTTCCTTATTAGTCTGATCTTGTTATTTTTAGACTCTGTCAAAGTTATGCCGTTTATTACGTGAAAGAGTACTTCAACAGGCAATACAAAAGTCTGTTCCTGATGGAAGTGCTACAAACAAAAATAAGGACCTCCAAAAGTACGAAGTGAAGTCCTCGGAAAATTCTATCATAATGAATTTCTGGCGCTCATTACTCTGTGCACATCTGTCTGTCTGTATCTCTCTCTCTCTCTCTCTCTTTCTCTCTCCCTCCTTCCCCCGCTCTCTCTCTCTCTCTCTCTCTCTCTCTCTCTCTCTCTCTCTCTCACACACACACACACACACACACACACACACACTCTTCGCATCTAGAAACCTAGCCCAGAATTATCTTCACCAAACTACACTGTCCGGCAGTTGTTGCATCATGAGCGGGGTCCACGACAGCACTCACCTTCTCATCACAGAGATGATTTCCGACTATTGATGCGTGTTCTACATCTACATCTACGTGGATACTCTGCAAATCACATTTAAGTGCCTGGGAGTGGGTTCATCAAACCACCTTCACAATTCTCTATTATTCCAATCTTGCAGTATAGTATGCGAAAACAACGAACACCTATATCTTTCCGCACGAGCTCTGATTTCCCTTATTTTATCATATGATCGTTTCTCCCTATGTAAGTCAATGTCAACAAAATATTGTCGTATTTCGAGGGGAAAGTTGGTGATTGGAATTTTGTGAGAAGAGTCCTCCGCAGCAAGAAAAAATGTTCAAATGTGTGTGAAATCTTATGGGACTTAACTGCTAAGGTCTTCAGTCCCTAAACTTACACACTACTTAACCTAAATTATCCTAAGGACAAATACACACACCCATGCCCGAGGGAGGACTCGGACCTCCGCCGGGACCAGCCGCACACTCCATGACTGCAGCGCCTTAGACCCCTCGCCACATCAAGAAACGCCTTTGTTTTAGTGATGTCCCTTTCAAATCCTGTACCATTTCAGTGATACTCTCTTCCCTATTTTGCGATAATACAAAACTTGCTGCCCTTCTTTGAACTTTTTCAATGTACGCTGTCGTCCTATCTGGTAAAGATCCCACATCGTGCAGCAATATCTAAAAGAGGACGGACAAATGTAGTGTAGGCATTCTCCTTAGTAGATCTGTTACATTTTCTAAGTGTCCTGCCAATAAAACACACTGTTTGGTTAGCCTTCCCCACAACATTTTTTGCGTGTTCCTTCCAATTTAAGTTGTTCATAATTGTAATTCCTAGATATTTAGTTGAAATTACGGCCTTTAGGTTTGACTGATTTATCATGTAACCAAAGTTTAATACATTCCTTTTAGCACTCATGTGGATGATCACACACTTATCATTATTTAGGGTCAATTGCCAATTTTTACACTATACAGATGTCTTTTCTAAGTCATTTTGAAATTTGTTTTGATCTTCTGATGACTTTACTAGTCGATAAGAAACAGCATCATCTGCAAACAACCTGAGACGGCTGCTCAGATTGTCTCCTAAGTCATTTATACCTTGGGGAATGCCAGAAATTACTTCTGCTTTACTCAATGACTTTACGTCTGACTTTCCTCTCTGACAGGAAATCACGAATCCAGTCACATAACTGAGACAATATTCCATAAGCAAGCAATTTCACCACAAGCCGCTTGTGTGGTACAGTGTTGAAAGCCTTCCGGAAATCCAGAAATACGGAATCAATTTGAAATCCCTTGGCAGTAGCACTCAACACTTCATGCGAGTAAAGAGCTGTTGTGTTTCACAAGAAGAATGTTTTCTAAATTCGTGTTGACTTTGTGTCAATAGACAGTTTTCGTCTAAGTAATTCATAATGTTCGAACACAATATATGTTCCAAAATCTTGCTGCATATCGAAGTTAATGATATGGGCCTGTAATTTACTCCTACTAACTTTCTTGAATACTGGTGTTGCGTTTGAACTGTCGTAAATTAATTCATTTAATTGTGCAATGGTTCAAATGGCTCTGAGCACCATGCGACTTAACTTCTGAGGTCATCAGTCGCCTAGAACTTAGAACTAATTAAACCTAACTAACCTAAGGACATCACACACATCCATGCCCGAGGCAGGATTCGAACCTGCGACCGTAGCGGTCGCTCGGCTCCAGACTGTTCAAAATGGTTCAAATGGCTCTGAGCACTATGGGACTCAACTGCTGAGGTCATTAGTCCCCTAGAACTTAGAACTAGTTAAACCTAACTAACCTAAGGACATCACAAACATCCATGCCCGAAGCAGGATTCGAACCTGCGACCGTAGCGGTCTTGCGGTTCCAGACTGCAGCGCCTTTAACCGCACGGCCACTTCGGCCGGCGCTCCAGACTGTAGTGCCTAGAACCGCACGGCCACTCCGGCCGGCTTAATTGTGTAAGTTAGTCATTCTTTTACCTTCTCTGATCGATCAAGATACTACTCCCATTTTCCAACAGAGAAGTGGACGTATGAAGGTACAAAAGGTGCTTGAATTGTATTACGCATCTGAACTCCTCTGTGAAAAAAATAGCATATGTCTTCCTAACTGTTGGAAAACCTCAATATATATCTCGAACACTTAAGTTCGTAAAAGCATATTACAGAGTCGGTACTTAATCGTAGGAAAAAGTATCGAATAAAAATTAATGTTGTTTTGAACACAACGCAGTAAGTAGACCAAAAACCGCGATTACCGTTAGATTGCTGAGGTTTTCTGCAGTCGGATACATAACGATACAACTAGGGCAACGACACTCACCTTCCTAGCGAAAAGATGTATGTTAGTAAACTGGGATCCATATTATTGCAACTATAAATATCTTCACAAGAACTTACTTTAGGTTTTTCAATTAAAATCTTGGACTACTGTCCAGAACTGTGAACGGATCTGTCATCAAAACTCTAACACGATTTAGTACATTTCCTGTAGCGAAAATCGATCCCTCATTATTGCAGTTCTCATACACAATCGCCCGCACAAAAAAGTCATTAAGGTTTTCTGTAGAGCTCTTGGGGACCTTTTCAGAACTGTGATGACAATTTTGTTTTCTCCGAAAAATTCGGCAGACCTATTCAAATTTAGTACAGAGAACTCTAGAATTATAGTATATCCACCAGAACTCTGAAAAAAAGTATGTTCCTCAAAAGTCGGGTACAAACTTCACAGCTAGTCAGCTATTGAGAAACGTGAACATAATTATTTTTTCGCGTATTCTAGAAAACTATCTAAAATTTGTACAGAGAGCTCTAAAAAAACGTATAGTTGTCGAAAATTGGTTTACAGTTGACAGTTATTCAGCTATTCAAAATTGTGATCATAATTTTTTTCGCAAAATTCTACAGAACTATTAAACAGAATATAGCATATGTATCAAGAACTGTGAAAAAAATTTATACTTCTCAAAAGTCGGGTGCCACATACATATGACTGTGGAAATGGATGCCTCATTATTGCAGTTATCTCATTAACTATGATCTGCGCAAAAATCGTCATTAGGATTTTCTGTAGAACTGTTCGGGATCGATTGAGAATTGTAATTATTAATTTTTTCGCAAATTTGGCAATTAATTTTTTGTACATGATTAAAAATTTTCCGAGCATTATTGTTTTCTTCTAAAAATTCTGCAGAAGTATTCAAATTTTGTACAGCTAACTGTAGAACTATGGCATACCTATCAAGAACTTTGAAGAAAAGTCGTGTGCAACTTCACCTGACTGTGGGCAGGGGTGCTGTGCTGCCACAGCCATCGGTAGAGAATAATAGAGTTTGCCATTTTTGTCTTTTCTATACGGACATTAAAGGCCGAGATACTGCGGCACTGCCTGCCCAGTGTGAGAATGATAGTTGCCTTCGCTCCAAAAATTTTGGTTATTCACTTGAATTGAGTAACTTCACCACCACACTTGACGCAAAGGGCCACAAAAAAAGGAAACACTGCTCCAGGCTAGTACCAACCTCGTGTTCGGTAATGAGTGTTTTTACGGCAGAAATGGGAAGTTTCTGCTTCATTCCCTCGTGTTTTCATGAAATAAGTGACATTCTCATCCGTCACATTAGCAACAGCTTGGAGCCAGCCTCTCCATATACAGCTTTTAGAAAGTAGGGAGTGGAGGACTGTGAACTTATATCTTGTGCATTCGTCAAGGGGTCGTCTCCATCTGCTATTTGGTGCCGAGTGAGGCAAGCAAATTGATTTGGAGAAATGTGTCACAAATTGAGGTAGCGCAACCTATTTTCTGAAGAGACTTGTATAACAATTACATCTATGCAACATTTTTTCCGTCGATATGAACTGCACGTTTTCAAAAAATTAGTGATTTGAGACACTTAGAGTATGTTTTAAGTGCTTAAAATTCCTGTATGTGCACTTTGGACTTCACGATTATGCGGCATTACGTTTTCTTGTGACGGTTGCGTCTGTTTATTCGTGGATTCTGCGCTAGGCAGGAAGGACTGTAAAACCACTACTGTAAGCGTTTCTTCCTGCTGTAAAAATAAGTAACTTTAACATTTAAAAAATTTGGGTTGGACCTTGGAGCTAAGATTTTGACAGTGTATTTCTATTGGTGTATTCTTCCCATGTGCAAAATTTTTGGCTATGTTCCGACATGTCGGATTCGATCATTTCCTTGTAAATGAAGCACTGGCAGGTAGCACAATATGTGATTGCCTGGGGAACGTAGCTGTTAAGCATATTCCAATTACCAGTTTGGAAAATAAAATAATAGCTGTCGGTAACGTGTTTTGCGTGCTGTGAAAGACGGTGTGATTTTAGGAGGTAAAAACGACAAGAACAGTTCTGACCCATGAGGTGAAACAGCTAACTGGTCCAGCATGGTGTAAGAATTCTCCAGTAATCGGTTTAGGAAGCTGAAGGAAACAGTGTGCTCTGAACCACAGGGAAAACAGCACCATCTCAGAGTTTTTATCCATGTTAATTGAAAAATATGGTTGATAAAGTAAAGGACAACTATCAGACCAGCTGTGTATGTACTGCCACTGAACGAGGGGAGGCGACATTTATAGTTCTTTTTTAATAAATTGATGTTTTATAATTTTTGATTGGTTTGACGTGGATGAAATCTAGCGAGAGCTTCTGTAGTTGGAAACGCGGTGAACATGATTTGACCTCAAATAAAATAAATGGGAGCTCCTCAGTCTGTCTTAATCTGTCGACGTGTGAAATTTGAGATGATGGACGAGAAAAAGTACACTGTCGAAATACAGCAGGACGAAGAGACTTTTCTTGTCAGATTAGAATAAAATCTGAAGCTCTGACGTTTCTATTCTTATAAGATCATTTGATAGTCATTTATTCTAAATACAGGCCTAGTTACTAGGTTTTTTTGAAAGAAATAGTGGGCTTCTAAGGCTGACACACCTGAGAATGCCAGAATGTGTTATGAAGACTAAATGAACAGTGCGTAACGACAGGAACGCCAGACAGCGAAGACCCAAGTGTATTGCTTTCTTGGTGGAAATTACGGCGGCATTACTTTCGAAACCTTTGTAGGCCGGCATGCAGTATTTTAGCCGTAGCTGTCACGAGATAATTTTTAGAAATTAAGTGAGTCCATACGAAGTACAAATGGTTACGATAACATACTAGATCTCTTAGTGACAAACAATCCTGAGCAGATACAGAGCTTCATGACAGAAGGTAGCGCCCACAGCGTTCTTGTAACAAGATTAAATACCACAACATCCACACCCACCAAAAAATAAAGGCAAAGAATATCTATTTAAAAACAAGATAAAAATTCTCTTTACGTCTTCCTAAGAGACAGTCACCATTCCTTCGTTACCACGTAAGCGTCGAACATATGGGGCTGAAATTCAATGAAATAGTATTGACGGCAGTTGAAAAGAGCGGAAAGAAATCCCCGGTGGTACACAAAATAGGTCAGTGGATTGTTGCAAAAGCAACAAAAAAAGCGTGCCATAGGAAAGAATGCAAACTCTCCATGACTGGCAACGGCTTTAAGATGCTAGAAACTTAGCACTGATATCAATGTGAAATGCTTTCAATAGCTTTGACAATGAGACTCTCTCTCGAAACCTGGAAGAAAATCAAAAGAGACTCTGATCGTATGTAGAGATTACCTGCAGCAAGATACAGTCAGCATCTACACCGCATAATGGCAATGGTAATGCCAACGACAGGATCAAAAAATATAACTGCCAAACATGGTTTCCTAAATTCATTCACCAAATAAGGCAGAACGTCCACTCCAGAATTCGAATCAACAGCAGTTCTCAACATGAGTAGATACCATCGGTGAAGAATAGCAACTTAAGTCACTTTTTACTGTGAGGTCATCTTTCGAGATTTGAGTTCCTTTAGAAATAAGCTGAAGAAATACCCCAATTTTTAACAATAAAACCTAGTCGCTCACTAGATGCAAGATCCGTGTTTAAAGACTGGAAAGTTGCATGGGTGACACCAATAAACAAGAAAGCAAATGAAGGTGGCCCGCTGAATTATCGGTTATCGTTATCGATTTGTAGCGTGTTCCAACATTACGAAATTTCTCGAAGAAAACATTCTGCTGAGACGTAACCAGCACACATTCAGAAAGTATCGTTGCTGTGAAAGTATGTGAAGTAACGAGGATTATCGACAGGTGATAACAACTAGATTCCAGATTTTCAGAAGGCTTTTGATACCGTTCATACAATCAGCTTCCAATGAAACTGCGTGCATATGAAGCGTCGTGTCAGATGTGCGACTATACTGGTGATTTAATGCAGAACGGTCAAATTTCGTCATATAGTGAAACCGAGGTGACATCTGTGGCTCCGCAAGCAGGTGTTATAGGGCCTCTGCTGCTATTATTCTATATAAATGATTTAGGACACAATGTGAAGAGCCGGTATCGATTGTTTGTATATGACGCTGTCATTTACCGTCTGTTAACGTCATCAGAAGATAAAAACAAATTAGCAAAATTATTAAGAGAAGATACTTGCATGGTGCGAAAAGTGGCCATTGACCTTAGAAATAAAAAGCGTGAGATCCTCCACACGAGTACTAAAAAATTGAGTTAGATTTCGGTTATACGATAGATAACACAAATGGGAAGGTTGTAGATTCAACTAAATACCTACGGATTACAATTACAAACAGTTAACTGAAACCATCGCATAGGAAAAGTTGTGGGGAAATGCGAACTGAGTTTTATTGAAGATGTGACTTAGAAGATGCAACAGATGTACTGAAGATACTAAGTACATAATGCCTGTCCGCAATTTTCTGGAGTACTGTTACGTAATGTAATATACTTAGACAGAACTGACAGAGTACATCGAAAAAATTCAAAGGTCAACCAGTTTTTTATTGTCACTAAGTAGGGGAGAGAGTGAACCGACATGACAAGCGAATGAAAACAACGGTGTTTTTTGTTCTGGCGAGATATTTTCACGAAACTTCATTCACCTTCTTTCTCATCCGAACACCAAAATATTTTGCTGCCTCCCTTCTACATATGGAATAATGAGCACATTAATGAAATAAGAGAAATCAGAGCTACGACGGAAAGATTCTGATGTTCAATCTTCCGATGTGCTATACATGAGTGGTACGGTTGGAAATTAGTGTGAAAATGATTCTATGAACCCTCTGCCAAACAAGCGTAAACTGCAGTTTAATCATGCAGATGTAGATGTAGTGCCTAGCAGAACGTAATTTCAGTCGTGCGGCACTTTTCCTTTACGACAAGAGCAGATCAATAAGTACTCAGCAGTGGAATGACATCACACTTATACATTGTCATTTGGTAAGGTTTTCGCCAAAATTGTTTGCTGTAATAAGTGCGTAATCTTCTTTCACATAAGTACAGGATGAACAAATAATTTTTTAGGCTAAATCTGACGCAGAGAGCTTACAATGAACAAGAGTATCTTCCTTCATGAGACAGTTACCTTGACGAGACAATGCATGTATTTTCAATTGCATTTGGTTAAATTTATTGTACGTAAATGCACAGAGTATCGTGTCCGCTTATGCTGTGGCAAAATAGGTTTTGCCACCTTAGTTTACCTTTTGCATTTGACCGGGATAGAAGGGATAGAAGAAACTTTATACCCATTCATGGCGTGACTGATATGAACACTGCAGACGTAGTACATGGGGTGAGCGTTTTGGCCTGCGCCTGGCAGCTGATCATGAAGTACGTGGGGAGGAGGGGGGGTCGAGACGAGACTGAGGCGAGCTGGTGGGGTTGGGACAGGTTGTAGGGTCGCAAGTTGTTCCGAGTGAATGTTTGTTTTACGATAGCTTGTTGTATGTAACTTCGGGGGCTGACATCTAGAGGCCTACCTGGGAGACACGTGCATCTGTCATTGTCTGCCCTGGGAAAGCTATTAAATGTCTCTTACTGAACGCGTACATTCACCACCTATAAGATTCTAAACAAAGGATAGTAGTTTTTGTTTAATCGCTTTCAAAATTTGTATACTGCACTTTCTTATTAATAGAAAGGTGGTTTGTAAATCTGAGCTTTCTAGCGGGCATATTTTCGTGGATAGAAAAATTTACTTTAAAGTTAGAAAAACTGCACTTAAGAAAGGAAATTCACCTGGGAACATTTATGACTTGTTTTTGGTTGTCAATTGAAATACTCACCTGAAGTATTAGGGTATAGAATTATTTAATTGAAATTTAATTAAAAAATTTCAAATACCTTGGAATTTTCGTAATATGAAATCTAGAACAACTTCGGAAAGAACTATTAAAATCAATATTTATTTTATTATGTGTTATGTATTAGGGTATCTCCCCCCATGAACCATGGACCTTGCCGTTGGTGCGGAGGCTTGCGTGCCTCAACGATACAGATAGCCGTACCGTAGGTGCAACCACAACGGAGGGGTATCTGTTGAGAGGCCAGACAAACGTGTGGCTCCTGAAGCGGGGCAGCAGCCTTTTCAGTAGTTGCAGGGGCAACAGTCTGGATGATTGACTGATCTGGCCTTGTAACACTAACCAAAATGGCCTTGCTGTTCTGGTACTGCGAACGGCTGAAAGCAAGGAGAAACTACAGCCGTAATTTTTCCCGAGCGCTTGCAGCTTAGCTGTATGATTAAATGATGATAGCGTCCTCTTGGGTAAAATATTCGGGAGGTAAAATAGTCCCCCATTCCGATCTCCGGCCGCGGACTACTCAAGAGGACGTTGTTATCAGGAGAAAGAAAACTGGTGTTCTACGGATCGGAGCGTGGAATGTCAGATCCCTTAATCGGGCAGGTAGGTTAGAAAATTTAAAAATGGAAATGGACAGGTTAAAATTAGATATAGTGGGAATTAGTGAAGTTAGGTGGCAGGAGGAACAAGACTTTTGGTCAGGTGAATCCAGGGTTATAAATACAAAATCAAATAGGGGTAATGCAGGAGTAGGTTTAATAATGAATAAAAAAATAGGAGTGCGTGTAAGCTACTACAAACAGCATAGTGAACGCATTATTGTGGCCAAGATAGACACGAAGCCCACGCCTACTACAGTAGTACAAGTTCATATGCCAACTAGCCCTGCAGATGACGAAGAAATTGATGAAATGTATGATGAGATAAAAGAAATTATTCAGGTAGTGAAGGGAATAGTCTTGGGTGACTGGAATTCAAGAGTAGGAAAAAGGAGAGAAGGAAACATAGTGGATGAATATGGACTGGGGCTAAGAAATAGAAGTGGAAGCCGCCTGGTAGAATTTTGTGCAGAGCATAACTTAATCATAGCTAACACTTGGTTTTAGAATCATGAAAGAAGGTTGTATACATGGAAGAACCCTGGAGATACTAAAAGGTATCAGATAGATTATAAAATGGTAAGACAGAGATTTAGGAACCAGGTTTTAAATTGTAAGACATTTCCAGGGGCAGATGTGGACTCTAACCACAATCTATTGGTTATGACCTGTAGATTAAGACTGAAGAAACTGCAAAAAGGTGGGAATGTAAGGCGGTGGGACCTGGATAAACTGACTAAACCAGAGGTTGTACAGAGTTTCAGGGAGAGCATAAGAGAACAATTGACAGGAATGGGGGAAAGAAATACAGTAGAAGTAGAATGGGTAGCTTTGAGGGATGAAATAGTGAAGGCAGCAGAGGATCAAATAGGTAAAAAGACGAGGGCTAGTAGAAACCCTTGGGTAACAAAAGAAGCATTGAATTTAATTGATGAAAAAAGAAAATATAAAAATTCAGTAAATGAAGCAGGCAAAAAGGAATACAAACGTATCAAAAATGAGATCGACAGGAAGTGCAAAATGGCTAAGCAGGGATGGCTAGAGGACAAATGTAAGGATGTAGAAGCTTATCTCCCTAGGGGTAAGATAGGTACTGCCTACAGGAAAATTAAAGAGACCTTTGGAGAAAGGAGGACCACTTGCATGAATATCAAGAGTTTTGATGGAAACCCAGTTCTAAGCAAAGAAGGGAAAGCAGAAAGGTGGAAGGAGTATATAGAGGGTCTATACAAGGGCGATGTACTTGAGGACAATATTATGGGAATGGAAGAGGATGTAGATGAAGATGAAATGGGAGATTTGATACTGTGTGAAGAGTTTGACAGAGCACTGAAAGATATGAGTCGAAACAAGGCCCCCGGAGTGGACAACGTTCTATTAGAACTACTGACAGCCTTGGGAGAACCAGTCCTGGCAGAACTCTACCAGCTGGTGAGCAAGATGTATGAGACAGGCTAAATACACTCAGACTTCAAGAAGAATATAATAATTCCAATCCCAAAGAAAGCAGGTGTTGACAGATGTGAAAATTACCGAACTATCAGTTTAATATGTCACAGCTGCAAAATCTTAACGCGAATTCTTTACAGACGAATGGAAAAACTGGTGGAAGCCGAACCCGGGGAAGATCAGTTTGGATTCCGTAGAAATGTTGGAACAGGTGAGGCAATACTGACCCTACGACCTATCTTAGAAGAAAGATTAAGGAAAGTCAAACCTATGTTTCTAGCGTTTGTAGACTTAGAGAAAGCTTTTGACAATGTTGATTGGAATACTCTCTTTCAAATTCTGAAGGTTGCAGGGGTAAAATACAGGGAGCGAAAGGCTATTTACAATTTGTACAGAAGCCAGATGGCAGTTATAAGAGTCGAGGGGTATGAAAGGGAAGCAGTGGTTGGGAAGGGAGTGAGACAGGGTTGTAGCCTATCCCCGATGTTATTCAATCTGTATATTGAGCAAGCAATAAATGAAACAAAAGAAAAGTTCGGAGTAGATATTAAAATCCATGGAGAAGAAATAAAAACTTTGAGGTTCGCCGATGACATGGTAATTCTGTCAGAGACAGCAAAGGACTTGGAAGAGCAGTTGAACGGAATGGACAGTATCTTGAAAGGAGGGTATAAGATGAACATCAACAAAAGCAAAACGAGGATAATGGAATGTAGTCGAATTACATTAGGAAATGAGACACTTAAAGTAGTAAAGGAGTTTTGCTATTTGGGGAGCAAAATAACTGATGATGGTCGAAGTAGAGAGGATATAAAATGTAGACTGGCAATGGCAAGGAAAGCGTTTCTGAAGAAGAGAAATTTGTTAACATCGAGTATAGATTTAAATGTCAGGAAGTTGTTTCTGAAAATATTTGTATGGAGTGTAGCCATGTATGGAAGTGAAACATGGACGATAAATAGTTTGGACAAGAAGAGAATAGAAGGTTTCGAAATGTGGTGCTACAGAAGAATGCTGAAGATTAGATGGGCAGATCACATAACTAATGAGGAGGTATTGAATAGAATTGGGGAGAAGAGGAGCTTGTGGCACAACTTGACTAGAAGAAAGGATCGGTTGGTAGGACATGTCCTGAGGCATCAAGGGATCACAAATTTAGCATTGGAGGCAGCGTGGAGGTTAAAAATCGTAGAGGGAGACCAAGAGATGAATACACTAAGCAGATTCAGAAGGATGTAGGCTGCAGTAGGTACTGGGAGATGAAGAATCTTGCACAGGATAGAGTAGCATGGAGAGCTGCATCAAACCAGTCTCAGGACTGAAGACCACAACAACAACAATGTATTAGGGTATAGAATTATTTAATTGAAATTGACATTAAAAATTTGAAATACTTAAAATTTTCGTAGTATGAAATCTAGAATAACTTCGGAAAGAACTATTAAAATATATATTTATTTTATTATATGTTATGTTATCCTGTGAGTAAATGACAGTGTGTATGTGTGACATTCGTCAAATTTCAATATTGGATTGTATATCATCTTGAGTAATGTGCAAAGGTTACACAAGCCTGTCGTGGGAAAATGAACCTAGGGGATTTACTCTGTTGATGATGTATGTCTAGGTGTGATTGCTATTGTAACAGAGCAGCCAGAAAGTCAGCTGGAGTAAAGTCTGTATCTAAAGAATATTTCCAGAATTATCGTCATTTCGTTTTCGTTTATTAAAAACTAATATATGTATTTCAGATTGACGCAAATGCGACTGTGAATACGTCTGATGTAGGCCAGTTTGGCGCGAGTATGATCATGAGCGAGTATTCTGATTGGCCGTCAGTGTGGGCAGACAATTAGAACTGAGACAGTTCCCGCTTGTTACTTGATAGTTATACTGCAAGTGAGGCTGGATGAAGGAAGTCGCTTGCTAGCTTTGAACGTGGACGGTCATGTTACTAGTGTCAGTAAAAATAATGTGTAAGATGAAGAATTACTTAGTGTGTGAGTTATTGGTGAGCTAAGTCGATAGCAGTTGTTGTTGAGGATTGGTTGGTGAAATTTCAGAGGTTTTGACTAAATCTGTTGGACAGATATTCGCGTGTGAAAAATTGGCCTGCATAGAATCCGTATGGCATGTTTCAGTATTTAACTACTAAGCGTTTTCGGTGAGCAATTTCTGTTTTAGAAATCCACAAGAAGGGCCAAATATAATTACTCATTTCAGTGGTGAAATTTATGACGTTGAAAACGTTGTTTAGTTTGGGTCGGGTTTCGACAGATTTCTGGCTGCTGCGGATGTGATATGTGTTTATGAATCGTGAACTGGAAGGAAAGAGGCAATAGTTTCAATGTGGACTGAATAGTGCCTTTTCTTTGGCTATCATGGACAAAATAAGCATTATTGTGGGGAAATTTCGGACATTATATTCCAGAAGCCAATCTGTTTTCTTACTGCTCGATAAAACTGGATGACAGTATTTCTACAGAACTTTCTTTCATAACTAGAGTTCTGCGGCCTCAGTAATTGTAGATATTAGGTGGTGTTTTTTATCAACGCTGTTTTTACATAATCTTGTAAGTATCTATGTTGCCGAGTGAAAGGACATTGAGCAGACACCGTTCTCAGGTAGATGAATTTTAATTTGCAGCCTGCACAGTGACAATGACGAATAGACACGAGGAATTAAACCCTGACACGCCGAAAGGTGGGCTGCAGTAGGCTATCTGTCTGGCCTCTATCGCTATTTATAACTCCCATTTCTAACATTCTGCGTGGTTTCTGTTTGTTCTAAGTCGTGTCTCCCTACCACTTTCGCGCAACGACGCTCTGAGCGTGTTTTCTAGGGAACTGACGAGTTTGAACCTTGGACCTGTTGCTGGTAAGCAGACGCCAGACCACACATGACATGTAGAGTTCAGAATAGCTCAGTGGACTAGCGATGATATAACCAAATACTTAATGATTTCAGCGTCAGCTCCACTGCACTCCCTGTAAAAGAATCTTAATACTAACTAAATTTAGTGTAGGGGTTCAAGGCTTTCCTATTTTTAGTTAGCTGGTAAAATAACATCGAAAAAGCAGTTAACTTTACCATTGGAAATTTTATTCTACTCACAAAACATTGTTTATAAATTGCACTATTGATAAAAGGAAATGTTTTAATACAGGATGATAAAAACCAACTGCGTTCAACAAAAATGTGAACGAATATTCCCTGAATGGGTTCCCAAGTTCTACAATGGATCGAAGGATGACCTATGCCATATCACATCTATAATCTAGGTTTAAATTAAGTTTCACAAAAGAGAAAACTATCAAAATGGTCTACAGTGACCCTCAATTATCTTTAATTTCTTATCTAGCTTGTCATAAATTGCAGTGGCTGATGTGGCTTCTCAATAATTACACTCCTGGAAATGGAAAAAAGAACACATTGACACCGGTGTGTCAGACCCACCATACTTGCTCCGGACACTGCGAGAGGGCTGTACAAGCAATGATCACACGCACGGCACAGCGGACACACCAGGAACCGCGGTGTTGGCCGTCGAATGGCGCTAGCTGCGCAGCATTTGTGCACCGCCGCCGTCAGTGTCAGCCAGTTTGCCGTGGCATACGGAGCTCCATCGCAGTCTTTAACACTGGTAGCATGCCGCGACAGCGTGGACGTGAACCGTATGCGCAGTTGACGGACTTTGAGCGAGGGCGTATAGTGGGCATGCGGGAGGCCGGGTGGACGTGCCGCCGAATTGCTCAACACGTGGGGCGTGAGGTCTCCACAGTACATCGATGTTGTCGCCAGTGGTCGGCGGAAGGTGCACGTGCCCGTCGACCTGGGACCGGACCGCAGCGACGCACGGATGCACGCCAAGACCGTAGGATCCTACGCAGTGCCGTAGGGGACCGCACCGCCACTTCCCAGCAAATTAGGGACACTGTTGCTCCTGGGGTATCGGCGAGGACCATTCGCAACCGTCTCCATGAAGCTGAGCTACGGTCCCGCACACCGTTAGGCCGTCTTCCGCTCACGCCCCAACATCGTGCAGCCCGCCTCCAGTGGTGTCGCGACAGGCGTGAATGGAGGGACGAATGGAGACGTGTCGTCTTCAGCGATGAGAGTCGCTTCTGCCTTGGTGCCAATGATGGTCGTATGCGTGTTTGGCGCCGTGCAGGTGAGCGCCACAATCAGGACTGCATACGACCGAGGCACACAGGGTCAACACCCGGCATCATGGTGTGGGGAGCGATCTCCTACGCTGGCCGTACACCACTGGTGATCGTCGAGGGGACACTGAATAGTGCACGGTACATCCAAACCGTCATCGAACCCATCGTTCTACCATTCCTAGACCGGCAAGGGAACTTGCTGTTCCAACAGGACAATGCACGTCCGCATGTATCCCGTGCCACCCAACGTGCTCTAGAAGGTGTAAGTCAACTACCCTGGCCAGCAAGATCTCCGGATCTGTCCCCCATTGAGCATGTTTGGGACTGGATGAAGCGTCGTCTCACGCGGTCTGCACGTCCAGCACGAACGCTGGTCCAACTGAGGCGCCAGGTGGAAATGGTATGGCAAGCCGTTCCACAGGACTACATCCAGCATCTCTACGATCGTCTCCATGGGAGAATAGCAGCCTGCATTGCTGCGAAAGGTGGATATACACTGTACTAGTGCCGACATTGTGCATGCTCTGTTGCCTGTGTCTATGTGCCTGTGGTTCTGTCAGTGTGATCATGTGATGTATCGGACCCCAGGAATGTGTCAATAAAGTTTCCCCTTCCTGGGACAATGAATTCACGGTGTTCTTATTTCAATTTCCAGGAGTGTATATAACAGAAAAATCATCACGTTTCAGATTATAACTTACTTAGCAAATGTGAATACCATGAGCTTTAATTGACGATCGACACTAGTATTACGCAAAACGGGGGAGTAACAGATGAGACTTCTGCAGTTCTGAGTGAAACCTTATGCGCTCAAAAATGCGGCATCACGTGCGTTCACTACCTTGTCGGTGTTCGTCAGGGGGAGGCGGCCCGTGCAGCTCCATACAGCTCGCCATCTCGTAAGCAACTCCTCTCCTAACTTCTCCTTACTACAATTTACCAAAGTTGGTTTAAAAAAAAACTATCTGGCTGTGTTTTCATCTGACCAATCAGGGTCTCAATGTTTACCTTAAGCTCCGCCTACAAAAATTCTGTCCATCCAATGAGAAACGTTATACTTTTCGTGGTGCGGCAATGTTTTTAAAGTTTGCAACATAACAGAGACGCGAATAAGTCTCACGCTAAAACTTGCACCTGGTGTGGCCCTTTTAGTGTTATCGTAAGATTTATACTGTTCTTCTGGAGGGCTCTATCTTTTAACATGGGCTGGGGGGTGGTCCTGGCGTTTACTTTTCATGGTGGGGCAATGTTTTTAACGTTTGCAACGTAACAGAGACGCGAATAAGTCTCACACTAAAACTTGCGGCTGGTGTGGTTCTTTTAGTGTTATTGTAAGACCTATACTGTTCTTCTCGAGGGCTATAGCTTTTAACATGGGCTGGGGGGTGGTCCTGGTGGTTAGCTGGCGACGTGGGTGTCCATCCCTTATCGTAGCACCTTCTAACTTAACACAGTTCTGCTCTTGGCTTCTGTTCTCGTTTCTCCCCTCGGAACTGCTTCTGTCTCACGGTGGGAAGGTATGACATGCATTTAGGCATTCTTGTGTTAGTCTGTGGTATTCCATTTGTTCACTCGTTACTCGTATTACTTTGGTTAATTTAATGTCACGATTTATTCGGTGCTATGTGACATACTACTGGATTTTCTTATGTCAGGGTTTTCATGGATGGTGTTGGATTTGCCTGGCACCTTACATGTCACCACCCTTCGAACTTAATTTTTGCACTGAAGTTAGGCAATGATTGAATCGTTGTCTAAGTCAGTCAAAAATTATCCTTTATCTAAATTTTGTTGCCTACTGTTCAGCCACATTATTCTGGTTCTATGCTGGTTTGTATTACTAATTTATATTTTTATGTTCTTCCACATTATTTTCCAAAAATATGTTTATATTGACAAGAGAAGAATATTTGTATGCATTTATTATTATTATTTATTTTTAACTATTTTCTTTCTTTATTTAAGTGTGAAGTTTGTTTTTTAAGAAGTTTGTTTTCGAAAGTGAGGAGTCTTTCTCATCGATTTTCTTAGAAATATTTTTTTTATTAAAGGTAGTAATTAAATAAAATCTATTCCTAAGACAATTTCTAAATATCATGTACAAGTAAAATGTTTTTGTTTCTAGACAATCATTTCAACTTTGTTACACTAAGAAATAAGAATTATTTCCAAGAATTGCTTTGACAAAGAAATATACATACACAAGTATTGAGAAATTATCCTAACAAATGGTACAAATGTTAAAAGAAAGGCGAAACATCCAAGAAGATAATTTTTATTCTTTGTTTTTATAAGGAGAAAATAAGTAAAATATAGTTATTCTTTTATTTTTATGGGGAGAAAATAAGTGGCATATAGTTTTAGTGTTTGTTATGCCTTACTTTTGTTCTTTATATACTGTCCATTTCAGAACTAATGAGTTATTTTTAACGATAGTCTATTTTTTACTTAAGTCCATAGTCAATGACTATTATTATGTAGTTTATTAGCTGTCTGGTGTGCTTAACTTATTTAGTTTTTCACACGTTTCTTTTTGCACAATTCCTACATCACCTAATTTGATTTCACACATTCACGCAATCCTATGAATGTTTAAGCATGAGGTTGGCGAATGTTTTTGCACGAAGGTGATGGACTTGAGCGAGATGGATGTGGGCAAGTATTTGATGTACAGCTTCCTTCGTCGTTTCTTGTTGGCTTTGCAAGTGTGTGTTGCTGTTGTGGAGGTCCCATAATGGAATGGAGCTGTGAGTGCAGAATCTCGTGGTTTACTTGCTTTGTATGCGTGAAAGTCATCGTTGTGTGTCGCTGAAAGCGGTCGTTTTTCGTTGTAATACTTCGCAGACGACTAGTTTACAATAGGATAGGGATTTGGGAAGGTATGTCGTCTATTCTTCACCCATCTTCTTTCTTGGTCTCAATCTTGTGAATCTTCAACTTCTCTTCTTCCTGCTTTTTCTCTGCTTCTAACTTGATTCTTGGTTCTTCTGTGGGCAGGATATGGAAATATTTGTTGATAACTAATCGCTTTGAAGTTCTCCTCTTAGTAACAGTTTGATAACTTGTTTGGGCATGTCATTTTTACTTTGTGGAAGTTTTCTTCAGTTTCGTGCATCAGCGTGCTATTTAATAGCAGTAGTGTGATTTTTACACATATTTCTTTTTTCCCAGTGGTGGCTTGCCCAAGCGGTCTTCTCGTTGGGCCGTTTTTTGCTCGCTCCACTGAGTTGGGGCTTTCCAAGACCCTCTTGGCCTCCATGTTCCGCCACTCTGTGGTTCCGTGTTCTGTCCCAGCAGGGTTCTGCCACCCTGTGGTTCAGCAGATTTACTGCCCACAAGGGCCTTCTGTTGGTCTTACTGTCCTTTCCATTCTCTCGACGCTTCTGCCTTCTAGGAATCGTGTCTTGCTAATTACGTCCTTTTCTTTCTTGATACTTCTTGCGTTGCAACTTGTGGGTCATTGCATTTGGTTTTCACTGGAGTTTTTACATTGGTTCTTACAAATAGTTTTACTTATAATCATCTAACATATGTCTAGTAGCTACGTTGTTTTATGCCTTCTTAAAAAGCTTTACAAATTTTGGCGTCCTTTCCATGTTACAATTCTAAGATATTTTGAGTCTTAACTTCTACAAGAATCCTCAAATTCGTTTTTTATTTTTGTGTAGTGTTGTGGTGTATAGCATTTTAGTATTTCATGCTGTTAGACTATCTATGTTTCATCCCTTCACCTTAATCTATGCTACTATTGGTTTTATTTTTTGTTTTTTTTATTGGAACTATTTTATTTTTCCCACCTTCCTCTCTCTTCATTTTTCTTTCTCCTGACAATCTTATCTGCAACATAATCTTGAAATATTGTGCTGATTATTTACCAGTAATAAAATTAATCTTCAGACTTTTTGATATGGCTCACATGGTGAAGTCCTAAGGTTTTGCCTGTTTTTGGGTTCATTAGTTCCACAGCATTATCGTGAGCAATTCGGCTAATTATGACAGATCCTTTGTATGCAGCGTAAAACTTATGTAATTTGTGTTTCTGTTTGCTGGAGAGATAGTGTGTTTCTACAAATACTTTCTGGCCTACTGAGAATGTTCTTTTAATTGATGTTCTATCTCCTCTTTCTTTTCTTTTAATGGCTGCCTTTCTGATGTTGGAGAGTGCTGTTGCTATGATTTGTTTGTGCTGTCTACGTGGTACAAAAGGAAATCTAACATTTTCTCTGGTTATGTTTGGGGGTTCAATATTTTTAAGTACAGTAACTGGAGGTAGTAGTCTAGTGCTATGTGGCATTTCATTTATTACTTCTTTAAAAACTTGAAGGTATATATCCCAAGTGTTGTGTCTTTTGCCTGCATGTAATTGGCATAAAGTGTCGATGTCCTTCATAGATCGTTCTGCTGGATTTATGCTAGGTTTACTGCCAGTCTTAGGTAAAAATACCTCTGCTTTATCTCGTAAAATACCCTCTAATTCTCTTTTACTGTGTTCCGAAATACCTTGAACCTCTTGCAATTTTTCGTCGATTTCTTTATGGACTTCTAACATGAGTTGAGGCGATTCCCCCTTTTGTGCATATCATTCTAATTCTTCATCCTCTTTATGTCGCATCATTCTTAATTGTTTGTTTATAACTGGCATTCTTCTAATTTTAGCTTTTGCTCAAAGAGAAGTGTGACATTCCCGAATGTCACGCTACCTTTCCCCATATCTATTATCGCTCGTCTCTCATTTAAAAAATCTGCACTTTTAATCAAATCTACAGTTAGTTTAGGTATAATCACGAAGTTGGCTTCGATCTTTTGACCTTGACATGAAAGAGTTAACCTTGTTTGTGTCGTTACTTCCGCAGCATTGTTTCTAATAGGACCTCTTACTATAATCTTACGTGTTTTCAGAACTGGCAATTCCTCATTGGCATTACACTGCATGAATAAATTTTCTGAGATCGCAGTCAGTTCACTTCCGCCATCAATTACAATATTGACTGGGATATGCTTTACCATGGCCTTCACAATTGGTTGAATTTGAAAGGGTTGGATCTGTTCTTCTTCTTCTTGCATCATCGAATCCTCCACTGAATCATACATGAGTCTTTTCAGGAATTTCCCTTGTGAATTCGAACTTTCTGTAGGATAAGCTTCGACTGCTACTTCTCTCTCTTTTATTTCCTCTTCTCTATTTCTTCCTTCACTTACGCTTTCTTCAACATCCCCTACTTTTTCCTCATCCTCATCTATCTTCTCCTTCTTCGTCGCTACTTCCACATAATCGCATCTAAATGCTCTAATTATCGCTTCATAACTTCCTTCATTATATACGTTGGGCTGTGTGCCCACTAGTAACTTATTTTCAACTTCTGTCGACTGCGCATTATCCTCATTGAATTCGCTTTCCCTGGTTCCCATCTCAAATAGCTTTGCAATACTCATTACTTCGTCGTTTCCTCCTACATTCGTTGTGCATGCCTCTGGTAATTCATCTTCCCCGTCAGTATTCTCCCAGTTAATTTCGTCCCAACACGATATCGTAATTTTCCTGTCTTCTTTTTCATCTGGTCCCTGCGGATTTGTTTCTTCCTTCTTCTCTTCTCGTGATAAGGTATTTACTTCTCTGTTCAAGGTACTGCAATTGTCCTGGGTCGGTGCGTCATTCTCTTTGGCATGGGCGCTTAGCTGTCAATTCGAACGTTTATCGGGGTTTGGTGGTCTTACCTCCACCTCTTCTATCTGTATTCTCTGTTCTTGTTCCTCTTGCTGATATTGGTTTCTTTGTTGATAATTTGTCGGTCTATTGGCGCTCCAAAACCGGTTCCGGTTGTCGTTATTCCCTCTGTAATAGTTGTTGCCGTTCCTGGGTGAATTATAGTTATTGCCATATTCTCTTCTAAATCCATAACCGGTTCTTTGTTGAAATCTATTGTCGTATCTTGGTGCGAAGTTATCACGTGGTTCGTAATTATTGTTTCTTCGTACTGTGTCTTGTGGATTCCACTGCTTTTTGCTTTCGTTTTCACGTGCGCTTCGTCTTTTTCTTGTGTCATCTTCCGAAAATATGAACTCTAGTTCCCTTAGAATACCTTTAAATGCTCCGACGTCATTCCTCCGCGACCTACTAATGATTGCTGGTATTTCAATGGTAACTTCATCGCGCATAATTTAATCAACTCTCCGTCACTGTATGGTACATCTAAGCATTGATTTTTCTTTGCCATTAATTTGAAAAATTTCACAGGACTCTTCTCTCCTGAATTTTCAAAATATGGGTTCTGTAATAATTCGTACTTCACTCTGTTCTGTGCTTCGCTGGACCGATATCGTGAGAGAAACTTCTCTCTGAAATCTTCGTACGATCGGCATGTCGCTGCAACATTTTGCATGGTTTCTGCGACTGTTCCTGACATGTGTGCACATATAAAGTCTAATTTGTGTGCTAGCGTCCAGTGTTCTGGTAATCCTACTCGGAATTGATCAATAAAAGTTCGTGGATGTAATGAGTTTCCTTCTCGAAAGTGTTGAAATTTTCTGATTGTGAGGAAATGATCGTTGTCGTACTTCGTCATAATTCCATATGAAATTCGCGATTCTTCGCCACTTTTGTTCCTGATCATTTCTCCCGTCGTTCTTTCCGGTTGTGGTAGATGCATTGGATATTGTCCACTGTAACTTTCGCCTACCCTTGCGTAATATCGTTGGAGTAGCACACAATAATTTTCTTCCATCGTTTGTGAACGTGTAGCTGAATGCATTGCACTGTACTCTTCGCGACCTGGCTTTCCATTGTCATGTATTGGTTCGGTATCTTGTCTGGCTAACCTTGCCGCTTCATTGCACGATCCAAACTGTCTTGACACATACATTTGTGGTTCTGCATGTGTTTGTGATGCCGTTCGTTCATCAAGAATTTCTAAACATGTTTGTTGCGGTGCAGGCTGTCTGATTTCACGTATGTTATTTTCCGCCTTTGATTGGAATCTAAAGTGCATGATATCTTCGTTAATTGCTTGTTTCTCCGGTGCTGTTACAGATACGGATGTGGTTGCAGACTCAGTGCTTGTGCGATCCTGTTCACTACGCTCTTCAATGGTTTGCAACAACTCTGTTCGCAATTTCTGAAATTGTCGCTTCGATTGCGCTTCTATTTTGACCATGCGGTTATCATATCTTTTCAGCGCTGCTTTTGTGATGCGTTTGTGTAACACACTGTTTTCAACAAATATACGCCCTGTACCTGCTGCTTGTCTAGTAATTACGTTTATCTGTTTCTCTAGTTTCTTGACTTCTCCCTGGGTGTTGTTACGTAATGTTTTGATCTTGTCCTGAGTCTCATTACGCAATGTTTGTACGCCCGCTTGTACCTTGTCAATGTCTGTTCTCAATTGATTGTGACCTGTTACTAAGTTTCCTATCACTTCTAGAGATTCTTTTGCCTCGTCTTCAGTATGGCTTAGGTGTAACTGAATTTTTTGTTTTGTTCTCTTAACCTCACGCATTTGTCTCGTGGTTACTGCAGTTTGTTTCGTCGTTTCTGTATTCTGAATGTTAATTTGGTTCGCAATTTCTTTATTTTGTCTTGTCATGGTTTCCGTCATTACTTGTAATAATTCTGCCAGATTGGTGTGTCCTATTGCGTTTTCTTCCGACGTCCTACGCTCTGTGTTTTCGCCCAAGTGTTGGTTTGCAACCGATTGCATTGAACTGTGCGGTGACACGTTTCTGCTCGAATTCCTTGTACTCTGTGGTGAGGGAGCTCTGATTACTTGTACTATGGGTTCTACGTATTCAAGACGCAAGTTAGAATCCTCATCGACTGGCTCTCTACTATCCTGCTCCTCTGTCGTATGCTGACTTACGTTTTCTGTGCCTTGGCGTACATTATCCTCATTAACGTGCGTTATCTGTCCTATTTCTCGCGATACTGCATCGTCTGTTGTACTGTCCTCTATTCTCTGTCCATCTTCATGTTGGGCCTCTACCTCAATTCGGTCAGGGTCTCGATCTGCCATTGCTAATTTTTCCGAATCCCTTATTTTCTGTTTCAAAAGCAATTCACGCGCCCTACTTGGCGTCAACATGCGCTCATACGATCTCACGCGTTTCATAAACTTTTTGCACACACGACAATCCATTCACTTACTTGTTGGGTCAGAACCAATTTGTCAACGATGTATCCGCCACCTGTGCTCTTGCATTGGAGAGAAAACTTAATTCTAACAATATTAAAATTCATAACTTAATCATGCATTTGTCTCTGCTAGATTGTCTCACGTTCTATTGAATACTTTCTTACTATCTATCGCTGCAGCTGCTGTTTCCGACTATGTATAAGTTTAAGAATTTTTTTTACGAAAATTTTTCAACAGGGTATTTTTCTGACCTAGTTAGGCATGTGGTCGACCTTCAATCATGGTATTTTACCATCCTGGCAGGGTCGCCATTCTCTAACATTCTGCATGGTTTCTGTTTGTTCTAAGTCGTGTCTCCCTACCACTTTCGCGCAACGACGCTCTGAGTGTGTTTTTTAGGGAATTGACTAGTTTGAACCTGAGACCTGTTGCTGGTAAGGAGACGCCAGACCACATATGACATGTAGAGTTCAGAAGAGTTCAGTGAGACTAGCGATGATATAACCAAATACTTAATGATTTCAGCGTCAGCTCCACTGCACTCCCTGTAAAAGAATCTTAATACTAACTAAATTTAGTGGAAGGGGTTCAAGGCTTTCCTATTTTTTAGTTAGCTGGTAAAATAACGCGAGAAAGCAGTTAACTTTACCATTGGAAATTTTATTCTACTCACAAAACATTGTTTATAAATTGCACTATTGATAAAAGGAAATGTTTTAATACAGGATGATAAAAACCAACTGCGTTCAACAAAAATGTGAACGAATATTCCCTGAATGGGTTCCCAAGTTCTACAATGGATCGAAGGATGACCTATGCCATATCACATCTATAATCTAGGTTTAAATTAAGTTTCACAAAAGAGAAAACTATCAAAATGGTCTACAGTGACCCTCAATTATCTTTAATTTCTTATCTAGCTTGTCATAAATTACAGTGGCTGATGTGGCTTCTCAATAATTATATAACAGAAAAATCATCGCGTTTCAGATTTTAACTTACGTAGCAAATATGAATACCATGAGCTTTAATTGACGGTCGACACCAGTGTTACGCAAAATGGGGGTGTAACAGTTGAGACTTCTGCAGTTCTGAGTGAAGCCTTATGCGCTCAAAAATGCGGCATCACGTGCGTTCATTACCTTGTCGGTGTTCGTCAGGGGGCAGCGGCCTGCGCAGCTCCATACAGCTCGCCGTCTCGGAAGCAACTGTCCCCTAACTTGTCCTTACTACAATTTACCGAAGTTAGTTTAGAAAAAAATTACGTGGCTGTGTTTTCATCTGACCAATCAGGGTCTCAATGTTAACCTTAAGCTCCGCCCACAAAAATGCTGTCTATCCAATGAGAAACGCTATACTTTTTGTGTTGGGGCAATGTTTTTAAAGTTTGCAACATAACAGAGACGCGAAAAAGTCTCACGCAAAAACTTGCAGCTGGTGTGGCCCTTTTAGTGTTATTGTAAGACCTATACTGTTCTTCTGGAGGGCTCTATCTTTTAACACGTGCTGGGGGGTGGTCCTGGTGGTTAGCTGGCGACGTGGGTGTCCATCCCTTATCGTAGGTCCTTCTAGCTTAACACGGTTCTGCTCTCGGCTTCTGTTCTCGTTTCTCCCTTCGGAACTGCGTCTGTCTCACGGTGTGAAGGTATGACATGCATTTAGGCATTCTTGTGTTAGTCTGTGGTATTCCATTTGCTCACTCGTTACTCGTATTACTTTGGTTAATTTAATGTCACGATTTATTCGGAGCTATGTGACATACTACTGGATTTGCTTATCATGTCAGGGTTTTCATGGAAGGTGTTGGATTTGCCTGACACCTTACACATTTAATGTCTTTATTCTTACTGTCACCTTTTCTTTGTGTTTATTTGGTTGCTGAACATTATGAGCTAATTTTGTGTAATACTTCTTTCCTCATGCTCACAGACATAAACATGGTCCGAAGTGCCCCTCTACTATAGGCAGCATAAAATGCTATAAAATGTGTTGATATTCTTCGACATTTAGAATTTTCTTAAGAGCAATAACTGGACCACATCCCAACAACGAAAAACACAACCGTACTGTAACACCACCTCCTCCGTACTACCATGTTGGCAACACACGTGATGGCAGGTAAATTTCTGCAGGAATTCGCCAAACCCAAGCTTTTCCATCGAATTGCCACAATGTAAGGTGTGATTCATCCTTCTGAATCAATTGTTTCCAGTAATCCACTGTCCAGTTGTGTCTTTTACTCACTTCAAACATCGTTTACCATTGCAACGACCCGGTCTACACTGTGCCACCACACGTCACGATGGGTGAGAGAAATGGTGACGACAAATTCACGCCGGGGCCTGCAATTAATCAGTGCTAGTATGGACAGGTGTTTATTCGAGCGGCCTTATAAAGTATCCCAGCTGGTCTCAGAACCGCACTCCGTGCACGCATGCGCAGTTCATTGCAGAACGCGCTGACGCTCCGATGGCACCTGTGTCTTCTGTTGTCATGGGTCGTGGCCGGCAGCTATGGCGGTGTCGTGTGTATCGCCAGTAGCGAAGAACGAGCAGCGAAGAACGAGTCCTCCAGAGCTGTGCCAAGTATGCACCCCCACGTGTACTTGTGGTCTCCTTGTCGCGCGGTTGGGAGCGATATTCGGTACTAGTTATTTGATGTTGAGCAGCAATGCCCCAGTCATCTCCCAGTGTCTACAAGGGACGATGGCCCGTCAAATATAGGTGTATAGGAGGCCGCGACAACGTGCCTTACCCAATCGGATCGGACATCTTGCAGTCCGTCGGTTGAAGTCACTCAGAGTGCTGTAAGTTCCGCAGTCGCCCCGCCACAGGTACGGCGAGCTTCGTGCCAGAACATGACCAGTTAATCAGTGGGCAGGCAGCCAGCAGAGCTTCATGACCAAGGACTAGCCATGGTTTCTCTGAAACTCAAAAGCCCGGCATTCTCTCCAGTACAAAAAGCAGACAGAGCGGCGGCATAATGAAATGCCTTGAGCTACAAGCTCGATTATTTACATCCTTATGGGGGCGGGGGGGGGGGGGGGGGAGGTGGGAGGGGGGGCTAGCTGGTTTGTCGTATTATTCATGCTGTTAACTTTTCCTAGCTCGCTCTGCACCGAGTACGGGTTGCTAGGCTCGATTAAATTTGCCCACGTGTGAGTTTCCCGGTAGCATGCAAGAGTCCGAATTACAAAATGTTACTCCACCCTTCACACCTTGTGACGCGGCGTTAGTGGTTCTATGCGCCTCGGTCAAGACCAGTGTCGCAAACGCCATCTAGCTTGCGTGTTTTGTCATAATGTCAACAAGTCAACAATGCCGTCCAGTGGCTTACTTGATTAGCACATTAGCCTAGCTGGCCTCTTGTCTGACCATGGCAGGAAAATAAAACAAAATTACAATTCGTGCATCAAACTTTTACCATGTGTAGCACCTCTGACTACAGAAATGATGACTTAGCAGGAGCTGCTCGACGATTGTACCCCAAGCTTTTTAGCTCCCTGCGCAATGTCACTGGGCCAGATAGACTGCTGGTAGCCTCCACTGATTTCTTGTGAATTTTTACTCCCAGTCCGTCAATACATGATGTCTGACTGTCCAACAATACGTGAGGTCTCTCTGGTCTTCGCGTTTCCGATTCACAGTCACATCATCAACAGTGACTTGGGCAGCCTTAGGAAGGTTGAAGTATCCCTGATGGGTTTGTTCCTGAGGTGACATCGAACAAGTAGTCCAGGCTCGATGTCACTGAGCCCTCCTGACTCACCCATTCTGCTGTCACTGATTCTCTACTGACAACACTATTTTTATTTTTTTATTTATTCATTTTATTTTTTTATACTTCTCATTCTCACACTTGAGGGGTAGTGGGCGGGCCACTTGAGAGCGTCTAGCTCTATTTGGCCTTAGCTTAACATTTTTGGTTGCTTTTTTCCTTTATTGACAATGTTCTTACAGCTATGTCTTACATCTAATTACTTCTAATATACAGTTCTTGTTATACATTTTCACATATTTACAATTCTAGCTGTCCTTGTGTATATTGTTTCCACAATCGGACATTTTGATATTTGGACATGGGTACAGTTTGCTGCTGTGTACTTGAACTTTATGGAATACTACAATAGTGTGATAGGATTGACAATAAGAACTAAGCACTAGAATAAACTTAACAGAGAGAAATTTGGAATTTAGATGAAATTATGACACAGTTGATACACATTTAGTAGGTTTATAAGTACTTCGATGGTTGACAAGGTGAAACATTTATGGTGGAAATACTACGTTTACGAATAAATAAGTGACCAGCTTGCTGTTATTCCTGGCCTATGACTGTGCAATATTTAGGTTGTTCAGGTGTGAGGTAGTTCACATAGGATCGGCGTCCGGATCCAGTGCCAGTAGGTGCGGTGGTGTTGGTGTTTCCTGTGCTATTAGTGCCATCTGTGCCGAGAATTCATGGTCGTGAATGGTGTCTGGGTGTGTTGTTAGAATGTTGTGTATGATTGTTCGGGGCGGAAATGTGTGTTTGAACTTCGGTTTATTTTTATGTCTAGGTCTGTTTGTGAAGAACTGACAACACAATACACCGTCTCCTTTTATACTGGCGGGTTCGCCACTCGTGACATCTCGCGGTAAATTCCGCATTTCATAGAGGTGTCCTGATACGTTTGATGAGATAGCGTATTTCACTGGTCACTAATTCTGTAGTACAGTGCACTGTTTGTAATTAATAAATGTAATTAATGAACGTTAGCATCTCAGTCTATAACGTATTAAATGCATAATCACATAAATGGTTTCCCAAAGTGTCCCTTAACAAACTGAGCACTACATAAAAACACGCATTTCACACCGCAATATTTCCACTTTTCTTCTTGCACTTTTCCGACATTGTTTTCTACTCTGACTAATACCTGCTTAATGCATACAACAAGGCCAGGAAACAAGAAATGCGCTCTAGTGACCATTGACGCACAGGGCGCTTATCACATCGCCGTTTAGCAGCCTACAAGGATAATTACATCATATCACATTACCTTTACGCACAGAGTTCCGCGATCTTCAGACTGTCTTACCAGATTCTGCAGTTTTATTGAACGTTTATGTCTCTGCCAGCCGTGGTTCAGCAACGGCCAATAAATGGTATTGTACTTTAGACAGTACCATGGCACTGATGTTTTGATTAAACCTCCAGGATTTCGCCTGTCAGTTTCATGTGTTTCATTTCGATAACAGGGCTGAAACGAGAGAGTGGCCAGGTTATTTCGGCAGAAATTTAATTTCGCGTGCAGTGAAAGTTACGTCGGCTTATTTGCCGTTTTCCGAACTAGAATATCGCTGCGTAACTCGTTATGAGCTCGTACATATTGCTTTCCCCGACACCAACTTGCCTTTGTTTAATTTTGGTGCGCACGCAGTCAGGTATGACTTTCATCAGCCTGTGCTACTGACTGGATTTCAAGCCGATTGATCATTATTATTGAATGAGAATGATAATGTCTATATTCGTACCTTAGACGTGTTTTATTACGCTGCAGGTACACACTTTTTTCTGTTGGATCTGTTATTGTCTAAATGACGATGCCTGTATGTTACATGGGATCACTGTGTTTGTTTATTGATTATGTTATGACGATCCAATAATATTACTATCCGTGGTGACACCACGGATGAAGTCTTCCTTATGTTTGCGACAATTATGATGCCCTACATTCGATGAAAAGCAATGTACTAGTACCTAATCTATTTGCCTCTTCTGTGCTTTTTTTCTCCTATTTACCTTTCACATTCCGATTTTCTTCGTACTTGACTCAAGTATGACAGGTCCCTCGTCCAAATCCCCACTGGGGCACCCCCATGTTTATTTTCCGTGGTTTCACTGTCTCCTTTCTGGCGAATTCTGGGATGGTCCCTATGGAGAGACACGCAAGATCTTCCATGTTCATAGGCTGCAACTATCACGATGTCACTGAACTGATACACCTTCATTTGCAAAATGCTTTGGTCTTTTACAGACTTTTTGATATTATATTGGGCATGATCCTTTAACCACTTATCTTTGCAAATTATTAGGTCCTCTAGAGCCTGTTCGAAACGAACATTTTGAAGTCACAGGTTTCATTACTTCTCTTTCCTGTTATTTCCACCACTTATATTTACACAAGACTAGTAGAGAGACTAAACTGCTTCATTTATTATTAGTGTGTATATTCTATCTTTCAGTTCTTTCTTTCTTTGTCCCGTCTAGTACGCTGTCAGCTTTTCTAGGATTAGTCAGTTTGTTTTATTATGAAACTTTGTCCACAGGTGCCCTTTCTAACCTCACGGTCGTCAAGATAACGTAAGGAAGGGAAGCCGTGTGCAGTATCTGCCTGAATTGTGTTCCGTGTGTTATCGTTTTTTAACTGTTTGTGTAGCCTATTCCCTGGGGCGGAATTTTGCAAGCGAGAGTGCTGCACGTTACGCTATACGAGCATTCTTCTATCATTCAGTAACTTTTTAACATTTAATTACAGCCTCTTCTCCGACTGCTGTATTTCTTCATTCCCACACTACATGTCACTTACCACGAAGCTTACGAAATTTATACGATAACGGCGAATTGTTTGACGTCAGCTGTGTTAGTTATAGATTACTGTCTACTTAAGTCTAATCCGGACCAGGCCTCGAATCCGTATTTCCCGGTTATCGCGAGCTGTCGCCTTAACAACTTCGGCTATCTCTTCACGCTCCCTGCACCGACCCAAACCTCCATATGCTATTCCTGATGGTGGCATCTTCCGTGACTCCCGCAACAAGGAGAATGAGAACGCAAGGAATTAAAATCAGTATAGTATTGGCGTTTTTGCAAGTCGAGGTCATACAGCTTCAAGTTTTACATAATAGTGACAAGTGTCACAATGGTTCTCCATAGGTACTCAATTTCTTCCCATAATCGTTGCAGGATATCGGGCGTAACTTGTGCAATGGCAGCGCATGTTCGATTTTTCACGCAGGCTAAACTGATTGGTGGGGGAGGAACATACACATGGTCCTTAATGAAACCCAGAGAAAGAGATCCAGTGGTGTCAAATCTGGCGAGCGCGACGGTCATACGACTGGCCCTTCACGGCCAATCCGTCTGCCTGTGAAGCGATTATTGAGTAAACAGAGAACTTCCGTGAGGAAATGAGGTGGTATGAGGTGGCGCACCGTCTTCCTGTTAGTAAATCTTTCCATCTCGGTCATCTACATCGAACTATGGAATTAAAAATTTTTCAAGCATATCAAGGTACACAATACCAGTGACAATAGCCATTTTAACTGTGCACTACGCTTGGGCTCCTGATGGCGAATGGGATACTGATATACAGGGTGGTCCAGTGATCGTGACCGGGCCAAATATCTCACGAAATAAGCGTCAAACGAAAAAACTACAAAGAACGAAACTCGTCTAGCTTGAAGGGGGAAACCAGATGGCGCTATGGTTGGCACGCTAGATGGCGCTGCCATAGGTCAAACGGATATAAACTGCGTTTTTTTAAAATAGGAACCCCCATTTTTGTTACATATTCGTGTAATAAGTAAAGAAATAAGAATGTTTTAGTTGGACCACTTTTTACGCTTTGTGATGGATGGCGCTGTAATAGTCACAAACGTACAAGTACGTGGTATCACGTAACATTCCGCCAACGCGGACGGTATTTGCTTCGTGACACATTACCCGTGTTAAAATGGATCGTTTGCCAATTGCGGAAAAGGTCGATAGCGTGTTGATGTATGGTCATTGTGATCAAAATGCCCAACGGGCGTGTGCTATGTATGCTGCTCGTTATCCTGGACGACATCATCCAAGTGTCCTGACCGTTCGTCGGATAGTCACGTTATTTAAGGGAACAGGAAGTGTTCAGTCACATGTGCAACGTCAACCACGACCTGCAACAAATGAGGATGCCCAAATAGATGTTTTAGCTGCTGTCGCGGCTAATCCGCACATCAGTAGCAGACAAATTGCTCGAGAATCGGGAATCTCAAAAACGTCGGTGTTGAGAATGCTACATCAACATCGATTGCACCCGTACCACATTTCTATACAGCAGGAATTGCATGCCGACGACTCTGAATGTCGTGTACGGTTCTGCCATTGGCTACAAGAGAAATTACGGGAAGATTACAGATTTTTTGCACCCGTTCTATTTAGCGACGAAGCGCCATTCACCAACAGCGGGAACGTAAACCGGCATAATATGCACTATTGGACAACGGAAAATGCACGATGGCTGCGACAAGTGGAACGTCAGCGACCTTGGCGGGTTAATGTATGGTGCGGCATTATGGGAGGAAGGATCATTGGCCCCCATTTTATCGATGGCAATCTAAATGGTGCAATGTATGCTGATTTCCTACGTAATGTTCTACCGATGTTACTACAAGATGTTTCACTGCATGACAGAATGGCAATGTACTTCCAACATGATGGATGTCCGGCACATAGCTCACGTGAGGTTGAAGCAGTATTGAATATCATATTTCAAGACAGGTGGACTGGTCGTCGAAGCACAATACCAAGGCCCGCACGTTCACCGGATCTCACGTCCCCGGATTTCTTTCTGTGGGGAAATTTGAAGGATATTTGCTATCGTGATCCACCGACAACGCCCGATAACATGCTTCAGCTCATTGTCAATGCATGTGCGAATATTACGGAAGGCGAAATACTCGCTGTTGAGAGGAATGTCGTTACACGTATTGCCAAATGCATTGAGGTTGAGAGACACCATTTTGAGCAATTATTGGATTTATGTGGTATTTACAGGTAATGACGCTGTAACAGCATGTGTTCTCGGAAATGATAAGTTCACAAAGGTATATGTATCACATTGGAACACCGAAATAAAATGTTCAAACGTACCTTCGTTCTGTATTTTAATTTAGAAAACCTACCTGTTACCAACTGTTCTTCTAAAATTGTGAGCCATATGTTTGTGACTATTACAGCACCATCTATCACAAAGCGAAAAAAGTGGTCCAACTAAGACATTCATATTTATTTACGTACTACAAGAGTATGTAATAAAATGGGGGTTCCTATTTTTAAAAAAAACGCAGTTGATATCCGTTTGACCTATGACATCAGCATCTAGCAGGCCAACCATAGCGCCATCTGGTTTCCCCCTTCAAGCTAGACAAGTTGCGTTCTTTGTGGTTTTTTCGTTTGACGTTATTTCGTGAGATATTTGGCCCGGTCACGATCAATGGACAACCTGTACATACATGTTTGTTTGGTTAATGTTTATAGCGCTGATATCAACGGAGATATTGAACCAAGTATTTTTAACGGAACCATATGCTTTTTATAACAGCCTTCGGTAGCTCTTGAGAAGACACAATGATAAAGCGTTTGTTAATACTGACGTTGAAAAATGTTGTAAAAAAATCTAGAAAAGTCCTAGAATCTGAGAACACAGTGGCAGGAATCGGCGTTTGCGGTGCAACCCCAAGCAGAGCTCTCGTGATACGCTGTATCAGAATGTCAACACATTTACATGTTTACTTGTTTGCACTGCAAGTCGCTCATTTCTGCTTCAACGTTTGTTGCGTGCGGACATGAACGCCAATGAGGAGAAGTTGGATACACCGCTTTTATATTGTGAACGTAAAAAAATATGGCATAAAAACAGCATAGTGCTATCGATCCGGATCGCCGGTGTCCGACGCGCAAGGCAGTTGCTCGAATTATTAAGACGATAGTGCGGACAGGCTGCTTGAACGTCAAAAAGAGGATGAGGAAGAAGACCGCAACTGACAGAGACACGAAGAAGCTGCTCTGGCTGCGACTCTAATGAATCCGCACAGTGGTACGAGACAGATTGCCAAAGAATGTGGAAATAGCCAGACTAGTGTCATCTGTCAACTGTCACTACGTCAGGCACTTGACACTGTGATTTCGAACGTCGTTTAGATTTTGGTCGGTCTGCCCTTCAGCAACTGGCAGACGACGATACGCTTCCCCAACGTGTGCTCTTTGCCGAGGAAACAGCGTTTACTAACTAAGCTTATGTAAATTTGTATAACGTGCACTACTGGGCAGCCGAAAATCTACGCTAGCTTCGTCAGGTGCAACATCAACGGCCGTAGAACGTAAACGTATGCTGCGGGATCATGGGAAATTACCTTGTGGGAACTTCCTTCATCTCAGACGTTTTAAATGACATTCGCAAACACACTTTCTCACGAACATTCTGCCAGTTCTTCTACAGGAGCTATCATTGGCTATTCGAAAGCGTATGTGGCTACAACATGACGGCAATGAATACTGAATGAGAAGTTTCCTGGACGTTGGATAGGACGAGATTCTGTTGTCAAATGGCTTTCCAAATTCCTTCGATCTGACTCCTCTTGATTTACGTATTTGGGAAGCACTTAAAGGCGCAATCAATGACGAAGGACCAACTATGCCAGACGAAATGTGTCGTCGATTCGCCAGTACATGCTCTACCACAGTGTTCGCCGTAATTACATCTGTTCATCTTCCTTTCTATCGGACGGCGATTGCAAAACTGCCTTTCAGTCCATGGGCAACACTTTGAACACATGCTTAAATAAAGAATAATTTTTTTTTGGGAGACAAAATTGATATTATGATTTGGGTGGTTACCAAATCATTGTTAGTAAACTGTTTGTTTCATTTAGATGTCCACGAAACTGAACTCTACTGTCAAATACGTTGACAGCGTCTATTGCATGTAGCTGGTAACAGCGTCATGAGGCGCATGGAAAGACGTTTCGTTAAGAAGAATGTTTATTTTGCGGTGAGTAGGTAGCCACCAAAGCATTTTTAATAAAATGTTCAATTCAACGAATGTATCTCATATGATATCAGTTAGAGCAGTGTGTGAGGGGCCAGGGCAAGCAGTGTATTTGACACTAAATTGTTCTAGAATCTTCATATGGAAATGATGCTCTAAGCCCCCCTTTTCTAACTCCTCCGACTTTTGCTGTTGCACACGAATTAAGAAGAAACGCGAACTGACTAATCGACACAGCAAGTGGAGTAGAAAAGAGTTTGGTTCCTGAAATAATTTATTTGATGGAAATTAATTTGACAAAGAAAAGTTCCATTAACGTAGTGAGAACTGAAAGGGTTGCTGTACCGATCTACAGAATGAAAGTTCTGTCCAAAATAACAATTTGATTTATTATGACCTAACTCAAAATAATAAACAAAACACATGAAGCATTTACAATACGTCAAATTGGATACTCAAATAAATGCTGTGAAGGTGAAGTTGTCCATAAACTTAATTGTGACATTTATGACCAAGTGGTATGAGGAGCCAATTCCTTGCAACTCAGATCTTAAGAGAAACACCCAGTCAACCCAACATTAATTGCTCCTGCAGTAGTGAGAACTCAGACAATGAACACCGAAGACAGAACCACGTCAGAAAAGACGGGAACAGGCGCGCTCTGCTAATATCTGATTATCACATAGCTAAATTCTCTAATCTGCAAGGACACGATCTGGCATACCGGAGGCGATGGCTGGTTGCTTCGACGTCCCGACGTCCCGTCGTGGTGATGATAATGTCGCGAGTATAGCCCGAAAGAAATTATCCTGGTCTAGTTGTTCCAGACTAAAGACTTCCTAGCAATACAAATGCGCCTCTGAGGGAGACGAAGAAGGCTCCCCACACAATCACTGACGGTACAGTGATTGATTTTAACAAGCGAAGTCACACAGTAACTCCGATACAGTCAACTTTAGCCAAAACTGCTCAAGACGAACAATATAGACGGCTCGTACGCAGAACGCTCAATTGCCAACTCCACTAGGAAAGTTAAGTTGAAGTCGAAACTTCAGCAACTTCGTCAAACAGTTACAATTAAACGAAAGTATATTAGACAGCCAACGTTAGGCAGGTTGTCCAGAGCAGAGAGAGCTCAGTCTTGTAACCTATTCCGACCGAAAGGCGAGAGCCAACTCTACCAAGAGCACCTGTACTAGCCGAACACAGAACATTACCGCCCTCACCACAGTGACCGTGGTTAAACGTGCCATCAGCAACTCGAAAACCAGTGGAAAATTCCACTCCATTGCCGAAGCACTACTATTCCACCAATGGAGATACTTGGCGCCAATTTCTGCGCCGATTTTGCTACGTGTCGGAGCTATCCCCTGATCAAGCCAATCACAGTTATGATTTTGCCGAAAACGCGGGAATTTTCCCGCCAGGACTGCCTGAGAACACAAGTCATTCCCAAGCCTTTCTCGTAGCTCGTCAGAAAGCGTTTTCACTAAGTTTCTGCGAAGTAACGGAATCTGTAACACGAGCCGCTCCTTCAGGCCCCTGTGGGCGTGTCGTCCCCGCTCTTATGAATATGTCTGCGTCTGGACAGCATCCACACGGCTCCCTCACACCCGTCGGCATAACCCTTTCATGATCAGCAGAATCCGCCTGTCACTGGACCACCTGGGTGACGAGAGACGCTGCGTGGGAAGTCAGCGTGTGAAGGAATAGAAACTTTTCACCGCATGCAATTAGAGAGGAAAATATTCATATCTTCTGAGTTCTCAATACTAGCCTTGAACTGACCATACCCGGCAAGGGGGCAAGTGCCTGCGTGCATCATAAAGGCATGCCACCTCTCAAGTGTTGGTAAAGACAGTTGTCCGGCACCATGCACTTTACCTCTAAGAAGGCACACAGCCACTTACAGTAAAATACTGGTCAAAACTTCCTTCTGAGATTTAGATATTTAATACAGTAATAGCTTTTTGCAGTGTATAAGTCGTCTTTGGAGAATGAAATGTTGATTTTTCTATTTCAGCTCACATAAATCTTGAGCCATGCTGCAGCATGGTGCTGTTTTTAGGTTTCCATCCTCTGTTGGATCCAGACCATATCGTGTAGCTGGCATGGTTGCTGTTGTTTCTCTTCTTCTCGTGTTGACTAGCGCCCCTTGGTTTCGCAAGTTTTGTCTGTCTGCTAGAGGCAGCAGCGGCGGTTATCGATATGTAGTGACTGTGGCCCTATCTTTGGGACGACGTCGCTGTTCTTCCGGGTCGTGTCAGTGGGTAGTTCGGTTGGGGACTCAGGAGCAGCGAGATCCGCACAGTGCGGAAACGCGCCAGGACCACTGGCGGCAGGCATGGACTGCCGAATGGAAGGGCTGTGGTCACATGGGTGCACGACCTCGTCGTAAACCGGATCCTGCAAGCTTTGAGTGCATTTGGATTCAGGTAGAGAAACCTTAACCATTGCGAGATCTTGCGATTATCCAGTGACATGGGTTCGTGCTGCTGCTCGTAGCGTTTCCGAGGTGAAGAGCAGCGAGTGGAGTGCTTGGAGAGGCGGATCTGATTAGCTTTCCTGGACTTCTAATTACTATTTATTGCGTTCAGTTTGTTACTATTTGTTAAGTTCAACCAGTGGCATTTTTCCTGCATCCTGGCCGCTAATGCCCCAGTTACCTGCCCATGGGGTTAGTGTATGTAACGGCAGTGTACGTTTCCTCACCTTCGCGCTGCTGTCCGGTGAGGCGTATAGTTTTACTGCTTTCTTGATTGTAGGTTAGTTGGCGATTCTTCTTCTACTCTGGTGGTAGTGATTCCTTTTTCGTTCTGGGCGCTCTAAGCAGAGTATTCTGCGGGCGGAGTTCAGACCGCCGGTTCCGGCTTTGGCGTATTTTTGCATATTTGCATTTGGTTTATTGGAAGTCAGGGAGCCTAAGCAATATTATCAGTAGTCATTCGTCAGACTGCCACTAGTCTGAGTTACCATCTTGTGAAGTGCATGCAACTCTTGGATGCCTATCTCATCGCTCGCAAAAGTGTTTGTTGCCGGACCTACTCAGAGGTCGAGTCCTGGTGCACCATCTGGGATTGGCCCATTGTGTTTTATTATTGTATTTGGTGTTTTAGTGTATGTTTCTAAATTTTTTTTATATAATTGCCATTCTTGGGGTTACAGCAGGTTTAAATGATTGTGCTACCAAGTTTACCATGATTTTGTCTCACTCGTTTGGTGGTCAGTTTCCTGTCTTTTTAAAGTAACCTTTGCTATTGCATTACTGTTTTACATTATGTTTGTTAAATTTTTTGTAGTTGCCGTTCTTGGCGTTAAAGGCCTTCAAAACGGTTCAAATGGCTCTGAGCACTAAGGGATTTAACTTCTGAGGTCATCAGTCCCCTAGAACTTAGAACTACTTAAACCTAACTAACCTAATGACATCACACACATCCATGCCCAAGGCAGGATTCGAACCTGCGACCGTAGCGGTCACGCGGTTCCAGACTGAAGCACCTAGAACCGCACGGCCACATCGCCCGGCCTCTAATTGGGATTACATTGGGTTGTTTTTAAAACATTATTTGCTGTGTCTGTATTTTATGCTCATTTGGTAAATTGTAACGCACTGAAAGCACTATTAATTACACTGTTGTTTATTCTTTCATTAATAATGTGTGGTATCTTGATTTATTTCTGAGTCTGGAAATACCGTGTTGAAATAAATGTGTGTAATTGTAAAAGGGAACCAGTAGTAACTGATTACGGCTCCGTCCACAGTCGTAGCCGTATCCTGCCTTCCTTGACTAACAGGCCTCAAATCTGATAGGATACACGAATTGAAATAGTTTTTCGAAGCCCTTTGCAGTACGCTAGAATCTAGCCTGTCGTATTTCCATATACAGCATTCGTTGGCGGATCTATATCTAGGTAGTAAGTTGGTTCAAGGGTAAATAAAGTTTTACTCTCGCAGTGCAGGCCTACCTTAAGATATCCAACTTCGCAGCCTGGTCCGAGACGCTTGCTTGGCAGTGTTTGCGCTGTAAATTTCGTTTCCGGCCACTGCACTCTCACATTCTAGAACATTTCTCGCATATCCTTACGACAGGATTCAACGTCAATATTACGAAACGATAGATCACTGTAACTGTCTTCTCAAGAGCTATCGAATGCAGTTATAAAAAGTATACTGTTCCATTTAAAAAAACCTACTTACTTCAATATCTCAGTTGGTACCAGCGCTAAAAACATTAACCAAACAAAACCCCACGTGCCCCTAGACGCTCTAACATTCCTCGAAAACCGATATGTGCAACCCTTCACGAAATAAAGGGGGTGTTACGTGACTCATCCTGTATATATACAGGGTGCTCTATATTCCCCTTACGAGCTTCTAGGACACGTAATAGGGACTGAGTAGTTAATATTTAGGATTGTTATGTTAGTCCGGGGCGTACCGTTTACGTGCTACAGTCGTTTGAAGTCATGTTTGTTAGGTAGCTATGAAACAGCGTAATTATGGTGGCGGGTGCTTACGTTGGATCTCCTGACGTCATTTTACATCGATCCTGTCTCTCTGACCTGGTTCGAGCCTCATTCACGTGTCTATTAGTGTTAGAACAACATTGTTGAGTACACGTTTGCAGAATACAGCGATGTGGTCCTTGTGTATGCGAAGCTCACGGTAATGGAAGAGCTACTCGTCGCCTTTATCAAGATCGTTACACACATCATTCGTAGGTGCAATGTGTGCACCGAACTTGGTGGTCATCACATCGAACCTTCCTTGTAGTGGATCAGAATGCTAACCCTCCTTTGAAAAGGATAAAAACTGTTTATCTGTCAACAACAGTGTTTCTGAAAACCGACTAAGTTTCCGTTTTGTTTCTTTGGTTAATAATTAATGGAATGGTAAAGCAAGTGACATTTGAGGTCACGTCTAATAAACTACTTGTAGAGGTGGTCGAGTTACCGTTATGGTTACCCGTTTCCGGACATGGATTCCAGTGCGAAATATTATCTACTCCGTCCCCTCTACAAGTAAGGGGAATGGAATTTTAGAGCAACCTGAGCCGGCCGCTGTGTCTGAACTGTTCCACGCGTTTCAGTCTGGAACCGCGCTGCTGCTACCGTCGCAGGTTCGAATCCTGCCTCGGGGATGGATGTGTGTAATGTCCTTAGGTTAGTTAGGTTTAAGTAGTTCTAAGTTCTAGGGGACTGATGACCTCAGATGTTAAGTCCCATAGTGCTTAGAGCCATTTGAACCGTTTTCTAGAGCATCATGATCAGCTAGGACAATATGGCCACCATTGGCACGGAAAACAGTGGCGACGCGTCTTGGCTTCGGTAGGTCGCTGGAGGGCAAATGGTTCAAACTATGGGACTTAACGTCTGAGGTTATCAGTCCCCTAGAACTTAGAACTATTTAACCCTAACTAACCTAAGGACATCACACACATCCATGCCCGAGGCAGGATTCGAACCTGCGACCGTAGGGGTCGCGCGGTTCCAGACTGATGCGCCTAGAACCGCTCGGCCACACCGGCCGGCCGCTGGAGAGAGTTGCACCACATCTGCACACACGTGTCACGTATTTCCCGTAAATACCGGGAAAGAGGATGATGAGCTCCGATGCCACATTCAATCACATCCCAGATGTGTTTGATCGGGTTCAGAACTAGCAAGTTGGGAGGACAGCATATCAAGTGGAACTTATCACTGTGATCCTCTAGCCACTCCATCACACTCCTGGGCTTATGACATGGCGCATTATATCTTGTTGAAAAATTCCGCTGTCGTCGGGAAACATGATTGTCATGAAGAGGTGTACGTGGTCTGCAACCAGTGTACAATACTCCATGGACGTCATGGTTCCCTGCACAAGCCCCACTGGACCCATGAATGCCCACGCGAATGTGCCCCAGAGCATAATGGAGCCGCCACCAGATTGTCGTGTCAAGGAGCTCATCCCCTGGAAGACGACGGATTCGCGCCCTCACATCAACATTATGAAGAGGTACCGAGATTCATCAGACCAGGCAAGCTCTGCCCCTGCACCAACGTCCAGTGACGATGGTCACGTGCCCATTTCAGTCGTAGTTGCCGATGTCACGGTGTTAACATTGGAACATGCACGAGTCGTCATCTGCGGAGGGCCATCGTTAGGAGTATTCAGAGCTGTGTGTGTTCAGACACATTTATACTCTGCCCAGCGTTAAAGCCTGGTCTTAGTTCCGCCACAGTTCGCCACCTATCCTGTTTTTTTCAGTCTGCTCAGCCTACGACGTCTGACATCTGTAATGAGGGGTGGCTGCCCAGCGCCATGACGTATGGACGTGGTTTCGTCACGTGTTGACACACCACAACACTCCTCGAACGCCTGAGAAGTGCCGCGCGTAGTGGCCGCGCGGTTTCAGGCGTCATGTCACGGGCTGCGCGGACACTCCCGGCGGAGGTTCGAGTCCTGCCTCGGGCGTGTGTGTGTGTGTGTGTGTGTGTGTGTGTGTGTGTGTGTGTGTGTGTGTGTGTTGTTCTTAGCATAAGTTAGTTTAAGTAGTGAGTAAGTTAGGGACCGATGACCTATGCAGTTTGGTCCCTTAGGAATTCACACACATTTGAACATTTTGAACCTGAGAAGTCATGCAGCTCCCGAAATACTCATGCCGAGCCTCTGGGCCATCAAAAGCCGTACTCAGTCAAACTCAGATAGATTGAGCGCCTTCCCCATTATACACACGGACAGCGCCAGAAGCAGTCTGAAAATCTTGTAGGGTAAGCTGTCCTGAGAAATAATTTTGAGAAAAAATTCGATACATTCCGAGGTAATTAGAATTGAAATTAACCAATGAGGCAGTTGCGCAGGCAAATTGAAGCGCCAGAGACGGCGTCGCCAAACATAGTATGTTTGGATTCCTGAAACCGAACAAGAGAGCGATACAAAAATTGGACGTGAGGCTGTAGTAAGGACCGAATCCGAGCCAAAGGCTTAGCAGTCTCTCTCGTGGGCTATCATCTACGCTATGAGAACAACTGTCAATAATCGTATCTGGCGCAACAGCCTAATTGGCTAACTACAATGAGAATTAACCCGGAAACAGCGCAACGTATCGAATTTTTTAATAACAATTATTTCTCAGCACAACCTACCCTGCAACTCTCTGGCAAGCTCTTCAGACAGTTTCTGACCAACTTAGATCTACGGGGTGTGGCAGTATAATAATAGGATATCTGCTGTATAACATCTTGTTTCAAAAACGTACCCTACATGTTTATCATTGCCACCATCAATATACTCCCCTACTCTACCCCCACAACGCTCCATGCGAATTTTTCATTGATTTTTCTGTTGTGTTCTGCCACTCGTCTAATATAGGGTGCCTAGGAAACCTGCTTCTTGGATCGCTAGACAACAGTAAGATAATTGACAATACTTAACATTTGTGAAATGTACAATGAGATGTCGCAAGCAAAAGGCGGCATGAAACATAAGCAATCTCTTCGGTATATACAATTCCAATAAAAGTCCAGTAATACTGTTCTAAGTCACTGCTGCAGCGTTAGTAGACCTGCTAGACTTCAACTCGGGTGCTGCGAAGCGGGGCGGTGCATATGTTCTCTTGACCTACACTCATGCTCATAAATTAAGGATAACTGCAGAATGTGGTGCCACACAAAGTGCCTATGTGCCTATGCTAATAGCATAGGCACATAGGGAATACACACGACACAGATCTGTAAGTCCACGGTATTGGTGATAAGTTGAGAAAACTGTCCCGAAACACATATGCTACAAAACGCCACTGTTTCCTGCGCATGTACCCCGACATCAATGTGGGATATGATCACCATGCACACGTACACATGGCGCAGAACGGCTTGGCATATTCTAGATCAGGTGGTCGAGCATCTGCTGAGGTATAGCCTCCCATTCTTGCACCAGTGCTTGTCAGAGCTCCAGAAGTGTACTAGGGGTTTGAAGACGTGCAGCGATACGTCGACCGAGAGTATCCCAGACGTGCTCGATGGGGTTTAGGTCTGGAAAACAGGCAGGCCACTCCATTCACCTGATATCTTGGGTTTCATGGTACTACTCCATGATGGCAGTTCGGTGGGGTCGTGCGTTATCATCCATCAGGAGGAAGGTGGGACGCACTGCACCCCTGAAAAGGCGGACATACTGGTGCAAAATAACGTCCCGATACACCTCACCTGTTACAGTTCATCTGTCAGAGACATGCAGGGGTGTACGTGCACCAATCATAACCCACCCCACACCATCAAATCACAACCTCTATACAGGTCCCTTTGAAGAACACTAAGGGGTTGGTATCTGGTGCCTGGTTCACGCCAGATGAAAACCCGGCGAGAACCATTGTTCAGACTATACCTGGACTCGTCTGTGAAGATAACCTGGGACCACTGTTCCAATGACCATGTACTGTGTTCTTGACACCAGGCTTTACGGGCTCTCCCGCGACCAGGGGTCGGTGGAATGCACTTTGCAGGTCTCTGGGCGAATAACCCATGTCTGTTCAGTCGTCTGTAGACTGTGTGTCTGGAGACAACCGTTCCAGTGGCTGCGGTAAGGTCCCGAGCAAGGCTACCTGCAGTACTCCGTGGCCGTCTGCGGGCACTGTTAGTGAGATATCGGTCTTCTTGTGGTGTTGTACACTGTGGATGTCCCGTACTGTGGCGCCTGGACATGTTACCTCTCTGCCGGAATCGTTGCAATAATCTTGAGATCACACTTTGTGGCACACGGAATGCCCGTGCTACGACCTGCTGTGTTTGACCAGCCTCCAGTCACCCGAGTATTTTACCCCTCATAACGTCATCAATATGTGTTCTTTGAACCATTTTCAACACATAGTCACCATTAGCACGGCTGAAAACGTCTGCTCACTTACTCGCTGCACCGTACTCTGACATGCGTCAACACACCTCTGCGTATGTGGACTGCTGCCAGTGCCACCGTGCGACGACGGCAGGTCAAATGCACCGCATGGTCATACCCCGAGGTGATTAAAACCCGCAAACCACCCACCAGAGCGTTTTTTCACCATTTATCAGCATTATCCTTAATTTATGAGCATGAGTGTAGATGCTGCTCCTGTCTCGGTGCCGTCTTAGAGCTTGTCTGTCAGCGTACTATTGGCTGACGTCATCTCACAGCCCTCTCTGCTATTCCGTTCTTGACCGTCGTGCTGGCACTTGATATTACGCCGCAACAGTTTCACTGCTTCAACGGGTTGAAATATTGTTCCTTTTAATGCATGTTTTGGGGAATAGATAAAAGTCATATGGTGCTAAATCAGGCGAATAACGTGGGTCGTCAAACACTGGGATGATATACAGAGAATGCGATATCAGTCGGTGCGTTGTCGTGATGCGGAACCTATGACTTATTCTTACACAATTCATTTTTTTCTTATTGCAGTTGAGGAAGAACCTCAAGGCGGTAATGTTCATTAGCAGATTGACCTTCACGAAAGCAATAAAGATACACAAAACCTTGAATATCGAAAAAGAAACGATCATTATCTCTTTGACTCTTGGTTTGCTCATTCGAGCTTTCTTCGCTCCCGATGAAGCTAGAACCTTCCAGTGTATGGATTGCCATTTAATTTCTGGATCAGAAGTGAAAAACCATGATTCGTTACATATTATCACTTTTCCAAAGAAATTGGGATAATTTTCTTATTCTCTCTGGTGTTTCGGAAGATGTTGGCAATTTCATTTTTACATTGTGCAGATGGAGTCAGCCCAAGCATTTTGTGCTAGTTACGTCTTTCACAAGTCACCCAGTGTCGACGAAAAGCGTAGGTTTGTTTCGGGTTACAAGCAAAATGATTTTTAAATTTATCTGTTATCTGTTTATCTATTAATAGGGACGATAAAACTCTAAGAATTACCAGTACTACGGCAGCGACACCACTGTCCTGGTCTTCACTGACTGTTAGCGCTAAGCACGCAGAGCTACAGAGTCGCTGCTGGAGTCCTCGTTATTCCTCGTGTTTTACTGTTCCTGTCGATACACATCGATAAAACAAATATCGAACTAGATTAATCTGGGACTGCTCTATCGAATGGGCATCTAAAATTCCTCTTTAAATTCATTTTGTTTGTAATGGGAAAGAAATCAACGCTTTCCGTCGACACGTTGCTCAGTCACTGAAGAGACTAAAATATGCCAGTTACAGTCGCCAGAATAGAGAAATAGATGCGTCGACAGTGTTACGCCCAACAGCAACGGTGGATACAGAAATGGCAACATTCCGTCTTTTGAGAGGAGTCCCAGCATCACGACTGTTGTATGTAGACTCTAAGGACAGCTGTTGCTGCCAGATTGCATTCGTCATCTTCATACTGGCCCAGGTGCCATTGGGTACGTCACACCAGAGCCTACGAATCATATAGCTGGTAATTTGGACTGCAGACGTTATATTTCAGTTATATTTCAGACATGTTAAGTCCAAAGGTTGCGCCATATCTTCGATATCTCTGTCACGTTGCGATTCAACAAGATAACGCACGGGGGCACGTTGCCCATGGTGTCCTGACGTAACCCCATACAGAAGGTGTTTGACTGTTGCTCTGGTCAGTAGATTTACTCATTGAAAACATCTAGTCAACAGTTTCCGAGAAATTGGACGTTGCCAGTACCCAGGTACTACGATTTACACATACAGCACAGAGTCGAAGAAGCATCGAATGACATATCCGAATGCGTCATCCAAGCTCAGTTCGCCTCGCACGCTGTATATCACCTACAAACTTAACAATGTATTTTTCCTACTATATTCGTACTGACGGTAAGATAAATTTTGATGTTTATCATCACATAAATACCCTGAGGAAAAAGAAAAAAAACCGACGCCGCACCACGAAATAATTATCCAAAGGGGATGGAAATTAGTAGGTTCAGGGTACATTTTTTCTGTCATCAGTCCTCTGACTGATATGGTGCGGCCCTTCACGATGTCCTCTCCCGTGCCAAACTTTTCATCAGAGTAGCAATTGCAGCCTACCGCTTCCTCAATTCATATGTTTTTGGATGGGGTCCACCTTTAGCAAAACACAATTTCGTTTCGTATCCCAAACATGTTTCACTGCAGTTGCAGCAGCATCAGTGGGTTTTATTTTATGGCTATTAAACATAAAGAATGTTCTTTACTGTTTGTATTCAAGTAAATATTAGTTTTTAAAATCTTAATTCCAGATTTTTTAAGAAACACATAAAATTATGAATCCATACCTTTTTACTCAATTATTTACTGGATGTATTCCATCTCTGACTCCCTCTACGGTTTCTACTCTTTACAACTCTCTTTTGTACCACTAAACATATTCCCTAATGTGTTTCCAGATGTGCAATCATCCTGTCACTTCTTCTTGTTAGTGTTTGACGTATATTCCTTTCTTCTCCGATTCTGCGGAGAACTTCCTCATTTCTAACCTTACCAGTCTACCAAATTTTCTGCATTCTTCTGTAGCATCACGGCTTTAATGCCTCGATTCCCTTCCGTTCGGTTTTCACACAGTCCATACCCTACAATGCTGTGCTCCAAACGTACAGTCTCAGAAATCTCCTCCTCAAATTAAGGTCTGTGTTGGATACTAGCAGACTTCTCTTGGCCTGGAATGCCCTTTTTGCCAGTGCAAGTCTGGTTTTGATGAACTTGCTGCATCCGTCATGGGTCATTTTGCTTCCTAGGTAGCAGAATCATCAATTCTGTTCTCATTTCTACTATTTCTCATTGTTTTAGGCTTTCTTCAATTTACTCTCAATCCATATTCTGCACTCATTTCACTTGATCCTATTCAAGATATCCTGTAATTCTTCTTCGCTTCCGTTGACGGTGGCAATGTCATCAGCGCTTCTTGTCATTGATATCTTTTCACCCTGAATTTTAATCCCACTATTGAACCTTTCTTTTATTTGCGTCATTGCTTCTTCGATGTATAGACTGAACAGTAAAGGTGGAAGATTATATCTCTTTCTCACATACATTTTAATCCGAGCACTTCTTTGTTGGTCTTCCACTCTTCTTGTTCCCTCTTGATTCTTGTACATAATGTTTGTTGCACGTTCTTTCTTATTTTTCTCAAAATTTCGATGATCTTACATAGTTTTACATTGTCGAACGCCTTTTGTAGGTCAACAGATCCTACGAAAGTGCGCTGATTTTTCTTCTGTTTTGATTTATCAATCGCAAAGTCAGAAATTACTTTCTGGGCCTTTACCTTTTCAAAAGCCAAACTGATCGTCATATAAAACGTCCTCAACTTTGTTTTCCATTCTTCTGTTTATAATGCTTGTCAGCAACTTAGACACATCAGCAGTTAAGCTGATTGTGCGATAATTCTTTCTCTTATCGGGTCTTGTAATCTTTGGAATTGTGTGGATGATGTTTTTCCGAAAGTCTGATGGTTCATCAACAGTCTCATATATCCTACACACCAACGCAAATAGCCATTTTGTTGCCACTCTCTCTCAATGATTCTACAAATTCAGATGGAATGTTATCTATGCCTTCTGTCGCGTTTGATCCCAAGTCTTTCAAAAGTTTTTAAAATTCTGATTCTAATACTGTATCGCCCTTCTCTTCCCTATTGACTCCTGTTTCTTCTTCTATCACGTTATCAGACAAGTTCTGCTCCTCATGCAGGCCTTCAGTCCACTCTTTCCACCTCTCGCCTCTTCATTTAACAGTGGAACTCCTAGTGCACTACTACCGCCCTTGCTTTTAATCTCACCGAATGTTATTTCGACTCTTCTGCATATTGAATCAGTCCTACCGACAATCATTTCTTTTGCGATTACTCAACATTTTTCTTGCAGTCATTTCTCCTTATCTTCTCTGCCTTTCTTATTTGTTTCATTTCCAAATGACCTATATTTCTGTATTCCTGAATTTCCCAGAACATTTGTGTGGTTTCCTCTTTCATCGATGAGCTGAAATGTTTCTTGTGATACTCATGGTTTCTTTGCAGTTACCTTCCTTGCACCTCTGTTTTTCTTTCCGCCTTCTGTGATGCCCATTCCTCTTCACCTGAACTGTCTATTCACTATCGCAGTATCTGTATCCTCAGAGAACTTAAGCTATATTTCGTTTCTTAGGATTTAGATATCCCTCTTCTTTCCACATTGATTCTTCCTGACTAGTCTCTTAAACTTTAGCTACTCTTCATCAATACTAAACTGTGATCTGGGTCTCTGTCTATTCACTGGTACGCCTTACAATCCAGTAGCTGATTTCGGAATCTCTGCCTGACCATGATGTAATCTAAGTGAAATCCTCCGGTATCGGTCGGCCTATTCCAAGTATAGCTCCTCTTCTTGTGATTCTTGAACAGCGTATTAGCTGAAATTTATTGGAGAAAATTAGTCTTTCTCGATCCTACTACCAAGCCCATATTCCCCTGTAGCCCTTTGTTTCACTCCTTCCCGTTGCATCGCTTTTCAGTCCGCCGTTACTATTAGGTTTCAATCTTCCTTCACGAAAATTATCCCTTCACTATTCTCATATACATTCTCTAAGTCTTCATCTTCTCCTTGAGACATCGGCAAATATATCTGAACTACTGTACTCGACGTTAGTTTGCTGTCGATTCTCTTGAGAACAACCATGTCACTCAACTGTTACTGTAACTCATTCTCTGCCGTACGTTCCTATTCATAACGTATCCTCCCACCGTTATACCATTTTATGCTGCTGTTGATAGTACCCTCTACTCATCTGATCAGGAATCCTTGTCACCTTTCCATTTTAATTCACTGATGTCCACTGTATCTAAATTGATCTCTACCACTTCCGTTTTGAAATTTTCTAGCTTACCTAACACGTTCAAGCTTGTGACATTCCACGCCCCGAGTCGTAGAATGTTATCCTTTTGCAGCGTATTCAATCCGTTTCTCATGATCACCTCCCCTTTGGCAGCCAACCCCCGGAGTTCCGTATGGGTGACTAGTCTGGAATATTCTGTCAATAGAGAGATCATCATGAATTTTTTTTTCAATTACAGGCCGCATCTCCTGTGGATACAAATTATGTGTGCCACAATGCAGTGGTTTCCATTGGGTTTTGATCTTCATACCGTTGATCATTGTTGATTCTTCCACCTTTCAGGGGCAGTTTGTGGTAACCACATGACGCCTATGTTAGTTACAGACAATAATAGTAATTACTAATGAGTGTATAGAGGGTGAATCACCTAAAACTTGCACCGAAAATGTTGAGGAAATGGAAAATGCTATTGATGTACAGTTTTCACAGAGTGGACTGGTAGTCAGGGGTTCGTATTGTTAGCCCATAAACACACTGTAATAACAATTAGAAAGTGTATTTTTTGTGCGAACAGCCCGCATCTCGTGGTCGTGCGGTAGCGTTCTCGCTTCCCACGGTCGGGTACCCGGGATCGATTCTCAGCGGTGTCAGGGATTTTCTCTGCCTCGTGAAGGCTGGGTGTTGTGTGCTGTCCTTAGGTTAGTTAGGTTTAAGTAGTTCTAAGTTCTAGGGGACTGATGACCATAGATGTTAAGTCCCATAATGCTCACAGCCATTTTGTGCAAACACCCACTTGTTTAAATGCAACAATGGCTGTTGACACTAACAAACTAAAAGTAGGGCAAATTAGCATGTCAGTGGTGTTTGTTGGAGGAATCTTAGTGCGTGTCTTCTACGAGATAATATATTGTACTAAGTTTCCACACCATTCAACTTGGGTAGTTGCTAGGTACTATGTTGTTACATTTGCTTACGAAGTGCTTGCGTGTTCCTTGAGTGCACTGCGACAGTTAGTGCGTGATAGTCCAATCAGTTGGTCGTGAGTGTGCTATGGCATTTACCAATGCAGAAAAAGCCGACAAGCTCTTGGTATATGGAGAGGGTAGGAAGAATGCTGTTCCTTCTTGTACGGGGTATGCTTTAAGAGAACGCAATAGACGTCAATCATCTCAATTATTTATTAACCTCTTCAATAAGTTACGTGACACTGGTAGTGTAACAACTAGACAACGTAACAGAATGAAGCAAGTGACGACAGAAGAGTATCAGATTAATATTATTGCTGTTCTTGCAGTTGATCCGCACGTTAGCTCCCGTACAAACGCACGAGAAAATTTGAAGAGTGAGGCCAGTGTCCTACGACTTCTCCATCGACGTAGATCCCATCCTCATCACAGCTCTCTTCATCAAAATCTGAATGGAAACGCTTATTAGAATCGTGTTAACTGCTGTACATTGGCATTAAGACAGGATACTCCAAATTTATCGTGTATCTTGAAGCCTCATTTACCAATGATGCATAGGTAAACCGCCGAAACATGTACAAATAGTCTGTTGATATTCTAGTTGGTTGGTTGTCAGCTTCCTTGGAGTGTAAACGGAACACTGAACGCGCACAAGTATCGCTGATTACTAACAGTCCGTCTTCCACGGATGTTAGAACTCGTGCCTCTGCAGACAACGAGGAACCTGTGGTACCAACTTGATGGCTGTCCAGTACACAGTGAACGAAGTACTACAGCATGTATTTACGAACTGTTTCCACAGTGCTGGACTGGACGCTGAGGACTTGTACCTTGGCCGGCCCGTTCCCTGGATTTGACGCCTGTAGAATTTTTTCTGTGGGGAAAGCTGATAGACGCTGTCTACAAGGACATACCAACTACACCCGTTGATATTCTACAACGTACTGCCGAAGCCTGCTCGGACATCTGTACTGAAATGCTAGCACGTGTGCAGCAGTCGTTCCATACAAGACTGGAAGCGTGTATTGCCGCTGCCGGTGGACATTTTGCATACAACTTGTGATGGTCAGTTGTCTCGTTACTGGTCAGAATCCACGTAAATAGTGTCTGCACTCATGTTAGTCATTAGTGTGTGCTACATCAGGTATTGCACAAGTGTCATTGTAGGAACTGTTCAGAAGTCCTGTAACAAACGTTACCGACTTTCTTATTTACCCTACTTCTAGTTTGTTAATGTCAACAGGCGTTGTTCCATCAAAAAGTGTACGTTTCACATTTTATAAGTATTATTACAATCTGTTGGTTTGCTAACAATACGAGCCCCAGGCTACCAGTCCACTCTGTGAAAACCGCACGTCGATTGCACTTTACATTTCCGCAATGTTTTCCCTGAATGTTTTATGTGATACAGCCTATAAACCACGCAAATTACGGTTTAAGTTATCTACCCCATGTCTTAATATAAGTTTGTAGCACGAGGCCTTGGTTGAGATTCTTCTTTAACGCCCACTATTACTGTATACATTTCTATACTAGGGAGGGTTCAGAAAAGACCCTTTTTTTATTGTAAGGAGTACAGAAAGAAACCAAGTTTTAAGAGAGGTTATGACTGAGACAAAATTTCAGTTTGAAATAGAAACAAAAACAACATAATTATAGCTTGTTACATCAGCATGGACAGCTATTGGTTAAGAATTTTAAACAATCAGCAGAAATTTCAAATCTACCCAATTTTAACTCAGTCAGTGTGCAATGTCAGCTACCTTTATTCCATCAAAATATTCGAGGACTGAGAAATAAAATTAATGAATTAATTATCTGCATAGGTGAATTAGAGTCCTCTAACCCAGCTGACATAATCTGCCACTCTGAACATCATGTGACCACTGGTATAGAACTTTTAAATGTTACATGATTTAGTTTAGCATCTCACTTTTGTAGGGCAAAAATGGAGAAAGGAGGAGTTGCCACATTCATCAGGAACGTCGTAAATTTAAGAACGTAGACATTCATAAATTTTGCCTAGAACGGCATATGGAAGCATGTGCAACAGAAGTAGAATTTCACAAAAAATCATTCATAATATTAAGTGTATATTGACCACCTGCAGCTAACTTTAATCTGTCCATAAACCACCTTGAAGCTGTACTGGCCCATTTAACAACCAAAAACAAAGAAATAGTGGTTGCTTGTGACTTAAATGTAGATTTCCTTAAAGACTCTCCCAATAAGAACTTATTCGAGCTTGTAACACTATTATTCAACTTAATTCCCACTGTAAAGTTCGCCACTAGGGTAGCCATTTGCTCACAAATTACCATAGATAATATCTCTTTAGAAAAATTCCAATGAACAAAATTATATTACAAAACCAATAGCTAATGGCCTCTCAGACCATGGCATGCAGTCCCTTCTGTTAAATGTTAATACTGAACAGGATAAAAAATCTGTTAAATCTGAGCTGAAGAGGGTAATCAATAAGCCAAAAATTGATTATTTTAGGATCTCCTCAGAGACATCCACTGGAGTGATGTTTACAGTGCTCATGGCATGAATGAAAAATACAACACTTCTGCTAATAAAGTGCTTACCTTATTAGAACACTGATTTCCCTCAAAACTAACCAAGGTTAGAGGAAAGTCTACAAAGAAGCCATGGATTACTCAAGGAACAGAGGTATCTTGTAAACAAAAAATAAACTGTATCTGTCAATCCGAAACAGTTATGATGTTGATGCTATAGCACATTACATGAAATACTGCACAATATTAAAGGCTGTAATACGGACTGAGACGCCCTGCTTAACCCACAGGACAGGACAGATAGCATAAATTGTGGAAAGGGGCCAAAATAAGGGGCTGTCAGCTACACTCGAACATACAACTTTATTATTTGATCAAACATTACAAGATCCCCAAAAAATTTTTTTAAACACACATTTTTAATCTTTGGGACTTAATTACCGGCTGAAAGCCACTTTATTTTAAAAATAGCTGAAGGCCAATAGCTTAAAACGCAAGCATAATCAGAAATTTAGAAGGCAAGCCTTATCTTAAAACAGTTCTTTAGTTAGGCTGAAGTAACAAGTTAAATTCAGATCGGCTGAAGGCCTAACACTTAAAACTCCATAAAATTAATTTTTTTAATACCAAAGGCCTTATGTGGAACAGTTCTTTAATTTAGGCTGAAGGCTAAACAACTCAAACTCAAAATCGACTGAATGCCCAAGACTTAAAATTCAACAACATTAAAAATTTTTAAAATGCCAAAGGCCTTAAGTGAAACAGTTCTTTGATCTAGGCTGAAGGCCTTAAAAGCACAACAACTCAAACTCTTAATCTGCTGAATGCCAACACTTATAATTCAACAACATTAAAACCTTTAAGAAGCCAAGGTCCCGGGTGAAACAGTTCTTTAAGCTAGGCTGAAAGCCCTAAGAGCAAAACAACGCTAATTAAAAAAATCGGCTGGAAGTCATACAAGTAAAAATAACAAGAACAAATTAAAAAAAATAGGGGCAGTACACCCAACTGCGCTCAGATGTTCGAGGGACGGCCTGGAATTCAAACACTAACGCTCGCTTAGGTGAGACAGGCAGCTGGGCCAACCATTCACGAACCGACGACAACCCAACTGACCGACAGTCAACGGACTCACCGACAAGATAACTTCCACTTCACTTGAGCAGGGCACAACAGGGAGTTCATCGAAAGAAGGTAGAAGATATTGGCACCCAAAACCAATCATACATGGAGCTGTCAAACTACACACGGTGCTGGACAGCAACAACACGGTGAGGAAACTTCACTGTCTGAAATTTACTTCAACGGCCAGGGCAGAAGATTCCGCTGGTGCACTACAGTTCAAATAACCAAATACAGTAAACACCACCGGAGGGTGGCTAGAATTTTCCAACTTGAAAACCGCGTTGTTGCTCGCGGGAATGTCCCAACAGCCGACAACGAACTCCAATCGACACAGTTTGAAGTTTTGACTTTCGCGTCCAGAGTCGGTGCGCCAAGAACCTCGTAACAATGGGAAGAGCGCCACACACTCCGACACCACGTAGCGACCACAACCGGGCCCGGTCAAACTATGCCCCGCCTAGAATTCCTCGCTGCTCCACGCCAAACGACCGACTGGTCGCACACCGCCCAGCTGAAAACTATAAGCGCCAGGTCAAAGATAGTCCAAGGTACGAATATCGATACACACCGCTGCTACCATCTGCAGAAGGAGAGGATAACAGCATAATCGCGATAACCGAGATAGATGAAACACAGAATCGCAACGAAGTTTTAATCCAGCGCACAGCATGTGTGGTCCCACAAGGATCCATCTTAGGTTCCTTACTTTTTCTTGTGTGCATCAGTAACTTCCCATCAGTAACATTACGAGATGCCAAGTTTGTTTTGTTTTCCAATGATACAAACATTGCAATAAATAGCAAATCAAGTGTAGTCTTAGAAAGATCGGCTAATAAAATAGTTGTGGACATTAGTCACTGGTTCCTAGATAATTATTTGTCACTAATCTTTGCAAAAACACACTACATGCAGTTCAGAACTTGTAAGGGGTGTCCCACGGGTATGTGCCTAACATAAGATGACAGGCAGATAGAAGAAGTGGACAGTGTTAAATTCTTGGGATTACAGCTTGCTAATAAATTCAACTGGGAGGAGCATACCACAGAACTGCTCAAGCGTCTTAACAGATCTCTACTTGCAATGTGAATTGTGTCAGACACAGGTGATATAAAAATTGAAAAGCTGGCATACTGTGCTTACTCTCATTCCATAATGGCATATGGGATTTTTTTTTTTTTTGGGTAATTCATAAAGTCCAACTAAAGTTTTCTAGGCACAAAAACGTGCAATAAGAGTTATATGTGGTGTGAACTCAAGAACATCCTGCAGAAGCCTGTTTAGGGTACTAGGGATACTAACTACTGCTCCCCAATATATTTATTCGTTAATGAAATTTGTCATTAAAATATATCACTTTTTCAAACCAACAGCTCAATTCATGGAATCAATACTAGAAATAAGAATAATCTTCACAAGGATTTACAGTCACTTACTCTTGTACAAAAACGTGTGCATTATAAAGGAACACACATTTTCAATAACTTGCCAGCAGCCATAAAAAGTTTAACAACTAATGAAATAGAGTTTAAGAGAAGCCTAAAGGATTTATTGGTGGCCAACTCCTTCTACTCCACTAATGAATTTCTCAATAGAACCAACTGATCAGTCTGTATGTGTGTGTGTGTGTGTGTGTGTGTGTGTGTGTGTGTGTGTGTGTTTGTGTGCATAAGTACAATCTAACTTCTGCACCATTTTAGTGCAGTAATGCGTTCATTGTAAATAAGTGTGTTTGTGTGTGTGTGTGTGTGTGTGTGTGTGTGTGTGTGTGTATAAGTACAATCTAACTTCTGTACCATTTCAGTGCAGTAATGTGTTCACTGTAAATAAGTACTGTAGTAGTTCTATTATATGTTTATTACCTTATATACAAAAATCATGTTTTTAAATTTTAAATTCAGTGCATTAATACGATCTTAGTAAATGAGTGTTTGTAAATGAATCTTTCATATAGTGTTCATCAAGAAATGACGATCTTTCCCCTTTCCACTTGGGACCTGTGGAAGCTACATTAGCTTATTTGTTTCAGTTGTATTTTTTTTTTTTTTTTTTTTTTTTTTTTTTTTTTTTTGTAAGAGGTGGAGCCCCTCCACGCCCACACCGGCAAGATGGCCAACACAAAAGGTCTACTGCCATCTCTGCATAAGGATTAGTATTCACTAAAGTGAGGTGTCGCAGGATGTGGGTACTGCGATGTTTGCGTATGTCTGGTTAGGGTTAACCATTAATACGCGCTCATCTGGAGATAGATCGGTCGAAATCGAACGAAGGGTAGCGGTTTGAAGGGCAGAGGAAAAAAAGTGACAAAGCAAGAGCCAAGGGTAAAAAACCTCTGCGATAGTTAGGTCGGGTGGTAAGAGCAGTAGCGGTTGTCTTGCTGCCTGCGGTAGGTCGTGCAAGGATAGGCTTTGTTAGTAGTGGGTATCATGCATGTCGATACCTTGACGTTGTGCGTTTGTGCTGCTCGGCGGCTGGCGCTGGGTGCTGGTGCAGAGTCCTCGTTCAGCGTCAGCAACCTGCATAAGTTAGGTTTGTTATCGATCGTGTGTCCGATAGGTCATATACCGGAAGCACAGTGTGAGGGAATGTTGGCAGATTGTTTGTGCGTCTGTGTGCGAGCTCGTCGGTGTCCCTGCTGTGGCCTGTTGGTCGGCTCTAATAGCAGCTGGTAGTTGCCAGTCAGTGTTGCTGATATGCAGGGGCTTGCCAACGTTTGTCGCTTGTTTGCGTATGTTAGTTTACCATAGGTGGCTATGCCCTAGCTAGCAGTGTCTTTGGCCGCTTGTGCTTCCACCTGTGGTTGTGATCGTAGTTTCCCAGAGTGAGGATGAAAGGATTGTTCGAGTTCTCGAGTTCCTGTATAGTCGTGTGGAGTGTTTTTTGAATACTTCTTTGAGGGTATCAAGGCGGTATTCGTGGTGAAGATCCACGGTGCGTGTGTAGCGTGGAGCGTCGCTAATGATTCGTAGCACCTTGTTCTGTATGATCTGCAGGCGGCGCGGTCGTGTAGGAGCTGTATATCCCCAGACGGGAGCTGCGTACGTCATCAGAGGTCTAATCAGTGTCATGTACATGGACCTCGACACCCTCCTATTCAGTGTGCTTTCCCTGTTGAGCATTGGGTAGAGCTGTTTGAGCCTCGCGTACGCTCGGTTGGCAACGTATTCGATGTGGTCCCCCCATGTAAGTTTCCGTTCCAGCCAGACACCAAGGTATCTGACTTTCTCTCGGAAACGTATGGGGCGTGTATGTAGTGTTATTGGTCTACAGTGTTGATGTTTGCGCAGTAGTTGTAAATATTTGTCGTGTATTATTGTTTTTCTGACATGTTCTACATCCTGGAGGACCTCCTCACTACGGATAAATTGGAATGAAAGTAAATATAATCTAATCTAATAATGTTTTTATACCCTATGTTAGAATCCATGGATTTTTTTAAGATTTCACTCGTTGGAGTAAGTTTTGTCTCGTTGTATACCGCATTTCTCGGGACTTCGCATTTGTTCACTTCTGGTTACTGTTACTGAAACACTTTCATGAACCCGGCGGCCCCCTTGGTGCTCTTCGAGAGGATCATGCTATGTGCCGGCCCCGGGTTTCATTTCCGATTACTGTTACACAAGAACTTTCGTGATACCGACAGTGCGTAATGCGTGTAAAACGATTCATTCATTCATTCATTTTGTATAGGCCATCTTTGGACCACGTTATTTCAACTGTCTTGCTTTACGTGTTCTGATGTTTGCCCAGTATTCCCGCATTCGTTCTTGGTGTTGCTCCTTCCTCTCCTGGGTCCAAGCCTTTGGCGTTTCTTGGAAATCCTGCCACGCCGTAAGTTTCTCCTTGAGTGGGACACGCTCCAAGATGTCATCATGGGTGATCCCCTTTTTCCATCTCTGTGAACCATACCCATTTTGTTTTCTTCTCCTGAAAGTAGGTGATCATACGATTGGTGAGTGTTCCAGTGCTCATTCGGCTCATATCCCCATGAAACATAATGCATCTTTTCCGGATGGTATCGGTTATCTTCTCTAAGTGGGAATACTGTTCATAATTATGACGTCTTCTACATTCCCCATTCTCTTTGATGGGACCGAAGATCTTTCTCAAAATATTCCTTTCCTTGGCCTCCAGTTTCTTGATTAGCCCTTTCTTGATCATTGCTAGGCATTCAGAAGCGTACAAGACCTCCGGACGGATAACACTGCAGTAATGCCTTTACTTTGCATTGAACGATATTGATCTTTTGTTGATGTTTTTGATTAAATGGGATGTCATTTTCATTTTGTTCATACGTGATATGAAAGCTTCTTTCTCTGATAAGGTATTTAAACTTTTCAACTCGCTTAATTTTGCCTTGACCCACTAGAAGCTCCCTTGGTGGTGAATTTATGTTCGTTATAACCTCGGTTTTCCCAAATGTAATTTGGAGTCCAGTCTTCAGTGCTTAGCTCATTAATCTGTCTCTCAGCTGTTTCCATGGAATCAGGAAAAATTGCAAGGTCATCTACAAAAGTGAGATAATCGATTTCAAGATTTTGTTTCTTCACCCAGCCTGATACCATTTTTAATTATTTGGTTTTCCAGTTCTTTGCGCCAATCACGAATGACCTTCTCGAGGGCAAAGTTCAAAACCAAAGGTGAGAACTCATCTCCTTGCCTCACTTAGTTATGTAACGATGCTGTCCACAAAAAATTACATAGGAAACTATTACTTGCTTGTAATTGTTATTTCCTTTTTAATTAGGCCTACAGAGTGTTACTTTATATTTCGACAATAAGGATTTGTTATTGGGTACCACCATGATTAGGCTAAGGATTGTTTGGGCACAGATGCCCAAATATCCTTTGGACCCAATTTTTGTTGTTATTTATACCTGCTGCCAACGTTTGACATGTTTGACATGATAATAGGGTCGTTGGTCTGTGTTATAGATGTTCTTTACTTCTGATCTTCTTTCATTATATCATCTTTGTTGTTATATTGGCAAAATATACCTGTTTGTCATATTCTTTTCTTGACACTAACTGTATGAATTGCACGGAAGCCAGTTTTATTGTTTATCTGCAGTTCATAAAGACATTTGTTTATGCGGGGTGTTCCAAAAAAGTATCGAATGCTTTCAGAGGTGGTAGCACTCATCGAAACAAGAAAAATATGTCCAATAAAGCTGGGTTCGAAAACGCATACTTTCCGATATAAACACTTGTTTATAGGAAGGGCTGCGCGATGCTTAGTTGCGGAAATTAGCATAGTCGTTGCACTGGCGCTCCGTCAAATGTGTCGGCGGGGTATTATGATGTCTTCAGTGTTCTGTCAACCATTAGGTGTTCTGCCGTCAGTTCCGTGGTTCGAACCCAGTTGTAGGCTACGTTAGTTTTCATCGCGTTTGTGTGCCTAATTGTGCAGTACTGTCAACACTGAGTATTATCATGGAGTTTTACCTTCTTCCAAATGCGTATTCACTTACTTGTATTGCGCTGTTCATACGAACAAACGTGTAGTTCATTTACATTTTCTCTCTTCCACCACTTATTAGCAATTGAAGCCTACTAGACGACAAGTGACATGGCGGATATGATATTTTGCTACGGTTTAGCAAATGGACGTTGCTTGCATGCCCGTGTCCCCTAAGCGAAAAAATACCCACAGAAAGTGCCATCTGATAAGCTGTTCGGCAACTTTTCCAGGGTCTGAGGGTCACATGTAGCCTTGCATCTCGGATGACTGGCTGTGGAAGGCCTCGCTCAGTCCGGGCACCTGACATGGAGGAGCGGGTGCTACGTTCGATGGAAGAAACTCCTGGGGCTAGTGTTCAGCGATCAGCAGCAGTGGAAGGCGTGTGTTACTCTCTTATCTGGGTAGTGGGGGGTACTTCATGAACAACTGCTGTACTCCTATCATCTACAGCGCGCCCAGGCCCTCAGGCCACAAGATCGTCAAGGCAGACGGCGGTTCTGTCAATGGCTGTTGCAAAAGTGTGTCGCAGATCCACTGTTTACATCCAAGATTATATTTACCGATGACGTAGGGCACAAGAGATCGTACTGTGAAGTTCCATAACCAGCACATATAGGCAGATGTAAATTCCCAGGAAATTCAGGAAAGAGTGCATCAGCAGTGATTCTCATCAACGAATGGCAGCATTACTTGGTTACAGATTAATAGAGCCGTACGTGCTACCACCTAGGTGAACTGGGATGCATTATCTTGACTTTCTCATTAATATATTGCCTTCCTTGCTGGTGGCTGTGTTTTGCAGGAACCAATAGAAATGTGGTTCATGCTTGATGGCGCACCAGCACAGTTTCGTCACAATGTGCGTGAACATCTGACAGACATTTCAAGACCGTTGGATTGGTCGGGGGGGGGGGGGGTTGGGGGGTGGAGGGGGTATAGGGGGGTTGAAGAAGGGAGCACACTTGGCCTACTCGTTCCCAGACCTCAATCCCCTAGACTTTGGTTAAGGAGATAACTGAATGAATTGATCTACTCCACGCCAATCAACGATATGCGCACACTAAAGGATTGCGTCTTAAATGCATGCCAACAACCGGGTATACTTCAAAGGGTGCGTCATTCCTCAAGCCGGATGGTAGAGAGGTGTTGTCATGAACACCTCCTTTAAATGCGCCTTTATCGCAGAAATTATGCTTTTCCGGACCCATGTCTGTTGGACTCATCTCAGAATGTAGACATTACCGGACTCACGTGAACTGGACCTAACTCAGAAAGTATGCATTTCCGGACCCATGTTTATCGGACTTATTTTTCTTCTTTCGATAAGTACAACCATTTGTCAAAGTATTCGACACGTTTTTTGAACGACCTATATAGAACATATGATAGCGCCCCATCTGATGTTAACGTCGTTTTAATTTTTCACTTTTCAGCTTTGTATGTACTTTCTTCATCAAGACAACATTCATAATTTTCATTTAACTGTGTGTACTATTATACTTACATTTTTCGTTTTATTTTTTTATCAAATCCTCTAGTAATGATTCTTATTATAAGTGAAAACGGTTGAGAAATCGAGGTGCAAATGTACAGATGAAGGCTCAAGATATTTTACTTCGAAAATACATGCTCTCAAATTAATATTTTCATAATAATGTTGGGATGATACGATTAGTTAACTTGCACGCAATTAAAGTAGATCTACATAACCTTAGAAACTTTTCTTCACGGCATATCTGTTGAGTTGCTTGGTACACACACATTCTTTCAACATTGGTTAGCTTCCTTCATATGTGGTCCTCAAGCACCCCAGAAGCTAAAATTTGTAGTAAGTTATTGACGTCCATTTCTGCTGCAGAAAGACACCGGTAGTTTGTTTCAAAAGTTTCAGGTACTGAATATATACCTATATCAACACTCAAAGTCCACAACAGGAATTATAAGATTCAGGTGAAATAAAATTACATACCTCTTCATTGTTAACTTGCAGAGTATAATGTGCGGTTCTAGGCGCTTCAGTCTGGAACCGCGCGACCGCTACGGTCGCAGGTTCGAATCCTGCCTCAACCATGGATGTATGTGATGTCCTTAGTTTAGTTAGGTTTAAGTAGTTCTAAGTTCTAGGGGACTGATTACCTCCGATGTTAAGTCCCATAGTGCTCAGAGCCATGTGAACCATTAGTATCATGTGCTTTTAAGGCATAAAATGACGGTAGAACTAAATGTAGGGCTGGCTCCTCGTCACCCTGTAGATGTACTACGGTTTTCTTAAGTGACTTCAGAAACTGTAGAGGATTGCCAGTTATATGATGGTCATAATCTAATGTTTTACCAGATGATGATGATGATCGTATTTGGTTCGTGGAGCGCTCAACTCCTTGGTTATCAGCGCCCATACAAAGCCCCAATCTTTTCACTGTTCAGTCTCGCCATTTTCCCGAATGATGGGGACAACATGAACACCCAGTGTCCAAGATGGTAGAAACCACCGACCCATCCGGGAATCGAACCTGGGAACCCGTGATCCAGAGGCAGCAACGCTAGCCAATAGACCACGAGCTGCGGAACATTTAATGAGGGGTATCTTCGTTATCTAAAACAGCCTTTCCTCGCTCACTCTCAGAATGCATCTCAAAATACGTATTCCAGCGAGCAGAAACACACTGTTTTAGAGATGAATTCAGTCTTTCACAAAGACTTCTCTTGACGTAGAAAACATAGTCCTAAATTAATTAAGAACAGCTAATACATCTGTGACATTTTTTCATTTTCTTTCAAATGCTGTTCGCTCAGAACATGCCTCAAGACGGTGTTTACACTACGATACAAGCATGGAGGACGTTTATATATGACGGAAGCCTTAATAATGCTACTGTCGTGGTCTGTGACGAGCGTAATTTTGACAATGTCCTCATCAGAAACACCAACAGTTTCTAATCGATCTTACGATTCACTTCCAAAATTTGTGTCAGCTCTTGGGCAATCCGGAAACGCCGAGCACACTAATACATACTTATTCAAATGCCAGTATGAATTTATGTAGTGAATCGAGACAGACATGTAATGCACCTGCTGGTCAAATTTTCAAAAATGTTGTAACACACTCCAAGTTCCAGAATGAGCGTGTAATAACTTTTCTACATAATTTGCATTACGGGATACGTACAAATGTATTTGAAGCTGCCTCAAAGAGATACGAAAACTTTTCTCGTGCTGGAGTTGACCTGTGTTTCGTGACTAGCATATATTCCTCAATCCGTAGTTTCTCCACAATCTCCTTATGTTTCGTTTTTCGATTTTGCTACTTCAACCGTTACGGTAAGTGAGCTGGTATGAAACTACTTATGCAGCCGTATGTCTGGGTATTCTGTAGTGATGTTGGACTGAAAGCGCAAACTTTTGCCAGTTGCAGGAAGCTGAACGGGTCCCGTGAAACTTTCCAGGCTTGCGGAAAGACAAGTTGGCTTGGTTTAACAACTATGCTTCAGTACAAAATCACCACGTAATATACGATATCCGTCGCGACAGGCTGACCTGCTTCAATGGTTGCGGTGGAGACAGGATCAGGCAGGATGGAAGAAGAATTCGTGCACCTCTGTTCTCTTGCCCTTGGGATGGAAACCGCCCCTAACAGGCAGAAAAATCAGCAATGTGCGATGACTTGAGGATGCAAAAGGTATTGCAGAGTATTGCATTAAAGTCACGTAAGATATCCTACAGGACATGTGGCCTGTAGTTGAAAAAATGTCGTGATCACCCCTTCCCTGGCAAAAGATTCCGGATTAGTCCCAATTTCCGACCTTCGTCAGAGGACTACCAAAGGGAAGATGACCACGAGAAAGGGATGGAATAACCAACGAAAGGGTAATGTTATACAAGTCGGAGCGTGGAACATCAGAAGTTTGAACGTGGTAGGGAAACTAGAAAACCTGAAAATGACTAAGAAAAGGCTCATTCTAGATACAGTGAAGGTCAGTGAAGTGAAATGGAAAGAAGGTACGGTTTCCTGCTCAGACAAATATGGGATAATATTGACGGCAGCTGAAAGTGGTATAATGGGAGCAAGATTCGTTAAGAAAATGAAAGTAAGCCAGAGAACAACTGCGAACTCTTTAATGATAGGGTTATCGTCATCAGGTTCGACAGCAAACCAACGCTGACAGCGATAGTATAGGTACACATGCCCACGCCGCAAGCAGAAGATGAAGAGCAAGTATTTGGAGATATTTAACAGGTAGTTCAGTACTTAAAGGGATATAAAAATGTGATAAACATAGGGGCTCGAAACGGTTGTAGGGGTAGGAATAACAGATAGGGTTACGCCAGAATATGGGCTTGGCAGTATGAAGTAAGAAGGAGAAGGAGTAATTTAGTTCTGCAATAAATTTCAGATCGCAATAACGAATAGTCTGAAGAAGCACAAGAGGCGCATGTCAGTGGGGAAAAAAATATTCATGATACCAATTGACAGTGGTGCACTGGTTTCTATCACAAGCGTTACTCGATATACGCAGGCATAAAGATGACATAAAGTAATGTCGAAATAAGAGCTATCGGTATTTTATTATTGGAAATCAACCAGTCGAAGTCCCGCACTCCAGAAATAGGATGAAGTTACATTTATTGGTTTTAATTGTTGCTGGAAATTTATTAGAAATGTGTGTTCCTGAATACTGGACTTCTTCTTGGACCAAGCTAAGTGATTTTAGGTCTTTGTGTATATTATGTACATTGTTCTTATTCCTAGTACTGATCGTATATGTTGAGCTATTGGGTGGAAGTAAAGACGTATCACTTGCAACAGAGAAATAAAAATACTGAGAAACAATGGTTAGAATATCCAGTTGCTCGAGCAGGTTTCTACAGGATGTTGTTAAATTTATACCACTACTGAGTCCTATTACACGCTTTTGAATTACAATCTTTTGTATTTTTCTCAGTTTGACGAGTTTTCCCTACAATATGATCACATATGAGATTATAGAATGAAAGCAAGCAAAGTATGCCAGTTTTTTTATATTTGGTTATCACTGTTAGCATTCAACCGCGATTCTTATAGACATATTTTAACAACGCGTTTCAAGAGACAATGCTCTCATCATCAGGTTGTAAAGTTTATGTCATGAAATTAAACGGACTAAAAAGACAAAATACCATCACAAATAGTTGGGAAGTCCATAGAGTAAAACAGAATCAAAAGTATATTGGACTGTGGGTCCTCGTCTTACATTGAAGTTGTGGACCCACAGTCCAATATACTTTTAATTCTGTTTTACTCTATGGACTTCCCAACTATTTGTGATGGTATTTTGTCTTTTTAGTCCGTTTAATTTCATGACATAAACTTTACAACCTGATGATGAGAGCATTGTCTCTTGAAACGCCTTGTTAAAATATATGTATAAGAATCGCGGTTGAATGCTAACAGTGGTAACCAGTATAACGACAACTGCTACCTCGACTCCATAATGGATTATATTAATTTTTTAAATTTGTATCTCCTATGAATTGCCAATCCTTATACAGAGCATCGGCCCTGTGCAGGTCTTCCTGCATTTCGTTACAGTTTTCTACGTCACGAATTCTCTGTATATAACAGCATCATCGGCGAAAAACCTCTGGAACTTCCGACGTTACTTGGTGGGTCATTTATATACATTGTAAAAAGTAATAGTCCTGTAACACTCCCCTGCGCAGGTTCGAAGTTACTTTTGCGTCTGAAGACACCTCTCCGTTCAAAATGACGTACTGTGCTGTATTTGCTAGAAAGTTTTCAATCTAATCACACATTTGGGCTGATATTCTGTTCATCGCATGGCAGTGCGGAACTGTATCGAAAGCCTTTCGGAAGTCAAGGAACACAGCATCTCTCTGGATGGCTGTTGCCTGTACCTACTGCTTTGTGGGACTCGTCGACGACTGAGCGAGCCGGGTTTCATACGATGTTTGTTTTCGGAACCCATGTTGTTCCATACAGAGCAGGTTTTTGGTCTCCAGAAATGTCATAAAAACATGTTTCAAAACTTTACAGTTAGGCCTACAGTTTTGTGCGTGTGTTTGACGACCCTTCTTGAAAATGGGAATGGCCTGTGCTTTTTTTCCAATCATTAGAAACGATTCGCTCCTCCAACCAGCTATGGTAATTTTTTTCTAGAAGAGGGGCAAGTTTTTTCGCATATTCTGTATAGAATAGTGTTGATATCCAGTTAGTTGTGTTGAGCGATTTCAATTGCTTGTCTTTCCCATGGTCGCTTATTTCGATATCTGCTGTTTTGTCGTTCATGAGACGATTTAAAGATGGCACTACAGTGCGACCTTCCTCTATGTAACAGTTTTGGAAAAAGACGTTTAGTATCTCGGCCTTTTCTGTGTTTTCCTCCGTTTCACTGCCATTTTGGACACAGTGTCTGGACAGATGGCTGCAATCCATTTACTTATTTAACATGACACCATAACCTCTTACGATTTTCTGTCACGTCAGTAGGCTGAATTCTTTAGAATTCTTTGAAAGGCTCACGCATGTCTCTACTTGCGGGAATTTTGACTTCGCATAACCAGCAAGAAAATGGAAAAGAAAGGACATTTGCAGACTGGTCTGTGATGGGTGTGGACGTATGCATCTGACAGTTCGTATGTTCTGAGGTGTAGAAAAAGTGTGTGCTAAACGTGTGTCTATGACACTACACTTGGTGGTGCTGTTTTATATGGAAGGAAAAGTCGGCTCTTAAAAGTACGAGGCAAGGGATGTAAAATTTTCCGTGCTTTATCTAGATGGAAATAATGGTCGCTGCAACTGTACGCGTAATGGTGGCGGCATCCAAAATAGTTTCATACTTAAATTTAAATCTTCAACAAAGAAATAATTCGTATTTTTTTGGGTGAACGTATTTAGAGGTCCTTCAGATCAGGATCATGGTTAAATGGAAGACAGGTTCGGTTATAAGTCCTCTGTATAATTTGATACTGCCTGCTACCAATTCCTCTCCCACGTAGGGCTTCCAAAAAACGTCCTCATCTATTTGTTGGGTCTGTCGTTCTATACAGTTTTTACCCTCTACATCTCTCTCTAGTACTATGCAAGACATTTCCAACTGTCTTAAAATATGTCCAACACCCAACCCCTTTTTCTTATTCATGTTTTTCATATGTTCCGCTCCTCACCGGTTCTGCGGAGGGCCTCGCCACATGTTACACTACGTATATCATGAACAGAAAGCACAGTGTGGAGTGGTAGTAATATATTCTGTGTCATCCCTGTTGTCTTTATGTGGCAGATATGAGTCCATCAGTCACATTTATAGGTCTTACTTTTTATTTGCTATCGATTTTGATGTTATATTACACCATCTTCATGTCCCTCTATGATACAAGGTGATCCTGTGGATACCACGTAATCAGCGTTATACAGGCTGTAGCCAAATTCTCTATGCAGACTGTGAGTACTTGTTATGGGAAGCAAGACGATTAAGTTTAGCACAGGGACTCATGTCCTCCGGAAGACAGTATTCCTGCTACATGCAATATAGTGTGTCGTAGGCTGAGTGTGGACTCACTTTAGTATCCTGCTTCTTCCTGATGCACACCGTAGTGAATGATGATTTCCAAGTTGAAGTAAGGACACATTATTCACAAGTTCACAAATAAGTTAGTTCCAAGAACGACTGAAAGATAGTTCGTGATCGCTTGACAACAACAGAAACAAAGCGTGATTCCTGATCCGCGGGAAGCCTCGTCCGGAGTGGCTGAAAGGCGGCGTGAGGAGCTCACCTTTTAAAATAACTTAGAGCTGCACAGAGGCCCTGGGGAGCAGAGTGGAGAGTTCTGGCTGGTCTCTGCGAGTTCGGACTGATGAGCTACGAGTGCAGCCGCCTAGTGGTCTAGAGCTAAGTGAGCAATCGACTGCCCGCTGTAGGTTTCCCTCGGTCTTAAGTATCCAGCAGGCGAAAGTAGCCTTCGACCACGTGATGTGCGGAAGGTACTTGTTTCCTCTATAGCAGCGCCGCCGGTTTCCTGATGCGCGCACTGCTCGGAAGAGTGGCTGGTGCACTCTAGAGCCATCTGTAACACACCGTGTATCGGCGGGCTGTTTATTAACAGTGTTGTATGCGTAATACGTTATTCCCTGAACTGTATTACCCTACCGCGATACTATTGCACTTGGCCGAGTGTATCGTGAATTCGCAGTGACGTTACAGTAAAATACAATAGCTACTAATGAAAATGCATCGCATTGTGGATGGTTTCAAGACAGCTCTGCGCATACTATCAAGTGATTCAGAGTGTCGTGAAGACACGATAAAAGCTCACGATACGCCGACCGAAGCGCCCTCATTCCTAGGTGAAATAAAATTATGTTCGCGTTATATTTGTAGTTCTCCGGAGAGGAGACGCCTGCAGGCGACGGGTAGGCAAACCCGCAGTACGAAGACGTCTGACTGGCAGTGTATGTACTGGGCCTATGGTCGATATCCAACACCCACCGAATACTAAGTATGTGGCCTTTAGAGAACAGGTGAAAGCTTAATTGCAACAAATCACAATGAATAGTTTCTGACTAGTGAACAAGCCTTGGCGTTCTAATGTAAGAGACAGAGGAAATAATGTTTATAATGAAGAAGTCTGCATACAGATTTCGCAAAGGATCATGATTTAGAGATCTCTGTGGCATCCGAGAAAGACGTACAGGCGCTTGTTATGGCTGTGCCGGATGTTGGAAGACGAGCGGTTGGTGAGCGTTTGTACCGGAACATGGGACGCAAGTGCGGAATCTGCGTTGACGTCGGTGGTCGTCACATCGCACCTTCTTATATGTGGACAGAGACAAGCAGCAGGAGTAAGAGAGTAATACGTGTTTTGATTCGACGGTTATTCAATAAGTAATGCAACATACTTTTGTCAAGGCTAGATTCGGCTGAAAAAATGCGTAATTTGTTGTAGGACATCGCGGAATATTCCCGCTTTAGTTCTTTACAGTTTCACCAAGTTTCGATAGGTGGCGACCCTATACGTGCCCTCGTAAACAGTGTCTGTAAAGGAGATGCGTTCCAAGCAGAGAGGTGCCACTCAGTTTCCTTTGGCGAAAAACCAGAGCATCACAGATATTCATAGGCTCTTGCAGAATATTTAGGGAGACTTGGGACTGAAAAGAAAGAACGGTGAGTCGTTGGGCGAGGCCACTGTCATCATAACAACAAGGTCTCGCGAACCTGTTCGATCTCCCACGTGCCGGCCGGCCTCACACAACTGTGACTCTTTCAATGTCGTAACGTGCGGACACTCTCAGTTGCGGTGATCGATAGGTCACAGACACCTCGCTGTTCAACTGAACGTCTCTGTTGGGACTCTGAAAGGATTAATATGTTTAACGACCTCGCTCATAGTGCAACGATCAACTCTGAAGTGAGCTGTGCTACTGTCAGGAAATAGAAGAAACAATTTCTGCGTGTTCGTCGCCACAAAAATGGAAACGAACTTCTCCTTCTCCACGACAACTCAAGGACTCGCACAAGTCTGTACACCGGTGAGGAGCTCATAGAACTTCATTGGACTTTTCTTCCTCATGTGTCCTGCAGCTCGGATCTCGCTCATTCATACTTCCATCCGTCTGGGCTGATGAGAGCTTCACTCCACGAGAAGCACTACGTGAGTGATGCGGAGGATATTGACGTAGCAAGACGTTGGCTCCTGCATTGACCAGTAGACTGGTATCATGCAGGAACACAGAACCTCCAAGTAATGTGACATAAGGCCGTCGCACTGAACGGAGCGTTTGTTGAAAAGAGTGTTTTTTACCCAAAAGTGTAGGGATACTATGGTGTACTGGAATCCTGAATAAACAACCTGCTTTCAGAAAAAAATATGTTGCATTATTTATTGAACGCTCCTCGTATTTTCCCGTGTAGCGGAAAAACGGGACGTTCCCCCACATGAGCTCCTATGGTAAACTTTGTCACCACTACAAGTCCTCAGTGTCTGTAAGGGGAATTTAATTACACCGAGTATATGTCGTAGAGCGCACAAAAAAGATGTCCTCCATGTTGAATTACCTTACTTGTTTATGATGTGAACGGTGGCAGTTCATTATCTAATATAGTTGATCACGTGGACGGTCTTTAATATTGATTGGCGACTGCATGTTGTCTTGTGCACTTCGACCAGATAACAGGTATACTTGAAAAAAGAGACAGCATTGGTCGTATATTTTTACTATTGCAAAATCGATTTTCTGTCACTGAGTGACCATCTTCAGTGCTATATTGTATAACTTAAATTGGGATGCACTGTTGTCACTAAGCTTACGGCAATCACAAGCTTAGTGACAACAGTGCATCCCAATTTAAGTTATACAATATAGCACTGAAGATGGTCACTCAGTGACAGAAAATCGATTTTGCAATAGTAAAAAATATACGACCAATGCTGTCTCTTTTTTCAAGTCTTTAATATTGTCACATTCTCCTATTGTTTCTCTCTGTCTTTGTCTCTATCTGTCCCCCCCCCCCCCCTCTCTCTCTCTCTCTCTCTCTCTCTCTCTCTCTCTCTCTCTCTCTCTCTCTCTGTCTCTCACACTCACTCACACACTCACACATACACGCACACTACCCGAGTCTATTTTCCGACCAGCGGCGCTGAGCACCTCGTTTCAAAGCTGCCTGTGTTTTATTTTCGGCCGTGTAATGGAAAGTCCGTGTCGAGGGCTTGAGCCCTTGGGCTCTGGCGTCAGAGTTCAGGGGGTGAGGCGGTGGCGTAGCACCTCGCGCTACACGCGGCGCTGTTCTTTCCCTTTGTCGCTCTCATCACCGGCACTGCAAGTCAGAATGACGCAGGATTCCGTGCTAAGTTGCGCTTCTACTGCGGTGCGTCGTACAAATGCCACCGTCCTTTTCTCGAGCCGCCCAACGGAAAATGCACTCCTGTACAGCTAGAGGGCTCAACGCGTTCCATACGAGCGGCTGGATCACGTCATTTCTCATTAGCATAACAGTCTGAGAAAATAAATTTACCACGAAATGCTTTAACGAGTCGCCTGAAGGCGATACATCTCCTTACAACATGAGGTTATCGGCTGCAGGATTAAAACTCGTCGCGAAGCTGTCTTGTCACATTCGAGTTCCGCGTAGTGAACAACACGGTTCCTATCTAAGATGGACACTTAAGAGGGGCGCAGGTTTTTCGTAGCAGATGCAATGGGTTGTAGACTAATTACTGCTATTACGAAAAATTACAAACATGTGTACCTTAAACAACCAGAATACTTTATTGATCTTCGAGAAGGCGATAACAGTGCAGAGGTAACAAGACATGAAGCTCTAGGTTTCTTTAATACTTTAGAGAACAATAAAGATTTCAATCACGAAATTATAAAATGAGATACTTGTCATTTTATTTGCACAATGAATGTGCACACCGTTCAAAAATATGCGGTTGCCTTTCCCCTGCGAAAGAAAACTCTGAATTTGAATTACGACCACCCTGTTAAATTCTACTCTCAAACTGCAGTAATCCAGGTAATGTAAAAGCTTGCTAAATGGAAAAGAAGGTATGTAGAAAAATTCTGCTGTTTTTCCAGGTTATTTGGAAGGTAAGAAGAATATTAATTTCTTTGGCGATTTCTGCTTTTTATTGTCTTCATCGAGGCATTTGGCTATTAGTGTATACAAGTGCTTTATAGCTCCCTGTTCTGTATTGTTCTACTTTACCTAAATTAGCGGTCTCTGTGGCTAACATCACTTCAGCTATCATGGAGCAAAAGTTCTTTTTATTGAGCCTTCTAACTACCTTGTGCTCTGAATCTTTTTGCAGTATCGCCTCTTCCTGGTTGCTAAACTCTGGATGAAGTTTTTCACATCCGTATAAAAATTCCAAGCTTCATTTTGTCCACTTCCCTTATAATTACTTTCAAATATTAAAATCTCAAGTTTCTTTCGCTATCTCCATCTAATAGTGTTTTGAAGCTCTTGATTATAGTGTTTCGCCCTATTTATGACGATTGTATATTGGAGCGACGCCAAATTAAAGATTAGCTCTAAACGCAGGAAATACATCGATTCGTTAATCTTGTCTCTAGCTATATAGGCATCCCTAATTTCACTCTAGATCCACAAGACATTGACCATGCGTCTCATATATAAAGCTACTAATGTTATTCTTTTCACGTGTTTTATAAGACTAGTGGAGTATCCGGCACTGCCCAGTTATGTATTTACTCCAATCGTTTATTAGTCCATCTCGTCCTCCCCCCTCTTTCTCTCTCTCTGTCCGTCTCCTCCTTCACCCCCTATCTCTTGATGTCCTCCACCCCACTCCCTCTCTCTGTCCACCTCTTCCACCGCCCACTGTCTGTTTATCTCCTCCTGTCCCTCACTCTGTCCATCTCCTCTTCTTCCTCTCTCTCTGTCAATCTGCTCCTCCCCATCTCTTTGTCCATCTCCTCCTTCCCCTTTCTCTATCTCCTCCTCTCTCCCCTCTCTGTTCCTTTTCTCCCTTCTCTCCAAGTCAACACGCGCATCGCATTAGGAGGCTGGTGGCCCTTACCCCACAGTATTGCTTTGCAGATTATAACTAATATGTGAAGCAAATTTGATTGAAATTGTTACAGGGGTTTAGTATGAATTTTTTACTCGTAGATTTGACCACGAACGCACATGTCAAATATATATATTTCACACGTATTTTTGCATATATTTATTTAATATTTCATGCAGCTCAATGCTGATGACGTCGTATCTTCTGAACTATGTGCTCTACAATGACATAATTTTGCAGTTACATTCAATGGAATAAGTGGCTAATGCCTGCGAAATGTATTGTGCAAAGAGCTAGTACTAAAGCAGTAATAAATACAAAATCCTGCATGATGTGACAGTTTTGAACGTATCTCAGTATTTGACGTCCTATCTCCAGAACTGTGTGTCGTACAATGATACATTGCTGAAGATACATTCAACGGCAGATACGGATTTTGTCCGCTAAAATTGTAGCGAATAGAGTCAATAGCAACGAAATAATAAATGTGTTGCAAGTTACTGCTACTTTACACGCATCTTAGTGTTCATGACTTCATTTCTTTCAAACTATGTTTCGTACAATGATATAATTTTTCTGATACATTCAGTGGCGTATGTGAATACGTCTTCGAAATGTGTAACTAATACAGATAGTAGTAAAGAAGTCTTAAACTAAAGCACCATGCTTCTTGTAGCAGTTTTAGTCCATGAACAGCGAAGTTGTAGTAAGAGATAAACTTCTTTCGTTTTATAAGTTTGTAGCGGTCGTCAGCGAAAAAAAATTTCGTAAATGTTTGAAATAATGTGCAAAGTTTGTTGCATGTCTGTAAGTGCTCTTGTTCTCAAATACTGGATGACTAAAGTATGGGCATTCGCGCATCTTGGGCTACAGTGCTTTTTCACTCATCCCCCACGCCTTTGATACGTAGTTAGTTCTTACCCCCACAGAGATAATTTCCAGATATTGAGTTACTTGTGTTACAATTTTGGTTGAAATCGGTCCAGTGGTGTAGGAGGGGATACGGAACATACTCTTATGTACATACATACATACGTTTTTACACTGCCTCTATGGACATTTAGGTACAACATTATGTGACAGGCATTGCTTATTGAACAGTTCATGACCAGGCAACAAATTACATATTCATGATAAGATGTTAGTAACATTTTTATTTTGTCTGGTGGCTACGGGTTTCAGTACTAGATGCCATGATGAAGCCTTTCTACAACCAAAAAAGTCACAGTCCATAGTTCAAATAATTCTTCAAGAAACATTTGTACTGAGAAATTGATCATTTCCCGGGGTAACTATTACTGCAAGAGGTTTTGTGATTACATGTGGAAAAGTTTGCATCTCTTGCCATGTCATTTCCACAGTCAACGAGGCAGCCACCTTGACATTTAAAGTGTTAAGTTTTGAAATGTCTGTCACCGAAATATGGTGGCAAGAAGTCAGTCTGAGTCATCTGCAATCGGGAAACCTTATGACATAGTATTTAAATTTTTAAAAAGAAATAGGCAGATTCAAAAGTGCTCAATTTACGATGGTCCTTGTAATTATTAAAAACATGTTTAAAGAATTGTGTTTCATTCACACAGTGTTTGCCAACCTCCTACGGATTGTGACATACATTGTGCAGAAAATCGCAACCTTATTTTCAGTGTCTCAGCCACACTTATGTGTGAAATGAATATACTCAATATATTTTAAGTTCGTTAGTTGTTCTAATATCACACTGTCGATACGGAGTTTTAATCGAATGGTATCAGTCAATCGAAATTTCATGATTTTCGTATCTGTCGTCGAGATTATGGAAATGTATATTTCAGAGATAAATCCCAGATCCGAGGAGCAGAATTGAGAATCTACTTGCACTTAAGGGCTCTTTCAAAATACACCTCATAAGACATAAACGATAACTGGAAAGAATCTTGACATCTACCCTATTATGTAGGAGCCAAAATTAATGAAGACAGGCCACCGCAATCACAGAGTGTCCCTTTAAAACTCTCCACATTGCAAAGGCCCAATAGATACGGTAATGAAATTGCACCAAATGCTAGTATAAGGTAGAGCATCTCAAATAATTTATATTCGTGCCACAGATGTGCGAACTGTTGTCGCCAGAGTGCAGCATGATCGCATGAAGTAAAACTGGCAACACCACAGCAGCATAGTCTGCAGAAACTCAATCGTTGATTGCTGTGCAAAGTTATTATCGTGTGTCGTGTGATTCACCTGATGTGAAAACAATTAACGAATGGTACCGTAAGTTTTTGGCAACTGGTACTGTTTTGAAACATTTTGGCGGTACAAAACAGGGTTCAAATGGCTCTGAGCACTATGGGTCTTAACTGCTGTGGTCATCAGTCCCCTAGAACTTAGAACTACTTAAACCTAACTAACCTAAGGACATCACACACATCCATGCCCGAGGCAGGATTCGAACCTGCGACCGTAGCGGTCGTGCGGTTCCAGACTGTAGCGCCTAGAGCCGCTAGGCCACTCCGGCCGGCTTGGCGGTACACACCGTAGTGTTGGAGGACAAGGCAAAAGTTTATCAAATGCCCACGTCAAATTAGCAGGAATCTGGGTAACGTAACGTACCCCGACCAACAACGCAGCTTGTAGTACACAAGGTACACCAGCATCTTCATTTGTATGCCTACAAAGTGTACATGCTGCGACATCTGATGCCGAACGACAAATCATGCCGATAACTGTGTGCTACGGATGTGCTGCAGCGTATTGACGTGAATGCCAATTTCCTGGAAAATTTTTTATACTCAAATGAAGCAACCTTACGTGTAAAGAAACGGTTAATCGTCGGATATGAAGTCGCAACATTCGTACACCATCACTGAACGTCTTCAGAATTGCCCTAACTGAACTTCTGGTGTGGGCTAATGACACGACAGCATTGTTGGACCGTTCTTCTTTGCAGAAAACACAGTGAACAGTTCAGCATTTCTTGACATCTTGGGGGAGCCTACGTTTTCTCCTCAACAAATAGAGCCCTACCGCAATGGTCAACGTTTGCTCTTAGGTTCCTCAATACGAAATTTCCCAATTGGTGGATCGGACGCGGAGGACGCATTGTCTCTCAACCATTTTCCCGTGACATTACCAAGCTGGACTTCTTCTTGTTGGGGTTCACGATTAACCGCGTGCATCCTATCAAAGTGGACGATTTTCCTACGCTAATGAATCGACAATAATGAATCCACAACCTTCAATGCGGATACGCAATATCGTTCACCTCCAAAAGGGCATCTAAAAATAGCGAGCATGAAGGTCAATGGACGGGGACTGCAGATAGGTGGCGCTGGGTGGCAATGTGCGTCTACCGGGAAACGTGCTGAGATAGTCGGTGTATCTGCTATAAACATTGTGTCCGCATGGTGCAGTGGTTAAATGCCTAGTAAGCAGGATATGGTTCGAGTTCTCGACGGGTATACATTTTCAATCGTCGCCGCCGACTCTGCACAAAGTCCCGATGCAGCTGGTACCATCGGTGCCTTCTCTTTCCTTTCCTTTCTCACCCATTTACCTTCAATTTACATAATATTAACGCTCTCTTGCCCTACTGATATTGAATTTCACATCAAAATAATGTAAACTTAATTCATGTAATTGTCCTGTACGTATTCGCAACTGAGTGTAAACTAATTGTGAGAAATGTCAGCTTGGAGGCTACTCTGTGCAGTGAGGAAATGAATGCTACATTGGAAGTGATGTTAATCACACAAGGACGAGACATGCTCCATAAAAGGCACCTACGGGAATCGTAAGCGAGCACCTACATTCTACCAAAGAGGAGTACAGAGCAAGTACGAGGCAAGCGGATGGAGGCAAGTTAGAGCTCCGGTAATTAAAGCTTCGGTAGTTAATAACAGAATGGACCATCTCGGAACCAACTCTTCTCAAAGAAGAGACGAGACACTTTTGTGAACTGAAACAATCGTTCTAAATTGTCCTATCATTTATCTATTCTCAAAAAGAGGAAAGATGAAAAACTGATGCAGTAATCAATTACTTTCGTGTCCGCTCAAGATCTGTGAAATATTTTTTAAATTTATTTTCAATTGATGATTGGTTCAGACTGCCTTGTCTAAACTATAATAAGTAACTGCAATATGTCTTTTAAAATATTGTACCTAATTTCCTTTGTGGAGATCTCTGGAAAATAAAAGCAATTTGTACATTAAAACATTACTCTACTGCTCCATGCAGTTGCTGCCATGGTAAATATCTTACCATAAGCATTTTAATAGTACCCACGTCACTTCTCTATAACTTTTGTTTATTAAATACGTTACTTACAACATAGGAAACATCCAGACAAAGCAGAATATCGCTGTAATCTACAAACCCACCCGGAAGATAAAATAACACCTGAAGCATGCTAAGTATCCTAGCAAAAAGTTGGAATTTCGGGATACCGTGTACTTGTGGAGAGGCGTACATGCACACAAATAAAGAACGGTTGAGAAATGTCTAGAAGAACACAAGGGCAGCTGTAGAAGGGAGAAACGGAGATCAGCTGTTTCTGTACACGCTCTGTCGCCAGGGAGACCACCGGATTCTGTTTGGTAAGACTTAGGTGTTTGCCACAAGCGGGCACTACGAAAGGCTACACAGAAAGATCACGGAGACTACTAAACACAACATTAATATTACTCAGAAGGACGAGAGTGTACCTGTCTTCCAGCATGGAATGATGGCAATAGCCGGCCACTGTGGCGAGCGGTTCTAGGCGCTTCAGTCCGGAACCGCGAGACTGCTACGGTCTCAGGGTCGAATCCTGCCTCGGGCAAGGATGTGTGTGATGTCCTTAGGTTAGTTAGGTTTAAGTAGTCTAAGTTCTAGAGGACTGATGACTTCAGATATTAAGTCCCATAGTGCTCAGAGCCATTTTTTATGGCAATAGCGGATGATAGTAATCCAAAACGGCCAACTGCGCTCGAGTTCTGAAAACATGTGACGTCACGCCACCACGGAGGCGCACGCGGAAACGGAACTTTACTTCAGTCAGCAGGAAAACAGGGTGTGCATCGGATTTCCGCGAATGCTAGAACCTGCTTTGAAAATTTTTTTCAGATACGAAGATGCAAGTTGTGTTTCAACAAGAAATTCACCCGATTCCGGTAACACTTTGTAAGTAAGACCATATCTCTGTGAAGAACTGAGAATCACAAGGGGGATGCAGACACTGGTGCTTGAAGGCCGGCGTATCGAAATCGAGGAGGTAGTGAGAAAATGAAAGTCAATAATGGATCATTTGTCTACATGTAAAAAATTTTCAAAATGACAAAGGCCGCCGCTGGCTTCTACAACCCCTGAGGCCCAACTCATTCCAGTTAGGACACAGTCACTTATGCTGCTTCTTTCAGCTTTCAGGTTTTGCTCCCCTACCTCCCCCCTCTCCTCACTGTATGGTCCTGACACGGCATTCAGTGACGTGTTCCATTTTCCTCAGATGAAATACCACTTCGTGGTACGCAGTTCCAGAATGACGACGAGACGATTTTCGAGGTTGATTGTTTTCCTAACAGCTAAGACGAAGACATCTACAATAGACGTCATGGACAAGCCATCCACTGTTGGGCGAAATGTGTCGCACAGAAGGGGGCGAAAATGTGAATCACGACTAACACCATCAGCGAGTTTCATGATTGCAGCTTTATTTTTTTCGGGGTGTTTTTTTCTGAATTCCCCTCCCCCTCCCTCTTCGTATTGCTGTTAGTGCTTACTAGGAACCGTTATTACAAATGGCGCTCAAAGACATTCGAATGGCACCCAACATTTAACTTGTACAGCGGACTCCGTCAATACGTGTGCCATGCGGGCTGCATACGACTCAGCGACAGGGGCTCTATTGCTGTGTGCGGGCAGACTGACGTCACATCGATCGGACGGTGGGACCTGGCCGCCCACACCTGTTGTGGCGGGAACTGAACCGCGGCTCCGTGGGCTGCCAACTCCTGGCTCCAAGGTGTTTGCCTAGCACACTGACATGCTTGCATAACTAACCTGGACGACGCGTCAACTCGGCTAATTAGTTTCGTGCCCGCCTTCCGGCAGATTCTGAAGTGACTGTTTGTCTTTCATGCAGAAATTTGAACCTGTTAAATATCATTCAGCACGTAGCCACTGAAATGAGCGTACGAATATGATGGCCAATATCGATGAAACAGTGAAGAAAATAAAGAAAGCCTGAGAAATGGAGTTAAGTTCCAGACGAAACGATGCCATTTATGTGATTCGCTGATGACACAGCTGTAGTCTGTGAAATCGAAGAAGAATCGCAAGACCTGTTGCACAAATTTAACAGTTCTCTGATCACAGAATACAGACTGAGAGTAAACCAAAGAAAGGCGAAAGAATCAAGAATCAAATGAAACGTTTCTAGCTAGAAACTTAACATATAAATTGAGAACCATTTGAGAGACGAAAAGAAGCAACTTTGAAAAGATAATAATGCATGCCGAGTGAATCAAAACAGATATAAGAATCAGGCTAGCAAAATCAGGCTTTGTTTAACGAATTCTGCTACTGTCATATGTAGGACCCAACTTGAGAGGTAAATTTCTGAGAATGTACGCCTGGGATATAACAGTGAATGGATGTGAATCATTACCTGTGGGGAAAATCGGGAAAGAAAAGATCTGAAGTAACGTGGTGTTACAAAACCTATCTGCAAAATAATTGTGATGATAACAAATGAAGAGAATCTATCCAGAATTGACAACGGAAGGAGTATGTGGAAAACACCCACAAGTAAAATGGGGAATGACACAGTAGAGGTAGAAGCGCAACAATTATTCTGTCTAGAAAGCAAGATCACGCAGAATTGCCGAAGTTGCTGAAGGTAATCTTCGGGAAAGTCTTTTAGAACAATTTTTCATGATTTCCTGTCTCTACTACCCGCCTCAATCACTTGAGTCTCCTTCTGTAGCTGGTAAGTTGAGATCTCCACCCAATACTGTAACGTGACCGGGAAATTTACGCGAAATCTTCTCCAAGCTTCCCCTCAAATATTCCACTGCTACTGCTCTCATAGGAAGCCCACAAATACATCCGACGACGATATCTGATCTACCTTTAACACTGATCTCATTCGCATTATATCGCATTCGTAAGCTGTGCCAACCTCTTTACATAATATCACATTTTTAGGTCTATAAATACACTTCTATCAGCCATGTTCAACTTAGAAAGTCACTAGAATTTGCAGCTGGTTTTAGACAGCTTTGTGTCCATAGTATGGAAGGGTGTTGCACCTGGAGGATAATATTCCACGAAACACTGACCGGTGTTTCAGAGTAGTGGCCGATTTCAGAATCACATGAAAGACCGGTATGAGCAGTTTCCGACAATGTTTTACCGTTTCTACTGTTGTGAGGCACAAGATTGTGATTTCAGCAGCGCTAGTAAATATAACGAGTCCTAAATATTTACTTATTGGATAATACATTGAAGTAAAATTCTCTCTATTTTTAAAAGTAGTTACGTAAAATACGGACGGCTAAGCCATATTTTGTCAGTTGCCCACGATCTTCTACCTTAAAACAGGTCTTCTAGGAGGGAACAAGTGATATTTAGAAATGAACTGAGTTTCTTTAACGTCTTAACAATTTTCCCTGCCTTAATAATGGAAATTTATATTAGCCTCCAGTAGCTTTTATTTCAAAAGGTTTTTAACTTATAACTGATTTCTGAAAATTCTTATTCTTAGTTTAATCTCACTTGGTGATTATTGGTGTACAGTAGAGTAATGATGTGACACATAGGCTACTAAATATTAGCAGTGATAGGACTTTTTGTATTCCAACACTTTTAAATTTGAACAGAATATTTGTTATTACGTATATGGCAATGTTGTATCTCGGAACAGGTTTTCAGATTCAGAAAAGCCATAATTTTCAGAAGTAATTTCAGAAAAAGACTGCAACAAACATAAAGTTAACGCTGTCATATCAAAACGGAATAAGAAACTATATTAAACTTCTGTTCAGGGCTGGGTAGAGGCTAAGGTCTGAAAAATATTCCTAGATACAACTCTTGGTGGGCATTGTTAACGTTTATCTGCCAAACAGGTTCTGGGACCATTCCACAGATGCTCCAGCAGTTAAGTAACACTTTATTAATACTTTCTGCATCTGATCTGCCATAACGAACACTACTCTCTTTTGTGAAAGGGCATAGTATTCTTCTCTGCCTGAAATCAGAAGGTATCTTAATAAGCCTGTAGTAGGATTTCTGTCCTCTAAAAAACCAATATGTGCATATCAAACGTATTCCGCTATCATTCGTATCGGCCTTAGCAACGATTTGCGTCTGGGTGGAACCAGTCTGTAGACTGGGATAGGGAAAGAATCACATGGAAGGGTAGGCCCACAATTCTTCCATCATTTGTCCTTCGAATGATCACATTTATTTACAATGCACATGAGAGCACCAAGTTAAATGTAATAATCAGCAAGTATCTCTGAACATAAGAGGCTGTTAAATGAAAATAAGCCTTTTTGAATTTTAGACACAGACTGACATGACTAAACTTTCAATTCTTGCTACTCCAAGGAATCAGTGCAAGCAACAAATAAAAACTAAACCATAATAAAATCTCTCTTAAATAATAATCAGGTTACCTTCCATTCGGAAAGCGGTTGCACTCAGCGACTGTTATATTGACTTGTAAATTATAGATTGCAGTAATCAGTAGTCCATTTTTAAATTTTAAATTTTAATATGCAGATCCAGGTTTCGGCTACAAGCTAGCCATTCTCAATGCACTATTATTTTCGCTCAACACATGTATGTCCCTGTTGATCGGGCTTCATCCACAATTCATTGAATAGAAGTACGTAAAAGATAAGTCTCGCACACTGTTCTTAAACAATCACAGTTATTAAGTTAAGAACCGGTTATTTAGAATAAACACCCAAGCATGGCAGATCTGACAAATTTTCTTACATCCATAAACGGATACAATGACAAATAAAGCTGAAGCAAAGAATAGTGAGTTATAATTAAAAATATAAATTAAGATGATGGCCATCAGAACGGAAATAACATTAAAATTTTCCTCAGAACACCAAGTATATACGCAAATATTTGAACAGGCAAAGGGACTACCTCATAATTTAATTACAACATCCCTCAAGTACAGCCCTTTAGGCAGACTATTATAGCAAGTACATCAGAGCATTAAGAAGAGAAAGGCGAAATTTAATCTGAAGAAGGCAAGCCGCTAAGGTGAACAATTCCGCTATAGCAACAGTGGATATTCCTCAAACAAAGCCGGAACACAACACCAAAAGGTCTCGCGTCCGTAAACAGCCGAAATATCGGGCTCGCGCTTCATAAGATTAAGAGAAACCCTCCAGGGGAATACTTGGTGATTAGGCATTATAAACAGTGTTCCCCTGAATCATTCAAGCTTCCAGTAATGGTCTTTGCGTACGCCAGTGAAAGAAGGCGCTGGGAAAACACTGGGTGCACGAAGTGGGCTCATTCGCTGCCATCAGAACCTACTGTACAATTCGGGCTAAATCCCCTATCAGGTCAATTGGGTGGACTCTAATGTTCCTTCTCGGCCTGTCCGCTATTTTAGCTAAAGGGCCATCACCCATCAACGTTAGAGCTTCCAGCGACAAGCAATCCTACCCTCTGGACTTATTTGGACATTTCGGGAACATGTACCCCAATTCCAAGAGACAAGCAGTGGGCAATATCTCAAACCTGTTTTTAGGGCGTAAGGGGAAAGCCCTGAGGCCAATACCCAAGTTGCTCTTCTACCGAAATTTGCGACCCTGCCACTGTTCGCCATTCACGGTTAGGTAAGTGTCTACCGGCCAGGGCGAGCGAATCGGAAGGCTCTGTGACCTCAGGGATCGTAGGCGATGATATAGACTCCAGAAACGCCAAAGCATTCGTCCCAGGTGCTTTAACGCCACCGTAGCCTTGCACAGCAGCCTGAAGCATGTCGATAATGGCAACACAGCTTCCAGATGTACGTATTTTTTGATACAGTTCTTAGCATCACTTCGTGACCAGCAGTAGTGCGGTGGTTAGCACCACTTCGCAACACATGTGTTGGCTTCCATCATCTTGGAAGCAACCATGTGTAGATTAAATGTGTTTTTGTCAAGTCGTTTTGCAGTAGAACTCTCGTGCCAACTTTGTCAAAGATTAAGATGCAAATACTTGATTTGCACTGTAATCAACCAGCATTATGGTTCCACCAATGTTAGTGCAGTAAGTGAGCCGTGGCTAGCTTATGTTATGCGTCAGGTTAAACCTTCGTTGTTATTCTGTGTTTAGTCTCCCGCGGTTATCGCGATTATGCTGTTATCCTCTCTCTCTGCGAGTGGCAGCAGCAGCGTATATCGATATTCGCACCTTGTACTATCTTTGGCCTGGCGCTTATAGTTGTGAGGTGCGGGGTGCGATCAGTTTGCCGGTTGGCGTGGAGCAGCGAGGAAATCTCTGCGGCGTGCAGTTTGGCCGAGGCTGCTGGCGGCATCCACGCGCGGTCGGAGTGTGTGGTGCTGTTCCCATTGCCACGAGGTCCGTGGCTCACCGATCCTGGACACGAAAGTTGATTTTTGACTTAATCTCCCAGCGAGCCACGACTGTTCACATTGTGTCGTTGTCGGCTGTTGGGAAATTCCCGCGAGCTACAATGTGTCTTTTCAAGGTGGCAAATTTTAGCCACCCTCAGGTGGAGTTTAACTGTACTTGGTTATTTTGAATTGAAGTGCACCAGCGGAATCTTCTGCCTTATGGCCGTTAACGTTCCGGTTACCTGCCCTGCCCGTTGACGTAAATTCAGGCAGTGTATTTTCCTCATTGTGTTGTCGCTGTCCAGCACGGTGTGTAGTTTGAGAGCCCAATGTATAATTGGTTGTGGGCGTCAATAACTTCTACGTAGTTCCATTGAACTCCCTGTTGTGTGCTGGTCGGGTCGAGCGGAAGTTATCTTGTCGATGGGTCCGTTGACTGTCTGTCGGTTGGGTTTTGATGGGATCAAGAATGGTTGGGCCGACTGCCTGTCTCACCTAAGCGAGCGTTAGTGTTTGAATTCCAGGCTGACCCTCGGAAAATTCTGAGCGCCGTTGGGTGTACTGCCTTTTCTTGTTTGTTCCTGTTGTTTGTATTTGTATGGCTTGTAGCCGATTTTTAAACTAATGTTGCTTTGCCCTTAAGGCGTAAGATTGTCTGGGCCTTCAGCCTAATTTAAAGAACTGTTTTAAGATAACGCACTTGGCCTTTTAAAAATTTTAATTTTGTTTGAGTCTTAAGTGATGGATCTTCAGCCAGTGTTAGATTAAGGTTGTTTTGCTCTTAATTCAGATTGTTTGGGCCTTCAGCCTAATTAAAGAACTTTTAAGGTAAGGCCTTTGGCCTTTCAAGAATTTATTTTGGTTTGAGTCTTAAGTGATGGGTCTTCAGACGATTTTTAAATTAAAGTTGTTTTGCTCTTAAGGTGTCAAATTGTTTGGGCCTTCAGCCTAGTTGAACTGTTTGAAGATAAGGCCTTTGCCTTTAAAAATTTAATTTTGGTTTGAGTCTTAAGAGATGGGCCTTCAGTCGTTTATTTTAAATTAAAGTTGCTTAGGCCTTCAGCCTAACTGAAAGAAGTGATTTAAGATAAGGCCTTCTGCCTTTTAAATTGCTGATTTTGGTTTAAGATATTGGTCTTCAGCCGATTTTAAATTAAAGTGCTCTTGCCCATAAGGCATGAGACTGTATGGAGCATTCAGCCAGTAATTAAGTTCCAAAAATTAATGCTGTGGTTTTTTTAAATTTCTTGGCTCTTGTAATGTTTGGTCATATAAATAAAGTTGTATGTATGAGTGTAATTGACAGTCGCTTACTTTGGCCCCTTTCCACAATTTAAACTACCTGGCCTGTCCTGCAGGTTTGGCAGGGCGTCTCAGTAAGCTTTTTCATGTTGCCCCGTGTGTGTCTTTGTATTACATGACTGCCGGCCGAAGTGGCCGTGCGGTTAAAGGCGCTGCAGTCTGGAACCGCAAGACCGCTACGGTCGCAGGTTCGAATCCTGCCTCGGGCATGGATGTTTGTGATGTCCTTAGGTTAGTTAGGTTTAACTAGTTCTAAGTTCTAGGGGACTAATGACCTCAGCAGTTGAGTCCCATAGTGCTCAGAGCCATTTTTTATTACATGACTCCTCATGGCTAACTGCTTTTGTTAGTGATTCCCAATCACCAAGATTTTTCTGATTACCAGTCTCTCTAGGGACTGGACGAGTTATCGATGTTTTTTTATTTGATTCCACATACGTTATATGCACTTTTAGATTGGCCAGTAAGCCATATTGCTGAGAATTGCGGACTGGCTAAATCCCACTCTTTGAAACAAGTCTGCCTCACATTTGTATGTTTACTTTGAGAATAAAACCAATTTCATAGTTCTCTCTTTGCAACTGACATGTAGTATCCGCATTTTCCCATCATTGATCAAGTTAGTTATCCTGGCAAAAGAATTTCCTGCTGTTGGTGATGTAGACACACCTTCACGGTGAGATCGTTTCATCTGCTGGTAGGGAAATCAATGACTGAAAGAAACTTTCATTTACACTCCGCCAAGCATCTACAGGCTAAGGATCAATCTATAGACTTGGCGACCATGACGGGACTGTTAGAGAATTAATTAGTTACCGGCATCTGATACAACCCTGGTACTGAGTCGTTCACGAGGATTGCGGAAAGATCTGTCCTAGTTCATCTTCAGCCACAGTTCGCCTAGCCTTTAGCGGTTACAGAAGTACAACTTGTTTCTACCTGCCACCTTCAGTATTCCAGGTGGCGACTGTATTCCTAGTATCCTTCCATCAAAGTAGAGAGAGAGTCGATGTTCGCTCGTTGCCTGCAGCCTTGAGGGAATGTTTGTGAAGCCAAATAAAATTAAAGGAATAACTGCCCTTGGCCTTTCTTTCTTATTCTTTCTTCTTTTTTGCGACCGAGGGCTTGTATTGCTTCAATTTTATTTTATAAACTGTCACTGACCACGCAGCCATGTTCAAAACTTTGTGAAGTGTGGCGTTCGCTGTGTTATTCAGTGGTTTGGTATTTAACTAATTTGTATATGAAAATGATAATCTTATTTTATTACATTGAGTAATTACTAAACAATTTTTCTCCCGGCTAAAGATTTGGACAAGTTGCTAAAGAACGCCAAGTTAACGTCGTGTTAAAGTGTTGTCTGTAAGTTGTGTAAGTGTCATTAAATCACAGTTCATACAACAGATTCTATACAACTATTGATTATGATGGAAACAGTTATCTTCAGCAAAATGATCATTAAAACCACCGAATATCAGCCGCGCACAACACTGACGTATGTTACCTCAAACGGTATTCTTCGTAATTCGTGCTTCTCCATACATCAGCTAGAAAAGTTTGTTATAACGTTCGTGCTATTAGCCCTGTTTTTAATGAACCAATCTGATTCGAATTATTTTCATTAAAATGAGTTCGGGACCACCGGTGCACATTTATTTTTACACATTTGTATTACCTTCGGCATTTATGTCTGCAGAGTTGCGTGATTTGAATTTGCCGCTGAGATAATTGTTAAGATGGCAGCAGACAATTGATAGAGACTTTCTAGTGTTAGAGCAAATAGGATAAGTATCTGAAATGCTTATTAACCTTTACTTTCGTATTGTACACTATTTAGACTTAATCAAGCTAACATTCGATTTTTTTTATAAGGAAAAGAGATAAAAACGCGATACAAATCGCTATCGTCAATGGCTGCGCTCCTTGCAGTGGAAAGAAATAATTAACACAGATAATGATTACTGAGAGAGGAATTAAAGTTACAAATAATTATTCACTCGTATTTATAATAATAATGAACTATATTCTCAAGTAATAATTAACAAATAATTACAATTTCTTAACAGACCTCAGTTTGATATGCGTCCGCAACCTACAAAAGCCATCCAACAAAAGGTAAAAACAAAAGAAGACAAACGCAGATGATAAAAGGAATTTACAATTATCATTGTCTTTGTGTGGTACACATCGATATGTCCAATTATATCATAGAATATTATATAAATAATTAATATTTATCATCGTTTTCACTATTTTTTTATATGTCGACTACATGATGTTTATAACTGTTACAGGCATAATTTCCTCTCGTCGCACTGTAGCTAAAATTTATCTCGTGGATGTTACAGAAGCCAGTCAGGTGGCTTAAAGGACAATTAGGGGGACAGGCCAGTGACCTAGGCACACTGCACCACGCACAATCCCATCCTCTGCTTACAGGGAAATCAGTGCTTTATGGAAACGAGCACCGCTAACTGCGACAGCACAAACAGCCCATTCCGAGACGCGGGCAGCCATTTCACATACTTGCCGGGATATGGAGGGCGCCATCTCAGCGACCAGTGGCAGCACTCTAGCTGTCAACGAGACGCACGCCGGAACCGCGACCGTTGATGCCGCCGCTCTGTTAGCGACGAAGACCGCAGCTGACAGCGAAGAGTTGCAGCACGCTGACGACAAGGCCTTCCACACTCCCGACTCCAGATGAAGATCAAGAAAAGTCGAATACCGTCTCGCAACCATACGTTATTGCTAGTGATACGAAAGCTATATTTCGGTATTTGATGGCGGTAATACACTACTGGCCATTAAAATTGCTACACCACGAAGATGACGTGCTGCAGACGCGAAATTTAACCGACGGGAAGAAGATGCTGTGATATGCAAATGATTAGCTTTTCAAAGCAGTCACACAAGGTTCGCGCCGGTGGCGGCACCTCCAAAGTGCTGACATGAGAGATGTTTCCAACCGATTTCTCATACACAAACAGCAGTTGACTGGCGTTGCCTGGTGAAACGTTGTTGTGATGCCTCGTGTAAGGAGGAGAAATGCGTACTATCACGTTTCCGACTTTGATAAAGGACAGACTGTAGCCCATCGCGATTGCGGTTTATCGTATCGCGACATTTCTGCTCGCGTTGTTAGCAGAATATGGAATCGGTGGGTTCAGGAGGGCAATACGGAACGCCGTGCTGGATCCCCAAGGCCTCGTATCACTAGCAGTCGAGATGACAGGCATCTTATCCGCAAGGCTGTAACGGATCGTGCAGCCACGTCTCGATCCCCGAGTCAATAGATGGGGACGTTTGAAAGACAACAACCATCTGCACCAATAGTTCTACGACGTTTGCAGCAGCATGGACTATCAGCTCGGAGACCATGGCTGTGGTTACCCTTGACGCTGCATCACAGACAAGAGAGCAAATGGCAAAACGTCATTTTATCGGATGAATCCAGGTTCTGTTTACAGCATCATGATGGTCGCATCCGTGTTTGGCGACATCGTGGTGAACGCTCATTGGAAGCCTGTATTCGTCATCGCCATACTGGCGTATCACCCTGCGTAATGGTATGGAATGCCACTGGTTACACGTCTCGGTCACCTCTTGTTCGCATTGACGGCACTCTGAACAGTGGACGTTACATTTCAGATGTGTTACAACCAGTGGCTCTACCTTTCATTCGATCTCTGCGAAACCATACATTTCAGCAGCATAATGCACGACCGCATGTTGCAGGTCCTGTACGGGCCTTTCTGGATACAGAAAATGTTCGACTGCTGCCCTGGCCAGCACATTCTCCAGATCTCTCACCAATTGAAAACGTCTGGTCAATGGTGGCCGAGAAACTGGCTTGTCACAATACGCCAGTCACTACTCGTGATGAACTGTGGTATCGTGTTGAAGGTGCATGGTCAGCTGTACCTCTGCACGCCATCCAAGCTCTGTTTGACTCGATGCCCAGGAGTATCAAGCCCGTTATTACGGCCAGAGGTCCGGCCGGTGTGGCCGTGCGGTTAAAGGCGCTTCAGTCTGGAATCGCGTGGCCGCTACGGTCGCAGGTTCGAATCCTGCCTCGGGCATGGGTGTGTGTGATGTCCTTAGGTTAGTTAGGTTTACTTAGTTCTAAGTTCTAGGGGACTGATGACCACAGATGTGAAGTCCCATAGTGCTCAGAGCCATTTGAACCATTTGAACGGCCAGAGATGGTTGTTGTGGGTACTGATTTCTCAGGATCTATACACCCAAATTGCGTGAAAATGTAATCACATGTCAGTTCTAGTATAATATATTTGTCCAATGAATACCCGTTTACCATCTGCATTTCTTCTTGGTATAGCAATTTTAATGGCCAGTAGTGTACAAGTACACGGGGCTAACTCATCAGAAAATTTGGCAGCCCAGACTGCCGGTTCTGTGGCTGCATTATGAAAAAAAGTTATAGCTACAGAGCTCACAATTACAAGCAGAAATTGCTACATTAACTCCTGAATAGGTAGAAAAGATAGAGGAAGTTAGAGATTCGTTTTCTATGGCTTTTCAAAAGCAGCATAACGATTTCTTCAACTGGTTTGATGCATAGGCTTTAGATTTTTAAGAAATAAGGTGATGTTTATGACGAGGGTCTTTCAGAGAACAGAGAACACTTGAATAACATTGTCACTAAACAGCGTACAGTGGACAAGAAAATTGTCACTACTGAAAGTCAGATTGATGAACAGGAGGCCACTGTAGAGTGGCTGAGCGAATGCGTGGTCGCATTGAGTTGCTTTGCGTTATAGAATCTAGGGTTAGCTCAACAAAGGGACAGTTCGAACAGTTCACAGCAGGAGCAGCTGACACGATTGCTCCACAATATGTACAATTAGAACAAAAATTTCCATGTCAATTAAATAGCAAAATTTTAAATGTTGTAGCTGAGTGGCGAATGCATGAACTTGGTGTAGTCATGTCACTGTCAATAGAGTGCCAGGCAAGTTCTCCTGCTGAGCAAGCTACTTTCAGTGCACCAGTCTAGAACCAGGGTGGCATGTCTGAAGCGACGGTGTCACACTTGCTCTCATGTGCGCAGCGCTACTTGATCTGAGGCTCCATCGCCGACTGTGAACAAAGTTCTCCCTCTCGTTACAGTCCCCACGGCAGAGAAAGCAAACCAGCTGGAATCATTTACTTTAATAGACAGGTCTGCAGCTATTCCACAGGGGACTGTTTAGTGGAATATCTCCCAAAACCCAGCCGGTTAACTTTATAAAAAATTTTAGCGTTTGGTACATCTACTTCTACATGGATACTCTGCAAATCACATTTAAGTGCCTGGTAGAGGGTACATCGAACCACCTTCAAGCATTCCATATCAGCCCTCAGCAACTAATGAGTGTTTCCGGACTTCCAGCATGCTGAAGGTGAATTAGGACCGCAACCTTTTCTTTATTAAAATGAATAGTTGGAATTGCGTCATAAGCTGCATTAAGAAGTATCCTTTATTTATCCTTGATTAGAAACTATCGATAAATATAAGATACTTCTTAATGCATCTCACTACGGAATTCCAGCCATTTTGTTTTCAACCAATGAATGTGTTAGGCCAACAGCTGGCATACGACGCAAGCCTCCGGTGGCAGATTACTGGGAGAGACTGTTCAGACTTTGCACTGCTGAATGGAGAGTTTCTCACCAATCACTGGGACTAAGCCCATCAGCAGAGAGAACGACAGTCTTTACTGATGGGTCTGGCGTACAGTTCGAGAGGCAGTACACTCACAGAACTGTCTCATGCCAATTATCGTCAGTTCACCATCTGGTCCCACCAAGAGACACTAAGGGAATGGAAACTATGATACAAGAGGACGTCTCAATGGGCACAGAGGTAGCTGCTGACGGTCCCCATTATCAGCGTAGAACAACCACTAGATATGCTTGCTACCTTGGCCGATTTCCAAGAGGAGCAGCGTGGCCGTAACCACAGTGATGAAGAGCGAGGTTGGTCTACTAATAAGTCACAAGCCTCGTATCTCCAGCGTGCAAAAAGGTGTGGACGGACGAATAAGCAGTCAGGATACAACCCGAACAGATTTTTTTTTTTTTTTTTTTTTTTTTTTTTTTTTTTTTTTTTTTTTTTTTTTTTTTTTTTTTGTCGTCAGTCTACTGACTGGTTTGATGCGGCCCGCCACGAATTCCTTTCCTGTGTTAACCTCTTCATCTCAGAGTAGCACTTGCAACCTACGTCATCAATTATTTGCTTGACGTATTCCAATCACTGCCTACCTCTACAGTTTTTGCCCTGTACAGCTCCCTCTAGTACCATGGAAGTCATTCCCTCATGTCTTAGCAGATGTCCTATCTTCCTGTCCCTTCTCCTTATCAGTGTTTTCCACATATTCCTTTCCTCTCCGATTCTGCGTAGAACCTCCTCATTCCTTACCTTATCAGTCCACCTAATTTTCAACATTCGTCTATAGCACCACATCTCAAATGCTTCGATTCTCTTCTATTCCGGTTTTCCCACAGTCCATGTTTCACTACCATACAATGCTGTACTCCAGACGTACATTCTCAGAAATTTCTTCCTCAAATTGAGGTCGGTATTTGATATTAGTAGACTTCTCTTGGCCAGAAATGCCTTTTTTGCCATAGCGAGTCTGCTTTTGATGTCCTCGTTGCTCTGTCCGTCATTGGTTATTTTACTGCCTAGGTAGCAGAATCCCTTAACTTCATTGATTTCGTGACCATCAATCCTGATGTTAAGTTTCTCGCTGTTCTCATTTCTACTACTTCTCATTACCTTCGTCTTTCTCCGATTTACTCTCAAACCATACTGTGTACTCATTAGACTGTTCATCCCGTTCAGCAGATCATTTAATTCTTCTTCACTTTCACTCAGGATAGCAATGTCATCAGCGAATCGTATCATTGATATCCTTTCACCTTGTATTTTAATTCCACTCCTGAACCTTTCTTTTATTTCCATCATTGCTTCCTCGATGTACAGATTGAAGAGTAGGGGCGAAAGGCTACAGCCTTGTCTTATACCCTTCTTAATGGGAGCACTTAGTTCTTGATCGTCCACTCTTATTATTCCCTCTTGGTTGTTGTACATATTGTACATGACTCGTCTCTCCCTATAGCTTACCGCTACTTTTTTCAGAATCTCGAACAGCTTGCACCATTTTATATTGTCGAACGCTTTTTCCAGGTCGACAAATCCTATGAAAGTGTCTTGATTTTTCTTTAGCCTTGCTTCCATTATTAGCCGTAACGTCAGAATTGCCTCTCTCGACCCTTTACTTTTCCTAAAGCCAAACTGATCGTCACCTAGCGCATTCTCAATTTTCTTTTCCATTCTTCTGTATATTATTCTTGTAAGCAGCTTCGATGTATGAGCTGTTAAGCTGATTGTGCGATAATTCTCGCACTTGTCAGCTCTTGCCGTCTTCGGAATTGTGTGGATGATGCTTTTCCGAAAGTCAGATGGTATGTCACCAGACTCATATATTCTACACACCATCGTGAATAGTCGTTTTGTTGTCACTTCCCCCAATGATTTTAGAAATTCTGATGGAATGTTATCTATCCCTTCTGCCTTATTTGACCGTAAGTCCTCCAAAGCTCTTTTAAATTCCGATTCTAATACTGGATCCCCTATCTCTTCTAAATCGACTCCTGTTTCTTCTTCTATCACATCAGACAAATCTTCACCCTCCTAGAGGCTTTCAATGTATTCTTTCCACCTATCTGCTCTCTCCTCTGCATTTAACAGTGGAATTCCCTTTGCACTCTTAATGTTACCACCGTTGCTTTTAATGTCACTAAAGGTTGTTTTGACTTTCCTGTATGCTGAGTCTGTCCTTCCGACAATCATATCTTTTTCGATGTCTTCACATTTTTCCTGCAGCCATTTCGTCTTAGCTTCCCTGCACTTCCTATTTATTTCATTCCTCAGCGACTTATATTTCTGAACATCAATTATCGGCCAAATAACCAGAACGAACGGCATATTATGTCGGTGCAATTCGTAAGTCAAAGCTTTGGCAGCGCACACCATCACAGAATGTGCAGCAGAGTGTGCCGTCAGTGGTGAGAGCTTCTATTACCAAAGCCACTTAGGAAAAATAGTAACTACGTGTGACTTATTTGGGGAAGGGAAGCGAATGGTGCTGAGTTCACCTCTCTGAAATGCGACAGTGTGGAATCACTATCCACCAGATGAGAAACTATCATGCAGCAGCTAATCCAACTCATAGTTGTTTCCAAGAAGTAGGAAAGCTGGCAAGAAACTATTGCTTCATGAAACATTCTAAATGAGTAGAGTACATTGCTCATTTCGAAGAAATCATCAACAATCTGAACGATGGGACTGTTGGTTATTCTCTGGATGAGCTAATCTTAGACAAGACCATAATCACGTCAGTAAGGTAAGAGGTGAGACTAACCATTTTCCCTACAAGTGACCTAGAAACCAAATTAACAGTTACGGTAAGAAGTAAGGAAGCTTTGAGAAAAGCTCTGAAAGACTGGCGCGACCATACCTGAAAGAAACCCTCGATCAAGGAAGGAAACCTGATCCCGTTCTAGTATCATCGTCGGTCAAACTCGCTCAAAAGAAAATATCCAAATTCTCTCTTTTGTGCGATAGCCATTACCGTGTGGAAAAGGTGTAGGTAGCCACTCCTATATAGCTGTAGTCCTGGCACTGTCGTTGAGATGGGCATACAGAATAATGGAAACACTAAGCAGTTCATTAGTTAAGAACAGGCTACGGCCGCAGGTTCGAATCCTGCCTGGGGCATGGATGTGTGTGATGTCCTTAGGTTAGTTAGGTTTAAGTAGTTCTAAGTTCTAGGGGACTGATGACCTCAGATGTTAAGTCCCATAGTGCTCAGAGCCATTTGAACCATTTGAGCTAAGAAAAGGGACCAAGAACAAGGATCGGAATTAATTTAAGGAAAACACGTGGAAGGTTGGCCCAACTTGAGGCATAATTTATCATTCCCAAGAAAATATTTGTATTTAATAACAATTCAATCATGACCCAGCAGAGAGTTACCATGATTCTTGTGAAATACATACATATAGTCAAAATTTTTGAAATTAAATTCACAATGTACAAGGACATTTGCAATATAAATAAAATTACAAATAGTACTCAAAAAATGTCAACTGTGCAACACAATGGTGGCCGCACTATAAAAAGTTAACTAATTAAATAAACCTGTAGTGGCTCTCTGTCCCCACAACTAGAGCACAACTGTGGGCTAATCCCGCAACAGGACTTGAATATACGTTCAACAAACATTAAATAAAAGTCATTAAAATGCTTAGACCCCTGCTGGTTATTTTACTCTCATATAGGCAAGATACGGCCGAGCTGCACTAAGGTTATCCACATATAAAATGGAAACAACTGTAACGCTTCGCTGATTGGTCCCTACAACACAATTAAAATGATTATTAATTAAAACCTTAATTTTTTAAGAAAATCAAGAAACTCAGTGCTCAGTTTCCCCAAAGACTTTCATCACATGCCCACAAGGGCCTTACAAAGGCAGTTACTTCCTAATCCGGCGACACCCTCGCAGTGGCACGATACTAAAAGAGTAACAACAAACTATTCAACCTGCGGCCGGAACGGGAAAGCTACCGAAGCAGAAGGAAAACGCGTCGCTGCCCTTGACCAGCAGAACAAAAACGCGTCAACCGCTGCCGATACAAGGCTGTCAACATATACCAACACAACAAACAGCCAAACAAGTTTAATAAAAATTAACGTATACGGTAACACTTAAACGGGGAATTAAAAATTCAGTTATTAAACTTCATTATGGAAGCGGGCCGTTCATAACATTCAAGTTAACCTTCCCAGCAATAGCAATGTACAAGGTCATTTGAAAGAATAAATACACAGTAATTGAAACAAGATTTAAAAAATGGAGGTATACCTTTACTGAAGGCCTCTTATGGGCTAATATACACTAAAGTTGGGATACGCACCAACTGTACATCCATAACCCGAAGGGCTCCTCAACACAGAATGAGAGTGTGCTAATACAAGCACGCACACTCACATGACCCACATGTGCGTGCTTTTTGGGGACACAGATTTAGCTAAAGGCCAAATCTAGTAGCTCGCTCCCAGGAAAGTCCTTGAGGTCTACAACAAACAAAAATTACAATCAGTAGTATCAAATACGCAGTAATAACAAAACATGATTTCAAGTACAAGATTAACATTGAAAAGTACTAGCTTGGCGGATACAGAAACTTCCAGATTGAGATGCAAGGCCCCAGACGGGTCACCGAAAGGCACAAATATCTGGATTCCTTGTCAGCTCACCGTTGGCAGAATTAACAATCTTTAAGTACAATACTTACTAAACAGTCCTTACAGATAATTTCAAACAAATGCCTAGGAGGCCAATAGCTTCGCGCCTGCAGGTAGTTTCCGGATAATAGTGCCTGCTGCTCGTGGCTGCTAACAAGTTGTTCAGTATATCTCGGCGTATTTGGCACACGACGATGGACTGATGTGCGTCGTAACCATCTTGCAAACGATGAGAGACGCTCCTTGTCGGGTAAACTCGCCGACAGCAACGATCAACGCTGCAGGGAAATGCGGGTCCCCATAGCCCAATGACCAACGGTGTTAATTCGCTGCAATCAAATGGTTCAAATGGCTCTGAGCACTATGGGACTTAACATCTGTGGTCATCAGTCCCCTAGAACTTAGAACTACTTAAACCTAACTAACCTATGGACATCACACACATCCATGCCCCAGGCAGGAGTCGAACCTGCGACCGTAGCAGTCGCGCGGTTCCGGACTGAGCGCCTAGAACCGCTAGACCACCGCGGCCGGCCGCTGCAATCGCCAGGGCGCCAAGTACTCAGGCACATACGTCCAGCTCCATGTCCGACTTACGGCTCACCACCACACAGCACATGAGGGAACACATAACCCAGCAAAGATGATATAGCGAGGGCCAGAGTCGATGGAACGCGCACACAAGTGGCGCCAGTACAATTACGTGCGCACCCCCACGCGAGCCGTCACGGTTCAGTTCAGTTCTCCTGTTAATATAATTATTGATAATACCAATAATTATATTAACAGGAGAACTGATTACGAGTTATTCAGTTATTGTTATTGTAAGGCCAACAGAATTTGTGTCATTCTATGATGCCAAGTGTGTGAGTCGTTAATGTATACAGACAGAAAAAAAATCCCTACAACCAAGAACAAATTGTAGTGGATAAACTAAAGTTGGCGGGCGAGTTTGTACGTCTGACAGATGATATCTGTTCATATTTCGCACCAGTCGCATAAGAGTGGAGCAGGTAGCGCCAGTATGAAGATGCGAATCAGGTTTACTTTAAATCCACGCAGTAGTGGTCGTGAGCGTTACTTTCTGAAATGCCTGGGCAATGACGGAGAGGATTAGGTTGTGGACGGGGCCAAAATAAGTTGCTGTCAGTTGCACTCAACATACAAACTTTATTTATCAACACACAGTATTTCGACAACTCTAATCGACCTCCCTTGATTAACTTTAGATCGGCTTAAGGCCACAATCAAAATCCAAGACACAAGGCCTAAGCAAGAAATTGAAATACAAGGTTCTTCTGGAGGTTTCACCCAAAAATATTTTCTAAATCTTCAATCTAAACTAGCTGAAGGCCTTAGCAATTTAATTTTAACGGAACTTGGCTGGAGGCCGCATATTAAGCAATAAGAAGAGTTACAATCAAAAGACAGAAGGCCTTATCTTAAAACATTTCATGCAAAATTCGACTAAAGGCCCCATACAAAAGCATAACAATCTTATGCCTTAAGGGCAAGACAAGAACATCAAATTTAATAGATATTAAAACTCGGCACAAGGCCGCACATCAGCAAATAATTTAACGGATTAGGCCCTAGAAGAAGAGTTTCAATTTTAAACGGCAGAAGGCCGTATCTTAAAATATTAAATACAAAATTCGGCTGAAGGCCCCTATAAGGAATAACAATCTCACGGCTTAAGGGCAGGACAAGACCATTAATTTAAGACATATTAATGCTCGACTGAAGGCCCCATATAAATGAATAACAATCTCATGCCATGAGGGCAAGACAAGAACATTAATTTAAGAGATATTGATACTCGGCTGAAGGAGATACATCAACCATATAACTAAAACCCAAACGGGGAAATTACCATGTAACACACAAGGAACGGCCCTCAGAAGTTTCCAAGGGTCGGCCTGAGACTGTAAGACTAACGCCCATTTAGGTGAGACAGGCAGCCTGCCCAACGACTTCTTAATCTGAAGGCAACCCAACCGACAGACAGCCGACCGACCAATCAACAAAATCAGTTCCGCTCCACGCAACCAGCAAAACGACCAAAAGATCTCAATACAACGACAAACAGAATAATGGGCCCACAACGACCAACAACACCTCAGCTGTCGAACTACACGAGGCGCCGGACAGCAACAACACGATGAGGAAAATATACTGCCGAAAATTACGTCAACCACCAGGACAGATAACCGGAACGTCAACGGCCACAAAGCAGAAGATACCACTGGTGAACTTCAATAACAGGCAGGAAAACAGCTGGAATCTTAGCTGACTTGAACAAACACATGTTATTGCTCGTGGGAATGTCTCAAAAGCGACAACGAGGATCAAACGAAGAAATGTAAACAGTTGAGGCCCGATAGTAGGTTAAATGAGGACTCAATTTTCATGTCCAGGATCGGTGGTCGACGAACTTCGCAGCACCTCACACTGCAATAGCACCTGCACAACGCCAGCAGCCCCGGCCAGAGTATGCGCGACGGAGACTTCCTGCTCCTCCAGGCCAACCGACCGGCTAGTCATACACCGGCCAGCCGGAAACTATATCCGCCACACCATAGACAGTACAGCAGTGCTAGTATCGATACATGCTGGTCCTGCCACTCACGGAGAGGGCAGCAACATTACCGCGATAACCGCAGGAGAAATAAAACCACAGGACTGCAACTAAGGTTTAACCCAAGACAAACATGACTCGAGCCAGCCACGGCTCACTTTCCTTTGAGAGTGGACGTGGTGACTTTAATGCCTTTAAGGGGACAAAGACGCCATTATCAGCACATCATTAAGTTTGAACGAGGTAGTGTAATAGAGCTACGAGAAGCTGGATGTTCGTTCTGCAATATTCCAGAAAGACAGCAAGAATGTAGCCACTGTACATGACTGCTGACAGCGGTGGTCACGAGAATAGGCGGACGTAAGAAGACTGGGCTCCAGATGACTACATGGAGCTACCGGCAGGAAGACCATCTTGTTCAGCGTATGGCTCCACCGCATCGTACTGCATCTGCTGCAGCAATTTGAGCAGCAGTGGGCATCACAGTGATACAACAGACTGTTACAAATCGATTACTTCAAGTACAGCTCCGAGCCAGACGCCCTGTAGTCTGCATTCCACCGATCCCAAACCGCCTTCATTTGCGGCTTTAGTAGTATCAAGCGAGATATCATTGCGGAGCAGGGTGGAGGTCTGTTGTGTTTTATGATAAAAGTTGGTTCTGCCTCGGTGCCAGTGATGGCCGAGTGTTGGTTAGAAGGAGGCCAGTTGATGCTCTGCAACCAACCTGTGTGCGTGCTGGACACACTGGACGTACACCTGGGTGCGACTTCGGATGACAGCAGGAGCATTCTTGCGGTTATCCCATGTATCGTGACTGCAAATTTGTACGTCGGTCTGGTGATTCGACCAATGGGTTGTTTTCCAACAGGATAACGCTCACCCCACATACCGCTGTACTAACCCAACACGTTCTACAGAGTGTCGACATGTTATCTTGGCCTGCTCAATTACCAGATCAGTCTCGAATGAAGCTCATATGGGACTTCACTGATCAGCAACTCCAGCATCATCCACAAACAGCATTAGTCGTCCCTGTATTGACTGACCAAGTGCAAAAAGCATAGAACTCTATCCATAAACTGACGTTCGGCACCTGTAAAACCCAATGCACGGACGTTTGCATGCTTGCATTCAACGTTCTGGTGGCCACACTGGTTACTAATGTACCATCATTTCACATTTGCACTGGCTTATCTCGTGATTACATTAAACTGTAGTCTTGCAGTTTAATAATTTAGATATGTTACCTAGACAAACGTATTACCAAAATTTCTTACTGTACAGTAATTATTTTTTGATATTGGGTTTTTTGCGGTCATGTATTTTCGGTTTGGTTTGAAAATGGTTTGGATCCTGTGTTTTCTTTTGTTTAGAATTTAAGTTAGTACCAGGTTGTCCTATCGCTGGTAGTTCCAATATGTGAACCAGGAGATAAGAGAGCGTGAATACCCTTGTCAAAGATGAGCTGCCGATGTACAAGGTGAACAACTTTGCTTCCACCGTTTGCCGATAGGTGGCGACAACAGTAAGTAGCGGTCGAAAGAAACAGATCGCAGACGTCAGGCAGTTAGCTTGGACCTCGGTCAACATAACCTCATTCTAACATTAGTCTATTTGTGTCTGCATCATAAAGTTATTCTTGATTGAAAATGTCAGTTTACGAGCGTAATTCTCGTCATTTGCGGGAGGTGTTACTGTTTTGTTCCAATATGAAGAAAACAGCGGGTGAGTTTCATCGAATGCTCTCAAGTACGTATGGTAAGGATGCTATTAGTGAAAGAACGTGTCGTGAATGGTTTCAACGCTTCAAGAACAGTGATTTTAACGTCATAGACCGGCATAGTGGTGGAAGAGAGAATGGTTTCCAAGATGCAGAATTGGAGACATTTCTGAGTGAAGACTCACGTCAAACTCAAGCAGAATTGGCACGATTAGTGGGAGTGACACAGCAAGCCATTTCAAAACGTCTCAAGGCTATGGGCATGATTCAGAAAGAAGGAACTAGGGTCCCGTGTGAGCTGAAACCAAGAAAAGTTGAACAACGTTTGTGTGTTTGTGAACAGTTGCTTCAGAGGCAAAAACGGAAGGGATTTCTGAATCGCATTGTGACCGGGGACGAAAAATGGGTTCATTACGGTAACCCTAAACAAAACAAAAACTCGTAGGGATATCCCTGCCATGCTTCCATGCTTTCACGTCGACGGCCAAACCGAATATTCGCGGCTCCAAGATCATGCTCTGCATTTGGTGGGTCAAGCTCGGCATCGTGTACAATGAGGTGTTAAAACCAAGTGAAACGATCACAGGTACTCGTTATCGAACGCAATTAATGCGTTTGAGCAGAGCGTTAAAAGCAAACGGCCGCAATACAGCAAGAGGCACGAAAAGTGATTTTGCAGCATGACAACGCTCGACCCCACGTTGCAAAAGAGGTCAAAAAGTACTTGGAAACATTAAAATGGGAAGTCCTACCCCACCCGCCGTATTCTCCAAACATTGCTCCCTCTGACTATCACCTGGTTAGATCAATGGCGCAAGTCCCTGCTGACCAACACTTCCGATCTCAGAAGAAGTCACAAATTGGATCAATTCGTGGATCGTTTCAAAAGATGAACACTTTTTTCAACGCGGGATTCGTACACTACCCGAAAGACGGAAGAAAGCAGTGGCCAGCGATGGAAAATACTTTGAATGATATATATGAAACCAATTTGTTTCATTAGAGCCTCAAATGTTGAGGAAAAAACGGCGGAAGCAAAGTTGTACGCCTCTTAGCTGGGAGTGACAAGGTGCAGGGAGAAAGTATGGGCACGTCCCGAGTGGGTTAGACATCTGGCGAGAGTAGGAAATGCATAATGTTTGTTCCTCTTGCCACAAGAAGCAAGCTGAATGTGACTGTCGTGTGTGACTGGGTGTAATTGGTGCACTAAAGAAACGCCCCTATACACATACTTTCTAAAAGGTAACATCATAGGATAGTTCTGTGATAATGAAGTCCTCCCATCGACTAAGTTAGCTAAAGTTGACTCACTTACCCAGTAGATGGTGAACGCATAACTTGACACACATATCTGACACTCAATGAGGCAAACGATTTAGTAACAATAAGTTTCTTTACTGCATGACATCAGGTACAGTCAAGAAAAAGGGCAGAGGAGGTCAGTGCGACTCACAGTATGAAAAGTTTTGAGGTTTCATCATAAATATGGTGATGAATCAGAACACATCAGTTAAAAGATAGTAAGGGAATAAATTAAAGATGATGACGGAATGACCAGAGGACACCATATTAAGTTGTACTGTCTGATCAGACCTTGGGGGAAGAAATGATATGCACAGCAGTATTTAAGACGTAGAAAATACTCACTGGAAAGTCTACAGTAACTTAAGAGCCAAGTGCGTGGCATCTATTTTCACTTCTAGTTCAACCAGCGACCCTCAGAAATACGGGAAGGGATGAATTACAAGGAAAAGGAAGGCAACCATTTTTGCTCCAAAGGAAAGGAATTTTGTTTGATAGCTCTCGCTGGAATGGATCAGTCCAAGAAGTGACACTCAACATAGGACATAGAAAAAGTCCAAAGAAGGGCAGCTGGTTTTATATTGACTCAAAATAGGGGAGAGAGTGCAACGAATATGAAACGTGAATTGGTCTGTCAGTCATTAAAACAAAGGCGTTTTTCGTTGTGGCAGCATCTTCTCATGAAATTTCAGTCACCAAAATTCTGCTCAGAGTGTGAAAATATTTTTTGGCGCCTACCTAAATAGGAAGAAATGATGATCATGATAAAATAAGAGAAATAAGAGCTCGTTTACCCCACGCGCTGTTCGAGAGGGGAAGAGTGGGGAAATTGCTTGCAGATTGTTTCATAAACCCTCTGTTAGGCACCTAGGACGGCAGGTGGTGTGCAGTGGTTTGGTACACCCCTTGTGAAGAATTTGTATAGTTAATTACTAGAGTTCATGTCACACTGCTTTGTGGTTCCTGGTAGCTGCTACGATATGTGACAAGAATGATACAAGTGTGTTTTTGTAACTTTCTTTGAGAAGTAGGACTTCGTGAGATGCTGTCAAACCTCAACACACCACTCTCACCCCAAAAGAATAAATAGTCAAGGTAGCTATTTCATTGCATTTTTAGTGTGTTTCGCATAATATGTGATATTTGGTCATATAATTAATAAGAAATACTATTCATACGGGCCAGAAGGGTACAAGGTGTGATCATTGATTGTTCACATACCTGACAACAGGCCACCTGATTCCGATGATGGAGATGAAGAGGATGCTGTTATTATCAGTGATCGAGACAGATCGTCAGGGCAGGAAGGACATGAAAACAATGAAGTTTAGATCATCGATAGTTTTTGTCTGGGAAAAGATGGAACGACTAAATGGAAATAACAGTTTCCACGATCTAATGTAAGAATACCCACCTTCCAGGCGTCGCTGGGGGCGCCAAACAATGTACTATACCATTATAGTGTTTCAATATCTTTACAGTTTCTGGTATTACTGAACAAATTGATTTGTTTACAAATAAAAGCTTAGAGAGTCAGGCAGAGAAATATTCATAAGAAAACGTACTAAAATCTATAATGAGGCACAAAATAATGGCAATCGGATCCTGCATTTAGCAGGCATTTACAAATAAAGTAGAATGAACTTGGAAAATCTTTGGTCATCTGATAGAATAGGGCCAAAGATTTTTTTGGGCTGCTATGTCCCTCCCTGAGACTTCTCTTTCGCTACCCTCGTTTTGATGACCAAGGTACTCGAGCAACCAGCAAGTGAGCAGGAAAATTGTCTCCAAAAGGGACGTTCTTAACTAGTTTGTGAGTAACTGTAAAAAACTTTTCTCAGTCAATGAATAAGTAATACTAGATGAGAAATTAGAAGCGTATGACTCAATATTTGTAACTGGCATATGACAATTAATAAATAATATTCCATTTTATTATTGTCACTGTATATTAAGAAAAGTCAATAATATTAATCGATAGTAGTAACTTACGTTGATTAAACGACTAATTTCAGTGTTAAAATATTTAAAATATGTAAAAAACTAGGCGGGATGTACTGCACCCTAGGCACCACTAACGGTAGAATTCCGGCCCAGTAGCGAATGGGAGAGTGACCATGTATAAGTAGATGTAGATTTCTTGTGTAGTATTGTGTATAATTTATGAAATATATGTAAGCTAAAAGCCTGTGCCAGAGGTGAAGTGTGCTTGTTACTAAGCCATCAAAGCTTGTGTGTCAGTAGCATCTAATGACAATAGTGCTCAAAGAATGAAAGTCAAACGACAGCGACAGAAGCAGCTGAGTGCTATGATCAGAGCGTCAACTACTGGGTGTGGAATGAACACTTCTCAGGTTCTAGGGGCTGGCAACTGAGGCACATGTGTTGTGTTCAGTGAACTATGGCAATGAATATGGCACAGAGGGAGCCAGCTGACAGACAGACTGGTCGGTGTCCTCCCTCCAAATGCATTAGCCAGTCTATTAGGTGAAGTAGTCGGCCCAACCCGCTAGTCCTCCACTCCAAACCAACAGTGCCCCTCCCATGTCCTCTGGGAGGACTCAATAGGCTGCCCTCTACAGCAGCAATTTTTAAAAGGTACGAGTATACTGAAAAGTGAGAGTGTTCAGGTCAGGGACGGCCAGGGCGAACCAAACCTCAAGTGGGCGTGGCCTGCGGGTCAAGGCTCGGCCTGTCTCGTCTTTGCTCGGTTCTCCCCGGAAGTACTCGGTACAGTGCGACATTTCATTTAATGTTGCTGTGTGGCATTTTTTGGTCGGCGCAACTATCTTCAGTTCGGCAGTGTCGAGGGGGTTGCTGCTGTTTATTCTTCGCCATTTGTCTGTGGTGTGACGGATGTTCACAAGTCCAGTGGCTGTTTGCATAAGAAAAGGCAGTCTCGTGATCTATCATCAGAAGCCTTTAAAAATGAATGGGAATGACGGAAGAGAGGGATGAGAATTCTCAATATATATATTATGCAGCTGCTGAAGCGGCAGGTACTGCATATTTATTATGACATTATTTTACAATAGCATGCAGAATAAATTTAAAGATTTAGAGGATTATGAGAAAGTAGAAAATTACACTGATCCACAGATAGGGCCCATTGTCCTGTACAAGAAGAAGCACATCGTGGTGAAGTTGTAGGTATGCAGCGTGTGAAGAAATTGGTGGTACGAGTAGAAGAATTTCAGAGTCGCACGCAGCACTGTCAGTTACAACAATTTTCGATTGAACTGAACGAAGTGTATGGAGATTTTATATATCAACGAAAGGTATGTTGTTTAAGTCAAGGGACATTCCTGTAACCATTTTTGATTTAAAACTGCTATTGTCGAAATTGTGAAGAAAATAGGAGGTCAGAAACGAAAATTAGAATATGCAGAATGGATTGCAGAACTCGCATTTTAAGTAGACTTGGTTACACACTGCCCACAGTAAGACATTGCAAGCTGAGAAACAACTTCTTTCTGGTTTGATGGGGATGCATTTAAAAAGAAAATCCCGCTGTAGACGGAACATATTCTGACAAATACAACGCAGTTCCCTAAGCTCACTGCCGTCAGAAAACGCGTGGAGTGAAGAATTTTTTGCGACTTTGAAAGAATTGCAAGAACGGGCTACCAAACGTTTTGAGGCCACTCCCAAAGCTAGATGTGTTTTTGAGCGCCGGCCGTTGTGGCCGAGCGGTTCTAGGCGCTTCAGTCTGGAACCACGCGACCGCTACGATCGCAGGTTCGAATCCTGTCTCGTGCCTGGATTTGTGTGATGTCCTTGGGTTAGTTAGGTTTGTGTAGTTCCTAAGTTCTAGGGGACTGATGACCTCAGATCTTAAGTCCCATAGAGCTCAGAGCCATTTGAACCATTTTTGTTTTTGAGCTGTCTTCGAGACCGTTTGTCGTTTCAGTTGTTGCCCCCCTTTGCATGTGCAGAGGTAAATCATTGATTTGCAAGGTAATTCCCGTTTTAATGACAAATCATTTTACGTTAAAACTGTCCAATACGTCTACGTTGCTCTCCTCAGGTCTCCATAATGAGGTTGCAAAATTCCTAAAATAAAAAAAAGTGTGTGATATCTTATGGGACTTAACTGTGCAAAATTCTTAGAAAATTTCGATCGACATAATTGTGCGAGAGTCCTTTTTATGATTATGAAACTAAATAAGTCAGAATTATACTGGAACATGAGGGTAAAAATCTGTGAAACTGTCTGCGTCTGTTCGCTTGCTGACAGTTTGCACCAGATAAAAATTATATTATATCTTCAACGTGCCAAAAAAATTAAATAACACTGAAAATTTCTTTTGTTTGTGAATTACGTTACTGCGACATATGAAATACAAAAGCAGGTCGTATCCTGATGACTGGGTGTTGTGTGATGTCCTTTGGTTAGTTAGGTTTAAGTAGTTCTAAGTTCTAGGGGACTGATGACCATAGATGTTAAGTCCCATAGTCCTCAGAGCCATTTTGAACCAGGTCGTATGCACCGACTGCACTGCCATTTAAGTATACAGGGTACATATAAATGGTGGAAAAACGAATTTTTATGATTTTATTAAATTATATAGTCTTTCCTGATTACATTGATATATACATTATAGTGCTTCAAATGAAAAAGACCTATATATACCAAATTTTAAAGTTATGGTTATGTATGCCACCACGCCCCCAAGCAAAAGGAAGTGGTCAAATATACCTTCATAAGAATTCTCTTCCTGAGCCTGTTATGAATGAAATAAAACCATTTTTAGACACCTGAGTGATCCTGTTTTGCTTAGTTAATGTCTTCATGGGGGCGATCAGAATACGAATGAAAGATTCAACCATTGCATTTGGAAAAGATTACCCAAGGACTAAATAGATTAAAAGTTGGTGTACTAGATGCAGGGATATGTTTCAATGATGGAGTGATAGGAAGGTTGGAAGTCCTGAGAAATTTAGGCATAAAATGTGGCTCTAATATGGAAGATCAATTGTGTGAGAGACAACGGGTGCATGAAGCTGAAAGATTCGCTCTTCAAGTTACCAAAGAAGCAAGAAGTGCTAAAAGGAATGCCAAGAGGAAGCTTGAAGATGCTGCAGGATGAAGACTAGGCTTCAGGAATGTTATGAGGCACAGTTTAATTGAACTCGTATCTTCATTCGCAATTTCCCGCAAGTTCTATTTTTCAGAAGTCAGGTACAAATATTTCCTGAAGTCGATGAAGCATTTCTCTAATTTTTTTCTGTAACTTACAATAGTCCATACTTACGTAATAGACCTAAGCTTTATTGAAGGATCAACTAAATTATAGGAAAAATAACGTTTCTATTAGGGAAAAATTATAAAAATTACAATATAAGATGTGACATTTTTTATCCTTGTAATATACATAATAGGTGGAATTAAATAGGTCTAGTACCTCAGCCATCATGTCATGCATATCTGGTAAAAATGTGGTCTCCTTCAAATGTATAGCATTGGATTAAATGGTACCTCAATTTGAGGAAGAATTTTGGAAAAAAATTGCATGAATTTCTTTGTAATTTTTTTAATAACCCTGAGCAGGTTCAAGAATATTCAAAATACTTCTAATTTGTTTAGAAAGTGTGCTGCATTACCTGATATCAACAAAAAATCTGTAACAAATGTACATTATAAACAGTGTCTGAAAGAAACAGATGTTGACTTTTACTTAATATTGAACCGGAAAAGTGCCCTGTATCCTTTAGTGCAGCGCATTTGCATTTTCCCCCTCTTCCCCTCCTCGTGTTCAGTGTGCTATGGAGGCAGACGTAATACGTATAGCGTTGTGGCACTCGTACCAGGGCATGGCCCAGGAGTGTCCCTTACATGAATGATCAGGGAGGACAACTGGTAAATCCTTTCTCGTTTACCTAGTGAATACACGAGTACATATGTAGTGAAAATAAAAACAAGTTAGGATGACTCCACGAATTAGAAAATCTGCAGAAATAATTTTATTGCTCAGTTTGTGTGTATTTACCATTGTGTAAAATTTGTTGTGAATATGAGGGGTCCCTTATGGGCAGACAGTCCTCCCATAATGACGGGGTGGTTGTCACTAGAAGACTTCTCTGCGACATATGGAGTACGTGGAGAAGTGTCAGCACCTCTCCAGTCCAGTCGCCTTCAAAAGCAAAGTGTTGAATAAAATTATAATCAGGTTTCCAATCATAGATTCATATTACTTAAGTGATCACGAATTCACGACAGTAGGCATGGCCCTAGAAAAATGAATTAATTAGAAAGACAATGAAACTGATCTTCCAATTACTGCTTTAAAATTAATTTTCACTAGGCAACTGAAATCACTCATAGTTTGCCTGGTGGGGGTGGAGCAGTTTTCATGATCATCAATCCTTTAGTTCATAAAATACACAAGATGGCGAAAATCGGCATAAATTATGGGGCTGTTACTTTCGAATTGAAGCCATACAAACACTAATGCTGGCCAAGTTTCGAGAATTGACACCACCGCAGTATCACCAACTTCAACGCCATGAGCCAGAGCGCCCCTCTTGGCTGAAAGCAATAGGAACTGTTTTCATTGCTACCCGGAGTCAAGTTAGCTACAGAGACCTTTTTCTGTCGGTGCAGGCACACTGTTACGCTGTGTACGAGGTTACAAAACTACTGGAGACGCTCTCTTGGCTCTATTTCGTTGCCCTTCTTGATCGGCCTCACTTCGTGAGTAGCACTAATGCGGTAGCTGCCGTATTTTGCGAAACGTGTTGGCTTCAAATCAGCAAGACTGTGCAAATTCAGTCTGCCTTTGTCAAGAAGTTTCGTCGTAGAATGCTCATGGTCACTTTGTAAGATGTCGCGGTCTCCTGACCTTCATTGCTTACATGTTCCGCCCTCACAATCATGTTCTGCACATCAAGACGCTTCATTCGAACCCAAACTCGGTAAGATAAAGTCAATGTTGTATGAATTCATGTAAACGATATGCAATTGACAAGTGAGCGCACTGTGGTTGAAATACTCGAGGCTGGCATACACACATACATTCCAGACACGACGGTCACAGAGGCTTTTATTTCGGGAGAGAGGCCGGACAACGGGACGCCAGGCCCTTCAGAGGACGGCCCAACCCATATCGGCCGGTGACCGCCCGTAGCGGACAGCATGGGCCCGAATGGAAAGGGGGGAACAACCCTGTGTTCGGCTTAAAAGAAAATTCCGCTACATTCTGTGGGAGCGGCCAGCCTACGCATTCTTTACACATAGCACGCAGTTTCAGAGATTTTCACAGGGAGACAGCAAACGCCAAACGCCAAAGCTACAAGTTTCCAGATTGGTCGCCTTAAACGAAACGTCATTCTCCCGTTTTAGAAGAGCAATGCTGATTGGCAGACGATATTTCTGACACCTTGAGCTGAAGGAATAATGGAAGAGACCGAAAGATATACCCCTTCACGTCTGGCGTGGAGAGGCGCCGTTCCGTTGTCGCTCTTGGAGTGAGAACACGTAACGAGAGCGTGCGCGCTCGTACGTGTACTCGAAAGAGCGAGGAACAAGTCTGTCCTCAGTACTTCACTGGGAGAGCACTTCTGCCGAGAGCGAATCAAGGGGCGACTCTATATTGAGTCCTTGCGATTAAGCGTTGTTCACTGCGTTGGCTGACACACTTATTGTGCAGTGTGAATGGACAGAGTTATAGTTAAACGCCTGCGAGCAAATTTTGAGTGGCGTCACGGTGGACTGGTTATCTGACCGGTGTACCACGCCAATAGTTAGACTCGGGGCGAATAGAAATCCTTGACTTCATCAAGGCATAGGGAGAGTTTGATTGGCGAAGGTCAATCCAGATAGAATGAGAGTTATTTGTCAGCAGTGAGCGGCCCAGACAGCAGTCATAGCAGCTTACGGTATTGTGCGCTACAGCTATTGCGAGCCCCATATTTCCTCCACAACAGTACACTTCACTGCATTTCACACACGACAGCCTCGGCCATACGTAACAACATTCTAAAGGATAATTATTCAAGTTGAGTAGGCGCGCCTCTCAGCCATTCTGCCAAGGCAACAAGCATCTTATACTTTGTATAGAAATTTCACTAGCGAATCCTATCCTTGAAAGGTAACTTCACATTCCGAAAAGAACCAGGATATAACTTGTTCAATTTATAAGTAAAAGTGTCATTGTGATTTTTCAGAATTTTTGCAAAATAAATAATATCTTTCGTTAGTTTCTTGTTTTTCTTACACTAACTAGCACTACTCCAGTACCAAAGTATCCCACTAGTTACGTAGGAAATTTTGTGAATTTTTGTGTTATTTCCTTACAGCGGACGACTCCAGAAGATATTTATTGCTGAAAGTTTTTCAGGCATTTCTCCTTAGAACGTTAGGAGCGTCTGTCTGACTTCTGTAGTAGTGTGAGGGTGGAAATTGCATCTTACAGGAACCACAGGGTAAAGGGTACATCTCAGATAAATCCGTTGCGCAGCATAACAGAATAACAGATGAACCCCACACAGCTCAGAACTTCGTCCGTGGTTGCACCGCAAGCAGCCAGACTCATAGTTCCACCAGTGTTAGAGCAGTAAGCTTTGTCGAGGTACCCCTGTCTGTGTGCTCGTAATGTGTGAATCTTTATGGCTAAATCCTTTTGATAGTGATTCTCAGTTCCCAAGATCCATCTCGGTTTCTCCGATCGCTCTCTATAGGAGCTGGACGAGTTGTCATTGTTTCTCGTTTGATTTCCTGCTTTAAGTATATCTGGCTTTTACTACCGAAGTCCAGGGGATCGCCATACAGCCCACATTTTTGGGCTGGTAGACCCCCTTATTTGTGACAAGACTGCCTCACGTGTTTTTATCAACAGTATAACCGATTTAAATACAGTTCTCTGTTCGTTACTGGCCTGTTGTTCCCATCTCCCCTGTTCCCGTCATGAATCCAATCCCATATCTCGGTAAAAATATTCCTGCTGTTGGTAATGCAGTCTCTTGTCTCCACGGCCCGGAGAACAGGAAATTAGAAGTTGAGATCGTTTTAATCTGCTGGTAGGGGAACGACGACAGACAGAACCTCTCATGTACACCCACCAAGCATCTACAGGCTTAGCAGCAACCTACAAGGTCATCACTAGAAATGGCTGAGAAAGCCAGCACTCCCATACTCTATCCATTTCCTTCAACTTAGCTTCCTTGTACTTTTGCCACACGCAAAAGAATTGCAATATCATTGGGTAATCTCAAAGTTTTTATTTCTTTTCAGAAAACTTTCGCTTTGATTTCCTTTACTGCTTGCTCACTGTATAGATTGCTAACATCAAGGATAGACTCCTACACTGTCTTACTTGGCTAGAAGTAATTTGAGAGGAGAAGTATGGTGGAGATACAGGACGCATAGGTATATTGCAGTGGCACGACCTTCCTCGTTAGGATAACTGTATTGTGAGATCAGCAGTACGGATTCATGTAGAGTGACTATCTCTCATAATGTGTGTTCAGTACACCTGCGTAGATCGTAATTCACTTGCGTTCGAAGATATTCTTCAATGTAAACAGGTTCTTGGTGCTTCGCAGTTAAATTGTGGGTAGTCGACAGAATGTGGGGATGAGAAAGAAAAATCAGTCTTCAGTTTTAATTCAGTTCGTTTCCGTAATAGTATTGTTTGTCCTTGTTACCATCACTATCAGCGAACACGATCACTTTTAACTTCCACCGAGCGAGGTGGCGCAGTGGTTAGCACACTGGACTCGCATTCGGGAGGACGACGGATCAATCCCGTCTCCAGCCATACTGATTTAGGTTTTCCGTGATTTCCCTAAATCGTTTCAGGCAAATGCCGGTATGGTTCCTTTGAAAGGGCACGGCCGATTTCCTTCCCCATCCTTCCCTAACCCGAGCTTGCGCTCCGTCTCTAATGACCTCGTTGTCGACGGGACGTTAAAACAATACTAACCTAACCTAACTTTTAACTTCCATACCTTAATATACCGCATCTGTGACAAAACTTAATACCTTCATTTATCTTGAGTTAATCTCAAATTATCTCGAGAATCTATCGAAGAAATAACTTACTCCTTATTTTAATTTGTAGGTAGGATTCTGAGATCTATATGCAATATTTTAACTCGGCTTGCTAGAAAATTCACGTAATGAGAATTCATCACAGATCCTACAGTTGATTAGTAACTCAATAAGGTTGCATCTCTAAATCGCAGTGTTGGGCATCACATGGTATGTATAAAATTTGTTCCAAAATTTAATTAGTCACCTCAAGGCATTCAAATAAGTCAACAATTCAAGCTTAAATTTTTGGAAATTTGTGGTAAGGTCTTATGGGACCAAACCGGTGAGCTCATCGGTCCCTAAGTACTACTTAATCTAACTTAAACTAACTTACGCTAAGGATAACACACACACCCACGCCCGAGGGAGGATTCGAACCTCAGACGGAGAGAGCCCTGCGGACCGTGACAAGACGGCCAAGACCGCGCGGCTACCCCTCGCGGCAAGCTTAATTCACCAAAGTATTTAAAGATTTGGCACTTCTTATTAGTCCAAGATAGTGCACACAAAATCAGTCAGTACTTTTCTGAAACCAAACAGAGCTTACGTTGCCGTCTTGTATGAAATTAAACTTGAGAGAACGTTTGTTGCCAACTGCTTACAATGACATGGGACTTTTCATTCAGATTGCCAAGCTTGAAGTTAATTATACTCTTTCAGATAATTCAGATATTCAGTCCACACTCCCTGAAAAACACAACTCAGAATCCTCTGATAAATTTTAAAACACTTCACGTTTTATTTGCGTCTTGTTGTACAGAAGATAGTTATCTAACTTCAACGCATGAGCACAGCGTAGATTTAATCCAACTGTACAGTTCAATTTCGTGACATAGAATCATCCAGACTGATTTACTCAAAGCAAATTAACAATTATTGACTTCATTCCTTTATTTATAAGAAAAATCGGTGCAGCGAGAATTTGACGCTTCCAGCAATCTTATTTGTATGAAAATATGTGATTCCAGAGACCTTTTCAACACTCTAACATCTACGACGTATATATTCAGAGTGAAGCGACAAATGTAAATGTATTCCAAGGCTGAGGTTCGAACCCGAGTCTCCTGTTTACTAGGCAGATGTGCTAACCACTACATCAGCCTTGGAGGCGGCTATGCACAACTGCACGTGCTACCGTAGCACACCTCCCTCATCAGCCCAAATTCCCATTGACACCTCGGCCCTCTTGCTATTCGCCCTAATTTCGAGCAGCATTGGCCTTGGAAAAATTTTCGTTCATCACTTCAGGCTGCATGTGTTTGTTTGAGACTTGAAAAGCTTTCTGACACCATATAGTTTCATACGATTAAAGCACCTATACTTGGGTTTCACGATCTCCTGTTTTGTTTGTTGCTGAGGTGCTGTTCCAATACTGTTGGAGAAGTTCAGATATGTTGTTCGAAATTAGGGGGAATAACATGTGGGCTGAGGCATCAGTTGGAATTTGGATTGAAGAGGGAGGCATGCTAGGGTGGCCTTTGCAGTTGCGCAAAGCTACTGTGCCTGGATGGCGTAGTGGTTAACGCGTCTGCCTATTCAGCAGGAGATCCAGATTAGAATCCTGGCCTTGGTACAAATTTTCACTCGACACCTTAGTGTGCATATATAAACCTTATTTGTCCACGTGGCCATCGACCAAAGGTAAATATACCAAGTTCAAAAAATGGTTCTGAGCACTATGGGACTTATCATCTGAGGTCATCAGTCCCCTAGAACTTAGAACTACTTAAACCTAACTAACCTAAGGACATCACACTCATCCATGCCCGAGGCAGGATTCGAACCTGCGACCGTAGCGGACGAGCGGTTCCAGACTGTAGCGCCTAGAACCGCTCGGCCACAACGGTCGGCAAATAAATATGCCAAGTGGTAGCAATGCCTGATTAGGAGGCTGAGGGCTACTTCTGTCACCAACTCCTTACTGGCCGCTCATGAAGCAAGGAAAAAACATCGTTTGTAGGTCAATGATATAGACTACATTAACAAGAAGAAAACTTTTTTACTAAAATGTTCACAGTCTTTACCAACTTCTGTATAGTTGTCCCTGGCAAGGAAGGTGATCATCTCACAAAATCT